>NC_064434.1:70491742-80491742 GCF_023343835.1 Lagopus muta
ATGAAAGAATAAACAGATTGTAAAGAAATGGAAGTGGCAATCTAAGGCAAAATTCTTTCAGTGGGTTCTTGAAATGAGTGCCTGGTGCCTTGTGTAAGTAGGAAGCTGATAAAAATATTCACTGCTGAGAAATGTCATCGTTCTGGAAAAGAAATGAAGATTAATACTCAGAAATGAGGAAAAGGCAGGAAGCCCCTGGTGACTGAGGGATGAAGAACAGCATCATTTAGGCTTTGCTCGTTGTTGCTGCTGACTCTCCAGGGAGATCAGGGCTATACACTTTGCAAGCTTTATTGGAACTCTGTTGGTATTAATCACACGCCTGAAGGCAACTTGGCATGCTGCTTGGCAAACGATGCTGTGTGATATAATAGGAAGGAAGCACTTGGTTTTTTCCTTTAGTAATGGTCACTACATGTAGACTTGGTTCCAATCTTGCACAGATTTTGTATAGTGATTTCACTTATGTACACTAATATGTGAAAAAGCAAGGCCGAGATATAAGGGTGTACACGTGTCCCACCACTGATTCATCTGACAGTGTTCTGTGAATTGTGTCTGCATAATACTAACAATTTTACCAACTGAAGCACTGTAAAAGGGAAAAGAAAACAAAATGAATAAAACCTTTTTCGTAGACATCTAGAAAAGAAAATCTTCCTTGTGCTACATTCAAACAGGGCTTTATTCACCATTTCTCATTGTCATGCTTTCTGATATTGGTTTATACCAGGCACGTCCAACGTGTGACCTGGCACAGCTCACACTGCAACCCAGTCTGTGCCCTGTGCCGTCATGGCAGCAGCTCTTCCCACTGAGCAGCCCTTCCTGGCCCTGGGTGCACAACTGTCACTCACTACCAACCAAACATCAATCTGCTATTAACGCTGTCTGGGCTGAAACCAGAACACCGACCCAGTGCACTGCTAACTTAACTTTTGGCAAAATATTTCATGCATTTGGATATGTTGGCTAAACACAGCCCTCTGAACAGCAAAAGGGTCACATATCCCACTAGATTTTGTGGTTTTGTTGCTCTCTTTTTTGTTTGTTTTTTACTAAAACCCCAACCAAACAATCATTAAGAATTAAGTTTTGTCACCTGTACAAATTAACTATACTGTATATTATATGAGGGCTGCTCTGAAGGCAATTCTTCCTATTTTATGATATTGGCCCTGATGTCAGGTACGAGATGTTGATGGTATGACTGTAGGGGCTAGACCCTAACACCAGTATTCCATTACATGTTGTTGCTGTGTGACAGATGGCAGCAGAGGGGCAGTCTGACAAAATGGCGTCTGACATGGAAATGCTTATGAAGCACAGGTGTGTCATTGAGCTCCTCCATGTGGAAATAATGGCATTCATCGAGGCATGCTGAACATTTATGAAGACCAAACATTTGATGTGAGCACAGTCAGGCAATGGGCAGTATGCTTCTGCAGTGGCAGCAGCAACAGTGGTCACCTCCACTGGTGCAGATTGTTATGAGTGTGTCATGTAGGATCTTGTTTATTGGGACACTTGCCCTCAGTTCCACAGAATAGTCCCCGATCTGTTTATTTTCCAACCTGGACATATCTTCTGTGACTATAACTATGGAAAATAAAGCTATAGGAATGGGAGTCACTGAGCTTCTTCTGGTGCTGCACTGTTACGCTTTTGAAGAATAAGATGTGCAGATCTGACACAAGACAAGATTGTATTTCAGTGCTGAAAAAGCAGAATGCTGTGCTACAAGACCAAAGATGAGCACAGCTACACTGAGAAGGGTACTTATGTCATGTTCTAGGGAACCTGAGAGTTAATACAGTACATGATGGTGACATCTCTCATACCCCTCCATCATATGCCTTGGTGGACATGGTTTCCATATACAGGACTTTACGAAAAACGGGACTCGGAGTGCTGGTGTTGGATGCCTGGGATACGTGGACTGGGAGGAACGTGGACTGCCTGGCAGTGGGCAGCAATGAGGGTAAAAGCAGGGCCAGTGAGGGGTCATCCAGGCTCAGCCAGGCTACTACAGCTCAGGACTACACAAACCTCAGCAACGGTGCTGCTGAGGTGCTTTCTGGGACACTGTGCAACCACTTGAGTAATCTTTTCAATAAATACTTTTGCTACTCTGAGTCAGAGTGACTGTAACCTGTAAGCAGATTGGAGCTTTGTCAGCTGTTTCGTGAGGCCAAAAGTGTGTGTGTACATAGTGTCAGACTTGCCAGATGAAATAATGAAGCCAATAAATAAAAACAGTGATGTTGGTTTTTATTTGATTAGTTGCGTTCTTTTCTCTTTTCTTTTTTTTCTTTAAAAAAAAAAAAAAAAAAGGTTTGGGCTATATTTTAAACATTTCCTCCGTAACACATGAGAACTGTGAAATTCCTCCTAGCAAAAAATGAAAGCCCTAATTCTGGTAGGTTTACAGATCTGCAAATGAATGTGCTTTAAGTGGAAAAACAATAGAATAAGATTCAGAATTACATTACAAGCAGTGAAAGCATTGGGATTGACATCTTCCATGTGCTCAGTAAGTGAGAAACCTTTGCTTATCTCATCCAAGAGGTATCAGCAAATGGGAGTAATGCATGCTACAGCTCTCTCTTGTGACTCAAAGCATCTATTTGCTAGGTACTCCTCAGAGATGTTTACCGTGTACACTCTTTTCCAAGAAAGCTGTTAGCACTGATTCCAGCATACCTTCTAGTACACAATAGTGAACTTTTCTTTAACAGAACTTTATTGTATGCCTCTTTGCTTGCACAGCCTTTCTGGTTATGCACATTTGTCTTAACAGCAAGCTGCAGAGCCAGCAGGTGAGAGCAGCCAGAAATTGCAGTGCAAATACATTGCTTTTCTTTTTTTCAGCACTAACCTGAATGAAGCTTAATATTCTTAATAAATAAATCATACAGTGCAAGACACGTGGGGAGCACAAATAGAGGGAGAAGAAGCCTTGTCTGAATTTTCCTGGCAAACTTCACAGAATAATGGGCTGGTGCCTTTCATCACTGAAAAATTGTGCAGCACCTTCTCAGCTATTCATGCACGTGCAGTCTTGTATTTGTGGTTGCAAGGAAAATCATGTTTTGCTTTTCTCCCGGTAAGTGAAAATGTTGCTGAAGCTGCATGTGAAGGAGTTGTTATTTTCTACCAAGAGCCTCTTGGACTTAAAGGGAAAAAAATAAGGCACTGCACAAAATTTGTAAATATTTATGTCCCTTGATTTGCATGCATAAAATGCATTTTAGTTATAGCCTCAGCAAATATGAAAGACAGTGTGAAATACTCTCACTTCCTTTCTTTTGCAAGAAGTAGTGTTTCAGAACAAAACCAAAGTGCATATATTCACTTGTGTCTCAGTGTATATTTTCTAGTGAAAGGAGGAAGGTAGCATAAGGAGAGCTGGAATTCAAGCTGTGTTTGGACATCACACTCAGACATAGGGTTTGGATTTGGGGTGGTGGTGTGTGGAGCCAGGAGCTGGGCTCTGTGATCCTTGTGGATCTCTTCCAGCTCAGGACATTCTGTAATTCTATGAAGTTAAAAAGCTGTAGGAACCATTAGAAGTGACTCTATGTTAATAGGCAGTACAGAATGAGATTCATTTAATGTCTTGTAAATCATGTTGTCTTCTATTCTGTTATAGAAAGGCACATCTGCATCAAGCATCTAACCTCCACCGAAGCTCACAGAGATTTCTGAGGTCCAGTGGTAGGTCAGTGATTGATGCTCAGGAGTCTGTTCTCCACCTGTACTTCCAGAGCTCTTTTCTTGAGAATTTTACCAATTCCCCATTGCCAAGCTTAAATTTGACTCAAGGGGACTATTGACAGATGTGTAACACAGAAAACGGACTCTTTAGCAGTGTCTGTTGTGATAGGACAAGGGGAAAATGGTTTCAAACTAAAACGGGAAATTTAGATCGGATGTAAGAGAAAAGATTTTACAGTAAGGATAATGAAGCCCTGCAACAGGTTTCCCAGAGAGGCAATGGATGCTGCCCTGCCCCATCCCGGGGGCAGAAGGATGAAATTCTTATTTTTGTCCTCTGGTGATCAACCACAGTGTACTTCGGCAGGAATAGCAAAGCATGCCTATGCTTCTTCCCCAGAGAAAGCAGTAACATTTAACAATTTGCACTGCAGCAGCAAAGTCCCTCACTCACTGTGCAGTCTGGTGGTGTTCTGAAGATAGGTCAGGTACAGGTCACAGATTTCCCTTTTTAAACAGATCCAGGAGCCCTTGTACCCTGCAAAAGTGGTGGTGAAAAGCATTCGAAGTATCACAGCTGTCATTCCAGATCACAGGTTCCGGCAGGTATGGACATGTATTATCTTGCTTCCCAATCAGCTCTGCCCTCTGTTCACCCCACAGCCCAGTTTTGTGGATTCTTCCTACATTCGAGCTGCAGCCCAAACTCAGCAGTTTCAGCAGGATGTCAGGGTTCAATTCATGTTTGAAATAGCGAGCTTTCTATCACGCCTTGCTTTTGGCTCTCCTCCTCCCTTCTTTTTAAAACACTGGAAATAAATAACAAAAGCAAGGTTAAAAAAAGATTAAAATCTAACTTTCATGCTGGATTTGCAGAGCTTCTGAGAGGGCTTATGGCATTTCTGCTACATTTCCACCGCATAATAACACATCTCATAGCTGCATAAGCAATAGGGACTTGTTCTATCTCACTGTGGAACCATATAATGGACTGCAGCTTCTCAAGCTTAACACATTTATTCATAGAAGTAGATAAAATGTGTGCAGAATTGCCCCTTTCTGTAATAAAACTCCATGAAAAGCAGATTATGCATTTTTCTAAAGCATTCTTTTTAGAATGATGTTTCCTATTCATTTTTTTTGCTATCGAGCAATGTAAATTTCACAAGTTTAGTTTCTGATGATAAATCAGATGTAGCAGGTCTCTACATCTTTAAAAGCGGCAGCTTCCCCGTTAGCCCAGCTGTATTTTCTTCTGTGATTGAGCCCTTTTTCATGTAATTCAGTCACAGAGCTTTTTTAAATTCCACAGCCTGGTGTGCCCTTTCTTTGTCTTGAATCCTTTGGGTAAGGTGTGCTGCCTCAATGTTCTTGTGCTTTTTAGAGTCATCCTTCAATGCCATGTAGAGGTTGCAGCTATATTTTTCTATCTCCAGATTTGTAATGTGCACCTTACGTTATAAAAATATGAAAATGTTTGAGGAATTATCTCCATTTATCTCTTTAATAAACAAGCAAACAAAAAAACGAGTTTGCATTTGAACAAAATCCTCTAAGATGTGCAAAACAGTGACCTTTAACTTAAAAGTTTATTCTCAAGCAGTTATTCAGTCCTGGTGATCTAAAATGCTGTGACATAAAACCTTGAAGCCATCGACATGGTGACAAGGGCTATGCCTGTGCTGGCCACTTTTGAGGGATAGTTCTGCAAGGATGCACAAGCACTTCTGTGATGTTCTGGTCACTGACTGTCAAGAGATGAAGTCTATTCACGAGCACAGCACTCAATACCTGGCATTTTTAGCCCTGAAGCCAGCCATCACTGAGCAGGACTACCTGAGACGTTCAGAGCAGTAGAGCTCCTGAGACTCAAAAACCATGTGGATGTGGCACTGAAGGACGTGGTTAGTTGGCATGGTGGGAATGGGTTGATGGTTGAACTACATGATCCCAGTGTTTTTTTCTAACCATAATGGTTCTATAATTTGACCAAGTCAACAAACAGTGCCTGATAACTTTGTATCTGGTGATAAATAAACATCTTCAACTGCAAGTCTCTGGTTACAGAAAAAGCAGCAGGGAAGAACGTAGCATGTTTTTCACACTTCAGTGATTAGCACAAAAATCAGAAATTTAAGAACTGGTAAAGCCAATGTGCATATGTCTGGTATGCTCTTCTTTTCACTGACAGTCTACAAGAACGGACATTTCAGGCCCTAAACTATCTTTGGGCCCAATTAGGCAGTGGTAATTTACTTGCTGTCACTGCTGTCACTTTCATTTTAATGCTCTTGTAAATAAAAACCTTTAAAAAAGAGCAGTAATTATTTATCCAAGCCTGAAATTTGCAAAGCTCTTACTTTATGGAAAAATAATCTGATCATGCTCTGATCTAACTCAGCGCTGCACATCCTTGCACACTAAAATACTCCGGCACACATGTAGTGTTAAAAATAATGATTAGTGTCCAGGAACTATGCTACACTGTGGCAGTGTCACCCCTGGAGCCGACACATAACCATCTCTGCTCAGTGCTGCGAGAGGATGCTGGACAGAAGATGCAGTAAATACTGTAGAAAAGGTCCTTCTCTCCCTGGCATGTGCTGATCATGTTTGACATGGCCAGTCCTTGTAGGTACCAAAGGTGACAGCAGCTTGAGACTTTGGTATTTACTTTCCAGGTGGGGAATTTAAAATCAATCCCATTCCTTTTACTTCACTGATGCCAGTTCTTAGGAGCGAGGGCCCTCACAAAATAGTCGGGGCAGTTCTGAAGACAGCCTGTGCCAACTATTTACTTCCTTGAGCTACTTCCATTTACTGATGCATTCCTGCTGCTGGGGGCCTGGGCACTTTATAGTTGTCCCTGTTCTTCTTGAAAGCATCCAGAGAAAAGAAATCCAAGGGGGCACTGGGACATGGTTCTGGACAAACAGCTGTTGACAGCAATGCATCTGGTACACTCCTGCTGTGTTTGTGTGCCTGCATGGCCTCTGCTGTGCTGAGGAACCTGTGGCTGGAGCTGAAGCCTCATACACTGATGCCCAGCAAGATGCTCAGCCACAGCGTTGCCCTCCCACTTGTAAGTGCTGCCTCCCAATGCTGACTTCCTCTGACACTTGGGTCCCTGAATCCTATGTATGAAACAATGTACTGTCTGTGCTCTGCCAACAGAAAGGGTGATTAACGAGGGGATGAACTCCACTCGCTGTAACACATCATGTACAAAGAGCAAGAAGGGAAACCTGTCAGACATCAAAGAAAATGCTTCCCAAGTGCTATTTTTTTTTAATGGAAGTTCCACAAAGCTTTTAAAAAGAGAGAGCTCACTCTGCTCCCCTTGCAGCAGCCCTCCATGCTGGCTGACATTGTCCTGGAGACATCCTTTAGGTGACTAGTCATGCCGTAGGGACACTGGAATTAGGTTATTCAGGATGTTCCCAATTACCTCCATTACTCCTTTTTTCTTCCATTAGGGCAGCTCTGGGACCTCTAACAAAAGCAGAACGAGAAAAAAAAAAATAATTGGAAGCAAATTAACCATAGAAGATGCAGCTTTGTCCTTCAAGATGACCAATTTGAGGTTTCTGTTTTATTTTCTTTGTTGCAACTTGAGTTGCTCTGCATATCTGCCCCATTCATCTTGCCCAGCTATCTAAATAAAAGATGCAGACACAGCGGAGGAAGACTTTTTCCTTTGAGGCACACAATGACATCAAGCCTAATTTGGATGTTTTCTCATTAGATGCACATATGATGTTATTGGAGATGACCTTCCACTCCTTGTGGAAGCTCCCAAAGGGCTTAAAGTTTGGACCTGAATATGAGATCCTTCCCTACTATGAAATCTCCTGGTTATGCCACTATGTAAGTTTTGCACTTTGGAAGGTTTGTCTTTGCCTTTCTGGGATTGAGTAGTAGTGCGTATGGTTTGTGTCAGCATTTGTAAGGTTATCACAAAGGTTATCTTGGCTAAATTATAGGCCTTTGTTTTTCCATGTGGTTCACTACGGTGCAAACAGCTGCACTGTCCGGAAAATCTTTCTGCTGCCCTCAGCCCTGACCTGGAGGTACCAGACACTGCGAGGCTACATGGCTCCATATGAGGGCAGCTTTGAAGGGGCTATGAATTAAAGCTGACACTTCACCTGAAATACCTGCCCCTAAATTAGCTGTGAAAAATCAGGTAACTGGTATGTGATTGTCTGGCAGCTCACTGTGGTCACTGAAGCTTCCCCTTGCCCAAGGAGCTCATGTGCAGCTTGTCCCAAAGATGAGAGGATTTGCAGCTGGAACGGGATGGCTGGAAACATGCCAGGAGGGCTGGGGAAAAGCCGTCCTGCAGTATGCAGACATGTCCTTGTCCTCTGACAGCAAGGGACAATGATGCAGCATGAGGCCACACGTATGAATGCTCAAGCACATGCATGTATGTGTGTAATCTAGCTGAAAAGAGGTTCTAATTAGAGATAACCAAACACAGGGAGCAAATTTTCTTTGAATAAATTATTCAGTGCATTTTGTCTTTGCTGATCTCATAAATTATTCAGCTAATAATACGTGAATGGTGCTAGGGCTGGTAGGCTACTGCAGAGACAATTAGTCAGAGAGTTCTTCTGTAAAGAAGATCAACATATGCTAAATAATATATTTGCAAATAATATTTGCCCAGCCCTAGCTCTAAGTTGTCCAAGGAGAAATTGCAGACAGCACATGGAGCTTGTGGACAGCTTGGTGCATGCTGAGGCAGCCAATCCCTCCTTCTCTTCTTCCTTCCTCAGTTCAAATACACAGACAGCTTCCTGCTGAGGGGCTGTGCATGACCAGACCTCATGCACTGGGATTGGATGCTGGCAGGTAGCACCTGTCCTGCTTCATCCTCACACTATGTGGGGTAATGGGACCCTTGTCTGGAAATAGCACAAAAGGAAGAAAAAAGAGAAGAAAAAATCAATATTGTTAGACTGGAAAATTTGCAGGCATAAAATAATTAAATATTTTATTGGAAAATGAAGATAATCTGATTTGCTGAAGGAGCTGGTTTAAGGGTCATGAATTAATACTTTCTGTATGGTAATTTTATGCTAGACATCATGGAGACATGCTACATCTTTGTTAAATTTTAAGTTGTTTAGTTGTGTTTTTTTTTCTTTCACCGTCTTCATTTCTTCCTTTTTATGAAAAAGAAACGAAACTTAACAACCTAACAAATCCAAGCTCCTCCTTTCCACATGACATTTCTTTCCAGGTAGTCTTTCATCAAGAAAGAACTGCTCTTGGAAATGTCGAGCTAAGCCTTTGAACAAATGAGATGTCATTAGCTGTGTGAAATGTCTTCTTTCTTTTTCAAAGCCAAAGCTCAAGGATATCTTGTTTAGAAACTTCACATCTGCACTACTTAAAAATATCCAGGGCCATATAATTCAAATTAGATTCTTATTGTATTTTGATGGCACGATTATTAAAAATGTCACTTGAAAGATCAACACTGAGTGCCAGACGCTTTGCGTAGTAGCTTATTTCTGAAATAGGTTGATAGGCCGGGAACCTCTGTAGGCATAAGTAGTCCACGTCAAATACCAAGATCCATCCCATTCTTTCTAACCATTCCACATCTGTCTACAAGCATTTTGTATACACTATATGTAGGTGGCAACTCAGCAGTCCACCGATGTTTAGAATTCTTTTGGCTTCACTATTATTTATAAGGAAAATCAAGAGTGGGAATTTCCACAGCAAGGACCTTCATGCCTCCTTTTTTTTTTCTGAAGAAGGAACACAAGCAGTGGACGCTTGCTTACACTAAAAATTGGCTAAACTGACTACACTCAGTCACTGTAGTCAGAGGAGAGAATTTGGAGATAAGAAAAAAGTTTATTTTACAATAAAGCACTGGTTGCCCAGAGTGTGAATCCTTGGACACCTTCAAGGTCAGGCTGGACAAGACTCTCAGCAGCTTGATCAAGCTGTAGGTGTACATGTGCATTGCAGGGGAGTTGGACTAGATGACCTTTTAGGGCCCCTTCCAACTCAAACCAGTCTATGATTCTATGATTTACAGGCATTTTCTGTTTCCAGCTGCAGGCATGGAACTGACCCAGTATAGCAGCAGAAGTGGAAACAACCCCACTGTGATTTGCTCCATTGTTCCTTAGTCTCACCTTTGAATTTAGTTCTACTAACACAACTCTTGGCCTTACTTATAGTCCTTTTAAAATGAGGGGACTGCAGCCCATCACTATGGTCAGGGTGCTCCTGGCCATCAGTCTATAAGTCACTGCTACTCAACTGCGGGATTAGGCTCAGCTGATTTTCCTCTGAAGTTACTGCAGTTCCTCATGGTGAAAGCAAACAGCAACATGGTTTTGCAGCTAAAATTAGGTTGTAATCAATTTTATGCAGCATTAATTACTCTTGTAAATAAACCCCTCCAGCCACATATAAATCAAGCTGTAAGACCTGAACCAGCAGAACAAAAGACTCCATAAAATCAGTCCAAGTTATCCTTCCCCCCCCCCCATAGTGACTAATTATGTTAATTAATTCAAAGCCTGATTAAACAAAGCTAAGCTGCAGCAGAATCATCCCTGTGAGTCTTCTGAAATGCTGCTTTTATAAATAATGAATTAAGCTTTTACTGCCTTGGAAATTTGGGTTTTATATACATTGTTTTTTATTATTATTATTTAATCTAAGATTTGACTAATTCAGTTCTGATTTTCTAACAATGCCCTTGGCTCAGGGTTTGCCCATTGCATGTTATGATAATTTGCTTATTACTGAAATAGCACAGAGTAGACAGAAATCTTTTAAAACTACAGACATCAGAAATGATTCTGAACAAAATCCTCAGGCCTGCAATTCCCTGAGGTTTTTGAAAGCCTGGTTAAGGAATCTTGACAAATAAGCACACTCATCTATGGGAGATCTATGAAATCATTTTATCTAGCTGAAATGGAAATTAGATTTTTTCTTTCTTTCTTTCTTTTTTTTTTTTTTCAGAGGCATGTACAGGGCACTGCATGCCCAGCTTTATTTGGCTTCTTCTAGTAGTTTTAAGTTGCTTGCCATCAGGCAACCTGCACCACCCTTGGCTGGGTCTGGTTTCCACAGTGGAGAAGTGAAGCAGCAGGAATCACAGCATCACAGTGTTGTGTGGGTTGGAAGGGACCTCTGAGGATCATCAAGTCCAACTTCCTGCTAAAGCAGATACCCTACAATAGGTTGCACAGGTAGGCAGCCAGACAGGTCTTGAATGCCTCCACAGAAAAGAATCGTCTCTGGGCAACCCGTTCTAGTTCTGTCATCCTCACAGTAAAGAAGTCCTTCATCGTGTTTGCATGGAATGCTCCCCTCAGGCCAGGTGCTGATAATGGCCACCTTGGAGATCCTCAGAAAGCCTCATGGAGGCTCCCTGGGGAACCCTGCCAATGTGAGAGGGAAAACAGGGAAAATATCCCATGTCACGCTGGTGTGCCATTAACTGGCTTATTTTGGTAAGCAAGCAGATTTTCCTCCCTTTATCAGAGATGGAAGGTTTGTTCCTGCCCTTGGGTAATGGAGAATTAGCAGGGAGTGTGACCAAAACTTAGGGATTTGCCCTTTGAGCCAGGCTCAGCTATTTTGGAAAGCTGAGGTTCCGCTGAGAAAAGATGAAAATGCAGAGTTGCAGTGTAAAATTTTTCAGTGTTGTATATTACAAAACAGTTAACAATACTGTAAATAAATAGCAAACATAACTGAATATTAACAGTTGGTCTGTACCACTGGAGTGGTTTACAGTTGTCTAAACAGAATAGGTATGGTCTTCAGTCTAGACCTTCTGGATCTTACTATGCTCACATTTTGAAATTCAGAAAATGCTAATGACCTCAAATGCTGGATCAGAGGCATGATGAAAGCAGTATGGAAAATTATAATCTTCTTTCTGGTGTGGAACAAATGGAAAAAAAAGGGGGGAAAGACTACAAGAAATAGTAACCAAGAGGCATGAAATTCAGGCAACCGCCAAGCAAATCTTATAATATCAGGAAAAAAGCAAATTCAGAACAAAAATGTTTTCTTTTAAAGAAAGAAAAGAGCTTCTGGTGATGTGAAGTGTGATTACAGGATGGTGATGAAATCGTCAGTGATAGAGAAAGGTTTCTGTTTTGCAACTGGAAACAGATAAATTTACATCCTTATTTTCAGTGAGAACCGTGCGTACTTTCCATTAGTAAGCAGAGTGACTGTTGAATAACTTTTGAGAAACAGAAAAATATTTATAACCATGTGCTCAGAGATTGGAGGGGTCAGGGTTCTGCAAGACCTGGCTGCAGTGACCGTTAGCTCATCTGCAAGAGAGAGGAGTGCTTCTCAGCCACTGGGAGCCCTCCAAGAGCAAAGGCTGATTTTCTGCCAGTATTCCAAACAGGAAAGCAGATGACTTAGGTTCCCCCATGTCAGCAAGCCTGACATCAGTCTTGAGTGAAATACTGGAAACTCTGCCACATGATTCAGTTGATGGGAACAGAGGAAGGATGGGAGTGTAATTCATACCACTCAAAAATATGGGAAACCCAGACTGGAAAAGCATATCATTCTAGTGTCCATGCTTTAAAATTCATAGAGAAAAATAGCAGCATGCAGAAAGCAGTCCCAAAATGAATAATGGGCCAAAGGCAATACGTTCCAGTTACTGAGAAGTTAGCTTGGCAGGAGGGTGCTGGAATGGGGCTTGAATTAAAATGGTTATGTAACTTCACAGGGATTAAATGGACCCCAAATGGCTACTTAACCTGGCATCCAAATGATAAACAATGGAGGTGAATCAAAGCCAAATCAATTCATGTGATGGAAATCTCACATTTTTAACAGATTTGACTAATTGATGTGATGGGCTTTCCATGTTTTGAGGGTTCCAAATCAAGACAAGCCTTTTGAATGCACGAGCTCTTGGGTTTACTGTAGGGAAAAGCAGTTAAAATGAAATCATCATCTGTTACTTACACTCGAGATGGCAGACTGAAGGGTGCTGGATGGTCCCTTCTGGCCTGAAATTGTAGGCACTACAAAACTGGAGGATGAATCTGGTCCTGTATTGATTTTATAGATAAGTACTTTAATTCTTTCTTCCTTCTTCTTCTTTTATCGTTATTATTATTTAATTTCCCTTAAAGAAAAAGAAGACTGCATGTGTGCCTGATGTCCCAGCTAGCTGGGCCATTTGGCAGGGGCAGTAAGGTGTGTGCCGTGGCACCTCCCTTGCAAAATGACCCAACGCCTGCAATAGAGTCCATCCCTACAGGCAACATGGGACCAACTCTACAAATTTTGCAGTGTTTCTGAACACAGAGAAACCCGTTCCCTAAGCTGCCTCCAGGGAGCAATTCATTGACAAAATCCCAAATCCACACAATGATCCCTGTGGGTCTACAGGGGAAGCAGGGCAGCTGTGGACAGGTTCCTCTGTGATTAAGCTGTCAGAGTAGGCCTCTCAGACCCCAAATAAATCCTTACTCATTACAACATCTTGTTTGTATCAGAAATGTTATAAAGGCAATCTAGATATTGCATGGCAGTGTAGGAATCTTCCCCTGTATCCAGCACAAACCATCTCAGAGATCTTGAAGGCCTGGAGATCCAGGAAAGACAATGTGCAATTATTTGAGCACAGGTGAGTAATCGTTTTAACTGACAGTTGATAGGGGAGGTTAAATGCAAACTGTTTTGATGAATGTAAAAGAAAATGCTCTGCACTTTGCAGCTTGCTGTTGCTACTGCAGCTAAGGCACAGCTCTTTTTTTTTTTTTTTTTTTTTTTCATTTGGATATTGTGCTCTGCAGTTTGCTCATGTGTAAGACTTTTTCCCCAGCCTGAGTTCTCCGCCTTTGTGGAAAATGACTTCACAAATCAAGTTCATGGTTTCTTTTGGGTATAATGTAATAAATATTATTTACTGCTATTCTACTGAGCTAAGTGCTATACAAACACTTGTTATTGAACCAGTAGGAATATTCTTCTGACATGTTGCAGTCAGTTATGCTAGAGTCAAGAAGCAGATTTTGTGAGGAGAAGCAACCTTCTCACAGGCTGTTTTTCTCATCCTTCACCTCAGCCCCAATCTATTTCACACCTCTTACAGCCATCTACACCCAGCTGAGGAGAAATGAAGCAAGTATAAAATACCACCCACTCTGCAGAGATGTAAAAGACATCAAAGAAGGGACTATAGGGCTCAGGTTGTACTCATAGCATTATGGCTCTCCCTGCCACTTTTCAGTATCTAAAGAGGGGCTATAAGAAAGAAGGAGAGAGAATCTTTAGTAAGGCCTGCTGTGATAGGACAAGGGGAAATGGTTCCAAATTAAAAAAGGGAGACATAGACTGGATATCAGGAAGATGCTTTTTACAGTGAGGGTGGTGAGACACTGGGACAGGTTGGCCAGAGAGGTGGTGGATGTCCCGTCCCTGGAGACATTCAGGTCAGGCTGGACGGGGCTCTGAGCGGCCTGATCTAACTGTAGGTGTCCCTATCATTACAGAGGATTTGGACTAGCTGTCCTTTAAGGGTCCCTTCCAAGTCAAAAGATTCTATGATTCTATGATTTCACATCTATGATACCTGCTATTAGTAAGTTTCCTCAATTCTCAGCCTGGAAGGAACTACTGTGATTTTATTCTAGTTAGTTGTGATATCAATTATTTTTTCCCAGTAATTTTGATTTTGAATGTGGAAATCACATTTGAGATACACTCCAATGTTCTATCTTGAAAGTTTCCAAAGATACGAAGTGACCCATGCTGCTTGCTGGTGAGACATTCTGTGATTGCATGGCTATATTCTTCAATGCAAAATCTCCTTTTAGTTCACAGTTTGTTTCCCAGCTTCCAGCAGTCATGTTTTGTTAACTTTTTGCTGACTCTACTTAGTCATCATCCCCACTGCACTCAGTAGTGTTACCGCAGCCTAAAACTAGTGTAATTTGGCAGTAAATCATCCTGGTGGAGAGGAAAGGAAGTGTCTAATGCACCAATATTGTTTTTCTCTGTCATTCACATAATTAACTTCAAAGTTCTTTTCACATATTGTCTAGAGTTAGCTATGTGTTTAAAACATCACACCATAACTGCTATAGGGAAGCACAAGACAGCACTCCTGCTTTATAACTTGTTTAATTCCTCATTGAAGAGCTTGACGTAATCAGGAACGACGGCAGATCTGTTGTTATAATTAGAATTTGGTCTTTAGCCCCAGGCTTTTCCTCTTCAGGGGGGCTGATTGGAGGCCTGGGAGGCCTCGAATCTCAGCATGCTGCTTCCTGAAGCTTCTTTCATCCCTGCAGCTTGGTGTGTGCTGAGTGCCTGGCAGGGGATGAAGAGAAAGCTGAGGCAGAGAAGGCTGCAGGGCCAGGACAGGGGCACAATGCAGAGAGACTAAGGGCCTGTCTTTTTATAGAGTGGTATTTATAAGGTGCATTCTCAGCTGCTGCACATCAGCACCGCTGCATGGCCCTCCCTGGTAGCAGCTGGGGCTGGGCCACATCCAGGTTTATCTACAGAGATGGGCATGATCTCTGCTGGCAGCCGTGCTGCTGTGATGGGCCACTGCTGGGCCTTTCTCTCTCCTCTCCCTCTTGCATTGGCACGTGCTTAACTTTTGGGCAACTTTTCAATAAAAACCCCACTCGCCCTTCCCAGTTCAGCAAAGCTGGAAGGTGCTATACGGATCTGTCAGGTCATGATATCTGGCCATCAGATTCATGCATACTCAGCTGAGATTAGCCAAATTGCTCTGCAATGGGCAATTTCACAGATCCATCTACCCAAAGATAACAAGAAAATTTCAGAAAACAAAGCTGTGATAACTAATCTGTGTGAGTCTGTAAAGCTTCGAAAGCAAGCTGTGAAGGAAGGCAATGGGAGAGGGGCAGGGGCCAGCCAGGCCTATCAGACTCCTTACACCTATCCTGCTGTCTGCGTGTCACTCACAGCAATAATATGATATTATTTGTTTGACCTTTGTCCTTTGGCCAAAGGCAGGGTAAGCGGGGCAGGAAGATCCCATCCTGCTGTGTGAATTGCTGGGCAAAGGTGCGTGAGGGGCTGTGGGGCTAAGCAAAGCCACTTCCTGCGTGAAGCCCCAAGGCTGGATTTTGAGGAGTGACTGACACTTCCAGCAGCCCCCTGGGGACCCTGTAAGCAAGAGTGTGAGGAGCCTTGTGCTCTGCCAGGAAACAGACCATGTCATGGCCTGTTAAAGTGGAAGCATTGTTCATTGCTGTGATCTGCGCCCAGCCATGCTTTGGGAACTGTCAGGCCCAAGCGCTGCTGGGGAAACAGTTGCCTCCCCCATTAAATCTGAGTTCATGGCTCCTTTGGGAGATTCATACAGGAATCTCTGAGCAACACAAGCTTCCAGAGTCAGCCTTGGACAAGCTCCGAGCAGGACCTCCTGAAGGTGGCAAGGAAGCATCATGCTGTGAGCTCCACCAGGACGAGCATGGGGCCATGTGTGGAGTCAGCACAAAGGTGTGACTGCAGATCGTGTGGAGGATACACATGGATTACCCACTAATCCCAGCAATATAGACTTCAGTGATACCAAGGAGTTTCTGCACGGGTTGAGCAACTGACTTGGAGATCATGCTGCTGGGGATGGGAATGCCTGAGCCACCTCATTTTAGTCCAGCTGGGAATGTGCGTATGAAATACAGGGAATGTGTGAAATACAGTGATGCCTTTGGGCTGTGGTGCAAGCATGCCTTGCTGCATGCCTGGATGCTGCGGTGCTTGTGCTGCTAATTTCTCCTCTGGGTTCAAGCGGGTAGCAGGCAGCCTCACTTATGACACAGCCTCATAGATCCCAAGAATTTGCCAAGCCTGGGCTGAGGGCAGGGTCACATAGCTCCATGGCCCCTTTTATCTCTAGGGAATCCTGTTTGCCTCTGCCTGTCATTGCCTCTGGAGAACAGCCAAAACATATTTCTTGGCAAGGCTTGGATCTTCCCACCAAAGTTCGTTATCTTTTCATAAGAATAAAGGGATGTGCAAAGCCCCCAGTTCCTTGGCAAACAAACAGACCTCCCTCAGAGACTTATTCATTCAAAGGGCAGAATAGAAGTCAAAGGAAAAACAGGAAATACTTTTTTTCTGCCAACTGTAGCACTGTTTGGCTTCCCAGTCTCTTCTCCCCATAAACAGGAGGTCAAGAGTGGCTGAAGTTAGGGAGAAGAGGCAGGACAGCCTCTGCCTTGTCCTGTCCTATTTATCTTGTTCATGCTCCTGGGGTCATGATGGCCTTTGCAATTGCCCCTTTATGTCAAATGGGAAGGTACCTTGATGCTGATTCCCTTTGTAATGCGAGACCTGGACAATTTCCAAAGATCATTTGGGAGTTTTACAGCAGGGACTGAGGACTCTGGGGATGCCTGTGATTGCTACTCTTTTCCTGTACCACACAAAACTGTGAGTTTTGTTCTTTCTTGTTGGTCTCAAGCTTCTTACCAAGCCCTAGGGAGAATTCTGTGGACAAGGATGGGACACTTTGGAGACCTATATGAGCTGCTGCCTCCAGTTGTGGTGGAATGAGCCTTCTAAATTAGCTCCAGCTCCTGATGTAATGTAAAACCAGTAATTCTCAGCAGAAGGAACTACTTTTTGCTTTAGCAGTGATCATTCAGAACCCCAGTATAAGTGCTGCAAGTGCATGCTTCCTTGCCCTACATATTTTTCTCCTTCCCTTAATCATTAAGAAGCTAAGAAGCACAGGGTGATGGACAAAGGATGGACCAGGAAACCGCAGCCCTCCTGGGTAAGGGAAGCAGTCTGGGCTGTACCAGGAGGCACTGCTGGGGCTCTTGATTTCAGCCCACCCTAAATGTGGCACTGGGAATTCTGAGCAGGTTATTTGCTCCATGACTGCATGCATGTCTTTTGGGAATTCAGCAGCCCAGATTCTGCCCTAGCTCTGCTAGGAGCTCTGCATAGCCACTGATTTCTATGTGTGACTCAGAAGCAGGAGGTAGGTGGTGTAAATTCTGCTCCCACCAGTTAAGCTGTGCTTCCTCCAGCCCCCTCATTTCCACCCTTCTCCAGGAACTGAGAGCTTAGAAGCAGGGGTAGATTAATCCCCACTATGTAGAGATTCAACTAGTGCTATTTGATGCCTTACTATTCCTTCATAGCCTTCCTTCCCTCTTTTGCCCTTTGGTTCCTGCTGCTTGCGAGGCAGAGGATGTGCAGACTGCCCATCCCATGTAGCTCCCCTCATCCCTCTCATCTTTGCTGCCAGCATCTGTCATCCATACCTCCACAGCAACAGAAGGGCAGTGGAGCACTGTGCAGCAGGAACTGGAAATGACAAAACCCATGGGAATTTAGAGCTGTAGGACAGCTCTGATCTTAACTCTGCCTAGCAGGTGTTAGCTGGAACCCCCTAATTTTGGAGCTGCTTCCTCATTTCCTGTGTTGTTTGAGTTTTTGCCTAGCACTGTCACTGACAGGTAAGACTGTTGCTGAAAATTAGCCTTTGGTCATAACTTCCACTGGTGCCAGCCTTTGGAGATGAGAGCCTGTTCCTCTTGTTTCTCTCATAGGGATGCAGATGCACTGTGGTCCCTACAGAGGTGTAGGGTGATCTCCTAGGAGTGGAGGTACTCCTACTTCAGCAGAAAGGGCAGCTCCCTCTGGTTCCACTTGGTCTTCACATGTGTGGTTACTGCTGAGCAAGAGAACATGCTGCTCATGCCCTCTGCAGATACCTCCATTGTGTCATAGGACTACTGTCTGGCAAAAGCCCTCCAGAAAGCAGAGATACCAAAACAGAACCATGTACCCTTGTTCTGCCAAGGTGCAAATGGCAGCCTTGGTGCCAAACAGTACTTCTGCTGATTATCTTTCTGGAGTGGTTGTGGATGCTGGAAAACATCTGTGCTTGGGGAGCTTCCTACAGACATTTTATAAAGAAACTACTGGGAAGCAGAGTGGGAGGAGGGATGCTGTATAATCAGTCCTCAGTATCACCCACAGTGCACCTAGCCACAAGCACTGGATGTGTCCTCAGGTTAATTTAAGAAAGCCCCATAATAGGCTCATGTGAGCCACATCAAATCCAGAAAAGCTGGTGGGACACAGATCTGGAATTAATAATTGTGAATCCCCCACTCTGAAAAGCTGTATAATAGTGGTAATGGGAAAACTGTTAGCACACAATCATGTAATGGCTGCCTTCTCAGTAAATGGATTATCTATACTTAAATGACACTAGCTTTATTAATTAAATAGTCCTGTTTGTGTGAACCCTTTCACTGCTTTGGGGCAGGGTTTTCAGAAGTGCTCAGCCTTGCCCTAACTGTGCTCTCCAAAACAGTAGTTAGAAGTCACACCAGCATCTCTGAGGGGAGCTCGGGGACAGAGCATGGTGAGGACATGTTGCATGGGAAGCATGCCAGGGTGTGTATGGTATTAAAGATATTGCTACATTTACATCCTGCCCCTCTTCCAGCTTGCTTCATCCTGCCCTGCCTTTTCAAAATGTCATCTGCCATCTCAGTCCTTCCCCACTTCCTCTCCCAAACTGTTCCATAGCTCTGCTGTCCCCGGGTAAAGTGATACTGCAGTTTGTCCCAGTGATGTGGGGGAACTTTCTTTGTCATTTTTTCCGTGAGCTAAAGGTCAAAGCTATATGTGTTGGCGTGGAAGGGACAACTGTGGGCCGTCACCCCTTTGGTGGGCTGGTGTGGGTTGTCCCACAGACCTGCCATGGTCTCAGCTGCCCTGAACTGGGAACAGTCTTTCAAAATTATGGCTGAATTATTCTCTGCCTTGCCTGAATTCTCTTGTTTTCAGAGTCAGATCTGGCTTGACAACCTTCCCATGGTGCCTATGAAGAAAACAGATCTGCCGCTGTTTTTTCAGACTCCCTCACAATGCAGAATCTTGATGAAATTAACAGCTGGCAAATGCGAAACGTGGAAAAGGAAACAGTGCTTGGGGTGGTGCGCTGTCATTGTAACCCTTGGAATTCAGGGCTGTGGGAGGCTCTTGTGGCTGGATGCTGTTTCAAGGACAGCGGCGCAACAAATGGAGCACTTGGAAACAAAAGCTCAGAGAAGAAAGCAAAGGCTGGCAGGGAATGGGGAGGAATCCCCATCCCAGCATGGTACCGGGTGGCTGGCTGTGTGGTTTGGGAGGCTGCTTTTTGCTGAAGTATTTGGGAATCTTCTGGGAATGGGAAGCAATGCAAAACTCTAAATTTATAGCTTTGTGTTTACATATCCCAAACTTGGAGAGCTTGTCTCTCTGGAACCCAAAAGAGAACATGGGCCAATTCCTAATCCTTTTTATGTTCTGACAGAGATTTCTGTCATGCACAAAACCAATCCTATGAGGTCACACCCTCTGGTAGTATGTCCTCATGCTTCAGGCTTTATCAGCTAAATGTGCAGCTCTACTTTTTTTTCCTGCTTCCCTAACAAAGCACAGCTTATATGATTGCATTTCTCTCAGTATGTTTACTTCTCAAGTTTACCCCCTTCCCACAATAAACTTTGAACCCGTTAACTAATGTAGCCACAATTAGGCATGGGGGTAGAGATCACCAGGATGTTACATTCCTGCAAGTTCTGTGGAAACTGATGGGATATGGCATGCTTCCAATCAGCACCTCTGTTGCAGGTAAAGCTGTGTCATGATTTCAGCATTATCTGCTCAGCTCTCTCTGCTGAGTGGTGCAGAGATTTCTGCAGGAATAGTATGGCCACAAAGCCATGGGACAATGGCTTTTGTCAGGGCTGCTGCTCACGGAGCAGCTTGATCTGTGTTCTGGATAAACAGGAATTGGACTCGATGATCCTTATGGGTCCCTTCTAACTTGGGATATTCTATAATTCTATGAAAATATGCCCTCTATAGATCTGTTATTTTTCTCTCCAACGTGTACCCAGACCTTGATACCAAAGCAACATTAATATGAGTGCCATGATCATTGTCCTTTGCTGAGTTGTCTTTAATCACAAAGACCTGATGCAAATGGCAAATGCGAGGAATGAATGGGACACCATTGTGGCTCACCACTAATTTGAGTTGCTCATTTGTGTTCTGGTGAGTGCTCTTTCAATGTATAGTTTAATTATGATTTCATATTTGCTTCTTGTCTATGTCATGCTTTGATTCCAGTGAAAACATCTCCGTGTTACACTGCAGAGTTGAGCTCAGCATTCAAACCTTCCACTTTAAACTCGTCTCAGTAGAAACCATGTATAAATTCAACAAAGCCCAAAGGTTGTTGTCTTGGGCCAGTGGTTACAGCCTAAACATAGGCAGGTGGGAAGCATTCCTTTTCAAGGAGGGAGCATTTTGTGTTGACCGTGGGCAGATATAACTAATAAGTCATGACAGGCTGAGATCAGTATTAGGTGTAATAAATATAATTACCATTTTATGGTAGGCATCATGTAGAATTTTATACTAAAGCTAGAAATCTGTTAAGTCTCCAGCACCCAAGATCGGCTATTCATTATAACTTAGTCTCCAGATTCAGTCTTTGGTGAAGGCTAGCTGGGCATTTTGAGAAGTTCTTCAGGACGGACATCCTCATGGGCATATGTGCAAAACTGCATAAGGCACGTGAACAACTTGGAGGTCTTGAAAGGTAGGTGCTCCATAGGCATGTGGAAAACCACAGCTCACTTGTCTTGTGCAGCTTCTCAGAAACTGCAGAAAAGGTTGAACTTGCAGGCTTAAAACAAAGATACTTCAGCTGCAACAGGAGGCAGACAGCTCTCTCAGATCTCAGGCTGCCACCAATAGCATTGCTGGTCTGACAGACAACAAAAAGTAATATATACAGCACTTTGCTGCACAAAGCATGGCCACTGTGCCACTGGGAGCTGTGCATCCCATCAATGTCAGAATTGCCTGGTTGCTTGTAATTGTATAAAATTTAGGTTTTCATAGGAAACCAGATAGAAGCGGGTAATTGCTCACAGAAGAAGACTGTAATTGCCTTTGCTAACAAGTAAGAGCACAAGCTCTTGCCTCTAGCCCAATTTTAGAAGGACAAAGCAAAGAGCAGTTGGCAGGAGGAAGAGGTGGAGCCTGCCAGAGGAATTTCCCACAAAGAAGAGGGTGTTTGCTATTTGACAGGGTAATTGAATGTTTAGAAGAATGTCATGCTGACATGAAAATACATTCTCTTTTGCGTGTCTCAGGAAGGCAGACCTTTGAAAACAGTAGAACAGGGACATGCTGTAGGCAAAGATCATGTTAGAATTCTCAGGGAAGGTGGCACCCATCAGCCATCAGCCCCATGCTCCCCATCTACTTGATCACTGTGCTTCAAAGCAAGCCTGTTTTCATGGTAGGCTGGAGTGGAGAGGTGAGGCTGAGGATGGGGTTGGTTTCAAGGTCTTATGTGAATGCATTTTGACATCAAGGTTCTCTTGCTCCAGTGTAGACCCTATTTCAATAAACCGCAAGATTCTGGGAAGATCCTGACATCCTATCCAGGATGAGTTAGGCCTCTCTTATATCAAACTTACAAACTTACGAGTTTTGTTGTCCTTTTAAAATTGGACGCCTGCAAACATATGTTTCTGAGATGAACCCTTCTACCTTCCTGAAGGGCTGTGTCACCTCTGTATTAATAGCGGCATGCCATATATGAGACCAAGCTTTTAACAAACTCTAAAGCTTAAAATGGCAGAGACAGTAACTGCAGTTTACCAATTAGAAAACTTGCAAGGGAGGCTGTGTCTCAGTGCTCACCTTTTGCTTTCTGTTAACTTGAGGTGGTGTTTATAAGGCTGCTAGCTCTCTCCGAAATTCCTGAGTTACTCAGCATCTGCCCTCTTGAGTATAGAGCCAGTTTTAGCAAGGTGGATGCCACAAGATAAGTGTCAAAATTTTTGGCTGCATTTTGTATACATCTTTGTCTTTTATTCTCTGGCTTTGGGGTACAGAACAGCTTCTGGGTCATTTTCTTCATATTCATGCTGTTGTTGTGTAATTTGTAGCAAAGATGTCTAGAATTCAGCTAAGAAAAGGAAAATTTTGCATGTAGAGCTACCCACAATAGAATGGTTTCAAATTATGATCTTCCACTACACTCTGCCACCTTCCTCTCGTGCGTTATGGATTAACGGATATTGCTAAGTCCTTCTGGCATTTAGATAAAATGCCCCAAATTCTTCTCTTTGCAGTAGGTATTTCAGATTTTCCACTGCCTTGTGGCTCAGGCAATGGATGAAGAAAAGATCCACTAAACTTGGAGAAATGTTGTGTCTGCCAACCAGATTTTGTTTTGAATTTTACATGGAAAAGGACTGCATTGTCAGCCCATTAATCATCATGGCTAATGGCTAATCATCATGGTTAATGGCTGTGGACCTAGAGGCCACCAGCTTAAATTTCTGGGAATGGGATTTATTGCAGACTATCACATGAGGATACTGTGACAATCTGGTTGAGGCATAAGAAGAGCAATCCTATTAGCTTGAATTGTCAATAGGGATCAAAGCTCTCTTCTCTCTTACAGTAATGCCTTGGAAGCAAACTGATCACTGTCCAGGTCTATCAGACCATGAAACCAGATTAGCAAACTGGTGCCTCTGCAGCCAAATGATAGAGCAGCTGAAGGGCTGAAGTAGATGCAGGAAGAGAGAGGGGAGAAGAGAAGCTATGGAAATTTGTTGCAAATAGCTCACTTTATAGAATATGATTAGAGAAGACTGAAGGTGCAGCAGCACTGTCAGCTGAATGCAGATTCCGTTGTATCAAAGAACGCATTCAATGGCTTGGCAAGGAGAACCACCTAATGGGTGAATAGCAGCTGAAAAATTCTCTTCGCAGTAACAGGCTTTCTAATGGTGCTGGAGCACTTTATTTTCCTGTACAATGTACAGGCGTGCTAAGAGCAGAAGGTGAAATTTTTCCTGCCAGGTATGTGCCATGTACACTTTGAAACAGCTGGCTTTTTATTGGAGTTTTGAAGCTTTGCTGAAAAGCTTCAAAAAGCTGAAAAGCTCAGCTGGAGAGAGGAGGGAGAATGGCGCTTAGTGGGCCGGTGCCAGTCATCACATTGCTAAGATGACTTTGTAGTGGTCTGATTTAATTTTGGGGTTATGGAAATAGGGTTTTTAAGGTGCTAGGTGAGGTGCACGCCAGAGAAACCATGATCTCTGTGCCAACTGATGTTACAGTTTAAACCTACATACCCTGAAATATGATTCAAGCTGTTGGCTATCTGGTGATCAGGGAGTCAGATACCTAGAAGTCAGCAATTCTGCCTCTGAATTAACAATGAATTATAGAAGAGTCCAAGATGAAAGTGCTTTGTGAGGAGTCAGTGTGTGTGGCTTCTCATATAAAAAGGCTGGGGCAAACTGTCCTGCTGGCTCCTCTCCTACCTTTGCTGAAGGTCATGGGCCTAGCAAGGAGGACAAGGACTGAACAGACTCAGCTGGCTCCATTTTGGTTGCTCTGTGGATAAGTTAATGAGATACTGTAGCCAAGTAATACAGCTGGGAATTTTTGCTAAGTTAACAGGTAGTATTTGGGTAACTAGGTATGATTTGCCAAGTAACATGAAATTAATTGGTTGGATAGGTGCTCTGAAGTTGAAATCAACCTTGTCTGGGTTGTACTGATGTGTAAGATGTTCCTGCCTCATATGAGCAAATGATTTGCATGGTGTCTGTGCACAGAACAGTCACAAGAGCTCTGTACTCCTTCAAGGCATTATTTTGCCCTGTATTCTTTATTATTTCTTCTTGCAAATTTACCATAGGCTACAGATTTTGCCACAAACTTCAGCTGTTCTTATTCTTTCAAATGCACTGTTTTTGTATTGAACCGTACCAGGTGTACCTTAGGCTGAGTGCAAAATCTTCAGCAGTTTTAGACTTTCAGATCAACTCAGCCTCATGACTGGCAGAACACAGACATTTCCCCTCACCAAGACAGTTTGCTTACTTGATAATTCAGTGGAGCTGGAATTTCCTTCCCTCCCATGTCTCAGCCGCAGCCCAGCCTCACAGCCACAGCATGTGCCTTTAGCAAAGGGAACTTTGCTCCTTACTTTCTTCCATCTTTTGATGTTTCTGTTGCAAGTCAAGTATATGAACTCTTTGGTACAAACAGAAATGAGGGAGGTACTCAAGGAAAGCTCTACATCAAAGTTAGCATACAAGAGAACCATGCGTAGAATTATTGACCTACAGTCTCTACAGAACAACTGCAAACAACAGAATATTGATTACTCCTTCCATGATAAGCACCTAAGTTAACAAAATCAGTAAGATTTTCCAGTGCAGTAGTTACTAGCTTCTCTTTCTTTCTCCTTCAATGTTTTGATTTGTTTCAGGTCTAATCCCGACTTACAGTAAGCCTTACTCACAGCTCTGGCAGCAGTTGCTGCTCGTAAAATATGGGGAATTCACACTCTAATCTTAATATGGATTTGCTATTGAAGGTTTTGCCTTAAAACATATCTGAATTGGAACCCAAAATCCCAACAGTATTACTCCAGGCAAGTTCAAGTTCTAATTTTAATGCTTATCCAAATCTGTATCTGAAACAGAAGATACAGTAATAGCATCAATAAAAACAATAAAAACAATCATTTTCATGCATTAGAGTTGCCATTCTCCTATGGAATGCATTAATGAGTGCTTTTAAAACTTTGCACACAGAGACCTTTCATCTACAATTATAGTACATGCACTCTGGTGTGCAACACAGCAACAGCAGGATTCCAGCACAGTCTTCAGCACAGGGAGAAAAAAGTACCATTGGTTAGTGTCACCAGCTGAAACAGAAGGGAATATGAAGGCAGTGTATAATTAACCCCGCTGGAATTTGGTCAGGATGTCCAGGTTAACACCTCATCCAGTTAATGGGTTCTGTAGTAAATTGTCGAATATTGTTTAGAAGTCAAATAATTTACTGAGCTCTTTTCATGTGTGGAATATACAAGGAGGTCATCTGCCTTTTTAACATCTGGTAGCAGAGCCCTGGTGATTTACCTGCATGCTGGGGACTGCAGATAGCCAAGTGATGGATGGCTTTGCTAGAAATCTTTCTGTTAACTCCTATAAGCCCAAAAGGAGCCTGATAAATCTGCTTTGTGGAAACATTAAAGGCTTTATCTGCATCTTCTGTAGATTGACAAAGCACTATAGATGTCAGTGGGACTCTGCTGATTTATACCTGCTTTGGCTGTATCTCTAAATCTGAAAGGCACTCATTACTCCCACTTGAGGGGAAACAAAAATAAGAAAGAAAAAAAAAATTATGAGTTACTGACTTCACAGAAAACATTTTATTTGACTTTCAAGTTACCTTTCAAATCAAATCCAGGATTTGCACTTGGCCTGGATTGGAAGAGGCCACACTTACTCTAGCTGCATTGCTTCCTGACACTGGTGGCTGAAGGAAAGCCAACAGAAGAATTACAGAAACAGCAAGTAGAAAGCCTTAAGGAGGATCAGAAAACTGATTAGGGGCTAAATCATCCCTTAACCCAAGAACCATGCACAAGGCAGAGCCTCCACTTCCCTGGCCCTTTCTGGCTTCCTGGAGTTCATGCCATTTTAGGCACAGCAACACACCGACTCTGCTGATCCTATAGAGCTGACCTTCCTTGCTATAGAAGCATCTTTTTTGTCAGCATATCTGTGTCCTGAGAGACTTTGAGGGCATTGCACGTACTGACAAAAACTAGTTTTCACACTTACTGGCAAGAGGAAGTCAGTGCGGTCAGGGAACAGCAAGGTGAGTCCCACTCTTTTCTGCCGTATCAGCAAAACTGTCAGCGTGCAGTTGCAGATCTGCAGCTGCTGGAAACTGAGGAGGCAGGAAGGACATAGCACTGCTTAATTCCTTCCCTCTTCCCAGGCTGAATTTCCAGGGCTGACAACTAAGTAAGCTCATCTTCTGTCTTAAAACTTCAAATTCAGCCCATGTTTTGGCAAGCTCTGCTGGGCCAGTGTGGGACAGCATGGCAGGAAGGAATATCCAGCATGGCAAGGGCACTGCTTTCACAGCACTTTCCCCCCATGTTTCCTCTGATGTGCCCAGAGTTCCAGATCACAGGGGATGCTCTGCCTCCTCTGATTCACTGTCCTGATAAACACCATGCGAAGCAGTCTCTGCTGTATGTTGCAATGAAGCTAACGGTGGCTGAAAGAGGGCAATGTTTGCAGTCAAGACTTTCCTTTGCAAACACTGAATCACACTGTTGTGAAAGCAGGACAGAGAGATGAATGACTCACTGTTGGCAGCACACACTGCCCTATCAGTAGGCTCTGTTCAGTGGAACGGGGCAGGGGGCTGATGTTTGATATCATTGTTGTGCTCCCAGCTCGCAGCTTGCTAATGAGTAATGCACTCTGTGGCAGGCATTGATCCCCCCCTTTGCTTATTCACAAGGCTCGGCACAAAGACTCCCCGCCTGCTGGAAGTCACACAACTCACCAACACAAAGATGTTGCTTTGGGCATATTTAAAAAGATCTCTCTTGCTTGGCCTTGAATGGGCCTTACTTGTTTATTTATTTATCTTCAGGGTGAATGCTCTGCAGCAGTGTAAAATTTCATTAGTAATAGACAGAAGAGATGCACCTAGAAGATTAAAAAAAAGACTTGGCAGGTTATGAGACAAGGGACACCTCCCCTTTTAGTGTGCAGGTGGTTATATCTATGACCTACTACAGAAGGTGGAGCAGACCTCTCTCTTTTGGTACAGATGGATAAACTGCCAGGCTGATGACTTGAGAGAGAAAAACTCTGACATCCCTAGGTGCAAAGGCATCAAGACACTTATTCTGCAGACTGTTTCTAAGCGATGGCACAGATGAGCATCCCAAGCAGTCTTTCCAGTAAAAGGGGACAATGGTCTGTGTCCTGGGGCAACCAGGACTGAGAGAGGTACTGCAGGAAGTCTCCATACTTACCTGAGAAGGCAAATGCCCCTACTGCCAGCACTGAGGCCATGTTTTACTGGGTGTCTTAGCACAAGAGCTGAAGTTCCAGAAAGTCTGTGGATTGATCTGTTCTTTCAAGATCAGAGAAGGCATTCACAGACCAGCAGTGAGGCATAAGGAAAGTTGGCTTGCCCTTGCCAACCATCTGTGATTAAACAGGAGACCTCAAACACCAATTGTGACTGCTGAGTCTGTGAGCACCTGACACCAAACCCAATGAGAGGCACTTACTACCTTCTGAACACTACAAATCAGACCACCAATTCTATATCAAGACTATATTCACTCAAAAAAGACTGAGAGGATTTAATTTATGGGAGATAGCATCTCCACCTGAGACAGAGCAGGATACAACAGCTTGATTCCACTTGCAGACACACCCTGTGTTACCAAAGGTCCAGTTCTTGCACCAGAGAAGAGCTAGGTGAACATGTAGGAGTGCCTTTAGGCAACCGCAGAGGCCAGAGTGTGGCTGCAGGTCATGTTCTAGGGGTGTGACAATCCTGTTTCCCCACTACCTAGCTGCAAGTTAGTTTAAGAGGGATAATCCTGCTTTTAAAATTGTTGAAAGATGGCGTAAGATATATACATCCAAGCTCTGAAGCAGATTTTTTATGACAAAGATGCCCTCCCCATTCATCTGTGCTATGTAGCAGTATGAGCATGGGCTAACCTAATGCTAAGGCTGAGTGAACAACATGATTTCAAAAGTGATTGGGAAATGGCACAAGGAAATTGAATGGAGACCAGAAAGATGTACTGGATTACCCACACCAATCACACTGTGGGGGGAGCTCACCATCTCCATAAATCAAAATGTGTGTTTAAAACCTTTCTGTAGTTTCTGCAGAGCATTCTCCTGGGGCCCAGGATGACTGTTGATGGCCAAGAATGCTTTACACTGAAGCAT
Organism: Lagopus muta; assembly: GCF_023343835.1. Taxonomy (NCBI): domain Eukaryota; kingdom Metazoa; phylum Chordata; class Aves; order Galliformes; family Phasianidae; genus Lagopus; species Lagopus muta. The sequence continues at coordinate 70,520,332 of NC_064434.1, forward strand.
CACAGGTTCTGGAAAATCCTATCAAATTTTAAGGGAAATGATAACATTCCTGTGAGCTTAATGAATGGTTTCCAAGTTCTTAGGAGTGGTACACCCACTACTGAAATGCATGGATGGTGCACGCAGCCTTGCAGAAGAGATAAAACTCTGACAGTCCTGTGGTGTTAGCCAGACCGAACTCTTTAATCTCCAACAACCATGCACCAAGATTCACTCCTAACATGGTCCTGTAAATGTTCTGAGCCTCTACAGAAACCACAGGCCTCATCCCAAGTCTGCTTATTAGGATTTTCCCAAAAGGCTTTATGACTTTACTAATACAGTAGAGCTCAGATTAACCCCCCACTCAGATTTTTCCTTCAAAAATCCCTGTAACTGGCTTGGAAAAAAGGCAGTAAAGTAAAGCCTTGCTCTCCTTCCTGTGCAGAGGTCTCTGCCCAAACCATGGACTCATTGTTCTTGGGGGAGCCTGGGCTCAGGAAGGAGAAGTGAAGAGCAGGAGTAGAACCAGGTGAAGGTGAACACAAGCTGACATGGTGTGTGGCCCTGTGGAGAACCCAGAGAGAGGGAACTGGGGTAGGGGCTCGGTACAGCAGGGGTCTGAAAAGAGAGAAGCCCACCCCTGTGTCTTAACCCCTGCTGTGTCACACAGGAATTTGTCTGTCCTTTGTAAATAAACAAAGCTGCTTCGAAACCTAAAGTCCTGCACAAGCTTTTCCTCCTAACTGGAAGGACCAACGAGGTTGTGAATTTTAGTTAGCCCCATGGGTGGAAGAGGAACAGCAGGATTTTTTGTGTGGTCAGGCAGCCTCACAGTACATACATGGGCACCCACTTGAATGGGTATAAAGTGGAAGTGAGCAAAAGAGATGGGAGGGAAAGGGGATGATGTTCAGCAGAATTCATGAGATCCTCTCACCTCTTGTGGTCTTTGATACAGATAAATGCAAGTAGCACATTTTCCAGTTTTAAATCCTGACTGTAAGAACAAATTCTTCTGCTGCCTCATTTTCTTCCATGAATGCAGCAAATTAATGGGCATGTGTTTGTGTTTCTTTAAACAGTTAGGCAGTGGATTACCACTAGCTTCCTTTAGCCAGGTACCTTGTTATCTTAATTAAAAACCAAAATCTGCTTTGATCTCTTACAACTTCATTGCGTAACCACTTTCATTATACTATTGTTTAAGCTCAGTTTGCTTTCCATGATGAAAAGAATTTGTATTTCACACTGGGCAGGAAGTCCTACTTAAATGTTTCCTGGTTTTGATCTCCTTAAAGGGAATTAAATTATGTTCCTGCTTCAAAAAACGCCTGGCACAGATTACAGAGTCACTAGATTTGCCCTGCATGAGCCAACTGGGGGCAGCAGGCCGGATTCAGACTCTGAAGTTATTCCATTCTTGCACTTTACATGCAAAAAAGGCTGTGGAGTTGACTCAAGGCTGGTTTCTGACCCCCTTTTGTTGCTGGCTGTCCAGACTGGCCCCTCACATCGGCTGCATGCAAGTTCAAGCAGTTTTTTTCCCTTCCCATTCTTTTCTTGTACTGGCTCTGGAGGGGCATCACAGGAAGCCTGATCTGACTGGTGAGGGTTTCCCAGGAACTTGCCATCTCCCTACACCAGCCTCTGCTAGCTGCCACGCCATGGTGGCACAGCCAGAGAGGAACTTCCATCTGTGCTCGCTGATTTGCTGCTTTCCCCAAGAGACGGAAGGGAGCAAGTGAGATTACTTATGTGATCCTGGAAAAAGCTTCTTAGGTGGGGTTTCAGATCTTATAAGAACAGTTTGCTTTTGTGAATCTGGGATGTGCCTTTGGATCCCTACTGTTGCCTAGGGAGAGCTTTTGGCATTTGTGAGGAAGCTGAACTTCAGGGTCTGAACTGTGCTTGCTTCTCATCTTACCACTCAAAGGAAGTGGGGAAGGAGATGGTGACACATTTTCCCTACCAGTTGCCCTACATAAAAAGAGTTATCTGCTTAAGTGGTTACGGAGTGGCTGAAGTTTGCAACTGATTGTCTGCAAGTTAATCCTTTGTGTCTCTATCAATTGATGTCATGGGAGTTTACGAGAAGCAAGAAAGAGACAACGGGTAAAATCTAGTCACTTAAAATGAAAGTCAAACAAATATCTATTTTGAGTGTTAGAGCATTATAGGTTTTGCTTGCTTTATGCCCTCCCATGTGATAATCTTTGCCTGCTCTCCCCTTCTTCTTTCACCCCACTGGCAGCACTGATCCTCACAACTTTCTCCAAAAGGACTTCTCCTTGAGCATATAGATTTTATTCTTTCTTCCTTTTGGTATCTCCCATTTTCATGCTGCTTTACATGAAGTCAGGATATCAGTCTTCCTGAAATAGCTATGGCGTGTCAATACCCTCAGAGATACTCTGGATCACAATGCAAACCTCCGGAGATATATATTGCTGAGCTTCAATGCATAAACAAAACCTAGATTCCACGTACAGAGCAAGTTCTTTCTCAAATCACTGCCGGTCAATGCAGAGTATTTGACCTCAGGGTAGTTACTGGGGGTAACAAGGTACAAGCAGTGTCTCAGGTGACTGTGGACACAGTTCACAGTCTTGTCCTGCTGTAGCCCTTATTAGATCAGGGTAAGGAGCAGGCCAAACCAGCCAAAATGAGGGCTCATTTCGGCTGGTTTGGCCTGCTCCTTACCCTGATCTAATAAGAACCCACAAGGCCTAGCGCAAGTGCTATGAAAGTTTTCCCTGAGACAAACTCACAGTCCTGCAGGGACAGCAGCACCAAAAAGGGGTTCCAAAAGGACTCTTTCTGTGATGAGCTCAGGTGGCAAGAAGGCATGTGCTAATCCCTGAGAGCATTGCAGCCCAGTGTGCGTGTGGAGTGAACTTCTGGCTAAACGGGGCAGGAAAAGCACGAGCACATACAGCAATTACATCTGCCTGTGCAGCCAGTGCAAATGCTTTGGGCCAGCTGGACAAGACTGCATGCAAGTAAGAAATTTACTCAGTTATCTACCTGGCTTGCAGTCTCAGACAAGTATGTGCACGTACGAGTTCATATGGCAGAGATCATGTGGCAGACTGAGTCCAAGCCAAACATGAATTATTCCACTAACTCCAATGGGACAAGATTTGTTTGTGAAGTTTCAGGGGCCAGTCTGAAAACTTGGAAAGAATATTTTCCAGGCATTTGACCAGTTTCTGGGTAATCTGAAAAACAGCATATTTTACGCAGAATTATGTAGCTATAAGCACGCTCTTGCATACATATGTGTGTATGTATAATAGCTCTTTGCTTGATGTTTGAGTTGGTTTGCTCCAGTAATACCCCAATTGTAAATACACCCTGGAATGTGAGGATTAAGGAAAGTTAATCTGAGTTTTTCAGAGAACAGTTTTTGGGTCACAAAAATGAGTAGGAAGGCTTTTTTGGAGGAAGGGAGGACGTGGTTTTGTTCCTACACATACTTAGTGTCAGCAATCTTTAGTACTACTTAAATGTAAAGGAAATATGTTCACAAGGAGGGAAGTGCCTTGCATTTTTTGAAATCTGTTATTAAAATATAACATCAGACAAAAGTTTGCTTTATGATTCACCAAAAGATCCATGCACTTTGCCTTTAAGAAGAAATGTCTCTCAGATGGTTCAGGTAACTCCATTGTGCTAGAGCTCCCAAAGTGATAGCTCACATTCCTTGGGTTTGTTTTCTTGTGGGATGGCAAATCGCCCAATTCCTGAAGGCAGCCCTTCACTGCACTGCAACCTGGGGGTCAGGGAGTGTGGCTGTCACTGGTAGTTGTCCCATTGTAGTTGTCCTATTGCTGCCTTGTAGGAGACGCAAGGAGCGTGCAAGACACATTTCTTGTGGCCTGTGTCCTCCATATGTGCATGCTTGGGTAAGGTGCCCTCTCTGTTGTGGGTGCTGTGGATTTTCCCTACCCCAAACAGGCTGGCTGCTGCTGGGGACACCACTAATGGAAAACTGCAGAGGTCCTTTGAATGGAGACTGAGAAGTCTGCCTGCCCAACATGAACTGAAGCTGTCCCAGCCAGCGAGGTATCCACAAGCTGGCCTGCTTTGCCTTTCTCACCCTCCTCCCAGATAACCAGAGAAAACACTATGTGACAGCACTTTGCCCTCCTGCTGGAGATACCAGTGTGAAACCAAGTTTTCTAGAGGCACCTCCTCAAAAGGAAGATTTGAAAGAGCATGTGTGCTCCCCTCCAGCTGCTTTTATCTCTGACTCACAGAATTGCAAGATACCATCAGAAGTAATCCATTTTTCTTCCCAGCTTGTGTTTGCTTGTTTGTTTCTGTGCAGATGGGGTGAGGTTAGAGGCCCAGGTAGCACCCACTGAGCTCCACCATTTCTCTACCTCCTCTTGCCCAAATGTGTAGAGAGGGTACACAAGCTCTTCACACATCCTGCTAGTGCTAACACAGTAATAGTGACTTGAAAGATGAGATATTAAGAAATGGGCTTAATGGATTGACTTACAGGCCAGGGGCTGACCTCCAGCTGCAGCTACCCACGGCTGACAGTTGTCAGACAGTTATCACCATCTGACATGGCTCCTGGGAGTCAAAGAGGCCCTGCTGGTCATGTCCATGATGCTGAGCATGGGCAGGTGTCAGTCCCTGGACTGCTGAGCCATGGTCAGAGCCTGCAATGTACTCGTGCTTTGTGTTCAGGCTTGCTTGCAGTGAGGGGAGGGAGAAGGAAAAAATGTGGGTAATGCAGTTTACTGGGGTTTTAATTAAGAAAAATCAGTGAATATGTTGGGCGTGTTCAAAGTAATAAAAATGCTGAGGAGAGTGCTTTCCTTTTTTACCTCACTTCTGTGGGTTTGTCCCTCTTTTTCTTCAGCGCCATCTGACAAAGTGGAAAAAATAGAAGGCAGACACAAGGGAAAAATGAAGGCACAAAGAATGTAAACACAGGACTTTTTAAGTGTTTAAGTATCTAGAAGCTAGGGAGAGGGGAATTACCCAGAAAATCTTGTTTTAATATGAGTGCCGTTTGTTATGAGAAAAAGAAAAAGAGAAAATAATAAATAGTTGTGGCCACAAAATGAGGTATCAGAGTTGTGGTGGTTTGGCTTTGCCTGGCGGCTTTGGCACCCAGAAGCATATTCCTGAGGGAGGAAAGGAGGAATGCTCAGCTGGAGATATCCACACCTACCTTCGGAAGCAGACCTGGTGGGCAGATTGTCACTGAATCAGTGGGGAGCACTCGTCTTTCATACCTGCGCCAAGTGATGAGGGGCTGCAAGAACTGCTGGGATGCTGCTCTTGCCTCACAACCTGCAGTCCCACAGTGTGAGCACTGATTTTCAGGCGGCTTTTGCAGGTGAATGATGGGGCAGGGCACTGACCCTTCTCCTGGGAGGGAGCACGAAAGTGGTGCTATGTGCCTATGGAGAGGTTTTGGTGACATCCTTCTGATGGATGATAGATAACCTCCTTCAGCCAGGGGAGAGCTACCACTACATCTAGCTGTCACGTCCTGTAACCAAGCCCTCAGCTCAACACCCTGCTGATAGCAGGAGTGCTCAATGGACAGTTATTACTGTACCACAAGTGTCCTCAAGAAGATAGAGCAAAATAAATTAAAGCATTTTAGTCTCATTTTCTACAGTATTAGCACTATGATGAATGTGAAATCTAATCTCTCCTAGCACTGCCAGTACTGGAGAAGCTTGCTGCAATTACCAAAGGCTACTTGCAGCCATTCTTTCTACCTATAATTTCTCCCATATACACATATATGGGCTCTCTATAGCTCCGTTTCTTCCTCTAGCTCTTTGCCTTTCTCCAGTTAAAAGTTATCCTTATCTCCATATCAAAGTCTTCCCAATGTGCATGCCAATTTCCTCTACCTCGTCCCTTTTTTGTTGCTTTCTTATTTTTATTCCTCTTTGTCATTCCTCTTTTCTTCCTCCTTCAGGAAGATAAACAACACTTGATTTGACAGGCGTTGTCTGGGGTGAACTACCATCACCTTGTGGCTATGGAGGAGGCTGTGCCTGCTATACCCATTGGGCTCTGCTAACTTTTACCAGAATCAAACGGAGTATAGAACATTCCCTTACATTTTAAAGGTGGTGTGTTAAAGTGTGTTTATGCTTTCCTCTTCAACAGTGCTCCCTGAATGCAATGTTTTACAAACAGGGACAAGTGGACCTTTAAGGTGGTAAAAAATGCATGGGTTTTGCTGAACCTAGGAAGTCTTTTTTTTTTTTTATGTCAGGACATCTGGTCACACGCTTAAAGAACTGAGAACAGGCAAACTGTCTCAGACAATGCAAGAACCACTTTTAAGCTGTTACTGAAGCTTTATGCTGGCCCAAGGACTTATAGCTCTGGAAAAGCTGCTGTTAACTCTCATTGCTTTTTTCTGGTTCCATACACCTGTGGCTTTGCTGTGCATTCTGAAGGATAAGGATCACAGTATTAGCAACAGTGCGCTGCTGGATGCGGTTCAGGCCTGTCCCAGGGCAGGTGAGGAGGAACCCTTCCCATGGAGAAACTCTGTTGGTGCAGTTCTTGCACTACAGTTTGGATTTGGGTGTGGGGCACTCCTCTGGGGGGAGATTCCAGACTCTTGGAGACCACCAGGTTCCTGCATCCGGTGAAATGGGATGCTAAGGAGTGAGAGTGAAGGGATCATCTAAGCCCCCCTTTTTCTGCTTGTACTTCATGACCTTACTCCTGATCTAAACATTTCTTGTAGCATACCTCACTGAAAAAGCCTGCCTCTGCTTGTTTTGTGCTGCAGTCTGAGCAGAGGAGGACCCTCCTCATCAGTGGAGCCACTTGTCAGAGGGCAGGTGCATGCTCAGCTCCCCACAGCCCCACTTCGGCCATGCTGGGTTCTGCTGTCACTCAGCAGCAGAGGCATGCTTTTTTCTGCAGCACAGGGGCAAGGCCACTGGCACTGGAGGTGGGCCACATGATGAGAACACTGCACCCTCTCCAGGACTGTAAATATGCCACGCTTCTTTTTATTGTTGTGTCATAATCACAAAGCTCCTTTAATGTAGTTTGTTTAACCGGATGAATTCTGCTCTAAAAATAAGTGGATCTTGCTGTTTCCAGGACAACCACCATCCCAACGGCTTATCTTGGCGCCTCTCCTCTGTCAGAAGGATGTTCTAAAAAGAGATGGCCATGAATATTAAAGACGAGGCATGCACACAATAAAGCATTCCATGGGAAGAGCCCCATGTTTTAATGTTACACATTATGCTAATAGGACAGTTGCCTCTCAGAGAGATGCTTAATTCAAAGACTGCACAGTGTGAGATCAGATCGCAAGTAAGCAGAAATGTAATGCGTGTCTTTATTAAAAAAAATAATCTTCTGGTGGTTGGAGCGGCTCACCAGGCAGCACACTCTGCCTCTAGGCCAGATATTCATAAAGCAAAACCCTGTATGTGCATCCCTGGCCTTCGTGGTGGTGTGGCCGCAGAGGACAGAGCAGTGGCCTGGTAGCACCTGCCCGCCAGCCTCTTGTTTCTCCTGTGCCAAGCAGGGGAGCAGGCTGTGCATCACAGGCTTCCTGTGTGCTCCCAAATCTGGGTGATACTCAGCCATTCACCCCTGCTGGAGCAGAGATGGGCTGCTTGTTTGGAGGGATCAAACAAAAAGCCACTCCTAGGAAGTGGTTGTGTTAATAGATGTCTGCGTTCCTCCAGCTTTTTGTTCCCACTCCCCTTTTTCATTCCTTCCCTCTCAAAGAGCAACAACAACAAAAAAGCCTTTAAGAAAAAAAAAATCAGAATAGGCCTTAGAAAATGGCATAGAGAAGTTATTTTGTCCAACTTCTTAGCTGAACAAAAATAAAGGAGGTAATAAAGTTAGCCAGTAGAACTGATCCTCCAGTGCAGGTTGTGGTGAGAACAGCTGGTGAGAAGCAGTGCTCTGACATGAACCAGCGAGACCCACATCCAGCTCATACCTTTTGAATGAAGCAAATAATTCCCTAACAATCAAACTCTTTGCTTCTCTTCTTACTAAGAAATCTTTAGAGTTACACTGCAGTATGGCAACCTTAGACAAAGACAACAGCCTCACCAAAAGCAGTCTCACTCACATTATCAAATAATACTATTGGAAAATGTATAGGAAAATATTAAACTATTTCAAATATATTGCCTGTATTTAATCAGTTATACTTTAAAAAAAGAATTCTTACTTTCTCAGGTATTGTTCTGTGTAGCGGTGTTTGGAGCATGAAATTCTAGGGAGGTGCAAAGTCCTCTGGAGGTAACACATATCTTATCTCACTGAAAATATATTCTCTTGACAGGCTGTGTCCTGTCAAAATAAATAATGTCAAAATGCATTAAAGAATATGATTACTGGATCTGTCTTCAATATGAATGACCTGTATCACACCACTATTTCCACTTATCTGCATCACTTATGAAAGGACAAATCTACCAAAACTAGTTGCCTTGGATGTTCATGGCTTGGGACCCTCATAGAGGTGAGGGGAGTCACAAGGGGTGATGGCCCAGGCTGAAGGAAACCTCATCACCACAGTCCAATACACCACTACAGGTGGATTTGGGGGGGAATGGCATGGGGGAAGTGGTATTGACATATCATAGAGGGTGGTAGGGAGGTACAACACTGTGGTCACAAATCTGTTTTTTTCTGGTGCAATTTCCATTGCTTTCAATGAACTTCAATTCAATTCAAGATAAGGAGGCTTCCCAGCACTGCAGGGGGCTGTGGTGAATCAGGGCTGGGATCACAGCTACCATGGCAGCAGGTCATCACAAAAAGAGGAGTGCTCACACAGATACAAAAATATTTGTATATGCATACAGAGGGAGTCACAGCCATGGATCAAGCAAGTAAGAAAAAAGAAGGAAGAAGAAGATGAAGGAAAATCCAGCATCACAACACATTCTGCCCCTCCCTGGGATTCAGGCAGCCCACATTCCCCCGCATGGAGCCAACGGCCCGTTGCCTCAGCTGAGATATGAATAAAGCCAAATTGCCTCTTGGAATTAAAGAAAGAAAAGCAGATGTTTAGCTGAGCTGACAGCCCTTTAGGAAGTCTTTAACTCCCCCCCAAATTTTATGCAGGAAAGAGGTTTGCAATTAGTGAATTATAGCAGATTAAACAGTCCAATTGTTATTAATGCAATTACAATCAAAGTTGTGGTAAGTGTGGTAACTTCATGAAAACTCAGGCCTCTGCTTCATTAGGCCACTCAGTGCTTTTTAAAACTATTTCTTCTAGTATTTAGCAAATGAAAATGTAAATTGTGAGTCTAAAATCCTGCAGGGATGACCCCTGTGCTCTGAGATGTGAGAGCATTCATCTGAGGTGGGACTAGGAGGTGTTAGTATGTCCTACAGAGTGTATAGCTTGGTGCAGCAGAACAGCAGCTTCTGTAAAATCATAGCAATGACTATTCAGCAAATCTGTTCTCAACACATGGATACTGGGCTGTTACACTTGACAGCAGTAATTTAAAACAAAAATATTATGATAACTTAATACTGGAGACTCCATGTTTGTAGTGCATGAAAGTATGTTGTCCTTCTGCATCTTCTATATGATAGGGACTTAAAAAATAATCAATTGATTTAACACATTCCACTGTCTCCATTTAGTTCCTCTTCTCAAGGGTAAGGCATGGCCATTTGAATCTTTTGTCTGCAAATAGTGAACAGCAAATAGCTGCCCATCTCATACTGCGTCCTTCTCCTTCAGCTCAGGAGCACTTTCACGCCTTTCTATCCAGCCACTCATGTCCACAAAACCCACAGGAACGTAAACTGTCTGAGATAGAGGTCAAGTTGGACTCAAGTGAGTAAATGGGCTCAAGGTTTGCAGACAGAAAGACAGACAGAGAATGAAAACGATGAAATTTGCCATTAATGGCAAGAACAGTTTTCAGAAAGCAGCCTACTTTCTTGGCCTTTGCCAGTGAGTATCAGGATGCTTTGCTCCTTGCAGTGTTTCAGGCCAAGCCTACTACTCATTGCTTCTTCTCATCCACCATCCTTAATGGTAAAAAAAGGCTTAGAGAAACCCTGTTGAGTGGTGGTTAGTATTTGGACCTAGGACTGCAGCTCATTTGGGGTCTGGAAGCTGGCTGTGCTGCTGACATGATTTATAGTGTTTGCTATTCAGTTTGAAATGCCAAGGAGATCTATCAAGTTGTACAAAAAGGCCATCCCATCCTTTTCTCTTTCCAAAGCATGTCTGGGAAGGTATTTTTGGCTGCAAATGTACCAATCAATTCACTGCTTAAAAAAAAATACAGGGACTTCAGACATGCAAAAAAAAAAAAAAAGGATCACTGAGATCATGTTCTCACAGCATGTCTGTTGTAAATGCTAGGTTGCTTTTCTTGTAAAATGCAAAAGAAGCACAGCATATACCTTTTTGCTTAATTAATCTATTTAATTGTGTAATTCAAGTTTCCCTGCACAGACTTCAATCATTTTAAAATATTTTTCTTTGTGCAACTTTTTATCTTACTGTAGTCAGACATAAAGAATAATGGAATTGTGCTTCTTAACCTTTCTATTTTGACAAATAAATAAAGGGACAAATGGACAAAATTATCATCAAAATAGAGACACAGGCGGTATTTCCTAAGCTAGTTGCAAAGAGAAGTCAGTAGATCTGCATTTCAAGCGTGTCAGGAAAATTACTGTGGAAGGGCTGCTTTAATTCTCTTCCTGCAAAAGAGCAAAATGGAAATTGCTGTTTTGCTATTCATGTGTATCATGTGATCTTGGCCCTTGCTTACAGCTTTGACGTTTCTCTTCACTTTCATGAAACAGTTTGCCCAAATGCTGTAGTACAAGCACCCCACAGGATTCTGCAGGTGTGTAGCCCCTCCAACATCTGGGCTGGGATGTGGACACAACGTGCAGCAGCTATCTAAGGCATATGTTTCAGCTAAGAACGTGTGCTTAGTGGTGTTCAGTTTGATCTGTCTGTCTGTATAGCTGTATAGCCAGGACTGGCAGACAAAAGCAGAATACTTTCCGGGTACCGCTCGAGATCTGGTGTTCTAGAAGTGTCCTGTGACAACTCTGCCTCTTATACTTCTGACTGAAGTCTGATCTTGATTAGGCCAGCTTTCATATCCAGCACAGCACCACTGAGGGAGAGACCTTCGAGACAAAACCCCTCAGATTTGACCATAACTTTTGTGTCCATTATGGAGTAAGTACATACAAACAACCCTAACCAGTGCCAGCTCCAACACAGAACATTACAGTGTAGTGTACTATATCATATAGCATAGTGCACTATGCTGTATGATTAAAGGGGAAACTTGCTAACAAAATGTTGATATCACATTGCTAATGAAAGTTTTGTGTTTTTATTTTTATTTTTATATTTTTTTAATTTTCTTTCTGTTACTGTTGCGAAGTACAGAAACCAATTCTATAAAGGAATCTGGAACCCATCTGAAATACCAAGGTTTGCTATCCCCTAGCATCCATGGCATCTCCCTGGCCACGCTAATCTTGGGAGCCAGCAATTTAAATTCCCCAGTGGAAATTAACTTATACCTCATCAGGCATAGATAACACAACCACAATGACATTTATAGGTCCATATCCAGAATGGAGCCCTAAGTCTTTTCCTCCTGCTCCAGGGCTGCAGTGGTGATGCCAGGTTGCCTAAGCTATCTGTGTGCTAAAAGGGAGACATGAAAGAGAATGAGAATTGTGTGCTCTGTCATGTCAAGTGGAGGGTGCATGTGTGCCTGTGATGTGTGTTGTGTCAGGGTTATTGGCAAATGATTTGGGAAAATGCACATTTCCAGATGTCTGCAAGTTCTGGTGTGCGTGCTATGAATCAGAAGTGCAATAGAGGACGAGGTGTTCACTATTAGTGCAAATGTTTTTCCTACTTTCATTGTGCCAGGAGTCCTTACTAGCTTTCATCATCACCAGGTAGAAAGCAGGTAATTAAAGACTTGTCCCTTTACTGGTTTGCCAAAAACTGAAAGAAAAGGAAAGAGCAGTTCAAAATCATTTGATCTGACATGAAGCTGAGGGGACTAGTTAGCAAAAGAAAGACTGATGTTAAAAGGTGTGAAATTACCAAAGAAGGCCAAGTTACAAGGGGTTATCCGTAGATGTGGCCAAGTTAAACAAGATCAGCTGGTGACTCAGCAAACCCCACCTCCAGTGTCATTCATAAGCCCTGTTCTTGGAGAGCCATGACAGCCCTGATCGTGTCCTGTTTAACTTGGCTTTTGAATTATTAACTCTTCTAAAAATTGGTTCTTCTGGTAGGTATCACATCTTAAAATATCTGATCCTCTTTTATAGAAGAAAAGAGAAATCCTCTTATGGGATTTCTCTGTGCTGCCAGCCTGCTTTGTTGAGTTGGTCCTGCTTGAGGTGGGTTTGTTCCTTGCTGGCAGAAGACAGTAGGTCCAGCAGTGATTAACCTGCTAGGCAAACTTGGAGAAAATAACCCAGAGGTTATTAAACCCAGAAGGTTTAACATGAAGCTTCATCTCCTTTGTATCCTGAGGGTTTTATCTGAATGTGATGAACAATGGCAGATTACCAAAAAGGCACAAGGCAGTCCAATTGGAGAACTGAGAAGGTCTTGAAGGCTTGTGTGTCAGCTGATACCCATCATTTTGCAATGTTTTGATGGCTGTGCAGAACAAATAGCATTGAGTGTCATCAACATCTAAGAGGTTATTTTCAGCCACAAAATTATGTGATGAAAATGAAGCCATTTCATTTTCAATGAGACTTTCCATCAATTTTATGGGGAGGGACTGTATTAAAAAAGAAAATAAAAAATCCCTTTCAGAAGCTCAGCACCAGTGCTGTGCTGCCTCCAAAACCTGTTAGGAATTCTATTTTCAGCTTTTCCAACTATTTAGCTGATAATCATAAAGATGAACTTCAGGTCTGCAAACCTGAAATTTTCTTCAGGTGTTGTCTCTTTGCAAACAATTTACCATCTCCCTAGGATGGCTGCTCAGTCTCCTGAATATCCATAAGTAAGGAAAATCTCGTAGATCAGCCCAAGGGTGGTGAACCACAGTTCCTTGCACTGGTAGTGAAGGGAGACACACCACTCCACTGCCATGAAGAGCTTAGTCCATGCTTGACTGGTTGCCGCAGCTCAGTGGTACCTGATAAGTAGGTTTGAAAGCTGTCTTATCTCTTCCTCATATGCCTGAAATTGTACTGCTATGGCAGCAAAAGGAATAGGCTTTGATCCATATGGATTCTGCACCCAGGAACACCTACTGGCTTAATCTTTACTGGAATGGTAGCAGGGGTATGTGGGATGTACAGGATGACCTCTGAGTGAGTGCTGGTAGCTGAAGGTGATCATGCTGGCAGCAGGTGATGTCCATCCTTGCCTGCAGCTAGCCCTGTGGAGGGTGACCTCGTGGAGAAGGCACTTTGAGCTGCAGGCTGCTGGCAGAGTGGGATTAAGATGATTGCAGAGTAGTGGAGGAGTCCCCTGGGGTGATCTGATAACCAGAAAAATGCATTTGCAGTGGTAAATGGAAAGGACTTGGCCACCTTCACCTTGTTATCGTGGAGCTTCATGCTTCCAGGGGCACAGTGTGATAAACTACAGCTACCCAAGGGCTCCATCAGTACCTGCAGAGCCAGGCAGGGGACTGCAATCTCTCTGTTGGTGTATATGCTGAGAGCAGACAACAACAGAAAGCACAAAAAAAAAACCCCCCGAAGCAAGCAGAGGATGCTGCAGCCCTTGACTAACCTATGCTTGCTGTGGGGAAGAGTGTGAATGCCCCAGTCCTGCCCTGAAGTCCATTGTGATTGCACTTGTTCCTGGATAGAGCAACACTCTGCACATGACTACCCTCCTCCACCCCCTCCCCTGGTGGTTTCCAGGTCCCTTTTTTACCCACCAGCATAAGTGCCCATATTGTTTGGGAAATCCCATCCACCCTTAGATGTTTGCTGTGTCCAGAAGAGGAACACCTTGGAGTGAGGAAGACCTCAGGGCACTGTGACCACTTCTCTTTGTAGCCCTTGCAGATGTGCCAGGCTATGTGGGCTTTTTTAGTGCTCCTTAAGGACTAAAGAGGACTGAAAGCTCAGCACCTCCACTCAGGTGCTTCATGCAGCCATCCCTGGGTGCAGAAGGGACCTTACGGAGATGCAATGATGAAAGGGAAGCAATGTCTCCAGCATCTCGGGTGGCAGCAGTCCAAAACCCCAGGAATTGAACCAAAAGAAAACAAGCAAATAAAAAAGCATTGCTTCAGCCAAGAATCCAGGACAGTAAACAGAAGAGGCTAGAAAGCCAGCATTTTCTGCCCTTGGGGAATCAGCTCTGCTTGAGCCAGAAAGGGAAGAAATGCATATAAAACAAAGAGAGAAGATGAAAGCTATGTATCCCAAGCACAAACCATCATGGATATGATTGGCAGCTTGCATATTACATTTTATAGCATTCCTCCTCTCCTCCCTCCGTATTTTCTCTCTCCCCATTGCTGTGCTGACAGCTCTCACACACATCCTGCCCTGCACAAACAAGCACTCCACTCGTCCCTCACATCCTGCTCAGACCCCCAGCTCACACCCACCCCAAGCTCTGGCTGTACTGAAAGGGAGTGGGTCAAGGTCTGAAAGCTTACAAGTCCCCTGAAAAGATTTCCTGTCCTGTGTGAAGACTGGCCCCCCTCCTCTGCTTTGTTTGCTTTGTATTGAATCCCATCAAATCACTATTTCCCCTCCTCTTTCTTTCCAATAAACAATCAGCCTCGTGTTGATTTGATTACGAGCTGCTGATGCAGCATTGCTGAATCCAAGACCTGAGTGTATATTTTGGCAAAAACAGTGCTATTCCCAGCTAAGAGAACAAGATGGCTTGCCAAGAGGCTGAGCTTTCCTGGTGGACATGAGATGAGATGGAGGCAGCTTGGGGCCGCTGCCTTCCTGGGAAGCAGGACCAGATCCTGGCATGGCACAGCTTAGTGCTGGCACCTGGCAGAGCTGCTCCCGCTGCACCTCTGCTTTGTTCCCTTCTCTGCAGTGATAGGCTAGCTTGGGCGGAGAGCTGTCTGCAAAAAACTGCCTTTGGTCCTGATAGTTAAAATCACCTTGTTTTAAAATAAATATATGTGGTTCTGTAGCCTCAGTTAACTATAGGTACCAAGGCACCGTGCTCTAGGCAGTTATTTGTGTTGAAATGCCTCTCCAAAGCTGTGGCTCCTTGGTGTTAGGTGCTGAACCTGAGCAAAGTGAGGTGTTCCATCTCAGCAGGGTGGGATATGCCAAGCAGGAGCGCTGCAAGGAAACCCTGTGCCACTTCGAGACACTCTGGCAGCAACACAGCCCTCCCATCATCCCTCTGCATAAATGATATTTATTTGTTTTTAGAACCATGGTGCACTGTTTCTTCTTATGCTTTTGGCATCAATTTTTGCTCCCATGGCTTTATTTTTGATGCTCTGCTTCCCACACATTCAGTGGAAGTGTGGGCCAGGTCCTTCTGTGTGAAGCACAGCCATGATACACAAGCTCTCTATTTAAATGAACTGCACTTTAAGCAACAGGGCTTCCGATTTCTTCATGACAGCCCTCTTCTAGATGTCTCTTTTTCCTAGTGGGATGAAAACTCGCTTTCTAATGTGGTGATAACAGGCAGGGTCTGCACACTGGCTGTCTGCACAATTCTTTTTGCTTTCTGACCAAATCCCTTCATTTTTGTTGAAAGGGACAGGGTCCCCGGAGTGCCTTGCAGCAGGCAAGGCAGCAGCTGGAAGGAACAGGGAATGACAGATCCTGCTCACAGAGGAGAACTGCCCTCAGCAGAGCTGTGCAGGGCCAGCCATGCACACATGTACCTGCATGCTCCATACTGGAGACTGCCACCCGTGCACGTGCCTCCTCATGCTGGATTCCAGCAGCGTTACGTGTCCTGCAGAGGGGAAGGACTATTTATGCCATAGGCATAAATAAATCCAGCCAGCACTCGCAATAACACATGTTGCTTGGGGCAGGAGATCCATCGAGCTCAAGCTGGGGACAAAACAATCCCATTGCTGTGCTGGGGGAGCCCTGCCAAGGCTAGGGGAGGCACACAATGGCAAGCAGGTGTCAGCAGTGCAGTGATGTGCTTTCAGCAGGACTCAGTAGAAAGCAGTTTCCGATAGGCTCATGGGAGGCAGGCAGAGCAAGTATGATCACTACCAAATTGAATATATATTTTTTAATCTTGCCACTACACATTTATAAGTACACACTGTTTTCCCATATGTTAAGGGAGGGTATGGCACCATGTCTTTCCACGTGTGCCCCAGGAGGCCACCAAGCAATGCCTGCTCTAAGCTGGTGTGACTCGGTAGCTTCTCTCCTTCAGAAATACATCTCTGGTGAGGCTTACATGTTGGCCTTCACATGCACTAATATAGATGTCTACTACTGAGCTGCAGTCATGGGAGGAAACTTGTGCACAGGTCACCTCGCCAGAACATACCTCTAACATCAGGCAGATGAACAGCATTATGCTGGTGCCTCTTTCTCTCTCTTCACTCCAAGGAGATCCCTAAGGCCAAGCTCAGGTGGAACACTGTCAATCTGGAAATGTGGGTCAAGTGAGTTTATTCCTGATCTTTACTGGAAGTCTTTGGATGATCATAAGCCTGTAACGTACAGAACCTCCCTCACTGTTTTAATCTGCTCTTTTTCCCCTTCTTTGCTGAGTGACACTTTGGTGTTCTGGCTGATTCACCACTCCCCTGGATATTTCCCAGAATGGAATTGCTCTCAACAAGTGATGAATGAGTATTCTGCCTTAACACTGTCAGAGCAAAGGGCGCTGCTGCCATAGGCACCAGAACTTTCATAGTATGATGGATATGAGCTTTTACAGAAATCTTTATTACCTTACCTTCCTTGCCCTTGGAAATGAACCTCTCACAAGAGTTTCTAATTCAATTTACTTTCTTAAGCAGAACATGAAAAGGTGGCAAACCAAGCGTGATTCTGTCACAGTGGTTTGGAGTTGGTGTAAAAAGCAGTGTTGGGGTACACAGAGCTGCTCAGCCAGGCAGAGCGCTGAAACATCACTTGACAAGCAGGGAAGGTAATGAAGTTTCAGCGCTCCTGGCAGCAGCAGCCTTCAGACTGCTTTAGTTACAGCTGTATGATGAGAGCTGTTTTGAAAACAGGCTGGTTTTACAACTGCTGCAAGCATTTATTCCTCACTGGAGCCTGTTATACAAAATCTGGCCTGAGTTTTCTTAAAACAACAAGAGTATTTTTCTGAGAATCTGTTATTTCAGTTGCAACAACAGAGCCTAGTAAAACAAAGAGAATCAAAGTCCTCTGGCATCCAGAGAGAATAATTTCTATACAAAAGCTGGGTGAAACTATTGCCCTTCAAAGCTGGAAGACAGGTCAAGGTTGGGAGGAAAGAAGGCAGGTGTGGAAAAGAAGCATGATCTGGAAAAAACTTTTGAAGACCTTAGATCAGTTCCTGGCTCAGCTACTAATTTTGCTTGTGACCACCGTCCTCATCACAATCAGGAGAGACAAGTTTTAAGTCCTTTTGGTGAGTGACCTGAAGTCAGAGACAGACCTGTGTCTGTCTGCACAGTGGAAACCTGATCCTGGAGGAAGGAAGCTGCTGTAACACTACCAGAAAGTGGCAGAGGTTGGATACAGGGCTGATGCCACAACACTGACATGAGCAGAAAGCTGTTCAGGTGCTCCAAAGTGCATTTACAAAAGTTTTGCAAGGGATGTGTCTGAAAATACAGGTGCGTTTTCACTGTCCTTCCGCACCATCCTATTTGCAAAGGCTGCTCATGTGTGGAAGGGAGTTTTAACAGTCATGTGTGGTCAGGATTTGGGATTTCTGAAATGGGAATAGGAAAACTGAGGAGGTTGGAACAGGAACAAGCAATTCTTAGTATTTTAAGGGCTGCTAACTGCTGGTGTGCTAACACAATGACATTAATAAAGCCTTGAAACCCAGTCTCACCTTGCAACCAGAGCCAGGTACACAGGACAGGTAGACACTCCAGGCTGTGGAGTTGGCCATACACTTGCCAGACACTCCAGGCAGGGTTTGGGGCCAGAGAAATATGCCAGTGCTCTGGGAGCTCAGCAATACCCGAGCACTGCTAGCTTTGAGCAGGCAGCAAGGCATGAGCCAGTGCTGTCCCACTATGGGAAAGTTTTTCTCCGTTGCAATAGCGTGGCCATGGAGTCTCAGTGGAAATTTTAGGTTTAATGCTGCAAGACTTCTAGAACAGTAAGAATGGGTTATGTTGTCATGATGTTAATTTATTTTCATACACACAATGGCAGCCTTAAATAAATCCCATCCTGTTTGTGTACAGTGATTACACTGCCAACCTTAAAAATGGAAAGATAGAGGAAGTCCCTGGCCTTCCAGTTAGCTGTGAGCTGAGCAGCTGGACAATGCAGCAGGTGCTGCCTCATCCTCAGCTGTGCTGGTGGTTTTACCACGGCATCCGTGCAACAAGGAGTTCAGAAGTTCACACCAGCAGTGAGTGCAAAAGGTTTGGGAGTAAAAGCCCTCACTGCTTCAAGGCTGAGGCAGTGGGGCCACAACATTGCTTTAGGTGTTTATTTGGAGATGTTCAAAACTCTTGGTCAAGAAATGTGGCTTTTTATCATGTGAAAGGGCTTTCTGCTTGGATGTCCAGGGTTTGCAACTTTCAAGAGTTTGGATATTCTGCAAATACAGTTTCTGTATGAGAATTGCACCTTTCTACTCACAGCTGCCTTGATGTCAGCAATGATGAGTTTGCAGAGTCAGGAGCTGAGTAGGCAAGGAAAACTTCATAAATATGAGTTTATGTGAGTTAATGCACTGTCAGATCCAGCTCCTGGCCATCAGCTTCCTCATCAACTGTCTACTCCCCAGGGATGGGCCTCTAAGAGTTGATTAGGAAAAGAATAGAGCATCAGTGATTTATGCCAGCCTTGCTGCTAGAGTAAATGCAACCGCAGACTGTGTCCAGTAGCTCTAAACACCACGATGCCTTTCCTACCACCACAGCCCTGCCATCTCCAACAGGGGTCACTGGGCAGCTCAGACTTTTTCTCAGCCCAGTGAGAGCGTACCACTACAGGCAGGTCAAACACCTTTTCACTTGATGCTGTTTGTTGGCGTTGTTGTTTTTGTCTAGGGGTTACCAGGGCATGCAGAAAGCCTATGAGGGCAAAGATAATCCAGCAGCAGGTATACCAGTGACTTTAGGTAACTTCAATCCAGCTCACCTAGGCCTGCACTTTATGCCACATGGCTGCCATGGATGTGTCACCAAAAATGATAATGGCACCGTGATCTCCCAGGGGTCTGGTGTCCTCTGACAGCATCATGGCAGCATCACAGGCCGTGCACATGCCCTCTGAGGTCCCCTGGAGCTGGGAAGGTGCCACCTCGGACTACTCCCACCTCTGGTGGTGGTGGGGGGAATGGGGTTGGCGAGGACCAGTGATGCTGCTGGGGGATGCCACAGCGGGGCTGAGCCAGCGCTAACTCGGATAGCGTGTTAATTGGTGCTGAGCTGGGGACAATCAAAAGCCTTGTTCGGGCAAAAGGAGGGGAGGAAATTTTTATAAAAAGCCCTGTTTAACAAAGAGCGTTGATGGAGCAGATAGGCGTCCTTCTCTTGGAAACAAGTCCCCAAATGAGCAAACAAGGCCGGAGCAACAATCTGATTTTCATGCAAATGATTTCCCTTCAAGAGTACTGCAAGAGCACAAACAAGGATTAACGGCTGACGGTCATTTGCATACCCTCGGCCAACTCCAAGCATTTTTGAAACACTATGGCAAAGCATTTCGCTCACCATGGATCGTCCCTTCCACCCCTTCCTGTGCAGGTAAGTGCTGTTTGCCCACAGAAAGGGAAACTGCAAATTACAGCCTCTGTTGGATAAAGACTCACAGCCTCCGGGGGGAGTGCAACAAATGCTCTCATTGCACTTGGTTGTGGGAAAGAAAGGAGCAAATTGCTTGCTGGAGGTCGTGCAGGGAAACGGCAGAAGGGTTTGAAACAGTACCCGATGTCCTGTGCTCCTCTCAAACTCCCCTTGAAGCTTTTAAGGGCTCTCCTGGAGAGCTCACGAGGTACTTGCTCATTCTGAGGTGGCAGGTTGTGCAGCTTCGTGGCTCCACAGTTCCAATGTTAGGAGGGCAGGGCTGGGATCCGAGAGGTGCCAGGTCCCCTCAGCTCCCCCCGTGTGTGTCTCTGGCTGTGCACAACCTCCCTCTCAACCACAACCTGAGAACAATCTACTACAGCCCCAAAGTTAGTGGAACTGGGGTACGACACTTGCTACGTGCTGAAAATCCGTAACAAACTCCCAGTTAAGCAGGAATACATTGGTTTTCAAGACTCACACACAAACTGTTTTCTGCTGACTTGGTTGTCTACCTTTCCTCTGCAGAGCCCCAGGAGGCCAGAGGCAAAGAAAAGTCGATGCTTTGTTGAGCAGACTACACATCTTGGATGGGGCCCTGGGCAGTCTGGTCTAGTATTGGATATGGAGTTTGGTGGCCCTGCCTGTGGCAGGGGATTGGAGCTTGACAATCCTTGCAGTTCCTTTCAACCCAAGACATACTATGATTCTGTGATCTTACTGGGAAATGTGAAGGAGTGTGTATGCACATTGGAAAAAAATTGGGCTGGCCTTTGCTGGAGGGGCTGAGCAGTAATAACTCCATACTCAGTTCTTAAAGAGAGGAAAAGAGACTGACTCTGACGAGGTGTTTCCAAGGCTCTGCTTCAGCTGCTTGATTCCAAATAAAATGTACTGCTCGTGTGCCTATTTCCCCTTTGGTAGAAGAATTTTTACTATATGACTGGTAGAGCAGCATTTAGACACAGAAACGAGTACTCTAGAGATGATGGCACTGGGCAGATCTGCCAGCACCTCTATGCCTTGTGCCAGCAGAGTGACAGATAACAAACTGCTCCCCAGAATGACCCATGGCGCTGCAGGCTTGCTGGGCGATGTGGGTTGAAGTACATGAAGATGTCATCTATAAGAGCTTTTGTCCTGGAGATTGGTGTTTGGGTTGTGGCACCATCCATGAATGATCATGGCAGTGGGGTTGATCCGCTTGCCGTGGGTTTAAACTTGGGGTAACAAGTGGATTGGGAATTACTCAGTTACATCGTGGTGTACAAGCAGAGGCAGGACCACCTTGATCAAGGGTGGCCACCTTTGGTCTTCAGTGATCACCTGGAAATTGAGGGCAGTTCAGAGGCCATAAGAAAGTGGGGATGGCACACTAAAATCTAGGGCTTTTCTCTGGTCAGATTTTTTAATAGGTTTGCTGCTGGTACAGAGCTCTGTGTTTAAACGCTCCCTTCTTCTCTAGCAGATGACATCATCTGCTGTTATGAAGGGGCTTTTCTGTCCTGGCAGTGGCAGGCTCTGGCTGGATCCTGTCCCAGAGGGAAGCAGGTGTTTGCTCAGAGCTGCCCGCCCCCAGAGCGGGGTACCCATGCCCAGCAGCTTGGTGCTGTGCCTGGCTGTGCATCCTAATGAGTAGTGTGGGGCAGGTGGGATGCTCTGATTTCTCAGCCCTTGCTATCCCAGGGTATGCCAAGGGGCGCCTTTCCCTTCCTTTCATGTACGCATAATGCTCTACACCAGTTTCCCCTGCACACGTTTATCTTCTAGACAGCGTAAAGAAGATGGAGCCCAGGGAGTCTCCGGGGCCTTTGTAAGGGCTTGATATTGCTGAGCTGGGATTTCAGCAAGAGGCGGCATGTGGAGCTAATCCTGCAGCACAATAACCAGCTCTACGCTGTGGGTGTCGAATTTGCTAAATGGAGGTTGTTTATTGTTTGCCCACGTAATGATGTGCACGGGGCTTAGGCCAATTTGGAAATATTAATAAACATGACAGTGCTTAAATAGTTCTTCAGACAATATCTTCCCTTTGCTCCCAAGAATGCTGTCAAGATACATTCATAAATGATATGAAAGAGTTTTTTTCTTCCAAAATTTAAGCTCTTTTCATTAACTAAGCTGCATCACAAGAGATCTTGTTCACACTGACAGACTGCAACCACAGGTGGGTCCACAGGCTTTGCTCAGCAAAATCAGGTCAGGGTAAGCAGCAAGACATCAGCACATGCTGTCACCAAAGGGAGAGCTCTTGTGTGGGGAGGAAGGAGCAGGTGATTTTCAGGCCTTAGAAAGCTGAGCAGTCTGGTCTAACCCAGCCTTTTCCCCTCTGTGGAACAGGATCCTTTTGGACCATTTCTTTTTTTTCCCTCAGCCCTCCATGCAGTGGCACAGTACTGTGCAGCACCTGTGTGACCAGTGCCGCAGAGAAAGGTTTTCAGAAGTAACTGTGGGTAAATGCTTGTTTTGCAAAAGCAGAATATTTGATCCAGCTAGACAAGCCCTCTTCCTCTTCTCCATTCAGCAGTCCATGGCATCATAACTTGATGAAAGAGGTAACAGCCTCTTCATCACCTGCTGCTTGGCCCACTGAGTCCTGCTGGGCTGCCTACTGGATGCCCCATCAGCCACACTCAGGGCTTGGAGCAGGAGGCAGTGTCTCCATCCAAGCTCCCCCAGATGCTGGGTGCTGAGCCTTGGCAGTGCTGCGCAACTCCTGTGTGTGTGCTCTCAGACCAGGGCTGTTCACAGCCTATGATCTCAGGGAGAACAAACCCTGGCTCAGACCCAGAGGCCTCACTCAAACCCAAGCATCCTTGCAGTGCAGCACTGCTGTGCGCTGGTATCACTGCTGCTCCTGTTCCTTAAGCCACTGTACTTTTTTTGTTTGTTTGTTTGTTTTTTAATGAAGGAAGATGTTAATCTCAGACTGGAGGTGATGCATCCCATGCCTACCAGCAGCACCTCTTTGCATAGGATTTGTTGGGATTGCTTAACGCTGCATGGGGGCCAAAAGTAGTCCTAGTAGACCAGAGGATCACAGAATCGCAGGGTTTGGAAGGGTCCTCTGAAGATCATCTAGTCCAACCCTCCTTCTAAAGCAGTTTCCCTACAGTAGGTTACATAGGAATGCATCCAGATGGCTTCTGAATATCTGCGGAGAAGACTCCACAACCTGCCTGCACCAGTACCAGGCCTCTTAGGCTGGTCCCAGTTCTCCAGACAACTCATCAGGCTCAACAGCTTCTTCTGCTTCCTGTGCAGCCTTGCACTGGTGTTAGGGAGTCATACTGCCTGGATTCCAGCTCTACAGTTCTTCCTGTGCAGCGGCCTCCTTTTTGGAGGGGAGCCACTGCCAGATCCCACCCTCAGCACTCTTGCCACTGTCAGCATGAGTCCTCTTCTGGTGTCTTTATCTTGCAGGCTCACACCATTGCAGCCAGTCAGGCAGCCAGCCCCTCAGCCTTCTCATGTCTTGTCTGGAGCTGCTGGAAAATACCTTTTTCAACATCAAATTCAGGCAGCTAGCGTTATACCAAAATTAAGAGTTTTCCACGAATCTCTGCTGACTGGCACTACTTCTCTCTCTTATTTTTGTCCTAGTTGAATCCCATATCATATCCTCTGTTGTTTGGTCTAGCACTGATGTCATGCAACCCATCTATTTTTAAACCCTGACACACGCTCAGAGCTTTTCCAGTCCCTGGAGCTATGCTGGCACCTTTGGCGTTATTAAAAATAATGTCAGTGGTCAAAGGTCTCCCAGCCAGCCCTGTAACGACTGCAAAGTAGAAACTATCAGGGCTTTGCAATTGAAAACTATGTATCCCTAACAGCTGCTGTCTATCGTTCTTCCCAGAGATCCACTGGAGAGCACTTTTATTATCCTTAATGATCGCAGTATACCATCTTTTTCTTCTCAAACATGGCACAAAAATATGAATTCAACCTTCAGCATTATCATTA
The DNA here is from genome assembly GCF_023343835.1 of Lagopus muta. Lineage (NCBI taxonomy): Eukaryota > Metazoa > Chordata > Aves > Galliformes > Phasianidae > Lagopus > Lagopus muta. The sequence continues at coordinate 70,544,196 of NC_064434.1, forward strand.
GTGTTTCTTCTAGAAACCAGAGAATACTGTTATAAGTTTTTGTTTTTTTTTTCGTTTCATAATGTATTTTTGTATTGTCCATTCTGAGACCTGTGGAATTTATTTATCAGTATGAGAACTACCAGTATGTTTCCTGATGTTTAAATATATGCAATCAGTGTTGAGTTTTAGATGCGTCACTTAGGTACATAATTTGCAAAATGCAAAGTGTTCAGGATGCTGCTCAGTAGCAGAAATGAAATTCAAATAGAGTTATCTTGCCAGTGCCATTAATCCCACCCTGGTGAGGCCTAAAGCACAAGAGACACCACTTTTCTCATTTTTACTAAGTCTAAGTTAATTGAGATAGAAAATATTCATGCCCACACAACAAGGCTGCCTACAGACCGGGGATGTAGCTTGTTCCAAGAGGTAAGGGATTATCCTCAGGCCCAGGAGGCAGAGATTTCATCACTGACTCTATTTCTGAGAGTCCCTCAGTTCCTGGGAAGTCATAAGCTGCCTGTGGCTCAACAACCCTGCGTGGTAGGCAGGATGTGACATTGCTTCCCTTCCTCTCGTCAGCATTTGGGACTCCTGCAAAGGGAGATCTCCTGCTGCCAAGAGGCTGTAGGGGAGTCTCCTTAGGAAAATAAAAATGATCTGGGACAGTGTGTGCTTGGTGAGTGGAGGCCTTTTCCTTCATGCCACCTTGCCTTCACACTTGCGGTAGCTCATCTAACTGCAGTTTTCTTTTGGCTTGAGATTTGTTGAAAGGCTGCCCAAGATGTAACAGGCACTTTGGGGCAAGAAAACAGAATTCATTGCTTGTTCATCTTTCAACAAAATCCCTCCCTGGACAGTGGGTTTCAGACCTTTACAGTTTCCATTCTTTTCTCCCCATAAAGAATGAGTAGAGTAAGTGGAGAGGAAAACTGAGACCAGGAGGTGTCTGGATTCAATATGGGATTTATTCGTTATGGAAAGATCAGCTTTAATTCAGACCACTCCAGCTGGTAAAACTTTCACTCCACAAATTCAGTGTGAAACCAAATGTGTTTCTTGAAACAGCTCCTTGGAGGACTTTCAAAGACACCGGTGGGTCAGATGTGTCCAATTAGTAAGGGCCTGTGACAGCACGTGGAGCCCTGAGGGGCAGGGAGGGGATCTTCCCTGCACATCCTGCCTGCACAAGGCTGAACTCTGCTGGAGTCACCCCATGGGCTAAAGTGCAGGGAGTTCACAGTGGGGCTGTCTTGGGGGAGGCTTCTTCAGGCAGTGCTCACATGGGTAGGGAAAAAGACTGTAGGGCAGCATGAGCTGAATCGGGTTCATGGCAGTACCTCTAACCACGCAGGGTATGAAGTCACAAAGTGGAAATGTGCATATGTGTTTATTCTTGGCTTTTTGAAACTTCTTTTTGCTTGTTGCTGTTTTCTCACCACGTTTTCAGCTTGACTTCTCCCAGCCATGCTCCATGTCATCTGGGAAGGTTTCAGCTTCCGTAGCACATCCCACCTCTTGTAGCAGATCTCAAAAGCAAGCTGATTCTTGTTCGGAATCCCCGTAGGCCCCAAGTCCAAGCTCTCTCCTAGCTCCCAGTGCTGCTAGGGGAACAGCCCTGAAGTTTGACCCTAGGTATAGTTTTCTCTAAATCATAGAATCACGCAATTATTAAGATTGAAAAAGACCACTAGACCATATAGTCCAACCATCAACCCATCACCACCATGCCCACTAACCATGTCCCTCAGTGCCACATCTACACAGTTCTTGAACACCTCCGGGGATGGTGACTCCACTCCTCCCTGGGCAGCCTGTTCCAAAAATCTTGGTTCTTAGTGTCAGGTGTCATTTCAGTGTAAGAAGAGTCCAAACTTAGCTCTGAGGGGGAAGGTGGTCTGAGGGTAAGGAGTTCAGAGATCTGAGGCAGCGCTCTTTTCCAGTGTTTCTGTGGGCCATCCTTGGGCCAATCAAGCTAGCAAATAGGAAAAGTGACAGATCTTTACTGTCCTTTGAAGGATGATGTGGTGCTAGGCATGGCATCCCACCACATCCCTCACTATGTGAGGAACTGACCAACCCAAACTTACCCACTGCATCACAATTATCTAATCCCCATCCTTGTTAGGCACCAAACACTTAGTTGCAAAACCCCTGGCTCAGCACAGCCAACAGCTCCTCATTTCTGCTGTCAGGAAGCCCTCCATGCCCATGTGTAAGGACGCACCTGTGCTGTCAGTGGGACTTCTCTAACAGCAGCATTCATTTTGCAACAGCTACCAATGACGTAGCATGTAGTACAGAGGTTGGGTGTTCATAAGCTGTTCTATGAAGAAGAGGATCACAGCAACCACCTATGGCACAGGTAAGTAAGCAGTAGACGGCATCTGCCTTGAGCTACACATGCACCATACTTCACGTCTGTCTGGCAGCAATGGTAAGGAGGAGGAATCAAAGTGTAGGAGCCCTTGAGGAAAGGATGAACAAGTCTGTGCATTTGAGATGAGCTTTGGGTTAGAAAAATAATAAAACCCAAATATTTTAATAGAAAGATCAGTTCTAGCATTAGTAATCTAGGCAGACAGCAGTGGGATGAGCAGAGACATAGGGAATCTTTGATGTAAAATCAAGGTCGCGCCCTGAAAATCAGACGCAGACTTTGGGAGAGGTATGTGAGCCATTAAAATGAAAGGAAACCTGAGACAGTGGCTCCAGCAGCTGCCAAAGACACGGTCTGTGTCTGTGCATGCTGGAGCCCACTACCCTTCACCTCTGGCAGCATGGCTGATGCTGCATTTTGGTACCATCACAGCAGAGAATACCCAGAGGATAAACCAGAACTGGGCTAGGGTCATACTTTAAAAATTCCTTTCTAGCTGTTGATCTACTGTGAGAGGGGATTCAAAGCTCCCATTGGAGGGAAAGGCTTTGGCCGAGCTGGCTGAGCCCTCTGCTCACTCACTGAGTAGTCATGGGGAGCACAGCCCTACCCAGCCTTCCCCACTCTGCCTCCTGTTTGTCTTCCTGCTCTGGTCAGAAGTGCCAGGGGAGGATTTGTTCTACTCTTTGATGTGACCAGGAAGCCTTCTGGATGCTGAAGTAGTCCTTGAGAACACAAGGTCTCTTTAGGAAGCCTGCTCAATACATCTCTATACATCTCTGAAGGAGCACCCAAGCTCCATTCATGCTTATTTCTTTGTGCCCAAGTTGTGACTGAGGGTCTTTAGACATTTTACTGTTGATTTCACTGGGCACTGTGGCTTATCCATCACCCCAGTATTGCTCTGGCCACAGCATTGGCCTCCAGTGACCTTTCTTCCGGCATAGGAAACCAGCCCAAGCCTCCACTCATGTTACCCACGCGACCATCTCACCAGCTGTGGCAGGTGGGGGTGTCAGGGTCCTCACTAGAACTGGGCAGGTGATCAGGAGGGTGCCCTGGCACTCACTGGCACACAGAAAATCTCAGGCATTTTGTGTTTGGCAGTGCAAGCTGCATTTCTTGGTGTAGCAGTGCTGGAAATCCTTTCTTATTTCATTCCCTGGGTCTTGCATAAAAATCTTGACTTTGCAGATAAGGAGAGTTCTGTGCACAAAGCTTTTATCGTACTCTGACCTCAGCATGGTTTGTGTCAACATTTTCAACTGAATCAATACTTTCAGCTTTTTTTTTTTTTTTTTTTTTTTTTTTTTTCAGGAAACATCACAACAATCCAAAATCCCCACTGGAAAGCCCAGCTGAACTGATTTCAAGGCCCCCACAGCAGTGAGGAGATAGCTCACAAGCTCTGGAGTGAGCTAAGACATAATGAACTCATGACACATGTTTGTCTTGGCTTCCACCCACCCCATGTGGGGCTGTACCAGCTGGCAGCAACATGACAAGTGGCTGCATCCCACACGAACCACAGCACCACAAGAACAGCATTAGCCCAGTAATTCTGAGGCAGGGACATGAGCTTCCCACTACAAGAAAGCCCCAGATTGCTTGACCCTAAGAGTTCACCAGCACGCTACATATCAACTTTTATTGTAGAGATCACCATTTGCTGTATCCACATTTAAAGCTGCATAAATAGCAATGAATAGCAATGGGGCTGCTGATGCCTGGGAATGTTGTCATGTCACTGCTTCACGTGGCATGGTGTCATGTAGCAGGATGATAGACTGCCACCACATCCGAGCAGCATGTTTGGCAGTTGGGATGAAATTCCCGTGCCTGCCTCTCAGACCAGGAAAACTAAAACCACAGGTTTGTGGCTGGAGTGTGGCAGTGAGAGCATTCAATCCAACAGACACAGCCTGCGTGTTGCCGAGACACTGAGCACACTGCAGAGCAACATAAGGGGCAGTGAAGGGCTCTGCATCAGCTGGGACCAGGAGATTTGGTACCTGGGGCTGTCAGGCGGGGTGGGTGGAGGTGGGGGAGATACCAAAGCTCAGCTCTGTGACTGCCTGAGCTACCCATGTGTCCTGCAGTTCCCTTCGTGCTTGGTTACCTCACAAATAGCTCAGATGAAAGCCATTAGCTTCCAAATGCTCAGCTGCATGCAGAACTCAGCCCGGCTATTTGGTCAACAGGATAAGAATTGAGATACTTGAATGTGAGCATCTGTTTTTCCCTTTGTTATTTTTTAAATTTTGGACAAATCTGTGTGAGATTGGATGAAGTTCCTGACAGATCAGCACAACTAAGATGCCTTCAAACTTTTTAAGGGTCGATTCTTTTATTAGATGATGGCTCATAAAGCGACCAGGGTTGTACAGTCAGCATCCGCCCTTTATGGGAAGAGGAGTGGGTGGAAGGGGAGAGGCTGCTGCTCTGATTTGCTTGGCTCGGTGCTTGAGCTCACTGTGAGTTTTGCTGTGTGCTGAAGCCACGTGATTTGTGTAGTTGTGACACAAAATCATAAATCAATCCAGTTTGGCTAGGAAAGTTCACGAACCCTTACTGAACCTTTGGACGAACCTGGGTTGAGTTTCGAGCTCATAAGGAAATCTGAAACCAGGCGGTCTTCAGAAGGATTTGTGTTTCATTGCGAACCCTTTGTAGCGCTCGGCTAAAAAGGCGGCGGTCAGCGATCCCTGGGTTTGGTTAAGAAAAAAGTTGTCGGCTTGAGAGCATTTACACAGAGCATGGCTGACCTTTAGAGCAGCCCTATTGTAGTGAGTGAAAAATAGTGATTCTTGAAAACTGCTTCTTGCGCAGCACTGCCAGGAGCTGCCTCCATTTCCCAGAGCTGTCTGACATAACTCTAGCACCTGCTGGGGACATCCTCCTTTCCCATCATAGTTTGCAGATTTTCAAAGGGATTTCAAACCTCTTAGTATTAAAACTGTACAGTGCTGCTTATCTATTTGATCATTCACCCCCACCCCCCGTTTTCTTTAATCTCAGTTTATAGGCACGGAGGGTTCTTACAAACATCTCACTGCAATGCTTGCAAAAGATTTCAAGCAGTGTCTTCATCTTCAAAATTCCTCTGTATTCCTCCCTAAATGTGAGAGCAGGAAAAAGGCAGAAGTTGTTTCCAGGTGAGATATGCCTCTGCCTTGCTGCTGGAAGGAGTTATCCAGTACCGGGCTCTAAATGAGTTTAGGATGACTATTAGACTAAGCTGAACCTGGAACCCAAATTAGCAAAACCAAAAGCATGGGACTTCAGTCCTTTTTTAACAGCACAGACATGCAGTGAAGGCTGAAAATTATGTAGCATTTTGTAAAGATTTGTATCTCTCATAAAGCAAACTGTGCTGTTGCAAATGACTGGAAAAAAAAAAAAAAAAGCCAGTATTCTCCTTATTGACAAATAGATTGAATATTTAGAGGAAAGGGCTAAAAAAAGGAGGACTGTGAAGTGCCTTGCTCAGGAAGAAGTAATGCGATGCTCAGATCCTGAGCCGGGAAGTTCCTTTGGCCCAGGCAAAATTCACTTTGGAAGTTTAAGGGAATAATGAGCTGAAAACTTCTCAGTTATGTACAGCTGTTCCAACAAAGCCAATGCTCTGCGCCAACTTCATCTTTCAGAGACATGGATGCACCTTGTGGAGGCTGCATGGGGACTGGACCCCCAGGACTGAGAGCAGCATCTTGGGGAGCACTGGGCCGTGCTGGACCATATGTGCATTCCTGACAGTCTTCCTTTCAATGAGTGGGTCCTTTGGGCCCCTTTATGGTCACCACTCCACATGCATGCAGGTCCTGAGGGGCAAGGGAAATCACACTGCACTTACAGACTTATGCTAAGTTTGGAAACTGATCTGTGGATTTAAAATATAAAGTGTCAAATATGGGAACCATTTTACTCTGTGTGTTAGGGTAGTGGAGTCAAATCTGTTTGCCAGAGGAACCCCAGGAGTAAGGGCTGGGAAAGAAGACAAAGAAGGCAAAGTATCAGGCCTGGGCTTGATAGATCATATGTGATAAAAATACACCACTGCCACATGGAATGGACAGGGAATAGGAGTTCCTAATGTCCGGAGCTGGAAGACCAAGAAAAAGCTATAGACTGAGGATATTTCTGTTAAGATATTTGGTAAACTTTTCTTATCAAGCCAAGCAAGATGCAAGTTGCAAAGAGTGTGTTGGAGTCAGAGTGGGCACAGTGATGATGCTTAACGGAGAACCCCACCAACACACTCTCACTGCTGCTGGTGTCCATTCCAGCTTTCTGTGGATACCAGTTTCCATTAGCTGTATGTCACTCTTGCATCATCTACAGCCACAACATCAACTTGAAGAGACTATGCACTGCATTGAAAAATTTGCAAGCCTTAGAAGCACTGGGGGTTTGTTGGGTCCATCTGCTCCAAGCCCTGTTCAAACAGGGACAATCAGAGCAGGGTGTCCAGGACCATGTCCAATTGTTTTTTGAAGATCTCTGGTGTTGGAGACTCCACAGCCTCTCTGGGCATCCTGTCAAATCAGTGACATAGGCATCCTGCCTGCCATACTCTCAAGGCTCGCTTTGATTTTGGAGTCTGCATGAGATATCAGCACTTACTCCAAGCAAGGCTGAAGTGGTAACTCATTGGACACCTCTTCATCCTAAAGCATCCCTGCTGGGAGGGATTTCTGGACAGCAGCATAGCTAGGAGATGGGCTTTCTAGAAGAACCACTCCAAAGATGCTTCCACTGGGAAGATCTTAACATGGAGCAGGCTCCTAGAAAGATAGAAGAGTGGGAGTTGTGCCATGAGAAGTTGGATGAAGACTTGTTCCTTTGCTGAGATAAAATATTAATGGAGAGTAAACGTGGTTATTGCATACCTGCCATCATCAGCATAAGCAGGAACAAGCTGAGGATAAATCCCATGTTTCATATCAGAGGTGTTCTGCCTCGGAGATTCCAAGTCCTGGATACATAGGATTTTCCACGTGCATGTGTGTGTGGTCCACAGCTCTTTGTTATATACTGTGATTTTCCCCACCCCTCTACAGAGATAAGTAGGTAGGAGGCAGTTGTTTGGATAAGTCAGTGGCAGGCGATAAGATTATAACAAAGCCACTGGTCTGCAGTGGAAAGTTTCTACACCATACGCAGGCATTTTTATCAGAGCTTTACAAATTGCCTTTGTTTCATTTCAAGGGCTTAACTTAGCTCATCCTCAAAGCAAAACGGTCTCATCCTTCCTGTCATCTTCCAAGATAGAGGAAGTGGTGGTGTGTGTGTTCTCTATCAGGGGCTATCTCCTTAAAGCAAAGCCTGGAAAGAGCTATATTAATTAGCATTTTGTGTTTCCTTTCCTTTCTTCTTTCCTTTTTGGGTACTATGGCAAAGGAGCCTCCATTTCCTTCTTTGTTCCATGTAAACAAACCAAGCAATTCAGAAACTGGGTGGAACAACTCTGACTGTGGGATCCATCCACTCGCTCCTCTCCACAGAATGGTGCCCACATGTAAAGGATCAACATGACACTGCTTCCCCTGCCTTGTTGCTAAGTCTCAGTGCTTGGCCATAAAAAATGAGAAAGAAAAAGAAAAGAATGAAGGAAAAAAATTGTAGGGTGTACAGACAAGAAGAATGGGAGAAAAATGGCTCGTTGTCCTACTTACTGGCCAAAGAAGCTGAAGAAACAGAGGACCTTAGAGGTGTTCCCGATATACTTTGTGTGTCTCTCCTTTCTTATTTTTTTATTTTTTTCCAGTCTGAGGGCTTTCTGTCTCTCTGAACACAGGCTCCTCATCTGCCACTGGGATGGTCACAAATGAGGTCCTTCAGGAAAATAACTGCATTTTAAATCTGCCTGTCTTAATCTGTACAAAATTGCAAGTATGGTTGGGCTGTGAGTGATTGAGCCAGGCCAAAGGGGAATTAGGCAGCAGAGCAACCATCTCTCCCTGCCCACCTCAGTGACAGCCCAGTGTTTAACCACTATGTGATCCTGCCAGCCCCATGCTCACAGTTTACTGACAACCATCTGTTGAAAGAGTTTTGCCAAGTGCTAAACTGGCCCAACACTAACTGCAAAGTTTGTGAGCAAGGAGTAAATGGAATAATTGAAAAGACTGGAGAAATGTCTAGACCACGTAGATGGATTTATGTATTTAAGAAAGAGTTGGCTTATGTGTTCACCAACAACTCACCAACCTCAGAAGAGAGTATTTTAAATCTTCAGCCTGATACAGTTGTTGAAACAAGCACAGCATCTCATTAAAAACCCCAATCCCAAGCGCTGCACAGCCCATTAATACTCTACAGACCACTTTAAAACCTTTCAGAACAAGTCTGTGTGACATTTATTCATACTTATTAGACAGGTAATGAAAAATGATGATTACAACACAATCCTTATATTCACAACCTTTCTTCTAGAAGACAATCCCTGTTTGTGAGGTGTTGGGAGAACCTTCTGAGAAGTGGTTTCAGTGGTAGGAGAGTGAGAGGTTGGCTCAGTTGGTAAGCTTCCAACCCCATTATTTTACCTCCCTGTCAAAAGGCCACTACAGATATGCTGAACAGTGGCAGGAGAGGTTCACAGAATCACAGAATCACAGAATTGTAGGGGTTGGAAGGGACCTCCAGAGATCATCGAGTCCAACCCCCCTGCCAAAGCAGGTTCCCTACAGCAGGTCGCACAGGTAGGCATCCAGGCAGGTCTTGAACATCTCCAGAGAAGGAGACTCCACCACCTCCCTGGGCAGCCTGTTCCAGTGCTCCGAGTGCTTCCTTCTGCTGCTGACAGCCTTCAGTAGACACATGCCACTGGAGGAGGAAGATGTACTTCTTCGTCCATGCAGGAGAAGGTGCAATAACAGGGCAAGTGGCCCACAGTTCCATGGACATCACCACGCAAGATCCACCCATATGCAAGGGTTTGTCCTTGTGTTTGCTGATGAGGATGGTCCTCATTCAACCTGACAAACCAGAATGGAACTCCTTCTGCACAAGACAACTCTCAGAGATAAGAGAAACACTCTACAAGCCACGCCGCTTCACCGGGTTGGGAAAAAAGGCAGTGAGGGAGTGTCAGGATGCTATTGAGCTCCACAGTCTTCTTGCTCCTTATCTCCAGCCCTCTGAGATAGCAAGTCTGGGCTGGTCCAGGACCTCCCTGGACATACCTGCAGTGTCCTCACCCACGTCTGACTCATTTTAACCAGGAGAACTGCACCCTGGGAGATAGCAGTGCCAAGGATGAGCTGAGGGCTTGCTCCTGTCACAATGACCCTGCCAAAGACCTCTGCTCTGCCTGCCCCAGCGTGAGCAATACAAGGCATCAATCACTTTCCCTCCTTCTGGCCCCATGTCTTGGCCCCAAAGCTTCGCACCAGTTTCCAGATTTGTAATGAGTTGGAAAGTTAATGAAGTGGACACAGAGCAATTTGTTGGTTACAAGCGTTCGGACAAGATTTTGTGTATGTGTGTGTATTTTGAGCATAGATGTGTATACACACAAAAACACGCATGTGCACTGATATGCATATGCATATATACATATTCTGCAAAGGTTTCTGTACTAAAATAGATCTAAACATGCTTATATATCTGGTTAACTGTCAAGAAGGGAATTCTGTGTTCAGAAGTATTCTGCTAAAAGTGTGGGGAGGGTACAGGCTGCTTTAAAAAGAGGGGAGTCCCACTCTTGCTTTTAGCTCCTGGGCTTTTTTTTTTTTGTTGTTGTTTTTTCATGTGTGACTACAACTTCCTGCAAATGGAAGTTCAATAATTCTGAACAGGCTTTGGTCAAATGCTTCTAGATGCAGACGTCTATACTTCTAATTAGGAAGGGAGGAATTGTGGTATTCACATTTTTTAGAGTTCCTGTTGCTGAGGTACAGCTATTAGACCTCTCATAGTTCCTGATAAAAAAAAAAAGCATGAAAGTACCATTACTTTCAGTAAGGTCAAGAGGGGGTCCACTGCAGACAGAGACACACTGAGCCATGTATGTGCAGGCCAACCCTACCAAAGCCAGACTGATCTTCTTGTTGTTCAATCCTCCTGACTGCTGTTAATCAATTAAAATGTGAGCTTGCAGACTCAAATGGAGGTGAGTTATGAATATAGATTGCACACAGCTTCCCTACAGGAATTCATGTAAAAGCTGTCATTAACATAATGCATATACAAGAGTCCAACAAAAAGCTATTAACTTTTGTATTCATCCAGCCAGGCTCAGTAAGTGCTTTACCATCAACAATCTTGCTGCACTTGAAATTAAATATGTGTGTCAAGGTTAGCTCTTCCTGGGTTGAGAAACTGAACCAGCAGAATGCTAACAGATGTTAGCAATATGTGTGTGTGGGAGGGGAAGATCACACCTGACTCATGTCAGCGCTGAGCAGTGTTTGGAGCCTGGAGCTAATCATCTGCAGCAACTTCACTTTTAACAAGAGCAAACCACCTTCGTGTTCTCCGTGGATGCCTTTCCCCTTTCGGTATGCCCTGATGGACTTCCTGACACAGAGCAGTCATTGAACACAGCCTGACCTCGGGCATCCAGAAGCCAGCACGGCCTCTTGCAACAAGGCAGAACTATCTGCAGAAGTGTCTCTGGCTGGGAGTTTCTTACAGCCTTCAGATCCCTGCAGCAGTTCAGGGATGGGCTGGCAATTACCACTCCCTGTCCCTGTCCCCCAGACAACCCTGTGTTTGGAGGTGGAAGTGTTGAAATTATGTTCAAGAGAGGTGGTTTAAATTGGCTTTAGTTTCCATGGTTATATTGTGTTCTTAAAAAAAAAAAAACAAAGCAAAACAATTATTACCTATTTATGAAGTGATTATGAGAACAGATAAATGATGTTAGGAAAATGCTCTGTTGAAAAAAAGCTTGCTCAGGTATGAGATCAGAAGACCAGGTGTAATAGAGGCAGCTATGTCCAGAGTGCCCCCAGGACGTACTAAGTGGCAGAAATTCACCGTGATCCCAAATTACACACCTTGTGGTATATGAGGGAGTGTGCTCGGTAATCAGGGAAGCGGTAACATTTGTAAAAAAAAAAATCAGGAAGGAGAAAAGCTATGCAAGAACTGCAAATTGGCAAAGATGACTATTGTTTAAGAAAATACAATAAAATAGAGTAATGAGATTATCTGGGAAACGATACAGCCAGCGAGTCGGACATCTGTTCTGGGAAGAAATCCTGGGAGCCTTTTCAAGGGATGTGGTAGGAGAACAGCGACCAAGCCCTAGCTTGATTAGAGGAAGCCGGCACAGGAGGATCTTGTCATGCTTAACTACCCTTCTGGAATTCTTTGAAGATACCACTGCCATGACAGATAAGGGCAATTTAGTGGGTAGCAGAATATTTTGATTTTCCAGAAGCATTTGACAGTTTTCCATACATGAGATTAATGGCTTTTGCACAAAGACTTTAAAGAGAAGATAAAACAGAGACTGGGATGGAAAAAGTGCTTAAAAATAGGAGACAAAGCTTGGCAAAAGATTGAAGGAAGCATTTCTGACTGTTCCTAAAACTGACACCACTCCCATTTACGATGAACCAAATCCTATTATGTGGAAGCCAGTGGTATCTTGCCACTAATATCAGATTTGCAGAAAGACAATGAAAATAGGAGGTGTCCTGCTTCAGTCTATGTACCTCTTAATTCAAAACAGCTGATAAATGGGATGGCAGTTCACCTTCCTCATGCAGGCACATAGGGGCAGGAAATGCCGGTGGATTTTCCTGGGGTCCCCACACTCAAGAATGAGTTTCTGATTACCTCATGCTGGGGTAGCACACATCATAGCGCATGCCACAGCCTATAGCTGTCGGTCAGGAGCACTCCCATCCAACCCCCTGCATTATTATATTATTATATAATTATATTTACCAAGCTGAGTGGTGCGGTTGACAGGGTGGGAGGAAGGAATACCATTCAGAGGGATCTCACCAGGCTTCAAAAGGTGGGCCCTTGAGGTTCAACACAGCAAAGTGCAAAGTTTTGCACTTGGGTTGGAGGAATCCCAGGCATTCATACAGACTGGAAGGCGCAGTCCTTGAGAGCAGCCCTGCAGAAGAGGACCTGGGGGTCTTGATACATAAAAAGCTTAACATGAGCCAGCAATGTGCTCTTGCAGCTCAAAAAGCAAATGGTATCCTAGGCTCCATCAGAAAAGTGGAGGACAGCAGGGACAGGGAGGTATTGTCCCCCTCTACTCTGCTCTCTGCTGCTCTGTGAGGCCCCATCTGGAGTACTGTGTCCAGGTCTGGAGCCCCCAGTACAGGAGGGAGAGAGAGCTGTTGGAGAGGGTCCAGAGGAGAGTCACGAAGATGATCAGGGGACTGGAGCACCTCCCCTACAAAGACAGGCTGAGGGAATTGGGCTTGTTCAGCCTGGAGAAAAGAAGGCTGGGGGATGACCTCACTGCAGCTTTTCAGTACCTAAAGGGAGCCTACAAACAGGAGGAGAATCAACTCTTTGAAAGGGTAGATCACTGCAGGACAAGGGGAAGTGGTTTTAAGTTGAGGGAGGGGAGACTGAGGTTGGATGTCAGGGGGAAGTTCTTTACAGAGAGAGTGGTGAGGTGCTGGAACAGGCTGCCCAGAGAGGTTGTGGATGCCCCGTCCCTGGAGGTGTTCAAGGCCAGATTGGATGGGGCCCTGGGCAGCCTGGTCTAGTATTAAATGGGGAGGTTGGTGGCCCTGCATGTGGCAGGGGGGTTGGAGATTTGTGATCCTTGAGGTCCCTTTCAACCCTGGCCATTCTGTGATTCTATTAGTTGTGCCAAAAGCATGTCTTCGTAGCACTGGCCCTTGGGAATACTCTGGCCCAAGTGGCAGTGCCTGTCCCAAGGATCAATGCCAGGGAGATTAGGAGAGACCCCTGGGACTGCAGGACTCAAAAGGCCAGTAGACACTTTTAATCAGTTCTGGTAATTTACTGTGACAGTCATTCTACACCTAAAAACCATTGGCATCAATACCTACTTTCCACTCAGGGCTGGAGAAAGCTACTCTCAAGCCAGAACAACAGCCTGCAGCTACACCAGGAGCCTCTAGTCTCCTGTCCTGCTCCATGTCCTGCCTCTGCATGGACATCTACCTCTGCTCCTGCTCCATCAGGCTTATTCCACTCCCACACCAGAGGCTTGCACTTTCCCTTCTTGCATGAGAGTAGAAACAAACAGAGCTTATGGATTGATCCTGTGGGTCACAAAATACAGCCCAGAATGCCTATCATGATAGTAGAATCCCAGGTGTTCAAAACTGGAGTCATGTCAGTTCACCAGAAGGACACAGGGGTCTATCATGTTCTTCATGTCTTACTATAGGCTCTGAAGCTGTGTGGCTTTACCTCTCTGGTAGAAGTTTCTCTCATATAGCCTAATGCTCCTCTGCTCTGCCAGACAATTTGCTGCTCAAATCCACAGATCTAAGCATCATACACTTGCATAAGATCCTAAAGAAGTTCAACTTGTCCTCACCAAGCACCCCTGTATTTGCACTCAAGCTTAATTAATTAATTATTAGACAAAGACACATTAGCCTTATATCACTTTATGAACATCTTCCCACAAGTTTTCATTCTCTCTCAGTCTTAAAGGAAGCAGTCTACAAAACAAAAAAGCTTGCGGGTGATTTTGCCTGAATTCTCTTTCTTATCTCTAGCCCTCAATCCTGGCTTTTTGGGGGGTAAGACAGGAAAAAATATATCATGTTTGAATGCTGGTTGGGAAAACAAACAGATTTTGAAATGTTGTTTTAAAATGCAACTTCCTACCTGTAGCCTTTGTTTTTTCTGGAAGTAGCTAGAGTCCTTGATGGCTCTTGAGTTCTTAAAATCTCCTTAAAAAACTTAATGGAAATAAATCAAGATATGAAGCACATGTGGTAACAATACTGTCTCCTAGTTGGGTTCAACTTGTTCCAGCTGTTTGCGTGATTGTGAGTTGCAGGGCCAGGAAGACCATGTCTGCAGTTATGTTACTGGCAGTGACAAACAGAACACTCAAGCAGCCTACTGCAAATGGGTAAGCAGACCATGTAACAAATAATGTTGTTTACCTGACCATTGACAGCGTTCCTTTGATGTAACAGAGGAAGATTTGGCTTCTCAAACTCCTTGAGTCTACCATTAGAAAAGGTTGTGATCAGCAAACAAAAGGGAAATAATACTTCAGTGTTCAAAGTCCACCTGAAGTTTAATTTCTCTGCCAATGAACCCAGCGCTAAAGTTTAAGATAATATTTGGAGGGAAACAGATGTATTTGGTGGTTAACTTTAAATAACTTCTCATATCTCATAGCCTGACTTTTAAAAACCTTTCTCTTACTTGATGAACATTACATGTGATTACCTTATGGCACAGCTAATATTGGAGATGTGCCTTATCCAGTGACATCCTTGAGCTCTTACAGTCATAGAATCATAGAATGGCCTGGGTTGAAAAGGACCATAATCACCTAGTTTCAACCCCCTGCTACGTGCAGCTTAGACCAGGCTGCCCAGAGCCACATCCAACCTGGCCTTGAGTGCCTCCAGGCATGAAAAAAAGAGAATCAATGTTCTCTTCTGTTGGCAGATCCCTACAAAATGTGATATCACTGCTTAGTTCTTTTGTTGGGGTCATGCCAAGAAAGATACCGATGTGGTTTGCCTAAAGTTGCCTGCCATGCAATGACAGGCTTGGAAACCAAATCCAGATATCTTGTCATCCATCCCAGAGATTTGGAGCAGCAACTCCTTAGGGCCACATTGCCTCATCTACTATGTGTGAGTTTGTGCAAGGTCATATCACGCGTGTCTTTGAGCTGTGTAAAGTGACTACAGTATTCAGGTGAAAGCATCAGGAGGCCCACATGGCAAGAGACACATTGTCCTGGTGGATGCTTGTTGGAGGAGCACTGGTTAGAGGGCTAGGGTGTGAACTGGTCTGCTCCGACAGCACCCAGTGGGAGAGCCCATGTTTCTCCTAAGTGAAGGGAACTGTCTCAAAGAAACACTAAGGTATCATCCACTCTTCATGCAACAGCACCTCAAGTACCTAGGTACTGGGTAAACAACAACTGCAGCTCAAGGAAATGGCTCAGGCTGAGCTCCTCCCTGCCCCAGTTTCTCTGCAGATTAGCTGTCAGGGAGGACAGGAACGAGTGCAGCACTCTGATGTACCGGGAGCTTTAATCAGCTGAACAGAATGTTTGGTATCTGAGTTTATCACCTGCTATATGGCTTTCTGGGATTGCCTAGGTATGAAAAGATGTATTTAAACATGCCTTTAAACACCCCCACCCACCACTCTGTGCTTCCTATCTCAGAAACCCTTCAGGCTGCAATAAAGTTAAAATGAAGGTTAACTCTGATAACCAAAGTTAACTGTGATATTGGCAGAAGAAGGGCCTTGGGTAGAGCTGTTTTGGTTTGCAAACACAGGAGCTGGCATGCAGCTACATCACATCTCATGGAGGAACAACAGAACAGGCAAGGATTCAATGGGATCACCTCAAAAACATCAGCTGTATGCAGGCACTCCAAATTCACAACATCTCTCTCACACATGAACACAGCACATCCCCTCACCTCCTTGCAGGTTTCCACCTGCTGCACTGTAGTTTTGCAGACCCAGCTGACCTTCCCAGGGTCTTTGCACTGTATGTGCAACAGGAAGGCCTGATCTCTGCTGTTAGGATTGCAGGATTTTCATTCTGTGTTTGGGCAAAAAGGCATTCATACTTCAATTTGAAATAAGAAGGGTTTGAAGCTGTAATTTTACTGAAAATTTCTCACTGTAGAAAATACATATAATACTGGAAATAGCTGAACATGAAAAAACTTTAGAAAGGTCAAGTTTTATAATCTACCACTGGATACTTATGATTGTGAAAGAAGAACTAGCTTCAATTAAGATTCATGAGAGAAGAACTAAGCATAATGAAATCCAGCTACAAAAATACAACTGGGGTAAAGGATTACAAAGAGCTGTATTACTGTAAGAACAGGTGTTGCAGTGGAAAAAGCAGTGAATAGAAATTCGGTCTCCCTCAGAGTATGGTACTTGGAACAGACTTACCTGTAGGGCCTGGACATGGTGAAGTGAACCTCCTCCATGTGTGGTGGAGGGGGAGAGTCTGTTGTTTTGGTGTGTTCAAGTGTGTTGGTGGCATCAGAGGAATCATTATGCAATCTTCAGATGGAATAATTGACATCAGGCATCACTGTGCTGGGATACCCCTGGCCCTTTCCATGTCTTTAGTGTTGTTGTTTTAATAGAAATGTAGGACAATAAATAAATAAATAGAGATACATTGAGCTATAACCACTGGCTCCAGTCTTTATCTGCTCTTCCACATGCACACAGTGGCCAATAGCTTAAACAGACCTGGACAACACTTTAAGCTGAATCTCTCTGATTTCAGGTATGAGCAGTATTTGCCAGATCTGAATAACAGAAAAAGCAACAGGAAATATTTCTGCTTCTGCTTTGTACAAAAAACTTGATGTGTCAGTGTTAGAGATGGGGCACCCTACATCCAGTTGGACCTCCCACCTGCAAAGTTACTGCTTACTGTACAGTCTCGGTGTGCAACTATGATGGCATCGTTAGAGCAGCACAATTATAGGCATCACCCAAAGGAGGCCTGAAGTGACTCACCTGCACCTGTAGAACAAGTCCCTCTGTGCTTGTTGTGGCCAAGACATGCTATGGACCAGACAAGCACTTTCCCTTGAGCTTGCCCAGTCAGCGCAGGTCTCAGTCTGAAGTGCTGTCACAGGCCATTGACATGGTAGCCACTACTGTGAGAGGCAACAAGTCAACCCCACACACAGTATTATTAGCTGCAAATGACACCCAGGTCTTGAATCCTCTGTAAGATGAGAAATAGGAGATTAAAAACCCCATGTGTGGAGGTTGCAATGTTTTACTGTGTTTTTTTTGTTTTTTTTTTGTAGTCACCCAGAGCCAGGGAGACAGGCTGAGTTTTGTTTCAACAACTGATGGGAACACAGCAGCTGAGCTGATGTCTGTCTCAGGGAGAACTTCAGTTCCCACAGATCAGTGTAACTTAATATGATCCTCCACAAAGGAGAATAAATGACTTTGTTGAGGCCTAGCAAGGATCTCCCAAATACACACTTGTCCATGTTTGTTCATGCAAACACGTTTAACACATTTCTTCACTACTGAGTGGCTTCTGAGATTTCAAGAGACACTTGTGTCTTTACTTTTCTATGCAACTATGAACTAAGACTATAAACACAGTGAAGTGGTAACATAATACCTACAGCTAGGTCTTATGGAAGAAACAGCAGCTTCTCTCAGACTCAGAGTAGAATTATATAAGAAAAGTAAAAATGTGTGATTCTTCCCAATATAGGCTTAAAGCATCACCTCAAGCAGTCTTAGAGCTTCACCTCGAGCAGTCTCTGCCCTCACTGAGTTATTGCATTTCCCAGGCTTCTTACACCTTACATACATCAGCATACACTTGCTCTCATGCCCACTGAAGCAGAGAGGTATAGAAGTAGGCAGGCAACAGCCTAAGGAAGCTGGCAAAAGCTGTGAGAGAGTGCTGCTCAGGCAGCTTGGTGAAAAGCATGAGCTCCCTCAGCTAGCAGCCCTGCCCTGTACCTCACACACTGGTGATCATCTAGGCAGGGAGCGGCTACCAGAGCTGCCTCATTATCTCATTTCAAGAGAAAAATCAAATTAGACTTGAAAACCAATCAGCAAAATTGAAAACATTCAAATTTTCCACATGCAGTTGAGCAAGCCCTTTGGTTTGAAATGTCTGTGTGGAGATCACCACTGCAGATGGTTGGATTTTGCCTCTCTGCCTGGCAGGACGGACGCAGGCTGTGGACCTTTCCTGAAAGTTGCCTAGACATTGCTGCAGCCAGCCTAGATTTATGGACAGGTTTTTCCACTGTGACCTTGAGGTCACAAGCTGTCAGTAACCCATCACAACTAATCGCCAGAAGGCTTTTGGCCATGTGCTAGTGCTACTGAAGTCAGCAAGAAGATCCCCATCAGTTCAAACAGGACCAGGGCTGCAGGATGCAAGCAAAAAGCCTGACACAATGAGCTCTCTTGATTTCTCAGAATAATCTCCCCCTTGACTGGCATAAGGCAGTGTTTATGAAAGGAGACAGGCCAACATTACATAGCTCTCCTGTGAGGCAGCTTTCTTTCCATTGCTTGTTTTACAAAAGCAGAGAAAGCCAGTGTTCGCAGCGTGGCTGATATCTAATAAATCAACAGATTGAAGGCATCTTTCCAAATAGACAACTGTGTTTATTAGTACAAGATACTAGGAAAAACACTCTGTAATGAAGATTTCCTCATGTCTTTGTTTAATGTTTATTATAGCCTCTCTTCTGTGCAACAAATAAAACTGACACAAAGATTACTAGAGTCACAGCCACACTTGGATGTTTCTGAATGTTGTAGAGTCAGCATGACATGGCAGTGTAGCAAGAATTGCAAGGAAGTAGGTGTTGCTTCATGTTATAAGGAAAATCAACACAAATTTATGAGGGTAGTTTCCTAAGAACTGATCCCAGGTGTACAACAAAGCTCCTTGCTGTTTCAGCTGGAGGAAGAAGCCTGGAGAAGCACCTGATTACTGCACACCCAAGGACTACTGCACTCAGCAAAAACACCACGCTAGGTGCCACTGACACCCATCTCCCGTGGTGGTTTTCTTAACTGGTCTGGAAGGGAGGAAGGGAGGAAGGAAGAGGAGAGAGAGAGAGAGAGAGAGAGAGAGAGAGAGAGGATCAGGTCGTCAGGAAGGATTAGTAGCAATAAAGTATCCTAAATTTTGAGGTAAATTGTAACTCTAGGAAATTCTTTTGATATATTTGTGTTGGGTCTGCTTAGCTGCAGTTCAGTATTGAACAGAGCAAATGATCAGCATCAATAGAAATAAGACCATGAATGTCTCAATTTAGGAAGCAGAAATAGAGTCCAAAGTGTTTGTGGACTTTAGACATATACAATGTTTTAAAATAGTTTCATTATCAAGTGAAGCTGCTCAGTCTTGTTCTGCAAAAGTGGTCGAAGGGATGTAGGAAGACATTCTGTGCAAATTTTTGACAGTGTTAAAGGGCTATGTATGTAAACCTTTTCCAAGGATTTAGTAATCAGCTCAGGTTAACAGCATGAAGCATAATAACTCATCTGGTTATGACCCTATACAAAACACCCTGAGGCAGTATGTACTGACTTGTTAAAAAGCAGTAGAAATGCAGATTAGAAGGCTGATTTAAAAAAAAAAAAAAAAAAAAAAAAAAGAAAATCCCCCCCTCAGATTAATCAGAGTGTTTTGTTAATTACATGCTATGCAAAAATACAACCTTGTCCTCTTGATATAGGAAAAAGAAAGAAAAGGAAAAAAAAAAAAAAAACAAAAAGAACTCTACAATGTGTATTTATTCTCAAGAGGAAGCAAAAGTATGAAGAAATGTCAACATTGAATCTCAGCCCTACTGTGTACTGCAGTACTGCCAAAGGCAGCAGTCTAATGATCTGCAAGACCCAAATTCATCCCTGGTATTGTTCAGCTCTCACTGGTGGAGAAACAGCATGGACAAGTTTGTCTCATAATGATAAACAGACCAGCACAAAAGGTATCTGCCTGATAAGAGCAGAGCTCAGTGTCCCACTGCTGGGAGAAGAGAGTACATACCACTACCAGTTGTTGGTTTAACTCAAGCTGTGGTGCGTAAGTCACTAATTCTCCTTGTTTATTCCATGCAAAAGTGCTAGGTGTTTCCCACTGCTGGCTGACCCAATCCAGCCACGAGGTGGTTTCACTGGACTCTGGCTCAGTAGATCTTGAGTTCCTTACCACTGTTAACACCAGCTGGGCACAGGTCATCACCTGGAAAACAAGAGTAAGGACTTCAGTGACCAACTACAGGAGCCCAGAGAAGAGTATGAGAACAAGGAAAATATGGTGATACTTCTTAATACACTCTTCCCTCCTTCTAGCTCCTTCGTGGTTCAGTTTCTCCATGTAAGAATTGTTTTTTGCCTTGCATAGTCTTCAGTGAATATTTTTTCCCCTCACAAAGTCCTCTGATATCTACAGGAAAAGCAAATTCTTCTTGAAAGCCCATCACTCCTGGTGTCTTCTTGTGCAGACTGTCACTGCTTCTTCTTGATGGTCCCAGCTTCCTATCAACAGATACAAGATGCCAGTTTTATCCCTTCTTCCGGTCACACAGAGATCTAAGCTCTTGACCTCACACACATACGTGCATTTGATTGCTGGCTCTTTCTTGCTCCATCCTAAAAATACTTGCCTGCTGACTCCAAGAGAATCACCAAGGACAAGGCCTCAGAGCCACACTGAATTAGTACATCTTTGCAGTGTCTCTGTGTTTGGCCAAGTTAACCAGAGAGCTCAGTAAGTTTATGCTTTGCAGAGCTATGCTGGCAAACACTTCCAGTCTTGAACCACCCACCCAGATTCCTACAATAGCACAGATAAACTAATCTGTGCATTTCTAATGTACCTGTCATGCAGCATGGAGATACTGTGATATCTGAATCAGTGGAAGCTGTCAAAGCTTTCCAACATGACTTTTCTTGGATTGGGATAAGCTAGCAAACATCAACAAGAGCTAGGGCTGCTGTGGAGCTGTAAGCACACAGCTTGTAGCACTGCATTTTGCAGGGAATCTGTGTAGTTAATGCGAGCTGCTGCTGTAGTTGTCCCTGGCAATGAGGCAGCAGAAGCTGGAAGCATTATCTGAAGAACAGCCAGATCTCACACAGCCCAGTAGGCTGATGTTAGTTTTGATGGTCTACTTCAGAGCTTCTCAAAAACACTAAAATACACATGTTGCTGTTTATCTGATGTCTTCTTGTTTGAAGAAAAAAAAATACAGAGAGAGAGAAAAAAAAAAAAAAAAAAAGGCAGAAGTGTGTGGGAAAGAAAATGGGGCTGATTTCAGACATTTGCTATGAGAGCCAGCTCTCTACTTGACTAATTTCATCTGTGTTCTGCATGGCCTTTGGGTAAAGCATGGATTAAAGTGAATGTTTTCTACATGGAAAAGAAAGAAAGCACAAAAGAAATATAGGTTGCATTTCAGGACACGATATTCAACTGTCATGGAATTTTTCAGACTAAAGAAGTCAAAAAGGACTGAAAGTTCTGGTATTTCCAGCATCTGCATGCTGAGTAAGACAAATTACAAGGGAAAGAGATTTTTCTCTCTCTCCCCTTTATGACCATAAACACCCCAGGATCACATCTCAGAGAGCAGCCTAGTCAGCATGCACATGCACTGCAGATGCATGCAGCCACACACCATAGACAGAGACCGTGGAGAAGGTGGAGGCTGGGCCAGCATTCCAGGAGGGAAACAGATCCATGCTGCTT
The DNA here is from genome assembly GCF_023343835.1 of Lagopus muta. Lineage (NCBI taxonomy): Eukaryota > Metazoa > Chordata > Aves > Galliformes > Phasianidae > Lagopus > Lagopus muta. The sequence continues at coordinate 70,565,957 of NC_064434.1, forward strand.
TGCATCCGGACACAACTTCAGTGCTCAGTGCTGAAAGTGTAAAAGGGATCCAACCTGAGGAATTCAGGCCTCTGTCATCAAGAGCAGAACACTGCCCAAAGACAGCATCCTTGCTCTCCATCAGGAAATTGTCTTCTAGGAACAGCATCAGATCTGAAATCAAAGGTGAATCTTAACGCAAAGAGGCAGGTGCCAGCTCTAGATGTCTGTGCCACTCAGGCAATTAGCTGACAAATATAAACCAGATCTCCATGTTTCAAAGCTCATTTGCATTGCTCCTGAGACAGTCTGTCAGGAAAGAATGTAATTAGGTTGAAACTGACAAGATTTATGCACGCAGGGGGAAAAAAAGGAAGAAAAAGAAAAAATGAAGCCGTGGAACACCCAGGCAAGTGGCAGTTCTGGCACGAGCAACCATCAGAAGACAAACATCACCGGGGCTATAGCAGCAGTGAGGGAGGCATGGAGACAACCCCCCCAAATTCAGCAGAGGGGATGCTCACAAGCATCCAAGTATTGCTGGTAGCCTTGTCAGAAGACAGTTTTTGGCAGCTGAGCTGCAATGTCTCCAGCCCAAGCTACCACCCATCCCCTCAGATGCATGAGCAAGGCTGCGGGGCAGCTAGGCCAGGTCTCTGCCCAAGCAGAACTGGGCCCCAGCTCTTCATGGATGCTGTGCGAGAGCCTGCAAGCCATAGCTCTCTGTTCATTAGACACTTTCCTTCTTTAAACAGGAGGGCTGTCATCCCAGTATCACATGCAAGCTCAGCAGTCACCACAGTGAACAGACCCACTGGCGCTGGGACGTCTCTCTCACTTGCTTAACTAGGTTACACGGCAAGGTGCCAAAACCTGTACAGCTGCCTTTCCTCACCAGCAACAAAATTCCATTAAATTCACTCCTGGGGTTGGCATACCTGCTATTTAGGCATAAATTCACTGAGTAAAATCACCTGCTTAGCTCTGAACACTTAAGAAGGAGCTATTTTCCATTTGTAAAACTCAGAACTGTGACTAGAAAATACAGCTCTGCCATGCAAAGCATTGTTAATTCTGCTCTGTGGTGAAAGACTTCAGTAATTAAGTGATTAAAGCGTTTTAATAGTTGTTGGAGATAGTTCAATTGGCGTGGAAAAATGCATTCCTTCCTTCCACTTTTCCTCTTTCGGCATCACTGTGACAGGAACAAATGGGGTCTGAGCAGCTGACTTGTGAGTCTGGTCCTTTAGTCGCCGCTGGGCAGTGATTTTCAGCAGGCTGTTCCCACAAAGCACCGCCCTTCCCACCCTGCAGGAAGGATGGAGCTGGCGAGGAGGGCCCCAGCAGCCCTGCCAGGCTGCTGCCCATGCCGCAGGCAAGCCCAGGGCAGCCCCTGCAGCTGCATTTTAACCCAGATGGGTTAAACGTGTCAGAGTTCCCCCGTACAACTGACAGCTAATATATTTGCATGTGAATTAGCAGTAACAAAGAGACGAGGTCAGCTGTGTTGCCTTTGTCTCACTGGCTCCACTCCACTGTGGTGCATGACCCCAGGACTTGCAGCATGAGCTGTTGATTCCCAGCCATCTTTCCCAGGATGCTCACAACATTTGGACTCTTTTGTATCCTCTCACAGTCCTTTTAGGAAGCTGTCCTTTACATTCAGTTGTTCTTATTATTGTTCTTGTACTCAGAGCTACACAGGTATCCCTGTGCAGGGATCTTTCAGGATCCCTGCCCTGGCAGCAGCATTAGCTGTCCTCTTTCATCCTCACTCTATTTCCTGATAATTTCCAATATTTAATTGGTTTTTGACTGCTGCTGAGGACAGACCTAGTGTTTTCATGAGTTTATCTGCTCAGAGTCCATCCCATACACACAAAATGGGGGTTCTCCTGTTACATGCACCACTCAACACCATGATGTAAACCTTTTGCTTCACAGTCTAGATCATTTATCTACAATAATTTGATTTGCTTTTTTATTACAAGCCCTTCTCATTAGGTCCCCTTGCAATCCCTATAATTGTTCATTTCAATACGTTGGATGACTCCAACGTATTACTAGAACAGGTAAACTCATGACTCCTTTCCCTTTTCATCTCTCTGAAGAATATGTTAAACAACCCATTCTTGACACAGATGATTAGCACAGACAAGGGACCTGCACAGTACCTTTGGTGACTTCCCTCCACTGAGGAAAATTACTCCTTACTTCCACCCATACTTTTCTATCATTTAGCCAATTACTTGCATGGGTTAGGAGCTTACTTCTTGACACTTTATCACTTAGTTTCCATGAATACTTCTATGAAAAGACCACTGAAAAACTGAGGATGCTATGTCCTAGCATCACACATTAGCTGGCCTCACCAAAGTGCCCCTTGAGATTTGTTAGGCAGAAGTCCCCTCACAGAACCCAGAACAGGCTGCCCAGGGAGGCTGTGGAGTCTCCTTCTCTGGAGATGTTCAAGGCCTGCCTGGATGCCTACCTGTGCGACCTGTTGTAGGGAACCTGCTTTGGCAGGGGGGTTGGACTCGATGATCTCTGGAGGTCCCTTCCAACCCCTACAATTCTGTGATTCTGTGATTCACTGCTTGCCTGTTTTCACCCAGGTGCCCAGTAACACTATCCCATCTTGTAGCCTGATCTAATTTGCCTGGCACAAATGTCAGTTCCTAGATTTCACTCGCTTCCCAGTCCCCATCCTTTTAACATGTGATTACGATCACATTTACCTCCCTCCAGTTTTCAGATGCCAGTCAGTGAGTGTCAATTACTACCTAATTTCTTGACTACAACTTGTACATTGGATTTCATTAGATATTAATTACATTTAGAAATTACAATGCCTGAATTATTCCACTGTCAATATTTTTCAGGACTGAAAAGGTGCTGAATTTTGTAAAGGACCCAGTTTTACCCAGGAGCATGAATTAATTACAGATTCACAAGGTAAGCACGCGTTTGGTTTGTTTGCCTAGCCACACAAGTTCATAGGCTTTCAATTTACAGACAGCAGGACTTCGCTTGCACAGATCCTGCAGAGCGTGAACTAATGCATTCATTTACTGAAAGTCATTCTGCTACACTTCTGTGTAAAGAAGTGGCTTGTGCATAGTTTATTTTGTATTTTTTTTCTATTTATATCTCTCAACTCAATTATTCTTCTCTTAAAAATTCTAGGTTTGGAACTGCTACACTGATGATATGTTGACTTCTTGAAAGCAAAATCCACTGGCCCTCACTGTGTTCAGTGGGATATTTGCTACTGTTTTCAACGTAATGCCAGCAGTTCATTCCGACCTGTTCTTAGTCCTTGCAAGCTGTAGGAGTTGAGCAACAACTACACTTCTAATCATGCTGCATGCATGAGCACTGCCAGGACCAAAGAGCTTGCTGGGGATCAGTGAGGGATAAGTGAAACCAGAGGCACTTACATACCTTTGGCAAAAGAAACCAACACCCAAGGAGTATATTTCAGAATTGAGCTTCCAATATGAGAAAAGGCCATGCAGCCTCTTTCATAAAGGTTACCTTAGAAGATACTAGTGGTGCATTTAGGAGTGCAGCCATTTAAAACAAAAACAAACAAACAAACAAAAACACAAAAAGACTGGACAATAAAAAATCCACAACTGATGTCTGAAATCCAGAGACAAAAGAATCTCTAAATAGCATAAGGTCTTGGGACAAAACTCTATCAAAACATGTGATGGTGAACTGAATATGTTGACTAGCAAGCCTAAATCAATCCTACTGAGATATTAGTACTTACGGATAAGCTCCTGACATATTTTAAGGGGATCTGTGTCTTCTGTCCTCATATTGTCTTTATGAAGATATCCTCCAGACATAAGACCCCAAGAAGTACTATGAAATACCTGAGCAGCCTATAAAACACTGTATGCAGTACTGCAGATTGAACAATTGTTTTCACCTTCTGCTTTGTGCATCCCTATTGCACTATTTCTGCCTGTAATTACATTTTTCATGCATCACCAGTGCAGCAAGCTTTTGCTAGATATTTCACCAGCTAACTGCCAGGTTGTGCTCTTGATTCTGAGATTTCTGACAACCCAGCCCACCCACTCAAACATATTCAACAGGGAAATAAACTCTTCAGCGTTGAAGAAATCCAGCTCTTCATTAGTTAATGATTTTATTTTCCCTCCCTTTAAGAGGAATAATCTTTTTAAGAGAAGAATCATTTTACGAAGCTTGAGAAATGCACTATTTCCACTTCAGTTTAGATTCTTAGCCAGCTAAGATTAGCTTTAGATGGAACTGACTTTTCATGCTAGACTTGGCTAGGAAAGTTAAGTGTTTGTGAGCAGGAGGAACAAAAAAAAGAAAAAAGAAAAAGCCTCAGAATTATGTCCTTTCTGAAACCTGAGGTATAGATTAGTTACCAAAAAGGAACATAAAGGAATCAGATCTAAATGCCAGTTGCCAGAGACTTCTAGGAGGAATCAGGTGTCTACTTAAGTTCCCCCATTAAAGTTGATAATTAAAAACAAAGTCCCAAGCTTCCTGAAACAGAAGATTTCCATGTCTGCTTTATACGAGTCCCAGATGAGAAAATGAAGGGGATATACAGAATATTGTGAAATAACTTTGGAATTCCGAATGCAAGAAAGTTTGTTTTTGTTAGCTGTGCTTCTTTACGTAGACTGTGTGCCTCTCAGAGCCCTCACCTCAGATGTTCCTGGCATGCATGGCTCACAGTGCTTGCCTTAGCTTTATTCATTAAATTCATTTCATAATAGCAGGAGCACATTCTCTGGGGGATTATTACACTTCTGTAGGCTTGGATATAGAGCTCCAAAATGTCATTTGGGGCATCCCATGTCACCTAGTACAAGGAGGAACTGCAGGCACATTATAACACTCACAGCAGTTTTAGTGTGGCTATAGCTCCATATTTACCAACCAAGTTACTACAAGTCAAAATCTAGCGCTGTGTTTCCATGAACACATCCAGTTAAAGTTCATTTCCCAAAGTTCTGCTAATTCTAAACTTTCTTTCCACATGAGTTCACAGTTAATTAAGCAGGGTTGGGTTCTGCTGTGGCCTCACTTGGGAAGAGCTCATTCTCTGCACTGCTGGAGAAGCGGCAGCTGTGACATCAACAACCTACCTCAAACCTAGTCAGTGTGAAAGGTCATACAGGACACTTAGCATCCCAAAAAATTTGACCAGATCCAATCAGGGGGAAATGGGAATATTTCTGTGATATGCATACACTCATTTGTGCCTGCTTTACCTACACGGGCTGCTGTAGGAAGGACATACTTGCTGATGGTATCTTGTGCAAAGGTCTCTTTGCCTCCCTTAAGAGCCCATTTAGCTGCTAAGCTTTTCTAATCAAATGCTCCCAGGCATAGAAACTTAATTAGTTTAATTGCAGAAAGATTTTGGAGTTTCAGAAGGTTCAGAGTTCATTTACTTTTGTCCTTATGTTTTACTTGCACAAGTTCATCTTCCAGAGCTCCAGCCAGGGTTACAATCAGAAAGCCAGAACTGCCTGTGCATGCACACACAGAAGAGATCACACTCAGAAACTTTTGATTAGCTAGACAGTGATTTCATTTACAGACAGCAGTTGAGCATCATCCTGGAAAATGAGTTAACTGAAACATAATTAAGTACATGTCAGCAGAGCAAGTTGAATTAGTCTGCTGAGGAAATTAACAGGCTCTCAAGTACAATAGGGGTTCAAAAGAGCCTATAGAAATAGAATGAAGGGACACAACTACCAACTCACATTTCTAATTAGAGAAGTAAGTATGAATGAAACACAAGTTTCCCCCACATCTCGCTCACCTTTCACATGCCCTTTCACAGAGGGATTTCTACATGCGGGAACATTTCAGGCACATCTCAAACTTGTTTAATCCAAAAGTTAAACTGTGTTGGCAAGTTAGCTCAAGTCGCTCTGGGCAGAGGGAGGCCGCTTTCTGAGGCCGTCAGTCACGCACTGAAGTGGGGCCGTGTGAGCCAGGAGCTCAGCCATGCAGAAAAGCCAGCCTGCTCTGCCCAGCAGCTCATCAAAGGCTGTTCACTGGGAACGCTCGGCAGTCAATTCCGATGCTGAAATCCAGGCTCGAGTTTCAGTTTCAAGTGAATTCAAAGTTCACAAGTGAGGGTATTTTCTCACAGGTAGCGGTAAGCCTCTTTATTCTGCTTTCATGCTCCCAGGTCAATTCTTCGCCTCGGATAATTAAACCCAGTGTGGGGCTGAGGGTCTGTAGGACAAAAGGACGTGCTCTGGAAGAGACCCCAGAACCTCACCATGGCTGCAGGAGCCCCTGTTTCCCTTCAGTCTCACACCCGTGTACAATTCAAAGCCCTAAATCTGCAGCCCTACCGCAGGCATGGGCTCTACCAGCCCAGAACTCTTGTGCTCCAGGACTGCCAGCCCTGCTTTGGCAAGGAGGGAATGCGTGGGAAGCCTCACTCCATGTCTCCATACCCATAGTGACCCAAAACCTATAATCTGTTCTCCCAGAGCCTTTCCTGGCTGCTGAACTCTGATTTCCCAGCAGTGTACGAATGGTTGAGTTTAAGATCTCCTCCTCACTTTGACTCATGTTTGCTGCTACTCCTGATAAGAAAAAAAATAACACCTTTCCAAACAAGAATAGAAAACAGCCCTCAGTTTTTCTGACACATATTGCCACAGTCTCAGGTTTAAACCAGACCCAAATGGTCACGCTTATTATTCTCCTGTGGGCAATGAGGAAGCAGTTTCTCAAAGTAGAGATGTAAACTAGAGTGATTCATTGTGCTTTACTTGCCTCATGTGCTTTTTCTAGCCAATTTGGGTAAATACAATATCGGAAATCATGTCCTGTATGAACAATTGCTAACAGCTGCTAAGAGCCCCATCACTTTTTGCCTCATTTAATATTCTCTGTAATTATGCTAGTCATAAAGTTGTTCAGTATTTCTGTGGATGTCACATTCCACAGAAACCTCAGCAATAATTAATGCTCCATTAACACTTTAAGTGTCTCATTATTATTTATTCATTTAGCATAAAAAATTGATGAAGCTATTTTAGGGAGGAAAATGTTGAGATGGATTATACAAAATTTATTTTTTTGCATATACTCACTACATCCATACAAAATCTGCAGGACATTTGTTTAGTGATGACTGTCAGTGATTCTGTAGCCTTAGCTATATTCTCCTCCCTGTCTGCTGCCACGCCATAATCTCTTGCTCACAGGAGGAGATGCTTAAGACTCCAAGAGAAGACCATTGGAAAATGAAGAAATGCTTTCAGGCAAGTCTTTCTGCAGAGAGACCTCATACCCAGGAAGTTTTCACTATGTCCCCATTTCTATCATACTTTCAGATGTCCATGAACAAGCTGCACTGATAAGTCCTCACCCTGTCCATAGGTCAGGCTCTAGATTCAAGAGGGCCTTTTGTTTTCTTGATTATTTAAGGACAGAGCCCTAAAAATAAATATTGTATTCCAGCAAAAACAAACAAACAAACAAACAAACAAACAAACAAAACTATATCTATATACATCTATATCTATATATCTATATATCTATATCTATATCTATATATTTGATCCGTCAAAGAAAAATAATTTATCTGGGAAATTTTGTTATGATTTTCACTTTGGCTGCTGAGAAAAGTCAGCCAATATCTGGGCCTGAATGACAATGTTTGTCTAACTAAGAATCTGTGGGTATCCAGCAGCCCCAGTGAAGGAGCCCTGCCAGGGAGGCAGGTGTGATCTGCCTGGGATCACATAGAAGGAAACCTGTGCCTGCTGGCAGACAAGCTCCCACTGGGAACTTGTGGTGCAGCTGGGAGGAGGACTCAGGTCTCCCACCCCCATGTCTCACCGGTGGGCTCATCCTTCCTGCCCTGTGGCTATGAAAGGCACTTTGAACCCAAGGACTGCTTTTGCAACCCCATTCAAAGCTGTTCCTCCGTGTTTCCTGATGCTATATTGGCTGTAATTGATTTTCCAGCTATTACCATCATCAACAACCCTACGAACAAGAGGTATAAGGCAAATTGTGAGCCCCCCATGGCTGACTTTATTAAGGGATGGAATCCCCCACTCAGCTCTAGACTGCCACAACTTGGAAGAGATTTTCCTTTCTTACAAAAACAACAGGGAGCTCTTCTCATTGCACGACCCCCCAGTCCTCAGTTAAGCTATCCTACAGCTGTTGCTGACTTCTAAAACTGGATCACTCAGAAGTGTGGCCTTTGTGTTGAGATTTACTGCTAGCAAAAAGAAAAGAAAACCTGCTAGTGCCTAAAGAGACAGTCACACTTTCATTCCCCCCTCTCTCCCATCCCACACACACATATATATATACATGGGTACCTTAACAATAACATCTTGTCATTCATTACAAAGCCTTTGTTATATAAACCAAAACCATGTATTTTTTGGACACACTGAAACCCAATATATATTTTTTCTACTTTCATGGTTTTCCTTCCTTGGAGGAAGGCCTTATGAGCAACAGAGTGTGCTGTCTCCTTTTCTCCTAAACCTTGTTTTTCTTCCTCTACATGCCATCTGCTACAGCTTCTCTAAAGGAAACACTATCACTGAGGGAAACTGCCCAATCTGGGGCTGCAGGGGCATTTCTAGAAGGAACTGACTGTTCACCTCTCACACTAAAAGCTGCCACTGCTAGCACTCAACCTGTGCTGAGCTATCTACCATGGCACACAACCTCTTCAGCTTGTCAGGGGATGGCTTGGCAGAAAGGCCAGACAATTCATCACTGCTCACCATGGGGACTGTCTCTCTGTGTGCTGCTTTCTCTCCCATCCTAGATATTGCAATATATTGATAGTATAAAAACAGCAAGTGCAGCAAGGTGCATACAAACTGCAAATAATAAGTTAATAGCCATCCTTCAGTACCCCATGGAGAGAAAAGGGCCATTAGCTTCACTAAAGCAAGAAAAAGCATTCTGTTGTGCTCCCATTTTCCTCTTTACTGAAACGTGTAAAATGCACATATCAGTGCCTCAGAAACCTCACTTTGAATTATAGCTTCTCATTACAGGGAAGAGGCTTTAGAATCAGTTTCATCTTTCCTAGAGAACTTTTTGCTGCCTTTCTTTCACAATAGCTGTTCTGCAAATTCAATGAGTACACACACGCAACCCAAAGTGACAGTTTAAAGAAACTGGGTCCAAACTCCTCACCTCTAGATCTAATGCCCAGGTTGACTCCCCAGGTTTATGTAAAGACCTCTATACTTAAATTTCAGCCAGTAACTTTCTCCCCTCCACTTCTATTCTGCTACACCAACCTACAGAACGGTAAAACAACTTTTTTTTGGCTTCTCTATCTTTCATTATTTTCTATGGAGGTGAGTACTTTCATTTTGTGCTTTCTCCTTTCCTCAAAGGCCTCAATCCCATCTTTACCAGAGTAATGAGATGAGGACATAGCCCAGACACAGTCAGCTTAGCTAGAAGGACAACACTTTCTCCAGTATGGCTCAACTCCTTGAAAATAGTGGACTACATTGTCTTATCATTCATTTACTTGTAGGAAAATCAAAGATTTTTCTCTAAATAATGCGGACCTGGTTTTCACTGAGTTCATGGACTTGTTCCAATTTATGCCAGTGTAACAGAGATTAAAAGCAGATCTGGATGGCCGGTGATTGTTGTCACTACCGCTCTGCAATGGGTCGTGGCAGGGTCAGGACTATCATCATCTTTCTGCTTTGATGTCAAGCACTGATGATGTACACAGGCTATCCAAATTTGGGTCTCGATTTAGATCTGAATCTGAATTTTCTACCAAAAAGTCAGGATGCAGACCCAGGTGAAGTTCTACTATGGCAGAGCAGTTACAAGGAGAAAATTAGGAAATGTGGACACAAATCGGTTATGAAAAGTAAAGAAAGCATTTAACTGAAGCAATTCTACATTAAAACACATGGGCCTCGTGATGATATGAAACTGCTGAAATGCTAGAGGGCATTTCATCGACTAAAGACTCACAATTGTTTCCTTCCTACCAAATTCGATTCAGATTTACAAAGAAGCAGCAAGCACAGGTACTTGAGTAGTCTGTTCTCTTTGCATACAAGCCTCATACAGGGTTTTGAAAACTGTCTTCAAAAATCTCAAGCACATCCTGGATTGAATTTTTTTAAAGCAGAATCCAGCTCTGCTCACACCTCAACCACCACCACCAACAACCAAAAAGGAGAGAGAGATATTTCAAGAGATACGCAACTTATTTCAACCTATTTGCCAGCCAGGAATAAATACAACCTTGACAGGGAGTTAATTTTGCTCAACCTTGTCCTGAGGAATCTGTCCATCCATAAAAGTCAGTGGATAATGGCAATGCATTTCTCAACAAAGCTTCCTACCTGGGAAATACAGCTGCCAACAGAGAATGAGTTTGACTGTGAGGAGTCCAGCAAACAGATGCTTTGAATAAGGAGCCATTACATGCAAATTGAAAGGATCACTGCTGAAGGCATATGTTACTGATCTCAAAAGGAGGAAGAAGGATGCATTCCTGAACCATTTATACAGGAGCTCGTGAGCTCAGTATACTGTGCTCATGGGGACTTTAATTGCCTTGACATCTGCTGGTTGTGGTGTTCCTAAAACCTAAGATAAACCACTATAAAGATCACATTATGACGTGGAAAGGATAGATAATAAATCAGAAAAACGGGAGCTATTTTGGATCAAAAGAACTAAGAGTGTGAGGACAACAGGGGAGTTTGTAGTACTGACTACAGCGTTTTTGAATTTGGCCTATCCAAACTACCCGAGATCACCTGCTAAAAGTTTTGACTGCCTAAACCAAACTGTTACTCAAAAATAAATCACTGAAATAAACTGCTACTAAAAGCAATGCCACTGGATACATAGCCCAAATAGTGTATTTCTTAATCTAGTAAGTGTTTTGTGGTATTTGTTGTTGTTGTTTTGAAAATACCCTCTAAGAGTTGCTTGAAATACACTCTTTAGCTGTTTATTTTTGCTGCCATTAATTAGATTATTTTTCAGAATATTTACACAGAACCCTAAATGAGCTCTAAACTTGGATCTGCTTGTAAGTATAGGCTTAGTCTCAGTGCCACATGGGAGAGAGTTATGAGCTCTGTCTGGTACTCAGAGTATTTCCAGGGAATTGCCAAGCATGCTGTTGTGTGTGTCAACACAATAACTAGGCAAGCTTGCTTAAACGCTCACTCAGCTCAGTTGATGATTATAGTACAAAGTGAAGTAGCCAAACCAGAGGATGGGCCAGTTCCTCCCTGTGGACTTTAGGCAGGAAAGGCTAAGTACTCTACTTGGTGAAAAGAGAGAAGGAAAGTCAACTTTGAGGACAAACAGAGCAGAAGTTCAAATTAAGCTAAAAGTACTAGCATCAAACTGGGGTCTAATAGTAAAGGAACTGTGTGCTGGAGCAACTGAAGCTATCAGGCACTCTGCAAACAAAAAGCCAGAGACAGGTAGAACAAAAAGACATTACAAAGAGTTACTGAAAATAAGACCAGGCTTCACAGGTACAGTGGAAACCAAATGATTAGAAGAAGCAGATGAAGGAGACAGTTCTACAAGAACTGGAATATTGAAACAAAGAACTGCTTCTTGAAAGATCTGGAAATGCAGCTACAAAGACTGTGAAACCTGTCTGATGGGGTCCCTCTTAGAGAAGTTGAATCCTTCTCTTTTGAATGTCCTGTAAAATTTGCATTTTATTTCTATTTCTGATCCGTCAGGCTCCTGCCAGAGAGACTTCACTCTATAGAGGACAGGGCTAATAGTTAACCTTACTGAGTCAAGCAGAGCCAAGCAAGTAATTGAAGGAGAATTAGGCATGTAACAACATTTAACTTTACTACAAAGACTATGGCTCTATTATTTCTGTTAATTGGATCCCCTCTGCATGCATAACAAATCCTCATTTGTGTGGAATGGTGCTGAAGGCCATGAGCTGGCAGATGCAGTCAGGTGACCATGGCTGGTTAGCCACCTTGAAAGGCTTGTAGAAAATCCATGGTGGAAGTGGTACTTGACTTGCATAGAAATGAAAGGCACAAACATGCTGCTGAGTGTTAGTCTTCATGTGTATCTCAAGTACAGCCTCAGAGGACTGTACAAGGGACTGTTAGAAGTCCTGTGTTAGTGCCTTTGGGCATATCTGATATAAACTCCTCAGAGAAGGATGCTGCAATGGGTGGTCTCAGGCATAGGTTTTCCTGTGCCTGACTTGCACAGAGCTTTTGTATTTATTTGTAAGGTTCTTTAGGTATTTATTCAAAAGTCTAATGACATTTAAATGAAAAATCTCATGCTGATTAAAAGCAGGTAGGGGAATAACTAGGAAAATGAAATGCACCATACTTAATCAGATCCAGATGACATGCAGCCCAGAGTTTTGAGGGAACTAAACTAATGAATATAGTGAGTCTCTGGTAATTAGATTTGAACAGCCATGGCAAAGGGGGGATGTAAGGGAAGGAGGAGGAGTGAAAACATTGCATAGATCTTAAAAGGAAGAATAAACAAGAGGAGAAAAAGAGCTATCCTAGCAGAGGCTTATAAAAACCCACATCACAGACTGTAACCCTCAGAGGGAACAACCGCAGAGCATTTCTCCAGCTTTCCCTTTCAAATGCATCCAGTCCTCTTTTCACTCACCATTTCCATGGTCATGCACTATTTGCTTCCTCTCCTCCCTCTACTCTGCATCCCCCTCCTCTGTGTTTGCATATCTCCTTCATTTTACTCCTCCAGGTTGAAGAGCCCTTCCCAGACTGTTCCTGTTTCTCTTTCCAAAGTTCACCATTAAAATCTTGCCTGTGCAGTTAGAAAAACATGAGAGCTTCACATTGCCCCTTACCTTTCCTTTGGTTCAAGGCCAGATCCTTAATTCTGACTAGCCCTGCATTTCTTCACCATGTGAGCACAGACACTCAGATTGGTGGAAGAGCTGGAGCACTAAAAAACACAGCTTTATGTGCTTTCCCAGCAGAGGATCTTGTTCATTAATCCCTTTTCATCCCCAAAATACTCAGAAGGGCAGGCCCCAGCTGCTCTACCCAGGCCCATCTCCTCTTCTGCACCCACTCAGGCTCCTATTAGAGGATCCCAGCAGGCATCCACAGGGACCTTCTTCCTCTTCCTCACCCAACACCAGGCCTTTGCAGCACAAGCCAACCCAGGAACAGTAGGCTGAGATCACCTGCCACTGTAGGGCCTGTCTCCATCCAGAGCCACCCATGTGAGGGGCTTTTTGTACCCTAACCCTGCACTGACAAAGGTCCCCTTCAAGAGGCCATGCACGCAGAGTGGGGAGTTGCCATGGCATGGCGCTACCCCCCAGAGAGAGCCCCACACAGCTATGGCCCTGTGACTGCCCTGGGAACAAATGAGCCACAGTTTGAAGAGAAATTCAGTGGGTCCAGGGGGTTGATACTTGGCATTGAGCCTCCATGGGTCCTGCTGAGAGGGTGTTGGGACAAATTCCTTGCATTGCATTGAACTTAGAGCAGAAGCCCACTAGACACAGTCCTAGTGAACCCGGGTGAGACCCAAGATATTGCAGAACCCTGTGGAACCACAGAACTACACTGCTTCTTCTTTTTTTTTTTTTTTCTTTTTAATTCTTGTGGATAAATGAATTAAATTAAACTAGGAATAGTTGTTGCTATTTGAGTTGTACACTTTTATGCTGAGTACAGTCTTTTATGTCCTTCCAATAGAGAGTTATCTAGAGTGTCAACAGAGCTGTCTGTTAGGCAGCAGTTCCACTCGAGAAGCAGAAACTATGTTTAGATGGAGATAAAAATACAGAGTTTTTTTTTCTCTCTTGGTGTCTTTGCGAAAAAGTGGAAGTTTCTTCTGGGATCTATTATTTGGGTTATAATCTCTATTACTTTCTGTCAGAATACTGACTCACTGCAGCAGAGTGATGAGGCAAAAAGCAAATTCTCTTTGGGAGATGTAACACAACCCCTTTTTCTCCCCTAAGCCAGAAATCACTTTAAAAATCATTTTTAGTAATACTATCAACCTAAAGCACAGAAAAAGACTAAAATAGTTCACTTGCACAGATTTAGAATAAGAGAGAAACATCTCCTTGCAGCGTGGTGCATGACTGATGGATCAAAATGATTTGCTGGATCAGAAGCACTTCCCTCCCCAGGAGATGTTGATTGCAGCAGTAACTTCCCATTTGCATATTGCACAGCACATCTCAGTGAGTTGGTTTTGAGGCAATCACATGTTAAAAAGCAATTTGGAGAAAATTACATACAGCTTCAGATGTCATTCACAAAGGATGGGGTAGCAGCATCTGTTTCTCATAACCTTTGAAACATTACACATGTTTCAGAATGGTACTGTTTCTTTAGAAGTAAACCATATAATCTCTGGATTTTTAAAATTAAACATGGTACATTTAATTTAGGCTATTGTTATTATAAAAAAGACAATGCCAACCTTTTATGACCTTCTCTGTGGTGAAAGTTGTTGTTGGCAAAGTCACTTTTTGTCTCTTTGTCTGATCCAGGAGCATATTTCATGAATCGCCTTATAATCTTAAGTGGTGACTAGACCTCTGTGTTTTAGATAAGGTCACAAAAACAATTTATCCAAGGCATTTGACAAAGAAAGGAAAAATTGCCCACTTCTCCCATCAAACATAATTACCATTCACCGCATCTAAATGAAGCGCTTGTTGCATCCTTACTGGAGAACCAAAAGCCGTTATGAATCAGTTTATTTGTCCATTAGCACAAATCTGGTGCAGTGAAAACAGAGGAAATGGGCTTTATAATTAACCCTCTTAGCGCTCTGATGGAAAATTGATAGATCTGAAATGTATGCCGCAGCAGGCTTCTTTTTTTCCCCTTTATGAATGACTGAAAACCATAAGGAAAGCCTCCTTGTTCTCCTGCCGAAACACACAAGATCTGGAAGAGGGATGGAAAGAAGGCACGAGGGCAGAGAAGCAGGCAAGCGTACAAACTAGTTCCACAAGTTTATTCAATTAAGAATTAAATGTTTGGAACACGGTTTCATTTGCCAACAGCTGTATACAATCATTTGTGGTTTTGAGGCCAGGGTAATTGGCATGTTATGAGCTTTTGCCTCAGCTTTTGGCATCTGCTTGAAAACCACAGGGGAATAGGGACAGCTCAGAGCAGGGCTCAGCTGGGAGCCACCCCAGGGAAGAGGGAACCAGGAGCCCACAGAATACCATGCTGGAGTTTTCCTGGGAGTCTCTCACCCTCTGTGGTATCTTCTCCATATTCATTTTTTGTGACCACAGTGCTTTAGTCGGGGGTGATGAGCCTCTGAGAAGGAAGTCAGTCTGCTTGTAGCTGCCCTCCCTTTACAGCAAGTCTGTTACTGGGACCCTGTGGGGCTGCCTTCAAAGTCCTGCAAGGTTTCTAGGATCCAGAAAGTGTGAAAACAGGTGAGCCATGGATATTTTCTGGGAGGCAGAGAGCCACCACTAGAAAAACTGCAGAAAGGTCTGATGGGTGGGTGGGTATTGGGCAGCTGGAGCCCACAAGCACCTCGGGGAGCTGTAGAGTCAGTCCTTGTTAGATGGCATCCTGCCAGTGGCAAGATTGCTTCATGTGCAAGGATTTATGCTTTTAACTAAATACAGCTGTTTTCAGGAAATCAGCTGAAGCTCCTTGCTAATTGTAAGCAGTGAGGGAATTCTATTTTCCATTTTGTGCTTTGGTTCTCAGGAATCCAGCATCCTGAGCCTAAGTCCTTGCATCTCTGAAGCTGCCATCAGCTCATCTGGCAGTGGCATAGTCTCCCTGGCCTCTCCTCAGGCCCTGTCTCCTTTTGGGCATGCAGGAACTGTGCACACTCTATACACACTGCATTTTCTCCTCCCATTCTGCACATTTGTTTCCTCCACCAATTGCATTGGGATGCTATTTTGGGAAATGGGATGGCCATTTGCTGCATGTTGGTGCACAGCCCAGCACAACAAGCCCTAGCTAGGTTGAGACTCTTTGGCATCATTGCAACATAAATATTACATGCTAATAACACAGTCAGAGCCATGTTCTTTGCACTGTGAGCATCACTACAGAGTTCACACAACCTCTTTTATTATCACCTGCAGCCATTTACTTACTGCTTCCTGTCAAAGGCAAGCTAGCCTTGAACTGTTCCTCTAGCTTGTGCTGCAGCAACCACTGTTAGATCCTGATTTCTTAATTGCTTACACCTTTAAGAGATGTCATGTTTCCTGTAGAGAAGCTCCCAACTAATGTCTACTACTCAGCCAGAGGAGAGCTGAAACATGCCTTGCTACTCTGCATTAGTGTTCTTTAGTTACAGTAGTGGATTACTTTTTCCCTGTGGTGCTCTGAGCTTTGTACAAAGAAGAGGAATGCTGCCGTTGCCATTTAAGGGGTGAAAAAGCTGCAGCACGATGAAACTATATGCCCTGCCCAAAGTTACACAGCAGATCAGCAGCAGTTGCTAGAACTAAGATACAAATCCTCCAAAAGCTGTGTCATAGCCATTCCACTAAGTGAGAAGTCAACACAGTTACTTAAGAATAACAGAAAGTATAATTCATCCCATATACATCCAAGAATAGAAGCCAGCTGTCTTGCCAGGCACTTGTGTGCAACTTGGTTTGGGTGAGTCCGTTCTTAATGCATGCTCAACTGTTTGTTAGCAGGATGGAGAAACACAAGTAGAAGCCTTCAAACTTCACTGTACACAGACTTCTCTTCATCACAGTACAGCATGTCCTGCTTCTGACAGTTGCAGTTTCATGCTGTATCAGGTGGATGGAAGATGTTCACCCACTTAACTACAGCAGCAAAACTCCAAACAACCTATGAGCAAAAAATGGACCATCTACTTCAGCTGCTTTGCTATTAGGCAGGAGTCCTGCAGATTTATTTTTCAATATGTCTCATCTAATTTCCTCCCAGTGAACTCAAGCGATTGAGCCTCTACGCTCTCCTTGGGTGACCTGTTCCTTTCTGCAGCAGGACCCTGCCCTGCTTGTGTGGCTTCCTTTGCCTCCAAATGTCTCATTTAACCTTTCCTTCCCCAGCCATGCTTCTTGGAACGAATGCAAGGCACTCTCAAGGCTGTCAGCATTCCCCTCACAATTGCACTGTTATGCTTGTTCATCTGGAGCACATCTGTGTGATGCTGGGAGTGAACTTGTGTTGCATTGCTGGAAGCTGGAAGGCTGAGGAGCAGGGTGTTCCCGTCGAAGCCCTGAGACCAGCTGTTGCACTGAGATGGGGTAATGAACCTCTGTGTGCTGGGTGCTGCCCTGGGGTAGCTGCAGGAAACTCAATAGCCTATGATATGCAGGAGGTCACGTGGGATGCTCTGCTGCTCTTGTCTAGATGAAACCTTATGAATCTCACGTCTGAGATTGGTACTGTTTATAGCACAGTTGTTTGGCAGCTATGAAACTCTGAGAGCATTTGTGGATCTTCAAAATTGCAAGTCCCCTGCCTACTCCAGCACTGCAGTGATGGAAGACGCTATATCCATGCCCATGAAGAAAGCCTTAGGATGAAATCCTTGTCCTATTGACTTCAGTGCAAAACTTACATCAGCTTTTCCAAACACTGTTTTTCACTCTTCAAAGCTATATTTCTCCCAGGAATGCCCCACACTAAAATACAGAGCACTGCTAATAAACCCCAAATTTACTAAGCACTCAAAAAAGTTTAACAAATAAGTTCAGCCAATAATGCAGTGGAAAATGATCTGACATCAGGTGGTAGTGTGGAGTTCTGACAGCAAATCCAGAAACATTCAGCCTAGAGAAGATTGCACAGAAAGACCAGAATACTGCATGGCTGGGCTGGTGCTCACTGGTGACATGAATGCAGGGAAAGGATTGAGAATGAAGAAAAACTTCCTAACAGACACAGACCACCAATTAAAGCAATTAAATTCTCTTGCATCCCCTCTACAAATATTGTTAATGCTTTCCTTCTGCTCCTCCCATCCCAGAGGCACTGCAGACAGTTTTCCAATTCAATAAGGTAACCATGGGTCTGGATGGAGGTGACAGAGGAATGGACATATAAACTGGAGATAGTGTGAAGAAAAATTGCAGCACATAGCTGTGCCACCTTCAAAGACACTAATCTCACAGTTTGCTCTTACCTGGAGAGAGAGCACTGCAACAAGTTTCAGACAGTCCAAGTAGGGTCCTGCCTGAAGCGTTGCTGTGGACAAGGCTTTTCTTACCTGCTGGGGAGGAGGAAGAGGGCAGGGGCCCCTTTAGCTGATAGACATGTGGTTGGTAATGAGCTATCTGATGATTTCCCTGAGGGTGCATAGGTCAAGGAGGAAAAGCAGATGAAAGAACCGGTGAGCAAGTGCCGCTGGCTTGGCAAAACCAGCCAAGAGTTGATAATTCAATAGGCTCTTTGTGAATTCTTTGCTTTGGTTTTACTTGCTATCCTCTTGCTATTCCCCTGTCATTAAGCAACCTCTGGAAAAGCATGATTAAAATCAAACCAAACCCCAGCAGCCAAACTGGGAGGCACTGCTAGAAATAGGATCGTAGCTTCTATAATCTCATCTGCTTCCATATAAAACTTGTTGGATCAGCTCTCTCTGCTCCCTGTTTTGAAGAGCTTGTGAGGTTGAGGATGTTTCTTATGCCTAACAGGACATGTTGGGTTTGGACTGCATATCTCCCTTCCCTCATCCATCTTAATCCTGCTTGCTTTTTCTTGCATTAGTTTGCGCTCCTCTAATTGCTTGTAAACCAGAATTCTGGCAGCAAACATGAGATCTCAGATGGACTGAGTGTGAGATGTGAGTTTCTTGAGAGAAAATACAGAGATCTCCTTGCAGACTTCATGCTCACGGAGATGGCTAGCTGAGTTATAGTGATGTTCAGCCTCTGGTCTGTAATTTGCTTTCAAGCGATAAATCTTTATACTGGATTCTGTGCTGGTATTAGAAGTCTTTTAAAAACCTGGCACGTGGAAGTGCTCCTCCAATTATTCACTGCTTCTCACAATAAGGAGGGATTAGGGTCTCCACTGAAATGACTGAGCGCTGGGGTCTGAATGAAAGGAGGTATTTCTTGTGCCCAACACTTAGTTTAAATGATGTCCCACTGCTAGAGGAAGCTATCAAGCCAAATATTTAAGCAGATTCAGAAACAGAGATCTGATGAACTCAGGAAAGACTAGTCTGTTACCAGTGGTTAAAGAGGACAATGCTGAGATGGCCAGAAGGAAGAGTTAATGTATGAAGAGTCCTCAACACTATGAAAGGTTTCTGAGAAAGGATGGCACTAAGAATGCCAAAAAAAGGGATGGCTCTCCATTGCTGGAAATAACTATGACTGGATTTGATTGGCACCTGAATAGCCTCATCTAGGCCCTGCTCTGAATAGACTAGATTATCCTCAAGGCAGGAATCCAAACCAAACTTTCTCAATTCTGTGGATTCAGGTCTGAAGCCAGAAATTCAGGCTGAGAGGACTCCTGATTTTCTATAGTCCTGATTATTTTTTTTTTTTAATTTTATTATTTTTCTAAGTACCTGCAGAAACAGCATACTGGGCTGCATATGTTCAGTTTTTTGTAATCTTAACATCCTTTTGTTGTAAAACACCATTTTATTTTCCAGTTAAAGTGACTGTAAATTCAATGTTCACACCAGAGACAGGGCAGCCTTTTGACTCAGCCATGCAGTAGCAGGGGTAAGCTACATTCTTCGGATGAATTGTAAGCTGCTTCCCAGAAAAACAGAACAAAACAAAACAAAAAAATCCACACACACACACAACAAAAAAAACCAAACCAAACCAACCAACAAACCAACCAAACAAACAAAAACAGAACAAACAGCAGCTAAGAATAAAAAGAAAGCAAGGAAGCAAGGGTGCATGTTCTGAACATCACTCCATCCATCAATAAAGCTGTTTCTTGTACATGTGCATGCCAGCATGTACTATGTATTATCGAGCTAGAGTTGAGTGCCTACAGATAGTGTTGCAAAACCACTGCCCCTAGAGGACCATCTCCAGTCAAACCATCTAAAATGTCTGCGGTTCACTCAAGCACTCCTGACTTACATCCACCCAGACAGCAGCACTCTATAATGGCCATAAAAGCCTGTGAGCAGTGGAAGGAAGCAGCTGAGTGGAAGGAGGTCTGGTGGAAACAAATCACCGCTGCTTGTACCTGATGGAGGTAGCCCCTTGCAGAATGACCTCTGACAATGTAAGACAGGCCCTCAGAAGGCCACTGTGCTCCTTTGATGCCCAGGGACATGCTGAGTTCCTTGAGCTGAACGCGCAGCCTCCTGCAATGCTGGTTTTCTTAATTCAATAACATGTACAGTAGCTGGTGCCCCAGGCTCTCAGAGCTCTTCACTTTAAGGCCTTTGTCCTCACTGGAGCAGTGATCCGGAACAGTGATGTGCTGGCTTTGTTTCTGGGCCAAAGTCCTGGGAACCTTTGTGGGCAGCAGTCTTTCATCTCACCCTACCTACCTGGTTTGTTAGCTCTGCCTGCAGAGCCCACACAGTTCTTTGCGTCCCTTCTCAAAACAACCACGCCAATATACTTCTCCCATAAAAAAACTAGGATGGAAGAAGCTTGTGCTAACAAGCCTTTGAGAACATACTTAGCTGTGAAAAGCCAGTAACAACAGGGGCACTGATCTCAGACTTCCTCAAAGCTTTGCAGCACAGAGCAGCGAGCAAAGCCAAATTTCATTGATGGTGAACTCCAAGCAATGGCCTCATTCAATGAATTATTTGAACCAGTGGATAATTTTCTAAATGGATGAAGCAGTCTGTGTGTCTTTTGATCTGACCCTGTCTATAAGACAAACTTTCCTGCAGCAGCTCTCCTGTGCCACTCTACTTGGCTTCAGCTGAATCGCTAGACTTGACTGAGGCTGGTCTTAGTGAAACAGCTTGAACCCAGCAGACAGAGGTCCTGGGTATGTAGATGCAAGCAGATGTACTCTGTGGTCTGCCACACGTATTCTGTGCTTTACAGAATTTTCTGTCTGTGTTCTCAGTGTACCCTCTAGCAGAATCACTGAACTGTAGGGGTTGGAACCTCTTTAAACAATCTCAATATGCCTAAGCAGTGGTTAGGGTGGGACCCCCACAGGATCACTATCCAGATTACAATTATACCTATGTACAATGTTAAGGTTGAAAAGCCAAGTACTCAAAAGTAGAAATGGAATTAATATTATATTCCCTGGAGGTGCTCAAGGCCAAGCTGGATGGGGTTTTGATCAACCTGGTCTAGAGGGAGGTGTCCCTGCCTATAGCAGGGGGGCTGGAACAAGATGATTTTAAATGTCCCTTCCAACACAAAACACTCTATGATTCTATAATCATATGGATTTTCTTTTTCTTCCTGTAAAATTGCCTCATTCAGCACAGAGGATTTAGACATCCTGGCAAATAACCAGAACCACTTGCAATACCCCTGCTCCATTGTATTGCAGTGGCAGCTAATGGTTACTCCTAGCTCAGATCACTTCCTGGCATGGCTGTGCAGAACAAGGAGTGATAAAAGGGCAGGAATGAGAGTGAAGCATAGGGAAGAAGGGTTTATGTTGGCTTTGCTCTGAGCAAAATGCTCTTCAAACCAATGCAAGTGGAGACATGCACCCAGAGGCTGTTTTAGCCTTCACAATCCTTCATTGGCGTTTTTTTTCTCCATGCCACTTAATATGTCAAGCAAGGACTGAGTCTGGAGGAAATTTTGGGATGAGAAAAGAAGTTGTGGGACTCGGTGGCTGAGTGCTGCCCAGGATAATTTAGGCTTTGCTGCTCAGCACCTCAGAGATGTTAAAACAAGTCACTTCAGCCACAAGTTCTGCAGACAGTCACTGCTTTGCTTCCTCATTTTTTGAGTACTTTCAAGTCCTTGCTCCAAACCACAAGAGCACTTGGATTTCTACAAGAAGATGCCATCAAATTTTGTCAACACAGCCATTCGTCTCCAGTCTCCTCAGATGTGGCTAACCTGATTCACCAAAAATGCAGGCTGGGGCAACCCCCAGGAATGTAAACTTTCAGCCCGCAAGGTGAAGTGCTGGCGCACTAATAAATACCTCAAATCAAGCTCTTGGAATGGGAAACATTTGGCACAGCTAGTAAGAGGCAAAACCAACACTCAAGAATAGAGCTTGTCCCTATAAATAATAAAAAGGAGCAGCTGCTATCTAATAAAGTCAAAGCATGATACAAAAATGTCCTCCAGGGTATTTTTATACATTTGCAGGAATTGGCGTACTTCTGAAGTGGCTGTACAGAATGCTTCTTTGAGGCTATTTGGATTTTATCTGTGCTTTAACATGAGGGTAGCTGGGCTGCCAGCAGCAGTATGGACAGACAGCTGTATCTCTCTGGCACCCTCACTTCCAGGAAAAAATGCGCTGAGGCACTCTACCTGAGGCCCTTTGTCCCATTTACAGAAGACATGCAGGCATCTACATCCTCACATCTTAGATCCAAAATCTAGGCAACTATGCTTGTACCTCACTGTGGTGGTTGTGGTTCTTCTGCTTCAGTTCTTAGCTGACGCTATGAAAGTACTGTAAATAAATGTGCTGAATTTAACTTTATTTGAAAACTTGGGAGAAGTTGTCTCTGGGTACAGCCATGTTATTAAGGTGACTTGATAACTAGCACCTGAGAACAACAGGTTGTCAGTTCATATGCTGAAGTGCTGGCTCCTACAATCAAGAGCATGCACATCCCTTTCTGCAGTTCACAGCAACAAGGGGAAGAAATTATTTTTTCCTTTAAATATTTGAGACAGAATTGAGGGGAAGACAAAAGATCACAATCTGTAATAACCAGTGAAGTCCCCTACAGTCTTCAGCTGTCCTACTACCAAGATTAGAAAGCCCTGCATGACTTTGGTCAGTCAGGCTGGCAGAGAGAAAGGATTGCCACCAAACGGTGTTGGCGACCCATGTTAGTGGACCCCCATATTGCTGGCAGACTTCATATTTTCAGGCATTGCTTTTCTACAGATTTGGACTTGATTGAAGTTAACCTTGTCTACATTAAAAGTTGTTGCTATTGTCTTTTCTGTCCCCTCTTTCTTTCCCCTCCTTTCCTTCTTGTCTTTGCTTTTTCTACATCCTTGAAGTGAAAGGAAAGCAATTAAAAAGAAAACACTTAGTACCTGAAATGTTTTTAAGCCATCAGAAATTAGTAGAAGCCTCAAGAGGTCACCCCTGGAAATCACCCAGCTGGTGAACTCCTTGTGGATGTCACCTTCCCAAGAGCAGTGCCATTTCCTTGTGTTGTGAGTGTACTTACTTACTATGTCATTAAAATTGTTTTCTTTTGGGCAGTAACCTTTAAAGACCTTCTCTGGGGATTCATCAGGCTGGGTAGCAAATGAAGCGGAACCCTCTAATGTTAAGTGCTCAGCTCTGTTGGACGCTCCTCACTTTATATTTCAAAGACAACAAGAATGATACAGATCTAATCTTCTTCCAGTAGGAAAGAAATAATAGGCAGGTAACACACTGAGCCCATCACAACGAACAAGAAATATCATGGTAACTCCTCCTTCTTCAGGAAAGAACAATGAGGTATTGCAGGCTCATAGCTGCAAGTTATGATTTTGAACCCTTCACTCTGCTTGCCATGGCTCAAAAGAACAATGCTGTTGGACCCCAATTCCCATGCTTTGCTGCTGACTCTGCACTCTTACTGTTACTGAGTCATATCACTGTTGCAGACCCTCCCCCTGCCCTGCTTACAGTGCTTAAATTCTAATGCCAAGATTTTAGATGCAACAGGCCAGAACTCACAGGATAGCAGGACTCATTAACTGTCCTCAAGCCAGGTGACTGTAGAGCCTCACCTTGCACAGCAGGTTGCCACCCTGGGTTTTGAAGTTTAGTTTTAACAGATCTTCAGCCAAGTAAAACTCAATGGATGTAAAGTGTGACTTGAATGGCTTGCGGGCTTAGGGATGGACATCACGACAAAAGTCTTCATAGGAGAGCTGAGGCAATCCTGAAAGAAGGTCCTGGGAGGCTGCTGGATCCCTGTCCTTGGAGGTCTTCAAGCCTTGGCTGACAAAGCCACGCCCGACTGACCTGACCTTGGTGAAGTCCTTCTTCAAGAAGTAGCCTGGACTAGATGATCATCAGCTAACATTTTCTACAATTTTTTACAAAGCAAGGTTTTATAAAACTAATCATCTTTGTTTTGTTTTTTTTTTTTAAATTGGGATTGCTGGTGTGAATGGTAGAGGCAGCATCTCAATTTTCTACTGTGCTCTTTGGCACCAGTGCAACTTCCCAGTAGATGCTATACAACATTTTGGTTAAGAACTGTGAGTAGTGAGGAAAATCACTGTGACATTTGCTGATTGACTTGGAAGCAGACTAAATGAGAGGTCTCAAAATTAAATGGTAGATTAGGAAGTGCAAGTGTGCACAGCATTATCAAGTAATTCATTTCTGGCAATTGTCCTCGCAAAGAGTGACAGGAGTTTTATTTATTTCATTTTTATTTCATTTATTTCATTTCTCTATCAATGAGAAATGATACAGACAGGGAAACCAAGCAAAGGAAATCACAGTCACTATCACTGAGGAAACATCAGGTCCTTGCAGCCCATGAACAAGGAAGGATGCTGAAAAACTGAGGAGGATTCAGTGAAAAAACATAGAAATTACTGCACTGTTACATTAAGAATCTGCTTCGGTGCTAGTGGGACTGGAGCCCAAAGGAGTAAAATGCAATGTTAGTGTAAGGTAGATGCAAGCAACAGCGTATGAAAATCCTTCAACCCTAATAACTCAGAGCAGACACAAGGAAATATAAAAAAAAGAAAAAAGCCTTCTCACTCCTCTTCTCAAAACTTCTTCAGCTCTGCCTGAGTGAAACTTATTAAGACTTACTTTTCTGTTCATTTGTGATTATTCAC
Organism: Lagopus muta; assembly: GCF_023343835.1. NCBI lineage: Eukaryota > Metazoa > Chordata > Aves > Galliformes > Phasianidae > Lagopus > Lagopus muta. The sequence goes on from NC_064434.1 coordinate 70,590,891, forward strand.
TGTAGTTTTATAAATACAGAAAAACGTTAATTTCACAAGGAAGGGAAATGCTTTCCAAAAATACAACTTAAAAAAGAACTTAAACCAAGTATCAAAAATGAACCTACATAGCTCTTCTATGTCCATTTATTTTTGGAAAAAAATGGAAAGCTAAAGCATTTTATTCAAAATAAAGAAGCCAATAATTATGAACATATACACATATCCCACTCCCCACCCTTTTTCTACTCAGAAAGATTTTAAAGGAATGAATACAGCAGTTTTTCCCACACATAGAAAGGAGACTTCAGTGCAAAAGTTAATAGATATATAACTTAACACATGCCCCTATGAACATTTCTCCAAAATTCACCATGGAATCCCACCACATTGCTGAAAATCACCACACATCTGGAAGCCTCAGAAAACCCAAAAGTAGTGCACACCAATATCCCAGCCCACTTTGCAGCACACAGCTTCACAGCTGCAGCAGACTCCTACAAATGTGGCACTAGGTGAAGGACCTAAACTTAGGAACCTATTTCTGGTTCACGTTTTCATTTAAATCACCAAGAAACGTGATGGGTTGATGGTTGGATTAGAAGATCTAAGTAGTCTTTTCCAACCTTAATGATTCTATGATTCAGTGAACCTCTATGTGGAGGGAATATTTTAATTTGCTTTCATTTTGAGACACTTCATCCACCTCATGAAATGGTGAAAAGACCTTATCTGTCACAGATTAATAGAGGAAGAATTCTATTAAGTGAACTCACCACCATTTTACTCTCACTCTGTAAGACTCCACAAGGCTTTCTTGTCTTCATTTCTAGGGCTACTCATGGAAATTTCCCTTACCTTGAAAGTGTGTCATATTGGTAGTAATGCTTTTACTTGTCACTTGGACTTTTAGACTCAAATCAAAAAGCAGTGATAGATTTTTGCTTGAAAGTTCTCAAGAAAAACAAAACCTAGTCTTGTTCTGTTACAAAGCCACACTGAAAATTTTACACGTTAGAATCATAAGGACTGGAAAAGACCTCTTAGGTAACCTAGCCCAAACACCAGCCCATCACCACCATGCGCACAAAACCACGTCTCTCAGTGCCACACCTACACAGTTCTTGAACGCCTCCAGGGACTGTGACTCTGCCACTTCTCAGAGCACATCTCAGGTCTCCATAAGCATCCACAAGTGCAGCCCCTCACACTGCACTAGCCTGGACTCTAGGCTTCTCTCCTCATCCTACCCACTAGATCCCCTACAGCAGCAGGGTTTTGATAGCTGGATTAACTCAGTTTGCAGTAGAGCTCAGTTTACACTCACAACAATACAAAACAGTACAGAATATATATTCAGTGAAGTCATGAAATAGGTCTGTAAAGTCAGAGCAAAAGCTTGCACTCTAAGCTGTGCTGTAAGTCTCCCTCTTCATCATAACCTAGATTCCCACACAGGGCTTGTATCTACGAGTGCCTCCAGCAAAGCAGAGCCCTCAGAATGATTTCACACCTCAAACACCAAATGAACCAGCAAATCCACAAAAGCAGAGCACTAGACCAGACCACCAGGACCAAGCTAGCTGCACAGAGGCCACCACCAACTCCAGCCATACCAGGCAGATGTGACTCCACCTCCAACCACTCCCATCCCTCCTCAAAATCCCCTTGCCACCTCCCACAGGCACTACACGCTGACCTGACCCTACACCTGCAGCAAAGACCCTGTACTTCTCCCACTTCTGAACCTGATCTTCAAACCTAGGCAAGACCAGCTTAGCTAATTAGCTAACAAGCAGTAACCTTTCATGGCCTCTATGCTGTCCCATCTATGCTGCTCACAGGACACCACAAGCAAGCATAAGGAAAAGTGGATCTAAATGAGAGCCAGTAGATGGATCTGAATAAGCAGCCATGTAAGATTTCAGTCAGATGCTCCAATGCCTGTGCTGTGACTGCTGAGTACTATACTCGCTTTCCATAGTTCTTTAATGACAGCTTTCAAATACAGAAGATAAATGCGGGAATATATGTGACACAGCCCTGACTGCTTAACAACCCCCCAATGTTAATCCCTAGGTAAGCCTGAGATCCTATCATATGAGCTTAATACACTGATAGGAGGGTTCCTACAGCAACATCCACCCCCACCTACCCACTGGCACTTACAGTGTAATGGGTCCTTTCATGACAAGAGGTAATCTTCTCCCCATGGCACCTCTGCTAGACCTTGCCATCAGAGCACACAGATGCTGATTTTGCACGCTCGGATAACTGAGAAGGAGATGGAATGGATTTTATTAGACTCTGTCTCTAGGCTTCAATCAAAGACATGAGATATGCACCTCAGGAGTCCAGCGTCAGAGAAATATCTCAACGATCCGAGTAAAAATCTCATCACAGAGGCTATTGCCACAGTGGTGCAATGCTCCAGCTCAGTGCAGGTATGCAGCTCATGTGAGTTCTGCAATCCTGTAGGCCACCAGACTTGTGCAGCCCATCACTGTCAGTGGCATTTCACCCAGGAATGAACAAGTGGTGGTGGCAGCGTTTCCATTTGCTCTAGCACTTGGCTAAGGAGTGCCTTTCCTGTGTCTTAGTTTGTAACAAAATGTCCTGTTGGGATGTCACTCTCTGAGAGCAGTCCCCTGGGGGAGGCACCAGGCTTGGGGGGTGTTATGGAGGTGTCAGGTGGCAGTGTTTTAGAAACTGGGGTGTACTGTAGCTGTGGGTAGGTAGCAGGAACCCTGCCACAAAGGTGTTATGAGTGTTTCAGTGTTTTCTGCCATCTCCTACCTATTGGGCAAGTTCTGTGTGATGGGAGCATCTTCAGCTGACAGATGTGGGCAGTAGCTACTGTGATATACGTGGCAAATGAGCAAATGGAAGAGAATTTTTGTGGTTAAAGCATTAGTGTTACAAAATCTGTAGCAAATAAATGACAAAACAGATGAGTCAGGTCGTCCTAGGGCATCTGATACCATCACAAACCATTTGAGCTTTGCTTATGTAATTTCCCTGTCAGGCCCACATGATATTATGCATGCACATATGTCATACAAAGGCTCCCTGTTCCCAGGTTCCTTTCTCCATTAGCCACTGGCATCAATTCATCACAGGGAGAAATAAAGATATTAAGGATTACTAAGGATTAGTGGTGGATGAAAGCAACATTTCTGCTCAAAACCTATTTTGAGTAGTTCAAATCCCCCTTTCCCTGGTCAGATCTGATTGCCTCGAGTTTTGACAGCTGCCGTATCAGTACACAGGCTGGACCCACTACAACTGGGAGGATCTGTAGTTCTGTGGGTGGTTCAGTCCTGCCTGAACCGAAATACATGTCCAGGGTTACAGCAGCACCTCATTCTTTAACAAAATCCATTTGATAATTTAAGATATCCAAATGAATTCATGTTTCGTAAAGCATTGCTCAGCTGTCCCACAGGCAGAGAGGCAGGCTGTAATTTTAAGCAGCAGCTCATCAGATTCCCAGGCGTCACCTACTAATTAACCCACCGTAGCGCTCTTGCTTGGATTCTCACTTCCAGAAAAGGGCGGACAGTTTTTCTGCCTTTGTGTTATACCTCCCCAAGGAGCAATCTAACCCAAAAAGCATTTTTGAGACCCATAACTGTCTTCAGTGAGTGTGTATGAGCCAGCAACCTCAGCCATATTCCCAAAATGTTCTTCAAAACCAAAGGCCTGAAGAGCTGGATCTCGATGCTTGGTGCAGGGTGACCCCCAGCCTGGCCAGCGCTGTCTCACTGCTTCCTGTCCCTATATATCTACAGGTCAGCTGTCAAAGTGCAAGGTCCTGCAAGGCTGAAGGAGCACACAGTGTGGAGTGGGTGCTTATGGGGGGCACCAGCATGAGTGGGGTGGAGAACTCATTTCTGATCCCTGGGGAATTTCATGCTCCATCAGTACCATAACCTCGAACAGAGATGAAATATTATGCTGAGCGAGAACGCCTTCCTCGTATAAATCAAGCCAAGGAAGCATGAACAAAGCCCTTTCTGTGCTCATTCCCCATAGACCCGCTGCTTCACAGAGTGAATGCACCAAATGAAACTTCACGAGCCTTTAGCTAAGAAAAGATGAATTTCATGCTTTTCCTGGGCTGGCTGGGCACTCATGTGTGGAGCCATCAGGGAGCTAACCTTTCCCGGTTAATCTCTCCTGATCTTAATAAGGATACAACAAAGCAAAAGTCCTCTCAGACTTGAAAAATCAGAAGGCATCAAATGGCAGCACATCCACCACCTTTTTGCAGAGGGGATGAACAGCAGCACTGATAACAATATTAAAAGTGGGGATTAAGCAGCAGAGCGCTGAGGGAGCCAGCATATGGAAGGCTGCTGACCCGTCCCATATGCAGCAGCATTGTTCGCTGCCCGTGCTGCCCCTTGCTTGCTTGCATTTCCCCAGTGCAGGGGCTGTGCCCACGATCTGTTCCAACCTGATATTTACACATTAATTGTGCAGTGGTGCGGTGCAGAGAGCCAGGGTGACCTGGACACTCAGTACCATCAAGGCTCAGCTGAATAAAAGGCATACAGCACCGATGGAGAGTTGGCTCAGGGTTGGATGGTGGGGAGATGCTTGCTCTTAATCAGCTGAGGGGGTATGAAGAAACCTCAAGAGCACAGCTGGATCAGAGGTAATCCTCTGCCAAACAGATATTCAGAGGTCCCAGAGACTTGCAGCAGTTCCTGGCAGCTTTTAGAATGCAGGACCACCAAAGGACTCCCAAACTAATTAAAAGGATATAGCTATTTTAAAATTCTACAAGCCATTAATCCTCAGCTTTTTCCTTAGCCAGAATTCTGCAGTTTTATTTGATTTCTATCTAAAACCATACACGAAGCCTCATTCACTGATGAGGTTTCAAACTTAATGAGCTCAAGCTTCTGGAGCATGGCTTTTATTCCTCACACTACCACTGTTGCTGGCATTTTTCAGACACCCTGTATCACATACCCAGAGCCCCTCTTTCTCCTCTGAAGGCGCAAGCCATTAAGCTGATATCACTGCATGTACAAGTGCATGCACATCAAAGAAAAGATGCCTCTCTTGTCAAGAGATTATGTTAGTCATCATGACCTAAATTATTCTGTGAGCCAAAGGAAATTTGGAAAAATTTCTTCGCTATGCATGTGGTTAAGCATGAGAACAGGTTTGCAGAGAGGATGAGCAATCTGCATCCTTGCAGGTGTCTAAAACCCACATGGACAGCCCTGAGCATGCTGGTCACTTTGGCCCTGCCTTGAGCCAGAGCTTAGAGCAGGAAGCTCCAAAGGCACCATGCCACCAGCAGTGCCCCAGGACCCTATTACCCACTGGCATCAAGGATGTTGGGGCAGTCAGTATTTCACCAACAACAGATCGTGTCCCATGCTAGAGAAGGGGGAGAGGGAGAGCACAGTGATGGTGCTTGCTCAACAGGATCCCTTCCTTCATCTTCAGACATGCGCTCAGAAACAGAGCAGAAAACAAGGAAACCTGATCAAACCAGTGCAAAAAGGGCTCAAAACACCAAGGAAAGCACTGCACAGCAGTGGCTGGGGAAATGGCCTCCCTAAAGCCTCGGGGAGTAAGATGGCACAGGCTGCCGAGACTCTCCCTTGTGCAGTGCTGTTTGGGGAGCGCAGGGAGCAAAGTCTCTGTGTGATTTCTCCATTACACACTGAATTAAGCCGAAGGCTGGCATGTCCTGTGAGCACCGTGGACCTGCAGGGGCTGAATGGGGGCATTGTTCTTCAGCTGCTGCTGTCAAGAACCAGGTCTGCAGTCAGGCATAGTCTGCAGAAGCTCTTTTCTGTCGAGGAGCACTTTAATTGCTTGCTCACTCAGTGGCATCCATGCAGATGCTTGTAGCTTTGTGCTCCCTGTGCGGGGAGGCCTTTTCACTGGGCTCTGTGCAGCAGGAGGCAGGGGAGAGGAGAGCACTTCTTAATGCGAAAGCAGCAAGATCCCAACTGGCAAAACAAGAGCAGGGCAAAGCAGCCTTATAGATGCTGTGTGGCCTCTGAGGACAAATGCAAAAGTGAGAAAACCAAAGCAGTGTTACAAATCTCTGACATGCCTTTGAAGGGGTCATGCAGAGTTTTGGAAAACATCTCATCTGTTGAAAACTTTTTCTTTAGGAAAAAGAAGAAGATGGCTGAAGATACCACATTTCTTGAATTTTTGAATGCTGGGACAGCACATAAGCACAACTCCAACCTCCAGTTCAGCATCCTGGTGGTGGATTCAGTGTTCATAAACTGCATGATTTTGCTCATCTCTGATCTTAATCAGCTGATTTGTGCCCATCCCAACTGACACTGTAAGGAGAATGAGAAGAATCGGGTCCTTGGGGACTCTGGCAGGGTCTCTCTGCATCTAACTGTTTGCAACAGGCAGCACTCACAAGGAAGAGATTAGTGGGGTGCCTTTGTTCAGGCTGCAACTCTTCTGAATTAACAGAAATTGCACCATAGATTAATTTGGATGGGATTTTTACTTGACCATCATTATAAAAGAAGGTTGCTCAGGTCTGAGAAGAAACAAAGACGCTGTGTCCTTTGTAATGCAAATGTGCTTTCTGCTTCAATAAGCTTCAGAGAGTGATGGACAAAAAAACATTGTACAGGGGTGTCTGTGGCTTTGCTGTTATTCTTCTGCTATGTGAAACTTCAAAAGAAGGCATTTTAATTTGACAGATGGACATTTAATCATAAATAATAATAATGGACACTGATTCTTCAGTCACAAGTGCACAGCTCCTCTGCACCTGTAGCCACTCTCTCTTACAAACGAAGACTCCCCTCTTCCCAGACCTTTCTGCCCATTTTTCCCCATCTCCCCATGAAGTCTCCCTGCCCTTCAGGCAGCAGCACATAGCTCCTGTAGATGCACATCCCTCCTTGGGGTTTGGGGCAGGGATCTGAGGTCCTCTTGTTACTTTGGAATCCATCAACAGCTGTGAAACTGCCCTGAAACTGTTTATTTTCTTCCAGGTTGAGATGATACACTTATCCTTGCTGTGTGCTCCCCCACTGCTTTCTGTTGTGGCACAGCCTTCTGAGTCATTTCTATGCTAAGTTCAAGCACAGCACTGTGGCACGACTGTGGGCTGAAGGACCGTGGGTCTGGTGTGCTGAGTGTGAGACAGTGTTTGCTCATGTCCACCTGTCTCTGACCGTCTGCTGCCTCTTGTTTTATATTTGAATAACGAGGCTCCTGGGGCAGAGGCAGCCTTTTTGTGCTTTGCTCATCACAGTGGGGCCGCCATTGGGATTAGATGTTATGATGATGATAAAGAGTACAGTGACACTGAATTCAGTTGACACAGAAAAAAACAAAAAGAAGAATGGGGCTAAGGCATAAGATAGTGAGTGCATGTCAGCCTTGGGGAGAAAAACAAAAAAAAAAAAAAAAAAAAGGAGGTTATTTATATATATCAAGGTCTGCCCAAACCTGTGCACTTGGGCTATCCTGCTCCTATCCACCCCTTCAGAATTCATTTAGCTTCATGAGAGTTGCCACAGATGAGTGGTTTACTGTTAATAAGATCGAATTTGCTGGCAAGCAGTGAGAAAAAGTTTTCTTAGAGAAGAACTCAGCCCATGACATCCAGAGAAGCTTAGGGCTGGAAGCAACATGTAAAGCCAGTTCAAGCCTGGAGCTAAGACTCATTTTGGAAGGCACTGTAAAATCACATGATTTGTGCTTGTGAGAAGCGTTATTGCTGGTTTTAAAGGATTTAATTCAAGTCTGGGTCATGTTTTCTAGGCAGTCTGGAGCTATTCCAGGGGATTCAGTTCGTGATATTAGCGCTTGCTTCGTGCTCTGGGTATGTGTCTAGCAGGCAGGAAGCTCTGTGTTACATGTCGGGTCTGTGTTTAGAAACAGGCTGAGGAGATTTAGAAAATTTGTGGATTTGCCTGACTTTGAAGTCGAATTAGCTTGAGCCCCAAACTTTGAAGGCAAGCTGGAAAGTCATTTTGAGGCTTTGTATTACTGTCATGGGCTTAAGGGAGACCCAGCAGCAGCTCCTCTCAGTGCAGCAGCTCCTAAAAGGTCCCAGCTGGGTGCTGACACTTCCATAACTACAGGAGAAATTTGACCTTGCATCCCGATGGAGGCCCAAGCCAAGGGGGTCCAACAGTCCCCTCTCTCCTGAGCTGAGACTGGAGCACTGCCTCAGATCCCCTCAGCCCCTCTGTGTGACATTTCCCAGTGCCCCTTTTTGTGGGAGCGATGTGTAATGGCACAGGCCTCGTGCGACACAGCTCCGCATCCAGGCCTTGGGCCGAAGGGTGGTGGAGCAGCCCAGTGGCTGCCAATGGCGCGTCACAAAACGTGCTCCTCATCATCTGGCTGCCTCTCCACAACCTTTTCTCTCTCACACACAAGGAGGTTAATATTTGGTTTAAAATAAAGCAGAGTAATTTAAAGCACACACTTTGAAGGCAAACCAGTGTTCAGTGTAAACAAAGCATTAAGCTGAAAAGATCCATATGCACTCTTTATCAGTTATTGCACTTTTTTTTTTAAAGGAAATCTAATACATTTAAAATAAACGCATAACATGAAACAAAATAAACTACGGTCTTGGTCAGTTTGGTTTGATTTTTTTTTTTAAATTTATTTAATGAGGAAAAGACCTCAGTGATATCCTTTCAGAGGGAAAGGCATAGGCAGCACTGAACACATCAGCCACATGTTGCAAGAAGATTAAGGTCTGACGAGACTCGCTTTCCCATAATTTTTGCAGCACTGCAGTGTTTCTCTGCTTGGGACAGTCCAGAACATCCTTCTAGACAGAGTCCCCAGAGCCTCACAGCTCTCTGCAGAGGAGCCCTGTATAGAACCACTGATCCCATTGACCTTCAGTACTTCAGAGTCAAGGGAACCTAGCACTAACTGCCTGTGCTCAGCCACCCTAAGCACAACCAGACTGTTGTTTTTTGGTACGATGACATTCTGTGGGGAGCAATGTTCAGTTGTGTAAAGTCCAGGCTGAGAAATTTCCAGAGTTACTGTTATAATTAGCAATAGTATGTGCCTTCTGATGAGGGCCAAAGACTGATGGCAAGCCATAAATTTCAGAGAATATAGCTTAGGATATAGATATAGATATAGGCAAAAGCAACTGACAAGATGGGAAGGCTCTAAGAGACAGAAGGAGTAAGGGTGGGGCAGATTTGGAATGTGGCCCAGCCATCCAAGCCATCACATCACATGAGCCTTTAAATCTGTCACTTCTTTTTGTCAGCAAGTAGTAAGATCCAGTCATGATGAGTATGGCTAAACCACTTAAAACAAGGCTCCCTTTGGAACAAAACCTGTGTTTTTTGAAGAATGGGAGCAATGAGGAAGATTGAAAGCAGGGAAGTGGGATGTTTCAATATTGTCACAGATTTAAATGTTTTGATTTCTTAGGAACAGTATTTTAACATGACTGCTTTTAAAGGGTAATTATCTCTACTGCAACGTGTCTTAACTACAAGATGAAACGGATACAAAATGTTTCAATCAAACTAAAATCTTCTTTTTTGTGTGTCTTTCATGGAAAACTCTGAGGTGTTTTTTTTTTCTCTTTTCATTACTATCTGGAACAAAAGGAAATGCCTGGTTTCTTGATGCTCTACAAATGATGCTGTCTTCTGGGATGTCTGGTCCACATCTATTGGCATGTCATATGCTGCCTTGCAATGCCTACGTTGCCGCTTTGCAGGCTTCTGGAGAAAGGAAAGCAGTAGCTGGGAGGCTAATATAGGACATCCCTATATTGTGGCAAGCTTCATCACTGCCTCCAGACATCAGTGCTCTGAGGATGCTGCAAAATGCAGCAGTAAGAGTGGGATGTTCTGAGAGTTGGGGGGGGGGGGAGAGGAGGGGCGGATGTCACACCTGTTTTCAATTTGGAAAATGCCCAAGTTTTACAGCAAAAGCGTGGTAAGAGTGGGCAGAGTTCTCTGCTTGCTAATCCTGTATGTGTGAACACAAGGAGGGAGTGGAAATGCTGCACCCTGTCCCCTGTAATAAATAGCTGGGAGAAGTGGGTAATTTCCTTCAGCGCTGGTGAGCAGTAGGGCTGTCTGGCCCTCTGACATCTGTGTGTTCTTACAGCTTGAGGAAGTGAATAATCTGATCCAGAAAGAAAGTGGTTTCTTATTGAAAACCTAAAGTGGAGGCATCCCCTCCCTGGGTTTCACAGGCAGGCAGTCTCCACAGATGCAAGCAATTAGCATTGGGAAGGGGGCTGTCCATAGGTCCACTCTGGCACTTTGGGGCCCACAAACACAAGCTGATTGCCATGCCCCACCTTTCCTCTGTCTGACTAATCTAGCTGGTTATTAATTAGAAGAAGCTATTAGAGGATTATAGATTAACGCCTCCTCCAGTAATGGATATCAAGCACTAGGAGGAGACTGGAAGATAGGACAGTGTCACTAGGTCTGGCTGTTTGTACATGCAGGCAGCTCACCCTTGTCCGAGCCAAAATTTACTTCAGAAAATGAAGAAACTGCAGTCAGCTTGTTAAGTCCACCAGGGACCTCGTTATTGTTAATTATTCTACATAGAAAATGTTGGAGACTCTAGTGGTAGGAAAAGGGTACAGAGACAAAGTGAAAGGAAACACAGTAAGCCTAAATATCTGCTGGGGGAGAGGCACATTTTCCACTGGGTCTTCATCTGAAAGCCTTCTTTTTTCCGCTGGGCTGGGAGGAGAGGGAATGGCAGGGGAGTGGTGGTTCACCTACTGTCCATCTCACATGGCTCCCACTGTGGCTGCCTCTGCCTTTCCTCTTGCACGCTAATTCTTGTTCAAGACAAAGATGACAGCCCGACTTAATTTTGGTTCCTCTTGATGCCATGTGAAAAAGTGCTTTTCTTGACACGGTGACACGTTTTGAACAAAGGAGGGCACTTTGGAAGGAAATGTTCCAACGCTACCTCTTCTTAAGCCCAGTCTCCACTGCCATTTGCAATTAGTCACACCAAAACCCGGCAGATTAATAGTGTGGGAAGAATATGCTTAAAGGTGTGCTGTGGGGAAGGGTGTGAGCATAAGGACCCGAAAGCATCCTCTTGTCCCTCACTTGGTTGAATGGAAACCTACATCTTTTTTTATGGGCCCATTCGGAGATACTAAGTGTTATTAGCATAGCCTCCTCAGGGCATTCGTCATCTGTAGGAATAGTGAATATCTTAGTGAGTACAGAAAATTAACGAGTATGAGAGAGGTATTTGAGATGCATTTGCACGGATTCCACAATAATTAACTGGGGTTAAGCTAAAGGAGATGTTAAAACTCCAACGTAAAAGGGAGTTGAACACTTAATTCCCACTGTGAGGATATGCGTGTGTGAGAATCCCTGAAAACCACTCTGGAAAATTAGGGAGAAATATTCCTCCCCCGCACGTTAGCTCACTTTGATATTTGTGTGTGGGCCTCTCAAATGAAGGGGGGTTATATTGCAGCCATGTTTGCGACTGAGTAAAGCAGGCTGCAAAATTGAGATGGTCATGGTTCCCAGGGAGCTCAGCTGAAGAAATGCCTCTGATAGGGAGAGATGACATGGGTTTAACTGAGGATCCTCCGACAAAGAATGGGTCTGCATTACAAGCATTGCCCCTAGGGGGGGGAGAGGGCACCCAATCTCTGCCCATTAACGCGTATTTAACAAAAGATGGGAACCAGATAGGCTCACTTGAGAAAGCTGTTCCCTGCACCTCCTGGTTCACACTACAAATCAGATGCCAGAGATGTGCTTTATGGCTCGTAACTGGAGGTGTCGCCTGGATTTCTAAAAGCCTGCTCCCTGGAGAGAGAGAACAGGGAGACACAATGAAAAACAAACAAACAAAAACAGCTGTAGAGCTGTCAGAAAGATCTCGTACAGTATATTATTAAAAAAAAAAATGCTGCAGGATAATATAACCTTGCATTACCCACTGAAAATATTGACCCTGAAACGGAACAACAGGCAGTGGCAAGCAGAACCTATCAGGTTGAGAAAGAGAGCTGGGAGAACTGAAACTATCTAGGATGCAGAAGAAATATCATTATTATAGACTTATAAAACAATGTATGTTCTTATCTTCAGCTCCTTTGGTCAATTGTTTGCATCTAGAAAAGCCAGTATAGTTCTTTTTGAAGGAAGTTTACTTCTGAACGGTGGTAGAGAGTTGCAGCTGCACTCACTGGGCTGCTCCTTGAGTTCCTAGCGTGTGGGAACATGAGGCAGCTCCTAAACACTGTAACTCTGGCAGCTGTGAAATGACTGCCTTTGAGAATAACCAGAGAAAGTCAGTGAGCCGCCTACCTGTGCCATCTAGTTTCTGTACTACCCACCTGCTTTCCTCCCTCTCATTAAGTGTTCCTGAGAAAGCAAAGCCAATAAATCCTTCTGGAAAGAGTGCATTGTAATAAAACATAGCTTTTGCTCATTCTAGTGCTTGGAAATTGTGTTTTGATTTATTATGTGTGGTTTGGCAAATCTGCTTTTGCAAGCTGCAAGCAATTGTCTGTAGAAACCATGCTTGCTCTAACTGCAACGAGCATAGGGGCCTCTGACGGGCTCCTTAGAGACCACCGTGAATGGAGCCAATAAAGCAGAGAGCCAAAGGAAACATTTGTGTTACAGTTCGGGAGGAACGAGACTTTGGTTTTATCAGTCTCCTCAGTCTTCCATGATGGAAACCTTCTCTAAATGTGCTCATAATTAACTCAAGGTAAACACTCTGTGCATCCCCTCCAGAGGAGGTGAGCAGGGCACTGGCACAGCTGCACCCCTGGCCTGTCTGCATCCCTGATGCAAAGCTCAGCCCCTTCCCTGTGGGAGAGGGGAGTTGGTGCTGCAAACACTGCCCTTAATACCATGGACTGAGCACAGCATAGAAAGGGCTCTTTCGGGGCAGTTTTTCCCAAGCCCCTGCTAGCCCTGAGACTGCCAGGGCATAGCTTATATATGGAGGGGTAAAATTCCTCTCTCTGCATGTCAAGGCCTGTGCAACTTTCAGATCCCACTGAAGTGTATCCTGATCAAAGGCCCCGGGCTGGCCTCCTGCACTGGGACAGTGGATCAGGTCTCTCTGGATGTGCAAAGGAAAACCATGCAGTGGTCTCTCCCTGAGGTGCCCATCGTGGCTGATGTGGGTGCAGGAATCTGTCTTTGATCTTCCCACACACTGGGGTGATTTTCCCTCTGGGTGTACTTGTTCATGTGTGCAAGGATGTGTGGGAATGGGTGCCATTCAGGAGCATTTTTCTCATAGTCTGTACCAGGGTTTTACTCCGTAATCTTCAGAGCATTCCCACAGTCATTGCCTTTATAACTGAGCAATGTGATGCTGAAGATGCAAGGATGCCACAAGCACAGGAGGCAGCAAAGCTTTCCAAACATTGCTCTCCAGACCTCAGTAGTGACAATGCCTTTTTATCCTATTTCATCTGCTGTCCACCCAGTAAAAGGTTATGATTACACCTACTTTTAGGCTAAGACATGTTTGGATTTTCTTTCTGAAATTGCAGGTTTTCAGTGTGGTGTTCATCTGTTGGTCCCCAACCACAATCCAGCCACAGGATATTTTCTCCTTTATCAGTTCAAAAATAGAGTTTCTATTTCACAGCATCCTGATTTCTGAGAAAAGTGAAGAATCACTGCAGAGCCCTTTCAGAAAAGCCTCCTATTCACTGTTGCTGTAAGGAAGAAAGGACTGTGCACTGATTCACATATACCAAAACATCTTGCTGTGTTTCCTTTGACAGATCCAAATGGCCCTGGGAATCATGGAAATACCATGAGCATTTTGCAGACTCTCTGGTCCCCAGTAATTGCTAACAACAGCCATTCCATAGGACCTGGGCTTCAACAGCTTGCAGTAAGTGTGGTGATGCAGTGGAACAAGTTGCCCAGAGAGGTGGTGGATGCCCTGACACTGGATACAGTCAATACCAGGGGCTCTGAGCAACCTGACTGGGCTATATGCGTCCTTGTTCATTGCTGGGGAGTTGGACTAGATGGTCTTTAAGGGTCCCTTCCATCTCAAATGACTCTATGGTTCTAAATTCTATGACCACTGCAAGTAAAGGGCCTTCATGATTCTGCAAGGCCTCAAAAATATCATCTCAAGTGCCTGAGGCACACAGGCACACATGAACACTCCTTCACAGAAAGTCTGTGTGATATAAATTACCTCACTGCTGAGTGGGAATGTCCCCAGCACACTGCCCCCAGCACAGGTCTGTGACATGTGGGCTGCTCTGCTAGCCATAATCTGTCATTCCTAGGTTGGAGCCGCACCAAGCAAGTGCCAGCACCATGCGCCAATTAATTAACCTTCCTCCAAGTTGTAAGACAAGACATCACTGTTCGCCATGAGATTTGTTTTCAGAGCTACATGACAGCAATAGAAAGTAGATACTGCAATTTAACAGGAAATGAAGTGTAATAGGGGCAATACAGTTCCATTAGGGAAATTGTTTTAGCACAACATAGCGTTCTGATTTTTTTTTACAGTCTCCTCCAGCAGATTAATTTTGTCTCTCATACATCAAGGTTGCTGCAAAATGCTCATGTCATATTCATTTCCCTTTAGCTTGCGTGTGGATGGCACCCTTGGTCTGCAGAGAAGAACTGCAGCGTAAGAGGTTCACAGATGTTCCGCCTGCACCATATGGTGCCTCGACATCATTCCCTGCAGATCGGCTTCTTGTGCTGAAAGTCAATATTTTTCCCACACATGGGAAAACCAAACGGAGTGCCTATAAAAGGGAATAAGGAAGAACAAACCACCGTGCAAAGAATCAAAGAACACTGCTCTGAAAAGACAATGTGGAAAGAGAGCAAGTACGCTTCACAGATGCTTTACACACCACTGTGAAAAGCTGTCTGTGCACTCTTCAATGTGTACTTCTGATTTAAAGTGCAAGTAGAGATTACTTTAGACAATATGCTAAGCTTTATCATAACCATGTATACAATTGTCTGCGTGTATCCCAGCGTTCCTGCAGTTAACTACAGAGCGGCTCTGGAGAATCTGTGCTTTGTCAGAGGGATAGGATATTGTCACCAGCTTGCAGATATCATTACTGAAAAGCACTGAGTGTTTCTGCAGCATCCTTCATTTAAATCTTCACAGTACAGTGAGGAATAATTCATTTCAAATTAAAAAAAGAAGAAGAAGAAAAAAAAAGAAATGGATTACAGTAATACGAGACTTCCTGTGTCCTCAGGCTCTCTGACTTAACTATGCCTGTCAATCATATAGACACATTCAAAAAGATTTTCTAAGGCACTAATGCCAATGAGACATCTATGGTAAATCCTGTTTGACCTTTCTGGGGGCAATGTTCCTAGCTCCAAGCTACAGCTGTGCAAATCTTCCCCAGGAGACATCCCTGGCCCTGCTTTGCCCATCACTTTGGGTCACACTGTAACAGCTTTCCATAAAAATATTGCTGCTGTAGAGATAGCCCTTCAGGGAAGGATGCAAAGAGCATTTCAGCTCCATCCAGAAATAGTTGAACAGCCCATACTGTTTCCTCCAACTCCTTCGTTTTCCTTTGAGATCCTTCCATCCAGTACCCAATCAATTTGTGACTTGCCAAGCCCAAGCATACTCGGGGGGAAACTCGGCTTCTAAGGGCTGTGGAGCTACATCATGCCACATGCCATGGGCGTGCGAGGAAGGATTTCACATCCTGACTGTCCCTGGACTTTGAAGGGATGGTCTGGCAGCAATTAAAGCCCCACACTGAGCTTGCACACGCGTATGCCCCTCCAATCCCTGAAGCAAAACGTCTGGATCACCCTGCATTTTTGCTGGCTGAAGTCTGTAACCTGTGCAGAGAGCCAAGGGAGTCGTTCTGCTGGATGAAGTGCTGAGCGATAGCGGAGTGTGGCCCGCAGGCCCCCCACACACGCGCTATCGGAGGTAACTGGTACCAAGCTCCGCTGTATAAACAACGGGGGCAAAGGAGAAGGAGGTGGTGGTGGGGTTAAATATCTGCTTTCTTTTACAAGACCACCTACAAAATGTTGCAAAGACCCCGCAACAAAAATAATCTGCCCCGATTCCAGTGTTAGGCAAAATATAAACAAGTTAAGTGCTCTGTTAAAGAGAACATCTGGGAAGTTGTGGGCTTTGCAGATGTTTTCACAAGTTGTTTTTTACGGAAAAGTAACCCTGTTAAGCTTCCTGCCTCTTCCATCTTCTCTCTCTTGACTGTGTTTATCAAGTCTGGGTATAAACACATTAAAAAACCTTTAGAGGCCCTTCTCTTGTCGTGTTATTAATTTGGAATTGACTGAGGGTTGACAGCTGGTTTCGGTTTGACCCTGGGTTCTTGAAAAATCTCTCCACGTGAATAATTACCAGTTTTATGTTGATTGGATTTTATATACTTATGTATATATATACATACATATTTGTATGCATGCAGTTGTTTGTCATAAATGAGCATTAGCTTCAATATCCAGTCGGTGCCCATGGGCCTCCATGCCATGAGTGCGCAGATCTTGGGTACTGGCAGTTTTGGGAATCCTGAGGAATGCAGAGGATGAGTGGACTGCCTCAAGAATCACTAGGTGAGGAAGATATATTGCTTGGGGATGTACAAAGGGTACGGTGGTTAAGATGGTTTTTATTTTAGCATCAGACTCCCACAGATTGGAAAGAAAAAGATTGCTATGGAAAGACGTCTTTCTTTTCTATTTATCTTTCTCTCCTAAGATGACTTTCATGAGTGCTGTCAAATCTTGGGAGCCTGATCTCTGCCTGTATTTCTGTTTCTGAAGTGAGACTGATGTATATCTGATTTTTTTGCAGGGAAGAATTGATCTATTCTTAAATCTGTGGGGAAAAAAATCTGGCATCATTAATATATCAGAAGTCAAGGTCATAGTAAAGTACAAATGCACCTATTCCTTTTAATATATGGGAAAATGAATTTGTCCAGTGGGTTGTGAAGAAGTAGAGCAATTAAACAAGTAGTAATCTTGTGGCAGAATAGCTATTTGATCCCTTTAAACCCAGGCCTTTTCCACAGAGGGTGCTGTAGGTTCTTACTACACTCAGGTAATAAAAATAAAGCATGGTGAGAACCTGAGGTGTTGAAAGAGGAGGTGCTGAAACAAATTAATAAATTAAGTACTGTGACAGACCCAGACAGACCCAGACAGTAAATACTAATGAGAGCTGAATAAAGTGTAAGAGAGCCCAGCAACTGAATGGCTAACAAAAATATCCTTTCTCTCACCAAACCAGTAGATATCTCAGAGGACTAGAAAAGCAGCTGATGTTGAGCCCAGTCCATACCTGCAATTCTGAATGGCTCCAGCCAGAGGGGCTCTCCTCAGACCTGCTGGACTGGCTGAGAACTGAAAGGAGAATAAAATTTTGAGGCATCTGAATGGAGATCTGTATTCAGAAAGCTACGTCTCTGCCCTCTTGTCTGCCAATGGTGCAGCTATCCACCTGGAGATGGAGAAGCAGGATAGTGGAAAAGCAGAGCTGGGGCTGGTCACAGCCAGTGCAGGGCCTCCATGCTGGCTACTGTGGTTCAGGTATGGTAACTCTGGGAACATGGTTACCTCTGTTGGGTGGTGGGACCACAGGCAAAAGTGGAACTGCCCAATGGTGATACTGCCTACACCAATTGGTGGGGAAGGCAAAGGAAGATGATTAAAAAACAAAAACATTTGTTAAAAGCATTTGGGGTGCTTTATAACATTTCACTCCTGGTGTTAGAATCATAAATAGAAACACCATCAAGAGTTTCTTGCTGTTTCATTCCATCTTTTTTTTCCTTCTTTCTTGTACTTTTTATAGTGTTGCCTGAAAAACCAAGGTGTGATCACAGCATTGACGCTGGGACTGTTCAGAGGAGCCTGGGAATTAGGGTGGAGGAAGGACTGCGTGATAATTAGGCAATTCATGTAACAGGAGAAAAGGAAACAAATGAGTTCATAATGAGCAAGACACTGCATTATTTTCTCTGCTCATCCTCCATCCATCCAGGAGCTTCCTTCCTTCCAGGCTATCTACACAGTGGGAATTTTTGTTGCTTTCTCCATTATGTGCCCAAATTGAAGTGCCTTAAAATAATTCCAATTTCTTGGCTGCACTAAATGCTCACTTCTTTCAGTATATAAATTGGATGAATTTCAGTATATAAACTGGAGAATTAAGACATTAAAATAAATGAATGAATAAAACCAAATATTTGTAAAAATGTGTGCATACAATGTTTATACATATATATTATTAATACATTTTATACACATTGTATAAAAATATTGTTTTTCTACCATCCCAGCCTTCCTTTCTCTGCAATCACTGTGGCTTGGGCAGCCTGACAGTGCAGCTGAAGTAACAGCAGGCACCCAGCTGACACGCACCCTGTTATGAGCTGGATCTTGAGGAATTCCCGGTTTCTCCGGGTAGCCAGGGCCATGTCCTGAGTCAGCTTCTTATGTTTCAGCAGACAGCCACAAGCACATCAGGCTGCAGTGCTGGAAATCCAGCTCTTGGAGCAGCTTCAAGCCCCTTGTTTTACTGTGGCTGGTAAGAGACAAAAAGCATGTGGAGGCGCAGAGCTCACTGTCTCCAAAGGACATGCAGCTCACACTTCCCCATTGGGTGAAGCTCCAGCTGCTGGTAATGAAGCAGCAGTGATTCACTGTGGCCCAGGAGTAGTGTGGGGACAAAATCACCAGTGCATGGGAAGGGGCAATGCCTATGTTAACCTCACCACCACAGGCACGGGATGTGACTGGAGGGGCTCTGCCTGTTGTATGCCCCCAGGTGGAACCAGATGATATGGTGGGCAGAGACATGAGGATTCTCAGTGGCACCTTCCCAGCATGAAGGATGTTGGAAAACAGCCCTCAGAGGAAATCCATGTGTTTTCACATTGCGCTGTCTGGAGCCCAAGAGACTGTACTCCTCCTTGATGGGGATGAAGCCAGTAGGTTAGAGAAGGCAAAGGAAATCTATTGTGGAAATTCTAAAGCTTTGCTGCACTTTGATAAACAACCTATCAGAGCAGAGAGGAACCTCTGAAACCTGCATGTTTTCCTCTTGAGCTTTCCATTTCAAAATTGTGGAGCAATCAAGTCAGGGATTTTAGGGTGTGATGGCCACTTGTCAGCTCTGCATCACAGCCAGGTGACAAAGAGAACTGCCAATTGGTACCATCCTGACATTTTATAAAGTCACTGCACAGTAAGATTGGCCCTTTTGTCCCAAAGGGACAAGCAAGAATCAATGCAATCTACAATCAGAAGATAAATATCCCTTTCTCCGTACTCTACATATAGAAGGAATATATTGAATTCTGCCTTGTTGATCGCAGAAGGAAAACAAAGGCTTGTCACTTTCTCTCTTCTTCTTTTCATTTTATTCTGACTGCAATTCTGAGGTGGGTTAGGCTGTTCTGGATTTGCCCTGCTACAAAATAAGATCAGAGGCTAAAGCAGAAGATTTATTATGGTTGTGAATGCCATTTACCCCCACAGATACTGAAAAGCAGGACCTGTAGTTTGCAGACACGTGTGGCTCTCCCAGCTGTCCTTCAGGCCATATGCCTTGCTGCCTCCTGAGACCTGGATTTGAATACACCCCCAAAACTCCCCCCAAAAAGACAAGTTCAAATGAATCTGCATAGTTTTATCAGTTTTCATCATGCATCTTGGAGTTGTGCTGTGGATGTTTGAAGGAGTCATTAAATGGCATGTGGCACGTTTTTATAGGTGTTTTTCATTTGCTTTTACTTCTCTTACCAGCTTGGTGCCCAGAGTTCTGGTTTTGGCATCACTGGTGGTGGACAGTTGCTTTCCTCTTGCAAAATCCAGACAAGTTCAGTTCAGTTTAGTTTTGCACTGGGGACAACTACTGCAAAGACAGAAATTTCTCAGTAGATCCCACTGAACTGTGTGCTGGATTTAGAGGTTTTATGTGAAGATTTAGGGGCAGATTGACCACTGCGCAGCCACAGGAGCTGTGCCCTTTTTCACCCAATCCATTTCACTGTGCTTGGTCTGGGCCATGTGATACACAAATGGGTGGTGGTTGCTCTCTCTCTGAGTCTCATCTCCAGGATGATGGCAGCAAGAAAGAGCAGTTCTCTTTTCAAAT
Source organism: Lagopus muta (assembly GCF_023343835.1). Taxonomy (NCBI): domain Eukaryota; kingdom Metazoa; phylum Chordata; class Aves; order Galliformes; family Phasianidae; genus Lagopus; species Lagopus muta. The sequence goes on from NC_064434.1 coordinate 70,611,006, forward strand.
TGTGGTCATCTATAGAAAGGGACTGTACTATTGTCTGTGCTGTGCCTAGTACAAAACACACCCTGAGCTCAGGGCTGGCTCTGGGGCTTTGCTGCTGCTGGAGCAATCACCAGTGGCAGCAAACAATGGCTTTTGTCTGCTAGGGACAATTGGTGACAGAGATGTGGGCAGGCAGCCTGCACATCTTGTTTCTCTGATTTTAGAGCTATGGTGCAAAAAGGTCATTTTTTAGGAGAACAGGGAGGACAAAATCATCTGTATAATAATGTATTTCATATTTCTCATCATGATTGCTTCCTTCTGCTTTTTTAATGGTATGAGTAAATCAGGTCTAAAGCCCCTGGCAGGCTGGACAGGGCTCTGAGCAATCTGATCTAGATGTGCATGTCCCTGTTCATTGCAGGGGAGTTGGACTAGATGACCTTTAAAGGTCCCTTCCAACTCAAGTAATTTTTTGATTTCTACCAGAGCCCTCATTTATTTGCTTCCAAACAGCACAGTCCCCAAACTTCCAAAAAGCAGAAGGTGTTTTTCCTAGTCTGGAACATATAATTGGAGCAGCTTTTAGTTTATTTGCCCTCATGCACACTTCTTGGTGAAGAATCCAAGTGCTTCTTTAGGCTGCTTTGCCCCTACAGACTGCAAAGCTGCCACTAGATGCATTAGCATGTTCATGGAAAGCATCCAGAACTTTATTAACATTCATTTGTACTCTTTGAGAAGTCATTGCTCTGAGCTCTGGGGAGATATAGGATGTGTGAGAAGGGAGGCAAGAACTAACAGAGGAGAAAGGTGACTTTTATACTAATCTACCAGTGCTATTTTGGGCAATGCAGGAGCCCTCTGATAGCAAAGTGACCCTATTTGCATAATTATCTATGTGCCTTCACTCTTCCACCAGAATCATTTATTGCTTAATGGGATGTAGTAGAAATGGAGATATCAGCAGGTCATATTGCTAGCCTTCTAGTCACTTATTCCCTGTGGTGTCACTCACAGCCCTTGCTGTCCTGCAGTGAGAAAATGCCAAAGGAAAAGGGATGCATGCAGTGGACAGCACCAGAACAGCTTAATGCAAGCTCAACTTTGCTGGCTATAGCTGAATGCGAAGAATTTACTCTTCAGGAAGATGCTGAGGGGGGTAACCCTGCCTGGTAGCCCCAAGCAGAAGGTGAAACTATACAGCTTCTCTTCCTGCAAGACACAATCCAAACAACAGACTATTCTAGCTGATTCTGGTTTAAAATGTTAGGTGGGGACAGGGATGCAGTGGTAGGGATGAAGAATATCTTCCTGAATCTTCTCTTTCAGGCTGCACAAAGAAGCTGTGACTGCCCCACCCCTGGAAGTGCTCAAGACCATCGGATGGGGCTGTCGGCAGCCGAGCTGGCAGGCAGCAGTCCTGCCCACAGCAGAGAGGTAGGACTGAATGATCTTTAAGGTCCCTTCCAACCCAACAGTTCTATAATCCCGTGATACAAAATGCACCTTAGGTAACAGGTTTGATTCCCCCTATGTTTGTTGTAGTCGTGCCTTCACTTTGCCTCTCCAGCTGCCCTCATGCAGATGGACAGACAGATGCCAGGAAATACAAAAGAGCTTCTCTAACAAGCATCCTGACGACTCTTCCCACTCTGTTCTCACAGGTACTGGGAGATGGATGGTTTTGCTTCTAAACATATGTGCTAAATCTGGAAGACAACTCAGACCTTGGCTGTGCCTCGTGCAGTCTCTGTAACCTTGGCAAAATCTTTCTCCCATCTCTAGCCTGTGGAGGCTGCAATATTTTTGCATGTTCCCTTCAATAAATAATCATGGAATCTGCAAAGAAAAGATGCTATGGAAGTATAATTTTGAGGTTGATCCATCCTTAGATTGAGGGAAAGCTTGCAGTCTGTCCAGACTGAACATAATCTCTGCTATTGTTTTTTTCTGATTTATTTTTCTTTTTAATACGCAGTCACAAAACTTCATGTGAATTTGGACTTAATCCTCAAAAAAAAAAAAAAAAAAAAAAAAAAAGCCTGTTTGCACAGCTGAGCAAGGACCCCACCTGCGGATCAGGGGCTTGTTTCAAGCAGACTTTAAGCCCTGAACAGGGATGTGTCTCTTCCATGAAAAACACCTGTTTCTTTGAGGTTTCCTCGCCTGCTGTGAGAAGAGGGAGGGGCAGCAACTGTACCTAGAAAGGCGCAACCGAGGAAAGCTTTTTCTGCTCCCGTAGCTGATTTTCACATATGTTGCATATTAAAGAGGATATGAGTTCGATGCTTTCTTCTGATAAAAAATGAAAAATTTATGAATTATTTTTATTGGACTCAGAGGTTTCCCTGTCTTCATCCAGGGTCCTGCTGCGTTAGGCACTGCACAAACAGAGGGCTCAAGAGTTTACAGCGACTGTAAGAGGAACGAATGAAGGAAACCACTTAGATCCCAGTGCAGTTTGAATACTCTGCTAAGAAGCACATTCAGGACTTGTAGCTTGGAAAGCCATACACATGTGGTTTAAGCTAACAGAAAGGAGGGGCAGCCTGATGTGATCCAGAAACTGCATTTTCCTTCAGCAGTGTCAGTGCCAGCTAGGTGCAGGAGAGGGTGGGTGACTGCCAAACAGGCTATTTAGGAGGCCTGCTCTGAAGCATCACGTGCTTCACGTACTGCTTCTTGCTTTTATTCCAGGGGCTCGGGGAGTTTGGTTACCGGCTGTTACTGCTGGATCTGCCATCAGCTGCTGCATCCCTGGCCTCCTGGGAAAGGCTTTCTAATGAGGATGGAAGCCTCGGGGCTCTGATGTGGAACAGAAGCTGCCGTGGCGAGAGCTAAGGAGATAAGATCAATAGGAAATGCAGATTTGCAACATATTAGAAACATGACAGCTTCCACGCACACCCTGAGGAAAGGATTTTTAACTCTTTTAAAGAGTGGCAGGAAGTCTACTCCTCATGCATATAATTTGCATACGTGTGTGCCTAGTAGTAAGAAGCAACCCACCACCTCACTTCTAAAATATTTGCTGAGGATCACAGAAACCTTTGTGGAGTTGGTCAGGTTATTTAAACAGCTTTATTTTCTATTTTCCTGCAGCAGGACCAGGCTGTCCCCATTCACACTGAGCAGCCTCAGGTTGCAATGCATGGGGGAGGGTAACACAGCCAGCGGCTGCAAGCTGCAATAGCCAAGTGCAAAAAAGGAGCAGACTATAGGCTTTTAACAGCCAGGATGAGTGACTGCTGAAAGCGCTCACAGAAGGATGGGAGGAAGGTGGTATCACTCGAAGCCTGTAATTCAAGAGTAAAACTTCTAAATTGTTGCTAAACTTCAGCCACACACTGCTCAAGCTGGTCAAGTAAAACCTGAAGCAAGACTCCTGGACTGACTAGAGCACTATGATAGCCTCTCCTGGATTGTGAGAACTGTGCATTGCTATGATGCCCTAGAAACACTGTAAGAGGAAATTCAGGTGTTGGTATCACATCACCTGGTCTACCAGCACCTGCTTTCCAGCTGTGTTAAAGGTGCCAGAAATAAATGCTGCGATCTGTTTGGAATGTATTTTGAATCCTGCTCATGTGTGCTGTCACCTCCTGTGATTAGGTAGTTCCTTCTGGGAGGGAGCTGCAGTCTGCCCAAAGGCTGAGTGCATGGCATCACCATTGCCCACAAATGAAAATAGAAAAATGTCCCCTTCTTCCCACTGGCAAATATAGAATGGAGGGCTGGAAAAAGGCTCCTGGGAGCTCCCACCTGAGCATGGCTGCTGCAGCTGAGCTGCAAAGAAGGGCTGGGGCAGCCCAGTTTTGTGAGGAGCTCAACCCAGTCCTGCATTTGCTTTGGGACATTAACAGTGGCGGATGCAAGAGTGATTATGTTATTAGTAGTAAAGGAACTAACAGCTTGTTCTGTACAGCATGCATGAAGCTGTGCTGCCAGCAATACCAGCTCCTGGCCAGCCACCAGATCTTCACCTCACCCTTGGCAGGCTCCCTGCACACATCTGTCACTTTCCCTTGCAGGGGCTGCTGTGATGTGTCCTGTGGCCCTGAAGGCTGAATGCTAAATGCATCAGACAGTGCATTTGCTGCTAAAAATATCACTGAGCAATTTGCCTCAGAAAGGAGAATGTTCCCCCTGGTTGGCAGTTAGGCAACTTTAGCTTGACTGCCCCAGCCAGAGCTGCATTGTGAAGCCCTTGTACAAAACCATTTCAAATATTACAGCATGATAATGTTGGCAGCAAGGTTTGATCTTCTGCTGAATGGAAGTTGTGGGTGCTAAGCCCTCACACAGGGCAGCTGAGGCAAAAGTGACACTCCTACAGCAGGTTGACAAGTGTGAACACCAGCGCAGCTTTATGCATGTACATCAAAGTGTGTGACATTAAACAGGTTCTCAGACTGCAAGCTCTATTCTTTAGGAATGATTACAGTTGAGGAAACAGCAAATTAAATCCCTGTTCAATCATCACATTATTGTGTGATCATCTCTTGTCTCCTAAATATGTAATAATTGTAATACACAGTACTCACCACAAAGCACTTTGATGAAGCCTCGTATTGTAGCTAAGAAGCTGGGCCAGCAATACATCCTCTCAGTTAATCATTAATGAGTTTCAGTACATGATATAGAAAGGCTAAAAATAACATTACATGGGTATAATGCATGGTCTTGATAACGCACATAGAAATAATCTTGCTCACCACCTGACAAAGAACTGATGTTAGAACAAGTGCAGCACACCTTCCTGTAGCCTCAGGGTTTTCCATCTCTCAAAATCAACAAAATGGCAAAAGCTGTGCTTCTCAGGAGAATTAGGGAGAACTTCCTGTTTGTGTAACCCTTCAGACACCAGCTGAATTTTGAGGCAGTTTTTTTACCTGTAACACTTCCCTGGAACAGCAGCACAGACCTAGCACCCTGCAAAATAAGGAGCATGGAAAATACAAACTCCACATTTCTCCATTACCAAAATGCTCATTTATCAGATGTGAAATATCTCATTGTATCATTTTTAAGTTAGCCTTGTGTTTGTTTAAGAGCTTGACACAGAGCCCCACGTTGACAATCCAGCTTTCATTACCAAGATGAAGGCAAAATTAATGTACAAATTAACTCACAGATGCACTGAAACTATTCTTCACCTTGACTCTCAGCCCCCAGTCAGATATAAATCCTCAGCCCTGAATTAATTGTACTTAATGTTCTCCTCTAATTGGGCTGGAGCTTATCTCCTTCTGCAGGAGCAGCAGCATCCAAGGTGCAGTGCACTCGCCCCAAGAAAAATTACTGGCACAGTAAGCAGTGAGCTGAGGGACTGGGGAAATGTGCACTTGGTGGAGTGAGTTAATGTTTGATGGACAGGTGATGGAGTAGGCTAATATTTGAACCTTTGGAGATTTAACTTCAAACACCCACCGGGATTTGAGTCAACTCTGATCTGTTCTGGCATTTGCCATGTCAAAGTACTAGTACACAACAGAGCAGATTTCAGCCAGGCTGGCAGTCTCACCAACCATTCCCACCAAGCTTGTAGAGGGCACCATGTTCCCAGTGACCTGAGAGTCCTGCCCCAAAGAACAGGTGAGTGGCCCAGGTGTGCTGTGACAGGGAGAGCACAGCGAGTTGACTCCAGCAAGAGGAAAAAGGTCAGATTCAGCAACACTGGGAATGAGCTGGAGCATTCCTGAGGTCCTGCTGGAGTGTTCTATTTCTAAATTATCATTTTTCTCTGATCAGAAGAAGCTGTGGTTTGAAATGAGAGACCTGAAGCTGGACTCATACAAACCTCACCAAGTTCAACAAATCCAAGTGTAAGGTTCTACACCTGGGCTGGGGCAATCCCAAGCATGAACACCAGCTAGGCAACAGCCCTGCAGAGAAGGACTTGAGAGTACTGATGGGCGAAGACCTCAACATGAGCCAGCAGTATATTCCTGCAGCTCAGAAGGTCAACTGTGTCCTGGGCTGCATCAGAAATGTTGCCAACAGAGAGAGGGAGGTGATTGTCCCCCTCTATTCTACCATTGCAAGGCCCCAGCAAGGAGTACTGTGCCCAGGTCCGGGGCCCCCAGCACAAGAGGGACATGGAGCTGTTGCAGTGAGACCAAAGGAAGTCACAGGTATGATCAGAGAGCTGGAACACCTCTCCTGTGGAGAAAAACTGAGGGAGCTGATCTTGTTCAGTTTGACAAAGAGAAGCCTGCGGGGAGATCTCATGGTGGCCTTCTAGTACCTAAAAGGAGCCTACAAGAGAGCTGGAGAGGGACTCTTTATCAGGGAGTGCAGGAATAGGACAAGGGGTAATGTCTTTATCATAAAATAGGGAAATGCCTTCTCAGTTTTACAGTCCACTTGCCAGTCTGTGCCAGGAGGGCGTGCCAATTTGTTGACTCCTTGCTTTCTTAACGTTTTCTGTGCATGGAGAAACTCACAGGATGCACAGAGGATCAGCGGAGGGACCTTTTGCAGAGTTCGCAGTGGGAACACTGTTGGAAAAGAGTCCGAAATAAGGCTGAAATGTAGGGCAGTTTGTGCTAGGATGGAAAGGAGGGGCTTCAGGTTTTTAATGACCTCACTGTGATGCTGCACTTAGTTGTGTTTTACTTAAAGAGCAGCGTATGACCCATGTGTATCTTGTCACATTCAATAGATCTCATCTGAAAAGCTGAAAGCTCTCAATAGTAGCCAGTCCCTGGGGACTGTCACAATGCTGAGCTGCATGAATTAAATAACCAAGAGCAAAGCCCACAGCTCCTCTGACACAGCCTCAACCCTGCCAAGAATGTGAGGCTGCTCCAGCCCTGTCCTCTCCATATGCCCCGGTGGGACCATACCTTTCCAATAGGACTCATGGCTCCAGTGACTCCATAGAAACTACAGTCGTTTAAATCAACACCATATCTGGACCTTTGTCTTAAATCTCCCACCCAGACTTGATTTTACAGCTGCTCAGGGTCTCAGCAGAGTCCTCATCTATCACAGTCAGGTTGCTCCCCTCTTCTAAATCAGACAGGCCCAGCCGACAGCAGCTTTTCTGTGGAAGGCTCTCTAGGCTGGTGCTCCTTCTCTTCCCTTCTAATTGTTCACTAGAATACATAAGTGATTTAAACAAATACAGGCTGGAGTTCCCCTCTCCAGAGGAAAGGGGTGTTGGCAGAGGAGGGGACAATAGCGCAGGTAGATTCCTGGATTTATCTGCATCTGATCATGGGCAAATGTTTATCTCCTTTTCTTTTTCTGCACCCCTGTCGCACATAGCAGCCAGAGGCAGATCCTCTACTGTCCTCTGGGTTGCAGGGAGGCATAATTATCCCCACTTTAGAGGCACACAACTGGGGCAAAGGTGACTTAATCTCAAGTTTGGGAAAGAAACGGTGCCTTTATCACCGCGTCCAAGGGACTTTGGTCAGGAGCTGGCAGAGCAAACAGCTGCTGCGGGCTGCCTGCATCACCCCATGTCCTCCCATGGAGACTGACCCGAGTGCCTGACCCGTACTGGGGAGGTACTGACAAGATGTATGAAGGAGTGTTTGCAAGAGGGGAAAATTGATGCTAGTCTTTTATTACAAAACAACGGACTACAGCCACTCTTTTTTTCTCGGAATAATAATAATAATGCATTACATCAGGTTACTCAGTAGTTTTCACTAATCCGTAAGACATGCACTGCTGACCTCTGAGGTAATTTTGGATCAAGCTCAAGCCAAATAAAGGCAGATTTGTGGCTGCAGGTGAGAGATCCTCTGAAAAACCATAAATGCAACCACAATGTCCTCTGGTTTTATTTGAACTCAGCCTGGCCTTCGTCAGCTTTCCTGGCTCTGGTCCAGAAATAAGCCAGCTTAATGATTTAAAGGCATTACACTATGACATGATGTTACCCAGCACACGGTGGTGGTTTTGTGAAGGCAGCAAGTAGCATGTACTACAGGCATCCAACCATGAGACACCTCTCATGGATGACGCCTCACTCCTTGGAGAATGTCCCTGGTTTGTCCGAAGCTGCTCATGGCATGGATGTGTCAATGGGATCACTGGGGCATAGGAATAGGCTTTTCTACAGGGTAGAAAATGCTGCTGTGATATGGTACATCTTATTTTTTTCTTCCTGAAGAGAGAGCAAAATGTTTTTCGGCTTTAGTGGATGATGAAAGAAGGCAAGGGAGAAAGGAGACGGTCCTGTGAGGGCAGTGGCAGTGCCCATCTTTTGATATGATAGGACATGACAAAACAGGTTCCCATAGAGCAGCATGCTGCTTCAGCAGCAGTGGCCCTAATGGCTAGGCTCTGTGTGGAATTTCCCATCACTTCCTCAGTCACCACTACCTGGGCTCATTAGGTAAATCTGCCAGGGTGAACTTATTCCCACTATAATCCCTTTTCTGAGTAAGGTCTGAGCCCCTGCCTTAATCTTGAGCCTATACAGAAAATATTTCCCAGCTTGTTATGACTACAGATCTGTCTGAGCTCTAATAAATAAGTGCAGCTCCAGTGGAGTAATGCAAAGCTTGAGGGACTGCCAGTGGAATGGATAGAAAAGGCTGGCCCAATCTTCCTTTAGCAGACATTAATTGCTGCCAGAAATGGGAACAAGCAATATCAGTCATGCTGGGATGGTGCTGCTTGCAGCACAGGCCGAGGCTAATGCCTTAGGGAAACAACTTTTTTACATGGTCTACTACTAGGGCAAGGGGGAATGATTTTAAAATAAAAGAGAGGAGATTTAGGTCAGATGTTAGGAAAAAATTATTTACTCATATGGTGCTGAGGCCCTGGCACAGGCTGTGTAGAGAAGCTGTGGATGCCCCATCCCTGGAGGCATTCAAGGCCAAGATGGACGAGGCCATGGGTAGTCTGATCTGATGGGTGGCAGCCCTTTCCATGGCAGTGGGATTGGATCTAGATGATTTTTAAGGTCCCTTCCAACAAAAGCCACTCTGTGATTCTATGATTCAATGCAGACGAAGCAGAGAGGCACTGTGGGGAGATACATGAAGCTTAAAGCAACCTCATCTTGTGCTTAAGGGCTGCTTAAACTTTTGGTCTGTGAGGTGACATCAGTAGGCACAACACTCATTGTTGCTTCTATGATAGAGGCACGGGAGGAGGATGGTTCACACAGAACACATCCATCAGTGAATGGTGCCAGACTTGATGGACGCTGGCTAAGTGATGCCCCATCTCCTCCAGCTCCATGCAGTGTCAGCCTTCCTGGCTGTCTCACAGCCAGGTAACCTCACTCTCACCAGCAACAAAACAGAGATGAACGAGGGCAGAGCACACAGCCAGCCACAAACCTGGCACCGTCCTGTGATTGCTTTCCCTGACGCGCTCACTGCTTTTGTTCAGGCTGGTCACGCAGCATTCTGGCTGCTTCTCTTCCAGTAAATGCTTCATGGGTTCAAAGCAATTTAGTACTTCCTATGGCATGAAAGATTTGGCTCGCCCTCCCTACTCAATGAGTGTCCACATCAGCTTCACCCACTAAGATCCGTTGTCCCTGGACCTCCTTCCTGATGGCCACAGCCTTTCAGTGTGAGGTGTCATGCTGCGGGGAGCTAGAGCTGCCTGAGGAACGCTTAAAGCCTCGAGCAGATTTCTGCTGGAAATATCTCCGGGTTAAGAAAGTGTTAGACTCTCAGAAGTGCTCTCTCCATCTGCTTTTTCATGTAAAAACTGGAGGTGCCAAAATCTGCAGAGAGGCCTGCGGAGAAGCGGCCAGGAAAGATCACTGCTGTTGTCCCCCCAGGCTCTGGCCCAGGCAGCATTTTGCAGATGTGGAGTCACGAGCACCGCCATAAACATTTCAGGACCCACCTGCCAAATAGTTCTGGAGTTATCTATTGAGAACAAACCTGCGTAAATATCAAGGGAAAAAAATCCAGGAAGATAAATCCTCATTTTGTGGGTGGGTGCAGCGGATTTGTTCACTCTATCTCAGTCTGTGATGAGTACAGACTCTCATCTTCACAGTCTCCTACAAACTCAGTCATTTTCTTAGCTATATAAAGCACAAATTAGAGGAATATGAAACACACACAGATACTGTTATTTTTTGCAGTGTCTCTTCCTCTCGCACAAATGGGAGTTAAAGCAGATGCACACACAGATTTCCTTTCTCTAATTTCTGTGGTTTTAGGCGCAGTTGTGTCACCCACAACCCTCACTGAAAATTAGCTTTGCTCTGAGAGCTATGCTGTGTTATTTTACCTTCTGGGACACGACAGTCAGGGCCAATGCCTTATTTACATCTTATTTACACACACATATCCTGGCATGGCCCACAACAAAGAAGGAGCAATAGCTGAGAGGAGCAGCTGGCTACAGGAGTGTTTCTGTATGGTCACCAAGCTGATGACCCCAGTTCTCTCACAATGATCTCACTCTTGTGCCTCCTTTCCTTCAAGTAGTGTACTGAATTATGGGAATATTTCAAATACGAGGTCTAGGACCATAAGCAAACAGATATCCACCTCCGAGAACCCAGCCCCTAAAAGAGCTCCTCCTGTCTAACGTAGAGAACTCTTTTTCTCTGCAAAATCCTCATTAGCTCATTTCACCTGTGTTATTAATCACAACCAAGTAATCATCACGCTGGTAACGGCTGGAGGGAACTCAACCCTTTAATCTTTTGAATCTTGGGTTTGCTCATCCATGAAGCATTGACTGTCCCTCCTGAGAGCATCCTTCTGCAGCCCTTCCTCTGGGAGATCTCATGCTGTGCTGAGGGTCAGTGCAAGGCTCAGGCTGGAGGGAAGGAGCCCATATGTGGGGATTTAAATGGGCAATGAATAAATGCCTTTCATTATTTCATTCATCTCACTGAAAAACCCTGAGATTCTTTAACCACAACTTCAATGGCTCATAGCCTGCTGGGCATAGAAATGGGAAAATATAAACCACACTGCATCAGGGACAGTGCTAGCGCTGTAATTAAAAGATAGGTAAGTACAGCTACATCAGTTATGGGAATATGAGTAAAATACATCAACACTGTTCCTGCTGTTAGTGTATTTAAACAGACACTACATCTCGCTGTTTATATAACTTATCCCAATCAAGGAATGGGTTTGCACCACACCACCATGACATTTGGATTTTATTTGCTAGAATGGGGCAGCATTTTTGCTGGGGTAGCCCTGAAAACTCACTACAGACAAGCCCTCTAGCTGCTGGCTTTATCTTCTGGAGAGTGGTCTCAATGTACACACTCATCCTTACCCATATGAGCAGCCATACTGTGAGGAGGAGGATGGTAAAGAAGGTGGCTGTGAACCATATCCACCACTAAGTGTTCAGTCTGATGTTAAAGACTTGACACTCTACAGATGGCTGGCTCTTGCTTTTGCTCTCTCCAAGGAATGCTCTTCAGGGATGCTTGAAAACTGTCCAGCCTGGGCAGGAAGCCTGCCCTATCACAGCCTCCATTTCTCACCTATAGGAGCAACTAAAGGAGAAAGAAAAAGGAAAAAAGGGAAAAAGGAAAAGAAAAAAAAAAGTTTAAAAAAAAAAAAAAAGTAAAAAATGAAAAAGAAACAGGAGAACTCTGTTTTAGCCCCAGCTCTGTCTGCCACTGATTCCTATGAGATTTTGGTCAAGGAAAGGAACTTCTTTACGTCTTTGTCTTCCTCATTTGTGTAGCATGGGCTAATATTTCCCATTCTCACAAGGCTATGATCAGAATTAATTAGCATTTGAAAAGTGCTTTGAAATGGAAGATGCTTTTGGAAAACTGAAGTATTATTACTGGACTGAGTGAATGGCTCACAAGGTAGGGAAGCATTTCACCATTTCACTTCTTTTTCCCTGAGGGTGGAATTGCCATGAGACTACTCTGATTTCTTCAGATTTATTCGTTATTCAAGCATCTTGTACATATTAGGTAACTAAAACAGACCCAAATTTCAATTTTTACCCCATGAATTATTGGATGTACAGAATCCAAGGCAAATAAATCATCTGATACTGGGTCTCTTCCCCTGCTGGCACTAACTTCTCTGGCATCACTACCAGAGGATGGGCATTTAAAAGCTGTTTTCCATTACTCTTCACATAGGATTTTGAAAAGCACTCCAGCTTTGCCAGTAAAATAAACTCTCACAAGAGTCTCCAGCAAGCTATGGAAGGGCCCTGGACAAGGCTGAAACAAGTACATGTGAAAAAAAATCAGATGAATGTGCTTTGTTTGCTTAGGCCTTGAGTCTGCAGGATGTTTTAAAGTATTCACTTGCAGTTTTGTGATTAATCCTGCTAATGTGAGTGGAACTGCTCCTTGGCAGAATCAGACAAGCACTTAAATACACTACTGAATATAGTTCCCAATTATTATTTCACCAACCCAAGTGCACTTGTGCTCTATTTCAGAAAATTCTTGCATGTTGTTGCACCATCTTCCCCTGTATGCTCTTAATGCTGGCTGCTGCTGAGCTCTGCTTGGAAGAACACCACCTCTGTTATCCATGAAACACACATTAGTCCATAAAAAATGTATTTCTCATTCCAAGAAACTTCCAGTAAATTTGAAAAAAAAAAATTGTTATGGAGAATATTTTGAAAGCTGTGCCAGTCTGTGGGGGTGGCAGTGCTTAGCTCCATGTCTTCCATTAACTTCAGCTATAATTGCCCATCTACCCTGGGCATCATGCTCTGAATATATCCTCTGAAAGGAGTACGTGTGGACATGTGCATCCCCAAACGTGTTCAAGGCCAGACTGGATGGGACCTTGGGCAACCTGAACTAGTGGCGAATTTAGTGGTTGGCAACCTTGCCCGTGGCAGGTGGGTTGAAACTTTGAGGTCCCTTTCAACCCAAACCATCCTATGATTCTGTGAGATAATCAAGAATCATCTAGATGACCTGCAGATCCCTTCCTGCTTGGATATACACCTCTGTCCTCCTTTGAGGCCCACCGTAACCAGTCCTGAGTGAAGTCCCCCAGCTGCAACCTGCATCTTGCATTTGTGCAGTGCCAGGTGGGGAAGAGAAAGGAGGATGACAGAGGTCAGGACTCTGGACCATTTAGTGTGATATTATACAAAGTAACTACTCCAGATTTCAAACCCAGAAGCTTTGATTTCAAAAACAGATGACCTTTAAAGGGAGCCTAGAGAAATGGCTGCACACTCAAGTGTAGATGAAAGCCATGGAGCACCGTGCCACAGCTACCTGTAGGGATTGCCCTACACTTACAGGCTGTTTTATAGCACAGTTAAATTCTTAGCTATCCTGTTAGCAATTGGCTGTCCATGTGTAGAATGATGCACGACGTGGCAAATCCAGGTCCCAGCTTAGGTCCCAACTGTTGATGAATGTTCTCACCACCCATCCCTTTGGTCTTTGTCTCCTTTCCCCAGCAATGTGATTCTGAAGGATTTCCATGGAGTTAGCATTTCTGTCTGCTGAACTGTATCTAGGATTGTTGGCAGGAGAGCTGCTTCTGTTCCTGAGTGAGGATGGGCAAAAGGCAAGACCCCTCTGTGCCATAGCAATGGGGTCTACAGAGCAAAGGGATAACAATACTCACTTCAGATGTTTCTGGGACATGTTATCATCTTCATGTTTTGAGACTGTTTCTGCAGTCAAGAGAGACTCAAGAGAGTGGTGCTGCTAAGTGCAGCACTAAAACTACATAAGTTTTGGTCCAAGGAAGTGCTGGAGTTTCTTTAAAGAGGAAAGGCAATGTTAGTTGCTGTGAATGATGGTGTGCCTCTGTGAGTGGCAGCCCTGGGAGGTGCTTGCCACCATAAGTCATCTGCACCAGCTTCACACCTGCTTGGAGCAGCTGGCATAGCACAGGGACACCATGTGGCTCCCATCACAAGTGTAATCAGTGAAACCTCTCTTTTATTGTGCTTCATGCTGCCTGACATCAGAACTGAGCCCCTGCAGAATGTCCTTTCTGCTAAAGTCACCTAACAACACTGCAGTGCTGAGCTGGATGGGCAGCAGAGTGAAGGCCAAAGTTGTGTGACTAGCTGTGTCTGAGGCAGTTCCACGCTTATTTATGCCAGCATCTCATCTTCATGACTGCTTCCTCATACTTTAGCCTCGGAGACAGAGACAGACAGTCTCAGTTTAAACCTTTTGCTCCTCTTCTCCTCTAACTCATGGTTTGGGTTGTACGTGCCAGAGTGTATTTTCTCCCTTTCCTTACAAAGATCACTCCCATGAGCAGTGATAGGAGTGCAAGCCTGTGTTATCCATGGGAGACCCAGCTGCTCACTGTTAATGTTTAATGACAGCTCTGCAAGCTGGAGATATTCTCAGACTCCGTTTCAGCTGGTCATGTTTCATACAAACTGTTTTCAGCAAACACTCTAAATCTGCAGAGTATTAAGCTGTTCAGTAATGCTGGGCCAGACTCAGAGGAGACTAGAGAAAGCTTGCTGTGACTTACCTCGTCCAAAGCTTTTCTACATCCAGACTTAATATTTTTCACATATGCCAAACTCTCTGCCTGATGCTCTGGTAAAAAATCAAGTTGAGGATCCAATGACCTGCATTGAAGGGTCAGTGCTGAGCAGGACTCCCACACAGGAAACTTTTCTGTCAGTATTGTCTTGTATGAGAAGTGGTGTCAGATGGTTTCCAAGAATAAATTAATGTGCTTCACAATGTTAGGCCAATTGATATCAACAGAGAATTCAGACAGCTAATTTTCTCTAATTTCCCTCTGGCTCCTGAAAACATTTCCTGCCCTGGTCCTTCTGACAGTCCCATAGTTCCTCTCCAAGCATCTATCCAGGAGAGAGACAAAGCTAGACATGATGTTCAACAAGCTCAAGAACTTACAGATACGATCTAAGGGACTCAAATGATCTGGTATGACTTAAATGCTCGTAGAAGAAATGGTAGGTCAGCTTGGCTAGGAATCTGAACCTTAAGACCAAACAGCCTTCATTTAAATCTCACTATGGTTATAGAGATGTCACAGCTTCAGGAAATTTTGATGTCCCCACCTTCCACTCCCACCTTGACCAAGGACTGTTGATTTTCTGTTGATGTTACTGCTACTCACATTCAATAATTCAGTAACTGAGAGCAATGATGGGTATTCTGAAGCACACACAGGATTTGGTCCTGGATGCCTTGATGTTCTGCGAAGACCTTGAAGGACCTTGAGAAGGTCATTGCTTTGGCTGTGGGAGTGAGGTGAACTTGTACAAAGATTTAGAAAACTGTGCATAGCAGTAGGCACAGCAGTGGGCTCACTGCAGGGGAAATGCATCGCAAGGGGACAAGTCAGTGCCTTTCCAGCGCAAAGACAACATGGAGCAAAAGGCTGTCCAAGCTGTGGGGACAAGTTTAAACACTTTCCCTCAAAAACACCTTTTGAGACTACAAAATATCTGCCGAGTCATATTCCATCCATAACTAGAGGGGAGCTGAGAGCTGTCAATCTGAATATCGCAGGTGGAAGGTCAATGACAAATCCCACTCTGACAGGCTCTGTGCAATCACCGATGATCACCGGTGCAGAAGCCATTTGGAGGCTGGTGCTGTGGGGCTGTTTCTGTGGATGATGGTGTACTTATATATAAACATACTATTGCCCTCCAAATGAAGGTGCCAGCTCTGATGAGAATGCTTCCAGAACTGGTGTGGAGGTTTTTGACTACTCGCCACAGATTTCCAACTCACTACGCAGTGCTCGGCGTGGTGCCACTCCAAACCTTCTTCTCCCTTCTCTACATTCTTTTTGAAAGCACCCCTGTCACAGGAAGGAGATGCTCTCCACTGAGCTAAGGAGGGTTGTCAGCAGCCACTGTAAGAAACCATAATAATCTGTAAGGTTGTGCGCAGCTCTGATGTGCAAATGGGATGTTGAGAAGCTTCACTAACAGGATAACGCAGACAGCATTTAAGGGGAGTTTCAAACTGATCGTAATGCTTCACTTGACAAATGTCTGGTTTTGAACTTTTCTGAGCCTTCAGGGCTTTAAATAGGGAATGTCAGTCTTCTGCAGAATAAATCCTCAATATTTTGGGCTTTTGCTTAGGGAGAGGAAAAAAATACAGAAATCTAAGCAGAGAAGCCAAAAAGAATCTCTTATTTTATTGCTTTCATAATACACCACCACATACCATTTATTTTCCCTCAGAAGCCGGGGGCATATCTTCTTTAAATATTTACCTACTTTCTTTCTAAGGGCATGTCTGCACTGCACTCACCACACTGACTTGTATGGTAGATGTATCCGCCTTCCTTTTGATCTAATACGCCTAATATAGCCAGTATCTAATATCAGGCTAATAAAACCAAGGCCTAATAGCTACAGCAGGAGGTCAGTGCAGTGTGTAACTACCCTGGAGAATATCCCGCAGCTCTGTGTTGCACTGTAAGACCTGTGGTGGTTCCAGGGACCAACAGGCTGCACTGGGTATGCATCTTTGTCCAGAGAAATCTTTTGGCCTCGTAGATCATTAATTCCATTTGGAAATGGAGTTGAGTCTCCTAGCTCTCCCTCTGCCTTCACATTCACCAGAGAGTTGGCCTAGACAAGAAGAGGCTGTACCATCTCCATCCCCAGAGGCTTTCAATCCCCAATGGGAACAAGCCCAGGGATGCCCCTTCTGACTTCCTAAAGGACTATCCCATCTCTTATGTACTCTGAGCATTCCCTACCTCAACAACACAAGCTAAAGGCATAAATACACCAAGGACAAGTTGTTTTCTTCTGTCACTTCACCTTCTCATAGGCAGGCAGTATTAATTTCTCTCTTACAAACAGAATTATGGCATGCTCAGGTGACACAAGATGGCTCTGATTGAGATAGCAGACGGGGACAACAGTGACCACAGGCTCAGAATTGAGTTTGTTTGATAGAATAGGCCTAGTCTAATCAAGACTGTGGGATGCCTTTGCCATGAATTCACTGTGTCAAACAGATTTCTGATCAAAAGAACACTTTCACAGTGGGACTGCAAAGTCTGACGCACACCCATCTTGTCCTCGAAATTGCCTGTCGCCTTGGGAATCTCCTTGCTGCCTTGCACAGATAATGTTTTAAGATGTTTTTTTAAATTTTTTTTACCTGTGTCTATATTCAGTTACATTTAACTGGTTGTGCATGATGTTACAGAGCGAGCCTGCAAGTCTCAATCTTCCCGTATACGTGACAGAATCTGCAAAAAAAGCAGAGTTGAAGGCTTGGAAGCTATAGGCTCTGTTCCCAGTACTGACACTGCCTTGTTTTGCGTGGGCAGTCTTACAACAGCCCATCTCTCAGCTTCCCTCTGTAGAAAGTGGAAAGAAGAAGAAGCCTTCAGGGGTGTGAGGGTCTGAGCATTTGCATTGGCATAACTGGAAGCTGCAAGAGAAGTTTAAATTATTCTGCATTATAATGGCCCCATCCCTTCACCTCCTCTTTCCCCGAGGACAGGTCTAGTATGACCAAACTTCCTGCCTATTGATGTTTCCCCCATTCCCTGTAGCACTTTGTCTGTGCTCTGCTGTGTTTTTCCACTTTTTTTCCCTAGCAGCCAGCTCTGCTCACGTACTCCAAGCACACCCTCTGCCAGCCCTCATGCAGAGCAGCATGCATCTCTGCCCTCCTGCTGCCCTCCTGCTGGCTAGTCTTGCTGCTAGACACTCCTTCCGCATCTCTGGGGAATACTTAGCACTTCGCTGTCTACACGCCTCACATTGCTGCCTGGCAGATGCCCAGCAGACAGACTCAGGCTGCCCACATCCACAGCTCTCAGCAGCACTGCTGCTGTGTTCAGCGTTACCCTTACAGCTCAATTACCAGCACGTCACTCCCCCGAAGCAGGAGGAAGGTGAGGATTTCCATGAGCTTCTAATTGACTTAGGGGAAGTATTTCCCACTTTCGGTGGTTTCCCTGAAATTTAAGAGCTTATTCATTTAGCTCTTTGTGAAAAAGGACTTGGGTGCTCTTGGGAAATTTGCCTGCAGTCTCTTCCCAGAATTTACAGTGGATTCCTCTGAGATGTCTTTCAATGTGAGTGACATCTACATGTGAGCCAGACACCCTGGGCTCAGTTTACAGAGATAAACAGGCATTTGCAGGAAACAATTCATCTTATCCTATGGTTCAGAAAACAACCCAATAGCCCAGAGCAATCACAAAATGACTGCTTTCCTCCATAAACTATAAATTCAATCTAGAAAAACAGCTCAGTCCTTGACATAGATTGAAGGATTCAGTTGCCTTCTGCTTTTTGAACTGCCCTACCTTATTTTAGATATACACTAGGCAGGTTTTTATATATTTATATCTGTAGGAAACAAATGTCCTTCTGGTATGCCACCTGGACACCAAGCAAAAAATCTCTAAGTGCTCAAAATTCACCATTTTTATACAACCTTCCCTCTCATACATACGCTGTCTGTCTATATTTGCTCAGGGAATTCCAGCCCTACAAAAGGAAAAGTTCTGCTTTGGAATCCCTACACCCCTGAATAATTTTCCTTTCATTCTTCATCATGACTTTCCTGAGCAGGTTTGAAAACAAAACTACAGTTTTTGTTTTGTAATCTTCCCTGGTCTCTGGCAGTCGTTTCCTTAGTGCTGGACACCCCCTCCCACTCACATACCTCTCCTTGCTCTTCCTCATTCAGACATACAACTGATTCCTAATATTTTCTACAGACTTTCAGTAGGTCCTGTTCCATCTGTGCACTGCTTGCTCAGTACAACATTGTTTGTTGTACAAACATTTGACCCTCAGCTGCAGAAGACCTATTCCTGTTTTTGTCTCATCTCTGGGCTGTGAGATGTCATCCCATGACCCATTAATGCCAGTGGCTTTCAGAGCAGGTGCTTCAACCCATTGCAGAGTGTTCAGAGTCTAACATGCTTAACAGGAAGCCTGCATTCCTGGTGCTGTTATCAACAGGATGATAGTTGCTGTTATTGGGGTAGCTGCAGTAATTCCCTTCCATCACATCAGAATGTATATCTCCTGTTTCTTAACATAAATGGTCTGCACTGCTATAGCTAAAAAGAGATAACTGGGGCCACAGTGCTACACAACAAATAGTTGATTTTGTTAAAAAGAAAATAAATCAAGTGAGTTCCATGGAAACTGCCAGAGTAATGTGCAGGGATATCATTCAGGTTCTGCAGATAACCACCCCTACCAGGAAATGTATGCAAGATGTCACGTTACAAGTGTTACATCATCAGGAAAAAATCTCAATGGTTGATCATAGCCCCAGGGGGATGTCAGTGATCCCAGCTTCTGTGCAGAGAGTAGTTTTAGAGGAATTAACTCTTTCCTAGGTGAGACGCACCACAAGATCTTACCAGGGTTCCATCCACTTCGCCTAAAAATAGTCATCTCTTTCTTACTTTCCATCTTTGTCTTTCATTCATAAGTGACATGATTTTGCAGACAGTTGTCTATTACATCTCTGTGTCACATAGGATTTTTTTTCTCCTCCATTTCACTAGTGGGTTTTTGCTAGATGCTCAATGTTCATCACAAACCGCTCCTACAGAAAGCAGTAAATGTTATTCACTGAATACAAGGCAGACAGTTTTTCTGTTGTCCAGAGAGCAGCCCTTTGTCTTACATGAAGAAATATTCCCTGTGCAAAACCAAGAAGACCCATCTGTGATAATGCCCAAGGCAGTATGAACATGCCCCTGTTCTGAGGGAAGCGATTGTAAAATAGGTTGTAAAACAGCAAGCTATACTGGTTACTGCTGATGCTAAGGGAGTGTTGCCACAGGGATCGGCACCCTCTTCAATCCCACGCCTGGGAAAAGCATCCTGGAGAGGAAATCCCCCCTTGTCCTAAGTGGGGATTGTAGAAGTGGAGCAGTGCTTTTCCTCATACTTCCACGGACTCCAGGCAATCTACAACCTCATTAAAATGTCTTTTATTAAGTCAGGAAGACAGTGGATAGAATATACTTCCTCTTATTCAGTAATATTTTTTACATATAAACACTGTTCTTAGGCCTCAGCAAGTGCCAAAGCTTTTGAGCTGTTCTCTGTACTGGAATCCTGTGGGATGTGCCTGGAAGCTGAAGTCCAAATGCTTCCTGTCCTTAATGGACCCACTATCCCATTGAAAGTTCACCTGTACCCTAGGCCAGCCACACACAGGCAGAAGGAGAAGGAGAGTCCCTGTAACATCTTCGCTTCCATCTGCTGTTTTTCTCATTTGTTTTGCATCCCTCTTGCTCTCTTGGCCACAAATTACTGAGCATCTTATTTCATTTTATTCTTTTTTTTTTTTTGTAATGCAAAAATATACTGCTATATCTCTCTGTCTCTCCAGGCTCTCCACGCTGTCTATTCCACAGGCAGCATGGTCCACCTCCCTGCTTACATACACTGTGTCTATTTTTAAAAAATCTTCAATTTGTAATCTATATACAGAAAAACACCTCTTTCTGTTACTCAACCACGCACTGGCCCCATTTTTGCCTTGTATTTACAGTGGGATGCCCAGTGATTTTGTGCATAGATCTTGTGCATACTTGTTCAAGAGATCTTCCTCACTTTTGACTTGTCCCTCCCTCCCTCCCTCAATTCCTCCCCTCTTCTTCCCTCCCCTCCCCACCCCTCCACTCCCTTTTTCTTTCTGTTTCTCTCTCTCTTTCTCTCCTTCCTTCTCTCCTTCTCTCTTCTTTTCACATTCAAGTATTTTATTCTCTTTGTGCTGTACGACCCCTCAGTCTCCAAACAAGTGACTCTCCTCCAGAGGAACTGAAATCCCCCTAGCACAAAGTATATACTATGCTGCCCCTGAATGTCTCAATTCAGAAATCTTTGAGCTCTCTTTGTTTGCAGTTCACAGAGTTCACCTGCATTTTAGTCTCCTCATCTATTAAAGAAAACAAAGTGGAGAGGAGAGAGGAGGAGAAATACGGCTGTAAAAGCAGCAGTTGCTCAGAGGGCCCTCATGTTCCTGGTACCAGTTGTGGTCCAATCAATCAGTCTCAAATAGCCCACTGGAGAATAACTGCTCAACATACCCAAATTTATTTTCTTTAATAACAGAATCTGCTTGTGACCCCATGGTTATTGCTGACACAAAGTAAGGCCTGCTCAAGCCTTGCTTCCTGCTGTGTGCCAAGCAATAGAGCATCATCCTCTTGTTCTCTGCATACAGCAGCTTTAAATCACTGCTGGTCACTTCTGTCTGAGAGATCTGAGGGGGGCTTTCCTATACAGGTCACTCACAGTGTGTGTTTGCCCATACTTGCCCATGGAGACCTCAGCTTTTTCTGCTTTCTCCTTTCTCAGTAAAATAGAAGTGGAATGGCTCTGGTCATCTTATTGTATGAGTACTTGGCTCCACCAGGGCTCTGAACATGAAGACTGAACCACCAGTGCTGCACAGTCTCCATGCTTATGCTCTGGCCAAGTGAAGAGTACCATTGCTCACCAGGAAACTGGCGTGCACCAAAGCAGCAAGACCGAGATTGAAAGCAAAGGTAAATAGAAATCACAGCTAAAGGGCAGGCCTACTTTGTGGATACAGTCTCAGGATGCATTATGTCCTATGTAACATGTTTACAGTAAAATGTGATCCTTCCTGCAGGGATGTTAAGAAGTTCTTCTAAGAAATGTGGAGGGGTGGGTTTGGGGAATTTCTGGAAAAGGAATGCCGCCCAACCCTCAAGGTTCAACTATAAGGCAGGTATTTGAAAGGTAAATGAAAGATCTTTAAAGATTAAACTAAAGTTTGTTAAAGCTGATAAAAACAACAGCAAACCTGTTATTTATGTTATATATATACACATATATGAAAGCATCTTTGTCTGTGTCTGTAGGATTAGAATGATAAAAAACTTACAGAATGAAACCTACCTATTTCAAAGTAGCTTTAGAAACATGGAGGAAATGGTCCCACAGACTTTATCTTAGGTTCAAACCCTGCAGTGCAACCTCAGCACAGGAGTAGCAGCACTATATTAACTTCTTGCAAAGAACTGGTTGCTCTGGAGGCATCTTCGTCTGCTATCTAGAAAGCTTAAGGCACTTTAACATGGCAGCATCTCTCAGCATTTAATCCGGGAATCCCAAATTCTGGGTCTAAGGCATGCATAGCTTCAGTTGACAGGGCACAGTTCCTGCAAAAATTAACTTACTGGGAGCCTTGCACTGCATAGAAATGCGAAGCAGTTGCTTTCCTACCAAGCTATGGAAGTGAAGTTCAAATAGTACACAGCAAGAGCTATCCCTGGCATACAGCATTCCTTCACCAGCAAGCTCCTGGGTATACTTGGGAGCTTCATCTCTCTTCAGCTACGTCTTGAAGCTGGACCAAGTGAGGGAGCTCAGGAGTTCACCAGTCCCCCAGTGTTACCCTCTGCACAAAGCCAGTGTTGTTCCTACTAGGTCTCCCAAAGTGCAGGAATGGCCTCACAGGACAAAGTGCTCACCTACACACAAACCTTGGCGTGGTTCAAGAGATGAGTGCTGTCTCTGGGACAGAAGGATGGGGCTGGGCAAGAGCAAGAGTGAAGAGGTGGAAAGGGACAAGCTGGAGCATGGGGAAGGAAAGCCCATGTAGAGGCAGTACATGTGGCTTGCAGGTATGTCAGGTATTTCCAGGTGAGGCCATGAAGTTGTCAGCTGGACTGCATTCATGCCCTGTTTGGCCATGTGAGAACTCTGCCTCCACTAAGTCCCTACCTGCCTCTGGCCCTGGGGTTTGCTGTTGATGAGCAGTAGGGCGTGAGGGAAGAAGAAAGGAGAGAGAGATGGTGAAAAAGGTTAATGTGCATCTGGACCTTATCTTGCTACAGGGCTGGGATGAGCTAAGTCATCCATACTGCACCTTTTAGGCTGGACACACCCCTCTGATGGCTGATCCTCAGCAACTCCTACACTGAGCAGGTAGACATGTCCCCCAG
Organism: Lagopus muta; assembly: GCF_023343835.1. NCBI lineage: Eukaryota > Metazoa > Chordata > Aves > Galliformes > Phasianidae > Lagopus > Lagopus muta. Next base: position 70,633,844 of record NC_064434.1, read on the forward strand.
GACTTCTTGTTCTGAAAGAGGCTCAGAGCACAACAACAACCTTCTTGTGATGTCCAGGGCAGGGCCCACAGTCACTGAATTGCAGCAAGAAGAAAAGACATGGGAGATGCAATGGTATTAATGAAGTACCATCAGCACACGGAGCACTAGGAGCATCATTTTGGCACGAGCATTGAGAAACATGAGAGGACAGGAGGGTTGCAGGCATCTCACTCACCTGGCAGGGCTACTGCTGAAACCCATGATTCTGTCTGTGGAGATGGTCTATCCACAGGGACAGCCTATCTTTCAATGACATATGGAACAATTAATGGACTTCCAGCTAAAAAATTGGCACTGGCTGCAGACAAATGTGTTTTTCCAGTCATTATAGTGTTTGCACTTGGATGTAATCCAAAGCGTGTAAACCTTCCTGGGGACATTAATTGGCTTTTTATTGCCTGTCCCTCAGTAAGGCAGGAGACTCGAGGCTGATGCTGTTTGGCTTTTCATAGGCTTGCTTGGTCTCATAATCTCATGTGAAAATTATCTGGCACAAGTTCTGCAAGTCAGAATAGCAAAAGTATAATTAATTCCCTGTGTGAAATGAAAACAGCCAGTTTTCCACAGCGTCAGCTTGAACATCAACAAGTCATGGAAGTAATATGCAAAAAGCAGAAGAAACTTGCACACAGATAGCAAATCTACTGAATTTTTATGAGGCAGCAGTGTTTCACAAGCAGCTGGATAAAAATGTCAATGGAGTTCTGAAGCACTTTTCATTCCCTTTATGTATTCAGCTGAAAATCTGAAACAGCCTATAAAGACAGTCTCTGATCAGTATATTAATACAATAAATTCATTGAGAGTATATGCTCATGTGATGTTTTTCTTTTCTAGATACTACCATTTTGCAGCAGGTCCTGTACAGATAGCATAGAATGGAAATTATTTTTCTCTAACTGAGGATAGAGAGATAAAACATTTTGAAACACAAGGCCATCCTTTCCACTACCTAAGGTTTTCTGTCCCCATGGCAGATTAGGTGAATTTGTGTCTTCATTCCTACCTTGTGTTAACTCTCATGTTACTCTTCAAGGGCTGAGGCCCTGAGTACGATCTGCACCTGACTTAATGAACTCCAATAGCTCTAACAGAGGTCTTCATTCCTCTTTGGCCCATCAGAACACACAGCAGTCAGAACAGTTGTGCTGGCCTAGAGACCTGCTTGTACATCTGCAAACCAGCTAAAATATCCCTGTGGGCTAATGCTGACTTCCAACCACTGGTTGCTTTGCAGGTCCAATAACATGATTTGGAGAAGATGTGTTTCCAAAGGAAAACCTGAGTTGTGCGCACACTGGGGAAATCAGGCCGCATTGCTGCTCGTAATGAGTGGTGTTGAAAAGCACCTTTCATGTCTCCATCTGGTTGTTTTGCTACAGGTGAGTTGTAACACAAAGAAGAGTTATGCTCTGATAGCGCCAAACACAACTTGTCCCTATTAACTGGGCTCTGGTGAGTATCCAGAACAGATGTTACAGATATATGTCTCACCTCTCTGAAACTCTTTCGACACTTCCTGCTACATTCTGGGATGGTGGTGAAATTAAATATTAGCGCTGCTATTAAAAAAACAAGTGTGTGTGAACAGTGAACTGAATGCATATTTTTTCTACCTCTATACATTGGATAATAAATAGGTAGCACAGGTGTACAATCTACACGTATAAACGTAAATTCTTGGGAGCAATCACCCCACTGTATATTACAAAACCAGTGTTGGTATTTGCAGTGTCATTCTACGTGACAAAGTAAGCCAACAATTTCAAAAGAAGCAGTCTACTCAGGAGAGCATATGGTGAATAATAATTTTGCTTTCCTCTATCTGCATGTTGGCTTGCAGTTGGGAATAACAGAAATAGAAATCTATCCTTGTTCTTTACCCATTTCTGTTTTCCCCTTCATACATCTTAGAAGCTTCCTTGGATCATGGGCTGCTTCTTCTGCCTCTTGTTGCTGAACAATTCTTAGTGAAAAGCCGTGATATGGCTCCTTGTGTGTGTAAAATGTAGCAGAAATATGAAAGCAAAGATCAAAGGCAGTTCTGTACCTCAGATATCTTCCCTGACCCTTTAAACTGGAGAGGTGCAGAATGAATAATAAGGAGCAGACTCTGCCATCAATTATGCAGAGTTAAATCCAGAGCGGGTTGTTGTAAATCAAGTTACTTCAGAGTTACACAGCATAACTGGGAGCAGATTTGAGATCTGTGTCTGCAGGCCAAAGAACCAAACTGCAAGAGGGAAACCCCATCTCCCTCCCTCTCCACTTCACCCAAACTCTCAGGCTCTTCAAATAAGCAGACCCATCTGATCTGCCTGCTTTGAAAAGTACACAACACTAAGGCCTTCCTAATCTGCCCAGCTAGTGCAATCCCACTTTCAAGCACATCTAAATGGATCACAGATAAATAAGGGTTTTTATTTAATTAATGAGGCAACACATGGCCTAATAGAACAAAACAACATCAGCAGCTATAAAAGGTGGAGGGAAAAGGCTTGAATTGTCTGAGTGCAAAGCTTACTGGAGGAGAAATAAAAACAATAGCCCAAGTGCTGAATCAAAGGCGTCTGGGACCAAATTTAGATAATTTATTATCTATTTATTATGTCTCTTCTTCTTTTCCCATTACATGATGCTTTTCCACCTCACACAAGCCTTAATCTTGCTAAATATTTGCAAATTGGCACCACATCTGATCAAAACAATAGAGGGGGAATGAGCAAAATGATCCAAGTCATGATATACTTCTTATTACAGCGATAGCGTTTCACAAGATTAAAGGGGATTTTCTAGGCAATGGAGACAAATCCAGCACCAGCTTTATTGAGAACATGTCACAGATGCTCCACTTGTTAACATGCGGCAGTGAAAACAAAGGAGATTATCTCTAGCTGTAGGTGTCCCTGTTCATTGCAGGGGAATAAGGTTAGATGGCCTTTAAATGTCCCTTCCAACTCAAATGATTCTATGATTCTATTTCAGTTATTACACATTTTCCCACTCACCCCTTCAAGCGCTCAATTTCAAAAGGCATCATGTGCTGGCTGCTGAGACCCGGGGAAGTCAATGGAACAATCTTTGAAGCAGAAATCCCAGCCTGATGGCAGCACCTGGGGAAATTATCAACTGCAGAGACCACGCATGGGAGTAACACCAGGAACCAGAATGAGAAAAGGGAGAAAAAAAATGTCCCTCTGTCATGGGGATTTTATGGGCCATGAGTCCTGAGAAACTCCATTCTGGTCCCCCAGTGAGATAAAGCTATTTGTAAACACCAGATTGTGCTATCTTTCTTGCCACCCTGATTGCTAATTAATCAGAAGCAGAAGTGCCTGAGTGAAAAATACAAAGTGTGTGTGGGGGGAAATGAATGGAAGCTTGCCCAATAATTGCTGTTCCCAGTTAGGAAAGAGTCCTCTGAAACCAATAGAATGCATAGCAAAGCAAAAGGTGGCTTGCAAGACTCCAGGATATATCACACCTGAGTTCCAAGCAGCTCTTATACTATTTATTACAAAAACGACAACTGTTGAGACTGAGAAGAGCTTCAGGGCTGCAGCCCTGACCCTGCCCACCAGCAATTTCATTTCTCTTGCTGTGCTTCCCTCTCCCCCGTGGTCTTCCGGATTTGAAGTATAGGTCAAATTTCAAGCCTCATAAATGTTAAGGCTCTCAACTGTACGCTAAAGGGATGCAAGGTAACCATAAGAAAGCTTCCATGATGTGTGGCGGCTTTCTTACGGGTTCGCTTTGAACTGTCGCTGATCAATGAGGATCCATGGCTGCTTCCTGTCCTGCCAGGCCTGGTTTGCACCAGAAAGCTTTACCAGCAAAGGCGGCCTCCAGTCAGAGCAACCTGGTCCTAATTAGAACTGATCTGTTGCACTTTAAAGGGGTTTAGCAACTGCTTTAACTAAGCCTTCAAACGAAGAGCTCCAAAAATCTGGACTGGATTCCAAACAATAACAGTGCTTATCAAGGCATCCTTCTGTCATCAAGCCTGTCAAATGCCTCCTGTCCATCTCTCAGCATTATTTTGACGCTGCTGCTCCCAAAAGCACTGACCGCAAAAGTTGCTGCTTTGGATTCAGGAGCGTAAAATGCCCGATAATATCTATAGGCTGCACCTCATATCCTTACAGTAAGCCCCAGCATGACAAGGGGGAGTTTGGCCTATGTGAAAATGATATTGGAGTCCAGCCGCTTTCTTTCTTTGCACTTTTCCTGCTCAAGTTGGAGGCTATAAAATATCATACTTTATTTCTTTCTAGCGTGGAGTAACAATATATTGTGTCCCTGTGCACCAAAGTCAAGCAATAACAGATGTATATTGTTGAAAGCCTAGGATCACAACCCTCCAAAATACAAAGAGTATTTCATATTTACAAGGCCATTACAGATGTTAGATTTGCACATGTGCCTTTCACATCCACATGCAGTGTGGGAACACATTCAGTGTCATTTGGATAAAATTTATTTCCATTCTGAGTTTCCATTCTGATTGGGCAAATCTCCTATTCTGGACAAAACAAGTTTGAAGCTATGCTTTAAAGGATGTGGAGACCCCTTCTCAAAGTACTTAGGCAATAGAACAGTATTTTGTACTACTGCTCAGGTAGCTCAAGAATATTTTTCCTTCAGAGGTTGAATCTTTCAAAGGTAATTGAGATTTGCGTAGTCAGACCTGGAATAATTATGAATAGATCTTCTTTCTACTGGAAAAGTGACCAGCAAACCTGTCAAAGAATCCTTGGTTAGCAAGCCACCAAAGTGGCAGAAACTTGTGTCACATCTAGAATTTGTGACCCAGCATACTGGTGCCTTTTAGCATCCTGGTGTGATAAGAAATTTTCATGATCTGTATCCTCCAAATGGAGGGGGTGATGCAGGAAGCTATTGCTTGACTTCATCCTTGGTAAGAGCACAGATTCATCATAGACAAGTTTTGATCAGAGAAATTCCTGGGCAGATTCTCTTTCACAATGCTGTACCACTTATAGACAGACAATTCCCCATATTTTCATTTGGAAGTTAAATGCTACAATAGAGTGAGATAATGAACTGCATGGATAATACAGTCTGTTGGGAGCCTGGCTTCTTTAAAGGAGAATCCTGGAAATCTGTTGTGGTTGCAGGGGATGAAAACAAATATAGGTAATGGGTGTCCCAGGGAGATAATACAGCTGGATTCCCAGAAAGCTTCTGACAAGGTTCAATCCCAATGTCTGTTGAAACAGCACACACAAATTGCTGGATACTACCAAGCATGCAAAATGCAGGGCTGAATCTTTGCCCACAGAGGGGGTAAAAGAAAGGCTCTGCACCCCTCAGGAAGGGGATGGTAGAGTCAGGGAGGACCCAGAAGAACAGCAGCTGAAATGGTGGAATGGGTGGAGCAACTCCCTCATGGGAAGAGACTGGACAAGCCTGGGACACATCAGCTGAGGAGGAAAAAAGCAAACAACAGGTTTACACAGTAGAGAAGACAGTGGATCAGGTCTCACTGTCACTTACCTCACCACCTGGCCTCCTATTTATCCACAGATAGAATCATGTGACCATCTTGTCATGAGGAATATGGAGAAAACTGAGATGCTCAATGACTTCTTTGCCTCAGTCTTCACCAGCAAGGGCTCTAGCCATACAACACAAGCTGCAGAAAGCAAAGGTAAGAACTTGGAGAAGGAAGACCTGCCTGCTGTATGTGAAGATCCGGTTTGAGACCATATAAATATCCTGAAGGTTCACAAGTCCATGGGACCTTATGAGATCCATCCATGGGTTCTCTGAGAGAACTGGCAGATGAAGTTGCCAAGACATTATCCATCATATTTGAAAGGTCGTGGCAATCTGGTGAAATTCCTACTGATTGGAAAAGGGGAAACATAAACCCCTATTTGAGAAGGGAACAAAAGAAGATGGAGTCTTATGATGGAGTTACGGTACCAGTGGATAAAGCAAGAGCAAATGACACCATCTACCTGGACTTGTGCAAGTGTTTGACACTGTCCCATGTGACATTCTGGTTGCCAAAGTGGAGAAAAATGGATGTGATGGATGGACTACTCACTGGATAAAGAATTGGCTGGATGGTCACACTCAGAGAGTTGCGGCTCTAGGTCCAAGTGGAGACCAGTGACAAGTGGAGTTCCTTGGGGATCAGTGCTGGGACTGGTGTTATTTAATATCTTTGTAGGCAACATGGACAGTGCGATCAAGCAACCCTCAGCAGATCTGCAGACAACACCAAGCTGAGTGGTACAGTTAACACATTAGAGGAAAAGGATGCTATCCAGAAGGACCTGGGCAGGCTTGAGATGTGGGCCCATGCCAACCTCATGAAGTTCAATGAGGTCAAGTGCAAGACTCTGCACCTGGATCAGGGCAATCCCAAGCACAGATACAGGTTGGGTGGAGAATGGATTGAGAACAGCCCTGAGGAGAAGGATTTGGGAGTGTCAGTTGATGAAAGATTCAACATGAGCCAGCAATGTGTGCTTGAAAGCCCAGAAGACCAACCAGGTCCTGAACTGCATCAAGAGAATTGTGACCAGCAGGTCGAAGCAGAAGGACATGGAGCTGTTGGAGTAGGTATAGAGGAGTGCCACGAAGATGCTGGAGCATCTACCCTGTGAGGACAGGCTGAGAAAGCTCGGGCTCTTCAGTCTGCAGAAGAGAAAGTTCCAAGCACTTCTAGCGGCCTTCCAGCACCTGAGGGGTGCCTATGGGAAATCTGGGGAGAGGCTTTCAATACGGGCACATAATGAGAGGATGAGGGGAAATGGCTTTAAACTGGAAGACGGGTAGATTTAGACTAGATATTAGGAAGAAATTGTTTACTGTGAGAGTGGTGAGAGAACTGGAACAGGTTGCCCAGAGAGGCTGTGAATGCCCCCTCCCTGGAAGCAGTCAAGGCCAGGCTGGATGGGGTTTTGAGCCACCTGGTCTAGTGGGAGGTATTCCTGTCTATAGCAGGGGAGTTGGAACCAGATGATTTTAAAGGTCCCTTCCAATCCAAACCATTCTGTGATACTATGATTCTATGATCAACTGCTATCCACCATAACTTACAGTTTCACAACCAGGGGTCACATTGAAATGAATGGGAGCTTGGTTTATAACAAAGAAAAGTATTTATTTAAGCAGTGGGTTTGGGATCTCTGTTCTGGTAGGCTGTGGTAACCTCAAGGTTTTAGGCAAAAATATAGTAACAGTGTTAAGCAGATCCACAAGGAAGGACTAGGCAGAGGTGTGCTTTTCTCACACAGCTGCAGTCCTGAGGCAGTGGATTTAAACAGACGAAAATAAACAAACAAAAGAGGTAAAAAAAACCCCAAATAATGTTTTCCCATTACTTAGCATTTTCTGCTTGAATCCCTGCACGTCTTCTTGGATGTCATCAGCTCTGGCTTTGGCCTCCTTCTGCGTTACCCAGACTAGATAAACATACGTGCTGCTGGAGCTGTTTTCAGGAACTCCTTCCTCTCTCTCTGTAATCTCTTATCTTCCAGAGGAGATTGCCAGGGGGCACTTCAAAGCCCTTTGAAGATGGCCAGGGCCCTGCCTGTAGCCAAGCAGATGCAGAGCCCGCATCCCAAGATGTCAACAGCGACTGTGTGCAGGCACGCAGTGCTGCCTTATCACCACTCCAGGCAGGGACTTTACCCCTTTGCTATCATGATCCAATCTTCAGTCTCTGTTATATGCTACCCGTTTTTCCCCAAATTCATCCACTTTGATTGTTGAAGATTACGAAAATGAGAGGAAAGAAAAAGGAGCAGTTTTTCTCAGCTCAGAGGAATAGCAAAGTCTGAAGCCTGCTGAGCTTATAATTAAAATGCGGAAAAACCATGACAAAGCTCAAAAGATGCGAGAATGTGATACAGAGAGCATAAAAATGCTGAACACCAGGCTTCAGGCAAAGCACTGTTTTGAATTAAAAATAAATGAGAAAATTGCCTATAGAGAGGGGAATGCAGGGGGAGAGGCAGCCGTGGAAGAGGAAGAGTGGAGAGTGATTGTTCCTATGCTGCCTTCAGAGAAATCTTCCTCCGCCAAAGGACTGCAGGCTGCCCAGGGAGGTGTTGAAGTCACCGTCCCTGGAGGTGTTGAAAAAATATGTGGCACTGAGGGACATGGGTAGTGGGCATGGTGTGGATAGGCTGATGGTTGGACTAGATGATCTTAATGGTCTTTTCCAACATTAATGATTCTATGATTCTATGACTCTAAGCTACAGCAAGTCAGGGATTGCATTAACCATCTGATGACGCTAGCCCTCTGATATGACTCTGTTTTTGCCCCCAGTTAGTAAGCCTGGAACCAGACCTAAACATGCTGAGGAGCGACAAATGCCTGGTTATGCTCTTGCCCCCACTGCTGGCATCTGATGGATGCCTGCTCTGATCCCCCTGCTCCAAGCTGAGGAGCCAGCAAGAATCTGGGGGCAGGAGTCATCCCTGCAGATCAGCAGATCTGCCCCTCACACTTCCTCCCAATGAACAGTCCCCTTGTTGATTTAAAAAGCATACTTGCCAAGCTTTACACCTATTATTTTCATATACAACACTGATTTATTCTTCCTGCTAAAACAGTCAGGAAATAAATCAGTAACATCGAAGAATACTGCCTCAGATGGTAAAATTCATTGCATTGCACAACTGTTTGCTCTTTGGTTTATACCACAGAGAACTGCGCTAAATGGTAATGAACATCCCTAATCGTATTACATCTTCTCACTCTCTGCCAGCAGTGTCAGAAGCTTAATCTTCAGGAGGTCCTGTTGGGTCTTGGGGCCCTGCTGTTGGCTTGAAAAACATCCTGCAAGAACAAATGCAAAAACTTTAACTACATTAGGACAGCAGGGCTGGAGAATGCCAAAAGTCCACCTCATCCCATATCCTGGCTCAAACCTGCACGGACGCTTGAGGAAAAAATCTAAGAACAGAGTAAATACAGAGTGATTTTTCCCCACAGTGTGCAGCAGCATTTCCTGCCATCTTCCAGTTATCTGTAGTGCTGGGACTTCCTAAAGAAAAGGCTCTATTTTTGTACCTAACAGCCATCATTGGGGCTGTTTATTTCCTCACGCATTCATCTAATTGGGCTTTTAATCTGCTTGCGCCTAATGTAGGTAAAAGTAGTTTCTATCACTCCACGTTGCCTGGGAGCCTCTTCATCAGTTCTTCCACTTTTATGATGTCTTACTCATTCCTAAACAGCTGTGTTCCCCCTCTCCCCATCCTGCTGCATGACAGGGCAGCAACTGAAGGCAGGAGGAGCTGACAGAGGTCTCTTCTGCACAAACATGTGAGCACGTGGTGCTTCATTGCGTGGGCACTCACATGCTGAAGTGATGTACAGTGCTTAAGTGTAATGCATATGACAATATTGGGTCAGACTCACGTGGCCACACCAGGCCACCTCCTGCAGCAGTCTCTGCCTTTCTGCAGTCAGTGACTGATGTCTAGGAAGGAAATAAAAAAGCAAAGAGCACAGTCAGGTTTCCTTAGAGATCCTCTCTCCCAGCTGGGTCTGAAGGACCATTCATCACATCCCAGATTTACTTGACCCTCAGTCATACACTAGAGGTGTTCAATCCACAAAATACATGGAAAAAAAAAAAGAGGTAAAAGTATATTTCCATGCAAGGATAATTTTTTTGAGAGCATTTGATATGAAAAAGAAAAAAAAAACAAAAATCCTCTGTTGAGAACCTCCATCCATTATGAAGCAGCAGTGATTTCAGTGTTTCTGGAAAACCTCTCATACAGCAGGCATACTACAACACACTCTTATCAGCCACAGCTGCCACCTCATCCTGTAGCTCACATCGGGCAACAGAGACTTTTGATCACAGCAGTACATGCACAACATCACTCAGGCATCAAGGATGACCTGAGCTGGCTTAGCCTTTTCTGGACCCAGGAATAGGTAAGCCACCAGGCTGCACAGCAGGGAGAAACACACCACAGATCTTTCGCACGGGGACTTAGCTATGGGCACACAGTGGGATACAAGATGAGATGGAAAAGGCTCCAAGAGGAGGGAAACAGCTTCGCCCTTCCAAAATATCCTCTGGCACCACCAGTGCAACAGCAGCAGGAAAGGTCATGCTGGTCTGGGTGTTCCCAGTGGGGGCACGCCGTCCCTGCTGCACACCTCACTTTCATGGCGCAGGTGCAAGAAGCCCACATACATCCCCTCTCCTCCCCCCAGGGAGCAGAGACAGACACATACATGGATCAGCATTTATTTCCAAATACCTCATTTATATCATTCTCACATGAAATATTTCTTTCAGAATATAGCCTACATTTAGAAGAGGTTTTTTTCATAAGGCACATCAGATTAGACTACATAGAAACATCTTCCCCCCCCCCCCCCGCCACTTGCGCTTGTAAAATACTGGTGATTTTAAAAGTAATAATCCTAAAACCTAGACCCTGTGCAGCCCCTTGTAGAGCAGTATTCATAAACTTATTAGACCTCAGTTTACGTACACCTAGTAAAAGGCTATAACAAGTTGTATATACATCACATTTTCAGAAACAGTCACAGCTGGCTACATTTAAAAGTAATGCTACTCCAGACTATGAAACAGGCTGCTTATAAAATATAACCTACAGCTTCCAGTACGGTGTGATACAAAGCAGTATGACCTTGTAGAAGAAACTATGTTATTTTTGCAAGTGAGAGTTGCTCAGACTCTAGCCTGTCTCCTTCCAAACTCTGCATTTTTGATCAGCTGAGACCATTATACAGCGAAGCAAAGCACCCAGGAGAAACCTGGCTTTAAAATTTGCTCCAAGATGACATTATGACTGCATATCTGAAATCCTGTCACTGCATTAGAATAAGAAATATAAAGGCTCAAATGTTAACTTCATGACCAGTAAACATAAAAGCATTATGAACCAGATGCATCCAAGGTCAATGCATCCAGCTTCCGTGCTATGGAAACTGCTTTTCCAGGCTGTTCCAGTGCAGAAGCCAACACATTCTTCTTTACATAGGAACTGATTCAATATTTCCATTCCATTTTCAAGTTTTCAGCCATGGAACGTTACCCACTTCATACTCATTTTGCTGTAGTGGAGGAAAAAATATTGCCTGTGGAGTTTGTGCCAATAAAACCTAGAATCCATTTATGCAGTGTCATTTCTTTAGTGGGCTAGGAGGTAAACTGTGGTCAGCTTTATCAGTTCAAATGGCTTCCACAATTCTTCTCTATATCGGGCACCAATTCATTTATGATGAAAAAGGGTTCTGGCTTCCTGCAACTGCAGTTTAGTTTAAGACTATGAAAAAGGTCACTTTAAGGCTATGGCCAAAGGGACAACGGGAAAAAAAAATAAAATTATTTTTATATATATATATATATATATATATATATATATATATATATATATATATATATATATATATATATATATATATATATATAATCTGATCTTGAAATACCTAGGAAAGGAAAAGAAAAAAAAAAAAAGTAGTTGGGGGCCATAAAAAGACAGACAGACAAAAAGACAGACTAAATGCCCTCTGCAGAAAAAGTTAAAATACCATTCTTGCAGAGAGTCACATTACTCTTCCAGTCTCTCAAACCTACAGGGATTGAAATTAGGCTTAGCCCAGTAGGAATTGGATTTAGTCAGAGGGTGGGTCACACACAGCTCTGCATTACCTTGATCATTCAGCTATATTTTAGGGACATTTAACCTGTTGGACTGATCTGGGAAAACACTGTCAGTTGCATTTTCAGAGTGGCCTCAGCCCATTTTCCCAGCATGAGTTTGGACAAGATTCAACCATAAGCAACTGTTGCTTTTAGGAAGAAAACATTAACTTGGTTGAAAACAGCATGATAAAGAGGACACAGCAGCCTCAGTTGCTGGAGTCCAGTCTGTTATCACCTTTATCTGCCTGCTTTGTTGTTTGTTCAGCAGCCTGAGAGGTAAGGAGGGGCATTCTGAAACTCTTGGCTGTAAAAACAGACGCAATTTGCATGGTGCTGCACAGATATTTGTCACAACTCTTTAAAAAAAAAAAAAAATTAAAAAAAAATTAAAAAAAAAAAAACAAAAAAAAACAACCAACCAACCCAACAGCATTTACATTCCTTTCTGTTGAAATAGACTAACTGTCATCACGTCCACACAGAGATAGAGAAACCCACTGCCACCCAAAGTGGTGAGCTAAGGCTCAGTAACACTCCTTGGGCTTCCTTATGATGCCCTCAGCATGAAGGGAAAAGGACAAAGATGACCCTCAAATCAGGAGGTGACAAATGAGATGTCAGTGCTGTAACGTATCAGGTTCCCTCACAGCATGCTGAAGGTATATACGTGACCTTTCCAACCACAGCATTTGCGTATAGATTACACCTCTTGCATACCCTCTTTAAAGCGATCCCTAAGACTGTTGGTTTGGGAAGACATGGAGAAAAGAGCAGGAGTGGGTTTTTTAAAGCTAGAAAGGTCCGTTAGGAGGCACAGTGTTATTTTCCCTTGAATCGTCCGTGTACACAGCTCTACATTTCCACAGTCCTCCTGCGCAGCCCTTGCAGCAAAAGGCTCCTGTCTGTTCCTCCCGATCCGGTACACATGGTAAGACAAGAAGTCAAATCCTTTGGACAAATCGTTATAACTTCACAGATACATGGTGCACTTCTTCCGCAATGAAAGATATTAGTCACGAAACTCAATGCCAGACTTGATTTATAGCCATGATTTTAACTACAAATCCTTCTGCCACCCTCTTGAGGGCAACGGAGATACCAAGTAGCAACATATACACATACATACAGACCTAAGCTATACACTCCAGACAACACAGAATGAGATTTCAGCTAATATAGCTTCTATTTGATTTCCTCAGAGCAGCACTCGGGTCCTCACATCTCCTATACAAAACAGCAGTATTTTTTCCACCAGGATTTAGAGAGGTTTTTCATCTTGTCTGGAGTCCTACACTTGGATTTCTTTGGTTGCTGCTGGGTATCTGAGTACTGAATTCCAGCCACAATGGCTGCATCAAAGACCTCCTTGAGGTTTTTCTGAGTCAAAGCCGAGCACTCGATGTAGGATGCAGCTTTAATTTCCTCAGCACAGAGCTTTGCGGCCTCCTCCGGGACCGGCTTCTCCTTGCACTTGTCCAGCTCGATGAGCACCTTGACATCCTCCCGGAGGTCCGACTGCGTCCCCACCAGGATGATGGGCGCCTTGGGGCAGTGGCATCGGATTTCGGGGACCCACTTCTCGCTGACGTTCTGGAAGGACGAGGGGCTGACAACACTGAAGCACAGCAGGAAGATGTCTGTGTTGGTGTAGCACAGAGGCCTCAGCTTGTCGAACTCATCCTGGACAGAACGACACTGTGTTAGCACATGACAAACAGCGCTGCGTAGGCCGCAAAACACCCCCAGCTTCAACCCCTGTCCTCCTGGGATACCACAGCACCAGAAACTGGGATGAGGTGGGGCAGCAGGCCCATGTGCAGACCCAAGGCCTGACCATGCCCAGCCACGAGCCCCCACCCGGCTGAGCTTTTCTAACGCTGCAGCTTCAAATGCTTACGTATTGCCTTTGCTACTTGCACATCAGCCCTCTGCCCTATATCTGCCCAAAAAAGGACCAGCAAAGCCACAGAGAGCAATGAAGCTAAAAAGAAAGATATGGGAGGGAAAAGGTACGCGGGCCTCAAAGGTATCGTCCTGCCTGCAGACACAGGCGAGAGCACAGCAGACAAGTGGCAGCAAGCACACTCTGGCCGGAAACATTTTGAAACCAGTGCTACTTAACAACATCCTACAGGAGAGGCAATAATTTCCCTGCCTTTGTAACCAGGGATTTAAATCCAATGGCAGCAACAGCGAATCACAATGCACGGGCTTAACATGCCAATGGCATGGAATAAGAGCTTTACCTTTCCCTCCCACCCATGCCACATCAAACAAACTGCAGAGAGGCCTCCCTGGTGCTATCTTTTTTTTTTTTCCCTCCTCCTTTCCTCTTTTTGTTAGAGGAAACTCCAACAAAGCAAGGCCCTTCTGCAGCTTCAGGAGGTAGCGGAAAGAAAGCCGAGCACCTGAAGGTAATAAAGGAGCAAAGAATGAAGCAAGAAGCAAGGGTTAACTAACTGCACACAGCCCTTTATGCTGACAGCAGGATGAAAGCAGGGTAACACCAGCAGCCTGAGCAGGTAGGATTTGCCTCTATGAAGTGACATTTTAATTAAAATGGACACGTTCTCAAAAGCTCTGAATTTAAAGTGCAGAGAATAAACGCAGCTGAAGACATCTCTCCAACACCAGCATTTTGCTGCTGAATTGCAAGTCGTGTGTTAATTTTCAAGATGGGAAATTTTGATTTAAAGCCTGTGAGGGCAAAGGATATGCAGCTTAAAGCCCACTGGAAGCCTCAGAAGTCTCGTTCCACTTGAATGAATTTCTTCCAGCAGCAACTCCAAGAGAGACAGCAATTTATAAAACACGAGTCAAGAAAGCAAGCTTCATTAGCTCTGCTGATTCTCAGATTAAGGCTCACAGGAGAGCAGGCTCTCACCATTTGACTGGGGGAGCCCCGTGCTCACTGAGCTGCAGCACTGAAGGACAGGGCCATTTGCAGCAAGGAATCTCGCTGCCTAACTGCCTCTTCTTAAAACGTGAGAAACCTCAGCAGCACTCGATTCAATGGGCTTGAAAGTCAAACCTAGATCTTAAGGGTCTCTGCTCAGATGGGACGGCGCCCTTCATGTTCCAAGTGCACTCCTGTGGATTCAATGGCAGGTACACAAACTGCAGGGCTCTGCACCTCTTCAGGCTGCTGACACTGAAATAGCTGGAATTTCACCCTGACTGGAGTGCTCTTTCAGCTGCAGATTCCAGCAGCAATCTCACCCAGCCAAGCGTATTTTATTCAGGATGACTAATGCTGTAGACAACCTCTCCATTTGTAATGAAGCAACTCCCCCTGTTCCAGGGCACTTGGACAGCCAAACACCTGAACCACTCACTCTGCAGCAGTGCAGGTGAGCAGACTGACTGGCACCACCTGGCCTGGGCACTACATCCACAGGCTGTCACCACACAGGTGCGGTCATCTGCATGCTCTGCCTATGAGCACACACAGAGTTCCACCCTGGCACAAGACCAGGGGACACCTGATGCTATTACCTGCAGAAGGCAGGTAATAACCTGCTTGCAGGCTTTCAGGCTGGGTTTGTAGGGCAAATGGAAGACCTATACTGCTGCCAAGGCTGAGTAGCCCTCCGAAGTCCTCTCTTAAGTGGGGCACCTGCTTGCAGAGCACCTAACTAGGTTTGTGTGCTAAGGCCGCTGAGATTTATCCGTGTGGCTATGGGGAAGCCACAGACCTGGATCCACAAAGCAGTTAATGAATCCAGCTCCAATCCCTTTCAAAAACAAGTTAAGCAGCAAAAAACCTCAAGCGACCTGGGCTCAAACAGTACTGCATGTGTTTATGACACACACAAGCCAAGAACATGCAGAAAACACAAGAGATGGGTGCTCTGGTCAGGCAAACGAGGAGCTGGAAGTAGCAGGAGTTTGTCAGCTTGGCAGAGGCAGCACTTCTTAGTGGCTGGGAATTGAAAGTGTGAAGTCTCCACAGATGCCACCAAATGGTATTTTTTTCTCCCTCAAGTCCCTTTAACAGCACAGTTTCCACCTCTCTATACCTACAGCTATGAATGTTTTACATGCTTGTGTCTCAAACACAGTAATTCTCATTTCCGTGGTTATTTAACTAAAAATTGAAGCCAGTGACAACTGCTCTCAGCAGATACCAGGTGGCCCTCCAGATTCTGGGGTCACCACAGGGACTGCTTTGCGTGACCTCTCCTCCTGGGACCTCCCCCCCCCCCAGCTTGTCACTGGGGTTGGCGGCTTCACTGACCTGCCCAGCCGTGTCACAGAGCTGCAGTCGCACCGGCTTGCCATCCACAGACACCACGGCTAGTGGGGAGAGGAGGAGAAAAAAAGCGTGGTGAGTTCAACTTTGCACGTTTTCCATTAGGAAAAAATTAAAAAAAAAAAAAAAGAGTTAAGAAGGAAAGAAGATATACAGTCTCCCTGTCCTTACAGCCCTTCTCTTTGCTTAGGCTGGATGCAGCTTAGCAGGGCTGGAGCCGGATCTAGCACTAGCAATCGGGCACGCAGCCTGGGAGCTCTCCGCTTCATTTCCCCGTGAGCGGCACGGCACAGACCCCCGCGCTGTGCCCTCCCCTGCTGTAGGGGCGTCACTCGACCATCCTCTTACCCGTTCCCAAGCACAGAGAGCCCCCGCCGGGCCGAAGGCACGCGGAGCGGAGCCTCACCCTCCGCAGCCACCACTGGAGATGAAATTTTAGCCCTGCCAGCTCCCGACGCAAGCCGCTCCGCTCGAGCGCGCCGGCCGCGGGCACCCCGGGACCGACCCCCTTCACCCCCCCGCCCCCTGCTCGCTGCCGTCCCCCGGTCCCCGCTTACCGGAGAAGTTGTCGAAGGCAGTGGGGATGTACTCGGTGGGGTACCCGTTGGTGGTGTAGCTCACCACCAGACTGGTTTTCCCCACGGCGCCGTCCCCCACCAGCACACACTTGATGCTGCGCCGGGGCTCGGCTCCGGCACCCGCCCCGTTCCCCGCTGCGGCCCCGGCCCCGCTCCCTGCCGCCCGGCAGCGGCCGCCCAGCGCCGCCCCCAGTGCCGCCGCCGCCCGCCCGCTGCGCACTCTGCGCGGGGGCACCGGCGGCACCTCGCAGCCGCCCGGCACCGGCTTGCTGATGTAGCCCGCCTCGCCCTCCTGCTGCGGCGGCATCCGAGCGGCGCCGCGCGGCACCGCCGGCCGGGGGGCGGCGCGCGGCCCGGGGCCGCCGGCCGGGGAACGGCGGGGCGCGGAGACGGTGGCGACGGGCGAGCGATGCGGAGCAACCGCGGGCCGGCAGGCGCGGCGCGGCCGCCGCGAAGCCAGCACCGGCGGAGCGGGTGCTTCCCGGGGGCGGGAGGGCGAGCGGCTTCCGGAACGGTGCGGGCAACGAGAGCCCGGCTGGGTGTGCTGCGCTTTGCTGAGCTGCACTGTGCTACGCTGCGCTCGCCTCGCCCCGCGCTACGGAGTCCTAAACGCCAGCCCCGCGCCGCCGCGTGACATAGCGCGGAGTGGGGAGGAGCCGCCCGGCGCGGCCCGGCCCGGCCCGGCCCGGCAGGCGGCGCCATAGCACCCGCTCCGCCCGCCCGACGGCTGCGGCCGCTGGGCAGGGGCGTGGCACCGCCCGGCGACCGTGCTCCCGATTGGGCCGCCCTCCCCGTCGGGCGCCGCCATTGGCTGGAGCGGATGGGGCGCGCCGCCTGCACCGTCGGGGCCGCCCGCGCTCCGCTGGTGGCGCTGCCGTCAGGGCGCAGCCGGAGCCCGTGTGCTGCAATAGCAGGCATGGCTCAGTGCGTACCTTGCGTTATACTGCCGCTGCTAGTCCTCATGGGGGTGCCCGGGTTAGATCAAAAGCGTTCTGTTTTAATTTAGTTTAATTATAGCATGAGTACCTCCCAGGGCTGTACTGCTTTAGCAGTATCTTCGCGGCACGGAGGCAGTCGTGTCGGATAGAGCCAGTGCGGCTCAGCCTTGCTGGAAAGGAAAGCACCCTGTATGCATGGTAAGGGATGGTATCTGCTGTTACTTCTCCCTCCATAGCTGTATGCAGCAGAGGGCGGCTGTCGTGTGCCTGGTGCACCTGCTGTGTGCTGCACTGTGCAGGGCAGAGCCACGACTGCAGCCTGGGCTCCCAACTCACTCACTTCCATTCAAAACAGTTTTGAGAAAAGGAGAACTCTAATTACGTCCTAGCTGTATTTTGTCTCAGCATCCCACAAACGATGCACGTTGTTGGTGCTGTGAAGTGGTACATGATGCTGGAAGGCATGGTAAGCTCCGCAGCTTGGGTCACTTCAGGTAGTGTGTCATCAAATGAATTGTAGCAGAATCTGGAAAAATCACTAGGACCACCTGGTCCAACTGCCCATCCCCACCACGGCCACTGACCATGTCGCTGAGTGCCCACATGTTTCTGTAACACCTCCAGGGATGGTAACTCCAGAACTTCCCTGGGCAGCCTGTGCCCATGTGTCAAGGCCATGCAGTGTCTGTGCCCATGTTGGATGATGCACAACCTGAGGGTGAGCAGCAAGCCACAACCGCTGGTACAAGGATGCAATCTGACCTGGTTGTGGGCACGAGGATGTCTGAGCGATGCTATATCCTATCTGTGATGACAAATAGTAAATCCATGTCCTATATCAGTGCAGTGATGAGAACTCATTAAGAGCACAGTTGCACAAGCTCCTGTAGGTGGGAGGTGAGGGGTGAATGCTCCGTACCAGCTAAACATCCGTTTGAACAGCGTTGAAAGATGATGCTGGAAAGCTCTTCATTGCAAACACTGCAAGTGAAAAATGCCATGTGTGCATTTTTGAACACCTTCGGTGGCCAAATGAATTGAACCGAGTGGGGTCTGGTGAGATAACTACAACTGCCCACATTGTTCTTGTACTGGGAGGGCAGGAGCAGCCTGGGAGCTGCATGGCTGTGCTGTACTGTAATGTGCCCTGCCAGATACAGTAGCCCTTTGTATGAGAGGATGATCTAAGCCATTGTTGTGCCCACCCGCACCATAGCAGCAAGCCGGGGCAGCACCAACAGCGGTGCCACCCTGCATGAAGGATGCTCTAAGCAACATCTGCTGTCCCCAAGCTATCAGCCCAGCCCTACTGCATGCACCCATCTTGCAGGTTGGAATACAGCTGTTTTCAGAGCTGAGCTGTGGGATAACAAATCTTAGTTCCATGCAGGTCACTAGGGTGCTGCTGTTTGTCCATTATCAGCTTTCTCTCTATCTTGTGTGCTCGTGTTAGTCAAATATCATTCTTTGAGGAAAATGACAGAATGAGGAAATTATTTTATCAAAATGTGAAGCAGGTCATTGTTATATCCTGGCTTATCATTTTCCCTGTGATACAAAGAATCTGAACGGGGTGCTGGCCTTGTAGAATGAAAGCTTTCCCTTTTTTTTCCTGCAGAAACTTGACAAGCCTGACACGGAGCAAGGCACTGGGCATGACGTGATGCAGTGCTGCTGGTGCAGGGCAAGGTACAGACTGCCCCAGGGGGCTGTCACCGGGGTCCCACTTGTTGTGAAAGCAGCAAACCCACAGCTGGAAAGTGGCCATCTTTGATGCTCCCCATTTTCTTCCAAAACAGTGAGATCGTGGCAATGCTGCTGAGCTGGTCACTGGCTGGAGAGGTGAAAAGGAGGGAAAGGGGAAGTGTGAGGGAGCAAAAGAGGGCAATAAGCCAGGGAAGCAAAGGGAGATTGTGTGAGGGACAGCTCTGACCTACCCTGACTCCAGAAGAGTGCTTTTGAGGCTGCTTCTTGACTGCCAGGAGAGAAAAGGGCTGGGGAAGCACAAGATTCTGTTCTTTTTATTATAAACTTCATTTGATGTGTATATATATATATGTGCCAGGGCTTTTTTAGAGAACATGTTTGTCACTCAAAATATCAACCTCAGGCAAGTTTTCACTACGTGGGGAAAAGGTTCAGGAACCGGCACACATTATTAACACAGTAATATCCCCCCACCCCTCCAGCTAAGTTCTGATTGAGAAGGCACTAACATGAGCTCAAAATCAAAATGGATTGCTGAAATCAACCTGAAAGCAAAATAAAACAAAACTAAACAAAGCAGAATTGCTTCATGCCACTCAAATTCCTAATTAATTCAGAAAACAAATTAACCTTAGCCTCCTATCTGCAGTGCCTCTGCAGGGGAGTCGCTGTGGGAGGTGATCCCTTTATCTCACTTTTAACATCCTTTTCACCCCACCTCAGACCACAGCCACTGGCAGACACTGAGTGTCCTGAGTGCTGTGTGGCAGTCACCAATTTGCCCATCCTAGAGCTTCTCATGGCCCAGGGCTGTCCCACAGCCTGGGGCACAGGGATGGAGCTGTGCTGCAAGGATGGAGCAGTGTCACTGTGCTTCTGCTTACACGGGCTTTTAACATGCTATTTCAGCCTCGGAGTTGCAGAGGCAATCTTGAATGAGGCAGTTAACTCCAAGCCCTAGACTGAACATCTGAGGGGAGAGAAAAGTATAAGAGAGGAAGCTTTGGCAGCGTGCTGTACGTTGGGGCATCCCAAGATGGGCCATGCATATCCTGTGTGGACCAACATCTTGGAAGAGGGACAGCACCTTCCTCCTGGGAGGCCTCTGCCAGCAGGGCTGGGAGGTAAGGGGCATAGAGACCCTCCTGCCCTAACTGGTTCCTTCTGCACTCACAAGCTGGTTGCTTGCAAAGTCTAAGAAGCGATGGTTGCTCCATGTGTTATCTCTTCTGGAGCCAGCCACTTTCTCTTGGTGTCAAACTTGGACAATTCCCATGGGCAGTGCTGAAAAGACTTTTTCCAGTTTTAAAGATCTTCTCTGAAAGCAGTTGCTAGGATCTTGTTAGTGAGGATTAAATACTTGGAACAATCCAGCACAAGCGTCAGTTTTACTGGAAGTGAATAAGGCAAACTTTCCTATAAGCTGCCCTACTTACAACCCAGAGGTGCACCACGGGATGGCTTTCACAGCCTCACAATGGAAAGAGCCACAGTTCTCCATGCTACATGGCAAAGCAAAGGCAGGAAAGTAAACACCAGGATTCACCAGGTGCAAAGCAAACAGCTCAATAACCACCACAGTCACAGCCTGCCCTGCTCCAGTGCTCATAGGTGGAGCTCATAGGTGGAGTTCCCAGGTGCCTCCCAGTGCCCAGCCCAAATCCAGCTGCCTTCAGCCTCTCAGCTGCCACAGGTATGTGCAATCAGATATGGAAGCCAGCTGCAATGTGAGCTATGTTTTCCTTTCAAGCTTCCTCTCTTTACCTGAAATGCTACATCTTCCACAGCTTTAAGGTTCTCCATGCCTTTGAAAAAGAATGCCAGAGCAAGAAGAACAAACAAAAGGCTGCAGCTCCCCAGCTCCAAGAGTAGAGGAGTCCTCACCCAGAGGTGACCTATGGGCTTTGAAGACCAGGCACTGTTAGCTGTAAATGCAGACCACTACAACGTACTCAAGATTTCCAATTGCAGTAAAGGCACTGGGAGCAAGAGATGGATAGGTTGCCAGCTGTGTCAGTATGATAAGACAAGCAAGGACACCAAAGCTTTCATTTGAAAGCAAATTGAAACCTCAGCAGTGACACAGGGCAAATCAGCACATAAGCTGCACATGGAACTCTGAGCAAGGCACTGTGGACAAACGTTTCTTATCTTCAGCTGACGTCAATAGGAATAGCAGCAAAGTGTTTCCTAGAGAGGACGAGGAGAAAGTCCAAAAGATTTTTCAGCAGTAAAAAAGTGCTTTTTATAAAGCAGTGCTTTATAAAATGTTACTGCTTTTCATTGACAATGAGCGGACAGAATTACCCACAAGTTCTCCCAGAAGTCTGCTTGCTTGTATGGATTTAACAGTGCCATTCCTGCAGGAATGCTGCCTGCTGTCTCCGCTGCATCCCAAAGACAACCTGGGAAGCAAAGTCTCTCAAGCAGCACAAGGTACAGCTGTGATAATTACCCACTTGCTCTGATGGTGTGTGAAACAGGACTCTGGGAGAGGCAGGATGTGGTGATTGAGGCTTTCTGCAAGATGATGCTCCCACAGCCACCTCCCCATTTCTCAGAGTTCCTGCTCCTCCAGCAGCCCATCTTACTGACTTTTGCTTTGCTTTCCAGTTTTATTATTTTCATTAAATCTAATTATCAGAAGAGTGGATGAGGCCCATCTTGGATGGATTTTTTCTTTGTCAGTAGTTTTCATTTTGCCAAGTTTGTTTTGTTTTGTTTTTTGCTTTTAAACTCTTTTGATAATAAGAGGCAGGTGACCCAGCAGCAAAAACACTGCTCATCAGCCTGGAGAGCTCAGGGGAGGCTTTCTCCCCCCCCTGAAAACCCAGAGGAACGAGCCTATGCTGCTGCAGAGCTGGAATTGCACCCAAACCACAGGGAACTGTCCTGAGCGTCCCAAAATATTGCCCAGCCTACCCTTAGTATCTGCCTGCTGTTTTTGGGTTGCATTTGCAGAGCGGGGCCTGGGCTGCATGCAGACCCAATGGATCTTGCTGTTGTGAGCAATGGTGTAAGAGCAGCAGATCCCAGAGCCTAGTCTGCCAGGGGGAACAAAGAGATGGTTATAGGTTTGGGGAGAAAAAATAAGGAAACGAAAAAGAAAAGAGAACAAAGAGCCATTGACAAGAGGCATAAATAAGCTAGGTCTTAAGTGTCATTCCCCATCTGATAAAACAAAAATGTCCAGAGCAACCATTAAGAAAAAAAAAATACCACGCAGGATTAAATATCTGTTTGGCTCTATGCACTGACTGTACACAGAGCTCTTTTTCCTTTTGTGCTCTCAGTTATCTTTCTTCTCGATTAATGTGGAGCTGGCCACATATTCATATGTGGATGATGCAGACCCATATTTTGGGAGCTGCCTTTGTGTAGTCTGCACTTTCAGGAGCTTGGAGCAAAGCAAAACAGCAACATGTGTGTGAAGGAAAGGGGAAGGTGCTTGGGCTGATCCTATGACATGCATCAAAGGGGTAGGGATGAGAATTTGAGAGGGATTCAAAGCCAGAGACAACTCCAGCAAGGGGTTAAAGATGGCAAGACAGTACTGAATAAAAAGTACACAGCAGAAAAGGACAAGTGTGGGGAGTGCCGCTGTGGGCTGCTTGGGGCAAACAGGACATTGGTGACCATCAGGCAGCAAGGAGATGGACGGGTGGCTGCCCCTCACTGTGGGCTGTGAGCAGTGAGGGGCTGCACGCAATTTGGCTTTGCCATGCCAAAGAGAAGGGGGATAATCCATTCTCCACAGCACGTGGAGGTAAATAAGGCAAGAAATAATGAGATTAAAGTGCAGCAAGGGAAGCTCAATACAGCTGTCAGAAAAAACTTCCTAATGGTAAGGATAGCTGCATATTGCAATTGCCTCTTGGGGCCATGGCATCTCCACTGGAGTGAGACGCATGGGGCTGTCAGGAACAGCTGGGTAAAGCTGCATGCGTTTCTAGGGAGCAGGGATGTGCTGGTGCTTTTGATAGTTTCTCTTCCAGCCACACTTTTGGAAAACAATTGAAGGACTGCCAAGGTCAATGGCCCTGCGGTGATTTCCACTGGTGACAGACAGAAAGCTAGGTAAGCCCAGTACTCCTTCTCTCTAACCATAGTATTTGTTTGCATGGAAGTAGGTGTACCTGCTCAACATTCCTTCTCTGTGCACTTCCCTGGCCTCCTCTTCTCATCATGCAGATCACCAGTGTGTCCCTGAAGCACAGGATATGATGTCCTCTTGGGAACCCAGCTGGGGAAACTGGAATTCAAAGGTGAATAAGTAAAAATGTGGGGTGTTTTATTTTCTTCTTCTTCTTTTTTAATATATATAAAATAGAGACTGAATTCTGCAAACCTATGTGTGGTTACTTCACTGTTAACCCAAGGGTAAACATCCTCACACTCAAGGCCCATCTCCGCTGACTGGAGCTCCCCATTAAAAGGTCTGTGCTTCTGTATAGCGTGTTCTTCAAAAGCCAGATGACAATAAGAAGTCGTCTTACTTCAGCAAGGCACCTATTTCACTTCTCTCACTACATCCATAGGAAAATAGCTGTGCTAAATACACTTTGGGATCAAGGCCCCGTCAAGCAGAATAGATTCCATGCACCAAACCGACAGGCTTCTTGCAGATTTGTTGCTATGGTGCTATTGCCTTGAGATATTAAAATATCACTCATCAGCCTCCATGGGAGCCTACCCAGAAAAGTAACCACCACAAATTAATAGAACATTGTTTTGGCCGCAGTCACCGAGCAGTTAATTTGTTTTAAGCTTTAATCATCCTTAACTTCACGTTTGGCTGTTAACCCACAAACTGATCATTAACTGCATGTAATGAATGACTGATTTCTAAAGGATTGTTCCAAAGCAAGTTGCTTTTTCATTTGTTGCCAAATGACTTTAATATCTCCCACCAGCACATGGGTGACCTATTGATTCCCCCATAAGAATCTGAGGTGAAACAGGGAGGTACTTGCAGGTTATCTGCCTATAAACAGGCTGCTCAGAGCTGATAAACTTGATGGGGCTGCATCCCACTTTCCAATTTCACTCAAGCTTCCCAAAGAGGCAGGAGTAACCTGGCTGGGTTGTTGTGGGTCACAGCTGGAGGTCTTTAATCAACATTCCCAGTGAAACAGCAGGAGTTTGGTTGGCCTGAAACCCAAATCAAGATTTCGCTGGTATTTACTTTGGTGCTTGTCCCTTTCATAGCAGCTGGTTATGGATGAATGTGATGTTGCTGCAGAAATGATCAAATGCCAATTGGACTTCTTGTTTTTTTTCTTCTCCCTTCAGTTTTAAAATGCCTACAACTGAAATGTTCTAGTGGCAACTCGTTTAGGCTGTTTAGATGTATCTGCTAGTAAATGAAAGGAGCAATTTTTTTGTTTTAGGTAAACAAAATCTTCTGACTCACAGTCCCTATGGTCAGCCACGAGACAATCCTCCTCTCCCATCTTAAGGTCTGTAAGGCCCAAGAAGCTGACTCTGACTCACTGAGGAGGGGTGAGGACTGGGCCATTTCCACAGTGTGCACCTTTCTTGCTGACAGTGCAGACAGAAGTCAGACGGGAGAAAGCCTCCACCGCACTGCCCCAGTTTCTCTTCAGGTATCACTGGGCTTTGATTGTTCTCTTTGGTACAAGAATAAGTTAAACTCATATTTGTAAGTATCTGCTTGAACTCCCCTGCACTGATAGGCACAGGCATTGGGAAATTTGTGTTTAGTACCACCACTGCTGCATCTTTGAACTTAATTTTGGAAGCACCCCTGTCACCCCAGTGAAAGTAAAACACGATATGGAACTAAAAGCTTCCTGCCAGACTTACAATGCTAAGTGCTGCCAGCTTTTTCTGGAGAAGAGTCTTCAGTAAAATATTTTCTAATTGAGGAATGCTGATTCCTTCAAACTGTTGACTTTCTGGTGAGAACCACAAAGGAAAACATGCCCAATATATTTCTCAAATAAAACTAATGAAGAAAAAATTAGGAATGTCTAATGTGTTTTCATGTTACTGGCATTTATAATGGTGTTTTCTTTATTCAAATGATGCCTGCTATTGAAATAATTTTACTTTCAAGTGAACAAAAAAAAAAAAAAACAACCAGCGTGAAAGTATTGAAATGCAATGTTTCAGTTGACTCCCACTGCTTTTTTTGTTGTTTGCCTGCAAACATTTTCCACAGTTTGAGTTTTCAGTTCCTTTTTGTGACCTTAGAGGTATTTCTTCCATTTCAAGTACCTTCTATTTGCAGAAAACAGCAAGCAGATAATTGTGCCCAAGCAAAAAACAGGGTGAAGCTCCAGCTAAGGCAGGCCATGGAAACACCAGGAAAACATTCCCAGTGCCTCAGCACCTGGTGCCATGGCTTCAGGGCACAGCAGGGCTCTGCTGTGGGTTGTTCAGACCAAGCATGCCATGGGCCTCCTGTGAGAAGCTGCCAGCGTGAGGCCCAGCAGGACGAGGAAATGGATAGGAGCAGGCTGAGAACTGGAGGGACAGTCATTTTTTTTTTTTTTTTTCTATGTACATTTATTGAATTTTCCAGTTGCAGAAATGCAATCAAGTCAATTCATAGTCCACAGGAAGAATGTCCTAGTGTAACAAAAACACAAGGTTTCCAGTATTCATTTCTACTGCTAAAATCTTGCAGAAAAGTATCTGTTACCACGCATAGGGAGGGAATGTTCTTAACGGGGACAAAGCTCCCAGTGAAATCCTGGACTGTAGCACTGGGACCAAGGCGATGCAGAGGCTGCCACTGCTGCTATTACTGTTTTTAACCCTGCTGTGTCCTGCATCACGGTGGGACCAGCAATACACCAGTAACTTCTGCTGCATTGTGCACTTTTGTAAAGCTGTCTCCTCAGACCACACCAAACTCACATTGGAAAGAGTTTTCCAGAACTCAGTGAGCTCCCAGTTCTGCCAGCAGAGCTGATAAGAGGGCCTGAGGCAACAAGCCTGACTATAGGGACAGCCACCTCTGTGATCGCAGTTATCATTGCTCCTGAAGGCAATAACCACAATAAAGCGGTTAGTACTAATAAACCAGATCTCCAAGCAGCAGCACTGCTAGCAGCACTCACTTCATGCCTTGGGCCAAGATGTGGAGAAGCTTGGACTGTGAGGTTCTGAGTGCTGGCCTGCAGGGCTGCTAAGCAGTGTGGGGCTGGACACAGGATGCCAGAGTGAGAGTATCTCAGGACGCCAGGATGCAGGATGTGGGGTGCAAAGCAGAGATGGGAGATGCGTGCTGCAGGATGAGGGGGTGTGCGGATTTCGGGATGTGAGGATGAAGGATACGGGGAAGCAGGGATGCGAGGCTGGAGAGATGGCGAGGCGGCTGAAGGGTTACGGTGGCGGCGGCCGCCCCCTGCTGTCGGTACGGCCGCAGTGCCGGTGGCTGTGGGGCCGGGGCTCCTCTGGGAGCTGCCTCGATGCCGCCCGCTGCGCCTCGGGTCGGCACCCGCTGCTGCAGAGCCGCGCCCCTTCTGCCCCGCGATAGCCGCTTCCCGCCAGCCGGCCCCCTGCTTTGGCCCGATTTTGCAAGATGCTGACGGATCCTTGTGTTTTTCGGTTTTTTTCCCCCCCTTTGTTTGTGCCAACACTTGGCGACAAAGGAGCGCGCGTTTTCCATGCAAGCTGTCCCGCGGTGCCGTCGGGTTACTGATTTATCCCATTAGCTTAGAGGTCAGAGTAGCACAATCAGGGGCTATTTGTCCACTAGCTGGAGTCACTCACGGCTGACAAAACCGTCCTCATTTCCAGCCCCCTGCAGCTGTGTGAGAATCAGTGCAGCGAGTAGGAATGGCGCCTGAGCCCTCTGCACCCCTTTTCCCAACTGCAGATCATCCTGAATAAGGCAGCACAGCGAACCGGTGCCTACAGGCAGCTCGGTGGCTCCAGCTCTCCTTTCCCAGGGACTGCTGGGACAGCCGCACAGCTCTGCGCTGTCACCAGCCACCTGTGGTGGGGCTACTTTCTTATTCCTTTATTGCCTGTTTTTGTTTTCTATTAAGAAAAAAGAAAGAAAAATGAGAAAAAAGAAAAAAGGAAAAAAAAGAAATAGTACACTTTCTCTATTATCAGAAATGTCCCAATATAGTTACAAACAGGCTGTGCTGTACTAATTTCTTAATCTCCTCTAGGATGAACTAAAAACTTACTCATGTGATTACCCAGTTCTCATCAAATATACACAGGACCAACCCCTGGGACTGGTACATGCGGTACAGCATGTTTTCCATGGCTGTTCTGTGCCACTTGTGTAGTGGTAGCAGCACAGCTGGTGAGAACCAGGCCAGCACGTCTCTCAAGCTTCACATCTCTGTCAACCACTTCAGGGGGCTTTTTAGGCAGCTGAAAACTGGTGCTTGGAAAAAAAAAAAAAACAACAAACCTGCTCACAAAGAGCAGGAGGAAATTATGCCAAGGCAGAGGTGAAATCATCCCAGGGCAGAGGTGTGGAAGTCGCCCCTGCACTCTGCAGGCAGATTGTTCAGGCACCACACTGCAGAAAAAGAAATGTGTTATTCCATGGATCTTTAATTTTTATCCATTTTTTTATTGGCGGAGCCTGATATTTTCCAGCAGAGTTGTAAACCATCTGTCATGAATTCAAGGCAACTGACAACAGGGTTGATTTTCTTAACTGCCTTTCCCCTATAGATAACCCAGAGGTCCCCCCAGGGCCTGAAGACAATAGGTTGCATACTGTTGGCATTGATAGATAGGCTTCCTCCCCCTCCGTTCAGCCTGGAAAAGTGTTTGCCTGTCTTGTTGCTTAAACAAATCAAATGTTCCAACCCCAAACAATGCTAGAGCTAATAATGGAAACTGGGACTGCTTTAGGGTTTGAGTCTCCTGCTTCCTGGTCCTTTCCATTCCCACCCCTCTGCTCCATCCAGCACTGAGATTGCATTTCATTTAATTATGAAGTGTGTGCACATGTGTGGCAAGGAATTACAGAAATCATTCCAAAGATACCAGTGTCTTGAACTGTGGCATTGGTGCAGGATTTAAACTGGCAAGGTGGAGAATTAGTCTTCTAAAGAAGCAAAACCAACAAATCACCGTGTGCCTTTCCCTCACCTGGCTGACTCCATCTGATCAATGATCTCTGTATTTGCTCCCAGAGATGGGAACCAGTCATAGGAAAAACCATGGCTGCAGCACCAGTGTGAATACAGAAATACAGAAGCAGGGACATGTTTACTGCTGCGTGCTCCTGGTGGCAAGCTTGGCTTACAGCTCCCGCACCCGTGTGCCAAAGTACCTGTGGTACAGACATGTTAAAACCCTTGCACCACAAAATACTGGATCTATTTTGAGGGTGAGAAAGCATCTGACTAGCAAACTAGCTATGTATGTTTTGTCCTGGCTCTGTTAAAAACCTCCTTTCTAAGAGAATATGGGAAGTAATGAAACTGCCTGCAGTAAAATACCTGATAAGCCTTTCCTCTTCTACAGAGAGGGTAAATACATGTAATTTTCCAATTAGCTCTTGCTCTGAGCAATTATGTTGATCAAATAATTGAATAAGTGACAGGAATGTGAATTCTGGAGACAGTTAATTTCCTTCATCTGCCAGTTTATAGCTTGACTTGCATGAACACATAAACCAGGCCAACGTGTTATTTATAACTTTGGAAGAACAACTAACAGACATGAAGAGCTATGTTTTTGGTGTACAGAGATGAAGGTTTCTGCTAGTAAATTACAATAATAGCATAAAAAGTGAGTTTGCTGTTTATAGCCAGCATGTGGGACAGGAAGGATGTGGGGCTTGCAGATGAAACAGTGAGTAAGGTCAGAGGCAGTGCTAGCAGGGCTGGAAGTGGTGCTGATAACTGTAGGGGGCAGAGGGGCAGCTAAAGCCTTACTGTTATGTTTGGTGACGCATGGCATTTGTGCTGCCCTAGGGACTGTCAGCACAGCTCCAACTCTCCTAAGCATCCCTGCCCTTCCGCACACCTACCCACCCCTCCTCACATTGAAGCTGAGCATCATTTTTGAGGAAGAGCAAGGACCAAAATCACTTTGCATGGATGATCCTTTGCAAAAGAAACAAACAAGCTGTTTCCTACTTGGGATAGGTCCTGGACAAGAACCAAGATGCTCTGAAAAAGAAGAAAAAAAAACAAAACAGTCCAGCATGCTCAACATTGATGCACAGGAACAACCTTCACAGACCTGGTCCTGATTTCTAGCAAAAGCACAAGACGCAATGGGAGCTTTCTTCAGAATTAACTTGTTAAAAAGAGCTAGGAAAACGCATTTGTTTTTCTTCTTAAAGCTATCTTTAGATTGTCTTAACCAGTTGTACCTTTTATCTGAAGCCCCTGTAGCAATCCAGCCTCCCATCCAACAGGAACTAATTAGCAGAGACATACAGTAATAAAAGTAGCACACAGGCATGAGCCACTGCCTCCCAGGGAGCGTTACCTGGATGAGACCTACGCTGGCTGCAAAGAGGAAAATTGTGCAATTAATTGCTTCCTGATTAAAGATGTTTGCAGTCTGGACCTTACATCTTTAAGGCCTAAGAACAGACACCAAGGTAAATCTGGAGCTTGCCCACAGTTGTTAGAAGACCTCACCACAGACTGCAGCTATTGGTGCTGTAATTTTGGTTTATGAATAAATGCTTTCCTGTCTGGGCATATTATGCCCTAAGCCGAGTCTTCAGAAGGTCAAAACTGAGGGGCAACAGAAGGTCTTGTGTGGGTTTAACTAAATTTCTAAGCCAGTTTGGTTAAAGCAGCACCATTCTTCTGTGGGGACAAGATCCGAGGGGAATTAATTTCCCAGGCTGTGAACCAGAAGACACAAAATTCCCCTGGACGATGCTTCAGGCTAGGAGGCTGTTTAAATGATGATAAATATCAGGGCGAATCAAGAAATGACCAGTGATTACAGATGCAGCGGGAGAGGGGCTGTCCTAGGTGAAGGGGCCAGGCTGTGGGGAGGCCTGCTGACTCTGCGCCCTGATGCGGCCGCACCAACAAGATGGGGCTCATCCTCAGGGTGGCCCAAGAACTATTGCTGCAGGAGCTGCTGGGCCTGCAGGCTGGCTGCCATGCAGAGAAACCATCAGGGGAAAACCAAAGGGCAAAACAAGGGTATTTTAGTGCACAAAATTCCATTCTTGCTGCCTCCTGGGAAGCTGCAGGGCTGGTGATTTATGGATCCCGCCAGAGAAGAGCTTTGTTTGGCACCACAGTTTTTCACGCTTGAGTGTCGCAGGAATACACACTTTGTTTGCCTGCATTCTGCTGTTGCCCCAGTATTGTCTCACCATCACTTCTTTGCTAGCTGGCTTTGTGATATTCAGCAGAAATATGCTAATCTTTCAAGCAAGAAAAACATTTTAATATCTAATTAACTCCGACTATAGGAGCGGGCCTGTCAAGCTCAGGGTGAAATGTTATGCTCTTAAGCATTCACTTAAGCACCTTGCTGGATGGAAGTTTGAGGAAAAAAGGTGACAGGTCTTTTTTGTGAGCCCCCAGCCCTCCTCCCCACATACATTGTGTTAGTGAGAGCAGTGGGGTGTTGTATGGCCTGTATTATGGAAGGCTGATGCACAGATAGCAATTTAACATGCGATTTGACCACCCTCCTCTACAAAACCAATCCAGTACCTCTACAGGAGAAGTTACATCACGGGGAAGGAAAACAATCACACAATTGTTAGTGGGGGAAAAAAAAAGGAGAAAAAAATGAGCAGAATGTAGAACAGGAGCTTATCAGAGACTCAGATTTTGGGAGAAAAATTCCCTGAATCCTGAGGAAGGAAGGATCCTCTGCAGTGCTTCAAGTGCTCTTCTGACAGCCCCATCTCACAGGAGCTGGGCCCCTTCCTCTTGTGAAAACAGGGCCTGGAGAGCTGAAAATGAACTTTAACAGGAGTCCCCAGAGTGCAGCAGGGCTTTGAAGCTGTAATTAAGCAGACTGGGTCTTAACAAATCTGACTGGCACAGGCAGTCGTGTGTGAACTGTGATTTTATAAACAGTAGGAATTACTCGGAGTGCAGACAACCAAAGCTTGGAAGCATCTGAGGTGGGGCTTTCCCTCACCTCACAGTCAGACCAAGTGCCATCTGAAGTTCAGATCTCAGTTTTGCCCAAGCCTGCAGGTGTTTACATCTGCATGCCTTATATTGCAAGGGATTTGGCTAACTCACCTCCACAAGAACTTGGATTTTAACTTGTCTAGGGAACAGCTGCATTACTTATTTTTAATGACTAGAAATCATCCTTAATTAAAGCATTTATAAGGACTTCCCCAACAGCTGTGAAGTAAATTTGACCTCTCCTCCTTAGTCCACCTCCCTATGCAGTGCTTTCAGCAATCACCTGAATCATTTAGCACATCAAAATGATATTTCCTACAGATGCAGGTTCAAAATGTCTTTTGGGTAATCTAAGCCCATATTTAAGAATCCAGATCCTGCTATTATGTGAAGGGATTTGTATCTCTCTCTTCTTATATGTTGTTAGCTCTTGTCCTGATCTGTTAGAGCAAACAGAACACAATCGTATCTGCTTGCATTAATCATCAGATGCCTGTTTTGCTCTGCTCACCAATGCAGAGTGCTTGTGAGACACCCACTGGTAACCATGTGCCATCACAGCCCTCTTCAAGTACTTAAGGGAGCAGATTCACTTATTCCTCCCAACATAATTTTCTGCTTGGTTGTGAAGTGGGATGTTCAGCATGTGGCAAGGAATGTAACCGTGATGCAGCAAGAGCATAGGGAGGGAGAGAGGATAAATAACAGAGTCACAGAACTGTGATCCAAAATTGCCATAAAGCTGTCCTGGTTTGTCACGTAAACTTCTGGGAAGAGAAATGCTGTTCAGTGGCCAGTACAGTCCAGGCCTCATGGTATCATTTGCTCTCTGCTGTGTCAAACTGAGGACATCTGCAGCACAGAATCTTGCTCAACCTCTAGCCCTGAAGTCAAGGATGGTATCATGGGATATGCTGCAATCATTTAAGTTTCATTAGCAAAGTTTCCTAAATACTCTGGAAGAAATTGTTCTCAGTTATTGTGGTGGCTCAAGAAAATTCTCATCTCTTACGCTAGTTAGCATCCATTGTGTTATAAAGAACTTAAATTTATTTTTTATAAAAGCAGAATACTACATGTGATTGGGAAACATTCTTTCCACAGTTTGTGATGTTCGTCTTTATGCTGGCTTTCAGAATTGTAGGCACTGGACATGCAACACTACACTTAAACCTCTGGGGAAAAGGATGTGTCTACAGGCTGTGCTCACAAAACTCTGACAGACAGGCCACATTCTGGAGTTTAATTTCTTCACAGAATACATGCTGGGAGCCTTAGGTAAAAGGCACCCCAATTAAAACACGACTTGCACAGCAAAGGGAACATAAGGAGTGCTTAGGTTATGAAGATGGGTAGTAAGGATCTACTGCATGGCTGTGCTAGAGTACAAATCTGCATTATGAAAGTGAGATTGGTTGAGCTCTTGTTTGGAATTTCATTTCAATATTGAAATATAATGACAAGGAGCCACGCAGGCTTGACTATAATACCTTTCACTTAGCCAAAACAAGTTAACAACCATAACGTAGATGAAGCTGAGATAAGCAAGTTTTCACACCCCTGCAGGGGCCAGTCAAGCAAAATGTCTCTCAGGCAGATTGAAAGTTACTTGTTGATATATACCTTGAAAAAAGTAGACAGCTGAGAATCTGAGATCTGCTGAAAGATGTCTGCTGATGATGGAGAAACACAGCAGGAAATCATGAGGAATTAAGAGTACAAAAATCAGCACAGGAGAACAGCACTACCAAACAAGGAAAAAAAGAACCGTGAGATGTCGGCCCTAACACCCACATGTTTTGGTTGAGCATCTTCATTTCCTATTGTACTACAAAAATGTCCAAAAAACAAGCTGCAAGGTAGCACAGATTTAATGCTCATACCTACCCATGGCATGCTAAGTTTCAAGTGATAAAACTCCACCTAGTGAAAAGATGGGGCTTACTGCAACATTCAAGCTGAGTGTGATAATGGAAAAGTTCTCTCTGGAAGGAAGCAAGCCTCACAACATTACACTCTCCTAGTGTTGATATGGCTTAATACATCCACCTCAAATCATAGTAGACTACAGCTGATCCTCTTCTTGATTTTACTGAGATAGTATTTTGAAAAAGACTCTTCATTGCACCTTATTAAGCCACATGCCAACTTTATAGAAATGGAACATAATGGACAGTGCAACTGACATCCTCTGGCTTTTATCACCTTGCTGCTTCTTACAATCACATCACAAACGTTGACTGACCTGAAGCCCTTCAATATCACTGAAGATTTATTAATGGACTTGATCTTTGAATCAGGCCCTTAATGTCCTTTTTCTGATGATGTAATAACAGAAATAAATCACTAATGTTGTATGTCCCGAAAGTTTTAATATATCGTTCCCACTGTTCAGAAAAGTTATTGCATAAAATTCTAATACATAAATTCATCTGAATAACAATTAAAGAAAGTATACACCACAATTTTGTCAGAGCAGCTAAAGGAAACCAGATTTTATATGCAAATCCCTCATAGAGAAATAAAACAAAGCCTCAGCAAAATTGCAGTTCTCTCTTCCCCAAATCAACAGAACTGCTATTGTATTATTTGTATTATATGTATTAATTTGTATTATATGTATTAATAGTTACTGCAAATTTTCATTGGAATCACACCACCTCCACAAGCAAACAGCTCAGAAAAAGAAAAACCCCATTTCAAACTGATATATGCAAATCTGAAATGTATTTATTAAACAATGACTTTCAGCACACATTGGCTTTATCTGTTAACTGAATTAACATACAAAGTGGGCTTAATGCTATTTACACTCCATTTTCCTTAAGCCAATGTTTTCCTTTCATTATGACTTTAGAACAGACTCACAAGTTTCAAAATACCAATGCTCCTTACAGTTTATAGAACTTGACCTTGTGTGCATTGCTAACAGGTACATGAATACATTTGAGCACCGAAACAAAAGGCCAGATTCCCTCATCTATTAAAGCCAACATCCATGTAAGCCTACAGCTCCATGATGGCAGCTGATAGACCATCAGAGGACGTGCATGCTTTTATTAGATTGATGAAAGGAATGGTGACAAGGACATAACAAAGTGCGTGGCAGAATTAGATCTTACATTTCACCATCTGGTTAGAATAAGATGTGCTGTGCCAGCTTGTAACAGAAGCATGAATAGGGCTCTTCAATTTAACAGTGTGCCAGAGCCAAAAAATGGCATCTACAATTCAGCTTCTTACACAAAATCCTCAAGCATCACAATAATCAATCTTGAGCTGTAATTCCACAGCTACCCCCCTCTTGCACAGCAAAAAAAGGAAGTGACCTAAAGCTCAGATATTTATTCTTTGCTCACAAGTAAATATACTTTCTTCCACTTCACATAAAACACTGAAATATACCTGTCTTCAGAGAAAAACACCCTCCTTTCTCCCCTTCTTTCACACTACCCATCATAATGGTGAGTTCTCACAGTTCACTGAAAAATTAAGCAAGGCCAGATTACTACCCTTGCTTACTTTAAACAGTTGATAGAAAATACATTACTTCAATGTAATTCACTAGGCTCTGGTATCTAAGAGAGTTCACTGGTGGAAAAAAAATGCCTGTTTGGCAACTACAGCTATTTCAGTGGTCTTCAAACCCTTTTTAGATCAGGCTAATGAGTTACCCTTTTAAAAAACATTTAGTACATAGTTTTCGTTGCTGTTATTTTCTAGCAAAATGACCAAATTGGTCATTTTGGACTTGGATAGCAAGTAAGCAGATGCTTGGCAAAATCTGACAGCTCAAAAAGCACTTTAAGAGCAAGAGAATGGAAACTAGCCACTAAAGCAAAAACTGCATAGAGCTGGAAGTGTGAAAACATGGAGAAATGGCAAAGCCGCAGTATAAGCAGTTACACAGGATATTATACTAGTGATTTCTTGTTTCTTCATGCAGTCATGAGGCAATCATTACCATGACATAAATCATAAAAGCTTTCATTTGAAAACACAAGAGGAATAAGATACTCAATTATCCCACTTACGATCTTGTTAAGATCTTATTAAGTGTCCAGTATAAGATTATGCAGCTGTAACAATTTTAGCTCAATTAAGAAGGCCTGCAAAATGAAGGGGAAGAAGTTTATGCAGCTTAGAAGGCAATGCTGATAGCCTTCTGAAGACAGCCTTTGCATAAGCCTATTTCGATTTCAGAAATACAGAGCAATATAAGCATCACCAATCCAAACCAAAAAACATTCTCATGGCATGAATACCATCTACATTCAAGTTCTCAATCATATGCAGTCCTTGCGTGTTCTGTAAAAAGGATCGTTCTTCTGGGTTGGTTATTGCTCTATTACAGGAAACAAGGTAATATTTTCAGGAGAGTTACAGTATGCATTTTGTAGATCACATAGTTCACAAAAACCCTTATGGCCAGTGTCTTTATCCTCTGCTGCTTCTGTAAAACTAGAATTCTGTTTCTCCCAAATGACACAGTGTCTTCATGAAGACCTTCTCCCTGACTTGAACATTTTGAGAGCATTTATGCCTCTTTGCTGTGGTTTCTAACCTGCAGGTAATGGCCCATAATGCACTTCAGACAGAACCTCTAGCAAGAACGCACAGTTCATCTGATGCACGTGACTCCAGTGAACTCTGTGAGAAAACAAGGGGAATACGAAGGGGAAGGGAAAGTATCCTTATTTCTTCTCTGAAAGGAAAAAGTGTTTCTGACAATAAGGAGCTCTGCTTTCAGAGCTGTAACTTGACAGGCAAGCTTATTAAAGAGAAACAGCCCCTACACTCAAACACAAAAATCAATTCAAGATTATTAATTTAGATCTGTTCTAGAAATGAATTAAGAGATTACATATGTAAGAGAAACTGAGGAGTCTGCACTGCTATCAAACAAAGGTGAATGTCAAAACCCATGCTGTTTATCTCGACTGCTGAGTCACATCTAATGGTGGACGTGCCTCACCAAACACCACACCCTGGGAGCGTTTCAGCACTTCCCTTCTACCAGAGCACTGCCTTAAAAAAAGCACACACACAATGATGTGACAAGAAGTGATCTTTTCCTGCTGAACAACGTACATATATTTAAGGTTTTCACAAACATTTGGCCAAAAATTGTACATCATAGTACTTCCCAAGTCACAAACACTACATTAACCATTCTTACAGGATATGCTTTACAAGGACACATGATTTCAACAGCTACCTCTCACTTTCCTGCACCCCCTCAGAAGAAGTGTTGGACCCTTGAAGCCTTTGACTGTAACTTCAGTCTCTGCAATCTTGCAACCAGACTTCCTCATTTTCCAGGAGCTCAA
The DNA here is from genome assembly GCF_023343835.1 of Lagopus muta. Lineage (NCBI taxonomy): Eukaryota > Metazoa > Chordata > Aves > Galliformes > Phasianidae > Lagopus > Lagopus muta. The sequence continues at coordinate 70,670,451 of NC_064434.1, forward strand.
AAAAACCATTTAGTTCACATATGCAATGTACAGTGTTTTCACTAACTGCTTTCACACTCTGTTCATAAGAACTGTTCATTTATTTCACACCACAGAGGTGGTACTTTCTGGATTTACTCGCATCAATCTTGAAGCATTTCTCAGATCCTGTAGCTGCTTGGCTGGCTTTCCAACTCCCTCCTCAAATCTTTTTTCCACAACAGGAAGGACAGTTTCATAAAGGAAGGATGCATTCTGCCTAATGAATGCTTTCTTCTCAGGGTCCTGTTCGCACCGTAAACTGTAATCAACATGCTGGACAGCCACTAGGATGATTTCCACAAGGCTCTCCAGAAGAACCATGTGCAACTCTGGAAAGTAAAGCTTTAATGCTTCCTCCAAGAAGGCCATAGTCTGCTTAGTGAAAGCTACTACAGTATAGCTAAGGTTGACCCAGCAGTCATCACCAGTGTATTGGTCAAAATTGCCTACGCCGCAGCTCTTCATCTCCTCCCTGAGTTTCCCCAGAGCCTCTGGAGTCATGAGGTTCATCCTCCTCCACATCTCCTCAGAGTTGCGGTGCTTGGTGGCCTCGATGATGATATCCTTGTAGCTCTGCAAAGCACCTTTGATATCCTTTACCAGAAGGGCATGAATGATGAAGGTGAGATCCAGTCCAATGTCGCTGAGCTGCTTGCAGTGCTCTTTAGCTACCTTGGGTATGAAGGAAAAACAAAGTGTTATTTGATAAATTGGGTAAACATAGAGAATATAAAGGGGTCACAGTTCACTTACTTCTGCCTTGAGAAACTCCTTATTACTGAGAAATCAAAAATCAAAGGACAAGCCATGGTTGCCAAGAACACCGGACAACTACATTGTAATCTTTTTCTTCCCCCATAACTTGAGAAAATTGGTTACATAAAAAATTAAGGAAGCGTAGTCAGGTTTGGAAAAGCAAAAATAAGTCTTCAAAATACTCACTGTTCAGATGAGATTATACAAATTTTAGGATTTCCAATTAAAAGCAAATTAAGGAAGAACATATTCTGCATTTCTGATAAGGGCAGGTTTTTTTCACTGTGCATTTTCATCTTAATGTTTTGTCTGTTAAATTTAAAAAACAAACCAACCCCAAATGAAGATGAGCAGTTTAATGAAGGAAACTCTTCCAGAGTTGCACCCAGTCAACAACTACACTAGAATAAGAAATTAAGACCTGCAAGCTTTGTTCAGGCCATCATGGCACACCTCCCTCCTTGGGCACTCTTACCTTCACGCACTCCGCTGCAGTTGATAAGCTCTCTTTACTGTCAAACACTTGTTTGCTAAAGGCATCTACAAACATCCTCATGGAAGAGCGGGCCCACACAACGAAGGCAGAGTAGCAGCCATTGTTGCCAGCAAAGTCCGTCTCAAACTCTCTGGCCGTCTCTAGAAGGCTGGTGAAAAAGACGTGGCAGAGTTTGTGGATGTAGAGCAGCGTGGCACCTTCAATGCGCAGCTGTCGGATGGCCGTGTGCACCGCGGCCGCCCGGTTCTTCAGGAAGAGCTCACACGCCTTGGTGGACTGGCCCAAGCGAATGAGCTGGGACACGGCTCGGCGCGTGGCTCGTGGCCCTCCTCGCAGCGAGCGGTCCGGAGACAGCTCAAAGACCAGCACGTCAGTAAGCTGCCGGACCCGCTCATCCACCTTGGCCCGCAGCTCCTTCACGGGCTGGCTCGCAGGCTTGTCTCCCAAGTACTCGTTGAGTTTATCGAGCAGGTCCACAGCCCCTTCAAAGTCCCGCTGAGCGATGCAGACGTCCAGGTCCTCCGGCAGCTCCTGGATCCACTCAAGCGAGAGGTCGACCGTCTCCTCCTCAGCAGAGGGCTCTTCCTCCTCCTCCTCATCCTCGTCCTCCTCGAAGGGGTTGGTGGACTCAGGAGGTGTTGGGGCGGGCCGGGGCAGGGCCTCCTGCTCCAGGCGTCGCTTCTCACTGAGGGCCCGGTTGCGCTTGGTCTCCTCCAGCACCTCCAGCCACTCCTTCTTGATCTTAGCGTTCTCGGCCTGGAAGATGCGGCTCTCGGGGAACATGAGCAGCTTGAACATGTCCTTCATGGGCGGGTTGTCCTTGACGTTAATCACGGCCAACCCTTCCAGGGGGTACAGGGCGTCGTAGCGGTAGGCGCCGCGGCGGTTGGGCAGGGCGGTGGCCACCAGCAGGCAGTCGTTCATCAGGAAGGCGTGCACCCGCTGGATCTGCGCCATGTGGTCGGCGTCGTACTCCAGCAGGTCGCCGTTGTACACCAGGTACTTGCCGGGGCTCTCGGGCAGCAGGTCGCGGCAGCCCTCCACCTTCTCCAGCAGGGTGGTGAGCGTCCGCTGCCGGCCCTCCTCGCTGGCCGCAGCCTCCTTAGCCGACAGTGGCAGGAAGGGGTCGGCGGCGGCGGCGCGGCGGGCGCCCAGGGCGGGGTCGTCGCGGTCGGCTTGCAGGAGTAGGGCCTGTGTGACGGCCTCCATGATGCCCTTCTGCTCGGTGAGGATGTGGCTGAGCTGGTACATCTCGCTCTCCAGGTAGCTGATCTCCCGCGCCGTCTCGATGAACTGCCGGTAGTTCTGGTAGACGTTGCGCTTCAGGCTCTGCGCCGTCTCCTCTTGGAGCGCCTGGATGCGCTGCCGGTGCTCCTGCAGATCCCGGTCGCCGTCCGACTGCTGCGACAGCTGCTTCACGTACTCCGCCGCCGCGAAGCCCCCCGACTCCAGTTGCCGCCGCAGCCGGCTCCCCCCGCCGCCGCCGCCGCCGCCCTCCCCGAGCGCCAGCGCCATGGTCAGCACCCGCCGCCGCTGCTAGGGAAACCTCGACTGCGCTTGCGCACGGAGCCCCGGACGCCTCTCGAGACGGCTTTGCTGCCTCCCTTACGCAGGCGCAGCCGCTCTGCCGGAGAGCAGCGTAAGAGAAGCGGCGATCGGGGAGGAGCGCAGCGCACAACGCACGCGCCGGAGGAGGCGCAGTTCGTACGTAAGCGCCCGGTGAGGCGTGCGCATGCGCATGCGCAATTGGACTGAGCTAGCCGTTGGAATGTGTCGCGCAAAGCGCATCGTAACAGTGGTCCGAATGTTGACAGTGGTTAGCATGGAGCGGGAGCAGCAGGAGGAGGACGATTATAACTTTGCGCTGGCGCTGCAGGTCCGGGAGATGTGGGAGGAGGACGGCGAGGCGTCAGCGGCGGCGTGTATAGAGACCCCGCCGGACCCCGCTTCCCTCAGCCCGCTGTCGGTGGTGGATGAAGCCTGGGAGCTGCTGGACCCCAACCCCGACGTGCGAGCCCTCTTCGTGCAGTTCAACGAGGCGTTCTTCTGGGGACAGCTGTCGGCCGTGGAGGTGTCCTGGAGCCCGCGCATGACTCTGTACGGCCGGGAGGGGGAAGAGGGAAGAGGGGAGAGAGGAGGGGGGAGGCGGGGCTGGGAGCCCGCAGGTGCCGCTGCTGGGGTTGTGCCCCCTCCTCTGCTGCTGGGGCTCCTCGGGCACCCGAGAGGGTGTCGAGCTGTCAATTCTCAGCTGGCTTCGCGTATTGTAAAAGCGTGTCGCTGTCACTGTTTTGTTCTCGGGTCTCTTTCAGCTGCGCCGGGGTGTGTAAATATGAAGGAAACGGTGGGATGTGTTCTATTCGTCTGAGTGAGCCGCTTCTGAAGTTAAGGCCAAGGAAGGATCTGGTTGAGGTACCTGAGGGCTGCTGGTATATTCAGACATGAAATAGATGGCGCCTCGCCTCCTACATCTAATGTTTCATAGGAGTTTGTGCGTATGGTGACTCAGATTATGAAATAGTGGGGATGCTCAAGTTTGCTTGATGAGCAGATGCTGTAATTTCAACTTTCTTACATGTAGCTCTCTGGTTGTGGACGGGGTGATCTCTTTAAAAGTCTGACAAGCTTCAAGATTGTTTCTTTTCACAGTATCACTCAGTATTGCACATGAGTAGAATTAATGAGCACACATAGAATAACCGTTGTGGAATGTCACTCAGTATTATATAGAAGCAGAGTTAATGACGTCACAGTAGAATAACTGCTGTGCTTTTATGACTCAAGCGCAACAGATGAATGTATGAAAATTAGATCAGTGCCAAGATGAATGAAAAAGATTAAAATATTTCCAGCTTAGTTTGTAAATTACGTGTAATGCCCTTCAATTAATAATGATTTTTATTGTTTCAGACACTGTTGCACGAAATGATCCATGCCCTGCTTTTTGTTACTAACAATGACAGAGATCGTGACTCTCATGGGCCAGAGTTCCGCAAACACATGCGTCGCATTAATCGTTTGACTGGAGCCAACATCACAGTAAGCACAGTCCACTTCATGTAATATATATGGTCATAATTTGTTACCACAATTTTTCAATACTCTGAGTGTGGTACAAATAATGCACTTGTTTTTTTTCAAGCACTCTGTAGTTGGCACAAACACAAATTTGCAGCCACCTCTGACAATTCTGTAGGTGTTTTGCTGGGAGGGGAGAGGGGTGTTGGAGGGAATAAGTTGAAGGTGTGCTGTAACTGTCACGTGTAACCTCTGTAAGAATTTTCATTTAACACTGGTTTAAAATTTGCAACAATTTGTGAATTCAGGGTCAGAATAACTCTGTGGTAACAATAATATTTGGGGAATAGCAGCCTGTTTTAGTTGAGATCAGTAGAGCCTGATGAGTTCATGATATTTTAAGATTTGTGTACATGATAAGATTTTAATTAACATAATAGCCAGAGGAAGAATATAATGCTAGTATTGTGTACATTTGAAATAGGTTTTATTGCAGCTGATGTAAGGCAGCCAGGATATCACTGTGTCATGTCTTTTTTAAAGCTGTGTTTTAATTGCATTTAAATGTTCATCAAATTTTGCCCAGATTCAACTATTTTAACTGATAGCATAGAAATGATGACAGTAAGGTATCTTTGGGATTAAAATGTAAAACCAGAATGTGGGGAGCAGGGAGAACTTGTTTGTCACAATAGTAGAATAAAGTTTTATCAAAGAGGTGCAGTAAACTTGGAAGGGTGTTTCAAAACACAGAGCACGTGCCAGAATCCTTAGGAGAATAAACTGTTTATTTTGCAAGGAAGGCACTTGAAGAAGGACTTTGTGCTATGTCTATTCCATTAGCAGCTAAGCTCTGTTTCCTTCTTGGTACCTTACAGGCCTGCAGGAGGACTTCACCTTTGACCTGTATTATGAAAGAATGTGGTGGTCATGGTGTATGAGTGTGTATGAGAAGTTTGTAGAAATAGCAACGACTAAAATAAGAATTCTTCTCAGTGACTGGAGCTTGTTATATTTTTGTTACAACCTAGATCTATCATAATTTTCATGATGAGGTGGATTCGTACCGCCAGCACTGGTGGCGATGCAATGGCCCCTGTCAGTATATAGAACCTTACTTTGGGTATGTGAAACGTTCAATAAATAGAGCACCCTCTGCACGAGACTTGTGGTGGGCTGAGCATCAAGAGAGTTGTGGAGGTACATTCACAAAAGTGAAAGAACCTGAGAACTTCTCTAAAAAGCGCAAGCAGAGAACCGACACAGAAAAACTTCAGAATTCCAAGTCGAGTAAGAAAGGTATTTAAAATTATTTCTTCATTTTCCCAACTGTTCTTATAAGCAGTCCCTTGAGCAAATATCATTATGTGAGATTTACGTTAGACATTACTATTACGTAGAAAAGAACAGGGCCCATCTTGTTCATTTCTAGGTTTTTCAACTTAATTGTTCTCAAATTTTATTTTGCTGCATTGTTTTCAAGCTGCAGATTTTTTCATATAAGCCCATGGTTTATATATAAAAACGATGCTAGTTTTTGTGTTTTCTTCTTTGCAGTCCATGTGCATGTGGATGATAAGGAAGATAAGATAGATCCAAAGCCTTTTAGTGGGAATGGGTATCGACTTGGAGGAGCAGACAGTGGACTCCCAGAAAAAAGCTTAACATTCAGCAGCAATGTTACAGATAGTGAAAGATCTGATTCACAGCATCGTTCAGCAACAAGCGCAATACCAATTCCTAAAAATGAGATAAAATTTGAAGAATCACCCTGTCATAATACCTACTTTCCTCTCTTTACTGGTGATGCAAGTGAGGAAATGAACTTAGCTTCAAAGGAGGACTTCCCTGAGCTCTCTGTTGCTAATACCAAAGCATACAAGAATGTTAATGGATCACCTGTTAAAGTTGCTGATGTTGTGGAAGAAAACTCAAAAAAAGGTTCTGCAAAAGGCAAGAGGGCTTCGTCACCGTGCTATCACAGGTCACCAAAACAAGTTTGTCTTCAGCAGACTGCAGCAGATGAGACTCCATCCGATGAGAAGAAAAGTTTGGAAAGTACAGTGCAGCAGTGGCCAAGAGAGGAGGACAAAATTACCTTTGAAAGCTATTTCATAAAAAAGACGACTGATGCGGCTTCAAGCAGAAATACACCTCTGAAAACGGAAGCTGAATCTGCAGTGTGCTCTCCAAGATCCAGCACTGCTGAAAGGCAGGAAAAAAATGTCACTTGTCCTGTATGCCAGACTCAGGTTTTGGAGTCTAAGATAAATGAGCACCTCGATTCTTGTCTTACTCGCTCAGAGGAATCCTTCATCTGGAGCACTGTCAGGAAGAGAAAAGAAAAATAAAACTGCAGACTTTTAAGGCAGCTCTTAAAATGGAGACGTTCTAAATCCTGCTAATTTATCTTTGTTCCTTGGACTGTAATGTATTGGTATTAATGTATTTTTGGCTGTTCTTAAAGTTAACTACCCATAAGAGAAAAGAATTACTCTCCTTGTTGCACTGAAGTTAAACAGCAGGTATCTTTAGAATAGCAAGTATTTTGTTTAAGCCATCATTACACATTCAGGTAGTAGTTATTTCCTGTAGATAAGATAATCTGAAGGGCTTTCATTGAAGGTGGGAGAAGCATAGGCACCACAAACGTAGCTAACAATCCATTTTAAGCTTGGGATTGTGGAACAGGAAAAGGGAAACTCTAGAAGTTCAGTAAAGATGCTAAGAAATCAAAGCATGTTTGGAAGATGAGAGGGCTCTAAGCTTAAGGGCTCAATTTAAAAGGAATTAAAGTGAGCTTTGTTTTCAAAAGGATTTGAAAGTTAGCCGTGCTGTTAAAAGGGTGAGCAAATGCAGGCTAACGATTCTCAATATTCTATGTGCCTTTTGGCCAGGGGTCCCAGCTAGGCCTTCTAGCTACTTTTCTTTGATGTTTTGCACAAACTCAGTGAGAGTTCACTATTTCTGATGATGCAGTTATTAAGTATGTGAGTAACTGCCCTGCATTATATTGATAAGTAAAAGTTATGAGCAGTGGTAGCAGTGCTGCTAAAAACTGTTATTAGCCATGTTTTAAAAGCTTCCTTCTACTCCACTGAAAGTATTTAACTGATTAAACAATTTTTAGCTTGATTACTTAGGTATAAAACTGGTTATAAATATTTTTGCTAAAAAAAGAAATGTATTTTCTCATATGGCATTACTACAACAACTTTAAATGGCTATCTTAGTTGTAGATGCACATATGTTTGCCTTTATTTATAGTTCTTTTCTAAGACTAGGAAATAAGCTGATAGGGAATAGAGGTTAGTAAATGACATGTTTGCTCCTTTAAAATACTGTTGTATTTTAAAATGTTGACACTGAGGATGTTTAAAGTGGATCTGATTGTTCTTAAATGTTCTAAATAAACTGGTTCTGAATTCTACACTTTCGTTAAGCCTGGTTTTCTCATGGCAGTCATACATTAGTCATCAGTGCTCATGTTTATGTTTCCAGTGGCAGTCTAGTTTAAAATACCCTTTCTGTATCAACACTTTTCCATCTTACATTTCCCTCCAAAAGCACATACTACCAAATACGTGTTTATTGACCTCTGCCATCTCTGTTGTGTGTTTAATACAGTTTTACTTACAGTTATATTTCTTTGGATCCCTCCCCTTGATTTTCCTCTTCCCTAGGCTGATCAGTTCCAGCTCTCTCAGCCTTTCCTTATAAGGGAGATGCTCTAGGCATCACCTTAGTGCCACTCTGCTGGACATTCTCCAGTAGTCTCCTGTCTTTCGTGAACTGGGGAGCCCAGAACTGGACACGGGGCTCCAGCTAGCTGTGAACTCATCAGGGCAGAGCAGAGTGAGAGGATCACCTCCCTCAACCTGCTGGTTATGCTCTTTGTAATGCACCCTAGGATACCAGCATACTGAAGGGTAGCAGGAACAAAAGGATAGGTTTCTGAGAAAAAGGGTAATAGACATCTCCCCTGAATAACTGGAGCAGTTCGTGGTAACCACGAGGTGATGCAGCATGTCTTTGCTGCAGAATGTTAAGAAACTGTGACCACAGCTGTGTGCATCACGTCTTCTGGAGGCAGTCATCCCTCAGCAAGGTGCCTGCACATCTGCTGTGCCATTTGGCCAACCTGCATTGAGTGGCCACTGCGAGGTCACTTCTGAACTGAATTCCTCTGCAAGTGTACATTTATAGCTGCCTGACACAGTCATGCCTGACAGCTGTTTTCCATCAGCTGTTTTTCACACCACTCATTGATTTTTCGCTCTAAATTCCACAGGTTCTGACTTAATCTGAACTATTATAGTCTCTTTGAAGTCCGAGGATTATGAAAACAGTTGTTTGTAAGTTAAATCAAACATTCTACTTGCATTTACCCTTACAATGTGATTTACAGGTAGGGTGTCCAGGGGAGCATCTTGCATTCAGTATGTTGTGTGCTTGTACGTGTTATAAACAAAACCACCAGGCGAGGGACCTTTTGGGATTCTCCAGTACGCCGTTAGATGGCGCTCCTTACACTTAAGGAATGCTTATTTCTCCCTTAAGCTGTGCAGGGGAAGGGAAGGAGTGGAATTGGTAGGGCCTTATCCTGCCTCCACCAGCACTCCAGGCTGAGGGCAGAGCCACTGCCGAGGTGGAGGAAGAATAGGGATAGGAGGGAGGAAGGGAGGTCTGGAACCAAGTGAGATCTGAGAAGCAAGATCTTCAACTCGCTTTCCTTGGAGTGTTTGGCATCTCTGCAGGAGGGACTTGGAAGATGACACAAGAGCTCCTTTTTCTAGCTCAGGGTTCAGCGAATAACAACAAAGGTGTCCTTTCATAGTGCACATGTACCATGCCTATTGCATCCATTGCAATGAAGAGTCTGATTTTGTCATAATTTGGCATTAGCCCAGGTAAGGGAAGGAAAGCAGAGCTGTAAGGAGCCAGAGAGGCTTATAAAGCAGAAAATGCTTCTCCTGCTCCTTTTTCTAAGCCTGGGAGGTGTGACAAGCTCAGGAAAGGGGTAATGTACTGCAAGTGTGAAAGATTAAAAAAATAAAAGTAAAAAAAGAAATAGTCCATGGCCTTAATCCCTTGTTTCCTTTTTAGCTTCTGCCAGGCCAGGCTGTTTAAGACTAGATTAAGTCACTAAGAAGGTGCAGCAGCTTGGCCTGAATACCTCACCCTGTCCCAACCATCCCTTATCGTTGGCACCATCTCAGTTGCTTTTTTGTCCTGGTCTGAGAGCCTAACCTTGTATGCTGGGCAACATAGAATGGATAAAGGAGCAAGAAGCAACAAGCTGAATATTTGGCTCCCCTATTGCCCAGTTTGGAAGCAATGAGTACTTCTTTCTTTAAATGGCATCAACCTTTGGGCCTCCACTTGTGTACTCACTGCACCTGCCTTCTCCTTACAGGTCTGTCAGAAGATGCATAGAAAGCTGGGGTTCAAATGAAGGCTAGATATCCCACTGTGGTATCTTAGCTATAGGAATAGGGTTTAGTTGGGGGTCTTTCTTAATTCAGCAAGTCACCAATAGGCGGAGCAGCTACAGGTCCTCCCTGACGCTGTTTCTTACTACCCTTACCTTCCTGCTTTGTTTCCTTCTCTCATGACACCATCATCCAGGCCATGCATCAGAGGCTTCAGGAGGAGACGGAAAGCACCACGGCAGAAAACAAGGTAAAGGGAGGCTCTGCCCAGCCAAGGCTGGTGGAGGAGCAGGCAGCTGGGTCACTGCTTCTCACTGCCCAACCCTGGGAAGCTGGGTTTATTGGTGCTGCAGATGATTCGGATGTAATTAATTTTGAATGTACCTGTGAGAGATTTAGAAGGCAGGAAAAGCACCTGATGGTAGGAGGTGAGAGGTATTTCAGGCACTGTAAAACCCCAAAGGACTACTTGAGCTATCTGGCAATGTTTCCCTGGCAATTTCACGTAGTTAAGAGGACATCACCCAAGAAATTTTACTGCCAATGTTTGAGCAGGCCCTGGGTTCCTGAAGTGCGTTTTTGTCAAAACAGACACATAAAATGTAGTCATAGAATCTTTAAAGTTGGAAAAGACTACTAAAATCATCTAGTCCATCCATCAGCCCATCCCCACCATGCCCACTAAATGAAGTCTCTCAGTGCCACAGCCACACATTTCCTGAACACCTCCAGGGATGGTGACCCCATCACTTCCCTGGGCATCCTGTGCCACTGCCTCACTGCTCTTTCTGAGAAGAAATGTTTCCTAATATCCAACCTGAACTTCCCATGGCACAACTCAAGGCCGATACCTGTCATCCCAAAGCATTCCAAACAGTAAGTGATGGTGTGATTCGGAGCATTTTTGGAAGATGTTTTGGACACCGTCATTCCCTAGAAAGAATGAGGAGACCTGAGATTAGAGAAGAATGTCTAAAATTCCCCTAGTCCAGGCTTTCTTGTAACCCTTTTTTAGGCAGAGCTCTCCTATGCTAAATGAAACTGCAGGGACTGAGTCACTCATAGAGTCGTGGTCAGTCCATGTCCAACCTGGAGCAGATCCCAAGAGAGATGCTGCCTGGTTTCCTCAGGAAGGGCGGAGGAGTGGAGGTCTCTGCTGCTGGGCAAGTGTCTTTGGCATTGGGTTGTTATACAATGCCCAGCCCCTTAGTTTTTGCGTTTCTCTGCTCCTCCATCCCATCCCTGGTGGATTTTCTGCTGCAGGTGACATTGACAGAGCAAGGTAAAGCTGCCTCACCTTATCTAAACAACAGCTTCCGCTATCATCAAGTACCAACAGCACAACCGAGAAGCATGTCCTTTGGCCGCTGGAAGCTGAAGCAGATCAGGCTCCTTTGGGCTACTGACAACGCTAGGGGGACCCAGCTGCTCGCTGTTGCTCCCCCCCAGCTCTGCACGAGGTTTCCGAGGTACTTCTGCATTCCAGCTACATGCGATGCAGATAACAGCTCATGTGAGCAAGTTTGCTGAGTCATGAATGAAAATGATCGGGCTGGGAAAAAAAGCCCAGCACTTTGTACTTCCATGGCCTCGTGTGAAGTCTAATTTTTACTGTAAAATAGATTTCCTCACTGGGAATTTCATACCAGAATTTGTTCTAAATAGAACAAAAATTCAGGTCCAAATAGTTAATTGACTCTAGTTTGGTCTTGTTCATTAAAACTTGACTGTGCAGAACACATGCCCATCATTATCTTGTAGCTGGGGAAAGGAGGACTGAAGGGAAATACGCCTTACGTAGCAGCTGAAACCTTACCATCAGCATATCATCTCTGCTGGAAGGAATGGTGTCCCCTAGACTCTCATCTCAGAAAACAGATCTAATTATTACACACGACCCTGAGTCCTTTTACCAAATATTAGCAGTGTTTTGAACCACACTGTCCTCGGAGAAATGAAAGGTAACACACGGGACTTGTGCTAGTTTTGATCTTTGTTTGTTTGGCCCTTTGTACGATCCTTGCTGTCTTTAGGTACTGAAATACTGACTCACAATGCAACTTACTGTTCAGCCACATGAAGACAGTAGTTCTGGGCTCATGGCTAAAACAGCTGGTCATCCTTCCCAGCATTTATCACCACTGAGTAGGTTAGAAGATCTCCTGAAGAACACGCAAGCTACTGCCAATAGAAATGTAATCCCAAGCTGTTCTTTTAATAAGAGGGAAAAGCTCCCCAAAGTCCACATCTGGAAGGCAGACAAGGAAACAGCTCAAGTAGAATGTTCAGACCTCTTATCTTCAGACATAAAAGTATGATGTTTCGCAACAGCACCCATGAAGAGAAAGGCAGATGGGATGAATCAGCAATTGCCTTTCCTGAGGCAAACATGCAGCATATCCTCTTCTCTTGTTTGTCTCCCATGGAGACACCTATAACATTTTTGCGTGGTTATGTTCTATGTTCCCCACACCCATCCCATACATTTTATTTTGGTCTCATACTTCAGTTCTCTTCCTGCCCTGCTTTCCCATTTCTAATTCAACCCTTCCTTCCTCCCTGTCCTGCTATGGACTTGAGTTGGTGATCTGCACCTCATCTGCTCCTTCCATTTTTAGAGCCAACTCTGAGTACCGATTCCCACAAGGGAGTTCTGGGCTTGTGCCTATCTTTGCTCAGGAAGCAATACATGTGCTGTATATTCACTCCTCTTCAAAGTTACGGGGAAAAGCATGATGGAACTGAGTAAATGGCAGCAAAAGTCAACAAGGTGAATCCTCTAGAACTGGCTTTGTCCGGTACAGCAGAGGACCTTGAACCTGCTTCTGATAGCTGCCCCCCCCCTCCCACCAGGCAGGGGCATGAGTTCAGAAGGGCACATACCTCACGGCCAGCAGACCTTCTGCACTGATGTAAGGCCTCAAACGGGCTTTGATGCATTTGCAGCAATCACTCACATTCAAGCTTTATTCACGTTCCCCAAAAAAGGCTAAATAATATTTTGTATGAAAGCCCCAAGTTTCTGCAGATCCACACCCACCCCCAGAAAAGCAGACGAGAGCCAAACCCAAGCGAGTCCCAGGAAGTTCTTCAAAGTCTTGGCCGCTGAGTACTCACTCCCACTGTGCATTTGCAAGTGCACGCAGCCATCTGCATGCCTACAGGCAAAGTACACATGCTAGTTTCTGGTTTCTCAGATTTGAGTTTGCCTTTGACATTTAGCAATCTCCCCTCTTCTTCAAAGCATTCAGGAGGCACTGAAGTGGTACTTCCCAGTCCGATTGTACTTATCAGTGTGACTTAAGAGATTTGGTCCTTCCACCCCTGACCTCAAGGCGGTCAGCACGTCCAGATGTTTTGCATAAGATATTTGCCTCCAGCACTCGGGCTGTCAGCTCGCTTCCTGTCAGATTTGCAAGTGGCTTTCTTTTGAGCAACAGCCAAAAAAGACTTCACTGTTCCTTGGTGCAGCATTTGACTTTGCTACACAAAATGATTTCTCCGCACGTTGTGCTCAACGATATGATTATAAAAAATCACATCTGTCCAGGATGGCTGTGAGCACTACAAGTCTCCTTCCTCATTTAACACAAAAGGAAGACAGGGAAAGATTTCAAGAGAACATAAGTCCATATCAGGACCAGCTAGTGCTGCTGTACTTAGGCTTGAGCCTAGTGCCCTGACAGAAACCATCGCCGCAGAGCAGAGGAGAGACCAGCAGGTATCCATGTGTGACAGAAGGTGCACTAAGGCTGGCAGAATCACCCAGCGGCCCAAGGAACTCCCACTGAACCAGCACAAGACAGACAATCAAACAAGCTGGAGCAATGGCAGAAGCACAGTCACTGTGATGCTTCTTCGATTACTGGACAGCCATTTTGAGGCCCAATGAGGAAGCATAGAAAATTTTTGTGGGCTGGCCTCTGTAAACTCTATCGCTCTTCTACCATTTCAAAAGTGCTCGAAATTCATTAGGGACCATGTAAAACTGAAGAGTTCCCCATAAACCTTGCCATCTCACAAGGCCAAAAATGTACAAGTCTATAGGGCCCAATGACATGCATCACAGGGTCCTGAAGGAAATGTTTGATATGGTCACCAAGCCACTCTTCATCATATTTGAGAAGTCATGGCTGTTAGACAAAGTCCCCAGTGATTGGAAAGAGACATCACTCTTGTTTCTAAGAGAGGTGAACACAGAGAACTACAGGCCAGTAAGCCTCACCTCTGTGTCTAGGAAGGAGCAGATCCTTCTAGAGGAAATGTTAAGGCACACACAAGATGGGGAAGTGACCGAGACAATTAGTATGGTTTCACCAAAGGCAGATCAGTAGCCTTCGATGATGGAACGATGACCTCAGTGGACAAGGGCAACTGCTGTCACGTGCCTGCGCTTGTGCAAGGCATATGACGTGGTCCCACACCACATCATTATCTCTAAATTGGAGAGAAAGGGATTCAAATGATGGCCTATTTGGTGGATAAATAATTGGTTGGACCACCTTAGCCAGAGGGGTTGTTGTCCACAGCTCTATGTCCAAGTGAAGGCAGAAAAGCACTTGGGAGTTTTGGCAGGCAGCATCAATGAGTGGATGGCAGCCCTGCCAAGGGCAGGGAGGTTGCAACTTGCTAATCTTTAAGGTTCTTTCCAATGCAAGCCATTCTTCGATTTGATTATTCCTATGATAAATCCTTTCTGAAGTAGACTTTCACGTTATGTTTCTTGCACGTATCAGAAAGTGGTGAAAAATTAGTAGTGCCTCTACGTAGGTCATCACTCCAACCAGATTAAACTTTGGGCTGTTTTTGTTGGAGAAAATAATGAGAAAAATGATCACCGCACCCATGTGATGAAGACAGCTCAGAGAAACAGATCATTCTCCAGAGCAGAAGTTGCTCTGGTTTAAAACACAAATCCACATACCCTCCTTCATCAGGGCCATTCATAAACTAGTTACTACAGTGGTTTCTAAAAATTATATAGATCACAAATAACCACATTGTTTTCAAGAACCTTTATACATCATCTTTTTTTAATTAGATTAGCTTTACAAGCAACTTGAGAGCTCTTTCATAATGAACACTGCTTTTCAAATTACACAACTTTATAGGCAACCTGTAAATGAATCCTGAATTTCTTTGCCTGCTATAGATAAAGGTCTCATATTTTACAGCTGGCTAACATCATGAATAAAAATAGCATTATGAAGCTTTGTCTTTAACCAGGACTAGACACATACAGATCATAAGACAGTTTAAAAAATATTTTTGAAACAAGGAGCTGCTTGGTGATGCTCAAGACTGAATATTCAACCGACATGAAATAAAGTTTCTAAAGGACACTGAAGAAATGGCTGACCTGATTTGTTGACCCTATTGTAATGACTTACACAGAGTGTAAAATTAAGCACTTTTTAAACCTGTCTGGCAAGCACAAACCTACGTGATTAGAATTTGATACACTGTATAACTGCAGAAGTTTGAATTACGGAGGGACTGAAATGAGTTTAAAGGCTTATGCTGTACATTTCTAAATTAAAACCAACCGAACCTCCATTAACAAAGTATTAAAGATGAAGGAAAAGAGGTGGCTTTTTTACTTGTTTCATTGATAGTCTAAATGCACTGCAGACCAGACAGTTAACGAAGATTTGCACTCCTTGGCCAGGTTGGCAGAGGCACTTACAGTAAAGGTATCCTGTTTTTTGTCTGGGAAGAAACGAGGAAAGAGGAAGAGAACTGCAAAGGGCAAGAACGTGTTAAGAAAAGGAAAAACAAAACTGGGATTTCCATTGGTTCTCCTAATCGATACACCAATACTGAATTTTTCCCCCTTCTGTCAGTTTGTTACTAAACAATTAGCTTTTTTTCATGTTTTACATGAACAATAGTAATCTTTTTAATAAAAAATTACTGAGCTTTCCATAGAAAAGGTCTCTAATTGAATACAAACTATACAGATGCTAAAATTGTCACAAGTTGTAGTATATACAGAAATATTTCTGTACACTCACATTGTTTTGGCTAAGTAAGGAAATAAGGGACAGATAGAAAACCGCAGTGGGTTAAGTTGATCAACCCCCTAGCTCCTATATATATATAAATATATATATATATGTATGAATGCAGTCTTTTATAGGTTTGTTTTTCTGAAGCTTTTAAAGCTTGGGGGGAGGGGGTGGGGAGAAGAAAAAATACAACAGTGTCCAAAACATTTATCTCTTAAAAATTAAAATACCTAAGTTTCTGCATGTCACTTTTATTCTGTGATGTCCCCTTCTCCAAAAAAAAAAAAAAAAAAAAAAAAAAAAAAAAAAAAAGTAAAAGAAAGCAAAGGTTTTTTTTTTTTTTTTTTTTTTTTTACTAAACATGCGTCTCAGTGTTGATCAGAGGCCAGTGTTTTTTTGGGGGGGGAAATCCTTCAGCACAGTGAGATTCTAAAGATGTATTGCAGAAGGAGCCTACAGTGATGCGCTTCACCTTCAGTGTGCTGACCATTTCCTTGACGCTATATGATAGATCAAGGTGTCAACTTACTTAAAGACTGCATGGGACAGCAACATTTGGAAAGGACATCTTTTTAAAAAGTGAGTTTTAGATATTCTGTTAACTTATATACAAAGGAAAGGGGGATGGCAGGTATTCTTTAGAAAAGGGAGAAAGCTCAAAATTTCTGTAAAGTACACAAGGAGGTTCTGGGTACCTCTAATAGCCTAGGAAAGCCCTTGTATGTTCTTGTATCTTGATGGTATTTACCAGGTCCCCAAAGCCAATGACAGCAACCGATAGTGTCAAGTTCACTTAGTGCCAGTCACTTAAAAACAAAACAAAATAAAAACAGAACAAAACCAAAAACAGAGACCGAAACTTCCCCTCTGTAGATTCAACATACAAAACCACAAACTGAATGTTACTAGTAGCAAGATATTGATTTGCTTCTGTTAATACGGTTCAAGAGGACATAGTCAAAAAACAATACAGCAGCAATCTTTAAAAGTTAAGATTAGTGTGAGATATGATATAAAACAATCAGGTTTTTAGCTGGTAATTAAAGTGCTCCTTCTCTGACTTAAGGTGTAAAGAAAATTAAAGTGATTATCAGTTACTGGCAACCCTTACATTAGGTCTTTCATGGCAGAGGAGAACAGTATGAACAGTTTTACAAAAATAGATTCATGTTATTTTGGAGAATACTGTAGTTTTTTTTTCTTTTTTTTTTTCTGTTTTTCTTTTTTTTAAGACTCAATTTTGATAAACTGTACCTGGTCATACAAAAATTACCCAAAATTCAAACTTTTACCATATAAAAAAAGGAGTGATGAATTTGATTCAGCTGGATGACAGGTCTGGCAAAATATAAGGATGAACAAATTCTATGTAGGGCACTTGTTTATGTCCAGATGCATATGTTGTTCCTTACTGATTGCTTATCTTCTTCACATAAGCAGTCACAGGCCTGGAGTGACAATCACATAGTACAATGCTTCAGCAGTCAAAAAAATCTTCTATTTGATGCAACATGGAAACACTGTATGCTTCTTTATTAAAACGTTGGTTTGTTGTTGATTTTCCTTTACCTTGTTATTCACATTCAAAAGTTAATAGATAGCATCAAGGTTTCTCAGGGAGAATAGCAAGAGGAGTGGCTAAAACAAAGGCTTATAAAACGCCTTTCCCAACCGAGTCAGAAGGTTTATTAAGTTCAACCCTCACACCTTTTTCACCTGCAGAAAGACAAAAAGGAATCCAGTATTATTTTTCAGCATTTATCAAAGTATGATCTACAGAACGGCTGCACCACTTTCTTCTAGCTTAGTTTTAAGAGAATCTTCAAGGATGACTCAGTACATGTGATGCATCCAAATGCATATTTCTGTGCACCTGCTCTGCATGGAAAGCCAGTATGCTGTGGTTACTTGTAACCTCTGAAAGCAGGCATTTAATTGGCTGCCAAACAGAAAGCTGGATACTTGAGTCACATGTGCAGTTTTGAAATTAATTACCTCGACCTTTACAAACCTATAAGAACAGCCTTTTCAGAAGCGAGGAGGCAGTCCACTACTCTGGATGAGAATATCCAGAGTCTCTAAGTATTTATCTTTGTGAAGAAACACTGAAGGATTTTTTTTTTTTTTTTAAATGCAACATCACACTTGACTCAATGCTAATAATAACGATAGTAATAATTCACCTTTTCAGTCCTTATGATTAACTTGAATAACGACAAGTACACCCAATGAAAACACTAGCAGACAATATTCCATATCCATAGAAAATTCACATATACTTGCATGGCTTTAGCCAAAACCTGAATGCTCTTTTCTAACTATAATATCAGTGAAAAATACAAAGACTCTTGTATGATCCTCAGTTCAGATAAAGAACAAACACCACAATTTCAACTGCAAATAAAACTGCGATTGAGATAAATAGGAATAACTGGGTAATAGGAATCTGTGCTAGACCTAACCAATAGCAAAATTAAAGCTTTCTCCTTCCTTCCTGCTCCCTGCAGCTGAAGGGGAGACACTGCAGAGGGAGGGGGCAGAGCTCCTGCTCACCCGAGCTGCTTCCAGGAGCCAAAGCTGTATGGAGACAAACCAAATGGCTCTGACTGTTCTCCGTCAGCTTTATAAGGCACAGGGTCACATGTGTGTGGGGGCTGACTTCCAGCGCCGACACACTTCCCGCAGAGCCCCGCGGGGCCGGGCATGCGTCACCAGCATTCCCCATGGCCTGGGAGTGCCACTGCCACCCCAAGCTCACCCCGACCCCCTGCCCCTTGGCTTCTTGTCCTTCCGTGCAAGCCAGGCAGGAGCAGCGTTACTCTGACCGCTCCCAAAAGGCACTGAGCCACGACTGCACCACAAGGCAGTGGAACTGCAGTCCCAATACTACAGGAGTGTTCCAGGCACCAAAAAGTTGTGAACAAAATCTGATTTGGAAGTGACTGGGCCCACGTGTCCAAAAACCGGCTTTTTCAGAGCGATTGGTGAAACCACTGAGAAATATGCTGTGCATATGTGCACCTGCCATACACCTGATTGTTCTTTGTTCTTATCACAGCAAGCACAAAATCGTGATGCGTTTACAAGTACGACAAAAGTCCCAAAGCACTTCTCCTTATAATGCTAATTTGAACAGGAAAATTAGATCAGCTTCCTCTTGAGGAGAAGTCAGAAAAGGAAAACAGATGCTTGATACGTGGAATTGAAAATGGAGGAAGTCACTCCGTTCTTTGATTACAGATTTTAATTTTAGGTTTTTGTTTCTCCGACATAGAGATTCTAGTCAAGTCAGATCGCCATATCCCATCAGAAGGACTTACATGGCGCTCAGTCCTGTGGTGCATTTATTAACCATCACTCCTACCAAAGTGACACAGGCAGGGAGAGGCCGCATCCCCCCATTTGAAAAGCCCAACCAGCCTCAGATCCCAGAGGAAGTGTGTGCAGAACAAGGAGCTGACCTGGATTTCCTAAGTCATGGGCTAGCAGCTTAACCACTGGGTCACCATCCCTGTAAAGCCTGACTAGATGAATTATGCCTTGGTTTTTTTTCCCCCTTATTGTGTAGAAGGTGGGCTGAGGACATGAGGTTGGACTGCTCAGCTATTCTTCCAGGAAAAAAAAAAACAAACAAACAACCAAAAAACAGGAGATATTGACAAGAGTTTACCTGTTAGATATTTTACTTTAGCTCGTGCTCTTTCATCTGCATCAAAATACCACACCGTTATTGCGTACCTAGGGAAAATGATAAAAAATAAAAAATAAAAAAACCTGAACTGTAAGGAAAAACATTACAGTGAAGCACTTAATGAAAAAAGTCAATGAGACCATACTTCTGCAGTTCAGCAGAAGAAAACCTTCATGAAGAGAAAGCAAGCACTATGCGCTGTCTGAATAGCTACTGAAAGGGTGACGCTGATGCTGGAAGTACTTTTTCCCCCAGTGAGTTGTTATTACAGTTCTTGCCCAGAAACTGGGCAATCACTCTGCCCCATGACCTCATCTTCAGCTTCACTTGGTCAAGTCCACTGCTGAGTCACACCGCAAGAAATCATTCTTGGACACTTGCCATGAGGAAAAATTAACTGCCCCTTCTTACACAGCTCCTCTGGTTTTCCACTGCCCACAGAGGATTTAAGTATGAAGTGCCAGCTATTGAGAAAAGACATTAAGGAGCTTTAGTGTACGGCATTTCACCCTCTGCACAGAAGGGGGAAGGGAGAGTGCTGCAGCGTTGGGAAAGGCTCTAAATAAGAGGACTGCAGACTGCAGTTTCAAATTACTTCTTGCAGAGGTGCTTGCATTATCTCAGTGCCCTAGTTAATGCTCAGTGCTGTGTGCAACAGGAAGTTTGGACCAACAACTCCAATGATTTATCTATTAACACAATCTGTCAGTGTTTACTCAAGATGTCGGGCAGTGAATGCATGTACATTTAGCATTATCATCTCCCTTAAACAATAACAAAAGGGGTTTCAAGTTCCATCTGTGACTCAAACTGGGAAGAACCCTTACAATACTCCAAAGAAAAAGAAGAGATTCACGTACTGATGGTTATTGCTGATCTCCAGCCCTCCCCCTATTCCCAAAGTAATCCAACTGTAGAGTTGAAGGGAGAGGGAACTTGACCATTTGCTACCACCTACTTCCTTCCCAGGGCAAGCAGGTACAAAACTGTAGCACCCTGTCAATCTTTAAAAAGCACAGTACTGTGCTAGTGACAATGGGGAAAAAAAACACAATATAAAGCCATTACTGAGTAACACAGACAATACTCCTAGGCTACAGCAGGGTCTGTTTATGCAGGGCCAGGTATGGTCCTCTCCAGCTCTACTGAGTACACACTCAGCAATTTCTGGTGCTTCAAGTACCACGGCCTACCTACCCTGGCTAAGAGCATGTTCTCTCCAAAATATGTGATAAAACATGGGTACAAACTCAGCAGCACAGCAGAATTCTAATCAACCATCCAGAAGAGAAAAAACAAAATTTTTTGCCACAGTACAACCAGAACTCGACATCCAGAGACCTAGGATCGGGTCATAATTCATGATTTCATTTGTTTCTCATTGGGATTCCCTCACCATTGCATCATGCAATGTATCTGAGCCCATTAGACCTACCTTGTAGCAAATGCTGGCTGTACTTCATGAGGGTTGCGGCGATCAGACCAGAAGAATAGCAGTCTATCAAATTTGGGTTCAATGTCAGCAAATTGGGCTTTACCTTCTGGAAATATCCGAAGGATGCCTCCGCTTACCTACAAATTAAGTGTTTAAAACCAATGCATTAAGTATATAGCAAGACATTATTTTCAAAGTACCACATATCACATTTAAAAATATTTCACATGTACAGAGCTGAAATTAAAGCCTTTATCACACCCAGTTAACCATATCCTTTTGCCAAATCTACCTAAATCACTGAAATGCTTGGGTAATCCTTATTAAGAAGTCAGTCACCACATCTATAGAGAGTTTTAAACCACCAATAGTGAATTCTTATTTAGACCACTCAAACCGTGCCATAAATACTTATCTATTCTAAACCTCTTATCCACAATAATATAAAGATATGTGCTGATCTGAATGACACTGACACTTTGAAAATAAATGCCTCATCTACAGAACATCTCACTAACTGCAGAATCAGAGGCAAAGGACGTCCAAGTCAATGCAATGTAGGAATACATCTAGGCAGACAGAAGAAAGAATGTGTACAAAGCCCTGCAGCAAAGACACATTAGCAAGTATACGTAAAAATGTATAGAAAGAAGTTGCATACCTTGGCATCCCAGTCTTTATTAAGATAATATATACACGTAACACATCTTCCATCTCCATTTGGGTTATCAACGTGGCGAACATATCCTGTTCCATTGCCTGGGTAACAAGCCACCATGGCCTACAGTCAAGGAAGCAAAAATAATGATTAATCTTTTTCCGCTGGGGGAAAAGCACACATTTTATCTGTATTATCTGTACATAAGCAACACATAAATTGAACTAGAAATAGCAGTACTTTTTTTTTTTTTTTTTTTTTTACGTCCAAGCTTTCTTTCTAGTAAGAATAGCACACAAACTGATATATATGACAAAGGCATGAAACACATTGTGAGGAACACTGTTAACATATTGCAAGTGGGGCTGCTCTCATGTTGTGCCTAACAGTCAGACTTGGCTCCCTTGACTATGATACAGGAGAAGGAAGATGTCTCATGCATAATTAATGCTTCTCATGAGATGGAGACTGGTTTTCCAGACTCAAGTTCACGGACAGCTATCCTTTACATCTTGGTTGTGGGTTTTTTTCTCCTCCTCATTTCTAGTGCAAAGTGTTCCTCCGCAAAAAAAGTGGTGTAAAACTTTATTTTAGGATGCTTTATAAGACAGCACAATTAGCCCATCTTTCTCAATTACTCAAAGTGCATTTTTCTGGTCATGTTTTCCACAGTACATTGGAGGCCTCTGAATCCCTGTTGAAAGGATACAACAAAAACATCTTTTTGATTCAAGAAGTGAGAAATTTAAAAGATGCACCGGAAGTGAAATCTAATAACCCAAGGACATTAAACCATTTCCAGTACAGTAGCAATTCTACCTATGTAAATTCCTATGCCGCATTGTCCAAGAGGATGGAAAGACAACTGCAAAGTGATTTACTTCATTAGAATCCAGACATTCGCATGTGCCCAGGAAACAAACTGGACATGCTGCTCATTGATGGTCTGATCAGCTCGATCAGGACTCAGATTGCAAGCACAGCCCATTTGTGGAACAGCATGTCTGCCCATCTTTAGACTTTTCTTGGAAAAGATAATAATTCCAGGCTTTTGAAAGAGAACAAAGTTTTCCTGGCCAAGGAATTTCACATTTACCCTGCCATCACGGTACTCAGACATCTGCAGAGACAATATAACTTCCATGAAAAGCCATAACAAGAATTTCAGGGAAATGCAAGAAAGCAAAAATCTGATATGCTATTAACCTCACCGAATATTTGATTTTGGGGTGGGGGGGGGGGGAGAAATTGAACTCAATGATACCAGTGCAGATTTAGCCTGGTTGTTACAATGTGAAGTTAGACCCACACAGATTTGCAACCTTCATCCATAACACTCTTCTGTAAACTATCAAAAATAGTTTTCCAATTAAAATGTTAACTGTGGAAATGGAAACCAAAGTTATCTCAAGTCAAGAGTATCAGTGCATTTTTTTCTTTTATATTCCAAATTTAACCTTTTTTCTTTTCTTAATGGTAACAAGTAAAGCTTTCCAGTTTGCATTAGTTCCAAGAAATTGCTCTGAGTAGGCTCAAACAGTAAAATATTTGTACACAGCTTGTAAACAGAATGGATATTGCTACAGCAGCAAACATTTTAAACTTTCATTTACAGATATACTGTAATAAGAGAAGAAGCAATGCTTTGGTAGATCTTTCTAGGACCTAAGAGAACATAACGTTTGCCAAACTCTGTTCACGTGAAGGAGAACTAAACACACTGATACAGCATTGCAGTATAAGTACTCTGAAGTACAACATTTAAATATACTTGTAATTTTAAGGTTAGGCATTTCAGCTTCTCAGTTCCTTTACTGTAACCACAGTGTAGTCATCATTACAGCTCTCATGTTATGTAAACACTCTATATATATATATCAAATAATGTGACCTCCTATTTGACAAAGCCATTACTTATCAGTTTTGCCGCAGGAAGATAAACCCACAAAATCAAAACAGTGAGTTTAAGATACCAAATAATGTAATAAGGGTTCTGCAATTTCCTCTCTTAGCGAGAAAAAAAGGAACAAAACAAAGCGAAGCTGGGCTGGAAAAGGAAGGTATTTGGTTTCTACTGAAGCAAACCCTCTTGAAGAAAGGTCCATGGACCAGCGTCCCTGCTGAGCTCTTGTGGAACACACACAGTGCTGGACACAGATCTTGAGTTTTGCTGAGCCAAGTCTATACAGCAATCCTAACAAGACAAGAACTTGCAGTTTTGCTGAGGTACTGAGAAAAGCAAAGGCTGACATTTGTCATTCATCTACACCCATGAGAAGCAGCTGCTCCAACTCATCCAGAATGAAGAAAAGATGGAGGTCACATAGCCGCAGCAGTTTCAATTCTCTCTGAAATCACGAGGAGTCAGACTCAGATATGGAAAAGTCTCCAGGCGTGTAAATGACCTATCTGTCAGTGACTTGAAACAGCCCAGAGTTAGAAGTTTAGAAAGCAGATTCCAAGTCTTTCTAGCAAACACCCTATTAATTAATTTATTTTTTTTCCAACCTTGAAGTTGCTGAGGAAAGAGCAAACCAGCAGTTGGAAAGTCTGGGGGCAGCATCAGCTGCTGTCAGCGTAACAGAGATCAGCCATATTTCTTGTTAGAAGTGTTTTGTACCTTCTGAGTCTGTCACTGACACTATAAGAAAACAACAACAAACGCACTTGTTTTTGGCTTTGGAACCTCAAACTTCTGCTATCATTAACTGCAAGAGAGAGTTTTGCAGCGATAAGTTATCTAATATGCATTTGTTATAACAGTAACAATGACTCAGTCTTTAGCAGCGAATTGGAAAGCAAACAAACTGGCCCATCAGCCAGGGCAGCACAATGTATGTTCCCCAGTTAGCGTGACAATTCCCTTTCTCCAACTGAACTGTGATAAGGAAAGTAACCAACTTTTTACAGGACACACGAAGTGTAATGCCTTGTGAAACAATGCAGAGCGAGCTGGCATCAAACTGGCACATACTGCAAAATTACTCACATTTCTCTTCTGTGGGAAAGGACGGAAAAGCTACCATGCAAATAATGAAATCGTGTACTTTTCTGTTATTCTCCCATATACATAAGCATGCAAATATGCATGTCAGGAAAAGGGAAATTTGGGGTTTGTGACTTTTTTTGAATTTTTAAATGGCGGCCAAAAAAAGAACAGGCATTTGAGATCAGAATGTCCAAAATTCCTTAAAATTTTTATGCTCAAAACAATAAGGGTGTCAGCTCTTCAAAACAAAGCTATCTGTCCTATTGGTTCTCCCATAAAAGTTACCAGGGAATTTGACTGAAGACACTGCTTCCATTTTCATAATAGACAAGGTCTCCTCTTTCGTGCTCCTCAGACTCTACAGCTTTTAAGTGTTCGGTCATTGTAAATACATTCATATTCGTGCAGAACTGAAGTCACCACTGCATTGCTCTGCACAACACTTTTAGCGTTAGCCTTTAATCCAGCAGCACTCTGCCTGAGCACTCATGCCTAGCACATGAGAGCTGTCCTAAGATACCCTCTAGAATTTATGAGTAATTGAAAAAGCATGAAAGCGCCCTCGCTGCTCTGCAATCAGCACAACTTGTGTCTGTCAAACAAAATTAATCACACACTTAAGCAGCTGTTGATCGCTCATTCACACGCATTCTGCTTCCAAGGGTTCAACTCTGAAAAAGGAACTGTAGGTTATCATCCTAAACAAGCAACATTAAGTTGTTAACAGAAGAACTGAAAACATTTTTTTTTCCCTATGCATTGCCATCTTTAACGTGCCAAAGGTAACAAAGGCAACAGAAGGAATAATTCATTGTCCATGCAGTTTTGCTCACTCCGTAAAGAGGTACAGATAAGACATTTGACTCTGGCACGCACAGCACTGCAGTGCAGCAGAATGTGTGAGTTCCAAGGGAAGCATCCCCAGCCTTGTTCACCAAGTACAACAGCCTAACCCCTAGATAAAGAAAAGAGCTGCAGGTAAACACACTGAAGCTTTTTCCTCTCCTCTCCTATTCCTCTTACAGCTGGGTATCAGTAAGCCTACCATTCCTTAAAAGAAGCAAGCACTAACAATAAATTCATAGGAAAAGGAGAAAAATACTACTTACACAGTAAAATAAAATTCCTCCAGGAAAATTAAAAACCAAAATCAAAACAAAACAATAAAATGGAGAGAGGACATGTGTTATGCCACATTAATGTATTAATATAAAATAACTTTATTGTTTAACTCAGGTTAAAGAAAACTGCATCAGTCAAGGAGATGTCACTTTTGCTGTTTGCTGAAGGAACTACAAATCCCAGTGAGCAAAACAAGATGTCTAAATGCAAGACTGATGACTTCCTAACAAAATTTATCAGATGCTCTCACAAAGACTTGAATAGAAATCCTCAGTGCGGGTCATCAGACATATTCAAAGAAAAAAACACTCACTGGAATGAAGAACCAAACTAAAGAATAAAACTTCTGACTTGTCCCTTCGTGGTCTATCTAATGCAACTCTAGTTCAAGTATTTGTTCATCCCTGCCAAACAACAGTTCTGAGGAAACATACCACAGTTTCAACATACATCAACAATGATTTTTTGCAAGGTGTACAAAATGACAACTGAACTGAAAGAAAAGGAGAAAAAAAATCCTGCATTGGTACATTTTGGCATGAGCATAGTCAAGATTATTGACTTTAGCATGCTAATGTGGTACAACTCGCCTTGGATTCATATGCTTTCTACTGCAGATTCCTCACGACCAGAGACAGAAACTTTCAGCAAAGGCTATCAACTGGAAAGAACTATTAGCTCTACCCAAAACAGAGGAAGTTCAAAGTGACAAAATAAACTCTTTGGGACACAGCTAATCCAAGGATTTTAGCACCGATGTTCATCCTCCAAGTCAGCCTTTATGCTGGTCTACTCCATGATCCAGCAAATAAGGACACAGAGCCAGGTGTTTACAGTAGCCAGAAATGCATAATTGGAAAAGCTGGAGAGAAATATCAGCATCTGCATCTTTCAATCACTGTCAGCTGGAGAACCTATGTGCTTAAAAACTTAACAGTGGTGGCTCACATGTCCATGAGTGAGACTGGGGATCTCTAAATTTCAGTTAGAAACTAACAAAAACAAGAGATCCACCCACTGCTGCAGCTCTGAAGCTCTCCCCCTTAATAGTAAGTTACCACCACAGACATTTAATTTGCTTATTAGCAAAGCAGAACAACTTTTATTATCTGTAGCATTTTTCTCTGCAGATACGCTAAAACCACCTAATTGCAGTTAAAGGAAAGAAAAAAATACAAAAATCCTACTTAAGGCAGCAACTATCTGGATCGCATTCTGGCAAGCACACAGCAAGCAGCTCTTCTAGGAAAAACCAACTGAAGGCAAGGACGAGAAGTGCAGGTCAGCCCAGGCCACGGGGGGGGCTGTGAAGACAGCAGCAGGGGTTTTTATCAGGAGTTTGGCAAAGCTGCCTGCTCTTGAGCTGGCATGCTGAAGGCAAACTGAACAAAGTTGAAAAACAAACTCAGATAGGTAGGGAGAGAGGGAAAACAGAGCTGAAATAACTTCTTGCACTATAAATAGGAGCAGCACGCAGTTATGTAGGTGGTTTATGTTTTCTATGAACTTCCAGGCAGTTGAGAAAGTAATGGCAGGCCTGACCTAATTCACCCTTCCCCACACCTTTCAGTGCAAAGGCCACTGCAGGGTTTCCAGTCACTCTGGTAGAACTGTACTTTGTAAACAGGCAAAAAAATAAAAAAATAAAAAAATAAAAATCAAGTAATATACCATCATGTTTGGCACAACTGATAAACACTCTTACCACTTACCTCTAGCTTCCTAATAATATTCAAAAGATATCATATGAGAAATCACATGATTTCTCAGTTCAGAGAAAGCTGTGCCCAGTCAGCAGCCTGGCTGCTCAGCAGCAGCCTGCTCAGTTTCTCCCCGAGTTAACTCACTCCTTCACCCATTACAGCTGCCTTCAGATTTAAGGGACAACTACCTACTTTAAAGACCCACTGCAGCCCCTCTAATAAATTGAGGCATATCAGAAAGCAGAAACGCTCATGCTGTTTCACTGGCTGTGTTCAGCCCACCCACACCTACTTTGAATTTATGCCAAATTCTCTGCACGTAGCAGAGTTGTTGCTTGGTAAACATGCCAGGCATTTCTAGCTGCATGGGAGTCAGCACCTCCTCTCCAATGTTCATTTCAAACTGCAAGCAACAGCAAGATCACATGAAGCTGGTTGCCAAACACCATCTCTTCCCTTCACACACGTTCATAGGCTTTTAAGAAGTTTTCATGAACTCTTAAAATTGATAACATTTGGATGCAAACTTGGATAACTCATCAGTTTTTCCCAATGGCATACATAGAAATGCCATTGCTCAAGTTTGATGTTCAGAAGATAAACATGGGATGTGCTCATACTTTAACAGACAAACCCAACAGATGTAAAAAATGACACATAGGAAGGAGAAGCTCTCATAAAACAATCAAACAGGAGCCATTGACCTCAGGGAGATCTTGAAGATGCTTGGATGGTTGGACAGAGAGAATCTTAGCAGAGCTCTGAGGAATCCGGGAGATACACCTCCAAAGGTGAACCGACAAGTGACCAAACCCAATGTCATAGACACAAACAGCAGGAAGACCTAAAACGTGCTTCCTCTCTCCCAGAAAAGAACTCTAACATTAGTTTTACAGCCTCCAACTAGTCTACTTAACTGAGATAACACCACTTAAATATTAACAAAGCTCTCACTGCTTTCGTACATTTGAGCTTGTTACCAGTCTCAAATGTCCAAACGCAAAGAGATCACCAAGCCAGTTTGCAAACTCCAGGGGAAAAACTGCAGGTGGTATCTTCCTTGACACACTGGCATTTTCCAGGCTGCTAGCCAAGACGCCTCTTTCCTCAAAGTTATGTTAGCTTAACCAAAAGGTTTTGTTTTAAAACTAAATCTGTGAAATCAGTGCAAATACCCTTGCAGTCCTCCAATCTGATTAAGATCTGGCTTCCCTTAGCTTAATCTAATTCCTTATTAGCAAAATAAAAGTGGTTTCAATTAATAAAGTCTACAAAGAGTTGCGTGCTGACTTGAACAGGATTATTTTTTTTAAAGTAAGGTTTATCTAACACATCTCTGAATATAAACGTCTCCAAGCTTACAGTACTCTACTACAATACTTAAAAAAAAAAAAAAGAGTACATTTGAGCTGCTATTTACTGATGTGCTTCAAACCATTAATAGCTTCTGTGATGTTCAACATACATAGCTGGAGTTTTAATACCACAGTCTGCTATAAACCTAAAACTCACCAACCCATAACAAACAAACAAAAACTAATCAAGGCTTCCTAAAGAAGGTAGATGAAAATTGCTGTTACCGAGGACAGACAGTTATCTTTCAGTAGCCCAGGCACAAATACAAAACTCCTCTCTACAGCTGAGAAAGGTGTTTAAAGCCTAAATCTGTCCACAATATGATTAAATAATTGACCAGAACACTTTCAAACAGCTGCTGAAAAGTGTAAAATGCATTTGAAGAATTGGCTGGCCTTCACACATAACTCCCCTTTCTGTCCAAGAGAAGCAGACTAGTGACTCAGTGTTTTGGCACTGTGTAAAAATGACAGAGAAATAAGTCAATCAGCACAAATTTTAAGAGTCTGTTTTTAATTTAACACCATGACTGCTTTGAAATGAATAACACCATCAAAAAATAGTCTCAAACTGCTTTTTTCCAAGAAGAGGCAGAACGTTCTGCTCTTGCATGACTCCAGTCAACTTACTCATCACTAACCATTCAGAAAAAGTACAGGGAAGCAGCATCTTTAGCTAATAATAGCACAACACTGAAACAACTATGATAGTAAACTAAAATAATAAGAGGTTAAGTGCCATTCAGATACACTACTTAAAATATCTTCTGACAGTGTTTTGTGCAGACCAAACTCTCAGATCTAACCACATGACACTGACAGACACACTGATGATTCTGTCTTACTTGAAACAATTATTCTGTTTCCACTTCAGGGAGCAAAAGAATTGGGAAAATAAAATTCAGCTTGCAGGAAATATTTCCTAATATAAAGATTCGAATGCTGTGTGACTGCACAACAAGACAATAATAGGATTGTATCTTCAGCAGTTAGCCAAATAGAAGCTAATTGTACGATGTAAGCATCTTGAATTTTCAGCGCCTACAGAAAGCATTCAAGATCTCAGCACACATAAAATTTTATCTGTAGGATTTATTGCCACAAACTCTACATCAACTAAAAATGATTTTAAAATAATGTTCATGATTCTTGCAAGGGGTTATGGAGTATTCAGCAATGCTGACAGTATTCCCAACCTGACAAATTCTTTAGCATACCAAAGCACTCACTCCTAATTTAAAAGCATTAGCTGAGTTCTTGAAGTATTCATAAAAATGAGTAACTACACAGTGAATGCTAGCATGCAAAGTGCTGCTTTAATTCATAGTAACCTTCTGTAGAAGTTTTACTGTGGTCTAAAGCCAAATAACAGCAAACAGTCTGTAATATGCTTTCAAATCATCTACAGTTTATAGGTAAGAAATGCTGACTGTCCATATAGCTTTTTATGGGCTTCCATATGTACACTGTCTCTGTTCAAGCTCTTCTATACAACCCCATCACCGCAATATAACATAGCCTCTCTCAGAACTGGTATAAACAATATTTGGGGTTTTTGGTTTTAACCAGATGACTCCGCATACAGAGTTCAAACATAAACTGGCACCTGTGCTCAGCTCACAGCACAGCTGGTAGAAAGTCTTGAGAAACAGCTATGGCCACACAGAATTATAGGCTGCTCACAAATGCCGGGAGTCCGTCTTATGATGTTGACATCAAGACATTAAATTCAGCTTAGATAAGTGTTCAGTGGCAGTAAACCCAACCCTGAATACCTCCAAGATGACTTCCACTTGAGAAATCTAAACAAAAGGTAGAAACACACTGGCCACAGACATTGGGACAGACAACTTGTTTTTCACTGCCAGTTTCAAGTGTGAAGTAAAATGCCACAGAGCCAGCCTGTGCACACAGGACCACCACCATCAGCCCCCATACACTTTTGCTGCTCCTGCTCGCTGCCCCACTTTCAGGCCCTCACAAGCGCATGCTGCGACAGGAAAATCTACGCAGGCACAATGAACTCCCTGACAAGACTGGCTCAGGAATGTGATTTATTTACTTTACGAGTACGTGGCCATGTGCACAAGAGAAAGATCTGAATGTACCAAGCACTGAATCCAGGCCGCCAGAAAAGCTTGAGGGAAATGCCTGTCCCAGCACAGTCAATACAGAACCCCACTGTCTCCTTCAACACCAATTTTACAGCACAACTCTACAGTAAATTTAAGCTCGCAGCAACAATAGCATTTGTGGTTTAGGAACTGCTGTTGTTCATACAGTCTTTCCCAGTCTCCCTAAAAGTCACCTCCCCAACCGCTTTTGTCCCATGAGAGCAAAATGGCTGTGATGGTGGATAGCACACACCACCCTCATGCCCTGGGAGAAATACGTACAACCTGGTGCCTCACCAACTATGCGCTGATTAAAAGGCACACATCTGGCTCACTCCAACTTGCTTACACACAGAATCACAGAACTGCTAGGAAAATAGACAATCGAAGAAAGAAAGAAAAAAAAAACTAACTACTTTCCTCCTTCCTACTGCTTCAATAAGGAAAATAATATTTTATATCCTCATCAAATTATTTACCCTTTCTAAAAGGCAGGTAGGTTCCTCTGAAGATCAGTGTTTCTTGTAAATAATAATTAGACAAAAAAGTCAAGAATCTGCCAAGATTCCTGTCAACTATGTTGCTATAACTGTCACTCCACAAGTTCCACGGTCAGAAGCACAATGCTAATCTCAAACTGCCTATTTCCCACTCTGATAATCAGAAAGTAGCTGAACTAAAACCCTGCAGAGCTGTTGGGCTTCTTTTATTTTTATTTATTTTTATTATTTTTTAAGAAACTACCAAACAATCCTGTTACAGATAACTGTTACATCTTTACAGCACCCTGTACTCGCTGAGGAAACATGGTAGGGATTAGGAATCACAGCCTAGATCTGGGGTATCCCGTCATCCCATCAGAAATCATCTGTAAGATGTATTTATGCAATGCACATGCAAGATATGCAGAACATAAGTTCTATTTTTCAAAGCCTATTCCCTACTTAAGGTTGTAACCATGAAAAAGAAAGAAATAAAAACTGTACTTAAGAAAGTATATTTGGAAACATCCTGAAATAACTCATGGATACAAATTCCCTGCTGTCCTATGCATCAGTGGAGGAAATCACTGATGTGAAGATGATATGTAGTGGAGAAAAAAGACAAAAAAAAAAAAAAAAAAAGGCAAGAATAGCAACACTGCCACAAGTCAGTAGTACCAGAAGGCAAAAATAATGCTGAGTATCACAAGAGCTAAAGCGAAACAATTGCTTCTGCAAAATACCAGAATTCTCTACAAGAAATAAACTTCCTGCTCAGGTCAGCAGGCAACCACTACAGATTTCAGAGTTGAAAGAAATGAACCTTTCAGCAGCAGGCTGTATTTTACAATGAAACTTCTTACCATTACTGAAAGTAAGTACAGGCCTTTCTAAAACATGCATATATTATTTAACTCAATGGTGGTTAACAGCTTCTGAGTAAGAGACAACACCTCAGGAAATTTCCTGTGAACAGGCAGTTGATTGACTGTCTTCTATTACATGTAGTGGATGGCTCCGTATATTACAATAAGGATAACACAGCTTCTTCTTACCTTCATTTGATCTGAGATCTGCAACTAAAGACAAGAAAAAGCCATTTTGAAAAGAGCATGATGGAGGGGAAAGAGTGAGAGGAGAACGAAGAGCAGGCAAGAACTCACGGAACGCAGCAGCAACTTGCCAAACATGCACTGCATGATAACGAAGAGGAGCAAGTTCCAAAGCATAGGTTTTAATTGTGCTTGCCCCATTACTAACCCCAAGACATCAATAATAACTGAGATACCCCAGAAAACCTCAGCTTTACTTTTCTGAACCCTCCAGCCTCTAAACCAAATACAAAACATCTCAGATATGAGAAGCCAATATTAGCACACAGAATTGTGACTGA
This sequence comes from Lagopus muta, assembly GCF_023343835.1. Classification (NCBI taxonomy): domain Eukaryota; kingdom Metazoa; phylum Chordata; class Aves; order Galliformes; family Phasianidae; genus Lagopus; species Lagopus muta. The sequence continues at coordinate 70,703,121 of NC_064434.1, forward strand.
AAATCAGAAGGAAAAAAAGCCCCACTACACACAGCACACTACTGCCATGCTCATGTCCGCCCACTAGTTCAAAAGGCAGTTCAGATAATCTGTCTCCCAGATGTAACATTCACATGGAATGCATACTGTGGCACTGCAGAAAGGTAGCTAGAAAGAAAAATAATCAATTCAAATTGCAGGTGCTGTAACAGTAGGTAACTGCAGGGCTCCTAACAAAATTCTTCCACTAGTTTTAGCTGGAATTGACTGATTTACTGCTTTAAATCATTAATTAGCTTTTTGCTGGAGGGTGGGTACACACAGAACTGTTAAAGTGAACACTGAGCTTGTATTTAATTGTAAATTCTCCAAGGGAGGGCATTGTTTTTGTATGCTTTATTCATACAAGCAAAATGGAATTCAAGCTTATGGGCAGTAACACATAACAATGTTTGCTAGTAACTGAAGAACTTTTAAAAGCTAAATTCTCAAGAAAACAGAGCTTACAATGCCACAGGCCAGGATGCTGACCCAAGCCAGCAACACCCAGGGCTGCAGCAGCACCATCCCAATCCCCTGCTCTGAAGGGCAGCTCTGCTCTCAGGCAGACTCGTCCCCCACCTGGAACACAAAAAAGCCCTAAAGCACAAGCAAAAAGCCTGGGCTGTATTTAATTCCCAGGACCAACACAAGCAACACTATGCAGTTACACATGTTACTAGCTTTGTCTTTGCACAGGTGCATCTTCAAAGTAGCAGGATGTATGCTTAGAAAGAAGAAAAGGCATAGTAAAAGCTTAAACTCTGCAACATTCTTGTTGCAATGGGATAAGATTAAGCCAAAAAAGCTTGTTGATGGTATCTTCATCTGTGTTTCTTGTCCTTTGGGCTGAAGTCTTTCATAGTTTTTAAAACTAAATTTCTAGAATTAAATGGGTAAAAAAACCCAGTTTCTCTCATTTATACCTACTGAACTTATAATATATAACTCTGGCCTAGCCTTTGGCTCATGAGAAGTTACCACTCCCATTTTCTGTTTTCTCTGAGGAAAATGACAAAGTCAGGACTTCAGTCTAGGAACTCCTGTGTTGTTCTTGAGTCTATGCCAACATTAGGAGGCCTCAGGGAGCCACTGTATGTCATTTTCCCCAGGCTGCAATGGAGATTTAGTCAAGGCATTAATTTTGATGCAAAAATTAGAAAATTTTAAGTATAAAGCACTTTAAGTATGGCCCTTACTCTCAAGGCATTCTAAAGTACTGGAACAGATAAATGCAAATAGCAATAAAACCATGAGTTGAAGTAGCAATTTCACCACAGCAAACTAACTTCTGTTCAGTGAAAAACAACAGCTCCCAACAGGATCCCCACAGGGTCTGTACTTTTCACGTGACCAGGAAGAGGGAGGGAGTAGCAGGCCAGCAGCATTTACACGCAATAAGGAAATACACTATGGGAACCATTCCAACACTGACTGCAGAAAGGTGCACAGAAGGTTGGAATGATATCAAGTACCTGGACAAGAAAATGGCCACTCTGTAAAGAGGAAGTGCAAAAGAGGGATTAGCAGATGCACAGAGCTGCATAAATGGGCAACAGGAATGTACAGAGGTATAAAACAATTCCCAGCCAAAGAAACGCTAAAAAGATCCTAATTCTTCAGTTCTGGAAGGAAAAAGTATCAGCTGAAAAATGTACGAAGGAAAGTATCAGGCTTAAAACCACAGAAGATAAAACTACTGCAAAATGAGCTTTCACAACAAAGAATCTTGAAGACGTTGAAAATCATCAGGCTGTAGGCTTTAAACAAAAGGAAGTTCCTTCCCCATCTAATCAAACTGCAGGACTCATTGTTACAGGATATCACAGAGGCCAAAAGTACAAATGGCTCTTAAAACCAAGATTACGTAAATTAATAGCAAGTACATCCATCCATCCGTGCATACTAAAAGCAGCGGTTCAGATGCAACCTCTGGCCAAGGAAGTTTTTGAATTGCTGGAAGCTATACACAAGCATCATTTTGTCAGTATTTTGAAGCTTCACCTACACACAGACTATAGATTACTTGCAATAAATGCATTATGATATGAAGAGATCACATCCTTAGGAGAAAAAGAGACATTTGATAGGGAAGAACAAACACCAGAAGGCAAATTGCAAGAAACTGAAACAAGATTTAGGCTGCAAGAAGAGTGTAAGCTTTCAGCAAAAGAGATTGGTAGTATTTGAACTGTATCAACAGCTGCTTTAAATGTAGCTTCATCAGAAATTTTGTTCCCAGTAAGACTGAGTACTCATCTGAAGTATTTCTGAAGAATACAACTCCATCCAGCTTCAATTTACTACTAAAGATGATCAACAGGCATCTCACAAAAGGCAGGCACTCTTATCTTTCAAATGCAGTCCTTGCAGAGGATAGGGGTGTCTGCCCTGCCAAATATCCAGCAGGGCACAGAAACTGAGCAAAGCCTCATGCTCTGCAAGCTCAGCAGGGTCAGGCAGCCCTGCCCTTGGTGCCTGCTCCTCTTCCATCCATTCAGCAGGAAAGGACTCTATACCAGCAGCCCAAGGTCTTGAGGGGACCATAGGTAGGAGCAGCAGGTATCTGTGGGGAATGCACACGAAAGAAAAATTGACAGGATTAGCAGGATGGAGGACCATAAGCTCAGGGCTGCAGGGTTTTGATTTATACAACAGCCTGGAAATATACATGAGCCTGACCCCTGCCTGTTGAGAGGTTCCTTCTGTGTACGTCTATGAAATGTGTAAGTGGGTGGCATTTTTCTTGGGTAAACTAAAACATCCTGAAAATAACTTCATCCAGATGTCTGTTACAAATTCGCTGCACAGAACAGAGTAAATAATACGGAGAATATTAAAGAAAAGCACTTTTTGACAGTGGCTTCGGAAATGCCTGCTGCTCTAAGTTCCAAAGGATCCCTGGTGCATTATACCCTCTCACTACAGAAATCCCCTTACAAACTTCAAAACATTTCTAGACAGAGACAAGCCTGCTCTACAGACAAGGAATTGATTTTATTTTCCTTAAATTTTTCGTTAAATCAATGTGTGAAATGCACACATACTCAAAAACAGCAAGCTGCACTAAGCCAGGACCGTGTGATGGGCACAGGTTAACTGTATAATAGGTAAACTGGGAGAAAACTGTCATTAAGCTGCAGGAGAGACTGCAGTACAATTACCACCTGCATAATGAAAAGGGATCCAAGCTAGGAACATTTCAGACTGTTTCAGCCAACTTTGATGATACGATGCCCAGTGAAACTGCTGAAACTGAGCGAGTTCAAGATGCCCTTATCAACTGGCCACAGCTTCCGTTCTCACAGTGGCAAGGCCGTGTGCCAGCTGCTCCAACAACAATGCAGCAGCCAACCGAAACCAGAAGGGCCTGACGCCTTCAGCTGAGTACCAGCCACACACAGCAAAAGCTGTTCACACAGCCTGATGACCACAGCAAGAGCAGATGTCTGAACAGGACAGAGAGCAGCAAGAGGAAAAATACGCCATTCGTCAGCTCTGAGCTGCCTGCTCCATTCTTAAGATTTATTGCTTTAATTTAACTAGTACCTTCAGAGACAGTTCTAGCTACATATCTGTGGCTTTCTGAACTACGTTAATACTGAGATAACAGATCCCGGCACTCCACCAGGGCAACAACAAAAAGGCAGAGGAGGAGTATGCCCAGAGATGCCTCTGTCCTCTGCAGCTTTGCCAACATTTTTGAGCTATCACAAAGTGATTGCAAATTGACAATACAAACTCTTCTCGTAAACAGATTTAAAATACATTTACAAATCAAAAAGTAAATTAAAAAAACTCAAATCTTTAGTCAGTTTATTGCATCTAAAGATTTGTGAAGTCACCTGACCATCTTACCAACAATTCCCATTAGCTGTACCCCACAGGCACGTCCTTCACATATGTTAGGGCACCGTGCATAGAACACATACATTGCTGCCCTACATCACACAAATCCGTGCACAGGCGATTCCTACCCAATACCTATTTATAACATTATATGCTAACAAAAATACTCTTGAGTCATTTCGAGTTAAATACCAAAGAACAAGAAAGTCTTCAAGCACACGCAGCTGTTACGTGCATAGAGGCACTGCTCTATTTTTGACAGACACTGTCCTGGAACAGCGAGTAAATTAGCTTTCAACCTGAGGCTTACGACTGCAACTTACCAGCTAGTTCTGCAACAAGCTCACACTGAAAATATGCTTGATCAGCTACGGTTAACCAATAATCTTCGGAAACTGGGAGGAGTTTACAAGGACTTAATGAGCACAAAATGACTTTTGAAAAAGGCCACAAAGACCAGCATTGGTTCTCTCCTTAAACGCGTTATAAGTAAACCATGAACGTGAAAGGCAGAAAGGATATCGTAAATAATGATTACTCCATTTAGTAGTAGCTAGAAAGTCAAACAACTGCTCTGGGGGGTAGGGCAGGCAGCACAGTGCATCAAAGCAGCAACACCATCAGAAAATGAGCAATGCCACCAAGAGGAAAAAGTTAATGACCCACTGTACACAGAGGTCACTCATGCACGTGTACCCCTGTGGTTTGTACACCTCTGGAACATCAACGACTGAAAATCTAACTGCAGCTGTGTAGCCCAAAAGGACTGGAAATGCAACATGCAGTGAGCCAACCCAGCACTTCACAGAGCTATATCCTTATGCACCAAGGAACAGAGAAGAAATGGGACAATAAAAATAAAGCAGTACTAAAATTGTCCACTTCAGACTGAGCCTCTGCAGCTATAGAGACGAAGAAGGGGACATGGCTGAGCAGGGGCCCTCTGCCCTCACCCTCCAAATTACTGAAGCTGGAAAGATTCAAAGAAAATGTTTTCTTTCTTGCGTATGTTCTATTGAGGAAAAATCAGTAAAGCTTTTGTATAAAATTGTCAAAAGAAAGATTCCTGAAGGATAGAACAACATGTTTCTGACGGCAGAAACTGAATCTCATACTAAATATGCAAGGATAAAGGACAAAGAAAGCATGAGGGGAAAAAAATGATATAGGAAGCACAGATTTCTTAACTCTTATTCAAAGTTTCATAGGCAAATTTTGAGATAATCAGTCCTAAACTGTTAAACTAAGGCTGTAGTTTGGCAAACCCTTTAAGCTGGCATAAATTAGCACTGCTGTTGAAAGAAAGTCTCAGCATCTGCCAGTCCCCTGCGCCAGCACAAACATCCAAACACTGAACCAGGAGCATTTCTTTTGCCAGTTCATTTTTCAGATGGATCGGTTCCCCACTCCAGTTCACAGGATGGCCATGTAAATACTTGTACCAATAAAGAAGAGTGACTAATTTTTCAGCCTGAAGTGCTCGGTAAACTACAGACTAAATCACAAGGATATGGAAAAGTCAATAGGGGTCATGGGCAGTGCTCCCCAACTTTGGACACATCATATGACTCTTCAATTACAATCACTATACTAATATGTGCAGAGGGTTTTACTGTTATTTGTTACTGACAAGTGTACCCACATATGCACCTGCTCCTGCTCCTGGAGATCAATCTGTAGGGAAAACTAGTTTAGTACCTTGGTACCTACGAAAGCTTTTAATCTATCTTTTAATTTTCACTGGCCGTAAAGAAGTGTCTTTCCTGGACACCCTGTTTCTCAAGTGGAAGACTATTTGCATTTAGAAATAACAGCCTTTTGAGACCCAAAACACGAGAAAGGACAAATAAAACTGTACTCAGCTCAGAGCTTTAACCCAACAGGAATGTGAAGTCTGCGGGCTGCCCTAAGTATCCATGAATCACCACATAATCCTTCGCTGAACAGCACACATGTCTAGAAGAAAATGCAACTGCCAACAAAAACACCATCAGGAGGAAAAATCTTTAAGCTAAAGTATCTGTAAAACTCTATCAGGTTCAAGGAATTCAAGCAAGTACTGAGAGACTGAGACCTACCCACTTTTTCCCACAACCCAGTGGCCAATTCTGGTCCATGCAAGCATCCATTACTAAGAAATTAAATCAGCAAGTTTGCTATCCAGAAATAAATTAAATGCAAGGGTGATGCAGAATGATCTCTAGAAACGGACATGCCACAGGCAGACTGAGAGGAAGCTCTTCTCCTCCACAGCTGTTGCTCAGCTTTAACCACACCTTCCCTCTGCCCCAGTCAATACCCATATGGCTGTCAAGTTCTTATTCCCTACCTTTGATTTTCATCTGCCATCTTCTCACTGCACATGTAGCGTGACATCCTGCAGAGTAAGATTTGCTGGAAAGAACTCACAGAAGTCTTGCTCACATTTCCAGCACGCTATGTTGAATGGTATCTGCAAAACTCAAGAGATACGTCTTTTGCTCCCTCTGCCTCTGTTCAGTGCTACACCAGACACTGACAGCTTCAACAGCTGATTACTGCTTTTTTAGCTAAATTTCTCTGTCTCTGGTGACACTACCCAGCCTCTTTGTAGGAAAGCTGCGACACAAATGTCTCAATTAAAAAAAAACAAAAAAAAAACAACAAAAAAAACTCTCCCAGTTTCTAGAATAGCCAACTGCAGGATATGAGAAATCCACTCACTAACAGAATTTATTTTCTAAAGGAGCATTACTAACTTAAGGATATTATAGGACACAGTCAAATCCAGAGCACCCAAGGACTTCAGAAAGCTCCAGGATGCTCTAGCATGTAGCATCATACTGAAAATTGACCAGTGCCCAGGAAATGACAAGCAGCAGATAAAGTATTTACAATCAGGTTAGTTTGAGATCAAGAACAGGAGTAATTCAGCAACTTAAAAAAAAAAAAAAAACATGGGAGCAGGCTTGAACAGTAAGCAACCTATAAAGCACATTTTTAAGCCACTGGTGGCTGAGGAGCAGTGGGTGTGCTGCCATGATGCAAGAGATAGGAGAGAGTTAAAACTGAGCTGTTCAAGTTGTAGCTCTTCTGTCAGGCCACAAAGGAGTGGGAATGAAACAAAGCTAAAAGAACATAATGGCAATTGTCAAGCTGTCCAGGAACTCCCCTCTCAATAAAAGGGGCAGGGCAGGGACAGGAGATGGGTACTGCTGGGTGTGGGGAGAGCACAAGCAGGAACAGTTGATGGATCAGATGCTTCTTTATACTGTGATTATCAAGTCCCAGTCTGTAATTACTATCTCCCAATATTACTGTAACACTAATAAAGAACACAAAGCTTCTGAACTGAAGTCTCAGCAAATCAGCAAAGCCCTCACTAGAGGAGAGAGATACCTAGCAAAAAAAAAAAAAAAATTATAAAGCTTCCTTCTTATCAGGCTCTGTATAGAGGGAAGAAAAACCTCACCTGATGAGATTCGGGAGTACTTCACCCCATCTTTGGTGAGCACGTTGGTGAGCCACCCTCAGCAGCTATCTAGGACAGGATAGGCAGGAAACAGAAATATGTGCACGTACAAGTGCAGCAGCCGATAAGAGAAAGGGAAGAGAATTAGCATTTGGGGAGGAGATGGAAGAAGAAAAACCTGGAAAACAACAGGAAGCAGGAGAAAGGCAGCAGAGTTCACATCTGCTGGTACCTGCCATTTCTACCACAGGGAGGAAAAAAACAGCACAATCCAGAAGGGAACAGCAGAACAAAATAAGGAATGTACTAAGTCAGGACTTCTGAGATGAGTAAATACTGAGCCAGAGTGTCCGTCCTGCAACTGTATAGTCACTCTAAAAGCAGTTGGCTGTTTATACCTACTACCATGCAGACACCTCTCAGCCTACAGAATGATCTACTGACAGTCTGGGCTAGGTAGGACAACATCAGCCAGCCAATTTTAGACAGCCCAGTTAGTTTAGAGAAAATCCAAATACAAAACCTCTGATTCCTCTCATTTCACCTTATTTATTGTCCTTTTCCTCAAGACTAGAATTAGAGAATGTGTATGGGTTTAAAATAAAATACTCCTGTAAATCAATGCACTTTTTCCCCATAGACAGATTTACATAACGTCCCTGTCTTGGCCTGTACCTCAAGACTAACTTCCTTTCCCTTTTCCATGAAGTATCCAGAATCAGTTCAAGCAACAGCAAGTTCAGTGGCATAACACCAGCAGCTGTACAAGTTAAGCCAAAACTAAATTTGAAGTGACAACCTTCGTATTATCAATTCTATTTGATTTACTTCCCACCATCAAAAACAATTACCCTTCCTTAAAACCTTTGATCAACAACCTATTTACCCCTGTTAAAGAATCCGGCTGCTAGTTAAAGCTCGGAGAACAGAACTCTAAGATTTTACAGGTATATTTGGTTAACAAAACATTTTTGAAGACACAGTCTAGAAAAAAGGTTAATTCCAGCACGCTGTGGAGCGGATTTATTTACGATTCATTCCCTCTAGTAGGATATGCTTGTTTACAGAGCTTGGACTAGATATGGTAAAGGTTAAAGATTCAATAAAGGCTCCTGTGACTGCTATGACACGATGCCAACCCTTGCACAACGTTCGAAAACAAAGACAGTATTCTAAGACAACACACCGCTGAACCCAACAAAAATATCATAAAGAACAGGCTGCAAGTGGTTTGGGGCTTTTGGGCTTGTTTTACACGTAGAAGTCTATTTAACAAAAATAATAATGAGGAAGTTGGACTTTAAAAAAGTCCATTCAGAACTGTCCGTACAAAATTGCCTTCTCAAAGCTGTAATAGTGCATGCTGGATTTCCCAGCATGTGAGGCCACGCTGGCCCCCCACCCACACAGCTGCAGGGCGAGCAGGGCCCCAGGGGCTGGCATTCTTCAGGTACTGGGAATTACCCGTCTTACCAGTGGCACGTTGGCTCATTTAGCACCCTCAGTAAAACAGTACACCCAGTTCTCCACACACAAACTGAGCAAACCACAGAGTTGCAACATATGCATACAGGAGTAGTAAGATTATTTGGTAGAGTCTATGCATGCTGCATTTCTATCCATTTTAGTCCTATTACTTGAAGTAAGACCAGTAAAAATTAGTACTGCACAGGGACAGGTTGTTAAAAATTGCTGCTGTGAGTGCAAATCTAACTGCAGGACAAGGGGAAATGGTTTTAAGTTGAGGGAGGGGAGATTTAGGTTGCATGTCAGGGGAAATTCTTTACAGAAAGAGTGGTGAGGTGCTGGAACAGGCTGCCCAGAGAGGTTGTGGATGCCCCTCCCTGGAGGCGTTCAAGGCCAGATTGAATGAGGCCCTGGGCAGCCCGATCTAGTATTAAATGGGGAGGTTGGTGGGCCTGCATGTGGCAGGGGGGTTGGAGATTCATGATCCTTGAGGTTCCTTCCAACCCTGGCCATTCTGTGATTCTGTGATACTCACAAATATCTGGAAATTGGCTGTATTTGGTTAAGCGAACTAAGCCATGCACTTTACATGGTGAGCTAACAGAAAAGCTTTGGAGTAACTACTGAGTAGTAGCAGCATCTCCACTGCACACTCATCTCTACAGATAAGAACAAAACACATATACACTGCAACTCCTGCAAGAATGAGACTAAACCTTGATCCAGAAAAAGCAGAGGCAAGAAGCAAACAAAAAACAGGGCTTTCCCAATAACCCAGAGGTGTCACCATGTTTCTATCCATCCAGAGCCAGGAGCTCTGACAGCAGGTGTCAAAGAAGCTCCTGTCCCTGGGCCCTACTCACTGTGGCAGAAGGGTGGAGGGAAAGTGGAGGCCTTCAAGGATGCATGAGAGAGGGTGGAAGTCAGTGCATCACTGCTACCTCTGCAGACATTATGAACACAGACAAACCCACTGAGTCTGACTCTTCCACTGACAGCCCCTCTCACCGATACACCTTTGTGTATTTGTGAGCTCACTAGTAAATCTGTGGCAGTGATGGACAGACTTCCTTCTACTCTTGCTGAAGCTTTAGGAAACTGAGCTTTCCTGCAACACCACAAGCACTGACTTTGGGAGATAAGCAAGGGAACAGGAGAAGACAGAACGTACTGCTCCTCACTGGTACAGAAATGCAAACCTGTTGTGATCCCTGGAAACACAGGCATTTCAGCAGCAATTGAAAACCAAGTGGTGCTCAACAGTCTGCATAACCGTACTGCCACTCTACGGAAATGCGGAGCATGCTGCAGTTAGAGATTTCTTTTCCCACCTGTTCCTTCTCAGCTAGCAGAAGCGTTGCTTGGAGGTGCCACATACAGAAGCCCAAAAGTCACATCTGTGATTCAGACTTGTAAGAAGGGACACTGGGAATTGCAGCCCTGGCACACATTACTTCCAGCAGCACATCACTGTGCACACAGACAGAAGCAGCTCTCCTCTTTGATGCATAAAACTGAAGCCCACAAGGCTATGGATGTTTGCAGCAGGTGTGTCTAAAGCACTGGCACCTTAAAGAATCATAAAGGCTGGAAAAGATCAATAAGACCATCCTGTCCCAACCATCAGCCCAGCCCCCCATGCCCACTAATCACTTCCCTCAGTGCCACACGCACGTTTCTGGAACACCTCCAGGGACCGTGACTCCACCACCTGCCTAGGCAGTGCGAGCCGCTGCCTCACAGCTTCTTAGATTAGAAATATCCGAGTAAATAGGTCTGGAGGAGAAATCCAGACCACGTTTATGATAGCGTTAATAGAACACTGGTTCAGTACGCACAGTACACACAGATCGCATTTCAGAACAAAAAGAAGAAACGAAGAGTTCCCCCCACGTTCTTCTGCGGCAGGAGGTAACTCAGTGCATCCGAACAGACCCGGGGCTGTCTCTCGCCTACCAGCTCTCCCCCTCCCACTCCCGTTTCCCACCAGCTGAGGCCCCGCAGCTGCACCAACAACAGCGCGTCTGTGCCCGGGCCGGCCGCGCTGGGCGCCCCTCGGCAGCTCACTGCCCGCCTTATACTTGAACAGAGGTAGCAAACTGTGAAGGGGCTGAAATGACAGTAATGAATATTCATCGCAGTCCTTCACGGAGGGTGCGATCTCATGCGGCGGACCTGAAGGGAATCACCAATCAGGCCGACACAACGGGGCTCGGTTCTGCGTCCTCGGCGCGCGGCCGCACGCAGCCGCCTCCGAGCAGCGCGGGGGTCGCGGGCACGTGCCGCGGCGCTCGCGGGGACGCGCGGCAGCGCAACGCGCAGGCACTCGGCGGGGCGCGCGCACGTGCGCGCCGGCGGCCACGTGCGCGCGGGCACGATCCCGGCCGGCGGCTCTCGGCCCGTCCCCACTCAGTCCCGCACTCACTTTCGTCCTGCCGTTGATGCGGTAGTTGCCCAGCTTGCCGTTGCAGTGGCGGATGAGATCGTCCATGCTGTTCATGAGCAGGCGGATGGTCTGGCAGCCCGGCTCCTTGCCCTCCACCCAGGTGATCTTGTCGCCGCGGATGTCCTTGGAGGAGTCGCTCTTCTGGCTGACCAGCTGCCCATCGGTGAAGCGGCCGGTGTGATGCAGGGCTCGCACTTCTTGGGCTACCAGCCCGCCCAGCTCCTTGCCCAGGAAGTCGTCCACTACGCAGATGCCGTGCTTGTTCATGCAGGGCACGATGTACTCCAGCGCCAGCCGCTGAGGCACTAGCGACTTGGTCTGCCCGTTGGGACGCAGCGCGGCCCCTCCGGGCCCCGCCTGCACGCCGCTCGGGTACAGGTTCGACTTGTCCCGGTACAGCAGCACCGCCTCCGCGGCGGGAGCCGGAGCCGGGGCCGGGGCCGCCGCCTCTCCGCCTCCGGCCGCCGCCGCGACGACGCGGTCGCCGTCCGGCGGGGCGGCCTCGCCGGAGGGCTCGGGGCCCGACGCCGCTCCCTTCGCCGCCGCCTTGTCCGGGCGGCCCGCAGCCCCGGCGCCGTGCGCGCCGCGTGCGCTGCGGGAGCCGTGGGCGCGGGGCGGCGGGGGCTGAGCGCCGCGAGGCTCCGCAGCGCCCCCTGCCGCGGCCGCCGCGCCTCCCCCGCGGCAGATGAGCTTGTGCTTCTTCCAGTCCTGCCGCTGGTGCTCCTTGCTGCAGTAGAAGGAGCTGCGGCAGCGCCCGCACCGCAGCAGGTTCTCCATCTTCCCGCACAGCTCGCAGTACTGCCGGTCCCGCTCGCTGCTGCTGCCGCCGCCGCCTCCGCTGCCGCCGCCGCTCCCGCTGCCGCCGCCGCCGCCCTGTCCGGCGCCGCCGCCGTTGTCATTCGCCATGGCGCTGGTGGTGCAGCCGCAGCCCCGCTCCGCCGCCGAGCGTTATGTAAGGAGGCGGGCGGGAGCGGCGCTACGCGGGCCCCCGCCCGGCCGCGCTGGGAGCAGCGCTCACTGCATCATGGCCGCCCGGCTCGCCGCGGCCCCCGCCGCCCTGCGCGTCCGCCGGCCCGCGGCCTCCCTCCCTGCTCCTCGGGGCGGCCAGGCGCTGGGCTGCAGCGGGGGCCCTCCCTGCGCCTTTAGCGCCGCTTCATCGCCGCCCCGCCAGCGGCGGCGGAGGGCCGAGGGGCGGGCGGGCGGCTGGCGCGATGCGCGGCCGCTCTCCCGAGTGCGCGGCCCGGCGCGGCCGCCGCCTCTGCCTCTGCCCGCCGCGCCTCAGCGCCGTGTCGGGGCGAGGAGGAGGCGCCACGCTCGCGGCCCGCTCTGCACGTACGCCACTTCCAGCCCGCCAGCGCCGCCGGCGCGTCAGGCGGGCGGGGCCGCGCCGCCGGCGGGCGGGGCCGGGCCGGGCAAGCAGCGCCGGGCCGGGCCGTGCCGGGCTGTGCTGTGCCGTGCCGCGCCGCACCGCCCCGCGCCGTGCAGTAGGCCGGGGAGGTCCGCCGTGCTGCGAAGCTGCTGGCGGGGCGTGGCTGGGAACCTCGGAGCGAGCCCCTGCTCCCGGCGCTCGGAGCGGGTGGCACCGGCGTGCCGAGGGGCAGCGGGTGATGAAAGTTGGGCTGTGGGTCCGGCGGCCGCGGCCGAGCAGAGGATCGGGTTTTGTCAATCCGTAGGCCCCAAAATAACCCGGCGAAGCAGGAGGCAGCGCCGGCACTCTCCTAAATAATGTGCGGCTTCTATTCGACCTAACCCGGCCCTGACATACGCCGGTGTCAGGCAGTTTAAACGCATTAGAAAGAAAGAGCAGGTGATGGGGCCGTGAAACCACGAGGAGCTGCAGTGAGCGGGACAAAGCCCCACAGGAAAAGGAAAAGGGTTTGGCAGAGTAACAGGAGCTGCAGGGACCGCAGAGAGGAGACTCCATGGAGGGAAGCGAGTCCCGGCACTGTCATATCGGCTGTCAGCAGCCACGCGAGGAGCTCTGGGATGACGTGTGTGCTCTGATCCACCCAGCTTGAGCCTTGCTGGCTTGCAGTAGATGTCAAGTGAATGCTGTGTATCCTGTACTTCTGTGCAGTACAGCTCAAAACAGTGTGTTGAGGTGCAGCACTCGGCAAACTCTGCACTAAGCTCTAGCAGCTGTCCTTCCTGGGCTATAAAGTTCATCTGTACTGTGGCACAGCGGGCAAGCAGAGCAGAAACCTTGGTTTGCTGGGCTGGGCAAGGGCACTCAGCTGCTGTTCACCTCTTCTCAGGACAGAAATCCATCCTAAAGCCAAAGAGGGCCAGAGAAAGCCAACGTGCAGACCTGGGAGTAGAAAAGCAAAATGTGTCCATTGGTTAGTAACTGAAAATGAGCTATGTGAATGTTCTGCTCATGCTCTGCCAAAGTCTCTTGTGATTTTGGGGACATCGTTTGGTTTTTTTTTCAGCACTGAAGAACATACACCCATATTGTTGCTCCTCACAGGCTGTTGTGAGGGCAGGGATTGTGATGTACTCTAGTAAGAGGGCTTCATCTGTGCAATTAAAGCAGCTCACTCTTACCAACTCTCTATATAGATCTGGATTTAAAATTAACAGATGCAGCAGGACTTATAGGAATGTCAGGCACTGCTGGTACTATGTGAGGGCTGTAACAGGAGAAACAGGGCGCACCAAGGCCACAAACATCCATCATATGCGTACAGAAAATGGAAAGGAAAACCAGACCGGATTATGAGAAAGGCAGAAGGAGGACTGAGAGGACAAGGTCATGTCATACCCATGAATCCAAGGTGAATGAGATCCGGAAGTGCCTAGGCCAACTGAAAAAAAAAAACAAAAAACAACAAAATAACAACAACAAAATCTGAAAGAACTGGAAAAGCTGGGAACTAGAACCAGATAGGGTACAGGTCAGTAATTGCTTTGTTCATTGCTCTTAAAGGAAGGACAACATAATAGTAGAGGCAGAAGGAAGCGGTTTAAAGACAATGTTTGAGTCCAGAACATACGTGAACAGGTTTTTAATCCAAGTTTAATGGGAATTGCTCTTTAAATCCAGAATATGAGGTATGTCTGAAGTACCAGGCCAGGCGTTCCTCTAGTAAGCTTTGTGTTGAAGTTAATGTGGCTGAGTTCTTTGGACTTGCAGCATTGTTAAGCCAGACCAAATGAGAAAAGAGTCAAGCCTGTTATTTTCAAACACTTTAGAAATGCAAGCAATTATATTCTGCTGGGGAGAAGTTGAGGAGGTAAAAGACCATTTTAATTTATTGTGTACTCCTTCAGCAAACATAATGGAGATGAATGTCACAGACTCCATCATTCTATGATTCTAACTCAACACTCAGACCATGAAACCAGTAAGAAAAGGACCAAGGTACAAATATGGCATCAGGCTAAAACCCAATGATAGTTATTAATTCATGGGCTAATTAGGCTTCAGAACTCCTTTGTTCTTTTCCTCTTTCCCACATGTCAATTAAATGTCTTAATTTTTACATTTGCTAATGTGCTGAACTACGTCAAGTTCTCTTGACACAACATGTTCCCAGCGTGGTCAGAAGAAATAACAGAATCCATTTAAAATATCTGAACCATTTGCCAGTGCTTCACCAGGGGCACAAAACAATGTAATAATGGTTGTATTCCAGTGACAAAACTGAAGTAAAGTGTGGCGATGGTAGGGAAGTTCTGGAAAACAATGAGTATTTTTATCACAATCGTATCTACAACATACTAGAAATGTTTTCCAAGCACATAAAGACTCTATTCATTGCCGGAGAGCTTGTTCTTTAAAAGACAACGTAAGGGCAAAGCATGACAGAAAAGAACATACAGTATACAAAGCAAAATGACCCATAGGATGGCTGCCAAAACTAATAGGGAGGGCATTGCTTCCCCCCTTTTCTGCAGGTAATTCTTCACATGTTCCTGAATTTGATATTTCCAAACAGCTCATGTTTTTTGTGTGTCAGTGAGTGTTGGAAAAGGGCTTGATTGGTGACTAGGTAATGATGAGACACTATTGATCCACAGAGAATGCAGATAAAAAGTCCTCAAAGCTGTACCAGTCCTCACAGGGGGGTGATGTAGGATAAAGTTAATGCAAGGTTGGAGGGTTTTTTTTCTTTAATCACTACTTTGATATAGATCTGATATAGATATGTTTATTGGAAATGCCTAAAAGAATAGGTCAGTCAGTGAATAGCTTTTCTGTTTTCATTGAGTAGTAATAATAGCAACGTCAGTATATCCTTATAGGTGCTCTATATATCTGGGGTTCTGCAGTGTTCAGGTTGTATAAGCAATCAGGAAGAATCTTTGAAGCCGAGGGAAAGAAGGGAGTGCAGAATAGTAACATGAGGGGCATGGAATTCACAGAACAAAATCATATTGGAAATAAATTAATTCCATCTTCAGACAGTTTGCTGTCAACAAGATAGAAGTCCCTTAGGACTCAAGGCTGAGATTTTTACTGGTGCCAGAAACCACCTGAAGCTTCACAGAAAGTCCTGCAGCTGGGGACTGTGTGAGGCATTGGCCAAATGAGGATGTGGCTGTGATAGTGTCACTACTCAGGTTTAGGACACGTGGGCTTGTAGTACTTGCTCTTCCCTTCCAGACCACCCCATGTCAGCCTGCCTTGTTCCACCTAAGCCATTATTCCTTGATCTCAACAGTGGCATTTTTCAGGCTTACTTTTCATACCAGCAAGTGAACTCTAACAGGTTTGCAGCTTTTCCAAATAAAACTAGAGAACTGCTTGTCTCTGTTGGATTCTCTGTTAAGCTTACTTCCTTTCTAATCAGGACAAACTGTACAAAGTACACTCACAGGGCTATGCAAGTGTTCTTCTGTTGAATGCACACTTTTCCTGAGGTACTCAAAGGGTTAGCACAGTTTATTCATCTTTCAAACACTGCCCCCATTTCTGCAAAGCTAGGGAGGGTTCATCTAGGAGAGGTGGTGCCAAGCACTGAGGATTACTGACAGGCTCTGCTAGCGCTGACCCCAGTGGAAAAGCACACCTAGTTTTGTGCTGTGATGTCTGGGCATTTTGAGGCAATCTGCAGCTTGCACAAGCCCTGCTACACCCAGAGATTTGTACTTTGCTGTTGTGGTTACTGACCCCAACAAGCACAAGGTGCCCCTGTACTGTGCTGTGCATACATTGCTCAGCACAGTTGTCAGGTGGCACAGCCCTTGGGATAGCAGAGAACCAAGCTGAGGGCCCTGGAGATAAACACAGCACTCTGGAGCCACACTGCATCCAGCTTATTGCTTGTTGACACCACTGCAGAGCTTCCCTAAACACGTATTGCTGAAATTAAAGTAACAGAATACTTTGGTTGTTTATCACTGAATATCATAATGTTGTATTGTTTAAAGGGAAAAACCTTTCATTATAATCTGAGATTATAAGGGTTGGGCTAAATTACAAGGAGAAGTATTCTCAATTACATTGTGTAAGCCTGGATAGCTCAGTGTTTAATACTGCGGGATTCCTCCAGGCTCTTCAGTTGAAATTGTTTGCTCTGTCCTTGAATCTGTTTGACACGATATACCTTTACTCCCCTGGGAACAAAGCCTGTTTTTATTACACCAACAATACAGGTTTACAGGTTACAGGGGTTGATCAAGAGAGATTTATGCAGATTACCATGTTTGACTGCTTTAATTATTTTATTCATATTTAAAGAAAGTGAGTTACTCCAGTGAGTTACAATATAAGACAATGCTCTATCTCTATAAGGTGATGGAAATGCAGCAGAGCTTATAAAAAGCTCAAGACTGACACATTTGTCCTCATCTTAAATTTTGTACCGTGAAAGTTCAAAAGCTTTTTCCACATTCTTTGTGAAGTTTTTCTCAGGAGGGGGTATTTCTGGCTCTGGTTAGAAAAGAGCTCCCTGACTTGCTAAAGATTGACAATTATGTACATTTTTTGTCTCAAACTTAAGCAAGCCTGTAGGCCCTGGGGGTGCTTTAAGTCCAGTTATGGACAAAAGATTTATTTTAAAGAACATTTTTAAAACACTATTTGAAGTCCACGCTCCAATAGAGTGATAAGGAGTTCTGAAAAAAAGAAAAAAGAATTCCTCCTTTATCTTTATATAGGTTATATTTATCTTAACTGTTCCAGAAGTTTTTCATGATTTTGATACAGACAGGTCTTCTGGCTTTTCAGCAAGGAACTCAGATGCAAGGAAAGTCTCTTTGGTGTTTCAGAGGGTCACAAACATTACGTGACCTTTTTACTTTGCATCTGATATGTGCTTCCTGCCCCTGTGTCATCATGGCTCAGCATCGTGACATGCTGAAAGATCATCAAGGTGGAAACAATGCAGAGCAGCGTTAGGATGATGTGGCCTGCCATGATAATTTGGTGTGTTCCTGATGTATTGCACATCATATTTTCTCTTTCCTCTTCTTCCAGCAGCCAGGCACGTAGTTCTCTCTTCTGCCAGTGGCTTACCTTGTACTTGGAAAAGAGAACAGTGACAGCTGGAGTGCTGGCAAGGACAGTTTGCTTCCTGGGCCTTGGTTTGGGAAGCTTGAGAGAGCCTCAGCCCATGGGTTACAGTATATCCTGCTATTTAACATGTTGCAGTCTCAGTATTTTTCTCCTGATGGCCCAGAAGCTATTATCCAGTGTGCAAGGGAGGAACTCAAGAACTGTTCCTGAAGCCAAGAAGATGTGCTTTCATTAAAGGAGTGGACATCATAGTTTTTTGAATGAAGATGCAGTTTCTTTTCCCTTTCTGCAGCTGGCTAGCACAATTTTTGATACTTCCAAAATCTGTTTCTTGTGAAGACTCTTGTTCTAGTGAGAGAGATTCTAAGAAAATAAAAAGCCTAGGACATTTGCTGCTGCAAAAAGAGAAACCTGTCTTGGTAATTTAAGAGAGGAATGAAAGGACAACAGTGAGGGAGTTTTTGAACTGACAACACTGCCCAGGTATTATTCCTCAAAAGATTTTGTATATATATATATGTTTTTTTCTTTTTGGATAAAACAATTTCTCAAGAATGAGCAGAAGCTTCATTTCCATTTGTTTTCTATGTGAACAATGGTGTCCTTCCCTTCTCTTGATCAATGGGAATATAATATAGTTGTGTTTCATTAAACACTATATACTATATATTACTATATAAACTACTTAGCTTGCTTGCACATCAGTCCTGAAGAGCTTACTTTTTTCAGGGCTGCCTGAATGCATGTTCATATGCATAAGCTTTGTGAGCCCCAGAGAGTCAGCACAGTCTAGGTGAGTTCCACGCAGCTCACACTCTGTTTGTGCTTCTCCCAGGACAGTACCAGTGTGTTCCTATTGCGTGTCAGAATACAGCATCTTACTGTTCTCCTACATTGCCCAACCTCACTGTCCCACACCATTCCAAGGGCTTTTTGATGCCTTTTCCTGCATTTCCAACCTTCCCAAAGAGGCAGAATTATTCCATGCCATTCTATTTGCTGACTGTGCTCTTGTGTCCCTCTCCAACATTTTCTCTGGTTTTGCTACATTTAAGTCAGGGTGTTGAGCTGCTGGCCACCAAAAGAGGTGGTTGTGTGTCGTCCAGTAGCATGCTCCTTCACCCTTCCTTACCTTAGCACCACACTTGTCTAGCCCTTGGTGAGTCAGTTCAAGAGAATGGTTTTCTGATGGATTAACAAGTTGGATCGGCTTACCATGTGGTTTGATGTGGTGCAAGAGAGGGTGTGGACCCGCAGGGCCAGGAGTCAGGGAGGGAAAGCTGGACCACCCAAGTCAGAGCAGTAAGCTGACTCAGTCACATTAGGTAGCTTCACCCTTTTTTACTTCATGTTATAGAACTTGACCCTTTCTACTCTATCAGACAGAAGCCTTTCCGTGTGACCTGTTAAAACTGTATGGAGAGAATCAGCAGATCCAAGGTGCTGGATATTGTTGTATACCTGGACAGCTGATTCTTCTATCTAGAGATTTGGGGAGTGGTGTTTTCTTCTGTTAGCTCCATGAACAGCATGCCAAGAACTCAAATGTTGGAGGTTATTTTTCAGATTTTACTAGATGAATGAGTCTGTCTGTTGATTAGAATAGTTCTTAATACTCCAGAACTGAATGGATGGGGAAATGAAAACTGTGATGTGTATCAACACCCAATATGATGGTGCTTCTGCACCCCCTTGTCTTCAGTGCTGACGAGCACAACCCTCTGTGTGAATACTGAGTCTAATATCAAAGTAGGAAGCTTTAGCATGTTTTAAAGTACTTCCCAAGCAATTTAACTTTTACCAAGAACAGATATTTGCTAAAACAGGAGCATAATGGATGTATAGTAATTTAAATACATATAATACTATGAAAAATTGTTGTTTCCCTCCCACAGGATCTGAGCCAATACTGCTTATTTCATCTATTTAAATGGACATTCAGTTGGACATTCAGTACTGTTAATGACTGGTAAAACATAATGCTGGAATTCTATTAATATTTATAAAATTGTGCCTTAATATTAGGTCCCAGAAAATTAAACTTAACAGGAGTTCTTGCAAACAGACAGCTGAACATTAATTATTAACATCTTTGTTTTGCTCTTGGAGTAATAGAGTACATGTTACTGAACTGTAATTAGGGCTGGGCTGGATCTGAGTCTTCTTATCATGCTGCATCAGTTTGTCCCTGTTGGAAGCATTACCCCTGAACCTGTTCCTGGCTTTGCCAGCCAGCCATTTAGTCACCTAGAGATAAGGTGGCATTTATTGGTAGTAGAAGAATGGCCTTTCATTTTTGTGCAGAAGCAAAAAACAGGTCAACAAGCAAATTACACATTCTTCATCCACCCACAGCTCAATGGAATCAGAGAATCATCAAATAGTTCATGTTGGAAAAGACCTTAAAGATATAGATATAGAATATCTATATCTATATATATATAGAATATATCAGGATATATATGGGACACAGAAGGAGATTTCACTGGAGGGAATAGGCAGAGAGAATAGATAGACTGTCCTCACCTATTTACTGAATTGTAAGTGTTGTTGAAATTCGGATGGGAGGCAAAGCTCCTCCCTTGTGCAAACAGTAAAAGCCATGTGCTGCAGGCAGAAGTAGCTAAGAGCCTTTATTTTTATGTCATTTTATTTTTTAAACAAACAGCAACTTATCAGTGTGAGAGGCCAGATGTGGCTAGCTCATTTACACACAAAGGCTTGTGTGTTTGCAGATATACCTACTCACTGTGTCCAGCCTGGTTGGTAGCTTATTTTAGACCATTTATCCCCTATTTTAAAGAATATTCTGCATTTCAGTAAAAGAAATGATGAGTCAGAAAAAGCTATAGCATGAAGCTAAAAATTCTCACTCTGTATTACCTTAAGATATTGCTGGATCACAGACCTAGAATAAAAAATATTTGAGATTGTGGGGTCATGCTAGAGAGTCTAATTCTCATTTCTAATCCAGGTGCAGAAGAGGCACATAAAGAAGACTTTGAAGGTTCATCAATGTGGTGTATAGCACCAAATGTCTGCCCCGTGCACTTGTGTACTGTAGGGGTCTTATGAATGCTATTTCAGGTTGGATATTAAGAAAAAATTATCCTCATCAAGAGTGGTGAGGCAGTGGCACAGGCTGCCCAGGGAGGTGATGAGGTGGTGCCATGCTGCTTGGAAGGGTGCTTTGAGTGTAGCCTTCATCACTGCATTCGTGTAGAAAACGTTCTATTGCTCGGATGGGCTGTCCTGTGTGAGATAATATGCTGACCCAGTAACCGCAAATGCAGCTCTAGAGAACATTCCTGGGGCAGAACACTTGAAACTTTGTTTCTAAAAGATATGTAAATATAGGAAGCAACCAGCTGACTGCTGCAGAGGCTGGGAAAAAAATGTCCCGCTACCACCCATGCCATTAACATAGGTTTCTTTATGGGGACAGCAGATTAAGAAGTCTTGTCTTACCAAATGTAGCCACGCTGTGTTTTCCAAGATTTATCTACAATTTAGACATGGACAAAAATTTATTCTGGACAAACACTGTGTGGTATTTTCAAAAGAAATAACTTTACAAATGTGATTGAAAAAAAAAATTGAGTATGGCTTCTGATACCTCAGCATCATGGAAATATCAAAATCTCTGTTGTTATACATTTGTTTGATTACCTGGGGGAAAGTCTAAAAATACAGGAAAGAAGCTTACTTTTCTCAAAATGCTGTGCTTTAGAACCAACAGTGCTAGTTTGGGAGACAGAATTCTGACTGTGGAAGAAGGAAAAATTAAAACCAATCATTTTCCTGCTCACAGACTGCATATTGAACAAACTGAATTGCGAAGTTATTATTTGAGCTCAAAAACCATTGGTACATAATCATTAAGCCTTTTTTTCTTCCTGTCTGCATGGTTTTAGCATTAAACAAGATCTTCATTTTGTTAGAAAAACATGGATATGATACACATAGGAGCACTGAGACATTGCCCTGCAAAATAGTCATCTCTCTGCCCCGCTCCAAGTGTCATCCAGATACAAGTTATTTAGAGGTGTTGGAGATGTGCTTTGTGCTTCTTTCAGTGTACTAAGTTTTTATGATAGTGTTTTGAAATCAAAATAACCTGATCTTACATGTGCTGAAGTCTATGATAGTATGTGCTGATTACATGGCAAATTATAAGGAAAACAACAACTAAGAACAAATAACTTAGTCCAACATATGGCTTCTTAATATGCTGTGACAAAACAGGAAAAAATGGAAAGGGATTTCATGCAGTAGTGTGTATTAGCTCCCAAACCCTTCCCTTTGCTTTTTGATTGAGGGAGCAAAATGACCCTACTCTACTCCATACAGAGAGCAGGCTGATTTTTTTTCTAGAAACACGAAGCCCTAATGAAGGTCTACATCTTAACTAAAGCCTCACCCATGTTTGTCAAGAGCTTCTTGTGAGAGGAGGTGTTCTTGGACATAGACTTTGAGTCCTGACTTTTGCTATTTCTCAAGATGTGTGGTTCCTTGTCTATTGCAATCTGAAATGCCAGAGTGGGAAGAGTTTTCTTTATGTAAACAAGACTGTTTACATGCATGGGGAAGCAGTCACCCTGAAGTTAGTGTAATCCCTCTGAGCAGCTTCACAGAAACCTTAAGGCTGTACTTTTTAAAGTGGTGCACATATAATGGAGGCACGTATGGTGGTTTTCAGAATGTTTGTTACTGTTTTACTAAGTGCTGAAGTACACTGTTCAGAAGTTTAGCTGGCTGCACACTGTGTTGGTGTGAGAGTACCTGAGAAGGAAGGGAGAGGCTAGAACCTGCTTCTAAGTGCTTTATTGACTATTAAACTCTTTCAGTCAGATAAAAGCAACAGCAAATAACCCGATACATGCATTACGACAGTACATTGTCTCAGCATCTCCCTCCCTGCATCGTGTTTCCTATCTAGGTCACTGTGCAGTGTGAGGCTGTTGGTTTACCAGATAAAGTTTCTGCATGGTGACCCAGACCATAGCAATGACAGGAACATTTTCAGGCTCTTTATGCAAACCACCAATATTCTGAGCCTGTTCCTGGCACATCTTACCTTCTTATCTTACCTTCTTTCTGGCTGTTTCAGGGCTTGGTGCAGCTTGCCCAGCCCTACAGACAGAGTTGGCTATACTGGCTTTTGAACAGCTTTGGAGATAAAGCCATCTTGCCATCAGCCTGTCACACAAATTCCATTACTATCCTGCACTGCTGTGTAATTAAATCTCCTTCTGCTAGGCATACTCTGGTTTAACAAGTTTTGTGAGTCATGGCAGGAAACTGAGAGTCCCCAAAACCAAGAATGGGCACAAACACCCCCTTGATAATCATCTTATTTAGAGAGAATAAGATTGCCATCTGTCCAAGGCAGTGAACACCAGATCTCCTTGGATCCCTTATCAGAGTGTCTCAAACTGCTGTACACCAACGTATGCAAAGAAAGTGATCTTGCAGGTCTGAATTAAATGAAGCTTTGTAGTACAGATGCTTGCCAGGAAGTGGTTTGGTGTGCAGCACATTGGTTTGAGAGTGCTTGAGAAGGAAGGAAGAGGTGAGGACTTGAAGATGCAGGTGTTTATTCTCACTAACTGAAACCTGAACCTGTCTACACCACAGGACACTACTACGTGTGCAAGGAGAGTATTTCTCCTCTCTGTTGCACAGGCCTGGCAGCCAAGGTTCCAGCATTTAAAGCAGCACCAAACCCACTTATTACTAGCTGCAGGAAATATGGTGCATGAAAGCAGCTGGAGCAAGAAGGCTGCTTAGTGGCACCATTCTGGCCCTGGCTGAGGCAGTGGAGAGACTGCTGTGCATGCCCAGGTCCCCCCACACTGCTGTGCTTTCACACCTAATTGCAGCAGGGAGGGACTGTGCCCCAGCAGCATGTGCCAGGCAATAAAGCATTGCCTCCAGCATGGAGATATGTGCCAGCTTTAGAGGAAAAGGCCAGTTCAAGAGGCCTTTCTCTTACTGAAGGCCTCATTTGGTGGTTGTCCTAATCCATCAGCATGAGAGAACAGCATGAACTGCTTTGTAAACACTTGCCAACCTGAGACACGCGTGTGACCTGCAAAAAAGCAGTGGGATTCACACATAGCCTTCTCCTCTAGAAGAAGGAGATTTCCTGCTTCTTCCTTTTTCAGCCCTCCAGGCGGTTCTAGAAGTTGCCATGAAAGCAGATGCTTGAGGTACTGGCAGAAAAGAGCAGCCTGTGTGAGCAGGAATCATGCTCGGTAGGTGAAAAGGTCTAGCATACAGCACCTTTGGTTTGCACATCCCAGGAAAAATGAAACAGTAAATAAAACTGCGCTTTCTTTGGCTTGGGTGGCTGGAGGTTGTGACGACACATGATGTAGTGTAATTCACATTTCATTTCTCCTGCGAGCTGTGAAGTTCATGCTGATTTTCTGTATCTCATGACTTTCTCAGTCTTTACAGGCTTGAGCTCTGATCTCTTTTTAATCCCTGGTATCCATGCTATTTTTAGTCTTGCAGACTATTTTTGGTTAATATATACAAGACGTTGTCTATTTTTAGCTAGCCAAAGCAGCATCCTTTCTCTGGCTGTGAGATCCACACATGCATGTGAATAAATGTGAGGGGCTTTCTTTGCTTGCCTTTTAATCAACCTTTTCCACTAACACCCTGATCTTGGTAGGAGAAGTGCTCATTCCACATATGTTATGGATGAGTGTGCTGTTCTGTATGAGCAGGTTGTCTTTCTGCAAAACCAGAGGGGGTCTAATGGGACCACACCCCTAAGAACTCAGTGTGAATGAACTGCTGACGGGGTTGCTTGTCCCCAGGACCACCTTTCTGTGTCCCATGTCCCCATGGCTGTCCCACAGAGAACACACACTGTTCCCATGGTGGAGCAGGGAGCCCTACGGCAAGGCAGCATAGGGTCCCTGAAGAGCTGTCATTAAAGTCCTCCAGCCTGCAGCCTAATTGCTGTGAGCTCCAAGTGGCCCCAGGAAGTTGGTCGTCCCAGGAAGGCTCAAGGCCAAATGACCTGGTTTTCTCTAGTATAATCCATGGCTGGCCACTGGGAAACTATCTGCACCTGCAGAGAGCTCAGAGCCTTCTTCCCTAGCAGAGTACCTGCCTGGAGCATGCAGAGATTCCTTCTCACTTACCAGTAATCCTCTCTCTGCTGTGATGCTGTGCATTCCAGTTATTGTAAGCAACAGTACAGCACTTTTCTGTACTTTTTCTAAGGTGCATGCTGTACATATGAAAATACCATAATGCTGCTCTCAACAAGCACAGATTGAGTTTCCCCTGATTTTAAACCATCAGACACAGCTACTTGCCTTTGCTTTCCAAAACCTTCCAATCCCACCTTTGAGGAGACATTGACACCAACCCCTGCCTGTACCTCTTCAACTTCATTCCTGCAACTTCATGTTCTATTTCACACTGACTTTGCAGGAGATGCTTCCCTTTCCCTTTCCAAAACCTCTTTCAAGCAGTCCACAGCAACACTGATTATAGCCTTGCCCTTGGGCTGGCCTGGCAGTGACAACAGTGACAGTGCCATAGTGATACAAACCACAGCAGTAGTGTATTGCTAAATGGCTGTGATACCAAGCAGTATCACATACAGAATATTGCTCAATTTCTCTGCTCTAATTTCAGGGCTCTGCAAATATGATTTTTTATTATTTATTATTTTTTATAATTTCTTTGTGACTTCTGTTTTCTTGACATCACACCGTATTTGCATTGCAGATTAAGCCAGGGCATCAATCTATTCTTTTTTTTTTTTTTTTTTTAAAGATGATAGTTTATTTATCCCCCAGACCATGTTTTAATATTAGTGTACAAAATACAGCAATTATTTAGATATTTTAGCTTGTCTACGATAGAAAATGTTGTAACTATGCAGAATTGGTCATCTCAACCTCCCATGCAGACAGTAAGAAAATGTATTATAATAGAATAGTAGTTCCCAAATAATAACTGAAAGAAATTTAATAGCTTAAGTCACTTCTCGATCATCAAAAGTAGAGCTTTTGCCAGTATAAACTAGTTTGGTTACAAAACATCACAGTTCTGACAGTAATTATTATACCAGGAAAACTTGTAGATCCGGACTGCCTACAAAAACATGACTGCAGCAGCTGCTGATATCCTGAGGACTCATTATGCCAAAGTCAGTCCAGTTGTAACTCCAGATTTCATTGAGAGTTATTCTAAGAATGACTTTGACCCACTGGACTGGATTCTTTTTCAAAACAGGAGAGTAAAATGCACTTCTAGTAAAATGACATGTTCTGGGAAATATGTAAAAGGCATTTACTTGTTTTTTATCTATTTATTTATTTCATTTGAGGAAGGGACTATGGGGTGAAAATGAGTCGCTTGTGAACTGTAGGAATTCTGCCACACTATGAATACTCAGTCTCCCACAAGTGTGCTGCTCTGAGTGTTGTGCAGCTCCAAGTGGCCTCTTTTTTCCCTCCCAGATAGTGCAGCCAGGTCTCCTGGCAAATAAAATGACTAAACAGAACTTTTTTTAGCTTGATAAATATATCTGCTGTGAAGGTATCGCGCAACATGTGCGGATCCAAGTGGGGCTGAGGTGCGGACCGGGCACTGAGCAGCTCAGGACTTAGACAGTCACATGCTCGGCAGGAGGAACTTGCTCCCAGAGAGCACGTAAGCAATGGAAACTTACAGCACGTAGGGCACAGCAGCTCTAATCCCTCTCAGCTACACAGGCTCCCAGCCCTCTGCTTTGGTTTCTACAAGCACTCAGGTGGCTCTGTGTGGGGTGTGCAAGGTTACCTGCTGAGGCAGGCCAATGTCAGCCCCATGCGTTCCCCCCTTTGTGGATCTTATCTGGGCTTTGTTGGATCCGCTCTGCTGCCCTGTGGATTTGCTAAGTTTGGCAGAAGAATAAAAGCACTGCCAACTTGTTCTCAGGGAAAATGGAGCTGCTTCTGGATACTGAGATGCCAAGGTACAAGGCTAACATGAATCAAGCTTGACTCTCACCATCAGCAAAGGAAGCAGCTGGGAAGCAGTGATGGCTTTCCTACATACTGTAGCCAGGCTAGGTAGCAGTGCTGCAAGAGAGGCTGGGATAGGAGGGGACTGTCCCTGCTCCCACCTCTGCTACCTCCATCTCCTCCAGTGGCAGTAAGACAGTGTGTCCAATGCTCCTGTTTGGCCATTTCCATCTTCCTGTGAGGGGCATAAGCAGTTCCCAGCCCTCACCTCTTATCAAAGGAGTAACAAAAGCCAGCCAGAGTAGGAAGTGAGGCTGAGACCCTGCTGCTGCAGGACTTGACCATTGCACACAGGTTCAACTCCTTTGTCTGTTTTCCTAAAGCACTGCAAGGTTTATGTATTTCATATCTATCCTATGCACACATTAGTAATTTGTTAAAAGGCTGCTGGATATTCCCCTTCTTTATCTGTTGCACTGAACTGCTGTTTATCCAATTTCAGCATTTGGAAAAATCTTGTCACCGAAATTACCTTAGCAGAAGGTGAAAGTGAGAATGGAGAAAACAAGGACAACTCCATTTATTCCATAGATAGATTACTTGTTCTTTTCCTATGGAACAACTGTGGATGTTTTTCTTAGGAAAAAAAAATTAAAAGAGAGAGAAAAAAAAAATTAAAAGAAAACCCCAAGCCCCTCTGGCTAATAACCAGCTTCAGCTGCACCAGCTCTGCCCAGCTGTGTGCATGTCACTGAGCGCTGCCCCACAGAGAGGGCACATTTCAGCTACTTTGCTCTTTGGGATTAACTGTCCCTTCCATCAGGTTGGCCCGGACAAACAGTGCTGTTGATCATGTAGTGCAAATCTTCCTGAGAAAGACTCTTAGGCTATTGATTACAAAAGACAGCCATTACACAACATGATTCAACCCCTACGTGTTGCAGGCAGTTGCTGTAACAGATAGGAAATGCTTATTGATCACAGCCAGATATGAAAATACACATCCTTTACACTAAGTGATGTTTAATATCTAGTGTAGAAAGATCAAAGTCACCTTTATGCCACGTGGGGGAAAGATCTCTGCCAGAATGTGAGAGGACGTATATTATCTAACATCCTACCTTGTACACAATGGCTAAGAACAGACAGGAGGAGAATGTGCAATGCTTCTGCTTGTGAAATGCAGTGCCTGAGAAGCAGAAGGGCATGGATTTACTCCCACCTCATGCTCAGTGCCTAAATGAAGGATCAGTGTCAGAAGCAGAGTCTCTCTTTGAGCGAGCTGTTCAGCTGTTCTTCCTTTAGGAGAAAGAAGTTGCTCTCTGCAGGCACCTCCCTTCCAGCAGAAGACCAGCCACCAGGGATGAGGCCAGCTGCAGTGAGGAGGCACAGAGAAGATGCTGCTGGTTGGGGCCATTGATAAGGGGAGGATGAGGGACACCCTGAAATGATGAGCTCAGGATTCCTCTGTCGAGTGGGTAAGACTGCAGCCAGCAGAAGTCAGCACGCACAGCAGACCCTGTTATCTCCAGCCCAGAGGTGCGTGTGGGAGAAAGGTTGTGCTGGGACAGCCACTGTGAGATAAGAACCTACTATGATCCCAACCCTGAAGCTATGCTGATTAACACTAGGATGAAAATAGCCTTTGGAGGTTTCACGCTCATGAAAGGTCAGTCAGACTAGGACATCAGGACCAGTGTTTAAAGGAGTGGGAGAAATAGTACCTTTTGTCCCTGAGTGCTTAACTTCTGCTCTAAAAATATACTTCTGAACTATTTATTGGCACGATTGTGTATCCCCTCTGCCCAGAAACAGGTTTACCACTGAATGCTGTCCCCATTCATATGGGTATCAGAGGGTTTTGAGGAGCCCTGGGCTCTAGCCAGGCTTGCATTCTATTGACAAAGAATTTGAAACACAGCCCTGTCCCACATCCACTGCTCTCAACGTGTTTGTTCTCAATCCATCCCTTGTGAATGCTCCCCACAAAGACACATCAGATCTCAAAGCGCACAGTGATCTAAGCCCAGGGCTGCCTCCACAGCAGCACAGCTCACACCCTGGCAAACTGCAAACAAAAATATTCTGTGCAACTCCTCAGAGCAAAGGTATGCTCTCTCTTTCCCAGCAGTGACAGCTCTCACTGGGGCAGAGGAATGCCCTACAGCTGCCCACTCCTTCACTGACAACAGAAGCAGCAGCAGAGGAGGAGGAGGGAGGGTGAAGGGTTGACTTCAGAAAGGCTTTGGAGTCATTTTAGTTGTGGCAAAGCCAGAACTGTGCTGGAGAGGTGGACAATTTGGTAAGTCCAGCTTGGCCAGCAGTGCCAAGATGACATGGGGTGTTTTTCTAAGGTCACGCTTGAGCTTGTGGCGTGGGTCAGCTGCGTGACAAAGCAGTTGACGTAGAAGTGAGCACTGCTGTAAGCACATGGACAAGGCTGCTCCTCAGGAGACAATCAATGGGGCCTGATGCTCTCCAGCTGAGTGGGCTTGGCTGGCAGTGCTCACATCCCACAGCCCTACATGGACCACTCTCTCCTCTGCCTATTCCAAGCACGGGCCTGGATGTTCGTAAACAAAGCAGAGCGCTCTGTGATCTGCATTAACACCTGGCTGCCCACCATGGCCAATATGTTGTTTTTTAGGTAGCTGGGTCTAGAGAAGATCATATTAAACTTTTTAAAACACGTATTTCTTTCTCCTGACGGTGGCTGACCCACCACAGACATATCCACAGCATGGACAATGAATGGTAGCTGCACACCTTCTTTCCCTCTCCCTCTCGCTCTCTCACTCCCTGTGATCTATGTGTGTTGTTCTGGCACAGGCCCTTTGTGCATTCCAACCAGGCCTGCTGCTTGCACCACAAACCCTTGTGTCACTACAGCCAAGAGCATGGAACTGAGGCAAGCACAGCACGGGGCAGCTCAGCAGACTGCCTTCACAGTCTGGTTCTTCCCTCCTTCTTGGCAGAGGAAGCACCTGGGCTACAGAAATGATCCATTTAACTACCACTGAAGATCAAAATGAAGAGCACTTTTGGAAACTGGCAAGTGTTAAGCAATGCCTGAGGCAGCAGGAGAAATAGAAAAGGGTTTTGTATTTTGTACGTCATTCTGGAGAAAAGGGAGCGACTTTCCTTGAGGGCTGGGAGACAGAGGTTCAAAGATTTGCCTCATTGCCTGTGCAATCAGTGAGGCACCTGCTTGTGTAAGATCAGAGCCCAGGAATGCCACACTGGGTCATAGGAGAACAGAGGTCTCCTATGAGAGAAGAGAGGGAAAGGCCCTCTCAGATGGCTGAGCCTGGTGCCCTCCATCACTGCAGGCAGCAGTGTGGCACAGGCCCCTTAGAAACTAGCTACTACTGAAAATTGGTAGCATTTGTTTGCTGCTGTCTCCTTGTGTGAGATGCTTGTTTTTTCATGCCTAAGATAACTAGGAACTTTCCTCTAATTTCAGGGCTGGTTTGCAGTCAGATGTTTTTGTGTTGCACTGTCCTTCAAGTTGAATAGTTTGTCTTTCCATACCCTGCTATTTAGGGAGAGAAATTATAAGCTCTCTCACCCTCTGTTTTGCTGAAATTCTTTCAGTGTCTCACAAGAGAGGCTGTCTAATCCAAGTAATTTTCCTGCACATCTCTTCACAGTGCCTCCTGTAGTTTGAGGGTTTTCTGATTGTATTATGTAGCTAAGTGGAACTCATACAGTATTTCAGACAGAGTTTCTCCTGTGCCTTTTTTTACAGTGATATCAGCATAATTTATGTCCTTTTCTTTCTAACTAACTGTATATCCCAAGATTAGATTTATTCTTTTTTTTTTTTTTCTTATGGCTGTGTTGCTCTGGGGGCTCACAGGCATCCTGTTATCATCAGGTTTATCTTCTGGATTCAAGTTCACCTCTTCAGATATTTCAAGACCTGTTTGTTGCACATGTTCTTGTTCTTTGTTCCCTCATCTATGAATTTTTACTACAGCATTTCACTCTGTTTGCATAACTTCAGCACTTAGGGACCTCTCCCTGTGATATCCATAACTCCTTGAGTACTGGTAACACCCTCCAGCTTTCTGCCATTGACAGATTTCATCACACATCAGTCCAGTTTCACAACACTTCTGTATTATGTTACTCTTTTTTTTTTTTTAATTATTATTATTATAATATTTAAATTGTTGGTAAAATATTAAAAAAAACTGAACTGATTTTTGTGATCGCCCTGACTCCAGCACGAGACATTTCCAACATTACTTATCTTCTTCCTCCCTTCAGGCAGTTCCTCATCCTTTATGATTTGTCTGCTAACCTCCAACTTCTCCAGTTTGCCTTTTGATTATATAAGCAATGGCACTGAATCAAATGCTTTACTCAAGTCCGATAGCTGGTATCTACCATCCTTCCTTTGCCTGAGAGTTTGCTTATCACATCTGGAAAGATTGCTTAGTTAGGCATCATCTAGATTGGAAAGACTCATCTTGTATCTTTTCCTACTTCCCAACTACTTGTAATGTGCAATTTGTAATTAATCATTCCTCTGAGTTTGTTCTAATGGTCTCAGACTGCAGCTTGCTGATATCTGGTGAGGACACTTCCTCATAAATCAGACACAGGATTTTTGTGTGACAGATCTAAAGAATACTCTATGCCTTCTTGTGCTTTAATGCAATCTATTTTTAATGCTTGTTTGAACACTTAGGTGAGTTCTTGCCCTTGGAGGTGTAGACAGGTTTATTGCCCTTATTCAAGACCTTCCATACACGCTTTGTGTGTTCTCATGTATTTTATAATTTAGTTATCAGGTTATGTGCTGTGTGAATGCTTTATGCCTTCAGGTTCTGGGGAGAATGGGTTGTAAAATTTGCAAAGAGTTGCTGGACTGGCTGGTGAATACAGTAGTGTTTAAAGGGAAGAGTGAAATAGGGTAAATACTGTGTTTCTCCTTCAAGTCATGCAGGTTGTTTGGGAGCTGCTGTGTTGCAGTGGTAACCTGATGTCAAGGAGCACAGGAATTAGTTTCCCTCAGAGAGATGTTCTCTCTGCCAAGCTGGCAGCAACTGCATGGGTGAAGCTTCAGCAGAGAAGCACTTTTATCATCCCTGTTCTAGATGTGGAGTCCCCACCAGCAACTGAGACAGTATAATGATCTCCACCTCTTGATTCCTTTCCTTCTTTCTTCTGCCATATTTTTCTTGCATAGGGAATTCTTGTCACTTCCAAACTATAGTGATGTTTTTCACAGTGATCTCCACAAGCTCTCCAGCCATTTCTCCCTTACTCGCTAAGCAAGATGCTACATGGCAGTGAACATGTATCTCTAGGGATTTGCATACTGCAAGGGTAGAATTCATGAGGTAAAATGAACAATTATTGTGTAATTTTTACTTTTCCAGCTTAGTTTTCTTCAGTCTTCACTCTGTTTTACACTAACTTTTTTAGGATCATTTCAGTGGCCTGATTTGAGTAATGGAAGCTCTGGAGTAAGCTTATTTATAGCTTTCATCCTGAATTGGGCCTCTCTGGTTTGTGAGTCCAGTGGCCTCCCTACCAGGCAGGTGATCCACTGTTTTCTTCTAGCCTAAGAGAGAGATTCCCTGCAGTTAAGCATCTGACTAAACTCCAGTGGGCACAGCCCAAGATAACAGTTTGAAGGGATGTGGATGAGGCCAGCCTAGCGATCGTGTTTGCACTTGTGCAAGTGATCTTAGTGGTGGAGGGTGTATGTCCTAGTCATGTGAGCAAACAGCAAAGGAAACATCTATTTGCAAGGGTGAAGAGGAGGTCAGAGACATAAGCATTGTGATTATTTGCTAGAATAGGGCCTTCTGGTGTTCTCTCTATGGTAGGATACACACACAAATTTGGGAAGCTAGGAAAAGATAGCCATGGCCCTGTGGATTTAGAAATACATGAAAACAGTCTCCGCCTCTTAAATTCTGTCTCAGATCCCTTGAGAATAGGCTACATTTTCATTGCTATGGCTATTTACAGGACTATTACAGAATAATTATTCATGTTTTGAAGGATGCTGTCTGCATGCACTTGAGAAATTACTGTCACATAGCCAGTCTAATCCACTTCTTGACTGCCAGGTACATAATGCAGATGTCTGTCATCACCAACTACTTCTATCCCAGCCCAGTCCCTCAAAGGTGTTCTCAGCGCTGACTTGTGATTTTGCTGCTTTAGTCATTACTGTATTTCCTGGCCTTCCTCAGGGTTGCTGTCTCTTCTTTCCTCTTCATGTTGAAATGGGGCTTTTTTAAGGACCTGGTTATCTGGCACTCTCAAAACATGGCCAAGGTCAATCTGTATTCTCTGCTGTACTGTTTGTACAGCTGTGGGTAATCACACAGGCTCTGAAATCTCTGCATTCCTTAAGCTCCCTGGTTGCTTTATGATCACTGTCCCCTGCAGGCATCCCCATAGAAAGCACTTTGATTTCTGAGGAATAGACATGTTCTTCCAAGACTTCAACTTGTACAGGTGCATGTGTAATGTATTTTTAATAATGGTGGCTCAAAAGAGCTTACAAGGAAGCTTAGCATTGATGCTGATGACTTCCATATGGGATGCTACCCTTGCTCCCAACACCTGGTAATAAGAGCAGCATAACCAATGCTTTTTTAAAAGCAAACAGCCATTATCTGCAGATAACTTTTCACCTGCCTTAGTTCCCCCCACTTTTTGGCACTGTGGAAAGCACATTTGCTTGCCAGTGCAGTGAAAACCCCTGGCACAAAGACTCTAGGATGGGATGACCCCTGTCGTGAAGTAGGAAAGTAAAACAGCATTCTGCTTCTAGATCATGATAATTGCAATGCACAGTGATTATTAAGAAGTTGACCAGATCTGCAGAAGGACTAGGTGATTAAAACCCTGGCTAAAAATAAAGCTATGCTGATTGCTAAAAGTTCTAGGTAACAATAAGCTACATTGATAGCTATAAATGTGATAATGGAGCTCTAATTATAGTTGTAACGTTGTGATGTCCTCACTCTACCCATGATCCCTAAAGAACCTCCCTGTCCCCATAGTGTCGGGTGACAGGGAAATATTCTTGTCATGGAAACAGAGGAAAGATTCCACTCATTTCAATCTCATATTCTTAGAGCAATGAATAGAGATGTGCATGTTGTGTATAGGCGTCCTGAAAAGCCCCCTGCTCCAAGCTCATGTAATGTGTTCTACTCTTATGCAGGCCATGGCAAATTTAGAAACTATTAATACAGGCATTTATCACTGGGAAAACGTTAGGATTAATGTTTTTGCAGTTTTCTAAATGAGCATTGGTTCTATAGGATTGTTGGTATGAGTAAATTTTCCTGGAGGACAGGAAAATACAAACTTCATGCTGACATGTTAAATATGGGGTTGTAAATGTACATATCAAACCTTTAGTAGTTTCCTGTCTGGGGCCTTTGCGCTGTGACAGAACAATGAAGTGTTTCGTCTCGTAATGAACACAGTTTTGTTATGATTCCCATTATCAGGTTGGAACTGATCACGCAGCACACCAATTGGAGAGAACAAGGCTGAGCTTTTGGAGACGTGGTCAAGTAATAGACTGACCAGGTCACCACATTGGCATTGGCATGGTAGATTCTCCAGGGAAGTTTCCATCAGTATCTTCAAGGTCATCCCCCATGAAACAAAATTACAATCTGAGAATAATTCCTCTTGGCTCTTGGCTCTGCAGCTCACTTTCAGTGGATATATGTCTGAAGCACTGTGGTATTTTATCTACTTGTCTTCAAATATTTGTCTCGATGCAGCCATGTATGGGACAAGAACATCACTCTCCCCTGGGGCCCAACATAGACATTCTGATTTCTATGCCTGGACCAACATGTCTTTGCTTTTCTACAGAAAATGAGGAGGCTCATAAGCTTTCTGGCACAGAGGGTGTGGATAGTCTGCTGGTGATATCAGACATTTTTCCTAGAGCACCTAGATACAAAAGGCAGAACTAACTCTGTATTAGCATTTGAACAATGAGATGAAACCTGGACAGCTCTGGCAATTACGACTCTATGGAGCAGATGTAAGGAGCAGCTAGGTGCAGGGAGGAATAAAATTATGTGGGAAGATAGATGGGAGACCACCAACACATGCAGGAGCTAAGGTGCACACGTCTTCTTCTGCGTAAACCCCTTTAACATGAGATTTCTTCTGCCCCAGCTAGGAATAAATAATCCAGAAGAAGCCCAGATACAAAAAACTGGTGCAAATGTAACTACTGTTTGCAGAAAGGCAACCAGATTTACTTCAGTGTTAACATACAAAGTATCTTATCCTCTAACCTAATAAAAAGGAACAGACGATTCTTTATCTCTGCCCTTGTAATGGGTCTCCTCAGTGGAGTGGTGGATCAACCGTGGAGAAAAGAGCCTGGCAAAACCAAAGAAGGCCCCTGAGACCAGCAGTACCAGCAGAGTTCATGCTCAAGGGGAATTTCTTAACATTCATTTTTTTCCCTGAACTGCCAAGGCCACTATGCATGCACCAGCCACTTATGTGAGAGTTGCAGAAGCCAGAGGGTTTTGCGCTGAAGCGTGTAGGAGGGATGGGTATTTCATTTGTTTCTTTATCCCGCAGAACAAGGGAAGTTTCTTGTTGGAGTCTGTCACTGGGAGTGGTTAATATGAGGCGTGAAGGTTCACCTAACCTGTCATTTCTTGTGTGGGTGTGTTTTGCCCCAGAGCAACCTTAACTGCTTTTTAACAGAACATTTTGGTGGGAATTGTTAAGAAAGTATTTCTCTAACTATTTGCGCCTTGCTGTTTTTTTGGCCCTACCTAAATCACAGCATAAAACATTCTGTACTTTGGGAATTCTCAAGAGCAGATAGTCATCTCAGTGGTACCCAATTTAGACAGAATTATTTCTGATTTACATCAGCACGAATGAGGGTTTTCCATATGTAATATAATATTTTGCCTCTCTCACATGCAGACACAAACACCATTCCCAGCCTCTTTCATACAGAGTTAATAGCAGATAGACCAGATTAGCTCTTTGGCTAAGAACCATTACCCCAAACCTCCAGCATTAGAGATGACCAAGAGAGCGAAGGAAAAAAAATGTATTTGGCACTGTTTTTCCAATGGGTACTGAGTTCTGAAGTGCATCACAAACTTCTCAGGATGGGTATTGTTCAGATCAGAGCGTTTCACCCAATGCTGTGTGAAGAGTTTTTGTAGGTAAAATGAGTTCTGCATAGGATAAGGACTGGCCAGAAGGGTTGTGCTTGTATTTAGAGCTTTATTATCTATCTATCTATCTATCTATCTATCTATCTAACTAACTAACTAACTAACTAACTAACTAACTAAAAAACAGCATAGCTTACCGTTATCAAGAATTTTTAATAGTCAGAGTAGCTTATTATTACACAGAATTTTTGGTAATTAGCATGCCCTTCTAGTTATAGAATTATAGAATCACCAAGGTTGGAAAAAATCTCTAAGATCATCCAGTCCAGCCATCCACCTATCACCAATATTTCCCCCTAAACTATGTCCCTCAGTACAAAATCTAAATGTTCCTTGAACATCTCCAGGGCTGGTGACTCCACCACCTCCTTGGGCAGCCCGTTCCAGTGCCTGACCACTCTTTTGGAGAAGTATTTCCTAATATCCAACTTCAATCTATTAGTTTTCTCAAGAATTTTTAGTCACCTAGAACTTTTAGTCACAGGAATCCTCTGCAGATTGAGTTGATTTCTAAATAATTAATGCATGGTAAAATAATCATGATCTAGACTTGGAACACACATAAAAGCATGAGGTACTCAGTCCTTGGAGGAAGGTGATGATGGTGGAGGTGTCCCTGACCGCTGGAGGATCATGGGGTTTTGCCATCAAGCAGCAGCTGCTTGATTATATGCTAGTATCTCGTGTGCCATTATGCTTCTGTGTTCCATGGTACCACCATGTGTACAACCTGAGTGACCCAGTGCCTGGACTTTCATAGTGCTGGTGGGCAAACCTTCTTATCACAATGACAACAGGAGGCTTTCCTGTCCTATAGCAGGTGTCACCACATCCTGGTGACAGTGCTGATGGGCAAATGTTCCTTCCACAATGCTGAAAAAGTGGGGAGAGAAGGGAAAGAAAGGGAGTGATGAATGTGATTACCCTGCTTACAAGTAACAGCCATTCACCATATAAAATTCTGTTGGTTCTGATAGCTATATTACAAGACGTCAATTGCTGTGGGTACCTGCCACAGAGACCTAGATATGTGCAAAAACAGTATGCAAATTCTGCTATGATGTGATTAGACTTGCCTTTTCTATTGAGGACTGCACTTTCAGACTTCCTTGCTTTGGTGACCTCCATTTTGTGACACTCACAGCTGAAGGCAAATGTTTGCTTTTCCCTTGTTCGCAGCTCTTACTCCAGTAGCATCGTCTTCTAAACTACAACATACTTCTGCTTAAGCCCACCCTTTTTCTGTGTCCTGTCACTGTGATGACACTGTCCTGGCACTATCTCACCTAGAGACCCATTGAGCTGGCACTTCTCCCTAACTGAAGCAGCTGGAAGTGAAAAGGACTGCATTGCCCTAGTTGTATTTTGCAGGGAGCTCATGCTCAGAGAGGAACATGGGCTCCTCTCTGGGAGGCAACAAATGTTAATCTCTGGATGGGGGACAAATGTTCATCTCTGCACTTCTACTGCACGAAGGGTGTTGGTGATGTAGACACAGAATAAAGATATTCTCACCTTGAATTC
Organism: Lagopus muta; assembly: GCF_023343835.1. Taxonomy (NCBI): domain Eukaryota; kingdom Metazoa; phylum Chordata; class Aves; order Galliformes; family Phasianidae; genus Lagopus; species Lagopus muta. The sequence goes on from NC_064434.1 coordinate 70,740,529, forward strand.
CTCCAAAGCAATTCTTTTATGTGGTTGCCTCAGTAGAATGAAATTGTTATGAAATTGCCAGCACACCCACCCAGACATAAGCCAGACACTATTTGTGTTTAGAAACAAATTTTCCCTATGGGTACATTATTCATAGCCTGTCACTTGCCAGTTTTCCCTGGGAAGGTATAAACTAAACATTGGAAGTAAAGACAATACACAGTTGGGTCTTTTTTTTGTTTGTTTGTTTCAGCTGAACATTGCAGCAAACCTGTAGGTTCTCTCAGTCCTCCTCTGCCACACACATTAACATATCAGCTAAATATGTGGAACATAACCAAAATCTCCTGCTGATCCACTCAGAGGCTGTGCCGTGTTATATTTGCACTTGGCAGGATTTTGCTGCTTCCAAGAGAATTCCCAAATTCAACTATCTGAAAAACATTTGTGATTTTCAAACATTATTCGTGGAAAGAGGAAATCATCCTCTTGATCCATCCTGCCAAAAGAATATGGACATCTTTGCAGCCTGAGAAACGTAACAGGTTGTTGTTATAACAACTACAAACCAGATGACCTCCCATTTCCTCTCATCAGCCAGCTGCAAAAGTCCTGTAACAGTCTCAAACTGAACATCTGACCCTGGTTTATGCAACTCCCCTGTGACGGTTTCATAAGCTTTTTGTCACTTCACTCAATTGTTTGTTGAAAGTATTCACAGCTAGTTCGCCTAATGCAAATAGTTCAGTATGACAGATAGCCTTATAGTTAGGCTCTCCAACTCCAAGGCAACCTCACAACTTTGTTCTATGAGTACACTGTGTCATGAAATAAAAAAGAAAACAATAGGATACGCAGAGATAATTCCAGCTCTAACAACCCATAGTGTTACTGTGTCAGTTAGCTGACTTAAAGAGACATTCTCAGGCTAGTTATTTCAGCGTGGGAAGGTGTCGCAAGTACAGCCTTTCTCCCTGAAGTTATGTAAGCCATATGGTGTCCATGAAGAGGATCTTGTATATGTTGCACTTAAACTTGGAACTCGGGATTTTAAAGTTTCCAAAGAGTTACATCGAACTGATTGAGGGTGTGAAGATATGGTGATCTCATGGCTTCACCAGAGCACTCAAACCCTACTTCTGTACAATTCCCTCCCTTAAGGCTGCAGGCATTGAAGAGGCTTCACTAACATGGTTTTGAGCTGGATGTATCACACTGCTCCTGTCCAGCTGTATCTGCCCATCACAGTGCTCAGCTGAGTTGGTACCAGGCTTGAGCTTTTCTAGAGGAAAGATTCATTCTTTCCTTTTAGCATCATTTCAAGGTGGCCTCTGCAGACAATGTTGCAGCAGTATCCTGTAGGAGTGTTATTAATATGGGTCCCTACTGAGAGTAGCAGATCTCAGCAATAAAATGAATGAAGTTTGTCAATCCTGTAGTGGTTACATATTCAGCTGGTTTGCCCACTCAGAAAGACAAAGATCATATGCAGTCTACTCAGTCCTGCTCTTTCCTTATGACCCTGAGTCTTAAAACTCATTTTTTCCATATGAAAGTTGTTGCCAGCCTTGTCTTCAAATCTATATTATGCAATCTCTCAGTGCAGCTTTAGACTCTGAGAAAACTTTGTTGTGAGGTTGTTTGGTGTTTTTTTCTTGCCCTACTCTAAACCCACACCTTCTTTTACTGTGTTCTCCCCCGGAATGTTGCTATTCTTTCTCCACTAGAAGGAGTCAGAGGGGTCTCACAGTCAGCAGAAAGAAAGGGAAAGATTTTACAAATAACAACCTGTTTCTAAAGAAGAGTAACACCGCCACACTTAAAGAGACTGTCTCAGGAGAAATCAGTTCTTATTGCTGAGGGATGCCAAGAGCTGCTGAATACCTCTGGGCAAGTGCAGAGTGTTGTTGAATCTCAGTGGAAGCTGACACCTCCACCTCCCACAGTCAGTTGGAAACTTTCCACTGCTGGGAAGCATGTGAACATCATTACTCTTTCCGCTATCCCGAGACAGCAGCATAACCAAAAATGCTCTGCTTTTTGTCCAAATGGCTGCTGAGAACACAGAAATAACACTGTTGGAGAAAAAAAAAAAAAAGTTAAAAAAAAAAAAGAGTAATTGTTTCTAAAAGCAGTTTTCTATGTCTTCTAAAATCAAAGGCTGAGAACAAATGTGTGCAGGGTTAACGCTGACACAAATCATTCCGTGTTCTGATTCTGCTGCTCTCAAGGCTGGAAGCTCCTGTGCAGCTGGGAGCACAGCTATCAAAGCTGTTGTGCATCCCAATCCATGGGTTGGGCCTGAGGAAGTTCTGCTGGGATTCCCTTTGTACTCTGGCCTTCAAATGTGATTAACATCTGTTTTCTTAAATTAGGAAATAGGAGAGAGGCTTTATGCCTTTGAATACTTTTGAATGCTGCATGACAGTCATATATTCTAGGTATTTGGCAATATGAGGGTTTGGTGATTCTGCCTGGCTGCCTGAAGACTGCTTAGAGCTGTTGTCAAAGCTTTATTCACGTACTATCTGAATTAGGTAATGTGTCACCCTTCTGCTGCTGTAATTTGGATCTTTGCATAGGAGTACCTCTGCCAACAGGACACTTTCTTCAGTGTTAGGACAGAAGCTGCCTTCTGCAATGAACTTTATACTACAAACAAGAGCTATTAGTTCACTTGCAATGTTCTCAGCACCTCTGACGGTCACCTTGCTCTGTAGCTTACAGATTCCGATTCTAGTAAGGTGGTTTTTTGTTCGTTTTTTCGTTTTTCCTTAGTTGTTGTTTTTGTGATTGTTTTTTGGCCGCTAACGTCCTGAATCAGTTGACACATTCACCTGGCATTCAAGCTGCCAACAGATGTATGTGTTTGTCGACATGCACAGGGCTGGGCCAGGGTCAGTGTCCCCGGGCTCAGCCTTGTGGACTCAGACGCGTTTGCATCTGCTATCCAGGACAGCTCGGTTCCCGGTGTAGTGCAAATTCCACCCGAACCTTTTCCTGTGGCCGCGACGTTTATAATCACTCTTGGAAACGCTTCCCCTCTGTCACACTGGACCAATTGATCAACAAGTTAAAAATTATTAAGGGTGTGGAAGAAGAAGCACACACACACGCACACCCATACACAAAGGCTGCGAGCGCTCCGCCAGCGTGCTCGGATGGGTCGTTTCACAGGCAAGCAGTAGCCGCGAGCAGGACCAGGCACCTGGCAGCGGGACAATGCGACTGGCAACCCGCGAGCCACAGATTCCTCTCGCCTTCTGGTTTTGGGCACGTAGGGCCGCGCGTGCGGACAGCCATAGTGGGGTAGCGGGACCAGCACCTGCCCGTCACCCCGAGCTCGCCCCAGGCACGCAACCCAACTCCTCCGGCCAGCAACAGCACGCGGCCCGCCCTGCTCCGCGCTAGGGAAGCCCCCGACGGGACCTCAGCGCGGCCGTCCCGAGGAGAGCCTGCTCAAAACCACGGCGGGGCCCGCGCTCTGCTCCTAGTTTGAGGTCACCGAGCCCGGCATCGTCCACCGTCTCCCCGCGGCTCTGCTCCGCGCCTCCATTCCCGTGGCCGACGGGCCGAGAGACCGCGCCGCGGCGGGTCTTGCCGTCAGGCAGGATGTCGGGCACCTCAGCGCCGTGCCGTGGGGCCCTGGAGGCGTTGTGCGGGGGGGGGGGGGGAACGACTCTACTTGGGGACGCCTGGCTCGGCGGCTGTGGCGAGATGAGCGGCAAGGAAGGTGACGGTGCGCCGTCTGCCGCTGCCTCCCGCGGGCCGGCGGAGCTCTCGGAGCCGGCGGGGAACGGGGCAGCGGGAGAGGCGTGAGGAGGGTGGACGGGGGGAGAGGACCGGCTCGGCTGGGCTGTGTGGTGCCCCAGCTGTTCCCTTGGCCGGGCCTGTGCTAGCTCTTGCGGTTCCCGTCCCTGCTGTTAAAAAACATGCAGCAAAACCTGAATTTGTTATTGGGCCTGTAAAGTGTTAGGAAGTGTCTGTCAGATCTCGCCGTCAGCCTGTGTGCTGCTCAGACAGAGCTTCCTCCGACCAGAAAGCAGATAGCGTGGTCTTCCTTTGCTTTTCTCATCTATTTTCCTGTCGTTTTCTGAAACTCACATTTCTGTTTATGCAGCAGCCCCTCATCTCTATTTCTCTCCAATTTTTTGCCCCTGCTTCAGGAGGACCTGGTCTTTCTTATTTATTTATTTATTTATCTATTTATTTATTTTCCTGTGAATTATTTTGATGTTCCTAACGTCTGGTGCAAGGCAGAGAGCTGAATGCTCTGCGCTGCTTCAAGGGCTTGTGTTAGTAACGTGCTCAGTGCTACAGGAAAAACAAAGCCCTGAACCCACGTCCTAACAGAAAAGAAGGGAAAAATGATGTTCAGTTTCCTCTTTTAGAAAGTAACAACGCCCACTTCTGGTTTGAGTTTGGGATAATAAACAAACGGAAGCATTTTAAAATCCAGTGTTCTTCTGTAACTTCTAAGTAGCTTCCTTTTGTTTGTCTTTTACGGAAATTAAGAGAACTACACGTGTTCAGAAAGGTTTGCTAGTATGCAAATGTGCCAAATATTGGCCTCTGCTGGGAACACAAAGCTTGCAGCTGTCACGAGGAGGAGATAACAAAGAGAAGTGGTTACAATGTGAATGATTCTCTCCTTGGTGAAGGAGAGACTGAAGGAAGGAACAGGACCAAGTGCAAGTTGACAGTAAAAGGCAATCCAGAAGAGAGGGGTTTTGAGTAATGGTTTGAAAAGGGACACTAAGACAGGAGCAAGTAATGGCAGTTGAAGGAAACAGCTTTTGCAGGGTAAAAAGAAGCCTTTAAATGAGCGGAGTGTAAGGACCTAAGGTGCTGCACCACAGGAGGTAAATCTAGATAGATGAATAGTGGCAGTCTGCCTAATTTATGCCTTGAGTACTTTTTTTATTACCGAAGACCAATGACAAAAATTATGGTCACTTAGGAGAAGAAGGCTGAGGGGAAACTATAATTGTCTTCAAATACCTGTAAGGTGATTGCACTGAAAGCGGGGTGGGTTTCTTCTCACTGGTGACAGGATGAAGAGAAATGGCCTCAAGGTGCACCAGGGGAGGTTTAGGTTGTATATCAGGAAAAACTTCTTTACTGAAAGAGTTGTTAAGCACTGGAATAGGCTCCCCAGGGAGGTGGTTGAGTCACCATCCCTGGATGTGTTAAGAACTGTTTAGGTGTGCTCAAGGACATGATATAGCAAAAGGTTGTTAGAGTTAGGGTGTTATGATTAGGTTGCGGTTTGACTTGATGATCTTAAGGTCTTTTCCAACCTGAGCATTCTGTGATTTGGTAATTATTGTACAATAAACTACTACTGGTAGGAGTTCAAATATTTTCTGTCAAGTTGGATATTAAAAAAAAAATAATAATAATAAAAAAAAACACAACAAAACATTGTCGAATGCTGTAGGTCCTTTTTAATGCAATAATTTCCATGCAGCTATTCCCTTATGGAAAGGAAACATAAAAGAATATGAACAGCTTATGACAAAAGTACTTGGGATCCTACTCTGGTCATCCATTAGAATTGGTAAAAGTTGTCCTATTATTCACTAGGAATGTGGTGGAACAAATAGCGTGGTATTGTAGAGATGACAGCAGCTGCTAATGAGAGTTACCTCATTCTATCATGCAAAATATCAATGGAGCCATAAATCCTCTGAAGACAGCATTATGATATTACGTATGTTCTGGCAAAACTAGTTTATTTTTAAATATTTTTATTTGTGTGTGTTTGTTTTTTATTAATAGGATCAGGTGGCTTCAGAAAACGAAAGCACGATAATTTTCCACATGGTCAAAGAAGAGAAGAAAAAGAGAATGTTAATCCTTCTTCTCCTTTGATGACATCTTTTAAATGTAAGAAAGAATTTGGAAAGCCAGATTATGAAAAGTGTGCATTGCGGAATTTGCTAGGAATGATGTATTTAGTGATGGAATAAGCCAACTTCCTCAGGGGGAGAGATTTGAAAATAGTGAAACTCATGCTTTCTACATTTAGAAGATGCTGTTTTGCTGTTTATACAATCATGGCCTGAGAGAAGGGTTTGGCGTGGCTGCACCTGGTGTGTGACCTGCTCCCTTTTTCATCTTGCGTCCTGTTCCCCTTTCCCACCCTGCTGAACCTGATGCTAAGTAAACTGCAGCATTCCAGCAGGCACGGGGCCCTTTGGTAGCAGGGAAATGCACGAACTGCACAGATGCAAAATCTTGTCTGTTTTGACGAAAGGACATGGCTGCCTTTGGGGAGGCTGAGAAGGTTCCCAACTGCTGACCATAGTTATGGTGGTGCATGGATGACCAAGTTTCTTAAATGGAAATCTGGATGCGTGGATTTATGAATTGGTATCTGCTTATACGTGTGCTTTCTGAGAATCTGAGTTTAACAAACTGCAGTAGGCCTTTATGGAGACACTTTGTTTTGATTGCCTTTTTTAAGAACAGCTTATATTTCAGTTGTTGTTGTTGTTTTTCCCCAAATAAGCAGGTGTGAACTGCCCTCAAGCAAAACTGCTTTCACAGTATTTACATCAGACTCAAATGTTAGTCAGTTCAGTTTGATTCTCTCAAGCTCTCTCGTTAGGTAAGCCCTGACAAGCAAAAGGTGGTCTTCAGAAATGAGGAACATTAACAGATGAAGGAAAGGAATGTGATACAGGGCACAGATCAGATCTCAGTGTAAAATTTTCCCTGCTTCCCGTATTATTTTTTTTCCTAAGGAAGATGAAGAAATAAAAGCTGGATGACTGTTAGAGATAATGCCTTCAGCATCATATAATTTCCTTGGTGTCTTTAAACACATGTTAAAGCAGCTGTATGAGTCAGCTTGGCAGATTATTAACTTTGACCCCGGCACTTTTATCTTGAATAATGTATATACACTTGTACTCTAAATTGAGTGCAATTGTACTTTCAAGTTTAATTTTTCACTCTCAAATGTATCAGGTTTTTTCTTGAAGATGCTGCTAATTTGAATTCAAAACATCCCTTATTTCCCTCCTTTCTCATGAGATCCAATCAGTAGCATTTAATAAATTTCAGAACAAAGTAAGGGATGCAGTGCATCCTGACTTTTCAGGGTTGTAGCGTTTGTGTTCCACAGAGTTATGAAGTATTTCTTGTTGGTAATTCACTGGTGGACTCAACTCACATACTTTGGTGGAGACAGACCAGTCATTTGTATGAAAGACTTGGAGCTCAGCAGGAGCATTTGTGCTCATGTTTCAGAAGAACAACAAAAAAAACCAACATATTTTTTCTCAAGGCAGTGGGAATTTTTAGCTTCATCTAAACTTTGTGAACTGCTACACTTTTCTGACAGATATTCACTTGTTAGATACTCTATTAAAAAAAAAAAAAAGAGACCTCTTAGGTTGCTTTCATCATCTTCTTGCGTGGATCCTTTAATGCCTCAGATAGTTATGCAGGAAATGTACTTACACACTTCTAAGTATCTATTAATAGTTTATTTAGTGGACTAATGGCGTGTAAAATGTTAATGTTGTATGTGAAGCATTTGTTCACAGTTTTCACTAAGAAAATTACGTATGCATCCTCTCTTAATCTTCTTTCTCATTAGGCAGAGAAAATTTATGTCAGTAAGTCAGAAATCTTATTTTAAATCTTTATTTTAAATAATTGGCCTCACTTTGCTATTTTTAGTTCTTAGGGATATTAAAATACTTCTGCTCAATTCTAGTTTTGATGTAAAATAGAACCTTTCTTTTTACTATTCTGTTCATTTTTAAGTGTATGGTTTGGGCTGCTTAAAACAGTATCAGGGTTGATGTGTATTTAAGCCTGACTTACTAAACAAAAAATTATATTAATGATGAATTTTGCTGCTCAAGACTGAGGTTTCATAGGTACGTAGCTGTCTAAATATACAGGTTGATCCCTCAAGGAGGCTTTTCAGAAATATGTGCGGTTTTTGAAGAGCCAAAAATGGGACCTGGGTTCCTGCATACTTGTGAGTCCCTGCTTGGTGCGTACCTGCACCATAAGACCTGCTGTGTTTTGTTCAGAAGTTATTCTGTGCCTTTGCTCAGCGTTGAGCTGCAGGGTTGCGCAGTAGCTGTGGCAGGCAGGGGGCAATGGTGGTCTCCACAGCTGTGTGCTGTGCAGGAGCACTGCCCACACTGGGGAAAGGCTGATGGGGATGGGGACCCACAGCTGTTACTGTGGCGCAGGATCTCAGCTTTTCCCTTACGCTGTATACTGTGATAATCATGCTTATTTCTGTAAACACTGCCTCTGCAGCATTTCAGCTGGAACTCGACACCAGGCATGATAAGTATGAACGGCTTGTGAAGCTCAGTCGTGATATCACAATCGAAAGCAAAAGAACGATATTTCTACTCCACAGGTATATCAGGTGAGTCACACCGAGAGCTAAAGTGTTTGTGGAAACCTATAAACTGTCTTTTGTTTGTGATTAATAGCTGAGATGTTTTGTTGAGAAAGATTAATTTCTCATAAACATTCTTTAGCAGCTGACTGCATGCACCAGTTAGAGAATTAATAGATGCTGGCTCAAGTTTTTTAGTTGGTTTTATTGGAATGTTAAACAGGTTCAAAGTAGAGTGTAACAGCAGATGAGAGCTTTTCAGCTTCCAGCAAGCTGGGAGAGAGGAGCATGCAGTCTTCCTTCACATTAGTCACCTCTGCTGTTACTTCCCCTTTTGGGTTCTTGTAACCTCACCCTCAGTGCAAAAAAGTGTAGGTAGCCTGGGTTGTTCACTGCATTTTTCAATCTAAGAGACTTGCCTATGAAGTTTTGAACTTATGTATGTTTTGTGTCCTCCAAAGCCTTCAAGCAATCACTGGAAGCCAGAAATGAAGCAGGAAAAGAATAGGAAAATTTAGAGCTTTGTGTATCCAGCTGAATAAAATATTTATTCATCCTACACGTAACTGCTATAAACAGCTCTCCCTGTTCCTTCTCCCAGATTTATTTTTTTCTTTCTTACCTGCACACATCTGTTGTGGTAGTGTCTATTTATAGTTACCATAGTAGTAACAGTTATAAATAGGGATTAGGAAATTGCCCTCTTTTTAACTTGGTCTTTTGTGAGGAGCTACTGCGATAATTCTAGTAACTGCCTCAACCTTGACTGTGAATAGCTGTTCCCACTGCAGGGGCTACATGTGCTGGCAACTGGAAGAGGAAAGAACAATAATGAGACACTCGTTTATTCTGAATTTTAGATTCCTGTTTTTAAGATACGTGTGTTATTGTGAGAGTGGAAGCTTTCTGTGCTATATTTTGATTTCCCAGTCCTTTGGTTTTAGCCATTATTATGGCTTTACTTTCTGAAGTCTGTTTGCTTTTAAATGTTTTCTTCACACCAGTCTATCTGTGGTCTCCACATAGCCAATAAACCTATTAATATACTATGTTGATAGTTTGAGGTTGGAGGAGGAATGGTTTTAAACTAAATCTTACATGCCAAATATATATTGTTTGTTAATCAGGTATTTCAGCTGTTCTTTCACAACACAGTTCATAATTACTTTCTAAAAATGTATATACTTTACGTGTGTTCTGTAACATATTGCAGAATAGTGGTATATTTTTTTAATGAACTTCTGCAAATACTGCTTGTTTCTCAGAATACTCTAATGAAGCATTTGTTCTTACTCAAGCAGTTGTTTAAAATTATTAATTAATTGTTAAAATTATTACCTGGAATAAATGTTGTGCTATCAGAACATTTGACTAGCTGATTCTGCATAGTCTCTCTTTCAGAGTCTACAATAAGTGTCAATGAAAGTTAAACCATTTCTGATTCTAATGTCTGCTTTATTTTCTTCCTTGAAGTCTATGAATGTGTATTAGTAATAGAAAACCTGTAACATTTTTTTTAAGTGTCTGCTTGTATTCTGAAAGCTGCTGTTTCATTTCAGTGCTCCCAATGGTGAAGAAGTACTAAATGAATCAGAAGTCAAGTTAGATGGTGTCAGACGGAAGATTAAGCAGGTTGCACAAGAGCTAATAGGTGAAGACATGTATCAGTTTCACAGAGCTATATCTCCAGGTAAATTATTTTAAGATACACAAAGTGCGCTATTTTGCACTGAACTAGATTTCTTGCCTAGTAGTGGTTCCTCTTCATGCAGGAGGTTTGAATGTAGCTCATTTCTGTGATTATAAAGCAGGACTCAGAGTTATCTTTGTGGTTAGCTGAGTTAGCTCTGATACTCTGAGAGTATCACACAGTCTTGTTAGCACTGCTGTTAAACAAGGATTTGCTGAAACTGGAAAACTTTGTACCCTGACCTACACTAAAGTTGGGAGTGGTTCTAATGAATGTACTGGTCAGTTGTCTTTGACTGGGAGGAGTATGTGCTACATACATACATACATTTACCCCAGTTGAAAAGGTTGTAGCCTCAGGGAGTAAGAAGGAATGACTAGCTTGTGAAATAATACCTTTGTGAATTCATAAAGTTCATAAATTAAAATCCCTAGATGAGCATTTTCTTTCTTCTAAAGACTTGCAATGTGCACTTTGTATGTTTCAGTTACATCTTTTTCTGCTCTTCTCTGTAAAATAGCAATTTTTACTACCATCCTGGAGACAGTATGTACCAGTGCTTTCATCACTCTTGACTTTTTTTTTGCTATGGAATTTGATTCTTACCTAAAATTCTTTTGCCTTGTTTATGGCAAAATATAAGTAGTATTTGTAACTGCTTCTTTCCTATCTTGGTCATGCTCTAGAAGTATCTTGCATTTACCTATTTTATATACATATTCCTGTGCATCTTTACTTGTTTAGGCAAGAATTCTTCAGTGACTTCAGGGGATTTCAGGGGAGAGCTGCCCAGATTTAATTTTTAGAAAGTATTTTACTTCTATAAACTGTTGATAAATAAGTCTGTGAAGAGATGTAATTTACAAGACAAACAGAGCACAGGTAAACTTTTACTTATGTATGTGAACTTAAGGTCATCTAAGAGTGAAATGTCTCTTAACTTACAGTACCAATTTTCAGTGGTTCTAATTCAATTCCACAGCTTGCTTGTGGTGGTGCATTTGGTTATTCAATTCAAATGTGAACAGTTACTTTTAGGAGAGCCATTTACAACCTGTGTGAATCTTGCTGCTCTCTGTCACTTAGTATTTTAACAAGGCAATGAAAAAAGTGGTTCAAAACACTGTCACTACAGATGACCTTGAACTGTGAGCAGTAATTGTTCCAAGTGTTTGGATTTTCATTATAAGTTCTGTTTATAAATGCTGAGAATCCAGTCCATTCATTCAGTTTTATGAATTAAGGCTTTTTAAAGCTTCCTTGAGACCTGTAAACATTGTCTGAATAACCTGTGAAGTTCATATTTTCTTTGCTATCTATATAACAGCATTGCTTGAGGTGTGCAAATCTTTGTGAGACCTCATGCTGCAAGCTATCAGCTTTGCATGGGCAGTTATTACAAGGTAACCAGCTACCACCTGTTGGTTGCTTTACACCAGTTCCTCCTAGTTTCTTAGTATGGGGCTTAGTGTGGGTGAACTCAAGGAGACATACCTACTTGTGTTTTTACAGAAAGTGGATTTTAGTTTTTAAATAAATGCTTCCTTGCCAACCTGAATAATTAGAGTTTTATGTAAAAGATAAGTAAACTTAGTTTATTTATTTTCAGGTTGTTATTACTAGCTTAACGAGTTTCTGTTCAGGTTTGCTTTGTTTGATAAGCACTCATATACAGTTAGTTATGCTAATTCACCTTTGCTGATCTGTGACTTGCATAAAGATACCTATTAATATCAAAATGGACCAGAATAAGCTCTTCACAAAGCAACTGGAAATACCCTGTCAGCTGCAATTCAACATTTCTCAAACTTATCTTTGCTGTTTTAAATACCAGACTTTTAAAATAACAAACACACGTCCATCCACTGCAGAACAGGTTGAATATAGACCTGTAGTAGAGGAAATCAGTTGCCTGCTGTGTATGTATGATGACTCAGTGCCTCCACAGCTGCAAAGCTTTTATATATGCAGTATATCCCCAACACTTGCATGTGGCTTGCAGTGAAGTGAGACTGTAGTAGAATTACAAAAATTCTTAGTAGCCTTAAGACAATTAAAGAGAATGAATCTACTGACTTCTCTAGGTTTAAAAAACAAAAAGGAAGTCAAAGAGGTATTGAGCACTAGATCATGAGGAGGAATAGAAGAGTAGAAGCAGGCTTTGCTGTCTATGTTTTCTTTTGATCAGGTATGCATACAAATGCCTGAAATTTAGCAGTTTTGTGGACTAATGCAGAAGATATAAAAATGCAGCCCTTCCATTGGACTTTTCCTTGTAGGTTGTTATTGACTGGAGTTGGACTGTTTGGGTTAGAAATGGAAGTGGTTGTGCTTTCACCTTTGTCTGCTCTTTAGATGTCCATGAATCAATGGCAAGTCTGGAATCTCCTCAGTTGTATAATACTACCTAGCCCAGGGAGCTCCCAGTTGTTTCTGCAATTAGGTAGTTCTTTCCTCATTATAAAATATATATTGTATAAAATCCAACTGAAGTACAGTGACCTTCATTCCGTTTCTGCAGGTCACCTGCATGGTTTATTGAATCATAGAATGGCTTGGGGTGGAAAAGGACCTTGATGTTAGTTCCAACCTTAGTTCCATGTTAGACCTTAGTTCCAACCCCATGCTGTGGGCAGTGTTGCCACTCATCAGTTCAGGCTGCCCATCCAGTCTGGCCTTGAGCACGTTTAGGGATGAGGCATCCCCAGCTAATCTGGGTAGCACGTGCCAAGGCTTCACTGCCCTCTGAGTAAAAATCTTCCTCCTAATACATGATCTAAATCTCCCCTCTTTTTACTTTTAAACCATTTCCCCTTGTCCTGTCATGATCTGCCCATGTCAAAAAAAAAAGTCAGTACTTAAATTTTGTCTCTTCCCTCAGTAGGCAGAGTTTGTGTTTGCTGGTGCCTACTATGCATGTTTTGTAAGGGAGCATGCTAGAATATAGGAGTGTGTCACTGGGAAGACAGAGATTGCATTTAGGCATTGATTATATGAGCTCATGTCTATGCCAAGTATGAAAGGCGAACTTGTGGCACAAACATTCCTCTCACCTTGTTTGTTGAATCCTCCACTCTTCAGTTAGTCATTGGGATGGAAAAAAGGGTTGCTTAAAGACTTGTAGATTTTGATGCAGCTGACAGTGGGATCAAGGTGACAGATATGAAGATGCTTGCTGTCAGGATCATGAAGCTGAGATAGAAAACCTAGAAGCATGAGGAAAGAAGGAACAATTAGAATAAGAACAACTGTGAGAGGGAATGCTTTATCCCACCTGACCGCACTGTTTATGAAATACTGTAATTGTAAGGGAAAACACTGATAAGAGTTAAGAATGTTGCTTTTGGTTTTGTTTTTAAGTCTAGTGATTTTTAATTGTTGCCTTGCTTTTTTCACAGTGGAAATGTTTGCATGCCTTTCTGAGAACAAACATAATTAGGAAAAGTGCTAGATTGTTTAGGTATTTCCTGAAGCTGTAAGTCTTGACTTTCTCTTAGTGTTCAAGTCTGATTTTGTGTTCTGAAGAATTTCTGGAGAATTTGTTGAAAGTGTTCTCATGAGCAAAAACATTGCAGTTAAAGTGTGGTTTTTTTCTTCCAAAAAGAATAAAGAAACGCCTGTGTCCCATATCTCAAAAGCAGCGTGTCCAATTAACCTCAAACTTCCTAAAAATATTCTCCTTTGTCTTGAAACCAAACATGAAACATCCTCCTGTTCCCCACCCTATGTCTCGTCTGAGTAAAAGGGATCAAAACTGGGCTCGTAATGGAAACTGCCGTCGCAGCCTCAGTTAAGGAGTCACAACTGTCTGCATCATAAAGCTGCCTAATACATATTTTATTCAGTATAATAACTGTTCACCTATAAATAGAACAGTGCTATGAGTATAATGCTTGGGAATATTGTTTTCCACTTGTAATTGTTAAATGCTTTTTTTGGGGTTACTCCAAACAGTTGTTCTTTTGACTCGAAGATAAAACAATTCTGGCAGAGCACTAAAGGAGTTTCATGCTTTCCCTCATTAAGATTAGTGCTAATGGCACGCAGGACGTTTCCCCAAAGGACACTTGCATGAGCTCAAACACTGAGTATAGCACTAATTGAACAACAACAAAAACTGATGACTGTTTTCTACACGTTTCTTAACAGTACAGATTGTCCCAGGGGATGATTAAACAAGCAAACAAAGAGATACTGAAATAATGAAGTCTTTTTTTAATGTGGAGCTCTTCATTTGTTATGTTAGGATGTTCGGCTTTGTTGATATTTTTAAAGCTTTACTATTTGTAATATAGAATTCCTGCTCTTTGCCCCACTTTGCAGTGTATACCTTATATATCCTGTGAGGAAATGTGTACTGTTTCTTTAAAATTCTTGAAAGATGCTGTGCAAGAAAAGGGCTGAGAAAGAGGTTATGAACGTATGAAGTGAAGGGAATAAACTTTTCAGGATTTTATTTATGTAGTATTATATTATTTATGAAAAACTCCAAAATATTACTGCAAAATATCAGCAAAGGACAGGAAAAAGCTGTATAAACTCTGAAGACAGAGTATGCTCTGAACATTTTAGGATTTATGTAAGTATTCCAAGTATGACCTGCATGTGCACTGCATAAATGCAAAGCATATATTGCAGAGGGGAGCTTTGAGTCTGTGGCAGGTTGGCATTGGGTGGGAATGAATGGAGCACCATTCTAACATGGCTTATGAAGTGAAATCTCTAACTGGTGGAAGCAAGTCTTGCCCAGTTTTTGTCTCTTAACAGTATGGGGTGGGATCATGTGTGAGAATTGTAAGGCTGTTAAAGTGGTAAACTGTTTCCTATAGGAAACCTTGACTGAGCGATCTATTAAGAGCGATCACTTAAGCTAATTTAGGTGTCTTTACAGTGAGGTCAAGATTTTGCTAGGGACAAGTATAGGTGTGGCATTATCTTGGCAGCTGATAGGCACGTGTAGCTCCTTATGGAATGAGGAACCCAAATTTCTTTTGGGGCTTCTTTGCTAATACAGTGGAGAGTGATGATAACAGATGTAACTGGAACGCTGTTGGCTGACCTTTCTGTTTGCTGTGTGTCAGTACTAGCGGTAACAGTGAATGGAGTGGGTTGCACAGAGGAGCTCATTAGGTCTTTATCATGTCTGCACTTGCTCTGAATGGGATTAGATGATGAGGCTGTAAAATGTCAGCACCTTGTCAAAACTACTGCCCTGTGACTGCTTCTCTGATGTTGATGCGGGAAATTCTGTGTAAAAGTTCAGCATTGACGCAGTGGATTTATCTTGTGCACACACTATTTATGTTCTGAGAGAATGTTATAATGTAGCTTATTTCTGTCTCCTACCTTATACCATCTGAAGGCACTTCAGAATTCTTAGTGTGCTGCAGTAAATTGCACTGTTGGAGTGGATAAAGCAAACTGTGCTACCTTTTCCTATATATGTATTTGTAAAACAAAGCTAGGGTCAAGAACAATGATGTACCTCTGAATAAGAACATTTTTTTTTTGGTCTTAAAATTTAAAAACTGTAATAAAGTAGGTGACATACAGAGGAAAAGCTTTTTACTGCTTAAGGAAGGGTATCATGAATTGTAATCATCTCACCCAGGAAAAAATTTCAATACACCTAAAACTTGAAAGGGAAGCTATCCGTGGAGGAAGCAATCAGATTTCTGCGAGATGGTGGGAAAACATAATAACACAGGAACAGGATGTAGCTAAAGAATTAAGTTCATCTCTTTGCTGTTGTGGGTGAGAGGTAAAACGCCAGAAATGGAATCAAAGTTTCCTGATTATACTGAAAAATTAATGGAATTTGCAGTGTAGAAGCCAATATTTATCAGATACAATTTTGTTAATTTCTGTTTTCTTACTTTGTGCATTTCTTTGTTCTTGCACAGCCAAGAGTGCCAACAAACTATAAAACTGATTTCCAGTAAGTAAACTGCTTGTTTGAAACTCACTGTTATATTTTACTACTCTTAGGCTATTTCTAGCTCATGCCTATTTTCTAGGTTCTTCCAAGGAAGGTGAAAAATCAGTATAGTAACTGTGCTGAATTCAGCAAGTAACCATGGTACATCCCTCAGATCTTCAAGGGGGGACGAAATAAAAGGTTGTGAACTTATTTTCCACAGTGTCTCCTGCAAGAAAACCATTGTCTATTTATGCACTTGTTTCTAAAATTAATAACATAAGCTCAATTAAATTGATCTCTACAATGAGAGAATAAAACTCTGCAATTCTCTGTCGAGTTTTTGTGTCTGAGAAATAATTTAACTGTCATGGGCACTTATGCCTATTAAGTAGGAAGCCTGTGTTTGTTTCTTTAGTTTTGAGGAACACAGACAAACCTCTGGTTTACCTTTCCCCTAGCTGTGGTGTGTATGCAGCTTTAGACGAAGTGCAAACAATGCTAATGCTTCAGCATCTGAAATTTATCACTTACACATACAGCTGGAAAGGAACAGAGCTGCAGGATGGTCATGGATGTGTCACATAGCAATTGATTAATCAATAAAGCATTCAGCATTTAATAAGAGAAATTTTCACCAATTTAATTATTGATTTGATCGTAAACCAGCTTAGATGAATCGTTGCTAGATGCAATATATGTTCTGGTTTCAGTTGCTACCTTGAACTGATTAGTGATAGAATGCATACAGTATCTTTCTCTGACAAATATTCCTATATGAGCTTGCACTGACTGTCAAAGTGATTTCAAAATGAATTGTTAAAATGGAGCAGTTTATCTGGAAATGGACTTGGCTGTGTTTTTCTCTTCCTCAGTTCCCTTTAAAATTCAAAGGCTGTATATAGCTCTGCATGGCACACGTACCTGGCTCCATGAATGTATTACTCAGTGAATAGAAATAGCAGATTTTTTTTTTTCTTCAAATTCATGTGCTTTTATTTGTATGTGTTACTTATCCCCATTGTACAAAACCTGCTCTTCAGGAGTAATATGAAGCCTTTTTTACAGCAATATCCAGGTGGTGAGTATGTCTGAGTACAGCTGGTTTTACAGCTGGCTTTAGAATCTTTCTGTAAGCTGTTAGAAAATTAACCTTTGATTTCATACTCACAATCAACTAAGCAGCTGTTGGATTGTTTCATAGCCTCAGTTTTAATTACTTCAGTTTACCATTTCTGGACAGAAAGAAGTGTGAATCTAGGAATTGTTGCTGCCATCTGTGGACAAATTGAAATGAGTGAGGTGTGAGTTGTCAGTTTCGTCTTAATAGAATGGTAATGATGAGGTATGATTATTTTCTAATTGTCATTTGTTTATGAATGCATTTAAATTTATTGCTTGCACTTGTTTCAGTTGGTGTACTTGGTCCATGTAGTTATTTTACCAGTTCTCATTGATCAGCAGGCTTGTAGAAGTGGGTTCTTCTCATTCTACCATCTTCCTTGGGTTCTGCAGAGTTCACTGACAGAAGCTCTCCAGTTATCTTTGTTTTTTTTTCTCAGTTTGGATTTTCCACAACAATTTGACTTTTTTTTTTTTTCTTTCTTCCTATTTTTAAGAGAGGGTCACTTACTAGCCTAAGTGTGATAAGGTTGTGTTGCTTTGATTTGATAATGAATTCAGAATTGGGTAGCTTCATGTGACTTGCCCTAAAAATAATGTTCTGCACCGGTGATGCTGGAAGAAAACTGCTGTAACTGTGTATGTTTTCAGACAGCCCTTTTGGTGACTGCTGTTGGTTTGTGATTCCTGCTTCATGGTTTAAGGTAGGAGCTGGGAAGGTAACAGAAGCTGTCTGTGTGAGCAAAAAGATGCAGGCAGGGAGGAAAGCAAGAGGATGAAGGAAGAGAAGGAAGATAACTTGAGAAGAAATAGGGACCAACATCATTCAGGAAACTGACAGATAGTGTTGGTGTTTATAACTTCAAGACCTGAGATGCATGGAACCCATTTTAACCCATTTTTAAGTGTTAAACAGATACTTAAATGAAAAAATGGTCATTTTTTTTCTTGGAGAGAGTGCTACAATGAGCTGAGAGTTTGAAGAGACCCGATTCCTTGCTAGTACGATATTAGTTTTGTTTGTTGTTTTTTTTTTTCATTGTTTTAGAGAAATTGCTTAACTCTTACTTCTCAGAGTCTGTATATGCAGATGAATATTATCAGATGATTCAACTGGAAAAAAATTGCACAAACTTTTAGGCATGAAATTTCCTCCTCGATAGGTGTGTGCTGAGAAGATACCTCTGTGTAACTTTCCAGTTTGTATGCAAAAAATATATTTTCAAAATATAGAAGGAAGATATTATATGTGTGATGGTAGCCTATCACTAGTACAAGCTATTTATGCAGAATAAATATAATAAGATATCAAAATATTTAACTTTTCTGTAGTTTCACCTTTCTAATTTTAAGAAATGCCAGTGGAAGTAACGCCGTGCTTTTATTTGCAGTTTCCTATGTGTGTTCTAAGAAAAAACATGCATAAAAACAGTTTTACAAACTTACTGGCAGCTCAACCTGTAAATAATCAAGTTTTGGAATAAATCCAAAATAAAAGCATGAGGGGAAGGGTACTGTTGGATAGTGTAGTGAAATGGGATGGAGCTTTTCACCTTGGGGATTATTTGCTGAACATAGCGGATGTCCTTCCATGAAGCTAAAACATAACATATTCAAACATTCTTCTACCTGCATATAAAAACACCTTCTTTCAAGGTCTTGGGTCGCTAAAAGGTTATGTTGCAGCTACTTTTGGAAGGACTTAAAATATAAATATTTTTGCAGAGGAGTTGCTACCAGTCTATTTGTGATGCTAACAGTGTCACATAAGGTTTTGTAACCTTACTTGTCAATACTGTGAGGTAGATTCCCAAACTGTGCAAGGTGAAATAACAAACCAGAATGTGTGTACAATATTCACATAGTGGTGTTAAAGAGAAGGGAGGAAAATAGTGGAACAAGTCAGCTTGGATTGGAAAGGAGGAGGTAAAAATGTGCATGTATTTGTGTGTGTGTGTGTGTGTGTGTGTGTGTGTGTGTGTGTGTGTATGGAGAGAGAGAAAGGAAAATAAATATATAGATATAGAAATGAAAGGAGGAACCAAACACCCTGGAAAATGTGTGTGGAGGAGTTAAAGTGAAATGAGTTGAAGCTGGGGAGTTAAGATTGATCAAGAAACCTGTATATTGGAAGGTTTGGGAGCTGGTTTGATCACTTTGAGAACTTGGGTAAGTGCCACGTTGATTCTTCATATCTGATAGTCTTCTCCATAGATAGGAGATTCTCACAGATGTTGTCATATTAAGTGCTGTGGTATTGGGTAACTTACAGCTTATCCATAGGAAAAGCCAAAATGTCATAATGAATTAGTGGTTGTGTTATATCAGCAGAGTAAATCAGGGGAAGAAGCAATTGAATAAATCTTCCTCTCTGCAACTTCTGAAGTTACTAGTTTTGGAAAATCCCAAGTAGTTTTCCTTTATTATTCCTCTGTGACTTCTGCCCAGAATGCTTCACCCAAACTCAGTTGATGAAGCTATTGCGTTTAATTGGCCTTGCAGTTCCCTGTGTACGAGAAATGAGTGTGGCTCTGGTTGCTGGATCTTATTCTACTTTTGAAGCTACTGCTGGGTAGGAGCATAAAGGATGCAAACTGAAATGACTTTCTGAATTGCCCTCACTCACTTTGCAAATTCGTATTTCAAAGGAAGAAATGCAGGTCATTCATTAAGCTTTTTTGATTGTAACATGAAAAGCATTTTCCCCTGTGGTCTCCTCTAGTTTTCTGGAGATCGTTTGGCTTTCCTCTGTTACTCAAGGCTGTGTTCCCTTGTTACTGATTTAGACTTTTGCTTTGATCCAAATGAAGCCTAAATTCTCTGCTTCCTAGATATCTCTTGTAGGCTGAGATTCTGGCCCTAGAGTGGTCAGTTGGAGTTTCTAAAATTATTCCAATGGAAACAGGATTCTGCTGCTAGTTACCTTGGGTACCTCCATTTTTTTTCACTTGACATATTGGCAGAGCTGTTGTCTATTCATGGCCCTTTTCAGCGTGTTACAGCAGTGTCACCTCTGAGCTTCTCTCAAAGTGAAACCATCCCCTTAGAATTGTTCAGTTCTTCTGCTAAGATCGATCATGTTACAGTATGTTCCTTTAACTTCCTCTGTTGGCTCTCTCTCTGCCCCTTGGTCAGATACACACGTATTGTTATTGTCTTTAAAACTTTTTAGCTTAATCCTGCCGTGGCTGTTTGCTCCAGATTCATTTCTGCTTTTTATTTTTCCACCATCAGAGCCAATTTCAGATTTGTGCTGAAATGCCACATGCTTCCCCCAGATTTCTCCTCTACATATAAGGAAAAATTGACAGAACCTATGAATCACCGTCTCAACGTTCAAGCTGTATTTTTGATCTCACTTTTGTTACTAATGCATACAGAAAATTGCCATCTGCTGAGTTGATAGTGAGAGGTAATTATGACAGGTGGCTGCAGATGGCATATAAATCTGGAACAAGCTGTATTTGTTATCCTATCTTTTATTTCCTTGCTGGCACACCTTTTGTTCTTCCTGCATGCCTTATTTTCAGAGTGTAAGTTCTTGACGATAGGGCTGTCCTTCATTGTATTCATCTTGCCAAACATTGCAGTCTTGTCTGGCTTATTGTAATTATAACAATAATAGTTTTTGGTCTGGATTTGTTTGTAAGAAAATGTGCTTTGTCCTGAACATGAATTTCACCTAGCCTGTCTTTTAAGGAGCCTATTCACTAATTCCTACAAAACAAAGAAATGGGAAATGAAGTTTTAAACAGACATTTTCTGTTGCTAACAACAGATCTAAACGAAACATTACCTGTATTTTGTGGACCATCTGCTTTGTTTTTGATTTATCTGCAGTCTTATTTTTGTGTTGTGCCCCATGTCTGTGACCTCATGTAATATAAATGCAACGCTTTAGAAGCTTTGTTATGGGGAGCAACTTCTTAATATGTTTCTGGGAGTGAGTAGCACTATACTTTGTACTGATATACTGAAGGATCTGAATAAAAAATGCACTTGTAGTAAAAACTCAAAAATGTTGATCCGCTGTTCTTTTGGTCTCATATGTAAGAAGTGTGCTATGTTAAATAGCTTTTCAGTGTTATTTCTGGATTTCACTTTCTGCTAGTAATCTTAAGATAGTTTCACATACAAATTTTCATTAAAAAAAAAAAAAAGCAAGCATGGGTCATGGGTCATTGCTCTAAAGTTTGAATCATTTGCTTAATAATTTTGTGGTTTGGTTGTTGTTTTTTTTCAGGACTTCAAGAATATATTGAAGCTGTTTCATTTCAGTATTTTATCAAAACCCGATCTTTAATTAGTGTTGAAGAGATCAACAAACAACTAATATTTACAGCAGAAGACAGAGAAGAAACAACAAACATGGTAAATCTTTTCTCTTCTCATATGACATATCTTTCTGGAATGGTAATGCAACGACTGAGCTTAGTCATGCTTTTGGCATTTGATTAAATAAGTTCAGTTAATGGAATGGTATTAGATATACATGTGGGCTTTGACTCAGTCATTCAAAACGTGCTTTTTATTCTGAGACGTATTAAACTAGGTCAGTAGGCTTCAAGTTTATTCATTTCACATCCCCTTTAGGGCAAAATGAACACCTTCTGGCAGGGAGAAGGATTTGGGATTGTAAAATACCGGGAAGCAAATATGGAAAAGGGATTTTTAATGTCTGTGTTTGTATCTGTAACATCCACCAGTGTATAGTGGTATAGCAAAAGTTGGAGGAGACTAATGAATTTGATACAAAATGAAATCTTCCTACCTCATACTAAGCTAATCAGGGCAGGCACTCTGATTAGCTTCTGTTAGTATTCATTATGTGTTTTAGCTTGGTAATTTGTAGCATTCCTAGAGTTGCTCTTTATGTTTTCAGGGCACAAACTCATTTACTCTTGTACCTTACACCTCATGTTGTATCTGCTGTTTCTTGATGTGGCCATACCTTTACCCTGCCCTGCACAATTATTTGCACAGACACTGCTGCCAATGACCACAGTAAACTGGGAACACTTTGTAGATGGGGCTCAGAAGCTGTCGGTGGTAAAGTATAGAAATGGTCATGCAGTGCACATGCAGTGTACAGTAATACACAGCATTAGTGCTTTAGAGACTACTTCTGTTGAAGAGATTCTGTTCTACAGCACTTTTTTTTTTCCCTTCCTCATTCTTTTAGTAAGATATTTGTAAAGAAGCCAGGTTTTCAGCTTAAGTTCTCTTTTTCTTACCTACAATGGCATGCTTCTTTTCCCTATTTGCAAGGTTATTGATGTCTGCATGCACACCTGACCAGATTGCTGATGTTTGGGTGGGTGTTCCCTTGTGGGAACAAGGGGATAGAAGCAAACCTGTGCTGTCTCCAATATCACCAGTATTTTGGAAATCAAAAGTATTGTAGCTTGGAGAGCAAATTTGTCACTTGTGGTAATTTTTTTCATGAATATTTATTTAGATATTTTGATGAATTCAATTGATATTAAAAAAAAAATCTGAGAGGAATCCACTTGTCAGCTTCTTCTAGAAAGCATTTTGAAATTCAAGATATTATTACAAAATGATGTGATTTGTTTTTATAATGCAGACTCTCTTATTGTTTCTTGAATCTTTGGATTTGTGTATCTTTGGACAAGACCATTCAACCAAAATTTAAATCCATCAGGCTGAAGTCTGCAAGCCCCCCCCAAAAAAATGCAAATGCAAATAAATGTTGATACGAAAAAAATGTTTATTCTATTTGCATATAAAAATTGTAGAAGCGTGGTATGTTTGATATGTTCATCATGCTTTTCAGAGAGGAAGTCACATCTCAATGGAATGGATACTTTTATATCTTACAGCACGCTGGAGGAAGGATTAGTAAATAGTACTTCTGAAATCAGACTGTGGAAGTGGCATGCACTAGGATGTTTGTAATTCCTATTGCTTTGCAGTGCATTAGGTAAATTAGTGTGCATTTGAACCATTTTAGACTGTCTTTTCCCATAAGTCTCTGAAAGGAACTTTGCTCTATTCTGTCCTCAGACCTCCAGTTCCCAGGATAAACAACCACACACTTGGAGCCTGAAGGTGACACCTGTAGATTACCTGCTGGGAGTGGCTGATCTAACTGGAGAGCTGATGCGACTGTGCATCAGCAGTGTTGGCAACGGTGACATCGACACACCTTTTGAACTGAGCCAGTTCTTACGTCAGATTTATGACGGTTTTACTTTCATTGGCAACACTGGACCTTATGAAGT
The DNA here is from genome assembly GCF_023343835.1 of Lagopus muta. Taxonomy (NCBI): domain Eukaryota; kingdom Metazoa; phylum Chordata; class Aves; order Galliformes; family Phasianidae; genus Lagopus; species Lagopus muta. The sequence continues at coordinate 70,763,859 of NC_064434.1, forward strand.
ATCCAAGAAACTGTACACTTTGAAACAGAGTCTGGCAAAAGTAGAGAATGCCTGCTACACGTTAAAAGTACGGGGCTCTGAAATCCCAAAGCACATGTTGGCTGATGTGTTCTCCACCAAAACAGAATTGATTGACCAAGAGGAAGGCCTTTCTTAAAATAAGGAGACTGTCACAGCCCAGAAAGGGAGAGGACTTACACAGAGAAATCTTGTTAGTTATGATTTTTAGGTTTTTGACCCTCAACGCTTTTTAGGTAGAGACATTTTTAGTTTTATCTACGAGAAGATTGTTTGCAATAGTGATTTGTAACCAAAAATACTTTTTTATGGTGTGCAAGAGAACAAATGTTTGACTTTGTCCTCTCGGCATGGAATTTCCTGTATTGCTCCATTGTATCCTCTTTCAGAATGACCAAATGTTGCACTGCGTTTTGCACCAGTGACTGTCAGTAGTGCCAGTCACCTTGAACAGGTGTGGTTGCTCTTATCACTAATTAGCAGTGGAAAAAAATGGTCAGGTACTGGTTGTTCAGCATTATCTGTAGGTTTTTGCTGAGCTTTGTTTTCTGACTGTTTGGGTTCTATCTTCACATTGTATCTAAAATAGCACACCTACATGTGTGAAAGTTCGACCTTTGACTTGAAGCTGAGGTGGTCTTGAAACTGAAGCTAAGTCAGCTTTTCTCCAGTTGGTAATGAGGCTAATTGCACCAGGCATGTATTACTGTGTACTCATCATTCTGGGACTCGGTTAAAATTGAGCTCTGTTTTAGTTACACAGATTCTTTAGATATTTTGATATGAGTTAGGAAATCATTTAAAAATGTGGAACTTAATGGTTTATATTTTGGTAACACGTTTTAATGCAGAATCTGCCATTTTTGTAGACAAAAGCAGAAGAAAGACCTGCCAAGTATACTTAACACACACAAATTGGTTAAGGCAAGAGCTTCTTGAACAAAACCAATGAGGCTTTGTGCTGGAAGTCTGTTCTCTGGTGTTTGTGCTGCCCTGAGGACCTCCAGTGGGGCTGAGCTGGTAGAAGTATAGGAAGGGCCAGCAAAGCTTTAAATATCTGTTAGCAGGAACTATATCATGTGCATGTTCCTATGGAAAGGAAATTGCAAACAGAAATAAGGCAGACATTCTGACTTCCAGGTTTATCTTTGAGGTGGGTATGTCACCGCTGGCAAAAAATCAGGGCTTTCTGCCGGTGTCTGAAGTTATGGAAGTCTGATAATGTACGTTTTGCTAAAGGAAAACAGATAAAACAACATGATCTTTAGACTCCAGGAAATAGGCCTCCCAACTGCAATTGAAAATACTGCATGTTTTTTATTTTCACTTCCATATGCTGTGATAGTGCCAATATTTTTCCCATGAGCATGTCCTGAGTAGCACGGATCATCTGATACATGGACAGGAATGGGTAAATATATTTCTGCCACATTTTTCCATTGTTTCCACATAAAGCAGTATGTGGTGGGTGCTTTATTTTCTTCCTATTATTACTTTTTTTTTTTTTTTTTTTTTTTTTTAAACAATAAATTCTGAAAGCAGTCACTGCCTGGATGTTGTTGGTTTTATTTTTTTTTATTTTTTATTTTTTTGCTATTTAGTCCTAGAGGTAAGTAAAGGTGTGAATTTCCCCCTGATGTGCAGAACTACTTTCTCAGCCGTTTTATTCAGGGAAGTCTAACAGTAGCTAGGTTTGAAACTTCATGTGATCCTCTTGAGTTAAAAAAAACAAACAACAACTAAAAAAATCAGCAAGGGATTCAGATGGCAGAACAATTTTACACTAGTATAAATCTGCAATGGTAGACAATATTTTTTCTTGTTGTTTTCCTCTTTTTTAGCGAGGAGGGGGGGAGGAGAAGTGAGGAGGAGTAAGTGAAACCTATTCATAAGGAATCCTTTTTAAAAATTTTTCTTAAGTTTACGTATGCTTTTAGTATTTCACTTGAAACAGGTGCAAGAGTAGTACTGTGTCTTTTGGCACTGCTAAATTTACTGCAAGTAATTGCAGGAGGACGTGAGTTGAAAGCCTATCGTATCGTTATTAGATGTATTGTCTGATACTAAACAGAAGGCTGTATGTTGTCTGTCCCAGCAACTACTGGGCAGAAGCTGAATGTTTTCATGTCACAGTTTGACAAGGGATGAGATGAGTGACATTGAAAGCCTGTCACAGAATGAGCACAGAGCGGCCACTGCTACAGTCAAACAACTGTTATCCCTGTACAGTCATTCATGATTATGAAATTACATATGTATAAAAATCGTATTTTTTAGCAGAATTTAGAGGTTTCTTCAAAGAATATGTTTTGATTCCAACCTTAAAATTTCATTAAGCCTAGAGAACTTCCTTAAGGGCAGATGAGATTTCTGAATTCCTTTAGGCTGCCTGTTTATAATCAGAAGCCATAGTAATCCCTAATAGGGAGGAAAGTGTGTGTGTGGTGTATTAGAGCAGCAGCACAGATGGGAAATTGCTAGCGGCCTGCAAACCTCCTGCTCAAGGAAATATTTTCCCCCAAAAACAATTAGACTGTAGCTATTTGAAAAGTGACAGACATTTATCAGCAAAACAAGTTCCTAAACAAGCAATGGCAATTTTCCCATTTCTTATCCCATTGCTCTGTGGAGCCATTGATATGCTTGGTCTACAGCCAGAGCAGGACTACGTCATAGCAGATGTTTCATGGAGGCAGCTCTGTGTGCTAAAAACCATCTGCCTTTCTGAAATCTTTCTCAGAGGTGATATTTCTTCATGCTTGACTTTTGTCCTGGCTACTAATTTGCAGTGAGGAAAATAGATTCAATCACATTTAGCTTTCCAGAACTGCAGTTAAGTTATGTAAGAGAAGCTTCCTGTTGACAGGACACGTGTGTCTATCTACTCGGTCTTCCTTACTTGGATTTTTCTGTGAGTTTATTCAAAATAATTTAAAAATAATAATAATAATAAAAATTAGAATAGACTTCTAGAATTCTATGGACTAGACTCTGGGACTACCCTCAAAGAGTTTCTGAACTTCAGAGCAGACAAAGGAACAGCCAAGAAAAATAAAGGAGGAAAGCGATGAGGTGGAAGTGGGAGGACAGGCCCTTCACCAGAAGACTGCAGGATAGCAGTTTGGTTTAACACTTCTGATTTTGGAAAGGGAACTTTTCAAAACTTTTAAAAGTCTGAAATGTTGACGGTAAAGAGTTAGTTGGGAAGGAAGAAGGCAGTAGAGCAGGAAAATGGAAGGAAGTAAGGTGAAAACAAAGAGGGGAAGAGTGGCAAGGAGTGGGAGAGCATGGAGGAGGAGCAGGATGAGCTGCAGGACAGAAGGGACACGCTTAGGGTGGGACTTGGGGAGGACATGGGACAGGAAGGCAGCCCTGCAAGAAGCTGGAAACTGCTTTGCAACTGAGTGTCTCAGCTATAAAAGTCTTGGAGCTGACCTGTAGGAATGGTAGGACCACAAGATACCCAAAACATCTACTCTAGAGTAATAAGTAAAGGGAACTTAATTTTCTGAGCTGTGAGAACCTGCAAGTCCTGCTTTGAGCAGGGTTTGTAGGATCCAGCTGTGCTGTCACAGATTTAGCTCTTTGTTCCCATGCCACCCCACCTCCCATGCTTGTTCACCATCATTCCCATACTGGTAGCCGTAGTCATTGATTGGTGATCTACCAGTGTTTGCAACTGCTAGAAACAAGGTTAGATGTATTCTGTAACATAAAGGAATGCTTACTGTGACCACTGTTTTCCACTTGCATGCTGTCAATCTGTCAGTTTCGCTGTCACTGTTGTTGCTGCTTCAACTCTTCCTTTTCTTCCCTTTCTTAACTTGTAATTTCTTGCACTTTACTGTTCTTTTGATTCATTGCATCCATTCCATGGTTTGGTCTTTTCCATGTCTAGCTGATGTCTTGGGGTAAACCGTCTCCATGCAGGAAGAAGAAGAACCAGTTGGTTTCTTAAGCAGGCTTGTCTATTCACACCTCCAAACCTGAAAATGTCACTCAGCTGTGGGGGGAGAGTTCTGCTATTCCTGCACTCCAAAGACCTGGTGCTATGTCCTACGGCAGCCATGGTGCTGTGTGTCAGGATGGGTGGGTAAGTACATCTCGTGATGCTTTTGTGGCTGTGCAAACCTCAGTTATTTTGAGGCCTGCAATCATCGCAAGCCAAGAGAAATGGTCTACAAAGATGGAGGCAGCTGCTTCTCCAGTTCTCAGGAAGGTTGTCATTGAGGAGTATTCCCACCAGTCCCACCTTTCTTTACCTAGCTCATTACCCCTTTGAAAAGCCTGTTTGCAGACTGCAGCAGGAGAGGCTTGCCTATGGGTTCTTCTGGAGCCAGTCAGTATCTCCCTGAACACTGGCCAGACTTGAGGAGATGGCTCCTCTCAGCTCCTCCCACAGGCTGACACCGCTGGCCCTGGTTGTCCCTCCTGCCCCCCAATGAGGGGGGCTGAGTGCCCAGCCTGCCCTACTGGATTTCACAGACCAGTGTCATGTGGGTTCATCTTCTTTCTTCCTACTGTTCTTTTCATTCAGATGTTTACTCCTCCAGAAGAAAGCAGCTGTTGTGTGAGCTCTGCTCCTCCATTGCCACAACAGGCCAGATGACCTCCTAAGCCCATTGTTAGATGCTGTTCCTTGGCTCCTGGTGCACAGCAGGTTTCTTGGGACATCATTTATCTTTGGGCACTTCTCCCACAGCTCTTTGCTTTCTTTCAGGCTTATGAATTCCTTTTAATCTGGTTGGGTCCCACCACTTCTGTTTAGTTCCTTCTCAAGGTCCTCTCCTCTCATGGCTTCAGGAAAAAACACCTGGCAAAACTGACTCTCTGTAAGTGGGTTTGGAAATAGCCCAGGTTTTGTTAAAATGAACTTTTTGAGGACAGGAATCAGGTGTTTGAAGGATGCAATTGTATGAACGGTTTCAATGTCACAGGAATACTGTTAAGTGCTGGCTGTCTTGTGTTGGATGTGTATAAGGGGGTGGATCTCTCCTCGCAGCAAGGGCTTAGGTTAAAAAGATTTTGCTTTGTATACCTCACACCTACAGGTGAAGATGACAGACAGGAGATGCCATGACCATGAAGGAAAATGAGTAAGATGAAATGGTGTAAGGTCATATAGCAAATCAGGCAGGAGCCAGGAGTTGGACTTGGCTCTTTCAGCTTCCAGTCCAGCTCATACGGCTGCTGATCTGAGCACTTGTTGCACTCCAGAGCCTGTGAGCTCGTGGGGCAGCCCAAGCCCTTTTATGGGGCTGAAATGCTAAGGTCCCTCGTGTGCCATCCAGTCATGTGCAAAGTGTGTGCAGCATCCCGCAGGCAGATAGCAACATTAGAAGCACTCATTCTGAGCTTCCAGCTGGCTTTAGTGAGCTGCTGTGCTTTATGCTCTTGGTGGAACCTATTTTCCTGCTGGTTTCCTATTCATTGAGCTGCCTTGGGCTGCTGGATCTCCAGACCTTGCCCCATCCTGCAGCTCAAGGCAAAGCCAGAGCTGGGCCACGCTTGGGGCACAAACCTTGAGCGAGCAGTGTCTGGTGCCTACAGAGATCTCATAGTGCACAACAGTCCTGCTCGGTTCTTCTCAGGTCTTTTTTTTTTTTGCAGCATTTTCAGCCCAGCATTTACCCATGATTACTCTTAATTATTTAACTATTTAAATAGGTATATTCTTCCTCTGGAAGAAGTGTTGCTTTGTGGGAGCAAATAATTTAGATTCTAATTACATAATGGTATCTACCCATGAAGAGCATTCCACTGATTGGCAGCTGCACTGACGTTCCTAAATTGTTTGAGCTCAATTGAGGTTTCTAATCTGCATCTAAAAACTTGTATCACCCACTCAGAGTTGTGGTAGAGTTTTCCTGTGTCCTACTTTAAACGTGTTGTGTGAGAGAAGGGAAGATGCTGGCATTTGTTCAGGGAGATGGGAGTTCGTGACTATCACCAAATTGAAGGTAACACTCATGGTGAAGGACATAAAAAGTTTAAACCTAGTCTTATCAGAGCCTGTGCTCTACAGGAACTGATTGGCCCAAGTGGAAAAGCTGTAGGCTTTCCATTCATTTCAGATATAGTCTATTTCAGCTCTCTGGTCCTGCCTTGCTATTAAAAGGATGCCTCTTAGGAAATTGTTAGAGAATGTTTATTTGTTCTGCCATCTAGTGTCCATCTCTAGAAATACAAGAGGCTTTTTTTCGTTTCCAGTCACAAGTTATTTGTTGTTTGCCTTTTATGTCCTTAAAACACAGTTAGCGGTGCAGCATAAGCTTCATTTTTAGACTTTAGCTACATCTCTGGTAGTAATAAATGATATGCAGCACCTTCTGCTATTCAGAAATTTGGGGAATATGAGGGAATAGCGTATCTCATCATGTGTGTATGGTGGTTTGGAGAGAAAGAAAGAAAGAAAAATGCATGAGAAAGTTTGGCCAGACACGTACTTGCAGACCTGTACATTATACAAATGCTTTTATCTGAAGCAGTACACTGGAGAGTACTGGTGCTAATAAGGATTCATAGACCAGAACCCTAACTCCTTAATATATATTATAATTACGTTTCCCATATAAGAAAATGCAAGTCTTTTAGCTGTTGAACTTCTGGTATAAAAGCAAACAGTCCGGCATGTGTGAACATGTCTGTGTGCCTACCTACTGTGACCACGCTTGTCACAAAAACACCTCAGTTAGACAGCAGTTGTCCCCAGGCCACCAGGAGAGACCCAGCACACTCCATAGAGCATCACCACACACCACAGCAGGCTTTGAAAGGGGATCACGCAGCCTGAGCTGCTCCTTGTGCTGGGCATGACTTGTGTGTCTAAGAATGTGTTGGAGATGGCTATTGCTGCCCAGGCACCTCTGCAATACAAAGTTGTCCCTGTAGTACATCATATGGTCACGGTCCTATCTGAGCATCTTTGGCTTAGCTAAGCTGGGGGCTCAATTCCCCATTCATGTAAACTGTTTTCTGGATTGCAGCCACAGGAGGAAGGAGATGCTGGTTTGTTTTAGGGCAGTTCCTCTGCCTTTGGAAGATCACAGGTTTCAGAGGGATTTCCGTCTTTTTCTACTGCAGTTTAACAAATACTGAGATCTTGTATGAGCCTCTGAATTTATAGGATGTAACTTGCACTGCGAGTAAAGGAAGGAGAGTGCTGGAGTCCCTTGAGTTTCCTGGATGAATTTGAGTGAAATTCCAGCTGTGGTCCTCCACAGCAACATTCTGAAATGACTGGCTCTGGTGGGAAACTCAGCAGCTCTATCCTGCGGCTGTGCCTCAGGTCAGAGCTCTCCCTAGAGTCACCAGGAGCTTTGCACTGATGAGACACTCTCTCTGGGTACCAGGAGAGCCCTAGGACAGCTGCTACACGTGTTCTCTGTGCCCCACAGCCTTTCCGTGGCCATCTATGGACCTGCTTCATTGCTGATGCCGGGCTCCTTTGCTTTCGGGAATTGCATTTTGCTGTATTGTTACCAGCAGGGTTTGCTAGTGCAGCACCTGAAAGCAGAACAGCTGGCATGTGGGGGTGGTCCTGTAGTTTTGCCTTGTTTCCTGGGCGCTTCTTCCTTGAAATGCACTCTGAGCATATCCATGAAGTTGTGGAAAAAGAGGTGAGCGGTGCAGTGAATAAGTTTGTTAATAGAACAGAGTATTCTGAGCTGGAAGGACCCATGAGGATCATGGAGCCCAATCCCTGGCTTTGCACAGCACCACCCAAAATCCAAACCTTATGTTTGAGAGCAGTGTCCAACTGCTCCTTGAGCTCCAGCACTTGTGGCTGTGCTACACAGGTTTCTATGTCGATATCCTTAAATTGTTTGCCTCTGCTTGTGACAGGCTTGTATTGATTTAGGTTAATTTGGTTTCCCAAAAAGGGTTGTGCTGATTGCTCTAAATGGATTAAATAGTGATTTTAGTTAAACTGATGGTTGGATGGTGTGTAGACAGGGCCTGGAGCTTTGTAAGCTAATGACTTGGCAGTAGTACAACAAGCTTTTTTTTTAGACACCTGAGTCCAAGCTGTTGTTTTAAATATAGGACTGTAAGTGTTACTGTTCTAGAAATTGTTCCCAAGCATGAGAATTTTCCAGTAGATCAGTTTCCTGGCACATCTCTTTACCAACTCATGGTTTTCTGATAAAAATTTGACAAGCACTCTTAATATAAATGGATTTTGGATTAAATTCAAATGTATAACATGGAAAAAAAAATTTTTTTTGCAAGGTTCCTTAATTTTTGTCTACTTTTCCAGCCTGCAATTTTTTTTTTCTCCCACATTTCTGGCAGTGAAGAAAAAAAGTTGTATTCATTTTTATCAAAATTCAGATATTTTGAAGAAAAATGTGAATGTGATCACCTCATGCCAACACCAGCAAATCTTTCTCCCAGGTGAGACCTGATAGGAGGGGTCTAGGAGCAGCCACCATTTAACTTTTCACTCAAGAAAGTACAAACAGGTTGCACCTCACCTTGTGAGGTTATGCCTTTCAAGCCCACGTCATCTCAGTTTGAAGAAAACCTTGCATCTGCATAAAGAGAAAGGAGTACAGGAGGACGGAAAAGCTGAGGTCTGCCTACAGGATTGTGATCGCCTATTGAGCTTATGTAACCTCTCTGGTTTGCATCGGGTGGTGACTGATTTCCTTCTAAACACCTTCAAAGCTGCCCTGGGCTCATACCACAAGCCCTGTCCTTGAGGGATACCACACCCTGGACCATGTTTCTCCCTGGGCTGTGAATCGTAAGAGAAAAGCTCAGATCTGAATGGCCAGCTTTGCAACAGAGGGGTACAAAGCTCACAGTCAACAAGATAATATCCTACAGAATCCTCCTTCATAATTTGCTGAGCCTCTTCCATGGAACAATTAGTGGATGCTCTTGTTTGGAACTCCATGACTCACTCCTGTTCTTCAGTCGTGGTTCGTGGTCACTCAGTCACTCAGTGCACCATGGGGAAACAGGCAATTGTGAGAATTTCCTCTCATTCTGTGCTATGTGACACCACAGCTCCATATGTTCATGAGCTGTGTGTTCATGTCCTGAATGCGTGGGCTCACCCCTCAGGCAACACTTCGTTATGGCCTCAGTGATCAGCAAGATTTGTCAGAAAGAAAACACATTTCACAGCATGTTACAGTACTTTGTAATCTATCAGCAGGCATAATTCTTTTGTCATTGAGCTGTAACTCTTACATCGTGGCTCGGTTCCAGTAGAGTTTTATTTCTACCTGTGTATCTTTGTGTATGCATGTGTGTGCCTGTGCCTGTGCGCTCTTGTAGAAGCTCCAGTAGAAATAGTAAACACCATTAAAGAGGTTACACTGGCTCATGCCTCCCACATTCTTTGCTGTTAGCCATACTCAGATTTGCCAGTCAGCAATGAACTGCTAGGAACTAGTAGGTGATCTTAGCCATTCTGCATCACCTAAACATCTTTGTAACTTTCCAAGTATGTGATGGATGTGAAGGACTCTTAACAGCTAAAGTTCCAGGGATTTTTCCAGGGATATTTCCATGGATATTTCCAGCAATTCCCAGCATTCAAAGAATATTTGGAGGCTTCTGTGAGCTCACCTTGCCTTGGTCATGCTGCGATCACTTTGGTAGCAGATCAAGTAAAAAGCCTTCAGTAATTTGCAAACTTTTGCAGATCTAAGAGAGAATGAAAACACAAAACTGTGGTGTACTGCTGGTATCAAGCACCAGAGACCTTGCTTGATGTCCATCAAACAGTGTCATGGGCTTGTCACGATGGGCAGATCATTTTATTCTGGCTGTTGTCTTCCAGGTATTGCTCCCCTGTGAGTTTTGAGGCTTTTCCATGGAATGCACAGGTTTCTCACTTGTCAGCTTTTGATTTTCCCCAGCTCGATCCCTGCTCCAACTCCTTGTTCTCTTGGTCTCTTTGCTGTTTCCCTTTTGTGGTTGCTTTCATTCTTACTACTCATCTTCATTTTGTTCCATTTCTCCTCTTTCCCTTCTTTTCACTTCCCTTTTTCTTGTTTTTCCCTCTGACTGCCTAACAGCACACACCACCTTCTCCCTTGCACGTAATTTTCCAACGTACTTAACTGTGGCAACTCTTTTTTCATGTTCTAGAGTCATCTCTCTTAGTGTGTGTCTCTTGGCTGAGGAATGCAATCTACCTGGGGAAAGAAGAGGGCCTCCAGAAGGTGCCTCAGCCCCTACAGGTGTTGAAGGAGCTTGTGAAGACTCTGCTCTCTTGCCATGGTCTGCCAGTAACACAGACAAATCAGAATCAGATGTTTTGAACTGGGGGCCCAAAGTTAAAACAAGTTTCTTCTACTCAATCTTCTGCTTAAGCCAGTAAGCTCCAAGCAGGGCATTTTCCCTCTGCCCAAGGTGCCCACCTGGTGGTGAACATATGACTTGTTCAGAGAAGCTGCAGCCTTGCTGGCAGAGCCTTGCAGCACCTTTCTCCCCCCATCATCCTGCTTCTGTGCTACAGACAGGGCATTCAGTACTGCATTCAGAAGACAAGGAAGCATTTTCAGTCCTGTTCCGTTTTCGCTCTAAAAGTAGGCATAATGTAAGGAATAAGGAAATAAAAGTGAAAAGGGAAGAACAACTTTAATCCTTAGCCAGGTGCTCTGAAAGCAGTCTTCTGTACTGTTTCAGTGGCTTTCACTCCACCAGTTCTCCTAGGGGCTGGCATCAACACTGTGAGTGGAGCTGTGCTTTGGCCTTTTCTGTAGCAAATCACACAGGAACTGTGAACTCCAAATACAGCCTTATTTCCACCCAGACGTTCATTCCTGGAGAGATTTTTCAGTTTGCTGTGATCAGACCCAGAAAATGCAAGAGGCGTTATGGCAACCCCCCCCCCCCCCCCCCCCCCCCCAGAGTTTCTGTGCAGGCACTCTGCTGAACATAGTGGCTGCAGACAAGCTGCTGCATGGTAAAGGTCTATTTTGCAGGCGAGACTCTGGTCCCACCACCTGCCTGTGAGATGTTCTCAATGGCTTTTCTATGATTTATCCCTCAGTCTGGATCATTATTTTTGTTATATACTGGCCCAGCAATGCAAAGGTTCATTGAAGTCTCAAGCCTCCTTCTCTCTTTGTGCATCTCTGCCTTCCTATCGTGGGGGATAAATATAGGGGAGGCTGGAGGGACAGCTGCTCACCAATGCAGGTCACTTCCCCAGGGCAGAAACACTCTGCACTGGCCCAGTGGGACTCTTATCCCCTCTCTTAGGTCACTGGTGAGGGAAAGCTGGGTCCATATCCGTGTGTTCCTTGGCACAAATAGCTGTTGGGAGCAATTTCGTTCAGTTTCATCACTGACCATGAGAAATGATGAACCGTTGGTCTTGTATCTGACTCAGGAGCTGTCCTGGCAGTGCCTGTGTGACTCTCTTTCTCCCCACCATTGCCATCCTGTGCACAGCTGCCCCTGTGACTTTGATAATCAATTTTTTATTGGCTTGTTAAATAAAGAACTGGCACCGAGCCATTGGCAAGTTATAAAGCTGGCCAAATAATTGGAATAATAATTCACTCACATGGGAAGTGATCCGTTTAAAGGTGTTGTGTATTTCCTGGATGGAAATGAATCTCTTCTAAGGGTTTGGTTTAGATTAATTCCCCATGCAGTTTACAGGAGCCCTATTATATTACCACTGATACATAAAATAGGCTCATGAATACAGTGATAGAACCGGACCTTGGCTGTGCTAGGAGATAGTGCTGTGCATTAATGTGTATTATAAATGTAAAGCTAGAAAACCTAACAAGCCCAGCTGGCAGACTTCCATGTATTATCTCAAAATAATTGCTTCCAGCCAGTAGACATTTTTTTGTACTGCAGAAGACAGGTTATTTATATTATATATTTAGCCTAAAACTGTAATAACATCCTCTGGCAAAAGTATTATCTGATGGCATGTGAAATGGAACCAGCTTTCCTATTTCCAGGCATTAAGAGATGACAATCTTTGAGTCCTCTCGTGGCATTTCCTGAATTTGTGAATAAAATGCGGATGATTTTTTAATACGTATCGTTTATTTCTTAAAAAGTAAAGATGTATTTCTGACAACCAAGGTTTCCCAGAATTGTTACATGTGGTTTGTACCGCTGACCATGGGGAATATTTCCTTTGTGATTCTGGTCGGGCTAAAACAACGGTAGTGCTGTCAGGGTTGCTGCTTGGTTTAACACAGTCAGAAAAATACCTGTGAGCAGCAAGGGATGCAGAGGTCATAGAAGACATTGTGTTTCTTCCTGTTGCCTCAGACATATTTGGATGCTCACACTTTTGCCCACCGGTGCATTTTCAGGCAAACAGTAGTGAGGATGTGAAGTGTGAGAGAGATAGGATAAGAGGGGCTGACTCTAAACTAAAAGAGGGGAGATTCAGGTTAGATATTAAGCAGAAATTATGCACTCAGAAGGTTGTGAGGCACTGGCACAGGTTGTTTGAAGAAGAATCAGATAATAGATTTATTTGTATATCATTTAATTTTTTACTTTTTAGAAACTATGTACTATGTATAAAATCAATATGTTAAATGTCATGAGACTTGGCGGACTGAAAAAATGTAAATGTCTCAGGAGGGCTGTTAAAGAACGGGTGCTACTATAGTGAAGTCTGTATAGAGCAGTATTAGACTTAGTGCTCTTCAATGTTTTTTGAGCAACCTGATCTAGCTGTTGGTGTCCCTGTTCATTGACGGGGAGTTGGACTAGATGACCTTTAAAGGTCCCTTCCAACTCAAATGTTTCTGTGAGTTCTGTGAGTTTTTAATCTGTGAGTTAAGGAAAATAGGAAGTGGAAACAATTACCAGATGGCAAATAATGACAAGAACAAGAATCACACAGAGTTGCCAGGACTGCTCTGTAGGGAGCCCATCCCAACAAGACATGTCTCAGTACAGTTCTGAGATACCTAGCTAAATTAGATACTTAAAAAGAAGAAATGCGGGTTATATTTGCAGGAGGTGAGTTTCAGAGAGTATACAGTGACTCTGAAATACTTAAGAAAGGTCAGAACAGAGAAGCAACTCAGTAGGACCTCCCAGTGTGATGGGGAATAAGGTGTCGACCATCTTTGGATACACAATTGGTGAGAAGTGGGCAGGGATCAAAAGCACTGTGTGAAACCATTTCTGGAATACATATCCTGCTGGAGTGACCCCATTTAAAAAGAGCACTGAAGGATTCTCTGCCAGCACATCAAAGAGTCACAGAAGTAAAGGCTTTTCATCAGCGGCTGTAGAGTTACTTAGTTGTAAGAGGAAGATAGCAGTCTTCATCACCTTGGGTATAAACACAGATACTGGAGTAAAACCCCAAGGAGGGACATGATTGCCTGAAGTGTGCTCCCCTCCTCCTCTGGGCAGAGGGAAGGCATAGTAAATTCTCAGTGCCTTGCGCTGTCCTGTATCCAGACTCACAGTAAGGAACTGCCTGCATTCTCTGTACAACGACCCTCAGCCTTCCTCTGGCAGTGAGTTCCCCCAGCTGCTCTAATGGCAGAGCACCAAAAGAAGCCCGAACTCACAGTTATTGCCAATGTAGTCACATACACTCAGTATATAACCTGCAGCTCCTGGTGTGAAGGTGGTTTCAGTGCAGACATACATGGATCAAGTGCTTCATGCTGGATTAGAAGCCAGACCTCACCAACCAGCTACAGACAAAATGCTTTACGTGTTCACACTTTTAATACCGTGTGCTTAATAAGTCATTCAAGTACTGCTGCATATGTAAGATGTACTGGCAAATGAGGAAATCAAAGGACCTTGGTGGTAAAGCTAATGTATTTGTGTGCTCTTTGTGTTGCATTTGAGGGTGCCTTGGGGACCCCTGTACAACCCAGGACACTGACTTCCCACCTCTCGAGTCTGAGAAATACTGATTCCCTCAGCAGTCCCACCAGCATGCTCAGGCAGTTGCAGGAGAACATGCATGCAGCTACCCAGGTATGAGTGCATTATGGGTACTCCCACATGGCCTCAGCCAGTCCCTATGCCCTGATGCTGGTACATGCTTCCATGAGAGAAACTCATGCCAGCTCTATTTGTCTGTGTGAGAGAAATGAATCGGAGATGATCCAGCATTTGTGAGGCACAATAAAAAGGATAGTGGTGGAGAAAAACACACTTATTCTGCTTTTCAAAACACCAGTGATGCTGCTTTCATTTTTCCCAGATTTGTTCCTTACTGAATTACTAAGAGTTCATTCTGTCTAGTCCACACTAGCATGAACAACACATGGCCAACACCCATTTTTGAAGCAACAGCAATAAGAACTTGTTGGCTTTTTGGCTACTGATCTGGGCGTCTTCAGGGAAACTAACTCTTTTCTTGTTCTAATTTAAATTTACAGGAAAGCAGTGAAAATAGGCATTCATGCTTAACTTTTTGATTTGTCTACCCAGCAGATTAGGGCTTGAAACATTTCTAAGTTATCACTGATATATGACTCTTAATCCTGTAAATATTTTGAGCTGACTGGTAACAAGCTACCAGCTTTACTCTTGTTTTGAAGTCTGTCCCGACACCGGAAACAAATCAAATCAAATCAAATCAAAACAAATCAAATCAAAACAAAACAAAACAAAACAGCAACCCCATGCAGTTGAGCCACTGTCTTTGGAAAAAAATCAGAAAATGATGGCCTGAACCACTGATTGAGCACCTGGGGAAAGGACCCAGTCAGCCTTGGAAGCACAGGTGAAGGCAATTCAGCTGTGTGACTGGAAGGGGTGGAGCCTGGCTGCACCTCTCTTAGACCTCATTTAAGGGCTGACTGCCACTGGGAAGGATCTGTGGTTGGAGATCCCTTTTTTATGGAGCTTTCCTCTTCATACTTGGAATCTGCTGGTATAGACGGGCAATCTTCTTCCCTTTCTTTATTGTGATTTTCTATTGTGCCAGTTCTTCCATCATTGCACCTTTGTTGCAATGTGTTTCCTGTTGTCTAATTGCTACAACAGGCAAGCCATGTTTGGGCATGTGCCTCATCACCAAAGGTGAAACTGGTTCTTTTGGTCTGGAATATGAAAATGAAGTAAGTGTGGAAGGAAGAGCCAACCTTCCCTGTGAAGGATGTTGCTGGGGAAAGATGAGGTGGCAGGCTGAGTGATGCAGTGAATGGATGACAAGGCAACAGCTCAGAGCTCTGGCTCTGGCAGGACCTGGCCGTGGAAAGGCACTCTGCAGGTTCCTCCCTATGCAGAGCACAGCAATGTGGAGATAAGGAACCCACAGCTGTGGCCCATCATTGCTGTCAGCTGCCATTTTCCAGCCCCTGGCTGGCTCTGGTCATTGTCCTACCTTGCCCTGGGTCTGATGGTGAGATGCAGTGTCCCCAGCCTGCACTGACACCAGCCTTTGAAAGATCTCAGGTTTCTAAACTGTAAAGGAGATATCAGGATAAAAGAACAGCTTGAGAATGTCTGTAGCTGTGTGCTGTCTGATAGATATTGAGATGCCCTGTGTGAACCTAACTTAAAAAATTTGAGATGTCCTGATACTGGAAAGATCAAAATATGTGGCTCTAGCATTTCTGGATTTTTCTCATTTGTATGCTAGATAAAAACCCTGTTTTTTTCCCCCTTGATTTGCCTAAAATTTGCAAGTAGAGTTGGCTTGACTATGGCGGCATGTTTTGGTGAATGTTATTTACCACTGGAGTAGAAAAGCTCTCTGGTGTAGCAATGAATGAATGAAAAATAAAAAAGAAAGATAAACATGAGAATAGGAAAAGGGGAGTTTGCAGGTGAGTTTTGAGATGAAACAGAGGTCATAAAGGACAGGGGGGCTACAGGAATCCCATTCATGATGGCAGCAGGTGCATGTAAGAGTTCTCATAAACTGATGTCAATCTGGTGCAGAAGTACCATACAAACAAGCAGCCATGTGTAGATGATGAGAATCAGAGAGACTGAGACAAGGAATGGAAAGCAGAGAGGACAATTTTCAGCTGGCATGGGGTCTCAAGAAGTGGCTTGAGGAGGAAAGGGCACATGGGAGAGATTGTTAGGATTTGCCAGGATTTCTGGTGCAGTGAGTAGTGCTGTTGTTACACAGTTATCTTCAGTTGGAGAAAGGCTTTTGGTGAAAAAGATAGAAGATTTAAACTCACACCTCTTCTCAGTGTGCTGTATAACAAATGCTTGCCAGCATAGAGCAGACAGTAGCATGGGGTTGGGGAGGAAGGCGCAGCTGGGGAGGAGTGAAGTGTGGGGGGAGGGGGGGAACAGGCACGGCTGTTTTTCCTGGCAGCTGTGCCTTGCATATACCAGCTCACTGGAAACCTGAAATGGAGAAGCAGCCAAACACTCCAACTGCCTCCTGTGTAATCTAAAATAGAAGATAGCCATGCAGTACACACCAATAAATAAGCTCTGCTGAGCAATTTCGTACAACATCTATCTCACTTTAAACACCTGAACACCATCTGTAAGTTATTAGGTCTTAACTGTAGGTGGAAGGTTTCTTTTGTAAGATCTCGTCTGGTCACTCGGGTCAGATATTCCATGAAGGATGCAATTTGAAAAGCATTAAAAACAGAAATTCTGTTCTCATGTGCTAATATGTGCTTCAGTTGTGTGTCTTCCTCCTGTGCCTTTTTCTCCAAGTATATTTCAGTCCTCTGTGAAATCTCCCTGCAGACCTCCTTCCAGGCCCTTCCTGACAGCCTGGTGCTTGAGTAAGGATGGTTATCAGAAAGCAACTCTGTTCTTAATAAGGGGACAGATTCACATCCACTCTGTCTGACAAACACTGCTGATTATCTACCCAGCTAATTAATTATAGTTTGCTGTATTCTGTTATGGTGTAGAATTTGATTTCTTTGTTTAAATGTATGCATTATATGAGTACGTATGTGATAAGACAAAGCCACTTCAAGCTGAAGCATTGAAGTTTCGGGTTAAACTTCAGCTTTTGGAGTAGGTTCAGACTTCCAGAGTAGGAAAACTGATTAAAAGGGTCTCCTATCTGAGGATGGATTATGATTCTTTAGAATATTAGCATATAGAACTGCTGCCTTCTGGTAGCTCTGGGCAGTTTAGCTTCTCTAGGACCTCTGCTGTTCAACATCAGAGTGGTTGAAGCAAGCCTGCTGATGGTACTGGGTCATCTGCTGCAGTATGAACAAGAGCTGACTGCAAAGAAGTGCAGAAGGAACAGTCAAACAACAAGTGGTGCATAAGCTGAATTGCTGCCTTCCACTATGAACAATACCAACTTCCCATTTAAGGTGAAAAGCTATGATACAACCACTACCCCTGAGAAGGAAGCTGTGGGGTTAGCTACATATCAGAACATATCAGCCAAGTGTGTGTCAGGAGTCAGAGGAAAGCAAATCAAATGCTATGACCTTCTGGCAATGGAACATGGAATATGGCAGGAAACACAAAGATAACACCGCTGTAGCAATCCATAGCTAACCTTATCTGGAAAAACACAAAGAAAAGGTTTAGAGATGAGCAACAAAGGCAAAGATATGAAGCAGTTTCTGTATAAGGCAAGTCTGAATAACTCTGCACCATGTAGTGTGGAAAGGGGTCACAAGATGTGATAGCACGTACAGAAGGCATGAGCAGTTGGACAAGTATGTTCCTTCCAGCATAAAAACCTGGCATCTGTAGAAGGAAGCCAGCCATAGCTGGGCCTGAAGCAAATGTCAGGAGCTAGTGCAATGCACAGTGCTGGAGACCTGGGGAAGTTTGCAATGAAGGGTGCTGATGTGAGCTCCAAGGAAGGTTGGGCAAGCAGCAGGGAGTCAGTGAGACCCAAACAAATCACTAACTAACAATCTGAACGGAGTAAGGAAACCCACAGGCTGACATTGGTCAGGGAGAGGGAGAGGCAAAAGAGGAAGTGCTGTGTGCACTGGCCTCATTCTTGCTCTTGAGGCCACTGCCTTGGGCTCAGGCTGGAGGCGTGCTGTGCTGGATGAGCCCTTTGTTTGCACCCGTGCAGCTGTTCTTTTATAACAAATTGATCTCTGAGTGATGGGAGCTAGTACTGATATAAGCTGACATCATCTGAATCAGCAACAGCACAGCACATTTGAAGAAAGGAGGATGTGTGTCTATTTTTGGCTTGCAAGGCACAGCTGCCCATTGTCTTCTCTCACAAGTCAGGAAGGGCACAGCCTGGAGTATGAGGTTACATCTCTCTTAGCATGTCCTGTATTTCTTAATAAATGGACCCAAACCCAAGAACATTAGTAAATTCTTAGCTGTTAAATAAATCAGGGCTTTTTTGTAGCAGCATCTCTGAATGTCATGAAAACTTCTCAGCATGAGAGGTGCTGTTTTAATGTATAGAAACACTATGCATATCTGTGAAGACATTTTTGAATTCTAGGATGGAGGACATCTTGAAAAATGCTTAATGTGAAATTAAAATTGAAGAATGGTTGATGTAGTGGATATGATGATAGCTAAGGAGAGATTCAGGTCATATATCAGTGAAAATTTCTTCTCCCAAAGAGCGGTGAGGCAGTGGCACAGGCTGCCCAGGGAGGTGGCGGAGTTACTGTCCCTGAAGGTGTTCAAGAAATGTGTAGATGTGGCACTGAGGGATGTGGTTAGTGGGTGTGGTGGGCATGGGCTGATAACTGGACTAGAAGATCTTAGTGGTTTTTTCCAAACCTAATGATTCTATGATTCTATAACTGAAGCAGGTACTACTTGAGCAGACTTGATGCAAAGCTGTTGTCGATAGACAGTCATGAGCTTCTATAAAGCTGATAATTATGGCTATCAAAAGATGTAAAACTACCAGTTTAGGAAAACCAGTGAAAGCAAAATAGGCATGTACTAAGGAGGAGAAGATAGCTCATAAATAAGAGAGCTCTAAAATTAACTACAATGCAAAACGGGAGAGAGTTTTAGCAGAAATTTATGCTGTTGCTGTGAAACGTAACTGAAAGGGGAGAGCCTCAAAAAGGTACAGTGACCTCAGCAGAAAAAGTATATGAAATGTTGGGTTGTGTATAAGGATGATAGCAGAACAAAACAAAATCGAGAAGTTGTGTTTGACTTCAATAGATCACAGTATTTAGCAAAGCCTTGCAAAAGCGATAGTGATAGGACAAGGGGGAATGGTTTTAAATTAAAAAATGAAAGATTTGGATTAGATATCAGGGGGAAATCTTTCGCTGTGAGGGCAGTGAGGCCCTGGCACAAATGCCCAGAGAAGTTGTGGGTGCCCCAACCCTGAAGGTGCTTGAGGCCAAGTTGGACAGGACCCTGGCCAGCCTGAGCTGGCACAGGGCAGGAGGTTGGTACTGGGTGGGCTTTAAGTCCCTTCCAGCCTAAGCTGTTCTGCGGTTCTATGGAAAGTAATGGAAGCACTGCAGTCGTTGGTGCCAAGTTTCAACTACAGAAAGCCAATGAGCAGCGTGTTACCTTGTTGCATGCAAGCCTTGTTGAATTCAGCAACGATCTGGCAGGATGGGGGGTAGGGCTCGAGAACAGTCACATGATGGTTGTAAGACTAAAAAAAATGTGCAATGTGGATGAATCCTACAGCAAATTATTTCCTGATGGCGTGCTCGGTGCTCAGCGCCGTCAGCAGTACCCCCATGTGAAATAGCGCGGGGCTTGCAGCAACCAGGGGGCACGGGGAGGAGGCCGAATGCCTCTGGGTGCGTGTAGAAGCAGCCCTTCAGCTTGCTGCAGTCGGGGCTTCGGGCCACAGCCCCCATCTTCCCCCTAGTCTAATCTAACGCCCGTGCGCTGCAAAGCCGGAGCTGCCCGCGGCTCGCAGGAGGCCGGCCCGGAGGAGGGGCAGCGGGTGCCGTCGGGCGGGCCGCGCCCCGTGGCTCCGAGCCGCCGGGGGTGTGGCCGGGACCGCCGCTTTCCGCCCCGCTCGACGCGCCCGGGGAGAGCCGCTTCGTCCCGCCGGGGGCGGGATGTGGCGGCCGCAGCCCCGTTCGGGCGGCACCGACAGGCGGCGCCTCGACGGCGGCAGCGGGAAGGAGGCGGCTGGCCCAGGTGAGCGGGGCCGGGGGCTGCGGGGCGACACGGCGCCTGGGAGGGAGCCGGGAGGAGCCCCGTGAGCGCGACGGAGCCGTGATGGGGCCCGGGTCGTCCCGCAGCGGCTCTCTCCGCCGCCGGAGCTGCGCCCGGACCCTTCGAGTGGGATCCGAAGTTTGGGTGGGTCGGCCGGCTTTGGGACGCTCGGTGCGGGCGGGCGGTGCGGAGGAATTAGATACAAAGACTCGTTGCTTGCTTCTTAGTTTCAAGCCCGCTTTGCTTTCTTAGTTTTCAGTCCCCGGAGGTTTTGTCTTGGCGAGGGTTCTCACAGCGTTGCCTAGGAAACTTTGTTATAGTGCTGAAATAATACTTTTTTTTCCCTTCTTGCTTTAACCCTAAAATTCCTATTATTCCCCCACTGCTAGTGTGGAAGCAGTTATATTACTACATAAACGTGTGTGATTTGTATGTATGTGTATATATATACATACATACATGTGTTTGTGTGTATAAGTGGATGTGTATGTGTACATACATCTACATAACCATGTGCTGCGAGGGAAGTAGATGCACTCTTAGAAGTCAGCAGTCTGGTATCTCCAAACTTGGTTTAAAAAGGAAGCTGCCATTTTCATGAGAAAAAGCCAAGGTCGTGCGTCAGTCCGTGCATAAACGAGCACTGAATGGCTGCGGCTGGCGGGGCAGGTGAGCTGCTCTCCCTCCATCATGCAGCTGGTAGCCTGAGCAGGAATCATCTCTGACAGTGGTGCTGGTGAAGGGCTGGAGCTGTGGGTAACACGAAAAAGTAACGCGCCCTTCTCAAGAGAGTTCAGGAGGGAAGGCACAGCACGCACCAGGCACATCAGCTGCCTTTCTGGCTTTTTTGGATACGCAGTACTCGGAAACAAAACTTCCTGCAAACACTCCAGTCATCCTTGCCAACAAATCAATGGAGAGCAGCTCATTCATGTTTGGGTAATCCACGCTAATCTCTGTGTACAACTGGTTGAGGAACTTTTTGCTGTGCTTCTGAATAGTGCTTTAAGAGCTCTGTGGTGAAGTGCCTTTATCATAAAAGCTTTTCTATGTATATTACCAAGCATATACCACCAAGTGGTGCTAGCAATTAGAGTTTTGAAAAAGATGCACAAAGTACCTTGAGGTGCATTATCTCTGTTTTTGTCCTTTTATTTTTGTTCATTTACTTGCTAATTTGCAATTGGCCTTGCAATAACTCGTGAAAACGGGAGAAAAGTGCCTCTTTTCTTAGTTTTGTTTAATTTCCAAGCCTCTTTAGTTATCTTGTATTAGTGTTCCCCCATATTATTGCTGAAATCGAAGTTGTGGTTTCTTTTGGGAAGAGATTGACAGTGGTGTTACAGCCAAAGTTCTAGAGCATCATTTCCTATCAATAGGATTTTTAGGCACTTTGCAAACTAAGAAGGAGGGTTTTAAAACACGTGGTCAAAAAGAAAAATACTTGAGTTTAGAGGTTTGTGATCCCTTAGAAATGGGACCAGGGGATCTAAAGGATATGGTCTCAATATCAAATGCACAGAACATTTGTGAGTTCCATCTGTGTGTTTTTTTTTCTTGCTTCCTGGTGCTATTAAACTTATCAATTTTCTGTATGGTTCTTTTAGATCGGTCAGTGAAAATAACCTAACATACACTGTACTACTGATTTACACAGCAGCACAAAGCTCTGAAGTGTGGTCACAGGCAAGTGCTATATTGCCACTGGCTTCCTCCCTCTTTAAATTCAGATAAATCAGCCGTTCTCTTCAGCAAAATGAAGTCAAAAAGTTTGGGCCTAAGACGCTGCTTCTGGAATTGTAATGGGGTCGTGCAAGAAAGGAGGATTTATTAGCACCAGTATGAATTAATTGTAAGGAACAGACGGACAGAAAGCACTGCAAACAATGTTTTGTACTCACAAAAGCACAGCACCCTAAAGGTTAATTCTGACTTTGTTCACAAATTAGGCACACTCGGGTAGGTTTTTTTTTTTTTACTCGGCATAACTTGGGCCTCCCGCAGCTCCTGATCCACCTGACCTCTCAATCGAGATCTACTGGAGTGTGTGGCACACCCTGAGTGCTCATCAGGAGTTATGATTCTTTCATTTCAGTGTTTGGTTTCCTTGAGCAAATGTTCTTCCCAATTGAGTGTCAAGCAGTCTGCAGCCTTTCCTGCTTTTGGATGTAATACATATTAACAACTCCTGTGACAATAGCTGTTCTTACTTCTTTTGGAGTACCAGGCGCAAAGGTAAACAGGGAGGAACCTGTGGAGTTGCCGTAGAGATTTCCAAGTTCATCCTTAGAGCTGTTGCGTCTCTTTCCAGAGAGCAGCCCTTTCTTGCTGTGTCACTTGGATTAGGATTGAGTGTGTGGTACTCAATCCTACTCAGTGTTCTTGGAGGAAAACTGCTGCAAAGCCCTTATGTGTGAGGGATGAATGTGTCCTTTGTAAATCAGCAGTCACACAGGAAAAACTTGGCCCTCTGGTACTGAACAAAGGCTTCTGTGCCCATGTGAAGGTCTGTAGTACCCTTGTTTGGAGGTGTTTACTTAATTCAGTGTAACATTAACAGTTTAACAGTGCAATTTGTGCTCTGTTATATCATTGCATTAACTGCTCACCTGAAAAGTGCTTTCAGGGAGAGATGTTTCTTTACCCAGTCTCCCAATCACAGATGCTATGTAACAGGAGCTGAGATTAACTGCTGATATTCTTTGTTTGCTAAATGTGAGTTTACTATATGAAAACTGAATCAGCAGTTGTCATATTTTATTGACATATAAATGTGCAGTTATTTCCCTGTTCACTGATGCTGCAAATGTAAAATGGCTTAATGACTAATCTGAAGTCTACAGGCAGAGTGGTGATATCATGTGCTTGCCTGAAGTACGGTTCCTTTGTTCAGCATGATTCCTTTGGTGCACGCAGAATTTGGATTCTGTCTCCCCTTTGTGTGATGTGCCACATCTGTGTGCTGTACAATAATGCAGTTTTTATCTCAGATCCTCCTTCACCTAACAGCCTCTTCCCAACACACGCATCTCTTATTATCTCAGTATGATATTTAATAATAGGAACACTGTTGTCTGATGAATCAAATTGGTGGTACTTTCTATTCTTTCCCACAACCTCACCCCCCCCTTACCTACCTTTCTTTCTGTCTTACAAATAAGTTTGTTTGATGTCAGAGTAGTTTATCTCGTTTCTTGGCTCTTTTTGCCTTCTCTCAGTATGCTTATTTGTAGCAGCACCAAGTGCAAAAACATTTGGATTTTACATTGAAAAAGCAAATACTTTCTACATAAGCAGTTGTGTAATCAGGATTAGAGATGGAAAATGCATTTTCTTGATAGTACTTATCTATCTCCCTTCTTTTCAAAGATACGTGTTACCTGCGTTTATAGATAGTATCAAACTGTACACAAGTCAGAACTGGAACTGCAGATGAGCTAAGCAAGGTGTATATGCTAAGATGATAAAATCTTCATGTAAAAGAACTGCATGAGAGAAGTGGCTGCTTCAACCTAAGAATAGAATAAATGTCATATGTGAAATTCTCTTCCACCTTTCCCTCCTATGCACAGTGGCAGAGGAATGGGATTTAGCGAGTTCTGGCTGAGAGGTTTCTTTGTTAGGGTCATCAGGGCAGGAAACCATTATAGAGGAAAATCTCTTAGTGGAGCAACTCTGAGGCAACCTGTGGAGTGAAAAGTCAAGAGGTTGATGGTGAGTATTGTAAAACTAAGTGAAAATGGAAGGGTTGGTATCCGTGGACAAAACAGGAAATGGGAATTGCAATAATTAGATACTCTGAACTGTTCTTCAGGTCTCCGTATTAGTACAAGATGAGGCATGTGGCATTGGTGTAGCTTTTCAAAACCTTGCTAAATTCCATATAGTAATATTAATGCAAAGTAGAGTCAAATGGTAGGGTTGTTTTCAATGTGCCTGTGTATAGTGAAGTTTGACAGTGGCTTCATGACCTCAGTGATTGATGGGGTGAGCAGGACAGTCCCTAGCTCAGCTCATTTAGCTGGCCCCACTTCTGGATTTATTGTTAGTCGTGCTTTGGGTCTGAAAAGTGTTTTGAGCATTCTTAGAGTCTTTTGTTTTAGTTTTGGAAGACTCTAAGGTCTCCAGAGAGCCTGGGAAGGGAAGGCCTGGGTTGCTAGGCTGAGGCGCTTCCTGTTGCAGACTGTCTGTAAAGACCTGGGGGATGTGGAGCAGTGAGCTGGACAGCTGCTTCAGAACTGGGGGTAGGCTCTTCCTGTTAATAGAAAAGTGCATTGCCCTCCGAGTCTGCACTGATGCTTTGAACTGTGATCTGTGGGAGCCGAGCTGTTGATCTGTGAGCCCTGCTCCTCTCATGAAAGTGAAGGCATGCCAGCCTCAGGAGAGTGGGACTGACAGTTGCTCAGTTTGGTGGTGTTTTGCACTGCTGTCCTGCCGGATCTCTTGCCTAGCAGAACAGTGCATTTCTGTTTGTTTAGAGTAGTGAAAATCCTGAGAAACCCTTGCTGAAACTGCGTGAGAAATCTGGCTGCTGTCACGTGTACTGCAGCACCAGCACAGATGTTCCTCAGTGTGGTTTTGCTCCTTCATGTCAAACTCATTAATAATCAACAGGTATTGCATTTCCTTTCCCTGGGAAATCTGAACATGGTTGTGCTGAGACTGCTGCTGTAGTATTCACATATTTGTGGTCTGCCTGAGTCCTGTATGGACTTGGCTGGGAGAAGGGCTGCTCAGCTAATGAGCAGTGGGAAAGGCTGCTTGCAGGCTTCCTGAGCAAATGAGGACAGGAGAAGGAAAATCATCTTTGTCAGGTGGTCTCAGTTTGCTGCAAGGTGAGCAGAGGCTAACTTTCACTTCTCACTTTGTATGTGGTGAGCACTAATAGTTGCGTATCTGCTCTTTCAGCAGGAAGCAGGGGATTTTCCTGATTATGTTGCCAGTTTTGTCAATAGCAAAATTTTCCATGACATTGTCTGCTCTGAGACCAAGTGAAAAACCATTTCACATCAGCTGAGAGGTGTTCTCTGTGTGTCCTTAGTACATAATTCATAAGATGCTTACTTCCTTAGAACTGTGTTTTTGGTTTTTCTTGTGTGTGGTAGGACTGTGGGTTTATAATCAGTGCTACCATTCCGGAAAAGACAATCTATGGAACTTCTCATCACTCTTTGTGAATTGTGCTGGTGTGCCCTGTTCTTGTTGGTTCCTTTTGTTATCTCTTGTGGAATGGATGGTAAGGTTTTTAATCACTGCTGAGTACTATAGGCTGTGTATATTGATGCCATTCACTTTCTGAATTGATTATTATCATTTAAAGATAACTTACCTTTGTTCTGACTCTGTGATAAATGTGCACAGCCATGTTTCTGGTGAGCATGGAGTAGCACTGGAGTCCTAGGTGAGAGCTTGGACTTCTCCAATAGGTTTGCACACACTTGTTATATGTGTGGCTGCTTTCGGTGTTGCCAGGTGTATGGGAACTGCTGAGTCACGGCCTGAACCTCTGATTGATCACCTGAGGCGAGCCATGAGTCAGCCAGAGGAGCACAGGTGAAGGCAATTCACCTGTGCTGCAGGAAGGGGTGGTGCCAGGCTCCACCCCTCCTAGACCTATTTAAGAGCTGGCTACCAGAGGGGAAGGATCTCTTCTGGAGATCACTTCTCTTGGTGTTTTCTGGTGAGCTCAGCCGAAGGGTAAGCTCTTCCACTTATTCTTGTTTACTTTGCTTAACTCTCTTGATTATAACATCTTGATATCTATTGATTATACACCAGGTCTTAGTGAAACTGTGTGCTTTGTGCGTTAAATTGGAAGTCTGTGACCATAGCAAATGTACAGTAGCTGTGTTTTTAATATTGAAAAGCCAGCATGAATGTTCTGTGCACTCATGTGAGAGGTGCTTCTAGCAGATGGTACCCTCTTGTCTTTCAGTTGAAAAGCAGCCTAGAAAAAGGTATCAGAATAATTTTTTTTTTTTTTAATAGCAAGCTGAATAATGCCTTGAGAGAAATGCTTTCCAGTGATTGTACAGCCAATAAAGAAGTCTTGGAAATAAGCATTTTTGTGAAATAACTGCAGTAGATCAAAGTGACATTTAAGTGATGCTCATGAGCATCATTTAATCACCAGCTAACTACTAAAGGTCTGCTGCTTTGGAACAATAGGAGTTTTTATACTATAATGCCTTATTGTGTCTATCTTGCTTATGGCACTGACTGTCACTGAAGCCTGTGATTTCTGTGTGTGTGTGTGTGTGTGTATGTATGTGTGTGTTGAATGCTATTTTTTTATTTTTGAGAACCTATTTACTTCAAGTACTTAACTTTATTCTTAATATTGTTGATAGAAAGCCAGCTGTTTCCATCTTCCAGGATGTGCTGAAACTATTGTTTACAAACTTCCTTGTGATTTTAACTTCACTTCCTTTGTGAAGTTAGACCAGCTAAATTACGTTCTTTCTGAGTTGGATGTCTCGTCATGGATTGTATGCTTGAACTTCTGTTGTATGTAGAGAACACACAGTGAAATATTGTATATATATTTAAAGCTTAGTCGTATAGTGTGAGACTGCTTGAGTTGGAGGGCTAGCAAGTCTCTGGTCCTATACATAGCAGAGTTGGCTGAGGCTGGAGCAGGTTGCTCTGAGCTTCATCCTGCTGGGCCATGCATCGCTCCGAAGGCTGCACAACTAACTTGCCGTGGTCGCTTCCTCCGCTGCTTGTCTTGCCTCAAGATGAAGGAGTTTTTATTCATACCCAGTCTGAAGCTCTCTTCTTTCCACTTCTCTCTGTTTCTTGCCCTTCCACGACATGTTGGTTTGGTTTTAACCTCACTGCATGTACCTAGTAGCTTGGGAACATTATTGCTGGAAAATGGAATCAGACTTCACTTACAATCAAATTAAAAGTTTTAGAGTAGAACACTTAGCGTTCTTTTGTTTGCTTTCCTCCCTGTGGCATAAAATAGCAACTGTATTTGATGAAAATTGCTGCAAGTATATCCTTATACCCAAAGAGGGCATTCTAACCTTAAAGATGTCCTTAGTTCTGTCTTCATGATTTCTCAGTTACAGAAGTCCTTGCTTATGACTCAGACTTTAAGGTAATATAAACTTAAGACATTTCATATGTTTTTGTTCAGTAACATGCTATGACATTTTTATTGTACAGAAATGAAAATCTATGCATCTTCTCAGTATCTCTCACAGCCTTGTTGTCACCTCTGTTTTTGTAGGCTGTTCTTGCAGCTCACTCACTCATGTTTCTGCTTTCTAAGGGCTGGAGGGAGAGGATGACTTTAGGTTGCAGAGCTTTTGCAAATCACTTTAAAATCCTTTGAGTTGTCTCTCCTCTAGTCAGTAGAGGATTTAAAAGGCTTCCAGCTTAAAGGTGGAACTGTTTCACTTGGGAATTATAGGAGCCTATCAGTGAACCCATTTTTCCAATAAACTATCCTTCTGGACAGACTTGACGTGGATATTTTATAAATCTGCTCTCCTGTATCAGCTCTGTGGATTAATATAAACCCGTTGAGTTCAGAGCACAAAAATGTAGGCGAGCTCAAATTGTATTATAGGTAAGCTGAGGAGTTATTTAAATAGGATGCTTGTATTTCTTTCAAATTTGCAGTGAAAAGTTATGTTAAACCTGAGTTTTCCAATGAAATTCTCACTTAAAATAGCATAATTGGCAGGATCTGCCTTGGGGAGATCTGTGGCTCCAGTTTGAGTTTTGAGAATACTAAATGTTGTTTTTCACATCTCTAGTCTTTTCAATAGAGAAAGGAATTCTAAAGGCGCAAAGCCTTATGTGTATTTTTATAATGACTTTTTTTTCCTATTGCTCATTTAGGAATCCTGTGTAAGTCATTAGCTTTTGTGGTGTGGCTCACTTGTAGTCTGTTTTAACCACAAACCAATGCATCAGATTACTGCTGTACCTCAGGACTGGGGGGATCAAGTGTCTCTAAAAATGCCAAGCTTCTCTTGAAAGGGAGCAGCAGCAGTGCTGTCTGCTGCTTTCTAATAACAAGGATACTGTGTGCAAAAGTGCTGTGCAACAAAAGTACTCTGCGCACCGGGTGGGACTGGCCACTGCCAGTTACCTTGTGGGGGACTCTGACAACCCTAGATTCTGAATTCATCTTTTTTAAAGCTTGCAGTAGATTCAAGAAAAAGCGTTGAAAATAGTTATGTGTATGACCTATGGTAAGTCTGGAAGATGATTTGAATGATATTCAAAGTTGTGTGTGTGTGTTTTTGTTTTTTTTTTTTTTTTTTGCTAAGCATTTTGATGTTCAAGATGATCTTTATAGGTGTGTGTGCTTAGCACCATGTGTTACAATCAACACTTTTTACCCCCTTTAAAATGCTAAGTTGAACTGAGAATATATTGACATGAAAGACCTTTTCGTTAGCTTGCTCAAACCAAACTTCCTTTGTGTAGAGGATATTTTCCAAGGGTCAGTCTGAATGCTGTGTTTTTTTTTTTTTTTTTTTTTTTGTGACTTGAAGTATTTTACCTAAGATTTCGTTTCATTTCAGCGTTATACAGGGCCTTTAGTGCCCAGGAAACATCTGCAAGCCATCTCATGAAAGGCCATGATTTCTTTGAAGAGAAGTACTGTTCTTTAACTTTCTTGGGTAACAAGAGCAGACAGGAAGGGTTCAACGAAAGGTGGCATAGCCTGTAGCCTCGTACTTAGGTAGGAATGCTTAGGGAAGGAGTTACAAATAAGTTGTGACAGAAGGTGGGTTTTTTTATTAAGCCTCTGGCAAAAATCTATGGTTTTGTTGAACATTAATAAATGCAACCTGTATTATTGGCCGAGGGAGAATGTCAGAGTAAATTGTGGCAAGTAATTGTCTTGATTTCCTAGATGTGAATAGCAGCAATTTACTGTCCTGAGAAAGAAGCTCTTAAAATAGTGTTTTCATAGAGATGATCTCCAATGGGATGAATGGAGCCATTGTACGCTTAAAGTGAAATAGAGTTTATATGAAAGAGGTAACAGGAGCCCTTCGGACTTGCTTGTTCTTGCAGCCAAAATGCTGCACACCTTGAGGTGATCAAAGAAATCAGTGGGTACAGCTGATGTAGGATGGGATTGCTTTTAAATGGGCTTGGAGAAGCCTGGAGACTTATTAGTTGTGCTAATGGGGCAAGTGGAGTAGAAGGGCTCTTCACTTGGGAAGGGATGGGGTGGTATGGATGGACTGAGAGTTCAGGAATGTTGTGCAGGAGGGATTTTTTTGCAGCTTACTTGTTTATTGTGAGGGATGTGCTGATAGAGGGGTTATGACAGAGAGGAGAAACTGGAAAGGGCCAAAGAGGTGGTATTGAGCGATGGTGCATGGGAATTTGTGTGGCTCTGATTGTTTAGGAGCTTTGTGGAGGGCCATCACTCTGGACTGTATAGTGTGTAAGTGTGAACTGTGCAGTGTTAGGTCAGATTCAGGTTTGGGAAAGTTTCTGGTTCAAATGTCTTTCATGCTTGCTATAAGAGGAATGAGCAGATTTGTGGGAACTAATTGGGGATTAAGAAGAGAAATGCAATGGAAGCTGGTGAAAAGGGAGGCTGGGCTTGGTGGGAGCAGTGGAAAAATTGTAGATAGCATTGGTATTGGCAGAGTCAGATGAAGGCACAAGTGAAAGAATCAAAGCAGAGCTGTCAGCGTTGATCACATCTCCCCCCCCTCAGCAGGGGGTCTGGCTGACTGCCACCTGACCGTATGCACTAATCCTCATTTGCTTCCAGCAGTCCTGACTTTGCAATTTGTGTGAGGGCAGGATTTCAGGTCTGCTGAGAAGCCTTGTTCTCTGGATGTGATGTGACATATGTGGGGTGGCTCTCAGCTCCTGACTATTGGTGACTTTCCTGAGCAAGCAGTCATACAGAATGCATGTGTTGTTGCTGCAGAAGTCCTTTGCCCAGACAGTGCTCCCGTGTTGTAATGGGAATCTCAGGTGATGAGAGTTTGCAGTACTAAGGTTAGCCTGTAGGGCCAGGGCTCTTGCCTGAGGGCTGCTCGCTGTCCAAGGCTGCTGGGTGCCTTCTTGACTTGCTTGTACCCTTCTGCCCTTTCTTCTGAACCCAAGGTTGATTGCCATAGCGTTGCCTCAACAGCTAAAATATCTCTTTCCTACTTTTTACAGAAACGCTGTGAACATTTACCTTTGGACTTTGGTCATGGCTTTGTGGCATAGCTGTTTGATACCACCAAGGAGACACTGCTTTGCTTGTCTGGGAAATATGGGTTTACTGCTAGGAAATGCATGTTGGAGCATGTTTGCTTAAGTGAAAGAGGATCTTGGTAACAGCTGTAACAGTGTCTAAACATTGGACTTGTCACTGTACAAAGCTTTGACTGATTTTCATGGCTTCAATGTGGCTTTTTTTTTTTTGGTGGGGTATTACTTTTCCTCTTGTTTTTTTTTCTGTTACAGTTTTCTTCCTTAAATGTGAACTGCTGTTGATATCATAGTAATGTCAACATAAATTAGTTGTATGTTGTCAGAGCCGGAGGGAAGGTGTAATTTTTCCTGTAACTCAGTGGATTTTTCTTTATACAGAGAAACTATATTCTTTCATGAGGGATATTTATTTATTTATTTGAGATACCTGATTGAAGGCTGAGCATCTTTTGTCTCACCCTGTTCAGAAGGAGCTGCGATTTCTCAATTGTGTTGTATGCCTATGGTTGGTATTCTGCTGCAGATTTAGCAGTGTTAGTTATAGTGCTTCTTCCATGGCTTGTTCTTAACACAATCCCAGATTTCACCTTCACTTTTTTCCTCCACTCTGGATGAAAAGGATATAGCCAATATCTTCTTTTCTATGTTCTCAGACACAATAAAGAAAACTTCCAGCTTCCATTTTGTCTGCCTGCAGCCTCAAGTGAGTGAGGGTTGTAAAGGTCAAGCAGTATCCTTGTGGAAGTCCTTGGAAGGGATACTGCGTGCATCCTTCTCACCTACCAGCACTGGTCTCTCGTGGAACCCACA
This sequence comes from Lagopus muta, assembly GCF_023343835.1. NCBI lineage: Eukaryota > Metazoa > Chordata > Aves > Galliformes > Phasianidae > Lagopus > Lagopus muta. The sequence goes on from NC_064434.1 coordinate 70,794,891, forward strand.
CTTGACCCCTTGGTGGTTTCTAACATCTGTAGTGCAGTATTGATGAACAACCTGCTGGCCTTTAGCTAGGACTTGCGTTAACTACAGTTGTCTGTGCAGCTGTGGAGGACAGGAGAGCAGTGCTGTAATCTGTACCTAGTCATTCAGCTTCATCTCACCATTCAGAGTGGCTATTTCTTGTCAGTGCACAAAAGCCCAGTCTGCACAGCTGCTGTTGCAAAGAGTACTTGAGTGTGCAAGTTTTGTGGAAGCAGAAAGCATGGCAGGGATTTGTGCTAAATCCTGAGATTATATTCTGAGGGGAGCAGGGTGAGGGAATGTTGCTGTGTGTTCACATGCTTCCTTCCCACTGCAGCTGAGCTCTATGTCCCACATATTGCTATTACTGTGAAAATCAACTGTGTATACAGACTGCAGTATCTTATGCTCAGGCTGCATCCTGGTGGTGCTATGTGTTCTGTGTGATATTTTTGCTCAGCTATCCTGATGTCTGAAACTTCCCTTCACTTCCATTGTTGTCTAGATGGCTCTGACATTGGGTTCTGACAGCCTGGCTGGGGCTGGGAGGCAAACCCTGCAGCAGGCAGGGGAGGAGCGTTTGCCCTGGGACTTTGATATTAAATTGTGAAGTTAAAAGCATACTAACTCCTCACCCTTGACAATATAGGAACTGCCATGTTGTTTTATTTTCATTATATGTGATGACTACTGAGCTGTTAAGAGCAAATTACTTTCTATTTCAGTAAACTCAATTCTGCTTTCATACTGGCTGTGCATCAGATGCTTAATTTGGAACCTGCTTTCTCTTGGTGAAATTAAAAATTCAAATCTCCAAGCTGGAGCGCTCAAACTGTGCTTGAATTAGAAATTGACTGCTGTCAATGTGCTCTCACACTTCACTCTCTCCCTCACCCCGATGCGTTTTATATTAGAGTCTTGCTGTGGCTGATCTGACGGAGCAGAAGTAGTGGGAATCTGCACTATCACTCAGTAGACAGAGTGATGAAAGAGAAGTGTGGTGTGTTAAATAGACCATTCTTGAGAAGGACTGCTGTGTACCAATTTGATAATTATACACATGTTTGGTGAAATACTTTTATGGGATACGACTGCAAACCATTAAGCATTGTCAACAAATTAATTAAGGACCTGGGCAAACTTAAATTTCTTCTTGTGGATTTCGCAAGAAATCCTTGCTTCCTTATTTCTGTGTCATGTTGAAAGGTTTCCAGATCCTGGCTGAAAGAACAAAAGTATTCTCTCCCTTTGAGACATTAGCATGAGCTGCCTCTACAGACTGTTGCACCAAAATTGCAAATGTGTTTTTTTTTTTTTTCCCTGAAAGGAAAACAACAAATATAAAAATAATAATAAAAAAGCACACCAACCAAAAAAAGAACAAAACCAAAAATGCAACAAACCAAAAAACTCCACAGCATCTCTGCAAACTTGCAACTTCTGTGTTGTTCTGCCTTTTGAAAAAGTGGGAAAGCTACTCTCAAACATTTAGCTAAAAGTAAAAATAACATTGGCAGACTTGAAGCAGATTGGGGCTGGGTATTTCTGGGGAAGTGCTTTCTGTTACTGCCTGTGCTGAAGGCACCTAGTGCTGGTACTTGTGTTCCCAGGCCCAGTTGCGCCTTTACCTGTGTTGGTCATCCGTGGGGTGGGCTATTAAAAGTACTGCAAAGCTGAAGTGAGCTGTGCTGTGACTGGGGAGGCTTGGCAAGTAACTGTTGTGTTGTGTGGCCGTGTATGTGACTTGGGCAGTTCCAGCTAGCCTAGGTCTATGGCACTGAGTTGGAGTGTGAGCGAGCTGCATAAAGAAGTTTGGAGACTGGCTGGGCCGAGGCTTTCAACCAGAGATGCATTTATTTATTTTGCTTGTGACTTTTTAACAGTAGCTGACTGCATGAAAACAGAGAAGTAACAAAGCAGAAACATCACTTTTGAGAAAAGGACAGATGTAATTTTTCAGAGGTATTCTGCTATGCAAATGGTCCTGCTTTGCTGAGGCAGCAAGGAGTCACTTGGTTGCTCCTTAGTGTGTTCAGCCACTTGTTCTACTCACCAACAAAATGAGTTTCCTTGTAGCACTGCAGTAGTGAGGTTATGAGGGGTAATTCACATTTTAACTTGGAAAAATGCAATTTTCTGTGATAGCCAAGCATTGGATGGCCAGCCATAGGATGTTGATTAGTTATCAAATAGACCTCCGCAGTGCAACTGCATGCTTTCACAGACTAGGCAGTTATTGCCTTTTTAAATTTAAAAGGGTCAGAAATGCATATTTCTGTTTTTTTTTTTTTTTTTTTTTTTTTCATATCCAAGTGAATAGATGAGGCACTCGCTTGAGGGAAAAAAGCCTGCTTGTATGCATTGTCAACGCACTGCTGAAGAGTGATGGATGCAGACGTGTACTTGCATTTTAAAGTGTTGGCAATATAAAGCACTGTGGTATGTGATTAAGAAAAGAGGTGTTTCTCTTATGCTTCTATGGCTAAATAAGTGTTTGTTACTAACACTGGGAGTGTTACGATATTTAAGAGCATACATCTTCATAGATCTTGTATTTTTTCCTTAGAGTTAACAAGGCAAAAGCAGGTTTAAAACACCTTTAGGAGAAGAAAAAACCTGATAGGCGTATTAAAGCTGGTATCAACTAGTGAGATCATTACTCTAGAGAGAAGTGTTGCAATTTCCTCAAATGGCTTAGGATGAGTTGTTACATTCAAGCCACTTACCTCCTTAATATAACAACTCAATGATGTGCATTATGGGAGTGTATCAATAAAAATAATTTTATTGAAACACTGGCTAAGGAAGACCACTCTTGCATCTAAAATGACTTTGAAGTATTTTTAATGAAGAATAACAACTAATAAACACTTAATGACTTCAGAGTATATTTCATACATGACATGTTGGAAATTTATCAGCTGAATAACTGATCTCAGCATGTGATCTTAGAAATTGCAGGAGCTTTTGGTGAGGGAATAATTTTTATGTAGCTCAGCCATTGCTCGCCTTCTATAGATGCACTTTGGGAACTGCTGGATAAATCAAGGTATGGCTAACATTCAGTAATTAGGTGAAAAATCTGGATGAGACATTCACATTTTATTATTTATGAAAAGCTTATGTTCAAAGGTAACTTTGTTTGAAAGCACACTTGTGTAAAGAAACTGTAATGGCTTATTTTGAAACAGGCTGCGTTGAGATTGATGCCACCTTATTTTGAGAATTTTGTGGTATCTTTTGAAATTCACCAGACAAGTCAAAATTTAGCTAATTAGAAATCACAGCGTATTTTGTCATATTTTTGATAGAAGAACTGATCCATAATAATAGTTACTATAATGTTGGATTGATTAATCTTTGAGAAAGGTTAAGCTTGTGTATCTTTGTAAATAATAAATATTTTCATCTCACTTTATGTACAGTTTAATGCAGGTTTTTAAGTCTTCTTCAACAGAAGTAGCACTATAGAGTTTGATTGGAGCAGTGCTTTGATATTTGGCTTTGAATATGACCAAGTATCTTTCCTCAGACACCACGGCTGCCACCCACCAATGTTCTATAGCTGAATTTGTTATTTTAATGGACATCAGCAGTGTAATGTAGGTGCAAACGATTGAGCTCTTCTTAAAACTACATGTGTAATTTCTCATTTATTTTCAGGGATAACTTAATGATCTCGCAGGCATTCTGAGTTACTGGACCAAAGTTAGGGCAGAGAGATTTTGTGAAATACAGTGTTTCTGTACTTTATTTAAAGCCCCAGTGGCTTTTGTAAGAATTTTTCACATTCTCGTGGCACTCTACCTATAGATGTAATTGGAGCATTTGGTCAGAAAGTGTGGATTTTGTGGCTGAAAATGGAGACTCATGATAAATAACTGTCCTGCTATACGTTAGCATCAAGTTGAATGAAAAAGGATGTGCTGTTCCAACAGCAGTAAAAGCTCTTTGGCTTCCCCTTTTGCTGCTTCATCCTACTGACTCAAATGAGACTTAAGCAGCGTTGCTGCATGAGTTGCTTTGCAGTGTTGGAAAATGTTCATTCTGTGTTCTGGCTCTGAGTTGTTACTCATTGGGAAAGATTTGCTATGATGAAAGATCTGATCAAATCAAATAGATTCTTCTCTGAGCCTTCATAGTTAGGATTTGAAGCCACTTGCTCATGATAGAACATTTGATTGGAAAATATATGTTGTATCTTCTAGAATTATAACAGGCATTTTAAGAGCTGATTTGTAGTATTACAATTAGAAGACCTATGTGGTTTTTTTTTGTTGTTGTTGTTTTGAAATATCTCATACAAGGCATAACATTGTAGTGTTATATAATTCTGAATCATCTTCCATTGCTTTCATAGTGTTTCAAGGTGCAATTCTGATTTGGTAGTTACTTGGTAGTTACTTCACAGAATTGTAGGAGTTGGAAGGGACCTCCAGAGATCATTGAGTCCAACCCCCCTGCCAAAGCAGGTTCCCTACAGCAGGTCGCACAGGTAGGCATCCAGGCAGGTCTTGAACATCTCCAGAGAAGGAGACTCCACCACCTCCCTGGGCAGCCTGTTCCAGTGCTCCGTCAACCTCACTGTACTTGCCAGAGGCTTATCTGCTATTTGAGGTGCTTGAAAGAAAACTGAGAGAATCCTGAGAAAAGTGAGACCTGTCACTTGAACAAGCCATCTGAATTGTTCCACTGTAGTTTCTTTGTCAGGACATAAGATATACTGATGATATGAGGATGCTCCAAAAGTAATGCTTTCTGTTTACTTCCATGGAAACTGCAACATCTACAAAGAGCACAATGATACTATTTGATAGAGCAAATTCTCAGCTGTAGAACAATATTTTTCAACACAGTCACCACCAGTTGCTGTGCATTTTCACCAGCAATGAACAGAAGCCTGCTTGCCACGCTCTTCAAAATTTGTACCAGCAGAGGTGGCCCACTTTCACTGTCCTCTCTGCTGAAACCCACTGCTTCCCTGTGCTCACATCCACTGTTTGGTCTCTGTAAGTGTTCAGCAAGAACGGATGAAGATCAATGGGTACCACTTTTTCCACATCGAGGAATTCAATGTCACACCTGTGCTTCATCTACTCTTCCATGTCAGATGCCATTTTGTTACACTGCCCCTCTGCTGCCATCTGTCCCATGGCAACATGTTATGCAACAGTGATGGAAAGTTTCAACCCCTACCGCTGTACCAACAACATCATCTGCCTCTTGTTCTAGGCCAACATCATGAAATAGGAGGCATTGCTTTCAGAGCAGACCTTGTAGTTTAGAAGGCTAACAGACTGTTTAATTAAATTTCAGATATGTGATGATAAACATCCAATGTGATTCTGAACTTCACATCAAGGGATATAATAGAAGGATGAAGGGTGTGAAAACAGTATGGCCAAAGCCCTAGCAATGTCCTATCTGGATTTCATAATGGCTGAGGGTACAGAGGTGCTCTCTAGCTGGTGACTGGGCTCTGCCTGCAGTTTTCTTTTCCTTCCCTTTCCTCTGAGCAAGATAGGCCTTGGGGCCTGCTGGAATGTGCCTCGTGGAGCTCTTTAGTTTTTGCCTCTTGTGTGGGTCTAGTCAGCAGCTCAGGCTGCCTCAGTAGACCTCTGCTGGGCTATGGATGTAATCTTGGTGCCATTTTGGCTGCTGTGCAGTAGCCAGGTGAGGGGCTTGTGCTGGTGGGCTTGCGAGAAGGCAGATGTGGAGTCCACAAAGGAGCTGATTGGCAAACCTTGGACTAGAAAGATACTTGTTCGAGGAGGCATGTGGAGGTGTGGGTCTTCCTACCATGTGGACTAATTCAGGATAATGAAGTCATTCCAGTTGTACTAAAATTGCTTTTAGAATTGTATCTAGGTAGTATGGTACAAATATTTAACAATTTAAACTTACATTAGAATAGTTTAAATGTGGTGTTTGAAGAGCTGTAATTATCTATTTGCCCTAGAAATTCATGGTGATTTGCTGTGATCAATTTTAAATTGGTCATAATTCAACCATGAACTTCTATTTTTATCAGACAAGGCCTGCAGCTGGCCTTTGTAAACTGTGATAAAATATATCCAGTCTTAGAATGACTTCTTTTGTGTGATGGATTTCTTCTGCTGAAGGCCAATTTTGACCATTATTTTGTATATAAAAGAATTAAATTCTGAGGAACACTCTGTTCAATTTTTGTTCCCTTACATCAAGAATAGTTTCTATTTGTTATAATTTCTATTAAATTACTCCCAGTAGAGCATTTTCACTGTCTTTTTATGTTAGACAGGTTGATGGACTCTATGACCTTCTTTATTTCTGACTTCTGGGAGGTTTTTTTCCTCTAACAAGAGAGAGTGTGAGACAGCTGGGCTACCCTAGTTTATGCAATAGGAAGCAAAACACAGAAACAACTGCAGTTCCATAGTGAGCTGCTGGTATTGTAATATGTGGAACATGTTCAAGTTGCTTTCATTGAAGGTTACTTGGAGAAGACACAGTGAATGCTGAAAAAAGTCTGTTGGGAAAATTCAGGTTGAGTGCTCATATGTTTGTATACTGTGTCCTTCTAACGAGGTATGTTTTAGGCTTCTGTTAGGAGCTGCTGAGGTATTTAGAGTATGTACATGTCTGTCAATATAAAAATCGACAAAAGGTTGTGATTGGAGGTGAATGTTTAATGCATTTTGTGTGTGTGTGTGGGGAGGGGGGGGGAAGCAAAAATTGCCTTTTGGAATACCACTATGCCTGTGATCAGAATAATTCTGGTACCTGGGGTTCTGGCAGTGGATTCTGTTTCAATGAATAGAAGGCAGCTAATCCGGGGCATAATTCAGCTAGTCACTAGGTTCCTTTGAAGTGCTAGTCTTGCAAATAAGCCAGTTCAGTATGTTTTTGTGATACAAAATGGGTAACAGGCAGAGCTGATATTCCCCCGATTGTGTGCAAGATAGAAGAATGGAATACATTTTGAAGAGTAGTAAATCCTTCAGAAGCTGGGAGTAGTCCTCCTGTGATCTTTATCTTTGCCTCTTGGCATAGCAGACTTATTTAAATATATATATATATGTATTTAAAATGGAGATAGCAAAAATAGAGTGCTACATTTTGATCTTTCTCTTTCAGTGATCTTTTTTTTATATCTTGATTCTTTCTATTGCACTCTGAAAGCAGCTAATCTGTGTTTTCATCTATATATATTGAATATACATGGGGAAATTTAGCTGTTGAGTGTAAGACCTTTTTACATAACATTGCAATAATGTTAGCAATCTTATGGTGGTATTAGTTTTCTCAGACTGAGAGTCCTGCATTCGAAACTTTAACGCTTATTATTTGGGTGACAGGTAAAACAGTAAATGAAGGTCTATAAAATATCTCACTAGAATAACAGATATGCAGCCATAGATTTTTAAAGAGCTGCAGCTGTTCTGGAAGCTGAATTTGAAATGCTTGTATTAATAAAACACTGGAGAACTAGGCATGAGCAGTAACAAGTTATGTGAAAAATTTTCTAGTGTTGTTCCCTTGTTTTTGATGCAGATTTGGTCTTATGTGATTGTATGCTTTTTCAGACATTGTTCTGTATCAGTGAGACTAAATAAGTTCTGTGCTGTGAGTGATCTGAGAATGAGAAATAGCAGAGCACAGCTACAGACAGGAAGGCCACGGATTCATTGTTTGTGGGTTTGTGTCCTGTTGTATCAGCGAGTTCACTTAAAAGCAGGTGCAAGGAAGTGAGTGAATGCACACAGTTTTCTGGTAACACCTTATCAAGTCTGTCTGCAATACAGGCAGCGTCTTTGTTTTGTTAAAGTGGAAACCGATGCATTGTCTGAAATTGCTGAATGCTACAATATATTACCCTTAAGAAACTGCAGAAGTGCTTTACTGACTTAATTTTTTTTTTTTTTTTTTTTTTTTTTTACCCCCTCCAGATGGTCTGGAGCACTTGATACCTTCTGGCTCTCTTCGTAAAAAGAAACTGGCAAAAAGACCTGGATACATGAGGCCAGAGGCTCAGCGACAGCTCCAATTTCAGTCCCTGGGTGCCTGCAAGTCCTTCAGTCCAGAGGAGTTCAAGCATGACAAGAGGCACTGTGAAGAGCTGGAGGACTTCTCTCTCTGCAGAGAACAGAAAAATAACGTTGAGTTCTTATGCTGTAGTTCAATTGCAAGTAGTGCTGTAGTTCTTGCTGATGGGGTAACGGCATTGGGCGCTACTGTAAATATGCCAGGAAGTTGCAAAAATTTTTCATGTTCCAAGAATCCATGGTCAGAAAACATAGCATCGATTTACCCTGCTGAAACAACAAGCAAAGGTGTTTCTGTAGTAAGTGGTACACGGCAGATGAACTGTGGAACTGAAGTGAGTGAGCCCCTAAAGATGCATGCCTTGGATCAGGCAGAAGTGAATAATAACTGTGAATATCAAAACAGGGAAGTTGTTTCTTGTTCTGCTGGTCCACCTGATAGTTTTCGTTCGAGTTTCAGCTTCATACAGCTCTCTCTGAATTCAGCCTCTGGAGTAAGTGATGCTGAACTCAAGACAAGTGTTCTGCATCCCAGCAGTGCCAGAGATCTGCAGGAGCCAGGAGAGGCAACAAAAACTCAGGAGCACTCAGGGGCTTTGTGTTGCTTCTCTAGGCTCAGTGAGGATTTGAAGTCTGAAAATGAGAACATAGCAAATGATAAACTTCAGGATTGTGAGACCTTCTCTCTCTCTGATACGGATGCAACACTGTCATATTCTACAGATTCCTCAGATGTGGCATCTGCTGGCTCCTCTGCTACCTCAGGCTATGAAAGTAGTTTTACTGTCAGTGACCAAAACTGGGATACTTTGATAAAAAGGTATGAACCAGCACTACTGGACTGCCAGCTTGGCAACTGGAGTACAATAAAGGTTTGTAATCTCGTTTCATCTTTGATTCCTCCTCTTGGCACCCAAAACATATATATTCGTAGTGTTGATGTCTTAATTTGATGTGGGTATTGGGATGTTAACAGGTTTCATGGTACTTTTCCATAGAAGCTTTCAGCATCTGTCTGCATAATCAAAATGAAGGAACCTGTGTGTTTTGTTTTTAAAAGAACCAAAACAAGAGAAACCCAACAAAGTGATGATGTTGCAGTAATTGGCTCCTATGGCATACTGAGATTATGATCTTATTTCTACTGTCATACTTCAACTTCTGAATTTAGCAAGGGCTGCTTTCGCAGGTGGCTTTCTTGACTGCAGATTACTAGAGTGTATGTAGAGCAAAATTTGAAGGTGGTAACATCTTTTTTTCCTTGAAGCATCATGATTTAATGAAACAGAACTTTGTAATTGAAAATGTGTAAATTTAGCCAAAGATTTCTAGGGGAAAGGCATGTGTGTGAGGGTAGCCTTCAAACTAATACACAATTGCACTCTGCACAAGATGATAGATGGGGTTCCATTCCCTGCTCTAATTCAGGCTGGGAATTAAAATTTTTTTTTCCTTCCCCCTTACAAGAGTTGTGGGCTGTTGATTAGAAGTCATTTTTTTGGATGTATGTGTGCATACCCACACGTATACTTAGCATGTATACAAGTAGCCTCATTCACTGTATTCTTTGTGGGAGGGGAGTGGGGAGACCTTAAAAAGGATCCATTATTCTTTTTACTGTACAGGAGGATTTTTTCTAATCTTTGATAGTTTTGGGGTGGCAGAGGAGCATCAGAAGAAAGCCATTGCTAGCCTAGATGCAACAAGGTGCCAAATTTTGGTTCTGTTGTGCACTCTGGAAGTGGTAATCTGGAGTTCAGTATGGACATGCTGGATCTCATGAATTTTAAAACTATTAAGATTTCTCTGAGTGTGGGTGGTGTGCTTGCTGAGCCTCTCACCGGTGCCCTTAGTGCCCTGGAGCAATGCCTGGGATGTGTGTACCTTACACGTAGAAAGGTGCACCAGTTCTGCCCATGCTATCTGTGTTAACCCTAGAATGAAAAGCCTTCAGAAAGCAGGCTCTTGTGACTTCTTAGCACAGGTGTATCTATTGAGATGCACTGTTGTCTTTAGGCCTAAGGAAGTAGGGTGGCTATTCACAGCCCTTCTATCTGGGTAAAGCAGTATGCTGAGAAACATCATTCTTACTTTTTTGTCTGTGTCATCTGACCTGAGTTTACAACACTCTCTGATCCGTGTTTTTCATGGGGATGCATGTAGGACCCAAACTAAGTTCTCTTGCACACTTATACAGACTCTACATGCATTGCCATGGAGCAACTGTTTTGGCTTCAGGCCTGGAATGGCGCTGTTCCCATAGTGTGGGATGACTTGGGAAATTAATTTTCTACAAATCTGGGAATGTATGACATAATAAAAATACAAAATGATTTTCTGTCTTTTTCACTCTGCTTATTTGATAGGCACAAAGAAACATTGCTATCTTTAATTTCTCTATTCATTAATTCATTGAATGGAGAATTGGGGAATTGTGCCTTCAGATGTCTTTGCCTTGGTCCTGTGTGTTTAATTTGGAACACCTTCCTATTGCAATGATAATGAGCAACTTTCAAACTTTTCAGAAGGGAACAAAGACAACTGTAGTCAGAAAAGGAGACAGTACCAAAGCTGTTAAAACTGTGCTTCTTCTGCACTCATTTTAATTAAAAAAAAAAAAATAAGAGGGTACTCATCACCTGGTACAGGTTTAGGACATTCTGATCTGAAGCAGCTTCTTCAGCAGTCGAGCTCCAAATGTCTTTCTAGCCTGCAAACAGGAGAACTTGATTGTTGCACCATCAGTCACTTAGCCACGGGCATTGCTGTACTGCGGTACCCAAGCGGATTTTAAATGACCTGCCATTGGGAGTGCATGATGGAATAAACAGTGCAAAAAGCAGCAATGCTCTATTCGCAGTGTAAATGGTTGTTATATATCATATATATGAAAAAAGTGTCATTTGAACCATTTCTACTGTAAGCTTCTTTAGAATTCTATAAAAATATGGCATAAAATACAGAAAACGATTTATGGTGAGGATTCAGTACTTCTTCAGTTCCTTCTACATGTTATATGTTCATCGCTAGCCTCAGAGAAAAAACACGGATGTTTCTGTATGTGAAAAACAATACTACTGAAAACAAAACAGAAAACAACAGAAATTTCGAGGGTAAGGGACTATGTGCAGTGGTTTGGTTTTTTAATTTTGTTTTTCCTCCAGAGGATCCTAGAGCCTGCTATTAATCTAGCTTTCTTCCCCCTCCTGATGATACCTTTTATATATGTTTTCTGACCAGTCCATTTCACTACCATATTTGTAAGAGATGCAATTAATTTATGTGTCTTGCCGGATTTGCATTGACTGTGTTGATGTGACAACTGAATGGTTCTAGTAAGTTGTTATACAGCTACACCTCTTTTTCTGTATGCTATTTAGAGTTTTAACTATAAAGATTTAAAGACAAAAGTGCTTTAGGAAGGAGCAAAATTTTTGTACATGCAGAATGCCTCAAGTATGAATTTTCTTGCTTTCCCAAGCACTTTCAGGCTTTGGACTATGAGGATATATGTTTGTCACGGATTTGACCAGATCAATCTATGTCCGTGACAGGGGCGACAGGCCTCTGCCCTCTCCCCCCCCCACCCCAGTCCCACAAAATGGGAAGGAAGGAAGGGAGGAAAAGAACAGCGGCAACAATCTATGGAGGAAAACTTATTTTACTATAATATTGGAATACAAGATAACACAATAGATACGATTTAATTGCAATTGAGATTAATAAATCAGACAAGATGAGAGAGAGAGAGTTCCCGGGACCGATTCAAACCTGAAAAGCTTGGAACGGCTAGGAAAGCACCCTCCAGCACCCACTGCAAGGCAGCAAGAGAGCGCCCCCCCCACCCGGAAGGGCCAGATCCCGTGACTGCTGTAATGTACAGGGATAGGTAGCTGGGATTGGGGCAGTGACACTTCAATGCCCCGTACACTACATGATGTTTTGATGTGGAATACTGAAACCCAAAAACAAAAAACAAAACAAAAACAAAAAACATAGAACCATGACATTCCACCCCTTATTCTACATCGTTACATCATGCTTAAAATATATATACATATATACAAACAAACAAAAAATGATTAAAATGCACACATGGCTATATACATATACATAGAATTAGTAACTGCACTCCCCCGGCATCAAGTTTCCTTGTGGTACACACTGGACATCCCCATTCTTCTGCATTACCCACCAAGTGGATCCTGGTCCCTGGGCAAAAACTGTACCACGGAGAGGTTTGCCCTTTCCAGAAGCTGGAAGAACCCAAACTGCCTTTCCTAACATGTTCTTTACATGTACAACAGGGACTTTATCTCCCTCTACGGTATGTAGGGAACTGGATTGATTAGGACCATCACGATTAATAGATCCTCTGGTATTGACTAACCAGGTGGCTTCTGCCAAATGCTTCTCCCAGTGCTTAAATGTTCCGCCACCCAGTGCTTTTAGCATCGTTTTTAACAATCCATTGTATCGTTCAATTTTACCAGAGGCTGGTGCATGATAGGGAATATGGTAAATCCACTCGATGCCATGATCTTTGGCCCAAGTATTTATAAGAGAATTTTTGAAATGAGTCCCATTATCTGACTCAATCCTTTCTGGGGTGCCATGTCGCCACAGGACTTGTTTCTCGAGACCCAGTATGGTGTTTCGGGCGGTAGCATGGGGTACTGCATATGTTTCAAGCCACCCAGTGGTTGCCTCCACCATAGTAAGCACATAATGCTTACCATTGCGAGATCGTGGCAAGGTGATATAATCAACCTGCCATGCCTCCCCATATTTGTACTTTTGCCATCGCCCTTCCTCCCACAGAGGTTTCATCCTCTTGGCTTGTTTGATGATGGCACATGTTTCACAGTTATGAATAACCTGTGCAATGGCATCCATAGTTAAGTCCACCCCTCGGTCTCTAGCCCATTTGTATGTTGCATCTCTCCCTTGATGACCTGAGGTCTCATGGGCCCACCGAGCCAGAAATAATTCACCCTTGTTCTGCCAGTCCAGGTCTATTTGAGCCACCTCAATTCTGGCAGCTCGGTCTACCTGATGGTTATTTTGCTGTTCTTCAGTAGCCCGACTCTTGGGCACATGAGCATCTACATGGCGCACCTTCACAACCATATTCTTTGTTCGGGCAGCAATGTCTTTCCACAGTTCAGCAGCCCAAATAGGTTTACCCTTTCTTTGCCAGTTATTTTGCTCCCACTGCTGTAACCACCCCCATAAGGCATTCGCTACCATCCACGAGTCAGTGTAAAGATAGAGCATTGGCCACCTCTCCCGTTCAGCGACATCTAAGGCCAGTTGGACAGCCTTTACCTCTGCAAATTGGCTCGATTCGCCTTTCCCTTCAGTGGCCTCTGCAACTTGTCGTGTGGGGCTCCACACAGCAGATTTCCATCTGCGATGCTTTCCCACAATACGACACGATCCATCTGTGAACAGGGCATATTTCTTTTCATTCTCTGGTAGTTCATTGTATGGTGGGGCCTCTTTAGCACGTGATACTTCTTCTGCTGGTGGTGTTCCAAACTTTTTACCTTCAGGCCAGTCCATGATGACTTCTAGGATTCCTGGACGGCTAAGGTTCCCCATCCGTGCTCGTTGTGTAATCAGTGCAATCCACTTACTCCAAGTGGCATCAGTAGCATGATGGGTGGAGGGAACCTTTCCTTTAAACATCCAGTTCAGCACTGGCAGTCGAGGTGCCAGAAGGAGCTGTGTTTCAGTACCGACTACTTCGGAAGCAGCCCGAACCCCTTCATAAGCGGCTAAGATCTCCTTCTCAGTTGGAGTGTAGTGCTCTTCAGACCCTCTGTATGCCCGACTCCAGAATCCCAGGGGTCGGCCTCGTGTCTCTCCTGAGGCTCTTTGCCACAAACTCCAAGTGGGACCGTTCTCTCCAGCAGCAGTGTAGAGGATGTTCTTTATACCCTGCCCCGTTCGTACTGGTCCTAGGGCGACGGCACGGGCTATCTCCTGTTTAATCTGTTCAAAAGCCTGCTGCTGCTCAGGGCCCCATGTAAACTCATTTCTCATTCGCGTCACATAATAAAGGGGGCTTACAATGAGGCTGTAGTTTGGAACATGCATTCTCCAAAAGCCCACTGCACCCAGAAAAGATTGTGTCTCTCTTTTGCTAGTGGGTGGAGACATAGCAGTGATTTTGTCGATCACGTCTGTCGGAATGTGACGACGGCCATCTTGCCACTTTATACCTAGGAACTGAATCTCCTGGGCAGGTCCTTTCACTTTGCTTCGCTTAATAGCAAAACCAGCACTCAGAAGAATTTGGATCATCCTCTCTCCTTTTGTGAAGACTTCTTGTGCTGTATCGCCCCACACAATGATGTCATCAATGTACTGCAGGTGCTCAGGAGCGCTGCCCTGTTCCAATACAGTTTGAATCAACCCATGGCAAATGGTCGGGCTGTGTTTCCACCCCTGGGGCAAACGGTTCCAGGTATACTGAATGCCCCTCCATGTGAAAGCAAACTGTGGCTTACATTCTTTGGCCAAAGGGATGGAAAAGAAGGCATTAGCAATGTCAATGGTGGCATACCATTTGGCCGCTTTTGACTCCAGTTCATACTGGAGTTCTAACATGTCCGGCACAGCAGCACTCAGTGGGGGTGTGACTTCATTCAGGCCACGGTAGTCCACCGTCAGCCTCCATTCTCCACTGGCTTTACGCACTGGCCATATGGGGCTGTTAAAAGGCGAGTGAGTTTTGCTGATCACTCCCTGGCTCTCTAGTTGACGAATTAACTTATGAATGGGGAGCAAAGAATCCCTGTTGGTGCGGTACTGACGCCTGTGCACCACTTTTGTAGCAATTGGTACCTGTTGCTCTTTTACTCGCAGCAGCCCCACAACAGATGGATCTTCTGACAGGCCAGGCAAAACAGACAGCTGCTTAGTGTTGTCTGTGTCCACAGCAGCTATTCCAAAGGCCCATCGATACCCCTTAGGATCCTTGAAATGCCCCCTTCTGAGATAATCAATACCTAGTATACATGGAGCCCCTGGGCCCGTCACAATAGGATGTTTTTGCCAGTCCTTACCAGTGAGGCTTATCTCGGCCTCCAACACAGTCAATTCTTGAGAGCCCCCAGTCACTCCAGAAATATGGATTGATTCTGTCCCTTCATGACTCGAGGGCATCAGAGTGCACTGTGCACCAGTGTCCACCAGGGCCTTATATTTCAGTGGTTCTGATGTGCCAGGCCATCGAATCCACACAGTCCAATATACTCTATTATCCCTTTCCCCCCCCTGACTGAGGGCAGGGCCCCTCTATTCATTACCTGTGATAACTGGAGCAACTGCACTGGTGGTAGATCTGCCTTGTAATTCTTTCACCCGGGCTCGTAGTACAGGAGTAGGTTGACGGTGCCACTTCCCCATGTCTTCTCCATGGTCACGTAGGTAATACCATAAGGTAATTCGCGGTGTATTATTCCTTACTTGAGCCGGAGAGCGTCTGCCTCTAACAGCTGAGATTTTTGATCGTGCACGTAAGAAGGAAGGTTTATCGTCTTTAGTTAGGTGGGCTCGGATTATCTCCTTCATCTCCTTCACCTCCTTCGCTAGACTCATTTGATTATCCTGATCTTCATCCAGCGTCTCTGATACTGCTACAGGTTTGTCACGGTTAATCAGTTGAGACACTTGCTCCGTCATTCTTGATATTGCAGCAACGGCAGAATGAATTGGAGACAGCAATTGTTCGTAGTTTTGGAGCGTAACAATTAATTCATAAATTAAGGGTGTTCTCTGCTGTTCCTGGTATCTGTCACACGCTGACGTTAGTGTAGCGGCATATTTGTCCGGCGCTGTTGTCACGATTTTCTGCCATATCTCAGGCGTTGTCCTCACTCTTTCAGGGTCGCGGTTTTGTTGTGGGTGGTTAGGAACAAAGTCAGGGTCATACAACATTTCCACCACGCCTATTTCCCTCAAATACTGGATACCCTTTTCAACTGTATCCCATTTTTTCATTGCAATCTTCAAGCTATTTTTGAAGGGATACTTTTCCTTCACAGCTGTTAACACTCGTTCCCAGAGGGAGGCAGCCTCATCCGAACACCGACTAATTCCTCTATCAATAGCTGGATCTCTGGCAATGGCACCTAGTTGGCGAGCTTCATTACCATCCAGAGACAAGCTATGGGCCCCACTGTCCCAGCAGCGAACCAACCAGGAAACAATACTTTCATTCAGGCGCCGTGTGAACTCCTTTCTTGAACCTTGGATTTCAGTCATCTTTAGAGGCCGGCGAGTAGTAATAGAGACTTCCTCTTCATCACTCTCTTCTGCATGTCTCTTAGTTTTCGCTTTTGCCTTTCGCGATGGTGGTGGTTTTGAGGAGGGCCCCTCGCCTGGATCTTCCTCCTCCTCCTCCTCTTCTTCTCTTTTTCGTTCAAGACGCGAAGACACTCGTTTCCATTTCTTGCCCTCCACAGGA
The DNA here is from genome assembly GCF_023343835.1 of Lagopus muta. NCBI lineage: Eukaryota > Metazoa > Chordata > Aves > Galliformes > Phasianidae > Lagopus > Lagopus muta. Next base: position 70,811,409 of record NC_064434.1, read on the forward strand.
GCAACTGGTATTGTTACTGGTGTCTCCTGTGATTGATTAGATTTGACTTGGGGATTTTCCCCTTTGGCTTGAACCTCAGCTCGGAAACTCTCTCTCTCCAGAATGGTATTATATAGGGCACGGTAAGCACAAGCCAAACCCCAAATAAGTTGTACCTCCTTAGATTTATGTAAGCCGCATAGTCCCTGACTCAAATACTGGCTTAGTTTCTCAGGATCCCACAGGTGTTCAAGAGTAAAATCCCATGACACTGCGGGTCCCCATGCTTCTAAAACCTTTCCTAAACCTCTCCATATTCCCTGCCAATCATCATTCTCTAGTTTCGGAAGAGACTCCTTTCCCTTATTACAAATGAATTGGAATACATTCAGGAGAATTGATGACACGCACACCAACATGACTATTAATTCAGGATTCAAAAAACGTTTGACAAACCGAGAAGAAAACCCGGAGACTGGTCTGAACATCGTGTTGTTTGTAAAATTAGCTATTCCATTTGGGATGTAGTTGTTTGTGAAATTAGCCATTCCTTCTGGGATGTAGCTGTTTGAGAAATTAGCCATTCCTTCTGGGATGTAGATGTCAAAGTTCAAATCATACCACATTGCAACTAGGTAAAACATAGGTGTCTCCATCAGTGTCATTAGGTACCTATATATGGTTGCAATTCCACAACACATAATTATGAGCTGGATTATTGGCCAGTAGGTTGTGACTAACACCATTGCTTTTAATCCTTTACCCAGCACCCCCACGATAACGAGTGGGTTCATCGCTGGTGCTTGCTAAAAAAGGGTTAATGAATTGAAGCTAACAAGAGGAGAGAAAAAAAAAAAGAAAAAAGGCACTACCCAGACTAAGTAGTGCTCAAAGTTTACAAATATCCCAGAACACTGGCAGTACGCCTAATCTTTCAAGGTCAGGTTTTCCAGCACAGAAACCTGAACTACTGATAATGCTCCCTAACGAAGCTCTCTAAGAGCAGAGAGAAAAAGAGATTCGTTCAAAAAGCTAAAAAGCAGTTCGAGCCCCACGTTGGGCGCCAAAAATCTGTCACGGATTTGACCAGATCAATCTATGTCCGTGACAGGGGCGACAGGCCTCTGCCCTCTCCCCCCCCCACCCCAGTCCCACAAAATGGGAAGGAAGGAAGGGAGGAAAAGAACAGCGGCAACAATCTATGGAGGAAAACTTATTTTACTATAATATTGGAATACAAGATAACACAATAGATACGATTTAATTGCAATTGAGATTAATAAATCAGACAAGATGAGAGAGAGAGAGTTCCCGGGACCGATTCAAACCTGAAAAGCTTGGAACGGCTAGGAAAGCACCCTCCAGCACCCACTGCCAGGCAGCAAGAGAGCGCCCCCCCCACCCGGAAGGGCCAGATCCCGTGACTGCTGTAATGTACAGGGATAGGTAGCTGGGATTGGGGCAGTGACACTTCAATGCCCCGTACACTACATGATGTTTTGATGTGGAATACTGAAACCCAAAAACAAAAAACAAAACAAAAACAAAAAACATAGAACCATGACAATGTTGATTCTTTTTCTGGGTTTACCTTTCTCAGTGCTGATAATGGCTTGTTGGTACAGGTCAAGTGTAAATTTAAGTAAGAAAACACTTCTCAAATTTATAGCTGTAACTGTGCTAGACTGTGATGGGAATGGGGCAATGAGGAAAGGACTGCATACCTTTAACCAAATTCTTGTTATATAATAAAAACTGTTAATATCCTTTGGATGCACACCTGCCCTTCTGAAATACTTTGGTAAAAGATGTAGATTCATTAGAGAGAAGCATTTTCTTTTGAAAGAAAACTGTACCCTAGTAAGAATGTCTTTGGTGTGTAAAGGCACTTTCTATGTGGAACAGGGCTTTTTTTTTTTCTCACCCCTCCCACTTGTAATATGGACATTTCTAAAAATGCAAACATCAGTGTTTTCTAGATAAGCTTACAATATATTTTAATTAAACTTCATTGATTGCAATTTAGCACAGTTCTCTCTGCCTTAATCTGAGTATTCTTGATCCAAAATATCCATTCTACATTTCTCTTTTTGTTTGCATACTGAAATTCTGGATGTTGTCTGTGCAAAACTTGTATAGCCACAAAATTAAGTGGGCTAGAGAACAGAACACTGAGTTAGAATGGGATCAGAAGTAGATGCTAGGTTGACAGAATCCTATAATAATCCTTACTTGGAAAAGGGTGGAAAATATCCTATGATCGCACAATCTGTTTTGCTTTTCAAGAAAAGCTGTTGATGTCTCTTGTAGATGTTTGGACCAAAGCCATTCTTGACTGAAGTGGCTGCAGTTCAGCTGATTTCAGTAGGTCTCTCTACTTAACAAATGCGAGGTTTAATTCTCAAGGTCGTTCTAGTGAGGTAATAGTAATTCTGCAGATTTATATGATGTAGAGATTAATGGCGATTCTTACATGTAACTTCTATATAACTAACTTTTTTCTATGCACAGGTAAAATCCATGATATTACGGATTCAGAGGCTTCAGCAGAAAGCAATAGAAGCAGATGATTATGATAGAGGTGAGAGTTGCCCCCTCCTTCCTCCCCTGAATCATGCTGCTTCCTCTCATTCCACTCCTCCCCCAATTAATTTTATTTTGTATTTTTTACACTGCAGTGGTTAGGTATGGAAGACGAGTTCAGTGAACTCTATTGTTCATTCTATAATGTGGCAGGAAACAAATTAAAGAGAGAAGTAGGTCAGCAGCAGGTAGCAACAGTTTTTATTTTCTTGAGCAACATCACCATGTGGGAAGGTTGAAATGCGAATAGCCACCATCTGGATCAGCTGTTTTGAAGCAGCATGACTTTAAAAAATACAGAAATGAATTAAAGCTTTGAAAAGAGAAAGGACAGGCCCTGGCTGCTGACAGGGTGTGATTTGTTGCTTGCCACATTTAGTCATGACACTACAGCAGAGCTCTAACACAGAAAAATGAGGTCAGTAGCTATAATAAAAGTGAATGATACTGTCCTGTGGGATTAACTTGATGTCCACTGAGTTGAATAAAAAGCACCTAAAGAATGATGATACATCTGGTGTCGAGTATTTATATTTGAATAGTGCTTTTCAAATGGATTGGCACTTCTGATAAGCTGTGTGTTAATAATTAGAGCATCCATTAACATCTCAGGTTTCTTATTATTTTCTGGTATGGCAGTCTGTGTTCAGATAATCATATTTTGACAATCTTGAAGTTTCATCCTAGATGAAATTCTTCCCAGCAGATTTATCTTTGTTTGGAAAGTACTGCAAGTGTTTCAGTAAGCTGCATTGATAATTCAGAGAATGCAGGTGGAAAAATACAGTTTTACCCTTTCTCTCCATATTTTTCCTCAGTTTTTTGGGGGGAATGGAGAGCAGACCAACTTGCAGCTTTCCTATCAAAATTAATGTTTTGAGCTGTGCAGTTTTACCATGGGGTTTGAAAGACGTGGGAGGGAGGGAACATAACCAAGGTAACTCAAATGTGTTTTAACAGCGTCTGGGGAGTAGGTGGTTCTGCTGGCCTCTCAAAGCCTTGTCAGTATAGGAGACAAAAAAAAAAAGTCTGCTAGTCTCACAAGTCATTCTTCTAGTATGATGTTTCCCAAAGGGGAAAACCTTTAGCTATGTTATCAGCTGAGCATATTGTAGACATTCATTGGTTTAATCTCTGTCAAACTGAATAGATGTTATTGATATGTGTTTTAACTATGGTATGCTTACTATTCTTTATGTGCCTTTTGATTGAGTTTCTGGTAGGAGACTTTCTGACAGCTGTATACTAAGTGCACATGGTTCCTTCAGATTTTTAGCCAGAATTCACTGGGTACTCATCTAATTCAATTAAAAACAAACAAACAAAAAAAATATCAGGCTTAAGATCAGCATGTGATGCCCTGTAGTTTTCTAGCTTTGCACAGAGAATTATTGGGTAGTCTCCCTGGTTGCTAGTTTGGCCTATTCGAAACAGGACCACTGTTATGTTATCCCTGATTTTTATCAACTACCCTTTCCAGTTTCCACCCTGATTCTCACACAGGTAGCATGGAGGGCAATTGGCAGCCTTCTATTTATTTCCCTCAGGAATATGGTCTGGATGAAAACTGATCTCATTGATCAGAATAAAAGCTGGACCAGGACAAAGGCGAAGAGGAGTATCTGAGGGTGGAATTGTTCTCTTTTTGCTAAGGCTGGCTCATATGGGTGGAAAGCATTTGTTACGTTACGTGTCTAGATACTGAGGCACCTGAAAGATTTTGTGTTGGGCTCCTGCATCTCTGAGAAGTGGAACGTTATCTTTGATGCAAGTGCTCCTAGAAAATGCCATGTTACTGTGTAAAATGAGACTGTGTATCCTTAATTTTCTCCTCAGTTTTCGAGTCCTTGACCTACTTTCTATCTTATTGGTCTTAGCTCCTCTTCTAATATAACCATCAGCCATTTTAATGTGTGTGAAACTACTTTTCATTATTATCCTGACACCTGAACTGACTTCTGAGTTTTTTCTCCTGTGAAACATAGGCAGATTATCTCCTGGGAAAGACATATATGGAGAAGTTGTGGCTCTGCAAGAAGAGTTGGAGCTGTGACACTTCCTTCCTCTTCCTGAGCTTTCCACCTTTGTGTTTAGAACTAAAGAGCCCCTGCTCTTAGAAGAATACAAAGACTTGAGTGGTGTAAAAGTATAGTTTGGAAGCTTATTACAGAGCTTACAGGTTGGCCCGGTACCAATTTTAGTTCAGCTGAAATTTGAAATTAGTCTTCTTTAAATGGGATTTTATTGCCAAATACTGCTATCAGGGAATGAAATAGCTAAATGTGCACAGCTATGCATAATGCTACGTTGTGTGTTCCTGCAAACGTAGCATCTTGAAGTCAAATATCTGAATGACGTGAATGCTTTCCTGCTCTCCAGAGCTTTGAGAGAGTTGCCATAGTTTCTAGTAAATCTTGAATCTGAAGTGCAAATAAAATGTTGCACCTACAAAGAAGGAGAAGTGGTGCACTGTTTTCTTTTCCCTTATGGTGCAGGAGACAGGCTCAGAAATAACAGGAAGTTTCTCCCGCTGCACAGCCATAAACAAATACCTTGTTGCAAACAGGTAGGGACTAAGGATCACCTATTTCTTGAAGGTGAGATGATATGTTTTTTTTTTTTTGTAAGGGATGTTTAGGACCACAACCCTCCATTGTCTGTGGGAGTCATGAGAGCTTGTTTAAATGCTGTAAGCCTCAGCTTCCTCCCCTCAAGCTTAGGAGGAGCACAGCAGAAATGTCTTTGCCATTACTTGTTTGTGTTCTGTGCCTTCCTGAAGTCTTGCCATGGTTAGAGGGTTTAATCAGTCATTCAAATAAGTGTAGTTTATTCCCATGCTTTCTGGCAGCGCTGTATGTTTGCACCCTGAAAGCAGCAGAAGATCAGCTGGGGGCAGAGTCTTCCCTCCTGTCCCACATCTGGTCCTCTGCTGCAGGTCACCAAATCAGAGGGGTGCTATGAGACCTGCGGGATGCCACCAAACTCCTCTCTTCATGCTCACTGGATGTGTGTTGTTTAAACACAGACATTTCTTGTGTCAAATAAATATATAAAGAGATGAACATCATCCTCAATCCTCACATAATTTTGATAGGAGACATCAGGGTTTTTCTTGGTTTTTTTTTTTTTTTTTTTTTTTTTTTTTTCTCACTCTGTGCCTCTGGGTGACTAAATATCTGGAAGTAGCTTAGTTGCTTCTGTATTTACTTGTGATCTCCTCTTGATGGCCACATTACTGTATATTTTCCAAGCAGGTACTATACCATGGGAACATGATAACAGCATTTTGCTTTCCATAGCATGTAGTAAAAATCAGTCTGTTCACCAAGGATCACTTGGAATGTTGTCATGGCTCATTATTTGTGATGGAACTTGGCAACTCCAAGGTTAAACATGTTGCTGAATGCAGGAGGAAAAAAAAGTATATTTTTGTATCTGTGGGAGCTGTGCTTGCAGTAGAAGCAAATGTATTTTGCTCAGTGCAAATCTTTTGCCTAAGCATTTTAAAGCCCTTTTCCTGTTCTTTCCTGTGGTTTCCCAACTTCCAAAGTTCATATGGTACAGATGGCAGAGGGGTTGGTGATACAGTGTCAAAACTGAGACTAGCTGCTGAACTACAGTACTGGCTCATGTGCCCTGGTGTTATTTCAGGTATAAGTATACACACAACTATTCTGTTTTCGTTTTTAGGTTGGTCTTTCATATTTTTGTTTGTGTTTTGAAGAGGAAAAGTATTATTTTAGTTAAGTTTTATTTGTAATCGTTGGTTTAAAACATTTAAACCAATTTGACTTTCAAGCGGGTGACAGGTATCTTGCTTTTTTCTTTTTCATTTTTTTTTTCTTTTTTTTTGTTAATAGAACTATTTGTAGATGAAATTTTACTGTACTTGGAATAAGATGTTTTCTTGACAAGCAGTTTTCCTGATGGGACAGATAATGAATGCAAGTTAGCTTAGTAAGAATGAGGATCCTGGAGTTGCTTGGGTTGGAGGGACCTTAAAGACTATTCAGTCCGTACCCCCTGCTGTGGGCAGGGCTGCTGCCCACCAGATCAGGCTGCCCAGGACCACATCCAATCTGGCCTTGGATGTGTCCTATAGTTAGGATAGCATGTACTTCCAGAAGTAGAATCCTTAAACTTAGATGCATATTGAAAAAAGCATGAATTGTGATGCTACTGATGAGGTAGAAGATGGTGGACACCTTGTTTGTTTGTTTGTTTTTTAATCTTACTGGAATAAAGTTTTTAAGGGGGTGGGGGAGAAGATAATTTGCTCAAGCAAATAATCAGAATCAAATCATCTTTGTATTAACTTGCTTATCCTGTCTTCGAAAAATTCATATAACCTCAGAAAAGGTTTTGGGTGATTATGGAAAGCAGGTGCTTGTGTGAAGTGTGTGAATAAATTAAACCTGATTTTCTATGCAACAGAATAGCAACCTCACAACTCTTCCATCTTGTCTGAGTTTCTTTGTTTAAGACACCAGTCTGAAAATGAAATTGTACATTTTTTTTTAGAAATATCCATATCCATTTATTATTCGTCATGTCTGTTGTTCTTTTTTATTTCACAGAGTTGAAAAAGGAATTGAGTTAGTTACAATTTAAAGGTGTGAAACTCCTTATCGTGCTGTCAGACAGCAGGAAAAACCCTGACTTTATGTTTAAATGTAGTGGTTATTACTAGAGGTGTAGCACACGCATGGTCAGCAACTTCTGGATGCATTTTGGATGAGTCCTCTCAGTTTAGCTCTGTTGCTCAGTGTCTGCCATGCCTCCCTGAGGCAGAACAGGATCTTGCTATTGGTTGGTTCATGCCCACACTTAGAAAATGCACCCACGTTTTCTTTATCTTTAATCCCTTAGTCAATATTGAAGAGGAATTTACTTTAGTAGCGCAATATCTGCAGCCCAAATGTTTTTTAGGAAGCAGCAGTATTTTATGGGTTTCTACTATGTCCTCTTTTAATTTGGCCAGTGTAGAAAGATTCAGCTACATTTTGGGCTTCTGGAAGCTGCCTGAGTACAAGAAAATTGCTGAAGTTTTGGCATGCCATGTGCTTGGAAGCTCTCTACTCCCAGCCATCTGCTGTCTAAAACTAACACCACAGGCTACCCCTCCTCTGATAGCAGGACTCTTTCTCAGTCCATGATGCAGCCAAGCTGTTCCCAGACAGCCTGGCTAGTCTTTTACAAACAAACAAGCAACAAAGAAATCAGAACAAAATAAGCAGTTATGTGTAATTGACTAGAGTACTTGCTGAATTGCAGTTTGAGGCATGGAGTTCTGATGGGTGTAGCTCATGAGAAGTGTTGATATGCTATCTGGACAGTACCCACTGACTGAGTGACACGGCTTTCTTGCTACACAGCCCATCTGCTTACTTTTCACTTGCAAAAACATGTAGCCTTTTATATATATATTTATATATTCAGGACAGATTTATTTTTCCCTTCCTCTTTAGGAATATTAACTCCAAATAAGAAAGTTGTCTAGAAATTGATTTTGCTGCTCTTGTCTTACACTTCAGGTATATGCTTTTCAGGGGAGTGGAGCCTTCTATTTTCAATTATTGCCTGCTTAATAGATAACTGAATGTGGACAGAAACTGCTAGATGGCATGAGATGGCATGGTAGCACAATTTTCATGTAATTGGGGGTTAAATATGTGCTGAATGGCTGTAGCTACAACTTGAAAGCTAATATGAAAGACTTTCAGTGCCAGTCCTCTATGTGGAGCTGATAACACTCATTGCTGATTGCTGGATGATATCTGGCTGAATTCCTTAAGATGCTTTTATTGGAGACCTCTATGAACCTTCCATTACTTGTCAAACTCATCTGCAAAGTGGGATTGCCTTGAATCAGTTAACTCCTCCTTTCTTCTGAGGTTTCCATTTGGTCCCTCCCCACTCATGTTCCTAGACCAACTGACCATACTTGGGAGTACTCATAGCTGGGTAGGCATGTCTGACCTCCACATATTTCCTTGTGCTGCCTTTGGTGTGTGTGACTTTTTTGGACGTTCCTTTCTTATCTGTCACCTATGGAAAGTAGGAGATGGCTAAAGTAGTAAAAAGTTCTTGTTAGCTTTTTTTTTTTTTAAAAGTAATGATAGGGATAAGCACCAATGGAAAGGTAAAGACAGGAAATTTCAATTCCTATTGCTCTTGTGCAATAGCAAGCTTTGCAGAAAATGTTAAGAGACTGAAGGCTGCCAGTGGGAGTGTACAAAATGACCCTGTATGGGAATTGCTGAATCACACCCTGAACCTCTGATTGACCAGCTGATGTGAGCAATGAGTCAGCCCTGGGAGCACAGGTGAAGGCAATTCTCCTGTGCTACTGGAAGGGGTTGGAGCCTGGCTTCACATCTCCTAGACCCCGTTTAAGAGCTGACTGCCACCGGGGAAGAATCTCTTTTGGAGATCCCTCCTCTTGGAGTCTTCTCAATGAGCCCAGGACAAGGGTAAGCTTTCCAACCATTCTTCTTTAGTGTGGTAACTTGTTTATTTCTTGTATATTTCTTAATTATAACATCTGTATATTCACTGATTATACAGACCCCGTGTGCTGTGAGTTTTAAGCTTCTGCTGCAGATACCATACCATCCTATCAGTCTAGTGTTAGTCAGAATTTGTTTGATTTTGATTTTTTTGAGGGAGTTGTATGTTGACTGGAACACCTCCAGGTGCAATGGGATTTTTAAGGCATGAAGAGTTAAATGAATTTGATTAATTGGATTTGTTTGATGTATGGCAAATTTGAACAGAAAGCAAAGTAAGGTGCTATCTGCATAACTCAGATATGATGTTGGGAACAAGTAGAAATAAAGATTTACAGCCTTTCCAATTAGGTTATTGCAGAATATACTGTTCCACAGTTACTTGTGCGTGTTAATTTATGCACCCCTCCAACACTGCCAAGTGCCTTCACTTTCTTACTAGTAGTAGCCCACCGGAGAAGTAAGTCCTGGGGAAAAGGCTTTAATTTTTGGATGGCTAGGAGCCGTGCTAGGGTTCATTAAACTTCCTGAGACATTGTCAGGGGCAGTAAAGAAGAAGACCAGACTTAGTCTGGATATGCTATGGCAACATACAAAGCACCTGTTGTGTTGCAACAGAATGCTGGTGATGGTGGTGTAGAATAGAGCACTTGTAATAAAAGCCTGAAAAAAAGGGCCTTGTTACAAATAAATGAGTCTCCACAATTTCTTTCCCCCCCCGACCTGCTGAGATATTTCTATGCTGTCCTAATGTCCAACTCTAAAACCTTGACCTTGTAACAGATGCAGCTGAGTTAACATTGAGAATTACTAAATTATCTAAACTAGAAATGATCTTGTTTCCAAACTCTGCCTCTGCCTGAATAAGCACACTTTTGAAAGTGTGATGCAAATACTAACTGCTGTGTCCTGAAATGCTGGTGTGCAAAGCATGCTAAGTGAAAGCTCACAGAAGACTTGAATTTGATGTGCATAACAATATGAATTTAATACTTATTACTCTGTCTTGAGTAAATATGTTTTTTTTTTTATAACACTTTGTACTAGATCTAGGATTTCAGATGTGCAAGCTATGTGGGAAGTTTTTTTGTTTTTTTTTTTTTCCCCTCTTGTGTTGTGAGGCAGTTGGGTAAGATCAGTCTACGACTGTAGCCACAGGTGTTGATGAAGTTAAACTGCAGGGTGAAGGCCATTTTGACCTCCTGGACAAGAGAAATATTTTTAAGTATCTGATCATAACCTGGCAAACTATTGGACACGCCAGCTTTAGGAAGGGTTTTTGAATTCTCTAGTTGTCTAGCTGTCCAGTTAGCTGGATAAGTCTTGTTCAACTGATTTCATAGTGTTACAGTGAAATGCATTATAGGCATTGCTGTATAGATAATATTACTGTGATTTATGTGGGAATGAAACAGTTCTAGCTTCACATTATAAAATGGTAGACTTTGTGCCTACCGCTGAAATTTTAGGGTGAAAATATGAAAATTGCTTCTCTAATTATTCTCTAAATTATCAACATGGTATGTTGTGAATTTTAAGTGAGTTTGCAACTAGATGATCTTTAAGATCCCTTTTGAACTAAGCCATTTTATGATAAGGCATTTAAGCGCGTATTATTAAGCACACGTAAGCTTTCATGTGCACAGTGGTTGAACAGGATGAGATGGCACGAGGGTAGTTAAATACAAATAGAGATGAACTGTATGAGATCTCTCCTGGTACAAGAACAAAGGGACATACAATGATTCAGGTTCCAGACAAACCAAAGAAAATGATTCTATGGTGTGTACTGTCTAATGGTTCAGGTGTCTATTGCATGAAGATCTCTTCATTAAGGCATGTTCTGGATGCAGAGTGACAGCAAGGGCAGGCTGGACTAAACAAGCAAGCAAACAACAACAAAAAGCATGCTCTGGAAATCCCTGGAGCTGGAAAAATTCAGAAGCTGCGGGAATATTCAGGGGAACTATAGCATGTGTGCTTCCACCACAAGCAGCATTTTCTTCTGGTTACTGTTGGGGAAATTCTTAAGAATTAATACAATTTAACTTAAAGAAAAATGCACTATTCTTTTATAGACATGTTCATTTGGGCTGCTGGAAGTCTTCTGAAGTTATAGGTGGAGGAGTTGCTAGCATGTGTTCCTGTGACTTTTTCATCTTCAGATTATAAAGGTGAATGTCAGCCATGCAGACTCACCAGCAATATGACACTTGTAGAATTGTATGTGTTATTGAAGCAAATTGTGGCTTTTGAGAATGACATATCAATAGGGATGTGACTGTCAGACAATTTCTTAAACTCTGCTTCATCATTTTTTGGACTAATTATTTTTACTTCCAAAACATTTTGTAATTTAAAAGAGACGTGTATGATGCAAAACAAAATCAAAACAAACTTGTAAGTGAATTTATCTAATGTTATCAAATGCATATGAAAAAATCTCATGTAGCTTTTGTAAAGGGATTACTGAATTGGTTCACTACCCCAAAACAACAGAAAGCCATTACAAAAGAGTAAGTTAAACTCTTGAAAAATGCAAGGCACCTTGAAAAATGCAAGGCACCCCTCTATAACTATGTGCAAGCATACTTTGTTATCTACTGAAGATGCATTCCCAAATATTATGTCACTTACCAAAACATTTTTTTTCCTGAAAAATGTTAATGTAATGAGGAGCTTATGAAATACAGATATATTACAGGAATGGTATAGACAATGCAGCAGATGTGCGGAAAGAGGGTCATCAGCTAGAGGAGAGGCTTACTTTCTGGAATGGATTGCTGTTCTGAGATGGTTGCCTTAACGGTGAGACTGAATGCTCAGCTTTACTTACAGTAGAAGACTTGCATAACGTAGGCAGAGCAGCTGCAAGCTTTAGGAATGGTTGTTTATGCCAAAAAGATGACATTTCTTTCAGCTGACCTTGCTGATGTTTACTCTGTGCCTCCATCTATTACATCATCATATATTTAGTCGTTGTGAATTTGAATTGTGTGTATTGAAGTTGCTGTACACGTTCCTCTCTCTGTTACTTTGGTTCTTGTAGGGAACAAATTGTTTTGTTGTCTGTTCATTACAGCCACTTCATCTGTGAGACCAATGGCAGTTAGTGGAATAGGTCATTAAATGATTGCTGCTGGCATGCTAAAATAAGCATAAGAGGCAGTTAGGGTCTTGCTGTACATGAAAAAACATATTCCAAAGAAAACAAATGACCTTGCAAGCCATTAAAGCAAACCTGAGGTTGATTTGAGAATTGAGGCCTTTCTTAGGAAAGAGAGGAGAGGGAACCTAACTTAGATCCACAGCTTTGTAGGCATGTCTGTCCTGAAAAAGATGGCAGGATTTCAGTTTTTTGTGGGATTATGGGATGAAAGGAAATGCTATAGCCAGGAAGTGTGGTTTAGCAGTGCATTAAATCTGTGGAGTATAGTCCTAAATATAGCTAAGTTCCAGGTGGAAGCAGCATCTTATTTCCATCTTTTAATGACATCTAAATTACAACATTTCATATAGGCCTCAGGAATAGAAGGAAAGGAGCTGAGTTGTAGGAAATTATAGCATGGTTGAATTTTCTGGAAGAGCTAAAGAGTTCAAAGAGCTTTTAGACCACAATAAATTGGACCTACAGAATTTGTAAAGTGCACGTGAATTCCTATTTGTTTGAGCTCAAGTATCTGAGGGTCTGTTTCTATTAAAAAAAAAAAAAAAGGCATTCAAATGTTTTGCCAAAAATGGTTTGTATTTTTTTCCCTCTTTGTTTTGACCATCATCTGCTCAGTCTCAAGGGCACAGGTGACTTCCACTTCTGTCGAATGCTCCAGTGTTAGTGGAATGACTTTTGGCTGCTCTGTGCTGGGCTCTTTTCACTCTGATTCCCCAGTGACAGCAAGAACTTTCTCAGCAGAATCTGCTGAAGTTATATGCCACTTTTAATGATGACCATACAGAAATTCAGTGAGAGAAGGTCCCTGCTGCATACCATACTGCAGTGGACAGCCTACTAGTGGGATTTATTGCTCAAAAAATCCTTCTGTCAAATACCATTCAAGGGAAATCAATCTGAGAAAGAGTCAGGGCTGGTGAAGTGGAAGCAGAAAGCTCAATAGCACATTAATAATTCTTCTGAAATCCTATTTTTTCATGTTAAAGAAAGTAGCTCTGGCTACTAAAGGGTGCTAAGCTTATCCCAACCTTCTCCCAATGCATACAAGCCATTAAGCCGAATGCCATGTTTTGTTATCCACAGACAGCAGATTCTCCATGAGCTGCCATTTAAAGAGAAAAATAATAACAGACCTTAGAGTGCACCAGTAATTAAAAGCAATGTGAAATACTATCTGTAAACATGGCACCCAAATTCATAACTTAGTGCAGGGGTGTAAGTTTGAAATGTTTTCTCCAGCAACAAGAAATCAAATTAAAATATTTACGAGCAAGAGTGGAAATTACCCAAATTGTCTCAGCTGAAGACAGGCTTTGACAGTTGGTTATGCTAGTGCCATCTGAGCAGGAAGGTTCAGGAGTTGTCTGCTTCTCAGGAATTAGGGGGAGGAGGATCAAGAGTTTAAAATAATATAAGTATCTGACAGGAACTGGTCTTTGTTTCCCCATTGTGTTCTATTTGTGCTATTACCAAACTTGTTCATTTTTTTCACAAGGACAGTGTTTCATCTTCTTGTGTCATGTATGTGCAATTCTGCTCATTGGTTGAACATGATATTTTGTCCAAGATATATTAGAGATGTTTCTCTCTTTTTCTTGCTTTCAAAATATTTAGGCTATACTTATTGTAGGTGCTGTACTGAATGCTCTGTTCAGTCTGAACTTTTTTTGAGCAGACTTATGTGCTCAGCAAAGCTATTTCATTGCTATTCTCTCAGGAAAAAAAAGCACTTTCCTTTTAAATTGAGCAACAAGAAGGTAAGACTGCATGTCTCTGAACAGCTCTCTAATGACTCCCCAGTGTAAGCAGGCAAGAGTTATTTAGAAGCAGACCAGGTAGCAAAGCAGTGGAGCTGTATTTGACTCTTCCTTTGTGGAATTCTTACTTGTTGAGTGCAAGTCGAAAAACATTGTCTCAAAAAAATGTGAAACTGAGTTTTTGTTTTTTGTTATTTGGGTTTTTTTGCTTGTAAAGGTATCAAGAAAATTCTGCTTTTGATCAGATGAGGAGAAAAGTAAATCCAGTTCCTATCCAAGTCAGAGCTCGGTTATTTAATGGCTACAAGGAATGTAAGTTGTGTAATGGCCAGGGTTGTTTGTGAGGGATTCGTGGCCTGCCTGGACTGCTGGACAAGCATCTCCTGGGTTACAGCTTTAAGGAAGCAAACTTGGACTCTGACTCCACAAGCCGGTGCAAGAGTTTCTTATGCTTCCATGTATGTTTCTGCAGAGAGTGTACTATTAGTGATGTCAGGCCTTATTTCCTTGCTTCCCTTGAGTGTAAGCAACAGCATCCGTGTCTTTTTAGAGGCTGTCTGCCCTACATGCTGTGCCTGCTTTAATTTGTCTACGTGCCCTTTCTTCATTGCTTTCATTTTATAGGGTATAATTGCTTAACAGAAACTTGCTTGTGAAGTGCCTCTAATTATCCTTCAGAATAAATGCTGTTAAGAGGAACTAATGAAGAAATGAAATGGTCGTCTACAAAATCAATTTTTATTTCAGAAGTTAGAAGGATTGGAAAATTAGTTCCCCTGAGAATCTTATTCTCTTTGCTCTTACAAACTTTCCCTTCCCAAAGAGTCAGCCTTTACTATATTTATGTTAGAAAATGTGAGCTCTTAGAGTTCTGTTCCAGAATTCTCTGCACGTGCTACTGTCATTTTGTGATTCTGCCCAAGTTACTTCTTTCCATAGCAAGTTTGTCAGGTCATTGGTTTGTCTACTTGTTCTAGTGCTGCAGCAGAGAGCCTAGACCTTGCAGAATTCTTAACCAAGATATGTGCTGTGGGCTTTTTCTTTTCCAGATCCCTCTTCCTACTTCCCTTTATGTAAGGCAGATTCCTGTGGAGTTCATATTTCTCTGTTTAGCAATGTCTGATCTAAAGAGTTATGTGGATGTTTGGTGGTTCTGATTTGTATGCTTGATGCCTGTTTTAGGCACATCTTCATTCTCATGCGTTTTTAAGATCTTAATTTCTTTCCCCTCACCATTACAAAGATATATTGTATGTCCACTTAAATTCACCGAAAAATTTTTAATATTCAAAATTTTTCTGTCATTTGACTCAACAGTGCACATTTTTTCAAATATTTCCTATACGTACCTAAAAGAAATATTACTAAATGTTATTTGTGGTGTAGAGTTTTTTTTAAATACCTTGGGAAGGATACAGAAAGTATTTGCACAGCCCTGGTGGGCAGCCAGAAAGGCTACCTATGACAAAATATACTGCATAACCTTTGGAAAAATCAAGAAAATAGTGTGAAATATTAGATTTTTATTCAATTCTCATCTACAGGCCAATTGACTCTTGACAGTTGAAGTTCTTTAAAGTACAGAGCACAAACCTATCATCTCAGCTTCTGAGCGAGTGGGTGGAAGGTACTGGGGCCAGCTAGGGGCCACAGGTCTTTGATACAAAGAGGAGCAAAGCAACAGCACAAACCTGCTTGCAGAAGAGAGGATCAGAGACACTGGTGTTGATATTCTGCTCAGCTAAGGTTAACTAACTGCCCAAGATTTCTATAGAAGGTTAGGATGAAGCTGCAGCAACGTTAGTTTTAGTCAGAAAGCTCTCCTAGGGAGCTCAGGTAGGTTCAAATAGTTTAAAGAATAACTTAATCACTCTCAGCTCCTGCTGAATTAATGACTATCCTACCTATCAGGGAAGAGGCCAATTTGACCTCCAATATCAGTTTGGAAAAGATTCTATAGATTTAGGAAATGTTTAGCAGTGGTATGTTATGTTTGGTGTCTTCCTGTGTGTGCAGAGTATTTGTGTGGGCAGTGCTTTTGCTGTGTATGGCTTTTCCTATAGGTATTTGTGTGGCTGCTTGCTTCATCACTGCCTGCTAACTTCCAAGCATAGGCAGCTTTTGCTAGTGAAATGGATGTGCATAACAATAATGAAAAAGGGATCATTAATTTCCAGGGTAAACCCAGTGGGAAATATGTATCAGTCAGAACATCTGTCCTCATGAACTTTTCTCTTGGGCTTCTGCATGTGTTTGTTTAGAAATGTGTTACCTGGTACTTCACTCTGGCGAAAGGCTAGCAAGTGGTTCTTTCTTTACTGCCTTTGTTTTGACAGGGGTGAGTTGACCAGGTTCCTGCTGTGCAATTCAGCCCTAGTAGATGCGCTTTTAAAATGAAGGTTTCCAGTCTTCCAAACATGAGAACTGTACCTGGAAGAGTACAGCCTGCATGTACAGGATGCTATGGTGAACTTCTGTGTCTGGAAGGGAAGAAACTTGCTTTCCTGCTCTTCTGTCATTTTCTCCTTCTGCATTATGATATTAGGATCTTTCCTGGCAGTAACTTTTCCCTGTACTTCAGGAACATGCTTGGCATGTGCCTCGCATTTCCTACTCTGAGTCCTTGCATCATCTTCTCCTGGGTTCTTGGTATGCATTCATTCTGCCAGCAGGCTCCGTTAGACTGTGCTGCTGCTGTCTCCTGCTGTGTAGGAATTAGATTTGCTTCTCAACTCGTAACTGTGGTCATCTGAGGGTGGTAGTTGATAGCTGCTGCAATGAACTGCACTGATAGTAGCTGTCCTCTGAGCTTCAGAGCTGGTATAAAAATAGTCAATCTGTCTCCTAGTAACCTGAAATCAAGGTATAGGCATGACGACAGGTGCATCTTCCTTATCCTTCACTTAGTGAGTTAATTTTCACTAGACTGGAAAGCTATTGACCTTTTTACTACAGATGATGTTCTTCTGCCTTCCTTTATATTTGCCATAGCACCACAGGAACCTGAGGAACTATCAGGCTGGAGGCCAAGCCATTGTGCTCTTTGATGCTGGAGGGAGCTTCTCATGGTATACCTGTTTGCATCAGTTAAACTCCAGTGATTTGAATTTCCCTGGAAACTACTGAAAAGGATTTGGGTGATGGCAGTGTGTTTCTATGTGATGTTTTTTTCTATTAGCCAAGAATACCTTGGGTCAAATTCTGTAGGCTATTTTCAGTCCCTAACAAAGTTCCATGTCCCAGAAGTTTCAAGCCTTTACATGTGATGGCAGAGTAAGAATAATAGGAAAAGGCATAACATGAATGGACTGTATTAAACATTTTGGTTTTGTAGGCAAACAGTGAACAGAACTGTACCTCTGTTTTGTTTTTTTTTTTTTGCCAGGAGTTTTGTCCTTGCCCTTGTCAGACATACCTATTTTGGATGAATGAAAGGATTTCTGTAGGGTTTTTTTTTTTTAAATGCAAGCATTTACATTGAAACATTTTGGTTTTTTTTTCCCACTTTGTGATTTTTCCATGAGAATGGTGGAGGTTATGATAAATACCTGGCCTCAAGTACCCCTGTTTTAGATTTCCTCCCGCTTACTGCTACCTCCTAGCTGAATAAATCACATTCTGTCAGACTTTTCAGCTTTTGTGTTCTCTGCCATGCCTTTTAGTACAGGTGGGAACATTTGCATCTTCTTAATCACATCCACCACTGTTTCTTTTTTTCCCTTGTTTCTCTATTTCTAGTAATTCCATGAATTTACATTCTTCCTTTACTACCTTCCTTTACTTCTATCTTTACTACCTGTAGGAAATTTCCAGATGGCCTTTGCTACTGGGAGTGGAGCAGCAAGAAAAAGAAGTAATTTAAAGAGTCAGGTTAGGTAAAAATGCTGAGTTATTTGAATTCCAAAGATAATTTTTTGAAGTGGGAATGTCTGAATTGGAGAAGACACATTTTTGTTACTTGCATAAGATTTGCTTTGAGAATTTTATGCTAATTCTCCTACCTAATAAGAGGGGAGGAAGAAGGTGAATATAAATTAGAATGATGATGGTGTAAATTTAGCTGCATCAGGAAGAACTTAGGTGGAATTTATTTGAAAAAAGTATAAAAATGGCTTTTGATCTTCAGTGAAGCTCAGAAAGAGAGACGTAAAGTAAATGTACAGAGGGAAATATTCTGTAGAAGGTTTCTGAAAGAATTACATTCGGGCTTTGAAACTTTACATAAATTCTTTTTGTATTTTGATATACTTTTTCATGTATTTGACTCATCACCTATCACACCATGATTGTGGCTTCTGGTTAGATCTGTTTAAAAACACATTTTTTGAGAAAGGTCTTGGAAACTTAGCATTCTGGAACTTCATTTGAAGGTTTGTTTCTCAAGACTCATGATAGCATAATTGCATTAACTATAGACTGTTACAGCCTTGTAATTTCTGGAACTTGCTGAAGAAATTGTTTGGATTTCCTGGCACTAGGAGCAGGTACAGCATTCCAGAGATTGGCAGACTGCCCCTGTATGCCTTTCTCTCCATCCTTAGAATTGTTGAAACAGCCAGTTGTCACTGCTGTAGGCAGGATCTTGCACTAGATGGAAATGAGTCTGACCTAGTCTGTCACTGTTGTCATTTCAACAGTTTTTGATTCTTCTGCTGGTGTAATGCTCCCATGTTGTGTTGTATATACACACGCGCTGGGTTGTGCTTGGAAATATATGAGATATGGTCTGTGAACTTTTCATTCCCTTATATATATATATTAAAAAAAAAAAAGGGGGAAAAACCAACAAACAAAAAATCTTTATTGATTTAGGCCCTTCTTATAACCATTCCAGGCTGTGCACCTGAAGATCCTACTGACATCTGAGGCTATAAGACTCCTTATGTTTAGCTTATTAAATATGGATTTTTAAGCCTTTACCTCTTCAGGTAGGAGAAAGCTGCCAAGGATAAATTTTCTTTTTATGATGATGCACTCATTTGATGAATTTTCCTGGTGAACATAAGTAAGGTTTTCCAGAAGGGAGGTGGTATTTTTGAACTTACTATAAAGCATCTGTGTCTCAAGGAAGATTCTTCAAATACAGGGCTATGTTGACAACAACAAAACAATAAAATTCTTTTGTCTTCCTTGCTGAACAGCTAGAAAAAAAAAAAAGTTGAAACTGATTTTGTTTTCCTCTGGTTGTGCTTTACTGCAGCTGTTTGTAACCTGAAGTTATGAAACAGCCATCATTCATAGTGCTTGTTACTGAAAAAAGCTACAGTTGCATTATGGCTGTCTAAGGTCTTGATAGTGTTGCTATTGAGTTTCTTTGAATAACTAGTAGAATTTGACACGCTTAGGAAACATGCCAGAGGGTGAAGCAAACATCACTTCCATTCTTTCATGTGGCAACTGAAGTGGCTGCGAAGAGGTCTGTGAAGAACCCCACCGCATCCTTTGGCCTGCATCCAACCTTCACTTCGCAGGAGAAATGAAAACCGATGAAAGGAGCTGCAAGTTACTGTACTATTCTTCTCTCCTTATCTCTCTCTCCTTTTTTTTTTTTTTTTTTCTTTTAAATTAAGAGAAATACATTGAAAGAGAGGGGTCTGGCTTTAACTGAAGAATAAAGCATGCACAGGGTGCACACAGCCTTTGCTAATATTCAGTAGGCATTGGGGAAGTCTAGCAAGACCTAGGTAACTCTGCAAGCACTGGGCATCCAGGTTTGTCGTAATCAGAGTGCTTACTGCAATGCTGTGGTGAGAGAGATCCTTCGGGTTTTTGGCTTTAGAATCTGGAGTGTAATCTTCCTAGTAACTGCAAAATTTCTTTCAGAATTGTCTTAATGGTACAGGATCTGATTTTTATGCTGTGGTGTTCAATTTTTAAACTTTCATTAATAATGAAGACTGAGAGTATACTGAACTGTAAATGAGCCACCTTTGGACTGATTGAGATGAGATGAACAAGTATGTTTTCCTTTCCCTTTTCTGTCATTGTGCAGTGCAACCCAGGCATTGCCTGGAGATGAGGGTTGGGCATTAGCTTGTTGTTCAGCTTTACAACTATAGCTGCAGTGTTTAATGGTATTTTAATGCATTATTTCCCATGTTATGACTTACATATTTCCAAATAATACAGCTACACTTTTTTGGAGAAACAAACATTTTGGTGAGAGGGAATGAATTCTTATGCAGGGACAGGAGGATATAAGGGGGAAAAAACCCACAACCTTTCAACTTCTTAAAACTTAAGACTATCTGATCATTTTTGCTTGTGGATATTTTAACTTTAGGCAAGCTACTTTTAATCTGCTTCAGACAAAATGCCCATACAATGAGTACATCGCTTATCAGACCACAGGAATCAGAATTTTAGTTGGACTTTAGCCCTTTGAAACCATATAATTGAAGTTTTAGGTTTGTAAAACGTACTCAGATTTTAATTTGTAGATTTTTTACAGAAAAATTGTCCTCAAGGAATTTTGTGTTCTACTTCTGTACTTGTGAAAGCTGTAGAAACTCTAGGTTAAGCTGTTCT
Organism: Lagopus muta; assembly: GCF_023343835.1. NCBI lineage: Eukaryota > Metazoa > Chordata > Aves > Galliformes > Phasianidae > Lagopus > Lagopus muta. The sequence continues at coordinate 70,831,934 of NC_064434.1, forward strand.
CATTAGACTGCATTGGCCATAAGAAAACAATACTAATGTTAGTACATCACATCTTGGGAAAAAATGAAGGTTCTGAATATATATTTTTTTCTTTTAAATCATGTAGACTGCGAGGTTATTTTCTGTCCTAGCAGTTATTGGATGGAGTGACCTTTACCAGCTTATGATATTGATGTAGTGGAAGGGACATTTTTCCACTTGACCTTTATAGAATGTGTCAGCTTGTCCTGTAGCAGAAAATGAGTTGCAATCGGCAGATTTGATGGAACACTGACTTGACAGGAGCTTATTGTTTGGAAGCAGATATGTGTTGAAATGTGAACCCTCTAATAAATAACATGAGAAAAGCCATTCACATGTTCACTGTCACTGGAGAATGCCATGCTTAGAAATGACCACTGCTAAATTGCAATCCAAACACTGATTAACTGAGATTCTAGCAAAACAATCATCAAAGAGTGATATTTCAGAGTCAAATGTGTTCTATTAACTTCGGTCATCAGTCAGTTATATTTTTTCTATATTTAACTTTGTATCTTAACACATTTGTCCTAAAAAGAAAGAGGAGTAAAATTCAGATAAATGGTTTTCAATATACAAAAAGACACTTTTTCTATACATTGAGTAATTATTATGTATATATAAATATATATAATTACATTAATATAATACATACATATTGTATATAAAATAATTATATGTTCATTATATACAATAAATATAATATATAATTATATATATTCAGGTTCAGTTATAGCCACCGTCTCACAAGCAGGTTCAGAAAGGGCAAGGAATTTGCCATTTTAATATGAATTCACATACAAAAGAAGGAGCATATATCTGGCTTATATATATAAGGAATATTTTTACATTAAAGAAATATTTTGTATTGAAGAAATATTAGATTAGATAAATATTTTTTCAGATATGTTGTAGAAAGAGGGAAACAGTATAGAAAGAAACATAGCTACAAGCACATCTCAGGGTCAGAGTGAATGTAGCGAAGAGAACTGTGAAGGAAGCCATGATAACTCTGGCCCACTGCTCCAGCTGGGAGAGCGCAGTACACAGCTTCTATTCAAATCTGGTGAAATAAAAGAGTAGGAAGATCATGCTTTTTGAGGAGAAATCTGAAAACAAAGAACAGAAATGAGTTATTGCAGGTGTCTTCTTGTAGTTCTGGTCTCTCTTTCTGGCATAGTTGAAGGTTTTGATGTTTCCTGTAAGTAGAGGTGATTCCTCTTTAAAAACAGGGAAGAAAAGGTTGTAATGGAACAAGGATCTATCTGGAATTCTTTAAGTGATAAATTACCATGACTTTTGAATACTACTGAGCAGCACTGAGCAGGATTGATAAAAGAGCAGCAAATACCATCTGTCTTATTTACATGTTTTTCCACAGTTCTTAAGCCATCCAGTTGAGGTAAGGAAAAAAGCAGCTGAATGGGTATGGAAGGGGGAATCTTCTATTGCATTTGCAGGAGGAATATGAAGAAGAAAAATAAAGTTGATAGAGGCTGATGTTTAGACATATCCATTCAATCCTTACTATTTCAAAGCCATGGTGTTCAAACAATGCCAATGGCAGAAGATGCTGCTGGACAAAATCAAGGTGCAATGTCAGATGACAGTGTTTATTTTGCTATGGTAGAACAAATTCAGCATTTGTATAAAACTACTGAGGTATTGTGGATGTGTAGGCATGGTGTGAAATTCATATCAAAATTCACTACTGTAGCTGTAATTTAATTGTAATATTAATTTAATTAGTTGTAATACTAAGCAGTTATATTTAATTGTAACTCACTGAGAAGGTAGATATTAAGTGTTGTGAACCTGTGTGCTAATGAATTTATTTCTTGTAGTGCTTCTATTTGTAGTTACTATGTGCTACAGGAAAGAATGGGCTTCAATGCATTTATTTTACATTCATGCAGGGAATATGTGGAGAGTTTGGTTGCAGAGCTGAAGCAGAGCCTGCATCCTCCATGTTGCAGTTCCGGGCCCTACAAAATTACACTTGTAAGGTGCTCCTTCTTTTGTATGTGAATTTATATGAAAATGGCAAATTCCTTGCCCTTTCTGCAGCATCTGCTTTTCTGAACCTGCGTATGAGAGGTGGCTGTAACTGAACCTCTGCCTGAGCTCTGTTGCTGGCATGTGCTCCTGCGCTTGCCTCTGCTGGCCAAATCCCATCCATCTCTGCACCTCTTTCTCCTTTCCTCCTGGCTCTGGTTCTCACCTGGCTCTCAGTCAGGGCACATACTGGTCTGGCAGCACACATTTCCATCCAGGGAGGCTCTAGTGAGCAGGTGGAGAGGCTACTGGAGGCAGTGACTGGTGCGGGTGCCCTGGAACTGTTCTTCACTTGGATGGGACCTGCGTAGGGTGCAGCTGGGTGCCTGACTACACTTTGAGGTCAGTGGGATGTTCTTTCATTCTTGACTGTGTTGCCAAATGGGGGCCTCAGCACAGTTATAGGACTGTGGGACTTGCGTAAAATCCAGGATAGAAAGATCATAAATGTGGAAAGAGTAAGATGTGTGTAACAGGGAGGGAAATGGGCAGACGGAGACTTTTTTTTTTGTTCGGTTTGAAGGAAGGACTCAATACTCCCTTTTTTAAAAATAGGAAAGAGAGTCTGGATTTTACCTGTTTTTGAAATGAGAAGATTGAGAGATGATTCCAGGAAGTAAAGCTGTCTTTTATAGGGAGCAGAGTCCAGTAAAAGTGCAAGAAAAGCACCAACTTATGAGAAAAGGTCAAGTTATACAAGGTTTCTTATGCAAGAAGCACTTTATATTGTGTAATGATAGTAATCTTTTTATCTGAAGATCTCATGAAAGTGTTAATTAAGCTTAATGAGGCTCTTGCAGAGCACTTGTTAGAATATACATTTTTAAAGAGAGGAGACTTAGAAGCTGAAAGAAATGGTGCTATTTGTTTGAGATGATGTAGCTGTTCTGTAGCAACCACGCTCCTAAGAGAATACAGCGTGACTTCATGCAGCCTAACAGCCATGGACAGAACCCCTTCCATGAAATCATGCTGTATATCCCTACTGCTTTTTATTTTTCTTGAAAACATACGTATATGTAGATGCATAAAAAAGCCTCTGGACAAAGTGTTTCTAGGTGATGTTTCTTGATTACACTCATAAGCCCGTAGTTATTCTTTAATTTTGTCTAAATGTATGCTTAGGATTTACAGGGTCCCATAATGTTTTGATTAGCATTCAGTGTTTTCAGAGCCTTATGGGAAGCAGCAAAACAGAAAATGTATCTGTGTTGGTGAGATTTTGCATGTTAATTCTTTCCTTTTTTCAGTTCATCCTTTCTGATGCAGAGCAGACTGAGGAATCCCTTTGTGAATTTCCTGTGTGGAAATCAAACAACTCTTAGCAGTTTCCTTCCTGTAATTCTCTTAAACTGCTGCTATTTCAGCACAAAATTCTACCAAAAATGTAATGAATGGGTGAGGATGGGAAGCAGAAAATTTTGCACACTGTTGTCCAACTGGACAACACCCTCAGACTTAGGGTTTGAATTTTAGGTGGTGCTGAGTGGAGCTGGGAGTTGGAACAGGTGATCCTGATGGGTCCCTTCCAACTTGGGATATTCTGATTTATTAATAATGATTTTGTGGTGGAAGTTCCAGGTTTTCAAAGTTTTGTTCCTCAGGTGCAGAACACAAAGCTACTGTTTTAAGGAAAGTGTGTTATATCTGTTCATCTTCATAATAGAAGTTTACAGGCTGTGTAAGGGGAAATAGCTCAGCAGATAGAAGTAATTTTTGGAATGAGAACCTGCTGAGCAGGAGTTTTTGTTTTAAGGTGGATCTCAGAGAATAGCAGCCCTTGAAAGTGTACTGCTTCCAGTATGGAGTGTTATCCTTAGAGGGCCCTTTGCTGGTGGACAGCTTGTCCACAGTAGTTGTGAAAACATAATCACTCAGCAGCGTGTTGGTTGAATCATTTTTATAAGACGTGGCTGAAGGCTGCTTGAAGCTGTTTGTCTTCCTTTGGGATTCTATTTTATCTGAGGGAAGATCTCACTTTGCTTCAGTGTGACAGTTCATGGCAAGAAGTCGGCACTGAGAGGGCTGTAGCATGTACATGTGGAATAGAGTGAATATTTCAGAGCAACATGATTGCACTGCAAGTCATTGCCTTCTGCCATATGACGCAGCTAGGAAGCTGCTGATGTGAAGTACAGTGTGATAGCAGGGGAAGTTTCCTGTGAGGTTTTTGCAATGAGATGTGCTTTTGTTACAGATCAGCTTGAGAACCTGTTTCAGTAGAGGGGTTTACTTTTCACACTGCTCTGAAACCCTCAAACCTACTGTAATTTTTTCTTAAACAAAATTTGATGCCTTTATGGATGTTTTGTGAAATATTTAATGGTTTGAAAATTGGTGTTGCTTGGACAAAGTATACTTGAGGGAGTTTCCAGAAAAAAAAAAAAGGGCTACAGCTTTTATGTTTGACTTTCTGTATTTCTTTCTCCTTTACAGTTGTTTGATTAAATTATAGTTGTCACTGCCCCAAATGATTTAAATTATTTTTGTTCTCTCTATGCATGCATTACTACCAAAGCAATCTTAGGAAAGTGATGTTGAATGATAGTAGTTAGGAAACAGTCAAGATTTCAGTATTAGCAAGCCAAAGAAACGGCACCTATATGTCATATCGCTAAATTGCTTTATTTTCTCTGTTTTGTTCTGTGTTCCACTGAAGGTTAACTTTATTCTAACCTTCAATTGAAGTCTGAATGCAGTGAGGGAGATAGGGGGAGTTTTCAGGAAGATGTCTGTAAATCTGGCAGCAAATTTCTGCATACAACAGGAATTAACAACAGAAATTAAGGAGGAACCCAGATTACTGTTGAGGAAGAAAGGAGACTAAAGAAATGCTGGCTGAGATGGAGGATATGGCAAGGGAGAAGAATGAAGGGGCAGAGCAATAGAGAAGGGAGAAACTGAGGTAAGAGTGTTCCAGAGAAGAGGAAACTGGATTGCAAAACTGAGTTTAAAAGTTCTCTACTTCTATCTTTTGTAGAATATGGCTTTCTGGATGATGCAGAACAATGTGACTGAGGGTGGAAATTAGAAATGGGACTAGACAACTACACTGACATCTTTTAATAGTTCTTAAACAGCTTTTGATTTGGAGTCTACTGATGCAGAGCACTTGGAGAGTGTATCTGTTTAATACAAGATGAAGTTTTAATCCTTAAAGGGTATTGAGGACAAAGAAGAAACATTGAAGCAAGAGATTATATATATATTTGAAATTATATAGACTGTTAGAATTGAGACTTGGAATATCGACCACTATTGTGGAGAACTCATGAAGGAGAAATTGGGAAGTGAGGGAGAAGAAAAAGAAAAAAGCAAAATTATGGCATCCAGGTACTCATTCATAATGAACAGTTGCTTTTTTGGTCAGCTCAACTTCCACAAACATTTCTTTGCCCAATCTCCCACTCTTCATTGGTAGAGCAAAACTTCAAGTTCATTTGCAGTTTCCCACTGCAGAGTAATCAGTTTGAGGTTGTGTGTGCATGTTTATATTTTCATTGTAGTCAGCTGTATGTGATATCCTTTCTATAAGAACATTTGATAGATTTTCATCAATGTGCCCTACTGCAGAAGGAAAATAGTCTAATTGCATTCTGATTTTGGTGCTACTGACCCATAGCTGGTAACTTCAGCAGAACTGCAAGCCAGTATATTTCTATAGATATCACAATTGCACAATGTAATGTACACCACATTTCAAAATCCGTGTTTTTTCTTTCAGACTACAATGTGAAGTAACACTACATCATCTTGCTGTTGTCTCTTAGCCTAGAATGCGCTGTTTTGTTGTGCATTTTTGGTGTGGTTTTTAAAAATATGAAGATTAACCTTTGAAGAAAATTCCTTTTATTATCTACATGCTATTCTTACACTTCTAGCACATGCACGCACAAATCTTTCAGGTGGTGTATTAGGATGGTATTCTTAATATGCTCAGGTTAGTTGATAAGAAAGGAGCCTTTTCTTTGTCTGACAGCTGGAACACAGAGCTTTAGATCCACTATAAGTGCTTGAATAGAGCCTGGTGCAAAAAAAAAAAAAAATCCCAACATAATCTGCCTATAGTTGCAGCAAAGCCAATGTGAAGTTCATCAGACATTATTTCTTGCAGACTGTTTAGAATTTACGTTGTAGAAATGACCAGTGTCACTCAATATAATGTAATTTGCTGTAGAATATTGCCTTGTTTCTCTGTTAATTGACTTGTCTATACTCTAATTGACCAATGGCATTTATTCAGAGGCAGTTAAGGAAGGCAGACAATGGCTTAAAGATTCAAGAGTGAGGAAAGGGACAGAGTGGACTGGAGTTGAATCCTTCTCTGTTCAAATTAAAATACTGCTGACAGTCATTTGTGTATGAAGGCAGTGCTGATGGGAAACCTTTACCCATGTTCCTCATCTTCCATCTCCAATAACAGAGGGAGCTGTACTGTAACCAAGGACCTTTCATTTCTGCCAGCTTCTTGATTTTGTGGGCTCTGTTTAAGAACATTTTATGCAGAGCAGAGACCTATCCCATTGTGCTAGATAGTCTTGCCTCCTTTTTTAAATTCAGCTTTAGCCTGGAATCAGCTGTACGTATTTCTCCTTATTTATGTACAATTTCATATATAGTGACAGTACTGTCAGTACTGCCTAGAAAATAATGTTGATATCAAATAAAGTGCACCAGTAATCAGCTTGTTTTTCCCTTTAATGTATCTTTAACTGCTCTTGGATATTATTTTTACTGTTAAGTTACATTGGAAATGCAGAGTTCTTGGTGGTTCCAGTGGAAATTTAATGCTTACAAAAGAATATGAAAAGCAAGCACTGTTTATTTTGAGCTATGAATTCAATTAAAACAAAAACGATGTCTCTAGCAAGTGCCTGCACATTGAAAAACTTACTGTGTTTGAGCGAACTTAACAATTGCAGCAAATCCAAAGATAATGACTGTATGGGCTAGATACTGCGTAGAATTGTACCGTTATTTTAGTGCAATTAAAAAGATGAGTAAGGGGTTGTCATACAGAGGAAATTGTCCAATATTTTAGTAACTGTTACTCATGTCAGACACTTAAAAAAAAAAAAGTAATTACTCCAGCATTTAGAAAATCATGGAAATGCCTACATTGTGCTGCAATGCAAAATACTTATTAAACTCTTGCTATTAAAAATGTTGCTATTAAAAACACTTTTGAAATGTAGTGTTTTTCAAAAGTATCATATTAAGGGCAGTGGAGAATAAGCTACAGTTATTGTGAAAGTACTGAGCACCATTTTCATCCGTACTTTGTGACTTTGTCTTCGTCTTTCAGCTATCCTTTATTTTGCTGATTCTAACTTTACTGGTGTAGGACTCTTCCTGTTGTCTGAGCCTTGTATACTTGGCATACATTGGTGTCTTCTCTGTGAGACAGCAGTGGCAAATAATAACTGTTTTGTTTGCAGGTTGGTTATGCTACAAAAGTTTGTGATGTGAGTTTATCCAGATAGTCCTGACAGTCTAGAAAGTACAGCTGTAAGGATAAGTTAGCCTACATCACATTCTGGTGATAATGAGAAAGTATAACATTAGAAAGCAATATTTTTCTAATGCTGGCCAAGATACTTAAGAGGCTAATCACACAAATCAGTATTCTGGTATTTCCAGCTGACTGCTTTCCCCTGTTCTTTGCCAGAGGCATGTCAGAGGAACTTTTCAGTTTTTGTGGCTTTTTGCTCTTCTTCAGGCTAAGTTGATACTAACTCAAAATCCACTGAGTCTTATGGCTTGTGCTCATAAATCACTGTTTGATTTAGCTCACGTTATTAAGAAATATTAAAACATTGCTGATTTGCTAGGAGTTTACCAGTGATGTTTCTCCTCTAGAAAGGTGTATGGTATCTGCTGAGTCACGGCCTGAACCCCTGATTGAGCACCTGGGGAGGGGACCTGGTCAGCTGCAGGAGCACAGGTGAAGGCAATTCAGCTGTGTGACTGGAAGGGGATGGAGCCTGGCTGCATCTCTCTTAGACCTCATTTAAGGGCTGACTGACCACTGGGGAAGGATTTCTTTGTGGAAATCCCTTCTTTGTGGAATTTTCCCCTGTGAGCCTAAATCCTTGGAGACAGGTGAGCAGTCCTTTTTCCTTCCCTTAAAACATTTCTATTGTGTTAGTCTCTCTGTTATTACACCTCTTGTATCGCCTTTCCATTGTATTGATCTTTCTGATTGTTACAATTAGAAATGGGGACACTGCTCAAAGCTTAGGCTGAAAGCCTACACTAGATTCTCACTTGTGTCCACCTGGCAAAAAGTTTTCTTATACAGCATAGGATTTTCTATGTTGAAGTGTTTTATGTATTTATTTCAGTTTTAAAAGTTTTGCTTAAAACATTGTTGTATGACTGTGTTGCCTTGAATGTGGCACCCTAGACTTCATTCATTTCTGTGGAAGATCTTTCTTGAGCGTTCTGAGGAGAGGTCCCGGCAAGCCTGACTTCACATTCACCAGTGCCTGGGAGAGAAAAGGAGGGCAGATGTTAGTTGAACGGCAGATGGAGTGCAAAGAATCCATGGAAAACTATAGGGTGTGATAGGAGTGTGCAAAGATCTGGAGAGATTTGAAGCCACCAGCAGGGAAACAAAGGAAGACAGGAACACAGAACAAAGCAAGATTTTTCATGCTTGACGATCAGGCCGCTAGCTTTCTGAAGGTGGCAAAGGAAATTCCATAGCATATACATGGGGAATAATCCCACCTCTTAAAGACCTGGCCACTGAAGAACAGAAAGTAAAGCTGCTTACATGTAGGTCCTCCACTCTGTCTTTGGTGTTGCCCAGAGTCATTGGTCTCATGATATAGAAATTTCTTTGTGGGTCATCCTGAGGCCTTTGTCCTTAGTTTCTGCTGGCCTTCCATTAGCTTTGCAAAAAAGGCAGAGGCGTGCAAGAACTGCTGTTGCTCACATTGTCACAGGTCTTCCACTACACTAGCAGGCCAGTAGGGCTGTAGATTTAGGGAATTCGGCATCTGAGTTTCTTAGCCAGATGCTCTGCTTCTCATGCTTCCAAACTATGTTGTATTTATGGGACTTCTCCCACAAGGTAATAACAACACAGGACTATTTCTCTCCTCCCAGTGAAAACTCAAACTGAAGAGGCTCTGTCATGAGTGACACTGATTGGATTATTTCTGTCTCACAGTAATAATTCTTCTTTCCTTACCTCTAGTAGGAAAGAGGAGAAGATTACTGATAATTCTTACATGAAAACTAACTAATTTTTTTCTGAAACTTCAAAGTCAGAAAGGGAAAAGTCCTCAGGAATAGGAGGGATCAAAGTGTGCTCTTGTGAGAAGTACTTCGTCTTGAACGGGCATCCATTATGTGGACTGGAACCAAGACAAGGATGTTGGATAGAACAGCCATGACAAGAGGAGGAATATTGTATTATTTGAGGGAAGACCAACCAAACAAATGACAGTAACCACCACCACCAAGAAAAGGAAGAAAATGTTTTCACTTACTTGTCTTATTTATTTGCAAGGCTTCTTCTAATGTCCTCACCCACCCGGAACAGTTTTTCTGACAAGTCTAGCTCTGCTTGCCAGTGTGCTATTTGCCGCAAGCTCTCCTGATGCATGCTTTGGGCTCTCTCCATTTCTGATGTCAGAGCTGCAATTCTCTGCCTCTGTTCCTTTCTAAACATTGCTTCTCTGGCATTGATCTCCTCTAGCTTGCTTTGAGAAGCTGCCTGCATCGGAAGAAGACAGTGCAACTTGAAGGAACAGGGAGAGGCAGACAGTGCCACATCCATGTGTCCTTGCAGCCAGTTCCCATACCCAATGGAAACAAGATAGCCCTGCTCAGTGAAGGAGCCGTGCTTCATCCCTACCATCAACACTCAGGGAAGAAGTCAGAACTGACTAAATGTCTTTCTGTTATTTTTACCTCAGAAAGAAACATACCTGCTCTTCTGCTGTTTTTACATGAAAGCTAGTATTGAGCCACCTCCAACTCTATAAGGAAGGGGATGAGGAAAAGGCTGCCTATTTCTTATGCACCAAGATCACACGACACACACAGAGACACTTTCATGCATCTCTCTTCAGCTCTCCAGCTTCCTTACAAGGAAGCCAGAGGCTCTGCACTAACAGAACTAAGTGTAAGAACTAAATGTGTAACAGAAAACTCCCAAAAGCAATGAGCGCAGCGACAACTCAATGCGGTGTGGATACAGATAGGAATGGCACATCAGTTTACCGGAGAAAAGAGGCTGGGCTCTTGCTTCGGCCCCGTTTCTTTTGGAGCACTTTCTTCGTGCCACCTTCCACTCTGTGAGAATGGGCTACAGCCCGCTGCAGTGGCCTGTGGGCAATAATGGTGAACCAGGTCCTGCAGCGCCCGATTTGTCATTTCTAGCTGCAGCGAGTTCTGCCGTTCCATCTCCAGCTGTACGGAAAGTTCAAACACCTGCATGCAGTGGAAAAAAACAATCTCCCTTAATCAGAGTGCTCTAAAATCCCCACATCCTGGGGAACTCATTCACATGTGTGTGTTGATGGAGCCCCTAGCGTAATGCGCTAAGGCTGTAACTTTTGCCAAGGAAAAGAGGTGCGTTTTTTCTAAAGCAAGCACGACTTTCTAATCTTTGCTGAGAAGACTGATGCAGTCTTGACCCTTCTTTCCAGAACGGCTCCAAAGGAAAGGCACTCGACTCCAATGAATTATGCAACTCCCATGCCTGTGAAGTAATGCTCCCGCCACAGACCTCCCTGGAGACAGCTAGTTGGAGAGGTAGAGAACGGGATGCGTCCCAGCAGCAGTCAGTGCAAGTGGTTTGCACAACACCCATCTCCTGAGCTGAAATTGTTTATAGGGGAGGAAAGCAGCAGGTGCTGATATTTTCATCCTGAATTACGGCGGCACCAGTGGGAAGTGGACAAGAAGAGCGGTCCTGTTCTCTGCCGGTGCTTTCACCGCAAACCAGGCTGGCTCCTTTCCTTTTCATTTGCACTCACCTCTGCTAATGTCCTCTCAGCGTGGAGGGAAAATGCGAGAGAGTACTTTTGTTTGTCACCAACGCTACTAACAGGGAACAAAGATCTCATTTTGCTGTTGAGAACTTGCAAACAGAGCTGCTGAACTCAGAGACGCTTTGTGAGGGCATGCCTTGTGGTGTCACAGTACTGCCACTACATCAGGAAAGGCATCAGAACAGCAGCGAGTCTCGAAGGAGGACAAGCTGCTGCACTCTTCCTTCCCTGGATGCTGCTCCCAAGCCACTGCTTTGCCCCTCAGCCTGAAAATGAGCTCCCCGAGAAGCTGCTTGTGTTCTGTGAAGTGACAGGGGAGGAGGCAAGGAGAGTAATGTACTCTAAGGACCGAGTAAGAGCTTCCACTGCCCCTTTGCAGCAAGGGATTGCCTCTTACTTGTGGCTGAAAGCGGATGGCTTTGTTGATGTTTCAGATCAGATCATGCTCTGATCAGGAAAACCATTGCTAACAATGATGTGTCTTTTACTGCTGTCAGATAAATGCATCCTGCACTTGTTTTCAGATTATTTCTTCTCTTGCACTATTTAGGAGAAAAGAACAGCTTAACCTGTGCTCACAGGCATTGCATACCCTGACATTAGCCTTGTCCAAGCCTTCTTTCAGCATCAAGATGTCATTCTCCAGGTAACGGCAGTAATCTTCAGAATGCTTCAGAGATGTTTCTGAAGCCGACTGCTTTCTGAAACTGTTGGCAAGTTTCTTCCGCATTTTTTCTTCTCGCCTCTTTTCAAACTGCGCTGATATTTTATAATCTGCTTCCGCAGCCTCCAGGCGCTGCTTGAGAACAGCCTCCTTCACTCGCAGCTCCTCATGTGCCCTTTTTTGCAGCAGCAACTTTGAGTGCTCCAACTCCAGCTGTGCATAAAGGTCACGCACCTGTACGCAGTGGAAAAACAACAGTGTCTTATGTTTGTTCTCATCTTATTGCTTCTCTTTCACTCGTTGGAGGAAGTGAACAGCTTCGCCCCTATCAAGGCGTGTTCACAGATGTTGCATACCTTGGCATTAGCCTCATCCAGATCCTCTTGCAATTTCAGGTTTTCTTTCTTCAGTGAGTCACTTAAGTCAGCAGAAGTTTTCAGGGATGCTTCTGCAATCTGCTGCTTTCCAACAGCCTCAGCAAGCTCTTGTTGCAGCCGTCCAACTATTCTCTAGAGAAATGTGTGAAACAAAAGGTAAAAAACTAAAGCCTGCATTTTTACTTCTGCTTACCAGTTCCTATACTTAGATCATATTTCTGAGTGAACCACAAAGGGAAGAAAAGTGGTAGAGGAGAATTGCCCAACACTCACTGGGGTGCAGAGCTGGGATTTGCCACTTGCAAATGGCAGCAGAAAGGGAACAAAACAGAGGCAACTCGAGGAATGGCCTTCCAGGCAGGTAGCTCATAGCTGGTAAATTCTAGAAGTGCCAGATGCCTTTGGGAGCTGCTCTACTTCAGTGTCCACCTGACCTTTTTCTTGTACTTTGTTTCACGTTTGCAGACATCACACTGCTCTTACCTGGTTGGTGTTCCGCACATCTTCCAGCTGCTGACGCAGTGAAAGGTTTTCATGCTGGAGCTGGGCCACTTGTTCCTGCAGAACTTCCCACTCTGCAGTTTCTTTTCTTGGTTCACCTTTTGCAAGGCATGAAGCACAACATTCCTTTGCCTGCCTCTGGGTCTGGAAAAGTGCTCTTTCTGTTGCTTCTAAAAGCAATGCCTCTTTCTTGAGCGTTTCTTCCCATTGCTCCAGTGATCTCTTTTGCCTGTGAGCTCTCCTATTGGATTTCTTCTGCTGCTGACTTAAGGTCTCGTTGCTTTTTTGCAACTCAGGGATGTTCCCAGAGAGGTTTTCCACGCAGGAGAGCTCAAGTTGTGTCTTAAATCCCTGCTTTTTATCATCTGCTGAGCTTGAGTGACTTTCAGAAGTCTCAGTGAGACTGAGCAGGGCAGAAATTTCCACTTCTACTCCATCTTTGTTGGAGAGAATGAATGGGGCAGAAGTTGCTGCTGCCACTCCATCTATGTTGGAGGGATTGAGTGGGGCAGATTTTGCCGCTGCAACTCCATCTGCGCTGCCCTCTGCCTGTTCAAAGTTAAAGAATACAAATTGTCAACGTTTAAGGAAATCGGCTTAAAAGAGGATGCCATGGCAAGCATTTTATAAAACCAGAAGAAGACTGTCACCTGCTTGACTTCATATTCCAAAGGGCCTTCTCCCTGGCTTTCCTGCTCTGTGCAGTCCCTGGGGTGCACGCGAGCACTGCGCCTAGAAAAGACAGAAGGCACGTTCAGTTGCGCACACTGCCTGTCGCACTCCTCACGGCCCTTTCTTGGCCACCTGTTCCAGACTGACAGCAAACTGGGAGAGAGCAGCACACACTTGCTAGTACATACTTAAATGTTGTTTTCCTGTATGCTATGGTATATCGGCAAGGTCTCCCTCAAAGCAAGACTGCTGTGAAAGACACAGCGCGCTTTACTCCCAGGGGTGCTGACAGCCCACAGTAGCCCCAGGCAGCCTTTCTTCCTGCTTCCAGTTGATACTGGCCAATGGAGGCAGAAGATGGAGGGAGTGACAGAGGGGATGAAATGAGGTCTAGAAGAGGTGTCCTATCAAGGTATGTATGCACAGGATGGGCTATGTGCAGGGAGGCTGAATTTGCCTGTGAACTGAGCTGCCGTCATCAGGACATGTGCTGATTTTGCCAGGCTTTTAAGTACCCTATATGCCCTTGAGAACCAAAACTAGGAGGCACAGACCTTCTCCGTGTCATTCTCAATCTCCAGAAAAACTTCTGGATCTTCTCCATGATCCGTTGGGACTGGGCACTACCACCAGCGCCACCACCAACACTGCCAGTACCAATACCAGTACCAATACCAGTACCAATACCAGCGCTAGCACCTGCACCTGCAGACACTGTGCTTGTGTCTGTTGTGGGGCCCCAGTTCTGCTGAGCGCTTTGTGACTTCACAAAGGGTTTAGTGGCTCTTGGTGATGTGAAGTGACATGTGGTGCCAGTTGCCAGGGCTACCAGTACCAGTGTTCCCTTTGTAAGGCCCTTGGGGTAGGGGGAAGGGCACATGTGTTCATAGAATTATGCATTTACTGGGGCAATGTGGCTGAAGGAAGCAACCTTGCATACCTGCAGGAGTACATGATGCTCAAGTTTGTTGCTCCAAATCTCTTCTATTGCTGTCATAGAGAGCCCCTCCATTCTCTGTGGTGTGTCTTCATGCCTACTCTGGCTGCAAGTACTGAGTTGCCCTTATCCCCTTAGTTCACAGGCACATCCCCTTCAGTCCTTTCCACAGCATTCCAGCATCCTCCCTTTTCCCTTTAGGGATTGCTGGAGTCCCTTAAGCATCCCTTCCAGACATGCTTACATCCTTTCTGCTTCCTCCCAAAGCTGCTGGCATAGCCTCTGCTCCCTCCCAATATGCTCGCATGCCTTCCACTTCCCATGGCCAAGCTCATCTCTCTCCTCATTGCACGCTCTCCCCTTTGCGCTTCTACAGCCCAGTGCTTACCACTCCTCTATTGCCTTCCAGCTGCTCTTGTGGATCCTCTGGTCCCCTCTGGACATGCACTGAGCCTCCACTTTTCCCATTGGCTAAGCTAAGTGCCCTTCAGTGCTTATCCTCCAAATGGGGATTTGGACTGAAAGAGAACACTTTGAATCCTGAAATGACTCTCTGGGTTTTAAGACTAAGGTTTTGGACCCTGAAGTGAGACTCAGAATTTTTCAAATGAAGCTTTGAATCCTCAGCATGGAGGGCTGTGGCTTAAAAATGAGGCGGTGGGCCATGGAATGAGGCTGTAACCTCTGAAAATGGATAGGGATCTGGAATGAAAAAGGAGACTTTGCAGCATGCAATGAAGCTTTGGGCTCCTGGCTGTCTGGATCTGGAAGAACTTCCTCACATTATGAGCATAGATGCAGTTTATGGCGTTTCCCCCTTACACCCTGAAAACATCTATATTTTTTGTAACATATTGTTTCCCTTTTAAGAAGGAATAAACCAAGAGTAAAATTTTTTAAATACAATGCAGAGAAGCACAATTTTTCTTCTCTTCACTTTAGGGGCAGCAGTACACATCAGGGAGCTGGTAGAAACAGGGAAGGGAAATGTCCCTGCAGAAAAGAATGAAGAGCCATTCTCAGGAGAGGGAAAGGCAGAGGCAGTGTCATGCCTTTCCCACAACGGAGGAACAGGGACTTGTAATATCAGTGTTGAAAAGAGGAGAAAGAAGAATCAAATTAGATACATTTAAAGTTCAACTCACTGACAAGTAGTCAGTAAATATTCTTGACCTAAAAGAATGTACTTGAGAGGCAGCCCTTCCTAAAGTGAAATCACTGTCGTGCAGCCTGATGCTTCAGCAGTGAGGGCTCAAATTAGGATTTCACTGACTGCCGTAAAGTGATTAACATATAATCAAAGTTAGAATTATTACAACATTGCTCTTGACCTCTAATGTAATTTGTCATCGGTTATTTGTTAAGGACAGCTTCCTTAAACATCTGCCAGCTCTGCTGTGCTCCCTTGTCCTTAAGAACAGATTCTCAGAGGGTTTTGTTGATTGTCACCCTGAAGAGCTGGAAGTTGGCTTTCTTAAAATTTAGCACCCTGGTTTTACTCTTTGTTCCACCTCCCTCAGGTTTGAAACAGCACTATTGCATGGTCACTACAGCACAGGCAGATCTGCATGTGGATGTGCCTCCATTCACTCCTTTCCTTCTTGCTTTCAGCTTGGGAGTGAGAGGATATAGGCTGCCTTGGATCTTGTGTTTTCTCCTGTGGCAAAGCCTGTCTGTATGAGGGCAGGTTGTGGTTCCTCTGCTCCTCTCTTTTTAGCCACTTTTGACACTTTTGAACCCATTTATTTCATCATGCAACCTTGCAAGCAGACCGAGCAGATTATCTGCCTGCTTGCACCTCGCACAGCTCTCCTCGCTGCTGTCACAGGATGCAAATGAAAGGCTCAAGCACTGTGGTGAAAACAGAAATTGAAACAAATGGCAACCAAGAAAGTTATTACTAAAACTAAGGAATTATCAGTTACCCTAAAAATGAGGTTTTGGACCTGAAATGAGACTCTGCATCTTTTAGATGAAGCCTTGAACCATCATGTTGTGGCTTAAAAATGAGTAAACCTTTTTCAAAAACTGTTACATGTATTTATTTCAGTTTAAAAAGTTTTACTTAAAGCATTGTCCTGTGTACCTGAGGCCTTCTAAGGGTGAGCATATTCTTAGTTTCTGTGTCTATGGCTGCTGCACTAGAGCATGTCCTCTCTTGTATCCTAGGACTTTGCTACTCTGCTGTACAATTAATAGATGTGCAGAGGTTAGGCTAAGTAGGATTATCATGGTGGAAAGATAATAAATGAAAAGTGCTCACTGGTGTTGTAGGCTTGCAATAAACACCATGAGGAGTGATCTCCAGAAAGAGATCCTTCCTCAGCAGCAGTCAGCACAGATCTAGGAGAAGTGGAGCCAGGCTCCATTCCTTCTGGTAGCACAGGTGAAGGCAATTCACCTGTGCTCCTGCGGCTGACTCATTGCTTGCCTCAGGTGGTCAACCAGAGGTTCAGGCCGTGATTCAGCAGTTCCTGTACATCTGCTATCACTGCTGTGTTTTCCATCGTGTTACAGCAATACAGAGCAGAAACTGTGGGCAGGTAAGGTTGCATGCAGCAGGGGAACCTAGGAGTTGAATGTGTCATTGTGTCATTGCTGTGCTTTTTGGCTATTTCAGTGCCCATGTCTGGCAGGGAATTCGGGAGTCTGACTCTCTTCTGCTTTCTACATTACCGAGCTTCCAACTCTAAATAGCACTAGAGTCAGAGGCAAACATCCATCTAGTGTCTCAACAGGGTAAAGCAGGAATTAGAAGGATTTGTCACATATCTTAAGAGTGCCAAGTATCTGAGAAATACGTGTAAAACAAAGAGTTGTGGAATGTAGCATTGCCAACAGATTTTTAGGTGAATTCTGCGGTATTTGCTTCAGACTTCAAAGGATGTTCAGCACCTAGGAGTTCAGTTTGCTCAACTATTCCTAAGGTCATTTTAATAGTTCAGGAACCTTCATGGTTGAAATGGAAAAATTAAGCAGTGGGAAAACAGGGTATTTACACCTGCATTACTCTCTAGCAGCCATTGTGCTCTAGACGTTTATGAACATGAAAGAGGATGTAAGGGGTTATAGCCTTGTCTGGAACACTTTATCCTCTATTCACTGTTAGTTCCAGCAGCTACTTTTTCACTGGCTATTAGAAGTATTCCGAAGACACTGACTCAACAGTATTTCAGTTTGGATTAGGTGTATGAACCTTTGAAGGGGATTTCCCAGTTGTCTCATCTACTGTGCTTTGTTTCGTACTGTAGAGCAGTCAAGAATGCTTGAACTGTTTTTCTTTCAGGTGAAACAAGGAAGAAATGTGCTCTAGGGACTAACTGGCCTTAAGTGCACGGGACTGTGCTAAGCATAGTATGTGTGAAGACCCTTTGAGCTGTGAATATTAAGTTCTCAGAACTGAATTGTTTTGTTGTGCTGTTAGTCTGCAAGGTCAATAGAGTAGGCAGAACTCTGGAGTGCAGCTGCTGCTCCTGTTGCTCTGGTTGGATCTTCTACTGGCTGTCCCCAGATCTGTGCCTTCTCGGAGTCTGCCTACCTTAGCAGTTTCACTCTCTTAAGTTTGCTGGTTTCCTTGTGCAAGTCTGAATGGAAGGTGGAAAGTGTTCACTAGCAGTGACCAGAAAATTCGTGGTGAGGGAAGCTGTCCATATGTAATGTAAATCTCCCTTTCATGCATATGTGATGAGCTAGGATTTGTAAGAAATTGAATATTTTCTATTATGCATCTGCTCACAGCTGTTAAATAGTTCATTTCTTAATTTTCTTTAATCATTTTATGATAAAAAATTGAAGAAATTACAAATTGCTTGTAATGCCTTTGTTTCTGATCACAGTGCAGGTCTTTGCATATCATATTTGAATACCAATTGGTATGTATGTTCTCCCACAAGTGATTTTGCAGGAGACTAATGTTAGTAATTGGGCTATAGACCTCTTGCTTACTAAGCTGTCATCCAGCTTCACCTCAGCCACGTATTCAGGCTCCCAATTACTCCTTACTTTGTAGCCTTTGTAGCATTTCTTCAGCTAATGTAAAGTCGCTGTCCAGAAAAATGAGATGTGCAATGTGAATATAAAAGTGTCTAAATTATTAATGTGTAGGAAAGTGAAGAGGATGTTATCTTGCATTCATAGTAGTAAAAAAAAAATAAAAAAATATTAAAAAAAAATCGATGTGGTATGTATTTATAGCATTCCTAATTCTATTTTGAAATTGTCTGTCATAGGATATTTTGAAGACCAAAAGCATAGATAGCTTCAAAAAAGGGAATTTTCTAGTGGATAGATGTTCATCCACTCATGATTTTTCCCTACTCTCTCAAGGTACTGGTCTAAAAGTAGTGTCTTGTTCAGGAAATCTTTTTCCTGATAATCATCGTAGGTTCAGGAAGCAGCATTGAGGTAAAGGGGACACTTTGTGCTTTGCTTCTTAGTGTGCTTTCCTAAGACCTGCTCCTGTGTACAGGAGAAGGATGAGAGTCAGGATTGAAGAAAGAAGAATAGGTGAATTTTCAGAGTTCTGTAGTTCTTACAAAGCAGGTATCAAAATATTTTTGTTGCTGATTTTGCAAAAACCTTCTGGTTATCTTGGAAGCTCTATGTTTTATGAAAGTGAGTACTGGGAAGGTTATCTGGCTCTGGAAGCATCTAGCAGATAAGAAGGCAGCTTTAGAACTGTAAGGTGTGATTTCCATGTGTAGGTTCTGCGCTAATCCTGTTTTAGGATCTTCAGACTGTGATGGAAATCTTAAACATTTATTACATGATGATAGATAGTTTTGATAAAATGAAGCTACTCCTCTTCATAGGAATAAAGAAAATGCATTAAAATATGTAAGAATTAAAATGGTAGCCAGATGTTCTTATGTGGACAATTAAGAATTAAGCAAATTGCTTCATTTGCCTTGAAGCTGTAACAAAGCATGATCCTTGGAGGCAATGCATTTCTTGGACTGCTCTCGGTTTGACTGAAAACAGCAGTTAGTCAATGTCTTCCAGGCCTGAGGTGGCTTTAAGTGGAATGGGATGTTTGATGCACGTCAAGGAATAACCAGTAGGAAGGAGGGTAACTTAAAGATTGACTTCTGCACAGAGTAGAAACCTGTATCTCTAGGGCTGCATTAAGTCAGTAGCTAGTAATGTGATGAAATAAGAGAAAATTATGCTTTATTCCAAGTACTTGTCAGCATGTACTTAAGTTCCTTCATTTTACAACAAATATCTACAAATACGCTATGACTTCTAATAGAAGAATTGCTTTTTACACATAAACTGGTGTTAAATAACTTATTTTGTGGTAAGCATGGGCTAGAAGACATCAAAAAAAGACATCAACATTAAACTTTTTCTATGTGATGTATATATTTGAGGGCATGGTTTCGTTCTGTGCTTCAGTTCATCAGTGAGCTTTGGAATTCTGTGGAGATCTTTTCTGTGTGCTTAAACTAATGCTTCTCTTTCCTGGAGGCATTCAAGGCCAGGCTGGATGGGGCTTTGAGCAACCTGGTCTAGAGGGAATTATCTCTGCCTGTAGAATGAGGTTTGAACTAGAATGTCTCTTAAAAGTCCCTTGTAACCCAAACTATACTATGATTCTAAAATGAAGGTAAAGAAAAGTGGTGTTTTTGAGCCTGATAGCTCATGAGTAGCAAAGATTTTTTTTGTCTGATTTTTGGCTAGAAGGTCCTGGAAAGTATGGTGGAAAGAGATCTCAGGAGAATATATTCAATTTTGCTGGCCAGCAAAATTATGTTGCTCAATGGTCAAAACCTTAACAACTGTGCCAAATCTACCCCTGAGATGCTTGATCTGGAAACAAAAGCTGATGGGAATTTCCTGGTTGCCCCAAGCAGCCAGTTTTAGTGCTTTACTGCCTCTATTTTTCCTGATGCCCATTGTTGCAATAGAGATTTGTTACTTAGGACCAAAGTTCTGAGTAAATGCATTTTATTAACTCTTTCTTTGCATCTATCTGGTATGGAATAGGACTGAAAGTTTTTCCCCTCAGTCTTTATCTTCACTAGATAAAGGGTTTTTGAACTCTTTCACGTATCATGTTTGTTAAACAACTGATTATTTCTGTAACTTCTGCTTGATCTAGGTCTTTCGTGATCTGCAGCACTGAAAGCTAGCTGAGGTGAACTTTATTAGCTTGGTTCCCTTTTCAGCAATTGGGACTGAGATGCCTAATGTCTCCATGCACCAAAAACATCAGCCAGATGAAACCTCAAGGAGAGGAGCCCAAAAGCAGAAGTACTGCACTATTCAGATAGAAGGTGGTGGGGTTTCTTTGGACGTAACCTCTAATGATAGTGCTGAAAGGATAAACAGTCATTTAGTTCCGAAAGATGACAAGCAGATATGACCAGCAATAATACTTATAAAATACCAGTGGAACAAATTATTTAGAAACGCCTGTTAGTAGGAACTAATCGAGTTCTGTGTAACCTGGAATATACAGAGCAGGATGCAGCCAAGAATTAATGACAGAGATAATGAAGTGGCATATGGATTCCTTCAGCTGTTTTCATTCCCAGAATAGCCAATTTCAAGGACTAGGAAGGATGAATCAATGGATGCATAAACATAGCGTTAACATAATTATGTCAAAAAACAAGTTAAAGTATCATGGAATGAGTTTTGTCTCATGTAGTTCTTTGGTGCAAGTTTTCCAACTACTCACCCTGGGTACAGAGAACACCAGCCTGCTGCCTCCTCCAGCTACGGAGTTCTATACTCTGAATATAAACCTGTGTTATTAACTGCCCATCTCTCAATTACAGTAGTACATTTGAATACTGTCACATGGATCTCTTAGAATGATTCTGTGTTCTCCTGCCTTGTAAAGATGCCAGTCCAAACATGAGCTAGCTTTTTTTTGTTGTTGTTGTTCTCCCTGGGCTGTCTTTTGTGACTTGCATCTGGACTTGAGTCTTTATATCTTCTGTGAAGTCTGCTATTTTACTGTGATCTGTTGTGGATGAACACTTGGGAGGCTTCGCAATAGTAAATGCTGCTACCGTGCTCTATGGGAAGAGGAAAGCATGTCTTTGCACGTGTTCAAACTATTAAAGAGGACTTCCACAACTCCCATTCAGGTAATGCAGGAAGTCCAGCATTGAATGATCTAAGTAAAAGGAGGTAGTTCTGCTTGTTTTGATGGTCAATAGATGTTGGCCACCATTTAGTCCTTACTTTTCTGATTATAATAGTGATATTTTTGATACCAGTGTTTGAAGTTCTATATGAGATGTGGAATATTCTTCTGGTCAAAATCTGGTCTGTTTTTGTGGACTTAGGAATCTCACCTAAGTTCTTGTATCATAGAATGGCTTAGGTAGGAAGAGACCTTCAAGATCATCTGGTTCCATCTCCCCTGCTATAGGCAGGAATACCTCCCACTGGACCACGTTGCTCAAAGCCCCATCCAGCCTGGCCTTGAATGCTTCCAGGGAGGGGGCAACCACAACCTCTCTGGGCAACCTGTCTCACCACCTTCACAGTAAACAATTTCTTCCTTCACGTCTCAAGCCTGTCCAGATCTCTCTGGATAGCATCTCTTCCTTCTAACATGAAAGGTGAGAAGGGACCCATAAGTGAAAGTGAAAAGGCAAGAAGGCTTCATAGTGACTGAGAATGAGGGAGGTGAAGGGGAATAGTTAGAGATAGTTTATAGAAGTAAGAATGTAGAGATTGTTAGAAAAATAAGGGATGGCAGACACTGGTCTGGGATAGTGAGGGGAAAAAAGGCCATGCCAATAAGGTTTGAGAATAACCCAGAGACCTCTGGCAGGGAGGTGATTAAATGTCCACAGGGCTAGAAGAAACCAGTTTGGGGGATGCCCCCCCAACAGGTCAGAAGTTTACAGTGAGAAGGGTCAGAAGCCTTCGCGAGGAAAACAACAAGTCTTCATCCCATGACCCACAAGAGGGGAGGGTCTGCATGCTAATGAACTCTTGGGGCTGTAATGAATGTGTATCTAAATTCCGGAAAAACTATTGATTACGTATTAGTTTGGCTTATATCTGTAGCACAATTTTTCCAGACGGTGTGCAAGTTAGGTAGATCTATCACCCTTGCATCCAGCATACACGCGTCACTGAATAAACCATACCTGCTTTGTAATCTTACTTGGGTTACAGAGTTTGATTCTGCATGTCAAGCATGTAAACTGCACCATTCAGCTTGATGTCATTTGTAGATGTCCTGTGGAGTTGCTGATAAAGGAGAGTTTTGGACATGTGCCAGAATGGAACAATCTTACCTACTTTGACATCCAAGATCAGCTGGCATTTCTTTTAAAATCTGACTGCTAGATGATTATATGCTACACACTGAGTGCTTCTAGAGGTTGTTTCTGATCTTAAGACAGTAAATCTGTATGATGCTCTGCAACAGACATCCTGCTTTGGATTGGCATTAACTTGGATGTTTGCTTATTACTCTTTTTTTTTTTCTTCCTACCTGTAAGAAGCTACTAATATATCCTTGTCGAAACCGTTGTCTACTGTTGTCTGCAATCAGTTGCTTGGTTGCCTCATCTGCTGTGACAGAGTCTCAGGGAAAGAAAGCTAACTCAAGGCATTTCCACAAGGCTCAGGGCTTGTTCCACAATTAGCTGTCCTACTTTCTGATTTGAATAATCTGGTTTAGGTAGTGCATGAGGAGCTATGTCAGAACTCATTGCTCCTTGCAGTCCTTTAGGCCATGTTCAAGCAATGCCTGGAATCTGCAGTAACCTGGGAGATGACAATCTTGGCTAGAGCATTCTGAAAGCATTTTGCACCTTAATAATAATAATAGCATGCGTTAAGCTATTTTGAACAATCTACTGGCCTAGGGAGAAAATCTAGTCTTGTTAGCATGTTGTATGTCTTAATTTTTCCCATCACCACCATAGCAGAAGGGATATCAAAAGTAATGATGGATTATTGTGAAAATGGATCATTGAACTGAAGTAGCTAATGTAAACAACCCCTCTTCTAAAAACCTCTTTGAGAATAAAGAAGAAAATGAGCAGTAAAAAGCATTCACAAATGGGAATTATTCTGGTAGTAACATGTATTGAAAATGTTAGAGGGAAAGGAATGCTTATCACACAAAAATTGTGGACAGTAATGTCACAAGGAAAGTACTGAGCTGTAAAGATTTTCCATTTGTGGACCAACTCAAAACTCTCTGATTTGATTAATGTATCATCAAAGGTATTTCATCTTGTATCAGTGAGACTCCTCGGCTGTGGGTTTTTTTTTTTTGTTTGTTTGTTTTTTTTTTCCTAGTATACTTGCACCATATAAATAGAGGATAAATGTACCAGAAATAACTATCTGTGTTTGGAACCATTTTCCTTTCTTTTCTACACAGAGAAAGGAGACAAAGTAAAGACTAACTTATATAAGAAGTGACTCTAGGTCAATAAAGATACAGTAGAGCCAAAGCACTGCCATTTGTGTTTGATAAGCTAGATGTAATTCAGGAGAGCCTAGAGAGAATTGTTAAGATTTCTGTAACTGCATGTGCATTTTCTGCTGAAATGTAATCTTGGGATTCGGGCAGTTCTGCAGTTCTTGATCTAGTAACAATGCTGTTTTTCAAAATTCAGACTTCAGATGTGTAATTGCCATCTGAGATTGTTTTAAAATAGATCAGTGAAGAATGAGTTTTCATATAATTTAGTTTCAGAGTTATCTTAGGAAAAGAGTGTGGATGATAACTTAGAGCTTTACCAAATTAAAACTCAATAAAATTGCTGAGAATCCTGCAATTTTGTCCTTGTCATAGAAGAAAGTCATTTAGCATCCTGATTATCTGATATTGTCTGCTGTACTCTTAATACTTCATTCTGAAGGAAAAGAGACTGAAATATTTTATCAAAAGAGAAGAACTGTTTGTGATACAGATTTTACTACTTGATCAATCTTTCTTCTTCAAGTAAAACCATCTTTTCTCACTTTTTTTTTTTTTAAATTTCTTCTCTAGCTGAGAAATATAGACGGAAATTGGAAGAACTGGAGAAAGAAAAACATTCTTTAAAATTTCAACTTCCTTCTAGACATCCTTCAATTAGCAGTTTTTTGGATAGGTTTGTCACCCAAATTCAAGCAGTATTGTGCTGGGCTGCCGATGGGTAAGTTCATTGACTCCTTATATAAAATGACACTTCTGCTTTTCGTGAAGTATGGAACACAGTTTGTGATGAATTTTAATGCAAATTTGTAAGGACCTTCTGGCATAGAAATATGAAGCACATTTATGAAAAGTTGCTGTCTCCTCTTTTTTTCCTATGTTTCATTTAGAATTGCTTTTAAAAAGGCTGATTATTGTAAACTGGTGAATCAAACTGAACTTTTCTCAATGATGTTGAGTGAGAATGGGATTGAATCCTGACCCAGCAACAGTGTAAGGTGGTTTGAATAATGGCTCCTTATGGAGTTAATTCTGATGCTCCTTTTTCAAGCAATGAAAGAGCATTCAAATATCAAGTGAAAACAGGTTATTCTCTGAGATGTGTAGATCTTTGGGAGCTTCCTTTTATGCATCGCTTGTTAGGTGGCAGTAATGCACTCTGCACTGTACAAAGTCACAAAAATAACTTCTCAGCCTTCTCTTGAAGCAAGAACAGCTTCAAAGTCAGGGGGAATGTGAAATGCCTTGCATGACCCAAGGGAGGTAGTTAGCTTAGAAAGAAAAGGTTGTCTTTATTCCTAGATCTTTCTTCAGCTGTGCTACTGGTTACTGTTGTTAAAAGTAGGAGGATTATTCGTTTCCAGGTTTTGGAAGCTATTATCAAATAGCATAAATAAAAGAAGAAAAGCCTTTGATATTTTGGTAGCTTGTACATATAAAGGCTGCAATGTTTGCTGGTTAGTAAATTTTGGTATATATAAATTTTTAATATATCTGAAATTAGTTAAAATCTCTACAGATTATTTCTCAGTAAATCCTATTATCTATTGAATTTTAAAGGTCTTTTTAGCCAATGTGTGTAGAATTTAGTAATGAGAACTGTTTAACTCCACTCTCTATTTTCTTCTGCCTACTGTGCCCTTAACAAGATGTTTTACTATTACTTAAAGATTACTTTAAAGCATTTTGTCATTAAAATATTTTCCCTGTATGCATTAATTTATAACAATGCTTCTTACTTTAGAGGTGGGGTTGTTTTCTATGTCATGTGAATTGATTCAGTATAGCATCCCTGAAGTGTGGCCTGCTAATTTTTATTAAAAAAAAAAAAAAAATTCTAAATATGTGAGTACATATATCTGCTCCAAAAGTAATGCCTTCAAATTTATTTTGTTGACTCATGGCGTCAGAAACAGATAGAGGTGATACGATAGTAGGGGCTGAACCTTCCTGCCAATATTCTGTTACATGTTGTTGCTGCGTGACAGATGGCAGCAGAGGGGCAGGGCAGTCTGGCAAAGTAATGTCTGACATGGGAGTGCATGGGAAGCAAAAGCGTGGCATGGAATTCCTCCATGTGGAAAAAGTTGCACCCACTGACACCTTGATTGATGTTTGCTGAGTGTATGGAGACCAAACAGTGGATGTGTGCACAGTCAGGTGGTGGGTGGTGTGTTTCAGTGATGGTGACAGTAGTCATCTCTGCCATGTTCTGGACTCCCATGCACATATTTGAGTGTGGCATACAGGCTTTTGTTTGTTGTTGGCAAAAGGGTATAGCTAATGAAGATGACTGTGTTGAAAAATAGTATTTTGTGGCTGAGAATTTGTTCTATCAAGTAGTGTTATTATGCTCTTTGTGTCAGAAATAAGTAGGAGGCATTACTTTTGGAGCACCCTATGTGCATTATATATTATGTATACAGTTATGGAAGTTTTTCTGTTCTCTTTCTGATGGCTTTATCTGTAACTCTTCTCTTTGCAGAGGTGTGAGAGCATTGCCATTCTTGAGGGTCAGATGAATATCCTCTTACTCCTCACTTTTATGTCTTGAACACTCTCCTTTCTTTGAGCTTGAGTTTGACTGTTGTTGTGCACCTTTTATCTTTCTTGCTTGATTCGTAGCCTTTCACACCACTTTGTCTGCAGTCTGGCTTCTTTGTTGATAGAGCAAGCAGAACTTTGTCTTCACCAGGGGTGAAGAATGGATTAAAGTTTTAACGTTCCAACAGTTTTTTTTTTTTTTTATAAAATACAGCTGGAAAACACTATCGCTTCCTCAGGGAAAATTTGTTGGCTTCATTCTCTGTTTTTTGTTTTGAATCAGAACAAAGCCGCGATCTCCAAGGTTTCTTTTTTCATCTGGAAAATGAAGCAAATTAGACAGACTAGCCCCGGAAGACCAGAACATTATAGTTTTACAGTAACCAAGCCAATCTCATCTTTTTGCAAATGAAGAACCTTATAAATTTGAAGTTTATATGGCAAGTTTAATATATGAGACTGATATTCATGCCTTGGATTTGTTTTATGTGATTAAGTTACAAGAACAATTTTTGGTAAATATGTTCAGTGTCTGACACTGGGATATTGTGGGTGCATGGTAGGAGTCAAGTTTGGACAGGAGCAGTGCCGTGTTCATTTGATCACATAGGCTCAGTGAGATCAGGGAGATCTTGTTTCTGTTTCCTTAAAATCAAACAGACAGAAGTACAGGCAATTTCCCAGGGATTCCAAGAATAACGTTTGTTGATTGTGGAATATTTTCTAAATTTTGATCAGCTGCTCAGAATTTCTATTGCATTCAGTTTTCAGAAAGATACAGATTTTTCTTTCTTTCTTTTTTTCTTTCTTTTTTTAATACTCTTCAGAGTTGCTGAGAAGTGTTGTTGTTCAAAACCACAATGATCTGTAATGCTAGGCGCATATATGCAGAGATGGCCTAGAACCTCACACACAAGTGTTTGATTTACTTTGTCATTGTAGAAATGCAGGTACACAATCCTTATGTCAATTTTAAGTATTAATGTCATTTACACTAGAACACCTCCTTTTGCTTCCGTAGGGAAGGGTGTAAAGCACGTGTGTGTTCTAATGATCCTGCAGGAGAGACACGAATTGCTTTTGCTCCATATTGTTAAACAACTGTGCATGGAGATCATAGTTGTGTGATTAGTCCTGCTTGCACCACTTCTGATGCATGTTTTGTGTGTGGCACGAATGTATCTTTTGCAAGATAACAGTGTGAAATCATGCTTTAAAACCGTCCATCTGAGATGAGACAGGTTTTTTGTTTTTTTTGTTTTTTTTTAATTTTTAAACAAGATGTTGAAATGTATCATTATCTTTTATGTGGAAATGCCTATGCTTGTCTCTAGGGATGGACATGGACATGCAATTGGTCTTACAAGTGTGCATGCCTTTATGCAGAAACGTGTGACAGAATAGGTTTGCCTTGTTTGCAGGTGCATTTTGAGAGGATTATTATAAACTTGACACTTAATGTAACATACTGATTACATTGGGGTCCAATCATGCAAAGATTTACAGCTGAGGGTTGTACCAACCACTGTGAGGAATCCCACTGACTGCGATTTTGAAAGAACTCGCTGTGCAAGAGGAAAAATAAAATCTGGCATTGTGGAGCAAACGCTCCAGATGATCTCTAGTGTGGGTTCCAAAAGCTGACAGAAGCTGCAAAAATGGCTTTGGCAAGTTTCTAAACTTCTGTTTAAAAGAGATTTCTCTCTGTATTGATAGAAATTACATGCCTTAGTTTTGTCTCTTTGAAGGCGGTGAAGGATAAATTTCTGAAAAGTGAAGTAGCTGGGGGAAGCCTCGAGCTACATAAGTTTTCCTTTTACTTTCTTCAGCGTGTTGTAAAAACACTGTAAATGTTTGATATAATAAGGAAGATATGCCAAGGAGAATGTCTTGTTCTCTAACTGTGTAGATGTTTAAGATGTAATCGTTCTGGTGATGGAGTGTTACAGCTCTGAAGGTAACATGTAGTATTCTTGTCTCTTTAATCTTTGTGAAGTCAATACCCAGTGAGAAAACTGACTTTTAGCTTTTGTCTTTCCTCTCTGAAAAGGCACAGAATTGAAGAAACCCAACTTTGGCACGAAAACAGACATAAACTGTTGAGATCCACTTACCAGGAGAGGATACAGGTTTTGGCCATGAAACGAAATGACCTTTTGCAAGAAAAGAAATGTTTACAGGTAAAAGGACTGCCAAGTTATCTATAATAACCAGTGCTGTGTGGGGGAAAAGCTTGTAAGCTGCCACATAGAATTAAATGAACTTATTGTAGTATTTTGTTCAGTGCAGCAATTAAAGCCTTGGCTGTAGTCCATTTGATAATCTAAGTGATGATTGGAGATGGCAGCCATAGGAGTTGTGTTAATCTCATTAAAGAAAAGCAGAGCTGGAAGGCTCAGTGGTTTGT
Organism: Lagopus muta; assembly: GCF_023343835.1. Lineage (NCBI taxonomy): Eukaryota > Metazoa > Chordata > Aves > Galliformes > Phasianidae > Lagopus > Lagopus muta. Next base: position 70,860,529 of record NC_064434.1, read on the forward strand.
GTGCATGCTTTAATTTTTCCTGTTAGCCTTCTAAGTGTGCTCCTTATGTTCTAATTTGCCATTTTTAAATTTCACTAATCTTCAGAAGTTTTTATTTGAAGATGGGAAGAATTTTGGAGGAAGCAATCTGTGACCAATTTCTGGTTAGATTTGATTATCAATATGTGATTTGCCAGCTTTTGATCCTGAAAGGTGATCAAAATGTTTCAGTACAATGCAGCAGTCTATATGGAGCACTTGTCATTTGCCAGTGATAGCTTTACACTGTCACATGATGTCAGTGTTGTGGTAATGGTTGGTAATTGGTTGAATGTTTTAAGGCAGGTTCTGTCCAATTGTAAATCTACAAGCTTTTATGTATATTTCAGTTTTTTTTTTCTCTGTCCTTCAAAAATCTGTTTACTATCTATTACAAGTCTTTGCTCCATCTCCTTTTAAACTTCATTGATCACACTCAGCAGTTGGACATCTTAGCTTTATTTCTATGCTCTTTCTTTCCCTGAAATCTCATTAATTTTGTTTTCCTCCTTTTTGAATCCAATAGCACAATGAACTGTGTATACACATGAATGCGTGAGTACGCATATATGTGTACATGTTTACATGTACATGTACGTATGCATATATCTGTACATGTGTATACATATAAAGAAGAAATGGAAAAACATCTTAGATGACCATTGCAAACTCTTTTGATCAAGTTATCATTGTTTAGATTTATTTCCTCAATCATCAAGAGTGGGTTTAGTTTAGATTTAGCGGTGTCCAGAAAACTAGTTTTTGTAATCCTCATTATCCATCTAGCCATGTCAACATAATAAACTGAAAAATGATGTCCTTAAGACTTGATGCCAGGTAATGTTTCTGTGGTTGTTTTGGGTGTATTTCTATATAATGATGCTATGAGGACAAATTAGCATGCCCTTTACAGGCATGCTGTGAGGGCTTGTCAAAATGATCATGAATTCTGAGTGCTGAAGAAATCTGACCAGTAATGGCTGGTGACTCCTGGCATTTCTTAAAAATTGATCTAGCCTAAAATCACACGTAATCTGATCTATTTATTAATTTTCCTCCACCCTACTTTCCCTTTCCTTTTGCTGTCTCTTCCATTTCTGCATACACCTTCTGGGCTTCTAAAGTGCATATGACAGTATCTAAATTTTACATTGTAATATTTCTACCATGACCTATACTTTGTGGACAACATGAGCTTGTACATGAAATCAGGAGCCTCACAATCAGTAGTGATTAGCTGTCATGTTAGATATCTCAGTTTAAACTCAAATCCAAAAAGTAAACCTCTGGGTTATGTTTAGTGAGCTAAATATCATCTGTTGCTCCATGCTGAGACTTTAAGTCCTTTTTATCCATCCCTGGAGGCTGCCCCAGAGCACATTAAAGGCTCCTTGACATTTCTGGAAAAGAAAGAGAGAAAATTCCAGCTTGCAGGCTAAAATTTCCATTCTCCCAAGAATAAATGTATACTGTTCCTGAGCAGAATAGTTTTTTCTTTGTGAATGCTGATTCTGGTATCTGAGTTGTAAAAATGTTTCAGTATTAAAAGTGTATTTTTAAAACCAAATTCTGTTCATCTCCTGTTCTGTTCCCCTTTAGGCCGCATATTGCAGCGATTGCAATTACTACATTTTCAAAGAATATGAAGGTCTTTGTATTAAGTAGAGCTATTAAGATTTTGGCAGTATTCCCAATCCAGTAATACAGAGACAGAATTGTCCTTTGTGCACACTAAAAGCCTGATTTGAGACTCAGAGAAACAAAACTGATGCTTTTGGCCTGCTGACCTTTTTGTTCTTGACAAATGCCTGTGGGTTGAAATACGGGCCACTCTGTTTTCTTGTAGCTAAATCTAAAAGAATAAAAAGGAAGAAAACAATTGGTAAATGTAGTGCAGAGCATTAATATAAGTAGAATTCTTTGAGCCAGTTCAGTCTTTTAATGTGCAAGCGTCTATTTCTTCTTGTTTTAAGTAATACTCATGGTGTCAGAGAGCTTGCTAGAGCAACAAACCTGAATACATTTGTTTATAAAGTGAATATTAGTGAACTGAACTTCCCTTAAAATACACTGAAAATGTTAAAAGAACCTGAAAGTCAGTTGTATAAGCATGACATTTTTTTCCTGAATGTCTGCTTTATATATTGTTGAAAATGGAAAATGCTTCTTGAGATAGATACAAAGAATAACATTTTATCTTCATTGCTCAATATTTGGCTTCCAAAGCTTTTTACTCTGCACCACTGAAACCCTCTTTGGATGCAGATTCATTACTTTGTGAATGGGCTCTCCTTAAAACATTAATCAACATGGTATCTGAGTGATTCAAACCGACTTAATTTTGTCTCTGCAATTGCCCTGGAGTGAAGAGACGTTTCTATTGCCATTTTACAGATAGAGAATTAAGTAGTGAATTATAATAAAAAGCTACATGGTACTTTTTAAAGTGAATTTTGTAATGCCTACTTACTTACCTGGAAAAGGTCCCTGAAAAAGGTCTTTTCTCTTTGATTGGTCTGAATATGGTAATGGGGTATTTGAGCTTTGATTTCTGTTGAGAGTCTCTGGGTGGCACTTCAAAGACTCTTCCTTTTGATTGTGTGGAAGATGGTGAACATTCAGTCTGTGACTGTGCATGCAGATAATAGATTAAGCGGCTTGCAGTTTCACAGAGAACATAAGACGTAGAAATAAAAGCAGATGCTCCAGTATGACATTCAACAACTTAGCAAATAGCTCTCCTTTGATTTTTTTTTTTTTTTTTTTTTTTTTTTTTTCCTTAACTCGCTTTTCAAATCCTAGGATAAGTGAGCCAAGGGCCATATATTAAGTAATTTTAGTAACTAGACAACTCAGATTCCTTTATGAAGTGCTCCTTCCCTTGGTGCAAGCTGTCTCTTGGATTTCCAAGGAAAAAATGGAATATTCTTTTGCAAGAAACACCACTACCATAAAATGTTTAATATTGAATGAGAAGTCTAGAGGAACCACTGCAGGGATATGCTGCAGTAGGATGGACAGGTTGTTGATCACTTGCCAGTCTGACGTAGGATTCTATGACTGTGGTTGGACTGAGAATTTTTTTTTTTTAAGTTTTTAACAAAAGTTTTTTTAACTTAGGAAGTACTGGTGATAGGCAAAATGTGCCTGTCACAGATGATTCCGTCATAGGAATCTGAAATACGGTGTTGAGAAGCATGGGGGGAGTTCCAGACAGTACAATTGCTAGAGCTTCTAAGCACAATGGATTTAAGAAATTTTGCATGTCAACAGAAGGCTGTCTACTCATCTAATGTTGCATTAAATGGAACAACCTTAATTTATGCTATTTCTAAGACATTTTCCTAGGAGCATGGCCATTTCTTTGATTTTGTTCATAGTAAACTGAGCTTTCTGTTCCATGCAGAAAGAAATTGAAGACCTCCGAGTGAGACTGTCTGTGTTAGAAGAAAAAGATCAACAGCTACAGAGAGAAATTGAAGAACAAGATAGACTTATTCAGCCACAGGACTGTGAACTGACTACTTTACTTGGCTGTGTCTCTTTGAGAGAGCTACAGGAAATAAGCAAGGCTGTGGATGACACTTTAGCATCCTCCTATCAAATTCCATTCAGTTTGGATCTACCAGGGACAATAAAGAGGTATTTAAATATCAATACGTTATCATTGATGTAAAGTCTTGTACCTTTCCAGTGTGATGTAGAGTTCACTGCCAGTTGTTTTGTTAGTAATCATGCCTGCCAATTACCTGGATTTGGAAACTTAAGGATTTCTAAGAACAGATATTGATGTTCTAATATATCCTTCCTTAGGAATTAGGACCTTGTAGTGATTTAAAGATTTTTTACTTCATATTTTTATGTAAAAGAGTCATCAACAGAAAGCATTTGATGATAGATATTAACAATTGATGGATTTGATTTGAATTATTTTTTGGTAACTGGTGATATTTATTTCCTAGCTTGGTAATGCAGTAATTGCAGCATATTTCTCAGTCTGAAAATGTGCACCAGGCACCATCCAAATAAATATTAGACCTGTCTCTTGCTTCAATGAACTTCCAAAATAATAAAGACTGCTATGAAGAATGTTAGGCTCAGACATTGGAATTGAGGTAGTGGGGGAAGGGATAGAGCTTGAAGGCTTTTGAGACATCTACAGTTAAATGCAAAGCATATGATTCTTTTAGATGGAAATGTAGCTACTTTTAGTAACTTTTTTTTTTTTTTTTTTTTTTCTTTTAAATAACCTCATCTTTATTTTAAAAAAGGCAATAGAAGAATTTCAGCACCTAAACATTATAGACAGTCAATGAAACGTCAGTGATGGAACTTGGAAAGTGTTATTTCTTCTGTGTCATCAGGACAAAATAGAATTCCTATTTCTCCTAACTTTCTTTCCTTCCAGATAAGCAGTAGTTGTGTTGCTTTCTCATCTGTTTTTCCTCTCTTTGCATTTATTGGATTTAGATTATTTGTATTAACATTCATGAGAAGCTGCTGCTCATGTGTGCTAATTTATACAGGTTTTTTCTTAAAGTCAGCAGAATGTCTCATAGAAGACATCCCTCTGTTTTGGAGGCTTGTTTAAAATTTTAAATTAGGTTATGGGAATCTTGAATTTAGTTTGTTTTAATGGTTGCTTATACTTATGTTTCAAAGACTGAGGAATTAAAGGTTTCAAACAGTCTGAAACTATATACTTTGATTTGAGTTTTCTCTTAGTTTTGGGTTTGCTTACAAAAGAATATTCAGGTTTATTTTTTTTCACTCACATTGCTGATGCAACATTTTAGTTGTGCTTACTCTTTAAGAAACTCTTTAGTGATGTCTTAAATTAGTACTGGTTCAGGAGCAGCTTTCTCTGAGTTATTCACTCACCAGTGCCATGAATAACATATTCACTTGAAAGAAATCAGGCATTTGTCATTGGAAGTGAGTTCAGAACTTTAACAAAGATGTATGAATACTTTTTTTTTTGTTGTTGTTGTTCATTTTTGAATCAGCTCTAGAATGATTCTTTTTTGTTTTCATTTTGTTTGTTGATCAAATTTGGTTATCATGGGAGCCGATGATTCATAGAATCATAGGAGAGGTTTTCCATAGTCATAGAATCATAGAATGGCCTGGGTTGAAAAGGACCAGAATGATCATCTAGTTTCAACCCCTCTGTTGTGGGCAGGATTGCCCATCACTAGACCAGGCTGCCCAGAGCAACATCCAGCCTGGCCTTGAATACTTCCAGGGATGGGGCATCCACAACCTCTCTGGGCAACCTGTTCCAGTGTGTCACCACCCTCTGGGTGGAAAAACTTCCTCCTAGAATCTAACCTAAACCTCCCCTGTCTTAGTTTAAAACCATTTCCTTTTGTTCTATTGCTACCAACCAATCTAAACAATTGTTCCTCCTCCTGTTTATACACTCCAAGTATTGGAAGACCGCAATGAGGTCTCCCCAGAGCCTTCTCCAAGCTAAACAAGCCAGTTCCCTCAACCTTTCCTCATAGGAGAGGTGCTCCAGCCTTCTAATCATTTTAGTGGCCCTCCTCTGAACCTTTTCCAAGAACTCTGCATCTTTCTTGTTCTGGGGGCCCCAGGCCTGCACACAGTACTGCAGATGGCCTCTTCCCTTGCCTGTGATTTTTGGATCTCTTAGTTTAAACCATTTGCTTCTTTAGGTACCTGAAATAATCCTAGGGCTGTTCTGTGTGACAGTCATGTATGTTTCCAGGATGGGTTCTCAGCCACTTTTTGCTTCCAGAATAAAATATATTTCCAGAAGTGATGAGAAAAGTAATATGCTCCTGCATTGGTTTCAGCTAATAGTGTGATATCTGTGAAATATTACTTATAAGCGATGGGTGTCTTTTTAAATCCATGCAATCCATCATACCTTGGATACAGTGATCTTATATTTGCATCCAGTTATAGTGTTTTTTTTTTCTTTATGTAAGATGAAAACATTGCAAATGTATAGTAAGTCAGCTAGCATGTGTACAGTTCCAGTGGGCCCATGGAAGTCCTCCACATTGTCATAAAGTTATAGGGTAAATTCCTGCTGAAAGCAGGGCTACAATTTCAAAGTGAGATCATGTCCCTTAGGGCCCTATCTATCTTGGTTTTGAATATCTCCAAGGAAAAAGATCTTGCAGCCTCGCTTCGTGTCCTGTCTTTGACCACTCCACTGTGTACTCCTCTCCTACTGTATCTTGCCAGAATTTCTCTTGTTGCAACTTTCATTGACTTATCCTAGATCAGTATGTCTTGTGAAAGACAATGTTAGGTAAGAGGTTGAAAACAAAACCAGTTCTGCATATTAGTTCTAAATTTCAGAGTCTTATGATATTAAGTAGGAATGTTCATTTTATTTTATGATCTATTAGTTAAGAAAAAGTTTATTTTTTTCTGAAGTTTGGGCTACATATGTGAGAAATAAATAGATCTGTAATTAAAAACAGTGTTTATGTAGAAAGTCTGGTAGAAATACTGGTAGGCTGCTGACTGATGGCAAGTTTCTGGGTACCAGAATGAAAGATACTGTGCATTCTAACCGTATTGTGCTAGTCAGTAAAGTAGTGCTGTAATGTGCTTTTGCATAATTATTTGTTGAGTTGCTTTCAGCACTAGGATAGCACAAGGCTGATGTGAAGCATCTCTTAAGATAATTTCTGCTATAATGAATCATGTTCAGTAGCTTGCATCTCACCACAAAAATACAAATTATTTTGCTTTTCTTGGTCTAAATGTTATCAGCTAGAAAGTTATTAAAGCAAACTTAAGGGAAAGTGAGAGAACATCTTAAATGAAGAATAATTACCCAGATAGAATGTAACATTAGCTTGAGCATTGTTTCAAGCTTATTTTTCTTGTCAAGCATTGTTATTTTCAGGAAGATTAATAATCCTTTGTTTAGCTTTGTTTATCTTTTTTATGTGGTAGATTTTTTTTGAAAATTATAAGCCTTTGTCAGTAATTTTAACATGCTTAGAGTTTGAAGACTTGAGAAATGCTACATGCTTTACTCTGGGATCTTTCTTGAGGTCTAGTAGAGGCCCAGGTTAAAGCAGGGGCAGGTAATTTTCAGTCAAGCTAGCTAGTGATTTGACAGGGATTCTTATCCAGGTTGAGACCGTAAAATATGGTTATTTTGCTCATCAAGACAGGATTAATTACCCTTGATAAACTAAAGGGCATAATCGTTATAAAATGAGGAAATTGCTCAGACTTCTTGCATGGGGTTCTGTGCTAGAAACGTTCAGAAAGTGGTAGGAGCAGCTGATCTTTCATGTGCTCTGACATTATTGTGTGTTACTTGAAGACTATATACTGAAATCAGAGGAAAAATAGTTCTGAGTGTTAAGTGTGAAGTACTTATTCCTGGTGATTGCAAAGATAAAAAAACAAACAACACAAGAAGTACAATTGCCATATCCTTCACTGACGAGGGGGCAGTTAAAAATATGTATTTCTGAAACTGTGTAGCTTGTATCTTCTCATTATAAGGTAAGACAATGTTAATTATTCGACTTATTCTCTACAGTGCCCATTCTTTCCTTTTTTTTCACAATGGAATCTTGCTTCTATCTGTGGGGAAGTTTACACTTCTGTTCATATTTAGGTTCATTGAGTATTTTTAGTTTTGATTTTACATTTATCTCCAGATATATATATGACTGCGCAGTGTGTCATCCTTGAAATAAATTACACAGTTCCATATGGACTATTGTCTAGGCAATGGATGCTGGTTGAAGGAAAGAAATTCAATTAAATATCTTTCAAAAATTTGAATCCTCCACCTCTTTTTCCGTCCCTCCTGAATGGAGCAATTTTTAATTGGCAGGAATATTTTCCACAGTGTATATGTGGGATCTTCTAAAGATATGAAAATTTTCTACTCTGTGTATTAGTTATTATAAGACTGTCTTGGCTGGTGGCACAAGGAACTGACGTAGAAGTTTTATGCAACAAGTTCACTCTGTTTTAGTTACCTGGAGCTTATCTGAAAAAGATTAATTCAAAGTGAAATGGAAATGTTCAAGGGACTGAAAACCTTATTATGTGGAATGTACTCAGAGCATTCAGCAGCTTCAGTTTAGGCTAAAGCCTGGTGAAGCCAAGAAAGGTGTTCTTTCTAGTGAAGATAGTTTTCTAGGGAAAAGCAGGGAGGAAAAAACTTGTATGTAGTTTCCCTTATTAAGTTAGGAAAAGTAGAACCACCATTGAGAACGGTCTGCTATTGTTAGGACAGTTGGAATTTCTAGTCACGTTAGTAGTTAGCAAGCTATGTGAAATTACTGAGGAAGTCTGAGTGTAGCCATGAGCACTCACATCAGCCTTTCCACAAAAATCGTGACTTTGCAGATTTGTATTTAGATGAAGCAAAACAAATGGTACCCTATCATTCCAAAAAGGTATGTATTTTTTTCAACAAAATGTGAATTTTGTCCAGAGAAGTCTTTTTTAAATGTATAATGTAAGGTTTTCTTTGGCTATTTCTGAGAAAATGCATACATATTAAAAATATCCTCTGAAAACAGAGGCATAATGCAAATACAAAGAGCAAAGGGATGAAATGGATTTAGAATATCTAAAAGTTTCTACTATTTGAGGAGAGAAATATATGAGAATATTTCTTAGTGTTTGGTGGGCCCCTATGTAGGATAGCAGAGAAGTTATACTTGGAATGCCTGATGCTCTGAGCCTTTATGTCTTGGAGTATTTTATTCTTTCTAGGATGATTTGAGCTTTTTTGTTATCTGCACTTTTTCTTGATTTTAATTAATCTAGTGGTGCTTTGTTATAGGTAGAAAGTGATATTGGTAGATTGGTTGATAGAAGCAAACTAATCTCAACTTTTTGTTATATTCTTGAACATCTTGAGAGATTGCTATGCCATGATGCGAATCAGACCATGAAGACAGTTTAGTAGACCTCTAGGCATAATGTGTCTTTTTGAGCTGCTTTCTGGCCTCATTTGATGCTGGAGGACTTAGTTGGTCCAGGGACTGGGTACACACGGAGCTGTTTTAAGTTAGTTGCTGTTGCATTCTACTTCTGATGCAACTTGATTTAGTTGTCTGTCTTGAGCTGTCAGGTGGGCTGACAAAGCAGATAATTTCTGTAGTGGCCACTACAGCTAGGGTTTAATCACTGAATAATGGGAGTAAAGAAGAGCAAGCTCTCGGGCATCTCAGTAGTTGAATTAACTTTATGGGTCTGAAGAAATGGAGAAACAGATTGCATATGAATTACATCACATGAAGAAGCTCTGCGCAAAAGACTGTTCTTCCTGTTTTTTAACTTGTTCCATCCATAAGCTTTGGACATGGGAGTCTTCAAGACTTCTGACAGCTTCAGTTTCGCCTGCAGGCCTGCTTGTGTTGGCTTAATTTGTAACACTATCATTTTTCCATTGACGTGAAGACAATTCATGGGCCAATCTGAGTATTAGTTTACTAGTTTGACTTAAGGCCTTTCAAGTCACTCTGATTTTATTTTTTTTCTAAAGCTCAACATGGGAATGTAAGCCTCTTCTCCCTGACAGGAGAGGTTTCTGACTGCACTACGTGAGGTGAACCAAAATACAATTATGAGGTTCTTAATACGTAACAGTGCTTTTACTGCTAGAATAGCTAGATATGATAAAGACATGGTGTCTTGTTTTAACTGTAGAATTTTTCTTCTGTAATGATCTGTTAATCCATCTTCTTCTGTAGCTAAACTACAGACAGCTTCACAGAAACTATAGCAGTTTGCAGTTGAGGTGCAGTGCCAGAGAAGGTGTGTTCTGGTACTGTGAGAGGACCTTGCCCTTGGAAATTCCTCAGGCTTTGTCCCCTGAAAGAGTCTGAACCCACAACAAAATACCTCTGCCATGGTGTTTTAGGGTTTTTTTGAGGAAACTCCAGATTTCATGTCAAATATCAGACCTTAGCCTGAGTAATATTACGATTGCATCACTTTTATCCATGTTTCACAGCTGGGTTTGTGTTTTGAGGAAGAGGTTGTCACAACTTCCTCAAAAAATTTTTCTGCAAGCTTTTGTGAGAGGCAAGGTTGCATCATGGGTGAGAGAAAAAGCTTCTGTCTTGCTCTGTGATCTAACTGGACTCTCGAATTTCTATTTCTAGATAGGTAGAAGCTTTCATCACTTTGTCTACCTAGGGTTGATTTAATTCTCTTGTTCTCTGCTGAAGTTTGAAGTGCAGGACACTTGGGCATATGGCTTTCTTTCTTTTTCATTTGTGGGAGAAACACTGGAAAGAACTTCATATTTTAACATGCCAGATAATGTCTGTGCTTCAGCACATGAAATGAATTTGTTTCCTGTAAAGTTGCTAACAAAAGTCATCAGGCAGAAGTTTCTCAAAGTTAGAAGTTGTAGCAGAGCACTTTTTCACTGAGTTGCCTGTGTGTCGATGTCAGTTCTGAACTCGCTTCCCTGTTCCATGACTGCAGTTCAGTGACTTGGATCCCAGGGGTTGGAGCCCCTGTTGTAGGGAGGAGAAGGACTTCTGCAAAGTCTGCTTGTGCATAGCAGACACTGACCATCCTTGGAAAGAGCAGGAGGAGCTGGGAATACAGTAGGAAAAGGAAAAAGTCAGTCTTCCAACACTCAGAATAAAACAGTGCTAGAAAACTGAAATTACAATCATGGAGGCAGATCTTTAACTTTCCAAAGCAGCAGAAAGATGAGTACCATTTGCTTGAGTACCCATGTGTGCAATATAATGAAGAATCTGTTTTCCCCTGCTGAGCATCTGGTTTCCCCTGCTTGCCTTAACATCATCCACTGGGATGCAGCAGCCCATAAAGCCCAGGTTACATGTGTGCTGATTCCTCTGGGTGCACGTGCATTTTAAAGACGTTTATTTCTCCTTAGGGAAAAATGACCAGCTGTCTCTGTCAGTATGGGATACTGCATTCATTTGTATGTAATAAATAGTTAACAACAGTCCATGGATAGACCATTTTAGCCAGTGAAATCCAGAGGATGTTATTCTTAAGGGAATATTTGCAGCTGCCCTGGTCATGGTCTAATTTTGCTGTTCTATGACATGCTGCAGAATGATGCAGTAGAAAAACGAGAATTTATTAACTTAACAGAAAATTTAAGGAGAATGTTGATGAGTAGCTGCTGCAGGGAACCACTTGATGATGCCTTTGTTTTCCATCTGATACTCCTGTTTCAAGTAGCAGTTTGAGCAACAACTGCCACAACCACTCTGTGGCAGCAGCTGACTGTAATGGAAATACAGCAGTGTGCAAATGGCTGGTTGGAACAGATGGACAGCTTAGCTCTCAGAACGGTGTTTTATAAGGCCAGAAGGCTTCTCAATTTGTGACAATAAAAATTCAGTTTGGTAACTCAGATGCCAGCAACATCTAGCTGTTCTTATAGTACATTTTGCATGAATATGACTAAGATGTAGGTTGTTTTTTTGTGTGTTTTTTTTTTTTTTTTTTTTTTTTTTAGAGTAGATGAAGCCAAGTGCAGTCATCCTATGCTTCAACAGGAAAGCTTACTGATGAGCTGAGGTTGTACAAGCATAACAGGAAAGGGTACTTCTAGTACTGCCTCTTAACAAATAGCAAGTTGAGAAGCACGTGTATTGAAGTCACCACATAAGACAACACCAAAAACGTACTGCTCTGCAGAATGATAGCTGGAAGGGCATTTGGAGCAAAATCAGCTCCCTGATGTTTCAGAGGTAGGTAGATAATTCTGGATTCTCATTCACATGTCTTGGAGAACTCACCTTGGAGAATATGGAAATGTGCAGAAGGTCCAATGTTCCTGTACCTTGAAGTATATCTCTTGATAATTTTTGTCTCAAATCAGATTGATTTTGAGATTGGAAGCTTTTCAAGGTGATACTTGACATTTTACTTCTTTTTCAGGTAGCTAGTCTTTATAACTGATACAAATTTCACTTTCACTATGAATTAAACACAATTTTTCTCTCCTTCTGCTTAGTGTTAAAGTCTGCCCCTCAGCAGCACTGACAGACAGAGAAATTGGATTCTTACCTATTCAGTTTGACAGAAATTCACCTTTATTTTTGTCAGTGTTTAACTAGTTCTGTTGTCTTATAAATATTTTCCATGGTCTGCATATCTAAGGAAAAAGGAGTTACTTTGAAAAACTCAACATTTTATGTATCAAGTATGATTTTGCTTCCGAACCTGGAGATGAGCTACTGTGAAAACCCCACTGTTTAAGTCCCATGGGTCAGTGCAAGAAGTTGAAAAGGAACTTATGTGCTTGACTGAAATATTGCTATGGTAATATCCAGATATATAAGCCAAATCATTATGAACAGATCACACGGAATGAAGATAAAATTGACATCCATTGTCTTACGTGATTATGCTCCAAATTTGATGTGGAATAGACAAATATATGAAGTATATATTTCACCTTAGTATACTTAAAGTGACCTAGTTCTGCAAGTTATTAATTTGGCAGAAGTATAGAACTGACAACATCCCTGTAGGTCTTGCCCTGGTGAAAATCTTCACATGGTTTCTGTAATTGTGGATTTGTTGAATTTACCCAAGAAAATTTAGATTTTACTCAAGAAAACTTACGTATGTGTGTTTTCTTAGTTTTTCTTGTTCTTCAGTCCTAGTGGCAGGTATCTAACTTAAAGCAGCCTTGTGCTAAGTACAGTTTTCCTCAAAAGCTTTTTTTTTTTTTAATTTTGACTTCTCTTCAAAGTCTCTGGAAATACGTTCATTAAGAGAATTGTAGAAGTGCAAGAAAGTTATTTATTGTTTGAATTGATTTTTATACAGTGGATTTCTTCCTTGAAAGCCTGCTGATATCCCTAGACTTAAAATTTCTAGTAGATTTTTGCTTTGATGTAGGCTGATGTTTACACCAAATGTTCCATAAGTAATGCTTCAGATTTTGTAACGGACTGGACAAAGGCATTTTTGAAGGTCAGCTACTGTTTACTGCTAAAAGCAAGATTACAAGTGTAAGGCTTGGAATGCGTATTTTTATCTTCTAAGAAACTACAACTTTTCGTTACTTCATAATCTGAGGAGTCCTCCTCTTAGGAACTTCACATCAGAAAAGCCATTCTGTCTGCAGGTTTTATTGGGTTATTGATTGATTATCAGGCAGTCAAAGGCCAAATTTAAACATACTGCAAGTTGTTTAATAATCAATAAACGTAAGAGGAAGGGAATGCATATTCATATGAAGTTCAGCCCATTGTGCTTTCTCATATGCATATAACTTGAATGTAATTTTATATTATTCTGATTGTACTTAGATTTATAGAAATGAAAGTGTGTGCTTTTTGCTGAAGGATATGGGGATAGTGAGTGAAATACCAGGATCTAGAAAAATCTTTCAGGTAACAGCAGTGTAAGGAAGAATACTTGCTGTAAAGTGTACCCTTTGTCTTTCAGTTTCTGCAGACTTAGCTCAAAAATGGTCCCTCACTCTCTTTATAAAAATAAAAATATCCAGTATAGAATTTACTTGTATTAATACTTGTACCCCATTTGTAATAAGTTCTTTTGTGCACTTATACAGACTACATTTTGACTACAGTTTTTTTGGTCAGTGTATATATATTTTGTCATTAACACTGGAACTGTATCTGTTTAAGCTGTATATTTATGTATTTTGAACATAGAGATCAGCGTGACTTTGCCCATTTTCGTTCTTTGAATTCTTTCTTAGGAAGCCAAATATAACATAAATACACAATAACCTCATATTTGAAGGGAAGTATACTAGCAAAGTGGAAGGAAAGAAATTCAGAAACATAGCTTCCTTTAGTAGAAAACCATTCTTCCCAGTATTGTACTACTCAGCCTTCCTCTGAACAAAGCTACTTCCAACTATCTGCAATTCCTGCATATAAATCACAGATTCTTGGAATGTTCTTTAAACAGATTATAAACTGTTACAGAATGAAATTTAACATCCTTTGTAGTCATATCGGAAATCTCTGATTGAATGACCAGACCTCTTGATTTCCAGTCTTCCTTCTCTGTCAGTCTGGGCAGAGTGGTTTTTGCTATCTTTTTTTTTTTTTTTTTTGGTCTACCTGCTGTTCCTGATTATGAATGTCATCTCAGCGGTTTCCAGCTGTGTTATTACAAATCGACACACCCAATGCCTGTATTCCTTTCGTTTGTTTGAAGTGTTCGGACCTTACAATTTTTCCATTGACTACAGTTGTGTGCTACGCCAGCCTCAGATCCTGAACATACAACATTTCTACATCCTTGTGCAATTCTTCATCTTAAGTCTATGTTTTGCTAATATAGTACTACTTTCATCATCCAAAAAGTGTAATTCCTTAGTTCCTGATTTCCTAGTCTGATGTGTATACAGCGAGACCCCTTGATGTAGCAAGTCTATGCTGTTTTTCTTATCTCTTTATTAGGGATTCTAATGTGTGTGAATCCATTGCAAACAATTTAAATAGCTTATACAGCTATTGTATATGACACATAGGGAAAATAGCAGATGATATATATATTGCCATCGGTTCTATGACTGTTAAAAGCCATTCTTCTCTTGCATTTACTCAGTTAAATTTGTATTAATTGAATTCCTGTCTTATTCTACTCCTTCCATCAGTCAGGTCAAGAACTTTGCATTCTCTATGATGGAGTTAGCTTATATTGGATTTGAGAAGTAACTTCTAAATGGCTCTTACAATAGATTGCAGAGGCTGTGAGAACAAGCAGTCAAATTCTTGATTATCTGTTCTACCAGAGAAGAATAGCAATGAATCAAAACTATGGCCGTTTTCTCAGGCAAGAATTAAGTGTTATTCCAAGGAGCTTTTTAATGCTGTTTTCCCCAGTAGTCATAAGTAAAGCAACTTCTAAGCAGACAGCCTACCCCTTTTAAACTGAAATATGATGCTCTGGGGTGCTGGTAAAAGAAAATACTGTTTCTGGTTCAAGTCACGTGTAACAGATCATGGCTGTTAAAACCCTTTGTTGGTGGAATGAATCGGTATTGACCGCTTGGTTTCTGCTGTGGGTCAGCTGGAGCATTAGCTTGTCAGTTAATTGGAAACTTGTGAGGGGCTTCTCCATGATGGTGTTTGGTGGTAGAAGAGGAAAGCCTGGGAATAAGATTAATGATAAACTATTCTTGCTGGTAAAAGAAAACGCTGTTTTCTGTAAAAATTCTGGCTAGTTCATGCCCAGTTCTGATTATTGCTTGTGAATAATATGATGAGTTGATTTCTAAAGGGATAAGGAGTTCCTACAGTAGCACACTGATGGCTAACAAATAAATTCGAAGCAGGATACTACTGTGAAATTCATACAGTAAGTAATAAAAAAGATGGATGTGAGGGTATGTATGAATGCTGTAAATGTAATAAAAAAACTTTAGATTTTGTGATCAATGCATATCAGTATCTTGAGTCAAAACTGGTTTACTGATGCTGGTTTTTTTTTATTGATGTTGCTCAGATTAATGTAGAACTTTCTCAAAATTCTACTCTCACTGAAATAGCAGTTTGTAGTAGTTTGTATTATTTTTCAGTGGCTTTAATAGATGATCATAAAAGAAATCAGAGGATAAAGGTGCCTTTTCTCACTCAAGTGCTAGACCTGAGTCCGTGTGGGTTTGCAAATTGTCAGTAAGGATTCTACAACTAGGCCATAGTTTGCAATGCTGTTTGAGACATGTGGTTTAAAAAGAAATAAAAAATTGATCTTGTTTCCTCTTAGCTATGTGAATTCTACAGAGGACTGAGACATCATATAAAGCTGGGGGGGGTTCTTTGTGAGGAAAGTAAACAGCTGAGAGGAAATACATACTGAAGAGGTTTGTTAAATAGAGGTGCCATTTTGCGTTGTAGTTCTCCTGGCTATAACTGCACTTTACGTTTTTATTATGTCTTGGATCTTTGGAGCTGAATTTTATAAGTCAGGTTGAGAACAACTGGGTCAGTCACCCATTACTCATTCAATTACACACTGCAGCCCTGCTGCTCCCAGCTGACATCTGTACACACGGCATGGCTCTTTTCTACATAACCTGTCCAGCTCCAATGCTACTTGTGCAGATGCTAAGTCCCTGGGAACTCCACAGTCTAAGAAGAGAAATGGTGTAAGAGTTTATTCCCCCTGGAGTGCCCAGGGGCAGGCAGGAAGCTGCTAATGGCATAATTTTGCATGTAATATTTTGTATTTTGCCCATATATCGCTGTAGAAGAGGTTGCTTAGGGAGAAATTTGAGAATGCCATATGGGAAATGTTGTTAAATCACTTTTGTGGAGGTAGCCAGTGTATTTCTGTTTGCTACTTTACACAGGCAATAGCTTACATTGTCATAAACTGTTTCTGAGTGGTCTGCTTCATGCGGAGCTGGGAGGGATCCTGGTGTGCTGTGGTGTTAATGAGGTGCTTGACCTTGCTGTTCTGTGGGCTGAAGTTGTGCGCTTTGCAAAGGAGGGTGTTAGAGAAAGCAATACAAATAGGTTCATCATTAACTCAATTAGATGATAATTGCGCAGCTGGATTCTGCCTCTGAGTCCATCTCTCTTTCTATGCGAAGTGGGGCAGAGTGTTTCAGCCAGGCTCTGTGGATGCTCAGTAGCTGAATGCAAGTCCAACTGCATGTTTGCTGGAGTTTGGGCTGAGTGCTAACTTTTGAAGCTGAGCCCAATAAGTGCTGTGCTTAGGAAATGAGAACCAACAAGTTATAGAAAAACTGAAATGCATGCAAGTAGGCAGCAGGGCTCACGTGTGTCTCAAAGTGAGCACTCAGTGTTAATGCTTGTTCTGATTAACAATGTCTTTGTGTTTCTCTCATCTGTTAAATGAACACGAAGGTGCCTTATCTTGCAAGGGTGTCACTAGAATAAATCCAATCATTTTTTTTTCTGAAATGTTTGGGTACTTCAGTGATGAACATTAATGAAAAGCTCAGAAATATGTGAAAGTTTCTTTATTCAGAAAGAATATCACTCTTAGGTTGTAAAGGACAATTTTTATAATGCATTTAAGAGGAAGAATTGAAATATTGCTGAAAGGGGAGCAGTGTATGTGAATTGAGTGGTCTTATGGAAAAGAAAATAGTGTCTGACAATAACTGAATGTTGTATAAAAATGTACACCTACAAAATAGGAGGGAGAGAATTATTGCAGTAGCAGAAAGTGTCTATACTCACTCCTGATGTTTTATTGGCCTAGTATTTGAACTTTGTTAAAAATGTAACTAGTGCCCTTGGTGCTTGTAAATAAATTCCCAAAGTTATGTCAACAAAATCCTAGTGTTAAACTTTGTATATGGAAGAAAACCTTGAGTTTGTCTTCACTGTGTGGATTATGTCTCAAAATCTGAATTTCAAATCAATTTTATACAAGTATTTTGCAGATTTTTATTAAACAATGGAAGATGAGTAGCAGTATTTCGTATAAAATCAGCATGAGAACAAATGACTGCATTTGAATTTTCACTGGCAAACTAACTTCTAAGAGGATAGTTGACTGCAAACTGTATTAGAATTGCCTTTCTTGTTAGGTCTTTTCTTGGTAGCTTAACAAGGCACCAGTTCTAGACCCTGCTTTGACCTCACATAGAACAGTTACACAAGTGGTCATAATTGTGTTTTAGATGCTGAAATGTGTTTATTGTACAACTCATTAACGGAGACCTGTACTCTATAAATTGTTTTGCAAATTAAGGGAGTTAATGGATAGAAGTTGGGTAGAAAAAATCTCAGTCAACCACCAACAATGTTGAAACCAAATTTACGGATTTTATTTGTTTTTGGCTCCTTGTACTGTTGTGAGTCACCTTAAAGCCTACGTATTTCATTTCATATAAAAATGTGTCTTGTGTAGCAGACCATGATGAGCAGAGAAGGTCAACTTTATTTTATTTTAATCCTTTCTAGCCTTCAGGAAAAAGAGCAGTCGCTCAGCGTGTCCATTAAAGAAACTACTGCCAAAGTAAGTACTCATCAGCTATCAGTTATTCTTCAGAATATTTAGAGAATTGCCTAATACATTGCATTATAATTGTCTGTATTCTGTAAAGTTTGTTTTGTTGTGTTTCCTCTGAACAGATTTTACTGTTAAATATTTTTAAACATACACCCTAAAAAAAGATAATTACATTTTGACGGGCCACAGAGATTACGCTTAAGGAAGCAGATGGAATCATCTATTGTTTCTTGCCTTATGTTTACAAGTGATCAGTCTTGTTGCTGGCCTCAATTTAGGAACAGACTCCTTAGTGCTTCATGAAAAGAAAGTGAACTCCACTCACAGATGAATGTTTTCACGCTTTTGCCTCTTACTTCCTAGCTGTCAGATTTGGCTGGTGTGAAGAAAGAATAGAAACAAAGTTCCTCTTTCCCCTATATTTCACTAATAATAAACTAGCAATCTTTTTAAAACTGCAAAGAAATGTAATGTTATTTGTCATATGTTGGTTTTTAATTGGAGGTGTTACAACTTTCCTTTTAGTTTTTGTTTTTCTCATGGTCGTCTTTCCATGAAATACACTACTGTATTTTCCTTGTTATTGCAAAAGTGGCTCATTGCACACCATAGCTTCCTTGCTCTGAGTACTCTAGGAAGGTTTATTTATTTCTAACTCTTATAGAAATATATGGAGCATAAAGGGGAAAACATTTGTTATTCAATCATTAATTTTTCTGAAATACATTTTTTCTCTCGTGTTAGTTCTCTGATCTCTCAAAAATTAATGAAATATTTATCCTATGTACTCTATTTTTCATAATCATTTTCCCAACACTTTTAACATGCACTGTTAAAAAGACTGACTGCATCACTGCATCTGCATACTTCTCCTTCCCCTTCTCCTGCTTTGATTTATTTTTTTTTTTTCCTCCTCTATTCCATGCATATGACTACCTCTTGGGGAATATTAATATAGATCATTATAATATGGCACTCCTCTCTGTATTTTTTTTAAATGACTCCAAATAAAGTGTTAGGAAAAGGATTATAATTTACCTATGGGACATCCACTGAAATGAATAAGAGATTTGGTAGCTCAAATTGGTGTGTCAAGCTATTGGCAAGTTAAAACATATGTTATGCAGTTTGTCTTTTCTCTTAAAAATGTGTGCCTGTACATTTTGAAGGTTTTTTTAACCTGAAGTTAAATAAGAAGTTTAACCTGAAGTTTTGAATAAGAACTGAAACATTAGGTAGCAACTGAAAAGTGAACATGGCAGAATTCCACAACCTATTTTGTTTCTTTAAATATTCAGTAGGTAAAATATTACTTTAATTTCATTCCATTCTTGTGTGATGGCTTCTATTTATTAAAAACAGTAAATAGGAAGCAGGTAATCAGACTCCTCCAAATCACTTATTAAATTCAATTGTTCAAATCTCATCATATTTTCTTCTCAACCTTAACAGAGCTGCTCTTTTTAAACCTTTTCATTTTATGGGAAAAATATTACTTTGTGAAAGGCTTCTTCCTTCCCCCTGTATCACAAGTGTTTATGTGGCCTTTTCTGCCTCATCTGTGCTGTTTTCAGCTGGGGTTGCAGAAGGTAAGATCAGACTGTCAGGGAAGGCAGACTCCTTTATCTATAAATCCTTCATCTATATTCTTCCTGCAGCCATTAATATCAGCTTTTACAAATGTGAAGATTGTGCTGTGTGAAGGTATCCAGGTGGACTCCTCTTTCTTTTCGGGTGGCATAAAGACAATTTCCACGTCTTTTCTAAAGCACTGTTGTAAAGAAATGTGAAAGCTACTCAAAATTCTTTTTCTTTTTTTCTTTGGGATGGTTAGAGGAAGAGTTAATTTCAGTGTTTTGGTCTATACCCTTGTTCCTGTTTCTGTCACTTGAGATTAACATCATATGCTGTCAAGACAGAAAGAATAAAAATGGGTAAATTTTGCTTCTTTTCAGATTGATTCCACGTAGCTTTTCTAAACAGCATTCCACATTTTTAATTACAACTATCTTCTGGAGTGCTGTTTATGTACCTAACCAAAGATCTGTAGGATTTATTCCAAAAAAAAGGGAGACTTTTTTTTTTTTTTTTTAAGTCGACAGAAACTAAAACCAACCAACCAAAAACACTAAGGATTTTTAAGAGAAATACTTTAATATTAGGCTGTAAAGAAGCTCCCATTTGGTTTTAGGGAAGTTTTTTGTAACTGGAGCTCCTTGGTCCAATTACTGAGTCCTCAAACATGAGTACAGGCTATCTGAATAGGAGCACAATGATAGCATGTTCACCTGGAGCAAAGGAGGGTGTGAGCTTTGTGAATGCTCATCATTATTGTTAGCTAGGAAACAAATAAATAAACAATTTTTCCTCAGAGGCTGAAAAAGCTGCTGTAACAAATAATGGTAGTTGCTGTTAGGGTAAAATAATAATAATAAAAAAAAAAATTAAAGGAATTGGACCTCATAGATTAGAATTGATGTAAAATAGAAGCAGGGCTATTAGTTTAGAAGACGTTAAATTATTTGCCTCTTCCAGTCTTTCATTTAATTTTGTTGAACTATGCCATATGATAGCTCTGAAGATTAATGTTTTTCATTTATCTGCAGAATACATGTGATGTAGATACACGCAGAGGCTCAGTAATGTATTTATCTCATGTTCCAGAAGAATTATCTCTGAGTTAGAGTATCCTTCTTTCAGCCTTTGGTCCCTGCATTTGGTCCATTAATAAAAAGTGCAAGCAAGCTTCATTCTGACAGTAATGCTTACAAAGTTCACAGTGTTTACTAGAAACTGTTTAAACCTCCTCCCATCTTGTTTTGCATAATTGCCAAATGTCTGTTTAGTGGTAATGACTTTAAGTTACTACCAGCATGAGATGTATTCACACAGTTTTCCTAGAGCTGAAAGATTCCCAATCTAATTGCAATTCACTGAGCCATTCAGTACCCCTAAAGAGAGAACACTGCTTAGAAGGAAGTCATTAAAAAATTTAAGATTTGTTTTGGAGATGAGAGACAGACATGGCCTTGGGTTCTACGTGCACGTTTATTCACCTCTGACAGTTTTGGGGTTATTTTAACATTTAAAGTAAATCAGTAGGCAGGTCACTGAGAAGGAAATATTGAAATAAAGTGAAATACCTGGAAACTGAAAAATTATAATTAATGTACAAGTGACATGTGTTTTTAAATTAATAAGAAGATTCTGAATTGTTTGCAGACTTGGATGATTAGATCTGTTCATTCAAAAACTCCATGATCCATCCATAGTTAATGGATACTCTCAGCTAAAGTAAGAGGGTATTCACCATTTAGTAAGATTTACAATCAGTGCTGTATCTGAATTATTATCCTTCAATTATGCAAACAGGTAAGCCATGAGAGCTGTAAGGCTCCTAAAAAGCAGAATAAGAGCTGTGCTTTTGTTAATATGCATGGAATATACACATGCTTTGAGGAAAAAAAAAATCAGGAAGAGCTGAGAAACATTCCTCTGGAGATTTCATTTCACATCTCATCTCTTCACAACTGCCCTGTCTCTTTCTTGATTATTGCTTTACCCTTGGTTCCAATGAATGCAATGTTTTCTCAAGTGTCAGCTACAATTCTGAGCAACTGCTTGATTTCTGCCTTCAGAACAAGAGTGTTGGCCTTAACTAGGTGAGGGATTTTTGTTCATTTTTCTATTCTTCACAGTTGATGCGATATGGAGTAAAAATCAACGCTTTTGAATACGTAGTGGTTATATTATTTGTGTACAGTGTTTGAAGTCATTCTGAGGTGACAGTGTACACTTCAAGTGTACAAACAATTGAGCTACCTTTCTTCTCATCTTTCTCTCTCTCTCTCTCTCTCTCTCCATATTTCTAATACTAGCCATGATTCATTGCTGAAAGATGTCCAGGTTGGTTGGTTGGTTTGTTTGTTTGTTTTATATAGTCAAGCCTGAACCCAATTCAGCTGTGTCTTCTGGTGGTGAAATGAAGTGTTGAGCTGTTATTGCCTTTTCAGGAGCATGGCAGCTACTTTTTTTCTTTTTCATTAGGATACGTGGCAACAAGTTCTGTTTGAAAGTTATTGTGTATTCCGAGTTACGAGGTCTTAAACTCCAAACATTGGTTCATTTACATTCTACTCATTCCAAGCATCACTGCTAATTTTGAAAATGTACAGAGTTCATTGGCTGTCCTATCTTCTAAATACACCCTCAATGTCTAGTGGTAAAGCACGTCCTCTCCTATATGGATAGCCAATGTCACTGCTCTTCTCTATTTTTTAAGAGAATGTGTGGTAAGCCTAGAAATTTTGATTCATCTTTGATACTTCTCTGAAGGCATCACTTTTTATTAAGTTTCTTTGCCTTGCTGTAGGATGTTATGTCATGTCTATAAACCAAGAACATTTGAAGCTCCATTTAAATTGCCTTATATTTGTACATGAATGAATTATATATCATGCCTGTCTGCCTCAATCTAGGTTTGCACGAGTCAGAAGCTCTGCAGTACTTTAAGGAAGAAAGTGAATGATATTGAGGCGCAACTACCAGCTCTACTTGAGGCCAAAATGCTGGCTGTATCGGGTAAGTTTTAAATTCTAAGAAGGGCTGACGTTGATGAGTGGCACATTAGATCTTTATATAGCTGAACCATCTTGGGAAAAGTCATTGATCTACGCTTATACAGATCCCTTAGAGTCTTGGTAAGCATGGTAGAACCAGGCTGTGTCATGCCTTGCTTAAGGTACTTCAAGCCTCTCTCCACAGATAGGAACTGCTTGTTAAGACATTACTGTGTGGTAGACAGTAAATATGCAAAGAACATGATGTTTTTCCATTTTCCATAAATGACATTGGTAAATAATAAAACTTTTTTTTTTTTTTTATTACTTTATGATTCTTGGACTTTACAAGTTAAATACCTAGAGCTCTCAAGCTAAGGGTCATAATAAATTTATTACAAAGGTGCAATAATTACAAATATGGCTTTAAATGACCTTTTAAAATGAAATAAAATAATTGGCTACAACTACAATTCAGATCAATAAACAACTAGTGCTCACAACGTAAAAGCCATTTGGTCATTGGAGCACTCATGCATGTTATATACAACCAGTATAACATTAAGATGTCATTACAGAGTCTGACTTGTGACAATTTTACGTGACAGTTATTTGGGACTAATGCACTTTTTACTAAGGAAAGAAAGCAAAGCACAGCTATTTCTCTACACTGAATTACTTTCTATTGAAACTTTGTGCAGTGTCACATGATTTGTTTGTGAGAAGTGGATAATGTCAAATTTCAGCAAAATCCAGAAGGAAACTCAAGTCAAGATCTTGTGATAGTAATGAGTGTAGCCACTTTCTTTTGCTTTCGTGACACCTTTCAGAGTAGAAACCCTATTATTTTTTCCTGTGTTCACCTACAAGGTGAGCTGACCAATCGCCCTTCTCTGCCCCTTAGACCATTTGAGCCATTTCATGATTTTCTTGGGAATGCAGTAGCCCAAAAACTGAATCTGCAACTGCTCCTTCTTGTCAGCAAGAAGTGGTTGGCTGGAAAAGATGCTCTTCAGTTTGAGACTTTAAGGGAGTAAATAAATACTGGAGTACTATTTCCAAAACATTTGTGACAATATTTTGTACTTGTTAGCTCTTAAGAGAGGTTGATTGCTTCAGAGATGAATTCAAGAGTCAATTTAATGCTGATGCTTCTACAAAATGCTTTTTACTACTGTGACCATAATACTGTGTCTTTGCAAGCTTTTTAAAAAATATTCGTACTATTTCTTTCTATGATAAGGAGCAATATTTCTTTTTTTCTTAATCTGAAAAACTCTTTATTCAGGGGAATTTTAATGACTAAGCATTACAATCTTAAATTGTTGTTAAGGTAAAATTCTTTAATTATCTTTCTGAGAATCTCAACAGGATTTGAGTGTTTTTTGCTATGTAAGTTCATACCCAGCATCTTCCATGACTGCGTTGAACAACTTTTGATATTGCCTTCCCATTCTGTCCAAAGTTTTTTATTGGAAACAATACCCACTAGTACCATGTTCTGAATTTGGTGCTACAAATTAAAACATATGAAGTCCATCTGAGTAAACAAATGCTATTTTACAATGTGAGTGATAGAACTAGGAGCCTTTTGGGATCTTCCACAACTGAAAAGCTCTGAGCACTATAACATAAACATATATTTTCATACGGTATAAATCTTTCTTTGACTACAGTATGTGTAAAAGTAAATCCAAAAAAAGTGTGAAGTCCAACTGTGTTCTGGTGTAGTAGATGATGGACAGCAACAATGATACTGAGAAGATTTTTTGTCATTTGGTGGCTTATTTACAGTGAGGTTGCAGGTGGAGACTTTTTCAAGAACACCTGGAAATTGGTTCTCAATCCTAGGCTTGCTGATGAAGAAACTGTCTGGACTCATATGCAAGGATTAGTTTGTCTGAACTGTATGCGAGTGTAAAATAAGAGGCACATTTATGATCGAAACCAGTTTCAGATAATCCCCATCTTAAATAGTGTCTACTGACATCAACATGAGGGCTTTGACTTAATGTGTATTTATCAAGACTTAATTGTTGTCTCCAAATCTAATCTGGATGGCTTTCATTTCTAGGTTATGCTGGGAGGCACAATTGCATAGACGTGCTGTACACTGTACCACTGTTCTTGGGTTTCTCTCTTGGAAAAAAATGTGGGATTTCAATTACAGCTTTGTAGAATGACCATGACTTTAAGTCTGTAAGTGAGCTGCTTTTTAGAAATGCTTAGAAGTGTAAAGCAGGGGAATGATGAAGCAGGTTATGTGCCTTAGATGTGTGTGCATGAAGAGAATGAAGAGAATTTAAAAGAAAAAAGATGAACTTCTGGCATACCATCAAATGTGAATCAATATTGCAGAGATTTGGTAGAGGAAGCTGAGACGTGTAACTTCAGTTAGTTACAAATTATAGTGTATTGTGATAGGCAAGCAGAGGGAAAGATATTGCATTGCATAATAAATAAATAAGCAAAAATGTGACTTCTGAAGCTGGGGCAAAGATGTAAAGCAATGTAATTTAATGCCCCTATGTGAGAATACTCGAACAATGTCTTGTTACCATTGTATCAGAAACAGAAGGTGACTGGGGCTCTTCAGGTCCGACTAGTAGTAGAGTTGAAAGCCTGGAGTTAAAAATAATGGGTGCTTGTTCCTAACAGGTAAGTAATGCTAAAATGGGAAGAAAGCATCAAAGATGATTAAGCAAGGTAGTGAGTTGTGATGAAGATAACTTCTTTTGCAGGGGGCAGGGAGGTAGGAAAAATGCGTACAGGGGAGCAAGTAATTTAGATCTCATTTTTGTAGCTGGAGGGAACTGGTCAGAAATCAAAGGTGAAAGGTAATTTTGTAACAGTAGCTGCTGCAATTTCTTTCACTTGTATTAAGAAATGGCTAATTATATTAGATGTAATGGCTCTCATTTTTGTTAAAGGCAGAATAGTATGTAATGTATAATGGAATGACAAAAAAAAAAAAAAAAGGTGCTCTGATGACTGGAAAGCTGAAAAGAGAGAAAAGCTGTTTTCTGAAGGAAAACAAACAAAAAACCTAAAATAAAAACACTTTAGAGCACAAACTTCTAAAAATCAGAAAAGACAGGACACAGGCAGTAGGAAAGAGGGTCAGGAAGAAATTATTTGGTAAATTCAGAAGAGGAAAGGGGAAGAAGGAGATAAAATAGCTGGTGTGGGTTTTTTTTTTTGTTGTTGTTGTTTTGTTGTTGTTGTTTTTTTGTTGTTGTTGTTTTGCTTAAAAAGGCAAAAACAATGAGCAATGAATAATACAGAGAAAGCTGAAGTATTTAGGTCTTGTGTAGTCATGTGTCATGCATAAATGAATGGTATCTCTTAAGTAAGGCATAGTTAAGAAATAAGTCTCAACCTTAAAAATACTGGCCATCATTGAAGCAAGATATTGTATGTAAATATCCCCTGAAATGGTGGACTAAATCATGAGAAGTGAGAGAATCCTCAGTTGGGAAATATGCAGCTGTTTAAATCGTAGAATCATTAAGGTTTGAAAAGACCTCTAAGATCATCCAGTCCAACTGTCCACCTACCACCAATATTGCCCACTAAACCTTGTCCCTAAGTACTACATCTACCCTTTCCTTTGAACACTTTCAGGGACAGTGACTCTACCACTTTCCTGGGCAGCCTGTTCCAAAATGCCTCACTGCTTTTTCTGTAAAGTATTTTTTTTCCTAATATCTGATCCTGAATCTCCCCTGACAACTAGAGGTTTCCCTCTCCCCTTATGGCTGTTACCTGAGAGAAGAGGCTGACCTCCATCTTGCTACAACCTTCTTGCAGGTCACTGTAGAGAGAATAGGGTCCCCCCTGAGCCTTCCCTACTTCGGACTAAATGGGCAGCCTTGGAATAGTACAAAATGCAAAGGGAATTATTAATTGTGCAGTAACATTTAATTTTACTGGACATACTTTTCATTTAGTCTTGGAAACGTTAGGCAAGGATAAACATTATTTCTGCTTTTTTTTTTCTTTTTTTTTTTTTTTTACCGTAGCAACTAGATCATTGAGTGAGATAATTTCCTTAAACAACAATACTAACAATCTGAGAACAACTGTTTTCTTTTGAGCAGATGTTGCATTGTCTTCATTTAACACAGCATTTCCCCCCAGGAACAAGTTAGTGTTAAAGGTTTTTGGAGCAGTGTCAAAGCAAGAAAGTAACTGAATGCAATTACATGCGATTGGGTTTGTGTATCCCCATAGTTAAGCTAGGTAAAATTAATGTTTTAATACTTATTTTCTTTTCAGAGCTTTCGTATGTGTGATGATGTGATGGTTTGGAATGCATGATATACACCTCAGCATTAAATAACTGCCTGAATAGCTTTGGAAAGTACTAATGTTCTATATGTACTGCACTTTCTATTGCAGTTACAGTGATTTACAGTTTTTGTGTATGTATAATAGAACATATGCAAATAATATAGCTGGTCTTGTTCTGGTAAAAAAAAATACCAGCATAAATGCAATGTAAGCATAGCAATTCTGCCATTTTGTCAATCCAATACCTTTGATTTTAAGACTGTGTAATAAAAGATTCTGTAAACCAGAATCAGATGACAGCAGAGATGATACCACGTATGTACAAGTTCTTCCTTGCTATTATTTCTTCTTTGAAAGAAGTGTAAAACTAAATTCAGAGGAGAAACAGAAAAGAATTAATGCTCAGGTTTTTGAAGGCTGTAGAATAAATACAGCAGACTAATGGCATTATGATGAGATTTCATAAGGAAACAAACAAACAAACAAAATCCTTATTATTGAATGCTCAAGAGCTATTTCTATCAATAGTTAAAATTCAGGTTATCTATATACGCAGCTCTTTAAGTTCTGATTGGCATTTGCCTACTGTGATGGATAACTCTGAGTTAATACTCCTGAGATTCTAGTTAAGAATTTTTCTCCAGACATAACTGATAGAATCTATTATATTGTTCACTGTTCTGAAGTTAGTAGCTTTAGCTAATTATAAGTAACAAATACTCTTCATTGCATGAGATTTTACTGTTGATGTACACATTTATAAATAATTTTTGGTAAAATCTTTTGGTTTACCATCCAATAGTTGGATTGCTATTTTTTGTTGCCGTTGTTTTGTTTAATTTGATGAACAAATGAGGAAAAACACCTTAATTGTCAGTGCTTGAAAACCTGTGTGCAAATGTTATAGTAATTGCTTCTTACAAGAGCTCTTAATGTGTTTATAAAATGTCTGTCATCAGTTATAGGAAAAATATGACAGTACGCAATACAGCGTTCATTCTGCTAGTATGGTGGGTGTATTTAGCACAAAATCTAGTGGGATCAAATAAACTTAAAACATTAAGAGAAATTCAGAAATTTGATACGTAAGCAACTGTGAATATAACTGCAGAAATATTATTAAAATTTGTTTTTTACTCTAGACTGTTTTGTATGAAATCAAATAATAAGTGAGAGGGTGCATTTCTCATTTTTTCCTCAGTGAGAAATTAATTAAGAATGAGGAGAGTTGTAACCTAAAATACATTTTTCAACATCATTTGATCTGTTTTCTATATGTGAATAAAGTAGATTGAGATAGATTGCAATTTGTTCATATATACAAACATGTATACACATGCACACATACAATAGCTATATGATTTTTTTCCTCTCTTGAGGATGCGTGACAGTATGGGATCAGATAGCCAGAAAGCATCTAGCGGGTAGTTAAGAAAATGTGAATGAAAAATGGAAAGTGTTATGTACTTATCTATGAGTTGCACATCATTAACTTTCCTTATGTCTGCAGATGCAAATTAGGTACAATCACAGAAATTAGAATGAGTGACTTCTTAAGTAGTTTGAAAAATATATATACTTTGATCTCTACCGGTCGGAGATTTTGTGTCATCATTTTATTGTTATCTCAATCTCTATTTCATTAAATGTCTGCAAATACATCGGAACAACTGGAAATGTTGTAGTATGATTTCCAGCAGTACAATGAAAAGTGTAGAAGTGTAGCTTCTAAACAATATGACATGTATACTAAACACAAAATTTAATGCTGGCATTGTTGCTTCTTTGCCTACTTAGATGCTGATTTAGGCCAAGTTCTGAATGGCTTAAAGAGCACTGCATGCTACAGAGAGGACGTGTCCTTTGGTCTATACTGACATCTACCAGCCTGACTGCCGTTACCAAAACATGCAGATCCAAGGTTGAAAACGTGGATGCTTGTTTTCATTACTATATTGCTTTTTGTCACTTCATGCAGGTTAAGTGTAGTCACCACATTCTCAACAAGATGTTGATATATTCCCTGCCACGCTGCATACTGTTTTTATTGTTTTCTGCTCAAAGGCAGTAGTGCTCCTGTTTGTGTATTTAAATTTCGAGAGGGACTGTTTGGTGACAGATGGAAAACTTAACTAGTGTTAGAGACAAGAATACCAAGGCCCCTTTGTACCTTCTTATATAGGCTTAAGTTTTTTGGTGAATTGGAGTTTTACAGAAACCTGGGTCTTGTCAGATGACAAAATTGCTTCTCTGCATTTAGCATCTTACTTTTGGCAGCGGTCTGGATTGATGCCTCAGAAGCATATTGCAATTTGTTCTTCATCACAGAATCACAGAAACACCAAGGTTGGAAAAGATCTACAAGATCATCCAGTCCAGCCATCCACCTATCAACAATAGTTCTTACTAAAATTCATGCTTGTATCACATCCTGCTCCAGCATACAGCGCTGTGTACTGGCATGTGTTCCCACAATTATCAGTTTATGCCCCATCCAAGTGTCTTGCTACAAGTTATGAACCTTCTGAAAAGCTTATTAACCTACTTACAAAAATAACACTAGTGAGCTCCAAAGCTAAGTCCTTAACGGTCACATAGACCAAAGAAAACTATGCTATTTGTCTTTTTATCTTACATCCAAATGAGATTGACAGGTGTTATTGACTTTCAGTGAAAAAGATAAGTTACAGTAGCTGAAACTCCAAAATGATATGTGACCAGACAGCAGAAAATCATTGCTTCTGTTCGAGCAATCAGTCAGCCATGCAGAGACTTACTCTCTTTCTCTACTGTTACCTAACCTGCTCTCCCTGGAGGAAGGAAGAGTGGAATAATCTTTCTGGCAGTTCCTTTTCTGGATGGACAGAGCTGTGAAGGGTTGATGTTCAAACCACATGGGAAGATCTCTGGAAAGGATGCAAGAAAACCTCCTGTGTGGTCTGTAGAAAGGGTTAGTGCTGTCCCTCCTACAAATCCAGGAGAACATGATGAAAATCCCCTGAATTTCAGTGTAGGCGCTTTTAGTACAAAAATCCAGGTGACTTGTTTCTTGGTTAGGTTGGTAAACAGAGCATGATGATTTCATGAAGCCTTCTAGATAATGAAGATTTGGTCTGAGCTGTTCCCCTACTCTCAGGTGTGTCTGTCTTCTCCTTTGACAGTGGTGTGGAGGAAAGGCAGAGGCAAGAGAGAGGGGAAATGAGCTGATCCTATGCTCATCTCTCCCAGTGCAGGCACCAGAGCATCGAAGGAACACTGTGGTCACTGGTCTCTATTGCTCTTTAAAACAGGTTACATCTCGGCGTTGCTGAATTACCAACTTCCAAATCTGAGTTTTCTCCTCAAGGCTTTTGTGCCTTTTCTCACTGATAATTTTCACTTGAGTCTTTGAATTGTTAATACTGATTTAATTTATTAATTTATTTGATCAATGACGGATTTCTGAGTTGCTGCTCTTTGGTGATTGATTATACCTGGTACAATAGGCTTTCCAAGGCAGAGAATTCCTCTTCTAAATGTATGTTTTGGGGTCTGTTGCCTACTTCTAAATGGATTATCTTATTTCATCTTTCAGAATCATATCAATCATTTCAGTAGCATTTGCTTCATAAACGTGTTAGCACATGTTATTACTTGACAAAAATAATTGCACAAACACACTGGCACTATCTCCAAAATCTTTTTATTCCTCTCATGTTTTTACTGTTTTTTCTTTGTGAGAAGCTAAATGATATATATTTTCTTCAAGTTTTGTTCTGGTTGGAATTGTTTTGTACTCTCATGGCGTGGAGGATTTTCAGGCTTGAATTCCAGTGCCTTTCATGGTGGTGAATGCCCCAAGCTAAAACATGAATTTTCACTTCTTTGTGTCATTAGAGGCACCATTAGTCTACGGAGGATTAGCTTATAGTAATGATAAGTACAGACCAGTTTCTTTCCTACATGGGTCTGATTGTCTGGTACATATGCTTCAGTGTTATGCAAAAATTGTTCCTTTGCTTGTATTGTAATGAATATAGTTTCAGAAGGGGTGAGATGTACCTCTCTGCATCAAGCATAAATAATGGAAAATATGAGTGTACTTTCTGGCATGAATATGAGAGACTTAGAGCAAAAAGACTGCATCATTAACTTTGTCCTATGTTTTGAGGACTTCAAAGGATATTTTTAGTCAATTTGTTACTGGCAAATATTATCAAATTAGTGAGATGTTAGTTTAAGAGAAATATGTGGGCAATAAACTGCTTGATAAAGTAATATCTGATAATGTAATTACTCATAGAGAAAAGACGTGTGCTGAGTGCCATTTAGTTGTTGTATGTGGCCATACTAGTAGAATTTTCAGAA
The DNA here is from genome assembly GCF_023343835.1 of Lagopus muta. NCBI lineage: Eukaryota > Metazoa > Chordata > Aves > Galliformes > Phasianidae > Lagopus > Lagopus muta. The sequence continues at coordinate 70,891,689 of NC_064434.1, forward strand.
AAGAGGAAAACAATCTAGTTTCACAATGAATAGAAAGAATTATATGGCTACTTTTTTCCTGGGTATACTTCTTCATTTTTTTATTTTTCCAGTGTTTTGCTTAATTTGGCTGGTGTTTTTTGTGCTCTCATCAAGCCAGTGGGGCTTAGCTGATCTTATTGTCTGTAGGGATAGGGAGATGAATGATGCTCATAGAAATATGAGTTTTTCCAAGCGAAAGTGAATAATTTTGAATTTTATTATAATCCCAATTCCATGTGGTTCCTGGAAAGGAAATCCTTGCATTACATTGAAACAGGGTGATCAGGGAGGTGATGATGCTACTGTTCCTGGAGATGTTCAAGAAATGTGTGGATGGGGCACTGATGGATATGGTTAGTGGGCATGGTGGGAATGGGTTTGTGTTTGGACTAGATGATCTTAGAGGTCTTTTCCAAACTTTATGATTCTAAGAGTTATGACTAACTTTTTCATTTGATATCAGCCAACTACTTCTCCCAGTGGTATGGCTATGTAAAACACAACTTTGAGTGCTTGATAAAGTAGCAGGTTTTTTGTTCACTTACGTTCACTTTTGTTCAGATGAAATATAATTATTTTACCAAAAGAGGAATTTTAACATTTTCATATAAGTAAGCAGAATAAAATATTTTAACATGTATGAAGATTATTTCTACAGCATCCAAAGTGACTTTGTCTCTTAAAAATCCCAGGAGGGCATGTCTTTTAATGCTAGCAGCTAGGGGTTGTGCATTAATTTTTAAATCAACCTTCTTGTGGCATTTAGAAAACAGTTATTTTGGTTGCTGTGATTGAGGTCAGAAGCTCACTGATAATACTTATGTTGCATGAGTTTGAATATGCTTTTCTGAAATTTCACTGCAGACTTTGACATCTCTGCTGTCAGGAGAAGCTGTATCAGGCAGTTTGGCTTCTGGGCATGTATCTGTTGCCATTTCCTCATAGCCTCAGTTTTGATATAAACTTTACCTCTGGGAATTAAGATCCATTTAATATGTATAAAACTTTCATATAAAATATCATACCTTTTTCCTTGCTGTCTTCTGAAATATAAGAGAAGTTCCAGATTCTAATGAAAAATTTCTTGCCTTCATGTTTTATTAAGGCTCTTGTGCACTGATGCTTGGGATGAGTTCAGGAGAAATAAAGGCACACTGTTTAATTATTTTTCTTGTTGCCTTAGAAACATCTGAATACGTACTTTTTTTTCCTGGCAATTTTTTGTGGCGGTCATGCTTATCTTCTGCTGTGTTCCATCCATTTGGAAATGTGTGCATTAAGATATTATGTTTGCCCTCTTGTTTCTTCATAAATGCGCTGGCAAACAGTAAGATCCTACTACTTGTAAATAGGAAAATAAATAATCTATAATTATTTAATTGTATAATTCCTTGTAACATAGAACTGGCAAACTGTCAGAGGAGCAGGAATTAGGGGTGTTTTGAAGAAGAAATTATTAATTTAAGCAAGGAGGGGTTTGCTGAAACTGTTGTATCTTCATGACTAAATAAACAACAGGAAAAAAGGGAGTTTTAGCAAGGTTTAATCTTTAGACCTGAGTGATTTGATACAGTCTTATCCAAAATTTTGAGAAGTGAAATCTTCTTTGGTATGTCTGTCTTCATATGACTACTTGAATTTTCATCAGTATCTTTCTTCAAGGACTTTCTTCAAGTTAATTGATGGAAGTGTTTCTGTTCGCTCTTCTGCTCTGGAGGAATGGAGCCACTCTCAGCATTTAGCCATAATTTGTGATCTTCTGATATGTATGAGTAATTGCACCTTGTTTTTCCTACCATGTCCTGAGAGAACTAGTCAGCAGGGAAATGTTAAGTGGCAGATGTTACTAATGTGCGTACTCGAAACCAGTTGGGAATTGAACTTCTGATTCTGGATCACTGTCCAGAGGGCCTGAATACTTTTTGGAATTTCCAGAGCAAGGTAAGCAGGCAACATTTGAGGTGTTGTGCTACCTCTGAGGCTTAGGGACAGTCAGAAGCAGGGAGTCTTGACTTTAATTATGTCCTCTCAGAATTTTCTTTTGAAATTCTTTACAGCAGTTGCTTGCTACCTAACAAATGTACTGTGCTTCTTTGCTCAAAGAGGAATATTTCAGAATTCAGCAGATTGATGGCAGCTGTTGCAGAAGTACGACAAGTTGAGGTGTTCTCCAAAACATGAAAATGGTCTGGCAGGTGACAGCACAGTAATCAGTATGTTTCAGTATGAATTTTCTAAAGTGTAGGCTTAAGGAATAAGTGTTATTCAAGAATCTTAATTTTCTATGACTTTAGGTATGCTGTAGTTATGACTTTTTTAATCTGTTAACATAATACGTACTTGAAAAAAGACTGGTTTGCTTTATTTCCCCCTATTTTTCCTCTCCCAATTTGGTCTTACTGCTGTTGGGAACTATAATTGCTTAATTTTCCTTGTTTGCTGTGTAACTTACTGATGTTACAAATGTCTCCTTTATTGTCTCTTTCCTCCCTCCCCCTGCTACCCCCAAAAATATGCAGGAAGTAATTTTGGTACTGCTAAGGATCTGACAGAAGAAATAAGATCATTAACATCTGAGAAGAAAGAACTGGAAGGACTTCTCAGTGAGCTTCTAGTTTTGAGTGCCCGAAACATCCGGAAACTAGAGAGAATTAAAGATGATTACAACAAACTGAAGCAAGAGCTTGAACATGGAGAGACTGCCTTTGGTAAGTAGTTCACAGGCTGTTACAGCCTTTGCTCTGTCACAGGCATCTGGAAGTCTACTGGCTTTGATAAAACCGTCATGCATTTACAAAACATACAGATTTTCAGAAGAAAGATTGGCCAGGACTTAGATAAGCAATGTGCTAGATAAGCTTTCATCTGTTTGCTCTGGGGAAGAGTGAGCTCAGAGAGAGAGGGGATATCCTGGCAATATACTGCTTTTTGAGCTCTGTTTTAACCCAATTCTCAATACTTTATTTTTCTAAATCCCATCAGAATTATAGTGATGATGATAATGTGCATGAATTCACATACAGAAAAACGTATGCAGTCTTTTACGTGCTGACAGTAGGTGGTGTTGGTTGTAATAACAGTGCAGCCTATTTAATAAATCTCTGGTAATGACTCTGAATGAATGAGGTGTGATAGGTACATGGTTCTGAAGGAAAGAGTTATTTTCTTAAACTTATGCTTGAAGTGTTTTAAAGCCTATCAAATGCAGCTTGAATTCAAACACAAGGGTAGTGTGCTGAGGTGGCGCTGTTATGATGGACTGGGAAAATTCTCTGCAATTACTGGGAAAACTGCTGACAAATTATCAAAATTAGCAAAGCCACTATTAGTCTTGGATTACCCTATCTTCTACTGTTCTCCTTCCTGAAGTTAGGCAGATAAAACAGGCTTGTTGTTTGATTAAATGAATAGGCTGAATAACTATTACTTGCAAATATAGTTACTATAGATACCTCTAAATAGGAAAGTATAAATATGAGAGCTATTATGAAGCTTTAGAGACTCGAAATTTCTTTCCTTTTTCAGAATTTTATGAGCAGTAAGTTGGTTGAGAAGAGGAAGAATGTCTGCTTTTGAAGCACATCTTCATAGGGAATTGGACAGGCAGAGGTATCTTAGAAACAAAGTTTTTGTAAACAACTGAATACATCCAGGGCTGTAGTTTTTAAAAGAAAAATAGAAAAATAAACACACACGCACCTTAGATTAGAAATTGCTCTGCTAGAAACTAAATGGCCGTTTAAACAATTTTTTGATCTTTTTGGTTCCTGATAGTGTGTAATTACCTAAGCCATGTCATCCAAACCCACAGAAAGAAAACACATCAGACGGTGTTTCCTCATCACCTAAAATTGCAAATCAGTTGAAGGGGGGAGTATTCTGACTTTCCAATCTGTCCATTGTGTTTCTCCTTTTGTTTCTCAGACAATTAAATCTCCTCTAATACATACACACTTCTCATTTGTGTTTTTCTTCAGCAACATTTCAAACAAAACCTCTGCAAGAGTATTGCTGAAGTAACAGAATTGTTGGCACTGAAGAGGCTCTATTTTTTTTTCCCTTTGCATTTGTGTAACTGTAATGAGATTTCCTTTAGGTATGACCTCTACTGTCCTAAAATTAGTGAAAACAAATTGCGAAGCACTTCATGTTCACTGCTTGGATTGTTTTTTAATTTATTATAATTCTGTAGGCATAAAGAGAAATTTATTCCTTCATAACATAACTCTACCAAGCACATAATGGTCAGAGATACATAAATTGAAATCTAAGATATTCTCATTTTCTTGTCCCTGACCTCCTTGCGTATATTCTGAACTGTTTTCTTCTTAAAAATATGGAAACACTTCTAGGTTTGAAATTGGTAGCATGAAATTGGTACCACCATGTTTAACTGAATAACAGCATTCTGATACACTCTAGAAAATGTGAACAAATTATGTCTTAAAAATGACATCCACTTTTATGAACCAGTTGATATTTTGTGTGGTACTTTCATGTTTAGAAAATAAAGCACGAAAATTTGAAACAGGATTTTATTGCCTTGGCATAATTAAAAGATGTAGTATACTATGATTGAACAGGTTGTTGCTATAGCTGTTTCTCTATCTCTTGTTTGCTTGAATGCCACACAATACTGCCTATGGTGGCTTTATCATGGATGAGGAAGCCCATACCCTTATGGGCTTATGGGATACATTAGGGTGAAATGAGAGCTGCCAAATGCTGAGAAATACATGTTGCTTTTATACATGGTGTGTTATGTTCGGTTTTGCTGTGATCTGTGGCATTTTCTTTGTTATTTAAAATAACTGGAGAAAATCGAGTATATTTTTCTGCACTGTGAAAGGTACAACTTGAGTGAGGGGTGGAGCACCTCTCCTATGAAGAAAGGTTGAGGGAGTTGGACTTGTTTAGCTTGGAGAAGAGAAGGCTCTGGGGAGATCTCACTGTGGCCTTCCAGTACTTGAAAGAGGGATGGGGATGGATGTTTTGCATAGTCTAGTAATGATACAACCAAGGGCAGAATGGATTGAAACTAAAAGAGGAGAGGTTTGGATTAGGTATTAGGCAGAAATTCTTTAATTGGAGGGTGGTGAAAAGCAGGAACAGGTTGCCCAGAGAATCTGTGGATGCCCCATCACTGGAGCCATTCAAGGCCAAGTTGGATCGGGCTGTTGGCAACCTGATCTGGCAGCCCTTTCCTTTGTCTTTTCTACTAGCTCTCTGCTCAGAGTTTGTAGTTCACTTGAGGCAAAATTAACCATGCTAATTTAAATAGCAAAAACAAGCAAGACTATCATGATTGATTCTTGATACACAATTGAGATGTATCTGTGATTCATCCTTGTGCAGAGTTGTGCTGTGCTTTGACCCAGCTCAACTTTTTATGAGATAGCTGCCTATCAGTTAGAAGTAGGTTACTGAAAGTAACACGTGGAAAGTAGTTCTAGTCTCAGGATAGTGGCATGGTTGAAGTTGGAAAGGATGCCAGCTGGTCCAAACCTCACTGCTCTAACAGGGCCACCAAGTTAACAGAGACCACCTTTATGTCTCTTAGTCTGTTATTTGTAGGCTTTGGTCTAGTTTAAATACATCAGTGGTTTTAAACATCTTTTGCTGTAGAAAAAAGATGCTTTGTTTTTCTCTTGAAAATTAAGTTAAGGTGGCAAGATCTGTTGTCACCTCAGTCTTTGCTTTTCTCTTGTTTTCAGGCAATAACATTCTATTTACTCCCCTCTTTTGTTTTGTAATGTCTTGAAACCTTCTGCACAGGTATTCCTACTCATAGTTATTCCTGTGTAATTTGGCACTTGAACTGTTATCTTTCATGCCTGTCAACTTCTTAAAACTTTTTTGAGATATCTTCTACTGAAAATAATACCACTTTGTCTGGGAAGCATTAGAAAACAACAACAAAGGAAATGCTGAAATGTGTGTATGTTTCTCTTGTGTATAAATTGGTCACCTGTTTTTCTTTTACTTCATTACTAATTGTTGATTTCTCACAATAATGCAGGTATAAGGAAGCAGACGTCAAGGGAAGAGACTTAATCACACAATAATCAGAGCTGGAATTTTAAATAGTACAGATCATTAGTATGCTAATGAATTTTCTCACTTTTTGCCAGCTGCCCAAGTATAAAAGATATTGCAGATGTAGTGCAGTGGCTCTCTGTGCTGAGAGCTGTCAGTGCTCCTTATAAAGGAGATTTGACAAAAATCCTTTCATAATTTTAGAGATGCTCAAAAATGTTTTTCTTATTGGACAGTAGAAGCATTAACAAGTAACATATTGATCTGTATTTTAAAATGAATAGTACTGATTTTCCCTTTCCTATAGTAAATTTCTTCTGAGGGAATCAGAAAGCTTCTATAAATGGGATTAACCGTTGTTGCTGTTTTATAGTTATGAAAGCCAGACAAATGGGAGTTATGATGTTTTACCTGAAGTTTTGTTAAAACCAAGTTTTATGGTCTAATATTAGATATGGAATTTGGTCTTGCCTGTGTCAGAGGTGTTGGAGCTTGATGATTCTTGAGGTCTCTTCTAAGCCAAGCCATTCTATTTTGAGTTGAATTAATCACTTTCATAAACAGATTTGAAATGATGCTTTATGTGAGCTTTGAATTTTTCTAGACCACAGCAATTTCTGTAGCTTAAGAGTGGTGATTCAAGAATTCCAGTGCTTTTATCAGAACTTTGCTGTTGACCAAATCTGCCTTTTAAAGTCCAAAGATTCAGTTATGGCAAGGAAGATAATTGCTTTACAGCTCAGAACAGCCATAACCATGCTCCAAAAACATGAAACATAATTACTTCCCTGTCCAGCAAACTGCTGGATTGTACTTAAATATCCTGGCTTGTGCTGCTTGGCCTTTGTAACTTAGGACTGGAAATGAAATCTACCCTCTTTGTCTCAATTTCCTCATTACCAGTAGTGCCTCATTTGCTGAATTCTTTTTCTGTCTGCATTTACCCAATTTTTCAGGGAAAGAGTCTCCTGGTAAATAATGTATGTATTTCACAACCTAATTGCTAGGTTATGCTCGCCAATTCATCTTAAGTAGAATTTCTATACTGAATTAATTTCTAAAGGAAATATAAAATAAGGACTATCGTGTACATCATAATCGCTTTTTAATAACTCCCACTTTATTTTTAACCATTGTTTAGAATGTGATATTTTTATTTTTATTGCTGCACTCCCACTGAGGGTTTTATTGTCTAAGAAATTTCTGGTGTAAGTCTTAAAGCTCTTACCAGCCTGCTTGTAGGCTGTTTAACACTATGTGGAAATGAACAAAATGAGAAGCTCAACCTTTCTGAACTCTTTTTACATTGTATTTGCCAAATGCAGCATGAGTAATTGCATTCTGCTCATTGGTACTTTTTTTGCTATTTCATTTGAGAAATTGGTATTTACGTATTTGCTTAGGCTTCTACTGTTGTGTATATTATCAGCATTTAATTGATTATGAGTATGATTCTTCATTTTCTATCATCTGTCAGATTAAGTGTAGCTACATTCTTTCTTTGGACTTAGAATTCTGTAATAGTAGGTAGAGGCCATGTTACGAATTGTTATGCAACTTTAAGGATCGAGTCTGGACCGACAGTTTTCATTCCATTTCAGGCTTTCACAAAATCTATATAAAATAAGTGAAAATGTGAGTTGGTTGTTGTGTGTTTGCGTTTGTGTTTGCTTGTTTGTTTGTTTTTTTGAGTGAGTATTCTGAAAAATAATATTCGAGTAGTTTTAAAGGGTTGTTTGTTTTTTGTTACGGAATTACCTTTTTGACAAATGTTAATTCTATAATTTAGTAGATAAAGAACATGTTCTGCTGGGCATTTCCTATAACCAAAATATAAAAAATATATATTTTTTATACATAATTTTTGTCAGAGTTGGAAAGAACAGAAACTAGTCTGTTTTAGCATATTTCTTTACCATATAGCTTAAGTCGCTTGTAAACTGTGTTAGTCATAATTGTGACTGTAAAGGTCTGCTTGTGTGGTGGTGTTCTTATGAATATGTGAAGTACTTCATTATTTTCACTTAGAGGATGGGGCTTTCATTTATATGAATTCAATGAGGGTATTAAATTGAATCTGACTGTTCTATATGCTTAAATGCAGAAAACATAAAAGCTGTGTTAATGCAACTTGAACTGTCATAGTCGCTTAATTCAAAGCCCACTGGTATCTGCAGGAGTCTTTTGATCAGGCCATTTCTATACCGAAGCTGAAAGGTTAGTGTCTCTTCTATTCCTTTCTTCTGAGATATGATGGTGTAAACTTTACTGAAATGTTATACCCATGCAGTATTTTCTTTGTAGACAGCAATACGACCTGGTTACATAACATAAAAGAAACTCCTGAAATGTCCCAGAGTTGGTTCTGTGATCGTGGAGAACTGAGTTTAAGAAATAGAACCTGTCTGAAGTTTTGGGCTGTCTCTCTTCATGGCAAATTATATTTTAGTAGGATAAGTAGTAAAGATGACAAGGTTTTCCAAGTTGCTGTGTCACAGAAATTTAGAGTGGCTCTTTTAGAATCATGGAAGTGTAATTTGATGGTGTAAAGTGCTACTGAACAACCCTCTGCTATAATAGAAGCTAGGAATCGAAACTGAGTAGGTAACTTTCAACTCTGTGTCATTCAACATTCACACCTTAATGTGCTGCTGTGTGTATAAATAAGTGCAAAGTTCTGAGAGAATGCCTGATGACTTGTTCCTTTACATCTGAAATGCTGTTGCTCAGAGTATTGCTCTTTTGGGATAATGACAAATAATTCCTGGCTTGCCATCCATGTTCTAGATTTTTACCACTTCTTAACATAGTTCTGCTTTGCATGATTAAGTTGTATTGGAATAAATTTGAAGCAACACAGAAGAAGGAATTTGAAGTCATTTTAGTAGTATGTGTCACCAGTTCTGATCAATTTCATTTGATTAAAGTTCTGCAACTGCATCTTCCTAAGATGCTGATGGGCTCAGATTTGAACTTTCACAATTTGGTTTCTGTTTATCTTCTTGTTTTGTGCAGATATTGCCTGCGTGTATTTGGTCAGAACGTGTTGGATGGGGTTACAAAATGAGTCTTATATCATTGAGTTTATCCTGAAACACTGACAGATTGCAAGTATAAAGACAGGGTTCTTTATTTTGTACTGTTCATTTCAGTTTTGATTCTCAGTGTCTTGATCAGAAATTCGTTACGTTTTCTTGCACTGTTGACATTGCTCATGTTATGTTAATGTGGAATGGTATTTTCTGTTCCCGAAAATTCATTCTATAGCTTATTTGGCCTATTTTGTGGTTTAACACAGCATCACAATTGTTCGTTTCCCAGTGTGATGAGAGGGAGAACTGGGGAGAAAAAAACAAAATAGAACTCTTGAGTTGAGATAAAAGTTACTTATTAAGATAGATAAGAGAATAATGGTTATGACAACATGTATATATGAACATATATAACAAGTAGTGCACAAGCAATTGCTCGCCACTTCCTAATTGAAGACCAGCTAGCCCCAAGCAGCAGAAGAGAGTGAGATAATCTCCCACCCCCTTCAAAACTCCTTTCTCTTGATGTCATGCGGTATTGAACATCCCTTTGACCAGTGTAAGTCAGCTGTCCTAGTTCTGTTCTCTCACAACTCCTTGGGCCCTTTACTGAAAATGGCCTTGGCTCCGTACAGCACTGCTTAGCAGGAGCTATATAAGCATCAGTGTGTCATCAACATAGTTTTTACCTTAGAACCTAAACGTAACATGATACCAAACACTATGAAAAAAACCAATTCTATCCCAGCTGAGGCTAAGCCTCATTTACTTTCTTTTGAGCATGGGTATGGAGATGGATAGGATACTTAAGGAACTGTGTCAGTTTGTTTTCAAGCAGCACTTCAGTGAAACCAGTCAGGCAGTCATTCTTCCATTAGTTTAAGCAGCCTGCAGATTGAATATGAAAATAGTACAGCATTTTACATTCAGTTTAAGCTTTGGATTTTTGCTTTTTCTTTTCTTTCTTTTTCTTTTTTCTTTTTCTTTTTTTCTTTTTTTCTTTTTTTCTTTTTCTCTTTTTTTCTTTTTTTCTTTTTTCCTTTTCCTTTTTTCCTTTTTTCCTTTTTTCCTTTTTTCCTTTTTTCCTTTTTTCCTTTTTTCCTTTTTTCCTTTTTTCCTTTTTTCCTTTTTTCCTTTTTTCCTTTTTTCCTTTTTTCCTTTTTTCCTTTTTTCTTTTCTTTATTTTTTTTTTCTGTTAAAGATAAAATGTTGTTTTAGATCATTTGAGATCACTGATGTAAAATTGGTGGCCTGAAAAAGGATTACACCATGGCAGAAACAGAGAATTAAACTGTTGTTTACCTTTTTAGCTACAGAAGTGCTTTTAGGATATATTTTGAATAAAAAGGTCTTGGCACACCAACATATTTTCACCCCAAAGTTTTCATTTACGAGCGTTCATGGTATCTTTGAGATACTGCGCAAATCTGATTCCATGCCTTCATTAATATATGCAATTTGTGCATAAATCTAAAGATTTATACTTGCTTATGTTGGTGGTAAATTCATGTCAGTAACTACATGAAAAGTTTGATAATTTTCTGGTACATTTCATCTTTGTTTTGAAATAGACTGGCATTAGTCAAGTGCAGCATCTAAGAGTATGAATATCTAAGCCCTGGGATGTTATTCCATTGGAATGGAATTCGAGGTGTCACTCTTATGAAACACATTTAGTTTCCCAGTTTTTGTTCTTAGTGATTGTCAGATAAAGATTAGTCTTTTTTTTTCTGTTTTGTTCTTATTGTTACTGTTTCAAGGATTTCTTTGGGAAGTTTGCAAATACAGTAGTGAAAGTACAAGGCAAATGAAATCTATTATTATGATATTCTAGAATGATATCATCCTTGTCTGACTTCTCACTTAATGCTCACATGTTTAAAAAGAGTGAAATAACTCTCTGCTGTATAGCATTACTTGAATCATACAGGGTTCTAAGCATGCTGCAGAATTTATATACATAGATAAATAGAAATAAAACCCAAACTGGAATGGTGGAAAATATTCCCCGAAAGATGGAGGAGGTACGATTTTGATTAAAAATACAATAGGAATATTGAAATTGTAATCCTTTAGAGAACAGCTGGTTTTGTCCCCAAAATTATTTTGATGCTACATGCACGTATTATTCTAAAGCATGCTATACAGTAAAAAAGCAAAAAATAAAAAACAAAACTTGCCCAATTCTCAGCTTTTACTAAGATACAAAAGTGATACAGAGATTATTTGTTCCCAGTATTATTCCAAGAGGACATATAAATATATTTCTTGTTTTTATGCTTGCTTTTTTTTTTTTTTTTTTTTTAATTATTATTAAATATACTTCTACTAAATCCTAACTAATTACTGTGAGGTAATGTAAGCCTTACTACTCAGTGGAAAGCCCTGTATCTCCTGTTCAGGAATTGAAATTTTTCATCCAAGAATTTTATTCCTGCCTCTGTCCTTGAAGACATAATCTGAGGTAAAAGAGAGAAAAGCAAGGAATCGCTAATATCTAGAGTCAAGAGATAGAGAGCCGGAGTTCTGCATCCATCAGGTTTGATTTCTGTTTTCCTGGTGCAGGAACAGAATGTGCTTGCTTGTGGTTCAGTTGGTTTCCGATGTGGTTCCATGATAAAGAGTGGAGGTAGTGACTGCTGCTTCTGCCATTACATTGTGAAATCTGTGGTCCATGGGCTCAACGCTTAAGCACAGGAGGTTATAGTAACAGCCTGTAGTATGAGACCAGGAATTTTGCCACCTATAATTACACAGAACCTGTGTTGCACAGGAGGTGCCAAGTGAGTAGTATTATTTCTGATTACATGTCAAGTTACAGCTGATAGACTAAGAATAAAGAAACCAGTTAATTCTTCATGTAAGCAATGCATTTAACTGGATATTCTAAAGAATTTACATTTTCCCAGTTGTGTTCAAACTCTGCTTTATTTCTTTATATAAAAATATTGTTGTAGGCGGAATATAATTAAAACTACAAATGAAGCTAGCTGAAAAGAAGATTCAGTCATCATATTTGCAAAAGATATGTTTGGTTTGATGTGCATGTTGAAAGCTTGAGTAAAGATAAACAGTGTTTGTCAGGCTGCATAAGATTAAACAGTTCATTACCTGTTCGAATTATCAGCCGGAAGACATATTGTATAAATTGGACTACAACCTCTACATGCTTTTGCCTGGATTATACCTCTTATCATGTGAGGTGCATTGAAATATAATTAACATGAGCTGGAAATGACAGGCTGAATATATGTGTATTTCTGTGCAGATAATCCTATAACTAGATTAGCAGTACTGGTAACACTTTCTCTGCTGTTCTTTCCTCCCAGTGTCTGTATTCTAAAACATTCTATAGGGAAAAGTTATCTATGTTCAATGCCTCAAAAAAGCAAATAGGCACCAACCACCTACCTTGTGGATTTGACATTAAGAATCTTTGAAAAATATTAAGTTCTGAAGGGAAAAAAAGCAAGAATTGCCGATCTCTTGTAATCTTGATATTGAAATATGGATTTGAAAGATAATTTTGAAAATACATGGAATCAGAAATTCTGGTACAATTGATATCAGTCAAAGGCTTGCCTCCAGTTTCTTCAGAGTTGAGTGTTTTACCTCAGGTGTCCTGCTGCACCAGAATTTACAGCATCCATCTGAGCTACCTGGATGCAGGTTCTGTTTCTGTCCATGTAGAAAAGAGCAAAACAGTCAGAAATTATTATAATTAGAAAATATTTCAGTTTTGTCATAAAAAAAATAATACGTCTTGCAGTTGGAAGGCCTCTCCTATTGAATAAACCTATTTTATTTTGTAGTCTTTAAGCTAAAATGTGATTGTTTTAGATCAGTGAACTTCGAGCCACTTGATTCTCACAAAGAGCTATTTCAGGACTTTGTTTCTTTGTATCTCTGTGAGTTTCTGATTGTCTTAGCTGGCATTCAGTGATAGAATGAAAACGGTATTTTCAAAAATTAAAGAGAATTTGTAGGGGAATCACGGATGATTAAAAGTTTGGGAGGCGGCCCGAAGTGCTTAGTGTGTCTACTCAGTTCAATAAACAGAAGGCTGAGATCATTTGATGGAAGTCTGCAACTGCCTGCTCAAACTTAATGGGAAGATTTTTATGATTGTAGATGAAAATATAAGTGATTACTTCTGATGGCTAGCAATTGGAGCTGACAACTTCAGTTTTAAAATGAGTCCATCTTTTAATGGAAAACAATTAGTTTGTCAGAGTTCTTCAAAAATTGTTGCAAATTTTCACACTGTTCTTTTATATATATATAAAAGAACAGTGTGAAAAAAAAAATATATATATTATACCTATATATATATACCTAATTCCAACTGGATTAAGTCCATGTTTTGTGGATAGCCAGCATAGGTGAATACAATATGCTCTATTAAACTTGCTTTCTGGAATTATTGTATTATCAGTATAATGATAACTGGATAACTCCAGATATTTCAAGATGAATGGTATCCAATGCAGAACGTTAGTAATATTTTCTATCAATTCACTGTATTCTGCAGGTACTTCTTGTTCTTTCTTCTCCCTTTTTTCTTTCATTTTTAATTTACCAACTTCTGATGATTTTTTCTCCCCCAGTCTTTGCATGGTTTATTTTGTCTGGCTTATTAAAATATTGAAGTCCAGTTCATCAGAACTCCTAATTACACAGAACACAATTTCACACCTTTTCCAGAGCAGTACACAATGCCCCAAGATCAGTCTCTATCTCTACCTGAGTTATTTATTCTTGAAGCTGCCATGTCCAAGACTTCTCTGACTTCTCTAATTCCTCAAAGGCACAGTGTGTAGGTGTTATCTCATTCTTATGCTGCTTGCGTTTTTCCTCTCATGGTGACCCCTGCTGAGGTCACTTACATAGCGTGTGAGTGGATTGGTTAGGGAAATGGAGACTGCAGGAAAACACAGAACACTGTAAAAGCACATAGCATTTTACAAGCTGTCTGCCTGACCTTGAAAACCAGTATTTGCTGGTCTAAATGGAAGATGTAATCACAGTTCTGCAGAGTACAGTATGAGGGCACCAAGATCTTTCCTGAGTTAGAATACTTTTTCACAACTCTGAAATGCTGAACTGTTAGTTCTGTTTCTATAGCATCCCCTGAAGTAGGGTACCAGGCGTCTTTTTTGCCTTCCCAAGGAATATAAAGAAGTAAGAAATTCTGTATCTTCTAAAAGTCTTTTGGGTTTTGGGAGTTGTTTTGAAAGTTCTGAACCCCTGGAGTCTGTCATCTTCAGCATTCCTATGTTTGTTTTGTGTGCTCTTTCTAAGCATTCTGTGAAACGTGTATTTTATTACTCTATCTTTAATAAATGCCATGCATCTTTACAGCAGGAAAAAAAGCATTTTAGCCTCTAAAATCTGAGTATTATGTTAATAACTTATTTTTAATTGCTCTTCTCATCTTATTTGTATGCTCACCTTCATTGCCCAGACGGATGAAAAACATAACATGAGCCAGCAGTGTGTTCTTGCACCTCGGAAATCAAATGGTATCCAGGGCTCCATCAGAAGAAGGGTGGTCAGCAGGGACAGGGAGGTGATCGTCCCCCTCTACTCTGCTCTTGTGAGGCCCCATCTGGAGTACTGTGTCCAGGTCTGGAGCCCCCAGTACAAGAAAGACAGAGAGCTGATGGAGAGGGTCACAAGAGCCACAAAGATGATCAGGGGACTGGAACACCTCCCTACGAAGACAGGCTGAGGAAGCTGGGCTTGTTCAGCCTAGAGAAAAGAAGGCTGCAGGGTGACCTCAGTGCAGCCTTTCAGTACCTAAAGGGAGCCTACAAACAGGAGGGGAATCAACTCTTTGAAAGGGTAGATAACTTCAGGACAAGGGGAAATGGTTTCAAGTTGAGGGAGAGGAGATTTAGAATGGACGTCAGGGGCAAATTCTTCACAGAAAGAGTGGTGAGGTGCTGGAACAGGCTGCCCAGAGAGGTTGTGGATGCCCCGTCCCTGGAGGTGCTCAAGGCCAGGTTGCATGGGGCCCTGGGCAGCCTGGTCTACCAATTAGGTATGGAGATTGGTGGCCCCGCCCGTGGTGGGGAGGTTGGAGATTCATGATCCTTGAGGTCCCTTCCAACCCTGGCCATTCTGTGATTCTGTGATTGTAATCCTTCAGCATTTCATAGTCCAGTTGACATGTACAGTTCATTTTATTATTTAATTTTCTCTCCTTTTTGTTTCACATCTTTTGAATTTTCTGGGATCTTTCTATTTGTATCTTGCTTGTGCAAACAAATTCTCCTATTTCGGATAGCTCTTTTCTTTTTCTTCATGCTGCAAATGGTTCCTGAAGTAAGCTGCACAGACAGGCTTTTGGTTCTAACTTCATTTTCTATTCTGTTTATTATTTTTATCAAGTTATTTTCCCCAGTTCAACTGTGCTTTCCACATCTGATGCCTAATATTATTGTTTTTTTAGAAAACAAAACAAGCTGCTTCCTAGTTGCAAACTGTATGCAGTAAACTTAAGTTACAGAAAGATTCTTCATTCAACTTGCATGATTTGGGGACTTGCTAATTAGTCTACAGATAGCACTAAAATGATCAATACTTGACAAGTATTTCTCCAGCCTACTAGTGTAAGAGAGTAAGCCAAACAGGCAGATATTTCTGTGCCTTTCTCTTGAGTACAGGCCTTCTTTTTAGCCCACTGTAGAGCAAACGAAGGCAATGACAAATCCTTTATTTGAGAAATAGGTGCTATAGGAAAAGATATCAAAGTAGAATTAACTCATCCCTCCTTGTAACAGTTTGGAGAAAGGGATGAGCTGAGGAATGTGACCTCCCCCATTCGTACCATCACGCTGCAACAGAGAAGTATGGGGGGAAAGGGGACCCATGCAGACTCAGATGTCACGGGAAATACCACGGACACAGAAGGGGTGGTTCTAGACCACCCCCATGCCTGGTACAGGCACTCATGTAGCTCACCCATTGGTTCAGGCTGTGAGCTTGGAATTCCACTACACCTACTAAATTTCTTTAGACTGTATTTTAATCTGTGCAGTCACCAGCAATGTACTGTTATCGTGGTGGAAAGAAACACATCTGTTCCATTGGTAGGCAAGTTGAGTAATATTTTATTCTGCCAGGTCTCTTCCCTGTCCCAGAGTTAGAAAGGTGCCCTGTTGAAGTGCTTTCACTTAAAATATTGCTTTGCTATTCTACAGAGTGATTTGTTCTTGTAAGCAGTAACTGGACTAGAGACAATCCAGCACAGGTCTTGGATGAACATACTCTGTTGTATGGTTTCCTTATCATGAACCTGCTTATTTCCTTACCATGCTTATTATCCCTGTTCAATGTGGTGTTCAAAGCATTTGTGGCTTGGTAGCTCTGCCATAGTTGTACCATTACACATTATAAATGTGTTTCTTTTAGTAGTGTTTTCCAAGTTGCCATCTGTTCTTTCAGTTGAAAAAGGCCCACGTTGGGCTGTGATGAAGTACTAAGCTCGTGAGGCACAATGTGATTATCCCACAGAGGAGTATTTCTGCTATGTTAAGCCTCAGTAAGCTCAAGCTGACTTGGCTATGGAATTATTCTCTTTCTTTATTTTCTCTATGGTGTTTTGCTACTGAGCAACAGAGCTTGTGATAAACTTGTATACCCGAGTTGTTTCTGTAAATTATGCTATCTTTGAAGTTGAAAAAGGCAAGGAGATATGTTTCTGGAAACAACCTACTTAAAAATTGTTTAATGAAGAACATTGAGATTTAGGAAGTAGAGATTCTTTAGGGACCAGTTTAACTGTGAGTATTGTCTGCTTTTTATGTTATAAAGTAATAAGTGCAGTAATAAGAGTTGCTGCCCAAAAATAACCATATAAGAATTTGGGTAGAAAGAGTTATCTTAATTTTATAGTCAAAGGTCATTAGCACAGGCAAAACTCATTTAGCTTTTGTTCCCCACTTGTATTGTAGATGATTGATTTCTTCACACATTATTTTCTTTATTTTGGCTCACTATGTGCAAGTGACAGCAAACTCTTTAACTCTTCCCATCTTTGGCAAGGCTCCCTCTATGTATTGATAGTCTTGTATGTAGGTTTGAATAAGACATTCTTTGAACTAAAGATAAAGTTGATTTTATTAGACTGAAATATGTTCTTGCTTCCTCCTTTGCTGTGAGTTATTGCTTCAACAAACACAGGAAAATCTGATTTACTGTAAGCAGTTTTAACAGCAGAGTAGGTATGTGGGCTGTAAATTGCTTGGAAAACAGGTGCAAATTGCTAGAAGAGAGAAACTAGCTTTGAGTTAAACTGCTGTAGCATGCAGTAGAGACTATATCATCAACTATGCCAGCTTAACTAAGTATCACTGGCCTTATTCCAGATCTTGTATTATCATTTACCTTATGCCACCTGTTGGAAATCTTAGATTCATCTCAGCTTCCCAAAGCAGTGGTCTTCATTAACAGAGAGCACTGATGAAATGCTTCCCTGTGCTGTCAGGGCATGATACAGGCCCAGGTTTAATGCAAGTGTAGTAAATCAGTCCAGTATGGAAGAAAAAGAAAGGGGCTGATTCTCCATTTCTGAGAGGGCAGTTGTGATTTGGCTACTGCCAATAATTTGTTTATCATTTTGTCTAATGAACTGGAAATTGAAGAAAAAAAACAATGCCTTGAGGGAATAGTTTAAAGGTCTTTGAGAAGGAGAAAAGGATTCTCATCAAAACCAAGATGACATTTGAAGACGGGATTGTAGTTTGGAAGAAATTCTTCTGGTTAAGTAACCAAGTGAATTTATTTATTCCTTTATTTATTCTTAATGAAGAGGTAGGAGATCAGTGATCTGGAGGCTAGGGTGCTATCTCAGTGTGAGGGACTCCCTCATCTGGGTCTCCTGGCCTGCAGCGCAGAGACATGGCTGGGGGTAAGGAGGGTGGGGGATGTTGTTGGTCCCTCTTCTCTGGGGCACAGCATTCAGCTGGAGAAAGTTGAACATGCTCTGGAGAAGGGACTGTGCTATCACCTCTGTGTCCCGATGACTATTCTTGAGCTTTCTTTTCTTGGATACTATAAAAGTCATCTCACTTTATCATTCACTGCTTTTCCTAGCACAAATTGTCTCTGGAGCCATGGGAAGTTGTAATTATGCAATTTATATGATTTATCTCTTGCACTGAGCAGCCACACTGCACTGCTGTTTCCATTACTTCTGAATTGGATCCATCTAAAAGTTTAATGTTCTCACAAATATAACATAAATATAATTACAGGTAGGATAACAGCATTGGCCAGTCTCATTCTTCTCATTTGGAGAAGAATTGTTTTCAATAAAAGGTATTTTCAAGAATGAACTGATTTAGAGAAAAGCCTCACTGAATTCTGTTTGGTGTGAGCTGAAAGGTCACTATTTTTGTACTAAAGAGAGATGCCTTACTGGACAGTTTTTCAACACAAGAAGCAATCTCTGTTATGAAGGCTAAAATTTCACATCTAGCATTAAAAAAGGCTTTTTAACATTATGTATTTTCTGCATGATACCCTTTATGCTGCCTCTGAGTGTTCCTTTTGACCTTGGTGAAGAGCTGTAATTAATCTGCAATTAAAGTAATGACAGCCTTCAGAGGCCGGGAGGCTCCTTTGCTGTCCTCGCAGCACGAGAGGGCGATGTTGTCGCAACAGACGCGGCTGCCTGGGGCCAGCGGGACAGCTTCCAAAGGGAGCATCTTTGCACAGCCTTATTTAGGCTCCTCGTCAACAGAATAGATACCAGCGCAGGGTGGGCCAAAATAAGATAGATCAATGCAATTGCACTACTTTTTAATAGCAAAATGTCCTCCTAAAGCCTGATTTAAGAATGTTTTTCTTGGTTTTGAATTATACTTTGTTCTCTCTGGGTTGTTCTAGAATACCCGTCTTGCTATAATATTCCAGATGGCTGTCGTCTTAACAACAGATAAGAATTAAGAATGGTAATAGGGGATTTTTTATTGAAATTCACTTCTTTATCTTTCATTACTTATTCACACTCTATTATGCCCTAGTGCAGTATTCAAAACACGTGAGATTGTAATGGAAAAAATAACCATTTAAAATTAGGATATTATGTCAGCCCCTTTTTGAATGGTAAATTTTTAAAGGAATAGTGCAGTGTGAAAGACCTGCAGCTGTTTCACGTGGTGGAAACATGAACTCAGTGTCATTCAGGTTTTTCATAGGCTGAGTTAATTCCAAAAGAGGAAAAGACCAACTGATACAGTTCAGTGGGTAAATGTGACAAGTAAGCATACTCACAGACTTCATGTGTACTGCTAAAATGATGGGTCTAGCTGAATCTTGTTAATCACACTAATAATAATCTCTAAAAATGATAATTGGAGCTATACATGGAGCATTGACACATTTGTATTTTGTTCTACTTCTGCTGCATAACAGAATAATGATATTCTGCATTTCCTTTATAACTGTTCAAAAAAAGTACTGCAAAGTTTCAGTACAGAATGTGTAATAGGAAAAAAGTTGTAAAACTTCTGCTAAGTCTTTTGGTTTGTTGGAGCATCACAGAATGTTTTGATGAGGCATCTGATTTCTGACTAACATTTCCTAAAGCAAAAGATGCAAAACAGATGGCAAATGCAGAGGGTTGGGAAGTGAAATGTTCTTGAACAGGTCCATGTTTGACTTGTTTCAGAGTGATCTTGGACACCAATCTCTTCACAGAATGGAGTGGTGGAGGAATAGCAAGGTCACACTGAGCCCCTGACCCACCTCGCCTGTGAACCAGATTTCCTGGGGTGGATGGGGCCGTGTTCTTTGCTTAAAAACAGACACTTCAAGGGAATTATGTTTCTAAAGACCAGACAAGTCTGGGCATTGTCTGACCAAACTTCAGTACATCAGAATGCTTCTCTGAAACTGATTTATTATCCGTGATCAACACTGAAGATGCTGCAAAATGTAATGAAGCCAAATTTTACAGTGTCTATATGGCAATGTGTGATTGGGCTGCATAATTTTTGCTGTTTTCATAGTAGATGAATCTCTTCAAATATGAGCAAAAGGAGGAAACAAGGGAGTATGTTAGTGCAGTGGATTTTTTTCTGTGTAGCCATTATACAAAACTACGCTGAGTTTTACCAATAGAGATAGGAAAGTGGAAATTTTCTATTGTTATTTGTGGATATGAACTTATCATTGAGTTTATTTTGACTGTAGCAACTATGCTTAGTTTCAGTAGGGCAATCAGATGCTTGAAGTAACTGATAACAAAGGGCAAGCCCCTCTCTGCCTTGATTTCTGTTTTGCTCTGAGATGCATCTGCTTGTGGAAAAATTTCAGTTGTTGGTAGTCCATATAAAATGAATTATTGATTGCTATTCATTTTCCTAAGCGCACAAATAGGTAGTTCAGCTGTTCAGTGTATCTCATAATCTTCTACACCTTGGTGGAAATAGCACGTGAGAACTAGTACTGTCTTATAAGCATGGTACTTGCAGAGAAGCCTAAAAGAGAATTCAAGTCAGGATTTAATTGGAATAGCGAAACAGAAGGAGATATGCTTTAATGGTGAGAATGAATGCTCATATCTTGATGTGTACAATAGGAGATTTTGACTCCTGTGTTTTGTAGTCTGTTAAGATGATGTGCATTGTTAATGATTTTTAATAGTCCCCAAGTATCTCTCTCGACTACCTAAATACAGACTTTTTATTTTAGAATCTGCTATAAATGCAATTGTAGTTTTCATGAATGTTATTGATATCTTGATAAGCATATGTAATGGGACCTTTCAGTATAATGTCAAAATCATATCTATAAAACTTAATGTATTGTCCTCCAGTTGTAACTAGAACTCAGTGATTATGGGCTAAAAATATCAGGACCTGTATCAAGAGGGAAACTAAAAAATATTAATAATTTGCCAACATAAAATATATGAAGGAAATACAGAATGAAAGAACCTGTTAAAAAAAAAAAAGGGGGGGGGGGTGGAAGGAAACAGGATTCTTTTTACTTAACATGCACTGCCTGACTATTTATGGAGCTCAACATAATTGCAGAACATGTATGTGTAGCTAAAAGCCCTGTTAGACTGGTTGAAAAATTTATAAAACTCTCTTGAAGAGTGGAGTAAAAATGAGATGAAATGTGTTTTAAGGGGGGATACTATTATCTGTTAGAATCAATACAAATGCTGTGGATGAATTACTGTTTCAGAATATGATATGTTGAGTTGCACAGCCATTTTCCTTTCACTGCTATCATTTAGCCATTTGCTTAACAATAAGAGGAAAATGTGAATTTCATGGTTGGCCTTACTGAGATGATGATTTTTCCTACTATTTTATTTTTACTTTAAATGTGTTCATATTACTGATTCTATTGTATGAGAGCCAAGAAAACCTGCCTCTTACTTTGCTGTTGGGCTTCTTTCTTTTTGTTCTTCAAGTAGTACACCTAGTATAAGATGGAACTTGAACAGTTTTGGTGAATGCAGGTTCCTGAACCCTTTATATGCACAATTAATATGATAATTAATGAAAAAATGAAAACAGCTGTTGAAAGCTAAGTTGTCATAGCTCAGGAATGCTTAGAATTATTGTGGAAGAGAATTTCAAAATGGTGAACAGGTCTGGATCAGCAATGTCCTTTGGACCCAAAGTGCTTTGAACCCAATGTTAGGAGTTGTTCTTTGCACAGATTTGTTAACATGACATGAGAAGTCCTTGTGTATAAGAAAGACAACTCATCAAGTCTTTTATCTGCCAAGTTTTGACTACAATTTCATGTTTTGATCTGTACAATTTGTTTGATGTATGCTGGGGACATATCTATGCCTTCCATACAGGGAAGTGATCTAGGTGGAAAGGAAGTAATTGAAACAGTTATTCTTGAAAGTCCATGGCAAATTTGGTGTACATGCACACATGCAACTAATCAAATGTGCCCAAAAATCAAATGTGCCTACCCTGCTGTGCGGTAGTGAGTCTAGCACACTTTGGGACTGGACAAGGACAGGAATATAAAGCCAAATTTGAATAATTGCATGTGGCTACTGGAAAAGGTGCATCCAAACCTTTGACTGTGTCCAAACGATTTTATCTGTTCAGAGTGCAGGTATCAGTGCAGCAATACTATGAAAAGCTGTTTGTTTTTCAGAATTTGCTTCTACAGATTTGGCTGTCTCTAACTTGCTTTTCCCAAGGAAAATAAATGCTTCAATGAAGTGTTTCTGGTGGTGTAGTTATGGACTTGTGATAAGCAGGAAGATTTCTGCCAGCATTCTAGAAATCAAGGTTTGTTCTTGTGTATCATAGAAACATAGAATTATGATTCTAATAGGTTTGGGTTGGAAGGGGCCTTTAAGATCACCTAGTTACAACCCCCTGCTGTAGCATGGACGCTCCCACTATACCAAGTTGCTCAAAGCCCCGTTCAGCCAGGCTTTGATCACTTCTAGGGGAGAAGGGTGTTCACAACCTCTCTAGGTAACCTGTTCCAATTTCTCACCACACTCACAGTGAAGAATTTTTTCCTAATATCTAGTCTAAACCTATCATCTTCCAATTTAAAACCATTTCCCTCATCCTGTATCCACATGTTCTTATAAAAAGTCTCTCACCAGCTTTCCTGTAGATCCCCTTCAGGTTCTGGAAGGCTGCTATAAGGTGGCCTCACAGCCTTCTCCAGGCTGAAGAACACCAACTCTCTCATTCTCTCCCCATAACAGAGACAATCCAGACCTCTGATCATCTTCATGGCCCTCTTGACCTGCTCCAACAACTCCATATCCTTCTTGTGTTGGGGGCTCCATATTTTTATGTCAAATAATTTTGATGTGAGCATGACCGAAAAGAATTTTTGAAAATCACTTTAAGAAAAAAATCAACCCTTAGTTACAATGTAACAAGCGGAGCACTTGGCTTTGGATTTGTGTAAAGGTAGTGGGCATTTCTGGTGTCAGAGTGAAATGAAGGAATTGGGTTTGAATGGGTTGTCAACTTTAGAAGGTGAAATGAAAACAAATTGGTCATCTCTTCAGAAGACACTTGGTAAACACATTATTGTTTTACAGCCTTGGTTTCAGATGAGTTTCCATTGTCAGGATGGTAATGTCAAGCAAAGTTGTGATGGATGCTGCTGTGAGGACAGCACTGTTTCATAGTTTTACAAACGGCTTAGCTTTGTGTGCACATATATAAAAGTCATTCCAAGAGCTGTGTTACTACTTTTGCTGTCAGAAACAGATGAGATTAAAGCTGTGAAACTCCTTACAGAGAATTCTGGATTTCAGAATATAATTAAACTTCTCCTCTTGAAAGATTTTATGACAAAAATACTTGTAGTGAAGGAGTTTATGGAGTGCCCAGTGCTTGCTCCAATGACTAGTGTGTCTTATAAACTATCTTAGCAGGTAATGTAATACGTGTGTGCAAGACATTAAACTGCATAGTTATATTCAAGCTAAAAATGTTGGTTTGATCTTCACAATAAGTTTGAAGGGCTGCAAAATCTTGTGGAAAATGCTTATTAATATTCATTGGCTTTGCCCAGGAGATCCTGCTGAAACATTAAGTTGTTTTTTTTTTCTTTGTCATTTTAGAAGGCAAACTATTTGAAGGTAGTGTGATCACTCAGATCTTGGAAGGGCTAACTTGTGTGTGAGGGTTCTCTGGGGCTGTCAAAAACAATAGCGTTAATGGGGGCTTAGTGTAGGCTCTGCATAGGACTCTTTGATCTTACTCTGTCTACTAACTCTCCTTAGTAGTTGCAGTTTTTGCAAGAATTGGCATATGCTAATCACAGTACAGATAGAATCTTTCTTTCATGCTGCTGGTCACTTGTGGAGGATCCATCCCAGTGGGCTGCTAAAGTTCACCATACTGCTCCCCTGTTTTCTCTCCTCAAAGGCAGAGAAGGAGAAAATGTGATGAAAAAGGGCTTGGGTTGAGTTAAGGATAAGTAGATTGCTCACCATTTACTGTTACAGGAAAACAGTCTGAATGTAGGAAGGTTAATGTAGTTTATTGGCTATTACTTACAAATTAGAGCAGTGAGAACTAAAAGAAAGCTAAAAACATCTTTCCTCCATCCACCCTGTTCTACCTGGTGATATTGATTGATCCTCGGCTGAACATGAGCCAGCAGTGTGCCTGGGTGGCCAAGAAAGCCAATGGCATCCTGGCTTGCATCAGAAATGATGTTGCCAGCAGGAACAGTGATTGTCCCCCGGTATTCTGCTCTGGTGAGGCCGCACCTCGAGTACTGTGTCCAGTTTTGTGCCCTTCACTACAAGAAAGACAATGAGGCCCTGGAGCGGGTTCAAAGAAGGGCAACAAAGCTGGTGAGGGGTTGGAGCACAGGCATTATGAGGAGTGGCTGAAGGAGCTGGGAATGTTCAGTCTGGAGAAGAGGAGACTCAGGGGCAACCTTATTACTCTCTATAACTACCTTAGAGGTTGTAGTGAGATAGAGGTTGGTCTCTTCTCTCATGTAACTAGTGATAGAACTAGAGGGAATGGCTTCAAGCTGCACCAGGGAGATTTAGGCTGGACGTTAGGAAATACTACTTTTCTGAAAGAGTGGTCAGGCATTGGAATGGACTGCCCAGGGTGGTGGAGTCACCAACACTAGAGGTGTTCAAGGAATGTTTGGATTTTGTGTTGAGGGACATGGTTTAGTGAGAACTATTGGTGATAGTGGATGGTTGGACTGGATGATCTTTTAGGTCTATTCCAACCTTGGTGATTCTGCGATACCTCCTCTCCCTGAGCAGCACAGTGGTGCAGGGAGTAGGAGCTGCAATCAGTCTACAGTGCTTTTCCTCTGCTGCTCCTCTACAGCCCATCTCTGTCCTACCCCCGTGTGGGTCCCATCCATCCCATCCTTTCTAAACTGATTCCACATGTACTTTTCATAGGCTGCAGCTTCCAACGTGGCTCCAAAATGGCTCCATGTACCACCCTTCAGCGGCCATCCCTGCAATTCTCTACCAAAACCTTGCCATGTAAACCTAGTATATCACTGCATCCTTCCTAGCACAAGATGGTTGTGGTTTAGATTCTCTCCTGATATAAAATGGAGTTCATGTAAAATGTGGCTGTTGTACCTTGTTTTTTACAGGCAATTACAGTGTGATGGGAGTAGTGCTTTCCTTTTGGCTCCAAACCAGGGAGCTCTGAGATTGTTCAATTGCTTTACTTACTTATGGAAGTTCACGTGTTGAAAGCAACAAAATAACATTGGTCATCACAGGGAGAAAGTGTTCAACTTTCCTTAGAGCATTGAAAACCTTTTCCAGCTGTTACCACTTCTTTTCCCTCATCCATTCTCCTCCTTGGCATTTTTTGTCCTGTTTTTTCCCCTGATAATGAGTCTATTCAGATACCAATCTTCTCTTGTGGGTCTTAACTGACTGCTAAAGAAAAGAGCAAAGAATTGCTTTGGGAATCTCACAAGGATAGACTTTCCAATGGAATTCCAATCAGATTTGGTTGATGGGATTTGTTGCAGTTGTGCCTTTGCTTGTTGCTGTGGTAGTGGTAAGCTGAAAGTTCTTGGCTTCAGCACAGGTGGCATACAGCTAAGGCATCCTAAAAAAAAAAAAAAACAACAAAAACAAAAACAAAAACGTTTTAAAAATTTGGAAAAGAAATTCCAAAAGAAACCTTACAAAGATAACATCAGTCTAAGTAAATATTTAAAATAATATTTATAATAAATATTTATAATATTTGAAGAGTGGCTATACAATCCTTTTTTAGCCTAGATTACTTAGAAAATCAGCTACTGTCTAGTTTTGAGTGGCTGCTATGATGAATAACTGGATCAGCTGGAGGGCAACATGAAAGGTTTGATTGGATTTGACAGAACTGAATGTAAAGTTGAAGTTGCTCATGTTTAACTGTTTGTTTTTTTTTTTTTTCCTGGCTGCCTCATAACCCCTGCGAATGGGACTACTATCTAATATTGGAAAATATAATTAAAAAATACTTAACATCGCATAAGATGACAAATATGCTGTTATTCTTCTTTATTTAGAGCTTGTTTCCCACCAGTATTACAAAACCATTTGTCACTGTGTTTGTCTTGCCTTTGGTTTTTATGAGTTTTGAAAAATGCATCTGACTGACAGTGCTACTTGACAGTTGAAATGGTGAAGATGGCAGCAACCTTTCTTGGGATGAATGTGTCTCTGGAGTCTCCCCTCACTTGGCTTTTCCTATGGGGTAAATCATCCAAAGTCCCATTGCCTTGGAGAAGAAATTAGGCTGTATAATGACATAACTGACATAAATGACAATAAAAGTAAGATACACATCCTGCTTTAAATATATTACTTCATGCATATGTATTTAATTTTGGATCACTAATTATTTAATGAAAAATGAGTAAAAATATATTTTTCCATCTCAGTAAAGCTTCACAATTTCGAAAGAAAAAAAAAAGGAAGAAAACCCAGTTCCTACCAAAATCAAACTTTGATGAAGAAAATAATTTCTATGAATAAAAATGTAGAAGTTTTCCACAAACACTTGTGTGTCATTTGACTGAAACAGAACTAGAAATGTTCAATTTTTTGCCTTTTTAATTCTTTCTCATATTATCCTTAGAAAGAGAAGCTACTTAGTAAGAGTTTCTGAAGTTTGCAACTGTGTAAATGGAATGTTTAGGGTATGTCATTAATGAGGTAGGAGTGTTTATCTCCATCATTTTACTTTAATGTAAGTTACTTTTTGGAATATCTTTTTTTTTTTTTTTAATATATGCAGAACAGTATGTAACAGATGCTTCGTATGCTTAATTAGGATCATTTAAGCAACAAAGTGTCTCTGGAGAACTTGTCCCTTTGTTGGTCAACAGTATGTCATGTGGCAGCTGCATTGCCTGTGAAGAAAGTTCACCTAACAGCAATGTGGGCAGGCATTCAAGATAAGTATATAGTTGTTAATGATACGTGATTCTGAGCTAATAATTGCGAGGAGTCTGAAATACATTAATATCCAGATGAAATATTTAATTTTTAAAGGGAGAGTTTGTCAGAGGAGTATCTAGGTGTGCTGCTACCAGCTATAACTTGCTCCCACTGATCTTATGAATAGTTCATGGCTTGATCTCATTCTGAACGCCTTAAAGGACAACATATCAATATATAGCTATGCATGTCCCTTTATGATCTTTAGTTTTGGCAAATGCTAACAGGGGAAGCAAATCCATTGGCTCCTCAAATCAAACAGGATTTCTACACTGAGTTTTGTATGAGCCAAACTAGCATCAATAAATAGTGAGAGCTCTGATTGAAACACTTCCTTAGAAAATAGAGATGTGTGCTGATGCGGATTGTTATGAAAGTACCCCTAGAGGTGAATGGTTATAATTTGAGAAGTGCTGTCTGAACATGCGCTTAAAGATGGAATCACAATGCATACAAATTTCCTGTATGTATCTTTAAACAATGCCTTTTCTCACTTTGTACTAGATTTTAGTTTCAATATTTACTTTTTTTTCTTCCTCTAGAAAATTTCTATCTCCTTTCTGTCCATTTCCTACCAGCTTCCATACCTATATACATATATATATATATATATATATTTAGCATTCTAATGCATTTTTTGTGTTTTTAAAGTACTTCCTCTTCCTAAGAGTTATTTTTCTACTGGAATGTACACAAAGTCCCCCAGATCCATCACTAATGTAAGAGTTTATGCCTTGAAAATAAAACTGCAGTTTGTGCTAACACAGACTTCTTTCCTCCCTTGGAATTGGCTATTATTTGTTGAGCACCATCAACACTCTCAGCACTGTGTAATATAAAGAAAGAGGAGGATGGGATTTCTGCCCCAAAGGGCTTGCAGTCTGTTAGATGCACAAAGCAGATTAGATAATGCTAAATATGGCACCGGTCAGATGCACAGATTAGTCTGAAAATGCCACAGATCTTTTTAATATAACTTCCTCCTTTGATGGATGTAGTCTCTGTTTTAATGAAAGTATAAAAATACTCTTGGCTTCCCTGAAGACTTTACAAAAAGCTACATCTGAATAACTGACAGGTAGGATCTATCATGCCAAGCTTAAGCTTATTGCTAAGCCAAAATATCTGATAAGCTGGTTTGCCTACTGGCAAAGAATTAATTGGATTTCATACTTGGAGTCCTTTCTTTTGCTCCATCATTATTATCATAGAGTTACAGGAGGCAGAGATACAAAAGACCTATTAAGTCATCCAGGCGATAGACTTCTCAAAGCCTTGCTTCTTTTACCCTTCTTTTTTTTTTTCCTTGAGTTTCAAACCTCCCTTAATTTCATCCTGTTGTTTCTAATTGTAACTGGTTTTTGCCATCCTCAATAATTCATTTTTCCTTACTGACGTAAATATCCTTCAAGTATGAACAGGCTGTTTTTGTATCCCCCAGAAAGTTTTTTCCTTTGGCAGCCTCTGTGTAGTTAACTTTTAAGGTCTCCATGTAATTAATCTCTTCAATCTCCACTTATCATTTTTGTTGCTTCTCTAATAACCTCTTTAATGTGTTATCTTTCTGGTAATGAGTTGTCCAGAGCTGAATGCAATATTTCCTGTGTGTCTGCACCAGGGCTCCATGGAGAGGGACTTTCAGCTCTCTGCTCTGGGAACTGATGCATCTACAAATGAAAAAAAAAAAAAGCAACCCTTGAGCTCTACTGTGCTCTATTATGTAGGAAACGAGACCAATTGATTCAGATTACAATGGCTTTGTATGATTTCAGGTGATAAAGCAATATTAGATATGTTTATTCGACAAAAGCGTGTGTGGATTCATCTACATTTTGCCTCTACAAGAGTGAACTACATTCATAGAAAAGATTTGTTTCTATTATCTGCTCTTTGTAATGTGGACATTTAAAGCTGAACAGACAAAGGAGGTGAAAATGGCACTGAGGTGACTGGCAGTGCCCTGCTGGTGCTCTGTCTTATAACATCTGTAGGCACCCTCCAGGTGATGTGGTTAGGGTAGGAGTGATTTCTGCTGACTTTTGGTGGTTTGTTAGCACCAAATTGGATGTGTTGGTAGTGGAGATGTCCCTGGGGAAGTGGTAGCTAGAGGAACTGCTGCTCTAGCTATGGGTACGGTAAGCCTGTTTTTTTAATGATTAAAAATAAGTAAAACCTTCCACTGGCAAGGGATAAGGGTTTGTAGTCAGGATGAGGCTTTGGGAAAGATTGTGAAACAACAAATAATGCAGAATTTTAAACTCGAGGGTAACAGCAAATGATTTGAAATTGGTTTGCTACTATTATGAAGCAGTGAAGGACTAAGCTTGCTATGAGATGTTAAACACAGTTTTTCATAACTAGCTTTCTGTGAACAGAACTAGTAATATTTTAACAGGAAAATGCATCTGCTGATCTGAAGGGGAGTTTGGACTCCAGGCACTCAGGGTCCTATTTATTTGAAATACTGTAGTTTTGATAGCAGCTTATCTTCCTTGCCTCTCCTAGAGGAGCTGTGAGATCATTTTGTGTTTGTTTGACTGACTCAGTTTAGTGGCTGGCTTATTGAACACCGAGAAACTGACTGAGTTAAACTAGCGAGGAGCCTGTTTTCCTTCTTGCAGTCTGCAAATCACACCTATGTTTGGACATAAGACCTGCCAGGCTTGTAATCTTGGGAGACTTTGAGACTCAGCACTGGCTATGTCCACTGTTTAGTTTGAGGCCATGCTTCCTTTTGTAAAATACAGTTTTGAATAAACCTGTCTTACTGTTTGTACACAACTTGTCAAAGTAATGTTTTTAGTGATTAATAGAGTTTTGCAGTGTTCTTTTGTGCCTTTTTAAAAGATCTTGTTTTCGTTCATGCTGAGCTTCTTATAAATACTGTATTAAAATCACTCTGTAAATATATCTTAAGATTTTCTAATGAAATAATCAAGATGCAACTCTGGTAAGTAGTAACTTTTTAAAAATATCTGCATGTGACATAAGCACTATTTGTATTAAGCATCATCTGTTTGCAAATAAACCTGCTTTAATCATTGTTATTCAAAGAGAATCACATCTTTCTTTTGAAGATTAGCTAGAAAGTGGGAGTGCAGATTAAGACTGATTTAAAGCCGGGCTGCGTTTTAGTTATAATCCAAGATTGCAACTGTTTTACAGACAGGTACTTTTTGCTTTTTCTCCAGTTGTGTATTTGACCTCTGCATTCCTGTGCAAGTTCTGTTGTGCTGAGTAACTGGCCTGAGAAATTTCTCCATCCGCTTTGGTACCTAAGTGTCGGTGGGGAGTGCCTGATCAATCCCAAGACTAATATACTGCGGTCCCTGCTATCGTGTCTTTGAGACAGCATGCTCCCAGCATCTGGATTAGTATCCTTGTGTCTGAGATAGTTTTTCACTGTTCAGTAGTCTCTGTAATGTACGTACTTGGAATCAGATCCTGTTTTTTTGAACAGTGGGCATTGTGTACAGGGTTTTATTATTCCATAATTTGGATTGTCTGCCTTCAAATTGGATCTCACAGTAATACATAGAGGAACTAATCCTCCCAACTCCATCTAGTTCCACCTTTTTTGTATTAGGTGATCATAATCTGACACAGGTGTGCAGTCATGCATCATGCCCAATGTTCTGACATGTTGAGGACAACAGAGATGAAAAAAGAGCAAAACCTCTTTACAGTCTAACGTTGTGATTTATTTTTAAAATTTTCAGTCAGATTAGCATATACAGAATTTAAAATTGATGCTTTGAAGCAGAGTACACAAGCGTAATTATTGAACTTACGAAACTGATTGAAAAGCATTCTACTTCCATGTTGTATTTGGTGCATTTACTGTGGGATCACAGATGTAGGCCAAGGGAAAGGGAGTCTGAATTAAATTAAACTGAAGAAGAATTAATACTCTGTAAGCAGAGTAACATTATTCTTCCAAGTTTCTGAAGACTGTTTTTAAAGCACAAATTAATTAGTTTCTCAGCCCCTCTGAGATCCTTTTACACAGGCTGAAGCCAATGGGGACTGCTGCATCACTTAGTATGCAGGTCTCCATAATGTATGCCAGACAAATACTCTCTGGATCTCTAGCAGGCAACCTAATGTGTCTTGCTTACTGGTCTTTGAAGAGTTACAGAGAAAACAATGTGAGAGCACTGGATGCTACAGTGCTGATTGCTGACATTTGGACTCTAGAACTTCCATGTGTAATTGTGCATGCACACAAACAGAATATCAGAGATTGGAAGGAACATTCACTGTGTCATCTATATCAACTTCCTATACATGCACGTATACTCCCTAGTACTTAGGGAGAATTAGTACCTTGAAGAAGATTGGCAGAAGCTGCTCGGAGTTAGTTGGTAAGAAAGACTAAGGAAAGAGGTGTATTCTCAGCTTCATGCCTCTCCGGAGCTTTGGTATTCTGCCCAGAACTTCAACCGCAATGATTCTTTCCACTTGAGTTCATAGCCTGCAGCCCTGTTCTGCAACAGGACAAAGAGCTGCTTTTCTAAAACTCAGGTGGGTCTGGGGTCCTTTAAAGACAATAATTAATTTTTCTTTTATCTGAAGGGTTAGATTGACAGATCTGTCATCTTTGAATAAAAATCCAGACTGCCAGGGAGGAACAAGGACCTAGGTTTACTGCCAGAACTCTGTCCCTAACAATGGAATAGGCAGCGTCATTTCCTGATTATCTCTCTTCTCTAGTGAGAAGTGGGATAACAGACCAATACCAGAGAAATAAATGTTGAGCATTGGGCTGTTGTCAAAACAGGGATGCTAAACCTGGAATGCTTTACATGACGATGGATGTCAAAGGTTGATCTCAGAGGAGGTGTGTTGGGTGGTTTAGATTACCACCAAATTACAAGGTTGATATGTTCTGATTAGCTAATGAAGTAGGTTAAAATTTTAGTAGGGACGAAAATGTTTGAAAAGAGTTATATTTTGTTATAAACAGACTTCTCTTGATTAACAAGACCCAACAGCACATTGTGCCAAGTCACTTCCACAGAGGATTCCTGGGATGTTTCATGCCTATTCCAAAGTCCTTCATTATTTCCAGTTTAATGCTCACATGCTTTTGAAGCATCAAACAAATAGTAGGAGCAAAAAAATAATTTCAAATAGAGTGTATTTTCAAAAAATTTCCTTTCCCCCAGACCTTTTCTTTAAAATATTTTTCAAGTTGATTTTTAAAACAAAAGTTTTGTCCATTCATCTCTATTAAAACATCATCAAAACTTAGAGTACAAAGGACTGCTAAATTATTTTTGAATCTAATCCACTCTTGCCAACTCTAAGTCAGCACTGTCTATCATTTTTGCTAAGACAGCATTGTGTTTCTTATGTGAATACTATAAATTCCTACCTACAAATTACTGCAGAAATCCAGAGTAAATTTAAGTTATAATGTAGTAAAATAGCCCCTCTGAAGAGGCTACATTAATCATGGGATTTTGATATCAGGACTTTTTGTACAAGGCTCATTTTCACCTTGTTTGAGATTTTAAGTTGCTCTCAATAGATCCAGTTAAACTGTAGTACAAAAAAAAAAAAAAAAAAGCTGTAGTGATGGAGTTAGAGGAAAAAGAGGGAGAGAAGCAGATTTGTCTTCACCACAGTCACATCTCCTACTCTGGTGAGGATTTTGTTCTAGTTAGGGATGTCTTACAAAAGCATATTTCAATGACTGAGTAAAGGTCATGGTTTTCAAGAAGTCCAGTAGGATTTGGAACCTTAAGTTATATACTCTGAGTGATTTGGCGCTGCAGAGCATCTCTTTAGGTGCTAGTGGAGGTTAGGCACCTTGGTACCTACACTACTGAAAAGGAGAATAAGGCTTCCTGTGGAGAATCTTAATCTTGTTTTGTTTTGTTTTGTTTTGTTTCTGGAGTTGCTACATTTTACTCACCTGCCTCTGAGGAACATTCACTTTGAGGTTGCCTTCCAATACCAGCCTGTTCTCTCCTGGCTTTTCTGTTTTTTCCTCTAAGCAAGTGGGAAGTTCCTGTAATTAGGAAGCAATGGCTTTATGCTAGGTAGATCAACACTCTTTTGAAGCACTGTTTTATGTTGTTATTTAGAAGCTTCCCATATGTGAAAAGGTTGTTAGCATTATATTAGAAATCATCATTCAATGATTTTTTTCCCCCCATCTTCCTTTGTTACTGCACAGCTCTTTCAGGATTTTCACAGTCATTTTTCATATGACATCCATGTCTCAAATAGTTTCTGCTGGTTATGAAGACTGTACGTTTCTGAACACAGAAACACCAAAATCTTAACTGATGTAACTGAGATTCTGAGCAACATTGATGAGATGTTTGAGGAGTAGCATGTGGGAAGACATAAGAAAAAAAAAAGCTTATTGGAAAATAATAGTGTAACACTTGTTTTTTCCTCCTATGATGATATCTGATATTCATTTATGTTGGACCTTTGTAATGTGATCTTTCTCATGCGTATTGTCTAGCGCTGCCTTTTGGAAACATTATATTTTTTTCTGTGCAGATCTTCTGGCACATTTTGTACCATTTTAGTAAAGGAAATAACTATTGAGTTTACTATTTCATACCTCTTTAAGCCACTGAATCCTCGTGGAAAATGTCTTGAAATACTCTTCTGTGGGGATGATTCTAGCTGTGTAGTGTATTTGCTTTCTTTTGATAGCTTAAATGAGATCTGCAGCAAAACGAATCCTACTGTTCTATTGGTTTGCCAATCCCTAGTGGTTGTCCCCTTGCTGAATTCTTCATTGTCTATGATGCTGGCAGTGGTGTGGTGGAAATATTAATGCTGTTTTAAGTGAAGGAGGAACACTTCAGAAAGTAAATGACCAGCATGGTCAGTTGAATTTTAGCAGTAGATTTTCTGGAAGAGGGATTCCTACTTGATTTTATCTTATTTTTTGCACATTTAAAAAAAAATCCAAATACATCTCAAAGATTTGTGCCACTAGCTTTAACTATGCAACATGTAGTTTAGGAAACCATGTTCAGTTCAATTACTACTGAAGGGAAACTGACAGAGAGATCTTGAAGAACTGATTTTACATAGCTAACAGGTCATTCACAGTTACAGTATGGGGCAATCAAGTGACTTGTAGTAAGCTATCAAACCTATTCAGGGGTATGATTCTATGATATAAGCTGGTGCTATCACTTGCTATTGTATTTATTAATTATCTCACTATGCTTTATACTTAGTGGTCAGATTGACCTCTACACTGGAATTTTAGTTCATTTTTAGTGCAACCTTTTTATTTGTAGTTCTAGGTGACATTTCAGATGAAGTTACTTTATTGAATCTCTCTGGGGAAATTAAAGGAGGAGGAGGAGATTAGAAGTGAATTGTTAACACAAAAACATGCTTCATTAAGTTACTAAAAGCGCTACTTAGGGGACCTTTTTTTGCTGCAGCATGTATGGATAAAAGTGTATTGATCGTGCACCAAGCAATTTTTTTGCAAGCCTTTCCTACTCTTTTCACTGGAGGGGGATGGAGGAAAAAAAGAATATTTCTATATATGTACGCATATATTCTTTCATTTGACTCCTTTATTTTCTTCCTTAACTGTGTTAGACACTTTTAGACAACAGTAGTATGGTGTGTTGTTTTTTTTGCCAGCACTCCCTCTTTGCACAGCTTGGCTTAGATGCGCTTTGAGTTACCCTTCAGTGAACAAGTACAGGCCACTTATTTCACAGAAAAAGTGCTGAATGAATCATCTTGCTTTCCTCCCTCTTCCTTTTTCACCAGCCTTCAGCATATTCGTATTGCCTGAAAAACAGCCTTGCTGTGAAATTTTGCAGAAGTTCATTATGCAATCTTTAAGCTTGGGTTGCCGTCAGCATTCTGCAGTGAACTTGCCACGGTTGCATTTATTCTTCTCTAGTTTGCTGTGATAGTGGCTTTCAGTACCTTTTGTGACCCATCCTTTGTTTTTCTGGAACAGCAATAGGGAATGCAACAGATTAAACTGTTGGGTGGTCTCACAGTATGCATTAGCTCGGGTTAGTCCAGCCCATGGGCTTCCTACAGCCCAGCACAGCTTGCACTGTGGCCCAGTCTCTGCACTGTGCCATCATGATGATGACTTTCTCCCATGTATCACTTAGCACCAGCCAAACATCAGTTCACTATTAACCCCATCTGGGCTGAAACCAGGATAGTGCAGTGCCAGCTCGAGTTATGGCAAATAATGCATTTTGATACACTGACTAAACACATTCCCGTGAATAGCAAAAAATAGGCAGCTGTGCTTCCTATTCTCATAAAAGAATCTGAGAACAGATTTCAAGATTGCAAAAAAAAAAAAAAAAAAAAAAAAAGTTTTTTTTTTTGTATATTTGCCACCCCATTTCCAGTTGACAAATAAATTACCTGCAAATTTTTCAACTGTGATGTGTAGAGTTGCAATCAGACACTCAACTCAAAAGTCTGATTCGATCTCCCTACCAGACCTTTATAGGCCCTATCTTAGCAGAGAGAAACACCCTCTCACTTGACAGCAATAGTTTGTCACCTCCAGTGGTGCAGATTGTTATGCATGCAGTCTCCTGTCCATCACTGACAAAAAAGCATAGCCCAAGACAACTCCTGTTCATTCAGTGCAGTCCAGGCAAACCAAAAGGTTTGGACAATCATGCATTAGCTGATGCCCATTGAATTTGCTTTACAGTGAAGTAATGAACAGCAGCACACCAATTTTTGCACTTCCCACCCCTTTGCTGCTTCCCATAAGTGAAGGGGTAATTTTCCCTCTCCTCTCTTGGGAGATGACTGTGAGTAACTTCAGTGTGAAGACTTCTTATGCATTTGATTACATTGATTAGTTAAGCAGAATTCACATCCACACTAGGGATCTGTTTTTCATCTTTGTTGCCAATTTTAACTAATTAAATCCCCTTTGATTTTAAAGACTGTATCAAGTCACTGATATTACTGTGGATGTTTGTTTGTGTCATCTGTACTTACTTTTGAGATTTAACTATCTCTGCCTGCAATAAGTCAGCAATAACCTCAAAATTAATGAATATGGAACTTCTCAAGGCTTAAAAGTATCAAACCACCTGAAGTATAACTTATAATTTTGTGATATCTTTGCAGTTCACTTCTGTATTTTTGCTTGTTTAAGCTAGTACCTAATTCTTAATTCTATGACTGAAGACATTGTGTTACATTATTTGATCCTATCAGTCCTGCATCTTGGCTCAGTACTTGCTTCCCTCATCTTAGCATCTGTGCAACTGGAAGAAAAGCCATCCACAGCTGCTGATGTCCACTTTCAAGCTCACCTTGATTCTCAGTTGCCTTAAGTCTCTTCTGAAAATTTCAGTGTTCCATCAAAATTATTTAGTCTGGCACCTCTATCTCTTTTTTTTTTTTTTTTTAATTATATGTGAGCAGAGACAGAATTATTTGGAAGATAAGGCAGATTGTTTTCAAATAAGGATTTTTTTCAGTGTTTAAAAAAATAAAACCTCAAAAAACAAAAAAACAAACAACAACAACAAAAAAAACCAACCATGACAGACTACAATCTAAAGTATGACTAATAGCAAATTAAGCATGAACAAATCCTGTGCACCAGCACAAAAGCTTTGTGATGAATATGATGTTCCTATTGCAGTATTATCCCCTAGTTCATGTTAATTATTAAATTTCGAGTATCTGAAAGAGAAGATGGAAGCAACTGTGTTTCTAATGAATCTGTAATGAGTTCTAAGTCTGGGTAACCATGTGGAGTTGGGGGATTTGCATAATAATTATTGTAACTGAAGAACAACTATATGGCTGTTGGGCTCTTTTGCAGAAGAAATGGTCTCAGCAGTGAGGGAAAATTCCGGTTTTGTAGCTTGGCCTGTGATACCACAACAGTAACTAAGGAAAAAAAGTATAAGGAAGATGAAGTGGTGGCACTTCACTCGTGCACACATAGAAGTGTGCCTGAAAGCAATGGAATTTATGATCTGTATAATTACCAGGAAATAAATTTGAATTTTATACTAATTGGATCTCCTTCAGTCATTATCAGAGCGCAGAAAAGTTAGGTAACTGAAAAGCATAGTGTAGGTAAAAACCTCCCCAGTATTGTTACACCACCATATGCAGAGATGATTCTTTTTTAGTATGATGATCAACCATGAAGGAAAAAGTGCTGTTTGATTTCAATTACAGGAAGGTCTTTACTTAGCTCTTAGATATTGTATGCTAATGTGGACGGTTATTTTCTTCTTTTCATTCAGTTAACTTTCTGCTTACATTCCTAAGAATACAATGAATAGTCCACAACTGTGCTTACTGATTTTGTGTAGTATACTAAGAAATAATTAAAAATTTGTGTTTTGACTGGGTCCAGGGGATACTAAGAGCTCTAAAGCAATGAGTGCAAACTGTACAGTGGTACAGTTCTAGAAGCAACCAATGTTTTACAACAAAATAACTTAATCTGTATGCTGCCTGTCTTTATTAACTCCATCTTTTATTCTGTCAGGAATTATTTTTCATATTGTATAAACATAGCATTTTCTTGTGGATTTGACAGAGTAGAATTCAAATGAGCCCTGTTTTGTCTCCAAATGGTGTGATTGGAGAACACTTGGTACACAGTATTATGCTTTCCATTCAAAGCACTATGCAGGACTAATAGTTAGCAGTCACAGTTATTATTCTTGTCGTTGTTTCTTTTTTTACTCCTGTTCTGTCAGGTAGTCAGTCCTTGCTGCTTGGCTTCATCTCACAGCTAACTTGCTTCTCATTCTGTAAGGATCCTTTTCTGACCTGTTTTTGCCAAACACTTGCTACTAATATGTTCTCAATATTTCTGTTACTTCACTGCACTGATCGTTTCCCCAGGTTTGTTCTCTGTTCTGCTGCTCTGTTTCTACTGAGGTTGTCCTGCTTGCATCTGTCAGCATTTTTCTGGTGACTCTATGGATGTTGGAGGCTCTAACAACACTGGTTGATTCAGTCACTGGCAGACAGTGAGGGAAAATACCTCTGGTTCTCCCCCACGACAGGAAGCCCCTGTCTGTGAAATTGAATAGGACTGTACTTATGTTGACTGTAGGTGTCTTTGAGAGTGAGCTCCTCGTTGGGTGTAGCAGGCATTGTCACATTATTCCACTCTTTTCCTTCCAGAGGTGCATACATCTCAAGCTAGACCTTTTCTTTTCTTTTTCCCGTGAGCATACTGTGGTAATTCATTTGTCTTATGCAGTTGAAAAATCGAGGGCAGCAGCCACTGGCAGAGCACTCAGAGCAGTATGAGGTCAGCAGAACCAACCAGCTCACCTCTGCCTGTAGGCTAATGAAGCAGTTCATCTCAATGTGAGATGTCTTGTTGTCATGGTCAATCCCTTGCAAAGATGGAATTTTCTTTTTCTAACCTCCAGAGAGGAAACTTGAAATTGAATGTCATGGTGTCACATACAGAGACACATAGGTTAGCTCTACACTTATCTGATTCCTGTTGCTCTAGGACAATGTAGAGGGAATTGTCTTTTCTTTCTTTTCCAATTTGAAATCCCTTAACATGCTGTCTTTGGTCCCCATTTTAACTGTTGCAGATGGGAACTTATCTGGTCTTCTACATGGTCTTCTGCCCCTAGCATCCAAGGGCTTTCCACTTTTTTGGCACTCTGGTCACATGGTGCTATAGCAAGCCTCAACAGTTGGAGTTTTCCTGCATTTGCAGGTAGGAAGTGCCTGTTGTAGCTGCACCATCTCTCCAATTGAAGTGAGGTGATAAACTGAGCACCTGTTGTTCAGCAGCTGACCTAATTGAAGCAGGATTTCTATTGCATTCAAGAAGTTTCTTTTAGGGAATTTCTTTCTGTGTTTCAAGTCCAAGAAACATGAGTCCAGATGAGACGCTCTGAATTCAAGTCAGATCAATACATGTCTGTTGCTGAGTGATCTGTTGATGGTGCCTGTAACAGTGAATGACTTGATTAGGAGGAGAAGAACTGATTGATAAGCTGCTTTTCTAGCAGAATGACAAAATGATCTGGTTTTTCTGAAGTCATGTTGCTTTTGAATTATTACCATGATATTTTTTATATGTTTCTGTATTCCAAAACCTACTTTTTTTTTTTAATGGGGTCTCTAACGAGCATTAACAAATACTTTTCACTCAAATGCAATTTCAGGAATATTTTGGAGACACAAATGGACATGTTTCCTACAAGCAAATGGCAGTGTTTTTCAAACTGCCTGTTTTTAGTTTATCTTAACCAAAAACAATCAAGAGATTAGCAAGCAGTGATTTTTGTCCCTAATTCCCATGTCAAAGCTGTTTGTGTTAACTAGATAAAATGTATTCTGAGGCAGTATGTGCAATGCTTGTTTATTAGCAAGAAGGATAAAGTGAAGTTATCCTCACTTGACCTGAATTTTTTTCTTTGTTTTGTGCTTTTATCTGGATGCTTCTAAAGCATTTAAATGAATATATATATATATATTTGATCCTCACTAGCATAATTTTATATTCTTGTTCTCTGTTTTATTACTTAATTTAAACCAAAGCTGTGAGAACTAAAGGTAATATTAATAAAATAGTGCTGTTATTTAAAAAAAAAAAAATCCTACACAAGTTAGTGCTACTGAGACTCATACATCTTTTTAAGTTTTATTAGGCAGCAGTGTTACTCGTTAAAGAAAACTGCCACTTCCTAATTCTTACAATTATGAATATAAATCCGTCTATATTTGCTTGTACAAGTGTAATGTTACAGGTTTTCACCATGAAAACTACTGCCATAGCTTTGCTATCTTATTTGCATCAATTCTGTGCATTCCAATTGAGCCTCAGAACCACTATATTTTGTATTTGACTTACCCTTCCATACAGATCATTAAAAGGAGGTCAAACCTCTGACCCTTTGCTCTGTCCTTCTTGCATCTTCTTGAGCTGGTTACCTACTGTGAACCATCAGTGCTCATCAGAAGCTGTAGTCTTCCAGGCTCTGTCTGTGATTTTTATGCAGGTAGACAAAGGAGCTGTGATTGAGGCAAATAAATTTGTGCTTCTTTCTCCAATGGCAGTGTTGTGATCACTGTCTATTTGAACTTTTTGATTTGATGTGCAATGCCTCGCTCCATCAGTAATTTGTTCCAGCATACTTTATCATGAATCTGATACAATCTCCATGGAAAACATGAGCTAGTCACTTTAAATCCTAGAATATTTTTGTGGAGTTTGAAGATGATTTAGGGCTATTTTGATGTGACACCCCTGAATGCTATGGGAGATAGCTGAACTCAAAATCAATTATTATTACAGAGTTTAGTTGCTCAGTGTGAACAATTAAAGACAAATTTTGCAGCTGTGGTTTTGGTCCCCAAGAACTGGAAGTGCTGAGATGTGCTCATCTCAGCAGATCACCAGGAAGAGGATTCAAAGCAGAATACCATTAGCGAGAGAATTAGTAGCAGAATTTGTTAAAAATGACCTTTAGAATGAGATAGGTAGGATAGATTACTTTTTCACTTTTCCATGTGCGTGCATGCCATCTCTGGAAGGAGAGGGCATTCTGTTTCACATGAAATTTTATCTCACCTAAGTGACATAGAAGTGCTTGAAACTTGTGTCTCAAAATTTGTGGGTTTGTTTTTTTTAGGGCTTTTGCTAAGACTGTTAAAGGTAAGGCAGCTGCAGAGGCTCATGCTTCTGTTTTTCGTGGTTTGTACTCCTCTAATTCTTGAGCATTCTGTTTTTCTTTTTACCTCTTTGTTTCACTGATAAATCGATAAATAGTTCAACTTAGCTAAAGCTCATCAGGGCTGAAATACATTTTTCCAAGGGACTTTATTGAATGTTTTCTTTTTTTTGTTCTTAATTATTATTATTATTTTTAAGTTCAACTAGGAAGTCTGGAAAACTATGTGTGGGGACACAAAAGTTTTACAAGGAAATATGATAAATGATAGCAAGATGACAAAATCTAAATAAAAGCATTACTTTAAAATGTTGTTTGATTTGTGTTTGGATTGAGCGTACCCTGTTATGGCCTATGGGAAATAACTTACGTGTGATGTGTTGTGCTGATGCAGCTGTTCACACTGAGGTTGGTCTTTGTATGTGTTGGCCATTCAGAAGAGTGAATAGAAGTAGAAAAAGGAGGCCAAAGCCAGAGCCTACTGAGAGGGGTGAGAGTAGATTTCTATGGTACGTACCAGCCTATTAACTTTTTGCTTTGACCTCTCCAAGTTATACTCTCTCTTCGAGGCAAGTCTGAGGGCCCTTTTGGTAGGTATTGTCAATTGTAATCTGCAGATCTGGCACCTGGGATGCTCTGCCCTCCATGATCTGCTGGCCTCCCTTAGGTCTCCTTTGGTGAGAGGTGGTGAATTCTTGTGCGGAAGGCTGGGCAGCAGCTCTCTTAACGCTGGCTGTTTTTGACATTAAGGACGCCACAAGTCTTCTGAATCACTCTGGACCTTCAGATCCACAAAAATCCAGCTCATCATCTGTGGTGAAATGCGTGTTGGCAAGATGCATTATGTCCTCTTCTACAGGTAGGGAGTGGGATTTGGATTAACCTCAGTAATGCTATTAGAAATGAAATGCCAAAAATAGCCTTAATTTTGGTTAGAAGTTTAATAGGCTTAGTCTGTGAATCTGAAGCAGCATGCAATTCAGAGTAACAAGCTGAGCTGTTGAATTCAGCTCACATCTCTGCCTCTAATTTCAGTGACACAGTGCTTATGCTTGTCTGCTCACGTAGTTGCAAAACAATGAAATGATTTATCTCCTCAAGAATTGTTCCCCTGTTTTTGGGATCCGGAAGCGAGTGGTGCTCTTTTAAAGGCAGGGCACTGAGCAGGACCTGGGTGCAGAAGCTTCCTTGTGGAGGAGGTACTCTGCAGCCATCATCTGAATACTGCTAGTAAGGATCAGGAAGTACCCTGTGCAGCCCAAAAGCTGCTCTAATTTTTGCCAGGAAGTAATTCCTGAAGGGGTCTTCTATTAGCAATCATAAGCAGGGTGTGCTTGCTCTCTGCATTCAGTAGACACTTCATTTGCCTTACTGTCTTAGAAAAAAGTGAGAATCCTCTCTTCAGAGTTGTAGTGGCAATAAGCACATTTACAGGAGGCTGAGATCTGTCCTTAAGGACAGTCTAGACATACAAGCTGTGCTTTTACTCTGAAGCTCCTTGATTTGAAATAGTTGTGGTTCCAGCCAGCTTGAATTCCCATCACTGCAACCAAAGCACATTCCTGCTTCCGTGCTTTTTGTAAGAAACCTTTCCCTGAAATAAAGGTTTTTGAACAGTGAAGGATTTTTTGCCTCTGTTGTCCATCTGGTCCTTTCCTTCATATCTGGAATGCCAGAATTACCCAATCCACAGCACCAGAGGCAATTTAAGAATCTTTAAAAAAAAATAAAAAAGGCAGAAATTTGTGGAAATAACTTATTTATATGGGTTTTTATTAGATCTTTATTTAGGCTTTTTATTTCTAGGGTGTCTGTATGTTTTTCTTATGTCTAAAGAACCTTTGCAATGTTGAGTTCTTTCTAAGGATGAAATTGCTCTCAAGAATAATGGAGGTAACCACTGAAACTACAGTTTGTTTCTTGCTCAGTTTAGATCAAAACAATGAAAGTTATTCAAATAATTGGCAGATGGATAATTACTTATATTTTTGTTATATATGGGTTATGTCTGTGTTGCATTTCCTGTGCCCTGGAAGAAAAATGATAACATTAACAACTTTCAGAACTGTTATTGTCTCAAAACAGTAGAAATCAAATACAGGCAATCCAATTGAATTTAGTGCCTTAGTAGCTTATTTCTTGGCTAAGGAGGCCAGAAGATAAAAGCTAATCAAAGATGATTCTTACTAGAATGCAAGGTGTTTTTTTTGTCTGGATGCTAGAAGCTGTTACACCAGGATTTCTTTCCATCCTCCATTTTTTCTGCCCCTCTGTTCTTCCCTGCACAGTACAAGCTTTGGCAGGTCTGCCCTGCCATCTGAATCTGGGTAAGTCATTACATGGCTGGCTGACTGCAGAAGGCTGGCATGCCCCAGGAGCTCGGGCAGGGGATCAGAAGATGGCAGTGTTTACTTACCATAGGGATAGAGTGCTGCCAGGGTGCTCCTGAAGTGCTGGGCTGAAGACCAGCCCCTGGAGTGTCTGCTGCAGAGATTGGTCCTGGTCCTGAACCTTCAAGAAAGGGAAAATCCTACTTTCCAAGTAGAAAATGGATGACTAAGGTAGCACCTGAAGGTGGGGTGGAAAATGGTTTGAGAAGAGCTCCTGTAATTACAGAGAGTAGATTTTAAGGAATTGCTAAGAATCTCAAGAGGAAAAGTTGGCAACACCAGGCACTGAGAGTTGAAATGTCAGAATTTTCTGAATTGACCGTGCCTGGCCCCTTGTGTATTTGACCAGCTCAGCTGGCCGGTAACTCTTACAGATCATCCAGCCAATGGGATAACAAGTGCTCATAAATAAAAATTGAAAATATTAAAAAAAAATAAAATAATAAAAATCAACATATTCACATTTTTCAAAGAATTGCAGCTGTCCAGATATCACAGAACTTCCCCCAAGAATACATTTTTTAGTAAGGATGCAATGGCAGAAATCAAATTTCAGCAGCTGTACTTTTCTTTGCTGACATACTCCACTTTCCAATATTAGTGAAGCAGTACTTGTTCCCTGCTGCAGATTACTGTATTGTACCCTGTTTGAAAATGTTCTGGGGAGGACCACAGAGAATGAAACTATTAAAAAATTTGCACTTCTCTGGGATCATTTCAAATGAATCATTATTAAGCAATTCTGCCTCACAACTTCTAAGAATGTGAGTATTTAATTGCTCTTACTCAAATGCATTTTCTTAGGGAATGGTTCCCCTTTGGACAGCCCCTTTCTCTTTGGGTAATTTAGTCTTAAAAGTGATGAAAATCGGAATAATGCACAATTAGGAATAATAGTTACACCAGTCTCTCATTAGGGAAGCAGTAGCAGACTGACAGTCTCATGTGAAACAAAGAAAGCAAAAAGAGAAGATTTTTCTCCTCAGTTTGTCCTGACCCTGAGTGGATATAACTTGAGGAAGTCTGGTGCATTTGTGTCTGTGTATGTCAAACAGAAATTTCTAATTGATGTTTCTGTGATGATATAGAAACACAGAATGACAGGAAATCTTTTATTTCCACAGAATAAAATATTTAGCAGTTTATTTGCCACTTTAATAGATATAAAACATGTAGGAAGAAACTGTCCCCCCCAACAACCTAATAGAAAACAAGAACAAATTGTAACGAAGAAAGAAAGTACAAAATTTAGAGAATTCAAATTCAGCGGAGTAGTCCTGAAAAGGCAGAATTTTAATCACAGTGGCTCCTCCTGAATCTTGCAGTAAAATGTTACTTTCCTGCCTCTGTAAATTCATTTCTGCTTGCAGTCTAATCTTTCAAAGGCTAATCTGAGCTTTACTATGCTACTAAATATGTAGATACTGTAAATAATCCATTGATTTGTGTCACTCTGTATGGTTTCAGAAGCACTTATACTAAACACATTTTATTTTGCTGATCACTCTATCTCATCTGTTTTTGCAGTTGAGTTTTCATGTAATAGTAGGAGTCTTATAGTGCTTGCTTTCTAAAATATGCCTCTTGTTAGTTTCTATTCTGCTAATGTATTCATTTTCTTTCAGTTTATGTGTAGTTTCTCATCTTCCTTGTGTTTACTGCAGTCCATATAGTAGAGTGGAATCTGTTGTGTATTTAAATGCTGTTCTCTGCCAAACAAACATGCCCAATAACTCACACAGGCAAATAATTTCATTCTTACAATTTCATCCACAAGGAAAATTCCAGCTATTTAGCCGGTGATGATTTGGGAACTGGAGGCATTTCACAAGGTTACTT
The DNA here is from genome assembly GCF_023343835.1 of Lagopus muta. Lineage (NCBI taxonomy): Eukaryota > Metazoa > Chordata > Aves > Galliformes > Phasianidae > Lagopus > Lagopus muta. Next base: position 70,936,639 of record NC_064434.1, read on the forward strand.
GACTCAAACTTCCTCATTCTTTTTCCAGTATCTCTTCTTTATACCTTTCTACCTCGTTCTGCACGTATCCCAGTCATTTCTTCCAGGGCTTGTCAGGAACTTCAGTGTGTTCTGAAGTTAAGCCTATTAGATAGTTACCAAAGAGTTGTGTATGTGGTTAAAAGAAAAGCCTTATAAATGTTAATGATGAAATATTATTCTGTTTCACAGTTATAACCCCCCTCAGTGCATAAGGAATGACCGTTCTTATGCACTGGACTATGAAAACTGTTATTGAATGATTTATTTTGTGTAATCTAAAATCCAGTTGTTTGATTCAAGATTATGTAATTTTTGGAGTTACCTAGCCACTACTTTAAAAATGTTTCTGCAGGGAGTAATGGTTTATGATTATTATGGGTTAATGTTTAAAGAAGGAGCTTGTTATTATAAGGCCGTTGATCAGCAAAAAAAACCCAAACAATAAACAAAAAACAACCCAACAAAACAAAAACAAAAACAAAACAAAAGCTAACCACAGGAATGAATCTCTGATCATCTTTGGCTGAGTAGACATAGCTCATGTTGACTTGACAGCTTGGAATGACTGACTTGAATTGACTAGAAGGTTTGGACCAGTCAACTGACCAGATAGTAACATCCTTTGGCCTCTTATTTTTTTTTTGGAACATCCCTTGGCTTCATCAGAATTATAGTCCTGAGATAGAACAACATTATTGTATCTCTTCTCCTGGTGCTTCTTTTCCAGCAGTTTTGTTCAAGGGTGCTGTTTGATTGTGATCTGTGGAATTCATTAACTACTTGCAGAGTTATCTGCTGTTGTGAATGCTCGTATGCTGTTTACCCAAAAAGTAAGTAGCCCTACAGTGTATTGCTGGGATCGTACGGCTTATTGTTCCTGGAAATTCCCTGTCTCAGCACTACAAAATTGTGACTTTTTGATTCGTGGCTGTGGGCTTAATTGTGCTGGGTAGTGGTAGTATGCTTTCTGTGGTAGAAACTAAATAAGCTCTTCCTAGCTAATTGAATTTTCATGTAAGAAATACATGCTATGTTGAACTCTCAGATCCTCAAAGTTTTCCTCATACTTACCTGTTCTTTTAATTTGAATGGGGAAGACAGTGTTTCTATGGAAACTTGAGGACTTTCATGTGAACTAAGTTAATTTTCCCCTGCTTTAGAATAGGTCAGCACTGCTTATGAGGCCTTGGGTCACTGGCATCAGGCTGCACTTGTGTGAGCTGAGGCATTCTGGTCTCTCCCGGAGGCAAAACCAGCCTTCTTCTGAGAGGCTCTTAGCCAAGATAGGAGAGGATTTCCTAGAATTTTAATCACACCCTTTATGATTTCACCCAAACTAATGTGCTTTTGTGCAGTGCTAATTGACCTGATGTTCTGGTTTTAGATTCATGGTAGTAACCCTTGGAGCTAATTTACACAATGTGCTTTGAACTGAACATGGTAATGCAAATATAATGTCCTATTAACAAACTATGAATGGCTCCTACTGGGATTTGTACAATGATTCTGAGCTCATTATTACTATCATTCAATACTATGGATGAGTGGAAGAAAAATAATTAAACAAAACAGTACTTTAAATCCCAACAGGAATATAAAATCAACAAAGTTGAAAACATACAAGTCTTAACTTGTGTTTAATATATATACTTTGTGGAAAGGGAGGGGAAGCAGGGATATGTGTTAAACATTCAGTGTAAATGCCCAGCCTAATTGGATGGAAAAATTGATACTCAGTGAAGCATTTATTTCCCCCAAATGATTCCACACTTTTCCAAATTTAAAACTGATAGTGTTACGCAGAAAATGGGGTAAGAGGTATTTTCTTCTTATCCTCTTTTAAATGTAAGTCATCCTCCAAAAGTGTTGCTTGGGGATTTAGCTGTGTGACTTCTACTGATATCACTGAAAGTTTCACAGCTAAAATGCACAATCACAGCTTTGAAAATGCCTTTTGCAATCTAACACTGTGGAAGCATTGCTGTGTGTGCATTTTTCATTTCCATGAGTTGGCCAGGTGTGAGCAGCAGAAATCTGTGAGAAACCTTGACATTCAGAAAACTGCCACACATTCCTCAGCTTTCCATAAACATACACGTTGATATAAGTCCACTTATATTAAACTATGGGTATTCAGGCCCAGCTTTATAAAATTCAAGTGGGAAAAAGAAGAAGAGGGAAGGTCAAAGAAAAAAAAAATAGACGTTCATCTGACATGTCGGTCCATCAGCCAAGGAAAAAGGCAGCAGCTCAGTTGAGAAAATGTGCAGCATGCACTTGTCTCTGCTCAGACCTCAACTTAGTACCCTAGAAAGTGGGCTTTAACATGTTCATCAGCTGCCAGACCAGCTCAGATCCACAGAGCTTTCCCTTGGGCTCAATTCTCTAAGCAGTCACTTTCTAACATGATCTTTGTCTTATGACTTTTTCCTACTTGACTCCGTCCGTTTCTCTTTCTGACAAGCAGATTCGTAATACTGCTGTTGCTAAGGATTTTTGTATGTCCTGAAGATTAGAAGCTTGACTTAACCAGAGTTTGACTTCTAGTTCATCTTTTCAAAACTTCTCAAAAACTTAAATCATTCCAGATGATACTGGAAAGATAATTTGAGTCATAAAGATTAAATTGATAAATATTTGCATTCATACTTAAGGAACATTTTATATCAGAACACATTAAATTAAGCTGGAGTAGGAAGAGTGTACATCAGCCATCAGGAATTTAATTCAAAAATCAACAGAATGACCAGCAAAGTGTCCTCAAACTGCAAACTTTGAAGTCTCTGTTAGAAGTTTTCTTTTCTGGTAGTAAATTAAGCTCTGCAAATTTAGTACTGGGAGCAAAGCCAGAAGTAAAATTCCCTGTGGTACTAAATCATTTACAGCCTGAGGGAAAAAGGAATTTGAAAGGCAGAGGAAGAATGGAAAAAAAAAAAGAAGAGAAGAGAAAATGGGACACAAACCACATAGACTTAGGAGTCAAAGAGGAAAACATCTGGAGAAACATGGCAGGCAAAATGTACAGAAATTAAAATCATGGGGACCATTCAAGAGAAAAGGCCAACTCCACCAGAAACGATTATTGTCATTAGGGATGAAAAAGAAAAAAAGACTGCATTAAAGCATTGTGCTGCTTTGAAGAACCAATGTATCCATCCTACTTACAGTATAGGCAGGCTGAGATGATGCATGAAGGGCAAGGACTTGAATGCCTTTCTTTTATGGACATTACTCAAACAGAGGTCTTATACTTTAATTCAAGTAAAAGATTTTCTGTTGATGCTGAAACTGTCAGTTTCAATTGAGAAAGACATTTTGAACTTGTAATAGGGCTGCTTTTTCTATCATCTCTCAATGTAAAGTATGAATTAAGTCTCTTCTTTAGCCAAAAAGATTACCAGGAAGCTAAAGCATTTCATGGTTTGTCTGGATAATGTGCAAATTTATCTCTGGCTCTGGTGACAGAAGAGGGTATCAAGGAAAAAAAAATAAAATGCAGAGTAACATGGGTGGAAATTACGTAGTAAAGTGCGATGTGGAAGGTTTTTTTTTCCACTGGAACATTATTGGAATCTCTTGCTTACTGTGCAATTGAAATGTACTTCATCACCTCATGGGAAAATGCTTCCTGCATGCCACTTTAATTTAGAGATATTAAAGTTGTCTTTTTCAATATCTCCAGCAAATTAAAATTTTGTGCTAGAAAGTAAGGAAGCTAATAATGATTTTATACTCAAAGCATTATTTTTAAATCAGCTGATTAAATCAATAATTGTGTCTTGAAAGTTCAGAAAATACCTGTCCACTCAGCAGCATTCATTTGTATCTGTGCATCTGCCCTTTCGGTGTTCAGGGTTAGTAAGGGTGTTTAGTGTGTACATATTCTTGTAGCTACATCTGTTTTGTTCAACTTCTGGAATTTTTCCAAATCTCTTAAATCTCTGTTCCAGCTTTAAAGGTTAATAGGTGAAAGTCTTTTAAGAGGTGACTGCATGTTCATGGTCAAAAGCATCATGTTTACTAGATGTGTCAAGTATAGCTAAATATTACTGATGAGCTTCTTGAAATTTGTGAGCGGTTTGAATAATGCTAGGAGGAAGAGGTCAAAATGAAGTTTATTAGGGATTAAGAAATGCAGTATGCTAAGGTTGTGTGCTTCAGTTCTCCTGCCTGGAGTGACTGCAGAACAAGGTCTACTCAGCTGCTCTGTGTTTTTTCAGTGTTTTTTTTTTTTTTTTAGAAGCCCTGTAATTGCAATGCAGCAACCATTCCTGATACAGCCAACAGTGGCCAAGAGATTTACAAAGGTTTCTGAAAACTTCAGTGTACGTGCCTTCCCTCACTTGCTCTTCACTGTCAGCTATTTAAAAAAAATAAAATTGCAGCTTTTCCACAGGTGTTCTGTAGTTTGAAGACCTGTTCTTGGACGTTCTTGCATAAAACACTAGTGCAAAAATGCAAGTTGGTGCTATCTGCTGTTAGCGCTTTAAAGTATTGGTGTAGGAAGCCACTGCTTTATTTGATGTCATTTCAAGGTTGTTAAAAATAGTTTGCAGTGCTGAATATTCCTTTTTCGCCTAGCTACTGCAATTTGTACTAGTTCTAACCTTCACAAGATACCTTTAAGCTCTACTTTCCTTTCTTTAAAATAATCCAAAGGACTGATGTTTTAGCAGCCATTTGTTCTACTAGGGTGAAGATGTGTCGTTTTCCATTCTCAGTGGTAACATCAGTCTTTTTTTTTTTTTTTTGACACACTTTTTTTTCTTGTTGCTTTTCAAAGCAACATCTTTCAAAGCACATCTATACTCATCTCTCCTTTTCATCTCTTTCAGGAGCTGGAGTCCATGGCAGCATTTGGAAGCAAATTTAAATTATTTTTTTTTGCTCTGCTGTTTTGTTGTGTTTTCAGCATTAAATTATTATATTTGTTGCGGTATAAAATATATTTTATCTTCTAGATGAAGGCTGTCTCTGTGTAGGTGCCAGGATTCTCACTGAATTGTATAGTTTGACTAGCCAACAGTTTGAGCTGTAGAAGAGATAATCAATAATATTAGTACTATCAGGAGAGTTTACAGAGTCCTTTCGTTTTGAAAGATTTTCTGGAAGGGCTAGAAAGGGTCAAGAAATCTTTCTGTTTCATTTATGACCTTGAATTAAAAAGCCAAAGTGGTTTACTCATTTAATATAAATTTTGTTCTAACTCTAGAACTGAAATATTATGTGTAGTACTGAATACCTGAAAGTTCAGTGAAACAACCACTGTAAAAAGAACTTAAACCAAGTAGTGTTTTAAGTAGCTACAAGGCTACTTAGGAGACTGTTGTGATGTAAGTCTGATCATCTACCAGATCATCCTTATTAACAATGAGAGATACAGCTGAGACAGAAATTAAATTGAGATTTCTTGTAGTTTATCAGTCAAAAAAAATTTTGAATTCTTCCTTCTTTTCGTGATTTAGGTATTAGGTTTTCTCAGTTACTGGCACGGAGCTTAGCCACTGAATATAGCCTAATTGTTCTCTTTTGTTTGTCTTGGATGGTTATATAAATGGCTTGTTCAGGGTCTTTTTGTTTTATACAACTGTGTTAAAATAAATCTTACTTTCAGGAAAAACTTGTGGCAGTTCAAGTAACAAGTTTGAACTCTTTCGGTGCCTATGCACATGTCGAGTCTGGCTGCCTTGTTAGCTTGTGTAAATGGTTTCCAGATGATCTTTTGTGATGGCTGACAATCCACAGAGATCAAACTGGATGCATGGATCTCCTTGATGCTCAGGCTCTGCTGTTCAAATAGAAGTGAGAAAGATGGTGTTTTTTTGGGGGGGGGTGGTGTTTAAACAGATGGTTGGCAGAGGAATGAAACTAGATAAGAGAGAGAGAAAAAAAAAAACAAAAAAAAGCTCTCCTTTCCTCCTTTCCTATTTTCCTCTTCATTTCTCCTCCATTACTCAGTGAAGAATGGAAGGGAAAAATAGGAATGGAAAGCAAAGGGAAACTTTCTACATAGCTTTTGGGAAGATGCTTCCAAAGTTAAGGCATGTTGATAAATGATTGTATAGTGGCTTGGATGACTGCAGACAAGCTATTAAAACAGGTGTTTGTGTGATAGTTTGGAAGAGTAAAACACAAACCTCATCTTGTCTATAGGAGACTTGCAGAGTCTTAGTTACCTGAGCATGTTTGAGGCAGAGATCTCCAGCATACTTCCAAAATGGCACTGTGTGGTCACGCCGTAGCTGAAAAATGCACAGTTTCACATCTCAGCTGATTGTAAATAATGTAAAATCTTATCTGTAATAGAGAAAGCATTTCTGGGTGATGTTGGCTTCTTTATGTCAGAATTACAAAGAAAGAGAGATATCCAGATGTGGTGTTTTGTTCAGGCTTACCACAAGTGAGAGTGTTGCCATCCAGTGCCAAGTTTATGAAGAGGCAGGAATGATTTTCTTCACATTTTTGGCTTGTTTATTCTACCTTTGGTGCTTCCCAGATGCAGTATTTGTAAGCTTTTGAGCTGTGTGTGGACAAGTAACCAAACCTGTGATTAAATGTCTGTGCCTGGCCTGTGATTACCTGAGAGCTGTTGTGGGCAAGAGGTCCTGCCTGGAAGGCTTGGGGGCTAGATGAGTGGGTGGTCTTGTGCTAAATGCTCAATGACCTAGGGCCTTACCCTCCTTCCCAATGCTTTTTGTAGCCTCTTAAAGTATCAGGGTGTTTGTCCTGTAATTTCAGTGCTCTGTTACTGCTGATTCAGTATTTCACCTACAGTCCCTTTAATGGAGAGGCAGCAAACTTCACTAGATATTGAATACTAAAAAATTTATTTGAATTTCAGCTGTTTTTTTTTTTTTAACAGTAGATTATTTTCTGAAAGTATTTAGAAAGAAATTTGCCTTTTTCCTGCTGCTTTCTCCCACATGTATATCACAGGAGGAACCACTGTGTCTGAGTCACTAGATTTTACAGAAATCTGAAAGAAACATAGCATCCAGATGATGCTGTGGTAATTCCCTTCAGTTTAGGCAATTTAATCATCACAGAACTTGAGGAGTCAACTGTCTCTTTCTATGAAAAGTATCACATACAATGCAGAAGGTTCCGAAGGTAAATTATAGGAATGTCTGGTTTTCAAATGTGCCTTTTTATGCAGGGCAGCCCTGCCTACCTCTTTTTGGCTCTGCAAACCATTTATGCCTTGCCCAGAAAGAAATGTAAGTTGTGATAGGCAGAGATGCTAGCATCTCCTGTCATTTCTCTTTGTAAGATCTGGTTTTCTGGTTTTATTTTTTTGTCAAAATTCCATTCATGGTAAGATTTTCCGTGTTGTATATCTGAACTGATGACCAGCCTGAGGCCAGAATGTGGCCTCCTTGCTCAAGTCAGTCATTTCTATACATCATCTATGTTAGCTGTATTTTTTCACATCAAAATCAGGGTATCACTTGACTTATTGTAGGCTCAAAGTAATTAATTTTGCACCAAGACCTACAAATTAAGCGAACTACAAATAGGATGGGAGCCTTTTATTCAGACGGATGAGCAGATGGAGCTGCTATTTGGTATTTCTGGGGTCTCCTAAAGTGAGAAGGCTGGCTGTCCTGAGTACTGCAATGTCCACCTACTTCAGACATGTCTAGAGTTTAGACTGTACTCTTCTTCCTGTTCAGAATGTACCCAAATGTTTGAGTGAAGGTTAGACCTACAGTGTCAATAAACTCACGGGAAACATTCTGAGAGGAATTGTGTTGCAAGACAGCAGTGCTCAAGCTGGATCCTCTAACTGGTGATTTGTTATAATCAGAAGAGTTACCTTACTGTATCAGAGCAGTTGACCACCTAGTGCTTGGAAAAGCACCTGGAAATAGTGTTGGAAACTTCCATATGGTCAAGATGCAACATTCTGTATCCACCATAGTTGTGAAAGCAGCAGAGTGGCATTTCATAATAGATCCTGAAAAGCACTATCATCTTGTGGGATGAGAATTGTTATAATACTCAACATTACTGAGTTACCTAGCAGTTGCTTCAGTTTCTCATCCATGCAGAGGGGTAGAGAATGTCTGTTAGTTCACACAACTCAGTCTCAGCAGAAGAACTGCATTTGAACAACCCACTAGTGTCATCTAACTGCAAAGTACAGCTTTGCATTTGTGTGGCAGGGTATTCTCCAGGCCAAGTGCTTTCAGAGGGAGTAAAAAACCTTGTGGTTGTGTTATGGAATCTCCTATTAGGTAGATACTCAACTCTGTCAGTTCTGGGTTATGTCTTTACTTGTGAGACTGTGGTACTGTAAGCTGTTCAGTGCTGTTTTTTATCATAACAATTCACCTTTGTGTAGTCATCTTATTTATGGAATAGCAGACCATTTAGACTCCTATTTTTTGGCTGACTCATCTTAGTGACAATAATTTCCCTAGGCTAATTTTGTTCTGTTCTGTAATGATATTTAAAGGATTAACAGATTCCTTGGTGCAAAACATATTCACTGGAAGAGACAGGTAGTAACAATATTTCTCAGTAGTTACTTCGTTCCTGAAAAAGTAATCAGTGAACCAGAATAGAATGTAGTTGATAGAGTCGACTCAGAATGTTAGATTTTTTTGGAGTATTCACATGTCTTTATTTGAACCGCCTATTTTTCTCTCTTCAAACCAGGCCTTTTTCGTTCTTTCTTAGGGTTTTTCCTCTGCCTGTCTGCAAGTTGCAAAATTCCTTGCTATTCTGTAATCCAAAATCTTGTTACTGTGGCTTGATAAATCATCTTGACATGTATTTGAGTAGCTGACACGTCTTCTCTGAAGTTTGACTGGCTTTTCAAGTTAACCTTTAAATATACTGAAGCTTTTCCACAGTTTTTCAGACTGCAGCTTCACAAATGAATACAGCACATCTTCCACTATAGGAGAGATAAGATGTTTTCAGCTGATCATGTTCTGCTTTTGCATTTCTCTTAGTGTTTGTAATCACTTTATAGGTTTCAAAAATAGAATAGTGACAGGACAAGAAATGTCAACCTTGTTTGCACCTAGTTCTTCCCTCGATATTTATGGCAGCTGGATCAATGTGTGTCCTTGCAGATATTTGTATTTTTTATATCATTCTGAATAACCAAATCTCATCCTACTTCCTTAAGTTGAGCAAAAGTTTCACTGAAATCATTGGGAGTTTTGTTTTGCTTCACTAACTGAGTACTTGAGAAAGAAAGTTACACATCGGAAAATGAGAGGTTAGTTGAATTGTCTTTGGTCTTGCTGCACAGGCTAGCAATGTGTGGCACTTTTTTTTGTATTTGGTCTGTGTCTGCTAGCAGCCATTGCAGCTTTTCCAGCATGCCAAAATGTGTCACCATTCACCCACAAGAAGAGAAAAATGAACAAGAAAAAAGCTCTGATAATATGGGAGGCAAAAATTGAACTTGTGATTTTCCCCCTGAAACTCAAGTTGTGGATCACTAGTGTGATGGAATGCTTAAGACCTGCAGAAGACCATGCAAAATGGCTGGGTTTTAAGGAGCTGGTCTTCTGAAGTGCTGAGCATTCACGTCTGGAATTTTCACTGGGTTCCAGGTGTACCAAGTTAACAATTTTTTGAAAATATTAATTATAGAATGCAAAGCACGTGTCATTGTCCCTGTAAACACAGTTAGTGGCAACGAAGGCTGAGGATAAAAATAATAAAGCTTTACATGGAAGCTCAAATCATATCTGTAATTAAGAACTGTAACATTGCCCCAATGGAGGTGCTTTCAGATGGGAAACCACACGCGATGTTTTGAAGTAATGCTGTGTAGGTTAATTATTGGAAGATATTTATGCAGCTTTTAAAATGGTACATTTATACTCTGTGGCAACTAAAAGACCGCCACAGGAGCCTGCTGCTCCCCTCAGCTGCATCTGACCAGGAATGATTCCAGGACTGGACTTTGCTGCTGTAGGCAGGAAGAAACATAAATATAATAAGAGAAAGAAAAGCTGAATTAACTTTTCTTCAATTAAGGTTTCAGAAGAAAAGTCTATTTTTAATCTTAGCAAATACCCTAGTGTCTCATCTTCCCATAGGTATTTATACATTTTTATTTTAATAACTCCACTTAAGGCCAATGTGAGCTAACTGTATAAATCTCTAGAGAACTCATGAAAAAAGCAATCCCATTCATTTAAATATAAAAATAAACCATTTGGCATGTTTATGCAGAAAGGAGTCTCATAAATTATTATTACTTTTTTTTTGGTCTGTCATCAAGTACTCTCCTAGCTAGATTTAAGGCACGCATGGCTTCTAGCTTGAAGTTTTTGTGCTTTGAAGCACTGGTGAATAAAGATTCATTAAACTAGAACAAAAAAAGCTGCTAATTTGTTGGTTGTCTTCTATTACAAATAGATGATCTAAAAAAGCTGAAATAATTTGTGTATTTGTTGCAGTCCAGCCTGCAATTTGTTACGATGGAAGTAACCCCCATAGAATTTTTAAGCAGTATTTTCCTTCAAGCAAAATCTCCAGGTCACAGCTCTTTCAATTACATGCACAAGTGGCAAGGAGACAAAGCTAGTTTGGGTGGCTTTCTCTTTAAACAGCAAAGTTTGCATTCCTTTTAATGTAGTTAAAACATTTGACAGCAGAGAGTGCGGTTTAGTGATGTGAGGTGATTTCCAAATGAGTGTTAGCTTTTAACTGACCTACTTTTGACTGCTGGTGTATTCTTGTCCATTACTTTTTGTCATTGAATAATGCTGATATATTAAGCTGTGTGCTTCAAGGGCATTGTAAAATTGCATGTAGGGGCAGGATTGAGCTGTGAAAGTGCGAATTACTCTATCAGATCATACCCAATTAAAAAGTGACGAGCACAGTAGGAGATGTTGAAAGCAAGGTTTATCTTTCATGTATTGTAAGAAGTCACTATATCGGTTAGAAATAAAGTGAGTGTGAAACAGATTCTCCACCTCATCTCATTCCTCTCCAAAATTAATATTTGCCGACTTTATTATGGGAACGAATAAGACCCTGAGTTGTAACAGCTTGTGTTCAAGGATATTGTGACAATGGCAAGAGAATGGGAAGTACAGCAGCAATGTACCTCCAAGCTATCTGTTATCAAAGTGTATGTTGAACCACAGGTCAACACATTGCCAATTGTCAGAGAGTTTTGAAAAGCTGCTTGTAGTTTATATTAAACTGTACCATGTCATTAAAAGAAGACTTGCAGGCTTTCTGCACTTCCACAGGAAGCACAGGAATAAAAGAACGATAATGAAAGCAGGAACTTTTAGTGAGCTCTGTACTTATTATAAAACTGGTACAAGATTAGGAAACTTGTATAGTTTCCAGTGCTGTTGTGAAAATCCTTGAATAACCTTTTGCTTAACATTCATCAGCACTTTTCTAATGGTAGGATGGACCTGTGAATGTAGCATTTAATGCAGTTGTCCATACACAACATAATCTTCCATAATCCTGCTGGCTTAAGGTGTTGTACTGCCAAACCTATTCTGACAGTGGTACCATGGATAAAATTGTGATGCTTTCATAGAGAATTAATATTTGTATATATATATATATATATATATATATATATGTGTGTGTGTGTGTGTGTGTGTATGTGTGTGTATATGTATATATATATATATGAATCTGACAGCCTTTCTCAACTGCATCAACATTGCAAAATGTGCCCCATGCTTGCCATCAGAATGCAGGTTGCTTCAGTGATGCATGACTTCTGTCTGACCAGATGAACACCTTCTGAAGACAATCTATGTCACGTATATCCTGATGTTTGCTGCTAATGATATTGTCTGAGCAGTTTTAATGAGCTTCTGTGTGTGCACATGCAACTTCGGAACAGCTGATCTGGTTAACTTTGTGTTTTCATATTAGTCTTTAGTGTGTGAATCTTTATGTTGTGAGGAGAAAATAATAGGGGGAAAAGTGAGAAATATGTGGGGCACTGGAGGCACTGAATTGTAAAGAAGAGGGGGAAGAGGAGGTGAATATTTAAATTCATAGTGCCTAATCCAAGCAGCAAGTTTCACCCTTAGAAACAGTGATGCTCTATAGAAAGTATCTTCTTAAATAAGTTATCTTAAAAGGGATGTGTGCAGTGAGCTAAGAGTTTCGAAATGACCAACCAATTAACAGTCCTACTAGGCTGTTAAGGAGATAAAATAAAAAGAAAATGATGTAATGATCCACAGAAAGCTTCCATTTTCCTGGAGGAGGTTTACCTTCTAATACTAAACATGGAGTACCAAGGATCATACAAGCAATAGCTTTGTTATTTTTTGTTACATTGAGCAGGGAGTTTGCTGAGTTTGTTCCATGTGAAGAAGTTGTAGAGACTCGTGTGAAGCTGATACCTCAGTTCTAAGTTGGTTGGTTGGTTTTTAAGTCATTAAAAGCTTCTCTGGAAACTCTGTCCATGCCGCAGTGTTTCAGTTCTGTCAGAAAAAATGGATACACATTTCATAAGATTTTAAGAGACTCTTGTTCAGGAAATCTCTTGCCTGTGTCTGCTGTTGGTGAAGAGGAAGAAATAGCTGTATTGTGTGTTCTTTGTTTTGCTTTTTCTAGAGTGAACTTCTACAGTATTTGTTAATCTTACCATTTTTTCTGGTGCAAACATGGTTAATTCAGTGATGCACTAATTAGTAGATATATTAATTCAGTACAACAGACTTTCAAGAAAAAGGGGGAATGCAATGTAATGTGGAAATGATTAATGGAATTTATGAGTAAGAGATCAGATGATATAAAACAAAATGAAAACAAAAAAAGAAAAAAACACTAAATAGTTATAACATTATCTAACTTTTGAATTTTATCTTGCAGCGACCAGCATAAAGGAAAATGCTGAAAAGTACATGGAGATGCTGGAAGACAAACTACATAGGTAAGGAAGATATCATGGAAAGATACCTTGAAAGATTAAAAATGATTCTTAATGCAGCATTGGCATGCATAAATATTATAGGAATGCTTTTGAATTTGCGTGAGAATAATACCAGAATACTTTGAAGTTGGAAATCCCATAAACATCACTGCCGTGACCTCTGTTCCTGGCCATGTTCAACAGATTTGCTAGCAGTCTGTCAATGAATATAGATAAAAGAAAGAATTGCTGGGGTTGGATTCTCCAGTGCACAAGACTGCTCTTGAACAGAGCTGGTAGGGCCAGAGACAAGGGAGCACACATGTGGTTGGTGCGCACCTCACAGCCAAGCTCAGCTCGGCCTTCAGGTGCTGTAGTCTGTGGTGTGAACTGTTGAACATCCAAAAGTTGTGGAGCTTTGGGGCTGCTGCAGCTGGTTGGAAAGGCACTGCTGTATTCCTTTGCAAAACCCAACTCTGAGCAGAGCCAAGGAAATCTTTACTTCGGTCCTGGGTGTCCTTAAAAAGTAATGACCATCTATATAACAGTTTTGAATGAATGCTATTTTGAGGGTTTGGAAAGCAATAGAAACCAAAACAACAATGGAGATATTTTCGGAACTGAATCCTAACACAGAATACATGTATTTCTTCTTGCTGTGTGAAGAGGGCTCTAGATTACCCTCAAGTTTTAAGCTGCTTCTTGAAGGATTAGGCAATTGTTAGCAACTGTTACACTGTTGTGATAGAAAAGTGGACTTTTCTTCCCCGTGCATTTTTATTAGAAAAAGCTTTCATAGGCTGTAATTGGAGTTTTTGACTAAATGAAAGTGCAATTCCCAGATTAACTTTACTTCTCTTTCTATTTCTGAGTAGGTATAATTAATTATATAGTTGCATTCATTATTTGTGTTTCTTGTCATATTGGTAGAGATGGTTCTAAATTTTTTTATTTGCTCACTCATAATGTGGAATAGAGGCACTTATTTGAGTAACTCTCGTGCTTGAAGGTAATTCAGAATGGAGTGAAAAATGATGGAAGCAGACTTCAAAGATCAAACTGTCTGTGTATTGCCTGTCCCCCCTAACTTTAATACTTCATAACCAATTTCAGAACTGTGTCTGATTTCAATGTAGCTGAAGAGGCTTCCATAACTGTAAGACAAGTTTTCCTGTAGATTAATTAAAACAAAAACAAAAACAACTAACAAAGAAAACAACAGCAACAACAAAAGAACACTAATAAGCAAACATAAATACCTTGCTCTTAATTAAAAATTAGATATAAGGTATAGTAACATATATTGATGCTTCTAAGCTGTAAGTACTTAATTGATATAGCAGGCGACAAAATGTAATGGAATGTATTGACAGTAAAGTTCTACCTCTACTACCATACCACCCATATCCACTTTAATGTTGTGGATCTACATCATAAAATAGGAGACATTACTTTCAGAGCACCCCCTGTAAGGCTTTTATATCTAAGAAAATTAAATATTATTAGTAGCAGAAAAATCCACTCCATGAGATATAATATGAGATAAGTGCTTTATTTTTCGAGAGTACATCTGTTAAATATTTGTAGAAACAAATTTGGAATTAATTATCCTTTGTGAAACTTATTAGAAATTGATAACCTGTGAAATTTGCACTCTGGAGTGATAGAGGAAATGCAGCAGAATTGTTGTGTTCCTTTTTTGTGTGGCTCAGTTCACATTTACCTTAAGAATCCTTTTGTTTCTTTTTTTCTTATGCCAAATATTTCTTGGGTGGCACTGCATGTAAACAGAAAAGTTATGCGTAAACCGTAGCCTGAACAATTAATGACAGGCATGCAATGTGATGAAGGGAAAGATGCATTTGGGTAGGGGAAGTGGCAAAGAAAAATGCATTTTTAAGGGGGATGAGGCAGAGAACAAAGGAAACATTAGGAAAAACGAAAGACCTGGGGACCATCATTTATCCCTCAGCAGAATGCAAGAGCCAGACCTGCTGTAGCAAATTGAACCCTGAGGCAGCAGAAACCCCAGAAGGACCTGGCTTCATCACTAATTAAATCATTAGACTTTTAAACATTTCTTGAGACAGCAATGAATTTCTGCAGTAAGGTGAGGTCCCTGTGTCCAACTGGAGCTCTTTAGTCTCCTGCACTCAAGAGCTCTGTCTGAAGTCTGACACCATGCTTTCAAAAAGTGTTATTCAAGCCTGCAAGTCTAAGGTTGCAAATGTTTTAATGACAGAATCCCTCTGTGGCAGCCTGCAGCCTCTTACGTACTGTAAGGGAAAGATTTCAGCTTGGGTTGTTGGTGTTCTGTGTATCCTGATGCAGAAAGCCAGCCCTCTGCTTGAGGTGAGTTGCCACTCTAAGGCTGCTCTCTGACTGTGTAATGCTTCTTCTCACATGCAGAGCAGCACCGGCTTGCCTGGGAATGCCAGATGGCCTACGGTCATTTTGTGTAACCCCTGACCTGCCTCGGTTGAACTGAGGGCTGTTCAGATGGTGGCAGCATCTTAGCAGAGCGTGGATATGGCTGAAATACCATTTTTGCTCTCTCTAAGACTGCATGTTACGTGTATTTCTTTCAAGGGAACCCACAGCTCCATCCGTGCTGTATAATCATCAGATCTTATTTTGCTTACCCACGGTTCTGCTGCAGCAGTGTTAAACACAGGTTAGGCAAAATACTGGATTCTTCCAGCGACTCATTTAGTCCCTTTCTTCTTCCCAGCTGGTCTAAGTCACACACAGCTGTGAGAACATTAGTTCCGAAATGGTGAGCAACAGACGTTGTATATGCTGTGGTGCATTCCTTTGTATCTCATGGGCCACATGGTGATGGCTTCTAAATCCCTTATCGTAACTGCCTCAGGCTGGAAACAATTTTTTGTACCAGCTGATGTAAAGATGACATTTCTTGAGCTGAGGGAATTTAATGTGATTGTACTTGTCTTCAGGCCTCAAAAGATTATTCTGTGACTTCCATTCATCACATAAACGTGGATTTTTAATTCCCAGATAGAAATCATGAAATTATTTTGGGGGAATAATGTTTTTCAGGAATAACTGGTGACAATTACACAAAGGTGTTTTATTGAGCTATTTTATCTTATTCTGCAAGTATAGGGAAATGAATAGATATGCCTGTGAGTAAGATGTAGTACTGCAATGCCTGTTCTTTGCCATTACTGATTGTTAATGATACAGCACCTTGTTACTTTTCAAACGTATGTAAAACCTTTTGTCTTTAATTGATTCTCTTCCGATATTTGTCTTCCTTTGTTTTTTCTTTGGCAGTGACTGTTCTCATTTTAATGGTGGCTTTTTTCAGCTCAAGGGTGCACAGTGTGGGAAATGCAGTGAAGTCCTGCTCCACTGTAAGATTTGCTCATTTGCACTTGTTCAGTGAGGGGTGAAGGGGATTGTGTGCGTTTAGCACAACTTGCATTCCTGTAATGGAAATTTGTGGTTTTTCCATGCAAGTGATATTTTTATGTAGTGTGTTTGAATGTGTCACCTTCCTTGAGCTTCCTCCTTTTAGGCAAGACCTCCAGTGTCCTGAGGGGGCCATACCATAGCATACAGGTCAACATTAATTGCTAACCCATCACTTCCCAGTTTACTTAAAAATGAATGCTTTTATAACAGCCATTCTCTTCCTCTGTTACTCATCATGTTAGCTTACATACTATGTGTCTCAGGCTTCCTTTGTAAGGTACTAAGATTCAGAAACGTTTTTGGGAGCAGAGCTGAGTATGAACACTCTCAAAGTACACTAAGGGGACAGTATTTCTTGTAGCTGATGGTCTTAAAGCTCAGAACACATGGAAAAGACTGTGTCCCTGTGGATGGATAGCTCTGTCATCTGGTTACAACATTCTGTACTGTTCTTGTCTGTATGGACTATAAATTAATACGACATTGAATATATGAAGTTAGTTACCCAAAATGAGTTGTGTGCCCATGACTTTAAGCTGTTGCTTGAGAGATCCTTTTCTACCTGAAAAAGTGCTTGTGCATGTAAGTGCGCTCACCTGTGCTTTTGTAACAAAGGGATGTCATACTAGGTATGCTCTGTGATTATCTGGAATGCTGAAAATGTGGAACATCTTTAGAAGTTGCTGGCACTGAATGTGAAAATGGTAAACAAGTTATCAGATAGGCTTGTAAAACTGAAAGAAAACTCTTCTGTGACATCTGAAGGCATTCGGCCGCAAATGTGTTTTTATGCTCTTTAGAGTAGAAGTCTCTCTTTAACATACTGTGTAGTTTTAGCATACAGATGGGTTCCCATAAAGCCTTCAACCACCAGCGAAACACCTATCTGGGTTCAGGAATGTTTAAAAAACTCTGAGGTGTTGCCAAACCCACATGGGGATGATTGAATATGTTTCTTTGGAGAATCAGTTCTCCTTGTTCTGAACAATACATTCTCTTTGTTTCAGTTACATTATTTTTCAGTTTACATGAGAGGCACTGTCATGAATTCAGGCTTATTGTTTCTTAAAGGCTTATGTTATCCTAATATTCTTATCCAGCCTGAAAGCAACAACTTATGTCTTTGCACTTGCTTGCTGTGGAGAGGTTATGATATCATGAATTGGAGGATTGTATCTTCAGCTGTGTAGCTGGTAACAAGAACTTGGGATCTCATAAACAAAAATAGCATTTTGAATAGATTTCTGTAGGGAAGGGAGAAATTAGCAAAATCAGTATGTGTATGCAAAGTGGCTCCCACTCGATATCCAGAAACAATATTCAAGCTGTTTTATTATCCCACTGATCTTTTGTGTTGGTGCAATTCTTGTGAGTGAAAGTTCACTAACCCAAAATATCCACAAATAAAAGGAGCTGTGAGTGATGAAAAGCAAACTGCTAGATGTGCTAGCCAATAAATTACAGGTAATTTTTGCTTGCTGTACAAGCCCAGCTTTATTTAGGGTATCTTAAATAGTTATGAAAATTTAGTTTACGTGATAGTGAGTCCATTTAATGAATAAGTTTTAAGTAGCCTTTCTGAGTGCTTTTTTTTTTCTTTTCTTTATCACCTCTACTTTAGATGTTTGTGTGCCTCCTTGTTTGCAATTCTTCAAGTTAATGTTCCTGGAGAGAGGGCTTTCTGATTATCCCAATCTTTATTTTGATTTCTCTCTCCCTCTTGCTTCTATTCATCTCATTTCCATTTTTTAAATAGTGTTTTATTCTTACTTTCTTCATTTTGTTTCTAGCTTTATTTCTTAGTACTCTTTATTTTGTGTGTCTTCTCTCTGTATGTCACCAAGAACAAAAAAAAAAAGTGACAAAGTAGAAGTATAGGAATGCACTTGATTCATAGAAAATCTGTTCTCACTCTTAAACTTAGAAGATTGTTTCCAAGGTATCTTAGACTGTATGACCATAGTGCAGACTCTCATTAAATGTATTATTGTCTCCACAGTCCCTTGCAGTATATTTGAAAATGTCTATGATGACCTGCCAGCACACAGTATCTTAGAAATGCTTAGCAAATTTAAATCTAAATAACCTCGTGAGAAATTTAATGATACTTTCTCATGGAAATGGATTAGCCTAGATTAATAAGGATTGGAGGAAGGGGGAGAATGTTTGCTGTTCTTTTTGTTTCTGGATTATCATTTTCCTCTGAGGGTGTAAGCTGAAATAATCTTTCTGAAAGTGCAGCAGATTACAGCTTGTAATCATGCCTCTTGGGCATAATGTGCATTTCATCTTCATGGTGATCTGGTCCCATGGCAGAGATCCTTTGAGGATAAACTTGCATTTTCTGCCAGGATACAACTCTTGGTTCCCAACATCTTACTTGTGTCCTTCAACACCAGCATTACCAGTATTCCCACCCATCTGTGGATGAACACATTCTGCATGGGCTGTAAAGATGAGGTAGGGCAAAGGATCTGCTTCTTCCACTAAGAATCTTGGTTTCAGTGGGGACGGAGTGGTGCACGCATGTACATACTCAAATACCGAGTGCAAAAATGAAAAAGATCCTTGCTCCTGGCATTCACCAGATAATTTTACCAGTGGGACCCACCATGTCTTTTGAGGCAGCAACAGGGATCTCCTGGCTCTGTAATGGTAGGAAAGTGCTTGCTGCTAGTGGAAAAGAATTTTGTTTTGATTCCCAAGTAAGCATCTGCTGGCTGAGGTTTGAAGAGAGCCCTTTGCAGAAGAGAAGGGCTGTGCTGGAGGGGCTTTCAAATCTAGTATTTCTCTATGGGGAAGGAAGCATACACAGATTTTACTTTTCCTCTTTAAGGAGATATACGCATTTTCATAAATATTTTTTCCCAGAACATTTTAAAATTAATGTTTGGCTACTATATGAAATAATAAACTGAAGAAGAGAAAAAGAATTGTAAACTTAGTGGTTTTCATTGCTTTTTATCCTTTAACTTTTCAAAATTATTTTATTTTTCACTAGTAGAGGAATTCTGGATTACAAATATTGATTCATTTTTATCTTTTTAATTGGTCGATGGAGGAACTTTGATACATGAAAATACTGGTTTATGATAAGCAGAGGAAAGCTCTGTTTCTTTTAAATCTGGTCTCACTATTGAAACTAGCTTGGTTTTTCTTGTTGTTTTTGTTTTAAAGAGAAAGGAGGCCAGATTTGGGACCACTTCCCAATGTCTCTTAAAGCTTTAGAAAAAACAAAGCATGTGGTCACACAGCCTTTAGTAACTCTGTCCATATTAATTAAGATTTCATCCAGGCTAGAGTTTTTTTTTTAAAGTTACTGAATTAACTTCAGTAGTTAGTGTGCAGCATAGGCAAAGACAGAGTGACACAGGATTGTGCTGCTTATTCATAAGAAATCTTACTCCCTTCACTCTTTCCCTTCAGGCTCTTTGAATTCCACTAATTTTATACTTAGCATAGCAAAAATCATCGGATGGCAAGGCTGGGTCTCCTCTTCTAAAAACAGAAAGTATTTTCCTTGCCTACAGAAAAAAATAGTACTAAAAGTTCACAGCCTTTCTAGATGATTAATAATTGTGTATTTTGTTAGGATCATTACTTCGCCTGTATGCCTTTTTCTTATGCTGCATTGTTCTAGTGCTGGTCAGTCATGCCTGCAAAACTGCAGTTTAACAATCTGCTGGAACTCATTATCGTCACAGTAGTCCTCTATGCTGCAAACTCTTGCCTCACCAAGAATAAGTAATTCCACATCTCTTCGCTGTTGCTTTGGTGTACTGAGATTTCTCAGTTTTGGAGCAGAAGTAATGTGTTCTCTTTTTATTTATTTATTTATTTATTTATTTATTTATTTACGGTCAGGCATTTGCACTCTTCCATGTTCTGTCATCTCTTCCTACGTCACCAAATTATGTGAATTTTATTAAGAGTTTGTAATTCTAATTCATCTTTTTTTCCTTAATCATTGATACTCATGAATGTGAGAGGATCTCGTTCTGTGAATGGTGAATGTCCGACATGGCTAATATCAGATGCACTGGCTTCTTCCTCCTGAGAGTAGGCTACATTGGCATTTTGACTTGAAAGCCTGTACAGTTTCCTTGCGGGTGTTTGTGTGAGTTTGTAATTGCATTAATGAAGGAAAGGTTGAGGCAGTGAGCTTTGGTAATTTGTTTTAAATATTTTTCCATTTCCCATGCAAAGAGGCTTTGGCTGTGAGATAGAAAGCTCGACTTGTTTCAGAAAGTGTCTTTAGCCACTGATGTCCTCCTCTGGTTCTCAGAGTATATTTTAAGATGAGGTCCTGGACATTCACCTTGACTCTGCAGTTTCTAGGAAGAATAGGATGTACTTGCTGTGTGCTATAGCTGCTGAGGTGTTGCCTTTGTTTGCTCTGTCAAGCTTAAGTGCAGAGGTTTCATCTTCGCATATGGATAATGGAAGCAGATGTTTTGCAAGACAACAGTGTCAGCTGAGAGGCATTCCAAAACTAGGGGTTGAGTTTGATAACTTGATGAAAGGCATCCAGTTAAGCAGACGACTGTTTTCAGTAATTTTATGAGTCTTTTCTCAATCTTTTAATTTTTGCTGAGATGAAGGTGAGTGCTATAAATGGCTGTAAATGCTTAAAAGTTCTTCTCTTTGCCACCACCATTATCTGTACCTTGCCCAGCTCTGCCCAGCTGTTGTCTACTCTGTGAGCTGATCTCATGCAAAGCTTTCTCCGCTGTGGACATGTAATTATGTACATACATGGAGGAGGCAGAGATGTGCAAAGCTGTTTGTTACCTTGTTACCTTACCAGTGATGTTAAGTTGATGCTATTTTAACAGGTTCCCTGGTGGCTGCATGTAAGTTAATATAGGTACTGAGAAAGATCCGATCCCTTCTAAACTTGGCAAGAAAGTTGTTCATAAATGGACATGCAGTTTCTTACTGCTGCTCTTTTTGAGTACTTCCCTACGAGCAAGACTCAAAAATAAGATATCACCACCTGTATAGCCTGAATAGGAAGATGTAGGATAACACTACCTTGCCTACAACTGGAACAGTCCTTCCCTCTGGCATTTGGAAGCATTCATTACTTAATGTACTAACTGATGGGAGCATACTGCCAGGTTGAGCAGGCATGCGGGCCCTAACCTGCGTGGTGCAGCTAACAGAATCCAAAAGGGAGAATCTGTAGGCCTTTCCTCTATACCAGCATAGGATTTGACCTTATTCAACCCCACAGCTCCAGCGGCTTGTATTGTGCCTTCAGTTCTTTCAGGAAAGCTCTGGAAGCATTTACCTATTGACATCAGTATTTTGCCAGCTCTCTCATTTTTCCAGGCATGTCTTCCTAGTTACAAAGGTTCAGTTTCAAGGTACATTCCTACATGGTGAGAATATGTTATCTCTCCTGATAGTATCTTTTCTAAAAGGGCATTTCTTTATGTGTGCTTAATTCTTGCTCAGTCAGCAGTACACAAGATGATTCATGTTCCCAAATTCACTTGACACTGATATTTGCAATCTGGCGCCCTTTCAGAGAGGGAATATATTATAAACTGTGGCATTTTAAATTAGAGAGCAAAGGTGAATAAAGAATAAACATGGGAGAATTGTAAATACCTTCTGTACTCTTCCTAGCACTTGTGGCCAGAGATGATAATAAACACTAAGAGATCAGGCTCATTATTCTAATTGGTTTGCGATAAGAATGCATTCTTCTGTCGGTATAAATAGACATAGCTGTGATTGCAACAGCATGGATTTCTGACAGCTGAGAATGTGGCCTCAATTCAAATACTGTGCTTTTTTTCCCATTGCATGCTTTTGGAAACAAATGTGTTTTCTTGGATTAGAGCTGGTTGTGGCTTTGAAAGCCACTAATTTCCTTTATCTTCAGTGAAAGCCACTAGAATTTGAATCTATTTTGAGGCTCAAGTTCGTGATAGCACTTACAGTTGTGCGACAGCTCAATGATTTGAACAGACCTTAGATGAATGCACAAACACTGAGATACACGCTTTCCAAAACTAGGCTTAATTTCTGTTCCTCCTTTAAATCTCATTTGGGATCAGATATTAAACAGTGCAGATAAAGATCTCATTCCAGCAATCTCCATCCACTCAAAAAAAAAAAAAAAAAAAAAAAAACAAAAAAAAAAACCCCAACTGTTTAATGACATTGTGGGGCTTTGCTGTTATTGCAGGAGCCAAAGGCAAGGGGGATGCAGACTGAGCTATCAGTGTTGCTACCAAACTTGAAGGTGCTTAATCAGATTATGAATGAGGTGAATGATAAACCATGGTTGAGAAGCTGACTTTGTGGCTTACTTAATAAGAAGAATTCCCTGATCGCTTTCTCTTCATCTATCAAAGTTAAGTTTTTCTCTTTTAGAGCAGACTATTTATAATTAATGCTCTCAGTAGGGGTGAGGGTAAAGGTTTGTAACTCTATACCTTTTCTTAAGAGAAATAAATAGTCCTAAGAGCAAGCAGTAAATTTTGACATTATAGATTAGGTAATATAATAAAAATAAACTACAATAAATGTAGGGACTAAATTGAGTAGTAAATTCTTCCTACAAGGTGCCTTCCTCCTTCCCTTGTAAATTAGTTGATTTCCTGCATTTGATGCATAGGTTTCCATTCCCACATCCATCTTGCATTAACGATCAAAGTGAAAAGCATCAGCTGCAGCAGCCTGTCATTTTGTGTTTCCAGTGGAGATAATTTAAGGATAACATGGTGACATTGAATATTGATAGAAAAATGACAGGCTGTGATTAAAGTTTTGTGCTGGATAAAATAAACGGCTGGAGGATTGGAGAGAAAACAAAAAAGTTGTTCAGCATTGTATACTATCTTTTTTTTTAAATAACCTTAATCAAGTTTCCATTGCTGGTTTTAAGCACTAAAAAAATTGTTCATGCTCCTTATTTTGAACAGGTCTTTCAGGAAAGAAAGAGCAGTCATAAAGCATAAATACATTTCACAAAAAAATATCAGCATAACACAGAATTAACTTCTTATGTCAGTTTTTTCTTCTGTGGATTTCAGTTTAGCTTTTGCTTCCTCAGTATCCCAAAAACAATAGGCAATGCTTTATTTTGAGTAGAAAAGTCTGTGGATAATGATTCTGTAGTTTAAAGGCCTTTTTTTTTTTTAAAATTAAAAAAGTAGTAAACATTATCAGACATACGTTTTTCTCTTTACTGAGATCACCATGAGGGGCCACATACTTTAAAGTGAAGTTAACAGTCCACTTGCAGCTCTTTCTCCTAATGCAGTTTGTTTTGCTTTCTACCCTAAAGGTTACGTTTTCAGCAGTGTGCATCTCAGCTGCTGGCAGAAGTAATTCAGTTACAAGTACAATCCTGGAAACTGCCTACGCTCACAGCTCCCCTTTGTTTATCCTGCTTTGTCAATTTCTTTGTATCACTTTGTCAATTATTTTTATCACTGTGAAATATTTAAAAGACGTGGTACATTGATCTTGACTTCAGTGCTATTACCATTACATTAAAAGTGTAGTAATTAAAAGGGCATATTTTCTCTCTGCATATACCTCTTCATATACATACGTCTTCACATTCTCACATACTGCAAAATCCTTTGCACAAAGGGAAGAAAAGGAGGGAAGGTAAGAGTTAAGTTTTCATCTGGAAGGAATATAAAGACCTTTGGAGGTTGTTGTTGCAAGCCAGCAGGGAAGATACACTGTCCCTGGAGTGATGGTTCAGGCAGGGGCAAAGAGAGATGTGAAAGAAGCAAGGTCCGTGAAACAGGCAGCAGTAGTCTAAAGGAGTTTGTGCAGCACTTGTATTAGCTGTGTTGCAGCATGGCATTTTCCCCTCCAAAGTGGTTTTGTTATGTTTCAATTCCATTCTATGTTTCTTACACTGGCATTAAGGTGTCTGCAATGTTATCTATTTATGAGTGGGATTTCTAACAGCGCCATCAGTAGGACACTAAACTAGGCCATGTGAAACGTGTTGGTCAGAGCATACCTTCATAGTGAGATATTCTTCTCAATTTTCCCAGTTAGTAAGAATTAGAAGTTTGATTGTATTTGTAGTCCTCTAGAATTCAGGAACAAATTGGGAATTGAACTTTTGTTCTTCTTGCTCACCAAGCCAAGAAGAGATAGCTCTTAACCCCAGCGTACTTAGAAGAATATTGGCATTCCCTAGCAACACTGTAGGGGTTAGAAGGATGCAGGAGGCCTGGTTCCTTGTACTCTGTCCACTGCATCACCAGGTATACTCTGCCCTACTTCATCCCTGAGTAGGCAAGAGGAGGATGCCACAACCACAGTGTTGAGGGCTAGTCTGGGCTGGAGTCTCAGCTCACCTCTTTCTTCAAATCTGTTCCTCTTTGCACATTTGCCTCTGCTCCTGAGATGCTGTAGAAAGCAGAACCACTCCTATTATCCATTCTTTCAGCTGCAGGAAAGCAGTGTCTATGTCTACTGCACTATCATGTATTTGAGTAGTTCTCTGTTGCACAGAGAATAAGTTCGTGGCTCGTAAATTTAGGTTTAGAAAAGTCATCCCAGGGCATAACTTTAGAAGTTAAAAACGTAGGAGTTTGGAAGTTAGTTGGAGATTTTGAGGATTGATTTCTTGGTGTTTGTGGTCCAGAGCATTCTCCAGCAAATCATTAAATATCACATTTAAAGAGGGTCAGCTACTTGTTATTTTCTTCAAACTACTTTCCGTAAAGTATTGTGTTGAATAGTCTGCTAGATATTATTGTATGTTTTACAAGGGAGAAGGCAAGGTTAGAGAAGCAAATCACTTGTGTCAGAGAAGCATACTGCAAGCTTCAGACTTTGCTGAGGAGTTCCGTTTAGTCTGTAAAGTAGGAGTACGAGTAGGCTGTCATCTGGCAGGGGAGTATGAAGTCTCCTAACCTCCTGGGAGTGAGTCTTGTTTTTACACGGAGAAATGCAATAATAGTGCCGAACAGCAAATAAGTGTTGTCACTGAGCTTTGAAATAAGGGAGTGGGAAAAATAAGTCTTGCACACTGGGGGAGAAACACATGATCAAAACAATACAAAGTGAATTCATGAGATTTTCAGCTCCTGAGGAGATTGCAGAGAAGAGACACAATGCGGGGAATTGAGTTGTGAAATTGAGATTCTGTGACTGGTGTGTAAAGAAGGGGTTTATGGGATTAAAGAAAGTTGCAGGAAGAAAAGAAAGAAAAAATTCTTTTTATTTCAAATATTCGGAAAAGGTGACTTTTTGGGGTGCAGGCAATTGGGGGGGATGGAGTTGGGGAGTTTTGCTGTTCAGACAGAGTTCAAGTTTTTTTCCCTTTTCCTGACCCTTTTTTTCTTCTAAGTTCATCATCTGTGAGTTGCAATACGATGAGCCCTAGCTATACCTTCTCGTTTATCAAAACTGCTGTTGCACATCAGCCAGATGGACAGGGAAAACAGGGTTATGAGCCGTCCTCTGCCTAGAGCCTCATGTGACATACTGATAGGAATACTGTAATTCTCAGTTTGTTCAACAGATTGGCTGTAGGCATCTTAAAATATACAGCTAACATTAAAATCAAGAACAGATCAGGCTGGAAATCTTGTTTTTATAAATGAGAAAAGCTACACACATTCCTGAAGTTGTAAATTCTTGGCAAATACAAATAGAGCTCTTAATGCATGAATGAATTAATACAATAAAATAAATCAGAAAGGTGGGTTTCTGCAAAGAATAAAGCAGTATGGTTTTCTTCCATCCTCTAGTTCCCTGTCAGTTAAGTATTGCTCCGTACTTTCTTTCCTTTGCTTGCTTCCTTTGTTCACTGTGTGGCTGTTGCCTTAAGAAAAGACAGCAAAGTTACAACTAAATGTGGAATAAGAAGATCTAGTTCTTTCCCCCTGTTGCAAAATATAAATAGGATATTAGAGACCAAAATACATGCAAACTTTCCCTAGTTTGTACAGTAGAACAACAGTGAAGCTGTGTATACAGCAAAGACTCCAATTTCTGTTTTCCATCAGCCTCACTATTTTAACTGTCACAGTGAAAATCCCTTTGGTTTCTGCCCAGTTGTTGCACTTTGTTTGCTGTCTTGTCAAGAGAAAACTACCTTGAGTGTCAGTGAGTGCAGTGTGTGAACAAACGTGCCTAGCACTGGAAAAGGGTAATGGCTCACTCATTAGAAGGAAATTGTCTGGAGTAGTTCTTCTTAGTTAATCACCCCTCCTATGTTAGCCTTTGTTTATGCAGTTTCTAAATATATGTTGTGCTGTGTAGACTTTTAGCTCAGCTCTTACTCTCAGTGGCTTCTTACAGGGATTTCCCCTTGCTGTCCTTAAACTAAGCAAGATCTTGTATCAACATACGATATTGACCTCAGGGTGTCATAAACCACTTTTAACAGTTCACTCACAAATTGGCATTCCTAAAAGTGAGAGATAGTGAGATTTACAAGTACTGACATCTCCCTGTGTTGATTCCAATTTACTTTCTAGGAGTTTGGGGGGAATTTTTTTCTAAGTGAGGCTTAATGTAAAGTCTTTTGACTATTTTTACATAGGCATGTTTTCATTTAGAGTATAATATTCCGGAACTGAGTGTGCCTTTTGTATGTCTGCAAAGCTTTCAATAAGAAAGTCGTGTTCTCAGAGTTCCAGTTAACACTATAAATAGCTTTAGAATAATGTTGTGCTGAGAGCCACAGTACTCCCATTGGTATTTCTGGGAATCCTGTGGAGAGACTGAGGAGCAATGTTCAAGGAAGAAAGAGAATCCTTGTTGGATTTGACTCTCAACAAGATTTTTACACAGTGTTACATTTAGGTTGAAGTTGCCCTCCATATTCCTGCACTTCCTGGTGTTTGGTGGTATTTCTTGGAAAACTACATGTGGCTGCCACTTCCTACTTGAGACTTTGCAAAGGCATCTGCAACTACAATTTCAACAGCTGCTGTATGAAGAGAGCTTACAGATAAGCCTCTCTGTTCCACAGTCATTTCCTCCTGTCTATAAACAGCTCTGTTTTTGTGACAGTTCTTTCATCATCATCAACTTGACTGAATCCAGAATTCTCCTTCCTCCTTCTATTTGTGTTGTGGATGTCTCAGGCACTCTTCAGGTCAGCTAGGCCTGCTTGTGTAGATTGTTTTTGCATGGTATCTTGGAGATAAGATCCATCCGAGCTATCCATCCAGATAAAAAATTACTTGTATTGAGTCTTGCATCTCAGTCATTTCAAAATACATCAGCTTGACAAAAGCAGCCTTGCCCTACCCTCATCCAGTCAAAATGCCATTGCTAATGCAGTGACTGCTCTCTTTCTCTCCCTCCTGTTTTTAAACTCTGTGATTCTGATCATGTCATCCTGTTTGATTTTCTTCACTGGTTCCTTCTTTTCTGTTATGTTAAACATAACAGCTAGCCTTCACTCCCTAGGCTGTTCAAGGTCTTTTTATTTGATATCAAAAGACCAATTTCCATCTGAACAACATTGGTATCCATCACTTTCCCATTATGCTTTTATGCTAGCATCTTTTGTCTTTCCTCCGTGATCAGTTTATGGAGGAATGGAAAACTTCAACAACCACAGACCTGTTTCATTGGCCTCCTGCAAATCCTTGGAATTCTCATTCACTGTGATACCTCCATGTGCTTGACTGTGATTAGACTAATTACTTACTGATGTACCTAATTGAACTGTTGTACTGTGACTAATGTGCTATGTTCAGTCCACTGTTGTCTTAGCGTTTCTTTGAACATTCCTGCTTGCATCTAGCTCCTTGTAATCTGGCTAGTATTTGTACAAAACCCAGCACTTGGGACTCACGAGCCCTCTGGCACTTGGAAGTTCAGAATCATTGAGTGATTAAGGTATGCTTTGTTGTTACTGAGTCTGTATAAGTGGCTGATGGATTATGACATGTTGTGGATTCCAGTAAATAATTTCTCCCACCTCTGTTGAACTTACATACCACTTCATTAGGAATGAATACAGACAGGCATATAGCATCTGGAGATTAATACATCATAAAGTATTTGTAGATATAGGAATAATAAAAAACAAAAACAAACTCAATCTTGACCCATTTTTTTGAAGAGTTGCATACATGAGAAGCTCTCTTCAACATCGGTGCCCAGACTTTTGACTTCCTAGAGACTGCAAGTGTGCTTTTACTATGTACGCATAGAAAAACTCTGAAATTCACTTGACCTTCCATACCTGATATAAAATGTATAGATTTTTCCTTTTGGGGCCAAAATAATTTGTAATGATTATTTGTTCTTTCTTTCTTTGTCAACTATTTACAGCTTTCAAATAATTTCCATTGTAATAGTGTTTTTGAAAAGTGCTTCTAAACACTGAATTTTGAAATGAAGACTAAAAGGTGCAAAGTCTTTGGGCTTAGATAGACCTGTAACATCCAAGCCTATGTACGTTTACAGATTTCAGTTGAAAAATTCAGTGTAACATTATTTAATAATTTTTGGTGTCTTAGTTCAAGAGTTGTACTAATGCAGTGATAAAACACAGGTGCCTTTGAAATAAGAGTAAGCTATTAGAGGTATATTCAGTAATTGCTGATTAATAAAACAAGGATAAAACATAACCAAAAGCATATTGACCAAGGAGCTGAGTCAGTGATGAATAAGTGCAGCCCAGGCACAATAACTTTTATGTATGTTGTTCATCTTTTCCACTGTGTATATCACATGTATCAGTGTCTCTGTCCCAGTTTTGTCAATAGAGCTCTTCATTAAAATGAAGAGTCAAAACAAAGCTAGTCACTGAAAATTATTATTCAGGTTTGTAGTGTGTCTTGAACCTTTTATAATTTGGCATATATAACTGCAAACAAACTTCGGCAAAAAGCAAGTAAATGGGCGTATGCATATCTGCAAAGAAATGTTTGCTGTAACCATGATGGTGTGACTGACAAGTACAGAAACAGTGGGGGTTATCTAATGTTTCTGGTTTGGGAAGTAAAATGCTACCTACGTAGAACTATAATCCAGTCAAGATTTTTTTTACTAATTAGTGACACTACAAACAATGTGAGGGAGACCAATTCGCAGACCTCATGCTGCATGCTGCATTCAATAGCCACTGGTTCTGACTTATAAGACCAGATCGAATACCTCAGCTTATGGAGCCCAGTTTTGCTTCAGTCTCAAAATACTGCTTTGTGAAATGTACAGCTTGGCATCTTGAGTTTGCAGAGTTTAAAAATGTACCTTTGTTAGATTAATGAATTCATTGTAAGCAGTGCAGCTCCTTTATCCCTCATACAGAATAAAAGATAAGCTAGTATTTAATTTGGTCAGAAAATTTAAAATCAAATAGTTATTTTCCTTCTTTTAATCAGTTTTAATTGCCTACTATTATATTGCAAATTGTATAATTTGAAAAGCACTGAGAAAAAGTTTTGTGGTTATTAGATATTAGTATTCAAATCTGCCTGGAAGTGTGTATTGCCATGGGAATCAGTGCTTCTGAATACCATTCCAGGCCATACCAGTGATATTCTATATTTTTGCAGGCAACTTAATCCTTTGGTTCCTTAGAGACAAGATGTATTAAATGGAGATGTGACCACATCTCTTAAGAGCAATGTGATGTTAGTATTCTGTGCCATGTTCTGAAGAAGTGACTATTCCTAGAATTCCTTTTTTACTTCAGATGACAGTATATATTTGAAAAAATCTCAGTATTTGTAATTTACATGTATTTGTAATGTACATGTACAGCTATGGGAAATGAGTAATACATTAAAAGAATGAAGAAATTTGGTATTTTGAATTTCCCAATAATTTTTTTTTGTAGAATTACAGAATTAAAAAAGAAAAAACACATACACAAGAAAACCCAAAAGAACACTTCAAGGAGAGATAAGGATGACTTCAAAAGTAGAAGTCTGAAAGAGAGGGTATTACCAGCTTAATCTGATTCTCTAGGTCGAAGCATGCACATTTCTGCATAATGAAAAAGTTAGAAGTCATGGTTGTACCTATTTTTTAAACATTAGAGCTGATTTAATGTGGTAAATAATGTGATTGCTGATCCATTATCTTCTACAAGAATTCAAAAGCTGCATGACTGCTTTTGGGCTGGTTTACCTGATAAAATCAAGAAAGCGCTGGTGGTGAGTGCAAGGCTTCTGGATTTGCATTGAATCAGGAGATGGTCACATGTAGCCAGTTGGAAACAACGTCTTAAAGATTTCTTTTTAATGGCATCTGCTTTGCAATAAGACCACCACGTTTTTGCTTTTCAGTTTGAAATAGCTCCGTGGAAGCATTTTGATTTGCTGTTGTTTTTCCATTGTTTTTGTTTTCCTATCTAATCACAAGCAGTAACCCCGAAGTTACTTGAAATAGCAACTGTTCTCCCTGAACTGCAGTTTTATTTTCTTTTGGCTTTTATTTCAGCTGCGGGAGCCAGCTGCTTCAGAGAGTGTGGGAAGCTGACTTGGAGGCCTGTCAGCTGTTGATCCGAGGGTTTCAACTGAAAGAAACCAGTTGCTGTGGCTTTGAGGAAGCGGAGAACCAAATGGATGAGCTGGAGATGACTGCTAGTGGCCCTTCTAATTCTGAAAAGAGGAAAGAAGATCACTTTCCAAAGGGCACAGAGTGGAACAATGTTTCCTGTCCCGGGCACAGTAAGCTGAAACAGGTATCTGGAATGCCCTGCAGCTGGATTTGAGGCAATAGAGCTGTTTCTTACTTTGAGAGAAAAAGTTAAATCAGGTCAGAAGGGCAGGTTAAGAATGATCTTAACATCTGTCCTCCAATATGAGATATGAATAAAATAGCTTATTATTTACTCAGAAGCCCTTCAACTCTTTTTCCTGAAACCATCAGTCTTTTCAAAATGTGGAAATTATTCAGGCAGTGAATACAGAGTATACATAAGGGTTCAAAGGAAAAACAATTTTCTTAAAGATTCTTTAAGTATTTAACAGAAATTACCAGCTGCTCCTCATCATACCAATGAGTTTCACTGTGAGTTAATTCTGCTGACTTGTTAGCCCTCGGTTAGCTGAAGTGGGGAGTGGGTGAGTTTTCCTGCTCTAATGGAGAGGTCAAAGGCTTTGTAGCTCAGCTTCCAGTTGGCTTCCAGCACATAGCCAATATTAAAAGAAGGAAAAAATCATGGGGGTTAAAGGGTCTGAGAAATTTCTTAGAAAATTTTGTGTTCTTCTCTGGAATGCCATCCTTACTTAAATATTTCTAACAACCTAAAATCAAATAAAATCACTGCACTGTCAAGGTTAAAAAAAAAAAAAAGCAAAAAAAAAAAAGCTGTTGAAAAGCTTTGTCACCCAATAACAGTAATGTGACAAAAAGGCACTCCAACAGGAATTGTCAGTTTTACTACTTTGGAATTTGATTGACAAAAATTGAAAGTGTGCTTAATCGCGTGTGCTCCTACGTGCCATTGAACTGTGCAATACATTGAAAGCTGATATCACATTTTGCATTTATTCTGGCTGAGACTTAGCAGAAAGCAAGGTGTTACCTTACTGTAAAAATCTTCCATTTGAGTAAAATTCTATTTTTAAAGTGGGGTTCATCAGTACTTGCAGGCTAAGAAAGGTGGTCTGCAGACTGAATCCACACAGAGGGCTTTTTTGTTGGAAATAGTATCTGTGGCTTTGATTTAGGTTTTTTTCTCTGTGATTTCTTTTCTTTCTTTTTTTTTTTTTTTTTTTTTTTTTTTTCATATTATATCCCTGATGAGTAGGCTGAAGTAATTTGAGCAGCTTGGCTGGTTATGGGAAGTTGTGATTCCCTTTCAAAAGTGCAGCTGAGAAGCTCTGGTGGGTTCAGTGTTGTGTTTTTTTCCTGTAGTGCTCTTGAAATTCGTGCAATAGGTATCATTTCATCTGCAAGCCCAAGTCACTTCCATGAAAAGTGGGACTGCTGTCCCCTGGAATGACATAAAGGTAAATGAAGTGTGGTGACTTTTGGTTCTAGAGTGAGTCGCAGTAGTCAGAAGGCTGGGTTGTCGAAAGAAAGTCTTACTGGTGCCTGTTTTTATAAACAAGTGGAAGCATCTAATGGAAAAACATGTATTTGTCAATATACCCTATTTGATATTATCTACAAGGCTGTGCTGTCCTTGTGAGAGGAATAACTTGATGAAGTTACCTTGTTTCTAGAATGATCCATCCGTCCAACTGTCCTAATACCTAAAGGGAATGTTGATCATTGAAGCAAAATGAGGAGTGGCATTCCTTATATTTAGAGCTTACTGAATAGCCAGTTTCAAAAGAGTACAGCAAGGGAGTAATAATGCAAATACAGATGCCTTGGAAGGTGCAGGTAATTAATTTACTTGATGGTGAAATGCTATAG
Source organism: Lagopus muta (assembly GCF_023343835.1). NCBI lineage: Eukaryota > Metazoa > Chordata > Aves > Galliformes > Phasianidae > Lagopus > Lagopus muta. The sequence continues at coordinate 70,969,307 of NC_064434.1, forward strand.
ACGAAGTGTCCCTGTTCATGTTGTATCTGGCTAAATATAACAGAGAAGTGGATTTGTTTTTGTTGATGTGTATTATAAATACAATTTTGCATATAATTATGTCCTACTGTGTATGCAGAAAGGAAGAAACAAGAAGCAGAAGAATGAGAAAAACAGAATAGATGAATGGAAATGGAAATCCAATACTGCTTTGCAGGATGGCCATTTTTCATTTTTAAATGCAAATTATCACTATATATAATTTGTCCTGATATAAAATATGCAAGGTGTAAATTCTTTGAAAGTCCAGATATGTTACCATCAAATGTGAGCACAGTTTTATTAACCATCAGCAGTTACTTAGTCATCATAACTGTTTTCTAGGACAGCACTGATATTTTTTTTCCCCAATTCATTTGTGCAGTAGATTATGGCACTGTAAGTAAGGCTTCCTTTGTAAAACTGACTGTTAACTGGTGAAGACTATCACGTGCTTTGGCAGCTCAGCTTACTGAAACATAATTACTCATTTGTTGGTCAAATTAAATAAAATAGGGTCAGAAAAGTTATCCTCACATAATCTGGTTTACTTAGAAATTACGGTGTACCCCTCTCAACCACAGATACCTCAGACAAATACAATATTTTTTAAAATGATGAAGCAAAGTGATAGACAGCGGGCCTAGTTTCAGTCATGTCAAAGTCAGCTTGCTGTCTAATGTAGTTAAAATAGATTCTCGAATTTTCATACAGGCATGTACTTTCTATACAGTGACTGACTTGCTGAAAATAAGATGCTCTGCCAATGCAGTTCCAGTTGGTCTTCTGCGAACTAATTGGACTTGTTTTTTCTCCCAAGTCTTAGAGGAATTCAAGATAGATTCTAGTTTTCATTGCAGAAATATTCCAAGCTTTTAAACTGTATGCAAATTCCATTGCCCACATTGCATGTGAGCAAGGTTAAAGTTGCCGAGATAGTTAGAGTTGTAGTTAGATATAAATAAGTACAAGTGATTTCTAAAATATGTAGTAACGTTTCATTTCTCTTCAGACATAAATGCCTGTATATTCTACTCTTTAGGAAATCTTGCTTTATCCTTTGCTTGTTGGTAATGCATGTATATAAAAAAAAAGCATTTAATAACACTAGAAATATCAACAATAACTAATAAACAGAGATGTATGTTTGCTGGGACCTCCTTAACACCAAGTGTCTTGATGAATTTGAGTATGTGTGCACTGCAAGCTGGAGTTCCTGACCTATCCTTTTTTCTTTTGCTGCTGCTGTCTGGCATGCTGTGCAGTGTTCCCTCTTAATCACTATGAAGGAAAGAAACACCTACTAGATTTCAAGAAAATTGAGGTGATTAAAGTTACAAGGTAAAAAAAATAAAAATTCAGTAGTGTTAACTTTAGTAAGTCAGCATTTTTGGTAGCTTTCCTATCAGAATTCTTTGTGGATCATTTCTCTTTTTTCACTATAACTAAAGCAAGGAAAAAGGCTAAGAGTTAGAGCTGTTTTTCTTTACTTACATCTGCATTCTTCAGTTTTGCCACCTGGAAAGATATTTCAGAACATTTTCTTGATCGCTGACTGGTGTTGGGAAAGGGTTCTTTCATTGCAAAACATTCATATCACTCACTGATTTTACAATAAGTAAAAGTCATATTAAATGGACAATTGTGGGGGGCAAAAAAACGTAATGTTCAGGGTGATGTCTCTCATTAAAAAGAAGTCATCACAGTGTATGACACATTTTTCAGAATTTATTAATAGCAACCAGCAAGAAAGCTTTGGTCACCAGGCTGCAGCCCACTAACATGAATTGAGATAGCCTGTGATCCAGGAGGCAGTTGTGCCATGTGTAAAGGACAAAGCCTATAGAAAGCTAAATAAACAGTGCTCTCATTTGAGTTTTAATTAAATGTTGTGTTTGTAGAGCTTTAAAAGTAATTTGGAAACTTTAAATTTAATCATCTTTTTGAATGTCAGCATTAAGCATCAGTGAAAGTCAGTGTTTGACTGTTTTCTGCATTAATCCAGGGAAGGAGATGCCGTTTAAAAAAAAAAAAAAAAAAAAAGATGTAACTGGCTTGTATGCAATGGTCAGATCATTGCTGAACAGTCACACACATAGTTGTGCAATAAGATGCCACTTAGTTGTAATTCTGTCATAGCTATTGAGCTATTGGCAAACATCGCGCCAATTCTTTAGATACAGTTCACAGAATTGCACCAAACCAGAGAACTGCAGCAGTTGGAAGAGACCTCAAGAGATCATAGAGTCCAACCCCATTGCTCAAGCAGGTACCCCACAATGGGTAGCGCAGGTAGATGTCCAGGATATGGATCTTGAATATCTCCATGGAAGGAGACTCCATCACTTCTCTGGGCAACCTGTGCCTGTGCTCCCTCATTCTTACAATGAAGAAATTCTTCTATCTTGTTAGTATGGAACTTCCTATGTTCAAATTTTAGGCCATCACTCCCTGTCCTATCACTGCACACCACTGAGGAGAGCCAGGCCTCATCCGTTTGCCTCCCAACCCCCCTTTAGACAATTATAAACATTAATCAGATCCCTTTCCAGTTTTCTTTTCCCCAGGCTGATCAGGCCCAGGTTACCCAGCCTTTCCTCATAAGCAAGATGTTCCAGGCCCATAATCATCTTTGTGGCCTTCTGATGGACTCCATCTAGGAGATCCCCGTCTTTTTTTAAATTGGGGAGCCCAGAATTGGACACAGTATTTTAAATATGGCCTCACCAGGGCAGAGTAGAAGGCAAGGATTATCTCCCTTGACCTTTCAGCCACATTCTTTTTAATGCACCCCAAGATATCATTGGCCTTCTTGGGAACTGTTACCTTGAGACAGTGTTGTCTCAATACCTGCAATGATTGCAAGTACGTTACAGTAAAATTACAATGAGAAAATGAATTCTACAGGTAAAATAAATTTAAACAATCTTTCTTCAGATAGACTTAGGAAATGTCCAATAATAACAACGATCTCATGGCAGAGTAATGACTTTATGCTTTAATATAGAAATACATATATGCTTGTGATAGTAAGTATTGACCTATCAAGGCAATATCCCTATCTCAGTTTATTTAAATGTTATCAACGTTGTTGTATATGGTAAGTATTAATGCTTTTCCAATAATATTAACTGAGTGGTTTCTTTTTTTTGTTGCTCCTCAACCGATCAAGGAAATATTGGCTAATTACTTATAGAATTTACAGATCAATTAAGTTTTGAGACAGGAACATAGTTACCATAGATTATTAATATGAACCATCTCTGGTGTTCTCTCACTTCTCTTGCCCAAAGTGACTTAGAAGATTTGTGCTAGAAAACTTCTGTAGACTTCTGAACGGTGTATGTAGATTGGTAAGAGTCTGGTAGATAAGTTTATCTCAGTTTTTCAGTTTTAGAGCCCATGTCCATGTTGGTTCTAACAGAGAAGCCAAAAGTCAGGCTTTAATAAAAAGTATTTAAATTTAACTTCAAATATTGGGTAGCTGCCACAGCTCCACTATAAACCCGACTGAAATATTTCATAGATGTGTAGTGAAATGATGTAATTGTTCACCTTATACAAGTTTATGTGCTATACCGTTTTTGTAAGTTCCATTGAAATCTTAATGTTTATACAACTTCTATCTACCATATATTTAATAACTTATATCTAACAGGTTGTTGAAGACATTTCATTTGGAGCAGAGGGTCATTTATCTGAGGTAAGTGTTTTCTAGACAGCATAAAGTGGTGATATTATACAGACACTTCTTGGGCTGAATTAAAACTAATGATATCTATTTCTATAGTGTTACCTTTGGGTAAAAATATGAGAGCAAAATCACTATGAAGTACTCAGACATTTAGAAAAATGGCATAGGCACAAATAGAGTAGTCCCATTCTTTTATTCTGTAAAAGATAATGGCAAAATTACTGTGTATTCTGGAGAGTTTATAGTTAAATTGCACTTTTCTAATGCTTTTTATACAAATGAATGACAGAATGGATATGCTGGGGGAATGTAGGATAGATTATATTTAGCCAGCTGTACTGTAGCACCATAATAATGCTGAAGAATGGAACAAAATCATGATGTTTTACTTGGCTCCTTGTGTACCACTAAAAATACCTTTATAAATCCCTTTGAATTTATTTGAGAAGTATAAAAACATACGGCAGCAGAATATATGTCAATAGGAATTTCACCTGAATAAAAATACTGAATGTTTGTCATTTTACACTATTTTCATAAATAAAAAGGTGTCAGATCCTATTCAATATATTTCAGCAAATTCCAGAATAATTGAGTAGCATGAGATGTGTTTCCTATGAGAGTAAGTGTTGAGAAAAATCTGCTTGTTACTGTCTACATGCAAACTAGAAGTTCAGGTAATACTTGCATAAGGAGATTCATACTGGTTTGTGGAGTTGTACTGTTTGAGTGTCCAATTTTGGATCAGTATGCCTTGGGTTGCAAGCCACATATTAGAGAAATTAACATCTATGCATTATGTCCAGCCAGCAAAGCAATGGCATGGGTAAATAATGCCCTATTCACCTTCCACAATAGTGCACATCCCACGTGACAAGTATGAGTTATAAGCATTAGCCCAGCAAATTTATAAAAAATAATATAAAATGAAAATTTGCAGTTCAGGATATCTACTTCCATGATGACTTTCTTTGGATTCCCATAAAAGATTTCAATGGCTGTAGAGCAGCTGAAATGCTCCAGGAAAGAAAATCTATTGTAAAACTGAAGACTGATCAGTGATCATGTATACAAGGGGACTGCTGCATGAGAACATGCCTAAGATCCCCTGCTTAGCTATATGTGAATTCAGCATAAATAAGAATGGGAATCCTTGAGTGTGAAGGTGAACTTTGCAAAAAATGGTCACCAGAAAATGCAAATAGACTGTCTCAACCGTGAATTTTGCTGGGAGTTATAGCAAAACCGTTCAGGTACACAGTGGATGACATGAAGTAGAAGCAGTGGTCCCACAGAATAATGGTAGCAAAAAGCTCTACTGCTGGAAAGGCAAAATGAGAGAATGTGGGTAGTGACAGATGCCAAGAGAGCAAAAGATTTTCTGGAAATTGCATTTGATTTAGACCAAAACAGATGAGAGGTCTGCAGAAAGCTTGTGTGCAGCAGTGACCTGCACTGAAAGCCCAGACCTTGACTGAAGAAGTTGTCCTTTTACTCAGCAGCAAATGAGCCTGGAACATGAAAGTGTTGTGCATGCTGGGCTTATGAATACACCAGAGAGCCCAGGCATAGAGGGTTAATGGTATGGAAGCCTTTAGTAAGAAATTATGGTCTTATAGTCCTCAGAGACAGAACAACTTTCAAAGTGTTGAGGGGAAAATTGCATAAAGAAAATTGAGAGCAACAATATAAAAAAAAGGAAATGGAAATGAGTTAGAAGTCCAGGCTCTCACCCACACTGCCACAGCTGGATTGATGTTGACTTATAGACAGCTCTATAAAGAATCTGTGAAACTGTCAGCACTCCGTACCATGTCAAGGCTTTGCCCAAATGTTCCTTTGACAGTCTGGTCCCTAAATTTTTGTCAGTCTCCCCATTGCCTGCAGGAGGTCACTCTGTTAGTCATTCCAGATTGTTGCATCTAAGTGACTTGGGAGCAGAGATGAGAATGAACAATACTACAAGCCACCTATAAATGCTATTCAGCTATGGTGACTCCTATCACAGCAGGATGTGGATGTTAGAAAACAGTTTGGTGCTTTTGTTTCTTTTCCAAGTCCTGGCCCACTGTGAGTTTTTATTTGTGAGTCAATAAATAGCCTTATTTTCCCACAAGTGGAACTGGAATTGTCACAGTTTAATTAGATGAAGTATTTTGAATGGTTTGGGAAGTCTGCACTCAGGGAAGACCTTGAGTCTACTAAGAGGAGAACGAAAAGACTGCTGTCACACAGACTATGTCTGCATACCTACTTTTCCAAGGATGTTCTTCTTTGGCTATAGTGGAAGAGACAAGAGGGAAAGAATTGCCAACATCAAGCTGTTTTTGATGAGTCATTTAACATTCTCTTGTGTTGTCATATCCCTGCAGAGGAGGGATCAGTGCAACCAAAGGGAATGTGGGAAAAGTGTGTGATTGTGGAGAAGAGATTGTTCACAGTTAGAAAACAGCTGTCTGGAAAGCTTTATGCCTGATTTATGCATATGAGAAACTAGAGCATGTTGTAGTGCTGAATTCTCCCAAATATGCACAAGTAGGCTGATGGAACAAGCCAGCAATCTGTAAGTAGAAGGTGATAAAGGCAGAAGTAATTGGGAAAAAGACTTGAACTTAGTTCTGAGAGCTATCTCCGTTAAAAATAAAATAACAAGTCATTTGAAGAAAATTGAGGGAACAATCGGGAGAAGGAAGCAGCTGATGAGTTTTGCTACTCTTCAGATGATGTCGTATTTCCAGTAAAGTCTCATATCCTTTTGGTGCAGAAGAGAGCACACAGTTACAGACTGTGTCTATGTCAGAGCTTCTTTAGTGGCCCAAAAGAATTTTGAGAAGGAAAAAGTGTTACTAACAATGAGCCTAAAAGAATAATGCACAGTGTAAAAGTGAACCAGGAAGACCACAGTGCACATTAAATAGTAAGCAAAAGATGCAAACTGGCAGGAGACTTCAGTGGTGATGGACACATTAGGGATAGCTGAAAGAAAGCATCATATGTTTTCTAATAAGGGTTAATGAGAGAATAATAAAAAGAGAACAAAGTGCAGATTATTTTGCTTTATTTATTTTTTTACTTATGTTTTTTTTTCTAGAAGTAATAAATTGTGTCCATACGTATGGAATGCTCTTAGTATTTACCTGAAGCTAGCAAGAGAAGATCATGGTAAAGGGTCTGAAGGTAAATGAGATGCACTCAAGTCAGGCTAGTCTGATGAAATTCTTTCTAGAATTCATAGGAATCAAGAAAAACAATCTCCAAACCATTAACAAGGCTCTCTGGGAACTCCAAATGAAGGCTGAAGTCCCAGGAGATCAGTAAAAAGCAGAGTTGGTATTTGCCTTTAAAAAGGAGATAGACAAGGAGTCTGTGCACCAGTCAACATAACTTCAATTAGGATTGGAATTCCAAATGTTCTTGATAAATTGAAAGAGTAGCCTGAAATCAATAGGATAGATATATTAAAAGACAGTTGCAAATTACAGTTGGAGAAGAAAAAAGTTATGTTTATGTATACAGATGGCAAATAACAGCTAAGATGGCAATATTGCAGAGTTGGAAAGGAGGGTTATAATGGACTACAAATAGAGTGGGATTCATTACCATGATCCTGTTGCAACAAAAAGCAAAAGTCATTTGCAGCCTCATTAACGGGAATGTCAGTTGTAAGAAATAATTGCTGTGCTTAGTTGAGAATGTCAGAGCCTCCACATGAATACGACATCAGTCTGCGCACCTCTCTATGTGGAAGATAGGGCATGCTGGAGAAAGGAAGAAAATCTACAGGAATAAAATGTTCATTAAATAGCCATTCATGCCATGATGCTAGGATGACTGTGGTCAAGAGTAAGAGGCGTTATTTTCGGAGTCTGAGATTAGGCCTGCTATCAGTGTCTGCTTTGTCCTCCTCATCTACAACACCAGCCCCTAGCAGTACACTCAGTAGGAATTCTGGGACCAGGGCAGAGGCGAAGGCTTCTTTTAGCTGTGCTTTAGACACTATGGCTATGTAGTTCACTAACTGAGGGCGTACGCACACAGCCTGCATGTGACACAAACATCTGCTCAAGCAACTCAAGCATATGGATGTTTGCATTTTATTCTTAGAAATGATTTAAGAAGTGCCCTGGCCTGACTTTCTGGAGTTTCAAGTGCTCACAATTTCCATTAACTTTGGTGAGGGGTGAGGGCAAGCATGCAGCACTTCTGCAAACAATAAGTCACTGTTCTAAGCCCTGTGCCATAACAAGAAGTATCTGTTTCCAAGGGCGGCATTTTGTAGTTATTTATGTTGCTTTAAATGATTTTACCTTTTATGGGAGTGAGAGGATTTAGTAGTGAGAAGATTTTTTTTGGTAGAGAGAGCAATTTTTGGTGAAAAAAATCTGGCTATGATGTTCTGCAGGTCTTCTAAGGCTTTTATTTTCCAATTTCATTGGGGTGATGATACTGCTAGGTTGAAGAAAAGCAACTTCTTTTTACCATGTTCCTGTGAAGGAAGAACAGATTTTCAGGATGTATCTGGAATCCTGCTTCTCAGTGCAGCAACCATACTAATACACACTCTAATTCCTAGCGGAATTAGATTTATCTAGCTGCTGGAACACTGATTCTTCTGTACAAAGTTGCTGAACTGAATTCAAGAGAGCATAGAAGGTATTTGCACTGGAAAAGTTGATCAAACATTTAACTTGAGTAGTGCTGTAGAGGAGCTGTTGCTCATAGGTGACTAAAACGGCTGTTGAAAAGATAAAACAAAATGCAGAAGACTGAAATGAAGCCATTTCCTCTGCTCTTAATTCAGAGCACTAATTCTGTGCAGCAGCTGGAACATTGTCTGCTTTTTATGTTTCTCACATCCCTGGGACAGAGAGAGGATTTCCAATTCCCACTTTGCGTGAGAAGGCAGAGGAATTCTTCAGTTATTAAAAAAAAAAAAAACCAAACAAATTAACAAATCGCATCCTAATTTGTACCATTTCTACCTGCTTCGGGATTTTGAAGACAATCCCAACCTCCTCCATGATCAGTTCACAGAAAAATCCATAAAGCAATATTGCATCTCAGCTCTTTCCTGGCTGCTTCAATCTCTCTCCTAGCTGCTTCTTAAAATTGCTGTTAGGGCAGAAATAGCTAAAGTCTTAAGACTTCCAGTAGCTTGTGGCACTGACATCACTTACAAGCTTGAATGAATTGTATCTTATTTATATATCAAGCTGGAGGCAGAGTCCACTTCCCTCTCAAAGTGCTGTTGATCAGTGTACAGTTCCACTTTCCAATCAGGAGATTCTGTGAATAGTGTGTGTGTCTCAGTGCCAGCAGTTTCCCTACCTACATGGACAAACATCAAACAAAAATGCCATGTGATATTAGTAGGCATAGAAGGCACTGAAAGGAACCTTTCCTACTTCTCTGGGTTATTGTGCTTTTTTCATATGAGGATCTGGGGGTGAGAGCTGTGGAATTAACTGAATCTTTAGAATTTTTCCTGTTTGTTTTTTGAGAGCAATGTGTTTTTGCCATCTCATGTAGAGCTCTTGGTATTAAACTAAAATTAGAGTTATCTGTACCAGTACACCATAATAAAAAACGATTATATATAAATATAGGCCAAAATAAAATGGGCCACTCGCATATACTGTAAAATCACAATCTGTGGGATAGCCCTGCTGTGAGTTTCGCATGATGTCTGTGAATATTTTCTTGGGAAACAATGCTTTTTCTAAACTATGGAGGAGCTTCTCTTTTCAGCTGAAAAGGCAGCTCTGTGCCTTAAAGGTACAAAAATAGTTTATCTGTACATAGTTATTGCTATATTGAAGCTGTAGAGTTCACATCAGAAGTTTAGCATTAATGGGATGCAACACCTAAATTATGGAGTTATTGTAGTTATACCACAGAAAAGACATAGCCATACAGTTGTGATTAAATAGGCTGCAAGTGTTCGGTGATTAAACAAGTTTAATTTTTTTTTTTTACCTTGTAACTTCCTGCCTCTCTGTATTGTTTGAACAATTCTGCATTGAGCACTTAGTTTTTCCTAGTACTCATTTTGTCATTTATCTTAGTTTCTAAAGTAAACAGGATTTCAGTTGCAGTTTTAGACAATTCAATATGTACTTGTAACGTGCTGTAGCTTTACTATGTTTTTTACATTTGAGATATTTTACTTTAAGTGGGAATGTAAGTATTTAGCTGACAAACAAATTAATGCCTATAGTTGTAACAATTACAGAATGTTATTTCTGAGCATGTTTAATGTGAGAACAATGCAGAACCCCAAAACACAAATTTGTATTTACACAAAGCTTCATGGCTTTGCTACAGAATGAACGTTAACCCAAATTCCTTTGGGCCTGAGGGCTTGTTCAGGGCTTCCTTCCACCACTCCTGAGACTCTTCTTTACCTGACCATAAAGTTTTATTTAAAAATGAAAAGAAAATATCAAACATAAGATCAGAATAAGTAGCCACACACTAGTAAATGTAGTCATCCTTTTGCATTGCTGCTGTGAATTTCAAGTTATATTTTATCTCAAATCTTCAGGATTTGAGGACCTCAGAACTAGGCCATACTTGCAACTTGGAGCCTCTTTTTTAACCATGTATCTAAATGCTTCTCATCAATCTCTCTTATCTCATCTGATGGTGTAGGTCAGCAAGGGTGTAGGTATAAAAGGCCCATTTTACCCTCTTTGTCCACTGGCATGCAGATTAGGAATGTATTTTCCATTGTGGATGTTCACAACAGGGCTAGACAAGTGCAGCAGTGTGCTTATCATTTAGATTAGATGCTCAGTGTGACTCCTTGTGCTTCTGTTTACTAGACAGGAAACATGAGGACCATTTCAAACTGGAGGAAATACGTAGATCTTCTTTTAGAGCACAGTTGTGGCAGTACTAATTCATTGAATGATTATTTGGACAAACTGTCCCACTGTCAACAGTATTGCCTTGCTAAAAGCAGCAAATGGATCAGACAAAAGTATACAATACATTGATGTTGCGTGAGCTGTACTCTGCTTTTTATGTGATGCTGTATAATACTATTTCCTCAGCATCTGTACAGGAATACTTCATTTTGCCTAAGTACACAATCTGTAGAAAGAATCTGATCTGAATTCATTTATGGATTTTGTCTGTCAGAGCAACCCTTAGGAGTCTATGCATTAATTAAAAGCGATTGTTCCTAAATTAACTCTTCAATGATGATGTAACGCTGCATATTTTTTGTCTTGTTTTCTTGCGTGTTTGTGATGAGAGTTGTGTGAAGATCTGATTTTCTTACGAGTAACTGCTAAAGAAAAATCTCTGCTCAGAATGTGGAGGTTTGTCTAGAATGGTCATCATTTTAGTTGTGTTTTCAGAGTAGTTTTACTTACAATTTACTGAATCTTTTACAGTTTTGCTACAATTTACTGAACTTTTTCTTTCTAGCATGAGGCCTAGGTCCTTTTAGACAACTGACATCTGTTCTTGTATGCGTGTCATAGAATGATCCTTGAAAGCTTTCTGTTGATATAAATTGCCTGGGTTATCCCACTTCCTAAAAACATATGGAGTCCTGCTGGTGCATCGAATAAAAATTTAGCAGCTGGATGGAAGACTGTTCTTCATCTTCTGTCCCCAGCCCTGAAACAAGGACATTTCTAGTTGATGCAGGAAGAACATATATCTTCTCCTCCCCTGTTCTTACTTTAAAAACAATGGGGCAATTTTACTTCCATAGATTCTGTTGAATGATGTCATATATTCTGGTATCTGATAATGACTCTGAAGACGGCTGCCAAGGTTCTGTGCACCAACCAGAGATTCAAACAGCTGATTCTCATGTGTATCCCAGTGTCTAAGCTGTAGGCATTTGCAGCATAACCTCTTCCCAACTCACTTGTCCAGGCTTTGAGCTGAAGCTTATTGTATCCCTGTGCAATCTGCTCAATAGCTGTGTCTGGCAGCAAGCATAGAAAGGCAGAAAGGTCAGAGCTCTGTGCTGTAGCAGAGGATGTAACAGAGGATGTACCAGCAAGCAGAGCTCTTCTGACATTTGACTCTATGTGCGCAATGCATGACACAAACTGTAAGGGCAGCATGAAATCAAGGAGCGGTAAATGTGTTTACCAAAAATCAGAGTGCTTCACAATGGGCAATGTTCCACCAATTCCTAGCATGATTTCATTGACTGAAGGCTTGATTTCTCTCACATAGCCAGAGATGCCTGCTATTACATCAGCAGTTCAGTGCAAAGGACTATGAATACTTTTCCAAAGGAACAAAAGTTTTCTGTCGTTTGTAGATGGCGACATGTGTGGCTGGCTTTATACATGAATACATACATATCTAGGGAAAATATAGTTATCTGGACTCCAGTTGATGAATGATCCATTTTTTTTCCAGCATAGTTCCAGGAGAAGTTCATCTTGACACCATAGTCTTTTCCCCCTTTTTCCTCAGGATTGGGGGCAGGCAGAGACTAGTCTCAGTGATGTACAAATTATTTGATTTTTTTCCACTCAAATATGACACTTACCTGAGTCATTTCTCAAAGAGGAAGTGAATACAAAATATGGAAGATATAAATTATCTTTGCTCAGTACATCCAAAAGCAAACAAATCTGTAGGAACTACCTTTCTAATGGGTTCAGAATATTCAGTTTAAAATAGAAAAAGCATTTGTCTATGTAAAGTTGAAAGTGGGCAACCATTATTTTCGAAAATTTGTACTTGTTATACATAGTAACACAGTGTAGTTTCATCTTGTATTTCATAAGACTTTAATGTGTTTTCTCTGATCGGTTGAGCAATGTTCCTAAGTATTCTAGCCAAATTCTTCCTCAGGCAGCAAGTATATTTTTGTTGTTATATGAGATGCCAAAAGTGACGCTTCATGAAATGCTGAAATGGCCTCAATGTGTAAATCATATTTAGAAAAACAACCTAAAATTTAGGAACCTAAATGGTGTAATCAGCGTGAGCTTTCCCTCCCCTGCTGTGGTGAGACAACATGGAGGAGAGAGAGCAGTTCAGACTTCACACTCCTTTAATCCTGTGCTGAAAGTGAGATCACAGCTTCTTTCTGATGGGAAATAGACTGAGATGACAAGCTCGTTTCAATCCATATAAATCAACAAATTACTGTATAGTAATAACTTTTTATCTCTTTAACTTGGATTAGGTTTCAAACAATATCTTAGCACTTCAAAACATCATATCCCCCCACTAATATTTTATTTTCACCCTTAGTTTGATGCAAATATTAGATAGAAAAGTACAATTGGCAATAAACATGATTTCTTTTTCCACTATCTCTAGGAGTTCTTCATATTTTCTGCAGAGCTGGGGGAGAAATGTGAAGCAATAAGTGAGAAACTAGTGCATCTGGAAGACCAACTGCAATCTTCAGTCTGCAGAGTTGATGAAGGTATAATTCATATCCTTTTTGATATATCTATAGATAGTATCGACCTACGTAAGTATGTATGATGCAAAATACTTTCAGATTCAAATGGGGTAGTAGTTCTTAATGCAGATTAGTATTATACTAAAACAGATATAACTGATTGTTTTGCTGAAGTGATATTTCTTGTTGTAACAAGTCGTCCTACAGTGCATTCTCACCATGGTCTGATCTACATTTAATTGATTTAAACTGAAATTATCTCTTTGTTAATTGAGATTAGGCATCAAAATGCTTTCACATTTTCAAAGGATTGCTACAGTCCTTTCATTGGTACTGCCCACATAAGTGAACAACTACCAAAAACTGCATGAATACAAGCATCCACATGCAACGTTGGCATGATTTAGTTAAATTGTACATCGTTGACTCAGGCTGTGTATATGGTCAGGTGTAACTTGGCTTTTCTTTCTCTTTTGAAAAAACTTGCCAGCACAGGCATCATACGGTATCCTATGCAATCTAATCCGCCTCTGACACTCCAATGCAAGTAGCTGGATGAGATATATTATAAAACACTCTTATCATTTTCTGTGCTTCATCTGTTTGAAGACTGCTTAACCTTTACAGGGGCATTTGTTAGGCCTTCATCTGTGGAAATTTTTCAAAATTTAATGGCATAGAATATTTCTCTCATTTACGACTTCCATAAAAACTTACCACAAATGAGATTTTGTTCTTCTAAGACAGGAAAAAGAGAATAAGAACCAAGAGATCAAAGAAGATTAGAATATTCAGTTACTTTTTACTGGAAAAGAGGTGGTAGACGAGTGGATAAGGAAGAAGGATGAGTGCATTCATGTGATGAACACAGTTGCCCTTATAGAAACCTGAAGGTGAGCTCAGGTAATGATGATGCTAAAAAGTACTCAGTTCCTCCCAAGGTAAAGTGAGCAGTCATGCAGGAAAAAGTGCAGCGCAAAACTAGAAAAGAGAATCAGTAGAACTTGTGAAAATACTACCTTGTTTTCGGTAACTGAGCATCTATTTCTAGCTGCGGCTAAGTATGGAGAGGAGAAATCCAGTTACTAATTTGTCAGCTACTTCAAACCTTTCTTTTTAAAGCATTTCAATGTACCAAAATACTTCTTATTGTACTTATCACAAGGATAACTTCAATATTCTGTCAATCATATTTGCAGCATATGTGCTCTGTTGCAGCTTTTCCCCTCCAACATTTCTTATAAGCATTCTTTTCAGAGAAACCCGTGTTTATCTATCTTGTGTATATGCACAGCATCTAATTCCTTCCCTCCGTCCCTTACATACGTTTCCTCGCAAATGAACGTCATTCTTTAACTCTAGTAGAACACCGAGGTTTAGATTGATAGGTTTTTTTCTATTGAAGTTTATATTCAGACCTGCTTACTAAGATAGGTCTGATCATAGTTAGTTTGGTATGCAGAGTGCATTAACTGAAAAAAACCCTGCATTTTTTATTCTTGATGAAAATACTCTGCAATTACATTTCTTTGTAGCTGCTGAAACTGCAAAAGTAAGCTAAGAAGATTAAACGTAATCATTGGAAGTTGAGAAGAGTTGTAGATTAAACTCATTCTTAGCCAAAACTGTCTGATACAGATCTGGTGTCCTGTATTGGTGAAATTCAGCTCACATTATCTAAATAAAGAAATGTACGACCTGTGATATCTTGGTTCTCCTAGTAAGAACATAAGCTACAAAATATGAAATTATGTTTCAAACATAGGGACATACAGACAAGCAGTTCAGCAATTCAGCTACCGCTCATTAACATTCAGTTATTATTTCAGAAGTAGTCCAGACCAACATGCATAAAATGTTACCATCTGGCACATGTAATCACTGTGCTGTACTTCAAAAAGGAATGAGAATAGCTACCACAACACTACAGACCTATAGACTGGACTTTTTTTAGTTTTTTTTTGGTTTTTTGTTTGTTTTTTAATAAAAACTGCCCAGAGTCTGTAAAATAAACATTTACTCATTAGTAACTCGCCTATGTTGCAGGAACCAGCACTGAGACTGGCGTCAGTCATTAGTATCAATAGATTGCCCTTCTCATCCCTCTAAAAACCATCTTACATATACCTATTACAAACTGCAATAGGTAAAAAATCTAAGGGACTACAAGAATGTAGATTGGTTCTGTTGTCTTCTAAACACTTCTAAAGACCCCACTGAGAAAAATAAATGCTCTTGAGCCATTTGCCAATGTTATTGTGTGTTATAGCTTTGATTAATAATTAAGTTTGTATTAGAAGAAAAATCCCAGATGTCACTGTTTTTCATTCTGCATTTTGATGGCATGAAACACTTAATTCAATCATGCTGCTAGTTGTAATTGCTAGCACAACCTGCACAAAAGAGAAATCTAGTGGAATTTCTTGGTCCTAAGTATTTGCACAAAACCACTCAGAATTCTCAGTTTATATTGAAGCTTTTCATGGTAAATATTAATCTGTACTTTTGTATAAAAAGCATCAAACAATGAAGGGGAAGGAGGAGAAGAGTTCATCTCTAGCACTATGATATATTTGCTAAATTCAGTGTAGTATAGACAAATAAACCCACAAAACATTCAATTACAGTTAATCATTGGAAAGTGTAAGAAAACAGTCCACATCATTAATTAGAAAAACCAAAGGAGGAGAGGTGACTCATTCTGGTGTCTGCAGAGCTGATGAGAGGTGTTACTTTCCTGACAGTAAAGGCCTGGAATTCCCAGTAAAATTAAATGGAGCCTATATTGCAATTTCACAGTCATTTTTGTTCTTAATTAGCAGTTGCATTTTGACAGACAACTTGAATGCATGTAATAGATCTTCCCGGTGAAAAAGCTTTTGTTGGAAGAAGAGCTGGCTGGACTATTATTTAAAAGCCATGTAAAATCTCCATATCTCAACATAAATGAATGTTTTAAACAGTTTTTCTGAAAATAGAGTGTTGTGCCTAAACGTCCATTAGGCACTAGAAATTACATTGCCAGTCATTCACTGTTATGTGACAGACTCTTGTGTATAACTTGCTTTACACCAGTATAGATTTTGCACAGAATCATTGATACAGAATTCAGTCCTTGACTGTACTTCACTGAACAATCTCATCGAGTGAACCTGTAAGTAATGTTGGGATCCCACAAGAGTGAGGATTGCCAATGGTATGCTCTTAGATTTTTATTCTGAATGACAGGAGAAATGGTCCGTCGTGGTGTGTCCCACTGAGAGAACGTGGTTACACCTTCCTTGTTCATGCTGTGACAGAGGTAGGTCAGTGCTTTTCCACCCATGCACTTGGTTGTCTTCTGTATCTCACTAGAGCAAGTGTTTCAGAGACAGCTATTATCCAGATCACTGGAAAGGCAAAGTTTTTAAAAATGTTTTGGTGATTCTGGTTTTTGTTGTTGCTGCTAAGCAGGAGCGTTGAGTTATTTTGTAGAATTATGTCTTACAGCTGTGAAAGAGGGAGACATGAATGGAAAAGGGAAGTGGAATATTCTTGATGTGGCTTCACTACCATTGTAGTGTGAGGTGCTCTCTTCAGCCACTGCAGCACTCAGCTACTAAAAACAAGAAAAATACGTAAATAAAAACTGTTTCTGATTTTTTTCTGCTCTTAATTTGCTTTCCAGATGTCCAAAATTGCTGTTATTCTCTAAAATCCCGTAAGATTAACTTCCTTTATCTCAGCCCTAGGACAGCCAACTACTCAGCTGTCTTTCCAAGGTCTTTTGTCTTACAATATACTCAGTTTCTAATATTTCCTATAGGATGACAATTGTTTTGTAATATCTACTTTTTGTCTCTTTTCTCTAAACATCTGTGCTAGGAGGCAGAAGATATGCTGATGAACCAGTGGCCCCTTTTTTTTTCACAAAAAAATTAAGCAACTCTACAATCATTAGGCAGACAATCATTAGACAGATCTGCTTTTATCTTCTTGACAATCATAGATTCTGCTATGATGTGAGTTCAAATATCCTTCTTCAGGAGGATCTTGACAGATCTTTCACAAGACTTTTTTCAAAGAGAAAGTCAAATGGGCAAAAAGCTTCAAGACTACATTAGAGTAGCATTGTTATTGCTGATAATGGATTGGATTTGTATGATATTGTTTCCAAGTACTTTAGCTTACTACTTGTGCTACATTGGAGATATTTTGCCAATTTTTCACTGGAAGATAATAGAACCAGAACACATTCCTTGCTGAAACTTGTTCAGGGCTACTGCCTTTGATACTGGCTCAACATCTGCAACACTGGATAGAGAATTTAAGCATGAGGGGGGCATTTACATATGGACCCATGCAAATGCATGTGTTTGGTTTTTGGTGGGGGGGGTTGTTTTGTTTTGTTTTGTTTTGTTTCGTTTCATTTTTAAAATGAGCAAAGCTGATGATTCAGACATAACCTCTGTAACATGGATAGAAATTCCATGCTTAGCCTTATGTCATGTATTTTTCCTAGCCATAAGGACTTGCTTGATAGTTACGGATCTACATCTGACTGTGGAGCTATGAGTAACACCACACTGTTATTGAAACGCAAAGAGTTTATTGAATCTTGCTGTAGGTAAGACTAAGCCGTCATTGCTCTCGTTGCCCCCATCTTTCTATTGGTTAAGAGTTTATTTTCCCACCTATTTTTTTTCATCCTCCAATTTTTCAAATGCTTCAATTTTTCTTTATACCTGAAAAGAATTTTGTAATTGCTTGGGATATTACAAATAACAGCATGTAGTCAGAGGCTGCACATCAGAAGTAATTAAATTTCAGAGGCTTCATGGTGTTCATATGTTGAAGAATTTTCAGCAGAGCCTCTTGATTGAATTGCAGAGTGGTAGACAGTCCAGGAGCACTTATAAGAGAATAATGATGTTTCTTACTTCGGAGAAGCTGTGAGGCATAATTGATTTGTCCTTGTATGGTGTTTTGAGATCCTAGGATAAGAAGTTACTGGGTGCTGCTGTGACTGCCTGTGAGTAGTCAGAGACAGAATCTACTTACCTTATTAGAGCTGTCCAGAAATTAGAAATATGCATGATTACTCCTGGTGAATGAATTAAATCATCATACTAAAAATGTACAACCACACAGAGATGAAATTTTGAGGAAGTGAAACAGAACCAAAAGCAGCCAAAAGGGTTTTCAGAGGCCTGTAACTACCTGAAGTAGTGGTATTTTTGAATGGCTTTCCTGTGGTTTGGTGTAGTCACAATTTTTCAAAGGCAGAAACTCACATTTTATGATTGCATAACCTGAGGCCATCTTTCTTTTGTTGACATCGTGTTGACATCATGTTTGGGTAAAACAACATTTCATAATGGATGGTCTCCATAAAGGATAAAGTCTGTCCTTGTGCATTATTCTTCCTCTGCATTGTATTTTTAAAGTGAGTTGTTTTGGTGTCAACCTGTTTCATTCCCCATGAAAAAGTGCATTTTTGATTCTCTTGTAAATCCTCCAATTGGTGAATTACTTCTAGAGCTGAGCTTATTTTTTTTTTCCCTTGAGCCTTTTACTTTTGCAGTTTGGGGTCCTTGCCCTGTAATTGTATCTGTACATCAGGGAACACTGGCTTCAGTATGGTTGAAGATGGCCTTAGCTTTCATTCACAGAAATGTGGTTGTTGGGTTGCGTGTCCAGCTTCAAAATCCACCCTGTATCCAGCAGGAAACCAACAGTTTGTGTGGTTGCCTTTTCAATATAGCATCATCTCCCTCCTTCCGATGAGAAGGGTATCCAAGCATTATCTTCCCTTCCCTCCCCATTTTATAACTGCTAAATAATGCTACTTTAGAACTTTGCCTGTTTGGGTTTTTTTGGTGTTGGTTTGTTTTTTTTTTTTTTTTTTTTTTTTTTTTTTTTTTTTAAAGCAAGTGAGACAAATGTATTAATATTTAATCTAAATAATTTGGAAGAACTTGAAGCTACAATTAGATAGCCATGGCCATCTGCTCTGAGCAGAGCAACCATTTATTAAATAACTTGGAAAGAGAAAAGGAGCTGCCAATCACCTATAGAATTATTCCTTAATAAAGCTTGCACAGTCTCTGCAGAGGGAGATCCAGGTGGTGAAGGAGACGCTCCAGACCGTGCTGCTGCAACTTCAGCCAGCCAGGGAGGCAGGGGATGAAAAAGGTGGAGACTTCCTCTGTGACAGCTGGTGTCCAGGAAAGCAGGACTCGAAGGAATAATGAGCAGAAAGAGCTGGTAGGATGACATTAATACACAAAGGGCTGCTTTTAGTAACTGAATACTCTTTTACCAAGCCTCAGGGATCTCTTCCCTCCCTGCATAACTAATAACTAAATCAATTATGGAGAAACAGAGCCTGGAGGTCTATCATCAGAAGTATTCTACACAGCCTCGCATGTTTTGGCACAGATTGGGAAACAGCTTTCAGAGCAGAGCATCCCTTGTAAATGTGTAGATTACAAATTGATACATTTCAAGTGAGTCTGCAAAGTTGCCTTTAATGTCAGTGAAATGTTCTCCTTGAAGACTTGTAAACAGTATCTGTCTTCCTTACTCACGGATTTTTTCCCATTTAAAAAATGTAGTGTTAAAGCTGGAACATCTCGTATTTCTCAAAAAAATAGCTGTAAGAACAAGAACTTTTGTGTTTTTTTTTTTTTAATTTTTTTTTATTTTTCCCCCCCTTTGGCTTCAGCAGCTTTCTTACACTGAATGTATTTACACATTCCTACCAATAATTAAATCAACAGGATGAAATTCAAGCTAACAGAGTTCTTTTAAGTGAAATTTGAAGCTCATTTACTCAATGGCATTGAGTACAGAAAAGGTAACTAACAGCAGCCCCTACAGCAGTAGTTCAACTGTTTTCATTAGGTATTAATATAAAGTTGTTTTAGTATTACAGGGATTGTAAAATACACACAGAATACTTTGTTGGTGATTTGTGCTCCTTTTATTTAAGTATGGTATGACCAATATGTCATTTAAGTTGCCTTGTAAAGTTTACTATTACTGTTGTATTACTTTGATCTTCCTTCTTATAAACTCCAGAAGGAATGCAGATTTTTTTTTTATTTTATTTTTTTTTACTCCTGTCAGACACATATGTATACTTAAACATGTATTTGTAATAGGAAAGAGAAGCAATGTTCCATTGAAGCCAGCTAACACAAGTGACCTATATTTAGATCACTGCTCAAAACAGTTAAATCTTTAAAGGAATTCAGATTGAACACTTGGATACCCAAATGTATCTGATATTATCTGATATCACAAAGTTGTACTTCTGCCATCTAGTGCAGAGGGAGAACTTACAAACAAATTATCACTGGCCTCCTTTTTTAAGCCACTAGAACAAACAAGTGTCCTGCAACTCATTACTGTACTTTGATACTGTTAGTATGACATTTTAAAGACTACTTTGTTTCTGCTTCTTCAGTTACACATTTTGTAGCCACATTGGGAAAGTTTTTGCCAATTTTGAAGGTCCTTGAACTACTGGGTCACTACAACTGTGTTCATTTTCTTTTGTGTGTTTTAATACTGGCTGAAACTTCTACCTCAGTGTTAAGGACATAGGGAAGAAAAAAAGTGCTAGGCAGCTGCCATGTACAACCAGATTATGATTGCATACAGGGGCACAGCTCAGGTGGTTCCTGGAATCGTTGGATCCTTAGGATAGAATTACAGCCCTGTAATTCAGAACATGGTCAACTTTTTCATTGTATAACATATGGATCAGCATCTGTAGTGTGGTAAAGATGCTTGGACTTTTACCTTACATGGACTCCAGTACTGCTCACATGACTCTAGTCTCAGACAGAAGTCTCTGATGCTCTGCTACTGCTCTTACAGGCCCGTTTCTCCCTGGCAGCTTCCTGCCTCTCCTCAGTATGTTTAGCACTTTCTGAAACCAACAAGCACATGGCAGCTTGTGTTTCACCGACATTCAGCTCATGAAAAGCCATGGGGAACCCTGCCTGGGCACAGGGGACACAATTGTTAGACAGAAGATGCTCATGGAAACACACCTGAACATAGGTTTAAAAAAATATATATGTATAAATCTCTCCTACTATGATATTAAGACTGCTTATGGGTTAATACCATAAACTTCCAGTAGTGAGCAGTTACAGGGCTATAAGCTCACTGCAAAGATAGCCCAGATATGCAGTGCACTAAGACTGCACCGCTCCTCTCTCCCTCATGCTGAGGATTTTGTGGAGCTTTGTCCTTTACAATCCTGAGTGTCTGAAAGCCAAGATCAGCCACAGCCCACAGCTGAGGTGAGAGACTTTCCTCATGGCAGCAGCAGCAGCAACAGGGACTATAACCTTCACAGGGACAGGACAACTGCATTCGTGTTCTCAGTAGTACAATCTTTTGTAGACATTTCCACTCCTTCACTTAAGAAAAAAAATAAAAAATAAAAAGAAAAGGAGGAAAGCCAAATCAATCATTCTTATCATATTTGTATGTATTAACATTTATTTTATAATGTGGACTACTATTACTTTAATTTATTATCCCATTAACTTCACCGTTTTTGTGGGAAGTTAGAGCCAGTAACCATTCCTTCTCAGATATGCTGAATAATAAGCATAATTTAAAAAAAAAAAAAAAGCACAAAGAAGGTGTACTATGCAACTTATCAGCTGCCTTTTAGCTGTGGATAGAAAGCTTTCAAATAAAGAAAAACATTATTTTAACTAACCAAATGTCTGCCTGGATTCCTTACAGTGCACAAGCATTCACAGATTTCACCCTGGAGAGAGAGGGATGAGGAGGAGAGGGAGGAGTGGAAAGGAGAAAATATGCATGACTATTATTATGTTTTGACAACAGTGAGTCCTACACTTGAGAAATTCATAGAATCATCACAGAATCATAGAATGGCTGGGGGTGGAAAGGATCTTAAAGATCACCTAGTTCCAACCCCTTGCCTTGGGCAGGGTTGCCAAATTTTGTGATGCCTTTTGGAAACAGCCTAAAAATACATTCAAAGCTAGAGTCACGGTGAGCTATACAGACAGGTGTGCCTTCAGCCCTGGATTGCATTAGCCTGCCTGTGTCACTCCCCCTGGAGAAGGGCTGGGTGTAGGGATGTATGTCTACATCAGCTACAAAACTATCACAGAATCATTAAGGTTGGAAAAGACCCTTAAGATCATCATGTCTGATTGTCCAACTACCATCAGTATTTCCCACTGAACTATGTCCTTAAGTAACACATCTCCATGTTTCTTGAACACCTTCAGAGACAGTAACTCCCCTACCTCCCTAGGCAGACTGTGCCAATGCCTCATGAGTCTTTAGAGAGAAAGTTTTTCCTAATATCCAACAGTTTGAGGCCATTCCATCAGTAGTTTCATACATACATGCTAGGATGCTGTCACCTCCAGGTAGATACTGGTCTCTCACCATCTGCGAACATGCCTTTTTCTGCCTGGCACACATACTCTCCCCAGCTAAGATTCTAGCCCTCAAGAGGCTTGAGGAGTAGGCAAAGCTTTGTGCACAGAAACCTCCACTCCAGCACTGGGAAGTGCAGGAAGAGGCATCAGCTCACCTCAGCCACAAAAGTGTATTTGCATTAGAGGAGGAGGACTGAGCTTTGTTTAACACCTGCACACACAGACATACCCAAGGGCAGAAAGAAGGATGATGCAAAGGGGACAGGCATCCCCAAGAAGTCTTTAGCTCCAGCCTAATGTTTTTCCTCACTCAATTAATTAATCTGTTCTTTCCGAAGCCTGACATTCAGTTTTTTCCTTTTGCTATGTTACTTGTTAAATCAAGATAAGCACACTTTTTCTAGAGCACTCAAGAAGGAAGTAAAATAACAGCTCCCAGATAGGCAGCAGAGCTGGAGGGAGCTTCAGGGTGAGATTAGAATAATCCTCATGTATCCTCTTAGCTTACTATCCTATTAAAAATGAGACTGGGACCAAGAGATTTTTTAGTCTCCGAGATTAACATATGCTACAAAGAAGCTCTAAAATATTACGCACATGCGAATATTTTTCTGCACTACTAAAGAGGATAATACAAGTTTCTGGAGAGAGGTATTTAAAACAAGACAAACAAAAAAACACCCTATGGATGCAAGAGATTCTTTCTGAACCTGAAAAGCAGCCAAACCAGCAGGCACAGTAAAGCATTTCTCCTAAATTTCTGATGAAGTCTCAAGTATGACACCTTGGAAAAGAGCATATGAGGTTGGGTGAGTAAAGAAATGTCGTCTTTTTAACATGCATGGCATTCAGTCCCTCTCTCCTTGTTGAATAGGATCTTAAGGAAGGGGGTGTTGGGGCATTGTCAAAGACACAGGTAAAAATCAATACATCACTGGGCTATTTGTTCTTATAATAGCCTGCAAAGTTGAACAAATAGTTCATAATAATAAGCTGCAATACAAGAATACTAAGTGGAGAAAAAGAGAGATAACAGGAAAATAATCAGAGTGGCAGCTAAAAGATGCATGATAGATCTCACTGTAGAAATGGAAAATTAAAAAGCCTTTCCACAATGACAACCCAATTTACAAGGGGAAAAAAAGAATGTCACATCTATTATTTTTCCAACAAAGAGACTGAAAAATGCCAAAATGCACCCCTCTCGTCTGTCTCACCAAGTAGACACAAACCTCAAGTGTATTGGTTTGCCCCCAAAACACAGAGCTTTGTGTCTACACTCAGGCTTCCCAGTACAAGCAGCCCTAGTGCAGGACTCATAAGCAGCAAACCTGAAGCCAGGCACTTGTCCGCACACACCTATCACAGCTTCTTACTTCTTTACATCCCTATGCTGCAGGAGTTTTCAGCAGCAGGAATTCTTACAGCAGCAGCTAAATGGTCGCCCACAACTTCCCAAGAAACATGGCATTGCCACTTGCACACGCTGCCGGGTGGACTTCATGAGCACTGCCAGTTCTGCTGTGCCCACAGTATAAAAGCAGATTTGGTTTCAGGAAAGGAGGTACAAGATTGACTGGAAGTTCGGAAAACTCTTTTATTACAAAAGAATAACAGAGCTCAGTATGAACAACTTAGCCTGCTAAATGCCAAGATGTGATCAACTCACGTTCAGGTAAGGCTTTCCAGTGTCTACAGGCTGTTTTGTCTAGCAGAATGCTCCACAAAGAGAAGACAAGGCATTTCTTGCAAGGAGAGTGAATGGCCATTGAAGCAAGAAACTCTGGAAGTTAAAGCTAGAGTTATTTTTTTTCCTAGAAGGTGTGAAAAGAAGTCCTCCCACAGCCTAGATGCAGCATGCTTGATTCAGAAGCCACCACAACTCAGCCTCCTAAAGCCTGCATTGTATGTATGTCACTGAAGAAGGGTCACAGTACTCTGCCTTAAACATAAGCATTTCCCTTAATGGCTATAAAATAATAAAAATGAAAAAGCAACAGCAAAATACAGATAGCATAAATGCTTTAATAAGTACTGTTTATCTGCAGAGGTGAAGCTAGAGGATAGGGCAGTTGAGTGGCTACAAGCTGGAAAACCCCATTTCCCTGAATATTAAGGAAGGGCTTGTTGTCAGTCTTTCCTGTGATACCAAAACTAAAGCTATTACAGAAGAGTTCAGAGCTAGGCTAGGCAGGGACAGATAAAGGGACACTGACCAATGTGCCCGCTTCTTGGCCAGCAGTGAGGACACCCTTGTCTCAAGAGTCCAAGTAAGATCAGGGTTATAGATGCAACATTCACACCCAGTCCACCTGGCCACCAATTCAGAGGAAAAGGAAGGACTGCCTTCAACCAGGTTTCTCTATGGCAGAAAAGCAACCATACATGGAAACAAGCCTAAATAAAAGTAGTAGGGAGGAAAAAGACGGTAACTATCTACAGGCTGCAGAGAGGGCAAAAATGCTCTTATTTGTCTCACCTCTCTCTTAGAAGCTTGTTTTTGCACTAAATCCGTGCAACACAATCAGCATTCATAGCATTGTATAAATAAACTCCAGAGACCTGGATCCAGAGCTCTGCTCAAACAGAGAACTGGGGAACTTCAGTGCCTGGTTCTTGGCATCCTGCTTTTGCAAGAGAGCTCTCTTATGCCCAAGAGAAGGGCATCTGGTGTCTCATTCACAAAATCATCCTCCTTAGATCATCAGTCTCTAGAGAGTAATTCAGAGACCACCACGATTGTTGTTTGAACTACAGTCCTCTGCAAAGGCAGACAAAACAAAGAAACCCAACCAGCTCAGTACCCATCAGACACTGACTATCTTGGCTCAGAGTACTGGCATTTGATCAATCTATTGCAGCTTATTTTCATTAAATGAGAAGGAAAAGGTGAAAAGAGCACACTGCCTCTCACAGCCATACGTTATTTGTCATCGCTAATTTTCTATAATGAGCTGCAGTAAGCGAAGCCAGTCTCTCTCCATTAATCCTGATGGGAAAGATCTTTTTTTTTGTCTCCTCATCAAGTGCCCCATATTCTTTGAATGAATATACACTACGGCTGTACCAAACACCCAGCTCTTCTTGAAACGTCTCCCACTGCTGTGAGTGGCAGTAGCAGCACTCAGCAGCTCCTTGGCTGTGACATGGAACAGTGAGGCATCATCAACCTCTATTCTCTCATGGTTTTGGTTGGTTGTTGGTTTTTTTTGTGAGTTTTGTTTGTTTGTTTGTTTTTCCCCAATATTCTGAATTCGGTATGATTGGATCTGCTTAAAAGTCAGGGCTTAATAATCCTATTAAAATAAAGAATCTGCAGTAGAAAAAAAAAAGAAAAAGCAGAAAGAAAAAAGCTGTAATGTTCTCTCCTGAAAGACAAATAAATCACCAGGCCTGGTTAATGTTTCCCCTTCTGCAACCTTAGTTTGTGGCCTTTACCAAGTTCTTCCTAGAAGATATATTGAGGCCAAGGGGATGATCTTTCAGGCTTTCTTTACTCACTTTCCCCGTAAACTGGTAACAGAGCCTGCTTATTTTTAGCAAAAGGTATTGGTTGGTAAGATTCAGGTTTTGCTTCTGGAACTATTAATGGATATTGGGCCATTTATCACAAAAAGTATTTTTAGCTCGAGGAGTTAATAGGGGAAAATCCCATGGGGTAGAGTGTTAGAAGGTAAGGGGGCCCATGAGAGCTGGTTGGCACTTAAATATCACTTCTTCCAAGTGCAACATCAGTGAATCCCTAAGAATAAGAAATCAGGAAAAGGTAGCCTGTGTGGATGAGCAAGGAATTCATGGATAAACTGAAAGGAAAGAAAAACATCCATGAAATGTGGAAAAAGGGCCTGCCCACCTAGGAAGAATATAGCAATGTTGTCAGAGCCCTGAGGTTGGCAGCCATGGTAGTTTTATGCAAAAGGTTGAGGCCAGCCAAATATGGAGCAGAACCATTTGTCTTTGGCCTGAATGCCCAAAACACCAGAAAGCCTTTTCCCTATAACTGCAAGAACATGAACAAGGCATGACCTGCTAGGCAAGAAAGTTTCGTTTGTGCAGTTGAAACAGGAGGCAGAAGGCACATTCTGGGCAGGCATGGGCTTGCTGCAGTGATTCCCAGGAAGGAAAGGTAAAAGATCCCCAACATAGATCTGCACTATGAACTCAAGATCCCTTTGGGGCTCATCAGCTTCAGCCTGAGACACCAGAGTAACACACCCACACACCTTCTTTCCCATGTTTTCAAGAGCAAAGCCAGGTCCTTTGCCGTGACATACTACAAAGACAAATTCAAGATTCAAGAATAGGCTGTCCTCCTGCCCCTTCCAGAGCTCAGCTGTGCTTTCTACACCTGGCTTTACCGCTCTCAGCTGGGATTAATACACCAGTCCCACATGGCTACTGCACAGATTGGTTATTAGATGTGAAGTGCTTTAGAGAAACAGGAGATCCCCAAAGGAGAGCCTCTCACACCCAAAAGACAACCCTAAGCTACCCCATACAAATGAAGGGCAGAGACCCCTGGATTCATAAGAACACCAGTGATTTTGAGAATACGAAGTTAAAATTGCCTAGTGAATTTTACCTTACTATACAAACATAGAACCATAGAACCATAGAATCCTTAGAGTTGGAAGGGAAATTTAGAGGTCATCCCAATGAATGAGAATGAAACAGAAAACTTCTCCTATGCCTCAACACACAATTTCTCATCCTACCCCCACTCTCTCCCATATTGAGTCTTGAACATGGCAACTCCTTCCCAAGCCTGGTAGGCAGCGCTAACAGCTTTCAAAAACAAAACAAAACAAACACACACAAAAAAAACCCCAACTAAATAAAAAAGGGGGGAAAGAAAAAAAAAAAAAAAGAAAAGCCCAGAAAGCAAAATGCACAGCTTTGTTGAAAGTCTCAGATCTAGCAAGTATTCCCTGCTACTTTTAATCGCAAGTAAAAGTAATCCTTTAAGAGCTTTGCTGGAGGGAACATTTCAGTGTTCAGCATCATGCAGAGTTCTCCAGGGAAAGCCAAACCAGAATACCAGAAGAAAAAAAACTGGGGCAAGAGGCACCACACTGATATGGCTCCCATATTGTGTTCTTAAGATGCTAGGGAAACCCAAGATTAGACAGATATTCACATGGTATGCTTGCAATAGCAGCCAGTATGCATATTTCACTTCTTAATTGCATTTATGCAGACAGCACTGACCTGAACATCAGATTTAAGCACAAGGAACAATTTCCAGCCCCTGTAAAAGTAACACCTGAGCTGCTTAAGGAAAGCAGATGACAACGAGATAAGGACCGCTGACTTCTGCGGGCACAGATGCCCACTGCATCTGAACTACAGTAGGGCTCCTCTCAAATCTCTCTCCTTTGAAACTGATATTAGACAGTTCACTCTTAGTTCATCTATTTCTTGCTCATAAAATCTCGAAATGAGGACATTTGCGACTGAAACGTCACACCAGAAGATAGGCATTGCAGAAGTGAAGTACAAGCCTAGCTCCTTGCAGGGGATGACAGGAACTTATTCTTGCAATAAAAAGAAAACAGCTTTCTATGCTTTGGCCAGACACTTCAAAGTTTCCACAAATTGATCACGAGCCTGACATTTTTCATCCAGTGAGGCAGGAGATATCCAGTGGGGCAGATCCTCTCAAAAGACACAACTTATTTCAGAGTCCCCTCTCTATAAAGTTTTATAAAGCATTAGAGGTCCTTATGCATACAAAAGTGGCAGCAACATTGCTGTAATTATATTCATTAAGGAAAACAATACCCTGGATTTCTACTACAACTCTTATCCAAAAAACACTGCAACCATTTTTTCCCCCACCTTTAAGTACTCTTTTACAAAAACATGGTAGATACTGGGGGGTAAAGACACTGCACTACTACATTAAAAAAAAAAAAAAAAAAAAAAAATAAGGAATATTTGGTCCATAATAAAAGGATGAAAGTCAACAATGCTGATTGTCATTCGATAAGGTTTCCAAAACAGGCTCTACCTCTCATTATGTATCTAATACAGACCTACCCCCTCTGCAGCTCTATCACAACAGAAGTGGCCACATACATAATATCTGCCACATCGGTCCTGAGCATGAGTCACTGCCACCCCTTTGCAAGCAGTGCAATTCATTGCTCAGACAAAACTCACAGTCAGGACAAGATGTGAAATTGGAGCTACCTCAAGAAAACCCCTCTTGTTAGGCAAGCAGATCATTTCTCTTTGGTTGGGCTGTTTAGAGAGTAGCTAGTGGACAGGCACATGAGCTTGTATCCCTTCTCTGTCCTTGAGAGTCAGCATCCATTCCTGCAGCCTGCACAGCAGGAAGGGCCCAAGGTGTCAACCCACCCCAAACTGCACTGTGTGCCTTAAGGGCACCCTTCACGATGAGCACACAGGGCCTAGCACGCTATTGAGTCAGATTAACGCTATTGAGTCAGATTACACTTTGACGCATGAGCTTTTTATGAGAGCTCCAGCACGTCTATCTCCATCAGACGATGTTTAACCAGTTTTAAAGCAGCTCTGCAGGAGTTACAACACCTTTGAGGCTGTCCTGACTCAGTAGCTATATCATGGGTGCTGGTGCCAAGAAGTCTGTGGACCAAGAGAAGCGGCTCTATTGAGCTCCACTGAAGCAGGGAACAGGACATTCATCCCCAGGAATGCTGGCAAAGCAGCATTTCATATACCATGTTGAAACACAGAGATCAGTTCACTCTGCAAATGGTACTGAGTTTCAAATATCAAGTGCTCCATGTGAACATGATATTTCTCCTCACCATCCCCTCAACTCCCACCCTCAGAGCTACATTTCCCTCCTGTTTCCAGTTTGCTGACTCCTTAATGAAGCCGCTGTACATCTCTTAACAATCTGGTCAGCAGTGGACAGATGACATCAAGAACAGACACTGTCTTCCATCCAGTTTACATGCAATCTGTGACTAAAACCGAGAGAACACTTTGTTGAATTTTAGAGATCTCAAAACAGGATAGCTTTTTTTTTTTTTTTTAAATATGTTAGAGTAAACCAAGACCAATGAACTATAATACTCATCACCCTCCTACTCTGAATTACAAAGCATTCCTGTTAGATGGGTCCAGCAATGTTTCTGCTAAAACAAGCAGGGCAGAGCAATTTGCCTACACACCCCTGTGTTGAGTGTCCAACACGTGAGCCATTGCAAGAACCTCTGCCCTCCTCCCATACCCATAACTTAAAGTGTTGCATCCTATCACCTCTTGAATCAATAGCAATTTACTACAGTAGTGCTTGGGCCAGGTCTATGATTTAGACATCCTCTTGCCTTTTGACTTCATGAAAGGTCTTGGAGCTTGGGAAAGATATCAAGGCCTATCCACATTTCTAGAAGAATACACAAAGCTAACAGAGAGCAACCACTTTATTAGCTACTATGAAGATTCCTCTATCCCATAGCAGACGGCAGCATCGCAGATTGGAGCATTTTTAGGTTAGCTTGCTGTACGTGCCAGGAAGAAGACTCACACCAGGTCAGCAGTTCCCAAGAACAGGGGATTTCAGAAATTCATCTGCTGCTGTTCTAAGTCTTCCAAAAAGGCATTTGTGAGACCTTCTGCCCCTTCATGAATGTTTCCCTGTTATTTCCCTGCCCCCAATAGCTGGAAGGTGCATTTTATGTTTTCTCCCCTTGGATTCCTACAAAAGCTTCAGAAAGATTCTGCAAAGTGCCATGTGGAAGCCCACAGTTCATCTGCCCTGCCTGGCTTCCTACATCTTTAAAGAAACTACATTGGATAGACTCAGAGTCCAACAAGTTATGGTCGCAGAACCTGCAGGAATGGGACCTCCCCAGCTTGGCCTCCATCTACATTAGTAGCACAACCTCTGCAACACATATCACAGCCTGGCCAGATATGGAACTGATGTCATCAACTACTGTAATTTCACTGCTGATCCTCAGGGAGATGAAGTGTTCAGTACTACAGGTGTTAATGCTCTTATCACAAGCCCTTCTGACACCCCCATTGAGCACAGAGGATACTTGATGGAAAAGGTCAGTTACTTGATCCAAGCCCCGCTTTCTGGATATTAGTAATTTATCTCTTAGTCTTATTAAATAATGTGCGAGGTATTCCAGCGTGGCCACAGACTCCTTTGAGTACCAGTTGCAGGTGAATATTTGAGTACCCACATTCCTCAATAATCTCTGAAATCTTTAGAGGCTTAGATGAGCATATGAAATCATGTTCCCTCTGTCACAGCAGAGGCATTAAGAAACTATGTCAGACAAAACATTTTAGAAAGCTGCTGTCAAGGATATCTGAGCAATTGCTAAAGCAAAAGGGAGAGCTGGGGATCAAGCAGTGAAACACCAGTGATCAGCCTGAACTGAGTCACCCAGTGGGGTCTGGGACCCTGAAACTCCAGCCAGAAATGCCAACAGATAAAGCTGGGGTGAGTTTATTCCTGAGAAATGAACAATGAGAAACGCGATCTGCAGTTTTAAGATCACTTAAGTTTACATCACTTACATTTACATAACCAACGGCACAGTAAAGAAGTAAAACCAGACAAGTAATTTCCTAAATCATATTTAAATAAATGCCATATTATTCTGTTCCTTAGAGCAAGTTTATAGGGTGGTGGGGTTTTCCTGCCTAAATGTACAGTTGAGACTTATTCACTAGCCACAGCATCAGGCAGGATCTGAACTACTGGAGAGCAGCAGCACCTTACTATAAAGGACCTACCAGGGTTAAGTAAAAAAGGCCTGTACTAGCTCATCACAAAGTAGCATCCAATAATTTTGCATTTCTCTAGCCCAGCATGGCCAGGTCCCATGGGTTACAAGTTCATGGATAAGCATAATCCATACAAATGCAATTACAGATCTTTATGGCTCTTAGCAAGCTCTGCATATTTGTCATGTGCTGAACTACAAGCACTTTTCAAATCCCCTTTTACGATCCCCCTCCCCCACAAACATCACCCAGTTCACCTTTATCCAGATTGAATTCTGATGCTTTTGATATGATGGAACTGAAAACTGTATGTTGCCCAGCACAAAGATTATTTTGCTTATCTCTTCCTCCACACCCTCTTTAGCCTGTACAGCCACAGGAAAATGGTCAAGACAGATGTCAGGCTGAGAGGTCCATAACAGCAGCCAGATTTTAACCGCAGGCCTATCCCACACTTCATATACACCATGTTCCTCTCAGGATAAGCACCATGAAAGGATACACCTGGACAGATCAGGACATTGGGAATGCTGCTGGAACAAGATTGGCCATAGCTGGCATTCTGCACAGGACAGAAAGACTGCCTCATCCTTCCACCTCAAATGCCTTATTCAAGGGCTAACTAAATACTGTGAGCGTGGGCACAAAACTACCAGCATCAGCCTTCTCCTGCCGCTGGGGTCTTACAGAGGAAAGAAGTTGCCTTTCTCAGGTCTCTTTGGAGAGTACAATGACCTTGTATATATTCTAGTGGTCAGTTCCCAGTCTTGACAATCTTGTAGTACACCTATCTCTGGTCCTATATGCATGTAGCCTAACTAACTAAAAGTCCTATGTGGCTTTCAGGTGCCCTGGATATCTCAGGACCTTCCCTGTGGACCTGTAACTTACCCCTAGAACAAGCATGTGGAGTTGTTCAAGGACTCTTCCGTCCTTGTATTTTTTCCTCACTAAATTTACTGCCAGCCTCTCCATTTGAGGTCAGGTCTAAAATTCAGGCATTCCTAGTGTTGCAAGGGAAGATAAGTATGCTCTGTCAGGCCACTGCAGGAGGCAGAGTACCATTTACATCAGCAGAACTCCCCAGAATTCCTTTCTAGTTACTCTGGGAACACAATGAGATAAGGTGAGCTCTGAGTGTAACCCAGCATCTCTGCTACCCACCAGCTCTGCAGGGAGCCTACAGAGGCCACACAAGTAACAAGCAACCCAGCACCAGTTCACCCCAAGGGCTGCTTTAGGAAGGGGCAATTAAAGAGCTTCAGACTGGAGAAGTTTTCAGCCTGTCACCCGTATCATTCCCCAAGACACATATGTATAGATTTAAGTGCTGGCAAAGGATGCCCTTGCTGACAGCCTCAGGTGCCGGTGTTCATAGAACAGCCAGGTGCTCCTCTCACACAGCCAGCACTCCTCATTCCCACTCTGCAGGGACCCCTTCAAGGGGCATAGGCAGAGTTGATTCTTCCTGACCTATTATGTTAATGGCCCCCGTGATGGAGGCATACAAGAAGTAAGCCATTAATAGTGGTTATAATGAGGGAGAGAAGCAATCCTTTTTCCAGTTGAGGTCGATAACAAGGCTCCCATGGGCACCTATGGGAAGTGGATGAGGACAGTTACAGGAAATTAAGACATACGCAGAGGAGTGTCGAAGGAACCCTGGTGAGATTCTTGTAGCCTGATGAGAAATGATTCACTTATTTTCCCCAGATGAATTTTAGGAGAATGGACAGAGTCACACATACGGAAGAAACTCTATACATTCACTGTATGCTACAAATATTTTGCTCAGCTCTTAAGTTTCTCTGTTCTTGAGTAGATGTAATCACAGATGGTGTTCACAACTCCTGTTAGTAAATACCTCATTTGCAATTAACTTCACTTGAAATAAAGATAATGCTAGTTAATTTGCTCTCCTTATTCCCTTCCACCTTGATGCTTTTTTAGTGAAACCTCAGACCATGACAGCAAAAATGACCATGGCAGATGAACCAAAGCCATAGCCCTGATGCAGCCCTAAAACAGCATATACCAGGGCTGTCAAGGCATGCTGAATAGGAACAAAGTGTTCTCAGCACAACCAGCATTTCCCACAGGCAGAGAAGCCTGTATTCAACCAGCTGTTGCATACTGCCCTGTCTGGGAAGGTGTTTGACCCTTCCCGTCTCTCCTGGCCACCACAGCCTGGAGCCAAAGCCTCACTTCTCGCTGGACGAGTCACACCTCCAGCAAGCCCCAGCCATAGTTAAAGTGAGGTCAGCTCCAGCCCAGCTTCCCACTGCTTCCAGTTCTGTCAGCTGTGAGACACTTCCCCAGCCTGGGCACTCTGTCTCCCAGTCCACATGCTTGGGGCTGACCCATGCTCCTTTTGCATATAGATGGCCAGCTGCAGTGTCAATTAGCACAAGTCCCTGTTTTGCTTCCTGATGTGAACATGTGCATTTGGCACAGAAACCAAACGACCTGGCTTATTTCACTGATCAGCCAGCTCCAAAACAGCTGATACTGCATTACCAGTGAGGGTCACATCAGACGGCTCATAGTTACCAATTCTCTGAGCTATTCACAGCAAACCAAACAGAAAACACTTTGGGTCTTGGAGGAGTTGGTCCTCTTCCAGCTCAAGTCTCATCCACATTCACTGTCTTCCAACATCTGAAAAACATTTGCTTCGCTGTTTTGAAAAGTAATGAATGCCAATTTTCCAGGTAGCCAGGGACAGCCACACTGCTTCAGTTAAGTCAAAACAGCACAGGTTTCTTCCATGCTGATGAGCTTAGTACTTCTATCAACAGCAGAAATAAGCAAGTAACACACACACACACGCAAGAGCATCAAGGAGTACACTGAAACTGTGCTGTTGCAATCTCTGAAACCATGAACAACAAAAAAACAGAAGTCAAAACTCACTTGGACAATAGCATTTGAGTAAAATATCATCATCATCCTCTCCCCTGCATGAGGGCTCCTTACCCTCTGCAGCCCAGGCTGCCAAATGTTACAGGGTATAACACCATGACCAAAGGGCTGAAGCCTATCTTTTATTCATACAGTGGAACAGCAAAGCCAAAATACAAAAGCTCTCTTTCCCATCTCCTTTTCAGAACATCAGTAAAAGCCCAGATTTAGTTTTTCACAGATATATCTCACTGATATGTGAGGTCCTGTCTCTGAAATGGACAGTAATATTTTTCCAATGTCACTACCTTCTTTTTGGCTTCAAAGAAGCAGAGAAGCTGTGCTAGTTTCCTAAGGAGAGGAGCATTTGGTCTTCTCACCAGATTCTGTGGGAGCTGCAGATGCCACAGCCATGAAGATTATGATTCTTCTGTGAGGATCAGGGCCCAGGAGGGGAACAGTTAAGGGAGGAATAAGATGACTGCAGGGAACAGAAAGGCAGTCTTGTGAAGCACCATCGCACAGAAGAACTGTCAAACAGAATAAACTCAAATAGAGTGCAAACTCTCATTTTTAACCATCCAGTAACACACTGATAATACTTTAATTTTTAAGAGCTTTTCCCGTAGAAGATGCTTAATGAATTAATGATGGCAAAATCCTGAAATGCCTGCAACCTCTTAATCTGATTTCAAGTTCCTCCACATTGAAGTGCTTTTCCTGGTGCCATGTGCAAGTGCAACAATACCTGGAAATTCGATTACAGGCTTTTGTTCCACCTCAAAAGTCATCTCTGATATTCTTTTATTATAGTTACAGTGAAAAGGAATCTTGCAGAGCTTTTAGAAACGCTGACATCAAAGCCCATCTAAGATTAGCAAAGTACTCATTTGCTATATGGTTTCAAGGACTACAGAAAGCTTCTCCCTTATTTAGCAGCTATACTCATCTCTCAAACATTGAGAGTAATTCAGATATTGAAAGGCAGAAAGGGTGCAGGGAATGCCTAATTCTTTGCCACACAGAGTTTCAAATGAGGGCTCGTATCCATCTCAACTGTACACAGCAATTCAGGTGGTGAGGGAAAATGTTCATTAGCAGCATGCAGGTCAGAGACAATGTGGTTCTCTCCCCCTCCCTTCACTGGCTCAGTCACAGCAAGAGCATCTGCAACAAATTAATTCCCCGGTGCACCACAGCCCCCTGGCCTCACACAGGCTGCACGTTCAGCATCTGCTGCCTTTCCTCACAAGTCCATGGGATGCTTTCAGCCAGTTGTCACAGCTTCTGCAACTGGGGACTTTCAAAGGGTTTTTACAACTGGATACAAGATGGATTTTCAAACCCAGAATCCAAAGACGACAAATATGTTAGTTTTCACACGTTGTCCAGTTGAAAAAATGGGAACAGGCTCCTCTTGCAAGAAAAGCTAGGTACAAAACTTCAGAGGACCCACATGCCTTTAAAAACCATAGCATTACAACCAATCTAAGCTCCTTAGGAAGTCCCCTTGTTGACTATTCTGTCCCTTCACACAAACAAGGTAGGATATGAACAATTTCAAGGCACTGCACATTTTGACAGTCATAGAGCATCAGCTGTGAGTATTAAAAGAGCAAGTTATGAAACAAATGACCAGAAACCCACTAAAAACACTGTTGTGTAATTTTATTACTATTAAAAGAGTAGCTTAAAGCATGAGTTCCAGAGACATGCCAGTCACTGAAGATTCTTTACAAAGTTCATATGAACTTGATGTAAAGAAGGATGAGAGGGAGTAGTATTTACAAAATTAGAGTTGCCAGATTCTGACATGAGTTACAGAATATCAACAAGAGCTGATTTTTTTTAGCCCTTCAATTTCTAATTTTCAAAGCTTCTTGACACTGACAGTCCCTTTCTCCTATGTCAACACCTCCTTCTGGGTTCTTTTTCTCACCAGCTTGGAGAAACTTCCAAGGACAAACAGCAAGCGGCCTAGCTCAGGTCATCCTAGCACTACTTGCCAGAGGGAAATACCTCCCATTCCAGGAGTGGTATCACTGTTTAACCATCAGTGTGATGTCCTCACTGGGAAATGGCTAGAAAGGACAAAGGAAGCAAAACAAGTGAAACCCATAAGACCTATTTGCCAATAGATTGCAGCAGCCCTTTGGAGACCAGTGATGTGATGTCTACACATATGGGCAGGAAGAGCTGCCTCTAGAATTTGTCCTTACACCAAGGCATTAGTTACAGCAGTCAGCCTCCATAACCTGCCTGCTGGACCTTCTTGTTACAGTCCCATACCCCTGCATGCAGAAGGGCTCAGCATGTCACCCTCTGGATAGGCTCTGTCAGAAACCCTCCCCTCTGCTTCTGGAAACAAATTCAGTTTTTTCACCTCTTGGAGTTGCTGTTCTGCAGTATCAAAAATAGCTCTAGGTTGTGTTGGTAGGATCTCAGTAGAGCTTATGTTTCTTCCAATTTACTGTAGCCTGAAATAAGAATGAAGCAGCCTAGACAGGAAAACCTAAACTTTAAGCAAAGAGCCTGGGATCTTTATCATGCAATTTAAAAAAAAAAAAAACAAAAACAACAACAACAAAAAAAAACACACTGAGAATCACATTGTTCCTTTAGCATATGCAACTCATCGGCTTTCATAGCTCAAAATCCCCTCTGTTACCCAAATGTTTCCTCCATGCACTTGTGTTTCCTGCCTATTTCTCTAGTAGCCCTGCATAACTTGAAATTTCCTTTTCTCCCAGCATATCACAAAACAGAAGGGGTTTAAAACTTTGCTATGTAAGGAGGAGGATGGCATCATCCTTCTTTGCAAGGACCAGAAGTAAAAAAAATGCATGTTCATATTCACACTCTTTTGACTGCAGAGGGACACATGGTAAACACTTAGGCATAAACAGCAACAGCAATAACAAAAAAAAATACCAAAAGACAATACTGGTAGACTTGTCTTTTAGAATTATAGATTCTTTTTAGTTGGAAGGGACACTAAAAGGTCACCTAGTCCAACTCCCCTGCAATGAACAGTGACACTTAGCTAGATCAGGCAGCTCAGAGCCCCCTCCAGCCTGACCTTGAATGTCTCTCAGAACAGAGCATCCACCATCTCTCTGGGCAACGCATCCAAGTGCCTCACCATCCTCTTGTAAAATACTTCCTTATATCCAGCTGTCTAAATCTCCCCTCTTTTAGTTTGAAACCATTCCCCTTGTCCTATATCACAACAGACTTCGCTAAAGAGTTTATCGCCCTCTTTCTCATAACCACCATTAGATATTGAAGTACCACTCTCAGGTCTCCCTTGAGCCTTCCCTTCTCCAGGATGAACAGCCCCAGCTCTCTCAGCCTGTCCTCACAGAGGAGGTGTTTCATACCTTGGATCAGTCTTGTGGCTCTATTTACAATCTATGTGCATGTGACTACTTATAGAATAGAATGACAGAGTCCTCAACAACGACTCCGTATTTTGAATATTCCTAGTAATACAGATGTAAATTGGCCTAGTTTCAATGGCTTTCATCTGTCATCTAAAGCTTCAGCAGCCTTCTTTTTTTAATGATACTTATTTTGTTCTGTATTTATCCTTGCTGTGCTCTAAAAACTATCTGGGGGAAAAGACAACAGGGCTAAGCTCCAAGTGGGAAAGAAAAAAAAAAAAAAAAAAAAGAGATGCAGCAACAAAAACACATTTCCTTGGAGTAAAGCTGTGAACAACAGGGCTTTCTATTAAGTAAGCACTGATTTGCAGGATTTATTGGCTACATGGTAGCATGCCAGTGTCTGCTTGAACCAATCTGTACACAGGAACACCTGCAAAACCTGTTGGATTGTTCCATCTAGTCAGGGAACATGGGCCCTGAGCACAACCTGTCCAATAGTATGCTGTCCCTACAGCAGCACAAGAGCACTAAGTGGTAAAAGAAGAAATTTAAGAAGCTACAGAGAAGGTTGGGACAGAAGCTATAACATGCTCCAAATGCTAAGTCATCCCTGCTCCTCCCTGTTACTCGCTACTCTTTCAGAGTTTTATGCTTTGCTGGTACTTGCTGTTGTCCTCCACCACCACGAGGAAAAGAGCCAAGCTACTCTCATCTTTGAGAGAGGTGGTTGCTTTCCCTTCTCCTCTGACAAGAGCACTTATTTACAAGTTCCCATAAACTGCTTTGATGAACTTCGATGAGGGAATTATGTTAATAGAATAAGAACCTTTGGCCAAAACAAAGTTCAACTCATACCAAAGCTGACTTAGCTTTCAAGCTTGGTTGACCACAAGTATGAACAACAAAGCTCCCCCTTCCTGAGGCACCTTCTGCCTCCCTTGGAAGCTGAACATGAAGAGTGGAAGTAGATGAGAGATCATCTTTGAGGAGCTCTAGACTTGAGCAGGAGCCAAAAAATATTGGAAACAGATTGTTCCTAAGAGGAAACTTTTTTTTTTCCCCCTAGAAGTTTCCCAACAAAAGGGAGACATTGCTTACCTGAAATCATGTCTAAACTGGTAGAATAGCAGTGTTAGAGCTGGGAAGGAAATACTTTTTCTATCCTATAAACGGAAGCCTTCCTTTGCTCTCCCTCCCTCAGTTCTTCCTCCTGAGGAAATTGTGCCTTTGTTATTCTTCTTACTTAAGGAAAGCAAAGCAAAACAACAGAAGAAAAATAGCAATGAAGAAACCATCTGTGCAGACAAGAAGCTGTGCACTATCCTGTGTCCCTGGAACATAGGAGATTCAGATTCAAATCTGTGATTCAAGAAAGTGACTGCTACAGTAGTACTGTTATTTCCACAGAAATCCAGGATATCTTGAGGTTTTTGTCTTTCTTACACTCAGGGACCTAACTTAAACTTCTGTCCTTCAGTGCACTTCCCTCCATCTGAACCATCACAGGTAGACATTACCCTTTTTCCCTACACTATTCTACTTGCACAAGCATAGTATCCTCATCACCATTAAATGAAGAGCTACTGATAAAAAGCATCATTTTACGTCTATCTAATCAGCGTCCCTTTGAAAAGCTCGAGGTCTTCTCCATCTCACTTTCTGAGGAAGTCCGCATTCATCTTACACAAAAATCTTGAAGCTCTGGGACCAAAGCTTTGTCATAATTGACTATTTTCAAATCAAAGAAGAGAAGGTTGAATATATTTTGTCTCCTTCAAGTAACTGTAAACACTCTGCTCAACTGCAGACACTTGAGTAATTCACAAACTGTATCCCCCTATCTATTCAATGATGATTTTCCTAAGAGAAGTTCTGATCAACATGAAATACTCCAGAAGATATCAGCATGCCTGGAGCCCTGACACATGCTATGGATCTACAACATAGGTAGTCACCGAGTACCTCTTGCTATCTCTTAAGAGTGCTCAAATTTCCCCTGGCAGAGGCTATAGAAACTGCAAAAAACAAACTTAAAAGTCTGCTGTAGTGTTGACAAGATTATTACTGATTACTTGAAAACCATGTCCCAGGCAACAAGAGAGATCATCAGACTTACGTAAAATAAGTTACCTCTCATGAGGAAATAACATATCATTAACAGGTAAGAAAGTGCCCCAGTCTGTTATTCCTACTATTTTTCAGTCCAAATGTATTCATCTTGGTTATTAAACTTGAGAGAGAGTTACATACATCACACAAATTCAGAGCTTCTCCCAGAAACATCTGACTTAAGATGAAATAAGTGAGCTCAACAGGCAGAATGAAACCAGTCTGGCAGCTTTACACAGGGAAACAGTTGTGTTGATAGGCAGAAACTTTTGAAAACAGCAGACAAAAAGGTGTACAGCTACCATAACCAAAGTGTTTTGGAAAGACTTCTGAAACTGCTGACCTCAAAGAGTGCTGGAAATCATTTGTCATATTACTTTGTAGTTCTGCACAGGAAACCTGGTCTGGTAAAATTTTACTTCCCTGTACACATCTTTTCTCCTCCTTTACTTACACAAAGAGAGTGCCAGATATATCTTGGAGCAAAGACTTCACCAAGTGGCCCTAGACAGCCTTAGAATAATTTCCATCTTTGCCTTAATCCTCAGCAGCATTCTTCAAGGAATAAAGTCAATAGTGCATACTTCAAATCATATAAGGCTACAGTACAGACAGGTTAACATCTGTGGCTAGCAAGAGAAATGCCTTATTACTGATAGCCCCATCCCAAGAGGAAATTGAAGTTCTTGGTTCAAGAACAAAAATAAAAATCTATTTTCAATGCCTTTAGCCAGCCTGTGAAGCATAAAGGCCTTTTACGCAAGTTGTCATGCAGATAATTAGAAGAGGCAATAGGTTTGACCTACAGATCAAAAACAATAAATTCATTTGTTCTGATCTAGATTGAGTTAGATTAGTGCCAACATATCACAGCCAGAACTCAGACTACAGGGTATCCCATCTTCCACAAAACTGAAATACACCTACATGCGCACACATGGAAACATTCTTTCACAGAACTTCAGTAGATCCAACTAAGACTGCGTCAGAAATGAGACCACATATCAGTTCTGTATGCTCATCAATGAATGTATAAATCAGATCATCCCCAATACCTAATATCTCTACTCAGAAAAAAAAAACAACAAAACAAACAACAGGGTATGATTTTTGTAGAGCTACAAAACCTACAGGCTGTTTTCTTTTTTTTTTCCCCCCCCCGATTCTAAAGAGACTGTAAAGTACGTAAAGACAATTCCAGATAAAGCTAGAATAATTCTTGATAAAAGTTGTAAAATTTTAGTTTGTATACGCTCAACAGAGAAAAAAACACTTTTACACAGGCAATTTGAGCATTGTTTTTCCTATCAGCAAGGAAAAGGTTGAAAAAAACAGATTGGATTTTTATTATCTTTTCACAAGGCTGCTTACTAGAGTTTGGTAAAATGTGAGCATAACTGAGCCTTAATTTAAAAATCATAGAATGGCTTAGGTTGAAGAGGACCTTAAAGATCATCTAGTTCCAACCTCCCTGCCATGGGCAGGGCTGCCACCCACCAGATCAGGCTGCCCAGGGTCTTATCCAACCTGGCCTTGATCACCTCCAGGGACAGGGCACCCACAGCTTCTCTGGACAGTCTGCGCCAGCACATCACCACCCTCTGAATAAAGAATTTCTTCCTAACATCCAACCTAAGCACCCCCTCTTTTAGTTTAAAGCCATTCCTCCTTGTCCTGTCACTACTGCAACTGTAAAAAGTTGGTCCCGTTCCTGCTTGTTAGCTCCCTTCAAGAGCTGGAAGGCCACAGTGAGGTCTTCCCAAATCCTTCTCTTCTCCAAGCTAAACAAGCCGAACTCCCTCAACCTTTCTTCAGAGGAGAGGTGCTTCAGCCCATTGAACATCTTCAGGTAGCTCCTCTGGACCCATTCCAAGAGTTCTGCATCCTTCCTGTACTGTGGGCTCCAGGCTTGGCAGCAGTAATCCAGATGGGGCCTCACAGGGACAGAATAGATGGGGACAATCATCTCCTCCCTGCAGGCCACCCCACATTTGATGCAACTCAAGATACTTCTGGTCTTCCAGGCTGCAAGAGCACACTGACTCCTGTCCAGCTTTTTGTCCCTCAGGACCCCTAAGTCCTTCTCTGCAGAGCTGCTCCCAAGTTTTTATCCCAGCCTGTACTCATATGTGGGATTGCCTTGAACCAAGCACCTTGCTCTGGCCCTTGTTAAACCTGATTATATTCTCACATGCAATTATTTTCCTTTTGCCAGTTTACAGTGCATGGAAACACTGTGTCAATTTCAAGCTGGGAAAAAAAATAAATAAATCCATTGATTTAAATGAATTCAAAGAAGTCTTTGGCACACAAATTTATAGTGAAACATACCCCTGCAGTCAGCCTTCCTTTCACCATATACATGACCATGGCATTTTAAAACCAGGAAGTTGGATTTGGCCAGACAGAAGTGCCTTGAGACACAGGCTTCCTTGCTAAACACTCAGCTGTTGCCTGTCATCATTGCTGTGAGTGGAGAGAGCCAGCACCCCTTCCTGCTTACCTCAGCTTACCATGTCGGTAGCACATATCTATCAGCTCTCTGCAGCATGCTAACTATTAACAGTATTCTCTTGGGTTGCTTTGATTTCTAAGACTCCTCTATCTTTTTTCTATATTCCCTCACTCTCACTAGATTAATCCTTTTGTGCAAGGCTCGAAGAGTACGGTCTCATTAAAGGCTGCAGCAGATGGCAAAGATGCGCTATGGGAGTGACAGCAGGATGCACATGAGATCTACATGAAGGAGTGCTGAATAGCAGCAATACAACGCTGTGGCATCATTCATCATTGTAGAAAGCAAGATATAAGGTTGTCTCTAGAGATTAATAGTGTGAAGTCCCACGAGGTCCTTCCAACCATTGACATGCAGTTTCTGATACTGAGCAATTGCAATCCCTGCCGTTCATCTTGGTGGGTTAGCATGGGATTGGAGCGAGGGAGAAGGGATGATTGGAGAAGCATTTTATT
The DNA here is from genome assembly GCF_023343835.1 of Lagopus muta. Lineage (NCBI taxonomy): Eukaryota > Metazoa > Chordata > Aves > Galliformes > Phasianidae > Lagopus > Lagopus muta. The sequence goes on from NC_064434.1 coordinate 71,011,940, forward strand.
GCCCATATAGCTCTTTCTACAGGGAAATGAACAACCTTACAGAACACTAAGAGTTGAGGAAGCAAGAACTCTTAGCTTGTGGGAAAAAAATAACAGGAAGAAAAATCATCCACACAAAGCTATGAGGCAATAATCAGGAGCAGAGCAGGAATGAGGCGTTAACCCTCAAGCACTGCTAATTCCCCTGGACCATAACCTTGTTCACAGAAAGGCTGAACAAAAGCAGCTTCCCTTTGAACTCCAATCAGCTCCTTTACCAGATACTCCTAAATCTAACTTTATCCCCTGATTGCTGCAATTCTGCTACATTAAAGAGATTCTCTGAAGTAACTCTGATTCATCCACAATACTGCTATTTAGCAACCAGAGCATGAGAGCAATGCAGTTATGTTTTGATTTCAATTCAATTATCAGCAAAGTCATAGCAGAGATCCAAGATGTCTCAGTGGAGCTGCAATTGCATGCTGACAGCACCTTTCCTCCTCTTCCCCAAATTAAAGCCTTTCTGGAAACATCCCTCTGCCACACGGCACTGTGGCTGCTGGGTCAGCGACTAGGGGCACACGTGGTTTATATGGGTGCTCCTCTGGGAACAAGAAGACATTTTCTTTGTCAGAAAAATATTGAGACTCCTCCTTGCTTCCAGGGTCAAAGCTGGTTTCTGGAAGCAGAGCTAGTCAGAGATACTATAGAAGCAAGGCTCGAGGAAAGGGAAATACCACATCCCATAGGGACACAGGCTTTTCACATGAAACAGAAGTAAGAGCTGAGATTAAAATAGTTCAAAAGGAGCACTTCTCTTTTCAGAGAAGAAAGGAGAAGTCACCCCAGGCCAGACCAAGAATAGCTCTTACTACAGACCTATTTCAGCATAACTAGGACCGGTCCCTCCAAGCAAAGGGACTGGGGGCCCAGACCTCAGCACAGCCAAAAGCCCAACTAGGAAAGATGACTCTCACGTTTAACTCTACTGCCAAATTCAAACATCAGAGCAACAGAGTTTCAACATTTGAAGGTATAATTATCCCTTCAGAAAGCAATATTTTGCAAAAGACCCTTTCAATCAGGCAGCTGAAGAGAGGCTAGGATATAATGAAAAAGGACACAAAGACTTTCTGCAGTGAGTTCTCACTATCTTCCATTCTGATGATTATAGCTAAGCTACTGCAAGAGGGTGTTAAAGGTAGAAATCAATACTCACCAATAATTTTTAGCAGATATCTACAAAGCTCAGTCCACAAAAACTACTTCTGTTCTTCTCAGCATGTACAGCAGGTACAGCTCCACAACACCATCAGCCACCTGAAGACGACAAGGAAACAACAAGCAGGACTAACTTCATTCTGGGCAGCACGTCCAAAGGGCCCTTAGAAGGCACCTCATCATTAGCCACAGCTGGTAAGCAGCTACTCACCACAGATGGAGGCTCCAGTGCTCATAGGTCCTGAAAGTAATTACAACTTTGGCTACCACATGCTGGGAAATTCAATTACATCCTTCAGGTGGTCTAAATGAGCAGAAGTGGGCCCTACCCCACACACAGGGAATTAAAGCAAAAAAAGCTCTTCTAGAAAATAATGGATCAGTTCATCAGATTATTAGTACAGTTCTCTACCAAAAGTCTTGGTGCTTGTCTTGTTCCCGTGTTTTTTTTCATTGCTTCTGAGAAACTTCGAAGTAGCATCTAGTTCTGCATGTCCTAAATAACACTCATTGCTTTTCTACCTGGAGTTGAAAGAACCTGCTTTCAGGGAATGTCTATGCTTTACCTGGAGGAACGAGACACTTTTAAGTAGCATTTGCTAATGTGACTAAGCCGTATCACTAATATCTGCAGCAGAGTTCTGTTGGGAAGCATCTGTATTTCCTTAAAGTCTGACTGGAAGCTGTGTTAGCTCTAATGGCTGCCCCAGAGATGCTTCTACAGCACTGTGAGCTCTGAAGAGCAATCACCTCCCTCTGTCTTTTCTTCCTTTATGTCTGGGGAAGGGTTTTTTACTGTAATACTAAAGACTGCAGCTTTGACTAGGTTGATAGCTTAATTCAAGAAGTTGTCACCCTCAATTCAAAAGTAACAATGCTGAAATAAAAATGTCCTTCCTTGTCACCTCTTGGAGATACAAACAAAGCCAAAGCTATTCATTTATTTTCTGTGGTCCCTGGGAGCTCTGAGGAGCTGTATGTCCTGCTCTGAGGAGCCATCCATGGCTGTTTTCTCGCTGTTTTACAGCTGGTGATTTACAGCAGAGGTTGAAATCTGTAAGAGTAAACACTATAGTTTTATTTTACATTAAGGCTTTGCTGTGTCTCATGTTCCATTTAACAGAGTGCAGTGATTCTTAAATGGTTTAAAGGCTGCTTTCTCAGAGCAAGACCTTATAAAACAGTTGACTGTTTAATGTGAATTCCACAACAGAGCCACAACAATTCCCTCACTAAATTTTTGGAGGTCTAATAGCCATCTGGTGGAGCTGCGTGGCTTTGAGGGAGGTAAAAGGATCAAATTTAGATTGGAGACCTAGTTTTGGATGACTAAGTTAGGTGAGAGGAATCCCAACCAAGATGCTGCAACAGCTGCTGAGATTATTTGTGGAGCAGCCACCAAATGAAATGTAACACCAGATTTTCAATGGTGTACTCTACTGTTTTTAGAAATTAAGCTCCCCAGCCCTGTTCTTGTTTTGGAATTCATTTTAATGTTGAAGATGCAGGAAGTACTTTTGTTCATCACCACAAAGGCAACTAAGTGCCTAAGTCCCAGTGGCTTCAGTAGGAGTTAAAATCATTCAACCTTGGGACTTTGAACTCCATTTAGTTTTCCTCTCCAGTGATGATGTAAATAAATGTGAGCTTTAAATCTTTACATAATGGACAAATTGGTAGGTTCCATGAATATTTCTGAGCAGAATTCAGTGAAATCTGGGAGGAAATATCCTCTCCTGAGGCCTAGATTTGCTGGTATATGGAAGGAGATGTTGCTCCCTCCACTGATATTCCCTGGTGGAGCAGAGCAGCCCAAGTGCTGGGTGGTGGTTGTAGTGGGGTGCTGGTAACCCTCCTCTGTACACCTAACCCAGCCATGGGCCTCTCCACTAGATCCCTTTGTTGGCTAGCACTGGTTTAAATGTGGTAGATTTTTTTCTATCTTTTTTTCTATCCAGTCACACCCCGATGGCTGGATGGTAGCCATAAGCAAATAAATGGACCATGCTATCTGTGAGCTCTGAAATTAGCTACTGTTAGCAGTCATCTTACACTCCCTGTTACTGCACTGGTATCTAACTGGTTGGTATTGTCTGTTTTATTCCTCTGTATGCACACAGCCAAGCAGGACAATAGTATATAATTGACTAAATAGTTTTCAACAGACTGTCTGTACTCAGTGAAAACAGCCCCAAAGCATAAGACCATTTGCTGTTCTGTTGTATTCATATCTGGAATGTACTTAAACTATCACGTGTGCATGTACTTACTATGAACATTAAGATTTTCACACACAAGCCATGCTAGTTCTAAAAACAGTAATCTCCTAGACAGCATTTCTTCTAAGAGTTAATATGACTGCTTACTGCTACACTTGATACACAATGGAGTAGGGAGAAGTTTCTTTAATTATTTAGAAGCTAAGAAAAAAGGGGGAAAGAAAGACTATTAAATGATCTCTGAAAGATTCTTAACCTTTCCCAGGCAAATATTTTGGATGAATTTTCTGATTTTAAGAAGAGAAGAGAATTACTCATCACATTTGTGACAGTAAGTTACAAGATATCCTGAACTGATAATTTAGCATGTAAAATCATAAAAGATTTAGCTGCCAAGTTGAAAAAAATCACAAAAAATTGTAATTCCCTGAACTGTTATAATTACTTACTACTGGCATGAAGCCAATGAATAAATTAATGTGGTAGGAAGCAATGGTTAGACAATGACTTATCTTAGTAGACTGTCAAGTGTTCACCAGCCATGTGGGTGAGCCAGCCATCCATCAGTCACAATGTTATGCGACTGCTGGATACAGCTTTGCTCATACGGCTGGAGTGTTCTCCCTAGCACACCCCCTCATAATGTACTCCCTACATTACGCCAGGCTGGGCACAGCATGGTGGAGGCCCTTGTTTCCTGGCACCTCCTAACAGGAGACGGTGTGGGCACAAGATGGCAAGGGCTCGGAGTCAGCTTCAAATGTTGACAGTAAAACAACAGCTGCAGAAAGAAACACTGTGCTGTAAACCAGGATGTAAACTGCTCTCAGAAAGGAGCCCAGCTGGAGTTCAAACAAGACGTGACTGCAGGTTTGAAAAGAACTTTTTGCCAGAAAACAGCTTGATCTTGACTGAAAGCGCATACCAAACTGAAGTTTCTCTAAGCAAAAGGTTGCATCTGACTGTGAGTGAAGTGATTAAACAACAGCTTTAAGGTTCAGCAACAAAAGTCTCAGCAGAATCTGAAGACATTTAAGGGGCCTGATGCTCCTTGTTTTACAGCATGACAAGGAGAGAAAAAACGTCTTCAGAAAAGAAATGGGAATGCACTGCATGTGAGAGCAAAATGGGGTTCACCCTGATCCTTCAGGACAAATACTCCTGCTCTTGCTCACCAGCAGCTGCTGCCTTTGTTTCCAGGGCTAAGTGCTATTTTAAGCACTTTGCAGTAGTTGAATAGCTAAACAACCTGCTGCTGCCAGAGCATGCTGAAGGCCAAGCAGTGGCAAAATAGGCTGCAGACCTAACTGACCCACACAAAGCCACTGGACATGCTGTCTGTGGGCTTGTTTGGTTAATTTTTGAGGATTCTGCAGCTAGGTTGAAGCTTAATGGCCTTCAGCTGTGGGAGTGAGGAGTGGTTTTAGGAGCAGGAAGGTAGACAAAAAGGGAGGAAAGAAATGATTTGTTTCCCTCTGAAATTAAGAAGCGGCTGACTTTAGCTAAACTAAAAGCTCGCACTTGCACTCACAGATGCTCATCATGGGCAGAAGAAAAAACACAGGAAAAATTACCTAAAATGTTGTTTAAATTCTGCAAATAGCCAAATTAAGAGAATTGGACTAGAACTTCACTTTACAGTGTATGTTATATAGGCATGACATAATACTACCTATTTTGGAGTACTTAAAAATTTGCTACAGTCCTTTTAAACCCCTCCAGAGAGACCTAGACAGGCTTGAACAGTGGACCCAGGTGAACACCAAACTCAAGTACAACAAACCAAGGTGCAACAAACCAAAGTACAAGGTCTTGCACCTGTGTGCTGGCAATTCCTGCTGTCAGTACAAGCTGAGAGACAAAAAGATGAAGGACAGCCCTGCCAGAAAGGAATTGGGAGTACTGGTGGATGGCAAGATGGACATGAGCCAGCAACGTGCCCTTGCAGCCCAGAAAGCCAACCGTATCCTGGGCTGCATCAAAAGAAGCATGGCCAGCAGGGAACGGTAGGTGGCCCTGCCCCTCTGCTATGTGCTGTTGAGGCCTCATCTGGAGTACTGTGTCCAGATGTGGAGTCCTCAGTACAGGTGTGGTGTAGACCTGTTAGAGCACATCCAGAGGACAGCCACAAAAATGATTCAAGGGATGGAACATCTCTCCTCTGAGGACAGACTGAGAGAGCTGGGGCTGTTCAGCCTGCAGAAGAAAAGGCTCCAGGGAGATATGACAGTGGCCTTTCAGTATCTAAAGGGGATCTGTAAGAAAGAAAAGGACAGACTCCTTTACAGAGTCTGCTGTGATAAGGAAAGAGGAACTGGTTTCCAAACTGAAGGAGGGGACATATAGATTGGATGTAAAGAAAAAGTGTTTTATAATAGGGGTGGTGAAGTACTGGAGCTGGCTGCCCAGAGAGGAGGTGAATGCCCCATCCCTGAAGACATTTAAGGTCCAGCGCTCTGAGCAGACTGACCTAGCTGTAAGTGTCCTAGTTCATTGCAAGGGAGTTGGACTAGATGGCCTGTTAGGGTCCCTTCCAACTCAAACGATTCTATGATTCCATGAAAATCCTTGCCCTTGCTGACACCAGCACAACAAGCATCTGCCCTTTCACATCACATGGCTTGGTGCCTAGATGATGTTGAATCAAAGCCTCAGCGCAATTGAACAGTCTCTGGGATATCCCTGTTCATAGTTACTTCATTGTTTGGCATGGCATCAAACAGCAATAAGCAAAGCAAATGAGCAAGCAAAGCGTGACAAGAGGATGCCTCTCACCAGCTACCCACAGCTCCCACGGTCTTTCCTGTCTGTGTTTGTTTTGGGGGGGAAATGAAGCATCTCAGTCAGGGCACACTTAATAGGCAGAACTAGCGCAAGAAAGCCTTGTAATATGTGTCTAGTGACATGCTAGGCAGAAATGACAGTAACCTGATGGAAATATATGGAAATTCAACATCCTGCCTCTCCATCCCCCCTCCCTACCCCCTGGTATGCATGACTTTGAATCTGCTTTTGAGAGCTCCTGCAGTGCAGGGGCTGCCCATCCATCTGGCAAGGTTACAAACACATTTCAGCGCTGTCTGCAACGAGCCTGATGTAACCTCTCTTCTCCAGCCCCTGCTCTCCTCCTCCCGAGCTTTGTGTGCTGCGGAGGAATGAGGACGGGCAAAGCAAAACCAATGAACCACAAAGAATCGCGGGGCCCAAACTGCCCAGTCCCACGAGGGGAACAGGGGGGTGGGGGAAGCAGGAAAGGGAGAAAGGGGAGAGAAAGGGAGAAAAAAGAGGGGAAAACACACAAAGAGCTCGCAGTGGAGGGGTAGTGGAGGAGTAATAAGAAAGCCAGCAGGGACAGGCTGCGCCCTCGCTGCAGGGCTTAACACTGAGTTATGGCTTGCTTTGCAGCTATGTTACATTTGTCAAAATCTCTGGTTCTGGCTGTTGAGGTATTTTCATGATGCTTGCTCATGACAGCAGCCAGCCTGTCACTAACTTCCCCTCTCTTCTCCAGGGCAGTAAAGGAGAGAGAAGGCCTTTGTTTGTCAGTTGTCATTTTTTTTTTTTCCTCTGGGAGTTTTTCCGTAGCCAGGTCATAGAGTAACCCCTGTTATATAGGAGGCACCATGCACTGCAGGTGTTGATGATTGTTATGGCAGGTGTGGTAAAATTCTGCAGTTCCCATGTTAATCAAGAATTGCCTTTACTTTAACTAAGAGCTGAAGTGTAGATTTAGTTATTCAACAATTTATTTTGGTTTCTTTCTGGCACTAAGCAAGCTACAATGTACACATTAATCAGAAGTTCTACAGCCCATGACTTTAGGATATTTTATTAAAAATTAGCTAAGAAAAAATGGAAATATTCAGATCTCCCTCTGATACAACCCCACAGAATAGCTGTTTTAATGTCAAGAGCCAGGACACAGCATACAAATACGTGGGTCAGCACTTAGAAATAAAACAAACTTGTTTCTGTTTCTCTAAGAAAGAAATTTATATTATCCTCACAATTTATGGAGGAAGTTTCTGCCTTACTAGCTTGACTCCTCTGAATGAGAAGAATAACAGGGAAGCTTTTCTAAATAATCTGCTCAGGGAATATTCACCTTAGACCTCCCCCAGCAATTTGAGGGGCAGCTGGACACAGGAACACTGGAGAAGACTCATGTCCAGAAGCCAGCTTCATAGAATCACAGAATCATAGATTGGCTTAGGTAGGAAGGGACCTTAAAGATCATCAAGCTCCCACCTCCCTGCCCCAGATTCTCCTTCTGCTCCTGGGTGCAACTTGCAGGCATTGTTCAAATACAGGTGCCAGCCCAAGTGGCCATACATCTGCAGCAGGGGCATCAAATGTGTTAGCAATGAATGTAGGAACATCTCAGCAATTTTCCATCTCAGTATTTTTTCCAAGAGCAAGTCATGCTCTGACTCAGCCTCACTAAAAATAAGCCCTTCAAAAATTAAATAAATTCCCCTCTGCCACAGCTTCCAAGACTGCAGAGATTCCTGACCTCACATGAGCCCCTAGCAGCCTTCCACTGACTTAAAAAAAAAATTCCTTCTTTTGACCTTCACTATTCATACACTGCATTGCTAATACTAAAAATGAAGCACTTGAAAAGGCAGGGAGAGTGGTTGTGTAGCCATTTGTTTTGTTTTACTTGGAACTTCAAGGACAGTTTGAAAAGAAAGGTGTGGACTGCAAAACTCCCTGTCAGGTCTGCAACCCTTATCAAATTGGTGGTTCAACTCCAACAAAAGGAGCAATATTCTTTGGTCCTGGTGTTCTGTATTGCAAAGGCAGATAAAACAGAAAACATTCCCCATCATTTCTGAAATTACCCTCACTTCCCCATTTCTTTCTAACAGGAATTGAAGTTGAGCAGTGGTTACTCTCTGCTGAAGCACACAGGCTACTGCAAAATCAAAATCTGCTTGTATAACTACGGAGGAAGATCATGTAGCTGCTTGCAGCCTTTCATATCTATTAAACTTAATCCAGTTTGCCAGGCAACAAATAAGAGATGGGATCACTCGTGTGCTGTATTATTCTACTTAAAGGCCTGTTAACAATTTGCTATTGTTTGAAAAAAATTGCATGTCATCAGTATTAGTCACACTCTCCTTCCCAAGAAGATAACCTTAATTACCCTTACTAGGTTTGCGTGCCTGATGTGTTTGGTCCCACCTATTTTGCTTGTGAACCTGTTATTTTCAATCACTGCGTTAAAAAGAAGTACTTAATTATGATGATCATTTTGCTTCTTCATAAAATGCCATGATGCTTATTTTCCTCTAGGCAGCAAGGATGATCAGAGTGTTTTGACTGCTTTGTTTGGAACAGTTGCTCACAAACTGTAGATATAAATGGTTCAAAAAATAGAAAAATAAATTGACCCAAATGTTTTGTCTTTTTTTTTTTTCCTCCTTGAAATTAGATGGATTCACAATGCTCCGTATATATATATGTATATATATATTTACCTTTGCTGCTTAGTAGAAGTTCCCTAACACCTGGTCCCTTTCTTTCATCTCCACTGCAAGACACATACAACTTTCTGAAGACATCTCTTGTCTATTATCATGTACAAAAGGTCACAGGAGAAAAGGATCTTTAGAGAGTTGTTTACTTTTCCAGAAGACAGTGTTTTTTGGATTGGTGCTTGCTTTGTCACCAAAGATGTCATCTTTGTACTCCATTTCCCATCAGCACTCTTTGCAGCTTAAAGTGTGTTGCAGTCATTAATATGAAAAATTGCTTGAGGAGATTAGATCATTTAGCACGGTATTTGACAGTGCTGGTTCTTGCAAGCTCAGACTGTCCCGAAGGTGATATGTGCCTTAGTGTTCTCAGCACAGGCATTGCTGAACTGAAGTCTTACTCTTTTCAAGAGAACCACTGGGTGAAGCTGAAAATATCCTGCTCCTGCCCTAGGCAGGCTGGTGAAAATGTCCCAAATACCAGTCATTACTGGAAAAAAAACAGAACTAAAGAGTTTTGTTAACATTGCCAAATTAAGTTCTCAAAAAGCAGGTAATTAGAAATGCATCATGTCCAAAACTACTTATTGCCCACATCTCTTTTTTTTTTTTTTTGTCATAGGAGCTATTCCAGTAATTGTGCAGTATGTGTTATGCTCACTCAATGGGCAGGTGCTCAATATTTTCTGTTTCCTGCACAGCCTTGTGCAAGTGAAACCTACTTCACTGCATACTGTGCAAACTCTCCTGAAAACTGGGTGTTTCCTCACATGGCTATCCACCCTGCTGAGCACTACTACAATCCTTGAACCTATCTTATATGTCAGAATGACAGTTCCCAAGCTGTTTTTGCCCATACTACTAGCCTCCTTGTCTCCCTTATAAAATAAAGAAGCATCACCTGTGCTAAATTTGGTTTAATCACTGCGTCGAGTCTGACCCAGGATTTCTTCGATTGTTGTAGGGACAGAATTGGATTTTTCAAAGTAGTGATCTGTTGCTCTAGCCTCGAGAGAAGCTTTTAATTTCCTGTATTTCAGTGCCTAATTCATCCTATACCTTCCAGTTTCTCTAACAGTTGAGGTTTTTCCCTTTCCTAGTCAAATCCATTTTCCCTCCTATCTTGAGTTATGCTCCCTGGCTTTCCCCTCAACAAGGTGTTGCACTTGGGTCGGGATAATCCCAGATGTGTGTACAGACTGGGAGAAGAACTCACTGAGAGTAGTCCTATAAAGCAGGACTTTGGTATTCTGGTGGATGAGAAGCTGAACATGAGCCAGCAGTGTGCTCTCACAGCCCAAAAGGCCAACAGTATCGTGGGCTACATCTAAGGAAGGGTAGCCATCTGGGAGTGGGAGGTCCAGCTTTGCACAGCACCAGCTTCCCTTCCTCCCCTCCCTTGTTGCTCCCTCCATTCCCAGCTTCTTCTCACAGACAGTGTCTCACAGGGACACAGGGCAGCAGCCATCACACTGGCCAGTTACCACAGTAGTTGAGCATGGAACACTTGTTTCAGCATCCAACGTATTGCAGGAGTCCCAGGGACACAGATATAGCTCCCCAGTGCTGCTAGCATCTTAATAGTTAAACTAAATTAAATAAATAAAATGGCCACAGGTTCATAAATACAAGCACTGGTGCTGCAAAGCAGATTTTATCAAGCTGTTTTTGCTCCATAGTGGGGAGTACTCAAAGACTACTTCAATAATAGCAAAAATTTCCAATTACAGATGTGCTGCAAAGTGGGAACCTAATAGAAAGGTAACAGAAGGTGCAAGTACATGAACTAATCTGTATGTTTATTTTTCAGATGTGGCCATTTGTTGCTTTTTTTCCTTCTTATAGTCAGATATAAAACAGAAAAAAAGGTGAGAAAAACGATGTATAGAGGACCTAGTACTTCCAGTTCCTTGAAATATCTGCCCAAAATTTTGAGTTACAAATAAATCTATGTGAATAAAGACCGTTTATTTAGACCATTTATTTTTTTCCTTCTGGATAACATCATATTTTCATCTCTGTACAGTTTGAACTGTGGGTTATGGTTGCATTTTCCTTTAGCTACACTCAGTGTTTATTTCTCTTTTTCTGCTTTTGCCTTAGAATCATTCCTGGCACTGGCATAGTTATATTGCAGTTTTATGGATGAAAAGAAATACGTATTTCTTTCGCTTTTTCCCTGCTATTCTATCTGTAAAATTTTTTTCATCCTGTTGAAATAAACAAAAAAACAGGCAATAAATCACCTGACAGCACATAAAAGCTGTAAGCAGAAGACTTTGCAAGTGTTAGTTACCAGTTTTGAAAGTCTCCATAAATAGCTATTGAGAATTGAGAAATGCAACAAAATTATCACAAGCATGTGGAAAAAAAAAGAGAGAGAAGTTGATATAAAAGTGCATATGTTGAGGGAAGTTTGGGCGTTTTCACTAACTTCCAATTTCACCTTACTACTACGGAGCAACATTAGCTCCATGCGCCCTTATAATTTATTTGTGCTTCACCGGGCAAACACTCCTTCTTTTAATAAAATGAAGACTTAGCAGTCCAGAGCTCCCTACAAGATTCTTTACCTGGTGAATACCAACCACAGGTCACTGCCTCAGGACTGAAGGGCTCTGAGCAGGGAGGCCTGGTTGGTGGTTCTGAGACATCAAAGACCTCAGTAGGCTCTGCTGCAAGCTGCTGCCAACGCACCTGCCTGCCTTCCAACACTGAGAACACAGTGAGATTTCTACTGAAGGCTGGCTTGTGCTAAGAAAAATGATGGGAACTGAGATTTTTCAAAGGCAAGAACCTACTCTCTTTTGATTATCTCCTAAAAAGGTCCAATAATCAAATGATGGCAATTGTCAAGGGTTTTTTACTCTGTGAACAATATTATGTGTGCTGCTTATTACAAAACATTAAAACACTTTGAATATGTGAAGCATACAATGAGCAATTAATACAGGACTAGACCAGAGCCTAACAGGCCACCTGAAAGAAGCTGTCTGTCCAGCTTACGAGGCCAGCAGAAGAATGGAGTTGGGGAAGCAATGGCTGCACTTCATCAAGGACAGAGCAAAACTCATTAGGTCTTGTGGATTCCTTCCCAATGTTCCCAGGACTAGGACAGCATTAGTGACACTGACAGCACCACTTTTGTGTGTCTAAAGTGATATCTCCTGCTCACAGGAGAAAAGTTTGAGCTTGCCTTCATCTTTTTGACTCATGTCACCAGAGGCAAGTGGGTCTTCTGGGAAGAGAGTTGCAGTGCTACACATTTTGTTCTGTAACAAGTACATTTAGGGAAGTGAAAACAAGTCAGCTAATGGTGAAAAATCAGCGAGCATAAGTTAAAATGTGTTTAAACTCTATGCAGATGCCCTTGTTTGGGAATGAAGAAGTTATCCTCAAGACAAGATTATGTTACAGTGAGAATACAGTGCATGTCTGAATGCAGATTCTCACCTGGAGATTTAACACATCATGAACCCAATGTAATTCACATTGTACTATCACTACACATTGAGTTGAACTGCTGTATAGTCATTGATTGTGACTCATGTTTACATAATCACAGTGTGACAACTCTTATCTTTGTGCTCCATCCCTTCTTCTATTTCTGTCTCTTTTGAAGGAAAGTCTTCAGTCAATGCCAGAACCCTTCTATCATGTGTATATGTGTACTCTGCCTATCACTGATTATATACAGTCCCATGACATTACCACAGTACAGCCAATACATGCAGTGACATTTCATATTGGCATCGTTTGGAAACAAGTCAGAAAGTATCCCTTCATGGTATCCAGCACATATTTTGTATAGCACACTTCTAAGAATAAGGATTGAAGTTAAGACTTGAGTTTGGCATGTATGATAAGACATGAGCTCTGCAAAATGGCAGGTCGGACAGAAACACCTATCCGTGCTAGCTTCAGAACTGAAACTTGTATCATAACTTTATGCTATCACTATTGCTATAGTTAATTAGTTCTCTTGACAGACAAGACTAATTAACTTAGGTTCAGCCCTGCTACCTCGCAGCTATACATCTTAAGGGAATCAACATTTGTTACGGCTGATAACTTGCAGCCCATGTTATGTGGTGGCCTGAGACAAACCAATGGAGCCTGCGTTTCCTGGCACTGTGCTACCATGTGAACTCCGAGGTAATCCTGAGATCCCTGGCAGCATTTTCTGGTTATCAGGGAAGAAGTAGCCAGAATAATGCTTCAGAGTCCATGTGCAATCTTTTGTAGCATTCTAATCCACTGTCTGAAAAAAAGTCTCCCACTTTACTTTTTTTTTTCCCTTAGACACGATCAGAATTTTTTTCCCTGACAATATATTGATTGAATGTACTGCAGTTTCATTGACATTCCCGTGTTAATTCCACTCTTGTCTGACATCACAGAAACTTTTGCTTCCTTATGCAGTGTAAATTAGCTTCAGCTCAATTAACCTTTTGACATATTGTTTTTTTCCAATTTCTTTTCATACCAGCTAGTTTTCCTTTAGACCATCAGCACTCACCTTCTTTGATGAACACTTCCCCACCTCGCAATACTGCTCTGTTTCAGCAGTGGCAGATATGACTCAAGGGTACAAAGCCACTTTGCCATATGTTTTTCTCTAAGAAAGGCAGCTGAGTGCTGTGATGCCTGAAATACTCTGGCCTTCGGACCAGAAACTCTGCTTTATTTCATTTGAAAAGAAATTAGAGAAGGGAAGAGCACAAGAACGGGGGACCCTGATGTGCATTTTGTGAACTTACTTTTCCATTTAATGTCTATACAAGGAAGAATTTTGCCCGTATTATCAGGGCTATGTGTATATATGATGCAGTATACTGAAGCAGTTTACCCTATTTATCTTCATTAACTCCTTTCCTTTAAGTTCCCCCTAATTCGAAAAGGCAAGCTGTGCTCATTATGGTCAAGAAGGGTATTATTGCATGTGAAGAACACACACATTTCTAATGGTGAGTTCCTACTTAATTGAATTCAACGAATGACAACACCATGACATTGCTAAGATTAATGACTCAATAATTTTTGAGACAAGGCAAAACGTGAAGTAAATTGATTGCATTATTTTTTTTCCTTGGGAACACCACTGCATGCTAGCTCAGCAGTGTCCTGGAGGGGACTCATTGCTGTTATACAATGAAGACCCGCTACCCCTTCTCTGTTCCAATCTTGCACTCTGACATTACTTTGGAGTAACTTCTAATGTAATTTCCTAGTTGCAGAGATGCAGGCTGAAGATAATTGTGCTGAGATCTCAACAGACCAAATGATTAATGCAGAGGGCTTTTTGGAGTGGAAACTTCAGTTATTATTAGATTATTCAAGAGAAGAAGGTGCCAGAGCATGGAATAGAGAACTGCAATGACTGCACATTTCACTCTTGAAAAAATATGAATAGATTTTCATTTCTGCCATCTTGTTAGCAGCACTCATTCACTCAAAAACCTCTTCTTTCCTAAATGCAATGTTAGTTGTAACATCTTGCTTGCAAAGCCACTTGCAGACAATGTGATGGCTTCTTTTTCCCTACGTGACTTAAGTTCACAGTGAGTTTCACATAGTATATGGAACAGCATCTGTTGAAAGAGTTTCTGTAAAATATAAAAACTGGGTTTGATATTGCACAACATCATCTGCAATATCATATATATATTTTTACAAGATAGTCATGGCAAAACAACAGTTGCGAATCTAGTGGGCATTTAGTATTTTCTAGTACAGAGGAATAGTGTTCTGTTTGTTAGCAGGAGTCTGTGACAAAGGCAAGTATTCCCAAGCTAGAATTTTACTAATTATGAAATGGACTATTGATGTTAACTAGAGGATCCTGAGAAATAGAAAATACAGAAGTAAGGTCATTTTCCTCTGATAACCTGGTGTCCAGAAAAGAATTGCAGGTTTGACAAGAATATTTCCTCAAGAAAGCTAGATGTGTTTTGCACATGGAGTATTTGAACTTTGGATGAAGGAGAAGTGGTTTCAGTTTTAGCCTTCTACCTTTCCCTCCCTTGGGAGTATGGGGAGTGAGAATGAAAGCAGCACTAGCTACATGGCAAAGAAACTTCATCATATGCTGAAGATAAAAGAAAAACATTAAATTGTTGAGATCCAAAGAGTATCTTTAGTGGGAAGAGTAATCTTAAGAGTACATTTTTATTACTTTATCTGTTTGCAATTTATTGCAAATACTTTTGTCTTAAATTTCACCTAATACTAAAACTATCAAGGTAAATGGTAAGTGACATCATGTCCTTCAGCCAGGTTTTGGAGACCCACAGAGCAAGGGTTGAACCACACTGGATACACAACACTGCATTACTCCTACAGAAACTGCCGAAGAGCCTACACCTCTGAGAACCTAGGTCCTTAGAGATTATCTGCCTACTTCTAGCTAGAGGTTGTCTTATTGCAAAAGGGCTCTAAATATAAAGGCTCTGGGTGGTACTTCAGGTGGAGTAACAGCATAGGAGAAAAGACCTGAGTTCAACACTACTGCTATGTGATAGGTCTTTGAAATGTAATGTAAGGGAGTTGTTCATGGGACTGTTATTTAGGAGCACCTGAAGCGCACACTTTAGTCTTTATTTGCTGTTTGAATGAAGAGAATTTCATCACTGCAGACATTTATTTGAAGTACAATTTTGGTTCTGCCCCAGCTTGTCTTGTTTTGTAATGGCCAGTATCAAAGAAAAATAAGTATTTTCAGTCTGAAAAGAGATTGTATTCTACCTTGGTGGCTAATGTGATCTCTTTGGTTTAGTGTTATCCCATTACCTTGCTATACAACTGCAGGCCATCTCACCCAGATCAAAGTGCATACGAGATGACAAAGTGCACAAGAGCAGGGGAAACTGCTTCTTTCAATAATATTGCAGCAGCACAGAGAGTTTATGACCCCGAAAAGATGGAGATTTACAGTCAGGGACAACTGAATCATTACAAGCTTTGAAGGAAAAAGGGCAAGGACAAGCTTTCCCTGAAAAATAAATAAACTTGCAGTGTTCAAATATCTTTTGGTATGAGCTGATGATCAGCATGCAGGGACTAAGACTCCACTACAGAAGCAGAACTTGTGCATTCAAGGAGTCCTGTGACAGTGCTCTTACATGTCTGTACAAAGTTTTGCTGTACACTTGTTGCCACATTTTCCTAAACGCCCACTCTTTCATTTGGGGAACAGTCATCTCTGCAGTTTGATTTTCAGGCACGATGGCTCTGGGTAGTGCTGGAGGCTCAAAAGTCTGTGTGAAGCTTATGGGAACTGAAGTTAAAGACTATTCCTGAAAATCAGAGCATGGGTGCCAAAAGCCTGATGTTCAGAAGCAACAAAAATGTTGATATTTCAGGAGATCTAGTCATGGGCAGACTGACATGAATGTGATGTTTGGCCTGGAATCCCTGCCTTCTGAAGGGCTTGCTGGGAAAGAAGTATGCTAGTAATGTAGTTTGACCCTAAACAGAGGAAAATGAGCTTAAATGTAGTCCGTGGTCCATGAGAGTTTGCTCCATCAGTACTTTCCAGTGCATCTGGAAGTGGAGGGAAGCAGGGTAGTAAAAATCAGCACTGGCCAAAAGCTTCCCAGGCAAGTAGCAATCTATAGAACTGGTCTTACTCCTCTTGTCACTATGGAAACAGGCAGAATGGGGACAATGATTGTCCTGGCAATAAGGGCTGCCCTTTAATAGCCAGTTCCTTGTACACTTTGACTTTCTCTAGCTGTCAGGAGTGCCAGGAGCCAGCCTGGTTTCCAGGGTAGTGATATAGGTAGAGCAGGCAGATGGGAAACTAGGCAAGAGTCTGAGCTAGTGAGTTGTGACTCTCTGAGATGCCCTGCCCTCCCACCCTCATCACTGCTGGTTTTGACTTTCCAACTATTTTTTCACCCTTCTCACACATTCATTGGAGTTAAAGTTTTCCATAAATTCTTGGTTGCCAAAGGAGAACATCTCCGATGGATTCTTCATTGAAGTGGCAGAAGCAGGCAATACTTAAGGGAATGCAGATACAATACATAAGACTCTGAGTTTTCCTGTGAGATGAAAGGCAGGGATTTCATCAGTGTTACATTTGCCATCATTAATAAGTAGGAAAAAAAAATCCTTCTGACAATTCCAGTCTTGGCTTCCTACTAGATTTAGGTCAGATATGACTCCAGTAACATGACAGTTGTGGAAAAAGTAATAATTCCTCCTTTTTATTTTGTAAGTGAGAAACCTGCAAATGCTCAGCTCCTAATTAAATAATGATTATAAAGTGTGCAAGTGGAAGAGGCATCCAGGTGGATTTCTGGTGCTCAGTTGTGTGCTGTCATATGCCTTCACTGACTTCAGTTCAGACAATAGCTAGATTAGACAGAGCTTTCCGCCTTTTCTCTTCTCCTTGAACCAGAGACAGCTTGGGTACTGAAATGAGACTCCATCCTACTACCACTCTTTGGCTTATTCCTTGATGCAGCTAATCTGGAAAGAGAAGACTATGAGAGTCAGCACCTCTTCTGTTTTCCTTGATCTATGCTAAAAACCACATCATCTACCTAATTACACTATCTGCATTCTTTTCAAATATGCCTGAACCCTTCAGGGCTTCACAAGCATCAGAGTTTGCCTAGTGTTTTGTCCACTCTAAGTAGTGTTGTACTGCAGCTCAGGATGGTAGGTAAGCTACAGCAGGAGGCTTCCAGTAAGAATGAGCTGTCTAAGCTGGGTTGTCCTTTGCTTTGTGTCAATACATAGAACAGCACTATCAGGAAATCTTGATAAGTCTTCCCATATAATCCTATAAGGAAAAACACTGCCTGTAGTATTTCTGGGTTATGCTCAGAAGAGTAAGACAAACACTGAGTGCTGATTTAGGTGAAGTCAGACATGGTTCTTAAATGCACAAGTCTTACACTGATTGCAGTAAGTGTGGAACAGAGCTTACCACTAAGAAGAAACTGACTTGGGATTCAAGATGCCTTTATAAAGAGTTCTGGCATCAGCTTTCTTACTGACGGTGTCTGATGGACTCAGAATGATGAAGAACATTTCCAAAGCCACAGTAAATACTATTTTTATTCAAGAGATAATTTGCATAAATTCTTCCAAGTGCCTAAAACAATAGGCATAATATAAGCAGCCTTCAAGGAGTCTCTGGATAAATTACAAATAATAAATGGTGGGATGCTGGCACTGTGTGACACCTTTCATCCAAATAAGCCAATGTTCTCAAAATACTGGGCAAGTCCAGTACATCTGTATAATCACAGATGGCCTGGGTACAGGAACATTATCTGCCCTGCAGCCTATGAGGAAGTAGGGAGAAGAAAGTAAGAGGTAATGCCCCAGAGTAGTGGGTCTGGGCCATGCCTGGAAGCATTACAAGCACATCCAGAAGAGCAGGGAGTAACAGCTCATGCTGAAAAACATCTTCCGGCTTTGAAGTCACTGGTGAAGGGCCAGCTCAGGATACAAGATCTGAGGCATGCTCCTGAGTGGGTATTTCTCTTTGCCTGACTGACTTTAGTGAGGCTGTAGAGGAGGAGCGTTGTGTGTTTATGTGTGCATGGGTGCAGCTCACTCAACCATCACTAAACCACAGTCTGCTCTGAAGTGGTAGACAGATGCCTCTGAAACTGGATATGTGTCTACAAAAAATGTTGGTGATCAGTACTTCACTCAAATAAGATATAAGGAAACTGAAACATGTAACCTGCAATAACATAACTGGAACTCAACCAGAACAATCAAGGCAATAACCTTCCAGTACTTCTATGAAGACTGATGTGGCAGCTGAAAGAGCTCTACAAATGCCTAGATAACTTGTAGACAGCAAACTCTCTTCTGGCACTGGTTTACTGCAGTAAGTGGGAAGGAAAAAAGCTAACTGCTGACCAACATCTCATGGCACCTACATTTGCCTTATGTCCAGGGAAAGCCTCGAACTCACCTCATTATGATATTCAGCTGTGTATCGGTGCAAGACTGTGAGGTAGTCTGTGGAAGAGAAAACACAACTGTATAATAAAATGTGCTACAAATAAAGTAACAGGCCAGAGAATAATGATAAATAGCCAAGTAGCATGGAAATGATCATTTTACTAGTTTGAATTACAACGTACCAAGGGAATAGTCATTGAGTCCAGTTTTATTAATGCAATACATAACTGATTCAGAGGAGGCAAAATGCAAACTCCCTCCAGAATTAGTTTAACCAGTGTGAATTTGCGGGTAGACCAGGCCTCAGTCAGAACAAAAGAGAAAATAATCCCCTTGTAATGCAGCATTTAACACCTAGCAGGCAGGTGATAATTGCTTCAGTCCAAGGGGATTAGCACATTGTAACCTCATTATATTGCAAAACGTAACTTCCCTATATGGGGTTGTCTACATGGAAAACTTACAGTGGCATAAACAAAGGCATGAATTCAAACTGATTTAGTTTTACTGGAATAATTCCTGGTGTGAATTTATTTCTTAGGAAAGAAGAACGCATTTTATTTGTAGTGATCGCTTTTTTTTTTCCCCTTTTTTTCCTTTTTTCCTTCCCTGCCGTTTAGTCAGTGGTGTTTTGGAATTAATTTAAGATAAATTGAAAACTACCATTTTTCTTGAACAAGAACATTCACACAAAAGGTCTGATATAAACTATACTTTTTAAGTCAAGCTAAATTGTTTTAGCAATGTAACTGCTAAAATTTTCTTCTATAAGCAAACTTTAGTCAAAACGAAACATTACTTCAAGTGGATGGCATAGTTTCAGGGTACATTAATAGGCCCTGAATTAATGTTGCCTCTACATGTCATGATGACGTTAATATTTCTGTATATCCAGACAGATCAGATGCTTTTACCATAATCTTACAAATAAATAATTGAGAGGGAAAAAAAAAAGGAGGGAGGAACAAAACAAAACAAGAAAGAGGAAGGATTCCTTTTGTCCATTTTGAGGAAGGATCAGTGGAAGGGTGGGAAGTGAGAGATGGCAGGTTGCCTCCATCTAGAAAGATTTAGACTGATGTCAGCTGACTGTGAAACCACACAGTGTTTTTCTTATATCCTGGGTATGGTAACTTAAGTTGTTTAAAAACCAGACACTCAGTCTGAATTAGAATTTCAGCCTTTTTCAGTTGCCAGTGGAGAGACATAGTCCCTACGGTCTCTTGACCTGCCTTAAGCACTCAGCTTAGTTGATTCTATTTCTCTTCATTATTTAATGCCAGATGAGACAAACCCCACCCTGAATGTCGACTGAAATATGCTGAAATATGCTGAAACTACTCAGTCAGCTTCCCTTTATATATTGTGATTTTTAAGAGTTCGCTCAAAATGAGGGACACTGGATGTCAGAGAAGCCCCACTCCTCCACCCCCTCTCCACCAGTTAATGAAACAATAACATTCCTAAACTAAAGAAATATATGGTTGGGGAATCCTTTTTTATTAACTGGCAAGTGTGCCTAAATACATGCAGCTAAGTATTAATGCATTTAGGGAACACTCATACGCTGAAATACTAGACAAACATGCATTCTTGCTAAAGCAAAATTTTTTCTGATCCTAGAGGGAGTTTTGTCATAATTAGTGGTGCAGGACCAGATGCACGGGATACTTACAACCTGAAGATATATGGAAAGAGAGCAATTACCAGTTGTTCCTCCACTAGAGTGGGTAGTATTCAATATTCTTTTTAATGGCTTAAACAAATAATAACAAATACTGTAAAATAAATAAAAATGAAAACAACATCAGAGCAATAGCTAAAAATCTTAGGAGGACTTGTTCAGAATGATCTTAAATTGGAAAATAATACGAAGTAAAAGAGATGTAATTTCAGAAGTATAAATGCAGAATACTCCTTAAATTACCAAATGTTAAAATATGAGGAAGCAATGGCAGGGCAGAGGCTCTGCTGGAAAGGAACAAGTGGTTAGAATGGATCATGACAACATGAATGAACAATGCAAACATCCGCAAAGAGAGGCAGAATGTCATCCGTAGGGTACATGAAATCACCTTTACTTCCTTTTCTATTTTCTCAGAGCTTCTGCAAGATTAGCATATCCAGTTTGGCAAATCAGACTTCAGGAAAAGTAAAAAGAAAGAAAAGGCAGAGAAGACCAATACAAACAGCTGGACATTTAAGATGCTTGGCTAAAGAGGGGCAAAAAGATCTGTATACAAATAAAGGAAACTGGCAAGAAGGTGAAGATATTCAGATTAAAAACAAACAAACAAACAAACAAACAAAAAAACAACAACACTAGATGTAAAATAGGAATTTGTAATCTATTCTTTGTGAGTACTTGGGCCAGATCAAGAAGTAGTGGGCTATAATTGCAGCAAGGGAAATTTACTCTAAATATTAGGAAAGTCTTTTCAATAGCCAGGATAATTAAGCAATGGAAAGGAATGCTCAAGGAGGCTACACAGCTTCTATATGTGGGGATGTCTGAGGACTTATACAACAAACATCCATCAGGAAGGACTTAGGTAGACCTGGTGATGCCCTATGGTGGCAGAATTGCCTAGATGACCTTTTGGACTCTACTCTATCCCACTTTTCCATGACTTGTTTTTCTCCAAGGGAGAAAATTCAGAACTGTCAGCAATTATGTCATAGTGCATGGCTCAGGAATGGGTTGTGCACATGGGAAGTGAGTAGAGAGCCAGATACTTGACCCTCTTCAGAGGGCTTCCCACCCATAACCCGTAAGAGGAAGAGCAGAGGAGCTCAGACAGCAAGGAAGGAAACAGATCAAAACAATGACCTTGGCATCACCAGACTGGTAGGTAAGGCAACATCCATGTCACTGAAAGTGCCAACTTTTGGGAAACCATTCTGTGCCCATGGGCACATGACTGGAGAAGGAAAGTAGTGAAGGGTTGTGATGAAGCTGGATCATGGCATCATGGCTCTGAGGTGTGAAGGACACTGGTAGCATCCCCAGTGTCCTCACAACCCAGGAGCCTGTAGATATCAGGCTGGCTGGCAGGGCACCGTTAGCTGACCTGGGCATCCAGAACATGGCTGGAGCTGGCAGAGGGGAAAAGTTCTTAAGAAATGCACCATAACAAAAACATCAGTAAAAGCTGCTGTCAAGGTACAGGAACAGCTCTACACCAGTGTAACCACTGTGCTCTAGGGCAGCTGTGCTTGGCCTGTTAGTGTAACAAAATTCTAATACCTTTTTTTGTTTTTGCAGACAAGGCCTGAGAAAAGTTTCCAGATGATACTTTACTTTTGAATGTATTTCTGTTTTTCATTGCATCAAGACCCTTCGGCAGTACCAAACAGGAAAACTGTATTTTATTGAGGACTCAGAACTAAGGTAATCAGTCTCAAGCTCACCCTGCAAATGCATGGTGTTGTGAAATTGTACAAGTGAACTAAGCAAAGGAAGGAGTTAAGAGAACGGTGCCTCAGCCACAGCATGCAGTAGGGTGGGAGTGGAGGCACACTGCTTCTCAGGGTGTACTTCCAGATAATGGCAGAATTAAAAGTTTTGTCACACTCTCCTTTCATTTCTGTCTAAGGAGCAAGACCTGATGAGGTATCACCTGGCTGTCATTTTATGCAAGGCCAAGGTCACAACAAAGACTTAAATATGAAAATCTAATCTTCTTTGTTAATGCAAAATAACCTCTTTCCGTATGTGACCTGGCACGGAGTTCAGCCACTTAGCTCCAACAGGCTAAAGACTGCTTTCAAAGCCTTAATTCAATTCTAGCCAGCTTGTTGCAAGCTCTCAGGGAGAACGTGGGGGACTCCCTGCCTCTCCCAAAAGGAATCTGTCACAAAGCTCTCTGCCATGAGCTCTTTGATTTCAGATTGACTCTTACACACATCAGTCAGCTCAGATGCTTCCTTCAAATGCGAATCACCTGGAGATCTGGCTGCCTTACAAACAACACAGATTGCCACTTGCCAGACATTTACATACCAGAGTACTCTAAAATAAAATTTTCTTCCCGGAGCTATAAGATTTCTCTTAGCAAATATGAGTGTATACAAGGAAATATATTTTTTCTACTTTTTCTAAGTAGGATTTCTACTATAGATAAAATAGCACATAACAGCCCAGCTATGTTTTGCTCTAAGCATCCCTTAAATAAGTACTCAAAGGTCCTTTGGCCCTTATTGTGCAGGGATGATCAAGTTGTTCTGTAAAATTCTTACCACTTGCTGATGCCAGTGGAGTTAGGCACTGAGAGCATTTGAAAATTCAAGATATATAGCAATCTCTTCTGCCACCTGAACCACTTTAAAAACCTCATCTATATTTCTTTGCACTACCCTCTGAAGAATGTGTCACTGTTAATACAGGAAAATGGATAGACTGATTAAGTTTTTCTCTTTTCTCTGTTTCATCCCCATGCATGCTACTGGTGACAATGGAAGCTTGCCTTTTGGGGATACATGAGATCATATATGGAATCAGCATTAAGGCCTGTATTATTTCCCAGAAAGCCAGAATGACAAGGCAGAAATAGCTGTGAAAACACGATAGTGGTATACATTCATCAAAGTGCCCTCCCTTACATTCCCAAGTGTAGCTGCAAATGACTCTCGATCTCCCTGCCAAATCTTACCAGGTGTGCTTTATAGCCAAGTGCCTTCCTTTATAGTGGCATCACATTCTTCAGGTAATTAGGATTGGCAATTTCTTACATAAAAACTATTAGCATCACTAACAAGCAATATAGCATCTGTGAAATGAAACAGGTTGTTCAATTTAATAGAAAGTATCTGATAGGGCCATCTGGAAGAAGGTTTTTTTTCCAGGAAACAAACACTTACCTCCCCCAAAGCAACTGCAGTTAATGTTTTGCTAATTCTTTATGTGAAACATTAATTTTTTCTGTGCTTATTCCCCACAAATAACTGGAAGAAATTAAGTTTCTTTTTAATTATTCTGCAGCATATTTACTACATTACTAAATCCAGCTTTAATAATAATAATAATAATAATAATAATAATAATAATAATTTGCACATACAGAGCATTTTATATCTTCATAGTGGCCTACAGCATTAACTACTGCATCCCAAAATGTGCTGCAATTGAGTTAAGTCCACTACTGCTGGCAAATAAACATTTACTTTGCACTTTGTTGGATGCAACAATTTTATACACATACAACGGAAATTACATTGCTGTTCTATTTCTAGGACCCAGGTTCTGGGACTTTTTGGCTTTCTGGGACAGCATCCAGGACAAAGGCTTCCCCTGTGTCACTATGCTGCTGCTCTGGTGTTAAGTACAGAGCAGCAGCTGACTTCTGCAGTGTTGTGTTTTCCCTTTGGGGAGGAACTGTTTCCAGAGCTGTTCTGCTGTGCCCCTTTGCAGCCACCTTCCCATCCCACCCATAGAATCCCTTGCACGCTGAGCAGCTGCTTAGCTGCAGCCTCAAGTTCTCATGCAGAGGTCTTGCGCCTCTCCTGTTCACTTGTCCCCTCCTCAAGGCATACATGGCAAGGTTCTGTGCAGTGCAGACATAAGGACTATTGCAAAGGAATAGTTAGAATTTCTCCCTGTACTGTTTACCTCCAATTGCTCTTTGAAGTGACTTTTCCATCACGTGCTCCTAGTGAATAAAAGTAAGAGTCCTTTTGGGATAAAGTATGCATAACGTTCTTTTAGGAAACTATAAACTGGAGACAGTTCTACAGCCTGGGAAAGGAGATATAAAGTTATTTTTATTCTTAAATTCCTTAGAGGGTGAGGCACTCAGATACGAGCGTGATGAGAGCCATACAAGTACATAGAGAGAGAGCACAAGAGAAGGAAAGGAGTGATTAATGCAGCCAGGCTATGCTGCTTGCTGGAAGATGAAACCGAACCCACAAAACCAACATTTTGACAGAAACATTCCACTCCTACTATGGTAACTTTCAAATTAAATATACCAGAGGCGCTATTAACCCTGGTTTCAAACTACTGTGACAGAAGCCATCGCCACCAGCTAAGGATGGCTGCTGCTCCTTGCACAAGTGACCAGAGATGACCAGCCCCAGAACCCTCTCCCAGACACACTGGCTGCCACCAAGTTGTAAATTGGTAGCAGAACAGAAGGCACGAAGAGAGAGTAGCATAACTGATGTTGCTTTCGGCTATTTAAAGAAGATGGAAATTTCTAGAAAAGTCTGGCAGCTGCATCTCTAGAAAGACCATGCATTTTCATGCTTTGTTTTTTGAGGGATGTCTGCGAGTCTGCAAACACGATTAGTAGGCAGATCAAACTGCAGCCTAAAAAACCCCGAGACACGTTTCACAGTGTGGACATTTCTCCTCAGGAGCTGTTTGTGACTCACTGTTCCTGTCAAGGAGGATAATGTGCCTCTAAATTTCCCCTGACAGAAAATGTATCACACTGTCAGCAGCATTAGGGAATGACAAACACAGCTTGGTGGTGGTACTGCTGGACACCTCTTGGATGCTTGCAGCAAGCACAGGTGCAGAAGTTACCTGCCTCAGTGCCAGCAGAGTAAAAGGACCTGGCCAGCTCTAGAACACACTTAGACAAGTTCAGCAACTTGTAAAAAGCATTCATTAATCTCCGTAAAATGAGCCTCCCTGGCTCCTGGGAGGAGGATATATTGAGGTGGAATCTGGGTGACCCGATTATAAAACTGACATAGAAGCAATGTTTGGCTTCTGAACAACAGCTGCTGTTTGAAGGGGCCTTCCAGCAGCCCACCACACGCTGCAGGCACAGCCTGTGCAGCTGCTGGGGGTTTCTTGGCTGCAAGTGGCCAGCCATGCCAAAACAGGGCACAGTCCACAAAGTGCTGATGTTGTAGACCAGGGAGCACTTGACAGCTGACCCACCCTGGAAGAACCTGTGTAATGGGTGTGTCAGCCTGCACAAGGTTAGCTGGAGACACTTCTGTGCCTAACAGAGGTATCCATGGACTGCTACTGCTTCTACGTGAGAAGAACAGAGCTTTCGCTTTGGCCATACCAACTGGAGCTTTTTGATGGAAAGAGAGAAAATCACTCCCTGTGAACTAATGGGAATTAGGATCACATCCAGAAATTGTGTTTTTCTTTCTAGAACTGGTATTCCCATGTCACATGATACCTGTGTTTCGTATTTCAGGTTCCTGGCTGTTACAGCAGGAGCCAGGACCTGGCAAAGAACGATGCCATTCCTTGTACTGAAGGCTTCTGGGACACTGTACACCAGTGGTTGCAGAGCTGGACTGGTGAATCCGAAGATCTGAAGTGAACCCAGGTGCAAGCAGCACCTGGTTCCATCCATGGGAGGTTTCCATCTCCCATCCTTACTGGCTGCTCTGGGAGCTGTTACACCGTGTTTTATCAAAGCTGAAACAGATGCTAACAGTCCACCATAAGATTTCAGGTCCTCTGCAGTTTGATTTCTTTTCCTTGTCTTTTTAAAACCCTTTTTCAAAAGAGCGGAAAAGCTATATATATATATATATATATATATATATATATATATATATATATATATATATATATATACATATATACTAAAGCAATTGCTATCACCTTTGACTTTGCCATATATCTTTATCTATTCAGTGATGTATTCTTTTAATAGATCTGAAAGAAATGGATGGTGGGTACAGGGAGAATACATCCAGCGAGACTCTAAAAAAGGACTAGAAGGAAAAAATATCACGTATAAGGGAACTGTTTTTGATCTAATGACAAAAGCCTGAACCAAACAGGGCTGATAGTCCGGCCTACCTGTCTGCACTGGGCTTGTTTAGCTCTAGGCCTCCTGATGCAAAGCAGATGTCCAGCAGCACACCTCCCAGATAACTGCTGCAGGAGCTACGGGGCCCTGGCCAGATTTGCAGTGTGTATTCCAAGAGTAATATGCAAAGTCTTTGAAATCTTTGCCTTTCTGGATTCCCTCAGAGTCCCTTTCTCCACATAATAAACAAAGGCAAACACTGTAAAAAAGATTTACTGCAATAAAGGTATCCATCTGCTCCTACATCTCTACAAACCCACATTTGGTGAAGTGAGATTAAGCAGTTGGCCAGACAAGGTAGCCAGTGTATCAACAAACATAACTGCAGCATAAATAAAATAAAACAAAGTGAACAAAGGCAGTTAATGACAAACTTGCTTATTTTTCAAAATCCCAGAAATTCCCTACAGAAACCCAAAGGACCTTTCATTCTAGCTGCATTCTTTCTGACCCTACAAGTGACATAGTACCCACCCTTTGCTCTTCCCAGACAATCAGTTTGGATGTGAAACTGGAAAAAAAAAAAAAAAAAAAAAAAATTACAGAAAGTTGAATTCTTTTCAAAGTGATTTTTCTATTGTGAAAACCATAAATGAGTTTGCTACAAAAAAAAAAAAAAAAAAAAAAAAAAAAAAGATGTTCAGGTAACCATTTGTTTCCAAAGTCTCATTAAATCTTAAGCTATCACAAGGCAGTGGATAAAACAACAGAGCTGGCAATATCAGAATGTCATATCAAATTAAATGCAAGAAGCTGGACTGCAAGTGGGTCCTTTGAGGATCTCCATGCTGTAACCACTCTCACCAATCACAGCAAGGATGCTGCAGAGCAATAGGAATAATCTTCTCTTCCTCTAGATTTCATCAAAGCTACATTGGAGCCATCTCCTCTCTGCACGGAGAGAGTGAGACAGGTAGAGAAATAATCGTCTGTCCAGACAGGATGGGAAAAAAAAATACAGTAAATGCACTGATGCTTGGAGCATGATTTAGCTCATGGCTAGTGAGGCCCTTAGTAAGAGATACCTGTTTTTGTATCTACTTCTCAAGCAGGAAGCCAAGCCAGTACTGTTGAGGCAAGCCACTTCCTCATCTGTTCATCACAGTCCCCATTTCTGCTACAGCTGTGATTTCTCCAGCAGTAAGGCTTACTTTCCTCTTGGTGCGGTAATATCAGGTGGTTGCTGAGCACCAGCCATCACAGCTAGATCAAACCCCACCTCTGCGTGAGGCTTTTCTCTTACCCACTGAAGTGAACAGGTGGGGAGCTGTGGTGAAGCCAGAAACCAGTCAGAGCATTCTTGGTGGCTCATGACTTGATTGGATTTAGGTGACTATATATCATTGTCTCTTTGGCTCACAATTTCTCAATCTTGGTTCCCAAGACATCATTTTGACCCCTGTTGGAATCATACTGCCCTCCACTCCGTAGTTTATCACTTAGCCTTGGGGTGGAGTCTGAAGTAACAAGATTTGCCTTCAAGGCCATTGAAACATTAAATCCTTCATGTGCTCACAGACTGGCTGTGCACTTCTGTCCCTGAGGTCAGATCCAGAACGCCCTCACAAAGGCCATTAAAGTTCCCAGAAAGACAAGCTGTGCACAGTGACTGGATCAGGTGGGCAATGCCTTCATAATTGAAAGCACTTTAAAAATTCATGATCAGCTAATCACTGGTGGCAACTCATTAGCAGGTAACTGATTTTTGAGATGCTGCCTGTCCAGCCCTCATAAATCAACCCAAATTCCCAGGGTACCAGCAAGGACGAGTATGCTTGGCACTCCTGAAGTGAGTCCTAGGAGGACTCTAAGGGTCAGCACCCAAAGACACTTTAAGTTTAGGGCCTGTGGAACTCAAGAGGTTGAACTCCTTCTCAAAACTTTGTCTCCAGAATATTGGTGGAAGAGCTTTGCTGCATATGAGTCAGATCTTTCTGGAAGCCCTCGTGGTTACCCCTGTTGCTTTACTGAGCACATATTGTTACTATTTTTTGAGAAACAGCATCTCCCTATGTTCTTCCCCTAATCTAAGAATAGAAATTTTCCAGAGAAATAGCTTTATTGCCCAGTGGCCTTGATGCAAAGATGAAACTGTCTCTTCTCAAGATAGAGGGTTTCCCAGTTTATTAAAAAATACATGCATTTGACAATTTTACTGTAACTTATTTTGAGTGTGTAACAAAATAGGGGAATTTTTGTGGTTTGACTTGCGTTTCTGCACTTCTATATGGTAATTAAATGTAAAAAAAAAAGTCAATTAAAAACAAACTTTGGCAAGACATTAGTCAAAATATGTGTGCTTGAATTTTTTAGAGGCTTGAGGGGGCATTCCTTTGACATTTGTTTTTTTTTAAAAAGTGCCTTAAAATACAACACTTCAAAAAGCAGCTGCTTTGTAATCACAGAGCATTTTCCATATGCAGAGTCAGTGTCAGATGAACAAACATTGATGTGCCTAAATGACCATAACTGTTGGTAATAGGTTAGCTAATAGTTTGCACAATATATTTTCAAGAGTGGTGGAGCCCTGTTAGTGCTCATTTCGTAAGCAATAATTAAGAATGGAAGGTGAACCTTACCAGTAGTGTATGCTCCCATCCAGTACAGTGTGCCAGGCAATGAATTAGTATTGGGGCCATGAAAGAAGAACAATATACATATACAACCATATACAACTCTGAGTTTTACAGCCTTCCACGCCTATTTCTGCAAGTGCTGTTGGGCATTGATCTAGTCACATACCTTCTCTCTATCTCATCTTCCTCATTCATAGAGTGGGGATAGTCATCTCTTCAAGTGCTGCCTGGTATAACAAAGCCAAGTGCACCCAAAGTGCAGAAAATCATTGCAAGAAGGGGGTTGTTAATAAAATTGCCTGATTAGCTCATGCTGTTATACAAGATAGGAAAGCAGAATAAGAGCTCATTAAGTTTTTTTTTTTTTTATTGTAGCAAAAAATTGTTTAAAACAAGCTAAAGGTTCAGATGAGCTATGAGCAGAAAGGATGGCATCCAGCCTGCCATGCTCTGCTTCTGCCCTGTGGGCTCTGCTCTGCTACAGGGCAGCAGCTCTGTCCCTACTCCATTCCCTGCTCCCACCAGCAGGCACCTTCCAGTCCCATGCCTGCTTCAGGGACTGCTCAGTGCTAGGCCGTGACAGTTTCTCCTGCAAGGGAAAATGCAGCCTCTGAGAGCAAAACCATCTGCTCTGATAAACACCCTGCAGCAAAGCCAGGCAAGCGTGAGGTCTCCTGGGACTGGGAGCACTAGTGCAATACACAGTCATCACGAGAGGCAATTTAGAAATCTGCTCACAAAAGAAGCAAGGGTAAACATGCTATTGTGTGCTACCCACTGTTTATTGCAGGGATTTTGAATTTAGAAGATAAATAAACAGGCAGGCTGTGAGCGGTAAGGAAAGAGTTGCAAATTTGTGTCCAATCATGCTATGTCTAGCTTGTCAGGGTTGAATTGGCAGAAGGAAGCTGTCCCTGGGAGGTACCAGGAAGAACGTGCCAGGCCACATTCTCCTTGCCAATGTCTCCATCACATGTAGAATGAACTGGATGCACAGCCATAGCCCCAGTGATCCCAGTGGCACCTGCCATCTAGTTACTCCTAGTCATGGCTGGTCTGGGGTTTACATTTATGGTCATCAGCATTTTTATTCTTCAATACTGTTGGTGATCAATGATTGTTTTGGTGCATTTCAGGCAAAAGCTGGCATATAATAGACATTTGTGCTAACAGGAACAGATGTAGTGATTGATCAAATATCGATATCAAAATTAACTATCAAATATAATTTGCACAGTAACATCTTCTAGTCACTAACTGCAGGACAGCAACCTGAGACATCTGCAGAAATTAGGGTGAAAGGAGGATGAGGGTAATAAGAAAAACATTATCCGTGATATGATATTCTGATATTTCAGTCATTAAAAGAGGAATACAACTCCATTATCCAATCATAGATATTAACACTCAAGCAAACACACTTTAGAGAAGGTAAAAAACAAATAAAGATGTAGTTGCCCAGAGCAATTTTGGCACATCTTCATTATATTAAAGCTCAGAGGAGTTGAAGTATTTTTTGTGGCAGTGCTTGCAAGGGTTGTGTCACAGAGCTGGAGGGAAGATTTTTCCATTCAGTTCTCTGTCACTCTGGTGGTGAGTACCAGAAGACCTCATTTTTTCCTAAATGTGTTTTTGGTTTGCTCGCTTTGTCAAAGGCAGCTTTGTGGGAGCAGTGCACTTTTCCAGGTGTTTTTTAGGAGGTTGCTTTTCTCCCACTGGGTGGGCAGTCAGTGGTCCCTTAGGATGCAGGACCTGTCACAAAATACAAGAGGTAGAGTCCCTTTCACCCAGATCCTGTGTCCAGTGGTCCCCTCCACAGACTGCTTGGGAGAGATGACAGCAGTAATCCCATGGAGGATCCTGCTAATTTCCTTTTAAACTCTCTTAGAAAATAGCCATAGGATGAGGCTTTCCAACTTCTCCAGAATTCTGTTCCTTTTAAATATTTACTTTCACCTTTTGGCAAAGAATTTTGCAGGCTATGAGCCCATTTTGAGGGGGAAAGCGCTAGTCACATCACTCACATGGGAACAGATGCTGAACTAGGGAGAAGGCAGTTTAAAGCTCGTCCAGACGAAAAACCTTCTTTTAAAATGCAGCTTTTTCAGGTCTTGTCAGCAGCTCTAGGCATCACCAGAGCATATTGAAAAGCAATTTGTGACATCTGCATTCAGCAATTTCAGTCTGGATTTTGCCACAAAGAGCTTAAACTAGAAGAGCATTAAAAGGTTAAAAGGCCAGAGCTGCACAGAGCAAGTTCTCCCCAGGGATGCAATATTAGTTGGTTGCATGGTTCTGGATGTAGAGGGAGGTTAAGAGATGACTGCAGATATACTGCTGAGCCATTGTGTGGCTGAGCAAGTCACTCTCCCTCTGCAGTCCCAACTGCACAAGGAAGATGCTGAACAAAGACCAGCACTTCACATACCTTAGCAACTTCACCTTAACTGAACAATATAATGGGCTTCCCTTGCAAATGGGCACATGCCTGGAATGAGATGATCTTTAAGGTCCCTTCCAACCTAAATCAGTCAATGATTCTATGCTGTGGACAGCAGAAACATACAAAGCCAGGAACCCATAGCTAAACACTGGGGACCAAAAACTCTCATACCAGCTGTGTGGAAAAACCACAACATCCATTCACTTTGCCGGATGCTAGGGGTGTATATCAGAATTTGGCCCTGAATAGCCATGCAGAAAATGGGAAGCAGGAGGTTCAGGGCCAGGCAGGGTGGTGGGAAGGAGCTCCATCCCCAGCCCCTTCCTTCCTCACACACCCACTGTACTTCTCTCCATCCCCAGCAGAGCAATTTGGGTGCATGCCAATACTATATTCACTGCCCACCAGCCTTTTCTTCATTACTGATGCATGCTGCATGGAGCTGGGTGCTTCCTTTGGAGCCCCCTGCTCTCTGTCCCATCTAAACAGGAGGGGAAAAAAAAGTTGCTGCCCAATATTGGGATGGTGATGGGAAACTTCATGACTGTAATCCTACAAAGTTATTATATATTCTTTTCTTTTTTTCTGTCCTATTGCCACAGCGTAGCAGTTTAAGTGTTCTTCAAAATGGATTTAGTACACTAGGATACAATCTTAATGTATAACATTTAATACAACTATTTCAACTAAAGTTCTGCTGCAATAGTTCTGCACAGAGTTGTTCCTCTACACTGTCTGAAATCAAAGCCAGCTCTTTCTCTGTCATACAGGAACTAGAAAATGAAATGTTCAATAAACAGGAAACAAAAACCTTTTCCCTTACTGTCCAAGCTAAAAAAAAAAAAAACAAAAAAAAAAAAACAAAAAAAAAAAAACAAAAAAAAAACCCAAAAACCAAAAATAAAAAAATCCACCCAACATCCATAAAATAAAAGAAAGAAACATTCTCCAACAGAGGCAAAGAGACTTATTTTAAAATCTTGTTGATTTTAAAAGTATAATTTAAATAATTTACTCAAATATATGAGTTTATGTTATAAGATTTCTATCCATACACTGAACACAATTTGACTCCTACTGTGTGCCTGTAGGTTACTGTAATGCTATAATGGGACAATAATAACAGGGTAGCAAAGTCACTGGCTACAGCAAAAGAGAACAAGCCCAAATGCACCAACCACAGAAGCAGAAATTGAGGAAAAGAGCCGCTTACCTTTAGAAGGCCTCAGGTACAAAGGAATCTCCAGCAAGAGACACCCTTACCTCCACTGCCAACCCTTACATGAAGTCTGGAAAGCGGTGCATCCTGGCTCCACCCCTTCCAGTCACTCCAGTGCATTGCATACACCTGAGCGTCCCTGGGTTGGCCTTGCCTTCCCACCATGTGCTCAATCACTGTTTCTGGCTATTCCCACTGCAGTTACATATAACTGCATTGTAATAAACAGAAAACAAACTGAGAAACTTGGCATGGACTTTTGGAAACTTGGAGTTTTTCTTTTCTGAGGTGAACTTATGTTCCACCTGTGGAGTCTCATTTCATGCCATGTATGCTAAAATAATTACTTGCTTACTAACAAGTATAGTTGGGAAATAAAGAGCATAGGGTAATATCAATATAAGCTTTTGTCACCAGTCCACCAACTGTCAGTGGCAAACAGCAAGAAAAGCCCTGCATGAGAAGCAGCAAAGACTGCAACACTATTTCTTTTCCCAGAGATAATTTTTTCCACATGCTGTTTACCCACTGATTTTTCCAAACCACATCTTGGCTGGAAAACAGGTGATGACAGGTCACGGGAGAAGCAAAAGAATTTTACAGCTTGTCTTGGCTGTACCAAGTATGCCCTCACACTTGGAACAAATCAAATGCTTTGTGCCATTAGAAAGCTGTGGTCAGTCCAGGAGGTCTTTCCTCCCTGGCAGGGACTGTAGAGATGCACCAGGACTATAGATAATAGAGAGCAAAGGGCTTAGTTCAGCAGACTAACAGTCACAGGGAGAAAATGAGGCATGGGCTTGCTTTATAGGGACAACTGTACCTTATTTGTACAAGTGTGCCTTACTCTAGTTGGGTGGCAAGGGACAGGGAGATGTTCTTGTTGATGAATATGTGTCATGTATATCATCTTCCCTTACTTTCTGCTTGGGAGCTACCCTGAAGTAACAAGAGTGCTCTCATATTACTCCAGTTTTCTGTGTCATTCACAAATATCTCCGGTGAATTTCCTGTCCTACAGGACACCATGGTGTCAAATGTTACAGGTGAATTCTGCAAAGTATTTGGCATAGTTCACAAACACAGCGAGTTTACATATGTCATTGTAAAACTGTACAATTGCACTGGGTATCAACACTTCACAGTCAACTAACCCCAGCCCCTTAGGAGATCTGCACAAATTACAGCTCATGTGGCACAACATTAATTTTTAATAAACATGCAACATAAATAGGCATGTTTTGCAAGTTGTTCTTACTCCAGATGATGCAAAGGGAATGGACTGTATACCTCTGTCTCCATCATCCCCCCTTGAATAGAAGAAGAGGTACATGTTTCTTTGTTAATATCTTTGCTTCTCCGGGCACTGTTAAAGAAATGCCCAAAATTTCACCTGTTCAGTGAGCAGTGAGAGTTAGAGGCTAAGAATTTGTGAGAGCTTGTGACAGAGTGTCCACAGTGAGTGTGTCTCTGTCCATTTCATACAGAGTGCCCAGAAAGGGCTGCACAAGCAATAGGACTAAGCCTGAGCACAGACTCAATGGCAGCTGAATAAATGCACATGGATTTGCATCAGCATGTTATTTTTGGTGTTGGACCATGCTGAATTTATTTAACCTGGAAGTCACTGATCATCTGCCCAGATGGGAACAGAACAGCAGCATGTGGTGTGATCTGTGTAAAAATCTAAGCTACAATGGCTAAGAGAAAAAGAGGAATTTAGTGAGGTATATTTATGTGCCTGTGTCGAAAGATCAAGTCTACAGAATCACTGAATTACACCAGTATATGTCTCTGTACCTAAAGATGAAAAGATAGTGAAAAAATGCCTGTTGTGCCATGCTGTCCATCCAGTTCATCTCCATGACAATCATTCATCCATTTTCATCAACTCATTTCCAGATTTTGGCTGGTCTTTTAATGTCCCAAGAAGGGGAACTTTCCCCATTCCTCTGAAAAGGTACTTCATAGACCTCTCTCTGCCTGGTCTGCTTTTTTTTTTGTTTGTTTGTTTTGGTTTTTTGTTTGTTTGTTTGTTTTGTTTTGTTTGTTTGTTTGTTTTTAATTTCTGCCAGAATTTTAAACTTTTTAATTTCAGACTTACAACTCTTAATTTCACCTAATGTCTGATTTAAAAATTTCACAGATACTTATCTCTTTACCAATATGTTTTTATATTACTCTTTTCAGAGATATAAATATTTTGTTGTGCCTCTGTTGTATCATTTTTTGCCTTGGTAAGACAGCACAATACTTCCTGACACCTCTACCACCAGCCACTCTGAAGATTGGCATGTTAGCATCTGTGAGGGTCTCTCAGGTGGTAGAAGAGCCTAGAATATCCTAGACTTCATTGCAGTTCATCAAGATTTACTCTTAGGGAAAACTAGATTAACTGAGCCCTTCTTCAAAAGTGCCTGAATGCAACCTTCAGAAAATCTATTAATTGATGCAAATATTCTCCTGAGCTGTACCCCCTCACTCAGTTGTGTGAAATGCACATTTTCCTTCCCCATTCAAAAGCTGTGAGCATGTCAGAAGATGTCTGAAGGGAGCAAGCCAGCTCAACACTGTGTGCCTGTGATATCTACTTAGCACAACCTTAACTGCAGTCTTTGTCTTTCATTTCCCCGATAGGATTTATCAGTGTGCCAAAATTCAGGTACAGTCAACCATTCTCCAGCTTTGCCACTTCTGTGAAGAATTCATGTAGAAATTTTAGTAGGCTAAAGCCTGGTAACATTCCTGCCATCTTCAAGACTGTCTCCTTATCAGGTTGCACTCAGCAGTTTGAAACTAGCATCTCAGTATCTTCTTGCATGTGCCAACATCAAAGAGAAAGTACGTGCTCCTGTCTTCAAATAAGAGACACTTTCCATATGTGCACTCTTCACTCTGTCCTGCCTAATGACTATACATTAAGATATTATGCAGGAAAGGTTGCAACATTTTGTAGCATATGCTTGCACAAGCGAGAAGCATGTTTCACACCTGCTTCTTGGCGCCGGGACATTATTCCTCATAACGTTGTTACTACAGCTTCACTGGCTTGTGATGCAGCATGTTTCAAATGGCAAGCTGGGGCAGTAAAGTGGGCCCTTCCCTACTTGGGATGCCAAGCAGTGTGAAAGCCATTTACAGTTGGAATTATTTCTGTGGTCTTGTGTGAGTGGGGAAGCGGCACGTCACAAAAGACCCCCTGCAAAACAATTCTGCCAAATCGCTTCCAAATGAGGCTCCAGTTTATTTGCATGGAAAAATACAACTTATTTTTGCACTCAAAATTCAGAGAGCTGGTCTGTGGGAAATAGATATGGTTTTCTGCTAAATAACATGGACAGTGGTGGAACAGGATTACATCTGTCACAGATAAAAATGCTCCTTTTATACCTTATCGTAATCCATTCACTGGTTTATGGTCCTCGTGTCCTTCAGGGAGTGTCAGAAACCCACACAGTGTTCCCAAGTGCTGCGTTTTGCATTTGGATCTTTGATGCTGTTGACAGAAGTGTACAATCATGGACAGCAGACAGACAACTCCCTCTTGACTCCGCATTGGAGGAAATGCGACAGGGCAAATTATTTCAGCTGAGGTCAGCACCTACTGAAGCTCAAAATACTCCCTCCAGATCCACCTGTTTCAGACAGAAGCACGCGGATAAGCGGTGCTCTTCAGTGAATTCCCACTGCTTCCCTATTTCACATCCTGTTCTGGGGCTCTGCCATCACAAATGTAGATAGCACACGTATACTTGGTTAAACAAATAGGGCTGCAGTCAGCCTGATAAAGCAAAAAATGCCCTCACAATGCAAGTGTGCTATAATGGGTAGGTAAACACATATTCCCCATTTTATGTAAAAGCACTGAATATATAAATAGAGGAATGTTCCTGGGTGCTTCAGGTAAAATATTATAAATAGTACCCTACTAAAGATGTTGGGGAACATCCAGAAGCAGAATCCTGCTCTAGTCAGTCCTGTAAACTGATAGTGTGTGTACTAATGGCGTCTCTCAAGCCCCTTGCAGCTACTTCCCAGATAAAGTTACCTGGGATTCAAGGACAGACTTTCAGAGGGCCTTGGGTAGCAAGGCCAGGGCTTCCTCTTGTAACCATCATCATTCTTGAAATATCTTTTGTCAGCATAAATCTGCTTTCCTTTATATCCACTTAAGTTAAAGTTTATACTCTCAAGAACGGAATTTTTTTTTTTTTTTTTCCTGAATAACCATAAAGCATCTTATATATAGCTGGAGGCCAAACTGAAGGGAGGTACCACCATATTAACCTCAGGCAGCTGTGATATTTTTCTTGGCTGTATCCTCAGAAAATGATGGTATTAGCAGCTCTGACTAAAATACAGAGAGCTGCAGCTCCCTCACAGCAGGTAAACAATCTGTGCAATTGGGCACAAATGCTGATAACAAGGCCTCCTTCCAATTAGGACGCAACAAAACAAACTGCATCAGCAAAAAATTCCTGAGAGGCTATTCCTTAAGGCTTCTTTGTACTCTTTATAAAACACAAACATTCTCACCATGCAATACCCCCAAATTCATCAGCTGCTGGCAGAAATACTTAAGCACGGCTTCTTTGTGAAGCTGCACAGAAAAGATTGCCTGGTGCTGCTGCAGCCAAACCTCAGGGTCACAGCCAGTGGGACGCTTTTACACAGAAGTGGCAAAGAGTGACATGCACTGCCAGACAACTGCAGCCTTCTTTTGCAAGAGCAGTTTGCTAAGTTGGGATGAAACCTCAGTGTAGACATTTTAATCTACAGAAAGCTGCTTGAGTGGAATGTACTTCAAAAGCAGATTGAGAGCAGCCACAGCAGCTAACAAATGTGAGTGATGTGTGGGTTTGAGACTGCACCATCAGAAACATCTTCAGTCTCCCTCTATGTGAACATGGAGGGCTGGCTTCTAATGCTGAAGAAGGACAGGAGCACTCCTAGAGACAGATAGAGCATGAGTTTTGCAGATTGTTTCTCACCAATGTCTACAGTTTCCCAGAAGTTATACTGACACACAATTACATTTTATCTCACTGTCTCAGCAGTTTTTTCTTGACCCACACATGACCATCCATGGTGTATCCTGTGGGCCTTTGTCTCCATCTTCTTCCAGATCTGAATCACAGGCACTGGCAGCACATCTACTCAGTGCACAAGTAAAGCAATAGGATTTCAACCTTGCAGTGCAGTGGTGAAGAAAGATTGAAGGGAATCAAGGAGATACTGAGACCAGAAGATACTGGACTCATGATGAAACAGTTGTTGACTGCATTTGAGGCTTTTCCTGACTTCTAGAAAGTCATCTGCGAATGGCATTAGTAACTCTTGGAAAAACTGCCAATAAGCAATTTCTTGAGGTAAGATGGGGTTTAGGATAAAACATATCATCAAACAAATGTGAAAAAAGAGCAACAGAGAAGAGTTTGTAAGACAATAGAAGTCAACAGTGGTAACACTGGAAAACATCTTTTCCCTTACAATGTGCAGGCATGGCCATGTTTTTCCTGTTGTCTCAAGGGTGTGTTCCCACAGCTTACCTCAACACAATGGACATTCCCATTAGAATAAGAGCTCTTTGTGGGGCCACTGGCACTTGGAGGGCTTGTGGTAAGAGCAGGTGATGGGCCACTTCAATGTGATGTGGTGAGATGATCTCCTGCTCTCTTGGGGCAGTCAACCCTGAGGCTTCCAGGCTGGAGATTTAGTGGGTGGGCTACAAAGATGCAGTTCTCCTAGAAAAGTGTAGCTGCACTGACTCTGGGAACTGGAGATCAGTGGCAGAAAATGGAGACTGCCAAAAGCAGTTTTTAACAGCCAATTTGGCTGTGATCTTGACAGCCAGCTCTATCAAACCAGGCTGAATCATCTCCAGCACAGCTCTGTCTAGGCAAGAGACATAGGATTTATAACGATATATTGGAACAATTTTGTAAGTGCTTTGTAAATGGTCCTCTGATTTGCTCATAACTTTCTTCAGTGGAGATACTGAGCATCATTCAAGTCATGTAGCTGTCAGTGAATGGGATAAATATGTGCTCACTCTTTTCTGGTAGCAAAGGCCTTTGCTGTAGCTCACAGTATGAATGATCCTTTCAGTTGCAGTAACGCTTTATGATTATTCTGAAAGTTGAGAGCTCAGCATGCTTATGTCTGTCTATGCCAACACCCCGCGTGGGATGTCTGGACAGTAGCCCGGGTGGGGAAAGGAAAGTTATGCATGATCTGGCTAAGAAGTCCAGACAACTCCCAAAATTTAGTTGCAACCCTGGTGGCAAAGTTAGGTAGCTCAGGATGAATGCTTGTGTTTAGTCAGATCTCATTATAAGACTTAGATACCTCTGCCACATTTGAATGACCTTGTGGCAACATCAGAGGGCTGGACTGAGTGGAAACAGCTCTGTATTAGTAAGATTTGCCCTTATGCAAACAGTATAGCTATGTTTTCCTTCCAGAGTAATTAGCAGGGTCATGGCTTTTAACAGTAAAGCAGCAAGCAGAAAGAAAATGTGTGTCTTCTGAAGGGAGTTTGCCCTCCTGGAGAAAGATCTGCCTATGAGTGCAGAGCCCTTAAACATCCAAGGCATTTCAGGGATGGGATTAAAAGTCCTTTTTAAAAGGTGATTTATCTCAATAATCACCTGAGAATCCATCTTGCACTTATTCTGGAACTTCAGTGGTTGAAGTTTGAGTTTTCCCAGATCTGGACAGAGAGGAGATAACGGAAGCTTATCTCCAGGGTGTAAAATTAACACACAGGCTCTCAAAGACATTTACACTTCTAATAAGAATAATTTAAATGCTCCTTCTTCTGAGGAGAATGAATACAGCAAAAGAAATAGAAGGTGGAAAGCTGAGAAGAAATGTTTTGTTTAAGAGAAGATGGAAGGCAATCAGAAGTATGTCTGAGCTGTAAGGTGTGACCTGCTGGTGTCTTCACAGATTTTAAGAAAGGGGGCTATTGTAGAAAGTGAAATGTTAGAGAAATTTCTGAGGATGCAAACAAAGTCAAGGACAAAGTTAAGGAAAACGATCAAACAAGCAGATCAGCAAAGTGTCAGAAAACAAAAACACCTGGATGAGAGGGTCTGGGACACCAATAGAACGTGGGAGGAAATGGAAATCAAAGGGTGCATGTCTGTAGCATGCAGCAAGAAGTGTTAGCTTGCTGCAAGAAAGAATCAAATTCAGTGAAAGGCTTTATTGAATAGAATGAAACAGATGCACCATAAGGAGTTAATAGCAAAAGATTGTTATAAACACACTTAAATCCATTAAGGATCTCTGCAATTTTTTATTCATTAAAAAAAGATCTATTCGGTGAAACGCTTCAAGATATTTCTACTGAAAAATACTCAGTCATAAAAACGTTGTTTGAAGTAAAGCATGTAGATGTGTGTGCATGTGTGCCTGTGTGCCTGTGCATATTTTGCAATGACATGGATGAAATTCTCCAGGAAACAAATCATGGCCTTATGAACTGATCTACTTTTCAGCACTAAGGCTCATTTTACAGGCTTCTTTGCTTTTCAAGGATTCTCCTCATACAAACAGATTAGTTGGAACAGTTCTACATCTTTAAAGAGCTGCTCTCTCAGGAGTATGCCATGCAGATTCTTTGTCCCATTGGAGATTTTCATGATTCCTTTTTGTTTGCAAGCTTATCAGAGTTAAAAACTGTTTGTTTTGCTTCTCACAATCTTTGTACCTAGAAACTTCCAGAGAGAGGTTTCTTATGAGAGAAAAGAGGAAGAACCTTGTGTATTGCCCTTGGAAATTTCCACTGGTACTGCAGCTATTTCTAATTGCACACACTGCAGCCATGAAGTGGAAATGTGAATCTTCTTTTTCTTTTTCACTATAATAATGGCAAGTGGATGACATGACTGAAATACATCAGTGAGAGTGTTTCTATAACCGAGATAGCACAAGGACAAGGAGAAGACAAGCTGTTTGTTTGGAGCTACTTTCATAAATAAGCACCTCTGTTTTGGGTCCATGTCTTCCCCCAAGCATTTTGATTGGAACCGCCCTGCTGCAGAGTGGGGCCATTGTGGAGAGGTGGGAGCTGGATACCTCTTGCTAAAACTCAGATTTTCCCCCACGGGCCGTATTTTATTAGTCCAAAGGAGTGTGGCTGGAAAAGATTAGACAAGGTTTCTAGAATGTAGCACCTTCGCTAAGTCTGAAGCACAGCAGCAGACTTCAGAGCAAAAAGCAAATCAGAAACAGTTGTTTAAAATTTGGTCCCTTGGTGTACATTTCTCCTTTATCGTAACAATACTTTGTCATTTTTTCTAGCTGAAGTAGGATGTTGAAGACTGAAATATTTGCCTAGAAGTGTCTATTCAAGTGAGAAAGGAAAGGAGCAACAAAGAAACCAAATTCTCTGCTCTGGGAAGTGGGCAAAGCTTAATAATTTGCACCAACAGTAAGCTCAACACTGGGAAGGAGGGAACAGAAAACAAAGTGTCTGAGTATTCCAGCATGGATTATACACCCCTTATTCTATTTATAAATGTTTTAAATGGGACCAGTGGCAAGATAATCCAGTGTCTGCTACTCCCAGGCTGTTTCCTTGGGATGCTTCCCTCCATTAACAAGGCGGACAGAGTGGCTCAGCAGCACAATGCTCTGCTTCCAGAAAGCAGCTCCCACACTCCCAGCCGTCTCCATCTTTCTTAGAATGTTGCTGGCCCTTCAGCTTTCCCCACACTTCCCTAGTTAAATTGCTCTGGCCCTGGATGCAGGAAACCATACACATCTGCTCTCTCAACTTTCCAGCCTGCTGCTGTGACGATGGGAGCTTCTGGTCAAAACCTTGGAAACAGATTTTTAATTTAGATTTTTGGCCAAACTGTGGCCTATTTTAAACCTTTCAAAACACCCTGCATCTTGTGCAGCTCTCAGTTGTCTCAAAGTAAATGAGAAGCAGCACAAGGGAGAATCCCACCAGCAGTCCTGGGTGAAACCATAGGGAGAGGGCATCAGGATGCCGCCTGCTGCTTTACTGGTTGCACAGAGAGAGCAGCATCCAGTTCTGTTTCAGGCTCTCAGCAGAGACGGATTTCTGCTGTTGTTTTTTTAATTATTATTTTTTTATTTTGTTGACATTTTAATGGAAATTTAATGTGTCTTTTTCTTCTCTCCAGATGTGTTAACAGATACACAGATCTGCAGCTTTGTAGCCACATGCCTGAGCAAATGTACAAAGAAGATAAGGGTGCTAAGAGCTTTCCCTTGTCTTCTCTGGACAATGCCAAAGCCTGTTCCAGCCCCCACAGTTCCTGTGCCACCTTCCTTGCTGGCTTGCAGGACCTGGTAGCTAAGCTGGAGAGGAAGAGCCAGCTGAGCCCTGACAAAGGGACAGCCACCATTTTCCAAAGGTCTGTGCATTCCAGTTGTAGAACACCAACACCAACATTATCAATCCCTGGTATTTCAGATGAAGGAATAGTGCTTTCCTGGACAGCTCAGTGGCACTGCTCAGCTACTGAGATCTGTGCTCTTCTAGCACTGTGAGGAATCTCACATGAGTGTTGCCACCTTCCCTGTGCCAAAGCATCTCTGCTTTTAAAGGAATACTTCTGCATTACCATGGTGTGATGGAGACTTCAGTAGTG
This sequence comes from Lagopus muta, assembly GCF_023343835.1. Taxonomy (NCBI): domain Eukaryota; kingdom Metazoa; phylum Chordata; class Aves; order Galliformes; family Phasianidae; genus Lagopus; species Lagopus muta. Next base: position 71,054,438 of record NC_064434.1, read on the forward strand.
TACAGAAGCACAGTAACTTACAGGGGGAAGAGCACTTTTCCTTGTCTTTCATGTAGGGTTATCAGTGTTGTATATTATCTCTGTTGCTGGTGAGGGGGCCACAGTGTAAGTCTGAAGGAAGGATGTCTGAACATAAGTTGTAACCTTCTTACCAGTGCAAGTTTTGGAGATGAGACTTGCCTCAGCTCAAATGAGTTCTTGATACTTAACTGCTTCAAGTCGTAGTTCTATCTCTGCAAATGAATGAACGCAGCAGTGATAGCTGTGTTGGAGGCCTGAGACAGATATAGGGCATTTCTCCTTTGCTGTAGGTGGCATTACTAATTGAGCGCTCTTAGGCAGCACGTACACTGGCAGGATTTTTTGATAGTCTACAGTTGGGCTGAGGCCTTTGGTGCCAGGGAGATTAAAATGTATGCATCACTGTTCATTTTCAGCTACTATTCCTTTCCTTTACTGTTAAAAATGGAACATAGTTTCATAGTTCACATACACAAGATATTGGATGACTAACACAAGCACTGGCCTTAGGACTGGTCCACTTGCTGCAGAGACTGAAGCATTGCTCTGCTCTGAGACATTATTTCCTCTGTGCACACAAACTCAGTAAAGACCGTGACTGAATTGACTGTGGCAGTTTTATAAATCCCTCCTCACACCTTACACATACTAAGTTTGAGTTCTTTTGAGTTGGACTTTCTTACCATTCTGTCTTGTTACTAGTGTATTATGTCATCCGTCACTACAGGGAAAATGACAATCACAGAATCACAGAATTGTAGGGGTTGGAAGGGACCTCCAGAGATCATTGAGTCCAACCCCCCTGCTAAAGCAGGCTCAATGACCAACTTATGTGCATTGGAATCAGATAGGCTAATTATAAGGTGTCTACTGCTATTCAGCATTTGCTAAGCTGTTAATGTATATCTTTTTAGCTAACAGTGCTTGTTGTAACTGAAAGTCTAATTGGAGCAAGAGACTTGCACAAATCTTCTGTCCTATCAATGTGCAATACAGTCATTTCCACTGATGCTCTGATTTCTTTTCTCTTGAATGTTTTTATTTTAAATAGTGCATTGTTTTCTGTGTAAAAAATCCCAGGGTGGCAAGTGAGAGAATATTGCTGCACAGAATTCTGGAAAGCTCTGCAGTGCTGAGCAAGTAGAGAAGAATTCTCATGATTCCCTGACATAGCAACATCTCCAATAATGAAGATGTGTAATAAAAGCTTTTGAAAGGAGTCAAAACTTGTTTGCTAGAGACAGCCTTTGTGAAGATTTGAGTTTAACATGAATTTCCATTTAGCTTCTCCTCATTTCCTGATGATGAGGGGTAAGCTTTCTGCTCACTGATAGCTACCTGCTTGCTCCACTCCTGAGAGCTGACCCACAGTCTCCTGTGGAGCTGAGTCTGTTTAGTTTAGAGATTTTGTTGAAGTTAAAGTGATGGAGACTGAGGGCAGATGTCTGGTGAAGGGCCAGCGGGTAGCTGAAATGGACTAGAAGCTCTGGAGGCTCCCCCCAGGACTAGAAGTCCAGTTGAAGGAAGTAGAAAGGCAATAATGCGGATCTGGAAGTCAGGGATGAAGTCATCAAGAAATGTACAACACAAACAGACAGCTAGCAAAAAATGCATATCCCAAACTCCATGATGTTATTTTTTCAAGTAATTTTCAGTGAAAATAAATGTAGCATCCTGCCAAGATGACAGCTATAACCAGTGAGAAAATCATTTCACAAACAAAATAACCAGAGATCAAATATTCAGGCTAGGAGAAGTGAGGAGTGTGGTCCCTTCTAACCTTGAAATAACCTTGAGGGAAGGTCCAGACTGGGAAGAAAACAGCAGAAGCCAATGTGACTTGGCAGTGGCCATAGCCAAGGGAGTGAGATATGTCAGATATGTCATTTTTTTTTTCTAAAAATCCCTTCTCTGTCTGTCTGAATTATCAAGGACTGGAGTGCAGACACAGGATGGGGCATGGGCACACTGTAGCATCCCAGATCTGTTCTTTGGCCTGGCCAAGGTCCATCCCTGCAAGTAAGGATGACTTGTCCCTTCTCTCCTCCAAGGCAGAAATCTCTTCATAAAGGGATGGGAAGGAGGCCAGGGTCTTGTCAGTCTTAGTCTATTCCCTTCTGCCCCTGCATTATTATCCTGTTCTGGGGGAGGCATGTGGTCCCATCCCCCATCAACCAGCCACAGACAAGCTTAGCAGCAGAGGGCACAGATACAGCACACACACTGGGCAGCAATGGCAGGGGGTTGGACTCCTACAACACCTCAGAATGCCTGTGTCTTGTCTTTAATTGAACAGCTGTTTATGTTTTAATCTTCATTCAGTGCATAGTCTGGGTGATAAAAGTTCAATATGAAGTTTTACCTGCACAAAAATGTAAATGTACCTCCCGAAGAAAAACAGCAATTACTTTCTTCTGTAGCCAGTTTGCATACAAAAGGAGCAGACCACTTACTTCTGCAAGGATTTTTAGTTCTAAACTGAAAAGAAATCTTACTGCAGAGCTATACAGCTGACAGGCTTTGTCACTTTGCATTCATCAATTTAAAAATCAAAGGAAAGACTACTTGCTTACTTGTCAGTTTCTGAGAAATACAGTCTAAGATACAAAAGTACAAAAATGCATTGTGTCTGCAAAACAACCCAGAGTAAATAATATCTATTCACACTCTATGTAAATTCATGCCCTAGATACGCAAATGCTAGTTCAGAAACTTGTTGGCATGAGCTGCAATAGACAAGTATACAAGCTATTGGCAGAAGAAGTACTTCCATTATTCATTTGTCACTGGTACCCAGGATAGTGATGCTATTCAAGGTAATGTACTCTCTCAAAATAAATCTTTTATCACTACGCACTTCAGCAGCTGGAACTGGTGATGTATACAAGCACATTCTGCATACTGATACATAGCCAGGAGACAGCCATGTCTTGCTGGAACTGCTCCACTGCAGCACAGTTTTACTTAAACATTATGCACTGTTTTCTCTCTTTTTAAAAAATCTAATTAAGTTAATGGTCAGATATATCTCTGCCAATGTGTACAGTGTCTTGTGTGCACAACATCTAATAAGGCACTGTTACAGTAAACACTGGAATCTGTGGGAGTCTGCATAGAGAAGTAGTAAAGATGAATTACAGTAATGCAAAAGGTCACGGGATTTTATGCTTTTCTCTAGCCTAGATCACAATAGTTATAATAAGACCCAGAACAGAGAAGAAGCAAGATTTAAATATAAATAGGTAGAATATACTTCAGTAGGCTGGGCTGATGTTAAGATAAATGAAACCTTCTTTAATTCCTGTAGAGATAAAGCAGTTTATAGTGTTAATAATATTGATCCAAACTGAAGTCTATCTTATTTAAATCAAATCAAGCTTTTTATCAATTTAGGTGTTAGTGTAGACATGGAACTTGAGAAAAAGTAAAGTGCTGAAGATTCGCCTGAGAGCAACACAGGAACTATTTATGCACAATCACATTTAATTACAATTTCATATAGAAAAACCAGAATGACAACTTTGTGCTCAAGAGAGTATTTTAAGTTTAAAACTCGTCATTCAGAGTCTTATCTTATGTCTGAAAGGTGGAGAGGAACTGGTATGTGGAATGTAAAGCATAACAAGGAAGACTCCTTTATGGTGTAGAAATTTGAAGAGATGGGAGGAATGAGGCAGAGAAAGATGGTTGTTGCTGAGATTAATCCACTTTTTTCCTAATAAGATTGTAGTAAAGGTCCTCATACGGGGTTAAAATACTAAAAAGAGAAGACCTAAGTGCTTTCTAAAGAATTTTAGTGGTGATTTCTTGAAATGATGTGAGGCAAACTCCATAGACTTTCAGGTGCACTCTTTTGTTCCCTCCTCCATAAATAACAAATGGATATAAATGAATAAGGAGAGTAATGCTCTGTGGGAAAATATTTATTTTTGGAGAAGGACAGTATTTAAGGGGCCTGAGGTACACTGGAGGACCTGCTGCTCCCATAGTCATCATAAGACATCATTCCAAAGAAGCGGAGCTTGGCTCCAGTGATTTATTTTGCAGCTGGCAGTGAAAAAAGATGGAGAAAGGATTTAAGGCTGTGAAAATAGGGCTGGTGATGGGGAAGCCATCAGCAAGAACTGCTGAGGCTTAAGCAGACACAGATGCTCCTGTGTAAAGTTCACAGCTACTGAAAGTTATCTCTAGTGCATGGCTGGCCATTGCCCTATCAGGGGCATCCCCCATGGCTTACAGAAACACTGCTGTCCTGGAGGAGCATCATACCCCACAAAGACACCCTCCCCCCAGGGACTTCCACCAGCCAGTTTGCTGCTCTCTAGAGTGCTGCTAACCATGGCCAATGCTAAGCCACAGCCCACCATCTGCAAAAGAAAATTCGCTGCGGCTTGCAGGCCATCCCCATTAATGCATGTTCTTCCTCTCCTCCACTAACGCCCATGACATATGGATGGCTGCAAAAGTTTTGTAGTATTGTAGGAACATGCCCTCTGAGAACCTGCAAATCCCAGAGCCCATTGACAGGTTCCCATTGGCCATTGGCATTACAGGATGCATCATTCCTATGTCATATGGTCAGGAGAAGGGAGCACTAGTGTATGTGTCTGGGCAGCACAAAGTATGTGACAGTGAGCTCTGTACTGATGGCTCATCAGATCTGACCAAATTGTCTGGGATGGGAAGAATTTGTGTTCTGAGTGTAGGAATGGAAAGACAGCCTAAGAGAAAGTAGAGATCGGAGAGACGCCAATCTGCATATAGGCTCCATGTACGGACTGCAGTCCTTCACCTTAATTACTGTAAGAAGAATGTTTACCCTAAATGGCTGTCTCTGGATCCAATTTCTCATTCTCTTTAAATGTTAAGTCTCCTTCCCTATATCTCATGCCGTCATGGGTGCATCTTCAGGGTGCACTTACACAACATAATACTGCCTTTGCAAAAAGTTTTTTCGCTTGACCTCATATAGCTTACTCATACAGTTGGATTTTTCCTGGGGCTTAAGCTCATTTGATCAAAGCTACTTCTGCCTGATGCATCCTGGTGCCATAATGAGAGCCTGTAAGGCACATCCATTAGCAAATTTCCACCTCTCCACAGAGGAATTCAGAGAAATTTCTGGCCTTTGTTTAATAAATCTGATTCCTTGGTTCCCACTTTGATGACTGTTTAATCAGGTAGTTTTGCCTAAAATAAAAAAAACCTCAAAATGAGTCCAGAGGCAGCTCAGAATTAATTGTAATCTACCCATCTAAAACTTCTTCATGGTAAGAAATTACCCTGTGTTATTTTTGGTATTATAAAATTGTGAAAAAAAAGAAAAAAAGAGAAAACTCATATATTAGTTTAAAATGAGAAAAGCAAGTCTAATGAGCAGCTGTTAACTCAGCCAAACCCCTTTCCTAACCTGACATGTACTATCTTATGTCAGAAAGATACACTGAATCCAGGAAATTTATAATCGTGATTGAAATGATAAGAAAAAGAGTGCCAAGTAACTGAAGGAAATTAAAAAAAAAAAAAAAAAAAAAAGGATGCAGAAAATTCCAGAACAGGAAATGTAGCTGGTACTGCCCCAAATGGAAATTCTTTACAGCAAACTGGAGATCAGCAGCACCCATTAGTACTTTATTTCTAGCTGTACATACTGTGCTGAAATGTTACTGCTAAAAACATTCAAATTTTTTTCATATATAAGAGTCTCATGTAATAGCAAACATCCATTAATTTAGGTAAATGCTTTGCCTTTTTTTATTATTATTTTTTAAACAGGTCAATAAACTACTGTCTTTTTGTCCATATTCTGTACTCATGGTACATATGGGTGAATGGATTGTGCACTTGGGTTGGTGAGATTTTGGAACAGCATATCAGGCTGATAAGCACTGCTGTTTCTCCACCTGTGCGAGCATGCAATGGAGTTAAAAACATCACAGTGCATTAATTACCCATAGGCTCCAAGAGTGGTGTTGCTGCTGATGCAAGGAAAATGTTGTGCATACAACCTCTCTAATATTTGAGACTGATAAACCTGAAAGCACACAGACACACATGCACACACATGCAAGTACTGATGCTGTGCACTCAGACAAAACCTGCTCTGTTTGCAGTTTCACTTCTCTGTGCAGCTGGGAGCATGGGGGCTGTGCCTGGCTGGGGATTGTCAGTCACTGATACTTATCCCTGAGGGACTATAATTACCCAAACCCAACTGTTCAGGAAAGGGTACTAAAAGAAAAGAGTTCTGAATAATGACATCTTCCTAATTACCCATGGGTTTCTTTAAGAAACTGATCAATTCTCTTGTCAGAAACTGTAAAGCTAAAGTTCATACTGTGCTGAGGAAGATGAATCCCATTGTGTTTGCTTTCTTCGAGTATCTACAAGTGGCAAAAGCCATCCTTCATCCTTGTGGCTCTGCCAGAGACTGTTGATACTTTGGTTGGAGGATGCTATAAACATACACATAAGATTCCAAAAATCATATGTTATTCAGAAACCTAACTATAAAGCTCCTCAGCCTCTTCTGTCCAAAAATTTAGATGAAAATCTCATGACAGAAAGCTTTCCTGTGACAATTGCCAAAATGCCCCCTCCTTAATGGGCCAGACAGAAGTTCCCTGAGAACCACTTTGACTGCTGTACAAAAGCATAGCCCTTTCCTGACCCCTGGCCTGCAGGAGCTCCCACAGCATTGCTGCCACAGCTTCATCAAGCTGTGGTTGCAAATGGATTACTTCATCAGCAGTGCGTGGCCTGTTATTTCCAGAGTCTGTCCCCTTTTCCCTTTAGCTATAAAAAGAAAGAAGAGATGGCCTTGGAACTCTTCCTCTGTAACAGTGGTTCATAATATTTTTAGCTCATATTCCCCTTTCTTTTCTGTATTAACGTGTCCCTTCTTCCACTTCTTACATTTGCTGTCTTGTCCTGACGCTCTGTATCCCAAACCTCTAGCCTTCCTCTCAAGACTTGACAATTTAACTCACCTTTTCTCCCAGAGAAGATCAGTGATTCCCATCCTGCAGCAAAGGCACCCCTGCCTCTGAGCTCTTGGCCACTGCTCTGTCCATCTGCCTCCGCTCATATCTCTCTTGCTCCCCATGCACTGGCCCTGTGGCTTGAGGCACATACCTCGCCCTTCACCCTGCTACTCATTAAAACTGCATCCCTACCTGCATGCCATTATTTATTTGTTATTCAAAGCATGTGGGCTTTGAATTTTTTATTCAAAGCATTCTTGCTTTTGCTGTTTGCCCGGGCATGTGAAATTTTAGAAGCAGGCCCAAACACATCAGGCTCAATAGTGAGATGGTTATACTCTTTTAAGGAAGCTTGTGCAGTGATAGATCTCCAGAATGAAACACTACCACACAGTTAACATTCATCAGATGTATTCGTGCCAATGAGTAGACACAGAAACGTAGACTGACATTAGGAGAATTCATACAACTGTGTGTGCACAAAGCAGATAGATAGTCAGTCATTTCAACTCTTCATGAGTTAAAGTCAACTTTAATGGCAGTCCACAGATGCAAACTGTCCTTGTTCTTAAGAATGAGACACTAGCAGTTTTTCAGCTGAAAGAATGGGTTTTCATCAATTTCAGTGGAAAGACAGCAAAGCTCTTATTGCCTCCAATGAGCTGGAGAAAAAGAAAGAAGGAGAAAAAGAGTAAAGAGATTTTTCCTGCCATAACTAATCATTGCAAACATATTTATTTCTGATAAGTATTGTAACATACATAAAGCTAAAAAATATGTGTATAAGATTGATTTGAACTTTGGTAAAATATTGCCTTTGACTTATAGGAATACACAGATCATTTCAACTGAAAAGGAAGAATTTTCAGGTTATTATAAGCAGAAAAAAAAGTTTTCTAATGGAAGTTAAACACAAAGCTTAGTTGAACATAAGTTACTGGACAATTAGACCCTAACTAAAACTAAAACTTTCTTTACAAAGACAGGAAAAAAAGCTTGGATTCCACATATACTGAAAACATATTTTTAACAAGCTGTTCTTTATTGTATTGAATCACACTGTTCATGTTTTTCCTTCTACAAACAATGTTGTGTGCTTTAGACAGAATAAGGCAGGAACAAAGAAGTTAAAAAAGTCAGAACAAAGCAACTTATAAATGAACTCAGATTCATTCAGCTGAGATAATCAACACATGCTGTACTTCAAAACTGTTGGAAAGGACACCAGAATGACTCTATTAGACAGGTTATTTTGCAAAAGTACTGACCAACTGAAACAAAATACCTCGTGGAACCTTAGAAAATACATATCAATCATTAGAGATAGCTTTCCCTCCTTTCAGTACAGTCCAGAATGAACAATATGCGACATTTGGGTTGTAACAACTAAAGACCAATGGATAGGAAACTCATTTCATTTTCTTCCTTCTCACTACTCAATTGGCATTTTTGATGGAGCAGTACAGACTCTCATGGTCTTCTCAAGACAATCCCTGTTTTAGACTTCAGGGAGCCCATGAACACAGCACAGCTCATCAAATTCTGCAGAATTCATTCTGAACCATAACTGTCACCTATTTCTCTTAGCAAAGAAGAGATTTCCCACTAGCAAAAAAAAAAAAAAAAAAAAAAAAAAAAAAAAAAGCAAAAACTAAACTAAACTAAATAAAAGAACCGTGGCCTTGAAAGCCTACTAAGCCTAGTGATCCACAAAGAGAGGAGATAACAAAGCAACATGGATCCTTCTTCCTGGTGCTCCTATGAATGATAGCTTGTTCTTCTTTGGTTATTTCTCTGGTACAAAGTGGGCAGAAACACCTGGGTCTCAATGCTCTAATAAACAACAGCTTGTAAGTGGTGTGGCAATTGGATCAATACATGAATATGGAAATACAAAGCAATTATAAGTGAAAGCTATATGTTTCCCTGTGTGACAAATGAAAAGGTGTTCAAAGACTAAGACCTGCAGAAAAAAAAATGAAAAGAAAGAAAAAAAAATGATTGATACAATGAGCTGTACGAATTTCTATGTGGAACTCAGGGATATTGCCTTCCTAGTCTGTCATGGAGAGTAATAGCTGTTCAGAACTAGAAAATCTGTGTGGTTTTTTTTGTTTGTTTGTTCATTTGCATGGTTTTTCCCCATACAATTTTATGCATTACTTTAACTAGACCATTATCTTCAAGGTAGCCTACTCCTTTAAATGAAACTACATTACACTGAATATTGGAAGGAAAAACTGCCATAACGTATTAGGGTGTCATTTAGCTCAGCTCTACGAGAAACTGCATATATGTTTGCTTCAGTGCTGTGCTGATCCAATGAGGAAATTGATTTGCAGCTGGTTTAATAAAAGAATGTCAGAGTCCACTTGTCAGGACAGGGAAGGAAGCAGATGGATCTTTGGATTTGTTTATGCTCACTGTAACAAGAATGGAGATAAATTTTGGGGTTTCTAGAAAGGTTTTGGCTGGTGGTTCTGAGAGCCTTTGGGCTCTGGGCAGCCTTTTCCATAGTGTGAGGATCAGGGACATGGGAACAGTGCAGGGTACCCTCACACAGCACTGTGCTGGCTCTTCCATTCTTGTCCCCATCAGCTATTGCAGACGATATCCCCAGTTTCAGCTAGGCCTCCACAAATTGCACAGTTAGCTGCACCAGGTTCCTCAGGAGGATTTTCATACCAGAGGGAAGAAGCTATACACGTACTTTGTGCTGGTGACCAGGCAGCACAGGTTAGGGTCTAATTGTCCAGTAACTTGTGTTCAAACTGAGGTTTTCCTTAATGTATACACATAATCTTTCTTCTCTGTATTGCATCCTGTGTTCTCTGGTTCTCATACACATAGTTTACATTGTTTTTATTCACTAATTATCGATACATTTAGACGTTTTGATCACTAGTTATACCTTTATTCAGCTGGAGTGATATCCATATATCAAATATAATATTTGATATTGTATTTGGATATTGGTCCACTTGTACACACAATTTTCTCCATGCAATACTTGGTGTATTTTGTGCAGACCTGTACAGATGACAGGCATCAGCTTTCTGCTTGTTTGGTCTATTATCAGTTGCGTTTTCAGCCTCACTGTTACTACTTTTATATAACTGCAGCACTTAGATGTCACATTTCTTGGGTCTCAGTAGCAGTGCTTTGACCTCCTGGGGTGACTCCTTCAGTTCATTTGCAGCATTTCAATACAGAATTACTTATGCAGTACTACAAAGGAGGACCAAGCACTATGTTCAATTCAAGGTTCAGAAATAAATCTGTACAAAAAAAACTAGTGTGCTTTGTAGGTGATACTGATAGTTGATGTGGAAGGAAGGATTTTTAGAAACTGAATTGTTCAAATAGAGGGAAGCAATGAAACTCAAAGCTGCTGAATGCCAGTGTGGTTTGCCATCATATTTCTGCATCCATAACGTAGAAGGTAAGAAACTCACTGAACATCCCTGGATGTCACAGAAGAGAATTTGGAAATACCCTAGCAACTCCGGGGCATGATGGCTGAAGACCTGTTTTGGAGGCAGATCTAGGAGTAGAAGAATTAAAATTTCCGAATTGGGCTGCCGTCTTATCTGTGAGGCATAGACTTTTAGAAGACTGACATCAAACCCCTCCCTGACATTTGAGTACTTTCCTATTTTCCATCTGCAGAAAATGCTGGTATATACATTGCAGTGACTGGTAAGAAATGCAAGTGTGCACCAGCCCCTTGTCAGTCTGCCCTCGGGACTCAATCTGCTGCATGTGTCACACAGGCTAAGCCTAACAGATGGGACTGACTGATGAATACTTGCCAGTAACAAAGATCAAACTAGGAGCTGTATTCCTGTGGCTGGATGAAAGACACAAAGAGGCAGAACAACTTCTAAACTTCCATGGCTGACAGACAACCTGCATGTCTCATAAAACAAATTCCACAGTTCCCTAGGTGGATGGGACTGTGGTTGCAGAATGTGTGTGCAAACATGTGGCTTGCATTCTAGACCTGACAAAAATGTAGTTTCTGGGTCAAAGAGAAATACAGGTTTTAAAAATGTGTATTTTTAAAACATCTACTCTTTGTCATCTATCCTGCGTTCATTTTTCCATTTATCTTATCCACGCTTATCTAACTTACACACAAAGAGACAGAAATAAAATTAAATGCTCTGAGATCACTGTGATACACAAGTGTTTCTGCTTGCATGCGCTAGTTGCTTTTCTCACCTTCCTGGTTACTGAACAGTAATTTCCATGGGTCAGAAACTGTCAGCTAATCTTGTACAACAACGATTCATCTGCAGTTGGTCTTAAGGCACTAGAACAATAAACATGAATGATTCATCCTGCACAGTGTCACCCAATTAGTTTCACTTTGACCTATAGTAGTAGATCAGCAAATTTAACTTGTGGCCTGGCCATTTACTTTAGAGGGTTCTTGCACCCCTCACTTCAGGAAGGAAAATTTGTTTCCAGAGCATTTCTGGGGTTTATTCACCTCATAACCATCTCCACCCAAGGCATTAAAACCATGGTTTTGTTCCTAGGAAGTAGTGGAAATGAAAAACAAAGACAGATTTAAACATGCTTTGATGAATTTTGCATTGATGTTCTTTTGCAATGTGGTGTAAAATGCATTTTGTCTAGGTGGTTTGAGTCTCCTCTGCAGAGTAAGAAACAAATATGTTCCTGACAATCCTTCACAACTCCATGCCAGCTTTCCTGTGCTGAGATTCAGGAGGATGAGAATACAAAATATTTTGTCAAAAGGAATAAAAACAGCATCCTATGGTTCAGAAGTCATATCAGCTATTGTCAGGGTGATACTATGGCTTCCCAGAGTCCTCTGGAAGTGAGCCACACTGAGGAATGGTGGAAGCATATGAAGTGAGGTGGCTCTGTCTTACTTGCCAGTTGTTACCTCCTCTCCTGTGGGATTGGCAACTGTCTCAAAAGAGCTGGAAATCACTATCTCTGAAGCAGAATATTTGAAAAAAGAAAGCATTTTCAGATAGGCCAAACCTACCCATGTTTGTATTGTGTAGAAAGATGTATAGAAGGGTGGTGCACAACCTCTGGTCCTGAGCTCCCACCAGGTGGAAGGAGGAATGTGGGGACATGTGATTCGCAGAGGGGTGGCAGGGCCAAGTTCCTCCAGATGAACACTTCCCAAGGGTTGAGTATTTATGTGTCTGTATGGGTGTCACTCATCCACAGCCAACATCAGTGGAGGTCACTGGCAGCTGGGAGGAAGGGAAGTAGGAAGGAGGAAAACAAATGAAAAGAAGGGAGTGGAAAGTCCACACAGTCTTTCAGTGAGGTGCACATTTTAACTAGAAGGGATCTGTTAGAAATTGTTCAGATTCCTTCCACATGCATTTCCTAGGGGCAGTATATTTGGGATATTTGCCTGTCGGTGTTGATACCCATATCTTAGACTAATGCCAGATATTGGGGGTATTCAGCTTCTTTCAGCTGTTTTCAGAGAGAAAATCCCAGGAGCCAAATCTTCATGAGGACATCAGAAGAGAGTCACCCTGAGACACCCCAGCACTGTACTTCACTGCTGTAAGTAATATCAGGAGCCTCAAAGCATGTGTGAGGAACGGGCACCCTCAGAGACTCTGGAGGCGTAAAGCAGAACTGGATGGGTAGCTCAAAGCAATTAAGTGGTGGGTTTTGAGATGGGTTTGTGTATTTCCCTGTAGAGTAAGGCTGTTGTTGATAAGTGAAAATTAAATGTCTTTTGCTAGTCCCCTCAGGGTGACAATACCTGTCAGATGTATCCATCACGCACTCAAATCTCATTCACTTCCTCCCACTCTTTAAAGTAATAGTTATCTTCAACACCTCTGGGCTTGTATACTGTCACTGAGCTGGAACACACCTCAAACTGCTATCTACTGCAAGGACAAAGGGAAGGAAGGGAAGGAAAGATCAAATAAAGAAAAGGAGGAACAAGAAGCCCACATAAAATTTATTTGTTGTTAAAACTTTTTTTGTTGGGGAAGCTGTTCTTCCTTGTCACCATTCCTACTCCTGAAAAGCTTTTCCTGCTATCTATTTACATCTCATTTAAACATGCACAGACTAAACTCAGTATTCAGGTTGTGCCTTCAGTGCGGTGTAGAGTAGGAATCTTCAAATATCTTAAGAGACCTCTTATTCTATTTTGGCAACCTAGAATGATGTTTGCTTCTATACACAAAATTCACAACAATGTTCATGTGCATTTCTGCAGTACTCCAACCTAATCAGTTATTCCCAAACGGTTTTGCACCCAGTTCCTCCTCAAGAGCTGTGGCTTGCTCTTTTTAGTTTCCTTTTAGTAACTCATAGGTTCTTAGATATCAATCTGCCCAAGGTCATTCTGTGATAGAGATCTTCTTTCCAGTCCCTTGCTTGGTGTCTCCCTGCACTGAATGACTGTGCTGTATTGTGGTCAGAATATAAGCAAAAGCACCACATAGGAAAGGTGACAAGGAAGACTATATAGCCTCCTCTGTTTGTCCTTACATTTTGACCAAATAGAAGTTTTCTGAACTCCTTTTTTTAACTTCTTCCTACACAATGCTTTTCTAGTTTGCTTGTGAGAACCTGTGATGTACTGGAAAAGCATTTATAAGCTGAAATGCAGGACACCAATGCCTTTCTGCTATTTGTGAAGTCCCAAATCTGTTGTAGCAGGAAACTGAATGTTTGTCACAGTTTGTCCTTGACAAATCTATGATATTTCTTACACTTCTTATTTTTTCTTACTGGGGCATGCAGGTTATCCTGCTGACTGGTAGCTGACTGTTTTCTTCTAACAACTGAATTGTCAGGTCTGTAATCCTTGAGATCATCCAGTCTCTATGCTTTTCAAAAAAGATGAAATGTTTAACTTTCATCCATCTTGTGATACCTCTCCTATTTTTCAACAGATCTTAAAAAATAGTAGTTAATGCAAATAAAATTAGACAGGATCATAAATGGTGTAGGGTGAAGTACACTGGAACCCACAAATTTGAAAACATCATCCTTACTTATACATTGTAAGCCAATCTAGTTGAAACATCTTCTATTACATTTGGTCTCAGTTCATGCATACTTGCACTTTCCTTGTCTTCACCTGAGGTTCATAGCATTAAGGACTAGTCCTAATCTAATCAGAGAAACAAGGGCAAAGAAGAGAGGGTTTTCTGGTTTAAAGAGTTTTGTTTTTTGTTTTTTTTTTTCTTTTTTTTCCACTCCTTTAAGGAAGCCCCAGTGAACTGTCCCTGCCAAATCTTTGGCAAATTCAAGCAGTGAACTCTGGTGCTCCCCTAATCCCTAAGCTGCCATGGTGTGGGTGCACCATCCTCCATGGGACTGTAGGACAGAATAATTGCCCTTTGTTATTGACAGCTTGTCATCATTGTGTGAAGAAAGGCATATTTTGCACTCCTGAAGTTTCATGAAAGAATGCTGAACAAATAATAAGTTATGGTACTTGAAAAGAGGAGGTTAAAGCCTTCTCCATAACAGCAAAACTGAACCTCCAAAAAGAGGCAGAAAATGCCCTTTCCTTGCTGATGTGAGATTCGTTCACAGGTAATTTGCTGAGGTCATTGAAATTATTCCTTACAGAAATGCTCTGAGAACAAAATTCCAACACAAATTTTGTTAGAAAACATCTAGGGAAAGCAAGAAGTGGAGGTTTGTGCTTACAGCAAAAAGCTGGCCTTGACTGCATTTCCTTGCGTAAAGATGTGCCTGAAGTACAGGTACAGCACAGAAAAAAATCTATAAATGAGGAATTCATACAATTAGGGGTCAGTGGGGTTTCTTGATATAAAGCTAAGAATAATTTGAGCCGCAGTCAAGGTGCCTGGAGATATAGGTGGCAGTAATTAGCTTCATGCTGGGTTTAAAAGATAATATATCAGATGTAATCATCAACAGCTCATGAGACAACAGAGGACAGGTTCAAATAACTGGTACATAGAGGGAGAAGGTACACCGAGTCAGCACTGTGTGAGACAGTTTTCCTTTTGCTGGGTTCTTATCAGTGAAATATGATGGTCACAGATGTGCCCAAATTTCAAGAAAAATAATGTTTTACATCTTGTACGTGGAATGTGGTCTTTCACGATAGGAACACCAAAAATAACCAGTGCAACATTTAAGTTTCAAGCCTGTTCCTTCTCCCAGCTTTTTGAAAGCCTTCTTTTATTAAGAGCCAGGTTTCCCACTTCTCCCATGTGTGAGGGGAGGTACCTCACTGGTGCTAAGGCTGCAGGTAGGTGCTTATGTGCAGTGGGCAGATCCACGTTCCCACTTCACCCACTCTTCCTCTCTGCTCTCCAGATACAAGGGTGCATGACACAACAGTGCCAGAGATGTTCACAGCCACTCTGGGACAGCGGAGGGCCTCCTGTCTTCCAGCACTCCTCCTGGGAAAGCTCTGCCTGAGGCACACAAGAGTGAGAAAAAAGGCAGCTTGATTCCAGCCAGGGTTGGAAATTATTCTGGCAAGGTGTTCATGAACCAGAAGGTGAAAACCTGTTGGTGTCAGTGGGAGAAAGAGACTAAAGAGGCAGATGGTGTCAGTTAAGCAAGCTGGAATCACAGGCTGCTTCTTTTCTGAATGATTATCAGGTACGCTGATTGTGGGTTTTGGAGTAGTTAAGGCAGTCATTTATTCGGGTTCATGTTATTCTGCTGTTCTTACAGATGGCTTTGTAACATTTCTTTCTCAGTAGGGTTAGAGACTGATGCCTGAAGAGATGCTGGGTGAATTATGTACACTTGAGAAGGCTCTTCACTCACATGGAATGAACACAAGGTGTGCCTTTTCTTTTTAGGTAAAGGGGAGATTTCAGCTTCCAGCAAGAAACCAAGCAGGAAGTTTTTTTCTTGGGCAAAAGAGGTCATTTTATTTATGGTATATGGAGCTAAGAGGCAGTGGTTTCAGAAGCAATTGCTACCAGGTGTGAATCTGTAGCACACATTAGCTCCATGCCATCTGTAGAGTCAGACGTGTCCCAGAATGAGAATCCCAAAAGCTGATTGGCTAGACAGGCACAGTCTTCATGAACCACTGACTTCCAAGCTGAACAGGGTAACTGCTACGTTGAGTTAGAGATTTCTTTCCCAGAAGTAAAGTACGAGCTTAAAGAAATGCAACTCAATTAATGGGCAGACTAAGTCCCTGGGGAAATAGGAATTCTTTTCTTTTTTTTTTTTTTTGACATGCTCATTACCATTGGAGGTGCAGCAAAGATGAAGCTGAGGGTCACTGAAAAGAAAAAGATTGAATCTGAAGTACTTTATCACTGAAATTGCAGCATTTTCCCCTTACCAGTTTTTAAAACCTAAATATCCATTATAATTCATTGGTGCTTAGCTTATCTGTTCTGTTCCATTTTATTATTAGCAAGTGTGCTTATAGGGGTATAATTGCATGGCAGAATGAGAGCAGAATGACTTTGTTTCCTTGCTCAAGAGCTTCAGAAGAGTTCCAGCTGCTTTGAAATCATACAGTAGGGTTGCTAAGTACACGAAGTCAGAGGCAGAGTTGAAAAGCTCTGTTATCCATCATAGACTCATTTTTCAAACTGGTTTTTCTTCAGTTGTAAGAATATGATGTGTGCAATTTTGTATAATACAAAACGTGTGAGCAAATGACATTTTGTCTGTTTCTATTGTTGTTCTGAGACAACACTTTCCTTTTTCAGCTAAGTGTTCCCAAATTATTCCAATAGCTTCCTAAATTACCCTTATACAGCTACTAGAAAAAAAATTTTTGTAGGAAACAAGGAAGAACACAATATTGAGAAATAAAATGCAAAACATGAGAAAAGTAATAGGGAAGAATCGTAACCATCTTTTTATCTATACCCTGCAAATTTTATGATATGTGCTATATATATATACCCGAGTTTATCAGTGCCTCTGGGAAAATTGCCAATATACTAGCCTAACCAATTAATGGGAGAAACCAAAGTCTACTCCTAGAATGTCATTGTCATAGCAGATTTCCCATTTAATGGAACATATAGAAGATGAGAAATCTCAAACAGTGGGATTCAGAAAGAGTAACTGATAAATCAAAGGCTCGATTCATCAATGCGCTGCCTTTGGTACACATTGGAGAAGCTCTGTCAGCCTTGGATTTCTACAAACATAAAAGCCAGAGGGAGATATTGGTGAGTCAAGAGAGAAAGACTGATGCAATCAATACTTTTTTGTTAGTGGCTTTTTCCCAGTTCATTTAAGTCTTTTCAGATTGTTTTTTCTGCCTCAGGAAAATATTCATTTGGTATTTGATTCTTTCCAGAACATGTGTGGCTTCCATAAGAACAGATCACAACAAAAGCAAACCAGGGAGCCTTGTAGCAACCATGAATTAAGTAGGTGCATAGCAATCAAGTCACCCTATTTGGTAATGGGTATGAAGATTAAGGAGAAAAAGTAAAATTAGTGCCTGATCCAAACCCCACTGGAATTGATGAGTTAGGGACAATTCCACAGGCAGAAGGACTCAATTCGTCTGCTGAACTTGGGGGCTGGTGCCTCACAAGCAGCCATATTCGCATGTGAAGTCTCATCTCTGCACCCTCTGCTGTGCACCAAGCAAAGGTTCTGGAGAAAAATGCTGCTAATCAACACAGGAAGGTACTGGGTTATTTTAATCTTAGAAAATCGCCATTTAAAATTTGTGGCCAGCTTCAAATGAAAGGGACAGCCACAGTTCTAGAAAGAAAGTAGCCAACATAGCGCGTGGAAAAAAAAATACCTGATAAGATTCACTGCATTCAGCTAGACCTTGGTAGAGATTTCTTTGAAACATCCTGGGATACTTGAAATCCCTTCCCTGAGTGGACAGACATGCCACAGAAGAGCTCCTGGAGATGTGCACCTTCTGTGGCCATGCTGGAGGCTGGCAGGATGCCCAAGGTGATGCCAGTGGCACTGGACACATGTTTGGTGGTACCGCTATACCTATGCCATGCTGGGGGAACCAGATCTCCCATATAGTGGATGCCTCAGATTTCAGACTGACTGCTTCAACTCAGGAGGTTCCCAGAACTTTCACTCGAGCACTGAGAAGTTTAGAGCCCTAATTCGGGTAGCTGGAATAGATGACAAACTGCAGATCTCAATATTTAGGAGATCAAGAACCTTACTTGTAACATGACTGAATCGACTTAAAAGAGCATTTTCAAGGCAAATAATCTAGTAAAGACGATCTCATTAAACTATGCAGTTTCCCAGCTCTGGATTAAGGCACTTATTTCAGATGAACCTAAATGGAAAGCAGAGGAAATTTTATTGTAATTTTCTAGTTCTGTGGAAACGTGATTCAGCTAGCATATATGGTGTCAAGTATACTGCTAACTAAATATTTATGTGAACCCTATTGTGCAGTTAGAAAATCTCCAAGGAGTTTTCTTGATAGATGCCATAGGCAAGTGGAAATGTACTGTAGAAAAGAAGCACCTCTGGAATACTTGCTGTGGAGGAGATTTCGAAGAACGGAAGAGAGGAACACTTAGCACAGAGCACAAAGAAATAATTGATCCCTCCGTGAACTGGGAAGATAGATTCAATAGCATCTTACAGGCCTTCAGTAACTTGATTAATTCCCACCTGAGCCCTCAATATAATGTAGAATTCATCACATGCCTAAAATTTCCTTGTCCTCTGGCTTCTACACAAACTGTCACGTTCAACTTTCCTTAATTCTTTCTGCAGAGTTCCACTCCTTTTAGAGTGCCAGTCAGTAATTTCCATAGACAACTGAAAGAAGCATAGATTAGATCGTGATATCAAGTAATTGAAGCTGTTTAAAAAAAAAAAAAAAAAAAAAAAAAAAAAAAAAAAAGCAGAGTGGAAAATTAAATTATATGTTCTGGTTTGTTATTTATGTTTTATTTATGTTCATGAACAAGTGTGATGGAGCATACATTCAAAATACCTTGTAAATTAAGATATGTAGGATAAAAATCCATGAAAAATCCCAGCCACTTTCATTCCCTCATAGTCACATTTGTGCCTCAGCCCCAATCTTTCTGCTGCTCAGACCCGCACGGAGTGTGAACTGCTTCTGGCTCCAATGTTAATCTCACTTGCACTAATTTAAATCCAAAATAGCTACTCTGAAGTCAGTTTAAAATGTTGTAGTTGAGAACAGGATTAAAGTTTTAAGGCCATTTTTTTAAAGGGAATTAGGTACCCAGTCTCTCAAAATTCAATTGTAATCGGATTAAAATTTGGCTCTAGGGAGTTTATTACCCAGTCTCTCAAAATTCATTTGTAATCAGATTAAAATTTGGCTCTAGGGACTTGATCCTACTGCCGATTACTTCTCATGGTGACCTCAGGGGCGTTCAGTGGGAACTGGGTGCCTGGGTGTTTTAAAGGTATAGCCCTCTCTATCTCAAGAAAAGCTCAGTTTCTCTTCATACAATTTTTAGTGTGCTAGTGTCAGTGTTTACCAGTCCCTTGCCTGGCATCAGAAACAGAATGTTGATTTTTGGCTGAGCCTCCTATATTTTGAAGTCCCCATCAATCACAGCTGTGCTCCCCCTTTCTGACATGTACTCACATGTGACCTCTTAGAATATTCCATTCCTTATTTCAAGGATATATTAGGATTGTAGCATTTTTCTTTAGCTGATATTTGAGTAAACATGTATTTCCGTCACCACATTTTTTTTTCTGTCTAATGAAATTTGTTGACTGCATAGAAATGTTCAGTTAGTAGAGGCAGTGAAATTACTCACTGCAAATGAATTATCAGATAAGGTCATCTTTCTCATCAATCCTTCAGTACAGAACTTACATCTGAAAAAATCCTTCATTATTTCCAAAAATGGCTTAAATTTGTTTATTTTAGTCAGTGATATTTTTGGAATTCTTTCATTAAATCAGAAATTACTTATTATTTTCAGTGCACAGTGGTCACCCAGAATTATTTCTTCTCTCTAATTAGATGATTGTATTCATTTAAAGCAGGAATTAAATGAAGGCAGATGGGGATGCATACAAATTAGCAGACATCAGCAAAACTATCATGGTAAAGTTCAGCTTGGGCACAAATACATTGTTAATAAACCTCTTATTAAGTCATTATTTTTAGATTTATGCAGAAGTATATGAAGTATCTCAAGTGCTTCTTTGCACACAGGGAAGTTGGTACATGGTCCGTGTGTTTTGTACAGTTTGTGTCTTCACAGCTGATGGAAGCAGCTGATTGTAGCTGCTAAGGGGAGTATGGTGACTGGCCCAGGGGGGACAAAAGGGATGGGAAAGCTGCAGAGGCTTCAGCAGACATTAGGAACCATGGGACAGACTCCTTTGTTGAGTGGGTTTGCAATACAAACTGGTGTGATTGTGGTGGTGGATGCCACACTGGCCTCTTCCATCTGATGTGACAAAAAACTACTCTGCTTTCTCCCTGCCTCACCGACATAGAAAGTCACCCAGATATACATGTCCACTCTTAAAATACAGATGGGTCATGCAAAACACTTTCTTTCTTTAACTGATTTATCGGTGGGTTAGCAGTGCTGTGAGCTTGGCAAAAGCTAACTGTAGCCTTCCACTAAAAACTGGAGAAATTAGTTATTTCCCTTGTGTAACCCAATTTGTGTGCAATGTGTCACTTTGGCTCAACTACAGGCAGTTGACTTCCTTTACAAACTGTCACTTTCATGCTGTTGGGATTTTTCTATATTTTTAATAATGAAAGTTTGGATAACAGCCTTTTTTAGCATTACTTGTAGAATAAATTAAAAAAAAAAAAAAGAAAGAAAGAAGAGGCAAAGCTTCTGAGTCACCAAAACTACTTCACCTAGTCTGAATTCACACAGATTTAAAGGTATGCAGTTCTTGTGGGCAAAAATAATAGTTTTGAGTGAGGGAATTCCAATCAATTGAATTTATTGCCTATTAACATAAACCTCCAATTACTGATTCCAGTATTGAGAAAATAAGTAAATGAATAAATGAAAGCTTACAGAAAACATCTTGTCTTCCAGTAGATATTCCCTGGGCTCTGACTTAACTACCACTGGCTATAACAGCTGCTTGCAAGACTAGGTCATATACAAGGAACTGATTGTGAATGTGGCTGTGAAATCCCAGCCTCATCTTCTACACAGGCCTGTATGAATATCACATAGGACATGAACCTAGCTAGTCATGTGCCAACATAACCTAGTTATGTTGAAAACTAAGATCAGTGTGACCTGTAGGCAGAAATCAGGAGGAACAGTGTAGAGAGAATCTATGAAATGCAGCACATTGAAGAAGCAGGTACATGTGCTGGAAAACCACTTGTGAAAAGAAACAGGGACTCTGTAGCCTAAATTAATCTAGAAGACAGTGCTGGTGGGCAGAACACCAAAGAACTGCTCCAGAATCTAACAGAAAAAGTCTGAAAGTGTAGGATACAAAGCCAGGCAGTGTTAAGATGTTAGAAACATGTCTCACTTGTAATACAAATTTTAAGATATACCTTGTAAAGTATGCAGAACAAAGGAATGGTAGAAGAAGAAAAAACTAACATGAGGGAGCACAGTAATAATGCAGGAAATGTGACTGCAAATTTTGAAGAAAAAATATGGAAAAAAATGGTGTAAGTCAACTTTAGTTTAGAGAAGGACAGATGAAGAATTTTTAGTAGGATTGTGCTACAGCTGTCTGGTGAGTGCTTACACTTAGAAATGAACAGAGATTTCTGCACTGTTAGAACTGCTGTCAGATATTTTAATAGTAATAGAATGAGTACAACTTCAGCTCTGCCTTAGAATGCGTATGAGTTACAGACGTACGTTGGTCCCAGATAAAAGTAATATTATTGCTATGCTAGCCTGTCACATTGTTCTTAATTTCATTGTGTCTAATCAGACTTTGTAAGTGGGCAGGTTACAAAATTCTCCAAGTATCTTTCTAAATGCATTACTATTATTTCAGAAAGGCAAATTCTGATGAATAAGAAGAAGTCACTGGTGAAGTGGATTAGATTTGCATTGGACTGCTGGTTAGCCTGGAAATCTGAACATCAGAGCAGCATACAATTTCTTCAATCAAAAGACAAAATCTATTTGGACCTTGCCCTCAAGTGATGGAAAGAAATCTCTAAGGAAGGGCTTTCTAAGGAAGGCTACAAGATACGAAGAAAAAGAAAGGGGAAGAAAAAGAAAGGGGAAGAAAAACAGCCTCCAGATAGTCAGAACTAAGAAACACTTTCAAAAAAATGCTTTAATAAAAGCTTTATCTTATATTACATTCTTTGCTAGTTTTTTTAATGTCTTTGTTGCCAGCCTGCATGGATTAGATTAATTAAGAAAGGAGAACAAAGGGAGGCCATTTATGAGAAGCATTCTCTAGAGACCTTATCAATCATATTTTCCTTTTGCCACACTACGTATCAGGAAGTAAACATGAAGACATGACGCAAAGAAATGAACTCGAGCTGTTGGAACAGGTCTAGAGGAGGGCCATGAAGATGATCAGAGGGCTGGAGAATCTCCCCTACGAAGACAGGCTTCTAGTACCTGAAGGGAGCCTACAGGAAAGCTGGGTAGGTACAATTTATAAGAGCATGTGGCTACAGGATGAGGGGAAATGGCTTTGAATTGGAAGAGGGTAGATTTAGACTAGATATTAAGAAGATATTATTTGCTGTGAGGGTAGTAGACACTGGAACAGGTTGCCCAGTGAGGCTGTGGATGCCTCCTCCCTGGGAGCATTCAAGGCCAGGCTAGATGGGCTCTGAGGAACTTGGTCTGGAGGGAGGTGTCCCTGCCTACAGCAGGGGGGTTGGAACTGGGTTATCTTAAAGATCTCTTCCAACCCAAATTAGTCTATGGTGCTATGACACCAGCACTCACTGCAGGAACCCTGCAAAGTGAATGTGACTTTTTCCTAGCCGCCAGTGTAAGCATTTTTGTATCTCCCCCTGGACCTATCCTGTAGTATTAAAGACTCTAGCAGATGGAGGATGGAAGTAAGGAATATTTGTCCTATTCTCGCATGGCAGAAGAATGGTGAAGCTGATGGTGGAAACAGTTTGATACTCATGTTTTTTCTGGTAGTTCATGGAGGTCTTCACTGAATCAGGCTTTCAAGGAGAATCCCAGATGTGTGAGATGAACTCAGGAAAACCCAAAACATCCGAGTCCTGAATATATTTGCCCAGAGATTCACTGGGCTGAGATCCCCGCACTCCCCTGTGACAGGCCACGCACTCACTTTTGCACCACCTGTGTAGCCCATGCTGCACAGATCCTCCATGATCACCAGCTCTATCTGAGGGAAAGGTGAAATGTATTGACATAGAAGTTGAAAAGTGCTTATTAGCACTTGCAGGCTGCTCTGTTTTGAGCAATTGGATTGTATGGGAAGCCTGGAGGGGCAGATGTTCTCTACTGTTTCTTATTTGCCCAACACTTAACATTGAGGATGAATGGCTCCTGTCTTTGACATCTGGGAAAAAAAAGCAATGCGAATGAGACCATTAACTCTCCTTCAAACAAATACATCATCCCTTTAGTGGCTATTGGAAGCTGAAGTGTACTCCAAATGAAAAAAACAAAACCAGTCCCAAAAAGCAAGAAACTGATTTTGCTTTAACAAAGCTCCAGGGTAATTTGCTTCATTTGCCTAACAGAAATCTCTTGGCTATGTTGTTGTTCCTTATCTTATTACGTGCTTTCCCCACTAGTTATTATTCCTTCTCAGGTTGTACTTTAATTATAAAATATCAATTACAGTTTCTGCATGTTTATTGGCTGGAATAGCTACCCAATCAAACAATTATCTGGAGTGCTACACTGAATCCAAGCTCAAACTTTCTCTCTTGAAAAGAGGATAATAATGTGAAGATGTACCAATCCCCCTGACTGACCACAGGAGATAATGTCTTCATACCAACTTTAATAATAAACTACGAAAACTGATTTCTGAGTATCAATTAAGGTGTTTTCCAAAGCAGTTCTCTTGCTTTTTTAATTCAATTTTGATGGTTATTTTTATTGAAAGTATGGGGAACTACTAAAAAGGATAATTGCATAGTTTTCAGCACGAGAAAAAGATGAGATGGAAGATTTTTATTGCAAAGATTTGGATATGTTCAATTTGGCTGTTTCATATCTTCTTCAAATGCAGCATACAGGGCCCAAACACTGCCTGTGGGCTACACTGTCCAGGAAATGTCCAAATCCATATTGTGGGAATGAATAGCCAAAAGAGCTCTGGGGCAAGTTTGTGTTTTCGAATAGCAGTCTGGCTTCGTTATATAAAGCCATAGGGATATTCTACTGCTCGCTTCAGAGGAGCTTTTTTTGCATTTGCATTAACAAAGAATATCATTTTTGTTGGCCAATTTATGCAGTGCTTGGGATGAATGTTGCACCTTAGCACTGCTGGCTGCAATGAGACCACTCTTGCAGGAAAGCACTGCTCAGCATTAGTAAAGGTGGCAGGAGCTATTTCTGAATTGAATGGACATAGGGTTAGAGCCCTCCATACAAACCCCATGCATTTCCTTTCCCCACCGAGCCCAGATTTTCTGCCACAGCAGTGCTGAGTGCATTCAGTTCTAATGAAAATACTAGCACTGCTTTTGTACAGTATGAAAGGCATGATTAGAAATCTGTCCAGTGCAGGAAAAAAAATACACACCCTGTCAAAGCTGTTCTGGCCTGCAGATGGGTGGGGAAGTACCTCTGGTGAATTTTCCTGCACCAGCTGCTGGATATGCCTTCCTCTTTCCTGTTCCTTAACTCCTGCAATGTATTTGCATACATGCTTTGCATGCATCCTTTCCTCTGCAGAGTATTGTGCTTCTGCCTTCAGTGAGAACTTGCTCTCATGTTTTTCCTGCATTTCCTGCCTCCCTACACAGGAAGGCACCTCCCTGTTCAGTCCTCTTGTTCCTCACCTTGAGCTATTGCTGTCTCACCTGCAGTGTTCTAGATTTGCAACCAGTCATGCTGGAGAGAGCCAGAGCAAGAAAGTGAGCTAAGCTGTGCAGTCACCACGATCTATCCTAACAAGGTCTTTGATGCCATGCCATGATCCTTTCAGTCCTTCTTCTTCTTCTTCCCCAGCTAGAGTACTTAACATCTCATGACTTGGAACAGAGCCCTGGAGCACCTTTCATTAGGCTCCCTGTCTATCCCTACAGCCAGGAGCACAAACAGGGCTCCTGGCTCCTCCTGTTGGGGCTGGCCCCTCAGCTTAAGCCCCCACCTGTATTCCTGCTTTCTGCCTTGGGATTGGCCTTTGGCACTTCCTATACGATCCCATAAGTTCTGCTGTCCTGCCAAGAGCTAGGTGCCAAAGAGAAAGGGGAAGAAACATGAGATCCTTTGGATGATGAGGGAGATCAATGAATTAAATGGAGGTTTGGGGGAAGAAAATGAGAGGTTGGACTGAGAGGTGCAACTTGTAGTAAGGTTGTCATTTTGACACTTATTGCTCAACTATTCCAACTCAAACTGAGTCTTCCACCTCAATTTGTTAGTCTTTGGCAGCTGAAAACAGACAAACCACTCATGGGGTTTGTTCCACAAGACATTTGTAGTGGCCGCTTCAACCAAGTCTCAACTTCAATACACAAAGTGATAAGAAAATATTAGTATATGGCAAACTCAGTAAGTTGGGGCCACAGAGACATGGCAAGAGCAGTGCCTATGAGAGACTGCGTGGATATTGTCTTTAACGCTGCAGGCATTTGGGTGCTGCAAACCCAATGGTCATATTGTGATGACAGATGGATTACTCAGCAAATGGCTATGTATGGATGGTGACGCCTCACCATGCAGTTAGGTGCTGAGTATTTGTGGATAGGAGACATCTTTTTAACTGTGTTTTGCACGTCTCCCAGCAGTAAAACCTTGGGGTTTTTGTTTTGTTTTGTTTTTTTTAATTTGTGTTTTTTTTTTTTTTCTTTCTTCCCCAAGTGGCAAAGTGCTGCTGTGCCACAAATGAGTAACAAAAAGCACAGCAGGAGGATCTAGTTGTAAGCTTTCCTATTAACTGCACGAATGCATTTTGATGGCAACTCTGCATTGTGGATTGTACCATTTCTTCTCCAGTGTCTTTATCATGGGTGCCAGTTAACCCTTTTCAGTGTCCAAATGCTTGTCTGTAGGTGTTACACTGTGATGGAAGCACAAAGTTCTGTTTGTCACCAGCTGGTGCAATGCCAAGCCCACTTGTGCCATCCCAGGGACTGGCACACTACTGCTGCCTTAGCTATACCTTGATGAATGGGGCCACAACAAATATATCCATGATGTGAAGCTCATAAACACTAAGCTATATGGAACATACAGCTGGAATCCAGTACTGCTATTGCTGTGCCTCTCTCAAGTGACAGACGTGAGAACTCCCTGTGCCTTGGCAGGAAACTGGCATTCTCATGATTGTTTGCAACATGCTATTGATGATGAATAGAAGAGTACGAGTGCAAACATGCTTCTGAGTTCATGACTGAACTGCACCCTTTGCAAACATGTTTCTTCCTGAGCTAGGACACAGCAGTGACTGCAGCATCACTCTGTTGTTCCTGTCTATCACATTCACTGACTCTGTGTTTATGGGTCATGGGAATAGCTGGGTTAGTTACTATGCTCACTGGACTCAGAATGCTCCAAGCTGCACGTTGTTTGCTGCTACAAGTCACCCCATGATTTTGTCCAGAGACAATGGTGATTCTTAAGAGCACTCTATGAACATTTCTATCCTTGACATTTCTTTCCCTTTCTACCACTTGTGCAGTTTCTCTTTGTTGTCTTTGTCGAACCTAATTTAATGTTTGCTCTCATCTACGCAGACACCTCAGCAGCTGCAGATCTCAGAGTCTGAGCATGATTGTGCTTTGCTTTCTATTCTTGGGAATAGTATGATCGGTATCCAAATCCTTTCCTCCCCTGCAGTCTGACTTGCCTGACATCAGCTACTCTTTCAAACCACAGTCATAGAAATCACTGAGTTGTAAAAAATAGAACGGTAAGGGCCTCCAGACGTCCCTAGAATATTCCTTCTTTCTTGAATAACCGTGTTGAAAACATGCTTGCATTTCTTAGCCTACAGAGGCCTCGTTATCAATAAACTCTATGACCTTGCACATAAATGCATTCACCTGTTATTTAGCTCATGTTTCCCACTGTCTTCATTGCTTATGTGCCACTACCTTTTAGGGTTTTGCTGTCCTCATGGTATTTCCTCATCTAGGTTCTTCAGCTGCAGTTTGGAAAAACTGCAGGACATGATGCACCCAGACCAGAGAATCTGACATAAGTCTTCCTGATACTGTTCTACAAACATGATTGCAAAACTAACATTGAGGATTCACTTTTTATGGGAGAGAAAACAATTAAGAACATGAAAGCAAGGAAGAAACACCAGAGGGTCAGAGCAAAGATCCTCTTTCCCAGTACTCTGTTTATGATGGTGGAACTGGGAAGTGTTACTCTGAAAGTTCATATGACATCGATTATTTTCTGTAGTCCATTCCCCGAATGCTTCATCAGTAGTCAGTCTCTATTAGAGTGGAAAAGAATACTGGCTGCAAGGATATCCATTTCCCACAGGGAAACACTGGGATCTGGGTTTTATCTATTTTATAGCAAATTACAAGTACTCATTTGTGACTACTTCTAATGTAAGGACAAGAGTAACTTCCAACTAATCATACCTCCACTGGGAATAGAGCTTGCGAGTGGGACACTTCATTCTCATTCAGGAATAGATCCAGCACTGTCTTAGGGTTTTTCCATTTCTGTGTTTCTGCTCTGCTGCTGAAGTATTTATTAGCCTCTCTCTTATTTCCTTTCTAACTTTACAACAGGCGGTAGATGCTGACCTGTTCTTTTGTCACATGGGCTTGCCTTGCAGGTTGGTCTTTCCCAACGCAGCATAGGAAACAGTCTTCCCCTTTCAGCTAACCAAGACAGGTTCTTGAAGTTTTTGTCGTGTTCTATAGGTAATATGAATTACTCTTTTCTGCCCTTTCCTCCAGGGTAATCAATACTATATTCTTGTCTGCAATGTTTTACAGATTAGACTGGTTTCATTTATATCAGAATTTAAAGGCTGGATGCAGACAATGAATCCATTTCACATAGTCTGTGCTTAAGGACACTCCAGAGAAACTGTTTGCAGGTGCTAATTACTTCAGCTAGATTTGAATTATTGAGCCGATTTTCTCTAGTAAACAACATCGGCCAGAATATTGGGTCACATCAAAATCAGCAACTGAAAGCTGGGAATCCATGGTTCAATAAATAAATAAATAAATAAATAAAGTTACCAAATAACAGAAAACCCAGACAGTCTGATGAGAATTCCCATATCTTGGGTGGAAGTCTTGTATAAACCACTGAGACTTGCCTGTTTTTCAGTTTTTCTTAATCTGCAGCTGCATCCAGCTCTGTACTGACAAACAACGTGACCTACTCCCCTGGGTCCGTCCCTTTGCATACCTCACCCTCTCCACCACTTCTGGATCCAATAGAGGGCTACAGCCATAGGGGTGGATTCAGTTTCACACAGTCATAACAAAACTGTGGAAAATACTTTATAAAAGTATTCAGTTTTAGAGGATCGGAATCAAGCTTCTTTAATACTGCAAGAGAAACTAAGGGTGCAAATAGAAATTTACGTTTAAGGAGTGAGTTCTCAGTGCAAAGTCTTGGCTGTGTAGAACAGAAGAGGTACTGCAGATCTTGGAGATTTTTTTTGTTTTAATCATTTTTCTGTGAAACATTTTAGCATTGCAGTGTGTGGAGACGCATTTTTAGGCACTTTGGAAACCTCAATACAACAAATCTGTGAGAGAATGACCATAGAAGGAGAAAACAAGACAAAACAAATCAAGCCCAGAGGCAGTATTTTCTGAAGTAGAAGTATCTCTTCTCAAAGAGTTTCTACACAAAAATCAGAAAGCTCATAAACTGAGGCTCTATTACATCCTATAAATGCACAAAGTTTACATAAAGATGAGCAGCTTCAGAAAAGCTTTCCACAGCTTTTAAAGTGTGTGATACTACAACACAAAAGCCAACAAGAACTGGCAAATTTTTTTAAACACACAGTGTCTGCTCCAGGAAGGTATCTCCTGATACTCCCTTAAGCTTCTTTTTCTAAAGGAGCAAGAAAGTTTATCCCTTTTTTTCAGCCTATTTTCATTCATAAAAAGAAAACTTAGCACTGCCTCCAAAATTGGGATACACAAAGTCTGTTTTTCGGCTGTGAGAAGACACAAATCGTGCATAGGCAACAATGTTATGCTAAGGAAATCTTCTTGTCAGAATACTGCACACATTCTCTCTTCTGTGTGCATTCATCAGCATGGTACACCTCAGGCAACAAAACCATGAGTTAATCTTTAAGTCTTTTTCTTAAACACCAGTCATTAGTTTCATTTTATGTAAACCTATTCACCTGAGAGCTTTCCAAGACCAATATAATCTGTCACCTGGGTATAACATTTCAAAATTAAAGCACACCTGTGTTTGCTGATTTCATCTGAAGAAAGTTAACTACTTATTAACACTCCACCCACCTCCATTTTGAGCATATTCATTCCCTTCCTCATTATTTTGTGCAGTTCTTCCAAGTTTCAGCGTTTGCATAATTATTTTGGTCCTTTGAGAAAGACAAGATTGTCCCTGTTTAAGTTATAATACAAACTAAGAATCCTCAAAGCATCATAGGCCCAGAGTGTTTTTAATGCCTATCTGGAGGAAACATTTGGGAGGTTGAAGTAGGGGATTTGCAGACCTATCGTTGACTGTCCATCATGGGAAAGAAGCTAAGAGTATGCAGAGAATGCAACAGGAGCTTAGTAGCTCCCCTGAAAGCCCTGGTTACACACTCATGTGCCTATGTATAGCTGTAGATACATATGTATAAGTACATGTGGATATATATGTCATTGATCTATGCACAGAGGGAGAGACGGAGATTTTTAAGCCAGGAGGGGAAGGGGAGCTTCACCCCTCTAAAAGACCTGTGACCTCCAAAAGTCCCACAAAAAAGAACCTCCTGGGGCTTGCAGGCCTGATTCTGGACTCTTTGTGCCTAAGGAGATCAAAAACTCCCAAATATTTGATTTCTATTAAAAGGAGTAATTATCAGATTAATGACTATATAAGGGATGCGGTATTTCTTCTTAATAGCAGTGGTGTGGCAATTCTAATTACTTCTCTAGATATTACAGCATTTACTATTTTTGAAGAGAACAATTAGTTTAATTACGCATGGTTTCCAAAGTGGCTGAGCGCTCGTCTGGCTCTAAATGTGCACAGAGGTTAAAGTGCCTCAGCTGTTCCCTCTGAGCGGGAACACTGGGGCCAGTACAGCTCATTAGTGATCTCATCAGCTGCTCCACCCCAAAAACTGGCTGCAGAGCCTGAAAGCTGCTCGCTGTTTCCAAGCTGTCTGCATAGAACATGGAAAGGGAACACTGTGTGGGAGCAGATGAGATCAGTACAGGGGCAGTCTGTCTCACAGCGGCGGTGATGATGGATTTAAGTCCTCTCAGGAGCATAGCAGAAGAGCAGTGCCACATGAGGATGGTAGGGACATTCTTGGACACAAGCACAGGGAGAAAATAAATCAAAATCATGCTGTTTTCAGGGGGACACACACTTGTTCCTGGGAACAGGTAGATACTGGACAATGCATTTTTTTAAGGTAGTGGTAGCTCTACCGAAGTTGAAGAAGGGAAGGAGGTAGGGTGACATTAGAGGCAGCTCTATGATCACGTTCCCTAAACAGAGAGATGTAAATGTCTGGGTTGATAGAAGGAGGTGTAGCTTATAGGGATGTGGAGCTAGATGATGTCTCCAGGAGCAAGGCTGTGTGAACAAAAAGCAAGATTTCCCATGAGCTTCATGTACAAAACAAGGAAGAGTATTTCTCTCTAGCTCCATGCTGCTCCTGTTTTACAGACATTGTCTGCACCTTTGCAGCCTGCAGATCTTAATCCAAGATTTTAATTTCCATCCTTCATGATTGTATATTGGTTTTCTTTTTATTTTCTTTCTTTTTTTTTTTTTTTGTTTATTTTGCCAGATCTGTGACAAATGTAGAAAATGTGACAAGATAATGAAACTGTGTAATTAGCCCTGAAGACTGCAATCACCTCCAATTCCAGTTTATAAATCACTTAACCCTACTGTCTTATGCTGAGGGAGATAGGAGTTTGTGCGTTGACCTTATGTGCTGCTTCTGCAGCTGCTCAGCCTCATTGATCTCTCTGAAGGCTGCTAGGGTCTTGCTGGAAAAATCCAGCTACTGTAGACAGGCAAAGAGGATGAAGCACAGCTGTAAAGACCTTACATCCCCCATTCAGTATGAATGAGTGTTGTTTGAGGATGCCTGCAGACTTTCCCACAAACCTTCATTAAAGGACTAATTTGCAGGAGAGTATCTAATCAGAAGATCTCAGAAAGAAGCTGGGTGTGGATATTCATTCATAACAGTGGCAACCACAAAAATGAAATAATGAAACACAACATGCAGTATGCCACAGTACGTGTTCACAGGTGTACTGCTAGACATGAGCACAGAGGGTGTGTTGCAGCCACCCAGCACTCTGCCGTGCCAAGCTGTCACTTCACTGCATGTCACCCCAAGGAGAGCAATCTGGAGAAATAAACCAGTGTTTCCACATCGGTAGGTCCTGTGGGTTTGGGGTGTGAAGATCCTGACACTGCTCCAAGTAACAAAGTTCTGATCCATATTAGTAGCACAGTGTGAGTCCTGTGCTGCATACATCCCTCCCCTGTTCTGCACTGGGGCATCAGAGCTGGGAGCGGAGCCTTGCATTTGTTTTGCTGCTGATTGCTCCTGTTAGCAAACCACTGCAGGAGAAACCTGTTATGAGTCTTTATAACAAGGCTGCATTCCTGCCTTCTGGATTGTTAATAGTTCAGTGAAAATCACTTGTAATATTTCTCACTTCTGTAACACATTCTGTCTGGGGAATCTTGGACCATTTTACGAACAATAATTAATTAGACTTGCAGCTCCAGTATTTACTAGCTAATCATTCACATTGTTTTCACTGTTTACGTTTGCTCTAGATGCTCCATCTCCCACATCCAGAAAAACCTATATCAGGACACATGCAGGTGATGGATGTGCTATTGAAATGCCTATGCTACCCAAACCCCATGTCTACACTGTGCCATCAGATTATGAACTTTAAATACACAGGCAGGCCCTAGAACCGAGACATTTGGGTACTCAGGATGCTATTTGTATTGTAAAAGCCTAAAAAACAAGAACTGAATGAGTTGATGGTTAAATTCAAATGATGCTTGTGTTAGATAGAAAGAGTCTTTGATATTTGGAATTTACAGACTTTTTTTTTTTTTTTTCCCCGTGGACTTGTGTTGCTGAAATTCAAACAATTTTTTTACTTCAGTTGACTTGCTCATGCTGGGAATTTTTAATTTTAATTGGTTTTCAGCAAACAATGCAATTTGAAAAGATTGTATTCGCTGCTTTCTGTTAGCTATACGATAGACATCTTGGTTTTTTTTTCAGACAGATCCATTACTCTTGTTTGTATTTTCAGACCTTCTCTTTACACACTTCTTACATAGACAATGTGATTTCTGTGACACAATTACAAATAACAGCCTCGTTTCCTTTATCTTTCAGTATGATACTTTATTAGTCCTCACCCTCCAAATTCAACCAAAATCTCTAGAAAGATATGAAGACTGACAGAAATTATTTTTATTTTACTTTATTACATTTGATTATTGGCAGCTCACAGTGATACCTTAAGGGTTGCTCCTATTCCTGCTTTTTATTTTCTTCCCAATTCCTGTTGTGCATTTCTTTTTGTGCTGAATCAATACAATGCCAGACAATCTGGAAAAAAAAAATAAATAATAATAATCTATGGAATGACAATAAATCTGCCATAAATAATCTGAGACTTGGCTATAAAAAAACCACATTACCAGAATGTGATGCAGGGGAGACAAACACTGTTGCCAAAACTGTTTCTTGCTGTTTCTATTTACTTTAATTTGCCTTTATCTAGACTTTGCTGATCCCTCATTCCACAGTTTCTGTGTGTGAAAAAAACACCATCATCTGTCTGTCCCCCACTGTTTCCCAGGAAAATATCAAGTCTCTTCCTCTCTTTGGTCTCACTCAAGACCCCTACTTTTAAACAGCAAGTACTGCAGAAATTGATTTGCTTTAAATGAGAAAATCTTGCTATAGGAGAAACCGGCAGGCCACAGAAGGGCCACAAAGTTGAACTGCATTGAAATTCTGATTACTTTACTTTTTTTTACATCCTTAGCTATGGTTGGGGCAGCAGTAAGAGAGTCAGTCCTCTTACCCATGCTCAGCAATACAATATCCCACAACAGCAGTAGGGTAATAGAAGTGCTGTGATGAATTGATGGGTTCATTAGTCTACAATCAATGGATAAAACTTCATAATAGAATAGACCTCACAGGAGCCAAATACCAGTGCTTTAATTGCAGCAGGTGCTCAGTGCCAGGGCTTGTATTAAAAAGAAAAATTAAATGTTTCCCTGGAACAAAAAAAAAAGAAAAAAATCCCTAGAATCAAGTAGACCACAAGAACAAAGACAAATTTGTCAAGTGAGAAAAGAAAGGAAAGGGAACACACTGCTATGCTCATTTCTAGCTTTTCAATCTGGAGCTGTATGCCTGAAAGCCGAGTTTCTGTCGTCTATTATTCTGCCTATGGAGAGAATTATTTTTGCTTTTGGGACAAATTTGGTTCTTAGTTACTCAGTTTGCCTCTGCTGAGGCAGTGGGATGCCTGAATGGTGGTGTGGTTTGACACAAATAGACTAACCTCGCCCTGGTTTTAAATAGAGGCTACACAGTTTATTTCTGTGCTAGTTGTCTGCCACTGCACACAGTCAAGATCCAGTTGAGATATATGATAAACCTCTGTTTAGAAAAGTTTAAGGAAGTAAGCTAACAAGAAACGTCCTTGGAGATGTCCACTATCAACAGAAAAGTGGCTGAGATGATATTTTTTATATCTAAGAGCAAACCTGTTTAAAAAGCAAGCGGCCAACCAAACAAAACACAACTATGATAAATATGCATGTTATTATATGCATGTACATACATGTTATGTTATCTGTATGTATATATATTTGTGCTTGTCTGTGCATGTATGTAGGGGGACTAACAAGTTTATAGAGAGATTTATATGTGAATATTTATATAGGAGTAAAATTACAGTGTAGATGCGTGAGCTTTCTTAAGTAAATTTGTATATATCTATATATATATATATATCTATGCACACATGATATATGAGGCTATGATACTTATGAGGATGCTTGTTCCTATGGTAATTAAAATTTCTGTAGCGGAACTGCACGCTCTTCATATTTTTACAAGATAGGAATTTTTCAAACTTCAGAGATAAGCATCTGTTCAATTTACCATTAGCCAGCAACTTGACATAATAAAAATGAAAATAAGCTGCTTATGATTGATCCGCGTTTCCTCATGTAGTATGTCTTGATGTCACGCTCTTGCATCTTTTAGATATGCTCATGCCCAGTTATCTATGAGCTCTCACACTCTGCTTAGGGATGTACAGTTCTGCTCTCTTATCACGGAGCCATATTATCTCCAGTGCTTCCAACCTGCTGTCACCCACCAGCAGAAGGGGCATCCTAGATGAAACTGAGATTATGAGCTTCCCAGTGACAGCCTAGTTTTGTGAAGCCGTCTCACTTGGTCTTGTCATTCTTTCTAGTGCTACTAGATCTGTTTTCATCTTTGGCTTCGTATGACCAAAGAACTGGAGAGCTGGGCTTTTCTCCAGGAGAACAAAGGTAATGATGATGGAGGCAATGACAAATTGACTCCAGCATTTTCAAAATGCGGCTACTGGTTCTTGGTTCCAAATGTAGGACATTACCCATTTACTTGTATTTCAACATCTATCTTTGGCAACCTAGTCTGAATACTTTATCCTGAGCAAACAGTACTGCTTGTAAAGTTAAGAAGGTTTAACATACACTTTCAAGGATGAGAAACAGTTTCAGCAAAATACTCTCTTCATGTGCAGAGAAACTGCTATCAGTTGCTACTGTATTACTTTGTATGCACTGTGCATACACTGAGTATTATCACTGCAAATTCCATTTTACTGTGGCTACTGGAGGCGACTGTTCTTTTGTTCAGTGTGTTTTGGGAGAGCACAACTACAACTCACTACGGTTGCTTTTCCAGTGTTACCAGAGTTTGTTTTGTACTTTCTTGAACAGATAGCTCTACACGACCATCAGCCAGATACAGTTAGGAAGGCGTGCAAAAAAAATGCTTGAGATTAGCCTACTGCATTCTGTCAGTTCCTTGTTAACAATAGCTGAAGGCAAGACCTAATGATATGCGATTGTTAGGAAGCACAAGTCTGAATGTGTGAGGAAGTACATCATGAAAGAGATATAAAAATAGGGGCAATAATATGAATGTTTTATCTACTAGGAGTTTGCTGAAAGATAATGGGTTGCTATTGAACAGCCTAATGAGAAAGAATAAAATATGTATGCCATATAAATAAAGGAATCAAATGCAAGATGTAGTAAAAGGGACTGGGGGCCTGAAACAGAGTGGAAAGCAGTATCTGCTAACTTTGTAAAAAACCACTTCTACACAGCATGCTGTCTGCATGGCTGGTCAGAATTCTCTCCAGGGACATTGCCAGCAAAGCCTCTGATAGAGGATGGATGGGGGCAAGGACACGGTTATGTGCAGGAAAGTGTCTGGGGAGCTCATGAACTACCCAGTGTTAGGAACAGGAAAAGAATGAAGAGATGTGAGATGCTTGGTACTGACAGCTGGAATGGAAAAGTGGGAAAATCTTGATCTTCATATTTTTTGAGGACAGAAGCGGTAAAAATTTTTGTTAGAATCCTACAATACAAATTATATTTTACCAGCAGGACAGTGCTTTAGTAGTCTCAAGGCAGATGATAATAAGAGAATGAGCCCTGAAGACAAAAGAAAAGCTTCCTACAGGAAATTAAAACCAAGCTTTGCAAATAAGAACAATAGCCCACAATCCAGGTAAAACTACATGCACAAATGAATGAATACGAAATGAACATTAGCAGAGCCTGAAGCAGCAACACCTCAAAATACAAAAGAGAGGAGAGTGGCTTCACAACACTGACTGAAATGAATTTCTAACAATATGCATACTAATGAACCTGAAACGCCACTTAGTTTTTGCATCCATTATTCATTGTTCAGCTTTATAGGAAACACAGCGGTACAATGGAACGATTACAGAGCATCACTGGTAGCAGGATGATAACAGAGAGGACGCGGGAGCAGCAGCTGTTCCTTCACCCGAGCCCTCTTGCATGAAAATTACCTTAGCACTGGAACCGAGAAGGGCTGCAAGGAGAGAAACCAGATGAGATGCACAAAATCTCTCAGAGCTTTCTGCTTTACCTCCTGGAGTCTGTGGGATTGCTTATGGGATTGTCCTGACGAGAACAGCTAGAAAATGAAAAGAACACCTTACAAGGGCCCGCGCTCTCCCTCAGCTGCCTGGGCATGTTTCCTGAGGCTGATATGTTCTTCTGAGATCACAAACTGTCTGCTGATGATTAAAGAGCCTTATGTAAAAGAAACGCTATAGATAATGAGTGCATCCAACACTGTGGGAGCTCCTGGGAGCAGGGTTGAAGGAAGGCATTCAGAGAAAACAAATGAGGCAGCAGTGATATTTTGGGCATCCTGGGCTCTCTGTGGGTCCTGTGCCTCTATGGCTATGCAAGCCAAGGCTTTTCTGAGCTAAAAGGTTACCTTTGGTGCTGAAGGACACGATGAATCTGACCTGCTGTTGAATTTATACCATAGCCAAGAGAGATAATTAGTACATTCTCTATAATGATCTGGGATATTTCTAGCCCTAGGCAAATTCGATGAAGAATTTTTTTTACTTATATGATACGTATTTCAAGATTTCCAATGTTCTTCCTAAGCCATGCACCCTTTCATACCTTATTTCCTAAGTTTCCAGGGCCGCAACAAAACCACCGGGGCTGGAGGACACCTGCTGGGATAGACATCTTAATGTGAGACCCATGAGCTGATCTCATTTCTCTGCAAGCTGTGATATGACCAATAGGACCAAAAGCTTCTTTTGTAGACAAAAAGTGAAAACTGTTCACAAAGAATGGGGCAAAGGCTCCTTCAGATATGAAGACCACAAGTTTCCAGGCACTGTATTCATGCTTCCAAATAAATATTCGGAATACAAGACACATTTACAAATTTTTGATGTAGGATCTGTAGCTAAACTATAAAATTTAATAGGGAAAATATTTGCATATTATATTACAGAAAAATAGTATAAAGTAAAGAGGTTCATTGAAACCATAGGAGCTTTTGCTCTTCTACATTCTATACAGAACAGTATAAGGTGATAAATCGTAAGTTTAGGAGCTACACTTTCTGCACATATATTCTGATGATACCATGTTTTCTAGAGTTCAAAGTTGAGCTGAAATCTTTGGAAAAGTTTAAAATCATCAGGAGATAGAAAAAAAAAATCATGCACCTGTGTTAAACTAGAGTGGCTGGTATATGTGTCTCCAGAAGAACTGCTCCTACTGGCTTTGATATCGTAAATTTCTACTGAGAACAAATTAAGGTAATTTTTTTTTTTTTTTTTTTTTTTTACTATTTCACATTTTGGAAACTAATTGGGGGTGGATGGGGACGATGTGGCTTTTCTTCCCCCAAATCCCAATGGGCTTGATAGTTGGAACGTGCATAATCTTTGTTTTCTCCCTACAAAAGGATTGAAACCAATTAAAACTGAAATTCAATGTGAAAGTTACGTTGTCCTACAGCTAAATAGCACCTCAAGTTTCTGTGAGAAAGTTCAGAACAATTGGAGTGCTGAATTTATACAGGCTGTGATAAGCCATGGTCATGAAGAAGTGCCTTCAAAACGAACTTCAATCACTTGTGAGCAGTGAATTTCTGTTTCATCCGACTTTCCCAATAATAGGAAAAAACTAAGCAAATGTAGAATTCATGTAGGAAAAATAGACTGTTTTCTTTGCTTGAACTCTGTCTGTGTGATAGTATTCTTGTTCTCATGTCTGCATCTCTATTTTAAATGAAAACCTAACTAAAAAGTCTGGCATCCCAAATAAAATATCTTAGGAAAAAAGCATAAGATTCATGCTCAGACGTTTATTTTCTCAGCAGAAAACCATCAGTGAGCCTAGATTCATAGCATACACATGTGTTGGTCATTATCACTTTATGTATATAATGAATAAATCATAAAGACCAAATAAAATTATAAATATTTATATTCATTCACTCATGCAGATGAGGTTGCAGTAAATCATCATTATCCGCCCTACCTCGTGCTGGTTTTTTTATTATCAAATGCATAGGAGCTGGGGAATTGTGTAATTTCCTTTCCATCCTGTTGTACATAATGTTCAGATCTCCTGACACCTGCAACTTGCGTATTTCGCATTTGTGTTGGAAAAAAAAAAACTCACCAAAAAAAAAAAAAACCAAAACAAAACAAAAACAAAAAACCAATAGAAAACTCAGCTAATTTGTCAATGAAATGAAAACAGACCTTGATAAACTGGGTGGTAAAACACTTTTTCAGAAATCCTATCAGTTTGAATTATAGTTACACTCAGAAAACGCTAAGGCTCCGTCACATCCCAGTGGGCTGTGGATCCTCATTGGATTACAGGTGCTGCACTGTAGCCCCAGTTCTGCAACAGGTAGACCTTGAACCATGACATCTCCCTTCTCCACTCCCACTGCAATGGTATTTTCTTGCATATCTTGGGAATTTAGTTGTAACTGGGTACTCTAGGTCCTACAGTGATAACAAATGGTAACTCCAAATGGGTGTAGATTTGCTGGAAGATGCATTGTTCTAACAACAGGGCATGTATTCCTGCATCTGGCACAAACGTAAGACTTATAGTGAATTACTCTTTAATATCAACTCACTTGCTGCTACTAATAACAAATACCTTTTAAATACTAATAACAAATACCTTTTAAAGAATACAACTAATTACTGAGTGTCATTCTTATAAAATGATCAGAAGTCCTTTTAGGAGACATCCTTTTAGGAGATGATCCTTTTAGAATCATCTTTGTTGTCTGATAGCAAAAGGGACTGAAATGAAATTAACGTTATGCTGCAGGTCATAGTATGACTGAGAGCAAACAATAAGAGGTTTATCTGTCAAGTTCATATTGTTATTCTGGCTTGCTTGAAGCTGAAATCTAAATATTCTGGTGGATGGAGGCTTAGGAATCTCCCTGAGCACAGGCTTGTAAAAAAAGTATGCTGGACAATTTGTGGTTCGTGGTTAAACTGTTATACACTGCCTGTGATTTAATTCCTCCTCCATATTCTTGTGTAGAACTTGGAAGATGATGATGGCTGTTCATCTGCTACAATAACTGCATCTTCACATCTTGCTTGTTTCCACCACTGTGAATATGTAGATGAAGAAAGAGAAGCTGTTCCATTTATAACTGGCAATTCCTCTGATTCCATTCTAAGTAGTTTTTGGTCTCATGACTGAGACTGGAGCAAGAGGTGGAAGAAAATAACAGAATCTTTTGTGGTCTTCTCTCAGTACAGCCACCCAGTCTGCTGCTTACCTCTAATGGAGAACCCCAAGATGATTGGGTAACCCTTCAGTGAGATCAAAGACTAGTGGTAAAAAAGTGCTGGTTATAAGCACTGTTCTGACAAAACTGAGTTTTACCTCAGTATACATAAGTTGTGCTGGGCTGAAGAAGCGGAGCGTACTTCACCACCTTTGTCCTAGATCTTTAGAAAAAACTCACATCCTCATCCCAAAATCTGAAAGATGTGGGCCTTTTGGGAATTTAGTTCTATACCATATTGGGTTCAAGCATGTGGAGAAGGACTCACTGCCTGAAAGCTAGCTATGCTATTCAGTGCATTTGCCATGGTTTCTTCGAGTGAATAATATTCCCACCTAGTTTCAGAAGCGTATAAGAGATTAAGGAGTGCAAGCTAGCTGGTTTGAAAGCCTTTCAAGAACTGCTGCTTGGCAAAGCAAGTACATTATTTTTCTATACCACTTACCAAATACACACTTAGAGTGGAATAATTTAAGACTTCTCAGTTTTTTCTCTTTCCTCTCACGTTTCTGCCATTTTATTGTGCTCATCCAAGGTTACCTTCTCATTTTCTTTCAATATGAACCTCTGCAAATCGCACCCCTCTGGTCTACTCGAGGACATTGCAAACAAGTACATGAGGCTGGGTGCATGCATCCAGGGAGGTGTGTGCATTTCTGCTCTGGCATGCTGCTTTCCTCTGATCTACATGATGGTAATCCCAGTTGGCATCCACATGTATTCTTTGCAAAGATCAGTATCTAGGAGCAGGAATGGATCTCATCCACCTTCTCTCTGACGACTCCCTGCCTGCTCAGAGGTCAATAGGAGGTCTGCATGATCATGGTCTTTTTCTTCTTATTCTTTGGGAGACAACTGAGCTCCTTACCACCCCTATGTTCCTGACACCTAATGCCCAGGGTGCCATTTACCCATGGAAGTACAAAAGCATGGAAGTTCAGGGTGAGCTTTAGAATGAAGCAAAGGGCAAAAAAAAAATTATCACTATGTGGCTGAGGAGTTGGCTGGGAGAAGGATTGTTTACACAGTTACAGCCCTGAGTCTAAGCTTCTGTTTCACATTAACTAAGCTCCCAATGGCCATATGCAAACTGCCTCTCTATAGGGATATTAAACATGTTGTTATCATCAGGAATAAAATGGATCCATTTTAGTGAGGCTGTGTTGAACATATTGATTGTTCTCCCTTCCATACTATCTGCTGCATACTAGATGATGACATGCTTATCTCTTAAGAAAAACATAAGCTTGGACAGGGCATATGAAATACTCTAAGATAGAAATAGGATGGGGAAGGAAAAAAAAAAAAAAGGATTTCCTGAAATGTACATTTTCAGACACAGTTCTGTTGCTATATGGCATCAAATGAAGCTAATCCTTCATTTCACGTTTATTCACTTAGCTTCATTTCTTAGGTCTATATTCTCCCATCTGATTTATAGTGTGGATCTTAGATAAGGTAGAGGAATGAAGGACATTCTCAGGCTGCAAAATTCATCTGCTGCATGCTTCTAGAATGCAGGTAATGCTTTCTTCTGGGTGCTTTACTATCACTGCTCTGGGGTAGGCAGATATTTTTAGTCCCACACCAGCTGAAATTTTGGCTGTTTCAAGCACAAAATGCCTGAGGTGTAATAACTGCTGTGCAGCATTCTGCTCAGATGTAGTGCCAGGGCCCACATCAACAGCTGCGCTGGACTACACTGCTTTGTTGCTGCCCCTTTAAAGCCATAGCTGTGCCACCCACCAGCATCAGCCCCTTGTGGAGAGCACCGTTCAGACCTCACTGCTACTGCTGTGGGAAGGCATTAGCTGGATCACCTACATTTTCTCGCTCATCCTTAAGGAACAACTCCTCTAAGGCACAGTCTCATGCTGCTGAGTGAAACCTTCCTCTGAACAACAGGACTCAACACACTGATAGCAATAGTAAATGGCTGGTGCTGGATGACACAAGCTGGATTGGGTTCGGTTTTGCTTGTAGATTTCATATACAGCAAGAACTAATTCTGAATGGAGTGAAACTCAGCATTTTTCAAGCTGCAGTTGTTTAAACCAAATATTTGATTAAAAAGACACCCTGGACCATTCCCATGTTTTTGTAAAAGTATTTTAAGGCATGGATTCTTATTTATTTATTAAGATGCTCTGTAGGTAAATATATTCCTTCCTATTGATAAAAACCATAGGTTCCACATCTTGAATAACTTTGTATCAAAGCATATGTCTGCCTTTGATGACAACTCAGCACAAAAGTCATGCAAAGTTAGTAAAACATGACTTGACTAAAGAATTGCAGCTACAACTGAGAGACTTACTGGGGAAAACTAAGTTTTGTTCCAGAAAAACAGCAGTCTGTGGATGCCTCTGGGGACCTGGTGGTGATAAGCCTTCCATTCTGCAGGATGTGAGGGCATGCAGCCTTCTCCCCTATCACAACTCATGGTGAGCTCCTGAATGGCAGCAGTGTGATGGCTGCCTCAGGAGGCTCCCTACCTTCTTGGTCTGTACTCTCAGGCTTCTGAGTGTCAGGGGGTGGTTTGACACGGGTCACAGGCAGTATTACAGAGCAGAAGCTAGCTAGCATCGTGTAAACATCCTCCTCTCACAGCTGTTCAGTGAGACTCTAAGCCCATATCTGGCAACAAAAGGCTTGTAGCTATCAGTCATATCTGCTTTACTTTGTTTTGATTCACATCATGGAGGAGGTGCATGAGCTGGGATTCTTGTGGGTGAAGTGAAACTAACACTCATCTTGGTCACTAAGAGGAGTTAATCTCCACTGCAGAGCGATCACTGTCTTAACACTAACCCTACTACTCCTAGGTTGTCTTCCTATTGCCCCCACATGCATATCAGTACCATTTGGAAGCATTGCAGATGTCACTCACTGAGATCAGTCAACTCTGCAGTCAAATCTTTTGTCACTCCCAGTTTCTGACAAAAATGATGGAAGATAAGTGATCTAGAAAAACAGCATGGCAGCACAGGAAATAGAGCCCAGCCAGCCTTCATCCAGGACCTGCTCTTACTGCCATCACCTTTCCTGTAGTGACTCAAGGCAAGGGAGCACCACAGATTCACTGTGGTAGGCTCTGTCCATCAGCAGCGGACATCAAGACGATGAGAACTCCAGGGTGCTGGTCCTGTTCCCTGCCCATTGCTCTGCTATACC
The DNA here is from genome assembly GCF_023343835.1 of Lagopus muta. Classification (NCBI taxonomy): domain Eukaryota; kingdom Metazoa; phylum Chordata; class Aves; order Galliformes; family Phasianidae; genus Lagopus; species Lagopus muta. The sequence continues at coordinate 71,097,310 of NC_064434.1, forward strand.
CCATACAGGTGGAGAGGGAACATGGCAGCCATGGGAGCAATGCCAACAGGGAAACAAAAGGTGAAAGAAAGACCATGCAAAAATAGTCATCCAAATGGTATCGTGAAAGTCTCAGTTAATTGGCTGTATTCTTACTAATAGGCATAGAAGTCAAAGAAAGGGCTCAAAGAGTAACCATTTGCACACTTTTCAAGTAGCCTTGTCTCCAGAGAAGAAATCAATTGACAGCAGGCCTTTAAGAGCATGACCAGCTGTATGTGTGATTTCTGACCAGGCAATAATGTTGCATCTGTCTCTGTAAGAAGCGCAGGACAAAAATATGGCATATCTGTTTTTGAGCCCTTCTCAGTACACAGAAGTTTTAATGTGCTGCTTTTCTTCACAAGGACATTACTCTAGCAAATACTTTTGCTGATTTTCAAGCCACACAACCATACAGATTAACAATTATAAATAAACTTCCTGCTCACAATGAATGAACAGTGCACTGATAACCCCCTTCAGACAGTGACTGCAGTGCTGCTCATCACCAGAGGACAGAAGGTACAGAATATACAGCTCAGCTTTTTCTTTCTCACAATTTCCATCCCAAGTTTCCAGAGGAAGTTCTCCAGTTCATTCCTTTTCTGATTCCTGATGGAGGTCCATGGAAAGAGAGAGGCCATTGTAATGACAGCTTTCTACTTAGGCTCATATATCACTGTCTCTAGCTATTCTTAGCAATGCTTGGGAGGCAGGAAGAGTAACCTGTGAAGCTGGCCAGTGATGCTGACAGCATCTTACCAGAATTATGATTATGCATACAGTGCTAGCTAATAAAGCTTGGGAAAAATACCAACGCAAGAGAACACACTCTAATTTCCTTCCTTCCCCTCCCCCCCCCCCCCCCCCACCCCCCCCCCCCCTTCCCCACCCCCCCCCCCCCCCCCCCCCCCCCCCCCCCCCCCCAACCCCAGAGGTGTCAGCATGAAGGATTTCAGGGAAGGGAGGGAAAGAGAGTTAGGAAGGACACTGAAAAGGACGCACAAAAAAAATGTCGGAAATAGAAAACTTCTCTTCAGGCTCTCTTGATCACTTTAGATTAATTTGATTGTCAATAAATCTGACTCAAAGAAATGAGGATTACTGAGCTGGATTTCAGAAAGCTTCAAATTCAGTGTGGCTTCAGAATAAGAAGAGCAAGAAAATTAAGCTTGTTATATATAAAGGACTGAAGTTCTTAAGGATGTATCCTTCACTGATATACATGAGAGAAAACTTTATGTTGGGCAAGGAAACACTGCTGATTTATGCCAATTCAAGCTTTGGCATGGGAAGAGCAAGCTATTATTCTTTCCACTGCAGAGGTTTTCAGAGCCTTACCCATCTCACAATGTCCATTACAAACTCTCACTGTCAAAAGATTATGCTAAAACCCAGTTATTAAAAAGCAAGTAAGCCACTGGCATGAGAAGAATGCAGGGGAGGCATCCATGAGAACAAACAAATGGAGAGTTCTGTTTAATCATTGAATGCTTACTCAAGGAGCTGCAAAAGCAACATTGCTTGCTCCTTTGGGCTTTGTGGAGCCAAACACATGTATTGCAGGGAGGAATAATCCTGCCTGTGTGCCATGAGAAGGACGACATCCAATTTGTTGCACTGCCAACTTCTACAGAGTATAGAACAAGGCAGCTGGGAGAAGAGTCAGTCAGCATGAGTACTGTTGAAGGCAGCAAGAAAATAAGCTAAGCACAAAGCAATTCTCCATCCAAAGCAGTAACACCTTACTGAGATTAAAACGTGCGATTTTTAGAGTGGTTTGTAACTGCTGGGGGAGCAAAAGGGGCTGTCCAACAGCAGCTCTGCTGAGGGCCTGAGTCCAGTCTTCCCACCAAGAATGAGCTTGCATCAGACTCACTCTCCTGTCCTGCTGCTGCCTCATGGATACAGGAGCATATTAGTACTCTGTCTGCACTACAGTGAGAGTCAAGCATCTTCACAGAAGCCAAATACTAGCAGCAAGCACTTCTCCAGTGCACATTACAATTTTTTGCTGAACAGCAAACAACTGGAGGTAAAGAGAACTGCAGTTTGTAGAAATACAGTAGACCCCTGATCTCACCCAACTGTAGGGATGTATTCAACCCAAGATCTAGGATCCAACTGGAGCTACACACATGAATTAAACATTGCTGGAAACTCTGATACATAGCTTCTTGTCCAGCCATCCACAGAAGAGGCAACAACATCAGTCTACTGATGTAACAACTCTCTCTGGCCTCACTATAAGCTCTGGTAGTGGGGTTCAGGAACCCAAAAACAGAATTTTGTGAACTAAAAGTGAGGAGTTTAATACAATTAAGTCAGCCAGCCTACTCTCATAAGGCACAGAGGCAGATGAGTAAATCCAGAGGACTCGTCCATGAGCCTTAAGCATCTTTTGTTGTGCTGATCTAAACCCATTTCCAGAGATGGCATTATACTGACAGTTGCAGGGCCTGAACTACTGGTTCAGGTCTGACTTTTACATAGCTAACATCAGATGAAATTAATTCTCTCTCCTTCTCACATTTCCTGTTCTCCAGGAAAGAATGAAAAGCTCATTGAAACTGGGCTAAATCCCATAAATTTTGAGCAAAGCTCAATATGGGGAGGACACAGACAGTGTTAGAGGAAACTTCACTAACCAGACAGGTGACTACATAGGGGCAGCAATAATGAAAGCTATATAAACATGAGCATTACTGTAAAAGACCCATTTGTAGTATGGAAGTCATTCACTGCTACCTATATCAAATACCTGAGCATCATTAAGAGCCCTTCTACTAGATGTGGTCAGAAAACACATTATCCCTGACTTACCTGGAAATCACATTTAGTTTTAGATGTTTTAGCTCCCAAGGGACTACAAAGCTGGTAAAAATAAGGGGTAGCCAAATGGTGCCCCTGATAGCTACAGTTCAGATCTGAACAACAGCCTTGTTAGTGTTTCTTGTACTGGCTGAACCATCTCTAGACATTACATTCTGCTTCTCCTTCTCATGAGCACAACACGCCACCTTGGTGCGAGTTTTTGTGCTCTGGAGTGTAATCTTCCTACAGCTGCAAAGGAGGGGCTCAGCAAATAGCACATGCCTAAGTTAAAAAAAAAAGTGAAGATTCATTCCATTCTACTGTGGAAGCAGCTTAAAACCAGCTGCTCTATGAGAAGGCAGGTTAGGATGAGGAGAAATGAGAGGACCTTGCAGGTGTTTGCAGGGAGCTCTCCCCTGTGAGAGGAAGCACATGAGAAAGCACACAGCCCACAGCCACACAACCAAGGAGACCTTGAGAATTATGTCACCAGCCCTGCTTCATTCCCACAGGCTGCTGTGGCTCTCCATGCGCTATCTAACGCTATTCAAGGCAGGCTGGTGAGAGTTAAACACAGCACTGCGCCTTAACATGAAATCCAGTGCAATCCCATGAAGTATTCGAAGCAGAAGGCAAGAGTCCCCTACTGCAGCACCATGGAGGGTGCAGCCTTGTTTGGGTAAACCAGCATGTGCTACTAAATTAATGGCCATTCCTGTTGGATTTCTTTCCCTTTACACTCTCCCTTCTCTGAGTGCTTCCCAAAACAGTTACAGTCAACTCAGAGTAATTCCCAGAAAAATGCAGGATCTATTACAACCAGTGGGCAACATTGGAAGGGAAGAGTTGATTTCTAGAGAAACCGTAACAAATCACAACTTGCAGAGAGCATGAAAGCAAAGCATGTATTAGGCACCACTCTGTGGAGATAAGGCAGCAGTCTTCCTTGTTAATGTTGTGCCTTGTTTTAAAGTTCAAGAGATACTGCAGCTTGGCTTGCCTCCCTTGACTGGGATTCATCACTACTAATAGAACAGAACCACAGGGTGAGCTGTTAAACATACACTGGCAAGAGCAAACTGTTACTGCATGAAAATCAACCTGTATTAACACTCCTGAAGATCTAGACCCTGGGCCAAGGATGTGCTTCCCTGCTACGCCTGAGGGGGACTCATTGCAATGGTTTCCATTTGGCTACCTGGCTTAAGGGTTAGCTGTTCCAATTTTCCTCACTGTTCAGTCCTAGAGTTTGCCCTTTCTGCCCCCTATTCAGCTGCCCCCCACAGAGGGACAATACAAATGAGAAGTCAGGGCAATTTATATGTGTTTGTATGTGCATCTTTAGAAGGTAGAATTTCTTCCTATCAGAGAATAAAACAGTCGTGATTTTTTCAAGTTTTACTTTTTTGACACATCTAATTAGATACAGTGTTATGACATACACCAGGTGAGAAACCTTTCCTGTGATTCTGAAATGAGTAGTAGCTTCATACTGGGATGCCTTTTGTTTCCTGTCTTTTCCTAAGATCTCCACCATACTACACACAAACAATCCATTTTGTCCTCAGAAGTGCTGGAGCCTCATACAGCGCAGTCACAACATTCTCTCTCATTGAGCCTTACTTCTATTCTTTCCACTTCTTTCTTTCTTCCAAAGAAGTCATAAATCAGTAAATAATACTGCTCACTTGCTCACAGAAATTTCCCCTCCATTAATCACCTGTCCTGCAGAAGCCAGCTGGCAGTGCTGCAGGCAGCAGGCCTGAGCATTTCATGACTGTTGGAGTCCAACAGCAGGAACTGAGTGCCCTGCTTGTTAGTGTTCAGCAGTTTCCCTTCCTCCCCTACCTAAAGTCCTCTATGGCTTCTATAGCAAGATCCAGAGTTCTGATAGTATTTCTTCCCTCCAGAAACTGAAACACCTTCAGAATAACCAATTATGCATTTCTTAACCATTTCTATACCTCCCCCCCACTAAAAATCTGTGATAAACATCAACACAAATACCAGGCACACAGGCACTACTTGAAAACTAACCTTATAATGCTATAACATGACAGAAAACACAGCAATGACAGCAGGGTAGCAAAGTTCCAAGCTTCAGTAAGTGAAGATAATTCCAAACACAGCAGATGCATTCTGTAGCTGCAGAAACAAAGGAAAAAAAGCAGCTTACCTCCCAAAAACCTCAGATATACAGCAGTCTCCTACAAGATACCCTTACCTTCACTGTCAACTCTTAAATGAGGTCTGGGAAGGGATGGATCCCAGCTCCACCCCTTCTGGTCACTCAGGTGCGCTGCATCTGAGCTCCCTTGGGTTGGCCCTGCCTTCCCACCAGGTGCTCAATCACTGGTTCAGGCCGTGACTTAGCATTTCTGCTACAAACCTCATTTCCTACAACCTGGAAGTGTTTCTATCCCTGTGTTCAAGAATGCTGTGGATACAACACCAAAGGAATGTTGGTAGTGGGCATGGTGGGGATGGGCTGATAGCTGGTCTAGATGATCTTAGAAGTCTTTTCCAACCTTAATGATTCTATATCTTGATGTTGAAAAGTGGACTCTTTAAATGTAGATATTTTTAAAGCAAAAAAAATTAAACTGGGAAATCAAAGAATACCTGTATTGAAACCTGACTTGTGCGTTCCTGAAAGACTGGAACTCTGATAACATATTCACCTAAACACTATATCCAAGGCAATTTGTGCGCCAAGATTGATTACAAGGCTTTTCCTCTTACAAAAGAAAGCATGCTGTATGCAAACCTATTTTTCTTTCATTTCAAATAAATGAAGTAATTATTTTATCTTAGCATGATTAATTACTTTGAGGCCTGGCTGTTAAACTGCAGGCTAACAATGTTTTTGCCCAGTATACCGCTTCAAGTAAGGAAAGCAAATAAGCAACTACAGTAAGAAAAGCCAGGAATCCCCCAGGAATCTGCCACAGAAGTGACATTGTAAGAGATACTTAAGCCAAAGGCTTAAAGATCTTAACCTTTACATTTTTGAATAATGAGACATCTGTGAATACATTTTCAATTCTTCCCGAGAAGAAGACTGGGTGGTGAAGTAGTGTGTTTTAAAGCTCTAACACATGAGTTGCTCAGTGCTGGTAGGACTATGCATGACTGAACAAAGTTGTCTGAATTGCCCAGGGAAAGCAAAAAGCACAAATCAGTGACATTTCTGTGGGCCTGAGTGCCTAAGACTTTGAGACATTATCACAAATCACAGTCCTTCTTTCTCTCTGTATTAGATTCAACCTCCAGCTCAGGGGAGGATGATGCAGAAGGACAAGCAGAAGATTGTAACTACTGCAAGAGACAGTTTTTGCCTGTCTGGGCAGAAAACAACAATAAAAAGGAAAGGACCTAAAGACAGAAACAAAAGCAGAGAAGGATTGGCATCACTAAGTAATTCAACCTCCAGTCATTCCTTCCACCAAGGGAGATGAGATTGTTTTGTTTTTGTCATGCCACGATATGCAAATTGACATAACTGGCTGCGACACACGCTTCCATGGCATGCAAAAGATTTGCTTTTGTAAAATTGGAAAGTAATATTCAGAGAAAAACTCATGACAGAAGATTGGTTTTCCATCTTATTGAAGCTGTGATTTGCCATTCATTTATAGATACAAATGAGGGCTCTTTTACATAATATTTTGGTAAGAAATAATTAATAATATGCTCTGAAACAAGAAAATATGCTAAAATGCACATTATTTTTCAATACTTGAGAGCTTTAGAGCATTTTCTGCAATGGAAGGCCTATTTTTTGTAATGATTTACGTCTGTGCTAGTATTATTAAGTGCTTCTGCATTTGCCAACAACAATTGACTGTTGATTGCAAGCAGAGCTTTGTTACCTGCTTCAGTTGTTTTCAAAAACAACTCCATCTTTTGCTGACCAAAAAAGAATGTGATATTTTTCCAGCTGACCATGTGACAGTTTGTGAGAGGATCTTCAAGCTGAGCTATGCCTCTGCAGGTGCCAGAGAAGCAGATTTCTGCAGCGTCACACATGCAGTGATTTCTAGAGTGATGTAGTGATGACCTAGAGATATTGCTCATGTTTTGCACTGAACTGAGAAAGCAGAATTGTGACCTAATGTTTATTTTCAACCACATAAATCATCATCAACTCCATAGGAATTATGAGGTTCTAAAAGAAGAATGGAAAACTGAGATTATATTTTTTATTTATAATTAAGCTTGACGAAAGATATTAAGGGTGCCAATATATTTAGTTTTGTCCCCTTCACTATGCACATATCAGATGTACAGATGTTCAAGATTCATATCTACCTATTCCCATCAATTATACCACACATCACTCTTTAGTGAGATTTATTACCTCGCTGTATTGCTGGGACTTGGATTGTAAAGAATTACAAATGTACAAGCTATTGTGAAGTGTTTTCCACTATCTAGGGAAAGTCATTTCAGTAAAAACAATTATTTCTTGTGGGTTTCTGGAGGCATTCAACTCTTAACTAGAGATTGGCCTCATGCTTGTACGGGAATAGTTCAGATGTGGAATCAGAAGGATGTGGGCAGGACGAGTACTACATTGCAGCATTCCCATCTGTGTGAAGAACAGTTTTAGAACAGCTGTTCTCATCTGGGCCTTTCTCTACATTGTCAAAACAACAGCAGAATGAAAGAGCCCAAATATTCAATGAGGCTGTGAGGCTTTTGAGTCTTCAGAGGAAAAATTGCAAGTTTAGTGGTTTTATAGGCATCTTTTTGGACAAATGCATATTGCATATTGTCAGAATAGAGCTGCCTAGGAAATAAAAAAAAGTGGACTAAGCTTTTTGATTGTTGGAACTGCCAGCTGACAAGGTCAAAGTATTCTATAAAAGGTGAGTTTTAGAAGCAGCTCTGGCAGGGTGCAGGACTAGCCAAACCTTGTCATGTTTCCCATCAGCTTCTCAGCCCAGGGCTGCCCTAGCTCTCTGGATGGGTACTCTGCTCTCTTCCTGGAGGAGCAGCAGCCTCAGGGTTTCACTCCAAATCCAGATGAAACCTGCTTTGGAAATACTGAAATCTCCTGACAATGGGATTAACCTGTCAACTCAGCTTCCACCGTTTGATCTGTGCTAGCAAAGAGTGCTTAGTTAAAAGCTTTAAATTATGTATCAGAACCCAGAGCTGCTTAGCTCAGTTCCTTGGCTTAGGGGAGTGCTTTGTGCTCCTCATCACTGATGGAGCAAGGAAAGAAATGCACTCCCTGACACAGGCAGTCAGGGTGGACATGGAAGGTATCTAGGGACATCCCTGAGCCTTGTGTCCTTGCTGGCAGATGGCTTTTGGGTTGCTAAATATTGAGACATATTTTCCAGCCAGCTACCCAGGGAAAGCCACTCAGGGACAGGGGCAGACAGTTCAGATAGTCTTGTGTCTAAGATGGATACTGCTAAGCAGGCACTCTGCTTTGGACATCCAGTTCCACAGATACTTTTGTCAAAGGAGACCTAAGGATCTCCATGGGCTGAACTCCCTTTTGAGCTTCCTTCTACCACTTGTCACCTTGGAGCACAGTGATGCTTTTTATCCATAATTTTACAAGGGAATTTGGCATCATTTATCTCATTTTACAGTTAAAAGAAATCAGGCTCCAAGGATCGAGGTGAGATTTTCTCCAAGTGCCAAGACTGCCAAGACAGTGGAAGAGGCAAAAGAGACTCTCAGTCCTCTGTATTCCAGGGTGATGCTCCATGCAGGAGGGCATCTCCACACTAAACTGAATTGATGCAGACATCCAAGCACTGTTTAATGTCTGTGTGGCAAAGGGCAGAAGACAAACAGCAGGTCTGCAAATTCTGGTTTTCTGTCTTCTCTCTCTGAGGTGTGACTTGTACCTGAGTCAGCTTTATTAAAATGACCATAATCTAATAGGAAGGAGCAAAAAGCTGATCTGACTGCTGCTGGAGAAAATCATCTAGCAACAATTAGGTATCTATCCATCCTTCCATCTTAAAAGCATGAATAGCACATGTATGTGGGGAACATGCCCCTCAGATGGGTGGATAAATGGATTTTCTATTTTTATGGATCTTTTATTTAAATCCTGTAAGTAGTAAGACAGCAATTTTAACAAAAAATATGCTATGCATGGAAGAATTGCTGCTTTTCATCTGCAAAGTTGCAAAGTGAAGAGTTTCCTTTATTTTTACTAATTTTCAATTTGATGCAGATGTGATTCCAATGCTAATTATGCCCCCCACTGTCTCTATCCTCCAGTGAAATGTGACTCCCTGATGTTTCTCATTGTCTTTTGTTTATAATTATAAGAAGTTGATAGAAATCATCTGGTTTTTGCTTCTGTATTGCAGTGGGATTTGTACAGCAGGAACCTGTCAAACTCATGACCTCTGGCACAAGGAACTGCGGCCAGCTCAGGCTGTGGTCACAGCTGGAATCTTGGTATTGAGCTATTTCTCTCTCATCCCCTGCATATCTATGATGAAACTGTTCCTGAATTATGGAAGGATGATCTCAGAGTTAAGGGTAAGCAGCAGGGTTTTCACAAGTGAATTTTGATACCCAGTTTTTCTATACATGTTCTTGCTCAAGATTCCTCTTTCTGTGCCTATTTTTTTTTCTCAAGAAAGAATTAGTAATGCAGATGTGCTGTGAGCATTATTTCACTGATGTTTCCAAAGGTTTGGGACATTCTGGAGGCTGGAAGGCTGTCTCAGCACCTACATACTATCTCCAGATCCAGGATCCATTAAATGAAAATGACTTTTTTTATAATTTGCTAATGACCTGATCATGACATTCCTCAGATTGGACAGTCTGTGAATGTATTTCCATTTGCTAGAGTTATATTGATATATGAGGCACCTGGATGTATGAGGCATGAGGATCAACCACGTGTGTCAGGGACAAGCAAAGTTTATCTTCTCAGTAGATAAGTAATGGAGTTCATCTTTAATTATATATAATGTACCTGAGCATCTTGTACATATACATGCAACAGAAGTGAAATCATTACCAGGAAAAACCATCTGGATTTAAGTGTTGTATAGAAACCATCAGACAAATCAGCTTGCTATCTCACAAGCTAATTCAATTCATTCCATTACTTTAAAGTGGAATATATGGTAAAATTAACAGCTGCACACACAGATTGCATTCTGCACAGAAGTGCAAGAGAAGACTTCCCTGATTCCTAGAGATTTTTGTCCTAGTTTTTCTTAAATCCCACCTTTTTTCTATATTCCTTAGTTCATTCTCTGTTCCCATTGTTTCCCTTCTTTGAACCTGGGGCTGTTGGTGCAAGGACATGTGCACAGTGGTGGCAGTAGTGCTGCTGATGTTCATACTGCAGATGCCATCTGCTTCTCTAGAGGGATGGGAGCATCTTTTTCAGCTCTGTGATGAGAGTGGCCTTGATTTGCCTTGCTCTTGCACTCTTCCACTAATTTTCACAGTGAATTTGGATATTTAATGCCTCAGATCTCACTTGCCTGTTTCCTGAGTTGAGCCGCTTTTCATAAACACTACTCAAACACATGTATGTCAGGTAATGAATACTTAGTTTCGAGAAGGATCTTAAAAGCCCTTCAGTGCAAAGCTGATCTCCACAAATGCTAGCAGATACTGCTAGTGGATGTGGTAGCAATGAACTCATGACTTGTTCCAGGAAGCAGAGAGCAGTGTTGCACAGAGATACACTGCTGTATCTACACTGCAGCTGCAAGTAGATATTAGGTGATCCATGAATTCTTTTGGTTTTCCCTGAGTTAGCTCCCCAAGATTTCCTATTAGCATGTTGATACTTGCCAGAGATAATGTTCTCAGACATGTGCTTATGTGTTGCCAGTTCAAGTCTATGGATGTAGTGGGGACAGAAGGAAGCTTAGCCTTTGTCTGCACTGTGAAAATGTTGCTTCCTGCGCCCAGAGCACTGTGCCATAGGCTGCCATGGGCCACAGAACTTGAGCTCATTGAACTAGCTGGTGTGCTAGTTGTATATCTTGTGATGAAAACATATTTGTATGAAGTCCAACAAGAGGTAAGATTAAGGGCTGGGAACTGGGATTTCCTAGTGTCTCTAATCAGTATACTTGGTAAGCCCTGACTGATCACCACTGTTTTCTGCAAAACGTATGTATAAACAGCATCTAATAATAGCAACAGTGATGTTTCTATCTACGTTTCCTAAGTTCAGTTGGGAGAACAGATAAGTAGTGTGGGTATCAAAGTCAGAACTGGAAAAAACTTGCTTGGGTTTCTGATTTACTGGAAAAATGTGAGAGTCAGCTTTGGAAAATACAGAGATATTCACATGACAGTCTGTTTTGGCATGCTGTTCCTTCAGAATAACACAGAGATTGAGCCAATGTGATGAATGAATCACTTCCAATCACTAGAGGGCAAAGCTGAAAAGATTGCAACTTCATGTTGCAACCTGCAATCATCCATACTTTTCCATTGCTAAACCACATGAGATGCCTTAAATTCACCTGCAGCTTCATATTGTTAGTGTAACTTCAGTATCAGTGGGTATTTGAGACTTGATCTACTGTAAATGAGGGGAGAAAGTAAAAAATATAACATCTTAAATATACTGATGCACAAATATGCTAATTTGTCCACAAAAAAATTCACATATAGTGAGCATGAAATAAACTGGCTGTGCATTTCTGACAAATCCACATTTCGTGCTGCAGTCATCACAACTAGTCAGTAGTTAGTGCATGACTTGTGCTGCAACAGCCAACCAGGCAGCCTCCTCTTTGCATGCACCAAGTAAGGCAATGATCCCCAGCTGATTGTTCTCACTTTAAAGCTGCCAGACAGAGAAGGATGTGTAAGAGTCCTTGAATACACTGCACTTCAGTCACCCATTGAGCCTTCAGGAACACTGTCCTGCTTCCTCATCTCCACAGCCTACTTGGTCAGATCTCACACTCAGCCCCACAGACACAGATTTGAAGCATCTTCTGCCTCAGAAAGAGCACAGCAAAGTGGGGGCTCTCCAGCTGTAACCTCTGTGGTGCACAGGGAGGAAAGAAAAGTCAGTTTTGTTAAAACATGCTGCTGGTAACAACACCAAATAGGTGACAGTGGAGGAAAAAGTGAATTCCTGTAGCAAAAGCACTAACAACCCCTGCTGCTGTGTCCACCTGCTGCTGTCTTCCTCCCAGCCCTCTCACCTGCCAAGACTCGATGCTGCCCATGGCACTTTGCTGACAGGCTGATGTGACTCCCTCCTGCTCTGTTTGCCTTCCGTTTTAGAAAATACACCTCTTTTCTTAGGGGACAACATAGAAGCTGATCATGTCAGGGAAGCAGCACCTATTCCAGCTCTGAAGCCCTACCAACAACTTCAGGTTGAACCTGTCTGGTTTTCAGCATCTCTGAAAACCAGATTGCTGACACATGCACCCAGTCACCCAGGTAGAGCCCTCTGCTGTAGCCTGGGTAAGGCTCTCAAAATCAATTAAATGGCAAGAGGAGACAAAGCTCGACCTAATCCCTTTCACAAACCCACATGAAGTGATGGGGCATAGTCTACCTCTTCCACTAGAAGCGCTCTGGGTGTCTGTGTGAAACATTGCAGGCTGTTCCCAGCCAGCACCAGGTAAGGAAGATGGTGCAGAACAAACATAGTTTTAATCCACAGGTAATGTATTTTTACTGAAATTCAGAATATCTGGGGACATCCGGGAACCGACAATATCTCATTTTGTGGTTTCAGGCAGCACTTCTCTGTGTCTTCATTAGTTCATTTGCAAAAATGCAGTGCTCATACAGATATTTGGAACCCACATAATTCAGAGCATTTTAGTCTAAACACCATAGACTTCACTAGGTCAGTGAGTAAAAAAAGGGCCCAGAGACTTGAAGTGAATTGCCCAGAGTCTAATAGCAGCCTCGGGATGCATCTGATATTCCAGATCTCAAAAATCATGCAATAATCTTTTATTCACTAGATAGTATTGCTTCCCCGAAGCTGATATAATGATATCCACTAATGAGGTTGCTAGGTTTAATTAAAGCTGGTAGAGTGCATTACGTAGAAGGAATGAAATTACTGTTTCATTATTGTATATTATAATAATTACAGAATAGCTAGACTTCTGCATTAACCACAGAGAGATACCACCTAAATTCTGTATCCTTATAATTGGTTAGACACATTGCACAGGAATTGCAACGGACAAAAGGGCTGATGGTGCTCAACATCAAGTGTTAGTACTTACTTGAAACCTTCTGGGCTTTTGGTTACTGCATTTTTTATTACATGTTTAAAATAAAATTAGTCGAGAATGAGATTTTAATCATGGAATGGCTGATTCTTTGAATCCTCAACTTGTTACTGAAGGTCTCTTTTAAGGTACAGAGATATATGCCAAAATACTTGGGGGAGGGGAGACTTCAAAATACTGAAGTATGAAATGTGGTGTCATAAAAATTTAAGGAAAATACTCTGCATTGTTTCCAATCCTAACTGACTCCTAGCTGAAAAATGTGAACTGAATTTAAGGCAAAGCTAAAATTGGAATAAACAATAAAACAGCTAAAATCGGAATAGAAAATTTCTAAATTACTCCATTTGGGTTTGTTTACCCCTTCATTATAAATTTACAATTGCATTACTACAGAGTGACACGTGTTCTTTTACCAGATGGATTTCCCTGAGGACCAGATGTTGATCCTGTAAGTGTACCCTCAGAGAAGATAAATATAAGCTGCATAGAAAGATCTGCAATCTTGGCACACACTAAAAAGCACCTTGTTTCATAGAATTCCACTCTGAGTCTTCTTGTGCTATGTTATGAAAGTAAGGGCATCAGAATCAATTCCATAATTTGCTTGCCTGATACTTTTGCACATATTTATTCCCTGAAATGCTATCCAAGGACATCAGCAGCATGCAATACAGTTCGAATGCATCGGTTCTTCTTCTGTGAGGACACAAGCATATTGGAAGCCACTCCTCACCTGAGCGCTCCCCAGCACAGAGGTGGGTTAGGGTGAATACCTTGACCTTGGAGAGCAGAAACCATTCCAGAGGTCCCACTTTGGTACCCATGGTGATGAGATATTCATGCTGCTCAAACCATCTTCAAATCTTATAGAATTGGCATGAAAGGAAATAGCTAAATGAGTTTATAGCTAGCAGCCTGAGCAGTATATAAATAGCACCAGTCTTTATTGTTGTTGTTTCCTATTCCTTGCAAGAGAGAAAACCAGGAACAAGAACAACAGACATAACAAGTATTGCATAAGTCTCATTTTTCTTGTTGTAATTAACAACACATACAATTAGAAACTGCAGAGAAGATTCCTGCCCTGTGCAGACTGAATGTTCACATACTGCAATAAGATGCAGCCCATAAAGCCTAAAAATATTTCCTATATTCGGTAACATTTTTGTCTCCTTTCCTCCCTTCCACATTGCAAACAGGGCAAGACTTCCTATTTTTGTCTGACTGCTCAGGTCTTTGTGGTTCACAGCAGAGCCACAGATTTTGGGGGGTTCTCTTAAGTACTCCATTCTTAGCAGATTCTCCAAACACGCTGGATCATTTCAGTCTTTGACTACAGACACACATCATGTAGACAGAAGCACGCACAGGCACTCAGATAAAGAAGTTCATATTCCTGGTTACACAGAATAACAAACTGCTTACAATAGATAAGGAGGTGTGCATGTCTGTGTCCAACTGCTCGGTTTGCTCTTCTGAGCACATCTTCAATTGTGCAATTTACTACCAGCCACAAACAGAAGCAGCAAACTTTCTACTGACTGCCAATAGCTTTAAGTTAGGCAAAGGTAGCTTTTCTAATAACCATTTTCAAAAGAACTTCAGCTTAAGACTATGTTGTCAACTCCATTACTTATGAAAACTTGTATATATTTGATATAGTTCAGCACGTGGGACATAAAGACTCCTTGCACACAAAATATCTCAAAGCATTATACAGAAAAAGTGGGATGCCAGGAAATGTACTTCCAGCCCCTGGAAGGAGGCAGAAAACAAGGCATGGATTCTTTGCCTTCAGCAGAAGGATCATATAACCATGCTGCAACACTTAGGTACTTTTGCAAAGCTGGAGCCTAGGAGCCCAAGCAGGGCTCACATGTATCACCTGCATCCCAAAGACAGAGCCTCAAAACTTGCTTGATCTCACAGTTCTGGCCAGTTTTGCAAGCTAATATTTTGTCACAATTGTTTTGGCAGAGACCAAACCAGTAAATATGTTCTCAGAAGGTCAAAACTCTCATGAAGTGGTGAGAAGTCTCTTTTACACAGTCACCCCTTTGCCCACACAGGACTAGGGCCTTGGACAAGTGCAAACCTAATTTCCAGAACAGTGCCTGGCCATCAGTGAGTACAGCTTCCTGAGTTACATGGCCCCGAAATCTTATTTGCAGCTCTGTCACTTTTCCCATTGTTCTCAAGGGATCTACTAGGGACATGGGAGGGTCTATGCCTAGTCTATACATGTATGAGGTCCAGGGTAAGATAGCGCAGTTTCAGTAAGAGATCCTGAAGAAATCTCATGCTTAGGAGTGCTGAAGTCAGAAAAGAGTACCAAGAGTATCCATGGGTCCCAATGAGATACATTCCAGAGTCCTGAAGGAACTGGCTGATGTAGTTGCCACCAACTCTCAATGATATTTGAAAAGTCATGGTGATCAGGTGAAATCCCTGGTGACTGGAAAAAAGGCAACATCACACCCATTTTTAAGAAGGATGGAAAGGATGACTTAGGAAACTGCCAACCTGTTAGCCTCACCTCTGTGCTGGGGAAGGTCATGGAGCAGATCCTCCTGAAATCTATGCTAAGGCACATGGAAGAGAGGGAGATGATATGGAATAACCAGCATGGCTTCACCAAGGACAAGTCCTACCTGACCAACCCCGTGGCCTTCTATGATGGTATAAGTGCATCAGTGGATAAGGGAAGAGACACTGGTGTCAAAAGGCCTTTGACATGGTCCCCCACAACATTTTTCTCTCCAAATTGGAAAGATGTGGATCTGATGAGTAGCAGGTTGTGACGTTGTACCCAGAAAGTGGTGGTCAATGGCTAAATGTCTGGATGGAGATCAGTGATGAATGGTGTCCCTCAGGAGTCAGTACTGTGACATATGCTCTTTAATATCTTCACTGATGACATTGATAGTGGGATTAAGCACACCTTGAGCACATTTGTGGGTAACACCAAGCTGTGTGGTGTGGTCAACACATCCAAGGGATGGGATTCCATCCAGAGGAACCTAGACAGGCTCAAGAAGTGGGCCCAGGAACACCTCATGAGGTTCAACAAAACCAAGTACAAGGTCTTGCACCTGGGTTGTGGCAATCCCTGCTATCAATGCATACTGAGGGATGTAAGGATGGAGCATAACCCTGCTGAAAAGCACTTGAGGATACTGGCGCATGGCAAGATGGACACAAGCCAGTAATGTGCCCTTGCAGCTCAGAAAGCCTACTGTATCCTGGACTGCACCAAAAGAAGTGTGGTCAGCAGGTTGAGGGAAGTGATCTTGCCCCTCTACTCTGCACTAGTGAGACCTCATCTGGAGTACGGCATCCAAATATGGAGCCCTCTGTACAGGAAAAATGTGGACCTTTTAGAATGCATCCAGAGGAGGGCCACAAATGTGATCCAAAGGATGGAACTCCTCCCTACAAGGAGGCTGAGAGAGCTGGGGCTGTTCAGCCTGATAAAGAAAAGGCTCCAGGGAGACCTGGAACAGCCTTTCAGTATCCAAAGTAGAGCACTAAGAAAGAAAGGGACAAACTGTTTTGCAGGATCTGTTATGATAGGACAAGAGGAAATTGTTCCAAACTAAAAGAGAGGAAACTTAGATTAGATTTAAGGAATATATTTTTTCCACTAAGTGTGGAGAGACACTAGAATAGGCTGACCAGAGAGGTGGTGGATGCTCCATTCTTGGAGAACCTCTAAGCACCGTGATCTAACTGTAGGGGAGTTGGACTAGATGACCTTTGGGAGTTGCTTCTGACTCCAGTGATTCTATGATTCTATGAAGAGTGAAATCCATGATGCTGGGAGGATTTGAAAGAATGAATTCATTTCTCAAAAGAGTGTTCCACGTGGAGAGAAACACCACCATTTTCTCCAAGGAAGGGCTGATCTAGCTCAAGGGCTCAGCTGATGAATATGTTAAATGCTAGATCCACCCCCCTTTCTTCAGCATTTCCTATCAGCTATTTTAGGCAGCACCTGATTGGCATGCTGCCTGCTTCACCCCACAAGCTAGGGCCTCTCACCCATGCTCTCCTCCAGGCAAGAGGCTGTGCTGTGGGTATGGGGTGAGGGCCAGGCCACAGTTCCAAGCTGCATAAGGGGGCAAGATATAACCCCAGATAAATTTGCAAGGGTGGTGAGGCTGAGGCACGTGCTGGGCATCCAGATCCATGCATCTGAGCCATGATTTTCAGTGGGGCATCTCAGGTCAGAGCTCCAAGTCCTTCTGCCCTCTCCAACTAGACCTTCTTTTCTGCAGAGACAGCCATCAGCCACAAGCCAGCCCATCTGATGGGCTAAACATTAATTCCATCAGTTTAACACACAGAATTGAGCCACATCCAGCCAGGAAATCGGGAGCTTCAGCAATTTGCATTCGTGCAGGAAATGCTTCTGTGCCAGTGGCAAAGCCACAACAACCAAACATTAGTTTCCAAGAGTGCCAAAGATAACATCTTCTTAAGCAGCAAATATAGAGACTTAATTTAATGAGTTGTAACATAGCAGCTCTTCAGAATGTCTGAGAAACTCTTGTAGAAAAGAAATACTGTTCACATGAAAATGAAAGAGGGGGGGAAATTCAGGCATCCATTCTTTTCTTACCTTCCCTCTGCTCATGTTTCCCCTTACTTGTTATCCTCTTACTTTCATCTTTTCCTGAAGCTCATTGCATCATTACGGCGATCAAAGGGAGAGACGGAGAACACTGAAGAAGAGAGAGAATGCCCATAGCTGCATGTTATCAGCAAGGTAGCAAGGTTTGCTTAGCTTCAAATTAAGGCTGGTCTTGGTGAAAGCACTGATCTGAGACCTGAAGGGAAGCCTGGAAGCAAAAAAGGCTAAAGCAGGCAAAGAAACAGCAAAATACTTTAAATGAGAGAGTGTAAGAAATGGATGGATACCAAAATGTCCCAGTATTTACCTTGATTTTAATGATTTATCTACCTGGGTTATAGGTGGAAAGCTCATGTAAACAGCTGCTTTTGTATGTTTCCAAGGCCTCTTGGCTTCTGTCAGGGGATTTACAGAAAATAATCTTCTTACAGTTTTTCCGGATGATTTTCATAGCTGGAACCACAAGCTAGCAGTCATGTAAAGATGCATGTATACAAGTGGCCATTTTCTAAGCTCAAAAACATCTTGAGCTTCATTCTGGCTCTAAGCAAACACCCATAGTGGTTGTTATGCTATCTGAGGGGTTCACCCTTCTGCAATTATTTCTGGCTCTATCCTAAGACTAAAAAAAATTGCCTCCTGTCAGATTTACATCTAAAATATTCAACATCTTGTTCTTCAGTGCTTGGTGCTTATCAAAGAAGCAAAATATTGCCGTGAAATAGACTGTGCTAAGGATCCAAGAGGGAACTTAAATTCATGACAGCTGTGATACAAGAACCGCATTTTACTTTCAAAACAGTTATTTTTTTTTCTACTGAAAAAGAAAAAAAAAGCAGAGTGAAATGCACAGAAAAATGTTTTGTTATAACTGGACCACCAGTTATCATTTTTTCCAAGCTAAGCCTTCTCATACAGAGACGATTCAACAGAAGCACAGAAAAAGCTTTTTGTTACACTGCACAATAGCTCCAACAAATCAATTTCTAGCAATTGGGTCACTTTGCACATAAGATGAGATTCTTAAGTCCACGAGGTAAATTCTAATTTGAATATTCTGTTCTTCTTTTCTATAATGGGGAGCTAAATGATGACAATAATGAAGCAGAACATGAAAATATTATAACTGGCACTTCAAATGACTCTTTTTTTTTTTCTTTCCCCCAATGTGAACATGCATTATTTTCAGTCTAGCTTCCAGAATATGGCTACATACATGTGAAATGTCACCAGGCTAATGCTATTGTACTAATTGGCCAAATAATGAACAATTGCAGAGCCTACTCTAAGCACGCCTGGAGGGTGACTCTTCCAAAGCAGAGCTAAGACACACTGCCAGTGCACCAGCTGCACAGGAAAAGGCCTGTGAGGCTGTGCCTATTCAATATCCAAAGGGAAGAGTGCAAACACACCAAGCAATTCAGCACATCCTCTGTCAGAATCTCTGCATCTATATAAAAAAAAATTTTTAGAAGGGCCTCTCAATGAACTGCCATGTCTAGGTGTAATTTAACTTGGTTTAGAATCTGATCCAAATTTCTTCCCATCCTTATTATTTTACATTTTCACACAAGACTTCATGATTATTGGTTTGGAACATTAAAATGCAAATGATAGAGGAAGCAATACATATTTAAATGTACAGTGTCAGCTTGGTATAAAAGCCCTTCTGGAACAGAATGACACTATTTTCTTCTGTAACTTCTAAAAGTGGCAAAATAAAAATGAGAGGGAAAAAAAAAAGATTGGGTCTATTTGTATTCATGCTTTATTGGTCATGCTGAAAGAAAAAGCTTAGTAAATAAGTCTGGGAAGGGTAGCAGGGGGAGAAAAACAGTCATTAGTGTAAATGCAACCCACAGCTAACTGTGACTTCCCAGTCAGTGCAGGGAGGAGGAGAGAACACAAGGACCATTAGATTTGATACAAGAGTAACCTCCTCTCACAGAATAAAAAAGAGGAGTTTTGACTTGTCTTTGTCATTTCTGCAATCAATACATTCTCCAAGTAAACACAAAGGAGAAAGAGAAAAGAAAGGACGAAGCAGGGCAGAATGCAAAAAGGCTCTCTGCCTCCCATCCCATCCTTGTGGGATGCCCTGTTATTTTGCTAATCTAACTTCTGGCTAAGAAGTGACAGAAGGTCACTTATTGTCTCTGTGCATTTTCAAAGCTTGTATGGTTTCCAGGGTAATTCACATTGCTTCCCACTTTACCTTTTTATTAACACTGCCACATTCAGTTTCCTGAAGAGATAAACCAATATTTAAAAAATGTGCAAGGTATTTTTCATAGTCTAAAGCTGTAACTCGTCTCTGGGTACCTGTGCATTCCCTTTTTTACTGATTTTCTGCACCTTTTACTTATGCAGCCATGAAATGTCCATGCTAGCTCTTCTTTCTCTATTGGACATGGCTCTGCATCCCATGGAGAGAATAACATGGCTGGGATCTGTTTTAGCAAATGTGAATGTTTATTAGAAATATCTCCCAAAAATAAATCTCTGTGCTTAGTCTCTAAAATCCATGAAATTAAGGAGTGTCAGAACACAGGACTGGGTCAGTTCGTTTATGGAACAGCATGTCTTAGTGAATTGACAAAGTCAACAGAAAACCTAATTCAAGGACCCCTGTGTGCATGCAATTGCACACTGGTAAAAACAATCCCTCTCAGGTAGAGATTAAGTCAGTTCCCAGAATTTAGTCTGAATGTGTTGTCAAAAAACATATTTTTGCTAGAGAAGTTGTTTCTTTATTTTCTTTTGGCAGGATGGTTAGTGGTAAAGATGGGACAATAACAGTCTTGGCTGACATAGGCAAAGCTGCAGAGTGCACCAGCCCTGGTGAGGGCAGAATTAGGAGCTTTGAAACTTGTCTCCTTTGCAATTACTTACATTTCAATTATCACATGATTGGAATTCCAGAAGGTTGCAGCATAACAAATTTGAAAAAAATATTAGGAAAAATATCTCTTTAGGAAAGTTGGAATTATTACCCTTTAAGTTATAACTCTGGCAATACTCTAAAGAGAACATTCACAGGGATCAGACAGTCTTGAAAAGGGACAGCACTAAGCTTACAAATTCTGAGCTGTATTTCTATTTGTAGATAATCAAGCCATAAGTGAATTAGCATGTTAGAGTTCACTGCTGGCATTTCCCTTTAGCACCATATCAGGCATCCTGTGCCCACTCTAAGGACACGATCACCACATCAGGGCTGCAGCCAGCAGGATGAGTGCCTGGGTGGTAGCTGCTCTTTTTCTGCTGCTCTTTCCCTTTGGCACATGGAAAGCTGCTGAGCCATGAGTACACTTCAGAATCATAGAATCATTAAAGTTGGAAAAGACCTCTAAGATCATCTAGTTCAACTGTCCACCTATTATCAATGTTACACATTAATTGTGTTCCTATGCACCACACCTACACATTTCATGAATGCTCCAGGAACGGTGATTACACCACCTATCCGGGCAGCATGTTCCAGTGCCTCACCACTCTTTCTGAGAAGAATTTACTCCTAATATCCAACCTGATTTTCCTGCAGCTTAAGGCCATTCCCTTTCATCCTATCACCATTACTTGGGAGACCTCCCCCCATCTCATCACAACCTCCTTTCAAGGAGTTGAAAGAGGGATGAAGTCTCCCCTGAGCCTCCTCTTCTCCATACAAAACAATCCCAGTTCCCTCTCTCACTCTTCAAAAAGATGTCTTCTATAATGCTGATTTATGGTTATAAATAGAAATTAATTCCAAATAGTGTCACCCGTGCCTCTATTCATCCCCACACAGGCATTATTCAAATGAAAGGCCGCCTGTTCCCCGGAGTGGATCCAACTTGAACCAGGCAAGTCTTGCTCTGGGACTCCAGCTTCCTGTGCTAGTCAGTGAATCACACTGGAAATTATGATGAATGTGAATTAAAATATTCTGTGAAAACACTCTAAAAAGCTCTTCTTCATCAGCTGAATGTCAGCAACAGGGCAATGATCACGATAGTAAATCTGATTCTATGCTCCAGAGGATCCAGTCAGTTCGCTAATGCCTTTCTGGAGAAGCTGCTGTCCCCAAAGCAAGACAGTTACTTATTTGTGCTCCATTTGGCAAAGGTCAGACTGGCCAGGCATTCTGTTTCCTTCTAAATTAATCACCCCTTTCAAAATAGGCTTTGATTTGCCCTGTTCTGAGTGTCTTTATGGCTCCCTATTGATTGCTGAGAGTAAAAGATTTCCTTCCCAGACTTCCATCACAAATAGCCTTGCCTGGAGTGTGTTCTGGTACTAACAGAGGAATTTTGTCCTTGTTGTCTTCACTCTAGAGCACTTCCACAGATCAGGAAGTACGATGTTATTATCTCTCATTACATTGAAGAACTTTTTTCTTCATAAACTGACACCAGCGTACAAAGTCCATAGGTCAACTCAGCTTTTTCCCAGACATTCCTTAGTTTGCAGATTTTTCACGTATCCACTCACCTGAGTGTCCTCTTCAGCATCTTCCTTCCTCTTCCTTGGATTCACATCTCCTGGCCCTTGCAGTCACTTCATTTTTCTTCTCCATTATTTCCAATATAACTTATGAAGATCTATTTTATTTTGTTTCCTACCTGCTGCTATTCTTTTCACTCAGTAACTTGTTTCTAAAGAGCAATAAGAATAGAAATTAAAATGTACCTTGTATTTTCCTAAGAAGTGTCCAAAGGTGCAATGAGCAGCTACCTTAGTAAAACTGAGCAAGCTACTGCTGCCTTGAGCCACTCTGCAGTCCCGTGCTACCCCACTTTAATGGGAATTAAGAGGTCAGTGAGGCTCAGAGACAGCCATGAAGTACAATTGAGGCACACATTCCAGAAAAAAACAAAATGTGGTAACAATTCTGTTATATGTTTTTGCTCCAAAAGTGTATCTATTTTCACAATGATCCGTCCTGTTTTCAGCTGAGGCAGCGCTAACAGTATACTGGTGTTTTGGTTATTGATGGGTATGCACCCAGGGCTGGGTCAAGCCTTAGCAAGGAAGAGCTATCACCAAGAAGGCACAGGGGACAGGGTAGAACCAGGGCAGGCAGCCTGAATTAGGCCAGGAGAAGACCATAAAGCTTTGGGGAGTTAAACCACAACATTATCCTTGCAGTTTCTCACAGGGTAGTAAAATATGGATAAGTTGTGGTAAATCTCATCCTCAAGGTATAGATTTGGCAGAAAGGTAATAATTAAAGATAATCAGATGACAAATTGTGTGTTTCTGTTTAGCTATCCAGGATGAGTAGGATATCTGAAGCTGCTTAACAAAGCACTAGTTTTGCAGCATTCATAGTCTGCTGATAGAGATCTAGTCATGCCATACCACTGAAGCCTTGATTTTTAGAACAGGGTTAGACGTGTATGTGGATAACCGCTAATCACTAGTGGTTACATTAGATACATTTTTGTTTTGTTTTGCTTTAAGCAGGGATACACAGCTTCTCTGGGCAAGGTAAACATGAGCAAATGTAGGAAGAAATTTCAGAATAGTTTCAGTTCTGTCACAGAGCACAGGTACTGACCTTGTGCTTGAAACCAAGAAGCTAAGTGTGATGGCACCCTTCATCACCGAGGACCTTCAGGTTCTGACAGGGTGGGGACTGCTTGCCTTCATTAACCTGTGATACTGTACTTCTGTCCACAGCCTGATGTGTCTTCTCCTCCATTGTAACTTGTGCTTCCTCTAGGAACTGCTCTTAAGCCTATTTTGCTTTTCAGTCAGGATTCAGCTCTGGTCCTCAGATAAGCATGGAGATGGCTTGACACATCACAAGGTGATAAGTCAGGCTACGCGTCTGGTAGCTCGGCTGGCTGACTCAGCTCCTCTGCCTCTCTCACAGCCTCCCAGGCTGGAGCATCCCATGGGCTGTGCCCAAGCTCTGGGGAGGCCAGCACAAAGCCCTCACCTCACCCACATGGGCCTGGCCAGAAGCTGGACATCTCCTCCCAGCTGCTGTCTGCATGGCCTCTGTGGCTGGTGGTAACAGGGCAGGCAACACTGTCTGATTCATCCCATTTAATCCAGGAATAGTGGTTAGTGGGATGAATCACCGTCTGGCACTGCCTCCATTGACTGCAGAATGAATTAGGCAATGAACTTAGGTGAGATGTTTCATCCCTAAGTGAACTAAAATTAGGTTCAATTAATCCCACCTTGTTTTGCAGTGTGATGAGGAAGGCTAAAGATGGCACATTATTTGTAGAGAGATACTTTTACTCACCTCAGTAAAATAAAATCACTTTGTCATTTGTTTTCCAGCTGTGCTATTTGTTCGTACGTGTGGATTGCTGTTTTCTAATACTGCAGGTAAAATGAGAGGAGACACCTAAATCACTGATGCAATATTGCCAATTGTTTGTATCTTATTTCTGGCTTCTAACAGTATGTGCTATTTCTTGAAGCCTTAGGCATTGAAAACAAATGAGAATATCACCTTTCTTTTTTTTTATAAACCAGAAGTTTATACTTCTATTCATCTGGAAAACAAGTGTGAAAAAAGCAAGATTTGAGAGTTCTATGCAAGCCAAATAAAAAACAGCAAAAACCCACAACAAAGGCAAGTAAAGACTATAAAGACTACCCTGCAAATACTGAATAAGAACAGCTGTCCTTCATGTCCTTCATGACATGTATGTCATGAGTTATGCTCATGACATATATGCCTACAAAAAAAGCAGAACGGTCCCTGAGATTACTGTAAACACAAACAGTTTAAAAAAAAAAGGTCTTGAGCTGTAGTATCCATTATGGCACAGTCAATGAATGGCACCAAAAACATTAGCTTTGCACCTGCTCCTTTATGAGCCAGACACTCTAGGATTTCCATTCTATTTTTTCCACACACAAGGCCCATAGGCAAAACTGAGAGTCCATCTCTGACTGCTGCTTTGTAATTGGGCTGCTGTGTGAAAGCAGGAGAGAGTTCAAAAAGGTCCTCTGGCCTTCTGTGCTTCCCTGCAGTGCAGCCAGTGGGGTCCTAGGACACACAGAAGAGTTATGCAGTACTGGGCAAGACAAAATAACCCTGCTTTGACTTGTTGCCCCTGTAGTTACCAATTCCTTCAGGCCTCAAGGCTCTATTAGCTGCAGGTGAAAGCCTTCACCTCTTCCACCACAAAAAATCCCCCCAAAAGATAATCTACTTAATTTCATGCACGTGACTTACTGTTCAGAACAACTCTTGAAGAAGCCAGTAAAAGTTAAGACTTGAATAATAAGGAGGATTAATCTAACAGTGCATCTTTTATTTTAAAGGATGAATTAAGATGCCACAACCACCCTTGAAGCAAGTAACACATAGCAGTGCAGTTCTCAGAAGCAAAGTGCCATAAGAATGACGACAGTGGAGTGGGAATTCAAAAGGTTTTCCTTACATTTTACTGACTTCTAAATAGAGGTGCAGGTACTTATCATTATCTTAAAACGAAACTGGAGGCCTTACCACCCTTATTGTAAAAAACTTCCTGCAGCCTAAATCTCTCCTCTCCTACTAGTTGGAGAGTGAGCAGGACTCATGTCTTGACAGTTGATTTCTGTCATATTTGAGCAAGCCACTGCAATTCTAGATTTAGTTAAGCAGTGGTATTTGAAATGGACTCATTCTGCTTCACCTATTGTGGATGACAGAGAGCTTAAATCGTCTTAGAAACATTCTGAAATTCTGCAAAGCGAGGAATTATACATGGCTACAAACGATGACTAATATTATTCTGAGTCATTGACTGTGTTACCAAAGATAGTTTTAGTAAAATGAATATGCAGAAAATAAGGCTGATCCTGCAAAACCCACAGATCTTCCACTGTGTATGCCCTGCATATGAGCACACTGAATGGTGCACTGGGATTTTCCCAAGCACCCCACCACTGCCTGCTCCAGCCTGCTTCAAAGTGATGCAAAATGCCCATGCCAGGCCATGGTTGAGGGCTTTGGATGTCTTGCTGTGTCTTCTTGTTATGTATGAAAAAGCAGAAGGGCCTGAAAGAGAAAAGACAAAGGAATCTTGCCCACAGTCAGAGGAAATGTTGGGCCGTGATGCTCTGGATGGCCATGTTGCACTCAGAAGCACTGATGGATGTCAACCCAGTGAGCTAGCCATCTGGTACCCACAGCGTGCTGCAGCAGGAAGAAAGGAGAGCTGTTCTCCAGCAGCGCTGTGGCCAAGCAGCCAGCAGCAGTGACAACCAGGGAAATGTCCTTATTCTTTTGGCAAAAGCCTCTCTGTGCATCCGTATGTCTGTTCCCTCACCCACCCCCTGTCTGAATGAGAAATCAGAGCCTTCCTGACATGAGGCAGCACGTGCCAGATGCTGAGCAGTCAGCAAGACAGATGCTGCCAGGGGGACAAAAGAGATAATCATATAAATACTTAAAAGCTCTTTTTAATCAAAGTGCTCATTGTCCTTTTTAAAAGGAAGGTACTTTTTAATAGACATTTAATTCATTTTGAAGGCGAGGAAAGGGCGGAGGTAATATTTCTTTATGAGCATGAGATATTATTTTCCTTTCATAAAACGTAATAACTTAGTTGAAACTTTTTATTTTCACAGTGATTTTTCTCTGAGGGAGCTTATGAGGTGAGAAAATTTGGGGCTGACTGTCTCCAATATTTGCTTTTATTATTCATTTCTGTATTTATTTCTAATATTTCTAATGAAGGGCATATAGATTATACATCCTTCTTTACTGCATATGCAGCAAAGCTAAAGGGGAAGCACTTGCCTCTCCTAGAAGAGGAGCAGCTGCTTTTGGGAGCCTCAGTACCAGCTTTGCCCTTGTCTGCTGCATGGAGGAAAGGTAGAGGGATGGCAGCAGGATGTGACATCCCGGGTTGAAGTCCATGCATGCTCCATCCCAGCCCCTCTGCCCTCTCTGCTCCCTGTGAGGATGCTGGCACTGATCACATGCCCACCACGGTCCCAGGGGCTGGTACCATCTGCACTGAGACTGATGAGCTGGGCTCTGCATGCCAGTGGTGGGCAGCACAGGCAGTGCCTAGCCCACTCAGCTGATGTGGAGGTAATGACAGGGGAAGAAACCTTGTTTTGTCATTGTGTCTCTTCCTGAGCATGTCCCAGATAAATGCTTCCCTATCTCCTCTCGTTTGTGAATGCAGCGTTCATGATGGCCCCTACAGCAAATCCACCACTGGCGGTGCCAGTTTCGGTGCACAGCTCTGCTCCGAGCCCTCCCTCTGTATCTGAAGGGCCCAGCCACACTCTGCTAAAGCATCTTATTTCTGGTATGTAAATAGCATGAGATCAGTGTCGTCTCTCACATCGCATAGCCTATGCACTAAGCATCTCTTTGCCGTGGCACAAGCAATTCAAAAAGTTGAAGCTGGCTTAATAGGCACAGACAGGCCCAGTGCTGAATCTCTTACTCAAATTTTGTTTCCTCTAACTCAGAAAGCAAGGCCAGAATTTCACCTGGTGATAGATTTTGCCCAGCTCAAACAAAAGCATTCAACATGGGCCAGGATGATTACTCAGGAGCATGTTCCACATGCATCACAGTTCTGTGACTGGTAGCTGCCAGATTGTGCCTCTAGAGAGGGCAGAAACAGGCAATATTTTAGAATATTTCTGTCTTTGGGAGAAAGCAGACATGAAGCATGCAAGAGGCAGCGTCCCTGGAGAGGACAGGTTAAACACAGCAATGTCCTGTTTTGGCTTGGACCTTCAGTGCACACTCAGTGCACACTTACTAGCCATTACCTCAGGATCATTGAAATTGGTCCCCTATCCACACAAAGTGAAGAAAAACAAAGCAAGTCAGGAAGAGGAGAGAAGCCAGGCTGTTCCCATCCTGGTGAGAGCTGAAGCACACAAATACTGACAAAATCCTCTGTAGGAATCACAAGAACTTGTAGCAGAGACTATGCATTCATGCTATTCATTCCAATTTGAATGGGCACTTGATCCTCTTCTGGCAAGCAGAGGATGTTGAGTGGTGTGGTGAGGTCACTGCCAGGTCTCTGGGGCTCCGACCATGTGAGAGAGCTGTGCACTGGAATCAGCCTCCAGGCTTTCAGCCATCACAGTTCAGGTATCTTCACAATTCCCTTCTGTGTATAGGAGGTGCCATCCAGCATACAGCCACAGTGCAGGAAAGTATTAGAAAAACACTGGCTGATAAGAATAGTTAGCATATTGATTTCATGATTAGCTGCTTGATTTCATGCACAACACACTCGTTTCTGAGATATTGCCCCTCCCAAATTGCTTAAAATCCATGTGAAAAACAATTTGCAGAAAGTTTACTAAAAACCCTGTGTTTCATTTCAGAGCTAGCAACATCAACAATCGAAAGCTGTTTGTCTTTCTGTGCAGATCTTGGGTAAAGAGATCAGCTCCTTTCATTAGAGACCATGAAATAACATGCATCAAACTTTCATGTGGCAGAACACTGGTAACATCTGAGCCCTCCAGTAAGTATGAAAGGAAACCTCCTACCTTCAGTGAACAGCCTGGTTTGAAAAAGTAACTAGAAGCTGCAAGGTGCCAGGTATTGAAAGAGAATCCTATTGAACATAAGCAGACAGCAGTTCTCACCAAAACTTTCACACTGGTGGTCCTTTCACGCCACTCACCCATGCTTTTATTTCCACACCAGTGGGAGGAAAGCATGAGCACTCCCTGAGGGGAAGATCTCTTGGTGGCTTCCTGCAGGGTCAGAAATTCATGTCAGTGTGAATGCTCAGGGATGGATCTTGAGTTATTTACCACTACTGATCTGTACAATCAATGCAACTTTTGTTTTCATTCATGAAGCCTCCACAAAGAGGAAAAGTCTTTTACGAGCATTTTCTTTCTTTTTTTTTAAGTTTGTATGACTCCATGGTTTGTTTTAGCTCTAATAGCTCAGAGCATTAGAAGACTTTTGCTATAAACCTGTGACCAAAGCTGTCATCCAACTTCTACTTTGGATGGGACAACCAAAGAATTACAAACAGGGCTGGTGTTTTCTCTCATTTACTACTTACTGTCAAAGATTTGCAATCACAGAGAAAATCTAGTATGAATTTTATGAAATATTTAAAAATAGACAGGGCACTACTGTCTAGGCCCAGCTTCTTACACTGCTGGTATTTATGATGTTTTGATTTCTATCAGTAATTCCACAAGTCAGAACGCATACATGCCTGTAAAAGGCAAAGGAAAGGACTGGAGGTACAGCAACAGCAGCTTTTATTTTCACAGGCAATTGTGAATACTTATTTGTTGTATTAACAAAAGGTCTTTCTTGCCAGCTAAACAGAAGATGGCAAGATGTAAGCTCTCAAAGCTTCCCCTCCTTGCTCTCTTGATGGTTAAGCACGCACAACCCACACACATGGTGGGGGCAAATGCACAGAATCATCAGTCCACCTGATAATCCACAGTTCCTACTTCCACAAACAGCACCAATGAAATGTCACTGACTCTTAACAGCCTGACACAGACCTCACAGTCTTTCCATCAAAGTCCCATTAAATTCACTGGGAGCTGGAACAAATCAGACTGTTCCCTGCAGTTGGCATCCCTTCACAGTTCTGAAATAACATCTCTTACGGCTTGTTTTCAGGTGCTGATGTTCAAGCCAGTGCAAACACAAAGACTGAGGATTCTACGTATCTGCAGCAGCATATCTGATATTCATCTGTTCCTTCCAGTAGAAGCCAGCTGATTCATGCTTCATTAACCTGCACAAAATTTGCAGTCTTCCCTCTATCCCTAAGCAATAATTAACAGCTGAGTGCTGTAACGACTTCATGTTTTACTAAGACTTCATTTTTTACTAAACACAAAACAGCACATTTACTAGCACATTATGGAATATTACCATCAATAATTAAAAACTGAACTACAACTGTCCAAATAAATGAAAAGAGCATATTTTATAACTCATGCTTCTTGCTCTTATATTGCACTTAGTCACTTCCTAATTTGCAGCAGCTAGTGATTCACTGCAAATTAACATTATTCTAATGCACATACGTTTTAGGAATGAATCTTTAAACATCTGTTCTTCCCCTCTCTTTGCTAAAGGTACCTGGGAGTGCAACTGGGGGGAAAAGTGATCAGTCAGCAGAAAAGAATGAAATATAAAGAAACACACAGGAGCCACACAAAACAAGCAGGGAAAGTCCTGCTTCACCTGTCAATAACTATCAGGAAGCAACAGAAGATATTTTGATTTGCAGGGTTTCCAATTGGGACCAAAAGGGTCATTAGTGCTGTGTTTATAAGCCAAAGGATTGTTGAGGGACTCTACACTTGCTTAGGACAGGATCTGACTTAGCCCAGTTTAGGCAGAAACATGTAGATTAACACATTGTGTTGAGACAAAAAGGGTGAGACAGAAAAGGAGATTGATAATCATAATTAAAAATCTATGAAACACTCATAAATGATGCTTTGTTATCGAGGTAGGTTGTACAGTCTCTGTGCCAGTGGAACTTAATAGCAGGTCATTAGCCATCAAATCACTAATGCTGATTTTAAATCAAATAACTTCTCTTTAAGATTTATCTGTATGAACTTGAGTGTCTGAAAAATAATTTGCTACTTAATCATTAGACCAATTAGGGGTTACAGGTTAAATATGCTGGGTAAAGGAGAGACAATTTTCCGCAAGACAATAGGCCTGGCTCTGATTTCCTTTACCCAGACAGCTTTCACTACATCTGATATCTGATGTCAGACCAGTTAGATCAGAATTTGGCCTAACCTTTCAGATTATCGTTTTTTCACCCAGTGTATAAGCAGCAGAAAACCTAATTAGATGTGATTGGCTGCTCTGACATACTATTTTAAATGTGAGTTTTTCAAGGTGCAAGAAAGTGAGAAAACCAAAACAGATTACATTAAAAACTCATGGCTTTCTTTTTTGCCTTGCAGTGTATTTATATATATACACACCTTCCTGTTTATATTGCAAAAATAGATAAAACTGATGAAAATCAAACCAGTTCCTGGCTAGCACTTTAAAGGCAAGTTTGAGCCTGGAGGAAGTTTCACAGCTGAGGGAAATGGAAGGCTGTGTAACAGCAGTACTGCTGACGCAACATTTAGAGCCAGAGTGCTGGCAGTGCGCAAGGTCTTTTAGCCTGAAAAGTGGTAAAAAAAAATTGAAGGCAGTTTGTTTTCAAAAGCATCACTTTGCACCTTATCATGGGTAGGTTCCAGTTATAGGGATACATACTTGTACTCTCTCTTGCCCCTTTTAACACTTCCTAACCAGAATACAGATTGGAAGAGGGCATAGTTATACGTGGTTATATAGGAAAGCATGATGGGTGGCAGGGACATAGGAGAAAACTCACATGAATTTAAAGTGAGACCTTTGAAGAGCCCAACTGGGCCTCCATGGTGAAGCATTACACTGCTACAGCATGTGTTGAGGTAACACTAAAAAACATTCCCACATCACTGCTCGGCAGATCTTGTGAACCACAGCAACATCAGCCGCACAAATCCCCGCTGCCCACTGGGCTTACTGCTGTAGTTCTTCGTGGTCATTTCCCACCATTATTTGCTTGTATCTGAAGCACATTCATGAAAAGCATAAGGAAGAAAATGAACCTGACCCACAGCAATACATGGCACATATATTTAATGTATTCTCTTTAATGTCACACAAGGGACATTCATCCAAATGACTTGCCATACATCAGCCAGGGGCAATGTTCCAAGCCTTACTCTTCAAGGAAATCTTAAGGGGTGAGTAGAGAGCTGAGCTTTCTTAAATTATAACTATGCACTGCCAAACCCACACTATTTTTCATGGTGTGGGCTGTGGGCCTCTTACTCTGCTGTTTGTAATCTAGAAAGTAGAAATTACATGTCCTCTTCACCTGCCATTTAGCTTCCAATTTCAAAAACACGAGCTCTTGTTTTCTCCACTGTTAACCATTTTTCTGCTGTTTATCCATTTCAGCTGTGGGGAAATGCTTATCTTTTGCACTAGAGCTTCACAGATGCCAGAGTAGAGCCTTGGGGGTACATCTGCAGTGTCAGTTGGCCCAATCTCTGTGGAGAGCCATGGAACAGTGAAAGTCTGAATGGAAATGCCCTGCCCTCCCCTCTGCCTAGGGGTTACAGTCCCATCTGCTGCACAAGCTATTGGCCTCCAAGTCTGCACCACGTGCCTGTGAGGAAAGGCAGGTAGCTCTGCTGGAGCCACAGCCCCAGGCCTTCACTGCAGATGGTATATGGGAGCCCTACTGCCTCTTTCACCTCTTGGCTCCATCCCTCCAG
Organism: Lagopus muta; assembly: GCF_023343835.1. Classification (NCBI taxonomy): domain Eukaryota; kingdom Metazoa; phylum Chordata; class Aves; order Galliformes; family Phasianidae; genus Lagopus; species Lagopus muta. The sequence goes on from NC_064434.1 coordinate 71,129,272, forward strand.
GGAGGAATGGCAGACCTCAAGCTGCAATGAAGGCTCAAGGATGTGGTTTGTCCTTACCTTAACTGGAAGATGCTGGAAGCATGCAGCCAGCTGGCTGGCTTCTCTACTGAGTAAATAGCACGGTCTTTGAAGCCAGGTAGCAACACTGGGTCACTGGTTTGGAAAGGAAGGAACTACTGGCCAAGTATTTGTGATTTCAGCTTCTTGTGACCTCAGGAATATCAGAAGTCTTTGCTGAGGGTTAAAAATGAGCCCACCGGAAGGGTGACTTCTACGCAGTGAACTAAGTTATTTTAGAGATTAGGATTTTGGAAAGGCATGAAGATTCATACTGCAGATTTCTGTTCAGTATTTATGTCTGTCCACAAGAATCCAAGAGCTACTAAATATGTCAGATATATTTTAATAACTCAGCAAAAACCTAAATTACTAATCTGTCAATACAGAATAGGTTTATTGTTGTGGGAAAGCAAGTCCACTCGGTGCAAGCAGATATTTTGCTGAATGTGAGAGGATTATGGACACTGATAATCTCCCACTTTTGCTGCTGGTTTATATTGTCTGTTAGCTGTCCTCTATTCCAAAAGCTCATCTTTTGCCGCTTGTCAGCTTTTAGGTGGAATTTGCAAGGTATGTATAATTGCAGAGAGACACACACACATACAGACCTACATGTACATTGCATGTATGTGCTGCTTACTACATTGCAGAAAGTGTTGTACAGGCATTTCCATTTTAAATAAATAAATCAATCAAATCTTATTCATTGATGAATGCTTTTTCAGTTGTTAACATTTCTGGCTCATTTTGGCAGATCTGAATAAGCTGATTCATCTCTCTGTGGCTGGAACACGGGGACAGCAGACCTACATATGCAGCTCTTCAAAGTTTCTCCCATCCTGTAAGAAGAAAGGAGACCTCTGGGATAAGAATAGAGAATAAAACTTAGGGCAAGTTCAAGGTTGCATCAGAAAATCCTGATGGGTGATATGGGACTTTCATCAGGCTCTGAATGAGACAGTAGGTAAGACCGCTTCTGATAAAGATACAAAGAGAAACCAGAGCAGGTACTCAGTGACTGCACAGCTGCACAGTGCCCTTACTTCCAGAGGAAAACATAAATAAACCATTATGCGTGGCTGCAGTGAAAGTCTGCTTTGTCCTGCACAGCATACAGCGTTACAGATGTGAGAACTCCAAGGGCAACTTTATCACAGCAATTTCCCTGCAGCTGGCTTTGCAGCTGGAAGAACCTAAATGCTCTTCTAATGTTTAACTTTCTGTATGGAGTTTTATGACTTCATTTGTCATATAGTTTTATCTTAGGAGGTGCTGTCTTTATTTGTGCTTGAAACCAGAAGGTGTGTGGAGAAAGGGCAATAACTTGCCTGTAATGGGGGGCAGAAAGAACAATTTCCTTGCCTCTTTCTGCATGAAGCAGAGGCAAAATATTCAGTGTAAGAGAGTTTTGATGATACCTTATCTTTCAAGTCTTTCTCATATTTCCCAGTAATGGTGCTATTATGTATCTTTGATTCTTTTTATGATTACAGCCTGTGACATCCTAGCTTAATGCATGAATTTAGCCATTTGCAATGATATGGAAGCTTTCATTTCCACTTCACTGCTTCCCTTATCTGCCAGCTGCCCATCACTCTGCCTCCTTTGGCGCCTTCTCTTTTTCTTCACTCCTCATACCCTCTTGGTCCCCAAAGAGAGAAATCGACTTTTGATTGAAAAATAATCTTTTTATGATAACTTTCTGACCCTGGGTGGAAATAATAGCTACAAATGGGACCTCCCGGCCTCATGTTGATCAAGGGGGAGGGAAGTTAAGACAGCACCAATGGTGGAAAACACATAAAAGTGCCTCAGCACTCTCTGTGCAGGACTGCAAGGCTGGAAGAAGCACATGCCTTTGCTCACGTATGTGCTTTGATCACAGTGGCCAAAACTATGGTGGTTTTCTTTACAGACAGGTGAGGTCACAGGAGGCCTGGAAAGATGATTACTTTGGTGACAGGATATACAGGTACAACAGTAATTAATAGATTAGAGAGATCTGATGTGACCTACATAATCACAGGTACTTAAAGCTGCTGGGAAGGGAAGGGAAGGGAAGGGAAGGGAAGGGAAGGGAAGGGAAGGGAAGGGAAGGGAAGGGAAGGGAAGGGAAGGGAAGGGAAGGGAAGGGAAGGGAAGGGAAGGGAAGGGAAGGGAAGGGAAGGGAAGGGAAGGGAAGGGAAGGGAAGGGAAGGGAAGGGAAGGGAAGGGAAGGGAAGGGAAGGGAAGGGAAGGGAAGGGAAGGGAAGGGAAGGGAAGGGAAGATCCATTCCATCATAACTGACTGAGGGACAGGGGACAGATTGACTGCTATGTTTCTCTGGTTTCCACCTGGTGCAGTGCCAACATAAATGCAACAGCAGTTCCCTGGCCTTAGAGCTCCTCAGATTCACCACTTGCCAATAACTGCTTCTTCATTTAGCAACCCGTAGACCACAGCCTCTCTTTCTGAAGAAGGCTGCTTCATTGATTTCAGTGAGCACTTCAACTCTCTCCCCACATAATTTAACCACAGATGTGGTTAAAATTATCTCCATGTACAATCTTGGAGTTAAATATGACCTTCCTGGTAGCAAACCCGGTTCATTGAGTCTTATATTTTATATACTTCCATATGCAAAATATAGCTTCAAAAAGGTATATTTATCACATTTTTCAGTAAAAATAAAGAGAATAGCCACAATTTCTTATCCTAAAATAAAACCTGCTCAGTCTTCAAAATGTTCTGTATGAAAATTAAACAATCAGCTTAAGTTCTATTTCCTCTTCCCTTCCCAAGAATAATATTAGTTTCTGCTTCTGCAAAGCTCATAGCAGGAGCCAGGTAGAGCACATTAGAGAAGAAATGATACAGTGGATTAGGGTTTATGAAGAGAAGAGGCAGTGCCTGCTTGGTCTAACCAGGAAGCATTGTCTGGCTGAGGTATGTTTAATCTTCTGCTATACAGACACCTACTAAGCAACTTATCTTCTTATGGGATATTTTTAATAGCCTTTTTAGAAGCACTGAATAAAGCTTTTCTCAGTGTCATGCAGTGATCCTGTTTACTGCAAACTTTTCTGGACACTAGGGGTGCACAGACCTCAGGAATTTCACATTTAAAATAAATATTTGCTCACTGTGATTTGGTTAAAGTCTGAGGCAAAGCAGTGATCCAAATCAACACTTCAAGGAAATGTAGGTCTCATTTAAACAGAAGGAGAAGGAAACAAAGTCTCAATCCCTACTTATATCAGAAGCATTCTGTACAATACACAGGGACATCCACAAGTGATGGGGTGGAAGTACCCAGCTGGTAAGCTGGTTTCCTCCATGGAGCAGATCTATTTAATTACAGATGTAAAGCATCCTTGACCACTTCATACACAGAAATCATGACCAAGCCTGGGACAGCATCTTCCTCATCAAAACAGAAAGGGTTTTTATGTAGTCAGCTTTTTTTTCATCTTGCATCTGTTCTAGGGCCAAAAAGCAGCCAAAAAAATCACTGGATTCAACTGAGCAGGTTGCCTTTACCTCACTTTATGCCCAGGGGAGAGCAAAAACTTGTTACATCGGTCGTTTCCTCTGCTCTCTTTTGACACCTTTGAAGCCAACTCTTGGTGAAAGTCTAATGCTTTAATTTCCACATCCAAAATGGGAAAATACTGTTGTTGTCTCCACCTCCCAAAGCTTATGCAAGATTTAATTCATCCATTTATCTGTTCGCTCCTGTTGTAAATGGCTTTGGGTATGCGTAAGGCCAGGTTAGCTTACCCACCTGTCATTGTGGTGCAGATATGTGTCATCCTCTTGTAGAGAAAATCTTGCACACAATCCAGTGCTAAACTCTCAGACCTTTCAGTGGGAGTGAAAAATTTTGCAGCACTTAAAAAAAAATACACTTCTCTTTTGGCATTCTCTAATATGCTCATTCCTCATAAGCATTCATGATGTTAGTTCTGCTTGCCTTGCAATCTCAGCCATGAGTAAAATGTTGCAGGAGCTAAAATAAAAGACCTCTCTGCACAGATCTGCGTTTGCATTTTTAGTACCACAGTCCATGTGTGCTGAGGCTTCCTCTGGAAAGCTGATTTACTGTGAGGAGTGTTTTTTTTCCCCTGCTGTGTCTTCATCTTTGCCACTTATCATGCTCCTCAATGCTAGCCCAGGAATTGCCTGGATAACAGCAGGATGCTGGTGGGATTGTGCTCTGACAGCTACCGAGAGCCTGGGGCTTCCAGCAGTGCCTGGAGGAAGTGCTCATGTGAGGGAGCATCTGCAATGGTTGCTTTTTGGCTGCAGTAATGGTAAGGGCATAGGCAGCTGGTGTAACCAGCAGCTGGCTGGAATGTGCTGAACTAGGTTCTCATATCTGTTTTTCTACAGGTCTGCTGAGGTGACCAGAATCCTTTGTGAGGTCTTCATAGACCTTTGTGCTCGATGCAGTTTCTTTCTTCCATCCCAGCACTTAAAAAGAAGGAAAGTAAGTGTAGTGTTTTCAATCAAAGTTATTCTGCATCAGTACTGAGTTTTACAATCATCCTTCTTGTTAGCTTCTCCTAATAATGCTACCAAGCTGAATCCTTCACCATGCACATGTGCACATGCATAGTCTCCACCATCTCCACTCAGGCCTCTCATTGCTCCATGACCTGGATATAGGGTTCTAAATGGATATTAGGAAAAATTTCTTCTCTAAAAGAGTGATGAGGTATTAGAAATGCTGTCCAAGTAGAGTCATCGTCACCGGAGCTGTTCAGGAAAACTGTAGATGTCTCACTCAGTCACATGGTCCAGAGCAGCCACAGTCAGGAGTAGTTGGTTAAACTGGATGATCTTAGTGCTCTTTCCGACCTTAATTATTCTATGATTCTAAGGTAAGTGCTCCCAGAAGCACAGCAAGGATGTGGTAACAAGGTTTAATTCAGTTTTATTTCCAGGAGAAGAAAAGTTTGTGGCTGCTTTTGGATAACATGTTAACCCGGTGTTGCTTTTGAGGGTAGTGGACTGCAGAGAGGAAGAAGCAAAGACTGGCATGGGGCCACCACACAGAAGGGTTGTTCTGGGGCTGGGGTTGGGGATGGCAATGGGGATGGGGATGGGGATGGGGATGGAGATGATCTGTGCATATATCAGCTTCCTGTGCGTGACGGACAGTGCCCAGTTCTCTGTGAGAGGAGGGCTGTGCCTCTTGGGCACCACGCATCTACAGGGATGGGCCGTGGCTCCTGGCAGAGCTCCCAGAATTTGGCTTGTTCCCATACAGCAAAGTCAGGGAGCACTGCTAACACCCTGAGTTGTCTCAGGAACAACTATAAAACAAAAAATCTTCAGCTGAAATTACTGCTAGGAAACTTGCTCCCAAGCAGTATATGTTTTTATGTTTCTATATTTAAGATAAGACTGAAAAGAAATTCACTGACACACGGAAAATGTCCAAGGAAATTTTGATGCACACTAACAATGTTCCAATTAATTAATAGCAAGTGACATAGGGAGGCCACTTGCGATGCGGGACCATCTGCTTGGCACTGTGGCAGTGTTGTGGCATGGGACAAGGGAACTGTGCGTAATCGAGGGCTCCCCGCTGCACTTTGACGCAGGTGGCTCTGGAGCTGTGAAAGGAGATTTTTGAAGGGCACGGGAGTTTACTAATTAAAAAGATAAATCTTGTAAATTGCACTCCCATAATTATATTGTCAGTGCAGCAAGCACAGCTAAATTAACTTACAGGAGCATGGCTTTTGCCTTGTCTCCAATGTTTACATACAAATCCCTTCGTGTAGCAGCCCCTTGGCTGCTTTGCTGGCTTGTTCAGTACCATATGTTTTACCCTGTACACTTCAATGGGCAAATCCAGTCTTCTTGATAATCCCAGTAACCACATCTTTAAGTCCAGAACATTGATTTTGGTCATATGGTTCCCTATCTCCCCAGTGGAGGGGGATTCTGACTCACTGCTGGAGCTCAGATTGACTGTCGGGATTCATCTTTTCTCCTTAAATAATTGCGTTTGTTATTTTTCTGCTGCAGCAACACCCTCAGACCTTTATTTCTTTCGAAGCTCAGCCCTGCCAGCCCACTGTTCACCTCTGTGGCTGGGGATTTGTGCACACAGCTCTCTGAGGCCATTCAACTAAACTTGGCAATAGGTTGCTCTATAAAGAACAGTTCTGCCAGAGGAAAACTGGAAAATTTTCCCTTATGAAACAGAGGAAAGGAGAACATGACATGACAGGTCCAGTCTTTCTGGGAACACTCCATTCCAGGATTCAGTGGAGCAGCCCCAGCTGTTTGCCACTACCATCAGCAGCAAATGATGGGTATGGGCCTGCCTCCTGCCTCCCTGTCTACCATAAGCAGCCTCCCATTGGAGCAAAAAGGGAGCTGCTGTTTAAAATTCACATTAAACTATCCAGGGTCACTGTCTGTAACAGCATGAGGGGTTAAGAGTCACACAAATTTCCATTCATAATGCTTTTAAGGGTCTGTTGATAGGGAGGAGCCCTTCATTTTATGTCACTTCACAAAATAGAATGTCAGTGCATCAGCAGCTTGGTGCTCTTTGTATATCTTTGCAATTCTTTCCTCTCTGAAATGAAACAAAAGCAAAGCAAGGTGACTCCCGCTGTTTGCTGGGCTCAACACCCAGCTGCATGCCATTCTTTAGACATTTTTGCTAAGGCACTCAGGGAGCAAGATCATTATAAAGAAGAGCAATGTGATCACCACCTTCCCATTTAACTGATGGGAAAGTCTCTACATAGCACGCTTCATTTCCCTTCATTTCCCATAACCCCACAGACCCACATCAGGACAGAGCTGCAGAAGTAACTGCTGTGCCTGAAGACCCACACAGTGACCAAATCCCGCCCTGTGACAGACTGAGGTGAGGGAATTCTTTTCTAAGGCAAGTGCCCACACGCAGAGGGATGTGTATGCTCCTGTCAGCACTCTGGTAATACAGTTACCATTATCCCCAGTGAATGGGAAAAAAGGAGGAAGAACCATCCTCATGCTTTTCTATGCCCAGTACTATCTTTTGAAACCATGCATTTAAATACTGCATCAAGCCTAAGTGTTCTCAGACCAGATTTCTTGTTTGGAGCATTGCTTCTCCACTATCACTCCATTCATTTTCTGTACAATAACCCTGTCAAAGGAAAGAGTGACAAGGTTACATGCCTTTCCTGCTTCAGGGGCCTCCTAGAGAGAGCATTTTAATCAAAGCTTTACTTTTTAGCATATCATCCTTCTGTTTCTTGAAAAAGAAGATTTGTGATTTTTTTTTTTTTTTTCCTGAAGCAGGAGTGTGACTACGTTGCTGTCATGGAGCAAACTTCCCTATGGAGAGCCAGGGGATGTTGGATGTCAGCAGGGCAAAAGCCCAGTCACCATCTCCATCTCCCTGAGGGGAGGCAAGACCATGGGCTGTGAGTTTAGGGAGAGGAGGAGGAGGCCTGCCATGCTGCAGGTCTTCCAGCTCTGTCTCCCAGCACCTCCTGGGGATGCTCATGGTGTGAAGACGCAACAGAGCTGCTGGAGCACCGTGGTAAACCATGGTGGTCTTTGTGAAGCCCTAAGAAAGGGTTTCAAGTACACAAAAAGCTCTTCCTTGATTATGACCATGGCTTTTATTTGTCAGATCACACAATGAGTCTGGCTCTTCTGAGGTCTATTCAGTTTGCAGCCTGCATAGTCACAGCCCCCAAGCATCTAGATACGTCGTTGTGCCCCTTCTCATAAAGCTTTTTTAAAGATCGAGCACAAAAGAGTCTGGAATGTGCTGGAGATCTGTGCCAGTGCTGGCATTCTGGGTAGAGAAAGGCAGGAAACAGAATTGGTAGTTTAACTGTCTTGATTTTGTAAGCACAAAACCACATATGCCTTTGCTTCACTTAACCAGCAGCAGAATGCTGGAAAACTCTTTTTTGCATCTAATATATTTCTTGCAGGTGTGCAGAGCTCAATAATTAAGAGCAATGCTGTATTCAAGACACATACAACAAATCTTGATTACTATAGATGCTTCTCTTCAATTTAAATCCAGCTGAATCTGTACTTAACAGGTTTCTGTGTTATTGCTGTTGCAATATGAAGGTTCATGCAGCTGTGAGGACCAAGGACTGGTGGCTGACAGGATGCCTTTTCTTTCACATTGTTTCCTCCTTGCTTCTGCCAGAAGCCCACACATTTCTCTCAGAGGTGAAGTGCAAGGGCTGCTCCAAAAGTAATGCTTCCTATTTTATAAAGTTGGCCCATGATATCAGACGCAGATGTTGGTGCTATGGCAGTAGAGATTGAACCTTCTCACCAATATTCTGTTACATTTTGTTGCCTCATGACAGATGTCAGCAGAGGGGCAGTCTGAAAAAATGACATCTGATGTGGAAGTGCATATGAAACAAAGATGTGGCATTGAATTCCTCTGTGCAGAAAACACTGCACTCACTGACATTTATGGACAATTGCTGAACATTTCTGGAGACCAAACAGTGAATGTGAGCACAGTAATTTGGGGGGTGGTGCATTTCAGTAGTGGTAACAATGATTGGAAGGGTAAACCATATATTGGATGGCCATGCACAGTTTGTCACACCACAAAGTGAAGAGCATCTTGATCAGCTCATCCACAGACTAGGATCAGGAAACTGTACAGAATTGAATATAATCTTCAATGCACTGGAAACAATGATGACAACACTAAAATATCACAAACTTTGTGCCATGTGGGTCCCATGAATGCTCACCCATCAACAGGAAGAATGCTATGAAGTTTATCAGTACCTACTGAATCAATACAATACTGAAGGTGACAATTTTCTGGATTGCATCATTACTAGTGACAAGACTTGATGTCACCACTGTGTGCCAGAGTCAAAACAGTGTCTATGGAGTGGCAACATGTGAATTCCCCAACAAAGAAAATAATCTAGATGAAGCCCTTAGTGGGTAAAGTGGGCAGATGTGCACTGCCCTTTGGGACAGAAAAGGGAAGAGCCTTATGGATTTCCTGGAAACCAGACATACCATCAACTCTTACCACTACATCACAATGCTGACTAAGCTCCAGCTTCCAGAGTCAGGCCAGAGAAGAAGACAAACTTTTTTTTGCAAAGCAGGAGAAATATTGTTGTACACGGCAAGCGGTCCTATCCCTAAGCCTCAGATGCAGGGTTCCGCAATTAAAACTTCAGTGGTTTGCAGGTAGTGTGAGTCTGGAACGGCCCAGCACGACTCCAAGAGAAATGTGTAAGGAGATTTGACTGGAAGAAGAGACAGGGCAGGAGGGAAACTTGAAAGTTTACATGCATATATCCCAACACAAAGAAAAAGAGGATTTAGAGCACGAAGTCCAGGTACTCAAACTCTAGAAAATGCTTGCATAAACCCAGCTTCTCCCTTATCTTCACATAGTTTCTAGGCATTTTTATTCGGTCCCAGTAGCACATAGGATGTGAAAATTTGTGGATAAATCATGACTAAGTAGAGCAGAGGTCTCTTCAAGTGAAGATTTATAATTAAAGAGGTGGGAAAGGACTTCTGGAGGAGAAAGAGCAGTTTCCTGGGAACTGTCTGAACACTGCTCAGGAACACAAGATGTGAGACAAGCTTTTGCCACTAGATCCCTGTGTAAAACCGGGTGAGTCACTTACCCAATTTCTTGTTTTCTGCATATTTAACATGAAATTTGGGTTAGTTTTGAGGCATAGGCAAGCCCTTAGAGCCATGAGGTTTTCCTTCCTTCTTGTCCTTTCTCAGTTACAGAGGAAAGAAATTCATTGATGTCTGAGGTCCTCCCATACCGTGGTGATAAGTCTCTTACAAAAATCTGATGGAAACACATAGCACCAGCTTGACAACAGTGCTTACACAGCAAACTGCAAACAAGGCAAGGGGCCACGTACCCAACAAAATAGCAGCCAGCCACTGCAGAAGCCAGCTTTGTGTTTTCTGTACACTCGAGCAGACAAGAATGAGTAAAAGCGATGTAAAACCTCCCTTCCTTCCAATGTCTGCAGTAAATCTGACTTTGGTGAGAAGCCTGGAGCTCTAGGCTCCTGACTTGCTTTGTTGACAGGCCCTTTCTTCTCCCACTCCCTTATTTGTGTACCTGGATCCATCATTTCTGCTTTGTCCAACCACTCTGGGGCAGGGATGGCACAGGGTATGGCTTACATTGATGTAGATATGAGTGCAACAGCCAAAGCAAGTTCTGGGACTATTCTAATGCATATACTAAATGACTGAAATAATGTAAACACGTACACAAACTTTGTTCCAGTCTTCTCTCTTGCTTGTGCAGTTTCCTCTTTGCCTACCCTTTCCCCTCTCTGCTTTAATGAGGCTGCAGCTCTGCAGTACTTTAACTCAGCTTATCTCAGTGCTCTGGCTTGCAGCCAGCCCCAAAATGCCTTCTGATGGGAGAACTGGCAGGGCGTGGGCCTGCAGTGATGGGGGGGGTGGGTCAGGGTAGCTCACTGTACTTCTTCCAGGCAGCTAGCGGTGATCTCCTGGGCTCCTCACATAACACCTTGCAACACTCTTTCCTCCCATGCTCCCAAAATCCCCAGAGCTCCCTCTAAACAAAACTCCAGACAAGCAGCCAGGGAGGCTTTTCAAGGGCTGTGCGTGATCTGAAGTGGAAACGACAATTTGTCTGCGTTTCCCAGGGGATCAGGGGGTGAGAGATTTCACATTAAAGAGGAGGGCAAGCTAAGGCACATTAACAAGAAACCGCTTTTCCCTTCCAGATTATCAGCAATAAACTGTCCCCTCATAGTCCCTTGCTGCCCACCTGCTTGGACATGCTTCCCTGAGTGAAGTTGGCTATGCTTTGGGAACTTTGGGAAGCCATGTTGCTGAAAAGCCCTGTGCTGTGTTTGGGCACCACTGAGAGCTGTGATGGTGTAGAGTGGCTCTATTCTTACCCAGCCCCCAACTTTGGGATGGATTCTCAGAAGTACCTATCGGCTGTGATTTAAAAACCAGCAGCCTATATTTTCTTTAAAATTCCCCTTGGCACTTATTGTAAACCCTCAAGTTTCTAAATACATTTGAAAATATTGGCCCAGAGGTGTTTAAACAACAGCACCCTGTACCTTGGGTAGCTCCCACGCATTTCGCAGAGTGACCCTTGCCAGCTCCCAAATGCTCTGCAATGCTTTGCCCAGGCTCAGATTTTTAAGGAAATAAAACAGCAGCTGAGAACATCAGTTACAGCAAGGATTGTTTTGGCAACACACAAAACTCTGGATTAGGTCATGCGCAAATGGCATATGTGCAATTACTGCTTTAGTTACAGGCTGAAATGTGGGTATCTCACACAAAAAGGACTTTTTATTTTTGGACTAAGTATTTTAAGAGGTTTTTCAGTTGAAACGGGAGAAGAGGGAGACAGTGTGAAGGGGTTATCATCACATAATGAAGTGGTCATCCTGTCATGACACATGTCCCTTGTGAGAGGCTGGTGAGGAGCAGGGGAATATGGTAAGGAATTTCTCCACTTCCCCAGACACAGGCAGTGTGCACTGTAGCTTGTGCCTCAGGCAACAGCAGGACCCCACTGTGTGTGCTGTTCCTCCCAGAGGTGCTATTAAAGCAGCCTCTCTTACTAGGAAAACCTGTGGCTTTAAGCCAGCAGAAAAGCTGGCAATGTAAGTCAGGAGAGAGGAGTAGGATCCCTTTGCATGAGCAAGGAAGGACTTTTGCTTTCTTCTCCCTGAACAGGAAGATTGACCTTGCATAATGTGTTGCAATGAGGTTTTGTGCTGCTTTCCTTTTTTTTCCCAGATTTTCTTATACAGTGGCAAGGTCCAGATCACACACAGTTTACAGGAAGATCCATCATATGGATGGTCATGCAGTCGGGCCTATTGACTCACTGCTGCTCCTCTTGTGAGCGATGCCTACGTGCTGTAGATGTCCTTGCCTCAATTTCTGTGGCTGGCCAAAGCCCTGCCAGGAGTGATGGGCTGTAGAACCTGCAAGGTGAGTAGGTCTTCCCCCCCACTGCCCTCTAGGTGTTCATTATGGGGAGGCTGCAGCTGGTGCAGGCCTCAAGCTGGCCTCCAGCCATCACCACAGCCTTAGTGAAATCATTGCCTCAGCAGGATGGAAATAGAGTGGATGGTGGTGAAGCACAGAAAACTGGGAGATTTGATTCCAAGAATAATTTCCTTTTATTCCTTTTTCTCTCTTTTTAACAGAAGTATATTAATGGCAAATATCCATGAAGCTATTGTAGCAGATATGAGCCAAATATACAGCAGAAATCTGCGTCACAAAACTATTTCTAGCAAGCGTTGCTTCTGTCTTTCCTTTCATTAAAGGTATCCACCAATGTCCCTGCCTGCCTTTGAGCCATTCATGTGGGGACTCTGTTCTTCAACGCAGAACACAGTGATGTATAGTGGGGCACAAGATCAGGCCCCTAGGAAGTGCTGGGTCACAGGAAGAGAGCAGGGAACAAGGGTATAGTTTCAAATCCTGTGGGGGCTGCTGCGTGGAAAATGCGTCTCATTCAGTCCTGATGGGAAAGGGACAAAGGAATTGAGGTGTTACATAGAAAAGTGAAAGTGAGAGAAGTGTTGTGTGAAATCAGGACTATGTCACAGCACCTCCTTAGGGTGAACTTTCCATTTCATTTTTTGGTTATCTGTTTTTCGGCCACACAGGTTGCAATGATGTACGGCCATAGCAATGTCACTACCTCTCCTGCTGAGGGGAGCTGGTCTCCATCCCCACAGGCTTACAACCCTGCCCACCTGGGTGCTACCTGCCTCAGTGGTCCTGTGCAGACCCAGGATTCTTGGGAAGCACCGCTGACCTCTAGGGATCCCACACAGACAGCAAGTCCCACTGTGGGGACCACATGTAGAAGAGACCTGAACAAATATAGGGTCAAGCGACTCAGAGAGAAGAGCAGCTTAGCAAGTGTCTAACTTAGTAAGGGGACACAAATCTTCTGTTGGGACAATGAAGGCTCTTTTTTCCTTACGGCTTCACACAAAATACCACTGAAACTTCACAGAATCAAATTACAGTCTAGCTTTTCACAGCTCCTGTTCTGAGCAACACCCTGCCATGCACAGTCTTCCCTCCTGCTGGTCATCACACACTACCTGCATCCGCCCACTTCTCATCAAGATTCCCCTCAGCTGCTCTCTGAAAGCTGTGCCTGGCTGCAGACCAGTTCAGGATCATTAGGAGGACATGGTACTGCAGCCATCTCTGAGCAAGGACTTAGGAGCATGCAGCCAACTGATTCCTGCCAGAAAAACAGCCTCAAGACTTGGAAGGCTCTCAAGCATCAGGCAGCTGGCCTGAAAATACTGTGTTTGGGTGACTAAATGGGGACACGGGGATAAGGAACATGCCAGTTCCCACCAGCTTTGCTTATTTCAATTTTTGCCACACAGCCATCTCTTCCCAAGCCACAAATAACACTGGAGTATGAGCACTGGGGTTTGGAACTCACCTCTCTTCTTTTAGAGGTCTGAGGTTTAGTCATGCCAGCCTTTGCTACTCCACATGGGCTCCATGAACAGCCAGGAAAGAATGGTAGGCACTGGCTTCTGGAAATCAGTGTATGTCACCCATTTTGACAGCCTGGTGACGCTGATTGAGTTGATAAAAGAAAGCTTGAAAGTCAGGACAAGACAGGGTTTCTGCAGGTAGAGGGAAATCAAATGTGGGCTGTGTCTCTGAGGCCTTCACTCAGTTTGTCACAAGCAGCATCATGCAAACTTAAGTAAATAGTGACGTACTAAGTCCTGTGTATTTCACTCTCTTCTCTATGTCCTCCAAAAGAAGCAAGAACAATAAAATGTCTGCAAATTCAATTGTCATTATAAAGAAAAGAGGCTCTCTGTTGTTCTGCTCTCTAGAAATCACAAGGACACTTCCTGGGTTAGTGACCGCTTCAAATGCTTTTTGTTCACCTTGGGAAAATGGCATCACACAGCAAACAAGAGATCAACCTTTGTGAGTACAGCACTGCAATTGCAGCTACGCTGGCATGCATGGGAGAAAAAAAGTCATCAGTAAGTCTACTTAGGGGCAGAAAAGAAAATCCAGGCCAATTAGCTTCTAAAGTAACTCAGAAAACCTGGCAGCTACCCCAGAGAAGTCAGAAGAAACACCAGACTATGAGGGATCAGCCTCAAGAAACACAAGCCAGAATGAAAATCTTCTCAATCCTTCTCTAAATAAGAACTTGGGAACAGAGTTAATCTGAATAATATGGATCTAATGTAATAATACTGAAACTCCTGTCTATAGCCGGAGTGGATTGGCTGTGCAGGTGCCTGGGGAGGAGCTGCCATGAGCCTGCAGCCACAAGGCAGAGCACGGACTGGCTCCTAGCCTGCTCAGCACCAAGCTGCTCCTGGGAAGATCTGGCTTAGGAAGTGGAGATAAGAAAATAAAGCCTATGAGTACATAGGTAGAACAATTTCTTGTCACACAGCAGGTAGCAAGGCTGCAAAATCTGCCACTTAATGCTCTTCTTTGTCTTTGGACTCACTGTACAGTCAAGTCTGACTATATCAAGTTCTGCCCTCCCTGTACTGCCATTGAGTATAGGCAGCTGAAAAGACTTTCCTAGTGGTGATACAGTCTTTCTTCCTCTTTGCCACACATCTCTCACTGGAAGCTTCCCTCTCCTGCACCCTCCCTGAGGTCCGGTGGCGTGGGGTACCTGAGGGTCTCACTGCAATAAAAGGAGCAGGAGGTGCCAGGTCTCATGGGGCTGCATGGAAGTAGCCTGTATTTCAGATACTTCTCCTTCAAGCTCTTCCATGAGGGGCCCAAGTGCGGCACAGCTATAGGGTGACTTTCCAGGGAAAAAATGGTTTTCACTCAGAAAAGTTGGAAGAAGGGAAACCAAGAAAGGAAGAGCTGATCGGTGGACAAAGTCAGTGAAAAAGAACAGCAAGAGGTTTGCAAAGCAGATGCAAAACCTTGATCCTGTGCTGCCATACCCTGACATAAGTCACAGATACCTGAAGGCTGCTATAATTGACTGCAGGTTGCCAGTGATCCCATGAACAACTGCAGCAGCTACTACTACAAAAGGAAACTTTGTGAGTAGTATCTCCACCGTAAGGCAGAACTAGGTGGGAGAGCAATGTCTTCTACATGGCATTTTGGGAACCAGTGTGGTATTTTGCCATGACTGCACTGCTAATGATGGACTTTGCCTGGAAAATACTGGCTGGCATCAGTCCCTGGCTGTTACATCACTGTGATATCTCTCACGCTCTCAGGATGCTGCAGCATCCAGCCAGGCAGAGCGGCACTTCACACCACTCACCTCAGCACGTCAGCACAATTGGCATAAGGAGATATGACTCAGAGTGAAATTGAGGTGTTCGCCTTGGGGAATCTGAAAAGAAAAAGAAAATTAGAATGCTTTTAACACTGTAAATGAAAGGTGAGCTTACCACAACAGAGCTGAGGGTATAGGTTGGGTGTAGGAGTTTCCTAGAGGGAAGGATGGTGGGATAAGCTTGGCATTTGCAGGGACAGGTGCAGCATCTCCACACCAGCCCCACAGAAGGCAAAGGCATTGGGCTGCCTCTGACTTGCAGTGTGCCTCTCCTGTCACAAGAACAAAAGGGCAAACAGCACCAATTGCTTCTGGGGCAGAGTGGTCATTTACAAATGGCTTCAGAGAGTGTGACTTGGCAAAGCTGTAAAATTTTTCAGGATGACAGGATACTAAGGATCTCAGAGCTGAAGCCTCACTTGCTATAAAGATATTCACCTCTGGCCTTGCTGGTCAGTGCCTCCAGCTCTGGGTCTCATCAGCTCCTTCAAACAAGGCAGGCATCCCCTGCAGAGTACCTGACAGTCACATTCTCCTCCTTGCTGATGCAGAGGTTAAACACAGAGAACTGTCCCTCCTGCCTGCTGAACAAGTGCTTTGTGCCTTCCATTCCCCAAGGACTTTCTCTTATGAAACATATGAACCCATATGAACACAAAGATCTGCTGTGCCTTCCAAGGAAGAGTGACAAGAGGTGCCTAGTAGGTCCCTGAGTCAGGAGACTTTCTTCAGAGGAGAGACAGGCAAGTGAAGAATGAGTGACAGCCTGGCCATTGGGTTCAAGGAGGAGAGGTCCCTCTAGACCTCGCTTCAAAGAAACAGCTCAGAAAACACCAGAGGGGAGAGGGAGAAGTAACCTTGAAGGTGCCTGGTGCCTCTGCAGAGGAAGGAAGGACAGGGAAGAAGGACTTAGGGAAGAACTTGGGATGAGCTGAGCATATTTCACACTGGTAACACTGCATCGCTACATTTGAAATGTTCACATCTTCGTGAGCGTTAGTGAGCTCCATACCTTTCAGGTGAGCTAATTAATGCAGCTTCTTTATGGCTGAAAATATGTGGTTGTGAATAGGTTCCTTGTAGGTAGTGGGGAAGGTGGTTAGCAGAGCTACCCGCATTGGTTCCCAGAGTAAGGAGATAGCAGCACTTGTGTGGCGACACCGCACTGGAGCAGTAAATGCCGCTGCTATGCCAACCCTCTGAGTTTCAGTGCTCCCCAGCTCTAGGGTTGCTGGCTGCAGAGGGATGCTGATGTTATATCTCTGCACACTTCACATATTTTTGTTCAGTTTCATCTCATAGATGGTAAATTGAGGACCCTTTGACATCTGAGAAAAGCTGAGGGTTCATACAGATTCTGAGAGGAGGAAAAAACATTAGGCTGAAGAAGGACAGGTGATTGAAATTCTGAAGAAAAACAATAACAGTTTTACTGCAGCTGACATTCCGCTTGGAAAGATAGTAAGAATATTTGTTATTTTCTGTTCCAGAATGGTCATGTCCTGGTTTATTGATGTTATCTTGAAATGACAGAAAAAAAGTGTATTAATCTACTTGAAATGAGAATCTGAGCTTTAAGAACAGCAGTTGACACCTTCTAAGGGACAGAGTGATAAGAATTGACCATGTTTCATAACTCATAGAAGTCAGTTTCTGTAAGAAACTCAGAGACTCAGCTGCCCCACTGCTACCACCTCCTTCAGCTTCTCCCCATCTGTTGTATACTCCAGCCCTCTATATCTGTCTGCTGAGCTTGTCCAGAGAGCCACAAAGAAGACTTTGGGCTGATCATCTCCTTAGGAGAAAAGGCTGAACGAGCTGAGGCTGTTAACCCTGGAGAGGAGAAGACTAAAGGGGGATCTTCTCAACATTTACAAATAAAAAATCCTGGCTGTTGATGAAGATACTAAACAGTGTCTACTCCAATATTAAATCTTGCAGACAACCACTCATTACAAAAGGTGCCATTTGGTCTTTGAACTGTTGACCCTTTCACCCTGATGATCCAACCAGAAGAAGCTGTCCAGATGCTCTTCGCTCCTCTCTTTCACTTTCTGTTTTCCTCCCTGTGTATTCTTTTATCTGATTAATATTACATGCGAAGATCAGGAAAATGCATGACAGAATGCGCATATGTATCCCAGCATCACACTTTTTCCTTTAAAGTAACATCTCTGTTCATATGTCTGGCAGCACTGCCTGTGTAATTCCCTCCTGGTTGATTAAAACTATCAGCAGGAAATAGTAAAGTTTCCTGAGAAATAAAGCATGACAGTTGTCTCAGCAGACACCAGACTTCCACACAATGCACATACACTATTCTGAAAGACAAAAAGAGCTGATTATTAGTTCTTATCAACTTATTTACATTAATACATACAGAGATCCCACTCAAGAGATTCAAAGAATGGCACTGTTGAATATCAGTGGTCTGAAGGCAGCAGAAAACCAGCTTCCCTCAGGTCTGACACTCAGGGACTGTCTAAAGCTCTCAGCTCTGCACCATGCTGATTCCCACACACTCATTGGTGACATTAATGCTTCACTACCATGATGATGTGAGGCAGAGCTGAGCAGAGAGAATATGAGAGCAAAGGTGCAAATTCATGCTAAGTGGGATGCAAGCACTCACCCAATGGTACAGAGGCACTGGCTTTTCCCCTGTTTGTCTGCTGTGTCAATGTATGCAGTCTGTTTGCACAAGGCCTATCTTGCTGAGCATACCAATGGAACTGATGGCCATCCAGCCTGCCAGCTGTTGGACATGCATCAGCTTGAGCTGATTCTGCACCTCTGACTCCTGTCAGCAAAAAGTGACAAAGACGGCATGTAAAATCTGAAGGTATAACAGGGAGAAGGAAACATCACCAGGTATATCCTCTATGTTTGTGTACACAAGCTCTTTACCACATATAGCTACTGTGCTCATGCTTATGAACTGTAAAGCATTGAGGTAGTAAGCACAGCCATTTTACGCTGCTTTCTACAAACTTCTCACCTGATTTACACCAGGTTGAAATTAAAGCGTAAAGAAAAATTTTCAGTACACACTGGGCTCTGAACCAATTCTAAGCTAGTGAAGACCCCTTATTCCAGTTCTATTACCCAGTGCAAACAAAGAGAGATGCAAGACAACAGGGCTGAAAGCCTCCGCAATATGGACCAGTGAATGCTTTGCAGTCAGAGGGGCCAAGCACAGCTGTACCCTCAGCTGTCTGAGGCAGCCCACTGGGAAGTCCAAGTGCTCATATCTGCAGAAAATACATGAGGGTAGACAAGGAAATCAATGTAGGCATCAGCATGTTGTACAGCTGCCACAGTTCCAACCTCAGCCAGCTCAGACATACAAGCCATCCCACTAAACACACTCAGCCTGAGAGCTGCCCTGAGAGAGAGGCATATAATTAATGAATTACTCAATAAAAGTAGGCACTTGCTTATTGTTTGTTGGTCACCAGACATCATATGGAGCTATATTTACCTAACACTACTAGAAACATACTGCTGGAAAGACCTATCCCCAGCCTCTCTCTGCCATTGGGTTGGCTGCTGGCCTCAGCAGAGACACCATCAGGCTCAAGGATTACTGCATACCTGCAGTACCAGCTGCTTTTTCTCTTGGATACTGCTGAACCATCTAGACCTTTGCTTTGTGGAAATGCTTCATTTGCACATAGATCTGTTTTTCCTTAGTCAGGCTGGATGACTTGCAAGCTTTCTAGAGCACAAAGTAGTGCGCAGTCCTTTTTTTCTCTTGCTGCCATTGGTAAAGGGATGCCAGATCTCCATTCCTTTCCACAGTCAGGAGCTTGCCAAAGTGGAGCTGATAGTTCTCTGTCCAACATTCCCATTTCCTCCTGTACAGAGGATCAGCCCCATGACCTATGAGTCTGAGGGCTTCTTAGAAGACAACAAAGACCTTGTTACTTCTGCATCTAGGTGCCTCACAACTGAGGCTGTAGAAATTAAATAATTAAGTCTTTCCCGTGGACTTTGCCTTCAAGGATGTTGCAATGTTCCTTAATAAGTTTTAATTTGGATAGGAACAACATGCTCCTGAATGTAATTCTTCTAATGCTCTAATGCTTTCATCCAACTATAATACTAAGTGAGTAATATTGGCAAAATAAAGCAATAATTCAAAGTGTTTAGTGTAAGAGGGATCTAAATTGAGTTTTTGAACTTATTGTTCACTAAATATAGCTAGGACCAAAAGGAAGTTGCTGCCTCGCTCCCAGGAAGCCAGGCCAGCATCTGGGCTTCTGAGATTTGCATTCCCTTTATCAAACCCTTGAGTGCACAGGAATTTGTTGGCTCTTTCCAGAGCAAAAATGGCAACTGTCTGCACTCAGTGTTTTCCAATGAGTTTATTGTGCCCACAGTAGCATTTTTAATATGTGACTTGACATTTTTTTTCATGACATTTCTTGTGCATCATCAAGCAGAGTTAATTACATTATTTATGTTTTAAACCCAGCCTGAGTTTTCAGTGTGTATTACATGGACGTGGTACTCATGATTTCTCCAGTAATTAAAAATGTGAATGGGGCATACCTGCATTTGTAATGCTTGGAGTACCTCTGTTCTCTTTGCCTGCCCTGTAGCACATAAATGTGTCTCATCATACCATACATTAAGAATTCTTCCATTCACAGAATCACAGAATATTCTGAGTTGGAGGGGAACTCAACTCCTGGCTCCACACAGCACCACTCAAAATTCAAGATTTATGTCTCAGAGTATTGTTGAAACACTTCTTGAACTCCAATAGTTTGGGGCTGTGGCCATTGCCCTGGGGAGCCTATTTGAATGTGCCCATGCAAATTTGGAAAAGGAATGTCAATTTGCCATATTATTGAGGCTGTAGGTACGTACATCAAATCAATTGGTCATTGAGCATGAGTCAAGAAAAATTGTTTGGCCATGTTTGATACTGGAGGCATGGTGTTTGCTGTACTCCTGTCAGGCTCGGTCATTTATGAATCACTGTTGTTACCGAAGGAGAGCCAGCTCTGGCTGGTCTGCTTTGTATGGGAACACAGGCTTAGGAAAGATGACCTGCTCCTGCTGAGAATGCAGCTATCCCGATGGAGATAGAAGCAGTGCAGTATGAAGGAAATTCCAAGTTCACCAGGGGTTAAGGAGAGATTAAGGCAGAACTGAGGGTGTTCCTGTGCCTAGAACTCTCTTTTCAGAAGACTTCTGTCATCATCGCAGTGTTGGCTGAGGACAGAATTCACAGCACTGAACTAGAAAACTAGAATGAAGATTTTCAGGATGGCAGTGAAAAGGATAAAAAAAAATCGACCCAAACTACTTCTTGTGATCCATAACTACTTTTAGTGAGGATTCCTACAATGTTTCTGTGACAGATGCACCTTTCTGCAAATCT
Organism: Lagopus muta; assembly: GCF_023343835.1. Lineage (NCBI taxonomy): Eukaryota > Metazoa > Chordata > Aves > Galliformes > Phasianidae > Lagopus > Lagopus muta. The sequence continues at coordinate 71,150,041 of NC_064434.1, forward strand.
TCTACCAACATACGAATACACACACTTTAGGATACTTAACAGCATGCTGTGTTTTCTGTAGTTGTCAGATTGCTTTGACGATTACAGCAAGAAACTTTACTAATATATTATTAATGCCGTTATTCAAGCCATTCCTTCATTAGAAGTTATGAAATATGGATTATGAATAGAATCTGAATAAGAACATATTTCCTTTGTTGTGTTAATGGCCTGGCTGAGGTCCACAAAAACATGCTTGTGTGTACAGCTGATTGTTTTGTTTCAAACCTCTGGATACTTTATCTACACAGGCTAGAAAGAGGGCACTCTGCATAGATTTGTTTAGTTGTGCTAACTAAACCAGGACAATAGCATCATTTGAAAACTTTTTAATTGAGGTATTCTTATAAAAACAATTTCATAATTGACACTTGGAAGGTATTTCTTTTAGTAATAGACAATGTGAGATACGTCTTTTTTTTTTCTTTAGGATAAGAGAATAATGGCTTCAAATTGTACCAGGAATGGAGAGAAAGGGTTCAAATGTGATATTAGGAAAAACTTCTCAAAAAAAGATGTTGGGCACTGGCACAGGCTGTCCAGGGAGGTGGTGGAGTCACTGTCCCTGGAGGTGTTCAAGAAATGTGTAGATATGGTACTAAGGAAAATGGTTTAGTGGGGAACATTGGCGGTAGGTGTATGATAGGACTAGATGATCTTAGAGGTCTTTTTCAACCTTGGTGATTCTATAAGACAGAGTATTTCTGATATTTATCAAAGCTTACCTCAGTATCAAGAGATGATTCAGTAAAGTTACAATATCACATAAATTAACCAGATACTCTAATGCTTTTTAGTTTCTGTGATGTCGATACTTGCCCAAGCAATGAAAGCAGTTAAACCGTGAGCTAAAGAGATGGGTAAATAATCTAAAGGCTGACCACTAAATCTCATCAGGACATACATACTACCTCTCTTCAGGAAAACTTATGGAAATGGATTTTTTTTTTTCCTGATTCACAGCATTTTGGCCTGATTTGAATAGCGCAGCAGTGTGAATATTTTCAGTTTTTCCACCTCTGATTGTAGCGACCTTGCATTTTAGCTTCTTAGCTGATCAGCATTCAGGAATGTAATTGCATTTTTTCACACTCCAAGCTCTTAGCATTCTGAAAAAAGACCGTCACAAACTACTTTTCCCCAGTAGGCAGATGGGCAAACTATATAGCTGAGTCTGAAGAAATACTCAGCCGCCTGAGAACAGTGAGCACGTAAGGTGGCCAAAATAACAGCCCTTCAGACTTCAAAAATTTCCAGGAGGCACTGAGACAGTTTCCTGAAATCAGGCCTCTTCACTCACCAGTTACTTCAATGAACCTTGGGTATTTGCTTTAGTCCTGGCAATTTGCTTCAGAATAACTTCTTGTGAGCTCATTACATTCAGATGGATTAGTAAATTAAGCTTCCCCGATGACCTCTTCTGAAACATCTGATGTTCACCTCTATTCATGCACTTACTACAAACCATCACAAGCTTTTGATCAGAGCCTTCAGTTTCCCGATACTATGCAAATTTAGGCTCGTATTAACCACCAGCCTTCACTTCTGTTTTGTTTCATTGACATGGATTTGGAGCTTGTGGGAGACTTCCCTCTGACAGCTCTGGCACAGAAGCACTGTGTGCAGTCACACAGGACACCTGGAGCCAGAGTGTGTGATGCAGTGTTTGTATTTCATGTCTGGACTGGACTGAGCATATTCAGGTTGAGGATCCTGTCTTTAACTCAGCCTTTTGCCACTCTTTCAAGACTGACAACAAAGTGTCCACGAGCATCAGCTGTGATATTAATACCTTTTAGAAATGCTTCTAAGTACCTAATTGAAGTATGACAGCATACTGCTGCACCACATCAAAGCTACTCAAAACCTGCTGCTCTCTTCACTTCATGCAGGCCAGGGAGGAGCATAGGGAGTGGGGTGGGAAGGAGGAGGCAGGAGTGCTATTGTAAGCATGTGAGGTACAACCAAACCTCTGAATCCTCTTTCCCTCTCCTTTACTTTATTCCTAAGCCAGAAGTAGTTACTGTCATTCTGAGAATAACATTAAGTCATCAAAAGTGTTGTGCCTGCCAAATGACTCACCAGAGATGAGGTTCTTTTGAGTGGTGCTGCTCCAGAGCCATTGCCTCTCAAAGCACAATGCTGACACCAAACCAGGTAACCAAATAGGAGAACTAGTTCCCAAGGAATTGCAGACTGTGGGATCTGGCATCTTGCTCTGCTTTTGCATGGTGTTTAAATCAGTCATAATGCATGCCTATGAGTGACCTTACACCCAGGCTCACCCAGAATGGAGACATTCCACCTTGGCTCCTTAGAGGAGCAGACACAAACCCTTGGGCCATAGAAGTGCAAACGACTTGACGAATTCTCCCACATTCTGAGTTTTCAAAAGACATAAATACAGCCCTACAATTTCATTTTGGGTTTGGCCAAAACCCATACGTTCAAGAAAGGCACACCTGGAAGTAAGGTACCAAGAGAGAGGAGGCTGGTAGAAGCAAACCTGGATTAGACCTTTCTCCCAACACAGATGTGATTTGCTGTGTCAAGAATGCTGCTTCACCTGTCTCACGCTGTCTGCTGCCTGCCCTGCTCTTCTCACAGGATCCTGGGCTGGAGCTAGCACAGGCAAGTAAAACTGCCCAGGCCTACTGTGGATGAGAAGCTTTCTTCAAGGGGGGAATCCTGCCCAGGAATCTGGTAGCTCTGTAAATCACAAGACTAATGTACCTTGTAAATTTGATTAGAATCAGCCACGCAGGAAACTCCAATAGCTGAACTTACCATGCATTATAAATAGGAGTAGTTGCTTTGTACAACCTGAAATAACCGAGGCAACAGGATGTCCCTTACATTGCAGCTATAGCGACCTTCTCCAAGCACCTGGAGGAAGCATGTGCTGCAATAATATCATATATTTTATGATCAGTGCTTAGGCTTCAAAGACAAGTTCACCTTCTTTTTTCTTGGCTACTCTCGGGTGAAATTGAGTTTGTTTCTCGCTTCCTGTTCTATAAAGAAGAAAGCTTTATGCATTGTTCATCTTTTATCAACATCAAAGAGAAATAAACAGATTTAAATTTAACATTTCCCTGGCTCCAGCTCTTATCAAAATGCTATTGAGCCTGCTATCAGGCTGAGGTTTAATGACATACTTAGACGTACGGAAACACCCAAATCTCAAGGCTTCTCTGGGGTCAAGAGAGAGCCCTATGCACCAGGCTTGGAATGGGCTGTCAGCAGAATGTGTGGAGGGGATGGCAGTGATTCTGCCTTCCAGGTGGGCCTCCCCATCTGCTCAGCTTATTACGATGTCCTCTACCAGCATAAAAAGCCTGATTCTGCACAAACATAGAAAACACAGAGACAGCACGTATTTAGACACAAACACCCCCACCCAGCCTTCTCCAGATGTCTGTTGCTTGAGGAAGCAGAAATCAGCTGCTGAGGAAGCAGATATATCTCCAGAAACAAATCAGATTTCTGTCATCAATAGGTTGTATCTGCCTTCCTGCACAGTGACACTGCCTGGGGCTGTCCATGGCGGTCTCAGGTTGGGCACTCCTGGGAGCTGAGACAGATGGCTCCACATGGGATGAGAAGATCCATGGGACCTGCAGTAGACGGGAAAACATCAGCCCTGTGCTCCAGGAGAATATCTGTACAGGGCCACTCTTTCCCACACTCTCCGTGGCCTCCCTGCTGAAGCTGCCCTCACCTCCCCCAGACCTGCACTTTCTCTTTTGCAAAGAGCTCCTTGAACTTCCCATGCTTTTTCAGCTATTGTAGGCACCTGAAATGATGATATCAATGGTCTACAGCGCAAGCATCCAGGTCACTCACTACAGTACTTCAGTAGTAGGAAATAATCATTCACACCTGGAAAATATCAATCCTCTCCATTCTTCATGGGAAGATCACAGTCTCACAGTGTTTATAGAGATTCTTCTTCTCTTTTCCCTCACACTTTTCTCCTTTATATATCCCAAATATGCAGCTTTTGCTCACCCATCAATAACACATGTTCTCTGCAGACACGGGTGGGAGCCACAGATTGAATGGTGTTTTTTGATGCTACATAGTTTTCCTTTAAGATTAAAGTAACCCATACTCCCTGGTAGACACTCTGGCCTTCACAAAATACCCTTTTGTGTCTTTAGTCTGTGGCCTAAGAACGGAGTTACAAATCATTACCAAGCACAACACCAGTTCAGCAAAAACAGATGAACATTCTACAGCTAGTGAAATGAAGGCAAAGTGTGTTTGCCTAATAGAATGTCCAGAGGACATGTAATGATGACTTTGTGCTGATGAATCAAGTATCACTGCCTGTTTGTGGCTTTGACTAGTTGTCAGCTTGGCACATCCCTCAGGGACTGATGCAATGTATGAAGGATCTTGAAGTCATAGCAGACAGGAGGATACCTAACTCCAATGCACTTAATGTGATCTAAGCAAAGAAATTAGGCAAAGGAGACCACAGAGTTCAAATGCTTCTACTGTAACGCGTGCTATGTAGCTTAACAGGACTCCTGTTACTGCCCTGGGGCTGCTCAGGTAGAGCAATTGCAATAGGAGTACATGGGACTCTGTACCCTCCCACAAGACATTAATGGGAGAAGTGGAGATTGTACCTCAATAAACCTGTCTGATCATTCACAGACTCATGGAAAGTAGTGGGGGTTGTTTCTTTTAATCTGCACTCTTCTTTTTCTTCAAGTGTCCCAGTTCCCTCAAGCACAGTCACTTAGTCTGAGACTATCAATAAGCACTTTTCAAGGCTTCAGGAGATGGAGTCGCCCTATGAAATCTTGCATTTCTTGAATGTAAAAGAACATTAGAAAGATGGTTAGAAATGATTTAAGAGCATATGTGTTCCAAATATGGAAAATTTTCAAATTGGAAAATAATTTTATTAATTTTCTAAAGGACATGAACAATATATAGGCTGGAAGTTAGGAATAGCATGGTTTCCCATTCTGAAAACAGGTCTTCTCTGCTGTCAGACTAGCAGTGTGGTTTTGTTTTCAGTGGGGGAAGCCCAAAATATGGCATTCAGCTTCAGCTGCTTTGGTTTTCTTCCACCGCAATGCCTGAAACAGCCTTTTGGAAAAAGGAAATGAACATTTTCTCAGCAATGATCATAGAAACTCCTGATTTCAGAGACACACCATGACTTTGACTGTCATTTGTGTACAGTGAGGCAAGCAGTAGAATCAGTGAGTCCTCTGCTTACTTTCAAAGCGTAGCAACTTATTCATTTACACATACCTTATAACCTCTCATGTATATGAGCTCAAACAGTTATTTAGACAATCTATGAGGGAAAAGTTTGTGACCGGAAAACTGAAATGTGGTATAATCCTAATAATTCCTCAGTATCTGTATATAGTTCTTATCACAATTTTCTCTCCTCTCACTTGATTTTGCTACTAAATCCCTCACGCTTTCTCAAGTTACTTATCCTTGCAGGCTGTAGGTCAGGTTTACTCAGAGTGGCAGATTCTTCCTGATAGCACGCACAATATGAGGGAAATTCCCTGCCTTCAGCAAGTTTTTTAAATGAGGTTATTGATTTCACTTTGCAATCGAATCAAAGTAGATTACCTGACCGAGTGCGATGGGATTTCATCCGTGGGGTGAGGACAAAAGGTGAAGGTTTTTCTGTGGAATATCAGCAGAACAAGCAAGGAAACTCGTAACTCTGCCTTGGAGGTTATCAGAGAAAAAGAAGTAACAGAAACCCCACTTTTATTAGCTTGTTGACTTGCGGTTGTTTAATGTAAGATTTTCTTGAAGACACTCACCTAATACAAGTTACCTTCTTTATGTTGATTATCTGACCTGGGTGTCAAGACCTTTAAGTGCATCCTTGCTGCAGATCTGTGGCTGAGGCACTCCATCCTCCCAGAGTTCAGATATCACAAATACATGTGTGCATATTTGTTTAGACAAAGGTCTATTTTCTGGCCATTAACAGTGCTTTGGTCACTCTAAAAGAGAATATGATATTAATTGATGTTAATGGCACCGGCAAACGTGCTCCATATTGACTCCCAGACAGCTATCCCTGGCTGCAGCAAGGAAGCCCAGAGCATGAAGAGGGAAAGGCCAAGATGTTGCTCTTCCAGCTACTCTGGTTCTAAAGAGGCTGGCTCTGTTTCCAAGCATAATTTCCATGACCTTGAAGAACGATCCAAACAACTCCAGTAGCACAATCTAAAGTGTATGCAAAAGATCCAGAAGTGACTCAGTATGGTGCCTAAGAAGCACAAATGTAGCAATGTACCTCCATCTTCCCATTCTTGCTGCCTCCTACAAAATCAGTGGTGCCACTGGGGCAGCTCTGAGCACCACCAGTAACAGAGGGGCGTAGCAGCACAAAGCACAACTCTCCTTGACATTTCTTCTACAGTTGCTATACCTGAACCCCAACTGCCTCTTTGGCAGAGCCCAGAAATGTTTCAGTGCACTAAGAAAACATCTTCTGGAACAGTAGGAGTTCCTGCACTCATTACTGGGTTTTGTGTACTTTTGCTCTCTAGAAACAATCAGCTATCAGCTGTGGCATGTTAGACAAATCATAAGAAAGATCCCTCATACTGTTTCCTTTCTTTTTTTTTTTTTTTTTTTTTTTTTTGGATGATGATGATTCTTGTGCTTTACTGCCAATGACACTTGAAACAGGCCAGAATAATGAATCTATTTATTGGTTCCTTGTATTACGTAGCATATTGTGTTCAGATAAACCTTCATAGCCCTCATGTTCAAGGATCAATTAATCTCACAAGATGAAACAGACGTCAAAAATTCAATACAACATGAGAATATTCTGTTATTCTACTTATTATTGTGGCAACAAGCACTGGTACCACAAGTGTTCAGGTTTGCATAAACATTCCTGTTTTAAATCTTATTTTTAGAGATCTGTAGCTCAGTCAGAAATTTGCTGTAGGCAGAACATGTCATACAAATATTCAGCCTAGAACTAATTTTCCTTAACATGTTTAAACACCTTCCAAAACAAATAAACAAATACTTCAGCCCTTTCAGAAACACACTTCTCTCTATCTTGATCTAAACACGGGGCTTGATTCAACAATGAGCAGCTCTACTTTGAAGCTAATATGAAGTATAATAACATTTACTGAATTGGGTTACCCTAGAAGTAAACTAGAATGAAATAGTGGTAGATCAGACTCAAAGGCTCTTCATTTATCAAAAGTTCAATGTGCCTTTACTCGATCCTGCTTTAACACCAGACTGAAAACAGCTGACCTCTACTCATAACAATCTGTCCAAAAGGATAGAAATCCTGGGTTATAAAACTGGCTTCCAGATGACCATATATCATTATCTAGGGCATCCAACAATGCTTCAAACGTGTCTCAGCCGAAATAAGATAGGTGAGTGCATCCCACATACTCTGTTCTCATTTATTCAAAATGAAAAATCCCCTTAGGGGGATATTACTTTGTACAGAACTCAAAGCAGCGCTGGCTTCAAATACCAACACTTCTCGCTGCACCTATCACAAGCATGTGTGCATCTGTGCATGTCTTCACCCTCGTTGCTACTTTCACTGATGCCATAAACAGCAAAGCATTTTCTGTCCTCAAACTGTAGTTAGATGTAACAAAAAGAAAAATTACAGCATCTTCAAAGAGAGTTTGGATAGGTGGGAAAAGGAAGGAAACTACATTTACTCTGCGTGTTCCTGGATATACAAGATAGGTAACTGTACCTGTAAGGCACATTGGAACATTGTTTGAGTTTGGACTCCCGGTACAAGAGGGATAGCAACAAACTGAAGAGAGAGCAGCAGAAACATTACATACATAAAAAATAGACTCCGGACCCTGCAAATCCAAGTAGGCCAGATGAAGAACATTCACTTTGATATGAAGGAGAGTGTTTACATTTCTGGCAATGTTGCCTTAGCAGGTTTAAAGTCATCATGTAATAAAGTGAACAAAAACCAGCCTCCCTGAAAATTGAGAGTTTTCCATATATATTCTGCTCATAGCTGGAACAATAGCCTCAGTAGAAGGAGATTCATAGAGGAGTGCTTTTTTTCAGACATCACAGTATCTTAAGCATACTGGAGGTTAAAGATGCTTTCAAAGAGGTAGATCTTTAGCTGTACAGTTGACTGCTTTTGAATGCCAGAAAAGCTACTCTATGCACAGCAAACTCCTACAGTTACTTTCAAAATAACCTAGGAATCCTGAACCTATTTGTTTGCCACCAGAAACATTTCTACAATCAAGTGTCGAACCGTCTCAGAGCCTTCTCAGAGCCAAGTATTTGAAGATTCTTGTGCTGCTTCTCCTTGTAGATGACTTCAATCAGACCAAGCTGTTTACATTTTTTCAAGCCCGCTTTATTTCCTGCATTTCCAGCTGCAGTCCACAGTATGCACTTAGTACTGGTAACACCAGATTTTCCAGAGTTCTCGTTATACGACCACAAGCAAATGTTTCAGAAAATGAGTAGATAATTGGGAGGGATGGTATCAGCTGTATTTGTTTGATCACTGTTTACTGTGTGAGCATTGTGTGCTAGGTACAATTTAAAAGGCTACAGCTGGACAGCAGAAAGGAAGGCTGCTTTGCTCTGGCATGCAAGCAAGCAGCTTGCTGCAGCATGTGGAGCAGGTGAAACCAGTGGTGAAAGGCAAGGAGTAGACAGTAGGGAGCTTGCAAGCTGGCTGGGGACTCCCAAAGGGAACAGAAAGCCTGCCTGTGACACTAGGATTCACAAATAGCCATAGGCTGCCGGAGGAAAACAGTTTCCTCAAGTATCAGATGGGACCCTGCAGTCCAGAAAGCTGCTCAAAGCTCTATGGTGCAAGCAAGAGGAAACAGCCAGCCCTCATGGGTAGAGAATAAAGATTTATTTTTCAACACTGGAAAAAAATAGGTTTGTCTCCATCAAAAGATCAGAGTATCTCTGTCAGCAATTACATTTCTCTCATCTGTATTCTAATCAAATTATGCATTTGACTGGGAGCCCTTTTGATGTTTCAGGCATTTTCCCTTCAAGGAAAGGTGCAGGAATATCTGCTTCTCTGCTCTGGGTATCTCATTTTTCTGTCAGCATAGATCAGAATCCCAGTCTCATTCATAATACTAAAGGCTTCATAACATTAACAGTAAGTATTTCCACATCATTTCCACAAAAATGCAGCAGGGGTATTTCTGAGAATTTTCTTTGGGGTGAAAACTGTGATTTTTATGGAGGAAATTCATAGCAAGTGGACGAGTCATGATCACCATATTGTTGGCCATTCAAGGTAATGTGGTTTGCTGTCTGCATGGTTTGACAGAGAACATTTGATGCATTCAGGAATTATACACTGGCCAGTTAAATAAGCATGCCTAATCATTCCTCTCTTTTTCTCTCTGTGGAGATTATTAAATTATCTCTATGATGTTACAGAAACACGTAAAAAGGATGCTCATCTGTACTAGTCTGAATCTTCTTAGATCTCTTATATTTCATGCTTCAGATGCAAAAATAAGAAATCAGCAACTGAACAACTTCAACTTGCTCTGCAATAACAAACTAGGACAGACAGAAGGAAAGCACCTATACACAGTCTTAGCGACAATCCACATTTCAAGTATCCAAGAGGATTTTCTGCTTGAACCTTAATAAGGCTATTTACAAACGATGAAACTCTCCTGTCAGCATCCCTTTAACGTTTCGCAGCATAAACGTTTCTCTTGCCGGACAATTGGCGAGACGTTAGGAGGCTTACTGCATGCTGTGCTGTGAGGCTATCTAGTTTTAAAGAGCAAATGACTCATTTAATAGATATGGTTCTGTTGAAAGAACATTCTTCAGAGCTTAGTAAGAGGTTTAAACCACATTAACATTAGAAATCAATGAGCCAAAAAACTGCGGGCTACTGAGGTCATGGTTAATAAAGACAGGCTTCAATTTTATTTTCATATCCTGTTTTGGTCTAATCCCTTGACCTCATTTTTTAAGCATGGTCTGGATGTAATTCACCATTTCAGACAAAGAGACTGATCATTTTTCCCACTTTTACTCTCTTCAGCGATTTTAATTATATTAAACTTTTAACCGTTATTAACAGCAGAGGAATTGAATCATATTTACTGATATTTCCAAAGAAATCTGCCACCCAGTATGCACACGCCCACAACATGCAGTCCAATTTAATGGTGCCATTTGGAGTACTTCTGGCTAAATGATAGGAATCTTCTGATGGCTAGATGACATTAAAATGCAAAGGAATGAGCCCATTGTTTTCTCTTTTGAATGGTAGATAACTCATTCCTCAATGTCCACATCAATGTCTGTATGCAGTCTGAAAGCATGCTGAACAATTTCTAACATTAATTAGTGCTAATATTTAGGGTCCCATACTAATCAAAAAACATTTCACAAAAAGGGGTTTTGAATTGTTTAGGTGCCGAGCTGCCTTGGCAGCTAAAGTAAAAGAAAGCCCAGAAAAAAGGAGTGGATTTTTCTACCTTTAAAAAAAAACGTATTTCCTACAAAATGAAGATACTAAAAGTCTAAAATTCTGTGCTTATTCAAACTGAAACCCCTACTGATAAACACTTTGCTCCTAGCAAAGGAAGGGATGATCAAAAATCTGGGAGTTATGAGACAAAATGCTGTCAACAGTTCAATTTCAAAAGCATTTCAAATCTGTCAGGGAAGAACCTTGAGCTCAGCAGCTTGAAGTGCGCTTAAAGCACGTATTTCCTGGAGCACTTGTTCTTTAAAAGAAACAATATGTCTTGGGCTTGTGAATAAAGTGTTTTTAGAGTAAGAAACGCAGCACTGATGAGAACACAGATCTCAGATTTACATGCAGAAAAAAAAAAATCTTAAAAATATACTATCTACAAAGTCGTGAAATAATGTTATGGGTAATGAAAGATCGGTAGGCTGGTACTTATTCTGGACAACTGTAGGGCATATATTTATTCTATTACTGGTAGCTTTGGTCATTTAAATAATCATACACTTTCACCAGTTTCAAACAGGAAAAGATGAAAAGGACTGAGTTACCAACACTTTACATTTCAGACTAACAAAGTGTCCCAGCTTACATACTAAGTCTGAATATTGTAGATCTTCTTCCAGATTTCTTCTGGGCTTAAGTCATGAGAAAACTTTTTCTTGAGGTAGTCACAATTGCTTTCTAGGTTCCAAACAGTGGATTTACAAAAGAATAGGCAGGATACATAAATATTTCCAATTTTATTAAAATTCTAATATTTGGAGATAGAGTTATCTGTCATCAATAAAAGTACAACTCAAATAATGCCCCCAATTACTATTAGTATATTTTGCACATCCCACTTTCTGACATGGAACGTTTTGTCTCTTTACTCTCCATCATCTCGCCTCAGATTTACTGCAAACACTTCCAGCTACTCTACAGACACGAGGACACATAAACTGATATTACAGAATATATAATCATCATTTGGGTTTTCTGATGTTGGTCAGAAAATGCCCATCTACTGCTTCTCAGATTTTGAGATTTAATGATTTGCTATAACAGGAACACAGAAAAACACAAAATAGATTTATAGCTTTTCTGCAAAACTAATGTATTTGTGTTGCTCCTCTAACAGCTTCTGGTTGCTCCTGTTACAATATCAATGTGACTTTTATCATATTAAGGAGCCTTTAAGTATCAACTGTTAGTGGAAACAAAAAGCTCATCTGTCTGAAAAACAGAACAAAGGACATAAAACTACCTCTCTAAAGAGTAGTAAATAAAATAAATAAAAATCCCATATTGAACAGTTTGATACCTTCACACGATCTCTTAAGAAGAAGAGAACAATTAAGTGGAAAAGTGGAACAATTAAGCTCATTCATTCCATTCTGTGGTCCTACTGGTTTCCCATAATTTGGCACAACAGCCAGAAGTGTAATTTGCCTGTCTGGAAGGATGGAAAAGAAAATCAAAAGAATTGAAAATGTAAGCAAATATCCTCCCTACCTCCTCCTCCCCTCTCTATACCCTTTCTCTTTTGTTTTGTTTTGTTTTATTTGCATCCCTGGTTAAGATTTTAGGAATCTGCTAGATATAGCTATTTTGGAAACACATATTCTTGACTGGCTTTACTCATGACTCAAAAATGATTCCAAAGGCTAGTACTGTGATAAGAGAGTGAGAAACTTAAGAAATTTAATGTTGAATGCTAATTCACTCTCATACCACAGTAAAGTTTTACATTTTGCAAGGCTGGATGGAGGTCTACCTGTCTTGCTTTCTGTTCTACAGGCACTGTGGAGAATGTCAGAGGAGCAAAGACTGAAAAATGTTTAGTCTCTGCCTCTCAGTAGCTTTGTCCAAACCCATATAAAACTGTTCCTGGCTGTCCAGACCAGGGGGCTACTGCAGGCCAATATGTGTTCCTTCTGGACCACATGCTATTGGATTCGTCTTGAGAGAAAGCAAGGGAACTTGCTAAGGAGTGAAATAAAGGAAGTGTGGGAAATCAAACAAAAAGGCATCCTGTATGCACAGAGAAAAGAGCTGAGATTAAGGCTCATTTTCTGGGCAAATTGATTTCTGGATTCCTAAAATACATATTTCCTTCCCAGTTTGCATAATTTGCTCCCAAACACACAGAAGCAAGCTTTTGTCTAAAAACTTTGCTTTCGGATTGAAATACTTTCTTTTCCTTCTAGTTTTTGCTGTGGAAGTGAGAAACTGGGGTAACAATTTGTTAGCAATATTTAATGTTATGATGTTTTCAAATGATACAACACCAGCTCCTGGGTTTCACTAAATTTCTTAGAAACTAGAACAAAAATTTAATTTTAGAGCATTTCAGACTAAAAGAAGTATTACAGAGAGCTCATGAAATACCAGTGCAAAAATATCATAATGTCTAGTAATTTCTTTACAGACTGAAAGTTGTTTGTCCAATTGTTTGCTCTACAATTTACTTATGTGTTTGCATTGCAAGTAATTGAAGCATTTATTTCTCAAACAACTTGATTTGGGGCACAGAAAAAAAGGCGAATTAATTTCAGAATTTATATTAAACAATGCACAGAAGACATAAAGAATCACAGAATTATAGAATGGCTTCGGTTGGAAAGGACATCAAGGATCATCGGGTTCCCAGTCCCCACTGCAGGCAGGGTTGCTGACTGCTAGATCAGGTACCAGATCAGGTTGCCCAGGGCCCCATCCAACCCAGTCTTAACACCTCCAGGGGCAGAGCATCACAACTTCTCTCGGCAACCAGTTCCAGCACCTCACAACCCTTCCCCACCTCTAATCTAAATCTTCCCTCACTTGGTTTGAAGCCCTTTCTCTTTGTTTTGTCACTATCTATCCACGTAAAACTTGATTTCCCTTCCATTTATAATTTCTCTTTAAATACTGGAAGGCTGTAATGAGGTCTCCTCGCAGCCTTCTCTACTTCAGACTGAACAAGCCCAGTTCCTTCCTTCTTTGTAGGAGAGGTGCTCCAGCCCTTTGATAATTTTTGTGAACTTTCTCTGGACCCTCTCTAAATGCTCCTCATCTTTCCTGAGTTGGGGGCCTGAGACCTGGATGCAGTGCTCCAGCTGGGGCCTTTTGAGGGCAGAGCAGAGAGGGACAATCATATCCCTCAAACTGCTGGCCGTCCCTCTTCTGATGTATCCAGGATATCGTTGATCTTCTAGACTGCTAGCACACATTGCTGGCTCATGTTAAGTTTTTCATCTACCAAGATCCTTAAATCTTTCTTAGCCGGGCTACTCTCAAAGAGAGTAGCCGGGCTACTCTCCCAGTCTGCATACACGTCTGGGATTATCTTGACCTAAGTGCAAAATCTTGCACTTTTCTTTTTTGAACCTCGTTAGGTTCTCATGGGCCTTTTGACATTATCAAGGTCCCTCTGGATAGTACCCCTTCCTTCTGCCATTATCAACTGCACCACTCGGATTGGAGTCAGCAAATTTGCTGAGGGTGCACTCAATCCCACTGTCTATGTCATGATAAAGATATGAAAGAACATTGGTACAAAAACAGAACCCTGAGGGATACAACTTGTGACCTGCCTCCCCTTTGACATAGAGACATTGACCACAACCCTCAAGCTAAGACCTTCCAACTAATTCCTTATCCGCCAATTAGCTGACACTTTGAATCCATATCTCTCCAATTTTGAGACAAGGATGTGGTGGAGGACCATGTCAAAAGTCTTGCATAAGCTTAGGAAGATGACCTCAGTTACCTTCCCTTTGTCCACTAGTGCTGTCACTCCATCACAGAAGACCATCAGATCGGCCAGACATGAACTTCCCTTGGTGAAGCTATGCTGTCTGTTTCAGGTCACCTTCCTGTCCCTCCAGTGCCTTATAAAAATTCTGTATAAAGCTATCACATGCCTACTGACCACAGTAGAAGTATGTTGTCAACAAAATAGCAAAAATTAGCCCTGATTTTTTTAGCAGTGATCTCAGAAAAGAAACCTATACACAATAAAATACAGCCCATGTTGTGACAAAAGTCTCAGTAAGGATCTCTTTGAATAAGGATCCGTATATAAATTATGATATCATTTTTAAGGCAGAAGTTGAACATTTGGTAATCTTGCCACAATTTATATTTTTCCCTTACAGCAGTAAATGCCTGAGTTGGTTTGGTTTCTGCATCTTGGTATACTTCACAGCACAGTCTACTGTGCTGGAAAGACTTCTCTGACATCTAAATCACTTCCATATTATTGTTTCAGTTCAGAACACAAAAGAATCTTTGAAGTGAATTTTCAGACCATCCCCACTTACTATGCTTTGGTTCATATGGATTGGATTTATTGCTCAGTGCCTGGCATCCTTCCAGATAAAACTAAACCAGAGCCAACCTAACATACCATTTCAGCCACCAAAGGCTACCCAATCACAAGACCGGACAAGAGCGAGCCTGATTGATCTCCTCTCACTTTCAAAGCTTGCGTTATCAACAGTGTCAATTTTTCTAGTGTTCCACACTAGTTGCTAACATTGACTTAAGCCTTTGTTTCTCCACGTATATAAATCAGGCATTTTTAACAGTAAAATGTCTCAAAGTATTATTCTTAAAGAAATCAGATAACTGAAGTGTCCAATTAAATACTCATTACCTTTGCCAAACCTGTATCACGATCCCTAATAAATACTGTATTCACATGTCACTAAAACATCTTATTACGGTGAAAGACACTTGAGGAAGAAGAACACACCTCTGACAAATCTACTTTTGTGAGGAAGTGGTCAGCAAAGGCAGCAAGAGATTTGTGGGAAAGATTTCTGCCACTGTCAGAAACAAAACGTTTTTAATTGGTTGGAAAAGGCGAAAAACAACTATGGAAAAATCCTTTTTGCAAAGCTAATTAAAATAATGCTTTTTTTTTTTTTTTTTTGGTAATTGAGAGATAAAGATGAACACTGAAATTAATATTGGACTATAAAATCTCACACAAACCTAACAGCATTCCTTCAGACAAAGCTCACTTCCATTAACACAGCTTCTCAAAAAGGCCAAACCAGTCCTCATGAAAACATGTTCACAGACAAATTGCACGAGCTGTTCAGCACTGCTATTTTGGCAAGGTCTCCAGCCAGATGGATTTGCTAATGACTCTTGTAAGGTGTTTAAATTAGAATCTAGTGTAACACATGACTGCCATGTTTAATTACTCTTTGCTGATATAGCTTAATGAATATTCTTTGGTATGTAAGAGTCAGAGTTTTTGATGAAAAATACAAAGACAAAATAGACTTTTTCATCTGAATATGAAGATATCAAAGCGTCGGTTTACTGCCCATGTAACTCTTCCTAAGACCAAATAATCAGAACAGTGATAGGAGCAGGAATATACATTTGTCTTATGAAACATTTCTTAGCCGATACAAGCTAACAATGGATACAGAATTTTATTTGCATCAGTTGCATATATATTTTAACAATTCTACAATTTTCTGTAGGTCTGCCTGAATGCAGTCAGCCACTGAAATGTAAATGGGATACAAACATGATCTCAAATGATTTCATTTTCTTTCAGAAGGATAACTTCAAAGGATCTTATTGGCTTCATTTCATTTTGTAAACTTCCAGTTTTTTTGGAGCAGACTTAGTACATATAGCTCAATATCACACACAAAACTGTTACAAAAGAAGAGGAACAAAGTAGTGCAAGCTATCATCAACCTACTTTCACATCTCACATGCTAACACTGCAATCAAATCTTCAATTGCAGACACAAGAGGAGGATGGATGTTATTTGCTGTTTTGATAAATATAAAATAATACAGAAAAGCTAGACATCTTTTCAATTTTTTTTTTCTTTAGAACATATTTATGCATAAAGCAGTTTTTCTCATTGGTCACTAATGAACATATGCCCATAACAGTCAATACAACTTTTACTCCTTGACCTATGAAGCTACCTCCTTAGTTATAGGATAGGATACACCAAATCAACTCTCATAATGGTGACAATCCCTCATCAGTAATAAGAGACCGTAAGAGCTATGGGAGCTTGGAGTGATTCCAGATTGAGAACGTAGACTGAGCTGAACAGAAACCTGAACTATTTGTGATGACAGTAGTTGTAGATGATACAAGATAAAGTAATTTTTCAGGTTTAGATTTTGAACATTTATTAAAAAAGGAGGATGTATGTTCATTTCAAATTAAACAGTTAAAAATGTTAAAGCATACAAACAAATCAATTGTGTACTAGCAGCATCCAATTGTTAGAATTTTCTAGAACTCCTCAGTACAGTCTTGGCAAGCTAAAAATATTACAACTTGCAACCAACTGACCTCACCATAGTGCAGATAAAACAAACTTTATAAAATCAACAATTTAAGGTTAAATAAGCTTAAATAAAGGTGTTAAATACAAGACACTTGATCAAAGCTTCTGTACAAAGATAAACAAATTTGGCATTATACAATTGATTGGCTGGCTCACACCATACATGTTTCCAATAGTTAAGCAGTATAACTGTTTAGCTGAACATCAACTATACAAAAGTAACAGAAGTTGGGAGTAGGCTAACCTCTGTGAGCCATTTACAAGGCATGTGTATCTTTAGAAAATCAAAACACTGTTTATATTCAGGCACCATTTGTTCCTGCAAATAAATAATCTCTAATGTATCTGCATCCAAACTAGTGTTAAACACATCAGTGCTAACATTTTATAAACACAGCTTTTTGACTATTCACTATACCTCCATTCTTATTGCTATGACGATGTGGACTGGGGAAATAAAACTACTGTACATACAAAAAAATAGAGCACCTTTTAAACATTAAAGTATATGTCTGGTTATTCTTTTTATCTTACAATACTGAAGCCCAAGCTAATGTAAATTGCTTTAACATCTTCACCAGTGCACCTGAAACGCAGGAACTAAAACCCCAAATATTCCTTTTCAGGCAAGCCCTAGCCAGCACATCCTCTAAAAATGTCTAAAATGACACTAGGAATTTTTTTACATTCATCTTCACACAAACAAATATCTGCTATTCTCTCCTTTCTTCATACGAGCTTAAAGACAAGTTACCACAGGTCTCTCTCCTTTTCAAATGAATAAAACTGGATAGAGAATGTAGCAGAAACACCTACAATGGATTGTGAACACAGTGAAATTATTACCCCGTTAATTCAAAAAAATACAGCTGCTACATTACAGCTGTTACAAGTATTTTCTAAGGGTTCAGCCATTAGGATTTTTTGTCGATCGTATTGAAGAACCATTCTGTAAATTTCCTCAGTTGAGCAGCTGCTGTTAGAGACTCCTCTTGAAGCCTCATGTTATCTTGCCTCAGATGCTGTACCTCTGCTTGGAGAACTGCTTTGTCCTGTTTTTCCTGGTTAACAGAGATACAAGTTGAAGAAAGCAAGCAGTCGAGATTCAAGGACTTATATAGTGTTACTGTTAATATTTCCATGCAAACCATTCAGCTGTATTCTGTTGAGCACTCTAATGTATTTTGACAACTGCTAACGGTAAGTTGATTCCCAAAATGTGTTTCAAGTGCCTCATTCCTTCTCAGTACATTGTTATGAAGATAAAATGATGCAAGCTAAAAAGAAAGCTAGACCCTATTTCAATATCAAAATCATAGAAATTCACTCAATTCAACAAAAATTAAAGGAGTAAAAAATAAGCAGATTTTGAGTATTATAAATGATATGTGAAAGTCCAGGAAGAAAGAAAATTATCTACTTTCAAAATCTTCCCATAATAATTCTTTTCTGACAAAAACAGAATCATTTCCACCAGTCCTTGGCATTGTTCCCAGCTCAGGAATTACAGCAAATGAGATAAATCAAGTCATTGTTACATGATTGAGGCACACATGAGGCAAGAAGGGTGACAAATCTAGAGTGCTAACTTCTTAGTAGTAGCGCTTGTGTACATAGCCCTATGCTTTGTTAAATCTCAAACATCACAAGATAGGGATTAAGTACATTATTTATTCTAGAGTAGTATATGTAGTATAATTAATTCTGCAGTAGTCAGTGACCTGCAAACTTGTTAGCCTTGCAGCAATTTGTTTGTGTAGCCACTCCCACACTTATCACTAGACCCTACCATTCATAAGCGTGATTATGTTACCTATTTTAACTTACCTACTTTTTTCAAGCCCTTAATGACCTTCACACAAAAATCTATCTATTAAAATTAGAGAGCAATAATACCAATAGCTTACTCTTACCTTTCTCAGGTCAGTTTGTAGTTGCCGAAGGATCACTTCCAGCTGGTTAACTTTTCCAGTCAGAGTAGTTGGAGCATGCTCCCTGTAAACAAAACCACTACATTCAATTTGGGTTACTTAAAAACATTTCAACCTGTTTTCTCCACCCACTTTTGCAAAATAATACTTCTAGTGATAGCAGGGGAAGCAAATCTCTTTAGTGATAGTTGGGAAAACCAAGATAAAAGCAGCAACAGTGGAAGACTACTTACTATCAGTACACAAACCCACTGCTATGTTATTTGAATTACGACACTGTGTCTCATTCAGGTCTCTCAGAAATCAAAATGATTTTAAGGAGGAATGTTTCAGGTATTATTTGCACACACCTTCCCACTGCAAGTCAAACTTGCTGGTAAATGGTATGCTGAGTGCATTTGTTAACAAGCTACTTTCAGATAAGGACTGTACTAATCTGAAGCAAGCTGCAGCAGTAATTTTTGCAAATTAAAGGATCCCTTTGAATTCTTTTGTCTGGTTTGCAGTTGTGTCATTTCCAGCAAAAGATAAACCTACAGCTTCGTGGAGACAAATATTTTGTTTAAAGGTCAAAACATATGAAATATTGCTACAGGTTAATCAAATGCATGACTGGAGGAAAATATTGAGAATAGCTACTGTTCCCTGTATGACACTGAACACTGGCAGAGTTTCATAATATGTTATAGATGAAATTAGCCATAATGTGAATTATTATCTAGAAAAGAAAATCTGAAGAGAGAGCAATTTTTTTTTAATACAAAGCTGAATCAGTTTCTTCAAGCAAGTGCAAAAATCAGTCATTTTCCAATGCTTAAAGATGAACATTTTAAAGTCTTTTTGCAGTCCTTACTGATCACTAGCTGGTGAAGGATGTGGACTTCGAAGTTAATTTGTTTAAAATGTGTTCAAAATTAAATGGGACATTCTAACAAGCAAGAAGACTAAACCCTTTCTTATCCCTCCATTTCCTCTTTTCCATTCCTGTTGCTGAAGAGCAAAACTAATCAAAGACGTGTTTCCTTTCTAACATGAGCTATTGGACAGAATCTACTCCCCACAACAGAGAAGACAGGAGCACACTTAGATTACTGGGGGTGAAGAATTTGGGCAGTTTTGGCACAGAAGTTTCCCGCAGCCCTCAGTTATAGGTTCTCCTGATTTATTTCTCTCCTCATAAATGAAAAAGTAGCAATTTTTCCTTGAATGTGAACAGCTGCAAAAAATAAATAGGAACACCTGCTCCAAGAGCTGAAATGTTTGCTGCAGATAAGAGTCTTGCATCCTACTGAGCTGAGCTCCTTTTACCAGTTCAGATGAAAACAGAAATGAATGTAACACAAACTACTGTTGCAAAGGAGGAACACAGTGAAAAATGCAGCTTTGAGGTGCAATAGATCAGTTCAGGTTAACTGGTTAAACTCTGCATATACCTTTACTGTTCTAATGAGAGAGTTTTTCCTGGCTATGCTACAAATTTCCCAGATGAAAATGCTCTGAGTTTGATTCACACTGAAACAACATTTCAAAAGTAAAGTGAAGGTGTGATCTGTCAAGGCAACAGTTCAGCTGTGAAATAATGAAACATTCATGTAGACAGTTAGACATCACGTTTTGAAGTAAAACCCTAAGAGCCACTTTCACTGATAGTTCATATACTTGGCAAAAATACTATTGCGAAGACAAAGGCAATGTTCACACAAGCAAAACTGTGTGCACTATATACAGATTGCTTTGATAGATTGAAACTCAGAGAAGCAGTCCTTGTTCAGTAAATTCATGATCTAAATTAAGACTGTAAGGAACTGTTAGGATTTTTATTCTTTATGGCAACTATTATGCAAGGCAGTGCCATTGAGAGGACTTCCGAAGTTAAAGATTGTGTCAGTTCCCTATGGTTAAAATCTGTCAGCTGAAGAGCAGTAAGAAAACATTCCTAACTTTCACAAACCAGTAGCTAGACCAAGATAATTCCATCCAATGTCATATTTTCTTCCTCAGATCTTACAATGTGTTAATTTCTGAATAGTTTAAACAAAATGCTAAACTGCCCATAGCCAAAAGGTAGGTAACATCAGGATTACAGCATTCATTCCAGAACACTGACCTCAAAGCAAATATCCAAATATATCTCCTACCCTTTTCTCTCTCTTTTTTTTAAAATTTAATAATGAAGTACTAAATTTAATTTTGAAACTTGCATATTTTCAGAGTACAGGAGCTCTGCTTCCTATACTCCTCTGGTTTCTTTTTTTCACATTTAATCACATGATCAAAGAATGGTTTGCACTGGAAAGGATCTTAGCTATCCACTAGTCCCAAACCAACTGCCATGGGCAGGGCTGACACCCACTATATGACATCCTGACTCTTATTTTCCTTCTTTACTTTTTGGCTCACAAATTATTCATTTTGTCCAGTTTTTTCTTTGCACCTCCTTCCATGTCCCCTTCCCCTTTACAGCATTTCAGTTAAGGAAATGGATATGTAACAAGCAACACTAGGAGAAAAAAGAAAGCAACTTTTTTGTTTTGTTTTGTTTTAAGGAAATGTGCTGTAGTTTTGACATACCCAGCAGCATCAAGAAAATCTTTTCCATCTGTGGGACTCTCATCCAAAGGTAATTCTTGTGTTCCTTCCAAACCCTGAGCATGCTGCATATCATCCAAGGTACAAAAAGATGCTACTCTCTGATCTGTAAAAAAAAGGAACGTAAGGTTATGTTTAAAGATGTATATTTATATATATAAAATAAAAGGCTCTACTACAGCCATTGTTCTTGCTCAGTTCAACAAAAGGATGTAGATTTCTACATCATAGCTTCGAAGATAGTCAGCAGATGTAAAGTACGTTCTAATTAGTTGGCTTCCCCACATCTGCATCCAAAGGCAACCTCAAAGCAAATTTTTTGCACCTCAGATCTGTTTGGACTAGTTAAGACTGATATGATCAGTAAATTGGTCTTGATGAAATCCACAGAAAACTGCTTGAGAACTCAGGGCCACAACCAGTGTCAATATGAATTCAATGAAAAAGTTTGTATTTTCTATAGACTTAGAGCCCTTGGATTCCTCAGAAATCTCTACTGCCAATTTTGTACTTTTTTGCAGTTTACTATCATCTCAAGCATTTGCAGAACCTTCTGGTAATCTGCAGACTGGAAAAAACAACAAATTCATGCTAGTTTTATCAGTTGAGGTTTTTGTTATACATATTACAAAGGCACACTATTACCTATGTTGGATTGCACTAGAGTGTAATCTAACAAGCACAGGTTTTACCTATGGATATACAGTGTGGTTGCCAAAATACATCAGTTATCACGTAATAGAACTATGCCATGCAGATCATAATTGCACAGAATGGGAGTAAATTATGCATTCATTAGGATTTAATTTGTCTTCTATAAAAATATAATCCATATTCTGTGGAGATTCATTTAACTTATTTCTCTTAAGCAAAATCCAAGTCCTTAGGTTTGTTTAAATTCTGGTGACAACATGCCTGCCTCGCCTTTTCTCCCCTTGCTCTACCACCCCAGAGACCCAAAGCTTGCATTATCATGCAAACGTGCAAACACAGGAAATATTAAAGAAAGTTTACAAAATATAAAAGTCATCAATCCCAAATCATCACCTAGAAACGGCGTATGATGACAGAACGGCCCAAGTTCTTCATCTGAGTCAAAACCTGGAATAAGATTTAGAATGTTCCTATAAACAAGACAATCCATCTCCACTAAAGTAGCTGTGGCCCTTATGTAATGTTCACATAATGGGATACTCCCAGTGCAACTCATGCTGGCTCTCAGTGCCAGCCTTACAAAACCATTTTTGTACACCAACATTACAGTAAAGCATGCGATGTCATGCACAGTGTCTCTAACAGCAATACCCAATGTTGTGCATGGCAATTTGGCACGAAACACAAAAAAGACAATCCTTCAAACTCTAAGCACCAAACAGCAAAAACAGGTCAGAATGCTTTAAATAGGCAGAAAAACTTGTTTTACAACTTGTCCCAAATAAAAATAGGAAATCATTCAAAAGCCATTTTAAAGGCATTTCTAAATGAACTTTTGTTTTCAGAATAGCAAATATTAACAATTCATTTATTATATGAAAAGAGAAATACGTCATATTTTTATCCAATTTTAAAGACCACAGCTCATTTAATTTGATTTTAACCTCATTTCTAACTTATGATAAACCTCAGCAAATTTGAACATGATGCTTTCATGTGTGTTGAAAATAAGGTAAGAATATAATTTCAAACACTAAATCAATTTGAAACGTATTAAGTGGGTAGATTTAATAAGTACAGATAAAAAACCAAAAGGAGTTTCCCAACTCAAAAGCAGTATGTAGGCCAGAAACAAAACTGAATAAACAATCAGACTGACAATGGATTGGGTCAGAAGTTTGAAGTACATATGTAATAATCAATTTCACTTTTATACTGTTAACATTTTCACTGTCTCTTGACAGAAGAAACCAAAGTCAGCAACAGATGTTATTCAATGCTATTGCTATTTTTTCTATGGTCACTAACATGTGATGCGTGACATTGCATCTCAGAGGCCATACTGTCTGTAAGATAAAAACCTGTGTTTTTCTTCCACTGCAAAGTAAGCTTAATTAAAGAGAATGGCCACTCATTCATCATGTTTTGTCAGCTGAGAACATGTTTTGTCAGTTTGTTCTCTCTAACAGTGTTTTAAAGTAGCTTTCTCTTGATGTGTAAAAGCAGCTGTAAAAGTAGATGCATGCAGCTGTTAATGAAATCACGATACAAGTTTTAAGCCCAATATTTTTAAATATCTTCATAATACGTCAACACACAACAAAACAAAAATACAAAAACAAACAAACAAACAAAAAACAACACAAAAAAGGGTGCTTGCAATTTAGTATAATTTGTGGATTGACTTTTTTTTTCCTAGTATATTCCATAGTGAATTTCAAATGCATGTCATTAAAAATAATAACACTTAGAGTAGGAAATAAATTATGAACCCTTTTCTGTTTACATAGTATAACTTTAAAATATTTCTGAAACATTCCTATATTCATAAAATATGAAAACATCTCCCATTCCTCAGATGAGGAACAAAGTCACTGCATGGCCATTAATAACCAGAAGTCTCCAGTTATATAGCATACTATGAAAACTCCTGCGTTGCTCTTCAAAATAGGCAATTTTCAAAAGCCTGGTTGGTGTCAAAATCATTCTCTGAACAAGTTACTGACACAATAAACTACTATATCAACAAGATCCCTGAGTACTAAAATATTTTGCTTTTGAATACTTTTCAAGTACTTTTAAGGATGCATTTTTATATTCAATAACTCCTACCAAGCCTCATTGATCTCTCTGAAAGCATTCATGCTTCACAATAGTTTCACCAACTTACTATTTAAATCAAGATGGCTTTTAAATCTGAACTGTGGTTAAAATTGAACTTGTGTTTCAAATACTAAAATTTTCCTACTGATTTTGTTTCTATTTATTCCCAACAGAACTGACTTGACTGTACTCACAAAAATGAAATCAGTGCCACCTTTGTTGATGCTTGACTTTTCAACAGAACAATCAAGCATATTTCTGACTATTATACTGCAGGTACTGCTTCCTCAAAATTATGAGGACATCCCTAACTGCTAAAATGTCAGAATTTTAGGTTTTAGCTGGGACATTCTTGCCAAACTATACAAGGACCCAAGTGCATAAACAATTTGAGAAAATACTGCAATGACAGGCTGAGAGAGTTGGGATTGTTCAGTCTGAAGAGAGAAGGCACCAGGTAGACTTCATAGCAGCCTTCTGGTACCTAACCAGGGACCACAGGAAATATGGGTAAGACTGTTTATCAGGCAGTATAGTAATAGCATAAGGGGAAATGACTTTAAAGTAAAAGTGGGAAGATTTAGGTCAGACATTAGGAAGAAATTTTTCACTGTGGGTGATGAGGCAGTGGCACAAGCTGCAGAAAGAAGCTGAGAATGCCACATCCCTGGAGGCACTCAAGGCCAGGTTGGACAAGGCCCTGGGCACCTGAGCTGGTAGAAGGTTGGAACTACATCATCTTTAAGGTACCTTCCAGTTCAAACCACTCTACGATTCTACAGTGTATCAGTGTTTGTACAAAAGTTTAAAATTCTCAAAACAACTTTTAATTATTGGAGAGCAGAAAAGACTAAAATAAGCATGGAGCATGAAACAGCCCTTTCATTACAAAGTAAAGGCTACCTACAAACATACAATGAGGTTCACATGGAAGCAAAACAGAGCTACACATGCATGTATTAGAAATGACCAAATCGTAGCTGAATATTTTCAGCTTTTATCAATCTAACAGTTTAATTTACTAATTTGATTTGAATAATTTTCTCTTGTTGAATGCTTCACTTCATTCTCATTATATTGTGAGTAGCATTATTTGCACTAAGCCAAAAAGATTTTAAATGGAAAAATTAAAATTATATTAATTATAGTAGCACAGATGTTTCTGCAAAGATAAGTTGGCATTAAGAAACACTACATTCTGATTGGCATGGCTAGTAGATGATCACAAAAATAACCTAGAAAATAATCAGAAGCTGAAACCACCTATTTAAATGAACTAAATTAAAGACATCACAGAAATGACTTCTGGGTTGTTAGTCCCATAATATTATTTATAAAACACTAACCTTTCTAAAGCAGAATACAATAAGTTTAAACAAACAAAAATAGAACAAAGATCTATTAATAATAATAGTGTTTATGTTTGGGCCAATCCTTTTCTATAATGGCACTAGCAGTTATGGACATCTTGAAAGACTTTACCTTTTATTCCACAAGTTCTCTAATGAATACAAAATGAAATATCAACTACATAACACATATTGAAAATCTGTCCTCCTTTCCTTACTTGGAGATCTATCAAAAGGATAATAAAATAATAATAAAAGAAAGAGAATTTAAAAAACAAAACAGAACAAAAACCACATTCTCGCATTTATTTATTTATTTTGGATTTCTTTGTTCTCCTTCTTCTTGTTCATCTCTCAACTTTATTCTTTAAATTTCCTCAAAAAGTTGCTTTACTTCTCTTTTCTTCTTTAACCTCATTTTTCTCTTTTTTGCTGCACATTCACATGCAGTTCTGTCTATTTTTTTATGTTTTATTTCAGGTGTTGATACAACAGTATAGATACAAAGATACAGCCACAATGAACTTCCAACATGTCAGCTGTCTTATCTATAGCTATATCTTAGCTCTAGAGCTGTTTCTCTATGCCTTCTACCAAAATTATACACGGGAAGTGGAAGTAGTGAATCTACATATGGAAGACATTGAATTATACTCCTTGCAACTGACTGCATGAATGCTAAAAATCATCTCTGGATAAAAGAGTCAAATCTATGTCCTGCAGTGGAAGGTAGTGCAAATACTTAAAATAACGTTGCACTGAACTTTTTAGATATTAACCCTCAACACAAACAGCTCCAACAAAACCTATTACAGATGCAGCTTCTGGAGCTTGTGGAGGTAAACCCTGCACAGCTCTTCATTGCACTGTGGAGACCTGTCCACGTAAAACTGGATTTTCCAGCAAAGTCTGAAGTAAATATTCAGCTTCTTGCAAAAGTTCTTGCCAAGCAAAAGTATCAGAAATGAAACTCTCACAAACTAAAAAAAAAAAAAAAAAAAAAGCCCTATCATGATAATTTTAATTTAACAAGTTATGACTTCCTCATACTCTTCTTCTCAACCATTTCCTCCACCCTCGTTAGACTATAGATGAGAAACTGCTGCATTAATCAGAATACAACTGCATTTGCATACGGACAGGTAAAGGATTTTGGGGCCCACAGGATGTATGGATTTTTAACAGAGAAGAATGTATCTTTTTAGCATACAGTCTAGAAAAATAACTGAGGGAAAACTATGACCTTGTAATCAGATTGGTAAATCTAATCAAAGAATACTAAAAGACCTTTACAAAGAAAAAAAAACCCTCAAATGAAGACTTGCATCTAGGTTCTAGAAAGGAACATAACTTTTAAATATCAGGTTGAGAAAGTCAAACTAGAAGTCAACTCTAACATCAATTTCCCATCTTTGACCCTTTTTCATTGGTCTTTTTTGATTGTCCTATTTAAAATGTGATCTTATTTCCATTCCACTGAAAGAAAAGATCAAAAGAGTTTTATATGCATCGGTTTATGATTTTTAGAATTATCCACTCTCTCTTTTTCACTATGAAGAATGCAGAAAAGTAGTTCCAAGTTATTTTTAAACACTTAGATGAAGCAACTCCCCAGTTATCAACATTAAAACACATAAGGAAAAAACATCTGTCAATTCATATCCAACTCCCTCCCTCCTAATGAATTTTTTTTATGATATCCCTATCAGTTATTCTTTTTAAAAATGGTTTTCCAATTGCAGGAGATAGAATAGAGGAAGATGAACAAGTCAAAATTTTTAAGTTGCAGCATTATGAGTAAAGTCCAAATATATTACAAATCATCTTGCACGTATGTGGATGTAGCTACTGCAGAGTTCTAAACATGACGAATTACATTCATTCACCAATATATATATATATATATATATATATATATATATATATATATATATATATATATATATATAATTTTCTGCCTCAAATTCTTCTAAAAAATCAGACTTAAAAACTTTCCATCTTGCAATTCAGCCAATCAATTCTTCACCTTAATTACCTACTAAGCTATTTGCAATTAAAATCCAGCAATATTTGCCCTCCCTAGAACAGGGCACTGTGGATAGCTGTGTTTCTTCTACATTTATCTCTTAAATGGAAATGGCAATTGCACTTACGTAACACTTAGCAAAATGAAGTTATTTTCACCAAAATATTAAGCAGTAAAAGTAAAGAAAATTGATTCCAGTTTTCAAAGAAATAAAAAAATGTAGGAGCATAGCCTATATGAACAAGCTTTTAGATAGCTGAACTCAAATGTTGTATTAGTATTAGCATTTAAAAATATTCTTAGAGAACCAAGTTATCAAATATATAATTCACTGTTGTTTCAGTTATTTACTAAAAATAAATACTAGGATGTTTCCTGAGTGTAGATAAAATAAACAAGACAGTTCTCTTGGATGCTGATCATCATTGTTGATCTGATTTTTTTTTATTTTTTTTTTTTACTACTGTTTGTTTTCTGAAGTTTTAATTATGCCAACTAAATTAGTAAAGTACTTCTGAAGAGCTTTTGAAATTTAATCACTTCATACTCAGGGAGGAAATCAGTACCTGAAGTCTTATTACCATGGTTGCTTTTAGCTGAAAAAAAAACAACAACACAACAAGAGCCAAACAAACCAGCACCTTATTACTAACTTAACCCATTAGCTGATAAAAATGGGACCTACACATCATCCTTACTGATATCTCTGATTCATACATTCACCAGTGAGAATAATACCAGATAAAAAATGTTGCATGTTTTAGGACAGTCTTGTGACCCAACCAAAACTGGAAACCAAGAAACACAAATGTACAAATGGATAGATGATTAGACTCAAACACACATCCATCTTTCTGTGTTTATACATTACGAGTATGCTTGGCTGCCAGAGAGGTGAATGAGGTTTTTCTTCATTAACCCAGTCTTATAATTCAATAATGCAAACCTAGTTTATATCCCATGCTTCAAATTCTAGTACTGGAAAGTATACCATACATTTTTGCTGTTTTCAAGAGCTTGTAACATCTCTTTGATACAAAGTTTTTGAAGACAACACAATAAATCCAGAGAAATTGTTACTCCCAATCACTTTTTAAGCATCTAACTCAAGTGCTTTGAATCTCTCCTTCAAAGCACCTGCTTTCTACAATAGATTACAGAGAGCACTGTGTCCCTAAGAGATGAATGTTATCTAAGACAGGTACTGAGAGTATTTTAGAGAATACTCCAAATTTTCAGTGACAATCTTCATCACTGAGAAAGCATACTGCTAAAAGAACAAAGGGGCTTCAAAGGTAAACACTGGATTTTTGTTAATTCAAAATGTGTCTGTATGTGTATGTACATATAAATATATATTCTTTTTCCCCAAAAAATGTTTGTGTAGTGAACAGTGATCTTTATTCAACTTTTCCTGTTACCTTCAAACGCTCGTGCAGCATCTACCAGGTGGGACCAGTCTAGCCCTGTGGCAGTGTCTGGCAGGGGCATCAGGCCAGGATCATTGAATTTGGCTTTATCAGATAAGGACCCATCTGAGAACCAGAATTCATCTAAACAATAAACACAATAATTAGTCTTCCTATAACAATGAAGTACAATTAATTTTGAACCTGTTATAATGAACTGTAAATATATGTATAAAATTAATGACTGCTATCTTCGTTTTTCTTTTTCCTGTTGTTTCTTGTTCAATACTCAATAAGAATGGACACAACTGTTAAGTCAAGCAAAATGAGCTGGCAAGGGTTTCTAGAGGTTTTTTTGCCCCTCCATACATCATGTGGTCTTTGCACTTTCCTGTAAATTCTGTGAGTAGGCAGCACTGATTCTTAAAGCATACTATATTAAACCTGGGCACTGAGCAGAAAAGTTGCTAGATGAACAAAGGTATGTTTTAAATAAAGCTGGGAATCAACATATGAAATATTTACACACAGGGTTTTATTCTGGAATGTAAACATTTCAATTTCAAAAACATCACCTACTTCTATTGCATTTGTAAGTTCTAGCCTGTATCCAAGACTCACTTTCACACTGAAAATATTACCAATTAATACTTGTGTATCTGAGAATGCAAGATTTGCATGTCAATACCTGAGCTCCAGATTAAGGTGTAACATGCTGTACACTGAAGATTAGTGTGTGAATTAATCTATAATGTTAGTTCGTGCAGTTATGCGGTCTTTTAGAAAGATACCGTGAACATACAACATAGTAGAGGCGATGTTAATTTTCATAACTATCTTAAATAGTTTAATATTTTCCTTATCTTTCTATAGCAATCTTCACTGTGAATGAATATTGTAGAATAGACACAAAGATGATTTAAAACTGCATTAAAAACAAATTTTAAACTGAATTTCATCTAAAGATACTGATGCAATCACTTTTATTAAATAGTACAGTCAAAAGAAAAATGATTTTTGCTTTTAAGATGTGTCAAAATACCTATTTTTTTCATTGAACACTTCAGAAGTAGAGGTCTCTTCCATCTAACTATTCTAGTGCTTTAGATAACAATATTTAAAGTGATGTTTTTTCTAGCACAATACCATACATAAAAATCACTGAAGGAAAAAATGCACACGCACACATGGAAGATTATTCTAGTGTAAGAAAGTGGCACATTGTCATTGTCCAGAACCATAACAAAGAATACTGAAGTCTATTTGAATTAAATATTTGACCTAAAAATCCCAATGCAGAACCCTTTACAGAACATTCCACTGCACAGAGCAATGATTTGAGCATGTAAAATTAGAGCTTTGTAAAAAAAAACCTGGGGCTTTTTTTGTTTTTATATCTGGAACATCAGAGGAAAGGAGTTTTGCAATTCTCTATCAAGAACTGGAAGTCCTATGAATCAAAATCAATGCCTGTGAAGTAGAAATCCTATTTACTACGGACTTCATCTTGTTCTATGACTTACATGAAAGTATTGTTCTACTACAAATGGAAAAGATTTGACAAGTCTCTGTAGAAATGTATTCCATAGTAACCATTTTTGGGATGCCAAAGTAGATGATATATGAAGTGAAACTACTCATACATCTGTAATAATATAATATTTTCAATTTCTTATAAACACAAAATCTTATCTAAGGTTATCTTGGAGTAAAAGTGCTTTGTAAGCTCAACAGTAGAGAATACTCTAAACTTCTGTATATGATTTGGGAATTGTAAGAGCCATATTTGTGCTAGTAGAAATGTTTTATATATTGCTGTTGGGGAAAACAGAGAGAAAGCCTTATTTGAAGGCTGGCAAGCCAGCTTTTGGTTCTAGACCAGCAGGCAGGCCCTAAAGGGCTGCCCTTGCTTTTATACAATCAAGCCTACAGAGGCTGGTTGTGAAACCTGTCAGAAAGATGCCTGTACTCCGTACATTCTGCTGACTTTCCAAATTGAAGTGTAGGAGTGATATATCCACCAGCAGTCAACCTTCATTACATGCTGTCTTGTGAGAACCTCAGTTCACCTTAGGGTGGATTCTATTTGGTCCCTGACAGAGCAGCTTAACTGCTGAAAGCCTCCTGGAGTAGGAGATTTGAATATTGATAGCTCTGAAAACTCAAGTGCTCGTGTTGATGGCTGATACTATAAGCAGGATAACTGAACAGGCATCAGTGTGCCACTGCAGAATAAGGAGCTCTAAAGACATAGGCCTTTTTGTGCATCTGAACCTCAGAGAATACTATTCATACTTTAGGAACACTCTGGCTAGGAAGAATTATTTCTACAGCAGTGCATTTGCATTGCCTTCCAGTTTCTCTTACCTTCCTGTTGCCTACACATTTTCTTTGTATGAATGCAATATCAGCAGCATGCAGGCTGCTTGCTGTTTTCATTTTTGACTTATGCAAATGTGACATGCACACCTTTGCATTTCCTGGAAGGTATGCAGAACCTCAAAGGTCATTATCTTCATTGCACGCAAGTTTGGTTTTGAACCAATGCAGACTTATTCCTTTATTTCCTTGAAGAAATAATGCATGTTATCTTTCAGTTTTAAAGATTACTTTATTTGCTCTACTCCAATTTGGCACAAAATCATTGATCTCCTGGCTTCTGGTCCTTTCATTCATGCCCCTTCCTGTACTTACAAATTTTCTTTATTTTTATTATTGCTACATTAAAGTAAAAGCATTTTCAAGAGTTCTTATTTTCACCAGAATTATATGGTAAACTCAGTTTCCAATAGAGATCTCCTGAAATTGACTGTTGTCAGTCTCACCCCTCCTGTATTCAAAGAGTAACCAGAAGGAGAAAGAAAAAAAAGATTCACCTGGCTAAACCCTTTTTACTTCTCTAAGATAAGTATCTTGCTTCAGTCGAAACTGCTACTTTTATGTAGAGATTGTAGGCAGTGGAAGAATATCTGCTATGTACTTCCTGTGTTCATAAACTAACACATTATTTAATAAGCAGATTATACTCAAAAGATGTTACAAGTGAAGGAACATAGAAAGTCATACGTGGACATAAATCCCAGTGCCTCTTCCAGTTCTTTTTTCCTGCAATTAGTAACTACCTGCCTAGCATCTCCCCCCTCTGCATCATTGCCTAGGGTTGACAAAAGTCTCCCTTCAAAGATGCCAGCTTGCTAGTAGACTTTCTCATGGAATTATGTTTATATTACTGTTAAAACAGTGGGCATGTGCCCCAATAACTACTTTTATGCTGAACTTCTCACAGGCGTTTCCTACAATATGAAGGAAAATATTCAGAATTTGCTAGTGTCTTATTACAAAATATTCCCTTCTTAACGACCCTCATCAGTGAAAGCATCCTGCACCTTGCTCCTTTTCTCAAAGCACACCATCCTTCCTTCCCTCCTTTTTTTTTTTTTTCATTATAGGAGTGGACCACGGTCTCAGTCTGACTGCCTCTGTATGTCTTCCTGGATTTCTCTCACTTACGTTTGTATAGTAATTCTGTATCTGTGGTTCTTGTTGTTTTCACTCCTTCACTGCTAGTTCAGCCGCCATGAATTGACAAGACAGGGATACATTTGTACCTGCAACTGTGCAGGGTATGTGAGAATCACTCAACATGAAAAGCACTGTGTCAGGGAATCTTCAATATCCCCAAGGTAAAATTTAAGAGTTCTCAGCTACAAAAGTTCTGCTTTTTGGTTTAAGTTAAAAACTAAGATAAAACAAATCTTTCTGGAGTTGTGTACTGTGTGCAATCCACAGTACTCATTTCAAGCTCTACTGAAAGCAACATTTTTTTTCAGTTCACTTCCTCCAGTGATAGAATGATAAAAAAGTCCTACAGCTTTATTTTCTCATTTCCTTCCCACAGTGAACATCACACAGTTTAAGTTCCTGTTTCCATATTTGCACAGTCATTTTGTCTGATTTTCTAGTAATCTGAAACCCTTCAGGTTGCCCATTATGCTCTGTTTTTGCTGTGGCTTTGCTTCGCTATTAATCACAGTCTATTCCTTGCTGGAGGGGCCTCACGAGACTTGGTGCTGCCACAATATTTCATGGAACACATGCTGGGTAATAACATGCAAGAGCATATCTAAAAATGAATTCTGGTCAAAACCACAGTATTTTTACTGATTTCTGTTAACATTAAATATCAGTAAAATTAAAATGTTTTAAGATCACAAATGGATGCATTTTATGGAAGACAGTACTATCAGAGCTAGGAGTCCAGGTATCTGAAACTGAAGTCTCCAACTATTATTATAAATGCAATAGAATGGAAATATCTGACACATGCTAATTATAAAATCCTCCCTAACAAGATTCAAGATTAGTTCCTTATAACCAGATACTGACTAGCAGTATTTTGAAAATAATGGTGGGCAAGTCATTATGTGTTTGTCTTCAGGTGGCAATTACAGATAAACGATTATAGCTTCCTTAAGACAGTCGTCATAACAGATCTTTTATCACTGGCTTTCAAAGGTACTTTTAAAATACAGAACCAGAAGCAGAAAATAGGACCTGTGTATGAAAATAACAGGAACTCTCTTGGGTATTAACAATCAGCTTCACACTGACTGACAGGATACTAATTTCATGTTTTTTCCTCACTATGCACGTAAGTGTCTGTATCTAAGATGCACCAAGAAGGGAAAATAATGTAAGACAGTACCAATACACAAAACACTGAAATTCCACAGCTGGAAGAGCAGTATAAAGCCTGAATGCACACCATTAGTTGCTGTGTGCCAGCCTCCAGAATGCTGAAGCCTCCAGCCTGATAAAGGTTTGATCACTTTGCAGATTAACCATCCTAACAAACTGCTCTACAAGTACAGGTCTAGCAGGTGTAAGAAAAAAAAAATGCAACCAGGAAGCCATTTTTAAGCCCTTAACACACTACAAAATTTCGTATTAGTCTCAAACGAAAGAAAATGGAGCTTCAATAAAAGCAAAGGATCTTCCTATTCTGAATTTATGCTAAAGAGTTTCATGCTGATGGAAGAGGAATAGTTTGAAGTTTGGCAAAAGGTACATAAAGCTTGCATTTCCAGCTGAAGCAGGAGTTTAGAAGTTTATAATAGTTTAAAATGAAGCTCAGTGTGATGCACCTCAGTGTTACAGGAAAGTGTTTTTTCATATAACTTCATACTGAAAGCAAGTGATTGCTAGTGCCTTAAAGACATGATGAATGACAGAAGCCTATCATTGTTACTTCAGTTATTTGTCCATATTCTCTCTGGACATGGGTTTACAAGCATCCTCAACATTTTCAGGAAATCCACCCACAGCTTCTCAACTATCAACTTCAGAGTTCACAGTTCTATTTTTGTAAACTGCAGTCAGTTGCGATACAATATTAACGTAGCTAAGCATTTCTTTATTTCTAGATTTCATGTCTCCTATGGCCAGAGTAAAATAATTGAGCAGCATTTAAAAAAAATAATAAAATTACCCTTATTAAGTATATAAAGATGTGGCCTACATATATGTATCTGTGTATGCAGATTTGGGCTGTGGTATATAAGCATTCATGTATTATATGATGAATGTAGCATTAATTTGAACGTACACAAAGACTGAAACAAAACAGGCCAGTTTGGCTTGATTGGGCCACTCCTGGAAAATAAAATTATAACCAGAAATATCTTCAGACAATTGTTTGTTGTCGATTACTGATCATCTGAAAACTTCATAGGAAGTAAACACCATCTCCAAACATAATAAACCTGAACTGATCACCAAGGTAAACATAAGCATGTACTGATGACCAAATGTGCTTTTACCAGGATACCCAGAAGACTGATGTGACATTTCACAATTTTCCCTCAAAAGTAAATTCCAACATATATTCCGAACTCAGCAACAACAGTGACAATCACTTACTCCTCAGATTTCCCATTCCAGGTGTCAGGCTCATTCTGGGAGGCAACGTGCTGTGATATGGTGGAGTAGTGCTGAATAAGATATCATTTGGGAGAGCCTGGTCTAGCATTGAACTTCGAGAGCTGGCATACGAAGATCCTCTTCGATTGCTACATATACTTTCATCTGACAGGGTACGATAAAGTGTCCTCCGTGGAGAAAGGTTTCCATAAAATGAAAACTAAACATCAAAATATGGAGATATAAGAACATATATTACTGGTTAAAATAATTTCCACTAGCATATCCCATCATCAGACTGCTGGGAGTATTCTTCTGGGCAGGCATTCTGAAATTGTTGAGCTAACACAGATCAGAGATTTGTTCCATCACATCAGCTCTGTACTGAGGCCTCAGAAAGTTGAATTGGATTTTCATACTTCTTCCTCTCGATATTTTGGAACAAATTTCCATGAATTAATCAGATTTTGTGCAGCTTTATTAATTCTAAATGTTAAATGAAATCTCCATAGCATTATGACAGCAATTTTTTTTTCCAGAAATATATGTATCTAAGACTACCAGCTTTTGGTAACATTTATTGAGGACTGTACTCTTTGATTTTAATTTGAAATGGCTATGCTTTAATATTTAACATTCTGAACTGATACATGGTGCAATATAATTCATTGAACAGTAAGAGTGATTTTAGAGACTGCATTTCTACAAATATCATGAAATAGGCTTAGTGAATAGGATAATAGAGTTCAGTGGAAACTGTTACATATTTCAAAAAGTTATTTAACCAAAACCCAAACATCTACAGCAGAACAAGATGTTATTGTAGTGTAAAACTGGGCCATTCCACTTCATAAGTCATTCTTCAGCACTGCAAATCCTGTTACTTCTCACATGTACAAAGGTCAGTTATTTTAATTATTTTTACTGGTTTCTCTTGCATGTAACAATTTAATATCTAGCCCTATTTGCCATGTAGCTAACTACAAGAAGCATACTCTCTATGAAGAATGTAAGCTCAGGATCAGTAACTCTTCAAAACAGTCAATCTAGCATAGAGTTAAAAATATCTACATTGTTATATTTCTGAACAAAATTCACTCACTGATGAATGCGTCTAAAAAGAATAGACAGAAACGCTCAATCATGCCACAAAGAACAGTCATTGCAGAACAGTTAAATGTATTTCATATCTTTAGTTCAGGAAAGCATCTATCTTGAGGACAATACAGAAAATGCTGAATTGTTAGAATGTTTAACTATGTCCCAAAGAAGATTAAGGCAGATTCTCAGATTCTAATCTAGGAAAGCATCATAATATCAGCAAGGGGAAAAAAGAAAGGGGGGATGATCAGTTCTAAAGGTTGGAAACAACCTATATGATCATCTAGTCTAACCATCATAGGAATGAACGTCAGGCCAAATCCTTATTTTAACACATGTAAAATAGTGGTATCAACAGTCACGAGCAGCAGTGCTGGATAAAAGACATACACAATGTCCATAAGTATATGGACATTAAGTATAAGGTATCCTTTTATAAACAGTGGTTAAAGAACACCAAGAGCTGCTGAGTCTTAATAGGCACCACACTGGGCAAAAGATTAAAAACCTTCTTTCTGTGAATTAAAAGCATCTCCAATCCTCTTTAACACACCTGAGATTCAGCAAGCATTCTGCTTCAACTCTTGTATGTTTCTGAAGTTTCCCAACATCACATTGCATTTTTATCTAAAAAGATTGGCCAGTAGCTCTTCAAATATGTTAAACTTTAATTGTTGAAGCTTTACAGAGTTTCAGAGCATGACAAAAATTAAACACTACACATTCTAGAGAGTTCACTATTCCCTGCTCTTTGAAGAAGGTGAGATAAAATGAAACCGAAGATGTGATTCAATTCTGTTCAATTATACATACTCAGAAAAATTACTTTCTGGTTTGCTGTCAAAAGCAACTGACTAAGCTACAGCAAGATAACTACTACTCTCTACGAGGACATCATCAAAGACTGGATAGTGCTAATTCCTGTGGCTTCCTGTGGGGGTCTCCTGCAAATCAGAGCCCGTGGTCTCTCTTACTTAGATATCTTGAGGGGAGAAGGGGACAGTAGTAATAGATCTCAGAACGGCCACATCACCTCACTCCTTATGTAGGCAGCCTTGAAATGACAGAAACATTGGCAGTTCTTGAAATCATCACAGAAAGTCAAATTTTGCACTAATCATAATTCATAAAAACCTCTAGGACATTATTCATAAGAATTCAACTACATACTTAATGTACTTAACATACTTAACATATTGCACTTTAAAAATACATATAATCTGAATTCTAAACTCTGCACTTAGAGGATTCCCATGCGTTTCTTTGGTTCAGATGTGATTACGTTATTTAGCACACTGAATGAACACCTGGGGTTAAGAGGGCATTGAATTTATATCTAAGTGTGACAATTACTCGAGCAATTCAATTGTTTTGAGCTTTATTGCAAATTAAGCCCAAAAAATCAGAATCATGTATACATGAAACCTAGAAAATATTAAATTCCCTATACTCTTCTTGTGAACTTTTTAATAGTCCTGATTGTCTTCATTCGGTATAGAGTTACGCTCTCCTCCAACACCATCAACTATGTACTTCCAACTACTGGTTGGAGTACTTCCAACTACTGCCTATGTAAAATTGTGATTCGGACAGAATTGTCTGTACTGAGTAGCACAAGACAGGGGAAAAGCAGGCTTACTTTTATTCCTCTGCCTAAATATAATTTGAGGTGAATAAATGTAACCATCCAACCTTGAAAATGTTACTCTTAACCTTTGAAATTATAATTAACTTACTCAACCTTTACAGTTAAGCAGAGTCATACTTAGACAAACACTGTATTTCATACATAATCATGAAGTAGGTATGATCTTCTTGATGTGGGAGCTGACGTTTTGGGATTTATGCTGAGTATTTAAAGCGTTCCCAAGGAATATACTTAGTTTACACAGAATGTTGCTGCCTTTCCTATAGACATTTTCGGAATGCCAGAAGATCATTTCTAACATAACTGTGTCTGAATTATATACAAAGAAAGTAGCTAACCTTTCTTCTCCCCTCCTCCACAGAGATGTTTTCTGGAAGCATCAACTTCAGAAAATCTTCTTTGGACAACACTTGCTGGCTTTCAACAATGGCATTCCTCACGGCAGTTTGAAGTGGACTTGATGCAGACACAGCATCTATATCATCATATACTCTGTTGAAACAATTGCAAAATAAGCAATAGTGCTCTTGGATTTATTTTCAGTCACAAAATAAAACTTGTTAGATTTATCTCCTGCTACAGCATGCTTTCATTTATAACATTTTCCAGGCATTTTATATTAAACTGTTTGTGGGTTTTATGGGTCCAAGATGAAATTCTTAAGTCACTGAAAGATCTGAAGAGGGAAAAAAAACCCAACCAACAAACAAACAAAAAAAGAGCATAATGCCAGTTTCTCCCAACTCGCCTCTCTCCTTTTCACACACAAGATTTCTGTATTGTTGAGGTTTTACTCATATCAACATTTTCAATAGCTCCTCACAAATCAAAACAATTTTTAATTCCTTAGCAAATAAGACAATCTAGATTTTTTAGTGTGATATTGTATCCAAACTGAAAAAATTACTATGGTCATCAACAGCAACATTTGAGGTATATTTGTAATCAATTGTGCCATGTGCCAAGTGTGTTTCATTATCAGCAATTTCATACAGCTATTTAGACAAATAAACAGCTGTCTTCTTTAATTATCAGTATATAAAAATGTATTTACAGTCAACAAAGGACTGTCAAGCTGAATTATTATTTTTCACCCTCCTTCCAGTGAGAAAGGAGAGAATTTTAGCAGATTTACTCTTGAAATGCAATCTAAGGAACCAGAGATTCCCAGTCACATAGAACATGCATTTGAATCCATTACTTACTGTCAAGTGCAGCATAATCTGTCCTCAGCGGAGAGAAAACAAGCTTTGCTATGGTAAAGTGTAATTCTCAGTGAATTATATCCTATAGTGGCACAACATTCAGCAATTGACCTGATTTCCAACATCATTGCTAATTAGAGATGTTATTTTATTTCAACATAATTATCCTCAGAGGGATATTTCCTCTCTGTGATGTATAGAAAGCTTTCCTAGAAAGAAAGAGGTGAAGAAGTGCTCTAAACCATGGAAAAACCTGAAAATGTTTTCTGGTATAAGAAGTGCTGCCATATTCAATTAATATTTCATAAATTGAACTAGCTCTTGAAGATGCTTTTCAAAATAGCTGTGGTTTCATTCTAAATGCCATGCCTCATTATGCAATTTTGTTTTAAGGGTTCTATTTGAAATAAAAAGAAATTATTTCAGAGGTTCATTAATTTCAAAATACAAAAACTTGTAGGAATCAATGAAGCTACTACTTTCCAAATGCAAGTACTCCTATGACCGAGCAATTTAATATTTGAAAGCCTAAAATAAATAAGCAAACAAATAAACAGATCACCTATACAATACCACAGAGAAACGTAAATAACAAGGACAGGAAGGTAGTAAAGTTGTATTTTTAAATTTTGAAAATTAAAAATGTTAGCAATATCATCAAGCTTTTATCTTATAAATTTGTACACACATCCACTACAAAGTATTAGATGGAAATATCCCATTCCTATTAAATGGAGTAATCCCGTTTTAGGCATTTGAAAATCAGGGGCTGCATGCCATATTGTAAATTTATCAAGATAAGTAGGGCCAAATATGATTTATTGAGATATAGAATTAAACAAATTATGCACAGAAAGATATCAAAGAGGTTATCAGACAAGATGATTCTGACGGTAACAGAAATTTGAACATTTGTTCTAAACAGCTGATTCAAGTATTAGTTATTGCTGCAGTACTTGGAAAGTTTCATGTCTATTTGAACTGCTGCATCTTTTCCTTTGAATGCAAGTGTTCTCCTTCCACCTAAGAGTAACATTTTCTTAATGAACTATTCCTACATTAAGTTGTACATGCAGCTGTTGACTAGAACTGATAAGATTATCTTTGTCTAAATGTTATTTGCTAAAATAAATTTAAAATGCATTGCTAATGAAGCCTGCGCATTGTGCTTAATCTCTTGAGCATCAGAGATTAGGATTAGAGACACTTGGTCTCTGTCTTGTGAGGTCCTATCCACCAGTTCCTACCTATTTGTTAAAATACTTCAGAAAAAAGTATATGGAAACCATTCAAATATCTCAAGTGCCATTATTTTTCCTAGTTACCCACATAGATGTGTGCTAAATTCATAGTCACCTCTCTCAATCTCTAATGTATTAGTTGACAAAATATGCAACAAGGTAGGAAGGTTTAATACAGAAACATTAAGAAGCAAGCTATTTTCAAGTAACTGTAATGTTACTGAAGATTTCTAGAAAAGGCCTTTAGACATATAACAATTGTGGCTTTCCAATTGTTTCCCAGAGATTTGAAAAGGTCATACATAAAGATACAGGAATAAACCAAACATTTGAAATGGAATCTGTAATTTTTCATCTTTCTATCCTACTTTAAAATATATTTTCTTTGCTCTTCTGCCCCAAACGTAGTTGAAAAGAATTCTTACTCGTGGCATTCAGAAATTTCAGATTCTTCGGGTGTAGGACTTCCTTCTGATTTCTTCCATCCAATCACGTATTTACTCACTGCTCCTTGTCTGTGGTATGGTTTTGAAACTGACCCAGAAATCTGTTGACTACTATTCTGCGACACTATATAGACTTTGGAGGTATCTAGAGAGCCACTCTTTTTAGAGCAATGTGTTGATGGGCTTCCTGAATGATGTGACCCACTGAAAAAGCAAAGGAAACACACAAAACAGCAAATCAAAAATTCTTCCCCGTGTACTCAGATATAATTCTCAATGTTCACTTTTACTCAAGTTAAAATCAAGGCAGCAGCATCAGTACAATAATTTTCTACATACTGCTTATATATATGTATATATATCAAATGTCTTTGATGATAATACAATAATAATGAGCTTTTAAAGCAAATAATGTCCAATTTAACATGCTGAAATGCCAACACAAACCATGATGTGAGCCAAAATTAACCATGATGTGAGTCAAAATTAAAGACACAGGCTTAATACAAATACATGGATTTCCATTTGCTTTTTTCAGTAAATATGTACATACACAAACATTATTCATAGTATAATTCAATTTATGTCAAGGCTCTATATAGGGAATTATCCCAAATATCTAAGAATTCTATGTCTCTTCCACTTCACACTGATTTTTCAAGCTTATGACAGTTTAAATTCAGTCTTTCATTCAGTACCATTATCTGGATGATTTTAATAGTTTCTTTTACTACAAATAATAGCATCTAACCGACAACTCTCAAAATGATTCAAAACGAGCTAAATCAAACACTTCCTCAACAAGCAAAGTTGTTCTTTTCACCTTGGATGCGAAGCAACCAATGCATTCACAAACCAAGAGTCTGAACTTAAATTAGAGACTGGAAATTGAAGCAGCAGCTCCTAACATTCATTATTGATTTGCAAATACTAAACACATTGCTACTTTTTAATGTACAGGATTCATTCACAAAGGACCAGAAGAGGTTGTTGAGTCAAACACAAGCAGTGCACATGCACAGATGTCATTATATCTGATTAAACTGCATGATATGGAAGAAGCTCCAAACATCTCTCTTTTTCCCCACAAATGCAGAAACAAGATCAGGAGTTTTTGAGGAAGACAATAAATGAGGTGGTGTTAATAGCAGTATGATTGCTCTCATGCTTGTTATCCTTGCAAAAGTGTAAAGAAATTATATCAAGACATTTATATAAAGGCATAATCAGAATAATTCAGTAACAAAAAACTGAAGTCTAAAGGTGAAGAAAGTATTGAAGCATAATGTAAAAAACATATCAGACTGACAACAAGGACACTATCCAGAGCATTTTAGATTTTTCTATGTAACTGAACTCCAGAAAAACTGAACATCCAGCTTCATTCTGTACGTTTTAAATACCAGGACATTTTTCTAAGAAATGAAATACTTATAGAAAGTTGCTTTTAAATGAGTTCAAAGCAATGGTTAGAATAAAAACTGTATATTCTCAGCATCCAAATGGTACTGATGGTCTATGCGAGGAAAAAAAACCTAAAGGCAACGGAGCTGTTTCAGCTACAGTAACCTAAAGGCATTTGATAATTCATGTGTGTACTTAATATAAAATAGGAGAGAGAAAGCCATTAACAACGTAGCTGCAAGACATAGTGTTGTGCATAGCTCAAGTCAATCTTGTAGTTTGAAATAGTGTTTCACACAGCAGACTTAATTCTCAGAAATCAGTTATTTTTAAGTGGTTCTTTATCTGATCACGTTAGAGAATCAAACCAATTGATGGCCAATTGAACTTAATTTATTCATAGAATCATCACAGAGTCACATAATCATGTTTTTTGCTTAATAAATTCAATTTTAATAAGGAAATAAGGAAAAAGCATTTGTAGATCTGTGACTTTCCACTAGTCTGTGGACTTGCTTTTCAGTTTTATGCTGTTTAGCCATTGTAAAACAAGCTCACTGTTCAACATTTATAAACTAATTTTGAGTAAAAGCCTTGTTTAAGGTAGAGCTTCATCATTGCAAATTATGAACAATTAAGAACTCAATGTCAGACCAGCTGGAAAATATACATGGGATGTGGCAGTAGATAGCACACAAATATTAACATTCTTGCTTCTCTTTGAATGTTACAGTATTGCAACATCACAGTTATACAAAGAGATTTTTTAAAAAATAATATAAGCCTGCAGGTGTTATATAGGTGATGTCAGCTTTTAAAATGAACTGTAAAATCATTTATCACTCCAGGATAATTTGAAGGATGCTGAAGAAAAGTTTGAACAATACAGATGGGTTACATAATGCAAGTCTGACATTTTCTTGTGGTGAAAGGATTTGGAACACAGATAGAAGCTGAACATCACTATTGCAAAGTGGAATTGGTCAGTCCTAACATGAGTTGTCATCTCAACTATAATTGCTACTTTGTAAATCTCTGGATAAACTCACTTACAATCTATTTAATCTATATATTTTTAATTGTTTTTTAAAGGAATCTATGGCATATTTATTCCAAATAAGTGATCAGCATAATACTTAATAGTTGCATGGAACCTTAATTATGAAAGCAGTCACACAAGTGCTGAAAATACATATTTTAGCCATCAGAAATCAATTACAGCCCTCTATGATGAAGTCCCAGAAAAGAGCATATTTCTTCCTAATCTGTAAAACTAAATTTCAACACATACAAAGCAGAGTAAATCTGAAGCTTCTACATTATCACAGATGTGGTAAAAGCTTAGTGTGAAACTATGTACTTACTTTTCACAAAAAGAACTACTGTACCAGTCAAAGCTATTCCCCATAAATTATAAAGAAAAAGTCTAACACTTAAAGTAAGCTTTGAAGACTAATTCAATCAAGCATATGAAGAAATGAGAATATTATTTTGTTATTTTCCTGTCCTAATTGACATTCAGAAGAAAAACGAGATGAAAAGAAGAACAATTTTCTTCCATTACTTTACAGAATAAAAACTTCCATTTCCTTCCATTACTTTACAGAATAAAAACTTCCACACATAGACCAAAGTCTCAAATTTAAAGTCATCATACAATGGGAAATGGGAGATAAAGACAACCAGTTGAAAAGTGTACTTTCACAGTTTCCTTTTAACAGGTGTACCATACATACATTCCATTGGTAACAAAAAGAAGAGTGCAAACACAGCTAGAAATACAGCTCAAGATACAAAAGCGTAAAGTATACGCCACAACAAGGTAAATTAGAGTTGATGGTATACAATGCAGTTTCATTTTATGTAAAAATTGCCAATTTTAATTTCTTTGATTCTCTTCATCATTTATCTGATGTAATTTGTTGCCCTGTACTAAATAAGTCTGTGAAATAAGTTCTAGGGGAAAAAAATATCGGGGAAAATATAGGGGAAATATAGGGGAAAGTCTGATGTCAAAGTAACATGACTGGGGTGTTTGGACCTACAACCCTCCTTACAACCAAGAAAGATGAGGAAAGACTAATTTTAAATTCACATGAATGACACAAAGTATCATGAAAGCATCTTATGTTTCCTTCGTCATCAACGAAAGTAAAATTGTTTTCTAACATTCTAGCTCTCAATCACTTGTAGAATATCATGGGATTGTCAAAGATTAAATCCAAGAAATTTCAGTAAACTTCTCAGTAATAGCACATGGTGAATTCCCAAATAGAAGTGAAATTATTGTCAAAACATATCCTAGAAATACATTGTGAGAATGACCTTCACAAATACTACAAAAACAAATACAACTGAAGAATTCAATTTATTATACCACTTCATTTTTAATCAGATGTTTCTCAGCTTTGAAAACCTAAGCAATTTGTACAAAGCTACACACACATTCTTGATCAGATCTGGAAGCAGGACTAGTCATGCTCCTTAAGCAGACTCATCAAAAATTACCTGAAAAACGCTATAATTCCTCACGGGTATTTGAATACAACAAAAATCAATATCAGGTATGTTTTCAAAGAAAAGTGAGGAAAAAAAATTCAATAACAACAACAAAAAATTATCTGAACATCAATCTATAAACCCAAATCCCTAATTTATAAGAAACACATACCTGGAATGAGAAGAGATTTCACTGAGGTCTCCCATACTTCCTTCAGCCGTATGACTGGCAGAAATAGCAGAGGCATAGCTGTGAACAGCATATATCTTAGCTGGATCCTCATCTAGCCCAGCAGTTTCAGAAGACTCAGTCCATTGCTCAGTACG
This sequence comes from Lagopus muta, assembly GCF_023343835.1. Taxonomy (NCBI): domain Eukaryota; kingdom Metazoa; phylum Chordata; class Aves; order Galliformes; family Phasianidae; genus Lagopus; species Lagopus muta. The sequence goes on from NC_064434.1 coordinate 71,194,740, forward strand.
ACAGTGTACTCCAGACCTGCTGCCAGCAAGATGCAGAGGGGCCAGAAGAGGTGCAGATATACAAGGAGCTGTATCAATTCCACTGTCAGTTGAAGCTCCTTTTATATATGTTAATCCAAGCAGCTCAGGATCCATAAGATCTCCAGAACCAAAGTGCTTTTCATCACTGTTGCTGGATGTATTGCTAGATAGGGTGTTGCTGCTTGAGTGGCTTGAACAGCTTTTATCTCCAATCTTAACAGCAAGAGGAAAACAAAAAAGAACCACCTCAATTTAATTATAAAATCTTAATTTTAATGTAAATTACTGAATTTGTGCCATTCAAAGATTACTTTGTTATTTTTTTATGGAATGCTATAATTGCAAAGTATGAAAAAACAAATTATACCACTAGTTTCTATTAAATAATTGCATAATTGCTAAACAGACTAGGATAGGACTAGAAGGAATGGCCTCAAGTAGTGCCAAGGGAGATTCAGGTTGGATATCAGGAAAAATTTATTCTCAGAAAGAGTGATCAGGTGCTTGAATGGGTTCCCCAGGGAAGTAGTTGAGTTATCGTCCTACATTTAGATGTGATACTAAGGGACACGGTTTAGTTAGGAAATATTGGTGGTAGGTGGACAGTTGGACTAGATGATTTTGGAGGTCTTTGCCAACCTTAGTGTTAATTTGAGGCAGCAAATACAAGTGAATACTAGGCTCTATTTCCATCTTATATTGCAAATCATAAGATCTCACTTGAATTTTTTGATTATAGGACTTGCTTAACATCCATAAAATTGAATTTCTAGAGAGTTGAAACAAGCATTTGCTACAGCTAGAAGCATTCATAATTATTTGTTTAAACAATTTCTGCTGCAAATCTGAAGATCACAGGAGAATGAATTACCCTTGGCTTTTTCTCTGTGTGGGTGAAATACACTGTTTATTGAATCGAATCCAATTGGATGTATGGCCGCTTGAACTCCAGCCAAGTGCAATGTATGTGTACCAGATGAAAGTAACTTCAGTAATACGCCTCCAAACAAAGTATGGCAACTGAAGTGGAAGAATTATGTCACGCGTTTGTGTCAATAAAGTTTTTGTGTTTTGCTTTTCTTTCCTAAAAAGAGATTTTATAGAAAGCTGGATTAACTTATCTTTGTAACATCTCTGAGTAGCCAGAGCAAAGGCAGATGGGCTTCTACTACGCAGAATATAAATGGGTAGGGAGACCCTTATTTTTTCAATCTTTTATTTTTTAATGAGATTTCCCTCCTAGCAGATGTATATACACATAGTTGTTACTAATACAGTAAAGCAGTTTGAAAAACCAGACTCCAGAAATAACATTCCCACTCCATATAGGAATTAACACGCCTCAGAATTTGAGAAAATTATTTTTAAAAAAAGTAGGGGTTGTATTTGCATTTCTTCTATCCCTTACAAAATGGCCATGACCTTAAAAACAACAGAACAACTGATAAAAATACAAATGAGCAGTTTTCCCAAGGAGCTACTTTGGTAAGTGTCCAGCAAAAAGGACTCTTTTTCTATTGTAAATGTAAAACAGAACCAAAGTGGAAAGGAACAGGAAAAGAAAAGGTCAAATAAATAAATAAATAAATAAAATAAACTACAGGATAGACATTTTCTATAATACTTAAAGAATCCACAGAGTATTGTATGTTTAAAGTGTGAATTTCACTGGCTATCCCAAAGCTAATAGCTATTTGGCAAATCGAGTTGAATAAACAGGGAATGCCCAGAAGAATGTTAAGGTTCCTTTGCAAAGTGAGGTAAAGACTTACATGTGAAAGTTTGTTTGGCGACTCCTTGCCACTGCCATCTTTTTGTAAAGCCCGGTCTTTGTAGGAGCTGAGGATTTTGGTCGATGGTGCATGCCACTTGGTTTCTGCCATAAATAATTGTGTTTTAATTTCTGAATGCTAAAAAGATGAGTATACTGTACAAAGAAAAGAGCACATGGCTTAGCATCAGGTTTCAAACCTGTACACTCTTTGGAATCAGAGATGTGCAACTTTGCAGAATCATTAAAATCTAATTTTTCAAACATAATTAAGTGAAATTCAACCTGTTTTCCATCATTCATGATGCTTCCTGATGTTCAGGAGCTCATTTGGATATCTAGATATCCCACACCATATTCTATTAGATTGTCTGTAACAGCTCCATCTTTCACTGTCATGTCATATAACCACTTTTTGGGTGTAAAACTGTTACATCAGAAAGTGGCTGCACTTTTGCAAGTATTACAGTGGAAAGAGCATTTATTTTTGAGATTTGGTATTTGTTATTACCAGAATGTCTAGTTCCTTCCAAATTTTCATCTCGTTCTCTGCCTCCTTCAATCTCCAGTGAGCCTGAACCTTGGTGTTCATGAAGCAAAGGGGATTGGCACCTTTTAACATAAGCAGAAAATCAAGCCATTTGTTTTTTTTTTTCTAGAAAAATATTTACATGACAAACAACACTTTCTACTCTTCAAAGAAAAAATTTAGTAAAGTGATTTGTTTAAACAGTCATTATTTCTCCCACCAAGCAAGTATAGTAACATTTCCAAACACTGAATAGACATATTTACATACAATTTTCTCAACAGCACACTTATGTCCTTCAGTGTGAACAGACCACGATGACTTTGAGCTTTAAAAAGAAATGCATTCTTGGAGCTACAGTAGCCAAAGGGTTTTGCAGAGGATAACTATGGTAATGCATACTTAACTGCTTAATAAACTAAGCCCCACAGAAAATAATGGTATGTTTGCAAGTTTTCACACTCAGAACGTGTTTGCTAGATAAAATGCTTTATATTTTGTAAACTTTGTTCCTTCATTTTTACATAACATTATGAATGATTGTCTGCACTCATTTTAGAATTAAATCTATTTGAGATTACAATCTGAAATACAAATTCTACTGTAAAAATTGCAGAAATTAAGTTATTTCACAAAGCAACATAACAAAAATAAAATCGCAGTTAGTAATCTCTGTGCCAGTAAAAAGACACCAGATAGATTTTTATGCATATACTGTGGAAAAAAAAAAGTTTTTTTTTTAAATATTTGCACCTATTTAGCTGTCAGAGATTTCAGTGAACAGTCTCCAAGATATAGCATTTACATCTGCATGCACAAACAGCTATGCCAAAGGAATTTTTTGCATAGGCAAGACGATGCTTTCAGTATTTACATTTTTTTCTTACAGATAGTTTCCAAAAGCCAAATGCTTTTTCATTACACTATCTAAATGCTGCCACATCCCAACATTTTATAAGCATTTCAGCTAACTTTGTACAACAAAGTGATTCATTTAAAGTGATGAACAGATTTTTTCACGTAATATTTTTAAAACTTGAACAGCATGTTGGTTTTTTATTCATGGATAACTAATTTCTAAAACTTTCAGCACCAAGGGATTAACAGGCATGCAAACATAACACCTACATATTGCAATAGCCTTAAAGGGAGATGATACTTATGAAATACTGTTACTTTTTTGAGGAGAGATACTAAGGAATGGATACCACTGGAACAAGAACAGTAGGAAATAAAACCTTACAAGTCTATAAAGGTCATTTGTAAATTAAATACTCCCCCGGTGAAACTAAAGGAGGAGAAATCACTATATGGTCTCAGTTCTGAGTTACCAACTGATTTCTGTCCTGTCCTGGGAAAGCAGAACTAAGAACTGTTTGTTATTTACCAAAATTGTAAAATAATAGTTTGGTCCTAAAGAATTTAGTAGTATGAGTAAAATTATATTAGCATACAGATTAAACTACATCAAACCTCAGGAGTCTTAAAAGTTTACTAATAGATTTCCCAAATAAATCTATGATATGGAACATCCATATAAAATTTGTTTCAGAAAAAAGATGCATGGGAGATTCAGAAAGATTAGAAAAATAAAATAAAATCAATACCCATCATATCCCACTTGCTGTCTCCATTGGCTGCTACCACTGGGACCTGGGTCACTGGAGGAAGACTGGTTGCTTGGAGAACTTCTGTAATGTTGACTAGAGTCATTAACAGTGCACTGAAATATTCATAAAGTTTCAGACTTGAACTGTTGTTTTTTGTTGTTGTTGTTGTTTTTTTTTGTTTTTTTTTTTTAAATATACATTCACTTTTACAAACAAAACAGATAAAATATACTTAATGTACATTCTTTTTCAGAATTTTCTAAATACATCACTTATTTCATGATTAATCACAAATTTTCATTTTTTCCTCTGAACAAGTGGGATTACATACAAGTCAGAGCAGGTGGATTAGACCTCTAAATTCATGCATAGGAACCTCTGCCTTTCTGGGCAGCTGAAATGCACTGCCGAAATTTGTTTTTGATCAGCCTCCAACTCTTCACTTCTGTGCATATCAATCCATAACTCTGCAATTTCACTCAGCTACATTATCTCAATTTTTTTTCAAGATAATATGTAGGAATGAATTTATATACTCAGGGAAGACTTGGAAAAAGGTTGTTTTAGATTTAAGCACCACACTTTCCCAAGCACATGAAGTTCAATATGCAACTTCAGAGTTCAGCTTGAAAATTTCAAAGACATTTGCTTTATATTTTGTCTAACCATCAAACACACGTATGATAAACATGTAGATGGTTGAGTGCCTAATTCTTCAGCATATCCCATTCTGATAAGCACTGACAGGACTAAGCCTTTCACAATCAAGCAAATTATTCTGTAGCATACAGTTGAATTTCAATTGTGTGTTCTTTCCTCTTATTGCCAAGAATGCAGCACTTCTTGCTTAAATGAACCAGCTTTAAAGAAATGCCAAATTATCATCCCACACATTTCGAGCCTTCAAATTAATATTTAGGACATTATCCTCAAACCTTGGATATTGCCAACCTATTTCCCAGACAAGTGCCTACTTATTAGCCTGCTACACAAAAAGTGGCAACAAAATCAGGACCACAGAAATGTATTCTGAGGATGCCTCACTGCTCGTTCACAGAACAGTAGCATCTGTCTGATACTTGGAATGGATTCTGGACTCCAGGTGAAAGAACGCGCTCATCTACCACTGTGACTCAAAGACTAAAGTATACAGAATCTTCTTGCTGTGAAAAGCCAAAAAAGTGAGTCCAACTGAAGCTTCACTTTTAGACACTAATTAGGAGAAGCTGTCACAGAACTAGGTGAATTGTAAAAGAAGTAGATTTCAAACATATCTGCGTATTTCTCAAGGACAAATTACAGGCAAAACATTTAAATTTCCTTCTCAAAGAACTCTCCCCAGGAGGAGTTCTAGGAGTACAGGTGTTCAGCTCCCAGTTTTTAATTTCATCTTTGGTCTGGGCACCTAACTTGTCACATGTCACAGTAGTTAAACTGTTGCTGCTGATGCCTTTTGCTATATCTAGCCTTTTAAAGCTTTTTGCTGTATCTATAAACATTTCTGTTGTTTCTTCCTCTTTTTATCTGTAAAAAGAACCTCTTTATCGCAGACTTCAACGTTAGCTCATTTTCAGATTATCTGCGATAACTTCCTTTTTTTTAATCAACCTACTTTTCCCTGCCTTCACTCCTCTTCAATTTGACTAAAATGGTATTGCAGCTCAACCCTCTAAAAACTCTTCATCATTTTCCTAGTCTGAGTACACATTTTCACATTTACAAGACTATAAGTACTAATCAACCTCACTTCAAACTCTTGTTTTAATCACATCTCTCTGTCAAGCTATTAGCTATGCCTCTTGCTATGTGGAAACGACCTTGCCAATTAGAAACATTTCATGTTTCAGGACCCACATATCATAATTGATCGTTTCTCTCCTTTTTCATTATTTATATTCTGTATCATGCCTTCCCCAGAATAGCACTCATGCACTGCACTTGATTTGTTTAAGTAATCTAGAGATTGCTTCATGAGAAGAGAGAGCCTCTGTATTCCAAGCTTTTTATGTGCTTTATGGAGAGTAAGAATTGAAATTTGTTTGTGAACATTTTTTGGAAATGAGTATTTGGAAACAAAATTTGGAAATTTGGAAATTTCAGAAATTTTTCATTCTTTCCCTATTCATTCACATTTAGTATGCTTAACAAATACCCATCAAACCTGATATATTTGAGGAACATTCAATGTATTTTTTCCTTATGTTAGATTTTTCCAAAAATATCTGTAATGAGATGTCAGAGCTCTTCTACTAAATAAGGTAGACAGTATAGCAGTAACAGCATTTAATGATTTCAGCCAGAAATTTTAAGGATGTACAAGAATCGTACTTCAGATTTTTATATAATTTAGCTATTCCAAACATGCAATATTATATCCTTGAAGATGAGAACTACATCACTCCAGAGAGAAGGACATTAAGCAGAAATAATGCGAACAATAAGGGACAGAGAGCACAAGACCTAAAGTTTTCCTAAATAATTAAAGATGTATGTATTTACAATTTTTAAAAAGAAATTCTTTTGTTATGATTACAATTGAATTAGAACAGAGCTAAGATTTAAAGATACCATCCCATCATCTACCATACATTATATATTCAAATCACAAGCTCTGCTTTGTTTAATTAAAAGCAGGGGAAAGCATAAGGACTAGTAATGAGTTACACAATCCTTTGAAACTATGCAAATAGTGTGGTAATGAGATTAAATCATTCATTTTTAGAGGGATGGGTTCATTTTATTTACACCCTTAATTGCTTAAATAGGATCCCAAAAGGTGGAGGACAGGACATTGTTTAGATCAAAAAGTAACTAGGGTTTCCTACTTTACTGATTTGGGACTAAAGGGGAATGTTGGTGTCCTCATCAGTAGGATCCTCTTAGAGTACACTCTTATCACGAACAACAGAAGTCACTTGTTTCATATAGAATGAACTGTAATCAATTAATTCCCTCTGATACAACCTCAGAATTATTGTTGAAACTCAACAAAATAGCATGAATCTTCAAAAGTTGTTTAAAATCAAGTACACCAGAGTTCTACAGAACAGAGATATCTAAGGCATATTAGGAAAATGATGGGCATTAAAGGTATACTACCTTGCACCATCTGGCAGTTTCCTATCAAAAGAAGTGCTGCGAGGAATGGCTGTCTGAGCCTGCTGGAGAAGCTGCTGGCACTGCAGTCTGTCAGATGTTCCTAGGATTGGAGAGGCACGAGAGAGAGGCTGCCCAGCGGGAGTCGGCACCCGATGCCAAGTGGTATTTCTTCTGAAAGGGGTTTTATACTCACATGGGGTGCCTTCACTGTCAAGTTTGTATTCCACCATGGGTATACGACAAAGTTCTGAACAACCCCTGTTGGATGAACAAAAATCACGATCAGCCTTACTGGAGAGAACAGAAAAAACAATCTTGTAGTCAGATGTACAGGCATTTTTTTCTGGGTGCTTAGAGGTGTTCATATAGCGTTAAGCTGTCCTTTGCATGCTGCAAAGCTATCATGCCAAGCAGGTGGGAAACATGTCAAAATAGAGGATTCGCTCTCCTGTGCTCAAAAGTTTTCTCTCTCTTGTTTCTCTTCAAAAAGACGAAAATATTAAGCTTTAATTTATATATTAATGTGAAGAACACCTCTCCTATGAAGACAGGCTGAGGGAGCTGGGATTTTTCAGCCTGGGGAGGAGAAGGCTCTGGGGAGACATCATTGCGCCTTTTCAGTACTTGAGGGAAGCTTGTAAAAAGCAGGGAGAGATCAACTTTCTTCAGAGTGTGATAGTGATATGGCAAGAGTGAATGGCTTCAAACGAAAAGAAGAGAGATTTAGGCTAGATTTGAGGAGGAAATTCTTTACTCAAAGGCTGGTGAGGTGCTGGCACAGACTGTCCAGCAAAGCTATGGATGCCCTATACCTGGAGGCATTCAAGGCCAGATTGGGTGGGCCCCAGGCAGCCTGAGCTGGTGGGTGGCAGCCCTGCCTACAGCAGGGGGTTGCAACTAGATGATCTTTAAGGTCCCTTCCAACCCAAGTTATTCTATGATTCTATCATCATTATTGAGAAATAGCCTTTATAATCTGTCCTGTTCTTCCCACTGACTACACTGTGATGTCAGTGATTAACTTGTAAATAAATATGTTTTTCCATTTATTTCTAAATAGTACTTCCTAATATTCCTCTGGGAGTCTCCATGCTGTGAAGACAAATTGTGACGCAGAAGAAAGAGACAAGTTGGAAAGCTTACAACTTTGGTTTGAATCTTACAGCATCATTAAATACTACTAGCATTCCCAGAAAGCTCAGATAACATTAGTGACACTGTTGCCCAAAAGATCAGTCTGCCTCTGGGGTATTTTCTGCAGACTCAAGCTGGACTTGTGTTAACAATAATTGTTTCACCAATTCATTAACAGAGATTACCAATGATTACCACTGCATTTATATCTCACATTCTCACAATAGTACCTATTGTTTCTCTGCTTGATAGATAGATAGTATGTACTAATTTAATTCTGTGAACAGCCTGAAAAATTCTATTGATGCACACCAAGTTAAAGCAAGAAACGGTCAAATTTCACTACTCTGTCCTTGAGCTCAGTCCTAATCAAAATTTGCTTTTGTCGAAAACTCAACATTCATAATTTCTGACTAAATTAAAAACACTTAAAGAAATTGTTATAAAGTTGCATAAAATGTTTATAAAGCGTGTACAGTCCTAACCTTGAAAATACTTTGGGACAAATGACCTAACACAAATACACAGTGCAGATTCGTATAGATGCTATCCCTCAAGGCTTCTCAGCAAAACCTTAAAGTAATACCTTCACTCCCAGTGTTTCAGTAAGCAGATCAAAATTAGGTATTATAAAAATGTTAACTATAATAATAATAATTAATTTTATATAACAATATATATTATATTATTATATTATATAATATATTATATTATATTAATTATATAATTAATTATATAATATAATTTTATATTATATTATATTATATTATATTATATTATATTATATTATATTAACTAAATAATAAATGTTAAATGTTAAAAATGCTATTCAAGGTTACTGAAAAGAAGATGCGTGTAACTTTAACAACTGCACTCCACATATTCTGTATCTACCCAGTGTAAACCACCAAATGCTTCTGGCTGCTGAATTTTATGGTACTTGAATAGGAACAGTGTTTATCATGTAGCATAAAAACCTCAGACCCCAAAAGAGGTAAAGAAAAAATTACAGTCATAATACAGAGGATAAAGCATTGTGGGTGCATATTTGTAGCTAGTGCAGGGCATACTGTGATAAAGATGAGATAAAGAAGGGTCACTGGAGTACTCTAAAACAGAACTCAGAATTCCTGTTTTTTCAAGCTTATTCTGTGGCTAAAGCAAACAAACGAAACAAAAAAAACCAACAACCAAGCACAATAGAACAAAAACCAACAACAAAACAAACCAACAAACAAAGGACAAAAAACTCAACAGGAAAATCTAATGAGTAAACTCTGATGATGTAGTTGGACATAGAATTTCTTGTGTTATTTTAAACAAAATCTAAGGAATCATGCTAACACTGTAAAAGAACATTATTTCTGCAAACTTAAGAACTCAGAAGGTAAGAAATCTCAAAATTAATTCTGCATACAACTTCATTTTACTCTCTTTCTGTCAGTGGAGTGAAACAATATATTTAGTATTTTGCTTTTAGCAGAGTTCTTTATCTCATTCCATGCATAGAAAGATCAGAGTTTGCTGGAGAGATGCTGCTCAATATGTAATTATCATTATGATTGAATACGTTAGATATTCAGTTGTATTTCTGTACTCATTTACGATGAGAAATTATTTGATAGGTGCATAATTTCACTGGGTATAAAACTCATTTCCTTCCAGTTTCTCTTATCACAGAGCATCAGAGATTGGCTTTCTGTTTTAGCATACCTACAGAGGTAAGAAGACCTTAAAAGTCTTCTATCACAGAAAAGAAATGGAGCTACAGAAAAACCAATATTATAAAATTATCAATTAATTTCAGAAGATCAATTTGGTCTCTCCCACCTCCCCTGCATGAATGTCACATTTATTCAGACTACCACTTCAAACCAGTTCCTTTATGAATATTTCTAACATTGTCTCACCCTTCTGAAAAGTCATGGAGCACAAATATTGGATTCCTAGAATGAGGAATCATGTGGTAAAGGCAAGTTAAGCAAATTGCACAGAATTGCATGAACATTTATACTGGAGAAGCCTAAATAGAAAGAACTTCTCCAGTGCAACATTCAACTTCTTATAAGACCATCTTTCTCTTCATAAGATTCCACATATTATTCACTATGTGCAACAAATGAGACCAACGTCTAAGGCACAATAGCCTCTAGCAGTGCAACCTTGATTCATTTCCAAAGCAGGGCGATAACATTATGTGAACACAGAAGGTTCTCAGAGAAAAAAAAAAACAACCATAAGATTGATTATTCAATTAAAGATTTTCATAAAACCTTATATACAAAACAAACAGAACAAAGAGTGTGCAGTTGATAAAGCAACGTTAATATTAGTTTAGCACACTGTGTAATTTTTCAGGCAGTCATATTCATTATTTGAATAGGAAGTTCAACAATTAAGTAGGCAACTATTTCAATCATTCTTCTGCTGATTTCTATGTATTATTTCATTCATTCCTTCATTCCCATAAATCTTAAGTGTTAAAAATAAAACATTCCCTCTCCAACTTTAATTATTAGGATATTGATTTCACAGTTTGTCTTAGTAATTGAGAAAGGCAACTATCATTATATCCCTTATTAATTACTTTGTAGGGGTTTTCTAAAGTATTGTAAGAATATCCATGGGCTCTAAAAGCAAAACAGATTGTTACTAACATCAGTTTGACTTAGCTTGCTAACTAAATCCTTATAGCATGATGTAAGAACAGCCAACAAACTCTCCATCAAAGAAAATTAATTTCAATGCCTTTAAACAAGTATTTTTACTGTACTAAAATATATTCCCTTCAAGGATAAATTACAATGAGAGAGGAATAAAAAAAATTTTTAAAAAAGCATGAAAATCTAAAAATGTTACTTTGGAATCCAAAATGGACCCCACCTTCTTAACTGTCACAAAAATCCCACGATACTCCATGGCTAAACTGAACTATTTTACATGACTTCCTTTGTCACATAAGACTATTTATTTTAATGTAAAAGTGCCCAACTATTCAATTCAGCATTTATATGGAAAGTAATAATTTACTGCTTCACAAACACTGGCTAAAGAACAGATTGGCAGTTTACTGAGATACATAAGACCATAACTGTAACTCTGTAGATCAGAAACAATGACAACAAATTATTTCATGCCTGTAATCTAACAGGGATTTTATTTATTTGTTTATTTAGCTATGGAACTGTTATCTTGTATGAAAAATAACTGATGAAATTAAATGCGATTTCCTATTAAATACTTGGACCATTATCTAACTTCTATTTATAAAATCACAACTTATTCCACTGGATAAAGATTATAGAATTTGTGCCAGTACACCATGATATATTTACTTAATTACTTTTTAAACTTTTAAAATTCAGTTTAAAGAATATGTAAAGATAAATGTGTATTTTAAGATCTTAAAAATTTATTTAAAACTTACATTATTGGGCTCCATAAATTCACATAATGAGAATGTTATTCTCAGTTTCCAAAGTTATGAAAGTCTAGAGATGAAAGGATACAAAAAGCATTGCTTGATCCAGTAAAGCAATCATGCAGACATCAGTTTAACTATTTAAAAAACTGATTTTAGGTAAAAGTTATTTTACTCAATGGCATTTGAGGTTGTCGAGAGCCCACAGAAACATGATTTTTAATTTTTAGATTTCACTCATCCTTATGAATGATTTGTTAGCATAACAAAACTGGAATAACTGGTTACAATTCAACATTAGGTCAATGTGTTGCAGATCTGAACTACTAAGGGGGGCTGTAGCGATAGAAAGGTATTTATGGTGATCATCAATTTTATTGCAATTCTGTTGTTATCACCATTTCAAATCAATATATATCATCCTGCTCAATAAAGAGCTATTATCTACATGTGTCAGTACAATAACTAGTTACATTCCTCCAACTTAAACTTTGAAAGTAATCTCTTCTATTACTGTATATGTTTATTCTTACTCTCTGGCAATTCTCACAAGGTGTCACAAGAACTCACCATGCATCTATTAAATCCATATGATAAAACAGATTGATTTCATATAATTGTATAGATTTGATTAAAAAGCAGAATTTATTAGCTTAGTTTTTCTTAGACTTGTGCAATTAAGTAAGATAAACATACATTTTCTTTTCTGTGACTCTCTGAAGTAGCTCCCAGAGGTTACTCCTGAACTCTATTGACTCTCTGCATCAACTACAGAGCAACCTCAAGATATTGGATAAAATCCAAATGGCCTCAGACAACTTATTTGGTAAAAAATGAAAAGAAAAACATTCCCAAGTTATGACATCTAAGTAGTCCAGACATGCATCAAACAAGGGAAAAATATCATTTGAAAAATATTAAATGTGTTTTAGTTTAAAACAATTTCTTTACACAACAGATGTATACAACTGCTTAAGGCAAGCTCAGGTCATAAGGCTGCTCCCACTTTTTCTCTCCTAGTTTTAGGGGGATAATAACTGTCTGGCAGGTCCTTCTCTGAAGAGCTGAAGCTGACAATCTCTCCTTTATGAAAGAACCTTTGTTGTCTTTCGACCTTTGTTACAGAATCTTGGCATTAGCAAGCCAACAAACAACTTGAAGCTTCTTAAAAGCCTCTATGCCCACAGTGTTGTATGAAAAGGGCAGGAGGAATACAGACAGGACACATGCATTGGATGAAAGGAGCTAGTCAGGAAATAAAAAAAGGGAGAACAAAAACACAAAACAACCATGGTGTTTGACTTCACAGAGCAAACAGTGAGGCAGTAACGATCCTTGCAGTCTCCACTGATGGAAAGTGGTACTCAAGAAGAGCAAGGCACATCTCCAATTCCCAGTCAATATGAAGACAAACACATAAGAAGATTATAATTGCAGGGGTAAAGGCTCGAGAAGCTACAGGCAAGAAGTAAGAACTACTGAGAAAACAAATAGGATGGATTTTTGTGACATTGAAGAGAAACACTTTCAAAATTAACCAGAAGTCTGTAAGAAGACTTGAAAAACCCAGGATTGGGAAAACCAACATCTAAGCACTCCAGACTAAGATATGGAAAAGGTAAATAACAAAGAGAATATAACAGAGACAATAAATGAAGAACCAAGTAAAGACATAAGGATTTGAGTTCTGAAAGAATTGAGTTCAGAATGAAATCTGATTCTGAAATAATCTTAAAGATAATTGAGAGAGAGAATTAAGATGAAGATCTCATTTCAGAAGATACTTGAATCAGCTATGAGCAAGTAGCAGGTGAAAATGTTATTCAGGACCCTGAAATTCAGGAGAGCCAAGTTCAGCTCAACACAGAGATAACCAAAAGATATGGATCTTGTCAGTCCCAAGGTGCCAGCTGGATGCTGCCACACTGCTCCTTCTCTTCCATCTCTGGTACCCAGCTGGAGTTGGGAGAGCTGAACTTGGCTCTCAATAATTGTTGGACAAGATCCCCTGGGAAACTATCCTGAAGGACACAGCAACAGAACAGAGCTGGCAAGCACTTTAAGGATGCTTTTCTGACAGCCCAAGAGCTCTTCATCCCCCTGAATAAGAAATAAGACAGATAAGGCAGGAAACGAGCAAGGCTGGTCAGGATGAGGGAAAAGAAAAAAAAAAGAAAAAAAAAAGGAGAAGTGTAAGCAGTGGAAGTGGGTGGCTTAAGAAAAATCTAGAGATGCTGTTCAGATGCGCAGGGATGGAACCAGGAAAGCCAAGGCACAGATAGAATTGAACTTGGTAAGAGAATGTGAAAAACAACAAAAAGGGATTCTTTAGAAACGTTGGGCAGAAGAAACAGGCAAATGAATTTGAGAAATGAAAAAAAAAAAAAAAAAAGAAAAAAAAAAAGAGCTGGCCTACTCACATGTGGAGAAGACTGAGGTACTTATGTTCTTTTCCTCAGGCTTCTCACACCACTTGTGTCCTGGGAGCACTAAACAGGGGTCAGGGAGCAAAATTCCTCCCATTCTAAGAGTGATCTGAGACAGCCAGCATGGCTTCACCATGGGAAGATCATACCTCACCAATCTGGTGGCTTTCTATGATGGAATGACATCATCAGAGGATAGAGAAAGGGCAATTGATATCATCTACCTAGACTTGTGCAAGTCCTTTGACATAGTCCTGCACAACATCCTTATCTCTATATTGGAGAGAGATGGATTTGAAGGGTGGGTTATAAGGTGAATAAAGAACTGGTTGGATGGTTGCAGCCAGAGGGCTGTTGTCAATGGCTCTATGTCCAGGTTGAGGTCAACCATAAATGCTGCTCGCAAGGGGTCTGACTTGGGACTGGTACTCTTCCAACATCTTTAATGATGACACAGACAGTAGCATTGAGCACTCTTTCAGCAAGTTTGCCAATGACACCAAGCTGACTGGTACAATTGGCACAATAGAAGAGAGAGATGCCATCCAGACGGACATGGGCATGGCCGAAAAGTGGGCACTTAAGAATCTAATGAGGTTTAACAAGGCCAAATGCAAGGTGCTGCACTTGGGTTGAGGCAATCCCAGATATGAGTACAGACTGGGAGAAGAACTCATTGAGAACAGCTCTGCAGACAAGGACTTGTGGGCCCTAATGGACGAAAAGCTGGGCATGAGCCAGCAGCATACTCCTGTAGTCTGGAAGACCAACAATATTCTAAGGCTGCATCAGAAGAGGGAGATTATCGAGAATCCTCCAACATTTTTGATTCTTTACTTCAGTGGGAGGATAAATGATATTTTCCAAAGCAGTTTCCCATACCAGCAAAAAGACTTAAATTAATATCTCCTGAATTCTTTGACACAGAATAAAGACACTGAACTACAGATGACTCTGAAGCTATCAACAAGTTTCAGCAATTGCACACGGCATAGTAATCGTCTAGACTGATAGTACACCAATCTTAAGATCAGTTCAGTGAAACATAGTTCTGAAGATGTATTTTAAACTTTGCTACTTGAAACTCTCATCCATTTCTTTAACAAAAGAAAAATGAGACTGACTATAACTTCTGATAGAGAAAGATAAAAATCTTTCAAGCGTACTCTAAATGGTTATGGATATGTGTATTTTACTTTGATTGAGGGACCAAGTGAACAATTTGAATACCCGGGGCTTCTATCAGCTACAGTACATACATAAAGCGTGATCTAGATGCACGCATAGTGATGTGGATTGAAAAGTGTCAGACTCACAGAGATATGATCAGTGGTATGGTTGAGCTAGATGACAGTATTCAGTGGTGAACCCCAGGGCTCAATACTGAGTCCAATCCTGTTTTAACATCTTCATTAATGATCCAGATGAGGGGACAGAGTATGTGCTTAGAGACTGCTCATGATACAAAACTGGAAGGAGTGCTTGATACCCCAGGATGGTTGTGATGACATTCAGAGGGATTCTCAACAGGCTGAAGAAATGGGCAGAGAAGAAACTCCTTAGTTAAATAATGGAAAATTCAAAATCTAAGTGAAATAGAACTTCTCAGCTCAAAAAAGATCGTGGTTAAGGAAAGGGTGGAATTTGATCAATGCATATGAATATTTGATGGAAGGATGAGAATTGGACAGAATCAGTCTCTTTTCTGTTGTGCTTAGGTTCAATGGGCTCAAAATAAACAGAGAAGGTTCACTCTGAACATTAGAGGCACTTTTGCATAAAATTTGTATTTATTTATTTTACTAGTGAAATGAGAACTGTGAATAAGTACATCAGGTTGCTCAGAAAAGTTGTGAAGCCTCATTCCTTGGAAATATTCAACCTTCTCTAGGTGGCCCTAATTGAGTAAGGGAAGCTGGACAAGATGACCTCCAGAGGTTACTTCCAACCTCAATCATTTCATCATTATGTGAATGCGTAAGATTATTAAGTCAAATATAGGAGAAAATTGTATCTTTGCATACAATTATTCTTTGCTGCCATGCTTACAGTTACTTGGAAAGAAGAAAGAAAAAAGAAAAATTATCTTTATTAAGCAAAAATCAATAACAGAGGTGTGATTCAACGGCAGGATTTTGCAAACATCTTACCCGAAACGATAATTTGCTATTACTTTGAGTTGTACAAAATGTAAGCAAAGGTCACTTATTTTTAATATTCACTTCAACACCTAACCATGAATTTTTTCCCGCTAATGCACTTCCCTAGAAATGAAAGCTCAGTTCTAAAGATAGTA
Source organism: Lagopus muta (assembly GCF_023343835.1). Lineage (NCBI taxonomy): Eukaryota > Metazoa > Chordata > Aves > Galliformes > Phasianidae > Lagopus > Lagopus muta. The sequence continues at coordinate 71,211,047 of NC_064434.1, forward strand.
ACAGAAATTATTTCCTTTTAAGAAAGTTGGAGGAGTTTTTTGTTTGTTTGTTTTGTTTGTGGTGGCAATGGTGATGAGGAAATGGTTGGACTAGATGATCTTGTATGTCATTTCCAACCTTGTGATTCTATGATTCTCATTCTTAATGCATACAATTCTTGCCTTAGAAGATAAATAAACAAGCATAACGTACTGAATGAGCTAGAACTGCAGTCTCAATTTGAACAACAATTGGCACTGTAAATATCTCATTCAACTTACATGGTTAGGTCTTCTAAAATTTAGGCATACCAATGAACTTGTCAAACATGAAGAGTAAAAGGAGGGGAACTAGAAGTTGCTTCAAATTAGCGAATAATCTGACAGAAGAGATAGAACTCCTTGTTTGATATTGGTAGACACTGTGGTATTCTTTCCAAATGATAATAAAATGAGAAAGCTTTAAACCAAATAAAAGAGATACAATATAAATCAGCAATAGGAGACAGTTTTACCTCGAGTCACTAAGATTTTTTTTTAAATTAAGGAAAAAGGCTTAGTTCAACATAAAAAAAATACCCAGTGAAGTTGTCTATTTGATCAGCTTATAGCATTCAATGATACCATAATATTGTATAGATACATATAATTGCAAATATTGAGCTGGAGCTTCTTAAATAGATGTTTATATCGTATACACACACAGATTGACATTTTTTCCTCTATTCTCTCCGGTTAAAATAAGTTAAAACCTACCAAATACTTTTCTTGATAAAAAGCAAGTGAAGAAAAGAAAGTATTACGTGTTTCCTAGGTTACAGAGTTTCCATCCTTGGAGTTTTTGAATCTATGACTAGATAAAGCCCTCAATAACCTGGATTCACCTCATTGCAATTGCTGTTTTGAGAAGGTTGGACCAGATATCCCTGGGATCCATTCTACCCTGAGTTATTCTGTGTTCCCACAAATGAAAAAAGTTTTCAATGAAGATAAAATCAGTCACAATTTCTGTAGACAAGTTGCACGTTCCAACCCAGATATATTATATCCACACTGGATCCTTAAAAAATATCTTGTGTAATATCAGTTACATATGCCCCAACGTATTTACAACCAAAAAATTCTCTGCTGAGCCACAATTGAGTAAGCAATAAATTAAGTTTCAAAACACAAACATTTGGCACCCTCAAGGATTTTTTCAATCACACTGAATAACAGAGAAGAATTAAAAGAATTTTGAAGTCCATCTCTCCACAGAGCTCTGTATGTTAGTATTGCCCTTTTTATTGCTTGCCTACAGTAACTGTACAAAACTTCAGCAATTATAAATAGCTCCTGCTATGAGTTCAATTCATAACTCAAGTATGAGGAAAACTCAAAGATGTTTTTTCTTGGATCAAAAATATGATAAGCACTCACAATTGCTTTCAATTTTGCACCTTATTATCTCTACTTTTTTTGTTAGCTTATTCCTGGGTAGAGTCCACATGTTATATATATTGCCTAGATTTTCCCTTATTTTGATGCACATCAAAGTAGAAAAAGATGCTAGTTGAATAAAGTTTCAGCTCACCAAGGATTACAGCAATGCTGCATATACTTATCCCCACTTTCTCAAGAATGATGGATTTAGAGCAAGATCTTAAAGTGCAAATTGTAGGTACAAACAAAGGCCAACTTCACAAATTCTTTTCCTTAAAAATTATACTGAGGGCAATGAAACAAAAGAAAAGTGATTTTATTTTTTTTTACAAGGAAGTATTTTTCCTTTTTTCATTACAGAGCCATGATCATCTGTTTATTTAGATAAGAGACAGAACACACTTTTTTATGGCCCAGTATATGGACAGTATGGGATGTCCCATTCTGTATGTATAAGCTCTGTGGTTTGCTGCTTTCCGTCACCTTTCTGAAGGCAGGAGTGGCAGGCACTTCACAGTGCTGGGGAGAGCCAGAAGGTCTTACTGTGACACTGACTACATTATTAGGAAAGAACTCAGTCCAGGGACCAAAAAAAAAAAAAAAAAAAAAAAAAAAAGTGGTCTATAAACTATCCCACCAGTTTATGGCAAAAAAAAAACCCCTTAGATTTGAACTCTTTCACTAAGTCAACTCTTTCACACTTCTTAAACTACTTTTCCAAACATTCAATACTCTGCTGGATATCTGTTACTTAAAGAAGCCTTAAAAACACGATTGTCTGATAAAATCACAACCATTTAAGAACAAGTAACAGAACTGGAAAGCACTGAAGGTCATTACGTTTACTTTGCAAATAAAAGTTTGCAAAGTTTATGAGAAGAAAATAATCTCAAAAGAAATGCAGTAGTGTTTAATAACAGCTCCAAGTTGCAGGCACAAAAATATTTCCATTTTCAAAATTACCAGCAACAACAGGAAAAAAAGCCTGTTCACAAACAAGTGGAAACTACCACTGCCACTTCTCCTACAGTGGCTGTACTTGGACTATTGCTTCCCACCCATCCTGAATATCTTACTTTAAGCTTCATTTGCTTTCTAAACTTTCCAGAAATCGTTTAAGCATTTTTGATACATAATTGAACTCAGACACATAAGGGTTGATGTAGTACTAAAGATTCTAACTGAATGCAACAGTCTAGAGTTTAAAATGGATTTACAAGTTCTTGAATTCTTTGATTGGATTTGACTGATTAAGGAGATAGTGTTCTTAAGCATTACTGTGATAACACAGGTGAAAGCAAATTGTAAGTGAATTGTTATTCTCTTGTTAAAGTCTGAATAGTTTTAGCTACTGTGCTGCAGTAATATTGACAACAGAAGACCACATCAACAACTCTGAAGGGAAAGACGTCAGAAATAAATATAACACAAGGATATTTATTCAGATCTGAATGTACTGACAACTACGTTTGTTCTCAAATTCTTTAAATTACAAAGCAGTATATTTTTCTAATACCCATTTATCCCTTCTAACTAAGTATCAGCTTGGTGCCGTGTAAATAATTATGATTTCTCTATTTGTTCATGATTATTTAATTGCTGGAGCAATCTGAAAAGAGTAGGAGCTTTGTCTCAAATTCATTAACTCCACAGGATAGCAAGTCCTGGAAGTCCTTACCCATGACTGGGGCTTTTGCATACTCCTATCAAGATGACAGGTAGAGGGATGTACTTTAAGTAACAGAATACATTTAGCGAGTAAACTCTCCCTCCATTTTCCTAACCATTCTGTAACATTCATTTCTAAGCACTTCAACAATTGAAATAATTTCATGCTAACCCCCTCCCTCCCCTCCCCCCCCCCCCCCAAACACACACACAAAACAGAAAATATTTAGTAGACAAAAAAAAAAAAATCATTAGTAGCTCTTTGCTAATTTTCTCAGTGAATATTTGACTACAGAGATTTAAGCTTTTGGAGTAGCAAATGTCTCATGGGTAGAAACGTGTTTTAGTTTTGTTGATTGTTCTGAAATAGAGGTGAATACTGAGAACAGACAATTGGCATGCAATTAGAGAGCGAATATAACCTTCACCAGGGCACATTTAATCCTGCAAAAGGGATGCTTTTTGTTTTGTGGAACCACTGATTACACTCACATGCCAGAAAACTCTACAGGTGGTCCCTGTAGAAGTGGTAGAATTATGATTCAATTATAATTTGAATATCCTGCCTTCTTTAGCTACAAGAGAAAGGTTTCCAAGCCACACTCTAGATTACGTTTGTAATCCACACCACTTAGTTCTCTCATACAAGCCATTAGGATTTGTATTAAGTTTGATAGGGGTCCCAGGATTGGTGATACATAACTGTAGGCAGTTGGCACGTGTAATTTGGCACAAGGATTGAACTGAACCTCATGTTATTTCATCTCTTAATAAGGAAATGAAGGAAGTGTGACACGGCATTTTGCAAAACTGACTGGTAATAGATTATTCAGATTATTGCTTGAAGCATAATCATGGTTTTGTGGGATGCACTATTTTAATAAATCCAGTGAATAAGCAGCCATAAAAAATGATCTTAATCACACTGTAGACATTATTCAATACCACCAACAGAATGATGGTGGAGGGTGGTAAAATAAAACCTCAACTGTTTTTGGACTTTTACTCAAAGGATGTATTCAAAGTGCAGCCTCACCAGTGCCAAGTACAGAGGCCTTCTTTTCATCCCACAGTGTCACAGGTCACAGTTGCTAATTGAAACTGTCGATCCTGTTAGTTAGTATCTATACAATTTTCTGTCTGCTCTATATTATAAGCATTTGGGTCAAGCAAGCTCAAAACTTTCTGTTTATCAGATGCTTTTCAAACTAGGTGGCCAAAAGCATTTTACGTGTTTTTGGGAGTCAGAGGGGGAAATGAGCGGCTTTCTGTTTCAGTGAGAAGCTGGAATTTGAGAGAAAAGAAGCACTGAAGAACATTTCTATTTTATACTGCAGAGATATGCTGAAAAGAGCTGAAAAATACTTCCATGTGTTCTTCACATTTTAGAATAGAAACAGTTTTTTAAAAAATCATTTTCCTTAGTAATTAGTTACACAGTTGACAAAAATGCAAAAAATTTATAAACAAGAACAGCTTTTGTAGGTCTTTCCCAGTTTGATGGCACTCCTTAGTTAAAACTCCTCCTACACACAGAGTGCCATGTATCTTAAGCTGATGTGGAATTTTAATGTTTTATTTTTAAACATGTAACTAAGATAACAACTCATACAGTGCGTATTTTTCTATCAGAGACTATAAAATACACACTACCTTCAACATAATACGATCAGCTCATTAAGCTCATGTTCTGCAAACAACTTGGAAATGTATACCAAACAAGCCAGTGAAAACTCATACCCAGAAGCAGATGGTGAGAACAGCAAAGCTAAGCAAAGAGATGCTTAATTGCAAATTCTATCCAACTAAGCAAAACGATAGTATTCTACATTCACAGACATTTACTTCAGAAAGGAACCCAATGCTTCAACGTGCAGGTTGAGGCAGGGAAGGGCACTTCTGTGTCATTCATCAGGCCAATGTCTACTTGGATAATTGCCACCAATTAAACAGTATTAATGTACAGCTGGCACCAACTTCACAGAACTGTATGCTGTGTAAAATTTCATGGATTGTTGTCTTGCCAAAAGCAACACATCTAATTTTTTTTTTCTGTTAAATTAAAAATCAACAAGAGATTTAAAGATGGCCTTTTACAAGTAGACAAGTAATCCAATTTACTCTAGTATAGTTCTCATTCAGAATAAGCCAAATTAAAATGTCTGAAAAAGTGTGTGATAAAAGACATTATAATAGTTTTATATTTTACCTACTTTTTATCTACCTCAATAATATTAATAATAGAGAGAAGAGCAAACATACTTGTCACAGAAGAAAAGAAGTAATGCTGACAAAAGAACATTGCACTTCATCCCTGAGAACAACTGCACAGTCACCATAACTTCTACTACAGTCTTTTCCTGAATGTGTGCGACCAGTTCTTTCATGCTCCAGTAAGGTTTTTTTTTTAAAAAAAAAATTGCTTTAAGAGATGATTTCACAGGTTAAAAACAACATTTAATAATATTAAATTAGATTTCTGTGGAAACTGAGGAGGACTCTAGGAGTTGGTATTCTTTATGTACTGTTTTCCTAATTTTGCTAAAATTTCAATGCAAGAAAATAATAACAATCCTTTTCCATAGTCAGCACAGAAACTAGAAAATAATAAAAGCTATAGTTGTCAGAAGATTCCAGGTTTCAATTAGCACTGAAATATAAAATTAGCCTGTGGAAGGAAAGAAGTCACACAGGCTTTCATAGTGGCTCAATCATTATGCAATAAAGTTTACTTCTTGCTCTTTCAAGCCACATAAATGTAAATTTCCCTCTAAATTTCTTACAAGATCTCACTGTATCTTATGTTCTAAACCAATAACTGTTTTGGAAAACACTTTTCGGAAAAGATTGCTTTAAGAGTCTCAATAGTATTACCTTTAAACATCAATATCTATTTCCAGAGAAACTGTGTAAGCAGTGTCAGAGGAAAAACAAAAGAGATGCAAATACCACATTGAGGACTGTTGTTCCTTACCTTCTAGGTGCTCCATCCTCGTGTGGCTGAATAATCACCACTTTTACAGTTACTGATGTCCTTAAAAGGTCAATCATTTGTTCATGAGTCAAAGTTGCCACAGCCACTTTACAGATTTCAACCAGGCGGCTCCCCTGCCTCAGGCCTGCTTTCCATGCAAAACCGAAGGGCTCCACATCGGCCACTATTCCTTCAAAGTTCACGTGAAATCCAAGCTGGCCCAACCCATTCCTTCGAAGGGTCATTTCTGTGGTTTCGCATCCTCTGGTCACTATCTAAAAAGGTATCAAATTGTTAGGACACGCATTTCTTTGAACACGCAGACAAATCACTTTTGAAGCAGTATAAAGCCATGTATTGTTCACAGAATCATTCTGGTTGGTGAAGACCTCTAAAATCATCAAGTCCAACTGTTAACCTAGCATTGCCAAGTCTACCATGTCCCTAAGCACAACATCTACACATCTTTTAAATACCTCCAGGCATGGTGACTCAGCTACATCCTGAGCAGCCCGCTCCAAGGCTTCACAACTCTTTCAGAGAAGCAGCATCTTCTAATATCCAACCTACACCTCCCTTTGTTGCTTGTTGCTTGGGAGAAGAAACAGACCCCCTCCTTGTTACAACCTCATTTTACGTAGTTGTAGAGAGCAATAATGTCTCCTCCGAGCCTTTCTTCCCCTAAGCTGAACAATCTCAGTCCACTCAGCCACTCCTTGTAAGACTTATTCCCTATACCCATTTGACATTAGATCATAAATACATAGGTCACTCCAAGATAATACCTCCTCTTTTATTTCCACGGAAACTATAACAGATACAAAAAGCACAATAACTTTGATAAATTCTCAGCTACAAAACACTATTTTTCAACACAGACACCACCATTAGCTATAGATTTACACATGTGATAAACAAGAGACTGCATGCTGTGCTCTTAACAGATTTGTACCAGTGAAGGTGAAACACCATTGCTGTCACCACTGCTGAAATGCACCACTCACCACCTCACTGTGCTCACATCCATTGTTTGTTCTCCATTAAATATTCACTAAGAATAAATGAAAGTCAATGGGTGCAGTTTCTTCAACATGGAGAAATTTAGTGACACACCTTTGCTTCATACACACTTCTATGACAGACACCATTTTGTCACATTCTACTGGCATCTGTCACACAGTAACAATTTAACAGAATATTGGTGGGAGGATTCAACCTCTATTGCCATACCACTAACATACATCTCTGACATCATGGGCCAACATAATAAAATAGGAGGCATTATTTTCAGAGCAGCCCTCATATTTAATTGCCATTAAATATGTTTAATATACTAATACTAATCATAGTTCTGACATCTGTGGTTGTTGGTTTCTTGATAAGTTAAAATGAACAGAACACTTCACAATATTAAAATCTTACATGCCCAATGGAAGCAGCTGTCCTGTGTCAAATTCCTTTCCTTCCCTCACCCCAGCCCAACATGAACTGAACACCACTTATATCTTATTAAAACATAACAACTGCTTTAGCTTCAAAATAAGCAAAAAAGCAAAGTCCTCTCCTGTCAACTGCCTCACTCTTGTAGGCTGACTGATTGCAGGTGCACAGGCATTTTTTCTTCAGTATTAGACATACTTGAGATATAACATGAGCGAAATTAAGTCAAACATTTCAGTTCTAGCAGCAGCTCTTCCTCCAGACTTCAGCAGTGCAGATCATTTTGATTTATTTTTACATGTAGTCAGGTTCCTAGCCACCACCACCTCCAGATGCAGACCTCTAAAATGGGATAAGATCTGCATGTCACTAGGAAAGTTTTCAATTTTTCAATTAAATTGAAAAATTTAATTGAAATTTATTCAATTAAAATTATTTCTGTCCCTATATAGAACACTCAAAAACTTTTAAATGCAGATTTTGCTAATTAGGCTCATTTTTATATAGAACGTAATTAATCTTTGAAGTTTTGCTCAGTAAACCTACAGCAGTCTGTATGCTGTGCTACTTTGCCAGATTCCAGGGACCAAATCCTAGCTCACTTCCAAGATAAAATCATGAGTTTCTCTAACATTCCTCTTTGTTTTTGTCACAAAACCAGTATGCATGTTAGCGCCATTACTACAATTACAGCAAAAACTTAATCACTAGCAAAGCATAGAATCACAGAACCACCAAGCTTGGAAAAAACCTCCAAGATCATCCAGTCCAACTGTCTGCATATCAGCAATATTTCCCACTAAGCTATATCCTTTAGTACATTATCAAATGTTTCTTGAACACCTCCAGGGATGGTAATTCCACCACCTGCCTGGGCAGCCCATTCCAGCGCTTAACCACCCTGACATTATCAAATCATATTATCAAAAATTTTTGTTCATAATGTATATCATTCTTTCTCCTGCAAGGCAAATATTTTCCCTTTACAGACGTGTATGCTAACAGCATAGGTCAAGGGATCTTCCCAAGGTCATAGTGAATGAAGAGCATGCCTTGTTCCACTGTTTGCAGGTACACTGTTTGCGCTTTATTTTAGTAATCATTACAAAGGCATGCACATTATCCAACTTTTGACATCTAATTTATAGGAGGCTGGTGTCTGTATATCATTCTCCCTCTCCATTTTCTACTTGAGCCAGAATTTGGGAAGAGTAGCTCAGTAGCTTATTGTGTGCATCCTACAGAAGCATGATCCAACCTAATTCAGGGCTTTACGGGGAGGGCATGGAAACACACAGCTGTGGACAGTGCAATGTCACTGAGACTGGCTAAAGCTGTCACAAAACCATTCCTTTCACCACCTGAGCCAGATGATTTGACTAGGTGCAATTTCATGGGAAGTTTAAGCAGATCTAACACCTTGTTACCTTTCCCTTGCATTACACTACGTCTTGTGCAGCCATGCAGACAAAGATATGACTCATCTAAAAAACAGAGGCTTTTATTGTTTTCCTTGCTTGTTTGTTTTTCTAATAATATTTCAAAGGAGTGGCGGGCAGAGAATGAACAGACTGTCCCTTTCAATTACAGCTACAACCAAAGCATATCAACATCAACAAATGAACTTAAAGCAAACATTAAGCTGCAAGTTACCTTCACAGCTTCCTTTTTATGCTTCCTGTTTAGACAAATCTTTGTCCATGTTTGCTTTAGAGCCTGGAAGGATGGGAGGCCTAACTTTAATTCCCCCTCAATCCAATGGTTGGTGGGAAAAACTCTAAAGCATTTGTATAACTTATGCCTGCAAACTGGCCAGCTGAAAGTCAACATTTTCAATACCTTAGTAAGTTTCAAAGCATTAGCACTATCACCTTTAGAAATTATTTTCTATACAGATATTTACTACCTATTAGGAAAAATTAGAACGTATGCACACACACAAAGAGCTACTGTAAGGCTACTGTTAGGGAGCTGATCAACCCAAGAGAAAATCAAGGTAATCCCATCATTCATTAAGGTCTAACCCTTACCAATCTGTGAAGCATCAGAAAGATGTTGCAAGGATCAGATATTTCAAGAATCATTGTCTGACAAATTTAGGCTATGTAATCTGTAGCACATTGACTTCACAGACCTTCTGACGGCGTCAGCTTCAAAGCTAAAATGTGAAAGTCATTATTCAAATGCCCAATACATATTCTAGGGTTTTGTTTACCAAATCATGTTCTGGATCTTCCCATTGAAATTATTAAATAATTATTTCCCTTGTCATTACTCAGCAGTAAGTTATTTACGTGCATGTATTATTAGAGTTACTCAGCAGACTGAAAACACTAAGCTTTAACTCTCAGCTTTACCTTCAGTCCTGGCTAATTTTCAGCAAAACTTCATAATTTATAGCAGAGAAGTGCAAATTAAAATTTTCGACTCCTTATTACTATCCTTATATTTCTGCCACGAACTTCTGAAACATATATCCAATATTTAGTCACACAATGACTATTACAATCAGGAGCTGCTGATGGATGAAATTTTATTCTCTCAAAAGCACACAAGACGATGCTGGGGGGAGCAGATACATGTTTGTTGCTATGTCCCAATTATAGAATACTGCACAACAAATGCACCAACGTATACAGACTTCCTCAACTCAGAAGAGTCAGAATCTTCTTCAAATTGGTTAAATATTTGGAAGGTTAAGAGAGATGAAAAGCGATCAATTCTGCTTTAGATTCAACAAGTCCTTAGCAAGGTTAAAAGATTTCCAGGAGATCAAGTGCCCCACAGGCACATCCCCTAAAATATGGCATGGCATCATACATAGTAATGTCACATAAAACAAAGTACTCTCCACTTTAAAGCAGATCTTTCTGTTTACTTGGCTACTGTTTCTGTAAACACATGGCTGTGCCTGAAGGAAGAGATGGCTTCGCTTCTCTGGATACACTTAATATAGATGAAATTAAAAAACAGATCTTCTAAATCCCATGAAGGAACCAGGAAGCATAGAGGCTTCTAATGAACCCTTGTCTACTGAAATTGTTATCCAAAGATCCATTCAGGGTTCTCATTTAATCCCTCTCTCTGCTTTGCTCTATTATCCTAACATCCAGATCTACAGCTTTTCTGCCTTAAAAGACAAGTCTGTCAAGTTCATCTATAGTTTACTTTTCCTCCTCTGCAGCATACCACTTAATATTCCTCCTCCAATACAGAGCTGACTCTAGATTGAACAATCACAGCTCTTTCTTTTAGGCCAGAACTCATTCTTTTGGTTCAACCTGAAATCACAGACCACAGCTTTTCACTTCTTTGCTTAATACAGGTATTCAGAGAGACATCCTATTCATTTTGATAATTCAAAGTCAGACAATAAAGTTAATTCTTTGACAATCTCAGTTTTTAAAACCACTGAATGAAACACGCTTAAGAAATGTTTGTACTGAGGCCTGGAAAGATTTAATCATCCAGTCAGTGGAGCTTGCTAATTTGTCACAGTTAAAGCTTTCAAGTTTAGCACAGTTGTCAACCTTAGATGTGTCCTGAGTCAATTAAAAGGGTTTTAAAGTATATATATATGTGAAGCATTGAATCTGTTTCAAATGCTTTTTTAGTGGTTTTAAGTGCCATCTCTGAAATTCTATACAAAAATACAGATAAGGAACATTCAACATCATAAAATGACTAACTGATTATACAGCGCAGCTTTCAAAATAAAGGAATTAGCAGAGGAAAAAAGAAAATATGATGTATGAAAAGAAGATGAAAAGCATTTTTAAAAATTGTATGACAGTTATCTTTTTAAGCAAGAGAAAGTTGGAAAGGTGGTAGTGAAAAGAGGAGGCAGCCAGGGTTCATTAGAATAGTTATCTGAAAATAATATTCAGATTATTTTGGCAATAACTGATGCAAAATTTTGAGGCTTAAAGGCTATACGGCAAATCTTGTCATAAAGAGGAAGTATTCAAGTCAATTAAGCAATATTATTGTGACAGATGCTTACTTCCTCATAAAACAGAACACCATTCAAATTAAAAGCTGAAGCTGTGGCGACGATCAGATGATCGTGTTATCATAGCATATAGATTATCACTTTGTATTCAATTACTTCATTTTACAGATCTACCCTCAGAAGCTGGCATGTTTGCATATTTTGTAAAACCAAAGAAATGAAGAACAGCAAAGAAAGTTGTTACAACTGCTGACAGCAGAAGTTTTCATTAGAAATCTGAACCATTTTCCCACCTGTGTTAAGTAGGTGAAAAGTTATATTATCCATTGTGGAATATATAATAGCAGGGGACTAAGCATACGCTAATTTTCAGAAGGAAAATATCTATGCAAGGAAAGTGAAGCTGAATGCCCCAATGAAAACAATAATAGCAAGAAAAGGAGTCCAAAGGCCTCCATCATTGAAAAAAAAAAAAAAAAAGATGATTATTTAGAGTAGAATATCATGCAATGCTACATGTGTATGTAGAACTAGAGAAGCCCTGAAACATCAGCTGCAGTCCAGCATGAAGAGGGTAAGCGTAACAATTCCTGTTCAGTACAAGGCTTTTTAATATAAAAAAAGCTAACACCATATATAGGGCACTTAATTTAAGATCAAAGGGGCAAAAAGTGTAACCACATGGAGGAGATGTATCAGTGGTTTTACTTTGGAGCTCCTGTCAGTCCTTTCACACTAACTGGAATAGGTACAGGACAGTTAACTAAGGGTCGTAAGTACCTGAAAATCATTATCCAGTCAGGTGTAAAAACTGGCATTGTTAGGTCTAGTTTTCTTCATTCCCTGCTTTTGCTCAGTACAAAAAAAGCAAATCTGCAGAATTTACACAACTTTTTCTGCTAAGATTCACAGTTTTTTTTTTTTTTGTTTTTTTTTTTTTTTTTTTAAATAGCAAATTCAAGTGAGAATATTTTATACACGTGAGATTTTGTGTATTTTTAATTCAAGGTATATTTCTACCTAAAAAGGTGTGAGTTGAGAATAGGCTACAGCAAGGGAAGGCAAAAAGTTAGCCTTTCGGTACTGACTTCAATATTGAAACCATCCATAGCCTCAAGAAGTCTATCAAATTACTGGTATTTGTTTTCTCATCCCTGAAAATGGTTTGATAACTTATCTCATATGCTGTGTGAGGATTACTTTTCGTAATGCTCTCTGAAGACTGAAAATGGTACTGAAGTACAAACAGAGGACGCTTTTAATTATATCTCAAAGGAGCTGTAGAGAAGCAACTCTTCATAAAAATTTTGGTATTCCAGCTTAGTCATTGTACTTACTTCAAGTCTTTGAACAATTTCTCTGATGTCTTCAGCACAGTTATCCGCTGCAGACAGAAGAATACATTCGCCTCTTTCGTAAAATATTTTGATGCTCATTAATCCAGATGTCCATCCAATAACATCCCTGCAGGAGCAGTTAAACACAACGTTTTTTGATTCCTTTTCAATCAGCATGATAAATTCATTGGAGATTCCAAGGAGACATTCAATGTCAGAAGACTGGCCAAAATCTCGTGCAATCACATTCCACATAATTGCTCCAACACTGAATAAGTGGGCATCTTTCCTTGGTTTCACTTTCTCCTTTTTTTTTGCTCCTAAAGTAATAAAGCTAAACTTCGCTGAAGTATCCACTGTAGCTGTGGTAACAAAGTTTTCTGCCAGATCTTTCAAGTATTCTTGACGTGTCCTTGTGGCCATGGCTCGAAACTTTTCCGACTTATGTGCTGCATTTTCAGCATTAATAACTTTGGCTAAAAGAAAGTCCCTAAAGACTGCTGATTTGGGAAAAGTTACTCCTTTGGGAATGGGTGGACCAAATGGAGGTACATCTTTTGATCTTGAAACACCAACACTAAAAATAGAAAAAATGCAATGGTCAATTCCTTAAAAAAAAAAAAAAACAACACAAAAACAAAACATCAGAAAACAAGCAGTTATCTATGCAGACCAGTTACAACGATAAGTTTAGTTTTAAAATGTAAATTTTCAGATATTTTAGACACAAAGAAAACTTATTTAGCCATTTGTTTTAAAAATGTTTTTTCTTTCTAAATACGTGACATAGTGAATGTATCCTTATAACACAATGATTATCAAGGATGAATTCTTAGGGGGTCACTGACTCCTTTCTTTAATGGAATAAATTTATAAATTCTTTGCAAGATATAAATGAGATCTAAGCATTTTTTAAAACAATTTTTTATTTAAATCTATCACTTTCAGTTTTCATGTAATTTCATTAGATCTAAGAAAAATATAAATAAAGTTGATATGAATCTTCAGACATCTTGCAATGTTAAGATGTGAAGACAGAAAAGGTATCAGTGTCAAACTGTCTATAATGGAAGCACTGCCACTACTAAATTCATAACATTTCTTAATATCTTCAATTTTTCATAGAGAAAGTTTACAGCAAAATGTAAAGGAAATAAAAACATTTTTCTCATTGATACTCTGTTATAACTACAATAGGTAGCTTGGAAAGGTATTTAATCCATAAAAGAATTTTAAAGTAGCATGCAAACTACATACAACTACTATGAGATTGACTGAAATGCAGGCCACGTTTGCCATCATTTAGTAACAATAAAAATGAACTTATGAAATATCACGTAAGAGTATGCACAAAAGAGCTACTAAAACAAAATCAAGTTTCTATAACACATCTTCTCCAGCAATATGATCCAACCTCATGATGCATTCTGAATTTCATATTAAACAAAATATAAAATTCACAAGTGTTAAATCTGTGCCACTGTCCTTGAAGTCCTTCTCATTCTTTGCACACTTCCCAATCAGTTCAGAAATATGCTTCCTCCTTGGTAAACTTGTTAGAATTTATGATACTGTAATTTAACTGTGACAGTCAAGATTAACTGAAATTTGAAATACTACATTCCCCAAAAGCCCTAAGTCAAGTACTTAGTCAAACTCAGGGACTCATATACATTAACAGCATTCTAAAATACTTTATTTTAAACCATTTTCCTACTTTAAGAAACATGCAATACAAATTCTGAACTAATTTCTATTGCTATGATTGGAAAACTTACTTTTAGCAACCTGTCATAGCCCCTTTTTGTGTTCGTAAATCAAGATGCAGAGCTCTGCAAAAGTCATTTAAATCTTACAGATTGTGCATAGTGATTCTAGATATGTGCAAGGAAGACAATGGTGTCTCAAATTCATGCAAAATGAAGTATAAATCTTAAAACTGTACACATAATACCTCTAGCATGCATAAAAAGGTTAGAAAGGCCAGTTGCATTGTATTCTTAGAAGCAAACTTAAATACTTATAAAGCTCTACTCACCTATAGCACACATTTTCAGTGCAAGGATTATGCACTTTGACTATGACAAATACATGTTGAAAGTGGGAACGAATATTTTTTGGAGTAAAAGGAAGTGCTCCTGGCTCTTGGAAGACAATGGTAACTATATCATTTCCTATATGCCTTTTTCTTAGCAGCTAGACAAGAAACATGCATTGAAAAATTAGTTAAATTAAATAAATCACAATTTCTTCATTTTAGCAAACAAAAAATAAATGATTTTTTTTTTCCAGAAATAAACTTTCAAGTTACGATATTTTGGATGCTGGAAATAAAGGATATCAAGCTGAACTGTAAAAAGACAGGAAAAACACCACAACTGGACTAAGTTCACAAAAATACTAATGAGTTTTTCCACATCCCCACACTAGTTCTGCATAGTTTCAGCTCACTTCTCTCTTATTCTACAAGAAAAAAATTATCTTATTTCAGTGCATCAGAATATTAATTAAAATCAGTTCCCCTTTTACAGCATAATATCTGTCTTAATACAAAAAACATTTGATTGTATTTCTCAATGCAATTTCCTCTTCCATATTGCATTTTTATTTAGTATCATCCTTAATGTGATTATCTTTTATTTTAATAGATTATCATGAGTATCATCACAATCTATATATAGCTGCATAATTCAAGAGAGCCAAGACAAAATATTCATGGAGAAACAATAGCTACTAGAAACTGTATTATTTTAAGCAAGACTTCTGATGAAACTTTAAAACATATATCAGAAAATAGCATTTGATTAAGTCATGTGACTTGATCATCTTATCAGATTTAAGATCAAAGTGAATGTAACTGCCTATTTGAACAAGTTACAACGTGCATCCTTTTGCACACAAATCATGCTATAAACTCACCATGTGGAACTTATCACAGAAATAAATGCATCAGGTAAATCTTAATTTGCTGAGCTAGTGAACCATATATTTAGATCACAGTAGTGAAACAGAAGTTCATATTAAAGAGATTATTATTATCTCACAGGTTGGAATTTACACTGCAGTAAAGTTTCTAGGACACTTTCCAATTACAAGGTACAAGGTGATTCATTACTGTTTTGGTTATGTAACTGCATCTGACCATTTACTCTTTCTTGCCATAGAAAATGCCTCATGCTTCTGCCTATACTTTTCCACAGACAAAATTACAGAAAAAATAGAAAACCATAACCTTTTAAAAATTGTATTTATTTCAAGGCAATCACTGCTTGCAAGTATATTTTCTGCTTTTGTAGAACTCTAAGAGATTCTGCTTGCTGCCACAGGTTACTTAAGCAAGTTCCTTACTAAGAGGCAAGTTTTAGAAATGTTTGAAATTGTACTATAAAAAAAGTCCTTTACACAACAACGGCAGTTCACATATCCTATGTCTTGGCTATTATTTCAAGAGCTTCAAACAGTAAGAGACACAAAAACTGTAAATATGAAGTCATCATTTTTAAGAACCTTACCAAGTTTGCTGAGATCTTAGTGACTTCTTCAACATTTTAAAATAAAATCAGCATATCACTATTATAAATAACTGTCATGCATAAGTGGTCAGTGAACGTTAACACAATGCAAAGCGCAGCCATATGTCTGTCCACAGAGAGTCAAAATGCAAGGACGTAGAAAGGGAAGAGAAAAATTGGGGTGATCTGGAACATGGAAAGAAGTGCTCTGGATAGGATAAAGGAACAGGAAAATAAAGTACTGAATGGAGAAGGAGGAGGGAACACATACTTCCCCGAAAAATGTGAATTAAGGATAGCATACTGAAAATGAAAGAGGAATTGAAAGAAACTGGAACTAAGCAAGAAGAATTGTAAGAAACTCTCTAGTTTCTATTCTGTAACTTATATATCCCTCCCAACTTTCACATCCTTCCCCAAGCCCCCAGTTCTCAGTTTCTGCTTCCTCTCCCATTTTGAGGTCTGCTCAGGTGTTGTTTTCTTTCCTTTTCCTCACCCCCTCACCCTTCTGCCTTTCTAACATACTCTAAAGATTCTCATGCCAATGCAGAGCACAGTAGGAACTCTCAACAGGGTACACGGGTCACAGAGAATTACTTACAGTAAGGAGATACCAAACACTCTGACATCATTCCAGTATCAATATAAACTGGCATGGTAGAATTTAAAAATGAACCCAGTCAAGTACGATAGGCAGCCAACAGGAAACCAGCGAAATTTTATTTGGGAATGCAAGACACACAAAGGGGAGTCCAGTAAGGAAAATATGTTAGAAAAGCAGAATCCATTTGATTAAAAGTACTTATACCAAATAATAATTACACTAACTTTGAGATTTTTACTAGAATACACAATTCTTAATTTTCAGATATGCATCTCTGAAGCAAAGTATTAGCTGTCATAAAACTTAGAACATTTACAGGCTATATACAGCCATAAATATCTATCCATTTGTGCAGAATTTTATCTATCTCATCAAACTGAGAAACAACGTATTCTTGTTGTAGTTGCAGTGACAAAATGCTCTCTTCATTAAAATAAATTCCAAGAGTAAAAAAAAACCAAAACCACAATACTTATTTTAGCACATTTCTAAAATAAATGGCTTTAAAAAATATTAATTTCAATCTGTCATTAATCTGCACTAAAACCAGAAAAAATATCAAAAGATATTTCATCAGATCTGGTAAAAATGAGTTTGACATAAGCATATGTGTGGTTATCTCAAGCGTTTCAGCAGTAGGTTAAATTCAAAAAGTTCATTTCACTCTTGCATATCTGTTTCAAGTTTTCATTAAACCTGGTGAAAACTGAATTGATTTAGATTATTCAGCTCTTACTATGTGTATATAGGCAGACTGCAAATATGTGAATGGGAAAAATGCAAAGGAATGATTTGGAAAGGGACTTTGCAAAGGTAAAGTTTAAAGGAGATGGCCTTAAACCATGACTTGAAGAAAAGGCCACTGAAGGAAAAGGAACTCGCCACACCAGGGCTGGCATTCTTTTCTGTCCTAGGGAAGGAGCAGCTGACCTGGAAGTTCTCAGCTTATATTGCAGCCAAAGTGAATATTACCTTGGTTTTTGGTTCTCCTGCTGGCTCTAAAACTAGAGGGATGTCCTGATCAGTGACCAAGCAGGGCGTAGTTATGTCCTGGAAGAAGCAACAAACAGTTCTGGTGTGGCCTGGTTTTGGCTCACAGGTATTTGGAATCTAAGAAAAGTTCAGTGCTTGTTCTTCGAAGGTCTTATTTCTAGATGATGAGGAGTAATCCAGTATTTTGTTCAGTCATTGTCAAACAAAGGATGTAGGGAGAGGGTGTGATAACCTCATTGCCAGTAAATATACAATATGCTAATAAAAAGTAACTATTGAATGGAGGACTTCATTACTAATAGAATCCAAAAGGAAAATTACCATAATCCCTAAAAAATTCCCCTTTTTTGGCTACGTAGAATTAGTGTGATGACTCCTGAAGAGACGAACAACATCTGCATTCCACATCACCTGTAAGTGTCTCTCTGTTCTGTTTCAAGCACAACTGACGTAACTGCATTTGTGGTCTTCAGCATCTAAAATGTTTCAAGGAAAAAGACCTAATCCAATTTTAACTTAGTTTGTGAAAGCTAGGTTAAAATCCTTGATAATTTTTTTCACAGTATTCATTTTGGTGATAGAAGAAAATTTAATAATGATTGCAGATACTTTTTGAACATTAAGGCTGGCTAAATTCTGGTCATTTGGGTGAACTTGTTGTCACACTTCATTAAGGCAGTGTCCGTGCTGCGCAAATAGTACTAGATTCCAGCACCTAAAAATAATGTGGGGGTGAGGTGTCTTCAGATAGACATGGTATTAAACTTGGAAAACTGACGCATTATTTTGATCCCAAGAAAGCAATGAATAACAACATGATGCTTCTACTAAATACTGAACCTGTTAAAGTGACAATGAGTGCTTACTAAAACACTGTGGGAAAGGAGTGTTTGTTGCTGGGGAAAACCATGGAGTTAAAAGGCTGTTATTTACAACAACTGTCACCTGTCGATAAAGAGACACTCAAGGAAATGACAAGAATGTAAGGAAAGTAGAAGAAGAAGTGAAAGGACAGGAACAGGGAGTGGCTGAGCAGAACAGCAGTACAGCTGTACAAACTGCAAACAATAGTGAAAATGAGCGGACCGAGTCAAAAGGATATCCTTTCCTCACAAACAAGGGAAAGTCATGAAAGATGATAAAAGTAGTAAACTCCAAATAAGGTCATATTTACTGTCAGTGCCTGTGATTAACTATGAAAACGTTTATTTTTCTTCTTTTAGGCAAGCTCATTCAGTGCATTATATCATAATAAAATGTACAGTTTTTCCAATTTACATGTACTTTTTCCAGGTAAACATATTCAGATTTTTTCTATTACAGTTTCTTCATCTGTGCCTTGCTAGCTTGTAAAGTTCTTGCAAATATATTATACATATACTAATAAACTGAAATATAACAATGTTTTTGGAGTGTTTCAGGATTTCAGAACCCTGGCTTTAAAGTTATTACTGAAAATGTACAGTACTGTAGGAAAACTTGGGCTATTTAACAAAAACGAAACAGCCAAGTATTCTTGTGTGCAAACCAAAGCAAACACTTCAAATGAGAGTTAAACCATTATGACAGATTACAGAAACAACAACTCCTTACTAAATTAATCCTGTATAGTAATTAAAATTCAGAGAAGTGAAGATATTGATAACAATTTGTTATCTTGATTACTAGCTACTGTCAGAGCTGAGTGTGTGAAGCAGCTGAACATTCTGCCCTCTAAAAGGCACACACTTTCATATATGATTTGTCCAAACATTCATATTATTCACATGATAGAGAATTTTTATATTTTTATGCCTAATTTTGTTTCTTTACACCACATCCTAATCCTGTGTCATACAGTAAAATTCACAGTTGTCTTAACTGTTTAGATGAAACTGTTCGTTAAAGAGTTCTGAGGTAAGAGAACTGACTACCTGAGTCACATTACATACCTCCATTGCAAACTTCATTTACCCTGTATTAAGAATTTTTATTTTTTTTTCTTGTATCCTTTTGTTGCTGCCTTGATACATCTCTTTCCTTCCACAAGTCCTATTGACAGGGCAAGACACTTAAGGTGCAAATCATATGGTTTAACAATAACTAACCCAACTTCTGCACACTGTTCACAAAGAAAACTGAGATAGTATCTTCATTTCATGACAACCCTCCAAAATAACCCAAGTCTTTATATCTCGCACCAGAGGGAGATAATATTCTATAAATAAATACAATATTTATTTCTGCAGAGTTAAAGAAATGTAGACTGGTAGTGTAGAAAGTCAGAAACTATCAGTAGTCTGAGCAGTAATTCTGCTGTTAAGTTATGATGTTGATATATTATACCAAATGTGCTTGTAGTTTTTCAGTTGGTTATAAGAAATATCTGAGACAGGCAAGACAGAATAACCTTATTGGTGCACACTTTGGTTGCTGTGCTATTGTTTAGCCATCCTTAATGCTTTAAAGATATTTTGAAAATCAGGTAAGCAAAGAGAATTATCAGAAGTAAGTACACGGCAGTTTTCTGACTTCACAAGCAGACCCATTGAAGGATACAATTAGGCAAAGAATATTAAGCTGATGCATCAGTAAACATTTTAAGATCTGCAGCATGAAGTAGAGTCATTTAGAAATCTTATCACATGCACATTTTTTTTACCATAAGACTGTTTTCAAGCTTTATTCCAGGCAACATTTAAAACATATGTAAGATATAAACCAACTCCAAATTGAAAATAACTGATTGACCATGGGCAACTGTACTGTGTAATAGCACTGTGAAAAGTAAATATAGAATCAGTTAATAAAGTATAAAGATATTACAAACATCATTTGATCAAGAAAAAAAAAGCAAAAAACCAACATAATCACAAGATTATGAGACACTTCATATAAAAACAATTCAGCTCAATTAAAATAAGTACTGTTTGAGAAACAGTAACTCTGTGTTAATATCTATAAAATAAAATTATACAAAAGTGGTAAATAACATACCTGTTGCCTGTTACTGGGCATGTATGGAAGCATTGTTGATACATGAAACATTAACTCATAATCTTTGTAAGTAGTATAGAGGGAATGAGTTCCTGTTGAATCAGCTGAAAATGAATTTAATCATAAGGTCAGTAAAATAGAACATTCATATGACTTTTTCGGACACCACTCTTTACATGCTATGATTTAAATCTATTAATGCAATTTAAAACTTTTTTCAGTAGAATAAAAACAATTTGTATCAGCTAAAAATCTGTTCTGTAACTTCATATTATGACAGACAGATTCTGCAAGAAGTTACTCTTAGGGATTGCTGCCTAGGGGATAAACAAATTTCGTATAAGCCAGTACTGTAAGATCTTAATATTTCATGGGATAAATAAACAAATGATTTAGTTTTGTATTATATACATATATTATTATTATTATTTAAAATCGTAATAAAGACAACTGACTAATCCCATTCTTTACCAAAAATAAAGTACTGGGAATGACACTTCAAATCTCACAGTAAAACACATACTGCAGATCAGACATTTTAAAATCACAGAATATGTACATAATACGTTGTACAACGATGTAAAGATAATTTTGTTGGGAATTTTCAGAGTTTTAAAAATTATTGAAATACACTTCATATCAGATATGACTTTTTATTAGGTAGTTTAGAAATAGAGTTCACATTTCAGAACGTTTACAGCAAATTAGATGGGATTTACTTTGCAGTCAGAAATTAATCGCTGTTATTCACTTTGATGTCTGGATTACTTAGGTATGACTAATTACCTTCAAAGAAAGAGCTTGGGAACTCTACTCTGCCAAGGCAGACCTCAATTTTTCTTCATTTTTTCAATGTTCGCCTATTTCTTTTACACAATTTTACATCTTTCATAAGCAATAAGTAATAAGCATTCTCTAGCATTCTTTTACATAGTGTTTATTTAGAAAATAAATATTATTTATTTAGAAAGCAGTGACCATATGTTATAATTGTTTATGAATACTTATAGATATTTAAAGGGTAGGTGGGGGGGTAGACTCCTTCGGTGCTGCCCAGCACCAGGACAAGGAGCAATGGACCCATAGGCAATTCTAAACCCATCTGGATGCTTTCTCAAGCAATCTGCTGTAGGGAACCTGCTGTAACATACACCTAAGTGTACCATTCAGCAGTAACTACACTGTATATTTATAGTCCTAAATTTGAAAGCATTTAAGTGTGTTTATAGTTTTGAATACATTCATATTACAATTGGCTTAATCAATTATATGTGCACAAATTATGTTCATTTACGTTCACACAATATGAATTAGTTTGATAACAAATAGGAAGCATAATTTCCATTTAAGTTTCTTATTTGGATTTTATTTTACAAAGTAACCATTATTGCATTCCTCTATTGTAAAATCCTTAATGAAATTAATTTCATTATAAACTTTGTGTCATTTTAGACAGGCAGAGTTTGGAAGATGTAGAAAGGGGAAATCAGCTAAATCTTACAATGTAAATATCTGCTTAAACTACACTGAGCGTGGCAAAGAGGGACAAAGTATCTTGAAAATAATCCCTTTTAAATACTAATTATAGAAAAGCAGATTGTTTAACTTTAAAAAAAAAAGTTTCTTATACAACATCCTACTCAGTCAAGAGATTTAAATTTAGTACTTTGACTTTGAAAATAAGCCAGAAAGTTTCTTTTGAAATTCAGTCCCTTATTTAAGTAAGCTGGAATTTTCTAACTCGGCAGATGCTCCACTGAACATTTCTTAAGTACCTCTCTGTCTGAATTTACAGAATGGCTGCTACTATAAACTTTTCTCTGCTAACAGTTTTAGCAAACAGCATACCTGGACTATGTTTTTCTGCACCTTGTTCTTTTCTGAATACTTATTTCACAAATTTTGGGGGGAAAAAAACAGCTAAATTTCTTTGAGTAATGAAGCACATCTGCTTTTGTGCAGAAAAGCATTTTTACCAAATGAAATAACACTACTGGTCTTAAATAACTTCATATAGATAAGAATTGCAGCTAGATTATCCTAAGAACCAGATTAGATCAGGTACACAGTGGTGGGAAGAACAAAGAAACTTGGAACTTATCTATTCCTAGATCTCTGTGATTATCCAAAAGACAAAAGATTGCACACAAGACAAGAAGGTCTTCCCTTAATTTCCTTTAATAATATCTTTCTCAGCTTCCTTCTTGGCAGCTTATCTTTAACAGTTTAAGCAACTTTCCCATTTGATTATAAGGACATGTAGTATATACAGGACAGCAGGATTTAATCGCTTAAAATGATGTACTTGGCTAACTATGTTTCTCTTTCACTACACACACTCATATAGCACACAAAAAACGATTTTTTTTTCCAGGATGTAGCTGACAAGCTACAGAAAAGATCACTGCTTATCGTGATCAGTTGACAAAATACTGTTAAAATCACATTAAACTAAAAAAATGAGTTAAGCTGAAGTTAAGGGCAGTGATGAGCAAAGCTAATAAAGATGTGTGTCATTGTTTCGTCAACACTGCAATTCCTATTTTTGCTATACTTCTTCTTTGTCTACCGTATAACATTACTAACCAAAATTCAAAGATATGACAATGAAAAGATAAAATGATATTTGCAGAAGATGAACTTGAGAACTGCAGTGCCTACCCTAGATCAGAAACATAACTTACTTTTGTTATCTAGCTGAGCTCTGTATTTACTAAACCCTTTTAGCCGTACTCTCTGGCCCAGCAGATCAAGGAACTCTTCAAAAGCTGGTCCTGCCATCTCATTGTTATACATTTCTTCTTCAGTGCTTTGGCCTGCTTTGCAGTAAAGGATACCAATCTTATGTTGAAAACTCAGCTGAAATAGAAAATAAAACAAAACAAAAAAAAAAACAATTACAGAGTAAAGGAAATTAGTATGAATGAAAATTATAATACTGACACTGTTAATGTCTAGCAGAAAACATTTGAAAATGCAAAACTGTGTGTTCTTATTTCAGAAATGAAGTCACCATATAAAGCAAAAAACAAACAAATATACTGAAAGAAAACCGGATTGTCACTATTCAAACAGCTAAAAACAGTGCAAGACAACTATTGTCTTACTGATGTATTGAAGCAACCTCTACTGCATGTTATAGTATTGGAATTTTAACTGGTAAATTTTGTGTATTTGTCCAAGGTGGGTTTATTTTCCCTTAGTTCTTCTATTTAAGATTCAGCCGAACCATTCCCTATACGTGAACTTTCCCCTCCACAACCTTCTAATTCAGTAATAGCAGCCATTCAGAAAATGTGCTTCTCTCAAGGCAATACAAAAACAGACTCACAGAACAATAATTTCCATTTTCTTGTTCAATAAATCTTGCGTCCACCCCATAAAATTGCCCGTTTAAACAACAACAACAAAATATTCAGTTTCCAAAGGTTCTAATATGTAAATACAAGTTCTATAACAACATACTTCAAGCTAGAAATCAAATAGTAGTTGAAGTTTTCTTAAACAAATCATTCTCAATGGTAGGGTATTAATATAAAAAAAGTTATTTCTTGAGTGGAATATGGTCCTGTTTTCTCAACTTTTATGCATGCTTAAAATGACAAATTGGAAACTCTATGTAGTACTACTATTATTCTTAACTGACAAACCAGTAGAGCTTCACAAACTGACAGACACCATCCGCTGTCTGTATACACACCACTCAGCTCTCCAGATGTTCAGACCAGATCTAATTAAACTTCAGGATTAGTGTCCAAAACAGGAATTATATTTAGACAGTTTCTCACATTAGATCAAAGGTGACAGGAATGGTCTGCTTCGCCTCAGTCATTTGTAAAACAGTCTATATTGTTAAGTATATTATATTCACAGAAATGCTACTGCTCTCATGTTTTATCACAGCAGTTTGTAGGAAAAGGTGTAAAATTAAAACACTAAAAGACTGAATCAAGGAAACATACACTATACAGAAGAAAAAGCATCAAAAATATAATTCCAAACTTCAAATGTTCCTTATCTTTCCTACTTCATGTAAAATGGAGAAATGTTACATTTATTGGAGAGTTCTATGCAAGGCAGTCACCAAGCATCAATTAGAACAAACAAACAAAAAAACCCTACAGTTTCCCAAATCACCCCTGAAGGAATAGAAACTCTCACTATGCTTTTACTAACCTAATTTTTTGTGCTTCATGATTTTAAAATTGAGGTTCCTTGTGTCCCATGAAATTCAGGGTCTAACTTGACAGCATTCTTGGTTTAATTATCTACCTTCAAGCACAACCAATACACAACCAATAGTGGAATATCCTAAAGATGTCCAAATTAATGTAGGTTACAGACAGAATCACTGACACTATGAATCTCATGCTCCAAAGCTAAATGTATTGAAATGAAGTACTAGGATAGCAGTAGACTATTAAAATCAATAGCAAAACCCTTCAAAACATCAACTAGACTGAAGTTCATTTCGTGTAATGAAATTAAAGTATCAGTGGGACAATTTATTTCCATGTAACCTTGTATAAAATGCCCTACTCTGCAATTTCATCAGATCTATATACATGTAAAAGCACACTACAGGACTTGATCTACTGGTATGTAACAGACTGTAATAATATACAATGGCAGCCCTTTCCCCTCTCTCACAAGTCCCAGTCCATCCTCTCCATTTGATATATGCTTTTCATAGGGTGAATCTTTATGTGCTCTCTACATATTCTGACTGAAGGTCATTAACCTTCAGATCAGTTAGGAATATAGAATACATACAGGCTCAGTAAGGACAGGAATGAGGAGTGACACTGCAACAACATTAAGCCTAGACCACACAGAGCACAGATCAACTAGAAATTACCATAGTTTGAAATGAAATGGGTCATCACGTAGAAGAAGATTCAGGGGTATGGATGTGTGCACTGCTGAAGGTGCCTGAGTTAGACCTCTAGTCTCTGGGGAAAGGCAGGGTTAAGATCCCAGTCTGCTCTTGCTATTTCCTCTTGATTGCCATATATACTATCCATCCAGAATGCCTCCCTGATTGATCTCCACATTGAAAGAGTGCCTGGGGAGAGCTATGTAGCTAATAAAATATTCTGGGCTGCATGTCAGGAACTTTTTATTCAGTGTAAAGCTAGCATGAACCCTAAATGGAAGAAACTGGAAGAACTGCTGATATAAATATCAGATTATAGGAAGCAGTACTGTTACTTGACACTTTTCAGCAGAGAATGAGAGTGCTTGTAGCACATTGCCACCTCTACCCCAGCTCAGTGTAATACTCCAATTTAAAAAACAGGGAACATTAAATTAATTTCCTTGACTTTACGATAGTAGTGGCAACAACTAACAGTACAAGTGAATGGCAAGTCAGGGAACCACTTGGGTTAAATATACAGTATAGAAATTCGCAGTGATGCTCCTTCATTCTTTCCCAGATGAGTAATTTTTGAATTAGATACAGAATCATTAGTATAATTCCAAACAGAAGTGAAGTATCCTCCAAAATGTCCTGTCATTTCATGGTTAAAACACTCTCCTTCAGAAATAGTAAAGACAAAGATTTAAAACCATCGTGCCTATGAAGCACTTAATCCTGGGTATTCAATTCATGGACAAGAATTGCTAATTCTAAGTGATCCTATACAAGGTTGATTCTATCAATACCACTATTCCCTAACAAAACTGCAGCTGCAAACATGCTTGCAATAATCTGAGCCTCACACCCATGCACTAGGAGCACTCATGCCCACAAGATTAGTAGATTTAAGCAAAGTAACTCAGCTCAGAATCATTTGGCCTGTGTAGAGGCAGAAATCAAGGTACCTGTAGAAAGTCAATGCCTAAGAAAGAAATATGTAAATGAGCTTTGGGAGTATTTTAAACAGGCGATTCAACTGATGTGAAAATATCAGAATATCAGAAAATTTAAATTGATAAAGTTTGCCAGTATTGGAATGGCATTCCATGCTTATATAAGTATACGTAATTTCAGACATGGTTCTGATCTCGTGATTTCTAAACAAGAAATACTGTGTTTAGCGTAATTGAGAGCAATTTAATAACATGTAATCAGAAAATAATGTCTAAATTTATTGACATACTTGAGTGCTTTGTGTGATTTATTAATTGTGCATAGAACTCCTCAAAATGACAACTTCAAGTTAGAATCACTCATTACTGAACCTTGGTGCCTCGTCGTCTTAAACAGCATAGATTCTTTATCACATAACAACAACTTGATGACTTTTACCACGTGGAGATTTGAGAGTTTTTCTGGAAAGGAACCTCAAAAGCAGCTAAATATCACCACATTCAAAGCTCATATTTTCTTAGGGCTTTTTGTGATCTCAAGCTTTAGTTTGAGAGAGAAGTGAACAATCATAGAGTGATGACTGGTATCAAAAAGTATATATACCATAAACCATTAGTAGAAATGTGGAGTGGAATTAAAGAGAAAAGAAATCCTGTCAAGGTTGTAGATAAACTAATGAATTTTCCTGTAAATTTACAGTCAAACCTAACACTGATCAGCACATGGCAGAATAACTGGGAACTACTTACATTCTCAAATCATGTCAACCATTCACTTTGCATCAGCTTTCTACTGTCATTTTAAGGACAATGCTTTAGCCATGTTTTCTCCACAACCCACTTTATATTTCACTGGAACTACTGATTTCTTTCACTACCTGCCTCATAACACTAAAAGAACTTTCAGTCTGCTGAAGAACAATGCAAACATTTAATAGACTGTTATACAAAATACTTATTATTCTGAGACAGTACTAAATCTCTAGATAACGATTCATATTTTTAAATTCATGATATTTCAGGCACTTGTCACTTTCAGCTACAATGCGTAACTTTTTATATTTACTTAATTAATAAACTGAAAGCATAAAGTACATAAGGGGATTAAAAGCATAAATGGATCTCATGCCGGTTCTATGGACAGCTTTCTGCTTATATCTAAGTAATTATCCCATAAGAAGCAGTATATAAAATAATTAACACTACATTTTGCATGGTGACAGTCAATTTAAAAGCAAGACTGAATTTTCAGAACCAAGTACCAAGAATCAGTAGTGCTATTACCACTGTGCCTCAAAATTAAGAGTTGATGTTTAAAACTACACTACCCATTGAAGTTACTGATCTCCATAACTATTTTTCAGAAATACTTCTCGTGAGTTTGGGAAATATCTCACTGAAGTCAACTAAGCAAGTACTCCCTGCTCTCTAGACCATCCAGTGCCTTTAGGAAATGAATATTATTTATTAGATCTAAATCTAAATTCATTCTGGAACTCAAACAGGAAATCCTGAGAGCAACAGGAGATCAAGAACTCTCATATTCAGAACAGAGCACTACTGATTTCCTTTGTTGTTTTACCAGAAGCACTGACAAAAACAGTAAAAAAATATGGACCTTGGACAAAATTAATTTCAAATTAGATGTTTTCTTCAAAGAATACAGCAAAGAGAAATAATAAAACATGCACACAAAAACAGCTTAATAGTCTAAACCAAAAAGAAATACTCCTCACTCTACCTTCACTTTGTCACAGGAAAAGATTGGTAGACACCAATATGTTTGACGCAACCACGTTTGAAACTGAATTAGCATTAAATTATACCACTGCTTTAAACAATAGAATCCATCAGCTTCAACAGACAGATACTGACTTTTACACAGAACATGCAATCTTTACTTTAAATGTAATAAAACAAGTTTTTAACACTTCAATGAAATCCCTTTGTAAGTTCGTCCTTCCAAATTATTCATAAGCTATGAATTTACCTACAAGCTTCTAGAGAGGCTGATTCTCTTTATTGAACACAAATTTCATAAGCATAAATTTTCATGGGAAAATGGTGATTATTTCATTACTGGTGCAGTTAATTAATTACATAGTCTCAATTATAATTTCCATTGTTTGAACCAAGGAAGATTCTATTCAATCTACTGTAAAAGTTAATCAGAAAATTAGTGTTAAAAGAAATAAAAATTTAAGATATAGAGATATGTTATATTCTTTTGCATTCTTACCTGTAAGCAGTATTAAGGAAACATATTAGAAGTATTTTCATTTTCATACAGCATTTGTACACAGTATATACAGGGCAAAAAAAGATCATGGAAATAACTCAATACAGACATTAGAAGTTTAGTTATAATCCCACTCACTGGTCTAAAGAGGATTGCAATAGCCTAATCATTTTTCTCAAGCTATAACATATTTAAAATAATTTATTTAGAAAAGTTAACCTCATTTTGTCAGTAGAAATGCAGAGCTCATAAGTAAATATTGCCAAAATAAAAAATGTGACTGATCTGCATTACAGATCCAGGCTTATCAATATTATCTGCAAAATATTTTAAATCCCCACTGCCACAAATACATTCTAATTGAATTATCTTTTAAATAAAAGTCATACGTTACATACCCCTTGCTCATCCAATTTAAGTAGCTGTTCAGGTACTTTGGGTGAGTTGGATGCTTGCCTCAGGCACTGAATGCTCAGCTCTGGTATTACATATTCTAGTACTTCTTTGAGAGGCAGACCTCTTGCTGTGCCATGCCTTGCAGTAGATGGTATAGCATCTTCTAAAATTGCTCCTCTAAGTGTAGTAAGCTTCAATAAAGATACAAAGCATTTTAAATTATAATACTAGAAAGAATTTTAGATAACGTGTTCAGGTTTTACAAAAAGCATGAAACAAAGTATGAAGAAAAATATCAATGTATTCAATTTTCTTAAATGAGTAAAAAGATCGCTAGATAACTTTTAAAGACGACACAGGCTCTTATTATCTCAGTTATGTATTTATAATCAACATGACAGGACAAGTGACTGCTTCTTCATATGTGTAACAGGTGAGTTCACACCTCACATACTGTGTTCATTTTTAAGTCTTTGTAACAACAGGAATATTGAATTGCTCCAAAGCATGCAGAGAAGAGCAATGAAGCTGGTGGAGGGAATAGAAAACAAGAACTTATTTGAAGCAATACAGGAAATTGGGCTTGTTTAGTCTGGCGAAAAGGAACCTGAGGAGAGACTTCATTGTTTCTACAACTGCGTCAAAAGAAGCTGCAGCAAGGAGAGTGCCAGTTTCCTTTCTTACATGGCAAGTGACAGGACAAACAGACATGGTCTCAAGTCGCACCAGGACAGGTTTAGATTGGACATTAGGAAGAATTTTTTTAGGGAGAGGTTGGTTAAGTGTTAAAAGAGGCTTGCCCAGAGCAGTGGTGGAGTCCATATCTCTGGAGATATTTGAGATTTCAAAACATCGCAATAAGGGAAACAGTTTAGTGATGAGACTCAGGAAGTCAAGCTGATGGTTGGAATTGGTGATCTTGATCTTCTCCAACTGAAATGCTTCTATGTTTTGTTTAAAGAGATTTACTGATGAACTTATTAACTCAGTAAAATTCTGAAGATTTATTTTTTTCTAAAATAGAATTTTAAATCACTAGGAAAGCTAAAAATCATTAATTTTAATGTCATATTACTCTAGAAAACATGGTACTTGATTGTGAGGTTGGACAGACAAGGTAAGCCACGGCTAATGGCATCTTCATTTACCTTATCCATTTTTTAAGCCATGCTAACTTGTCTTTATTGGCAAAAAGAAACATTACTTAGAAGTGAGTAACCTAAATCACTACTCTCCATAAACAGAGGCACATCTTTTTTTGGCAATGAAGGAAAAAACTAGCCATAAAAAAATTTGTTTCTGCACGTTTGTAAGAAGTGCATGAGCCCAGAGATATCAAGAACTTGTTTTAATAGTAATAAAAGGCAAGCAGTCATGAGGATAATAACATTCTGCATTTTCATGCAAATCAGACATAGTTGCTGTCATAAATATACTATTTTTGCAAGAGACACTAATTGATTTGAAATAAAGATTAAGAGAAATGTCCTTCCATAATAATAATGAAAGCTATTCTTCCAGTTAAAGTAATTATCTTATTAACATATTAATAGAATAGAATAAAATAGTTCCACTTAGAAGTAACCTACAAAGACCGTTAAGTCCAACTGTCTAACCATTTCAAGGCTAACCAAAAGCTAAAGCAGATAGTTGAGGGTATTATCCTTGAACTCTTTTGAATCTGTCAGGCCTGGGGCATCAGCCACCTCACTGTGAAGGCCGTTTCAGTATTTCAATTCTTAATACCCTTGACGCGACCTTCTGCCAGTCACACACATCCTACCATTGGTTACCCCTGAGAAGGAGAAGAGAGCAGCACTTCTCCATTTCTCTTCCTTAGGAAGTTGTAAAGTTCTTTCCACAAATTATTTGAAGTGCATAAAGCACTTCTCACAGAAAAAAAAGCTTCTAAGAAAATAGTTTGAAATAGAATACTCAAAAGTACACTTAAGTTTTAGTACTCACTTTCATATTTTTCCCCCCTCTCTTTTCCCCTGCATTTCTTAATCATTTTTTCCAATCCTTAGAAGCATAACATTTATCAGTTTGGTCCAAATTTGCCCACAGGTTTGTTCTTATTACCTGATTCCCTGTTTACCTCTTGCAGATATATTAATTTCAGCCAACTTACCTCCTTTTGGATGCCTATCTAAAAATAAAAATTGTATGTAGCAGTGAAGAGAAGAACTTCGATCTAGGTAGCAACTATATTTACTAACAGTACAAGAAACATTACTTTCCCAATAACAGATTTACTTTCCAAGTTAGCAAACAACTAGCACCCTAAGTTCTAAGTCAGCTTTCCTCTGCAGAATTACTGAAATAATATTACCAAAATAATATTACCTCACTTGTTCTGAAAACTATACGATAGTTGAACTGAGATCCTTCTTTCTCCTTAGCATCTTCAACCTTCTCCCTCCGGATGCTGACTGCTACAGGTCCAAGATTTTCGTCTATTCCAAAGTAGTTCTGATGCTCTTTTGCACAAAATTGAATGAAGAAAGAAGAGAATAATGAAGTGTGAATCTCCCAGAAAACGTTCAAACTACATTAAAAAATTTTGCACCAAAAGAAGTAGTGTTTCTAATTGAGTGCAGTGATTTGTAAATACATTGGGTGTACTCTGTACTTACTGTACAGTAAGCATGTAAGTCACAAAATATGAACTTTGATTAGTAGAATGATACCTCATCACACAACCCATAATTAAGTTCAACTTCTGATACCGAAATAATTATTTTTTCACATGACATTGTAAGAAACTAATTTGAAAAAACTTCATCTAGATAAAGTTTCTAATAAAAGTTAGTAGTCTCCAAACAAATAAGGTACCATGTAGGTTCCTTCATCCCATTCAGTTTACTCTTATTCTTGCTTAACACTTTACATTCAGTAATTCAGTTTCAAGAAGTGAAAATTGAGACTAGTGACTCTTCAATCTTTGTATAAAGTTAAATTGGAACTCTTAGGCCCTAACCAGATTAAAGAAAAAATTATAATGGAAGCCAATAAAAAGATGCTTGGGAATAGCCTGAATAGATCTACTAAATGCAAACAGCGTATCACCAAACCAATTGCTTTCTACAATGAGATAACTAGTTCTGTGGATGAAGATGCAGCAGTGAATGCCAACAACATGTATTTTTGCAATGCTTTTGATAGCCTTCCATAGTATCTGTGTATGTAAACTGAAAAGACTTGCTTTGGACATAGAAGTTACGAAGTAGACAAAGTAACTGGACAACTGTCCTAAAATGATTCTGATAAGCAATATAAATTCCATTTAGTGGCCAGTTGCTAAAAGAGTTGTATCAAAAGTTGATAATAGACAGGAGCTGCTTCTGTTTAATACTCTTTTTTAAAGATTTGAAGGATGGGATGGAATTTCACAAGCAAGTCTAAATTCAAGGGAAAGAGTTCATGTATTGGAGGTTATAGCTGCACTTCTGAGGGACCTCAGCAGTCTAAGAACACGAAGACTGACACAGACCTGCATTTCAGACAGAGAAAGGTCATGAAATGGCATGGGCTTGGGACAAACTATTTCAGAAGCAGCTCTGGCCCAGGTGAGCACTAAGTTCCACAGCAGTCAGCAGAACAGCCTGGTAGGAATGCAGGCTAACCACACTCCAGGCTGTGCTAGTCGGAATATTCTAGCAGGTCAAAAGAAAAGATTATTCCTCTTTATCTGGCACTTTTGAGACCACACATGCAATGTTGTCACCCTCTGTCCAAAACTGGATACAAATCCAACAGACAATTAGCAAGAAAACTTTGAAGACAACAGGAAGTTGGAGCATGGAACAGACGAACTGAAGCTTGAAGATGAGTTTTCACAGCCTTAAGAAGAGCACAAGGAGAGCAATTGTCTCATCCCATCACCTGAAGGAGAGTAACAGTAAAGGGAGAACCAGACTCTTCTCCAAGGTAAGAAAGAAAGGACAAGATTCCTCAGTTACAAAATGCTGCTCCCCATAATGGAGAATCAAACCAAGGAGCAGGATGCCAGGAGAGTTTGTGAAATCTCTATTTCTGAAAATAGAATGAATCTAGAGAGACAAGGTTCTGAACAGGTTGCTCAGAATCTACTTTTAAAGGTGGCTTTTAATAGCGAATTGGACTGATGATCTTTGGAATTTTCCCCCAAACAGGTTTATGCTATAACTCTAGGTTTTAAATAGTAACGATGCAATAGATTAATTTGTTCTTTTAAGATTACCAACATTAAACTAGTTTGATGAACGAATAAGAAAGTTTTCAGAAATGAATAAGGAAGTTTTCACAAAATTTCTTTTACTGGGAAGTCATCCCAGAGATCCCACGCTTGGAATGGATACAAAAAGATAAAGTTATCTCTAATTATGTAAATGACAGACTTATTTGTCAAATCAATTTTAAATTATATTTCCAGTAATTTTCCCAAGATCTGTCTATAAAGTGGTGGTTACAGTCCATCTCCCACTGGAAAGAAAACGAGTAGCAGCACATTATAAACAGAAAAATTTTTTTGCAAGGAACACCTGGGATCAAAAAGGCACAGACAAACCTATTCTTTCATGCTCACCAGCTACACTACATTCTTCTCTCCATCTCCATCCTGGCCATTATATCTGCATGGATTAATTATGGCTCATACTTCATAGTGTTAAGTCAAAACTTTGAATTTCAATTAGTAAACTTAACGAATCAGTGGAACAAGATTGTACAGATTATAAAAATATTAATTTGTGTGTGCATGAGAGAATAAAATTCATAGGTCAAACATTCTGAACAACATAACTCCCCATAGCTGCTTAGTCAGGCTTTGACAAGGGGTGAACTTAGTTTGTATAGCTCTCTGTTTCAAGGTAGAGAAAACTGTATTCCACATTTACCGGGCGCCTTGGCAGCTATATTACTGAGCAGAAAAATGCAAGCTTGGCAGATATGTTGTACAAGACGTTAGTGGATAAGAGAAAAAAAATTAAGATGTTATGAATGTATATATTTCAATGTTTAGAGTCAGTATTTTTAATTGTAAGTTGTTGTTTTGTTTCTTAGTTTTTTAATCTCAAGCTACAAACTCATTAAGCTCACTAAATTTATTTACGTTGAATTAAAAGTATCATCTTTTTGAAATGAAAGAGGAAAATGCTATTTTCTAGCTGTTTGAAGAGAGACAGTAAATACTCTATCTGTCATTTTGAGGAACAGATGTCAACATTCCTTCTTACATGAAGGTCTTATAGAACTCTGAGTTAATACCAAAAGTTTGCTAAGCCTGCACGTTTCTTTTAAGACATTTTTTTCCACTTCAATATCAGTTCATAAATCCAACAATTGTAAAAACTGTTAGCAAGCATTCCACAAATAAAAAGCATAGTAATAACAGTCAAGTCTTGAGGTATTATGAGGATAATCACACAAAAGGAAAAGGACAACTCAATGACAATAACAGCATGCTTCAATTATCCTTTTTTAAAAAAATCAACACAATTTTTTCCCCCCTCTCATCTCAGTCCATCACACAAAATTGTAGTTCACTGAAGGACACAATAAATAAATCAAAACCATTAGATAAAATAAGATGTTCTAGCTTTTGATAACCTTAACTGGAAACTGAAGATATTTTTCATAAACATTAACATATTTTACATCAGTCTTGTTGGATTTGATTTTAACAATAGTTACAATGCTTATAAATATGCAATATAAAACTACAGCTCATTTCAGAAGATTGAATTCCAAATCTTTCATTTCTTCAAAGGGAATGGAATAATTAGTGCTACACATGCCCGGGTGTTTCTTCAATGCATCTTAAAACAGAAATAAAACTTGTATGCTGACAAGTGCCAATTATAAAACTGTGAATTAAATCACATATGCAGAAAGTTGTTTCTCTATCACAGATATGTTATTGAAGGCAAAGAAAATCAGTAGCATTACATATGTCTCTACATGCAAGTGACTATTTGCTACATTTTTCATTTCATCCTTCCATAATTATTTTGCTAAATTCAACTGTGTTATTAAATCTACAATTCACTGAACAATCAGCTAGGATAACTCAGTGTCACAGAATAGTATCAAGTCTCGGTACGCATATAAATGTCATTTTTTCTTACACAGGAGATCAGCACAACAGCAAGACATTTTGGCGCTGAAAAATACCTGTTTTATATCCTCTATGTGCTTTTTTTTTTTTTTAGGTAAAACTGCACTCAGCGGGAGGTAATCTGGAGATTCCACACATGCCTGATCCCCTCAAACAGCAGATACCAAAAACTGAGTTTTTGCTATGTGTGCCCTGACTTGCTTATTCTTTTACTCCTAAGAGTTATCAAATAAAGGTTTCTCTTCTACAGCTTCTGTTACTGTTCCATGGAAACTTAATACGAGAGAGGGCATGGCATATATATGATTTTAACGGTGAAACCGTAACAGTTTCTTCCTGAATACCAAATGCATCATGGTATTTACTTTTGAAGAACATTACCCACAGAGCACTTAGTAACAAGGACATTAACAATTCACATTCACTAGTATTACACCATATGGAGTACAATTCTCAGATACTATTTAAGTTTTCAATATTACACTAACATAAATACACTTTATTTTTAATCAAGAGATCATTCATCATCAGAACATTAGTTACTTAAAAATAACTTCACTTGCATCATCTTTCAAGAAAAAACATGAACTTTGTTTCAGGTATCTTAAAGTGTTTTCTCTTTGTATTTTCTTTCTCCTTCCAACACTGTTTTTATTGCAAAAACAAAAACAAAAATGTTCAGCTCTTTGGAACCTCTAACACCTCCAATGCAAAAGAATTTCACAAACAAGTCATCTTTTATTTGGCTTAGTCCTTGTCTTTTTTTCCTTCTTCCTACTATACCATAACATTTCTCCATTGACAATTATTTCTGTCTATGCCAATCCTCTCTTCTGCCTTTCAAATAATACACACTACCCTCACAAGTTTCCCTTCATTCTCTTCCACTCTGACTCCCTCAGCACTTTTCGGTCCATTTCAACCTGCCTAGCATAGAAGCCATTTTGAATGCTTGAATTTACTGCCCATCCTTGCTTAGCTATGTGCCTTTTTCTTTCTCATACATGACAGTTCTAGATTTTTCCCTCCTTTTCTTTTAAATGCACCGTTTTTACAATCTGTATGTCCTAGGCTTCCACCATGTTATTAAACCTTACTGGACTTTCTTTTGAGTCTCTCATGAAGGGTCACAGGAGTAAGGAGTACAGGAAGGAATACAGTATAGAGCTTATTTCCTGCTGTTCAAATACAGTTAGAAGACAAAGGAAAAATGATTTCAGGAAGTCTTAGGTTTGGGCGTCTCTTCTTTTTTTGTTTGTTTTGCTTTTTGTTCTTTGTTTTGTTCCTTTTTTTTTTCGTTCTTTTAATAGCAGCAAAAAGATTGAGTGGGAACTCATAACAGATAGGCCAGAGAGTATTTCGGGTTTCTGCCTCTCACAAAAACAGGGATTAGAACACACTGAGAGCAAGGCAGTGCTGAATACAGAGAGCCAAAGCAGATCAGAGTGGAAATCTCCTCTCTGAATAACAATTCAAGCCAAGTTAGTTACTCTACTGAGAAGAGCACCCTGCTACTTTGCAGTTTGATGATACTCAAAAGAGTAAAAGGAGAGGAGAAAAGCTACAACAATCTTCTTAAGGCTCAAAAATTGAATACTGTCAACAGCTCTGCGTTTAATTAGCATACATATGTATGCGCAGTAAACACCCTAGAGACACAAGAAGACAGTTTAATTTAGAAGGCAGTCATGAGCTTTGATAATGAAATGTTTCCTTCTGGAAACACCTTTTTAGGAAATAATGATTTCGATTATGAGTATTGGTATTTCCACAGCTTTTTCTGGGTATAAAACTGATCTTTTTTTTCCTGCCCTCGAAGAAAGTTTTGGAACAGAGAAGTTACTTCATCTACCAATTTAAGTGATCCAACACTTAGCGAATTTAGGCAAGTACTGCATATCTTTACACATAAGCCACTGGACTCTTTGCTTACCCATAGGGAAATATTAAGAGGCTTAACTTTAGTAGCACATTTCAAGATCCCCAGTAATACTTAGGTCTTCCCATAGAGAAGAATTTTACTTTTTTTCCTAAGCAAGTAAAATCTAATCCAACTGATTTGAGACATGCACGCATTAGAAGAAATTACCTTTTCCATAGAAGAATTTGCGGTAATAATACGCTCCAAGATCAATGTGTTCTATGATGTAACGCTTCACTTTCTCTCTGTGAATCGACTGGTTTTCTCTTGGTACCTCTAGCACTGAAACACCAGCATTTGTGCAATGGGAACTCAGAGACGACTCAAAAGAACAACTTTCACCTGAAGAAAAAGATGCTGAATTTGCCCTGGAAAGTGCAATCCGTCTGTCTCCTTCCCCACCAGTTTCATTCCTGAAGTAAGGACAACTTAATACTAAGTCATTACTTTTCCCATCACCCTCATCAGCATCTAAGTTCTCTTTTGAATTGAGATCTTCTTTGCTTCCCAAAGGCGATTCACAGTTTCCCGTTTGGCCTGCTGGCATCTGAGTTTGTGATGCAGCTGAAGCCCCAGTGGTTATATTTTTCCTTTTTCCCACATTTACTCTGGTAGCCATTGCTTCATTTATGTTAAACAAAATGCTCTGGACATCGTAATGTGCAAAACACTTCTGACAGTTCCAAGAGCGAACATTTCTGTCGAGTCTATCATCCAGATCAGAAGAAAACTTAAAAGTTTCATGTTCACTTTTAACTGTTCGTAATTTTCTAAACAGAGACGTTTCTACCGTTTCTGATTTTAGTCGCCTCTTGAAAGATTTCTCCCTTTCTCGACCAATAAGCAGGGCACTATCCATATAATCCAAGCCAGAAATCCTGACAAATTCTCCCCTGGAAATCTGTGCAGCAGCGTGTAGACTTGGAGAAACTGAAGGATCACAGTGGAAAAACTCAGGAAATCCAAAAGGAGCAAGGGCTTTATGTTCAAAATTTTCCACTCTGTATCCTCTTAGCATTGCAAAAAAATTTTCTCCAGACAATCCTTGCCTGTCAATTGAAGAAGTACTGCCATATTCTCTATGAAGTGCTGCTCCAGTATTTGGGTTGACAGCATTCTGGTCTAAAACATCTTCAGCATCAATATCACTTATTGTCACATCGCTGTTGCTTCTCTGCCTTATGGGATGAAGTCCCCTTTGAGGGGAATGAACAAAAAGATCCCCAATAGAGTATTTTCCCTCTGCAAATTCCAGTTCCAGCTCTTCTTGCTGCCCTTCATTTTGGTCATTTTGTCCATTTGGATGTACTGATCCAACGCTTTCATAACTAGCTGGTGGTCTGTTTTCCCAAGCAGCTTTACTCAGCTCTTTAGAGCAATCCTTTTTAGGGGGCCATTCAGATACCCTTGCTCGAACACCCATTTTAGGCACAGCTGGTGTACCGTTCGATTGACTACTCTCAGATTTGCTAGAAGCATTTGAAGGAACAGGAGGACCCATGCTACCATTCAAAGCCTTAAGTTTTCTAGCAAAATAATCATCAGATTGCATGCTTCTTGAAGACTCCCTGAACTTTGAAGAAGTTCTGCTGATTTTGTGCTTATCTTCTTGCAAAGACCTTTGATCACTCATGTCCAGTCAGTGGGAGGGGAACCACTAAAGTCACATAAATGTACTGTTAGTTTTATTATTACATTGTTTTTTCACGGGCCAGTAAACCCCAAAGTAAATACACAGTTACAGTCTTGCCACAAGTAGTAAGTAGAACTCTCAGTGTCCCATTTTTGTCCAACTTCTGCCAGGAGAGCAATCTTAAAACATTTCCTTCCGTTCAAATGCATTCAGTTCAGTATTAATCCAGTCAAATGTTTTTTATCTGTTTAGAAAAGAAATGAAAACAAAGCGTATTAAAATGTTTATAGTCAACAATGGTAAGCTTTCAGTGTTGTTTGTATACATACTATCTCCCATGAAACTGAAACTAATGAGAATGTTTCTTGTGGTTTTATATGCTCTGACACTTAAAACACAATAAATGCAAAAATTCCAGTTTCCTACATGATCCCCACAGGATGTGAGTAGTTTGGACTTGCACACCTGTTCATTGGCCAGCCAGTACATGTACACTGTCTAGCCAGCTGACCAGGTTCTGACAAACATATCAGCTATGTACAATTCTGTCCTTTTCTTTCCCCCCCCCCAATACTGACAGTAATAATAGATGCCTAATCTCTACTTAATCACTGTTTTTTACACAACATGAGAGTACAGTCATCTCCAAGACATCTTTTTAATGTTTGCTTGAGACTGATTAATATAGGAATTACTGAGGCAAGAGTAGTAAAAATGTAAGTAAAATATATGAAAACAGATAGGACAATAGACAAATCAAAATTTTCCATTTAAAAGAGCATTGTAAGAATTAGTAAATTTTCTATGATAACTCAGTGAATAAATGTATTTTCCCCCCTCTCCCAACAGATTTCCTTATGCTCCTTTACTTAGAGTGCAAAACAGCTTTGTTTGTTACATTAACATTCCACTAGCTGGAAATGTGGATCGTTAATGTAGTTACTATACTAGAGAATGCATCTGCTGCCTTCCATAAACCAGACAAGAGAGTAGCCCTATTGGTAAGTTTTAAATTACTTTTAAATTTGGAATTTCTAGGACAAATATATATATATCTTTAAAAACTTTAATGACCTCAAAGAAGATTATAACTCATGCTGTGAAGATTCGTTCACAAGCAGAGCACATACTTTAATGCATCACATAAAACTAGACTAACAAACATATATGCCTTTATGAGACTTAAAGAAAGTCAGGTCAAATTAGACCTAAATATGAA
The DNA here is from genome assembly GCF_023343835.1 of Lagopus muta. Taxonomy (NCBI): domain Eukaryota; kingdom Metazoa; phylum Chordata; class Aves; order Galliformes; family Phasianidae; genus Lagopus; species Lagopus muta. The sequence continues at coordinate 71,251,223 of NC_064434.1, forward strand.
TTCTCCACTTACTTCAGTTAAGATAAGAGATAATGAGAGGAGCTCAGAAAATGATTTCTGATTTCCCTATATTTAATGCAACAGAAACTCCCAAAGAGGGGAGAAAAAAAAAAAAAAAAAAAGAAAAAAAAAAAAAAGAAAAAAAAAAAAAAGAAAAAAAAACATGTGAGGCAGGGAGGAAAAGGATTAATTTGAAATAAAAGTTCAGAGTATTTTTTTTTCTGGTTGTCAGAAAAAAGAAAAAGAAACATCACAAAGATGCATTTCATACAGCAAACTTGAAGAGTCTGCTAAAATGAGTCAATAAACACAAGCTAGCATTATGAATATGATGGTTTCTATGCAACTCATTGTTACTGCTATCTATATCCAACAAGATAGCATGCTTTGATTGACATCTGGTCTATGGTGATTACGCTATCCTGTACTTGTTATTTTTAATGGTTTTCTCTCTCCATAATAAGAATTGAGCAACTCACAAGCATCTAGAGATGATGTTGATACTACCTGATATAAACTTATTTTATTTGGTAAATGTAATGAACTATCACTTCCACCAAGAATGCTGTCAGTAAGATCATGAGTACTCGCTTGTCCCATTTCCTTCAAAATCTTCAAGTCTTTCTCTTCTCATTTTATGATTTAAGAACGGAATCACTAACAGACAAGTCAGAAGATAAAAAGCTCCATGCTGCCTACCCTGCTGTTGTCCTCTTGCCAACTCTTCCCACTAAGGCTGCTGGATGTTATGCAAATAACCTCAGTTCCTTCCACACTGCTACAAAGACTTCCTTCTGAGCTCAATACAGCAGCCGGTTTGTTAGCCACAGTTACAGTTCTTTAAAATGGAATGTTTCCAAGTTTTCTGGGGACCTGGATATATGCCCACAGACGCTCCTGTGCCAGTAGCAGAGCAATGAATAAGAACTGTACTACTGCTCTATCTTGTCAAAAGGAGGTTGTTTGGTAACCCTGCCTCATGTCAGCCTTGATAGACGGAAATGAATTATTTAAGAAGTCTTTCTGTAACCATTTTGTTGATCAAGAATTTGGAAATCTGCCCCTATTATTATGTAATGTTATCATCCTAAAAAGGATACGTAATTTGGATGAAAGCATTAATCTCTACCATTCATCAAGATGACAATTCTACAAATCATGACTCTCAAGATCTACTAATCTTAAAAAATGGGAAGTGCAATTTGATAAAATAGGAGTATGGGAAGAAAGAAGATACAAAAAGCTGAAGACATATAATTTGTATTCACATAATTCTACGCAACATTTTATGTGTGCTCAGTTTCTGCTTAGTTTCCACTTTTCAAAGAAATACATGGAAATATAGTATTCTCTTTTTTTTTTTTTTTTTTTTTTTTTTTGCCACTATTGCAGAGTAGCAGCTACACAATGGCTACTTTATGGAAATTTAAAGCAAGTCTGAAAGAAAATTCTGTTCAATGAAAATGAACAAAGCAAAGGAGAAATGTACGTAGTTTTCCAGCTACTGATATTTTCAAAAATTCTGAACATAACCCACTGAACAAATCTGATCCAAACTATTATTTCCTAAAACTAATACAGGAAAAAAAACAGTACATTTTCAAAACAAGAAAATTCATATGAAAATATTTTTAGTATACATATTAAAGGCATTTATTTCTTAACCCTGCAGCCTAATTCCAAGTTGATTCTGAAATCAGAATTACCCAATTGTCATTAGCGAAATAAGGGCTATGCTTGGACTTCAAGCATGTGTCCGAGGCAGAAAATTCTGGTCACATAAAACTGTGATTTCATACCATATGACAGTTGACTACGATATCACAGGAGAACTATTACTTAAGATTGGAATATGAAAAAGGAAGATGAGCTCTTCAGGCATTTGTTTTCATGCAAATGTCTCTAGAAAGCCATGATATTTAAGAATAATTGTCTTTAAATAGAACATTTCTTTCAAAGTTTTCTATGAGGCACAGTGAATATTAAAGGATAACACTAACTATAATTGAGCTGCTTATTCAGATTGCAGCTGTGCAAAATGGTTTGGAAATAATAAAATGAACAAATTATGAGCACAGTTCATGAAAAAGTGATTCAAGTTATAATATACCAAATTTACAATTAAAGCTATAACTACTAGAGAATAAATGGTTACTTCTCATACGAATATTTCAGACACTTGATTAATATGCAGACATTGATAAGAGACAGAGGAAAGATGGGAAGTTCTTCGTTTGACTACAGGAAATACATCTGAGTCGCTATGTAGTGAATATTTGTTGCAGACTTCCTTAGTTGCTTTGTCTTTCCTTACAATTATCATAATTATTGCAAGAGAAATGTAAAAGAAGAAAGTTAAAAGAAACCTTTGTTGAAATGATAGAGTTACAGAAATATATTTTCCTACAGAATAATCAACCAACAATCATATCACAGCTTAAATTATTTAGGATAGTGTGGCAGGGTTGAGAGGGGAAAATAATAACTAGGAATGACAACAGCGTACATGGTTCTCAATACCAGTACAAGAGCACCACATTTCTAGTCAAGGCAGTACAGTTGCATGACTTTGGAACACATACAAGATTCACAGAACCATATAATGGCTTAGGTTGGAGGGGATCTTAAATATCATCCAGTCCCAATTAGCTGCCATGGGCAGGGCTGCCACCCACCAGCTCAGGCTGCCCAGAGCCCCATCCAACCTGGCCTTAAACACCTCTAGGAATAGGGCATCTAGAGCTTCTCCGGGCAGCCTGCACCAGTGCCTCTGCACCCTCTATGTAAAGAATTTCTTCCTAACATCTAATTTTAATACCCACTCTTTTAATTTAAAACTGTTCTTCCTCATCCTATCACTACCCGCCCATGTAAAAAGTCAATCTTCCCTCCATCTTATAAGCTCCCTTAAGGAAGGCAACAACAAAGTCTCATTGAAGCCTCCTCTTCTTCAAAGAGAGTAAGCTCCCTCAACCTTTCTACGTGAGAGTAATGCTTCAGCCCCCGATCATTTTCTGTACCCACTCCACATCTTTCTTGTGCTGGGGATCCCAGGCCTGGACAGTGTACTCCAGATAGGGCTTCACAGAGATAATCACATTCCTTCTCCCTGCTCTTTTTATGTAGCCCAGGATACAGCTGGTCTTCTGTGCAGCAATCACACACTGTTGGTTCATGTCAAGCTTTTCATCCACCAGGATGCCTAAGTTGTCCCCCTCAGTACCCTCAGTAAATTCTTCACGGTCTGTGCACATATCTGGGTTTGTCCCAGTCCAAGTGCAACACCTTGCACTTGGCCTCATTGAACCTCACTCAGCTCTCATGGCCCCACTTTTCAGGCCAGTCAAGGTCCCTCTAGATGGCATCCCTTCCCTCTATTGTATTAAATATACCAGTCACTTTGGTGTGATCTGCAAGCTCGCTGAGGGTATGCTCAATCCCACTATCCAAGCCACTGATAAAGATGATGAAGAGCATTGGTCCCAAGAAAGATTCTTGGGGGACACCCACTCATGACCAATCTCTATCTGGACAAAGATCCACTGGTGTAAATCATAATAACAAAGTACACCTATCACCATATCTTCTATTACTTTCATTGAATATTCATTTCTTAAATATTAAAAGATCAATTGATAGTTTCACTGAAAAACATCATTCAAGATTTTCAATCAAGCAACCTAGGTGATCTCTCAGTGAACATCAATGTTCAAAGGGCAACGAGGCTTGTGAAGGCCAAATATGCCCCATGAAGAGAGACTGAAGGAACTGGGGCTGCTCAGCGTGGGGAAAAGGAGGATGAGGGGAGACCTTATTGCTCTCTTCCAGTATCTGTAAGGTGCTTACAGTGAGAGTAGGACTGGTCTCATCTCACTAATGACATTTGACAGGACAAGGGGAAATGGCCTTAAGTTGTTCCAGGGCAAGTTTAGGTTGCATATCAGAAAACACTTCTTTACAGAAAGGGTTGTTAAGCGCTGGAATAGGCTCCCCAGAGAGGTAGTTGTTTAAAAACCATTTGGACGTGGTGCTCAGGGACATGATTTTGCAGAGGGTTGTTGGAGTTAGGGTAGTATGGTCAGGTCATGAGGTCATGGTTGGACTCTATCTTTAAGGTCTTTTCTAACCTGACTAATTCTGTGATTTTATGTTTTTATCTACAGCCATTAATGACTAAAATATTAATGTCACTGATCTTAAAGTGTCTTAGAAATCAATGGCATCCTGGCTTGCATCAGAAACATGGTTTGCATCAGTGTTGCAAGCAGGAGCAGAGAGGTGATTGTTCCCCTATATTCAGCACTCGTGAGGCCGCACCTCGAGTACTGTGTCCAGTTTTGGGCCCCTCACTGCAAGAAAGATATTGAGGCCCTGGAACATGTTCAAAGAAGGGCAACGAAGCTGGTGAGGGGTCTGGAGCACAGGCCATATGAGGAGAGGCTGAAGGAGCTGGGAATGTTCAGCCTGGAGAAGAGGAGGCTCAGGGGAGACCTTATTGCTCTCTGTAACTTCCTGAAGGGAGGTTGTAGTGAGCTGGGGGTCGGCCTCTTCTCTCGTGTCATTAGTGATAGGACCAGGGGGAATGGTTTCAAGCTACGCCAGGGGAGATTCAGGCTGGACATGAGGAAGTATTACTTTTCAGAAAGGGTGGTCAGGCACTGGAATGGACTGCCCAGGGAGGTGGTGGAGTCACCGAGCCCGGGGGTGTTCAAGGAAAGGCTGGATGTTGTGTTGAGGGACATGGTTTAGTAGGAGCTATTGGGAATAGGTGAATGGTTGGACTGGGTGATCTTTTAGGTCTTTTCCAACCTTAGTGATTCTATGATTCTATGATTTTCCATCTGATGTTTTATCATTACATTTTCTTAAAACACCAACATCAATATTCTGTTGTTCCACTAGCACAAGTTTTGAAACAAAGACGCATAAAGGTTAATTCAATTTCCAAAACAAACCGGAAAGCCTGCTATTCTTACAGTTCTATTAAAGACTGTTCAGTTATGCAACTTATGCAGAGTTTAACTATAAAATTCAAATTGGAATTACACATAGCTCACGTAGAACCATGCACAGTAGCAGAGTGAAATCACAATTGCAAAATGATCACTAACAAACACACTAAGAGTCTTTGAACTCTTCACATTCAGTTGCATTATTTTTAAATGAAATTGTGTAACCTCACAAAAATACAGTAAGGCCTACAACATAATGCTATTAATGAAGTAAAGAGGAAATGTCTTAATATTAAATTCTTTTAATTTTTCTAGGGAAGAGTTGAAAGTACATCTACCAGCACTGACCACTTTTTATCCCATGAGAAAGAATAAAGAAGAAAAGAACAGAAACACTAAACTCTTCACAGAATATTGTTAACCAAAACATTATTATTTTTTTTTTGGCAGTGTGAATCTTTAATTGCAAATAGAATCTACATACCTGTCAGTCAAGTTTTTCTATCAGTGCAAATTTTAAATAAACAGAAATCACCAAAGAGTCTTTGTTCCCTTTCTTCTCTCCATTCATGAATCTACATGTCAAAGTACAGGGAAAAAAAAAACAAAAAACCTCTGCTTACTGAACATTAAATAATCTATTTTCTACAGGGAGACTAAAATGACACCTGGAACACATTTTACATTTATGTATATTATCTCCTTAGGACAGAAGTATGGCAGACTAGATGACTGTAAGATTTTTCCATACCTTGAAGTATTTAGGCATACTTATCTCTCTGCCTGCAACATTTCATAGTGATTAGAATTTCCTCATAAATATCTTTATCCTTAAAAACAAACAAACAAAACAGTAATACAAAATATTTACTTCAGGTTTTTATTTTGGGGATTTTTGTTTTGTTTTGTTTTTTGAGAATGAAGATTCTTTAATACATAATGATACAGATACAAACCAGAAATATCAGACAGCAGATAATTTAGGTAAATTTTCTATAATACTTCACATAGCCAGTGTAGTTAAAGAGCTTCCAAAATAGAAGTAAAAAGCTGCTTTTATGGCATGTATTTTGCCTCAATCACTAGAAATGACTTCATAAGAGAGGTCAGGCTAGAGCACGAATGATTCATCTTTTAGAAGAACTTTCAGTTACAAAACTAAAATATTTACTGCAGCAAGCTTCACTCAAAACCAGACAGAAGTCATTTTCAATGGTCTCCTAAAGCAAGCTGCACAACATCAGAATCCTTCATTCCTTTGTAAAAACAATGATGTCTACAGGCTTAGAAATGGTCACATGTTCATGTTTTCCTGAATTGCCCTTTGCTGTTTGAAGGCACGTATTCTCATTTAAACTGGATAATCCCCCAAAGGCAGGGAATGTTTCTTGGTCCTGATCCAACAGGACCCTCATATGCCAGCCCTATTGTACAGGATGCTAAACACTATGATAATTCTGTTGGTAAAAAACAAATGTACTAAATCATTTTCAGAGGCAAAGCTTAGAAAGAAAGACAGGACTTATACACCACATTTTGATCATTCAGACACAAGGGAAAGGACTACTACCTTGCAGTGAGCAATCGTTTGCATAATGCAAACAGAAAGCCACTAGTTGCTGAATAACCTGCTGCATGACAATTTTACGTGTTGGGATAATGATCCAAGGAAAATTCTGCATCTGTAAACTGACTAGCTGGTGATTACAGAGGAAAATATTCATATTATAATCAAGAAATGTATTACATGTTATACATTTCAAAGCGAACTTGTTACTTTCAGGTTGCTCACAAACACTACCAAATACAGGAGTTAAAAGTCCACAATTGTTGTAAAACACTGGCAGAAAAAAAAAAAGCAAATCACTATTTAAGAAATAATAGACATGTATTCCATTATTCTGAAACAATTAAAGAAAAATACATTCTACCTATTTCCAGAGTTAATCATAATGTCCTAAAGTATCAATTTTTCTTATTGTTCTAGCTCAGTGCAATAAGTAGTATTGGAATTCCATTAGAAAAAACACTGAGCAGCAGCAGGCACAGGGAAAAATTAGAAAAAAGAAAAAGACTATTAAGAAATGGCCCGTCCAGTTTTATTCCAAAAGTAACAGTAAGAGAGCTTTCGCACTCAACATATAACAAATTTCTGCAGACAAAATGATATGATAGAAAAATTACAAGTAGTTAGATAATATCACTAACTATAACTAGTGAAGCTAATAGTCTGAATTTTAAATCTTCAGGAATACAGCATGAGTTCAAACAAAAAATACCTAAATGTTTTAAGACTTCTCATTGAACATGTTAGCACTGTTATACACTTTCTGTAGAAAATACATGTTCTAGGTTTCCCAGACCATTTATGGGATGTTTGTAAAACTATTTTCACATACTGCTTATAATTGCTTTCTATTATTCTGAATCAAATAATGAATACTGGATCTGGAGACCCTTGGTGTGTCTGAAGAAAGGGCTTTTAATGAGAAGTTTATAAGAAAGAAATGTTAACATTTTGACTGGAATTTCACATTTGGGAGCAGAAATTTGGTAGTAGGTTCAGAGGCTGTATTTCATTTGAATAAAGAGTCAAGCACTGAGAAAAAAGTAAATTGTTCAGTAAGGAGAATAGATTGCAAGCTTTGAGTTTCACAAGTCAATGTGCCCCAACAGTTTATAAAAGGCATTTCCATTTTTCATAAGTGTACTACAGTGAAACCCAAAATCAGGATGGATTGTCCACTCAGTAAAAAGACAAACCAACAAAAAAACAAAATTATTAAATAGTAACAGAATTGTAGGGGTTGGAAGGGACCTCCAGAGATCCCTGAAGTTGCCTACTCCTTAAAATAGGTTTCTAATTCTGACAGAGTACTCAGAAGAACTCTGGAAATGTATGAATCCACTGTTAGTCAGAAAACAATGCAATACCTTGAGTAAGAGGAAAAAAAATCCTAATCAATTCCAAAAAAACGTTTTCTATTTTGCCAAATTATCATCAGTGAGAGCATGAGCGCCCAAAGGAAACAGATCTTATAGACTGGATTCAAAGGTACAAAGTCTCCAGGTGGTAACTGAGGAAATTTGACCTCTTGTTCTGTTGATGTTCATGAGAATTGAACACGTCATCTTACAGGTCCCCATATATTTTCTCCCGTGGCTCAAAATGTTCACCTTTTTAAGATTAGTTCAATGCCTACAGGTAGCACTGAGAAGCTGCCCATCAATTGTTAAACTGCCACACAGACAACCCTTCCACCCATCTGCCCACCACCCACACAAAGCTATGGGAAGTGCAGAATATCTGCATGTGACATTAACATTCAATTTCTATGAAATGACATTATTACTTCTGTTATTTTATGCACTGTGAGCAAATACTCTGTGACAGTACTTGAAAGAGATGCAAAAATTAAAATAAAACCTTAAAAACTTCGCTAAACATAAGCTTTGTTTAAATTTGTCTTCATAACATCTGTCTAGTGTATGAAGAATAAAAACACATTCTGGTTCTTTATGAGTTGTCATGCAACAAAGCTACCTGATGATACACAAAGTTCTTCGTTAGGACTCCAATTCCTAGATGTATTAACAGCTCACACAAATACAATTATTCCAGCTTCTTTTGGAAAAAAAAAAACAACAATACTATTTTGGTGGTGATCTAGAGAAGTCCCATAGGAAAACCTTACAACTCATTACCACAGAGAATAATCCTCTGTTCCTATCCTATCATACTGCAAATGCACTACACAGCCACTCTGCATGTATGCATCATCCAATAATTCCTCAAACATTCTGCAGTGTCTCGACGAAACACACAAAAGCAACGTTAACTCCCTTTTCTTCTGCTAGACCAATTGCATTTGCCCAACATTTCCAAGTACAGGTAAGTGAGCCTATATCTCCTGTCACCAAATAGTGCTGCCTAAAGAAACAAATGCGTCTCTGAGCATAGCCAAGTACAAGGAGTTGTTCTATAGCTTCATATTGTTACTACCCAGGTATCATCAAATGAATATTCACAATAATGAACACACACAGTTTCTTGAAATTTTTTTAGACTGTGACTCCTGTTAGAAGGACTGTAAGCTCACCATCAGCGTTCCCTCAGGCTGGATGAAAAGCTATCTGTAATTACTAGAGGCAACTGCAGACATTCGCCCTCTGTACTTTTCAGGAGCTGAGTTGGCTCCACAAATTCGAAGTCATTTCAGCATTACTTCAATTCAATTCATGCACCACAAACAGTGACCTGCTGTTGTTAACAGCACTTTTTCTGATATTTTGAAACCTCTGGAGAGGTAGGCAATCACAAAGTGGATAAATATAGTTTTACAAATTCAAGCTAGCACATTTTTAGGGAAGAAAAAAAAAAAAAAAGGACCTTAGGCCTACTTCTTTAAAGCAAAGGAAAAATCTGAGTAATCTTGCCCAACACAAAAGAACAAAATATTGAAAAAACAAACAAACAAGTACACCTTCATTAATTGATAATAATTAAAAAGTTGACTATTGTCCATGATGACAGATGGACTACTGAAAAATCTAAACATATAGTGTGGAACAGATCTAAAATTTTCACTAGAGAGTACAAAATGCACATAAAAGGGCATATTTTCATGAAAAATAGAAATTCTAGCTTCTGCACTATTCCTTATGTTTTCAAGACAGTAAAACAGGAAAAAGTTTTATGTCATGTCATTGGCAATAGAATGGCTTTGATATCATAGCTCAGAATTACTTTCAGCAGTGAAGAATGAAGCAGTTGATTAAAGTTTTTAAATAGAAATAGAAACATTAACCTTTATCTTGATTACTTTTTTTTTTTTTTAAATGGAAACTTGGCTCTTTATTGACTGGTACAGACTGTGAGGTGGCATAAACTGAAATACTACTGGCCAATTTTATGCACCTTTCCAATTGACCCGGGCTCCGTAATTTCAGATATCAACAAGTACCTTCTCATGTACTCTGAAGTAATATTGCACATCACCATATATCAAGAGCTTTTAAATAAGTTCTTACTGAGAACATACGCTTTCATTTCTTCTGTCCTTTCAATCTAATCAAAGATCAAGCTAAATATGGAAAGAAAGGATGTTGAAATCTATGGTGATTGGAATACACTTAATTCATACAGTCTTAGAAAGTAAAAACAATTTTGATTCTAATCCTACAATGTAAATGTGGAAAGCAGATTGCATAATATTAACAAAATATTTTAGATTACTCTTAGTTACCAAACAACTTGGCAACTTTAACAGTCACAGATCTCTTTCAATGAAGGAAACCTTTTCACATAAACTAAAATGCAAACAGAAGAACAGTAACAGAAATGAGAGAATTCCTAGCAGAATATTGCCCTTCATTTCCCAGCAGTCCACTCAAATTCAGTACAACTTAAGAACAATAAAAAGTCAATGCCATTTGTACAGTGATCATTTGATATCTTATCTGGTATGAGACTTAAGATTACAACTGAAAGCAATTTTAGTAAAATGAAAGTTTTAAGTAAACAATGTCTTACATCCCACCCCATCCTACCCATCTTCTTGCTCCTTTAAAAAACAAAAGTAATTTAGCTATCTTTTATCTTTCTCTGGCATTGCTCTACAGTTTTGTCTTCAGTTTGTTAGGGAAAAGTATGTGACAGAGAATTACCATGAATTGTCCTGCTGCAAAAATTTGCTATATATTTTCATTTTAAATAGGAACAAAAGTGTTTTCAAAACTACAGTTTGGAAGCATATTTCAGAAATTCTGAGCCAAATGAGCAAGGATCTCACCTTCCTAGCTCTTCTAAACAGAAGACTTCTACAGTAGACATATTTTTCTGACAGAGTCACTGTGACCAAAATTAAGGAATGAAGAGTCAATTTTATAATCCTTCCTTCTTGAGAGACTTTAAAGGGAACGTTTATAAGCCTGTCTTGATTCTTAGTGTGAGGACAATGGAGTAAACTAGCCTGTAAAAGGTACAGTCTTAAAAATATGTTCTTAACAATACAGAAATCTTACTACTTTGCCCTCTACCCTCTCAACTCCCAAACTTCTCTTTCTCTGGATCCTGTAAAAAATCTCTTATGAGACGAAATGATGATAGTTTCAGGCTATTCATAACTCTGCTATCATGTCCCTAAATTCGTTGGATAAAGATGACTTTAGGATACTTTTTGAAGACACTTTAAGATGACTTACCAAAATATTTCAGTAATTAGCAAATTGTGTAGCTTAGTGACATTATGAACAAGTCATATGATGAGGGGGAAAATAAACACCCATACTCAACAGTTTCAGTAACTTACCTTTACATATCTATCTGAATAGATTAACTGAATACTGAATACTACTGGAAGATACGAACAATACAAATGTGATTCACTATCAGGCATAGGGAATATGAATTAAATTCCATGCTTATCTGGAATGGTTCACATTTATAGGTTTTTTTTTTTTGCTTTTAAAATTCGGATTACATAATTCCTCATCCAACAATTCAGACACTGAATTTTACATTTGTTTTATCAAGTTCTGCTCATTATGTAAATGAAAGTGTTAAAATAGGAGGGTATAATTAACTGATCCAAACCGTTTGTGCACAAATGTAGCTATGAACTTAAAGCACTGCAAAAAAAATCTGCTTTTGAATTTTATTATTGGCCTCAATTTAGCACAAAGTTTCTGTTCAGCCAACAGACTTTCATTCATAGAGAATGCACATTTCTGGAAATGCATTTTTACTTGGTATCAGTGCATATTTCCCTCTTCCACAACACATCTACATTGAAGAAATGACAGAATTATTGCAAAAAATCAAGAGTTTTGAAAGGAATAATCACTTTTGCTAAGCTTCTGACTCTTAGAAAGCTCATATAAGATTATTACACAAACTACATTTCTGAAACATCCTGATGAGATTGAATTTCTTTTCCTTCTCAATTCAGTAAAATGAACAATAGATCCCTCCACTCTTCCCAAATTTAGAACATTATCACATTCTATTTTCTTTGTAACCTAGAGAAATGTCCATCCCTAACGTGAATTGCCTCGCATTTGTCAACGAATTATAAATTGCTTATAAAAGGCTTTGGATATTAGCATCACCATTATGTATAGCGCTGATAAAAGTATCTTGACCTAGGGTAGATTATGAAGTGAGTGATTTTAACAGATTTTCTACAGACTATGCTCAGCTGATTTTTCCTCATTTTTAAACAAATAAATGCTCATACGTATTTTAAAAAAATTATGAAACAATTAAATAAGCACAAACACATCCATGCAATAAGGTAACAAAAATTTCTACAGGCTTGAAGATCAGTTTGATAGAACCAATAAGATTAGCCATAGCAAAAAGTAGTAGACCAATTTATTAGACTTTGCAGAAAATTAAGATCTATCATCACATTTCTCAGGTGAAACAGTGACCTTTCCCCGTTTCCCTAGTACAAACCCCTGACCTCTCCCCCATCCTACTTCAGGTGAAGGTGAACCTTTTCAAATGGACTTGAATAAACTAGTCTACAACCAACTGCACATAAGAGATGAGACAGTTTTATGCAGAAAAGTTAAAGTAGAATTTTAGAAGAGAATAGTTCTTTTCCTTGTGTAATGTATAGGAATGTAATTTCCTTTCAGATCCCTACTAGCAGTTAAAATTATGGCTGTCACAGGGCCATGCATTTTGCCAGACATACCTGTCAAATCACCTGGAAATAAAGTAAAGAATCCAATTAATTCCTTTACAGCTACTTAAGAAACTACAGTAAGTAATTTTAAAAACACATCAGTAATTTAATGTCTTAAGGCACAGTGAGAACTGATTTTGTAAGAAGAGCAATTAAAAGATACAAAAAAAGCCATAAAACCCAAACTGCAAGCCACTCTTATGCAGCAGTTCTTTTAATATTAAGGATCATATAATCATAGAATCATACAGGTTGGAAGGGACTTCAGGAGATTGCTTAGTCCATCCCCCATGCTAAAGCACGTTCCCTATAATAGGTTGAGCAGGAAAGTGTCCAGGCAGGATTTAAGTATCTCCAGAGAAGACTTCACAGCCCTCCTGGGCAGCCTGCTTCAGTGCTCTAGCACCCTTACAGTAAAGAAGTTCTCCTGTATGTTTGTGTAGAACTTCCTCTCTTCCACTTATCACCAGCTGCCCCTTGTCCTGTCACTGGGTACCACAAAAAAAAGCCCCATTCATTTGACATTAGATATTTATAAGCATTGATGAGATCAGCTCTCAGCCTTCTCTCTCCTCATATGGAAATGCTCCAGGCATTTTATCGTCTTTTTGACCCTCCACTGGGCTCTCTCCAGATCCCTACATTTTTTGAACTGAGGAGCCCAGAACTGGACTCCAGATGTGACTTTGCCAGAACAGAGCAGAAGGGGAGGATTACTCCATCAACATGCTGGCCATGATCTTTTTAATGCACTTCTGGATCCCATTGGTCTTCTTGGCCATGGGGGAACACTGCCGGCTCACAGCCATCCTGTTTTTCACCAGGACCCCCATCCTTCTCTGCAGAGCTCTCCAGCAGGTAAGCCCCTAACCTGTACTGACGCATGTGGCTATTCCTCCCCAGGTGCAAGATTCTGCACTTCCCTTGCTGAACCTCATCATGTCCCTCTCTGCCAAACTCTACAATCTGTCCAGGTCTCACTGAATGGCAGCACAGCTTTCTGGTGCATCAGCTACACCTCCCAGCTCAGCATCATCAACAGACTCCTAAAGGTGAACTCTACCCCTTTGTCCTGGTCACTGATGAAGATGTTGAACGAGACCACAGTCAGTGCTCAGAGAGTGTATAGCTCAAATTAGTATTGTTGAGTCTTAATTGTTAAGATTATAAAGATGAAGATTATTAAGATTAAAATGAATTCAAATTAACCTATTTTTTATTAAGCAGGCACCAGAGCAACAAGTTCATTACAGCATTTGGAACTAATCTTAAAAAGTGCACTTGCACAAAAAAGGGAATGCAATTTAGAGATAAATGGTTAATTGTTCCTACACACACAATGACCCAATATTAGTTTGCATGGTGCACTGAATTCCATCTCATTCTGATATGCACATAAAAAGTTGGACAATACTACAATGGTAGCATATTGTGCTTAAGCTAAACAAGGCTGGCATTGTTTCCATTGAGCTCTACAGATCCTCAGTGACATTTGTAAAGAGACTGATGAAAGAATACACATTAGCATAAAAATTCTGAGTCAACTGGAAAAAGAGCAGCTTTATGGAAAACTGCAGAACTGAGGTATAAATACAGAAATGATTAGCCAGAGCAGCTACAAAGTACAATGCACTGAACATTTTCCTATCCTACTCTGAAATACTATGCAAACAGGTTGACTTGTACAGTCATTCATTTAACCTACAAGGAACCAAATTTAAATTTGGGGCTTTCTGGTTGTTTCTATAGGGATTTTGTTCCACATTTTAGAAAGCAATTTTGCTTTATACATATAATAAGGGGGGAAAAAGAGAGTAAGGTTTATCCAATATTCAGTTTGCACTCTAAGTTACATCAGTAACTATGTATTCCCACTGTGTTGAAATATCATTAATATTCCAGTAACAAATAAGTTCTCACTTCTCTATTTGAAACAGAGAAAGAAATTAAACCTTTACTGCAAAATGTCTACAAGGCTGAACCTCAGCAATCAACATTCTAGTGAAATACCATAACTACCAAGCAATCCTCTGAAGAGGAAAAGCAAAAATGTTTGACAGATCTCCAGTTCATCCTCACCAAATACATGATCACTTTGAAAATTAAATATTAATGTAATAGGAATTTTTTTTTTTTTCCCCAGCTCAAGCTATCTTCCACATTTAATTATAGACGCAACAGAAGTAGATACTGAGTCTGAGTAGTCAACATGTATGCCATACTATTTTGGAAATCTATACTTCTAGAGAAGGAACAAATAACATTTAAGACTATATGATCAACAGAAAGATTCTTTAAATATGAATAAGAATCAAAATCTACTTTGTGAGAATGGAAGACCTTATTTGTAATTTTACTACTTTCTGTAACTTAAACATAAATGGAGAAATGTCTGTTGCCATTGTGCTTAGCTCTTCTCCTCCATAGTATGCAAGAAAACATGCAATAAAACTATTCTAGTAACATCTTCACAGACTAGTATACCCAACATAGTTGGACAGTTGCTGTGATAAATACTTGACGAAATGTAACTTTAAAAAAGGGCAGAGAATTAATATGCTAATATGCAAATTAAAATAACGAAGGTAGATGACTACATGATAATCACTGTTGTCATCAGTGACCGAAAGGAGACATTAAGTATATTCTAGCCATAGCAGACACTTAGATGCAAAAGCAACAAAAACATAAATAAAACTGACTTTTTGAAACAAAAATCTATCAGATAGAAACTCAAGTATATACGTATGAGAAGTCAAGGTATAGAATTAGGAGAAGTGGGGAAGACATGTTAACAATAAGAAGAATTGCTAGAGAAAATATTTTTTTAAAAGGATTGGACAAATTAAGCAGTACCAAATCATTGCTGACTAAAATTAAAATTTCCTTAGTAGCATTTCTCTCAGTCTCTACATCTGTGCAATATCCAAAGCCACTCAGTTTCTAGGCCTCCTTCTACATAGAGACTGAGCAAGACTGGATTGCTCTGTCCCTCGGGGTACGAAGTACATGAACACAGCCACTTATATATGCTATGTATTATATGTTTATGTAGCAGTACGGCCAGGAAGGTTGCATATGTTAGCTGTTGTCAGTTCTTTCCTCTTTTGCAACCACATGGACTACACACAAGCAACCTTGTAGTTTTACTAAGGAGCGAAAAAAGTAAAAGAAAAAAAGCTGGTTGGGAAAGGGAAAAGGAAGTAATGCACAAGTGAGCAAAACTCAGAAACAAAGACGAAAGAGTTGAAGAGCTATGAGCATGTAGCAGATAAGGGACATGCAACAGAATGCATCCTCCATCCATTTCGTTTGCAGACAGCACTGAGGTTAATGAGGTTAATGAGAGAACAATTTTTCCAGCAAAATAAAAGGTTCAGTTAAGATTTATTCATACATCACTAAAGTAGATTTAAAAAAACAAACCAAACCACATGTAAAATACATAAATCAAACAGATTAACACTAAAGCACTCACTTCAAGTAGATATTCACAAAGAAGGGAGGCAAGATAGGAAGCCTTCATAGATGAAATTCGACTTTTTTTCCCCGAGTATTCTAAAATATGCTATTTTTGATCACACTTTACAAAAATATCTAAACCTTGTGTGACCATAAACAAAGCATAAACAAAACCATAAACAAAGAATTTTTATTGTGTTTCTACAAGATCTTCCTAAAATAAAGTTCTAAACTACTTGAACTCAAAGGCACTGGATGTTGGCTTTAAAAAGAAAAAATGAGAAGTTAAGAAACTATTTATCCGTGAAAAGTTGTCAGTCATGCTCTGCATCACTGAAACATCAAGATACAATACTCACTTTTTATTTTTCACCCCAGAAGTACAGCCGCAGTTACAGCTTCCCTGAGCCTTATAAAGTCTGTAGACCTGCAGCTGTTACACAGGCAACTGTGGCAATGTTCCTGTATGTCTTGAATGCGTCTGTTTCAAAATGTGCTTTAATTCAATTCTACTAAATCAAAAAAGCCAAGTTTCCAATGATGAAATAATTATTTCAGTATATAGTTCTAGAAACAAAGTTTACAGCTCTTCACAGAATCCTCTACTCTGCTTCAGTGTGTGGTTTAGCTATTTTAAGTTCCTGGGTGAGCTTAATAACAAATACAAGGGCAACAGGAATAGAAACATAGGGCTTAAAGACAAAATTATCTTTATATTTCATAAAGTAGACTTGCCAGCTACAATGTAACTTCAGTATGCCAGTTTTTATATTTCACATTTATATTTTTATAGTCCTAACAAAGAAAAAAAGAAAGCTCAATTTAAGCTTAGCTGTTAAGTTTTTAACTAGATCACTTCACTACCTCCATACAGAATGACAATCCCAACAATTCACTATAGTGGTACAAGTTTCCTTTCTTCTTCGCCAAACCACTGCACTTTAGTAACTTAGAATCTATCAAGGTTACACATGCTACACTTTTTCCTTCAAGAGAAACAAAGTAATTCATTTATCTTTATTGTGTTTCAAAGCACATCAAAGGCAAAACAAAAGAACCAAGTTCACTTTGCTAAACCTAAAAATACCATTAAATGCTGGCTGCCCTTAAAACTGAGTTAGCTGCAAAGCATACAGCTGTCATTTAATGCTCACACTTCCTCTTCCTCTATATAAAACCACCAACTGCCAAACGTAACATAATAATTAGCATACGTAAAGCAAAAGGCCTGAAATATGACATCAAGTTATTTGCTCCCTAGAAGATAGGTTCTGAATTAAACCTGAAGATGCATCTGACCTTCAAAATTTTAGAAGTCTTGACAAGAACAAAACAGGAAATATATGCGCATGTTTACAAGTGTATTCTAAATTTTAAAATGAGCAAGAAACATTCTCTTCTTGGGAAAAAAAAAAAAAAAAAAAAAAAGGAATCAGTCAAAAAAATCAAAATCACATTCCTTGCATCTAATTTCTAAACATGTTACAGGCAGAACACTCATCGTTGAGTGGTAAGTAAATATCTGTGAATGGTACTTTGAAGCCAACTAAAGAATTAAGGAATGTAGAAATAGTGTATCTAATCTGTCAGCCTCCTGAGCATAATTAGCTGTTACCATCATTAACAAGAATGAAGATCACTTGTCTTTTGGAGGTTGTAGAAAAACAACAAGCAGCATGCCACATACAGAATCAGTTCAACTCCTCATTTCTTCTAAGCAAGCAGTTAGTATAGATGTTTAACAAAAAGTATATGAAATGGAAACGTTTTCCTGTCCCTCTTATAAATAACCACTTCAAAAAAATGTTTAAAAAAATTTAGTTTACATTTTTAGGAAAACTTTGTTGCTACAGCAGACTTTGATCCTCAGCATTTGCTGGTATGTAGCCCTGCCCCTCCCAATGTTGTCCAACATTTGCTTTCATGTATGATAACAAAGAAATCTCAAGAAATTTATGAAGAGAATTGTCCTTTCTTTCCTCCTCCTTTCTCCCTGAACTGTGATTTTTAGCCATTCATATCACTTCCTCCATTTGCAGCATGAACAAAACCAAATTGTGTACAAGCTGACAGCAGATGAAGTAGAGTATCAGGGGAACTTTTGTAGCACTCCCTCCCCCACTCACCTTGGTTGATATACGTGACAGATTACACAGTACATTCAAAATGAGGAATCTGACAAGCAAATCTAGTTACCAGGCTAAATGGCATCAGAAGGCAAGACAAAATTGCAAGTCTAGCAGGTAAAAACTATGAAGTATTGTTCCGAGCAAACCAATGACTTTCTACAGGACTAAGAAAGAAAAAAATACTTGTGAGATTTCTATTTTTGAAACCTGATACTTCCTCACCTCCTCTACCCTCCCTGACCCCATCTCTCCTCACTCCAGTCTTCACAAACAGGGTTCAGGGCATGCCAGGTTAATAAGCAGACCAAGTCAGCCTGCAAAGAAATTTTAAGTTGTCTGCATTTTTTAGATAGAGAGTGGGTGTGATACGGTATGGTAACTAAGAGAAGACCAAGCATGACGAGAGGCCAATCTGTATCACATCATTGGTATTTTAAGATGAAAGATAAGGACTAGAACTTATTCCAAACAAATACTAAGACACCCTGCAGGCAGGGTAAAAATATTATAGCACAGTCAGTTTCACAAGATCAAAATTGATCTTTGTTCTTTCCACTTAGATCCTGAAAAATACTTCCAAAAGCTCTATTCTTATCCCCTGGGAGGGAAGAAAAAACAACAACAAAACACCAAACACTGAGCTGAGCCTAAGAAGCATATCTTTTCTTTTACTACTTTATCACCTAAACTTCCTAATCAGGGGAAAAGTGGCTTAAGCATCATCCCTGCTTATCCATAGCTTGACTATGAAAGAAAGAATTGCAAGCAACCTTGTGTCCCAGGCAATCATGGAATGTATCAGTATGTTTTAACTTTTTTCTGCCTGAAAAATACATAGTGTTTCCCCTTTTCTTATAAACTGTCAGAGAATGACATAGAATCACTGAGTAGGTAAAGTTGGAAGGGACTTCCTGCAGATTATCTAGGCCAACACCCCTACTCAAGGACAGTCAGCTACCGCAAGTTACTAAGGACCACAGGTCAGGGTGCAGTCATGTTTTAAATACCTTCAAGGATGGAGAACTTGGGGAATATCCTAACAGCCTGTTCCAGTACCTGAGAGCCTTCACAGTGCTCAGATGGAATTTCATGTATTTCAGTTTCCACCCACTCTCTCTGGTCCTGTCGCTTTGACTCTACCAAGGATTTCATTTCCCTTTCTTGATTTGCCTCATCAGGTATTTGTATATGCTGATAAGAACATTCACCATGTGTGATAAGCACAACCATCTGGGGTATCGTGCATTCTTCCCAGTTTTGTATCATCAACAAACATGCTAAGTACCCAATCAAACCAATCAACTGGATCACTAATTAGAATGTTAAACGGTACTGAAGCCAGCATTAATCTATAGTGTACATCACCAGCGACTGGCCTTCCGTAGGACTTTGTAGTGCTAATCACAACCTTCTGAGATGGCAGTTCAGCCAGTTTACAGTCTTTCGGTCTCTCTTGCTGTCTGTTGTTCAGCCCATACAGATTGCTTATGACAATACGACAAGAAACAAACTGGAAAGTCTTGCTGATAGCAAGGTAGACAACATCTACTGCTCCTCTTCTCATCCACCAAGCTATCCTTCTGTGATGAGATAGCTATCAGGTGAGCTAAGCATGACTTTCTCTTTTTAAATCCATGGCCATTATTCCCATTCATCTTCTTGCCCTTTATCTGAAATTACAGGATTACACATTCTTTCACTATCGCAGTGATCAAGACAAGGCTAACCAGCCTGCACTTCTCCAGATCCTTCCTAGAGGGTGTGATCCATGCTTCCTTCCAATCCTCAGGAACTTTTCTAAATTGCCAGGACATTTTGAAGAAAATTGGTGTGCCCTTACACTGCTATCAGCCATCAACTCAGAACTCGTGGATACATCCCATCAATGCCATGGATTTCTTGACATCCAGATTAAGCATTCATTACCATAATCCTCCTCTTTCAACAGTAAATCTTTCTTATTCCAGGCTTAGCCTCCCTTCTTAAGGGTCTGGGATACCTGAAGGCCTCGCTTATCAGTGAAAACAGAGGTGAAGAAGGTACTGATAATCTTAGTTTCTTCTGTGGCCTTTATTATTCCCAGACCTTTGTAATCACCCAATTCAATTAATCAGCCTAGCTTTTCTTTCACTACTTACGCACACACAGTAGTCTTTTTGTTTTTGTTGTTCTTTACATCCCTCACCATCTTCACAATCATAGATGGTGTTTGGCTCTCCCTGAACCTTTTTCAAATTCTCATTTCTCACATTACTCATTCTGTTACATACTTCATTTCACCAATCTTCTCAGAGAAGTCTTTCCTTCGAAAACACGTAATTATTTTTAACCTATCTTTTCACACTGCACAGTGCTGGTAACAACTGAAAATAGGCTCATAGCATATGTTTCTGACCAATTTTTTAGTTGATATACAAGCATATTTGCATTAATTTTTCATTACTTCAAATATTTCTTTAGACTTTTTGCAAGAGCCAGAAACTAAGGACTTCAATTAATTTATCATAATCCTTCACTTTGTATGAAAGAAAAATATACATTCTAATTTATTTCAGTTTAAGGAATTGTATAAAGTAAGAGATCAAGATAGCTTACATTCTTATATTTTTGTGGTTTTTTTCTCCTTCTGATCTTTTCCCAAGAACTTTCTTTCAATTCTTTGTATTTGGCTACTAGGGTGTAGTAGGTTTCTTCTTAGATTAATTTAGTTTGCACTAGTGTTACATCACCCTTTTGCTCACAGAAAATAAATTTATGGAGGGCTGTAAGACAAGTCCATATTAATTGCTCTCAATTGTTAAAAATAGCCTCCTTTTCCCCTTCCCTTCTAAAAGTTATCACTCTTTAGCAATTGATCTTAGATCTTCTTTCCTTAAATCCAACCTGCTCTTTCCTTTTTCCCCTATGTCCTCTGCAAAACAGACAGCACAAAACAAATTAAAACAGGAGATCCTATTATTAACTTGCACATTAATCCAGCCTAATTCGTAACTTTATTGAACCTCACCAAAATTATATTGTATGTCTTTAGTGATCAGTTAGTGCTTCTTACAATTATTCCTTATTTAGAGTATCACAGAATCCTAAATCCTAGAAGGGTTGAAATCAAACGGGACCTATCTAAAGAAAGAACAGAAGTTTCTGATTGGCTTCAGTAATTATCTTTTACTTAGGAAGTATGGAAGAGAATAGTAGAGGAATACTAATTTACTGCAGAAGTACAACACTTGAATATGCAGGAAATAAAAGAGATTTGAAGGAACGCAGTGTCAGGAGTCATTTAATATAATTTGCTTATAATTATATAGAACATGATTTGTTTACATAAAATTAACCTAATAGTACAAAACCCAGCATTTGAATTTTACCATTAAAAAAAAAAAAGCTAGAATAGACTAATATCTCAGAGTATCTACTTATTTTCCCAAGTCTAAGTATATACATTTATTTTGTGCTTTGCATTACAGAGATACAATAAAGTGACTAATACTAAAGAAATTACAGAGGCTGTCTTAGAAGCAGAGCCATTACCCAAAGATTCTGTTTCTGCTTTTGATACAGTTTGATTGCACATTCCATCTTATCCTCCTAATTATTCAGTTAGAAAGAAGGGAGGTAGAAAGGACTCATCTCTTCCCCCTGTCCCACCAAATCTGTCCATTACACTGAAAGAAGAAATAGGAGTACATGACTTTTCCCTCCAGTATCCACTGCAGGTTAACTTCAGTGCTAATGCAAATGTGCAAAAATTGTGAGATCTTCCCTTAAATCAAGCTCTTCACAACTTTATTTTCTCCTACAGAAGATGTACAATTGTAAAAATCTTTAATTATATCACAGTACACCTTAATTCTGTAAATGATTATTACCTTCAACTTTGTATTTCTCATACACATTTGATTATATGCTCTATGTTAGACTGGCCAGTAATTGAATAAATCGTAAGACACATTGTGGCTTTGTACTATTTTATTTCCTCTCTACAAGAGACATCACCTACAACTACTTTACCCTCCATTACTTGTCTTTATCTGTAATATGAGGAACTTATATTGCTATTTTCCATATATTTCACATTTATCACTGCATTTACTTCAAGTTAATTTTCTTCATCTGAACTTACTCAACTCCCACACATTTATACCTAATATATCTTCTACTATTTGCCATTACCAATACTACAATATTCCATTCTTCAAAACAAGAACAGTTGTAGCACATATTTACCAACATCTGACAGTGACCAGATTGCTAGAGCCAATCACTGAAAAAAATATTGATATGGCAGATTCCTCTTTATGTTACAGCATCTTGGGGAATCCATGGGATAACAGTACGTAGTATGAATTTGATCAAGTTGATAAAATTTGTATTAAAATATTCCTCAAATGACTGTATATTGTTGATAGAACCCTATTTCATAAAAAAAACAAAAGCAGTTTTTATTCAGAAGTGTGCATTCACACACGTTGTCAGGTAAAGCATTCAAACTCTAAACAAGTTATTCATCTCTTCACTATGATGTAAGGAGCGCACCTTTGTTAGATGACAGTCTGACTGTACTGAGCAAACATGAAGTGTTTCTAAAGCTTACCTACTTGCTAAAGCTATAAGCAATCCAGTTTGACTAGATGAAGGAGCTTGCAGAATTAGGAGCTTAGAAAGATGACTGCACGTCATAATTCCTGTCACAGAACACATCAAGGTAATTTTTGGCAACTGTAGCCTCAGAACTTTCTACAAACAGTTTAATTCGCCCTTAAAAAGACACTAGCATAACATACTAGAAGAGTGCCACATGGCTGGTCACATCAGCTTTCCAGAGGAAGGCCAGGCTAAGAGTTTTCAAATGACCAAAATTTAAAATTAAATATATATTTATATATATATCTGCGCTTATCCTATGCATTAAGGAACGCAAGAGTCCTTCTGTATAACATCTGTATGATAACTTTAGCCTCAGTGCCGGTACCATGTGCTCCAATATTAATGAGAAGCAACAGAATCACAGAATCACAGAATCACCCGGGTTGGAAGGGACCCCAAGGATCATGTAGTTCCAACCCCCCTGCCTAGCAGGGCCACCAAACATACACATTCAGATCAGGTTGCCCAGGACCCCGTCCAACCTGGCCTTAAACACGTCCAAGGACGGGGCATCCACAACCTCCCTGGGCAGCCCGTTCCAGGGCCTAACCACTCTCCTAGTAAAGAACTTCCCCCTAACATCTAACCTAAATCTTCCCTCCTTCAACTTGGATCCATTTCCCCTAGTCCTGCTGTTGTCAGCCCTTTTGAAGAGTTTACTCCCCTCCTGGGTGTAGGTTCCCTTCAGGTATTGAGAGGCTGCAATGAGGTCACCCCGCAGCCTTCTCTTCTCCAGGCTGAACAAGCCCAACTCCCTCAGCCTGTCCTCATAGGGGAGCTGCTCCAGCCCCTTGATCATCTTAGTCGCCCTCCTCTGGACCCTTTCCAAAATCTCAATGTCTTTCTTGTACTGAGGGCTCCACACCTGGACACAATACTCCAGATGGGGCCTCACAAGAGCAGTGTAGAGAGGGACAATCACCTCCCTGTCCCTGCTGGCCACCCCTCTCCTGATGGAGCCCAGGATCCCATTTGCCTTTCGAGCTGCCAGAGCGCACTGCTGGCTCATGTTCAGTCTCTCATCCATCAGGACCCCCAGGTCCTTCTCTGCCGAGCTGCTCTCAAGGACCACTCCTCCCAGCCTGTACAGGTGCCTGGGGTTCTTCCGGCCCAAATGCAAAACCTTGCACTTTGCCGTGAAGCAACCTGCCAAGTTACAGATTTTTGAAAAAAGACTGAACTTCACTTGTATGCTGAGCTTTATGAGCAATTCCCTTCAGACCATCTAGAAGCATTTTAACAAATCTGTAAGAAATACAGGTTTTGACATGTCAAACATCAAGACAGACAAAAACACAGATGCCAGTTTATTTAAAAGGTGGGCCATAAAACAGATACACCAAAAATATATTTGTCATGAGTTAAAAATCTTGCTTACCTTTGGTTAGAAAGCTTCTCAAAGGACGTCTACTCGAGTCACTTCTTCTCTAACTTAAATAATATGGAGATACCTGCAAGTGAAGTGAGACAGGTTCAGGTTGGTTGCTGTTTTATTTGTTCATTTGTTTCTTAGACGAAGGTGTCCACTTACAACATCTAGGCATAAGTAAAAAAAAAAGCCTAACACAATAACTTCAGAAGAACATTAGTATGAGAATCTAATAGCATATGGAAATACAATACAAATAAACCCTAATGGCTTAAAAATTCAGCATAGTGCAACACATATCATATTTATGTGGTGCAACAGAGAATTTAAAGATGTTATTTGTTCAAGTTCCAGGCAATAAATTGGGAAAAAAAGCTATGCTGGGGAGGAATGTGGGGAGAAGGCGTAATAAACAACTAGCTGCAGAACTATCAGCTTGTTTCCTTATGGCTCTGCTTCAATGGTCATGATAAAAGGTGCACAGTACAACTGTATTTTATGCAGCAAGTAGCTCAGTAATATTTTCAATTACAAGTCAGAAAAATTCATTATGTTTCATAAAATATTTTGAAGGAAGATCGTAGTCAGTTCTTTCCACAAAGTTTAAAAAACATTCTGCTACAACTTATGGAATGAATTCCAGCTAACAGAGCATCAAACACTCTAAACTTCACATTTTACAGGCAAAAAAGAAAGCCCTTAAAACATTAACAAAAATGTCTAAACTAACAACTAACAACTCTAGCTCAAACATACAGAAATATTGCTAATTCAGAAAGAAGTAAAATATACTTAAAACTATTATTATTATAGAGGATCCTGAACCTCTAGGTGAAGGTGTGGGGAGTGGATTCCATTCCACAGTAATAGTGGAACAAGTCTGAGAGTTCCGCATGCAATTGAATTTATACAAGTCTATGGGGCTGTATGATATCCTTCCTAGGGTTCTGAGAGAGATGGCTGATGTGGTTACCGAGCTACTCTCCACCATATTTGAAAAAATCATGGCTGTCTGGTGAAGTCCCCAGTGACAGGAAAAAGGAAAACTCCCATTTTGAAGAACAGGAGAAAGGATGACCCAGGGAACTACAGGCCAGTGAGCCTCACTTATGTGCCTGAGATCATGGAGCAGATCCTCCTAGAAACTATGTTAAGACACATATGAGACCAAGAGGTGTTCTGAGACAGGCAGCACAGCTTCACCAAGGGCAGATCATGCCTGACCAATCTGGTGGCCTTGTATGATAGAGTGACAGCTTCACTAGACAGGGGAAGGGGGACAGATGTCACCTACCCAGGCTTCTGCAATACCTTTGATATGGTCCCTCACATCCCTCCTTCTCTCTAAATTGAGGAGTTACGGATTTGAAGGATGAACTCTTCAATTGATTAAGAATTGGTTGGCTGGATGCAGCCAAAGAGTTGTGATCAATGGTTCTGTGTCTGGGTGGAGGCTGATCACAAGTTGGATCCCTCAAGGGTTGGTCTCGAGACAAGTGCTCATCAACATTTTCATCAGTGACATAGACAATGAAATTGAGTGCACCCTCAGCAAGTTTGCAGATGTCAAGCTGAGCAGTGCAGTCAATACAGTGGAAGGAAGGGAAGCCATCCAGAGGGACCTGGACAGGCTGGAGAAGAAGGCCCTTGAGAACCTGATAAGGTCCAACAAGGTGAAATGCAAGGTGCTGCACTTGGGTGTGTAAATACCACAAATGGTATTTACATAAAATGGGGGAAGATCTCCCTGAGAGTAGCTCCACAGAGAAGAACTTGGGGGTACTAGTAAATGAGAAGCTGGACATGAGCCAGCAGTGCGATCGCAGCCCAGAAGACCAGCTGTGTTCTGGGCTGCATTAAAGGAGGAATGGCCAGCAAGAAGAGGGAGGTGACTGTCCCCCTCTACTCGGCTCTTGGGAGGCCCTATCTAGAGTACTGCATCCAGGCCTGGAACCCCCAACAGAAGAAAGACAGCTCTTGGAATGGGCCCAGAGGAGGGCCACTAAGATGATTAGAAGGCTGGAGCACCTCTCCTATGAAGAAAGGTTGAGGGAATTGAGTTTGATTAGCTTGGAGAAGAGAAGGCTCCAAGGAGACCTCATTGTGGCCTTCCAGTACTTGAAGAGAAGATATAAACAGGAGGGGGTACGACTGTTTAATGGTGATAGGACATGGGGGAATGGTTTTAAACTGAGACAGGGGATGTTTAGGTTAGATACTAGGAGTAAGTCTTTCCACACAGAGGGTGGTGATGCACTGTAACAGGTTGCCCAAGGATGCTGTGGGTGCCCCATCCCTGAAGGTGATCAGGCTGGATGTGGCTCTGAGAAGTCTGGTCTAGTGGTTGGCAACCCTGCACAGAGCGAAGGGGAAGAGGGGGTTGAAATTAGATTATCATTGTGGTCCTTTTCAACCAATGCCATTCTCTGATTGTATTTCAGATAGGTCTCTTAAATCAACATATAGAGATATCGTATATAAAATCACTCTCTACCATTATGGTTAACTAGCTACATGTTATCTGTGTTAACACAGTTTCAAAGGGAGTTTATTTTACCATAATCTCAGATAGTAAAATCGAGCTTGAAAAAACACAATGCTACATTCATTTTGAAAGAAAGGAAAACACAGCAGGAAGCTATGCTATTTCCTCTACTAAACAACCACCATAAGGATAAAAACAATTCTAGAAAGTATTTTACAGAATATGAAAATGAAAATGCAGAAAAATACAGAAAATGAAAAAGCACAAAAAGTTCCAAGATTCTAAGTCAACTACAAGTCTAAATATTATGGTCCTTTCCAACACTAAGGGTCCTATGTTAGATAAAAATAAAAAATTTAAAAACACCCTGTCACAAATGATTCTGATCGCCTGTTTATGAGTGTAGAATGTAGAATCCACTGGTCCATAAAGTAAAGTAACTTCAGAGAATTACATGGTTCTTTCAAGAGATAGACAAATTGGGAAACACTAGCCTTTGTCCACATATTGGTATTTTTTTAATCCAGAGTTTGAAAACAGTGCTCTGCACTGGGAAAAGAAATTAAGAACTGAGAAGAAAAATAAATTGGCATGTGTAAGAAGAATTAATGGTTTTACCAGCATTTTAAGAGTTTTCTTCATAGTATCTTGTCCTACATGCGCGAAGATATGCAATTTAAAAATTATTCAAAACACAAGTTGCTTTAAATTCATTTAAGGTAACAAACTGCATATCAGAAACAAGGGGAAACCATGCTTATTTTCTTCAATATACCATAAAACTTGATTGTAATATTAGACTTCAGAAGAACCCTCTAAGTAAGAAAATAATTATACGCCTGGACATCCATTCACTATTCCCAGAGTACAACCCAGATTGCTTTTTTTCCTCCACAAAGTAATACATGTATCTGCAGGTCTTTCAGTCCTCTCTTTTTTTCTAAGTGCCCCCTGGAATCAAAAACCAGGACTTTGCTTCTACAGCAAATGTCACTGAGGAAGCCAACTTGGCCAATGACAAGGCAAAGAAATGCTCATTTAAGATACCTAAAATGTGAGTTTAAGAAGGCCAATCATCGTAATTCCCATTTGGCAAAAGGTCAGGCATTCAAACTGTTGCCTGCCATATACTGCACACCATTTCCAAAGGTTAGAAATACACTTGATCTCAAATTCCTATAACCACAACTAGTTAGTACAATACAGAAAACAAGCAGAAAAAAAAAAAGGCTGGAATACAAAGCGTATAATGCTGGACATTAAATCACTGTGAATTCTTCCTTCCTTCTCAAACCTGATGTGAAAACAATCTGCCCCTGAACCTTTGGTGTTATTTACGCCCAATCTTTTAATATTTTCCCTTCCTATTTTCCTATCACAGGAAAAGCAGAGCATAAGTATCAGACATCTAATTTTCTTCTGGTGAGTTTTCTTCCTCTGAAAAAAGAAAAATGTTTTGTCTAGTATGAAAAGGATTGTCCAGAAAGGATGGCCTAGATGGACAGCATCCAGGTCAGAAAAGCCTAGTTCTAAAGTTGGCTTCCAAGTGCTCTGAACACTGTACAGATGGTCACTACATGGATGAGCTCCATAGCAAGACACCCAGAACAGCTTACTGCATATTCACTATGATCTATATAGCAAGTCTGAAGTTGGAAATCTTGGACACGCTTGACTACAGTAGAAGAATTATAGATAAAATAGAGGAAATATGCATACGATATAATTTGTCACTAACTGTTTATTTTTAACTATTTTGCCTGTTTCCTAGGCAAATCTGTTGCCTATCCTATCAGCTTATATACACCTGTCACACTGAAAGAAATGCCTCCTACTTATTACCATGGAAACTACAACATATACATAGAATACAATAACACTGTTTGATAGAGCAAATTCTCTGCTAAAAAAAAAAAAAAAAACAAAAAACAAACAAACAAAAAAAAAAAACACCACTTCTTCAACATAGTCACCACCATCAGCCAGCTCACACAGATGAGCTGAATCAAGATGCTCTTCATTTTCTGGTGTGATAGCTGTGCGTGGCCAACCGAAACATGGTTTGTTTTTCCCATGTCTGTCACCACTGCTGAAATGCACCACCAAACAACCACCACACTGTGCTCACATCCACTCTTTGTTCTCCAGAAATCTTCAGCGAGCATCAATAAATGTCAACAGGTCAGCAACTTTTCCTCACAGAGGAATTCAATGCCACACCTTTGCTTCATACACATTTCTATGTCAGATGCCAATTGGTCAGAATGTCCCTCAGCTGTTATCTGTCAGACAACAATGAAACAGAATGGAGTATCAGTGGGAAGGTTCAATCCCTGCTACCATAACATCAACATCTGTCTCTGACATCATAAAATAGGAGGCATTACTTTCAGAGCTGCTCTCATATAGACACAGAATCAGAATCACAGAATCATAGAATGACATGGGTTGGAAGGGACAAAAAGAATCACCAAGCTTCAACCTCCCCGCTGCATGCAGGGCCTCCAACCTCCACACTTAATACTAGAGAAGGCTGCCCCAAGGCCCCATGCAACCTGGACATGAGGTCTCCATACAGTCAACAAATGTACAGTTGGAAGAGTAGCATGTTTAAGACAGTACTTTACAGGTTTTATAGTTGGAAAGATTATCATGGTGGAAAAGAGACAATCAAAGAAGAAATGCTCACCTGTACCAAGGATCTAGGCTCACTAAAAGGAGGGATCTCCAGAAAGAGATCCTTCCCCAGTGGCAGTCAACCCTTACATGGGTTGAAGAAGAGTGAAGCCAGGCTCCACCCCTTCCGGTCACACAGCTGAATTGCCTTCACCTGTGCTCCCAGGGCCGACCAGGTCCTTTCTCCAGGTGCTCAATCAGTGGTTCAGGCCACAACTCAACAGTTCCCATACACAATGAAACCAGATTATTCTGAAATGTTTGGAGATAATTAAAATGCCTAAAATTCACAGTTCTTATCAGTTATAAAAGGTTCCTGCTGGTGCTAGAGAAGATGCATGAAAACCAAATAACTAGCCACAGAAATTAATTTCACAACATAAGAATAAAACAACATGATTCACATGAAAACTATTGTTAGTATATATCACAAGTCAAGTAAAAATTTGAAATGTATGTGAGGACTGCATATATTCTCAATCCAATTATGACATTTCTTTAGGAATGATGATGGTAATTCAGCAGTGGCTAATTTATAAATCCAAATTCCATAAACTCTTACCTTTTATTCTGAAGTGTAACCTATATCTGATCAAGTTCTTAAAATGATCATACAGGATTTTCGACTAAACCAAAATGTCTCATGTTCTAACTCCTGCTTTGATTTCAGCAACTAAAGGGGTTATCTAGCACTTCTCAGGGTCAAGACTGAATTGATTACATGTGTTTTCCTGCTTGTTTCCCCTCAAAAAGCTAAACTCAATTTATCTCCATATAAATTCCAATATTCCAAACACAATAGGTTGATCTCTGTAAAGGCATTTTTCCTTCCTTTCATACAGAAAATATCCTGTAAACAGCCTATTCCCCACTCTTCAAGTGACTGCCTTTGTTTACAGGAAGGAAAGGCAACAGAAGCCTTGCCATGGAACAGCAAGAGCTGAAAAATTCTGCTTCATTTCTTACTGTGCAGGTGTTTCAGACATGAAATCTATTGTAATTCTAATTCTTCATTTCAGAAAGAAAACATGCTGCTTCTTTTTGAAATACAGACCAAGAAACAGAAAACAAAAGAGTAAGGAAGTAGCAGCATGCCTCACTGTGGAACAAAATAAAAATATAAAATGAACAAGCCATAAGCAAGATCCACAAGGTGCTTTCTTTTCTTAGTTCTGGGTAATGAGACACAGAAAGACAAGAGTCACCAAGATTTAGAAAGTGAAATGTAGTAAAAAAGCATGGACCCAAAGATACAGCTAATAATCCCAATTAAGCATTCACTTGATTTGTTTTGTTTTCCAGCTCTCCCAAATCTCCACCCTTACCATTCCTCTTTCCATGCAATACTTATATAATACTATCAAATAAAATATTTGTTCAATGTTTGGGAATGTACTTGCTGCACAAGCTAGTACCTATGCTTTAAAATTTGTAAAAAAAAAATCTGGTTTGGGACACCACTTTTTCTTTTATGCTGACTTATTAACAAGGCTTTTCCTCTTACATACATAATACATAATTTTTCTTGATTTCATGCTGCCCAGCATGAAATAAGCAAAGTCAAATATGGCCAGAATCTTGATTTATACATTAAAAAAATAAAAAAAACCAACACTCTCTTATTTTACAAGTTTCAATAGTACAAATGCTGGTTGCAAGTTGCAAAGTATATTTACAACTCAAGCTGATACTCCTCATTTACAGAGTTTCTTCCCAAGCACTATCTTGAACCAAGCATAATCAAGTTTCAAAGAAGTCATGAGCAAAAGGAAAAATAACCCACGTTGGTTCAAGATAACTGATAACTCAGTTTGTACATGCTTGTGAGTTTCAGAAATACTTAAACCTATTATAGTAAGAGTTACATTCTAAGATCAGTAATTATTGCACATCAAAGCGTGGAAAAACACAATTCAAAAAACAGTCAAGCAGATGAGTAATGTAGCAGTTTATCATTCCATTTGAAAAGAAATCTTGGGAGTTAATGCTATCACAAACTACCTATGACAAAGATACTTTATTTGACCCAGGCTGGCCAAAGTTCATCAGCTACAGACCCATTTAGTTATAGTAAACCCAGTGACTACTGGGGTTCCACAGAGCTCCATTTTATGGGTAGTTTTCATCAGTGACTTGGATACAGGACTTGAAGGTTATGTTTAATGAACTTAATGTCCTTTTTTTTTTTTTTTGACAAGTTACCCACCTAGTTGACCAAGGGAAGTCAGTTGATGAAATCTTTTTGAATTTAAGCAAAGTTTTCAATACTGTACCATATAGAATCCTTCTGGACAAAGCATCCAGCACATAGCTAGACAAAAAGATAATGTGGTGGGTGAATGATTGCCTGTTGAATGGGGCTCAAAGGGCGATATTAGACAGGCTTACATCAGGCTGGAGGCTCATCACTAGTGGAGTTCCCCAAGGCCCCAATTTTAGGGCCAGTTGGGAGAATTTAGACAAGGGTGCCTTGTCAGGGAAGGGGTGGGCAGGTGGGACTGGGAAAAGTTTCTTCACCAAGATGGTGACGGTGCTGGGCACCAAGCTGCCAGAGTTCAAGAAGCATTTGGAGAATGTTTTCCAATATAGGATTTGAATTTTGGGTGGTGCTGTGTGGAGTCAGAAGCTAGGTTCTATCATCCTTTTAGATCCCTTCCAACTCAGAATATTCTGATTTCACTGTCATGGTAAATATTGCTCCTAGTTCTATGAAACAGTGCCTGTGCATGCAGTGAAGGAATGATATATTCCACTACCTAGATGGATGCAATGCTCAACCCTGGACATGTAGCTGAATGCTGAACATGGAACAGAATTCAATAACCAGAGAGAACACTGACCCAAACATCATCTCACAGTTCAATACAACAGGAAGCCAACTACAAGGACTAGGTGGGCTGAACAATTTGAAGGTTAACACATGGATCACACTGTTTCAATCATAACATTTTCATTAAAACACGCAGTTACTTAGAGCCTGTTAAAAACAACATGACAGTTCAGCTTGAAACAGAATGCAATGTGATCAGTTACCTGGGGAAATAAATTAGATCACTGCAGTCTGAATACTTAAGGAAGGATTTGCTAATTAGATGCAATTAATTACTCAGCAGTACTTATTTGAAAAGCAATATCCATTCTGTTTTTGTCTACCTAAGTCTCAGACTGACTGGTGAGAAGAATTGTTTATGGAACCTGCTGAGCTACCTATAATTTTGGGTAATCCTTTCTCTGAGATGGATAGTAAAGAACACTCGTTATAGAAGTGATATAAGGTGGACAGTGCTCTTGGGAGCATGAACAGGTTTACCTTTAGGACTTGCTAATTTTCCTACTACTCAACAGCAACTCTATCCTTCTCCTGAAGGAAAAAAAAAAAAAAAAAAAAAAAAAAAAAAATCAATCAGCCCTGCTCTAACTTGGAAGAGTTCTTTAAAATTCAGGAGTGCTGTTCATTAGAAAAACAGGAAATGCAAGCTAGACAAAAGCTCTGCCTTTTGAAACTCCTTTTTCAACTGGGAAATGGTCTGTGCACTATATTGAAATTATATTAGAAATAACCTATCATGACACCTTCTTACCTACAATACGTGTTGTCAATTTATTTATATTCATTCAAAAAAATAACAGAGCTAAATCTTTACAATCTACATTTTCAACACGCCACCTCTCACGCTGCCATTCTTGTGCTTAACGTGAATATCATTTTCATTCCTAGCTCTTCCCTCTCCTCCCCCTTTTTCTTTGAAACAATGCTCAACTCCAGGCATTTCTTCCCCCACTTTGCAACACCTCCTACTGACCATGAAGCAAAACCACATGGTAATCAAGACCACAAAGAAAACATGAAATCATATCAACTTTGGCACTATAAGTTACCACATTTAGACTACAAATCACAGAAGATGCAGTACAGAGAAGATAACACAGCCAATTTCTGATCTGTTCAGTGACACCTTGTCTTGAATGTTGGCACAGGTTCTTTGATCTCTGCTAGAAAGGACTCAGCATTCACTCCTCATATTTACTTTAATATACTTTGTGCTCTTCCATACTTCACCACAAAATTAGGTGAACAGCTTAATTATGAATGGCTTGGTATAATCACAGCAAAGCTGAGTATCATGCCATACAATTAAAAAAAAAAAGGCTTTTAACATCCTGTGTTGAGCAACATGAGCTTCACAATGAGAGATCTGCAGTGTTTTTGATACCCACTAAACAAAAAAAAAAGAGAAAATACAGAAATGTAAATGTTAACATTTTAATGACGAAGATGAGTTATCAGCCCGAACTGAAGTTACTACACAAGACCAATCTCTGCCTAAATCCATTATAAAGAAGAAGAAAAAGGTCAACAATAAAGATGAAGTAGTATTGATAATTTTCTATTAAAAGAAAGTGGAATGGAAAGCAACTGACATGGGATAAGTGCTTAGAAAAAGATGCAAAAATTATTCAGAAGTTATAAAAGAAAGATGCTACTCACAGCACAAATTTAGTTAAGTTTGTCATTCACACAGATAATTTTAAAATTTCAAATTCTGAAAAACTTTCTGCTGTTCCCATAGGGCAGCTCAATATTTTGTCAGTAACTTTTGTTTGTGCAGAGAGTGTGCTTTGTTGTTCTTTTCCTCTCTCTGTGTGATACAAAGAAAAAATAAATCTTTATCAGCTCTGTTTTTCTTCAAGACTGAGAAGTAGGGCAGGTTTCAAATATCAGTGGAGAGGATTTTTTATTCGTATTTG
Organism: Lagopus muta; assembly: GCF_023343835.1. Lineage (NCBI taxonomy): Eukaryota > Metazoa > Chordata > Aves > Galliformes > Phasianidae > Lagopus > Lagopus muta. The sequence goes on from NC_064434.1 coordinate 71,285,386, forward strand.
TTATTTTCTCTCATAAACAGGATTAGAGCTTTGGGAATAATGCCTCACTGTGCGTACAGTATACCATCTTGACAGCGTTGCTTGCTTTTTCAAATAAAAATGAGCCACAGTCACTTCAGAATGTGGTAATCAAAGATAGTGAATAGAGGATGAGCAGAAACCTAATCAAATGTAGGTTTTTATAAGTTGGTACCACTGCTCTAGTGGCAACACAACCACATAAGTACAAGGCAGGAAGCTGAAACCTAAACCAATCCACAAGTGATGGAATGAGTTTAATTGTACGTTTTTGAGCACAGATCACAGAATCATGACAGTGATGGTTACAAGAGACTTCAGAAAGTCACACTCCTGCTGAGATCAGGGCTGTCATCAGCACTAGAAAAGGTCAGGTACGGCTTTATTTCATTGAGTCTTGAATACCTCTAAAGATGTAAAACTGAGCAACTTCTCCAAGCAGCCAATTCCTGGGCTGCACTACTTCCAGTAGTTCCTCACATCTTCACGTCCAGTTCTTCTTCACATCTAATGGGAGCCCTACCAAATCACTGTCTGTGGTCATTGGTCCACTACTGTTTTTGTAACTGCTCTTCAAGTACCTGTGTGATGCTCTCAGGTCACCTACTAGTCGCTGCTTTGTCAGGAGAGCCAAGCCTCGCTCTGTCAACATCTTGTGACAGGTCATGCGCTCCAAGCAGTGGAGCTACTACCCAAGCTACTGGTGCTCCCCACTTCCCCAGCATCTCCCCTAAACTATGGGGAATAAAATCAGATATTTAACATCAAAATATTTAATATACCTTCCAGATATCCATATTATAATTCTGCACTGAAATAACCAGTTAATTAAAAAAAACTAACAGTTCACTAAATTTAGCAATTGATTTCATCATTTCTTCAGTCAACAGAATTATATCATCATAGCGCATTTCATAGAAACTTATACACTTGATTGAAAAACCTACTCAAAATTCTGTACAGTCCTCTTTCAACCTTAATTCTAGGATCCAACACTGAAAAGACTGACAATGCCTCCAATTGCATTTAAATGTTTCTCACTTCCCTTTGAAGCATAGAGACAAAAATAGCATAACTGGTCATCAAATTCATTTCAAAAATATGAGTCTCATAATTTACAGCCATTGCTTTTAATAGTCAGCATTCAATTACATGGCAAAACAGTAGAATGGAATAAGCCAGATTAAATGCACACACTAAGTGCAAAATATAATGGAATATATAAGAAAAACATTCCATAAAACATAAGGAATTAATAATGACCCTTCTATGAACTGCAGAGATCTGGGCTAAGAAGTACACTATAACACACTAGCAAAAATACTCTTTCCATTCAGATTGACTAATTTGGAATCAGTCAAAAAATTTCCAGCACCTAAATAATATCAACTCATATCCACAGATCACCATTTTGGGGACAGATTTCAGCTACATTGTAAGTCTAGTATCAATTACAACAAAGACAAAAATCACCATAATTTTACCCAACAGGTGAACTGAGGGAAATATTACTCTTTACGGAAATTGCAACACAGGATATTTTAAGCTACAGTAGTTATCTTACATTAAAAAAAAAAAAGCTGAAGCCCATAAAAGCGTAAACTTGACATAACAATGAGAATGGAATCACAATACATTACATATATACACGCAAATGGAAATGAATTCTTCTGCGATTACTTTGATAAAATAACATTTTTTTGAGTGTTTTAGATTCCCATCATAACTAAGGCCCTATCTACATACTTATATTACAGTCCTGCACATATTCTACTTGCCACACAAAAAAGAACCTATACACCACTTTCTATGTGTTTTAGTGCAAAACATTTTGATTTAACTAATTTTCTCACTACTGTATTTCACTCATCCCTGATATAGATGCAAGGATTTTTCATTCACAAGCAGTTCTAATAAACAATGCAAATGTGCAGCATTGTGAAATCTTTCATTATCTACAAGGGATGCTTTGAAAGTAATGTCACCTGTTTTACTATGTTGGACTACAAAATCATAGGTGGATGTTGTTGGTACAACAGTAGAGATTGAATCTTCTCTCCAATAATTCCAGTCCATTTTGTTGCCACATGACAGAGAGGCAGACTGAACAAAAGGCATCTGACAAGTGCACATGAAGTGAAGGTGTGGCACTGAGGTCCGCCATGCAGAAAAGTTGCACCTCCTAACTTTTATCTACACCTGCTGAACGCTTATGGTGATCAAACATTGGACATTGGTACACTGAGGTGGTTGGTGGTGTGTTTCAGAGAAAACAGCGATGTGAAAGACAAGTCACATTCCAGATAGCTGTGCACAGCTGTCACATCACAAAACAGAGAGCGTATTGATAACTCATCCATGTGAACCAGCTAATGGTGGTGACTACATTGAAAAATAGTGCTTTTTTAGTGGAGAATTTGCTCTACTAAATAGTGTTATTGTATTCTTTGCATCTGTTGAGGTTTCCAAGGAAATAAGTAAGAGGTATTACTTTCAGAGCAACTTAAGTATCTTATGAAAATCAGACACAGTATAACTGTGGAAAGAAAACAAAGCAAGAAAATTTAGCTTCGTGTTCTACAGAAATTGGATCTACATGATAAAACTTACTTACAGGTAGAGATTCACGTTTCCCTTTTATGACAAGTGTGTCCTACACTGCTGCTCTCATTCCTTTTTTCTTTACTAACTGGTTAACAGAATAGTCAGCAACTTCACATTTATCTTAAAATTAAAACTTGGTTTCTAGTCAGAATTGTATTGTTCGGATTCATTTTCCATTTAGGGTTACAAGATGCGTGTTCTCTACTTTCTTTAAACGGGTTGTTAATGAAATAAGATTTCCAGTTTGCATTTTTAAACCCATTGTTCTTGAAAACAAAACTTCAAGAACATACTACAAACACAGCATAGTTTGTCTGGTTCCAAATGAGAAATACGCAACACGTATTTCAGACACGCCTAAATAAACCAACTTGACAATCAGACTAGAAGCATCCCATAGCCACTATGGTATGAGAGAAGAAACAAAGAAAAGGAATAGATAATAGCTTGCCACCAATAAAACAAAAAATCACTAAGACCAAGTTTGGTGTGCTGTACCAAGAAGTATGTGAAGGCCTTATTTATGAAGGATTTTTACAGACTCTAATGTCTGAGGGACATAAAAAATACAACACATTTGAATTACTGAATAATTAGCAAGAATGACAGTTCTACATTGCCATGTGCCATATACAGTTATTTTCGTTCCATCTTCAGTTAAAATATTCTCTGAGTTTGTATTTCTAAAGAGGCCATCTGCTTCTGAACTTAAACAAATGGCCTTAACTGTGAAGCAGTTATGGCTATGAGTATTTGTGAAACAGGAATAATGGCTGCCTATAAGTTGCTTAAAAATAAAAGTTTGTCACAAGGCTGCTCATGCTCCATATTTTTGGGCAGAGTTTAGAAAACAGCAAGGCTTTGCACCTACTTGCATTCTGCTAAGTAGCCCAGACTGAACAGCACTCAGTAGATTTGGCACCACATCATGCCACATCTGCCTTAAAAGTCTACTCATTCAGTACACTGACCTCCAGTCTAGTGAATATAATCTTTGGACTCGTTAAAAATACTCATTAACTACAAGGAATTTAACCTGACTTGAAACAGACTTTTAAGGCTGCCAAAATTCTAGAAATATACAGCCTTTATCTCAGCCACTGAGTCAAAACTAAACCAAGACAAACCCTTCTATTACAAAGTTTCAGTTGCTATCAGGAGGAAGGTTGGAATAAAATAGTGTCAGAGTGCTTCATAAATCAGTTACTTTGTGTGCAGTCATGCACTTGTATAACAATTTATACCCTCTAAGGACACTATCTACCATAAATTCAGTTCCAAAAACTGCAATAAAGAGTAACAAAACATAGTTGTCAAGCGATCCACCATTTCCACATAAAGCTATCTAGCATCCAAAAGAACTCCACAATTTAAATATCAGCTGGCTTGAAATCCCATTTTTGTGACAGTGATATTCTAACACAGTTTTAAAGTTTAACAGGATACATAAAAACAAAATAAAACAAAGCCCAACAAGATCTTGTATTAAGCTGATTCTACAGGCCAAGAATAACTTGTTTCTTTCTGTTGAGTTGTAAACCCACGATCACTGAAAGAACAAAAGAAAAAGTGATCCACTCTTCTAAGAGGAGTTTGCTTTTTTATGTTTGTTCATGGAAAAGAAAACGAAACTGTTAGTCACATGTTTTGTCCTTCTGCATTTCTGCTGTGTGCACAAGCACATACACACACACCCGTTTACTCAGTCTCTCCCAAACCCAACAGTGGGTTCTGTTGCATTTTATTTTCTTTTATTAGAAGGTTATTCCCAAGAAATTCTAACTACACTGCAAGAACGTTAAGAATGAGACTGAATGGTACTTAAAAAGTGCTTGAGACAACTGTACAATTGCAATACATACACTTAACAGTTATTAGATCTAAGTATCTTAAATATCACCCGGCCTTCCACTACCAATAAAGTTATGTGTTTATTGTCTCTGTCATGATTATTAGCTAGACAGTTTCTAAACAACTCATTTTTAAAAACAAAATAGGTACAAAGATGCTTTTTATTGAAGACAGAAATATTTCCAACTTAATGTATTTTAAATACGTACGGACTACAAGAAGAACAGAAAACATACATTATATTTCAGAGTACTCGGAGGGAACAATATTTTTGTCTGACATGCTTTTTTATTCCTCAAAACAGGAGAAACAGTATCCAATGGTGATTTCTGAATCCAGGAGATACTGAAAAATTTTCAGTGAACTTTTCTATGCAAACACAGAAGAAAAAGAAATCACAATTCTGGACCTTGGGACTACAAAGTGAAAGATGAAAAATAACCTTCATCAGAACTTGGTTTTAGAGAAACAAACAAAAAAAAAAAGACGAGTGCGTGGGATTAAGTTTATACCCAGGCTTTGATTCTATTGTACTGAAAGTGACAGGTGAAAAGAATCTGTATCAGCTCTGTGGAACTGTGGCAGTTCTATACAAAGACAGGCTCACTTTGCAGGGCTTTTGTTTATCTCGTATCAGTTCACTACAAAAGATAGCATTCAGTTTTCAGACAGATTTTTTTTGTTCCATTGAGACCATAGGGTTAGGCCAGTAAGACTGGCTAGCCAAGTTACTCACTTGTGAACTCTGATATTAATAGGTTATTTTGTCATAGACTGCTCTCGATATAGTAATGGAAAAGTATAGATGAACCAAAAAAAAGGTTAGCAAACCTCAACCTTGCTTTGTGCGTCTTTCTGCTGAAAAACATCAACACTGGCAAAATTTAGATCTACAACTCCATTTGACCTAGTCAAAGAACAGGCAGATGGACATGAAGGGGGTTCTTTTGATATAAGAAAAAATTTATAATGAATGTCATCTGACACAGCAATTAATATATAAAAATAAATCTAAAGGTTTTTTCCTCCAAATAATTATTATATTCATTTAACAATAAAATGGGAACATTTTGAACATATTTGTATGTATGGAAGTTATTCTTAGTAAACACATGTTCCCACTCACAAGGCCTCCTCATTCTTCCTGCATCTAAGATCATCATGAAGGCAAAAAATACCCATTTTTCCTTGATGCATTCAAGTATGGAGAGCTAAACAAATGAGGACCTAAAGCCACCAATTCATTGAGAAATCACTGTTTGATGAGACAAACTTACTTGATTGCAAGTATTATATATACATACATATATAACTACTCTCTATATATTTTAGATATATATATATATATAAAAAAAACTACTCTAATAATATGTTACCTTTTTTAACCTACTTTCTTCATCTGCTAGTACTTTGCAAGTTGCTCATCTTTGATTATAAAAACGTTATCAAAACATGATGGTGGCTACAACAGTCACAAGGAGGGAGGAAAAAAGTAAATTAACAAGGAGCCTCTGTTAAGGTTTCCAGAGCTCTCAAGTCTTCATACTGACTGTATGTACCATGCAAGGTGTTTAGAAAAACATCTAGTTTTACAGGACCATTGGTCAAATTATGAGATGTTGATGATACACAGAGTGCTTAGAATTGCAGAGTATCCAGAGAAGGAACACACCAAGATCATCAGGTCCATCTCCTGTTTCCAAACAGGACTATTTGAAAAACCTACAACCTTGTGTCTGAGAGCTTTGTTCAAATGCTTCTTGAAATTTGGCAGACTTGGCACAGGATATCTCAATTTGGAAAGGACTCACAAGGCTTTAATTACCATCATACCTGAGCACCAGACTTTACTTAAATATTTCATTTACATGTATAACCCTCAGAAAGATCAACACAGTGGAATAGCAATACAGGAGGTGTAATAACAAAGCACAATAGAAAGGCACTACAAAGAAAAAGGAAAAGTGCTCACCTGTCTCTAACAATCTAGGCTCACTGGGAAAACTCCACAGAGGGATCTCCAGAAAGAGATCCTTTCCCAGTGGCAGTCAGCCCTTAAATGAGGTCTAAGAGAGGTGCAGCCAATCTCCACCCTTTCCAGTCACACAGCTGAACTGGCTTCACCTGTGCTCCCAAGGCTGACAGGGTCCTTTTCCCAAAAGCTCAATCAGTGGTTCAGGCCACAACCCAACAGTTCCCATACTATGTGATAAAGCTTGCAGGTACTTGCAGGTACCAAACAGAAACAAAAGGCTAAGATTTGTAGCTTAGAAAGCATTCAGGCACTTAAAATCCACTGAGTTAAGAACAAACATACAAGACCACTTTGTGTTCTATAGGTTGACTTACCCTCAAATTGATGAGAGAGAAAAACATTCATTTCTAACTTGCTTGAAAGGATAGAGTAAAAACCATTGTCTATTGATGAAAGACCACTGCATCAGAGGAAAGAATTCAAAGCCAACAAGAAATCTCATTTTGCCCTAAATTTTCTACATTAGGTGCTGTACTAATACAAGATGTACCATACAAGATGTTGCAAGATAAGTAATCTCACTTATTTGCCAGAAGTCAATGGGTAACCTGGGCTTTTGGCCTAATCAAAGGCTGAGCATGCCCCCTTGGCAGAAGTAAACATGAAACCTTACAGGCATGAGCAGTCAGGAAACAAATCTGGGTACACGCTTTCCAGGCAGAAGTTGTGAGCTAACAGTCAGCTGCCTTTCATCAGGATGTATGCTCTGCCTCCAGCCTCTGGTTAAATGAATAACACACTCTGCCCCTCTGGGTACAGTAACATATCCAGGGTTGGAGTGAGTTATGCTGCTGTACCATAGGCCTACAGTTATTCAACAAAGAAAGGTGATTGTTATCCCACAAGTGGATAATGGCAGTCAGTAGAAGGGTGTAGGAGACAGAATAGAGCATGGAGTAAAGGCCATAAAGAGTTTTATTGTAGAAGGAAAGATTACGTAGGAAGAGGAGAGTATAAGAGTAGAAATTATGTTGTTACAGTTTAAGAGAAAAATGCATTCTGAACAGAATTTTTCTTAATTTATTGCCAAAAAGGTTGAAGGTCATAAACATTTAATTAGAAGCTGAAGTTTTATGTTTCATAACATCTCACAACTGCAAGGCTTTACTGCGGTCAGTTCAACTGTAAGAGTTTTTATATTGTTGCTATAAATCACCTGAGCTACTGGTAATTAGTTGCAATTTTGTTTTAGTGCTTCTGAAGCTACTGTCTCCAAAAGGCTCAGTACAATTGTTTCTATCAGTTTATTCCCAAGCAAGTAATCCCATTAGGATTTGAGCTGACTTTGAATTATTAGTTTCTTGGGGAAAGGTAGAAGCAAACTAAGAGCCAGAACACTACAGTTAAATAAAACAATTTGAAAGCAAAATAAAGCATGTGTGTGCTGAAGTTCCTCCTTCAAAGAAAAGGTGCAGAAAGGAGTTTCCTGGGGAATAAATGGAAAGTAGAGGTCTGACAGTTATTTCCTTAAGTCATCAACAGCTGAACAGAAGAACACAGTTCAATCCCATACCCTCCACACAACCATTCACTACCTTTTCTCCACAACCAAAGCTTTCCAATAAATGAAAATGTCTTCAAATTCCTTCCTGCATCTTAATCTCCAGAAGTGCAAATTCATACACACAGGTAGGGAGAAAAAAATAGTAACACAAAAAGACATTGTTGTACATAACAGCAATTAACAGCTGAAATAAACAATGTCTTACAAGACAAAAACAAGACTACTGTCTTGGTAATAATTCATTAAAGTATCTGGTATTGCACCAGAGATCACAGATGGTTTGGGTTGGAAGGGACATTTAAGATCATCCGTTTCCAACCTTCCTGCTATAGGCAGGGACACCTCCCACCAGACCAGGTTGCTCACATCCCCATCCAGCCTGGCCTTGAATGCTTCCAGTGATGGGACATCCACAATCTCTCTGGGCAACCTGTTCCAGTGTCTCACTGCCCTGACAGTAAAGAATTTCTTCCTAATATATAGTCTCTCACATCAGTAATATTATATTTTAAGCTTTAACAATGAAAGAAAATGTGCATGTGGGTGTGTGGTGGTGGGGAGACAGACTGTGATATGTTCTAAGTATCTGAACACACATTTGGTATCTGATCAAGCACCACAGTTCTTTTGCAATGCTCTGAGAAAGGAGATTAGTGGTAGAGTAGGACTTCTCTCAAACTTGTACAACAGAAGCTAAAAATGGATCATATGTAACTTATTAGATATAATTCCAAACCAAAACAAAGCATAAAGAAAATCCATTTTTCCACTCTTAAAGTGATCATACATTGGAGGTCTTGTCTTCAATTTATTTCCACAATTCTTTTGTAACTTCAGGTGAATGGCATAAAATTGCACCAAGAGCCCACTCCAGCAGTAGTAATCTTTCCTTAAACACAGGCAAATCCTGAAGGACAGTCATAATCTTGAAAGAGTAGATGTGACAGTCTGAATAAAAAAAAAAGCAGTTTTTGTTTATTAAGTGATGAATTAGCAGTGGTACCCTCAAAATCTTTAGCCATAATTTGGCACATCTTAACAATCAGTTCCATTTAACAGAACACATAAGATGATCATAACATTCACAGGTTTTATTGGCTTTTGTCACAATTTTTAGTTCCATTTTGTTTTTTAACTGTAAGAAAAATTTAAATGGCGAGAAAGATCTACTTTATTTAACACTGAAACAATGACCTTACTTCAGGTTAGATTTTCCTGTTACATTATATGTGATTTGCTATACAAGTCTGAAAATTGCAGCAGCTCATTTAGAGCAATGCCTTGTAGCCGTGAAGCCAGTGTCACAAACCACACCCATAACACAGCACTGAATGGTATCTAGCTCTATCAAGGGCAGGAGTTCTCTCCTCATCTCCAGAAAAAGCCCACACCAAAAAGTAGATCCAAATCACTTTATAATCCATGATTATGTAACTATATCAGAAGGCACGAAATTATAACAATTTTCAGTCCATCCTGAAAATTTGATTTTGTCCTCCTGGAAGAACAGACTAGGGGATAGACCATCACAAATATTAAGTCTTCTGGTGTCACTTTAGTCATTAGTCTTTTGGCAACGCAGAGCTATCATACTCAAGCTCCAATAACAGAACATGAATTGCTTTCACAGTTTTGAACAGTTAGCATCAAAGCCTTCCTTAGCAAAACCTGTTTCCAAAATGCTCAACACTTTGGCTTCTGTCTGTATTTCCACTTCTGATTTTTTCTCATTCCACTTTTCTGAATGATATTTTTCTTCATATTGTATAAGCAGATGAAAGAAGTTAAGCTACCTACAACACAGCACTACTCTTTCACGGTGTGCTAGTAAGGAATGCTAGTAAAGATTTTTCAGAACATCCATCAGGAGAGAAAATTGACTCTCAAGGTGGGAGATGGAGTTACATCAGTACAACAGTTTGCTTATTATAAATATATAGAGGAGTAAAAAGATAGGCCTGAAGACCAGTATAACTAATAAAAGTCTGTCACCAAAAGCTTATTCAGATATTACCAGGAAAATTTAACAAACTAGTATTTTTTACAATTTCATATGTTCTATCAACTTCAGTGGAATTGAACAATGATTCTGGTAAAAATGAACAACCACAAACAAAATCAGTAAAGCGATCAATATAAAGCAAATATAGGAAGCTGCATGCTTATTTTGGTGTTTGTAACAAAACCATTGGTATATAATCAGCTATGAGAACGCGAATAAGACCACGGCAGCAAGAAAAAGCAAGAAAATAAAACATGCAGGAAAATAAAAAAAACACACAACCTCTACAACATAGTAATCTGTGAATTCTCTAGTCAGTAATGTAGAAGACACACATACTGCCTTAACAAGGAGGAAACTGAAGATAAATGAGGGGGAGAGAATTGGCTCAGGGGATACCTTTTCTTTCCCACCTTAAACCTCAAACTGAACCTGAAAAACAAAGCAAAACTGTAAAAACAAACAATGCCACGCAATTAAAGAGTAAAGTTTAGGTAAATCAGGGTGCAATGCTGCTACTACTGCATTTTAATTTATCCCTAATTTGTCCCTATCTGATATGTAAGCCACATCATTTACATTCATTGATATGTTCGTGAATACTACTGCTTCAGCTGGGATCCTGTGAGCTCTGCATAGCAGCGTGATTTTCCTAGATCAACTCATCAATGGTATTAAAAGAAAAACAAGAAAGCTGTTCATACAACCTGGAACAAAGAAAGTACCTGACACAGTACCATACTGAAAACAGAACAAGAGAAAACACACCATCCTGAAAAATGCAAGAAATAATGTAGTTCATTAGATGAAGCCAAAGATCAATAATGAAGCCAGTCTTAGTTCATATTTTCAATAATGGCCTTGACACTAAATGGAAGCTGCTAATGAAATCTGAATATAACACAGTTGGAAAGCACTTGCACTGTGAAGGAAGGTCAAAATGTTACTGAAAAAGAACAAAGTGAGATTTGAGGAATAATTTCATTTCACTTTTGTGTGCAAAATCATTCATTCAAGAATGAAAGGAGAATTTTTCCGTCTGGTAGTTCATCAGAATGAATAACTGTGACACTGTACTCAACAAGAACACAGAATTGCACAATGTTTCCAGTAGAAATAATACTTCAATGCCACTTTATTTGCCAGATAATTCTTCATAAAACACTGCTTAAATTCTTCTTAGGCATAATGAAAAAAAAAAAAAACAACCCACAGAGCAAGTACAGAGAAGGACCTGTTTCCCAGTCAACATACTGCATAAGAAAAACTAAATGTTTGTCTTATTTAAAGACTAGTTAAATTTTTGACTAGATTAACCTCAGAAAAATTAGGTCTGACAGTAAAATCAGGAAGAAAGGAAAAGTACATAAGCTAAATAAGGATATTGCTGTGCAGCATAGTTGAAAAACTCAAGGGATGAGATGCTAACCAGAGAGACCTATACAGGCTTGAGCAGTGGGCCCAAGGTAAACCTCATGAGGTTCAACAAATCCAAGCGCAAAGTCTTGCACCTGGGTTACGGCAACCCCCAATATCAGTATAAGCTTTAAGAAGAAAGGATTAAGTGCAGCCCTGCTGAAAAGGATTTGGGGGTACTGGTAGACAGCAAGCTAGACATGAACTAGTAATGTGCCCACACAGTACAGAAAGCTGTATCCTGGGCTGCATCAAAAGCAGCATGGCCAGCAGGATGAGGGACATGATCCTGCCCCTCTTCTCCGCACTGAGGTCTCATCTGGAGTACTGCATCCAGATGTGGAATCCTCAGTACAGGTGAGACACGGACCTGTTAGAGCACATCCAAAGGATCCAACGGATGGAACACCTCTCCTATCAGCCTGGAGAAGAGAAGGCTCCAAGGAGACCTGATAACGGCCTTTCAGTATCTAAAAGGGGACTACGAGAAAGAAGGAGACAGACAATTTAGCAGGATCCATTGTGATACAAGGGAAAATAGTTTCAAACCGAAAGAGGGGAGACTTAGATTAGGTATAATGGAGAAATTTTTTACAGTAAGAGTGATGAAGCACTGGGACAAGCAGTCCAGAGAGGCAGTGGATACCCTGTCTTTGGACAGGGCTCTGAGCACCCTGATCTAGCTGTAGTTGCCCCAGTTCATTGTAGGGGAATTGGACTAGGTGACTTTTTGCAGACAATTTCTGAGAACAGGATCTTTAATCTCAGCATGTCTTGCAAATAGAGGTTAGAAGAAAAAAAATTCTAGTCCTCAGTAAAGCAAGTCCCTGGAAGAGCCTTCCATCACACAAGATGGATGAAGGAAAAAAAACAAACAAGCAAAAATACAAAAAACCCACAGGCAACATCAGTAAATCAAAACTGAAAGGAACTGGTTTAGTAAAGAGATCAATGATGCAGTTGTTTAATAAAGCAGTAACATTAACAACTATGCAAATACTTGAGTTCAGGATAAAGAAAGTTCCAGGCTAGGACTGCCCATTTGTACTTACCATCAGACTTAGAATTCAACAATTTTTGAGATCTGACAATTTTATAAATCTAAAGTTTTGTCTCCTGTTGAAAATATGACTCAAAAGGACAAACTGAGTTTCTCTGTATCCTTTCCAAAAAGTGGATAAAAAAAATTCCTTCCCATCTTTAGCAAATCATCAGAAGCAAATCTGTAACCCTCTGCCAACAGAGGAGCGCTATCAGGATTATTTCACCGTAAAGGAGGTTTACACTAAAAGAAATTCTTTCCATTCCCTTTCCTGTTTGTTTTGCTCAACTCAGCACATCTATACATTGTCTTCCATACTGAAACTGAATGCTATATAAAATCTTGATTTTTTTTTTTTTTAAATCTCAAACATATAAAAACCAGAACAAAGATCTGTTTCATGTATTGGTAAGCGCAGAAATATTTTAAAGTAAATTACTGTGGAGCTGGATGACCAAGAACAGAAATCATCTCAATCTTTTGAGGTACTCCTGGCTTTTCCTTATGGTTAATGAACCTAAGAGGTAAGACTAAACATAAAAAGATACAGGCAGCACCTCCCTTCAGAACTGAACACTTTAGTTCAGTTTTTTTAAACTAAGACTTATCACAACCTTTTCTTTTTTAGCAGTTGCACAGGTAATTCCAGCATAGATCATTAGAAGTTTGACAATAATAAATCTAGTAATCAGAACAAGAGAGTTAGATATAAATTCAGTTTTGACAGGCTCAGAGTCAATTTCAAACTCAGCTTGTCCTGCTCTTTAACAGTAAGACAACCTTTTTGGAAGAAATCCAATTGAGTAGTTCAACAGATGTTCACACATTCAAATTCTAGTATTGCTAATCATGTTTTAGAATTCAGTGACAAGGTTAGCAATATATATCTGAAGCAATATCTGAAAAAATGACATTTCTCAAGTGCTTATTCCTTTGTTATGGATTATAGTTATAACATTTTAACTGCCAATAACTTCTTTGGGAATACTTGTCAACTGGTTTAAACCAAGAATACACAACGCAAGTACAAAAGACTATTTCTTGGGCTTAAATAGAAATCTTTCCAGTACCATAATTGAGAAATACTTTGTACCACAATAGATGAAGTACAAACAATATAGTGGAACATCAACTAAAATTCTCAATTATCAGACCAACTATCATCAGTGAACGTGGTACTATATGGAATAATTCACATTAGAATGCTCTTGGGACATCATCTAACTCAACTCCCAAAGCACTGAATTCACACCAACATTTTGTAGCTGAGAATTTACTCCATCAAATAGTGTTACTGTGCTCAAAGCATCCCCTGCAGTTTCCACAGAAATGAAATAGGAGGCATTACTTTCAGAGTAATCTGCATGGTTTTACAGAACAGAGGCACATTGACTCACGTCCTTCTCAGCAAATCTATTTCCCAGCAGGCAGTCCCCAGCATGTACTACTGCAAGAGATTCTACAACCCCCACCCCAAGCGTAAGACCTTACATTTATCCTTCTTGCAGGTCACGATGTTTATTATGGGCCATTCCTCCAATCTAAGTCATAGAGCACTGTTCTTGGCCATATCAACTTCTGTAATGTGATGTCACATTCTAATTTGATGAGGACAGGACCCATTTCCTCTTCTAGGTCACTGACATAGGTACTAAACAAGATAGGTCCCCAGCCACTTCTAACTGGTCTTTGGGCAAAGTATGAACCACTGACTGTAAACTTCTTAAGCCTGACAATCCAGCCACTTTTTCCATTCTTCTACTCCTCCCACTGGAAAGATAACATTGCAACTTGATTATACAGACACCGTGAAATCATGCTAAAAGCCTGGTTAAAACAGAGACAGATGATGAACAAACTGCCATAAGCAATATTAAATCTTAGCTAATAGAATTTATTGTTTAAGCAATATACAGAAAGGCCACAAACTTATCAATAAGCAACATGTAAAAGATACTCATGGACTTCACTGAGGGCTATCTAATGATAGCTTAAGTTTAAAAAAAAAAAAACCACAACAAAGAAACAATTGCAATAGATTTCTTCCTCTAAAGGAAGAGGACACAGATGAAGAATGTTTATACATAAAACAGAAAAGATTCAAATTTTAGCATCTGCAGATATAGTCCATGGAAAGAGATATTATTTCACCACCAAAGCAAGGAAACTCAAAAGTATCCCCTTTATGCATGAATTATGCAATGGGAAAGATTTCATGCTTTAACAAAGAATGAAGAACTACTAAAAAGGAAGTTGTTACTACTTATCAGTATAAATTATTACTCCTTCGTACACAAATGCAACAAATATGTTGACTTCCACTTGGATTTCTAGTTGAGTAAGTTTTCACAGTGACCCAAAGGTGACTTGCAGGGTGTCCATGAACAACAGTTTGTTTTTTGGCAGGTTTTTCTTAGTTGTGTTGTTTTTCCCCCAACCATGTAATCTCATATTAAGTCACAGTGAGGAGGATCTAACATATTTGAGATGCGCATTATTACTTTTCCCACAGTTATTCCTGGAGCTGTCACAAACAAATATCATACTGAAAGATGTGGCTGAGACAGCTGGTAAAGAAAAGAATTGGCTCAGGAGAAGCTTAAATTGCAGTTTTAAACACCTCTGACCTACAGGCATCCTGAACATAGTCAAATGAGCAAATGCTAACACTGCTGAGTAGTCTACATAAGAAAGAGGAAAACATGACATCCAACATCTACTTCCTAGGAGAAAATATCACTATGCATATATGCAAATGTTCTGTTTTAACATGCAGCTACTGTATTTCCATAGATATAGAGCAAGGCAGATATTCAGTTAACTGCTTGCACATACAAGGACAGTTTGTATGCACATTACCAGGAACAACAGCACACTCTATAATTGATAGTATACTATTATATATTTAGCAGTACTTAAAAGCTAAAATTTTACAAGAGTAAAATTAAAAATAACATTATGAATTTAAATACCTGTTTGCTGCAGGGCTGTATGAAGCAAAAGAATAGTCAGGTGCTTCTAACAACTATTTTACAAGGCAACAAGCTTTATCCAATCGTACAGTGAAACTCTTCCCTCTGCCACAATAATTTTTGAGCCTGTCGTTTGACTCAGCAAGATTTGATAGAGAAGATCAAGGATAATTACACCTACAGGAACTTCATTAGTAGAAGTTACATAACCACGGAGAAAAAGTCCAAAGCACCCTGAGTGAGAGAAGCACTGACATTAGCAAAATTATCAAGTCTCAGAAACTCACGGGCTAATGAAGCAGTGCTTGCCCTTTATTCAGAAGGCTCCAATGACAATAATGATTTTTCAGGGAAGAGGTTACCAAAAGTTCAGGCTCCCAGCAACTCCCTCTACCCTAACAGTAGCAACCTCAACTCATCTAGAAAACACTGTTGGAGCTCAGCAGATATTTGCTTGTCTGTTTTTTTGTTGTAGCATTCTGAACAACCATCTTTACAGCTCTTGACCAACCCAGATAACCTCATCTGATCTCTTTCCCTTAGCAAATTGGTTAAATTCCACACTTGAAGTAGAAATAAACCTGTTCTCACACTGCTATGGATTACAGCAAGCACTGTTTACCCCACTAGTCTCATCATCTTCAAGTAGATGAATTTGAAATGGTTTCCTATGCAAACAAGGCTGTGTGACTGAAAGAAATGTACAAACATACCAAGAAAGTTGCAGAGTAGCAGTGAATCTGAGAGGAGGAAGACAACCACCTCCAGACTAACTGTCAAGTAAGGGAGAAAACATTTGAGAATTCACAGGTTTATCCCAATAGTTTCTGATTCTGTTAGGCAGTTTCTACAGCTGTCTACATAGTTCTGTCAATTTACTCTGTGAATAAACTTGTTTCAGTTGCCCAAAAAAAGGAATTTGCAGTAGAATGTTACTGTTCTGATGAGGGATTTTAGCTACTTGGACATCATTTAATTGACTTATATAGATCAATCCAGATCAAAGACTTAGAGGATCAGACTAAGGGATATCTTTATATCAGCAGTATGAAGGCAACTATGGAAGTGTCAAAACAAATCCTGTGTGTTAGCACATTAAGATTTAAAAAAAATAATCCTCACAGTTATTTGAAAGCCTTCCTCATATAACGGTTCTGGCTAAATATCCCAATAAGTTTCCCAGTCCTAGACAAACTGTAGCAATTGGACAGATTAACATGGTGGAAAGGCAATACAGGAATGTAACAGCAAGGGGACCAGCATGGATATGATATTTCACAGGTAAAGTAAAGGCGCTCACCCATCTCTGAAAGTCCAGGCTTGCAGAAAGGACTCCACAAGGGAGGGATCTCCAACCAGAGATCCTTTGCCAGTGGCAGTCAGCCCTTAAATGAGGTCTAAGAGAGGTGCAGCCAGGCTCCACCCCTTCCAGTCACACAGCTGAATTGCCTTCACCTGTGCTCCCAGGGCTGACCAGGTCCTTTCCCCAGGTGCTCAATCAGTGGTTCAGGCCACAACTCAACAGTTCCCATACACATACAAATAACCTTTAAGTTATTTCAGCCAAGATTACTGCCACTCTTGCACCGCGTGCTGAGAAGCACCTTTCAGTCATTCAGCTTGCCACCCTCATTTGCTGCACAATGAGATTAGTGTTCCTTCAAAATGGCAAAATTAACACAGTAACTGTATAGTTTCTCATGGAGCACCATTTGCATACCACATTTCTGTGAAACATACAATGAAGTAAACTAACAGAAATTCCCAGTGGTTTCACTTATTAGCTTTCCAGTGTCAGACTAGTGCATGCTGACATAAACTAATTCCTATCTTGTCTCAGCTCATATCACAGGTTCCATACTGCCAAACATAAAACATTTTTCTCTGGGATTCAGATAGAAGAGAACAGAAGAGTAATAACAATACTGCTGAGAAAAAAGGCTATGGGTTTATAAATACAATGGGTTGTTTTGCATTAGTCCAATGAATGAAATTGTTCTCACACTGGGTTTGCATTCATCATCAATTAGAATTTTTACATGACAAACCCAGAGCATCCTGCTGAACCCAAATCACAGCTGGCAATCCTCGCGTGGCAACACAACCACTCTTTGAAACAGCTCCCTTCATTGCTATAGAGGGGGAAAAAAAGACACACAACACACTAGGACTAAAAATAATAAGCTGTTGTCCTGACAACCTCACAAAGGCTTACTTTACTACAGCAGAGCAGCGAGATAACCTGATCACCTTAAGCTGCTCCTAATTCTTCTAGAGCAGCTGGCCACTACAATAAGAGATGTATGCTTGCATACACACTATATACGATATCACATTATGCATTAGGATGTATGCATATACAAAGACACATTGTTCCCACTTTTTCCCCCCACTTTATGTCACACACATTTAGTGTGAATTCTCATATTGCAGTACATGTCAAGTATTCATTTTTCAGTGCTTAGAGCCTAGAAAAATACTTAATACTTGCTTGTTTCCTTGAATGTTCTTTAGGTATCTAAAAGTAGGAAATAATAGGCTTTGAACTGAAAATCACAACAGAAAATAATCACAGAGGAACTGTGAGATTAGTTCTTAGATGAATAAATATATAAATGAATAAATAAACAAGTAAAACAAAAACAAAAAAACAAGAAAAAAGAGAGACCAGAGTAGGATTTCCTATCTTTCACAAATGCCTCCTCCACAAAATGTAAGAGATAGAGAGAACACTCTTTTGCAGTGACAGTTTTGCTAACTATGCATTAATTGCAGAATTCATTTCTACTCCCCCAAGAGAACGGAAAAAGAAAAGCAGCGAGGATTTCAATACTACATGCATTTGAAAGCCATATTCACTTCTTACTCCCCCTTTATGTTCTTATCCCCCTTACTTGCCACTTAATTCTCATAGCCTTATCAGATGTGATGGGAATAAGTGTGAAAATCCAAGTTGAAGGACAAAATAGGGGTAACTGCATGGTAGTTCAGAATTTCCTTTCCACTCTCAACATACAGAATAAGCGAAGGCCAAGTTAAAAAATAAAAATAAATAAAAATAAAAAAATAAAAAACCCCAAAACAAAAGCAAACAGCTTCATAGGCTCTATCAGATTTAAGATAGAGGTTAGTAAACCAAAAGGGAAACAGCAGCCCAGATTGTTGATTTGTATCACAGCCCTGTATCTGTATTATGTATCCTCTAACATAAAACCCATCAAACCATTTTCATGACACTTAAATCTGGGAAGTTATATTTTGAAATTCCTGTGATTCAAAAAGCTACCTAGAAGATGAGGCAGCAGGAAGCATCATCAAAGTCAATAGGCACCATGTCAGCGAGAAGTTATGGGGCAACAGGGAGTGAAGGGAGAGGGGGAAGAATGAAGGAATGGCAAAAGCTATGGGAGGATTATAAAAATGTCTGCAAAGCTGGATATGTCACACTGCAGGATTCAGGGCAACAAATGAAGACATTATGTAAGAAAAGAATCAAAGTCAGTAGCAGAACTCCAACTCCCGTGCTCAGAATTTTATTCAAGCATCTGAATTCACAGAGCTGCTGAGGGGGAGGGGAAGTCAGAACAACTTCAGCTACTGCTGCCTTCCTAGCTACTACAGCAGAGCTTGATACCTCTCCTACAGAGTTTTCTAGATTCCCTTATTTCCAAGGGATTCCCTCCTCCCACTGCAGCATCTTTCTTCATTACGTCTCTTAGTCCTAAACAAATAAAGAAAACTATTCTTAAGCAAGTACAGGTCATTTTCTTCAAGAATCCAAAACTCTCCAGATAACAGTAGCTAAAACAATGTCTACTTCCTTTCAAACACCTACTATTCTTAAAATGTTTCACAACAGATCCAGGAAGGCTGTTTGCTTGTGGGTTCAAAAAGATGGAGCAGCTGCTGATTATATTCATTACACATTCAGGAGATTAATTAATACAAAGTCCAAACATTTCTTAAGAAAAAAAATCAAGTCATATGGCACCACTGCCAAGCGTTATGAAGAATTAATGGTATTCTTAGCACAGTCTATATTTAAAATAAATAGTGTTTCTTTAGTAGAAAAGTGTTAAACATGCTTCTCCACCTAGTGAATGCAAATTCCATAATTGGAGCTTGGTACTGGGTTCTCAGATTTGTAGACAGTTATTACAGTATTTGCCCAAACAGGGCAGAAAAATATTGAGGTGCATCCCAAGCCTAAATTTCCTGAACCATTCAGATTTATAAGAGGATGAAATTCCTCTTAAAAATAAAGAGAGCAAGTGATACTTTTCTTAACTTTACAGGAAGTAATGTTTTAAAGACTGAATACAAATTATGCTGCTCAGCATATTGATATTTTTTACTTTAAGTACAGCACCACAACAAATAAAGTCAGCCATCTCCTCTTTACTTCACTGCTTCACAGTGCTGCTTGCCCAAATCACCACCAAGCTTGAGCACAAATGGAATATAGAAGTAAAACACTTTAAAGCAAAAAATTGCAGTGAAAGAGAAAGGAACATTCACCAAACCATGACTTCATTTCAAGCTGTCAGGATGGCCACTGTTAGGTAATTTTGGATGACTAATGTGAGAAACAAGATAACCCAGCACTCCACCCTCCTTCCACAACCAGGAACTTGCAACGTTAGTAAGAAAATACAAGATGTATTTCTCACTCCTCTTTACCAAACTACAACACTCATCAGTAAAATGCATGAACCTACTGGTAATATTTTAACAGCCAGCCACTTAACTGAAATCTTAGTCAAGGCAAGGAGCAAATACTTCTTCCTGCAGACAGAACTGCTGCTCTGCACATAACAATCTTAGGGGCAATGACCGGCTACCATGCCCAACGTGAAGCTGACAGTGATGAAAGAACTGCCTCAGTTCACTTGTAAAGGTCATCAGGCAGTAAAAGAGGCTTTGCCTGTGTGACCACTGCTTTGCTTAGTTCCTGGTTTCACTCAACATCTGCAATAATATTTCACAATGCACTTGGGTAATAGTGCTTATCAGTAAGTGCCCACAAGAAAGACTGAATTATCTTTCTCTTATGATAACAAAACAGAAATCTTAAAGAA
Organism: Lagopus muta; assembly: GCF_023343835.1. Classification (NCBI taxonomy): domain Eukaryota; kingdom Metazoa; phylum Chordata; class Aves; order Galliformes; family Phasianidae; genus Lagopus; species Lagopus muta. The sequence goes on from NC_064434.1 coordinate 71,305,908, forward strand.
TAGTCTGACTGGCACAGTAAGCAAATGCCAGCCAAAAACAAATAAATAATAAGGTTTTGTTTAGCTCTAGGTTTCACATCATACCCTTGGCATATATGAATGACACCTTTAATTGATCCAACATGATTGGTGAAACAGCCTGGCATCTTTACAAGCACATATTCCTTCTTGTTACATCTAAAGTGCTGCATGACCTGATAAACTAACACAATGGACTTACCAAACCAAGGCAATACACATTCAGAGCCTTCCCCGTGATCTTGTTTTTTATGAATGGTACATAAATTATAAATAAACTGTTGTGGAGCTTAAGTGGTGCTTAAACATCCCTAACACATCATCGCTCATGATGATTTAAACATTTCTGCATTAATAATGAAACATTTCAAAGATCAGATTTAAGTATCTCAGAGATAGTAGCAAAGAGATAGAGAGGAAATGCTGGAGTCCACTGCTAACAGGCACAGTTTTGGAAAGACTAAAGAACAAGACAAATAGAGCATCAGGCCTATGCATTCCTATCCCCAGCAGGCTGCAATGCCCTGTGTTCCTGAATCCAGTCTCTAAAATATTTCTGTCCAAAGCAGTTATGGATAGGATCTGAAGAAAAATTAGCTGACAAGTGTACTGTGGCCCTTTTTAAAATACAGCCTGACTCAGTAATAACTGAGATTGATTTGTTGCTTCTGTCAATTTTCAAACAGCCTTTCCTATGCAGCTGCCTTCCTTTAAAGAAATGTAAATATTGTTCAGAACTATCTTCCAACCAAATAAACTTCCTTTAGCTGTTGGTAGCAGCATGTAGGAAATACTGTCCATAAGCATGAAGACAAGCAGGTCAAATAGCTGAATGATGTCAGCCAGTAAGCAAACTAAATTCTGCTCTGCTCCCATCAGCGCCGAACTGATGCAGAAGGCAGTTTACTATTCACACGAAAGAACAAAATAGACAAAAACAGAAATAGTAGGCTGCAGAAACAGATTACACGCTTCCCTTCTCCGTGGGATATCTGAGATAAGAAAGCCATCTAGCGTTAGCTCGTAGAAGTGAAAGCCACACACAAAAGAGCTTGGGAAAATTAATGTAAGCAATTCTCTGTTAACTTCTAGTTTTTATGATGCAGAAAACACAAACTCATTTCCCCTAGCGAAGCCGGACCGAAAGCAGACACTGGGACTACCAACGCATTAAAGCGACCCGGTACCCATCGCCTGCCCAGCTCCGTGTCCGCTAACAGCCGCATTTGACATTTGGCAACTTCGGAGTTGTCTTTGCCGGGAAAGCTGCCTCCGCACCCGCACCGACACGCGGCCCCCAAAGCGACAGGGCCGTAAGAACAGACCCGCGTCAGGTCCATCCCGAGTGGCTCTTAGGTAGCCAACCGAGCGGTGAGTTTGGAAAACGGAGCGCAGCAGCCACCCCTGAGGAATACATGGCAACAAAGAGCGCTGAATGATACAGATGGAAACGCAGGTTGAGGCTCATACGCGGTAACTAAATAAAAAGCACGAAATCCACTTCAAGAAGCAGCAGGGGCTGAACAGCCTCCCACCGCTCTCCTCGACGCGAGGTGCAGCAGCGGCCGGCCCCGGAGCACCGTTCTCCGGGCAAACTAACTCCACGATTGCAACGATCCCTACAGCAAGCTTCGAAGCTCGGAGCCCCGTGCCAGAGCAGAGCTGCTCCCAGCGGGGCAGGACCGCCCCGAGGCGCCGGGCGTTACGTATACGGCGGATCGCGGCGCCACTCGGAAAGCGAGCGATCCCCTCCGGCGCTGCGCCGGACCGCTGCCGCCCCTCGGCCCGCAGAGCCGAAGCGGAGCTCCATCGCGCGCAGCACGGGGACCCCCGAGGCACCCGGCGGGGAGAAGTGCTCCCGCGTCCCCAGAGATCTCCCCGCCCGCGCCGGCTCCGCTCCTCCCTTACCTGCAGCCGCCGCAGCCCTCGCTCCAGCCTCGGGACCCCCATCGCCCACGCGGGCACCGCCGCCCCCTCGCCGCTCCTCCTTCTCTGTCCGTCTCTCGGGGCGCGGAGCAGCGAACGAACGCGGCCAGAGGGTGACCGCTGGGATCCCGCGCGCCGCTCCTCCGGTCGCCTCTCGCTCCCTCGCGCTCTGCCCGGCGCTGGCTCTCGAGTGCGCTCCGTCTCCGGACGGGAGGGGAGGCGGAGGGAGGGGCGGGAGCAGTCCCGCTCACGCCCGCTCCCTCCGTCCCCCGCACGCACTCAAGCCCCGCCTCCTGCTGGTCCCGCCTTCCATTGGCTCCGCCAGCCCGGTCCCGGGGGAGCACGAACTCCCTATTGGCAGCTCGCGCTGTCGCGCAACCGAACCGCCAGGCCCCACCCCACGGCGTGCCGGCCGCCTCCTTCCCCCGGCGGGGGTCGCGGGGAGGGGATGGCGGAGCGCCTCGGCGTTGGGTTGGGAGGCCTGCGGCGAGCAACAGGTGGGGCCGAGGGAAGGAGTATGGGAGTCCCTCAGTCGCCGTAGGGCTTGAGCAGAGCCTCAACGGAACTCCGCTCCGTGCCCTCGCGGCGCCTTCGCCCCGCGTCAAGTCCCTGGACGACGACGCCCGTTGGCGCTTACAGCTGCTGCTGTCCCCCAGCGCCCGCGGCTCTCACCCAGAGCTCCGAGCCGAGGAAGCCCGTATCGATGGCTCGTGTTCTTGGAGCTGCCCCGCGAGGTCTGCTCCTGTGCACCGATCGCAAACTGCGGGCGGTTAGGAACGGAGATGTTCTCCCCCTTTGGCACAGCCCTCAGCACTCCTGGTTTGCCTCCCAAATGAGCCTCGGCAGGGCAACCGCATTTTCCGCTCCCTCCTCCACGCGTTCTGGTAGGCAAACCGAAATCTGGTTTGGGGATTTGAATTTCCCTATTCCCGCTCTGCGGCCAGTTCTGCAAGAGGCCGTGCGCACGGAAGTTGCAAAACAGAAGACACTTATCAGCACCAACGCACTCGCTCCCATTTGCTACCTGCAACATCAGTGGAAATAAAGGCTGCTCTGACAGAACCCAACAGCACAACCCATGGCTGTTTCATTTTTTCAGCCCTCCTGCTCATTCTTCCCTCCACCTGCACCTATCTCACGCACAAGTACTGTTTTGGTTGTACCGGTTGGTGCAGCACGGGCGGCTGGCTGCCTGCTGCCCTGCAATGCCGCTCCGCTGCCCCGCAAGCTTCTCCTCCCCGTGCTGAAAACTGGAGAAGGTTTTAATAGAAAGGAACTTCCAAGTGTATGCCAAACATCCAAGGTACTCAGGATAAGATACATTTTAGGTGACAAGGAAGTCTTTTACTGTAGGGGTGGTGAGGCACTGACACAGGTTGCCGAGAGAGGAGGTGAATGTCCCGTCTCCGCAGGCACTCAGGGTCAGGCTAGACGGGGCTCTGAGCAATCTGATCGAGCTGTAGGTGTCCCTGTGCATTGCAGTTGGACTAGATGGCCTTTAAGGGATCCTTCCAACTCAAAACATTTCTATGATTTTGTGAGACTACTATTCATTGAAAATAAAACTCACCCAACAACTGCAAGTGAATAAAACTGTGTTTTCCATTTGAATTATATCACAGACCATGTCCTTCCTGGAAGGTTCATTTCTTTAAAAGCTCTCCAGGAAACATCAGTGGAATGATGGGGAATTACGGGAGGTGCAAGGAACACTCAGTGAGACTGTCAGCACTCGCTTGTGATTTCACTGCTGCCCAAGCTTTCCTCACAGCACTGCTTACAGGGACGCTCACTGCAGCGAGACTCCTTCACTTCAAAACCCAGTCGGCTTCCTGGAGCTCAGACTCCTCACAGCAATTGCTGACTACACCCCCCTTGCTGACAGTCATGCTTTACTCTGCAACTCTTGCTCTGAAGGAAAACTGGATAATCGGAAAACGCTGCTGCCTTTTCTCGAGGAGTGCCCCCCAGCAGCCCAAGCGCTTTGCAGGAGCAGCTCCCCACCTTAGCAGCCACCGCTAGGTGTCCTCTGCTCGTTCCCTTTGCGGGAGCCGCCTGCTTAATGACTGAGCTGCCTCCACCGCGGCTGGTTTCTGCAGCCTTTATCGTCAGCCCGGCTACACTGTTCTTTTTATGAGCTTGGCTGCATTTCCTGTGCAAACGTAGGAAGCTGGTACAATGCTGTACTAACAGGTTACAGAGCTGTAATATTTTGTGTGCTAAGAGCATTTGCATTTACTTACTGGTTTTTTTTTTAATGTCTCGTTTTATAAAGCACTTTGGATACAAATCAGCTTTCTCTGAGAATATTTTGGGGTTTCGCTTATTATTCCAAAAAGCACTATGCTAAAAAAGTAAACAAACTGACTGAAGTTATCTGTAAATCATGGCATTTCCTTATCCTGTGATAAAATGCTGGTTAATCCCTACCAGACTGCAGTGGTGAGAATAACTCCTTCCTGCACACAGGTTGAATTCAGCCTGTGTCAGAGGGCTTAATGTGCATGTGAGAAATGCTGAAGCATTCTGTTGATGTGGTGCCCCTGAGGCTGATGTCCACAGGGTACCTATGGCACTGCATGTGGATGGGCAGATCCTTCTCAGCTGACAGAAAGCACTTTGGGATGGAATGGTGCTAGCTCACTTAACAGGTCTACATGGTTACAGCCAACAAGCCAAATGCGTGTAGGTTGCATTCCCAAAATTATTTATTACCTGCATCTTGACAAGATCCAGCACACTGATATGCACCAGGGTTTTGCTGTTAGAAGAATCTGTGAGCACAGCTTTTCAACCCCCTCCCCTCCTTTTCCCTTTCTTTTTTAATTATCCCTCTCTCAGTCCCTCAGTATCACTCCATTTGGCTTCCAGGCTACCATCTGTGTACCCTCACGGAGTCAACAAGAGAAGAACAAGGGCCAGAAAACAGAGCACAGGTGAAAAGAGGTAAACAGGAGCTTCTTAAAATAGTAAAGGGCTGTTCAAGCCTCTAGAGCACAAAAGCATGTGACTAAGAGAAACACCTTGCCCAAACTAAAAACTAATATACATAAAAATGTAATCAAAAAGAGTGGGGAGAAAGAATAAACTTCAGCTTCTAATTCATTCAATATTTCACTTGAATTGTCTGTTAAAGGCCATTTGCCTCAGATATGGGATAGATCACTTGCAGCAGAACAGTCTGGCCTTAGATAATAGGGATGCAGAGCATACCACAACAGTTCAGCCAGTGGCCAGAGAGCATACAAACAGAAGTCAGACAGAGGACATTCCACAGGCCACAGCCCAGACACCTCTGATCAGAACAGATGCCAACACTTCTCAGCAACATCTTCACTTGCCCCTTCGCATTTAATTCTGGAGCAGGGCAAGGCCTACTCAGCTCAACCATGTTTGAAGCCAGCCTTCAAACACTTAACACACAGGGAGTTGATCCAGCATCTCCTACAGGCTGCTGCCAATGGCAATGCTACAACCAAAAATGGACTTTCCCATTCATTTTGGTGGAAGTGGGCTGGAGTGAGATCTGTGGAAGTGGTGCAGGAGGTGGAGAAAACATCCGGTAGCCACATGATGAGGCATGTTTTGCTGACACAAGGCACACATGAATAGGCAAGCTGAAGAAAATTTAGGTTTGTTTCCTCAGTTTTGGGCACAAGCCTAGAATCTTGCTGAAGTAAGTAGGCACTGAGCACAAGGCCTCAATAATGCTGAAAGATGTCATCTCCCTCACAAAACCTCTTCACTGACATTGCTCAGTTGAGTTCTGAGGCATTTAATAAAGTGAGGTGCACTGCAAAGCCTTTAAGGCAACCTCACCTTCCTCTGGCCACACTGGAGGAAAGCTGCAAGAAGCAGCCGCTGGCTCTGTGCTCCCTGTGAGTCACCAAGCAATCCACAGGCTGGTGCTACTGTTGGCACTGCAGGTAAACCTAAGGTTTTGGGCTCCTGCAGCTCCAGCAACCTTGGAGCCACATGTACAGCCTGGGGACACACGAGCCCTTTCTCCAGTAACCACAGCTGTTTGGTAGTTTCTTGTTCCAAAGGTAGGCTGAGGGTGGATTTTGCTCCTCTAATCCCAAACTGCCCTTTCATTTGGACATTCTGAGGGTGAAACCAGTTACTCACATTCTGCAAGGGACCCATTTCACACGTTTCTCTTAAAGCACAAGCATAACTTACCTCATTGCAAGCATTTTGTCCCAGTGACTTTCCTAAAAGATAAGCAATTCTGTGAGATAAAACATCCTCTGCTATTGAAAGCTCAGAGAGAGGGAAATACTACTGGTTTTAATTAGCAATATTCTTCAGATGAGTCCCCTACTAACCAGAGGAGCAGGCAATATTTCATCTCACTTCCTCTAGTTTACTTACTACTGCCTCCCTTCGCTGTGGTTTACCAGCAGGAAACCGCTGGAGGGGATAAATCCAGATGAGATTAAACAACATACAATTATCATCTTTACTATTACCAGGCTGGCTGCTTTTCTGCTAGATGCTGAAATGAGATTCACAGCCATTTTGGCTTCCACTCGCTGTGGAAAGAAGCCACTCTTTAACTCCACACTCTCAGCCCCCAACTATTTCATTTGCTAAAAGCTGTTTTCTCTTTGGCTGGGTTCACCCTAACCAAAGGTAAATAAGAAGCATGTCCCAGCAGTGGGCATCTCCAGGGATACAAGCGTGTGCAGCACAGCAACTGTAGCCTCTCCTACACTGAGCTGGAAGAGAAGCCACCAAAGGGCTTCTTCCAAGTGGTGGTGAGACAACCACCTGTGTGCCTGACTCAGCACATTCTACTCCAGATTCCAACTGAAGATCTTACAATGGATGCAAAAACTCAAGGGTACAAACATGGAAAAAGAGAGGAAGACAGAAACAGGAAAGGAAAAAAAAAAAAAAAAAGAAAGAAAAAGAAAAAAAAAAAAGCAGATTTCTCTTGAGCTCTGCTGATCTCACTGTACTGCAGATAGTCTGTCTGAATTTCTTACACGTTGCTGTGCTGGGTAACACATTACCACTTCACTGCTGTGTGGGTTGACTCGTATAAAGCCTAAGAAATATGAAGCCATCACACATATCACTTTCTATGTGAATAAGGGCAATGATAACCAATACCTAACACAGATGACCAGTTTGGACTCGCAAAAATCTTCCATAGTCTTTTATGGGGTCAGTGCTCTTTTGCACTTCCCAAAGAGTGCTGCTGTGCTCTTTACCAGAAACCTTCAGCAAATTGAAAAGACATCTCTAATCCTTTACCTACTTCACAGATAGTGAGACTTCATTCATTCCTGAGGAATTTCTTCTGCCAGGTAAAAGAAAGTTCACCCAGAAGGAAATCTCCTCATTGCAAATAAGTTGCAACACCTGATCGCTGGGGAGGGATGGGAAAGGACTGGAGCAAACTGGCATGATGAGGCTTGTGAATGAAGTCAGCCAGGGGAAAAAAAGCTCAGGCACCATGAGACAGGCTGTTTCAGCACATCTCCCAGGCAACTTCTGCTGGCAGGTCCCTTAATGTTTGCATCTTACTTCAGGCAGGTTTATAATAGGACAAGATTTCCATTATAATAACCACTGAATTCAGTTCTCAATAAAATCACTCGTCTTTCTTTGGTTGCCATTAAGTTGACAAGCATGCTTTCTGGGACTGACATTTTCCAGATTTGGTTTTAGCACACATCAAGTTTGGGATATTTGAAAAGTGAAAGAAAATCCATGGAGCTATTAAAGTATGCAAAGATTATTTTTCATGTGGTCTAACTCAAACTTTTGCACTGACTAACCCAGAAAAAAAAAGTTAAATTGAGAATGTAGACATAATTATTTTGTAAAACTCCCTAGCCCTTGATAAAACATATATCCAGAGCTAATTTTTAAGAAGTTTTGAAGTTGTAGCATTTCTTGGTTGGTAATTTTACTGTGTTTGTTAAGACTTCCTTATGAATTATTTTAATATTCTGTAATGAGATATAATTGGGCATCTTTTTTCAAAAATGGAATAAGAGATTTTTTTATGTTTTGACTAGACAGTTTTTTCAGTAACTGAGGCAGGCTGAAAAAGTGAAGACACTATGAAATCACTATTGATCTCGCGACACTAATCTAATTTATTTGGGAAAGACTGAAGGCAGTGATGCAAAGTATGGGAAATCCATCCATAGACAGAGAGATTGATCTTTGTTAAGGGCATCCTACTAGAAGAAAATTTGTTAATACCTTTTCAATCTCCCAGAAAATTCTTGGACTTAAAAGCTCTAATGGCTCATTTGTGATAATCCAGTCTGACCTCCTCTATATGACATGTCATTGAACTTCCATGAATTAATTCTTGCTTCAACTAGGTGTCTTGTATAAAAATGTCCTGTCTTTCTATCTGTGTTCTCATTGATGGAAAATTTACTGAAGTCCTTGGTAAATTGCTTCAATTACATTTGCTGCTAAAAATGAGTGTCTTATTCCTAATTTGAACTGTCTGCCTCTCAGTTAATGCCCTTGTTATACTTTTGTCTGCTATACTGGAAACTCCGTTCACGATATGTTTTCAGTGCTGGTACATACTGATCATAGCTAAGTTATTTCTCAATCAGTTCCTTGATAAAGTAAATACACAGCACTCTCAGAGTTTTTCACTATGAGCTGTTTTTCATTTCCCACAATAGTTCTCACATCTCTTCTCTGATTTTACTTCCCTTCAAGCTCTTTCAAAATTCCTTCCTGAAATAAAGGAGGACATTGGTGTAGATAATGCTCTCAAGAACCCCTTTCTCAATCATGTATCCTTGTGAAGTTCCAATTGGATTATTTGTTAATTACTTTTCAGATTGTGCCAGTAGAATCTAGGCTCCCCTTTTACCTTGCATCTCCCAATTCTGTTTTTAGGACATTCAGTTGGAAACAGCAGAATGACAAGAAAAAATCATGATTTATCCTGTAGACCTCTTACACAGTTGCTCTGCTGACCTACACTTGAAGTTGAAACACAGAACATTTTAATTCATAGGAAGATTCAAAATCTTACAGAAGTCATTTGTTTTAGTTTCCTGAAATATATCTAGTGCCATGCCAATTCCTGTACCTTTGATATCTCATATACGTGGCCCAAAGCTGCATTTAACTCTTTATCTTTGGGGTTAAGTGGTAGATGATAATGCCTCACTTGGATCATGTACACATGAAATGAATTTCTGGTAAGTGGGGCTCCCAGGAGACAAAGGTGAGTAACCCTCAGCCTGGGCCTCATAACAACCTCTGAGCTGCCCTTGTTCTGTGTTGTGATGCTCAACCAATAGTGCTGCTTTCTAAAGCTTCCCTGCAGAAAACACCCCACGGGAATTCACAAAAGATGCAAACTGAGGATTGCTAGGCCCAAAATGTTTGTCTTTCCATTGGTGCCATTTACAACACATCCTTTGATGGATCCACTAGCGGTCTCTGCAGAATGAACATGCTCGTGCCTACTGAAAATAGACAGAATGTAACTTGGGATTTAATTTCTCAAATGTGTGCCTCCTGATATTTTGGAATTGCTGAATCATGTCTTTCAATTGCCTTGCAAGCTGTGGGCATTATTTCAAAAATGATCACTTCTTTGTCATCCACAGCTCCATTTTCTAGTTTTGCAGCCTGCTAAATGGGTAAGAGTGTAGCAGGAAACAAAGAGTTTCTGACTCATCCATTATGAGACATCTTAACAGTTCAGTGAGTTTTTATCCTTCTGCTATGACTCTTCTCTCAGCACTTAGAGTAGTATCACAACAGTATCAGTATGTTTTTTCTGACGCTGCATTAAAACTTGCGAATTCACTGAGCATTCTGCTTCAGAAATGAACAAGCCACAAAAGACACATTCCAAACACCTTCAGTTTTCTTAGTGCTTAAGTTGTGATTCAGGCCAAATGTTCTTAGACCTGATTTCATCCCACACCAACAAGTAATAAGCATAGCTTTGACACCAAGGCACGATACTCCAGAAAAGCCAGGCAATCGCAGCTTTGCTCAGTTGCATGCCCACTCCAGGCAACATTCTGCACAGGGGCAATGCAGTTTTGAGCAAGAAGGTTGGGATATTCGGTCCCAGAAAGGACATTACAGCAGAGGCTTTATTGCTCATCCAGCTGCTGTCAATTTGAGCAGCTTGGCTACTCACTGCTACTCTGGTGACCAGAATCTGCAAAGTGACCCAGTCACAAAGCAGACAGGTCCATGTTGCCAACCCTGGAGAACTGGGATATTTCAGGTTCTTAGACAAGCCAATCACACTGGCGAGACAACACAAAGAGTTATGACAGGCACACACGGCATTAGCTGAGTCCTGCAATTTTCTATTGCAGTTATTTAATCATTTAACTACTATGTGAAAACTTCAGAACATATCAGCTTCTCTTTATCTTTTCTGTTTTTCCAACTTTTCCTGTTTTATCATTTCCATTTGTTACTGTTGCCTTTTCCATTTTATGCTCTAAGGTCATTTTATATGAGTTATTGGATTTGACAGCCTGCCACTGTGGACACTGGAGAACTGGAGGAGACAAGCAACCATGTAACCTTGCTCTTTTGGCCTGACTGAAGGCTTCCTGACATTGTAGAAATTTCTTAGTTTTCTTCAGTGAGTTTTATTTCAGTCTTCTAGCACAAATTTGGTACAGTGTAAAGGGGAAAGAGTTAAGGTGAGCAGCTTTCAAATGCCAGAAAACATTGCGCTCTCTCTCCTCTCCCTCCTGACTGAAAAACATTGCGTTGCTTCAGAGCTTGGCTGTTTACAGATCACCAGGAGTTGGCTCCAGCCTGAACAGCCTTCAGCAGCATCAGAGAAGAAGGTGCAACAGCTGGGTAAGCAGTACAGCACCCCAAATTGTGAGCCCAGCTGAGGGATAGGTCCACAGAATCTGGCAGCAGAGTGGTCACAGAGCTGTGCTGCTTTCAGGACATGAAGGTACACACAGTGTTAAAATTAGCCACATGAATTTATCTCTGTAAACTTGGCCAAAAGTGGCTGTTTGCATGGTGCCTCAGAACAACTCAAACATCCCCATTATCTTATTTCATGGTTTGATTGCTGTTCTTGTTTGCCTTCTATCCCTCTATCAGATGCAGAAGTAAAAAGATCATTCATCCATTAAATAAATGGGTGGACACAATAACATTCACCATGGTGTTTGCCTGCTCTACCGGTTGGTTGATAATGTAATTACTCTTTGCATAATAGCTAAAAACTGAACAGACATGGGGATCATGTTTCCAGAGTTTTGCACAGATTCTGTAAATGAGATAGTGACACTCAGGTAATCTCCTGATTCTTATTGCTTTTGAAAGGCTGGTATTTCTGTAGATACTATCTTTCTAATTTTGTTGAGTGAGCATGTCTGCACTAGGTGGGAACTGTTTCTGGCCTGCTTTCCTTTTCACACACATTATAAAGGGGGACTGGCCACACGGATTTTTCTCTCTCAGCACAGTGAGATATGTTACCTCTCACCTATCAAAACAACGTCACTTCACAGTGAGGTACAGGAAAGCTGCAAGTTGGCTTTTATTTTTGCACTGTAGAAGTGATCTTCAGCTCTTCAGTTCAGGTTACTCCAAACTCGAGAAAAGTTGGGAAAACAGTTACAAAGGACCACATAACTCCCCTCAGCAAGGAACAAAGACAAAATAAAGGAAAGGAAAATGCATTTAGTCTAGTTATTTGTTTGGGCAGTTGAAAGTTAGTTTTAATTATGCCTAATGTCTCACGAAGTGCTATCTTAGAGCCAGTTGAAACAGGCCACTGTTGAAATAACGAAGATGTAATAACGTGAGATAATGCTGCTGTGCATACTGCTAAAACTGACCTGATCTGTGAGAAGGATCCATTCTTTCTCATGCAAACTGGGGATCACTCTAGTGAAACATTAAATGCTGCAAAGCCAGCGTTAGCACCACTATCTGTAACTCTTTGAGCAATGCTGCTTCCACTGCATGCAGCATGGCAAGTGTGCTGAACCTGCTTTGCAGAGCAGTGAAGAAAAGGGGAGAGCCAGCACCTTTTCTACAGGGGCCAATCCTGAGGAAGTCAAGCATGGTTGCCAGCCCTACTCACAAGCATAGAACAAGGCATTCCACTTGAGGTAGGACAGTGCAAGGATCTCATACTGATCCACAGGGGACTAGTCTTCTGTGTGCTTCTTGGAAACAGTCCAACGTTGGGTTCATAAGCAGCCAAACAGCTGTCATCCCTAGGGCATAAAGCACATTTCCCAGCACCCCCCAGCAAGCTGCCAGCTCTGTAGGGCAAGAAAGCAGCAGCAGCATGGCAGCAGGGCTGCAGGGAAGTACTGGAAATAGTGCTGCTACAAGCAGGTGGCAGGATGGGTACTGAAGTCCAGTGATGAGCCCTGGGGGCTAAATCAAAAAGTCTAGCACAGACTGCAGCCCTGAGATTTTGAGGGAACCAGCAGTGATCCTTTGGGAAGGAGCATTGAGAAAGATAAAGCATCCCGAGGGAATTGAAGTCTTGCAGAACAAGTGAGTGAAGGCCAGCATGGAAGACATAAATTTCTGCAATCTGACTGTGTGGACTAGTCAGAGTACAAAACTTTTTTGCTTTCCCCACAAAAGTGACTTCCTATTTGGCACGCTTTTCTCTCAAATATCACTCCTGGCTTACTCAGCTCAGACCTATACAGGCCCAGCTGGAACAATTTGCAAAGTCCAAGAGCAGTAACAGTAAGATGTTCCAAAGGATAGTATCTGCTTTTGAAACAACGACTAAAAGAAAAACAGAGAAGGAGGAGAGAAATTAGAAGAACCTGTAAGGAACAAAACAGAGCATACTGTCTGAGCCAGGAACAAGTTTACATAAGGTTTAATGGTGATACTCATACTTAATGGTACATTAGCGTATGTGGGGTAAATTATTACTGACACTGAGGCATAAAAATAAGATCCACTAGGCTCTAGAAGCAAGAAAACTACTATCTGGAAACATCCTCCTAAATTAACAAGTCAGTGAAACTACAGGTCAATCTACTCCAAATCTGTTGAGCAGATGATGCTTTGAAATGGCCATGGCTGATGCTTCTAAAAGTGATTCACAGACATACTTTAGAAGCAGTGCTTCAATAGAGAAAGAAAAGAAGCAGCACACTTAAATGTATTAAAACAAACAAACAAACGAACAAAAAAAAACCAAATAGCTCCAGTCTTTTTTTTTTTAGTCATCTGGCAGATACAGAGAACTGTGGCTGGTACAACCACCTCATATAGCTGAAGTTGTCCAATAAAGGAAAACAAAATTTGAGAAAAAAGCCAAGGTAAATATTCCAAGGTAAGGTAGCAGATGACACTGGTATCTGGACATCTGTTATGCTGCATGTGATGGTTCCTCTAGTTACAAAAAATTAATTTCAAGGAACTCTCAAAAAAGTTAAACCCTTTGGCATCTCCAATGACATGTCTTTGAGTTTCCTCAGAAAAACACTCTTTTGCCAGGAGGCTGCAAGGAGTGGAGAAGGTAGATAAGAGATATTTTGTAAAATAAACCACACAACTGGCATTCTCAAAAGAGGAATACATATTTCAAAAAAAGACTAAAAATCGAGGATACAAAATTATCAAAATTTGTCATCTCAGAAGCTCTCAGCATGAAGGAATGTATGTTCCTGAAAAAGAAATTTACACAAGGACTACAAGCTTATCGCCATTTTACACTACTTTATGCAGATTAGTAAATCACAGTCTACAGAGGATCTTTTTAAAAAATAATTAAGTGTAGGTGTGTTTGTGTCTATATCTGTGTGTGTGTGTAAGATTCAAAAGGAGAGATCAACTCATTAATACAAAAAAACAGAATACTCTGAGTTGGAAGGGACCCACCTAGAATCATTGAGTTCAACTCCTGGTTCCTCACAGCACCATCCAAAATCCAAACCCTCTGTCTGAGAGCGATGTCCAAACACTCCCTGAACTCCACACTCGGGGCCGTGCCCACAGCCCCGTGCATCCCGTTCCGTGCCCACCGCCCTGTGGTGCAGCACCTGTCCCCAACCCCACAGCCCCCCCCGGTGCAGCTCCATGCCGTTCCCTCGGGCCCTGCCGCTGTCACACAGAGCAGAGCTCAGCGCTGCCCCTCCGCTCCCTGTAAGGAGCTGCAGCCGCCATGAGGGCTGAACAACCCAAGGAGCCTCAGCTGCTCCTTGTACTTCTTGCCCTCCAAACCCTCCACATCTTAACAGCCTTCCTTTGGACACTCTCTAACAGTTTTATGTCCTTCTCATATTGTGGTGCCCACGCCTGTCCTGAGTGCTCGAAATAAGGCCACACCAGTGCAATACAGAAAACAGAAGCCACTTACAAATCAGTGAAACAGGAGTTAAAAAGGACACCTCATTTGAGAAAACTCTTGCTAGAGTGCATGTCACTACAGACAAGTGAGTACAAGGTATCCTCTCCCACACTGCTCTTGAGGCATCATCTATCTGCTCTCCTTGGCTACACATGAGGAAGGCTGCCAGCCCAGTTAGCAGCACTAGGAGCCCTCTGTTCCTCAAACAAAGACAAAAAAAGGATATTAAGACCAATGATTGTCACCTGGAGAAAAATTAAACCATCCCAGTCTGCCAAAGAAGATAACACAAGGAGAAGACCAGGAAAGCATTACTAAAATGGCTGGGAATGCTTAAAGTGAAGAAACTGGATAGTTATCAATGTAAGACCTGATTCTCCTGTTATTCTGGTTTTATAACAGTATAACTGCTGACTATGAAAGATTTACTTCTGATTCAGAGTGAACTAAGCACTTTGTGAACATAGTGATGAGCATCACGAGAAAGTCTTGCTTGCTTGCTGCTGATCCTGGTACACCTCTGTATATCTGAGTCATGAACAGGCATGACAGCAGGGCTTGAGAATCCTTGATTCTTTTTCACCCACTCCTCTGACCAGATAAGCCAAGCCTGCACTCCACCTGCTCTCTGCAAAGGAACTAGTTAAGCTACTTTTGAGAATACACATGACCGAAGCACACTTTACTCTTTCCAACCCAGAAACAAGATCACGGGCAATGAGGTCCTTCTGGTTCTATGCTCTTGGTGCCTTCTTTGTACCAGCACTGGTGTTGACCAGGCCCAGACAAATGATCCAGCAGATCATATATTCAGATGAGGCACTATTCAGCTGGATCTGTTCTCACATACGATTCATCTTGAATTATATCAGTGTTTATTTCACTGCAGAAGAGGCAGCAGCAGGAACAAGGGGTCAGAAAGGACAGGGAACATAAATACCTTTTCAAGTGTCTGAACAAGTTTATGCCAGAATAAAGCAACCACAGCAACCATGTAAAGTGAGAAGCTTAGTAAAACACAGACATTCTTTTTTTCTTTCATCAGGTTTTAAGAGAATTTCTGTGGCTATAATTTTACTAATGTCTTAGAGACATTGACAAATTCTGCCCAGTTTGGAAATCCCACAGCAAGAGCTCTTCCTCTGCTTGTCCTTGCCAGGACAGCTGCTTGTCTTGAGCAGCAATAATATCTACTCATAGCCATGCCATACTAGTAGTAGAATTGCTAATGAATAACACTTTATTACTCTTCTAACTTCTCTTTTCCTGGTTCTGTTTGATTGACCATAAATTTAAAGAGGTAGTCAGGCAGAAAGTACCATTGCCAAATTCTATTTTAAAGTTGAATTTCCTTCAGGAATATAACACAAACTATTCTAGTCTGCTGTGTCTCTCCACCAACACATCACATGAAACAACACCTCTGGCACATGCAGCTTCAACTGAAAATTAGCACACATTGAATGTGTCACATATAAAGATGACCAAGTTTTTCATTTCAGTTTTAAAAAGCAAGAAATTCTATGGTTTTTCTATTTTTGCATTGCATGCACATCCCATGGCAAATAAGAAAAAGATTTCCAAGAGATGGCTCTTACCTAGAGAACATGAACTGGAAGCATTAATAGCACCAATATGTGGGTGTCAGTGTCACTGTAGTGACTGCACTACAAGTCAGGGGCTGACACTTTCATAAAAGTTGAAACTGTAGAAATCAAGGCTATGAGATTTTCTTCATTTATGCAAACTGGTCTGTATTCAAACAGTTAGCTGAAATTTGCAGCTATACTTAACATCATAATTAAAGCTGACCTCTCTTCACAACAAGGAAACTGTCATGTCAGCATAATCAGAACAAAAATGAAGGGAATAAATATAATAGGTTAACCATCTCCAGTGATGGGAGCTCATGTACTTTGAGACACCTGTTGCCACAGAGAAAAGGATCTTTCTCACAAGACATTTCCAATGTTTAAGGTAGAGGTATATGGAGAGCAACATTTTTTGTAGTAAATAAATACAAAAGAATCAGTGGTTTCATAAGTGGAACATTCACACATATGTAAAATGCAGTCTTCTCAAAAAATAGCATTCTAATTCTAAAAAAGACCTCTTTTATCCCCTTCTTTTCCCATTTTAATCTCCATTATTCTTATTCACCCTGACCAGACAGCTTTGGATCTCAGAATGCTTGTGTGAAATTCTGTGAATGAGCAAAAGCAAGTGAAAGGAAAACAAAAACAAAATTTTATAAAACTGTTTTCACACAGCAGTAAATTCAGTAGATGCTTCTGCCTGGCATCATCAAATCTTTCACTAAGAAGTTATAGTTTATTTTCCATAAGACAAAAAAGAAATACTGTCAGACAAGAACTAGTAAGTAGAAATGAAGATCTTATCCCATTTTGAAGAACTACTGCTAGCAACATGACTAAGTATTTGTGATCTCCCGCTCTTCTCAAGGCAAAATTGACATGATGAACAGTGACAAACTTTCTGTCTGATCCCTTACCTTGATCTTTGATGAAATGCTGATTTCTCTCTGGAACTCCCCTGCATTCAGTGTTTTGTTCTCCAGAAATCAGAATTCAAAACAACAGTAATTGAAGGGAAACAAATCATTGGGCGATTGGGATGGTCAGGCATGATCAAAAACTGAAAGCAGAAAAAACTGTGGAAGTGTTTTTCCACTCTGCAAACAGCTGCTGAGAGTAAGGAAGGGAGCTTCAAATTCCCCTCTTAATTCTGCTCACTGGAGTTGCAAGCTGTAACGGCTCATGGGCATGGGGTTGTCATCTGAAATCCCTTCCCCATCACTGTGCATGGTGCAAGGAGAGTGCTTGTGAAAAACTGCTCTGTAATTTAAGAACTTGAACACTGAGGCCTTTCAAAAACTGAGAGAATACCATTGTAGGGTAATTCAGTCAGACTGGAATCTAGGATACATCAATCTTCATTTAAATCTCACCTCTGCAATTACAGAAATCAATGCCAAGATCTTTGATTAATGTGGAGATGATAGAGTAGCAGAGATGTGGCACATTCCCAGCCTCTGCACTGTGTTTGATGCTTTGTGTAAGGGTGACACCTTCAAGACCAGCAAGGGAGAACTGCAAGTTCAAGGGTGGCCATCACCCTGTAAACCAGCTCTGTTACTGCACGGGTGAAGTAGGATTTACTTCTGGATATAATTCTGAAATGACAATCTGCTCCTACGCTTGAATATATATTAGAAAAGAGAGCTGAGAATGAAAAAAATTCCTTAATGTGCCCCCACACTGTAAATGACCTCTATATTAGCTTCCAATGACACAGTTAAATTTCAGCTTGGTCTGCTTTATATCAAAAAATTCAATCCAGTAGTTCGAATGTAGCCTTTTTTCAAAGCTCTGAGTATTGCACTGTGTAAAAATAAATGCTGGAAAGAGTAGGACCGTAGTCCAGGATTTCAACTTAAGAATTGTTTCCCCTGGTAAAGAATCAGTGAGGCAGCAAAGTATAGAGGGAGAACATTATGAGGTAATGTGCCAGGTGCTGGCTTTACCCACACCTCTCAGCCAAAGAAGAAGATTATGAATGACCACAAAGGCTACACATTTTTTGTCTGGTGTTGCTCCAAAGCAATAAACTCAACCCATTTTTACTGCCACAGGCCTACACCATAGAATCACAGAGTGGCCTGGGTTGAAAAGGACCATAATGATCACCTAGTTTCAACCTCCCTGTTATGTGCAGAGTTGCCAACCACTAAACCAGGCTGCCCAGAGCCACATTCAACCTGTCTTTGAATACCTCCAGAGATGGGGCATTCACAACCTCCTCGGGTAGCCTGTCCCAGTGCATCACCTCTTTCTGTGTGAAAAGCCATATGAAGCCTTGCTTTAAATAAACTGGTGGTATCAACCCAATACAGAGTATGTAAGTACACAAAAGTAGGCAAAACACAAAAGATACCATCACAGCCAGTGCTTGCTGGCACGGCCAAATGCTAGCATACAAGAAAAAGGGAGCGGTGTATAACACAGACTGATCACCATAAGCAAATCTCCAGGATGGAGCATGGAAGCTTGCACTATGTAGCCAGTGTCACAGCTGTTCTGCCAATAAGCAAAAATGGGAAGCAAGAGCAAAGTTCTACCCATCAGTAAAAGAAGAACTGAAGAACTGAAAGAAAGAAACTGAACGAGACAAAGCAAAGTCAGTCAGTGACAGAGCTAGCCTGTTTCTCAAGAGAACTGCATGCAAAGATAGCCAGGCACTGGGAATGCAAAACAGCATTAATTTCTTGAAAAATCATTTGAAAGCGAACAAATGTTCTTTAATCCATAGAGTGCAGCTTCCACAATCTGTTTGTGAAATATACAATTGATTTGTACTAGAGTAAGCAGTTTACACTTTGTCTTCTTCATAAAAATGCTGTTCAAGGCTTTCTCTAGACAGAGTCCAAAATCTGAGAATTACTCTTGAGTTCAACATATGCCCTGCTGATGATCATGCATTTGTTTCACATGTTGTTTTTCAGTTTCTTCCCACCTTCCTTCCTTCAAAACTTGCAGAAGATACATCATCAGCAGTGGAAAAAATCTTTAGCTAACTCATTTGTTGCAAATTATTACTATCCAAGTGGATAGTGATAGTTAAATCAGTGTGAGATCCATTGATCACAAGAAAATTACAATTTCTATACAAGCTAAAATGCAGTCTGTCTTTTGAGACAGTATAAAATACACTTTCCAAATCAACACAGCATTTAACATTTCCTGCCTCAGTTCACATATTTGACCTACTGTGTTGTGACCTCAAGGGTTGCAGTTCAAGACTTAATGTGAATTTAATGTATCCACGCCAAAGACCTTTGCTACAATCAGGATTCTGTTCTCTTTAAATATTCTTTTTAAATGTATTTAACACAAAGGAAAAAAAAGAAAAAAGAAAAAAGAAAAAAAAAAGGATTGAAAACGAGTGGGCAACACCATCAAGCTTATTCTAATGAGGGAACTGGGAAGCGTACCAACAGTTCATGTTAAGTTTGAAACATCACTCTCCTTGGCAAAACAGGAAATGGTAGAAAACCTGCCAGCTCTTTTAAGCAGTCTTCTGGGCTTACTCAGGAACACAACTTTATACTCGAAATCTACTTACGAAGTAGAAAATTCTTGTGTATAAAAAGGTAAAAGAAAATATTTCCTCACTCTAGAATTGTTTATTTAGTTTCTCATGAAGAATTCCAATAGCGAAATAATTGTAGCTGTAAATAAAAGTTTGTATTGGTGTAAAATACAACAATCTCTTATAAGGCAAGTATTTAGATGGGAAAGAGGCATAGAAGTGAAGGAACAGTCTATGAGTATATGTCAGGTGCCCCCTGGCATGGTCAAGATGTCCAGCTATAACAGGCAAATACATCAGCACCAAGATTTACTCTTTCTAAAGAGGTGGACTAGAAAGTCTAGAAAGTCCAAAGAAAATTGTGCACAAAAAGACTGCTCTTTTTCAGGCACTTTTCCTTGAGTGCAAGTAGTATCAAGTATCCCTGCAGTTCATCCTCACTGGGCAATAAAGCAAGCAGGTGATTTTCCTGTACTTAATTTTGCGTGTCTATGTATTTTGATTTATATATACAGAGGAAACAAGAAGACCATTAAGGATGAAAGTAATTGAACAAAGGGCAATGAAGAGGAATGATGTAAGCTCACCTGACAGCGATTTCTCTTCTTACAGTCCTTACCTCTTGCATGAGATTTACAGGCTTGAAGAAATCATAAAACTAAGAGCATGAGCAGAGTCTACTGGAAAGAAAAGCAGGAAGATTTGGGTCTTTATTTTAGCTTTTGCACCCAAAGGATATGGGAAAACCTGCACTATGCCTTATTACATATTTTCAAAGGGATCTGCATTGTTGCCTAATTTATTATCATAATTACTCTCAGAGAAAATAGTAATTTTGTAATGCAGTTACAACAAAGGCTTTGGATGATTGGTCTCAACAGTTTTTCCAAAAAGTAGATAAAACTACCAGCTACTTATTGCCTGTAACAATTCAAAATCATGCGATTGATGATGCAATATTTTATACATGTGAGTGTTTGATTGGGTTGGGGTCTGAGTATTTTGCCCCACTGCTTCTCTGTAGTCAGTGAAGAAACAGATTGTTATACATGCATTCATGATTAATCTTCCCCAAAGGAGAAACCCTTATAAGAAGGCCTAGAACAATCATATCTATTCTTCTCAAAATAATTTCAGACCCTACATACACAGCTAGTCATCCATCCTACAGTTTTCCTTCTGCTCCTATGCCATTAAAGATCCCCAGAGTTGAACCTGACATTGGCAATGTGCATTTGCTCGCTTCTTTTGTGACAGCAGCTGTGACTGCTGACAGCAGTTGCCAGAGCCAAGAACATTCCTTGGGCTCAGCCAGAAATTCTGCAACTACGAGAAAACTCACTAAAATATTTAGGACCAAAACGAGTGTTGAAGCCAGTGAAGTGCATCATCACTTGCACGGAGCTATATTCTTCTGTACCAAAGATATGATTACGTTTAAAAAAAAAAAAAAAAAAAAAAAAGGCCAGTTTGATTCCTGCTGTGTTATTTATTCCTACTTAAATTCAGAGTGTTTAGAAAAGTGTCAGTCTTGAAGACTTTTGTCCAGGGAATTCAAATTGCTCAATGCAGTCACACAGCATACTTTTCTTCTGAGTTGTGATTCATTCCCCAAGTGACGTTAACAATCTAGAGCTGAATGGAAACTAGAACCCAGCCTTTGGGGGCTCAGTGCTGTATTTAAAGTACACATTTCTCAACTTGGAAGCTGAAACCCCAGTTGTTCTACTGCATGCTTTGTATCTGCCTCCAGAGACATCAAGAGGGTTGTGCACAGTGCGTATTGCTAAGTGCGGGTATGAATCTTGTCAGGTTGAGATTTAGGTACTAAATGTATCAAGATTCTGGGCACTCAGGCCCCATATGATCAATAGCACAATTATTCCTGTCATCTACTCTTTTCAGAAAAGTAATAATGAACAAGTCAGTACCAAAAAGTCTGTGATTTGAAGTATGGAATGGTTTTCTGTGTAGTCAGACAGTAGCCATAATGCCCATTCTTTACATAAAAGATTTTCCTTTTGCAACAGAAAAACTGAACCACGTGAAAATCAGGTGAATAAAATGATAATTTGCTAGCAAAATGGACTATGGACAACAATGTTTATTTCCCAGAAGAAGTACTCAGCAAGAGAATTGTTTTAAGTGTGCACATATCAAAAAACACTCTCTGCAATTCTTTCTGCATTCATTGAATTGAAAATTTCATTCTGTATTCTGATGAGTTCTTTGTGCCATAGCTAAAACAAGTTTGCTATGGTGAAAGCACGTATTTTAAAGACAACATTGTTTTTCTTCTGCTTTGGTAGGTATTAGCTTGCATCCTGCCAATTTTAACATAACTCAGCAGTTTCATCATGTGCAAAGTACGTAATAATATGCAGGTGCATAACTACATAGATGCTGAATGTGTTCTGTAAAAAAATAGAAAAAAGGAAGGTCAAATGCAGGCGTGGGAATTTCCTTTAAACCTATATAAAGCATCAGCCATATGCAGTCTTTGGTGAGAATTTTTTGTTATATCAGATTTTCTTTTTTCCCTCAAGTCTAAAAAAGTCCATGGAGAACAGGAAACACCATGTTCTTTTTGTGCTTAGTGTGATGTTACCAGCAATTCACTGAATTCAGACCAATTCGTCAGTTGTGTCTAATTTGAACAACTACTCCCTTGTTCTAAATCTGGGGCTGACGTTTCCTGCAAATGGTAAGTATCCTCAGCTCCCCTTTCCATCCTCACAGCTATCAGCGGTGAGATTTACCGCCCCTTAAGACAGCTGCACTGAACTAAGCTGGGTCATCTTTAGAGACTTTGCAAAGAAATCAACAGTTTCAGAGAAAGAGCTGTCTAATTGGTTTGGGATACATGAGAGGAAAATACTTCTTCTTTGACTCTGAAGATAACTTAAGGTATCTATTCAGGGTAGCTCTTCCCTACCATGGGTTACCTGACAATTCTCCTGCTACAACACAAGCTGAGATTGATCCACTGTAAGACAGGGTTTACTTTCCCATAGGCAAACATGGAATGATGTAGATTGAAGGATTATAAGAACGAGCATCCAATTTACATGAACAATGGCAAACAAGGCTATATCCAGCCAAAGTAATTAAGAACTGACTAACAAAAGTCAGATAAATCTTTCATTTTACTGCAAACTGTTTCTCCTTCCCTTTTTTTCAAGACGATTCTTCATTATGACTTCCAGGCTCTACTTCTTCAGTTTTCAAGAAAGCTGAAGGTTTCATAAGCTTCAGATGTGCATTTGCCCAATAATCCTCAGCCTCAGCAAGAAATGGTCAGGACAGAAAGTGAACTGAGCTTGCAAAGTGCAGAAATGTTCTGGTGACACCAAAGGTCAAGCCAAGAACAGGGAAGTGATGGTGTTTCTATCTAAGAGAAAGGCAAAATCATCTCCCTACATGCATAAATAAGCTGCATTTAACAACTATGCTCCTGAATGAAAATGAGCTTCCAAACAGAGTTCTATTCTAAGCTGTTATCAGTAGTTACTTCAGTTTTTAATTTTTCCTTTTTCCACATGTGCTTAGAATCTCAGGAAATTTAAGCGTGAGAGCATTCTGTAAGAAATAACCAAAGGCAATGAAAAGTTTATTCTAGGAGTCCAGTGTCAGCTTTGGAACCAATGAAACAAATGTTGAATTATTCTTTTTTAAAATATAAATATCCTGCGATGCAGTGCAAATTAGAGCAAATACCATTCAGAACGAATGCCAAAGACAACGAGGCCTAACACAGTAGGCACATATTTCACAGAAAGAAAGAGAAAAAGAAGAGGTGAGTCACAGAAATAGTTAACCATCAACAGCCCAGCTGCTGTATGACAGAGGAGATACTTGCCTCTCAAGCCAAGAGGAAATCTGAGAGGTAATAAAAATGAGGACTATCAGGCAATAACAGAGTTACTACACATTTTATATTTCATTTAAAATTATCTTTCAGCAATGATCTCTTTCTCTTATTAACACAGAAACCCATGGATACACCAGTTGAAGCCTGGCCCCAAAGAGCCAGCTGTTGTGCAAAAATTTCCAGTTTTCTCTACCCAAAGATACAGATGCACTTCCCACTTGTATATGCATCTAATTTCCCTGCATATTCATATTAATATCCAGGCACGGCAGTTATTTCTGCAGTGTTTGTTTCCTAAGGTCGTTCTTTAAAAAGCCATCTTTTTTTTCCTCCCCATTTATCATGGTTTGCCTGCAGGGAATCTGAGAGCAAGGCATGGACATCTGTACATACTGTAAGTGTGGCGAGAGCTTCTGCTGCAGAAGTAAGCAATCAGAAAATAAATAAAACCAACTGAGAAAACATCCAACTTACAGACACATTTCTCTTTGTTTGCACAAATCTGTACCCCAAGTACAGAGCTGCCAGGGTAGGATGGCTTTTTCCGGCCTTACATCACCATAAAACAAGAGTGAAACCTGGAGTCCAAAAAACGTCTAAAAGTGAAGCAAGCCTGTGGCTTATGCAGTGTGCTGAATTAATAGAATACTGCATTTTAGAGGCATTGTACCAAAGCATACCAATAATAATCAGCCATCAATGGGGAACAGTCATCAATTTAAAGCTTTTAAGGCCTCAAACTGAATGGCTTACTGGTGTAAATTACCACAGCTCCTTTCAGTTCAGTGAAATTACACTTGCTTTCGCCACCTTGCAGGTCTAGCCTCTTCTTTTTTCCAGTATTACTGATTCTTAGCTAAAAGTAGAGAAATAAGGCAAATTACTGAGAGTAAGTGAGCTCCATAATGCTCACAGGTCCCTACATTCAGTTTTCAGCAGCTCTTTCAAACTTCCTTGCAGTTTGGCTGGCAAGAATCAGCACGCAAGTCTCCTCAGAACAAGCTTGCTCTAGACATTGCAGTAATTTCCATTGTGTATTAGTGTGAAGCTCTGGATGCAGAGACACAGTCTTTTATTATACCCCAAAGGAGACAAACATGCACGGGCACCAGCACTCAGCCTCCAAGCTTCTGTATGCTGAGTAATTTGGACACAGATCACTTACTGTCACCCACAGCTCTGGCACCATAGGACATCAAACTACCCTGAATCCTGCTGTTACAGGATGAAATGCACCCTCCCATGTCCTGCTGTGAGTAACTAATAAAATGAGAAAGGTAGGGGCCCCTCAGACATCTTTCCTCTCTCAGCTTAGCTCAACCCACAGCTTTCCCAACTACAAAAAGTACCTGGAAATTTAAAACAGCCAAAGCCCTACTCATTTTAAGTGAGGAGGAAATACAGATCAACAGATAATCCTCAGTATACACTCAGGCAGACGCGGGGGATTACTTAGGAAACAAGTCCTGCCCATCCAAATTACTTCCAAATAATAACTTGCAAGCTACTAGAAGCCAATGGAGCTTATAGTGAGGTCTAGAAATATATTTTAGAGTCATGACCATCCTTGAAAGAATCAAGTGACAGATAGTTGTCAGCAAATAATTCCCTCAGGGTTGTACCAGGATACAGTAGAGGCTTCAGGGGACTTGTAATAGATAGCTGGGATCAGACAACTGACTGCTACCATGGATATGGTTCAGCATGAGCACTACTTCAGAACACTTGCCCTGGAATTATTTCCAAGAGGACAGTACGTTAGGGTAGCTACTCAGCATCGGCTGGAGCCACGTAGATCCTGTTTTGATCATCATCAGCCCCGTATTTTCATCATGTGTGAAAATGTCGGGCCAGCTAAGACAGCCTAGTGACAGTCATAGCAATGCTGACTCAAGACCAATCTTGGTATTCCAGTTTCTGAGTCAGTGGTGACAGGACACATTGCACGAGTAATGGGCTTCTTATCTGAGGATGAGCTGCCGTGCTATTGCAGCAGCCTGGTGACTCATCCAGGGAGTATCTGCACTACTATTTGTCTAGCAGGGAATGCTGATATTTAGTTAGGGGAAAATGGCCCTGTTCCAAAGGAGTGAAGTAATGGTATGAAAGTAGTAATAATTTACTTCTGCAAAGTGCCTCTTATTGTGAAGAATCACTCAACAGGTTATACATGTGTACATGTAGGATCAATCAGTCTCCTCTGCAGGGGACTTGCCAACCATTCTGCATCAAGAATGCTGCACAAAAGCATTTTAGAGAAGAAAAGAACAGTTTCTCCAAATAAGTACACAGAAAGAGGATGCTGTGCAAGGAAAGACACCCAAGACATGTTTATAAGTATTTGTCTGTTCAAACAGGAGGCTCTCTTGTCTTCTACTTTACCAGTGCCAGGGCAATGCCAGGGCAAGGCTTTGTATGAGCTTTGAAAAACAAACGCCTAGGATGAGAGAAAAACCCAAAGCGTGAAGGAAATCAACATATTAGAGAGATGGAAGCCCAGCAACCTACCTGCCCTGTTGCATTCAGACAGATCCACACAGATCCCCTAGTCTCTGCACACACAGAATGCACCACAAAGCCCTGCCAAGGCCTACCAAAGCACAATGGTATTGTAGCTTCCCCTGATGAGGGGACCCATGTAGGCATGGTCAAGCTAACATGGGTGAACCCAACAGGGGAAAATAAGTAATATTCTCTTGTGCAAGAGGAGTCACCAGTCCTGCTTTGCATGCTTACCCCTGCTGCTCAGCACTGTTGGGTTTTATACAAGCACAAAAATGCCCATCTTCAGCTCATGGAGGTGGAAAAGCTTCTCTGAGCTCCACAGTTTCATCCCAAATTAGGCTAGCTGTGGGTGTCATCTGTCAGTTCCCACCTACTCTCTGCAAGGGAGGAGTCTGAGAGGACAGGAGCCTTCTCACCCAGAGCAGCCTCTGCTCTGCCCAGAGCAGCAAGCAGTGCTCATGCTCTGGGTCTGCTCCATGAGGATCGGGATCCTTCTTGGCCCTCTCACATGGCATCTTATGCCCTCACTGGTCCTCCAGTACTTCTACATTTCTGTTGAACTGCATTTTTGCCTCCAGCACCACTATAAAAAGGGATGATCCCATCTTCTTTCCTACCTTACAACACAGCCTCACTTTCTCCTTTCTGCTTCTATCAGCAATCATCTGGACGAAAATAAAATAAAATAAATATTTTCAACTCTTTCAGCTCCCTGACCCAGCTCAGAGCAGCAAGAGTACTCATGCTGATGCAGTGCAACCTTTGGTACCCGCCTTTGTTCCTGCTCTCCATACACAAGTAGATCCATAAGCCTTGGCATAAACCTTACCCACACCAGAGACATCTGTGAGGATATAGCAAGTGGGCACAAGTGGCCTCTTGGCAGAGCGATGGAATGCCTCAAAGGAGGGTTATTTCATATCTTCATGGCAAAGTGTTATTATCTTGCTCTTTTCACAATACTCTTGCAGGTAAGAACAGGAAGGTCCAAATAACTGTGGTTATTAACTCTGCATGAGGTGCTACATGAATGCTTTGCAGTGCTAGCAGTCTTTGGAAATACAATAGGGCCACGAAACAAGTCACATACAATTAGGAGAAAAAAAGTTGTCTATTACATGTAGGTTTTAGTATAAGAATGACTGCAGTTAATATATGTAAGCAAATCAGAACAAAGGGAAAAAAGCCAGCAGGTTTTTCAAGACAATGCAAGCCAAGCAAACAGTACTCTACTTGGTGTGGGATTTCAAAGACAACCAACAGTGACTTAACTGTTCCCCTATAAAAGTCTGTGGAGGTTTTGGGACTGATTTCCAGTGTAGCTGCCCTTAGTATAGGCTGGATCTTAACAGGACTGAAAAGACCTCTTTTCCACCTTCAGTTTTACAAACTATCTCTTCCTGTTTAGAACTGCAGAGTTCTTCTTTTCACTTTTTATATAGAAAAATCATTAAAAATTCAACCCTATTGAATTTTTTCATAGTGTAGATTGGAAGTAGGAAGCGAGGCAGGAAAAGCAACATCACAGAAGCAAAAAAAAATCTGCAAACATTGTGGAGTCCCTCTGCAGCAAACCACAGCTACTGTCTGGTGTGTGGGTTTTCTTGGAGTGTTGCAAGAAATTTTAATCTGGGAAGATATGAGGTAGATTCCGTGAGTGCCTGACTCACTGCACAGAAAGAGTAGGTAAGAGCCAGACTGTGATGCTGTTGCAGTCCAGGAACCACTGAGATCGAAATCCTATCAGATTGCTGGTATAATTTAATTAAAATTATACACATACACACTTGCATTTATGTATATGGAGCATCCCAAACCTCCTCTGAAAGTAAATTAAATATTCGTATTGCAGTAATAACTAAATACCATTGGCAGTGATGTTTTTAATTTGTTCCCTGCCATTAAGAGCCTTGTGCTAGGTGGCACACAAAATACTCCCCTCATCACAACTTCATGCAGGGAAAGGCTACCTGAGAAGGGTGAGCAAATTAACTACACATTGGTCTGGTGCTCTGCCACCCCTCTTGTTTGCATGGTACAGCTCACCACCTGCTCGGCAGCTATTTTTCATATGTTAGTTATTTGGAATGTCAACAAATACATGTTTATGTATAAATGCCGATTATGCCCATGTAAAGGAAACTAAGATTATATTAATGATCCTCTCTGCACTCTACTTTGATTTTGTTTTCATTTGATTCATGGAGCTGGCTTCACTCTGCGTTGCGGGGTGGCTGAGGTTTAAAAGCACACATGATGGATCTCTCCTGCTGAACTACCCAGCAGCCTTCAGAGCCAAGGTCACATCTTAAACCATTCCCTTGCTCGTAATCATGTCAGAGTCAATAAACATTTATATCTGAATACCAAATGTAGCAGTGCTGGTGGTTTAGATTAAGGAGGAAGGAACGCAAGTCAGGAAAAGAGACTACTCTATTGGTTTTCTCCGTCAAAACATCTTTGATCAATACCACTAGTATCTCTCACCACCTGTCCCATCTCTTGAGGATATCCTACCTGCAGGCTCTGATAAGAAACACGATTACTCCTTCAGTGTTTTTACAGAAGCTTTAAATTTGATCAGTTCTGGTCTTCCTTCAAGGCGAGACCCGATCTCCCCTGCCATGAATCTGCAAAGCTAACAAAACAATTCAGTTACGTTCACAAGGGTGTTTCCAATGTCATCAGGACAGATCATAAATTGCACCTCTTCTGCCAAAAAAGGGAGATAAGCTCTAGGCTAAATTGCAAACTCAGCTCAGTCAGCTCAAGGCTGAGCCCAAATGCTTCTGACACCCCCGCACATATGTTGAAGTACTTGCAGTTAGCCTCTGGCTTTCAAAATTGGCATTTAAGTAGATAGAGTTTGTGCTCCTCTGGGTCTAAAATAAATTCTACTGAGTGGAAAATAAAGTATGTTAATTATTAGTCTCAAGATTGGGGTAATTAGAGGGTTAGTCGATTTGTATCGGCAATTGCAACAACAAACAGAATGCTGCAGCCTGTTTCCTGCATCCCACTGGACCGATCGGCACTTAATGACAGGGAAATTCAAAGCACGCTGCTGAAAAGCCAGCCCTCCAAATGGCAGCTGGGCTTAGGAACTGCCTTCTATTATTTTTCTGCCAATGCTGTGTGCAGGTTACTTGAAATCTCACCTTTGTGGGAAATTGGGGAAAATGAGGGACTCATGACTGACCGAAAATTCACCGACAAAATTTCATGTGGAACAATGCTTGTTTGTAAGTGGCTTCGAATGATCTATTCAGAGCAATCACCAGAGGAATGGGTTCATGGTGGCAAAACAATAACAGTTTAGGAAATGTTTTCAGTACACTTCAGTAAATTCAGAATACCCTCCTGTGCACCTTTCCTTTTTGAGCAACTTTTATGATTTAGACTGTCTAAGAAGAGAGAAGTGGAGAAAAAGGAACAAGCAGAGTTCAAATCCCCAGCCAAAAGCAGAGCCTAATGTAACAGGCCAGCTGCAATAGGCCTAAAGCAAATGCTACAGACAAATTCCTCCTTGTCACGCATCTTATCCAGATATTCATGCCAAGAAAACCATGTAAAAACTCTTCTGTTGCTTTGTAATGTTGTAATGTCAAAGAGCTGCATTGATCCAGGTTGGTCAGAGTAATGGTTACCCACCTGAACTCCAAGCATGGCTCACCACGGTTACACAGCTTTTAATTGCTGTTTACACATAAAAACCTACTCACCTTAAAGCTTGGGAGCCACTGGGAGCACAGAACAGGGCTCACTCTCCCACTCTGGCAAAGGTACCCATAAGGCTGAAGGCTGGTCTTCCACAGCCTTGAAAATGCTCCTGAAGAAGCAAGGCCCATTCCCTCCCATTTCTGATGGGTATAACTCGCAATGCCCTGCAGAAAGTTTTGCCCATCATCGTGCAATACCATGCAGTTGAGTTAAGCAGTTCTACATAGTGAGTAGCAAATTTTGATGCTATAGAAGTTCGTCATGTTCTGACATATTGATCAATAAACAGTTGCTCTTAGGGAAAAAAAAAAATAGAGAAAGGGAGAAATTAGAACTCCCTAATTAGTTCGGAAACAGAAAGGATCAAAAA
Organism: Lagopus muta; assembly: GCF_023343835.1. NCBI lineage: Eukaryota > Metazoa > Chordata > Aves > Galliformes > Phasianidae > Lagopus > Lagopus muta. The sequence goes on from NC_064434.1 coordinate 71,335,755, forward strand.
CATTTTGGATTATTTATTCATGGTTAACAATTTATCCAGCCCTAATTATAGCCACTAGAACATTTTCTTAGCTGCAATAATAACTGTACTTATTTCATGGCTGCTATGTAAATGAACAGAAGATGAAATATGCAATTAGATGATCGGATGCCTCAAAAGTGTCACTGATAATTTTTTTCACAGTAGGTATTATCCTTTCAAAACAATGCTGAAGACTGTGCATAATTACTGCCAGTCATTTAAGTTGGAGTTACTGAGACTCCCACAAGAGCCCTTATGGAGCCAGAGAGTGAATCCAAGGCATCTTCTGCCCAAAAAACACCTTTACACTGCCTAAAAGCCACCCAAAACAAAGGAACAAGCAAGCAAAAAAATGTTTTCCTATTTTGAAGGCTCAATTACAAACAGAAACAGAGGAGTCCAGAGCTGCCAAGAAACACCAAAACCAGGACAGCGCAAGGCATGAAGTCCTCAGAAGAGTTAAGCAAAGAGACTTCTGCTCCAGCATGCTGAGCTCAGTGAGGTCTCAACACCACAGGCAAGGACACCAACCAAGGACACCGACCAGCTGCAGTCCCCAGACTGCCAGAAAAGCAAGACTGGCTTTGCAACAAAGAAGAAATGCAAAGCAAACCTTGATTCCATCACCATTTTCTCCATCTATGGAAACAATCCATCATGACACTTTATATTTAGCTGAATGTTTGCGTCAAGAAAGATAAAAACAGGAAGAGCACTGATGTTTTTTTGTTTTGTTTTGTTTTTTTAATGCTATAAGTTGTATACTGCTCTTCAAAGGGGTAACATTTTATTTCTGTTCTGGAGGTAGTAAAGCTGAAGTGCATAAGAGACAAAAAATACGGAAAGGAAAAGGGCAGACACAGCATATTTCACAGAACCACAGAAGTATGTTATCAATAGGAAAAGATCCATACTCAAATTTGACAAAGTACACACTGGTGTTATCTTTGCTAATGTGACACCTCAGATGCTTTGTTCCCATTAAGGTCTTCTTTCATGGAAAAGACTAGAGGAGGGCTACCTTGGGGCTTCGATTTTCTCACTCACGAGTCAGAGAAGGAGAGTTTTGCAAACTGTCTCTTCTCATTCTCTCAGCAGGAGTCTATTTTGGTCAGTGCTGTGAGCTCCATTTGTAAGGTTAGCTGACTGCCTGCTGTTTCTTTGTGGAATCTGCTACCACAGATTCAAGGATTCCCTTTTAGAAAGAGAAGTATAAAGATAGGAGGATTAGCATGCAGAATATTTAAATCATAGCAACCTGCGTGATTTATTTTTGTCAGTCCTGCTAAGTGCCACAGCCATAGGAAATAGTAAACTTCAACTAACAGGAAGCTCTTCTGCTTCTGTTTTGCTAGAACACAGAACAAAGCCAAGCAGTCTTGTAATGATTATAACTTATAGAATTTTGAGGGACTTAAAAGTGATGTACGTGTGCAGAAACTGGAACACGTTGGGTTGTGATTTGCTGTGGGCGGTGCAGCCGTGCGGCTGAACCTCAGAGTGGTGAGATGTCGCCTATCACACAGCCAGCAGTGAGAAATGCCACTTCACACAGAACTGGTGAGGAGCAGAGTGCTGCTCCGAGCCTGCCACGCTCTGGCAGGATGAAACTGTCACCCAGGATTGGCTAAAGACTATGTGGTGGGTGGGAAAAGGTTTCTTGAAAGCTATGGCAGAAGGCAAACTTTTAAAGGGACTGCATTGCTCTAGGCCAAATTATGAACAGGTGAAAGCTTAAATAATTTCCATCGCTTTTAACATCAGCTGTTCCCCTCTCTTAATGCCAAGCTGGTTTTGTGAGGCAAACCTGTTCCAATCAACCCAATTAGTTTGACTTTTAATTTTAAATACTAAGATATCATGTTTAATAATTGATATTAAGGTGACCAGAGTGAAATGATTAAATATTCTGAAATGAATTTTATGGAGGAATTTACTTTTCAGTATTTCTTTTTTAACTTTTACTCCTATTCAGAACAGACTATCACTTCTAAAATGCTTCAGTCTTCATTTTCTAACCAGCTTTTGCTGGTCAATGTGCCTTATGGTTTTGCAATTTGACCTAATTTTCATTGTTTCTTTGTCCATTTCATAAATAATATTTCTTCCTACAGCTCACTTGGATTTCATCGCTGGAAGTATATTTCTGTAGGGAGTTCTTTTTTTACAGCCATGACACATTTCCTTCCAATCTTTAACTCATTGAACTCTTGATTTCCTTAGCTGACCTGGGCTCACCAGGGAGAAATACGTAGCTTAATCTATTGGAGGCAATAACAGCCCTCCTATAGCTGATGAAGCAGCACTGGCTCAGGTTAACCTGGAGAAATGCTCCCTTCAGAAGATGCTCGGTGTGCTGCCCTAGAAATCAGACCTAGCTGGTTGTATAAATAAGGCATTTTTCTTTAAACGCAGATCTTCAAAGCAAACTGAACCCCAGCTCTGTTCCTCAGAACCATGCACCACCTCTCTTGAGGCCTGAGACATATGATGGATGGCCCACATTGTCTGAAAACAAAGCTGTTTATAAATATCCCAGCCTACAACGAAAGATCTGATGTCACTTATACCAACTTCAGCCCAGCTTTACATTAACTTATGTAAAAGAAGATCCATAACATATAAACTCTGGAGGGTGAAATTTCCTCCAGAAAAGTGTTCTGCTTCCTGTATTTAAAATACATTTATGCTTCCTCCCTAGCACACTGAAAACAGCAGGGATATTCTTCTGAGGAAAGGTTGCTTTATGATTCTCTGCTCATATTCGTATGTAGTTAGCCCCCTCTATACTTAGAAACTGGTTTGGGGTGGGTTTTTTTGGCTTTTTACCCTTTTATCTTCACCATCAGGGCTTAGCAGCAAATGCACAGAGAACAAAGGGATAACCAGTAGAAGATGGTCACCTGACCGTGTAAGAGCAGACATAATGTCACAAAAATTTCTGCATCTGATAACAAAAACAGTGAAGACAGTGGCTTCAAAGATTAGCTATGTAGAAAAACTATGTCCTGCCCTCATTTTGATAAACGTGAGTAATTACACTATCTAACTCAGCTCCTCCTATTATATAGCCTTGCAGCACATCGCCTGTTTGCCTTCCCCTTCCAGGCTGGGTGAGAAACATGCAGAATGTCTCAAACACATACCACTCAAGCTGATGGACTCACGTGTCTGAAAAGCAGTGATGAAGGCAAGCCAGAAGATTAGAGGAATGCCGCAGCAGGTCATCCAGAAGAAACAGCTCTGGAGGGGAAAGTAAAGTGAGAGCAGGCACAGTCCATTAATAACAGACGTGCTTCTTTCCACTTCAGAGCTCTCGAGGTGCAAAGCTTCAGATGTGCAAGAACTGACAGGCCTGCAGCACTTATAATTAGGGTGTGCAGACAGCGGCATTTGGCACCAATGAGATGGTCTGTGGAGAAAACATACCATTTTGGTCCAGTGAAAATATTTAGACACATGTCAAAGGCAGAAATGGGAGGGAGACAGCAGAAAAATGGATGTCAGGACATTGTGGCCAGGACAATGAGATGCCCAGAGGTTAGGCAGTGGTGTATCTCAGTCACCAAATACCCAGAGAAGAAATGTAGGTGTAGAAAACAGCAAGGGGGAGTGGCAGTGCAGCTGGAGGGGTTCAGTAGTGCTGAGCAGAAAGACAAGGCTCCCCAGCATCCAGAGAAAAGAGTCAGTGAAGCCAAAGATGAAAAACAGCAAGCTCCACTGCTGGGAAGCTCCCAAAGGTAAGGAAATCTGCAAGGGCTCAGCTCATCCATGAGTGAGTCTGAGTGTATGTTCCAGGAGGTGAAGGGCTCACATCACAGGTACAAGCAACAAAACATAGACTCCAATCTGAAATACACTGCAGCATTCACTTAGGAAAAACTCACCAGTATAATCTCCATAATTAAAAAGAAATGAGAGCACTCATTCAAAATCAACAAACACTTTGAAAGTGAAATTGCTTTTCTTATTGTAAATTGTTTTCCCCTTAAGTTCATGTTCTCTTAGATATGTTGTAGTATGACAAGAACTTAATTTTTTTTTCTACTCTCCTCAGGGCTAGATTTTGATATCACCCTCTGCAGAACCAAAGTTTATTTTACAAGGGGAATCTAGTGTGACCATGATCCTTTCATTAATATTAAGACAAAGATGTCTTCACTGAAGTTAGCCATCTGAAACTAGTGAAATAGAGTGGAAAAATAAAACCTGTGTTTCCTCCATTGTAGGCTCTACAACCCCTAAAGAGGTCAGCTTTCTTCTTCATCATTTCTATTTTGCACAAAAAAATCCTAGTCACACTCCTAAAGCTTAGCACTATGTTCACTTCTTATAAACTACCTCACCTCTGTAATCAGCTTGGAACGTAGTCTTGCACAGCTCCCCAGGAATGCTAACTTGAACAAACCTTGGACGTGAAGTTTGAAAAACAACCTGTGTCAAGGAAAGCAAACTGCGAACATGAGCTGGTGATTTCACCCATGCTATGAGTAAAGATAACCTACATGGTAACTATGTATACAAAAGCACTTCGGACAGAAAAGTGGACTACAGGAGAATAATAAAGGAGCATAGCAGAATGCTCAGTGTGAGGAACATACATAGATAAACAGTGTGCTTGGCACTCCTGTCATTGTGGTGTAGTGCAGATTTACTCCTGGCTTACATCAGTTTAAACTTATACTGGCTGTGACTTTTTGGTTAATGTGGCTGCAAAGCTCACCAGTCACTGATCTGAAATACTTCCCTGGGGCATCTGTGGAAGGGTGATGACTTCAAGAAGGCTGTCATCATTATAGTCATGTCACTTAATTGCCCATGGAACTAAATGAGCTTTAGAAACCTAAACTGAAGCATTTGTTAAATCAGCTCAGTTTAGCATGGAATAGGAGGGGGAAAAAAAAACATGAAGAAAATAACACAGGATAAAAGGCCTTGCATCTTCATACAAATCCTATTTCTGCAAATAATGCAGGTGTATGACAATATAAAACCAGACCTCTCCATCAGTCTAGGAAAATGACAGCTTTCTAAATTGTCTTTACGTTCATTTTTCAATGGTGAATCACTTCCTGTGGCTGTTCTCGACACTTATTCTTCAATAATGATGACGTAAACTACTGCTGTAAATGATAAAAGAAAAAAATATTTCCTTTCTTTAGACAGGAAAGTTGAAGTTCCCATGGAAAAGGAAAAGCTCTGACTAGTTGGCACCTGCAGCTATGGCAACCGGCCAGCACAATCATCTAATAAAGTTTGGAGCAGCAGCAAACTTCTATTATAGCCTTCCCAAATCAAATAGATTTCTGGCATAGAACAACATGTACCTAAAACTCCACAAAGTGATGTGGGATTGCAGTGACAGGCAAAATCAGTGCAACATGTCACAAGCAATCACACATCCTGTCCAATCCTCCAGAAGACAAGGAGACATTTTACCTCTCAGAGAGTAGAAGTAATGAAAGAGTTTCATTCCTTTGTTCATTTCTCAAAAGCAGGGCCCAAGTCTGGCACAACCTCATGAGCAGCATCTGTTTCACGTTGGCTATTGGACATTTGCCAGCATTTAGGCCATCATAAATTCATCAGCCTGAGGAAATCCTAGGGCTGGAGAAGCAGGAATGCTGCTGGTCCAGATGAAGACACTGACAGCTCGAGCCTGGGAAACCCCCGAGCCCCACCTCGCAGCCTGCTCCCATGCACTTCAGGTGCAGCATGATGCTGAATGGTGAGTCCCTTTGGGAGGTTACTGCAACACTGAGTGCTTCTGGAAACACCTAAGAATCTCCAATCCTCACAGTTAATTTTTACACTAAATCAAATACAAGATGCTAGAGAAGTCCTGGAAGTCCTGTCTTATTTCAAGGCTTGTCTGCATTCTTTTCTGCACCAGAAAATCCACAATTTTCCCATATATTTGTGACACTCAATGAAGACACATTTGGTGTATACAGAATACTTGATTTAGAATTTCTATCTGTAAAAACTGACCGAAGTCACACTCTCATATATTCTTTTTAACACAAGAAAATAACTATGACCATTATGCAAGATAGCAAACATGTGAAAAGCATCTCATGGGTGCTATATTACTGTTTCTTTGGCTCAAGAAGGGAATTTCAGATTTTTTTCTGTTTGGGGATGCAGAAAGTATGCTGGACATACCCAGCACCATTTGAGATGTCCAACCCATCTCTGTCAGTGGAGTTCTGGGATAATGCTGCCCACTGGAGGAGGAGCTAAGAAGATAAACAGAATTCTCTCAGAGCATCTCAAATGATGCTAAACGCCTGCAATTTGCTGAATTGTTTCCTAAATTTTGGGGCTTTTTGTTTGTTTGTTTGTTTTTGTTTTGTTTTGTTTTCCCAGTGAAGAAGAGCAGGCAGTATCCTACCTTAAAAATTCTCTGCCTACAATCTCAGCAGACTCCTCACCCAGCTCCTCTCTCCCTCTGCATCATTTTAAACTCAGTTTTCCGCTAGGGATTGAAGAACATTTCCTTAGCTGCTAAGTTCTTTTGTGCATTCAAAAACCTGGAAATCCCTCAGTCCTCATCAGTCAGCTCTGGCCTGCCACTGAAGGCTTCACCTTCAGAAACAAATGAAAACTCGTAACAACCTCAGACAGACAGGTCATCATGATTGTACCTTCTCACATTTATGGGTACGCATGAAAGAGCCCCAATGGGTCTTGCATGCCCCCATGCAAAACAAGCCAAGTCATTCAGAAACCAAGCTCTTGCCAAAACTGCTGATGGGTGACCCCATGTATTGAGTGGTAAGCCTCACAGACCTAGCTAATTTTACTAAAAAAGCAAAACTGTGCTGAAGCTGGAGGCAAGTATTTGTCTTGCATAAGGTGACAGTTTCTGGATCTGAGATTCTCATATTCACTGTGATTAATATTCTTTCAGGCTACAAGTGTGTCATTATGAGTCTAACAATGTCAATGTCTCAATGTATAACAAGTAACAAACCAATTTCAACCAAGCATTAACAATGATGGATTATTACCAGTTTTTAAATAGTTGTCATACTTCTTTATGTCTGGAGTAGGGTGATCTCTTCACAGGCTCCCTGACTGATGTAACAAAACACAGACCTTTGCCCCTGAGATAGCTGCCTTCAATCTCCTCACAGGCAAGGGGCAGAGCAGACACTTGCAGGCATGATGCATGCATCTCTATGTGGGAAAGGGCAAATGCATCACACCATATAAGGGCCTTCTTCTTCCCTTAATGACAAAGGGCATACAGGGTGGCCAGCTGAGTTTATGGAGACCACAGACTTTCACATTTAGCAGGACAGGTCCCACCCAGAGCACCTGCCTCCTTCCTTCTGATAATGGCTCCAGGTCCTGCAACAGATTGAAGGGGAAGATAGGGAAACAGGAGGCCAAGGGCGTGACCTAGATTATCTGAGAGGTTGAAAAAGAACATGCTGCTCTTTTGACATGTTTTCTCATTTTGGAAAAGCAAAAAGCAGGTATTGTTATCTTCTAGTATGGGCCATTTCCTATTACCTTCAACAACATTGAGGATAGCTCTTGGTGAGCAGCTACACTCAAATATAGGCAGATTTGCCACGCTTTGCCTATTCAGTAGACAGGGCAGGGATGTTTGTAAAAAGAAAAACAGTCATAACTTATGCTGGTCAGGAAAAATATCTTTGCCCTTATAACTGGAAATGCAGCTCTTCCTAGTCAAAATTTCTGTGGGTAAAAGTAATTCTTCACTTTTTCATTAGAGCATAGAAATGAAACGCTTCTGAATCACATCAGCCTAAATGCAAATGTGTCAGATGAGTCTGCGGTGTCAGTTCAGTGCTAAGCTTGCAGTGCCACTCACTAGAAAGTCCATAACAACATAAGCCTTCTCAAGAGAACAATTGTTCAGATAGCTCAACCGCTGAATCACTGCACCTAGAGGCGCAGTGCATGACTGTGGTGTGGCCAAAAAACTTCAGCCTCACTGAGGGGATTCAACCTGGAGAGGTGATGGAAGTGAAAGTCTCTGATTCTCAGCTGGAGATATCAAAATTTGAAAAAAAAAAAAAGAGAGAGAGAGAGAGAGTGTGAAGAAAAGAGAGAAGGGAAGGAAAGGGAAGGGGAGGAGAGGGAAGTGAAAAAAAGAAAAAAAAACCTTTAATTTCAGTTTAACAAGCATTGTGAGTAAGTGTGTGACTGCAAAGGCTGTAGGATGTACAATTTTTTTTCTAAAAAGAAATAAAAAGGTATTTCACAAGATTTAAAGTATTTCCAAGTCATAAGGAATTAAAATTAGTCTTATTTCCTACCTATCAGAATGCTCCCAGGTATTTAAGAAGGTTGTGGATGGGAAGTTAATAAAAAAAGGGGGTGGAGGCTCTTTCTCAGCAGACTCTACTGATACATTCAGAGGCAGCCTTTTCAAATTAAAAATAAGCAGGTTTTTTTTAGATGAAAAATTATATTTGTCAGAAAATAAAATATAGAAATCTTACACTATGTATTTCTAGGAGCTATAATTATAGTTCACTCTTCTCATGGCAAATTAAATTCCTGATTAACAATGCTTTTGCTCAGAACCAAAATGATTATTAGTCAATTCTATGCCTCAAACTTCTTTCTTATCTTGTTACGTTTCCAATGACAAGAAATTGCCACAAGTGAAAAGTTCCCTGAAGGACAGATGTTTATAATGGATATAATGAGAAGCTGATCATTTCATTCTAATTTAACAAATAATGTGAAATCACTTAGCAGTAACTCTTCTTAATTATAAAAAGAAAACATACATTTTTTCTGACTTTCAAACAGCACAGGTAGAGCTGTTGCTTTAAATTGATGCTTCAGGCCATTGCACATGTTCCCTGATCACCTTATCATTTTACATACAGGTAGTGTGCGCATCTACTTCCTCTGTTTGCCCAAGGGTCAAAAGATGGTGTAGGCTGCACAACTAGAGCTATCAAATATTCATGCAGATGTATGAGTGTGTTAAGTGCTCCAATGCAAGTAACAAAATACGGGTGTGGAGGAAAACAAACGGTGCAACCAAAGGCTATCCACTTGCAACAGTTGCTGGGAACTTTGTTCGAGTAATACTGCCCTCCTTCTGCATTTTAATGCAGAAGCTCATTCATAAGATGGCATTACCAAAATAAAATAACTATCACTGCTACATTTAGTAGAACTGCTTCTCCTAATTATGTCCTTTCTAAATATCTATATATTTCAATGTTACAGCAATCCTTCTCTACTTCCTCCAGTGGTAACTTCACACAGCAATTACATACATAAAGTATTTAAGAATGTATTGCCTTGATCAAAGGTAACTTCATACATCTTGCCAAAAGGCAATAGGTTTCCCCCTCCGGGATGCAGCCTCAGCCATAACTGTTTCCAGATAATTCATGAAAAAATTTATACTCTCAGGATTCCAAATTAAGGTGTAATGAGGTGGAGGAGATCTATGGGCTATCACATCTCATGATAAGTAACCTTCAAAGGAGTGTTACATGAAATGGGCAGATTCATACTTAAAGTGCATTGTTTCTGCAACGTAACTCCAACCCTGCTTATCTAGAAAAAAACAGTTTCCAAGTAACTTGTCAAAATGAGAAAGTTTCACAGTAATTGACTCCAGCAATCCTGGGAGCATGGAGCTGCTTATTTGAAGGCAGGACTTCATGCATGGCTAAAGGACTTCAAAGTAGTACTTCATCCTACAGGGGTGTTGAAACTGGCATGTGCAGTCCTGGGGCATGCTAGGAGTCTTTCCAAGGTGTCCGCAAGGAAAGACTGAGGAAAGCACTACTGCTGTATGAGGCTTACACACTTCAGTACCTCTACTGGTACTGGCCCATCAAACGAAAATAAAAAATCCACAGCCTGCTCCAAGGCAGTGTGCAGCACAGCTCAATCTTATGCGCACACACACAAAAACCAAACAAGTAGAAGGATTGCCTCCCACAGTTGGAAAAAACTGACATTTAATGACAGATGCTTCTAACGTGTTCTCAGAAATAACATAGATCTCATCTTTTAGATTGCATACCATTTGTTGTCCTGTCATCTTGTTGCTGTTTTCCTTTCAGAATTAACTGTGTAAATTAATTCTTCATCTCAAGAGGCAATGGACGCTTCATTCTGGTGTCTTGCTGTGAATGTCAGCTTTTTTGCCTAAGCAAGTGTCACAGATCAGTCTGAGTGCATGTCTCAATTTGCAAGCAGTAGGCAGACTTTTCTGTGGCTACAGCCTTGGATATTATCCATACCCACTCTATTTTCTAAAATGCACAGTGACTAAACATTGGACTGCCTCTGAAAAACCCCTGAACATTCAACAACTGGACTCTTCCTCTGGACTTTACATACAGAATGGAGTACACTCCTACGCCCCTTGAGTTTGCACTGGCTTGCTTAAGAGTTAATAGCCACCTTGCTGTCTGCAAAGAAAATGGATGTGTCAGGAAGCACAGACAATAGTCTGAGGATACAATAGCTCTGTTAATTACTACTAACCAGGAGCTGTGCTTGAAGAGGCCTTTTGTATCCCTGGGGGAAAGTGACTGGTGTGACCATGCCAGAGGAACAAGGCTTCATATAGGACTTCTCACAGCCACAGCCAGACAGAGCACGGGACTGGTAAGGGACAGGAACCTTCAGCATCACACCCACTTCCCCTCTTCCTCATAGAGTACAGAAAGAGATAACTGCTACTTCTGATAATTAACTAACCCAAGGCACCACTACAGAACAAACACCACAACCAGCTCTGGCATAACCTCACTCTAATTGCTTTTGCTTGGGTTTACACTGAAATTGGCTCTCGCCTATCTCTACGGGACCGGTGCCTGAGAGGCACGACTTAAAATGCTGCACATATCTTTTCGAAGAATCAACACTTGACAAAGTATCCTGAAATGGGTTTCGCTGCCAGAAGTTATACAGAACCAGGTTGGACTGAAAATTCCTTGTTGCTATGGTTGCCGCTTGCTCTAAATCTCTTTACTACTCCTTGATGAACAGCAGCAGAGGAGAAAAAAAACATACGCAACATTTGTAATTGCTTAGTGCATATTTTAACATTTCTCTTTGGTGGCTGCTTTAAATTATGCAGTAATATTGCTGGCATGTTTCTTCAGTCCCCTTTCCTTAAGAGAATACATTTTACAGTGCTGAAATTGGACACCGGCTGTAAGAATCACACATTTGAATATTTTTTTTCAGTAGCAAACGCGTCACATGCGATGTATTACAACTCAAGCTGTAAAAATTAAGTGGCATTTGCATTCATTAAGCATACATGAAATCTAATTCCATTAGGTCCAGCAGCATTAAGGTCTGTCTGTTGCTGGTGATGTTACAGCTTAAGGACATTATACCTTCTGGCTAGACTCTGCTTCATAACCCAATAAAGATAGGAATTAGATCCTGGCTTGATGCCTTTGCAAATCCAGTTCGATGAACATGTAACATGAAAGCTGTAAATGAAAATTATTTATATTCATCATTGTCCAAAATACATAAAGCTGAACTAATTTAAAAGACAACAATACGATTTGCTGAAGCCAAACCTCACATATAATCTTCCAGCTCTGTTACAGATACGGCACAGAAGAACTGCTAACATTTCATCAAGGCTATTTAAAGACTGAAAAGCTGCTGTTACATTTCATTCAACTTCCCAGAAACGTTGATCTGCAAAATCCTCCAGGAAATTCTGGAATACTTCAGTTTTTCAATTTGATGTTTTTAGCTGACATAGAAATTAGATAAAAAGAAAAAAGAAGAAAAAAAAAGAAAGGCATAACATGACACAATTTGATTTGCAGTTTCTGAGAGTTATTCTGCCGAAAGAATAATTTGGGTGCAGTATTGCAAGTACAAGCTTCAGCTCAACAAATAAACCAATGTGGAAAAATGACTTTGGTCTGCATGTAGTTTCAAAGAAGAAAACATATGATCGAGAACACAGGACTGCCCTTCCTTACTACTGAAAAATCAAATCAATTTAGAAGCATGAAGATAATTTTTCCTGGCACTTGCTACGAGATAAGTCCAAGTGCCAGCAAAGCTTTCAACCACAGTCCTTAGTTCTAACTACCAAATTAGCAAGGGTTCATTTAGTAAGAGTGCTTACCTTCCAAACTCTTTAATTTCTTCTCTAATTCTTAACATCATCAAGCTAGTGTACTCCTGTTGGAAGTACCAGCAAAATGTTTATCTCTAATGAGCTGAACAACAAATCTATTTCCATGGAGATCTGAGAAACAGAAAGATTTTACTTCATTATATACAAATGATGCCTTATTTTCCTGTAAGTAACTTCCAAGTAGTCTCAGAGGTCATTTTTAAGATAACAAAGTTCACAGCTGTACCTACAACATAATATCAGTGGCATAAGAGTCCATTGCAAGGAAGAAAAGCTGATTTTTGTTATTTCAAGGACGCTTGACAGACAATCCTATCTTTGTTTTACCCTAAACCATGCCAAGTATACAATTTTTTGATATAAAAATATATATAAATAAATGAAGTATAAATGAAAATATAAAACGAAGCCATTGCTTTACTTCCATTTTCAAACCATTATATCACCTGGTAAAAACATCCCCAAAACTACCAACATAGGCCTTGAAGTTTTTCAGAAGGTAGCATTTATTCTGCTACTGATACATGGCATAGAATTCATTGAATGCAACAAAGACATCTAAAAAGCCACAGTTCATATCTAATGCAAATCACCATAGTCAATGAAGAGAGATATGAAACCTCAGAAAAAATTAACATCACCTTAATATAAGTGTCCTGGATAAGAGACTTGAGCCATTTTGGAGGTCACAGTTTTGTCTTATGAGAGGATACACTGGGCCATTAGGCCATTAACTCCTAGAATGTTCAACTTCACCAAGATCTCAATCAGTATCTACTTTAACTTGAATCTACTTGAAGGCCACAGTCTCAGAAGTATGTTTCCTATAAATTTACTGCAAATCTGTAGGAAAGAGTCCAGCGGAGGGCCACGAAGATGGTGAAGGGCCTGGAGCATCTCCCCTATGAGGAAAGGCTGAATGAAATGGGTCTGTTCAGCCTTGAGAAAAGGAGACTGAGAGGGGACCTGATCCAGGTCTATAAATATCTAAGGTGTGGGGGGCAGAATGGCGAGGCCGGACTCTTTTCAGTGGTGAGTGGAGACAGGACAAGGGGAAATGGCTGGAAACTGGAGCATAGGAAGTTCCGCACAAACATGCGCAAGAACTTCTTTACAGTGAGGGTGACGGAGCACTGGAACAGGCTGCCCAGGGAGGTGGTGGAGTCTCCTTCTCTGGAGATGTTCAAGACCTGCCTGGATGCCTACCTGTGCTACCTGCTGTAGGGAACCTGCTTTGGCAGGGGGGTTGGACTCGATGATCTCTGGAGGTCCCTTCCAACCCCTACAATTCTGTGATTCTGTGATTCTGTGAAAAGGCTGTACATCTCTTTATGAGTCAACATAAACTATTTCATATATAACAATAATACACAGGGGATGACTTAGCAACAAATGGTCCAGGCTGCCTTGTATCCAACTGGAAGAAAAAGCCATAAAGTTAAGTTCCAGCAATATCTAAAAATGAATTAAATATTCTGGAATGAAGTTGGAAAAAAAAAAACCCCAAAGAATAGTATAGCAGTATTTCATGTTCTAATTGTCATATTTTCACCTTGGTGTCTGTTTGAAACCTAACACAAAAAATGAACTTACTGCTATGACACTCACAGCTGGAGAAATGCAGAAGGCCTTGATCAGAGTTCTTGTCCCTGTCCACTTTGCACTGCAGCAGCAATAGGGCTCAAGTACAAAAGGCCCTTTGCAGGAAGCTGTGATCTCTCCAGCTCTCAGCTTCTCTGCAGTGCTGATCTGCACTACTGGTCCACACCTGGCCATTCCACCACCATGCTCTATGCCAGATCTGTGCAAAAACATTCACCCCCATGTGCTATGGACTCTGAGTCAAGAAATAATTCTGTCATGGATTAAAGGTATATTTTCCATGGGTTTTCCATGGCCCAAGATACCAAACTGCCCTTCCTTTACTACGGGCACTCATTCTCCTCCTCCTGTCTCTAGCATAAAGCTCCTCTTGGCAATGCAAGACAAATGTTTTCTGTAAATAACTTCTCAATGAAATCTCATTATTAATGCAGACAACTAAAAGGCAGAAACCTATGGCATTTGGCAGTAAGAACTGTTAATGAAAATGTTATCAGAGAAGTCAATTTACTTCTCTAATGTCTTCTACAAGCCAGCAAAAAAAACTTATCTGTATTTTTTTTTTCCTGCTTTCTACAACTCTACACCTTTAGAGAAAATTCTCTTACATTAATCTTTCTTGGCACCAAGTTGCAGCTATACCTGCAGACTGATGACATTCGAGAGGAGGGTCCCTCTTCAAATACTACAGAAATGTGACAGAAATCTATGAGGATGCATAGGACTAAGTTGCAAGGCTAAGGAAGGGGAGACTCCAGTGACTGGCTGTAGGTTAGGCAATTTCCAGCAGTAGTGATCTGGAAGTAATGTAGTCCTTGCTTTGCTGTGTATTCAGTAGAACTGCTCTCTGCCTTACATCCTGAAAGTTCTTCATGCTTGTAGCTCCAACTGCTCACCAGAGCATCATTTTGATCACATCTATGTTGTGGAATTTCACTTAGCTGACTGGGAAAATTGAATAATTTTGATAAAAATATTCCCTGTTCATTCAAGCTATTGATTCCTTAGCATAATGCACTATATTACCTGGAAGCAACCCTCTGATAAACTGATTCAAATTGATAATGAATATCAATTTTCTCCCTGTCCCCTGGGGACTTCCCATTGCCACATCTGACTGCTAAGAGGTTTCATTTGGAATGAGCAACTACTGAGATCAGTGAGAGGTCACTTCTGGTCTGAGTGTACTTGTGCTCATCACGGCTCCGGTTCATAAGGGAGCGAGGTGACTTTCTCCTGAATCTTGAGGTCTTTCAGAGTCAGTATTGTATGCATGTGTTAATATTAAGCCAAAGCACTTTATGGAGAGCAGTATCTTTTATTAAAGTAGCTACAGCATTTAGAAAAATACTCAAGCTCTTAGGCACATATAACATGTCAAAAGCATGTGTGCCAATCTGCCCTTTTTTTTTTCCTAACAATATTATTGGTCTATTAAAAAATAATACTACCTTACTCACAAACAGATCTCCTTATATATGGCAGCCTAAAGTCCATCACTTTAGGATCACAGCATGACTGAGGTTAGCAGTGACCACTGGGTCTATCTGTTCCACCCCTGGCTCCAGCAGGGACACCCAGAGCGGGGTGCCCAGGGCCACATCCGAGTGGCTTCTGAAAATCCCCAAGGAGACTCTACAGCCTCTGGGCAGCCTGTACCAGTGCTCTGTTACCCACACAGTGAAGTGCTTCCTGACAGTCAGACAATAGCTTCTGTTTAAGTATATTGTTTAAACTGTGTTCATTGGTCCTCATTTGTGCGTGGTACGTACTGCCTAGTTTTTTTCAGTACATTCCTTCACCTGTCAGCTTAGAAACTGGTTCATTATTTTACACTGCAGCATAACAACCCACTGGTGGCAAATAGGAAAATCATGATGAGTCTATTTCTTGTCTGCATAGTGTGGCAATGAAAAAAAAAAAAAATTCTGCCAAGAAGTCAAGTTACAGAGAAACTTCCACATAAGACTGCTCCCCTTTCTCTGTTACTGTACTTGGAAACAAGAAGAAGGCAGGAGTGCTGCAAATGATTACACCAAGCAATAGTAGACAGCCAGTCACGGGCGGAGAAGAGCAAAGCAAAGCTGTTTCTTGCTGAAGTGTTAAAAAATAAATGAAAGTCCAACAGACAGATAAAATGTAACCAGCATTTGCTCTTTTTGCCTTGGAAACTTGCACGTCAGTTTGGCAGCTGGCACTGAGAGACGCCAGTGGCACAACCTAACTACTGTGGGATGCCCATGGGACAGCCAGCAATGCCGTGCTGTAGCTCATATTGATTTGCTGCAGATCATCCTGTAGCCAAAATGCTATTTATTGTGCAGGACACATAGAACACGATGCCTCGGTGGATATACTTCACTGTCATGCCTGATCAAAAGTGTTGCCTTGGAGCAATCTTAACTTGAGAGAACCCCTAGCAGTTTTATAAGCAAGAAGACACCCAAGGTGACACTTGAGAGGAACAACATTAAAGTGTACTTCTCTCTCTTGTGTCTCTGGCTATTTCAGAAGCTGACAAACAAAGACAAGCTCTGCTAGCTGATACTTGGAGAGCAGAAGGACCCCTATGCCCTTGTTCATGCTTTATCACTGCTTCCTAAGTAGATAACTAAATAAAAATGCTGACTCTACTACAGAACATTGGATTTTTAAGTGAAGATATTTAACAAAAAGATCTCCTTTAGGGATATTTAAGTCAGTAAGGTAATGAGTTCACTCTTTCCCAAATTCAGGCAGAATCCAATGGCACAGAGACATTTCAGGCACATCTCCTGGATGCAGGGTCTGCACCACTTCATCTCTGCACCACACTGCTACTGAACAACCAAGACACAGCCTTAGTGAGAGCAGAAGGAACTGCTCTCCCCCTGAATGCACTGGTGGGCCATGCAAAGAGGAGACACTCCTTTGGAAATTCTCTGGCTAGTGCTTATAGAGTTACTGCCAAGATCATGCTTTCTCGCTCCTCAGTTCAGCCTGCCTACAGGACTCTCACTATGCTACCTAAAGGGATTTTCTCCTCATTACTACAGTACATAAAGAAGACAAGCAGATCAAATTCTCTTTCTGCTTTTGTCTTATTTCTGGCTCCTCAGTTCAGCCTGCCTACAGGACTCTCACTATGCTACCTAAAGGGATTTTCTCCTCATTACTACAGTACATAAAGAAGACAAGCAGATCAAATTCTCTTTCTGCTTTTGTCTTATTTCTGGCCAGTTTCATTCATAAAAGTAAGGGCCATGTGTTGTTTCACAGCCCTATGTCAACTCGGCACCCAACTCCTGACAGTAGAAGCACAGATCCCAGATGTGATGCAGCAAGCAGCCAAAAATGGGTTATGTGAGTTTCTTGGATGAAATGAAAAATGCTACATCTCTCTTAGTAGCTGAGATAGGAGCTGGGAAAAAAAGCAGTTGGGATGGGACTGCCAATATGATTTATCTCCTCAGTCTGACAAGCAGTTGGAGGGCAGGATTTGCTCAGAATTCAGCAACCTTTCTCATTTGGTTAAGAGCTGAGAAATCCCACGCAGCAACCTTCCCAGCAGCCCTTCCTCTAAAGGAGGACTGCACGGGGGAGTCCTCGGGTGAGAAAACAGGAGAGCAGCCTGCTTCGGAGAGATAAGAGCAACGTTCTCACACAGCACCCATCAGAAGAAAGCAAGGCAGACAGCTTCTCCTTCCCCAGCCAGGTCAGCAGGACAGCCTCAGGTCCATGCCATGCTTGAGGTCACAGCAGACACCGGAACGCTCTCTTGGCTTTCACAGTAGCCACAATTTTAATCTGCCTACGTGGATTCCAGTAAAGGCACTAAATATATCTTTTGGTAGCAGTCAGCCCCAAAGTATACCATAGCATCAAGGAACACAACACATTTCTCTTAATTTGCTCTACATTTTTTCATTCACATCGAAGTGTAAACTTTTCCCACTCTGGAAATTCTCTTTGTTTTACTATGTAGTGTGCCAGAGTTTCATGCCCTGAAGTCCTCTGAAGGGACAAGTACCAAAGGTACATATTACACATTACCAAGCCACGTAAAGTAACAGAACTACAGAACTGTAGGGGTTTGAAGGGACCTCCAGAGATCATCAAGTCCAAACCCCCTGCCAAAGCAGACTCCTTAAAGCAGGTTAAAAAAAAAAAAAAATCCACCCTTAAAAAAAAAGGTTATTTGAGACCTACAAAAGGTTTTGCAATCCCAGATAAGTAAAATTCACTAATTTGCAGAGCTCTTTGAAAGACCCAGTGTAGCTAAACAGCTAGAGATAGTTCACAAAGCTCTTCAATAAAATGATTTCTCATCAGAAAGCAGAAACTAACAGAAACAAGCATTTTGTAGGGAAAACACAGAAATATAGTCAGAACTTTTTGTCAGGAAGTATTTCTCATCTCTAGGGTGTGATTTATGACCAAAACCCAAAAGAGGCTTAGATTTGACAACAGCCTTAAGCCCTGGGTTCTCACAGACCTGAACTCAGGACCCTCATGTGCTAGATAGGTGCTATAAATCACCAAAGTATTAACTACCTACCAAAGTCAGCATCTCACTTTCCCTTGCTGGCACCAATCCATTCTGCATAAAAAAATTAAACGCTGCAAAGGAGATCCCTGATATTTCCGTAGTCAAAGCACTTTTCTGGAGTGTGGGAGGCCAGCAAAGCTGAATCTTTTGCACCTGATGTGAGTTGATTAATGAGCTGTTGGTTATGCTCAGTGAGGATCTTTCCTCCTTTCTGCATTTTTTTCCTGATAGAAATAAAAGGAACTTGGTTTTAGCCCTGTAAGTAACAAAAAGAGTGGTAGTTTTCTTTTCAAACTAGGAAATCGTCTCTCACCCAGCTGTTACGGATGACTCAACCTTGGGAAATGGCTGTGGTTTTCTTTTGGGATACTCAGCAGCTGCCAGGTGAGCAGCAGTGCAGCACTTGCCAGGCACATCCTTAATTGTGGAGGCTTCTAAAGCAAGTCTGAGTTAAAAGACTCAGTTCGGAGTTTGGCAGCAGGGACCCAATTTTAACACAGAGTTAGATGGTGAGAGCTGTAAGACCTGAGAAGTTGCATGCTTTATACTTTGCTTGTCTCTTTATCAGGTTCTACTGCTTCATGCTTGGAAATATTAGAATTCAGGAATTATATAAACATTTTTTCAAAACAATCTGGAAATGAGCACAGAATTGAAACATTTCTTCCAGAGGGACCACAGAGTTTTGCAGTTTGTTTACATCTAGGTCCCATTTCAGCCCTACCTCAACACCAGGACGTAACAGTTCATTCTAGTCTAGTGCTCCTGCTTTTACCTTACCACAGATTAACTGGGGACCATCACGCAACTAGCTGTTGTTCCATGTAACCACCAATTAAACTACCTGTCTGGATCACTGCACACATATATCAACAACAGGATGTGATTTAGGAGTCCTTGGTCTTGCCATTTTGGATATAAAAAAGCAGTGAAGCAGAGCTACCATATCAAAAGCTCCTCCTGGGGTCAGGGATTGGGCAAAGTGGAGTGTGTCCAGGAGATTTTGGTTTCACCTCCACAAAATAGGTATGTCCAAGCTCTGCCATTACAAATACAGTGTGCATGCATAAGTGCATGCACACTGTGACTGAGGCAGCAGCAACTGCAGGCAGTCTAGAAGTTTTACCTTTGAGCGACCCAGAATGGCTAAAAGGGTGAGCAAGAGAAGGTGGCAACCTGTTCGATAGCAACAAAAGCTGCAGACATTTAGATATTCATACAGTCCAACTATGTTTTCCCACATTAGCAGAGCTGGAGCAGCATGTAGCATTAAACTTCTTACAGCTTTTTTCCAGAGTAGCTGAAATCTCTTTTTCCTCCAACCTAGGTGAACCTTACCCCCCAAACCCCGAGCAGACTGCCTCTTAAGTGGTCATTTCTCACCAGCTACAGGAGGGAAATGCATCGCTTCTCTTGCAGTCACTCAACAGTCATAAAAGCATATCAAGCCTGGGTGTACACTGTCACACTCATCCCTTTACCCTTGCACTCACATTTCCTCAAATAGTCATAGAGAAAAAAGAAAAAAAAAAGAAACAACAACAAAAAAAGTAACTTCATTAAAACTACATGTTTCACCTGTAGCAAGAGTACATTCCACTGAGAAAGTATCCCCTTTGCAAACTGAAAGTCAGCTAGTCAGACGCATAGTTCCTCAGAACAGAATAAAAATGAGTTAGTCTCCTGCAAGCAAACATGTACTTGGGTGTCTGGGGATCTCTTGAAAATCTCCACCTTGTCTTAGCACTGGAATAGGTACAGAGCTGGGAAAAAAAAAAAACAACACGATGAAAGTAGAAAGTAATCTATCTTTTCCACTATGTCTCCATGTTCATCTGCCCCAAGGAAGAGCAGATCACTGCCCTACCATTTCTCCAGCAATTATTTATTTTCCTTCTCTTGAAGATTTCAGATGGCTGAAATCCCACCATCCCTCTGAAAAGCCAGTAATGGTTTTTCAACCTTTCAACCCTCCAAAATGACAGTTTTAGACCAGCTCTTGTAAACGTGAAATACCAGATTTCTTCCAAAAACATGAACATGCACTAACTATCCAGATTTGGGCAGAAATCCACTGGGTTGTAACAGAGCTGCCTGTGTTCCAGGTATGCTGGCTGGCAGCTGATGTGTACTGACTGTAAACATGAAATAGTACAACCACGTTTACCTGTACATACCACTTATGTTGTGGCTATCATCACATATGGCCCCCATATCCCATTTGATGAGGCAGGTAAAGATTTTGCTTAAGAGAAGAATATTGAGCACCTATAGTTTTTCCTGCATGACAGACTATGTGTGTTTGTGCATATGTGTATGATGGACAGCGCTGAATGTTTTTAACGCTAAACTGCTGCATCCAGAGATTGGTAAATTAAATAATCATTCATTAGTTACCATAGTGATGCATGTGCAGTCACAGTGAACAAAGGAGTGAGGCGGGGGGGAGAAAATAGGAACAAATGCTGACAGGAGCAGGGCCCAGCATTGATTTCTGCTAATACATTTTTATTTATTAAAATCCCCTGGCTGTTCCATATTCATTAATGCTTCACCTGCCTGAAAAGGGAACACGCAGATATCTTGATACAGCCATAAAGAGCTGGAGTAAATTGGTAATAGTTCTATTGACTTTGGCCGAGAGGAGCTGGCTCTCGGCAGCTGGGGATCTGGCAAGAAGCATGTCCAATTCTCCTCGGCTTCTGCAGCAACCGAGTGCTGCCACAGCCTCTGCTACTTCACAACTCCTTGCAGCAGCACTCTCCAGTAAACACAACCAGGCAGGGAGAAACTGCCTTTCCCAAAGCCAGTTGGTGGCTTTAGCCATCTCACTGTCATTAATTTCAGTAGCAGTTACATAGCTCAGCCTTCTAGTCAGCCTTCAGGTCCTCATCAGTAATCCCTTAGCCGCTGACAGGAGAAACAGCATGGGGTTAAGTGCCCCTGCCCACGGGTAGCACTGCGCCCACCTGCCCTGATCCCTGTGGCATCCAGGCATGTCCTGCCCTGGGGAGCAACAGAGAGGACAGGCCTGCCCACCTCAGGGGGTAAATGCACTTACAGTCAAATGCCTGATGATAATGGCAAGTGACTGACATGCTAAAAGGCCTATTAAAAGTTCTTCTTCATTTCTTTCTGCACAGACATTTAGATAGAAGAGTATTAACATACTAAACACACGGGTAAGCCAGCTGGGAACCACTGCCCTGACTCTGTGTTTAATGCACAGCTGTTTGTAGGTGTATATGATTTTGAGGAGGGTCTGTCTACACAGATTTAAGATGAAGCAGCTAGAGGACAGAGTCTTCCTCAAACCAGAGCAAACTGGGAGCAAGGTTAATCGCTGATGTGAAGTGGAACTGCAGCCCTGCCTTAACATGTGTCCTAATTATACATCATTGAGCATTTTGTTTTCCTCAGCTCATTAAGTGGGATCCAGCTCTGTTCCTCTGCCACACACCCCCTTGCTTGTGGCAGCAGGCAAAAATCTGGCCTTCAGTCCTGCCCAGGAAACAAGCAGCAAAGAGCAGTTTGCACCAAAACAGATCAGAGTAAATCTTTGCCAAGCCCCAATTATGTTACTCTTTGGGCTTCTGACACTTGGCCAAAACCAGTGTAAATCTCTAGAGAGGTGGGATCATAGACAGCTTTTGGCTAACTATTCTCACCTAAGTCTGTGCACAATGGGTGGCCTATTTTGACTCTTTCAGGAATTCACATATATCTCCCATACGCTGTAAATACTAAGCAGGTGCTCCTAGAAAACACATTAACATCTTAGAGACAGAGGAGAAGAAAGGAAACTGAGCTCAGATGCCCATCTGCACTTCATCCTCACAGCACCAGAATGTTTCTGACCAAAATTACCGTCAATGATCATTGCAGGAGTTGTGGCCAGCCATCAGGGCCATGTGTATGAAGCTGGGTGTCCTCATTTGGCACAGTCAGGATACTCATGGAAAAGTCAAGTATTCCCAAGCAACTAGCAAGCAGAGAGCCAGGTGGAGAGCCCTTCTCCCAGCTCCAGATCTATGCTACATAAGGAAAAGGCTGCACAGGCATAAAGGAGGTCCCAAAACATGCAGTGGATACCAGTGACTTCACCATATCCACCAGACACCTGCCCGCATGCCCAAAGCTGGAGGTGCAGTACATGGTTTTGCTGCATGCGGGGAGTTCATTAGTATTGCTAAGGTTAACACAACACAGAAAGAGCATTTACAGTCAAACGCATTACAGTAACTGCTCCAGCAAACAACACAAGCAACATTTTGCAAATGGGCCTCCATCCCGTGTGCTTTCACTGTTGCCATCACCTACTTTTTCCAGTGGGATGAGTTGCTCACTCTCTCTGGCCCTTGAGGGGCATGATGCTTTCCAGCCAGACTCTGCCTATAGCTGCTGGTCACACACAGGATAAACATGGTTGCTGTAGTTTACTGGGTGCCTTCAGGTCTTCATAGTTTTGTAGCACTCAGAGGAGAGGTGATGCACTCTCAGCACAGCGTACTACCTTGCTTTAGATTTCCCAGCCATGGGACTGAGCGCAGATGAATGTCAGTTGTTTGGCAGCAAGAGCCCAACGTGGTTTTCCTTTGTTAGTACCACCAGCCCAGGGGGCAGAGCGTACACTGTGATGGAATCAAAGGAGTCACCTCCACATCCCAAACTCAAGGGGGTCTTTGGATTTCCCCGCTTGTTAATCCTGTTTCAGGTTCTCCTCCATAATGGATGTGATTTTTTAAAGTTTTTGGGTGGTGAAAGCCTTTGACAAGATTATTTGTTGCAGAAAGCTCAGCTGTGAGCATGGCTTTCATATATATGTTAACCACCCTCAATAGAAGAGCCTGGGTGACACAAGAC
Source organism: Lagopus muta (assembly GCF_023343835.1). NCBI lineage: Eukaryota > Metazoa > Chordata > Aves > Galliformes > Phasianidae > Lagopus > Lagopus muta. The sequence continues at coordinate 71,358,905 of NC_064434.1, forward strand.
TAATACAGCTAAATCTTAGTGAAGTATCAGGTTCCTGTGCTATACATCAGGAGATGATGGAGCCTGGGACTGCCAGCTGAGCAGCCATGGTTTCAAGACAGCTCTGCTGGCATAGTGGCACCAGGAAGGCACGCAACAAAGAGAAGCCTTTACAGCCAGACAAGTGTTTACTCACAATTTAGTGCAAGAGGGAGAATTAGGGACAGCTGGAAGTGCTAAGGAATATCACACTTCTGCTGCAGATAGCCAGACTTGCCCACAAGCAAAATTCACGCAGTGACATTTGCTTTTCCCTCTGATGATGTGCCCCCACAAAAAAAATCTCTGCCTGGTGTAGAACTGCCTTAGAGATTCATGCCTGCAATCTCCTTAGGAGCTCTTTGAAAATCTGACTTGAAGAGCCCCCGTTTCCACTAGGATAACAGTTGCCTTTTTTATAAAAGTTGTCTTATTGTAAGTTGTCTTATTTATCATCATAGATTCAGCATATGTCCACATTTGTAATCTCTAACGAGAGCTTGCAGAATAAATGCAAGCATTTCACTTTGTAATTTTTTTTTTTTCAATTTAATACTTTCAATGGAGACTTAAAAAGTATCATCTACTATAACGCAGAATCATGAGATAAACAGAATAGAATAATACAAATTCAAATGTTTCTGAGGTTAACTTAGAGCCACTTAGTGGATTTCTATTTCTGGGCTTCAATTAGAGAAACATAATTTGTAAAAAGCTGAACAGGTAATCAAGTTGCAATCAGAAAATCTTCTCTAAAAAAAAGAGATACAGAGAGAAAAGATTTAAGCAATGAGCTACAGATATGGGAATAAAAGTAAATTCACTTCTTCAGCCCCATGGGATAATCTAGATGTAATCAATGCAGGGGAAAATTTAATTAAAAGGGAGAGCAATGAGATGGGGACAAAATTCAGGTATATAGGAAATCTTTGAGAAATACTCCTGTGAGAACACAGTGAGATCATTGTTATTCTGCTCATACAGTTGAGTCATATCAGTAAGTAATCTACACACATGCATCACCCTGCTTACAGAAAAGAGAAGGTAAGGCTCATTTGCTCTCCCTACTCAAGTAACTCCCATCTGAGAGGGATTAAAGGACCATAACAACTTCATAGCATGTCAAATATTTTTGTGCCCATCTGCAGAAAAGTAACTGGTTTGTCAGTTGTGCTTTATCTAAATTGCAGCTCCTCACTGGCCTGCCATGTAATTTTGGTTGAAAATGACCTAGAAATTAAGCATAATAATAATTACAAAAGGGAGGGAGAAAGATAAGGGAGAGTGAGTGTTTTCTTTAAGTAAAAACCAGCATTAAGCTCCCTGAGAAAGAAAACCTATTCAGTAAGGCACATAATTCATTATTAAACGCAGTTTTGTAACTCATAAGAAACAGTAAGGTAACGTACATTACAAATAGAAAATTATGTAAAACTGCACAAACCATCATATATTTACTATAATCAAAAGAGTATACAGCTCCCTTAGAAAACACTTGGGGAATGCTAACCACTGAAACACATTGTGAGGAAAAGAAATGAAACAATGAAAATGGAAAAGAGCACGATGTGGCTCAGAAAGTGTTACGTTTGATTTGAAAAGCGTGCAAAAAAAAAAATCAAGCATTATATGCTGAGAGATAAATTACTGAAATTCTTCACTGCCTGCCGCATTACACACTGCATTTCCCTTGGCAGACTTCCTCTGCTGGGTGCTGCGGAGCGCAATGGACCAGACCTCAGCCAGCAGCAGGTGCAGCCATGCTGTGACCCAGCCGAGGTGGCAGCGCTGCCCAGGGGGATGCTCCGAGCGGGCCGAGTGATAGCAGAAATAGCTCAACAACAGCTAGCTGAAACCTCAAGCACCTGGCAGGTTGCTCAGGCACTTCTAGAGATCTGGAAATGGCACCGTAGTGGCCATGCTTCAAGCTCAGGCAAAGGTCAAACAAAAAAACCTGAGCCTTTCACAGCTCCACCAGAGCAGAAGAATTTTGTCAGGACAGTAAATACGTACTTCCTCTCTCACACAAGTGAATGTGCAGGATGATTTCTGAGAGGCCAATCAATTCTACCAACCCCAGGACGCCACTCAGCATGTGCTACCAAGGTCTCTTTCATCACAGAAGCAAGTACAGCCAGCGGTCCCAAGCCGCTCCATAGTGGACTTCTGTGGTCACTGCCCCAAATATAAGCAGGTCTGATTCATCACTGTCACTCTTACAGGCTACTTACACCTCAGCACATGACTTACCTGCTCCTTCATTCCTCCTCCGTCAGTGTATCTCTGCCTTCAGCAAGGCATCCAGGCCCTGCTGCAGCCTGTGGCTGTGGGAGGAGGAATCTGGGGCTAAAAACTAGCTCTGTCCACACCAGACCTATTTTCCAGATAAATATAGGGTTGTCAGAAGAAAAGCTGCCAAGATTTTCAGATAACCTAAAAGAAAACAACAAACCCAACCCTGATTTCAGAGCAGCTTTATGGCTATACACCTGTAACTCCTGCACGTTTACTGGAGCTCTGCACCTGCGCCCTTAAAACTGTGGTGTACCCTCGCTGTGATGGGATGGGAGCCTAGAGATGGGCTGTGAGGAAACTTGGAGGCTAGGTACAGAGAAAAATGTTGGAAGCAAAAGCAGAAAAGGAAAAATAAATCTCCCTAAGCTCTCAGTAAATTTAATGCTGTCCCTGTAACACAAGGAGGTAAAATATTTCAGCAGAGATGTAGTCATCTAAGCTGACAGTGTTCCTTTAAAGTTCTTCATTACGATGGTAACAAGAGTCTCCTGCTTGTATTTTCCTGGCAAAGATTCTCAACTTTCAAAAGGAAAATGAGAGAATTTGCACAAAAGAGATGAAAAGGTCTCTTACTGATAGATGCAAGGAAGACATTGTTCTGATCTGTTTAAATGGCCTTTATAAAATGTTCATCGCTTATCAACTGACACATTAATTATGAATAGGGGAAGCATCTAGGCAGCAAACAGCGCTGTGCTCAGTTTGACTGAGAGTGGGGAAATGCACTGCCTTGTATCATCAATTGCAGAATGTGTCTGGCCCACAGGATGCTGTCCCAAATGCAAAATCATTTTCAAGGGGAAAAATTCCACATGAAAGGATGACATTGGTATGAGACCTCTTCCACTCTCAATCTTGCTTTCTCTGAGTAAATGGGTATGCCAAAGGGCTTTTACCTCTGCTGAAATTGTGTATCACACTAACATGCTTTTTAAAATTTGTATTCTAATCTTTAGGAAAATAAAAGTGAAAAACAGGTTAAAAGCAGCCATAAAGAAATGAACAGCAAACCCCTTAACAACCAGCAGGGATTCTAATACAAAGCAGAATAAATACACACATCATGCAAAAGTAGACAGTACTTGCTGGAAGCCAGCAGGCTGCTAGCTGGAATTGTGGATTTGCTAGAAGAGCTGCACTCAGGTTTTATATAAAACCAGAATGCAGTTCAGTGTATCAGGGGTTAAACTGTGTGTTACAGAGACCTCCTAGGATTTTAGGTCTAAATAGGAAAAACTCATGACACCAGCTATTTGCAAGAAATTTTGTCATCAAAGAGCATGGCAAAGAGTTCAGTTCAATAAAAGTTGACGTGTATCTGGAGTGTGTGCTGGATGCACAACACATTTTGCCCAAACTAAGATGCATTTTGAAAGGTCACTCTCTAAGAAAACATTGGGATGGTGTTTTTTCCAGCATAAAAATTCCTCCCACTGATTTTCTTCCCTTGAAAGAACTCACATGCCTACCACATTTCAAAAGAAACCATCCATCTAGGAAAAGCTCTTGTTTTTCTGCTGTTGCTTTTCCCCGGAACTCAGTAGGGGTGCAGCTACACACTTGAAATGTGTATACAGGAGGCCAGCACATTGCTCACCCAGTGTATAGTCAAAACCCCTGCAGGCAGGCAGGTCTTGCTTCTAACAGAGCAACTGCAGAATAAGAGATTTAGAAGTGCTAAACAAAGTCCTGCTGAAGAAAATGAAGACTTTTTCAGACACTGTAAGAAAGCAATCTGTAAGCAGGTGTATAATTACTCACCACGGTTCCCACATGAACCCTACCTCACCCCAAAATCTTATTGTTTATTTTTCCTTTCTCTCTTTTCTTCTTCTTCTTCTGCACAAACTGTGCTCTTGGCCCTCTAAGTATATACAAGATCAACTCCTGACCTACTTTTCTATTGTTACTCCTGTAGCTCTCATCAACAAACTTGGCAGAAACAAAAGGCCTACAAGCAAAGCAGCAAAGTCCTCCTAAGAGCTGTGTTAGTGAGCAAACCTTTCCCAGCCTCACCCTGTCCCTGGTGCAGCTTCTCTTTCAGAGGAAGGAGCCTGAACTTCCTCATGGAGCAGACTGCAGAAACAAGCTCTTCAATTTAACCACCCGTGCGGACTCTAGGAGCAAGCAAGGACATTCTGAACTTCTAGGGAAGAAACAAAACTCACTAGTCCTACTTAAAGTCTAACCTACATAAACCTGTACCATTCTTGGAAAATAATAGCATGACAAAATATAACAGTAATTGCAAAGACTCAAATGTATAGGTTGCTCCAAAAGTAATGATTCCTGTTTATTTCTATGCAAACTACAACAGATACAAAGAGCACAGTAACACCACTGCATAGAGAAAATTCTTAGCTACAAAATACTATTTTTCAACACAGTCAGCATCATCAGCTGTATATTTTCACCTGTGATGAACAAGGGCCTTCATGTCACATTCATGAAAATCTGTATTATGAAGGTGATCCAGGGTCACTGTCACCACGGCTGAAACGCACCACCCACTGCCTCACTGCGCCCACATCCACTGCTTGGTCTCCATCGATGTTCAGCAAGTGTCAGTGAATGTTGATGGGTGCCATTTTTTCTCCATGGAGGATTTCAGTTCCACACCTTTGCTTCATACACACTTCCATGTCAGGTGCCGTTGTGTCAGACTGCCCTTCTGCTGGCATTGCTGGCATCTGTCACATGGCAACAACATGTAAAGGAATGTTGGTGGGGGAGATTCAACCTCTAGTGCCATAGCACGAACATCATAAAATAAGAGGCATTACTTTCAGAGCAGCCCTTGTACATTCAAGGATAAGGAGAAAGAACAGCATGGTTAATTTGAATATTGCATTTGTCCAAAGATGGCAACAGAGAAAGTGTCAGCAAAAATGAATAGCTTTGCTTTTCCTTCTGAGCATTTACTTTCAGCATCTGGCAAATCTTTGTTGCTTTTCACTCTTTCATCTCCCAGCTGTTCTCCATCCCTGCAGGACAGCCCATCCAGCTGGAGCCCATGCACATGCACAGCTTCCCCAGAGCTCCAACAGGGCTGTGCACCAGCAGAGAGGCACCCCATATGCCAGCAAGCAGGATTTGGGGTGTGATTAATGCTTCATCCTTGCTGCAAAGGCCCTTTAGAAAGCCTAACCAACCTCTACCATTCCCAATTAATAAAGGGCAAAAACCCTAGGAAACTAAGGAATTTTAACAAGTTGATTCAGTACATGCTTTTTCTTTTCTTTTCTTTTTTTTACAGGGTGTTATACCAGACATGGAAATTTTCTGCAACTTAAAAAGCAGCTAGACATGGAGCATAACCAAGAACACTGCTAACACAGGGGAAGCTTCAGTTGCAGATCTGGAGCATTCCATTATCTCTAGCCTTCATACATGCCATTATAGCATCAGGGCTTCAGAAGCTGCAACCACTGGCATGATATAAAGGAAAGTTTTCAGTTTTCTGGGCAAAACTGGTGTTTGCAACTTCCCTAATATTCTTGCTGGGCTACGACTCTGCACTGTTCAAGAGAAGTTTTTTATTCAGGGCAGTACAGCACAGTTTATTTTCTTCAAGCAAACAAAGAATATGTGAAAGTGGCCAGAATTACTGCTGTAGAAACTAAAGTAAATTTTTATCCTAAGTAGGAGTAGACTCATCAACACCACCAGCTGCACTTGGTTCCCAAATTATACTAATATGCATGTCAGCCCTGATCCAAAGGGAGTACCTCTCCATGGTGCAAATTTTTCCATTCGAAGAGTCTACTGTGATAATGTAGCTTTGTCACTTAAGAATGCTGGCAACATCCATTTATTTGCAGCTTCTTTCAAGTATACCAGCAGAGGAACCAATTAATTTTGTTTGCGAGGGCAGAATGCCACCTCTCGCCTACTGATGACTTCAGACCAGCAGCTCCTCTGGGCCCCCAGATACCAGCAATGGAGTCATACCACAATGCGACCCAGAGCAGTAGTGACCAAAGGCCATGACCAGCATGCTTTCTCTCAGATGGCTTTGAGTATCTGCAAACTCTGTGCTCTCCTATTCTGAAAAGCACACACAGGCATTGCTGAGCTGACAGCCTCGCTTATTCCAGATAATAGTGTCTCCTTCTTGCCTGTGAGATTTCCAAGCAGTTTCCAGCAAACCTCACCACAGCTATGCAAATAGCCTGCCACCAATTATACTGATGATATATTCTCCAGCTTGCAGATCAGATAAGATCACAGCACACTGTTTAAAGATCTGCCTTTTACACATCTAGAGACTGTGCCAAGCAGCAGTACATTATAGAGCACAGCCTTTGTTTGTAGAACAAGAAATAACCCTCTACTGGAGTATTTCTTGTTGTGTACATGGGACATTATAGAATTAGACCAGTATAGTTGAACAATTAAGATTATTTTTCCCAGGGCTGACAATTTTCTTGAATAACATTCTTTTTCCCTACCCCCTCAGTCTTTTCTCATAGTGTATTTTACTTCACGCTGGGGCAGTTTCGGGTGTAAATATGGCCACTGAGAGCTCCTTGCTGACACCTCCGTGCTCCCCAAGGTTAAGGCACCCATCAGCTGTTTGCTCTTGTTTGCATGCTTAGGATTGAGTCAATCACCAGATTTGGAATAGGAAAAAATTATGTTTCAGACCAATTCATCAGAGGCTCTCGCTTTTTGTGTCTCCCTCTGCAGCACTACACGTGGTCTGCAAGTGACTGCAAACATCATTTAGCAAATCTGCTAGTAAGAAGGACTTCAAAATGCCCTCGAGCTCTCATTACACCTCCCATGGCATAACGGTTGTAGCACTTAGTCTTTTAGCACAGACTGTTGTGAGAATCATGGAAATGTCCATGCAGCATCCTGGGGTGAGATGAGCTACAGTGCACAGGTGTGTAGCTGCAGCTCCAGAGGCTCTGCCTCCAGGATCTAGGCACAGTCCTTTGGCCCCATATGTGGCTGATCCCCTGCTCCAGAATGACTGCCAGGGAGGGAGCTCTGGTGGCTCTGTGGATGCAAATTAACACTACAAGAACATGATATGTAGAGCTATTCTTTCTAGGTTCATTTACAGTGTGAGAGGTGAAAGAAAGTCTTTTGGGGGTGGGGGTGTAGTTTATCTCTGTGTTCAGTTTCCAGTTGGTCAGATGAGTTCCACCTGCAATACCATATCAAGCTCAAGCCCTCAACCCCAGTGGCTACATAAGCAATGTGCTGGATTTTGCTTTGCTTCTCTTCTCGAGAAGACTCTTAACATTAGCATAAGAAAAATCAAACAACTGTTCCTCCGCCAACATATTCAAACAAAGACTGAAGTGAAGAGATCAAGAACAATGCTCTCAATTTTAGACATTCAACCAAGCCTTGGTTTCCTATACAGTCATCAGACAAAAAGAAGCTGTCCCACACAGCCAGCTATTGCCATACCTCTCCAAGTTGCGGTGCTGCATTCCAGGTGCACACAGGAGAATGAGCCTTTTTTTGCCAGCCCACAAAAGCACAGGTGAGTTTTCAGAAAGTATTTAACCCCCTGCCTGTTCACAATGGTACAGATAGCTTTCAGTAAAAGTGAGAAAGTATTGGGGGGAAGGAATCCTCCTCAGAGAATTTCCAGTGTTAAAGCCTTCATGAAAGATGTCATTATAAAGAAATGAATGAATGCATTTGTCAGCCTCTGGGAGGTTTCAGAGAGGCTTCTATTTTTATCTTTTTTATCCCTTGGAGGAACTGAGAACTAATATTTGCAATGCCTGACTGAGGATATTAATGTTTTCAAAAAGCTGCCATTCCTTCCAGGGAAGGAAATAGAGTAACCTGTTTGGATTTTTTCACTTGTTTGTCTCTTGAAATCAAATTTCTACAACTGTATTTCCAGTAAGATGTGCCTGCAGGACCATCCCAACCTTCCATTCCCCTCTACTTATCTGTTATTGAATCTTAACAAATCTGAATGATGTGTGAGCAGCTAATACATGTCCCAAATACAAATCCTTTCTTTTCCCATTCTTTCTGCAATGCTATGCTACATGCTATTGTTTAGCCTGGATTTACAGACAGTGCAGAGAGACCACAGGTGTACGTAAAATCAGGATATGCGTTTACTGAAGATAAAATGCTGAGACAAAAAAAAAAAGAAAGGAAAGAAGTAAAAAGAAAATAACAATGAAAAAGATGTTTTCAGAACAGACTAATATAAAGTCTGTTATATCAGTACCAAACTCTCCAAGCATAATGATCTGCTTGGAGCAGAAACATTTCTATTTGTAGTTAGCAAAGCGATAAGTCATTAGTCCAGTTACTGGTATTTTCAGCCTCGTACAAGCAAATCTGAGAAGGCTTCTTGAAAAACCATCACCCGCTCCTGCAAGTCCGGATGAGACTTCTCCAAGAAACAGTAGATGTTGCATTTGATGAAGCAAATGAGGCAGTGCTGAGCACACAGAGGCTAGGTCTGTTGTCACAGCAGCATTTCTGGCCTCCTTGGCCCCCAGCAGCAAATGATCATGAATGGAAATTGAAGCTAGAGATCCCACCAAAAGGAGATGGCAAACAGCTCACTGCATGAGGTTGTATTAAGGACCCTCCCTCGATGGAACAAAGGTTTCATATCTTTTGTCATTCCTTACATTTTGAATTTCACTCTTCACGACCAGAAGCCATTCCCAGTGTAGTCACATGATCACTGTGTTAGGACTTAATCATGAGAATAGGATGAGGTGCAGCAACCTCCAAGTGCCCTGCCACAGAAACAGGGTGAGCCTGCATTTTCTAGAACTTTTTCTTCTTGATTATTTTCCTTGCAGAATTAAAATAAGCAATTTAAAAGTGAATTTGCATTAGCATATTGAGGACAGTTTATTATTTATGAGATGGAAATCAGGATCTTGGATGACTGAACTCATTAAAGACCATTTGGTGTAGTTCCCATCTATTTCCTCCACGGCACCCACACAACAAATAATTCACAGAGTAATTAATGCCATGTCTTCCCAAACAATGCATGCTTCCGACAGGAACAGTTCAAATAGGAAATGCACGAAACTGCACTGAAATAGCAATAAGCTTAAAATACACACCAGCAAAACAAGGAAATCATGTGTCAGGGCAATCACGGCTGCTGTAACTGACCTTACTGGGCCACAGACATCCCAGAATTAGCTCAGAGAAAGCCCATGGAGTTAGACAAGGGGGACTGTGGATGACCAGGACTTGGCCCTGGCACAGATCTCACCTGCAACTGCAACAGGCAGCACTTTGTCTTTTTTGCCCACGCAGACTACACAGCATAGCAGGAGACAAACAAGCCACTTTTCCTCCCCAGCTGTAGCCCACTGTTTGTATAGCAGTGAATTAAATACCTTCCCAGTATTGCTTCTATCTGCAAAAGGTTCCTAAATGCACAGCTATGCTCTGCAATGGAGCGTCACCCTGGGATTCCCAGCCAGGGCCAGCTGAGGAACTGGTTAGCAGGGCAGCTGTGTCAGCACAAGCTGTGCCTGGGCTAGCCTTCGAGGAGGTGGGCAGATGATTAGCTCAGACAGGCTGACACAGTTTTGGAGCCTAAAAGCACACATGGCAATGCAGTGAGCTATGTGTATGCATCGTCGTCTCTGAGCTCCTTCCCATGTGCTGCAAAATGCGCTCCGAAAATGAGGGAAGGAGTGAGATGGGTCTCAGTAATGAATTGCTCCCTTCCAGCCTCTCTTCATCTCCTGCAAAGGGCTGGTAGCCCGACCATGGGGCTGTAACTCTCTGACTCAGGAGTGAGCAAAACAATCCTAATGGCCACTCAGCAGATCTGTGGAACACTGGCTAGGACTTACAAGAGGAACTCAGGCACAGAGAAATGAGATCTCCCCAAGAAAATGCACAGCAAAAGAGGAAGCTGAAAGCAGATCTCTAGATTCCCATGTTTAGCAGCCTAAAACACAGCTTATTCTTTCTCTGTAATCAGTAGTGATGTAACAGGGCAAGATTTTGCTATGTGCATATGTTTAAGCTTCACATCACAGCTACTGCCATTGTGAATACTGGTCAGCAAGTCAATGGGATCAGTAGAGCATCAGAGAGAGATACCCCTTGTTTACTAGTTAAGTGTAAGGACAGAAGCTTGAAGGGATGGAGCCAGTTGAGATCCCCGAGCCAAAGCTTAGCCAAGAAAATGACCTTATGTTTAGAATTGAAATCACACTGCCAAGCAAGTCAGGGACAGATGCTCATTAGAGAGCCACCTCGAACATCTTTCCACCTTACTGAGCCATGCGTTTGCCTGCACATCTCCTTGGAAGACAGGAAGGGATGCGAAGAATACAGAGGTAATTGGTTCCTCTTGTTACCACTTCTACAAGCAACTTCACACCTCCTGTTCACTAAGTGGGATGGGATATTCCTATCCCCTTCCTAGCAGGCACAGGCCCTCAGGAATCACGCAGCCCTCATGCACAGAGAGGGGGATCTGGTCCAGCTCTGCAGCTCAGCTGTAACAACATTCTTGGCTCTTTTTCTTTTGCTCTCTCAGAAGAGCTCCCAAAACAGACAAATTTATATAAATTTTATCTTAAAGAGAAAAGAAAAACAGTTTAGATGTTGAGAACGTGCAGTAAACAAAACAGCTGTATTGTAAATCCTTAAAAAACCATACTTTACAATGATAATTATGGCAGATTAAACAATGAGTGTCATCAGTGTGATGGTACAATGCACACAGTACTCACCGTTTCCTACTCAAATATTTACAAACGTCTCCAATTTTTTATTCTAATGAAATCTCATCTCACTTTTGAATTGGCATCAGAAACCATCCTGAGGCTCAAAAGAGCTTTCACTGTCAGAGGCTCTGTCAGATATCTAAACTGCAATTTGCCCTTAGTGGTTCCCAGAAGAGTTGAGCCAGAAGAGTGCTGTAAACGTGGCTTTGTAGGAGGTGATGAGCCTGAAAAATCATTGCCTACAGTGAGAACTCTAAACCTGGAGAGAGGCTGAGGACTTACCCTCCTGTACCATTACAACACAAACTGTAAGGATCCCCACACTCTGAAGTAAAGTTTTAGTACAGATTTTTTCTGCTTCACAAATACATGCACACACAGCTGTGCAGTCATGATTAAGTGATCCTCCTCAGATGGCCAAGCACCTGGAATCTTGTCATCATTCAACACACGTGTGTGACAGGTATGGGCTGAAATCGTGAAGCCAAATAAAATAAACCAATCTCTTTGAGAACTTTCCAAGAGCTTCCCAGCTATTGGATGGGAAATAGCATAATGTAAACTATCATACATTAATTAGTGTTGAATGACAGCATGTGAACCCACAGGGCTTCGATTAATACCAAGTGAGTCTATGATGTTCATGTTTTATAATGAATAAGTGGAAGGCTCATGGTAAAGCCTGCATGTGCTAATGACACCAGTTAAGTAAATTTGTTTTGTACATTGCTGGGCATTATGCAAGAAATATTCAATGGGCTGAGTCCTAAGGTTGATTCTTCACTGTTGTTTAGTTTTAAGCAAAATGTCTATTGGCTTTAATAAGACCTTTGTTTAAATAAAGGAAATCACCTCAGGCATGACCCTTATGGATATGTCTCATTGTCATGTTCAATATAGTTGTCTAAGCTCCTGTATTTGTGACATCCTGCTTCCTCTGGGCTCTTACAGCGTCATTCTCCCTTAAGTACTTGCCAGATTTTTGGATGTTTTCTCCAACTATTTGCTTAGGCTGAGTTTGCCCAAAGCCAAGAAAGATGCTGAAGACTTCTCAGTGTAGAAGGAGAAGCTGTGTTTTGCCACAGTCCCATTAATTGTTGAAAAGATTTAGAACCAGAAGGCGAGTTGGTATGGGCTGCATTTCCAAGTTGGCTGTGAAAGCCACAGATTCACACATGCCTTAAAGGCCAACCATTTTCCCAGCCCCAATGTAATGAGAAAACAACCTGGAGTGCCTCCCCTGCTGACTTTGCAGAAGTAACTAAGCCATGAGCTTTAACTCTCACCCCTCTGGGAAAGTAAAACACGAAGGGCAGCAATGAAATCGTTAAAGGGATAGGAAACAAACTGGTGTTTGCCAAATGGAGAAGGGCCATATGACTAAGCCAATATTGTTTACTTAAACACTTCCCAAAGCCTGCTAAAGATAGTAAAGCATAAAAATAAACATGAGAGCTATCAAACTGAACTAAGAGTAGTCAACAAGCATCTTTAGGGTAGCAACATAAGGAAGGTGGTTTGGAGCTGTACATCTGATTAGGTTTTGTGCCAGCTTTTCTGGCCACTCAATATGAGGGATGTTTTATGGACAGGAGAGTAACCCTGGGAACTGTGGAAAGATCCCACTATCCTCCATTTGAAGTAGATTTTGTAAAGCACCTGTCCTAATAATACCATTATAGCTCTTACTAGACTGCCCATACAGCATCAGATCTGAGTCAAAACAAAATTAAGGAGCATGAAATAGAATTTGAAAGTGGGTAACAGAAAAATCCCTGCAAACTCTGCAAAATCTATGGAAACACATACAAATAGCAATTTCTGACTAGGTTTAACATTTCCATCTAACCTTATTCCTTTTGGAAACATTTTCTAGATTATTCAAGAGAGAAATCTAAAGTATTTCCGGGAAAAAAAATGCTTATGTAGTTTATAATTCTTCATTTTCTTAGCTTTCTGAGCAAAAACTAAGAGTTATCAAAAGCTGCACCCTTATTCCTGAATTTCTTACTGTTTATCGCCCTTTGACAAGTGGCTGACTCAACAGACAACTGAGAAAAGACTGAATAAATCTTCTCTGGGCGGTATTTTAAGTTGGAGTATTTTAAGAACTGCTGTTACATTGCAGCTGAATATTCCAGCAGACTGTCTGACCCCTTTCTGAATCAGAGTGCCACCAGGCTAAATATTTGCACAAATTCCAAGTGTAGGCCTACAGATTCTGCATAGAGAAGAGCTGTTTTGCATCCAAGTGAACAACTGCTCTTTACTCTGGCATTTGATCTGTAAAAAGTGCAATCTGTAGAAATGACACCAGAATGGGTACTGTCATTGCAGATTCAGCATTATCCATGTCTTCTCAAGTGTTTCTTTTAATAGTCATATTTCTTAACCCACAAACTGGTATACAACTGTACAAAGAGACCTCTCTCTATGCAGCAGGATCAATACATCTGAAATCCTACAAATATTAAGGGCAAAGCAGAGGTATTTCAGAGCATTCAAAGGATTTGAACAAAAGTTGCTGAGCTGCTGTTAATGATACCAATTGTCTGGGTTGGAATTTTTTGAGAGGAAACGTTAGTACTTCAAAAATACAAATAAAGTCATTGAAAGACTTTACCACCTCAGCAAAATTTCTCACTCTTCCAGACATTCAAAAACCCAGACAAATTGATGTCTAGTCTGAGAGATTGCACTGAAAAGAAAGAGAGCTATTCAAAAAAGTTTACTGAATGCAGCTGAGCTAGATCATAACAGGTACCTGCTGTCCTAAGGGCAGTAGCAGGTAATGAAATTTGGTTCTATAATCCTGCTTCTCTGAAGCATGCCCACTCCCTAAAGAGCTCCTCTGTGACATGCAATCTAAAAGTGTGTTATCACAAGTCTCCTTATAAAGGTGAGTACCAAACCTCAGGACTATTGGAAAAAGAAACAACTTCTTTTTTTCTCTAACTTGCAACAACAGTGAAATGTAGTTTTCTGTTTATTTTGAAATGTGTTCTTGTGATCAGAACACTGAGTTAATAGAACACATCAATGGGAACAAACTTGAAATCTATACCTTTCTGTTTGAGTACTTGTTCTGTTGCTAACTGACACCACTTATTCACACCTAAAGTTTTCACAAAAGGAATTTTATTTGTATTGCACGTATAGAATGAAATACAGGAGTAAGGCTGATCGTCAGATTCACATGGAACTGCTGAGCAGCTGTTTGACCAGTGCCTGTTGCCCTCAACGTATCTGGTCTTTTGTCATCCTCTCTTTACAGAGAATGGCAATTAAACTGTCAAGCCCTCCTGGGATGGGAAAGGGCTGGAGGAAAAGGAAACAGAAGGAAAACAGACAACTGATGACAGGAGACAAATGTGCCATGGACATGGGCTGGCCATTTGTTTCATCTGTCACAATGCCAGTACAATGGGAATACCTGAACACTAGCAGTGTCAATGGCAAATGACTTGCCTTAGTCCTTAGACTCACGTGCTCAGAATAGAGGCAGTAGAGAAATTGTGAAGAACTTAATTATTTACTACTGAAGCACTGGCCACAATTCAGATAAACTCCTTAACTGTCTTCTCAGAACAGCTAAGGAAAGACATCCTTTAAATAACAATGATCAAGGGAACTTACGAACTGCGAAGAGTTCTTTATTCAATTCTGTTTCTTACTTTTCTAAAAAGCATTTGTGATTTGATAGAGGTTAGGAATGGGGGGGGGGGGGGGGGGAGGGGAGGCAAAGGAGATAATAAAAGGAATAAAGGAAGAGAGGACTGTTTTTTTTCTTTCAGGTACCCTCCAGCTGGTGAACGGTGAGGGCATACTGTGACCTTAATTGAACATTAGGATACATTTTTTGAGCACAATTACTAATTGAACAGAATAATTATCTTCCCAGCTAGGCAAGTATTTCTTGTGCCTGCGGTGAGTCTCGTTTAAGGGAAAGGCGGTCCGCGTGGGGAGCGGTCCCTTCCCCACACACGAGATAAGAGATGCCGCTCCCCTATTCCACGCGGCTTTACTCAAGCGGGTCCATCACAGCTCCTCGCCTACATGGAGCTGGGAGAAAAAATACGAATTTAAAAACGCATCTCCAAGCCTCCGGTAGGACACGGGAGTCCTGGGAGCACCGCTCGTCTCTCCACCGGCGGAGTCAAGGGCTGACCGCCCGGACTACAGCTCCCAGCGTCCTTTGCAAAGACGCGTTGTCGAGACAACGACCAAAGGGCGTCCTCGGGGCGCGGGGGCGCCGGCCACCCTCCCGCCGCGTGAGTCGCGCTTCTCTCGCGAGAGCCACGCTTAAACTGCGGCAAACTCTCGCGAGAGGGGCGCGCGGGGCCGTCATGTCGGCGGCGTGCGGCGGCGATGGGCTGTTCGCGCTGGAGGTGCTGGTGGAGGCGGTGCGGGTAGCGGCCTCGGGCCCCGCGCTGCGTCCGGCCGTGGCGCTGCGCCTCCTCGGTTTCCCTACCCTTCTGCTGCGCCCCGCCGCCTCCGCCCCGCCGCTCCGGCCCGGCCGGGCCTTCCCCTTCGGCCGCGGCAAACGCTGCCTCTTCCGCTGGCGCCGCGACTCGCTTTGCGCCGCGCTCCGCCGCCAGCCGCTCCGCGCCCTGTTGCTGGCGCTGCCAGCCGGGCTCGCTCCGGAGTCCCCCCGCCTCCTAGGCAGCTGCAACGTCTCGCTGGCCCCCGCCGCCGCCGAGATGCCGCAGCGGCCCGAGGAGCCCGTCCGCTGGGGCCGCCGCGGCCGCTTCCCGCTCAGGGACGCGGCGGGCCGCACGGTCGGGGAGCTGGTGCTGGGCTTCCGCCTCAGCAGCCTGGAGACCGGGGAACGGTCGGGCCCCGCCACACCGCCCCGCGCCTCTCCTGCGCCGGAGGACGAGGAGGAGGCGGATGAGGAAGAAGAAGAAGAGCGAGGCGAGGAGGACGGCAACGTCATCTGCCCTCCCGTGCTGTATTACAGCCGTGAGCCGGCTGAGCCTCGTCTGCCACCAGCAGCAGCCATGGGGTGCTGGCAGCATGTGGTACAAAGCCCACAAGAGCAAAGTGAGGTCCAGAGCCCCCCACGCCCCAGTGCTGGGCCCTCCTTGCTACAGCCCAGCAGCCCCCAGCAACTCCACAGCACCCTGGCACAGTTGCCGCTGCTCAGTGCCTTGCTGGCAGAGCTGTCTGTGCTCACCCGCTCTGCTACACCTGCTGCTGTCCATCCACATCTGGCCTGGCTCTATCAGGCCCCAGGGGACTGTGGCAAGGGTCCACGGCCATCCAGCCATTCCCCTGCCCTCAAGCCTGCAGAGGTGCCGGTGAGGCCAAGCAGGAGCAGTGAAGCTACCAGCTCTCAGTTCAAGCAAAGCCAGCAGCAGACTACCTTACCAGGGTCTTCTCAGGCTAGGAAAAGATCTAAGAAAGCTGCACCCCATGAAGAGACAAAATCTGAAAAAAACTTCAAAACTAAGGAAAACACACCTCCCAGAAGGAAACTGTTGTATGGGCTGACAAATACACTGAGGTTACGGCTGCAGCAAAACAATCCCGATAAGCTGATACAGCTTGAAAGGAGAGAACAGTACAGAAAAAAGCAAGTAGAGATGTTGAAGGTGAGAAGCCCATTATCCAAAAGAAAGCTGCTCAAAAATGCTGAAGAACAGTGTGTGGTTTCTCACAGGCAGTGTTCCAAGGGAGACAGTTCAAAGCAGAATGGTCAGGTTGATGAAACTGTTGAGACTTCATTACAAAACAGTGCTCTCAATGAGTACTTTTCTGGTACAGGTGTTTTTCCTGACCTACAGAAGCAGTCTGCTGAAAGTCCGTTGAGGAACAATGGGTTTGCAAGCAAAGAACATCCATGCAAATCAACAGTAGCCTCCTTACAGGAGAAAACTATATTAAAGTTTGCTCACAAAGAAAAGGACTTGAAAGTTCAGCTCCCAGAAGCTTTCGCATCAGATGCTAGTGTGAAGGGAAGCAATGATAATGAGGAAGCAATACACTTCATCCATCCTAAAATCATGGAGCACGATAATTCCTCTGTTGCAAGTGATCAGAAACGAAGCCCCAGCAGAACTGCTGAAAAAAGCTCTGAATTCATATACTCAGATGACTTTGTTGCTAGTCCTGACAACATAGTTTATTCAGAAGATTTCACCAGTGCTGAGTGTACAGACAGAGACTTGGAAGCTCTTGACAGCAGTCCTGAACCTCTCTGGGTTGAAAGCCCAAACCGACCTTGGTCAGATACAGAAGTGGAATCCAGCAGGTCCAGAGTTTCAAAAGCAAGTGAAAGAGCTGAAAGTATGTCAGATCTTCTGCCAATGCAGTCATCTTCATCACCAGTCTCTTCTTTGAAGAGAAACCATGGCTTGAAAAACAGCAAAGGAACTGGTGGTGAATCTGTTGATTTACTTAATGACACCTCTCTCTGGGCAGGATTATTAGATGAAGAGCAGGAAGCCCATCAGGTTGATAAGGAAGAGAACAGAGTTGATGAGCATATTAAACAAGCATCTATACTGAGAAGTGAGCAAGTTAGCTCTGATACTGATCTGAATATAGGAAAAGGGCAGACCTCTGCAGAAAACAGTCAGTCAGTAACTGAAGTGTGCTCCTACTTACCACGTAATTTGTCTGGTCTTGAACTTAGTGATGTGGAAAACAGTAGGTCTGGCAAAGATGATGATGTTTTGGGAGACCTACGTACTCAATACAAAGATATCAGTGAACTTGTAATAAACAATCTTCCAGGATACACAGTGTAATTTTAAGTTGTCACTGTCTGGATTAAAATATGGTATATTTAAACTATTTTTATAAAGTTTGTTACATTTAGTTATAATTAATACCAGTTAAGGCTATATCATGCATATTTATACATTGGTCAGTTTACACACGAGTTTTTCAGGTAAACTACTAGAATCTCTAAGTGGATCTTGATCATTATCTAGAGGATGACTTCAGTGTCAGTATAGAATCATTGAATCATAGAGCCATAGAATCACAAGGTTGGAAAAGACCTACAAGAACATCTAGTCCAACCGTCCTCCTATCATCATTACTACCCACTAAGCTACTAAACCAAATCTCGTAACAGCTAAACCATATCTTGTAGCAGACATCCTAACACAAAAATAATCTGATCAGCACAGGAAGTATAATATACTGTCAAAAGCAGAAATGAAAACAGAAGCAGGAAATGCAGTATTCAGAACTCGCCCAAGGTAAAAATAATAACATGTTACAGAAACAGCCAAGTACAAAATGCATTCCTAACTGAACATTAAATTTTTATCCCTCATGAAAATAGTTCTATGCTTCATTGCAAACAGTTACTTAAAACATACCGTCACAGCTAATAACAGCACATACTTTTATCAACTAATCTGTCTAATGAGGCATTTTTTCATTGTTCTGTCACTAAATATACAGACCAGAAGTAGATGAGCCCTTTCCCATTACTGTAGGTTGAAGTTTCTCATTTCAGTTAGATTTTCATGATTTATTATAAAATAGCTTAAGAATTATTGATGACTGTAAATCTATATAATCTGGGAAAGCTTTAAGGAGTTGGAGAAAGTTACTTGACCTTGAAGAGTAAGAATGTGCAAAGAGAAGGAATAAGTGCAGTAAATTTTCCATGCTTCACAACTCCCTGATTGCATTCTCTGCCAGTGGGGAAGGGGTAGGAGGGGCAGGACCCACAGTCAAGAAACCGAACAAATGAGCGTATTACGTCTTGATTTAAAGATTCAAGATAGTGAGAAATTTGCTATGTCTCCTTTTCTGTTCCGTTGGCTGAACTCCTATGTGCTACATCCCCTTTTCTGTTAAAATGCTTGAACTATCATCTGATGTTACCTTTTTGGTTTCTTACTTCATTTCTACGACTTCCAGTTTGATCATTGGACTTGCATCTTGTCTTCTATTTTACTAATTGTTGCCTGGTTTTGTTTTTTGTTTGTTTGTTGTTGTTGGAGTCTATTCATACATCTGTTAGAAATTTCAGAGATAGTCTTTGACTTGAATCTGAAGAGAGCTCAGAATTGCTGCCTTAGCTTTTAAGTCTTTTTTGTCCTCCCTTTCTACTCTCAGTCTAGACCATTTCTTTTGCCAACCTTACATTCCAAACTCACTCATCGTTTACCCTTAAGACTGTTAAATGACAGACTTGCCAACTTCCATTTCCCCTGTAATTTACAACAACTTTTTCCATTTCTGTGCCTTGATAATATGACAATGAGTGCTCCATGTACTTCTTACAAGAATCTGTGTTTACACTTGAATATCTTGGAAGATTTTTTATTTCTATCCTATGTGTTTATCTTATAGGAATGACAGTATCTCCTTTACTTAAATTACAAACATCTGTGAGGATTATTCAAGTACTTAGTGTTGACCTCTGAGGAGAATACGACTACTATTTTTAATCTAAAGGTAAACAGCTGAAAATGCCCATGCATCAAAGGAATCTGGGCAGAACAGTTCTGAAATGTTATTTAGGATTTCTCTGCTTCATCAGCTCCAAATCCAGACAAAATTATTTCTTTATTGCCATGGATCTGATACAAGTGAAATCAGACTGTCACCTACACATGGCAGTAATTCTGATTTCATTGATGGAATAAGTTCTGTGCAGCTCCCATGTCACTGAAATACAATGATGCCCAAACATTTTTACTGCCTGGCTATATATAAATGATCTGCTAACACTACGAATCCAAAATTTGAAAGTCATTACTTAAGAAAAGTTTATTTAAAAAAGATTTCTCAGCCCCAAATTGATTGAAATTCAGGGGTAAATTCCCACTCCTCTATCTATTCCCTACTACATCTTCATTTTTCAATTTCCAGTAGTAAATATGGCAAGGATAATATTTCATTGGTTTAAGTTACAAAACTCCAGTCTCCTTTTAGCTAATTTTATTTGGGATAACTTTAAGAGAGTTTATAATAGAATTTATAATTTAATCAGGACAATGATGAAAACAACAGAAAATGTGCACTAAGAACACAGCAGGAGACATGACACAGTAACAGGAGGTCAGCATAATGCTTGTTTTGGTTGCTTTGTGTCTTTTCAGATACAGACTCACGTTAGTTACTGTTGCACAGAGAGGTTCCTATCCTCAGAGATAATAATCTTTTCAGATGTTATCTATGTTGTCATGAAAGTAAACAATATTTTATTTAATGTTCAAATAACATCCCCTCAGCCAACAAAAATGGGAAGGAACTTCATGTCACTGATCACTGAAAATTCAACTCACAAACCAAGAAGTACCTGCTAATGCCAAGAAGATTCTGTACTTCAACCCAGCAGGATAAAACAGAGGTATTAACTATTAGTATGAAACATGAAGAAAAAAAAAAGCCAGCAACATGTACAAATCTTACAGTCATCTACACTCAGACACATTATGTTATCCAGACAATTTTGTCATTCTGACTTGCATTCTATATTCCTATGACCAAGTTGTTAACATCAGAAGTTTAACAAGATTTCTCTACCTAAATGGAGGTACTCATCCAATTTTTCATAAAGACATCATTTCTAAACTGTAGGGGCCAAATTGCACGGATTATGATTGTGCACAGGACACAGCAATACACTGGGCAAGGAAAATAATAGTAGCATATCCTCCGCAGAACCACAGCAATACAGACGTGGTGTCTGAGTGAAATAGCAGGAGAAAAGAGAAGTGCTGCTACTCTGGTAGTTCTGCGCTACATCTCTGCACTAAGAGGTCTCATCTAGTCCTAAAAAGTCAGTGCATTGGAAAGCTGCTTTCCTAGAAACTTCTCAACTAAAATTGCTCATTAGAAAAGGAGAAGAAAGCTGAAGAACCCCACCCCTTCTGCATGCCGAGACTTTGAAAACTCAGCTTTTTGAGCAAGAACAGCCAATTCTTCCATACACATTCAATCCCTGGTTGTTTTTCAGAGTTCCTGGAAAAATTATTAATTTGTACTCATTACAGGATGTGCCCCTGTCCACTGGGAGACGTGCATAAAGACACACTGGTTTCTTAAGTGCCCCCATCTGTCTGCTTATAAGAGCTTTCAATAGTTACTGAATGCTGAGCAATCCACATAAACAAACGGTCTGTTACATGTACTGTGCAGACACAGAGGCAATGGCTTGTCACAGTGCAAAGTGTGACAAAACCAAAATATTTACCTATTTCCTACTTTCCAGTAGCCCTCAGATTTTACATACAACTGTAATTTGAATTTGCTGTAGTTTTCATTTTGGCCTCACAGTCTGTATTGCTCCATAGTATTAAGTAACAAACTATAGTTACTTCAAATTATATAGTTTTCAGTTACATTTGGCTACAGCAAAATTAAAATGTTAAAATTATTTACCTAAGTTTATTCTAGCTTATGACTAAGGAAAGCCATCTAGTATCTTACTATTGATTTGCTACTATAGCAACTGATCTTTCTGTAACTCTGTACCATATTCCAAGAATATATTCTGTAATACTCTGTATGTTAATATAGATGGGTGTTCAAAACTTGCTTATGGTAAGGGTAGTTAAATCAGCTAAAATAAAATTGAGCTTAATGTTTCACTACACAAGTCCCAAAGTGATAAATAAACTCATAGACATACACATTAATTTCTCTCAAAATTTATGATCCTATAGAATAGTTTGCTGTGTCTGTCTTTTAAAAATACATTTCAGCATACTACTTACTCAAACTTAGATAGGTAGCACGATATAACTGATGGTGAGATGGGAATAGCAGGATGCCAAGTAGTGACAGTTTAGGTTCTTTTGTTGTGTTTTATTTTTCTTTCTTTAAACATGTTCTACTGTAAAGTTTTGCAGCTGTAGGGCAGTTCTGCTCAGTCCTATTACTCAGCCTTCTGTCCTTGTTGCCTAGGAATGGTTTTTAAGAAGTCTCAGCCAAGGATCAGTTTCATCCACTTCATTTTTTATTCCTCAGCTCTCAGAACCCTGATTAGATGATACAGTTTCTTCTCTGTTTTGATATTGCTGGTTATAATTTGTAATTCCTTCATTTCGGAACTCCTTTTCCTCAGTTTTCTGAGATTGTACTCAGCTTTGTAATTGCGTAATTTTAATTAATTTTTTTTTTTTTTTTACAGAGTTTCTCATTCTTACTGCCTTAATGTTCTGTGTCCCAGTACTTTATGATACCTGCCATTGCAATCATTTTGTTCCTTTTTGTGAAAGTGCTGCTCAAAGTTAAACGTTCTTCCCATCTGGACATCTTTGGGACGTCTGCTTTCATTTCCTCAAGATTTGTCACCAGCAGATACTTTACTGTTTACTAAGCTTTGATTGCCTAGAAATAAGTGAAATCATTGAATCTTACATTCATATCCTTAAAAGGTTTTGTTGACTTTAACTGCAGCTCCCGTGAAATATAACGCTGCTCACTCAGAGCTGCAGGATGGCTGCCCAGAATGCTGTGGTTGAACATTCACCCACTGTTATCAGACATCAGGTTTCTCTACCTCTCCCAAACAATCCTATCTTTAATCCTTTTCTGAAGTTTCCATTTGCAGAATAACCTTATTTCAGAGATCCAAGGCCATCCTTGTGAGAACATATGCTGACTGTAATTTAACACTGATTTTGAGCTAATGGCAATCACATCTGCCATAGCTGATGTTCGTTACCAGCTAGCTGCTTGCACTTTCCATCCTCCCTTTTAATCAGTATACTGCTGGATTTTAATTTCTAGTTTGTTCACATTCAGATTCTTCCTGCATTTAAACTCTTATTATGTATGCAGTTCTGGTATGCTGAAGTCACCCAGATGAGCTATAGTTTCACTGCCTTTTTCTTGTTTGGCATTGACATTCACTTGTATTAAATGGTATTTGTTTGTTTGAGGGAGGAGTGAGGGGGGTTGGGATTGTTCTATGATTCTATGAATCTCTTGAATTCTTACATGAATTTTGTATTGCAGTTTAATGTAAACCTCCCTTGACAGGACAGCTTGCATCTTCCCAGAAAAGCACAGTCAGTGTTCTCCATTGGTTTCTAGAGGATGAATTTGAGTGTCTCATGCTGTAGAAACTGGTATTAATCTTTAGTTCTGCAGAGACCTCTTCAAGTGACTCATTTACCAGTTGTTCAAAATAACATGACTTGGCAGAGGAAATGTTTAAATAACACCTGAGATAGTTATAACTCCTAACTAAATTAAAATTTAAAGATTGATTCAGTTACTGTTAATTACAAAAATACCCCCAAAATGGTAATTTAAAAAAGAAATAGTTGTCTATTATTTTTTCTTATCATAGACATTTTTCAAATATTTTGGGTGATAACCTAGTAGCCTTTACATGTTCAGTTCATCTGAACTAAATCAGGTAAGAATGCCTCTCTATGTATCCATTAACAGAAGGTAGGTAACAGGTTTTCAAAAGGAAGTAAAGGTATTTACATGGTGGAATCTGCTGCAATTCCATGGGAATTAGTCACCTTGAAAATAGTCACAGAATGGAAATCCATGCTGAGGGCTCTAACACTATTATCTCTTGGAATGCAAAAATGTTTCTGAAAGAAGATAACTCATCCTTCAACAAATATTTTCAGAGCCATTTGGAAAGTTTAGTGGTGTCATGACTGTAAGAAACTCCGTTGGTGTCAAGGAAATTCTAGCTCTTTTCTCTTTAATTGCTGGCAGATTCAATATTTTTCCTGTCCCTTAGGCTTATACTGAGAGTAACCCCTTTGACTTTCCCTAAGTTTCAATATCATAACAGAGTCTTGCCTGTTATTGCTCAGAAACTTATTTTAGGAGCCCCTCAAATTCTTCTTGTACCCTTGACTGTGTCTTGACTGTTCCAGCTTTTCCTCACCACTTATTTTACCCCATCTCTAGATGTCTCTAGCTTGTCCCTGTTTATCATTCAAAACAATCTCCAAACACTTCTCAGGCACCTTTTCTGGTTTCATCTCATCTTTAAAATCAAACTGAAGTTCTGCCTGCAGTGCTCAGCGTGATTTATCCCCTTCCATCCACCTTAGTTTCTTACCCTCTACCTACTTCTATGTAACCTTATTTTTTTCCATTTTCAGAAAATAAATATCTGGAAATCACTGTACACCCATTTCCTACCTGCAGCTCAGTCCTGCCCTTTTTGTGCTCGCAGGTCGCTGTATTCCTTATGAGTTTTTAAACAGGAACACTCTAGACACAGAATTTAAGACAGACAGAAACCAGCACATCACACTCTCACCTTCTCTACACTGTGATCCTTGACATTTCATTTGCTTACTTCTGGTGTCACTAGGACAAAGCTGTACTAATAAAACGGATCAAAATGTAATGGCTTAAATAGCGAAAGAAATGCTTCATGGAACAAGTTTCAGATACTGCTAGCGCACAATATAAGGAAAGCTCTGGCATATTCTGGGGTACATTTTTAATTTTCTTCTACACAGCACTGAACAGGTTTTGCAACAAAATCATGGTATGTAAGAAAATCTGCTTTCTGACTCACAGCCATGACTCATAGCCATTGCTGTCCTCTTCTGAAACACAGTCAGAGCCTTTTGATTGCTGCATGTGTCATCTCCTTCTGCTCCTGCATTGACCACTTTATTTGTGAAGAGGAATAGATGAATAAAGGTTTTCTTCAAAATCTAATCATTTGCACAGGATTCTTCTGCACAAAGGTGAGGCCCCAGAAAGCATAGTACTTCAGTACCATTTCCTATATACCTCTTTCTAATAACAGAACACGAGTAGATTCGCTGTTATCAAAACCTTTATCAACATGACATTTTGGTTCTTTTTCAATGAGAGCACTGTTTGCCACTATTTCCATGGTACACATTGCTGTTATAACACCATTTTTCCAAGCTGTTAGTTGGCAATTAAATTCTATCAAATTACGTATGTTGCTTCAATTTAATTTGGGTTGACACAGTCAAGAGCTGCATCTAGGAAAGCACTGGCAGCAGCAGAGTCATAGCTGATGTTTGCTTTCTGTTTTTCTGAAACCTTGTAACTGTCTCTACATACACAGAGAGAGAGAGATTTTGCCAAAGAAACATTCTTTGTCTGCTGCTGGCATCACATTCATATACCCAGAAAAAAAAAAGTCACGAGCAAACAGATGTTTGGTGTAAAGCTGGGGACCGCGTTCCAAATGTTCCTCTCAATCTTTATTTGCTTCTTTTGGAGTTTTAAAATGGAACTGACATTTTGTTTCCCCAGCCTCGATGAGATTGCTAACAAACCAAAGACAAAAACTCATCTTCTCAAAAGTACTCCTGTCTTCTTAAACACACAGCAAACCTTTACTCATGAAAGCTATTTAAGGAATGTTTATAGAAACCATTTGAGAAATATTTTGAACTTTCCCATTCAATTTAACGTCCCAAATAAATTGAGAATGGCTTCCTTCACTGTATTTATCACTTCTACTTCTGATCCCAAAAGGAAGGACTGTGAAGATAAGTATTTTGTTTTGGTTTGAGTTTAGCAATAGTTTAGATCCCAGCAGTCCTGCTTTTACTGGAGCCACCTCACACAGGCCTGCCAACAGTTCAGCAAGTGGAGTAAATACCAAAGCTATGGATCAGATGTACAGCATAAAGCAAAATAAAGCTGTGTTGATGCAATACTAACAACAGGAGTTTGCTCCCTGCACTCCTGGTCAAAGAAATAATATCTTTCTGGGACAGCCCATCAAATCTTGCATTTCAACTGGCAGGACATTAAAACAAAGACAAGAAGAGGAAGGAAGGAGTGAGTTTTAGGGAAGAATCCTCTTCATTTCACTTGTTCTCCTCAGGCTAACTCAAGCATCTTAACTGTTCTCTCAGTTACCTTTCTGACTGTACAGGGAAGAATTTGTCTTTCAAGGCACGTGGATGAAAAAATATTTATACAATCAAAAGTAAGTAATACATTGGGTTGGACTCTAAATGAGTGATAGTCCATCCCTGCACAAACCACAAACTGTACTTTTTCTACTTTCTTTTCAGTTTTCAGTCATTCTAGACATAGACTTAAAAGCAAGCAGTACACACAGAAACACATGCAACAACAAACACATTTTGCCACCCCTATTGAAAACAATTAAATTAAAAGGCAACAGAAGAAGCACGGAGGAATATATTGCCACCTGACATTTAGAAATTGCTGTAAAACCACCAGTGGTGACAGGGTTTACTTGTTTCCTCCTCATCCTCCCGACATCTGCTGGGGAACATCAACAAGACTTTTAGGCACATCTGGTGGCTAAGCACAAAAATGGCTCTTGATGCAAATGAGTTCCTCCAATGCATCAGCTAGGAAAACTTTCGATTCCAAACCTGCAAGAGGCCTGGAAACCCCTCCAGCACCATACCATCTACCATTACGCAGTATTTTCCAAAAGCTGCCTTTGTGCACGACCTCCATTAGTACGCCTCAGTAGGCAGCTGGTTCTGTCATTCAGTATCTGTCTTCTAAGTGCTGAAGAGTCCTAAATAGTTCTGTTTCCACATGAGGGCTTCAGTCTGTTCAGAGCAAGCCAGATTCCTGCTCTTGTATTAATTCTTTGCAACAGTGTTACCTCCTAGTGCTTTATTACTCCCATGTACAGCCACAGAACTAGCTACAAGGCAAACTGCCACTCCTTCAGGTACACAAAAACAAAAAGTTCTTCAAGGACAGGAGCCAGGCAAGAAGCCAGGGTTCAGCCCGTATCTGTGACAATAACAGACTTCAGTGATCATCCTTCTTTCCTGATGTGGATAGGCTTGCTCTACTGCAAGGAGTGAGCTCATGACATGTACTAAGAAAAAGCACAGTACAGTGAGTGCATTTGCCAGCCCAGAAGGTCCTAAAAAGAGCTTGAGTGATAAAAAGTGTGTTTATGCACATCCTCACAATATGTATCCTCTCTTGCCTTTCAAGAACCTAACATGAGAGACAGATTTTCCTCACTTGTCCCATTGACATCTCCAACTCTAAATTCCCACTTTGGCCATTCCATCCTGGGTCCTGGAGTACATCTGTAAGTCTTATTTATGTTGCATATACTGATATGCTGGGACGGTGTGGCTTGAATCACCTCCCAGCAATTAGATCCCAGCAAGTTTAAATTTTGATCATGAAAATCATTGTTAGGATCTTTTTCATGATTTAGAAAAAGCAATAGCAACAAAAATTAACAGCTTTAAAAATTCCACGTGGAAGTGTGTTACTTTACACCATTTGCACAGTAGCCAATTATTTTTACATTACTTAAACACTAAGAAGATATGTGTATTAAAAATGTGCAGAGTATATGTAGTGCTTGTCCTGGTAACGTTAGAGCAAACAGTGTATGCTGCATTCCAGCACAGAATATGTGACCATAAAAATTAGGAGCCATCTGGCGACCTGGCACTTACTGGTATAGGAATGAAATTTCAATTAAGTTTTATTATCCAAAAATGTAAGTGACAGCTCCCACTTGAAACCCCAGAGCCACTAAGCTGTCCAAATAAAGAGAAGGATGCCACCCAGTTAATGTGTTGTATCACACAGCTTGATGGCATATCTTGTAAATAATACGCTCCCTTCCCATGTTCTTGGGCACAAATTGCTTGTACAGTTGGATTTTTGAGAAGATCTGTCTGTATTAAAGGTAAATTGGGAGTCACGTTGCAGTTCATTGAGAACAAGGTAATACAATAGAGGGGTCAGCCATCTCCCAGGTTTTACAAGCCAGGATTGCATCTTGTGCAAGGTAAGAAGAAAAGCCCAACTGAAAACCTGTATTCTGGCAATGAGGTTATGTCAGCTAACACTGCAACTGTGTTCAGTTTACCTGGACCTGTGAAACAGAGCTCAGGAATTCTTCTCTCCCACCCCAAAAGCACACCTCACTGTCAGATTATAAGCAATTCAGATGATATTCTTCAAGGTCTCAGAAGAGAACCAACGTATTAGCAAGTTTCAAAAGGGAGGCTGTTAACACTGTAGCAAGAACATATTCACAGTCTTTTAGCAATGAAATATGTTCCCATACTGAGTGAATAAGCCCTAATTTTATTTATTTATTTATTTGTTTCCCCGGGGCTGTTCTTTAATAGTTAGTGTAAAACACTATGGGTCTGTCAAAAATAAAATAAAATAAAATACAAACAGTCACCTCATCCAAAAATGCTTCATCTTTTCCACATTACAGTTTAATTATTGTTCATAGACTCTGCAGCTATCGACCCATGAAAGTTATCACAAATGTCAATTTTGTAGTCAATATATCAATCTGTGGTAGAGACCTGGAAAGGTCTGTTAGGTTTCATCCAGTCACCAGTTCTCTAACCAGAATCAGAATTTACCAATAAGGAAAACTGTCGTGGTTTAACCCAGCAAGTGGTTGAGCACCACACAGCTGTTTTCTCACTAACCCCCACTTTTTCCATCTGATGCAGGAAACAAACAGTTTTGGGGAAAAAAAAAAAAGAAAAAAAAAAAATCAAACCATTTACTAAGATAGAGAAAAGGAAAATAGTGATGACAATGCATATATACGTGAAGGTATATAACAAGTGATGCACAAGCAATTGCTCACCATCCCTCGACTGACTCCCAGCTAGGCTCTGAGCAGCAGAAGAGAGTGAGATGAACTCCTATCCCCTTCAAAACTCCTTCCACATGATGTCACATGGTATAGAACATCCCTTTGGCAAGTTTAAGTCAGCTGTCCTAATTCTGTCCCCTCCCAGCTCCGTGGGCCCTTCGCTGAGCATGGCCTTGGCTCCATACAGCACTGCTTAGCAGCAACTATAAAGATCAATGTGCCATCAATGTTGCACTTCTCCTAGAACCAAGGCATAGCATTGTACCAGACACTAGGAAGAAAACAATTCCACCTCAGCTGAAACTAAGACAAAGGTAAACCTAGATCATGACCCACTGCGCTTTAAGTTCATTCAAGAAAAACCCACACTTTTCAAACAGGTTGCAGCCTCTGTTTCTGGAAAATTTCTCTAGTGTACATTCACAAATATACACTTGACTTTGTAACCCATTAACCTTAATATCTGCCAGCTTAAGAAGAATAGCAGAGGATTTCCAGGCATTCATTAAGCTTCAGTATTCTTCTCTTTCAGCAAAGATGACTGCACAGATATCACCGCCACCAGAAATTGGCTACCACATATATTTATGCTTTTTGAGCACTTTATATGAAGTATTTCTGCCTCTTAAAATGGTTTCTTGCAGGCCCTGTATTTAGTAAGACAGCAACCTTTGTGCAGACAGAAGCTATTCAAAGTTTTGAAAAATAGAATTTACTTCTACTCAAGCAAAATATCAGTAGCATAATCCTATTCTCAGAGTAAGCTCTGCTTGGAAACTAAATGACCAAAGTGCTCCCAAGTGTAGCAATTAGTATTTTAGCCAGTGGAATCAGTTGGGGAGACTCTTGTAAATTTAATGAATTCCCCAGTAGTCACTCCATCATCATCACTAATACGTTGGCAATACTGCTAGAGGTAATGTTGCCAATCCATTATAAGTCCTCACTTATTGCCTTAAATTTTAAATTAATGGATTTTGCAGGTGAACTCTTCTCCGATGGTGATACTTTGTGCTAATGCAATCACAGAGGGGCCATTTGGGAGCATAACAAGACTGAACTCAATACACTTGGCAAGACATCACTGGGAAGCTCAGGCAAGGCATTCGTCACTGAGTTTCTGTTCTTTATCTCTTACCTCCCTAAAACTTGTGCCTCTAAACTAGACCATAATTAGATCTACCCCTTCTGGGATTCATTTTCCAGATTAGAATAAGGCACAGAGAGTGAAAACTCAGGCTCGCTATGTATTCAGCCAGCATTTGGATGCGAATATGGAAGTGCTGAATACAACAATGACATGCAGCTACAGAAAGCAATGCTTGAAGGACTCGAGACTTCATCTAACATATCCCCTTGCCCTCAGGTGAAAATCAACATGCAGCTACATCATTGCTGACAGATTTTTCGTCTAGCTCATTCTTTGAAACCTTCAGTACGAGAGATTCTGCATCTTCCCCAGGCAACATGTTCCAGTGCTTAATTATCTTGAATGTTAGAAGTTTCTCCCAGTGTCAGACGTCAGTGTCCCCTGGTGCTATTTAAGTCCATTATTTCCCAACCTCTACACTACAGAAAGAACAAGTTATTCCCTTCCTCTTTAAAGCAGCTTTCTGTGCATTTAAGACTTGCCTTTTTGCATGGTTTCTTTTCTTTTGACTAAACAACCACAGGTCTTGCAGCCTTCACACAATGGCCAAGGCTGGCAAAGACCTCTTAGTCCATCTGCTCCATCCTCTGCTCAGGCAGGGCCACCACAGTAGGTTGCCCAGGGCCACATCCTGGCAGCTTTTGAGGATCTCTAAGAAGGGAAACCCCACAGTATGAGGAAGCCTTCCTTCATAGGCCACAGCTCTCTGGTCACGCTTCTTGCTTTGCTGTTACAGCCTCATAACATTTTCCTTGAAACAAATTACCCTAATTTATGCACAACCACACCAGATGAAGTTTACACAGGGTCTACTAGACAGGAAAAACTACTTCACATGCCTTCCAGTCTCTCCCTGTTTGGCATCATCTGCAAGTGTAATATATCCTTCCTCTTTCATCAATTAGTCAATCAGTTGTGAATGAAAATATTGACTATGCTCAGAGCCATTACAAACTCTCACAATGCCTTACCCACTTATTTCTATTTTCACAGTCCTACAGAGAACTGTTCACTGAGAACACAAAGCCAACCGCATTAAAAATTTCACATCCAGAGCACGTTCCCCAGCTTATCTGCAGGAATGTCAGAGCATCCTAATGTCAGGACACATGACATCTACGGATTCTTCCCTATCCAAACAGCCTGTTACACTGTCACAAAAAAGAACAGATTAGTCTGACATGATTTGTTCTCAACAAATCCATGCTGACTGCTACTCATTTCCTTGTTATCTTCCAAGCACTTACAGAATGTTTATATAATTATTTGTTACAATATTTTTCCTCTTGGATCTCAAAAAGAAAAGTCAGACACCGTGCAGGCAAACGGTGGTAAAGACAATCTGTCCAGAAAAACAAATGATGAGTAAGTGAGCACAACATACCTCAGTGGTTTATGTTTACAAGCAATCAAAACTCTAATAGATCAAAATGCAATTTTGATAAGGTGGGGGAAAAAAAAGGAAGAAAGAAAGGGGAAAAAAGCTTGTCAAGTGAGGTCCTAAGTCCTTTACTTTCCTTGCATATCTTTGTTCACTGTTCAGGCAGATCAACCAGAGTCCAGAGAAATTTAATAATGATAGCATTAAGCAATAGCAGCATGATCAGATTCATTCAACCCTCTGAAAAACTTTGACTTTCCAAGCTGACTTAACTGTTACAAAATAACATCCTCAAGATGTCTTGTTCAAGATGTTCAAGACTGGAAATTACTTATGGTCCAGATTTCTCATGATCAGTGCATAGGAAGAAGTTTCCTTCTGGAAACAGGAGGGCCCAAATCCCAAAGAAGTCAAACGCTTATGGGAAAGAGTACTCCATTTACACCACCAACTGGGCTTGTCTGCACCTAGCAGCCTCATCCTACACTTGCAGGCTTGGTTTGGCAGACAGCATGAGCTAGAGCAGTTCCCAAGAAACAAACTGGATAAGATCCTCTGTCTTGAAGACAAAGAATTTGATTATCTCAAAATAATTAAGGCTCCACCACTCGCTGATGGGCTGCTGTAGCATATAGCAGCTTTGGAGGCCAGCCTGGACACAGGAAAGTTTTCATGAAGTATAGTGAAAAACCTTACCAGGCATCTGTGACAAGCTCAGTGTATATCTCGGCCCAATCTCTCATCATCATGTTGATGTCATATTTTTGGCTTAACCTGCTGACCACCTTGCTCTCTGTTCACCGCACTGAGAGGTCTGGCTAGGAATCCAGTGGCACACGTGGAGAGGGCAGGGAAAAAGCCCCAAATCCCTACCAGCCTTGCCCCTGGAATGCGCATGCTTGAATAGAGGGGCATAGCTCCATTTTTCCCCATCCACGAACACTATAGTCATCTCCACACACTGGCAGACCCCAGTTTGAAATTCAGGAGAGATAGGGATAACTCCTTTTCCTTCTGAAGGCGCATAATGTAGAAGTGACCTCCTTGCTCCCAGAGTGCTGTGACCCCTCCAGATCCCAGCATTTATGGTAGACAGTATTGACCATGGCTGAAAGGACAGAGACATTGCAGGTCTTCACAAACTTCAAAGTAAAGCTGAAGATTGCTTCCATAACTCCAGATCCCATTGTCTCCAATCTTTATCTCCTTCCTTGGACCTAAAACCTCCTGAACATCTCTACACTCAACCCAGAAGAACCAATTTCCTTAATAATGCTTTAAATCTCCATTTACCATTTCTTTCTACACACGCATCCTTCATCATTCCTTTCAAATTTGTACAAATTCTGACTGAATTTTCACAGTTAGACTCAGATTACATTTCCCCCTAGTAAAAAGCTGTAGTATCCATTGATCCCTTAATTTTCAATGATTAATTTTTCAGTGCTTAGATTTAAGCTTGCACAGAGCCACGCACTTCAAACAACAGACAGAAGCTTTGCAAAATTTTTGAATTTTCCATTCATTCATCTAGAGCATTTAATCTGCACTTTCATGCCTACAAATAGCTTAAAGCAACTGTATTTTCAGTTTATTGTTATCTGACAGACTACCGTGTATTGAGCTTCTAAAGGAATGACGTTGAATGACAGATAATTTGAAGAAGGGCAAAATGTGATTGTCATGTCTCAGCAAACATTGGTGAAATCTATAAAATCTAAAAGACCATTTAGAGTGCTAGAAGAAAGTACCTCGTTATTGTTCTCATTGTGATTGCTAACAAAGCTATCTCATTGTTATTGGTAAATAACCTCAAATTTAAACAATAACATTGTAAAGAAAAGCAGATGGACGAAAAATTTTGTAAGAGAGGTTAGTAAAGAAAAAGAGAAACATAACTTGTAATGATATTCCAGTTATGAACATCAAGACTAGTAGAACTTGCAAAGCCAGAAGAGAGCTACAGAATGCTTTGTTTCATTGCTTATGCACGGTTTCATTTAATGTGCTCAAAAAACCATTCTGAACCTTGTATTCATACTGGAATTTTAGAAAGATGTATCAAACAGGTAGTTCTTTAACTTCTGTACTTATGTCTTAATGTATCAAAATGCATCTTTCAAATACTCCCAATAGGGTAGGAACTGTCATTTTTAATTTTAAATTCACCCCCCAAGCCCTATTAGTCCAATTCTATCTCAAAAGGATGAAAGGAGAAAAGACAGTACCACCCATGAGCATACTTTCAATTTCCTGGACTGGTTTGATTTCACTCTTCGTAAGTAATCATGATGCAAGTGCTTGACATGGCTTTTCTTTACACTCTGCCCACAGAAACTTATTCCACAGCAACTTGGGCAGCACAGATGTTTGTATTGTCTCTTTTTTGCATAGTCTATTAAAAAAAAAAAAAAAAAGTAATTTTTCACTCTAAACTTGGTTTCTGTTCTCAAAAGGATAAGGTACAGACAAATCAGAAGTGGATTTGCTCCTTTAGAATTTCAGTAAAAATTGCTGTAAGCATGGATGTGGGGCTTCTAATACTATGACCATTACACACTTCAGGTTTCAATTTATTATTGAAGAAGTGTATTTGTGACTTGTTAACAAAAGAGCAAGAATTTCTTTACTCAGTCAGATTTCCCAAGCACCTTGACTGGAGGCATAGCAAGAGTAAGAGGTTCGTCTTGTGTTACTTTCCTTAGACAGAACAGATGAGTGGCATTCTTTTACAAAGTGGAGGCACATTCATTTGGTGTTGAATTTTAGCTGGAACCTTCCTGATTTAACAACTGAGATAACCTTGAACACCAGGAGTACATCTTTACTCAGTGCAAGTAAGGAGGAAGGGAGGTACAGATCTCAGTTACGGATTGGGAACAGTGTGGAAAATCTGTCACCTTACCAAATACATTGAATGACGTTTTTTTTTTTGAGTCAGTTGTTGCTACATTAAGGTTATCATTTTCTTTCAGTGTACCACACTTAAAATTGCTTGCCCTCAGAGTATAAAAATCCAAGAGTTGAAAGTAAATCATGGCACAGATCTCCCTACAGCAGAGGGCAAACTGGAGAATTTATGAGAGAGCCAGAGCACAACAAAGCTCTGTTTTGCAAAGATAAGCTGAAAAGACCTTTCTGCTGGGAACTAACCGCTTAGTTAACTAATGCTATGCTAAGTTTTAAAAGCCATTTTATCTAAGACTTTATAGAGCAGCTATCCTTACTGTGTATAAATAAAGGTCCAGTAAAAAGGTATATGAAAAGGACACATGCACTGTAGGTCTTCCTCACTGTACACCCAGCCTTTGCTAGTTTATGTTCCCAGAGATGCATCCTTCACAGTATGCTGCTGATTCCCATGGTACTAAAGCAACCACTTCAGCCAGCTGCATCCCAGGTTCCCTTGCTTCAGCCTTTTCTTCCTGTGGGAAAGCACACACAGGGCTCTTTCCAATCTTTCTGACTTCCAAGCATGTGTAGTGGCAACAGAGCCCCTCTTCCAGAAGGAAGAAAGAAAAAGATTATTCACCACAGGCATCTCAACTACAAATTTAAAAAAAGGATGAAAATCCTATTATGATCTCTTGGTGAAGATCAGCTAAGAAGAATTATGAAATTGAAAACAGTTTATTTTAAATATCAGTTATTGTCTACACACACCATTAGCCAGTCTTTATGTCAGGTGCCAGTGAAGTGTGTTTTGGAGTTTGAGATTGCTATGTGGATGAACGCTGGATGGAACACAAAGATAAGCTGGGATTCTTCTGAACCTCTTGGAGAATAAAGAATGGCTCCCTGCCCATCTCTGATGAACCAAAAGGACTGGGCACACCAATATTAGTGTGATTTCTGAAAGACTGAATCTTGTCTTAGGACTCTACACTGGCATTGACAATGACACACAAGGCAGAAAAGATAACTGCTTTCCAAAAAGATCCACTGAGCATACATTTCTGAAAGCAGGAAGAGCTTGTTTGTGCTGATAAGCCAAACAAAACAAAAGTTGGAGTTACTGACAGCCTGTTGGAAGAGCACTGATTTTAAAAGCTCTGCTTCTAACAGGAAGGCTCAGTGACCAGGTGCCTCCATCTCCAGGTTCCACTGTGCTCCATACTACCATGGAATTGTGCAAGGCTGTGAAATGTTGCAAAACTGAAGGGGGAAAATGGATCACTAGGCTTTCAAGATGCCTGTGCTTTTCTCTGTCCTTTAGCACTGCTTCTGCAGAGAGGCAGGATACATAGCAAACTCTTTTAGTCCCCTGAGAATCCCTCAGGCACAAAAAAGAGGGCATTTATTTTTCTCTTAGATACCTTAGAATTCAGAAGTGATACAGGCTATTCATCAGTGTCAAGTTTTGAGCTTCTTCCTCTTCACAAGAAATTTTTCAAATATTAAATATTTATCGACCTGGAAAATCTAACTTTTTTCAGCCTTTCTCACTTATAGCAATACAAATAAGTACTGTATTTTCATCTACATGCTCTCCACTCACAAATATCTGCTCTCCTTTAGAAATACAAGAGTTCAAAACAATAATAAAAAAGTAGCCCTTAGAATTATCCAAACTCCCACATAACCTACAATAAATTATAGCTGAAAAGTTACTGTGGGAAAGAAAGTAGATTGTGAGGGACCAAGAACAGGATGATGGGAAAACCTTCCCCTGGGCAAACATCCCAAACAGTTATTGAGTCACAAGGTTTTTATACTTACTCGTAAAATACACTTGGCTACTTCCTCTCTGTAGCCCTGTGTTATTCCATCTAGGTAAACGCAGTAGACAGAAAACAGTCATTTTAATAACCAATTTTTAAGCCCATCTGAGTTTACCAGCAGTAAGAGATCAACTCCTGCTTAGCTCAGAATTGCCATCAATACAGAAAAATAACTAGCTTAAGATCTACAGAAGGATCCACCTACCCTCCAGTCCAGTAATCCACTGTTTCACCTTCACTCAAAGCAGCAACTTCATCCCCAAGATTTGGCTGTCACCACAAGGACAGGCTGAAATGCTCCCATCTTGACCTAGTGGAACCAACAGCAAGGTAGAGCCACAGGAAATTAAAAACTGCCCTTGGGGTCATCAGAAAACAAGTTAATGGTCCTGGGGCTGAAATGGAGTACGGGGCTGCAGGCAGGGTAGTCCCAGGTGAGGCTCATCAGGGCCATTAAGACCATTAGGAGGGCCTCAGGGCCTCAGCACTCTTCTCAAATACCTTTATCTAGTACAATATGGATCATGAGGCCATAGGCACAATTGCTATGAAATTCAGAGCCAGACTGTGGTAGAAATCTTATGAAGATCCACCATCTCTGAGCTCACCTAAGGGGTCTCAGAGCTGTATCCCCATCCACACAACTCTCCCCAGCTTGAGATGCTCTCAGCCATCTGGAATTGGCTGCAGATCTTCCCCATCCAAACCCACCCGAGACTGCATTCACTCCTGGGCTTTCCTCACCTTCACTGCTGAATAGTGCCAGCGTGCAAATCCCTCTTTTCTCCTTCCCTGTAGCCTAGGTTGGGCACTGATACAGCATCCACAGACACCACTCAGAGACATGTCTGCAATTTAAACATTGCTGACTGCCAGCATGAGCTGGGCTACAAAACTCAGCTACAGAACAATGCAGCACAGTAGAGCTGAGCCTCATAATAAGCAACTTAACCCTCTCTGCTGCATCACTGCAGCACTCAGTATACTTTATTAGAGCTTGTTTTCTCAATAGCTTCCCACAGACCCAAGCAGGGAAACAGCACTGAGAGTAGCCATTTGGCATCTAATGGCACAGAGGGGTTTCCTGCAAATACAGTTTACTTAAATACCATCTGCTCTCCCACTTAGTCAGGAACGTTTTTCTTGTATAAGGAGTTTTCTCGGATCTCATTTATATAACCCTCTGAGGCACATTAAGCCCCAAACCTAATTGTTTTTGAGATGAAGACACACCATTTAGACAATCAAGATCTAAAGTTATGTGTTCTGAAATTTAGTTGTGGTTAATTACAAAAAAAGCAAAGGGACTAAAAAAAAAGAAAGCTTTTCTCCTGCCTTACCCTCTGCCTGAACTCCTCCAGTTTGTTTTTGCTAGCTCTCTTGTTTATAGCCAATGTGAATCTCACACTGCGTTGCCCCAAGATGCTCTAATAATTTCAAAGCACTCTGTTCTTCTGCGTGTTCCTCAGCCTTGCTAGAAGAGGTTATTAATCACCTAACCATCCCATACATCTCCAAGCTGAAAAGCCTATGGCTCCCAGCAGAAGCATCTCCTCAATACCTCGTGGGTGAGCCTGCCTGTTCTCACTGCCTCTTGCTCTGCTGACCCCCAGAGTATGCAAAAATAGTGCTGACTTTTAAAAAGAAATGACTGCAGGTGCCCAGCTCTTTGTTTATTCTGGCAAGGCTGAAAATAGCAACCGCTAACAAATATTCTGCCCTTCACAAGGCTTCTCACAGAGATGCAGCTGTTATCTCATCTAGTAAAAGTGCCAGCCCTAAGGGGAAAACAGGCGCCTAATTAGGTTAGGATAAGCTTCAAAAAGGTGACTATCTAAAATTAATACCCATAATGCTGTGTGGGCTTGGAAACTTGAGCTGAATTCTCATTTGTGCGGTAGAGAACAATTATTTCAAGCCTTCTGTTTCCCATACTTTTCTCACATGGATCGATGATCGTGTTTAATCATCAAAACCAGCATGTAAAAGGAAGAAGTACAGCTTTGGCAAGGTGGACAGGCCCCTGGAACTTAGCATTGAACTTCTAGGGAATATCTCATCCTCTAGACTCCTGATTTACCAACCTCCCAAGGCGAAGTGCATCCACAGAGGATCTGTTCAGGTTTCACAATGACACCCATGCATTATGCACAATTTTGGAATTTGTCTGTGTCCTGTGAAAATCCACCTAACAAATGGTGGAAGCTGAGACACCTTCTCCCCAGTAAACTTTAGCACCTTGACACAAGAAGCTTTCTGTAATTAGGGACACCATGCCAAATTTGCAAGGTCAGATTACATTATTATTCCAAATATACAGGGCGTCAGATAAAGAGCCAACAAAGTGAGATAAGAAACTCTGTATTTTGAGCTTCTACCATCCATACAAAAAGGAAAAGTTATTTTAAGAAAATAACAACTAAAACATTAGGAAAACAAAGCACATTTTGGGAGGGAAAACTGAGCAACTTATGCGAGCCTCACCAAGGAATTTCTATTCACAGTCCACTGCAACAGTGTCTACAGACAAAGCTCCAGCAGAACGTCTACACAAAAGGTCACACTGGAACATTTATTATGGCTTAGTCTGAAGGATCACAAAACTCCAGGTACAGTCCATTAATCCATCTTTGCAACACCCCATCATCCGTTTTTATTGAAATACAAGAGGAGAGACATAAATCATGGGCCTTCCCACTTCTTTTTTTTTATATTATGTCTGCTTGGAGGGCTTGAAAGTTTGCCTCAAAAAGTTTATGAGGACAACCAGGGCGGTCTGTCAAGACTATGGTTCTCTGCTCATGTATATAAAACTATTTTTAAAATTATAGGGTAGTATAGCTTGGTTAAGAGGCAGAAGGGATTAAGTCTGATTTAAAACACTTGAGGCTAAACAATGTTTAATATTTAAACAGAAATACCTTCTTGGGATTTTGTACAGCATATGTCAAAGTCATATCTGTAGCTTCACATAAGCACATAGATACACTCAATACTGAAATTAAAAACATATAAGCCAAGACCTTGCATCAATCCTCGAGAAGTAAATGTAACAGAAATTACAGCCAAGAAGTTTTGAGTTAGTAATACATTATTTTTAACACTGTTGACTATTAATGTGTAGGCAGAGAGAAGATTAGAACCTGCAGCAAATAAGAAGAGACCCTTTATAGTTTAGCTCCCAGTTTAGACTACTATCCTGTTTTTCTTCAAACTTGCAGACTTCTGTGCCCCACTGTTCCTGAGGCAAATGCCTATTGTAAGAAAGATGGAAATATTCCCCTGTCACTGACCTACACAGTGTAAGGGAATAAAAGAAATTGCCTTCATGTCTCTGGATAGATTCCAGCCTCTGTACGTTTTGATAGTTAAAACAACAATAAACATTCAGATCCATCAATAAAGTGAATCATTAAAATGTCACTGTTTCTCCCTTCTCACCAGGGGAAGAAAATCAGTCTGAAAATAGGCATTGCTGTGGAAGAATCCAGGACAGCTTCTCTTCCAGACAAATTTTTGAGCATGCCCTGGACCATGGCTCTGCTTTTTCCATGGAAAATGTGCAATAGAAAATGGACAGACAAGGCAGAATCTAGAGCCACGTATTACAGAAGGGTAACGTGCACCACTGCTCTTCCTTTTGTAACACTGCAGCACAGGCATATCTGTAATGAGGGCTGGAAGAAGCTGTTGCTCACAGCTCCCTCAGGCCAAAAGCAACGCCCTGTGGGCTGCTCTACAAACTGAGCTCAT
Organism: Lagopus muta; assembly: GCF_023343835.1. Classification (NCBI taxonomy): domain Eukaryota; kingdom Metazoa; phylum Chordata; class Aves; order Galliformes; family Phasianidae; genus Lagopus; species Lagopus muta. Next base: position 71,398,470 of record NC_064434.1, read on the forward strand.
GCTGGACGATAGCTCACGCATAGGAGATGTCTAGCCCAGCTTCTATTGCTTGTGCAGATAACAACCCACACACGCTCCAATTGCTCCAGCTTATTCTCTTCATTACATTTCACAAAGCTGTGACTCATGACTGGATGATATCCAGAGTCCCCACTTGTAAGGCGGAACAAAATAAGGGGCTGCTTCAGGGTCCAGATAGGATGTCATACATATTGAGCCATCCTGGCAGGTTCTGCTCGAGAGCAACAAAAAAGCTCCATCCATAGTGAGCACACAAGGAGAAACAGCCCTGCTGCTCCACAAGGTTCATGCTGCTGCAAAGGCTCCTTAGCCCTAGGACAAACAGGTCCTGATGTTACAGCACCTCAGAGAACTATACAGGGCTCATCTCTCTCGGTTCTGAAGGATTTACCTCAAAGAAGTCACCACAGCACACAATTTGAGAAATTTGATAACAAATAGTAAGTCAAAAGCACTTACACTTACTTGTGACAAGGAAAAAAAGATAAGGGAAAATAGAGGGAAGACCTTAGCATATTATAAAAAATGTAATCACTGCTGGATCTCATCTGCAAAAAATACATTGCTGAGGTAGCTGATAACCTCAGTCACAAACCTTACAGAAAGTTTCCCCCAAACCATACCAAGGTTCAGACTTCACAATAAGACCAACTGAACTTTGCCTGATTTCTAATTTTTGGCAGAGCTGTTGGAGAGCTTTATATAGTAAACATATAACTTGGATCATAATCGCTCATGTTGCAAACCTACTGAAGTAGCTGGAGTTACACTAGGGAGCAGTCTGACCCTCTATCTTCCAACATTATATTAATTACAAGAAGAAATTTAGCATTTTTATATTTTACTTTTACAAGTCATTAAATATCAATGTAATTGCAGCGCTGTTTCATTTCTAGAACATGAATTCTAATTAATAGCATTGCAGTAAGTTAATTTAATATGGTAATAGCTTTCAGAATAGCTTAATTGTTGTCATTACAGAGCACCTGCAGATGTTCAGCCAATCAGCTCATTCATTATCTGACCAATTTCACGTATCCATATGTAGGGAAACCTTTGCCTGCAGGAAAGGTAATAAAATGTTTCCAGCACTGCTACTGGAAAGAGCTTTGTCTTTTCTAAGGGTGAAAGGTCTAAGGGGAAGGAACCAGTTCTATCTATACAGGAGAATTTTTTTTGTCATCGCTGGCATTTTGAAAATAGAACTCTCTCTTGATGTCTGTAACCAGAACATGCTGTCCTATATTGCCTTTCACTCGTAAGGCTGCTGTTTAATTCAGCCTCACATTACAAATAGCCACAAGCTCTGTATAAGACAATGCTGGGCCACTTCTACATCATTTAAAGCAAATTCTCATGTGGACATGTTTGGGAGTAACCAGATCGCATTGTTCTTTCTACGCTTAACGGCAGCTCATCAAACTGAAAAAAAAAAAGGAGAAAAAAAAAAAAAAAGACGTTCTTTGAGACCCAGAAGAAAGGAAGAAAACTGGAAAATATTCTCTATGATTTCAGTTCTTCTCAACAACAAAAAATTTGTAAGCTCTACCTTTTGGTTATATTTGTGCAAGAAAGAGCTGTTACAGCAAAATATTTGAACTACTGGCCTGCATTTTTTTTTCCATCTTTGCCTTCCTAAAGCCTACTCTCTTCCTTATGACTTGTATACTTCAGCTGTGGGAAAAGCCTGGCTCCATTCCCTCAGCCCCATACCTGGCAGCAGCAGATCCCCATGAGTTCTCTTCAAGTGGAAGAGGCCAAGTCCCTTCCTCTCACCACACATTGCTGTTCTTCCCATCCAGAAATGAAATTGCTTTTATCCTTGGCTCAAGCTACACAGGTTTGCCCGTCCTTGTCCCCACATTAGTGTTGGTTGCTCTTCAGGACTGGCACACAAGAACTGTACTTTATCTTCCTAAATTAGAGACTCTGCATGCTGGTAGGAAGCCAGCGGGAGATGCTTCCTCTCCAGCAGGCAAGCTAGCGCCAGTCAGCCCACAGGCCTGGGCCTCTCTGTGTGAACAAGAGGCTCCTGGCAAGCCAATGTCCAGGGGCCCCTCTTGTCTCAAAGGCTGCCTTTCCCCAAAAGCTGCAGGCCCCACTTCTTTCCTCTGCTTGAAAATCTGCCTGCAGTTAGTACAGCCTGAATTATCTTGGTCATAATGACTCAAAGAGATGTAACCTTGGTTTTGAAGCACGCTACAGTACGTAAAGCATGAAAGAACTGTTCATCTCTTTGTGAGAGGCAAAGGGAGTTCTGGGAGTTCTTTACAATTTATCCAGCCTCTTACTCTGCAAGTTAAAACTTACAGTGTTAATAGAGGATCCATCCTGACAGCCTTTAAAAAGGAGGAGGACAGATGACCTTTATGGCATGTTCTGTAGCACAAGAAACACTACAGCATCGTTTTCAGGATAGGAGAGAGAAATTGCTAGCAGAGGAACAAGACTGACTAAAACAAGCCAAACTTGCCCTGCAACATCTCCTTTCAGTAGCGGAGATATAATTTTGCTCTTAGACTTGTTCAAGTACAGTAACATAACAGCAGAATTCAGCAAAGAATAGACTCTTAATTCACAGCTCAATAAATGTGCCCTTTTTTCTGCTTCAATACGGATCATCCTTATCTATATATTTGACACCCAGGTTCACTAAGTCCAGGGACCATTGTGAAGCAGAACTATAAAAGAACATTCATTCTGATTTAGTTTTGTAATTAAGCTGAGGTCCTCGGGTCTATTTCAAGGCCATTCTAATCTCTGAACTTCTAGAAGAGTTGTTCTGATTTTAAACCAGTGTGTGTTAAAGAAAATATTGGCCTCCTTTCCCAGAGCTGGACTTGCGCAATGCTTACATTTAAAACTAATTCCACTGAGACCCCCATAGCTGCTTTGATTGCAAAAAGCCAAATGTTTCTATCCACTACACAGCAAAGGAAGGAGCAAAGGGCTTTGCAAACTGGAAAAAAGGACAAGACGAAAGCACAGATGAGATGGGAGAGAGCTTTGCCCTATATTCCTGGTGAGTCTGCAAAATCTCTTCACTATTAACATTACAAAGTTTGATATCTGAAAGTTTCAGAGAAGCCAGCATGCAGCACCTGGAAAGGGTATAATGCCTAACCACCAGCATGTTTTTCAGGCAAAGTTAATGCTGCTTGCAGCAATGTTAGCATGAGCTTGGTGCAGCTGTAGCTGCCCCAAGGAGCACAGACTAGCAGCAAAGCAGTTTTGGCAACAGGGATTTTTAAGGGCAGTGCTACCACATAGTGGGATGGTGAGCAACAGTGAAGCAGTGTTGCTGCCAGATGCCCTGATGAGCCTGGCTGGGTCAGGGCCCTTGGCTCAAGTGGAACTTCTGGCAGGCTGTGTGACTGAAGGGAGGTGAAGGTGAACACTCCTGAGAACCCACACAGCACATCCAACTGTGGATCCTAGGCTTTCACTTCTTGCTCCAGGAAGGTCTCAGATCTAGGGATTGGACTAGATTAACTCCTTAGGTTCCATCAAAACCCTACGATTCTGTGATTTGTGATCTGTGGCATACACAGGCTGTTTATGGAAGGCCCTCTGTACCTCTCATGCTATCACAAACCTCTTCACTCTCCATTAATGTGCTTTGAGTTTGTGTTTTAGTTTGCAGAGCACCTCAGATAGCCTTTCCTTTCTAATGAAGGTAGGAGGTATTTGACCAAGATGAGCAGGAACTAGCACAGAAGCAGAGAAGTAACACCTCACAGTTTCATGTGTGCTGAAGTCTGACCAGCATTTGGCTGACAACTAGGAAAAAAATGAAAGCGATGTCCTTTCTTTGCCTTCTTTTGCTCTCAGAAAAGACTGTGAAAGGTCTAACATCAGTGAGACTGGAAAATTGAGGAAGAGAGGCATGGAAAGTAGAAAAAAAGATGACCTCAAGCTGACTGTTCATTCTCTCCTCAGTGATTTCACAACTCACCCACCTGACCCGCAGAGAATTCCTCCAGGAAGTGAAAAGTATCTCTTTAAAGGATGTTCTTCTCTGAATAGAGAATGCCCAGCCATCTACCAGTTCTTCCCTCAGCATGTGAGAGACTGCAGCCCAGAATGAGAACAGGAGGCCTGTCACAGCAGGAATGGTGAATAGGGTAAGTTATCTGCTACAGAAACAAATGATGTCTCAAAAAGAAGAAAGAAAATTCTCTCCTCCCCCATAAAAAAGAAGAAGAAGAAAAAAGAGAAATCTGCTAGATCACAGAGGCATTACCTTTCTGAGAAAAGTTCTTGTGTTCTTTCTGTTATCTCAGTAATGCCACTAAACTCTTTCAAAGGGAGTGTTAGAATGCAAACAAGAAAAGCAGTAAGAACAACATGATGAAATTTTGCGCAAGAGAAATCAGAAACTCTGAGGTGTTCACTTAAAGCAGTGTGTCCTTCACAAGTGATCTGTTTGACATCAGTCCCTAGTGGTCTATCCTGTGTGCATTCACCACTAGCTGGTCATGAAATGTGTCAGGCTGCCAGCTGGACAGACATACCTCCACTGCAGCCATTAGCCTTTGGGGAGGTGGCTGGAGCTGGGAGGAAATGCATGGATGTAGAACTGCTTCTCTTTTTATTTCAAAAACAAAACAAAGCAAAACAGGAGGTGTTGTTCTTTCTCTGCCTTTCCTGAATGTGGGAGGAGAGAAAGGGAAAATAAAATCTGGTTCAAAAAGATAACAAATGTTCAGCTCCAGTGAGTCATCACTATCATAAATGTCATTACTTTTACTTAATGATGCATCCAAAGAACCAAAGTGTGCACATTACTTTCTCTTAGAAAGCAGAGAACAATGCAGCCAGCCTTACTTAAATTTAGATGTTTTGTATTTAGAAAACCTCTCGACACTGTATTCTGAGCTTCTATGTGCAAGCTATAAAAATTCACTGTAGCATACTTATTTTAGTCCTTCTTAAAACAGTCGTGCAATAGTCAGCAAAGAATTTATTCAGAGATCTTCCCAGTTATGAATTTTCCAAAGGAAATTCATTTTCCAGGGTTGCTTTAAAAATATATTACATTCCAAGCAGTTGAAGGAGCATTTTCCTTTGAACTGACTTCTCTCTTTGTTCTCCAGCAGGCAGCTCACTCACATAGAGCATTTCCGGGGATCGCTACTCACAGGCAAGATCCCAGCTACAGTGCAGAACCCATCACTGAATGTGTGTGATATTGGGTCCATTCCTCAGCATACTGATCCGACTTCCACAAACATGTCATTTAAAGCCAGCTACTTCCAACCCCTCCCCCAAGCAGTCTGCACATAGGGGGAACATTAATCTTGAAGGCTGTCCGTTTTATTCCCTGGGAACAATTGAACAATTCCTATTTGCAGTAACATCCAAATGACTATAGAAAGATCTCAACATAGCTTAGGTAATTACTCTAGCGCCGAGACTTTTTTCTTTTTCCTCTTTCTGCAGCCAACTCTCAAGTATCCTTAGCTGATGAGAATGCAGTTGGGATTCTCGATCTTGGGATTTAGAATTACACCATATGCTAAATTCAGCTAAAGATGCATTAAAAATGCCTTAGCTTCTGGACTAGAACATCATGTAAACCACATGCCAACTCTGAACCACTGTTCAACCCTTAAACAGCCCTTTTTCTAACCATGATAACTGACTGCTGGTAGTGATTCAAATGGAGGGTAGCAAACACTGTGTTATGGCAGTGAGGGAAGCAAAATATGTTCAACTCTTGGCTGAATTTGTCCCTTTCTGCTATCAGCCAAAGGTGACAGATGAAACATTGCCCTAACCTGATGTAATTAAAAGATAGAGCTCAGAGGAAACAGCACAAGTGACAGCTGTCAAAACATAGTTCAGGCACAATATTCAAGCACTTCTTATCACTGTTTATTCATTCAAAGGTTGTAGTAATAGAGAAGAGCTTGTGTACAGCTGCCAATGCACGTCTGTACTCGGGAAGACAAGCAGTCCTTGCAGGCTTTGCAGGAACTGGGCAACAGTTCAGCACTGGTTGTGAACAGACCAGCTCAGAACTGTGTATCTTTGCCTACCACATGATACTTCACATTCGCAGCAAATAGGAGCCCAGAGATTCCTTGCTTGATGATCCTTTTTCTCCATTCCAGCAATACCCAGTGGGCTTAACTCAGTAGAATTTGTCACTCTGGATACTTTCAGTTCAGGTGATTTCTGGCCTGATAGGGCTGCCTTTGTAATTAAATGAGAGTACTAAAAGATAAAAAGTGTTTGTCTAGATTTTACTCTCTGGAGCAGCGATGGTCTGGAAAACCATTGCCCTGTCTTACCATGGTAGCTTGTCTGCTTCTTCGGCAGCCTCCAACTGTTAGGATTCATCCCACTTTCTTTAAGAACAGTAAGCTAAGGAGTATCCCAGGGTTCAACCCAAATTGAAAATGAGTCTTCACACTTCAGTCTGAAAAGACAAATTCTGAGCCATTTGTCTGCTTTGGTTCACAGTGCTTTCCTCTACAGCCCTATACAGGTAAATTATACTTAATCCAGTTGTTAACCGTATGTGGCTCAGCAACCACTGATTCCCCATCCCTGTGGCAGCACTACACTGTCACACAAAAAGGATGACATCAAATATCATCCTTAAATTAAAGAAGTCAAATATCATACCAAGCTGTATAAACAGAATGCACATACAGACTAAAATACATTCATAAAGCGAGGAACTTGTACTCCATGAAGTGCTGATAAAGCATGGCCTGGATTACTGCATCCAATTTCAGTAGCCCACTTCAAGGAAGAGATCTAGACAAAGTATGCAGGAGGAAACGATCAAAGAGTTTGGAAAGATTTAATCTGGAAAAGTGAAGACAGTGGAGAGAATGGTAAGCTTCATGTACACAAAATGATACTGCAAATCAGGGAACTGACTCTTCCCAGTGCCTGTTGCAATAGGGCAGAATTAATGGCTTTGATTACACAATAGAGATGCAAATTTGACATTCAGGAAAGCTTTCTAGTGGGAGGGTTAGTTTAGCACTCAAATATTGCCTAGAGAGGTTGTGGAGTCCCCAGCAGTGGAGGTTTTTAAGAGATTAGACAATTGCCTGGTCAGAAAAGATGTGGGGAATGAATGGAATGAGTTCCCACATTTTCTTCCAGTCCAGTTTTTACAACCCTAGAAGAAGACTTTTTTTTTTGTTTGTTCAGTTTAGCTTTAACTGTCCTTTTAAGACTTTTGCTGTCAGAAATAGTATTCAAGAAAAGTGATGGGTAAAACCCTCTAAATGATGGTTCTACATTTGGTTCTACATTTGCATACTGGTGCATCACTGGAGCTCCCCAAACTTAATCCATCCAAATGGAGTTAATCCATCAAAACAAGCTTTTTTTGTTTCCAAAACTATAAGCCTGTAGTGGGAGTAGGGAGGGATAATGAAACCTGAGTCCTAGAAGCTCCTGAGTGGCTTGGCTTTGATTTTACGATCAAGATAAGGTTTAGACATATACATCTAACATATGACAGAGAAAAAATTAATGGTAAGATTTTAAAGCATAGAAAGTTCACTTGAGCACAAAGCATCCATGGTTTTCCTCACAAAGACCTCAGCTCCTTAAGCCTCTCTCCTACAGGTAATCCCCTTGAAATCAAAAGTACAGAACCCACTAAGGAAATAGCACAGCTCATCAGAACAGGAGTCAAGACTACAAGATTTGCAAGGCCAAGGCACCAGTTCATACCAGTTAGTTATTGCTCTTACATGACATCCTAGTAACTACTGGCAGCTGGAAAAAGGAAGATGTTATCTGGAATGAAAATCGGAGATTAGGCAAAATTTATTTTCCTGCTGCCAGTAAAAACACCAACACAGGAGGCCAGATTTTAAAAAAGAACATGTGTCAATATGCGGATATGCATGTGTTATCTTTTAACACAGGGTGTTCCCTGCTGCTGTACATAATTTAAAGATCTGTTGCCATCAATAACTTCTGTATCCAGTCTTGCTTGAGCTTCAGTTACTTATTGTTCCTATTTTCAAACAATTCAACATTTTGATATATTTATTAAAGAGAAGCCCCTACTGTACTTCTTCCATTGTATATCATTTTGTATTTTTGACCTAACTATAAACAGATTTTAGTTTTCCTTATGTAATACATGTATCAAGGCAAAGTATCATCTAAGTTTCCCCTTCATCCCTTCCCCACATCTTTCCCCCTACGCTTTACCTTAGATTTCAGGATTCAATTTTTACTTTATTTTATTATTATTATTTTTTACAGTGCAAAGGGAGTCACTTTTTGGGAACTCTTCTTGCAGTGGTGTAGGAGTTTTAGTGTCAGTGTCCTGTGCCTTCACTAAGCACAGACCTGTGGAGTCTCTGTTCCACAATTCTTGTTTGCCCATGCAAGACACATTTCAGTATACATTCCTTACTTAGCCAGAGCTCCTCTAGTCTTAGAGAACAATTCTCACTTATGGCTGCAGATATTAAATGAAATTAACAGTGATGAGTTCAAAGCAAACAGATTCTAGATGACACAATATGTGGTTAAGCTATAAAACATCTTCTCAGCACAGAAGGGATATAATGACGTGTATAAGTTGAAGAAAGCAAAAATTCATGATGTGAAGATTCTTGAGCGAAAAGATACTGCCATTGCCTTAGGCAATCCCTGCACCAAAAATCCCTGGCTCTTAGGTGCATGCTGGGGAGGTTTGTTTTCTTCTTACATTCCTCTCCAGGCTTCCCTGTTTGGCCTTCACCTGGTCCTTGACATTTTGCCCTGGTTCTGGAAACACTACGATACTGAAACCAATCATTATTCAGTGTCATGCACAGGCAAACCATGGTGGGTAGAAAGTAGGAAGAGATGAAGGTCTTCACAAAGGAGTGTAGAAAAGCAGTCTTTTGTAAGCAGCAATGTGTCTGTATCGCACTGCATAAATGCAAAGAGACAGACAGACAGGTGTTCCCAGATCTGTTCAAAAAGCACTGCAGAGAGAAATCCCAGTCGTCTCAATTAGACATCTGCCTAACCTACTGGACTTCATTTTTTTTCCTCAACTGCCTTCTCCGATCTTGTGTTCCACAAACACTGTGGAACAAAAAGCGGAACCAGAGCAAATATCAGCTTAAACCAAGAATTTGACACCGCAGAGTCAAAAGTGAAGCTCCCAAACTCACAGCAAACTTCTACCTGACTTTCAAAAGCATTACTGAGATGACCGCTGCTTCAGCTTACAAACAAGAAACTGAATTCCACACCATCAGAATTAAAAACCCAGCCCTTGGATGATGAACCAGGTCCCCGTCACTGGGGCTATGCCTCATCCAGTGGGGGGCAGACACTATCTGACAGCTTTTACTGTCAGAGAGCTCCATGTTGTTAACTCCAGAGAGAAAAGACAGTGAGAACAGATAATACAAATGTCTGTTCCAAAGTCCATGATATAAGTTGCCCTTATATTTTAGAGGAGTTAATTAATCATGTTATTCTGGGGATACTGTGCCAGGTTGTGTTGAGACTCAGCGCCCCTGAGCTCCTAAGCAAAGTGTGCTATGTGGGAAAGACAATTTCAAACCATTTCCTAAAGAACAAACTCCTATTTGTGCATATTTGCACAACCAGATTTAAAATGAACTCCCAAGTCTTTGCAGACCTCATGCAGTTCATCAATTTCTCATGACCAGTCTGGGGAAATGTAGAGGAAAGCTCACGGTACTTTCATGTTTTCTCATTAAAAAACACCCATTGTTACATTAATAAGACAGAGCACCTCAGCAGGACGTACAGCTATGTGACATTTCAAGGCTTTTGAAGAAAACGCACAGAAAGGAAGTGAATCCCAGCAGCTACAGGCAGCAAGAAAACAAGTAAATGAGCTTTGGGTGTGGAGAACAAAGAAGGGGGAGCCAGGGAATGGATTAAAAAAGTGGAGATGTAACAAAGAAGGGGAGAACATTCTGCCTGGAAACCTCATCAATATCAACAGACTTGAAAGAATTCTGGGGGTCAAACTGTTTTGATGCACCCACCTCACTGGGACCAGGATATGACACTGAAGAAACACTGCCCCACTCCTCCCAGCATATCACACTCTGTACTGAGATCTACTCTGAAAAGGCCAAAGGAACCAGAACTCCTACACATAATTATCATAAAGAAAATGCATCTCACTAATTCTGCAGGCATGGCTCTCTATTTGGCTTTATCCTTCTTTGTGAGGTTATCCTTTCCTTCTTTCTAGTATTGTTCATCTGAGACCATGCCCTACAGGATGCCATGTCAGTAAGCACCTCTCCATTGGGAGCAGCAGTTTTGCCCCACCAGACTGAGAAGTGGAAGAATATCCATAGATACTGGCTACCTGGCTAAACACTGACTTTCTTGCTTTGGAGCACAAGGAGCTGACAGCAACAAAAGTAAACAAATGCATGCTTTATAGACACACTTATTAGTAGTGAAAAAAAAATTAATGTTAAAAGTTAGGTTTTTGGTTTTTTTGTTTTTTTGTTTGTTTTTTTTAAACCAACTGTTCCAGATTGCTGTTCCATAAGTCCCACAGTTTGAGAAAATCTGGTTCAGTGTGCATCTGGCTGAATACATTCCCCACCACATAAAACCCGTTTCACCTTTATAATAAGAGCATCTCCCTTTAGGGAGAGAAAAGCACAACCCTTTTATCTACTCACTTCAATAGTTTTCTCTTATTCCTTCGTGCTTGAGAAGTTATCCTTCCAAGCAGCTTCTATACCATACAATTAATCCAACTACACAGTTTTTGAACTCTCCCTATATCCTCCCGTATAGACCAAGCAATTGAACCTTCCTGGTCAAAGATTGAGACAACTTCACACATCCTGTATCTTTTACCAGAAGTCCTCAGACCATTTAGATACATTTGCATGTTTTGGCTTATAATTTTGAGGGAAGTTCCCATATTCTTTCATTAAAAAAAAGAAACTGGGGAGGGAGGGAGGTGGGGGTGTTGTTTCTTTTTGACAGAGTAAAATAGTCTCCCAGAGATGCCACGCAGCACAATTAAGTTGTTTAACTTATCGTACTGTTCAGGGAATTTTCAGTCAGCAAATCAGACCGTATCTGTTTTAGCTGTCTTAGAAATATGAAAGTTCATATAGTCCAAAAACATTTTCTTCCTGGCATAAAAATATCCATACTTAGTCACTAACAAAGGATAGAGTCTTTTTATTTGTAAGATTTGGTTAGATTGTCTTTCAATTTCCAAAACTGGTTAAAAATAATCATGCTTTGCTGTTATCATCTTATAAACCATAAAGGAATCTGATAGTTTTCAGTTTCATATAGAGGAAATTAGAAATGGAAGTTCCATCATAAAATAAGTAAATAAAATAAAGTAACTACACTGGCAAAAAGTAAAAATTTAGAACTCTTAAAAGATCTATTTTCCCCCTTCAAGAAATCTCTACCTAATTTTGGTATTTGTGATCTTTCAGGGTTGTTTGATTTCCATAAACAAAGAAATTAAGCATTTTCATTTAACAGAATCTTTCATAAGGAAAACAAGCAGCTATCTGACCAGATCTTTGAAGTATCTTGGATTACCAATCCATATTTGTCACATGCAAGAATAGAATAAAGCATATCTCACTGGTGGCATCTTCAGACTGATGCTAGTATTAGTAGGCAAGTGCAAACAGTTAATTTATGAGCTGGCATTTATTGCCATTTCAAGGTCATTAGGAATTTGTATGTGAAGTAATAGAACTCAACAGCCCCAAGGAGCTGTTCTGCCAAAGCACAGCACTCACCTCCAGAAGCCTGGAAGGCAGCTTGCAGGAGAAGTTCTAAAAGAGTATTGCTGTATCAAAATTAAGTTGAAGAAAAATAAATCCTTGCTTATATTCTTGTATGACATTAAGAAGTAAAAGAGATTTTTTTTAATGTCTAAGTGCATCAAGTTAACCCTTTGGTATTAAGCTGTAAATAAACTTTCACTAAGAGGTGCCACCAATCCTATATTCTCTTTGCAACAGAACTACTGAGAGCCATTAGAGCAACAGCTTACATTCAGTACAACAAGCTGGACATAAAGATCTACAGCTAAGGAAAGAGTTGAACAATCTCCCTTGAATTAAATGTTAGGATTTGATTTCTAATTCAGTCGTACCAAATGTATCACAGCAGCACTCAGATGAATTGTGAACAGTGTAACAGTGCAAGGAATCAAAAACAGTAGCAAGAACACAGTGATCTGCCACATCTCACAGGAGATCTAGTGAGGAATGGGTGATCAGAGACCACATGGAGAGAACTAACACTGCCTGAAAGAAAAACTGCAGTGAGGACAGCTTTTCTGTTCCTGCCAACACAAGCCCCAGTGACCTGCAATTTTAAAGGCAATGGGTACTTTCAGCAACATTGAACCCCAGCACTTCAGTACAGCAGGAATTTATCTCAACTGCAAGTAAGTTTAAAACAGAAAACATATACATAGCCAGAGCACGTGCCCTCGTCCAACAATTCTCACACTGCTGGTAAGCAGTAGACAAAACTAATTGCATGGAGAAGTGCACAATCAGATATAAGGTCCCCTAAGTGATGAAAAATCTATCATGACAGCTACATCCCAGGAGTCAGTTACCAACCCTTCTAAAAATTCTGGAAATCTATTTACAGCCTAAGTTTTTCCAATTCCCCTACAAGAGCTCATTAAAAGTGCCCTACTACAAATCTTCCTCTGTGTATTAAGAGTGATTAAGTTACCTCAAGTCACCTAAAAAGGTGAATTTAGAGCCCACTTTTCATTCTGAGAGAATTAATGATGCTTTGCATCACTTTCTTCTCTCATCCTAGCTTATTATTTCTAACATAGGAGGACAAAGAAACAGTAACACGATCACTAATGCTGCATAATGGCAGTGTAGAGCCAGAGCATGGGCTCAACTTGTTATCCTCAGTCTCCGGCCCTTGCCTGTCCTTTCTGAAGCTTTCTTTCTCAAGACGGAGCCTTTAATGTGTGAGATCTACTATTTTCACTTCTGAAGGTTGCTTTAATTTGGCATGTGTAAATGCACCTAGTTCATGAGGCTGCTCTTCTTAAGTGACACACCTTCATTTTTACCATTCCATCAATTTTTATCACCTTCAAATTCCTACATAATGACCTTGTGTTTGCTTCAAGCTACAGAAAAAAAAACATGTTAATCTTACTTAAGAGGTATAGTCATTTCTTAGACTCAAAAATGTGTAAGCTAGCAGACTTGTACCCTTCTTGTACAAAAGACAGCCAGTAGCTGAACACAAATCAATGTTTCTATTGATCTAAACAAGCCATGGTTCCACTAAGATATCAAACACATTACGGCAGGCTGTTCTCCACTTATCCCTTACAGCTCATGTTCGATATTTTTATTTTTTAAAGAAGCAATTCTAGTCTTACAGTTCTTTCTTTGACCGAGGACAAAAGGGATAAAAGGGATGCCTGGTGGCTACAACCTCCAGTAGGCATTAATGTTTACAGCTGATATTAATTGAAAGAGCTTGAGTTTTAGAGTTACTGATATTTCCTAGGACCATAAGATGTTCTTAAAAAAAAAATAAATAAATCATTTTTATCATGGATTATCCCCTAAAATAGCATTTATATAAGTAGAGACTTCAAGATCATGAGTATATAAAAAAAGGGATTGTTATGACTCCAGTTACTTTTTTTTCCTGAAATAAATTTAGTAAATCCTTTTGCCACACAATTCCACAAAGTCTAAGTTGGTGTTCTAAAATCTATTTTTAAATAATAGCAAAATCCAAACAAAGAATTTATTGTCTCTCTGCCATTATTTTAAGTGCATCTTGCCACCAGTTTCCTTTTCAGACTATGTTCCATGACACATGAAGAAGCCTGGAGCAGCAGACTGGAATGGTCTGATTATCCTTAACACAAAGCTTCACTGATTTGCATTGCCGTAGTCTTGCATTTCCCTCTCAGCTTAAGCAACACTTTCAAGTAGATTATTTTTTCCTCAAGCCTGGCTTTCTTCAGATGATCATTTTCCTTACCTGCCTCTTAATTTGAGTTCTTCTCCAGTACCAAGGACTTCTTCTCCAAGATACTCGTATACAGGTGCAGATCCAGTGCGCAGCATGAGGCACTGCAGTAGTTCTGATGCCCCCTACCCTAAGTGCTCATTGTGTCAGACTGCCAATGACAAGGAGAGAGGGAAGCTGGAATACAATACTGTAGGTCCTACAGCCTGAAGCTGCCTCTCCACCTCCTGTGACAAAATAAACAGAAGGTTCCTCCCATTCTGCTTGAATAAAAGGCAGAGAATATCAGAAAAGAGTGAGCCAAGCTTCTTGCTCTGTTCCACTCCAGAGGTCACGCTCTGTCCTTCATTTTTGGCTTCAGTGAGGCTGCAAAATGCACAGGCATAAGAAAAAGTAGCAATTTTTAATGTGACCTTTGTGGAAGAACAAGAAATTAAATGAGCACAAGAATTTAAACGTTTTTATACCCCAAAGAGAAAATTAAGGAGCACAAGCAAGGTTGAAGAGGAAAACTGACACCAAAAAATAGTTTGCTTGGTTATTTTTATTACAGAGTGCACCACTGCAAAGAGAGAAAAGTCAAACAAACCAACTTTTCACACACCAGAGTTCTGGGGTTCCACATCCATCCCCCCAGTGCACTTACAACTGTAATTGTGGAATAAGTTATAACTCATGTCTTTGTTAATTTTTAAGCAAGGGAGGTTCTCTCTACTGCTTCCTCTCTCTTGCATTTTCCTGATGTTGGCTGGAAGGTAGAGTGAAGAAGCAATCAAACATGAGAAGCATCAAAAGAATAAGTCGGAGTTCAGTGGCTCCTTCAAGATAATCAGGACACCACACTTGCTAGAGACTAAGATCAGAGGACTAAAAAACCCCAAACCATTGTTTTGAAGTGGTATATCATTCAGAAAAAGCTGTTTTGTGGAAACTGAAAGCCACTGGGAAAAACTTCCTCCCATGGGTTTTGTTGCTGTGTCTAGGTTCAGCAAATTACTGCAAATCTCTATGATAAAATACATAAAAGCAACCATAAGATGCATCCGAAATTTCAGCTGCAAAAACTAAAGATTGCACTTTCCAGTAAGGAAAACACAGCAATCCACTCAGTTTTAACAGTGAAAGGGTGAAAGACTGTTTACGATAAATGGCATTCAGCTTATGCAGTATTTTAACCTCTTCAATTGTTAAGTATGTGAAATGCTTTGAGATTATTATGACAAAGCAGCAAAAGCCTCACTAACATCTAGAGATTTCATTTTAATTACTCTTTATGTCCAAAGGTCTGAATTGAGTAATGAATATTGTTCGCACTGTGATCTATGCTGGATTCAGTCCAATTTATATGTCATCGTGAATTACTGACACACTGCAACATTAATTTTCTGTGTATGACAAAGATAAAACACACCATGCACTTTGCTGACTCATTTTCAAAATGAATTCATCTTCTTAAATGTTGTCCCACTTAGAGGAAAAGTGAGGGAGGAAAGGGAATGTACATCACGATGAGGTTATTCAAGTTTAATGCCACAATTAGGAAAAAATGTGGTCAAAATGTATTGTCTAATGCACACATCTGTATGAAAGCAGACATGCAGCTTTGAAACTTGAAAGGTTAGAGACCTTGTTGCAATGCTAAAAGACTCTGTAAAGTCAGAGAAATCATCTATTCTGTGCAGAATCTGCATTGCTGGCTGAGTGTTGACCTGAAGACCGCAGACTTTGCACACTGAATGTCTCAACTGTAAAATTAAACTCTTTGCTAGAAAATGGGATTTCCAAATGCTGACCTGGATAAAGAAGGAAGGTCTAAAGGAAATTCTGATCCCAAAAGGGTGGGGGAACTGAATTTTATGCCCCCTTAGCCAGGAGAGAGAGATGGAAGAGTGGACTACTAACAGGTCTATGAGCCTTGCCTGCACTTTGTACGTTGTTTGGAGGATTGGCACTTCCATTGTTAATCCTAGGTTATAGAATAGATTTAATAGGGTGCAAGATCTACAGGATGAATGTTAAGAATACTATGGCGGGAGTGGAAAGCACTGGAGCTGTTTCTACTTTGTGTCTATGTGATTTCTATGAAGTTCTTTCCACTTCAGTAAAACCCTCCAGCATTCTGAACTTTAATACTCCTATGTAAATGATTATATTCAGAAAATTATGAAGGTTTTCTCTAATGACAAGATAACCTTCACTGAATCAAGTTGCCCTTACTGATTCTTCAAGCAAACTCTGATGTTATATTCAGGTCAGGCTTCTTAAGGGGAACCCTTCAGTCTACTACCATTTCCAACACAAAACAACTTGAACCTCTCAGAGTCAAACAGAAGCAGATAAATTAAAAGAGGAATGTTATTCTCTAACATGAATTAATGACAACGACACATTAAAGTGAGAAAGGATAGCCCACTTTCTGCCGTTAGCTGCAAAATGATTGTGATGTTAACGTTTGGCTGATCTCTATGCATTAGTAAAAAGTATGCTGGAAATACTTGTTATCACGTCTCTCAGAGTATACTTCTACAAGGTAAATTTGTGTGTAAATATAAATTTCAGAGAAGCATATGGATACATGCCCAGACATACAGAGTCTAGTATTTAAATTCTGGATTTCTGTGCAAGCCAACATATTTAGTGGGAAAGGATAAAATAACTTGCATAAACAGGAAGTCTCTATTCTTTATCAGTCTCACTAATATGAAATCCAGACCAATATGCCAAAGAAATCTCCCCAAGCTCAGGTAGCTGGTTTACTTCCCTTTTCTCTTCTGATTAAAAGAAAGTGAAATATAATGAGGTAAGTTGTCTCCACATTGACTGTTAATGTAACTTACATCACTGTGCATTTTATAAATCCTTTCCAGCAGTTTCAAACTCCCTGTTCAGCATTCAAAAAGCAGAATACATAAAGAATTCTACAGCTAGGACAAGAAAAAGTTTGTAAATAGATGTTACTTGTTTTTAGTAAGCCAACAGGTTAGCAGTTGGAAAAATTGAATGTGCTTTTGGCATGCAAACTCTTCTTCAAGTATGAAGTACAAAAGAGAAACAGCCTACTTATGAACCACATAATAACAGAGAAAACCGAGAACTATGACAATTACAGCAGAACATAAGAACACAGAAGACACTAAATTTTGCTATTTCAAATCAAGAGTACACAAGATAAAGGCAGCCACCAAGTTAAACATGACATCTGTTTCCTAAAAGATCAGACACAGTGCTATTAGACCTAGAGTTAAAAGCATACAACTAAAACCCAGTGCATGTTCCACGCTGTGCAAACATCCTATGCTATCTGCAAAACTAGAGTATCAGCTTTCTACCTGTTCCACCAGAGCAGGCTCACAGCAATTACATTAAGCTCCGTCAATCACATATAGGACTTCAAAGGAAAGAACTGTACAAAGTACAAAGGACTGTATAATGAACAACATTTGAAGGAAAAGCAGGAAAAACATGCAGTGTTAAGACCAAAGAAACCACAAGCATCCAGCATTCTGTTTTTTGTCTCAAGCTAGGGCTCTGAACAAAACCTTGAGGAAAAAAAAAAAAAAAAAACCAAAAATCACAGATGACATATCATGAATGGACTTGGAAACCATTTCATCTTGTTGAGATCAATGTGTCTTGCTGAAACTACAAGTTCTGAGCCACTGCAGATAAGAAGAGGAGACCATACATCTTGTTTAAGGAGCCTCTTCCACAGTGAGCAAGTATATTTAGAATCATAGAGTCACTCAGGTCAGAAAAGACCTTAAAGATCATCAAGTCCAACCACAACCCAACCATACTACCCTAACTAACAACCCTCCGCTAAGTCATGTCCCTGAGCACCGCATCCAAACGGATTGTAAACACATCCAAGGGTGGTGACTCAACCACCTCCCTGGAGAGCCAATTCCAGTGCTTCACAAAGCACCTTTCTGTAAAGCAGTGTTTCTTAATAACCAACCTAAACCTACCCTGGCACAACTTGAGACCATTTCCCCTCGTCCTGTCACAAGTGAGAAGAGACCAACTCCGCTCTCGCTGTAAGCACCTTTCAGATACTGGAAGAGAGCAATAAGGTCTCCCCTCAACCTCCTTTTCCCCAGACTGAACAGCCCCAGTTCCTTCAGTCTCTCCTCATAGAGCACATTCTCCAAGCCCTTCACAAGCCTTGGTGCCCATCTTTGGACCTGCTCCAGCACCTCAATGTCCTTTCTGTATTGAGGTGCCCAAAACTGAACACAGTACTCAAGGTGCGGCCTCACCAGTGCCAAGTACAGGCAGGATTACTTCCCTTGTCCTGCTCACCAACACCATTCCTGATACAAGCCAGGATGCCATTGGCCTTCTTGGCCACCTGGGCACACTGCTGGCTCATACTCAGCCAACTGTCCATCAGTACACCAGGCTATTTAGAGGGCACAGGGCTCAGACTCACAGAGTCAGAGTCAGCAGCAAATCGATGTCTCATACACTAGCGAGATGAAATGCAATCACCCAGAGTTCCCAGCCTTTGAGGTGAAGCTCATTCTTTGTTTTGTTCTCACTTGCCAGGAACAGAAAGGTCTCTAAGCAGCTTTAGTAACAAGGGAGAAAGCAGCAAATCCTACAGAATAAAAGCAACAAAAAGAGGGCAAACAGCATTCAAGAGATAACATACCAAGATGGTAGAAGGGCAGCATGGAGGATACATATGTATTTGTGTGCCTGCAACTCTACAGCACTAGAGCTTCCTATAAGACTTGCTGTATGCCAGCACCTGGCTTAATGTTGATCATCATCACTTGAGACAACAGCGACTAGTATTCTCAGGGGGCATTTAGCATCATTGTTCAGTAGGCACGTTGCCTAAATATCATTCCATCCCTTGAGGAATTACATGTCAGACTTAAGAAGTAAGACACTTTAAAAAGGGGTATATTCTTTGCATACAACTTGGACTGATTCAAGTTTTACAGCAGCTCTTGGCATCTTCTGGAAAGGCTTTGGGACCAGCTTGTGTTGAATAATGCTTAGCTACAGGAGCCAGGATTCTCAGATTACTCTCCTAAGCTCTTTAAAAATAAAAAGAACAAGAAAAACACTGAAGAACTATCACTCCCACTAAGGAAACAGTTCAGAAGCATAGTCAGATGTATAAAACTATACATCTTCGGACATAAAACTGCATTTCTGTACTATGTAACATGAAAGTTTTTGTAAGTCTCACACTTTCACAGCATCATCCACTCAGAAGGATTCATTTATAGGCTGCACGCATACAACAGAAGAGCTGTCCTCCTTCCTGCCAACTTCCATAGTGAAATGCTGTTTACACTTCTGAAGGGAAGTGTTCTACACAACTTGCTACATCAACAGCCAACATGAATTAGGACACGCAGCACCAACTTCTACAGCAGTCAAATAAAAAACATAGTAGGAAACGTGAAAGAAACAGCACATAAATCATCAAAATCACATTCTAGTCAGGACACTGAGATTAACAGGAAAAAAAAAAAAAAAAAAAAATCAAAACATATCTGGTATTAGTCACCAAACTTTAGCTTGAATCACCATCACATAGATTCTTGCAGTGTATACTCATAAGGCCAGCTCCTTAGAACATCAGCAACCAGCTAGCTAAGCCTCATTCTGAAGCTTTAAGTAATTATATAAGATAAAATACATGGTAAATACTAACTTTTGAATTGCAACCAATGTAAAACAAGAAGGATTTTAAGCCAAATAACATAAGTAAAACATTTACAGATCGATGTATTTTAAAAGCATTAGGATAATTCTCACTAGACAACTATCCTCTGCAAGACCATTTGTTACACAGCTCCATCAACATTACTCACTTAAGTTGTTCACTTCAGAGCAGGCAGAAAAGAACAGGACTGTCCATGGCGATGACTCAGATTCAAGACTCCTGCAATACAAGGAAAATAACATGAAAATGTTATTGGCTGCAACACTGTATTTCAGGCCCCCCTAAATTTGCACTTGCCAGGGCAGTCAGGCTTCCTGTGCATGGATATAAGCTGAAGCCATCCACAAAGCAGACTGGATAGCTACTTACAAAGGCTCTACCTTCAGGCTAGGACAAGAGGACAGAAAGAATATTTCTTGCTATTCTTTTAGTACAACAGCTGTCAATAGTTTAATCCAGGTAGACCATTCCTGTTTTAAGTGAGAGTCAGGGGACTTCTGACTGATAGAAAATATCTTCCAGACACTTAGTTGTGACCCGCTGCACCCATATTTTCTCTTTTTTGTGGAGAAAAACAAAAAAAGGCCATCTATCACATCATCTCCCATCAGCTTAACATGTCAGAGCAGCCAGCTCTTATTTTGCCACCAGACTGCTCAGGTGATATTTAAATGTAATTTTCCAGAATATAGTTTCCAACCATTAAACTTAATTCCAGGTTAATGTAGATTTAGATTTTCTACTATGGAACAGGGAAAGGCTTCCTACCTACAAAATTATTTTAAGTGCAATTGGAAGAACCACAGAATCACAGAATTGTAGGGGCTGGAAGGGACCTCCAGAGATCATCGAGTCCAACTCAAAAAGAAAGGTGTCTCCCACCAACCCTAGAACGCTGCTGGTCCTTGGACAAAGTACAATTAACAAGAGTAAAACTGAATACAAACTTAAGTGCTTGCAGGCTGACAGGAAAGCTCTGACACAAAGTCGTAAGACAAAGAGCCAGCCTTTATTCAATTTTAAGTTTAAAATGTATTGCCTCCCTATGATATTTCTACCCAGGTGGTGTTCATCCCTTGCTTCAACAGATTATCAGTTGGAAAGAATTTTCAAGCAAAAAATTTGAAAAACACCTAACCTATAAAGGGATCCAAACAGCAGTCATGCAGACAAAGCACGTATTATGAGCAAGTAAATAACAGCTTTTCTTCTGGGAAGAAAACAAATTCTTGGTTCCTGGCAAGGAGGCAAACCACTGTTCCTAGCAACCAATTCTTCAGAACAATAACCTAAACTGATGAATCAGAATTTGCAATGACAGAAACAGAATTATACACAGCCCTCTACAACGGTTTATAGGCAAAATTAAACATAACTACATTACCAGTAACATGACAAATGCAGCTAAGCTGGAAAACACATGGTGAAAAATAGTAACTAAAGCAAATGGTAACCATGAAGATGGTTTAATCATTTAAAAAATGAATTCCATCCACCTGATTGCTCAAGTTACTTTTTTCCCAGTTATATTGAACTGAATTGACTATTCAACAATGTCAATACCATTAACTGCTAATACAGAAAAAGGGTTTTGTTTTTCACATCAAATAAGAAACGACTGACAGCCATGCCAGAGTTTCTATGGATTTTGGCACAAGACAGACTATTTGTTTATTCTCTATGACTTTCTTCACTGTGGCTGGGCAGAACGACAGGTGACACCAAGAGGAATGCAGCAGGTAGAACTTATTTCCTTTGTTCTTTCCTTGGTAGAGAAAGAAAGATAGAGAATTAACTACCAACGTCTCAGTTTCCTCAGGAAAGAAAAGGAGGGGTACAGGATCTCCCTTAAATTGACAACTGTCGTGAGGAGGAAGATGTAAAAGGAGAAAAACATACAGGCATTTCTTTCATATTGACACAAACATAGGCATGCATACTATCAGATCAGTAGATCAGCATCCGATTTATTTAATTAAACAAAGACATAACAAGAGTCACTGGTTGAAAAATCGAAGTTTAAAAAAAATCTAAACAAGGAAGAAGATTCAAATTTTAGATGAAAGTAATTAACTACTAGAATATTTTATTGAAATGGCATACTTTCCAGCACTCCACTTGGATACTTCTCTAAAAGACAAAGCTTCAACCAAACATAACGTATTACACTTCACATAGAGTCAGTGGGTAATATTTCATGATACCTGTTACAACACAGATACGAGGAGATATGCATAATGGCCTCTTCTGACCTTAAACCATCAAAAGCTTTAACCCAAAGTAAGCATACGAAAGAACAAGAAAACAATTTATGGATCCTTCCGACAACTTCATTTATGCTGATGAGAATCTTGCAGTCACTGAATATCCTGAGTTGTAGAGGATCCACAATGAGTACTGAGACCAACTGCAGGCTCCAAACAGAACTATCATCTTGGTAAGCATAGCAACTGAACAGATCAATACAATGGGAAATATGTTACACCAGAGGTGTGGTGACAGAAGGACCAGCGTGATAGAAAGGTGCCATAAACGAAGGGAAGAAGATTGCTTACCCATATCAGAAGATCCTAGATTTAGAGGGGAAAGCTTCACCCAGGAGGGATCTCCAATCAGAGATCCTTCCCCAGTGGCAGTCAGCCCTTAAATGAGGTCTAAGAGAAGCGCATCCAGGCTCCAGTCCTTGCAGTATCACAGCTGAATTGCCTTCACCTGTGCTCCCAGGGCTGACCAGGTCCTTTCCCCAAGTGCTCAATCAGTGATTCAGGCCCTGACTCAACAGTTTCCATGCAGTGGGTTGTAAAATTCAACTGAAATCATTTCAAGGCATCAATGATGCCTGAAAGACTGAAAAAATCCAAAACTCCTGCTTTATGGCAATTAGATTTTGTAGTTATACCATCTCTCTATTTCTTTTAACCTGATAACTTTTGAAACTAATAAGCAATTTAAAAAACAAATGGAGCAGTAAGTATCTGAGAAATTAAATTTCTGAAGCTGAGAGGCCACATGTATAATTTGCCTTTCCTCATCTCCAGCAAGAACCAACCAATTTACGTACATGTCTAGAAACATACTATAAGAGCACAGTGCCTTTGTCGCAGGCAAAAGGCAAAGTCATGTCTCACACAGCTACTGAATTTTGTTTCAGGACGTGAAAATATCCAACTGACAAAATCCAGTTGGGTTTCCAAAACACTCTCGAAAAGGCCACTCATAAGGCTTTTGAAGAGCTACCACTATGGGATAATCATGTGGATAAGTAATTGCATAAAATAGAAGAAAGAAAATGTAGGGGTGAGGGGGAAATTTTCACAGCAATGAAGTTCACCATCTGGAAGTTTTCCACCTGGGTGTATACAGTAGGACTTACTTTATTCAACTTTAAAGCAAACTAAATAGAAAAGATAATGGATAGTGAACTGACCAGGCTTACTGGTGATGCTAAATATTCAGGATAGAAGAAAAGCTGAATAGCATGTATCACAGAAGGACTTCATCATTATAGCAATAAAATGACATGCTAGATTTAGTGTAAATTTATGAACACGGAGAAAAACAATATAATTCCTTGTAAATATACAGTAACACCAAACCTGTTATCATGTGCTTTTTCAACCAAATCTGAACGACAGACAATTAAGAATTGTATGACCTGTATACTCAGCCAGTGGGGCAGGGCACTGAATCCTTCTGCCCCTTACCTTATGAAAGATTCGAGTCGTACATAGACTGCAACTCTTGCTGAAAGGCTTTGTGAGAGCAGAGGGAAATTTTGTCTACTCACCTGATCTGTTAGGTTGTGATTAAAGGCTATACACACTGAGGAGCAAAAATGCATGTGGCAGGGAGAACTCCAGTAACTCCAGTGGAGGTCCCTGCCTTTGATGGAAAGGGAGGGACAAAGCAGTCTGGGGAGGAATCATAGACTGGCCTGGGTTGAAAACTCTGGATTTTTTTTTTCCCTGCATTTGAGATTAGGCCCCCTGTAGGAGACAGTTTGCTTCACTGCTCTAGGAGTTTTGCATTCATTTCATCCTATGGGTTTTTTTTTATTAAACTGTCTTACTGGAATTACAGCTTGATGCATTTGTCCCAGTATAGCAGTTTGTATCAAGCATTCTGCCAACTACCACTCGAGGTAGCAGAGAAATTCACTTATGTTCTTGCCTATGTAAACCAAGAATCATAAGAATGACATTTTCTTGACAAAAATGTTACATCTTAAAAAAACAGCAACTGAGAAATCTAGCAACATGATCAAATCTGTTTCTCTACTGCAGTAAAGGTCTACCTCAGTTACAGGTTATTTCACTGACATCTAACATACAGCATAGTTGAAATTTGAAATTTGCAGGTGACTATTTAAGTCAAAATAACAGATTAACATAGGAAATCTATTTTCATCATCCTCTAACAAGCCAAGTTGTTTTTCCATTTTTTTTTTTTCCAGAGTGAATGCTTCTTGCTATTTCTACTAAAAATGTAAGAATCTCATACAACATGTCATGCAGTTTCAAGGAGACTATTTTCTTTTTGAAGAAGTAGGAGGTGGGAGATCACTGAAAAGAGCAAACAAGCAAGCTGTTTCACTGAGAAAGGAAACAGTGAAACCTGGTTTCCTACAGATTTGTGCTATGGGTTGAACTCTGCATGGCTTCTCTCCTGCTTAATAAGGATTCCACTTGTGCTGCATATTTCTCTCAGAGCATTGAAAGGTCTTTGTGTTATACCCAGACATGCATGTCTAAGAATATATAGCAACTTATTAGATTTTTTACTCCTTCCTCTCTACTAAATTGGTTGCAGTTGCCCAGGAGGTTTAAAGGTTATGAGAGGTGAAGTGACATACATACACACACAACACGATCACACTGGCTTCTTTTTCCTAGGACCAGCCTAGCATCAAACATCACAGAAAAGTATGGTCAGCTTTAAACAAAGAGCAAGAACTACAACTATGTGACTCAGAGGGTCAGACAATCTAAAAAAAGAACAAGACACCGATTAGCCTAACAGGCCCAGACCAGCCTCATCCGGTGCCTCCATGTAGCCTCTACCCTGCACTCACAGGAGCCCCATTTCAGCCTGTCCCTGGACCTTTAGTCTCTGCTTGAGCTATGTTGTAGGGATATCTGTTCTCAGCCCTGTCTCTGCTTCCGCTTTCTGGATAAGCCTCAGACTTGTGCTGCAGCTTTGTCCCCCGCCCTGTCTCCTGGATGGACCTGCCAGAGATACTCCAGGTTTGTCTTTAGTCCTCTCTCTGGCCTCACCTCCTGCTGCTTCTGACTGGACTACGTGGATGGATCCTGCACTTGACTCGCTCCATTGTCTTGTCTGGGATCTGTCCACAGATGCCAGAACTACTCACAGAGTTCACATACTGTAAGATGGTGCTCTGGACAACGAGGACAACATCTCAAGTCTCTGCTACCCTCAGCTCCTGCTGTTCCCTGACAGTAAGCTTCTACAGGAAGACTGCTAGATGAGAAAAGTGTTTGCATTGGGCAGTCAGTGATCAGGAACGTAAACTATGAAGACATTTTTATTATACACTAACCCATATGCTAGCACATATGTCTCAAGAAGAAATAAATAATAATGCTATGCACATGCTATTTTTCAGCCTGAAGAACAACACAATCAAATAGCATTCCGTTTCCACAAAGAGATGCAAGAAATTTCTTAGAACATCTGTACCTAATGTAGAGAACAAGATAATTATTAAGGGGAAAATTTAGCACAGACGTGTTACCCATGATAGATCTTTGTGTTTTCATTTCTAGAGCAAGACATATTTGATACTGATCCCAGCAAGAACTATGGCAGTGCTACTCATGCTTTACCAGCAAGTCAGTTACCTTGTGTCTACTTCTTACTCCTCCTGTTGCTCTCACAGTGACTTTGAATTACCACTGTACTGCTGTCACGATGGATGAATTCCTCTCCAGGTCATACCATGCTGATTTCAAGGCAATTAGTCCCCACTCCGAATTAACAGAACACGACATCCGGAAATATGACTCTATTTTGGTAGCAGCTGAAGGAAATATCTTTTAATGCTATTATTCTCGTCTCAATAGTGAGGAGAATCATATTATTTGAGCTTATATCCTGTAATGAGACATACAGATGCACCCTTTGGCACTGAGCAAACTTCAAAAAAATAAAAATAAAAGAAATCAGTGTGGCACAGAGGTTTTTCAAAAGTACACAAGTTTTCTCCCTGACCAGTGCCATTCCATCTCCCATTTTTCTCTTCAGAAATTCTGTTCAGTTCCTAATCTGAAAGGCAGACTTGTACACATAGACCAGTCCAGTCCTATTACATAGATGAACTATTTTTATTGTTTTCTTCCTGACTGCCTTGCTTAACTACATACATTTCTCTGAAGGGTCAAAGACTTCATAATCAGAGAAACTAATCCCCAAAAGTATATATTGTATGTTTACAGTGATAAGGAACACAACCATAAGGACTGATAGACAAACACTGGTTTGGGTAGACAGTGTGCTGTGCTGGTAGAGACACACAACTGTTTTCTGAAGGTTGGTCTCTGTTTACAGTAGCAAATTCACCTAATTTTCTTCACAACTATTGCCTGCTTACATATAGAGGGTATTTATAATATTTGATTAGATTTATTTCTTCTATCTCTTTTTTCAGGAACTTTTCAGTCTGAAGGAACAGTGACAACCATTGATGGAACATAAAGAATTCCTACTTTGTGAACCACATAGGAGAAGATTCATAGTCAAATCACTGACACAGACAGCACCACAGTTTTCATCTAGAGGAGGCCCTGCATTTACCTAGTGGCTTATCTCTCTGGGAAGTCTGAGATTAAAGACTGGCAGGCCACAGAAGCTCAAGGCTTATTCTCAGATACCTGCTGACACCACGCTTACCTCGCAGGCCAAACAGAGGCAGTCAGAAGGAAACAACTACTGGTATCATTAGATGCCTAGCGGGATTCAGCTAGGCCCACTATCTGTAAGCAGGAACATTCCCTGCAAGTGAGAAGAAGGACAAAACCAAGAACTCTCTAACATTAAACCTCTTAAAAAATAACATGTACTTCTCTATCCTGACCTCAGCAAAATGCCGTACAAACTCAGAGTACTATGAATAAAAAAAAACGAATGCTGGCAGAGAGCAAGAAAAGGGTTTCAACTTAAACTTTCTCTCTACTGTAAGAAAAATAATAGACAGCAGATAAACAAACGGACAGAATTCTAACAACATGCTGAGTCTTCCTTGAGGCAGTGCTAAAACATAAACTACTGCCCAACTGAGGGTACGGGTCAGAGATGGTAGATTACACTCTCATTCCTTCCAGCTTCTGCTCTAAGGAATACTATAAATATCAAAAATGACCTCTTTTCTTAGTCACTGGTCTGGAAACTTGCAGTTAATTAATTTTTCCCCATTCAACGTAAAGATCTAGGACTCCATCCAAGTTTTTTAGTGAACATCTAGCAATAAAGGCAGGCTTCCCCAGGCTTAGCACGCAGTTTATAACTATGACTGGCAGCTCCCTCTGAGGTCTCTACAGGTCACTCACAACAGAATCACAATCTTCCCTATTCCAACAAGGATGTTTTCCAGGCACCAATCTTTTGCAAACACTTCTTTCATGGACTTGCCCAACCACAGCATTCAATTCAGCAGGAGCTGAGTTTAACTGATGCTCATCTACCAAAAATAGAGCCTAGGTAATTGGATATGAAGACACTTTCTGCCAGCAGACTATTCACCATTTAGAAATAAATGATTACTAAGCTACCCATTTCAGAAGACGAAGAGCTAGCTTTTTCTCTCCTCATCCTAAAAAAGTATAACCCATGCCACACACTTTCTTTTAGAGTTACTGGCAATGCTAGGGTATGTGTTGTATTTTTTATTCCAGCCAGCCATCCCTATCCAAAAAAGCAAAAATCCCATGATCAGGAGAGCAAGCAGGCTGACTTTACAGACAACTGGCTATAGCACACAGCCACAAAGAAGACAACATGCACATGGCATTTCATGCTTCTTGAACAGCTCATGTTCTAAGCAGCAACTAGATTATAAAGTATACAAAAGGGAGCAGACCTAAATACTAAGTCTTTGAGGAAATATAAATAAAACTTCAAATGCATTTAGCAAACACAAGGTCCCCATAACAGCAGAACTCCACAAACGCACAGTCGGCATACTTACTGCCTGTTCTTGGTGCATTTGAATGACTTCAGCCTAGACAGAGCACCCAGAAGGAGAGCACATTTTATGTAAAAAATACATAAATTATAATGGAATGCTAATTAATTCAAGCCCTCATGCTGCAATGGTTTTATTCACACAATTGGTTGCAAGCCCAAGGATTCAGCAACACAGTGAAATTACTGATAGTTATTTCTGTATCCGAAAGCAGAATTAAATGGTTCTTCAATTAGGGTACAAGAAACCAAGGGTTCTGTCAAACAGTGATAGCCCTAAAACTCCCCACATGCACTTCTGCAAATGAAAGGTTGATTTATAAAAACTAGCAAAATTGTACATTGAACAAAACAACATTGTATGAACAAAACAAACTACTGGCAACCAGCCAGTAGTCTGAGATAGTTTAATATTACACAGAAAACCTACCTGTAAAACCAAGCACAATAAGTTCTGTGCAGGAAGTCCAGGCCAAGGGTGAAGTAGCCAGTTATAAAATGTTGTTAACAGTGTTAACAGTCTAGTAAATACACAGTTCTTTGCTGTAATTCTTTCTTCAGATTAAAGATGCCTGACAAACCCCTGTGGGAAGCCATAAGTTAACACTGTGATTATTTCACTGCTCTTGAAAAGAAAAACAACAAAGAAAGTCCTGGTATGTAAACTATGAAAATGTATTTTTCATTTTTAGATTATATGGGAAGCTTTGTTCCCTCTTAACCCTTCTACCCTCCAAAAGGCATGTCATAGTTTTCAAGTTTTTTTTTTTAAGTATTTGAGCACAAGTATTTGAGCACGATACACATTCAACACTACTCATGTGGAATGAGAATTAAAGTCACTATGTTTAAGAGAAAGATAAATTAACTAAACGTGGTTATCAGTGAAAGTGGAGTATAGGTAGGCAAGAATTTGGAGTTACGATCTCTCCTCTTCTAAACTGTGATACAAACAATCCCTGGCTTACTCACAAGTACCAAATTTTGCTTCTAATCACTCCCTAGATTTTACATAAAACAGAATGTACTGCTCATCCGTAGCATGTAAAGTGTAATATATAATACGTAATATGTAATAGGTGGGCTGGAATTAAATCATCTTTAAGGGCCCTTCCAACCCAAAGCATTGTATGATTCTATGAACATATCCAGTTAATTGACCACATACAATACATCCAACCACTGTGCAATGCCGTTTAGGGCAAAAACTAGTTCTTCCCTCCCCTACATCACCTTCTGGCCCAATCAGCTTGAATTTGCAGCTGAACCATGCCTCAGCCTTAAAAGGGAAAGCCTGTGAGTTTGGTTATAAGAGTACACTCCTGGAAAATGGACATAATGGATGGCAGCTCCCTCAGCTTGAGGCTGCAAGTGTAGAAGCATGATTTCCACCAGCTGCCTAGATGGTAGCCTATTACACACAGCAGAAGTGCCTCACCTGCTGTTACAGAACAACCGTAAATGGCTCTGATTTATAAATTCCAGCTGAAGAAAGACTTTCCTCTGCTGACCTAAGTGCAGTACACCAGACCTGGGCTTGGTGATAGGCAGTTCTGAGCATCCCCCACACTTTGTGCTGGCAAGCTGCACTAGTTTTCATTCTTATGTGACCCTTCCTTCCCCTCTTGATGCCTTCAAATCCCAGTGGGATCCCAGCCACTGGCCCTGGTTATAAATGCCACCTGAGTGACACACACTTTGCTCAATAACCCTACCTCCTAGCATTGCTTCAGTGCAGCAGCTTCTGAAAACAGGGAGAGCAATTTCCACTCATGAATGTATTGACCCTGAGGTAACTGGAGACTCCACACCAAAATCCTTTCTCCAGCTCTGTAACAAATCTCTACAGTGCCAAGCAGAACAAGAACATAAAACTATTACAGACAGTCCAAAGGAAGACTATGAAGATGGTGAAGTAGCTATGAGAACCAGCTCAGCCCCCTGGGTGTGCTCAGCGCAGAGCAGAGGAGCTGAGGGGAGGCGTCATGGCGGCTGCAGCTCCTCACAGGGAGCGGAAGGGAAGCGCTGAGCTCTGCTGTGTGACAGCGGCAGGGCCCGAGGGAGCGGCATGGAGCTGCGTCAGGGGAGGGGCTGTGGGCACAAACACAGCAATTTCCGACTGAACGTAAGGAAAAATGTGCTATGAAGATGACAGAGCATTGGAACAGGCTGTTCAGAGGCTGCAGAATCTCCTTCCTAGGAAATACTCAGATGCCACAGCACCGGCTGATCTGCTCCTGGGCACCGTGCTTGAGCGAGCAGGTTGGACTCAGTGGTCTCCAGAGGTTCCATCCAACTTCTACTATTCTGTAATTCTGCGTTGTGACCCAAAATTCACCCAGCTTTGTTGCGAGGCAGTCAATGAACCCGCAGCTTACCCTTCCCTTGCTTATCTGCATGGAGCTATCAGATGACTCATTTATCTTTTTATTGATTGCTTTCCTACATCCCTGATCATGTTGTTTACTGAAATGGGTTAAAAAAACAAAAACAAAAAACAACAACTCAAGGGAAAGCTTCTTCCAACTTAATTTCTGAATAAGTAGGTCAAGCTGACTGTAAAAAAAAAAAAAATAATAATAATTTAGGAAACTAATTTATCCTCTCGTTCCCTTAGCCCCAACTCTTAAGTAACATCCATCCTACGGGAAGCACTAAGGCAGGAGCCAGTCCATCCAGGGCTTCCTCAGGGTACCCCGTTCTCCCCGCGAGGGCGCAGCGCCGGACTCTTCAACCTCCCCTGGGTGCTGCGCGGGGCCGTCGGGAGAGAGGCGGAGCGAGGGCGGTGCTCCCGCCGAGCTCCTGCCTCCAGCCGCGCCGCGCCGCGCCGCGTCGGCTGTAAAGGGCGGAGAGCGGTCCGCTGCTCCCCGCCATGTCCAGGCACGTTTTCCTGACGGGACCCCCAGGTAACGAGGCTGCCTGACGCCAGCAGCAAGAGGAGCCCGGGAAGCAGGGCGAGGGGAAACGGCGCGGCAGTCCAGCACCTGGTCCGGCCTGGCCGGCGGGGGATGTAAGCCCGGGGCAGGGTGGGAAGCAGCTCTGGCAGCACCTCCGGCTGTACTGGGCCCGGCCGCTGCCTGAGGGGCTGTCGCCGCTGTCCTTCCCGCGAGTCGCCTGCTGATACGTCCCGAACTTCCTCACGCTGCATCCGTTTTATCTCCCGGCCCAATTCTACGTACTGCGCGCTGCCAGGTGCTCGTGTGCTGCTCCTGGCTCCAGCTCCGCGGCTGGGTGTTGGGCAGAAAAATGTCTGGACAACGAATCCCACTTCAACTAAACATCAGTTTTTAATAATTTCGTAGTGGTTTTGTTTTCCTCCTTAATTGTAGTCATCTAGCTCTTGCAACCTAAGTCACATACAGTTACAGAGTAACAGTTGGTGTTGAATAGTAGGCCTTGGCTGGAGAGGTGTTTTGTGGTGGCAACGGATATGATTATAGAATTCATTTGAGTTGGAAGGGACCCTGAAAGGTTATCTAGTCCAGTATAATTCTGTATAATCCCCCCCTCAGATACTGAAAAGCTGCTAATCCTGAAGGGAGAGAGGGATGCTGCATGAGCTATGGAGTTAGTAAACACATCAGCACACTGGCAAAGCTTGTTTTAATAAAGCCATGGGCTTTTTTTTTTTTGTCTGTGTGCGTGTGTGTGTGTGAACCTTTGGAGATACTTGTGTGGTCTGGAGTTAAAATAAAATGTTATGGGTAAGTTCAGGTAGAGATACATTCCACTGGCTTTAGTCATCCTTTCTATTCGCCAGAGCAGAGGCAGTCATCTGGCAAGTACAGAGTAGGGTAAGCTGGTTGGTTGTGTTCATTTAACTGAAATTGAATGTATCGTTTTGATTAGATAAACATGTAAGTTTAAGCTTTCTTAAATTTAGTTTTAATCACTTCAGCTTGCTTTGGCAATTGACGGAATGAAGGTAACCAAATCAGAGATTAGCTGAACTAGTATAAATTCTTTTACGCAGACAAGGGCTTGGAAAGATGGCAGATATTGGTTGGTTACATGTTTGTTATTTTGTTGCTGTTCAAATGCCAGGAATTCCTTTGACTTTAATCTTCAGAAATCATATTTGAGTAGATGCCCTTGGAGCTACATTGGATTTTGTCAGTGATGTTTTGGCCTGGAAAAGAGGAGGCTTCTGGGGGACCTTAAAGCAGCCTTCTAGTACTTAATGGCAGACTACGGAAAAGCTGGACGGGAACCTTTTTATCTGGGAGTGTAGAGATAGGATGTGGGGTAATAGCTTTAAATGGTTTAGATTAGGTATTACAAGAAATTACACACTATGAGGGTGCCAAGGCACTGGCACAGGTTGCCTAGAGAAGCTGTGGATGCCCCATCCTTGAAGGACAGCTTGGATGGGGCCCTGGGCAGCCCAATCTAATGAGAGGTGTCCTTGCCCATGGCAGGGGGTTGGAACTGTTACCATTAAGGTCCCTTCTAGCTCAAACTATTCTGTGATGCTAACTCTGCTTAAAATTTGGGGAAGGAATTTGATATACGCATACTGAAAAGACTTCTCTTGGCATCTTTATGCACATTGCAATAGTATATATTCTTTGTCTCCAGGAATTTAATGTTTGAATTGTTTTTCGTGCAGGATAATTCTATTTTTAAAGCAGATTTTCTTTATAATAATGATTAAAAATGAAGTGATAACATTAAATTTTGAGAGGCAACACTCCTTTTTTTTTAAGCTGAGCTTTGTCAAGGGATTTACTTCTATGAAGGTAAAATAAGGAAATAGCTCCTTTGTGGGAACTGAGGGTATCTGGAAGATGGCCAGCATTCACATAGTAGAAAGTACATCAAATAGTGCTAGGTGGTGTCAGCTGGGAAAGGTCTTGAAGATCTATATTAGAGTGGGAGGATGGATTATAGGAGCCCAGTTTAATTCACTCAGGGAGAGACTTCAGGAGGTGTAAAGCTGGGTCAGCTATGTGCTCGGACCAAGTTGCTCCCGGCCTTATCCAGTCAGGTCTTGAAATCCTCACAGAATGAAACTGCATAGCCTCTGTGGGCAAGTTCTTCCAGGACTTGATTGCCCTCACAGTAAAAAAATGCTTTTCCCGTTATCTACTAAGAACCACTCTTGCTTTAATTACTGTAGCATTAGAAGTCTGTTTTTTTGCCATGTAGGATCTGATAACTCAAGGGTACGGAGCAATTCCAATTTCTAGGACAGAACAGAAGTAGTGTGTGCTTCATCCTGCTGGAAGTCACACCTCTGGTAATAGCAATCAGTTTTGACCTAATCTAAAAAGAGAATTAATTCATTTCCATTCTGGAAAAATAACGAATAGCAGTGATAGACCAGGAGGTTCTGTCTCTACCAGGAGTCAGCCTTTCAGCTAGCTTAGATACCAGCTGTCTAACAGTATGACTCTCACCATGGGCTGATCTCTTGTGCATTTGCTTGTCTTGGGGCAAGCTCTGTGGCCTGTCCAGGCACAGTCTAAGTTAAGAAATTCACTTGTAGCCTGAGGTATTTGTACCATTCTGTTTTGACTTCACTGTAGACCTACTTAAAGGATAATAAAGCATTTTAGTATCAGTACAGCATAGGCTTTAAAAGGTGCTTCTATTCTTGCTTTCCCTGCCTTTAAGGAAAAAAAAAAAAAAAAAAAAAATTTGCAAACTTGTAATGGATGTTCCTGCTAAATCACATAATTGCTGTGATGTTTAAACATAGGCTTTTACTACAGAAGATTAATGCCACGCACTCTTTGTTTCCTCTTTATTTCTAGGGATTGGAAAGACTACTTTGATCCAGAAAGTCACTCAAGCACTAAAATCCTCAGACGTTCCCATTGATGGATTTTACACAGAGGAAGTTAAAGAAGGCGGCAGAAGAAGAGGATTTGATGTTGTCACTTTATCTGGAAAACAAGGTCCTTTATCTAGAGTTAGGTACTGAGGTTTAAATTGTTTTAAGCCACTTGTTTGATGCTTCTCTAGTCTGTCAGCATGTTAAATGCCGTTCCAGAAGGTGATTACCAGCTCAGATATGGTTTTCATGTCATGTCCTTTGTTCAGTTCTCATTTTCTGGCTGATTCCTGCATTATCTGTGTAGACACCATATCGCATAGTTTAAAAAAGAAAATGACCTAGACAAGACTGGTCTCTTTTACTTCATATTTTACACCAGATAGAGCTTTTATCCCGAATTCAGGTCTCTTTGGGATACAGTGCATAGCTTGCTGTAGTCAGGAGAGAAGATTATTTCTTTCTTCCAGCTGATTTGTGAGTACAGAATCTGAAAATTAAAGATGAATAGCACTTAATGTTGTATTAAAGAGCCACCAATTGGCCCACAAATCCTGCATGTGAATTTGAAGAAAAAGGGAGCCTGAGTCCCACTCAGAATAGGGTTTCAGGAGTGCAGAGCACTTTCTTAATTTACCAGGCTACATTAATGATTCCTGCGCAACTTCGTCTAGGTAGGCATGATATTTCCATCACATTCAGACATAACTGACCTGACCAAATAACTTGCATACTACTAACAAACACGGCTCACCCAGAATAGTGTGATGCTGTACATACAAACTGAGTATTTTTCAAAGACTGTTTAAGTGTTCTGCAACCTATTCTGAGCTTTGGGTTGTTGCTTTGATGCTGTCTAGTGTCACATTGCCTAATTCAAAGGCAGCTCCTATGCCTGCAAGAACTGCAGGTGTATATTTTGATTTCATTGCGAATATCTCTATTACCTTTTATATTTTTTTTTGTCCTTCCGCATAGCATTTGAATTTAAGCTTATATAGTACTGGAGGTAGCTTATGGTATATTTGTTATCTGAAAGTATGCTGTCTGCAATATTACATAATGCATTGCTTTCACGGTTTCTTTGCTTAGAAGAATTAAGAGCAAATTGACTGACTAGAGTAATTATTCTAGTAAATCCACTTGAAATGACTGCAGTAAGTTCTTGCTGAACTTATTACTTAGAAGGATTTGTGTGTGTCTTTCAAATTTAGTTCTGATTCTTCTACTTCAAGACGTGAATGTCGTGTTGGACAATATGTTGTAGATGTTGCTTCATTTGAGCAGTTGGTTCTGCCTGTGCTGAGAAATGTGAGTATTATACTAAAGCTGCTGAAAAAATGGATGCTTCATGATAATGATTGTTATTGGAGGGCTCTTCTGCAGCATTCAATTTTGATGTTAATAAAGGGTCTCATTCTTGAATTTCACTGATTCTGATTGCCTTCAGGATCAGGTAGCAGAAGGGGCAGAGCTGTTGTGAGGCGTGAGATTGCTTTGCCTCTCCTTTATGTGACATTGTCCTTTGGCCAGGCCCACCTTGGGTTGAGAGACAGCCAATAGGAAATTGCTTCCCATGCCACCACCTTGCATGGTAGAAGGCAAACAAAATGTACAGGTGGCTTACTGCATACAAGTGGCTTGAGTTAGTGGGCCCACGAGAAAGGATTTTGTCACTGTTCCTCTTCATGTCCTTTTTTTCTCCCTCTTTCTGCTCTAATTCCATTCCTTCAGTAGGAACATTATTCGTCTCTTGAATCCAGTAATTACTTTTTATTACCGCTGTGTAAGTGCAGCTTGGTTTCAAATGATGCAGCAATCTGATAATTTCAGACTTAGCCAACTGCAGAAGGAGTGCTCTGTGACAAGACTTACTTAGTCTTTTTCTTGTCCTTCTCTGGTCATTCTCTGCCAGCAATGCAAGCAATATTATGATCATCACCCTTTTTCCTTCTCCTTTCTCTCTTACCCAAACCTTTCCCCCTCTTCAAAATTAAACAAGAGCAGATCTGACTGTAGTAGGCAATGCAACATCTGACTTTGGCAACAGCATGTCATCAACTGTGTGCAGTAGCTGCTGAACAGTACTGCTAAAAATCATCTTGTCATTTTTCTGTGCTACAGAACCTCAAGGGGTCAATGAAGAAGGGATTTCTTAATGAACTTAGAGCAACAAAAACCAAAACCAGATGGGTGTGAGGAATGAAAACAGGACAGAGGATCAATTTCTTGTTTTTGTCAAGGAATGTTAAAGTCTGAAAGAAGGGAAACAAAGATGTCAGGGGCAAGGGAGATCTATGAAGGGATTTTAGATAAAACAGCTACTCAGGAGAGAAATGACTTGAAAACATTTTAGGATCCATGTTAAACAGTTCTTCCACTTTACTGGAAATAAATACGTGGCCTTCACAGGGAAAAATATTTAGATTTCCTTTTCTTCAGGTTCTGTGTAGCATGGCTGCTATTGGTGTGTGTTCATGGTTTTATAGAGGAGAGTTTGAGTTGAGGTTGATTCATTCCTCACATCTGAGACTAGTGGAGAGTAATTTTTAGTTAACTTCACCAGGAGAGGACAGCCAGAGCACTCTCTTTATATCACACTATATAATGAGAAAGAAATGGAAGATGATTGTTCTGACATGAGAGAGGAGAGAAAGCTGGCAAAGGCGTGATTGTTTATCCAAATAACTTTGGAGAAAGTTGCTTGTTTTGAGAGAAGTGCTGGTTATTGCCATCTTAGACTCTTTCATTTTGGTTTTCATTTGGTGTTTTTTGTTTGTTTGTTTTCAATTTTGGAGATGCTATCACAATGTGCTTCTGCATCGCTTGCTTTGATGGCAGGTTCTGATCACAAATCTGATGATCAAGTCAATTTTGTGGCAAGAGCTTATGCCAAAGCAGCAGAGCAGACAGAAACAGAAGGCACAGTGTGAAGAACAGTGTTCTTGTTTCTGAAGAGATCAGCACATTTTTCTTTACAGTTTGACTCCTGCCTTCCTATTCTACTTTGGACAAACTGCATTGGCCTTTCAAAGTTTTATCATGATGTAACAAATACTGGAGCCAGAGGTGAAGATCCTGAGACCTGTCCGAGTCTGCTCACTCCTGTGCATGTCTCAGTTTGCAGCACTGAAGGCTCAGCTGACACAGACAGAACTGCTCCTGTATGAGCTGATGATGAAAAAATAACCTTCATAAAATCTGAAATCTTACTTAAAGTTTGGAAGCTGTAGACAAGGGTGTAAACGTCTGATGTGTTTGTTTGGTTGTTTTTGTTTTTTTGTTTTGCTAAAATAGTGAGGAACAATCTTCTAAATTTAAAATTGTTTTTGAAAGGCATTCTGTAGCTACAAGCTTCCAACATGTAATGCAAGCCATTCTTAATTATTATGTTGTGTTGATATTGATTTATTCTAAATGCAGAATTCAATGTTTTGAAATGTTTGGGTCCTTCAGATTTAATGAGAGCAGTTCTTTATTGTCAAATACCTGGAGAATTCTGCTCTGAAGGAAAAATGATATTCTGAATATTTCCTGTCATCATAGCTGGTATTTATGCCATACATGTTTTCTTATCTTTCCACCGGTCTTTTCCTGAAATATAGATGACAGATTTATAGTTGGCCAGCTATCAGCAGCAGCAGCTTTGATTTTTCAGTTTTCCCCAATATTGCAATGGATTTATTTTGGAGGTACTTTTTATTAGCATAGCAGTTATTTCTGCTGCTTGTTTGAAGTTCCGTGATGTTTACAATCTCCTGATGCACTTCTCCACAGGTAAACCAGGGCGCTGATGCAGAGAAAAAGATTTGCGTCATAGATGAGATTGGTAAAATGGAACTCTTCAGCCGGGCTTTTATTCAAGCTGTTCGTCAGATGCTGGCTGGCTCTGGGACCGTGGTACTTGGAACTATTCCAATACCTAAGGGAAAGCCACTGGATCTTGTTGAAGAAATAAGAAGCAGGAGAGATGTTGAAGTGTTCACTGTGAGTAATATTAAGTACCCTTAAAGAGCCTTCTGTTCTGGGTTGCGGGTTTGTATTTGGCTCTGTTTAAAAACTGATTGTTGCTACCATTTGCTAGCTGTGGAGAGTTTGTATGAAATAAGCCTTTTAGTTTCCATTTGGTTCTTAATGGGCAGGTGTTCACCTTATTAAAAAAAAAAAAAAAAATTAAAAAAAAAACCACACAGCTGGCTTTGCTTTTGAGAGGCTGTAGAAGTAATGATGTCGTTGCTTTTAAAAGTTTTCTTACTGTAGTATTACTGCCACTTAAGTATTCCCTATTCCTGAGAGTTAAATCTTTTAAAATACAGTCAGATTTCTTTTTATGTTTTGCAGGCTGGCTTGCAGAAATATTACCAGTAATCATATTCAAGGGGAAAAAAAAACAGCAGTAGAGTTTGCAGAAATAATTTGTGAAAGAAAGACACTTGTAAATGGAGTGTGCTTTCTCTGGAGTCAGTGAAACAACTTTAGAATTCATTCTGTTGTTTTACAGATGTAATATTCAGGACATTAGGGCCTCAAAGTGATTTTCTGATCAGTTACAGAGAAATTCTCAAAAACTTAACAGAACTGCCTGTTCACTGGGATACGTGTGAGGTTTCCTTAGCATCCGTAAGTGCCCTCGATACTTTACAAAAACGAGCTAAATGCAACCCCCTCTCCTTTCAGTTATTTTTCTGCTCAGTGTTATTATTGCTAGTAGAGAATAAAGCTGTATATCTGAAACTGAACTGCACATACCCATAAATTACAAATACAGTGATCGAGACTTGCAGGTTCTGGCTTATTGGCAGGGGTAATAGGCTGTAGAGCAGAATGGTACTGCAGCCTGCTCTTGAGTGGAAGCAGATCACAGTGACTATAGGTCCTTTCTTCTAATGCAAATGAATGAGGAAGGAGAAAAAATCTTAAGAATGATCTTAATTACTGCAGAGAAAGCAAAGCCTCCATCTTCTTTTTTTTTTTTTTTCTCTTCAAAGCAAGAACTGCAGTGCTTGGAAAGGGACCACAGCTTTCTTTTGCTCAGTGGTCCCATCATCATCATCTTTATTTTGTATTTCTTAAATGAAAAACCTTTTTGGGTGCTGAAGCAACCCTAGCAGCAAAAGCAAGAAAAGATTTCTTTCCCCTCATAAACATTCAACTCCTACCTTTCCCTCAGAGATTAAAACCCACGTTTCCCACTGAGAAGCCAGTGTGGTGTTTGTTGAGCTGCTGAACAGGGATGTGTGTGAATGTGAATGCTTTATGGTGGTAGAATTGGGAGGAGATGGAATGGAGAAAGCAACAGTCACTTACTGCTTAGGATGCAGCCATGGCAAGGCAACAATGTGTGTTTCCTTCTGTCAGAAATGGTGCTGGAAAACAGTATTTGGCTTTTCAAGGACATTTCAAGCCTCATTCTATCAGGTGGTGTTCTAGAGGCTTCTGCTATTCGACCCCAGGTTATTAGGTGTGTCATGCCAATACATCACGTTTTCAAATGTAATGACCTGTACATTTCAGTAGAGCAATGTTTTCTCTATCTGAAAAAAAACCTTTACTAAAAATGAGCCATTCTGTTTATGCTGCTGAGATTAGTGTGCAGGTTTCTTTGTTTAAATGCAGATTTCTCTGTTGGATCATTTACCCAAAAGCAAGGGTGTGAAATGTGTGACAGACTGCAAGAGTATCCAGGTGACAAGGGATGTGCTGTGCTGAAGGCTATGCAGGAGAGCATCTGTCTCACTCCAGTGACACACTGCATGCTCTTCCTCAGCTGTTTAAAATAAGCACATGAGCAGGAACTGCTGCTGGAGACTCAGTGTGTTACTGGCTGGAGTAAACACTGAATCACCAGCTACTTTCTTGAAGGACTGTGGCATGCAGAGAACCTGGAGTGCCCAAATTACTTGTGGTTAGCTTTCTCTTGCTGGCTTTTATGATGCCCGAAAGTGTGCAGACATATGTGGCTACCTTCCAAAAAATTCTGTCTGCTTTGTCACTTAACATGGAGTTAGGTTGCATTCAAGTAACTCAGCAGAGCTTTCTGATCCTTCTTTTATTGTCACA
This sequence comes from Lagopus muta, assembly GCF_023343835.1. Lineage (NCBI taxonomy): Eukaryota > Metazoa > Chordata > Aves > Galliformes > Phasianidae > Lagopus > Lagopus muta. The sequence goes on from NC_064434.1 coordinate 71,438,207, forward strand.
AGGATGGTTCTGATGTTTGATGTTAAGGGCATAGACACAGCTGTTGTGGGTTTTATAGTCCCTTCTGTCTTGAAAGCATATTTAGTTGCTGTAAATGGGCCCAGATGCCCTAAAAGTAGTTGGGATTTGGATCCAAATGTTTAATTTATTACATTTAAAGCACTTAACGATAGGAGCTCTGATATTTAACACATTTTTTTCCATTGTTACCCAATTCCATTTTGCTGAGAACTCAACTTTCCAGTGAAAGTAGAAAGACTCTTTTTGCAGTGCCCAGATCTGTGTAGTTTTGCAGACGCAGATAACTAGGATTATATATCATATGTATCTGATATATAACTAGGATTGCTTTATCCCTAGCAGCTGGCATGCCTTCATTTTCTCCCATTTTCCTTTCTATTAATTTTGTATTTTAAAGCCCCTTAGTGAGGTTTGGTTGTTTCTGCTTTTTAAGAAAGCAATTAGTTAAATGGACAAGAAGAGGAGCTTCCAGGTGAACAAACTACGAATTCTGTTCCATTGGCAGTACCCGAATGGTTAGGGAAAGGAAGCTTCTGTCCTCTGCTCTTGCATCCTTGGAGTTTAGGTGCTCATAGAATCACAGAGTGGCCTGGGTTGAAAAGGACCACAATGACCATCCAGCTTCAACCTCCTGCTATGTGCAGGGTCACCAACCAGCAGACCAGGCTGCCCAGAGCCACATCCAGCCTGGCCTTGAATGCCTCCAGCGATGGGGCATCCACAGCCTCCTTGGGCAACCTGTTACAGTACGTCACCACCTTCTGGGTGAAAAACATTCTCCTAATATCTAACCTAAACCTCCCCTGTCTCAGTTAGAAATCACTCCCTCCTGTTCTATCACTATCCAGTGATCATTTATTCAAAATTATCTAAGTGCTTAGTAAAACACAGCATCTGTGGTTGCCTTTACTCCCTAAAAATCTTCCCATCTCTTTGTACATTCACTACAAGTACTGGGAGATTTGTTCTGTCTGGGAAAGCTGCCTGTGCAGAATGTCTCCAGACCTTAGGAGGAGGCTGATATCTATCAAGCAACCTTTGCAAAATGGTTGTGAGAATTTCCCAGTACTTGGCACTTTCTCTCTGATGCTCTCACTGGACTTCTGGCATGTAGGTATGGAAGAGCACAGATAAAATGGAGTATTGTTTTCGTTGGCTCTGAGACAGTGGGAAGAGCTATTAAATGTTCAGAAGGTCCTTTGAAAGTCAGGATGTCAGGACACTTGCTGTGAGATTTAGAGCTTGGCTCATCTGTGCTCTGTGCCTTGTTTACCTCAGGGTACCTCAATAGTCTTACTGAAGAGCAATTGCATTCTTTATTGTCTTGCTCTTTGCTATTGTGGGGCTTTCTTTTTATCTAATAATAGTCTTGGAATGATGCTCAATAAAAACAGCAACACTTTCAGGGAGATCTTCCTGCCCTTTCCTCTTTTTTTCATTCTAAATCACTTTTTCTTCAGTCTCACATTGATTTGCTCTCTTGAATTCAAGTGTCATAGGTGAGACCACTGTCTCAAGGTTTACAGTGTTGTTTTCCAATGTTTTGATAGGATGTCTGTGACAAATAGCAATGGGTGCCTAGGTTGAATTTTTCTAGATAGGGCTGTCACTAGTTTGTTGATGATGATGGTGACAATAATAGACTTTTTCCTGTTCAGTACTGACTACGGTCTATACTGGGTGGAAGGAATGCAAATCCATGTGCCCAGATCTTAAGTGTAGCTACAGGGAATTGCTGGTGGAGAGCTTTATGTCATGTATACTGTGGTATCTTTTCTTTCTCTTCAAACTTTGTTAATAGATATGAGTGCCCTAATTTTTTCTTTTTGTCTCATCTGTCTTTGTGTGATTTCCTCCTGCCCTTTCTGCAGAGATCTGAGCACTGCAGCTATTTCCTTAAGCTTTTTAAATGAAGCTTTTACTGATATTTAGCAATTTTTTAGCCCTTTCACCACTCCAGCCCACTCCCCAAGTGATGGTTGAGCTAGTAATGCTGTGGTCATGCACATAATGCAGGTGACTGTATCAGGACAATCTTTAAGAATGGGAAATTTGCAACCCCCAGCCCCACAGTTCTGTACTGTGTCACTGCTGTATCCAGGGGCTGAGCTGGCCAGGAAGTTGTAACATTGCTTTGGCAATTTACAGTAGTCTGCAGATGCTGCAACCACAGGTGGACCTGGCAGAAGACAGGGTGCTGGACTGTATGGATTTTCACCTGGGCTGGTGTTAAAAGTCCAACATTTCCAGGGACTGGTAAACAAAGGACATACCTCAGTGCACTATAAAAGTTCCCCAGCTTTTATCCCATAGTTTTATTTCTCTTTCAAGGTGTTTCTGAGCTGCAGTGCTAAGGCTTCTCATTGCACAGTTGTGCTGTTGTTAAGCCAGTTCTAATTTTTTCATTGAGGATGCTTTTTACTTGCCCTGTCATCGATAGAAATACAGTCTGTTCAAGCACTGAAGGTGTAAGACCTCCTCTTTATTGTAGAAAAATGAGGTTTAGTAAATGGAAGGGATTTCTAGTAATGGCAGAAGTACTCGATGGTTTTTTGAGCAATTTCTGTTAGTTATTCAAGCCTTGGGTATCCAAGCAGTGGGTATCCATGAGTAATTAAATTGCATGCAGTTTTGTGGGTTTAGTTTCATGTGTTGTTGGTAGCACAAGAAGGCTGGTGTTTGACACTCAGCATTCCCCCACCAAGAATGAAATGTATTTGAATTTCTGTTTTGTTTTTGAAGTAAAACATCATATGGAGGTTACTCATCCAATTACATCTGTTTTAATTTCTCTTTTTCTAGGTCAGTAAGGAAAACAGGAACAACATCTTGCAGGACATCTTGGCAGCTGTGGAGTCATGCAGGCAATGAAGACCTTTTCTTGCTTGTAAAGCTTTTATTACTTCATAACTAAAGCTTTTATTTTTATAAAACATTAAACTTGTGGATGTTCTAGTCTGTCCTTCCTATGTAAGCCCCTGAAGGGTCACTAGAGCTTCCTGGGTAAGCAAGGTAAAGCTGCTATTGCTCCACAATATGAAAATTAAGATAGAAGGATTCTTGTTTATCCCATTCACAAGCTGATCCATTTAAAAATTCAGTAGATCTGTAGTTAATGTGAAACTCCAACTTGGGTATTTGAAAAAGTAGACTGTCTGACTGATCCTGTTTCACCATGTAAAAGCAATTAGCTGCCAAGTGTCTTGGAGATCTTTGCCTTTCAGAATGTTGAGGACATTTCTGTTGGAGGACAATTCATGGTCTGTAATTCCCATGCAATAATGTGCGTTGAGGAACCAGAACTTGTGGCCTTGGTGTGACAGAACATAACCCTTTTAGCTTCATGAGACTGAGTCAAGTCTTGACGTGTTTTCCATGCGGAGTTTATGAGGTCAGGATCGACCTAATACTGCATGTGTCTCTGTATGGGGATTTTCAAGCCACTGCATTTACTGATACTTTTTTTTTTTTTTTGCTTATGTAGTTTTTTTCCCTTACTCAATTCTGTACACACATAATGGTTAGTGGTGATATAAGGAGTGTGTGAGAGTATTAGACAATGTATTTTTTTCCTCTGAGGTTTGCGAATGTATTCACAGAAAGTGCTACCACCTAATCAATTCTGCATGTTGTTAAAACAGAATTCCCTCCCAGGTGCACACTTGTTCACTGTATGATTTATAGTCATCTTTGGCTGTAAGTTAAAGCTTCAGTTGGTTCTTAACTCTCGTGTTCAGTTCAACAACTGTTAAAGTGAGCAAACTAAAGGCATTTTCAAGCATCATTCTTGTTACCTGTTTCTGTGTAAACTGATACCAGTAGTTCTGTGTATGTGGATGGGAACAAGCATTTTTTTTTTACAGATGCCCTGGTGCTGGGAGCTTACAGGAAAGAGAAGAGACACTCTGCATTTGGTTAACAGTCTGGTTCTGACATTGTCCCTCTTCAGATGGGAGAAGGGTTAAAGGACACAGTGGCCCTGTTCCTTGACAGCTCCATTACACAGCTATTCTGGTCACATTAATTTGGATAACAGTACAGCTTTCACGTCTGGGAAAAAGAGAATTCAGAGATCCCCTCCTTTAGGAATATGGAGCTCTGGCCTGCTTTTCACAATAAAAAGCTGTGTCTTCAAGGTCTTCATAATCCCCTCATTAGTACAGGCATCTGACTGTTGTCAGACAAGAAGGATGAAGGGCTCCAAATTCTGCCTGTACAGGACTTGCAACAAGAAATGGAACTGTTGTGAATGAAATATGTCTAGCTCCTGCCCCAGCATTTACCATTCATTGCCTTTGGTAGCAGTGGCTGCTGTTTCTGCTTTACTCTGTTATTTACTGAACACAGTATAAAGCTGGAGGCTCTTGGAATAAAAATCTACCCAGCCCAGAATTTTTGATGACATAAAATTATTAATTCTTTCATGCCCTTGTTTAATTTGCTGAACAAGGAGAGGATACTGGCCACTGTGACTTTTAACATACTGATATATTCGAAATGGAGTTACTGGAAGGGAACAAGAACCTCATTCAGAAAGGAGATGTTTATGGAAGCCATAATCTAAATTTAATTTCTGAAATGCAGGTATCTAAACTATGGAGCCTGGGAACTCCTGCAGTGGTTGCTTGGTGCTTTTTGTTGTCTGTTTGTTAATTTTAAATCCAAAGCATTCTTAAGGCACCTTGTTAGATAACTCAAGACAAAGCACTTTCTTAGGGCTGTGTGCCATAGACTTTGGAGCATAAGCCTCTCTGTTCTTACATGCTGGACACCTGATAATTTCAGTGGAATGAGTTAAGCTATAAAGTACGCTGTAGAATAATATTTCTTTCAATGATTAAATAGTTACCAAGATTCTCAGAAGTGTTAAAGAAGGTCTGACTTTTAAATCTAAAATGGAGATATTTGATACTTAAGTAAAGGCTGGGAAGGGGAATTTCTTCAGGAGTGATGACAGCAGAGTTCAGATTTCCAAACTGCAGTTCAGGCAGTAGTGTTAAGAGTTGCATCACCTCGTGATGTTTGTTCCTCATAAGAGTAAGTATATTGCCCTGCTCACTGCATTCCATAATGAGACTGGAAAAAAAAGAATCTTCAGCTCTGCTAAGTTTTGAGCAGCGTGCTGATGGGACCTTGTTTAGCGAGGGAAGTCAATCACTGGAACAACTTACCCAAAATGGAGGTGAATTTTTCCTTCTCTGCTGTGAATGAAACATCAGCCTTTTAAACCAGAGGGTATTTTTTGCTGCTGCCATTAGTGGCTCTTACTTTTTGCTGCCTGGCTCTAGATTGGTGAGTCGTTTTGTTTTGTTTTTTTGTTGTTGTTGCTGTTCTTTAAATCCATCTTCTGAGCTACACAGTGCTTTTAAAAGAAATAAAGAGAAATTTTGTGATCTGTGTTCAGCAGGAGATCCTAAATGGTTTCAACAGTCATTTCTGGCTTTTGTGTTCTGAGACAGTCTTAAAGAAATGACTTGCCTGTCCCAAATATGCACTGAGAAAGCAGTATTACCAACTGAAGTTAGCTTCTGTGTTTACTTCAGAGATAAAAAATGTATTCTCTGGTCTTACACTAGTAAAATATTTGGAAAGCCTTGACAGAACTGTAACAACAAACAGCATTCACCATTCCCCTGATGGGCTAATTTTACTAATAGCACACATTTGGTGAAAATAACCTCTGATGTAACAGCAAGATTCCAGATGACAACATTAGTGCACCTGCAGGTTTTAATTGGTGCAAAAAAGAGGGGACTGTGAGGTACCAATTATTTTCTCAAAGCCTGAGAATTGAGGACATTTTTGGCAAGGAGGCTTGTAATCCAACATAAATAGCACACAGTGTGGAATAACAGGGCCTGTATTATTTAGCATGCATTAGACCATTTCTGACTTGTAATACTCTGAGAAGGCTGAATGAGAGGTGAATCTTCAACAATGGACCAACTGCGAAGTTAATTATAAGTAAGATGTCTGTCTTGCAGATTTCAGGTTGTACAAGCAGTAGTGAAATGCTGTAAATACCAGCTCCCAGTCCAGGGAGCAATCTAAAAATGGCAATAATTGGGTAGTTTGAAATAAAAAAGCATTGATGAGATGATGCTTATTACGTGCTGGAGGATTTCACTGATAATCCTAATCTTCTACGAGTTGCATAGAATTCAGCTAATCTTTAACTTAAATTCCCCAGCAAGAGAAGTGCAGTCACTTGAGTTGGAACCAAATGCTACTAATAGCTCTTTAAAAATGCAGGTAGCATTGCAGAGACTCCAAGAACTTCAGAGTTTTAGACTAAGAGTACCTGTCTGTCTTAGCAAGGGATAAAGAATCCCAGTGGTAGGTAAGTGCTTTCGATAATGTTTGTCTTAAATGCCATGAATGTCAAAATTTTCTGTGTGCAGAAACAAGGTGAGACTTTTTAGTGGCAGCTCGAGTTCCTTACCTGTACATGTATGTATGTATACATATATAAAACCTTTTTAAACACTTCAAAATAGAGGGACGTGCAGGACTTATGGCATTTGTATTTTGGAATGAACTTACTTTTGGGAATAGTGCCCATCACTGTTTGCTTCTTGCTTCCTGTGGTAGGAACCAGCTGGTCTGAAGGCCACACTGAGGGCTTGCTGGCATTCCTGGTGGCTGTGAGCAGTTCTGCAGCTTCCAGTTGGCTTTGGTAAAGTGCTACTAACATCTTCTGGCCTGCTCTGGGCATGTTTCACCCTTAGGATTTTATCACTCAGCTTTCACTGTGTGATGTGAACAAGAGCTCACCAGTGAAAAGAGAGTTTAGGAAAGCAAAATGAGGGCAGGTGGTGAATGTCCCACACTTTATAACACACACACATAAGGGCTGAAGTGCTGTACCTGTGCTTGTTGCACCATACAGTTGTCAACCTCCTGCTTGGAGCTTGCTGTACTTGCTGGATGTGTTCCTCCCTGCTCTCTCATGTTGAGGGGCTCGTCAAGGCAGCATGGATTAAACCATGCCATGTTTCTCTTCAGCAGCAGTGCTATTGTCTGGGGACAAGCTGAGCAGCAGGTGGGGGCTCCATCTCGTCATCCCTGCTGCCATCTCTATGAAAGAACTGTATGTACTGACTGCTCTGGTGGACAGATTTCTTCCAAGGAAAAGATGTGTTAAATGTATCTTCCATCACATACTGATGTAGAATAATTAACTGGGTTTGTCTCTACCTCATGTTTTTTAGAGTCAGTACAACCTTGTACCCGGTTGCAGGTTTTATTTCTAACCATCGCGTGTGATAATTCTGTGGGATTGGACCACATCTAAAAACACTGCACATAGCAGCAGTTTTAGTAACATCAGCCCTGCTATCTCCAAAATCATGTAGAAATGCAACATTGAGGAGAGTTTCTGCTGCCATCTTTGGTTATTGTTTGTTGTTGTTATTTTTTAATTGATACTATTAGTAATGGCCCCTCTTCTGCTTTTCAACCCGCTGTGCTACAGTAACACCTTTAGCAAAAAGAAAACCTGTATTAGGATACTAAAAGAACTCACTTCTGTTTGAATCCCAGTCTTGCTTGTGTGCTGTGCCTGCACGTGGAAGTTAGGAGTTGCCTGTTCTGGCAGCTGCCCTGCACAGCAGGAGCCTGAGCCTCATTGCACCTCGTGTCCTCCAGGCCCTGGTGGATTTACCTCAGACAGGAACTCCGAGGTGGTTGTTTTTCTTAGGGTGCAGAGAGGCCATGGATATGGGTGAGTCTCTTGAAGAAGCGGTGATGGTGGAACGTGTCACCATTGGTGTCAAGTGAATGCAGCCAGAAGAAGGGCAGCTGTTTCTCATGTGGTTTAGTTTGCTTGAAGTAGATGCACAGAATAATTTTGGTTGGTTGAGACCAACAAAGTTGTTTTTGATAGAAGTTAATTCAAGTTTTAGTTTAAGATTTGACAATCATAAGCCTGGGTGAGGCTAACCTGGGAAAGCTTAGTGCTTTCTGCAGCTATTTGCCCCACTTCTGCGCATAACAGCCCAGAAAGACAGTGTTGGTGGCTTATCCCAGGAGACTGCAAAGCCCCTAAAGGAGAAATAGGGCTGGTGCCTGAAACTGAGAGTCCCCCACCTACACCCATAACTTCTTTGTCCTGTGTAATGAGTGCCAAGCACGCTGCCAGCAGGGTGGTGGGAGAGGTCGTATGTGCCAGAAGTGGTCAGAAAGGAGCAGCTGTACTCAGGTTGTTCTTCCACATCACATGTGGAGGCTGCAGGAGGCAGCAGCACGGCCTGAGCTACACTGATGGCTGTGTGTCTCAGGGAATACATGGTATCAATCTGCTTTTGCGCCTGTAAACGCAAGCAGAATGTTGCTTAGATTATGCTGAGCATTATAAGGAATGAATTTGTCAAGATCTACATGAAAGAAAAACAATAGATTTCTCCATTGCATAACAAGTAGAAAGTGAAAAGAATTCAAAATAAAAGAGGAAACTGGAAAACTGCTACCACGCAAAGCATATTTGGATGGTTTTATTTTCACTTGCTGTTATTTGGTTCTACTGCTTGTCATCTCAAGTGTGGCACGCTAGGAAGCTAGAATGCAACAGTGTATCATCTAATGCCAATAACTCTTAGGTGGGGCATCTCTCGTTAAAGCTTCCTTGTTAACTGGGACAGCCTGGCTGCACATTATCATGAGGGGAATTAGAAACAGCCCGTGGTAGTTACAGTAAGAGGGACAGCAAAACACAGATAGCTGCAAATTTTTTAATTAAAAAAAAAAAACCAAAACACGCATGTGTTTATGCCCTATGTTACATTAAGGATTTGTTGTAGCCTTCTGGCTTCCAAAACAGTCATGCATTCCTGTAAATCAGTATTTCTCAAACTTTGTGAAAGCACAGTCTCTCTTTTTGCTTCATCTGTCTTTATGCAACTGTTAAACTGGCAGCAGCTCAGTTTCTCTGGGGGAGGGAAATTGGAGCTCTGTGTAATTACTGGCTACACGTGTTTACGGACACTGAGCTGTGTCCAGCAATTAAAGGCATCGAGCTGCTCCCTGCCCAATACAAACACAGACAGTAATTACAGCCTGCTTTGCACTTTGCTGTCCTCAGGGAGAACTCTCCCGGGCCCTTTTGCATCTCCCAGGAGGGCTGGTTGCCTGCAGTTTGAGAAACACTGTCATAAACCAAACAGGAGCATGAGATTATACCTAAGAGCAGCTGTTAATAGAGAGCTGCTTTCTTTGCAAATAAGGTGCACCATATGCTTTGTGAAGGCTTTCCATGCACTGGCTACTTTCTTTCTTGCGCTTGACTTTTATTAATGTGTTTAGCAAGGTTCGTTCACACAAAGTTTCAGTATAGCTGCATGCAGTATATCAGTCTGCGTGATGCTATGTTGCTATTCATAATTACCACCTGCATAACGTGTTGGAGGAAAATAAAGAGATTTGCTGTTGGGGAAGAAAAATCAGATTTATGTCTAATGTTCCAGCACACGTTGTACTGTCCTTGTACATGTTCACTGCTTCTCTTCAAAGCTGTCTTTTGTTATACATTATATATCAAATGCCAATTAGTTTGCATGCAATCAGCTGTCTAGCTATGGCAGGAAAGGTGTCTCGTGTGCTTTTCACTAAGTTGTGTTAGTATCTCCTATTGTATTCATTCATTCACCACCTGTTACACTTTATTTTGTCACCACTAGTGGGTCAGTGCCTCTGCATGGGAAGGAATGTCACACAGGCTGTGTTCATTGCTGTAGGATTTACAAGAACCTGAGATGAAGTGGCACCATGATTTTTAGAACATCTTCCAACCCTACCCATGCCAAAAGCCTTTAACTGAAGAACTCGTGCCCTGTCATATTCCTACTTAAAAGTTAGAAAAATAAACGTTTGGAGGTTACGTGTTAAATCTGAAAGAACATAAACCCACCTGCAGCTCCCTGACTTAACTCTGTCTTGAATTCTGAGAAACGTGTGGCCCTCGCGCTACCAATAATCCTTACTGCTCCTCAGACAGGCTTTGCTGGGAGGCTGTGTCTTCCAGGGCCATGTCTTCCTGGCTGGCCCTTCGGCACTCCAGGGTCTGACTCATGAGTATGGCATGGGACAGCCCTTGCTCTCGACGCGGTTTCGATTCTGTCGCATCAGTCGCATCGCAGGTCTCAGTGAGCTGCTGCAGAGGGAAAGAGGAGTCAGTGAGCTCAGGAAACAGAATGTAAGTAACACTTCAGGTTTTTTTTGAAGTGACGGGTGAAGAAGTTAAAAATTGATTTAAGAATGTCGTTCTGTGAGACTGCATGGGATTCTTAACATGCATAATTCACAAGGGACTTCTGAAGACTGAACAGGTATTTGTAATGCATACATTTGGAAAGAAAAGCAGAGGAGCTAGAGGTTTAGTGCCACAGATGTACAAGCACAGAGAGCTGTTAAGTACTTTGGATTGAAAAGGACTTCTGGAGGTCATCCAGTCCAAACCCCTGCTTCAAGCAGGGCCAGCTTCTAAGAAGTGAAATCGGGTTAGTCTGGGGCTTGTATAATACACCAAATTTTAAATCCAACTCACAAAGGAACTTTTGCCGCAGAACTGGAATGCAATTACCAGCCTGCAAATGTTATGCACACCGTCACCTCACTGTAAGAACTCCATCAGTATGAAAGCTTTCCAGAACCACGCTGTATTAAGGTGTAAGTCAGATACCTCCGTAGTACTTTCAATCAAATAGGTGCCTGGACTCAGAGCGGTTACTTTTTGGCCAGAACTCACCTCATCTAAATGTAACTCTTGAGGTGTATCATTCAAGGCTGTCAGTGGTTGGCAGAGACTGATGAGTCTCCAAGAAGAAGATTTCCTCCTGACAGCAGTAAGGATGAATTGGATTGTCCTCTCTGCTGAGTACAGAGGCAACACCTCTATGACCTACTGAGACTCCATACCCAAATGCCACGTCTTAAAGGTAGATGAGGTGAATCACTTCACTGTTACTCACAACTGCACACATGCTGAATGCTTACAAATTACCTTGGAAATTGCTGAGAGTTGGCATTGTGCCCTGTCGCCTGATATGTTCAGCTGCACACATTTCTAATGCTTATTAGAGTAATAAGCATTACTTATAAGTAATAAGTAAAAGGATAAGTAATCCTGCTGAAGCAGGATTGGACCCAGGTGAGTAATATTCAGTCAACTTCTCTTGAAACTAATGGCAAAACCTCATGAACTATACCATACATGGCATTTTTGGGTTGAGAGCAAAATACACACAGACTAGGGAGATTTTTTTACTTGTGATTTAGAGAAGTCTTTGAAAATTGGGGAAGTTATATACAATTCAGAATATTAGAAGAAAAGTAGTTTGGACTTTCCATATCCTCAGTTTTCCTGTTCACAGAATCACAGAATGGCCAGGATTGGAAGGGACCTCAAGGATCACGAATCTCCAACTCCCCCACCACATGCAGGGCCACCAACCTCCCCATTTAATACTAGACCAGGCTGCCCAGGGCCCCATCCAGTCTGGCCTTGAACACCTCCAGGGACGGGGCATCCACAACCTCTCTGGGCAGCCTGTTCCAGCACCTCACCACTCTCTCTGTAAAGAACTTCCCCCTGACATCCAACCTCAATCTTCCCTCCCTCAACTTAAAACCATTTCCCCTTGTCCTGCAGTTATCTACCCTTTCAAAGAGTTGATTCCCCTCCTGTTTGTAGGCTCCCTTTAGGTACTGAAAGGCTGCACTGAGGTCACCCCCCAGCCTTCTTCTCTCCAGGCTGAACAAGCCCAGCTCCCTCAGCCTGTCTTCGTAGGGAGGTGCTCCAGTCCCCTGATCATCTCTGTGGCTCTCCTCTGGACCCTCTCCAACAGCTCTCTGTCTTTCTTGTACTGGGGGCTCCAGACCTGGACGCAGTACTCCAGATGGGGCTTCATGAGCAGAGTAGAGGGGGACAATCAGCTGCCTGTCCCTGCTGGCCACCCCTCTTCTGATGGAGCCCAGGATACCATTTTTTGCTGCCAATTTCACTTCTATTTTGATAGGCCAAATGTCAAAGTCGGTCTTAATTACGTTGTCAGTCAGCCTCTAGTTGCAGCCCTGCCCTTTATCTCTGATTCATCTTTTCATATTACTGCTCTTCAGAAGAAACATTTCAAAATACAGGAAAGCAGCCCATGGCCATCAAAGTGAAAGAAATACATTTCAAGAGACAATGAAACAGTAACACTACTACATCCCTTGAATTTTCCAGGGCAGATGAATTGAGGGGAGCTGAACTGCAAGCCTACTGGGACGAAGGCTGCAAGTTATTTCTGTGTTCTGTTTTTCTGTTAGAAAATGCTGATTCACAGAGCATAAGCTTTTAGTTTCCTTTTGGAAATACTTCCTACAGACTTCCTTTGCCTAACCCTTTCAGCGACAAGGTCCAAATGTCCTGGATTGCATTTCAGGTCAGAGAGGGTAACAGAAAAAGTGCAGTGGGAGCCATTCATTTTTGTACAGATAATTCAGTCCTGGGTAAGCAAGCAGGAAAGGAACTGCTTAGTCTGCTCATGATAGTACTTATCACCTAAAACAGAACTGAGTCTCTGGTCTCAGTGAAAAGAAAAGGCACTTTGCCCCAGGCTGGATTCTAAGGTATGTTTTAAACAGCCAGCTTACCCTTACTAACGAATTCATCACTTATAACACACACATGCAGTCTCAATTTCATTGCGATGCAAAATTTAAATACCAAAATCTAGAAAAGACTGTTTTCTGGACGTGAGAAAGAAGAAACCAAACAGTGGTGAAGATGTTACAGGGACCTGGCAGTGAACAGCACAGCAGCTCGTGGTCAGCGCTGCTGTTAGGGCTTCAGCCTTACCCGAGTTCCCTGACTTGCTGCTCTAGCAGACGGACCCATGGCGATGTTCATGCTGCTGGACGACTGGGTGTCACTGGTGTTACCTCCATCTGCAGCTGAGAGCCCAGAAATCACCAAAGCACTTGAAAAACTTCTCTTGCCGAACAGCAGGCTGAGAGTGGAGCTGGTGGACGAGGCCAGACTGGACCTGAGCATCGCAGCAGCTCGGTCCTGCACAGTCAGCTGGCCAGCAGTGGGAACAGCAGGGGACTGAGAAAACACAGACGTGGCCGAGTTGTGGAGTGACAGCTGGCTGCTTGAGAGCCGCTGGGCGATCTCGTGGGCAGATGTAGATGTCTGCATGAAAGGCTGGCGGCTTTCTGCGATTGGTCCAGAGTGACTTGAAACAGGGGGCCTTTGGTTTAAAGCAGCGTGTGCCTGGACAGACTGACTCCTGTGTTTCCTCCTGCCTTTAAAAGAAAGAGTAATAAATATCCTTAAATGCTGCCTGTAGTGGCATCCTGAGGAAATCCATGCTATTGACAATGTCCTGTGCGCATATATTACTGTTGGCACATGACTGTGGGATTTATCACTAAAAGAAGCCTAGAATCACAGGCACGAGAAATTGTTAAACCCAGGAACCTTTCTTTTTTCTCCACTGTAGTGGTTCAGCACTGGGTCAGGAGAGAGGAATTTGGGCCATTTCTGCCATGCACATCCTAAGCTGCACTGTGTGCACTGTTCAAGCACAGCATTGCTGTGGCTCCACTCTCCCTTGATAACCACACTAAAGGAGGGGATGCTGACTGTCCACCTTACATCCATCCTGTGCAGCATCTCAGCACACCACTGTTGTACACAGAGCATATAAACTATTCTGCTGTCTGTGCAACTTCTATCTTCCTATACGTATACCTTCTCCACACACTTCTTAAAACATTTACATCAACTATTGTAATGCAAACAAAGCATTTCCATATTTCTTATGCTTGTATATATGAATTGGCACAGAATAAAAAGTAAACCAGCTTATAGGCCAGTGAACCCAACAGGTGGCATGCAGCAGGTTGGCACTACAGCTCCCCACAGAGTTTTTGCTTCTGCAGACAGACCAACTCAGGCTTAGGCAGCCAACACCCAGTCACGTGAGGCCCTGCCTGGCTTTTCCTTTCCAGGAAACTCAAGACACTAACATGAGCTGATGTTTGGATTTTCTAGCTATAGCTGTGGGGTAAAAGGCTAAAGGCAGAAAACCTGTTGAGATCCACCAAGGAGAAGCAAGTCTGGCAGGCATTTCCAGGTTGGTGGTAATAATACCAGAATTATGGAGGGGAGGGAAGCACTGGAAGCCCTCCAAATACTGAAGTGCTGCAGCACAAAGCAGCATACATCTCACACTGTCTCAGTGAACTATGATTGCTGAATTCAAGGATTCCAGTGACACAGAATTTCACACCCAAGCTATTTACACCTTATAGCCATTTTACACCCACAGGTCTGCCTTCCAAGGCTGGGATTACCCCAGTTTTTCAGATTCTGAAGCAAAGAGAATTGAGGCATCCTGACACAGAGTCAGATGGCAGAGCTTGGCCGTAACCTCTCTGCAGCCATTCAGCTGGTCTAAATCCTTGGTGGTTTGGCAAGCACCAGACACTTTTCCATCCTGTTTACAATATATCATTATTTCTACTGTTACACTCAGAGCAATAAAAAAATAATTTCTGAAAATGACATGTGGAGCAGCATCCCTGACAATGAAAGCCTTGTAGTCCATGTGAGCAGTGGGACAGATGCACGTGGCTCTCGCTGCAGCTCTCCTATGTCTCTGTGCTCCAGCTGTGACCAACAGGCAGACACCGGCTGTGAGCTGCGGGCTTTTAAGGATCAGGGGTTTCCTTAAGCAAGTGCTGTGGTTTCTACATCTGATGGTCATTTTACTAAGTTACCTTCTTAAATGAAAAGCATGGATTGGAACCGAGGGGCTGCGGTGCGTGTTTGTGCAGGGGCTCATGTGGCCAAACATCTGTTTGTGATTTACGCTTCCAAGCTGACCGCTGCCCAAAAGCATTCAGTGCTCATCCCAAATGCAGTGGTTAGAGCACTGGACAGGGGACCACCCGTATCTGCACAGAAATAACTCTGTCCCTGAAAGCAATTAGGAAACAAAGGCTGTTCCGCAAACCGCATCGTGAAATAAGGATGCTCTGGAACAGAACCCCACACGTTCCCAATGCTCCCCATTTTTGTCACGCCTTTAAATAGGGCTTCAAACACATTTTGTAGACTCAGTGGCACTGGGCCACAAAATGAAATATGAAATATAAAAGCATGAAACGCACTCAATTCGTACACTGTGAGACTAGAAGGGATCACTGCCATGCTATGTAACATGGGCTGAAGATCTTCCTGGAACTAACTACTTTTCAGAAATGCATCCAACGTTTGCAGTCATGGAGAATCTATCTTAATCTATAGTTACTTGTTACTCTATTTACTCTCACTGCTAAAAAATGACCACTTCAAGTTAGAATTTGTTCAGCTTTGTTGTACCTGCTACAGTCTGCTACAACCAGCTGTCTTTGGTCACCTGCTGTTGCCCAGGTAAGTACTGGCAGACTACAATCAAAGCAACTTTTACAATATGAATTGTTGGAAAGCTTCTAATCTTTCCCTACAGGACATCTCCCAGATTTTTTATCTTTTTTTTTTTTAATCTCCTTCCAAATTATACATGTTTTTAAATCAGGGCACCAGGATTATGCATGGGAGGCCACCAGTGTCCTGATGCACAGTCAGACTAACACAGCTGTGTTGGTCACATCTTTTTTAAGATCTGACATACAGTGAGTTTGCTGCTAGTGCTCTCATACAGCCTCACGGTCCTGATACTTCCTGAAGATCAGACAGAGCTGGCTTCTTCACCAGCTCTTTTAAAAACCATCTTGAATGAGAGCTATTTGGATTTGTTCAATTAAGCACATGGCTTTGTTAGCTGCTCCTTAATGTTCTTTGTAGCTGAGAGGATGCAAGAAACTGCTTCATGATCAGACCACAGATCACCTCCATTTTCTTGAATAGAAAACAGACACATTCTTTTCTACATTACTGACAACTCTGTCTTTCTGTAGTGATGACTCAAGACTGCTGTTACAATTTCTTTTGTTTCTAATGTTCTTAAAAAAGAAACAGCACCCAACAGCCTTTATTTTTACTGTTCCTAATGGTGCTAGACAGAAAATTCATTTTCTTTTTCTCTCACCGTCTCTCAGGACTGAATTCTGGTTTACCTTTGCTGTTTTCCATTTCCTTGCATTTGTTGTGCACTTCTTCATTTTACCTGAAAGCCAGGTAGCTTTTCTTAATTAAGTGTGACCACTCTTAACTATGGTTTTCTGGATACCCAATACATCCTTTTAAGCAATTCACAATTAATTTTCATTATTGCACGGTATGCTCGGGATCGTTATTTTACAATTAAGTTTGCCATTCTGATTACTGCAGTGTCAAGTTATAAGTATGCACATGGGGATTGCTCTAAAGCTAGACTTAATTAAAAAGCAGTAGTTATTTTATCCTTACGACACGACTCATATTCACAGCAAGATTTTCTCTGGTCCTGTCCATTATTTTTAATGATGGGTCAAAATGATTTAACAAGAAACAAACAGGTGCTAGATCCCTCTAGTTCTCCTCCTTAAATGACACAGTAATACCACAACTTGTATTGTAAAGTCAATTAATTTGACCTTTCAGCAAATCCCTGTCCCTTAGGGAAGATCTCCCAGTGACCCAACTGGCAAACTTAATGGGTATTCCTAATGTGAAGGCCAGCAGTTCCACCACGTGAACACATCTGAAGCACTTTTGAATCCATAATTTAATATAAAAAGGGCTCAGCTGTTAAGTGACAGAATGATTGGCAACATTTAATTTTCTCCTGATAACTGCTCTATTGGCATACTAAGTTACCTGCTATTTGTTTATTCTCCACATGAACTAATGAACAGCCAGATTAATTCCCACAATAAACTGTCACGCTCCTTCTAAAACAATGAAGATTTTTGCAGACTTCTCAGTTCTGCTGCTCCCAAAAACAGTAAGCACAGGCTCACATGGAGGGAATGGACTCCCTCCATCTGAATTTCTCATACTGTAAGCAGTATCTCCCACTCCGAAAATTAGACATGAAGTAACCTGACAGTAAAATCTCTGGTGAGCCACATAAAACACATTAGCTTTATGCTCTTGCAGTAAATACCTGGAAGTGTATCAGCTAAGACATCTACACATGCTTGGTCTCTAGGAAAGCCAAAGATTGGTCTTTCTAAAATTAGTTTTTCACTGGATATGTGAGAGCCCTGAAAGCATCTGCTCATTTGGCCCCTGGTGAGAAAACTACAGAAAAAGACAAGTAAATTGTGCAAATACCTGCACGCTGGTGGGCCTCTTGCGATGAAGGCTGCAACTGAGGGGTTCCATCTCTGGTGTGCTGTGAGCTGCTACTCTGGCTTGAGTTACCTGTGCTGCCAGATGCTCCTCCAGTATCTGCTTCTTCAACGTTGCCTCTGTCATGGTGAGCTGCATGACAGTCCTTACGCATCCTATTTGCATGAACAAACACAGAGGTCAGTCTGTATGCACAGAGAACTTGTGCTACCAATGTTAGGTATCCCCACAATGTATAATCATACTTTCTCATACAACTATGAGTCTTTCAGCACTTTATGGCATGGTAAGTTTAATTGAGACATAACTGTGTGTGATACAAACCAAAATCGTTACCCAACTTTGGAGACTAGGAGAAATGTTATACTGATGTTTAAAGAACATTTTGCATGGAGCCACCAAGTCATAAAGAAGCACACAGTGGGAGTGACCTGCACACTGGGAAACTTCCATATCAAGCCACCAGACTTAATCTTAGTATTTTAGCATTGGCCTTAGCAGTCAAGCTGGCTTCCATAAAGCTGTCCTCTATTTCTCAGCCACAGCGGCAGAAAGACAGGCAGAGAGAAAGAGACACATAGCCCTGTTACTGTAGGAAAAGTTCACACATGAATGAGAAACAGAAGGTGTCATACCTGCTATGCGAACCTAGGGGAAATCAGTCAGTTTTGGTGGATTGCAAGTACATTTTTAGATGTGCTTTGGACATGAGCAATGATGTGGAGATGATGATCTATATTGACAAAGTTGCGGAGCATAACCCATCGTAACCATCAGTGCATTTCTTCATGTTTTGACACATCACTGAGTTACAGAAAATACACCTTTGTTTATGGGGCATAAAGAGTAAAATTTCCCCAAAAAAGGGAAATGCTTGTACTGATAAAGTGGTTTGATAACAAATCTTGACAAACATAGAAAATTTAATTAAAAGAAAAGAATAAGTTAATGCTTTCAGCCATATCTGTAGGGCTATTTTATTACATCTTGAGTTACGTGCAACTGTTTTACTCATAGATAACAATATGCAATTACCCCCTTAACAGAAAAATACAGCTGAACTAAGACTACAGGGTGTCTATCTGCAAGACCAAAATGTAACACCTACCTTAACCATTTGGATCTGAACCACTTTTTAATGTTGTCCAAACTGACTGGTCCCCCCCATATGTTCCTCAGTTGGCTGTGTGTCCCAAGGTATGAGGTGGTTAAAGGGGAAACATACATTGGATATCCCAGTGGCTGATCACATGAAGAATTAATTAAGTTCCTCAAGACCTGTTTGTTGTTCTGGATGCTCCCTCTCTCTGGGTTACGATTGCGCAAGAAGATTAGTTCCTGCTGCTGCCCAGCCCACAGTCCTCTGACACACTCCTTGTTGACCTACAGGTAAAAAACAGTGTGGACTGTGTAAAAACATTGCAGATACAGAATTAGATAATCTCTGCAGAATAGTAGTAGTAGTTGCAAGCATCTTTATCTTGTATCTTTGTACCAACAGGTTTGATAAAACTCATGAGCAATTACTCCCTGGATAAGCCTGGGATGTTATTTGTGATGAACAAATACAAGGGTGGAAAATAAAAGTGAAATGAACAGAACTCTCTCCCGGCCTCTAATTCCTTCTCTGATAGCTATGATCAACCCCTTCTTTTGGCCAGAATACTCAGAAATTATATTTGTAACTACAGACCTAAGTTACTTCAGTAATAGAAAGATGATTTGTTTACCTTGATAACCTTGAAGCTCAAGTAGCTTTTGTGAAGCATGATAACTTTATATTCATCCGCTCCTTCATCTACCACATGCCTCAGGGTCAGCAGCTCTTCTCTATTGGAGAGGACAGCACTGCGCCAGGCTGGGTCACCTTCATGGCAGATAACAACCTTTTCTTCAAAAGATTGTATTGCTTCATACAGAACTGCTGGGTCCTCATACTCATCCGGGCAGGTGAACTGGTCCTGGTAATACAAGAAGTAGTACTCAAAAGGTCAGGACTTTTTATGAAAATATAAAAATTATTAAAAAGAAACAAAAACCTAGGTTGTTTTGTTCGTTTGTGGACAGTGCCAACAGTGTTAAGTGCAAGGTCTTCCACCTGGGCTGAGGCAATACCCATTACCAATACAAGCTGGGGGATGAAAGGATTGAACACAGACCTGCCAAAAAAAGTCCTGGAGTACTGGTAGATGAGGAGCTGAACATGAGCAATGTGTCCTCACAGCCCAGAAAGCCAACCGTATCCTAGGCATCATCAGAAGTGTGGCCAGTGGGGCAAGGGAGATGACCATGGCCCTCTACTCTGCACTGGTGAGGCCTCACCTGGAGTACTGCATTTAGATGTGGAATCCTCAGTACGGGAGAGACACAGACCTGTTGGAGCGCTCCAAAATGACTTGAGAGCGGCCTTTCGATATCTAAGGGGAGCTACAGGAAAGAAGGGGACAGATTCTTTAGCAGGGTCTGCCGTGACAGGACAAGGAGAAACGGCTTCAAGCTTAAAGAGGGAAGATTTAAGTTAAACGTAAGGAAAAAGTCTTTCACAGTGATGGTGATGAGGCACTGGAACAGGTTGCCCAGAAATATAGTGCTTACCCTGTCCTTGGAGATTTTCAAGGCAAGGATGGATCAGGCACTGGGCAACCTGGTCTAGCTGTGCATGTCCCTCTTCAATGCATGGGAGTTGGACTGGATGGCCTTTAGAGGTCCCTTCCAATTCTAAGGATTCTGTGACTCTATGAACTCTACTCCCTGCTCTTACATGACTGTCATTTGACACAGCATGTGTTTGAGGTAGAACAACCATAATATAGAAAGGTACAATTTTTATTCTAGCATAACCTGTTCTGATCTCACACCTCCACTGGACAAAGAGAGAATGAGAGCTTATCCACTGACAAGATGGAAAACCATGGGAAGCAGAGCTCTTGGGCAAGCTGGAGGAAGATAAAAATTGTCTGGGGTGTTCTACAGTGTTTGGTTTTTTTCATACGTGTAAAACTACAACAAAATGACTGACTATGAATCCATCAACAGATACCACAATATCACATTACTTCTTCAGCTGTTACACGCCCAGTGACTACAGCCACAAAATTATTTTGTCCAATTTTCTTGGGTTACTTCACAGCAGTTCCACTTCAGTTACATTCAGAACAATTATAAATACCATGCACTAGCAAAGTGTATGAGACTAAATAATACACCAGAGAAAGAATAAAATCAATTCCAAGCTAAACAAGCGCTGATCTGAAGTAACTTGTAGTGACTTACATGGAGGTGTGCTGAATTTTTGCAAGTGGAAACAGAATGGGGACAGAAACAGCACAACATAATCAAACACACAGCAGTGACACCAACCCTTCAAACCACAACTCCTCTGCAGTAACTTCCAACAACATATGGAAGTGTTACTCGGTTATTGCCCATCACAAAAAGATTGATAAATAAATGATGAAATTAGCTCAATCAATTCATAGATTTTTTAAAAAAGTTTATTGATCAATTTATTGCATTTGTTTTCAAGCTAGAACCAATAATTATGGTACTTCCACAAGTGAAACATGGCATGTCCATCTACTTTGTTTCAATGAAAAAGACAAGGGCAAGCTCTGCAATAAAAATAGTCTCCAATGGGTAGCCTGGGGCTACAGAGGAATAATATTGAGTAAATGCAAAATAAACAAATGCTGAGCTTTTCCATTTCAGTTAAGGAAGTTTCTCAGAGTAAAACAACACATACTCCATTTTGCTCTCATCAAACATTTTTCAAGTTTCCCAGTGTTTCCCTAAGAAGACAAATGCAAAAGTAAAAGTAAAGTACAAACAAACAAAGATCCTACCTGATGGAGCTTCAGAGACATGCGGATCGCTGGGGCGACGACCTTATGCAACAGATCCATGTCTGCAAAGACCCACTCATCCTTCGCTGCTATCCGAAAGTCCCCTTTGAACAGTGCGTGGAGGCCATACAGAAAGGAGTCTAAGCTGCAAGAGAAAGGCAGCGGTCACTTTCAGAAGCCATCTGTTCCTCACCAAGCTGGAGCTGAGCTGCATAGGGACCCGCAGCCCTTACACTGCAGGGAGAACCATGGCATAGTTCTGGGAGTGCTCGCTATGAACCCTTGTGGCAGATGTAAAGCAACAGTCATGCTGCATACATACATCTCTTTGGGTAGGTGTTATTCCTTCTGCTTGCACTGCCAACTGGCCATATGAGAAACGTGGCACTCAGAACATGAGTCTTAAGGACCTGTGCATCAACGTGCTGTGTCTACACCTGCTCAGTAGCATGTGGAAGGCAGCAGAGCTGCCCCTCACTGAAAGTTCAATCATCAGCCCTGTCATGGTTAACAGTCTGCTTGCAAGGTAAAATTAATAGTAATGATTAAAAAACAGCTGTAAAATGTATTATTATTATTATTATTATTATTATTATTATTATTTTTTACTAAATCTGAAACTTCTGTCATGAAACTCAAAACCAGACTTGAACATTAAATCAGACGTACTGAAAAGAGCATTAAGTTTCAAAAGCATGAATTAACCCAGGGGCATTTCCTACTGAAACAACAAACCTTAAAGCAACTGCAGGCCAGGTTTCTTTCTTCACACAAGCAACTGGATGTAACCAGGTCTGCCTGACCTTGATAATGGTTTGCCTGGACCAGAGACTATAGTGGAATATAAGAGGGTCAAAACCAAGCAGATATTAGAAAATGGTTGCACTAGATCTTTGTGAAGAGAAACAAGAAGCCTGGGGCTCAGCCTTCACCACGCATCCTGAGCATCCCACAGTGTACAGGAGCCACGCGGGTGGTACTGAGAGCAGGGCCACAGACCTGACACTGCTCTGAAGAACTGATCCTGAAATGGAGGAAAACAGAGCCAGCTATTAAAACCTGGAACCTCCTACAAACCCTCAGGACACGGTCCATCCGCCCACATCTTACTCACTTTTACAGCAGTTGATTTTTTAGATTGTAAAGGCTCTGGAGGGGACAAAGCATTAAGATGTTAGAGGTTTTCACTACTATCCATGCTTTCTCCAGAGAATGCATCATCTTTCCACTTAATTGAGCTGTTTTAATTATTTTGGGAAAAACAAATAGACACATTTTCTCTCTTCTGAGAGAGAGCAAAGAGAGATTAGGAGACTTCCTGGCCTATCTTCAAGCTCAAACACATTCTAATTTTGCCCGTGGTGGGTAGTGTGCTGCAGAAATTAAAACAGAGAGATATGTCTGTTGTTACCAGAAAAGCAGCTGGATACTGATTTTCTCTGTGCAAGCGCCATGCGATACAAATCAACTGATCAGTGGGCCTGAGGGCAGGCAGTGAGGCAGGGCTGTGGGCACTGCTGGGAAACAGCAGGAGCACAGGGAAGCTCTTGTGAATTCTTAACTCATTTGTATTTATTAGTCACATATTAACACATGCCTAGGTGAGGCAGGCACTTAAACCCAGAGCTTCAAAGCACTGAAGCACAGGTTTCAGTGGGAGTCGTTATGCATCTTCAAAGAATGGCTCCTGATCCCTGCTGACCCTCAATCAATCATCTCCAGAATCTGGAAAACGACAATCTGCCCAAGGGTGGCTCAATAGCCATGGAAGCCCTACAATAAAATAGTTAAAAAAGAAAAAGACTGTAGGTGCAGCCTACGTGCCCATAAATGACATCCCTGAAAGAGGTGAGAAATCAGGAAGGGTCCTTCCAGTGGCCCACCCAGAGACAACATCCAATACTCCTGTCTCCGTCCTGGCCTGCAAAACATATCTTAGTAAATAAATGTTCTTTCCAGGATTAAAAACAAACAAACAAACAAACAAACAAACAAAACATGGCAATCCTAAACAATCCCAAAATGTGCACACTGTGCAGCGCAGTTCTTCCGAAGTAATACCCGTTGTATTTGCTATGAAAAGCTGGCTGAGCTGAAGGAAGGAATAGGCAGGCAAAAGAGCTGCTTTTTAAATCATCAGAGGCTTTCAGAGACAAATACAAACACCAGAGTAGACAAACAAAGAGTTTGCATCCACATTCAGAGTGTCCTGTAGGCATCAGCTGATGCTGAACAAGCTGCTGCGAGCAACAGTGCCTGCAGAAAGGGAGGCTCAGACCAGGACATGAAAACTGCAGCTGAGCATCAGTGGAAGGAGCAGAGGGAAGCACGTACAGCTCCCACTGTGTTGAACTCAGGAAGACTCATTCATTTCTCAGCCTTCTGCATAATAAGTTTCCTAACAAGCATTCTTTAAGAACAATTGTGACCGTTACACAGAGTAAAGTAGTGGTGGGAGGCTGAGAGTCAATTATTTCATGTATCATGTTTTCCACCAGAGAGGTCTGAAGGACACTGCTGTATTCACAATGCCATTACAATTTTTCACTCTGCTGCCAATCGTAATGAGGCTTTGGGGCACCTCCTACCTATAACGTGACAGTATTTCAACCCGTTATTTCTGCAACACGCAGCCCTTAATCCACATAAAATAGAGCTGTTGTTGTGCTTCTAATTGCTGCACTCTCTTCTGAAGGCTCTAATGAGATCACAAAGAAGCTGTACACCCAGAGCTTTGATCTCTGCCCCACTCAAGGTTGTTGCCACTTTCTTGGCCCAGTTTGAACACACCTCAATCAGTCACCTGCCACAGTTCCAGGCACATTACACATATTTTGAAACCTAGTGAAGGTAAATTCAGATGCCAAGGAAACTTCATTAATCAGGAAGAGACAGAACTGCTGTTTCTGGCAGCACTGCTGACCCTCTGAGCAGAGACCTGAAAGCTGCTGTTGCATTGCCAAGCTGTTTCTGAAGGCAACCTGCAGGGACACAGGATCCTGCAGCCCAGAGCTGTGAGGAGAGAACGATGCAGCAACATCAGCACAAGAGTGGGCAGCAGAGTCAAAACAAGCACTCTTCTTTCTCCCCCTGTGTTGTTCCAACAGCTGGAACTAAAAGCATTTGATGCAAGCCCAGAACCAGTACAGACAGATGAAAGCTAATGAGCTGGCAACTGCATCTGTGTGTATTTTGCACTCCAAACTCCATTTTCTGTCCTCAGTTTATAGACCTCTTCCAATATTAATTGTGGATTTAGTTCAGCATCAAAACACACACGTACCGATAATAACCTGCACATCTCAGCTCACCTCAAAGAAATAATGATTTATTAAAATATTTTTATATTTTTCCAAATGTGAAACATATCCTAAACATTTATTTATTAGGAGGTCTAGTGGCTAAATAGTGTTATTATGTATTTTTTCCACAGAGGTACACCAAAACGTATCACTCACATTTGAATAAATGAATGGTAATGTCACATCATTCTTCAAATTGCATTTTGTGCAGCATGCCTCCTAATGACAGTTTAAGAGAGCGCGGGATTTGCATAGCAATGTTCTGCCATCTTAATGAATGCATTTATAGTGCAATCTAGTGTTAATGTTGGGCTTCTGCTGACATTTACATGAACAGGTACACTGAATAATTATTTACATACATTATATAAGAGCATTTAAAACCTTGGCTTACACAGTGACATTTACTGATTAATAGATTAGACAAAATCAGGTGTAAATGAGTCCAAATTGATAGTTTACATACAAAATGTAAACTTGAATCTCAATTCTGTAGTTCGCAACTCAGTGTCACATTACCTTTTAATTAGCGTTTTGGTGAAGCAGTTGGATGACTGTCAGTCCTCAAGACAGCAAAGCCCACGTGAAACTTTCCTTTACCCACACAGTTACCCCAGGGGACAAAATATGGGCCTCAGAGCACAGATTACTGTCTATTTTCTCACAATGGACTTATCTGAAACTCTACCAAAATGTGGAGAATTACAACATCTATCTGCCTATCTGACCATTACAACTTAAATTCATCATGAAACTTCTAGCGATATTGTGGACAAGATGCTTCACAGCCAGAATTAATAAAGTTCAAAAAAAAAGTTCAGGGTTGTTTCTTATTGCTGTCTGAAGAAATCTAAAAAGTCATGATGCCTCCTTAAGAAAGCATAAAACCATCATCTAAAGGATGATTCCTTCAGCTTCTGAAGAACCTAAGTGCTTCCCTCCCATCTGACTTGAACAGAAACCTGCAAAGAGCTGAGAGCTGGGGCCAAGAACCAGCAATGATACTGTAATAATCCTCTGTAAAATAATGCTGTAAATTATCCTTTGAAAGAGCTGCTGTCTCTCCACCAAATACAGTGAGGGGAGGGGAGGATCTGCCTTCATTGCCAAAAGTTAATCCTTGGGGAACATCTGCTTCACCTCATTGATGCTGCATGTGTTGGCTTCCCTTGGCAAGCCACGTAAACCTACAACTATCTGAGCCTTGCTGACTTCTTTGTGTTTAAATAACCTTTATGTAGCAGTAAAGATAACAAGTATGATAAGCAGCCATCTGTGCTGCATCCAGTTGAATTTGGGGGATTTTTGTTGTAAAAGGTCTTGATGTCTGAGGGTAAAGCTCCCACCTTGCTCCTTAGGTGATACCGTCTACTAAACTGCTCTCAGCAATTGAAATAAATATATAAAGACAAAAATAAACATCAGTCACCAAAGCCAAAGTCATATTTTTTAGCCCTAGCAATTTATAACTCCTATTGTGCTACTCAGATTCCTATTTTTTTCCAAATCCTTCTGACAGATGAAAGATGCTGAAGGTAACTTACCCAGGTGGGTAAGTGACACAGTTTTTCAGGAAACTTTTCTAAGGGAAGCTTTTGTGAAGTAGCGCTGAAAAAGACTGACACAACTTTCCATTTATTTCCTCTTATGTTATAAAGCTCACGTTAAAAATACAACAATATAACAACACCCTGGAGCAATTTCTTAGTAAAAGAAAACCAGAACTTAATTAAAGATAAAGTACTATATATAATGGATTCAGGAAACCAGAGACAGAGCTGTGCAGTGCATATAGCTACCACAATTCTTTCCCTTCTACAGACTTTTTCTCTGCAATATTTTTTTAATGCTGGAATGTCCATTCCCCAAAAGAGAGAAACTGATAAGGTTTATTGCTTATGTTTCAAATTTCAAAGAGACATGATATAGCTGACTCCTGCAATTAGTAAAATATTTGCAAATAATTATCCTCAACATTCACACTTTCCAAGTTAAGCTTTTAAAAGTCTCTGACAGCATTACCATCTCTTTGCATAGCTACTCACTGTGAAAGCCAATAAAAGGAAGTGACATTGTTACTGTACCTGTACAACTGCCAAAACACTGTGAGGAAGATTTTAAGATCCTGTGCAAAGTACATGCAACGTGATGACAGTTTCAGGAAGATTTTGTGGTATTTTTAGTTGCTTTGCTAATGTCACTGTGACATACCTGCTGCAGACCTAGATCAAAATCACTTTAATCTTTTCCGTAAAAAAAAAACCAAACCTAAATGCTCATC
Organism: Lagopus muta; assembly: GCF_023343835.1. Classification (NCBI taxonomy): domain Eukaryota; kingdom Metazoa; phylum Chordata; class Aves; order Galliformes; family Phasianidae; genus Lagopus; species Lagopus muta. The sequence goes on from NC_064434.1 coordinate 71,464,916, forward strand.
AACTTTTCTATCATGTCCCTATACTCTAAAATTCAGATCATCTGAAAATAGGGCAATATTATTAAACATCATACTAATCTGATTGTGTAGAAATTAAGGGAAAATAAACTTAACCCAGAAAAAAAAACAATAGGGAAAAGCAATATGCAAACACCAGTAGAAAAGAAATGACAACAGCCACTTGAGAAAGGAGAAAGGAGCAGCACACCAAGAAATAAGCCATATGGGCCATGAACTGACTGAAGAAAGACGTGAAAACAGAAGTTACGAACATTTCAACACACAACAAAGCTAGAATGAATATTTAAAGGACTGATTTATAACACAAAATACATTCAAATTCACACACGCTGCCTTTGTTTTCTTGTTAATAAGACAAATCCTCCCTAAGGACTTGCTGATGGAACACTAGCTAGCTTTATTCACAGTTTTGTGCCAATGCAGCAAGGTCAGTCAGAGACTGTATTTTTACTGAACTTCTCTACTGTTATTAAATGCCTATGAACAGAATGATTTCAAATACACCTAATAAAAATCTAAAACTAGGTGAGAAGGTAGACTTCTGTAAAGTAAGTAGTATTAATAAAATGCTCTATCTATTGTATTATCTACTCAGGCTGAACACTTTAAAAAGGACAACAGATATGTTATAAAATCCAAACAAATTAGTACCTCTGAGTGAAAATGGAAGAACCCTAAGAAGAACTTACCATGCTGAGTATGTAAAGATGTAAACTTAACCAAGTAATAGAATTCATAAGCCAAATTTTCTAGGAAGAAGTGCTTTGAATGAATGAATGATGCAAAAGACTGAGAACAGACAAATCCTGGCCTCGAGAGACGAAAGGATCTGTCTTCCTCAGTCACCAACATGGAGTGGCACAGTGACCACAGAAAATGGTTCTAAGGAATACAGCACAGTTACGATTTATTATTTTTCAGCTAACTGGCAGTCAGATTATTTAGCTGTTTATTTCCCATCTGGAGAAAGTAAGCATTTCAGTAGCCAGGCCAGAACCAAGTAAACACCACAGGTACATATTCTTTCAATGCAAGATTGGACTGAAAGATGTTTCATATGGAAAACTGATACTGGTTATTAAGCAAACTACTGAAGTGAAAGAAGTCCAGGAACAGAAGAAAACAAATGACATTACAAAGGAAACAGACTTCACCTTGATCCAAGGTTCTGCAGAGGTTCTACAGTAAGTGAAAAAAGACCAACAGATTTTGGCTTAAAGATCAGTAGCAAAAACACCTAAAACTCACCTGATGGCCATGTTATGAGATGCAGTTCCCAAAGCTCTTCGGCCCAGTATACACAAAGCAAAGGAAAGCGTTACTAGTGGAGAATCCTCATCGCTGTCCAAGTGCTACAAAGTTTTAAAACTTGCATGTTATTCTAAATACAAATAGCATCCTAAAAAGCATTTTAATACTGTAAATAATAAAATACAATAGAATCTGTCTGTAGCTGGATCTGCACACAAAAACACTCTTTGCAATTAATAGAACAAGAACAAAAACATCACAATCAGAGTCTTTCTGCAAAATGCTAGCTTATTTTGCCCACTGACTAGAAACACAACATTCCAATCTTAGGAGGTGGGATCTCAAAGGAGATCTCTGCTGGTTTATTTATTGTTGTTTCACTGTTTTTCTCCATCCATTACTGTAAGACAAAACACTCTGCTTACTGCTAAGAGATGCTGCAATTGGAGGCAGCAAAAGCCCATCCATGGGACAAAGGATACACATGAGACCTCTGGACAGATTTCAGGAGAAAAATTCATTCAAAAAACTTCTAGTGAATACCAGTACATACATCACAATTACAGAATCACAGAATCACAGAATTGTAGGGGTTGGAAGGGACCTCCTGAGATCATCGTGTTCAACCCCCCTGCCAAAGCAGGTTCCCTACACCAGGTTGCACAGGTAGGCATCCAGGCAGGTCTTGAACATCTCCAGAGAAGGAGACTCCACCACCTCCCTGGGCAGCCTGTTCCAGTGCTCCGTCACCCTCACTGTAAAGAAGTTCTTGCGCAATTACATGCCATTGAGGACACTGACCTCACATTTCAGCAAGCTGTCAAAATATTTCATTCACATTCACTAGCTTAAAAGTGTTTTTTTTTTTTTTAACTGAAATTTTCACAAAAAAATTGCTTACTATCAAGCAGGAAGAAAGATTTCAACAGTCTCTCATGAATTTGAATGTTTAGGAGAGTACATATTATTTCAGCCCATGCAATGGGTTATTTCTTTGACTCTAAGACTGAAGCTACTTAGAGAATACTGCTCCTTCTACAAATTATTCTGATTTTCAGGCTATACAATGAAGCTTTTTAAAATCTCATCTCATATATGACCTTACCTCTATATAGAAGGTGAATTACAATAAAATAAAATATAAATACGTAAATATATATATAAATGGAAGTGCATGCATATGCACTCGTGCAGGCATTTGTTTGCCCTTTTAATTCTAACCTAAGTTAGAAGGAACTACAAGTCTATTGGGTATCTCTAAATCTATTGTTCTATTCAAAAATTACAGCCAGATTGCAAATCAGAAGTATCATTTAGCACAGATTTTCACTGCACCATAGATTTTTTTGTGTCTCGGAACTTGGGAGTCAAGCCAGGAGAGGGGCAAGGAAGGGGATGAAACATTCCCAGCAGGAGGAGATGGTGAGGAAAGCTCAGAGGACAATTCAATGAAAACAACACCAATGTAGTGATGTGCAGAGGAACTGGTGGAATGGTATTGACGTGCAGAGTTGCAAGAAAGAACTGAATTGGAAAAGAAATATCACGATTGAACAATGTTATGCTATTCACATAAGGTGAGTGGTAGCAAATGGGATGTTCAGTCAGTGATCCTGAATGAAAAATATCCGAATACGATTGTATGGGGCGAAGAAATATACACTTCTCATTTTTTCCCAATGTCAGCAATAATCAGAAAATTAAACAGAGGAATATGCTTTGTCTGCAACTGCATTCTCTCTCTGGGCTATTTTGAGTATTTCATGGAAATACAATAGAACATTTCTGCCAAATGGTTGCTGACCACCAGTAATCCTAGCGGCTGAAAGCACATGAATGTGTAGCTGCAAACCTGCCCTTGGCCTTCTAGAGCTGTACTGTCATTTCACACACTCTTGTTACGTAGTTCACATTTGAATTATCAGCTCTCAGGAGTGAACTATACGAGTTGTTCGTTTGGTATGCACTTCCCTATCATTTGAGGATCACACCAAAGCATAGGCAAACGTTTGGAAAGAGCAAACAAACATGGACAAATGTTGGGCAAGCAAACACGGGCTGCACTGAAGAACAGTAATGTCCTGATGTCATTCCTTGAGCACAGCCTGCTCCAGCAGAGCTTCTGCAAGCACTTGTTAAATCCACACTTCCTAGAGATTATAAAATTAATAGTGCTGGAGAGTATGCATAGCATGGAATTGGTTCTGTATCCAGAGACTACCGCTTTGAAGCTTCTTGAGACTAAGTTTTTTGCACAAGAGTAGTCTGTAATGTGTGGTTTTCCTTCCATTTTACAATGCAAAGGTTTTTCATTTATGTTAAACTTAATAGCTTAAATGGTATAATTTTTCCTGTACTAATCCCGAGTAACCATGTATCATTCAAATCCAATCTCAGAAATTACAACTACTACTCATAAAAGAACGTATGCTTACCTCTGCCCTTTTCCTGGCACAGTACTGAATCCAGTCCAGATAAACACTGCAAAAACTAGCTCTTGTTATTCCTTGTAGACAAGGAACATAGTCTTCATCTATGTTAATGTTAAACATTGCAAGGTCACGTTCAATATAATGCCACTTTGCATAAGGCTGCAGCGTCTTTTGGATGGATTCATCTTTTATCCACTCAAGAATTTTGGGAGAGCTTGCTGTAAAGTATATTATACTCTGTTGACAAAATGAGTAAACATTAGTCATTCTGTCTCTGATTAAAGCAGAAATATTTTATGCAGAAAAGAATAAATCAAATAAGACAACACTAGCAACCCATAGTGGTACATATTGTTCCTGTTTTTTAATGCTCAGAATCAATGCTTCACCAGACTGTTTAGTTAGATGGTAGTAACTGATATATGAATAGCAGGAAATGGAAATAGAAGTCACATATTTAATACCTTGGTGCTTTACAGGAAAATTAATACAAATCAATGGACTGCAATACAAACAAGGAATTCCCACACTGCAATGCACACATTATGGAATAGTAGTGGGCTCACAGAGCCTATCAGCAAGAAGGTGATATTGACAAAAGTTCAGAGAGATTTTGAAAAAAGCAGCAGTAGCTGGCCACATGATTGAAGCAGGCTTCTTTTTGCTATGTAAGCTGCCTGCTATCTGAGTACGAAGCTTTTCTAATTCTTCAACAAAAACGTTTCCACAGCGATTTAAATCTCATACAGGTGAGATGTGACAGATGTGTACAACTCTGAAACCCCCCTCCGAAATTTTAATTTCTGTTTTTACTCTGCATTTAGTAGCATCACTATTTTTGATATTTTCAGTGAGATTAGTAAAGAATAAAGAATTATAAGTGTAATATGAAAAAGCTAATAAATAATGCAACTGAATTTACATTTATAAAGCAAGAAGGAGGAAGAGCACTCACCAGGAGTTCTTTGACCAAATACAGAAATACAAGAAAGCAGCAAGACTCACATCTCATGCCTGTGCCTGAGTTTCTAAGCTTAAGTTCTAACCAGTGGGTCTGCAACCTTTAGAATCTTAGTAAGAAAAATCTATCAATGCCAAATTTAAAGCTTGTTTTCAGAAGAACAGGAAACCTACGGAGAAGTTCCAGTCTTGCAAAGGAAGGTGACAGCAGCTGAGAAGGCACATTACAACACTTTATCATTAGAATGTTTTGTTTTAATTAAAGATATTCATTTAAAACTGGATTCCAAAGCAAACAAGAGATGAACGAACATGACAAGATGATGTAGTTCTACTTTACCTATGAAACAGGAATATAATTAAGCAAATAAATATATAAAATTAAAATACGATGAAAATGAAAAAAAGGACAGAAGCACCACCAGCCCTTTTACAAATCCCAGATGCCATCCACAATTTGTCATTCAAACTGCACAAAAATACACAGATAAGAGTAAAATTAAGTTCCAATGGAAAAAGACAAGGTAGAGTAATATAGATTGGGGATAGTGCCTTAATTTCTTGACATGAGGAGAAACAATATGAAATCTTCTGAAAAAGATTCACAAAGAAACAATAGGATCTGAAAACTCTGAGAATGCAGACTTCTGGAATAGCAGAAGACATTTAAATAAGAATATATTGAGAGGAGACAGAGGAGGCACAAGGGAAAATATCACAGTAGTTGAGCAGGAAATGATTTCAAAATGTATGCAGGAGGGTTGCAGGAGCTGACCCACTTTGGTTGTGGAGAATAAAAATCCCCTTACAAGAAAAAATAAGGGCCTTTCTGGACTGCCAGTGGAACTGCAAATGAAATAAATGCACAAAGAATATTAAGCTCAATGTAACTCACTCTTTAAAAGATCAATCTAATAATTATTCATGAAGCATGGAAGTGAAACAAAGCGTAAGTTTTCTTCACTGATTTTCAAAATACACTTTGCTTTTCTTATTATTCTCACCTGTGTTTCCAAAAAACCAAATTCAGCTAGGAAAATAATGAGACTGGCAATCAGACACTGAAACAACAGAACTTCTGCCACCTAATTAAATTCCACTCTTAGTAGCTCTTCCTGGATATGTTTTGTCCAGGAGTACATTCTCAGCTATATAGCAATTCAGAAATGATACAGCAAATATTTACAATATTATAAGCTACAAAGTACAAACTAGAAGCACTCCAAGCACTCAGTGTGATGGAGATGCAGTTACTGCTGAAGCTCAAGTCTATGGGTTTTCTGAGTTAGTGATTTGTCTTGCCTGAATACTGTATTAACTACACTTCTTACAATTACCTTCCTACTTCGTTAAAAGGAAAGTGTCAAGGGTTTAAAATGTTCACAGTGGAATTGCCCAGGGTCTTCACAGCTCAAGATTCCTCCTTAAGAGGAAGCTGAGAAAGGAGTGAATTCTCACCTCTGTTTCTGGTATCGTATGTTTATCCAAAGGTTAAGTTTCAGCAGCACTAGACAAACAGCATGACAGCTTATCTGATACAAAACATAATCTTCTCATCTTCCTAGGCTGTACTAAGGATTTTATCAAATCTTATTATCAAATCTTATCAAAGTCTCTGTTTATGGAAAAAATGATTAATTTGAAGAATAGGAGAAAAAAAAAACTCCTTAAGGGTTTTTTTGGGAGTGCCATTCTGAGGAAGAATCCTACTGAAACCAAGGGAGATCAGGCACAGGCTAAAAACTAAGCTGACAACAGGTTATTATCATCCCTCGTTCATCCTTCCCTAAGAAGGGAAGTAGATTAAGAGACTGGAGCCTTTCTAAGGATGAAGATCTGTAAAAACATCCTAGCAGAGTTGGCTCACAAAATCAATCCAAAAAAGATTAGATTTGGAAACCTTGAAAGTCACAGACGCTGAACATTACAAAATCTGTACCCAAGGGATGTGGAGACACAGCACATTTCAGAAGCACAGAGTTCATTTAACCCTTTCACTCAAGGCAGAATCAATTTCACTCGTATTGTAAGGGACAAAAGTTTGCCTAAGCAACCTTTTGTATGTCAGCTGCCTCTCAAGTATTTCTGGAATAGAAGCCCTAAACTGCCTTCCAGTTAACTTCCTATGTGACTGCTTCAAATTTTCCACAGTCATCTCTTGTTTCAGTTGATTTTCAGGGATGAAAAACCTCCTGTTTAAAAAGCACAATTTTTTGTAACTTTAATGAGCTGCTGATTTGATTCCATCATAGACTGAGATGATTTTCAGTCTCATATGCCATCAAAATCTGAATCATATCATTTCGCATCACTTTAAATTCAAACTACCTTTTAAAGTCAAGTGAAGCAATTGTAGCAAATATATTAATTTCAGATTAAAGAAGCCTTTTTGTTTGTCTGTTTAGTTTAGGTACAGTCCCTAAAAATAATTGAATTAAATTGTTAGAAGTGTTGTTTGTTTTTTTTTTGTGGCTGAAATGAAATAAGCATGTTTACAGGCTGTTTTGTTTTTTTAATAATTAAACCAAGTTGGTTACTGGGCCTTGATGTTTGTAAAATTATTTAGGAAACTCCAGCCTGCGCTTTACAGAGTAATTGACTGCATGACCAAAGCACATTCGTGAGGCAATTATCCTGTTTTTACTGCACTGGGTCACTTGCATATAAAGGTGATTAATTTATTTACAGGAGGTCTCTCTCTATGGTTGACAGGAGTTTTAAAATCGCAGAGATGTAGGTAGGAAGGAGATGTCAGAGATGGTTGGGAGCTTTGGTAATTGGCTTAATGGCAGTACTAGTGACATAAAAGGCAGCATTTGGCTTTTGTTGCTTCAGCAGAAGACAGTACTGCACAGAAATTTCTTCACTTGCTGGGTTAGAAAGGGTTTGGCTTTTCTGACAAATGAGTATCTGTGTGGTCTTTGTGATCTTAATAACACCGCAAACACAAAAACCAAACTGTCACTGAAGCTTTGCTTTATAAGAATGCTTCCTCTGCCTCTATCAGGAAAGGAAGCTAACTCACCTTCTCAATTTCTGCTTAAACACGCCTGCAACTTCCTGTACAAAGTGTATCTGGTCAGAGTCATATGTTACGAAGGAGACATGAGTTAATTATCCCTACCTAATAATGAGCTAGTATGACTGCCAGCAGTGTGAAGGAATAAATACAAAGCCAGTTACTTCAAATACTACTCTTAGCAGCCAGCCATCATTTTTGACAAACCCGCATAAGTCCATTTTAGCCAACAATTTACCTTTATGTAGTATCTGATAAGAATTCTCCGCAGATCGAACACTTGCAGCATCGTTGCAGCATTGTTATCAATGATGCTATATCCTTCAAGGATGTACTGGGTTCGTGTTATTTCCCATGTCAGCCATCGGAGGTTAAAGGCTGCATTACATGATAACAAGTGAGGCAAGTGTCCTGGCTTACAGCAGCAGCAGCCTTCATCGTCTTCATCTCCTTCTGTTATAGCCTCCACTTCTCTCTGCTGGCAATATGTCCCTTGGCAGTGAGGAAAAGAGAGTATGCTGATAGTTATTGTGGGGTGGGGGAAACAAAGGACATCTGACTGGAGAAAGTAGGGCTGAAGGGTCTATGCATTTACCAAAAATCCAACAGAAAGAACTACAGCAACAAATTAGATGTGTAAATTGATTCATGTGCAGTAGAAAATGAAGTGCTGTCCATCGTTTAGTTAATATCACCTATAACAACCTTAAAAGGCCCAATATAACATCCTATGCATTTGGTTCTGAGCTGAGCTACAGGGCATTGCTTCTGCCTCAACAAAAACTCACCAGGAAGCAACGCTAAAGATTCTTGCTCCATCAGGCATAGTAAGAAAATTGATCCAAGTCCCAGTCTGTTTCTTCAACATAAAGGACACAAACAAAGATTTTACAGTCTGTCAGAGAACTTACAAAATCTGTGTTAGAGTGAACTCTCTCGGAAAGCGTGCTCCAAAAATAACATGCAACTGGTTGCTCTCTCTCCCACTGAAATAAAAGCTATATCAGATCAAATGTTTGTAATGAATAGCACTAGTGGCAGTATATCACGAGGACAGAACAGCTCTCTAATTAGCCAATTAGATGGGCTTTAGATCAAAATATTTCTGAAAAAGTCATCTTAATTTAAAAAGAAGTTATGAGGACAATGCAGAAACAATATTTCTGTTTTGCAGACTGCATTTCTGACCTGTGTTGCGCACACTTCACAGAATCACAGAATCACAAGGTTGGAAACGACCTGCAAGATCATCTAGTCCAACCACCCTCCCATTCCTATTAGTACCACAAGCTACTAAACCATATCTCGTAGCTTGATGGCCAACTTGATGGCCAACCTGAGCCCATCAGGTTTTGAAATCTATGAATGTGGTTTCAAAACCATGTTGGACACTACAAATCAAAACCAGAGGTGGACACCCAAGTGTTTCCCACAAAGTTTTCAAGATACTTGAGCTATACGTTCTTGATGCAAGGACCCACTTAAAATTTATACTTTGTGGGCTACTGCAGAGCTTGCTCTCCCCTGAAGTTCTCCACAAACTATCACTCAAGGCCACGCAAGTCACACATATGTCTCACATATGCTTTTTGCTAGTGGTTCAGTGTCACCCCACAAGAAAGCTGGCTCAGTCATTTCCAGATAGTATCAATAGGAGAGGAAGGAACAAGACACTGTACTGCAGTTTCTGGAGAGGGACACTCTCAGTTAAAGCTTCAACTGGAATCAAAGATGCAGCATTTACCAGTATGCACTCATTTCTCCTTATAAGTTCCTTAACAAGTGTGTCTCCCGCATAACAATTCAAGCGTGCATCCCTGGTACCACTCACCATTCATTTTTGGGTGAAATATGGTATGGGATATATATTTAACATATCAGCAAATACACTTCAGAGAGCTTTTTGTGTTCTCATTGTCAAAAATAGCAAGAAAACCACATTGTTTCAAACGCTTCTCTGATAATTTTATTACTAGAAACTACGTAAATAAAGTAAGCGACACCTATGAAACCCCTGCCAGGACCAATAAACCTGTTCTGTCATGCCAGTTTAAATAAGAGAAGAATATGGGTACGTTTATAAGTGAAAACTTACACTGTGTAACCAATATTGTTCACACACTGCCATGTTCCCCCTTCGATTCAAGGGTATACAATTATGACAAATTATTAAATATTTTAAGTAACCTAAATATAAGCATCTTTCCATCCAAGACTGCCACAAAGTACAAAATATGGCCTATCTAGCTGACATTTTCCGTGGGACTGGACATGAACTGAACTGTTTCTGCTTCATATTTCACAGATTTCTACATGAATTAACACTTAATGCTTAACAGCAAAAAAGCAGCAACTGCTCTTGGTCACTGGATGCTTCTCTGAAGTCAAGTCAAAAGACATTATACACAAAGTTAAGTAGGGAAAGGCACATCCCTCTGTACATAGGCTGAAAAGGGTAAAACAACCATTCCACACTTGTGCTCTTACTCTTGTCTATTTTTTGAAAAGTTGAAGGTCTTACAATATTACATCGAATTTAAGAGATCAGTCCTCACCTCAGGTGCTAAATTAAACTTGCCAGGTGTTTATAAACGGGGAAAAACACAAACCTAATAACCACTGCTGCTAATCTTACAACTATTGGAGTTAAAAGATGAGTTTGCTTTGTTTCCATTCTTAAATCCATTCTTCTGTTTTGTCTACAAATATCATGTTTCATTCCTATCAGATGCTGGCTATGTTTTAAGACGTTCTCTAGATCACCTGTGTTAATGAATACCTTATATTGTATATATACTGGAGACTCTGCAATTACTAGTTATCTTAAGACATTTATTTTGTAAAACATAGAACCAAAAGAGGCAATAACTGGAGAATTCATGGGACCCTCAGTGTCTGAGGGAAGCTGTCACGTGTACAGAAAATAAGAGAAGTAGCCAGAACAATTATTTGCTTTCTCAGCTAATTCAACAGGTAAGAAAAATATCTCCAAGTCATCTGTGCTAGGTAATTTCATTCAGTGAAACTTAAAATGATACTACAGTAAACACAATCAACATTGAACTTGGGAAGACAGAGATGTTCTACCTAGGACCATATTATTACAAATGCTCTGGGAGCGAACCAAGGAGTTCATGTGGTCATTCCACAAATTAATTTAAAAGAATGAGATCAGGGTTGTGCTCTGTCAACATCTGGCAAACACACCCTCGCTTAACAATGGCTATCTGATGGACTCTGGTACTGATACCCTGGGGATTTGGTGTCTGGATTGCTTGGAGAGCCTCAGCTTACTTTAAAGGTCTGAGCTCAGGCATGGCCAATGTTTTTTGCCACAATAACAAATCCGTTTTGTATCCTCGGTCCCAACTTATCTGCTGATTAATATTTCCAAGCACCATCTAGTAAAAAGACTCAAGTTTGTGAAGACAATAGCTAGATTTGATGCTCAAGCACATGCTGGTTCCCCTCATTTCCTGCAGTCAGTTCCAGACAGAATGCTAGAAATTTTCTTTTGCCCTTGAATGAATCTTCCTTTAGGCCATTAATGCACTGGCTGGACTTTGATCCCAGTAACTCTCATGTCATTGATAAATTTCATTTTACAGCTGCATCAATCCTTTTTGGCTCTTTACTCGAGATTCTAGACACTGGTACCACTGAGACTAAGAGCATGTGCTCAGTTTTATGCACTGAGCCAAACAGGACAAGCCACAGCCAATGAGATTAAGCATTAGTGTACATCTTCTACAGAACAGTGACGCTAAACTTTCTTATATGTGTTACAAGCTGATGAATAAAATGCCAATTTTATATTGCTTCTCCAAAAATTAGCAAGTTCAAGCAATTCTAAGAGAATTACGAGAAACTAAAGAGCAGGGAGCAGAACGTGCACTTCAGTCATGCAATACAATTAAGTGTAGTGCCATTGAACATTAAAATACAGGAAAATGTTTTCACTGGTAATTAGCCATTTTAAAATCTGAAGTAGAAAGAATGAAAATAAGCTTTCTCTCTTTGCTCAAGCCTAGCCATTCACGGTGACCCTTGCTAGTACAGATGAGACTGATTCGTTTGTAAGATATGTAACGCTGGCTGGCTGCCAAAGGTTCATCAATGCAAGAACATGTGCCAGATCAACAAAGCAAGGTCAAACTATGTGAGCTCAGGAGAAAACCAGTTTGAGAACTTGAAACTCTTTTTCCTGACACATCAGGACTTAAGGACTGACTTGTGCTCTGCCAGAATGATCTGACCTAAATGGAAATGAGAACACTGAAACTGAAGGCTGCAATCTTATTTCAAGAGGACACAGAAAACATACCTCAACTAATAACCTCCTAGCCCTCTAGAATTTCAGGCTGAAGTGAAGGTATGCTTTTAAATTTAATTTCGGTAACTCAGTGAGTGAAAGGAAAATTATTTTTCAGTTCTGCTGGAGTCGAAAGAGAATCCTGCAAGATGACATCTAGAAACAGTTTTATATGGCTTTTCTGTTCACTACAGCAGGTAGTACGTATCACCAAGAAGAAGCATAAAAAGCATAATTTAACATCTTCTCCTGAAACAAGCCTTGTATATAGCTCTAGAAACAAAGGACTGAACGGAGCTCCCAAATGGAAACTCATGAATCCCAGAAATGGATGTGCTCTGGTAAACAGTACCTATTTTGGCTTCTTCCAGCTCTTTTTCTTGTAGAATTGAGATTGTTAATAATAATAATAATCTGTTTGCTGTGATGTGTCGTTTCAAAAAAAAAAAATCTCAGAACTTAAAAACAAAACTGAAACAATACCAATTTCTCAAACATCAGATCTATTAACTGTAAAACTGTGATTCAGTTTTCAACTGTTTCAGGTGCTTGCATGCCTGACAAATAATTCATTTTCCAAAGTAAACAGACTAATAACAGACATCACATCACAAAAACTGAGTCATGTTATAAAACCCCAGGTGAAAGAAAGCATTCTCAAAGGATGCTGGTTGTTAAACTTACAGCTACCAAACACAAGAACCTCTCACGTTACCTCTTTTGGAACGTAATGCAGTGCAACATTTTGTTTCCAACAAATACTCATTTTCAATAAAAAGGTCACTGAGCGTCTAACAACACTTCCTTTCCTTCCAGAAGTTTGCCCCAATACACCCATACATACATACAAAATTGTGAGGGGAAAAAAAGGCATAAAATATTTATTCTATTCTGCATTATAGATACTAAAGCATTCTATTTGAAATGCATAGAAACATATACTGCTGTGGCATTACTGTACACCTAGAAAGGTTTCTGTACTGCAGATTTCCTTCATTCAACATCATGCCTAGAAAGGTTTATGTCTTTTTCAATTAAATCATTGTGATTAAAGCATAGAGATCTCTTTGCAGCCTTTCTGTTTGTGCCCATCTTTCTGAGCCTTTGTTCTTTCCTGCAAACAATGTGCATTCTGTTCTTTTAACCTTCTCTTGAAAGAGATGTGTTAAAACAGCTGCTCTTCCCTGAACTTGCTACGTTTTTTCAGTATCTTTTGATGGTTTTGTGCATACAATGAATGTACTTCAAGCATGATTTCAGCAAAGACATGAAGGTGGGCATTTTTATTTCCCAACAGTGTGAAGTGATTTGTAAAAGTAAAAAAGTGAACACTGCAATCAGTCTTTAAATAAAGAATGACTCCTGCTAGTGCTACAGAGCTTTCAGACACAGAAATCAAACATAATGTACTCGCTACTGTCATAAAGCTATACAGTATATATACATGCTGCCAAAATGAGTAACTGTCCTTATTTCTTAGAAATCATTACAGTGCCTAAAGCACATACCCTAAACTGACTGCATTCATACACCATTTTGCGTGCGAAATAAACTAGGTAACACAGAGAAAGCCCCACGGGCGATCCCACCCTGCTGTCACAGCTGCTTGCCACAATGTACAATTACAGCCGTGCTTGCTCTGTGCTTCTTTCCTTGGTTCATCTAATGAAGTTCCAAGTGAAGCGTGAATACTGCACGTGCAACATTCAGCAACAAAATCACAGCACAGATTTAGAAGTTAATTACATGACTGAAGAATACTAGGAACGAGCTAGAAAACAGCTCCTCAAGAAATCAGCATTACCATCCATAAGTAATTTCTGCTCGCGCAACACCTAACTGGATGGTTTCCAAAAGACATTTTGTTGAGGCATAGACTAAACAGGAAAATATTTTAAGTACTCCTCATTCTACAGGGAACTTGCAGGTGGTAGATATTTTGACATTCCTTCTGCTTGTTCCCCAATTGCAGGCTTTCCCCTGTCTTTTCCTTTCAAATTAAATGATACATTACATATTTCTTCTGGCAGGTTGCTCTTAGCATAGTGCTGTGGTCTAGCACAGACAGTACAGCTAAGTTACTGAAGGGCTTGGTTCACTTATAGCAATGTGCAAATATCTACAAATTTTCACCTAGCCTGAGCTCATCTGTACCTTCTCCATTTTTGATAGAGGAGATGGGCATCTCTGCTTTATACACAGGATTAATGGCACGGTGGAGACACATCCCCTCTTTGTCATCAGAAAAGACTGAAGAACTAATTCATACAAGGTGTGTTATTTGAACTGGACTAAAGATGGTTAAGGGGAAACCCAGATTTGTCAACTCTTATTTCAGTTTACTCAATCTGTATCTTCTTACTCTTACTGCAAAGATAGATTTAACAGCTGAGACACGTGTTTTGATTACATACGGATAGAAAGGAATCTGGATTGGTCATTTTACAATGCCAGCTCTTAATGAAGCTGGATACAAATAGGGGAGGCAATTTTTCCTGCTCCCAGTATGCATGAATTCAGAAGACAATGTGACCTCTTTGGACATTGCAGCACTGCCAACACAGCTTTTCACCCACAATGACAAATGCAGGAAAATCCAGACTCCTTGATGTAAATAGTCATTTTGGCTTACTCAGAAAACAGTCACAGAGAACTTTGTTATGATTCATTCATTTCCCAGGCAAATGTAGACTTCCTATTTATGGAAGACTGGATTTTTAGGGCCCTCAATTAAGATTACATGTTTGAAATTGAAGTAGAAGTGAAGAAGCCAAAGCTCAAAAATTACAGACTCCGAGTTCTTGCCCATTTTTATCCTCTTTGGGAAAAATGAATTGGAAACCATTCATTAGAATGAATGAAGTCAGGGTCCTATGTGAAATTCAGCATATGACCAGACAACTAAAAATAGGAATGTGAGATGCACAAAGCAAAAGAAACATGGCTGTATGTGGACTTAAAGCCTGATGCTTATCATGCACTGCCTCTTAGCTTTGAAAGCTCCAAAGTTCTTCCAGCAGTTTAATGCACTCTAACTACATACAGAAAAAAAATCCTACTGTATTGAGTTGTATGTTCCCCATCACCGCCACGGAGCGTTTGCAAGACTTGCAATGGGAAGAACCTGCCCAGCTGGTGCAGGAGATGGTCCCCTCCTACTTCCCAGGGGAGCCCTGCCTAACTTCCTGCCCCAACTGGAGCAATCCTGCTGAAAGGATGGTTTTCTGTTGTCTGAGCTTTCACAGAGCTGAGGACAACCCTTGAAACAGCCCCTGACCTGTCCCCTTATGCAGCTTTGCCATCATGTCAGCCCTTCTGGCTCCTTTTACTCAGACTGTATGTTCTACATGGATCCCTGTGTCCCCTTCTCTCCTCAGGTATGTTCTGTTATTTGCTACACATAGGCTTTTCTTCTCTAGGTCCAATAATGTAACCCAATATATACACCCTCCTTTTTCTTCCCAATACATCTCCTGTAGTCAGAGAAAATATTAGGTGAACTATTAGGAAAAAAAAAAAAAAGGTGAAGAAATCATCCAGTTTGTATCATATGAGGACACAAACTAATCATACATTTTCTCTCACAATCTGGGTGAGATTCTCATTCCCATTTTTCCTGCTCCGCTCTTCCTCCTTCAGTAATTTGTGCTTTCCTGGTTCATGGTTGGCTGCTGCTATGTTGGTCCCATTCATAGGGACTTCTGAACACTCAGATGAGTGTTCCTTCAAAGGCTGCTGATCTCCTGAAGACCACAAGAGAGAATGGGGAGGGGGACAGCTATGACTGGAATTCAGCTGGTTCCAGAAGACACATTAGAGGAGGTGATGGCTCACTTCAGACTGAATTTACAGAGCTGTTGCAGACAGCAGATGTTTTAGAGCTGCTTGCAAATAGAGACAGTGTTAGGCAACTGGCATGGAAGCATCAACTTTCAGACCCATTTGCTTGCAGAAATTAATTTTAAGAAATCAAAAGATGTCTTCACAGGTAGCACTATCATTTTTGAGCTTTTTGCTCTCAGACTCAGATACAAAACAGTTCCAACCTGGTAATGAACCAACCCAGCTCAAAATTATCTTCCTCCCCAGACACTTTGCAACAAAACTATCATCTACTCACTCACTACACAACTTCCAACTCTTTAAGCCTGCCTTCTAGGCCCCCAATCTTTTTATCCAGCCAGAATGTGGTTTGAGTATCCTCCCACATTTTTCATTGGTCTTTGCAAGGTTTACTTTTCTTGAATGGCATTGGAGTGGTGTTGATGGAGAGGAACCCAGCAGGAGGTGGCAAATTAAAAAAAAACTCTCACAGCTTAAGCATGAAAAATTTCTTTCTTTCTTTCATTTCAAATCCTACAAGGAACTATTTTAACAGAAAAGCAAAGATGGTTTGGTAAAATCAGGATGGAAGATAATGGAAACATGTATGGTCCTGCTCACTCAAAATTCCAAAAAAGTAAACACAATGTCAGCAACTTGTAAGATACATCACTTTTCAGACATACATAAATCCAACCTGGAAGTCACTTTTATTTTCAGATCTGCAGACATGAAACATATTCTGGCTTCACAAAGTTTCCATAGAGAATTGTACTGTGAGCAACTAAGAGGGACCAGAAATAACAGACTGACTAAAACTGTCCTAAAGAACAAAAACAACAACAACAAAAACCACCAAAACCAACAATTATCTCAGAGATTTATCAGCCTGTGAAATCAGCAGTATTACAACTGAGGGATTTGAACTGCCACAACATTTAACTGTTCTTTAAGAGCAACTCGGATCTGCATTTGTCTTGCCTGGACATGAAAGAAATAAAAGCAAATTCCAAATCTCCACGAAAGAAAACCTTTCCACCTGTGGCCACTATAAGACATTAACTTCATTGCCTATCTCTAACAGATGAGCACCACTGCATACCTTTGGGGTGCAAAAGAAGATAATTCTTGCATCGATGTCTTTGAAGTTGAAGAAAGCCACAGACATGCGTACATCACCATCATTACAAACAACAAGGGATTATAAGGCTGATAAACAAATTCCCTCTTCCTTTCCAATTGCTTTTTCTTACAATTTGCCTCTGTACTGAATTGGTATCTCACCAGCTACTACAACACCAAATTGTTTCAGGCTTTTTTTTTTTTATCTTTTTCCACAAAACTTTTCTTAAAATAGAAGAATGTTATTTTCCTCCTCAGCATACAGAAAGGAAAGTGAGCATGAAATACATACCACAACCTGCTTAACAGCAATCTGTTGCAGTCAAGACCTGAGCTCACGTGTAATTTCCTATTTCTCTCCCACATCTAATTGCATTCAAAGCGTCAGTCCATCTCCTGTTTTCTCATATGCAACCTTGATGAAAAGTTGCCTTGATTACACATCCCTCGACACGTTGTCCATTAGTTGCTCAGCCCTTGAGCCTGAGAATCTGTTTATTCCAGGATTTCAAAACTCCCAGCATCTGCATCACATTCCAAGCATCACATCTTTGAAAGGTTACAAACCCAAGCAACAACTACAGCCAAGGCACACAGCGTGAAGAGAATTTAAAAATTGTTGAAAAGCCTGGTGGATTTGCTTTCTTTTTTCTCCCCACTTCATGAAGAAAACAGGAGTGTGATACTAACAAGCCCCACAAACAACACAGCATCTAGGAAGGGGATGCAAATATCTTTCCCTAGAAAGGAGAGTCATGACAGAAGAACACATTCATCAGCCGAATTCAGCATATCCCAAATAAGAGAAATATGAAAGCTTGATTTACTTGCTTCTTCTCTCCTACTCCACAGTGATGGAAACCATCTCAGCACCAGCATTTTGCATGATTTGGCATGGTATATTTACTGTGGGAGGCATCTTACGATTTTTGGTAGTGTTTCAAAGGCCAGTTTGTGGGGAAGTTGAACAATTTTAATAGCAACTTCAATTTTTGTGATTATGGAGAGAGAAAAATAATTTGAATACTTGCCTAAGTGTAACATGAAAGATCAGTGAACCAAAGAAAAACTCAGTACATTTTGTTTCTGAATGTCTTGTGATACTGCAGAACACGAGTACAAATTTCTTAACATTCAAGTTTTGAAAATCTGTAATTCAAATAATGATAACAAGAAATACAGAGTTTTTAAGCAGAAATATCAATTTTAAAAAATGGCAGGAGGGAATGTTAAAATCTATGTTAAGATCTTAAGATCAAAAATAGATTTGTGACAGGTTAAGAAACACAGGCAGTTTCTGCTGTTATTTAAATCATCAGGAATCCTTACCTCGAAATTCCAGCCCTCTGAGCTGAAAGGTGACCAGGCCATTCCCAATTTCAATCAAGTGCACAAATGCATTTAGATAATCTGATGCTAGAATAAAACAGTCTCCTGTGTTGTAGTTTCCCCAGCGGCCCAGAATCAAATCTCCACAAAGCGACTCCTGCAGCGATCTTGTCAAATGCTCATAAAAAATTGAGTTGAGATTATTGTCATCATTTCCTGCAACCAGAGCAGCAGATATTTGTAAACAAAACAAAACAAAACAAACAAATAAATAAACTAAGCCATTCTGCACAAAATCCTATCCTCTTTTTCACTCCTGCATCAGACCTCTTCCTCCAGCTAGGTGGAGAGAACTATCTTCCTGGAGATAGTTTACATGAACTGCACTACAAAACTGCTAAGTAGTTTCCCTTAGAGAATCAGGCCTGAAACTTTTGTTTAATACAAACAATATCATAAATCCAACAATGAATTAGTGATAACAGAGATCAAGCTGAACCGAATTACCTTCTTTGTGTTTTACAACATCAAGAATTTGTCAGCTCCACTGAGAGACTCTGCTATGCTAAGTTGAAGTCTATCTACTGTTCTTCATTTTAGAAACTAGAAATCATGATTAAGTGCACAAGCTTAAATCTAAATATTATTTATGATACTTTCACTAGCTAAATAATTTGTCACATTTTCCACTAGTTTTGCTGGGAGTTACTTCCTGTAGTCCTCCAGGAGTTTTTCCAGGCTTGGTCTATGGCATATCCTTTGAGTAATTAAGATGAGCACACGTAAAGGCATGTTCAGTATATTGAAAAAAAATGAAGTTCATTCAAGACAAGAATCGCTACCACTCACTTTACAAATAGCATCAGCTGTCCCTTTACACACTGCCTGGATTAACCGTTCATTAAGGTTGGAAAAGACCTCTAAGATACAAGAATATACATGAATACATGCGTACAGGTACGTATGAATATTTATGTAAGTTCATATTTTGGAGAAAAAATAAGAGGACATCAGGCTGCAATTTCCCCTACAAATTGCTCATCAATACAGGAAGAAAAGTGGGCACGTTACTACACAGCATTTCATCACTGTGGCCATTGGTATATACAGTACGTACAGACACACAGGTGTGTATGTAGGTACAGACATTCTCCACTAGATATTTTTTGGAGTACAATTATCAAAGGTAATTTTTGAAGCACACATAAAAGGAATGCTTCACTTGAGCTATACTTTTAAAAACACAGTCAACATGTGTAATCAGCACATATGCTAATAATAAGGGTTATTGTTATCAGAAGACAGAATGGCCTTGAGAAACATCTTAACACTTTGCCTTGAAATGATAAATAAGAAAGAGTATTATGTATGCCTCGAACTGCTAACACTCCTTTTGTCTTCAGAGACATCCCGGATTACTCCAATTTCTGCTTCAAGATGTGTATTTATTCATGCTGCTAAGGGATAAGCACTAAAAAGGAGGGTGGGAAGGTCTGAAAACAGCAATAATAACAAGGTAAACTTCTACCACAATACAAGCCTCCAAAACCTCAGAGGTAAAATAAAAGCAGTCGCAGAATGCGAAACAGGAAGAAACCACTTATGAGATCCTAATCTCTCTCACTGGAACCAGGATTTGGCATGAAACCCAGATATCAGCTGGAAAGGACCCTGTGCCGTTGGAGAGCATCAGCTCAGGTATCATACACACCTCATGCTTCCTAAATTGTCAAAAAATGCTCCATTCCCAGTCTCATGGGAATTGCTCAGTGCCAATCAGGAAGGTGTTTTGGATTGCTGTGGATCAGAGTTCACTTAATGGACCGTTACCTGAAGGAGAAATCCATCGGCTTACATGCTTATTTTTTTTCTGATTCCTCCTGCACTTTTAGCCCCTCTCACTTCCCTTTCCCTTCCTCTACCCCTCATCCAGAAGGGCTTCTCTCCAGGGAATAGGAGATACCTGTCAGCCCAAACTGCATAGTGATAGGGGCACTGTTAATCTGCTGCTTTTTTTCCAAAACCCTTCCCTGACCATGGCTGACCTTCAAATCTAGCTAGAGTGTCTGCCACGTGCTCCACACAAACAGAAAGGCTGTTAATCAAGTGATTTGTATCCCAGCAGCTACCTAATCAGCTTCACGTAAATCAAGAGTGCATTTATTTATCAAGGTACATGACTTAAACAGGTGCTCTGTTACATTTAAAACACTCCGGTTTGCTCCCATAACATTTAATCCCTTTGAATCTCTCAAACAGCTAAAGCCTTAATGGAGTAAACACATCACATTTTGCAAATGAAGCAAAACAAATCACCCAAGTTCCCAAGCCATACCTGCATCTTTTTCGATCTGAATAGCCAGTCTTGTGTTGGAATGGTCCGACCTTTTGGTGCTAGAAAACAAAGACACAGCCAGTTGTGCAGCATACTCTGTTTTAAACGAGATTCTACCAAAGAAGTGATTTTATTTTCTTTTTAATATTTCTTTACATTCCATATCAGTATGCAATACACACCTCTAACCTGGTCATCAGTTTATCCCAAGTGTGTATACATACTTGTTCCAGAAGCACATCAGTCAGGTGCCACCGAAACATTGAACACTGAAAAAATATTAAACCAGACTTTCTTCCCTTCTAAGTCTTTAGGCCAATAACTCAATATAATGGGTTTTGTTTATCTGAAAACATTTCTGTGGGTGTATAACATGAAAGGAAGTCTGAAGATAAAGAACAAGTAAATCTGTGTGGGCAAGCTGTGTCCACCAGAAGGAAGTGGCTGCTGTGGTGATTAGAGGTACTCAACACCAGAAGTCCAAAGCATTTACCCAGTACCCATCTCCCAAGCCTTCAGAGTACAAGTGAAAGCCTCAGCTAACAAGAATGCTACAGGAAACCTACATTATTAGCCCAAAATATTACTCTGTTAACGGTGCTTTACGATTTCTTATGTTTCTATATACAAGTGATTTAAAGGTCTGGAAGATTGTACGCTAAAGCTATAAATTCATGCTAAAGCTGAATTGAGGGAAGGATGCCACGTTAGAATCATTTTTTTTTATCCACCTTCTACAGCTGACTCTGCTATGGGAAAAAAAAAACAAAAACAAAAACAAAAAAACAACCAACCAACCAACCAACCTATGGAAAACTAACCAGCAAACTAGCAGAGTCACACTTCCATGCTGTAGAAAAGGGTAAAGAACTGCTGTACTTTTACTCCCATTGAACTACTGATTTTTGCTTTTAAAAGCATGTTCTTCACTTTGTAATAAATACAGTCAGGGAAGATAGGAGTCGTAATTAGAATTATTTGTAATTAATATTAGGATACCATCTACATACATTAACATTTCATTTGATGTATTATTTATCTTCCTTCGTCTGGTTGGCCAAGTTACAAGAAGAACGACAGTTTTCATTTCCTATGTAACAGAAAATGGTAACATGGGGGGGGAAAAGGGGGTTCCTAAGCAATTCAGAATATAAAGAATGATTTTACTTCAAAAAGCTTGTCAGAATTCTTTCACCCAGATAAACATCCACCTGCAAATGCAACATATGCAAGAGTAAGCATAAAGATTAGGTTGTAGAATTCAAACAATTTTCCATTCCCAGCAGAAAAACATTGCCATTTTCAAAATTGCTTGTGTTAAGACTACGAGACTACTTATTAGCTTTCAGTCCCTCTGAAATCAGTGTGGCAGAATGAAGTACAAGTCAATACTACTTTTTACTCCGAATTTTCATCAACCTGTAAACCTTTACTGTTTTTGAAGCTCATTCAGACTCATACAAATCAAGCAGTATACAGAAAATTCTAATCTATATAAAGAACCCTTTATCCAGCATGCAACTCTGACTCTGTTTCATTCCCTCCCTTCTACCCACTCCCCCTCCTCCCCCCACTTTTTTTTTTTTTTTTCCTTTTTAGGAGAAATGTGAGTGCTGCAGCTGATTCCGTGACAGATGAAGCAGCCTGAATGAGGGCAGGAAGCAGAAGGGCTCTCGCAAAGCCAAACCAGGCTGTGTTGCAGCTTCTTCCTTCATTCTAAGCACAATTTCTTAAACATACAGGCCTCAGGACACGAGATGAGAAAGGATTCAACTCTTCAGATACTACCAGCTATACTCAAAGACTCATACTGATATTTTGAAGGATAATTTTCATTTTTTATGAACACCGAGGATAATACGTACAGTTGATAAAGCAGAGTGAACTACTTTTGTCCTGAAGTTCAGTTTACTTGAAGAAATTCACTCAAGGAATCACGTAGGATTTTAAAAATGTTCCACAATTATTAGTAGCTGTAGCTATGTTTGCAGCTTCTTGAAGGGAACAGGATTTTGCTTAGCATTAAACTCCAAAGCATTGCTCCTTAAACTCCAACTAGCTACATCTTTACTCATGGTCTTTCTGCTGTCAAGTAGGACCTCCTAAGTGAACTTCTTGGACAAGTGGGAGATTTGTGCCATTCTCCAGTGGCTTCCTGCCTTAAATTTGATTGTTACCACTCATACAAGGTGATAATTAACTCAGTAATTGGATTTCTTCTTGAACTGCATTATTCCATGCAAACTGAGCAGGTCCTCAGGCACTTGCCCCTAAGAGCAAGTGATTGTCTTTGAACTTCTTCAGCTATTTTAACACCAATGTATTCCCTAGTTCTGAAATATCTAACTCATGCTCTTTTAGTCTATCATTCATATAGATGCTCAGATAATTTACTGGTTTGTGTGGCACTGTTCGTGTCATTATAATACTTGCTTACTTTGCAGAAGAATCAAGTTATTTCCTATGCATCCACCATCCAAAAATATCATCTTGTTTCTCAGCCTGGAAAGAATTCTCCCACCTTACTCTCCCAAATTCATTAGAAGGGCAGAAAATAGACTGAGGAAGATTCAATTCAGGGAGCCTGGGGTGGATACTGAGAATCAGGCAAACTGAAGGGAAAAATTATCTGCGTTTATTTCCAAAAGATGAAAATAACTGTTCCATCCACCTTGCAGTAGCTGGATTTTGCCGCAACACATAAATTCAAGATTTCCAGGTTTCCTGCTGTGAAGTAAGGGATCTCTAGTTTTATAAAAGAGCAAAACAAAGGAAAGCAGTCCCCTGTGGGGGAATGCAAGAGATGCTTTTCTAAGAAAGATCCAAAGTTTTCTTCTGTCAGTGTTCAAGTAATTTTAATCCACCTTTCCATGACACCTGACAAGTCTAACAGGAAGAAACATTACTGTGCTGCAGCCCTACAATTATTCATTTGAATGTCTTATGCTGCTGCATTATAAATGGAAGGCTTAACATTAAAAACACAGTAGTAGTAGTAGGCTAAGCTAGCAAGGCAGGGAGGGGGGTGAATGAGGAAACAGCAGAATAAACAAGCATCATGAATATCTGAAGGACACCAAAGGCAAAAATGATGGTACTAATTGGAAGTGTGAGGATGTCCAAGTAGTTTTAAATCAATTTCATCTAAAAGGCAGAATATTTCAATATGATTACAACAACAAAGGCTCACAGCCCCTTTGTGCATAACTATGCCCAGGTTTTCTGGGCAGTTGCATAGAAGACATGCTCTAGGCTTAACCCATGTTAATAAGGAAAGATCTTTTATAAATGGAAACAATATCTCCTTCCTGATCTCTCATTCTGATTTTTATTCTTCATGCTTTCTTCTTTCCTTCTGTCCCTCCCTTCTCCAGTGTTTCATCTAGAAATAATAAACAGTGGCTCTGATCACATTCTAGGAAACTAGAAGGGGTAAGGTGTAAAAAAGTTTCAGTTGTTAAAGATGTTGCTAATGAGAGATCCTTTTAAAACATAGAAAGATTTTACTATCAGTGTTTGGTATGTCTATGTTTGCTCTTGTCACTGATGGAATGCCTGCAATACCTGGAAGTACTGTGCTTAGTGCAGCATCTTGCATCCCAACCATGCTTAATGTGCACAACTCAGACATACTGCCAATTTTAAAGCAAATGTGATAATTACATACACAAAAACCTGCATCTGAAGCATTACAGGTAAGAGTTATTCTTCTGGTTTCCCTGTTATGAGTCATACAGACATCATACGGATGGTGCCCATCTCTGGGCCCAGAGACCTGTAGGACTCAGACTCTGGTGCTTCCAGAAAAGGCAGCAAAATGGGCCCATGAGGGTGGAGATTAAAACTTTACAAATTGTAAGAGGCTGAAGAGTAAAAAGGAAGCAATGAGAAAAGTCCTGGGGAAGTTTTTAGCAGAAAAAGAGAGAAAGATCAGACAGCTAAAAAATATATACCAAAGCGTTGGAAGCTGCTCCAGCAAGCGTGCCAAGATGTTTATTTCCCTTACTCCACACAGAGAGATGCAAATTGCTTCAGCAACATGAAAGGAGGAAAGGACAGCAAAGTGTTTCAAAATTCATCCTTAAAATTCTTCATGCTGATAAAGTGCTGTTAATCTTTTTCAGTGCACAGTATTATAACAGCCTATTTTTATATTTTACCTGTCACTTCTAGACTTGAGGTGACTACTTACAAACAAAAGTAGGAGATGGAGACCGAGAGGATGTATGAGAAAGAATAAAACAAACACTAGGAAGTGATGTCTTA
The DNA here is from genome assembly GCF_023343835.1 of Lagopus muta. NCBI lineage: Eukaryota > Metazoa > Chordata > Aves > Galliformes > Phasianidae > Lagopus > Lagopus muta. Next base: position 71,489,785 of record NC_064434.1, read on the forward strand.
AAAAGAAAGCCTACATTAGAAATACTAGTTTAGACCATTAAGAGGTTCTCCATATTTACAGATTTCTCAGCAAAAGGTGCAGGAAGACAAAACAGAAGCTAATCAAGTTGTTTCAGTGCCATCAAACTGGGAGCGAAGTATTAATGACACCAAAAAATAACAAAAATTTTACCACTACTCTACAATTGCACAAAATCCAGCAGGGATAAATTTTAAGGTTTTTTTTTTTTTTTTTTTTTTTTTTTTTTAAATAATCATCCTTATTGCAAGAACTGTTGAAAAGGCTGATAATTTACAGCAGTCATTATGTCAGTCCCTATAGTACTCTTCAGATTGAAAAAAGCTTCCCAGCACATGGAGACTACATGGTATTTTGAGAGCAAAAATTGCTAGTCGAAAGATAAAAGTATTTCTCTATCCTGTATTTATCTACCACCAATTAGCACAGAGCTTCTGCGATGATTCTCAGCGGTAATGGTGATATAATTCTGTATTTTGTATAACCTCAGAAAGAAGCGAGAGAAATTTTATATTTTGCTCTTCTGAGAACTGAGGCAATTTGGGTCCAGTATATTCCCTAGCATATCAAGACACAACTGGGACTTGAACAAGCTGTAGCATGAATTACTCCCTGCTGCTATCAGTTTACAATTTGCACATCATTTCTGTTCAAATGAACATCCTCTCTGCAATGTCAACTTTCCACCTGTCTTTAAATCTTGACAGAAGTTGGACAAGCAAGCATCCTCTTGAATGAAAGATCTGAGTTTACCACTCCTAACCTCAGCCTACTCCTAAATGTCTGATTCAGTTAAATCTAAAACAGGAAGTGATCTATATTATAAAAGTGAATGGGATGAACACTTGCTCAGAACTCACAGGAAATGCACTTGGACTGGTTCCCAACTTAACACAACAGAAATTTCACAAGTTTATTTGATTGCACTAGATTTATATGATTTGGAAGCCAAGCATTAGAAGAACAGCTGATAAAAGTTTAGAGTCACTGCACATCCATTTAAGCACTTAAAATATTACCTGCTTCCTAACTCTAATTTATGAGTCTATTCTCATCTTTCTCTTCCTCCTTGCTGTTGTCTTCCTTTCTAAACATCTTCGGAAATCCTCTTCTATTGTGCTCATGATTTCTTCTCGTCTACAGGTCTGAATTCCTGCTCATAAACATCTTAGATTTTCCACTGCATGCATTTTGCCTCTTCGCCCATCCCTTTCCCTTTTCATTTATCCCACTTGTGGTTTTGATCTCTGCTTGTGTTCCTGCCTGGTCTCAGCATGGATTCTTTCTCTGATGCCTCCCTTCTGTCTTTATTCTGTCCTCTTAAAATGATTCAATGAACTGGAGTTGTGAATGCATCTTTAACTCTGCAGGGAACTACAGAGCATTGAATCAGAATGCTCTCCCAATTAATTATCACACATATGGCTCCTATTCAATTAGCCTCAATTTGTTTTATTGACTGCCATAGGCAAAATTTGAGAAGAGGAGATGTTACCAGTTAAAGAGATACCGCCAAACCACAGAAATACAGCTTTGAATTTTCTGTAGTCTCCCCTGAGTTTAAAAATCTTGACAACTTTGAAAACACTGATTTTAATACCAGTTTTATTCAGCTAAAGGCCTGTTTTTCCTCACCTGTATTTTCCTCACCTGTATTTTTCCCTGATAGCTAAGACTCCAACTGTGATGTCAAGCAATAGAGTAAGGCCTAGTTTGGCAAGAACGTGCATATATCTGTGCTACAGCAAGTGGCCAAGGAGGCATGCATGCTCACAAGGCCACCAGCTAAGGGGAAGATGACAGCTCAAAATAAGAGGGGGACATGATTTCTATCAGGGCTTCTCAGGCCTGAGGCTTTAACTGAAGCAGCACTTCAAAGCCCTGCACTGAAGGGAATTAAAGACTTCATAGTAGTCCAGCGTTGCACGTACAAGCTCAGTGGCAGTGGTGTGCAATGTGAAGATGTATACCATATAGGCCTAGAGCAGTGAGGAAAGAGGGAATGGTCTCAAGAAGACAATCAGCTGAACAAGTTTAATGAGTAGCACACAACTTCAGAGATTTGTGAAGAGCTAAGGCTGAAGTACAGATGAAGTTATTCAAAAGTTCTGGTTTCTCCGTCCTCTCCTGCAATGCCAAAGACATCATTGGCACACATCATCAGGCGCAACCTCCCAGAGAATAGCCCATGCTCACTGTTTTGATAAAGGAACATTTCTTTTATTTCCAAAAATCATCTTTGCTAGGGAAATATTCCAGTTGTAAGGGAAGACTCACAAAGGAAAACCAGCAGCAATCTCTAATGTTTTCAGCTTTTGCATCACTGCCAGGTGGAGAGGACTGCTGCTGTCAATAGGAACACCATACACATGGGATCCCCTACTGCCAAACTAGGCTGAGCACTCAATGATCTAAATCCTTTTGAAGTCATCAGAAAATCTTAGTAAATTCAACATACCCTGGGAAGAGGGAACAGGCAACCTATTCTGATTTGAAGACAATGCACCGAAAATTCAAACTAAAAGCTGTTTCTTCATTTATTCTGTTTGTTTTGACTTGTAAGTCCTGGGCACTAATGAATGTCCATTCTAGTTTAATCTACACACTGAAATTTGCACTACTTTGCTGAGTTATAAACTAACTTAACACTCAATAAAAGTCTGGAAAAGCCCTGAGACCAATCCAGTAAAGACCTCTTAAAAGAGTCACAGTCATCAAAATGATTAACATAGATACAACTGAGTAATAACCTGTACTGTAAAATCTTGCAACTGCAATACAGTGCTTCTTTCTGATCAGTTTATAAAAACAGCACAGAAACAGAAGCAGTCAGAGAGACAAATGCAAAAATTAGCAGAAAAATAGAAGCAGTTAAGAAGAAACTAAAAAGATAGAAATGAACTGCAGAACTCATGGCTGGGCTTTCAAGCTGGTGGCTGGAAACATTCAGAAAAATTGAACTCTGAGAGAAGGCAATTGGCAGCGATAGAGTCAGAACACAACATTTCTCAAACAACGTTCAAGGAAATAAGGCAAACAGTACATCTGGGAGGAAAAGTGTCCTCTTATGGTTAAGTCACACAATAATTGTTGACTTCTGAGGTTAATGTACCTTTCTTTAAAGTATTCATTATAAATCAACGTCCAAGACTACTGAACTATAAACATTTGCTGCAGTTGTTCCTCTGTAAACATCACTACTATGGAGGTCTAAGAACATGTGAACATGTGAGAAATCAAACAACATAGTGAGACAAAAAAAAAAAAAAAAAAAAAAAAAAAAGTCCCTTGCAGCTCCCAAGCAAGGTCCACTGACAGCTATGGGTGAATGGTGTTTCATTTTGTGTTTGGACCAGGGCTTTTGGCAGCTGCACCAGATGAGCAGGCTCACAGGGAAACCAGATGCCCTAGGGTGCATTAAAAAATAATAATTTGGAAGTGGAAGGCTTGTTATTTTATGGGAAAAGGGAAAGGAGCAGATGGGTACTTTTCACATCTCCTTTTCCCACACACGTGCACAGTGTGAGGTCAATCCTTGTTATGTTCACATTCGGAAAACTCTCCCCACTCCACCTGCAGGCTGTGCATGATGGACAAATTACGTCAGACAGACAGCAGAAAAAAAAAAGAAAATGGCAGCTGCATTTAATCTAAGAGAGGGCACATTCTCCTCACCCTCTATCCCCAACTATATGAGCTTCATACAGGTAGCTGTTTGCCAGACCACAATGACCGAGCAACAACACAGTGATGCACTTGGAGAAAAGAAAGACTTGCTCACATATTCTCAAACAGAGAGAGGCATCTAGTAATGCTGTTCTGAAGTAACTGGCAATTTAATCACAGCTTCTTTTAGGACACTAACTAATTTAGTTAAACCAGACAGCAATTCACTAGAGATCTTTCAAAGCAAATGCAAGCCCTCCCTTACCCAAAAGCAGGCACCAAACCAAGTGACCAGGGATGAATAGAGGCAGGAAAGAGCACGTGAGAGGGGGGAGAGGTTTGCAGGCACTTAAAACCCTGGAGTGCTGGTGGCAGCTCATTGTCTGTGGGGACAAGTCACAGCTGCAGCAGAGAAGGGTCTGCTCAGGGCAATCTTGGGATTAGATCTGCTGGGGAATGAAAGTATACTTTCTGCTCTGTTCTGTTAGTTCCCATATCTGAGATACAACGTGAGATAAGAGGAAGGGAAGACAAGAGAGAGACAAAGTAGTTAAGAAAGAAAGCAAAGCAGTGGAATGGAACAACAGCATTTCAGCCAAAGCTACACTTTAAAGTGTCTATACGTTAAACAAGATTTACTGCTGTTTCCTTTTCTCTCTCTGACATCTACAGCCTAATCGTTCCAACAGCTGTGAAAATAAAGAGTGAAACAGAACTCAGGCTGATGGCAGGACAAACCCAAACTCTTTTTAAAGAGAAAATTTCTCAGAATTGGACTCCCTCAGGACAACTAGCTCCTGAGTGCAGGCCATCTTTCTGACTTTCTACCCCTCTCTTTTCAACAACAGTGGCAGCAAAAGCTGTAAAAAATGGTGGTATGAGAGGTCATTGTTTCCTAACCTCCCCTCCCTATTGCCTGATTTCTTTCTTCTTCTTCCAGAAAGATCCCTGACCTCTGTGATGCATAGCTGTGCCAGGCTTCACACTGTAGTGAGCCCAGAAGCACGCGCTATAAACAACCAGCATATGTCAGCTCTAAGGAGGACACCCATGCTCTATGCACACACTGCCAGAGCACAAACAGGCACAGCATGGTTCCTAAATTTGAGGAGCTTGCTAGGAATTTCACAGTTTGCTTACTGCTTAAGAGGAACTTTTCTTTGTTGTTGTTCTTTATTTTTATTTTTTTTACCCATTTGAGTTTCTCCATCTCCCCAAGAAAACAAACAAGCCATCATCTGCATTCCCTAAGACTTTCAACTTCAAATCACACCATCCAGAGTGGCAGATGTCCTGTAAGAAACCTGAGAAACCAAATTTCTGAGTAGTCAGCAAAAAAAACCTGAGACTAAAGGTAAGGCTTGGAAACTTAAGACGTGCTCATATGGTCTCAGAACATATCAGGTTGTGACAACCAAGACAATGCTTTAAGACACAGATGGAGAAGCTGCTCACTGCCCAAGCAACTTACCTAAGAGCCCATTTAATGTGGGGCTCTCTGCTTGTTAATGTCCAAAGATTTAGTTCTGGATTCACTTCGCAGAAAATGAACCTGATGCTTTTAACTCAGCTAATTTCACACTGCTGGCCCAAATGAGATGAGAGAAAATGGAGTGTGCAAAATGGGTTTTGCTCAAGTGAAACAACAAAGGAATGTAGTTTGATTGACAGCAGAGAAGTGTGCAAATACTGATAAACAGGATAGATGCTTTATCAATGCAACATTATTAGAAGAGAAACAAAAGAGAAACAAAACCATCATATTTTAAGTTGAGACACGTAGGTTGCTTGCCAAAATTGTTTTTGGTTAGCGTAGTTAACAAGTTAAACTATAAAAATACAGCCATGAAATAACTATCTGTGTAATCTCATATAAACATAAATGAGTTTTTGAGTAGCTAATATAAATATGATAATTTAATGTAAGCATCAACATGATAAGGAAGTGTTTGAAAATGAATATGCAAAATAGGCAAAACAAAAAAGCTATATAAAGCACACTGGAAGTAGCTTTCCCCTGGGAAGAAGTCTCTGTCAACAGGTAATGAGTATAGAATTGCAAGAAAGAAAAAAAAGAAAAAAGTCAAGGTTGCTTCATCTACCCCAGACTCCACTGTACTGAACCTGTAACTATCCATGAACATTGCGAGCAAAATTTAGCAAAAGTAACTGTCAGTGCACTCCAAAAAGAAATAACTTGCCTCTGTGCATTGTTTGCTCTTGTAGCACCTGAAAACTCAGTGTGTGTGTCCTGCTCCAAGACACTGCTGCCCAAAGAGAGGTCAGTGGAGGAGACAGAACAACCTTCCCTTACAGTTCAACTTCCTGAGCCTATTTAACTCTACAGCTCTGACAGAAAGTAGTCAAGCCACGCTTTTGATTTTTAAGATACTGAAGGGTAAAGATTTAAGGCAATAAGACAATGCCAGTCTCACTTTATTCAATTATTTCAAACATTTTGAAGGAAATTTCCCTACTTGAAGTACAATATTATTTCCTTCCCCTGAATTTTTCTGTCTTATCATTGTGTCCCTTTAATGACCCTGGAATTTTTCAGTCCAGCTGTCATTCACTCTGCTCAGTTCTTCACATGAGCAGTGAAATACTGAAGTGCAAGCAAGGCAAAGAAGAGTCAGAACTGCTAGGGACAAAAAACACATCAATTTAGGAGATGCATACTGTGGAATGCCACAGGTTCAGGCAAACATTTATTTCATTTTTATGATTATCTGAGTGTTCTACAAGGCCTCTTACTATTTCTGAACTTTTTTTTTTTGAGGGAAAGGTTGTGGTTTTGTGTTTTAAGTGATAAGACCAAAAGATGTACCACAATTTCTAACAAACAACAAAGCACAAACCTTTCACAGCTCTAATTTGAGCATTCACATTGAAGACAAAGCTGTAATTACTGCTTATTTTGAAAAGACAAGCAGCAGCAGTTTAAAGCATTAAAAATGTTAAATTTTTTTGACATGGGGTTTTATTTTCAAAAATGATTAGCATCAGCTTCTTTACTTCCTCTGGAAGGAGTCACTTATTGTCAGTACTGATGAAAACAAGACTCTCTAATTTAAGCATCAACCACCATCTTCTGGAATTCCTTTGGATATCTTCTGTTCATCTTGTCCCCAAAGCTTTAGACCAACTCAAAGCAAATTAAAATGTTCCTATCTATTTCCTTCTACATTAACCTATAGATATCACACTAATCTAACTACATGGAAGTGATATGCCTACAGTTAATGAGTCCAATTCTCTAACCTGCACAGAAAAAAAGCAGCCATGTGCCTTCAAAATGCTCTGGTTGAAATGCAGAAAATATTCAATTCTCCACTTCCTACTATTCAAAATTTCTGTCCAAAACGTAAAGCTGTCTGTGCGATTAGCAGTAGCTTACTGACTTTCCAAGACTACCATCAGTAAAATGAACTTGTTGACCCAGAAAAGGATGTGTGACAAAGAATTTTGTGAAGCACACAAAGCTCAGCTTGCTCCAAAAGCTTTCCACAAATCTCATCATACTCAGAAGCTTTATCGAACTTGGCTTCATCTCTGAGTTTCTTTATAGAGGAGTACATATTTGCTTACTAACACAAGTCAAATTGAAACAAAAAAAATAAAACTCTTCAGAAATTTGTCAGATCCTTCCCCCTAAAAAGATGGAGGAAGCTATCACTGTCATTTCCACTTCTGAACTCTGTCAAGGTTCTCATGGTATCGAATACAAGATGTGTGATAAATGCACAACACTTCTCATTGCTTTGACCAAATCCTATTTTGGCCAGTATAATTTTCACTTTGTGCTTCCCACCAGTGCTCTGCAGCTGCCATGTTTACTCAGAGCCCAGTAACATGTTGGTAGGCATTCCTTCTGAAAACTACCTCTAGTTGAATAAGACCATTCTCTTTTATCTGCTACTCTTGTTGGAAACCCTTCAATCCCCATTACCAAGCACTCTGAAATCCCACAGGATAAAACGAGCAGCTCTTTATTCAATCTGTTCAATATTCTAAGTCTATGTCCTCATGAAACTGCATGAATGACAGCTAAAGTCTGACAACAAATTCCTATGTCAAACTCTAAGATCAGATGTAGCAAGTAATTACAATGCACACTCATCATCACTTCTCTATAAGAGTTACCTGCCACATCCCAGTGGTAACATTTAATCAGGCCAGTATAAAATACATTAATGCAGCCTGACTTGTAGTGCCAAAGGCTTAACAGATTTAGTTGCTAACACTAGCTAGTAAGACAAAAAAGGCTGACAACTGGGAGTTTTACCATTTTTTTTTCCACAGCTTTGTTATTGTATGCCTGTAAAACAAATGCAATGTGACAGCTTATCTGTAGCATGCTGATAATTGTTTATATACATTGTTAGAAACAACAGAATGAATATGAGTAAAACATCAGAATCAAGATTCAGAAGATTAACTCCTCATGGCCTACAACAGTTTATGGAATATCTTTGGAAAGAAAAATACTTCCAGAAATAAAATGAATGAGAGCAAAACCTTTAAAAATAACTTTTGAATAGTCTTACTTGTAATTTTTCTCCCAGAACTTGATCGGTCTTGCGTATGATGCAATAAAGATGACACTACCAAGGAATGGACTCAGTGGAGTAGAAAAGACTGAAGTGGCCAGAGTTTGGAAAAAAAGCATGGCAGAGTCTGAAAAGTGCAAGTTAAGGTAACACACATTATTTAGTCATACTTTCAAACCATTTTTGAGGCAAATTCTTAAAACCATTTTTGCCTTTTTATTGCTTATCTTACCAAAGAGGTAGAGGGAGAAGAAAGGAAGTCAGGCAGTGCCAAATTGCCAATTACCAGCATGTAATCCATGACTTTTCAATGTTGCACAGTTGTAATGGAGGTGACAAGTTTGAATAGAGCACAGTATTAGCAGGGTGACTTGGTCTAACCTCTGCCCAAGGACAGATCCTGATTGTAGCTACTGCCGCACCTTTTTCTATCTACCGAACATATCTTCTATAACACAAAGAGATTCTTGAGAGTCTGACAGAAAGGGTTTTAACATGCAGAGCCAAAAAATAATTATTTTTATGGAAATTCTTAGTTCTCTGCATTGGAATCATCCTACTAGCGAGGCTGACACTTCATTTTGTGAGTTCCTACTTATTTGGAAATTAGCTAGTACTACGCCTATACAATCCAACTTACTGGCTTTAAAGCACACTTTCAGGTTAGTTTTTACCGACAATTTAAAATTTCATGCTGATTTAAAAGTTAAAAAAATGTTCTGCATTTAACGCTTTTTGAAATACGTACAAAATGAGAGGATGAGGACAGAGGAATAGAAAATACCACAGAAACACTATAATGAATACATAAATCCATGGCTTACTTTAAATTCTTATTCTAGATTGCTGCAAAGCAACTTAGGCAATGGATAAGGGCACAGCAAAAGATACATATTAAAAGAAATATGATTTCGAAACAAAACAAAACACAGGCAAACTCTTCAGCATTAATTCTTCTTTAACTTAGACCACGACCATGAAATCTCAGGAAAAAAGTACCCAAGGTGGCGTAAATGACAAGTTGTCCTTCCTTAACAAAGGACTTCGACTTCCATTGGAAGGAACGTACTAAATATAGAAGCCACAGACAAAGGGGCAACCATCAAGTACAGCAATCAAGTGCATCTCATTCTAAAATTCAAGTCAAATTGCTCAACCACCACAGCCTTTTAGTTCTAATAATGTGTCCTCCGCAGTCTAAGTCTGTACAGTAAACATCTTCACAAATGTAGCATCATTTGCAATACATTATTTCCATTAAAAGGCTAACCAGCCATGCTTTCAAAGCAATTTGCAAAAATCTACAAACAAATATTTGCCAAAAGATCTCTCTCAAATCCCTCAAACATATTAAAAGAAAGTGGTTGTGAATGGTGTCTTTATGCACTAGTGAACTTGCAAAATGAGCTGCCCTTAGAGTTTAGAGTTCAAAAAGTGACAGTGCACAGAGCAGGAAGCAAGTACACCAAAAGTTAAACTGTCACATTACCCTGTAGTCATAAGCAGCATTGACTGCAAAAGATGAACAAGTATTTACAAGTGTTGAATAAGGGAAGGAGGCATGGGAGCTGAAGAGACAAAAAAGAGCAAGGAGAACAGATAAGGACAGTAAATCCAGTTTCCTACAGAGAGTTCTAATGTCATCATTGATTTAAAAATTGCCACTTTTATGAGTTAAGACATTTAGGATTCCCCTGTGAACTGTTTGTGTTAAAGACATAAGCAGTAGCAACAGTTTTATTTTTGCTGAAAGACATAATGCTCTACTACATACAAGTCAAAAGCTATTTCTCATTTGACTTGTGAAGAGTGACTTTAATAAAGTGTTTCACATATGTAAACGTGTCATGAAAACAAGTAACAGCACCAGAAATACTTACCTAGAGCGGATGTGTGCAGTAATATACAGATATATATACACATTTGATGTATCTGGTGCATATATATATATATATTTTTGACAGTTTTATATACATATAAAACTGTCAAAAATCTACAGCCATTCTTTCTTGCTCTGCATTTCAAGTGAGTTTGCCTGCGTGCCATCTTTGTTACATTGTACAGTGTAGAAACAGAATTTCTTTATTTGCGAATAATGGATTTTCTTTTCAAGGTGGCTAAAATCAAATTTTGAGAAGAATTAACCAAAAGTTGTTCGGAGTGAAATAAAACATTCTATTTGAGGATTAAATATTATTTAAAAGTCTGTCTGAATTCAGATCAGCTTCAAAACAAGTAAATGAAAGGTTTATGTTTTAAAAATCTTCCATCCCCTTCCTTCAATACAAAACTATGCAGTAAATCCAGTCCAAATCCTCTAATGCCTGAACACACATTTTTAATTGCAGTTACCCCAAGCCAAGACATTTGGTCACTTCCAGGCATGAGAGCACTTCTTAGAGGTGGAAGAACCAATTTTCAAAGGGCATTCTTTTCTGCTGCTAGAGTTGTCATCCTGATACACTGAAGGCAGAAGCACTTAAAAGCAGAACAATCTAAACTACATATCCTTTCTTTCAAAATCTCACTGTTTATTTTTTAGGTAAAAACCTGCTTAGACTACAAACTAGACTAATTTTCTCAATGTGCTTGCAATGTAAAAGAAATGAGCACAATCTCATTTCACCCTTTTAAACACTGGGAAATGAAAGAACTGCAGAATGATGAGGAACTTTATGGAGTCACGGAGATCATCCAGCAGCCACAGCTAAACCTCTGTGTCTCTTGACAGATGTTTGTCTGAATTCTCTAAGAACATGAATGGTGAAGACTCTACAATGCCCTCCAGGCAAAGCTCCAGGTTTGTTTCCCTTCATTCCCTGCACACCTGAATGAAATTCACTGAAGTAGTTGGAACTTCTCAGTCATTGAGTTCTACAGCAAAAACTCACCTAGGAGCTTTTAAACTTAAATTTTGATGTCTTGTTTGTGGAAGTGATCTGGGCAATTAAGAGCCCCAAATATTTAACTCTGCAAAGAAAAGGCAGATTTAGTGCCATACATGCAATATGTATTCATTAGCACTGTCTGCAGGGTTATGGTAACAACAAATAAAAATACTGTGCAAAAAAGGCAGAGCAATTGTTGTTGTGGGAATAGTAACTCGGGCATTGAACCAGTATCTTTATTGCCACATTGTCTTGAAAGACAGATGCACATTTACAAGGACATTATTAGTATAAATAATAGAAAGCTAATTTAGATCACTTTGGTAATAAGCGTGTAAACAAACTGAATCCTGATAGTTCACTGCTTTCCATTTTGCAAAGCTTACTCGGTACTTTTATCAAGACTGAAGTTATCACTGTGCAAAAATATATGTGATCAAACAGAAACGCACTGAAATATAATCTTAATACTCAGATGTTTTGCTAAATAACTTTATATTTTTTCCTGCAATTCATACCCATAACAGAGATGAAAATAACTTTTCTGTTGTGAAATTCCATTGCAACTTGCTACAAATCATTCAAAAATTTCTGATAACTAACAATTTTTAACAATGTTTTTTGTTTGTAAATAGCCAATTTAAAGCTTTCCTTTTGGGAGTTATTCTGTCTTCACTTCAATCTGTCAAAGACTCCAATTTATGTTTCCCATCTACAAACACATGCACAGTTAATCAATGTAGCATATGATTAAGTATATCACAGCAAATAGCAGAGGGGAAAAACCACTCAAGAGGGGGAAAAAAAAAATCACTCTAGGGAAAGAACCATTTTCTACGGGATGAAAGGTCAAAGATTTAAATGTATGAACCTAATGAACAGTACATAGTTAACTCTTCAGCAGATCTGAACTAAAAACACTTCACCCAACTCTTTTTTACAGATTCAATTGGAAGGGAAGGAAGAAATGAAAAGTTAGTCTCCGAAAATGCTTGGCATGCCAATAAAGTTAAATTTGATAAGCTAAAGTGTTTTACTTCATTACCTTTTTCCTGTATTAAATCAAGTTCCTAACAGAATTAAACTTCAAAGTGAAACAATTTTGTTTAAAAAGTCCTCTATATTTTTAATCCCTGCAGGCATTTGGAGGTCGTTAGACTCTGTGTTTTAACTCTCCATATTCATAAAAAAAACAAAACGTTCATAGCCCTGGAATGGGCACTGAGAAAGTTTCTGAAGGACTGTCTTAGTGTTGATGAATATATTTATAAAACAGAGTGGTAATGTCAAAAAGACAAATGCTTTTCAGCTCCACAATGAAAAGTGTACTTAGAAATGTTAAAATACACTTGCTTTTGAAACATGAAAAAAAAATCAGGTCAATTGCAACAGAAACTGGCTCACTGACATGAATTTGTATGTGAGATAGTAATTAGAAGCAACTGAGAAAGTAAGTAGTATCTTAGAGCTCAGTCAGCAATACACCCAGCACTTCACAAAACTAGCTCCTGTATACATAAAACCTGGAGGTACTATGTCAGCCAAACTGCTTCTTTCCAAATGCATCAGAACTCAGTGCTGAGGGCTACAGATATGTGACTGGGTGACAAGTGGAAAGGCATAAATAAAGCAGCTTGCATTGGAATTCAGTTTCCCCATTTCAGATCCTACATAGTCAAGAAACAGCGAAAGCCAGATTTCCGTGGATGTACTGTAAACATTTGCACATTTAAAAATACAGGTTACCTGGAAACTTCACACCTTGTTCAAACACTGTAAATAAATTATATACATGAAAAGGAATTCAAGAATAAAGAAAAATACAAAGGATATGAGGTATTGCAAAGAGCTGAGCAAACACATGGAACGATGACCCCCAGGCAATCTGCCAGGGAGCGATGTATGTCATGATGAACTGCAACTTTTGCAGCAGGTCCCACAGCTGGAAAACAAACAAACAAACACATTTTAGGCACTGAGGTAGTTTTAAGTATTAACATCTAAAAGATGTGTCACTTTCAGAACTGTCTACTGGAATGAAGGTGAGGTAGCTCCTATTGTATTGTTACCTTTCATTGGCATTAAGGTGCAACATCAGTGAGGGACAAAAGCATTTTTTTCTTTCGAAACTCACATACAATTATGTACATTCTTAAGCATCACAATGAGGTCACTGGCAGACCACCTTTCTGCAGAAATATCCAGGTACTAGAGGAGCTAATGAACAGGTTGAGGATAGACTTTTATGCAGTCTGATAGTGACAAAAGAAGGGGATAAAACAAACTAAAAAAGGGGATAATTAGATCAGATTTTAGGAGGACATTTTTCACTCAGAGGGTGGTGAAGCATAGGAATAGGCTGCTCAGAGAAGCTGTGGATTCCCCAACCCTGGAAGTATTCAAGGCCAGGTTGGTTAGGGCCCTGGGCAGCATGAGCTGGTGGGCAGCAGCCCACCATGATACTGCATAAGCTTTAAATTTCCTTCCAACCCAAGCCATTTGATGATTCTAATTAGCAAGTAGAAAAAAAAAGGTTCTGATTTTTGTTGCATATAACACACTAGCTATTGGACATTTGAGAATTACAGGAGAAAAGACAACAGAATAAAATAGATATTGAAAAAAGAAGCAGAAAGTGTAGCACGTGGCTCTGCACATGAAAACCAGGCATATTTCTCTCAAGCACAACATTTTTATTTGTTGAAGTTATGGAAGATGCCATCTCTGTGTGAGCATATGCTTGGCGTTAACCATGAATTACAGTTGCATTTTCAAGATCATCCTACCTTAAACATGTTGCATGAGCATGAATTTTCATTGTTGCACAGAACAAGTTGGAAAACACACCAAATTTGTTTTTGCTTTCTGTAAAATATGCCTGGTGCTGCAACAAGCAGTTTCTGATTGAAGAACGATGTGTACTTATTTCCTGGAATATGTTATTCTTTTCTGCCAGCTCTCTTGGCATCAGGCCAGAACAGATCTTTTGTCTTGTCTGCACTGGGCCATCAGGTTCAGATTGTACTGTGGGTTCCTGACACTGTCAGGAAGATTAGAGCTCAACACGCACACAAGTTGAAAATGAACCAGAATGCATTATCTCATGCTCATGTAGAAAATATACATGAAATTTCCTATAATATATCTATTAACTAAGTTAATGAAAAACAAGACATTGTCAGTATCCTGAAAGACACCGAGGATATATCAAAATCAGTAGATTAAATGCTTCCAGGCAATGCTCCCAGGCACTGGTATTATGTAGACATATGTTTAAATTCTTTGGAAGGTCCCTAGCAAGGTTGTGGTCTGGCCCAGCTAGCACTCTTCCAAGCAAATCCAAAGCATTGCTTGGAAGAAAAACCCTCTATGGCCCACATCTAGTTGGCAGCTCCATACTTGCACCTGCATATTGGTAGGGAGATCTGACTAGCCTGGACTCAAGCTTCCCCATGACTTCTTCTGCTTGGCAGAACACGATCCTCCACACGCACCCCATTCACTAGTACATTGACAACCAAAGAGAATGCACCTTCACCGGCTAACTAATTTCATCTGCCCCTAAGTTTCCAGCCCCAGTGTAACAGTTGACCACCTATATCCACCTACAAGATGTTTCATGGAGCTTCTCTATGAATTCTCTTGTAAATAATTGCAAGTGTATTGGGAGGGTGGTACAAAATGACTAATAACAGTAAAATGTTTTCATCTTTGTGCCACCAAATGATCACAGAAACAGCTGCTGTGTCATGCATACTTTGGATTTAACCTATAAACCTTTCACTTGAGATGAAAGTGCTACTCACACATTCTGTTATGCTTTGGCATAACTTAAGTTAGATACAATATGCAAAATACAGTTTATATTAACTTCGCATAGGCATAGTATTTCAAACCAGTGAAGCTCTAATAAAAAAAAGGTGTATGATCTCTTCAATGCTTAGCCTGGTTATCTTTGCTTTGTTTATGAGAAATTCACATCTTGTCAAATTTATTCTTCTCAGAAATTCTGTATGTTATTTGAAAACTACAACATTAAGTAAAGCAGACAAGTAAAACTGCACTGAAATTAGAAATGACTTCTTTTATTTTAACCCTGTTTTACAGGCTGGGAGCTTGCTTCATCTTAATTTTTATCCATATGAAACATCTGAATGAACAGCCAGGGGAAAAATTATATCTGTTAAAATTTAAAAGAAGGGCTGAAAAAGCTAATGACTCGCCATTGAAACCTCAAAGAATTCAAAACTGCAGCAGCCAGCACAGTTTTGCCTGCTACAGACTGAAATCATAAAGCCATAAATTAGCCTGGCTGCACTCAAGGCTCAGGGTTCATCTGAAGGTTTTCAAACCTCAAATAAAATTCAGGTTTGCATTTGCTAGGAAATCAAATACAGGAAGAGACCCTTCTGGCTTTTTGTTCCATTACATCACTTTCATCATTCTTCAGTCTTTACAGATTCTTGCAAAATAGGCCATGAAACCCAAGTTTCCCACTGCTTATACCAAGTCCCACTACCTCTACATTCAGCACTGCCTGATCTTGCTGCTGTTTCTTTCAACACTTATGTCTCAGCTAGTGTTTCTACAAAACAGGCAATGGAGTTTGTTTTCATTTGCAAGAATATGTATGTAAGAACACTGTACTGAACCTCGCCTGGTTTTTGAGAGCCTTCTAATACTGCACCTAAAGATCTGGAAATGTGTAATTTTCAAGCTCCTGTTTCATGAAGAGTTGTCAAGTACCTCTATTACCCTTAAATTATCTCTTCAAGGGTGTGTTCAACAAAACAGCATAAGATAAACTTGTCATTATCATTTTACATATCTAAATATACTTACTAAGGTGATCTCATCTTGCAACCCCAACATAGAGATTTAAGAAGAGGTCTTGCTTACATTTTCTTTTTTTTTTTTTCTTTTTTTTTTGCTAGAACCACATGCAAAAATACTGTTCCTTATCAGTGTTATCCAATTTAGTATATACTTTGTTCTATATCTGACACAGGAACTCCAAGGATTTGTAAAATACTATTGCTTAACTCACAGAAAAACTGAAGTGCTAAAATTCACCTGCATAAACACAAGGGAGTTGATTGTTAGAGGGACATTCTCTCATTTCAAATACAACTATCTGTGTTTCAGTCTTCAGTAATCATGAGACAGCAGTATAGAGGAAAACATTCAACATTATTTAAACTGTCAGAACCAATTAGGATTAGACAGGATTAGGAAAGCCAAACCCATCTGGAGTTGAATCTGGCAAGGAAAGAGAAGGGCAACAGGAAAGACTTCTACAGGTATATAAGCAGCAAAAGAAAGATGAGAGAAAGCGGAGGACCCAGTGAAGGACAGGTTACTCAGCGCTTTCTTTCCCTTGGTCTTTACTAGGTAGATTTCAGGAAAAGCTATCTTCCAAAACCTGGGGGAAAGTATGAAGAACTGAAGACATGCTGAGCAACTATGAATTGATTTAGGAAGTATTTAAAACAACTGGGAAAAACAACAACAACAACAACAACAAAAAAAACCAGTTCCATGGGATATGATGGGACACATACACAAGTAATGAGAGAAACAGATGATGCCACTGAGAGGCCACAGTTCTTCAGTGTCCTTGAAAAGTTATAGAAAACAAGGGGAGGTGGTTCTGAGGGCTAAAAGAAATCAAAGACCACTCTTTTCTTCAAGAATAGCAGGAGAGCTCAACCCCTAGGAGCACAATACTCAACCATACTCAAACAATATGATAGCCTACTACAACGAAAGTACCAGCCTGGCAAATGAACAAAAAGCAACAGATGGTGTCTATCCTAACTTCAGTACAATTTTTGACACTGTTCTCCCTAACAACCTCAAAGGCAAACTCATAAAGTAGGGACTAAACAAAAAGACAATGAGGTGGACTGAAAACTTCAGAAACCTCCAAACAAACTGCTGTGATCAGAAGCAAAGTCCAGCTGGAGGCCAGTCATGTTGTTGGAGTATTCCAGAGGACAACAGCGGAGCCAATACCACTTGACATCTTAATTAATGAGCTAAATGATGGAGCAGTAGGTTTGCAGACGGTCTGAGGAGACTTTATTGTGGTCTTCCAGCAGTCGAAGGGAGCTTACAAGCAGGAAGGGGACCAAGTTTTTACAGTCTGACTGTGATAAGACAAAGGGGAATGGCTTTAAACTAAAAGAGGAGAGATTTAGGTTAGATGTTAAGAAGAAATTTTTTACTTACAGGGTGGTGAGGATCTGGAACAAATTACCCTGAGAGGTTGTGGATGCCCCATCTCTGAAGGCAGTCAAGGCCAGGTTGGAGAGAATCCTAGGCAGCCTGATCCAGTGAGTGGCAACTTTGCCCATGGCAGGGGGTTGGATCTTTAAGGTCCTCTCCAAACTAAGCCATTCTATCATTGTGTAATACAATACCAGGAGTGTCTGACACCCCAGATGGTGGCCCCACCATGCAGAAGGATATCAAGAGACTGACAAGAACCTCATGAAGTTCAAAACAAGGAACTTGCAAAGACTGGAGACAGCCAGCTGAAAAGCAGTGCCATATGAACAACCCAGGAATGAGTGTTATTAGCAGGTCAAGGGAGGTGATCATTTCACCTTCTTTTCAGCACTGGAGCACTGTGATCAATTCTGGGCTCTCCAGACAAGATGGAGCTACTGGGTTGATTCCAGCAAAGAGTCATAAAGATGATTAAGGGATTGGAGAATCTGACGCATGAAAACAGGCTAAGAGAGCTGGGATTGCTTAGCCTTGAGAAAATAATGATCTTTGTGAAGGGTTTTACAGTGTGTATAAAAGGCCAGATGGTGGGGACAAAGGAAGTGGAGACTGTTCTCAGAGATGCACAGTGACAGGACCAACTGGCAGCAGGTACAAAGTGAGGTGCAAGAATTTGTCTGAACACATGAAGACTTTCCAGTGTGAAGGTGGCTGTATGTTGGAACAGGTCAAGAAAGATTACGGTATCTCCATTCGTGAAGATATTCAAAACTTATCCATACACAGCTCTGAGCAACTTGAGCTGAATTTGCTTTAAGTAGGCGAATTGGACAAGACAAAGTTGTACAAGATGCCTTCTACTGTGATGCTGTGAAACACGAAATTTATTCTCAGTGAAGTGTTGTCATGAATAAGGATAATTAATTGCTCTTGATGGATGTGAATTTTACTTTTAAACAGTGCTACATACAAAGGGGGAGTTTTCCCATCTAGAATGAAAATGTTTAAAAAGATGTCTGTGCTTAGTTTTTCCTGTCTTCGTAACAACTTCCTTAAATATGCATAAAAAATATTTTTTTTTCTTGAAACTTTCATATCCTAGTTTAGAATGACTTATCAATGAAAATTTTTAGTACAGTTTCTTAGATCTTCAATGTCTTCTACAGTTGACAAAGCAGGAAAATTATACATTAGGGTACAATGTTTTCATGTTCCTAGATACCTTTACTCACGTGATGGTTTTGCACAGTAAATAGGTTTAAGTCTCTGATATTCAGTTTAAATTACTAGTATACTCAGTGAATTTAAAACCACTACTTTCCCACTGCTGTCAAGTGAAATGCAGAACACGCATCTTTCCTTCATATTTGTTTTACGTGGACACGCATTTTATCATCTTAAGCATCCTTTTAACATCAGCATGTTCTGATGTCTCTAGAGAATGCTGGTACATATATTAATATTCTATGTATCAATAGCAAAACAAAGGCAGGATATATTGTTCAAATCTGGTTATTCTTACTTAACCAAATAAAGTAATACACAAATGGAGAATGACCTGAAATTAATATGAAAAAAAGACCTGGGGACTCTGAAACACCTCTAAAATGTGATCTTTTCCCTAATCTATTATGTCTCAATAATGCACAGAGATTAAATACTGAATTCAGAAGATACTGAAGGTGAGAGGTAGACTATGAAATGCTTTAGCTTTTGGCAGTCTGTCTGTCTGGCATCTGTTAGGACTCTGTGTGGGAAGACTCTTTGGCAATACTGGAACTAAACAATGCATAAACATGAAAATTTTCTTGAATTTTGCTGTGCCTTAAAAGAGTATATGCACATATTGGTTTTAAACAAAAATAACTGGCATATATGCACAGCTACATTCTTTAAGTGCAAAACAAAAATGATAGATTAAAACATGCAGAAAGCAACGATACTCCTTCACTTTGAAAAATTATTTCTTTATATTCCTGTTTAGATTCCTAAGAATTTAAACCTTGAATTCTGCTCTTCAGGGAGTAAGGGATATACTTATTTTTTCACGTTAATCTAATTCCTGTTAATTGTTATTCTCGATCTTGGGAGTAAATTCTAGTACCTACTTTTAGTTATTTTTCTTGATTTGTATTTATGCATATAAAAGTTAATATTATTAAGAGTGAAATGTTTTAAGTATCTGTTTATATTTTAAGTATTTTAAGTAAGTGCTTATGGATATGAAATCCAGCTCGGGTGAAATAGTTTTATTGTACTTTGTGGCTTTGCTTTCCAAATCACTGACTTTCTAGTTTTATTTAATGCCATTTGAAACTCTTTTTACCTATTAAATCCTATAAAATAAGATTCACTAGAAATATTAAAGCCTTTCAATGCTTGCATCATAACTCGTAACATTCTTATGGTGTATTTGAACAGTACTGTGAAAGCACAATACTTTCCATGCTGTGTTTATTCGCTTCTGCTTACTTGTATTTGAAGCCCTGATACTGTGAAATTTCAAGATCATCATGTAAAGGAATATATATAGGAAGATGGAAATATGATCAATCCAAATCTTTTAGGAATATATTTATGAAACACAGCGCTCACCACATAGATGGTGTACAAAACCAGCATGTTTTAAACAATTAATGGAACAAACCTCTGAAATCCTACATTTTAAGTTAAATGTTAACCACCACACATAAGGGTGATGAGGATTATGACAATACGATGATGATAAAACATAGCAGTTCTGGACATGCTTATGGCAGAGGCAGCTTCTTCCAACACTGTCAACCAACAAGAAGAGCTCAGAGAGGAAGACTCTGGTACTATAAGAAATTACCTCCCACGTTTCCTGAGATGAGCAAAACTGAGAAGATCAGAACTAATCCGTTTAATTTGCAGAGAGCTGGACACATGAAATAAATCAGCTGGGAAATGCCCAAATTCAGCCTTGTCAGTGAAGTGTTCCCCTTCAGAGGCCAAGACTGCACCTTCCCAGAAATCTTCTTTACTAAAAGCAGCTAAAAAATGCACAAAGTTGTGCGTTGAACCACACAGTCAAGACTTCTCTTTCAGTGCCTACACCAACAAACACAGCACATGGCTCTAACAGCACAAATGCACATGAGCATTGCCCTCATCAGAGGGTGAGATAGAATGATCCAGGGAGCAGGTAACATCTTCCTGCAGCTGAGTACGTTTGTCCTAACCTAAAGGAAAAACACACATTAAGAAAAGAGAGAAAATGACTTTTATGAGTAGCAGCAGGAGTGAAGGTTGACAAAGAGGTCAGTGACAGAAGGCTGAATGAAAAATCAATTATACCATTTCACCAATATTAGAATGAAACATGAATTGTACAGTGCTCAAGAGATTTAAGGATTCTACAGAAAACACAGCTGGGATTATCCTGTCAAATACCAGGTGCAGCCTTGGGTACTTTACTCAGCAGAAACTGCCTTAACACGGTTTATACACCAGATATCAAAAGTTGAAGAAACAGCTGTGAGCTAAGAAGGTACAGCTGATTAAGACACTGGATTTCACTATGCATAAACGGCAAGAAATGGATTAGAAGATAAATTAATAACTTAACGTCAGAAGCTTTGAAGTGAAGCATCAAATACAGAGTAGGATGGAAAATCAGAAGGGGACAGAAAAAAGAGTGAGGCTTTTGACTTAGCACCCATGTAAATCCACTGGAACATGCAGAGTAACCAAGAGTTCACTGCCACAAAGGCAATAAAAGATCCAATAGATTAATTACTTCAATAAAGCACCAAGAAGATCAGTGCATTTGATAGCATTTTCTCATAAAATGAATGAAAGTAAGATGACATGCAGAATTTCTTCCTCATCCAAAGGATTGTGCTGTAGACGCTGAACTCATACAAAGTTAAGCCTGATCAGCACATGCCTGGCAGGTTGCTACAAGCTGGCTGTACTAGCTGGACTTACTTTGCCATTAAGTTCATTAGTCATAAATTTGTAATATCAGATACTAGGCACAAATAAGCATACAAAAAAAAGTTCTTATGAAGTACAAAGAGAAAAAAACTAGATTACTTATTAACTGGAAAATGTATTCTGGGAAAGAAGTAGAAATATTAGACAGGGAAATTGTATTCTTAAGCAAGCTCAGCAGGGGTTAAGTGTACTTAGGCAAATGAATTCAGCGTTAATGAACGCAAACTTAACAAGCTCTGCTTCTTTGATTATTTTGCCTTATGCATGAAGACAAATTCAGAACCCTCAGAGGATAGGATCATCAGAAAACATGAGGTGATTTCATATTTTAGTATTGCTAATTAGTTCATCCACACACACAAATTAACAGACCATTACTCTGCCTGCCAGTAGCATACATGACACTGAAAAAGATATGAAGGTGTTTTCCTACACATCAGAGGGTTAGTGACACTCCAAGGTAGAAGTGCTTCCTGTGAAGCTAAAAGGGAAATAAACAAATTTGTCAAATTTGATAGATATTCCAAAGTGCAGATTCAGCAGGTATCTCTTCTCAGTTGTGCCCTACAGATGGAAGTTGCTGGCAAAAGAAGCAATTCACCACAGTTTGGCGTACAGAAATCTCCAACACACTGCTGTTTGCTCCCAGTTGTGAGCAAACAAATAGCTATGCTATTTTTCAGATTGCCTTTAACGATCACTGTGTAACTGTGTATGTACTTTGGTAATGTAAGTAATTCAACCATTTAATTTCAGTTTTTCAAATGGAACAAGGACAAGTCCATTTGATGAATTAATAATGTGCAAAATTTGATTTAATGAGATATGGAAAGATGACAGATCAATGCTAGATGTACATTTTCAAAACACATCCATAGTACAAGCTTTCAACCTAGTAAAGAGCAATAGTTATTCTAGCACAGATTGACTTAATTTGGTATGCATCCTTCATTATGTCATGCTTACTGCTATTACTAGTCTTTGTACAGTAAACTATCAAACTATCCAGGCAACTCCAAAAACACTGAAAATCCTTTACTTCTTTCTCTGCTAAAAACATGTAATAGTCCACATCAGTATTTTGTGACGTGGTTACAAGGTCAACTTGTTCAAAAGAAGTGATGAGTTCTAGAACATCCAATTCTGATGCTGATGTTCTGATCCTTTAAAGAGCTTTTTGAATAATTAGTTTTATAACTAAATAAGCTGCTATCTGGACAAGGACTGTCCACTGATGTACACCACCATTCTTCTCTGGAGACAAAAATGCACCCCTTATCCAATTGGAATATGGCAACAAGTACTTAAACTGTCACAATACAATCTACCTCTGCATCTCTTTCACTATTCACCTTTCCCCAGAGGTAAGAAGCTTAAAGGTTAATCTGACCCATATTAGGATCATAGGCACATGGGGGTGGGAGTGGGAAGGATGGGAGGGGACCTCTTTAAAGCAGGACTTCTTAAAAAATGCTTTTAAATCATCTCTTCTTGCTCTTTTCTTCTTTTCTTCACACTTAGCACCTGCTTTCTCAGCCTGGCAGACCAGGACAGAGGGCTGGAGGCATGAAGGTAAGCTGCTGTTAGTCACTAGATCAAGTGTTCATAGGAGAGAAAAAAAAAGGCGAATGTGCCTCATCAGCTTGCTATTAGCTTGCTATTAGCCCTCTCTTACCTCTCTTTACAGCAGCACAGAAATAAGTCTGAAAAAAAGCATTCGATTTCTGTTTCACATTTGACCTGAATGACTGAAAATCAGCAACAGAACACCAATAAGCTGGGCCTTCCTTTGAGAAGGCTGAAACTCCAGCTAGACATGGGCAGCACTATGAGCTCATGCTCATCACATACCTCTACATGTTGATAGGTATCTCCCACAGAACATGCTACCATCAACATGCTACTCTGTCTTTCATCTCTCAGAAAAGAAATGATACCAGCTGGGTCATGCTCACACATCAGGAATATTTTAGGAAAAGAAACCCACGAAACAGAATCACCAACAAAAAAGACAACAAAAGCAAACATGTTGCTAGAATTACCTCTGAACAAACTGCATTATATTTTATGGCAATCAAGGATCGATAAATTCAAAAACAAAACACAAAAGAATTTCTAAAACCTTTATGCAAATTTTCAGTCCTTAGATTTTATCAAAGTATCAGATAAACCTACTTAGATAATACGTAGATCAGCACAGGATTCAATCTCACTGCAGCAGAAAGGATTTGTTTTCTGTCTTGTTTTTGTTTTGGAACTTAATGCAACTAGAACACACTCCAAAGAAGCCAGGAGTTAACAGAGAAAAGAGCTCTGAGGGTAAGGTTAAGGGCAGCATTGCAAGAATAAGACAGAAAGTAGGAAAAGAAAAACGTTAAGTTTGACTTTAGGAAAACATTTAATATCCGGATGATGATTAGATAACAGAATAATTTCCCAAAGGAAGTTGTTGAGTTGAACACAAGAGGCATTCAAAGGAAGCATAGATAAAAAAACACCCAGGCGATTGATCTGGAGGACAGCCCTGCACTAATGACCCAAGAGGCTCTTTTCAACTCAATGACAATTTTGAAGTTGAAAATGATAACTATGAACTCTATCACAACATGTAAACAAAAAGCAAATGCAAAACATTGCACCAAAATAGATAAGAAATTGAACTGGAACCTTGTTTTTGGCTTACATTAATGCATAATTTCTAACAAACCCCACCATGTATTGATCAACACAGTGACACTGAGCACATAAATCAAGGTACGAAATCTATTTTTCTAGAGAAATGACAATAGCTATAAAACTTGCCTTGTGAAACACGATGGACATCATGAAGAAATCTAGCAGGAAATTTTCTGAAATGTCTCTGTAGTCAAATTGGAAAAAGATTACAGTAAAGCTCAAAGTAACAAACTGATTAATAGGATTGCAGAATGAAGAACGGAGGAGTTTCATCCCAGCAACTGTTATCAAGATAATATCACAGCTGTAAGAAAGGCAGAAAGAAAAACCTAATTAGGTCAAAATAATAAAAACATTACATTATGAAGATCTTAAATACAAACACCTGTATCAGATGCACTTTAGATTGCTATGTAAATCTAAATCTTACTGATCTCTGATATTAATTCTATATTATTCTAATAATCATGTTAATCATCTCAAACGTCACAGTTTATTATAACACACTTGTTATCTCTAACAAAAAAAAATCTGTAGCAAAAGAATTGTATTAACTATTAAAAAATAATTTAAAAAGGATATCTCATATATAGATAATATATATAACTCTCAAAGCAAAGTTTTATCTTTGCACTTCCATTAATTACTGTAATTGAAGAAAACATCTTGAGCCTGCTTCACTTTCTTACTATTCTTAATAGACATTCAACTCTGTGACAGTTTAGAAGTATTCTCCTACTACACACTATGTCAAAATACTAATTTTCATACCCACAGAAATGTTTGCAATTCTTAATATTGCTACTGAGCTGGTCATCTATCCTACATACTAACTCCTTCATTGGATGAAAACAAATTATGCATTGCATCTATGCACTGCAAAATTGATGCAATCTGCATTTTACTCTCCTTATTACATCAGACAGAGAACTTAAGTTGAAGACTCTAAACAGTAAGTGACCATACAGAAAACCAAGAAGTTTATATTCAAAAATTAAAGTGCTTGGTACTGCCTCTCCAAGAAGGTAACACGCCTCTTTTAACACCCCAAAAAAAACTATATGATGAAGAGAGAGAGGCAATGTGTTAGCACTGCTTAAATTTAGAAAACCACACCAAGTCTCTGAATGTTATCTGAACTTTAAGACCTGAGGATATTCACATCTTTTAGTTCTGTTTTTAAGAGACTTCACAGAATTAGAAAGATGGTCTTGCTTTGACAGTAACTCTGATATCTTGATAATTACAGCCCACTTGGGAATTTAGTTACTGAAAAGGTCTCAAACAGATTAGTTTTAGATGGGTAGAATCAAAGCTGAAGGCAAAGCACTTTGGCTCCTTCACAAGTGCAAGGGGATAACCAGACAACAGCTGTAGGAAATCCTCAGGGTGGAGGTGGGTCTGAAAGCACCACCCTTTCTTAACCCAATCACTCTCAGGACTGCAGATGTGGATTGTTATTGTTTGGTTGGGTGTTTTTTGTTTGTTTGTTTGTTTCATTTTGTTTTTATTTTTATACAGAAAGATAGAATAAGACTCCACAACTTCTGTTGGCAGGCACTCTACTGAAATGGTCCACAGTACTAGGCTCCACACCACCACTCCACCCTGGCATGGTGCAAGCCACTTTTGAAGCACACAGGAACAGAATGAGAACTAAGAGTCAGAACTCACGACTCATCACTTTTATAAGAATTTCCTTGCCACCAAAGCAGGAGCAAACAAGAGCAAAACAAGCCGCCACTTTCCTGGTGAGTGCTTAACATCTGAACCTCCGAGAATCTTACTAAATGAGGTGGGCAACCCTTCTTTCTTCATCAAGGTCATTAAAAGCACATACACTGAAGCCGTATTTTGTGAACTCAATCCTAATCACAGTCTGGGCAAAGCCTCTCAGGCCAAAACCTTTGGGTATTTTGTTCCTAGTCAGGGCAAGTTAAGAGAAAAAGGATTTATTCAGACAGCTCTGTGCACATTCAGAAGTACGTCTTGAGCCTCCTAATGAACCATTTGAGTCAAACTGAGGAGTATTTAGCAATACTGGATATCCCTAGGGCTTCCTGGCATTTGAACTAGCACATTTGGATTGCAGTTTTGCATGTTGATGCCTAAGAACTGTATGGAATCTATTCCTGAAAAGAGAACCAAAATCTGACAGACATGTACAAGTAACTTTCTGTGAATTGAAAGACAGGTGATCTCTCTTATGTAAATTAAACACACTTTTTGAGAGATACGTTGTGTTTTTGATGCAGGTAAAAATAGAAGAGGACTTTAATGAATACTGAGTGCTTCAATAAACTAGGCCAGGTATTTGCAAAACGCACAGAAGGTTCTCCATCCTGCTGTGATTCAGGAGAATACCTGCTGCCATGACTGACACTTGACATATTAGAAAGTTCCAAACAGGTTTCATCATTCTAGGAAGACTTCCAACCTGACTCTCAAGCTGATCTTATGTGGAATTAATTCTTCATTGTGTATTTTCTTTAACATACACACAAGGATATTTGTGGGCAGGACATTCTAAGGAATCACCAGGAAATCACTGTTTGAATGAAATGCCAAGCTGACCTCATTTCTCACCTTGTCAAAGCTGTTGCTTTCAATTTTCACAAAATTCCTGAAGGGTTAATCTAAACTAAATAGATTTTGAAGCCACTACAAGTCATCCTATCATGTCACATACAAAGTAGCTGGATCTCGTATTCCTTCAAAAGAAGAACATTCTTACAACATGGAGGAATTTTCACATGGAAAATTCTCAGATGATGGAGCAAAAGAAGACTTTTTCCTTATCAGGTCTGTTAACATTCAGAAAATTTAACAAAAAAAAAAAGAAACATTTTATAAAACAATGTTCTCAAGGGGTAAGCAGAAATAAATTTGCTCATTATCCCTCTTCTTTAGAGATACTGCCACACAAGACACTTTTCCTGGGGCCTTACCTCTCAGTAGAGAGAAAGCAAGAGAAAGAATGAGAAATAAGGGCTTATTTCTGAAGGCGCTCTGGCAGGTAATATGGAAAGGCATTTCAGTTTGTCAGCATGAGTCCCACTAATAACCAGCACATCAGGGCCTCCAAAGTTGAAGTAATTCCCCCTGTGAAGGCAGCTGTACTGCCTCTCCAAGAAGCAAACTGCTTCAGTCCTTCTAATCACAAAACAATATGAAAATTTTTTAAGAAACAATTTCCAGTCGAGAAAAACTCCCAAATCAAATCATGTGAAATGTGCCACACAGACAGAGAGCCCTCCCTTCTCTATGGTATGATGCAGTCTGATCCTCGGGTGGGAAATTACTAAGGAGTGTTCCAACAACTGGAAACAACTATTTGTATACTAACATATATGTATATATACATATATATAACGATTTATACTATATTTTCTCTCTATTAGTGATGTGGTATACGAAGAGCCAAAGAGAATCAACGACAACCCCCTCAGGGACTTACAGACTCAAGGAGGAGGTAGGATCTGAGGACAGATGTCTTGTGTATGGCACATACATGTGAGTCTTAGGGAATGTGTATTAAAGAGAAGTGCCATAGAAAAAGGGGATACAGAAAACGTTCTAGTCTTGGTTACAAGTAAAAGGGGAAAATACATGAAGATCAGTGAAGACAGAAGGCAGACAGAAGACTGTGTGGCAGCTTCCATGATTTCCTACCTCTGTGCTCCTATTAACAGGGACAGCAGATAAGAAAAAAGCCAATAAGGGTCAGGAAAGACATGCATCTCATGGATTT
This sequence comes from Lagopus muta, assembly GCF_023343835.1. Lineage (NCBI taxonomy): Eukaryota > Metazoa > Chordata > Aves > Galliformes > Phasianidae > Lagopus > Lagopus muta. The sequence goes on from NC_064434.1 coordinate 71,517,526, forward strand.
TAAAAACACAAACATAAAGAAAACAAGTTCATCTTCCTTGCAATCCACTGATACAACTGTAACCTGGGTAAACATCGCAAAAAACAATCTGTACCACTAAGGCCAGCAGCAGTCTTGCCACAGCAACACTCATTCAATGGTTTGAAAAGAGCTACAGTTCCACCACTGCCAGTATAAAGGATCACAGAATGACTTGGGTTGGAAGGGAACCCAAGGATAATCAAATTCCAGCCCCCTGCCACAGGCAGGGCCACCAATCTCCAGATCTGATACTAGACCAGGTTGCCCAGGGCTCCATTCAACCTGGTTTTTAACAGCTCCAGGGATGGTGCATCCACAGCCTCCCTGGACAGCCTGTTTCAGCACCTCACCGCTCTCTCTCTGTGAAGAACTTCCCCCTGATATCCAATTTAAACCCTCCTTTTTTGAGCTTAAAACCATTCCCCCTTATCCTGTCGCTATCTACCCGAGTAAAAAGTTGATTCTCCTCCTTTTTATAATAGATATAGTCTACCCTCTCTATGTCATACCATATCTTTGACTGCTGTTTGGGCATACCTGAGTAGAACTTCTTTGAAACAGCAGTCAGGAACTGTATTTTTACTGGCATGCTTAAAGGTAGTTTTAAATCCAAAGCAATCACACAAACACACAGAGGATGGGGAAGGAAAGGACTGTTGTGTTATTCTCCTACAGGCTAAACGGTCAGAGACAGAGAAATGTAATTACTTTCTTTAATCTCAAGATTTTTGAGAGACTGACTCACTACTTTTGAATGCTCAAGGGAGGCAATACTTTAAAGCTTTGAGGAATGACTACATAAAAAACAGTACCTTCTTAACCCTACGTGTTTGCTCTGTACATGTATTCAGTCATGTCTGCTAACTACTAACAAATGGCATTTTGATTACTGTTTAGTTCTCCCAGTCTCACAGAAGCAAATACAGAAGTGAGCATGAACTCAGTCTTACCCATGCAATACACCTAAACTCCTGAATGCCTCTGCCTTCACATCTCCCAAGGCCTGGGAGTAAAAGGTCAATAGGGAACTATATAGGCCATCTCCAAGTGACCACTGAGAATCTCTCTGAAAAAGTAGTTGTTAGGGACGTATACACAGAAAAATATGACTAATGCCACAGTCCTAGTTTTAGCCCCCAAAAGCAAGGGATATAAATATTTATATATTATAAATATATTTTTATACATATATGTATACATATATATATAAATTAAAATGTCTATTGCTCCTAAAGCTGTGTTATTCTCTGAGGGAGAAGAATAAATAAAACACGCTTTCTTTTTTTTTAATAAAAATTTGATGTAAAATTTAAAATCTAAAATCTTATCAATACTTTAAGAACTCCTCCTCCCCTCCACAGTTTTTCCTGTTACTGGAACCTTCCTTCCTGAACACTGTTTCTTTGTTTTTGTTATCTGCGTCATTCTGATAAAAAGACTGCAGAAACTCTGCTCACTGGGGATACTGCAGAAACTAAGCCTGCTGAATATCTGCAGTAGGTAAGTCACCAACCAAAATATTTCCCATAAAAGGCTGTCTGCAAGGATCATACTGTGAGTCCACGGATCAGCACTGCCAATTCTGCTTAGTATCAGAGACAGACTTCAGGGGAAAAAAAAAAAGAAAAAAAATCCTCTTACATACCTATCTTTCTGAAGCCTCTCTTAATGCTCTCTTAATGCAGGACTACCTGCCATTCTATATTAAATATTTTATACAGTTTAGCCTGACCTGAGTGGGAAAACTGATGATAATTCCTTTGGGAGCCTATGCTGTAGTCCTAAAAATCCTCAGTTCGGAAATGTTTCCTGATATCCAGCCTAGATTTCTCATTTTCGTCTGATTAATTCCAGTTACCCCACTGTGCTTATACTCATCAAACACCTGCTGCCTCGTATAGTGTGTCTTCCTTTTAATTGACATTCAGACATTCCATATATATCTATATATAGCTCTTTAATCTTTTAATTTCTCTGTCTCTCACTGGGGTCATGTCTTTGAGTACTCTAAGGCAGCTTTGTTTTTTTTTCTTTCAGCAGAACCAATGATTGTTGTGTATGGAAACTAATAATGGCACACGCAAACTGTGACAAGCATGCAGACTTCTTTGAGAAACAAATTTCATTTCTCAGTCTTCAGTCTATGTCTGAGTAGTCTACTAATCACATGAATGAGTTATAATCAACTTACTGTGTACCAAGCTTCTTGTATTTACTAATGGAGAAAGCATCAATGGTGAGGGCATTCAATATTATAGCTGGATATAAGACATATTTCTCAAAGCACTGAAGCCACACATACAGCCTTTCAAACCACATTAAATGAGCAGCATCTGAAATAAAAATTCAGAAAACAGAACATTTCATCAAATTACCTGCATTTTTGTACTGCAATAATGTAAAAGTAAAGAAGTGAGTTAGCTTACGTGAACAAGGATAATCAACTAACTAATTTATGGCACAAAGAAATTCCTAATTCTTTTGTAACAAGGAAATCATTTAGCTCTCTCAATTTAGAGAGTATCTGTTTAGCTTCTTAGAATTGCATTCATGAAAAAAATCTCAAATGGTAAGAGGTGGTCCATGTAGATTCTAAGTAAGAGTGGATTCTATACAATTCCATTACTAGTCACTGAACTGAATAGCACCTCTAGTGATGTAATTGTTCAGGAGAGACTCTCTTCAGCACTGACCTGGTGGATGACCTACAGAACCTCATACCATTATCTCAGGCAGCAGACTTTTTTTTTTTTTTTTTAAACAACATCACAGGCTTAACAGGAGAATTAATCAAGAACTGAATGCTCTGTGCAACTAAATAGCTATATGAAAACTCAGGTGAACTGAGTACAGAAACATCAGTGTATGGAAAAGAGTAATGTTTATTCTCAGCTGAGGTAGACAAGGCTATTGGGAAAAAAAAAAAAAAACTGCAAAAGGAAGAAGTTGGTATTGAGTCAGAAATAATGATGCCAGCTTCTGAATTTCCAATACTCTTTCCCTGCAGAAATGGAAATTATTGTGTGTAAACAACCCCCCCACACATAACTTCTTAATGACAAGAAAAAAAACATGCTGAACAGCTACCTCCTAAGCTCATATACACAGCAAGATATCTATTTTGGAACCTCTCTCTTATTCGCTCTTTCTCCTAATTGCTCTCAGAGCTTCTGTTCTCTACTAAAGAACTTCATCTGGTTGTCCAAAGCTGAGCTCTGTTTAGGAACTCAGGCTTGAATAAAGAGATGTGCATATCAAGTAGACCAAAAGGAAAGTAGCCACAGGAGCAAGGCATGCATAGCCAACGCAGGGAGAAAAAGAGCATATGTTCAGAGGGGACCTAGGGATAAAAATGGATGATTTGAAAATGGCTGAGATGAATCTGTGGGGTATAAAAGTAGTAGTGGTGAGAAAGAAAAAGACAGCCTAGTGTGTTAGGGTTTTTCACACAACCTGGCACTTCCTATGCATTGTACCATAAGCTCACTCTTTCTTCCTGCAGTCAGTCAAAATAACACAAAATAAATGAGGTGTCTCATAGGTACATCATGAGAACTGTTCTCATAACTGCTATACTGTGGAGGGCCTGAAAGTCTAAATGGCTCATCTGAAGTCTATGAAACAAACCTAGAGTAAACTTATGGAATTGTCATTACCAGCTGCTCATCTAAGTGCTAGCAATCGTTCATCTTTACCATAGGACTCCACTTGTCAAAAATGAGGAAGTTGAAAATGAAATTCTATGCAGTCAAAGCTCCTAAAAAATCCCTTGTTCGATGTGTTTGTCTCATTACTGTCCATGCCTGACAACTAGAGGATACTGTCTTTTTCCAAGCTTCTCCTTCTATACACATAGAGAACCTTTAAACTCTGCTCCTACATTTTTCTTACAGAGTGAAAGAAAGAAGATAGTCTGTCAAACGTATCTATCAAAGGGATTACCCAACCTTTTACTCAGCCTGTCTCATCTGAGAACATAATAAAAAGCCTCTACAGAAGCCCAAGAGACTGGAGAAAAAAAACAACGTATAATGTATATAAAACTCTGTTTTCTTCACACACGACCAGAACATCACAATAGTTCTTAAAACTCAAAGTAAGGAATTAGATCACATGTAAAATCGGACTGCAAAGGAAGCAAAATATCCTGCTGCCTGCAGCAGGTAGCGTGGGTAGCTGATCTCAAAGCAGAAGATAACTTGTCTGTGGAGATCAGTCTAGCAGAACTCTACCTTCAACCTTTTCAAAAGCTGAATCGTTGCATTTAGGAAAATGTTTCCTGACAAATGAAGACAGATTTAATCAGGACAAAGCAAAGAAATCCCACATTAGTCTTTTTATTGTTAAGTTGATGTAAAAAATAGTGAAATTTGGACACTCATCAAAATTACTGATAATCAGTGAGAGAAAGCCCTGAACAATGTTTTCAGCTGGTAATGATCTTTAAAAAGTTCCATATTTCTACTACACTTTCCTTCATGCATTGCAGTAGAAGTTAAAAAGCAACCCTCAGTAAAGTTTTTTGGGTAGTTTTTCATACCCAAGCCTTGTTTGGAAAGTAATTGTTTTGAAAGACGTGATTTTTTTTTAAAGATGATTTAAATTCTTAATGCATGGTTTGGTTTTGCTTAGCGATCTGAACTCTTTTGTTGTTCAGCTGGAGAACAGACTAAAGTCTCTCAGCAGATTGTGTTCTCACAACATTGCCTTCAAACACCTCAGAAACATATACTGAGAATGATTAAGGCAGAGGATCCATCAAGAAATGACAAGCAAGCGTTAGGCTGGTAGCAAATAAAAGATGAGAGCCAAGGGGGAAAAAATGCCATCCTTCTCAAAGTATGCTAGCTGCTTGTGGAAACAACACTATCAAGAATAGGAAATCAGGCCCCAGCATTCTAAAATATTAACAGATACTCCTACGCATCATGGCACTACCTGTTAAAGCCAGAAAGAACAGTTACCAGTAACAAATCTTCACAATTTCTTCCAATTTTACCGTTCTTCTAATAGCATTACAATAGAAATTAAAACTAGGTTGCATCATCCATACTGTTCAAATAATACATAATTCTGTGACAAGAAGAAGAAACCACTTAAAATGCCAACACATCAAGCAACACAGCAAATAATGGTATTGTAATGCAAAAGTAGAAAGCAGATCAGATGGTGGTTCATGAAAGCCTACTTAAGGCAACTAAGAAGATTAAGAGACCTTACTATTTGACACACAACCAGAGGCTGAGGGAGCAGGAACTGTTTAGCCCTGAGGAAAAAAAACACTCATGTAACATCTTATCAAACAGAAAACAAATTATTCCCTCTGCTTTGTTCTTTCTGGATTTTTGTTTTTAAATCAAGACAGGCTGCAAGCCACGACATCCATTGTTTAGATAAGATTTCATTACAAACCTCTCACTTCCCGTTGCTGGTGTTCTTTGCTTTTAAGTATGGGGTGGGAGATCCACAGCCAGGGGTGATGCTTGCGAAGCTGAGGAAGTATGTAATGTGTTACAAATCCCACAGTCCATGCTAAAGCAAACAGGACAATGCTGAGAAATGGCTAGGCCAAATGAGGGAAAAAAAACAAAAACAAAAACAAACACATGGTTATAATTTGCAAATAACTTTTTGTTTTAAAACATGTCCTTATAATGAGATTTCTACCCAATTAATGTTCTCCCCCCCCCCCCCCCCATTCAAATTCATTTCACAGGCGTATGTATTTAGAAATATAAATTTTGCAGAGACAATTCACCATTTTTCCTCCTAAATAGAGGAGAAAATGCAAATGATTGGATTTATCCACTCTGTCTCTCAGGTTGCATTTCATAGAAGAGGTGCATATGTGCAAAGGCTTAGGGAAATAGACACCAAGTAAGTAATATTTTGCCGGATGCAAATACCCACATTCTAATTCACACTGCACGTCAAAAAGCATTAACTTATCACAGCCAGTAAATACATTTTCTCAAACTTCCCTTTCCCCAGTATCTTCCAGCTAACACATTCTGTGATTTTACATAAGAGATAATACCTTAGAAAAAGGAAAAAAAGAAAAAGGACACATACCCTTAATGATAGAAACACAGTGCTGGCACTCACAGCAAATGACAGAACAGCTGCTGCTGTGCAGACAATGAGATCCGATTTCAAAACTTCTTTCTGTGAAAATTATTTTATACCAAATTAGCACACCAATACCATTTTACCTAGATAAAGTAAATTACTCTCTTCTAAATTACTTGCAGACTGTCTTGTGGTAAGGCTAATCATCACTCCCCGATACAAAAGTGTTCTCTCCACTCTGCTTTGTGAAATTATTTCTTCACATGCTGGGCGTGTCAAGAAACCATGTTTATCTTCATCGTGACTAACTTTAAATTGTATTTTTAAATTTGGTTTTAACACTAGATAAATGAAAGCAATACAATTTTCACACTGAGCCTAATTCTATTTAAGGAAAATAACTCTTTCACATTATGGCATTTTTATTTTTGGAAATAAAAATTCTGGTTCCATTACCTATCTGCAAGCGTTACAATTTCTTTAGATTTGCTTGCATTATTGGAATGACTCATGCTTTTCTGTAATGCCTTCAGACACACAAGCTAATACATTTATTATGTTCTAAAGTGACATGTCCCATTCTCTGATTTTCTGTATCAGAAGTCAAATTTCAGCAAGATTTTATGGGTTTCAGACAAGGCCATTTTTCTGCTATCACTCAATGATAACACAAGGACAAGTGTGCCTATATATAAAGGTTTATAAGTAGGGTAGGAGTAATTTTGTTTTAAAAGATTAGAAAAATATCAAAATATCATGATCTTTCTAGACCGCTTTTCTTGTGATTAAAATGTCATTCTCAGTAAACAAATAAACAAGATAGCTTTCAAGCTCTGTGATCTTCTGAATTGTACTTCAGAGGTCACTCAAATATCTGTCTGAGTAGGTGAAAATCTCCTAGGTTTGTGAATGGGATATTCAACTTCAACAGCCAATATTAGTGCTAAGTCATCACATGCATATATAATCACTTATAGATCTTGGTTTAAAAAATGATTTATGCTATAATTCAAAACCATCTAGAAACACTAAGCAGAATAAAACACTTTGTTAGAATTTGAAATTCATCCAGTTTCCTAGTGCTGCAATCTAGGTAATTTTCCTTTATCTCATCAGAGAAAACAAAAAAAAACAAAACCATAAAATATTGATGGGATAACAAACCTAAGAATAAGGAATAAGAAAGCAGAAGTGAACAACAGACGCATTTGTAAAATTACCAGACAAGCTGGTAGCAACCACTATATTTAGGCTGCCTGTCACTCTGTTACAAGATGCTTCTTAGTAAAAGGTCACCAGCATCAGCACTTCCACTTACTGCAGCAGGCCTTTGAAATTCAGCAGGACTAAAAAGCCTTCAGGCTCAAGAAGTACTTTTGCTTTGTCCCGTGAAACTCTAATCCCATTTAGCTGAATTTTTGAGCTTTATTAAGTTGTCCTTTCTTTTCTCAGGTTGCTCAGAAAAACATCCTTCCAAAAGAGCAGCACTCCCTGTACTCCTCAAGCTACGCTCTCTTCATATGGCACTGTACTCAGCAAGGACCATAAATGCAGAGGCACAGAGTTCTGCTGGACTCTTCCCAACCATCCTCACAAGACACAGTCCTGCTGGCCTTGTCCCATTCTTCTTGGACATCGTATGGATAAGGAAAATCATGCTAGGGAGCTTACAGAAAAGGTCTTCACTGAAAAAACCCTTCATCCCTACATATTCCCACAGGTTCTCTCAAACTGGCTTAGACCTCTCACAAGAGAGAAGCAGTACTAAAAAATCATGGATAAAATCCCAATAAAGATAGATACGGGATTTATTACCAACTCATAAAATTGAGATACTTTTTAAATTTTTCCAATCTTTTTAAACCTATTTCATACAAAGCCAACTTAAAGCAACAGTATTTTACTGCAAAATTCATTATCTGAGAAAGCTGAGCAGTGCCCTGTTTACGTAGCCCTGTGCTTCAGTCCTTTTGCGGAGATCTATTATGAAAAGTCCTCATTAAGTACCATTTTTCTGCACAGCTGAATCCAACTACTCAATCACTTAAAACAAGCTTATAAAAACAATTAAACAAACCATATTTTCAAGCTTCCCTTCACAACCAAAAAGGATTCCTATTACAGTGACAGCCGTGTGTTTTTTGTAATCAGGTGACTGAAGAAGCTGCCATTTTAAGAACTGTATCAAATAAAGATTTAGTCAAAGTCAGAAGTAGGGATAATAATGGATACTGGAGGGAGGAGGAAAGGCACCCTTGCTTCCCATTCTGTACGCAGACCAGGTTATCAACAAGCAAAATGTACTACAAAAACTGTATTACAGAGGACTGCTATTTCCCATTTTTCCCATCTTTGCCTTTGCAAGTGTTCTTCCTACTGTGCTTGCACTGCTTTTGACACATTAAGAATCAGATGCAGGAAAAGGCCTTCGTTTTCACAGTAACACTCACTATTCAGCTATTTGAATCCAAATTTGATAGTTGTGTTCCAACTTTGACAGTACCTAGTGTGGCTAAAGTTTTATTTATGGCTAGGCTTACCCCCTTGCCCTTGCACAGAACTGCTTCAGCTGCTGACTTTCGCAATAGTCCCCACAGGAGGCAGGAGATCCTTCTTGATGTGGCAGACATTATTCAAGCTTCTCACAGTTTAGTTCTTTTTCTTTCTAAAACAAAGCCGGGCAGGAGTAACTTTGTTTTGTGTGAGGGCATAATGGCCAAGACCCACAAGAAATGGCTGACCCTGAGCAGTTGTTCTCTGCCTGAAGGGAATTCAAAGCTACCTTCCAACAGGATGCCCTGGGCATTCATCTACAGGTTGCTGTAGAGATGGGTCTTGTGGCTTCCACTTGCCTTCAGTAGGAAGAGGAAGTGCCTAAAGACTCAGAAAAACACAAGAAGGAACGTGACTCTACTGGTAGAGCAGTGAGCCAAAGGAAGGCAGAACAGGAAGCACAGACATGTTCTGGTTCTTATTCCAAGGCTGCTTTCTCTGCAGGGTTGCAAAACAGTCATCTCATATAAAACTGAACTCAGTTTGCACCTCTCTGTGAGCTGCTTGAAGAGCTGACAGCAGCATGACTGTGTATCGTAAGAATGAGGTTTATTCAGCTCATCTGAAGAGAACCACAATACATTTTCAGAAGGAGATTCAATTCTGTGAAACTCAAAATGAGTTAAGACATCATCCTGCTGGATAGGATGTAGGACCCTCTGCATGGATAGGAAGTAGGACCCTCTCCTGCTCTTGGCACCCCTTTATCTTCCTAGCTGCTGCTATGCAAATGCCTATCTTGGACACAATTCTGTCCTCCAGCTGTATAAAGCAGAATTTCAGAGTCCATTCCCAACCACAGACACTTATGAATTGATTGCTGAACGACTCTACAATACTATGCTTGAGTCCTTTATTTTAATGGGTCCAACATAGAAAAGTTAGCCTCTGATCACAGTTAATATCTCTGCAATGAGAAATAGCCATTACCAGAGTGTTATAGTTGGGGTGAAAACAGATGGGTTTTTTCCTCCATTTTACACTTGAGAGAAAAAAGAAAAAACCCAACCCAACAATATTACATCTCATGCCTCAGAGATTTTACATGTTGCAGCAGGATTCATTTGTTTAAAAATTATTTTCAATTACGCTTTTGGAGCTTTGTACAAATCCTTTTACTAGTTATGCATATGTTTGCATTAAAGACCAGGAAGGAACCTGGGTTTGAATTTAACGCATTAATACCTTCAAGCCACTGGTTAATCTAGCAATCAGCCATGTGGATGCCGAAAGAAATTAATTGTAAGGGTAGGAAGCTCCATTCTCAAAGCTGAATGGTCAATTATCCTTCACAGCTGTTTCATAATTCTGGTTTCCAAAGCTGGCAAATCTTACTCAGTTATTCAAGCAAAGGAAAATAGTAAAGGTCATGGAACTAAACATTAGAGATGATGCATTTATTACTGCTAACGTTAATATCAAGCCAATAGAGAATACAATAGATTAATTTTCAATATCAATCTAATTTGCTGCCTTCAGCTGTTTAATGGTGTGAATTAATTTTGTATATCTCAGCATTTCTGTTTCAAAAGGGTCTTATTTCAGTGTCACGTTTTGCACACCATACACATGCATATAGACCAGAGCAGGGCTGTTCCGCTGTGTGGCATTTTCATGTCCTCTGACACTGCTTTTAAAAGTCAGTTGAGTCTTACAATCTATACGTGGTTTTTATTGCGAGGTTGGTCAGCAGAGATTGTGGCTTGATTGCGTTCCTCAAACTTGAGGCACATGCACTTTTCAGTGCTTCAGTTCTTCCCTACTTGCTGTATTAGCGCTGCACTGTGAGATAGCAGTGAGAGTCCTGTGGCAAACTGGTTTAAGTGTACCAGTTAACACAGGAACTAGACAAAGAGCCTGCATTAGTCAGAAAGTGCTCTCATTCTTCAAGAGATCTCTCATTGAGCAAGAACTAGCACTACTAATCAACACTGAGCAAATAAATTTGCTTACAGCTTTTATACAGATTGAAGAAAACCAGCACAGAAAAAGAGTAATGCAAAGAACTAGGAAGTTTCAGCAACATCAAAGGTAAACAGCCTCTGTTCTAGAAGCAGCAGCATAGGGTGTTAAACAGTGCCAACTCCCCAAAACCAAATAAAGCCTTGAGAGAAAAAGGTGTTGGAAATCCCACTTACCAAAACAAAAACAAAAAAAGACCAACCAATAAACAAAATCAATCAAACAATAAAAAAAAAGCACCACTAGCAAAATATGGGAGTCAGGAAACATGACAAAGAAATGGAATCCTATGCCTGACCAGTCCCACAGCAGTCATCCCTGTGGTTCTATGTTCCCTGATCCATGAGATCTGCCCAAATGCAGTTGAAACACATGGTAACTGTTGGTATATGACATCAGACCACTATGCACATTACTGACACAAAAATAGGCATAGAGTCTCCATTTTCATGACTCCATTTTCAAATGACAGTCAGGATCTTAGATGAGATTTTGTTCATTCTCTCAGTGCTTTTTTCCTCTCAAAATATTGAAGTGTTAAGGTTTCCCTTTGCACTGTGAAATGCAGCCAGTTACAAGGACAGCTGCATTAACTGCTTCATTCCTTTGGCAAGATTCCATCTGCAGAACAGATGAAATCATTCTATCCTGCTCCAAGATGGGTACTATCAACAAAAGATACAAATGCAATATAAATACCAGAGAATGAGAAAATTTCAGTTACATCTGCAACACACTGTACAAGAAAAGACTGACAACGTGGCAAAATATAGGAAAATATAGGAAAATTTTAACATAAATACTCGTTTACTTTCTCTGTTACATTCGTATTGGAAATGTGGTGCTGGTACAAATAGTGTAGTTCATAAGAAGCTATAGCTCAATGCAGATGACAGGAACCGACATATCAATCTTGTGTGGGCCTTATTAGAGTAAGCAGTTTAAAGTAACATCATACAATGTAGGAAATAATCTATGCAGCAGCTAAGCAATGAGAAGTAGGAAACAGTGTGGAATCACCTCACATGCTTAGCTTAGACTATGTAACACATTATAAAATGTCCAATGAATACAATATGTGCAAGAGAAATGCATCCCTTTTTAAGAGATACCCAGAGGCCAGGCCAGCTACCACACTAGCGACCTGTACCACTGAGCACTATTGACTCTCAGATCATGTCTGAAGGTCAAAAAAAAAAATTAAAAAAAAATCACAGCTTGTCTCCCAGACATTCTGAACACTTCTTGCTTCTGCAAACATTCAGGACTACAGGAATGATCGCCTCTGTTGCAAAGGCTAAAAGCAGGCATTAGGTATGTAATCAGAAGGAATTGCTGTCTGGTAACTGGAAGCATGACAGTTCACAACTGCAGGAAATCTCCAACACTCCCTAGTACTTTCAGAAACTTGATAATCTTCCCACATGTACTCTCTGAGAGCAGCTTCTCCTGGATACCAGTTCTCCCTCCGTTCTGGCCTCTCCAAAGAGAAATCTAGAATTATTTCCCACAGTTTATATCTGTGGATTTAAAAGAACAGGATATATATCTGTCCATATAATTAATTTAAATGCTTAAATTACTAAATATCTAAATGGTCCTTCAGTGGGAAAATTGGATGTGACAGAGTTTTGCACAGAAGATAAATAAATAAAAAGTCTTACCACTGATTCTCTCATTTTTTCTGGGAGTGGATCTGCTGATGAATCTTCAAATTGTTGACGCAGAAAGTGAGGGACATATTTGCATTGAATTAGGGACCTGTTTAAAAACACATGTGGTTAGGATACTTCTGAACATGTCTAACAGATATAATACATATGAAGTGAGGAGAGCAAAGAAACAGGCAGAGGAGGAAGAACAGCCTCAGTTTTCCTTCATCATGTATGTAGTAGCTACCTTATCATTGCATAGCTGGAGATGATACAAACCAGCTCAACCTTTGATCAGAGTAAAACTTCCTTCCTCTTCACAATATCAAGGGGCCTCAACAACCAGAACAGTCCAATTAATGTGCCTCGGTCAATTAGAGGAATGAGTTAAGAGGGTACTCTTGTGTTCATGCCCCTTATTAATTCAGGTAAGCCAAAACCAATATGGGAGCTCTTTATGAAACCCAGTTCAAGATTGATGTGCTACTTTCTCCATCTTGATGTCACAAGTCATCTCTTAAACACCATTTCCAATCATCTTAACTTCCTTCAAATTCAGAGTTGCCCTAAAACTTAAAAGGACTACACATTTTCCTCGCAGTTGCATAAAGATATTTGATGATATTTTTAAAACTTAAACAAGAAATTTAACAATAATTTCAACTGCTGAGGATTTGATTAAGGATCAGGAACTAAAGTTAAAAGATGAAATAGTTTTAACAATATAAGATGCCTTCTTTATAGCAAGCTTTTTAAGGTAAGACAAGTTTTTACATTAGTAAGGAAGTTAAAGAATTGGCCTGTCCTTCCAGGAGAGTGGGGGGAAAAAAAGTACAATTATTTAAATGATTCCAAAATTTAAAGAGCTCACACTTTCACGCTGATTTGCAATTTAACTGTGTGTATTCTAGACCAAAGCTAAATAGTCTCCCTGCATCATGCTAGAAAAGACCAAGATGTCTGTGAAACAGAATCCCAGATGACAAGGTGATAATGGCAACATGAAGCCCATTTGTTGCTTAATTCCACACCACACAAGTTAATGCCCGCTACTTGTACACCATCACAGCCTCCCAGAAGATAACACAGTTCCACCCAGGAAAGCTCATGACTACTGCTCCAAAGCTACGGATCTGCATACAGCCCACTCTCACATTATCTGAAGCTGAAGAACTTCTCCCCTGGATCTTCCTTGTTCCCAGCATCAGCTCCTAATACACATAAACTCTCTTCAGCTACCTTTAGCAGAGCACATCAGAGCAAAAAAGGGAAGAGATGATCTTAAAGCCACTTCCCCACACATTACAAGTCCTTCTTCTTTGCCAAGACGTCACCAACACATCAGTAGACTGCAAGTCATCTCAACCAAATCATTATTCTCCAATGCGGCAAACATGCCATTTCCCAGAGGGTGGAATCTGCCCCAGAGGATTTGGAAGTGTTGCATAAAGAAAACCAGCCATACTGCTGATCTGGCTGCAGCACTTCATTTACTTACAAGACTAACACCAACCATGAAATCAGAATTTACCAAGGAATTTCCACTTAACCACTCTACTTTTGGAAGACAATCCCCCAACAGCTCTGAAACACAGATATTACTCTGAGGAAACCAAAATCTGTGTGCTATACAAGGAAATCCATAAATAAAATTGCAGGCAACTTACATCAGTACAGATGGGTCACTGCTTTGTCTGCTGAGGTGATAAGAAAGTGCAACTAGCAGACCACAGAAAGCAGAAAACAATGCTGGAATGTGCTGTGCATCCCAGGGTTCCTGGACATGGGAACAGAAAGCAGAGCATTTACAAGTTAGGAATGCAGTACTGTTTTTCTTTTAAAAGTAGGCAAAGCTGTGCTGTAACATTAAATGCACAGCATCTAGATCTCTATGCTATCAATCAAGATTTTACAATTCCTTATCACATCAAAGTCCATTATAGTGAAAAAGACTAAGTTATTACAATATTATCACATTTTGTGATAATATTACTGTAATTCCCACATTACCAGCAATTAGCTTAGAAACCATGTGAAAAACAAGTTTTCCTGTTTAAACTCTAAAGGCAGTTTTTCGTTAAAATGAAACATAAGTGAATTTATTTACAAATGAGACAAGTGAAATTATGTGCAGAGTACTTGTTTAAACTGTAAACTGATACGTTTCCTTGACCTGTGGCCAGATTGCTTGTAACAAAAGCCAGCATCACCAAGCTAGGGTACAGTTTTGGCACCTGATTCCTATATCTTTCTGCTGTTGTGTATAATATATCTAGGCCCTGCAAGCTATGTAACATCGTAGAGAGTGAGAGCACTAGCTACTGTCCTTAAGCAGGGGTAAAAGAGAGCAATTCAAACACTCATTAGCACACTGGGCATAATCAAGATGAGAAATTACCTCTGGGTGACTTAAGCAGCTAAAATTGGCTAGAGATAGTAAGTGGAGGAATAGAAAGCTTAATGAACAATTAATATGACCAGTGCCTCATCTGTGGAATCCTCAGCCACAAATTAGAGTCTTAAACATTGTAAATCCTAGCTGTAAAACGATACAAATTTTTCCTTTGGAGGACACAAATGTGGGTCAGACCCATAGCCATTTCTCTTCTAACCAAGTTAAACCTCACTATTCAATTCTATTTTTCGTTTGGTCATTCCCAGGTTTTGGACTAGGTACATTTTAGTCTAATTTTTCCCATACTTCGTCTCAGGTCAGAAATTAATATTCTTCAAGACATTGCAGAAAAGTTACTGAAGCCAAATTTTTTTGTAAATGCCAGAATTGTAGCCTATTCTGTATCCAGTACCCCTGGATCCTTTTCTGCCAGGCAGCTGTCCAACCTCTCT
Source organism: Lagopus muta (assembly GCF_023343835.1). Classification (NCBI taxonomy): domain Eukaryota; kingdom Metazoa; phylum Chordata; class Aves; order Galliformes; family Phasianidae; genus Lagopus; species Lagopus muta. The sequence continues at coordinate 71,532,630 of NC_064434.1, forward strand.
TCCCTCAGTTGGGACCCAAGTGCTAAACCCACCACATAGCCTTATTGAATGTCATACAGGCAGCTTCAGCCCACCAGTCCAGCCGGTCCAAACCCCTCTGTAAAGCCTTCCTATCAATACATCCATCTGACATACAGACATCTGCAAACTTACTGAAGGTGCACATGATCTCTTTGTTCAGATCGTTGATGAAGATGCTAAAGAGAATTGGCCCCAGTACTGAGCCCTGGGGGACACCACTTGTGATTTGCCTCCAGCTGAATTTAATTCCATTCATCACAACTCTTTGGGACCCACCAACCTGCCAGTTTTTTTTTATCCAGTGCAGCATATGCCCATCCAAGCCACAAACAACCAGTTTTTCCAAGAAAGAAAACCAGTGGGAAACTATCAAAAGCTTTACTAAAGTCTAGGTTGACTACATCCACAGCCTTTCCCTCATCGAAAAAGCAGGGCACTGTGACATAGAAGAAAACCAGGTTAGTTAAGCAGGACCTGCCTTTCAGAAACCCACGCTGTGTGAACCTTGTCACTTGACTGTCCTGTACATGCTGTGTGATGGCACTCAGAATGATCTGCTCCACAGCCTTCCCCAGCACCATGTCAAATGGCCGCTTCCCCAGATCCCAGTAATTGCTCAAGAACTCTACTTTCACATTTACTGCATTCTATGAACAGCTTCTGTCCAGGGCTAGCCTGTGCTCCCCTTTCAAAGTGCCTTTTAACTGACCCCTGAAAACTGAGCTCAGCTAGAAAGACAGGCAGGATAGCCATCAATATTCACTATATGGCGGGGAAAGAGGGTTTTGGGGGATAATACTAAACAACGCTTTCAAAAAAAAAAAAAAAAAAAGCACAAAGGCATAATTTCTCTAGCATCCCTGTTCCATTTTGTCACTTCCTCCCCCACTAACAATGCCTGGTAGAGTTTTAAATTAAAAAAGGATGAAAAAACAATATAGTCGATAATTGGACAATGATTCTTCACAGTAGGAAAACAGAAATGACAGGTTTTAGTCTAGGAAGCTGGCATTATCTGTCATCCTAGAAAGTGAGTTTGACTGCCTACTCTATCTCATTTGGACGAGGTGACACATAGTACTTTCACATACACTTTTGACTTTGATGCAGACACTCATGTAGTCATTTTTAAAACAAGTGAAATTGCCTTATAGGGTTAAGGATAAAAGTGGTGAGTTAAAACAGATAAAGTGACTGGGGGTGGTGTTCCACTTCAACTGCAGAACTGTCTAATCCCAGAACAATCCACTGAGCAGGAAGATAAAGGTGTCTTTGAAGTTACAAGTCTTTTACCACTGGTTGGGGTAGAAAGTAAAGCATATTTTTTTGAAGAGTGTTGATAGTAGCTTTCTGTCCTACATTATTTATCCTTTTTTACTTCTTCTCTAAAAAAAAAATAATGCATGTAGCAAACTTTTGTCTTTCAAAGATACACTAAAACAAATCATGTGTTGTACTCCAGAGAGAGTACTTTGAAAACAGCTGAACCAGTGATAAGTAGAATTCTTGATTTTGGTTGTTCTTTACTTATTTTCTCTGTGGCTGTGGGTTGTTATTTTTTGTGTGTGCATGCATTCTGTTGATTTTCGTTGCTTTTAAACTACAGCAACAAAAAAGAATAGTCCTCTTAACTCACAGTCTTGATAGACCGATACAGCATTAGTATCCTTCACTTATGCTAATTCAAGGAAGAAACAGTGAAGGTATTTTGCATGGTGATTGTTTTGTCTTTTAAATATAGTGGAAAAATCCAGTTTTTCTTCAAAAAGTACACAGACCTTCTAATTTTACACCATCACATCATTTCATTGTTATTTAACTAATCTTGTATTTCTTTTCCTCTCTCTTTCCTTCCACTACCTAGTTTCATTATGGATCTACCCTATTACTTGTATCAAAGAGTATGCAAGGCAGTTGATGAAAGTCAGCTATTCCTCACGTGTGGTGGTAAATTCCAAGAAATGTTATTTTATTTCGGAACTTAGAAAATGCTATTTGAATGAAATTGTAAAAGGGAATAACATCCCACTCCCAGACTTATAAGAAAATGGTAACACTGACATGCTCTGCATGGTTAACTGTAAGACAGCTTTGTTACCATGGATACCCTGTTTCCATTGAACACATTGACCAGGAAACCTCAATTATTCATGGCCTTTGTGATACACTTGCTAGATACAAGTTCCAGAGAGAGATGCCCACTAGCTTTATCTTCCCATCACACACAGAATACAAAACTTTACATTCATGTAAGACTACAAAACCTTGGTAAGCAATAAACTACCAACTTCTAATCAAAGTTCTCTTTATTTGCATTTCTGACTGCTTATTTATAGCTGTATTTTCACTGAAGAAATTTAAAATCCTTAGGGATGGAACTGATCTGGGGGTATGCTTTTGTGCATGTCACCTTACTAAGCAGTGTCCCAGTCTGTGACTGTGATTCCTAGGCTAGAGAATAAGACAGGCAACATCATGCAGGGAGCATTAATACTCATGTTGCACATAATGGTGAGTTTATCCCCAAACAAGAACTGCAGATTTCTAAATTTCTATACAATGACATAAAAGTAAACTTGGGCCATATTAGATTCTGCAGGCGTGTTCTTTTTCTATTATATCTGGACAATGAGTTCATAATATACACACAAATCTAAGAGCATAACTACTGGAGTTACGACTGAAGTGCAAGTCTGACTACAGCTGCAAACATCACTCACTGAAAAGCGTGTTATCTGACAATTCTCTCCAAAATTAACGTTCCTAATAGCTCTTGCTTGAACCTCAAGGGTCTTTAAATTGTAAAATACATAAAATTGATGAGCCTTGACTTCAAAACCTCCAGCAGCGCTGCAAGTATTTTATCAAGAAGAAACAAAGCTGTCTAATAATCCTATGTTTCTATTTTTTGGTCACTTACGCATTTGGGAATTCTGTGTATATATAGGGGTCCATTAAGAGCTGTTTAGAAATAGTTTTGGATGGTCTTAGCAGACCAAGGGAGATGTATGGTTGCAATTCTTTCCCACTATAAAACCCAAAGACAAATATTTCTAAATTATTAGTACACAGATGAAGCCTACATCGTTGAAAACAGGAATCAAGAAGCATTGTTATAGTGATTAATGAGTTTAGAACTCATTAAGCAACAAGCCAAACTACATCAATTGTGAGCTAAGAATGGTTTAGAATACTCATAGGATTTTCAGTAACTGTCCACACAAACGATAAATAAATTAGCAGCAAACACTTTCTTCAGGTATAAAGCAATGGAAAAATAAAAACTAAATAACTTGCACTAAAAGGAGGCAGCTATGCCACATTTAAACGCATACTTATCAGTTTAATTTTTTTGGACCTAGGTCCAATATATAAAATTTTCACAGGCTGAGTAAAAATAATACCCAAGTTCCTTAAGCAGTTGATAGATAAGTGACTAAATAGAAAGTTGGAGCACAAATGAACAATTAACTAGCTCTGGATGAACTTCAAATCCAAACCAACAGATTGAAACAGAAGGCAAAAAAGAAGGACAGACTGATTTGAGCTTTGAGAATGTGCTCTTCTGCTCCACTGCAACATATTGATGCACTGGAATGCTAAAGACAGATATCAAGATAGAAAAATTCCAGACAATGTATGTGGGAAAAAATAGGAAGGCATATATGATATTTAAACATCCATTAAATATTCAAAAGAAACCCAAAACAGATGGAACAGGAGACAAAAATCAGCTCATTAACTATTCTACTCAAGTGAAATAGGAATCACAGAAGTTCTTGTGTCTTCAGTCTGGTGAATATAATATCTGAATAGAAAAGCATCTCCTCCAGGAAAAAGAGATAACCCTTTCATGTATCAAAAGTAAGGTAGCTATTAGAGCTGCCAATTTCTGTACAAGATTACAGGACTGAAACTGAGATCAGAAATAAAGCCAGACTAAAGTGGACATAGATAATTCTAAAGTAAACTCAACACCCAATAGCTACAAAAAAGCAGAAAACTGAAAAAGCAGTTCTATTAGATGTGACAACTCAAGAAATGACAAAAAGAAGTGATCCAACTATATCCAGAATTTAGAGCTTTTTAATCAAGTGAACATAAGTGAAAGTTTTCAGACAACCTGGAAATAACTTGAATAAGGGGTAATGATACCATTAAACACGGGCTTGAGAGATTAAAACTATCTCAAAGAAACCAGGAAAACTTCAGGTCTCTGGACTTTAGAAACAAAGGCTCTTCTTTCTCATCTGAAATCAAGGTCAGAGTATGCAGTATTACATGCAAGGCTGCATAAGCAGGTGGTGTTGTACTACTCATGACATGGTTGTGTCATGTCAGAAGATGTCTGAAAAGATGTTTCGTAGCACCTGAAAGCTGTAGCCAAATCACCCCTCCTTGACTGGGAGAACACAACTGCTAACAAAAATATATGCAGTGACTCGGAGTTAACGCCGATGGAACTTCTGTTCACCAGCTACAACAAAACACACAGCCAAGACTTGAAAATGTGCTCCTCTCACAACAGGTGCCTTCAACCAACCTCTGTAACAAATAGCATCCTCTCTTGATGGGTAGAAAAGTCCTCAAGGTTTCAAATAGACAGATGGAAACCTGGGATTACAGCCATTTTTTTCTTGTTTCAGGGTTTTCTGGAGCAGCTGCTAGGAAATACTGTGAATAACCCTGGCCTTTCTCCTCTTTTACTCTCATCATATGATTCCAATTAAGATACACAATGGACATTTAAGCAGCCTGCCATATGATCCAACATCCCATTCACTACTAACACAAGATTAGGGATCATCCATCACTGTTTAGATCATATGCGCATTTTAGCCACTACAGAGAAACACTTCTGGTTATGGGATAGCAAAGGAGCTGGAAGGTCATTAAAAAAGAGGAGCATGGCCTCATTAACTCTTTGGGCAAATCAAATTTTGTCTGCAGATCATAGGATTAACTATGGATAATACTACATGATAAGCTTCCTCAGTCAACTCATCAAAACAAAATCAGTAACAATTAAGTTAATGATAGGTTTATACAACAAAGCTACTCTTTCCACAGAGCATCTCTGTTTTGTACAAAATAATACAACAACAAAATAGGCCTGCATAAGGTGCAGGATTTCAGCACCAGGGCTATTCACCCCACATCAGAACTCATTTTAGATTGTAGAAAGTTAACTTGAGTACTTGCACCGTTCTGGGGACATACTTCAGAGCAATTGCTCAATTCTCCTTGATTTTTTCCTTCCGAAATGAGAGTTATAGAGCAAAGAATTAGTTAATGTGAATTCAATCCTCTAAAATAGTTGCAACAAAATTTTGCAACTAATTCCTGATATTTAGAATATGCATGTATAGTTTGAGGTTCTAAAAACTAGCAAGAAAAATCTCACCTAAAAACACAGACCTAGAATAAACATTGCTTATTTCTTCTAATAACAAAAGAAAACCATAGAACAAACTATTATTCTAATGATCTTTTTAAGAAATACTATCTTTCCTTTTAGAATAATTAATGTACACAGAGAAATTAGGCTAGGCTGTTTCACCATGGAAGACCATAACTGGAACACAAGAAGCATTTCGGGAAGGAAAGGCTCAAGTCTGATACTGCTGCAATGAGCCCTCAGCCTGAGCATTTGATGTGAGCAATCGTTCACCAGTAACAAGCACACAACCACTTAGATAGATCCATTCTGCTCTGCAATTTATTTCAGGAAATGGAACTCTGCTCGTTACACCTGCTGAGCTATACGATATTCTGCCAATAAACAAGTGCTTACATTCAAGAATGCTACATTTCAGCCAAGTAATAAGCACTGCAACTCAGACCCTCTTCTGATACAGGATTTCTGCCATGTTTTCCTGCCCTGAATCTTTTTGATTGCAAAGATTTTTGACATCCATAAACTACTGGAAATTTGGCTTTCATCTTTTTTTCAAAAAACTAAGAATAAAGAAAGTAAAAAGGAAAATTATAAAATAGCTGTAAAGCTAAAGAGTGAAAGAGATACCCTTCCTATTGTAAAGACAATTACGTCCTTATTATCTTTGTGAAAACATCTCAGTGAGGCAGACTATAGGACTTGCCTACTTTTGAGCTAGAATCTGTGATTTCTAATGCATCAAAAATCCATCTTGATTTGATTAGGATGACAAGTTGTAGCCCATTATATATCAGAACAGTTCTAGTTTCTTACACAGGTATTAGATCATCTTTCACAGTTGTCGCTATTCAGGATCAGACCCCTCTGATCTTACTTATCCTCCACTAATGAAAGAATAAATCTGACAGAATCATTCTCTTGAAATGTTATAAGTCCAAAAGACAAAAAGCTCTAGACCTGACTGAAGAACACAGAAGGGTAATACAAGTGCACTTTTCTAGCAGAAAAAACCACAAGATTGCAAGCACCCCAGTGGACTGAGATTATGAGCTGAATCAAGTGGAATCATCTTTACATGCTTTAAATTAACCTTCTCAGAACTGTCTCCATAATAATAGTGCCATAAAAATTCAAATTATCTGTAATTTCTGTATGAACAGAAAGTCTGCACTTAATATTGGTAATTTACAGCAGATATCTTGTAAATCTTTCATAGCACTCTACAACTTCAGGGTAGCATATTTCTAAGCAGTTTGAAGTCTAATCCATGAGGAGATTGCTTATCTACAAAGCCACCTGCATGTTGTAATTTCAACTATTACACTGAGAAAGGAGTCCACAGAATATTTTAAGAGGCTTTTCTTTAACACTGTATACAAAACCTTTTTTTTTTCTTTTTTCTTTTTTTTTTTAAGTATCCATCACACAGCTTCCCTGCCCCCAAATAGCAAACCGTCCTCTGCCAAGCATAGAGGAAAAATGATTGTTTTCACAGGTTTTTATTTGCCTGTCAGATAGTTGTTCGAGTCAATTTCTTCCTTCCATACAGCAGTCTCTCTTTTTCTTCACTGTTTCTCCCTCCTCCATCCTGTCTCACCTTGTGGATTTTTCCCCACTCCTTCCATCCTTATGGAGAGGGACCCTCTACATCCTATCTGCCCCTTTCTGAATCATCAACACATTTGGAAGAATGTTGCAGGAATACCAGCCCCTTTAGGACACTGCACAAGAGAAGTAGTTAGGCTTTCTAGCACCACATAGTTGGGCAAGGTCAAACCAGTGTAACTGATATACTATGTGAATCTGGTGTACATCAACATGCTCAGAGATACTTACTAGTGTGTTAATGCACCACTACTCAGCAGCTGAATTGCCATAAATTATTATGCATGGACTCAAACCACCCAGGGGCAAGATAAAATGGTGGCTTAACACATTTTACCTTACTATTGGGAATGGTTAAAAACACAAGCACAGCCTGCTCTGCTCATCTGTGATAGATAACTAAAACATTGTAATTGACCGTCTTTGATTTAAGGTCCCTATTCAAAATTTTAAATAAAAATTGTTAAAAGCCAATTCTGAAACGTTTGTCTTTCTTAAAGAAATCCCTCACACAAAGATCCGATAGTACCACTGTGCTACAGATGTGTAGCATCACATAGTATCCTCTGGCATACTCCTGCAAGATGTTGAAAACAGCTTGCAAATCACTGCACATGCTGGTGCACTCCTGCACAAGCACTGACAGCATCTAGCCTGTCATGAAACAATGTTAAAAGACTACCCCGCAGAAGATACATTTTACAACAAATCTAGGAGGAAATTGTGGTCTCACCGTGGTCACCGGGAATTTTACAGCAGACTTGAAGACAGCCAGAAGTTCAATGTTATCTTTTGTTTTGAAAAGTAAAAATTGCAGGAGAGATACACACTAAGGGCAGGTGTAGTGTAGAGCAACTAACAGTTATTTTCCAGAAAAAGAGTACCTGCTTCACAAAGAGACACTAGAAAGACCAGGTATCTTCAACTAAAAGATGATATGGTTGAGGTGGGTACAACCAAGGACTACCAAATTGCCAAGGCAGCAGATAGAGTGAATGCCAACCTGTTATTCCACCAATACTGCAATACAAGCAATAGGGAAGACATGATGAAATAAGCTTTTCTTCACACTGAACTCAGTGAAGATCTGGAATTAGTTGCCACTGTGGAGGCATGCAGTATAAGCACATTCAGAACATTAGACAAACTCAAGGACAATGCTGACTGAATAAAATCTGCAGAGATGCAGCCTCCAAGAGATCTAAGCCAATAATTGTGGACAGTGGTTGAATAGTATGCGAATGAGCAACAAAAAATGGTCATGAAGTCCTAACCTAAAGTTCCTGTTACTGATGCGCTACCCCGTATTGGGTTAGGTGATCCACTGGTCTGCCCAAGCAGAACATAAGATTTCTTATTATTCTCTATTTTCTCTTCAAAATAGCCAAAGAAAGGCATGTACAAAACTTGCAAGCATTACACTCACTTTCTGCCTTGGAACTTCGTCTGCAAAGACTTGTCTGAAATCATAGAATCACTAAGGTTGCAAAAGACCTCCAAAGATCATCCAGTCCAACCATCCACCTACCACCAATATTTCTTCACTAAACTACGCCCCTCAGTGCAACACTGAAAAGTTTCTGGAACACCCTCAGGGACAGGGGCTTAATCGCCTCCCTTGGCTGCCTGTCCCAGCATCTAACCATTTTTTTCAGAGAAAAACTGTTTTCCTAGTACCCAACCTGAATCTCCCCTGGCACAACTTGAGGCCACTTCCTCTAGACCTATCACTAGTCACATAAGATAAGAGGCCAACCCCCATCTTGCCACAACCTCCTTTCAGGTAGTTTAGCACAAACACAGTCCCCCCACTATCACAAATTATGCAGCTGAGTTTCCCATATTTGGGGAAATTACAGGGGCCAGCACACTGGAGAGCAGGGGATGAGCCTCGTCCTGGGAAAACCACCTCCCTGATCATAGTGTCTCCCCTGCCAGGTAAGTACAATGATGTTCCACAGTAAATCCTACACACCAAAAATGGAGGAGAAGGAGATTTGGGACTGACTCAGTGCCTGTTTGACTTGGCAGCATCAAGGCTGCACAGTTATGTGGCTGGTGGCTCATTGCACAGAACAAACAGGTCACCTACTGATAACAGCAACAGTAAAGCATACTCCTTAATGGGTTTTTATGTCCTAAAAAAATCCATGTACAAACTTTTCCAGTGCACAGAAATATCAGCAAACACCAGTGTGCAAATCCAAAGTGATGCTCAGAGCTTCAGCACCTCCAGGTATACTGTTACAAAGCAACAAAAAAAATTTTTCCCCCTCCTGGGGAAATACAAACCTTACCAGGAATTTGAGTCAAATTTAGCCTGGTTTTCACAGGAGTTATATCATTTAAGCATAAGAGTTGATGTTAGACTTCATCATGGAAATACAAAGGATCATTTCATAATGATCTATGCAAAGAAGCAAGCAGTCATGAGCAAACATTTATCTTAGTATTTCTACTGCAGTTTCAAGTATTTCAGTGCAGCTAACAGGCAGAACCTAACACATGGCTTGTAAAGCTTATCTTGACAAATATCAACAACAGTGTAACAGCAAACAGTCTTGATCTCCCAAGTGACACGAAGTTAAGCGACAGGAAGTTTTAGACTGAAATATTGATTTTTTAGTGTTTCAACTTACCTTCACTGCACTGAAGCAAAATGCATACAGGACAGTCAGAACCACGAAGCTTCGGGAAATGCTGTAGAGTGCAGACACTAATCCAGAGGCAGCTGAAATGCAAACATCACATGTTAATTAATTTCTTCATAAATGAATATGTATGTTCAAAAAAACCACAAAAACAGCTCTTACATCACAACGTGTGTACAAATTCATTTAGTATACTACAAAGCTGTTTGTTGAGAGAACACCTTCAGTGACCCAAATCAGCTCACAGAACTGTGTACAGCTAAAACCAAAAGCTTAACAACACTGTACTCTATGATTTTTCCATGGATCTGAGCTCCCACACTATTATTCTTTGTGCTGAACATGGCTTTGCCAAAAATATTATATGACTCATGATGCTGCGAGAGGAGAAATGAAGTTAACAATCTGAAAATTTTCTAGTCAAGCTCCGTGTGGAATTTTCCTCATTCTCTCTACTCTTGGGACATAGGCAGGTTCTGCTATCAGCCCAAAGCATCCCAATTCGCTTGGTCAACTACGATTGACATATGTAGGAATTAACTTAAAGGGAGAGAAAAGAACACCATTTCGTCTCTCACTACTACTACACTACTACTTTGAGAACTTCCAGAACCACGGCAGGAAATGCTGTCAGAATTAGGAGTTCAGCAGTTTCCACAACAGAGACATACAGGCTGCTAAATAATGCTTTAGTTAGTTTTCAACATACACTAGAATGATTATTGATGGAATGGGGACTTTATGCAACATTTCCTCAAGGTCTGCTTTGGTGTTTATGAAGTAAGAAGTGAAAAACACCCTTATCATTGGTATAAATTTTTACCATTCACTAAAGGCTGTTACTACAGTAGCAAGTAGAACAGTGCAATAAGTGTAGGTCTAAATGAAAAGTGCGGAGGATGTTAAATCTGTGACATGCATTTTGAGATGCTTTACTGCATTTCATGTATGATCCCACAGATTACAGGCTCATTAGTGTTCGGAGTGCATTAGGTGCACCCTTACAGTATATCTTTCTTTAAAGTTTCATCCAAATGGAATCCAGTCTGCATATCCTGACATTATCTGTCTTTTGGATCATTGGATGAAGTATGGGACAAGGAACAATGAGCTTGTTTATCTTTATTTTTTTTGTTGTTGTTTTATATTGGACGTGTCAGAAAACAGCTCTTTCATGTCAGCTATCCTCTACAGCTTATTGCTCAATTTGAATACAACTGTTCAAAAGAAAAAAAGGAAAAAGAAAACTGGTCAAGGAGGTCTGACTAGTTTAGTATCCATCTCATTGCTAAGTGAATACCATTCACTGTTTGAACAGTAAGATGCACTGTGCTTTAAAAAACAGAATAATACACTTTAATCAGAGGTGACACACTCAGAAAGTGATAGCTCAGGCTCAAAATACTACTTACCAGAACCACCAAAAAGCAAGATGTCTATTTGTTCCAAAAGATATATACAGAAGGTGTTGATTTGAGGGAAAAGACCAAGAAGGGAAATTGCAGGAAAGCAATATAAAAACACTAATGAAAACAGAAAATGCATATTAGAACACAGTCATACATCATAGTAAATCGAGAACACAGAAACAGGCATAATCCTGCAATAATATATTACAATAAATTCTGAGCATTGCTCTAGTAAGGATACTTTATTTAACCCTTACCTACAATTATTATACTTACGTAAACAAAATGAATTGTTCTACTTTATAAGTAGTAAGTAACTCAGAGGTTAAATTTAAGATTTATTTTGGATAGCAATAAAAGAACAATACCAAAAAACAAAGAAACTGAAGAAACTCAGGAGTTAAACCCTGTCCGTCATCTTTACATAGCATTTTTTTCCTGTGTAGAACAGCTTACTAAAATGGCTGCCTTACAGTCAAGGAAAGGCAGGAGTCACAATTTGAGCATCTGTGCTGCTGGTCTTAGGTTCTGTTCATCTCCAGCCACTCCTCCACTTCTCCTAGCTCCACCTTAGAAAACGCTAAGCACAGTTGTTTAGCAAAGCACACTCTTTTAGAGCACACTGAACTGGCACCATCAACACTGAAGGATACATGTGCATGATTAATCAACTTACTGATTTATCATACTAGTACCCAAATGCTCTGCATCCTGAAGGACAAAGATGTGCCAGTCACTCTTCCTCGTAAACAACTCCGTATTTGTTAGTTTACATGCTAGGAAGGCTGCAATTTCCTCTCATTCATTCTCACAAAAAGCAAATTAAACAAATCATTAGTATAATTCATTCTCCTTCCTTCTCGAGCCAAATTTTAAGAAGGCAACAATAGGATTTGTGCTCTTTGTTGAATGCTAATTTCACATTTTACTTCCAGCCTCTCTTACTAATGCATTTTGTGCTAAAATAGAACAATATAATGAGTTTAGTCTGACAGTTACTAAATTCATCCTATTACACATTACTAGTACCTAATATTGTAAATCTTGCTGAGGAAGTCAAACACAGGAGAAGAAATGACATACGTGAGTGTTAAACACAGACAGGGCTCACGTAAGTGTACTTACACTTCCAGTGCACCCTTCATCATGACTTCCTGCCACTGAAAGCAATTAAACGTATTCTGCATACATGAGAACATGAGAAACTTGTCTTCTCTCTCTCTCTCTTACATGCATTAATTAATAACATTATTAATCTTCTCTTTCTTTATTATTCTGCTCATCTTTTAGGTATTCCACCAATCCACACCAAGCCAAGCAAATACTACTCAGAGCATCAAACTCCCCAACAGGTCACATGGACTCTCCATGGGATCAAATGTCCTTCAGTGCTGGAAGCTAGTCCATCAGGCAAAGGAATTGCAGAACTGACAACTCGTCTGACTACTGGGTAACAAAGATGGTGAATCAGGGTCTGGATTGGAATTAGGAGTCCCCTGGGTGTGCTCAGCGCAGAGCAGAGGAGCTGAGGGGAGGCCCGATGGCGGCTGCAGCTCCTCACAGAGAGCGGAGGGGCAGCGCTGAGCTCTGCTCTGTGTGACAGCGGCAGGGCCCGAGGGAACGGCATGGAGCTGCGTCGGGGGGGGGGGGGGGGGGGGGGGGGCTGTGGGGTTGGGGACAGGTGCTGCACCACAGGGCGGTGGGCACGGAACGGGATGCACGGGGCTGTGGGCACGGCTCCAAGTGCCGGAGTTCAAGCTGTGTTTGGACATCGCTCTCAGACATAAGGTTTGGATTTCAGATGGTTCTGTAGGGAGCCGAGAACTGGGCTCCATGATCTTTGTGGGTCCATTCCAACTTGACATATTCTAATATTCTGTAACTTACAGTCTAAATTACTGCCTTTGCTGTAGCAACCTCATAAAAGGTAAGAGCAGGTGGAGAAGGATAAGAAAGAGACACTGTACTGTCAACATTCCAAAATAAATGATGAATCAACAAGGAGACAAAAGTTGGTTGACTACAACAATGTCCTCATCTCATTCTCTCTCTGATAATACCTTGAATAACCCTAACGACTCCTGTAGCTAAGGCAGCTTTGTTTATCTCCTCCTGAGTAAAGGAGCACACCAGAGTGTGAAATAAACAGTTGTCACTTACAAGAGGATTGAATTTCAGTGCAGTACTTTCCCTTATGGGAAGTAAACAGGAGCTGATTAATCAGTCGGAATTGCATTATGATTTCTGGAAAGAACATTTAAACAGCACACATTTCCACACAGAACACCATTAAATGCTGGACCACTAAGTGATAGTTATGTGAGTCACTGGCATTTAACACTGCAGTTTGGAGGTTTCCTCCAGTGGAGCTGCAACCAGACAAGTGCAAGAGGGAAGGCACAAGTTTTGACTTACAGAAACGTAGAACTCATTGTCAACGTCACTGCAAATATCTCATAAGCTTTAAAAGAAATGGCCTTATTAAAAAGATGTATCTGAGTACCAGTCAATTTTCTGTGTGATAATACACACTGCCACAGAAAAATGTTTGTTTGTTTGTTTTTTTGAGAAATAGGATTGGGTCTTTGTTCCATTTTCCCCTCCTGAATGCAGCTAAGAAAACTCACAGACTTTCTTCCCCTGTCAGAAGCTCAGTCAGTGCTGGAAACAGTGGGCAGAGGACTTGTTACCATCAAATTCTGCCATCACCTGATATTTACTCTTCTGAGATTTCCACCAACTGATTTCACTCCTCTCTCCAATGCTCAAGTAGTTTCATCATAAAAATCTACCATGCATTTAGCACACAATGCTTTTTGCCGCTGACCATACCTACAGCACCTTTGACTGGTTCTGTCTGTGACCTTACTTGCACTGCGTATCTACTAAAAAAGTCAAGAAAGAAATTAAAGATGAAAGCCAAAGTTAGACTGAACTAAAGGCATGATCCCCCAACTAACATAAACCAATAGCAGTTTCATCACCAATTTAAAATAAAATAGAATCAGGCCCTAAATAGATCTCTTCAAAAGAACCAGACCTGTCACACATTTAATAAATTTACGCTGACTTCCTTTTATAACCACGTCTCAAGATCATAGTATGCTATGCATCATTACACCAGCTCTTTAACTAATCCTGTCTATGATTTTCATCACTAACTCCTTACCGCAGTGAACACCTGAAACAGAGAACTTCTCATTTTCTCTGTGTTCTGTGGTGTATAGCCAAAATTCATTGATTTCTCAACATACTAGTTCTGACTACTACAATGAATTATGATTAAATACAAATTTAAAAGTCATAATGCAATGACAAATCAACAAGCATTAAAAATAATTAGCAGATGGATGAAAAGGCAAAATAACAGCAATATTTCACTGGCATTTTGGGGGCAACTTCCCTCTTCATTTTATTATCTGAAACAAATATTCCTGCACTTTCAGTTTCTAAAGGAATCTGAACTCAAAGTGCAGCAAGAAGCCGGAGGAGCAAAGACCTAAACAAAGCAGCACTGATTCACAAGTGCCAGAAGATAGGGCTCCCATAGAGGCAAAGCAAGAAGGAGTCAGCAAACATCAAATACACCTGCAGACATACCAGACCCCACAGCTGGCAAAAGTGCAATGGGAGATAAGCAAAAGGAAATGTTTTCTTCTCTCTGTTGTTAAACAGATCTCAGCTAGTGAGATGAACCCACATTTCCTCTCCCCATTCCCCTTCCAGGCTGTTTCAAGAACCTGCTCCAGGATATCTTTTGAGGCCAACCAAAATTAGCACATTTATAGCCACGCTTTTTTTTCTCCCCCTCCACCACACTAGTTGCCATAGTTTTTCATTTATCTCTATCCCAGGAGTCATTTAAGATTCTTGTTGAATTATTTATCAGCATTTTTACTGTTCACCTTTGACAGGCAGAGAAAATAAGATGTAACAAGAAACTTTAATGAGACCAAACGAAAGTAATGAAAGAAGCTAATGAAAATAAGTGAGATGCAGGTCTTCATTATTCCCCTGTTTCTGTTCAGAAGTATTGAGAGTCAATGAAGCCATATGAAGACCCTTCCTAAAATTAGTATGCCTTTCAGGCAGTAATAGCCTGACTACAGTACAGCAAAATGCAAGTCCAACAATCAAAGGTGAACAAAGACCTCAGAGGTCATCCATACTATATTACAAAGATTTTTCCTCTTATCCTGGTTAAATCCACAAACTTGAGACTAAATTTTAACTTTTCTACTTCATAATTAATAGCGTCATGTTATTTGACCTGAGTCCAGTTCAGTATTCATACCTGTAATACAACAGCAGTGTCAGTTACTGACCACAAGGACATAAAAAGAAGAGTCTTGACAGAACAGGGTTTTTCTAGCCATGGCTGCCCAGATTAGTGCAAGGGATCATCAGTCTTATTTTGGAACAATACCTGGATGTCCTTAGACATTTCAGAACACAACGCCAGAAGGAAGCAACTGCATAGTGGCTGCTCCACACTAACTCATCATCTGGGCATCAAGATTAAACTAAACCAAGAAAAACCATGTTCCTCATGAGCAGATGAATGTTCATCTGAGGGCCTGGCAGAGATCATCTTCCAAGCATTAAATATAAAACTCAGCTTATTCTGCAGTAACTGCTCCATACAGACAAGCCCTTACAAAGATAAACTGCATTTCACAGATGATATCTTTTGCTAATAACATCAGTGACTGTTAGTTTTCTACAGAGAATTTTCTCTGAGCCTCATTTCATTAAGAGCACTTTTTACATGAGGGAAAGTTGCCAAATCTTCCCCCCTCTCATGTGTCTTTAGTCATTCCAAATGTTTCTATCAATTTGACTCAGAGTTGCACCTCCATAACATGCATTTGATTGCCAACGTGGAAAAACACAGACTTCCCCAGCTGACACTTAATTCATTTTTACAGTCTTAGGAAAAATATTGACTCACCTATTATATGGTCTCTGGCTGACTGGAGAAATCTAGGAGAAAAAAGCTTCAAGCCATACATTGTATAAACTGAAGGATTTGTGTCTTTAGATCCAGCATCTAGCAGCAAAATAAGGCCACATAATAGGCAAAAATAAACAGGTCTGCTGTAGGTTATGATTTTATTGTGCCCCTGGAAAAAAAAAAAGAAAAAAGTATTTGAATTTTGTATTCACTCTCCTACTGTGCATATTGTATTAAATCGCAGAGAGGTTCAGGAGTCATACAAAAAGTTTTAATGACTTACGTGCACTAATTAATAATAAAAATATTACAAGGCATTTTTATCTTCTCCAGAGGAGTCTTTCAAAAAGTACAAAAAGCATCTCAGATTAATGCCAGCAATCATTCATGATTTTGAAAATCTAACCTTTGGGACCTTTCAAAACTAATCACAAAAGTAGTCATTTGCTGAGGAGAAAAAACATCCCCTTCTGTCTGAATATTATACATAAACAGAACTTATTTTAATGACTGTCTGTTTCAGGTAGCTTGAATTTTATTTATTTGTTTATAACTTCTTGAAATACAATTGCAACCTGGGAAGAAAAAAATAAAAAAAAAAAAGAAAAAGGAAAAGGTCTGAGCCTACTTAACACCAACCAATTTCTTCTCCTGATGCCACAGCATTTTACCAGACACCATGGAGGTGGCAGGTAATGTGCAGCAACACTATGTGTTGTCACCATCCACAAAACTGACAGCAGACATCACTACAAGACCAGAGAATGGCATCTTTTCAAAGAGGACCCTTTATCCCAGCAAGGATAAAAATAGATTTTAAAAGGATCAATCATCATTAGCAACAAAATTCTGGAGACTGCCCATCATCTGCAGACACAGGAAAACACCACAAGCATTTAGAAACACAAATCTTAAAGCAACAACCAACTTGGACTTTTGCCCAAACACACTCTGAAAGGAAAACGTGTTAAAAAGACATCTTGCTCCTTTGAACAGTCATAGTCTGCTGTCTGTAAAGCCATTTCTCATGACTACTGATTCTTTTCACTGCTGCCTTTTGCTCCTCCTTCACCTCCCCCCGGGTAGATTTGTTTTGTAAAACATGGCAATGCTACAGGTGATCAGCAGGTGAAACCTGTTTTTTCTTAATTTCCATCAAACAGTTGCAACACAATGCTTTCAAAGGCACCACACTCATTTACAGAAACTGGCTAAAGATAGTTCAAGATGCAAGACCCACAAAGTTAGGAGAGTTGCTACAGCACTTTTCAACAGGTGTCTGATAACTCTGCTTTAGCTCCATTGTGCTCTGGTGAAACGCAGCTGGTTGCCATTCTCCTGGAACTGCAGCATGAACACATAACAAGGCAATGGCTTTACAGTAGTAAATGTTTCCACCTTCCCACTTCATCCCTAAAACAGGATCATGTTCATCTGTCTGCTGCTTTGAAAAAAAAAATGGACTTTATGGCAACACCTTTCCTTCCACTGCAAAAGGATGCAGAATGCTTTTGTGTGTGGATGTATATAGTACTAAGCATCAACAAAATTCCTGGTATATTAAGTGATTCTTGTTGGCCACCTGTGTCCTCAGTGTCATTTTGTCTACAAAAAGGAAGCAAGATAAGGCTTCTGCTGAAAAGAGCGCCTTTGGGTTAAAAGAAAGCAAAAAGACATCTTGTACCAACACAACTCAATTTTTCTCATTGATTTGAAACATTTGACAGCAAAGCAGCATCCCTCCTGGAAAAGGTGACATTCTATAGCTGTTTCTGGCTTCTCTTTCCCAAACAAGGGAGGATCCTTATCTTACACTTCCATATGTGTCCCTAGTACACGAAGTTTGAAGTAATCCTACAGAAAATTGCTGTGGGGTCACAGGCCAGAGAGAATAACAAACACTTGAAAATCTTAATAGCTCTTACGGTAGCAAACTTTAGAGTACAGAAGACATCCAGGACATCTGCGAGTGAAAAGATTTCTTCAGTGTGAAAAGCCAGGAGCAAACTGACAAGAATTCAGGTTTATTTTGCAAAAGAAAAGTTGTTGTGAAAGTGCTTTTGTTTGTGAAATGCAATTTTAAGTGAGTGTAATAAAAGATCATTGGTGGGGGTTTTTTGTGCCTCCTCACTGATTTGAAACAGCAACTGTATTCTGTTTGGCTGCCAGCCAACCTCATATGTTAGCACGGCTATTAACTGATCTACACACTCTTTTGGATCAATCAGTTAACATAGTGGCAGATCGCAGGGAACTAGCATGCTTACATTGCACCTCACATTCATGGAATGTAAATCAAGTCAAGACTGACAAATCCTAGCTGGTGATTAATCTGAGTTTCATTGTTACTAAAGGCAGGAGAGTGTGTGTAGGCTTTGTTTGTTATGAATAGGACAAACATCCATGAAAAACATCAGAGGACAGTTAGAAAGAAAAATCTGACTTAAAAAAAATACTTGAAATACTACAATCTGGCTATTTTTAACCATCAGTTCATTTATCTTAAATGCAATCTGTGCCTTAGGAAAAGAAACGAGTAAATACAGCAATCAAATGATTGATATTTATATCCTGACCCACACACTGCAGACCAAAGACTTCTGTTGTAATGTTGCTTCTTTTTTTTTTTTTTTTTTTTTTTTCATGGTAATTATTTGGAGGCAGTTAGGTAAGATGGAGACAACAACCAGGAGTCCAGAGTCTCAGCATCTCATCTTTCCATTCTAAGAAGAGCACTGACATAATTATGTTTATAGTCAGTGTTTAACTCTTCCTGCTAAACAGATCACGCTTACCACGCTGGAAAGAACAACGCTAGTCAGGACTTGGGAAAGAAGCTAAGAAGCATTGAAAGGCTACCTGAACAACCTGCAAAACGTGAGTAAATACTACCTTCTCTATTTTTTTCAGGTGGCACTGGGGAGCGAGTCAGAATATTAAAATAGAACTAGTGTCTAATCTTGGATCAACAGGAGCAAACCATGAGCAGTGACATAGGATACTGGCTGCATAGCTTGTCAAATTTTCACATACAGAACTGAACTCCATCTTAGTGAATCTTCTCTGCCCTGCATCCTCCTTCACAAGAATTCAATGAGTAAATCTGGATTAATCGTTTATTTTAGGTCTAACTTTCAAACAACCATTTTTTATGAACTAAAAAAATTATCAGAGAAAATTCCTGCTTCCCCTTAATATTGCCAAAGAAAGTTCACTGAATTTTTCAAGTTTGTATTTCTTAATTCAGAAGTATTACAAACAGCACTGATGCATCTCATGTTTTGATAACATGAAGATTTTCAACAAAGTAATGCTTCAAGTGTTTGTGAAACCCTAGTAAAACACCTATTACTGCAAAGCATTTTTATGGGGGTCAAATTCAGGATATTTAATGATTTTTTTGCTCATGTGCATATTTGCAAGAAGAAAGACAGAAAGCTTTATGGAAAAGTATGTGTGCTCAGTTCTAACAGAACAGTACACAGGAAGAAATTAAAATTAGTTTTTCTAAATCCCATGGAGTACTTTAAACTGACTGTGGTAGTTTCCCCGCTTAATGTTATCTGGCTGCTTTGGCGGGTAATGGGACAGAGACATTGTAACATAATGCAGTTACAGTAGCGATTTATTAAATCTTCTTACTCTTTTAATAAAGAGTATGATTGCAATTCCTCAAATGCCTTTGTAAACCTGAACTAGATCCTAAGCCACTCACCTGTTTTAGAGGGACTTGCAGACAAGCTCTCATGATTCTATTCTATAGCACATTTGCTGCAGGTACAATCTTTACTGGCTGATCTGCTGCTGCTAAACACCACCAAGAAAACTTGCAGTTATCAAAGCCACCTGTCCCTAACCTTGAAATACACCCTGAAGGGATCTCTTACACATCAGAATATCCTACAGTCACTGGTATCTCTCTTATGTTATGTTGTTAATAAACTGATAAAACTCACATTTGAAATGGACTTCACATAATGCTCCCCACCATGCCAACGAGGAGGCTGTTCCATACTTTTAACATCCCAGAAACACGTGCCTATATGAAGAGAACTCTAAAGGCCACCAGCTCCTAGCTAACTGGATCTGAAAAGGCTAAAGCACAGGGTGACAAAAAAGTCATGCTCTGATTTTGTAGCAGGAAACAGTCTTAAACCGGCTGATAGGATAAATACTTGCTGGTAGCAAGTATTATCTGTAGGACTGGTCCTGCAGAGCATAGCGAGTTCCAACTTCACCACCAAGGATGATCAAAAGAAACATTACCACAATTCAATAAAACATATTTAAGTGAATAAAAAATCCAAAGTTTTAGCTGACTTAAGATTTAATTTCTTACCCCATACAGTATGGGGTTACAGCTAGGATCTCTAATTCAAACACTACGTACTGTCTAAATGCAGTCATAGAATCAACCACTGTTGGAAAAAACCTCCAAGGCCATCCAGTCAAACCATCCACTTACCACCAATATTTCCCCAGTATTTTAGATGCTAATACAACAACATTTTTCTATTTTTATTTTATTTTTTTTTTAACATCTCCAGGGACAGTGACTCAACCACGTGAAGTCACCATGGTAAGTTCCAAGTTTCAGTACATAGGGAAGAACCCACCTCCAATAAAATTATACTGGACTTCAGGTATTACGGTTCAGTCAACAACCACTACCTCTACAGCATAGAGCAGGAAGTAAATATACTAGCACTTGGAAGAAGTTTTGAGCAAAAGTTTTATGCACTCCTGGGCACTGTTTCCTGAATTCGGTGGATGATCTTCTAAAACAGAATCTCTCAAAATGGTATAGGCTAGAGATGACAAAGTTCCACCAAGAAGTAGCGAAGCCTGCTTGTGAGAGAGTCCGGAACATCTACAGCATGCTTGGATAATGTAAGGCATTAAAGGCTACTCATAAATCCAAGAACAGAAATTAATTCATTGTGCAAATCTGTAGCTGCCAATGGTTCATTTCACACTGAAAAATCTCATCTGCATTTTCATTCATGGACATGGTACTGCTCATTCATTAATCACCCTGCTCTTCTGCATCCTTATATAACATCAAGAGAGGTTGTACTCTTTAGCTTTAATGTAGTCAATACGAATTATGAAATAGTATGTCTTATTTTTTGTGGTGCTTAGTAGCTTAAAGAAGCATTTATAAATACCTATTTTGTTTTATACTAAGAGGTAAGATACAAGGCAGAGATAGAGATACAAGGCAGAGATAGCTAATCTATTTTGATTTCATCTTTGTTGCAGTTGCTATTACAGCTAGAAAGATTATCATGGTGAAAATGGGAAAAGAAACAAACAAGGAAGGAATGCTCACCTGTATCCAAAGATCTAGGTTCACAGGAAAGACTCCACAGAGGAGGGATCTCCAGAAAGAGATCCTTCCCCAGTGGCAATCAGCCCTTAAATGGGGTCTAGGACCTGTGACCCCTTCCAGTCACACAGCTGAATTGCCTTCACTTGTGCTGCCATGGCTGACTCAGTCCTTTCCTCAGGTGATCAGCCAGTGGTTCAGGCTCTGACTCAACAGTACCCCCTCTCCATGATAAATTTTAGAAAAGCATTGGGAAGATGTAAACATCTATTGTTACTTTGCTGTACTGCTTGCTGTATGATAAACAGAATCCAATGTGGTGAATAATACTTGTCATGGAATCACAGAATGGCCCGGGTTGGAAGGGACCTCAAGGATCACGAATCTCCAACCCCTCCGCCACATGCAGGGCCACCAACCTCCCAATTTAATACCAGACCAGGCTGCCCAGGGCCCATCCAATCTGGCCTCGAACACCTCCAGGGACGGGGCATCCACAACCTCTCTGGGCAGCCTGTTCCAGCACCTCACCACTCTCTCTGTAAAGAGTTTCCCCTGACATCCAACCTAAACCTCCCCTCCCTCAACTTAAAACCATTTCTTGTAACACTACTGTTGTTCAAGTCTGAAACACAAACCCAGATTTTGCTCAAAAAATGTTTTAACTTCAGTAGTTAGTTTGCCTTTAATACAATTAAAAATATGGGCTAAGTATATTTATAGTGAAGCTTTGATTAAAAGTTTGCCGCTCAGTTTAAATAAGTGTGCATGTTACTAGTGTCTGTGAATTATAAACTATTTGATTATGGTTCACGTGATGTCTAAACACACTGCAGCTGAATTGACTAATTGATTTTAATCACCCAAAAAAAACAACTTTACACTAAGGTAGGAATATTTACATTCATTTAAAATACTGCAGTATAATGTATGAATTGAATCTGTAAATGAAGCTGCTGTTTACTAGCCTTCCCTACTTTTTATGTAGTCTTGACTATCCTGTGGATGTATTATAAATGACAATACCTTAAGATCACCCTATAATAACTGACATAGAAAAGAAGAATCCACTGAAATCCATCTTAGTGCAATGTACAGTGTACACTTATAAATAAACTCAATTTCAAGTTCAGCCTGTATTTCCAGCCTCAAAACTGACAAAAGTAATTACTCCCTACCAAAGCAAAATAATCAAACAGACCTGCAGTTTTAAACATGCTGTTCTGGAGCCTTGAGGGAAGAGGGGGGTTCTTCAAAAACTTGCAAGGAATAATAAACAAACAAATGAGCATCTGGACAGAAGATGTAAAAGCAAGCAAGGGACCATATCACCCCTGGAATGTGTCACAACACCAGCAAATCAAAAGTGCTGAGACAGTGACAGACGTAGGGGTCAGTTCACAGTTATACGCTGATGATCTTAAACCAGTCTTATAATGGAGATAGGAACAAGCTCTTTGAAGAGAGATGTCAGAGTTCAGCTTCTCAGAACATACAGATCTTTATCTATATAGACAGATCCTTATAATGTGCATTCATTCACTGAGTTGGTCATTTCTTCAGAACACAGGCACTGAAGTAGTGACATATAACAAACAAGAATCTATGCCATTTGACGAGCTAATCACATTACTGGGAAATACAGAAGCAATAACAGATAAAAATAAGTCAAAATAATTATATTTTTTACAAAAAAAAAAAAACCTTCCTAATCTCAAGTCCCAACTGATCATGCTGTTAATCTAGAACTTCTGCATTTAGCCCATTTCCCAAGGAAAGCAAGGAAAATGCTGGTCTAATGCCACACTATTTAATTTCAGTAAATTGGTCCAGATGCATTGTTTTAATTGAGTATTTCAGCTCAAAGAGAAAGCACTTTTCTAAGAGCAGTATCAAATTCAGTAATTTAAAATTAAGACAGTATCATTTTCATAAATCATCTAGAACAATGAACTAGTTAATCCTCAGTTTCACAGACTAGCTAACTGTTGTTACACAGTACAAAAGTGACAACAAAGGAGAAAGACTTGTTCTAGCCAACACTTACATGTACTGGTGAAGCAGGATCAGGCTGGACACTCTGAAAACAGAACAGAAAGAAGTTTACATACAGGGACTTGTCTTCACAGAAGTTAGAAGACAATTCAGCACTTGGATACAAACTTGTTTCCTACCTTTAGGAGAGAATACTGGCAACTGGCCATAACGAGACAGAACAACAGAACCCAAATGTCTTTGCAAAAGCCTTGGTTTAGAGTCAGGAATCCAAGCAGTGAAACGAGAACTACTAGGAGAATAGAAAGTACGTTCTCCTTTATATCCTCTGTCCTGTGTGAATAATAATAATAAAAATATTTATGTAGTTGATACAGCAGTGCAGATTCATTTGCAGCTGGTATAAACAATCAGAGCTGGAGCAATCAGAATTTCAAGGACCTGAGATTTTAGTCCTGAAACTACATATCCATGTTTAACATACCTCGCTCCCCTGCCAAAAACCTTAGACACTGTGACAGCCAAAACCTACAAATAAAAGGCATAGTCTATGCTAGGCTTCAGTGCTTATTTGCACCCTTCAATCTCTCTTCCCAAATAGGATTCCACAGTAGAGGCGATCTGTATGTACGCAAGTGCATCACTATAAAAGAAAATATTTAAATAAGAAAATAAAACATTCATTTAATGAACATCTGACTACAAAGAATTAAATGAGCGATTATTTCTTTTATCTGCTCCATTAGGACACAGAAGCCGAGGGAGACAAATGGTTAATACTCAGGATATAAAAAAGATGATCAGTAAACATTTTCTGTGCAATTAAGGAAAAAAAAGCACCTGCTCTGAACCTAAGATCCCTGACTATAAGTCTGATTTCTTCAAAGTGTAAAAGTTGTCCTCTGAAATGTCTATTGTGGAGCTTATATTAGCATACAATGTGAGTGTAACACATATCCAAAAGGAACGACCAAATAGCAATAAGAGAGTGAGAACTATGAGGAATGCAAGCTAACATATCTAACATGTTGAAGTAGTCAGACTGCCACATGAGGTCTAACTGCAAAGGGTACGGCCAGAAGAGCTGATGCTGAATGAAACTGAGGGACTGCAAGAAGAAGAGATGCCAAGACAAGAATTTTTCTCTAAACAAATAAAACCATACCAGAACAGAGGGAGTGGCTGAAAGATCCCCTTCTGAATATCATCTATAATTTTTCATGTATCTTTTTAAAGACTGCAGTACTTGACTTACAAGAGCCTGGTACTTTTGTATTTTTGACCAACGTGTTGACTTTTTTCATCAGAAAGCTTAAAACCACTGGATCTGACAGCTAAGCATCAAATTTAAGGACTGTTCCGCAAGCCTGGTGCTCACACAAACCCAAGTCACTCTGGAAAATTAAGGGTAGTGAAAACCACCAAAAATATCCTAAAGGAAAATATTTTCTTCTACTTAGAACAAACAAGTATCTGTCTGTTCAACCTGAATATGACACTAATACAACGTTTGCTTCTTTCTTCTCAAGTGGCCTGCTCTGTTCAGCAGATAGAAAGGGATGCACACTGCACAGTAGGTAGAGTTGGATGCAGAAAGCTTACCGGTCCAGCAGTGCCAACAAGGTCAGCCGATCGTACCAGACTTTAATCCATTTACCAGGGAATATGATAAATTGGTAAAACTGCCTGTTCAATTTCCGTTGTGCTGAAGAACATGAAGAATCTTCAGGTTCCTGACTGGGTTGCTTTAAAAACAAACAAACCAGAAATACACAAAATGTTCTTCTGCACTGGTATATGGCTGCCAGCAGTACAGGTATTTGAAGGGCTAAATTTACATTAAGTTTCAGAATTGTTTTTCCCAAACAGGAATAACCAGAATGTATTTTTCTTCACTTCAAACTATGTAGGTTGCACTGGAAATAACGCCTCCTATCTCAGGGAAACTAGAACAATACCTAACATACTAGCATTTCTATTATCACTTTAAAAAGTTGCTGAACTACATTCTTTAAGCAAAAATTTACTTCAAAAGATTACACTTGCTAATCCTGGCACAGTTTCGTTCCTCTTGGGTTCTCTGTCCTACCAGAAAGTAACATGAAATTCAATCAACTGCAATAATTAGCTCCATTTTCCTAACAAAAATTGTTCGCTGTAACAACTAAAAAAAGAAAAAAGAATACTGGTAAAAAAGTCCATTAAAAAGATCTGAAGATCTGATTATTCACTCCTGAGAACATTTTAACATCTATTTAACTGAGTGTCCAAGTGAGCATTTTGGCTCCAGAGGAACTGTAATATTTGGATAAAGTTGATTACACAAGGCTTGCAGTACTTGGGCTGCAGTCAGATTTTTGAGATCTATTTGGGAAACTCTCAGCAGTCCTAAGCTACTTACCAAGTGTAACAGTACTTCATATATTAAAAAAAAAAGGGGGAAGAGGGGTATAAACCTTCGCTTTGTAAATTTATATTGTGGCAGAGACAGCCTGAAAATCTAAGTTCACTGAAGTCCATGACAAAACTCCTGACTTACTAAGGCTTAGGATTTCATGTTCAATAATAAATCAGAGAACAGGAAGTTCTGAAGTTACTGCCTGCCCTTGTTATGAACTTGCCACATAAGCCTGAGCAACATGCCTTACTGCTTTCTTAATGATGCAGTTTTCCTAGAAGTAAGAGTGATAATTGTTCTCTAATTTATGAGCAATTTACAAGATTAAAAATATTTGGAAAACATTTGAGCTTTTAGATAGAAGTCTATGTCCAAATCCGAAACATATTTGTAACAAACAAGGACAATTAACAGACTTTTAACTTAAAACAATTTCTCCATACGATTTGCTTTCAGCTTAAAGTTTCTGTTCAAAATCCAAGAAGTAAGATAATTAACTGACATTTTAAGGTTAAACATAAATATCAAAGTAGAACTTGCCATGGAGAAAAAGATAAGGTTAACGTTATTATAAAGGGAACTGTCAAAGCAATATTACACCCTCAAGCCATTGGTCCAAGACCCCAAATATAGTAAAGTTCAAACATGACCACATGTTACCATCTTAAAAGAACTCTGAGGGCTTTTTTCTTTTATCAGCTGCATTGAGAGATGTGGCTTTGACATTCCACAGTAGACATCCAGAAGCCTGGTTGCCTGATTCAGAAAAGGGAAACCAGACGTAAGGTTTTAGGATGCTACTGAATCCAAAGAAAATGTAATACTATTAAAATGTGGTGGTGCATCTAAAATCATAGCAGCTACATGCTCTTCCAATGAAATTAGATAGAAGATCAGCTTCTTTAGTTAATGGAGTCTAGCACAGACCACAAAATTGTATTTTGCAGAGCAGTTTCTCATTTGTGCGATCCTTTTCTGCAAAGAGCCCCTTCAAGCCAGTAACACCTATCTTCTCCTAGACTCTCCTCAGTATCAGTAGAAAACATCTGAATTGCATCTATCAGCATAAAATAAATCTAAATAACTGAGCAGTACTGGACAAAAAAAAGCACAATAAATCAACAAAATTGTCTTAGCAACAAGGCTGCAGCATTTGTTTGTATAACAGTTTATCAAAATGCTAGAAACTGAGATATTACAATATACCCGTGGGGTTTCTGAGAGGGTCCTTCGTGCCACCATTAGAAGGAGCTGCTGCTGCAGAGCACTTGCTGCCTGATCCCCAGAAGATGGTTCTTGGCTCTCTGAAGTGGTGGTACTAGAAGAACTGAACTGTATTTCACTGCATACAGAGGGGAGAAAGGAATGAGACTGTGTTAAAAAGCGGCATCTTCGTAGTAATCCTGAAACATCACAGGAGGAAGACAGGCTGGCTTACAGGACAAGGAGCCTCCCAACTTCATACCTGAAACCTAGTCCAGGCCCACAAAGCAGTTAGCATGCAATTGTAGATACATGGTATACTACATCCTCTGTAGAGAAATGGGCACTTCCATATCATGGTTTTTCTCATCCCAAGATGAATACCTAGAATGAATTCCACTTCTGAAGTGCATTTTGCTGTCCACTGGCAATTCAGAAAGTCTTATTGTACACTGAGATTTGAGTGTCAGAACAATAAGCATTTACAGTCACCTGATGTGACTCCTAGTCCAAGAGTTGCTTTCAGAAATATCAGTGTGGCACATTTCCAGACCAGTAATACTGAATTAAATTTCAGGAAGAAAAACATCATCTCCTTTTTTCTAGTTGTCTCTATGCAACTCCACTTCTCACAAGCACACTGCTGTAAGTATCAATAATAAATTATCTATGACAGTTTCCCTCTTGTTTACCTTCTCCTATAACTCAGGTCAAAAGCTGCATATCCACAGTGCAAAACTACATGGTAACTCCTCTGGAGATACTTTAAAATGAGCTTTAAACCAAATTCATTTAGCTACCTACCAAACTCATCTAGCCTCAGCTGCACAGAATTTGAGAAGTATTAATTTACCCCACTGAGTATTCAGGCTATAAGAAATTTCCTTCTGCCTTCACAAGATGACAATGCATTAATCAATCATTCATAAAAGGCTAATATAGATAACCCGGTATTGAGGTCTAAACTCAATCTAGGAGAACAACAAACAAGATGATTTCCCACCATGCCACATGTTTACTGCTTTATGCTTAAATACTTTATCCTCTGCAGTTACAGCAGCAATACCTTCTGTGTTGCAAAAATGGTTAGCTACTATCACCTCATTCAAGGCAGTCAGTATCAACTGTTCCTGTCTTCCACAAAAGAAAGACAAGCAGGAAAAAACTTAAGTCATTTGCTTCTGTTCACCCAAGAAGCCTGTGCCAGAACAAAAAATAAACTCATCTTGCACACCCTATATGATTGTTCCCATGCCACCTCAGGAGCTTTACAGTTGTGACTGTCCCATACAAAAGAGGCTGTTAAATTAAATTGCAATGGCTATTGCTACAATAGGACGAGTTTCAATGTCTGGATCACTAAGAAGCAGGGCTGAAGTATCAGACCAACAGCCTAAAACAAACACTGTATCTTTCTCACCACTAGGACTTGCTATCTCTACCAGGACCAACAGGAATACCAGCAGCACCAGGATATCACTACAGAAGCCATCCTGCCTTTGGCCTCCAGACATGTTAATTTAGTTTTCTTAACACCTTGACTCATGTCAGGTTTGGGTACCATCTACCACTCCAGCTGAGTTATCAGATGAGCACAAATGAAAGTGCCCCACTGTCCTGACCCCAATGGCTTCCCCTGTCCCCAATCCACCTGCTATTAGTAGAGAAAGATCTGCTCCATATAGCATCACATGCTCTTTGGACAGTACTAGGAAATGAGGACTAGGCCCAACATGATCAACTGATGGCCCAGCCATGAGGCAGCTCTCCATAAGAACACATCTGCTTTGTGGGTCGCATACAGCACCCACAAGCAGTCAATAGCAAAACCATACAGAAGTGATGGGAAACAATCCACAGTCCTGGGTCTCAAACAACTGATTCAAGTAGGCAGAAAGGGAAGCATAAAGGCATGCCTCCCAGGAAGGAAGTTCCTCAAAACAGCTAGCCACAGATACAGACTACAGAGGACATCCGGACTTTTCCCATATTCTGAAGCAATCTACCCAAGGGTGACTTTGTTCAGCACGAAAGAAGGCTATGGACTTCTTTGTTTTGCTAGGATGAATGTCCCATTTCTTGTTGTTGTGAGAATGACCCTGGCATTGCCTTTTTATAGGAGGAAAAAGCAAAACGTAGCTCAGGGTATGCAGAAGCTCTGCATTGGGAATTCCTGCTCAAAATGTGACCTAAAACATAGTAAGGAAATAGAACAGCGTTTATTCATTTCTTCTTAAAAGAAGAGTTAATCTTCAATAAATTTCTGTGCCCTTAACTGTCTTTCTACAAAAGCTAGAGTTGAGAGTATTTCTAAATTGGACCATGTCTTTTATCTGTTTCCCAAGAATGGAACTGGCAGAATGATGGATAGATAGGCCAAGATACTCCCCTGGCACACTCTTCTATTAGTTCTAGGAAATCAAAATAATTTTAAGAATAAGAGTTCTTCCAGAAATAAATTTAGAGAGCAAATTCTCTCCCATCAGACTTGAAGATAACTGAAAAGCCCACAAAGTCCAAATTCTTGTTTCTGTTTGCTTTCAGCAGCAGAATTTACAGCTCCATCTACCAGCAACTGGCAGAAAAGGTTGTAAACAGCTAGGACACTAACTGTGGGGAAAATGCTGGAAACTTTATGGAGCTGGCAAGGCAATCAGGGCACGGGAAATAGAAAGGCAGAGCTAGCAAAGCAACAGTTCCCAAAACAGGACTGTCACCTGGCCTTTACCTGATTCCCATGCCTTTTATTTATACAACCTTATATCTCTGCATCCCTTATTATCCTTTCCTCATCTTCTGTTCCCCTCAGCTCTTTATTCGCTATTTTTCCTCCATACTCCTATTTTCCATACAACCTCCTTCTCACGTTCACCTGACACCTCCCTGATGCTGAATGTCATGATGACATTATCACGCTGAAAGTAAATATCAGGAAGAAATGTGCTGGCTGTGTTTGTGTTTTTGTAAGCTTACAAACAAAATTCCATAAATTTATTACCATACATAAGTAGGAGCAAACACTCTCTAATAATAAAATCATCACAACAGAGCTGATCACACTGTAACATGGAATCTTACTAAGTAGAAAATCTGTTCATTTGTGGAATGAAATTAATGCTATCCAGATTTACTACAGTAAACCATACTGTAATGTAAGTGAAGGTATAATTGAACTACATTTTGAATAATAAACTAATAACTAAAAATATATTTGGTAAACATACAACCTACGCACAACAAATGCAAAAGATTCACAGCACCCTCTACTGATAAGCGGTCACAAAGCCAAGATTTTTTTCCCTGCCCATAGTTTTGTTTTTTTTTTTTTGAGAACATCATTGAAAGTACAACATTGGAAGTATTTTAATACAACTACACAAAACTGGAAAAGCAGTCTCCCTTCTCCCTCTCTGGTTACTGTTTGATGGGACGTATGTATATATGCCTTATACTGCTGACAGCTTTGTTCAAACAATTGAAATATAACCCAGCCTAAGTCAAATCCTTTGTTAAGGATTAGCTGGCCTGAATTCTGAATACCTTTTAAAGTAAGCTCATTATAAAGGCATGCTGCAAAATTATAACAGATTCCCAGGCCAATAAAGTTGTTCTGCAGGGCTTGGCTAAATTTTACTTTAGCCTGTATTTAGGAGAAAGGTAGGCAACCTTGTAAACAAGGTCACAACAGTAGCAGTACAGAAAAGCTTCCGTCTTGAGCTCAAAACAAGAAAGCACCCATCCCATTCTTAGGCAGCTATCTGGGTTATGAAGTGCAACAATATGCAACACAAATACCCACAGCTGTAATAATACGTCATGATATAGCTGAAACCTATTTGTAATACTCACTGAAACTCCATTCTTAAGGCAAACAGCTCTGGCTGTGAACTGAAGTGAAGCTCAGATGTTGCCCATCTAACAATTACCTCCAAGGCATTAGTCTGAGGTGCACTCAAAATTGAACTGATACCCAAGCAATCTGGTTGTACAAGATCCATCTAGCACTAACAACATAATGGGAACTCCAAAAGCCCTAGCTGCGTCCTTTCAAAACGGTCAATTTCTGGTAGAAACACTGCTGCCTGAAGTGACACTGAAGTACAGGATCAATAGCAGTCCACAGCTCCCTGATAGCACCTCCATTACTCAATCACATTTCTGAGGTCTTCCTACCACCATTACACCTCAGCAGTTTTACTTCTCACCTAAAACGCCTCCCCTGCCGTTTCATTCTATCGTCATAATTAAACCTAACCACCACACAGACCTCTTGCTATACATTCAGTCACCACTCACTTGTCTCCACTGCAGAACTGTCAGCATGAACCTGACCAGATCACCATGCAACCAGGCACTGAGACAAACCCACTGGCTGTGGAAACAGCCTTTTTAAGCAGATGATGACTTACAGCTACCAGCTGTACCATTAAATAGAATGACTTGAAAACCAGAAAGCAACCCAAATTACATAAGAAAATTGAAATATGCAAAAGTGAGAGCAGCGTTAAGGCTGAATGATTACATGACATACCCAATCAGAGCAAATATGGTAAAACTGAAGAGGCAATCTGCACTTATTTTGGTAAGAAATCAACAGTCTCAAAGAGAATAAAGTTCATTCGGAATGCATAATTTAACTTCCCTTAATGGCTACTGCTGAGGGGAGTGCAAACTAAAGATGATACTTCTCCTAATCTGTTCACAATTTGCTACTTATACAACAGGATTTAGGAAGGTTTTTTTGGCATCTGTTTAAAAACAAAGAATAATACCACCCCTAACAACAAGGTAGTGGACTCAAGCTTATAGAATGGGAGAGCTGGATGCAGTGACTTACCAACATGACAGAAAATGATAAGACCCCCGTTTTGGAATGGTCTACAGAATGAGCAGCAGAACATACTGTGTTCATTAAGAGAGATACTACAGAGAGAAGCCTTGCAGTGCAAGGTTATCAGAGGCACTGCAGGCAGTATGAATACTACAAGTCATGTGTGCTTCTTTATGTAGGTGTAGGAATGGGATCCACCTGGTTCACCCTTGCCTCTCTGTATTCACATATACATATATTTAATCTTAATAACAAGCAAGTAACACTAATAATTTGTAAGTCTATTGCATTCCAGAGTAAAGAGAAATGTACTAATAACACTAAAAAACAAGAAGCACAGACCAGTTAACAACCTGGGGGATGCCTTTCGAGAAAATGCAGTTTTACTGAAATTAATGCTTTGAAAGCACCTACTGCTCCATCATCTGCAGTCTTCTAAATTGTTTTCCTGAGCTTTCCACCTGAACCGTGGGGGAGGGAGGCGAAGTAACCCTCAAAACCTCTGTGCTTCTGCTGCTCCATTACTGAGCAGGGTGCTGCTGCCATCGTGTGGCTCTCCTCACTCTGCTTTAAAATAGCAAAAGGGATGGGAAAAAAAAACCACCATAGGAAAGGAGTTTTAAGTGGCCATGATAACACAGGTGTTTCTCCTGTACCTAGCAACTGAGCAGAATGCTACTGAGTTGGTAAAGAGTATTTTATTTTTCTAAGGAAAATAAGCGGTAATGTCAGAATTCAAACATGACCAGTTTCAACCTACACGTGCTCATGTTTATGTTCAAAAAGCATTTCACCTAAGCTACCTGGCTCACCTAAAAATCACCAAATCTGAGAAGAAGCTAAAAAATATTTGCTTAATCCATCTAAAAAGTGCTCAGTTGCAGAATAGCACAACCTGCTGAGCAGCCTTCAGAATTCTTCCTCAAAATGAAGTCAGCAGCTATTGCTAGAGCAGAAGGTCACCTTGCTGAGAAATACAGAAAATGATGTTTCAGAAGCACAGTATTCTAAATTGGCACTAAAATGGCGCTTTGAAATATGAAAACTAAAAAAATTAAAAAAAAATACTTAATTTTACTTCCTCCTATGAGATTTATTCCTCACAAGTTTAGAGAATTTTCCAGTGGTGAAAACACTGAAGTATTAATGGACCTACACAGGAGACATATAGTACTGCTAAGGCATTCAGCTAGATGCCTTCATATAGCACAACTCACCTCAACAGATTATTCATGGTTGTGAATGTAAATCAAGAAAGTTAACTCACTGATTTGAAGCTCTCCTCTTTTGCCCAGGGCCAGAAATGCCAGCAGTCCATGGCACTTAATAGCTCTACTGGCAGGTAACTTCAATCATGGGGTTTTTTTTAGTACCTGTGGGACACTGTTTTGCTGCAATTAGCTCTTTCTAACCTATCAGCCTGTCTGATGTTGAAAAAGCCCTTTTTCCCAAAACAAAGAAGAAAAAAAAACCTCTACAAAAGAGGCAGTTGCTTTTTTTCTTAATGGAGTTCTCTACCTATACTGGAAAAACGTTTTAAAAGCCAAATGATAACAAAGCTTCTGAGAAGCTCGGGTTCACTCAAACAGTGAAGCATTTAGAGGATGGATCGCTCACACAGAACACACAAAGTGCAATACATATACTGGAGTAGATGAACCATGTATAACAAAAAAGTATATAAATACAATTATATATATGAATGAAATTATGTGATTTTATTATATATTATAGTAATTGCATTTGCAATAACAAAACTGATATATTATGAAGAAAGTGGAAGAAGACAAACTTGATCTTTTAATTATTTTTTAGAAAGGCATACAGCAAGGTAGTTTTAGATATATGCAAGAGATTTCAAATTTTCATTCAGCTCAGCTGTCAAGGCAGGAAGGAGAAACTGCATCTAATATAAAAATGCTTTTTTTTTTTCTCAGAAGTGGCTAAGTCTAATCATTTTGTTCCAGTTCTTTATTGCTCTCAGTTGCACACCATAAATCCATTTCTGTGGCCTTACATATTTATTTTAAACTCTACTTTATGTTACACATTTACAGCACATCAGCCTCCTAAAGCTGACTGCTGCCAGACACAAAGTGATTAACTGCAACAAGAGGTCCACCATGTGAACCTATCAAAGTATGTGAATGAATCAGATACTTCAGCATCACAGAGCAGAATTGCTGTCAGCAAACATCTGGATTGCTCTACATAGACACCAGTTCTATTAACTTCAAAATCAATGACATCATCTTGCACAAGCCTGAGAGGTTCAGTATTGTTTTCTTCTCCGGAGTTTAACACAGGAAAGAAGAAAAAGGGCACAAATGGTATCCTCAGAAATTGCATTATTATGAAATAAAATTTAAAAGTGTTTTTTTAAAAGTGTTTCTGGAAAGAAATAAAAATGGCCAAATGCTTCTACAGCTTGTGAGGAGACAACTCCAGTTGACTTTTTGAAAGCTAATACTTCACTTGAGAAAGAAAACTTGCCTTTTCTCAGAAAGTAGCTCTTTATTCTACTTTAGAAAAAAATATCACAAGAACATTTTCCCTTGGAGCTTCTCTGTTTTTCAACATAGCAAGCACTGCCAGGTTGGTATGGACATATGGACATCAGGATTTTCTGTATTTTTCAAAGTCTAGTCAGCCACAGCACATCTGTTTCTGCACACACATCCACAAAAATCTTGGTGCTTAATAGAAACAAACGTAAAGACACAGCAAAATGCTCAAACACCAACAGATACTAGGTCAGTAACTACCATTATACTACATCGGTACATTCTTCAGTGATATGCAATAATCTCTTCTCATATTGCTGTACGCATCTTTGTTCATTGCATGGGAGTTGAACTAGATGACCTTTAAAGGTCTCTTCCAACTCAAAGGATTCTATGATTCTACCACGAGTTCTATAGTGCCATCATGCTATCAAGTCTACAGTCTGCTTCAGGCAGTACCACAAAGCTCTGCGTAGTTCCTTTGTAGATATTCCCAATCAGAAATTTATTTCAAACGACAAAGCAGAAAGAACACATAATCTGAATGCATAAGCATTAGACCATTTTGAGGGATTTATATGTGAGTACAACTAGTATACTTAATAACATCGTATCATGATATTGGATGTCGTGCCCCAGCTTCCTCCAACCACAAAGAACAGAATTTTACACACAGTAAAAATTGGGATCATATTTTTGGTAGGAGCAAAACTAAATAGAAATTATTACTAATATTTTAATAATACATATGTTTATATTATATATATGAATAATAATATGTACTATATATAGTATATACTATATGCTATTAAATAGTAACACGTATCATATAAGTGTCCTCACATTTAAATTAAGCTTACTTTTTACTGTCTTTGCAACTTAAGTTAAGGAAGCAGATAATGACCGAGTCCCGAGTTCCACCACTGAATTATAAAATGAACACCTTACATATTAAGAATCAAAAAGAGTATGCAAATATTCAAATTCTGTAGGCTACAGATTCAGGCAGTATATTATTTTAGCACGTGGTACTTGGGAGAAAAAAAACAGCACTAAATTACATGAGTTGAACAGTTTTTCATAGCTGTGAAACCAGAAAGGATAACATGCCTATTGATCAACCTCTGACATCCACGTAATTGAGAAAGACAGAATTCTAAGAGCACAGTATTTCAAACATACATAGAGGAAAGCTACATTACTGAGAGATAATGAATATGGACATGTTTTTCTTAATACAGATATGTACACAAACACACTAGAGGTTGCCTGACCTTCTGAAAAAGACCTCCAGTACGCAAGGACAGACAGAAAAGCAGTCAAACATTTGAAAAACAGATCAGCCTGGTAAAGCAAGGATGCATAGAGTATGCAATCGTAGTCTTGCAGTGTAATTCATGCATTTGGCATTGATATATATCTCATGATACTACTGATTTCTGTAATGGGGACAGATCACAGTACTGCTGCAGAAATTATTAACACTATTACTATGATTACTGTAATTTTAGGGAGTTATATTTTCACTGATACTTGTGAGCCACTTTACACGTAATTCCTAGATAACATGATAGCCAATATTTAACTTTTGAATGCTTATGAAAACTGCTTCAGTTATTTAATTACAAGAGACATTCAGGGTAGTTAACAAAATTCCTTTGAAACATCTGCTCTCTGTCATACAGTAGCAGACAGAAAGGATGCAAAACGACACCTCCTAATTGGTAAAGGCCAACTCCAACTTGTTTCTAATAGCCCCAAAAACAGGTATAAATCTCTAAAAATGGTCTAACATGGACATATTTTCACTTCGTGTTTTAAAGGATATTATTGCTAATGATTCTGAGTTTTACACTGTATCACCAGTTCAATGGGAAGAAAACTCTGATTACTGTAACTGTTTTATACAGGTAAGGTTTCAAACCTAGCAAAAATGAATTCAAAAGACAGACTAATCACGCAAAAAGGGAGTTCAGGCTTATACCACGCACCAGTTTTACACAAATGTGAACTTCCCTGTCCTCCTTTGCCATACCAGAATCCAATCACACACGTAAGCCACGTGGTACAGAAATATGAAGGATCACAGAATCACAGAATCACAGAATTGTAGGGGTTGGAAGGGACCTCCAGAGATCATCGAGTCCAACCCCCCTGCCAAAGCAGGTTCCCTACCATAGGTCGCACAGGATTCACTGTAGGGAAACAAAGGTTGCTAAAGAACATAATGAAACTGGTCAGAAGATGGCTTTTCAAGTTTCTAAGTCCAACAGATCCAAAACAGATCCAAATGGCCTTTTTGTAAGCGGTTTCTAATGTAACTCATGAACTTAGAACACAGTTTGCAATTTCTCTCATGTCAAAGTCTGTCACAAAGCAATTTATTGCTAGAGGAGAAGTTGGCAAGTTAACGGAGGCATCAAATTTAGAGGCAATTAGCTCTGCAAGGAATCCATTCCAGTGACCGCTGGCAACACATGCTTCTGGCAAGACAACAGTCAGAAGTGGGGTCAGGGTAACCACATGGACAGTAATTGGGCAGTTGATTAGCTACCTGCCAATGTTTAAATAATTTACCAAATAAAGCAACAAGAATCCCCTGCCAAAGTGAGGTTTAAGATGAGAAAAACATATCTGTTCTTTGTATGTGTGTGTATGCGCACACAATCATTACAGTGTAAAGACTACCTTAAAATGTAACTATCAAAATTCTTTAAAAGCTGGATTAGTGAGAGATTTTGGTGAGACACAAATAGGAAACTAATTTGAAATGATTCCAATTCCCAAAATATCATTTTAGAAATGATTAAGACGACTTTATCCATGTTTAAGAAGCTCTGAAAGCTTCCAGGGCAAGGACTGCTGGTAAAGGTAATGACTTCTATTAGTTCAACTACTACAATATCTAGTGGAATACACATTAACCCTGACAAGTTAGAGAATACTCTAAAGATCATATCACTACAGAGTAGTATCAAAAAGACACTACAGAGTAGTGTCAAAAAGAAGCGATGACAGTATTTGAAATCAGCCAATTCCTTCTAACAATGTTGTTTCCAATGTCAAGGAGCTTCTGCAGAAAGCAAGCTTTAGTCCTTCAAACTCAGACATCTGCTTTGTGTGGCATCCTTTAATCCATTTTTATTCTTTCAGGTTGTCCATCTAGCCCTTACATGCCAAGAAAGGGCAAGAAGCACACAAAAGCAAAAAATCATAACACCAAACCAGTTCTGTGAGAAAGAGGCAATGTTAAGACTCTGCATTAGTTGTGATAAATGCATTTCAGAAGCCACGCGCCAAGAGGATCAGATTAATGTGTTCACAGGCCACAGAAATACTACTCTGATTTCAATTCCTGCTAATTGCTATTGTGAAATGCCATATTGGTTAAGGTTTTACTGCTGGAGCAGATAATAGTGGGATTCAGTAGACAGAAATAGTGAGTTATAATTTGAATTTAAGATTGTTAATCATTAGTTAGTCTGCCTCAAGGCTTTATTTAATGGCTTCTTTCAAGTAATATTTAAATATTTCATAGACTTAAATACTTTATCCAGATTTACTTGACTTATTCAAAAGGTATTCACCTTTGGCCAATTCATATACCACTTAAATTATCCTGGACCGACCAGTTCATACTCCCTAATAAAAAACCCCTTCCGAATTGCGCTCCTACCCAAAAAGTGCCACAGTCCAGTGTGTGCTGGCACCTCTGCTTTTCTGCTTCTACCAACAGCCCCAGAGCCAGAAACCTCTTGCCACCACCTGGCTTGGGCCAACATCTCCAAGTCTTCTCAAAGAGGAGCATCAGGGCACAGCTCACACACATCTGGGCTTCACTGCCTCAACTCAGTTTGATGTTTTTGCTTTAGGAGAAATTTCATCTAAGTGTTAGAGACAGAGCATGATGGGTGAAAATGTTTTAAAAGCTTATATTTGTCTACTGCAGATCTATGTTATCTATTTTCTCCATAAGCTTCTGAAATCTGGGCTCACTGAGATCAGAACTCTATTTCTGCTATTCAGTGAAGATGCAACCCTCTTATATCCAGGCATTAATTTCTCCCACATGCTCTGAGCTCATAAGATTGAATTTGGATGACTTGCATACAAAAATCTTTTTATACTCACGTAAAAGCACTGTCAGAGTCATTGTCTTGTCTTTAGTTAACTTTCTGATGGGTCTGGAGATAAGTTAAGGACATGACAGAGTTGCATTTCATGTCTATTTTCAACTACCCTTTCATAACAGTAGCACCTCCTGTTGGTACAGACTCGTTGCACAACACAATGAACAACATGGTAGATAAACACGTGGGGTATGTAAGTTATACCAGGAAGTCCTCCTATCCTTCACAATGACAGTTCAAGACATGACTTGCTACTGACCTGGGGAATGTGTATTATCACTTTAACTTACCAAACATCTCTGTCAAAGGAGGGCCTACCCTCGAGTGAGTAATTCCTCTGGAGAGCTCTCCACAGAGGCACAGAGAAGAGACTGTAACTGAAGCAAATGCCGATTATGCCTTGTGCTTTGTTTAATTCTGTGTTCTTGCCTTTTTCTTCTATAATAAAAACAACTTTACCTGAGAACTGTGACTATTTGGCTCACTTTTAGCTATGAACAAGAAACTAACCTGACATTAAGTGCTGCGCATGCCTGCTGGTGGAGGTAGGAGGGAATGGGGAAGGAGAGATGCCTCATTTCAGAACTGTTTTTAAGGGAGATAATAAGAGTTTTCCTCTATTTTTAATAGGCTATAAACATTCAGTATCATTTAAATGCAAGCTTACTTGATGGTGAGCAACTGAAGAGAAAATGAAAATCCTCCCCTTCCCAAGCTACCCTTCAATCTATGCATTGATGCTAGGAACTACCAGTTGAACAACAAATGTAATTAATCTCTCTGATCTAAAGATATTACAAACTGCTCTTGCAAAACTCAGCTTTGGGCACGTTTTATGTTTCCTGGTCCTCCTTCCTAGTTTTTCTTGTGAATTTCTGCTTTGTACTTTCCTTTATTGCTTTTCTGTTCTTGGAAAAGCTCTTGTGTTCTGCATTTCTACTCCTATACAAAAAACAGTAAAGCAGTGGGAAGACACTGATCTTCACTGTTTTGTTCTTTGCTGTTCTGTACAGTCTGAACTGCTACTATATTCCAAGATTTCCAACAAGGGTACTGATCTATGTTAAATGGATGTCAATGGCTGCAGAGAACATCTAAACTTGCTTTTACTAACAACACTTAACAGACTCCTTTATATATAGTTCACATTTCTAGACGTCTGCAAACCACAAACTAAAGATCTGCATTTAATGTAATACAGCAAGACACAGACGCAAGATCACAAATGACACAGATGTCCACAGATGGACAGATTCAGAAGGAGCTGCATATTAGAGAAGGAAGATTGTCCTTTTTTGATAAAAACAGGTTAACTGCAAGCTGTCAGGAGACCTGAAACCATTTATGCATTTAAGACAGATTCAGTTCATAGTTACACGAAGGGGATGGGGATAGGAGGGCATTATTCTGTAGTAGGTATAGAGGGGGGGAAAAAAAAGTTGTAGGAGTTACATAACTCCTAACCAAGATGTTTGATTGAAACTAGACTCTACCATGGGTTGTTTTCCCTTTCTGCTGAAGAAGCATAAACATTTCTATTACAGATGAACTCAGATTTTTTTTCTTCATCCACTGAAAATAAAGAGTATTATTCTCACATATCTCGCAACAGCATTTTATCTATAATGCTAGCATATTCTTAACATATTCCTGAAGTTTTCAAAATTCTCCACTGAAAGCCAAAAACCTTAAGAACAGTATTTATTAATACAATGAACCCTCTCATCCCCTCACTCTTACAAATGCTCTGTAACAATATGAAAAACGTATAATTCAATAAAAATACTTCTAATTAGTTAAAATTCTTTTTATAAACATGCATAACAACATGTCACATCAGACAGCAGAAACCACAGTAGCGAGCCTGGGATTTGTGCAATCACTCTGAAAAGACCTTAAAAAAGAAAACTGTTCAGATCCCTTTTTCAGAGTGGCAAATTACCATTAGACATTTCATGAAAGTTTAACAGCTCTGCTGCTTGAATTGAGAGGAAATGGTGTCAGTAGCTGATACTGATAGGATCCTGTTGAGTAAGGGAAATGAGTAAAACAATAAGACTGAGTGAATATCTGGTGACGGTCTCACTTACTTTCTTTTATTCACAAATCTCATTTCTATTGCCACACTTGACTTTGGCTATTCCCAGAAAGTAATGGAAATCACACAGGCTAGTTCTGGTTTTCATTTTCACTTTTTCACATCAATACACTTACAAAGCAATTGCTGTTCTAATACAGAATAAAATTGCATACTTTGACATCTTTAGAATAGGTTAATACATTTATTCTCCAGTGTTCTTCCTTCACACACATCTTTCAAATCTACAATCTGCTTCATAGCTTCCAGCAGTGAAAATTCGGTTTCTAAAAATAAGAGTTTACTTACTGAGCATTTGAAATGCAATCACAGTTTGATAGTTGATGTCGAAAATTTCCTTCCTTCTGACAGCCAGCCTTTAAATAACAGGACCTAATTTCCCCTTCAGGAAAAAAAAAAAAGTATATATTAAAGAATTCAGTTACATGATATGATCATTTGTTTTGCAAACAAATTTATCAAAAAATATTAGGCACGTGTATAAATATATATCAGGTTTCAGTTTGCAAACTAGGTTTATCTTAAAGTTCAGAAAGCAAATTAACACTCAAAAAACTGAAAAATTTACAGAAAACAAGACAAATTCAAGTGAAATTTTGACCTCTTCTTCATAACTAAGCATAAGAATCCATGATAGCAAAGAAACCAAATCAAAACAGCATCCATAGAAACACATTCATAAGAGGCTTATGGACAATGCTGTCATTTAAATGCGTGTAAGGTAAATGGAAAGACCATCTACTAATATAAGCTCACTGTAGAACAAATCTTTTCTTTCTGCTCAGGAAGGTGAGGTGAAAAGGTAAAAACAGTGAAAAACTCTGCTAAAACCAAAGACATTGCACTCTCCTTTTGCTCAACAGGAAGAAATGAAGAGACCCTGTTAAACTCAAGCCTGAGGCCATGCTATTCTGCTGCTCTCAGCCTCACTGCACACAAGGAACTGTAGGGCTGAGAGCAAGGCCAGAAGGAATCAGCAGAAAAACAAAAGAACGCTGGGATTAGGATCCCAGCTGACAGGAATACTCATTCACACTGGTTTTGAAGGCAGCTTTAAGGGAAAGTGTGGTGGCTGCAATTCAGAGGTGTTGGCCAGGACCTCACAGGGCTCCATGCAGAGTTCAAACAAACCACCATCATGCATCAATCAGCTTCAATCTCTAGTAATAGCTGTGGAGCAATTCTGCTCCAAGCACGGGCTTAAGACCACTTCTCTACTTAATTCACTTGAAAGAGGAGGCAGATCAGGATTCTGAACAGAAGTTACCACAATGTCATCAGAGAGATTTCAGCCTGAGCCAGCACCAACTCAAACTCAGCTGGAGAAGACAACAGTAAAGAGGAGGAAGGTTTTGCCCACCCCTCCCAGCACAAAGGCTCTGTGTTTGCACTTCTTGAGGATGACATTTGGAAGATAAACTTCTGGTATGTACGGCAGTGTACAGACTTCAGGTCTGTGTGGTTGCATTTTGAACACCCAAGTAATTGCTAATCTGATAGCGCATTTACTGATATGACTAAGCCATCTTCTTTCACACACACAGAAAACATGCAATCCATAACAGGCACGATGAGAAGTATCCTCTCAGGAAGACTAAAGTTTTCTACAAAAATTTCTTCACACATTACAATTATTCCACCTATAGAAACTCACCATTTTCATCTATGAACACATGCATTGCATCCACGGATAGCTCATCTTGTACAGACGCCTCAGGTCCACTTATTACTTGCAAGACAGAACTGTCTTGCTGAGAAGTTACTCGGTAGATTATCTGCCTTTGCCTGTTGCCCTGGTAACTTGACACAAAAATGTTTCAAAACTACTATGAGGAACTTTTTTCTTGCTCTCAATAAAACAGAAAGAAGGAGAGGTTAATTAAAAGTTTGTGTCATTTCTACTCAATGAAACAAAACAGATTACATCATATCTTTGAAGTACAAAATTGTAAAGTAAACTGGCCTTACAGTGCTGTAAATTTGGCAGACTCTGGTAGTACTGGACTAGTACTAGCACGATCTTGGCTTTGTACATCTGATCTTTCCTGCTTAGGAAGTTGCTCACGGTGCTTTTCTGTTCCCATCACTTCTTCTTTTCTCTCTGTTGTCTGGCTATCTGGAAAACAGGGCAGTGAAGTAGAGACAGCCTCCACAGATGACTGTCAAGAGTGTTGCTCATTACAACTGCACGGAAATATCTTAAAGAAAAGCTAAAACAACAGCAAACACTAGTTTTATGAAAAACATTAATATGACTTATATAATATCATTTAAACAACTTACAGAGCATTTTGGATGAGGAGATATTCTGACCCGATAAGCAAACACACTGTTTCAAGAAAAGGCTGCATGATACAAAGGACAAATGAGTGAGAATTTCTGCTTTCCTTCTCTTCATCCAGAGGAAGTAATCTTCCCTGACCCATAGCAGTAAGAGTCTGCCTTCTCAAGAACTACAACTTGCTTCCCAGCTATGCATACTGACAGCAGAAAAGCAGCAGCGCTGCCTCACTCCCTATTAC
Organism: Lagopus muta; assembly: GCF_023343835.1. Lineage (NCBI taxonomy): Eukaryota > Metazoa > Chordata > Aves > Galliformes > Phasianidae > Lagopus > Lagopus muta. The sequence continues at coordinate 71,575,678 of NC_064434.1, forward strand.
AAAAAGAAGGGAAGCATCTTCAAAGGAACTAAATCTGGAATTTGCAATGGAAACTACATAGCTACTCAACTTCTCTTCCTTACTAGTCACACTCCTGATGCAGTACAGAGAAAAACAAGCTAAATAATTTCACAGAAGCTTCCCCTATGTTTGGAAAATACTGAACTACAGATTTTTAAAATACACACAATGGATTTGTCCCGTTTCTACTACACTGGGTACACCAATTTATATCACCTCTTGCAAGTGACATCATTTATATATATATATATGTGTGTGTGTGTCATTTATTTCTACATATAAAAAATTTCAAGTGATGATCTCTTTTAGTTACTTACGCTCACACTGAACAACAAAACATTTTGCAACTCCACTGCAGGATTTTAAAGTGCAACAAACGTTGGTTTCATCACCACCATAAGTTGACACACCACTAAATATTTAAGAAAAAAAAATGTTGTGCTGCTAGAGATGCTGCAGTATCTCCTGTAGCTTCTTTGCTTCTTACACTTAGCAGGACATATGGATATGTATTACCCAGACTTCTAGCAATATCTGCGGCTTAAGCACCTCAGAAATGTAATCATCAAGGAAAAAAACAAACAAACAAACAAAAAAAAACACAGAAATTCCATTTGCTAAACCATATTTCTTTCCAAAACAATTACTATCCCTACCTGCAAGAGTCCCCAGTCAAGAATCAGTGTTATCACTGCTAAGATAATCTAAGGATAAAACAGGTTCAAGGTTTCCAGAGAGAAAAGTACTAACTTTCATTAGGCCAACAGATACCACTGAAGAGAGCAGGCCGACTTTTGGATGCACAGACCTTCCTGACCCCATCCATGATTTTTTCCAGTCACATCAGCTGCTCTAGCAATATTTTCCTTCTATAAACCCACCTGCCTTCAGGAATTAGGACATCTCCACACCAACACAATGCAACAGTTTCAATTAACAAGACATAACCTTTGAGAATCTTAAAGGCTCAGACACCTGCACAAACTCCTCAGCCTCACTGCACAATGGTAGAATCCCTTCTCTCTGGAGACAACGCCCAATTATTTTTATTAAGAAAAGTAAAATCCAGAAGAATAAGAACAACGTTAAGTGTACCATCACACTTTGACCCCAGCAGGTCTTGGCCCTTAGCTCAAAGCACAGCAGGCAGTATCAAATGTGAAGAACCTCACCAGGGCCACAGACCACAATCACAAGCCTAACCAGATAGGGCAGAATGAGCAGTAGAAATAAAGACACCACATAACTCTTGCTTGAAACAGCAGCTCCTTTGGCTCCTGGTGAAAAATTTTTTTAAATGTCATTAGAACTGAAAATGTTCCAGGTCTTGTATCTCTTTACGGAGCACAAGGGATTTTGGCTTCATGTGCAGTATAGTGAGTATAAGCCTGGTTTAGGGAAAAGCTTTGTGTCTATTACACAGGGAGACAAACTTTAATAGGTCTTACAAACCTACTTTCTCTTATTAAAACAAACAAAACAACAGGTTGGTGGGCTTTTCTTTCTTTCTATTCAAAGAATTTAACATTGTCTTAAACAAAAATGGTATCTTATTTAACCATGAATTACTGAAGCATCTTCTAAATCATGCAACTACCAGAAGCCATAGACATCTCATCAAAATCATCTTGCCAAAGGTTTGGGCTGTTCAAGCATTAATAACTGATAGAGATCAGAAATTGTGGTTTTAAAATCTAATTGGTCTCACATTGCCCAAAACCGGCTCTAGGGTTGAAACAAAAAAGATTTTTTAATTTGATTACCTGGTGGTTTCAGAAAACGTCTCTCTTCCCCATTCCAAACCACAAACCTTTCAGACTTTTCTCCTGCAGTAGTAAAGAGTCATGATAATAAAAACATAAACAGTCCTGCTTCTTACAGGCTTTATATGCCAATCAGTCAACACCTTAGTAATAAGTACTTCCAGCCCTGGACAGATAGGCCCCATGGCTTCGTGACTAGTTTTCATAAGCACTCATTTCTTCCAAGTGAATTACACCTTCAGAATTTAAACAGAGATAGGGATGTCTAGACAAGGAGTGTCCTGATAGGGTGCATAACAAGCTCCACATTACCAAAATGCTTTCTGGCAAAGCTTAACATTAAGCTACCAGGAGAAATACCATGACGAAAAGAAGAGTAAAAGCATAACACACAGCACAGCTGCACATCACTAGGGACTTTGGCAAGACATGGAGCCAGCAGCACTGCTCCACAGCTCTGGTGTACTTGCAGCTGGGCCAGCAGAAGCCCCAGCCACAGGCTTGGTCTCAGCAAACAACTTGGTTGTGGATTTGGAAGCTACACGCTACATCTCAAGTACCAAGATCCATTGCTGTGACACTGCATGCAGATCTGGTCACCACAGTACAAAAAGAACACAGAACTACTTAGAGAGTGTCCAAAGAAAGGCTGCAAAGATGGTGAAAGATCTGTAAGGCAGGTAGCACTGAGGTCCCCTGGGTGTGCTCATCGCAGAGCAGAGGAGCTGAGGGGAGGCCCGATGGCGGCTGCAGCTCCTCACAGAGAGCGGAGGGGCAGCGCTGAGCTCTGCTCTGTGTGACAGCGGCAGGGCCCGAGGGAACGGCATGGAGCTCCACCGTGGGGGGGGCTGTGGGGTTGGGGACAGGTGCTGCACCACAGGGCGGTGGTCACGGCCCCGAGTGCTGGAGCTCAGGGAACGTTTGGACATCGCTCTCAGACGGAGGGTTTGGATTTGGGGCAGTGCTGTGTGGAACCAGGAGTTGGGCTCGGTGACCCTTGAGGGCTTCTTCCAGCTCAGGGTATTCTACGATTCTATAGCTACATCATGTTTGTGGAAGGATGGTGTACAAGAGTCCTGCACAAATACATAGGTGGAGGTCGGTATGCCTGTTTTATATTTTGGTTGAGCATAACATGTGTCCTGCTGAAATCCTTACCAAGATCACCGGGAAAGAGTCTGACAGTTTTACAGCCTAAAGGGTACTTTAAAGCCTTTGTAAAAATAGTTATCAAAATAAACCAACAGTTTAAATTTTTAGTCTCCGTTTTAACACTGCCTTAAATTTTATTAGGCAGTTAGAATGAAGTTTCCTTGGTCAGTAAATTTTATTGAGCATATCTTTATCATTTTGTGCCCTCTCTCCTGTCTCCCAGATGTTTTTCCTTTGTCTTTTACATGCATATCCCCATTCCAATCTCCACAACTCAATCTTGCAAGTTAAAATGCCACTGTTGTCATAATTTCAAACACCATCTGTTTTGAAATCTGGTCAAGCAGAATTAAGCTAATTAAGCCCAAGCCTCTTCTGTTCTTTAATTGCTGTTGCAGAATCTACTTCTTCCCACAACACTAAGCTCCAAAATAGAAAGCTTCACTTTGAACTGCATTTGTTGCCTGCTTCGTTGCAGAAATAACTAACTTCAAGTCATTCTATGCTCTTGTCAGTACTCAGAATGAAATAGCTCTCTGACTAATGATATCTCTCCTTCATATCTGTGGGTAACATATTATAGACTAAAAGCAGACAATTTAATCAACATTCCCAAACCTTCCTTCATCCTTTCTACCTTAGAAGAACCTTGCACGTATCCAGCCTGCTAGGTTTACATTTTTGTTGCCCTTTACTACGTTGTAATTAAAAAACATTTTAAAAAGTAGTTTTGTTACCTCTATGTATCAACTATATTATATACTTTATATGCAGCCCAAGACAATTCCTCAGAACAGCCCAAGCAAGTAAAAATATTGGATACCCATGAAGCTTAAGTACATTATTCACAATTTACATTTGTCTACTATGCTAGAAATACATTTAAAACAAGACAAAACAAACAAAAAAAACACAGTAGCAAAGCTGGTTACCCCCAAACGTCAGCAGTGGTCGGTAAATCTGATGCAATCCACTAATTGCTATAAAGGTTTGCCACAGGCAGTGAAGAAACACGTAAGATCATCCATTAATCAGGATTACCACATTAATACTGAAGCAGTAGGAAAAACTATTGGTACTTGCTGTGCCTGTCACAAAGCAGGGAAACTTAAGCACAGAAGTGACTTGCTCACAATAATCACCAAGGCCAATAACAGAGCTGGGAATAAAACCATGGTTTTTGAGGTCTCAGGTAAGTAACCTAACCATTAAAGCTAACAATGTCAGAATGTCAACCTCTGAAATAGCTTCATAATTTCTTTACAGGTGTCAGCTTTGCCCTTGAACACACTAACATCACTTCAAAAGTCTGAAATTTTCAGGTCACAGCCTATGAAGCCTGTTTACAGCCTAAGCATCACAGTGAGCAAAGTGAGTTCTTCACCACCCCCAGGCTCCATCCAAAGGGGCTTCGTGTTCCAGGCGCCTCCTGCCCCAGCCTCACATTTCAACTGCTGTTGGGGCTGGTGGCTTGATGCAGAAGATCAGTCTGCCCCAGGATTACACGGCAGGCTGTAGCTCTCTTTCTTACACGTGGGGGGAAAAACTAAGTCATCTAAAAATATCCACTTAAGTACATCTTAGTTTTTTTATAGGAGCAGTGTAATTGCTGGGATCTGAAGGAACTAACTCAAGGTTGTGGTTTCTGCACTGACCAGGATGATGAGTGCCTTTTCTAAAAAGAGCCTGAAAAACATCTCAATTCAGGCCACATGGTCCCTGTTCAGGTTCTGCCATGTGGGTTCCCACCACTCCCACAGCTGGCTTTGTCCCCTGGTGATAACACCATCTGCTCCAGATTTCAAGTTACTTGTGGCAGAGGCGACATGGGCCCTCATCCTGTACAGATAAGGCGTGCATCTGTTCTACTGCTCCCCAGCATGGCAGAAGGACACAAAGCAGACCATAAGCCCAGTTTTCCCTACACAATACAGAGGATACAGAAAATTTGCAGTTGCCCTTCCATAGGCTTTCATTATGAGGGCGGTGAAAAATTGATTCCGAACTGGAAGGATAGTGGTCCAGAAGTCATTTTTAGCAACAGTGGCAGTGGTACTTTCTCACAACATAGAAGAGATACAATGTCAACAGAACAGCAGCAGCTCTTAAAAGCTGGTTTTTTTACATCCTATATTTAACATATTAAATCTGGCATCCCTGCTAGTGTTTTCTTGTTCTGTATTTTACAGAGCTGCCTACTGGCAAAGGGTTTGCTGGGTGAAGATGATGCAACTTCTGTTTCCACACAATTCACAAGTGTGTGCAGGGTGCACACATCAAACAAAGAACCATCTACAATATTCACTCACTCACTTTCAAGACTGTTCTGATTCACAAGTTTTCCTGCCTTCTCCAAAATATGCAAAACATCAGCCTTCTTCCACACAGCTCCAAATACACAGCCTTCCAGGAACTTGCCAAGTTTCTCACATTTCCCAGTAAACACCTTTGTGAGGTGCATTTCATGCTCCCTTGGACTAGACCATCTGTTATTATCTTCTGCCAATTAAGTGGTTTGCAAGGTCAAAAGAATAAAGAAACAAAAAGACAACCTCCTCCCTCAAAACGATGGGTGCATAGCTTTCCCCTGCTCTATATTGCCTCCCCTCCATTACATTTTTTTTTTTTTTTAAACAACCACTTTAAAGAGGGAATGTTTATTCAAATCTGCTTTAAAATGCTCTTTTGTTAAAAGCACATTTGTAATTGCAAGGCTATAAACAAATTAGAGGCTTTCTCATTCCTAAAATCAAATCTTACTGCGGGGAAGCTGCCAGTAATGACAGTAATTTATTTTTGCAAAGAGCACATTCTGACTAAGCAAGAAAATAAATAAAGCCTACTTGTTGTAAATAGCAACTGTCTTTGAACTACATCTCCCCAGCTTAAGAAGTTCGGACTGAGTAGCCTTTTTCCCACAGCATCAACATGAGCTCTGCAGACACCACATGGTGACCAAAGCCACTGCAGTATCACTCCCCTACCCAGGAGGACATTTGCGGGTCTCGTAACAGCTCAGCATGCCCCAAAAAAGCACAGGGCAGCTTAGCTGTGTGCAGATTAACTCCAATGCCTGACAAACATATAGACTTCAGACAATGGAAAGGTAAGGAATTCACATTTGGCCGCTTCAAATATCAGACTGGTGTTGAATCCTCATGTTTCCCAAGGACTTTGGGTTTGAACAAAAAGAATTTAGCTTGCCAGATCTAAACTCCAATAACCATACATACATGAATCAAGTTTGTTTTGTATGTTGTCATGGAATTCATGAATAACCTGACTTATTCTGATTGCTTTCCTTTACGGAGACAGTTTTCCCTTCTCACGTTACTCTGAAAATTACTATTCATCTGAAAGCCATTTAATTCTATAAATGTGACGTTCTGAAACCACTAGTGTGTTTCCCATATAATGAAAGCTTTTTAGGGGGGAGAGGGGAGGTAGAGGAAAAGAGGTGTCTGAGAAGCAGTCTATGGAAAAGAACACAGTCTTGACACGTAGAGAAGCTGTGCTGCTGAGTATCAGTAAGTTCCCCAAGTTCAATGCAAAACAGGCATTTAGTTTGCTTCCTCTTAGGCTACCTTAGAACAATCTATTACAGCATCTAAAGTTTACAGAACATTTTGGAGGAGAAAATAGGCGGTCTCATTTTACTTTGGCCCAGATCTCCTTAACCAGGAAATAGCAGATCACTTGGCAAGTACTCCAACACTCCACGCAGCTCCACTGCACCTCATCTAGCATCCTCATGAAACAGGCTTTCTAGTCTTTTCTGCACAGCTGCTAAAGACATTACAAGTAATGCTTCTTTCTAACAGAAAAGAGTCGGAGTTCGGTGACAGCAAGGAAAATGTTGGGTAAAACCAGATATTCCTATGCTAGAATTACAAACTAGATTGCATACAGGTTTTAAAATGAACTGATAGAAGCTTTTTTCTTTCCCTTTCTTTTTAAACATAACTCTTTTTCTTAAATGGAAAATGGCATGGTAAGATACTATTTTCCATAAAAATATCTGATGTTTTCAACAAACCCCACTGACAAACATTCTCCCATAAGCCCAAATATTTCAGTCTTCAGCAACTCTTGAGAAACACATTGAGAATGTGATTGTTTTATTTTTAACTACAAAGCTACACATATCTACGGAGGAAGCTGAGGAAAACATGCACACGAGTTATTTAGAAGTTGAGCCACCACTAGTGACAAATCCAGCTTTCTACATACTCAGACACACAGATGACTTTTCAACATGCACCTCGTAAGAGAAAGTACAAAACTTCAACTATACACATTTTTTTAAGAATTTTTCTTGATTTTTACACCGTCCAGGTCTGTCACATGCACGGAACATTAGATATGGACTAGACACCTATTGAGGTTAGCATTAGCTTTTTCAAAAGGTGTCTTTAAGAAAATGTAATATTCAATAAACTGCAGCTGACACTATCACATTTTCCTGAAATCACCCTATTCCAACCAAGCCCAGCCTTCCACCAATAAATAACAAAACCAGTTCTCCTCTCTGTATTCACTCTACTGCAGATCTCAGGCCAAGTTGCTATAAACAATGTAACTAATCTCAACTTTCTTATTCCAAAAGTTGTAAATCATGCATCATACCTCCAGCAGGGACATTTTCTTTTGTAACCTCCATTTTGACAGTAGATTGATTAGATGCCTTCATCTTTGAGGTATTAATGGATTCCAGAAGGGAGACAAACTCTAGAAAATTTGACTCATTGGGTACCTGTCCTTCTTTAGCTTCTAGATCAGATTTAGAAGTAGGTAAAGTCTTCTCTTTGTCAGATGCCTCCACTGAATTCTTACTTAAAAGCACATCTGTACCACTGTCTACACTCAGCACCCGCATGTGCCTCTTTTCATGAGCAGTTCTACAGGATTGAGGATCTAGGCTCTGTAATTCTTCCTTTGGATTCAAACCCATGTTTTGGACACTTTCAGAAGCCTTCTTCTGATTTGGATCTGAACAAGTGTTCATTTCTGAAGGAGCATTTACTGGATTGCTGTGTTCTTTTACTCCATCACCAGATTCATAGCCAGAGCAATGGTTGGATGACAGATCAGTCCTCAACATTTCTGGAGTTCTTTCACTAATTTCTGGGTAGTCGTTACCTTTGCTGTCATCAGACAAATCAAAAGTTATAACAGGAATTCTGAGCTGTTCATTAGTCTGCTGACTTTGCCAATCTGCTGTGACTATACCGGACTCAAGAGCTGAGCTTGTTCTCTCAGTACCCAGAGCCCTCAGATGGACAGAGCCTGCTAGATCACTGAGGGTGCTGTTTGGTGTGCTGCTCATTGTGATGACAATTTTAATGGGCTCACACAGTTGGTCTCCAGGAAGAGAGTTGTCAACAATTGCAACAGCAGTCTCACTATCTGAGCAGTCAAGGTCTTCATTGGTACTATCAGCACTGCAAGAACTTTCCACAAGCTCAGGATCTTTGGTTGCAAAAGCACTGCACTGTGGGCAGTTACTGGTAAAGCTTGCCTGCAGTGAGCCATCTGGTAATTTCTCTCTTTTCTGGTTTCTCGGATTACTTAAATGGTCTGAAATAACCGAATTTTCACTGTCCCATGGTTCCAAAGAAACTCCAGTCCTTATAATGTCACCTTGTGATGAAGAAATATTAGAGAAATTTTTAGCTGCATCTTTGTCCATGAGAACAACTTGTGATCCATGTTGCTCATTCTCTCCGCTTTGATTTATTCCAGTTCCAGGAAGTGTTTCCACAGCAGCTGGTTTTGACACTATTGCTGATGTTGTAGAACCTGAAGCAGAGGCTGAGGAAACTGGTAATATGTCTCCTTTGATACCAGGTGAGGTAGATGAAATTGGTGGTACAGACTGGTCTTCTAATACTGTAATCCCTAATAAAAGATGTAACATGAGTTAGGTTTTGCAAACAGGATCACTATACATTATCAAGGTAAAATATTTAGCTAGCAAAAACTGCAAAGAAATCTGCAGTCAGAAGATGTTTAAGGGTTTTAACATGTTACCTGAACACTGGCTTCCTCTTTTAGCGTGTTCCAGAGACACAGAGTTTCCCAGGAGCATGGGAGGAAAACTCTTTAATATCTCTCTATTAAAAAATAGGGAAAGCTACTTGCATTCTCACCAAAAGGCTGTAGTCCAAACAGCTCAGCTGACAGCTGAGAAACCTTCTGTGAGAACTCCCTTAAGATTTTGTGATCTTTTCTATTCAGATCCTAACATGAGGCATGACACATCCTGCTGCAGGGTCACCTGTGTCTTTTTTTTTTTTTTTTTTTTTTTTTTTTGTGGCAAGCAAGGATTAAATAAAAGTTGAAAAGGAATTATAATGCCTTCAAATACCTTTGAGATCTTCAATAGTTTCCCGTGTTGGCAGGTCCTAAAAACAAAAACAACACAAAATTGGTAAGGCTATATATTAACTTCCGTTGGAAGAAAAGAAATAGATGTAATGCAACAGATCAGTGCAACAGTTATCTAATCAAAGGTTAATTACAGTGCTGGTATTCAATAAAATCATTGAAATTTGGATGTGTACCTTCCACAAAATACAAAGGGTGGGTGATGGAGATGGTTATAGAACAGCCATGCTCCAAATTGCATCATTGTAATTGTGTGTGTTGTATCTGGGGAGAAAGAAAATTGAAGATTTTATTTTTAAAAACATTCCACGGTGCCTAATCTAGACCTTCTTAAAATAGTTCATCTTTTCCACTTCTCATTTTAGTGATTTAAAAACATGTAGCTGAAAAAGTTTGGTCTCCAGTACTTGGTAGCAATTTCTCAATGAAAAATTAGAGGAGAAAACCATTAAGTTATCCTACAATCATTCAGATTGCAAGGAAATTACAGAGGTCATTTAGCCCAAACTCTTCTCCCCTACACACACATACTCAAGGCAGGCACAGTTAGAGCAGGTTGCTCAGGACCATATCCAGTATAGCTTTGAATATCTCCATGAATGGAGATTTCACAGCCACTCTGGACAATCTCTTCCAGTATTTGACCACATTTTCAGTTAAAAAAAAAGTAAATGAATAAAACTTTTTTTTTTTTTTTTTTAATGTATCCAACTGTACTTTTGTCCACTGTCTCTTAGTCTTCCACCTTGTAGCTCTGAGTGTGCTCAGTCTTCTCCATACCCTTCCATTAGGAAAGTGAAGACAGTACATTCTTTTAGTCTTACATAGACTTTAGGACATCTGCCTGTCCTCATATATCTAATGCCTTATTCCCCAGTGATCGCTGCCAGTGGCCCTTGTTGGATTCTCACAAGCAGGTCAATGTTTGTTATACAGTGGAGAGTCCTGAACTACACAATACTGCAGAGAAACATTCTAGGAGCAAGAATGGAGAACTAGCGAAAAGTTACCAGGAAAAAATAACATGGATCTCTTCAGGCTGACACGCACCAAAATTAAGAGGAAATAATTATTACATCCTTCTATTTCATAGTGGTAGCCTGGCAGCAAGAAGAGGAGATTAGGTTTGACTAGACCCAATCTACATGTTTGGAAATGAGAGACTCAGACAAGTTTCCTGGGAAAAAAAAAAAAAAAAAAAAAAAAAAAAAAAAAAAAAAAGTTTGCAGACTGGACAAATACCAGAATACTGGGGACCAGGACAGAAACAAGGTGGAAAATATTTTTTCCCATAAAAGAAAAATTGTCAATGTCTGTGAATCATACAGATGCTACAAAAAGGTAGAAACAGTCCAGGAAATGAGGAAATACTTTTGATTCAGAATAATTTGAAGTAAATAAGGACACAAAGGGGGGAAAAAATGAAGACAATGAAGTATCAAATAGCTACTTATTCAGAGATCACTAACCATCCTCTGCACTGAATGAGGCAGGAGTCCTGTAGAAAGAATAGTATGGGATCACATAATTAAACATGTTATCACAGTATACCTGGGGAGTAGCTTAAGATAACACAGATAGCATTCATTCTGTTTCCTAATTTTTGCACACTTTATTCTTCAAACTTCTTGTAATTTTCTTAAATAATGTCCACAAAAACCACTTCCATAATTTCGTACAATAACTGATTTAGAAAGCATGGCTAGTAATGTGAAATCTATGTATTTTTAACCTCATGTAGCTTAACTCCTAGATTTTAATCAGGTTTTATGTTTTCTTTAAATATCAAACTGTTACTTTGTAACCGTAAGTCCAGTTATACAAAAATAAGTTACCAACGCTTCAGGAGCTGACTCCTTCTCAGGGAATGAGAAACTGCCCTGACTGCATTAGCTTCTTCTTTCTCTCAAAGCAACCTTGAAAACTAGTTGACTTTGGCAAGATTTTCAAGTCATTTAGTATCTATAGAGCATACAGACATCTCTTGAGACTTACAGAATTATCTACAGCAGGTTCAGCTTTGTAAAATTAAACTTGTGAGACAAGGCCAAGGTTAACCAATAGCTGTTATAGTTATACAAAGTATCCTTGCAACTTGGAGCAGACCTGCTTTCAGTCAGCAGCATCTGACTGCACAAAATTCCATGTGATAAGAACACAATGTATAAAGTGAAAACTTTACTACCAAAAAGCATACTAACCGTTGCCCCAGATGAGCTCTGTGAGTGAAGAGCTTCTAGCCTCAAACTGTCGTGTATTGTAGGGGTAGAGCCATTTTGGTTGGTCTCACCAATTACACCATTATCCCCAACGTTATTGCTGAAAAAGGGAAAAAGGAACCAAGTTATTTACTTACCTGCCATCAAACAATTGTTTGAAATGCAATGCATAATATCTATTCATATAATCATTGGACCATAAAACGTGAAGTTGTTCCCTTTGACTTAATTAAAAGAAGCATACATTACAGGCAGCTAGTTAATCATTTTCTTGGTGGATGCATTCAGCTATTCACTACACTTTTTAAACATTTTCTTTTAGGTTTTCCATAGATGTGAGCAAGCATTTTTGCAATAAAAATTTACTTGGAATAAGTAAATAATAAATCCCCATTGTGACAAAATGTTAAAAAAAAAAAAAAATTCCCAATTTCAGCTTTAAAACCCTACAGCTATATATAAGCTATAAAATTATTTTTCCTGGGGAACTTTTTCTGTAGTTAGCTGACTTCAGAAACTTGTTCAACCAACACACCAAAGCCTGTTTAAAAACTATCAGCCAGCTAGCCAACATATTCTTTATTTTCCGATCAAGAGCTAAGACTGCTGTATCTATGACCTCCCATACGAAAAACCTGAAATGACTTTACACACAGGTTTTAAGAGATGCTACTTCTAATTCTTAGTCAAAACTAAGGCAGGATAAGGAAAGTTAATGAACAGAACAAAAATTGAGCTTCTGTTTAAATTTGAGCCAGCCTAGAACAGATGAGCCTCTCAAATTACCTTATCAGATATAAATAGGAAACGGCTTTGTGGGCTAATGAGAACAGAGCCTGAAAGGCATCATACAAACAAAAATAAATCCTTTGTAAGGTAATTGACTTATGAGAGGCATTTCTGAGAAGAGCCTTGGTGCAGGCAGACCTTGACAATACCAGCAAAGTTGCTGCTAGGAATGTGCCAGAAACATGCCAAAAACACAAGAGAACAGCACTACCGAGGTATACAAACAAACCTGATACTGCACAGCTTGCACAGAGCCAGTGGTAGCAGAGCTTACCATAGCGACTGTTAACACACCAAAACCAGAACAAGTTCACAGATACAGAGCTCTCAGTTGAAGCTTGGCAGCTGTAACAAACTACTCCATTTAAGCTATGGGTGGACATTTTATGCTGCAGCCACTGCTGGATGTACCATACTTCAGGTTCTTTCACATCTGTTGTAGAGCTCGCAAACAATGAAAGCTGGCTGCCAGTTTCATTTCTACGACTCAAGCTTGAAAAAATGGTAAAAAAAAAAAAAAAAAAAAAAAAGTCTCGATTTATTCCAAAAAGTTTCCAGCAGAATACTCTACATAGACACGATTCTGGAAAATCTTTGTTCTAGTCTACAGCCAACATTATTTTTTAGCTTTAATACCATATCAACCCAGAAGCAGACTTATTGACTGTGATTATTTATTTGCAGTACAGAGGAAATGCTGGAAATGCCTACCCAATGACCTGGGAAATGAGAGCGGCTCTAACTTTACTCTTGAAGAGTACCACAGAAGAATTACGGCAGTCAGAAAAAGGAAAACAACGTACACATCTAGGCTTGATCAGAGAATGAAAGCTGTTATAAACGCACAACACCAATTTGCACTCAGGCTTTCAAAGCCACGATAGAAAAACATTTTGTTTGCCAACAGGTGCACATAATTTCCTTGTCCCTTTCCAGCAAGTTTTGTATGAACTTTCACCACTTTCCCAGAAGTTGAAGTAGGAACAAAACACATTTTTCTTTCTGGAACAGCTCTTCTCTCTCACCCTCAAAATTCTTCAGGACAGGGATAAAACCAGGAAGAACCTCTGCTCTTCCTTCAGCCTTTAACACTTCTTTAAAAACTCCCAGTTTTCCTCCAGGATCTTTTAGCTCCTCCCAGACAGGTCTCTTTCCTTCACATGGTCCACTGGCTGCCCCACCCCCAAACCAGGTGTAGCTCTGCCTGCTTCATCACAAGCATGCAAGAACCACTGAGAATAAAAGCACTGATAAGGGTTTTAGGAGTGCCACTCCCCACAAAACTGTAGGAGTTTTCTTGCTGTCAATGGGTATTTCTGCTGCACAGGACAGCACAAACTTATCAGTTATATACAGTGTACCAGCAACACGTAATGCAAAGCTTACCTATGATTTGAGGGCTGAAGAACTGTGTTTTCTTTTGGGACCTCTGCATCTTTACACTGCCTTCCATTTTTTCTTGGGACCTGTTGTTGAATTGCTTCGCCTTTATCAAACATAAGGTGCAGACGGTAACTGATCACCTTAATTGCTGTGAAGAACACTGTCACTAAGCTGCAGTATGCAAAAGCTGTAACTGAATTTGCTGGACAAGCCTATAGAAAGGAATAATAAAGACATCATCATACAAGTTTATTATAAGAAAATGCTGCTACATTTTCCAATTTATATATATATATATATATATATATATATATTTCTAATTGTCTGTTATTTGTATCTCTACTGAGTTTTGCAGACACAAGTACTGTATCTCCATACAGAAGTCTTGAGTTCTACTCATCAGAAAGTTCTAAACATTTGCTCAAATTTCAAACCATTTATTCTTCTTTTGATTAGCTATAGGTAGTTTCTTTTATTAATTTTATCACAAAGTCAGTAAAAGCTCACAATTAGCAAACGCTGTTAGAACACTCTCAAAACACCCCCTTCCAGTACTCGAAGGGAGCTTATAATCAGAGGAAGACCAATTTTTTACATGGCCTGATAGTGAGAAGACAAGACGGAATGCCTTTAAAGTAAAAGAGGGAAGATTAAGATTAGACACGAAGAAGAAATTCTTCACTCTGAGGATGCTGAGACCCTGGCACAGCTGCCCAGAGAAGCTGTGGGTGCCCCATCCCTGGAGGGGCTCAAGGGCAGGTTGGATGGGGCCCTGGACACCTGAGCTGCTGGGTGGCAGCCCTGCCCACAGCAGAGAGGTGGAACCGTATGGTATTCAAGGTCTCTTCCAACCCAAGCCATTCTATGATTCTATGAAAATTTCCCATTCCCAGAACAGTACAGCTTTTCCTGCATTATCAGACACAAAACAAAAGATGAATTATCCACAAGCAGGAAACTCCTTTTGAAAAAATTGTCATCTTACCATTTCTCAGCTATGAGAATAATGCTAAAAACACTACAATGTTGTAGTTTCATTGCTTTTTTCTTTTTTCTTTTTTTTAACACTTCACAACATCTCCTATTGCTTCTACTGCTGAAGAATTTAAAAAAAAAAAAAATCAAGATCAGTCAAAACAAATAAACGCTGTGCATTTGGAGAGAGGCAGCTTCTTTGAATGCTTTTTTTCTGAAGTTCATAATCATTAATTTGCAGCTGTCTATGTCTGCTGATTTGGGATGGGCACCATATCTCTTATCATTACCATGAATTATAGTTCAAATACAGACATCAGTACGTCATGTCTGTGAAGGAACTGCACTCTCTTATGTAAATACTTCCTTACCGTAAAGAAAAATTCATAATAAATACTTCCAGTTATTGGGGCAAAATCTTCATATCTATGGTCACGAAACATCCTTACGTATGGTTTTTATTTAGCTGCAGTCTCACAGAGAGATCCAATTTTGTGCCCTAAATCTGTAATTGTAAATACCAGCTTTGGAGATCAAGGACCATTTGAATTTAAAAATCATTTCAGACTCAGAAATAAACCACACTGTGCCCACATAGATAAAGAAGGGAAGGGAATGAGGTACATTTACTTCATCTCTAAAACAAGCCACCACATTTATCTTGATGTTGAAATGAGTATGCTGAATCATTTCTGTGTTATCATGAGCAAATGAGTTGCTACTCCTCTGCTGCATTTGGCTTTTCAGGCAAGTTCTTTCTTAGGACTATTCCGATTCACATGGAATCGAATCGAATATCTAGAGATGGAAGGGACCCAACTCCTGCCTCCACACAGGACCACCCAGAAATCACAACTCTGATTTCTCACAGCTTGGGGCTGTGACCACTGCCCTGGGGAGCCTGTCCCAGGCCCCAACCACCCTCTGGTGAAAAACCTTTTCCTGATATCCAACCTGAACCACTGCTGAATTTATTATATAAAGTAGAGAAGCTATCCAGCAGGTATAAATTACTAACAATACCTAATGAGAAAGACGTTACTTTCTACAGATCAAGTCTAAGCTTGTTAAGAGTACTTCATTTTATGTACACACGCTACATGTATGTGTACACCAGAACTCAGCATGCTGTTTGGTCATTTACTGTATCTGGGCCAGAAAGAAGACGTATTTGCAAAGCAGTGCTCTCATGATAGAAGGGTTGGTAGAATTTGTTTTTATGACTAAAGCATTTGCAAAACACAAGTTAAAAATCATTTGGTTTCACAAAGAATGACTGCCAAATGTCTGCAAGGATTTGTTTCAAAAAGATATGTTCACTTCCCAGGAAATCTCTTCAACTACACTCTAAAAGAATGGACTGCCCACTCAGGGACAAATAACACCTCAGAACTAGTCACCAGAATAGAAGGGCTTTATAGGTGACATCTATATAGCTTAATATACTTTAAATGAATAATGTCACGAGGACACAACAGAAATAAACTTCTAACAACACAGACTGTGTTACATAGAGTACAATACAGGAGAGAATCACCAGAAGCTCCTGAATTCCTAAGTAACAGAGAGGATTGGTTCTAGCTAACACCAAGTACTGCATGTTCCCATCCCTGCCTTCTGATCAGAGCTCCTGGATACACTCAGTGCTTCCCCACGGTCTGCTTGCACATCTGCCCAACATACAGTGCTTCCCACGGGGTACACGTTAAGCATACTCACAATTCAAAATCTGCCTACAAATATACACATATAAAGGCCAGCATATTCCTAATATTCTGGATCATGGAAGAAGCTAAGTAGCAGAAGCTGGCAGCTTGTTCCAATTCCACACAAGGAATTGGAAGAAAGATGAAAGTAAGGATGGAAAGCCTTGGACTTTCAGAAACAAGCCTCTTGCGTAAGGGTAGAAGTGTCATCTGAGTGCAGCTGGTGTTCCCAGGTACGGATATGTGAAATCTACAAAAATCTGCATGAGCTAGGGGAAATTAAATTACAGACCACTGAGGAATTATATGATAGACTCACTTTTGCTGTACTAGAGTTATTATTAGCCTTGTTTCCTACAGAAATTAGGTTTTATAATCACATCATGTGTCTGTTTGCTCATCTCTCTCCAGCCCTGCTGCTGAAGAACTTTTTAACTCTTTGGCAACTGTCACCTAACTTCAGTAGAACATATCCCTCCTTGGAACAGGCCAGTAACTTCCAATATCAGAACACTGTGGGCGACAGGCAGACACTCAGGTTCACACGTTTGAAATGCCACCTGGCTTATTGCTGCAGATGCAGCACAGTTGATGTGCCTGTGCAGACAGGACATCTGCCTGGGGCTGCTGTCAGCCCACTGCCATGGAAATGGCCAATTTCTCCCCATGTCTACTAACATTATTTGGGTAGTACAAAGGTGGAGGTGTCTAAGGTCCTAATATAAAGACAAGTAAGCTTCAACCTAAATACCACATCTGATAAATCAGACTGAATAATTAAGTTGTTTAGACCCAGATGTAACCCACCTGATGCATCTAAAGATAGATGCTACATTGCCCTCATCTCAGCCTTGGTTTGCTACAGCACAAAAATGATGGAAAACATGCAGTCAGTAACTACAGTGAAACTTGGTGAAGAAAGAGGGGCATACCATAGCACTGAAGCCAAAGATACACACTTTGATGTTCCTTTAGCTGAATTAATATCTAAGAGATGTCCTTAAGACAACATGGAAAAACACGTAGCAAATCCCAGGGATGTAAACTCATTTTCCAGAGTGCATTCTATCTCCTAATAAATATGGTTAAGAGCTGTGTAGTTTATCTATCTACTCCAGTGATACGCATATCCTTACTGTTACATAGGGTGAAAGTAGGTTAAAGTGTGGTCAACTGAGACTGGAAGCAGCTAACATGCTGCCAACTTTATCACAGTTTACCTCTGAGTAATTTGTTTACGTGCCCACACCCTTATACTGCCACGTTATAGTTATCATGGTATGACTCGAAGACCTAATGTTCAATTCAAGAGCTTCCTGTCCAACAAAAGACAGGAACAATCACTAAGCTATCTCAAGGGCTCACAAAAAGGCAGGTGCACACTATCTTGAGGCTTCTAGAACAGGCTATAGTACAAGCACCCCCAAAGTCATCTCTATGCTTTACTGGTGTTACACTGGGGCTGACCTCAGCCAGGTGGCTCTGCTTAACAGTGTCACTAATGTCACACATACACACACACCTGGGAGCCCTGTGCTATTTGCTACTTTATTCCACAAATCATAATCTATTATGAGATCTGACATGGCAAGGTTAGAAAATAACCTAATAATACTGAAAGTTGATTTTTAGTCAACTTTTTAACAGTGTTCCAAATAGTTTTCAATGTATATTTTTATTTGCATATCTGCTGCTACAAGGGCTAAATGAAAAAGAAAAGACAACACACAGAACTGCATTTTCAGGAAGGGGAAGTTCACAAGGGAACAATTAGTACCAAAGTAAGCTGTGCTGACAATGCTAGAGAACAAAATCCTCGATCCACACAACAGAAACAACTTGATACTATAAGCTCCCCATTGCTACTGTCAGCACATCTCAGCTGAGCCAGTGTGAAAAATTTAAAAGCAGCTGGATGAGTTCTGCCACTTCACTCAAATCAAACTGTTTCAGGGAGACTTTCTGACTTTGTTAAAGGCGTAACTGAGACAATCTAAAGCAAAGGAACATTTTGAGTAATAGCACTCTGATTTGTTCTGACTTTGTCATTTCAGGAGACATTTGTGACTGCTTAAGCTGATTCCAAAGTGTGTAACATGAATACCACCCCAAATTTTGCCAAAGATTGTAAGTAAAATTCCCCAAAGAAATCCTTCAATTAAAAATAGAGGTTCAAGTATCTAAGTGGCAAGAATATCTGTCGTGCACAAAGTTTACAAAGCCTAACCACTTAAAAGCAGGAAAACAAATACTTGAGGACATCATTACTTGAACAGGCAACACATAAATGCATTATTCTTATCAAGGATAAAGAATTCCCCTAGCGATACATTAGCTCAAGAACGCAAGTCCTTCATTTAACCAGATGATTCATCAGAAAGCCAGCCAGTCTGCAGGAGTGCATCCATCAAGGCAGACAAACACGAAGCCCAGAAGAAAAAAAAAAAGTTAAACAGATAAATTTGGTTTTCTTCTTCTCCCTTTACATCATTTCTTATGTTTTACGTTTGCTTTAAACTACAACGCCCTTTTGTGCAACACTGTGAGTTCTGAAATTTCCCAGAAGGCAACACATACTCTTCCAGATATATACCTACTTACTTTAGCTGGAAAAGAAAGTTAACCTTCACCTTTACATTTTTTTCCTCATCTTTTTTTGAAAAATCATGCATGTCACTTTGGCAGCAGTTCTCAGCACATTAGGCTCTTGCTGGCTCACAGAGGACAGAGTCTCCATCCACCAGAAAACACAGTAATCTTGACTGAAGAGCTCCACAACCCATGCTTACAGGGATCGAGCACAATCCACCTCAAAGGTACAGCATACTAATAGATTTTTAAAAATACATGACTGACTTCTCACTGGAATTCCAGGGAGATTCATGAACGCTCTTTGCAAATCAGGGCTATCTCTGACCATAGAATCATTTGAGGTGGAAGGGACCTTTAAAGGTCATCCAGTCCAATTCCTCATGTAGAGTGAAAAGACCTGCTTAGGATATTTATCCCACTAAAAAAAAAAAAAAAAAAAAAAGCAACAGTCAAGCTACAAACTTCACTTCATAAGAATCAAGTTGAGTCACTGCAAGAAATACTGCTAAACTACCGCCACTGAGAAGTTCACCAATGCATGGATGCAATGATCCAGCAAGCTACTTCCCAGCTTTCCCCAGGCAGGGGGAAGCACACCAAAGCTGAGTCAAACTACCAAGTTTTCATGGAAAAAAACACATTAAAGTTCTGCAAGCAAATCCCAGTTAGTAAAACCACTGATCTGTGATGCTTAGCACAAGGTGAGCCGCATTGCACGAGGAGCAACGCGACTCACCAATGACATTCAGGCACTTGACTTTCTGCCTGTATTCACCCATGTCGGCTGGTCAGACCAGGGCGGCCGGCAAACAAACGGGGATCCGAGGAGCCTCCCCACCCCCCCGCCTCTCCGGGCCGCCCCAGCACCGGGGCGCGGCCGCCTCGGGAGGTGACGGCGGGGACGCGGAGCCCTCGTCCGAGGCCGCGCGCCGCCTTTGCCGCCGGGCCGAGGTGCGGCGCGGCCCCAACCCCCAGGCCGCTCCCCGCGCCCCCGCCCCGTGGTGCTCACCAGGTGCATGGCGAGGGGCAGCGTCAGTAGGAAGAGCCACAGATAGAGATGGCAGCTGTTGGTGAAGGCGCCCTGCTCCGGGTCGTGGTACCAACCGCCGGTCAGCGCCGCCCACACACCCTGCCCCACCAGCCGCGCCGCCGGCGACACCATGGCCGCCCCCCGCCGCCCCTCAGCCGCCCGCCGCCGCCGCCGCCGCCATGCCGGGCGCCGGCGGATTCTCCCATGGTGCCCCGCGACGCTGAGCATCCCGCCCCACCCCGGCCGGGCCGGGCCGGGCCGGGCCGGGCCTCCCTCTGTTCGGCCCCGCCGCCGCGTCGATCCCGGGGCCGCACCCGGCTGCCGGCAGCGCCGAGGGGCGGCCGCTGCGGGCGCGCGGACGGACGGCGACGCGGAGTCGCGTCCCGGAACGCGGCGGCTCGCAGGTGCGGGGAAGGCCCGGCCCACCGGGCGGCACCGCGCTGGGCCCGGCGCAACCCCCCCTCACCGCTACGGGGTTGTTTTACCCGATTCGTCGGTTGTTTGTCAGCCAAACGTCGGCTTGCTTGGTGGAACCCCGAGTTCTACTTTGAGTTTGATGACAACTGAGCTTGAATTAGAGATTTATAGTACGTGAGGGGTGTCAGAAGATAGGCGTATGTGGCACTGAGAGGGAGCCAAGAGCAGATAGGCAGCACAGAGGACACGGCCCACATCCCTGTGCACACTTGAGGTAAGGGGTGTGAGCCAATGGATGCCATTAAACAGCCGTGTTTGAGAAGTAATTCACCACATAAGCTCAGCTCCCAGCGCAACCACATTAGATGCTTGTGCTGGATGCTTGACAGGTTTGAGAGCCATATAAACAGGAGGGATGGCGCTGCTTCTTTCAGTGGCACAGTGCCTGCAGATATCTGTGAGACTACAGCCATGGGGAGAGGTATTTGCTTGGTTTGTCCTTGCCAAGAAGTCTTCTAATCCATAATCTTGTGGATGTCCCATTCCTGGATGAATTCAAGGCCAGACTGGATGTGGCTTTGGGTAGCCTGGTGTAGTGGTTGGCCACCCTGCACATAGCAGGGGGGTTGAAACTCGATGATCACTGTGGTCCTTTTCAACCCAGGCCATTCTATG
Organism: Lagopus muta; assembly: GCF_023343835.1. Lineage (NCBI taxonomy): Eukaryota > Metazoa > Chordata > Aves > Galliformes > Phasianidae > Lagopus > Lagopus muta. Next base: position 71,596,787 of record NC_064434.1, read on the forward strand.
ATTCTATGATCCTGAGCGAAAGAGGCACAGTTCTAGCATTGTCCTGTGTGCCATTCCATTACACATGTCTTGCCTAACATCTCTCTCCCTTGGCAAGTGGAAATTTTTATTTTACCTTTTGCATACTAAGGCAGATTCTTTTCAAAGGTGACAAAGTTTGTTGACACGAACATCAAATGCAATCACCAGCCATCAATAATATGTTTATAGGCAGTGATTCAAAATATTAATTTTTCAGAAACCACCAAACTTGTTTCCCATATACATACTGATAAAAACATTTACATGCAGACTTACTATATAAATAAAAAGAGATGGGAAAACAAAGGGGGCTTCAAAATTGCCTCTCCTCTGTATCTCACGAGTCTGGCTCAAGCAGATCATTATTCAGAAGCCCCAGGAAGGGAGGGCTTCATTGGAGTTGATGCAACACTGTTTCACTTTGGTGATCTGCCATCTCATCCCTCAAATCTTTCTACTCTCTCTGGTATAATCATACTTGCAGGTCAGAAGAGGGGTGGTAATTTCAGCTAAGGGTATGTATTCCACACAGTGCAGGTAGATGCACAGTACTGTGCCTGTGGCTGCAGGGGATTACCAGAGGTGGAAAACATGACCCACTGAAAGGTCAGTGACAAACTGGGCAGTGAACTTCATCAGCAGCCTGCACGCTGTTCTTCTTAATGATAACTCCACTAGGTGGTGCCATGAGAAAAGTTACAGGAGCTTCATGTTGCTCTCCGTAAAACTGCTCCCATTATTAGATAAGCCTGGAACAGCACTCACACACCGAGATCCTACAGTGCTCCGTGCTGCAGAAACTCCATAGGATAACCCGGGTGTAGCAATTGCTGGTGCATAGTGGTACTTCGGGGAGCAAATTTTTGAACATTAGCTCTAAATAAATATTTAAACTTTTAAACACTGTTCTGCAACCAACACCTTGTCTGACCCAAAACATTCCACAGTTAATTAGTTCCTGCAGATTCTTCAGATAAAGTTCAAGGTGGAATTTGTGTGGCAGAGCGCTTGTATTACAACATACTTTATGGCTTTTATAATAAGGCAAATACGCAGATAAGAAAAAGGTTTGCAATTATCTCTCTGAATAGCTGCAAGGCATTCTCTTATATTAAAGGAAATGTGAAAAGACGTGATAGACACGCCGGTTCTGCATTACTTCTTTTAGGTTAACGTGGTTCAGTAACCATCATAGCGTTTTATTTTTGTTTAGTGTGTCAGATACAGTTTCTGCTGCGGGACGAACAGGAGCTTATCAACTTTGTTCAATTCCAAGTTTCAAATAACTACGTCAAGAATTTGGTCACGATACACAGCTGCAAATGAGACGGTCGCTGAGGGACGTACAGCACTCAACATGCGGGCAATTGAGAGGCACAGAACACGCTGATGATTCCGCCCTGCGGCAGAGCCTCACACCTTCCCCGCGCCCTTTTATCCACCTCAGGCAGCTCCTAGCAGCCTCTGCTCCCAGCGTCACAGGCACAAAGCCCCCGAGGCGGCCCACACCCACTATCGCGCTGCGCGCGCGCGGAAAACACCTACCTACCTACGCCTCCACACCCACCGCAACCCCCTCCCTCCAACCCCATCCTAGTTCTCGCCGCCACGTGATGACCGACAGCCAATCAGCGACGCGGAGCGGGGAGGCGGGAGCAGCGCCACTCCCCTCCCCGCCCTCTCCGCCCGCGCTTGCGCCCTACCTGTGTCAGCCCGGCGGCGCTAGGCCCCGCCCCTCCCGCGGCTCCCGCTCGGCGGCGGCAGGTGAGGATGCGGCCGGGCGGGCGCCCCCGCGGTGGCGGCTGCTGGGGCTGAGCTCGCCGCCATGGCCGCGCCGGGCGCTGGGGCGTCGGGCTCCGGGGGGCCGTGCCCGCTGTGGACGGCGCTGTACGACTACGAGGCGAGCGGTGAGGACGAGCTGAGCCTGCGGCGGGGAGACGTGGTGGAGGTGCTGTCGCAGGATGCGGCCGTGTCCGGCGACGATGGGTGGTGGGCGGGCAAGATCCGGCAGCGGCTCGGCATCTTCCCCGCCAACTACGTGACCCGGCAGCCCCGCGGAACGGCGGGCGAGGAGCCGGCGGGCAGCCTGACCGAGATCGACTTCCAGCACCTGGAGCTGCAAGAGATCATCGGCGTGGGGGGGTTCGGCAAGGTGTACCGCGCAACCTGGCGCGGCCGCGAGGTGGCCGTGAAGGCGGCGCGGCAGGACCCCGACGAGGACATCACGGCCACGGCCGAGAGCGTGCGGCAGGAGGCCAAGCTGTTCGCCATGCTACGGCACCCCAACATCATCGCCCTGCACGGGGTCTGCCTGCGGGAGCCCAACCTCTGCCTCGTCATGGAGTTCGCCCGCGGCGGTTCCCTCAACCGGGCCCTGGCCGCCGCCGCCTCCTCCTCCGCCGCCGTACCCGGGGGCCGCCGCATCCCCCCGCACGTCCTGGTGAACTGGGCAGTGCAGATCGCCCGCGGTATGCTCTACCTGCACGACCAGGCCATCGTCCCCATCCTGCACCGCGACCTCAAGTCCAGCAACAGTGAGTCCCTCGGGGAGCCGGGGGCCCGGGGCGGGGGGCGACCGGCGGCCGGCTCGGGAAGCGGCCTTCGGGCCTGGGCGACCGGGGGAGTGGGGCTCTGCCGCGCCCAAGGGTTGGGCTGGCAGCAGGTGGGTCTGTGCGTCTAGGAGTGGGTCGGTGGTTCTTTCGGAAAGTCTGGGAGATGTGGGTGCGCTTGGAGTACGACAGGACCGAGTCCTGCACATCTCAGGTAGGAAGGAGTGCAGTCAGAAGCGGAACGGGATGAAATCTTGTGCGTGGTCATAGCTGCAGTTTCATGAGATTTCCTTTTCTTGGGCACGGTCTGCTATCCTAGCTTTTACAGAACCTTGGCTCGGTATAGCTTTTAAAGGAAAGATTAATCATAGAATCCCAGAACAGCTTAGATTGGAAGGGAGCTTAAAGATCATCCGATTCCAACCCCCTGCCATGGGGAGGTATGCTGCTGCTTGCTAAATCAGGCTGCCCAGGGCCCTGTGCAGTCTGGCCTTGAGTGCTTCCAGGGATAAGGCAAGTTTTGCTTCTTCTAATAATAAAGATATTGCTTCTGTTTCACTTCTGGACGTCTGCATGTGGTTTTGTCTTTCGTTTGATAAAATTCTGCACAGTGAGCAGTGGTGGGAAACAGTAGTTTAGAAAAGTAGAAACTCTGGTGCTTTCAGCTTTTGGTGTGGACAAAAGCACCTGAAAGAGCGAGGGATTTGTTCAGTTCATCCGTAATGAATTCCTCACCCATCTGTTGGAGCTGGTGCCTTAAGACAGTTGTGTTGAAGGCTGGCTTCACGGGGGTGGAGATGTTTAAGTCCCACCATTGTGGTTGTGTTTCAAACTAGTGGCCTGAAAGTGGAAATCTGTGCCCTTACATAAATGTTTGAAGCTGTCTCTGCAGTCCTGCTGGAAATTTGTCCCATTCAGAACGGAAATGTTACCCTGTTTTCAGTTGGACATCCTGAAGTGGTTAAGTTAAAATGAAAAAGCTTCATTCAAGTTTGAAGCATTTTGTTTGAAAGGCTTTTGTAGTGTGTCTTGAAGGTCATCATGCATGGATTGTTAAGACAAGGCTCAGTCATGGGACTGCTCCTGAGAACACTTTCACTATTTGTTTGATAAAGAAAGGACCTAGCTCAGCTGTATTTGTGGTTCTGATTGTAGCACAAGATGATGAACTCCTGGAACATTGCTTCAGGTCTTCGTGGCCAACGCGTTAAATCCTACGCAGCTCTTAGTAGGCAGCTTGTATCCCAGTTTACTGCGCTGCTCAGACTGAGCTGCTGTACCTTTGCTACACTCCTCACTCCTGATGTGACAATGGCAAAGTCCACATTTGAAATGAACTTGTAACCCTGGTTTAGCACAACACGCAGAGTTGGTGACTGCTGTGTACTGATTACCATTATAATCTCTGTGTATGTAGATAATGGCAGAGCCTTTTAAAAGTGTGCTTTTAATTATAACCTTAATATTTGTGCTTATTCACTGCTTTTATTATTTACTCTGGTTGCCCATGTGATTGACTTTAACTGCATAGTTTTCTCACCCACGTTTCTTAATCGTGGTGAAGCCTGACGATGGTCTTGATCATCTAACTGAATTATAATGTTGGAAGTCAACAGTATGCTAGTGACAGAATGTACTGTTATCATTAAGTTGTAGAATCATTAAGTCATATTTTACATGAATTTAAAGGGACTGCAAATCATGGTAGTGTCTCCTGTTATGTTACTTGTCTGTTTTTCCAGGATTTCACTTTATTCTGTTACTGTCATCTTTCCCAACCTTTTGTTCCTGGGAGTAGAAGGCTGCTAGGGTGTGTGGTGTGCTTGGTGTGGGTAGCATCATCTTGGCAATGTCTGTAGTCACAGACTGGGCTCTGGCTGCTCCTGTTGATCAGCTGCTGTTTGCTGCTTTCCACGGCTCCTTAGTGATGGTGGTCAGTGTTCTCTGCAGAGTAATTCCTGATTGTTTGCCACTGTACTCATTTTGTGCTAGCTTAATGATTTTTACTGAGGAGTTCTTTAGACAGCAAACTGGAAAGATGACTTCCCTTAATAAGGCATGGTATGGGATGCCGACTAAAATATTTCATTTGCAAATACCTAAGAACTATGTTTTCAGCCCCTTCTACCACCATATTTGATCCGGAGAAGATAAATGTCATGACTTGTGGCTGTAGGCAATAGCCAAAGCAGGCTTCTTAAAGGCAAGTGTGTTATTTCTCTCCAATCCCTTCCATGAAGTTGGAATCTGTAGTACAGTGTATCCGCTACTGATGTCGAATTGACGTGACTGGTGAGAGATCCTCACAGACTGAATAGTAGTAATGAGAGCAGTAGAATGTACTTTATTTTTTGACAGCAGTACCTGACTTCTTTTGTATGCACAAGAGTCTTTAGACTCCTATTGGGAGGAGGAAAAAGGTGTTTTGTTTCTAGTAAGGCAACAAACGGATAGACATGCAAATGGTTTCAATATTTGGAGGAAAAAAAAAAATCAAGCAATCTTTGTGAGAGCTGAGAAGGGGATTAAAGGGTGACTGCTGGGTTTGGTTGGTATCAGGGCTTCTTCAATTCTGGAGACCATGTAAAAACATTAATATTTAATGATGATTTCAAAGTAGACAAAGCAAAGGTGTAAAGAACACTCAGCTTTTAAGTAGGTCTGGTGAAATGAAACATAATAACCATGGCTATTAATAGTGATTTGCAAATTGGCTGTGGGTGTTTAATAAAGCCTTTTGCAGGTGACATGGTCATAAGTTTCTTTGGAAAAGAGGAGTCTTTTTTGAGAGTATCTTTCTAAAAGCAGCTTTTATGATCTTAGATGCATAGACTAAGGAGGTTATCTAAAATTAGGGTGGACTTTACCTAACTAAATTCCAAAGGAAAATTTGAAAGTAAATTTGAGGTTTTTCAAATTGGTATATATATAGTTAAGGAATTCTGAATTCAGTAGTAATTTGAATGAAGTCAAGTATCGTAAACTGAAAAAACAGTACCTCCCAGGTACAGATATAGTCTTGGTGTGTTGTTACTGAAAATAAAAAAAGAAGAAACAAAAAAACAAGTTCATCTTCAAGACCAGAAACTAGCAGTGAAACAAGAGAAGTAAGAAACAAGTCTATCTTTTTCTCCTTCTTCAAATCTCAGCATGTTTGCTGACTCTTTCAAAGGATGACTTTTTATTGTGGAGTGGCTTGCATTGGAAGGGACCTTAAAGCCTATCCAGCCCCCTGCTGTGGGCAGAGCTGCCCCCCACCAGCTCAGGCTGCTTGGTGCCCATCCAACCTGGTGCCCAAACCTCCAGGGATGGGGCACCCACAGCTTCTCTGGGCAGCTGTGCCAGGACATCTCCAGCTTCTAAGTAAAGAATTTCTTTCTGATGTCTAATCTGAATCTTCCCTCTTTCAGTTCAAAGCTTTTACCCCTTCTCTTCTCACTATCAGACCATGTAAAATATCTCACCCCACCTCTTCTGTAGGCTCCTTTTGACTACTGGAAAGTTGCAATGAAGTTTCAGAGCCTTCTCTTCTCCAGACTGAACTAGCCCATCTCCCTCAACCTTTCTGCATAGGAGTGGTGGTCCAGCCTTCTGATCACCTTCATTGCTTCAAGAGCTCCATGTCCTCCTTGTGCTGGGGTCCCTGGTCTGGACACAGTACAGTCAATTTTCTCCAGTTTTTCTCTGGTTGAGTCAAATTATTTTCTTTTGGTCAAGGGCACCTCAGTAATTAGGATGCCTCAGTAACCATGGTTATTTAGGGTCTCAGTACAGTCTTGTCCCTTTCTTAGGGGTCTGAATAAGGCTAACAATGTGTTCAGATAAAAAGTGCAAGGCTTCAGTTTCTGAAGTCTAGTGTAGAGTAAGCAGAGGTTTGTGGTTTGGGGACTGATTTCAGATTGTGCAGTACTTCTGCCTTAAAATGTGTTTTATCTGTAGTGCAGCAGCTTTGTGTACTTACAGAAAACATAACAGAAAGTTCAGAATATCTTGCTTACGGCATGATCCAATCTGTGAACACAAGGTGAAGCACAAAGCTAATTCTGTGAAGATTGTGTATATATGCATAATACTGGTGAGTCCTCTGTTGATTTGTTGTAGATGGATATGGAAGTAAGTTTTGGCTCACTAATTCTTCCAGCTTACCAGGATCGTTGCGGCCCTCAGTTTGCTGGAGTGCACGAAGTTTGTATTACATATAGAAATAATCAAGAACAGGTTGACTTTCAAAGACTATTGAATAAAGCCAAGCACGTAACAGTTATAATGAGAGCAGTACTTGAAAACTGAAGAGGTCAAACATACAGAAGAACAATGAAACAGCAGTTGGACAACCTGCATTAATATTACATCCTTCAAAATAATCTCATGTAATAACTCAGAAAAGAGAATTTGGTTTTAAAATCTCCAAGTTTGACGTGGCTTTACAGGATTTCTATTGAATTGGTTGCTTTTGATTAAGGGTGGTGGTCTGGAATTTGAGGAAAACCAGGACAAAATAACCTCTGATTATTGTTTCTATAGATTGTTTGCAGCAGAGCTGTTCAACATATAAAACAGCCTGAAAATAAGATGAAAGTGTTTTCAAGAACTCACAAAAATACTTCTTCTCAAGCTTCCCTACCTAGCAGCTTCATGGTAGCTTTTGGGCTAGGAGATGAGAAAGAAGCTACATGGAAACTGACCTGTCTCTTTACTGATTTTATTCTGAAATCAATGGGGTGCATAATCTGTCTCTTGGCTCTGTTTTGAAGGACTTGCTTGCTTCACCTGTAAAGTTGTAAGGAATTCTTATACGTTGTTAAATGCTTGCATATTCAGTATCTTCTAATGTGTGACTGCAGAGAAAAAGAAAAATCAAAATGAAATTCTATTACAATTGGCTCGGGTAGTTTTGAGAGAGCACTGGCTTTTTTGCAGGTGAGAGCTTAAACTCAAGATGCCCTCTAATGGCAGTGGAACTTGTAGCTGTACAATAGCCATAAGCCAATTACTGTTCATCTTTTAGATTGCAGCAAGACTTAAATACAAATAAAAAAATATTCTCCTGTGGGCAGATGCTCTGCGTCTCCCTCACCTCTTTGTAATGCTCTCATTCATGGGACTTGTGCTCTTCTTTTCTGTTCCCAGTGTCCCATCCTGGGCTACCCCCAGCTCTCCCAGGGTACCAACTCCAAAATAGGGGATTCCTGTCACCTGCTCTAATAGTCTATGTCTGCTATAATTGGTTTGAAACAACTCCTGTAGCCTTGCTAACTGCTGAGCTGGCAATACTGGCTGTCTCTGAGGTCTGGAGAGGAACAAACATTTGTCTGGCAGAACTGAAGTTCCTCTTCTGTAAGACTTCTGTAAAACCCACACCAACTTCACAGCTCTTGAGAACGCGGCATTGCTTTGACTATTTTATCTGACAGTCAGATAAAATTGTGGGACTGAAGGTAACTGGGGCACAGGAGAAGGACTGACAGATTTTTCTTCAGGAAGACTGGCTTGAAAAAGGCCCTTGTCCCACAGGCAAGGAACTGCCAATCCCAGGCTGTGTGTGAGATGGTTTCCTAGTTAGGAAGGTGTTCAGAATACAAATACTTCCACAAATGTTTGAGCCGTTCATGTGTTAGCAATTCAAAATTCTCATGCCTCATTTTTCCATGCTGTATTCATACGGGAAGTCATGGTAATTAAGTGTTGCTATTCTTAATTACTTAAATTACATAAAGATTAGAAGCTTCCTAGCCCATCTTTGTGAGTGTAAGTAGCCCTGCCCTCTGCTTTGCACTGAAGATAATGCTGCTGCATTACAACATTAAAAAATGGTCATATGTTCCTGGAATGTATAGCAGGAAGGAGCACTGGATTTTGTAATCTTACCTGCTTAGTATGTTTAAAAAAAAAAAAAAAAAAAAAAAAAGGCCATAGAAGTACTGCAGAATTTCATCAACTTGAGAAGCAGCATCTCTTTTGAATCTGTTACAAGCTAGCATGACATTCAGTTCAAGTGTTATGCTTTGTTTCATGAAACATTGCTCCCAGTAATCTGTCACATGATTTGATGTGCTCTGACTACATAGATGGGGATTTTATTTTTTTAGAGACCCTGAGAGAATATTAGATACTGTGAGAGCAGCGAATGCTCAGCAGCCTTGAGCTGTAGCGTCTTTCAGTGCATGGGAGGAAATGTTTTACATTGTAACCATTTTGTTTTCGCCTGTTACATTTATTAACTTGCTGCATGTGTTTCCCGTTCAAGAAGAGATGCTGGAATTCAAGAAAGAGCAATTTCAAGTCACTGATTGCTGTGATGGTCACCATCATAGTAGAAATAACTAGTGGTAAAATATCAGAGATTAACTTCCAACTGAAGGATTTGTTTCCGTATTTAAATATAACATGCAGGGAATTCATTACTTTATTATGTTTTCTGTCAAATGAAATTTTGTGAACTACTAATCTGTCAGACAGCATTTGATTGCATAGAATGTAAGCTTCCAGAGAAGTCACATCTAGCAGTTATTTTACTTGTAGATTTAAGGCTTAACTGCAGTAGTCATTTATGTGACCTTAGCCTGGTATCTTCTGAATTTGCTGCTGTTTGATGTTTTTATGGATCTCAAATCTGGACACTAAAAAGTAGAGATAAAATTCTAATCACCTTAGGACCTTGTTTTTATTTTGGAGGCAGTGTGTTCGAGTATATTCACATGCACTCCTTAATGCTGAAAGCAAGATTCTAGCCTGAACCACTAGGTGAATTTAACCCAACTAATTTAAAAACAATAAATTTGAACATCCTTATTTTAACTCCTTTTTAATACAGATTTTGTTTCCCCAAACAAACTGACGCCTGTAGAGTTATTCCTTTCTCTTATTTATGTTAAGACTCTGCATCTTCAACTGATAGCATGATTAATAAAAAAAAACAGTGTTGCTTTGTCCTCTTTCTGGGTCTTACTTGGTTCTTCATGTCTTTCTCCTCTCCCTGTCTTTCTTCTGTCCCCAAAGAAGCTGTTTTACTGTTGTTTTTAGACTGTTCATAGAAGTTTTGTTCTCTTCCTGTTCCTCATTGGACTCTTCCCTGGCAGGTTTCTGTAAGAGACCCATTTTCACCAAGGTTTTTGGTGCTGCCTTCTTGCCACAGGGGAGTCATGTTCTTATCTGTTGCTCCCAGGTTTTCTGACTGTTCTTCTGAAATCAATGGTTTGGAGATGGCATTGCAAGTTCTGGTGCAGGACTTTTAATTACAGTATTTGTAATGAATATCAGTATATTAAACAAAGCTTTAAGCAACACTTGACTAGTTTATTTTTTTTCGAAAGCTGGTTTTCTAGGGTATGGTCACATCCTACCTGTCTCTGAAAGTGGCACAAAGAGCAGTTAGCTTCCAAAGAAGTCAGTGGAGAAATTAGCAGCTCCCATTAGCTGTTAGAATACTTATTCAGTTTTGTTTGTTCTCCTAGACAGTGAAAAAACAACTTTACATGCTGATTGTAACATTTGTGTAATGAGGTATTGTACTTACATAAACATATGTATAATGCAACATAATACAATTAATGTAATTGTGTAACTGAGATGTGAGCATTGATAGCATCGTTACTCTATCGTCAGAAAAACTTGGGAGAGAACTCAGTTTTGAGCTCCAATGTTGTCCCCTCACATTCTGCTTTTGGGACTTCAAGCCCAGCGTGTATGTTTGGACCCTCTGACTAAATGCTGAAAGTTTGATTAAAAAAAAGTTTGATTCTGCCAACTCAAAAGAGCGGAGAAGCAACACATCATTGTATTGTATTTGGATGCTGAATACTGTTTTGTGGTTTCTTTGACCTTAGAAGATAACAGCTTCTTCTTTGCAGCCTCTGTTTTTGTTTGTGTTGGGGTTTTGTTATCACTGAGCTTGAACTTTCTTTTGAATATGCTTCAGTGTTTCAAGTGCTGAAACAGTGGCCTTGTAGTGTGAACCTTCGCAAGGAGTCTTTACAGCATGAGTGACTTCTGCCCTTGATTTTTCATTTCTGATGATCTGTTAAAATTTGAAACATTGAAATTCAGTTCATTGGGTTTTCTCTTGTTAGAGGCATAATTACGGTATTGAAGTTTAAAATATATATAGGTATAAAATATATATGTGTAATACCTATGTATTCTATACCTACATATAGGTATAAAATCACCAGGGTTGGAAAAGACCTCTGACATTGTCCTCCCACCAATATTACCCACTAAACCAAGCCCTTTATGACAACATGTAAAGTTTTCTTGAACACCCACAGGGACGGTGACTCCACCACCTCCCTGGGCTGCCCATTCCAATGCCTCGCCATTCCTTCAGAGAAAAAGTTTTTCTTAACAATCAACCTGAACCTCCTCTGGTGCAACTTGAGGCCATCCCCTCTTGTCATATCACTGTTATCTGGGAGAAGAGTCCAACCCCCCACCTCACCACAACCTCCTTTCAGGGAGTTGTAGAGAGCAATAAGGTCTCCCCTGAGCCTCCTTGTCTCCAGACTGGAAAATCCCAGTTCCCTCAGCTTCTCCCGGTAAGACTTGTGTTCCAAACCCCTCACAAGCTTCACTGCCCTTCTCTGGGCATGCTCCAGGCCCTCAATGTTTCTCTTGTAGTCAGGGGTCCAAAACCAAATACAGTTCTGGAGGCACAACCTCACCAGTGCTGAGTACAGGGGGAGTATTTTAAATACTAAATGACTTGTCTATCTAAGGTAGCAGAACAAACTAACACCTGGTGTCATAAATTTACATTCCTGCATTGACTTATTTTAAAATGAGTTTTCACCATTTTTACTTTGTTTCCCTATGTTACAGAGCACTTATCCTGCATCACTAACTGCTAGTGAGTGGATGTGTAAATTTTAAACCACTTAGTGCATCTTAGTGCTGGTGGTTGTTTTTTTTTTGTTTGCTTGTTTTTTGTAGAGAGAGATATAAAATAATGTAAAATATCACCACAGAAGTATTCTTTCTTCTTAGAGTTTCCAGCCAAGTTTAACCTTTTTTTGTGGGAGGTCATAGCTGCAGTTAAATCAGTCCTAGACATGCCAGTGTTGGCTACATAATCATGCTTTGTTCTCTTCATAGCTACTAAAATCTGTGTTTTGGCAGGTGTGCTATTAACTTAGAGCTGATAAGCCAGCCCTCCCTCTGAAAAATGCAGGAGTAACTGCTTCATTTCTGTGGCTCATTATGGGACAAATTAACCCTTGGAACTGAATATACTTTGGTTTTGTATGTTTGGAAAATTTTCTCACTTTCTTTACCACTAGTCTTAGATGTTACTAATATTTCTCATGGAACTAATTGTAGTTATTTTATCAAGTATTATTTTAAAAGAAAAACTTTTTTTTTTGTTTTTTTGTTTTTTTTTTTACTCATTATTAAATCTCCCTTAATTATTGAATCAAAAAAGCACCCTTCAGTTTTGTCTTCCCAAGAGAAAGAATGCTGCCAAGCTTACTGAGTTCTCATTTAAAATCAAACATTTTGCCTTTGCTATTAAAGAATATTAGAGTCCTGGCAGTGCGCAGTCTGGAGAGGCTGTTCTGCAGCTATTAAAGAAGCTACAAGGATGGAACAAAAATCTTTTTTCTGTCAAGTTTTGTATTTAGAAATATAAAAATATGAGATCAAAATTCAGTCATTTTCTGATTCCTTGTTTTGGAAAAGATTTAGCTTGGCAAAAAAAAAAAAAAAAAATCTACAAGACTCTTTCAATTGCTCTTTATAGGATTGCTTTAATTCTCAGATGAAACCAGTGGCCAAATTTCAGCTCCTTTACAGAGCTGTGACCTGCTAAAATCTCTCAGAAATTATATTAAAGGGGTTTTATGTGAAGTGATGTGTTTCTAGGAGAACTCAATGACTATACTTGATAAAGCATCTACAACCAGAGTTAGTTTGGATTTTTAGGCTAGCTTTTCATAGCAGAAAGCACAGTCAAAAGAACATAAGGTTGTTTTTTTCTTGGTCTTCAACTTCTCCAAGTAGTTCTCTTCAGCAGTGATCTTTTTTAACAGAAAAAAGCAACAAAGCTGGATTCTATCAGTACATCTTTGAATATAACTAGATGTAGAAGAATTGTATTAATTTTGAAATACTGCTCATTTTTGCACTTCCTATAGCACATTGTCTTTGGTTCAGTTTAGCAGCTAGCCGTGCTACAAGGCTCTCCCTCACATCTCTTGACAGACCCTACTGCTTCCTGTATGTCAGTGGATTTGCACATCTGTGGTTGCATACAGGTGGTAGGTAGGAGTTTGGTCAGATGATGGATCCAGCAGAAAACAGTTTTCTCTGGAGACTTTATTTTTTGTTGAGCCATCTGGATAATTAACTTCCTCAAGACTACTCAGTCACTAAGACTCAGCCCTAAAAAGCCTTTGAGGATGAGAGGCTGTAACTAGAGAGGAGACTAAGATATGTATTTGAAGTGACTGCTGGCTCTTAGGGAGTCTTCGCTTTGACATCAGCCCTAATGGCTCAGGTTAGTTAGTAAATCATCTTTAAAGGAAGAATGTGTTTTTGTTTATTTATTTTTAATGTGAATATCTATTTTAATGTGTATATTCACATAAAACTTTATAAAATATCTAACCTTTGATATTTTTGTGCATTAAATATTCTAACGTAAGCATATCAAATGCAACTTTTTTTTTGTGAACTGTATAAAGTAACAACAAAGCACATAATTGACAAATATAAAAAGTTATAAGCAGGAAAATAAGCCAACTGTGTAAATAAGTGCATGTATTCAGAAGTTGTGTCATTTTAAGTGATTTTCTATTTACTGCAAGAAGATGTCAATATAATTTCAAAACAAATTTGAGTTAAAAAGTATTGAGAAGATGATTTTACTAATGATAGTTAAGTTAACACGTTAGCTGCCTTCTGAAGGAAGGGAACCTCTTGGCCCTGGGAGTCATTTTGGGGAATATGAGCCCCTCAGGTATATTCTCTTTGTGAATTCTATTATGTTGTTTGGCATGCATTCATTTGCTCTGTTCTGAAGGGAATGGTCAGGTCTTGCTTGAACTTGAGGTAAGGAAAGCGATAGTACATTTTCTGTATGCTTTTTGTTTTATTTTTATTTTTTGGAGGAGACTTTACCTGGTGCATTATCTACTGCCTATGACTCTCCTTTTGCAGTTATGTATGTAACAGTTAGGGTTTGCCTCACCTTTGTGGTTTGCTTGTTTTTTTAGGAATAGGAAGGAACTGCTTGCAAAAAAAAAAAAAAAAAGGGCATGACTATTTCCTAACACAGTTGATGGTCTTTAAGGAATTGTGAGCACTTTGCTCTGTATGGCTTGAAACTGTAAACATTCTCAGTCAAGAATGACTGATTCACCACCAAACTATTATTCTTAGTAGTTCTTAGCATGTCTTTCTGATCTCCTTTCATTTTGGTCACTGTTTTTATTGCATAGATGCCCTTTAATAACTAATAACAAACAAAGAAGAAAAAGCTTAGAAGATCACTTAAAAGCAAAGTAATTGCTGTGTTTCTAATAAGTGTGAAATTTCCTGGTAGGTGCAGCATAACTGAGTGGTTTGAGTTTTAAATCCAAGTTTCAGCATGGACTGATTTCCATGTAATTGTGAAATTGTAGAGGAATTGCTGCAGTGAAGTAACTTTTCTTAAGTGTAAAACTAAATAGGAGAACTAATCTTGGTATTTTACTAAACAAAGAACTTAATAATGTTTAGAGTGCAGTCTGCTTTTTTGTGTAATGCAGAATCCAAATCCTTTTCAGAATTTACTGTTGAAACAATAATTAATGTCTAATTTCAAATGCTTGTTACCTCTGGTGCTTTCTCTTAAGGCACAACAGAAATTTCTGGTTTGCGTTACAGAACTGTCAGAATAGCAAGTGAAGTACAGATGGCAGGCAGGAAAATAACTCGCAGCATCTGCAGCCTGTGCCAATAACTTGTTAAAACGGCTTTTCTCTCAAGTTTCCATTTGCCCAAAGTTGCTTTAATAATGGTTATTAAAGAAGTGAAGGGGAAGCAAAAAATGGTGATGCAAGGTATGCTGCAGCTGTTGAAATCGCTCCTTTCTCCTTCCTCTTCACTCTCCCTTGCTTTCCTCCTTTCTTGCAGACAGTCAGGCGAGCCTTTGTCGTTCCAGTGTTTTTGCTGATTTCTTGTTCTTTACATGGCCCACTATGGGATGTATTTTTCTTATGCAGATGGTGTATATTTGTAAATCCTTGCTGTCAAGGACATTTTCTGTCAAGTCTTGTCTTGTTTTGGCTTCCCAGTTGGGAACACTTTGTTCAGGACTTCTTAAATGTATGTTGGCTCGTGTGAGGTAGGATTATTATTTTTTTTTAAAGCTAGATGTTCTTAAACAAGTGCATGTAAGACCAAAGTAAGACCAAATTGTTGAGCTGCTTTCAATGTTGTATGAAAATGAAGAAATGGTTATATGTCTGCTGACAAGGATAGAGGAGCACAGTGTCCCTATAATAAAATAGATAAATGTGGATAAAGTAGATAAATGTGTCCTGTGTTTGTAATCTCTAAGAGATGGAATTCCTCTGTGAATGGCAAGCTCTAAACTTATCCAGTGAGGTGATCACAGTCTTAACAGTGTGGAGCTGCAAAGGTGAGGAGGTAACTAACAGCTGCTACCTTGAGAACTGGCAGGAGAAAAGCAAGGTAGCTAAAAAGAAGTGCTGTAAAGGCAAATGGATCACCCTTTTATAGCTTAAAGACATCCTGATCAATTAATGTTTTCACTGTGGTATTTAGTTTGCAGTTGAAATGCTTAGTGGAGCTGGACGTGACTTCTATAAAAAGTGTTGAAATTTAAATTTCTAATTGCAGTTGGTGCCAAATAACTCCAAGTAATGGAAATAATTCTCTTAATATTGTCAAGGTATTGTGTTTCGTTAGCTGAATATGTGGTGTGTTCAAGAAGGTTTTTTGTGTGTTTTTTTTTTTTTTTTTTTCTTCCTGTTAGTTCCTCAGGTAGAGATGCAAGGTTTTCCTACTGGTATTGTTGCATGTTTAGTGAATTACCAGGAACCAAATTCACTTGCAAACAAATGGAGGGGGAACTTTCTGGGGGGAGCTGCAGGGGGACCACAGTAGCAGCATTGTCAGGGCAATCTTTTCTTGGCAAGTAGGGCTGTATAGTAGAAGCTCTCTACTTTCTTTCTGGTATGTTCTTCAGAAAGACGTTATCAGTGGTGGTAAATGGAGTGGCAGTAGGCGCTCAACCTGTAATCCCATTAACTTAAATAGCTGTAAGATTAAATACCTTTTGTTAGTGAAAAATATAGCAGTCAACTGCTTAGAGAACTATTGATGGAGGTAGCTAGTAACTGCTAACTCATAAAAGTCTGCTTAACTCTTCATTTTTACTGGCAACAAAACAGATGCTATGAATAGGGTACGGTAGAAACTGTAGAGTATAAAGAAGAGGAGGGGGAGGGATCCAAATGACTTCAGCGTTTTAGGTTAATTTCTGTAAATATAGGCATTTGAAGTACAACTAAACTCCCTATACTTCTTATTACTTGATCTTCTGACTTGGCTTTTCTAAGAAAACTTTGTGTAGCCACTTAAATCAGTTGTGCCACTGATAATGGTCTCCTGAAAGAGTCGAAATGCATTATGAAATAAAATTGATTTAATTGCATAAAGTCTCTGGATTTCAAGATTTGGATTTCTTGTCAAATGAGAGATTGAGCTAAATGCTGACTTCTAGATAGTTAATAACATCAGAGAAGTATAATGATCTGCGTATCTTTTAGTAACAAAGAGGAGAATTTAGGAAATAACAGTAAAAGAATTGCGTTGAAGACCTGAGTACAAGGTGCAAATTTCCTGGTTGTGCTGACAACTAAGAGGTCTGTCCATGATTCCCTCATGCTTGCTGTAAATACTGTTTCTAAAGCTACGTGCATTTTGAAACATAGAAATGAAAGGGGCTGAGGCAAGAAGGTGAGCTCTTTGTGCAAAACTGCGTGTTAGACAAAATACTTGCAGTTGAAACAAGTTGCTTCAATTCCTCTTTGGAGGTTCAGCTTAGTACTGAAGCGTGCACTGAGGGTGTAGTCCTGGACCTGTCTGAGTTTGCATCCACCCCAGGAATTTGGCTTGTCTAAATAAGCTCTTCCCCATTATTTCTTGACCACTTACTTCCTGGCTGTATCTCATGGCAGTAATATTCCGTGTCTTCAAAAAAAAAAAAAAAAAAAAAAAGAATTGGATCCCTTCTGCATTTCTGTAGTCAGTCAGTTCCTCTCTCTTTCTTTGCCCTTTTTAAACGGGTAGCAGAACCCTGTAACCTTCAGTTCTCTGTTTCTTGGAATACAGTCATCTATGTCCTGCCTCTTACTTCACTTTTTTTTTTTTTTTCCCCAATATATTTTCAACCCAAGCTTTCAAAAAAAGAATGGATCAGAAAAAGCAGCTCTTGTCCAAATGTGACCAAGCCTGGCCTGCTGCTTTGTGCTTCTCTAATCCTGACTGCTGCAGTTGCTGTCTTACCTTTTACGCTCAGCAGCTCTGAGCATAAATGGAGCAGAGAACATGAGAGAGGTAGAAAAGGGAGATGGCACAGGAAGAGGAGAGTGGGAGCACAAGGATGGGATGTTACCGTGACTTGCCTCTTTTCAAGTGTAACTCTGTGGTTTCCTGATGGATAACATGTGTATGGGAACAGAAGTGGTTCTGTAGGGATGATGCCAATTTAAAAAGAGGAATGCAGAGTTGGAAAGAACATGCTAGCCCCACAGGTCCAGTCCCATTGCAGTCTGAGTTTTAAAGCATGCAGTATGTTTTATCTGCACACTGCTGTACCATAAAATGTTTGCAGATGCTATAAGATCTGTAGAAAAAGACTAGCTGTAACTGATAAGGCAGAAAGCAGGCAAAACAGATTAATGGCATTGCTATTTAAGGAACCAGTAGGTTTGATAGGAGAATGTGTTATATTTTATGACTTTGTGAAGAGTAACCTGTGCTATACACTGTGTGTGGGGAGGGGGGAGTGGGGAGTGGGGAGTGGGGAGGAACGACACAGCAGAAGGGAGGTGGGAGAGCAGAGGTGTTGTCTGGAATATGATATGAAGCTCTCCCCACCCCTGCAGCTCCAGGTCTAGAACTGAGTTTAGTCATGAGCACATGAGCAAAATGGATTGGGCAGAGTACCTGGGAGAGTATTATATTGGTAAGAGCACCAGTGCTTTTGACGTGCATCCTGTTCATAAATGTGGTTGATCTCTGCTCTCAACCATTGTTTGTCCTAGCAAAAAGGACAAGCTCTTATCTAAATAGCAAGAGTGACCCGCTCTTCATTATTCTGTTTTCTACACCTGCTTCAGTCTAAGTTCCTGTTGTTGAGCATATATATACGCTGTTCCAGTCATCCAGTATTTCATGTGAAGTCTTATGCCTTGTACAGTTCTAATGGTACTTCTCCATTTCTACAGGAAAAAAAAGCCTTTTTTTAGCATCACTTAGAATTGCGTGAGCTACTTCTGCAACTGTATGCAGCTGCTGTTTTGGTTTTCCTTGTGCTAGACAGAACAGCCCTACCTTTCCTCTTCCTTCACCTCTGCTTTGTAACTCTAGGTTTTGCTGTTGATCCCTTCCAACTTTGCATGTGTTTCCGGTACGATGATCTGGTCTTTTTTGGGGTGGGCTTTGCTATTGGCTCCTGAAATGTACCTTGTATGTTTCCACAGATTGCTAATTGGCATGTGGAACAAGCCTGCTTCCTAATAAACACAGTAATGATGTTTCTATCCTGGTAACTTGTCTTTCAATACCTTCCTTTATATGGAAATATTGATTCTTGTATAGGTTTCTTTGATTAATTCTTATTCTGTTTGCATGATTAAACTTCCTAAAAAGTTCTTGCATCTGATGAGGTCTGCTACCTTAGCCCTTTCTGGGGAACTTCTATCAGAAAAAAAAACTAAATTATTTCATAACTCTCAGCTGCATGTTTCAGCGATGTATATAGGCAATACTTGGATTTCCAGTTTCTCTTTAGTAGCATGACATACTTAAAGAGTAAAAGTTCTTTTTAATCTGTATGGTTAAATAGAAATTTGTTAGGGATGCTGTTGGAATACTTCTGTATTCTTGCTGCACTATCATAAAATTATTAAATTTTTAGGACATGCACAGTATCATAGCTATCAGTTCCAATATCACTTCACCACGTAACATGTATACTTTTTCTTCATTTATATTTCATTAAGTTATTGAAAATAGCATGCAATGACAACTCTTTGTTCCCCAGTCGTACAGGGTTCCAGACACGTGCTGTGTCTCATATTCAGGCAGCACCCAGTGTGTGGAACCCAAACCTTCGATGCTCTGATGTTAATAAATTGACTTTGTCCTTCTCCCTGGGAGGTGAGAACGGGGAAATCCCGGCCAAGCTATGAGTTGGTTGAACTTCAGAATTGAGTTGAAAACTGTGTAAACAGTAGGAAACATTTGTGGCCTGAAAATATGGAGTCAGATGTTGATTCCTGAGCATAGGACATGCGGTGTTTGAATAGCAGGCTAAGATAAGGTTTTATGTTGGCTGGACTGATGCAAAGCATTCTTATCGTGCGAGACTTAGTCTCCTGCTAATAGATTTTTCAATCATTCAGAAAGAGTCAGCTTTGCTTTTATAAGTCTGAACTTTGCTCCTTGTGGAGAGCGTAAAGTCTGAAAAATGTTAAAATAAATTAGGAAATGCTGAACTGGCTCTCACCAAACTGAATACTGGGGGTGAATCGCCTGAAAAAGCCAACTCAATGGGTTTGGGAGAGGAACGTGCATGGGCCGAGTGAGCAGGGCGAGCAGAATGTTGCAGAAATGATTGCTTTCAGACAGGAAGCTGCAAGGAGCTGAACAGCAGGGGCTGGGAGGCGCTGCCTGGCACCGTCCGCCTGTGCTGAGCAGCATTGCTGCTTCTCCAGTGTGTGCTGCAGCCGCTCTCCAGACCGCGGCCGGAAGCGGAAGTGCAGAGTGCAGAGGAACGTGGTCCCTCCGTAGGATGAAACCTGGCCTCCTGCCCGTTATTACCTTTTGCAAGACTGACTGTTTTTGGTTTCGGTCACATTGACTGACAAGGAATGTCAGGAATTCTGCTGAACGTGTTTCAAATGGAAGGGCAAACAATAGGTCTTTCATTCAAGTATAACAGTTATAAAAACTCCTGGATGAATTTAACTTGTTCTGGTGGTGCTGACTTGGAGCTCGTAGTTTGTCTACACCACTTCAGCCTTTGTTTCTTCTCCTCTGTGTTAAGGCGCTTACTGAAAATGGAATGTGGGATCTGCCTTTTCTAATCTGGAGTTGACATCATTTTTGAAATACTTGTAATTAAGCTGTACCACTAAAAATGATTTGCGATTGCAAATGCAAGCTCACCAGTTTTTCTTCTGTGAGGCAAGATCATTCTTCATCTGCTTTGTCCCAGTGCTTTGCCTTGAACTGCATGGTGCACATGCTTGGAAAACACATGCATTAATAATTCTTATTAGTAATTCAGCCTTTGAGCTTTGTCCCAGGAGATCATTGCAATGGAAAAGTAACAGTAACAGTTACTAGCACTGACAGTGACAGAGGCACTGAATATGGAATTAAGATTGTAGTGCCTTAAAAATGATTCTTTTGCACCTGTTGTCTTTGCTCTGCTTGAACACACTAAGCCCATTCATTCCATTTAACACTCTTTTATGAAGCTGTACTACGAGTTTGCCAGCCGTATTAAGAGCAAGTCAGACAGTGAATACACACTGTAGGATGGAACAGCAAAAGATGATTTGCTTTTTAACGGGTGTGAAGTTACAGTGGGTATAACACCATGTGGGTTTCATCCAGCTCCAGTGTCCTGCTGCAAGTTGCATATTCCTGAGGCAAAATAACTTCCCTGGTCTGCTTTCCCCACCTTTAGTAATTTGTGGCCTGGGGATTTCTTGAACCTGTACCTGTATTTTGTACATAAATGCATGGAGTTGTCTTCTGAGGATTCATATAATTTCTTTTAAAATCTATGTAAAATGGTACATACTCTGGCAAAAATTTCCAAGTTCACCTCCCTGTGTGTTTGTGATCAACTGCCATGTGGTTTTGATTCTTGCCAGCTAATTTAGTCTGATGTAGTCCAGTTTTTTTTTTTTCTGATCAGAAGCTGTGAGCAATTGCTACCTACAGCTTTCTTTGTTTGGTGCATGCTATCAGGTTTGTCACTAACCTTCTTCTCCTGCTGAAGAGCCTGAGTCTATTAACTGCGCTTTGGGCTGAGAACAGGCTGTTGGGAGCAACCTGCTTGTGTCTTTCTCTGTGTGTTCCCGTTTTATTATATGCAGTTTGAGATGATGAACCCAGATTGGGTGCAGTATGAGGGATGGATTTTACACAGTGAGATGATGTTTCCTGTTTTGTTTTTTAGGTTATTTTATAAAAATTCTTAACGTTTGTTTTAGTTCCTACTGCTGCTGTTACTTTTACTACTTGAGAATCTAATTTCAAAGTGAATCCCATTTTCACAACCTGTCATTCGTGGGATGTTACTATTCTGTGCTCTCTTGAATTTGGATGCTTTCTTTTCTATCTCTTCTTGGTGAATCTCTTGTGCTTGTTTAATATCTACTCACATAATTGCAAGAAAGTCGTGACACTGCAGGTATTTCTCTCTTTCTTTACTTAGAAGTACTTGGAATTTTATCAGTAAACTTGTTCATTTTTATTTTTAAAAAAAGTTGATAGTATTTTCACAATGTTTAGATCATACAGTTATTTGCAGAAATCAAAATCGTGTGGAATTAATAACAAGAATGGCAGTTTTGTTTTGATTCCCATTGAATTAATTTACAAACTCAATCTTTTGCAGTTTTGTTGCTAGAGAAGATGGAACATGATGACATTTGCAATAAAACTTTGAAGATTACAGATTTTGGTCTGGCTAGAGAATGGCACAGAACAACCAAAATGAGTGCAGCTGGGACGTACGCATGGATGGCTCCAGAAGTTATCAAGTCCTCCCTGTTTTCTAAAGGAAGTGATATTTGGAGGTAAGAAGTTGATCTACTATAAAGACCGTATTCAGTAGAAGCAAGCTGAGGTTTTTGAATGAATTTCTATTTCATTTCTTTCCCTGATGGATTCCTAAGTTATTTCAGTATACGGCAGGTATAGATGTTCTAAGAAAAACATTAATTTTTCAGCTTCTACTTCTGATCTACCTTTAGTTACTCATGACTTAAAAATTTGAAAGAAAGACAGGGAAAATAGCAGAAGACCATATTTTTGGAAAGAAAGCAAGATCTCATTAAGAGAAACCCTTAAAAATCTGTTGGTTAAGTAACTTATCTTGAATATTAGTATGAAGAGTGATACGTTCTTTATGTACTACCATATGATTGATCAGTAATGGTATGTTTGCTCCAAATCAGATGGCTGAGAAGTCTCATTCTTTTTAAAGAAATGGGACCATCCATCCTCCCCTTGCATGCCCATTTAATAAAAAAAACTTGGCAAACCAGGACTTTATCAGATGTTAACTGAAGTTTGTACTGCTTTCTAGGAATCTAAAATGTGGTCATGTGTAAAATTAAACAGCTGGTTTTTAATCTCCATAGAGATTTTGCTTCTAGTAACTGTAGTGAGAAGTAACTGTAGTGAGACATAAAATTATTTTAAGGTGTTCTCTAATTTGGAAAGTGCATACCTCACTGTGTTAAGCTTGTGAATATCTCCTTAAAGGCATTTTGATGGATCAGATAAATAATACGGTTCTCAATACTGATGCTGTTTTTGAGTGACGTAGTATGGGATACATGTACTGAAGAAAGCTATTTTGGGGGAATAGTCGTGATTGCACTGTAGCCTTTAAAAGTTGCAATGCCTCACTCTGAAAAGTCTCCGTTTCCTTTCTTTTTAAAGTGTTTTCTCTGAGAATGATCTTAAGGAAGCTATTTGGGAAGGAGGGGAGGACTTCAATCTGTTTTTTTCATGCCTTTTATGCATGCTCTGTGTTGCATAGTTCTTAAATACGGTCTCATTTTGTGTAGATGCTTGATATTCTACAGCATGAAGTAACATTTTTGGTGTTCTCAGGATGATTCTGTATCTGCACTACTGTTTTCTGACACCCATTTGTCTGCAACTGATTTTCAGCATGTTGTTTACATCAGTCTGAGTTGATGACCGGTTCAGAAACATCATTGGCTTCGCTCTTTTCCATTCTTTCTTTCTTTTTTTTTTTTTCTTTTTCTTTTGCGGGGTGGAGTTTGGGTGTAGGCGTTTTCCCTAATCAGCTGTATTCCATGCTTAATTACAGGTCCTGTCCAGTCTTGTTGCTGTGATTTTAGGTATCTGAGGGGGTATGCTTTGGTGCAATTATTTTATATTCTGCTGCAACATTAGTTTACATTTTTGGAATCTACAGTATTTCTCTTCTTCGCCTTCTCTCCTGCACGCCTCTCTTGTAAAAATGTAAGTATTTAGTTCAATGATGGACTTGTAACAGGAGAGGTTTTTAAGTAGAAAGGCTCTGTTTTACAGTATAGTTAAGTCCTTCTTGGCTTCTAAAGATTTTCTGCTTACTGCACCTCAATCTGTTCTGTTGCTTATCTTTACTCCTTTAAAAGGCAAACAAATAATACTGCAAGTTTAGTAATACTCCAGTTGTTGGAGTGCTTTTTATTTTAAAGACATCGGGTTACAAATGTAAGCATGGGTCTCTCAAAGACAAGAATATATTTAAGAAACAGTTTAAACTGAAGTTACTGAGTACTGAGTTTCCACAAGATGTCTATAGACCACTTATTAAAAATAAAATCCTGAGCAGTTGAGGCTGCTCAAATATGATTGCATTTGCAAGCAGCATTCCAGAATCAGACAGTGCTGGGGTTTGTTATGGCAGGGTTTTCATACTGTCTTGCAGGCAGCATTTTCTCACGTGTCATCCTAGGTAGCAGAATGTGTTCTTTCTAGGCCCTGAACTTGTATCCTTCTGCTTCACAAACCCAAATTGTAACTACTGTTTTGGGGAGTCTGGAACTGTATACAAAAACAACAAAGAGGAATTCCACTTTTTCACTCCTGTCTCTCCATCATTTATTGCATATTTCAGTCTTGGTATGTCAATCTTAGGTAAGAAGCCTGAAAGTGCAAGTACAAAATCAAAAAGCTCTTGCTGAATAGCTGCCTTTGCCTGGCATTTTCATCTACTCTTTAAAGGGATTCATGTGGCAGTGCATAGTGAGCTCTGCTTCATAAGATGAGTTGTAGATGTGTGTGTAAAGTAAAAGAAATTTTGAGAACTTTGATTTACTTCCATTTTGATCAGCTTTTAAAAAACATTGAAACAGCAAGTTATTGCTGGAATGCGATATAGAAAGAAAGGCTTAGATCACACTGGACAGCAGGGGAATAAATTTTAGTGGCCAAATTGTCTAAGGAACAACTTACTGAAAGCATTGGTTTGTGACCTTAATGTATAATTTGGGTGTATTTGAGTGCCTGTATTTTTGGGGGGGTTCTTTTTTTTTTTTTTTTTTTTTCCTTTTTTCCCCAAGATGTAAAAGGAGATGGGTTTTACTCCTTACTCTTTTACAAATACTATTTCTTAGTACCTCAGACTGTACGCATAGAATGACTGTATGTGTGCTGGTGAAATTTAATGCACAAAGTCGCAACTTCCATTTTTGAGTAATAAGTAGTGGTTGTCCTGGATAATGATGGACTGACCAGCACCTCCCAAAATCAGGAGGACTCGAAATCATCTGTAGAATTCTACCCCAGCCCATGCTGGCTCTTGGCACTTGAAGTTAAGACTACCTTCCCTAAAAGAGGTTGAAGTGTTACGATCACCTGTTTGGCGCTATGGAAAATTGCTAAAACTGTAAATGTAACAAAAATTAATGGTGTGATACAAGTCTTTTGTGAAAGATGATTTCTTTTTATTATGGTTCTGATTAGCTTCAGAATTCATGCTAAAATAGATACATAATAGCCCTAACCAGGGAATTTCTTGAATGAAAACCAGTCTTCACTTGGTGGGAGAGTGTAAGATTATTTTTAATGCTTTATCTAAATGCACAAATGAAACAATCTTTAATAGAATTTTTCCATCATATATAAAACCAGAAAATATTGTGTTTATTATTGTCAGAAGTACAACCGTTTTAAAATGAAATTGGTCTTTGGAGTTTGAGTATATGAGTGGCTGTATAGATTAGATAAAAAAAAGAGGGCAATGATCAAGAATCCTAAGATTTTTTACTTTTATTGCTTTTTTTTTTTTTTTTTTTTTTTTTTTAGGAATAAACAGTACTTCTTAGCTTTTAATTCATTGTTAAACCTGTGAATTCATTAATTTCCTGTGATTTTTATGGTGGCTAAAATTTTATTGATGAACAGAACTTAGATAAACAGAGTGCTGCTATTTAGTTCAAATTGCTTCCTGTGTAGTTACTACACATGTAAGAAACATGTTCTGTTTGTGCTGAAACTGTGTAGTTTACTGGCTTTGTTTCTTTATTTACTTATTCTCAAGTGGTGCAAGGTTTTACACAATGCTGAATGACTTTCAGAAGAAGGCAGTGACAGTAAAAATCACCGGTTATATTCTTGTTATTCTTGTATTCACATCTGCTGTAGTTGGGGTTGTACTTCTAGTACTTGGTGGTACTAGGTGGGGTACATGGAAGGAGTGTTGGATGTTAAGGAGTACCTAGCCCTTACCTCTCTCACCAGTGCCATGTACATTTCTTAGATAAGTCCACTGTAGGCTCACATACTAAAGAAATTCCTCCTTCCACAAAAATCACTGAGACTTACAACTTTCTCTGTCGTATTGGAATAGGAGATCTAAAATAAAAGCAACTAGCATGCTGTTCCAGTGTTTTGCTGGGGGTTGGGTCATTTAAAAAAAACACTGGGTGTACAACCCCAAAGACAGTAAAAACAACACCTGGCTTTTCATCTAGACTGGAAAGCATAGCAGAAATTCTTATGGTTACTCTTGCCGCAATAGGAATGTCTATGATTGTTGATTTCTATACGTGGTGGTAAGAAAAGATCTCACCAGCACCTTTCACAGGAGACAGTACTGTTTTTCTTTCCCTGTATAGGGAAACTAGTTGTGTGTGTAACTCTTTCTCGATCTTTTCAGATTTGTAGGGAGAGAAAAATTAACAGGCCTTTATATAACAAAGAAGGGATTAGATATGCTGGGTTTTAGTCTGTTTTAATTAGGAAAAGAGAAAAGGCATGTAGAACCATAGGATCATAGAATTGCTCAGGTTGGAAAAGACCTTAAAGATCATCAAGTCCAACCACAACCTAACCGTACTACCCTAACTCTAACAACCCTCCACTAAATCATGTCCCTGAGCACCACATCCAAACGGGTTTTCCCTGGGGAGCAGTCTTTCCTGATATCCAACCTAAACCTACCCTGGCACAACTTGAGGCCATTTCCCCTCGTCCTGTCACAAATGAGAAGAGACCAACTCCGCTCTCGCTGTAAGCACCTTTCAGGTATTGGAAGAGAGCAATAAGGTCATCCCTCAGCCTCCTTTTCCCCAGACTGAACAGCCCCAGTTCCTTCACTCTCTCCTAATAGAGCACATTCTCCAAGGCCTTCACAAGCCTTGTTGCCCTTCTTTGGACCTTCTCCAGCACCTCAATGTCCTTTCTGTATTGAGGTGCCCAAAACTGAACACAGTACTCGAGGTGAGGCCTCACCAGCACATCTAGGAAACTGAAATCTTTGGAAAAGTGTCTGGCCTGAATGCTCTGCTGAGGTGGTGGAGTATTTTTTGTTCTTTTGTTTGACTTCGGTGGTGCAAGGATCACTTGTTTTCCTCTAGTTCAAACTTCTTGTTGTAACTGAGATTTATGTGACACTAGTGTTTATAGAGAAGTGACTTCAGGTTATATTTTGAGTCCTTGACGTCCATGTTTTTTCAGCTAGCATGTGACAGTAGGGTAAGATTGCAACTAAGTGACGTTGAATTTGGTTAGCTGTATTGGAGAAAAGGTGCGAGATGATTGAAGTGGTGTGAACTCTTTAAAGCATTCACTTTGACATGGGAAATCATCAAGAATTTCAGTATATGGTTGAATACATACTTGATTGTTCTGATAAAATAAGGTGTCAGTATTCTGAAAAATAACCATTTAAAAATTACTTTTTGTAGTTATGGAGTGTTGCTGTGGGAACTGCTTACAGGAGAAGTTCCTTACCGTGGCATTGATGGCCTTGCTGTGGCTTACGGAGTTGCTGTCAATAAGCTTACTTTGCCCATTCCATCCACTTGTCCTGAACCATTTGCAAAACTAATGAAAGGTATATGTGGTTTTTTTTTCTACCTATTTATTTAAATAATTAGGGGCTTGGGGTATGTATCAGTGGCTGTAATAGTCATAGGATTCAAAATAAACACCATATTCTATAATGCAGTGCATATAAAATACTTTGTTCTTTTAGAGGCAGTCTGGTGCGACAGACTATTATATGCTTATGCACAAGTCATGCAGTATTGAAGTACACCACTTACATTTTTCAGTGGTCACAGAGTATACTTTTTCCCTAATTTTAATGATTTGTTTTTACACTCAAATTGCATTAATTTTTCCTAAAATATGGGTCAGTGTAAGATAAATATGATAAATTCCCAAAGGGAAGAACTGAAAATAGCATTTTCTCATTGTTTTTTGTGAAAGTAAAAAATGTTTTTGACATGCTCTAGAGAGAAAAAACTCTTGCTCACTAATGGGTGTTTCCTCATATGTAGTCTCTTTACCTTTTGATAAATACCTTTTCTATGTAGTACTGCTAGTTCAGCTATTTGAGATCCTAAAGACTGAGGTGAAAAAATCTGATTATTAACTAAAACCGGTCTTGAGTACAGATAGGTAGATATCACT
Organism: Lagopus muta; assembly: GCF_023343835.1. Taxonomy (NCBI): domain Eukaryota; kingdom Metazoa; phylum Chordata; class Aves; order Galliformes; family Phasianidae; genus Lagopus; species Lagopus muta. Next base: position 71,624,269 of record NC_064434.1, read on the forward strand.
TAGGGAAACAGAACTAGGGAAGCCTTGCAGAAGAAGGTTATAGTGTATCATAGCTTAAAGTACAATAGCAAGTAACTGGAAATTCAGTTTTATTCTTCAAGAAGTTGTATGTACTATTAAGCACTGATGGGATTCTAATAAATTCTAGAATGCTGGGAACAGGACCCTCATATCCGACCATCATTTGCCATAATTCTTGAACAGCTTACTGCCATTGAGGGGGCAGTAATGACTGAAATGCCTCAAGAATCTTTCCATTCCATGCAAGACGACTGGAAATTGGAAATTCAGCAGATATTCAATGAATTGAGGACCAAGGAAAAAGTAAGTTCATTTTCCATTTGCATGGCAGTGAAGGAATGGTACGTGTGTTGTGATACAACAGATATAGATATTTGAATTGTAGCTTCTCAAAATAATGCTAGAAACCTGACTTAGCTAGTGAGACACAAGCGAGAGGATAAACTACATGGAGAAGATTTATTCTCATTAAAACAAGTTGTTACTTTAATTACCTATTTTTGTTGCTGAATGTACTATTCTTAAATTCCATTAACGTTTCTCATCAGTATTTTTTTGACAGCACTTTAACCGACTTGCAGCGAGCTTACTTAAGAACAAAAGGTTTTATTATTGGTTTTCTTGAATTGCAGACAACTTGCTTTTCTCCATTTTTCTGTAAACAAATCAATACAGTTCTGAATGCTGAAACCATAATTAGAGGTACCTCAGTTGAATAAAAATGTTAAGTTTATTAGGAAGCAGTATTATTGGTGAGTGAGGGTTATGGTGTGATTAGTTCATTCAGAAATACAGTTGAAAAAGCAACATATGCCACCTGCTTCCCCAAAGAAAATGGTTTGCAGATCAGGCTTATAGACTTCTTAGAGTGTTGTTTTTTTCCTGAATATTTGAATGCATCAAATCAAATGCATTATCAAACAAACCAGAGGTCTTTTTACCCAGTTTTTTATAGCCACTGCAAGTTTTCGTGGTTTTTATTTCCATAAAATCAAAATGGTTAATAGCTATGAGTAAATCACAGATTTTTTTGAGATCACTCTTAATATCTCCATTTTAACATAAATGTTCACATTTAATTACGCTTTTGAACTATAGTAGCTGGCCATTCAATTCTTTTTCCATTTCATTTAGAAACTAGAGCAGTACCAAATGTGAAAATTTACTCTGATGGATGTGTAAGAATTTATTAACAAACATTGTCTTTAACCAGCTAGACCTGTCTCCTGCTTTGAAAAAAAAAAAAAAAAAAATCTTGTAGGCAAGCTGGCTGGCCTTAATTATCTTGTTCTGTAATTTTCATCGAACAGTGCATGTGAACTCTATCAACTTGATAGATGTATGTGGTTGGTTACCATCCTAGTTATCTATTCTCTGTCCTGTTGGTTTTTTTGTTGTTGTTTTTCCCTTCCTCCTAAGTATTGTTAAATGTCAAGGCCATCAGTCCAGAATCTTTTGGCTGTTTCTCCTTAAAACTCTGGGATGCAGTGTCTGAAACTATTTATCTTCATGTTTTGTTTTTAGTTGTTCTTTTGAGTCACAGTTAGAAATGCTTCTGGCAGACATGGATGTCTTCCTTGCAGATCTCTTGCAATAATACAATTGCCTGGTATACATTGTTATTTTTCATTAAGCAAATACATAATAAGTACAGAAGAGAATTGAGATGCAGGGATTTGTAGAGAAATGCTTATAAATCAGACATTTAAATGTTGACTGTGCCCCACACCTCTTTTTACCAAATGCCACAGATGGCTACTTGTGGGCTATTAGGTGATGGTGGATGTGATGTTATGGATCTTCTGTAGTGGCATTGGTGCATGTGATTATTCAGATTTGTCAATTGCTGCCAAGTTTGTAGTATTCTCAATAATAGTCTTCCTTATTTCCAGTCTGCCTTTGTTTCTGCCCTCTAGTTTTCTCTCTTCCATTTCATGTCATTGAATTGAGCACGTGTTAGCCATGTTATCCATATGCTCCCTGCCTACACATTGTTGGAGCTGGGCTATGTGTCTCTCTAGCTGTCAGATTTCTTCCTTTCCAGCTGAATTATGGTCCCTCTACAAAGAGAAGAGACTCTCATTTTCACTTGCTGTGAGGCTGCCAGCCACTGCCAGAACCCTCCATAGGGCCTGCCTTTGTTTTTTCCCTCTGCAGTAACTACTCAACCAGCCATTTTCTCCTTTTTGCTATGGGAGCGCTTAGAACAAGAAAAGGCATTCCCATTCAGGTGTGTATTTATTTTCTGGAGGCATTAGTCCAGCATGAGATTTTCTCTTGAAGAAACTCCCACTGACTAAATCAAGCTGAGTATTAGTTAGCACAGATTTTTGTGGGGAGAGTTATATTTTTTGATGTAAAAGTGAATTAAGCTTAATTAGGGAGAGGAAAAGATTAATGAAATTTACTTCTCATATGCCAAATTATTGCACCTCCAAAGGCATCTGCCCTAATTAGGTAAACTTGTTGAAGAATGAAAGCATGTAACTCTAACTTAAACAAGTTATTCAAATGTTTGTGCTTGCTTAATTTAGCACATTATCAATTTCACTGACAGATACTAGGGAGAGTCAAATTTATGAAGCATTAATATAATGATTATAATGAAATGAAGAAAGAACAACAACAACAACCCTGTGTGGAGTCTCATTCCCTGTGAAGGAGAAACTTCTGTAGCTGGAGGAATTTCCTCAAGGGCTTGCTGTAAATGAGTGATGGTGACACCCACTTCAAGGAAAGATTGCAATCTTTTGTGATGAGCATTCTTGAGCAACTTAAATATAGAACTCTTTCCTGGCTTCCTTATAATGAGTGTTGTAATTGGAGAGTGGTGCATAACTAATTGCAGTAGGTCTGTCTTTAATTAGTTTATTTGGAAAAGAGTAAATACTAAAACTCTCAACGAGGAAACGCTTTCATTTTCTAGATTGTCTGTCTTTTCAGTACAGACCTTCAGTTTTTTCCCAAACCTTCATAGTAATAAACATCTTTTCTATTTTAAACTCTGATGTACGTTTATCACAGAATCACACAGAATGACCAAGGCTGGAAGGGACCTCAAGGATCACGAATCTCCAACCCCCCTGCCACATGCAGGGCCACCAACCTCCCCATTTAGTACTAGACCAGGCTGCCCAGGGCTCCATCCAACCTGGCCTTGAACACCTCCAGGGACGGGGCATCCTACCTTTATCCTAAATTTTAATTCATCTGTCTTCTGCTTCCAACTCTTTTATTTGTTCAATTTTGAATGGACAGAAGGAGGAGAAAAGTAAAAATTGTCAGTAACCTCTAAATTAAGAAGTGTTAAAAGTGATTAAACACCCAAAATTTTACTTGCTGGCACGAAGACAGGCCCCTTTGAATTCCCAAGAGGCATAATTACCTTTTGCCAAGGTGTGTATGTTAAGAAGAATGGATTTAAAAGGAAAAAAAAAAAATACTTTTTTGAAAAAGTTGTGTTGAAACAGGCTCACTCAGAATTAGCAAGCTGTCTAAAATGTGTCAGTCAATTAAATTAAATTTGAAACCAGTGATAAGCAGTATGTGTATGCTAATTGTAATGAAAGAACAAGTATCTCTCTGAGGAGCAGCTGCTTCTCACTGAACCAGAGTTTGATTTGATCCAGCGGTAAACTGTCTTTCTGAACTCCATGGCCTTTTTCGCAGGAACAGAGAGGGATGGTTTTTGCACTTGTTTGAGAACATCAAATTGATACAGTTCAGAGGCCACCTTATTTGGAAAGAGTGTTGAAAGAGTAGATATTTGCTTTATGCTGGTAGTATTTCAATAAATGTTGGATGAGGAAAAGTGCTAGTATATGATGCTGGTGGATACTGATGGCCAGAAATATGCAGTCTGCTCTCCTTTTATAGGAAGAATGTATGGTGATGGAATTAATGAGTTTTAATTAAAGAAAAAAGGATTCCTAAATATCTAGAACTATTAGAATAACTTAATTTCCGTTGATGAACTTCTGTTTTCAGCTGAATTTCAATTTGGACAGATGTTGCACAATCATCCATTAAAATGAACAAGATATCCAGTGAGAAACATAGTATCAGTCACATCATAGCTTCTTCTTTTCTCAACTCTTAAAATTCAGCCATATTTTGACAGATTTTTTTTTTTTTTTTTTTAAAGTTTAAGATCATTTTCTGGTTGTAGGATTACAGTTGTTTAGTAGTTTACCCTTGGGAATTTACTTACCCTAAAAATTAATGAGCTTTCTTGCTAATGCTTTTCCGAGAAAGGAGAAAAGATAAAAAATAAAATCTAGAAGGCAAAAGAACAACTATTGCATGGGTTTGATAGTTTGAGAGTCCATGTGGTGCAACTCAGTGGTTAGCTATTTGATGCTACACAGATATGTGCTGCTTTTTAATTAAGAAACAGCTGTCTTCTGTTTTATGACTTAGTTTATCCTATTACACTAATTCCCATTCATTATAATACTGATTGTTTTTCAGATAGAAAAAGCCTAATACATGGTTGAAAAACAGGAAAGGTTAGGAAAATTAAGATGAATGCATTCACTTGTTTTCATCAGGTCATTCTTTTTTATTTAGTGTATGAAAGTTATCTAAGAGAAGCCCTCGTGGGATGGGAGAGTCTCTGATGTGAAGTACTTAAAGCACATTTTGTGCTAGGCTGTAAGCTGATAATCTTTGGTTTGATATGTTGTCCCCGTTTCCAGTGCTTACCTAGCTTAAGTATCTCAAGTTAAATGCTTCAAAGGAAATCTGTATAATGCTTGTTTGCATCCAGATACAGAATCTTCACTTATGCAGAGTGGTCAACTGTCAGGTCGTATGTGTGTGTTAAATATTTATCGTGAAAACACATAAGGAAATACAACTTACTGAATACTTGCAACATCCTTTAATACAGCTTTTACACTGTTACTCAGTTTCACTTGTGCAAATCTTATTTTTAGGAGCTTCGATCACGAGAAGAAGAGCTGACAAGAGCAGCTCTTCAGCAAAAATCTCAAGAAGAGCTGCTTAAACGGCGTGAGCAGCAGTTAGCAGAACGTGAGATCGATGTATTGGAGCGTGAACTGAACATCATGATATTCCAGTTAAATCAAGAGAAACCCAATGTTAAGAAGAGAAAGGGCAAATTTAAAAGAAGCCGGTTAAAACTTAAAGATGGACACAGAATTAGTTTGCCTTCAGGTTTGCAGTTTTCTTTTACGTTCACAACATATATTATGATTAAGTAAGCAGGCTTCAGTGGTTAAAATTTTCAGTATTGGCTGATATTTTCATTCATTTCTAGTTTCTTCTACCCCAAATAAGTGCAAAGGATGTGGTAAAAACCACTGTTACATGCCATATTTTTTGAGGTAGTCCCTATCTCTGAGCAGTCTTTCACCTGATTCAATCAAATCCACTGTTTCTGGAAGGAAAGCATGAGAACGTAAAGATTTAAACTGTTGTCAGATTGATTGTGTTGCCTTATTAATATTGCCACTAGATGTCAGCAGGCAAACTCAAGATTATGCCCATGATTTGCAAGCCTTCACCACTGTTAGTAGTACTCTGGAGGCAGCTGGATCCTTCCAGTAGTTTCTGAGTCTGTTAATTTATTACTAATGCCCCATGTACCTAATGCTACATTAACTCAGTGTGGACTGAACTGTAACTGTCTGGTACCTGGGAAGAGACAAAGAATGCACAAATATTTAGGCATATTTCACTAATGCTGAAAGTGCTGTCCCATTTCACTTGCTTTAAAAATTATAGTAACAGAATTACTACAAACTTCCCAGAAAGGCATGTGATCCTGCTCAAAGTTTTAAGTATTGGTTTAAGCTGAATCGCAAGCTTAAACTTAATATTTGTTTCTTTTTTCTTGATTCTGCCCATATCTTATTTGAGAAAGTTTTATCTGGAGTACTGCTTAGCTCTTTGTTGTCGAGAATCATCAAGATTAACGAGTCCTTGAGACAGTTCTGTTGTAAGAAAAGCGTTCAGTCTATAACTGCACTGTTGATAGGGATTAAAGAAGGGCATATGATCAAACTTAATTTCATTACATTTTTTTCCTTTCCAATATTTTTTTATTACTTTGATGGAAATATTGGTAATCCTATATTTTGAATTTCTACAAATTTTATGAATATGACCTCTTTAATGCAATGTATTTGTTTACCTTTTGTGACAGCAAAAACTTTTGAATAACAGCTTGCAATCTGTGTATGTCTCAGTTTTGAATCCAACTGGATGTAGCTCCTTTTGTTGGTGTTACTGCAAACTTACTGTACAGAATCTGCAAGGGTGTGAAACAATGCCTGTTTGAAAAAAAGATTTGTTGCATTTAAGGATCAGAATTTGTCAGTATATTTGTATGAACATCTCTTGTGTTATCAAATGCAACTCATTATGTAATTTTAATTGATTTAGTACAACAGTACAATCTATTGAACATTCTTTATTTAGAACTTTTTTTTTTAATTATTTCTAATAGATTTCCAGCACAAAATAACAGTGCAGGCATCTCCTAATCTGGATAAAAGGAGGAGTTTAAACAGTAACAGTTCTAGTCCATCAAGTAGCCCCACAATAATTCCTCGTCTTCGAGCCATACAGTGTAAGTCTCCAACATTTCTGATTGTTCATCTAGTCAATACAGAATGTTTTTTTTCATACTCTCACTGGAACACATTGGTAGTGTTATCAATATCAGACAGATCTTTGTTCACCAGGTTCCTTTGCTTGTTCTAATTTCTGCAAGCTGTTGTTTGATGGGAAAGAAAATCTTGCTAAAATACTAACTAATTTTCAGCAACTCAGAACAGCTATGGATGTTTTAAATCATATATTTTGTTAATAACTTATGGAATTCATTTGCATGTAGACATAGATAAAACACCAAACAATCAAAAATTACAATGGCAAAATGCAAAACATGCTTCAAATGTTATTCAGGATGGAAAACGAATTTCTATTAAGTTTACTACAGTTGCTAAATGAAATCAGTAGTTGTTTGAAAATAAATAATAATATTCAGAGAATAAAGCAGTCTCATAAGCTGGAAAAGCTGATTAATCAACCAGCAACTCCGCTTGCTCAGGAAAAAAGAAAAGTAAAGTGTAAACAAATATAAAAACAGAAGAAAATAAAGATGAAATCTTGCATCTTACAGAAACAAAAATAAAAATAATGGTTCTTGTGCTTGACAATCTAATTATTCTCTGTATAGTGGTGACAGAAGGAATAGTGGAGGTAGCAGTTATGAATGTGGAAGGAAACCTGTCATGTTTTTATAGTAAAGCCCACCTTTATGTTTGAGATGACTGTATGTAAATGGGGTAAATTCTTATGTGATTCATTGCCTGCTTTTATACTGCTTAAACTGTCGTGCAGAGTAGATTGTCTGGTTGCCCTTATTTAAAGTGAAATGTTACATGAGATGGAAAAGCCTGAAGTTTCTCTCTATTTAATATCAGTAGAACACTTGCCAACTGGTTGCTTATGGATGTGGACTAACTATTGTTGCCAAAGGAGTTTTCTCTGAAGGAAAGTACTTCAGAATCTGTATCCGACATGCATATGGAAGATGAGAAACCAACATGCATGCTAGTTTTGTTTTTTTCCTGCATGCTGTTTTGTAGCCAGTTCACAGGCTTCTGTTTCATTTTTTGAACCTAACTGAAACTCCAAAACTTGGATAGAAACCAGATCTCTCTTCTTTGGAAATATCTCTGCTTTATGAAGACCTTTTTATTAATTATTCTCTGAAGGTGAAGTGCTGCCTTTTCCAGTTGAATAAATACCAGAATTGTTGTTGCCAGAACTCACACAGTTCACTGGGTAAATACTGGGTAAATACTGTTACTACCCATATGTTGTGTGTAATGGAGAGAGGTGGACCAAAATTTGAGATTGAAGGCAAATTCTATGAGGAAAGCTGTGGTGAGCTTTTTTTTTTTGTGGAGTTCTTAAATCTTACTGCAGGAAGTACAGAGAGGTTTTCCCATGTGAAATATCATGACTACATATAGACAAGACTGTCCTGTTTTCTTTTATTTTCCTGGTTCCGTATAGAAGTACTTGGAAGTGCAGTAAATTGCTGGTATTGGCACAATTCTGAAAACTTGAGGTTTTTTATTTTTTGGATTTTTTTTTTTGTTGGTAGTGGGTTTTGCTGTTTTTTTTTTTTTCTTTTTTCTTTTTTTTTTTTTTTTTTTGTGATTCCTAGTCTGTGTAGATGATAGCAGTGCCAGTCTAAATCTTTGCGTAAGTGCTCAGTGCTGCTGGAGACTTTTTGTTCTGTTTGAGCAGGCGTTTGTTTTCGTAGGATTAGAGCATAAAGGATGACATAAAGGCTCTCCTTTAAAAGAAGCACTCTTCTGGTTTTGATTTTAGATCCCTAAGCATATCACATCTATCAGGAGTATCTAGGTGAAACAATTTAGCTTCCACACCCATCTGCACCTGTGCAAAATAAATTCTTTCCCACAATAATGTTTTAACTTGATTTCACTTCTAAGTATCTTTGTTTCAAGAAGACTTCTTTGAACAGAGATGATTTGAGCAGGCATTTCTAACAATTGGTTGCTTGATTGCTTTGCTTTGTCATCGACAATTCTAGCTTCATAATGTAAATGCTTTGTATTTTAAAATAAAAATTTAGTTAATTGTAAATCTTGTGGTTAAAATCAAGTTCAGCTATGTTTAAAAGCTGTTTTAGGGAGAGAAAAAAAAAAATACATGTTCAGTAGTCCTGAAACTGTTTGAAATAAGGGAGTTTAAAGAAGGCAGGTAGTTTGCTGTACTACACAAGCAGCTGTGTATGGTGAGGGAGGACAAGAGTGCAGATGTTCAGGAGTGACTGAACAGCTGGCAAGAAAAAAACTGCCTCATTAATCATGCTGTTGTAACAAGCTAAGTTGTTGGGTTTTTTTTTCTCATCTCCATCATAGCTGTAAGCATGAGCTGTCAAGTTACTTCTTCAGTTAGTACATACAGAAGTCTACTTGTCTGAGACTGATCCTAGAAAGAGGAACCTGTAAACCCTACAGTACAAACCCTCTTTTAAAAGATGCTTAGAGCCTTTTCAGATTTGGGCTTTATGACCAGAAGAAGGAAAAAAGATTCCTTTCTGAAACCAGCTTGACTAAGATCTCTTAATTTTTCTTCAGTGATTCCCAGTACAGATACACACACAGCTAATGGCCGAAGAAACAGTGTATATGTGTACCAGCAAGATGTAGATATCACAAGTGAATGTGAACTTCCCAGTGGGGTTATGAAAAAAGGCAAGATTTTATTATGTTTCAAAGGTGCTGGTTCTGTTTAATTTCACAGCTGACCTGAAGTGACGGACTAAGCATTTAATGAAGAACTGATGCTTTACACCCAAACGAATCATACTTTTAATGAGAGAGAAAATATTAATCATTCTCTCAATTGGAATATCGTTTCAGTTGATACCAATTATTCCACAGCGTATATTTTCTTCACTGGAATTTAAGTGCTCAGTCTAATTCACTTGTCTAAATTACCTAAGTATAAGGTTCTCAGTTAAAGGGAGCAGATAATTTTGTTATTTTGCCTTTAATGTGGGTCTATTGTCAGCTCATACATTGTTTTTCTTGCTTGCTCATCTTGTTGGTTCAGTGTGATTTGTGTGGCATTTTCTGTGGAAGAGAAAGCCTCAAATTTTGTTTACTACTCTTTCTGTTACTGTATCAGAATGGCTTTGTGGTAGAGAAAGGCTGTTCTGTCAGTGTGTACGAAGATATATATTTGTAGTATATATACTTACATGAAGGTTTTTTATGCTTTTAAATCCAATTTTCAGTAACTTCAGATGAAAGCAACAAAACTTGGGGAAGGAGCACAACTTACCACCAAGAAGAGTTTGAAGAAGTGAAGAAAAATTTTAAAAAGAGAGGTTGTACATGGGGACCAAGTTCAATTCAAACAAAGGATCGTGCAGATTGTAAGGACAAGTATGTCTACTGCATTTTGTTTGATAATACTAAGCATCCTTGGTAACTAAATCACTGTAGTAGGTGATTTCTTGCCTTTCCTCAGACTGTCCTGAAGAACTGCAAGCACAGCCCTCAGTAATATCTTCCAGTGCAATTACATAAGACTGACTGCATACGTGAAGCACAGTACTCACCAGCAGCATCATTCACATTAACCAGCACAGGTTAAGAGGGTTCTGAGCTTCAGCTGAGCACATTTATTCTCAGATTTTTTTTTTCTGATTGCTGAAAATTGGAGGTTGGCTATTTTATGATGAAAAAGACCCTCTTCCTTTTCTTCATACAGTAACTTCAGTGCGTCCTTTTTGTGTGTGTGTGTGTGTGTGTGTGTGAAGATATCCATTCATTTACCTGGTTAGTAAGCTAGTCAGACCGTCCTACTGAAACTGGCTTTGTTATTTTTGTTTCTTTGAAAACTCACTGTTTGTGATTGTAATTTATTATATTTGTGTCACTTCTTTGAGAGTGCATCTGTTGTCCAGGTTTTCACTGACTTTTGTTCTTCAGTAGATAGTTAAGGTCCATTTTTCTTTGACTTTTTTTTTAGCCTGTCATCCTGAAACTTTCTTGTTAGTATAAATTCTTGATCCTAAGCTATGTTATCAATTTATAGTCTTAAGACTATGCTATTTCTTACATGCATTTTTTTAACTTTGAAAAGCTTTTCTGTTTTCAAGTTCTATATAACTGTTTATAGTTTGAAAGGAAATGCAACATCTTTCTTTTTTAAGTGTATGTAAGCACAGTATCATCTGAAATATCAAAGTACCTATCATTGTTTCAGAATAAGACCCCTTTCAGATGGCAGCAACCCTTGGTCAACACTTGTAATGAAAAATCAGAAGGGTGTTCCTCTAGCTTCACTGTTTGTGGACCAAGGTAAGAGCTGTTCCAATGTTACAAAGCACATTGTTCCTCAAATATTGTGCACGTTATTAAGAGTTCTAATGCTACAGATATAATTCAAATTATAAAAAAAAATTGTTACACTAAGTGTGAAGTAATCTTTAGCTTTCTATTACTAGCAGCTAACAGACAGGTTGCATGAGGTCTGCCATAGCATGCAGATTTTTTCCATGTTTTTGAGTTGTCAGGCTGATCTGTATGTTAGGTCTGTGGTCACTGCTGTTTAGATTCTTCTGTAAATAAATACATTGGCATTTAAATAATCATTAATGAGTGCTATTGTTAGTGGCCTCTCTGTACTCAGTTTAAAACTAGTTAAAACCTGTAAGTCTTCATATTTTTCCAGGTCTTAGTTTCCTGATTTTTTTTTTTTTTTTTTAGCAATATTTATTATTTAAATGTTCGAGGAAAAAAAAAAAAGTAGATTGCAAATCTTTAAGTTGGTTACGTGACATTTTGGGATTTACAGGAAACCATGAGGGAAAAAAAAAAAAGGAATATATTATTTTGAAATGCAGCAAACAAGATATTGCATTTTATGTCCATTCCTACAATGTGCTTTAGCTATTTAGCATTCATTGTAATTTTCACATTTGTGTGTGCTTTCTGTATGACAGATAACTCGAAAAAATACTGCTATCAGGAAAAACAAAGCAAAAACAAAGAAACAACTGTGGTATAACTTGTAGTCCAGTAGCTATAGATTTATGTCAACTGGAAGAGAAAATAGTAAGCTGCTTGGATGTTGGTGGGGATTTTTTTTTTTTTTTTTTTTAGGAAAAAAAGACTCATGTATACTGGTAGGACTATTAAAAAGCAGACAGACAAACAACAGACAAAACCAAAAAAAACTCAGAGACTAAACAGAGAGCAATTCTGTGGGTTTACTAGCATGTACTAAACCCCTACAACCAGAGCAGACTAAACAAGTTTACGTGTTTCAAATATTTCCATGTTTGTTCTATAGTGCTCAGTAGTTTACGATAGAATAAATCATGTGACCTATGTGCACGTTCCATTTTTTTTTTTGTCATTAGGTGTGAAATGTCACGTTTGCTCCTTACTTCAGACATAATTAATTGGAAAATATACTAGCAATTCATTTGATTTTGAAACACAGCTTCATTGAAAGTGTTGCAAATAATCTGTTCCAGATCTTCTCTGTCACTTTGTGTTTATTAAATCAAATAACTGTAAAGCATACATGAAAATATTTCTCATGTGGTCTAAAAAGCACTACCAAAAGCAAGCAGAAGCAATACTCTGCTGAAGTTTGGAAGATTTTTTTTTTCTTTCTAGAAATTAAGCTTATGCGCTAAGATTCATTTGCAAGCTGCTCCTGCTAGAGTTTGCTTTTTGAGTTACGTGAAGTACGACATTTGTAATGAAATAGTACCTCATATGTTCTAAAGACTAAATAGAAAACCTGAAAATGTTTAGGCTTAGAATGTGAACTCAAAACTCAAAATGTGAGTCTCTCTGATCTTCTGACTACATCTAAGGGGAGCGTACAAATCTCAAAATTGATAACTGCAAGTAAGAGGAAATCCTGGTGTACATATGAAGATATACGTGAAATAGTTGAATTGTAATTCTAAAGTATGTTGTAATTTTTTTCAGATGTGTGCACTGATAAGAAACTTCTCCCTGAAAGTTTGGACAGTAAAAGACCAAAGTCAATTAAGTTGCCAAGTCAGGCCTATATTAACCTACCTCTTTGGAAGGATGATCAAGGAGAGAATACAGTAGAACATGAAAGCTTTGAAGAAGGAACCTCTGCCAGTTCTACAAATAGTACTCCTCAAATGACACCTACAAACAGTCTGAGCAGAACACCGCAGAAGAAGAAGACTGATTCAGTTCTTTATGGATGTGCAGTCCTCCTCGCATCTGTTGCTCTGGGCTTGGATATTAGAGAGCTGAACAAATCACAAGGTCCAGATGAACTCTTGCCTAAAGATGAGAAGAAGAAACGTGATGGAATATTTCAGCGTGCTTCAAAATTTCGCAGGAGTGCGAGCCCTACAAGACTGCAGTCCAGAAAAGAAGAAACGGGTATTCCATCCTTAAATCCAGCAGCAAGTACTGTGAATCTTCTCTCTATGCCCTCCATTTCCACAAAATGCCTACTTCAATCTGACAGTGAAGATACATATGTAAGCAGTGTGCTTGGTGATTGTGATCCACGTAATTCTAATGAGGACTTTTTATCTTATGAAACTTATGAAAATAAAAGAGAACAGACAATACAGATGGCTCCTAATACAGTTTCTGCACGATTGAAAAATCAGCCTTTTAATCTATGTCTGCAACAAGAGTCTCAAAAAGTTCCAAATGCTTCCTCAATGAAGACAAGTGTGTTGAGTCATAGACGAACCTTATCAGATGGGAACAATTTTCACACCACAGGTAAGTGATTGAGAATTTAAAATGTGGGGGGATTGTTAACTTCAGAAACAGAAAATGTAGGGAAACTAACCATTCACTACTGACTGGGTGTTTGTCATATGTTCAAGTGTTAGGTCAGCCTTCATAAATGTATGCAGTTAAGCTTTAGGTGTCCAAACCCTGAGCTGTCTGCACTTGGAATAGTATCCTGTTACAGGGAAGGTATTATTAAGATTCAAGTGGAACAGTTATTTCCTCAGGTATTGCAAAAACAGATTTCCCTAGCTTTTTTGTTAGCAATAATGTGTTTTTTGTGTGAAAAATTCATAACACTGAGAGAAATGTTTGCTTGTTTCACGGTCTGCATATGTGAGGGAATTAGCATCATTATAATACTGTACATTTTTAAGTTCAAGAAGAGAGAATCTGATATGATTTGATTTGCTTGTTTGACCGAGGAGTTGTCATATACTCTGCAAATCTTTGAGCTAAGCTGTTGATTAAAAAAAATTGATTTAAAAATGACTTTAAATTTGGTTAAGGTGCAAGTGGATTTGTTCATAGTTAATGAATTCTTGAAAAGAACAGGAGTTCTAAACTGCACTACTGGTGTTCTATAGTGGCTTAAATGTAATATCCTTTATGGTACTCTGTGCGTATGTAATTATTCATAACAACCTGACAAATATTGATGGCTGTATTCTACTGTTAATATTCATTCAAGAAGTGGATAATTAATGCTTTTTCTTGTTTCTAACAATGACATAGAAATTTTTATAGTCTCTAACAAAGTATAGAAGAAAGATTTCATTGAGCACTGCTGATCCTTCTTTAGGAAATTCCCCACGAATGTATATGAATGTCTTAATTTTTTTCTTTTTTTAAGAAAAAAAAATCATTAATGCTTGTGGTAACACAGTTTTGCAAATGGCAAAGAAATCAAGGAGGCACAGAGTTTAAATTCTTCTCTTGTTTGTCTGACCTTTTCGTTCTGTCAGCTAATGGATTTGCTTCAACCGATGATGTCTCCAAGTTGCCCGTTCTTTCAGTTACTGGAGCTCTACATTCTCCGTCTCTTCAAAGAAGCAGCAACCACTGTGGTATTTCAAATGAAAAACAAAGAGCTATGAATATTATATCAAGGCCTCGACCTTCTTCTGTTAGAAGTAAAATTGATCCATGGCAGATTCTTCCGCATATTATGAAACCAAACTCTAAAGACTCCAAATGCTTAGAGGGCGGTACAGATCCAGACGTTCACCTCTTGCCAGACACTGAGGAAAGAACTAACTGCCACATGCCCTCATTACTTGATATTGATGTGGAAGGTCAAAACAGAGACTGTACTGTGCCTTTATGTCGAATGAAGAGCAAAACATGCCGGCCGTCTATATATGAACTGGAGAGAGAGTTTTTGTCTTGAGTGCCTTTCATTTTAAATATTTTCTTTTTAAAGGAGAACAAATATAAAATTCTTGTCCACCTAATGCTTTATGCTGCTGTTTTTTTGATGTACTGTAACAAATAGTACCAAAATTATTAAAGTGGGCAGCTAATTAAGGAAGTGTGATAGGTGCCTTTTTCAAATGGAATCCCAGCTAGTACTTCTAGAAGCACAATACTTCTCAAAGTTCCTGAGCGTATTTTGAATGATTAAAATAACATACTCATCTCCCTCTGCAGCGTTACATACATTTTCTATAAATTTGAATTATTTTTCTGGAAATCTAACTTTGCACATTGAAAAACTGAAGGACATGTGGTAACATTGTGTTCACTCAATAAGAGTTTAGCATAAGGAGTTATCTGCAGCTAGCTTCTATATGCCTTGTAGAATTATGAAAGGGGTCAAGGGCTTAAGATGCCAGTATAGAAAACTGTTCAGTCCCCATTAATGGCTGGTTACATTTTGGCATGTTATACTGAAGTTGGTTAAGGACCAGCAGCTGCATTTGCAGTCTTTGCCCTTGGTGTTTGAGAGAACTTTCAACTGTGTGCATTAGTTTCTTCAGAAAGTTTTACTGCTTATGTAAACACTTGGGTTTCAGCCACTATATTGATTTGAGAAAGTAAACTTTAATATTTTGATTGGATTAAAGGTATTTGACATGCTTTCTAATGTGAAACAGCATTCCTTGTAGGTAAGGATACACTGGAATGTAAATATTTGTACTCTTAACTTTTTGAAGACTGCAGTGTTTGCACTGAAAAGAATATTCTTGGCTTGGAATTTTTTTTTTTTTTTGTATGATGGAGAGGATTATGCCCTCTAGCCCCTCTTTATTTTTTAAAAACTCTGCTGCACTTTTTATTGAGAAAAAATTGATGGGATTAAGAATGACTGTTTTTTGGGGTTTAGGTGATTCAGCAGTGCGTTCTACTGCGCACAAATTTTAGAGCAGCAAAAACGAAGCATTGACATTTTCATTATATAATTTCTGAAGCTTTTCTTCCTAAATTTACTACTGATAGCCCCCTTAGAAATTAAAGGGCAAAGAGATGTGCTTGGCTGCTTTTCAGAGATACGACAGTTTCATAAAATTCCAAATAGTTAATTGTGGTGGGAGGCTTAACCTTGATTAAAAAATAACAATAAAAAACCTTAACAGTTTATTTACAATTTCACTAAGTGAATAAGTAAAACCAAGTGTACAGTCTCTTTTATTTGATGAAAGCATTTCTAGAATTAAAGGAACATCCCTCATATTCCAATACTTGAAATCTTAATTTGCATATCTTTTGACAAATAGTCTTCATAAATAAAATTAGGTCACATTAGAGCAACATTACCATGTACTCCTCAGAGCAGTACTTTGCTGAGGCTTTTTGTTGTTTGTTCTGGGGTCCAAGTGTTCAAGTGTTAAATAGAATACACATTTACTTAAAAGCTTCAAAGCCAGGAGATTAAAAAAGGAAAGTTTCTATTTTAAGGCTGGTATGCAGTAGGTTGGTTACTTTGAGAATGGTAGGTAACTAGACATACAAAATCATGAAATTGAAATCACATAGAGTGGAACACAGATAAATATCATTTCCCAGCTACCTAAGTGAAAGTAGAAAAGGGTTTCCTTCAAATAGTATTTTAACTGAAAGTGAAGACAAATAGATTAGTTGTCTGTAAAACTACATGCCTGCATAGCAGATTATTACATTTTGTTCAAACACTCTTATTTCAGTAATCTTATTTCCTTGTCAACGTTATTCAAGTTACGTGCTGTTATTTGACTTTTCTTTAAATTCAGTTTCATCAGTACACTTCAGTAGATGAAATCTATTCCAGTTCTGATAAAAAAATGTTTTTGTAAAACAGTTGTGTAATGCACATGGATCAAATCTTGAATCTATTTTGCTAGTCCATTTATCTTCAGGGCATAATTAGAAACCTAGAACATTATGTGTATTTCAACTCCGATCAATTACTCTGATGCAACACTGAGAGCAAAGGAGTTGATTGTATTATATGTTTCTAAAGAAAGTGTCTCTGTTTTGCTTTCTAAAGGAAAATCTCAGGTGCTGAATTAATTTTGACTTACAAACTTTTGTATTTAAAGGTTTATATCACTTGTGGAATTTTGCACCCTTCATTTTGTAATCAGAGTCAGCTTAAAATGCTCTTTGTGGGCTATATTGTTTTCACTTATCAGTGGCTTATCTCATTGTTAAACAAAGACTTCTATTTCTGTTCAGTTGATAATTTTGCTTGAGAACAGGTCATATTATGACCAGCCCAGTGTATTATAATTAATTTAGAAGTATGTATTCCACCTCTCAATCTGAGAGGGTTTAGGTAAGCCATCTTAATTAATTTTTCTTTTGTGATGCAGTCTTTCTAAGCTTTAGTCTATAGAACTTTATTCTTGTTTTTCATAGTTCCATAGGCCAGTCTTCACTGAATCTAAAAAAGAGAAAAAGAAAAATATTGCAATCGTGGTTTTGCAGTCTCTGTTTTACTTGCCACCAGAGAAGCTTTTTATGAAGTTAGAGCTATCTGGTATGCTTTAAGTAATCTGTCTTGTTTGAAGTTATATTTATTTCAATGTAGGTTAATAGTCTGACCAAATAATAAATTATGTTGATTGTTTTAGCATAAAACTGAAGGTGCTCATGCTACAAAGATTAAGATAAACACTTGACATGCTGTTTTACAAAACCTGATGATTTAAATGTTTTTATTTAAAAAATAAATGTTTTGTAGCTACTGGATTGCAAAGTGACCTGCATTTTCTTGTAAAAGATATATTTATAGTATCTTAACTTTTACAAATGGGTTCTCAAGGGAATAGCCAGGAACTGTAGACTACTGCCAGTCTATTCTTGGAACGTTAGGGTGCAATTGTTAATTTAAGTTTAATTATCCAGCTCGGCAGGTGAATATTCTTGTTATTCTTGTATTTGATGTGGGCAGAAACATACAGTGTGAGCTTTTTCTTTCTTTTCTGTGAGCATATATATTTTGGGGCTATTATAATGATAGCTGTGTATTACAGAGTTGTTAGAGTAGTATTGAAATTCTGTAAATGAAGTTTGCACCTGATTGAGCATCAAAAATACGGGTAAGGATTTATTTGTGTGGTTGTTGTTAAGACAAATGGAGCAATGATTTTTCATGTAATATTTTCTGTGACCTTTTTTTGTGAGCTTTCCTTTTCCATTCTCCACATTACATTATGGGCTTTTTAGCCCACCTTTGGATAGGGAGATGAGGAAGTATCTGTTTGCACAGCAACAATATAATGAAGTCTCCAGTGGTGCAGTGAAATTCAAAACTGTGAGCCCAATCTTATAAAGACATCCTTGTGTGAAGATTTCAGTGAGGCTGATGAGGTAATATACATTTCATGTAGCCAGTGAGTGTCAGTATTGAGCCTAGGTATGAGTATTTATAAGCCAAGCTGCACAGGCAATTTATATTGTTGACAATATATTGTTGTAATGATTTGCAGAGAAGTGTATGACAAGGGAAAAGATTCCATTGCTCATTAGCCACCTCCCTTTTTAGAATGACCAACCAGGTTACTATGCTGCGTACAGCATGAGACTTTCTCTGGCACATTTTTTGATGCATATGTAAGGTACCCCAGGTTTTCCAGCATTAGATACTCAAAATTAAGGCCACTGAGTCCTTGCAAGAATCTAACAGATGTCTTTCTGGTTGTAAGTAAAAATGAGCAAACCAAACTCGAATTAGCCATCTCAGTATTGTTAGAAGTCCAGTAAATTGATAGAATAGCTGTTTTCATACAATTTCATGATATCCTGAGTTTGGTGGACACTCAAGGATCATTGAGCTCAATTTCTCACTCTACACACCACTACCCAAAATCCAAATAATGTGTTTGAGAGTGTTGTCCAAATGCTTCTTGAACTCTGGCATCTTGGGGCCGTGACCACCACCTGTTCCAGGGCCTGAACAGTGCCTCAACCAAGTGCTTTTTTCTAATAAGCTAGAGAACAATGCACAGAGCTTTGCAAGTAGGATGGATTTACTTTATTTCACATAATGAATTGTTTAGGTTGGAAAAGACCTCTAGAGATAATGTGACACCTTCCGCTGTTCAAGCAGGACCAGCATTTTGTGCAGGACCATGTCAAATTGAGTTCTGAATACTTCTACAGATGGAGACTTCTGTGCCAGTGTTTGATTGCCTTCACTGTAGAAATGTTTTCTCATGGTCGTCACGGTGGAGCTTCCTCCAGGCTGAACAGATGGAGCTCTCTAAGCCTTTCATCATGGAAGAAGTGATCAAGTCTCAAATATCTTCATGGCCCCATACTGGATTTACTCTGGTAAGCCTGTATTTGTCTGTCTTGTAAAGCAGAGTCAGAACTGGATGCTTGGGACCACTGAGGTAACAGAAATGACTATTCATTTCTTTCACTGTTTTGCAAGATTTTTATCAGATAGGAGTAGGCAGTAGTAGTTTATGAAGCCTTTTTTACTCTGTGCTGCCTTCCAGATTGAAAGCAGTGTTTGTTGCTTCTGTTAAAATGGCATTTATTCTGCCAGGTAAATGCTGTCCACAGTTGTGAGGCTTGAACGATTCTTTCCCATTCCTGATGGAGAGGCAGTTGTGCTAAGAAGCAGCTGGATCTAAAGTGAGGTGTATCTGCAAGTAGTCTAGATAAGTCACATACATTGTCAAGAGATTTTAAGTTATTTTGCATTCTAGGCTTTTGATAATGCTGGATTATCACTTGCAGGCTATTTCCAAGGGCAGAGCATTCATCCAGAGGGAATCCACTGTTCAGGTGCCTTCTTGATTCACTTAGAGAAATGAGTATGCATCTTCTGCATGTGTACATGCTGTCTAGAATGTTTGAGGCAAAATGTGAATGTTTTATCAGCCACTCTAGTTCTTAGCCAAGTACCTACTTTTCTCATAGTAGAATCCCTGTAATCATTCGTTTTGCTGGCTCCACTCTCAATAGTGGAAATTTTCATCACTATTCCTTATTATACGTGATGCATCTACTTGATGGCTGGCTCTTGAGACTGGAACAGAAACACTCCAGCAAGTATTCCTTGTGGGTAAAGTAGACAGATGTTTGTGGGCAAGCAAATGGTATTGTTACAGGGAAATTTATTTTCCGCATCTGGAGCTGCTTTTCTTATAATAGCTAGAAGTTGTCTGCTTCTAACTGAACAGAGAGAAAACTTTTGATTGTACCTTAGCCATTTAAGACTCAGTAGAAGTTAGGGTTTTTTTTAAGAATTTTTTCTGCATGTACCAGGTGACAAGTGTATATAGAACAATTTTTTTTATTGTGTAGAGACTGGTTATGTATCACCCTCTTCCTTTTGCAGTTGTAACATAATCATACCTTTATTTCATATTGTGAGTGGACATCATATTGTGAGTGGACATCTTTTGATTCTGTTCAGGACGTTGTTACTGATGTAGTTTCCACAGCACGGGACAGCAAAATGGTTTCTCTCCTTGCCCTCTGCTCTAGCAGATGTAGGCAATTTAGCACTTTTGGCTCAAATCTGTTTGTTTGTTGTTTTCTTTTTATCCTAGATTATTTACCTATTTCTCTAAAGTCTGTTACCCTCTCTTTATAAAAGTATGCCTGGGAATTTGGTTCAGGACTTCTTAGGATGGATTGTTTCCATAGGTCAGACTTCATTCAACAGCTATTGCTGTGGTAGGAAGCAGCGCTAAGATGTTTGCTCATCTTAAGTGTTCTCCCAGTTTTAAAAGAGCATCAGATCTCCCATGTTTATAAACAGGTGTACCACATTCCATCTCAGCTTTTTCTTTAGGAGGATAAACCCTGCAGTTCCGTCTTTCCTCCTGAATATCTTTCTGGGAATTGAATCCCCCCCCTGGGCACTCTACTGCATTCACAGTTTGGGATGGAAGCAAAGCATTGCTCAAAAATCTCCAGCTGAGATCTTTACTTTCATCATCTGTGAGAGCATCAGAAGCCTTTTCATGATCAAAATACATCTGCTACCTTCTTCCATTGCCAGATGGCTTGTTACCCTGTCATAAAAAGAAATTAGGTTAATTTGTCAAGTCTTGTCTATATGTGATGTCTTTGAGGTGCTTGCATGTGATCCTGGTTGGCTTTTTTTTTCTGTTTGTTTTTCAAATACTTGAGGGAACATTGAAGGTGAGCTGACTAGCTCCATTAAAAATAGAAGGGGTGGAGGGAGAAGGTAGGGTAAAAAACCCCTCACCATCTGCTCGTTCTACAGTCTTTTCTGTGATTCTCAGAAATGACCACTTTAATCAGATCAGATTCAGAATTATGTTCATCTAGCCCTGCTAATTAGGGATTTATTTCCCCACTTGCCAAGTTTTCCCTAGCGTGAGCTTTACCTGTCTAGGTTGAAGTCTTACCTTTATGAGTTGGTATTAATTGTGCTAGCAGCTGCTTAACGTCTGATCCTTTTGCAAAAGATTGATGCAAATCGGATAATAAATACTTAAGACTTCTTGGAATTAGTTAATGAATTGAGGCTTTGCTTGCTTGCTGGAAATTCTATCATGACTTTTCTTACGTGTATTCTTTTGTTGTTGCTTGGTTTTGTTACTGCTATATTTATAAATGGCTTTTGGGGGATTTTTCTTCCAGTTTCACATGATTTTGTTGTAAATACGTGTTTTATTTTTCCTAAACTTCCTTTTCTTCAGCCTCGTCTTTTCTTAGCAATGAAGAAATCATGGTTTACCCAAGTTAGCTATAGTTTCATTTCTCTCTCACACTGAAATGATTTTTAAGCCATGTCCTTGATCCAAAGATACAAACTTCATTTCCCTTTAGACTTTTCAAGCCTGTACTTGGGTCTTTCAGGTACTTTTGTTAGTGTGAGGGAGGAAAACTGAGTGCCTTGTTTTAAAAATAAATTCACAGGCTTTTTAAGTACCTGTGGTTTGTTTATATTTTGGGCTTCTGAGCAAGCATACAAATCTTGGGTAGATAAAGTCTTCATCTTTTTCCCGTTCTTGAATAATCTTTGTATTTTATGATTTGTATTCAGATTATGTATTTTTTTTAAATTATGCTAGCTGACTCATTAATACAATGTCTTTTACTCTTTCTTATCCTTACTGGGGTGTTATACACATACAACCATCTAAGACTAGTTCTATTCACTCTCTTCTCTCCCCTTGCCATCTTCATAAAATATTTCTCCTCATTTTTAGTTTGATGTCCAACTTGCCTTATTTTTCTGTGTGCCTTTGTCAACTGCCCTGCCCCTTGTAATCTTCACTTAAAATCCTTCTCACTAGATCAACATTCTAGGAGAAATCTTTGTCTAATAGCTTACAGGTGTCTGATACTGAAGAGTTAAAAACACAGAATTTGAATATCATCGATTCAGTGACCTCTCCCATGCCACTTTCAAGAATTATTAAGTGCTTTTTCAAGAGAGAATTAGAAAATGACCTTATGTGGTTGCATGGAAACAATGAAGCCAACGCAGCTCACAGTTGGTGTTAAAAAATAAAAGCACTTTAGGACTTAGAAAAAATTCTGTAAAGATAGATTGGACTTAAACTTCTAGAAATTTCTACTTACTTTTAGATACTGTCTTCTCATTTTGGTGTTTCATATTTCATTAAATTTTATTTTTAATATTTAATATTTCATTTAATACTTTACTCAAAAGCCATTTTAGAAGCTGCTTTACTTCTGTGTTTTTCAGTGCAATGATTTCAGCAGAGAAGGTGTAATTACAGGCAATGCAACCTGGAGGTCTGACCCACAGTTCCAGGCCAGGCTTGACATTTGATCTTGGGCAACCCACTTCACTCACTTTGTAGCTTTTGTACTGTCTCTGGTCTGTAATTGGACGTAATTATTTCATCCTTTTCTGCAAAACACTCGAGGAATTCCAGTCACCATTTTTCAGTGGCAAGCAAGAGCTACAACACAGTTAATGCTTTAACTTTATGCACACACTAGCACTAATTCTTAGCCTGGGAACTGAATACACTGCCAGCTGTACATACTTTTTCTTTCAGAGCGCAGATTCCTAAAAGTTAAAGTTTAACTTTGGTAAGGGAATACTTTGAATAAAAACTGTCTACAGTGATTGTAGTAACCAGTAATTGTCAGGGAAAAAAAAACAGTAATTGTCAGAATAGGGAAATAAACACATAAAGCTCAGTGAGTTTTTCAAGGTTACAATGATTGGTCAAAACTATTAAAATTTAGCACTGATTTCCTTTTTCATACAATACGTGCTATTCCTGTTCTTCCCCTTATCCTAAATTCTTTAAGTTGCTAGGTTTGACTTTGAGTGTGTGTCTGAATAAAAGGACTCTGTTTCAACTACTGCTGCTTAGTATTACTTTTGCAAAAACTGTTATCTAATTGCAACCCACTTAACAAGAGGGCAAGGAATAAGAAAATCTTCCCTAGAGAAGAGTGATGTTACAGCTTTTTGGCCTAAGTGTCAAGATGAGTTTCCTATGCTCTTCTTCACAGCAGTGTTTCAGTCTTGGAACTATCTTTACCTTGGAAATAGGATTTGATAAATTAATGTGAAACTTGAAGATGAGGGTGGAGAAAAGCCATAGTGTCATTTAGTCATCTGACTTTACACAAGTTAGTATCTACTGTGAATTGGAAGAAGGAAGAACTGGGTGAGTCTCTGGAGGCTCTGTTGATGGTATAGAAAGCCCTTGACTCATTACCAAGCAACAGAAATGGAATGCTTAAAGCGATGCTGTAAACTCATCTCCATAAAGTACAGATAGTGCAGTAGTTTGTTGCAGAGCTACTGGGAGAAACAGTTCATTGCTATCAACATTCACCACCATGGTATTTGCATGCTTTAGAAGTATGAATATAAGATTTGAGAAGTCAGTAAGACTGAAAGGATGTGAGGTTTTAAAGCCTCCGGCTTTGAATTCTAAAGGAATTGATAGAAGAGAAACTGCCCAACAGCACTGCATGATTTCAAGAGTCAGTTCTTTAAACAAGCCAAAAGCATGGTTCTCTGCCCTTAATCACCTAGAATAACTGAGGTTTTCTACAAAGTCTGCTGATTAAAAGTTGTCTTTCGTTATCTTTACTTCTGACCATACAGCTTTCAATACTACTGTGGCTGTGAGCTGCAGCTGTGCTCATACACAACTGATGTTTGGGAGCAACCAGAGACCTATAGAAAATCACAGTGGTGACCAACAGCCATTCTCTTTTCTTTCAGTGATATATTACTTTCAGTTGTTTTTATAAGCAGAGCTGGTTGAAACATTTCAATAGTACTCTTTCACAAAAGAAAAGCAAAACTGTCAAAGCCGAAACTCTTTGTGAAAGTGTTTTTGATAACATTGATTCGTCCCCAGTTTGTCTCTGAGGGCATCAAAGAAAATTGACACTCAAATCCTGGCTAGACCCTTGGGAGATCTGAGCAGTCCAGATCACTGGTCTGAGGCCACTGGGATGAAGTTCAACAAGACCAACTGCTGAGTGTTGCACTTTGGTCACAACAACCCCAGGCATTGCTACAGTCCTGGGGCAGAGTGGCTGGAAGACTGTGCACAGGGAAAGAACCCGGAGGTGCTGGTTGACACTCATCTGCACATGAGCCAGCAACGTGCCCAGATGGCCAAGGCCAATGGCATCCTGGTTTGTATCAGAAATAGAGCTAGCAGCAGGAGCTGGGAGGTGATAGTCCCTCTGTACTCAGCTCTGGTGAGGCTGCACCTTGAGTAATACATTCAGTTTTGGGCCCCTAACTGCAAGAAAGGCACTGAGGCCCTGGAATGTGTCCAGAAAAGAGCAACAAAGCTGTGAAGGATCTGGAACACAAGTCTTAGGGGAAGTAGCTGAGGAAACTGAAACTTGTTTGGTTTGGAGAAGAGGGGGCTGAAGGGAGACCTTATTGCCCTCTACAACTCCCTGAAAGGAGATTGTAGCAAGGTGGAGGCCAGCTTCTTCTCCCAAGTAACAGTAATAGGATGAGAGAGAATGGCCCCTCAAGTTGCACCAGTGTTGGTTATTAGGTTGGTTATCCAGGCTGGATATTAGGAAAAATTTATCCAAAAGAGTGGGAGGCACTGGTACAGGCTGCCCAGGGAGGTGGTTGAGCCACTGTCCCTGGAGGTGTTCAAGAAACATGTAGGTGTGGTACTAGGGAACATGGTTTACTGGACAATGTTGATGGAAGGTTGGATTAGATGATCTTAGATGTCTTTTCCAACCTTACTGATTCTATGATAGATTTTCCTACTGATCGCAACAGATTCTACTCTTCTTAGTCAGAATTCTTGCATTTCAACTCATTGTATTTCAGCAATAACTGTTATCATTCCTCTCTTCATCTTGCATGTTTGTCTTACAATTTTAAATATAATTATAAATACCTTTTGGTAAGTGTCATGAAAGCCTAAGATTCTCAAGACTTAATGATTCTTCATGTGCTCACCCCGGTATGCTCCTTTTGACTGGAAAACAAACTAGTTCTTGTAAGATCTACCATAATTAACATTCAGATGCAAGTTGAATCATCCATCATGTGATGAATAGATGAGAAACAGTAAATGAAAAGTGATATCTTATAAACTCATAGATTTAAAATCAGTTAACACAGAGGGAGTTTGCCCAATGGCACTTTAATGCATTAGATTAATTTGCTAGAAGACTAAAGAGGAAAGCAAGATTTAGTTTCCTAGGGTGGTGAAAGCAATGCCTCATAAGTCTTAATCACGTTCTTATTCTGCTGTCAGCTGTGTCCTTTTGAGTAAGACTTACTGAAAACAATAGGTCTTTTGAACAACTTAAATGTGTGTAAGAACTTCTTATGCTCTTCTCCCACAAAATTAGGGTTCATCTGCTTCCCTTTGCCAAGAACTGAAATACCAAAATAGAACTTTAACAGCTTTTTTCAGTCATGATAGCCATATAAAACTCTGTCATCTTTTGATACCCAAGGCTGCAAGCACATTTTAAAAGCTTCCTTTTATTCCTTCTGGGTACAGCAGAAGAGCAGAGCCAATTTCTGCCCAGATATAAATATTTGACATCTGCTTGTCCTTGTGGATTATGTGGAAGATTGAACTTCAACCTATTCACTTATCAAACCCAATTAGGCTCCTCATTCCTCCAGCAATGGTGGTAGTGTGCGCACTGCTAAATCCATCTACTACTCACAGCGGTGAGGATAGAAAAAGCAAAAATCAGCTGAGGGCGAAGGTTTGCTTTGCACTTGGAAATGCAAGGATCATCTTGCAGATGATGTGTAGCTTCAGTGTAGAACTTGGAACTTTATGTTCCAGCTAATTATCTATTTGAGCATTTAACTGTAAGGTAAGGAGCCTGACAAAGTAATCTGTTAAGAAAGAAGTACAATGGTACAGCAAAATCAAAACTGTTTAAAGAAACAGACTTTCTTTACCTGGCATCAGTAATCTACATGATGATGCATATGGGGCAGGATTATTAATTATTCCACCTTTACAAGTGGCATAATTAAACAAGCTAGCAGTCCAGTATAAGCATAGCAGAATTAATTGCCATAATGTTTTCTTTTTAATTTGCTATTCGAAGCTTAAAGAGGTGTCTTCCTTCCTTCGCAACATGGTGCTATAGGATTTCCTGGGAGTATTTATTTCTGAGCTTCCTTAAGGCTCCCTTTGCTATAACTGCTGGCTGGCATTTGTGGCCATATGAGAGTAGTTTGCAGGGTAGATGTAAAAGAGGAATTATGCAGCATTAATTCTGGGCCTCTTCTCTGGATTGTACAAATTAAAAGCATACTGCAACCAGATTGAGTGGTTAAGAAATGAAGGCTCACTAGATGCAGTTCCCATATGAGGAGATGATGATCCAATGGTTAGCCCTAACTATACAGACCACAAGCTGAAAGATGATCTTTTGGTGGGACTGACCTGCAGAGGATGCAGGACCCTGACTCTGAAGTGAGGAGAACACAGGAAGCACACATGGCTGAGTGCAGAGTCCAGCTGCATTCCCTGTGCTGCAATGAGAGGAGCTGCAGTATGTGGGATGATGGATGGATGATTGTGTTGCTACCCTTGTTTTGAATAATGAGTCTGAGGCTATAAGCAGGAGAAGAGGACCTATTTTTTCTGCTAATGCTGATTTAATTCCCTTTTAAATTTTTTTCCAAGTGCCTCTATTCTAATAATTAATCCTCTTGAGAAGATATCAGTTGAAGTCTAAGATATCAGTCCCTAAATGCATGTTGAATATGTGCTTCTGGAGATGAATAGGTGTAAAAATGCCTGTTTCAAAATAGTTTTAAGCTTTATCTCAGGGAATTAAAGGTATCTCTTCCAGAATAAAAAAAAAGAATGTGTAGAAGAACCATAAAATGGTTGCAGTTTTAGCCTCACAGCTCCAAAAAGTCCAAAAACCAAACCAAGCAACAATGGAAAATCAAATCAGCATAACAAAGTTTTTGTAGCTTCATTTCTCAGTTATTGTTAAATCAAAATATAGAGCTGCTCTGAAAGTAATGCCTCCTATTAGATTGTTTCTGCCTACCTTGGAGGCAGATGTTTGTGGTACAGCAGTAGTGGTTGAACCTTCCCAGCAACATTCTAATACTTATTGTTGCTGTGTGACAAATGGTAGAAGAGGGGCAGTCTGACAAAATGCTATGGAAGTGCATATGAAACAAAGGTGTGCCATGCAGAAAAAAATGGCATTCATTTCATGGCATCATGTCATGAACTTTTTCTTCAGCAAGAAATTCACAAGATCACAGAATCACAGAATGGCCAGGGTTAGAAGGGACCTCAAGGATCATGAATCTCCAGACCCTGCCACATGCAGGGCCACCAACCTCCCCATTTAATACCAGACCAGGCTGCCCAGGGCCCCATCCAGTCTGGCCTTGAACACCTCCAGGGATGGGGCATCCACAACCTCTCTGGGCAGCCTGTTCCAGCACCTCACCACTCTCTCTGTAAAGAATTTCCCCTGGCATCCAACCTCAATCTTCTAAAACCATTTCCCCTTGCCTTTCTGTTATCTACCCTTTCAAAGAGTTGATTCCCCTCCTGTTTGTAGGCTTCCTTTAGGTACTGAAAAGCTGCACTGAGGTCACCCCACAGCCTTCTTTTCTCCAGGCTGAACAAGCCCAGCTCCCTCAGCCTGTCTTCATAAGGGAGGTGCTCCAGTCCCTTGATCATCTCTGTGGCTCTCCTCTGGACCCTCGCCAACAGCTCTCTGTCTTTCTTGTACTGGAGGCTCCAGATTTGGACACAGTACTGCAGATGGGGCCTCACAAGAGCAGAGTAGAGGGGGACAATCATCTCCCAGTCCTTCCCTCTTCTGATGGAGCCCAGGATACCATTTGCTTTCTGATCTGCAAGAGCATGCTGCTAGCTCATGTTGAGTTTTTCATCCATCAAGACCCCCAGGTCCTTCTCTGCAGGGCTGCTCTGAAGGACTGAAGATAGTCCTCAGACAGTAAAATGATGTGTACTGTCTTTTGGGATAGGACAGGGATGATCCTTCTGGATTTCATGGAGCCTGAACAAATCATGAGCACTGACTGCTACATCACAATGCTGACAAATCCGAAGGCTCAAACTTTCTCCTGCAACATGTTAATACCAGGTCCTACACCATTTTGAAGACACATTGCCGACCTCATCTGTAATTTTCCACCACACCCACTATGTATTCTGGATTTTATGCCTTTTGATTTTCATTTGTTCAGGCTGTTAAAAGATGGATTGTGTGGGTATTTTCCTAGCTACAGTGCCATCATAGCAGCTGTGAAACTGGGCCACCTCCACTGGTGCATTGTGCATAGCATACAGAGTTTCTTTCATTGCTGGCAAAAATGCACATCTAATAGTGGTGACCATTTTGAAAAATTGTGTTTTGTACCTGAGAATTTACTCTATCAAGGTGTTATTGTGTTCTTTGCATCTATTGTTGTTTCCATGGAAATGAATAGAATGTATTACCTTCAAAGCAACCTATGTACTTAACAAAATCCAGTCTGTGGGACAAGCATCCATTCAGTTGGAACTGTAAGCTTAATTGCTTACAGTTACTAATTTTCATCTGGGAGTGCTTAGCCCACTTGAACTGTTTCTAAAGCTGGCAAGTGGTAATACTTAAAACTACTGTAATTTTATGAGACAAATCAATGCTCTTTGACAGCGTCGTACCCTATTTTTCTTCCCTTAAGAGCCTGTAACTGTGAAGTCATTTGTGATATAGTAGAATGCTTGTAATTTTGAAAGGTCATTGGTAGGACTTGTCAGCTTGTCTTGCTCTGAAAAAGCAGAGAAAGCAAAGAATAGATGGCTCTCTGCAATATAAGTTGGCATCTTCAGAAGTTTGTTACTTTAAGATGTTAGGTTAGAGTTCATATGTGTGATATTTTCTCTCACACTAATGTGGAAATTATGCTGAAGAGATTGAAGGCAAAAATATGTAGATAGAGCCTGGGTCAAAAATTGTTTTCACATGCTGAATTATTTATAACCTGGCTTGATCTTTTTGTTAAGCTTCTTGTGTCCACTAGATGTCACCAATGCATACCGTTCTCACTCAAGTTTCTATCCTTTTATATGAGATTTGAGTTAACAGGAAGATTTGTTAAAATTTATGGTACTTTTTGATACATAGACACGTAATAGATAAAAAATGAGTAAGATATTGCAAGGAACAGAAATAACATTTTATTGTTTTGAGTAGAGGAATGAGATCTCTCACCCAATTAGACTCTGCCACACACCTTGTAAATCCATTTCTTCCCTCATTCTTTAAGACATCTCACAGCTAGGGTAATCAGAACTGTGGCTTCTTGCACACTCCTGATCATCCAGAACTGGTTGAGGCAGCATATGTACAGTTCAAAAAGAGTTCACTTGCTGATTTTTTACTGTTGCTGTATATAGTGTTGAGCTCTGATGTTAGCTAACTGTAGCAATGACAGGGAGCAAGTTAGGAAGTTTGGGCAGGAAAGTGTGCAGTACAGAGTGGGTCACATAAACAGTGAAGCTATAGCTTTGGACAAGTTCCTTTATGCTTTAGCTGCTTCCTCGAGGGATTAAGGATGCCTTGCAGAGATGCTGTAAGTTTTAATTATCTCTAATTTTCCAATTAGTTTCCCTTTAGCTTAAAGAAAATCAGAACTTGTCTTAAGGGTAGTAAAGGGCTTTTAAACATGTCCAGGAATGTTAAATCCTATGTGTTTTTTTCTTTGAAGGACCATAAAGAGGAAAATAGCAGAACTGGCCTAATTTTGCATATGTTTTTTGAGGGGAAGAGATTCCTTTACTGTTTTTATGTGAAAGAGAAAGCAGTCATCTTGCTGAAGCTCCACAAAGGATATCTGGGCTTACTTCAACTTCTATATGACTTAGTGTGCAAGGTTGAAGAAGGAGACTTATTTGAAGTCTCAGCTTACCTGAGGGAAGTTAGTGAGGGTCAGTTTGAACAAACTGTGTGTATAGACAACTTTCTTTACCAGACCTTCTTAAAACTCTTCTGTTCTACCTGTATGAACAGCAAATTACTGAAGGTTTCTATCATGTTGCAAAACTCGTTCAGCTATGCAGGTTGCTTTTTCAGTGCTTATTATGCCTCATAAGTACTCTGTATGTCCTTGCTCCTCTCAGAGAGATGTATTTTTCTCTCTCCTAATCATTGTTGCAACTCCCTGTTTTAAGGATTCCTGCAAGTCTTGTAGATTTGTTTCACAAGGAGGGGATATGGAAGAAAATAAACCCTTGTTCCACATTCTCATTTCTAGGAAGAAGAGAATGCAGATACTTCAGTTAGATCACAATCCTAGCCTATCTTATGTTCTTTTCCTGTGTCTTGACAGAGAAAACTAAGTACTGGCAAGCACAGTACATCACATGATTTTTCTTTTGTGTTTCATGTACTGCTGTGACCTTCACATGTCCTCAGAAGCAAGCAGGTCAGGCTGTAGTGCCACTGGCAGCACTTTTCTCTCACCCATAAATAGCAAGCCAGCAATTGCAGAAAGCCGTGGTCATTTGAATTGGTAATACAGGCTTGGTATATAATTCCACTGCCACCCAAGTGAGCAAAGTTTAATGACTTTCTGCAACTATCTCATCTTTTACTCTCACTCCTGTGAATGCACTCTGTTGTTTCTGTGACTCGCTGATTCTTACAGATGGAAGTCACGCACCTCTGCTGCTCTTTGCATCGTCTCAAGAGCAGATTGATTGCGTGCTCAAGAGCGTGTCTGCCATCAGCAGCTAATGTCGCTGTGTACACAGTGCTGATGAGCCACACAACAATGGATGAAAAAAGGCCGGTTTTCTCAAGCCAAAATTCTTCTCCACATACAAAGTACTGTCAGTGTCAATTTTTAACAGAACGGGTCTCTGTGAACATGCCATTGTACCTGTGAGCAGCAGCACCCTGTTTCAGTTACAGTTCTGGAGGCATTTGTCTCTAACACCCCAGCGTTCAACATATACAGAGCGTTATATTGCCTTTTGAGGTTTTTGTAGAAGACTTGATCTGTCTTTGGTGTAAAAACATGCCAGGGTGGAAGCTTTTTTTTAAGGCAGAGGAATCCCTCCTCAGAAGGATGTTCCAGCTCCTTTTCTTGGCACGTGGACAAGGAGATGGACTCAGGATGACAAGACAATATGAATGTATGAGTTCACTAGGCCTGCATGCATCTGCATGAGTTCTCTTTTTTGCAGCCTTTCTCCTAGTCACCTTGTTTCCATGACCTTCAGGTTCTCTCTTGAATTTTTTGTTCTGCTACTTGAGCCCTGTTAAATGAGGTCTGCAGCCTTTCATTCTGATCTGTTCTTGTACTTTGAGGACATTGTCAATAGATGTTTTGCTCTGTGTTCCTTCAGGAATTTGTGATACTTTCTTGTGAGGAAAAAAATACCAGGTACAGATTTTAAGCTACAAAGTAGACTGACTGTAGAAGTGTTTGTTTCCATATGGCATATTGGAAATGCATATAGGACTCCCCTTATGTAGAAGAATGTACCAGAAACATCAAAAAATGTTTTAAAATAATGAGCTTCAGTTGTGTCAGTAAAAATGTTTTGTTAAATGTAGGCAATTTTATTTACTGAACGTTTGGAGTCTGAAATATTTATGTCAGTGACCTATTACTTTCTTCTACTGTTCTTTTACTTGTTTGTTTTAATTTGCAGATTTCATGACAAAGGATATTCCTGGTAGCATGAATATACTCGTGTCCATTCTGTCCCATTACAGAGACCTAGAAATTAATCTTGTGTACATTTTTTGGGTTTATTGCATTCTCCAAATCAAATTCAGAACTAATCACATGTTTGTTTGTTTGTTTTAAATCCACCGGTGACTGTTTGACCCCAGATATAACAAACTTTTTCCTTTTTTTTAGCTGTATTTTTTAATTCAATTCAAAATCAAATCATTCTTATAGTAGGAACTGGATGCTTCATATCTCTTCTCCATTTTTCTGTTTCTTTTTCCTCTAATAAAGAGAGCATCCAAATATCCTGTGCTGAGCTTCAGCAGGATGACTACCACCTCCTTCATGTAAAGCTTTATGTCCTTCTTATATAGTGGCAGCCAAACTGTACTCAGTGCTGGAGGTAAGGCCACACAGAGCACAGGGGACAATCTATGCCCTCATCTGCTTGCAGTGCTGGGCCTGGTTCAACTGGGAATATGGATGGTCCTTTGGGTTGCCAGGGCATGCTGCTGGCTCATGTTCAACTTGCTGCCAGCCACAGCCCCCAGAACCCTCCTGAGAGCTGCCAGCTCTTGGCAGGTCTCCACACTCCCCTGGTTCACTCTGGCCCAGGAACTCCCTGGGGGCCGCCATCCTCAGCCTGCTGCACAATGTGTCTGTGTGGGAATGAGCTCCTCAGTGACTGACTCCATTTTCTTCCTAACGTTTTCCCAAATGATGGAGCTACTAGAGCTCCCATGTCTTCCCTGCTGTTTCTTTTGCAATTGGTAGCAATTTGCTTTGTGAAGTGTCTTCTGAAGTTGTTTCCTCTCTGGTAATTCTGTTTTTAAGTGTCCTTTTTTACAGGTGTTTCTTGTGATTTAGCGTTTTCATTAGTGCCGAAGGAGCCAACAGCCCTTGCAGTGAGAAAGCTGACCTCTTTAGCCATCTGGTCTCACCACGACTCTCTGATAGGTGATCATGGACTCTGCTACATCTGACTTACTTTAGTCACAAATACAGAACCGTAAAACATCAAAAGTGCTTTTTTGTAACTGAACTTCCAGCAGCTTGCTTTCATTTGAAAGAGAGTGTTTCTGAAGCTGCTTTCTGCAGGTGTCATTGTACTGCTGGCACTGGCTCTGTAATCCAGCTGGAGACTGAGCTTGTAGCAGGGATGAGTCAGCATGGCTCCTCTGAGAACCACATTTTTCCTGCAACATCCCCTCCACACGGCCCATTAGGGCCTGGGTGCCTTGGGGTCACTGTGGGAAGCAAGATGAGAAATCACTTGCAGCATCTCTACTCTTGCAGTGTGCAGATGCTGTTAACCTGATCTCAGGCTTGCTGTGTTTGTGATGTGGTTCCAAGGTGAGTGTAAAATAATACTTGCACTATTTAGTTAAGCACAATGCTGTACAAAACAATTATGAGTGTGATGTGTGTGTACCAGGAGAAAAATAAGCTGTATAATAGCCAGAATGAATTCAGTAGCTTGTGACTGTGTAAGGTAAAGATGTGGAAAGGAATACAGCTCATTTTTGCCAGTTCCAACAGTTCGTGTTGTAAAAGAGAAGGTTTTTTTAGAAAGCTAATTTTAAAAAGTCTATAATATTTTCTTTGAGGGGCTTGGAAGTATTTCAGCGCTAATATATTCCACTGATCTCTGGTGCGAACTCACCTGGAGTACTGTGTCCAGATGTAGAATCCTCAGTACTGGAAAGGCATTGACCAATTGGAGAGCATACATAGGAGGGCCACAAAAATGATCCAAGGGATGGAACACCTCTCTTACGAGGACAGGCTGAGAGAGCTGTGGCTGTTCAGCCTGGAAAATAGAAGGCTCCAGAGAGACCTGAGAGTGGTCCTTCAGTATCTAAAGAGAAGGTATAGGAAAGAAAAGGATAGACTCTTCAGCATGGTCTGTTGTGACAGAACAAGAGAAAATAGTTTCAGTCTTAAAGAGGGCAGATTTTGGTTAGATATAAGGAAAAAGTCTTTTACAGTGAGGATGGTGAGGTACTGGAACAGTTGCCCAGAAATATGATGGATGCCCCATCCCAGGAGACTGTCAAGGCAAGACTGGATCAGGCCCTGGGCAACCTGGTCTGGCTGTGACTGTTCCTGTTCATTGCAGAGGAGTTGGACTAGACGGCCCTTAAACGCTTCTTCCAACTTTAAGAATTCTATGATTCTATGAATAACGAAGGTGGAAGAGGGAACTGGTGATTTTAAAGAAGAGCTTTGTTCTGGGAATTCCTCACAAACTCCTTTTCTGCAAATGTTAAAGCCCTGCAGCCTGGTTTTCTTGGGCATCTGGTAACCGCTTTGCATGGCACCACAGCTCAGTTGTAATTTGGGATACTGGAGATGTTCCTTTCAATCATTATTACTTGGAAAATATTTGTTGCGTATTCTTGCACAATTAGGTTGACATGATACTTTGTATTTTTTCTTAATATTTCATTTTCTAGTAAGATTTCAGATCTGCCACAGTTTTTTTCCACAAACATCTTCTTCCTGTTGCTGTCCTGTTATACTTTATCACTCTTCACTTAAAATGTGTTTAGCATATGGTTTTACGTGTGTGCAGCAAACTAATGATTACTTGAACAAATGCCCTAATGGAAGAATTGATACAGAATGCAAGAACTGGTTCATCTCTAATCCAATACTACCACGTTCCTGGGGACTGACTGTAAATTCACCTGTGTGAGAGATTCAACAGAATTTATTTCAAAGAGCAGATGGGGCCAGATCACCACAGGGCAGAAGTGGCTGCAGAGCATGAGTCTGTGCATGGTCGTCGTGCTGATGTGTGCTAATTGGGAAACCTGCAGTTCTTTAGCTCTATTGAATTTGCAGCCAAATTCAGACCTGTCTGGGCATGGGGCACTGAGCTTCACGGCATGGTCTTAGGCTGCTGAAACCTGCCCTGGGGGCCACATGGGGAGACCCCAGTCCCCTGGGAGCCACTCTTCTGCCTCCTTCCTGGTAGTGGCAGATTTCAGGCCAGGAGATCAGGCTTTGGGTTTGTTTTGCACCTGCCTCTTAGGTTTACAGCCCTGCTCCTGCTTGTCACCTCTGCCCAATTGCTTTTATGCGTTACTGCTCCTGCCAAGATTTCCCTGCTCATATAGGAGAGAAGATATTACATGTTTTCTTAAAATAACTGCAGGTGAAGGTTTTAATGCACATTGCAGGCACAGAGGGGACAAGTGGCTGCAAGTACATGTGAGAAGAACCTGTTTTCTTTGCAACTTAGTGTGCTGAAATAAAAATTGTTGACTACTTTCCCATGTCACAGTTCAGGCAGAAGGTTGGAAGTCTGAGAAGATTAGTTTAAGTGAGTTTAACTTCCTGAAATTGGATTTTTCCTGTTAACCATCTTTGATTGTACCTGTTTGGTGGCTATAAAGCAGGAGGATAGGTTAAAAGGAAAAAGCATATAATAAGAAATGATGTGTTAACAGCTAGAAAATGGAGCTTATAAGAAATTTTTATAAGTGCTGTGTGGAGTAACGCAAGTATATTACAGCATTTTCAATTGCTGTGAAACTGCACAGCTTTGCTCCAGCTTTCTTGTCGTCTGTGTCAATCTCAGCAGCCAGCTGATCTGTCAGCTCTATCCTTCCTTGCCACTTGTCCTCAGTAATTGCACTGGGCTGGACTCTTCATGCAGTGCACTTGGTGGGATGCATTGCCTTGGCCTGTGATAAGCCAGCAGTTGTTATCTCTCACCAACCCTGTGCCGTGAAATTCTGGTGGCATGATACCAAGCAGCAGAGGAGATGGTGGCATTTCTAAGTGACAGAATTACCATATCTTCTACAACCACTATTGAGATCCTCCATGAACAGAGAAAGATGCACAGAACCAATAGACATTAACAATGCAGAGGAATTGTAAAGTATCTTCTCCAACTGGCCTCCCTTTATCCCTTCGCTTCCTCCTTCCCCTTTCCCCCTTCCCTTCCCTTTTCAGTGCAGACCTTCCACTAAGAATTCAGTCTTAGGGTGAGATAATTAGCTACAACAAAGTTCAAAGTTCGATGGAGCACTTTCTGGAGAGTTACTGAGTTTTCTTTCTCACTATCTCTGATAAAACAGAGAGAAAATACAGAGAGAAAAAAAGAACATTTCTCAAGGACAGTAGACTGAAACATTAGTATGTGGAAAATACAGACTTACACAGCTACCAGAGAGCAGTAAGAGGGCAAGACAACTGCTAGTAGGGGAATTACCCTGTTTTCCTCAGCAGTGCTTGTAATCACCATGTCTGAAGCCACCAACAGCCAGATTTGTGTCCACCAGAACAAACTATCCTGGGACAGAGAACTTTGAAATGGAGTCATAAGTTAGATGAGCATATATCCCTTTTCCTCCATTTCCAGCTTGGAGTCTGGTAACATCACCTGGTATTTCTGCCTGTGAGCAGCCCCAGGCTGTGTGACCTTAATGGGGACCTCGGGGGCTGGCAGCCGGTGTGAGAAGGTGTGGATGGATTGGCTCTCTCCACAGATGTGATTCACAGAAGATGGTGAAGGAGGAGCAGACATTACCCAAAGACCCACTGAAGAGCTGAAATCTGGGAAATGCTGGTTGCTTGTCAAATGAACAGAAGTAATGCCACAGTGTTCTTATTGTTTGTTTCTAACGAAAACCTCTGATGAGATGAAATGGATGCTCACTGCTTTGTGATAGTATTTGTGGCTGCTTTGTATTTTCTGTCAGACATGCAGAATATCAGAAGTACATTTTCACAACTGAGAATCATTAGGTCTTGATGGAACTAGTTTGCTTAAGGACAGTAAGGGCAGGTAACTGTCATTGTGATGGGCAGCTGATTGTCTTCTCACTGGAAGAAATACAGTTTAGTCATCTCGAAGGGAGAAAATTACAGCATTGGATTTTCTTTCTTTCTAAAAGGCTCAAGTGAAACCCTGTGGGTGGTGGGAACATCGCAGCGCCTGTCACACCCTGTGCTGCCTCTCCCCTCCTCTCTGGCCTCAGCATGACAGAAAACATCTCACTGGAAAGATCACTGTATTTGGACTTTTGTTACAGCGATTCAGCAATCTATTTGTTGCTATCTTCTAAAATGCCCTTCCTACACCATGATTTAAAATACTGTGCTTTTTGCCTGGCTACCAGAATTGCCATGTTTTTCTCCAAGGCAAAGGTTTTCCAAGCCAGATTAGGCCAACAAAGCACTGCTTTATCTGCATGCTTTGGTAAAAGACTGTATGCTGAACAACTTACTGAGGGAGACAACTTCTTCCAGAGGCTGGGTGCTGTGCTCTGAGGAGGAGGTCAGCATTACTAGGTGGAATAGGCTGCTCTCCTGCAGTGTACACTGTCTTTAATGTGGCTTTACTTTGCTGATGAGGGGATCTAATGATTTAATATAACCTTCCACCACACAAAGCTAATCAAAATGAGGTCAGAAGACAAAATTAGTCTTCTCATGTTACTGAGAAGGAACAAAAATATCACTGACTTGCATGACACATGACCAAGCACTACAGAGAAAGACCTGTCAGTGTTTTCCTTTTTGCAGAGAAAAAAAAAAAAAGGCAACTTTGAGCACGTACAATTATTTTCTAAATCACCTTAGGACACATCTTTATTTTAAGAAAGGTAATTTTAAGAAGCTCAGTGATGTCGAGGTGAGAGGTATTACTAGAAGTGCTGCAGCCAGGTGGGCGAAACAACTACTTCTCTTTCAGCTCCCAGATAAAGCACTCATCTGGGCTCACACATTTATAGCGTACCACACGTGCAGGAGCCTGGCACTTTGCAGAGAAGGAAGATGTAACTTGGGTGCTTGGACAGGCCTGGTGTCTGCTGTAGGATCAGCCCAGCACTGATGGAGATCCATTTTATCTACCTTGTGATAAAGGCAGTCTAAGGATTGCAAAAGCACTGCTTTGTGGCCTGTCTGAACTAATGAAGGTGAACTCTCCAAGGTCCAGCCTTCTTCACCAGCTGAAGTTTTAATGGTCTTGCTTAATACAGAAGCAACCAATATGAGCATCAGCTGTGGGGTAAACTTGTGGTCCCTGAAATAGCCTGCTTCTACCTCCTGAGAGCACTCGTGTTGTGCTGCCCAAGTAACCTTCAGCTGCTGCACAGGTAATTATTTTTTTTTTTGTCTGTTTTACAATTGCTATTTAATGTAAATACAAACATTGAAGCAAGTTGTTGATTATCTCTGCAGTACAATTTTTTTTCTTGTCAGTGTGAAAAAAACTTGCAACAGCAGAGTCCTGCTGAGGGAAGGTGTTGCAAAGTAGTAATTAATTAGTCTAATTGAAACAAGGTTGGATTTAATGGCTCATGGAGGGGTTGGTGGAAGGTGGAGCTGTTATCACTAATGGTAAGCTGGTCGGCACATTTGGGGGTACCTTGTGGTCAGCTAGGTAATCAAAGTGTGGGCTGCTTGTTTTTGGCACCCTACAAGTCCTTAGGTCTATGGGAATCAAGAAGTCTATGGGCTTTTTTAGAACGTTTGACCAAAGCTATAAGAAAAATTGGGGATTTACTAAACCATGAGTTAGTCTCCATTTTACACCAGTAGAAGATAAGGGAGTGGCTGGATTTAGTTCTGGAGCATTCCTTTGTTGAGATGTTATGTGACTCTTGCTATTTTCTTTTCTTTAGGATCTCAGAGCTTGGATTCTGTCCTTGGAGTGTTAAAGCTTGTAAGTGTGTGTGCGTGCATGCACACAGCTATGTATTTTTAGCCTTGTTTTTGTACCTGAAACTTACTGTCAGTGTGCACATGTCCATAGTTTTTTAATCACTTGAAAATCTTCTGACAGGTCTTCTGTTTCAATGGTACAATGAATATGGAATGTGGTATTTGTCTTCAAAGCATCAAAAAATATCCCGTTATTCTGAGCTGGACATCTCATCAAATGGTAAGGTTATTCACTTATTTATTTTGCTTCCTAAGAATTGATTGTTTCCTGTGGTGGAAACAGTTACTGAGTTTTGTGTTTTGCCTCTTTAGAAATGCTATAAACTAAAACATTATGGAGATTGCTTTTCTGGAGAGTAAGCAGGACACAGAATGGAAGAAAGCAAGTGAAAGAAACATTAGAAGTTATTGGCTCACTTGTGAGCACAAAAGTAGATGGAGCACTTCAGCCAAAATGACAGCATTTTGGTCTGCTAGGGTGAGAATTGCGCCAGTGCCTAGATCCACACATGTTCTGTGCTGGCTTCAGCTGGTTGCTGCAGGCACATAATTGAAGAGTATGTGCGTAAGCACAACAGAAGAACACGTGTTAAAGCTCTTGTTTCTGTTTGTTTCACCTTTCCTAGTTCAGGACCTCATGCAAGTGGCAGCTGTACAAGTCTTGACAAAAACTTTGATGCAGACTCAGCCTTTAAATCATTCATGCTTTCTACAAGGTGGGACTGGCAACCACCCAACCCTTTTTGGGGTCGTGTCAATGTGTTTGTATGCTGCACAGTAGAACAAATCTCAGCAGGATTGCATAGGCATTACTGCAATGCAAATACTGAATTGTAATTACACTAACAAGCATAAAAATGCAATTGATGCTCTTTCACTGGAAATTGGAGCTCAGTGGGGCCTGTCCTCTGCATGCACATCATGCAACTGCGATAGCAGGACCAATCTTTCTGTAAAAAGAGGAGGGAAAATGAATATTCAAAGATTGTTTTAGTTAAGCTGGTGCTGCTGTGGACTCTGTTCTTTCTCTTCTTTTTTGAAATGCAAATTTTTACAAAGCAGAGAAATCAAGAGATGAATCAATGGGTTTCTCTGGGGTAGGGGGAAACTTTAACTTGTTTTTTGAATCTGTGTTCTCTTTAAGAATTTTTCGTTGGGAAGACCGGTATTCTTTTGGGAGGAAGGTTGTACAGAAAAGTACATATATATATGCAAGCAAATAAGTTGGACTACTGCGTTCCCAGCTGTAAGCAGCTAAAGAGAAGCCCAAACTTGGGGCAGGGAACACATGGCTGGTTCACTGTGAAAGGCGGCATTTTGGAAATGCTTATTCTATTTATCTCAAACAAGATTTGTGCATACCTCTTCTGTTTCTGGCTGTATTCATTTATGTGGTTCACCTGGCCTGGCTCTTCCTGAGGTTAGTAAACTTGCTGCATGGTAACTGTTGGGTTGTGGCCTGAACCACTGATTGAGCTCCTGAGGAAAGGACCCAGTCAGACTTGGGAGCACAGGTGAAGGTAATTCAGCTGTGTGACTGGAAGGGGTGGAGCCTGGCTGCACCTCTCTTAGACTTCATTTAAGGGTGGTTAGAAGGATTGATTTTTGTCAACATCTTGGATTAGCGTTGCATAGAGTATGTTGATAGTGGATAGGGATTCATTAATTGCTAATTATGCCTCAAGACTGTTTTGAAAAGAGATTATTTGTTCATGGAGGAATTGGCCATGCTGAATTTGTTTTGGGGAGAAGTTGTGTTTCCTGATGCTTAGAACCAGTAGCAAACTCTTCTAAAGCTGTCTTCCTATTCAAGGTCAGCCTGATGTAATGTGATACGTTCCCTAGAGTGGTAACAATAATACTGGAAAGCAAATGTGTAAGCTGTTGAGAGATGTGTAGCTTTGGGTATTGTAGCCAGCACTAGAATGATGTTCTTCAAATTGTTGTGGATTAGAGGGAATATAATGAACTGTCTTAGCAGCTCAGGAGAACAGCCTTATTTAAACAACACCCTAAATGTTATTACAGAAAGTACATGCCGAACTGGATTCAAACCTTTTCCCCAAAGGGGGAAGAAAGGTGGGGGAATTAGAAGGTCATTTTTTTAGTGTACGTATAGATCGTGAATATTGTTTGTCTATTGCAAGCTAGAACATGTTGTTTTGCTAGAACGTAAAGCAGAATCATAAAACTGGGGTGCTGTGAAAGTCTTGTGACCTTGGTAAGGTTATATTCTTCTAAAGCAAGACTCTTTAAAAAAAAAAAAAAAGCAAAAAAAAAAAAAAAAAAGCATATAGACATTCAGGTCTCATAAGATAATCCAAAATGTTATTCACAGCATCTAGAAGAAACACTTAAGCTGATATCTGGAGTATCCATCCATTTGCTGGGTGTACAGGCACAGTAAGTGGGGGCGAGGTGCTGAGGTGTCTCTGTTGGTCTTAGCTGCAGTCATCCACCCACTTGGCCTCTGGGAAGGACACTTCTGCCTCTGGATTTAGAGGAGTCTTTGTCTATTTGCAAAGAAGAGGCAGAGGACTGAAGCCTTTCCCCTGGTTGTTCTGTGGTTTTCCTCCTGCTGCTTCTAACAGACAGAAGGATTTTCTGAGACACTGAACAGCATTGCGGTGCCCTCCTTCCTCAGTTTCTGATTTCTTACTACACCTTTTCTCCCCTAATGATAAGGTCCATTTATATGAAAGCATGCCCTGTGCATAGCAATGCAGAAACTGGAAAGAGCCACCTCTGATATGCGGGTAACTAATTTTGATAAAATCAGTATTCTTTTTCTGTTGTTAAAACTTGTGATTAAGGATTTCATTCCAAATCTCTTTGGGCAATTTGCTTCATTCAGCCTATTGCCCAGCGCCTCCAGGCACACACCAGTGGCCAATTTGTAGTCTATGCCAATTAGCACACTGAAGTTTATCCCATTAGAGATGCAGCCTGTCACCAGAGGAAGACAATGCCTCTACAATTCTATTTAATGGTGATACAAAAAGAACACAGGGTACTGCTTTGCCTTCCTCTGGGTTAATCTGCCATCCATCACTTGTCTTTAATTTATCTGGGTGATTGCTATACATCTTAGTGCTGAGACCAACTAAGGTCCAAGCTTTTCAAAGATACATTTTGGAAAGAGAGAAGATAATAACAGGAATTAGTTTTGGGAAATAGGTAAACTAAAATAGGGAAAGGCAACTATTGTCATAAAAACAAAGAGAATTAGGACTGAAATTTAAACTAGGAGTGTGTGGTTTTGGTTGCATAGGTTGTAGGTTCTCATGGCTACAACCATTTTGCTGCTGCTCTACTGCTTGTGGCTGCCAGACGCATGTGTTAAATCTGAGTTTTGCAGCAGTAAAGGGCATCTCTTCACCTCTGGAGGTGATAATAGTAAGCATTAATCTCATACCTAGGTATAGGGAAATTTAGTGATGGCTGAGCTTTTAACAAATATCTAGGTTACTGAAGATTTGAGGATAGGTTTTATTTTGCATATTCTTCTTTAGGAAACTTGGTGCCTTCATGCTACAGACAGTATTTTTGTTGGGTTTTGGTTCAAGGGCACTCCTTTGAGTAAAATAACTCTTGTTCTTTGCCTTGAACAGCCTAGAAAAAAAAACTTTTCCCAAAATTTAATTTCTCCCTTCACATGCACAGAGCATGTGGAAACACTGCCCTGGAGAGCTGAAAGCATAATAGAGTTGCATTCTGAAGAGATGTAAATGCTGTTCTAGCACTGTGCGCTACCCTGACTATAATAACGTAGCTGGTTTAAAAACGAGCAAAAAAGAACTTGTGTTTAACAACCACTGACGTAAGGTATAACTGAATGTTTAATGCCACTGTGAAGGTTCTACAAGACTAACTTAGTTGTGTCCTCAGTTATCTTAAGATAACTAAAATATACAACTGTTTTTAAAATATGAGCAAGTATTTTGATTTGTGAGGGTTTTCAATTATTTTAAATCAGTTAGAGTGTCTGCAACTAGTTTAATAGGAGTTACTTCTGTGACTTTCTGCTATTAGGTAGAAGTAAAATTCACTTTTTTTTTTTGCCAGAACTTCACAATGCTTTTAGCTTCCTCTTCAGACTTCAGTAACAGTTCAAAAGTCTGTGGACTTTCTTGTAGCAGTTGTACAATGCTGGTGATAAAAGTTACGTTAAGTCTTAGTTTGAGTATTCAGGGAGGAGCATCTAGAAAGGTATAATTGGTAAGTCTGCAGTAATGTCCTGAGCCAACTCTTTTACATTTGGTACATCTCATTCATTTGCCATGATTCTTGCCTTGTGTGAGACAGGACCTTCTCCAGTGAAGTGCCAGCTCAGCTTTGTGGAGAACAACGTCTTTAGGGTTGAATTCTGGTTCAACTTAGAGCTCATCCATACTTTTAAGGCCTGTCTGGTGCTTTGGTCACAACACTAGAACTCAATTGCAAAGAAGTTTTGTGTGTAAACATGAATTTCCTTGGCTGTTTGAGATGTTTTGATTCAAAACCACTGACTCATCTTCATAACTTTGTAACAATTTTTTTTATATATTTTTTTTTTGCTCTTCTTAGGAACCTCTACTTGATTTTTCTCAGTCTGCTGAAACCAGACTTTGAAGTCTAGGGGTTTCCTTAGGGAAGCAAATTCTTCAGTCATGTCTCCAGAGGATGATCCTCTTGGCAACTTGGAACTAACTCCCACTTGTTGCAGATGCGGGCATAAAAGCGAAACTGGGAGAGAGGAATTCACTGTTTCACAGTTCTTTAATTCTTAAAGGAAACCTTGCCTCTCCAGATATTTCCCAAAGCTTATTGAA
Organism: Lagopus muta; assembly: GCF_023343835.1. Classification (NCBI taxonomy): domain Eukaryota; kingdom Metazoa; phylum Chordata; class Aves; order Galliformes; family Phasianidae; genus Lagopus; species Lagopus muta. The sequence goes on from NC_064434.1 coordinate 71,667,714, forward strand.
ATTCAGGTTCTTTTAAGTAGAGTTTTCAGTTGGCTGATAGCATTTCTTCCATGTCTTGGCCTGAGCACAGGACTCAAAGTTGAAGGAATGCAATGTACAGCACCATTTTTAGGTGCAGTACTTGACTCTGCTCCCTTTTTGTTCACTCTAAAGTTTGTAAATGACAGGTCATGAGCCAACAGCACAAATGCATCTGGCTAACACACAGAGGATCTTGAAAGCAGTATGTACTTCTAGCACCCATCAGATCACGCAGTGTGCTACCATGACTTTCCCTTCTTAGTATCGATTAAAGAGAATCCTCTGGGTAATCCTTCAGAGATAATGAGCAGAACGATGGTAGTCATAGAAACTGCTGCTTAAGTATCTGTGTTTTGCACAAACTCTAGGGGATGGCTAATTAGACAAGTGATGGAAATCTGTTTCAACCCTGTAAGAAGGCCTGTACTGTGGAACCACTGTCATTTTCTTAGCTCTAAGCAATTTTGCTGTTCAAAAATGGTATAAATATATCTGTTCTTTAAATGGGCTTGCTGATACTGAAATGGGGGAAGTTTTAAATATAGGGCTTATCCTCTGTTGAAAAACAGCTTCTGGATAACTCAGAATTGAGGATGAGAAAGAAATCAAGGTAACTGTAGAAGTAGATACCTAACACATACACACTGTATCATAAATAGGCTCTGTTAAGCAATTGTTGAGTTCAAGATATTTGCTTGAGACTGCTTTTTGAAGTGAATGTTCAGAGCTGTTTCTCTGCCAGCTGTAGGGCTGTTGGCTGTGCCCCCTTACAGCTTTGGGTTTGGAGAACTGCGCCCCATAAAACATGTGAAAGTTAGAAGATGCTGCTTGAGGCAGATGAAAGCAGTATCTGGCACACCTTATGAGTGCTCTACCTACAATGTCTTTCAAATTTTGGGGCTCTTGTAGTAGCAAAGTTCAAAGAAATGATGTGTTTAAGGCCTCTGTTTGTTTCCATATGACCTTTGTTATAGAGATGTGCGTATGTTGAGCAAGAGTCACCTTATATTATAAGGAAATCTTTCTCTTCCCCAGGCATTTTTCTTTGGAAATACTAATGGTTAAGGTGCATTTGTGCTCCTGGAAACTATATGTAAAATTAGAAATAGTAAGTATATTCAAATGCTAGTATTTTCAGGTATAATCCATATACTGTTTATTTCTAATGATATCACAGAAGTCTTACTGGCAGATAAGAATATCTCGAACCTGTGGTTCGAGCAGTGACTGGCATTATCTTGACTGTAGTTTCTGGATTTTATTTTGAAAGTGATCCTCTAGCTCTCAGTGCAAATTGTACTGAAGTTCTGCGTGTGTGAGATGCTTTTCTTTTCTTCTTTTTTTTTTTTTCTCCTCTATTAAAATGTGTGAAATACAACCCTATGAATCTGGGCTAGTAGTTATGATTACTCAAATTTATGAAGACACTTGGTAATTAAGGCTCAAGATTTCTAAGTCTTTATATATATATAAATAAATCATACATTCCTTGACTTACTAATATTTCTTTTACCAGTTTCTTGCAAATGTTTCTCAAACTTCTGAATTCTCCCTTCACTTATTTAAAAAAAAAAAAAAGTGTTTGCCTCTGCCCAATACCCTCTAGCTTATAATATTTCTTAACCAACCATCTGCTCTGCTGATCACTGAATATGACTAGTTTGCTTTCTCTACCTTGGTAGAGCCTTTGTACCATGAAAAATATGTTCTGAAAGTTTAGAATAAGGAATACGCAGGTAAATTCAGAGTGTTTGCAGTCAACAGCTGTGTCCAGGTGGAGGCTGGACACAAGTGGTATGCCATAGTAGTCTGTCTTGGGACTGGTGCTCTTCAATTCTTCAATGTCTTTTTCAATGGCATAGCTGATAGGATCAAGAGTACCCTCAGCAAATTTGCTGATGACACCATTTGCTGATGAATGGTGCAGTTGGCACAATAGAAGGGAAGAATGATGCAGAGGGACGTGGACAAGCTTGAAAAGTGGGCACATGAGAATCTAATGAGGTTTAACAAAGTCAAGTGCAAGGGGTTGCCTTGGGTTGAAGCAATCTGAGATGTGACTACAGAGTGTGAAAAGAACTCATTGAGAGCATTCTTGCTGTGCCGAAGGTTTTGGGGCTTTTGCAGTATTTAGAGATGGTTTTTTTTTTTTTTAATGATTTCTTTTAGTATCTCTGAAAAAATCTATTGCAAAATCTACTGCATCTTGCACCCCGTTCTTCTGCAAGTACTTTTGTGCTTTCTGAACTCTCTAGTTAGGAGTTTCAGTTCTTTTAAATCTTTAAATGATTGCCACTTAAAGAATTCCAAATTCCTCCCAGGGGCTGCTTTACCAGCAACTGAAAAGCTGTAATGCCTTCTTGCTTTATCCATAAAAGGCACCTTTTCTCCTCGTATTCTATACAGAGCATAAGCTTTTGGGCTGAGGCTTTGGGTAGTCAGCTTGGATGAAATCTCCAATTACTGCAGGTTTAAAGGTTGTACAAGATCACCAAAATTTTTCAGGTCTCATTTCTGTGGTAACTTGTCTATTAGTTAATGCACAACTTGCAACAAAGGTAGATTTTTAAATAGCACTTCATTAGTTGCATTGTAACAATCAACTACCTGTAAACTGCACTATCATTCTTTGAAGAAAATTAAAACAAAAACCTACACAATTCTTTTTCTCTCAGCAATGAGGATGGATCTTTTCAGGAAGAAATCAGAAGTACACAAATCTTGAGTTGGTTCAAGCATCTTAGTATTCCCTTTGCAGCTTGACTGGATTATAAGATTTACACAGGACTGTAGGTCTTTGTGATACTTAATGAGTTTTGGAAAAGCAGCCTGTGTGTAAGAATAGTCTGAAAAGGTTAGGCAGTTGACATTTAGGGAGGCAGCAAATAACACAAGTTGATAATGTCAAGGAGCTAGTGCAAACAGCCTTTGGAGGGCTACAGGTGGGTCCCAGATAAACACTGCAATAACAGGCAACTTCTATTTAAAAATTATGTTTTGGACAGCAGCATTATTTCCTGTTTGCCTGTGAGACTTTCTAGAAATGTCATACAAGAATGGTGATATTTTACATATATTTTTCTTCCTAGCTCTTTTCAGGGGTTGCAGAGTTCTTGAGAACAGTCTGTATTCTCTTCTTTCTTGTTTGTGGGCAGGAATTGTTTGTACAATAGAGCAGAGGTCTTCTGGCTTTTAACCTATCCTCAGATATTTGTGTTGTCCCCACACAGAGAGCTGGTATGTTCTGCAATGAAGAAGGCATCCAAAATTTATTACTGCATTGAATGCTTGTGCTACAGTGTATAGCAGAATAAAACAAACATGATAAAACAAGGAAAACATAGGGTGTAAAATGGACTTGAAAACTGAGACCTAATAAGGATCCAATGATTTGAAGGTCCATTGGATACCGCTTCCTTAACATATACCATGAGATTCTGTATTGGTATATAATTTTGGTCTGAAAAGCAATAGCTGATTTCTTGCATCTTTGATGCAACTAAATGCAAATGTTTGAGGATAACTTCATCGTTAAGTAGTGAATTCCCATCTGCCTACTCACTGCATCCAAATGCATTTCCTAGAAGCTGCTTGAGGTGAGGAACAGAGTATGAGACTTCATAAAATAAAATGATGCATGGAAGGTGTGCATTTGTAAGAGGTGATCAATTATGCTCTCTCAGAAGGCTCTCATGTTTCTGAATACTGACAGCAAGGATGTAGCTGTACCTTCATGGGGACCTAGGGATGCTTCTGCCTGCCCTGGGCTGTGATTGGTCACAGAGCTCCATAGATCTGCATCTGGGAGGCTGTGATGACAAACATCCTGTGAGTTTCCATCTGAAAAGAACCTTCATTTTCAGATCTTAGGAATGGTTTTCTCAGAGTTGCAGCTTTCCTAGCCTTTCTGACTAACACTTCTTTTGTCTTGTGGTAGAAACTTGAAGGCTCTGACTCATTAAGTTGCGCTATCACTTTTTGTAATTTGACTTCAAGCACAGCAGAAGAAATCACTGTTTATTATATATATGAGTTCTTGTAACTGCAAAACTTGACAGTTACTATATACAAATCAGTATGGCCAAATAAACCTCCATGACAAAGACAACTTCTGTACTTGCATTTGTAAACTACCTTGTCATTTAAGCTTGCTGTCTCACATGATTGCTTGTATGTCAGATATCTGGGCACTGCATCTTTTTATTAGAGAAACTACGTATAAATTTATTTTTAGCGTACCTATAAGCAACATTCTCTCTGATAGGCAAATACCTATACAGTGTTTACATGTGTATGGGAACTGCTGAGTCAGGGCCTGGACCTCTGATTGATCACCTGAGGTGAGCCATGAGTCAGCCAGAGGAGCACAGGTGAAGGCAATTCACCTGTGCTGCAGGAAGGGGTGGAGCCTGGCTGCACCCCTCCTAGACCTATTTAAGAGCTGGCTACCAGAGGGGAAGGATCTCTTCTGGAGATCACCTCTCTTGGTGTTTTGTGGTGAGCCCAGCCGAAGGGTAAGCCTCCCATTTTATTCTCTTTTGTTATCATTGTCCACTTTGCCTAACTCTCTTGATTATATTGTGATTGTAACATCTTGATATCCATTGATTATACAACATGCTAGTTATACATGTTGCTGTGATGTCAAAAGTATTAATGAATTAAACTGTTTCCTGGCACTCTGAAGGAGCACTGTATCAGCAGGAGGGAAAAACCAAGTATTTTAATATGAACCTCTAAAATGCAAAGTTAAACTTCTGCTAGTGTCACAGCATTGCCAGAATGTTAGTTTTTATATTAGACTGCTGCAATGATTCTGTTTATTGGCTATTACAGACAAATGTGACCTTCTGAAAATCAATTAAAAGTACAACAGAAAAAAAAAATCATGAAGCTCTCAAAGAAATGTTTTTAACCAGCTTTTATTACTTGCCTTCTGAAGAGAACAGCAATCGCTTCTGTACTGTGTTTGGCTCCTATGGCAGTGGCTACATCTGGTGCAGAGGAAGAAAATTGATCAACAGTGTCCCAGAGGTACAGGACCAGCCATGAGGTATCATACAGCATCATCTCATGATTAGACAGCAGCATACAGGAATAAGTGAGGAAAAATGTAAGCTCTGTCTCTGACAATTTCAGATGCCTTTATTTGTGGAGGAAATTGAGAATTAGGAAGTGCTTTCCTTGCAAAGTATTGTATGAGATGCTAGCAAGATACCTTTGTGTTGAGCAGGCAAGCTAGAGCAGGAAGATCCAGATCTGAAGGGAGTTCCTTGTCTTGTGCTAGTTGAAATGTAAGTCATTCTAAAAAATGCTAAAAGCACTTTTTTCCAGCCTTGTCCTTATTTCTTTTTGGTATTTGGTCAGTCCATTTCCTCTAGGCATAAATTCATATCCTTCAGTGTTTAGCCTTACATCTTTCATGTAAAGCCCTACAGCACTGCCCCTGAGAGTTGTTAATAATCTTGTGACACAAATCTTCAACTCTTGAATTCTAAATTGGTGTATTAATGTACTTGATACAACTTTGTTTTATCCAGTGTGTGCTAGTGTCTGTGTAGGAATCTGTGAAAAAGAACAGCTAAAGCAAATATGAAGTGGCTTCTGAGGTGTTGTGTGTTGTACAGACTGTGTCAAGCTCTACCAGCTTGCACAGTCTGCCACCTGAAGCAGATATATCCCTTTGGGCAACTTTGGTGTGAGAACCCCAAGCTAGTGAGCTCTGGGCAACTCTGGGCTTCTTTTTTATTGGTGGTTATTATATGATTTACTGTATGTTCTGGAGGATGTGCTCATCCCAGATCCTGTTCTATCCTGGTCAAGGAAATGTTTCTTTCCTAGAGTCTTGGTTCTGTTACCCTTTGCTGAGGGGTGGGGTTAGGCCCTAGGGATTTTTAATTGCAGAAGTGCTTTTTTGCATGACTTAAATCACAGATGCTGGCCTAATTTAAACTTACTGGTGATCCAGAAAACTCCTCTTTATCTCTGTATTACAATGTTTTTGGCTGTTCAGTTTGTTATTTCTGGAGTTCTGAACCTGTGGAAAAACTGTTACCTTTGATGTCTGAATTTTACAAAGCTGTGTTGCATCCCAGCACAAACTTTAATGCTTTACTGGAGGCACAGGACTATACTAAGGAGGATAGAACTGGTCAGCGGTGGCATCTTGTATATTTACGGTCTTTTCTTCCTTCATAGCCAGCATCTAAATGCAGAAGAACCTTTGTACTGTTGTCCAGAGAGAGCCAGCCTCATTTTGCTGCCCTAAGTGTAACAAGGCACGCAGCTCAGCGTTCAGGAGTTGGGCTTCTGTAGACCCCTGTGTCTGTTTATGTTTTGCTGTCTTGTCTTAGTTGAGACTGTGGGCTTAGCATTGCACAAAGCCTAGCTGGCTGCCTAATGCCTGTGCCTGACTTGGAACAAACCTGACACAGCAGTAAGGTTTCTCTTTGGTAGTGAGACAGAAGAGTGTGGGGGAAAGTCCTTGTCAGGAAAGAGTAGCGGAAGCAGCAGATATTAGAGTTGGAGTGTGGTACTTGGCAGCTCCTGTTTTCCCATATGGTATAGTTTCATCACCACAATGATTTGATTGGAATTGGCCATCTTTTAGAAGAAGACAGCTGCACAGGTAGGACATCCTGCACAACTTAACTTCATGTTCACTGTAACTATTTTGTATTTTTGTACTATTCATCACTTAAACTTGATTTTAAAAGTTCATCAGTTCTGGAATTATTTATTCTTCTGATTCCTTCTTGATGATCATGCAGGGCACCTTCAAGGTCCCTTGATATGTACCCTTTCAAGGAGAAACTCTGCCTGGTGGTACTCCTGTGTTGGAAAACTGCAGTGTTTGTTGTAGGTGTTGCTGAAGTAATGTTGAAATCTCCCATGGCCTGGCTGCACAAAGCGCATGTCTGGTGCAGGAGCTGACTGCCCTGGGACAGGATGGTTTAGAGATGGAAAGCTGGCTGTCTTGCCCTTTGCAGGGGAATATTTAGCAGGATGAGCATGAGGGCCAGAGAACATCTTGTTTCTCTTGGATCAGAAGTTTCCAGAATAAAATTAGTCCCTTGTAGGCAGCTTCAGTGAATACTACTTCTGCTCAATTGAGTACTGTTTTGAGTAATGTTTTGAATCAGGATGCAGGGGTATTAGATGTGCTCTATTATCTCCTTGTACTTAACAAATTTTGATGGTTGGATTTTATTTTTTGTAGAGAAGTGAAAGAATAGCTTTGTTTTCTCTAACAGTTTCATTTATACAAAGTTCATGATCCTCTTTTTTTTCCAAGCACGACTTATGGGTTATTCTATGACAAAATATTTCAAGAGGTTTACAAAAAAAAAAAGTTCCAAAATAAATGAGGAGCTAAAATTTTAAAAGGTCTGTTCCTGTATTTGTTGTGTGGAACTTGTGATGCTTGGTATCTGACTCTTTAGAGCAGCTCCTGCTGGTTTCCCCAAGAGAAGGATAACTTCAATCCACACTTACTTGCCTTGCAGAGGAGGCACGTAACACTAACATGATGTGAAGTGTCTCGGTTCAGTTAATCACTTTATCTATTTGAGCATTAAGTTGAAAGTGCAACTTATTAATTTTACAGTCTTGGGATTTGGTAATCTGCCAAACCCACACAACTCAATTCAAGTTATCTCTCTACATTGTAATCACTCAGGGGGGCTCTGGGAGAAGACATAACCTCAACTGAGAAATGATGCTGCTCTTTTCCATACTTAGAGAAGTCATGACTACTTCCAAAGCCCAGAGTGCTGAAATGCTCCTGGTAGTGGATCAGTGTCAGCAGCCAATGCAAAGCCTGTATCGGGACCTCTTCAGAGAACAGTGCTAAGACACGCTTGCTAGGCACAGATTTCTGGCCACCAACAAATGCCATGTATTCTGACCTTTAGCTCACAAATGTGTCTCTGTTGGCTTAAATCATTTGTGCCTCCTTCAGGGTGATAGTAAAACAGCACTACAAGTCAGTACTCATCTGTCTGTAGCACAGCTGATTTTGGCACAGAATTGGATACTCTATCCATGCAGGCTTCATATGCAGAGTAAATAATGGTGGGCTTGCTAATCAAAGGTGTTTAGAGTGGTCACTGTGGGACAAAGCCAGCTCTCATGCCCTTACCTGACTGTACATCTAGAAAAATAGTGTATTGTTGGAGGATGAACTGAGAGAGTCTGCTTTTCACGTGCAGTGCCCTTGCTATGTAGTTCCAGTATATATGGAGGGAGTTGCTCAGTCCTGCTGACCTACTCCATTTGTATTTAATTTAGTTTAGGATCTGCTCAGTGATCTTCCTTGATAGAGGTGAGGCTGAAAGGTTGGTAGTTCCCTGGGTCATCCTTTCTACCATATTAAAAATGAACATGTCATTGCTTTTTTTCTTTTTTTTTTTTTTTTTTTGAGCCTGTTTTTCCCAGAGGTTGCTCACAAGTCATTCTGATCCTGCTGCCTCTGTGTTAAAGCTCAGAATAGAGCTAGGTTTGGCTGTCTGCTACTTTATCTTCAAGCATGTAGGATGTGTCCCCCTTGGGTTCTTCTCCTCCATCTGTCTTCAAGCAATTGTATCACTAGTTTGTCACTGTGAAAGATGATGTGTAACACAAACCAAGGTCCAATTCTCTGAACATGGAAAATCGGACTGTGGACATACAAATTTTTTGAGGAGGGGAGCTTGAGCTTTAAGCAAAGAAGCAAGTTGATTCCAATAAAGACTTCAGCTGAACTGCTTCAATTAATAAATGAGCATTGGTTGAATATTTGGATCAGCACTGGAGTACGTGGTTGTGTGGCATACTCCCAGAAGCTGCTTCCTCCCACTCAACACTTCTGTTTTAAATAAAGAGCACAATCTGTGTTGTGCCTGTTCTTAATTGTTCTTCAAACACTGAAAATAGTTTTTGTGTGGAAACATTTCTGTTTCTGTTGCTAGTGGCCTTGAAAGAGTTAGCTTGTGTGTGAAAGGTGGAAACAGGACAGAGGCTGAGATCAGGGAGCATGCCCTTGGGGGCAGTGCTTAGGAGTCATCGGAAAGGATGGTTTAAGCTAACCTGATCTATGTTTTTTACAACTCCTGAGTAGTTAAGTGGTCCCAAGTGAAATTTTGTGCAGGGGTAAACTGAGAGGGAAATATTCTCTTGAAGAAGGAGAGAAGTGCCTCCCCTTTGGTAGCATTTATATGGGAGGTAGAACATGCACAGAATGAAAATGGCTGGCACATGCCTCTCGTGAGTTTCCCTAACCTCTAATGGATATTGGGAAGAGGATGCACTCCAGGAAAAGACAAACTTTCTGAGCTCTGCCTTTCAGCAAGAGCAGAACATGAGTCTATAAATACTTCAGTTACTAGAGCAATTAAAGTTTGAACATGTGTTTATTGTGAAGGAGTTAAAACAACTAATGATCAAGTCTGGATAGACAATATCATGACTTCCTGTGAAACAGTAATATCTTCCCAGGTGACTTACAGTATGTCTCTGTAGTGGTTGCTGCTTCAGGTTGCTAAGGAACATTAGTTGTCAACATATCTGCCTTCAGCATTTGCTTTTATCTTTGCACTTCATATGGAGCGTTTTCCCTCAGTACTGATGCTGACCTTTTTCTTCCCCCTCATTATCAGAGGCAACAACTGTGCTGCGTTTATCAACCCTAAGTCTGTTTCTTCAACACTTGGAAACTAAAATACAGAACTTCTAGCCCTGCTGACACCTAATGATATGGGCATTATGTGCTGTAATACAGTGGAGAATACCTGCTTCAAAGGGAAGGGAGTTCTGATTTTATTTTATGTTGCATGCACATGGATGGGAAAAACCTACAAAACATTGAGTACAGGTAAAATGATATAATCAAAATCATTGAAATCAGTGTCCAAAATGGAGGCTGAGAGGTCTACACTGCTATTACCTTTGCCTATATAATCTGACAAATGTCAGTCCAATTTATATTTTAAGACAAATTCATCTAAATACCTTCCTTTCAATGGCAGATGTGGAGTATAACCTGCTCACCACTATCTTTCTAAATAAAATCTCTTTGTGTTTGGAGACTGTTGTTCTGTGCCTTTCTTGTTTTTTCTGTGTACCTTAAACTCATCCAGCTCCTTCATCCTTTCTTTGCAAATCGTATTTCTAAACCTTTGATCACTTCTTTGATCACTTCTGATCACTTTTCCCTGTGAATGCTTTTGTTTCTCCCTGTGCTTTCTCCAGGGCTGGACGCATCCTTGTCTGCGCCCATCTAGTGCTTAAGTAGAGGAATGATCAACTCCCTTACCTCTTACGTGATTTTTTTTTAAATCTTATTTAATGCAAAACTGTTTTTTTTCTTCTAACGGTATGGACTTGGTTGATTCCTTCTTGTTTTAATCTGATATATGTTCCATATCCATTCACTGTAAGACTGCAGTCCATAGAAACCCTCCCCTTCTATTTGTGAATCATTCATGCTTTTTTCTTCATTCTGTAGTATGGTATGCTGCACTCCTTGAAACTGGTTCCAGTTTTTTACTTAAGACTGAGCTTGATAAATAGGAGAAACACTCTGAATTTCAGTCCTGGCCTTCAGCAGTATTAAATTTTGGTCTGTACTCTTCAGAAGGTTTTTTGCTAGTCCATCACTCAAATCAGTAGCATACTGTAGTTTTAATAGATATGTACTTGCCTTTCTCCTGTCACAACAGCAAAAGCCAAATTTAACACTTTTTGTGCATTTATTTGCTATAACCTGGTAGAGAGAACAAGCACTGTAACCATTGCTGTGGAATGTTTCCTATCTTCCAGGGTTCTTTGAGATTGTTCTCAGTGCATGGTAATTGTCTTTATGGTGACTGCTGGGTGAATGCCAGCCAACACCTCAGAGAAACAGGAGAGAACAAAGGCCAGCTGGAGACTTGCAATGCTATATGATGCACAGATATCCAGCCTCTATTTTACTTTCCTGTGAAGATTGGCACAGAGCGAGCTTGAAGTAATTCAGGCATTTCTGCACACAATTCCTTTCTTTCTCAGTCTTGCAGTGTTCTTTAGTTTTCTTGCAATTTTCTTTTGCTCCCTAAATAGCATAAGCTCCTGTTTTGTCATATTTTTTATTTAATGAAGAAAAGATGCCAAAAAGTAATGGATGTTGCACTGCTGAAGTTTTATTTTATGAATTAGTTTTAACAAAGCAGAATAGTTAAAACTGGAAGAAAGAGTTGGCTGAAGAAAAGAATTGGTTCTGAGTTACCCAAAGCAAATTGTTAATTTCTTGGGCAGTTGCAGACAACTGTTCTTTGAAATGGACAGAGATAACAGAAAAGAAAATGCCAGGTTTGTTGAGAATGTGTATCTTTTATCTACCACGAAAGCCCTCAGAAACATAAATGGCTTCAAATCTCCTGAGCTTTCCCAGACCTCCATGCCCCAATTGAGAGGTGAACCTGCAGTTGCTCTTGTGAATTTCTTGATCTCAATTCTGCCACAAGAAAACTAGGAGATCTTGTGTAGCTTTTTGCTAACCTAATACTTCCATGACAGAACCCAAACACAATAAATCCTTGCTGGCAAAGCTGTCTCAGCTCTGGAGCAGTGGAGTCTGCAGGATCCATGGTCTTTGAGGAGCAATGAAGACCAAACTGCAGGAGCAGAGGTCAGCAACAGTTTTAAAGCTTCTGTTTTGCCATGAAAAATAGATCAAGTCACTTGAGCTGTCAAAATGCATTTTGGAAGTGTGTTATCAGTGCTAACCTGCCTCCTCTTGGAATTAGTTCTTGCTTCAGAGCAGTTTCAAAAAATATGTTCCTGTGGTTTGCAGTTTTTGATGCTGTTTAAAAAGGCTCGTGGGAAACCTCATTCCTCAGACACAGTGAGGAGAACCTGAATGAATATCTCAAAGTAAGACAGAAATATCTATTGCAGGGAATGTGGCTGGAACAGAACTCACACATATAGCACTGTCATCCTTTTACACTGCTACTTGTTTCTTGCTCAGCAGATATTCTAATGCATTGTGTGTCATCTTAAACTGTGCTTTCTAAATCGTGTGATCAACAGACGGATTATTTTTTTTTTAAGACTTTTTAAAGATACATTCTCAAGATATCTTTCAAGTTGTTTTCATGGTGGATTATAGCATTTTCTTAAATGACACAATAACGTTTTTCTGAATGGTCAAAAGTAGTTCATACAGACTGCAACTCTATAGAGTAGGTTTTTGGCTTTTGTTCTCTCCACAGTCTCCTTGTATTTTAAGCTGTATTCTCCAAGTGTATCTACATTAAATATCCAGTCCTGCTTTCTTGCCTCAGAAAATGGAAGTTTGGATAAACCAATGAGGAAATGAAATCACAGCAGGATGGAAACAGATTTAGTTTCAACTCCAGGAGATGCTGTATCTGATGGAAGCTGAATACTATGTGAATCATCATGATTCAGTAAATAGGATAACAGTCTCCCCCTCTGGGATTTCTGTTCCTGACAGAGCAAATAGAAGCCCTGCTAAGCCACAGTCAAGTGAAACCCAGTCTGTTTGCTCTTGTGTGCAGCAGAACTGTACCTGCACCTTTACACCTGCAGTGTGTAGTAGGTATAACCTAATCTAATACCGTTCAAGTTTGATCCAAGCATTAAATGCATACTGCACTTCTACCTCATGTCGAGAATTCATTGTGCTGTATGTGGAAGGAGTCTGAACAGCCTGTTCCCATAGCAGCAGAAACACCATGTTATATATATGCATGATGATTAAGAAAGCGGAAATCTCTATGTTCCCTATGCACAAACAAGTTTTAGTTACCTGCACCTGGTGAGAGGTGCAGAAAACAGCAGCCTGCTTAGATACAGTTTTGTGCTGTGTTTTTGCTTTTTAGAGCACATAGAATCAGAGATTCAGAAGAGAGGTGACAGAGATAAGTTGGTGAGTTGGAGAGAACAGCTTAAGAGACTCAGAGACAGAGAGCACTCATGCAATGGGAAGAAACTAAAAGGCTATTTCAGACAGCCAAAACTGCAGAAGCAGCTTGCAAGGTGCACAGTGCTACAGACAAATGACTAGGAGGCTGTTCACTGGGAGAAGAGGTGACAAGTCTGCATGAACTGATAGTACTGCTCCAGCTCCCTTGATGTACCTCATCAAGGTGAGGTTACTTCAGAAGTGCGCTGGTTTTAGTGTTGTCTCAAGTGTACTACTATACTCTTTGTTTGTAGGAAGATACATCTCAATTTGTCCAGGGAAAGGATGTGTGGGGGGGTGGAGGGGACAGCAATGGCTGTCCTTTAACAAGCGTCCCCCGGTGAGTTAGATATATGAGTAAAGCTCTAACCTGTCAGAGATGAGGAGCTATCAAGTGGGTTTGAAACCCACCCAAAGTGGAGTTGTTTTCTTTTCTCGATTGCTGTTTGGTAATGTCGTACTTGTTAGTCTCTGCCCTCTGGATGTCACTGTTGTGCTCATTTAGATTCCTATTCTTCACCGACCTGCTCTGTATGTGATCACAAGAGCTCCTAAGAACTTGGTTTCCCTTCTTCATTGGCCTCACGGGGCCTCTTGGCTGGAAAATGGGAGAAAGTATCTGTCCAGATGATATTGTGCAAGCTATTTTAAAGGCAGTTGCTCTTTGAGGATCTTCTGAAACATATTGAAGCCAAGCTCAGCGCCATCTGCTTCAGCCAGAGCATCTTTAGGTTGTCAAGAGCAAGAACTTTGCAAATGCTGCACCAACCCTTCTTGGTCTGGGTCCTGTCTGTGCAATGCTTCACTTCTATCAGGCAAAGAGGTGTCGTGAGATAATGCTGTGGTTATAACGTCTCTGAATGCCTTTACTGCTTTTTCATTAACTGTCAGAGTTGCGTAGAGGCAGGATCATGTGCAGTCCAGGTTTTCTGCACTGTTTCTGCAGTAGTAGAAATCCCACCTTTGTGTAAGTTACTGAAGTCTGGGCAGGAAAAGACATTGTTATCTTGTTCCTCTGAGAGAGTTAAGCTCACCACAGCAGAGCCCTTCATGCTTGGTTTCTGTGTTAAAAAACCAACCCAAAATGACAGGTATGCCACTGCAGATGAGCCCAATTAAAAATCAGACAGAGTGGAAGACAGTGCCGGTTGACAATCCTACTGGGGCAGTGGGGAAAAACAAAGGGAGATTTAGTGCCTAAGAAACCGTGAGCAGTAGGGGAGCAGAAGATACATTTCAAATATATGATTCAAAGGCAAAATCTGTCAGCAAGGGTGCCTAATTTGATTCCTTTTCCCTTCCTATCTTCATAATGCACTTAAGCAACTGAAAAACTTCCATTGAGATTTTTTTGCACTGAAGAAGGAGGCTGTATTTGGAGTAGCTTTTGACTTGTTTAATTCTTTCTGTTTTTGATTTGACCAGCTTGGAGCTGTCACCTTTTGGGGAGACCCCGCTGGTCTCACCTGGTGTGGTCTTTACATTTGGCTCTCAAAATATCTCGTGGGAATTCAAGGCAATATATAAGTATGGCCAAAAAAAAAAAAAAAAAAAAAAATGTAGCTGGGAAAGTATGACAGATAATGAACTAGGGTTATGTTAGGACCATTATAATTTAGAATAGATGCCTATAAATAAACTTTGTGTCCGTGTTTTGAACTATGTGCAAGAACAATTGCCACTGTAAATAGTCTTTGTGAGGTGTTTGTTCTTTCCTGATTACATAACATACCTGTGATTATCTCAGAATTACAGTATTTTTTGCTTTTTTTGTATGAAGTAACATTTCCTTTGATCTCTAGTGTTTTGCTGTGTTGCCTAGAGACCCTTTTTGCTTTATAGGACTTGAGACTTCTGTGTTCTTCAAAGCTTTTATCTCCAGTTTCTTCTGCTCTGCCTTGTTTCAGATATATTTAGAAAAAAAACATTTAATTTTCAATTTTTCTAATCCTTGCTGTTGTACTTTAAGAGAATATTAACCAATTAGTTCTTCCCACTGGCTAGCAATGCAATCAATAAACGTATAAGAAATCTCTGAGCCATGTTTTTTCCAGTGAGGTTGTTTTGCATTGGTGCCAGCAGGTCTTTTTGTTGTTGTTGGCGTCCTGCTGCTCCCCTGGTTTTGCTCTCTCATTTGACTCAGTGTTAGTGTGACATGTGCTTATTCTTTCCCTCATTCAAGAGGATATGCAAATGGATTATTTCAAGGCTCAAAATAAGACAGGAACATTCTATAAAAGCATCACTCTTGCATGCTATGACCAAGCCTACTCAGTTTTTTTATGCATTTTGAACTTAATAATATAAAAGTAATCCTTACTTCCTGGAAACGACAGGGGCACTTATTTCGTGTCTGTAGGAGTCTCAAGTTAAGTGCTTTGCTGAGATACATGGCGTGAGAGGGGTTAGCCCTTACAGTATGAACTTGTAGGTCTGTCTATCACCATCCAGCTGGATGCCCTTAGTGCTGTGGGCAGAGCCACAGAAGCCAAAGTAGGTATGGACCAAGGTGGGACTGAAAGGCTTGGTGTTTGTGTGGATGGGACCGAAACCACTGTGCTGTAGGGGTGAATGCAATTAAGAGCAAGGATTGGGATGTTCCAGTCCTTCTGACTGCACTTGCATGGAACAGTCATAATAGTTTATATGTAATGGTTCTTCAATTATTTTATATTGTGTTTCCCAATAAGTTCTCATACAAAGTTTTCTGAGGCCTGAAAATTTTCCTTTGTCCAGCTTCTAACATAGATTATTTTTAAACAAAATAGAAGTCCTTTAAAGGTCAAGGAAGTCTTTTCTGAGTGGCTGTCTGGTGTACTGATTATAATTATTAATTAAACAGTGTAATATTCTGGTCATTAGTTGCAATGATCAATGATCTCCTCAGAGACAGTTGTTCTATTAAAAATACATCAGTAATAAATGACCTTCACTGAAGTTTCTGCCGTAGAATGTACCTAGTAGCTCTGAGAAGTACCACTTTAATAACCTATGTTTCCATCCCTCCCCTCTTGATAGGAATTTACTCTTTTCAGATGCTGTCTACCAAGGAAAAAAAAGGGGCTATGTGACTTGATGTTGCATAGGGTTTTAAATATATTGACAACTTTACTATTCCTCAGTTTTGCTCTGGGAGGAGACGAAATATACAAAATTTTCCAAGCTCTTACCAGCTGCAAAATATGAAGATATATAAGTTCTGTTAGTGCTAAACTCTATAAGAGTAGCCAACAGTAATAATCTCAATGGAAGACAGGTCAGAACCTTGTGTGCAAAGAGCATTGAGGTTTTTTGGGTGGAAATTTTTTCAAATACACGTGACTGCTTAAAAAGTCTCTTCAGAAGGAGAAGAAAATATTTGGGATAAATGAACCTCCAGTGCAGCTGTTTTCAAAGTAACTCTGTCCTCTACTGAGCAGCAGGAGATTATCATCTCGCTCCTGAGACTTCAGGACAATGAAAGAACTATCTTAAATTATTTCTTTCATAAAAGAAAAATCTCAAAACATGAATATATTGATCTGCTGGTACACACAGGGAGAGGAAGACAATGAAGGAGATAATTGTACTTTGAGGTATGTAATGATTTTTTAAATTCAAATTGAGCAGCAGGAGGCAAGCAGGAGATGAGTTTCTCTATGGGTATTCAGCTCTTAAAGCTGAAAATTAATGAATAGCACACAGAAAGTTAGTGGTCAAGAAGAATACTTTGCAAAGTTCAGCATCATACATTTAGCAAAGCAGGGAGACAATTCACAGTCATCTTAGAACCTTTGAGAAGTGGCTATCTGATGAGGTTAATGTCTTAAGAATGCAGGAGAAGTCTTGTACATAAGTTGATACTGCGGTCATTACATTTCAGTGGTTTCACTGGGCACCCTAAACACTTCACACCATTTCATCCATTCTTATAGAAAACATCTCAGCCCTCTATTTTTTCCTATCGATCTGCAGTGGCACACACTTCAGGACAGTGTTTTTTCTAGAGGCAGAACTGGCAGAAAGATACCATCTTGACCCATTTGTGCCTGTTCCCATGTAATTCAGGTTCTAGTTATTTGGAAAAGTGAAGCATGTTCTATAGGACTTCCTCTCAAATCTTCCAACTAATAGTTGATTGGTCCCAGCTGAGTGAATATGGAAAGAAATGCAGGGTTTTTTTTTTGTTTTTGTTGTTTTTTTGGCAGAACACTTACCTCTTGCATTAAAATGTTCATCAAAGGTGGGGAAAGAGAGAATCATGCATTAAAACCCTGAGTTTTCTAATTTGCTGGCAAAAGAGGGAAAGAATTTTAAATAAATTTAAGGGACAAGAGCTCTAACATAAATAGACTTCCTATTTTTATGGACGCCTCTAAAATACGATCAGCAATAAAATAATGAACTCCAGTACTTCCATAGCAAAGCAAAATTTTGTTTGTTTATTCCTTCACATATTGAACGAGCATTTAGTTATGGTTAAATATGAACAAAGCAGATCTTCACATATGAGAGTTTATTTATTTATTGCTAACTCTTTCATAATTAATGGAGTTTCATTTATTTGAGCCAGTGACTCAGTTGCCCAGGAGAGTGAGAGCTGTCATTTGTGCTGTGTTCTCTGTCTCCAGAAAGCACAAAGCAGAGAGGGGAAAGCTCATGCTGGCTAATGCGGAGGCCAGTCCAGCACTGCAGATGTGAACACTTAAGCTGAATATCTTTGAGCAGAACAGCCTCTCTGAGGAGGAAGGAAAATCTATTTAAAATCTGAAATGGAAAAACCCAGCAGCAATCAATCAGAATAGGTAATCAGAAACAGACTTTGTAACTAAATCTAAAGGAGGAAAAAGGGAGGGGTAATTCCCTCACCCAATTAAACCTCAGAGCATGCATGTTCAGAAAATAAGTTCCATAGCACTACATTTTGTGAAGTGTCACGCCTTTCTCTTGTAGGAGATAATGATTCATCTATCACAGGGAGAAGCAAAGGTTGTTACATGAAATCCATTGCTCTGCAATTAATGTGAAATAGCGGATATTTTTGTAAAGGCTAATCTGGACATTCATCCTAAATTTTCTAAGCTACGTATATTAATCAGGGAATAATGTAGATTGAAAGGGATGTCTGGAGGTCATCTGGTCCAAGTGGATGCTCAGAGCAGGGCTTTGTTGTGACAGCAAGTTGCTTGGGGTTTTGTCCAGTCAAATTCGGATTTTTCTCCAAGGATGGAGATTCCCATCATCGCTAAAATGAATCAATTTAGTGAAGGTAAATCTCGGGAGGTTATGATAGGAAAAAATAAAAAGGAACAAGGAAATGAATGTGCTAAGATAAGGACAGGACTGAATTATGATTGATGTGTTAAAGAGGAAAAGGGAGGATAGAAAGCTCTTTCTCCTTCCCATAGCAGCACAAAAGAGTATTGGACCAGTAAGAGGTACAGGAGGTGCATGGAAATGGTTGCTAAATGCATGTAAAAAATAGCAGGAAAGAAGAAAGGATCAGTCTTTTCTATGTGTTTGCTATGAATGTAATAGATAAACAAGAAAGGATTGCACTGAATGTTAAGGAAAAGCTTTTTTATGATGAAGGTAGTAAAACTGGAGTTCAGACTCAGTGTGGGATCTTCATCACTGGAAATTTCAAAAAAAAAATTGCCAGACTGCCAGGAATGTCTAATGCACAGCTAATCTGACCTTGGAGTAAGGTGATAAACAAAGTGTTTTCCCTTTTCAGCTCCATTTCCCCTGATTTTGTGGTAGAAGAACAAGAACATTGATTCTCTTGAAGCCTGCTTGAAAGCTGTTACTGAAAGATTAGGAGAGACCTGATAGAGCAGCAGGCTAGTCCAACATCATGGATGTGAGTGCGTAAACTGAACACTTGTAAACTAAGTCCTACAGGCCTGATCTTTTATCAAGCTGACTGTTTCAAGAGTGCAGAAAGCTCAGTTTGTGTACTTAGCAATGGTTGACATAAAAGAGAATTTGTTTTGAAACGAAGCTTGCTTTAAGAAGGGTCTAAACAACAAGGAAATGTAATTTTAGAAGATTAGAAATTAGAAAATTAGAAATTACTTCAGCCTTGCTTTGAAGATTTTAGTGTCTTTGATCTTAATTATAAAGCTAATATTTTTCAGTAAATGACTAAGCGTCCTGGCTCTGGATAGTAATGACTGAGTGAAAGGACTGGTAAAGCAATACGGAACATCTTTTAATTCAACTCTCTGCCTCAAATCCTGCCTTTCTAATTGGCTACAGACATTTTTTTTTTGTCTCTGTAAATACAAAGCAATGATATTTTCTGCACTTCTAGTGTTCACATCTCGGAGTAACCCAGGCTGTAATTAATGCCTCTGGCAGTCTTGAGAGAGAATCCAAGGTCTGACTGGGCACATAGATTAAATTACGTGCTGCAATTTCCCTATGGACGCATTTGATGCACCTGTAGTCTCTTGTTACCAGAGGATCACCCATAAGTATTCAGCAGGTACAGAATTAAGAGAGCTGAGAACTGTACTGGGAGGTTCATTTGAGAGCAACTAAATGCTCATGTCCTTAGTGACTCTTTTTCTTAAACTAATAGTGTGATTAAAACAAACCTCCTGCAATTGTAATATTGTGGAAATGTCAACAATGACTCCAGAGAAAAGGAGAAGTGCAAACTGTAGTCCTAAATCTTAATCCTGTAATTAATGTAGCAGATTCTTGAAAATCGTGGCATTCACCACAGGTGCAAAAGTTCACTTGAGTACATTCACTGACTGAATAAGAGTTAAAGAGCATTTTGATATTGTGAAAGTAGATATGTATGAAAACCAGAAGTGACTTCAGGCAAGCACTACTTCAAGCTGTGGTTGCAAAGATAAAAAGAACAACAACAAGCATTTACTTTTTAAGTAAAAAGCATCATAAGTTCTGCATTCTGCCTCATTTGAGTTCAAATGTGTTTCAGTATTGCTTTAAAGATTAGAAAGATTTTAATGAGTAAATGAAGAAATGGAAATATTAATCTTGAAATAAAATTTTTATGGTTAGAGGCAGATTGTCCTTGTGATTATTTTTTTAAAATTGGTTGAATTTACATTCAAACCCATTATAGTGATGTACAGAGCAGGAAGAAGAGTTGTGAAGGTATGTCAGGAGTATATGAACTGTTTGCTCCAGAGTTTGTGGGTTTTGGTTTTGTTTGGTTGTTAATTGACATGCCAACAATGCAGAGATACTATATTATCACTGAATGTTAGGACATTTGTTGCACCTTAAGCAGGCAGAATCACACTTCTGTCTCTAGCACACCTTTCATCCCAGAATCATCATCTCTTGGAAGTGCTATAAATATTCAATATAAGCTGCACTTCTTGTGTTGAAGAACAGGGAATAGCTTGTTTTAAGAATGTTTATTAATTTATAACTGTTAGCAAAAGAGGATGTCCTACTCTGCAAGTGAACTTTACAGATGCACCTTTAAAAGAGACCACTTCAAGTATTTCTGTTGGATTGTTGCCACAAAGGTGAAATCTTTCCCAGGATTAGAGTGTTGTTACTTTGTGGAATGAGATTTCACTGTCAGAGATGAGTTGACACGTTTCTTTGGGGAGAAATCATGAATGTAAACATTCTTTATAATGAAATTTGTATTTGAAACAAAATCACAGACTCATGCTGTTGCCCTCTCAGCAAATAAGCTCAAAGGGGTTTTTTGCTCCAGTTACAGTCCTGCTGAGACTCTTATCTCAAAGAGAAAGGATGGATGAGCTATCGAGCTCTTCTCTTTTTGCCCGACCTTGGCTCCTGGAAATGCTTTACTGTTAATGTTGTGCTGAGGCATTGTGGAAGCCCAATCAGTTTGCACTCTGCTCTATGAGCACTCCATTTTATAGACAGGAATATAGAAAAGGGGATTCTTTTTCCAAAGAGTAGAAATACAAAAAGACAACAGATGGGTACAGTCATATGGAAGGCTACAATAAAACAGCGAGACAATATTGACTACTATAACAGTCAGCAATTCCCAGCAGAACCTGCATCTTAATTGCAGTTAAATTTCTTAGCTGTTGTCACAAATCTATAAATAATAGCAAAGGAAAGGTATCAAGTTGGCAATTAATTGGCTTTTATGTTTGATAATTTTTTTCTTTCAAAGTGTAGGAGGGATATGTGTAGAAAGGTGAATCCTTTAAAAAGTTTCAAGGGCATGAAAATGTTACAGGATGCCTTCTGGTGCAAATCTGCATTTTTGTTTCTTGCTTATTAATAAGCCTATGAGTAACTGGCCTAGAAGTGGAGCAATGTAGCAGTTTTCTCTTACAGTCCCCGTTACTCTCTTCCAGTACCTCTGCCCTTGCACTGGGAAAATAGCCTTGGATCCAGCAGCATATTTTGTTAGCTTTAGGCATCATGTTAGTCCAGGTGGTTTGTAGAAGTAAATTGCTGTATTACGTACGTTATTCTGAGAGTCAAAGCTTGTTTTGACTGACCTCAAGGCTTTACTTCATGTGTTTTACTTCATGTCATATGTACATCCACAAATTCTTTTCAGGTGGCATTTCTTTAAAATGTTGGCTACAAGTCAACCAAGAGGTTCTTCAGCCATTTCTGTATCTTAATTTCTAACTTGACTGATTAGAGTTTCCTAAGAGGATTTGGCTGGTTTGTTTATTTGGAATGAATCCTATTTTTCCTAGCATCCCTCATGCTTCCAGCAACCTTCAAAATTTCTTATTTACCTTTGCAGTTTCCTCTCTGTGGGTGACAGTAATCTTGTAATAAATCTACTCCATCCTGGAGAGAATTCTAAGGAAATCTCTTCACTGTGGCTTAGCACACTTGTTAGAAAGGCAGGGTGACTCACATGCTGAAGTTTCTAAGCAGTGTCTGAGGAAGGAGAGAACTGAGAATGGAGAATTGGCAAGGTTATAGTGAAAACTGCGTCAGTTCTGAGTCTGTGGAGAAAGTAACTGCTGAGGGCTGCTGACTGTTTTGCTGGGCAGTGTGAGATCCATTTCCTGCCTTTGCTGAATGCCTTTCATCCAAGAATTTCAAAATGTTCTGTGGGTATTCAGCCATAGGGAACAGAAGGAAATGCAGAGAAGTAAGAGCAAAAACTTACAGAAAAGACCTCAATATTTTGTCAAAATCAAAGACCATGGTACAGTAGTGTTGAAAACCAGTGTTTCATGTTTGCAACAAATTTGTTTGCATTTCTTGATCCTGTACTGCTGACCGATTAGGCTTAATGTGTTCAGTACACTCTAACTGAGACACTGAAGAACTAACTGAGGCACAGAAGAATATGTTTTAACACTTAAAAGCAGTGGAAATAATCCTGTTAAGGAGCTTTGGACCAAGTCCTTAGGTGGTATGCATAATTCTGATAGGAAGTCCAGTAGATTGCTTTATGTTTCCTACATATACAGACCTGCCAAAATTTTTTTGTAAACCTAATGCGTAACAAAATCAACAAGACATTACTTAGCAGAAGATCCTACTTGCCTGCATTGCAGTGTTACTATCTTTTCATAATTGAAATCTCATCTATTAAACTGTATTAATAAATTGAATCATGCTTAGCAAGATTCCTAAAGGGAGAAACATTTAGATAATATTCACCAGACGCTTATTTATTTAGCTAAGTGTCTCCTTTTTATTGGCTTAAATCCACAAGTCTCCTAATGTTTGGAGTATGAGTCATTTATTTTGCTGTTTAAATTTGATTAGTTCATACTATTTAAAATTTTTATAATTAAATAAACTATCTGTATTTAAAAACACTTAGGCTACAGAAAATGCTTATTACTTTTGCAAGGTTCTTCTAATAGTAATAAATGTCAAGTGAGGAGCTATTTGTCATGACCAATTAAAGACTTTTAACATAGTAACTACATTTCCTGAGAGAAAAATGAAACCAGACCTATCTCCTCCTCAACATAAATCCATGTTTGCCACAGAGACCTTCTATGAAGAAGGTTCTTTTAAACCAAAGAAATTACACTTTTCCCTTCCCAACCCAGTGAGGACAGTGCTGTTTACTAAGCAGAAAGGAGATATTCAACAGAGGTGCCAACCAAGCAGATTCTTACCAAGCTAATTAAAATTGATCCATGAAATGCTGGAGAAAAATAAGCCTACTTATCTTCAGTGAAACACCTAATTTAGCATTCTTATCTCATTTCCTGTTCATGTTACTGTTCAGCGGTGCTGATTTTATCCCAACACCTTCCTGGTCATCTCTTCCTGCTCTCAATCACACTCCTTGAACTGGCACATAAGTAAGGTGTGGATACCAAGAGATGATTTTGACTGTAAGCTACTGTAAGCAAGAGGCATTTCATTTGGTCTGAAGGGGAAAATTATTTCATGATACTAGTAGTGGTTAATTCTTGCTCAGAGAACTTTACAAATTATGAAAAAGTGTAGGCATTTTTTCCTTTAGCATGCCATTTCCCCTGCTTAACTCTGTGTGGCATGGTTTAAAAACCCTCTTAATCCTATTGCCTAGTGGAAAACTGTTGATAACTTCAGGAGTGATTGAGACATGTTCTTGCTTCAAGTTGCCATCAAATATTGTTAAATCAGAGAGTTTTTCAAGCCAAATCCTCTGTTCTGACACTGTTTTCATCCTGGTGTCACTGAATTACCAACTCTGTGGAATTACTAGAAACTTCTGGCTCAATTATAATTTTCCTTTTGTTTGCACTTGCTTCAGTCTGCCAAGGGTCATTTCTAGTTTCGGTCAAGATGATTTCCTCCTGCTGGTATTTGAAATTCAGTAACCATCATTGTTTTTATTGTTGTTTCGTTGGTAGTTTCTTTATGTTTAATCTCATTATAAAGTCACTGATTAAATTCCTTTGTCAGAGTCAAGCAGCAAATCTCACAGAAGCAGTCAGTCTTTCCTGTTTTCCCAGTTGGAAGGAGGAATCTTGATAGTCCTTACCACTTATTCTGTTCATGTTATTATAAAACTTCTAAGGCAAAGTGCCCCACCGTTTCACTACACAGTGTGACAGCTGTGCTTTTGAAAATGTTTTTAGTCTTCTTTGCAACTTCATATAAATTGTTTCCCTTAGCTTTTCTTGTACCTCTTTAAGAGCTTAGAAATATTTTCTTCCTATTGTTTGTTGGAGATTTCCTTTGGTTCTGGCTTGTTTGTTTAATAAAACATTTCTTGTTCCTTACCTTATTTTTAGATTAGTTTAGCTAATCCTATTATTTTAATTGTTGTTTTGAAAATGGAGATCAGCCTCCTTATCTTCACTATTACCTTCAGACTGAAGTTGTTTGGATTATTTTAAAAATAAATACTTGTTCTTTTGACAGTTTAGGTTTTATTTCCATACCTGTCATCATTTGTCAGTTTTATTACTTTCTTTAAGGTTGTAGGAAGGTTTCCCTTCAGCACCTAAATCTGGTTGAAAACTATCTTTTGCCTTCAGAGTGATGTACTCCTTGAAGGTAAAGGCACTGTGCTAGAATGTCTGAGGTGTAATTTAACACAACCATGTTTCTTCTCTTCTCCATTCATGTTTTAAATGTAGTTTTAATTTAACTATCTGCTGAGAGTCTGCTGTAGGAAGAAAAGGAAGATAAGAACTTTCTACACTCACCTGTTCCTTTAAATATTGTAAATTTAACATGTCTGAGCTTTGAATAGCAAAAGTGGAATCTCTGTGAATCAGAGTTTGTGACTGATCATCAAAGTTCTTTAATTAAAAAAGGGTAATTTTTTTATTTCCTGATGTGGTATCTCCAGCCCAGTCTGCATCATAATATTCCAATTAACATGCATAGTGTGTTTTCTCGCTTGCTGTATTAGGTGTAATATTCCAACCATACGAACATACCAGATGCTTAGTGTTGAACTTCTTTGCCATATTGTTTAGATCAAGTACTGTAATTTTTTTTTGAATGAGTCTCTTGTGGGAGATTGTAATTGCAGCAATTTAATAGCCTCTTAAGCCTATAGTTTATAACAAAGTTAGGTGTAGAATTATGTGTCATTTTACATTTACTGGTAATTGTTCTAAACCCAGTCTAATGTTCTTTGAAAAAACGAGCACGATTAATACATTTTGTCTAGCTCCATGAAATATGTAAATTATATTTAAATTACAGTGGGTTTCATTACTTCTGTATTTAAAAAAAAAAAAGGAAACAGAGGTTGTTGAGATCCTGGTTACAGGAGACTCTACTATGCAGAATATGACATATCTACTTCTGGCTTATTCCCATTTGAAAAATGGGGGAAATATCATAAAGTGCTATAAATGATAGAGAAGATTGGAATATAATACACAGAATTATCTGGGAGAAAGTCTGATTGTATCTCTAAAAATCACTGGCAATCATCTTCTATTAAATGTCGTTTCTCAAACTGTACAGTACATTTGCTGACTTTTAGGAAAAAGTTCAAGTGCACATAAATAACATTTTCTATGATTTCTTCTTCCATCGTTGTGCTATTTAATCATTTACCCAACAACCAAGCATTATCAGTCATTTCAGAACCCTACCAACCTTTCTGCGATAACTTTCAAAGAATGAAGAAGTAACAATTACAGCCTCTTCCAAGTGCACTTTAGATAATGTGACAGGTACCTGTGAATCTACCCTTACAAATGTAAATATAATGTTTCTATGCCAGCAAAAAGACTGCTGTTTTAGACTGTGAAAGCACTACAATGCTTCATGCCTTGCCTCCATCCATCTGCCAGAAGTTGGTGTGTTTATCTAAAGTTGTAATGAAAAGATATTGGAGAGTTGGCATATGTTCACAGAAAGAAAGTCAATTACAACACAAAAGCACTGATGAAAGTTACTATTCAAGATGCAGCCACAATCAACTACCCCCCCCAATTATTTTTTTTTGCCTTTGGAAAGTCCTCTCCTTTTTCTTTGTTTCCTTCTTTCTTTTCGTGTCTCCTTCCTTTTTAAGGTTTAATATGTTTTCTACTTAGCAATAAAGCTGGCATTAGATGAAGTAAATGTCGTTCTTTGAAAGTGTTTGGCCAAAAAACAATATGTTGTGGTGCCTCTGAACTTCTAGTGCCTTGGGATGCATCAACTCTCTCTCTGGAGGGAAATCCCAGCTCACAGTGCCTCTGTCCCCTTCATCCCTGGGGTTTTGATAGCTAGGAAGGACATCTGACAGTAGTGGGAAGTAGTGATAATTATGCTATGCTAGGCTCCCCCATCAGTGGTACATCCTGTTCCTCATGAGCCCATCTCATTTCAGCACCAACCAAAGAGCCAGGGCATCTCCTTCGTGTCACAGGCAAGGATTTGGCAGAGCAGCTGTGTTCATGACTCCTGCTACTCTCCAGAAAAAGACTTCTTCCTGAGTGGGACAGTAATTCCAGGCTTCTGGTTCTTGATCTGAAGCTCAGCTCCTCTTGAGTTCAGAATCATGATCACAGTTTGTTCCTGTAAGAACAAACATAAGAAAATGACCTACTAAGGAAAATAAAACCTTTTTGCTTTGTTTGAGATTTGATCTCTTTGAGTTCAAATAATTTCTTATTTCTTAGGCAATCTGCTTAACTGCATTGAAAAGGCTTAATATTGGATGACTCATTACAGGACTTAGAGTTATATCCAGAGCTCATTCAGCCTTCACTCTCAAATGTCCTTCAGTGCAAGGTACATCTATCATTTTAATCCCAGAGCTGTCTGTACTCTTCAGAATTTTTTTTCTCTTCATCTCTGCTTTCAAAATTCTTTAGATTAGATGAAAACAGTGTGGTCAGCAAGAGTCGCCTAGTGTAGTTTAGGAATTCTCTGTTATGCTAGAAACTTTTTCCCCTGCAAGATTTTTTTTTTTATTTATTGATCTGCTCATCTGTTGATGATCCTGATGTCTGACATGTGGCTAGAGCAAGAACTCATTTCTATGTCATGTTTCCTGAATAATTTCAGAACTTATCTGTATACTGTGCACCATACCATATAGCCTGGGTTCTCTGAAAAGGGAGATTTTTAAAAGTTTCATACTGTTTGAAAATAATCAGGGATTTAGATTTTTAAATGAAAAGATGAGTTGTTTGTAGAGATTTGAATGAAATCTCAGGAGAAATGCCCTCCTTCGGTGAAGAAATTCAAAGGGTCCACTGCCATGTTGTCCCATAAGTGCATCAGCTTAGAAAAGATGATTTCTGATTTCCAAAGGGCCTGAACTCCCAACTGTATGTATATGTATTCTAAAAACAGAATTTCAGACAAGCAGATATAAAAATGTTTCAAGACATGAGAAACGAGGGTATGGAAATAGAGAAAGATATGGATGCTTTGAGTTAAGAAATGCAAATAATGTGCTGATTTCCTCATGGGAGTTGAACACAATGCTGGGCTCTCTTAAGCCAAAGAGGGGATAGGAGGGACCAGCCTCCTCTCTTTGTCAGCTGCATCTTTGATCCATACCTGCTCTCAACAGGAGAGGAATAAGGATGAGGTGGCACAGGGCTGGGGAGAGAAGTAGGTTTGTAACAGGAGTGGCAGCACTGCTTGGTCTGTCATTTAAGGAGCCTCGTAGGTGTCACCATCATCATGATTTAGGCTTCTACACTGACCACAAAACTTTGTGTGCGCTGAGAAGTCTGGACAAAGACTTCAGCAGTCCTACTCACCAGGACAGGACACAAGACACAGTGTGTCTTCTATCCCATTTTGGAGAGAAGAAAAAGAAAATTCCATAAGCAAGGCAGATGTTAGCATCAGTACGAGTCAGAATTTGCTCTATTGTCCTTACTTGCCCTGATTTTCATTCCCTGGCAGGTAGAAGGGGAAAAAAGTGTCATCAAAATGCTAATCAGCATTTTTCCATTAAACACAGTTTCATTAGAAATATATTGGTAATAGAAATATATTGGATCATTGAGCTACCTGGCCTTCATTCAAAACTTCTGATGCTTGTGATGACTCATGACTAGGAATGTGTGTACTTCAAAAGCATGAGGGAGAAGCATATCCAGTGTACAGAGCAACCCTCAACCCACGCTGTGGCGCTAGGGCATCAATTTGTTACAGTTCTTCATAAATGCGAGTGGGCAAATCCCAGACACTAGGGTTTTTTTCTGTATGTGCTAATGGGTAGAAAGAAACAGGGGAAACAGGTAGATGAAGGGAAAAGAGAAAGGACAAGTGGTCAAGTGAAACTCTCATTTCTTCTTCCTCCCCATTAATTTTCTCATCACTCTTGCCTTGTGTAGTGGAGGTTACCTGTGTTTGCACCCTGATGTGGGACCAGCTGGACACATGCTTCTGTGGCTTAAAATGTATCTCACACACACAAAGTGGTCATCCAGGCACAAACAGGAGTTTAAAATGACAGTGTGCTACTGCCTGCTTGTAATGTAAGGGACACTTACAACGGAAAGGGTCTAATGGAAGTTGTAGCTGCCCGTGGCAGAGGATTGGAACTAGATGGTCTTTACGGTCCCTTCCATCTCAAACCACTCTGTCATTCTATAATTCAAGGAGGCTTGCTCTCTAGCTGTTCTCTCTTTGCAGATGACTCATGCAGGAATACTCTCAATTTCATTTCTCAGCTGGTTCCCAGCCAGGGCACGTGCAGGTTTATATGGTAGAGAAGTGTAAAGGTCACCAGCTGTCTTTAATTAATGAACACATTAATTCAGTAAATCCCCATCAAAGCTACACAGGAGATGTCTCTTGACTTTATGTTATTTGATTGTATTCAATATTCTGTTAATTTGCCAGATGCTTTCTTCAGAGTTTTATAAGTGCCTCTGCTGGAGTAAAAATCAATGGTACTCCTAGATCTGATTGCCTGTTCCAGTGCTGTCCTGTGGAAAAACACCTCATATCATTTAATAGTTAAATTTGCTGAAGATTTTCAAACAATTTCATCTAAGAAGCACTTGCTGATACTGAATATATACTAAAAAAATTTCAAATGAAAACTCCTGGGAGAAGGCCCAGGCAACTGATGTATTAAAGCCTAGGAGTTAATCAGCAGTGAGGGATAAAACTCAGGTTTGTGGAGTTGGAATGATAGGTGAGATCTTAGTAGAGAAGAAGGTCAGGGGAAGAGAGAAGGAGATCCTGCTGGGAAATTGGAGCCAATATTATTTAAGTCCCAGCTGCCACAAGATTTCTTTCTTACTTGCTCAGTAAACCCTAGCAAGAGTTGGTTTGGCCAGTATCTGATTCACAGCACCTTCTAGATACCCTGTAGCCTTTTAATCTTATCTACCATTAGCTTTTTATATCTGTTGAGACACCAGCTTCTCTTGTACAATTGCAACTGCTTTGAAGCAAGAGCTCTCCGGACTGCTGTAGAAATCCACAAAATCCATCTAAAGTCTCACTCAAATATAAAAAGAACCAATTTATGTTCAATGAGATTTGACACTGGACTTCAATAATACTGTAATTGAGTCTGCGTCTCTAACTTCTGTCCTTTATTTCTCTCCTATTTCTCTCCTATTCCTTCATTTTCGTTGTCCTTCGTCCTTCCCCCAAGTACATTTTGTTTTTGATTGATTTATCAATCTCTTTTTCATTTACGTTCCTCCCTTTTCCCTGTGCCACAAGCTTCCCTTTGCCCTTTCTCTTACGCTTTACACTGTCTTTTCATTTTCCTTTTTTTTACCCCTACCATTCCTTCTACCTTCTACTGTTGTTTTTTTTGCTGACACCCCTCTCCTTCTTTCCCACTCTCCCCCCTCTTGGGGCTCAGCTGTGGCCATCAGTAACTCTAATGCAGATCCAGCAATGGAATTTCAGCCTTTTTAGTTCCTGAGTTCCCACAGGTTAGCCCAGGATCCTAAAACCTTCACATTCCCATCTCACTCCATTGATTCTCCTTGTGGAATACTAAGCAGAGGCTGGAAGAGGTGCCCGCACATGTCCCTTCCAGCTGAAAAAGCTCCTTGCTTTATCCTTTGACATCCTGAATATAGAGAACAGGAGCAACTCAATAAATGAAAACTGCACCTGCAGCACATGGACAACCACAGCTTGTGCTGATACTTCTAATGAATTGGATGGAGTGCATCAGGGTGCTGTGGGACATGGCATCTTTTCACAGGCACTACTGTGTCTTTGGGGAAAGGATCTGTACTGGAGGACTGATTTAAAACTTTTCTTCTCCTGCAGTCAAGATCAAATAATTTGTAACCAGGAGCATTTATTGCCTGAGGGATTTGACTGTGTCTTGCTAATAATAATATTCCCTGAATAGATTTTAACGTATTCTTTTTTCTTGTTCATTTAAAATTGTTGCCTGAAAGTCTCCTTTAAATGAGTTTAGACATTTCCCTAGATGATCAATTATCTCAATTCATGTAACGTTCTCATGTGTAAGCATTTCCTGTGATGGCAATAAATGAAATTTGGTAATAAACTCTCATAAATTTATTAAGGTCCCACAGCCACAGATCACCATTGTCAGTTAATATAATGCTTCCCTGGTTACTTAAAAGCTATATTATCTGCCATTACATTTATAACCGCACTTAATATTAGCCCACTTAATAACCTCTCAAACATTTGGAACTGAATTTATAGCTTCCTGTCAACACCTCTCTAAAGTTTATTGCAAAATTTCCTCTCTAAACATTTTTGTGGTCTGAGAAAGGATTATTTTTGTCAAAGTGACATAAACTTCACTCAGCAACTTTTTTCCCTTCATTATGTCTTTTTTTTTTTCCTCTCCATTCAGACCTTCTTCATTTATTTGTACACCAGTCTAAGCTAACCCCTGGCTATACAGATGACAGCCTAAAGTCTTGGTTTCAAATCTTGACTGCAAATAGCTCCAGATCCTACACACTGCTTGTAGCAGCAGGAAACAATAACTTCTGGGAATGTCATTGCCTTTGCAGTTATCTCATAGAGTAAGCTTTGCAATGCTGCTTTTCATGGACTATTCCTAAAAATATAGAGTAGTCTGAATCTCTGCAGTCAAGTCAGCCCTCTTTAAGACCATTCCCCCTGTTTCTCCCCATCAGCTCTCTCTGACTGACCAGCCCACACTCAGGTAGGTCAGGCATGTTAGCAGACCAGGCTGTGAATTTCCAGAGTGAAATGCATGACTACTTCTCATCTGGTGTTGCTGCCTAAGTGACATTCAGGACAGACTTTGCTATTAGGAAAGTCTCTGGAGCGTACAAACCACAGTGAACTGGAACTACTGGTTTGTGCTGTCACCCTCAGATGTAGATCAGAGTGCTTCTGAATTTGCCAGTTGAGGCGTGACATGGGTTTTATTTTTGTCATGCTTTCTGCAGTCAACTTATGGGAGAAATATCTGATAAAGTTCCCCATGTCTGAACAGTTTCCTGTGGGCTGATCAAGAACAAAGCTTCTCACATTTATGATTTTTCCTCTGTGCTGGAGTCCATCAGTATTATACTGTAACTAAAGTAGTGGTAGCAATCCATTAACAGCATAACATCATGCTTTTGGAAAGACTTTCATAAACTGTACTCATGGACCGTGCATTTGCCAAGATGCTGCATGCAGACTGAGGATCTGTTTGATGAGACAAGTGGATGGAGGGAGCTGCACATCGGCTGATGCTATGTGTGTTTTGCTTGTCCTGCACATCATTTTGTATGTGATGTATGGGTTGGCAAACAAGACCTGCCCTGCAGGCTGGTGAGGAATGCAAGCAGTGTGATGTGATCAATACACGTCTGAGTTTTTACGGTTTTGCAGCTGTACTCAGTAAGGTAAAGCCAAAAACCTCAAAAATCAACCAGTATCAAGCCTTCCCCGTTAAGACTACTAAAATCTAAACATGGCTTCCCATTCATTAGGCTGTGTGGAGTTTTAATTAGAATGCTGTAGTGAGGAGGAATTTTTACCCTTCGTTTGATGCCATAGGCTCCAAGACACTTTTTATATTTTCCTTGTCAAAATGTAATGACATCCAGGCAAGACAAAATAGAAAGAAAAGCACATCTTTTGCAGTGAGGGAAAAGCAACGTGATGCTTAACCTCTGCCACTGTTGCAGTTGCTCAGGTGCAGATGCAGACAGGCCTTCTGGTCATGGCACAGGGGTACTCAGCTGATGCCTGCTGCTCTTCAAGCTGGCTGTTCCCCTCTGCCCCAAGATGTGTGCAGCTGCCCTTCTGCTGAAGGTTCCTGCCTGCTGCAGAGGGGTAGGCAAATGGGAATTACATGCATGTGCATCTCAGTTGCTTCCATGCAAAAAATCCATCTGTTTGGCCAAAAATCATAATGAATGTATACTTGTGTAGGACTTTAAGCTTTGTGCTGAATGGAGAGGAGGTCTGTGAAGTATGCTCTACCAGCTTTTCTCCATGGGCATTACTCTCTGGAGACAGGGTCATGCCAAACCTGGTATGGAGAGTGATCCTGAAGCTCCTCCTGCAGTGTTTGCTCCTGTGGATGTGTTCCCATTCTCATCTGCCTCAGGCAGCAAGCTGTGTTGGAGTTTCTCCTGGGAAGCAGATGGCAGAAGGTGGGCAGAATCAGAGCAGCCTGACTCTCTGCTCAGTTAGGTTTTTGTTAGTCTGGGTTGCCACACAGAAAGTTGTATCACCCACAACCTATCTATTGGTAGAATTACTCTACCAATCAAAAGGTAAAGCTTTTCTGTATAGAAAAGATGCAGTGATAGCAATTCTACAACTTGCTGAGCATGCTTTCCTCACATAGATTTAAATTATGATTATAAAACTGTGTTCTCTTTGTTTTGTCTTTGTGGATGCTGCAGAAGGATTTAGTTTAATTTTTGCACTTTTGTCTTTTTGCCTTGGCATTATTATGCTGAGGTTTTGAACAGCTGAGTTGCCTGGAAATTCATATTTCCCCAGAAGAACCATTTGGCCTGTGCACTGATGGCAGAGAATGCATGTTGGCACAGTCACAAAAGAGAAAGCTTATTTTACCAGCAGCAACTGTGTCTCTCATTCAACCTGGAACAGCAGACAGGAAACCAGGAGACTGTTCGAAAAGCAATTCCAGACAAATTATGATCTGAAATCAATGTTGACAGAACTGTGATGGAAAGCAAATACATTATTTCTGTGAGATTTTCTGTTGCCACATTTTTCCTACTTTTGAAAGAGAATACTAGAATGTCAATAAATCAACCTTCATTCAAGAGGAAAGCTTATCAATTCAGTTTCATATCTTTTAGCTTTTTCTCCTCTCTAATTTTTGAGCATCTAAGAGGACAACTTCTTTCACATGTTCCATATTCAAAGTTTCTGCCATTTCAGGTCCTTGGTGATTTCTGTGTCTTCGAAGATTTCTTTTTCCTTGAAATGTTACTTTGTAAGACTAAGATAGTCTTTTGTTCAGATGGATTCTTTCATTTCTTTAATGGTCAATATTTTACTTTAATGTGAGATCATCTTGATTCTCTCACAATTTTGTAGTGAATGGAGGATTGTGCCTTGTGGGTACTCTGTTCATGAGGGATCAAGACATGGGCAACAGAAGGTACACAGTAGCAATGCAGCTTAAACAGTCCCTATTTCCTCTCACTTGGTGATATTTGACAAAGCAAATGTGTTTCATGTGCAGACACCTGTGCCTTTGAGCATATATATATATATATATGTCTTTTCCAGTTTGATATCTGGCAAAATTTGGAGGCTCAGCAAGGAGTATAAGAGTTGAAAACGTAAGGACTAGACAGTAACTGCAGTGCACCCGATGTCTAGGTGGTATGGCTTCTGTGTGAAGCCATGAGTTAGACTCAATGATCCTTGATGTATTCTATGAGGCTATGATTTTATGATTTTCTACCAAGATATCAATTCTATGGTTGTCTTTACAGTCTTCAATTATAGTAAACACAGACTGCATGGGGATGTGCTTCTCTGTGTGCTGCTGGTGGCAGGATAGGGTGACCCTCCTGTCATGGTGGCCACTTGAATGCCCATCCCAGAGCAGGGAGTTGGATCATCTTTGCTGTGCAGATGTAGGCCAGGTTCCAGGTGGACTGTCCCACAGCCATGGACTGACTATGCTGGTATCCAGCTCAAGTTGGCTAGACCTCTCTGGTTGCTCCTCAGCATCTTGTGGAGTTCATCATCTCTCATGGCTTTTCAGTTATTGTGCTGTTCATGATACCAATGCTTGAAAACATGCTATGGCAGTATAGTGAAAACCATAATAAAAATATAAAAGCAACTACAGTAAGTCAGCTTGAAGGCACATCCAGCATTCTGCCTCCAGCTGTAGCCAGCTTAAGTCCTTAGAGAATGAGCACAAAAAGTTGAGCAAATGAGAACTGGTTCTGAAATTTTAGGAGCTTCCTACACCAGGTGTAGGCTGTCTAAATCCGGACAGTCACGTTCCCTTATCACTGGTGAACATTGATGATTCCTTTAAATTTATCTAATCTCTTTTTAAATTCGTTTGTAAGTTTGGCCTCTGCAACTTCCATGGGCAGTTAGTTTCACAGTTTAATTAGATGTTATGAGAAAAGGTATTTCTTTTTCTGCATTTTAACCTGCTGCCTGATAATTGGGGTGCCTCCTAATTCTCATAGTGGGTGAAAGATTGAAATTGTTCTCTGTTTACTTCAGTTACCATTATAAACCTCTGTTATCTCCCCTCCCAGCTGTTGCTTCTTTTCGGCTTAAGAGTCCAAGTCTAATTAGCCTGTCCTCAATTCACTAAGTCTGAAATCTAACTCAAAATAATTGCCAAGTGAGATGCTAGTACACTTGTCCAAATCTCACCTACAAACCTTTGGAGGTTATTGTACTACCTTTAAAACTGATCTTTGTAAGATCCATTGTAAATGCAAAGGGCATACACAGACTACTCAGAGTAGAAGGATAACATGGAAAAATATGTAACGTTTTTTCCCATAATATCACTTTTTATTATCTATGATGTGAACCTGTATGCTCTGGTAAGAACTGGGTGAATTTGTGCACACAGAAATCTTGCATCTATCACAGAAACACCTGAAAAGATGCCAAATAAAATGTACTTCAATTCTGACTTCTTCAGAAAAGAAAAATAATAATAAAAAATGAAAGACCTTTAATTGGTGAAATTCCACAATGGGAGTTCTGTGATAGTCTGCTATTTCCTCAGATGGTTAAACCAAACTACCTAGGAATGGATTGGGTCATCAAATATCAAGAGTTAAGATGTTCTGAAAGGCATTTATAAGTAACTGAATATAATTTAAAACTGTCAAGATTATGTAAAATTGTATTAGTAAATGAGACATGGATAGCAGAATGAATGGTTTAGACATGCCTCATTTGAACTGGATGAGTATCTAGTTCAGACTTGCTTTCAGTTCAATACAAAAAAATCATGTTATGTTCTTTCATTACATTATTTTCCATGTTACAGTATGAGTTCTTTGTTAGCTAATCTTTTAATGTTCGTGTCCATTACAATATGAAAAGAAAAAGTCGGGTATAACTTCATATATTTATATATGTACACTTTAAAATCAATTTATGATTTCATTAGCCAAATCAGGAACTGAATCCTGCTGAACACAAAAGAACTCTTCAGGCATGAAGCCACCATGAAATATTCTGTATATTTTTCAAATAAAATGGACTGGTTTTTAGATTTCACATGTAACCATAACTTCACAAGGTTGTATATATTCAAAATAATCTCAGCAGCCTCAACACCTCTTTCATAAACATTATATACAAAATTCTGTGCAAAAACTGATCAGTGTATGAACTAGAATCCAAAAAGCCCTTTTCCACCTGAGAGCAGATATCTCCCACCTCCCATACAATACACAATCTGAGTCAAGAGCTTGGATTGCTCTGGGGACACACAGAGCAGACGCTCTGTGGCCTTCCAGGTTCCTGGCCTGCCCCAGGGTAAGCTGTTCTATTCCAGCCTGTAAAAGCTTTAGAAATACCAGGGTACAGCTTAGAACTACAGGAAAAACAGATTATGAAGCATTTACATCTTCTGTGAAATTAAACCATTTTTCCTTATTCAGCTCTAATTACGAGGCAGATTTCAACTGAGCATTTTATGATGTGCAGAAATGTGATAGCCTTTGTAAACCAGGGATTTACTATGATGACTCCCAAAGTTTCAGAAGACTTAGAACAGGAGTGTTGCCAGGACTACTTATCCAGGGCTAGGGAAAGATCGTGCATGGCCATTTGGCATCTTAAAAAGAAAGGAAATGCAAACAGAACACTCAGCTATGTAAAGGAAAAGAACAGCAAGACAGCTAAAATAAACAAAAGTTGAAGGTGTGCAAATTATAATCCCTAAGGACTAGTGAGCCCTTCCAATCTCACAGCTTCGTAGATAGATGGAAAAATAGGACATGAGAACACAGATAGGCTCCTGAAGAATGATGCTCTGCTGGCTTTGTCCTTGCTCCTTGTTGGCCTTCCAACACAGAGAGAAAGCAGCAGTGTGGAGCGGCCTGTGTGAGTGGCCTGATTTATTTTCCAGAGGGGCTGAGTCCTGGCCATCTGGAGCAGGCAGCATCTCTTAAGCTGTTTTACCACTCTGAAAATGACACTTGGTTTCAACTTTGGCTTTTTTCAAAACAAGCCAAAATAAACCAGGTCATACTTTCTTGCCTTGTTATCCCTTCATTGTCTTGAATAAATCAAATGCAGCTTCATCCAACCAAGTGTGAATTATCTCCTAGTCAGTCAGCAGTACTTGGGAAGAAATTGCTACAGCCAGCATATTTTAAACTGCTCAGTGTTCTTCATGATATGAAAGTTATTCATTCGGTGACTGTCCCCTGTTTTGTCCTTATCCTTCTAAACTAATGAAACTAACTAATAAACCCATAACTATTAATATGTTCAAGGAACATTGAATAGTCTTCTGTATTTCTTCAACAGATGTTCTGATACTTGATCATGAACAATTAATTCCCAGACTCCTGGTACTAAGTGCAGCAGAAACAGTCATCCAAATGTTCATCCAGTATGAAACTGAAAAATATTTCAGACTTTGGGATAGAGTCACTATTTTCTTCTTATTCTTTCTAAGAAAAAGCACGTATTTTAGAAAATCCAAGTTCTGATATGTCATTGGTGGTGGGTTTGTTAATCATCTTTAGGATTCAGAAGGCTACTGTATAGCCATCAGTTTTAAGGCTGATCTCTTGAGTAATTTACAGCTGAACACAAAAGTTACCTCTTGCCAGTAGAAGAAAAATCCAGAGGTTTCCAAAGTATGGGACTTCCAGTGAATGATATGTAAATGCAGATTTAAACTCATTGTTCTTGAGCTCTCATCTTATTGTTCCTTATGAGTGCAAAGTGGATTTTCAGTGCAGCTAAGGACAAACCAGTTTTGCAATCACTGGGCACAGGTGTAAGTGATTATCAAGGCTGGATGGTAGCTTGGCAACAATTTCTTAACTCTTCCCTTCCCTTCTGCTCTCTTGAGCGTCAAGGAACAAACAACAGCGACCCACCTCAGGCTCCATGGAACCCCTTTCCGTCTTGGTAATGTGATGCAGCTGGTGCCCTGCTTGCTCTGTCTTTGTCTCACTGTGTGTTTTGCATTTGGAGCATTACAGATGTGTTGCACAGAACAGCAGATGATCAAAGCAATAAGGGAGTAAAGAGTCAAAGCCAGTATATTCAAGTTGCATCTGCATCTCTCAGGGTATACAGTATACTTTAATCTCCAGTGGGTTGTGCTTGTACTAAGATTAGTCAACACAAGTGTATGTTTCTACATTCATCTGTGTGAATTCTGTCTGTTTTATTTTATGTATTCGTACAAAGACATTGCGTCCCCTGCAGTGTGCCCTGTGTAGGCCTGGTCCTCTGGCAAGGAGCACACTTCAAAAAAAACCACAGCAGGGCTTTGTTAATATAACAGCAGACATCCCAGGCTGACAGGATTGTTATCAGCAACTGCTCATAATGCAGCAGCACAGCACTGAGAAGCACCCACTGAGGGCCAGGTCCTGAGAAAGCTATTTCTAATATAGCCTGAAGCAAGCAAGATTTATTTTGGTCAGTCTGTGGTTCATATTAAACACATATTTTAGCCGTGACTGTTCACCAAGTATAGACAAAAGTGTAAAGCTAGTGACATAGAACACTAAGTACTGGAAGGTATAGCTTTTTTGTAGGAACCATTTTGTTTTTTAATGTGTGTTAACCTCTGTGCACTGAGAGGCAGATTTGCCTTGCTATGCTCACTGCAGGGTTAGCATCTATATGCAAAAATAACATCTATTGATTCACTGATATAGTAATTTATAGATTTTTAGGGAGATATCCTGAAAGAAAGAGAAATGTAATTTATCACAAACTGGAAATGGAATATGCAGAGAGTATACACAGCAGACCTTAGCCCATGTCTCTGTTTCTCATTTCTAACAGCTCCATATGTCACAGTAATTTAAAATTCAAGCTGCAATGAGTTGCGTTTAGTTTCTCACCTCTAACTCAATTATCCACTAATTAGACTTTCATTTAAAATATGCTCAAAATCTCAGGAACTTGTATGAATTACAAGTAAAAACCAAATCACTTTTCACTTTCTATTTACATTATTTAAAAGAAGTGTCACAGGATAATTCAGTCTCTGGATGGTCTATCTCAATTTGAAATGCCAAAATCCCATTGTACTGCATCCAGCAGGTATGCCAGGAAAAACTGGGAATCCAGCCTCATGGTTTTTGAAGGCTCTGTATAGCCTTCCCAGTATCACTGTCCCTATGCCCTGCTGCTCCTCCACACAGCTGGTGACCCTGCTATCACAGCAAGGGCTTTTCTGGCTTGTGCAGATCACACCAGCAAATGGGTCTATTGTCTGTTTGTCCATTGACATCCCATCACTCCCAAGGAGGTGTTCAAGGCCAGGCTGGATGGGGCCCTGGACAGCCTGGTCTAGTATTAAATGGGGAGGTTGTTGGCCCTGCATGTGGCAGGGGGGTTGGAGATTCACGATCCTTGAGGTCCCTTCCAACCTGGGCCATTCTGCGAGGTCAAACTAATGCTTCTCTTCCTCAGTATGCTGAGAGTTTAAAGATCCCGTGCCTTGGTGGGACTCCTCTGTAGAGCTCACCTATATACAGCCCTAAGGCAGGCAGGGCAGAAGTTCTAAGGAGCAACAGCCATTCGATGCCAGGTTGAAGGAGGCACAGTAAACTGCTTGGCCTCTCTTCCCCT
Source organism: Lagopus muta (assembly GCF_023343835.1). NCBI lineage: Eukaryota > Metazoa > Chordata > Aves > Galliformes > Phasianidae > Lagopus > Lagopus muta. The sequence continues at coordinate 71,706,766 of NC_064434.1, forward strand.
GTCTTACCACCCCAGCTCTCCCTTCAGCAAAGAACCAGCTTTGGAGGAGGCCACTGAGGCTGGTTCACCAGTTTTTCCAGGAACTTCCCTGTGAAAATCGCTTTGCTCACATAAACCTGCTGCATACGCTCAGAATGTATAAGCTGAAGAACAGCATTTATCTGCACCAAGCTCTGGCTATGAATTTACTTTCTTCCTTTGCAGATCCCTCTGGATCTACTCTATTTCCTCTTACTTACTGTGCAATTAAGAACTGAAATGGGAATCAAATAGTTCAGCCCAATAGTGAGGCCTCTGTGGATGGGCACTTCATTTCTCTCATATCTGTTGTAATGGCAAATCCCCACATCTATTCCCATGGTGTACTGACGTATTGCATGGCTGAGAAAGTCATTACCCTTCTCAGGGAATAGTTATCTGGTGGGCAGCTGCTGAAAGACTGAAAAGAAAAGCTGTAACTTTTGAAATAAGAAAAAAAAAAAAAGAGAGGAAGCAATTTTTGGAAGCTACAGCCATTTTCTCAAGGACAGCTGTAAATGGCAGTTATTGCACACAAATAGAAGCCAGCAATAATGACAAGAAAGCAACAAATAAACAAGGCAACAATGCCAACAAAATAGTATTCTGCTGCCAAGAAAATGCTTTATTTCTCATTAGCATAATTATTGCTTAGAGTTTCAATTCCAAATGCTACAGAAAAAAAGTTATATCATGATTAAATATTTTGCCATTTTTGGCAAGGAGACAGGCTTAGGGAGAGCAGAGCAGAAATGCCATCACTCCCATGTTCTATAAAGTTATTTCCTTATTTGAGGAACTGCCTTCTTACATTGGCAGGCTGACAGAGCTCCAAAACCAATGGAAACCAAAACAATCTCCCTGAACAAAAGAGCTGCACCAAGGAGGCCTACAGAAAAGCTGGGGAGGGACATTTTGTAAGGGCATGTAGTGACAGGATGAGGGGAAATGGATTTAAACTGGAAGAGAGTAGATTTAGGCTAGATATTAGGAAGAAATTCTTTACTAGGAGAGCGGTGAGACACTGGAACAGGTTGTCCAGAGAGGCAATGGTCGCCCCCTCCCCAGAAGCATTTAAGGCCAGGCTGGATGGGGCTTTGAGCAACCTGGTCTGGTGGGAGGTGTCCCTGCCTATAGCAGGGGGATGGAACTAGATGATCTTAAAGGTCCCTTCCAACCCAGACCATTCTATGAAGAGGTTTGGTGTGACCTTAGAGGGAAGGAAAAGAGAGAGCAGCTGGGATACCCCCAATCCAGAGAAAAGAAAGAGTACAGCATTTTCTAATCCTCCTCTAGGAACTGCTTTCAAGTGTGCATGGAATTACTGCCTAACCTGCTTGATACAACCTCAGATTTAAGCTGTGAAAAATCTGTGTGAGGACAGTAATTTTTACCTAGCCTGATCCTTTCATTTTCAATAGAAGCACAAATAGTAGCATTTTGAGAATCAAACTTTTACTGAACAGCATATTTTTGTCTAAACATTTTTTTGCTCTAAAGATTGGCTCACATCTTTTCTGAAAAGAATTTAAGGTAGCTTTGCTGGTAGCTTCCCTGAGAGCAAGGTAACATGAATTTCCCATCAGTAAAAAACTGGATGCACCACAGGAAAGCCCTTTGGCAGCAGCTCACTGCCTGATGGTGTCATGACCACCCATGCTTTATTGAAGGGGGCTGATGGGGCATTACCTTTGAAAATCAATTCTTATGCATGGCAAATACTTTCCTTTTAAAGAGCTGTGTCCTATGGTAGGCATCGAATTGCTGCAATGTCACTGTGGCTTTTTGTTTGAGTCTGATAGCTGCTAGCTATAATTAGCAGTGCCCTTTATGCAACTGTCATGTCCCTGAGAGAAATCAGTGCTGCAGTTTTGTTTTACCTTCCTTTCCTTACCTAGACTTCTGTAAATTGAAATGCAAATGCAGCCAAGAACTTCAGGCTTTGAACCATATCTTATAGTGCTTCACTAATGTATGACAGTGTTTCAGCTGTAATACAAGATGGTGGAGAGTAAAGATACATGCTCATACAATTGTCTGGGGATCCTTAAGGACTGGAAATCTTGAATGGGTTAGACAGATATTTATCAGGTGTTACATGGTGTCATTTATCCAGCTGCTTGGACTAAAACCCTCTTTAGGTCCCCTTTTGACATATTTTCTAATGATTCTGTCTTTGTGGGGTGATGATGTTACCTATAAAATGTTAAGTAGACCTGAGAACCAGCAAAGTTTAACTGAGGAGTTCCTCTGTGTATTTCCTCATGTCAGATAAATTCTTTCATTAAAAACACATCATTTTCTTTTGTCATAAATCTTACAGGACCATAATACCTCTGAGATGTCAGAAGACTTGATGAAAATTGGCTGATCTGTGCACTAGTTATTAGACAAGGGCTGATGTGCATGCGTACAAGCAGGCAGTGAGATTGTGAGCCTTGTTACACTATGAAATCAGGCTGAATTACACAGCTGATGCAACAACCTTACCTGACAATTTAACAAATGACCACTCAGCGAGTAAAAGAGGAAAATCTATATAAGGTTTTAACTATACTGAATATGGAGTGTATTTTTTAGTGCATTGAAGCTACATTCTTTTGATATTCAGACAATGTAAAGCCCTTAGAATCCCTTCAAAGCATTTTTCCATTTACTGCCTGTTGCTGGATTATGACACAGGAACCTGAGCATACCACTGTATCTGATTCCTTTAGAGTAAGCATCACTGATAAAACAATTACCTTTCTTTCTACACTAAGGACTGTAATATCCACTAAGTGCTTATTGAGCAGGATTAAAATAAGGGATGACTTAATAGCATGAATTTTATGTGGGATTTTATTTCCCTGTGCTCCAATACTATCTACAGCTGAAGACAGGATGAACATAGCAGGTAATAAATTTGTGCTGGAGTTCAGTGCTGAGTATTTCTATTTAACACAGGAGAAGTTTTTGGGTTGTATTTGACCTTCTATATATAATGATATTGGAGTGCACCACTCTAAAATCTCCTGTCAGAAAATCACATGAGATTGTATCAAGGAATGCTAATTATCTATGATTTTTCAGAGGTCTATCAATAATGACAAGCAAACAGGGCAAGTTGAGTGAGGAAGTTCCACGACTTTTCATATTGTCACAGGGACTGCAGTATTACAGGATGTGCAATATGTGAATGGTCAAGCAAAAGCTGGAGCCAAAAAGGCAGGTATAATCAGGAATAGAGAATACAATTCACTGCAGGGAAGAGAGCATTTATGGAAATGCGATAAGATTCTATTCCTAGCAGGTGTGTGTGTGTGTGTGTGTGTGTGTGTAGGTCAACATGTACAGACACACACATTCTACTACTGGGAGAGCATACTGTGATAACTAGCTGTCATTCTTGAATTTAGTTCCTCATTCTCCATGGTCATATTAGCATTGTGAAATGAGAATGGAAAGGAAAGATCTCTGTGATGTGGACTAAGCAAAAAATTCTGCTGATTTTGAAAGTGTACACAATAGTATTAGGCTTGTGGCTTGGAAAGTGAGTAATTCAGAAGCACGTGTAAGGCTGGTAGAGATGCTCTTTTTCTTTTTCCCTGTGTAATTCATTCTAGTTAATTGGTGTTTGCCCCTTGTTTGATGCAATGCATGCTTCCTGGGAAACTATGAAGTATTATAAAAAAAAGGGTTTCACTTTTTAACGTGGTTTTAAAGAGCAGTGCTTCAGATGGATGTTTTCTAATGGAGAACTCTGGAGGTACCAACTCTGATGTCTTTATTTGCAACAGGATGTCACAGCCACACTTTCTAAGGTCAAAAGCGTAATTCAGTGATATGTTCATTGTAATACTCCTTTTGCTTTGAATTTCTTCTTCATCGGGTGTTTAAATACGAGTTGATGTGCAAAAGGACACAGTACTACTGTAGGTAAACACTTTAATCATAGAATAGAGTATCTCAAGCCGAAAGAGACCCACAAGGATCATGGAGCCCAAACTCTGACTCCACACAGCACCACTCAAAATCCAAACCCTATGTCTGAGAGTGTTCTCCAAATGCTCTTTGAATTCCACCAGCTTGATCACTGCAGGCAGCCTGTTCCAGGGCGTTTGGACACCAGGGCAGATTTCTGATCTCAGGTTTCCTTGGTTATCTTTTCTGCAAACAGCCATTTTTTCTTACCAGAAATACTATTCCCCTGCTTCCAATCATTCTTTTGTCGCTGAGCCAGCTCAGAAGCTTAAGATCATCATATTTGTCACGGTAACAGAAATCATTTAAATTTGACTTTTATATCCCTTTGCTTCTAAACTGTCATCTCTAGCAAAATGTGTCTGTACTGTCATGGAGAACTAGCAGTGTTTGGTGTCATTTGTAAGGGATATTTCTGTAATGGTGCATAACTTGAACTTCCATGCTGTCCATTCCTTTACAGACTTCATGCTTTAAATTGCAAGGTTTTTAGATTTGCATCCCTTGGTTAAGGCAAGTTTTTGCTGGTTCTCCTTAGCAAAAACATCTCCTTAGGCAGATTCCTGAAAAAGTCGAGAAATATCCCCACTATTTTGGGATTCCAGGAGTCTAAAATTACTCATGAGCAGGGTGTGAATATTTCCTTTGACATGAATATTTCCGGAGAATATATGTCAGTGGTACCTGTTGTCACTGCATTTTATTTTAAGCTCTTATTTCTTATAGTTCTTCATCTCTAAATTACCTGTGGAGACTTTTCAGTTCACATGAGCGCATTGCTATGCTTATCGTCCTCACTGTGTTCATTGAAGAATCTTGACAAAAGGCTTTTGTCTACTAAAGGTATTGGCTGCTGCTTACTATAGGGTCACCAAGCATCATCACGAATTTATCCCAGCTTCATTTTCTTCCTCTCTTTCACAACTGCTGAATGTTTAAAACCTAATGGGATTGAGAAAGCATGTTTAGGGTGGAGAGAACTAAAAAAAATTAAATGTTTCCTCCAGAAACGTTGATTCATGGAAACAGATTATTAAGAGGCCTCTAAAGAGCTCACATAGACCTCTGCAGGGGAGCAGGCAGGGGAGCTCACACTGTGATGTGTGTGCACTCCAGTGGTAGGGTTTATTGGCCATGTGAAATGTGGAAGGAGGCCACCTGTTCTTCCCTGGCAGGAAAAACTGTACACGTTCTTCTCCTGACATGCTAAAGAACAAGGGCACTCATCCTTCTTCTGAGTGATGGCATCAGGAGTAGTGTAGTAACAATGACACAACTATTGCTTATTTATCTGGAAAGTGATGTTTTTCTCATTCCCAGTCTGTGCTGGCTAGTGGGAAGAATGTGAAGGCAGGAAGTCACCTTCTTGCCAGCTGCTGGGACAGCACTAAAATATTCAGATTGTTACACTTCGAATGTTGTAAATGGTCATTAAAGTGTAGATATGATCCCTGAAGAACTGGAAGAGGTCTCACATCAGAATCAGCACCCTCACTAGGGCAGTGATTGATGGAAGAAGAAATTATGCTTCTTTCCCCACATCTTCTCAAGAAGGAAATCATAATGAGACCAGGCCAAAAAAGCCAGGACACCATGTTGATCTAACTAAAAAATCACGAGGTTGTAGACTCAAAGTGGCTGTTACATTTGAATTTGTTTCTCTGCTTTGGCCCTGAGCTTTGTAAAGTGGTACAACTCTTGATTCACTGGTGTGCACAAATGAAGTTTGAAGCAGGTTAGTCCCCAGGGTTTCTGAACAAGAACGGTATGGATGCCCAAAGGATGTTCATAGCAGAATTAAATAGAAATATTTTCATCAACTACTTTTCATGCCAAAATGCTGCCTGTAAAATAACAAGTAGAATGTACATGGAATTTCAAGACTTCAAACAGACTAAGGAAAGAATCTTCTGCTGATGGCTGCTGGAGATTTTTTTGAGAGAGGCTAAGCTGTTAAAGTTGCTTGTTAAGTTTGTCCTGTCTTCATTTGTGCTCATGCGCATTAAAACAAGAGGGGAAGTCACCAGGATCTGATGTTCCCAACCTGATTCCAGATGACTTAATGGATAGGCTGAAAAGCAGAGCAAGCTCTGTGAGTAAAAGAGATAATAAATATAATTAGTCCTTTCAGTAGCCTGGGCTCTCCTGTTGTACCCCATTACCCACTGATGACTTCTGTCAGTCTCTGAAATGAGAGGTGGTGATGCTGTATGCTTGTTTTGACATTGAATTGAGAATGTCCTACCCTTAGTCCTGTTTTAAATGGTGAGGGAAGCACACTGCCTGCATACTGCACACTACCTACCCCTATAATCTTCTCAGGGGTGGATCTGGAAGGTTGCATGTAGCATGCAGCTACCGGGAACAACAGCATGCAGAATGCTCTATCCCAACTGAGCTGGTTAGTGGGAGAAGAGTGGTAAAAGATGAAAATAATGAGAAAATGCTTGTGGTTTTGTTTTGTTTTTCAAATGCTTGTTTTTTAATTTAAAAAGTTTGTTTTTTAATTAAAAGTCTACAGGAAAAACTTTATGCAAAATATTTTTTTTCCTTGTTTTCTTAAACTCCCTGGTGCCATCCACTGATGTGGTGGGATAATTGATGTGGTGTACTAATGCTGCATACTAGTCCACAATATCCAGGTTAGGTAGCATTTTAATATTTCAAACATGGTTGGCTTGTCAGAGCTGTTTTTCATCTTTTCACACCAATACAACAGGGAATTTTTTATGTGACTTCTGGAACTACTGGTCTCCCTATGGACGATCTTATGTACAGTAACTCAGAACTGTTTTTAAAACCCAGGCAGTGAATGCAAATGATCAGGATGCATAAATCTTCAGTGTTGAGGGAAGAAGACAAAGCTGGTATGCAATGGAAGGATGAACCACTGGTCTCCAGATATCTTAATGTCATCTCCTCCCACTTGCTCTTTTAAGTGACTGATCCACTTTCACAATCTCTTTGAGGTATGTCAACTCCACAGTTCTTTGTTTTCTGCTAAGAGAAAAAAAAAAGATTCTTGCTCGATATCTTTTATGATTAAAGTGTTAAGGCACATCATTTGAAATCGAGGGGGAATCACTTTTGATTTCCTAGTCTTTAGAGGCATGGAGTATGTATTCCTAGCTCTGGGATAGGGATAACCATAGCTGTGTTGATATGTTATGTTTCTTTACTCCAAAGACTGAAGAAAAGAAGCTTCACTCCCTTTGAAGTTTATCCTTCTGAGCTTAGTGCTGGTACAAGCAAAGCTTCAGTGTTCCCCTTTGGATATGTCTCATTTCTGCCTCGAAGTTTCTTTCATTTTTTTCCCTTCAAACTTGATGAAGTTAAGAGAACACAGAGCAAGCATGAAGTCAATATGAGGAAGGTTGTATCACCTTGATTATAACCTGAGTGGAGAGGTATAACGTCAGCAGCAACAGATTTCATCCACTCCTGATAGAAAAACACGTTCTTCCCCCAGTCTCTTCATGGAGTGTTGCAGTGTGAAACGAAAGGGCACTCACACCACCTGTAACCAAGGCACCAGGTCAGATGCTCAGCTGAATGGCTCACTCCCTTAAGACACTCCCTCTATCTTCACTTGTGCTGTCATCTTCTGGAAGTGCCTCCTTCACCATGACTGCTGGGAATGGAGACCTATAGCTTTGGCACTTCCATGAGATACAGAAAGTCAGATTTTGCAGACACCCTACAGAGCCCCATCAAAACCTTTCACAAACTTCACCATTCCACTGTCTCCTTTGAGATACACATTTCTGGAGCTGTTATATATTTGATATTTTCCGAATACGTTTTAAGTGTTCATAATCAGCAGTTCATTTTACAGCACCATTCTGATTGTTCAAACTTTCTTCATTTAGTACACTATAAAGAGATATATAAAAAAGTGAGCTTCTCCCAGTCATTTTGAGTCATAGTTACTTTCTTCCATTTCTCATTTTTAATTGCCCTGTTATCTCTCTAGCTCCATTCCCATTCCAGTATATTGGGAAGAAAAAAAATATCCAACCTTCTGTTTTCTCCTAGCCCCCTTGACTAACAGTAACTCATTCTGGGACTTTAATTGCAATTTTAATTAAGGCTGCCTCAACCCTATTGGCTTAGAGCCTTTCATCACGCATAGCAGTTTTTAGTATGCAGTGCAGTGCAAGCCAGTCAGCAGGGACAGCCTGTGCATAGAGGCTGTAGGCACAGAGTGGAGCATATAACATATTTTGCTTTACAAACCTGGGTAGGGAATAAGGAGATGAGAGGTAATTTCTTAGCTGTCTCACTCATATATGAGTTTATTTTGTCACAACACTGTGTCAGTTCTCTGTCTTATCAGCTAGTTTTTTGAGGTAACAATACTCAGCCTCCATACGCCTTAGTCTAATCACCACTCTTAAACTTTGCAGCATTTCCTCATATAGGCACTAAACAGCACTCCCCTGCTCCAGCACTAGCAGTTCTTCTGTTTGCAGAATTCCAGAATGGCTTCCTTCCCCCTTGTGGATGCCACAAACCCAATATCAATTGCCTGTCCTGACCTAAAGCCTCCCCACCCACTTTCTTTTACACCCATTGAACATCTTCCAGGTGGCCCAGGACAAAGGTATGTGATCTCACCTGGGAGCAGAGAAAACCTGAGATGGCAGTTGTGCCATCTTAAGCAGAGCAGTCATCTATCGTTAATGCTTAGCTTTTAAAGCCTAAAGGACACTTATTACAGATGTGTTTCGTGATTTGCTATTACTTCACTGTATATGACTCATCTTACTGACCCAGTGCTAACATCAAGTCCAGATTTGTGTTAATAGAGTTATGTTTAAAGGGTTGTGAGTGGGTGCTCCTGACACTGCAGTTGCTAAAAACAGGATTAATTCATTTCCAAGAATACAGAAATTTTAGCTTTGATAACATAGCCAAAACCTGTATTTCATCATCTTCACAGGCAAACAGCTTCACTTCCTACCTTAAACCTTGTTGGGATGCCTAGACAGTGTACGCAGTGATGTACACAGTGGAGCTTTTACTGCATTTATATATTCCAAAAAGATTCTAAGAAGAAAAAACAGTGACAATATTCAAATCTACAAATGGTTGTCATTCCTCCAACTTTTCTGAGAATTACTGGTGTTTATAAAATGCACTGAATTTCTCTGATGAATTGTGAGCTGTAAGAACAGTCACTGTGACTAATCACAAATAAATCCCATGTCTCATAATTATTTTGGCTCCAGATTCTACAGATTTCATAATGCATTAGGAAAACATAACCAGCTATGTGATTGCATGGTAATTAGTTTAGGAAAAGCAACGTGGATTTTGTTTAAAACAAGCTAATGTTCTTCATTCATTTCAGCTTCTTCAGGAAAATCAATTTGGGAAGAAATTCATTCTGCATTCAGCAGCCAGAAGCTTGTGACAGTCACTGAGACAGGTGACTCAAACACAGTGTTCAGAACCCTGGTATCAGATCAGCCTTTCCTGTAGTGAAGCTATTGATCAGGTTCTGAGGACCAAATTATCACAAGGATGGAATCCACGGGTTCCCAATACCCTCCCCTCATAGTGACAGTCTCAACAATGAGAAACAGAGCAGCTACATAAATAAAGAATAAATTAGGAATACTTAATAAATAGCATTCAACAGATTTTTAGCATATCAAAGTTAGTTTACAATAGAAACTTATCTGTTCTGATACAGCACTCAGCAAGGTTTGTTCCTCAGAAGACATTTATCCAACAGAAGTGTCAGAAATTAGACAATCCCAAATGTCGCCTTTTCACGGCTGTTGTTACCCACCAAAGCCATTCACTTTTACAGGCAGTCCCATGAGTAAAGGGAAATTTTGTTCCAAACAAGAAATAACCACAGGCTTATGCTTTATAAATAATTGCAATAGCCATTCTTTCTCTTTCCCTCAAAGGCATGTAGGATTTGATAGACGTTCGTCCACATAGCAGAACACCAGAAGTAATTACAAAATATAAATGAGGCTTATCCATTCATCTCAGCTACTCTGTCAGATTGTGTAGACAGCAGGCATTTTATCACACCTTACACGATTAAGTTTTGTAATAGCTTACTTTCTTCATGCACTACAACACCTTCATGCACTTAAGCTATAATGAAGCTCCCTGGATTCCTCTTTGAGAATCACTTCTAAAGTACAACTCTTCAGCTTTTCTTACCAAACAAAAACAAAAAAAGAGGATGCCGTGAGAAAAGAAGAGGACTGTATAATTATAGGCAAGCTGCCCTCTTAACAGGAACTAAGCATAACTACACTGAATAGGGCTCAGTGACCATAAAGCAACAGGTGTTCATAGTGTTTTGGCTCCTCAGACTTGGTGCTCTAGAGCAGAAATTAATGAATTGGTTTCAGAGGGGGGGTCATAACATCTAATAGTGCATTTGTGGGTCTCACCAGCTCGGGCACACACAAAGCCCTCTAAAAATCACTACATTGCTTCTACAACCAAGTTGAACACCTACATATATGCTTTTCAGCAAGAAACGCAAATCAATTATTGTTACTTTGTCCAAGATGGCAAATCTAGTTGACATACAAAGAGCTTTAGTTCTGGTTGTAAGGAATATTTCTGTTTTCATTGATTCTGGGACAGATAAAAGACAGGAGCAAAAGAAATCTTTGCCTCCAGAGTTTCAGAAGATTCTTGAGATTGCCAAGTTTAATGATATTTCTCAAAACTTCACCAGGCTACTTTGAAAGCGTTTCACTCAGAATTATCTGTAGGTTACTGTTGGTTATACATTAATTTCATTAGTTACTTTACAAATCCTTAACTTTCACAATCTTTATGCTTACTGACATATCCATAGCAAAATCTTTTAGCTATCTTCTACCTTTTCCTAGTAGTGAAAATTTTCCTTTCTGTTTTTTTTTTCTTTGTATGACTTTTTTTTTCTTTGAAAGAGCATTTTTAAAGAACAGCTCAATATAACATATTTATTAGAAAATGAAAACTCTTGTAGGCTTTTGAAGCGCACTGAGTGCCCTGTGGAGTTTAGAGAGTTGCATCTTCTGTAGAATGCTGCAGGAAGTCTCAAGAGCACTACAAAAGGATATTCATAACTCTTCAGAGGTTTCAATAGTAATTTTCAGCAGTCTTTTCAATGTGTCCATAATTCTCTTATAACTTTAATAAGACCTCTTGGGACAATCCTAATGCATTCTTGTTTTGAATGCTCCATTTGCTTGGAAGTTTATGGTCTGAAGACTGAATTGTTACATATCCAAGGCTCTTATTTTTATACTATTTGGGCAATATCAGTGTGTCTTAGCATGAATATGTAGGCTAAAAAATGGAAATTAGGTACTATTAGGTACTATTTGTGTGAGCTCTTTTCGTCTGTTGGATTGGATTGAAGATAAGACTTCATTGTATGAAACCACTTCTTGGGTTCTTGTGGATGTGGACTTGGACTAATTCAAGAAGGAGAAGTTCTTTTTCAATTTTTACACCTTTGAATAATTTCTGTAAACCTATATTGGCTGCTTCTTGTCTTTTGCGTTTTCTTTGTTCGTCCATTTTTAAATAACCAGACATGCACACTATTACAGTTCAATTTGTTCTTCAATATTGATTTTTTAGTCTGACATAAGATTTGTGGTTGTTTGCAGTGACAGATCTTTGAAGCCTGGAGTTCTTGATAAAAGAAAATGTGCTGTTTCCTTCAGCTACATTGTCTGGAAGCCAAGAGGGCAAGGCATGCCAGGCCACCTGAGCTGCTCACCCTGGAGATGAAGGCTGTGCTTACAAGACCATTTAATGAATAGAACTCAAGTCCATTGTGTATGTCTTAATCAGATTTGGAATATCTGAATTTACCATTGTAAGGTAAAAAATATCCCAAAATGGGAGACGCTGCCTTACCTACCTAACATCACAAATGACAACATTCTTCCTTTCAAAGCAGGAGTCTGAAGTTCAAAGTTGGTTCAAGTTATATTCTAAAGTACAGTCAGGGTTTACTTATACTGAGATGTGATTTTTACAGTTTACTTCTGGCTAACAAGGGGAACTATTTCTTCTAAAAGTCAAAGGTCCTAAAGGGGAAACATTTCCATTGCTTTCTCTACCAATTGGTTCAAACACAAATCCAACAATGGGTGAACGCTCGGGAACAACAAAAAAGGCACCAGCAGCCTATGAGGGGAGTGCAGCTCTGCTCTTCTCAGGGCTGTTACCCACAGCTACTGAGCAGGAGGCGCCTATATCTAAAATGCAAATAACTCTTGGTGCACGTAGCATTGATCTCAGAGCAGCTTGAACAGAAAATGAACTCTGTCTACCCAAAGTCTAATAGATGGCCAGGTGGAATAAGCCATCTCCATTTGCTCTTCTTTGCTCTGATCAGTGCTGGAAGGGAAAAGGATCATAGAGGCTCCATAGCTCCATGGCTGCTACCATCTGTTAGAGCAGGAAATGTCTAGCAGCAGGACATAAGGCGGATGGCCAAGGTGGCCAGAGAATGCAGCAGTTCCCTCATGTCCCTCTTTTTCCTTACATAATCCCCCTGTCCACACACTGTGTGCTGTAGGAATATCCAGAAGGCATTAAAGCACAGCAACACCTTGGGAATTAGACAAAATATAGTATGATGCCAACAGTTATTGCAGGAGCCACCTCCTACTGTTCAAATTCTTTTTCAGATTCTTTTTTTAGACAAACAAACCTCACCTTACAAACAGCCATCACAAGTGGATCAACAAAAAAAAAAAACCTAGCCCATAAGAGATGACATTGATGTGGTATTAAAGGTAATGAAAATAATATTAAAAAAAAACAACCAAAAAACAAAAAGCGACATCTAGTCAGTTAGCATCTTTTCTGTTAGAGCGCATACATAATTTTTTTTTCCATATCAGTAACCTTTATTTATACACTAAGACTACAGAACAAAAGAAAATAGGACCGTTGTTGAAATTCCATTACTGTTTAAATTGAGTAAATAACATTTCATATATAGAAGTATCACTTGTACAGTATATAATACAGATACTAAAATTCTCTGCTATCTTTAGCTACAGAAGAATCATTTTCCTCTCAAGTTTATATCACACAAGAATATGTAGAGAAAAGCAAATGATAAAAAAATTTGTGCTACTGGAATGAGAAGAAACGAGTCCTCAAACACGCCAACTGTTAGATTGTCTTTTTTAGCTAAATGCAAACAAACTCTTTTGAAAGCATGCCATGAGATTGTAGTTTTAATAGGAGGAAGGCTTACTCTGAAACTATACATTTCATGAGCACTACAGTCTGGAGATATGCTAAAATATACAAAAAAAAAGATTCTAATTTTAACCTAATTATAAACAGATTTTCATATTCATCAATTTCCTCTGTGGTTTAGTGATGCTATACTTAATATTTTTCTTGAGTATTCTACTTTCATAATCAAAACTATTTCAATATAAAATATGAGGTGAAAATTCAGCTTTCTGCTTTAAGAACAAGCCGAAGAAAAATGTTCCAGGGACTTCATTTGTAGGGCTGGAGGGGAGATCTTTTCCTGCTGCAAAGCATTGAGCCGTTTGTCAACAACTTAAGATAAAAAAGAAGTATCTTGGGAATGAAGTCACAAAAGTATACTGCACAATTGTATGTAAAATACTGTGATATATATTTTTCATTAATGTTTAATGCCTTAGGATAGTTATATCCAGCTTTTCTTTCAATGTGAACTTCCCAGAAGACAGGCAGGATTTATATGTACTCTGGTAACAGTACATTTTGTTCTCCTGAAATAATGTCTATCTATCACAAGATATGAATGGGAATGTCTAAACTGACTGAAGCCTGTGGCTAAAAATTTCAGAGTGCCTACCTGCCAGCTCTGAATTAATGTTTAGGAAACGAACCACAAACCACTTGGCTTCCCTAAGGTGCTGTGCTCTTACAAGACCTTTTTAGTAGCGTTCCTTTGGGTCCCTTTGCTGGTAGAAATACTCATACAGATGCAGTGCCATGGGCCATACATTGCTGTACAGCAACATCTCCAGCATATGTTGCACATTTCCACCACAGTTCAGATGCCATAAGTAACTAAGGCCAGCTCTTCCAGAGCCATTGTCCCGGATGGTGCTGAGAAAAGCAAAAAGGTTTTGGCCCATGGAAAAAAGCCACTCAGTGGGGGATAATGGTGGGAGATATGGAGGCTCAGGTACCAAACTATGTCATCAGCAGAGAAGGGTGTCCAGTAGGAAGGACAAATGGTGCCTGGCAGCAGAGCGTCTGGGACACTGATGAGCATATGGGGAATGCCTGAATGCACACCAACACACATAAAAACCTGCAGGAAATAATGAAGGGCAAAGAGGTTGTCTGAGAATGGCAGAAAGGTAAGAAAGACCCTACCAAGGGTTTCTGGCAGAGGCCAGCTTGGAAATTGAGCATCTCTTCTATATGCTGTTGAAAATTTACTTTGCATGTGCATTGTTTCTTGACTTATTTGGTGGCAGTAAACAACTGATTCTGTCACTGTTTTCTCCTCCAAGCATGAGATGACACTAAACAGCAGTTAGTGGCTTCAGCCATTGAGGATTTGAGGTGGAGGATGCTGGCAAGTCCTTTGTGAGACTGCAAAAACTGCTATGAACTGTACATATCAACTTCCTAATGATTACATAGGCCTCTGCTGGTACTCTTTACTATGTTATTAAATGGCTATCCATGCCTCTTGATGGTTGAGGTTCAAAGTAATCTTCTGTTTCTGTAACTCAATATTCCAGATCTAAAATGAGGGAAATAGAACTTTCTGACTCAAAGGCTGTTGGGAGACTGAAAGCACTGATGCTTTCTCTCTTTTCAGTGCTGAAAATCAGTAAGCAGCTCAGTAATTATGGCATGATAATATCAAATAATAACTTATATAATTTTTGTGGGTAAAGAGATATGACAATAGACTAAGGATGTAATTATTCAGTAACATACCGAGGAGAAAGAACTTTGCAACTGTGAATTTGATTATTATAGTTTTATTTAGTAGGTATAAGCAACATTATTTCATTATCATCGTTACTTTATGATTGAAACACGTCTCCTATGAAGAAGAGCTGAGACTATTCAGGCTGGAGAAGGGGATCACATCAATGTGCACAACTACTTGAAGAGAGGATGCAAAGTTTCATTTACTTCTCATACCCCATATTAATTGCACAGATTTTCCCATTGCCTCATGTAGAACCAGGTCTTGGTTACAGCTGGGCATTCATTTGCAAGCAGATCACACTGCTGAACAACATATATACAGACCTCAACTACAGTAGTCTCAGCTGGTGAACACTCACCTCTGCAACTGAGCTCTGTGGAAAATGAAATATAAATTCAAAATCGTAGAGAAACTTGAAGAAGGCAGAGACTGGTCAGGAAGGAGAAAAGCAACTGGATTATCATATTAGCAGTCTTTGGAGCATTGATTTTGGCTGATTAATTTTCAGATAATTAAAAATGTAGTCAGATGTAAGGATTTTTTTGTTTATTAAAAAAAAAAAGGTCAAGAATTGGCCAATAATGCCATTCTCACAGCATGAGAGTCCTTGGGTGTACCTCTTGTTGATACAAACAAGCAATTGGTCCTGAGGAACCAGAAACACCTAACAACTAATAACAGTTGCTTATCTGGTACTATCATCTGAGTTTCGCAGTTTCCATTGTGAGCAAATTTGGAGCTTTGTAGCATAGCAGAACCGTTCTATAACACACCATCCTTGCAGTATATTTGTTGAAAACATCCACCAGCTGATAGTAATCAACTGTTTGTTCTGAGGTTGTTTCAGGGAAGAAGATTTTTATTAGCAAAACTGACTACAGCCAACCTCATTTTCTCTCTCTGGCAGCTTGCTCCTAGTCACACCTTACAGCATGTCTTGGAGATATTAATATAGTTGAATTATGCAGTTGTGGCTGCATAGTGAAAGCAAGGAAAGATCTTGCTTCTGGCACAAACTTGTCAAATCTAATAGCTACAATGACGGTTTATCAATAAAATGGAAAGTTTGGAAGATGTGTGATGTTAGGAGGTTAATGATGTGAGACTCAAGGATGCAGACTGTAATCTTGTTAGTATGCTATTATGGCAATACACATTCATAATTCAGATGTTTTATATACTTGGTGTTGATTAAAAGAATTAATCCAGCCAGCTCACCAAGGGCAATGTGCTAGCTGGCAGGCACTGGTAAACAACAAGGCAGAGCAGTGTAATCACCTGTAAGGATAAGCGTTGGTGACACAGTCACAACAGTAGAAAGTAGATCCCAGGCAGGCAGCAAACACTGCCATTGCCTATTTCTGGCCCGCTTGGACAGCCGTGGGGGGGAAGATCCACACTAGCATTTGGAAGGGCAAAGAAATCAAAGGACCAGGGACTCCTCAGTGAAGGAAGAGACATTTCAACAGCAAAAGAAAAAAAGATTTGACAAGCATGAAAAGTATTGGTGAGAGAACCTTTAATAAGAGGAGGGAAGGAAGAGCTGAAATAAGCTGAAAGCAACAGCGTTAAAATAAAGCAAGAGAAATCCAAACCAGAAAGATGTGACTCTGGGAAAAAGTTCTTTTCATAGACCACAGCATAGAAATGCTTAATATCAGTGAAGCCAAACATTTAGTATGTATCATCATGCACAACACTTATGAAAAAAAAACTTTCCTGTTTTCCATTCTGGTTCTGTTTCTCCTTGTAATCAAACACAGATTAACTAATGAAGAATACATAGCCTGAAAGATATTTCTTCTACAAACAATACATTCCATTTTGATTCATTAATGAATTTCGGATGTACTGAATTTTATCAGCAGATTTACTTTTGGTCCCCAACACTGGCTTGCACTGTTGCAGGTAAATTATATTCTAACAGACCTTTTTCAAAAAGAAACCTTTTGTGTGGTGTGGTAGCTGTACAAAAGCCTTTTAAGGTTTTATAAGTATAAATAAGTATCTGTATTTTGTAAGTATAAGTATTTTATTGTCAAACTAGACATGGTAAAAATGTAACAGCAATGCAATAGAAGATTTTACAACTATATAAAAATAATTTATTTATCTCTATTGACTAGTAATATTGAAATATATTTTAATACCCAGTAATATTAGGTTTTTCTGCTTCCTTCTTCCTTCTCTATGCACTGCCCAGAAAAAAAAGACAAACAAACTTCTGTTTACATAGTAAAGAGAAAGTAGAGTAATTGTCATTATGGCAATATTTCTGATAACTGTTAATTAAAACCTAAAAGTAGCTTCACCAAAACGTAAGAGGAGGAAGAAAGCACACAAAGACAGATCACAGGCTTAGCTAAACAGACAGTCTTCAGTAAGTGTATATGCTCTCTGTTCCTTCTTTGTTCAGCACTGCACAGCAGTAAAAACACCCCTCAGACCTTGGGAGAGTTCATTAACGGAAGGACAGCTTGAAACATATGCTTAGTGTTTAATTTATTTGATTTTCCTTTTTTGCAAAATATAGAATTAATTTTGAGGAATGTGTAGAAGTGGGGTTTAGCCAGAAGCATGAGGTTACTAGTTTAAACAAAGATGTGGGGAAGGTAGGGAAAATTATAATGCAACATAAAATCAGAATACACCATTGGCAGTGCTCCAAAGGGTTGCATATACTAGGCCTCAACCTCATCTTTCTGAAGTTTTTTGTCAATCTCTTCAGATGAAGCATGAGAGATCAGAAGAGAAAGTTGGCACTGTGGGAAATGTTTTTTTTTCCCTCTGGAAATTGAGTTTTTCATTTTCTTTATTCTCAGTTCCCAAGAAGACTAAAGACTTGTTTGAAGGACAGCAGCATGGATTCTGGGAAAGAGATTTCAGGAGGAAGGAGAGGGAATAAACTTCTAGCATATGTTGTCAGTTTCCTTCATGTTTCTTATGAGCTGGATGGATAGGATCAGCTCACAGATACATTTTCTGCCATAACAGTGAGGAAAAAAAAGTAGGTTCTTTCTTTCTTCCTTCCTTCCTTTTGATACTACTAGATAAAAATCAGTCAGCCCAGTAGCATAAAATCCCCTCATATTAAAGCTATCTTACTTCACAGACCTTCTTCTCTTCTCCTGTGATGTTCTTTTTATCCAAGTGTACTATTTCAGAGGAAAGTGTAAAATTTGGCCTCTGCCAAATGGTAATTTTTTCAAATCTTAAAGTATCTCACATAATTCAAGTTTTACAAAGATGCGTTTTAAGCGACAAATGGGTCCTTTTGTATTTCTGATAGGTTTGCTAGGTTGATTGAGAGTCAGTGGGTGAAAATAGGACTCAAATTCAGTTTTGATTGATGAGTCAGATGACACAGTTGAGAAAAAGTAGGGCACAGCAGCTTGTATTCCCTCTAAGTGGATAAAAATAAAGGACTAGATTTTCAAAAGATTCAGGTCACTGAAGTAGGCTTTGGTATTCATTATAGCAGGTGCATGTGGCAGTAGTATCCGTGGGCTGTTTCAGGCATTGGTTCAGTGACACAATGAATCACGGTTCTTAAAATTTAACTCTGCTGAGGCACAATTACCTGGGAAATTGATCTGTCCAAATAGCATGGCTAACCAGAAGTATCATAGATTAGATGGTTTTGCTTTGTGCTTCCTCATGGTAACTCCTAGCATCTTAACATTGTGTTTCCTCATGGTTTCCTCTGCTTACTACAATGTAATAATGTGGGACTTCAGCTGTGAGAAATAAAGACCAAAACTCATGTCTGGCATTCTATGCCACATTCCCAGTGCACTGCTATCAGTACTGAACATGTGAAGAGAAGAATTTGCACTGCAGCCATGGGTAGGGAAAGGTGTCTGCTTCACCAATGCCTTCCAACATGTGCTGGCTGTAAAGGCAAGAGGGTTGCCTGCATTCTCCATCCAGCTAGGGAACTTGTAGGAAAATACTGGAGTTTGTGCTAGCCTTCAGATCAAACTTCTTTGAGCTCTAGGATCCATCCAGCACAGGGAAGACCCAAGGTCAGATATGAGTGCTCCTTAGGTGTACCTTGTTTTCAGGTATAGCTGAGAACCTAGGCTAGAGACTAGCTGTAAAACGGATCTCACATTAGGACTCCCATTGAAATAAGTTAAGAGCCAGTTACTGAAAAGCCAAACTGCTGTATATTCTATCTCTCAGTTATAGGAGAGAGCAAGCCTTCCCTGTAGTTCCTCCTTCCAGGGTCCCTTACTTCTCAGTCTGCCATCCTAAGGACCTGCACTATTGGCTATGTAAGATGCACACACAAAAGCAATCACATCCATTGTCAGTCTCTCCTGTTACAGCAAAGTAATGTGGCCTGGAGGTGATGCATAGTTACCACAAGTTTTCATGTAGGCCAGGGACAGTCAAGGACACACAGCAACTCCTGTTACAAATGACAGGAGTCAAACTGCCCAGTGCAGAGTCAAAGAGCAGTTAGTGTCCTGAACTAGGCTTTGGCACACTGTCTCCAGTGCATGAGGAGATCCAAACATGCATACTCTTCAGACAGCACTAACTACCAAGGTCAGGGAGGCCTCGGAGAGCTGTGCTGAGCTGTGTACACACCTGGAGTGTCAGGAAAACAAATGGAATCAAAGAGAGTTGAAGCTGAAAGCCATTCTGGCAAGTTAATGTGACCTTTCTGTGAATAGGAGCGAGGGTGTGCTACTTGTCAGGGAAAACATCACTGCACAGCATGCAGGTGCACTTCTGTGAATCCCAAAGTAATTGCACGTCCAACTCAGCTGGATGCATATAACTATTTATATGAATACACAAACTCTGAGGCAATACAAACCGAATTAGAACAGGCAAAGGATTTACCAGTACTCACCAATGACAGTATTATAGTGAGAGACTGTGACTGCGTCTCAACAACCGACTGCAAATGGCAAACAAGGAAATAAGGTGTAACTACCGAATAAAGTAATGACAGACAGGCTGGTCAGTGCATAACCCTTTCTGGGGATGAATGTTTTGAAAATGACACAGAGAAAGCTGGTGGGCTTTCTGTCACCAGCACTTCTTGGGCACCCAAGAACCAGGACAACATCTTTAAGACAAACCCAAGTTCAGTCCAGGAGGTGATAAGATCAGGAGGAACAGCAGCTGTTTGAATCCACCTCAAACACTATGTTGTTTTTTTTTTTACACCATAACCATCTTTAACACCAGGCTTGGAAGACGTGGGAGGAAGTACAAAAAATTCTACAGTGCAGAAGGAAGAGAAATAAAATATTTTATGAGCCCTTATTTTCAGTACTACTGAAAACTAGTACTACTAACTACTTTTTTCCCCTCTTTCCAGAATCTTGAACAGAAATTAAAAAGACTGATTTGCTTGCTGACTGCCACAGGATTTAGGAGGACAAGGTCACTTTATTTAAAACACTAAATTTTATTTAATGTAGGTCACGTTGACATCCTGAATTCTCAGCCCATTGCGTTCCTTTAGCATTAACACAATCCTACAAATCACAGATAATTACCTTTTTACCAAGACATAGCACAATTTATGACATAAGTAACAATGAAAAGCTTGAGAAACCATACTATGATTTACATATTTTTCTTCACGTGGGCAGCCCTTGCACCCATTGGTCCCACACCTCTAAAGACTGACCAAGTTCCTTCGTGGATAACATCAGGATAAATTTGACGAGTCTATGCATGCGATTACTTTTTCCATGACGTCTCATTAAAATCGTTAAGTATCAGCTGTATTGCTTGCACACTGACATCACAGGTTATATATGAATCCTTACTGCAACTCTAAAGGAAATTACATTTACTCTGAACAAGGCATGACTCACTTGAGAAAGAATTTGTGCCTGACTATGCATATAAACTTTCTTGATTCTAAACACTACTACTTCATGATGTAAACCTTCCCCTAAATATACTCCCCTAAACCCAGCCATGTGCATTCATTCTTTTACTATCACAGTTCAGTGGTCTTAATCTCTATGGACAGTGTTAACAGGATAAAATGACTTTTCTGAGGCTGCCACTAAAACACAAGCCTTCTCTCTTCCCTTTCAAGTAGAATACAACCAGGCAGGATATTGGAAATGGTACAGACACACACTTTGCTGTCTCTTTTACTTCCACTGCAATATTTCTTCTGTCACCAGGTTGCTCGGTGATAAATTTTAAAGACCTAAATATGTCTGTACTCTCCTATCACATCTCCGTCCTCCTGCTGCATTAAGATAGGACTGAATCCGCTCTTCAAAGACTGCTTTTTCCTATAACGTCAGATTGTGTTGTTTCAATTTTTGCAAGGTTCACATGGTTTGACCCAAATCTAGATGATTCCTTTTAGCTAAAATAGAACACCTTACCCATCTGATGCACAGCAAATGGTAACCCATCTGACACACAGCACATGGTAACCCATCTGACAGCTTCTCAGCTACATTTGTGTTGGTGTCTGTGAGGACACGATTCCTACAAATTGACATCCCACATGCCCACAAGGACATAACATTCAATCAGAGCCACTGAATGACCTTATATTAACTTTTTGCAAAAGCTCACAAATGGAGTGTTCAGAAACAAAGGTTAAGGATACATTTTCTTCTACAAGAACAGGAAATAAATTATGCTCCTGCCTTCATTTAATAGACACGATAAATTATGAAGGATTTTCCTTTTTCCTCAGAACAATTAAATGTGGCAGAATCCTTAATGCAAGTGGATTCAGTGTATCTTACATTTATGCCTATCTTTCTTCACATATATTTAGGACTAATAAGAGAGACTTTCAACTTGAAATAACCGCTGAATTCACACTCTTGTTGCCAAATTTGAAGAAAAACCCTGGAGGACAAATCAGAATTATTGCTATTCAGTATTCAGCTGTCAGGGTGATAGCTTAGATGCTATTTCATGTTTTCCACAAGTAACAGTTTACTGGCCCCCACACTGCCCGGGTTCATCCTGCTCACCACCACCACCACCACCTCTGCTCAATGTACTGTGAGCTCATGCAGTAGGTATGCCAGAGCAGAACAGGAGTGTCAGGATTGTTAGTGCTGAGTAGCTGATTAGAGTTATTTATTTGTGTTCTTCAGCACAAGTATTTAGACTTTTATTTGAGAGGAAGGATATTTTCTTGTGAGACATGACAAAATGGAGAAGTTTGTAATGTTCCTTTGAAACTAGCTCTTTTGCAACAAAAAACAGCTTTCAGTCAACTTGAAATTCTCTGTATATTTGAATCCCTTTCAATTACCTCACTTAACTGATGAACGTAGCATATAGTTTTGTCATGAATAATTGTGCCCAGTGTGGTTGTTTCCCTTTCCCCAGACTCACCCCTCTCAGGGTGTAGAGCTCAGCAATGAGAGCAGCAGCACTCCAGCTTTCAATCTCTGCCATTTGCCATTCAGCAGAGGCCAGTCAGTAGAACAAAGGCCAGTGTGCACTGGCCTCTCTCCGTTCACTGTCTGCCACCAGGCTGTCATCTCCTCTCTGCCTACCATCATCTCTTGTTTTTTGGTGTTTGGAGCACTTCAGATTTTCAATGGAAATGTGTCAGTAATAAAAGATTTATTTACTTAATGTAAAAGCTCAAGGAAAACTAGGCTGTGTTTAACCCTCCTTACGTTGATTTCATCTCTCCTAACGGAAAACGTCAGTGATTCACACTGCTCTGAGAGGGCCTCGCTTTTGTGCATGTGAGAGAGGATTTTCTCAGCAAAGTTTAGCAGACTGTGTACTATACAAGAGAAGATGCTACCTAAGTGATGTGATGGGGATCGTCACATCTCCCTCAGTAGCACAGTTAGAGCTGACTACTACCTGTCTCTGTGGTTTTCTGGCACCCAAGAAAACAAACACAGTTTCTGTCTAAGTTGCATTTGTGAAATAGGACATTTTTTCCTCTTTTCTACTCTTCCCCATGAGTTCCCTCACAGGACAAGCAGCTTGTACCTGCATTTTTTTGTAGCTCAGAACTGAGTCTGGTGCAAAAAGAGAGCACCAATATGTACCGGTTGCAGGTTTCCTCACTCTGCTAGCAGCTAGACTCATTCAGTTGGGAGCCCAGCCATCACTGGGGTTAGCTAGTGGATGAGTGATAGAATTACGGGGTTTGTTTTATTAACTGGATCAATGGCTTATGATGAGGGATGATAGCAACAGAATGAAATGTTGCTGTAAAAAAGACTGATTTCTAATATGTTTCTCCAGAATTTCATTCACTCTTGCCAAGGCATTGTGTGTCTTTTTGTTATACAGCACATAATACTGAATTCAGCACACTCAGTCCCTCACTAGCTTGATCCTTGACTACAAAAATGACGTGAAAATGGACACAACATACTCTGTAATAAAACTGAAATGACATATTTGCATTCATATGTAGCATTACTATGGTAAGTTGCTGACAGTATTATCCAGCTAAACTCGGGCAACTGAACACTAGGACCCTTCTCTTTTTGCACATCTATCATGATGAAATCTATAATGTAATCATCAGGTATGTTAAGGGCTTTAGTTTAAAGCACAAACTTAAACAACAATGGCTAGAAGTCAGACACTTGCTTTGGAAGGAAGAACATGAATACTTGAGTGGTAAAGTTGTGCTGCTCTGCTGCTGTCCCCCAGCCTATGCTTTCAAAAACATTTTGGAGGAAAAAATCCTTGAGTTACAAGGGCAGCACAGGTTCGGTTTGGCAGAGTCCTGCACCTCCCTCTAGCCCAGCAAGCCTGCAAGTGTGAGAGGATTCTAAAAATGGAGAATGACTGACTCATAAAAATGGAAAACAGAAGGAGGCCCATGAATAAAACTGTTCAGCTACCCACCACAGCTTCCTGTAACCACTGAAGAGAGGTGTGTTCGTAGGCAAACACTTTCCAATCTTTAAGCAAATATTTGGCCTGAAGGTTGAGAAAATACTGTTTTATAGAGACATCCATGCCCTGTCAAGCATGCAGTGTACCTACCAGATGTTGCTATAAATCAGATCATATTATGAAACCTATTGTATCGGGCGAACTGGGAACACTTCATCAAAATGGAGGCCAGTATGTCACAAGTTTCGTTTTAAATGGCTTTTCTGTTATATATTGACATACTCAGTCACTTGGACATGGAGGGGACAAGTGATTAAGTAATTGGACAGAGTCAGCCAAGCATACCAAATAGGTTAACGAGGTTCCTTGACCTCTTTTTCTATAACAATGCTTAAATGCATGCTGTCCTAGTGCAGTACAATAATGCATTTGTTTGAAACACTCCCAAAGCCTGTCTGAATTACATTATTATTTCAGGCAGTATTCATTATTAATTGTCATTGATTTTGATTTAGGTAGCCTTTTTCCACTGTTTTACAGCAAAAAATGATCCTTGAAAGATACGCTGCCGATGATGAAAGGCACTGAAGTGATGGTGTAAGGATGTATCCATAGGGCTCACTCCCTGGCTGTGTGATGGAATGAGCACTCACAAGGTGTATACGCAAGCACAGCACACATACATCTGTAGGCTGAAGCACACCTGCACTCCTGGCACCTGATCTGCTTTTCTCAGGTGTGTACCGCCCACAGCATCGAAAGGCACACTTTGTCCAAGCATTCAAGCTCTGTGCTTTCAGGATGCCAATGTGAGTTCACAATAACAAGGGGTGCAAAATGCTGGCACAACTAAGCTGTAGGCAGCAGTGGTGTGGCCTGCTGGGCATGGTCATGGGACCTGCTCTGCTTCCTTTACCAGAAGCTGCCTTCAGCACTCTTGGGGTACGCCAGAGGGGCCAGAGTGTGTGCTGTTTCTTTTCATGTGAGGTAAACTTCTTTGAGGGCCATGAGGCAGCTGCCTATCTAAGATGTGCACCTTCCTCCTGAAATGTTCCTTTTTTTAGTGTCTGATCTAGTGGTTGACAGCTCTGCCCGTGGCAGGAGGAGGAACTAGATGATCTTTTCAGGTCTCTTCCAATCCAAGCCACTCTGTGATCCTATGAAGCTTAAGACATTTCATTTTGGACCATCACAGAGGGCTGGATGGACTTGTGTATTTGTACTTGTGTTTCTATTCGCTGTGGGCACCGCTCTGAGCTATTTATATACACTGCCACACACTTCTTGCTATTAAAAGAGTGAGGATTTTTGGGAATGAAGCACAGAATCGGAGCAGTTCAGCCTGGATGGGGCTTTTGTAGGTTCCCTGCTTCACACCTCAGCCCAAAGGGTCCCATTTTTACGTCGTAGCTCTGACGGAGGCCATCAGCTCCTGCCGCCAGAGCTACTTGGTGAACCCATCGCGCAGGTGAACAGCAGCTCCGCGTCCTGCTTCAGAGTGGCAGCTCTGTGGCATCACCCCCTCCTGCTTTGCTGAGCGGAGGGAAAGCTTTCGCTGGCGTCCGCGTTCCAGAGCGAGGCGGGGGGATCTCCCGCACTCCTGCGTACAAAGGGGAGGAGGATACGCGCCCTGCCCGGCTTCCCCGGCCGCCCCGCCCCAGCGGGTTGGACCGGGACTCCCGCCCAGCGTCCTCCAGGGAACGCCGACAGAGGCAGGGCGCGGGTAGGCCGTCCCGTCCCGCCCGGCGCGCCGGCGGCTGTCGGTTGGGCGGCCCCGGGCGCGCTACCTGCGCGGCGCCGCCACGTGAGCGCCACATCAGCGCCGCTCCGCGCGCTCCGAGCCGGCAGGCGCAGCAACTGCAGGCGGCAGCGGCCGCGCTCCCGCTCGGCGGCCCGGGAAGATGCTGCAGTCGCTGGCGGGCAGCTCCTGCGTGCGGCTCGTAGAGCAGCACCGCTCCGCCTGGTGCTTCGCCCTGCTGGTGCTGGGCTACCTGCTCTACCTGGTGTTCGGCGCCGTCGTCTTCTCCTCGGTGGAGCTGCCCTACGAGGACCTGCTGCGGCAGGAGCTGGGCAAGCTGAAGCAGCGCTTCCTGGTGGAGCACGCGTGCCTGTCGGAGCAGCAGCTGGAGCAGTTCCTGCTGCGGGTGCTGGAGGCCAGCAACTACGGCGTCTCGGTGCTCAGCAACGCCTCGGGCAACTGGAACTGGGACTTCACCTCCTCGCTCTTCTTCGCCAGCACCGTGCTCTCCACCACGGGTAAGGCGGCGGCGGGCCCGACACCGCGCGGCGCCGGAGGCCTCACCGAGCGGGGCTCCTCTCGGGGCCCCTCTCGCCGCGGGGAGCGGGGCGGCCTCTCGGGAACCCGCGGGGCCGCGGCCGGGCCGGGGCCTTGCGGCGGGAGGGCAACCGCCGAGCAGGCCGCCCCCGGCCGCGGGCGGAGCGACCGAGGCAGGGCGAGCCGAGGCGTCGTTCGTTTGGCTGTGGAAAAAACAACGGCTGGGTGGGTGCCTGGAAAGAGCGCGTCTTTAATTCGATGAGCCTCCGTGTCTGAGCGCGCTGCCCTACCGCACCTGGAAGCTGCGCTCGGCCGGCCGGTACCGCCGGCACAGCCAGCACCGGGGCGTCTGCTGCTCTGCCAGAGATCCGACGTTCTGCCTTTCTGTCAGTCTGAATGTAGCCCTCTGGTTCTGTGGGTCAGTGTCGGATTTGGAGCATCTCGCAATGGAGGCAAGAAGAGACTCTGTGTGCCTTGCACAGAGTCGGGGTGCAGAGGCTCTGAGTTGATCTCACTGATGTAACTTTCATCCCACCTGCCCTTGGCTTCAGGAGGGCGTCGGGCTGCCTTGTGACGGTCATAGCAAAGAGGCGCCCGCAAATGGCTGTAGGGCAGAGCAGGGGACATTCGAGCCACGCCTGATTTCCCAGGAGCTGCAGAATTCTCCTGTGTAAGAAGTGTCTCTGATGAATTAGTGGTGCCTCCCACAAACATCTACACTGATGTCCCTGTGCATGCTAAATTATTAAAAATGAAGCTGTATTTTTAAGTCCGCCCTACTAAGCACCGAGAGCAAAAGTATTGACTTTGCTCAGTCCTCAAAGAGGCAGGCAGTGTGCCAGGTTTACTCCTCCCCTTCCCCCCAGGAAGGTGCTTTTGGAAATCCAGCCAGATGCCCATCTTACAACTTCTCATTGCTTTTAGAAGCACTTATTATGAACTCAGCCTCTTTTGCATTTCTTTCAGTCTGAACTGAGGGGAAATACCTAGCTGTTAAATGATGGTGTTTTGGTTTGTGGCAGTTTCTTGGTGTGTGGGTTGATTGTTGTTATTTTTTTTTTTCCCGTTTACTGTCAGTTTTGGCTTAATGTTACATAATGCTCACTTGGTTCCAGATAGCAGGTTCATTGGTATTTTGAAAATCTCGAGTCAACATTCCTTTAGCCAAAGTTTTTGTAAGCACTTATTTTTCAAAACAGTTGTCTTTCAGGTATGGGTGTGTAATGGTCAGCCTCCCTGAGAAGAATGAGTTCAGGCATTTATGCTGGGAAGCTGAACTGTGAAAACCTGAACAATTGAGTTCCTCACTAAAATCAGTAGCAGAAGCTCTTTGATTAAGAAGAGCTTCAAAAACTTACCTAAAAGTTGTCCAGAGTGCTGCCCTTCCAGAGATCCAAGCCTTGGCAGTCAGGTGGTACTATACAAAATATGCCATGTTTTTTCCATTGCTCCAAAATGATCGCTCACACTACTAATGCAAACTTAATCAGCTGATACCAGTAATGGCATTGACTGTTTTGCAGTGTAGCTGATTTTAGCATTGCCTGAATTATTGGAACAAGCATTAACTTTTTTTTTTTTTTTTTAAGCCACTGAGTATACAGATCAGGTTGTCTGCTTATTACAGAGAGTTTTTATTTAACAGAAAGGTGAAAAGTTTTTTGACAGATGCAATTCTGCTGGTCCCAACTGATGGTGCCATGTTTTTAGGCTAGGAGAGGCAATATGAAATTGCAAGGAGCACTTGGAGGATGTTCCTTAGGTTCTGCTGATGGAATTTGCCATTCATCATGTGAACAAATGCATGTAAAACTCATAGGGAAAGTTTGATCTCAGCACCCCGAACTCCACTTCTTGTTCCCTCCCTTTCATTTTATGTGCACTGGCTTCATCCTAACTAGAAAAAAATCCTTGAAAAAGATAAGAAAGCCAGTTAAGAATTCTGAAATATTCTTCAATGGATGCCATTTGTAAAATAAAAACAGTAAGGTAATTATTACTTGGAAGAAATTCGTACGGGCTGTGTGTGCAGACTGCCCCAGGACAGCCACAAACTGCAACACATCCCTGCTGTGGGCTGGGGGTGAAGGTTCAGCAGGCTGTAGCAGTGACTGCGTTGAAACCACGTCTGTTTGCTCTTGTATGTAAAAATACAAACTTTATGATAGTTTAAACTTGGTTATCTCTGTCTCCAGTGGAAAACTGAGGCTTCCTTGTGTTGCTCCTGTGTGTAGCACTTGTGGATCATTTAAATACCTATGATAAATTGCAGCTACTCACCAGGGTGGAGATGCTAAACTTTGGGAGGGAACTTCGTTTCTCTTGTAGGAGTAACTAGTTACTTAGCAACAGCACTCACAGGAAAATGTGGTTTGCTCAAGATGCTGTAGGAGACAAAGCTAGATTGTGCAGCAGTGTGTGGTGGAATGTTCTTTATGCTGGAGCCTCAGTAAGGAAAGTGAAAGAAATGAAGAGGTGAGTCGGAGAAAGATGCCAAGGCGGGGTTACTTTTCAATGTGCTGACTGTTTGGATGTTGATTTAGGATGTAAGGAAACCACATTCTTTTCCCTCCTTTGGTTGGAGGAATTTGAACACAAACTCCTGGAGAATGGCTTAATGTTAGCTGGCACTGGAGAAACAGCCATAGCTGTTTGCTGTAGCTGTCTCCTTACAGATTGATCTGGAGGTGGTCCTAAAATCACAGAATGGCCAGGGTTGGAAGGGACCTCAAGGATCATGAATCTCCAACCCTCCCAGAATCAGGCGTGGTGTCCAGTCCCACCTCATAGCTTCAGTAGTCATGCACAGAGTGAAAGAGTCATTCTGTCTGCCTGTGTGTCTGCTCTCCTCTTAGGGTACATTTCCATTTTTACTGACTGCAGAGCAGCTCCAGACTTGCCACTGCCCTATTTCAGTCCACCCCCAGAGTGCTTTCATTTGGGGCACAGGAGAGTTTTAAGGTGAGGTTTGCTTTATGCTCTTCTCAGGACAAAGATTTGAACTAATGGTTTTCTCCTCTCTTGAGGAAAAAGAGAGAAAACAGCTTCATAAGACATACAGTGCTAGTCTGTAAGAGAAAACAAGACAAATAGGATGTAATAAGGTAGAAGGTAGATTGGATGCTTTGTGTCACAATCCCTGTCTTAGAGTGCATGGCAACATTAAACAAAGTTGAAACAACTTCAAATTTAAAACTATTAGATAAGGGACTTAAGTTTAAGAAAACAAAGCAAAAAACCTCCAACTCATCAGCCTGTCTGAGATTGAGGCAGATAAGTCACTTACATGACTATTTCCAAAATGCCAGTATTTGTAAAAATTAATGACAGCAAACATTTTGAGAAGGAAATATCCTTTTCTTAATGCTTCAGGATGTGAGTTGCTTTTTACTTACCAGAGGTGATAGTTCCAGCCAATAGCCTGGTGGCGTTACCTCTTGTATGCCTGAGACAAAGCCCTTGTGTTCTCTATTGACATAGAAGGTAGAAGAGAGGATATCCGGGTCTGTCTTCTCATGCAGGCTTGTAATTGCAGGTGTCTCATGTGACCACGGCCATCAGTTTGTACTTGTTGAAATAAAGGGTGGCAACCCTAGCTAGCTCTAATCCAGTGTTTATACTTTGCAGGCCAATGAGTAGTACAGGCTAAATCCTGGCAGAAACCAGAGAAGCTATGGAATAGCATTACTGCTTTGTTGTTCGGAGCAGTGGTGGCTGGTGGTGGATGGAGTGCTGCCCTTACCTGCTCTGTCCTCACTTCTGCATCCCGCTGTGCTGCCTGCCTTGCTCTCATCTCAGTGGTGTGGAGCTACTCCAGCAGCTCTCCACACTGGAAGGACTATTGTTGCTGCCTCTCTCATCCTTCTGTATTAGGTCTAAGGTCATTTTTTCTCTTCTGGAAGAAAAAAAAGAAAATGAATGAAGCAGTCCATTCAACCTAGTTTGATACACAGTGTAACTGGGGTCAGGACTGAGTTGATGATGTTCTATCCTGGGCTTGTTAATTGACTCCTTTTGTAAATGTTAATTTTGTTACTTCTCTGTTTCTGATGTGTTAAAATTATTTGCAGTTTCTCACAGATAGATGATGTGGCTTCTGATTTCCCTCTTATTATTTCTAATTATTACTCTGATTGGTTTTATTTTCTCCTCTGATACTTATATCTTGAAAGGAAGAGTAATCTCTTAAAAAATCTGCCTTTTGTTAAAAACTTTGTCATGCTTTTGCAAAGTTGGAGCTTTTATTGCCATTCTGCTGACATCTCTAAATTGAATCCTAAGCTAAAACTTACATACACCTTCAGAACAGGACTTCTAATGTTTATACAGTTAATAACCAAATCCTGCAGTTCCTAGCCATTACTGAATGCGATTTTCACTTCCACATGCATATAACTCAAAACAGCCATTTTCTAAAATCTATAGTTTTTTCAGTCTGTTGGCTGTTTTTTGTTCTCTGTTTCATTTTGATCCACTGCGTCATTTTAATCATCTGTACTTTTCCTTATAGAAGAACATCACAATCCCAGAGAAATTCCTGGTTGAGCCCCTGCTCCATGTTAATTATAAAGTAGGCTACAAGCTGCTAAAACATACAAAGATCACAATGTTTCCTGGCACGTACAGAAATTAAATCTTCTCAATTTGAGAAAGATTGGCATACCTGAGCAAGTTCAGGAGTAGAAAGTAGCAATAACTTTTTTTTTTCCTAGAGTTAGCTGCCTAAATTCCAGTTGTGTTTCTGGACCTCATGTCAGCTGCTTAAATGTTACAATATTCGTACAGTGTTTAGTTCCAATTCTAGAGTAGTTACTGGTGATGACCCTGTGGTCTGCTGCTTTTCCATCTGAGAACCTAGCAAAAATCTTTTGTAAGATTGCATTTCTCAAAGGACAAAGAGGTAATGTAATTAAAAACTGGAAAAGAAAGAAAGAAATGAAGGAAAGCTTTTCTAGTGGCTTTGCCTCAGAGAAGTATTGGAGTGGCTTTTTCAAGAACACATGAATTTTCTTTCCACTGGAAAGAAGGTGTGCATTCCCCTCTGAAAACAGAGAATGAAAACTTGGAGAAAACCCTCATATCAATCCAAGTGGTTCCCCAGCCACCACTAAAGCACGGACGTGAAACTGGTGAGTTTTCCTGCTGATGATCGTCAGTGTTACCATGGCTCTCAACTAATTTTCATACCAGTAGCTTAAGTTTCAGAAAGTATCACAGTACCTCTGAGGCTTCAGAGGAATAAAGATGTGGAAGCAATGAGAGTGCTTAAGTAGTGCTTCCTGACAGCAGCAGGGGAGTGAGGCTGGGCTGGGAAACAGGTTTCACCAGCAGAACAGACCAACCCAGTATTCTCCACACCACTATTTAGCATGCGAGAAAGCAGGGCGATGTCCTCCACCAAAGTTGCATGTTGTGTACCAGCAGAAACTTTAATAGCAGTTTCCTTGTCTTAAAAATCATGAATCTGGGCTGGTGTTAAGCTAACAGAGAATAGAGACTTTGTGCATCCTTTTACTGTCCTCTATTACAGTGCAAGAGTGTGTCTTAGTTTCAGGGAAAGGAAGTACTGAAATGACAGGGTTGAGTAATATGTTGTACAATGAAAAAAGGCACTAATTATTATTATTTTTTTGTAAGCAGAAACTTAATCTCAAGAATAGATGAATGTAACTTCAGGGCTCTGACTTTTACAAATGAAAGTGAAAATTAACATCAGGAAGCACTTATATTTTGGAACTTTGTTTCTTTGTTGTACTTGCTATATGACATTGCTGACTGCTGTGCTGAGGTGAGTATAAAGGGAGTCGTTTTCTAAATCAATACAAAAATATTTTATTTAGATGTTGAATATTTTTCAGCATTTACAGTAAAGGAACCGCATGCAGTTGGAATTGATGTGGTGGTATGCCATTAAAGTAGAAAGCTACGCATCTGATTCAGCTTAAATATTTTCGGCAGTGTTGGTAGAAGCTATTTGCCAGGTTTTTCTTAAAGAAACACACAGTGAGGGTAAAAGCATGAGCACAGGGTTTGTCTTTCGTACCTTTGAGAGAGAAAAGTAGTTTGATCTACAGAAAACTTCCCAATTGCTAAGCCTGTGGGAATTCTAGCACAAGTGCATGTCTGGTTTTGAATCTTCCTTTCCTAAATGTGCCTAAATGTGACTCACCTAGTGTCCTGAAGCTAAGTGACGTACAGAATTGCAGGGCAGAAGCCTTCTGTGTCGAGGAAAAAGGAAGCAGCCAAACAACAGTGATTGTAAAATTTACTGTTTTACAAAGTTGTTCTTCCTTTTTGTTACGTGCATGTGTTGAATACTTACTGTAATTGGTTTAAAATGCAATATGATTTCACAGCAAGAAGATGAGAAAGTGATGGAAGACTAAAGATGATGGTAGTGCTGAATTGAGTGGGACTTATGTGTGCTTTTATCTTAAAGCTTGTATTGAATTATCTCTTACGTGACAGTTGGACTTTTACTTTGTTATTTTAAACCTACAAGGAACACATTTTAAAATATGATTGCCAGGCTCAGACATTGCAACATACAATGCATAGTAGTGCCAAAGTCCAGAGGCAAGCTAGAGTGGGTGCTTTCCTTTGTTTATTATATAGTTTGAAAAGGGTTTTGTTCCTTCAGAGTCACCAAATGCAAAGGCAAGGCTAATACTATAATTTTGCCTGTTCCCCTGTAGTAAGTAGGCTGAATTCATAGGAGTCATGGCTTTAAAGCTGTAGTGGAAAGCAACAACTGTGCGTACAAATCTTTATGTGTAACTTCATAAAAGGTTGAGAAAAGCCATGAAGATTTCTTGTTGTATTGAACATTAACATGAAAAGGCCATGAGATCTCTACTCTCTGAATTATTTAAGTAGCTGTTAACCCACCATACACTGTACAAGAAAGGGATAAGTTTTTCCTGTTGAAGCCTACGCGAATGAGAAAACTGTCAAACTGTAGAACTATCATTTCTCCTAGAATTTTGGAATCTTCAGGCTGTAAGATCTACTGGGCAATTAAATTTTAAATAGTTTGCAGCATGTCTTGTAACATATTTTTATGGCCTAACTTTACTATATTGCCGTCTCAGTATTCCAAGATGGCTAAGATTCGAAGATGTGTTGTTACTGTTTGAAAGATGTCGCTACAGAGAAGTGTTAGAATGATGCACAGAACAAATGTAAAATGCCGTCAATCATCTGAATGGTTGGCATTTGGTAATGAAGCTCTGTTATATAACAGATGCTAATGCCCATAGGTGAGTTAAACAATGTCCTTTGAAAAATCCTCTCCCCCATTACTGTAACTCCCATTAGGCAAACAAACAGTGTGCAGAAATGTCTGATGTTGTGTTCTGTCAATCCGCAATTCACGTTGATAAGAAAAGAGAAAATCTGAGGAAGGACAAGTTCCTGCCCTACTTAGTTATGAAGTTATTTATTTATATTCCGCCTATCTATAGTGCAAAAATCTCTTAGTCAGACCTTTCAGTGCAGCTGTTTGTACTAATTGAAGCCAATTGCGTGTTCAGGTCAAGCTTTCTGGGGTAATTGCCATCTGACAGTTTTGCACACGGCTTAGAGGAAAATGTCATTCACATATTGTTACTAGTAATGGAGCTCACCCAAAACTAGGAACTCTCTTAACATCATTAACAGATTTTTGAGTTCCAGATTTTACCCTTGCATTATACCGTGTTTGTAGATTTCAAGAGGGAGAGAGTGATAATCTCTGATGTTTCTGAACCATCTTCTGTCAGTAGATAGTGAAGCATTTGCATCCAAGTACTGCTTTACTTTCTGGAGCACTTTCATTATGTTCCGTGTCTTATGTGACAGAGTGGCACTTCTGTATGCATTCTGCAAAAGGATAAAGTAAGGCAAAGAGGAGAAAAGACATTTGTGAAAGATTGTGTAGGAGTGATCGGGATAGGATCATGTGATGTTGCCTTGCAGTTCTTTGTTCCTGGGCCACGCTCCTTTACTGTAACCTGATTTTTTTTCCATCTTGCAGATACACTTCCTCATGACGTCATTTTCTTGCTTTGGATGGTTGTGGGGTTTGTTGTTGTTACTGGTTTTTGGCAGTTATACTTTTCCTCTTCAGTAGTAGTAGTAGTGAAAACTGCAGGTACTTGAACAAGGACTTAAAAACTCCATATCAGTCTGTAATACATACTTCCATATTTTTTTTTCAGTGGAGACTGCAGAAGTATTGCCACTCCCAGCTAGGAGGTTGTGCCGTTGTGTACTCAGTGCAGATAACAAGACTGTTATCAGCTAATACAGCCCAGATAACTTTTCAGATGCATGAGTAGCCTTTGTGGGAAGAAGGTACAGTTTGCTCAGCTTTAGTCTGCTGATTGCCTGTCCTTATTCATAGCAAAGTGTTTGCTCAGGATGTGTCACGTCCGTCCTGTCCGTGAAGAAAGGGAGGATTCACTAATCCTCCTGGTTAGATTAAGGTAAAACAGTATTCAAGATCCATACAGAAGAGGAAAAAAGATAAATTTTAATAGGAGACTTCTGCAAAACAGGTATCCTACATGCGTTGGCCTTCCCACAGTTCTATCTACCTAAGCAGTTGGATTTGATAGGAAATTCAAATAAGCCTTGCATTACTTAATAACTTTGAAAGAGAGAGGAAAAGGAGAAAGAGGAGTAAAGGCAGACAGAAAGATAACCAGGTTTGGATCCAGTGCCTGGCCTGCCACCATGGTGCTCCACGTGATGTAGAACTGAGAAGGGCAACAGCGGCAAAAAAGAGAGAGCAGGCCAGCCTCCCCCACCTCATACCCCTAGTTATAGCATCAGTGCAGAGAGGGAAGGGATGGTCTCTTCCAGTTTCTATTTGGAATTGTAGTTGGCTCCAGTCTCTGCCAAGTCTGGAACAGCAGCCACCAGCCAAACCAAAAAGGTAACACCAGGCCCAGTTCAGTGACTGAATGCTTCTCAGGTGTTGTTCTGGGCTGTTCCAAGAGTCATTGAGACATCAGCTTAGTTGTGCTCGGACTCATCCTTTATGAGGATGAAATAAAATCAAAATGCTGAGCTGTGTAACAACTCTGCTGCTGGATGGAGCGCAGCTTGGACTCCTGTCTGCCACCCTCTGGCCCTACCTTATTCTCTGTGCTAGGTCTATTGCTTCCTGGACCACAAGAGTTAGCCGAGTCAGCTTATCAGCCTAGGAAAAAAAAGTAATCACTTTCTGCAGGATTAGTTAGTTCTGAGTTGCTGCATTTAGATAAGCTACAACTTGTGCAATAGGGGTAGACCCACAAAGGGAAAAGATTTTCTTTCTCAGCAGAACATCTTAGATTAAATCAGGTGCCTCATGTAACAATTTGGTGAAAGTGTGAAAAGAATCCAAAGCGTGCAGCCAAATTGACGGCTGATGTAAGAAAGGGGCCAGCAACCTAAGAACGTGTTTCCTGTACTGATGATGCATCAGACAATTGCTGTCTGCGCCTTGTGAAGAAGCATTATTTCAAGCAAGATTAAAATGATAGCTAGCAAAACTGAAAAAAATTTACAGGGCTCCTCTGTTTGTTAAAACAGGTGCCATCACTGAAGTATTTCTACACCCTGACAGGAATCTATTTGCTGTACCTGAGATGTATGCATCTGGACGGGAGCTGTATTTTTTCCCACTAGATAATTAGTGTTATATGATAAATTTCATCATATATGAAACTAGGGAGCTAATACAGTCATACTACTCTGTTTAGTTGCTCTTTATAAATCCTGATCACTGACGATTACAAGAAACCAGGATGTGTTCCTAGGGCCAGATGCTTGCAAAGAAATACTTCCCTTGGTAAGATGTGCGAACTGTCAATTTACACTTTGCTGACCCGGGCTCTTCAGTGCCAGGCCTTTATTTTGGGATTACCAGCCGGTTTATCACCTTCTCCCCACAATGTACAGAGGTCTGAGAGCTCCTGCTTACAGCATCCCACTTCCCTTAGTCACGGGTTGCATCATTCTAGCCTTTTTCTTGTTGGCCATTTGCAAATGCACTGATAGAAGGGGGCTGAGTGGTTGCTAGGCAGATTCACATGCATATGTAACTTTAAGATACTGTGACTTAAGGAAATGAGATCTGAAGTCTGTTACTGTAGTTGCAAGAATTTCCAAAGATGTCAAATATCTGACCAAGAGGCATTTTGCTAGCAAACTAAAGAAACATCGTTTTAAAATAAATTACCATTAGTCTGAACAGGCAGTTCGGTGTTTGATGGTGATTGAAGTTGCTCTGTTCATATCTTTGTATTTTTGTCCAAATGTCTTGTATCTGTAGTTTGCCTTTCTCAACGTTACGTTGCTATTTATTTCTAAATAATTTCTAGTTGAACAAAGCTATCTATGCTTCTTCATCATAGCATGTGCAACTACAGTGCTGTTCTTTCCTTTTGCTTTCCTCTTACTTGTTGGTAGCACATAAACAGCAGTGATAATCCTGGCTATCCCGATTTTAGTCTGACTAATTGAGTTTATGGCTGCAGTTGGTGTTTGCTATTATGGGCTGTACTAAGCATGTGAATGATCCAATATTCAATATTTGTAGAATTTGTTTACAGTTCAGTGGCTTAGCTCTCATGACAGCTGAAGTATTTTCTTTATTTTGTAGTATATCTTTATGTTTTGAACATAAAGTGGTGAGTACATCCAGCTAGACTGTATGCAGATAGCAGAGTACTGTCAAACATCACGTTTAGGACTGTGATTTAACATAAGCCATTTCATCTGAGAAATATTTCAATTTGGCCCTTTTGTAAACTGTTAATTTTAGAAGCTGTAAGTGTTAACTTCAAGTTAGAAATAAATATTCCAGATGAAACGTACCTTCCGTGAAAGTGGAGACTGATGCAGTTTAGTTCTCTATATTTTGGTCAGTTGATTCACTGATTGCTGCTGCTCGTGTTGATTTGCTTCCTTTTTTGCTCTTTGTGTTTTTGAATTCTTCACATTTCTAAGAAGTAGCTATTAAAACTGCAGGTAAAGGATTTATTTACATGCCAATGCATTGTCACATCTGATTGGTTTGAGTTTGAAATATTGAGGCATCTTGTGAAGATACGTAAGTAGTGCGTGTCTTTCTCTGCCAAATGAGGGAGCTGGTGCTAGTCATTTTCCTGAGTTCCAGATATCAAATAAGCTGCAAGATTAGAAGTATAAATTCCTATTCCCCATTGTATTTAGTAGATAACACTCTCTTCCGTGTGAGGTTGCATTTTAATGGAAATATGCTGCTTACGGATTTGTTTTCAACTTCCCAGCATGAAATTGCTTAATTTTCATTGCTGCATGATAATTCTTTACTGCTCACAATGCCAGTTTCATTCACTGTTTTCATGCTCTGTTCTTCCTGATGGTGCAATAAAGCAATTTTTGTTCCAGAGTAGAGGTGGGAAGCATACTAATATGCAGCTGGTTGTTTCTTTTTATTCCCAGATGATAGGAAGAACAACTGTGGCTCATTTCAGTGCAAGAGATGATAACTTAGCAAGGCTAGATAGGTATTCTTCACTAATTAGATGTGATGAAAGTACTGCAGTAAGTGCCACTGCAACACATTCAAAGCTTTTGACACCTCCCAAGATAAATTCAGGATGGTACCAGGTGCTCATTATCAATTTTTAGAAGCCCCTTCCCAGTAAGCAGCACTAAACTCGTTCTTTTCAAGCTGAGTACTGTACTGCACAGGTGCTGGGCTCAGCAGTGGCAGCTGGCACATCCCTGTAGTATACCGCGCGTAAACAATGTCTTTCAGATGTTGGAAGACTGAAGTAGTTGATAGAATTTTAAATCCCATTTCAGGAAAATTAGAGGAGGTGGGGAAAGAGAAAATTGCAGCATGAAATGAAACCACAGTTCCAGACTTTTTCTGAGACAGAAGCAGCTCCATCTTTTGCTAGTCTCTTCAGAATGTGTGTATCTTCACAGGTTCACTGCCACTTAAATGCTAAGTACATTCCTAAGCTACTGAAATGAATTTTTCTGTAGGTGTCATTGTTGCAGACTGCCATATCTAAGGATGAAATCTGGAAGTATTACTGTTGTTCAAGGTATATCACTTACGCTGTAGTCAAGGCGAAAGTATCACAATGATTTTGCCAAATTACCACATGAAATGGGAAGATCACTGTCATGTACAAAGTAGTGACTAAATCTATTCAGTAACATTGCATTCTCTGTTTTGCGAAAGCATTTTCCATGTGGAGATTTATTTATCTTTCCTCCACACTGAACATTCTGGGCTGTGAATCCCAGGAAGAACTGCAGAAAGGTTTGTACCTTTTTCAATACTTCAGAATTGATGTTGAAGTTCTTAAGCTTTTTAATAAACCTGTTTCTTTGATTGCTTTTTTAAATCTTGGCAATCAGTCGCTTTAAAAACCCGTGATTGTAATATGCAATATTATATTGCAATATATAATATAATATGTATATATAATGTAGTACGCACGTGTGCAATATTGCTGCACGTGTGTAGTTAAACCTAACAGAGCAAAAACCCTTAACAAAAGATAAGTACAAAACCTTGCCTCGTTTTCTAACATTCACAGAACTACAAGTAGATGTTCCTTTCTAAAATCCATTCACGTTTCTCTTTTATCAAACTTTAGTTTCTGAGGCAGTTTTTCTATTAGGAAAAATGCATAATAAAGTAGCCTGGTAGGAGGGAGGGGGTACTTCGGAACAGATTTTTTTACCATCTGTTGCCTAGCAGGCAGGTAAGCTAATGAAACAATAACTGGAATTCTCTTTGCTGAATTCTCTGAGTAGCCCTCAGGAAGTCTAACCTTGCTTTTGACCTGTTGGTGTTATCTTTTATTCAGCAGACTTTTGTCATTTTTGTATTCCTCTTCCCCCTACATTAAATTATGAAGCTGAGATTTCAGGGGAACTCTTGATTCAAGATGCATGTTGCATTACTTATGCTAAATGACTGCTAGTGGCACTTTTAAAAATGTGATGCTCTGGTTTTGGATAAATATTTCTGGCAGTGTGCTGTTATTGAGAGCTGGGGGGAAGGCAAACACCAACAGAATTCTGGTTTGATTGCATTTTACCCTTATAGGGTCTTAAATCCAGAAGAACACTAAGAGGAACCGAATCCCAGTATACATATATAGTATATACAGTATAAAATATATATAATATATTTATGTACTTCAGGTTTTAAAACAACCTTAGTAAGTTTTGCTGCTGTTGTTTTTAACTAGCAAGCGCAGCAATGCCTGCATATCTTTTGACTGTCATCTGTGATAGAATTGAAGCCTGAATGCTTTGACACATCGATTTAGCAGCCTTGTTTGCTGAATACGCTCATGTATCCAGTCTTTGCTTCTGTCTTGAGCACTGTGTACACATAGAATGGCACATTTCTCCACAAAACGTGGTTGAAGCTATCAGGACTCTGTCCAGCCCCCACAAACCTCACATTGGGCTCAAGGTTTAGCATGCTGTTGGAGAATTTTCACAATTAATGGTTTTGTAGGAACTGGTTAGCTTACAGTAGGATTTAAAAAGAGCTGATTTTGTGTTCACACATGGCAAATGGGAAAGCTCTACCAACTGAGCGTCTGGAGAACTCAAGCTTATCCTATAGAGCATGTGTCCTTTCTAATGGCATGTTTAATAGCCCTGGAAATTGAGCCTTGCCTGGAGCTGTGCCACCGTAGTTTCAAGCAGCAGGCCCTTTTGTAGGGGCAAGCGATCTGCTTTTGTTTAGACTGTTTGAGGGTCCTCTTGGGCTGCTGATGAGTGCTTTACTCAGATGTAGTTTACCCAGGCAGGATTAGGGAGATCCTGTATCAGGCTGCGACATGAAAGAATGCTCTCATTTTTCACTTAAAGTTATTACCTTTTGAGCTGTGTTTCTCTCTAACCCTGAACTGAAAAGAAATGTTAATTCACCAACCACTCACCAATAATCATCTGGGGTGTGGAAAGGACTTACTAATTTCTGTACTTGATTTTTTTTTTTGCTTTATTTGGCTTGTGTAGTGAAACTACCATTTGCACAGCTCTGGTAGAACCCATTTTCCTGTGCAGCATTGTGCTGAGCACTTCCTTATAGCCACTGGTGTGTGACTAGTTCATCATTATAACTGTACAGCAGTGATGGTAATATTTTCCACTACATTAAATAGAAACTATAGGTAATAACTGACTAAAACAATAGTCACAGTAAATGATCAAAATATTACTAGCCATTCAGAGTGCCCATCCATCTGTAATCTTTGCATTGGCACGCATGATGTGATGAGTGAGACATGGAGTGAACCATGTGGTGGAAAAAAGTGTAGAATTAGGCTAGAATTAAGGAAGTATTAGTGTTTGTTTGGGTTGACTTAGTTATGTCTAGTTTCCTTCCAGATTATGGAGTGTCCTTGTATTTTCTTGAGCGACCTGTGGTTCAGGTAGCCCCGTGGAGTGTTAATGCTGTCATCGCTGATCTTCCATCTGTATGAGTCATCATGGCAATTCAGGAACTATTTATAAATGAAGGTATTTCCTATGAAAACTGGAGCCTGTCAGAGAAAAGGAAGCATTTCTCATATAAGGAGCTGCACTTTTAAACTGCTCTGGCAGGGGCCTGCTGAATGTGAGTGCAGGAGGTGATGCTGCAGAGGTACTTTTAAGTTAATTTTCAAACCTTTTGAAGGCTGCTGAAGTCTACCAGATTTCTTAGCCCTGTGTGGGTACATCTGCAGTAGTGCCTTGGTTCAGGTCAGGAGTGTGCTGCTGAACCAAGTCTCCTGATCATTCCACTGGTGGAATGCACCATGGACAGGCCTTGGAGCATGCAAACTGGATTTCTCTTCAGTGGAACAAAGCTGGTGGAGGCAACATTGAAGAGCTATGAAGTGCACCTCAACTACTAAAATGGGCATCCAGTCTCTGTGAAAAAAGTAAAGCAAATCTGAAGCTAAACTCCTGCTTTCCCAAATGTAATGACCTTAGGCCTGTGCAATCAGTTATTCTGCTGTACAGATCCACATCTACTGTGCTAATGCAAACAAAGTGGCTATGCAAGTCTTACCTTTTTTCCACCTTTATTTCTTCCATTGCTATACTTGATATTCCTATAGTTAAAGTAATTCGTTCTGGACAGGACTTGGCATATACTTAATGCCTTAGATAGTATGATCAAATGTTGGGGTTTTTTTTTTTTGTTTGTTTGTTTGTTTTGTAAAATTTAGATGAAAAATTTAAAATAAGATCTCAGCTCTTGTTGCACAACCAAGCTGTTTTCTTATTTTAAAGGACTAGTTTTGTCAACAAGTGAAACACAAAAGATTTCCTTTTTCATGACATCTTGTTATTTCTCCTGCTGCCTCTGGGTATCAAAATTGTCAAAATTTAAATAGAAAATTACCATTCCTAAGTATATAATTTTCAAAGGCCCCCCAGCACTGGCTGCAGCTTTTCTCTTGGTGATTGAAGTGGTAATAGGGTAGTTGTACTGCTTAATATTATGTCACTTGTACTTAGTTGAAAAAAATGTTTTTAACATGCATTGCTGTATTACTGTTTTATGGATAGAGACATAGCTAACTCAAGGGTGGAGCACTGCAAAGCTGTTTTTCATCAATCCTCAATAATGTTTTTTTCCCTAGTTTGTATGAACATGTTAAATTTTCATCTCTACTTGGTAGAAAAGATTAATAATAATTCATATGAAAGTATGTCAGAATTTGAAGACAAAAACAAAAGGATATTTGTGTTTTATTGTTACTTGTTCTGAATATTTACAGTGGCACAGTTCCTCTTGATGCATAATTGATATAGGAAAGAAAATAAAAGGACTTGGAAAGACATGCACATGGCACAATTTTGGTTTCCCATCTGGAGTATTTCATGGTATGTATGGTGATGTAGAGCAGTCTTAATATCATCCAGGCTAATGGTGTCTTGGGCTGCGTGAGGAGTGTTGCCAGCAGATGGAGGGAGGTGATCCTTCTCAATGCTCAGCACTGGTGAGACCACACTTGAAGTTTTGTGTCCTGTTCTGGGCTCCCCAGCATATGAGAGACATGGGGCCACAAAAATGATGATGGGACTTCAGCATCCCCTCCCATCAAGAAAATCTGGGGCTGTTTAGCCTGGAGAAGAGGATGCTTAGAGGCATCTAATCAGTGGTTGTAAATAAATGAAGAGAGAGTGCTAAGTGGACAGAGCCAGACTCTGTTGGAGCAGATGGACCCAGAAGTCCCCTCCAACCACAGCCTGTGATTCTGATTCTGTGAGAATGTATGAAAAAATGTGAGGCTAATTTTGAGATTGGGAGCTTAGAAGTTCTTCTCCAAAAGGGAATTGTAATATGCACATGCTGTTGTTTTTCTCTCCCATACTGCGCCATTTAATGATGATCTCCATTACAATGTTTTATTTCTCAAAATTGCTCTTTAAGTGTTTTTCTCATTGATGACTGCTACTTTAAAAATGGGGAAAAAAGGGAGGTAGGTTAAATAGTGATGATTCTGGTATAGACTCTGTCTCACAGTGCTCACTATAATCATTCCTTTTCCACTGTGTTTCTAGTGTGATAATAGGTATCTTTCTTACTGTTTTTATTTTGAATAGTTATTTGTATGTTGAGTTCCAAATGCTTACAACATACATTTAAAAATATAATTATTCATATATTATTTTTTTAAAAACTGACTAATTTTAATGTAATTTTTTTTGCTGCAAAGTATTTATTTCATTGAAGTAATTTCCCAACAGAAGCATTATCTTGTGCAAAGATCAAGCTCAATAAAACCTCATGCAGACTAAACTATTCACGTAGGATTGCTGTGCTTTCTGAAAATGGGTGTGTTATGTGTCAGTAGATCACTGTGTCTGTGTTTAGGCTGACCCATGGTGTGTTAGTAGGACAGGAATTAAACAGGAGTGGTTTTTTTCCAGCAGTGATACAAAC
The DNA here is from genome assembly GCF_023343835.1 of Lagopus muta. NCBI lineage: Eukaryota > Metazoa > Chordata > Aves > Galliformes > Phasianidae > Lagopus > Lagopus muta. Next base: position 71,749,744 of record NC_064434.1, read on the forward strand.
CCTTTGGCGGTTCAATACCAAATGTAAGATCATAAAGCAAATATTTTATCACAATGTATTTACCTATGTATGGGGAATATTCCTTGCTCTCCTTCAGACATTTTCCACAGTTTTATTCATCAGCATCCCCTCTTCCTGAAATCTGTGGGCAGAGTTTCTAGACCTGTTTCTTTCTTCGGACAGGTAAAATATTCCTTCCTGTGTAAGAGCAGATGTGGTAACCTTTATATACTTTCCAAGATATAAATGCTTTGATGTACAACTGTTCTGGTAGAAATTAATTTTGAAGCCACCTTTAAATGTAGGTACCATTATATCCATGTCATTGGGTTGATACCTTAGATTCGGATGATCCTTACAGCCACGCAAGTGACTTACACAATCTTATTACAAAACTGACTGCGTTCAATGCCATTTCCACCTTTCTTGGTGCAGAAGGCAACGTTAATGAGCTCATTATATGAACCAGTTCTTTCTGAGCTAACTCCAGGCTCAGCTGGCAGGACGGTGGTTCTGAGGAATTAATAGTCTTCGGCATTGACGCAGTAGAAGATGGTTTCAGAAGGAACTGAAGCTGTGTACAGTCAGTCAGTACAGAGATGCATGTCAGTATGTTGGAGTCTCTTTGCTTTGGAAGAAACCTGTGTAATTTCACAGCGAATTACAATTGTAACTTGTAATTGGCAAAATAGAATTCTCTTTTCTGAGAAGTGATAAGGTGAAAAATCATTATGGGAAAGATGTAGTTTTTATGATTAACTTAATTGTTTAAATATTTTTCACCGCTTTTGTTCTAGAGACGTTGGAGGGATGTATCGTTGGAGGGAGCTGGAGCAGCACTAAATCAAGTCACTACAGCTGGGGAGTTTTAAATCACCCTTAATGCTGCTGTGTGAGCAAGGACTTAATGATTTCCTTTATGACAAAACTGTCTTAAGCAGTTTCTGCCACGCCCTTCGTCGCCTTCCTAATTAGGCTGCTGCAGCTGCTTGAGGACTGCACCATAAGCTTTAATTAGAGAAATGAACTAAGTTCCAAGCAAATTGCCTCCTCACTTTCCCTCATTTTTTTGACCCAGGTCACTTAATCAGTTCGGTTTACAGCATGTCTTCCTCCTCCCAGTGCACACAGAATCAGTTCCATTAGTGGCTCAGCTGAGGAGGCAGCGAAAATGTGATGCAAATGGATTTCCTTTGTTTAAAAATGCCCACCATAAAAGGGATTTTTTTTCTCCTTCTGTCCCGGCTGGACATCGGAGTTCTCAGACTTGTTTAAAGAAACTCAACTGTGACCTCTTGATTTTTTTTTTCCTTCTGCTTTTTTTCAAACAACTTTTAAATGTCGTCTTTTAGTTGTTTTAAAGTGTCTCAAACTTCTGGGTGAAAGTTCTGAAAAGTCCTTTCTAGCAGAAGTACAGCACTACTGATTTGCACTTTTTTTAATCTGTGAACCAGTTTTGGCCTATTTTTCCAGTCCTTCAAATTCTTTTTCCCATCTGTGATACAAAGGATAGAGGTTTACATCTGATGGTGTGCTAAGAAGTTGTTAACTACCTGCCTATGTATTCATCCCTAAAGTTGTTCACTTGTTTTTCCCAATGCATGGCTGATAGAAGTAGAAAAGGCAAAATACCTTTCCCAGGAGATAATTTGAGTCTGAGTAGGTGGTTTGGCATGTATAGATCTGCTGCATAATGTAGTGTTTCTTTCATTCTGTGTAGTAGGTGTCTGTTGTCTAATTTTATTGAGCATGTAGTTGACCTGTGTGACTCTCTGCAACAAAGTCAATATAAAAAAGTTAAAGCATATTAAATTATTTTTTAAAATAAGAAATTTTGTAGAATAGAGGGTCATTCAAAACTACATCCAAGCAGGTAAAGATGTTTTGTATATTTGTGTAAACTAACAACAACTGAAGCTCTCCAAGTCATAAGAGTTAAAATCTTTTAAGGTGACTTTTTCCAATACACAGACATAACTGAAAACCAGACGTGCACATCTTGAGTAGTTTTGCTCTGTGTATGAACGATCAAGTAAAAGTCCATGTCAGGATGCTGAACTAGATGGAGTGTTGATCTTATTTAATACGGCATATACTGCTGGTCTTGTATGCGTTTCTGTGTGAGTTTTCTGGAAGGAATGATGCTTCTAACTTATGAATAGTCAATAGAAAGAGTTAGGTATAAATAATACTCTTTAAACTCAGTGTCACTTTGCTGTGTTTTGGCAGCTTTTCTGAAAGTTTGGTTTTTCAAAGGTCCGTGTTTTTAAGGAAGTGATTGTAGTCTGGTGTTCAGATTATACATAAGAAATTACAGCCCATCATAAATCTTAGACTCTGTCTTGATAATCGGTGTGCCATTTCTCAGAGATGCTACGTGGGCAGGTTAATTCTTGTCCCCCTTAGTAATTCCATTCAACTCCTCTCTGACAGATTAAATATCATCAGTGTAATAAAGAGGATGTAAGTAATACTGTCTTTGTGAGGTTCCTTTGTCATAACAAAAGTTTTAGGGTTTTATAAAAATAAAAATGTTTTAGGATTGCAGTTGTTAAGGCTTCTGAATGTTATAGCTTTTGCTGAAAAGGCAAATGGGCATATGTTTTATTATCTGCGTAGAACCAGTGCATGCTATGAACTTTATAGAAGGATCATAGAAAGCCATTTCCCTGAAGAAGTAACGGTGCAAGGAAGCAACAAAAAGATGCAGAAATGGCTAAAAGTAGACATGGATACAAGAGAAAGATTAAACAAACAGAGGAAAAAAGAAGAAAAAAAAAAACAGTGGGGGAAAATGGATAATTCTTGAGGTAGATGACTGAAGCAGCTGAAGGAGCTGGGATTGTTCAGTCTGGGGAAGAGGAGGCTCAGGGAAACCTTATTGCTCTCTATAACTACCTGAAGGAAGGTTGTAGTGAGCTGGGGGTCAGCCTCTTCTCTCATGTAACCAGTGATAGAACTAGAGGGATTGGCTTCAAGCTGCACCAGGGGAGATTTAGGCTGGACGTTAGGAAATACTACTTTTCTGAAAGAGTGGTCAGGCACTGGAATGGGCTACACAGGGAGGTGGTGGAGTCACTGACCCTGAAGGTGTTCAAGGAGCATTTGGATTTTGTGTTGAGGGACATGGTTTAGTGAGTACTGTTGGTGATAGGTGGATGGTTGGACTGGATGATCTTGAAGGTCTTTTTCAATCTTGGTAATTTTGTGATTCCGTCACAAGGAATGTTCCTCAAAAGCCTTTTTTGGGATGAGTGCTGTTCAATTATATTAATGTGTTTGTAGATGAGCTAGAGAAGAGACTAAAGACACAAAATTAAGGTTGTAAGGATGGAAAAACCACTGGGCAACTGAATCATAAAATAGCACTCACTGGAAAGTGAGTAGGATAAAATGCTAAATGAAATACATAACAAATGCCATCATTTACATATGAAGTTACAGGATCTGCTTTGATGAATACTGGGACATCTCTGAGGGGCAAGGCCTGGGGTTCTGATGGAGAAGGCCAAGGAAATGTCAGCTCAGCACTTACTCATAGTCAAAAACAGTTTAGATGTCCAACGTTTCTAGGGATGGAGTAGAACAGAAAGTGGAAGCTTTACTGTTCTTTTTTGCACCCATGATTTGCACTTAAAACCAGGCTGAGCACGTTTGATGGCATAGCTGCTAGCGCTGTGTACAGGTGTAATTGCACCACACTTTGTGGAATTGAGATGTGCCTTGATTGCCTTGTAAAAAAACAAACAACAACAACAAAAAACAGTGGATACATTCCAGGCTGGATGTGGCTGTGGGCAGCCTGGTCTAGTGGTTGGTGACCCTGCACATAGCAGGGCAGTTGAAACTAGATGATCTTTCTTCAACCAAGGCAATTCTATGATTCTGTGATTCCTGCACTTGAAACAAATGATTGTTGGTATTTGTAGCACAAACAACAAGGCAGAAATCCAGCCATATTTGTTTGATCCCCTGAGTTTTCCTGTGAAAATCTTTGCTCTGCTCGTAATGCTGGATGCTTTATTATCTAAACAGTTCTTGGCAGTATGGAAGCGTACAGTCTGGAGTGTTGATTTAAATGCTTTAAGTCCAATTTCAATGTTTTTCACATAAGGACTTAGAGCATTTTACTACTGTGTAGATCTAGGAATACTTTTCTGGAGTATGAGTGATTCTTCTTGACAAGGTGAGTAAAAGAAGTTGCTGCATCACTTGGTAAAACTAAGCAAAAAGGTCAGTAGGAAAACCCAGAATTAAGCAGTTTTCCTGCTGTAGGTTTCCTGCTGTTGAGTACATGTTACATTTTTCTTAAAAATAAGCATTAATATAGTTACTTTTACCATTTTGAAATACAAGAATATTTTTGGATTTTTATTTCCTTCTTGTCAGTACTTAGACTCCATTTACCTGCTTAAGCCAGGTCAACAGATCCCATCACTATTCTTTATTTCACGCAGTATATCTAATATGAAATGGATACACGAAGTCTAAGCTTTGACTCAGCCTATGTTTTCCCTCTGCTTTATTCTAGGTTATGGACATACAGTGCCTTTATCTGATGGAGGGAAGGCCTTCTGCATCATCTACTCGGTCATCGGGATCCCCTTTACGCTGCTTTTCCTGACAGCAGTGGTACAGCGCATCATTGTTTACGTCACCAGGCGGCCTGTACTCTATTTCCACATTCGCTGGGGTTTCTCCAAGCAGATTGTTGCCATCATCCACGCTGTAGTCCTTGGGTTCATCACTGTCTCATGCTTTTTCTTTATCCCAGCAGCAATTTTTTCTGTTCTGGAAGATGACTGGAATTTTTTGGAGTCTTTTTACTTTTGTTTCATTTCCCTGAGCACTATTGGCCTAGGAGACTATGTGCCAGGAGAAGGCTACAATCAAAAATTCCGAGAGCTGTATAAAATTGGAATTACATGTAAGTGTTCAAGCTGACCAGTTACCTAAGAGACACTTTATTAAAAATTAAAAAAAAATAGGCATTATGTGTCTCTTCCAGAGTTGGTGATTGTTTTGTGAGCTGTCAGCTTGCAAACTGGGTGTTGTTGGTAACTATGCAATGTTGCAGCTGAAGGCAACTATAGGCAACTGTGCTTTAAATAGTCAGTTTCCTAGTTACGAAAGGAGAATCTGAAAACAAAACTCCGTTGTGCTAAAACATATCTACATACTCTCTTATTAATAATAGCCAAAAAATGTTCATGTTACTGTTATGAAAATGGATAGGAGCACATGGAGCTAAGATTACACGGAGCATCACAGAGTCAGAAAATGATCCTTGTAGCCCAAGGTCATCCTGTAAGGTGAGATGACAGGCAGGCAGAGATAAAGGAGGAATGGGAAATGGGCAGAAGAGCAAAATTTCTTACTCCAGTTGTAACATAAGCTAGCTGTAGCTGGCTTTAGGACATATCAGCTGTCAAAGTAATACAAATAGAGTGAAATGATGATACAGCAAGACTTTGAATGTTAAATTATAATTGCTTAATTAGGTCTGACACAGAGCAGTGGCACAGTGATCAGTGATTAGATGAAAAAGTAGAACCGAGAAAGTGATCTGTGTGTTGACGTTCTGAATGAACGTTTCTGATCTGGCTTCGGTCTGCACAGTCCTGGTTCAGCAGAGGCACTCATTGAAAGATTTAAGTAGCCAAAACAGCAAGCCATCCTGTCAGGTCCGTGTCTTAGGCTACCATGTCTTTATCTGGACTCCCATACGTGATCCAGTAATCGTAATGTAGTCAAAGTGTCCATTTGCTTGGTTTTATGTTTTGCATTCCTGGAAACAAGTCCTTGAACTAGCCAAAACTTAACATGAAACTACTGAGATTCCACAAGGCCGAGTGCAAGGTGTTGCACTTGGGTCAGGGCAATCCAACCTATGTGTACAGACTGGGAGAAGGACTTGGAGGTTCTGGTGGATGAAAAGCCAGACCTGAGCCTGCAGTGTGCTCTTGCAGCCTGAAAGGCCAACAATATCCTGGGCTGCATCAAAAGAGGGGGGAACAGCAAGGAGAGAGAGGTGATTGTCACCCTCTGCATTTGTGAGGCCCCATCTGGAGTGCAATATTTGGGCCATTTCAGATCTTTTCGTTTCCCCATCCTGTTTATGTTACCGGCAGTAGCTTTTAATTACTACCCTGCTGATCTCCAGAGTTAACCTGGTGATGCTAAATGATTGAGTGGTGAAAGTCATGCATAATAAATACATCGTAAAAATTCTGAAACCTTAAAAACTGTAAGATGACATTTGGGATTAATTTTTTTTTTTTTTAACCTGAAAAGTCAAGTTTTCTTTTTCAGTGCAGAGACAACTTTTCAATTTCAAGCTTTAGAATGCTTAGAAAACAAATAGAAAGAAATTCTAAATGGAAAAAGTAGCCAATAGGTAAAGTGATGTATTTCTAATTTGAAACAAAATAATCCAAGGTTGTAACTTTTGAATTAGCCTTTCTTCTCTCATGCAAACAAGTCATGGAACAAAACACAATGTGTAAAATATTTTTCTCTTTCTGAACCTAAATTTTCTTCCAAGAAAAGTTGTGGAGTCCCAGATCTGAAAACCCTTAATGATTACTGCAGGCTTTCCAAGGAAAATGCAGGTATCCTAAATGAAGTGTTGGATTACTTGGACAGTGTTTCAGAGATGATTAAAAGTTTTAAAAGTTTTCATTGCAGATTTATAGATGCCTTTTAATTGGCATAGCTTTGTTATTTCTTCCCTGTGCTAATGCATACATTCCATTTGAATTCATTAGATGACGATTAAAAACAGTTCATATATTTTAGCTATAGTGTTGATTTAGATCAGCTCTTGGTATTGCAGTATTGATTTAACAGTGCTCCTGGAAGAGAGAAGGAAATGTTATTTTTAGTGAATAATCTGCAACTGCTTGTAAAATATTTATGCCTTTTGGTAACAGAGCATTGTCCATGCGTAGATTGTAGTAATTAATCTGTGTTGATCTTTCAGCACATTTAATATTCAGCCTTTGGATGAGCATGTTTTATTAATAATTATACACTTCTGCTTGATTTACTCATTGAAATGATAAATTATTCAAGTTGTCATGATCCTTGATACATTGTAATGATGAGTTGCAAGGATCTAATGAAGCATTGGGATTAAGAAATGCTCATTTTAATGCCTTTACTCCAATTCAGTTACACATTGGAGTGAAAAACAAAAGAGCATAATGAGCTGCTAGTCATATGGAACCCCAATTCTAAAGGTCTCAGTCTGAGAGTTAAAAAATATTTTGAGAGTGTGTAATCAGTAAGCTTGTTAAGTTAAATTTTAAGATTCCAATTCGTTAAATGCTTTTACATACTTTTCTCTGGTACAGTTGCAACAGATTCTAAACCACTGCTGTTACTTTTTAAAAATTATTATGTGGAGTCTTGCTGATTGTAGAATGCAAGAGAGCAGGGGCTGGATTTGACAGCCCAAACTGGGTCAGAGAGAAGATTAACATAATATTCAGAGATGGCAGGGGTGGAATATATGGAGGAAGATACAGGGTTAAAAGTGTTCAAGCCCCACTCAATTTGATAACAATTACAGCCTTTTTTTTTTTTTCCTTTTGTACCCAGGTTACCTCTTGCTGGGCCTCATTGCGATGTTGGTGGTTCTTGAGACATTCTGTGAACTCCATGAGCTCAAAAAGTTTAGGAAGTTGTTTTATGTGAAGAAGGACAAGGAAGAGGACCACGTGCATATAATGGAACATGACCAGCTCTCTTTCTCCTCCATCTCAGACCAAGCAGCCTCCATGAAGGACGATCAGAAGGCAAACGAGCCTTTTGTGACTTCCCAGTCCCCAACTTCCAATGACAGCTCTCTAAACAATTAATACAGGGGCATCCACAACATTGTTTTGGTGCATATATGCTACTTACTATAAGAAATAGAATGTATCTTTTATTTTCCTGAAAATATTGAAGCTGGAAGACTGTGCTATTTTAAACAAAGATTCATCACTTCTAACATAGGAAGGACTTCTGGGGAAAAGTGTGGGAGCCACCCTGGGAATAGGGAAAGAAATGCAGGATGTGACTGGGAACATCAGGCCATTTTGCTTGAGAGATAAAGAGGTGGGAATATCACTTTCAGAGGTACCAGAGAGAAAGGCTCAGACAAGCAACTTCATCTGTCTTTAGGAGAGCAGGGCCTTCACTGAAATCCAGGTCATCTGATTGCATGCCCTGACTTACAGCTGGGTGAAACTTTGCAATACGTACTTTATCTCAGAAAGGTAGTCACAGATTTATTCCAAACACACCAAATATCTTCATCTGGAAAACATTTCCAGAGCAGTATCTGTAGACCTGCTGGAGGGGAGTATCTAGCTGATCCTTCTATTACCCAGTAAGTTGCATGTGCAAACAATAATGCTAGGAATGAAAAAGCAGGTTTCCATCCTCTGCCCAGGCCATTTGCATTCAAATTTCCTACTTCCTTAATATGTCTCCTAATCACAGGAAGAATGTTGTCCTGAAGAGAATGTGCCTTGAGTCTTCCATGCTGTTTTGCTTTGTAAAAAATACTTATGTAAACTCTGAGAGGTTGCAGGAGCCATTCGAAAGTGCTGGATAATAGGGCTGCAGGGAAAGGAGAGTCCTCTTCCCTTTGGAATGTGTAGGAATGTTTTGGGTTTTTTGGCTGAATGAAACAAAATGAAAAGGGGAACTGAAATTCAACATATGCTGTATTCGTCATAGTCAACTGCTTTAAGTATTTCTCCTAGATAAGGGTTGAAGTCTTATGAGCAGAGTAAGGGCTCAACTCTGTTTCATTTACAGTACAGCCCAGCATGTGCTGGGCTGTTAGGCATCTGGAGGAATAGAAGTAGTGTCATCTTTGAACACAGCCCCTTTTTCTTTATTTGGTTTTCTAGCTAGTACTCAGAGCACTTTGGAGGAGGATGGAATGTTTCCAGACAATTTTTCAGTTTTTCATATGGCAAGAAAACAGGAAAAATGTCATTTTGGTTCAGATGGAACCGGATGGAACCGAATTTTTTTCCCCTTGGGAAAAGTCACTACAGAGTCAATATCCCATCAACTTCTGAAGCTGGAACCTCTTTGGCTGTAACAGGAGAGGCATTTTACTCCAGCTACCTGTCACTGTGCTGAATGCAGGGACCTCAAAGTGAATTTCAGGGAGCAGGAGATGAGACTAAGTGGTGACAGTACTCTCTTCTGGCCTTAAGAATCTACAAAATGGGAATCTCGGTAATGTTTTGCAATGGATAAAAGATCTGGAGCACAAATAGCCATATTAGGACAACCTCCCACATAGGAATAGTGTAGAAGAGAGCCTTTTCCCTGCAGTGCAAGCATGCCAGATTGCCTGTAATTTGGCTTGTAGTGTTTAGAGCTGAAGAATATTTTACTGTAAAAGAAAAAAAAAAATGCAGCTTGTCTAGAATTAGCTCACATGGGAAAAATACTTGAAAGTAAATAACCCAAAATATTCTGTGTTTGAGCTTGATTATAGCTAGCATCAAACCAATTTTATATCTTTACTGGAAAAAACATACTTTATGGCTAAACTAACTAAAGGTCTTCAATTTATATTTGTAGAAAATCAGAGCTAAAGGTTTTGGTTGTTTTGGGTTTTATAGATTAGGTGAGAGCATACTGCGTTTGCATGTTCCCAGGAGAGTGGCTATTTTTATACTGCTTAAGTTAACAGTTCTATTTATAACAAATGTTAATCAATATATATGTACATATATACATAAATATATTTATATACTGTACATATATCATAAATCACCAGAGTTTAATCAATTTAGGCACAGCATTTTAGATTTTGTTTTCCTAGGTTTCTCTTTATACAGTGAATAATAGGAAACTATGGCATAAAATAAAACTGGCATAAAAATAAGCATACTGTATACCACAAGAAATATTGATACTGTTTTGGTTGGTTTTTTTAGTGAAATTTTATTGTTGTCAGTACCTTAAAATTTAAGGTTTCTTTTAATTTAGTGTAACATTAAGCTGTAAAGGATATGCACAGATACTAAATGGTATACAAAATAATTCTGCAATTTGTACACAGTTGCAAAACATAGACACGTTAAATGAAAGCACAGAATTCAAAGCAGAAGCGATAAACTAAGCAGTAATACTGTGATGTAGGTGAGTCTTTGTTTTTTTTAAACTTAAAACAAGTATGGCTTTTGGCTGCCTGCACTATGAAGTGAGGCGTATTTTCTTTAGTAGTGTGTGCGTGCACATACTGTGCAAAAAGCCTGTCTGCATTTGTCAAGATTGCGTGTCCTTTAGGTAGTCTTCCTCAACACAAGGAGAGACTGTTAATGCCAGAGCGTGCTACCTAACTTTGAAAATGATTGTAGCTTAGCGTTGTATTGGTTATTCGTATAGGGAAAAAAAGCATTCCGAAGTGTGTTTGTTTTTGTTTCAGATGCTGACTGAATATAGCAAATAAAAAATAGTGGCATAACATTTACCTTGTCTTTATAGACTAACTACTGCAGTATTTGAGGAAATGAATGAAAAACTGTCATTGCCTGTTATCAGTAGCACTGATCAAAATAGTGAGCTTCATTTCCTAGTGGATTTACATCTTTGTGTGAAATCAGTGCAGAAGGCTGGAGTGTTTAAAGCTGCAATCCAGTTTAGAAGACAACAGATTATTGTTCAAGAACCTTGGTATAAAATGTTTATCTTTCCTAGGAGCAAACTGTGAGGCATGTATGTGTAAACTCACATGGAGAGCATTGGTTGCAAAATGCCATTGCCTGAACAGAAGCTGCAAGAGAGAGTCAGAGAAGTGAGTAAGTTACCTATGGAGAATTGTCTGCATCCTGTTGTCACCTTCAGTTGATCAAAGAAAATGGAAGAACCACTTGAGTTTTGATGTTGGGTGACAGCCACGTTTGTCCCTCTGAGAACATGTTCTGTGCCCTAGGAGAGATTCTTCCCAGACATTACAGATGGCGTCTACTGAGAGCGAACACAAAACTTCTGGGGGTTGAAACGAGTAATTTTTTAAGTAACTTCAGAGAGTTGGGTGGTTTGCAGCTTTAATGCCAAAATTACACAGGTTACCTAACAGGGCATTTGTGGTGGTTATACAAGAACAGCAGTTCTGGATTACACTAAATGTCTGTTTAACCCAGTTATTTCTTTGGCCAACAGAAGATATGCGTGGGCTTCTATGAGGAGAAGGTAAGCTTGTAGCAATTGTTCCAAAGGATATCTTCCTAGCTCCCAGCCACATTTAGCTTTTGGTTTATAATGGTGCCTGGGAGGTACAGAGCCTCAGTGTAGGTGTGCTGTAAGGCGCAGTATGCTGATGTGCATGCTCTCAGCAAGTCAAAGGTTGTTGTGCACAAGATCAAATGAAGGTTACCCATTACTTTCCCACAAAACAGCTTGAGGATAGGTTCTTTGCAGCATCCAGGTGATCCAAGGAGCATAGTGACTGCGTGGGAGGGCCTCTTGAAAAAGGAAAGAAAAGCAGAGGAATTAATATTAGCTGCTGTTACTTGGACAGTGCTGTCCTTCGCATAGGTAGGAACAGAACCTTGCAGCTCAACGTTACTGTTTGCTTTGTAAATAGCAGTCAGGAAAGAACTGAGATGAACCCTAAAGCTGCTAAAACATTGCTCTCCCGATGCTCTATCATTATTACTCCGTCTAGATTCTGCTTTTTCACAGAATCACAGAATCACCCGGGTTGGAAGGGACCCCAAGGATCATGTAGTTCCAACCCCCCTGCCTAGCAGGGCCACCAAACATACACATTCAGATCAGGTTGCCCAGGACCCCGTCCAACCTGGCCTTAAACACGTCCAAGGACGGGGCATCCACAACCTCCCTGGGCAGCCCGTTCCAGGGCCTAACCACTCTCCTAGTAAAGAACTTCCCCCTAACATCCAACCTAAATCTTCCCTCCTTCAACTTAAAACCATTTCCCCTAGTCCTGCTGTTGTCAGCCCTTTTGAAGAGTTTACTCCCCTCCTGGGTGTAGGTTCCCTTCAGGTATTGATAGGCTGCAATGAGGTCACCCCGCAGCCTTCTCTTCTCCAGGCTGAACAAGCCCAACTCCCTCAGCCTGTCCTCATAGGGGAGGTGCTCCAGCCCCCTGATCATCTTAGTCGCCCTCCTCTGGACCCTTTCCAAAATCTCAGTGTCTTTCAATGCCTTTTTATGGAGGCAAAATGAAGTTATGATACTGAAAGCAGTGTCAATCCAAGTGTGCACCAGTATGAAAGTGCAGGGCTTTTCTTCTTTTCAGAGCTTCTCCTAGTAATGGTCATTAATGTCTTGTGTATCGAGAAGCTCTTAGCCAAAAAAGTATGTATCTTCATGTTGCTTGTTTCAAGCAGTAATTTTTGAAATCACCATGAATAGTTCTATAACTCATGTTCTTGCTAATGCATATTGATGTCCTTTTTAATGCCTATATTGTAAGTCTCTTCATTTCCTAAGTTATCACTCTATTTGTTTTATATTGTCGTCATCCTGCTGCCACTGATGTTGAATGCAGTTATTATGCTGGTCATGGTGCAGCTTTGTGCCTCAGCTAAGAAAGGGGCTGCCATGTATGTGCAGTCCAAATGGCAGAGTTGGGGAATGAGGAGGGATGGGGGCTGGGCAGGTGGTGGGGCTGCAGCCCATGGGTGGCACCTCTTGTCCCTCACAGCAGTCCCAAGGCCCAAAGCTGTACCATCGTGGTGGGATTTGCCCAGCTATTCTCTGTACGGCAGCCAGAGCGCTTGCTGTTTGTAACATGAGGGCTATATAAACCAGGAGCTCATCTAGAAGGATTAAATTATTTTCTTTTTAAGTTCCTCACTACTCTGCTTCTGGCCATTATTTAGAATCTAATTTTATCCTGGTCTGCAGTGCTGTGGTATCCTAGAGCTGTAAAGTGCCTGTTTCAGCCACGCATTGTGAAGATTAATTAAGATACTTGCATAAACAGAAGGCAACAAACTGTAATATTGGTTTAAATGGGAGTTAGCACATCCCAATTTTGCTTTCCAAGGCTGGTTTCCTGACTGTGGGCAAAAATCTGCTGGATCTGTTTTGCAGCTGGAAGTTGTGATTTGAAGCATTCTCTTGGAACAGATACAAAAAATACGAATGTGAGCTGAAGTCCTTGAAACATTCGCTTAGCGGCTTTGCAGGCCGCTCCTATTTGCATGAGGTAACAAGGCCTTGTCGAAATGTGTTTTGCAAAAATTCAATTCTGCTCTCCACTTAATGCAAATTCCATCTGAACAATCGGGGAAAAATACTAATAGAAACCCTAGAAGACAACTTTGCTTCATACTCCATTTCTCATGGAGCCCAACCTGTCTCACAGTGCTGCTGAACCACAGCCAAAGCTGAGGAACCCCCGCAGCAGAGCGTAGAGCCAGGCAGGCTGTGACCTGGGAAGGGCTTGGGCAGCATCTCTGCCTTGATGGGGCTGGAGGGAAGCAGGATACTAGGGTGGGATGTGGCAGTGGAGCTAGAATTGGAACCTGGGCAGGCTCCTTGCAGGCAGGGCACCACAGCTGCCATGAGGACGTGCATCTGATCCATCTGAAAACCTGCAGGTATCTTCCAAGGTACCAGTTCTTTTGATGGTGTGAGTATTCCTAGTTCATCTTTTCACTAAGGGGGCTAATGAGGTTTTTTTTCTTTGCATGTTGTGCATTGAAATGAAAACTCATCTCAAAACATCAATAGTTTTTCCAATGGTTTCAGACCTGAATGCTCTTAAATGTGAGTTTAGTGACTGAACAGAATAACGTATTGATCCATCTACAGACAGGGGTCCGAGGCTGAATGCTTGAAAAAAAAACATCCTCTGGGCAAACTGTTATCCAGGGCTGTGTTCCTCCACTGCAAAACTCAGGCCTGCAGGAAGCACCCAGAAATGATGGCAGAAGCAGAGAAGTAGGAAAAATGGACATGTTTATCACAGAAGACCTAATTTCAGCAGGACTCCAGCTAATGTTATCAGCTACAAACATTTGCTTCTGCTGCTTTTCTACCTTTTTGTCATTGTTATGCTTTACAGCTATCCTATAATCCAGGGGCTGCCACCCTTCTTGAATGCGATCCAAGCTAATTTTAAGTGATTTTTAGAGAATCATGACAGCATCCTAACACCTCTCTGTTGGCAGCTCTGTGAGACATTCTGAGACTGTGTGGTCAGTTGGGTACTGTAACAATCTCTCCGGTCTCACAGAGATTCTGTCCATTTTGTATTTGTGCTGCTGTTTTAACAGAGATGGAAATCACTGATGTTGGCAGATTGCCTGAGAGAATCAGAACCATTGTATGAGACCTGGGACTTCCTCTAGATCCCAGGAGCACAAGTGCAGCATCTCAGGCCTAAGTGGCCTTCCTTGTCTCAGGAAGCAATGGGACTGTGAGGAAACAAGAACAGGGGGCATGAATTCCTGTTCTCGTGCTTTGATTCAATTCCTATTACAGTCTTCCCTCCCTTCCCCCCCCAACAGCTGTGGTACACGATCCCATGGGAACTAATCAGTTTTACTGTAAATTTGGCCTTTTCTGCATTGCAAAAGCAGCAGCTTGAATGATGAGGCACAGGCTGCCCAGACAGATGTTGGAGTCACCGTTCCTGCAGGTGTTCCAGAAATGTCTAGATGTGGCACTGAAGGATGTGGCTAGTGGGCATGGTGGGGATGGGTTGGTGGTTGGACTAGGTGATCTTAAAGGTCTTTTCCAATCTTAGTGATTCTGTGATTAGCCATTCTACGTGGCACTCTTCAATCTGAACCCTAGCTAAATGGATTACATGGAAATCCTTGTGACACTTTAGGAGGTGCTGGATGAATATCATTTAGAGGGACAAACTCAAATATACTGTCTTGGGCTTCAGGTATGTAGTAAAGCTGTGCAGAATTGCATATGCTTTTAACAGGCTCAAGTCTTCACTGTTACCAGTCCTCTGAGACGTTGCTGTCAAACGGTTTTGCCTAAAGACATCTGCTGTTCAGTGGCTGGCCAGTATAGGTGCTGAAGGAGGTTTTGGATAAACAATGTTCCTGCTGAGGAAGAATGACTTTATGCGTATTTACATGGCAGATTAGTGGCTGACAATTATTCCTTGGTGAAAAATGTACACTTTAAATAACAGCTCCTTTGGTTGTGCTTACATGGGTCATTACCTCTTGGGGTATTTTTATGCAGTGATTTCTGTGTGTTGTCCCTTAACAGTATTTAGTTTTCTTGTTCTAATAAAACAAGAAAGCCTGGGAGAGCATTGGCTTGGGAATAGTATAGACTGAAAGCTCCACTTTGCAAATACTTGTCTGTGAACTGGTTTCTATAGGTCAAGTTCACTGAAATCAGTTTATCCAGCTGTATTGAAACACATACAGGAATAGAATCAGTCCAAGTCAGAGGAAGTCCATCAGGTGCAAGTACTTAATTGGTCATGCCTTTCTTCATCATGTTACTTTCTTTGGTTTCATGCTGTTAGCTGGCAAATCTGAGTACCCTCCCTTCAGATCTGATGGAACTTAAGAGAAAGTGGAACTCTCCTTTGGTTTCGGTTGACCTGATCCAGCCCAGGCCATGGGACACCAACTGATCAGATGCCTGAAAGTGTTACTGGTTCCACCATGTACCTGGAGCAGCACCCTGCTCTGCTTTCAGCTGCCCTGCTGCTCTAGGCATGAGTGGAACCCAAAATCAAAATGAACACCATCAAACCAGGCTATTTAATCTACCCTCACAAGATTAATCTTGTCTCTGCATGATCTGTATAGTCCTTTCCCTGCTTGTCTGTTGAATGTACTCCTTTTGTAAGGCAGGTGATGAGCAGTGCACGCTGACCTCTATCAGAGGCCATGACTGCCTCAGAGCTCAGCACCAGATCCTTCCCTGCTGCTGAGGCAAATTTCACCTCATGCCCCCCTGCCTCTCCAACGTAGGTGTATGTTTCACAGTGTGTCCAGATCAGCTTCCTCTGGCATCTCTTGATAACATCTAATTAAAGCAGCAACAGACCTTGTTCTTTGACCTCAGGTAAGTTATGCCGTGCTTATTCCATCACATTTCATACTTGCAGTGACTGCAGGACAGTGTGATTCTTCTGTAAAATAGTGCAGCCATCCATTATAAACACTTGTCTTGTCTTGTACCATAAACATCACAGGAACGGAGCTGCTTTGTGACCTGAGATACTTCTGTGTGCTGGTCATGCCTCTACCAATTAATCCCCTAGCACTACCCCTTTCCTCAAGCCCTTGCTCTCTTTGTAGTTCTCTTAACACCTCCCATCTTTGCAAACAAGTCCTTGGGAGGCACTGCACTGAATTCTTCTCTGTAGATGCGGCTAACAGATCTAAAGTGATTACTGAAAATTTCTTACTCTGCCAGTATGAACATGTACAAAATAACTTGCCATTTCTGTGATCACATTAACTTTTCAGTGAACACATCTGGTGTTATCTGCCCAGTTCTACCCCTGTGCACTGATAAAATGCATCAAAGACCAGAAATATTTGTCATGTTGCATGAATGAAAAGGGAAATGAACTGGTGGATAGAGCAGCACTGGCTCAGTGTATTACGAGATTCAATACCTGCTATGTTTTAACCTATTAGGTGTTTTCAAATGTCTTTCTTCCCTGTTTCCCTTAAAGAGTTTGCCACCCTGAGTCTGCTGCAGCCACTATATGCCACTCTCACAGTGTCAGAATCAGGTGACAGTGCAGCACCATGGCTGAGCGCACTCTTTGTGCCACCCGTTACAACCATCATCTCCACTCGTGTGCAACTTCATCTCTGAGGGACACATCCAGCTTCTTCCAGGTTGGAGGATGTCAGTGGTTTAGGCAAGTTTGTTTTACTTTGTACAAAGGGGCTTGCTCACGTATGAGTGTAGAAGAGAGGGTGATCACTAGTTTCTACCTGAGAAGTGGCAGAGACTGGCTAGTATCTCACCCATTTTGGTGTGGTCACATTTCCTGAATGTGGTGGTGTGGGAAGGTGTGTGCTGCCATGCCAAAAGGTGGAGTGTTCAGAGATGGGCTGTGGGCCTCCGGAGTGAGGCAGCCTCCTCAGAGGCAGTGAATCTTCAGGGGAGATTCTTCTTAACTCCCTGAAGGCACCGCCAAAACAGAGAGAGGCAGAGAATATCCAAAAGCACAGAGCAAACCTGTTGTGATAGTCTTGGGCTGCTGCCTCCTGGCCACAGAGGGCTGTGCTCAGCCAGTACAGCCCCCTCCTTCTGTGTGCCAGTGCCAGCCAGTGAAGTGACCCCATACACCCATTGTACTGTGTGTGGCAGCTCATGAAGTGCCCTGGAGATGCCTTCAGCCCTCATCCACTTACGGGCTGCATCTCACCTCCCCTTGCCCATAAGGAACAGCGTCCTGGCCAGGGCTGGCTACGTGCCTATAGCTGCTGATGAGCTCTTGGGCTTCTCACTTAGGGAGGATTACAGATAGATCTGGAAATCAAACCTCCTTCTACATCAGCCCATCTCCCTGCATCTTTGTTGATAATTTTTGTTTATGTTGCTTTTCTCAGAAAGGTCAAACATACGCTAGCTAACACCAGCTCATTTCCCCCCAGTCACTGCATGCGTCCATTTGCTGATGCTTCAGCTCTGCCAACTCTCCACAGCCCACATTTCACACAAAAGAAGGCTGCATCTCCACTCTGGTGTTCCTTTAATCATTTCCTCCTCAGAGCGCGGGTTGGTTTGTTTGTTTGTTTGCTTAATCATCTCCTGCTCTGTTGTTCCGAGCTCTAGCCCCATGCCTGCTGTTATTCTTGGCACCCAACTATCTGGTAGGTAATCAGCCTACGTTTTACCGACCGACATGTGTTCCACTGTCCACTTGCATTTCAGTTCCTGCTCTGAGACTGGCTGCTGCCCTGCTGTCTGCCTGTAGCTCCAGTTGCCATGCTGTGTATTGCACACCATGCCTGGCTCCACTCTGCAGCATTTCCACGTGTGCATTGGAACAGCTCGGTGCCCAGATCTGTGTCCCCACTTCCTGCCCAGATATTGTGGCAAATGTACTCTTGCATCTCCAGGTTCATGTGGTTATCATTCTGTACAGAATATTTATTAGTTTTAAGCCTAATATGATTAAGTGTTAAACAAATGCCTCCTGACAGGCATGTTCATACATTATAAAGCACCAGTCTGGCTATTTTAACATAGAGCTATTTTTGTATGTTCTGCTTTTGATAATCCAAGTCCTAAAAAGTATTTCACTGGATTCACACTTTTCCAGATTTGTATTTTATTGATCACTAACAGTGTGTATTGTGCTGAACAAATATAAGTGTAGCCACAGGAGAGGTGTCAGCCCACGGGACTGGATCAGGCTCTGTTTGTTGTGGATAAGACCACAATGAAAATAATCTTTGGGAAAAGCTGGTTTCTAAGTATCACCATTCCACCTCTCACACTCAGAATGTTCTAGGTCACATTTAAGGCAGCCTACCTATTGTCTAAAGAAATACCTACAGTACAGAAGACACCTTTGAGAGTGGCTCTCAGGCCCCACAGAAAGGTGTGCAGAGGCCCAAGTTTTCTCCTTTCCAAGGTGGCAGTTGCTCCCAGTGAGTGGCTGCTGGTGCTGTCAGCCATAAGGCAACTCGTGGACCCGGCTGGTCTCTTAACAGGGCAGTAGGTGAAACACCTGGAGCCTTACAGGTACGTAGATGCTAAAGGAAAGAAAAGCTTGTGTGGCTGTCTCCCAGACATTTATTAAACATCTAAAAAATGTATCCTCGGTTCCTTTGTGCCACACAAGTTCTTAAAACTGTATCCTGAATTCCTCTCCCTCTTGTGTTGGTTCCCACTTCCCAGATTATATATTTGGGTAAACGGGTGGGGATTTCATCATCCAGTTTACGAGAGAAGTCTCCTGGTCACGGCTGGGCAGCCAGGAGGAGCACTCCAAGCAGAGAAGCAAAACAGCGAAGATGAATATAGATTGTTTTTAAAAGAAGTTTCTCAGATGTAAGAAGCAATGAGCTAAGCCATTAAAAATCAAAGAAGAATCACAATTCTTTCCTTTTGATGTTGTGACTAAGGATGAGATAGAAGAGTTAACAAAGGATAAAATATTCTGAAAGAGATAAGATGTAGCAGTTCATTTAAAAATAATTGAAGACAGCCTGGATTTCAAGATAAGGAAAATGAGGATGCAAAAGGCGTCGTGAGCTCAGTGAGAGTCTGGCAGCTCTTTTGTGTGTCTTGATGCGTTTTCAAAACTAGGCAATATTGTCTGTTGGGCAGATGCTGATGGAGGACAAATATAACTGTATTTTTAGCAGCAGATAAAACAGATATCATCTTAAAGTGGGAGTAGTTATTCCTCAGTGGACCAAACCCTGCTCCCACCAAAACCATACTGGAAGCTCTCTGTACGATGTTGTCATTTTAAGCTGAAAGTGTTCGCTAACTTCAGTGGGTTAAATGTGAGTGAATGGGCTCAGGGCCATCTGCCAGGCTCCTTAAAACAGGGAAATGCCTCTCATCTGGGGGTTAGGCAGCCCTGCCTAGAGGTGGGCTGGGCAGGTGCGGGCAGTCAGCAGGCAGGCCAGGAGAGGCCTGCAGCATGCAGTCAGAGCAGCTTGTCCTCTGAGGAGGGTCAGGCTGGGAAGGGATATCGCAACAATCTAAGAAAGCACAGGGGAGCATCATTCTGCACCCCCAGCCCTGCTGGCCTTTGCTGTGAGCAAGGACTTGCACTGCAAACTGATGGTGGCAGTTGATGGTGATGGTGGCTTTTAGCTGTGCTGGCAGGCTGCCTCTCTGGGTCAGAGCAGCTGTGTGCGTGCAGAGGCTCTGGAGGAGGAAGGCAATGGCCAGGCCTGCTTGCTGCACCTTTCCCCAAGCCCAAGGCTGGCGTTGCAGAGCACATCCTGCCCCTTGTGGGTTGCCTGGCCCATTGGAGTGTGCCTGTGTCTTGGGGCAGCTCTGAGGGCTGGGGATAGTGCTGGGAGAGGGACACCGGGGCTGGTGGGAAGGCAGAGGGCTGGGCTGGAGCTAGGTTTGAGCCAGGGGTCCACTTCTGCTTGGGCTCTCATTGCTGCTGCTTGGAGGCCTAGGGAGAAAGGCTGAATTGTCTTTTAAGGGAGTTCTTTTTTTGTGGCAAGGCAAGGACAAAACCCTTGTTAGGAAAATGGCCAAACATATTTCTTTAAACAAGTTGGGTTTAAACCTCATCCATATGTTCATTAGTCCCAATTTACCTGAGCTATATGCCTCCTTGTATCTGCTTTTCCCTAACACATAGCAATGGAAAAAATGCTCAAAACATCTAAAGCATAAAATCTCAACTGTGTCCTATCAGTGTCATAAATCCATCACTGCCCAAAGTCCTCCTTACCTTACCTAAGAAGGGGTTGCCCACTCCTTGCTCCACCCAGTCCTTCCTTTCCCCTTTATGAACAACTGATCTCCTCCTAAGGCCATGCTCAGCTTGGTTTAGGTCAGATGAAATCTCATGGAGTAAATATGTTTCCTACATGCAACAATCTGAATGCATTTCCTGCTTGGTGCTAGCTGGTACAAGTAGGACAAAAGAAACCACGTTTTGTGTGTGGAGCCTGCAAGGAAGTGATCATTTATTAATGAGTCATTGAGCATACAAAAGAGCAAGCATGCCAGCCAGGCTGGGTATGAGCCAGTATGAAAGCAGCACTCAGCTGTGGGTGTCATCTGAGGGAAAGCACCAAACCCAACCTCTAGTGGAATGTACATTAGGAAGATCACTGATGGTGCTGAGTGCATCTTCCATCCTTTTTCACCCTCTGGACCCATTATCAGGTAAGCAAGCCAGATGGATGTGATATTGTTAGGACAACAGATTTGTTGTCTGGCTTCAGGCTGTCTTGATCAGTACACGGAGGTGACAGGTAATCTGCAGAACCCCAGATGGACAAGTTGCTTTATGTAGTAATCCCTTTTCACGTCTTTTTCTTTTCCGAATAAACCACCTGCTTCTGTTTAATCTTTTCCCATCGGCCCCAGATTTGCTGCTTTGGTCTTAGTGACAGCCAGTAAGCCAGCATCTCATATCATATTATGATATGATCAGCATCTCTTGAGATTTCTCCTGAAGAGTGTTCCTAACACCCCTCTTTCATGATCTGGTATCTCCTTGTAGTTTTTCCAGTTCCTGCTTTGTTAGTGCACTCCCAGGTATGGTCAGCCAGCTGCTTTTCCCTTCCATCATCTGCAGTGTTTGGCTATATTCCACACTGCTCTCCTATGAATTCAGCCTTGGGTCAGGGCTGGCCATCTGTATGCATACCTTAACAGCTGATGCTTCCTCCTGAAAACTACAGAGCACAAACCCTTTCTGGTGATGCTGAGGTTTGTTGCTTTCAAAAATGCCAAAAAATGCTGCTGTTTATTACTTTTGTCCTCTCTTCTTCCAAAAAGTAAGGCTGAATGAAAGGAAAACAGGCAAAGAAATACTGATCTCAATCTTCTGAATTTCATGTGCATTACACCAATGTCGAACAAGCTATCCACCTGGCGCAATCTTGAAGCACCTTGCTTCAAGGTTTCACACACTGTAATTTTGGGGGGCTATTAAATACTTCCCTTCAAGTTTACATGAGACTTTGTAGTAAATATTTGCTTTTTTTTTTTTATTAATTGGAAGAAGTAAGACCCCTTCAGGTGCTCAGCTCCAAGTTTTCAGCACGCCAATGCCTGTTCAACTTTGTGCCTTGTGTGGCCTCGCTTGCTCTTTGTGCCCTGCCTTTGCTGTGAGCACAATTGTGCCTTGTGCTGTCAGCGAGTCGGCTGAGTGCTCAGGGGCTGTTCAAGGCATAATCAATTGTTTTGCTTTTCGATCTTGGCTACAGGATGAGAAAACCCACTCTCGACTTTCTGTCCAAGTCTGTAGCATCTCCACATGTTGATTTACACTCTGATGTATTTGGGCTCAAGTGCTGCAGGAAGTGCTGGCAGAGCTGGGTGAGGTCCTGCGGGAGAGTCCAGCATTCTGAAAGTCTGGAAATCACGTTGCTTTTCCCAGTGAGGTGATGCAGTTATGAGAGTGTTGTGAGCCTATGAGAGAGAGCTCCCTGGCACTGAAATGTTGGCATCAGGCGAAGAGTTGCCCACATGCTTCTCCACCCCATACTGTGCTGCTGCCTGTATCACTACTTTGAAGCTGTGTGCACTCTCAGGAGCCGTCAGAGTGGCCTTATTTTAAAATTAGCATGGACAGCCACTTAGTAAGTGTGGCATAGTTACTTCTGCAAGCCATCAACAGAGCCATAAATAAAAAGCTTTGTCTGCATGCCTGTGCCATTATTAGGAGGCATACAAGCACACATTCACGTTCACCTGGGTTCTTTCCAGGCTGACATATTGCAGAGTCTGCCCCTTCCTTCCCCAATGGTATTAGTCATGCTGCTGTGCCCATACGAAAGCTGACACCCCTCATTTTGCTGTGCAGACAAATCCTTTAATATATACCTTGTTGCGTAGTGTAAGACTTATGAAAGCACTGAACACTTAAACACACAAATTACATAGCTAGGAAGTGGGCTTCAAAGCCAGAGGTTGTGCCAAGATGATGTACTGCTGGGCTATGAGAGAGATGGAGTATGTAAATAGTGCAAACAATGGTGCAAATAATATCCATAAGGTAAAATCCTTTGTGGCTCTCCCAGCACTATTATTTTGTCTGGAATACCTCAGTTAGTTCAAGTACCATGCTGTGCCAAGCATACCTATTGTTATAGAGTTATAGAATTATCATGTATTACAAATCTGTTTAATATAAGTGCTCTCAAAGGAGAAATCCAGTCTGTCTGAAGCTGGTACTGTAGTGAATGCATGGTCTGACATTTAAATTAATTTCTCTTGATCCTCCATCTATAAAAAGGAAGAGAAACCCAAAGTCCAGCACCTCTACATTGCCATGACAGTTAGCATACACCTATTTATGATATGTTCAGACCATGCACAGAAAAGTACAGTAAAAGCAACAATTCCCCATCACGAGAGAGCAGAAATACTGTGTGGTTAGATAAGGCAATGGAGGTGAGATAAAGTATTTGATAGCTGTACTGAGCAAGCTCCTGCTTCATTCAGTGTACAAATGGGCCCTGTAGAGAAAAGCAAAACAAAAGCAGAAAGGATCCACTAATCCAATACATTGTTTGAACAAATTACCTTTGTTGTGATGTCTCCTAGGATCTGAATAGTTCAACCAGCATTACAAGACCATTAATGTCACAGGGTGTGCTTTATTATACTCATAATCTGCGAAAAGGGAAGGAGAAGACAGATTTGTCACAGGCGCGTTTGGCAGAAATTCTGTACAAAGGTACATGGTTGGGATGCCAGGAGATGGCCTGCCTTGAATTTATGGTACTTGCCCTAGGACTGTAGGACTGAACAGCATCAGCACTGCAACTGCCCTGCAGTATGCTGCTTATTTGTCATAATTGTTAAAAAGAAGACTATAAATAATAGTGACATAGGCAAAGCAACAGCCTATCAGACGGTGCAGAGGGTGGTGACGCACTGAAACAGGTTGCCCAAGGAGGCTGTGGATGCCCCATCCCTGGAGGCATTCAAGGCCAGGCTGGATGTAGCTCTGGGCAGCCTGGTCTGGTGGTTGGTGACCCTGCACGTAGCAGGGGGGTTGAAAGTAGATGATCGTGGTGGTCCTTTTCAACCCAGGCCATTCTATGATTCCATGAACAGGATTTTGGAAATGGAATTCAGTGTGGGAAAGCATAGGTAGACGGCAGGTGTAGGGGAAGGGGCAAGGAACAGCTAGCCATGGGCCTGGTTTTACTTCCTCCTGCTTATCATTCAGCTACTCTATATAGTCAGCTGTACACAAAGCTCTCTTATACAGAGGGTCGTTATCTTCCATCGTTTGTGCTCAGCTAAGAGGATCTCCTTATCAGTTCAAGCCTTTCTGGCAAAATAAATAAATAAATAAATAAATAGAAATTTCATCTTGACTATAGATAAGCTGAACAGTCTTCATTTTATCTGTTCAGAAGAACATGGTTTACAGTATGCAGGACATGAAAGTACTGTGAATTACTCAATATGATGGACATCAATAGATGCCATATATCATCCTTACATACTTTCTGCCTGACTTCATACAGTAGGTGAGGTGCATCTACTGATAGACATGGAGTACTCCTACTTGAAGAAAAATAGAGGTGAAGACATGCATAATATAAAAAGCTGGAAATAAATAGCCAGCAACTGTGCTCATGCAAATATGGTATATAAAAGTAGTGTGCAGAAATAGAATTTATAAATCTAACTAGCTCCTGAAAGAATAGTCTTCTGGGATCACAGAGTCTTGATTGCAAACTTCATTGTATTCGTCAAGTAGATGAATTCTCTAATGCCTTGAGTAAGAAAGCAGCCTGGGGTTCAAAAGCTCCAGACCACTTGTGGTTTTCAGAAGTCTAAATAGACTCTTGAATTCCTAATGAAGATTTTGAATAACAAACTCTAATAAACAAGATGTTCTGTATAATAACATGGAAATTCTTGCATAAGTCTCTCTTCCACTGATGTGGAAAAAGAAATTCAGTGAAAACTGCATGCAAATAGTAGTCATAAAGTCTTAACGTACTGCGCTATCTATCATCTTCAGCTGGACCTAAATCTGAATCCATTGTGGAGTTGTGATTTCTTTTTACAAGTATACACTCTCCATGCTGAAAAGGAAATTAAATGAGCCTCCAGTGAACTGCTGCCTGGTGGGAGGCAGAAGGGACTGTCACTTGGCACAGAACTACTTGCAGTAATCACCAATGAATTGGAAAGAGCGAGCATCTGACTGGATGGGGTGACCTGCTGCCAGGCAGTGCTACCATATCCAGCCATAGGAAGGACCTTGACAGGAGATCCTTCTTGAGCGTTCAGGACCTGCATTGTAGTGGGCAAATTCAAGTCTGATGAGTCCTGCCATAGCGCTATCACTATCAGTAGCAAAATGCATGCTTAGTCTCTATCTTGATTTTCCAAAGCAAGGTATTTCCACTGGCTCAGAATTTGTCTGTGTCTGTGAGATAGAATTGTCTCTAAAAATGTTCCAAATTTAATAATTCCTGCAGCTACCTATAAGCAGGGGATGATGTTAACGCAGCTTCATGGAGGAGGAGAGCATGGTTCTGGTGTTAATCAGAGAAACTAGGAGCTGTGCTCAAAAGATAAACATGCTGATAGAAAGCTGCAAGGGTGAAAAATGTGGCCAAAATAAAGGCTGCTAAATAACTCCTTTGCTATCTAAAGAAAAAGATTTATTTCAGATTAATATGTACACAAGCATATATTTCACGTATACCTATTTACATGCATATATTTACATATGTATATGAAAACATGTCATTGCTTATTAAGATATTTACATTATGGAAAGAGAGATGGGGGGAGTATTCAGTCAAGGCTGAGGGCCAGACAGAATGAGGCTCTGAGCAACCCGACCGAGCTGTGGGACCTTGTTCTTGCAGGGCAGTTGGACTAGATGGCCTTTAAGGGTCTCTTCCAACTCAAACAGTTCTATGATGATAAGATATTAAGCTGACAGGTACAGACACAGCTCTGTTTTGTCTTCTGTAAACAGTAATTAATTTTAAAATAACAACAGTCTATTGTTGATTGATACCAAGGACCAAAATAGGGATTGGGACCTGATTAATTAAGAGGCTTGTGTTTTGTGAGCGATAGGGAATCATCCAGAGCACTGCACCGCTCTGTGACAACAGCGCATCTGCCTGGCACTGAGTAAGAGGATACATAAGCAGGGTAGTATCACATGAGCATGTTGTTTGTGAACAGGATAATAATACCACCCCACAGGAATATAATGGCTTGCTTTAGGGCTAATACTTTTTCTCTGTGTGCTTCATGCAAAAGGATGCAAGAAATTTTTTAACGTGAGGAAAAGATATCAAATCTAAGCTATTCTCTTACTGCAGTTAAAGGTTAGAAGGTGGCTTGATCACAATTCACATGCATGTGAATAAGAGATGGGGTTGAGTGTTTAGAGAGAAAACCATCAGAAATAAACCTTCAGTGCTTTTCTGATAACCCATCACACCTCTACTCTCCCTGCTCAGTTTGAATTCAGAGAACCTGAAATGTGGCCATCCAGATGAAAAGAGTGAGGGCCTGCAAATTAAAAAGGCCTCAAAACTGTATCTGCTCACTTGATTCACTCTGCAGAAAGGTTCTGCAGAAAGGCTGGCACAGTCTGGCAGATCAGAGCAGCCACAGTCTGGCAGGGCAGAGCATCCAAGTCCTCATAAATAATATTGCAAGAGCAGCAATAGAGAAGAATCTGAAAGTGAAAGACTTTTCTGAGAAAAAGGGTGATAAATTTGAAATAAGTCACTAACTCGAGAGGAAGTGGTTATTAAAAATGAGTCTATGTGACCAAGGCCTGCCGAGTGGGAGCTGAAAAGTCCCCTACAGATATGCTATTAAGTTCTGTAACATCTGGATGAAGATGCACTGCAAATGTGTTCCTAACTGGAGTCTTATTTGGCAGGAAAGAGGATTACTACTATGCATATATTTAACTTGCCTTGATGAAACTAGCTTCTCTATTCAGTATTCAATCTTTCACACCCTTTTCAGTGATTTTAGTGCAAAAATTCAAATAGCTTTTAAACCTGTAACAGTTAATACTGCTCTGGAAACTTGCCCCAGAAATGTACCAGTACAAACCCTACACAATGCATACTTCTTCCTACTCAGATGCAAGGATGTTAAATCTAAGCAACACAAAAGATTATTTGTAGCTTATTTTCATTAAAAGTACACTGTGCATGTCTGGTGGATCTGACAGAAAGTTCTGTTTTTTGTCATGAAATATATATTTTTAGGCTCATTTTTAGGTGTTTCAGGCTCCAGTTTTATCCTTTCAGCAGGTTTACAGCAGTCAGCATGATTACTTGTGGCAGGAATCATTTTTCTCTGTACACAGACGTTTTCTGAAAGAATAGACCAGATTATCAGTCTTATGTCATGTGAAAGTGCTAGCTATTCATTACACATTTTCAGGCTGATACATACGATCCAATGCTAATTAAGCCCCTGCGATCTCTGCTTCTGTGAAAAGTGACTCCCTGATGTTTCTTGCTGTCTTTCATTTGCAATTATGGGAACTCAACAGGAATCAGCTTTTTCTCTTTCTTTTGTATCATGCAATTTATATTCTTAACTTGCAAAATGATTATCTGCAGAACAGTCCTGATCACTCTGAAAATTGCACCTAGCTCATGAATGCTGCAATTGCTTTAAAAATGGTGGCTATTGTTACTTCCAGCAATCTCAGAGCATGTCTGAATGCGCTAAACTTTGTCTAAATTTACTGGGCAGCACTGTAGAAGTTTCATTCTCTGGAACCAGTGGTTTTCATTTGCAAATTTTAATGAGTCTGTGACCTCCCACAATATCAGCTTGCATCTCCTAGTAATACTAATAGGAGTTGCTTTGAGGGAGTAGTGGCTTTGTAAGAGTATTTATGTGCGAGGATTTTCATGCAGCTATTGAATAAGTCTTCTGTGCTGCATTACCACCCACAATACCCAAATAAATACAGTTCAGTAAAGAGTTCCTGTTCAAATGGATTCCAACCTCTTTTCCCTTTCATCCAATGGTAGTCATGGTAGCCCACCACATTTCAGATCTTCAGCCTCCTTTGTTCCTCCCCTCTATCTTAGCAATTATAGAAATCTGAGAGTGAAGTGTTGCCATCTCAGTCTACATGGATAAGTTATTTGCAAACAGTTATTTAGAAGAGCTCAGGCAACATGCAGTATAAGTCAAGATACATCTCTCTGGTGTCTTGTAGAAAAACCTTAACAACTGAGTCAAATACACCTGTCAGTGAACTCTTATTGTGTTGGATGCTACTCCCAAAGTGGGGCCAGCAAGTAGCTAAAAACTGGGTGGCCAGGCTTATCACTCAGTCAGTGTGTCCACCGACACATTTGATCAAAGCTTCCTGGCAAGGTCAATACTGCTGTATTTTTCCCCTTATCAATGCATGGCAAAACAACATGTCTATACCCCAGTGTGGCCTCAGATTTAGTGCAATTTCTGGTAAGTATAATTCTGCAGTCGTTGCCGGAGCTGTTTTGTAGAACATCCAAGTTATTTCTCCCTTGGTAAGCTGAACTGATATTTTGATGCAGTGTTGGGTGGTTTTGTTGTTGTTTTTCACTAGCATCTCCGTGAAGGTCAAAATTACTTCTCTCATTCTAACCTGGCACAGCCATTTACAGGAGCACACAATGCAATGACTATGATCCTTTGCTTGCCATCTCAGATGAGCTACAAACTGTTAGCAATGGGCATTTCGTGTTTGGTAGATCAAGATCCAAGTGTGCTGGTGATGTAGTGGATGTATCCAGAAAGAGCCATCCCCCTGAGTCAAAACTACCCACATGCTGTACATTCTCATACATAAATTTGCTGCAGTGGGGTTGAGGGAGGTGTTCCTCCCCATCTGCTCTGCTCTGGTGAGTCCACATCAGGAGCATTGTGTTCAGTTCTGGGCTCCCCAGTTCTACAAAGACAGGGAAGTGCTGTAGAATGTGCAGGGGCCTGGAGCATCTCAAGTATGAGGAACTGAGCAACCTGTGACTGTTCAGCCTAGAAAGGGAAGGCTGGGAAGAGATCTTATCAATGCTTATAAATACCTAAAGGATGTGTGTCAAGGGGGCACTGGGCACAAACTAGAACACAGGAAGTTCTGTGCGAACATGAGGAAAAACTTCTTTGCTGTGAGGGTAACAGAGCATTGCAACAGGATGTCCAGAGATGTTGTAGAATCTCCTTCTCTAAAGATAGTCAAAACCCACCCGGACACTCTCCTATGTAAGTTACAGTAGGGAACCTTCTTTAACTGGCAGGTAGGGCAAGATGATCTCCAGAGGTCCCTTCCCTCCCCTATATTCTATGATTCTATGAACCTCAGTCAGGGGAAAAGGCCAGGTTCAGGGTGGAAGGACTCCTCTGACATCTGTCTACAAACAGCTTCTCTACAAGGCATAATTGCTCCCCTGTATGAGTGCATTAGGCTCTGGCTCATCTCTGTGGAGTGGATCAGTGTTTATAGTCCCATTTGCCACCTGAAAGATGCTGAGGAGACTGCACTGGGCAGTCTTGAGTGATCATAAGGTTCAAGGAAAACACACAAAAAATTATATTGTCTATTAGAATCTACACAAAAGAGGAAAACTATTTTGGAATTAAGTCACACTAGTATACTGGTATATATTTTGAGTATTAAAGAGCTTTTGCCATTGCTCTATGGATGGTTATATTGCAGTTCTTTTCTCTTAGGATTATCAAATGTGCACTGAATGAACAACCAAGGAGGCATTGCATGAGCTTGAAGAGGTAACAACATTGATTGCACATGACTTGCTAAGAGCATGAGTTGTTTGCAACATGACTCACTGATCTGATTGCCTTGAAAATTCATACCTTCCAAGAAAAGGAAATACAGAAAAAGGAATAATATTTCCAATACGTCTTTCATGAGTTGCATGTGACAATGCACATGGGTTAAAGCTCAGTCTCTCTGATAGTGCTTTCTTCAACTGCGCAGACTTTGGGCAGCCAACTTAGCAATTTCAACAGCAGCACATTGTTATAGTTAGTTTGGCTTTTGTGTCTGTTTCTGCTAATCTTTGAATTTGCGAAGGTAAATTTTTGAATGTTGTAACAGTACAACAATGCTATTTTAGACCTTTTTAAACTTGCCAGTGAAGTGAAATAACACCATGAATTTGTCTTCTCACTTGCATACTCTTAGTCATTGTTCCTATTGTTCTCAATCTGGCTTGAAAAAATACAGTCCAGGAAATTACATTTGATCTTGCGAATCTTAACCTACTGAAATAATTAGAGTGATTCAAAAGCTCAAACTTACGCATCTACTGCATATCAGGGCCTCCTAGAAATACGTCCTTAGGAATGCAGATGTGATTCAGATGTTGCAGGACATCTTGACCTCTCAGAGCTCAGGGTCAGCTGAGGAACCTGTGGGCAAATGCAACAACACTATGCGGTGTTTAACCACCAACATTTCACTTTTTGTGTCCAGTTGAAATGCAAAACTGCATTTTTTCATCCAAATCTTTTATGTATTTTTGTTTTGAAATTTTTCAGTTCTTTGAAAGAGATTGGATTGCTGTAATACAACACAAACATTTCAGAAATATGTTGTGATTGTTATGAAAAGAAAATTGCCAGTAATGTCACCGGGTGCTCTTCAGTATTTCAGCTGTTAATTTTAGCTGTTAATTTTTTGGGCTATATAAACTTTGAATTAAAGAATGACAGTGCTTGCATTCAGTATTTGGGCCCAAAGAAACAAAGATAAAAAAGAAACTGTAAGCTCCAATCTGCCTGTTTCACCAGGCTTTTAGTCAGCTTTCATGTCTCCTGTTTTCCTGTCCTTAAAATAAGAACGTTGCCTCCTATTGGTTTAAAAGACACATTGGTGTTGGAAAGATGAGGACTTCATTTAAGAATGTAGACAATGTAGAGTCTCAAACAGGCTTTTGAAAAAGCAGCAATTGGAAAAGCAACATAGGAAGTCAAGATCCTTTCTTTCTGATTCAGGTTAAATCTTAAAGTAAAACTGGGCTTTCAGTATATGCTGATTTGACTCGTGGGTTCTGCAAATCTACCTCACTTCCCATATGTGCTGTTCAGTGAGGCTTAAAGCTCACTGCGGCCAGTGAAGGTTGGAGCAGGGCAATCTTGCTAACCACAGTCTTGAGGGGGGAGGAAAAAAAAAAAGTAAACCTTTCTCAAAACTGTAAATAAACCTGTTTAAAAAAAAAAATATATATATATATATATATATATATATATATAAATATATATTTTATTTTATATATATATATATATATATATATATATATAAATTTCCCCACTTGATTTCCAAGCACTTTCCTTTTCAACCCTCTATTTTCTTCTACACATTCTGGTGTAAAATCATCTTAGGTGCAATTTCTCACCTTCCCATACTGAGCAGTCACTGCCACATAAACGTCCTGAAATGTGAAATAAATTGTGCTTAATCACAAAAATGAGATCTGCCCTGCTTGGGATATGCGAGTCCACTGCTTCATCTATTCTTTTTCTTGCCTGAAAGATTCATCTCATCTCCAAACTCTTTTACTGCCTCAGGAAGTGCCACGAAGAAAGGCAACAGTGCATATCCAGGTGTAATATTCTGTACCATAGGCAGGTGGTTACAATTATACTTCTAAATATCCTTTTGTCTTTACACAGACTCAAAATTAAATATTATTTTTATATGATAAAAGTCAGTGAAAACAATACAAATACAGGCTTGTGCGGGCATGAAATGACTGAATGAGTCATCCAAGGCTCTCTTTGATAATAAGAAATCTTTTTTTTTTTCCTGACTTCAGTCTGTCATATCTCTTTAACTTCATCCTCCCTCAGATAATGCTATTTGAATAAAGGGTTGTTTTTTGAAAAGTCTTGTGACAAGGAAGAGTTATATTAAAATAACATGGTTCACGGTAAGGCAGCGCACTCCTTTACTTTACATATGATGTTGGGAGTGAGAGGACCACAAGCTGGTCTTATACTTTGGAATAGGGTGGTCTCATGGCTTAAAAATCTCAGTGATTTTCTTGCTTATCCTTTAACGTAGGATAGCTCAGCTTGCTGCTCCATTGGGAACTGTTGAGAGTTTAGGTATATAGAGCCAGATCCCAACAAACTTCAGAAGAATGTGAATTGGAGTGTTCTCTGTTTGCAAAGCAGCTGGGGTACCCTTCCAAAGCATTTGGCCCAACATTCATGTAGAACAGTCTTGAGAGGGAAAAAAAAAACAAAACAAAAAAAGTAAACCTTTCTCAAAGCTGTAAATCAACCTGTTTAAAAAAAAAAAAAGGCAGTGAAAAGCAGGAGTGTCCTATGGGAAGGACCCAGCACCTGGTCAAAGCAGCAGTAAGAACTGCATAAAGATAATTTTTACTGCTCATAACGATATGTAGAGATATTTAGCGGGTATTATTAGCACTTGGTCTTCATTTGCTCAACCTGTCACATCCTGTCCCTTTAAAGAGCACAGTTTCTGTCTCAGGCACTGAGGAGTACTTGGCCATGTATACTAAACAGAGAATGCTTAAATACTTTTATGAACTCAAGTAAAAGTGAATAGCCATCTTTAAATAAAACAAGACTGTTTGCTCAAGAAGAAGTTTTATTTCTGCCTATTTCCTAGGGTTTCCCTGATATTTCAGCTTTCCATCTGTACCAACAGGAACACCTCGTTATGCACAATCACTGTGAAGTTGTCCCTCCACTTCTCCATCTTACTTTTATTACCCAAAATAAAACATATTTATAGTGATGTTTCCCACACAAATTTTGCAGTGCATCTCTTTTAGAAGATGAGAAAATTTTACATGTTCCAGTTTAGTACAAACACTGGGGGAAAAAAATGTGATTCTTCAGCCTATTTTATGGGTTCCAACGTAAAAGATGTTAAATCTGGAAATTTGCAGTGGTTTCTTGCAAGCAGTTTGGGATCTCTCTGTGTTTGGGCATTGCTGCTTATTATCTAATTTCAGAAATGACACCTTTCTAGATGTTTTGTGTCTCTGCATGTTTAATACACTTGATTAGAAACAATGAAAAAGGCAAAGTTGTGTTAATATTCTATTAGGTCTTTTATGCAATAGTTTTGATCGTATATACATATGTATTTTTTTTCTTTAATTCAAAAATAGTAATAAAAAACAGACCCCTGCTCTATCTTTTCCAGATCCCTGCAGGAGCAGAAGATAGGACAGCAGCCTCAGAGTTGGAGGGCATCTGCCAGAGCTCAACTGCTCGTCTGGGTCTCTGTAATAAGAACTCAGGTTTTCCCAGATGAAATCTCCACATCCTCTGTAATGACTTCATGTGTTCCCTCTTGCATACTGTTACCTGACAAGCTCTCTACAGTAGTCAGCAGCATGTCTTTGCACAAAATGAGCATGTGTAATAAGAAGCCTTGGCCTGATCTCACAGTTTGGAGGTATGTGTGGGAAGGCAAGAAATGAAACCCTTAGATTATAAAATAGGTAGTTGAGGCTAAAATCAACTCTGGAGATATCTAGTCAGTCTGCCTGCTCAGCCATGGTCAGGCACAGCAGGTGGCCTGGAACTGTGTCCAGAGGTTTTATCTTCTAAAATAGAGATCAGAATAGTCTCCAACATGTAGGACAAGGGGAAATGGTTTCAAACTGAAAGAGGGAGATTGAGACTCAATGTAAATAAGTTTTTTACAGTAAGAATGGTGAGGCACTGGAACAGGCTGTGCAGAGAAGTGGTGGATTCTCTGTACTTGGAGACATTCAGGGTCAGGCTGGATGGGGTTCTGAGCAACCTGATCTTGCTGTGGGTGTCCCTGTTAGTTCGTTACAGGGGAGTTGGACTAGGTGACCTCTAAGGGTCCCTTCCAACTCAAACAGTTCTATGATTCTATGATAATGTGTATGTTTAATATAATCTTCATGGCTAAAATACTTAAAAAATGTTGCAGGTTTTAGGGAGAATATCTTCCTAGTATTTTCAGAGCCAGTTCAGAGGGCAGGATATATACCAGACCTTATCTAGTAGGGCTGTACTGTAGGAGTATGGGCTCTACTGTAGATCAAACTCATAGATTCATCTAGGTAACTGCACTGAGCCTCCATGTTTACAAAGTAGTGGAGGGAGCCTTAATATACAGCTCATCTAGAAGTAGGATAGTTTAGTGCACCTTTTGCACTAAAGATGTCTTAAAACAGGAAGAAAAAAAAATCTTTATTCTTTTAAAGTATTAAAAGAAATAGAAGAACTTAGCTCTCTGCTCCACAAAACAATTGCAGTGCAATGCAGAGACTGATTCTGAAAGACATCGATTCTTCCTGAAAGTGTGGAGGACCCCTTGAAAACAGCCAGTATGAAGGAGCTGCATTGTGCAATTTTCTGTTGTCAGGGCAATGCAGAAGAATGTCAAAGTGTTCCTGGAAATGCAGGCAGTTTGTATATCACACTGACATAAAAATACATGTTCCTAAATGTTGGTATGAATGCATCTGCAAACAAGAAAAGTAGAAAAGTGATTGTTAAAACCTGCACTCTGTGAAAGATACCATGTGGCATTCCGGAATGTATAGAATGGTTTAGTTATGAAAGAATGTAATGAAAAAGACTAATCCCTTCTCCTATTTTTATAGGCAGGTTTCAGAGATACTCTTCTCGTTCTTGGGTATAGGGGAGGGTTGGTTTGGAGTGTTGTAGGCATTGCAGAAATGTAAAAATGTCTTATTTTAGCAGTATTCAGTGTCAGTCAAAACGTTGTTTAGTCTTGGTTCTCCTTTAAGAGGGAAACAACAGTCTATTTTGTTCTTGTGGAACAGAAAGATGCTTTAAATTCCAAACAGTGTGAGATTCAATAGAATTAATCCAAGAGATAAACCATCAAATTCCTCTGAAGACTTTATTGTTACTATAGAAACCTGCCTAAATGCAGAACCTCATTGTGAGATAAAAAGGAAGAATTTGCTCCATTAATCATCTTTGCTCTTCTATCATTATGTGCTGGATTGGGCTCTGGAAACCACAGCAGAAAGCCGTGGTGGTATGCAAGCGTCTCCTGCCCTCTCCAGAAGAAACAGATTAGTCAGGAGGCAAGTTCTTTGTCAGAGCTGGGGGTAAGGAGACTTCTCTTTCAGCCATGTTGTGTGTTACAGGAATAAACACCCAAAAAGGTCCTCCTCACTTTCCACCATGAGACGGCTACAACTTCATAGGTATTAGTTCATGATTAGAAGTGTCAGCCTGAACCTCTTGTGAACTTAGAACACTGGCATAGCCCTCTTTTCTTACCTCCTCATCCAAGAGGGGCATTTGATGCTTCTTTAAGCAGTTATTCATTAGCTAGTGGATTGTGCTGTTGCAGGAGGTCAACAGTACTGAAGAGAGAAACTAACAAGTGGATGGAGAACTTCATCACTAAAATTTTGACTGATGTGGGCACAGGCAAAAATGAAACTAAATGTTGTTTTTTAGGGAGTATGGCTGCTGCTCTGCTATTGTGCTCAGTCTTGTTTTTGCAGCACTGTATGTATACTTCCACCTTTGCATATTGTATTTTCCCAAGACCATGAGAGGCAAACCTATATGAAGACAGAACACCTCCAAGAGACAGAGCTGGTCCATTATTACTCTTAAGAACAGCACGTGAGTGGTCTAGGTAGAAAGTAAGAGGGTATGAGTCATGCTGCCAAACAAAAAGAGCACAAAAAGGCAAAGCAAGAGTGTACCTGGAATGGCATGGAGACATGCATAGTTTGTTTCTATCTCTCTCCATGGCAGCTCTTCCAGAAGTAAGGTCATGCCAAAATGAATATCAGCAGCACTGGCACTCGTGGCATTCCTTGCTGGGCACAAAGGCTTTCTTGCTGAGGTGACAGGTGTGCTTTCTGGCATAGACATTTTTTGGCTGGGTGCTGCTGGATTTGGGAGTCAGGGAGCTGGGAGCACTCAAAAATATGCTCTTTGAACTATCTGTTGAATTTGTTGCGTGCTCTCTGCAAAGTAACACAGCATACCTTGCACAAAAACAGGAAAAGACCTTTATGCACAGTTACTTGGGGCTGAGTTAGACAGGAGAGGGCACTTGCAATGACCATTTCCAACCAGGGCATCTCCCAGCTTTTTCAAGTCTCCCAGCCTATCATCCAGCCACATCCTCTCTACTCACGTAAATGCCCTCACTTCAAAGATAACAGCACACAGATGTGTATCTGCACTGCTCTCCATCCATCCTCATTTACAGGCTGGCTGTGCAAGAGGCTGGGGTTCACCACAGACCCGCTCAATTGAGGGCCATCACTGCCCTGGTCCCTAGTGTGTCACCTGCACATTGTCAGACAATGTAATGTTCCAGAGGGAGGCAAATGGAGCTGCTGACTCCTCTCAGCACATCCTGAAGAAGGTAAGGTAAGTAAAATTATGCAAAAGCTGATGTGATTTCAATCATAGTTAAGCTTTCTTGGGAAGATCTTTATTGGGTTTAATAAAGGTTAAACCAGTAGACTGTTTGACAAACTATTGCAATAACTACAGAAGTTAATAAGAAAAACCTTCTCTATTGAGCTATTTCAAGAGCCCCAATATAAAACTACAGTTGGAAGGATCATTTAAGTTTGCCACGGATATTTAGTAGGCTCTAAGGAGTTCTGCTATGGAGAAAGCCCATTAACTTTTTCATCAGGCTCTCTAGGAATCTTCCATAAATTGATTAACATTCAGAACTGGATGTACATAACATTACCTATATTTCTTCTGAGAATAAGTTTATTTCCATCTTATTTCCATCCTAAAAGCTGTTTAGAAATGTACTGTCCTGTCTAGAAAAGGTGAAAGAAATAAGGTTTCTGCCCAAATCATAACTAGCAGAGCAATCAGGAGTCAGATACTATCCTTATTTTTAATACAATTTTGAAGTATTAATATTCTAATTTTTATGATTTTATAATAGAACTTTTTTCAAAGACACAGATGTATGATGTTCTATGTGAATAATAATAATTAAAAAAAAACACTGTCAAGTTATAACATCAGAAATAATGAAGATGAAAACTGAAAAAAAAGAATCCATTGAATTTATTGGTGGGTGGTTTCTTGGAAATTGTTTCACACCAAGTCAAAGCATGAGCCTTCTCACTTGCATTTTCTAATACATCTGGATTACAGTATTAATGAACACTCTTTGGCTTTTTTCTTCCATGCAGACAGCTGAGCACTGCAGTCAGTATTCTTTTCAGACTGTTTGTTAACAAAATAAATAAACTACTTCTTAAATTATTTCACAGTGAAGAGTTGCCTCCAACCCTTGAATTGCTGTGCAACAGTTCTATGCAGTCACTTGATTTTGCAACATCCTTTGAAAGAAATGGGAGTAGCTGAGCTGAGTGCTACCTTGTCATATCAGCCTCACCAGCCCTAGAGAAACTTTCCTGCATTCTGCTTGTTTTACTCCTCTTCTTCCTTAAATGGCCAATTAAGAACAACTGCTTTAAAAAGGAGCTCTGAAAGCACATGCGAGATGTTGGTGGAGATGCTACAGTTTGCCTTGGAGAGCTAGGAGTGAGAGGGATAGGCTGCTTGGAGATAATACTGAGGAATGGTGTTTGGGTGTGGAAGATAAGAAAGTGGTCTGGGAGAAGGGTTGGTAAGCGTGATACCTGTGTGTAAGAAGTGAATGTAACAGAATATGTGGCAGGGCCTTATGAAAGGGGAAACTGAATGTGCAACCTCTTTGGGCACTGAGATTGGGATACTGGGTATCTGCCCTGGACAACTTAGATGAGTCTGAGCCCTTAGACAGGCTTCCCTGGGGATGTTGCAAGAAGCTATGGGAAAAGCAAAGCTTTTTTAGATGATGAAAAAGGTGGAGATGCTTGGAAGGGATGAAGTGTGATCGCAGGTGGGAGGTTTCAGCTTTGGGTTCCTGCTCAGAAGCACTGTAATTGGCAGAGTTGTTTCAGCAAGCCACTAAATTGCTAACCTAGGGACTGACTACTCCTCATCTCATTTTAAAAATCCTAAGTTAAAGAATGGAGCAAAAAGAGTCATTAGTCCATTTGGAAGAAGACAGCTTCTGGAGGTAAAACTAGTTACTGTTGTGGGTCTTTCAATCTGTGTCTGTCTTCACATCTGAACTCTCCTCTAAGCTGCCCCCTTACAAGGGTTAGTAGTTGGCATGTTACTGCTCAGTGTGTGGGAGACCGCTGTTCCCTGCCCCTGGTTTATCTGGTATAAATATGTTATGAAAAATGATAAAAGACTTGATTTGAAAAGAAATGACTGACAGACAGCAATTATCAGTTGAAATTAATGCCTTGTTAGCAATCCTGTTTCTGTTATTTTTTTACTCAACCCTATCAAGGGTTCTCCAAGGGTCCTGCACTAGTGGCAATAGCAACTTAGGAAAATTACATTTAAAATAATCAGAAGTAAAAATTTCTTGAGCTGCCTTTTTAGGGCATGTTACATTGTTTTATGGGTTTGTTTGTGTTTGTTTTTTTTTTTTTTTTTATCTTTTGGTAATAAAGAGAATTTAATATATATATAACTGAGTATTATTGTCATTTAGGAGGTTGTTATTTTTTGTCAGAAAGACTACTATGCTTCTGGCAGTGTTAGTCAGTGAAACTGTGTACAAATTGTTTGTGTGGATTCCAGAGAGACCTCAACTCATCTGTTAGGTCATGGCTTATGTTACAGAGTGTCTGTTTGCTTTTTGCCTTTGTTTTTCATAACACTCCAACAGTGGTCCAGGTTACAAAGAACTTCACAGATATATAAACAAAGATCTGCCTCTCCATCATGAAAGAATCAGTTTTGTATCAAGATGACTGATATTTCCTCAGTTCTCTACTCCCCCCATTTAACATTTTCTGAGTATCGTAGAAATTTATTTGAGCAAAATATCCTGATGCTGGCTGGCTAGCTTCTTGAGTAACAACTCTCGTTAATTTTTTTAGTACCCTGTCATTCCGTGTTAGTCACACAGGAGGAGGGAAAGATTTGAGGCGCAAGGAAAGTGGAGACCTAAACTTTACCTGTAAGACCCATAGGTTCAGGCTCCTTTTCTAATGATTCTACCTCACTTGCATAACAGGAAGCAATGGAGTGACATTTTGAAATTGTGCAAGTAAAAGAATTAGTCTGATGAGGTTTGAGGGAGACAACTCCATGTACTGGTGCAGCAAGGTCATAAGTTTTTTTGGCTGAGTGTATATCTCAAGGGAAACAAATATGTTTGAGACGGGTGCTTCTTGGGGAGGAATATGGATAGGCTGGAACTGAGTACATATTTAAGTATTTACCTTTATGCTATATGTAAGATCTCTGCATTGCTCCGTGTCTCTTAAAGGTGCCCAACTACCAATACAGTTTCAGAGTCTGCCAGTCCATAAGGAACATGCTCTTCTGAAATTTGTGCTAGAGGTATGAAAGTTGTGTATTCTTTCTTTTCCAGTTGGCATGGCAGTTACATAAGTATCTGAATAATTTGGAAGGTGAGGGGTACGGGGCAGAGCTGAATGCTGGTTTTTAATATTCCTAAGAACTATGAAACAGAAATCAAAAATAGACTTTGCTTTTTTTGATAACAGTAATAAAATGGTTAGCAGTGTTAAATTAATCCTTAAACAAAAACAACTGATAATCTTTCCCTGTAATTCATGATGGCACATGATACAGATTCTAGAACATTAACTAGAATTTTGTGGCCTTATTTGCATGGTATGTGTATCCAAAATAGCTGTGGATGAGGGTTCTGGATGTGCAGAGTATCTTGATCAGTCCCTTGTGTTCTGGAGTAAAATGAAGTCAAATGCATTCATGGAAA
The DNA here is from genome assembly GCF_023343835.1 of Lagopus muta. Taxonomy (NCBI): domain Eukaryota; kingdom Metazoa; phylum Chordata; class Aves; order Galliformes; family Phasianidae; genus Lagopus; species Lagopus muta. Next base: position 71,789,192 of record NC_064434.1, read on the forward strand.
TGTACCTAATTTCTTTGCTAGAAGAGAGGTTTTTATCTGGACCTCTCCTAAGGCACAGATTTACTGAGATGTGCAAAACATCTTTTATGAAGGGTGTACAAATCTGCTAGAAGCTGTTTTCAGTGTATGCAAATTGGCATGTACTCCCTCTCCTACAAAAAGAGATGATAAGGAGCTACACAATGGGGTGCATGAAAGATTTCTTCTGAGATTAGCCTTTGAGATTTTTGTCAAATGCTTCAGTAATGATTTTAAGCCTGATTGAATTTTCTAAATGTGTTAACAACAAACCATTAAGATTGTTTTCTAATACACTTCAATGCATAGTATAAAATACAGTAAGGATTGAATTATATGGGTATGTGATTATGCTTGTGAAAATGCATTGCAATAAGCTTTTCAATTTATAAGTAGGAAATGAAGCTCTGCAATTATGGGATAACATAAAAATCAGAGCAGTAAAATTGGAATTTGGTCATTTCTTTTCTAGGTCTACTGTCAGCAAACATGAACTTGTCCCGTTCACATTTCCCCATAGCTTTAAAAAGAATTCTGTTGAGAATCCAGTGGGAAAGTGGTAAATTTGAAAGCTTCTGAAGAGTGCATCGTAGCTCAGAATGTGCAAAGCTCCAACACTGGCAAACTGTGGGGTAATGCCCCATGTTTCCTCAGTTCCCTTGCTGAAACATGAGCTCTGTCAGGAAATAGGCACTTATTTGAACTGCAGCAAAGCACCACTCAATAAAGATCATTCTGAGCTAGTTTTGGAATCTTCTCTGATCTGAGATGATGCCATAAGATATTCTCTGGCAGCTACACATGCAACAAACTTCCTTACCAAATCAGCCATCGACTCAGGACTTCAAATTGTAAGCCACAGAGGGTGAACCTGTTGACCACTTAATGGCACTTAATCACTGTGAAAATGTGATGTTCAGAACAGAGTAATGATATCAAGAAAACTTGATAGTACCAGTTTCGTATGACATGAAATAGACGTTTATATGACATAAATAGAATAACTTATAGAAAAACAGCAAAAAGAAGACCAAACTGATACTTAATGAGTTATCCATTAATTTTTTTGAGGAGAAAAATAAAACAGTTAATGAGAATTGTGTCTACAGTATAATGTGCTTTTCAGTCTGTAAAGCATAGCTTCCTTTAAAGAATAATAGTTACTTTTGTATTTCCCTGGGTTGTACTCTGGTCTTGCTGCTTTTTTGTGAATATGAGGAATATCAAAGTGTTGATCTTCAGAATAAGGAGAGTAGAGTCTGAATCATAGAATCCTTAAAGTTGGAAGGGACCTTTAAAGGTTATCTAGTCCAACTCTCCTGCAGTGAACAGGGATATCCACATCTAGATCAAGTTGCCCAGAGCCTGATCCAGCCTTGCCTTGATAATCTCCAGGAACAGAGCATCAACCACATCACTAGGGATCCTATTCCAGTGCCTCAACAACCCTCACTGTAAAAGACTTTTTCCTTATGTCTAAGTTATGTCTACCTTCTTTAAGATGAAACCATTTTCCCTTGTTCTATCACCACAGACCCTGGTAAAGAGTCTGTCCTTTTCTTTTCTGTAGCTCCCCTTTAGATATCAAAAGACCACTCTCAGGTCTCCCTAGAGCCTTCTCTTCTCCAGGTTTGAACAGCCCCAGCTCTCTCAGCCTCTCCTCACAGGAGAGGTGTTCCATCCCTTGGGTCATTTTTGTGGCCCTCCTCTGGACATTCTCCAATAGGTCCACATCTCTCCTGTACTGAGGAATCCACATCTGGATGTGGTACTCCAGGTGAAGCCTCACCAGTGTGGAGTAGGTGGATGGGATCACCTTCCTTGACCTCATTAGAAATCAATACTCCTGCTAGGAACAGTTCATCAGCTGAAGTAATCCATGGCTACCTTTGTGATCATCTAACTGTGAACAGAGATTTGAAAATAAAGGAAATGGACAGAAAAATGTATTTGGTTATGGCTGAGAGAGGAGCACACACACAGCTGGAAATGGGCTGCTGAATGAGGCTGGGCTATTAGGGGGACTCTTCCCTGGCAATGTCTGCATTTGGGCTATGAGTGATAGAGATCTTAGCCTAAAGCTCAGTTTGGGGTACACTGAGAGATACTGGTCATGAATCTAGGACAGGACTAGCTTGTCAAAAATACAGAAATGCAATTAGTTTCTAGCAAAACAGCAACCCCTGTGTTTTCACTTCAAATCAGCCCTTACGAAGAGGTGCTCTTATCAACCTCCCCGCTTGGTTGTCAGGTGCAGGATAAGAAGCTGCTATGCTTTAATAAGCCACCTTATAGCTGAAGCTCTCTAGGAATGCTTCTAGTTCTCTGGAAGACATTTTACATGACTACTGCAAATGAACTGCTTTCTACTAGAGAACTGCAGTACTTATTAAGCGGATCAATGCTGATTTTTATTTTCAGCTACATCATTTTATATGAAATTTCTTTGTACTTGTGTAATTGTTTTCAGTAATTTCAGAACAGAGGTGTACTTGTGGTTCAAACACAGTCTTGATTAGGCTGCTAAGGAAGTCACTGGGCATGTACATAATGCTTTACTGAACTATAAAAGCTTTTGAATCTGTGCTCTCTAAGTGGTATATTCTGTTACACTGCTGTTGGTGTTAAGGTCTACTTGGTTTAAGAGGAAGAAAGCATTAATGATTTTTTAAAAACTATTTTAACAAGAAATCTAGATGTTCTGTATTTTTCTCATGCGCATTGAATCTATAACCACCAAATACAGATGCTCATTGTGGTAGGAAGAAATAGGGTCTTTTTGTAATATGGATTACTGAACATTGAATTATAGGTGTTTGATGTGGGAAATAGAAATTTCATAATCTGTTTGTGTTAGTAATAAGGGACCTTTCAGATGTCTCAAAGTCTGTTGCAAAGGAAAACAGACTGCACATCTTTTCAGATGGATCCTACATACTCAAGTGCTGTTTGTTTCCTCTTTGCATAAGAGGCCAAGGCAATCAAAGAGAAGTAGGACTAACACTAATGCATGTCTAACACTGGCAGGTTATTGTTGGAGCCTTTTCTCCTACCCAGAGTAAGGGGGAGTAACACAGCACTGTTAATAAGGCTCGCTTTATGTGATCTGTGTGCTCTAAATTAACTACAGATGCTCTAGGTTTGTTATCACTGTTGAGGGACCCTTTTGAACCATGATCTTGTCAAACTGTGAAGAAGCCATATCTGAATCTTAGTTTGATTGAAAACTAAGTGTAAGCACTGTGTCTTGCAAGCTGCAGTACAACATCAGTGAGTGAGATTTCCGCTCTAGTGAACTCTGATCTGATGGACCTAAAATTAAGAGATCTGTCTTCTAATGCTAGGGGAGCTTTCAAATAAGCTTAATAAAGGGACCCTCTGTAAGCAGTCTGCTTTTGTTTTCCCATGCATCCTGGTTTCTTAGATTGTCTTCTCCTGTGTTTCAAAAAAAGCAGGAGGCCAGACCTCTTTGATACTGTGGTATCTTTTTCTCACTTTTGAAGAGAGAGACTGCAGAAAATATTTTTGAAAGCCACATAAAGAAAGCTGATACACCTTCTCAATGATCTTATAGGATTTGCTTGAGCTTAAATCCCAGCAATTCTACATAACTGTCATGGATTTGCTTATTGGGGACTTGCTATACAGCACCCTTAGACAGCTTGGGAGTCTAACTAGCACCTAAAGCATGATGGGCTCTTCACTGAGTCCTGAATGATGAACTGCTCTAGGTGACTGCTGCTGAATACAATAGTTAGCCTTCTAAAATTCTCCTGAACAGGCAAGAGTACATGTACACACACACACACACACACACACACAAAGAGCAACTGACTGTATAATTCCTGATTGTTCTGTTTTGTGGGAATACATATTGTATATCTTTAACTACAATATTAATTTCCAGAAGATTAATGCAAACACCATTTGTAACTAAACATTTCCAGAACGTGCTACTTAAGACCTAAATAAGCTCAAACATGAACTGTCTTGCATAACTGCAATCCTTGCCTAAATTATACTCTGTATTTCCTCCTTCTGTTTAAACTGTTGATGTATTTATGATATAGTAAGAAGGCAGTTCTATTCCACCGTAGTCTAGCAGTATGTAAAATGAATACTTAAGCAGCTTAGAATAAGTAAAACAGTGTTTCCTTTGTTTTATTATTTTCACTTTTAAGAGCAAGTGCTTTGAAAATCGAAAGTTGGATCCCATCTTTCTAGCTTCAGAGTGATATTTGAGCTTCCAGCTCATGCCAGAACAGTGAGCAGCTGCGCTCTCATGCCAGGAAAAAGTTTTCTATAGGTTGTATTTCGTATATTAGAACTATTTTTCTTCTTAATATATTGACATTCATTGGTATTTATAAATGTCATCTATAAAAAATGTACTCTCTGGTGACATTCAGCACTTTATGAATGCTCAAGCAAATCATTTCAGAGGTGTTAATTGCACCATTCATCTCAATAGGATTTTAGTGTTAGCCCAACAGCAACAGCCTTTTTAATTTCCTCACAGCTGATCAAAGCAATCAAGAAAAGAGACATTCTGTTGAATTTTCTTTAAGACCCTGGTAAAATCTTATTTCACTTAGGCAAGTGGATGGTATTTTGGAAAGCACTGCAAAGTCAGATCTGCTTTCCCTGCTGTCTGAATGTATTTTCTCCCCATTAATGAAACAGGTATGCAAGCGCCAGTGTCAGTCTTGACAAGCAAAACAATTCTTAACATTCAGGTAGCTCAATACTTTTCAAAACTGAAATTCTTTGTATTGATTTTTGAGTAGTAAAGCATGCTTATGCTTTTCTTAAACTACCATTTAGATAAGTAGAAGTAGCTTTGAAATTAGATGTCTCATCTTCAGCTTGGCTTCTAACTGGTCACAGAAGATGAGAAGAGTTGCTTGATTTTTTTAAAATTATTTTTAAATGTCAGTATGTGTCTGTAAGATGAACACAGATAACTCGCAGTGCACCAAGAAAATGAACTGAGAACATTTCTGCTCACACCTTTGATATTCTGAAAGAGAGCAGTTCGCACCAGTTAAGTGTTTTCCCTACTAAGTGCTCTGCTGGAATCTTACCCTTAAGTCTTGATTTGGGTTTCCTTTGGGCCAGTCATATAGGAGAAACAGAACTAAGCTGAGAGCCTTAGATCCTTCAAAAGTTGCTGAGGGCTTGGAAGGGTTTGTGCAAGCACTTCTCACAAAACTGTTCCATCCTCTGAGTTGGAGGTATGCTAACTTTGGAGAGAAAGCAGTCATAAAGGAACAAGACTTTAACACCACATTCATTTATTTGCTACTAAGCACTGTTCTATTTTCATTTCTTAGACCAACTATAGGGTGTCCTAAATACGATGTCACAAATAACTTAGAACCATACTGTTAAGTAGGTGAAAGTAAGAGCTGTTATGTATGCTTGCTTCCAGGTAAATTCCCCTGGATCTTGTTTGTTATGGGTTACGGGTTTTAAAATCTTTAAAGACCCCCCAGCATTTATATTGAATATAACTTTATTGAATGTGGCAATCATTAAACAATGTTTCCTAGTGTTAGAAAATTTAGATACTTGTCAATTAAAGAGCTTAAGACAGAATTGCAAGTGCTGGGAAAAGAGTACTACAGTGTTTTCATGTCAGCCCATTGTAGGTGCAAAGATAAATGAGTGCCAAACTCCCTAGCCACAGAAAATGGATTACAGCTCACACTGAGTTTAGCCCTGTAATGTTCTGATGCTCTTATTGAATTTTTGTGGTAGGCAAAGAGGATGTTTAGTCCTGTATTTAAAAAAATAAATAAATAAATAAAATTGTTTGCAATATTCTAGAAAATGCCTTTACCAAATCAGTGTATGTTCCTCTGGTCAGCAAGGTACTCTGCTCTCATGGATTTTTCATTGCTTTGGGTTTAAAGTGCTATGATGATACCTGTTCTACAGGCACTCTAGAAATAGGAGATCTAATTGTTCAAATGTCCACGGAAGGAACTTATGGAAGCTGTGGTGGGCTTTTTCCTTCTAGTGCTGAAAGTAGTAGTTGAATAGCACAGTCATCATGATAGTCTACTCCTGGAATTCTGGGACTCTGTCCGTATCCTTTGTACTCTGCCATCATTTCATTTGCGCAACTTTTCTCTCATCTTTGTTCTCATTATATTTTTGTTTAGAATTTTACTTTTTTCTGTGCTATTTGAGCTGTTTTGCACTCAGGTACTTGTAACAAATTCCCTGCAATGAGTCGTCAAACTGTGAAAAACAAGTTGAGCAAAAAGTTCATCTTTGAAACATGAAAGTGTGTGTGGAACAGGCCATTAAAGTCCCTTAACACTTTGAAAAATAACAGTAGTCTAAATTTCTGGTTTTGTATTTCTTCTTTGCTTTGTTACATAATAGATTAAGTACAGGTGCTACCCTCCATAATTTGAGTCATATGATTACCCTTGCAATTAACCTCTCCCAGGTACGCATTGGTGTAAGCATGGAGTGCTGGCTTTCACAGTTGGAGTGATTTGATGGAAATCTTTGTGTGTTTGGTTCTAGTAGCCTCTGTCCTGTTTCCAATTTACTCCAAAATGTAGGTTCAATTTCTTCAGCTCTAAGTAGAGCTTTGATGCATGAGCAATATGAAAATACTACAAAGAAGAGAAAAACAGAATAACTTAAAGGGACAGCAGGGGAAAAACAAAACTAAAACAATGAGTAATTTAACGTGGCCACAGCAGAATTTTCTGTATGGAGCTTCCTGCTGAATTTAACTGTTCAAAGCCTTGATTTTGCTCCAACTGGAGGCCATAGGCTACTTTGGATTGAACTTCCCCGAAGTCAATGATTCCTTTCCCTTTGTCTGTTGACACAACGCACTGATTTGGTGCTATTTAGCCCCAAAATTCCATTCACTGGGATTCCTCTTTGCTGCCTTTGCCCCATGCCACTAGAAATGATGCTTTAAAGAAACTCTGTATTACATTATCTATGCTACTTTGCTAAGCATTATGGTCCTCTGCTATTTTCCCTCTGTTTTTTTCTGACAGTGAATTATTGTGCTACTGTTTGAATGTCAATCTATTCTCATAACCTCTTGACATTAGATGAGGTTGCCTGAGGAGACCACTACTTAAGGAGGGTTTTTGGGTTTTTTTTTTGGCCAAATTTAACAAAGTGATGCTACAACTAAGTGGAGTAGTGTCAGCTCCAGAGCAAACTGTGTGTTTGGAGCTTCACTGCCATTCACTGGTGAAGTGAATGCATAAGTGCTACAATTAAGAACTGGGTTTTCATTTCTGTGTCTGCCACAAAGATTAGATTATATTAATTAAGTATCTTATATTTTAATATTATACCACGTTGTCACCATCTAAAAAGCGGTGTTGAAACTACCTACAGTAAAGAGAAATGCTGTTTTCAAAGAACTGATTCTTGTATAGAAAATGTCATGGAAGTACCAGTGGTGTACAATCTGCCAATTCCCAACATTTTCTGACATGAAGCAGACAGTATCACGTGGAAATGTGAAACAGAAATTTAGACATTGCTTCAGCTCACCTTAAGCATATCCTGAAGAGCTTTTTTCTGCATCTTTAACTAGGTCCTTAATTACCTGCATCTATGGCCTGTTGGCTTAGAATTGAAAAGAAGTTATTATACTGAGCATAGTGAACAAGCCGCCCTGGGATGGATTTATGACTTTAATGAGCCCCAAAAGAGGTGTTATCTTATGGCAGATTAGCTAGTACTGCTAATTCATTAATAAATGTGAATAATGTTTCTAATTGCTTAGAAATTATTTAAACAATTTTAAAAGCTTGTTTCTGGAGTGAAAGGAAATCTGTTTTCAGCTAACACCTTCCACCAATACTATGCTTACAAAAAAACCAACACAAGTGCTCAGTGATAAATGGCCTGCCCTTTTTGAAATGGGCTAATTCCATTTGATTTATATAATCCATGGAGTTAGAGCGTGGGAGAAAGAAGGCATTAATTTCCAGAAGATTCCTTGTAGCTTGACAATCCAGGCAGCAAAAAACTTGAGTTAGAAGCTGAATAATGAATTAGTGATGCTTGCAAACCTTCATCAGAAGTGCACCTGAAAGCTTCAAGTTGCTCTGTTAAGCATGGAAGCTGCCTGGCCTCTTGCCCAAAAGGAACAGGTCCTTCTGAAAGGCTTTGGCTCGCTCCTGCAGGAACAGACTCAGAATGAAAGCTGCCACCTGCCCATAGTTCTGCAGAACTTGATATCATTTCAACTGATGGTAGCTCAGCATCTCTGGTAAATGTTGTTATGGTGACGGTGGAATTGTAACACTGAGCACTACATCTGTCTGCTTATTAAGCAGTAGCAATCCTGCTGTGTACTACTTCAAAAGGAAGGGAAACTCTGCGTTGTTTTTTGAACCTACTCAGTAATCGAAGAGGAGAGATTAAAAAATTTTCTTTCTTTTAAAAATTTAATGCTGGAATTTGATCTCAGGACAGGAAGAGAGGGAACATAAGCCTTTTTATACACCTTGACAGCTAGGTTTCTTGCTTACTTACAGCAGCGACATGTTTCCTGCAGAAGATGGCAGAATGCTCAGCCCCAGTGTGAGCAACCTTCAGAGGAGCTTACGGTCTGTGCATGAGTGTGTCTGAGAAAATGGCATGCTGGTAACTGTTACTGCTGTCACACAATTATAACCCTTCTTGTCTGATACTTCAGCAATCTAGAATCCATGGTATTCAAAACAAGTTCTTAGGGATGTTCCAGGTTGGTGTATTTTTCCTTCCAGAGCTTCTTTTCCCAGTTCTGAGCAGTGTCAGGAGGTTCTTTGTTTCTATTCATACTTCGTACTTGCATTGGAGGCTGATGAAATGATGGTTAACATTAGTCCATGTAGTGGAAATGGTAAGTCATGTCCCGAAGCAGTGATTGAGTACCTGGTGGGAACGCAGGGCCAACCCAGGGGTGCTCAGGAACATACAATGTACCTAAGGGACCAGAAGGGGTGGGGTCAGGATCCACCACTTCCCAGACCTTATTTAAGGGTTGGCAGTGGAGGTAAAGGCGATCTCTTTGGAGAGCTGTGAATACCTGAAGCCTTCTGAAGGTAAGCAGATTATTCCCTATGTTTGTGCACCCATAACTGTTGCATTTGAGCATGACGTCACTTACTGTTGCCTAAGGCTTTGCTATTCTACTGTTGTTGCTGTGCTTTCCATTATGTTACAACATTACAGTCCAGAAACTGTTCCTTTGTGATTTGGCTTTTTCAGCGTGTCATTTTAATGGCTTCCTTCTACCTGGGTCCAAATTGGAGCCAGGGAAACTTACAAGCAGTACTTCCCCTTGTGCCCCTCAGCTTTGCAGCTGCAGGGAAATCATTTTTGTACTTCATTTGTACGTTGACAAAATATCACCAAAGGATATCTTCAAAACCTACAGTGCTACAAACTGCCTTTCTGAAAGGCACAGCACAGATAATAGTCTCTGAAGCTCTGAGCTGGGTCACATGAGATAGAGCTCATGGAAACCCATGAGGAAGAGATGAGAATCAAGAGTAACTTCATTTTTTCAGATGAAATGATAGCTCAACTCTGGGTGAGGGAGGGGGAGGGGTAGTGGAGAAGAGTTCGTTTTTAATGAGAGAATAAACATTTAGAAAAGGGAGAACAAGTCATTAACCAACCTCTAGGATTTATTTCTTTTCAGTCTTTTTTGATAACTGAAATGTAATAAAAATGAAAACTAAGCTGCTAACAATGAGGCAGCTGTTGACTAATACAACAAAACATTATATTCAACCAGAAGGAGCAACTGCAGCAACACTTATCTAGAAATCTAATATAGTCCATGTGTTTTTTGGTGTGATTTTAGCTTGGTATGTGAAATAGCTATTGCTAAGTGAGCAGTGAAGACTGAAGCATCCATTGTGGAGAACAGAGTTCATAGCGGTCCTTGAGAGCAGCTCGGCAGAGAAGGACCTGGGGGTCCTGATGGACGAGAGACTGAATATGAGCCAGCAGTGCGCTCTGGCAGCTCGAAAGGCAAATGGGATCCTGGGCTCCATCAGGAGAGGGGTGACCAGCAGGGACAGGGAGGTGATTGTCCCTCTCTACTCGGCTCTTGTGAGGCCCCATCTGGAGTACTGTGTCCAGGTGTGGAGCCCTCAGTACAAGAAAGACATTGAGATTTTGGAAAGGGTCCAGAGGAGGGCGACTAAGATGATCAGGGGGCTGGAGCACCTCCCCTATGAGGACAGGCTGAGGGAGTTGGGCTTGTTCAGCCTGGAGAAGAGAAGGCTGCGGGGTGACCTCATTGCAGCCTATCAATACCTGAAGGGAACCTACACCCAGGAGGGGAGTAAACTCTTCAAAAGGGCTGACAACAGCAGGACTAGGGGAAATGGTTTTAAGTTGAAGGAGGGAAGATTTAGGTTAGATGTTAGGGGGAAGTTCTTTACTAGGAGAGTGGTTAGGCCCTGGAACGGGCTGCCCAGGGAGGTTGTGGATGCCCCGTCCTTGGACGTGTTTAAGGCCAGGTTGGACGGGGTCCTGGGCAACCTGATCTGAATATGTATGTTTGGTGGCCCTGCTAGGCAGGGGGGTTGGAACTACATGATCCTTGGGGTCCCTTCCAACCCGGGTGATTCTGTGATTCTGTGATTCTGTGATTCTGTGATTCTGTGATTCTGTGATTCTGTGATTCTGTGATTCTGTGATTCTGTGATTCTGTGATTCTGTGATTCTGTGATTCTGTGATTCTGTGATTCTGTGATTCTGTGATTCTGTGATTCTGTGTGAGTTGGACAGCTTGGGATTCTTTCCTTGACAGATGCACATCTAACTTCTCAAATACCAGTGATGGAGTCTCCAGCAAACTTCCTAAGCTGTATTCAACAAAGATTTATTTAGTATCTTAATTGAGAGGTCTTTTTGCTGAGATGTAAGCATCTTATTCTTCTCCTGTCCTAAGCAAACAGGAAGATTAATGTGCTGTCTCTTTCTCATAATAGCTTTAAGGGTTTCATACTAATTTTCCTCTTTCTCCCGGCCTAAAAACCATAACTTAGTAAAACTGTGTGAAGATGGCATCTTCTTGCCACATCTATTTATAATCTGATCTGCCAACTTAAGTAAAAGAGACGTGATCCTGTGCATTGCTGTTGCCCTCAAAAAAATTGAAAACAATTCCTTTCTTCATTTTAATCTTTGTTGATAAAGTGATAACTATTTCCTAAATAGTGAACCTAGTGAATTTGCTGTGATGAGGATATAGAATCATAGAATCCTTGGAGTTGGACCTTTAAAAGTTACCTAGTCCAACTCTCCTGCAATGAATTCAGACATGCACAGCTAGATCAGGTTGCTCAGAGCCTGATCCATCTTTGCCTTGAACATCCCCAGGGATGGGGAATCTGCCACATCTCTGGACAACCTGTTCCAGTGCCTCACCACCCTCACTGGAAAAGACTTTTTCCTTTAATCCAGTCTAAATCTACTGTCTTTAAGCGTGAAACCATTTCCCCTTGCCCTATCAAAACAGACCCTGTTAATGAATCTTTTCCCTTCTTTCCTGTAGCTCCCCTTTAGATATTGAAAGGCTGCTATGAGGTTACCTTGGAGCCTTCTCTTCTCCAGTCTGAACAGCCCCAGCTCTCTCAGCCTGTCTTTGTAGGAGAGGTGTTCTATCCCTTGGATTACATTTGTGGCCCTCCTCTGGGATGTGCTCCAACAGGTCTATGCCTTTCCTGTACTGAGAACTCCACACCTGAACGCAGTACACCAGGTGAGGCCCCACCAGAGCAGAGTAGAGGGGCAGGATTGTGTCCTTCATCCTGCTGGCCATGCTTCTTCTGGATATGGTTACCTTTCTGGGCTGTGAGGGCATGTTACTGGCTCATGGTCAGCTTCCTATCCACCAAAACTCATAAGTCCTTTCCAGAAGATCTGTGTTCAGTGCTTTCATCCCTCAGCTTGTATTTGTAGTGGGGGTTGCCTCAACCCCAGAGCAGGATCTTGTATTTGGTTTTGTTGAACCTCATGAAGTTCTCCTGGGCCCACTGTTCATGCCTGTCTGGAAACACAGTATTTAAGGTCACAAGACATTAACTGCAGTCATGGCTGATAGCTAAAATATGATTGGTATATACTCACGAATGCTGGAGGATGCATTTTGCATGGAGCAAAATGCTATATCATGCTCAGTGTTCAGGCTGTAATAGTGACTGTGTTTTATAGGGGCTACCTTAATTCCAGTTCCCTGTATACAAAAAATACATTAGAAGTAATATAAAAATCCCACGTGAGATACCAAGGGCACAAACTGGTTTTCAACTGCATAATAAAGCATAAAATACTACATTTTTTCAACTTAATGTGTGAAATCACAATTAATCCATCTATATGCTATGTATTAGGGAAAATAATAAATGCGTTATTCTAATTTTTCTTTCCTCATTTATTTGACACAGTTAAAATGGGTATTTCTGGCTGATATTACAAACTTCTCTAATACGATTTTTTTTAATCTCCTTTTTTGTTTATTACAGATTCTAAAAAAAGAGTGTCATAGAATCATGAATTCTTTCTGTATTTTTCTCTGGATTACTTTTCCAAGGACAGTATTTGTATTTCAAGTTAGTCAAGGCAAGTGTCTCTTTTCTAGTGAAGATATCATAGTGTGATGTAATCTCCTCTTCACCTTCACTATTGTTTACAGTTTTGTTTATGGCTTTGGTGATGTGACTTAGTTCATGCCTGGGGGGGAATTCTTCAGATTCACCTATTTCTGCTTGAATAGAAGACTTACACAGGCCTACAAAGGAAAACTTACCTACATGGAAAACTTAGAGCTCGAAACCAATCACGGTAGGCTAGAGATAGAAATTTAAAATAGACTTTAGAAGAAAATTGCCAACAATGGAACACAAGGGCCTACAGATTTTTGAAAAGTTGTGCTTAGCTTAAGCAAAGTTGGAAACAAAGATACTGACAGTAAAAACATCTATTGCAACCACGTTTCTTTTGAAAATATGATTGTGATCACAAATATCATGCTGCTCTTCAAAGTAAGTGGCTACCTATGTAGCTATGCATTGTAGCTATGCATTGTAGCTATGCATTGTAGCTATGCATTGTAGCTATGCATTGTAGCTATGCATTGTAGCTATGCATTGTAGCTATGCATTGTAGCTATGCATTGTAGCTATGCATTGTAGCTATGCATTGTAGCTATGCATTGTAGCTATGCATTGGAGGCAACTCCATTAAGCCGGTGGAATTTCTCCACTATGAAATAATTCATACCAATCTGGGTTGGTTAGATGACACTGCTTTAAATTTTAATGACTTAAAACTTGTTTGAATAGTAATTCCATTGAGAAATGCTGCTGATTTATTTATTTATTTATTTATTCTACATACTAAAGATTGTTTTCACGTAGAAAATCAGTTGTAAAGCATATTTTCATTATTTAGGATGTACAATACAGAATAAGTACCCATAGTAAGTAATCTAAACGGTGTTTTGAAAAGAGCTCAAGATCAAGTTTGGGAACAATTTCATAAGCTGTTCTGCATGAGAATTATGAAGCAGTTTACTTGTTAACTTTCTGTAGCTGTATTTACCATACATAAATGATTTTAAATAGCAGTGATAACATTCATCTTGATCTTTGTGATGTTTTGGTAGACAGGATTGTGCACAGCTGCTGGCACTTCTCATTCACTTTCTCCATGTCCTTCTGATTTATAAATTTTAATACAGAGTGTGAGGCCTTGGTCAAAGTGATGTGGTGAGTCTGTCAACTATTGTACATGAAAATCTGCCTTTAGAGCAGGTAATTTAACTTTAAACTAGGTGATGACTTTCAGCAACTAAAAACCCCAGAGAATTCTAGCACATGTAGCTTTTTCTAGCCTAAGCTTTTGTATCTGACTTCCCCATCAACATGCACAGCAAAATCAAGCTCAGTGCATTTAAAACAGTTAGAAGCCATATTATTTAACATTGTTCTGTTCAGTAAACAGATCTAGGATTCATGGGGAAGGGGGAAATTCTTCTGGACATTTCAGGACTACAGCTTTTGCAAGGTCATCTTCTCTTGTCTCAACCTTTAAGAATGATTTAAAAGCTTTTTGACTTTCCTCAGCAAATACCCTTTGGCAGGATTAAACTGTACTGTTGCCAATTCAGCTTACTACCAAGCATGTTAATGAGGTGTCTTGGCCTTTTTATTAATTCTACAAGCAAAGTAGTCCATTCAGCAGTGACTGAGAAAGTTTAATCAAATAATCTCATTGTTTTTAATTTATCACCACAATAAAATACTCTACTAAAGAAATAACCCATTTTTCAATTCTATATAGCTTCATACAGAGATGCAGTTCTGCTTTGAGGCTCACAGTAGTGCTTACACCAGCCCTGATGTTTGTATACAATTAATACAGATGTCACTGTGTACAAATGAATGCTAGGGGGGACTTGCACAGCACCTCTGTGAATTGTCTGCCTGTAGTTCTTAGCGTTCTTCCTCTCACTGCAAACTTATACTGTTAAAAGACTTTTTAAATCAAGTCTTAATTTAAAAAAAAAAAAAGCTGGAAATAAAATGCAGTAAGATTCTAATATTTCAGATATATGTGAGCAGCTTCAAACAGCTGCCATTAACCCTATACAATAAAAACTGCCTGTCAAATTAGTGTCCAAGTCTTCCATACGCTTCAGAAATTACCCTGTTGAGAAGGCTGTACTGTCCAAGACTAGCAATGCGTTTTCTACATCAAAAAATGACAATTTTAAAAGCCATCTTCAAAACTAGAAAAATGAAAGCTTATGTAAAGTTTGAGAATTATCAGATTTTTCTTGGGGCTGGCACACTTTCCAGATAAGCAACTTTAAACACAGTATGAATGTTAGGCTCTGATTCACAAAGGCAACAGCCTTCCCTCAGCACAAATCCAATAAGTTTTCTTTTGCATTCTATCCGTAGTCTTTTACTTTCTCCCCTGAATCTTCATGGCTGCTCTTCTATTTCTTTTGGTGGGTTTTCATGGGATAGCCAGGGTAGAGAGCTATTGTTATCGTTTTCCCTTTTTCCTTATTCCCTGGTTATTTGGCTCTCCTCTCACTCTCAAACACACACTGTGGTCTGTGAAGTCAAAAGGACCAAGTAGAAATGAAAGAAAAATACTAAAACTTGTAAGACTGGTAACTAATCTTTCCTTTAGCTTTGTTTTGTAGTCCATTATTTCAGGTATAAATTACTTGACATAGCAGAATGTGGTATAAGATACGAGCCCATACAGAGCACAGATTGACTTTGGGATTCATGCCTCAGGCATTTCTTAAAATACAGGATATTGAAAGGATCTACTGTTCTGTATTTTGTCTTTGACACCTCCTACAGCCCTTTTGCGGTTTCCTGCTGAAGAAGGAAAACGAGGAAGGAGATATTGTTGTTTCTGAAATGGCATTTTTGTGTTTTGCATTTCAGTTTTCTATTTGAATCGGGAAGAGACAAAGGCAGTGCTCACACACTACAAGGAAATGATGAGATACCCTAGAAAGAAAAGGTGTTTTTTCTCCCGTACTTCTCATCTAACAATAGATAGCAAAACAATCATTAGGTCTATTTCCAATTTCAAATGAAAGGGACTTTTATTTTCCACTGTTTGACAAAGAAGAATGTTGAAGAGTTTATATTCAACAACATTGAAGTAGCAGATTAAAATCAGCTTTATATAAAGCAGCATACTTCCCAGAAACCAAGACACTGACTCTATGTGTCCCTTTGTGACTACAGCAGGCAACTACATCATAGTTTTCAGAGCTTTCTAGATGCTTTCAGCAAAGAGTCTTGTCTGAAATCCTGATACTTGTTTGGTTTTGCCCATAAGATGCAGGAATCTAAGAACTATTCAGGAATTTCATGACAAATATGTTGCAATTTGTGTTAAAGTCATCTGACTGTAATTGCTGAAGCTTGTTCCCTCTCTCTACTTGAGAAAGTGTGAGGCTGTTGAAGGTGGTTGGATGGATTTATTCGATTTTGCATTTGGATATTTTCTGTCATCTCAAGCAGTCTTCCTCAATTTTCTGAGTTTATTTAAATATAAATACAGATAGATACTTCAAAAAGTGAATGAGAGCAAGACTAACTGGGGAAAAACTCAAAAGTTTTTAACTGTGGTAATGTTTTTTGTTGCTGCTTCAAAACTTTGTGTATTAAATAGATTGCATTCAGAGTTGTGCCCTCATCTAGTCAGAATAGCATATTAACCTTAAATTGGTCCTGCTGATCTGGCTGGAGCCACTTTGACTATATAATAGCAGTATATTCATGTGAATGTCAGGTTTGACCCCAGCTAGAGAAAATCATTTTGCCATATCAGTGTTTCCATATATTACATGGGACTTTTATCATGTACATTGTATTTCTGTCTAATATCCAACAAGCCTTGGGGCAGGAACACCAGATTAATGGCTCAGGTGCATACCTTCAGTAATAAGGATAAAAACACTAAGGAGCAGGGACATACATCAGCTGCAGAAAGATTCAGTTAAAAGAATACTTGCTTAAGGAGGCAGCTGGGGCTCTGAGTTCCAAGAGCTGTTTGGAAATTACTAGTCCTTCACGTGATGCTAGTAATATTTCGGATATGACTATTTATCCCTCTTGGATAAACTTTCATGAAGTCAGTAATAATGGGAAATGAAAATAGAGTTTAAATGACATTTTCCTCTGCCATGGCGTCACAGTGCCTATAATATAGTGCTGATATGTCTTGATGGCTGTATTTAAGAGCTGAGTAGCAGTCAAAAAGGGAAAAAAAGGGTGCAGCTAATAGGACAATAAGTCACTGGACTCTGCAACTGCTCCCTCTTACAGAGCTCTGCCATTTTAAAAAATATACTATTTCCTAACTCATGCATGACTGTAGGTGTTTTATTGATTTGAAAGTAGTAAAAGGTTCAGAAAAGCCATTCACAGCATCACTGGTTTAGTGCTACATATAATAGTGGCTAGCTCCTACCTACACTGAATCAAATCCTGCTCAATTTTGCCCACTGAATAGGCATTATACTATGTATAAATATATAAAACATTTAGTAAATGTTTTTTCTTTACCTCGTTGCTTACTCTTGCATAGCATTGCTAGCTTATTCACTGCTTTTTCTCTCCTCATATTAAAAACTGTAAAACAGCTCCACAAATCCACAATAAATTCATGACTAATGCCTGGGAGGTGGTGCAGTCACCATCCCTGGAGGTGTTCAGGAAACATGTGGATGTGGCACTGAGGAATGTGGTTAGTGGGCAAGGTGGGATGAGCTGGTGGTTGGACTAGGTGATTTTAGCAGTCTTTTCCAATCTTAACAATTCAATGAAATGCAAAATCATGTGGATTTATCTTTTAGCATTCAATTCCACACAGCACGTTTCAGTTCTGACTACAATTCTTAAACATGGTTAAAATAGCAGACAGAAGAATTCTTACTTGAGTGTTCACAGCAGCTTTTAAGAAGCATCATCATTAATAGCAAGGTTTGGTAAGATCTGAGGAGCTGTAATTTTGAAATGTTTTTTAATTAAGCATTTCAGTACATGCTACAGAGAAGGAACATGCATTTCCTTCTCTCAGGAGATGAATGCTCACTTCAATCTTGCCAGCACTGCCACCCAAGCTGTCCCAAGTCAATTGTCTGTGTGACAGGGGAAAGTGTTATCGCACATCTATCATCCAATTTACAATCTGAAATGACAGCAGCTGGCAAAGAAGAAAACAGCAGAAAAACAATCTTTTGGAGGAATGGGTACGGAATGAGATGATTCTGGAACATCAAGGTGGAGAAGCACGCAACAGGGGCTCTGAATTCCATGGCAGCTCTCTGCAAACGCATGTAGAATGAGACTGGACTTTGGTGGCTTGACTGAAAAGCCTAATCTCATTTTTGCTTTTATCCACTACTGCTGATCTGAACTGCACCAGCATCTGCTTCCCCCCTCACCGGCACCTGAGCACAGGTCATGTGTGTTTGTATACAGAGCGCATCCATACTGACGTTCATTTAAGCTTCTATGTTTACTGAGCGCTTCCACTGCCTGCTTTTATGCTTAGGCTGCGTGTAAAACCTGTGCTTGAGAGACTGGCCGCTTCTCTCAAGCTCCCAACGGGCGGGGAGAGAGATCGCCACTACGGCCGGGCTGAGGGCTCCCCGCGAGGCGCAGCCGGCCGGCAGGGGGCGCGCGGCGCGGCCGTCACCCGACGATTGGCGGTACGCGCGAGGCTCCCCCTAGCGGCGGCCGGCAGCAGCGCGCGGGCGGGGGGCGCGGGGCGGCGGCGGGGGCCGGGCAGGGCGCGCTCCGCAGGCGGCAGCGCCTCGCAGCCGGCAGCGGCGGCCCGCCCCTCTCCTGCCCGTCTCTCCTTGCCGGGCAGTGCCGGCCCGGGGACCCTCGGCGGTGGCCGCCGCCTCTTCGCCCGCTCCGTGCCTCCTTCTCGCCCGGTACCTGCCGGTGAGCGCCGCCGGCTCGCCCCGCCGTGAAGTCTGGGCGCCCCGCAGCCTTCGCTGCTGCTGCTCCCCATGGGGATCCGGGAGTTCCCCAACGGCTCCGCGCGGGGCAAAGCAGCCACCCTGTGAGTACGGCCGCGGGGCGGGCGGGAGGGACCGGGACACCCATCCACCCCAGCCCATCTCGCGGCACCTGCGGGGAAAGTTGTCGGAGCCGTGGGGCCGCCGCCCTCCGGACCGCGCGCGGCGGTCCCTGACGGCCCTCTCCCGTCCCCCAGAGGCATGCGGCGCTCCCCCGATGTCAGCCCGCGGCGGCTGTCCGACATCAGCCCGCAGCTGCGGCAGCTCAAGTACCTGGTGGTGGACGAGGCCATCAAAGAGGACTTGAAGTGGTCCCGTTCCGTGGAGGATCTCACCAGCGCTTCCGTAGGGCTCACCTCCATCGAGGAGAGGATCCTCCGTATTACCGGCTATTACGGCTACCAGCCTTGGGCCGCCAGCTACAAACGTGAGTCCCAGCTCGGGGCTGCCCGGGTGTGTGTGTGTGTGTCGGGGGGGGGGGTTGAGTTTGCGCCCGCAGCCCTCGGGCAGGGGCTGGGGTGCGGGAGTGCCCGCAGCCACGAGTTACGCTGCTGAGACCGAGGGACGGGTGCTGGTGGCAGCGCTGCAGGGTGTTGTTCTCTGTGTCTGTGGTAGCCCCTCCGCGTTCATCCGCACGCGGTTTTCCAAAGTGATGTTTTAGGAGACTGTTAGATTTTCACAGCGTTTCATCTCGTTTTTTATGCCTTTCTTGCGTCTGTGGAGCTGTTTCTTCCGTATTTCTACACTTGAGCAAGAAACTTACTACGATATCAGCGAGGAGAAGCCCAGCTGTGTTCCCCATAGGCATGACTTAGAAAGGCAGCGAGTCCTCGGGGGGCTGTGATACAGCAGCTAGTGCTTTCACATGTAATGCTCCCTATCTCTTGCCTGTCTTTCATCTCCACGGGGATAACTGCATGACTTCAGGAGCTCTAAAAATAAGTTACCCATTAATTGAAGTCATGAAAGTATCTTTGGTTGTTTTAATGTTGTCTGTTGTAGGGTTTTTGTTGTTGAAATGATCGGGCTGTAACAGAAGTGGTCGCTTTGCTGGGTATGTGGGCTCTGACCAAGTGATTGCTTTCACCTTGTGCTTTCCTAAGTATGAAGTGTAAACATCCTGAAATGTTTGCTCGTGGATGATCTCCTTGTGAGTGTGCTTCATCATGAAAGTGATGCAAGAAAGCGTGGTACACAGCTTTCTCCACTTTTACACAGCATTTGCTCCACTTTTCCACTGAGGAAGAGCAACTTTTGATTGTAAATAGGGCTTTACTGATGAAAATTCTTCTGTAAGAGCCTTTCTTTTTTTTTTCTTTTTTTCTTTTTTTTTTCATTATGTTTCAACACAAATATCTGATATTTGCTACTTTACTCATAGGGAGCATGGAATTTCTGTAAGAGCAGTTCTATTGCATGGATGGGAGCCATTCCTGAGAGTAAGGCTTTTCGGGATCAGATGGTGTGTTGGTGCCAGATTCAGTTGGATGTTGGTGCCTGGATCTGACACAGTGACTAATAGTCCAGCTGAAGCTGCACTGAGCCACTGTGGCAGATCCTTCTGAAATAATAAAGGTCATGCAAACTCCTCAATTACAACTTTGTGTTGAAATGTATAACTGTGTCTGAAGAAGTTAATTGCAAGTCTTAAGCTTGCTAGTCTTGTTACATTTTCTCTTGCAGCTTGTTCTGAATAACAAAAATGCATACTGGAGTTGCAATGGAACACAAATACCTTGAGTTTCTTAAGTTTGTGCCTAACAACGACAGGTGATAGGAAGTCATTGTCAATTTGAGTTGATATAGATGTAGGGGAAAAAAAAAAAAAGGAAAAACAAACACCCATCTCTCTAGCTGATATAAGGTGGCATGGCTGAAGCAAAGCTGTGTTGATGTATATCAGCTGAAGAGCTGACTGAATGCATGTAAATAGGGTAAATCATCTAAAGTGGGAAAATAACTTTGGAACGGCTACTTTGAAACCTCTTTAAATAGCCCATTGATTTGAGTTTAGGCAGTTAGGCTTGGGATATGGATTTTCCTTGTGACTTTCAATTTAAGTGGTTTAATTGGCCCAAGAAGTGCAATCAAACAATTTTTATTAAGCTCAAATTGCTCCCTTGTGCTTTTTGTCATCTTATTGTGTGTGCTTGTAGACGTTTGTGTTGTTGGCACTCTGTAAATAATGAGTGTAATTAATGAATTGCATGAATAATGAATCTGCATTCTGGAAAACAAGTCAGTAATCTTGTCTGATCTGATCAGATTTTATCTGCATATTTCTATGACGTTCTGATTGTAATTAAATCACCTGCAGGGCTAGCTCTCTCTCTTTCTCTCTCTCTCTTTTTTTTTTCTTCCACACAAGGCAGTATTCCTCATATACGTCATTTAGATTGTTTATATGTATTTAAAATTGAGACATCCAGGAAGCTCTGTTAGTTTTTAATGAAACTCCATGAAGGTAACCATGAAAGGTAATCGAGGAGAGTGTTGCCATGATCCCCAAATGGGCTTTGAGACTACTTCTGTTGGGGTAAAAGACTGACCTTTTAAAAGAGATTGTGATATCTCAAGGTTACAGACCAGTGCCTGTGTTTCATATACTCATAAATGAGATGGAAAGAGGGGGAGGAAGAAGTGAAAATTTGCTAAAGTCATAAAATATAGATTGGATAGAAAAGGAAAGGACTCTGCATTGCTCCAGGAGGACTGACTGAGTCAGGTGAGTGGCCCAGATTTTAACAAATGACACTCAGTATCACAAATAGAAGATTCCTGTTCCCTGAAACTGCTAAAAAGATCAGTGCAGCCTATGAAGTTTCATATCACTTCATGGGCTTGTGAGAGGGAATAGGCTGGGACTGTATGCAGCTCAGTGAAGACCTCTGCTGTTTGTCTGTACTTGCAAACTGGATTTTAGGAACTGGAATAATGTAATGTGCTTTTGTGTTATTATGATGCCTTCAGAGAATTTAGTGATACAGCCTCGTGAAATATTGTGCACTATTGGTTATTTAAAAAAAAAAAAAAAAAAGATTAAAGAAGGCTCTAAGATGAGTAAGGGAAAGAATGCAGACAGTCTATAAAGAGTCTCAAGAGTTTTGGCTCTTCATCTTAAAGAGGTAAAAACAGCAGTGTGTAAGGTACTGGTACATGTTGCTCAGGCATATGGAGAGTTTTATTTCTTACTGTGTCATAAGAGAAAAACAGATGGGCACTAAAGCTGAAAAGCCATCAGTTAATAATTGGAAAAATTTTTTTTAAAGAAACATATCTTTTGTTTTTGAGATAACAAATCCAAGGGACTGTTGATCTTGCCACTGCTATAAATTACAATAGTTTGGGAAAATACTGGAGAGCATATTAAGCTTCATTGATCAGAATAAAAATTAGTGGGAGAAGTGGACCATAATCTTCCTGAAGGTCTCTTGCACTTTCCTTCATAGCCTCTGCCCATCTTCAGAAAGAGGATAGGAGTGTGGCATGATCCAATCTAGCAGTTCTTTCCTTTCTGAAACCCCTGCTATTGAGTTCCAGTGTAAATAAATGTGGGAATAACTGCTCTTGAGTCTAAATCAAATATGTGTACTTTTTTTCCACGGGGATAGTTTGCAGCATCTGACTTAAATTCTCAAATGCAATGGGAGGGGGGAAGAATTATGCAAGATGCAGTAGAATCATAGTCTGATACAGGTGTGTCGATGACAGTACTTGGTAAATATGCAATCATTTGTATCAATGAGAAGTATGTTAATTGACTTTTTTAATTAGCACATAGTGATCAAATAATTTCATTTAAAGAAAAAAAAAAAAGACAAAATTTGTAGATCCCAGTAACAGCCTATTTGTTGTTTGTAGATCAAACCGTTGTTAGGGCTGCTCACACCAGTGCTGCTCTCTTTCATGGAGGTGAAATAAATTACCACGGTTTCTCTTTCTAAAAGCCTGTGAGTTATGTTTGACAGAAAAGACAAGGTGAACAACCACATTTTAAGTTTCCATTTGGTACCACAGTGGGAATTAGGCTTCTAAATGCTTTTTAGAAGTATATTGCTGAAGAACTTTTCTGCACTTGAAACATACAGCTGTCAGCCAACTGTTGAACTGTCTTGCTGATCTGTGTGGAAGACTTTCTATTATAATTACTGTAGCAGTTGATGGGAAGCTTGTTTCCACCTGAAACACACACAGCTAGCACCACTGCCAAATGTCCTTTTTTACATTGGCTAGGACTGTTCTGTAGTTATTTAATATCACAGTCTGCCGTTATCTGATTTGTGTTTTAAATACATTGATGTGGATTTGAGTCAGCTATCCCAGTTTTGCAGTCTGCCCTTTCCTACAGATCATATACACACGTCTACTCCTTGTTTAAGATTAGGGTCTGTATTCTAAAGGAGGGACTTTTGTGTATCGTTAGGAAGTGTTCTTAAGTACAGGCCTGTTGCAGACAAATCAGGGTTATAGTTGTCCCTCTCTCCTTTCAGATGCTTGAGAGACCTCTTAGCATCACACTTCTATTCAGTTCCATGCTTTGTGTGGTTACAGGTGCTATCCTCAGAAAGAATATTGGGAAAATAGTGTGTACTTCTAATTCCCCTTAGTGCTATCTAGTAGGAGTTCACTTCAGTAATAAGCTCCTGACTTGTGGACATTTCTGAGACTTTGGCCTGGTATGTAATTCCAGGTTGTTGCAGTGACTTCTTTTCAGCGGCCTGCTGTTCCTCAAGTGGAATGGATAGATTGCGTCCACCAGTTTTGAATACTTCCTGCTCTACTCCTCCCTGCTAGCTAAAGAGTGGTTCTCTATTTTCAGTGTTTCTCTACTGCTACTTCAACACCACAACAAGCTGTGTGGTTTTAATGCCCAGATTATCAGCCTACTATTCATACAGCATGCAGCCCAGAATGTCTTGACCTGGAGATGGAATTAAATGCTATTACCAGTGTAATACAAACAACATGTTGGAACACATTGGCTTACAAATCTTCAGAATGTTTCTCAGAAAGCATGAATGTCTGGCTATGAAAATGTCACAACTACTGAACTTAGATATCCTTTCAAGGGAGTATTGGTTTGAACTAATTAAAAGTATGAGATTTTAGTTGTACAAATAGAAATTATACAGCTGAAGACCATTCTCCTTATGGTCTGCTTTTCACGTGAAATTCATGCTGAATGCTGTTATTTTCACATTTGTTAAAAGCAAATCCAATGGGGTTATGAATCAGGATAAAAATACTGATGTGTGAAATTTGTTCAAATGCTGTTTTTGTAGTATTTACAGCTGAGTGAGAACTTAACTTGTTTTTGAGCTGGCATACAGGAATCTCCAGAAGTTCAAAGACAGAAATGGAGGAGCAGTTCTCTCCAGGGGAAGTCATCTTCAGGCCAACTGTGAGCAAATAATTTAAAACTGATACTTATTTTCTACCACATAAATAGGAAGGTCATGCTCTTATAACTGATGCAGTATTTTGATGATACCCTTCATGTCGCTGTTCCTAAGCTCAAGTGATTACATGGGAATCTTGTTTTTCAGGTGAGAACATGGACTAACCTCTAGATAATTTAGAAAGACTTGGATATATGCCCTGGTGTCAATTTATAGGTCTAAATCCTCCAAGAGTTTAAAAGAGAAGTAAAAATATGTGCCTTACCTCATTGCTTTAAGCCAGATTTATGGTTTTTAAGGCTTAATTTGTTGTTTCTTCTTGATGCTCTTTGGCAATACTAACATAACTAATTGTTCCATTAGCAGAAAAAGATGAACAAAGCCTGGTCGCTCTTACAGGCAAAATAAAAGAATAGTAATTGATTGCATTGCAACTTGGAAAGTATTGTGGCACAGTGAATTCAACTGTCATCTAGTTGTTTGTTGCAAGCTAAACCTACGTGTGATTTTACATAAACCAGGACTGTTACTGGCTTACATTCATGTGACAGCTCACGCAAAAGCTCCTGGAGCTGTTTCCCCACATGTATGGCACTCATTGTAGCTGAGAATAACTGTTCTCAAAAATATTCTATCAAAATACTCCAGAGACCTGATCCTAAGTTTGCAGTGGATGTCCCAGAAGGCTAAAGGGAACTTTTCCTTCTTTTTTTTTTATTTTTCTCTTGGTAAGAGAGCCCCTTAGCTCCTATGGACTTTAACTCTCTGGTGGCCTTGCAGTTGAAAATAAGAGTGGAAGAGCAAAATCTGGCCAGAAGAGATAGGGCAAAAGAGTGCAGGGGATTAATGCTGAGCAGCCACAGAGATACTGCACAGATATTTAGGGAGAGATCAAACAGCCTGTTACAAGTTTCTTCTTCAAGACAATTCTGATGGAGAAAAGATGAGGTTCCCTGACTTTTTCAGGTGGTAAGGAAAATATCTTTGGGCCAGTACTAAGCATAAAGCTGCTTCCTCTTATAATTTGGGCTTAATTAATCATAGATTTCAAGTTTTCAACTTTCTATGGGCTAATCAAGCAAATTGTAATTTAGTCTGATTTACTAAACATTTTGGATCATTTAGTAAATGTTTGAGAAATTGCAAATGTTTAGTGAATGTGTTTACTAAATGCACTGTAGTTTAGTAAACAAATAATACAATTGAGTAGGGTTACCCCCACTTTTAGCTAGGCAGTCAAGCAAACTTTTTTTTTTTTTAATATTGAGTTTTTACAGTGAAGAAACTAACAGTTGCAACCTACAAAATGCATACTTTTGTTTGTTGATTATTTAAACAAATTAATTAGTTGCTTTCTGCATTTTTTTTTCTTCCATGCAGCTCTAATTAGATGCCATGTGCAGCATGCTACTTATACATAAAAGCTCATGGAACAGTAATTAGGGAGCTCTTGGCTTTCAGCATTAGCTCTATATCCCTTAGCACAAATGTTATCACTGAATGTTGTTCTTTTCAGTGGAATATACCACTGAAGTCTCTATTGTGAAAATCTACTAGGACTATTTGTGTTAATGAAGCTGAGGCTCACATTAGCAAGTCTGAGGAAGTGTTAACTGGCATTTGAGGCTCCTTTTGCTGGTGAACTGTGTGAAGGTATATATAGATGTGTATGTTTGTATTGCAAGTAGAAGTGTGAATATGTTGAGTAATTAGCGTCTGTAATCCATACTAGTGGATTGTTAGTAAAAAGACAGCCTATTGATACAGAATAATGAGGGAGTAAACTAGTTTGCTTGAACGGTATTTAGGAACTATGAAGGGTTAAACAAATGTTTATTCTTGAAGCAATTTTGCATCAAGTTTTTGAAGCTGTATTTGTCTTTATTGAGGAATCTTTCCTGTGTCAAGGACATTTCTGCAATAAATCTGAGTGTACCTTGTGATACGTGTAGCAGCATTGCAATCTGGCTGCAGAGTTTGTGCTGAAATATTGTAATATCAGATATTGTTTTGTAATGGGAATATTACTAAAAGACAAAAACACAAGGAAAGGACTACTGGTTCCAGATGTTTATCTTCTTGAAATTGCTTAGTGCATTGCCACTGAAGCCCATTAGCCTCAATGGTAATTTCATCAGATTCTAGTTGTTGTGATCTAATCGGTCTTTAATATAATGAGGTGTTTTTGTTTCATATTTCTGATGTAAATCACAAGCTACTATATCTACCGCCAATTAATGGAAGTCAGATAGGTCTCAGGATGAAAAGAGGGAGGGACAAATTACATAAAGGCAACTTTGTCCCTCCTGCATAGAGCTCTCCCCTGAAGGATCTGAGGGTGTAGTTCTGGCCCTTTCTTTGGAAATGAAAGCTGTAGGCTTTCTACTATTGCCAGTGAATGATTGCAACTCTGAGAACAGTAAAACAATAAGACCTTTGGTTTGGAGAAAGATCCTACGAAGGCTAACCATTTCCTGGGTGGGAACCCTGATCTGCAGATAAATTTCTGTCTTATTGTGGAACCTGGTTGTGGGAATGATGTTCCCTGAATTCATTTTCTTTAAACTTTGGATGCTGCACTTGGCCATCTCCCTTTATGAAAATAAAGAGTTCACCTAAGTGATTTCAGACTCCTCAGTTTTCTCCTGACCTTGAGGATCATAGGGTTCATTTCTGTACAAAACCTGCCTTATTCTACATCCAATTGTATTTTTTTCCTATTACTATTTCAACGTAGGAATCAGGCTTTTTCTGATAATGCCTATTTCAGTAGTTTAGGGATTTAGGTGGCTTAACATTTGGAAAAATAAGGATGACGTTTCATAGCCAACAGGAAATATTAGCTCAGTAAGTCCATCATACAAGGCAAGATAATTTGATTCTTTGAGCTCCTCCAGAACCAGGGCATGTAACTTGCTGCAAGTGAAAAACTTGCATTCTTCCTAATAAGGCCTTGATCTTGCAATTAACCATTCTCATTGCTGTAATTGGTTCTTGTGCAATAGTTTGTGAAAACAGGCCTTAACATCTGAATGGAGCAACCTTGTTTTCCATTTTGAAGTGCTGCAAAATCCTGACAATCCTACTAGCATATAAATAATAGCTAGTAGAGGTAATTCAATAGTAATATTCCAAAGAGTTTTATCTTTTCTTTCTCTGCTTTGACATTGCAAATAGCACTGATACGGTGTTTTTCCTCAGTGTCTCCTGCACAACAGCTAAAGGTACCAAAGTAGTGTGGAAGTTGAACTTGTCTGCTTTCTGTCTATGCTGGAGCAAGCCTATACATTTTACTTTTAACCTGGCTGGCAGTGATGCTGTTTGTGAGCCCCAGCATACCGTGATGTGGCTTTGCCAGGTCCATGTAGTTGTATGAATGGATCATGGGCTTGTGCTCAGGTGTAAAGTGGATTAAGAGCCTACCTATCCCTACTGAGATCTTGAGTTCACAAGATATTGTCTTCACGGTCATGTCCTGAATCCTTGTATCCAGTAGGATTAGCTGTTCACAGACTTCTACCCTAGCTGAAGTAGTGCCAGAATTCAAATCACTCATCCACTACTTGCACCGTTACTTGCCAGGAAATAAAGATTCATCATGGCTTTATGACTTTGTTGGTTCTCCTGCTCGCTTCATGCAAGTCTTTTGAAAGCTTTGAGGCTGATTTGTTGGAATATACAACCATTAATACCTGTACTTTTTAAGGCAAACTAACGTGGTAATGTAGACTTTCTGGTAATTGTCTTGAATGTACCTAGGCAATAGTTACCGTTTATGGTTTCAGGTAGCATATACCATGGAACAGTAATTAATAACAGCAAATGTGTTTTTCCTTGTCTTCCTGCTGAACTTGCTTTTTGCTATACAGTGTTTGACAATGTCCTGATGCCCTGATGACTACTCACTTGAGGATCTTTCTTCCTTTTAGAAACAGGAAGCTTATAATGTAAAGAAATACATTTCAGATGCTAGTTAAATAGGAGAAATTACAAAGTAAGGTAGAACTAGGAAAAGGTGGACATACTGTTGAAGTCCTGTTCTAACTATATGAACATGGGTTTGTGTACATAAATTAACATGGAAAAATAGAGCTCCTGTTGCACAGCACGAGGGACTTCAGGAGGCTGACTGACTCCTGGTCAGTTTTTCCAGCTTGCTGCATTATCCTGGGGGAATGTATGAGGAGGGCACCAATACATCTCAAATCACTGTATTCCCCTGGTTGGCTTGTAAGGCCTATAATAATCCTCTTAAAGGTGCAATGTAGAATTTGACCTCCAGCTCCTGCTCATAAAATTATTTTGCTGTCATTTGAAGACCTCGATAAAAATTATCCCAGAAGGCTAAAAATCAAAGAAAAAATTTAAAATTGTATTCTGTTACTTTTTTGAAAAACAAAAACTTGTTCACAGTTATTTTCTAGCTGCATTGTTTATTTAATAAACAACTTCTGTATTTGCTTTCCTTGTGTCACGCAGAAAGGAAATATACTTTGCTGTTGTAAGCTTTATACCTTAGTTACATGTCATTCAGTATCTGTAGAAAATCCTTTACTTCTGGCAAATAGTGAAGTCAACAAGTAGAAGGCTCTGTATGTGTTTGGACTGTGTACACTGAGGAGTCATCTTCTGTTTAATATTTCTCCAAATAGAAAGAAAAATGGGATGTAAGTCATGGGAGTGTGAAGAAGTATGTTCTCAGCAGAGAAATCTAGGGACAAGAAACAGATACAGATCACAAGTATTGTATTGGGATCAATACTTGCAACCTTCTCTTTTGGTTAACTGTATAACAGAAATTGAGTTTCACTGGAAATAGTTCTGGAAACGATATTAGGTATCCTGTATTTATTCCTAGAAAGTTCAGAAGATGAAAATATTTTTGCCTGGCATCTTTTTAGGAATCTTTTCTAGCAATATTACTTTAAAATGACATATAGCAGATGATGTTTTCTTTCTGTATGTCAAATTGTTCAACATCCTACACTTCTTTAGAAGTGCATTATCTCTTGTCTACAAAATAAAATACATTAGAAGTGGGAATGATTTCAGAATCTCTAGAGTGTAAACCTAGACTTTCTTATGACTCCCCAGGAGCCTTTTACTTCTTGATGAAATTACTGCTCAAAGGAAACTGGGAAAAGCGTCTCTACTGGAACACTTCTTGCTCAAAGAAAAATGTATTGTTCAGCTTTATGCTCACAAATATGAGAAAATTAGAAAAACTGTACGAGATTAATCCCTGCCTAGTCCATGACACTTCTTACATTAACCTTATTCAAGCCAGGCTCATCAGGTTTAAGTCTTTGAGTTTGCCTTTTAAGCTGGCTGTCTGCTTTATGTGCTGATCATCTGTTCCTAAGGCAACTGCATCATATTACACCTACCCATACATGGTCTTTATTGTATGTTCCTGAGAAGCCCTGTTTAAATTACAGAATAATTATTTCTTTTAATAGATGTGCAATTTTAATTTTCTTTCATCTCAAAGTTGGTATTTAATTAGCACTTTAAAGCTTGTCCCAACATAGGTAGAAAGCATCTACAGCAATTAAGAAGAGACTTTTTTTTTATTGTCTAGAAAGCCGGCTACTCAGAGCAGAGTGTTGCAAGGAGGAAGAACACATCTACAGCTATTTGTAGTTGTAGGAGTTGAGGATTGAGACCTCTAACAGAGCACACAGTGGAAGCAATGGAACAGGAAGAGAACATCCTCAAACAGGGCTGTTAACAAACAGAAAATAGCTAGTTCTCTAAGCCCCACTCCTTTGTTTATCCTAAATGCTAAATCATTGTTAATGTTTTTCCCCTTCAGAGGAGGACCTATGCTAGTGTGGGGGGCAGTGGATGGATTTGGTGCTGAAGCCTTTTGGAAAAGTAACAGGAAGGTGTTCTTGTTTATCAATAAGGAGAGCAGTTAGGCTTTGATAACTGTGACGCGATCAATTTAGGTGTGAGAGAAACACATAGAAACAGACCTCCATGCAAATGTAGGCACAGAACAGTGTGTAGAGTTTTCCTGAAGAAATTTGAAGTGACACTAAAGTATGTTGAATTATGACAATGTTGTATGTTCAGATTAGGTATCTGGTTGTTGTTAAACTATCCCACTACAGAGATATGCAAGTAGCCTACAGAATGCATCATGGAGAAACTTCCTGGTAAACCTCAAAATCTATCAAGCAAAGCTGGATGGTTGGGTCAACTATTCATGTCTTTGTTGTATTTTCAGAGATTGAAATCACTTAGTCCTCATACTGGTAAAAGTCTGAAAGAAGCCAAAATGAATTTTGCCTGACTAAAATGAGCAACTAATGGTAAAATGAGCAAAACTAATGACTAAAATGAGCAACCTGCTGAATACTGCAGCCTGAATGGATCTAAGGGTTCTGGTCTCAATGTCGTAATAGGTCTATGAAAACTGGGCAGTTTGTTGGGCTCAGGCACTCTAAAACTTCCATATAATCTCAGGAGTAAACAAGCTGAAGTATTTTCACAAACATAATGTGCTGTCCCAAGATCAGCATCTCTTCTAATGCCTTTTTGCACTTTTCAAATGCAAGTGCAAAGAGGCTGGATCTGGTCCCAGCTTGCAGCTGAAATCAATCCCATTGTAACTGTTTATGTAGACTTGTACAGTAAATTCATTTTCAGCTAAGTTCATTTCCATTGTAGTCAATCTGTCCATCTGATAAATTCTTTTGTTTTGTTCACTTTCTTTTCCATGCAAGAGGCAACTGAAGTGTGGGTGTGTGATCCCCAAGTATAAAAAAATGTAATCCTTAAGCTAGTGAGAAGATTATAAGAGCCTCACCTCTTTTTGTTTTCAACCAGTTTAATCACAAATGTTGCTGCAAATCTGATTTTAAACATTTACTTCTTTTGGAGTTTTGACAGAAATTTAGCCCAAGTTGCATGCCCAGCAGTAGGAATTGTACAAGAATAAGAAATTTATACCAAGAGAGTTGTTATTAGTCAGTACCTTGAATATTAACTGCTCCATCTGAATCACTGTGCACTGAGATATAATTGGAAGATACAAAAACATCAGTTAATTGCAGAAAGGCTTCTTTCACTTCAAATGTGTATGTCCCAGCACAAGGGAAAACCAGCTGCATTGTAATCTGCTTTCTGCAATAGGAGCTGATTTTACTAAAAGCAAATGAGTTGTATAGGACTGAGCTCATTGTTGAAGCTAGACAATTTGTCTGACAACAGCCAACCTTTTAATACCTGATCTTTCTTGCTTTTTTGTCACTGCTTATGTATGTCTTACACGTTAAATTACTCTGCTATCTCTTAAGTATATTTTCATTACACACCTTTCTAGAGTTAAAATTGGAGAAATTCCCAACCATTACTTACTTCAAATAATATTTCTCAGCATTGCTTTTATAAGCCTTTGAAACTAACTACTAAACAAAGTTTAAAGCTTACAGTAGTTACTTTTCATCTCTCGTAATTCTTAATGTAGCAATGTTACACTAATAAAGTATTAAGGACTTAATCGATAACCAAAATAATAACTGAAAATACCTGTGGGTGTAAGTACAGTCACACATCTGCTTTATATTCAAAAGATAGGTCTGCTGTGTATTTAAAGGATGGGTCTTCAAGTTCCTTTTTTTCCTGCAGTTAAATAACTAGCTAGTTGTATTTCCTTTGAGCTACTGAGTTCCGAGGAAAGGTTTCTGCAACTATTAATGCACGATTTTCAAGCCTGAAAAAAAGTATATATGAGTAACTTAAGCTTCATAACAGCTGTGAATAAAGTTGTGAATTTGTGTATGTAAACTTCTAGTACGCAAATTACTTGTATTGCTCCAAATAACTGATTTCTACTGACTGTTAATGAAACATTTTGTGGAAAATACCTATTTTTTATTCTTCATTACACAAAACATTGCTTTGGTTTGTCCACGGTAATTACAGTAATCTAGAAGATTTCATCATTGCTGTTTTATACATATTGAAAGTCAATTTCTATGTAAATAAAGCAAATATTTTTTCTGAGCATGTGTAGATGATTTAATTGTGGCTCAAAATAATTCAGTTCTCAATTCATTTTGTGCATCCCAACATAATAACATAATCATTGTTTTCGTTGTTGTTGTTGTTTTTTCATCAATCTGGTTTTGTCAGTTTTCCAGGATGTAATGTAATCCAAAGTAATTCACATGTGTAGAGAAATGAAGTTTGATAGAACAGTCCATCTATAAGGCAAAATCCTTGTGACAGGGGGTTCTTTGCAATTTATTTAATGCAAATTAAAAACTGTATGAAGTAGTTGATGGATGTTTGAGTTATGCAAGGAAAAAATGGTAATGTTTCTGAGCAATTAGACATGATAGCACCAAAATTAGACCTTTGATATCCTGTTTGTTAGAAGTTGTATTTCCTTAAGTGTGAAACACTCTTCAAACCAAGTACATCATTTGATTTATTTATATTGATTCTCTGTTGATTTCAGAGGAATAAAATACTACTTAGGCAGCATGAGCTTGTAGAATCCAGCTTAAAATAACCAGTCTAAAAAGATAGGTATACTCTGTATCCCAAATGCGATATTTGAAAAGAATTTGTAGGTACCACATTTTTATGATCAAATTAAACTTGAGGCTCAGGTAGCTTTCCCTCACTTGGAGTGTTCTTAGCAAGGCAAGACAGGAATCCACAGTACTCTCTCCCTTCCTTTGCTTAGTGATTTAGTCTGTGCATGCATAAAACCACGTGTATCCAAGTCAGAACTGTAATCCTGATGTTACAGTGCTCTGGACTTTTTCACTGTTTTAGGTATAAGCACATTGATTCAAACAAATTTGTGTGCTTACAGTGCTAGCTTATGCTTTTGTGATTTTAACAGCATTACCCTGGTGAAAACTGTCCATTAATAGAAACAGTTAAGTTTTCTCATAACAAGTATCCTGAGAGAACATTATGTAATGATCCACACTGACGTTTTTGGGTAGTTTCTTTGCACTGGCTGATTGTTCTTACAGCCCATTTTCCCTAATCATTTAATTCATTTGCTTCTATAAAGCCCATTAGTTTTGCACTGAATTTATTGTCTGTATCAACAGCTATAGATTTGTTCATCTAAGGCATTCTACAGACGTCCTAATTTAGCCTTTTCTGTGGTTGCAGCACTGAATATTGCGGGTTGACAGGCAGTTATTTTGAACTGCATACAGCACTCTTTGGTGTTCATAGAAAAAATGGAAAAATGAGTAAGGAAACCTGAAGTCTATGTAATCTCCTTTTTACCTTACTTCTGCTTGCCTGGGAAGGCAGAAGGAAGGCATCAGAAAATAAAATTGTGCTATTTTCCTATGACTAAACCTTAGCTTGTTTTAGCTGCTGTGCCAAGAAGTCTGTGAGTACCCACAATGTATTTAAAATGGCAGAAAGTTCCCTGGCTTGGGTATTGAGCAGAATTCAGAGGCAGATGTTTTGATGCAGAAATGTGCATTGAAAAATGATTTCAGAATACTACAGAAGTTTATTTGACACACACGGTGCATAACGTTGAATGTGAGATGTATAAACTTAGTATAATTTGAAATAACGTGGTGATAACACTGAGTGGTAATGTGCCATTGAGTATGGGACAGAAATATAATACAAGGTACTTTCTGAATGGAAAAAATGTCTTGTCCCAGTTACATAAATGTCTCTTCAACACAACTTAAGGGGGTTTTGTGTGCAATCATAATGAGGAATTTTGACATTTATAAATGACTTCTTAGTAAGTTCTGGGATCCACAGACTAGATGCTGGAACTAAAAAGTATAATTTCAATAGGTTCATTTGTCGAATCCCAAGTCAGACACGTTTACTCTGAGCTGGTACTCCTGCAAATCTAGACTTTATAACACTAAGATATAACCCATTATCACTTGCAGCACTTACTGCAGTGGTATTACTTGTGGAAAAGTTATGTTTCTATCCGCTACTTGGGAATTTCCATGATTGACGCAAATGTTTTGGCACTTGATGCCTGACAGGTTTGGATGTAGCCTTAAAATAATCTGATAGCTTGACTGAATGCTGTGAGATAACATAAAGGTGCTGTGTAATTCATGATAAATGACATGGGATCATTTTCTTTGGTCATGCAAAATACAGTGGAGATTATTGTTGAGTTATTATTGTTGAGTTTCTCATTGATTCACTTCAGAATGAATGAAAAGGTAGAATGAGATTAGATAATGATAGCAAATTGGTCATGAAGTGATGTTTTGCTAATTAGTATTTGCTTTGTGACTAAACTGAGAAACGAAGATAACAAAACATCACAGAATCACAGAATTGTAGGGGTTAGAAGGGACCTCCTGAGATCATCGTGTCCAACCCCCCTGCCAAAGCAGGTTCCCTACAGCAGGTCGCACAGGTAGGCATCCAGGCAGGTCTTGAACATCTCCAGAGAAGGAGACTCCATGACCTCCCTGGGCAGCCTGTTCCAGTGCTCCGTCACCTCACTGTAAAGAAGTTCTTGCGCATGTTTGTGCGGAACTTCCTATGCTGCAGTTTCCGGCTGTTTCCGGCCATGATACCAACATAGTATCATCCTACTTGCATCTTCCAACATCAAACAAACCTGTGTGAAGTAAGAGCAAGAGAAATTCATCCAGCTAAAGGAGCTTAACCTAAAGTATTCCCATATCTTGAAAATGAAAAAAGTGCTTATACTGATACCTAGGCATCTCATGTCATTTTATGAACTTTGCCTTACAGAATTGATCTTAACAGCAACACAGTGTTGTAGAGTTTTGAAAAAGAAATGTTCATACAAAGCTTTGTGGCAAACACCTTTGGCAACAGCCCAAACTCACATGTTATTCCTAAATCCTTATACACATACACTGTAATCATAAGGAGTACCTCTTCAATATTTCTTTTCAGTGCTTTTTAGAAAAGTACTGAAGTACTTTTGAAGTACTTCAGAAAAGTAGAAAAGTCAATAGAGGGAGACTTTGAACATTGCTGCTGGTTTGGCCAGAAATAAGGTACATTCTTTTATTTTTGCCATTTGTCACCCCACCTCTGTTCAATCTGCCATTTTTTGTACTCTTCTTTCATGTTGTTTTGCTTGTTGGCTATCAAGGAAAGGTACTTCAAGTATCAATGCTTTTACATATGTTATACTGATGATTCCAGTTTAGCTAAATTCTGATAACGTGCCTACAGGTCTTGCTGCTGAGGGTCAGCGTAGTTCTGATCTGGCTCAGGGAGGTTGTGCCTGCAGAACAGTCCAATGGCAGCTCTTATGACATGTCTGGGAAGAGAGGACTGTTTGTGGTTTCGTATGAACGTGCAACGCATTGTGGATTTTCCTGGTTTTTCTGGAAAAGAAACATCTGTATTAGTTGCATAAGTGTTTCTTGTTTCTTTACAGAAAAAAGTACTTGAGAGAACTTTCCTGTTTATAACATCTATAAATAGGTGATTGTTTGGGTTTGCTGTAGAAGGCTATTAGGTAGTGACTAGCAGTACAGTACTGATGTCTTTGTGTCCTGTGGGATGGCTTGGACCTTTATGTTATAGCTTGGGGGAGATCTGATGGTCACATTGTGTTGTTGGTGACCACAAACCAGTGTGAAACCTGGGTCTGTCACCTGCATATGGCTTGGCAGTCTGTCTTTTACAAAGTTCTTGATTTTGCTTTTATAATTCTAAAGTGACTAATGCATTCCTGTGTTAATTAACAGGCAGTATTTAACAGTGCGTTCTTTCCCAGGCTGGAAGTGAAAAGTGCAAGAAAATGAATCAATGCCTTGTGCAGTCAGGCCCTGAGATAGACAAGAATCTCATTTTTTATGAGTAAGCTAAACCACATCTGTATTTGCTGTGTTAAGTTCAAGAGGAAGGGGACTAAATTCAGCACAATTACTTTTCCTTTGCTCCTAGCTGTTCTTGGCAGGATTTTTTCTTAACACCTGGTTAGCTGGCCTGCAAACAGGTATGTTCAGGGAATAGAGTTTAGCATGAGAAATAAACAGCTTGAATCATAGCCTCTTCAATCTCTGTCTGTTCTTGATGTCTCCCTTCTGCGTGATTATTTTTTTTCCCCCTGTGGCTTAGTTCCTACATGCACTGCAAAGGTAAGAGAGCATGCTGGGAATGAACTTCCAGGAGGATTTCTTGGAATTCATGCTTCTACAAACGATAACATCTAGAAGGAAGATGTCTCTTGTTTTTGTATCAGATTTGACTAACTACTGTATGATATGGTTGAAACATTTCTCATTGCATGTTCTGTGAATTTAGTCTTTTTAAGGATATGCGTGCTGAGGCAATCTAGAAGCTGTGCAGTAACAAAATAGTGCTTCAGTTCAGAAGTGCGCTGAGATGATATCTGAAAGTGGGAGGTTGCAGCAGTCTGGATAAAATGAACAGACTTGTTCAGTTAGCAACACTGCATTGCATTTGCTTCCTTCTACAAAAGAGGAGATTTTCAAAAGCCTAAAGTGGTCCTGATATCCCACTTTTTGTTGTTGTTTGCTATTGTTTTAGCAGACTGTATGCTATGCATCTTGCCTGTGCCCTTAAAAGTTTATTGAATCATGTCACTTTCTTATCTAAAATTGAATTGTGCCTTGACTACAACTTCAGAACTGTGGGTTCTTGCCTTAAGAGACTGTGTCAGTGATGGGCATGGTGAAAGGCAATAGATTTGCTCTTCTTTATTAAAACTTAAAAAAAACATAACTTTTGTTATTTAATGTCATATCGTAGAATGGCCTGGGTTGAAAAGGACCACAATGATCATCTAGTTTCAACCCCCCTGCTGTGTGCAAGGTCACCAACCACCAGACCAGGCTGCCCAGAGCCACATCCAGCCTGGCCTTGAATGCCTCCAGGGATGGGGCATCCACAGCCTCCTTGGGCAACCTGTTCCAGTGCATCACCACCCTCTGGGCGAAAAACTTTCTCCTAATATCTGACCTAAACCTCCCCTGTCTCATTCCTCCTTGTCCTATCACTATCCACCCTGGTAAATAGCCATTCCCCCTCCTATTTATATGCTCTCTTCAAGTACTGCAAGGCTGCAATGAGGTCTCTCCGGTGCCTTCTCTTCTCCAAACTAAACAAGCCCAGTTCCCTCAACCTTTCCTCATAGGAGAGGTGCTCCAGCCCTCTGATCATCTTAGTGGCCCTCCTCTGGACCCACTTCAAGAGCTCCATGTCCTTCCTGTGCTGGGGGTCCCAGGCCTGGACACAGTACTGCAGATGGGGCCTCACAAGAGCAGAGTAGAGGGGGACAATCACCTCCATCTCCCTGCTGGCCACCTCTTTTTTAGTACAGCCCAAACACGGCCTTCCAGGCTGCAAGCGCACACTGCCGGCTCACGTCCAGCTTCTCGTCCACCAGGACCCCCAGATCCTTCTCCACCGGGCTGATCTCAAGGAAATCTACACCCAGTCTATAACACCTGAGAAAAATGTATTATGAAAGAATCCCTTTAAGTAAATAATAAGCAAATACGTTATAATCTACTCAGATAATCACAAGTGAATTTCTAAAACACAATAGTTCAGCAGCTTTGTTTCTTGCTAAAGATTTGAGAAGTGTCAATCAGCAAAGAGTCCTTAGTTGTCCTTAGCAGTCTATCTGGGAATGCTTGTTTTTTGTTTTTTGTTTTTTGTTTTTTTTTTAAATATCTGAGCCCATTTTGGGTGTTTGTGGTCTTTTCTGGGCGGGTAGAAAAAATTTCACTTGATTCAATAAATCAAATACTAAGTTCAGAAGCAGATGATAATGTGTTTTTGTTGTTGCTGCTTTGCTTTAAATTTATTTTCAGTTTATGAATGAAAATGCAGCCCATGTTCTATTTTGGTTGTTTGTTTTCCAAGACTATACTTACTCTAGATCCTCATATGAGGCAGTGTCTGGACACAGACTGCTAATAGTTCTGTTTATTACAATAATTTAATTTCTATGTAAAGTGAACTGCTTTAAAATTCAATATATGCTTATAACTGAACTTTTTGCCTTGAAGAATCCACTTCACTTAGGATATTTCAATTAAATGTAGCAATGAGATTTTTATGCTAGTTCTGCAATTTCTGCATCAAATTCCTATTTTCATCCAACAGCATCATGATAAAACCATAGCATAAAAGATTAATCATCATAAATGTCAAGCAGCAATTCTATTACTAATTAAGAATGTGAGCAATTTACGTCATTATTTAAATGACTATATGTATTTATGACTTGTTAAAGACATGGCAAATGTAGTGTAAAGGACATCTCTGTTTTTTTTAAGAGGTATTTTTAAATAAACTTATCAGAAGTATACTGCAGCTTTAATCTGAAAAGACACAAACTAAAATAACAATATTAGAAGCCTGCAATACAGATCATAAATCTGATCTTTCCTATGAATAAAGAATTGTTTATTCCATGCTCAATTAAATGGTCAAGAGAGCAACTTTCAAACAGCCATTAAAAGTTTGTTTGGGTTTTTTAGTTTTTCTTTTCTCCACCTTTGTCATATAATCCTTGATATATGGAGGCCAAAAATTAACAGAATGTGTTGGAAAAGGAACCAAGATGTTTATGGAGAATGGATCTGCTGCTAGTGTTGGTCTAGATGCAGTCTCTAATTTGAGTCCATAGATATCTGCTTGTTGAAATGTATATGAAGGGAGTGGGTGCTCTGTGATTGCTCACCCAGTTTCCCATACTTTTCAATAGGCATCTGGTATTGGGCTCTGATCATACTGCTCACACCTTTGTCCCCCATGCCTATGGAACTAAATCAGGGGATTTGCTAGCCCACCCAGTGGCCACCTCCTGGTGCTGATGTGCCAGTTTGTGTCTGAGTGGGAGAGAAGGATGAAATGGCATGGGCCAGACCCAGGTACAGATGTTTCTCAGCTCAGAAGCTGCCTGGACCTCACGCAAGGTGTGAGGAGAAGCATGGATGATGTCCAGACAGAATTGTAGAAGTGAGGTAGAAGTTGGTAGGGCTAAATATGAGAGTGGTTGAGGAGGTTTTGCTGATCTGGACATAGGGTCTGGACATAGAAGAGGGCAGCCCTTCTCTGTTGGAACAAGCCAACAGTGGGCACTGCTGCACTCAGGCTGCATGTCAGTCTTTGGCCTCGCCCACTGGTGGTAGTTTGTAAACCAGCATTACTTAAACAATAGTCATTGCCTCCTGTTTTAAATTGGAGTTCTTCAATCACTTTAATCAGAAAAGGAAAATGGCTCTACGATCCTTGCATGTGGTTATGTCTTTTGTTTTCCATGGCTGAAAATGACCAGATTGGAGAGTTAACAGAGGAACAGGTTGTACTTATATACCTTCCAAGTTTCGAAATCTCTCACTCTCAAATAGAAATTGGATCAGCATATCTCTTTATTTTCTGGTTGTTTTTTTTTCTTTGCTTTTTGTCTGTTTGTTTTTGTTCTGTACTTAAGCTGAGATTGGTCAGGGTGACTAGGTCGACTGCACTGGTTGGAGGACCCCTAAAGTACTGTCAAGATTAGTTCACAGCAAGAGACTATCCCATCTGTTGAAGCAAGTTTATATTAAACAGGTTTAAGCAGAAATTAAAAGTAAACAAAAAAATTAAATAACCTGACTTAATGTCTCTTTCTTTTTAATGAGAAGCTGCAGAAGTCAGAAGCAGCTGTACTTTGTTCTGTCATGATTTCATGCTCCTATTATTTTTTAGTTATCCAGCAAAACACAAGGAATGTAGAGCTATACTTAATGGAAGAAGTGAGGAGAAACACCCTTCATGGTCTGTTATTTAATACTTCCTTCTAAGCATCCTTCCTTCTCTGTAAAGAAGACACCAGCATTATTTCCTTTGTTTGCTTTCTGCTATGTTAGTTACCCTAACCAGTACCAGTACCTCTACCAGTTTTTTGTTAGTACTTGAAAATGCTTCCCTTCCAGGCTCAGTTGTGCAAGTGATTCTTTCTTGATAAGAGGACTTCTATAGGTAAGTACAGATAGATTTCAATGCTGATTTACAAGTTGAATTCCTTGTTTCATTCTGCCTTTCCTGGGATGTTGAGACCCTCCCCATTTTGTTGGTTAAAGCAGCAACCTATGAAATGACACTTATTTGCACACTTCACTGCAATGCCTTGCTAG
The DNA here is from genome assembly GCF_023343835.1 of Lagopus muta. Taxonomy (NCBI): domain Eukaryota; kingdom Metazoa; phylum Chordata; class Aves; order Galliformes; family Phasianidae; genus Lagopus; species Lagopus muta. Next base: position 71,829,292 of record NC_064434.1, read on the forward strand.
CAGCGAGAAAAGTTTGGTTTGGCTAAATCAGTTTGAATAAAATAATGAAAAATGCTGGTGAAGATAACTATGTGGCTTACCTTTACTTTTTGTGTACTGCTAAAATATAAACTGTGACGTTGATTTGGTACGAGAGATACAATGAAATAGAACAGTGAATCCAGTTAATTGCTGTACTTACTCATTAAATTGTTTGCTTTTTATTCCCTTGGTTACTGGAATAAATTGACTGTGAATATATGTTTACCTGACATTGGTTTTCTTTTATTTCCTTTTTAAAAATATTTTTGCTTTGTTGCTGTATTTTCAATTCTTCTTAGCCCCTTCTGTTTCTCTGCCTCTGCACATTTCCCTCTTACAAAAAGCATGGATAGTTTCATTTTTGTTCGTTCCAATCTGGACCTAGGATGTAAGGATTTTTTCTAAACGAACAGGGAGACAGGAGCATCTCTAACCCTAATAGACTTTTTAGATGATCTATTGAATTACTGGTACAAAAACGATATGAATTTTCATGTAGACTTTTATCTGGAAGTTCTGTTTTTCTTCCCCTCTTTCTTCTTAGACTAACTCTGGTTCTTCCTTCACGATTACCTTTAATTTTTTAAAACTTAGGACCTACTGTATTATTTTTGTCTTTTACTTCTGCATCCAAAGCAGTAAGATATGCATAGAGCCTTTTCTGGGGGAGGCTGGGGTCCAAGCAGTTAGTTATGTGCCTAAATCTGTCAGTTTTAAAAAATGCTCTTACTTGTCCTCTTTATCTAAATGGACCTTAAACATCATGGCCACTCTTTCTGTTGCAGCTTTCCTGTTCTTCTTCATAATCTGCAGCTGACATGATATTGTTGTTAATCTTTGGTTTCAGTACGTCTGTACTATTAATGCAACCAGAAGGTTGGACCTGCTTGTCAAATGCTGGAGTCTAAATTACTTCTTTGTCATTTAGAAGTGTTGGTATCATTATGCTTTCCCAGCAGTACTGTTCTTTACAAGTGCTTCAAGGTTTTAATATCATTGCTTAATTGAATATTTATCAGATGCCAACCCCAAATATTGTGGAGAGCTTCTATAATTAAGTTTTAGACCGGATGAAATCATCTACTTGCAATTAGTGTAGAGGAATTGTTTATTTTGCATAACTTTTACATATTTTTGTTACAAGCGTGTCAAGGGGATTTGGAGGATGCATTTCTCTGATGCATTCAGATTACATTCTTGCAAAATTGTGTTTTGCTGGAACTTATTTTATGTCATTTTAAATCTTATTACACAACCATAGTACCTGTGAAGGTGTCCTCCTAATTGAGTAACAGAAAGCAATTAAAGCTGTAATGGCCAAAATTTTGAAAGAACACTGTCTGCAAAAGTATTGTAGTTGTTCTCCAGGTGATACGTCATCAAAAGATAAATGAATGGTATATTTTCATCAAGCTGAACTTAGCATAGCATTTCTGAATAAATGGAGAAAAGAATTATTGGAGAAAGTAATGTATTAGTGGTACAGTTCCACATTTAACATTAATTTCACAGAACATCAGTGGGAACAGTGGAGTAATGTAAAAGCAAGTTAAATATTTAGAAATATGGGCAGGAAATAAAAAATAAAAAATAATTTAAAAAAAGCTGAATTAAAAAAAAAATCACAGAATGGTTTACATTGGCTTTAGGTCAAGTTCACACATCTCTTCCACAGGCTGGGATGCTTCCCACCAGACCAGGTTGCCCAAGGAGGCTGTGGATGCCCCATCCCTGGAGGCATTGAAGGCCAGGCTGGATGTGGCTCTGGGCAGCCTGGTCTGGTGGTTGGTGACCCTGAACATAGCAGGGGAGTTGAAACTAGATGATCATGGTGATCCTTTTCAACCCAGACCATTCTATGATTCCTTGGTGTGTTCTATCAAACCTGAGAAAACCCAAGGGTAGAAACATATTTGTATTAGGTGACTGGAGGAAAAGCAGCTTGTGGGTGAAAGGTAACAGGACTGACTACTTTTTAAAACATTATTTAGCTTGACTAAAAATAAAGGAAGAAAGGACAGAAGGACAATAAGGATGCTCTCTTCGCTTAGCATTTACATCACTTGGAAGTAGTAAAGGGACAGTGATTCTGCCATTTTCCACATATATTATCAGAATAAGCATTGCCTGAGGGAAGTGCATTCAGTAGCATATTGCATATGCTTTTCAGCCTGTGAAGTATCACACCTGCTGGAAGGAAATATTTTAGCAGATCATCTAGGAGTTGAATGTCTTTGGTCAGCTGGCAGACCCCACATGTTTTGCAAAGCAGCTGCTGAGCCCTGCACTGTATAGGAAGTTACCCTGAAGGGGAGTTTTTGTACTACCAATGACATGTTCAAAAAATAGATTATGCACTGTTTTCAGGTGTGTAAATAAATTGTCCCTTTCTGCAGAGTCTTATAAGTTATTAAAAGGCAAGGTAAGGAGAAAAAGATAAGATTTATGTCCAGGTGGCGTAGTCTGACACAAAGCAAATAGATCAAGGACATTGAAGGTCTGAGTAATTCAGGGAAAGAGTGAGCCTCCCTAGACATTTGCTGCAAATAGCCAAGCTTGCTTTGTTTTCCAGGTCATTTAATTTAATGAATAATGATTTTTTGCCCATAATCAAGACTGATAGCATACCTCCTCGTCCTGAGGTTGAGACCAGATGTTATACTTATTGCAATCTTGCAGAGGTTACTGATTGCTGTAGTTCACTCCCAAACAAGTTGTTTTTGTAGTAAGTGAGGCCTGTAGATATTGCAGTATGAGATGCCAGAGCTTCTGCTGTGTGAATACCCTATTCCCATGCTATGGAAAATATATAAAGGAAACTGTAATAGACCTAGAAATGGCATGTGTTGTTACAAGGACCTGGAATATGTGGTCATATTCCAGAAGAAGGAATTTATTTTCCTGTTGCTCCCCCACTCCTTTTCACCTCTGTCTGCAGCTAGGGACACAAAGACAAAAGCTTAAAGGAGTTGAATTTTGTTTGATATTTTTTGTTTCATATCTATGTTTTTTCTCCATTTTGAAAAATGTTACAAGGGATTCCTGTGAAAGGAAGTAGGGGGGACTGAAGACATTGAAATACCTTCAGGAAATATGTCTGTGAGGTGAATCCTTGTCTCTTCTGGAAACTGGGCTTAACCATAATACAATTTCTGTTTTTCCTCAAATTCTGACCCAGCTGCCTCTTAGTACACTAGACCCCAGGAACAGTAACTGTCTGTCTTCTGCTTTCTCCAGAAGGACTGATGTCTGCAGCAGCCTCATCTGTGAACATTGTCCTGTGTTCCATGGGCACCAACCACCACAGCCAATTAACCTAGGTTAATTACTCCCAACAGTTAATCTGCCTTTCGCTTGAGGTTGTTGCTTGTATTCGATGCCTAAAGAAGAGCTGATGTGCTTGAATGCTTGTCTCAAGTTACTTTTTTCCCCCCCTATACTTACAAACATGATTTAATTAAATCAGCAATCTCTAATAACGTTATTGAAATTTTACTTCTGGATTGATATGAAAAAGGACAAAGAGAAGGGTACTGTTGTACGTGACAGGCCATCCAGTTGCTCTTAGATATGGAATTTTTCTATAGGAAAAATCACAACCTTTGTGATCTTGTGAGATTTATCAGAAATCATTTAGAAAAATTAGAAATGTGGTCAAAAATATTTATTTAGGAAATCTGTGATTCCAGTGATCTTTCCCTCTTCCTGAACAGGAACGATTAAAATAAAGCATTTAGTTTTTATCTGAAATGTATTTCTAATCACTGGCTTACTTTTTAATTCAGTTTCAAACCTGAACTTGTCATTGTTTTTAAATATCACCTTTATTTTGAATTGAAATCTGTTTTGGATGGTTGTCATTAGAACAAAATACGGTACTGGAAAGTTCTTAGATCAGCTGAGATCACTTAGAAAATGCTCATGTTTTTAGTACTAATGTGTCTATTTGGAAATCATTGTAAGAAATATTTTGTTTTAATCTTACTTCCTTTGTTCTTCTTTATCTTAAGTTCTGCAGCACAAATTGTGGCATCATAGAACATCCAGAGTTGGAAGGGACCCACAAGGATCATAGAGTCCAACTCCTGGCTACACATGGCACCACCTAAAATCCAAACTCTATGTCTGAGAGCAGTGTCCAAATGCTCTAGGAGCTTGGGGATGTGACCACTGCCCTAGGGAGCCTGTTCCTTGCTCACTGCCCTCTGATGAAGAACCTTTTCCTAACACCCAATCTGACCCTCTCCTGATGCAGCTCCATGTTGTTTCCTTAGGTCTTGACCCTCTTTGGAGCAGAGATCAGTGCTGATGCTCTGCTCCCCTCATGAGGAGCTGTAGACTGCAATAATGCCTCTCCTCAAGCAAACAAAACTGATATTTTATATCTTTCATTCATCATTTCAATCCAATAACTCCTGCAACTTTTTTGAGCATCTCTAAGAGGTTTCGGGTAGATCTTGGCCATATCTTGTGTAGAAGTTTTAGATCTTGTCATCCATAGCTGCCTCACCTATGGCTGATTTGGTAGATCAGTTAGTATATACACCTTCTCAGCACTGCTCCATTTGCAGTGTAGTTTCTTTGCTCAAATCCATTGTCAATGGCATTTTCAGCTCAGGTGCCAGAAACCAAAGCTCTGTGTTGCAGTGCATGACCTGTAAGTACACATTTTCTGCTGCTGCTGAGCAGCAGAGTGGGGAAAGAAAAAGGAAAAAAAAAAAGAGTTGGAAACAGTGAAATTTTAAACTACTGCAGCACAATTGCCACAAAACATCTGCTAGTACTTTAAGAGCAAGTTATGAAGGAGCTGGATTATTTGCTGTATTGTAGGTGAAATCATTAACAGTGCATAACGTGCAATTGATCATATAGTAGTTGCTATGATAGCAACTGATAGCAAGTACATGTCTTGTTTATTAATTGGCTTGGCTGTTGTTTTTTTTCCTAAGGGATGAGTTGAAAGTTCCTAAACAGAATCAAAATCCTGCATACCGTGCGTTGCAATTCAATTTAGTCATGACAGCTAAGTCAGTCATGCACTCTTCCTGTTTTTTCATCTCTTATAGTTGTTATCTAGATGAAAATAGAATAACTTGATATGCAAAAAATTGAGTGTGTATAGTATAGCAGTAGTCAGCAATTCCATTTTGTGAAGTGCCATTGTGATACAGGCCTGAGCCCTGGGAAGATGGAGGATAAGCAGTGTTGCTCCCATTTCAAATGATGTTTAAACCTGTGGCTTTTTCTCCTATGGTTGCCACATCTGCTATAATTTCAACCTGCTACCAATACCAGAAGTTTATACTACAGAGTAAAGCTTAATTATACCATCTGAAGAAAAGTGTTGATGAATCAGTTCTTCACTAGGCTGAATATTAAAATGGCTCCAAATAAAATATTTCCTGCATTTACTAATCTGAAAGGTTTGTTGGTTGCTTGGCAACCTGGAGGAAAATGCAAACAGAATGCTGTTTTTCAGTAATGGCAGGTCATGCCAGTGCTTCATTGTCACAGCAGTACTTGAAAATGGAAGGCCACACGTACTAATCTATGTTTCTGCCCAGGTAAACACATCAGCCTCCCTCTGGACTTACAGACCCTCTCAGAAGGCATGCACTATCAGCTAGCAGATTAATCGCTCATAGAAGCCCATGTAGAAACTGCTAGTTGTGTAGCAATTCTCTTTTCTAAGGAGAATGTGAGGAAAAGGAATCGTCTTAGAAAGTCCCTTAGACTTCAAGCATTTTCAGTACCTCTAAGCATTTAACTGTGCTAGACCTATGCTCACTGTTGTCACATATCCACATCTTACGGTGATGACCAGTTCTTAGCAAACGTGAAACCTGGATTGATTGGGCTATGACTGTTCTTCTTTATATTCCTCTCCTTGTGAATTGAGAATTATTATTCCCTTTCCTCTTTGCAGCAGCTTTTCATGTTTTAGCAGAGTGATAACATGTTCACTGTTCACCTGTCTCCTCTTTATTTCCTTTTTTTTTTCTTTTTTTTTTTTTCCTTTATCCCATTAGCTTCTCTATAGCTCTCAGCTGCTAGATTTTCGATTGTTACAAATGTTCTCCTCTGGACTCTATCCAAATGCTCCACTTTATTCTTGACAGCTACTGCAGCTATAACCATACCTGTGCTGAATGCTTGTATCAGTGTTCCCAACTGAAGCAGTAGGAAGGACTTGCTGCAGTCTTGGATTTCAAGACTGCCTGCATATGCAGTGCGTGCAGGTTACAGTGGGTGGAATCAGACCTCGAGTACAGAGTACTTGCTCCTGGAGAGCACTGCTGGTGGGTCACTCCATCTGCTATGATGCACCCTCCCGGCTGTAGCCCCTCCACAGAGGATAGCAGCTGGGCACAGTGGTGCTAATATTGATGCCCTTACTATATCTCCAACTCTGTTTCAGTACTGTCCTTCTATGTCTCAGGCACAGCATGTCTTTGATAAATTCTGTCACTTTATGATGCGCATCAGCCCCCCTTTCCTGCAGAAATATTTTAAAACGTTTCTTGCCTGCTTGATGCTCAGTGCATCCTGCTACGATTGTGGTGGTAGGCTGTAGGTCTATGTGTAGAAAGGCTTTGATCACCTAATGTAATTGGTATTTGATGTTGACATCAACTGTCATTTCTTCACTTTTAAGTTTTTTTAAAATATATTTTTCACGGTAGGGTAAGGCAGCAAGTGTGCTATTGTTTTTTTCCTTGAGAGAGTTCTTTTCCTGGTAAGAAGGAGAAGCATCAGAAGCAAGATGGCTTTCATAATTTTCTGGGTGATATTCAACAGCCAGCTTCTCAAGAGAGTACTTGCAAGACCCGGTCCTGTGATGGTGTCATACTTTTAAGTCTGTTTGTTATAATTGGCCTTTATATTTTCTGGTGAGTTCCTTTCACACTTCCACAGCCTGTATAAATCTGCAAACTGATTATTTCTGTGTTTCATAAACTAAAATGTGGAATATATATATCCTTATATTAACTTTTCTGACTATGAAAACCTCACAGAAACAGTACAAAGAAATTTGAGAAATAAATGGTCTGGGCGGTATTTGTGCATGGCAGGGAAGCTGATGATTCACAGTTCTCCAGCAAGACCTGCAGGTGGAAGCTTCTGTGTCACTGAAGTGCTTTTGGAAATTTTGCATCGACATGTCTGAGTGTGAACTCAGGAGCCTCTTGTAAGTTCTTAAATAATTCTGTTCTATCTGTATTTAAAGTTTACCATAACTGTGCTAAAAAGTTGAAAGCCAAAATTATTTTCCTTTCTTTAGGCTGTGCTGTTCAGTTGTGATGGAACAGGGCTTTGTGAAAACCAGATGCAATCTTAGCTCCTGATGCTGCAGTAATTACAGACATGCTTAATTTTCAGTACAGAAGTAGTTTGTGGGAGACTTCAGAAATAACTGTGAGTGATGTTTCACGCTGTTTTGCCCACAGGCTTTTTTTTTTTTCCTTTGTAAATTGAAGTAACATTATCCAACAATAGCAACATTCAAAAACACAGCCTTTTCAATTTGCTTCGTTCTAGAAGTTTACCTAGAATTGGAGCAGTACAATTGCTCATATAATTTAAAGCTCTGAAAAAAAAATAGATTGTTTCTTAAAAGTGACGTAAAATCAAAACAATTCTGGGAGGTGACTGGGGACAACAATCCTTGTACCTTGATATTTTTGGCCATTTCCCTCCCCTGCCACCTTGGTTTGGTTTGTTGGTTGGCCACTGCTGTGGCCCTCTTTTTCCTTGTCCACCTATTCCCCGCCTACTGTATCCATTCTTAGCTTGGTTTTAGCATCCTGCTCCTTGCTCATGTGGTATTGCCAGCTCCTTTGATCTGCTTAAACTAAGCACACTGCAAAAGCAGCACCTGTCTTATGCAGCTTTGATTTGAAGGCATGGATCCTGTCCGAGGCTCCATTGTCCTTCAGCATCAAGGGCTGGGAAGTAATTTAAGGAAATGCTGCTGAGCAGCTGCAGTGTGTTATCTATTATGACTGGTCAGCAGGATTTTCCCTTTAGTCTTCTATCTGCAGGCTCATAAACTTTTTTTATAAAGTGTCTGACATCTGCTCGCAGGAAGGTGATTTGGGGATAAGCAAAAACTGTGCTGGTTGATGAGATTATTTGTAGGTGTTTTTTAATAGGTCATCTTGTATACTGAATAGCAGATGTGATTAATTGTGCTTTTCTCAATGGTGGAAGTATTCCAGCAGCAGAGATAATCAGTTCACGTTCATACTAGAGCAGACGTAACTGGGGTGCTGCAGCTGATTTTTCAGTCAGAGAAGTTTCCCTGGTAATTTTAATGACGTTGCCAGAAAGCTCATAGGGAATTCAAGGTGAATAAGCAGACCTGCAGGGAGCAGAAGCTGCCAGGTCCTGCTGTGCAGCCCGCTTGCTCTAGCTTGGACAGAAAGCAGAGTATGTGAGTCAAGGTAATTGGTCACCTGTCAGAGCCCAGATGTAGCCTGGTATTGCCCCTCCTGCCATGCCAGGATGGCTCCAGGTGCTTATGAGGAGAGGAAGGTCCTGGCAAAGCACAGAAGCTGCAAGGGCAGGAGGTGCAGTGCAAGATGCTCATCTCTTGAGTCACAGTGTGGTGTCTGGGAGGTGAGCCACCAGCAGAAACTGGGAGATGAAGTGCATAAATTTTTTTCTAGCACTCTGAAGATAAATATTTATTCAGGTTAGCTCCCTCTTGCTGCGTCTTTGCTTTCAGATTTAGTATTAATGATGACATTAATATTGAAATTGTCTACAGTGGGGTATAAACATAGTCTTGGTGGCTACAATATTTTGATTCAACATGGTTGGCCGGGCAGTGTAAATGGCAAGGTAATTGGAGTGTGGCTGGTGCTTCCTTAGCACCTTTCCCGTGAGAAGCACTAGGCAAATACTGGCCATTTGTCCAGAGTGTGTCAGTGTGTTTGGCCAAGGTAGGCACCTGGAGTTTTAGCAGTTCTTTGCTTGGTGGAGAAACTGTACCAATCTACATATGAGTGCAAAGGTAACTGGGATCGAGCCCCTTAAGAGCAGTAATGAGATAGAATGCAGAAAGCAGTTTGAATTAGACTTAAATGCTAGCAAATTCAGCAGGCCAGAAATAAAAACTGGTAGGGATTTTACAATCAAAACGCCAATTAAAGCTTTACAGAGCTTATAGGAGAGGTTTAAGCTTAAAGCCCTCATGAAAGCCTGCAGAACATACGCCAGAGCAGAAAATTAGCAACAGTTTGCAGTACCTAATTCCTTTATCCACAATGAACTGTGTCATCTTGAATAGTGGCTGTTTGTCATCTGAATGAACTACTGAGAGTACACTTGTTAGAAGGGAAAAGCTGAGGTGGTGTAGATAGTAGGGACTTACACAGGGAACTGCGTGTGACTGAACAACAAAAGTAATCTTCCTCTTCAGTTGGTGGCATAAAACCAAGTTCAAGGATGATACCGAATAGTTTTGCTTTAAAAAACTTCTTGCATTAATTTTTATTTGCGTGCTCTGCTTACAGCTATATCAATCTAAGTCTTGTTAAGATGTGCTTCTTTAAAAACAGTTTACGATGCCGTTTCAGGGTGAAGGATGGATTTGTGAACTGAGAATTCATAATTCCTGCACTTTGAAGATCTTCTATTTTTCTCTTTATCTGTGAGAAAACATTTGGGGCCACAGAGTATTTCATAGCTTTTACAGCAACAATTTGTTGATATATAAACTGTGATGCTGTAGTATTATCATTGTGCTGCTTTTAAACATATAGAACTGAGAACGTTGACACACAGATGCTTCAGTAGGATCAGTTTTTCATAGGATGATCAGCAGGTGACAGGAGCAGTTGTTAGTGAGAACAACAGAAGATGTTTTAAAAGATTTTGGAGGCAACATCTTTAGGAAAAGACTACTTCTACTCAGTGTTGTAGAGTACCCATTAGAATGTTTTATGTCTTATTAGGCGTAGAAAAAATATGATTAATATTAGTAGCAATATGTGGCTAATCGAAGAGTTTTTTAACCAAATCTGAAAATAATGCCTCAGGAACAAGGTGTCTCTATGATGCATTTAAAACTTTTCTAGCTACTTGTTTGAAACAACCCAAGGGCAATTCTCTGCAAGCAATTCTAACAAAGGACAAATTTGCAAGGTTAGATTGATCTCCTACTCCTTGTGACAGCTGTTGGGTTTGTTGGGGCAGATCAGTATACATCCTGTACATCTGAGTAAGCTGTGTGAGTTTTGGGAAAGCCTATCTGAAATACAATGCATACATTACACTTTTTCAGTAATTGTGACAGAAGCTCAAATGATCAATCCAGAATGACTGCCCCAGTATTGCGCTTTCTCTGATTCTACCATTTTCCTTCATTTTTTCATTCTTAAAAGCTCTTGCATATCACAAGTAACTAAATATTTTAAATTAGATGCATTTGCTTCTGTCCAAAATTGAACTTAAATAAATTCATTTGGATGTGATATAGACTTATGAACTTATTTCTCTACTTGTTCAACATATTGGTTTTATGAGATAAAGGACGGACTGGGGTTCAGAGAACTAGTTGGCAGATCTGTTACTGAGGTAGCGTAGTCAAGGCAACTGCCCATGGAGACAATTGCTCATGGCCCAGCCTAAGGAAAGTCAGACATGAGGGCAATTCTTGGAGAGGAGAGAAACCAGAAATGTCTGATTCTGGTACAGTATTCCCTGTCTTTGGATTGTAAATGTATCCCAGGATTTATGAATCTGTTTTCCTCAAAGTTAGCAAATAGCCAACTGAAAATGTGTGTGCCTCATGCTCTCTCTGTGCTAATCATGTAGTTGGTGTTGGTTCTTCCACCAGATCAAGCAGCAGGCATCTCACAAGAATGATTTTACCTAGCTTGATGAGTGAGGCTATGTTAGAAGTAGAGAGTTACAAATAAATGCTAATACCATAGTATTGGTTTTCTGCAAATGAACCAAATGCTGTTCAATTCTGATTTTTAGTGCTCCTTTGGCATGCAATTTTAGACAATTTCCAGTTGGGCAAAACATAACAAAGCAACACTGCAGGTTCTAAGTCTGAGTATGTTTAATACAAGTAGTAGGAAATGATTTTATGTTTAGAGATAATTTTGAAGCGTTTTGTTCAAGTACAAAAATGTGGTCGAAAGACAACAGTACAAATTCAAAAACTCTTCTGTTGCTCCATATGACCCTGTCAGGTTTAGGAAAGTAATGAACCATTGTGTAGAAATCAAAGAAAGTGTGGGAACAGTTATATTTGCAGATGTGAAGGTGTAGTTCTTTAGAAAACTTTTTAAACAGAGGTTTCTTTCTGTCTTATGATTGTCAAAGTAGCAATTATTCTAGAAGTGTACAGCTGAGTAATTTGTTCTGAACTTTTTCATTCCTGAAGTCTTAGCTTGTCACTGAAAAAAAGTAACTGAATTCATAATAGCTTTTTTTGATTTTTTTTTTTTGTTGTTTATATTACTGTATATGTGTATAAAAGATGTATTACTACATGCTTAATAATTACTTGTTCAGGGACATAGAATAAGTGAGAACAAAAATTCCAAGGAATGTATGCTTCTATTGCAACTTAACTCATGTCACATTGCAGATAAATTTCGTAGGCTTTACGTCAGAGAAGAGATGGCAAACAAGGGCAATGTAGAAATTGAGGACATTTTAACATGTAAATCTTTAATACCTCACAAATTAAAAAAAGAGTAAATAATGTGTCTGTGGAGCTTATAGTTGATAGAACTATGTATTAATTATTAGAAAGGATGACAGGTGGTTAGGAGTAGAAAGTAAAACTCCTAGAAAAATGCAGGCTAATAAAAGGAATTAGAAAATGAATACAGTAGAATCTCTAGTTAACCAGATAAGGTAAAATAGTAGATTCTTACATGCACATCTGCAAATACATCGCATTAATTAGAGCATGCCTGAGGCTTTTTTGACAAGGAAAGCATTAAGAATATTTTTCTAGAGTAACACTAGTTTTATGATTAAATTATTTGCACTTTTTTTTTAATATGTGTGAGTGATAATATGAGTGCAGAAGGACTGGATTACTACAAATAGCAGACACTGCTCCAGATTCTCTTTCTCACTTGGGATTTGGTTAGAAACAAACTACAACTGAACAGAATTTGATGCTCTCATATCAGCATTCTCTAAACCTCTCTGTCTGTTACCAAAGGCAATGCGGACTACAGTTTTGTTCTGTTTGTGGCCCTCCTCTGGAAAGCTCCAATAACAAAGCTAGACTTCAGATGTTCTGCTTGACTGGCACAGACAAGACTGTAACAGAGTTGGGGGTTATGGTTCCAGTGCGAGAGCTCTGTTTACACAGCATCCACCCACACTAGTTCTTACTCTTGTGCTTGCTTTCATAAATGTCCCTGCTTACAAGATTCTTCAACAAAGTATTTTCGACATGTATTGTACATCTTGTCTCACCCTCCAGTAAAACCTCCATTTAGTGTAAACACCAGGCAAGTACAACAGCCTTCTTCCTGTGAAGATGATGAATTCTGACCTCAGGGAAGCACAGCTCAGCTACAGGCAATAGCTAAACTCCAGCTGACTTGAGCGGAACTAGGAATTGGCCCTTGATGTTCAGCTCTCTCATCTCCAACTAGCTATGGACAGAATAAGGCCTGGAAATCCACATGTTTATACTTTGCATTTGTTCATCAGCTAACTTTGTCTATTCCTTAAATCCTGTGGGTTTTTTGTTGGTCTTTTTTTCCTTCAGCTCAGGAACTTGGATTACATCCACATTCATACTTGGGGAAAAAAAAAAGGCTTTTGGTGTGATTGTAAACTAAAAAATGAATATGAATATGTAAGCACTTTATAGATCAACAGATAGCTGCATCGTTGCTATGGGTGTTCATTCTAGAAGTTACAGTATGTTCTTTATTTTTGTTTTGTCTTTCTTGCCTTGCAGTGTCTATTCACAACAGAAGTATGTGTTCTGTCCTTCAGTGACATCAACAAGTCTGTTTTTTCATTTTCTCTTGTAAACTTTCCTCTGGACTTTCCAGTGGACTGCTCACAAACTCCTTTAAAACATGATATGAGGACAAAGCAATTGTACAATTTCAGTGAGGCTCAGACTTTCCTACCGGAAGGCATAGGCATAGGATTCTTTCTGCAGCCACACTCTTCTTTTCCAGGCAGCAAGAATGTGTCTGTCTGGGCTAGGATGAGATGAGGTCACACACGCACCTTAGAGCTCTTTTCTCACAGTGTGCAACTCTGTGTTGCACAGATGCCTATCTGTGGCTCAGAGAAATCGTTCCATGTGTTGAGGCTACCAACATAATTTCAAAGGAGAAGCAAGAGGTTTCAGTTTTATCACAGAAGTTCAAAAGCTAGGACTCTAAACATGCCTCATAAAATGACAGTCCTGGTTCACTCCATTCAGGTTAAGCTTTGGATGGTAGCAGATAGAAGCTGTTTTTCATTAGCAAAACACTCATAAAAAGTTTTATGGAAATAAAGACTATATAGGAATGGGTTATGTGACTGGTTATGGTGTCATCAGGTACCACTAGAAATGCTCACAAGGAATCAATTTGATTGGATATAGAGAGAGGTTAAAGTTTTCCTTCAAAGGATGCAGTTTATCACAACATCAGTAACCTGAAACTTTATACAAAAGAAAACATTTTTAAATTGAAGAACTTCCCATTTTATCTTGCTTGGCTTCAATTCTGTAGCTCTTGACTTGCAGTCTGAGAGATAAGTGATAATATTCTTGCTTTTCAGTATTTTTCTCAAATTGTTACCCACAGTTTAGAAGCACAACCTAAAAAAAATAAATAAAAAAATCACACACACACTAAAAAACTTCTATAGAAGCTTTGTCCAATCTGGATATTGGACATTTGCTTCTGACTTGTGTGAGGTGTTTCTATCAACCAATCAGAGCATATTGGGAAATTGTTTAAACTGTTGTGGGCATCATTGTGGTCTCTGCCAGAAAGACCGAAGAATGCAAGCATCAGTAAGGGAAAAGTGAATATGGCAGCAAATGAATGTTTTAGTTATTGCAGTGTTGCAAATAGGTAGAAAAAGGGATTATTACTTATAAACCTCTGGAAAACAGTAGGTTTGGGAGGAAGTGACCTTAAAGGTACCTCAACAGTATTTTTCATAACAGTGCCGTTACCTAAAACGCTTTGTTCCTTTGTTCCTTTCCTGCTTTATTTCTAAATCTTTTTCTCTTCCTCCTTCAGATCAGTCCACTAACTTACCAGCCATGCTTAGTCTTACTGTCAAAACACTGAACAATGTACATGTTCCTGTATGGTGAATTTCCATGTGCGTTTACTCCCCTTGTTACAAGATGAAGTTGTGGGATAATAAATGGAATTAAATGAAAGTATATGAAGGGCATTTTATTGCATGGTGCAATTGGTGAAAGTATACTTGAATGGAAACTTGTGATTAGAAGGGAATGCTAAGAGAAAATAAGAGGGTAGGATAGACTTACAGCTCCTCTGTATGGAGTGGCATGGATAAAGAGAGAGATATACGTTGCTTAGACAGATGATGTAGATTTGTCAGCAGAGGGAGCTACACAAGTTGTTGTGCAGCATGTGGTATGCTCCAAAGTAACTTGAATATAGGACAGATATGGCTGAGTGTCTGTCCCTGTGCTCAAGATCCTACCAGCAGCACGAGGCAAAGGCCTTAAAGGTGAATTGCATAGTATTAAGGCAACCTGTGCATAGGAATAAGCAGTACTCCAGACAGCAGGTCAGTTTTGTAGCAACAGCAATCCACTAAGCAGGCAAACTAGCTGCAAAGGAGCATCATGCTGCAGTAATCAATTATGTGATCAACCTGTTGTGGAGGGCAGAGACAGAAGCAAGGAGGAAGCCTAAGTCTGAGTCTTTCAGATGCATGAATGGCAATGGGAGTCTTAATAAGCTCTAAAACCTCTGATAAGTAGGGTAAGACATCTCAGAATAATTCAGCTTAGACCTCCGATAGGACTCTTTTGAATGTGATTTATCAGGACAAACAATATTTAGTCTCTTGGATTGTTTACAAAACCTTTAAACTTAATAGTTCTGTAAACATTCATTTCTTGTCTATCTCCATTAAGTACTACAGGCATTTCTAAGTGTGTAAAGCTGAGGCCTAAGTAACATGTTGTTGGGAATAATAAGATTCTTACCTGGAATTTACCACTGAGCTTAGTGAGATATCTGTTCTCCCTGCTTACCTCAGATTTTAGAAGTAAATCTCTGCAAAATGGTAGGGATTAATAAACAGGAACGGTATGTTAAATAAAATGAAAGAAGTCATCTCTCACTTCAGGCATTTTTTTTGTGTTTATTACTGGTGGTTGAATACAACTGAAAAATATTCTGTGGTATTCCAATAAAATTCTGAGGGGAAAAGAAACAAGTTTTTGGTATTATATTTATGTCTACAATTAGACTGACTCATGATAGCTACTATACCTGTTGACCATTAATTCACTGATGTGAATTGATAATTGTTATCTGAATGTAATCAAGAGTGACTTAAAAAAAACTTTAAAATGGCCAGAGATCTCTGAATTTGTTTTAATGTGTTCATAGTGAACCTTTTGCAAGGGAAAAACAGCCTTCTCCTTTGCTTTACAGGGGAAAAGTGCTTATAGATCTTGTTTGTATTTTCAATTTCAATATGATGTCTAATTATAACACTTCATGGAAATCTGAAGGCACTGGAATGAAAAATACTTTTCATTTGAATAACATGAATTCTGATATCGTGTCATGGATGGCTTCAGCCTCTTATAATAGCATGCAAAAACAATGTTGATATTTATTAGAGTTTTTCTTCACCTTAGGAAATCTGAAAAGCTGCCATATGGCATATGAAGGTTATTCGGCTGTTTTTTCTTTTTCTGACACTGCACAAATAATATCTTTTTTGTTATTGCATAGGTACAATCCTGTACATTCAGAAGAGATTCTTACATGGGCATCAAGCTTAGGATATGCTTTAATTTACATTGATTTTGGCAAAACTGTTCTTTTATGAATGTGTATCTGCCACTCCTCTCAGTTTGTGTCACGTGGAAACTTAATGAGGGTGTACTCTGCCCCATCTTCCCAATCACTAATGACAGCGTTAAACAAGACTGGTCACAGTACTGATTGATGGACTTTGTCACTAGTTACTGGCTTCCAACTGGCCTTGCACTGCTGCTCTCCGCTCTCAGGAATCAATCATTCAGCTAGTAACTCATTCTACTGTGTGCTGCAGGAGCTAGCCCTTGACATTCCAGTCCAGTGCCTTTTCTGGTAGTTGGAGTGAGATAGACAGAAGTAGGTTTTGTATGGATGTGTTGACAGTCACAAAGAAGTTCCTCTAGCTGAGTATCTGCAAGAGAAGCAATAGGCTAGCTCTCCTGTTATGAGATGGAGAACATTATGACTTCTTTTTAGTACAGAGTGGAGAGAATCCTAACACAGGAAGTACATAGTTGAGCTTGTGCGATCCTTTTAGAACACCATATTCTCAAGTTAACCTTTTTTCTTGCATAACTCTTCGTTTTGAGTGCTTCTTACATGCTAAAGCTTCTATACCCTTAGTCAAAGGCAAAAGCCTTAGCAATAACTTGAAAATAAATAATGGCTGCTCTCTGTAATCTAACTGCACAGGCTTAGTTACATCTCATCAGTAAATATTCTCTCAAATGCTGCTAAATGTTAAATGTATTCAAAGGGATAAACTAAATTGAAACAAAGCTTAGCTGCAAAACCATAAAAATATTGTGTTTACTTGTATAGAATGTCTAAATAGTACAACAGTAAATAATACAGTACTTGACAAAATATTCAGCTTTGTAAATGTTGCCTTTTAGGTTTTTTTTATTCTACCGTTAAGTGGTTCTTTTCTGCACAGATCTGAGTGAATGAAAGAGTGCATTTGCAATGTGTAGCATAATCCTCCTTGGGTATGTATTTTATGTACCAGAAGAAGTCTAGTAGGTCATTTCAGAAGTCCACAACCATCAGTGTACTTACTCCATCAATGACTGTAAACAGTTTCCCAGGGAGTGGTAAAATAAAGATTAGCCTGTATTGGCACTTCTTTCTAATACTCTTCTAGATCCAATATCTGCATCTCAGCAACTTCCTGGTGAGATGGCACTTCATTATGTCTAATCTTTAACGGAAGCTTTTCTTTGACTTTACTGAGTTTCACTTCGAATTCATGTAAGTTTTTCTCATACCACAGTGTCCTTTGGCTTGGATTGCTACTAATCTACTATGTACTGTGTGAAAAAAAGACTTCAGTTTGTTTGTGCACCTAGTTCCTACTGGCTTTGTTTCATTCTCCTGTTCCTTCTTGCAGAGGCAGTGGGCACCAATACTTGTCCAGTCTTTTCATGACATTTATAATTTTGGTAGACCATTTTCATGTTCCCCAAAGTAATTCCTATTCCCGACTGAAGAGGAATAGTTCAGGCGTATGTTCCTTGGATGGAAGTCATTCCATATCCCTTTTGCCCTTCGCTGAACAGTTTCCAGCTTTAGAATGTCCTTTCTGAGCTGAACCACATGCAGTATTCAAAGTGTAGCAACCACAGATTTTCACAGAGGCACAGCAATGTGTTCATCTATTCCCTTGCTAGTAATTCTAAACATTTGATGGCCTTTTCTGCCTGTAAGTGAGCGCTGAGCTTTTCATGAACTCTTGTGACCTCAGGATCCCATTTCTGGATTATCTGGAGCACAGAGCTGTCTATTTGGTTTGAAGCTAAAATTCTTTATTGACATATGCATCACTTAAGTACATGAACACACACGAGCTGTTGAAAATTTAGTCCTCTTCAGATATCTTGTAGATCTGTCTACTCTAGTGAAATAAGTCAACATGAGTTTACAGTTAGTTAGTTTGTTTTACCTCTTACTCAGCATCTTAGGATATTAAGAAATGAACGCTTTTAATGAAGTTGTTAGGGTCACCTGGGGATTTTCCAAAATATTTGCCTCAGCACTCTAGGATAAAAGTATTAACTTTTATCAAAGAAGACAGTTATTAAGCTCAGGTTATTACTAGTGGGGAAAACACCAGTCTCAGCTGCATACTTGTATCTCAACAGTTCTATTGTCTGATGATCTTTTGTAAGTCTCTATCAGTCGCTATAGAGTACGATGGGTTAGTTATTTTCTTGTGATTCTCTCAGATTTGATCCAGAAAAGAATTACTTTGTGTTGTTTTTTGTTTCTGCTTTTTTTTTTTTTTAAACACACTTTGACATTATTTTTCATTTATTCAAAGTCCACATTGCACCATTCAGCCAGTGTAATTGAGAGCATAAAATAAGCATACGTGTAATTTAAAGCCCATTTGGTACCAATATTGTTTAAAATGCTTTTGGTATAAGTGATAATCAGAGTCCTCATTTTGAACGTAAAAATAATTATTTTCTCCATGTCTGCAAAGCAAAAAGTACAAAGTATAATTGTGTTCTTAAATTTAATCTGAGGCCACTTCTAAATGAAATTTGCATTACCATGAAAGAAGAGAAGTACTGCTATTCATTTGTCTAGCGCATACTGTTTTGTTAGATGTCTCATTAGAAATTACATTAAATGAGCACAGAAATTTTCTTTCTCTTTGAATATATTTTATCACACTATTTTACTTTCGCACTCTTTATTTTGACTGCATCTACAGATGTAAGTGTCCTTTACTGTGAAGTACCTGCCCACATCTGCTAGTAATTTTCAAGCTTTTGAACTGTTCAGATCTGTTCAGATCTTTTCTTTTATTAGTTGCATTCAGATTCACCATATTGATTTATTTTTGTTATGTTTTGCATGACATTTATTTTTACAGAAACTACAAGATGGTATTATTTGATGAACAGATCAGTTTTCTCTTATAACGAAGTCTGTACTAAAACAAAAAGAGAATGAAGTGACTGTCAAAAAAGCAGAAAACAAAGCAGGAGTGTACAGGCCCTTTATTCCCGAGCATCTAGACATGCATAGTATGCTCTCACAACTTACTTGCTTTCTTAGGACTCAGTGTAAAGCTATTCACTTCTGTTTCCAGGGCTGCTTATATATATATATAGGAAATAATCCAGCTTTTTAGGAAATATATATAGGAAATAATCCAGCTTTTGATTACCATTTTCTATGTATTTAGACAGATGAATGAAAAAGTGAATATGAATAGTCTTAGGAAGCTAGGTATCTTGTCATGTTATATGAATGTATAGGGTTATATGAATACATAGGCTTCCCAATCCCATGCTCCATTTTCTGTGTTTTAAAGGACATGACTGTTTCCAGAAAATGTTGAATTTTTGCAAGTAGGAATGGAAAATCCTCCCTTCAATCCTAGACCTGACTGTAAACCAAGTCCAGACACTCTTCTGGGTTGTGATCTGGAATGCCATCTCCTTCTGGCCGTGCTGAATGCAGTAGCAATTGAACCATTGAGAGCCAACACCAGCTCCTGCTGTGTCCTCTTCTTCCTTTCAGTTGCTTAGCTACTTAATTTCTGGAGTCAGTGTTCATCTGTATGTCTTTTTCTTCCCATTATCCATGGCTTAAACTGGATTCCATTCTGAAAGCCTAGCATCCACTTGTAAATTAAACCTTAACTCGGTTTTACACTCTGAAAACAGAATTACAAATTAAAGGCACTTTAAAACCTCTTTGTAAAGTCAAGCTTGGACTTCAGTGTTGTGGTTGAGCAAGAGTTATTTGTACCAAGTTGATATCTTATAGTGAATATTGGGCAATCTGTGGACAATATAGACAGCAGGTATTTTTTTTGGTAATTCTTAGGAATGAGATGTGAATTCTGCTGGTGCTGAACATGTCTCGTCTTTCTTAACATTAAAGGAGCTAAAAAAGCTTCAGACAGCTCATTAATTCAGATTTCCAGGAATCAAAAAGGAAGGTGAAGTCTTTTCATTATGCATGAAGAAAACTTAGGATCCATTTCTCACCCACTTCAGTCCTTTCTGTTGTGCTTCTTTTCATGAGAGAGTGCTGCTACGCTAGGGATGGAGTGGATGTGGATGTTCTATACACACAGAGGCTATTTGACTTACTTTGTGTTTTTATGTTCACAGCTTGGAAATCTCTAAAATTTGCTTCCAAATAATACAGATCAATTTTATTTTAGATGTTTTATGAACATACAGCTGAGACAGTGTTGCCTGCAGTCAGAAACCTGTATAATCCTTTTAATTTTGAATGTAGTAAACATTTTAAAAATGGTACACAAGATTCCATCCACAGCCCTGCCATTATAACTACACTCAAAATGATATCATAAATTACTGAAAGTTTCAAAAGCATTTTATGATGGGAAACTATCTCCAGGTGAATTTTAATCACTAAAAGCAATTTAAAATATGTATCTTTCATTAGATTTGCTTAAAAATCATGACTTTAAGCAAATCAGTAATTATCTCTCTTTAACCACTTAAGTTAAATCTCAGTGCACATCCTGCTTCACTAGACTCATTCCCTTCGTTAGGGAACTGTGATTCAGAAGACCCCATTGTCATGCTGTTCATGAAGCTGTTCCTCAGCCCGCTTCAAACAATTGGTGGCTTCAGGACTCTTTTAATAGATAAACTTCTTTGCTGAATCAGCATCCATGTGTTTTCCCCAGAGAAGTGGAGAAAACATCAGATGGGTTTCCTCTCTAGTGTGAATTTAAATTGCAAAACTTATGACAACAGCTGCACAAAGTTTGATTTAGTGTCTTCTCTTATATCCTCTCAGGGTTGACCTTCATGCTATTTCTAGAATTCTTAGTAAATCTGAAGAGCGGGATGGGAATTAAAATAAATAAATAAATAAAACCTATGAACCTCAGTTGCTGGAGTCTGCTTTTTGGTGCCATCCTTTTCTTTATTATAGTCTCCTGTAAAGGGTCAGGAAAGTGTCCTCATGTTTCGGCTGCTATTTCACTGGTTAAAGAGAGATAATTACTGATTTGCTTGAAGTCATGATTTTTTTTGATAGCATTATCCTTTGACATTTAGCAGTCTAGCAGTTCAGAATGAAACATGACTGGAAATCTTTTTTTTAAAATCCTAATTTTAATTTTTCTTCTCATTTCAATTGGATGGTTCAAGGTTATTTCCTTTCCCATTCTATCCTCTCTGAGTATCCACTGGCAGTAACCTGTAGCTAATAGGAATATGAAGGTAGAAATTTGCAAGACTCTGCTATTTAAGTGCCAGTTCTTGGTTTTGTTTTCTGTCCTTTTGTTATTGTAAACACATTAGGGGAAGATCTTTGTCCTTTGTTTTGTAATTTGACAGTTTAAATGTTGATCTAAACATACTGAAGGGGATAGAGTTAGCATTTGATGAGCTGAAACCTCACAGCATGACTTTTGGAAGTCTGCATGCTCATTTTCTTCCCCTGTAAGGAATTAGTAGCTTTTATGTGTAGGAGAAGCAGTCAAATTCCCTCAGCATAAGAGTAAATATCCTTTCATCTCCTATTCAGGAATGGATTCTTAAGGTCAGGAGAAGTTTGGTTCAGTTAATTCTTGCTGAATTTCAATCTTGACATTACTGAGAGAGATCTTCATTAATGGATCAGATGAAATTGTCAGACTCATCCTGATTTCATTTTGCATTTGAACAATGTCAGTGCGAAGGTCTGACCAAAGCCATCTTGGTCTAAGAATTTCATATTCAGCTGGACAGCCAATGTTATTCCACCTATGTGTGAAATGACATATATGAAGTAACACTTATTCTCTTCCCATTCTATGTGATTGCCTAGCTTTTAAGTCTTTTCACAGAAAATCAATCCATCTTCTTAACATAAATGTTCGTGTATCCATGTTGTTTGCTGGATTTACATCTGATTTCAAATCCCTTGAGTTTACCTGATATTTTATCACCAATTCCTGAAACTAAAATTAATGATAGTTCAAGTCCTTGATTGCGTTCATAAGCGTACTTAATATATTGATTTATCTGTGAGTAGCATCTTGTTCTGTCAAACCATCAGCATTAAGGGATTCCCTGTGTGTGGAGCCGAAGTATCCTGAAACGCTTAATGGGTGAAGATCATCGTGCAAAAAAGTGTGGTTCAGAGTGGAGAAATGGTGTCTGTCTCACTCCTGCACTCTTTTCCTTGATAACAACTGTGGAAGTGTATGGTAGTTGAGGGTCAATTTTGTTAACTTCAGTGTCCAACTGCCTCCAAAACCCTTGTTCCACAGCACGTTGAAGTAGCCTAGAGACATCTCTTGGATTTATAATGTTATTCAGAAGACATTCGTTTCAAGATTACACTGCGATTAATTTATTAGCTAAATTAGTCGTCTTAAACTAATCTCTTATTCACTACGTGATCACTTTGCACGTATGGCTTATAACTAGATTAGCCTGTGCACTCAATAATGTTCCTTTCTAATTTATGGGAGACTTTTGGAAAAAAAAAATTGGTAAAGGGGAAAAATAAACAGTGCAATTACAGATGCTGGCCAGAGGAATTAGGCTTCCTTTTGTAGATGAAATTGTTGTGGGTTTTTTTTTCCTAAGAACATCAGCAAGTTTTAAAATTCCACTTTCCTTTAATCTACTTGTAAATATTTTTCTGTTCTTTCAAAGCAATATTCCTTCATGCATATTTTATCATTTTTTAATTCATAATCTTGCCAGGGGTAAGGTAATGTATTTGTAAATGTATGTTTTGCAATACTATGGAGCTGGGGAGTGTGGTCAACCTAGATACCCTTCTGTGCATGTCCCAAGCCTTATCCGGTTGTTAGCTATGAAAATAAGGAAGACATCTTTCTATTGCATGGAACGACTACATCTTGCTTGGCCTTGTTGCGTAGTTAGTTTTTCAACCAGACTTTAGGTAAGGATGGAATGACTGCATCCTAACCTGAAAATACTAAGATGATACCTATGAACTGTGGCTAATAAGAAGCAAAAGCTATAGAAATTACATTGTACCTTCTTAATGAAAGCCTGAAGTCATTTCTTTTTTTCTGAGGCGGATTATTTAGCAGGTTTCTTAATTTCTATCGGTTCAAAAATAGTGCTTCTTTACTTGCCATGTGGGCACAGAGGCATTTAGCCTTTGCAGCCACTGTATAATTTTCTATAGCGTATGAAATTATGAAGTTATTGCAGCTCCAGCACCACACTTGTGCTTTGGGATGAGGTGTGTGTGTATACTGTGTGGTTTTGATGTGAGGAAGGCTGGAATGGTGTTAATTCTCATCTGCCCTACTGTGAGTGGAGCATTACAGCACTTACGGTGTGGCCTTTCTGGGCAGAGCTGTTACAAATTCTCACAAGGAACTTTAAGAAATGTTCATTGCTAAGGACTCAACTTCCAAAACCATGTTTCTGTCTGAGGATAACTCTTCTGGTTTTTAGTATCCTGTCCACTGTATCAAGTTGGGTCATTTGTCGGAGAATGGAAATAAAATTTTAGACTGTGATCTCTTTTTCCAACAATAGCAGTGCTAAAAAGAGATGGAACTGATAAAAAGAATATTTCCATGACTTTAAGTATCTTATGAAAGCTGTCTGCTTTGAAGTGTTTGAGCAAGTCCTTGTCAGAATACATTAGCGAGCATGGAACATACAGAGCTATGCATTAAGACATAAGAATGGCTGTGCCAGCTTAGACCAGAGGTCTGTCCAGCCCTATGTCTTTATTTCCAACAGTGCCAGTGGCAGACTGTTAGGGAAGAGTCACAGACAAGGCCAGTGTACAGCTGCAGCTTTCCAGAATATTCTCCTAGGCTCCCATGGTCTGTGGCTCAGGGACTTGTCAATGTATAGTGTATCCTGGTGTTTAGCTGCCTTTTGTAGGCACTGTAAATGCATCACAAAGACCTGCCTGGGCGTCTACCCTGCAAAAATGTGTATTAGGACACTGTTGGTCACTGAACCCAGTCAGCCAGAGAGGGACACCGTTCATGTGCCCAGACACTGCTGTGTTTGTTGACACTGGCGTGAAGATTTCATGCTCCTGTAGAATTTTCCAAGATTTTATGGAAAGAAAAATAAAGGGGTAAAAAAAAAAACCCCAAAAAATAAAAAACCCAACTTTATAAAGGTTAAAAAGAAAAAAATGCATGCATATATGTCATGTCTTTGTTTTCAGGATTTGAATCCTGGACCTTGCATATCTTCTTAGGTTTTGACCACTTGAACTTGAAGTGCCTCCAGATGGCTTACCCACTTTAGTTCACAATGCAAGACCCCACAGTGGGACAGAGTTCTGCGGGATGCTCACTGCCATAATTTTCTGCAAATTTAATGAACAGGAAAAGCATGTGGAAGCTGAGTCATACTGGGGTGAGAGCCAGCTGGCTGTTTGGAAATGGCTGATGCTTATGGTCTAATTCACTTTAACTACTGCATCTTCGCTGACTGTGGAGAAGACTCACCTGGACTGATGAGTCTGTAGCTACCTTTCTTCTTCCCCAGCAAGGGGAATGTGAGAGGGAGAGGATTTTCTTTAATCTTCTTAGTGTAAATAATGACAACATTTTCCGTGGGATACTTGGGAGATACTGATCTTGTTTTCCCTTTTTTCCACTCAGCTCCTTTTTATCCACCCTGAGTTGGTGGAAGAATACATTTTCATCAAGATGGGTGTAAATTGCTTTCAGTGATAAAGAGAATCAAATCTGCAAACAACAGTGGAAACAACTGACAAAGTATCCACTTACGTAAAGGTGATTCTGTGTTAGAAGAGGCTCCCTTTTTGGAAGTGAAGCTAGAGCCAAGGATATCTTTAAAAATAGAAAATCATTTTGAAATGTTTTCTATGCTACATTCAGTTAACTGTATGTGACATGTCTTTATCTTCAGGGATTCCTTGAATCCTGACCATTATAGTGTGCATTCATTTCTTGTTGATCAGTCTGGCAAATTGTTGATTGTCACCATTTCAGAGACCATTCTTCCTCCATTCAATTGAAAGGTCTGGCATGCTGAAACTTATTGCTCAACCCTTTCACACTCGTGATGTCACATGTACAAATTACATTACTTTATTGATTTTTTCTTCCTCTAGTATTTTTGGTGTTTCTCGCTGCGGTATCTGGAGCACAGGAGCTTTATACATTGACAGAAAAACTTTGAGGCCGAGTTGTTCTGGTAGCAGTTTAAAAGGAACAAGCAGCATTTGTGGCATGATAAAAGGCATTCAGGAGTAAAAACAAAAAGGAAAAAAGAGGGAAGAGAGAAGGAAAGCAGTTGTTGCTCACATGAGGAAACAAAAATTCAATTGATAAGAGAGCTTGCACAAGCAGTAATTACTCTGAGCTACACAGTTTTTCATACAGCTTTGAATCAGGGAAGAATAAGATGTGAAAGGGGAATGGTTAATTAATTTTAAAGAACAAAATCCAAAGTTATACATTTAAAAAAAAATACTGGATTTGAGGATTTGTGTGTTGTGGGGGTTTTTTTGTTGTTGTTGTTTTTTTTAAGAAAAAGCATAATGACAGCTTGTGTCCCTCTTGGCATTACTTTTAATTTATGGGTTTATTGTATCTGTTTTTATATCTGTATCTTACTTGCATACTTATTTTCACCAGTGTATTACAGTCCAGTTCTATAATGTGCAATTATTTGGGATCACATATATGTAATATTGGACATTGCTAAGGAGCAAACTCTTTGGCAGTATGAAATACCCTTCCCTGGGCAGCTCCACAGCTAAATTGCAGTTTGCATACAAGCAGGAGGCCCAACAGCAGAACCATGGCTGTAAACCCAACGGCATGCTCTATAACAGTATTTGGTATGATACACACTGGGTTTTAGCAACATGTATTTTGCTTATAGTGTCTGCTAGATAAAAGGATCCTGGCCAGTTCTGTCAGACAATTTCATAAGCATTTATCAGCTAATCATAAAGGCTAAAGGTTTTTCATTTCTTGCAAAAGTTGGGACTGTGTTTG
Source organism: Lagopus muta (assembly GCF_023343835.1). Lineage (NCBI taxonomy): Eukaryota > Metazoa > Chordata > Aves > Galliformes > Phasianidae > Lagopus > Lagopus muta. The sequence continues at coordinate 71,855,263 of NC_064434.1, forward strand.
TGAAAGGTAGTCGGACCGATTCAGGGCCAGGGAGGCACCACTGGGATTTGAAAACATTTAAGCAAAAGAAAGCACCAATTCTCTTTGAAGCAGTGTCCTTTAGTAAATTGCTCTGCATTTATCTTTGCTTTCTTTCATGCGTCAGCTCCTTCTGTATATCTCATCTTCTCCTCTGCTCAAAAGACCATGAATCTGTAAATCACAGTCCTTTAAAGGATCTTCTGCCCCCTTGAGAGCTTCAGCAGACTGTGGTAGTCATGCAAACAGCGGAGTCTCATCACTTGCAGGTCCCTTTTTGGAAAATTGGTTTGTTATACAGCATTCAGAGCCATCAGTCTTCATCTGAAAACTCCAATGTGAATGGCTAAGAAAACAGAAAACAAGTTTTGGTATTTTGTTATTTTGACCTCTGAGTACTTGAGCAGTGAAAAATGATTATGCAAATTTGGCAACATACTAGTATGATTTGTATTTGATGAATATCCTGATGCAGGAGGCTAGTGGAACCTAGAGAAATTTAGTGGTGCCTTTGCACAACTGCACTCATAATTTGTGCATAATCCACATGTACCAAAATCTCCAGAACAAAGGCACTGAAATGTACAGAAAGGACTTGGCCAGTTCAATTTGAAAGTCTTCTTCACATTCTTCAGATTAGTGAAATTACTGAATGTTCATGGATAGAGGTAGCTGAATAACATCTCAGAAGCAGGTTTTGAATAGCCTGAAGACAAAATGTTCAAGAAATGCTGAGAATTGCCTTAAGGAGAAAGTAAGAACGCTTTTTACTTGTTCCGGTTATACATTGCCAATACCTATCCAATCCATGAGCTACCTAACAAAGGGAGGTGTTTTGTTCACTTGTGTTCACATCTTGAATGCAGAAAGGATATTTTACAGAAATCATATGCTAAATTTCACATCAGGCAATTGATTGATGGAGTAGCGAGAGCTGGTAAAATGTCATGATGGCAGGCTTACAGAACAGAGTACAGGAATGTGAACTTTAAGGCTGCACTATGCATGCATTCCTACTCTTTAATACAGTAACTTAAATTGGAAGGAAGAAACTAATTTTACATGGTCTTGATTTAAGCAGGATTCCACTGAGAAAAATGTACTGCTGTAGACTTAAAATTAGATTGCTTTCATTTGCTAGAATCTGTCTTTTCAGATTACGTGGAGATACTTTTGGGACCTGAGGAGTCTCACTAAAGCAAAAACCATTAAGAGTTGGTTACTTTTGGTTCTTCAAGTCACTGCATGGGCTGGTTTTGTCCTCAGAATTTACTTACAAGTTTGTACTTTATATACATTGCACTCAGCTCCCAGGTGGAGCTAGCTCTGGAATGGCCAGGTTTGTGTAAATTCTTGATCTCCAGTTGTTCTTTCTGAAAGGCACAAATGGGAAAGGAAAATCTGTGCTGAATCTAGTGGTAAAAAGGTATATAGTGAAAAGAAATTTGAATCTTTAATTCATAGATTTTGGTCATTATAGCTCCAAGCCTGTCAGCCAGATTTCAGAACAACTTCTCAAGAAGCAGTCATGGATATTTTTCATAAAGCCACAGCTCAAATTATGTCATTCAGTGAAGAAGAAACCTGCATCAAGACTCAGAAGCCTTGCCAGTTGAGGTTTGGTCAAGACTATAAGCCTTGTGAAGATATTTCCTCTCAGCTTAGGAGAATTTGAGGGTCTCAGTTATGTCAAGGGCTTCACTATAAAGATTTCTGCACCATGAGTACATCTCATTGTACTCCTCAAGGGCTTGACTGAGACATTTGAGATCTAATTTTGCACTAAAACCCAGCAGCTTTGTATATTGGATTGGGCTTCTTTTAAGAAAATGAATTACCTAAAGCTGCTTTAAAACATGACTCTTCTGGATGCCAACATTCCTTAAGGGCAGGAGGGGGAGCGAGGCGGTGAAATGAAGCTGATATCCAGGTTGGCTGTGTTTAGCTAAAGCCTCTCCCCAGAACTACTGCAAATCCATTTACTGCTAGATTGCCCAGTTTCAGCCCCAGACTTATGGGAGATCTGCTTAACACTTGACCAGGGATATGTCTTATTTATTATTACCTCAGCATAGTTTTTTATTCTGAAATAATAAAAGACACACTGTTAATAAATGTAAGTAAAAATACACCTTTTAAATGAAATACCCATAGCCAAAACTTTGGCAGGACTCTCTTGACAGCGGGACATTTCTATTAGATATATATAAAGGAAGAATGGTAGTGGTGGGAATACAGGCTCCTAGGTGTTTCTCAATTTTGAGTTGCTGTTTCTGCCTCCAGTCAGCTGCAGATGCCAACTGTCCGCCCACTGCGTACATCTTTCAGACAAGCACATTGTTCTTCCTCCCATGCTTGAGAGGTGCAAACTCCCGCATTATTTTCATTCTCATCGTCTTTGATGTTCTCTTTTTTTCTGTCATGGCTGCAAACTGTCATCACTGGCCAGTTTGTGGTGTGCTAGAACTATTACCCATCCTGCTGACCAACGGCAAAATCAAGTGTGCAGTCTCCCACCTTTGTCCATTACCTTCTGGTAATCTTTCCTTATACCTAGATTTTAATCTAGATTGAATCCAGCAAAGCTTTTTTTATTCCCAACAACTTGAGTTGACAGCTGATGAGACAAATTGCTAGTAAGTTGAGATTCAGGTAGGCTTACAGGTTCTGCAAACTCCTGTTGGGCTGACTTCAGGAGAGATATCCAGCAATGTTATTTGTAGTTGCTGTCATGACAAGCAGAGGGTGCATTCACTTTCCTTGTATGAGTCATGATTTTTCTCTGCTTTGTTAAAAACTTCTAAAAAAAAATGGTCACTGTGCTTTTGTTGCAGGAGTATTATGTTTGAATAAACCTTGCAGCTGCTATCAGCCTTGAGACAAATAGCTGGTGTCTAATGTGTGGATCAGCAACATTTGACAGAAATAATTACGGAACATGAAATGTTATTCTGCCTTTGAGCATTTCATTTTCTTTGGCTTCTCTTAAGAATATCATAAGTCTCCATCCTTCGAGAAAAGATAATAATTGTTGCACTAAGTGCAGTATTTATGTACTTTGAAAATTTCCTTGTCTTCAAGTTCTGTCTGCAGACTGGTGCAGAAGTGGATTGTGTGACAGCTCACTGGCAGAACTGTCAGCTCTCACAAGAAAGGCAGCAGCAACATTAGAAAATGTTTCTATATTTGCATCTGCATCTTTGCTAGTGATGTGTATTGCGAGTAGCCTGTCATCAAGAGCAATTTTTCATGGTTTACGGATCACCTGGAGTAAAGTCTGTGGTTTACTGAAAAAACACTGTAAGTTCCCCAAGCTGCCTTAGGACACTTTATAGGAACTGTTATATTCGTGATGTGAATAGATAAAAAATATATTAATCTTTCTACAGAAATGCATTTAACAGTCCCATATATCCAGCAAATGTAAAGGCCTCTGCTGAGACATCTTGTCAGAAACAGTGGCAGGAGAGCCTTAATAGAGCAAAGCCTGTGGGGCATTTAATCTTTGCTGCGTTGCATTAGGTGGCATTAAGGTTTTCTAGTGGTGTACATCCTGAATTCACTGAGTTTGTCCAAATTCTCAGTGAGCCCTTTAAAGTATTTTTGGAGAGTTGTCCCAGTGCACACTGAAGAAGCACTACATAAACTTGGGACTTTGAGAAAACTGATGATTGTTGACCATTATGGTCTTTCAGATTGAACTTCTTTGTGTTTCTAGAGAATAAGTGTCATTGACGAAATACTATCCACTGTGCTGTATAAACATTCATCCATGGAAAGATTTTTATACAGGGCTCTGCTTATCTCCGAGTCTTCCTTGGGAGCCAAATTCACAGAAATCCATCACACAGTTCTAGATGGCTTCAAATTGCCTCAGATGTCATCACTGTTAGAGGGTTCTTCTGACAAGCCTGAATTACTGGCTCTATCAGTTGCAAGTGAAAAGGGATTTTTCATCTTCTCAACCGATTTTGCTAACAAGTGTGGCTTGACAGCTCCATTCAGGATGCTGATAGCTTGCTTTTATTCTAGGCTTCAGAATACAGTCCCCCGGGGAGCACTCAGTGAACTACAGCAATTACAACTTTTAACTGTGCTTTCTTCGCCTCTTGGTTTCAACCACAGAGATTATCTGAAATAAGTCTTAGCTTGTGATCAGGTGATGTATTTTTTTTCCAAGTTCTTAGGTTGCTGCGGTTGGCACACTGGCACACAGTTGGATTTCCTGACACCCATGGCTCGAATTATATTTATTCAGTGTTAAACAAATTGTTTGTGAGTTCCCTAGGATACTGTAGACACTGGAAGCCCTACATTTGTATTTACAGGTTAATTTACCCTGTCTCTTAGTCAGGTTGTTTGGCTTAAAGGTGATATTAAAGTGCCAATGCCATTCCCAGGACCTAATTTAGCTAATTAAGCATTAGTTCTTGTGCCTCCATAAAACTGCATCATGCTGAGTAGAAACTCCCTCTACACTTCCATAAGTTTTGTGGGACAGAGCTGAATTTTGAGTATTTCTCATCAAGATGATCTTAGAATTTTTTCATTCAAACTTTTGAGCGCACATATGCAAGTATTTCTTAGTAGAAAATTCTTTATCATGATAAATTATCATACGAATTGTTAAACGAGGTGTTTTGTTCATATTTTTCATTTCCCTTGAGAGTATTAGGTGGTTTTGACTTTTGTTTTCCTCCCTGGTAGAGAAGCAATTCAGTAATGGCTCTTGAACAAGAGGGAAGTCACTTAGATGTGTTAATAGCTGCTGCTTTCTAAGGCCAGCAGGTTATGTGGTATCTTTAATTACCACTGTCTATGCCTGGCAGAGATTTTAATTGCTAGTACAGACTATCAGGGTCAATTACTATGAATTATTTGCCCTCTGCAGGGTTCTGCATTCCCCTTGCTTAAGCACATGGTCCAGCCAGAGCGTGTGGGAGGTGATAGATTTGATGGACCTGAAATAAAAATATTCTATCACAAGAGCAGTGCTTTTATCTGGGTATGACTGTGTACTTCATGAAGAACTATCCAACAGTGGAGACTTTTCTGTTAGCTATGACTGTTTCAGAGGTGAGAAGTATTACTTTCTCTCATAGCCACTCTATTAATGACACTTGCTCTGGGATTTTCATACTATATTAAATCTCTCAAACCTGTACTTTGATGCTGGCAGATGATAACAGTACTTCGGCTGTGACCCAATTCTGTATTGCTTTTTCTACTACCTTCACTGAAGTTTGTGACTTTGAGAGTTTTCCTAGATGTCTATTTTCAATTTTCTTCCCTCTTTTCTTTTCCCACTTGACACTTGCTGAAGTAAGTAGGCCTGGTCTTCAGTTAAGGAATATTAGATCCCATCTGGAAATAAGAGTTTTAGTATATCATAGTCCAGCAAAGAAATAAAAATTTTGCAAAGTGTGCACTAAGCCTTTAATCGTGCAGGGGAAATCAATATATGTCAATCCAGCACCATGCAGAGGGCCTTCAGTCAGGAGCTCTGCAGTCACTCAGCACGATGCCATTCTCAGCCTGTGTGACCCCATCAAGGGTTGGAAATACTAATTAGCCCACTAACACAGCAATCCCTGGTCTCACCAGTTACCAGTCCCTGTTAATTCTGTAGAAGTACCATTCTGTTTGGGTTTGCCCAGAACAGTGCTAACCTCTTTGCTCACATGTACCTGGAGAGAGTTTCAGGGCAGTCCTTGTAACTCACGCAGCAAAGCAGAGTATAATGAGCAGTCTGTTCCCTTGCATGATGACCCACATTATGTTCACCAAAAATTTTCTTTTGACTTTCCAACCAGTGTTCACAGAAAGTAGAGTACACAGTCTACTTGTAAATAACTGGAAAGGTGAGAGGTGGCAGGTGAGAAGAGTACAGAGTAGAAAAAAAATATTTTGAAGACTAAGCTGAAATATGTAGGATTTGTCATATCTCTTTAATCTTTAATTTCCGTTTTACTATATAATCTCACAGTATTGCTTTTGAGGAGAGCGATATTGATGGTGGTGTGGAAGATAAGAATTCAGAACAAAGTGTATTATGTCCTATCAGAAGGCACACATAATCCAAACAGGCAGAGCTGTGGTTTCATTTTCATTAAAACCCCTTAGTGTAATTCTAGCAGTGTGAAGAAACTTTGGAAAATAGTTTTACATGTAATTTATACCCAGAGGACTGGCATGAATGTAATTAAGATGTTCAGTGGACAAATGGTTCAAACTCTTCAAAGTTCTTCACAGGTTGATGTAGCACGCCAGCATCAGCTTTACAGAATTATAGAATCATAGAATTGCTCAGGTTGGAAAATACCTTAACGATCATCAAGCCCCAACTGCAAACAAACCACACTACCCTAACTCTAGCAACCCTAGGCTTCTTAAAGTCTCCCATCCTAAAGGTGAGTTCAGAGCTCAAGCTGTTTGCTCCAAGGATGTGACAGCTGCGCTGAGAAGAAGAAAAAAAAAGCTGCTTCTATTTTCAAGCCTTTACTTATTCCTGTGAGAAATTCCTTATTCCTGTAAGGAATTTTTGAGGTTGGTGAGACAGCTGCAGGGGCATGGAGGAGATCACTGTTTAGCCCAGAAGCTGTGAGAGGCAGCGGCGGGAAGAACAGAGAAATAGAGGGTACAGGGGAAAGGACAACATGAAAAGCTCAAAGACTCTGCTTGAGAGGAAATAATGATAAACCCTTCAGTACATTTCTGTTACTCAGTGCTGAGTTTGTTGCTTTAGCTCAGAAAGATGGGCAAACCTAAGACTTAGCAGGCCTGGAAAAGGTAGTTTGATACAGTCCATTGAGATTTATGCTGAAATGACTTTACAGCATTTTGACAGTTTCAAGAACTCCTTAAAACTGATGGAAACGTTGTTAATTTTTATACTTTTTCACTCTACCAGAGCACTTGGAAATGAACTCAGTGTGACTCAAGTTCAAGTACACTTCTTTATACTCCAAAGTGGCAGGCAAATGAATTGTGTGTAATCTGAAGCTGTGTAGGTTCATGTTTCTATTCCTAGGCACAGAAGGAGATCTCTCCTTTGTTTTGAGGATAGCAGCACTGAATAACTGGGAAATGTTACTGTGCAACACACGAGCAAAATATTATGCCCTTCTGAACTCCAAATCCTTTCTTTCAGTATGACAAAACTGACTGCTGGTGCAAATCTTGAATGCCCCTTGCTATGGGATTGCTGCATGGTTTCTGCTAATAATCACCTTTCTAGTCAGATGAAGTGAGAAAGTGGGCTAGTATATATATTGTGAGACATGTGAAAAGTAATGGAGGATTTGCAACTATTTTCCACCTAACTTCTGGCTGTTAGACTGAATAGCTGACTAGGGTGAAAAATTAGTGAGAGAGCGAGGAAGAGTGAGTGATTCATTAGCAGCATTTGAACCCTCAGACTTGATGAGAAACCTTGCTATCCTGCCATTACTTTTTCTTTGCACTTACTATTTGGGATGCTGGGAATACCTCTAGGAAGACATGCATACTGCTTGGAGGATGTTTTTCTTTTCAGTTTCTGGCTGACTGATTCTCTGAGGAACTTGAAGGTCAGCTCGTGTTGAAAGGGGAGGTGTAGATTCTTGTTTCCTTTACTTCTCTCTGTTGGAGAATAGAAGCCTTCCTACTCAGCTGTTTCTCCAGGCTCAGATTTTTGGGAATATATACCCAGGCCTCCATTTCATTTTACACCACACTAGTAAATTCAGTACCTGCTGCTTCCTTGGATGCTCAGTATTTTAATTGCTAAGCTTTCCAGAACTTCCATTTGGAAATCCAGTATGACAGGGGCTTTAAAATTGCCAGTAGATATTATAATAAAATACAATTTTATTGCTCTTTATTTTACCTAGTATTTTGTCTTCTTGCTGCTGAGATTCCAAAATACATTTGCATCAAATTTTCAAGCCTTCCCAAATGGGCTTAGGACAGTTATAAAGGCCTTTCAGATTCTCATTGGGATACATCTGCTATTGTGGTAGAAAAAGAATAGCAGGTGTCTTGAGAATTTCCACAAAATGAGGAGAATTGGCAATGCTGTAGATTTCCTTTGAAGTCTGAGCTTGAAGAAATTGGTACAATTCTTAGCACAAAAATTTCATTGTGTTTATTGCTGTGCTGGGATTTTTTGCAGCCAAAAGCACACATATCTTTTTTGGTACTGCGCTGTAATGCCCAGAGATAACATTGATATGTCCCTCTCTTTCCTAAATTAGCTACCCAGTTGTTGCTTTTTTTTTCTTTTAACTTTGTCTTATGAAATGCCTTATGTTTTTTCCAAAGGTGTAACTCACAGGCCCCACATATTGGAGACAAGATGATCTTCTTGCTGTAATACTCACTACCCGTTTAGAGCTTTCTCACCCCTGAGACAGTACGGTTTTGAGGTTATGACAACAGAGTGGTAGGTCAAGCCTTGGAGATTGTAGCTACCCAGACCAATTCAAAAAAGCATGTATAGAACTGTTCTGCTGAAGCTCAAAGCCAGAAGATCATTCAGTCTGTAAACAGTGTAATGGTGTTAGAGCTGAGCTGAGCCCTTGAGCAGTTGCGCAGTGACTTGCATTCAACCTCAAGCACAAGCCCTGAAAATGTCTTGCCAGCACTGTCCCTGCTGCTTTCTGGCCCAAGAATGGTTGCTTCATCTGGCCCTACCTGCAAAAGGGAGACAGGGTCAACAGTCATTCCCCTTTGAAAGGGGTAGAAATGGTCAGCCTCCTCTTAGAAGGAGGGAAACATACATATGCACATATATACATATATATGCATAAATGTATTTATGCACTAAGTATCTAGTACTTCTGGATTTACTTTGTGCAAGGATTGAATGTCGTAGCTCTAGTTGTGTTTTTTTGTATGTGTCTCTGAAGGAGCCATAAATCCTACCTGATTTTGATCTCATATTTCACTGGAAATTTCATATTTTCAAGCACTGTGTGAAGAGGATTGTTCTGAGTTTCCAAACAGCTTCCATAAATTATTTAGAACCAAATATGTCATATTAAAAAAATAAAAGCAAATGAGGCATCTTCGCTGGTGAGAGAGCTCGTAGTATAAAAGCAGAGGGGTTTGGGCTCCCTCTTCTGGCCGTGGCCGGGCTGTGACCACTCACAACGTTATTCTCAAACCTACTTAGATAGCAAAATCTTCGGCATGACTGAATGTTGAGAGGGTCGGCATATAGAGAGACTTTCCGTACTTCAGGAATGAAGGGTTTTTTTGCAGCCATTGGCCAAGGTTAGGAGAGAGAAGATGGCAGCTTTCTTGCAAGAGTTTGCAATTCCGTTTGGATTGATGTGTGAAAGGAATAGTCAGTGTGTGGATTCAATATATTAAGGAAGGCAAATAGTAATGGAATTTTGCTCATTGTAACGGGAGTCCGTAGAACCCAAGCTCAAAGTATCTGAAGGCTTTGAATCTTTTGAATCTCAGGTCTTTTTCCAATCAACAATTTACAGATTTTAATTCACTTACAGGAAACCTGTATTAATAAGCTTCTCCTCTTCTATGGAAAGCACTGAAATGCTGGTGTGTATAATATATGCATAAATGTATGTAGCTGTCATACATCCTAACTTATTTTTTTAATGTCTTTCTAAATAAGACTGTAGTTCTAATGCTGTCCATTCAGTGTCATTTCTACAGAAATCTATTGAATATGTATCACCTGTTAAAATCGGGAAAATTACTTTGCTGCCTTTTGCTCCCTTCATTCCAAACAAGAAAATGTAATCTTTCCTGATTTTATTTTTAGTCTTCCAAACGTTATATATATTTTTTTAGCAATGATGGAAAATTGGAAACTAAATTTCCAACTGGTTTGTTTTTTTTCCATGTGTTGTATTTTCTTAAAACCTCAAAATCTGCAATCAGAGGTTATGAGAATTTAGAACTTCATTTTATGGAATAGCATTTAGTTCCACTTTCTAATAAGAAAACATTGAAAACCTTGAAATTTTCTTTCCAGAACTGGCTTTTGAACTATGGTGATGGTGGTTTTTTTTTAATCCCATGCTTCTTTGAAATAGGTGTGGTGTTTGGTGAAGGAAGTGCTCACTCTTTTATACTTCAACAACTTCAACAACTCAAAGTCCTCTTAAATCTTAAGAGACTTCAGTTGCACTCTGGTGTGAAGGGAAGCAAGAACTGCCAAGTACTGTGTGCTGACTCAGCTGCTAGGGCTAGGAATACTCTCATCAACTCCCCTTGTAGAGGTGGTAAAAGCCCTGGAGATCCACACTTTGACTTTACAGCTAAGGTGGTTGATGACTGGCACAGATTGCCTAAAGAGATTGTGGAGCCTTTTTTGTTGGAGATCCTCAGTACATGACTGGACATGGTCTTGTGCAGCCAGCTGTAGCTGACCCTGTGTGAGCAGGAGTTGGACTAGTCATTCTGTAGAAGTCCCTTCTGACCTCAGCCCATTAGATTTTACCCAAAGTGGCGTTTTGCACCCTGGAATTAGTAACTGAACCTCTGGTCTGGATGTGCCATCCAACACACTGGCAGTGTAATGAGATTATGTAGGCCCAGAACTGCTGAGATACAGCAGGTCAGCACTTAGCAGTGTCCAGCATTGTTCTTTGTGCACCTGGTGATAGCCAGGGTATGGCCAGTGTTGGTACTGCTTGTGATCCTGCATCCTGCTGTCATCTGCCTGGACAGTAGCTCTGTAACTCCTGCCTCCAGCTGCCTTTCCTGCTTTCTCTCATGATGCCCTCGTCATCACTAAATCATATCACAGTAAGGAAGATTGGCAATGCCAGGACATTAATGGACTGCACCACGTGCATCTCTGTGCAAACTATTGTGTTAAGTCAGTGGCAGGGAAGGTATTCCTGAGTAGTGTAAAATAAGAGTTTTAGAAACCACTGCCTTGCATTGCATATATTGTTCCCCAAGACAACACCAAAGTGACTTGGCATCCTGAAAACTGCTTAGTTACCAACCCATTAAGAAGACTCTAACCCTAAGTTAATATGAGGTGTTGCTCCATATTTGGTAGCTATACTACATGGAATTAAATGAAGTTCTGTGTCCAGCCAAACCACTGGGAAAGACAGCAGTTTACAAGGGCCTTCCTAGTGCTTTGTAAATGCATTTCCCACCTGCAGTTCAGATGCACCATTGGTGTCTGGGCTGTTTTTGGAAACCACATGTTCTCGGTAAGTACCTGAGCTGTGGTTATTAAAATTCTTTAAAAATCCATCTAAATTTAAATAATATAAATTTTTAAATAAATAGGTGTGGTGCTTTCTAGGTTGAATAAAGGAATGTAGTTCCTTATGATATTGAAGAAATTATCAGATATGTTTGCCCTCCATGGGAATTCTCTTTCTTGCGCTGCAGGTTTCAGGATATATATATATATTTAAATTATTATTTCCTACACTTTCTCCTCTGAGATGCCAGGGTATTCTGCAAGTTTTCTGTTATGGAATAAAAGTGACCTTTTCCAGCGTTGAACTGTGCAGAGAGTGACTTCCATTTCTCACCAAAGTTTCTTCAGTTAGAAATGAGTTGTTTATAAATTCCCATACTCCTCTGTGTAGAGAAAGCTTAAATTTAGATCTATACTTGTATATAAATCTTTGTGGCCTGTTGTGACCATATTAAGGTAATTCACTTGACTGCATTTTGCAACATCCTTTTCCTGAAAGCTTCAAAATCCAGCAAGTTCATCCATTCTTCAGGGACTTTTCCTGTCCACTAGTTTATGCTGCAGCATTCTGACTGCCACTGCAGTGTGAGATGTTGCCCAGCTCTAGGAGGGTCTAACCTCTGAACTGTGCTCCCTAGAAGAGGTAGTTCCATGTAAAGAGGTAGCACATGTGAGGAGCGGCTTCTGTGACATCCCAAGAGATGGCTCGGTTGTTTAACTAGTCCTACAATGGATCACAATCCAGGGCTGGAAGGCTTCACTGGCACAAATAAAGGCTTGAGAGGTTCTTAGGATTAGAAAATGTATTTGAACACAAGATGGCACTGCATGAATGGATTTTGTACTGTTTAACCATAGAATCATAGAATCACGAGGTTGGAAAGGACCTACAAGATCATCTAGTACAACCATCTTCCCATTACCATTGCTACCACAAACTAACCCATATCTTGTAGCTCCTCATCCAGATGCCTCTTGAACACTACCAGTTCTGGACTGTGACTCCACCACCTCCCTGGGCAGGCCATTCCAGTGCCTGACCACTCTCTGAGCGAAGTAGTTCTTCTCTGGTACAACTTGTGGTCATTTCCTCGGGTCCTGTTTGTCCCCTGGGAGAAGAGGCCAAACTCCTCCTCACCACAGCCTCCCTTCAGGAAGTTGTAGAGTGCAATGAGGTCTCCCCTGAGCCTCCTATTCTCTAGACTAAACAATCCCAGTTCCCTCAGCTGCTCCTCATAAGACTTGTGCTCCAGACCCCTCACCAGTTTCATTGCCCTTCTCTGGACATGCTCCAGGACCTCAATGTGGCCTCTTGTAGTGAGGGACTCAAAACTGAACACAGTACTGAACACAGTAATTCATTGTCTAAGTTAATAATCTTTGCAGGGCTCTTAATAGGCTACAGTGTTTTTGCGTTCATATTCTACGTTTTTAGGAATTTATATGGGCATGTTTACTGTGAAATGTACAGAAGCAACCATAGCATCATGTCTCTAGAGTTTTTGGTCTGAAAAATCTGAACAAATACAGTGCAAATATTAACCCTTTCCCCACTCTAAGAACTATTGCTTTCTCTGATGTTCACAAAAATTTGAAAATGTATAAGCTATGGAGCACCAGGGTGCTGACTTACTTGCTGACTTGCTCAGATGTGCTTATTTTCATGTCCTTTCTCATCAACGTGCTGTTTCTCTCTGTTTCTGTTTGCCCTACACACAAAGTGTAAAACGTGAGGCATTATTTTCATTTTATTTCTTGTACTGCTTCACAAGGTTCTCCAGGATGGGATAGGACTGTAGCATCTATTAAAATGGACATTAATTGCAAGTGAAAATAAAAACAACATGCTTTTTAGCATTGCCAGTCTCAACAAAATTATCTCAAGGATGATATATATGGAAGTCAGAGATAGCCAGTTAAAAATTTCTAAGCAGAAGACAAACTTGTTTTATTGCCGACTCAGGTCTGGTGATCTGAAATCTCTTTGGTTACAAATGTAGCAGGACAACATGTTCTGTAGACTTTGCAGCTGGTTTTCTGAAGAGCTTCATTCTTTCATTGCTGTGTCATGTGATGCTTATGCAAACATCTCTTTTTTTTTCTGGTTGGATGGCATAAAATGTAATTTGTACATTCAGGATTTGTGTGTTTTTGTTGTTGTTGTTGTTGTTTTTCCCCTCAAGTTTTTCATGAATACTGTTTTAATTGTTAGAAGCTGGAATCCTACCATCAGCCTCAAGCACTCAGAAGTCATGAATTGCCCTTCATATTCAGAGAGTTATCTTAACAGCATGTATGCCTATTTCTTCTTGCAGTCCAGAGCCAAAATATTGTGACTGTGTTTTTTGAGCATGATTTATATGGATACGCAGAATGTGCTTATGTTTCAAGCATTTTTTCCACAGTGTTACAGTTTAGAAAAGTTTTTGTAACAAAATCTGAAATGCTTACGTGATAAGTTATTCTAAGAGCGGAAAATAAGTTATAAAATAATGAAAAAATCTAAAACAGATGTTCAAGATTTTGTTCACAGAACTGACACAGCATTAGAATGTGGACCCATGAGTTTCACTGCATTTTTCTAACAATATAGTGTAGCTATGAGTGATAACCTTGAGACAATTAGTGGGTATTTTCATTCTCATAGTTCTTAGGGGTTTAGGGTGGCATTTCAGTTGTTTGCTCCTTACACTACTGGCAAGTACTTAATTATCCTATTAGTCATAGTAACCATTAGGTTAAATTAACACATCCTATATGCTAATTTTAGTAACAGTGAGTTTTAAAGACATTAGGTTCATTTCACTCTTTGATACCTTCAGCCGAGCATTTCCCATGACATCCATTTCAACCTGCAGCCTTTCTGCTTTCTGAACAGATGCCTGGTTATTAAGTAATAAAACTTGAAAGATGATAGTGGTGTGCTGAATTTACAAGGCTTTTAAAATTGTAGGTAAAATGCCAGCAATCAGATGATCTAAAAAAAAAAAAGAAGAGAGAGAGTGCCTTTCAGTACAGATATTCAGTACAAAAGGGTGGATTCCATTTTTTCCTGATTTGGACTAGCAGGTGTGCTAGGGTGGGGGCAACAACAGAAGATACTGTGACTTTAAAGCTGTTCCAGGGTGAAGGATCTACTTATTTTTATTTTCTGAAGACCAACACTATATAAGTAACTTAGGAAATGGAACATGCGTTATCACATCTTTGTCCTTAATCTGTAAAATGAAAGAACCCCCTGTTTTTAGAGATACTGTGGTTTGCTTGTTTTTGATAAGGAAAATTACCTTTCTTTCCTCTTGGCACAAAATGGCATGGAATTGTTAACCTAAAACAGAAGAATGCTAATTCAATACGGCTGGGAATCAGTATTTGAGTATTACACTGATTCTTCAGCTTTTCATATTGCATCATTCTGTAGGTAGTAAAATTGAATTAGGGTTGTGGGGAGGTTTCTTGTCTCCATTCATCTCTTAAGGCCTGACATTAAAGGGTTTTGTTTCAGTCTTGGGGTCTGACTGGTTTATGGGATGGCTAGAACAGCTTCATTACTCCTTGGCCTTCCAGTTTGATTTTCTTCTCTTATACTGATTGCAAATGGGGCAAGAGAACTCATTTTTTGTGCCTGCCCAGTCTTTGGCATGTGTTTGTCTTCCAGGAGAACACCAATTTGCTCCAGTTGTGGCATAGCAACATGATATACTCATGTGTGTCACTACAAACTACACAGAGACCAGCTGTGTGGTTGTGTAAGGTCATCTACAATGCAGAGTGTAGTGATTTTTTGGAGGGAAATGAGTTCCTAGTCATAAGAATCACCATGCAAGCATGAAACAGGGCATCTTGAGTGAGTCGTGGTTTTTGTTGTTGTTTGTTTTGTTAAAATCTAGTGTACTTTATTAGACAATCTAATCTAGGCACAGACCTACTAATCCTTCTTTTACTGTATAGTATAGCTTTCTAGCTATTCCATTCACTTGCCTGTGAGTCTGTAGAAGGGAAGTCTCTCAAATTGTTCAATTTAAACTCTTCTATCCTGAATCCTTCTCTGGTTCTGGTACATTTTGGCATAGATGTACCAAGGTGAATAATTCTGTTGTTCTAAGTGCTTGTTTGCTATCTTTTTTTATGTTTAAAATTGTTAGCCATTTAAGTTGAGTCGTTCATTTTAAGTATTTAGTTTCTTTTTTGGAGCTTGGTGATTGTGTATTTCATATATTCAAAGACTTACTGGCAAAGAGTAGAGTGGCTTCAATACCTCTTATGTGGAGAAAACTCCTTCCTTTACCTCTTTGAAAACATAGCTGTCATGTTTGTTACTACATTATGAAGCTTCCATTTTATTGTGCTTAGAGTGATTTAAAACAAAGATCATAATCCCGAGGCTAAACCAACATTTGTAAGTATTCTGTGTACCTAAAATATTAGTGTATTTTGGATGTGATATATTTTAAAATAATGTGACCTGAAGTTTGGAAGGTTGTACAGGACAGACAGTAGCTTCCTATCTCACAAGTCTGTGCTTGAAAGCCTCAGACTAGCAAGCTGACAGAAATGTATCCTTACTGCTTCTGCAGACTGCAAGTATATTCATCCAGCACTTCTGAAGATCAATTCTTTGGTTGACTTCATAGGGCTGGGATCTGGGATTCAGGGTCCCTCTTTTGTGCCGTTGTAAGGCCCTGTCTGGAGTGCTGTGTCCAAGCCTGGGGCCCCCAGTACAGGAGGGAGGCAGAGCTGTTGGAGCAGGTCCAGAGGAGAGCCACAAGGATGATCAGAGGGCTGAAGCACCTCCATTATGAAGAAAAGTTGAGGTAGCTGAGCCTGTTCCTTCTGAAACCAAACATTTCAAACCTTATAGCCTAGAGGTGGAAGAGCTGCTTCCAGTCATCTCAACTCCTAGAATCATAGAATCACAAGGTTGGAAACGACCTATAAGATCATCCAGTCCAACCATCTCCTCATCACCATTGCCACCACAAGCACTACACCATATCACGCAGCACATCATCCAGACGCCTCTTGAACACTGCCAGGGACAGCGACTCCACCACCTCCCTGGGCAGCCATTCCAGTGCCTGACCACTCTCTGAAAGAAATAGTTCTTCCTTATGTCCAACCTAAACCTCCTCTGATACAACTTGCGGCCATTGCCCCTTGTTCTGCTCTTTACAGACTTTTTGCTCAAAGATTCAGGAGAGGAGCAACAGAATTCCAGCCCAGAACTCATAATAGACAGCACTGCTATAAGGGGGTCACATTTCTTGGAGCGATAAATAACGACTCTAATTTGCCTTATTATCTGTGTCAGTATCCAGTTCTTGTGTTGTCTGTCAGTGAAACTCCACAGTGCTTTAGCACAGTGAAGTAAAATGAGATCAGTTCTTGAATGAAATTAGCAGATTCTTATCTGTCTTTAAAATAGAGAACAGACTGGAATGAATGAGCCAGAGTTGTGGTTTTTATCTTTGAGAGATCAGAGCAAGGTATGTTATATGGAGAAATCTCACTACATAAGCTGTAACTGTCTAGCAAAACAGGGCACTATTCAGATCCGACTCCTAGAAAAATAACCATTAGCTCATTTTTGCCAAGATGGTTAGTAAATCTGTACATCTTGAATCCACAATCAATTTGCAAAGGCTCTGAACCATAGAAGATAGTTGGAACTGCTGGTTTTGGGTATTCTGTAGGCATTTATAGCAAATTTATGTGATCTATAAAGATAAAAAGTATAAGAATTACTTGTAACTGAAGTGATGATGTTACAACTGATTTGGTTATGAACCAGTCTTCAATTTCTAAAAAGTAAGGAGAATTGTCTCTTTTGTAAGGAAGAAAGCTTAGTTTCAAGGGCCTTCTAAGGAAAAGGAAGAAATCTGCAGTGTTCTAAGGCAAGTAATGCAGAGACTGGGAGCACGCCTCTCTTCCTTTAGAAAAAGTTGACCCTCACTTTCCAGAAGTATGAGTGACTACGTGAAAGAAAAGACAAAGAGACAATTTGCTAAGAGATTTGCTGGTACAAAGTAGTCGTAGACTTTACTTTGCTGCTCTGACAGTGTCAGCAGTTATCGCCATCTATTCCACTTCTCTCTCAACTTCTCAACAGCTCAAGGAATGTATAAGATACAATAGTATGTCCTTAGTAAAGGGACAACTAAAATACATATGCCAGGTATGTATCTATCATGTGCAGCTAGTAAAACCTTCAGCTGCATCATCCCTTCTCAAGAAGATCAGCCACAAATGGGCGTGCAGGATGAGCCAAGTGTCAACCAGACCTATGCAAAATTTCTTTGTCAAAATATGGTTCAAAATATCTGTTTCTATTTAGTGCTATAGTAAGTAGCCTTTTGTGAGGATCTGATATCTGTTCTTTCATGCTGAGAATGATTCATTTTTCTAATAGCCCCCAAAAGATCCTTATCTATAGAGTTAGAAACTTTCTCATTTTCTTGATAAAGATCATTCCAGTGTAGTGGCATACATGCAAAAATCTTTCATTATTGAGTTTTGCAAATATGGTGTGTATGAGCACTACGGGGTCATAGGATGTATTGTAACTATCTATCTCTTTTCTTTTGCCCCCAAAACACTGACATCCTACTTTCATTTTCAATTATGTTTGTTTTTTCACTTTTGACATGGATGTAATCCCATAAATTTCTATGTACACTAATTTGTCTAGACTCCTATAATAACATAAGAGCATATGCATAGATGTGATGATCACATCTTGGTTAGCAGGGAACTGTGCTTCTTAAGCTGTGCTTGTCATATAAATCTTTTCAGGTGCTCCGTAGTATGCAGTGAGCAATATTATGATGACTTAAATGTCACTGACATATGACAAATGGCACTGACTACTACATTTAGCAACTAAAGACTTGTTTTGAGGAGTTGGTCCACAAGGTTACTGAGAGGATAAAACAGTTAAAAAAAAAAAAAAAGAAAAAAAAAGGGAGGCCAAGAGCTCTGCAGCTTTAGCAGCTACAGTGCCACTTTTTTCCTAGATCATTTTAAACACATTCCTCTGGCATGTGTTCCACTGTATTTGCTTTAAACTTCAGAATATCAAGCTGTCTGGAGGCTTGGCAGAATAAATGAATGTGAATTAGAAACTTTTAAGAAGCCTCTAAGATAGTTCTATAAGACATATTGGAATTTCCCTCCTCTATAATTCTCTGTTTCAGTTTATTGGGTTTTTCTCTTCTTTCACAATCTTTCTTAGAAGCTATTTTGTTAATTAGGTGAAAAGTTCACCTCTTTGGTGCTGTGCTGCTCTTTTTCTAACGAGTTGTTACTCTATCACTTAATTTCCACTGTTTAAATGTTTTCATTAATATTGATTCTCAAGGTATCTAAACACTTCTCAAATCTAAAAGATTTGCCTTAAGCTGGCCTATTTTCATTTTCTTTTACATTTGACTTCAGTGGGACTATATTTCACAGCTCTTAAAATGCTTACTGTCCTGGGTTCAGAATTTCCCAAAGTGTAAGCCAACTAGATGTATTCACAAAGCAGGCTCTTAGGTAACTGTCTGGTAGTCTGGTAGCCAAACATTTCCCCTTGAGAATGTGCATGTTGCATGGTCTGTCCATTCTGCCCTCACCCAGGTGCATTTGTGTGCTAGTGTGTGCTAAGGCAGTCTTTATAATCTGTTGTGTACTTGGCAGTGAGTTTGTGTTGACAGCCTTTGTGCTGTGGCCTACTCAGGGATTTGCTGGTGGTGTTTGGACTGTGTTAGGGCACAACAGGAGATGTAGAGTTTCAGGAGCTGCTGGAGCATCTCAAAACCCAAGGCAATGTCCCTGCTCTTGCGCTGCAAATTGTCCACTGCAGGCACACGAATCCTGCTGGAAGTACATGAAGTCTTTGGCAGCTGATGAAGCTTCCAGAGCAAGTGCTGTTTTTGGAAAGTGCAGGTGGGAGACCCTCATTCATACCAAAGAGTGATGGTTGTAAAAACCAATAAAATGAAATACAAATACAGAGTAACTCTCTGAAACTGAGACTGTGACTGGTGACTTCCACAAAACTAATTGCTTTCTAGAAAGCCCCTCCCACATCGTTTAAGTTTTAAAAGTTTACCAAGAAGGCTATGTCAGTGATGCTATTTATGCTGTATTTAAATGTTTTGGCTGCAAATACTTTGTGTTTGAATATTGCACCTTGGAGAAGTCATCTTCAAAATTATTAGCTCTAATAATGCTCATTTCAGAAAGGATGGGAGAGATTAAATCACTTCCCTGAATGCGTGTTAATTTCTGGTGAGTAATGCTTCACACAGTGATTAGTGCTAGTTTTGCATCTCCTATAATTGATCATAATTAAATTCATCACTGAGTGCCAGGTGCATTCAAAAGTATCCATAACATTGCAGCTTTTGCTTGGTAAAACTAGCTGCAAAGCACTGTAAGCCTCTGATAATATGTAATCAATAGTTATTAATCAACTGTATTTCTTTCCCCAGTTTTGGAAGATGTTTTGGCACTCCATTGCTTTATTTGATATGAAATCTGAGATTTTAATGATGTAAGATGGATATGAATGCTGCCGTTTTAAATTAAGCTTTCCAGAAGTGCATAGCCCTCCATTCTGAGACTGTGGCGTTTAAGATCAGCATGAGTGATCAGCATAAGATCTAAGAGAAATGGGAACATGTGACAAGTGCAGGATTTTGTGATTTATGTGGCATCTTACAATACTGCTGTGAGGAACCTTTGCAGAACAGCAATTTCTGCACAGCCGTGTGGTAATCTGTTATCATCTTAATAGCAGCCAACCTGTTGAAAATATCAGATACAATCGTTTCTTATTGCAAAGTTGAAGCATTTTGTGAAGAATGTAGATATATGTACTTTTAACTTGTGTGAAAAGATTGTTTTCCTAATTGGGAAGTGTTTCCTTTGATTCTGCTATTTAACTTAAAAGTTTAGCGTTTTGTTTTATTGGGTTTTTTTGTTTTGTTTTTTTGTTTTTTGTTTTTTAACTACAGTCCTGGTATTTTATTCTTTCCTGATGGGACTCTTTCATCCAAGGTTGGTATCATTTAATTAGTTTCCAATTTCAGCTCAACATTGTTGTTTGGCAGTTTTTTCATTGCTTCTCTGAGCTGCAAAGTATCTGTTCCATTATTCATTCAGAGATTCATATTTCCTGACCTCTTTTTGGTGCTTACAGTTCCAGGATGAAATTGCCTCATTACTTTTGCTGTGACAATTCAAATGTAGCCCTGAATTCCAAACTCAGAAACTTACCCTATTCATTCTTTTTTCAAATTGACAGCAGCACACAGAAATTTTCTTACCTGCTTAAATCTTTAAGACTTTACAAATAATATAGAAAGGCTAAAAATAATTTAGGATTTCAATGGCTAAATTTGGAGCAGAAAGGCCAGGGAGTGATTTCTTCTTAAGGTGTGCTTTCATAAAATGCTAATCATGTGGATAAGATCCAGTCTACCTACCTAGCTTGTTTCTAGATATTGCAAATCTACATCTTACTATCAAACTTGCATCTGAATTTTAAATGTCCAGCGAAGAAAGCCTCCTATAGCACCTGCATTCCCTTCCAAACATATGGAAACATTTGAAGAGCTCCAGAGAGGGATGCTTTCTGCTAAAGATCTGTTTATGCAACAGTTACAACACTGGTGTGTGTAAAAGGGAGGGTTGGATGTGACCTGCATGGAATTCCATCCAGAAGCATTTCCATGGGTTTTTCATCCTGTAATGTCTATTGGCATAGACAATTCAATAGTGGTTATTTGTGAAAACTTGCTTTAGCTGGAAACAAGGTAAACAAAGAGGATTTCTTCTTAAAAAAAAGATACTGTTAAAAATACTGTTATTTATAGCAAAGGAGTTATTATTTTTTTTTCCAATTGCATGTAGAGCAATACCTCTACATGCAACGTTCACATGAAAAATGTGAAGTTTTCTTTGTAGTGAGCTAAAGAGAACAATGTCAAACATGAGAACTCTTTACAGTAGTTACAGATTGATGGGAAAAAAAAGATGTAGGGCACTGATTGATGTTATAGTTTTGCTAATTTGAAAGTAACTTTCTCTTCATGTATCTGGCTTGAAATGAAAAAATGGTTGATTGAATTTCCTACAGTGGAGGTTGATATGGGCCAGTGACAAGTTGCTGTCTAGTGTTTATCCAAAAGCCTTCCAGTTTGGACATGAGTGTCATGGGCTCCCAATCCAGTTTGTTCCTCTTCCTACTTATCTCTTGAACATACAGGCAAGGGCATCTGTGTTGGCAAGAGGAGTGGCAGGGCTTATGAACCATAGTCTAGAGAATACTACAAGGTCTGTTGTGAGGCCCCGCTTGAGGTACTGCATTCAGTTCTGGGGCCCCCAACACAAAGAAGTGTGTGGAGCAACTGGAGTGGATCCAGAGGAGGGCCACAAGAGTGATCAGAGGACTGGAGCATCTCTCCTCTGAAGAAAGGCTGAGGGAGCTGAGTGTGTTCAGCCTGGAAAGCTCTGGGGAAACACTGCAGCCTCCTTGCACTTAAAGGAAACTTATAAATGGTAGGGAGATCAACTTTTTACATGGTCTGATAGTGACAGAACACAAAGGAATGGCTTTAAACTAAAAGATGAGAGATTTAGGTTAGATGTTAGAAAGAAATTATTTCCTCAAAGGTCGGTGAGGTTGTCCAGAAAAGCTGTAGATTCCCCATCTCTGGTGGCATTCATGACCAGGTTGGATGGGGCCCTGGCAGCCTGATCTTTTGGGAGGAAAACCTACCTATGGCAGGAGGGTTGGAACTGGATGATCTTTAAGGTCCTTTTCAACACAAACCATTCCATGATACTATGAATTCATGCTGCTTTTACTATTGCTTTGTTGATGAGAAGATGAGGTCCTTATTGCAATTTTGTACTGCTTTCAGATGAAAAGTAATTAACTTTTAGTCCACTTTCAAGTTGAAATACAGCATGTTGTTTAATTTTGTAATTCTACATTTCTTTTAAGTTTTCAGTGTTTGTTTTTGCTTTTTATTTTAGTTAAATGATTTTGCAGCAATCATTTTAATTCCATAGAAATGTGCTTAGAAATGTTTAATTCAATAGAAACAGATCTATAGCAAGTCAGTTACAATAATACGTATGAAGCATAAAATTTGATACATTTATTGAGAAAGAAGCTAAGGTGACATATGGATGTTTATGGATTATGGATGTTTCACATAACAAAATATTGCCAGTAAGCTTAATAATTCCTCTTTTACATTTTGTTTCCTCTTTTCTATGTTTCATAACACGTCAAAGGATTTAGATAATGTAAATAATTTCTAAACAGGAAATTCATCTATAGATAGTATTTTGAGATGAATGTCAATTCAAGTGCAGAAAGCAGCAACAGTTAAAGAGGATTACGAAAATCAATATTTAGACTGTTAACAGTGTCTAATAAAGCTGGGTCTGGAATAACTTTTAGTGGGTATATCAACTGTGTTGAAGCAATGGGCTATTTGTCTACACAGTGCTTAAAGCTTGAGGGCAAATATGATTAAGATAGTCACTGCTATGGGAGTCCCTGCTGCTTGAAGAAGGTGCATGTCTGTTTGTATAAAATTAATCAAAATATGTTGATATTCTTCTTTTTAATAGGCTTAAAAATTATTTTGTTAGTCTAACAAGCATCTATCTCCAACTACCTAGTATATACATACCAGTGCTTTTAGGTTTCTGACTTCTAAATTTCTTGCCCACAAAATACTTTGTTTTTAGTTATTTAACGTTGGTAATTTCTTACTTGAACTTAGCTGTTCTAATTATTACGTTTTTCAAGATCAGCATGAAAGTTGCAATTATTTTTCTTACAGCATCTCCCAAAGGGAAGGTGAATTACAAAGACACCAATGCTGACGTTCTCCTCTACATGTCCTTCCCACCTCCTTATGATATAGTGTTGAGTAGACAGCAGGAGCACACGTTCAAATTGCAACAGGAGTTGTTCTTGGGAGGCAGTGTGCACTGTCTGTAAGCATGGTCAGGGTTCATGAATTAGAAAGGAATAATAGAATCACTAAGGTTAGAAAAGACCTCCAAGATCATCCAGTCCAACGGTCTATCTGTCACCAATATTTCCCACTAAACCATGTCCCTCAGTACAACATATAAATGTTTCTTGAACACCTCTCTGGGCAGCCTGTTCCAGTGCTTGACCACTCTTTTGGAGAAATATTTCGTATTGTCCAACCTGAATATCCCCTGGTACAACTGGAGGCCATTCCTTCTTGTTCTATCGCTACTTACACAGGAGAAGAGGCTGAGCCCCACCTCACCTCAGTTTCCCTACAGGTAGTTGTAGAGAGCGATAACATCTCCCCTGAGCCTCCTCTTCACCAGACTAAATGAGGCAAAAAGACAACATCTCCCTACCTTTTCCCTTCCCCAAGCCTCAATTTTTTCTCAAGGCATGGGTCCATGTGTACCTTTACCCCTTTGTCCTGTAACAGTGCCAAACCAGGCCGAGCTGTAACAAGAGCACGGACTGTTATGCTTTACCCCAGTGCCTACTATGCAGAGGCATTTTAAGTAGATATCTCTCTCTTTTTTACTGCAGCTGGGCATCCCTGCTTATACTGTGGCACATTCACGTGCTGAGAAGTGAAATACAATTTTACATTTTCTAATGTTAAACTGGATTCCATTCAGTCACTAATTTCTTTTGAATTATCCTCAAAACTACGTCTGAACATCATTTCTAAAGCTAAGTATAGTGATGGTTTGGCTAGACCTTTCATGTATTGTCTGCTTTCTTTCATTCCTCTTCTGGGGTTTTGTTATTTACCATTACTTACTCAATGCTCAGCATCTCTTTTGGCAATTCAGTAGACCAGAACCCAAATCATATGTTGTGTCCCCCTCCTCAAAAAAAGAAGAGAAAAAGAAATTTGAATTATTATTTTCACACAATTCCATGAATTAATAATAATGATAAAAATATCAGTAAGATGTAATTTTAAACAATAAAGTTGAACCTTTGAAATAGTCTCTTTGTTACAGCTAAGAAAACCTGCTGCAGCTCAGTTCCTTAGTTTATCTGTAAAATTGGAGTGAATGAAAAATGGAGTAAGGGGGAAGGAGAATCATTCCTTCAGCTGGCCGCTTTAAAAGGAGGACTTCATAAAATAAAACCAAAAAAAGCCAAGAAACATTGGGTATCACCTTTTAAGATGAAAATGAAAAGAAGTTAAGTGAATAGGAGTCTGTTAACTGGATAAAATGATATTCAGTTGATAGTAAAAAATCTTGACGGATTCTAAGTCTTGTGGATAATATTGAAAGTCACTGTATGTCCTTAAAGACCTCTGAGAATACAGTGCACCTCAGCTCTTAATCATTGAGAATATTTTGGCTATGAGACCTGAGACAACATATGGCATACTTGCAAAAGTTCAAAGACTGTGTGTGTGTCACCAACAGCAGATCACAGCTATAATGCTGAGTTTGAAGTATCTGGTTATGGATTGCTGTCAGGAACTTCAGAAAGAAACTTAACCAGTAGGTTCAGGTTGTGCAACTTCTCAGCACATTTGCTGAAGGGAAATCTCTCTGTTATAGCTGGCATAAGCACAGGCCTAGGAGCCAGGAGGTCTGGGTCTATTTGTGGCCTCCTGCTGTGACCTTGGACAAGTCAGGTGAACCTCTCTGAGCCTCTGCATATGTAGTATTAGATCTATTATTAGACAAATGCATTGCAAAATGTTGTTATTCTGGTCACCATTCTTCTCTTCTGAGAGCATCTTTACTTTCAAGGCAATGGGAATGTTAGGAGAACAAGCAGGAGGAAATTTGGAGGCCTTTTTTTTTCCATATGGAAACTGCATTAGTAGCTCCTCCAAGTTCAATGTGCTCAACTTTAGTGTTACAGGCTTTCCTCCAAGGAGTGAGTGTCACCCTGTATGCAGATGGATGCAGACCCCTTTCCTTCTACCTCACTCCACATCTTAGACTCAGAGGAAATACCACTTCTCCCTCTTTATGAGACATCTCTTTGATTCTCTGCCCAGACCCTAATCAGTCAGAACACATCACCTCAGGGCTCCTTCTTGAACTCTATGTGTCCCCAGGGCATTTCTGTGCAGGAGGGGGATGTGGAGGATAGCTTATAATGTTTTGCATGTAAGTCGCCGTGCAGAGAGAGGACCATTGCTACACCACTAAGGGACCTTAATAAATACCCCAGGTGTCAGTGACTCCCATGGACCTGGACAGCTTCAGTGGGGCTCTGCTGCTTTCTCCATGCAGAGAGACAGGGTGGTGACACACTGGAACAGGTTGCCCAAGGATGCTGTGGAAGTCCCATCCCTAAAGTCATTCAGGGCCAGGCTGGATGTGGCTCTGGGCAGCCTGGTCTGGTGGTTGACAACTCTGCACATAGCAGGGGGATTGAAACTGGTTGATCATTGTGGTCTTTTTCAACCCATGATTCTGTGATTCTATGAATAAGGTCTGCCAAGCTGGTCTAAAGCAATGTTTCTGCTAGTTTTCACTTGATTTAATGAAAGTACAGCCTTGATGTGGCAGCTGCAAAGACTGACATGCCTAGTATATGGTGCTATGAACACGATGCATGCTTTTCAGCAGCAAACCCACTTCCGAAGGCCCCTGCTGAGTGTGGAGACACAGTGATAGTGAGATTGTCCGCCCTCACTTGCGGGCACTAGAGGGCAATACAGTCCCTTAAATCTCAGCAGCAGCACTTGCAGTTTGAGGGTTATAATTCGGATTGACGTTTCATGAACATGAAATTTTAGCAATCCATCCGTTGCTAATCATACAAATTTCTGATTTTAACTACCAAAAATATTGGGTTTATGTTGCATATGGCATGAATAAGTAACAGCATTGTGTCTTAAAGAGGCAAAAAGAAGGGGTCATGGATGTGTCCATCCTCTTCGTGTTGTGGCTCACTCTGACCCCTTTCCTGAGCTGTGAAGGAGAATTAGAGGTGACTTCACGTTTCCTTTCCAGCCACAAAGCAGGTGGAAGTTAGTATTTCACTTTGTCTCTAGTAACAGCTATGTAGAAAGCCAAAAAAAAGAAAAGAAGAAAAGAAAAAAAAAAAGTCAGGGAAAATGGATCTTTGAAACCACTTGGAAATGACAGACAGTGTTCTTCTTTGTGCTCCGGGGGTGGTTTTTGTGCAGGAGGTGGTGGGTGGGTTTGATTTTCTGCTATCCTTGCACAATGAGAAAATAATAGTTGGAACATGAAAATTAAGAGCTGTTTTCTTTACTGTCTGAGACAGGGAGCTGTGAAATTCCATCAGTATCACAAGGGGCAGAGCGATGTTTTTGTTAGGCTGTTCTGCTGCAATTTTTTGTTTCCTGTAGCAGCTCTGGCAGATAGAACAGCAGCAGGAGGTAGAAAAATCAAAGGAATTAACCTGAATTCTTGCTGCAGGGTTTCACCACAGAACAGTAGTGGGAGGCAAAAATAATAAGAGTACATTGCCATCAGGTGAAAAAAAGCAATAACGTAGAAAACTGCATAAGATCTCAAATGTTTGATGTCACATGCTGTGTAATGGGATCTCACTGTCCCTGGAGCTCATAATTTTCAAAGAACAGCTGAGAAGAGATCCTAGTGCCTCAGATCTCTGTAAACTCTGGTTTTTCAGCCTAAAGGAAATTATGGAATTGATATCTATATGAATATATAATTGGAGTCCTCAAGTATTGCTGTAATCCAAGAACTAGAGCCTGCCCTTCCAGTCATACCTGTTACTGTCTCTGCTCAGCATTTTGGGGGATTTACATCTTTGGCACTTCGCAGTTCTGTGAACAGTAGGTTGAATGAACATTTTAAATTTGGATTTAAAAACAGATTTGTCACTCTTTCTTCTGCAAGTGTCAACTTTGTCTCTAGTAAAGAAGTTTTGCAGATGTGGTTGCACTGGCAGACTGCAACACTCTTAAATTTATTGTTTAAAACCCAAGTGTTGTTTTTTTTTTTTCCTGTACAGCTTATATCAGGGAAAAAAAGCAAGGTAGGTTAGCAAAAGCATTTCCTACTAGTGTAACAGGTGTCCTGGGCTTTTTTTCTGGTAAAGTTTTATGCTTTACAGATAAGATTTTTTTTTTCACAGACCTAAATGGTTCAATTGTTCTAGTGAAACATCAGAAGTGTGGATGTAGCAAACCATAGCAACCGCCCTGCTCCGCCAAGACATGAGCTAATCATTACAAGGCAAGGGAAGGAACAAGCTAATTTTTTTTGGTACCACAGTTTAACTATCACGGAATATGTCCATACATAAAATGAAGGTGTGATTTTAGCTACTTTAGTCAGTTTGCTCCAACCAGCTTTGACCAAATGGATTTTAGCACATATTAGCAGCCTGACAGGATTTCCAGAAGCTCCTGATCCCGTGGCTAGCTGGTACAGGAGCACCCACTACTGCTGTCCCTTCCCTGCCATGATCTCCCTGTCTGGCACGGCTGCCCTGGCCCCTGCATCAGCCAAGCCTGCCCTCACTAAAGGTGTCAGCAAGGCCTCAGCACCCTGGAGGGGAAACAGTCCTCCACTGTGCCTTCATGGTGCCACAATTTGTAACTTCTGAGCCCTGTGTGTTTTAAAGATTTGAGACTTGATGCTGCCCTCAAATAGCCCATTTTTTCTTCACACTACCTTGCATCTCACCATTCTCAGGCAGACTTACTCTCATTTGCATTCTCTTCTCTATCCCAGTGGGCCTAATAGTGATAAGCTCTTTTGTGCCTGCTTTGCCAGCACAGTCTGCTGCATATTTACCTGCCCTTCTAATTACAGTTTAAGTATTTTGTTTCACTGCTGGTTTGTTAATAAGTTTTGAAGCCGAAGCCTTTTCTCAGGTGGTAAATGTTATTTCAATTATGCACTAATACATTAGTGGCACTTCTGGTGGGGCGAGATCGCTTGCCAGAGAAAAATGTTATTTACAATAAAGATGCTTAATGGGTGTTGGCATATGCGGAATCATAATGCTGTACTCGCATGATAGTGAAAACAAAGGTAAGCAGCAAAGTTTTCTTCCTACCTTTGACTGTCTCCTAAGGGTGCAAGCTTTTGCTTGGGGGCTTTATGCTAAGGAGTCTTTGACTTCTCTAGTGCTTGAAGAGCTTGAGAGAAAGTTGTAGAAACCATTAAAAACAAGTGTCTATGGAGAAAACTTAGCCAAGATATTGGATTTACCATTCTGCCCTTTACAGTCTTCAGATGTACTGAGATCTCAGTAATACTAAACCATCATTCTTTCTATTGCACAGAACCTAGGAGTGGAGCCTTTAGCTGATGTGTGCACTTTTTGGTTGCTTGAACGCACAGAGAGAAGCCACAGCAGCAGAAATTAGTTATTGAGGAAACTTGTCTTGGAGAGCATTTCCTGAAAGCAGTCTCAAGGTATTTTCCTTGAGCTAAGTGATAATTTCAGTCCCTTCTCTCTGCAGCCCTTCTGTGAGATCATATTCTGCAGTGAGTTTTGCTATCATGCATGAGATATTACTGTTTTAATTCCTATCACAAAAGAGCTGCTAAGACTTCTCCAAAGATGTTCAGATACTTAGATAAACTTAGACAAGAGAAGTGAGTTTTCCAGACAGAAGCAAGTTAAACTGTATAATCACCAATAGATTCCCAAATTAACTGTGATATGATGAGTATTGTCCAGGCATGCTTGATGTTCTGAGAGCTTCCAGTGTGTGAGGCTTGTTCCAGTCATCATCTCTAATTCATTTTCCACTGAAAAAACTTGACTGAGAATAGGATTTAGCTAGATTCATACTGAGGGGATGTTTCATTCAGCAAATCATTGTTAAAGACCAACAATTGGAAGTTGTATATCTTAAAGAGTAGACAAGTATAGTAGTAGGCCATATGGAAACAGTTGTGAGTTTTATGAACAACTGATAGGATACAAATGTCTTTTTTTGTGTCTTCCTGTAGTAAACGCTTAGCGAAGGAACCCAGCTTCAAATCCTACACTTGCTTTGTGTTAGCAATAAACAGCCATTTGTTAACAATGATCTGTTTTGATAATTCTGTTCTTTGACATTTCAGGGTTTCTTTCTTTGAAATTGTTCCTCCATGCTACCCAAACTGCAGTTAACTCTTCTTAGGTTACTGACAGAGCAGCTAGGAGCTCTTCTCTTCAAATTTATTTGTGCTCCTCTGTATCCACAATATCTAACATTCTCAGACTTCACATTACTGTTCCAGAGTACTTTCCAGAGCATTCAGCAGTACCTCTTTGCAGCTTGGGTATGAGGAAATGTGGCTTTTCAGCCTCTGTAGACTGTGAAGGACTGGAGGATGAGAGGGTCAAGGTGCAAAATCATTGCCTTGAAATTCAGGTACAATGAAGGAATCACAAAGCATAAATCTGCAAAGCATTATGGACAGCCACATAGGTGTTTCCTTGTATCACTCTTGACCTAGTTTAGAGTCCAGAAGGGGAAGCCTGTAGGCTGACTACAACTGAAGGCAACAGATAAGGATACGCAGATATTCTGGAGTGTACAGCCTCCACTATGAAGTGCTTGCCTAGCAGTATTTCAGAGAAAATGCAGAGATATCTTAGAGAACTGTTTGTCACCTTTTCCTTATTTACACGGTGACCAAAGGTGGTCACCCAAGTTCTCATGTGTGTTTCATGCTGATGATCACACCCCCATGGTAACTTTTAGCAGTGTTTTACAATGTTAAGAACATGCACACGTTTCACAATTTCATTAAATAGTTAAGGAATAAAGGAATTTTTATTTATTTCTGGTTGAAGGGTGAAATCTTGAATAGAACAACATTTACTTCCTCTGTTTAAACTGCATTTGCTTTGTTTGAAACTGAAGCTCAAGGCAGAGGGCTTTAAAGCTTACCTTTGGCTGGTTATTTTAAGCATTTTGTGGGCTGCAGCAGAGTAGGAGGGTATCACTGGCAAATAAGCTTTGTATTTTTAACAGGGAGTCTTGTGACATTTCAGTAAGTTGAATCCTTATGCAGCAGAAGGACTGATATGTGTAGCATATTTCTCATGTATTCTCATGTGTGAAAAAAATACTTGTTCCTTTGATAGTAATGTAACTTTTGCATCATCCATGCAGGATCAGATGGATAGACCTACTGGGTCGCATCGTGCACTGATGTAAAACATTATGTCCAAGAAACATGCTGTTGATTCTGCCTGAGGATTTGTCGAGGCTGTTATAAAATAAGAGCAAGACTGACACTGTTGGGCAAGCTTTAACTTAGGACAACATTTTTTTTTAGGATTTCCATGAACTTGAAAGTGTCAAGAAAATGATTCACTTTCTCAGGGAATGTTTCCCCTTCCCCCTCCTCTCCAAAATAAATAAAGCCTAAAAGGGACTCAGTTGCTGCTCATCTGTCGTTGAATCTTCCCTGCAAGTTTTGCAATGCTTCCAGCCCAAAGTAATACAAGAGAGAAACTCCTCACTAAGTTGATACTCAGGAAATTTACATGAGAAATATGTTGCTGGTTTTGCTTTAACAGTAAACTCACTGGGCACCTTATGCAGGAAAGAGTTTGACAAATTATATATAAAACAACTACCTATAATAATAATAAAAAAAAATTAAATGGAAAGTGTTATTGATGGATGTGTAAGTCAGAGGAAGGTCTCAAATTGCTACCCTTAAAGCTGTGCCAACTCTGCAGAGCTAAAAGAGTTTCTGGTTGGCATTTTCACCTGAAATGAATGAGAAATAGGACAGGTGTGTGTATTTTAATGATCACTTTGCAATGACTCAATAATAATGACGAGGAAAGTTAGAAATGGATTTGAATTCTGGGCTCTGCACTGTGCTATGGCCTGGAGATGGGGAACATAACCAAAGGACTCTTGCCAATCATGGATGGCTTGAGATATCTGCACCCAAGAGCCAATGAATTTAAAAGTCAGGTGCACTCAATTCTAAAACCAGAATTTGGTTTGTGATCGTGTGCCTTTTAGGGGCTTACTGCAGAATTAGGCAAAAGATGGCAGAAAAGCATTCCACAGAGTATTCAAACTATCCCATCTATAACACAGTGCACTGCTTGACAGCTTTTAGCTACAGCCTGGTTGAAAAACTTTCTTGAAATCTTTCTGATTTTTTTAAACCTTGAAAAATGTGAGTTGAAATATATTTTTTAGCTGGTCATAGGAAGTTTAGAGGATTTATTCCTATCCCATGTATTTGTTTTACATTACTTATTTTTCTTTTTTTTAGAATATCTGTCAAAGTTGTGAATGGTGCTGCTAAAATTACTTTCAATTCATAGTTTCCAAAAATACCATATATATATATTTTTTTTTTAAATAGGAAGCTAGATGACTAGTCCTTAGTTTGTGGAGTGCATATTCAGTATTGCACTTTTCAGATCACTTTCTCACTCACTTAGTTTCCTTAGTGAAAATATTATCAATTCTATAAGTCACTCAAGCCTGGATTGTTGACATCTGGTTTGGTGTGGCATATTAAGAGGAAGCTTCCTGTACTGCAGGTGTCCACCTACTGTAGCAGCTCCTATGAAAATTCCTTGTTCCCAAGATCTTCAGTACGAGCTCCTAATGGTGTCCTAGAGACAAGTAAGTGAGAAGGTAGGAGGAGAAAGAAAATGTATTAGCTCCTGTCTGAAGTGCTTACTGGGTGTAACTCTTTCACTGAATGTTGATTGGATGGAATCCTTTCTCCCATGACAAATACATTTTGTCTCCTCTCCAGTGCAGAAACAGATCTCACCCAAGAATTTTTTTCCAATGATGCTTAGCTAGCTGTGTATCATACTGCAAGAAAATACTTTCTTGGGAGACAGCAGAGAGGTATTTTTCATATGCTAACAACTCTTTGGAACAACTGAAACCCAGGTCCCACTTTACTTTAGTATCATCTTTTGATCTGTTTTAAATACAGTCAGCAATTGAAGTGTTTTTACCTTTTGCTGCCATATAGCTTATTTGCAAACTAATTGATGAACCCTGTAACAGTCTGGAAAAACAAAGCTCTGCTTCTGTCTGTCCTCACAAGGAAAAGTTTTTCATTCATCCTCCAGCTCTACAAGTCTGTCACCTTTGGCAGATTGTTGGAATACATGTAAATTTCCATGCAAAGATTGTGACTTGAGGGCCAGCCAAGGTGATAAGTGATGTTTTCCTTGCATACCTTAGCCTGTGGGCCATTCGATAACATAAGCAGGTCTGATTTCTCCCTGAGACCTAACACCTGGCTATAAGCAACCCCCTGGGATACCCATGCTGATTCCAGGCTACAGGCACAGGGAGGCTATTGGGGAAGAGGTTCTGCAACACCTCTTGGTTTGGATTCCTAGCCATCTTGGAAGTAAAACAAGCAAGGGACCTTGGTTTGTCCCACATCTGTTTCAAGTATCAGCCTAACACATAAACAAGACATTTATTCATGTAAGGATAATACTATGGATGGTGAGGGGGGAAAACAAACCAGAAAACAGTTGGCCATACCATTTCTGATTGGCAGCTGAGGCTCTGAGTGAGAGCTTGACAGTAATAGCCAACATTTCCTTTTAGCAACAAACCCCTGCCTGTGCAGGGGGTCTCTAAAACTGTGTAGCAGAGGAGGCAACTTAATTTGCTGCTCTGATTTGATTCAATTGGAATCTACCCTGTTCCTCTACTTAAGATAGATTCTCCTTTTCTGCCTGTCATCTTAGTCCTGCTGCCCAGCAACAGGTAAATTTGTGCTTTTGTGAAAATTCCTGTGGTGAGGCAGCATTTTTCATTCTTCTGTGACACCAAACTCTGAGATTAAAAAATGCAAATACAGCTGGTGGGGCTTTTCTTCCTCTCCAGGTACCACTGTTTTATAATCCTGCTGTGTTTCTTAATTAGCATGCTCCTTCAAGTTAGAATGTTTTTGCGTTTTTGTGTAATAATAACTTTGCTAGGTACTGATGGTAACTACATTTCTAGGATTGTAAACATGTAAGTCACGCATATGAAATATTCCTTTTTCGCGTCCTAATAATCTCACAGCTTTCTGTTTCTTTCTGGGTTATTGAAAGACAGCACACACAGTGTACATCTGTACAGTCAGCAGTGCTCTTTCCATGCACCATCCTGACTCCACTTTTGTCAGAGACTCACCCCCATTACAGTCTCTGCTTAGGTGACTCGACACTATCAACAGCCACACTGCATGGCAGCAAATGCCAAATATGCCTCATAGTACTGCAAGCAGCATCACTTGTCTCAGCTCTGAAAGGCACAACTGAGAGAGCCAAATCAAAGCAATCTCCAAGTGATTGCAACAACCAGACAAAAGGCTGAATAAGGGAGAAAAGCCCTATCGTGCTTTGTGTGAACATATAATGCATTTTGGCGTCTTAAAATCTAATTCTAGTGCTCTGGCAAAGACCTTTTTGGAAAGGCAGGGCAGCAATTTTTATTCTTTTTTTGATGAAGGTCAAACCAAAGAGAAGTATTCGAGATTAGCTATATATTATATGCAAAATCAGTCACTTCAACAGTCTGAAATAAGTTCCAATAGGATCTTCTCATATTTGCTTAGCATAATGCTAAATTGATTATGTACAAATTGTACAATTGTACAAATGCTAACTGATTATGTACAAATGCAAAGACATCATAAAGAAAGAAATAAAACTAAATGCTGTATCACTAGAATTACTTAAATAATTTTTTTTCCCTCTTTCAGTTCTGCAAGACAACAGTGAGTTTTCTATGAAGTGCCTTAGTAAAGCGTTTTTGCAATATTTTTTGTGATGTATGTACAAGTTATAAATACGATGTTCTGAAGACTTACACAATTTTTTATTTTGTTCCTATATCTATATTGCATCTGAAGATCAGGTATCAGGCAGCTGTTCAAAGATGAGACAAGCCTGCATGCTTTAATCCCTTGCTCTGCTTTTCATCCTCTACTGAAAATCTCCCACATTCCCAGGACTGCAGTACAATATTGAAATGCCATCATAAGGAGATTTTTAGCAAGTCTATTTAATATTAACACAGCTGATAATGATTTCTCTTCTCTTTCTTACTATACATCATGAACTTCCATTCCTTTCCCCTTTGCTTTTTTTTTTACTATTTATTGGATTTGTAAGTGATCTCTCGTTTGTGTATTACCAGATTTTGATGTTTGTCAAATGTAGTGACAAATTGTCAGCATTTGAATGTCAAACCTAGCTGTTTTGAGTGCTGATGAGGTCACCTTAAGCAATAACAATACAGCAAGCAGAGCTTCCATAATCTTATTTCCACTGAAATCCTTTGAGCATATCAATAAAAGCAGCTGAGAGAAGTACTCACAAATTCGACTTAACATCGCCACCAAATCCTGCAGGAGTCCCAATGTGTTTACCTGGGTTGGCTGAGTGAGGCCTGGTGGCATATCAATATTGTACTGCATTTATACTGAGCTTCTGTGCAGTACTGCATCAGTGTAGGGGTAAGCCTACATCTGGATAGCAAGAGATACATATGCAGTATAGATTTGTAGCTTGTATGAGTGCCTGCAAAGGGCTGGTGTTGATACACCCACACCTTGCCTGGAGAGCCAGGGGATGCTCGTGTTCTATCACAGATTCTCTACAGGCAGTGTAAGGCTCCCATGCAGATACTTTATAATCTATTTCCATCATTTTCTACATGCATCAGTTCATTCACATCACTGAGCACTTTCCTCATTTGCTGTTGTTGAGAAGATGGAGCCATGTCTTAGCTTCCATAGTTCAGCTGCACTACTGCTTTTTCTGAATCCTTTGGATTGGAGAAAGTAACATATTTGTCTCATGAGATTTAACAGCATAAAATAAACAAAAATAAATATTGTCAAGCAAAGCAGTAGGCTACATTCTTGATCACAAACTTGAAAACAGTTACAATGAAGAAGATTAAACTAAAGATAAATATTAGCAAGCTTTCATCTAAACCTTTATTTATGAGACATCTCTTTCGATAGCAAAGGCTAATCAGATCAAGGGTGCTGCCTTGTAGACTGCTGTGGGCTCTATACATGCAAATCTCTGTGCTGAAGATTCTCTCTCATACTTTGGGCGTTGTCAGGATAACAAAGTGTAAAAATTATATGTCAGAGCAATTCTAGGACCTCCACTTTCTTAATTACCAATTTAGGGAAATGTATTTGCCTGGCTTGGCTGCTAATGTGATCGAGACATAAATATCAATGTAGCCTATGTTGTTCAGGCCTATCTAGGTTGGTCTGTGCAAAGCCTCTTCTCACAGGCTATAACAGCCATATTACAATTGCTGATCACATTGCGGTCTCTTTCTCTCCCAGAGACATAATGATTTGTAATGTGAACATTTTTGGAATTTACATATTATGAAAGGCATTACCCGTACAGTGTTTTCGTCTTGCAAATACACATATAAGATACATTGTTGACTGTCAGGAATATGGGATTAAAGCATTAGAAAGTGGGTTAGTATTTTTTAGTTCCTTCTTTTCTTTCCCTACTTTTGTCAGTTATTGGCAGGACAAATATTGTCAGACCACCAAATTTAAAGAAACATCTCACTGAATCTTCCTGGTTTCATAGTTCAGTAGCATAATTCCCTGTAACAATAAACTCTTAGTTTATTAGGAGGGTTTCTCCAAAAGTAATGCCTCTGTCAGAAACTGATGGTGGTGGTATGGCAGTAGAGGCTGACCCTTCCCACCAGTGTTGTTATATTTTGTTGCTGTGTGACAGATGGCAGTAGAGGGGCATCCGGTCTGATGTGGAAGTGCATATGAAGCAAAGGTGTGTCACTGAATTCCTCTATGCTAAAAAAAATGACACTCATTGACATGCTGAGTGTTTCTGGAGATCAAACAGTGGATGTTGGCATGATGAGATGGTGATCAGGCAATGCTGACAGTGGGTCACCTCTGCTGGTGCAGATCTTTATAAGCGCAGCATGCAGGCTCTTGTTCATCACTGGCAAAATGCATAGCTACTAGTGGTGACTGTGCTGAAAAATAGTGTTCTGTAGCTGAGAATTTGCTCTATCAAATAGTGTTATTCTGCTCTTTGTATCAGTTGTAGTTTCCCTGAAAATAAATAGGAAACATTACTTTCAGAGTGACCTATGTATATATCAAAAAGAAGTAACATTTGAAAGCAGTAGTTCGATTGTCACTGCCCTGGGTTCAGCTGGTGAACATCCAGTTTGTTAACAACACGGTTTTCATAGGTAATCAGGGCACATTACTGACACAGGAGATAAAAGTGGATGACCTACAGTGTGCTAATTTATGTGATTATAATATAAATGATTCTGTGTTATCCTCACTTTGTTTCTTGTGAGTTTAAGGCTCAGTTCAATTCATTCTTGGGATCCATGGCAAATTCTGGGGTCTCCTTCACATTGCAATGTGTGCTGAGGAGGGAAAGTTTGAAAAGAAACTGAAAAACACAGCATTTCACTGAGGTAAATAATAAGCCATTCTGGTGCAAGCCTTTTATGTTATGTCTTACCCACAGTTATTTTATCTTTCACATCCAGGTGTATTTTGACTCCTCCTCCTTTTTCAGCTCCTCTCTAACTTAGGCTCTGGATTCTCATAATTTTCCTTAGTGCTGGGCAGCAAAAATTTTTCCTAGAAGCCTGGAGAATTGTCTCTGTTCCTTTCATCCATCTGTACTATCCGCAGCATGAGTAGCAAGGGTTCTAATTTTTGTAGTCATTAACATTTTATAAATCAGCTTGTTTCTTCTCTGTCATGGTCCAATTCCAGCAGCAGATCAACTCACATTCCTTTCTATTAATAGCAAACTGGTAAGTATTTGGAAGTCTAATCACAGTAGAGTTGCGAAGAACTTGTGTTTGGTACTTTTGGTACTTTTACAAGTACCATGTCTCTTTTTTAAAGAGAGTAAATGTTTGTGTACGGTATAGAGACAGACAGGAGAATATCAGAATGTTAGTATCTAAGTGATCAGCAACTTTCACCCCAAGTTTAATATCTAGGCAGGCTGGATTGCTGGTCCAAGGCCAGTGGGATGAAGTTCTACAAGACCAAGTGCCACATCCCAAACTTTGACCACAACAACCCCAGGCAATGCTACAGGCTTGAGGCAGAGTGGCTGGAAGACTGTGTGGAAGAAACACCTGGGGATGTTGGTTGACGCTCAGCTGAACATGAGTCAACAGTGTGCCTGGGTGGCCAAGAAGGCCAATGGCATCCTGGTCTGTGTCAGAAATAGCATTACCAGCAGAAGCAGAGAAATAATTATCCCTCTGTACTCAGCTCTGGTGAGGCTGCACCTCAAGTACTGTGTATAGTTTTGGGCCCCTCACTGCAAGAAAGACATTGAGGCCCTGAAGCATGTTCAGAGAAGGGTAATGCAGGAAGATATGTTACATCTTCAATTAGTAGTTTTCTTGTTTGTTTTTTTTTGTTGTTTTTTTTTTCCCACTTTGCTTACAATGATCCCAGAAAGAATTGATAAGTTTAAATGGAATATCCACACCAAAATCAAGTCTTTTTCAGTGACTGCATACTATTGACTACTAATTCTGGGAGCATTTAATGATTAGAGAATGTGATAGGCGGATGACACTATTGTTTAAAGGTGAATCCTGAAATAGATTCTTCCTGGCTAGCAATAAAATATGACAAAGTTGTGTTTGAGAAATCATGGAGGAGATAAGAAGGAAATGAGATATAAAAAAAAAAAGTATCTGTTGGCTCAATGTTAATGCATTTACGATGATCAGATAACATGTTATTGTCTAGGTGTTGTCTTCACTGAGAAATATCTGCTGGAGCAGGTGTATGATCCTCTGCAAGATAAAGAAGGCTGCTTTATAAGCAAAAGGACTTAAACCAATAATCCTCCTACTGCTTAGGATTTAGACAGCATTAAGACATTAACTGGCAGTTAAATTGGGTGAAGTTTAATGTAGGTGGTGTAGATTGAATTAAGTGCAAACAGCTTATTTTCTTATCTCTATACATATTATATGCTGCCAGAGGAGGGAGATAGGGACAGAACTTTTTAAAATATATAACATTAACTTAGATGAAGCAGAGAATATTATTATTTCTGTTTTACATATACTGAAATACAGAAATTAAGGATAGCATTTCATGTAAATGTGTTAAGAGTTGTAGTTGGGAAGGTTTCTCTGTAGTACTTTCGCACTTAAGGGAAGAAGACTGGCCTATGGGATCCACATCTTAGTCCTGTCCGGACAACAAAAGTTTAAAATATCTTTTAAACTAATTTTCAAGTAATTATTTATAGTCTTTAAGTAATGAAATGGATGCGAGCTGTCTGTAAATATCTTTTGGGATGAGCTCCTGCAGACTTAGATGAACTAGTTTGCACTCTGAGAATTCATCAAGTTAATCCTCCTTTTCTAAAGTCTTAATATTGCACTAATAAGTTCTGTATTCTTCTGCCTGTCATCTACCTTTGAATAGTTATCTTCAGCTGATACCCTTTGTCACACACAAAAGTATCATTCAAAAAACATCTCCCACAGCTGTGTCTTCAATGACCTTATTTTACATGGTTTTTATATGAGTAGCTCTTAAATGTTAGAATGACAAAACCTATTCTGAGTTCCTGGTTAACAAAACCAAGCATCTTTCCCCTGCTTGACTGTCAAGAGCTTATCTCAAGCTTAGTCATGCAATGGCATTAGCTCCTTGTAGATTTAAAGCTGTGTTTTGAATCTTTCATCTGTCTCAGTCATTTCTGTTCTTGTGACCTTCGTTGTTCATGCAAACAATCTGGAAAGGAGCACAAGATAAGCTTTTTGATGGAAAGATGAGACCAAGAAAAACCTTATCAATTCCCACATGTAATCTTTTGCCCTGGGGAGTCTATATATATTTTTTTTAGTAGCGTTTATAAAGTTCCCTTGAATGCAGTAGCTGTGCCATATGTGGTGATTAGAGGCTTCAGTAAATAGACCTAAGAGTCCTTACAACCTCCTAGTCTTCTGGGAATGCATTTGCTTACTGATTTTTCCCTTCTTTACACTTATTGTTGTTGTTCTTTTAATCTTCTCTTCAAAGTTGATCCTGGAAAAATGCTATTTCAGGAGGAAAGATTGACCAAGCAGTGATTCTTATATTTACTGCTGATGGAATGCTGGCTTACTCCTGGAAATGTCTGAAAGAGTCAGAGAGCCTGACCCCATCTAAACCTTTAAGTCTCCAGCAGCAATGCTTAGTTTATTTAACATTTTGCATATATGCAAGGTATTTTATACCTAGTTAATCAGAAAGAAAAAAAAAAAGGCTTGATATTTGTGCTGTTTATTTACATGAGATGCTATGGGACCTAGATTTATGTTTCAAA
The DNA here is from genome assembly GCF_023343835.1 of Lagopus muta. Taxonomy (NCBI): domain Eukaryota; kingdom Metazoa; phylum Chordata; class Aves; order Galliformes; family Phasianidae; genus Lagopus; species Lagopus muta. The sequence goes on from NC_064434.1 coordinate 71,894,790, forward strand.
GCTTTGAGGAATTGTATGTTGCATTGCTGAAAGCTTCAAACTGTTGTAGGAAAGAAAAGCAGTTGAGGAAATATATACTGCTGCCTGAATTATTATCGTATCTGAATAAGAAGACCCTAGCTACATTTGCCTCCTGCCTTTTACTACAATAAAAAGTACTTGTAATTTTAATTACTTACAGCAAAAATCAAGTGATTTGTTAATATCAACAGAACCCTAGGATGGAATTACAGTAATGTTTTACATACACTTGAGGGAACACTGTTGGAAATAATATGCAGGGTAATAAATCTGCTTTCCTGCTGCTTCACAGTTCAGTGGAAATTTAACCTGGGATTGAGACCTGAATCTGCAGGGAGAGGGAGAGCAAAGAAAAGTACATCTACCCCTGGGGGAAGGTTTCATTGCTCCAGATCTCAGAGGAATGATTCTGCCATCACTGCAGAGGCGAGAGCCTTCCTAATGCACATTCATGCCATCTAGAGGGAGATGGATAGGCACATCGCCTTCTTTCTCAGGTTCCTTGCCCTTCCATCAGTCAGGCATCTGTCCAGTTCTTTGCAAAGATCAGAGCATCTCTCATACTACTGTAAATGAGACTGAAAGCAGATGTGGAAGTGGCCTGTCTCCTTCCCACTATCTGATGTGTCATCCAGCAAACAGATCTGTGGCCATATCAGGCAGGTTTCTTTGCTTTATGAAGGGTACAAATCAGCTGGATTTTTGTTCTCTGAAGAGCAGGTTGGAAGTCTCTTTGCACAAGGGTATATGTTAACAATAAACTACGCTTTATAGGACAGCAGGTCTCTATGTAATAGAAATCTGTGCTTTTGATAGCTCATAATTTCCTCCAGCTGAAAGCAACAGGATGAATTCTGAATTCCCTTGCTCTATTCTAAGCTCGCATAGTCTTTCTTCCCAATGAGCAGGTGCTTTGGTTTTCTTTTTGTTCTGAATTAGATCTTATTAGTATTAGTGTTCTTCTCATTTCTGAATCCAAACTGCTTGATATTTTTTTCTAATGCTTATCTGAACTGTTGCCCACCTGCCTTTACCTTATCTTGTCTTTGGTAGTCCAATCTATCTTTGTAATTTCTACTTCTGCCCTCTTTTACCTTTCCTATGATCTCATAGCATATAGTGACCCTCATCCTTCTCATCTACCAGCTAATAATTTTGTCTACTTTTTAGTTTTTTCTTTAGCTGTTTCATTATTACTGTTTTATCAAAAGTGACAGTTCCAGTGTTGAGTGCATTGAAGCCAATGGCAAAATTCCCATTAGTTCAAAAGAAAATCAAGTGAGTGGTGGGAATGCAGAACCATGTGCATAATCTTATTACAGATATCCTTAGTACTGTTAATTAATGATCCAGATTCATTCCCTAAAAGTATTAACTAAATCCAGTCTAGAAGTTGAGGTTTTTATAAAGAGCTATCTTGTTATTGTGTAAAATAGAAGGCTTATGGCATAGAATGACACCTCTTCAATGCTTGCAGCCGTTGTTGCCTAAGCACTACATTTTAAATTTCTACTCCAGCATTTTAAAAAAAGTCATGCTTGCTTTAACAAAATCTGCACAGATTTAGCAATTACTGGCTAGCAAAAGACATCAAGGAAACATTATACTTGCTTTCTTCTCCCACCACAAGAGAAAAAAAGATATTATCCACCAGTGGGACATTTGTGTCCCTAGGAAGATTGTGGAAATCGGCTTTTTGCAGCAATATGTAAATTGCAAACTTTTAAAGGCTGGCAGGAATCAAGCTGATAAAGGATAAAAGTTGTGCATCATACAGTACCTCCACAAGCACCACAAATACCTTGTGCTGATGGCTGGGTGGAGAATCAGATAAATGTTGTAAATTTGTGTGCCATAGCGCAGTCCCAACTGAAAATAGAGAGCAGCTCTGGAGTGATGGAGGGAAGTGAACATTCTTTCGCCTGGTCCATTTCTGATCTCCTTCACAGGCGTCAGGCTGTGGTTTCCCTACATTTGCATCCCATTACCATCTCATCAACATTTTGTCAGTGGATATGACATTTTTTAGAGAGAAGCTGATGCTCCCAGTCTCAAATTCCAGTTTCAAGAATTTCAGAATTCCCTAATCATAGAATCATAGAATCACAAGGTTGGAAACGATCTATAAGATCATCTAGTCCAACCGTCCAACCAATATTTTTGTTTTGAACTAAATAATCTAAAAAGATTTAATGTTGCAAGCCTGCCTGGTTTGTTCAAAGTACTTTTATTGGTATATACTCCATTTTTTCTCAGTCTCATGACTTTTTTGGGGATTACTGTGAACATAATATTACATTCTAGGTCCAGTTCCATGTAAGATGAGCAAGAACACAAGATTATTTTGGCTAGACAATACTCTTTGCTGCTTATGCATTTATCTGATGTGGCTACATTGAAATTTGTGTAATTAGTAATTAATCCAGTTTTAATGCTGTTATAAATCTGGCTATATCCATCATCATTTTATAAAGAACCTTCCTTCCAAAGGGACGGAGCAGCCCTCCTAAACTTCTAGACCCAGCTTCAACCTGAAGCAAGTAGCTCATTTGCTATCTTGAACCCCACTATCTATTCAAAGCTCTCATGGCCTTGAAGTAGCCTAGGGGACTTAAACTTTCTCAGTGGTGTTTCTCATGCATAGGAGGCAATATACCTGTGTTAATCTGACTGTGTATCAATCAGCAGTGCACATACAAGGTAAAAATTATGCCATTTACAAAGATTATGAATCTGTTTCTGAATACCTAGAATTTTGATTTACAAAATGCTGTTTTCGGCATCCTTTCAAAAACTCAAGTTTAGTATACAACTTGAAGATTTTAATTATTCTTGCACTGGTGATAAACTGCAATCACAGCAGATTCACCCTCTGCACTACTAATAAACTCATTCTCTTTATTAAGAAAAAAGTGATAAATTATAAACGCTATATACTAACATTGTTATGTGTGCTCTGATAGTTTAATAACAGTAGTGCTTGGCTTAGAACTTCTTATCATAAGATCTCAAAAACACTTTAAGGAAGTAGCTAAATTATATCCCAGGATGCTCGTGAGCAACTTGTGACAGAAATGTAACTCACACTCTGTGTTATGGTAGTGGCAGAGATTGAAACGAAGTAGGAGAATCCTGATACCGCTGCTCTTAACATCTACCTTTTCTGTATTCCCACTCCAGCATTCTTTCCCATTTCCCAGAATCTTGGGGCAGTTATTTTTAAAGGAAACAGGTTTATATTGCTTTCTCATATTGTATTTGGGGCCCAACAGTATCCACGTCTTCCTTAGCAGTAGTTGAAAGAAGGAAGAGAAGTTCTCCCAGAGAGACAGAAGCAGCCAGTGGGCTCAGGAGAAAGCATGTAGCCTCTCCAGGAGTGGGAAACTGGAGTGATTATGACTGCAGGGTAGGAAGGACGTAATTACAAAGCACTTGGTGCTAAAAGGTTCATCTTGTATAATGTCTTTTAAATAAAATCTACACTTGAAGCAGGTACTCAATGTGCCAAAATGATTGGTCTCTCTGAGGGCAATCAGCCCAGCTACTTACTTAAAATATCAGTTAGAAGCCACAGGAAAATTAACCTGTTGCTTCCACAAAGGTGACTTGCTGCTCTGCAAAATCTTGCTTGGAGCCCTGCAAGGACAGACAGAAAATCTGGGAAGAGGCTGCGTCTATGGCTTTATTCTTCAACCTTGTCTTAAATTCTTCTAGACATAGCACTGATAGCATGCCTAGGCAGAAACTCAAAATCAGAGGGCAAATAGTATGAGAACTGGAAAGCTGTAGAGGTGCACAGCTTCTGGACAGCTTCAGCACATTTACTTGAAGCAGTAAATTGTGAGGTCTAAGATACCTCCAAAACAATCCCAGTTCTAGCTGTTAAGGGATGGAAATGAACAATAAAATAGAAAATTAAAAAAAAAACCCACAGTTGAATGTTTTTATCTGATTGTCTGTGTAGCGTTATAAGTGGATGCAGCATTCAGTTCACATTACAGGCTTTGTTTGTACTAGCACTGGGAGAAATTTGACAAAGAAATGGCGTGAGAGAGAAGAGGGAAAGGCAAAGGAAAGAAAGTTACAAAGTTAAATAAAAAAATCACAAGAAAGAGGAAGCGCAGAGTATGTGGAGGAAGGAGGTGGAAAGTCTTAAAGTTTTTAAAATCCATTTTTCTGCTAAAAGGGCAACAAAGAGACCTATTGGCTCTTAGGCATATTTAGATTTTACAGTGGCAGCAATTTTTTGCCTAGCAAACAGCTGGCAATTTATTTCTGTAGGCTGAAACTCCCTCCAGTCCAAAGACCGCTGGGAGTGCTTACGCAGTACCTAACCTTTGTTTCCAGGAGCTAGTAGTAAAACTTACATTTAACACAGAATCTGTGAATTTCACTCCAGAGCACTGTCCATAACGTAGGTGAGTCAGAATACAGAATACATTTGCTCAGAAAGGCCTTCTCTGAATTATCTATGGATGACCACTTTTCATCTGATTTTTTTGTTCTTTTTATTCCTAATACTACTTGGGAAGGCAGTGCAAGGTTCTGTAAGTATTCAGGTGAGAAGAAGAAACGGATGTGATTCTGCCTTCAGGTCTCATGGTCTCTGTTTGTGTTTGAGACAGGAAGCATATGCTCCATCTGTTCTTAACCTTTTCTTTGAGGACAAAAGTGTGCCTCACTCATTGAACTTCTTTCTTTTTTTTTTTTCCCAAGCTTTTTCCAATGGATTTTTAAATTCTATTTTCATATATTCCAAATTCCAATTTTTTAGTTTATTTTTTTACAATGCTAGAAGCGTGAGGCATAGCCAAACATTGTCTCCTGGCCTGTGCATCTTTACTAGAGGAGCCAACACCTCCTAATCTGGGATGTTATGGCAGTCAAGGTTTAGCACAGCTTATAACTGTTTCTAATAGTAGAAATTATGCACAACTGCATTTAAATGCACTTCACATCCAGTGCTTTACACAGACAGCTGGTGAGGAGTTAGATGGTAGTGAGGAATGCAGAGGCGATGCTCAGTTATTTGTAATGCTGCATGTATCTTAGATAATGAGAAGACTAAAAAATTGTTGTTACTGAACTGTGTTGATATTGATGTCATAATGATTTATTTTGTATGATTTGGGGTTATGAAGGTCTCATAGTAAGGCAGCATCAGATATGGCTGGGAAAAAAAGTAATTGTCTGATAAGCCCAGGAGACTCATTAGAAAAAATGCCACACTGTTAAGATATGAGAACATTTCTTTCTTGTCCCCAGACAAAACTACACAGGGAGCCACTAGCTTTGAGAATCAACATTTGAAATGGCCAAAAAATGACAAGAGGTGGAAGGAGAAGGGTTGGTGGAATTGTCAGGAGCAGCAGTGAAGAGCAGCTTCTACCAGACAAAACTGTTAGAGCCTGCTGCCGTTTTCAGAGAATGACACACTTTAAGAAGATAAACAGGCATTTGAAATATTTTACTGTTTCACTCCCCTCTAGTTTCTCCCATGTTCCCACAACTAACACCCTGTATATGTAAATAGTCTGATCACTGTATAAATTATAGGTCATTGCTTTTAAAGGCAAACATTGCAGGTACTATATGGATTTGCAAAACAAATCAGTTGCCACATGACGGGCTGTTTCTGAACCACCTGGTCCAAAAGGGGGCATTCTAGCTAAGCTGCACCTGTAAAGAGGCAAAAGTGTGGAGCCCATCAGCTGAAGGAGCTGGGTGGGAATCTTGTGGCCCTTCTTGTACACAAATCCTGGAGAGTTTCTCAGTAAGCGTTGGAAACAGTTAATATTTTAAGAGATTTGGAAATAAAATTAATCAGCGCTGTCTCCTCTTGTAGTGCTTACAGCAGTTATAAACAGAAGGTTAAAATAAACACAAGGAAGATATTCTCACCAGGACTTCACATCCACGTCTAAGAACTGCAGGCTGTATGGGCAGATGTACAATGTGCAGCATTTAGGAACAACTCCGATTTGACTGCTATCTGTAGTGCTGTTTGTCTGATCAAATTTGAAGAAAAAGCACTCAGGAATAGCAATGACTACAGCAGTCTCTGTTCAGTGAGGCCTGGTGAACACCTCTAGCCAGGCTTTATTCTTTCTTTCCTCTTGTCTTGTTCTATGAATTCAAGGCATCATACCTGAACAACTGCTCTGTTTAGGAACAGGGAATATTTGGAAGACATCATCCTTACATCTAGGTGTATATTATAGAGAAAGAAGTGTATGTGAATGTAAAAAAAAAAAGTGTAGTCAACGACAAACATAAAGTGTATGTCAACGACAAGAATGTGAATTTGTTTTGAGTGGATGATGGCTGTAAATACAGACAGCATGCAAACAACACTGGTGGCTGGTCACCAGACAGCACACTGTAAATGCATATTTCAAAGTGAGAGCAGGACAGCAAATGTCACTTCCAAAATAGCTATTATTTGTGTTGGAAAAGCGTGTTTGACATGTTTTTTTAGTTGGAAAATGAAACAGATTAGAAAGTTGTTAGGCAGTAGCCAGAAAAAACTAACAATGCATTCAAATAAACCTAGCTCCTCACAAACAGGCTAATAATTGTTTGTGGAGAATATTCAACAAATCACTTCAAATAAATTAGAGGAAAGGATGGTCTGTTGCTGGACAGACTGTGGGCAGTTTAGGTTTCTAGCTAATATTCAAGCACGTATTTGGCTCCTGGCAGATTGATTCCTTTTGGCATGAGCTGGAGCCTGTTATGAAATTGGCTACACAAGTACAAGTCCTCACTCCATTTCCTTTAGGGTTGCTAAGCACAACAGTGATTGCCCTCTATGGTAAGGCAAGCACTTAAGTTAATAAATGTCCTCTTAATGAGTACACTAAATAGGAAAATGTCTGAACTGGAAAAATACCAACTGTACACCTTTTTCATGTTGGTTAATCACATTTGTTAATAGGATTAAAGTCAAAGATTATAGCAGACATAACTAAGAGAATCCATTTTTGTCTCAAACGTACTTTTCTATGCCAAAAAGAAGTTAAAATCCACGAACTTAAAGGCAGCATGACAACTTGTTAGCATCTTCATTTACATGTTTATCTTTTAAAGAAAATAACTGAACATCATTCTTAATCTAAACTTAAGGGTAACTGACAGCAACACGAGCAGCTCCATAAGCCTTCTTCACACAGAAGTCTGCCTGAGCAAATTCCAACTAGCCCATCCCAGATTTTTCTTCTGACCTTGCTAGATTCACATGAATTGTCCTTGCTCTGTATCAGAAGCAAAGGTCTGCTTTCTCTAGTTTTTAAGCTCTGAGATTTTCTTCTCCAAATTTGTAAGCTGTCTGCAGCCCAAAAGTTCACCAGATTCTGCTCCGTTGTCTCTTGAACACTAGAGGGATGTTGTAGGGAATAAAAAGCCACAAACTCAACTTGAAGTTACCAAGTACATCAGCTTTGCATTGCTTATACTGTAAGATGCTTACTACAAATTAAATTAAATGCAATTTAGAAGCAAACGTGTTAAGGCACAGGGAGGTGGGGAGTTTGCACCATGGTCTGAGTTACAGAAAGTAGCAAGCATGCTGCCAAGCACAGCTCTCACTTCTAGGGCCCTTGGAATACAGTCCTTAGGCACACTATTCTTTATTAAATAAACTGTGGTATGTGGCTGATGTTTTTACACACAGAGAAAAGCAGGGGCCTAGCTTGGATCTCTGGTTTCATTTACACCTGCAAGGGTGACAAGAGTAATCAGAGTCAGATGGAAGTAAAATGCTGTGAGATCAGGGTCAAGCACAGCCCTATCAACCTACATGAGCCCTAACAAGCTACACCTGACACACATTGGGCAAATGAACTCCAAAAGCCAGCAAAGCAGTTGAATGTCCTATTCCCAATCTAAATCCAGTGCTAGCTGAGTGCTTCTTGTTCATGGTGCCTTTGAAAGCTTCTCTGGGAAGACAAAGTTAAACATTGAGGAGAAGAATCCTGAGTGCTGTAGTTATGCAGGTTGTTGGGAGACTGGCCCACAGTGTCTACCAACAGTGTATGGTAGACACCAGCATGACCTAAGCCAGTGGAGCTCCAGGCTGCCACAGGAGACAGTTGTTGTCATAAAGTCTATAACATTTGGATTTTAGCCATAAGTAGAGCATTGCAAACTTCAAACTTGTTAACAGCCCTACAAATAGTAAATGCGTACAACTGAGAGTAATGTGCTATCAAAAAAAAAGAATAAAAATCATGACAAAAAGCAGGTGAATTATTATGTGAACAGTGCCATCCTCCAAGTGAAATTATGTACTTATCATGTCTTACCAATGAAAAATGAAAGCATAAACCTTGCAGAAGAGAAAGAGTGTAAGTGCCCAGCAACAAAGAAGACTTTCAAATAAATTAACTTTTTAAATGTCCCAGTGATGGTATGTTACAGGCAGTGGAGAAGTCTGATTTTCCTGTGCCTTGCACAGCCACTTACCTGAAATTTGGCTGTGAAATACTGATACGATGGTTTCCTGCCTGCTTTGCCCAGGTTCAGGTGAGCTGGTAGCTAAGCTTGGGGCAGAAGTGAGCCCGGTTTACCTGAGGTCTGCTGCTCTCTGGTTTCATTTGGTTAGCTGAGCCTTAGGGAGTTGCCTCAACTCTGTGGCTGTGGTATATTTTATGCCCAGAACCATGCAAGGTGAGATTTGCCTTTCTTTATGTAACTTCTTTCAAAGATCAGAAACCATTCAGGCTCTTAGATAAAACAAACAGCCCAGTGAAACAAGATGAACCCACAGTTTCCAGTATGGCTCTGATCTGTAACATCGTAGGAAACTCCATGGATCAGATAATCCTACTAAGACAGCCTGGAAACAACCCTGAAATCCAGCCTTTCATTTGACTGAGCTGGGCTTTTGTGGTCTTTAACCTTTCCAAAAGAATCCTGTGGAAGGAACCTATTGATGTTCTGCTAAAGTTCATGCCAAAGGCTGATGTTCAAAGAAGCATAGGAAGTACAACGCAACCCCTTGGCCCTGTCTGCCTGCAGGTCAACAGATGAGACTTTTGCAGACCAACAACCTGGTTGTGATCCCCAAAGAAAGCTATAGATCTTAAATAGAGCTAAGCCTGCAGGAGGACGGTGGTGTTTTCCCACAGTTTGCTAACCAGCCTGCCAGGGCTGCTTTTCTGGAGCAAATATTTGTATAATTAACAAATACTTTGGAATGTTTGGGGAGTATTGATGGCTGCCCGGTCTTGTTTGCAAAGCACGCACATTTTAATTTGACCAAGTCTTGAGAACTGTTGAGTATTTGCATCTTGGTCTGCTGATACATCTCATATTGGAAACTGGCAGATGTGCTGAGTGTTTTCATACCCATAGCAGAACTCCCTAGGAGTCAACAGTGCTCGGCATCTTGCAAAATCTGACGGTTGGCTTAGAGCTGAATGATTGTTTTATATGTTTCATATTCGTTCATTAGATTGTGTACTCTCCTGGATCCACTTACATTAAGTCCTGCTAATTAATGCTAGCTACGCTTTCAGAAGGGGAAATCTACCACAAATTGGTAGTATAACATGACTGAGAGGGTCTTCAAATAATTTCTTGTGAAGAAACAAACAACATCACAATAACAGCCTGCTACACCTGAGCACCATGCAGTTGTGAAATCTCCTATTTTATTTAATTTGTGTGTAGGTACTGAAGCATTTTTAATGCCTCCAGAGGAAGTTATTACGCTGTGCTAAGAGGGCTGCAGAGTGTGCTGCTATAAGTGTGGGAATATTATTGATAAATCAGCGGTGCTATCTCATCTTGATGCTGTGATTAATTTCGAGCTCGCTCCTCCAACAGAAACAGCAGTGAAAAGGATGGTGGAAATCGGCACAGGATAGGGACCGGACTTGGTTTTGAAGGAAGATGCGGGAGGGATGAAATACGGGCAAATAAAAGCGGTTTGGAGGTTTCTCCGGAGGTAGGCTGAGCGGAGCCCCGAAGCCGGCGGCTCGCTCCCGCGGCACTCCCCGGGCGGTGCGGGGCCGGGCCGCTGCGGGACCGCTGTCCACAGCCGCAGTGCGCCCGGACTCCGCCGCGCCCCGTGGGGTCTCCGCCGCGCCCCTCGCCGCTGCGCCCGCGCCCCCCCTCGACCCGGGGGCGGCCCCGGGAGCGCCGGGGGGAGCGCGCCGCGCCGTGACGTGTGGTTTGCAGCAGCCCCGAGCGGCGGCGGGCGGGCGGGCGAGCCCCAGCCCCCGCTGCCGCCGCCGCCCGGTGCTGCGGCAGAGGGCGGCGGGCCGGGAGCCGGCGGGCAGCCGCGGGGCCGTGCCGGGAGCGCCGCCCAGGAGGGCTCCGGCGGCGCCAGGATGTAGGCGCGGGGCGGCGGGGAGCTGCCGCCGGCGACGGGCTCGCCATGAAGAAACACTCGGCCAGGGTGGCCCCCCTCAGCGCCTGCAACAGCCCCGTGCTCACCCTCACCAAAGTGGAAGGTAACGCCGCCGGACGGGGTCGGGGCGCGGGGTTCGCGCCGCGGGGGGGGACGGACGGGCGGACGGGCGATGCCCGATCTGCTCGAACGCGGCCCCGGCTCTTTCCTCCCCCGCGTGCCGTCGGAGCCCAGGGCGCCGGGAGCGGGTCCCGAGCCTCAGAGCAGCACCTGCCGGTGGGAACCGACGGGAGGGAAAGAAGGAGGGAGCAGTGGTTCTGGAGAGCGCTGACTGCACGGGAGGGACGGGGATGCAGCCTCGGGCTGTACCCCCTTCGAGAACCTCTTCCAGGCATCTGTGTTCGCCCCTGGTGGCCCCGCAGGCACGCAGTGGGGGGCAGCTGGGGCTCTATGGCCAGGATGGCCATTGCGAGCCCAGCAGCAGGGTGGGCTTGTCAGCCTCTCGGGAACCGTGGGACCTCCGGTGGCTTCCGGGACCTTTAAAGGGGCCGGGAGATCTCGGGAAGGCTGCCCGGAGTGCCCCGAAGCTCTGGGCATAACGAGCGGGAGGCCTGGCTTGAGGAACTGTGGTTTGATGTAGAAAGCTGTAGGCTACGTCCAGAACAAGGCAAGGGATGTGAGCGACGGCAGAGGGGTAAGATAGACCAGGGAAAGTGGAGGAACTCGGAGGTGTAGATAAGGAGTTCACCTGAGGGGTGGATGCAGGACTTTGTTCCTGAAGGGAGAGCAAACAGGTCTGGGGGATCCATGGGGAGATGTGAGAGCTGGCTGGGAGAATGAGATCAGTGAGAGAAAAGGAAAATGGTTGGCTGAAAGGAATGGAAAGAGGAGAAGCAGATGGGGACAAGCAAGAGGTGGCATGGAAGGAGAAGAAGAAATCCAAACAGAAAATAAAAGAACAGTATGGGGTAAAATGTGAATATGAGATTCCATGGAAAGATCATGAAGAAGGAAAAAAAAAAAATGTGATCTTGAAAAACTAAAGGGAAAAGAAAAAGAAAATTTGTAGCAATTTGTCTGTGGAGAAGAAAGTAAGAAAATGCACCCCCCAAGGTGATGGGAGGAAGGAACTAAAATCTGCAAGAAAAGTGAAAAATCAGGAGAACTTGAGGGCTGTGATTTTGGTTCATGGAGAATGCAGCTGTTGCCTTCTCCCAGTGTAAAAGCCTCCTGGTATGAAGGTAGGGGAGTGGATCTAAATTTTCTGACTGAAAGGAGAAGTCTTGATTTTCATCACGCTGTAATTATAATTTTTAAAAGCCCTTGCAGTTAGCTCTGGTGCCCAGCAGTTTTGCTCCCAAGATTTGTATTGGAGGGTCCTCTGAGCTGAAAGCATGGCTTCCTTTCTTTTGGTGCACTGCACAAGCTTTATGAATCATAAATAATAATAACCTGCTAGATTCTAGCTTTGAAATGTGGGTCATATTGTTTTCCACCAGTTCAAATACAGTTTACTACCTACCTTACATAGACACAGAAGCAGAGCAACCTTTCCCAGTGCTGCAGAATTGAATCTTTTCAAGCATGTCCATGCCTGCTGTGCGCACCAGCTCTCTGATACCATATCACCACCCACCAGGGACTTTGTTGACCTAGTTGGGCTTTTCCTTCCTTAGTTTAGATTCTTCTTTCTGTAATTGCTCAAGGCAAAACCTAGATTGTTTTGATAGTTTATCATAGAGACCAGAGGTTGTATAGAAGCAGGTAAGGGTTTCCTTTGCTGTTTATTTCCTTTTAATGAAACTGACTGGAACTGTTTGAGAGGTTCTCTTTCTAAATCGATTGACAACATTTCATTTCAGATTAATACTGACTAATTTTGCCACCTGGTGCTTAGAGCCATATAAAAAAGCCAGGATGTAGTCATAGACTAGAGTGAGACAGTGGGCGTACGATGGACAGCTTTCTTTGCTTAGTCTGTACGTCAGACAAAGGTTTGAGTTGCCAGATTTCTTTTGTAGCTGACATCCTTTGCAAAGGTGTAGCAGATGCTGCAAGACAACTTCTGCCTCATAGTTAGCTTATTTTCTTCCCTATCAACTACCATCAAAGACCCTTGGCAGAACCCCGGGGAATATGTTTATCTGGAGGACAGTTAGCAAAGAGGAGCCTTTCATTGATATGCATTGCTATAAGGCCTTCAGGCATTCCCCCTATATTCTCCTCGTGGTGCAGTAGCTTCTTTACTTGAAAAGGAAGATAAGGACTTTGTGCGCCTTCAGGAACGTGACTGCCATTTCAAATTATTTCAGAGATTGAATCATCAGTATGCACTGAGCCTGCTGTACTAGCACTTTTAAAGACAACTGTATCTTCACGCATCACTCAGGCAGGCAGTAACCATACCGTGTGTTTTCTGTGCCTGGCACCATTGCACACACTTTATATTTTGAGAAGTGTAGGCTCAGTGCCTGTTTTATGCTTGTCTGTCTTGCTGCTGATCATTTGTATCACTATCCAACTGGCTGCTTTCATAGTCTTTGTACATAAAAGTCCCATGTACCTGGAGGATTGTCTTCCCTTCCATGGGAAGGCAAAAATTTCCATCCCTGCTCTGCATCTTGAGGTTCCCCAGAGAGGTGATGCCATCATGAAAAGGTCCAGGACAATCAATCTCCTCACTTGAGAAAAGCCATCCTCCTCTTACTTAGTCCCCATGAACAGCTCCTTATTCTCTGGCTCCAACAGAAAGGTATGGCAGCCTCCCCAAGTAGCACATTTCCTCTGCAGTGTCAGGAAAAGGAACTGGCAATACTTGAAGATGCTTGTAATGCAAATGATACCTCTCTGTTATTACACACGTGTGTCTAAACTTAGTTGCTATGGAGACAGATTCTGCCACACGCTCATTTGGAGTAACTTTGTTTGCATCAGTGGAGTTACAGGAAATTTGTTACAAGTACAAATGGGAAATAAATTTGGCCTCTAATATATTTCCTGCCTGCAGGGAATTCATCACAAATGTATCAACACTGTAATCATTTTGGTAATAAATCTTTTCAGTTTCTTTAGCAAGTGCAAGCTGAAGATCCCAACCACAGCAAAAACCTCCAAGAGTGGCAGCATGCTTTCTTCAGCTACGTGATTCTAATTATCCTCATTTTGCAGATGGGGCAGCCAAGCAACTGCAGAATGAAGCAACTTATGTAAAAATGAGCAGCACATCTTGTCGCAGAAAAGGCAGGAAAAGATTGACCCCAGCCCCAGATTTGTGCTGTGGTTTCAGGAGGGCACTCCTATGTGCTCAAAGTGCCAGAGGACTTCTTTTACTGAAGTTAATGATTTTCTGCGTGTTCCTAATTAAACTTCCTTTTTTTGAGAAAGGAAACTAAAATGCTGCATAAATATATCTCTGCATAAATACTGTGCTGCTATTAGCAGCGTTCTCTTGGTGTCATCTGTAGGTTTTGGCAATCAGCGCTTGTTCCTTCTTTGAGCACTAAGATGGACCCCATTAAAATTTCACCTGGAAGTAAGCATTTGTTGAGCAAGAATTGTGCCCAGTGATCTCTTTGTTTTTTTATATGAGAAATAAACTTTGTAGAAGCATACAGTGCTCATGTAGTTCTAGAAGATAGAAGTGGGAAAGGAAAAACAAGCTGATGATTCAGTGGTTCAGCCATGGCTGCAAGTTTGCCCATGCTTCCCCACCAACCTGGCCTTTGAAAGGAATGCATGCTGGCTCCTCCATGGAGTAATTAATTTGTATGATGTCTGCTTTTGTTCAGCCTATCTTCCTGCACTGAAGACAAAAAATAGGTGATTCTTTGATGTGAACATCTGTGGTAAGGGCAGAGACCATCAAAGCCACCATGTGCTTGCTCCACAGTTGTAGGAGCAGCTTTCACTCCCTCCTGGCTGGAGTTGAGATAAAGTGTACGGGGTGAAATTAATGGTGACAACGGAGGGAGGCTTTGCATATAGGTATGGAAATTAATGGGGTTGTAATTTCTAGCATATCTGCTTCCCCATTGTACCTGTCAGCATGTGCTCTGAGTAAAGCCCAAAGTAAAGTCAATGTAACTTACTCCTCTGATGGAAAAGGGGCACTCTCTTTCACATCCATGTACTATGTGGTAAGTGTGTATAGGCAGTAATTGCACTCTAGTTTCACCCCATGTGAACTTTTGCCCATTTTTCCTATATACCACAATACGTTCAGTTAATACAACAGTGTATCTGAGCAGATATCCAAGATCTTGTTCCAAAGGAGTGAGGAGTTTCTTGTTTCATAACACCTGGCACCCTTCCCACATGGCGCAGTGCTTTCTTAGTCTTTAAACAGTCTCAAAATGAGCTTCTCTGAGCTGTGCTAGGCTTACTCACTGGGGATTCCTGCCAGCTCATCTTTGATCATGTCCCACTCGTCGTTTTCTATACCATCTTGCCTGTGCAAAATCATGAGCTATAGGTTTGGAGGTGACTCATTACTTCTGCATTGTATGTCTCCTCCCCAAATGATACAAAAATAAAAAAGAATGTAAAATGCTGATGTTACTGAACGAATGCTAGAGCAGGAGCCTTAATACATCATGAAGCAGAAAGTACATTATTAAAGATTTATCCAAGCTGCCTTACTTTAGTGGCTGAAATGAACCAATATGTATACAGTATGGACTAACAATATTTTCATTTACAGGGACAGAACATAAGAATAGCAACCATTGGATAATCTCAGATTTTCACAGACCATTGCATTTCACATTTCTAAATGGAGCAAGGTGCATTTTCTAGTCATCTTGAAACCATCTAGGCATTTGATCACAAAAAATAAGCAGATTACTAATCCATCTGTTTAATTATAGATTTCTTCCATAAGAAGGTGGAAAAAGAACTAGTTAAAAATAACTATCTAATTGTTACCAGTGTGCATCATGCTTTGTGTCCTATTCTGACAATTCTTGTAGAAGAAAACATTGCCCTTCTTTTCATAATGGGAGATAACTGCAGACAGAAGGGTATGTAGCACAGAAACACTTCAATATGAGAGCTGGAGTTCCGAAAAGACTAGAAGTTCAACATAAACTTCTATGATCACTTGACAGATATTTCCCAGCCATTTCCCAGTTGCAGGGCACAAATGTAGTATCATTTATATTGTAGCTGTCTTAGCCCATTATACTGAGCATAGCACATTCACTTACCTACTAAAGTGGTTCTCTCAACTTGGCTGAAGTACCATCAACCTTTAATCTAAAGCCCAGTTAATCTTTGTTAATTATAAACTGTGAAATGCCACTGCAGACCTGGACAGCGTCCTGCAGAGGGAGAAATTTGGCCAATAAGAGAGTAGATTTACTTTGTAATCATCACTGAGTTTTGCTGGCAGTCATTGCAGCATTAGATCAAAGGCAAAAGGAAACAAGGTGTTCTTAGCAGTGCAGAAGTAGCTTGCTTTCAGGCAAAGATGCCCACCAATTTTGTTGGCACTGTGTACTGGAGAAGCCAGGCACCACCTCTGTTGTTAACAGCCTTGTTCCAGGAACTTAAATCTGCTCTAATTTGTCATAATGCAGAGGAACCTAGTCTTGAAATTTTGAGAATCCTTCCTGAGACATAAATTTCTTCATGGAATCTAGCACTGTTTGATTATACAAAAGTTGTATGTTGACTCTTCTTCAAGTAACAGTAATAGTTTTTGCTCAGTATCACTTTTTCTGGCCAAATAACAAACTCCTCAGATGAAAAACCTGTGAGTCCTTCAAGCCTTGTAATTCAGTCATGGAGAGTACTGAAGTGAGGAAATATATCAGGATATGGCTCCTCTACAGTCACCTCAGATTCCCTGGTTCATCTTTCAGCAAGGGTAGCATTGCATTTATGTCTAAAAAGTATGTCTTCTGTAGCTGGTTAAAACAATAGAAGGTTGCAAAAGCTTCTCTTATTGAAAAGAGGAAGAGGTATCTATCAGGAAGAAAATGGAAACTGGGATACTTGCATGTAGTATTGTTTTTACTCAGAGTTGCACTAAATTTCTTCGTGCCAACATGAGTCTAGCCAAGTCTTGCTTTGTTATCAAAGAAGACCCAGCTTGGCTGAGCTTGCTGGTGAGAAGTGAGGAGGCATCCTCTTATTTCTTCTGGTAGATCAGTGAGCAGAAAATTATGTGCAGAATTCCATGGATATATGTATGTTTCCTTAACCGTTGTGAGCACACTCAGATCCGTGTCAAGTCTACTCTCATATCCGACTATTAGTTGACGAAGAAGAGATGCTCCAAGTTCTTATGTTGGGACTAAAGAAGCATCATGTTTTACATTCAAGAGCAGATTAACCCTTTATCTTCTAAGAGAACAATTAACTGGACTTGGAATTCAGTATGTAAGGGACCATTGGACTATGACAAAGTCTTGTCTATAAAACTGCGTACCTGAACACCATGCAGCTCAGAATTTTGGAAAGCTATGTAAGAGAGACATAACACTATCCAATTTTTTTATGAACTGCAGCCATCATAGCCTGAATTCATGCCAGTCGGTATGAATTCACTTACCTTTTAATATAATAACTGTATATATGTAGTATTCATATCAATTTAAGTAGTTGGATTTCCTTGGAATAAAACCATTGTTCAGGAAAGATGTGGCACTCAAACTGCTGACTTGTTAATAGTGCAATTTCCTGTGGAGAGTACAGTCTTGCTTTCTCACCAGAGCAGGCACTTAAACCATCACTTAAACCTTTGGTTAGGATGAAATTTGCATACCCTCCAGTTCATGTTTGCACAGAATCCCATTTTGGTCATGACTGACTTTTGTTCTAATGGAAGTTCTGCTTCCACAAAGATGTTGATTTCAAAATAAATAGCAAAACTCCCAACTTTGGTTTTGATTCAGGAAGGAAATGCAGAATAACGATAAAATATATTTTCCAATAGTATCATGAATACGTATGTCATAATCAGGATTATTCTTTATGTCTGTTCACAGGTGCTACATTCCAGTACTACCGTGTACTGTAATAAGCACCCACTATTGTCCATTTTCACTCTGGACCCCAGTTATGCACTCTGCTTAATAGTAAAAAGGATGATATTTAAGGGAACTCCCCTCCCTGTAACATTCAAAATGGAATATCATGTTTTAATGAGGCTCATTTGAATGCCACAATTTTAATAGAATTTCTAAGCAGTTGCCTCTGAGGATAAATTAAATGGATTACAGTCCAAATTGCTGCAGTATAAAGTTGATAATTTATCAGCTCTCTATGTATCACTAGTAGGAATTAGAATATAGATTTTGCAGTGTCTTGCCTGAGTATTTGACAGAGGAAGAAAAGAACATATATACTAAGCAGGAAAATTCAGTGTATTTTCAACACATGCAGATATGCTATTTGATTACAACTCTTGGTAAGCTCAGGTATAATATTTGACACAGAATAAACCAAGAATTAATATATGCTTACAATTAGTGATAGAAAATGCTATAAATGTGAGTAGTATTTAAAGATCTAGTAGGACCTTTTAGAGTAAACTTGTGCCTATTTGGCACAAGGTAAGTTATATAGGTGATCCAGAAATAAGGGAAATGTAATTCCACAGTCAAGAGGCTTGACTGCCTGCAAGCAACAGACCAATTTCTTGCCCTGTTGAAATTAAGGTGAGATGATTAGATAAATTTAAATATTCCACATACATTATCCTAACGTCTTTTTGTTTAATCAATTAATTTATATAATAAATTCCAATAGCAAAAGAGAGTCTGAACTCAGTTTGTAATTGTCTTGCTTTGAACTGATGCTCTTGTAAAGTTCACCACTTACAGGTACTTACATCCATCTTGGAATTTATGCTGTGACCTCAAGCAAATTCAAACCTTTTGACCTAATAGTTTAGTACCCTGTTTTTTCTCTTTAAAATAACCTCTACTGTGATTTTTTTTTTATCTCCTGCTGTATTGATCTATTCAAACTATAGTCATACTATTCTATGATCAAACTAAGTAATATTATTTTTATCTATTATTGTAAAAGTATTTAGATACTACATTAAACTTCTACATACAGTTTCTTAAATATTATCTAAAAATCCACAAGTGCAATGCCATTTTGACCAAATATTCTCATTTAAAGACTGCATTTACAAAGATTTCTGAGGCTTTGTCTTTTTTCCATTATACTGCATTAATTGGTATTCATTTAAAAACAAAAACAACCCAATCTCTTAGACCTTCAGGATCTACCACAATAAGGAGGTTGGGATAAAGTGCATAGAGAAACCTAAGCACTAAGCCTTATAGCCTTATCTGCCAGCCACCCACAGGAACTCACAGCTTCCCCTTAGGAAGCCAGGAGCAATTTCCTCAACAAGCACACAAACAGCCACCATATGGGGCCTGACCAGAGGTCCATCTGGTGCTGTTTCCAACTTGGTGGAATTGATTAGGAAGGTGTATTTCTAGCCTGAGATGCATCTCTAGCTCTGTGGGTGCACTGACAGCTGAAATTTCCCTGGATGTATGAAACAACTTTTTGCCCTGTTTTCTGCTTTGTTCCTAATAATTGTTAGCAGTTAACTTGCTGTTTTTGTCCGCTCCTGAACTTACTTCCTGAGGTAAGGTGCCTTTTCTGTGGAACAGGCTGGGAAGAACTCAGGATTCCTTGTGGTAGATGGGCCAGAGCCCATCTGCTTTGTATGTAGCACATGGTTCTTGTACTCCCACCTGCACCTCTGTATTTGTACGCTTGCTTCTGCATCCCCCATTTTATTATTCAGTCATTTCATCAATTATCCTACAGTCCTGGATAATTTCATTTCATTAGGAAACTGTTAGCTGATCACTTGCCCCCTTGCTACCTATAATTACGTTGAAGAGTGCAGGTCCCACAGCTGACATCTGCAGAGCTTCAGTCACTTCCCTCTATTGCTTTTTTCACTCCTTCCTGGTTTCCTACCTTGAACTGAGCCTTTCATCCACTCCAGCACTTTCCCTGGCTGCTGCTTATTTTCTGTACAACCCTTTGGAGTTGTATGGGATTTACAGGATTTTTTGGGGTTTGTTGTTTGGAATTTTTGTCAGAAGCCTTTTAAGAACCTAGAAAGATAAACTCCATCTCCTTCATCAGTATGGCCGTCAACTCCCACCCACAGACACCAGGAAGGCTCTAGGTTGAGTGATCTAGCCTGTCCAGTGGGTACCTCTGAGCAGACGCCTAATGAGCGTGGCTGAGCATGGCTTTATGTTATGCTAGGATGTTCGTTCCCCACTATTGCTCATTCTAATACTTACTGCTCTGTTTCACAGTTGAGTTGGCAGCTAAATGGCTGAACTTTGTCTTTCAAAAAGTGGCAGGGAAGTGTGTGCTCCTCTTCCATGGCTCAGTGCATTAAGCACCTTCGCAGCTGTGGCAGCTCCCCAGCTAGGAGGAAGATGGAGCCCATCTGCTCCAAAAAGTGCCCTGCTGTGCACCCCTGCCAAGGCTAGGGGAGCCAGGTATCAGCAAAGCTGGTCTGCTTGAACTAGAATATGCCCTTGTTTCTTGGGAAAGCATTAAGCGGGGAGGTCATTTGCCCAGAGAAGGAGAAAGTGGTATTTTAGGCTTATTCCAGTGATTACTTCAAACATAACCATAGAATATCCTGAGCTGGGAGAAACCCATGAAGATCACTGAACCCAACTCCCAGCTCCACACAGCACCACCCAAAATTCAAACCGTACTTCTGAAAGCACTGTCCGAACTCCAGCAACTCGGGGCCGTGCCCACAGCCCCGTGCAGCCCGTTCCATGCCCTCTGATCTGTGGTGCAGCATCTGTCCCCAAACCCACAGCCCCTGCCCTGATGCTTGGGCCCTGCCGCTGTCACACAGAGCAGAGCTCAGTGCTGCCCCTCCGCTCCCTGAGGAGCTGCAGCCGCCGTCAGGCCTCCCCTCAGTTCCTCTGCTCTGCGATGAGCACACCATGGGACCTCAGCCACTCATACATCTTGACCTGTAGACCTTTCACTGGCATAAATAAATTACCTGCGAATTTTCAAATTGAATGCATTGAGTTGCAGTCATATATTCAATTCAAAGAAAAAATTTGATCGTGTCTCTTTATCAGACTTTTGTAAGGTCTCTCTTAGCAGAGAGAAATGTCCCTCACTTCACAGTCACATTCATGCTGTTGGTCTCTTGCAGTGCATACAATTGCAAGCAACTATTTTATTTTGAAGGATGAAGCACAGGAATAGTAAAATTTCATCAAAAATCTGTGATGCACACCTTGAGAGATCCCTGACATAAAATAAGTTCTGTTACTTATACACATTAGCTATATATTTTCCAAGAGATGCTCCAAAAATAACGCCTCTTGTTTTATCATGTTGGCCCACGGTGTCAGAGGCAGACGGTGGTATGGCAGTAGAAGTTGAACCTTCCTGCCAACATTCCATTACATGTTGTTGCTGTGTGACAGATGGCACCAGGGGGGTAGTCTGACAGAACGTGTCTGACATGGAAGTGGGTACGAAGCAAAGGTGTGGAATTGAATTCCTTCATGCAGAAAATGTTGCATGCCTTGACATTCACTGATGCTTGCTGAGTGTTGATAGAGACCGAACAGTGGATGTGAGCACAGTTGAGTAGTGGGTGGTGTGTTTCAGCAGCGGTGACAAAAACTGTGGGTCACTTCTACTGGTGCGCATTGTTACAAGCATGGCATGCAGGCTCTCATTCATCGCCAGTGAAAAAACATAGCTAATGGTGGTGATTGTGTTGAAAAATAGTGTTTTGCAGCTAAGAGTTTGCTCTATCAAACAGAGTTACTGTGTTCACTGCAATGTTGTAGTTTCCATGAAAGTAAATAGGAGGCATTACTTCAGAGTGACCTACACATATGCAGCCCAAGAAAATTTCCTCTTCATTCAGTGCAGCCCAGGCAAGCCAAAAGGTTGGACATCCATGCCCTGAGACCTCACTCTTTGACCTCACCAACTGTGTAGAAAATGCTTTGGCAACACTGCCAACATTTCAGATTTAGACAGATAGTGGCAATTAGAGACATTATTTTGTGGATTTGGCACTTATTCTTCTCTTTATAGGATGATGCCTCAGCTGTTTTTAGCAGCTTAGTTCAAAAATCCTGGACAGCTAAATAATGCATAGCTACTGTGGTAGGTGGAAATGGGATAAAAATACTTGAAGGAGTTTGAGAGTCTGCCACTGAGACAAATAGTAATCTCTGTCCAGAACATAACCACCAGAAGTCATTGTATGATTTTTTTAGGTATGTTGGTAATTTTTGAGCTATTTCCCACTGATCTCTCCTTGTTACTGGATGAAGACGAGGCCACATAGCAGCCAAGGTTGTGCAGATATGCCTTTGTAGCATCCAGCTCTGATCCCCCTGCACATTACATGCTTCTAGAGCTCCTAACCACTCTGAGGATCAGTTGCTGTGTTACAGGATTGTGTCTCAGCTCCTTCTCCCTTATTTATTATGAGCATGCAATACTTTTGCAAGCTTTACAGTCTTGTTTTGTGCAATGCCCAAACAGCTACAAAACGTTTAAGAGACTAGCAAAAAACAAATGCCTTGAGGATGGCTTAATTGTATTTGTCAGAGACCTGTGAGGATTCTTCCTTCTTTCGAAGATTTTTCAGAAGCCTGACTAAAAGAGCTATTTAATAATATGTTACATTATGCTTACATTCAAGCACATTCATAGCCTGGGGAAGCTGGTGGAGCTGTACATAATCATTAGGTGCATGTTTCAGTCCCTAATAGACAGGACCTTAGTCTGTTCTTAGTGTCTCTGAAGGGCTGGCAAAGGCACACTGTGCTTTTGTAGTACTTCTTTCAGTCATTTGCTGATGAGTTGGAACAGCTAAAGCAGTTCACTGCTGACAACTGTATATATATATATATCTGCCCAGCTCAGAGCCTGCCACGATATCTGTGTGGATTTACTCTTGATGCCTGACAGCCATGGTGGGCAGGTGGAACTTCACTCAGTCACCTACACTAGTCAATTCTGAGCTTACCACCTCTGCCTGTTTAGGGCTAGTGGAGAGAAACAAGCACTTGGAGAAGGTGATTCATCTGGCTTGTTTTATCATTTCCTTTAAGATGAGATAAATCGTGCTATGGAAATGTCTTTTTTTGTGTCTACTAACTATGCAGAATGTGTAAATGACTGTCTCAGATACATGAATCTGCACAGCAGATGTCTCAGACTGGTAAGTTGAATGCCACCCATGGTTTCTGTCAGTATCACATGTTTAACAAAGGCAGCGTGGTACATTATGGCCCTATGGTAAATGTTTAACTGGCAAGCTGTGCACAGGAGCCTTAAGTCATTAAGAGAGGTGTAAGATTCTTGAAGTGAACTGGACAGGCTGCTTAAAGATGATACCACCACTGGATGGCTTTTCTCTTAACATAACGCAAGCAAGCAACTGTAGGCAGTGATAAAGGCCACTTCATCAAAGGCATGTGTAGGATAAGCTGTGCATTCCAGTGCCTGATTTCTCCCTAAACTTAGCCAGAAGCAGGGGTTCACTAGGTCAGGTGTAGATGGCCCTACCACAGGTTTATGGACTTATCTGAAAGAAGTCTCACCCTTAATGGAGGAAATGGAGAATGGCTGTTTTCTGGGGTTACGTATCCCAGTGGAAAATGACATTGACAGCAGCACTGGAGGTGATTTCCTTCAGTTGCTAGGCTGAAAGGGAAGGAGCGAGGAATGGTTCCAGTTGAGATTTATGAAACAGGAAAATGAATGAACAAAAGGGAGAATGAAAAACTAAATTTAGTAAAAGCATGATAGGCATTTTTGATCCATCTTAGCATCTCGATTTACTCTTTTTGGGGATACAGTAGCATGCAGAGCAGTGTGCTGCAAAGGGCAAAGGAAGGAACACAGGAAGTCTGGAGGAACATGTCCAGAAATAAAATTCTTCAAAGTCCTGCCTCATCCATTCTGAAAAAGCCATTTTACCATTTTTAAATTACCATAGAGTCTAGTGCCAGCTGGCCCTTGTGCAGTTTTACAAATAGGATGAGAAGCTTCTCATCCATGTTGAGGGTTCGGTCACCCCATCTGTGCACCTGTGACTTTTGTGAGGGAAACTTTTTCTGCAGGAACACAGGGACTGGGCAAGAGAGCTACAACTTTGGATGTCATGCGTGCCAGCCGGCCGGCAAGTCCTCAGCGCAGTAAATTGCACCCTGCTTTAGAACTATGAAATCTAGAGTTGTTTCAGTTGGAAGAGACCATTAAACATCATCTAGTCCAACTCCTCTGCAATGAACAGGGACACCTAAAGCTAGATCAGGTTGCTCTGAGCCTCCTCCAGCCTGGCCTTGAATATCTCCAAGGACAGGGCATCCACCACATCTCTGTGTAATCTGTTCCAGCACCTCCCCACCCTTTTGTAGAATACTGCTGCTTATATGCAGTCTAAATCTACCCTCTTAAAGTTTGAAGCCACTTCCCTTTGTCCTATCGGACCCTGCTAAAAAGTCTGTTTCCTTCTTTCTTATAATCTGCTTTAGATACTGAAAGGTCACTCTCAGATCTCCCTGAAGCTTTCTCTTCTCCAGGCTGAACAGCCCCTCTCTCAGCCAGTCCTCACAGGGGAGATTTTTCATCCCTTGAATCATTTTTGTGGCCTTTCTCTAGATGTGCTGTAGCAGGTCTCTCCTGTTCTGAGGTCTCCCCATCTGGACACAGTACGCGAGGTGAAGTATCACCAGCACAGAGTAGAGGGGCAGGATCACCTCCCTAGCCCTGCTGGCCACACTTCTTTTGATGCAGCCCAGGATATGGTTGGCTTTCTGTGCTCTGAAGGCACAAGGCTGGCTCTTGTCCATCTTGCCTCCACCAGTGCCCCCAAGTCCTTTTCAACAGGGCTGTGCTCCGTCGTTATATCCCCCAGCTTGTACTGATAGTGGGGATTGCCACAACCCTGGTACAATACCTTCTACTTGGATTTATTGAACGTTATGAGGTTCACCTGGGCCCACTGCTGAAGCCTGTCTAGGTCTCTCTGGATGGCATCCTGTCCCTTGGACATATCAACCACACCACACAGCTTGGTCATCCACAGATATGCTGAGGGTGCACTCAGTATCATTGATGAAGATATTAAAGAGCATCAGTCCCACTACCGACCCCTGGGGGACACCATTTGTCACTAATCTCCATCCAGACATTGGGCCATTGACCATCACTCTCTGAGTACGATCTTGCAGTCATCTATCAAACAGTCCACTCATCAAATCCTTATCTTTACAATTTGGAGAGAATAATGTTATGTGGGATTGTCAAAGGCCTTTATGAAGTCCTGATAGATGACATCAGTGGCCTTCCTGGTTTCATTTTTGTGGTGCCCAGCTGTCCTCCTTGGGAAGCATTCCCATGGGTGTTCATGAATATGTGTGAAGTCTCACAGCTTGGTGTTACAGTGACAGTGCCCATTAGAAAAGCTTGAGGGGAAATTAAAAATTCAGTCATCATTGTAGGGTTTGTGTGGTGGACAGTAAAGAAGGTGCTGGCACCTTCACTATTTGGTGCAGTTGAAATGATTGTACAACGAACCCTGACCAATCCGTGCAGGTAATAGGGAAAGAGGCATTCATTATAAGTGGTGTAAAGAAAGTGCATTAAAATGCTTTTGAATGAGCTAGAGCTTCACATTCAGCCTTATTTCATTTCTCGCTTCTTCTGATGTTTAGCAGGTAGCTTGTAAGCTTCCTGCTGTATATTGAACACAATACTATGTTAACTTTGGATAATTTATTGGCTTGCTGATTTACCTCCCATTATATGAGAAGCTGCCCACACAGTCTTCTGTAGAAAGCTGAAGTAAGTGCAGAGATCAGGAACATCCCATCACTTTAAAACCACTCAAACACCAACAGTAATCTAAATGTTTATTCTGTTGCTGCTGTATGTTTTTCTTAGATCTCAAGATATCAGAGGCCACAGTTTTTTTGTGTTACAACCATACCAGGTGAACTAATGATACTTCGTAAATCATAGATTTCTTGTAGATAAAGCAATAATTAAATATGCTTATCCATTAGAATAAATCTTTTCTTTGGTAATAAATCAGCCTGATCAGGTAAATACAAATTTAGTTTAATCTGCAGTAAGATTTTTTAAAAGATTGTCCATTCCCAACACCGATGGCCACCAGTATAAGGAAGGACTTCTGTGTGCAGATCTCTCTTAGTCTACTTTGAAAATATATAAATGTTTGGCAATATAGTCTCTCGGTATCCTTGCTGTACTTAGATTTCTTTTTCTGCCTTTCAGTACAGCCAGTGACCTTTGGATCTTTTGAAGTTGTAGACTACTGAATTTCATCATGAATTTCTGTTATTTCTTCTTAAAATGGATGGACCAACTGAACTGAAATCACCCTTTAAGAGAAATCCCTGCTGAGTGTAGCATGCAGGTGACTGTCAGCTTCAGCAGCATTTTAATGAGATTAATTTACACTCCCTAAAGGAAATGGTCTGCTGATGAGGTCTGCCAGCACCTTTAGATCTCAGGAAGAATTGAAACACCTAGCTTGGTGTTACTCATTCAGTCACAACCTAGATACTGTGCCTGCTGATAGTGGTAAGATAGGAAGGTTCTAACAACTTATGTTTAAGGAGATAAGTAAAGGGACAAGGTCTTCTTAGAAGAGGAAACATTATTAAACCCAGTGCCACAGTATGAAAAAGAGACACGTTTTGAGAAACGTAAGCCAAGGGGAGGCTTATGTTTCATGGCTGTCATGTGGTTGATTTGAGATCAGAAATACAGCAGGTGACATCTTTAAAAGCGTCGCCTGGTTTGTGCAGTGTCTGTGACTGGGATGGTGAGTGCTGAGGTGTGTCCTGAGAATCTCCTCTGCTATGTTAT
This sequence comes from Lagopus muta, assembly GCF_023343835.1. Classification (NCBI taxonomy): domain Eukaryota; kingdom Metazoa; phylum Chordata; class Aves; order Galliformes; family Phasianidae; genus Lagopus; species Lagopus muta. The sequence goes on from NC_064434.1 coordinate 71,921,065, forward strand.
GCTGTGTGCTGGGATCAGCAGTGAGGTGCGTGTGAAACTGAGCTTTCGGGCAGAATCCTGAGCTTGGTTAAACAGGGATATGTTGAATTTAACATGCTGTGTTGTGTTTGGTGCAGAGCTAGCGCTGAAAAAACAAGGGCGGCCTAGTCTGAGATGCTCTTAGGGCAGCCTGTGGGCTGGTCTGATTTGTGCCCCTGGGCTACAACCTTAGGAGACCACTCAAATGCTTAATGATCCAAGTTCAGTATGAATCACAGAACGTACATGGTGGTGGTCATGCTTAACTGTGAGATGAAACACATTGTGCCCTTCCTCCTCCTGAAGAGTCATTATATTGCATAAGCTGCCCAGTTCCATATTTTCCAAGGCAGTAACAATTTCAAGTGTTGCTGTAATCTCCTTTGCTGTTTCCCTACACTCAAATCCATATTTTTTATTCATTTACATACCCCAACAGCATCAGTTTTAAGTGATGTGTTAAATCTTTCTACGTACATCAGAACAACATGCAATTTTAATCTCCATTTACTCAGCAGCTCCTAAATCTAGAGGTGATAATTACTATTTACATTCTATGCCTCAGTTGAACCAGAGGCCTTGCAATGATCTAAAAAAGAATGGCATTTTGTGGCAAGGTCTGGTTTGGGTTTGCTTTGTGTTGTTTTTTTTCCTGTTGTTACTGTTTGTTTGTTTTGCTGGTAAGTAAGTTGCTGACTTCAGAAGGGCCCAGGGTGTGAAAACTGAAGCGTTACCTGGACTTCCCTAGTAAGCCTTGTGTTTTCTTCTCCCCAGGGGATGAGCGCTCCCGGGAGTCCCCAGCCCCAGCTGAAGCACAGATGCAAGCCGGGGCAGAAGGAGGTGGAAGGGTGAGCCGCTGTTGCTGGAAATGCTCCGTGACGCAACTCAAGAAGATTTTCTGGGGTGTGGCCGTGGTCTTGGGTGTCTGCTCATCCTGGTCGGGTTCAACCCAGCTAGCAAAACTGACCTTTAAGAAATTTGATGCGCCCTTCACTCTAACGTGGTTTGCAACAAACTGGAACTTTTTATTCTTTCCTTTGTATTATCTTGGACATGTTTTTAAGTCAGCTGAAAAGCAGTCTCCGAAGCAGAGGTACAGGTATGGGAGCTTTTGTGTTGTTTGTTTTTTTTTCCCTGTGGCTCTTGCATGGTGCTCTGCCCCTAAGCAGAGCTTTTATTCATTAGATCGAACCTGCGTTTGCTTGCCTCTTCAGGTTTGTTGAAGGGTGTTCTGAATTAATTCCGTCATGCGCTAGATGTTGTTATTATTCTTAATACAGTTTGACTCCAAAACTAAGAAGTCTGGGTTTATTTAAAATAGCTAGAATTCAGTTAATGGAAGTCCGTGTTTTCTGTAATTACTTCTCAAGAGTTTTCTGTTCAAACTCCTGTGGCTATCATTTTTTCATCACTATCTTCTTCCTCTACCTTGCAGCTGACTTTCATAGCAATCTCTTGAGTAAGCTTAAAAAAACTTTTTCCAAAATCAAGATTCGTGCAGTGCCTCAAATAGTCAAGCAAAAAGGTATTGCAGTATTTTCCTGGCATTATGCCCCGACATCTAAGCATAGACTCTGATCCCAGTTAAACTGGAGCAGTTTTGTTTATTTCCGGGAGGAAGCACAGTCATAACCAAGAACAGCATTTTGTCTTCAGCACACCTTATCTTCACAGCATGCCAAACCCACAGAGCCTGAAGCACTCACGGAAAGCCCTGAGTGCCCATCCTCCATGAGGGGCTGAGGTTGCTGCTGAAAGGACCGCCTCTCGGTGAGCGCTCCTTCATTTCATCTTCTTTTGGCTTAAAAAAGGCATCTGGGACAGATGGGATGAATCAGCCATCAGGACGTCCTGTGTCAGGGCCTCCCTGATACATGAAAGGATGTGAACAACATTTTCCCCTTCTGTTACACAGTGGGACTCACAGCTTTTTAATGAAGTAGCTTAGAAAATAAACAGTAAGAAGTACATGTTTCTCAGCTTGCAGAAGCAGCAGTGGGGAAGAAACTCACTACAGCAAACATGTAAGAATTCAAGGTACTTAGTTCTTTTATACCTCAGATTACTAGGGTTAACATTATTAATATTGAAATTGTGCTTCTTAGCTTTAGTTATATTTTCCTTCTGTTCTAAATTATTGAGGCAGCTGCAGATAGAGGAACTTAACACTGATGTTGGTAGAACAGAACCCAGCAGTTCTAAAGACGTTTTCATAAGATGCCACATTTTGTTTTTCAGCTTGTGTTTGTCATTTACTCCATAGCAGACATATAGGCTTCAGAGATGCAAGAAGAATGAAGAGTAGAGAAAGCAACACCTGAATCTAAAAACAATAAAGAATGTTAGTCCCAAACAGCTACATTTTATTTTCTTTGGTTAGCCTGTATTTTTCTTTCCAATTGCACTCAAACAACGTTCTAAATACTGATGAATTCTGGAGTGGAGGGTGACTGTGGTTCATCATATCCCTGGTATTATACTCCTCCTTGCTGCAGTTAGTTGATACAGCTGGTAGCTTTACGTCTTCCATTTAATTAAGTGATGACTGAGTCGAAGAGCAGGTGCAAGCCCTGCAGCCTGTTTGGAATACAGGGGGACATCATTACTAATCAGCCTGCAGCAGGCTTTGTGAAGAATGTGCATTTGTGAGTCTGAGTAGTAGACTGACTAGAGGGAATTTGCAGGGTTTTTATTGCTGTCAGGGTAGACGGGTATTTGGAGATTTGGCTTTGTTTCTTAGCTTTACTGCAGGTTTGTTTTGTGGTTTTGAGCAAGTCTCTGTAGACCTCTGGTTCTTTCTGCTCTCTGGATGAGGCAGAGCTTCAGGAGAACTGTCACCTACCATGTGTTTATGTAGCTAGTTATCCAAATTAAGACCTTTCAGTGGTGCTGTACAAAGAACTGCTGTACTTTTCACCTCCTCACTCCATTTTGGCTGAGATCTCACTTGCACATAAGTCACATTCTGGGCTCTAGAATTGCCTCCTAGTTAGTCCCTGTATTTGTGTGTGCAACTATCTGGAGACTTGATAGGTCTGTGAGGCATGACCACCTTCAGAAAAGCTTGTGCTCCAGGCACAGCCAGACTTGTTAGGGAGGCTCTGGATAGGCTTCTAGACAGTTAATAGTTCTGATGGGGTGCTAACAAAAAACTTCCTCAATCATTTGCTACTTCTATCTTCCACATTCGTGTATTTTATAATATACATATCTAAACCCTTTGGCAGGAATTTGCTATGAGATAAATGAAGAGCAGATAGTTGGAGAAGGTAGAAACATGACATCTAAGTCACCTCAATAAGTAGTAGTAAGTAGTTACATGGTAAGTACTATCCTATGTAAGCACCAGTAGACATACCACTTGTGTCTGCAGCACAGAGAGTCACTCCTGATTTCACTGAAGCAGTGTTGCAACTGTCCAGATTGTATCCATGCTAGTGGAGCTGAACAAAAAATCTCTTCCCTACCTTTGAGGTTGAATTAAGGCAAGCCAAAATACCTGCATTCATGTACAAATTGACGCAGGCTCCCTGTGCAGCTCCACTGAATTCAAGAGTTGTGCCCAAATGTAGATCAATTGGGATGGTTTGTCCCATGCTTGCTGCCAGGGATGCTGTGCACTCTTTGCGCAGGACTTTGTCCTTGGGAGATGACCCAGGAAATTCTAGCAGGCCTCAGGAGAGCACTGCAGGGTCATCACTGCTCTTTCACTTCTTGTGCAAGCAAATTGTTGTTAATTTCAATTGTTGTCCAGTCCAGAAATAACATATGTAATGATTTATGCACCTAATGGATCGTTTAAGAGTACTTCATCTTGACTTTGTACTTCTTGCTTCCAAACTGCTTTATAAAATGACACATTTAATCTGATGGGCCGCCCTCCATCATACTTACGTTATTAATTTATGAGGTAACATAAATTAAAAGCACTTAGAGCTTAAAGCTTCTTTTGTGCATGGAAGATGAAAATAAAATCCCTATAAAACCTTGTTTAGTTTTGCGTCTCTCCAGGCAGAAGAAAACATACCTTTGTAAAGATGCAGTCTGTGTGACAGCTAGGGGAATAGCTGAGGACTCTGTTCCCATGTTAGCAAGAGAATATTTCAGAATGCTTGTTTATTTTCATGATAGTTTCATCTGAACGCTTTTGAGAAGTAAAGGGCACACTTTCTGCAATGGTCTGTATGATTATTTATGTAATTGTTTATTATTGAGGTCTTAATTGTTACTTCATAAAGCACTGGGGCTAAAGAAAACACCAGAAGCTAAAACTAAATCTCTTCAACAACCTCGAATGCAGGGGATGTGTGAGGTGAATGAAAGAATCATCACATATACCTGTACTGATCCACAACCACATTTGAGCATGTCTCGATATGTTCCTTCTCACTGAATCACAGTTTTGTCTCTATGCTACCCCAAACTACTGCCTCTGATCTTTCTGGATTTGAGTATTGTTTTTTGAAAGGAAGGAAAAAATAGAGGATATAGAAGTATAGTTATTCTTTGGAATGGAACCAAAGGAAAATACTGAAAGCAGTAATGGAAAGGGGCTAACACAGCAGGTCTTCTGTATGCTAATTTACCAACATTAATTTCACAAGAATCACTTTTGCTTAAGCTACGTAAGTGTTCAGAATTGAGACTTGGTTCTTCAGTGGCCAGATGCAATCAGTGCTGTGGCTTCACATGATAACCAGAAGAACATGGGTCAGTTTGTCAATGTGTTTCACATGCATTTCTGCTAGCATGGAGGAGATGAGGCAGTAGCCCAGCATTCCCAGTAATTCCATGTCTCTTAGTTCAATCCTGACTCATCACTGTCCTCCTCTTCTGCAGCAGACAGAGAACCTGGCCCTACAGGTGCTGGTATCACCTGGGCATGATGCAGTTTTACAAATTAAGAAGGTCAGAGCCTGATTTGATGTGGTTGGCTACATTTTTACTATTCATTCTCAGCATTTTGTATTCATGCATCTCACTTACCCAACAGCATTTAAATGTTCTAGTGTGGTTGACTTTTGGCATCCTACTGATTTATATTACTACTTAGGTGGGAGCATCACCACCAAAGCAGTCCACATTAGCAGAGTCATAAATAAACTAAAAAAGCATCAAGGCATGGTGAATACGAGTGTTTTTAGCAAATGTCACCAAATGAAGCATGTTTTCTTTCAAAAAACTACAGTTTATAAACTTTATTTCTCTAATTCACTACATGAGACTTAAAATAATACTTATTTACTTTCTGTTCCTCAAAATAAAATAATTTTACTGTTCAAGTTCCCCTTAGCTTTTTGGGGAAAAAAAATCAACATCCAAAGAGAACTCTTGAAGTTAGAAGGTGCAGCATCTAATTCTTGCATGAGTAAGATACAAATCAGGAGTAGCTGCAATTTATAATGTTTTGATCTTTGTGGCAGTCTGTCAGAGCTTAAGTGTGTGGTTGGGATTGAAACAGTTAATTAAAAATATATTGTTGAATATTTATCATACTCATAGTCACCTATGTGTCTGCTGCAGGTATCTGAATTGTTGATCATGTGTTATCAGCAGGCTACTGTATCACTTCCTATGTTGTTTTCAGTGCTTCTCTGCAGTAAAAAAATCTGCACTTTTTCCAAGGTTTTTGGCTGAAAACAACACCAAATTGTACTACTAACCAAGTAGCAGAAGTAGTGACTCCTGCTGGAACAACATGATGCCTGAGGTAGGAGCAGTGTTGGTGGGCATCCACTGGCTGTCCAATTTGCTGTGCGTACAGAGTCAAGCTCAGTCACGGGTATTGATTTGGGCTTAGCTCAGCTGAAGCATAAGCCACAGAGCTCAGAGTATTGCTGTTATCAACTTCCATTTCTCTAAGCTAAGGACTTACCTCTTCCTGATGGAAACTGTAGCAGCTGCTGTCCCTTTCCTTTTGAAAATTCCATGTATCACAGTGGACAGTAGGATTAGATGTCACACCCTGGAGGTGACTCCTAGCTGCTGTCTTGTCATAGTGCAGCTCTGTCGTCTTATTGCCAGGTTATCATTCAAATCATTGTTTCAGCTGTTTCCTGGTGGAAGCTTGTTTTCTTAGGTGATTAGTAGTTAATCACAGAATCACAAGGTTGGAAACGACCTGCAAGATCATCTAGTCCAATTGTCCTCCCGTTACCATTGCTACCACAAGCCACTAACCCATATCTCGTAGCTCCTCATCCAGACACCTCTTGAACACTGCCAGGGACGGCAACTCTACCACCTCCCTGGACAGGCCATGGTTTCTTGCTCTTTGTACCTTCTGAAACAAAACTTTCTCATCCAACTGTCAAAACTATGCTCTGTGAGCTGCCCATTCTGGAGGAAATACGTAGTCCTCTAGTTCTAGAATATTTCTATACTATCTTCTTGTTCATGTGAATTTTTTCTATGCACAAGACAGTAGTAGGGACTAGATTATCTAGGAAATTTACCACAGCTGCCTCCTCAGTGCCACAATGCATATGCCAGCATTGCCAGCTAGGATGCCAGATTTACTCCAAAATGCACGGGGAGAGCAAACACCTGAAGAGAAGATGGAAACATGAGGCGATGCAAAGGAGACATGAGGTAAACAACAAGATAGGCAGAGAAAAAGTCTGTTTGCTGCTGGTGAGAGCCCTCCAGCATCCGAGTTAGTTGCCTGCTTGGATTTGAAGTGACACTGCTCTTAATGTTTTCTATTGGAGAGTTTAAGAAGCTTCTCCTGGACCCAAGTTCAGGGTGGTAGTTTTTCTGCTCTTCAAGTGTATGGTGTGAGAACTCAGTACCTACACCGATTTGATGATGTGAGTGGCTGGCAGAACATCCCCAAAATCAGCACCTGTGCCCTAACTTCTCTGGAAGTTATTCTCACAATGTTGCTATTAGGTGCATAAAGAGACATTGTTGTGTTTACCACCCTTTCTAACCCAAACTTTTGTGGCTACTTTCTATTTAGGTAGTCAGCTCTGCTTTTGAGGGCTCACGTCTTAGTCTTGGTAAGAACTTTTTAGGAATCTGATTGTAGTGGAAATGCTAAGTCATGGTCTGAACTAGTGATTGAGCAAGGCAGGGCTAACCCAGGGGAGCTCAGGTGCATGCAATGTACCTGAGTGACCAGAAGGGCTGGAGCCAGGATCCACCCCTCTCCAGACCTTATTTAAGGGCTGGCAGTAGAGGCAAGGGTATCTTACTGAAGATCCCTGCCTATGTGAGGTCTTCTAAAGGTAAGTAGTTTTTCTTCCTTTATTTCTGCATCTATGACTGTTGTTTTTGGGCTTGTTCTCATTTACTGCAGCCTAGGATAGTGCTACCCTGCTACTATTGCTGTACTTTCCATCGCGTTATTACATTACAGTGATACTTTGTAATTTGGTCTCTAAGTTTCTGAAGATACACTTGGAGATTGCATCTGTATTTCTGGTCACAATATTGTGAAAAGAGCCTAACGTTCATGCCTGGTGAAAATCAGAAGATTTGTCATCTTTTGAAGATCACTTGTTGGTGGTCAACTGTCCTGTTTAGACTTCTGTGGAATGCTAAGCAAGAATAAAAACTGGTGCTGCCTGACTGGGAGAGGTACATGTTCTTTAATCGTGATCCTGGCTTGTGAAATCGTTCCAAGGATGATTCCACTAAGTGGTGTCCAGTAAATTAGGCTTGTTCCTTAATTTTGTCTTATCTCCTGTGTCTTCACAATAATTTTATTGTATGCTTCCTGTGAGGTAATGGTGCTTGAGGCAAAGACTAGAAACAGAATTAATTCTTACTGCCGAAAGGCAGGGCATGTGCTATGAAACAGTGTGTTTATATAATGGCTTTTGCTTGGAAGAAAGAGTCCTGCAGCACTGGATGACCCCTGGTCAGCAGTTAAACTGCAGGCAAAGAGTGCTTCTTTAACTAACCTTCTGGTTAGAAAGGTAAGCTACAGACTTCTGTGTTTCTAGGCCTTGTCTCAGGAGAACTCAAGGGTAAACATGCTGATCCTACCTATGCTGACCCCTATACTCTGACTGAGATTATGGAACTAAAAACAGCAGAGCTGGAGGGAACCCAGAGGTCTCCTTCTCCCTGCCCACCTCCAGCACTCTGCCTCACTCAATGTATCAAGCACCTTGATCCCCAGAGTACAAACTCATTAAACAAAGGCTATCCTACACAGTTTCTATCACATTGTTTATGACAGCAATAGAAACAACGCAGCTCAGGAGGAAGTGGTGAGGAAGTTCAGGGTTTTTTTTTTTTTCAGCCCAGATCTGTGTCAAAATATCTTGAAGGCTGCTACCTCTAAAGCTGTTTTAAACAGGGGAAGTGCCTGTATGGTAGCAGACTACGTAGCTGTAATTAACAGCTCTCAATAAAGATGGATGATACAATGTGAGAAGTGTTTGAGGCTGGCAGCACTGGAGAAGTGGAAAAATCCTTTTTGTCCTGCTGCCTAGTGGTTATGGGCTGTGTCCAGATTTCCCAGAATTATTTGTGTTTGTATTAAAAGGCAGCCTCGTATAAATTCACAAGTACCTGGCTCAAGATCCTGTAAGGGCAGGGGCTGAGGGGTCTGGCCACTCTTGTTTGTTAGTCAGAGCTCTAGGTGGAGAAACAGCCAAAGATGAAGGTTAACAATAGCATAAGTGTCTATGAACAGGGTGTCAGATCTTGAAAAACTCTGTCAGGCAGTTAAATATTACAGTCCATGGAAATCCATAGTGTTGGTTTTTGTTTGTTTTTTAGGGAAACATTGGTAAAATATGGACTGGTGGGTAAACAGGTTTGTCTATGCTCTTGCACACCCATGTACAACCACTTCTGTGTTTTCCAATGCTGAAATACCTATCCAAATGGTAGCTTCCTGACAGAAAATCTGCTGGGAAATTGAGAAAGTGAACAAAATCCATTGCTGTTTCCCATATAAGTGGTGGTCAGTGAAAACCACTTCTCTTTGGTGCTGCTATGAAAAAGAAACAGCCTTCGTGTTGGTTTATTTGTCAGTCAGAGCTATTGCTCTGTGAGTTTAAGGAAAGAGACTCGTTTACTTCATAGTCTCACAGTCATCACTATGTCGTGTTGGTCCCTTGTACTCAGTAAGCCTATACTAATCAAGTCCACTGTGGCCTTATTATCCATCCTCTCCTCCCCATATCCCTGATTTATTTGGTTTCAGCTGCTTGTGGTTTTTCAATTTCCAAATCGCATTCCTTCTCTTTAGAGCTGGATGGTTACTTATCTCTTTGCTTAAGCTGCTTATTTTGCCAGTTTATTTTTCCTCCATAACTTTGAAATCCTTCCACTGCACCTGTAAAAAGTTCAGACTCCCACAGGGTGAATGGGCCTCTGGAAGTCTAAATGAAGGATGACATCTCCTGTTCCTTTCAGTAGATGCAAATGCTAAACTTGAGGGACATCATGTTATGTGAATGTCCTCTCAGCATTAACCTTCCTGTAGGACATTGAGTGTCCTTGGATAACGTGAGCCTGGGCCCATTTACTACAGTAGAACTTTTCTGTGTGTCATCTGGCATTTATATTTGCCTTGCCTCTAAAAAGCATGTTACTTTTTTTTCTTTTTATTTAATAGTCTTTTTTTTTTTCCCCTTAATTTGCTTCTTTGTATCTTTTGAAAATTACATGCTGCTTTTTCTGTGCTGAAACTACAGTTTTCTTCACTAGTCTGGCTTTTTATGCTTTCAGCTGGAGTACATGTAGATTTCCAAGTACAGAAAGAAAATTCTTCAGCTGTGAAAAACTCTCCTATTAAATAGCACACTAGAAAATAGCCAAAAACTCTCAATACTTTGTAGGAATACCTTGAATAAAAATGAAGGTAATTCTGTCTGATATTTCTGCCATCTTACAAATGGTGCTGCTGATAGACATCTCTCCAGGGTATCCTGAACATCAGGTTGTAATTCTGGTTGATGCGACCTGAGGAGGTTTCTTGTCCTGATGATGACGGGTTTCTGAGCTCACGTGATGAGTGCAGAGTTTCATCATATCTATTTCTTTGTGTTGTTAAAGGTTAGTGATCTGCATACAATGAGAAAAATATCATTATTTAAGTTTGTGTGCTTTAGAGACAGGACGTTAAAAGATGCAGTAGAAATCCCAAAATTACATGTATTCATGCCTTGGCATGAATGGTACCCCTTCTGCTGCTGTTTGCCCCTTTCTGTGAAAGCTACCTTAAATATTTGTCTGTCCTTTGACAAGAGCATGTTGATTTGATTAGTTATTTTTTTATTAAAATTTTTAGAAACTGTATTAACCCACTATGCAGTGTTTTTACTTATCTAAAATAAGCAAATTTTTCACTGTTCCCTGTAGAGGACTCCTGTGTAAAAGGGACAATGGTAGTAGAATACAACGAAGATCAGTTAGTTCATGTGTGGACTGGGGAAGGAACTAGGTGGCTTCAAACAAAATGTGTGAGATGTTGAGAACAAGGGAGATTTCTAACAGTGTGTGGCTGAGTGCTCAAGAGCCTGAAAAACAGGAGCATCCCAAAGGAGTGCTTGCTTAGAAATCAAGAGATGGTGGGGCAGGCATGAGCTCTGCTGCAGTGTAAAACTCATACAAACAATAGTACTTATACATCCTCTCCTATGAGTTCAGCTAGATCAGAAAATCATGCGTTGTTTCAGTGAACAGTGTGCTTAGTGATACTGCTTATAGGCCAAGTCCATTCTTAGTTAAGGTTATTCCAGGGCCTGATGGGGCTCAGCAGCCACAGAGCCATATCCAAGTTAAGAGGGGTCCAGCCCCCTCTTATGTGACTGCAGTCACGTCAGAGTGTCTGCAAAGTATTTAATCATACCACCAACCACTTGGTTGTGTGTTGTGTGTTAACAGATTTGTTTCTTAACAAGCATGAATGTATGATTAGAATTTACCAAACCAATAAGATACTTTCTTTGAGATCTTTTCAAAGGGGGGCATTTAATTGGCTTTATTTTTAGGTTAACAGGAATCATAATGAGGACATTACACTTGAAAATCATACCAGTTGAATGTATATTTAAGTTTGGACCTATTTTTTGAATGGCAAGGTGTAAAATATTATCTGCTGCTTTATATCTCAAGAACTTTGTTTTGTTTAAAAATTACTATTCCCAGATATGTTTGCTGGAAGAAACCAGAGGCAAGTAGTTTCAAAAAACTGAAGACAAGTGTGTTTCCTCCATAGCAATTGTGCTGAAAACAAGCTGTTGTCGTGTTCCTCTGTTATGCTGCTGATATCTGGAGTCACATTTTCCCGTAAAGCCTTGGTCTATCACAGAAGAATGATTAACCACAGATTTTAGATAATATAGAAACATCTCCCTAGGGAGACTTGCGAAAGAGATGACAAACAGTGTTAGATTCATTTTAATGCCATGATCTGAATGTATGATGGTAAACCATCCTTCCTCAGTACCCTGGTCTCAGAGGACTATGGCTGGTTTGCCCTCCTTCAGTGAGAAGCCGGACTCTCCTGTGCTCTGGGCCCACAGCTGTGACTGTGAGGCTCTGCCATGTGAGGCTCACTGATGGCACCTCCGAGATGGTGTGCAGCTGACAGGAAAAAGATGCAATAGTTCATTAGTTTTGTCAATCTGTATAATTCAGTCATTTTCAAAAGGAATGGCGCTGAAAGCTTTGTAGTACTGAAGGTGCATAATAATCGCATCAAAATTGCCCATCTGCAGCTAAAGTGAGATAATTGCCTAGGCGTATCTGCATTTGCAGAAGAGATTTTGAATAATAAATGTTTATAAAGCCCTTCTGTCATCATGTTATCCAGTTCTCCGTAACCCCATAAGCCAAACTCTCAATTCATTTACACTCTTTTCAAACCAAAAATAGCTCCCGTTGGTGCAGCTCTGGAGTTGGTCAGGATGAGGATCTGGATGAGTTTGTCACTTGAAATTTGCTTCCAGCTCCCCAGAAACATGCGTCAGCCAAATGAGAAAAGCCCTTGATTCTTTGCTGGTGCTGTTCGCTATGTCTTTAATAATGAAGTAACAGTGGTACAGGCTGGCACTTCATCTTGAGGGGCTTGTCCCTTGTAGAGATCCACAGCAAGGCTGAAACATGAACCTCATCCTGTAAACAGGCATAAATATCAACCTGTGGCTTCCCACCAGTGCTGCTTCCTGCTCAGGAGCCTCTCCTCCCCTAGAAGTAAAGATCTGAGCTAATTCATCCTCACAAGATGAAGACATGCAGAGAACACTGTAAGACTGGCTGCAGCAGGTTAGATGCAAGGCCTCATTGATAGCGTTTATAGCAGATGAGCTAATCTGCTCCCACAGATAAGCCCACTTAGCATGGATTCAGGCTCACTCAGGACTTTAAACATGATTCTTCCATGTGATACGCAGCTCTCAGTATGCCCAACTGATGCCTAGTATCTGTCTTATGCTTTGCCTCTACTGCAGTCTAGTTCAGTGCTCCCTGCTGGGGCTCAGCACCATGACAGGCACCCTGCTGCCAGGCCTCTGAGTGAAGGGCTTCACCTCACAGTGATGCTGCACTGCTATGATTGTTGTTCTTGTGAAGTGGTCTGAAAAGAAGTTCTGATGCCAAGCTAAAATTTGTGATGATAGGAACTGCTGTGCAGTGTGCTTTTTCTTTCTCTCAAGGGGGCTAAGTTTACTAAGTAACCTCTCTCTCTTGTCCTCGTCACAGACCATGAGGTTTTAAAAAGGACAGCCCAGCCACTGAAGATCTTTGTTCCAGTTTGTAGGTAAAGATTTTATGGAAGAGTCAGATGTAACAGTTTACCACTGTACAGTCACAGTAAATGAGCCAGATTATGCCTTTTGTAAGTCAGGATGTTGGATGGGGAGCTTGTGAGGCTCTGTGACTCTGAATTATCTGTGACAGGCTCAGCGAGGTGTTACGGTATTTTGGGCAGCTTTCCTAAAGTCCTGCTGTTGGGTTCCTTGCACTTTTTGATGCCTATGAGGAAGCTAGTAACTCATTTGGAAGGAGCAGTGAGCAAGTAATGAAGGTTTTTGGAAATATCTCCTTATTGTTGTATGCATGTACATATACATATGTATGCATGTGCCTACACACGTGCTAGAGGGACAACAGGCAGTCTAAATGAAGATTTCCCCAAAGTCAACTTTCATCAATCGACTCTTTCCTAGAGGATGAAGCTGATGAGTCCATTTCTTTCGGGCCCTTCTCAGTGGTGTGTCATGATAGAATGAGGAGTAACTTGAACATCAGAAATTCCATAGTAATGTATGGAAGAACTTCTTTGTGATAAGGGTAGTGGAGCACTGGCATAGATTGCTCAGAGAGGTGGTGGAGTCTCCTTCTATAGAGAGATTCAAAATCCAGCTGGATGTGTACCTGTGCTACCTGTTGTATGGTTACCTGTTTTAGCAGGGGGGTTGGACTTAATCATCCCTTAAAGTCCCTTCCAACCCCTGCAATTCTGTGATTCCCACTGTGACCAGGGAGGGGCGTTGGTAAGACTTATGCCCAGAATAAGTACCTGCGTTTCTTTAATAATGTGTTTGAATACAGTACTACAAGTTACACGCTGCTAATTCTGTGGAATCCTGTGGCAAAAGGAATTTCTGCAGACATTTAGTTTCCTAGTAGAGGGATATGCAGAATAGCAAGTAGGCATAAGTTGCAGGGGGGACTGAAAAATTCTGTATGTTGTATTTGGTCTCGATTGAGTGTCGTCCAGATCAGAAGTTTTCCTGTAAAATGCAAAAATGTTTTAAAAGAAAAAAAAGAGGGGGAAAAAAAAAAAAGAAAAGAGAAGCCACGGGTTTTGTGCTAACTCTAGGGTAAACGTAGGTTATGCCCTTGACTAGGGTGAACAAATCCCCTTGCACAACATCTGCCTTGTTCTGTGGGTGTCTGGGGCCAAGTGTAGTCTCAAGGATCAGGCCCCAGATTGTTTGCTGAGCAAGCTGACACTGCCTTCCTGCTGTGGGAAAGCTGCTTATTCTCAAGCACCTGTCTTCAAGCACTGCCGGCACAGCTCCGAAAATTCCTTTCCATCTGAATTTCAGAGCAGGAGTGTGAGCAGTGATTACCCAGGAGGTCCCTGTGAGCACAGTGTGACAGGCTGGCCTTCCCCACCAGTGTGCCTGAGCAGGCTGTGGGGTGGGTACTCAGTTTCCCCTATACCACCCTGCATGCCCCCCACACATTGCAGGATAGATCTAAGGCTGTAGGCAGCAGCCAGGAGCCATGCCAGCCCTCTGTCAGCATGGCCAAGTGTCTGCTCGGGTTTGTGCAGTGCCTTGGGACAAAGCTGTGCCCTTTGCAAACAAAGAAGTAGTAAAGCCTCTTCTTTCCATCAGATATGAATCACAGTAGAGTTGGAAGAGTTCTTGTTTGCAAAACAACACATTTTCATTCTCTGTACACCTAGTACTTTTATCAAATTCTTAGCTTTTGATAAGTAATTCTTTCTTCATGGCCGTCTGTGCATGCCGTCCCCACTTCCAAGGTGAAAAACTCCCTCTAAACAATGTCTGGCCACCCTCTTCTGGGCTACAGTCTTGTTGTGGCTGATGCCGTGCAGCAGTGATGCCAAGTTTAACTGCTTTCACCTCTAAAATTTCTATTTTAAACTCTTATTTCACTCACCCATAATTCCTTTTGAAATGAGTGGGTGCTGACAGTCCTCAGCCCACTGAAAAAGTCAGCGTGTTTAGGTACCTGAATATTAATTTATGCTTTGGATTTGATATGATCTTCTCAGGATTTTCAGTGTGAACATAGAGATATTGACTAATTCCTTGTGGCTTGCTCATTTGCACTGTTTGTGGATTATTGGTCAAATTCTTATATCGTCTGAATGAGAAACTTAGTGAACTTTCTCAGTACCAAATCATTTGTCTCTGTTGGTTTCACTTCTGGGATGATTTGTATATACATTAAATTTGATTGCAAGCAGTTGCCTTACACACATAAACCTCAATTTTCAAAGGTCTCTTAGGATTCTCTAGCTTTTAATTGCAGCCTTACATGAAACAGCATTACCCTCTCTGGTACTGAACGTGAGAAAAATTTGGAGACAGGGAGCTAGCAAAGTAGATCTGCTGTGATTTCACAGATTACTCTCTAGAGCTAGGGAAGATTGCTTTTTAAGATGTATTAACCATGTTCCTCTAGTTTGGTATGTGCATCGTTATTGTTACAAGCCTCACTGATTATTAAGAAAAAAGTTAAATATCCATTTGCCAAAGAAGTACAGTAATGAACTGAATTTTGCATCAAAACTGAAGAGCAAGGATTTGCAGAGAAAGAGCAAGAAAAAGAATTATTTTTTTTCTCTGCCTTCTATCTTCAATTTCTGTGCTTTCTGCTGGGCAGCTAACATGGCTTTCTTCCTTCTCCCAGTCCTGAAGCTGCCTGCTGAGCTTTTTTCACATGCTGGGAATGTCTTGGCTTATGGCTCAGCCCACCTACCAACTATTTCAGCTGCTGAGATGCTGTGAACGGATTAAGACATCCATCATCGTATCCATTCCTTAGATGCCGTGTGATGAGATGAACAGTAAAGAGACTTAGCTTTAGTCGTCTTTGTCTCATTCTTTCTCACAGGCCACACATTGGCTTAACTCAAGCCCAGACACATTTCCTTGCAGAACTGTTCATTCAAGTATCTTTGTGTTCTCTTTATTTATTTCTAATTCCCCTTTTCTGCTAGCATGCATGCTAGGTTGGATCTAAATTACCTAAACCTATGCCACCTTTGCCTATCTCATGCAGCTGTGTAAAGTGTCATTATTGCTCAGTGTTTGTTTGAAGTGAACTCCCAGGAAACCCTGATCTGCACTGGTGACTTGAGCTAGGTGCTTTCCAATAAATACCAAATACTGTGCCATGTCACAGGGCTTGTAGACAGGGCTGAGACATGTACGTGCACACAAATCTGCTGAAATCTGGTGATGAGTGATGACTGCTTCTGTGTGTGTCCGTGTGGGGGATAGCATTGTTCCCACAGTACCTGCTGAGGGAAGGATAGGCAGAAGCCTGAGGGCATCAATTGGGATGATGCTTTTCTTGCCCCTTGCTGAGATCCAAAAGCTTGAGCAACACAGAATGTGATACAGTAGCACAGTGTGGCAGATGAACAGGAAGGGGTGTTCTTGTAAATGAGGATGAGCCCAGGATTTTCTAAAGATCTGATTCCTCTTTTGTTGAAATGAGCTTTCTGCCAATGGAATGCTGATGTCTCACCCCTTTATGTCACAACCTGAAGAAAGACATCTAGATCATACCAAAGTCCACTAAAGAGGAGCCCAGTGCAAGTAGAAGGCAGCTGACAAGTCTCCCTGTGAATGTTCCCCATGAAGGCCTGCAGTATGGCATCTAGCGTGGGTAGGCTGCTTTAACCAAAAGTTGTTCCTGAAATCCAAGGTTGAGAGAAATCTATGGGAGTCTTAGAAAGATGTAAGCCTGCTTCTCCAGATAACACAAACAAGTCATCTGGTTAAATTAATGTGTGCCTGCTCTTCAGCTGAGATGAGTGCTTACAGAATATGTAGGCTGTGATGCATCCCCAGCAGTAATTCTGTTAAATTTTTCAACACCCTCTGCTATGCATGTGTAAGAATTTGCAGGCACACCAAAACAGGGCAGCCGACTGTGCTTTTCTGCTCTGCTTTCTAGCTGCTCTCAGAGTGATGCTCTGCCTCCTCCTTTCATGCTTTCTGCTATAAACCAAGCATTTTCATTTCTCATGCAATCCTTGTATGTGGCTGCAATTGCACTGACCATAACTACAGCCAAAGGGTATCCAATGTAAATTATGTAGCATATTTGGATAGTGGTCTGTGGAGCCACAGCTTTGGGAGAAAGCCAGAAAAGCCATTTTATAATTACAGTTTAAGTCCAGGGGCTTTATAAATCTGCTATTTAAAAAATAAAAATAAAAAAAAAATCACAAAACAGAGCAGGCATGCCTCCAGTTCAGGCATTAATAGTGGCTGTCCGTTCCTCTCCCAGGTTGCAAACCTGCAGCCAGGATGCCCTGTGTACTGTGCTTACTGGTGTGTTGAGAAGGGAACAGGTTTCTGACTGATGTTGGTGCAGCTGCTCTGGAAGCAGAACGTTATCCTGGAAGTAAGGATCACAAGGTCATTCTCCAAAACGGAGGAAGGAATAAGCATGTCACAGGAGCAGAAGGTGGAAGACAAATGAACCCGGTAATGTTGTATCTGGCAGTACTTGGCTGTCCTCACTGCAGCTGACCTTCCAGGACCTGCAGGCAGGAGGGAGTCTCACTGCACAGCCTCTTACAGCCTCGCTTCGAAAATCACGTTCCCGCACTCCTACCCATTAATTCAAGGATAGTGCCATAAAGTGCAGCTGCATGTCTGAAACAGAGCTATTTCGTTTTAGCTAAAGTGAATGTTGTAGAAATGGACGTGCTGCACACTTAGCTGATGCGTATCGAAAGAGTTTGATTTCTATAGCCAAAAACGTGCAAAGAACAGAAATTACTCTTGTGACCCTAAATCAAGTTATAGTTGCTCTGGGTCTTTCCTGGTATTCCTATGTTTAATTTTAGAAATTCTGTATTGTAAAATGATGATCATCTGTGCTACAGTTGATCACGTGGTGTCTGAACATCTAAATGCAAGAAAACTCTTTAACAGGCTTTGTTCCAGGCAGTTTATTAAAGCCATTACCAGAGGCACATCAAAATGTAATCAACACAGAAGCAGATAATGGTCAGAACATTTCTAGCATGAAATGCACCATCTATTCCAATTTAGGGAAATCCAGGTTAAAATCTGACATTTTCGTTTGGCTGTTTCAAATGTCGTATTCACATTTCTGAGACAAATACACATACTGTGTTCCTGAATCCCCACAAATTTACTATCAGCAGTCAGACTCTGCCATTTAAGCATCATAGGACTGTTCTCTCCGTTCTTCCAGGTGCTCTTGCTAGACGATGTAATTCCACTGCAGATAGTCCTAACTCTCCCACTGTATGCTGTGCTCTTTCCCAGGAGGTAGTTTTACTGTTTCTTTACAAGCAATGTAGTCTTAGTAAATCTAGCTGGCTCTGCAGCAGGATGGATGGCTCCTTATCACAGCAACCTGCAGGGCCACCTGCAGGACCAGTCTCTTGCTGGCAAGGTTGGCATGGTCTCAGATGAGCTGAGTAGGGCATCTGCAGTTTAGATCATCCTTTCAAAGGCATAAGAGTTGTACTTCAGCTCTGCGTTTGCATCTAAGTGGTTCGGAGTGTGTTAGTTAATGAACACTTTGTTAATTAGATTAATTCTCACTGCTCCTCATCAGCAGGGAGTTATGCTCGTCTTCCAGGCTGAGAGGAGCTGAGTAAGGGGTGCCTGTCTAATGCCTCCAAGGTGAATGAAGTGGAAGAGTGGGAAGGGGGCAAGAAAGAAGCAGGGAGTCCTGCAGAAGGGTGATGCTGGAAACAGACTGGGGCTTGGCAAACCCAGGCTGGTAATTCCTGCATTGTACGGGTCCATCTCTTCACAGGCACTGCCAAGTCTATCCCATGCTGGCACAGGATGGGCAAAAGTATTATTACTTCAATAATTTTCATGCTGAAAGCACAAGTACAGCATTTGGACCAGCAGATGGTTTTCCCAGTTCATTAACTCAGAATTCTGCACCCTGTTCAGAGTTCCTGTGCTGTCACTGTGTCAGATAAGGACTCCTTGCTGGTTCTAAGTCTTTTATGAAGTGAACTGGTATTTTTAGTGGTGACCGGGTTGAAATCCTCATTTGTAGATTTGCAGCCAAGATTAGGGTGTCACATTAAGTGCTAGAGTGTACCAGCTCTCTCCTCGTCAGGGTGATGTTTCCAGAGTGCTCCTCTGGACAGAGCTGTTTTCCTTTTGCTGTAGATCACACAAAGCAGAGCTGAAAGAAACTGTTTAGTAGGCAATAAAAATATAAAAGAAAAAGAACAAGTACATAAAAAATGTTACTAAGGAGAGCAGTGTGTGCTGTAACAGCCTGATCCAAAAGGCACTGACATTCCCCCCCACGCATGCATTGCAGTGACAAAACCTGACTGCTTTGTGTTTTCATACTTCTGTGGTACCAGTCTCTGGCCAGAGATTTCTTGCCATGTTTTGATGATGGCTCCACCATCTCTTGTCTTGTAGGAGTAAAACCTTAATATTACGAAATATTTCATATAAATAATGTAACACTTCTAAAGCATCCAGATCAGCACTCTGAAGCAGAGTATCTGTGGAAGGCTTCAGATTTAAAGCAAATTTCTTCCTGGCCTCAAAGAACAGCTGCATATCCCATCCAAACACATAAATAATAATTGCAAGCATCCCATTCTGAGAGTTGCTCATGGCTTCCACCAGTTCTGACACTGGAGATTGCTCCACCAGCTGAACTCTTGAGTCTATTTATTATTATTATTATTTTTTTTTTAATTAAATTCAGCAAATCTGAAACCTGAATTTCTGCTTCCCTTGGGTTTCTGTGTCTCTCACCACTGTTGCCATTTCTGGTCTTGCCACAAGCTTCAAATGACTCATTTTCTTATAACCTCTTAGTAGTGCAGTCACTTCAGGTCATAATCTCTTAGTTTACTTGTGGAACGAATCGATTCTATTTGATCTCTCTCTCCCTTTGTATTCCTGCTCTGTTCTTTTTAATATCACGCTTGCTTTACTTCATTCTGTATGAAGCAATCCAGGACTAATAACCCCATTAGGTTATTTATGCCCTTATTCTGTCTCTAATGAGGATGTTGGTTGTAAAGTCTAGAGTAGCAAAAAATAAATAAATTAACACTAGATGTGCCAAAAGCAGGGGCACAGAAGCGGTCCACATATGCACCACCTAGCTTTACTGGTTGAAACCAGGGAGGCAAATAACGCTGCGCTATTCTGGAATAAAAAGACCCTAGGGCTTAATGACCTTGTCAACTGTTACTGTTTTTAAAGTCCTGGGCAGTCCAGTGCAACAGTGTGCATTGAGTGCTCTCTGCAGCTCTCTGGGTTACTTGTTTGCTATTCTTCCTGCTTCCTGCTTGTCATTCCTGCTGCAGCTTCCAGCGAGTCCAGAGGAGGGCCACTAAGATGATCAGAGGGCTGGAGCACCTCTCCTATGAAGAAAGGTTGAGGGAACTGGTCTTGTTTAGCTTGGAGAAGAGAAGGCTGTGGGGAGATCTCATTGTGGCCTTCCAGTACTTGAAGGGTGTATATAACTGGGAGGGTGGATGTCTGTTCATGTGGCTGGACAAGGGGGAATGGTTTTAAACTGAGACAGGGGAGGTTTAGGTTAGATATGAGGAGGAAGTTTTTCACCCAGAGGGTGGTGACACATTGGAACAGGTTGCCCAAGGAGGCTGCGGGTGCCCCATCCCTGGAGGCATTCAAGGCCAGGCTGGATGGGGCTCTGGGCAGCCTGGTCTGCTGGTTTGTGACCCTGCACATAGCAGGAGGGTTGAAACGAGATGATCACTGTGGTCATTTTCAGCCCAGGCCATTCTGTGATCTGCCTATCTAATGGGCTTCTACATAGCTCTCTTCTGTCTGTCACACATCATAGAGAATATGCATATAGGCATGTGGATGCTGATGTCAGGTGTCTGGAGCCATCTCATTCTCTGAACCTACCTAGCACATAGGCAGCACTTCCTCCTTGTGCAGATGGCTTTAAAGATTCAAACCACATTAATTCCCCCAACTCTTCACTGCAGCTCTACCTGCCTAGATTGCCTTGAGCACAGTCTCTTGCAGTTTGAGCTGCCATGACTCCATTTCTGTGCCTTTCAATTCTTTAAAAACACAGTGGGTGTCAGCAGTTTCAGTTTTGCCTGTCTGCTGTTGAAACAAGAAAGTACTCATATTGGGAGCCAGAAATTGCATATTTTTCCTGTAGAAAAAGTAATTGACTTCCAAGCCATTCTCAGTTATTGCATGCATTGAGAGACCTAAAAATGTACCACTAACTCAGAGAGAAGTCACTTACTGTTACATATAACTCTGTTATTATCTTTTATATGAAGGTCTTTATTACAATAAATTAATGCAGCCAGCAATAGGAACTTAGTGCAGAACATGTTTTTTGAAGAAATACCCCATCGGGACACATGTCAAAACAAGTAAAGCTGTTTGGAAATATGAATCTCAGGAGTGCTGTATGCGGTGTTTTATAACACCACCCTTTTGGCTCTAAAGTCATCAGCTGTACTCCTTCACTTCGTGTGGTGTAAGACTGCTGAGTTTCTCAGTTGCTCACATGCTTTTTTCCAAGATCACTGTGCTCTGAAGTGTGCTGTGAAGTCCTGCTCCAGTATGAGGGTAGATGCCACCCCTCTGCTGTACTGCTTTTTGCGAGACATCTTGAAGTTAGAACATGCTGAACATGGGCTGCTCTGATTTTGTCTTAAACAGACATCAGCAGTGCTACTAAAAAGGCAAACAAACTTTGGGCAGAAAAGATTCACCTGTTGTTGACACAGGGTACTCAAAAAATGACCGTAAGTATTTGGAAAAAATTTCCTTTATGAATCTCAGTTTACTTAATGCATCTAGCAGCAATTTGTGCTGTGTGTCAGCTTCTCTGATGTGTCAGTGAGTTCTATGCTTTCTTTTTGCATAGCTTTCCTTCTTTTCACTGGTTAGATGCTGAATTGATAGTATCTCTTTCAGTAGCCCCTGAATCACATGCTTTCCTATTCCCAGCTGCCCCAGCATCTTGTTACAGTGCTGAACAGTTAGTATGTAGGCTGTGAGGTTATTTCCCTTGTTATCTGTACTACGATTTGATGCTGCTATTGAGTGAGGTTTTACTGAGCTGATCAGTTTTGCCTGTGGCCCAAGGCCATGGTATCACCAGCAAGAAAAGCCACAGGCTGACAATGTTTTTCTAGCTGGAGCCACGCATATCTTTATGTGGGGGTTTTCTGACCATTCACAGACGTGGAAGTATGTATGTTCTAACATATATGTATTTGGTTATACGCACTGTAACACTGGTGTTCATGCAGTCAGTGTTATCACAGGGGCATTTCTCCTCCTTGTATTGCCCTGTGTCTTGCTGCTTCCCTCGCCCAAGACACAACAGCGCTGTTTCCCCTCCCATCAGTGCTGTGCTTCTATATAAGAATAGCCAATACCTGAACATTTCAGAAGCTGAGGCACCAGCTGTTACAGAGGTGTTTTATTCTTGCCTGCTTTTATGTCTGCCTGCACCAATGGCTACAGAACCCTGATTCCCAGGAGGCCAGCTGGCCAGCTTCTTGCAGAAATTGACTCTTCCAAAAAGTAGCAGCGGGTGCAGGTCACAGCTGCAGTGTACAAGCCGGATATAAATCAGAACAGGTTAGCTCAAGTTATCCGCAAACGATTGCTGCACAGTTTCAGACACCACAGGCCTTTCTTGCCCCAAACTTCCACTGACGTCAATGGAAATTTTGGCTGATGACGGAGAGCAGTGACGATGTTGACTCCGGCAGTGAAAGGCTTGAGAGCCCAATGTTTAGGTTTCTTCTCCCTGGGTTTGTATACGCTGTCCCTCACCACGCACCGAGCGCCGTGCAAGTGCTTGGCTGCATTTACCTCAGCTGAGGGGGGGATGTGGGCCTGGGGCCGGGCCAAGCTCTATGGGAAGGCTGCGGCAGAGTTTCACAGCCAGCCTCCAGTCCTGCCCTTGGTAGCTGCTTTTCCGTGCTGAAGTCCTTCACTGCATACTGTGCCTCTCCAGCCTGCTGAGCTCACCTTTTATTGCATGGCACCAGCACATGTTGCCGGAGCTCGGGTGCAGTTCCCAAATGGCAGCTGGCACAGCGTGGCCCCCTGCCTGGAGAAGGCTGCATTATGCTGCTCTTCGCCTTGCCAGGGAGAACACTGCCTTCAGGGCAGAGAGTCCCAGCTACTTAGTGCTCATTGGCTCTGCGCAGTCACTAGGTAGGTGGGATGCACTAGAACAGCCTTCCTGGAGTCAGAGCAGCTACCCTACCAGGCTGGAAATCTGTGCAAGCAAGACCTTGGTCATGTCAGTGCCTCTGGCTGTGTTCTCCCTGTCCTCATCATGCCTTGGTGAGTCCAGGAGGAAGATAAGGCCATGCAGTGCACGCTGAACGTGATTGGCAGTGTTGTCATCAAAATGGATGGTCAGCTGCAGTCACAGCTCCCATTAGATCTCCTGTCAGTTTGTGTGATAAGAGGTACTCATAGCTTTGGAATGACTCAGTCTGCCTTTGAGTCACGGTCTTAATATCCATTCAGCACCCTACAGGCATCCCATGAATGTATTGCTTTTTCAACAGAATACGAGGGTGGAATCAAGAGAGAACTTGTAAGTCAGATTCAAGGACAGAGTGAGAAAAAGAGTCCTGTGGGGAACATGTAGGTTTCTGGGGGTTGATGTGGGGTTGCTCTGGCTGCCTCTAAGCCAACTACATTGTCGGGTCAGTGAGAAAGATTGCTCAGAATGATGAAATCCACTTGATTAGTTGAATGAAAAAGAAAGAATATGAGCCACCTGCCCACTACGCTGTGACCTGATCTTGACCAAGTCTTCTGCTTGTGCTCTATGTGGTCACTCTACCAGCCTCCTGCTGCTGTGGAGGAAGGATGGTTAGTCCTGGTTCAACAGGCTGACTGCTCCTTGAGCCTGTGCTTTTATGTGCTGCTGTCAAAGCTGGCAGTCCTTTCTGTGTACTCCTTTTCAGCCCAACGTCAGCCTGGTAAGGAGTCTCTTGCCCTCACACCCTGCTGTGCAAATGGGCCCATCCGCTGACTCTACGCAGCAGCAGCTGCTTACTGCTTGCACCACAGGCTCATCAGGACTCCCCCCCTTGCACCTGGAAAGTATCCAGTCCTCTCTCTACTCCCTCTACTTTGGGCAAATGTGTCATCCAAGTGCCTACTGGCCTCCAGTGGGCTGGGATCTGGCTTAGATTTAAGGCAGATGCTGTGTGCTGAAGCAGGTGAAGTCAAGGGCAGCATCCCCTTGTGGACTCTGTAACCAGCTGCTCCATGAAACAGCCTTTGAGCAGCTCCAAAAAGCTCAGCTCTGAGTACATCCAACTGTGATGTGTGTCTGGTCTACAGGTGTTTGGAGTTTACATGTAACAATAGTATTACACTTTATTTGCATAAAACCAATAATCCAGAAAAGTATAAAGCAATTTAGACTCTGAATACCTCTAGGAAACTGCTGGGTAATGCAGCATGTAAGAAGTGCAACTGCTTGATGGCTCTGTGCATTAAAAGCTTCTTTCTGCTGGCAGTGCTTGGTGCATTTTCCAAAATGGTGTTTTCCTCTCTGTGCCCAGCAGTTTCAAGCTACGGCAGGGGAAATTCAGGCTGGACATGAGGAAGTATTACTTTTCAGAAAGGGTGGTCAGGCACTGGAATGGACTGCCCAGGGAGGTGGTGGAATCACCGACCCTGGGGGTGTTTAAGGAAAGGCTGGATGTTGTGTTGAGGGACATGGTTTAGTAGGAGCTATTGGGAATAGGTGAACGGTTGGACTGGGTGATCTTTTAGGTCTTTTCCAACCTTAGTGATTCTATGAAAAATCCTGTGGTGTCCCAGGCACATGGAGGGACAGCAGGGTAGGGGACATTGCCCCTGAGGCCTAGCGGGGGTGGTGAGAGGATGTACTGGGCACTGACCTGAACTCATTGCCAGGCTGCGAGCAGAGTATGGCACAGCCATGAGCAACCTGCTGCTTGAGCTTGCTGCTGCATCATCAGATTTGTAGACATACTCTCAAACTGATCTGACCCAATAGTCCAGAGCAATCAATTCAAGGAACTTTTCCTCATGTAATCTGCCGTGGAAATGGTGCTTTTATGTCATTCTGCCCTTGCTGTGTTGACCTTTCTAAGGACCCTTCTAAGGACACAGTGGTGCAAGCTTCACCTTTTCCATGGCTGAGACTCAGAAGGTGCTACAGGCATGCTGGGCACTTCTGCAAAGTCTGAGGCTGGCAGGTTTATTTGCAGTGGTTCTTGACCTGGGACATGCCACAGGAGCCTCCATGCAACTCTTCTCCTGGCACCTAAACCTACAATGGCGCAGAAAAAAAGCACGTAGAGGCTGTCTTGATCAGTAAGAGAAGTTGGCTGCAAAAAAACAATGCAGGAAAAGCAAGGCCCAGATCTCAGAAGGTGCAGCCTACAGGCATTCCTCATGCTGCATCCTTCAATACATGTGGACTTTCGTGCTCCGTAACATGGGGATCAGGAAGCAGCCTCTGCTTGCACAGCTCTAACATCTGCGCACCCAGAGGCTAATAGTGATGTGACTGCAGTCCACATGGGCACTGGCATGAGGGAGAGGGAAGTGGAGGCCTGATCCCATAGTTTAGGAAGCACACGGTGTACATTCCTGGAGGGGAGTTTTGAGGAATATTTTTGCCTAATTTATATTTGTTTCATCTCTGCACAGCAATCTTCTACCTATCTTGTGAACATAATGTAGGAGGAATGCTATGGCCCTAACAGAGTAAATTATGAAAAAAAATCTTTCATTTTGTTCCCTTCTTTCAACTGCCACAGCACCTCAGCTGTGCTGTTGGCTTTTGCTTACTGCAGCTGGCTTTCAGGTCCTGCAGAAGACGAGATGTGACATTTTGGTTCGTGACTATTTTTTGTGCATTGAATGGAGAATGTATGACTGTTAACAGTGTTGCTGCAGACTATTTATCCATGCAGGCCTCATCAGTGCAGGGATCAGCAAAACATGTTTTGCCTGCCAATCTCTAATCAAGAAGCCAGATTCCCTGGCACGCTGGCTGCTTTGCTCTGCTCTGGGGAGCCTTTGCTCACTGGTGAAAATCAGGAGCTATTTAGCTAAACTCAATTTGCAGGTATGCACCTTGCAAGGTCAAACAAAGCAAGATGTACAGACTACAAAGAACAAAAATCAACCACTGGGAGCAATGGCAGAAAAAAAATATGCTTTGGTGAAGGCTGCAGTATGAACACTGACAGTGAGAAAATTGTAGCAGAAGTCAGCAGGCTGGAAAGTGAAATAGCTGGCTTGTTGTAAAGCACATATGCATTCTTCCCAGGTATTTCCTACCTTACTACATCTACCCCAGAAGTGTAATGGCAGCTTCAATGGCTTATTCACCTTTATGGCATAGTTTGACTTTGCAAAGAGTAACAGGAGGCTGAACCCCTGGGCTGGGGGAAATGCTGTGTGTGTTTTGTCTGATTCTTGTCTACCTTCTTCCTTGGGATATGGTCTTATTTGCGAAGAGAGGTGAAAAGAATTCTTTCCAGTTTGGGCAGAATTGCATGCGTTCATTTGCATGAGGTTCAAAGCAGCGAGAAATATCCCAGCTACCTAGCAATGCATAAAGACATGAAAGGTGGTGGAAGGTGAATATTGTTAAGCATGTAATTGAGTTCAGTGGGGGGAGAGGGAGAGTTTTAGTGTCATTTTTTATTTGCAGGCTTTATTTGATTGTTGCACCTGTTTTCAACATGACTTAGCATGCTTACTTAGCATGTGATTTTGGCACCAATTGCTTGCCATTAACCTCACTGGGGATGCTCCGTTGCAGTGACAGATATTTTGATAGCCTTGTTGTGCTGCAGACACGCACAATGGGGCAGAGCTAATTTGCCATTTGCTGTGTTAATGAAGATACACATTAAAAAGATTATGAGGAAAAACAAGAACTAGATGTGAAGGATTATGAAACAATAATTCAGAGTGAAAAAATAAAAGCAGTGAGAACTCTTTGTTTGACATTTCCAACCCAGTCTTCCACAGCCTTTCACCATTGCCTTGCTAATGCCTTGCATTTATTTTGTAAAATGATTACTGTGATTAGAGCAAGCCTCCAGTCCTACCATGTGGAGACACACAGTACCAGGCATGCACTGACCCTCCAGCAGCCCATAGGGTTATGGCCTCACTGGCCATAGCACCAAGCAATGCTGCGTGCCCATGCAGATGCTGCATTCTGCTTAAAACCATCACCTCCATAAGCACAGCCTCACAGCACTGCCCAAGTCTGCAGGCACAGCTGGAGTTCTCTGTCCTGCACAATTGCAAGGGGACAGCCCAGGTTCCCCATCCATCCTGCAAATTTGGGATACTGTGGGATGCTGAGTGCTTATGGACTGCTCCTGGGCTAGTGTCTTTTGTCTTTCTTAACAAGTTACGTTTTCATTAGCAGATGATGATGTTAAAATATCCATAGGCAGGCTCCTCTGGTGCATCCAGGCATGCCTGCACAGTCACAGCTGTTATTGTTGGAGAGTCCCCATAAAGCATGAAGATATACACTGGGTACAGAGTGCCCCTGTGGGCCAAATGGAGATAACCAGACAACAGGAGGAACTATGTCCAGAATGTTCTGTCAAAACATCTAGAGCTGAAGGTTTTTTAATCTGAAGTGGTTTTTGTGCCAGCTGCTCTGGGATTGCTGTGTTATTGTGTTACCTCCCA
Source organism: Lagopus muta (assembly GCF_023343835.1). Taxonomy (NCBI): domain Eukaryota; kingdom Metazoa; phylum Chordata; class Aves; order Galliformes; family Phasianidae; genus Lagopus; species Lagopus muta. The sequence goes on from NC_064434.1 coordinate 71,948,478, forward strand.
GCCCTGTCTTGCTTCTCATGATTATGGTTTTGAGTCATCCTTCACAACAGGACCACGTTTCTCTTAATGCTCCTCAGGCTTCATTGACTTACAGCCCCCTTACAGCCTGGTGCTCGATGGGAGGCCTGTGCCTGAAGAGGCCTTCTCTGGAAGCCACAGCCTGCAAAAAGCAGTCCAGAATTAGTGAAACTAGAGAAAACAGGTACAAAGAAGCATTACTGTGGAAACCAGTGAGAAGAGACTCCCAGAGCAGGGAATGCAGCTCAGAGCCTTGAGGCAGGCCCAAGCACAGCCCAAGCCCAGTGATGGCTGCTGCAGCAGGCACTGATCTATTTTTCTCCTTGTCTTTAAGGTGTGTGTCCTTCTTCCCCCAGAGGAAAGGACAAGAAGCAAGAGTGAAAAGAAACCCGTGTGTTTGCTGCTGACTGAGACTGCCTGGTGTACTAATGCTGCCTTTCTCTCCTCGTTGTAGGGAGTGCTGTCGTTTTTTTGGAGACAATGGCTTGACTTTGAAGGTGTTTTTTACCAAGGCAGCACCCTTTGGTGTTCTCTGGACACTCACAAACTACCTTTACTTACATGCAATAAAGAAAATAAACACTACGGATGTCTCCGTGCTGTTCTGCTGCAACAAAGCGTTTGTGTTCTTGCTCTCATGGATCGTTCTGCGGGACAGGTTCATGGGAGTGAGGGTAAGTGACTCCTTAGCTCTGTCTCCTTCTCCCTCTCTCCCTCTGCCTTTCCTTCCCCTCTTCCAGAGCAGCAGCCTATGCAGCAGCAGCACAGAGACCCACGGAGAGAGAGGAAGAGCCTCTCCTGCTGTATTTCCCAGCAGAAATGAGGTAACCTGCTCCAGACCAGGGCACCAGGGCTGCCTGCTGTCTCCATGCTGCTCTGAGCATACAATGGCCTTTGCTTGTCTCTGTTGAGTTAAAGTTTTCCAAGGGAACTGGAAACCTCACAGCCCCTGCTGCCATTCTGGCAGCCCTCGGCACACAGTGTCCTTTGGCAGTGGAGCTGAGCAGATGGCACCTGGCATCCACCATGGTGACCCAGCAGAAACCAAACCAAAAGGCCCCACGAGTCCCTCCGGCCTCACCACATCAGCAGTCACGTGTTAATATAACAGCAATCGCAGCAGTAACACCTATATTTTGCCCCCTGTTTGAAGAGCTCTCTGCTCATCAACCCGAGTAAAGCTTTCAGTGCTTAGGAGAGGCTGCGTACCTTACTGCTGAGAATTAGCTTTGCATGAAATATTCCCCTCCTGCAGAAGGCTTGGACAGCCTGCAGGATTGCAGCCAAAGGCAGCTCACAGTGCTGCACAACACCCTGCCAACAGCCCGGCCCTGCCAGCTGGTGTCTGTGCTCACCCATCCAGCTTCCCAGGTAGCAGTAGCCAGAAAACAGATTAACTGAGTTTTGCTGAGTACATAAGCAAGGGTATCCCGAGATAGTCCTGGAGGCAGGGAAGTGTCACGTTTATCCCAGCTGGCTATGCTGGCTATTTTGATCAAAGTGAAAAAGTGTGTGTTGTACTGCTGCTCATCGATCCTGTGGCACTGTCAGTGAGGAGCGCAGTGCTGGTTGGTTCTCCAGGGAGGAGGTGTGCAGATGGGCAACCGCTGCTCTCTGCCCTGGCAGTTTGCTACATGCCCTGTATGTGCTCTCTCCCAAAACCACCTTAGGACTCAGAGCCTTTCCTGCCAGCACCAGGGGTTTCTTAGTTGTGTATTATTGTCTCATACATGCTGCCAGGACCCGCTGATGGGGAGGCTCTGTGGCAGAGACAAACCCCCTCTTCACCTCAGTCCAAGACAGGATGCTCAAGGCTGGCCTGCTGCATGCTGCCCAGTACTGCCTCTCTTTCACAGCTCTCCCTGCAGCCCAGCCAGCCAAGGGAGCTGCCTGTGAGGGCAGCATTTCAGCTCCTCAGGCACCAGCCTGGGTTGATATTCATTTCCTACCTCAGGACAGGGGCAGATGATACAGAAGTACCACCCTCTCACGTAAAGCTGCTTTCACATTTTTCCACACTGGGGGTTGTCCAGTAACACTAGCTTTCTTTCTTTGTCTCCAACCAGATCGTGGCTGCTATATTTGCTATTGCAGGGATAGTGATGATGACGTACGCGGATGGGTTTCACAGCCACTCTGTTATTGGGATAGCCCTGGTGGTGGGCTCTGCCTCAATGTCTGCTCTCTACAAGGTAAGCACAACTGGGTCTCCCCACAGGAAGGTGTCTGGCTCACACTGCTGCATACATGCTCCCTTCACAGTCCCTTTGCCCCAAGCAGAAACAAGACATGGGAAGCTTCTGGAGCTAGGCTGCCTGCCTGCCAGGGAAGTGTGAGACTTACAGCAGCCTGTGTGGCTTTGTCTTGTAGGTTTTATTCAAACTTCTGCTGGGCAGTGCAAAATTTGGAGAAGCTGCCTTATTCCTGTCCGTGTTGGCTGTCTTCAATGTCCTCTTCGTTACCTGTATTCCTGTCATCCTTTATTTTACCAAAGTGGAATACTGGAGCTCTTTTGACATCGTTCCTTGGGGAAACCTCTGCGGATTTTCAATTCTCTTATTGAGTGAGTACACAGGGAGCCTTCGGGCTGCTTGGGGTGGAAGAACATGCCAGAAACTGGACTCTGGTGGAAGCTACAGCTCTCTGACATAGTGGAGCCAATTTTCCTTCTTCTAAGTTTTAGCTCAGTAAGTCATGGGGGGTCCATTCCTAGATGGAAATACAGACCCTATTCCTGCTGTTATGGGCAAGCATTAAGGCCATCGTTACAAGGGGCTGCAAGATTTCACTGCAAATCTCCTTACCACTACACCTTGAGATCATCAGCATCACCAAGCCTTTAGGCCCTGCCCATCAAGGCCAGCCTCTGGTGCCTCTGTTGACAGAAAGAAGTAATAGCTAATGGCCATTCCTAATTGACAAGCACCTTTTAAAAAGGTAGCACTGCCTGAGGCTGATGGGGATTTGGCAGCTGGCCACCTGTCTTCTGCTACAAAGGGATCTTGGCTTGGACAGGATGCTAAATCCAGGCATTATTGTTTCACGATCATCAGAAGCGTGATGCTGTTCCTTGCTGAGCCAGATGTGTTGAGAGTGCTGACAGTTTGTCCCTAAAACGGGTAATAGTTTCACATCACCTAAAACATTCCTTTCTGCTGGAAATTTCTGCTCTTCTCCAACCCTGTCCTGAATCATTGCTTCTTTTACCCTAAGTAGTCACAGTACATGTACATGTATTACCAGAAAGCTGTGCCTCAGTGCCTGTTGACCAGTACTGGCTAGGTTCTCTTTAAATAAATAAATATATGAATACATCCACGTGTAAGCAACTGTTTGGCAGAAATATCCTACAGGAGAAGTATTTCCTTTCAGCAGAACCATAGAATGGCCTGGGTTGAAAAGGACCTCAAAGATCATCCAGTTTCAACTCCCCTGCCACAGGCAGGGTTGCCAACCACCAGACCAAGTGGATTGGTGCAGAAAGCTGGAAGGGCCAGGAGTCCACCTGTGTTACCAAGGATTACACTGTGAGATGGGTTGTGGCCAGAGCTCACCCTGATTCTGCCATTGGCACCAGGAGGACAGAGCTCCCTGTGAACAGCAGCGTCCTGGGCAGATCCCTGCTTCTGTGTGGAAAACATACAGAGGGAGTAATACAGCAAAGACATTTCAAGTGACATTCTCTCTGCTTGGTTTCATGGTAGTAAAAGGTGGTTTTCTTTCCTTCTTCAGCATTCAATATCCTACTGAATTTCGGAATTGCTATTACGTACCCCACCTTGATTTCTCTTGGAATTGTACTGAGCGTCCCAGTCAATGCAGGTAAGGATTTCTGACTTCTGCATCTTGATGACCACACGAGATCTACAGCCTCCCAGATAGTTGCTGGGGGTAAAAGCAAAGACCTCCATTAAAGACATTTTAAATCTTCTCTTAGAAACTGATGGAGATGACACTGTTTAGAAGTGTATACTCTAATTGTTAAATACATATTGTAGAATATTGCACAGCTATAACAATTTCTAAAATTGCTTTTTAAGTTACTGCCTGGAGAAGGTGGGTTCAAACTAGATTTGAAATCATCTGTCTACAGGCTGGAGTAAGACTTCTCTGATGAAGTAGAAATCAATTCGTAATGATTTTTTTTGCAAGCAGGCTTAATGTTAAATTGAAACAAATATAATTGCTTACCCTCTAGAACAAACATGTGCCTGCCCTGGTAAATAATATTGCAGGTGTAGAGACTGCAGGGATGCGAGGGTAGACAGGGGAGTGCAATCCTAGCCCAAGCCACAGCCCTTACCCTTCTTGCTTAGCCATCAGAATAAACAACAACCCATTCCTATGTTGTCGTTTATACTTCCTTGCTCCTTAAGGGAATGCGGGACTTGCAGGCAGTGCTGGCAGGAGGCTGCCTGCTGAGGCTCTCTAGTGCTAATTAAGGGAGTGAAAAATCCCTCCCAGAGCAGGCTCTTAAATCCATGCCTGCTGGCTGCCTCGACAGGTGCTTGCCTCCCACAGCTCCAGGGATACACAGGTGATCTCAATTCAAAAGCCACAGCATAAGGGTTAGGGAGCATTTTCTGAAGACCTCTGCTTAGCGCTGACAAACAATGGTAGCGCAATGCCTTTTCACTCCAAAGCAACTCTGGCAGCATGTGAAAGGCTGCTGCAGGCCCCAGCTGTACCCATTTGTACCCTGGGCCCCCAGGCCTGCTCTCCACTCCCACCTGGGTTGTGCCATGCCCCATGCTGAGCCGGCAGGCAGAGCATTCTCCTGCTCATCCAGCCCAGCCTTCGGAGCCGGGGAGGGGGGAGGGAAGGGGGTACTGCCCTAACGCTTTGTCCCACGTAATAACACCAGTTCAATGTCCCACACAGTTGTTGATCACTACACGAGTGAAATTGTCTTCAACAGTGTCCGAGTCATCGCCATCGTCATTATCGGCCTGGGCTTCCTCCTGTTGCTCTTGCCAGAGGAGTGGGACGTCTGGGTAATAAAGCTCCTCACTCGTCTCAAAGTCCGAAAGAAGGAAGAACTCCCCGAAGGGAACGGAGACGTCACTTCAGGACTGCCCAACAAAAGCCGGAGAACTCGCCCCTCCATGTCATCCTTTGCTCATTAAATGCTCTTTTTACCAAAACTTTGTGGTTACCTTACACACGATGACGCAAAGGTCTTTTCTTGGGAAGAAGCACACCTGACCACCACGGTGTACATACCTGTACAGTTTTGATATGATCACCATCTAAGGCATCGAGTCTTGGCATGTCCTGTTTGCTTGTACCTTTTTCACATCAGACCTTTCACTTAAGTAGTACACTGAAAACAAACAAACAAACCTGCAAACCGAGAACCTCTCTTCTCTTTTTAAATGAATGTAACATATAGTCAAAATATATTTGCATAGGTTATTTTAAAGAATGGTTTTCATGAGAAGCGGGGCAGACGTTCTGAGCGTTAGGTACCGAATGATGCATTGCACACTGTGATTTAAAAGAAACTAATGCTATGCTACATCACGTGTTTATTTTTGACCAGAGCTATACTCTGAAAGTTTTAATGGAACCAAAAGGGAATCTTTTGGGGGACAGGAAGATGGGGGGGCGAGTAGAAGGAAGGAAGGTTGGAAATGTCCCTGCATAGCTCAGCACGTGCTGTGCTGGAACCGGAAGAAAATTCAAGTACTAAAAGCACTTGCACTAAAGTACTAGCGGGAAAGCAGTCCAGAGCCCAAATCTCCTTGTACTGCACATGGATGTAGTTCATGTTTAGAATCATGCAAGAGAAATCCAGTGCCTTCTACAGAACTCTTGTCTTTATCCATGGAGAACCAGGCTCTGCTGTGAGTGGTGGCGCTGCAGGCTCAGGCTTTCAGCCCTGGGCAGCCCTAGGTCCCACTGACACCAAGACATGCCCAGCTCTGGGGGCTGCAGGTTTGCACACAGGGAGCCTGGTTCTCGTCTCTCTTGCACAGGTTTTACCCCTGTGTGGAGTTGCACTTGATTAACATTAGTGTGAGGAAGGAAAGTCTTGGTCATGTGTGGAAAAATCAGACTGAAAATGAACAACAGAGCAGACAAGAGCGTGGTTGCTGATGTATGGTCTGAGAACACGGACTAAGGGGTGGATCACCAGTTGCTTTACTCCATAATTGTGAGTGTTAAGAGTTAAAAATGTAATATATTTACATCAAATGTAACACTTTTTATGAAACTTGTAAGCACCAGGATGTTTACTTATGCGATTTTGGTTCGCCATTAAATTTCTATCTGTGATAGATCACATGCTATGTAAAAAAAGGGGGAACAAAGGTTATAGTTTACTATTTTTGAAGTTTACATTGTTGCATACAAAATGAAAAGTGTTCTTTTGAACTGCTGCCATAGCCTAAGGGTCCCTGCTGCCACTGAGGCCCTCTTTGTCTCAGGCAGGGGTGGCATCCACTTCAAAACATTTTAGCAATTCAACTTCGGATTCCATTATCTGTTTGGCAAAGCTAAGTAATAAAAGATTTTAAACTCGGCTTCAGGCAGTTCTGTTTCCCTCTCTTGACTGTACCACCTTTGTGTTGGCTTTACAGTGGGCTGCATCTGGCCAAGGTGATCAGGTGGGAAGGATGAGACCTACAAACCTTTGGTCTGGTCTTGCAGCCCAAGGTACAGCACGGGAGGCCTCCTCCCTGCTCCCAGTCCCACTGCCTTCAACACAAACTCCTGCAGGCAGCGACCATCAAAACCATCTGGGAAAGCTCAGAGCTGTCCTCACTGTGCTTCTAAATTTCTCTGGGAAGCAGGGGTGGGTAAGGTACACTGCATGCATACTGTAGTGCTAGTTATTGGTGAGAAGAAGCTTGGTCTCAAAGCTCCCAGCTTCCAACATACTGCATCTTTGGGTTTATCTTCTTGCCACTGCATGGGAACTGTTGAGTCAAGGCCTGAATCACTGATTGAGCACCTGGAAAAAGGACCAGTCAGCCCTGGGAGCACAGGTGAAGGCAATTCAGCTGTGTGACTGGAAGGGGTGGAGCCTGGCTGCACTTCTCTTAGACCTCATTTAAGGGCTGACTGCCAGTGGGGAAGGATCTCTGGTTGGAGATCCCTCCTTTGTGGAGTTTCCCTTGTGAGCATCTATCTTCAGGGACGGGTGAGTACTTTTTCTTTGTAACACCCTTCTGTTGTGCTAGTTCCTTTGTCATTACATCTCCTGTAACGCCATTTCATTGTGTTGATCTTTTTGATTGTTACAGTCACCCTCAGAGCATCCTATGTTCCTCCCCAAGCTCCCTGCTTGAGGTGAGGCCAAGAACAAGTGTGCCAGTCCTAATTTCCATAATCCTAATAAGAGGTATTTTTTTTGCCAACTCTGCGCAGCATTTTATTGTGCTGTCCAGAGGATATCAGAAATGCTCTGAATGATGTTACAAACTGCACCTAATTGCACTTAGTACAGGCTTGTTAACATTCAGTGCAGGTCACAGGGGAACTCGTGCTGCAATGGCCAGCAGTATCAGTAAAACTGTGATGTACCAAATGCAGCTAACACTGCTTCTGCTGCTTTATCCTTCCAGAGAGCAGCCTAAACAGAGGCACGGGCTGGGATTTCTATCAGTAATTTATTAGTCTCTTTCTTGTGCAAACTAGATCTACCTATTTTAAGCTGCTCTGAATTACACACATACAAATCAACCAGGTGATCTGACCTGTATTTCTCCAGGCAATATCTTGCACTGAGCACCTGGCTTGAGGGCAGGCAGATGCTCAGTGAAACTTTCCAGACAGTGAAGCCTGGAATGTAACTAGGAGGATGATAAGAAAGTGGCATGTCCATATGGGTATGTGTCTGTAAATGCAGAAACTTCACAGATTTGAAGCTGAAGAATTACAGGAACTGGAGTCATTCCTTCCCACTAGAAGGGACAAGGTATAAGAAGGAAAAGAATTCCTGAGAAGGCACTTGGTGCCCCTGGATCAGCCTTCAGGTGAGAGCAAGATTGAACCTTTGTGATCTGGGACCAGTAAAGGATATACTGGATACATTCGGTGCCTTGCAGTTCAGGGCTGAGTTTGTAGAATCATTTGAGACAGAAGGGACCTTTAACAGTCATCCAGTCCAAATCCCCTGCAGTAAACAGGGATGCCTACAGCTAGATCAGGTTGCAGCTGGCAGGGCTCCCCTGCTTGCCTCAAAGGCTGAAGCACAGTGTGCGATCTCCACAGCACAGTGATTCAGTCCTGCTGCTGGAACAAAGCCCATAAAGCTCTGCAGGGCAGCACCACAGTTGGAGCCTGGGACCAGTGCTTTGAGCCTTTCATGCCTCCTAAGCCGAGTTGCTTAGAGAAACTGCATTCCTAAGGACAGGACCAGTAGATCAAACTAAAGTTTCTGAAGATTAAAAGGCCTTATACAATCTCTTCTACCTGAAACTCCACTGGAGCAGAATGTGTTATCCATCTTTCTATAGTCATATACTTATTCTAAATGAGTGTCCATCAGCATTTCTCCACATGCATCACAGACACGCTACGATGCAACCAACATGCTTTTCAGTAATGAAGAGCGAATCTTTTAAAGGAGATTTAGAAGTCTGGAATGAGAGAAACTGCAGAACTCGTATTAGTACTGTACTTAAGAACCTGTCCAATACAATCTCTGTAATGAGAAGATTTATTGGAAACTTCAGAAATCTAAGTGCAATGCTCGCTGTTCTATCAAAAAGACCAAGTTGCCCAAGGACCAAGCGTGTGGAGAGCTGCTCACCCTTAAGGCTTCAATGAGCATAAAAAGACAACTGAGAGACTTGAGAGTTGCTCCCTTCCGCCTTTCCATAGGGGAGAGTGGCCTTTGCTTTTCCTCACATGTTATTTACACCAAATGCAGCTTCTAGTGATACACAAAGCTGGTTTCCAGTAGAGTCCAAGCAGCAGGATTGGCAAGGACTTAAAAATGTGAGCTTCAGCTTTGTCTTTCTGCCCTGCTAGCCGCTATCATACACAATGGGCCAGGAAACGCAGATTTGCAGCCTCCCAGCAGTAGATATTGCTGTCCCTTTGGCTTCTGAAGCTGCCAACTCCTTAATGACTCCAGCCTGGCAGGCACACACAGGAAGTTGTATAATCTTGTCCTTTTGATTTTTTGACCTGCTATACGTTCTAAATGCTTTCCCAACATATATCCAAAATTGTGTCGTCTTGTGTGAGTTTGCATATGACCAGAGGCATGTTACTTGTTAGCTTGGCTCCTACCGAAGTTGGCATTAATACTTGGCACAAATGTCTACCGTGTATGAGAGCAACATTATCTTTGTGCATGTGAAGGCAAACCCATCCAATACAATGCACTTCTGTGTTACTGAAATGTTTCCAGAGAGAAAAGGTAATCGGTGTAGCTGCTGGATTTTTGATAGAGTATTGTAGGATGTGTTTCAGTCTCAGTGAGACACAGAAATCCATTTCTTAGATTTCAGTGTGTAACATGCCATGGTAATTTGAAGGCATTCAAATGAAACTCACAGCTTTTCTTCTTCCATTGAAATAGCTTTGGAAATCGAAGTCTGTTTGTAGAATAGGGAGATTCCCAGCTCCCCATCTGAGCTTTTCTGCAAGAAATGAAACATCAACACTGCTGCAAAGCAAGCTTGTCTCATCCCTCAAGGGTCTGGAGAATTGGTAAGTGGGAGCTAACAGGAATAAGAATTAGTCCACGCTCCTTCCTTTCCATCACCTGCTCTTGCAAAAATACTCATTTTCTGTTTTATTCCTCCTGAAAAACTGACCAAAAAATGAACATTAGCATTAAAACCAAGTGCTATAATTAACATAAATGCCTTCATCACCTTAAAAGAATCCTAAATAGCTAGGATTTTTTCTCTGTCATAACCTCTAGGTAGCCTAGAGATTTTCAGACTGCATTCTACACCGTACTCAACAAATGTCCATGAAAGGTTACAAAGAAAAGCAAGCCTCTCCTCAGTAGGCTTCAGATCACTGAATGGAGGTTGGAAGAAGGTGCAAATCACAGTTGTGTCTATCATCAAATTCCCTCCTATGCTTCCTGGACACTCCCTTCATCACAACCTGCAGCTAAGGTCGGACCCTGAAACAGACTGCCTGGAGTTCAAAGAGCATTTGGACATCGCCTTCAGACACAGGGTTTGGACTTCAGCTCAGCAATCGCTGGGGGTTCCTTCCAACTTGGGATCTTCTTAAGCCTACAAGAGAACTGGAAGCAGGCCTTCTGTTTAACCTGATTCTGGCTGTTATTCATCTTCTCACTTCTTAAAAATATCAGTATTAACAGAAACTTAGAAGTTTATAAAGGAGGCCTTCAAAATCTCTCTAGGAAAAAAAATTGGAACTTCTGCCCTCCATGAAATAGTACTGATACTCTTGCAGGGAAACCTTCTCCCATCCAATGCTTGCCTTCAACACAGCACAGTAACATCTCATGTTTAAAATGAAATGCTTTTGTCTTCATTTAAGTGAGAGCTTCTTAGAGAGACAGCTGCCTTCAGCAATCTCTGTTAAAACATTTCAAAGACAAACAGAAAGAGGTGAATGCTGTATGCAGTTCATAGTATTTCTTAGCTCAAATTACTCATCTTTTGATAATGAAAACACACAATTATGTTTTCTTTAATCATCTTTTTTTTCCAGGCATAACAAGGAAAGCTGTGAGACTAAAAGAGCGTGAGTTATATCCTTAATGGGTATCTGAGAGGCAAGAAAATTGAAGAATGACAGAAGTGTTAGTTGAAAGGGACCTTAAAGCCTTAAAGCCCATCTGATTTTCACTCTATACTCTGCTCTCGTGAGGCCCCATTTGGAGTACTGTGTCCAGGTGTGGAGCCCCCAGTACAAGAAAGACAGAGAGCTGTTGGAGTGGGTCCAGAGGAGAGCCACAGAGATGATCAGGGGACTGGAGCACCTCCCTCCAAAGACAGGCTGAGGGAGCTGGGCTTGTTCAGCCTAGAGAAAAGAGGGCTGTGGGGTGACCTCAGTGCAGCCTTTCAGTACCTAAAGGGAGCCTACAAACAGGAGGGGAATCAACTCTTTGAAAGGGTAGATAACTGCAGGATAAGGGGAAGTGGTTTTAAGTTGAGGGAGGGAAGATTGAGGTTGGATGTCAGGGGTAAGTTCTTTACAGAGAGTGGTGAGGTGCTGGAACAGGCTGCCCAGAGAGGTTGTGGATGCCCTGTCCCTGGAGGTGTTCAAGGCCAGACTGGATGGGGCCCTGGGCAGCCTGGTCTATGGTGGCTAACTCAGGTAAGATTATGTTATTGTTTCTAGCAAAATAATTAGTTGGGTATAGGGCTATATTGCATCAAGAACACTATTTCAAATTAAATTCACTGAAATTTTGTAACGGGTAAAGAACATGACCTAAGGGAGGCCATGAGCCCTTCCATGCAAAGAAAACAAACTAACTGAGCTCTTGCTATCTGTCACTGCTAGCTGGAAACGTAATTCAAAGCCTTCAGTTGCGGCAAGCACTTAACGTCCCCTTCCCGTTCAACGCGCAATTCCCACAGGCTGGCTGTTCCCGCCTCCTCGTCTCTCCCGGCGCATGCGCGCTGCGCCGCTTCCGCGCTCCTGACCTTCGCCGGCGGAGTGGGGCGGGCCGGGCGGCCGAGCGCGGGGCCGGCGCATCGTGGCCAGGATCATGTCGGCCCCGACCATGGAGGAGAGGAAAGCGTGCTGGGCGGCACGCGACGAGTTCTGGCGGTGCCTGGACGGGCACACGGAGGACGCGCCGCGGTGCGAGAAGCTGAGGCGGTCCTTCGAGTCCTTGTGTCCGCAGCAGTGGGTGAGCAGAGCGGCCGGCCCCGGGCGGTGCGGGGCGGGCAGTGAGCGCGTGCCGAGGGCTGCTCCCCGCTGGTAGCTTAAGGCCACAACCCCGCCTCTCTCACTCTGCGTCCGCGTCAGAGGTCGGTCCCTGTTCTGCCTCTAAGGTCCCTTCGAAGAGTGGAAGGCCGTACTGAGGTCTGCCCAGAACTGCCCCTTCTCCAGGCTGAACGAGCCAACCTCCCTCAGCCTTCATAGCAGAGGTGCTCCAGCCCGCTGAGCAGCTTCGTGGCCTCCTCCATAAAGCTGCAGTAGCTCCATGCCTTTCCTAGTTCTGCTGCTGGCCAGAGCTGGTGCCCAGTGGCTGCAATGCTTTGCAGGGGGCACTGGGTCTGGGAAAACATGGAAAAGGTGCTGGGCTGACCTGATAGCCACAGCTTCCTCTCACAGCAGTGAGAGGTAGAAGGCCAGGGCCTGCTTTTACAAGCATGAGGAGAGAGACAAAATCCTACTTCAGTTGGGTGTTTGACGACCATGTAAGCCCCCATCCTGCCACCATGCTATTCTGACCCTTATTCTGCTAGTTTCTTAAGCTGAACATAAGTTTGTTTTTCCTTTTTCAACAGGTTAAATACTTTGACAAAAGAAGGGATTTTTTAAAATACAAAGAAAAGCTGGAATCTGAAGGGTTTCAAGCTCCAGAAACTGCTGGAAAGTCTTAGGTACTGTTCTTATTGAAGTGCATCTACACAGCGTAGATCTGTGGCAGGAAGAAGCATCCAAAAGCAGCAGATCCTCTGGAGTTCAAGAACTGGTAACCCATCCATCCTCCTAAAATGCAGAATGCTGCTCTTGCTGCAAGGCCTCACATGTCTGCTGAAAAGAGATGGTCACAGACAACTTTTTCATAAATATGAGGCAAAGAAATGCAGTGCAGGGTTGTTCACAAACTCCAGTCAATGTTCTGCAAGAATAAATGATTATGTGACAGCATTTATTTTTCTTTATGTCACATGGACAACTGCTTTTTTCCTTAAGTGGATCCACTTTCCCCAATAAAGCTTTTCCAGCTTTGCTTCCTTGTCAAAAGGGAGTGGTGATGGTATCAGTATTTAATTCATATATGACACTAGCCCCGTATTTTTAAGTACTTGAAAATATAGCTTAAGGCAGATGTCAGTTTAAGAAACAGCAGCTATCTAAAAGACTTCATGTGTCCCATCCATATAATCTGTAACAGTCATCTTTCAGCCCACTTCTAAATAGGACAGTTATCTATCTCACGTTATGGCCTTTTGTGTTATTTAGTGTTTATACTTGGCTTACACTGAAGCAACTCCACTAAACAATAAGTTTGACCACAAAAGGCACTTAAATTTACTTATAATACGATAAATTACCTGCACTGACCCTGCAGGTTCAAAATGTGTATCCCCTCTGCGTGCTGGAGACATTCAACAGTTCACTTCATGTACAGAAAGCTTTGATTGTGGTTATCAAAAGGCACAGCTTGAGTTTTGAGCATGGCTGTCACAATCTAACTGCAGTAGAAATCCAGTAACAATGCTGATGTTCACCAAGCAGTACTGTCACACACCACACACAGCCTAAACAGTGTTTATCACAATGCAAGTTTTATTTATGGAGGTAAAGTATTAAGGCATTTAAAAACCACTCTGAACTGCAGAAAACAAAACATGCAAAATGTAAGAATCCTCATTTGCCCTGAGTTTTATCTTTCTCTTCAGAACCCCATGCTGTAGCACCATAGGAAGCCACCTAGATATACTATAAGGCACGAAACTTGGCAGTTATTTCTGTTGTTTGTGCTTGATCACTTGTTGCCTTGTGTATTCCCAGATCAGCAGAGCTCCACTTACATGAACATTGAGTGACCGAATAATGCCCTGCTGAGGAATTTCCACACAGACATCCAGGTGGTGAATCAGGTTTGCTGGGATTCCTTCATGTTCGTTCCTAGTGAAGAAGAAACAGTGATTGTGTCTGGGAGAAGACAGGTGTTCCAGAAAGCAGAAGGTGTGAGTGTCACAATAGCAATGAAATACTGTTTGAAAAATTGTCAGCCCTTAAATACGAGCACAAGTTGTTACTTTTTGTAAAGCAATAATGTATTGCTGAAACAAAAATAAAACTGAATGGACAACATGAACAAGCTGGTATGTAGGAAATCTGGTAGAGCACTTAATGTGTATTTCACTGTGCCAGCAATAGCTGAATGCCCAGCACTAGGACTCCCTCTCTGCCTTTGTTTCGAACTATCCATACACTGCAAAACCAGCCATAACTCAGCTGCCTACTTGTGCTGAGGTCTTGGTACGAGGGATTGTCAGGCTCACCAGTATCCTGCAATGTTTCACCTCTTCAGAACAAGCACATCAGAGGATACCAAATGTTTTCAGTAATTAAAACTATGCTTCTAATTAGAAGAGAACAAGGTGAATATGAGAACTACATTCTGAAGACATACTACATATCCATGGATACGATCCATACTTCCCATTCCTTAGCAAGCCAAACTCTTCGCTGTTTCCCCACTCACTTCCAGTTACAGTTCCACTGTTACCAATAATACTTGATTTTCACATGATCAGACTATGAGTAACATGGTGAGTAACAGAAAGGCATTTGGATGGATAGTAAGGGTGACTTATAAAAGGCACGTGTTTTTACCCCAGCAATAACAGTGACTTCTCTGGAAAGCAATATTCTGTAAGATCATAACTTTTGGCTGTCTGCTCCACTCCAATAGCAGTGTAGCCTTCTGTTTTCTTCTGCTGTAAATAATCAACAAGCTGAGAGGGTTTCACCTGTCCAAAAGTAGGCAAATACAAAAATACTTCAGTACCACTTGTAAGCTTCTGAGTTATTTAAATAAAGAAAAGCAATTTACTTGGACAGTTTTTATACTTAAATGAGTTTTATTGCCAAAGTTCTTCAGTGGTAGCATAAAAGGTACATAATGTCAGGAAAATTTACTCCATAAATGCTGTGCAATTTCTGTGCTTCTGACAGCTACAAGCCTTGACCAAGTTTATCTGAATGTAGAAGAATCACTTTTGCATGAAATATGTTGTATGTTTGTTATTTAACCATGGAAAGCTCATCCCCAATCTCTCACTGCAGCTCACTTAGCTGTCTGACATGCCTGTGTTACAACTTCTGATAGCTTCAACTAAAGAATTTCTTACTTTTCTTCATCCAACTGTCTAAACTACATATTTGTTTTAGATTCCAATTTCTTCATGCACCAGAAGTTCTACCAGTGTGCCCCAGTTCAGAGATTAGGAATAAAAAATGCACTGTCTAAAACAGAATGCTGATGGACACACACTACAGCTGTACTGCTCTGGAAAAAGATATGCTGGAAATAAACATCATGAATAAAGAAAAAATTGAGCTGATGTTTTTACATGACTTAACCACGGCTGATACAGAAAAACAAATTAATCAAGTATCACAACCATATTTTTGCACAAATATTAAAGATACTTCTTGAAATCATTTTTATAAGCTAGATAATCAGCTCTAAAAGCTTAGCACAGTTTAGCTTCAGGCAAATTCAATGGCTGAGCAATGGACTAAGATCAATTAAGTGCTGTTTGACTTTTATAAGTAAACACTACATTCCAGTGCTGCACTTAATCACAACGATGTAAAGTTATAAAATTGTTATGAGGGTGACCCAAAGGTTGCTCCAAAATATTTAAGTGTCAGAAATGACAGCAGGAGCTTGTTAAATAGGCTCATTTTTGCAGTAGGAAACAATAAGGTAGCAAACTATGCATCTGATACACTGAAGGCTGCAGCACACTTCTGAGCTGCTAAACAGTTTCCATTCACCTCGACAAGGGGGAGCCACTGCTCTGCAGAAACGCTCAGATGCTGGAACTGCTTGTCCTGCACGTAATGAAGGCTGCCAACAACTAGTGCAGATGCCCCAAATATCTCACTTGTACGGCATAAACCTACAATAGAAGAACTGAACTGATTTTCGTATAGAAAACTGTATAAACACTGAGCCAAGATATTTTAGCAAGTAAGAATGGACAAAGAATCTAAAAAAAAAAAAACCAAACAAAAAAAAAACACAAAGCACCCCTGCTATTTTAGCCCTCTGTTTTCAATCAGTTTCAGGTACTTTCTACGTCCGTTTCAAAAGATTATACCTTCTGTTCCATCTATCTTACCAGAAAGAAATGTTTAGTAACTAAGCAGAAAGATGTAAGAGCTCTACATCTGGCAGCTTTTACACTGCTAATCACAGAGTAGTGGGTCACTACAAAAGCCTTGTTGGGAACAGACAGACATGGGCACATTTAAGCTTTAAATCCAGTACCAATTAAATGAAAGACCTGGGAGAATGACACAACGCCGCACTGCAGCACAGACAGCATCAGCTTGTGGGCCTATTTTTCTGACAACAGCAAGCACAACCTAATAAATTGCTGTAAATCACATGATTTACAGTGAAGTTCTACTTAATTAACGCATGCCACATGTCAGTATTATTATATTTCCTAATATAAACTATAGAATACTCCTGAAACAGGTAACATTTCCCTTATGTTTTTGAAGGATAATCATCTCTTTCTCTGGGTAGTACTAAAATAAATTTCTAGTACCACCATACTGAACGTTATGTTTTTCACATTCATCCTTTCTAGCCAACTGTTCTCTAAGGTCTAAACTAGAAGTTCAAAAGCATCCATTCAAGCTTACCTCCTAAATTGGTAGGTTTATCAATAAGTGAAGCCACCACAATCAGTCTGCTGTTTGATTTACCGAGCTTAGCAGCACGGTCCTGCAATGCCATTTCCAGGTCTGAAGTAGGAGTGCTGTGTTTCCAGGGTATGATCTTTTTCTGAACATCAGTCCACTCTGTTTGGCCATCTGTGTCAACTGAACTTGAACCTCCAAAAACAAACATCAGTCATATGGATATCCAAGTAGTAGTGAAGCTACTGCTTCAGTATTTTATAAATGGTACTACCGTAGACAACATTCAAGTAATCTACTATTATTTTATGGCATATATTTTGCTCATACAGATTCAAGACTACTACAGCAGGATAGCATAAGGATCCTGTGCATGCTGAGTTCAGAGTAGTACAGAAATTTACAGCTATTTCAGCACAAACCTATATTACGTTTAATATACATTAGCTGTATTTTACCTGTGTCTTGCTGAGACCAGTCACTCAGTTTTAGATCAAGAAGTTCAGCTCGAGAACGATACCACTGAAATGCTGGTGGCAAAGGAATGTCAGTGAACCTCTCAAATTTACAGAGAGAGATCCATTCATCCTCAGCAACTTCTGACAGGCGTGGAAGAGTACAAAATATCGTCTGCAACGTAACAGCATTATTAGCATGGCAACACTCAAAGAAAGCAAAACAGATCATTAACCTCCAGGCAACTTTACAGTACACATCTTTTTATCTGTCATTTTATAATCTCACTACTTGTGTCAGCCTTGTTTTTCTGGTCATTGTTAGAGACCTTTGCTGCCCAATTACGCTAAGTCACATCAAGCAGTTAATTTTCAAAGAAATACCTCACAGGATATCAGTTTCCAGAAACAAAAGTAACCAGTCAGCTCCTTCTCTGAACCACAGCACTGCTTCTGCCAAAAAGTGTACCCCTTTTCACACTCACGTTTCTCTTCTATTTTCAATTGTATTCCCATCCCTTAGTTTTATTTGCACTTATTATTTTTGCCTCCTGTCCAGCATTAATTCAGCTTTCAGTTATTTAAGCTATAGTTTAAATTACAGCAGAAAAAGATGCTTGATACGTTACAGATCTTTATCCCACTCACACTTAACAATTTAGTTCAGCAGCCTGTTGTTTTGTTGTATTTTTCCTAAGAACAGAAGCATCAAAAATTCTGACAACTGTGTGATTCAGGTCTATAGTTAGTAGCAGTAACTTTTCCAGACATAAATAGAAAACATGATCAACTCCTGCACAGATGGGCATGTTCATCATGCTTATCTTTTCCTGACTGACCTAGGTTTTTAGCACAAAATTAGAGAATTGGACTGTATTCTTGATGTAAGACCCATGACAATTAAGTGAAATTATTTTTTTCAGAGTTTTAACTGAGTAATAATTGATCACCGCTTTCTCTACGTTGCAGCAGATGAGAAAGTTAAAAATATACTTGTAAACTATGCAAATATGATGACAAACAATGGTGTTTTTTAGACTTGCCTCTAGACTGTAGTCCTTGAGTGGATGAAATGTTGCAAAGAAGAAATGGTCCTGGATTCTCTGCCAGTTTCTTCTAGCATTCCTGCAATTGCAGAAAGTAACACATGATGCACAAATAACCAAATGCAACATACTGGATTTTTTTAGTAGTTGGAAAATAAATGCTATAACTGTTAAGGGCCAATTTTAAAGCCACAGCATTCAGGAAATAGGTTAATATTTCAAGAAAGGTCCCTAAAGTCTCCAAATTCTAACAGAAGTCAGTCTGGCAATAAAGGATATCTCATTTAGATCTCGCAAGGACACTCAACACTAGCCCACAGCCTATAGCTGAGTGGCTTTTGGTTATCATTAAAAAAAAAAAAAAAGCTCTAGGTCAGGAAGCTGTTACTAACCCTGTGCCATGCATGTTTTCCACTTGTTGAAGGCTCGATTCAATAACTGGTGACAGGGCTTCAAATTCTTCCACATCCAACATTCTGCACATACCCCAGATTTTTTTAAGTGCAACTAGTGCATAAAGTCGGACGCTGAAATTATGGTTGAAACACCACTGCAGAACTACCAGGAGGGCCTTCTTCACAATTGGCTTCTACAGAACAAAAGATTTTCATTTCCATTAAGTCTTGATGTATCATTTAGAAGAAGAGCAGTAAGTGGCCCAAGAAATTGGGTTCTTTCCTCTGAAAACAGACTTTCAGTCCAAAAGCTTTAACAGCATTTGTATGTTCAGATACATAATTTTGTTCTTTCTGTTCACTAGAGCAAAAACCTCCAAGCCCATGTGTGTTTTGAAAATACATTGGGTTGCTTTAAAGATTATTATTCTGCATGTATGGAAACTTTCACATAACTTGCTGAACTTCTAGGGCTTAGGAAGCTTATCTTGCAAATGTATAGAATCATAGAATCACCAAAAGACCTCCAAAACAAAACAAAAAGCTTCCAAACAAAACAGAATCTAAAATTAATGTGGACTAGCTATTTCTAAAGAATCCCACAATGACTGTTGTTATGCTTCCAGGCTAGCTGAATCTCATTTCATGCAAATTAAGTAAGAACAAGGAAAAAACAAACCCAGGTGCATCCACCACATGCTTAATTGAACTGGAGTAACTGTTCTAGAAAAACTCACAGGTAATCAAGGCCCTGTGTATCCAAAAACAGCTGCCATTTACCTAACATTCAGTAACAGAGTGTTACAGCCATAGCCTGAAGAGTTATTTTCCATATCAAAAGTTATCTGAGGAGAAAATAAGTATTGAAACATTTTTGAAGACAAACAGCAAAAGAGGATTTTACTTCAGAAATTCAAGTTAAATGCAACTGAATAAACAATTTAATAAATCTTACCTTCTCTGAGGCATTTTGAAGAATGGTGTCAAAATGTGATAACACTGATAAAAACGTACAGATGCTTGTTTTAAGCTTTTCTTCATCCTAAAGGAAAAAAGAACTCAACAGGTAAGACATACACCTACATTAAATGTACCTATATGTTTTCACAGCAGGTTCTGTAGCCACAGTATCTATAGTTTTATATCAACACTTAAAATACTGTTTCCATAACAAAGCTCACTGAAACACTAAGTCATCATATTAAAATCACATTTTTTCTGACAGCTTTCTTTTCAAAAAACACATTAAAAAAAGCATCCAGCAGTACAAATGAACTAAAACTAAATCCAATCACTGTACTTCCCCTTAAAAAAAAAAAACAAAACCTAACAGCCACCCAACAAGACACAACAACCAACTTCCCACGTGGTTTAAAGATCTGTTTTCATAATGGCAGCTTCAAGCATTTTCTCATAAGGATGCTAAACACTTTTTATGACTGACAGCACAGTGAATTCTGTGCTGCTGCACCCAAGCCATGC
Organism: Lagopus muta; assembly: GCF_023343835.1. Lineage (NCBI taxonomy): Eukaryota > Metazoa > Chordata > Aves > Galliformes > Phasianidae > Lagopus > Lagopus muta. The sequence continues at coordinate 71,968,395 of NC_064434.1, forward strand.
AGAAACTTCAAGAAACTCTCAATCTGAAATAAGTGATCTCCCTAAAAACAGACGTGTTGGATGTCCCTGAGGTATTTGTGTTAGACTGTACTGTTGTGAGATTTCAACTATAGAGAATTTTTAGATTGATTTGACCTTCAATGTATCAAAGAACATCAAACATACACTGAAGTAGAGATTTGTCCCCTTTGTGGAGAAGAAAACAGCACACATTATTTGTGAGCAAAGTTGTCACACAGGGTAGTGTTGAATTCCTGCACCGTTTTGGGCAAAAAGAAATATGTATGTATTATATATATAAAATATAAATATATATGTACATATATACACACACACACAGTTTTCCAAATCTTTAGAATTTTTTTTTTTAAGTATCTTGTCCTATGGTTTGGCTTTTAAAAAACAATTACAGTACCACTGATGCTATTTGTATTTGATAAGGAAGACAACACAGAACAACTGTTCTGAGTAGCAAGCTTCCACAGGGCAATGCCTTCCTGTACAATGGGGTTGGTGCAAGTACATGTTTATGTACTCACCTCAAATACGCAATGCTAATATACATTCAAGACCATCAGAACAGGCTATTTATTATTCCTACAGGTCAAATCTTAAGGTTGATTACTTAAAAAAGTATCCAAAGACAAAAATGAAGCACTAGTGAGTCCATTCTGCAGTTAATCCTTTCCTGACTTTTGGGTATCATGTGCAAAATCTGCCCAAAACAAGACTTCATGTTTTTTTGTTTAAATTACTTTAGGTGAATGCTGAAGTTCTTACTTACATAGCAAAAGCAATCCCAGAATTTATTGAGAAATTGGGGGTATTTATGTAGACTCAAGATAACAATCCATTCTATGAAGTACTTCACAGATGCTTGATTGTTACTAAATCCAGCCTGAAAGACTTTGTCAAGGATTCCACACAAGAAATTCTAAGGAAAAAAACACCACCACAATCACTTACTATAAGGTTAGAATAATTTCCATGCAGAAAAAATATTTTTTTCAGCTTTATAATATTAGAAATACTTTTGATAATCAAACTGAAAAAAAAAAAATGTAGGACCTTCTAGTTTCTTTATTATACAAGCTAACTAATGCAGGTAATACAGGCAAAAGGCTATAAACATGGCTGGGATCAGACAGTAAATTGCTATAGAAGCTCTGCTATAGCACAGGTAAGCTAAACAGAGCACACATTAGAAACACGTACCACATCATTCTCTAATCCTCATATGGAAGAACTGAGGAAAAGGAGGTTTGGTTGATTTTCTTGTTCAAGCATACACTTCTCACAAAGCATACTTAATGTTCATATTTTTAATTAATGCATGGAGACTACAAGAATGACCAAACTCGTGGACACAATAGTACTGTAAGATGACAGCACCACTAAGGAAGAACATTAGTCACCACAAGGCTGCCCCGGTATCTCCTCGGTACCTGCTAACACTATTTACACTGCCAATGAAATCTAAAAGCTGTATCTAACACCCACAGGGACTCTCAATTTTTCATGACTTTATGACAATTTACTTTTCAAACATTTTATTATGAGGATGCATTATGTGAAACTAGAACTTCTGAGTTCTCTGGATATTCACAAAGTAGTAGCATTTTTCCTAAATGAAAAGCTTGAAATCAGATGATGAGCAAAAAAGCCCTCCGTAGGCTCAACAACCCAGCCTTCATCCTTCACAAATGCAAGATCCAGGTTTCAGCGACCTCTAAAATGCATCAATCCAGGATTTCAAACTAAAAGAATGAAATTACCTCAAATTTATATGTCAGCAACAGAGATTAGATGTCCTTCATGCTCTGTTGCAAATTAATGCACTATTTCCCAGAAGTAGACTCAAAAAACACATTTTAAAGAATTTAAAGTGAAATGTAATACCTGTTCCAGCTTTGGAAGAAGAACAAGGAGTGTTTGCCATACCCGGTTTTTAATTCTATGCTGTAATGAGTTTGCATAATAGCGTGTTCTAGATCTGGACACCAGTTCATCCTGCGAGTAAATCAGAAGTATTATTACATATCCTTCATGTGAAATTAAAGACATGGAAACATATTCAACTGTATGTAAAGAGCAGCATCTATTGCACAGCTAGTATAGGCTTTATACATGATTAGGACAAACAGGTTAGCCTCAATAACAGAAAGAAATTTTGAGTCTTTTTCATGAGAAGCTGAGGAAATAGATAATCCACTGTGTATTTTTACTTAGGAGCATTAACATGTTAGGTACTGAGAATCTTCACAGAGCAGAAGGATGATGAATTTACGTAGGGCTGCACCTATTGTATATGAACAATTAAACTAATACTGGATAATCTGGAGAATGAAGAGTCAAGCTGTCACTTAGTTACATGAAACCAGAACTGAATATCCTAGGCTCAGAGATCAATACACAAACTAAAGCATTTCTGCTGAACTCTACATTTCAAAAGAGGGTTAATCATGATAGCCTGTAATTGTAAGAGAAGAGCCTGTAACTGCAGCTCTAGTTTTGGGACAGAAACTGATATTCAATTTGGTTTTTACAAATCTCATATTAAAGTGCTTTTTTTTTTTTTTTTTTTTTTAAATTCACATGCTCAACATTCATATTTAAGAAATGAAATCTATTTTAAAGCTCAAGTCATGTTTTCCACTTGATCATATAATGCAAATACTGTCAGCTATTCTCTACTGGAGGGAATGAATGAAAAATCATCCATTTCTTGTTCTTCAGAACAAAGTACAATACAACACTACCAGAATGCATGTGTTATGTAGTCAGTTACCAATGATTTTACGCTAGTGTCAGTACATAAGCAGTTATAACAGATGAAAATCAGACCCTGACCTTCTCCATTAATATGCTTTACAAAGGCCTTCTAAGGAGACAAAAAGATCTTGCTATTCCAAAAGTTGTTTGCAGTTGTTGAAGTGAAATGCAGCACTCTGAAATGCAGGCTAAAGGAAGGTTCTTCATGGATCAACAGCTACAATTTGGATAATACTCAGTGAAGCTAGAAGACCCCCTATAAATTCAGAAATAGATCTGAAAGAGACTATTTTTACCACGCATGTTTGGCTGAATTAAGTAGCTCTTGTCCTATAAGAACAAAAAAAGGTTCTCTCTCTTCATAGAGACTATACAAATAAATGTAAGTACGCCCTTTCAGCTGCAATTACTTAGCATTTTAATGGTTGCATTAACATCACATTTATATACCAAGAGAAACAAAGCTTACTTTCTCAAGTAGTTTGATGACAATGTCTTCCATAAAGCTCTTATGCAAGATATTTGATCCATCCAACAAGCACAGAAATTTAATAGCACAAATCCGTACATAGTGATCGTCTCGGTTTGTACTGTAAGATATTAATTTAAAAGTCATATACTTCATTCAGACAGATTCTAAATTAAAAAATAGAAACAGTATCTGAGCATGCATATGATGTTCTCAATTGTGAGAAACACTGGGCCATGCAAGAAATTAAAGCTCATCTTCGATGATGGATGCATTTTGTCATTCAAGTAATGCCAAATAGACTGCCAATTTCTGAAATGAACTGTAAACACTGTAAATAGGCTGGGAAATCTAGGAAGTGAAACTTAGAAGGCAAAACAAAGTAAGCAACCCATTTCTTGTGAAGAACCCTGCAGTCTTAGGGCTGTGGTGTTGCCTATAGCGAGATGACAGAACATGGAAATAGCCCAAACCAGAATTCTGGGCCTGTCCATCACTGCTGATGAAGAAAACTGACCTCCTGTTAACTTGCCACTGCTTCTATGTACAGGTCTTTAATATGTCCTACAGAAACCGCAGTCTCATTAAAAGGTTTGGTAAGTACTGTACCTCAATGCTGAGAAGTCAAACTCCAAATGTGGCCCCATTAATTAAACCCTATGCTTATTAATTGTCACACCTGCAAAAATGAGCATGATAAGCTATCTGCATCCTAATGTGCTACTTTTATGAGGTGAAAAAATGAGGAAATAGTTACTTCAGTCCCCTTCAGTTTTAACAGATTTTCTTGAAAATACTTTCTATATTTGGTATTTGAATGTGATGTGACATCAATGCCTTTTACTTACATTTCAAGTTACAGTTATACTAGCATCTTTCCTTACGCTGTAATCAGCATCAGTAGTAATTAAGATAATTCACACTAAATACTGTAAGATACATACCTCTCAGTAACAACATTTGCTGCACAATTTTCTCCAAGATTTTCTATGAAGGCATGCACATCCTGAATAAGTCTTCTCAGAAGGAAAAAGAAAAAAGCAATCAGGTTTGCAGAAGAGCATAGAAAATAAACTGCTTTCTTTTAATTTTTGTGAAGAGCACAAAATTAGAACAAATAATCACGCACGTGGATCTGATAAATTGTTTTTATACCTTTGATCTCTCCTAAAAACAGTTCCGAAGACACAGCCCTCGATGATAAGTTCACAGTAATTCCCAGCATTTAAGAAAGCATTTCTCACAGAGCTTCTGTTACCACAAGTGGGAAGTATCCATGATTGACAACAATGACTAAGGACTACGTTGAAGACTCCAGTTTTTGTAGTGGACATATCTATGAGCTTGAGTGTTATCTGAAAAGAAGAAACTGAAGATTAAAAGTCTTCATTTCCACAAAAGCTAGTATTACAGTAAACTACTGCAATATTAATGTATTTTTTAACTAAAAGAGAGGAGATTCAGGTTAGATGTTAGGAGAAAATTCTTTAGTTAGAGGGAAATGGCACAGCTGCCCAGAGAAGCTATGGGTGCCCCATTCCTGAAGGGGCTCAAAGCCAGGTTGGATGAGGGCCCTGGGCAGCCTGAGTTGGTGGGTGGCAGCCCTGCCCATGGCAGGGGGCTGGAACTGGGTGGACTTCAAGGTCCAACCTAAGCCATTCTGCCATTCTACTACTGCAGGCATGATCCCCTCCTGCACCTGAGATTCCCTTAGGTTAATGTTGTTTTGAACTGATTTACAGTTCTCTGCCTATACTCGCAGGTGAACGGGTAACAACTGACCCAATATGCTTATGTTAAAAAGACAACCAAAGAAATGGTGATACAAATCTAAGCAGGCTTTTCACAAATCTCCTGGGAACTGCAACAAATGCACCTGGGCTTACTTTAATGAGTACAAAAAACTTGTGCTTTCAAATTAATTCATACCTATTTAGAAAAAAAATTATGCAGTTTTTTCCCCTCATGTATCTACATCACTAGTTCTCCTTAATGAGGATTATATCCATGTTGAAGTTCATGTTTGTACGTGAGAAATTTAGGAAATTTTTAGCACAATTAACATTCGCATAATTACAAGGTAAAAGAAAAAAAAAGCAGCAGAAGAAACAAAGCTTAGAATGACAGTACTTTGGGCACCTCTGCAGAAGACCGGTATACAGCAGTACTTCCTTTTTGGTTCAAAAGTATTCCTTTTTATCACCCCCTCTATTAAGAAAAGACAGTGCACTGTGATAGACAAAATTACACTTCTGTAACCAATCAGTATCAGACAGTTTCATTTTTTTCCTGTCTCTTTATCTAAAACTAAAGCAGCCCTTGCACAAGGCAAAAAAAGGCTGCTGAGGAGTGGGATAAGAATATATGTAAGTAGACACTTGCTTGGGAACTTTATCTTCATTTTCTTATGAAGGGGCAAGAAGGTGGCTCAACCAGATGCCCTTTGCTGAATACAGGAGATCTTCATTACCACCTGATGCCTGTTGCCATGGTATGCCCCACTGCAGACAATGGGACAGCTGTCATGGAGACTCAAGACTCAACACTGGCAAAATAACCCTTACATAATCATAATGTCTGAAATACTAACGCTGAAGTTAAGATGGTAATTCTTAACATTAAGGAAAAAAACAAGAACAACAAAGAAAAGTAAGCTAGCTACAGCTCAGCTGCCACATACAATGGCCAAATAATCATTAAAAGACAAACCTCACAAATTTCTAGAACTTGGAGATATTTACCTATCTCCATACGCACATTATTTTGGTTTGGGTTCACATTAAGACTACAAATGCATAACATTATTTACTGCTTAGATCAGATGACAGCAATGTTCATTTCAAGAAAGTGAGCCAAAAATAAAGCTTATACATTATTTATTGATTACAAATATGAGTTTGACACCAGGACACAGCTCAAGACAAAACTGCAATCTGATCTAGCGTAACTTCTGTGCTAAGTGAAAAGCAACAAAATACAACAATACTAAGCATACATATGTATGGGTAACTAATTTATGAAGTATTAATGCTCTGGTAAATGTCTTTACAGTCGCTGTGAGCTGCTCTGCACGTTTATTGGCCCAAGGAAAAGCAATAAAAAAAAAAAAACCCACATGAAGTGTTATTTAAGAAATAAGTATCCTATGCCTTCCCAAGATAAATCAACATCCCAATAAATGAATACAGGGACTCAAAATGAAAGAAAAAACACCATGAGAAAGGAAAGGACTTCCGAGGTACATAAAACTATGTGCATTTATTAAAAAAAAAATACTGGAATTCTTTGTCTTCCAAAATATGGAAGCAGTTCTATCACGCAGTTTTAAACTCAATTCTAAGGTGACAAGACTTTTTATTGCTTCTTACACCTGGACTCAGAGGGGAATAAAAGCAGCACTGTAAAAAAAAGCAGTTAAACGATCCCTTATTTAATAGCATCTACTTAAGTTTTAAAGGGCTGTGATGTTCCATCTAAAAAAATACTTTCTTACAGACTCTTAGAAAAATTTCCCAAAATAACAACAGCTTCTGTCAGTGCAGGTGGAATACAAAAATACAGAGAAAGTGCATAATGCAAGTATAATTCAAAGAGCAAAAAATCCCACATTTTACTGAATGTAGAAGTCTAAAAATGTGCAAAACTTCTTTCTTCTTCTGTGTTACAAGAACAAACAATAGATATGTAGAGTCTTTCATTTATAAGCCTTTACTCTGAAACTGCTCAAGCTGGCAAACGTGAAAAGCTAGCAATATTTTAAAAACATGCACTTTGATCTTTTGTTTGTATTGCACTGCAGACTCCCTTCAGCTGTTTTCTAGTACCTTCAATAGTGGAAGAGAAAAAGCTGGCTGAACATGAAGGTTTCACAGGTCTTTTTACTTTCTCATAGAATTAGAGCTAACACTGCTCTATGCTTCAAGTTCCATTTGTTTATCCTCAACTTAATTCTCAGATCTTGATCTCCTATCAAACTAGTTTCTTTTAGAAAATGAAAAAAAATCACCACAAATGCTGAAGAGGAAATGAAAAGTAAAACGAAATTTATCTCGATCTGAAAACATGCGTTTATTTCTCACAAAAGGGTTCTTGAACTGACCTCTTTTATCTTGGCATATGCTGGGCCCTTCGCGCTTACAGCAGCAGCTAGAACCTCATTATCAAAGATGAACTGAACAAAAGCTTTCAGATTAGACCAAAATATTAGCTGTGTATTGCTCAAAGAAGATATGATTTTCCAAGCCAAATCGAATGCTTCTATGCAGAGAGACTCCTGTAAGCTCAGAAGCTGAGAAGAAAAAGAAGAAATGTGTTTGTTTTGTCAAATTTAACACACCTAAATAGTATCTTGCAGTTGTTTCATCTTTTACCTTGGGAACAAGGACTTTCATGCAGTCAAACACAGGTAAAACGTGGTCTGAAGGAAGAATAGTTAGGGCTTCCAATGCAGACCCTAGAACTTCTTTTGATCTTTCAGCAGTGAACAACAACAGTTCTGAAGTTCCTTCTTCATACTCTTGAGCCAACATTGGAAGTTTATTTAAAACAAAACGCAGGCAAATCCACTGGTCACGTACATAGCGTGCAACAATTCTTCCCCATCCCTGAGATGTTTCCTCACATAGGCTGCAAAAACAAAAAAACCAAACTTCTTAAGCACGCGTTATATTTAATCATTGCACACATTCCTATTTGTCACAAGCAGATGACACTCAAATTTTCACAGGTTAAAGGGGAGATTGGGCAAAATCCTGAAAAGAAATCCAAAAATAAAGTTTCCTAAACACAGAAAAATCAGTCCTGAGCTCAGGTTGTCCCATTAGTTACAGATTTCTGGAAGAGAATTCAGGACAATCATCACCACATGCTTTCTGCACTTTTACATTTCTCAAGCACTTGCTTTTTGACCCTGCAGCTTGCTCTAGATTTCCCTCCCTTTCCCAACTGTAAATAATTTCTTTTTAAACAGACTTGTGCACATGCTATGGCTTTGCCCAGTGTACAGATAGGTAAGGTGGCCTAAGTATCAGCAACATTCAAAGCTGGCTCTGGTTACACAGTACTAGAAAAGTTAAGTACTTTAACAGCATTGAACTGTTAGAGCACTTTGCTCTGAAATATTATGGCCACTTCAATCTCTAGAACAAGAACAAATAGAGAAAAGCAACTGAAGGAATAATTTTTGCTCACAATTCTTCATTTTTATCTTGATACAAATTATCAAAGAAAAAAACAAACAGCATCTTAATCACTGTTCTACTCTCTAATCAAATTTGCTCTGGACTATTACTTAATCAGCATCACAAACGTACCCACTTTTTTCTTCAATGTGAGATGGTTTCTTTAATACTTCATTAAACTGGGAAGAGGCAGCAAATCTCTTCAGAGCACCCACACAAGACAGATCTTCAAGATGTGCTTCAGGTTTCTGATCCACTAGCTCACAAACTACTGTGAGTGAGGCTATGCTAGTTACTTTTTTTATTTGTTCCTTAAGCTTCAGCTCCTAATAAGACCAAATTAAAAAAAAAAAAAATCAAACATGCATCCATTTCTTCTCTAACACAAATAACCAACTGATACATGAGGAAACAAAAGTATCTTCAGAAAAATATTGTCAACGAGCATACAGTTTCCTAATATTATTAAAAACTCATTCTTGTTTAAGGATCTGCATAATACTTTTAGCTGTCCAGAGCACAGAAAACATTTCCCCATCTGAATTGTTCAATACTGGATTTTTTTTTCTACTTAAATAAACCTGAACCTAAAATGTACTATATATTATGAAAATGTAATTGTCACTGAATTCAATGAAAGTTTGTAGAGGCCCCACTGAACACTGGCTGAATCAGAGAATGTTTATTTTGAAACTAATGGAGTAAGTATTATAATTCATATAGTAAGGCAAGAAAGTTCTGCTCTTTCTTAGAAAAGTAACCCTGGCAAATCCAATCTTCACAATCTTTTTACTGTGCTATTAACTGTTCTTGATGAATAATTCAACACAAGAAATAGCAAAGATTAGAAATAGTACTTGCTGGGCAGTATAATCTCCTCCTTTTAAATGATAATAATAATTCTTTACTTTCTGAAAATATATTTCAGATATAGTAGCCTAATACAGCTATAGGACAAGGAACAACGCAACAAAAGTCAAAGCAAGACTGGGTTCTAGGATGTCTTTTTCACTGCATGTTCAAGCTAATGCTGCAACACGCCAAAGGCAATTTCATTTAGATATAACTTCCCAGGAAAATCCAGTTCATGTTTGAGGAAAAAGCTTTTGAATACATTTAGCCCATTATAGTCAACTACAGTTTTCAATTAAGTTTCACCAACTACTTTTAAAAAGTAAGGTAAGAAAACAAAACCTATTAAAAATCCTAGGTTCAAATATTTTATGTTGACACAATGCTGCCAACTAATTAGACATGTTGGGAAGTATATGCATACACACATATTACTTTGTCTTATAGTTATGATTATAATTTCATGTATCTGTATTAATCAATAACCGCTGTCTCATTTACTTTGTATCAGTATTTACTGCTCTAAGTAATACTGAATTACCTCTGCAGAATTTGTTCCCTGAAAATTATGAATAGAGGCATTAGTCAGGGATGAGATGAAATTCTTGACAGTTGTTAACTTCTTTGAGCTGAGTTGCAAGCACAAGTTCACAATCTCTGGAACTAAAGCTAAGTATAGGTCACAACGATCCAGGTCACCGACCTACGAAAGAGGATACAAAGGTAAACTGAAGTAGTAAGAGGAAGAACCAAACTGAAAACAGAAAAATAATGTCAACAGCAATAGTGCAAGGAAAACAGCAGCAGTCACTGCAGCTGAACGACTTTATTATTATTTTTTAAACTCAAGGAACTGTATGACAAACAAAAAATCCCTTCGTTTTAGTAGCAGCACCTTTGCAATTTCACCATCTTTCAGACTTGGAAATTCTTCTGATTCAACTCTAGCACTTGCTTCGATGCAGTACAACTTTTCTTACCCTTCTTCTGTCACACTTGCATTTTGGGGATTGCTTATCAACCTTTCTTCCTTCTTTCACACTTCCCTTTCTCAGAAAGAGTACGAAAAGTACAAACTGAAAGCAGCCTGGAGCCCCAGGCTTCTGTCCTTTACTTTTGCAGAAACAGGCACCTGTGTTATTGATACTGCACTGTTCTCTCACAGACTTCACTTTTTTTTTTTTCATTTCACCAAATACAAGCAGCAACTTTAACTTCTATTATCACATCTGAACATTTTTCCATATAAATTCCTTTACAAATTCTACATCAGCTTTCTTTCCTAAACTCACTTTTTGTCAAATAGTACATAACAGTGCCTATTAAAAAAAATACAGAAGTGTTTCTAAGCAAATGGACTTTTTAGGCATTAACAAATTTGATATGAAAACTCAGACATTGGTAAATCAAATTACCAAGCAACACCACACCAAAGGAAGCCTCCCAGTAATTACTTACCGTACTTAACTCGTTTGCAGTAAGCCGCCGGAGTATGAATTCAAGAACACTCTCCACAGGTGTCACTAAAGATTTCCAGATAAAAAACAGTACCTCATCTGTGTGAAAAGCAGGATAGATATATTAGCACAAGGTAGTATGCTTTCTTAAACAAATGACACCATTCAGATTTGTTACAGTGCTGATATTTTATAGTACTAAGTACTCAAATACCTGATAACACTTTAACATAGCTCTGTGCTCTTTAGTGGCACAAACCAGAGTCCCAAGAATCAAGCCAGGTGATACACTCTCCTTGGATTTAACAAGAATTAGATAACAAAACTGAAAACACACATCCACAGGGAACCCAAAGACCAGAGTGCTATTTTCCAGTTCTTAATGCACACTCATTCTGGTTCTACCCCTGCGCACAAACACCTTACTGGTGAACTTACTCCTTAATAAAGAAACAAAGTCTCTACATCCAGCAACTCACTGTAACAAAAATGCAGCTATTCCCTTCTAATACCCACAGAAGTTAAAATGGTGTGGGTTTTGCCTGCTTTCAAAGTGTTTGGAGGTAATTGAAATTTGCATAAAGACCAATCCTAAAAGATTTTGATCTCTTGGCTTAACATCACAGAAGGTTATTATACAAAACGGAGTACTTTCTCTTAGAAAAGGCTGGACTCCACAAATATACTGCAAAATATAGCATTTCACAAGCAATAAGACAGGTTTACTACACAAAGAAAGTAGGTGCCCCTGGTAAAGCATACTTATCCACAAACACACTTAGATCTGAGTTCCGGAGGGTTTGGGCTAGCTGCAAATGAAAGTCAAATAAATGAAGTATCAATATGCACATGCAGCTACAAACCTCTGCACAACCATCCTGTTCTAAAGACAGAAGTCACTAGTTTCTGTATTCAGAAGAATTACTCAGAGGTTACATCTGCTGTTTTGGGTTTTTCTTGGCACTGACCTTCAATTACATTTAATGTAGCAACATTTTTGCAGATCTTCCAGAAGGTGGAAGTGTAACAAGATGCATTTCCAGAAGTTCCAAATCAATACTGAGCTTACCTTCAATGCTCTATGTTAAAATAGCTTATTGGGCTGCATTTCTGACGCTTTATTTGTATAGAACCAGCAGGTTAAATGTCACATTATTAACATCTCATCACTTTTTCTAAAAGTGATTTAAGCTTCACATCATTGTAAAGCATTATGCAATTAAAAACAGAAATTCCTCAGATGAACACTTAATACAACAAAATCCATTTCTCTGTCAGCGGCTCTCTAACACTATTACAAACAATAAATAGCAAACAGCAGAAGCAGTGAAGTCTGCATAGATGCTAAGACCTCTGGAAAAACACTGCTGCTTTCAGGATGTGTCTAGCCCCATTATAGCATTCCTAAGTAAAAAATATTCAAATTGCTATTATTTTTGTTTTACAAGTTTATAAAATCCCTTTTTCCTTCCCTCCCATTTTCTCTTGTTCCCATAACTGCTCACCTCGTTTTTAACCAACTTAGCAGCAAAACTTCTGTATTCTGCAGCATTATATCCCACCCCCCAATACAGCCAGTTCACAACTCAAGAAACAAGATTTAGTACTTGTCTCTCCTGTGCAAGATGGAAAAACATTAAAATTATAGGAAATGATGTAGGAAAAGCAATCCTTGTTTATCTTAACACAAAATTACAAGTCCAACTCAAAAGGGTCCTGATCTATCGGGGCATTCAAAAGGAGGCAAACACCGTGATGCTCAGCCTTGCAACAGCTTAAGAACTCCAGCAGCAGAACATGAAATACTAAGTTGGGCATCTAAATTTCCAAAGAAGCAGCGACTGACTGCACCTACCCTAGAAAACACAGAGGCAGATAAAGAAATGATTTACAGAAGAAAATACTAAAAAACATGAACTGCAAAACTCACGTAATTAGCACTCGACATTTCAAATAGCTGCAATTTTTTTGGAGGAGAGGGGGAAGGGAGCTGACTTTATAAAGCACTTAAAATAAGGGTTTGCATTTACTTCAAGTCTGCATTAAAACATCTTTACAAAATCTGGATGCAGAATACCAATCATTTTTCTCCCCATATTAGAGTGTAGACATTCAGACACTGCTCCAAAGATACTCTCATATTGCATTTTATTAATAAGACACTGAAAAATAATATGGAGAGGATGAAAAAAATCCACCAAGATTCATCCTGTTCAAGTTTAGCATCCTAACCATGAAAATTATACTGCAATTCCTCACTGTCAGGAAGATACAGTCTGGTTACAAACTGACAAAGCTTTATCAGAAGGAGCTGTAAGGCTCCACAGTTGCTGGAGTCCATGGCTACAAGTTAAGATGTTCAGCCAGTGGCACAGGTCAAACCTCCTGGACAGTCAGATGACCACACTTGTGCTTAGTGAGCACCTCTTCATCTTCCTGCTTTTAACCAGGACCAAGCTAAATCAAGTCAGTTGAGCATGCCAAGTGAAATGATACCAGTTACTGTGAAATGATCAGGGACATCCTAATTTTTGCAGAACTGTGTAGCGTTAATTGAAGGAAAAGTATCTACCAGTCAACCATGGAAACAGTGTCTACCAGGATCACTTGATGCACTCAGGGAAGGCTCCACCTGAACCCAGCGTAACTAAACAGGCTAGGCTGGATTTGTAAACTTATTTATTTTTGAACTGTCTAGACAACTTGTGAAATCCACAGACTGGCAAAGAACAGGCCTACAGATACTTGCAACGTGGGCTCATTCTCCACGGTTTAGATATCCACAAATCTAATGTAATGGGTAACAAGTGCTTTTTGAGAAAGGTTCCACATTCTCAATTCCCAGTCCCTGGGGCACCTTCAGAAGAACCTCCGTAGGACTGAACCTAATTTCAACAAGGATATGTCAGATTTTCACATTTACCACTTCTAGGCTTGTATTAAATTGATAATAGTCTTAAAACATGGAAGTATCTTAGTTTTAGTTAGACTGTAATTAATATAAGACACAGTATACTGAAGATATCACTAACCATCTTGTGTATTGGAACATTTTAACGAACGGGTCTGCAATAACTTCAAGAGAAGCTGTAGGCTTTTATCTGTTTTCAGTGTTGGTATGTAAGCATTACTGCCAAGTTTCATCAAGACATCCAGAAGAGGGTTCAAGAAAGCCTCTAGTTCAATCCATTTTATGTTGCTTTTTCCACTACACAAAAACAAAAATTAAAAAGAAAGTCTTCTTCTGAGTATCTGCCTTAAGTGCTGAAGTCACTTATGGAAATAAATAGCCCATAGGTTTCCATGTCACTTAAAAAACTATGGAAATGTTACCCAGCCAGTATGTTTGCAGTTGTCTACAAACTGTTAACTTGACCCAAAGTCCACAGGGAAAAGGGAAAAAAGGACAACTTGCTGATATGATCAGACTTCTATCAGACCTTTTGAGTGTCAGGGGATTAAAAAATAAAAAAAAAAGGAGAGATAAATGTAAGACAAGGTAGTTCATACTTACCTGGATTTATTCCTCATCTGTTCCACATCAGCAGCCAACAGAATCATTGTTGCAACAAGCTTAGCTTCAAACCAGTCAGGCATAGAGCAATTTTCTCCTGATCAAAGATATTTTAAGGTTTCCACAGCATTTAGAAAATAGCATCATGTTAATTTAACAAACTATCAAAACAACTAGTGTTAAGAAGATCATTTTCTGCATTCTTTTTTCTATATACAAACTCAAACAAGTGTTTTCTTTTCTACACCTCACAGAAGTTGACCCTGTTTGCCTCCATGCCAAAATCAATTTTAGAAAACGTGTTGTAGTAACAGACTCACAGCACACTTATCTATTGCTTCTAAAAGAACACTGCATACTCAACGAAGTTAAACAATGTAATCTCATAATGCTTCCTCAGAAACATCAGCTGTTATTATAACCAGCTAGAAGATGTATCAAGAACTAAAGCTAACATATCAGAAGGAAACTTTAAAAAGCTGAACTGAACTTTCCATATTGAACATGTAATTGTACTTAGGGTAGTTTCAGGGTTTTTGGCTCCAGAAGTTCAGAAAGCAAAACAAACTTTGGAGGTGCAGTTCAAGCAGCTGGATATGGCCCTTCCCCCTTCATAGAGCTGCTTATAAACTGAAATTCATACCAAATCAAAATAAAACAAACACCCCCTTTAAAAAGTGAAGCAGACGTATGCCACGGAGTTGCAGATAGTACACATAAAGTACTAGAACATTTCAGGCAGCAGAAAAGATCTGCTAAAATCTTTTAGTAGAGGGTTTACCCCGGAGAACTAATCAACAAAATTTCTTTGCAGCTTCACTGTATTATGATTAGACACTAAGTTTCTAGGCTGTGTAAAGCTTCTGAAGCTGTTTATCATAAGCCAATTCTGACCTAGCTTTTGTGTCTTCTGCAGGCCAGTATCAAAAGGAGTGTCACACAAAGTTAGGCAGCATTCAAACCAATCAATCTGACACTCATTTCAATGTACTAGAAAGAAAACTCTGAAGAGAAGTTATGTAATAAATCAAACTGTGGTAGTGAGGAAAGAAGTCTCTTCAAAATTTACCTGCATATCTATACAGAGTACAAAGAACATTCCCTGGTAAAAACCACAGCTCATCTGCTTCTGGAAGGTGTGCAGTGAACTGCATAACCACGATTCCAAATTCTCTCTCCATAAATATATGAGGTCATTTTACATCTTGCTGACAAATGCCATAGATTTTCTTTCAAGATTACCAGACGGGTATCCATCCAGATTTGTGTTTTCCTCTGCTGCCATACGGCAACATTTTCATGCATCCCCAGAAAAGTAACAAAACAAGTCTAATGGACAAGCATCACCACAGCAATAAAACTGAATATTAAGGCTCAGTTTTCAATACTGTAGGGCTATTTTTTATGATGAAAAAAATGAGATTAAAAAAAACAAAGTTTGTATTTAAGAATGATAGATGTCACAACTTGAGTAGAATTTGGATAGGTACAATATAAACAAGCTAATAACTCTTCTAAAAACCAAAATCTTTTTAAAATATTTTTAAAATTATCATCAAAACTATTTTATATTAATAAATATTTAACTTACCTTCAGACACAGGTGTCTTAAGGTACTCTCTCACAAGACTGCTCACATACAGACACAGAGATGAGATCTCCTGATGCTCAAAATCAGAGCACACTGACTTCCCAAAGCATCCGTTGTTCACTTGCAGCCAACTGCAAAGCTAAATTAAAACCAGTATGTTGCTATTTTACTCTGCTGACATCACCAAGATGACAGCAGTATGTTAAAGCACTGAAATATGAAGTGTTACATCAGCAAATCCACACCGTAACAGGTCTACACTGGAGCTACCAAGAGGCTTAGCATGCTACAATCCACACAGAGAAATAGAGTCATTCAGAGCATCCACGAAGAGGACAAAGAGATTTTGGAAAGGGTCCAGAGGAGGGCGACTAAGATGATCAGGGGGCTGGAGCACCTCCCCTATCAGGACAGGCTGAGGGAGTTGGGCTTGTTCAGCCTGGAGAAGAGAAGGCTGCGGGGTGACCTCATTGCAGCCTATCAGTACCTGAAGGGAACCTACACCCAGGAGGGGAGTAAACTCTTCAAAAGGGCTGACAACAGCAGGACTAGGGGAAATGGTTTTAAGTTGAAGGAGGGAAGATTTAGGTTGGATGTTAGGGGGAAGTTCTTTACTAGGAGAGTGGTTAGGCCCTGGAACGGGCTGCCCAGGGAGGTTGTGGATGCCCCGTCCTTGGACGTGTTTAAGGCCAGGTTGGACGGGGTCCTGGGCAGCCTGATCTGAATGTGTATGTGTATGGGAACTGCTGAGTCACGGCCTGAACCTCTGATTAATCGTCTGAGGCGAGCCATGAGTCAGCCAGAGGAGCACAGGTGAAGGCAATTCACCTGTGCTGCAGGAAGGGGTGGTGCCAGGCTCCACCCCTCCTAGACCTATTTAAGAGCTAGCTACCAGAGGGGAAGGATCTCTTCTGGAGATCACCTCTCTTGGTGTTTTCTGCTGAGCTCAGCCAAAGGGTAAGCTCTTCCACTTATTCTCTTTTGTGATCGTTGTTTACTTTGCCTAATTCTCTTGATTATATTGTAATTTTAACATCTTGATATCTATTGATTATACAGTTATATTGTAATTATAACATCTTGATTATACAGTATGTTTGGTGGCCCTGCTAGGCAGGGGGGTTGGAACTACATGATCCTTGAGGTCCCTTCCAACCTGGGTGATTCTGTGATTGTGATCATTGGTACCAACATAAGGGAAAAAAAAAGAAAAACTCTGAAATTTAAATAATGCTGGTAAAATCCCCTTGTCCCAGAAGAGGCTTCTGATCATCAAATGTTATCTAATGAAAATCGCATTGTTGTTTTACATATTAAAAAAAAAAATCAGTGGGATAAGATAAATTGTACAGCACAGATAACAGAACAATGCTGCAAAAACCTTCTATGGCTGCACATCCAGCCAAAGCTACAGCTACTTACTCAGTTGCCTCTGGTATATCCTATATACAAACTGATTTCTTCTTGGAGTAATTTTTCATGGAAATTTGCATCTTATGTACATATCTTACAGACATATACCTAGAAATTCAAAATTCACAATCCCACTCTACATGCTAGGCATATTCTTCCCTCTGAGCTTACCCTGTTATTCCTGCCTGAGCTGTGTTTGCATGCAAAGTGCAAATCAGAGGCAGCTCGTACATTTTTTGGCCCACATACTGGCCATACAGAGACTCACATTATCTCCAACAATACTCTCAGAATTAAGGGAAAGGGTGAACGTGCACCATACTAGAAAACTATCACCCTTTAGTTTGTTCCATTAGATGAAATTTTACAGAAGCAAATTTAAGGAGGAGGAAAAGAAAGCAGTCACAAAGATGATAACTTATATATAAACATTATATAGAAATAATTGTCTGGAGAGCCTGCTAACCAAGAACAGCTTCAGCTATGGATGTTACACCCACGTGATATCCTTAATAAAAGCAGAGAGGAAAAGCCCAAGTCATGGCTCTGTGAATTCCATGGATGCCCTGCTTCGCAGATTCTACTTTATGATACCAATGATTTAGAAGAGAGAGCGTGGATCCCTGGTGGGAGAGGTTACAGATACTGGCACAGGCTTACCAACTGTGAATTTAGTTGCTACTGTAATGGCAAACAAAGCAGAAGACTGGGGCTGCAATGATACAGAAAGCTCTCAAAGGACAGTATTTGGGGACCAAAAGACTCAGTAAGAACTGATTCTGATATGCATTTTGGTATGCTTACATGTAAAAACTGCAATACTAGATATTCTAGTGATTAAGAACAAGACCCAGTTGGTACACAGAAGCTCTGAAGAAATTAAAAAACACTTTGCCTCAAGAAAGACCTTCTTCTTCCCACAGAAGTTCTCAATTCTGCAGAAGAGACAGGTCATCTTCTCCCCTCCTATTACCTTTAACAGCTATGATGATACAGCTTAGAATTCTTTAGTTTTGAATCTGCTGAGTATTTTTTTTGTATGGTTAGCATTAACGCTTCTATGGCATTAAAGGAAAATCAGCTTTCAAGCAAAACCCTTAGGACTCCACATCCAGAAAACTCAAATATGCCAACGCAAATGTTGATAATAAGTTTAATATTACATAAGCAGTAATTAATCATGCATTTCTATTGGTATTAAAAAGCTTTGGTGAACATAAAAGTAGCTTTGGTGAACATAAAAGTAGCTTTGGTTCTCACCTCTACCCATAACGTGGTATCTCTCCTTAGGGACTCCTCTGGTCTAAGGGACAAAAGAAAGCTGGCAACCTCTGGAAGAGACACTTTCTCCTGAAAAAGTGAATGAAAATTGTACATTATGTTGACAGCTATTCAATGGGTAACACCTACTTGATGATTCAGGAAGTTGCTCTCATCTGACAAATGTTGCAAAAGAAGGAAGTGATCTTTCCTTTCCACTGAACACTCATTTTTGGTTCTTAGG
This sequence comes from Lagopus muta, assembly GCF_023343835.1. Classification (NCBI taxonomy): domain Eukaryota; kingdom Metazoa; phylum Chordata; class Aves; order Galliformes; family Phasianidae; genus Lagopus; species Lagopus muta. Next base: position 71,987,147 of record NC_064434.1, read on the forward strand.
GAACAACCTTACCCTTAGGAAGGAATACAATTGAGTTCCTCCAGCATTAAAATTATACAATGGTTTGAGTTGGGAGGAACCATACAGACTGAAGTCTCAACACCTCTCTTCCTGAAATCTACCTGAAAATTAACAACTGGCTAAAAGAACTGTGCTATCCATTATTAAAACCTTTTAAATTAATGACATAACTCAGTCACCGTTAAGCACTATTTCTAGTTCTGAAAAAACAATTCAGTTCAACACGGAAGCTCATAACTGAGGGGTAATGCTTAGAGTCCACTCATCTAAGCAAGCATGTTATAACAACATAAATCATCTGTCTACTGAATGAAGTTTTTGCTACTTCAACATTTACAACAGCTTTATCATTCTGATATTAATACTTTTATTCTTTTAGGTATTTAGGAACTAAATGAACATTCATAACTGTTAAAATCATAGTTAATACAGCATATGTTATAATAGGGTACTGTTTTACAACCAGTGCATGAAAATACTAAAGAAAATATCAACTAATAAAACGTAACAAAGAAACCCCTCATCTTATGAAAATTAAAGTTAACAGAAGCTTAGCCATATTTAAGTTTTTTTTTTTTTTTTTTAATGATAAGGGTAGTGAAGCACTGGAATAGGCTGTCCAGAGAGGAGGTGGATGCCCCAGGAGACGTGCAAGGTCAAGCTAGACAGGACTCTGAGCAACCTGATCCAGCTGTAGGTATCTCTGTTCACTGCAGGAGAGTTGAACTAGATGACTTTCAAAAGAAATCTCATCCAACTCAAATGATTTTATGACATAAGTAGTTGCTTAAAAAAAAAAAAAAGGCAAATCCAGAAAATCAATTGCTCTGTGTTCTGTCTAGGAATTCTGTTATACTCCGTTTAACCAAGAAAAGCATTAGTGCATTTCTACCACATCAGCAAAAAAAAACAAAACAAAACCAAAACCTCACCACGTCTGTCAAATGCATGGCTGTTTGAAGAAGATAGCACTGAGCAGCTCCACGCAACAAAATCTGATGTGTAATCATGGTACACTGAAGGACATCTCTGCAAATAGGAAAAATATGTAAAAATATGTAGAACAAAACATTGAGGATGTTCAAAAGCATCTTATACTTGCTAATTACTATTTTCAGTATGTTAAATTGTATTTAGCAACACATTCTACCAGATATAACACAATCACGGTATGCTCTCTGATTCAGGCAACCTGAAACAAAGAATCTCTATGGTCACATCAGTTCAAACTGATAAACGTTTGCACTTATTTCTCTGTCAGAGAAAGAAAATAGATATGCCAACAAGTTCCTAAACTGCAGTGAAAGAAACTGAAGGAAATCCACTGCTCTCGTCAGCAGATAGGTCTTGACTTTTTCTTTGTAGCCTAAGGAATAGTGATTAAAAGTGAAGTTTTATTGCAAAGTTTAAATTCACTTAGACTGGAGTAATCACTGACTTTTAACATGCCTTGAAAATGAATAAATGCACTTACCAAACATCAGTAGATACAAGAACAAGGTGTGTGCTAAGAACTTAAGCTGGCCTTTTATTTACAGGTCTTTCAGACTCTAGTTTTGTGGGCTGGCTTTATAGCCTCACCTACCATTACACAAGGTTTTAATCTAATTAAAAGATCAGATAGAAAGTAGAGAAGACTAAGGAAAAACAATGCCAAAAAAGAAGTGATGGCAATTGTCTGAAAACACTGTTTGCTTTTTATTTTTATTTTCTTTAAGTCACCCTGTGGTATGAATATTTAGTTCATCAATTGCATTCTTCTGTGAATCAGACATAAAGGAGATGGAATCTTTCATTATCACAGACAACCAGATCATCCCAGAAATAAGAGATGAACTAAATTCTGGCTCTAGGAGTTCAGTACATATCCTCACAAGAAGTCTGTAAGAACAAAGTGTGTTTTACCTTAAAGCATGAAGTCCATCAGTGCCCAGTACTTTAAATGCAGGGATGTATGCTAGAGCCATAGAAAGAAACAAAATGGGAACAGCACACCAATGCCGATTTGTCATCTTCTGAATAAACTTTAACAGGAAACCACCTTAAAATAAAAGTAAACAAAATAAATCAAGTGCGATTTCCTTATCTCAAATGCATTTAAATGAGAAGGACTCAGAGGAAGAACATTAGCATCCCAGAGATCTTTCTGCATCAACCTCATAATGAAAGAATCCTTATTCAACTTCTTTAGCGCTCTGACTGGTTCTTTTGAACACCCCACTGCACAGACTGTGACCAGAAAGGTCTGGCACATTGTTATCCATCATCCAATGGCACATTGGATAAGCAATTGGTTGAAAGGCCGCAGACAGAGGGTGGTGGTCAATGGCTCTATGTCCAGGTGGAGGCCGGTAACAAGTGGTGTCCCCCAAGGGTCTGTCTTGGGACCGGTGCTCTTTAACATCTTTATTAATGACATCGATGAGGGAATTGAGTGCACCCTCAGCAAGTTTGCTGACGACACCAAGCTGAGTGGTGCGGTTGATACGGTGGAAGGAAGGGATGCCATTCAGAGGGACCTCGACAGGCTGGAAGGCTGGGCTCAGGTGAACCTGATGAGGTTCAACACAGCAAAGTGCAAGGTTTTGCATTTGGGCTGGAAGAACCCCAGGCACCTGTACAGGCTGGGAGGAGTGGTCCTTGAGAGCAGCTCGGCAGAGAAGGACCTGGGGGTCCTGATGGATGAGAGACTGAACATGAGCCAGCAGTGCGCTCTGGCAGCTCGAAAGGCAAATGGGATCCTGGGCTCCATCAGGAGAGGGGTGGTCAGCAGGGACAGGGAGGTGATTGTCCCTCTCTACTCGGCTCTTGTGAGGCCCCACCTGGAGTACTGTGTCCAGGTGTGGAGCCCTCAGTACAAGAAAGACATTGAGATTTTGGAAAGGGTCCAGAGGAGGGCGACTAAGATGATCAGGGGGCTGGAGCACCTCCCCTATCAGGACAGGCTGAGGGAGTTGGGCTTGTTCAGCCTGGAGAAGAGAAGGCTGCGGGGTGACCTCATTGCAGCCTATCAGTACCTGAAGGGAACCTACACCCAGGAGGGGAGTAAACTCTTCAAAAGGGCTGACAACAGCAGGACTAGGGGAAATGGTTTTAAGTTGAAGGAGGGAAGATTTAGGTTGGACGTTAGGGGGAAGTTCTTTACTAGGAGAGTGGTTAGGCCCTGGAACGGGCTGCCCAGGGAGGTTGTGGATGCCCCGTCCTTGTAAGTGTTCAAGGCCAGGTTGGATGGGGTCCTGGGCAACCTGATCTGAATGTGTATGTTTGGTGGCCCTGCTAGGCAGGGGGGTTGGAACTACATGATCCTTGGGGTCCCTTCCAACCCGGGTGATTCTGTGATTCTGTTTGTTTTGGTAACTCAACCTAACAAGCCAAAGAATCCACACCACAGAATGTCAGTTCTGAAGATTTCTTTGAGTAGTGCTGCATTAGCCAAACTGCAAAAAGCTCTTAACCTTCAGAACTGAGGTTTATCTTTTTTTTCTTCTAATAAAATAAAGTAAGCACGCTTCAGTTTTCCTTAAAACAATTTTGTAGCTTTTTACAGCAGTCCCTCAAAATCTTTGAGGAATTCTCTCTTCAAAAGTGGAAATTCCACTGTCAAAATGAGAACTACTACTTCTTTCCCCTCAAGTAATGTGGAAAAACTGTGGCAAATGCACACACGGGATATGGAAAATGGGTCTGTAGTTTTAATTTGACTTCTTAAAATAAAAAAAAAAAAAAAAAGAAGAGGTGAAAAGGAAACTTACCTTTTTCTTCTTCTGGAAGAAGCATCAGATAAGTAGCCAAAAATTTCTGCAGCCTCATTCCCAAAGGAGGACAGGCTCCCATTAGCTGACTTGGTGTCCTGTTGGGTTTTAAATAGGAAATACACAACTGTCGTGTTAGCAGCTACAAGTAGGACTGACCCTAAACAAAAATAAAATGCAGCTCAGAGGTAAATTCACTACAGAGACTGTTCCAACAGGGCACTGAGATGGAGTGCATTATCCTGCTCCCTCCACTTTGCCCAGTGTTTCAACAGCATCTGGCAAATACAGAGATGACGAAGAAAGTTACTGAAATGCCAATCTGCCTGGACACCTCCAAGCACACAGTATGTATCAGCATACTCAAGCATTCAAGCACAGCCTCTAGTTTCTCAAGGCTGGGATCATCCTGTGTTAAGCTCACATTAAGAAATGGCACTGTGGATTCAACACTGTGCCTGCACACATGATATGCGACAGGTCTTTGGGTAAAACAGGTCAGCAAGGCCCATGGAACAAAATCAGAAAATTCTCTGAACAGACATATACAGCCTCAAAAACCTGCCAACCAAGGATTAGCACAAGGCAATCACAAAATTCTACAGTTTTCTCTCCTACAGCTTGGCATCAACCCAAACAGCTTTGTATATTCCTGGTAAAATCAAACACATACTTCTCCTCTACTTTCAGCAATATCCCAACATATGTTTTATCAGAAGTACAGAAGCTAAGACAGAAGACTCATGGATTAACCTAGCACCATTTTAGATCACCAGCTGACTGTTCTTCACCCAAGTAATTTCAACTGGCAAAACGTGCTTTCAGCATGTTATTTCCCATTCTCAGCACTCCCTCTGTAACTAACACAAAGAATTTAAGGTCATCAGTAGCCTGAAGGTATCACAATTCAGAACCCTTCCAATTTTCATCTGTTTTTATTTGTTTGGTTTTTTATATATTTATACCAAAGCAGGTCACTGTCATCTCCTGACCTCAAATCTGCTGTATTTTGGAAAAAAAAAAAATTCTATCAGTTATGAATTTGCAACACCTTCCAAACACAATTTAAGAAAAATAAAAGATAGCCATAGCCATTCCAGCCATTTACCATGCCTCACTTGATTTCCAGTGATTTCTCACTTGATTTCCAGTGTTAACTGGGACCTTATGGCAACCCTATGTTGCTGAAATTGAATCTGCTTCATCTTACAGCCACCCATCTTTCCTGAGAAATTCTTTACCCATGAGTTTAGTAAACACCATTTACTTATTAATGTTTTTTTCTTTACCCAAGATTTTGCTAACATGCTGAAATGAGTATTATTAGGACAATTCCAATAAACACTGCATTTAATAAATCAGTGGCTTACCTACTATAAAGGGAACTTTCTGAGAGGGCATCCATTAATGGTCCAATAATAAACTGAGAAAAGAAGAACAACACTGGCTAACTGTATACTTGCAAAGCACTCATAGATTGAGACAAACTAGGATTACTTCATTTCATTTTAGAAGTAGAGACAGAGAGCCAGAATCCTTAAGTAGGAGATATTGCACGCAGACTTGACTAAGTTCACTTTTTATTCTGTTCAGCCAATTAATAATGATTAATAATTTTGGGGAGGGCCAAGGTCTGTGGAAATCTGAAGCACCAACCCTTCTCCTGCTAATTTAACTTCTGAAAGAAGTTTCAATACAATGGTAACTTTAGAGAACATTTGTCTGAAACGTGAGTGAATGACTACACATAAAAATGCACTCCTCTCTAGCCAAGCCATTTAACAAGTGATATTATATTTGACACCAATTAAAAATACAGCTGTCATTAACACGGCTACATCTGTTATTCTGTGATTCTGTGATAAGAGGGTATTTATACAGAATGCATTTAATTGAAAAAGCTACTGAGGCAACTGGTGTTACAACATATTACAGGTTAGAACATCTGCTTAATCTGGCAAGTAATGCCAAGCCTCTTACCTCTGAAAAACCAAGCGAATTTGGAAGATGCTTTGTTTCATAAAGCTCCAAAAAATGAAGAACTCCTTCCTTTGTCAGTGATTTATTCTCACTCTCAAACATTCTTTTATAGATGCACATGTGCCACGATGGGTGAAACAACCAACAACCTGTTACAACAGCAAATTCTTCTAAATTAACATAGAATCAACAGTGACACACCAGCATAATCCCTAACCAACTCCATGTTTTAAGGAAGTGTATTAAATACACAACATATTGACACTCTGGATAACACACAATGGATTTCAAAAAGACTATTACAGCTATTAGCTTTATAAAAATGCCTTACTAAATCCCCTAGGCAAAAAATATATTAGCATGATTCCCAAAATTTATTCCAAGCTTCATCAGTCACAAACGAAAATGACTACAAAACAGAAGAAACCATGTTTCATCCTTTTTATTACAAGTCTTCTTGTCCAAATATTGTATTTGCCTGCAACACTTTCTCATTTGCCATTATTCTACTTTAAAAATCTGGGAACTTGAACTTCCACCACTTTGCACTAATTAGACTAGCCCCATTTTGCCCTGTAGCAAATCCCACCACATTGCTGGCTCCTTTTATTCATTCTCTTTCCTCTTCCACTGAGGCTTTCTTTTCACCCTCCTCTTTCTACAGAGTTGCACAGGTGACTTGTAAGATCTACCTTAAGAATTCCTGACTTTGTTTTGTTTTCACAATAGCTCAAGTAAAACAAAATACAGCAGGAAAGGACCTTTTAATTAGGTTTAGTGGCATGAGGAATTAAAATGCAATTTTGTCATATGGTAGGATTTCTTGTTGTTGCACCACAGAGCAGAAAAGCACCATCTGTAAAACTTAGCAAAGAGCTGTTATAACAACATCAAAGAAAAAAAATGAGACTTAATTGCCTTACATTCATGAGATGTTTCAGAAAATGATGTCTTACCTTTTTCTCCTGATATAGCAAGCTCATATAAACTGTTTAATTTAGGTAATACTGGCTTTATGACATGGATCTGAAACGTAAATCAGATGCAACATAAGTAGTCTGTTTATTACTCAAACCTAAGAATCAGCACTTAGACATGGGGTGGAATTTACTATCAATACACTAACACAGCAATTGACAATACAAACAATGCCTGTGCAACTGATCCCAGGGCTGGTACATAGCACTGAATTACAGTCTGCCACTTAAGATGAACTGATGCTGCTCCCCACTACTGTATCTTCAAAACAAGACTTCCCAACAAACAACTATCCCATTCATCAAATTATAATGTGAAGGTTTCTGATAGAAGAGCACAAAACTCTAAAGACAACCATTTTGATAAATACTATTTCACTCAGCTACAGGAAAAATAATAAATAGTGTAAAATAAGTAAGCTACAAAGAGATGGTCACAACTGACTATTGCCATAACATCACACAACTGCAGAGGCCTCCTTCTATCCAGTACTCCGAATCAAGAGCAGAATTACTTCTGCTCAAGTTCACAAAGTACTTTACTACAGAATCGTATCGCCCTCTACTGAGAAGAAGTTATCAAGCGCAGCAGCCTGATTTGCACAATGGATCAGGTTAGCCATGGTCCTGAAACAACTTACAGCCCAGGTTTCCCTTTCTTAGTTCAGTCCAGAGCTTTAATCAGAATTCTTTCACAGTTGGAATAAATTCTAGAATTTTCCTCTAAATAAATCACGCTTGCTATATTCCAGATACTGTATAATCAAAGAATATTATGATGTTATAATTACAAAATAAACAAGAGAGTTAGGCAAAGCAGACTACGATAACAAAAGAGAATAAACAGAAAGCTTACCCCTATCCTGGGCTTGCTCACAAAACTCCAGCAGAGCAGATCTCCAGAAGAGATCCTTCCCCTCTGGTAGCCAGCTCTTAAATAGGTCTAGGAGGGGTGCAGCCTGGCTCCACCCCTTCCTGCAGCACAGGTGAATTGCCTTCACCTGTGCTCCTCTGGCTGACCCATGGCTCACCTCAGGTGATCAATCAGAGGTTCAGGCTGTGACTCAGCAGTTCCCATACAGATACTCAAAACAAGAAGAGGCCCGTTAACATTTAGATACCTTCCAACAAATATTTAAAAAAAAAAAAAAATCAAAAACAGAACCAAAGAAAACCTACAGTATAGGTGCCAAAAGAAACCTATCACATACAAACTATGGTTAAGCACAGGTTCTGAGGCATCCTCACCTGGTTTCCTTCCAAAGTTTCCATTATCAAAATGTAAGTTTCCCAGAACTGCAGGAGTTTCTCATCCTCCTCAGCAGACCACCAAAACAGACTTGATTCTAAAAGCAACAAAAACATATAATCAGGCACAGTTCCTCTGGAATCCATCCTGCAAAAGATTAAATTCAACATCCTAAGATAGAAAGAGAGCCTTTCTTCACCCCAACTTCTACAGAATTCAGTTTTAAATGATTGAGGCCACCACAACAAACTCTACAAGCCCACAAGCCTTTGGTTATAATTCCCATGTGACTGGTAGAACATATCCAAGTGGTCTTGCAGGCTGAGAACAAGCAGGACACAGCATGCCTCAGCACCCTGAGGTGTATTAGAGGAGAGTTAAAAAAGTGATCCAAGGGATGGAACACCTTCTCTGCAATGAGAGGATGAGAGAGCTGGGGCTGTTCAGCCTGGAGAAGGCTCCAAGGAGGACTGAGAGCGGTCCAAGGGGGCTATAAGAAGGGGACAGCCTCTTTAGCAAGGTGTGTTCTGACAGAACAAGGGAAAATGGTTTCAAATGAAAAGAGTGGAGATCTGGGTTGGATACAGAGCTTTTTACAGTGAGGGTAGTGAGTCACTGGCACAGGTTGCCCAGAGAGGTGGTGAATGCCCCAGCCCTAGATACATCCAAGGTCAGGCTGCAGGGGGCCCCGAGCAGTAGGGGCCCTTGTTCACTGCATGGCAGTTGGACGAGGTGGTCTTAGAAGGTCCTTTCTAACTCAAACGACTTTACAAGTCCACAATCCCATCAGTCCAACACAAACCAGGGTCTGGGACTCACCCAATCCAGCCCAACCACTCTATGACAACGATTAAAGTCGGTCGGTGCGAGTCTCAAGCACCTCATTAAGCACTCTGACCCTTCTGAAGTTGTGCTAGTTCTGCAACAGGGGCTCGGGAGGACGTCCTGCTCTTCCACACAGACACAACCTTAGGGCCCAGCCCTGCCCAGCCGCCCCCCACCACCTCAGTTTCCCGAAGAGAGGCAGGGCCGAAGGAGAGGGACGAAGGCCCTATACTGCCGGCTCGCACAGACTCTGAACGCGACACGGGGCCGTACCGTCCGGGCTGTCCGAAGGGCAGCGCAGGCAGGCGGCCTGACCGCCGCTGAGGTCCACGGCGCGCTTCAGCAGGTAGCGGGCCCTCTTCCGACACAGCCCGTCCCGCTCTGTCAGCCCCTCCTGCACCAGCCGCCAGAAGCGAGGACACAGCCGCGCATCCGCCGCCGCCCCCAGGCCCCGCGGCGGCAGCAGCGCGTCGGCCAGCGCGCTCAGCGCCAGCAGCGCCCGCCCGGCCCGCGGCGTCGGCCCGCCACCCAGCAGCCCGTCCCACACGCGTCTGAACGCCGGCCCGTTGCCGCCCAGCGCCGGCAGCAGCCGCCCGGCCACCAGCGCGGCCGCCGCTTCGCCTTCGCCCTCCTCGCGCACCAGCGCCAGCGCGACAGCCGCGCAGCGCGCCACCAGCGCCGGCTCCTCCAGCCACGGCGCCGCCGCCGCCAGGGCTTCCACCGCCGCCTCCGCGCCCGGCCCGCCGCCCGCCAGCTCGGCCAGCGCGTCGCGGGCCAGACGGGCGGCCAGCGGCGCTCCGCAGAGCTGCACGCAGTACCGCAGCGCGCCCCGCGCCGCCCGACCCAGCCGCAGCTGCTCCGCGCCGCCCGCCGCCCCCTCCCCGAGGCGCAGCAGCGGCCGGCACCGCTCCAGCGCCACCTCCCAGGCGGCCCGCCGCAGCGCCTCGCCTTCCGCCTCTCCCCGCGGCCCGCCGGCGGCCAGGCGCTGGAGCAGGAGGCGCAGCGCCTCCGCGCGATCGGCGGAGAGCGGCGCGCACACGGCCCGCAGCAGCTCGCCGGGATCCCCGCCGCGAGCGAGCAGCGCGTCGGCCAGCACCACCTCCATCGCGGGCGGGGGAGCCTCTCTGCACTCTGCGCAGGCGCGGGCGGGGCCCAGCAGGCGGTGTGCGCCGCTCCCAATGGCCGCGCCCAGCTGAGGACTGAGGGGAGGGGCGGTATCCCCGTGGGTCGGGGCGGCTTGCCAGTCAAGTCGATACGAAGTGCGGCTGTCGACCTGTCCCCACTGTGCTCGCTAACCCTGTCCGTCATTGCCACGTCTCCACCTTTCTTGAACATCGCTGACACTGACTCCGCCACCTCCCTCGGCAGCCTGTGCAAATGCCTCACTACTGAGAAGAAAAAATTCCTAATATTCAACCTAAACCTCCCCTGGTGCCCATTGAGCCCATTACTTCTCGTCCTATTGCAGTTACCTGGCAGAAGAGGCCAAACTCCACCTCACCACAGCCTCCTTCCAGGGAGCTGTGGAGGGCAGTAAGTTCTCCCCTGAGCCTGCTCTTCTCCAGACTGAACAACCCCAATTCTCTCAGCTGCTCCCCATTGTTCCGGGCCCTCACCAATTTTGTTGCCCTTCTCTGGACACACTCCAGGCCCTCAGTGTCTTTCTAGTAGTGAGGGGCCCAAAACTGTACATAGTATCTGAGGTGTGGCCTCACTAGAACTGAGTGCAGGGGGACAGTCACCTCCTGGCTCCTGCTGGCTGCACCATTTCTGATACAAGCCAGGATGCCATGGGCCTTCTTGGCCACCTGGGTGCACTCCTGGCTCATGATTAGCCAGCTGTCAACTAATGACCCAGGATCCTTTTGCTCCGTGCAGCCTTCCAGCCACTCTGCCCCAAGTCTGTAGTGATGCATGGAGGTTGATGTGGCCAAAGTGCAGGACCCAGGACTTGGTCATGCTGATCTTTATCTCACTGACCTCAGTCCAGCAATCCAGCCTGTCAGGCCTTCCTACCCTCAGGCACATCATTGCTTCTCCCCAACTCAGTGTGACCTGCAAATTTACTGAGGGTACACTTAATCCCCTTGTTCAGATCATCCATAAAGATATTAAACAGGAGAGGTCCCAAGACTGACCCCTGGGGAGCACCATTCGTGACCAGTCGCCTGCTGGATTTAACTCCATCTGCCTCCGCTCTCCGGGCTTGGTCCTCCAGCCAGTTTTTTATCCAGCACAGAGCATACCTGTTGAAGCCATGGGCCGCCAGCTTCAAATGATCATTTATAAAACAGGCATTCTCTAGTCGCTGAGACCTGTCCACGTGACCATGGCAGAACACAAGTCCACCAATGTGGGAAAAGGAACAAATTTTAATCCTGCTTGTTGATAAGGTTTCTGTACACTTTAACACTTTGCATGTATTTAGTTAATAAAATACCTACTCCAGAAAAAGATCAAGAAAACAATTCAGAGATACAATTAAATGTTAAGTAAAACATTGTACCTTGTTTCACTCACACAAAAACACTTTGCAGAAGAGGAATGACAGAATGTTTGAAAAAACTGAACAGAATGCTAGCAGCTGAAAACTATTCCATGCTATAGCATGTTTTGTTTGCTTATCCAGTCACTCTGATGTCTTTAGTAATTCTTCCATTTGTTACCTAAGGCACGCAGTCAAGATATATTGTTGGCACTTCTTTTAACAGGCTTGAATAAGTCCCCACAAGTTCCAGGCACATGCAGGACCTAGCTAAATGAAGCTTTAAAGGTGTGTACGATGGGTACTAATCAAAACAATAACATATCAGGTGCTTTGTTGTTCTCCATTATTGTCTGAATTCCACCTTGCCTTTATTTTTATCACAATGGGTGCAAAATCTTATCAGCTGAAACACAGCATTTACATTTGAACTGCATTACTGCAGATTGTCAGATCAGACAAGTGGATGAGGAATTCAGCTCACAAGTGGTTAGACTAGAGAGTATCTGAGTGTGATGCAGAAATCTAAAGGGCAAAAAAAAAAAAAAAAAATCAGAAAGATAGGTAAGAAGCTAAGAAAAAGAAGGGAACAGTAGGGATTATCCCTTTCTGACTAGCACTGAAAGCAGTAGTACATTAGAAATTTCTGCTGTCTGCCAGGGAATAGGAGAAAGAGTTAAAAGGGATGAGAGAGGCAAAGAAGAAAGCCATCTCATATAGATCAGTTTGTTCTTTAGCCCTTGAATGCTTGGCTAAGAGGGATAGAGGCTGAAACGTTCAAACCAGAAGAGGAATAATGTCCAGCCAAGTAGGTGATCAGATAATTTCTGTAAGTTGGCTGTACTTTCATTTTCTTATCCTCTCAATCCTGTTTAATTTCCTCCCCTACACTGCTTCTAAATCTTTCTTCTAGCTCTTTTGGGTTGTGATGCAAGTATATTTTAATCTTTCCTCTTTTAATCACAGAATCACAGAATGGCCAGGGTTGGAAGGGACCTCAAGGATCATGGATCTCCAATCCCCTGCCACATGCAGGGCCACCAACCTCCCCATTTAATACTAGACCAGGCTGCCCAGGGCCCCATCCAGTCTGGCCTTGAACACCTCCAGGACAGGGCAACCACAACCTCTTTGGGCAGCCTGTTCCAGCACCTCGCCACTCTCTCTGTAAAGAACTTAAATTATCTGTCTCAATCAGCAAAAATTCTACTTGTAAAATGAGATTCAGCCTGTCTCTTCAGCTATTACCTTCTCTGCCTCCTCCATTTCTGAACTTACTTTCCACTTAGAGTGAGTAGGGAGTTTATCTGATCCAGTTCCATTTCAGACCCTCACTGACCAAGTTTCCTGCAGTCAGCAAGATTTACTCTCACTGAAGTTTCCAACCAAAGGAAATCTATGCTTAGTCAGTTGCAGGATCCTCTTCTAGTTATCCCTTGCTTTGTAACTTCACAAATATCCAAAATAATCTTTGACTTTATACTTTCCCATCCTTTTATCTAATGCCAAAACATTGGCTTTCACACTGACCTACCCAATGCTACCAGTCCTAATTGTCCGTACATTGGACTTTCAAGCAAGTACCTTCATGCTTCATGCTTTTATTCATGCTCACACCACCTTGTTTTCCTCTCTCATTCCACAAACATGGCTTTGTTTTAACACTGACACAAACCCTAAGCTATATATGTGAACTAATAAGATGGTCCCCTGACTGCGCTTATCTTCTCATCCATTTCAACTGCAAATTTCTTAAGGTTGCAAATGATTGCCTCCTGCACCCCTGAGGACAGTCAGTGCAGTCATATGTGTAGAGAAGAAGGATAGCACTAATTGCAAGAAGCAAAAATAATAATAATAAAAATTATAAACTGGCAATATATCAAGCCACAGGGAAGAAAAATGCAGCGTAAGTTCTGCAACTGAGTTTTTGTGAGGAGGATAATAAAAGGCAGATGAAAAGGTTGCTCCAGGGATAAGTGGTATGAAAGATGAAACTTTTGTAGCCTTTCATACACCCACACTTCCCCACATAAAGTCAGACTTGTTCAGACTCTCAAGCTCGTGAAGAGCTCAACGTCCAGCTGTAGATCCAGGAGTCTCGAGCAGCCCCACCTCTTGGAGGACTCAGGGAAGCGTGAGTGAAGGCTGCATAATCTCTGCAGACAGAAGATGGTGCTGTTGTCACTGAATTGTGCCATCCACTTTTTTTTTTTTTTTTTTTTTTTTTTTTTTTTTTTTGTGAAAAGCATGCTACTGCAGATAAAAAGAAAGGAATGGAAAAAGAAAGGTATAAAAACAACGGTAACTGCCATTTCCTCTATTTTTAATTGGACAAAATAAGAGACTTAAAGAGAAGACTGATGAACGCAAAGAAAATCAAAAGAGAGAGAGCAGATCTGCAGGTTTCAAAGGTATTAGAACAGATGAAGATGTAAAAGAAATTAAGGGAAGCAGAGAAGCAACAGACTGTATTCTGGATCACACCTTCCCCATTGCCTTCAAGACACCCTGAGCTCTGATTTTCACAAATCTGTAGTATGTGGATTGTCACTGTGAGCCATAGAGGGGAAGTCAAGCTGGTAAATCTCTAGTTATAGAGAGCGCAGTGGAATGGTCTGGAAAAGATGAATTGTGAGAAAGAATCAGATATAATCCTTTGCCATCTGTCTTTATTTTGCTATGCTGCTCAACAGAGCACTGCTGAAATCTGCAGTCATTTTTTATCTGCTCCATGTAACTGAAGATCATTCACTGTACAGACTGGAATTAGAAAGCTTCCCAGTCACAGCCTGCTTTCCCTTTTGTTGACCCTGCTTGTTTTCCCTTTTTTTTAAAAAAAAAAAGAAATAAAAAGAAAAAAGAAAAGAGAAAAAAAAAAAAGTAGGACTTCCCTTTCAGCTGTAGGCTACAGCATTTTGTCTTTAACCTCTCCCCTTTGCCAGGACTCAGAGCCAGATGGCAAAGTTAAAATGGATTTTACTGTTGGCTCATGTAGAAGTAAGAGGGCTGTTAAAATGTGCACAGCCCATCCTTCTTCAGCCTTCAGCCTGAAAAGTGTGTATAGATCTGGAAGAAATGTGACAATTGAGAAAACATCTATATGGCATCACGTTGTTTCTCCATAATGGCCTTTACCTACAGATCTGCATCCAGCAGCTCATGTAAACATTACATTATTCTAAGTACAATTCTGAGTGTTTTGCTGGATTTTAGTCTATAGCGAACTCTAATGATAATGAACTGGATAAGAGGATCTGCAATAGTGGGGAAAATACTTTGTGACTCCTACATGAATATCTACTAACTGCAACCCCAGAAGCCTTTAGTCTTTTTAAATGCCTGGAGACATTACTGGGAGTAGAGCCTTACCACAGGAAAGCAGATTAAAAAAATCCCAGATATAACCAAACCTCAGGGTCCAATCCAGTTCTTGCTTATTTCAGTGAGAACAAAGCAAAATGCCATTTTATTTTGGAGAGGACAGAAAGAAAGGAAAAAGAGAGGGCACAGGAAGGGGGCTTTCACTTTTCTTACAACTCATAGGTATCTTTATTTGCAAATATGAAGGTTTGGAACTTAGTGTGCTTTCCAAATGATGAGTATGAAGTGTTTTCTGATGCCTTAGCTTAAGAAATTGCAGCTTAGGTGAATAGCTTTTCACTGGTGAGCTGTTATCCCTTCTGGAAGCATGGAGATAGCTTTCTGTGTACACCAAAGTTATCTCTGATTTTCAGATCAGTGGAGAAATTGGTCAGGCACTGGTTGAAAGCAAAATTATTTCCTCAGTGGGAAGTTTGGTCTTGAAAGACCCAAACTACTGCTGCGTTCCACCTCTGGCAGTCTTTTACATCACTGTAAAGCAAAGGAAAACAGCTTTAAAATATTCTTCCTCATCTTCCATTGCACTTCAGATTACACTGGCTTAATTAACTTCACAAGGAAAAAGCAAAAGTCAGCTGTATCAAGATGTACTTTTAACATTTTGAGCTGTACATTGGACTTCTGAGAAGTTCTTCCAAGCTTATTCTGAATTTCCTACACTAAAAATAAAGACTCATCAATTTAGCTGAGAACAGCAGCTCTGAAAGCATTAAGCAAGAAGCACTGGTGTTTGTAAAACAGCTCCTAATGCTGTTGTCTTTAATGGGGGCGGTTAATCCTCCCTGCTTTCTCGTATTCCCAGTGATTCTCTCCAAGTGGAAGCTTGCCAGTTATTCTGCAAAATTCCTGACTCACTCCAACATTATTTAGGGCCCTCTTAATTGATTGCAGGGTATCTTCAAAGTCAGAGAAGGGCTCTTGTTAGATGCTGTAAAAGCTTTTCTGAGAGGTTACAATCTCTTCAGTTTTTGCAATGTACTTTAAAGACAGTGGGATCAAAGGACAAACCCCAAGATCAGCTCATTTTTAGAAACACATCTCTTTTACAATCTCATTATAAAGACAGGGGGGTTTGCTGTAGTTTTGAACTTGGCTTTGCAGGTCTAATTTTGGTCCGTTTCCTGCCCTGTGTACAGGAATAATAAAAAAGAGTCATTTGTCTTATTGCCACAGTATTGCTTCACTCCTTACATCTCAGTCGGGTAAAAGTGGTGCTAGCGGCCTTCTGTGTGTCTGTGAGGTCCTCCATTAGAGTTCATTCAAAGCATTTTATAGACAGCAACATGGGAAGCCTCCAAGCACACTGCTGGGGCACTTGTTACCATTTTTTTACACACAGGAAAATGTAACACAATAGCTACACCATTTGAAAACCAAAATAACTGCTAGTCAGCATGTGGACTGTAGAAACACTGTAATGGCACCCAGCATTCAGAAGCTGAATCATCTCATGAAAGTATGACTATCTTCCATCAGCTGCCCAAAAATGAAGGCATCCAAAATAACCATCCTTATTGGAGATTTTAATCTTCAGATGTTTTATTGCTTGTACACCTCCTGCCAAGACAAGACATCTAATCGGTTTAATCGGTTCTTTTTTTTTTTTTTTAATTCAGTGTCAAATAGTTCTTGGAAATTCCCATTGTAGAGTTATAGCACTATATTGTAAAAAAAATAAACTCTGCTTTCTCAAAAAAAAAAAAAAAAAAAAAAAAGAGAAAAAAAAAAGAAAGTGGAGATGGCGTTTTCTAGAAGTGTTTGACCTTAGCCCAGTTCTCTTCTGGTTTCCATTGAAATTACTGCATAAATAAATGCTGAGTGAAGCTGTTTCTTTGGAGATCTCACAATCTTTCCTTTCTTTTTTTTTTTTTTTTTTTTTTTTTTTTTTGTGGGAAGCCCATTTTATAATAGACAGTCACGTTGGAGTTACATATTTAAACCCACCCTAGAGATCTCTGACAGTTCTCTACCAGCTGTGCTTTAAAAAAATGTTTTTTACAGATCCCTGTGCAGACCTGTCCTCGGATAAAAACAAAAGCCACAGAGAAAATGCCCGACTTTTGGTTAGCTCTGCATGTAAGTCCTCAGGCAAGCTATAATAGTAAGAGTCTACTTTAAAAACACCATGACTATCAGGCTGAAATCCATGTTCTTTCCATTCCTTTCTGATAAATCTCCTCCTGTACCAAAGCTCTCCTGACCACCAATGTTGCTGCATAGCTTTTGACACTGAGTGCATGAACACCAACCACTTCCATATTCTGGACTGTAAGGCAGGCTAAAATATGCTGCTGATCTGGAAAACAAACCTAAAAATAGAGGTGGGATGTGTGCACATGCAGATGTGTATAGAAGGGGAATTTAGCATTTCCCATCTCCTGATAATTCTACGTAAAGCCAAAATCCTGTTCATGCCACCATGGAGTAATAGAAATAGGAAAGATTCATTTAGAGATAGCACACAACTTACTTTTGTCTGCAAAACGGTCTTTTACATTAGAAAGAAAAATATCAGTGCATGACTTCTTTTTATGTTTGCAACAGCAGATTAAACACTTCCTTTCTCAAAAATAAATAATAATAATAATAAAAAAACCCTACAAAAAACAAAACCAAAAAACAAAAAACACCACCAACAAAAAGCAAACAAAGCCCCCTGTATCTGGCAATACTTTGGGTAAGACATGACTTCCCATGAAGACTCAGCAACATTTATTCACTGCTATTCATTCAGGACCTCAGAAGTAGCAACATAGACCTGAGAAATGAGGGAGAGGAGAGAAAGGGAGAAGATTCAAAGGAGTAATCATGCCCTTAAAAAAACAAATACATAAATTCTCTGAATGCTAACTGCTGCAAAAACACTGACAATCCAGCAGATGGTGGAAGGAGACCGCAATGTGAAAGCAGCACTCGACATTTTGATGCCGTGAGCCCTTGTGGAAGTTGCTTACTATTCGTGATGCGCCGCAGCTGTTCACAGCAGAAATAGGACCAGAATGGTTTAGACTTCACATTTTGTGTCTAGGTGAGATCATGTAAGACTCTGACTTAGGAAGTACAAAGATATGATTTGTAAGGGCGGAGCTCAGGCTTTGCTTGAAAGCCAACTGACATCACTGTCAGTACAGAATTACTTAACTAACCTGCTGGTGGCTGCTTTTGTTCTGCATCTAATAGTTGTGGAGGAGGGAGTGGATTTTGTCTGCTTTCATTTTTCTTTCTTTATTTACCTATCAGCAAGCTTTTTGATTCCCTGTGCAGCTGGTAGCTGAAGACCATTCCTGCATTATCAAAAGCTGTCCTGGGGGAAAAGACATTGCACTTTCCAGTCATGTTTCCTCCCTTAGTGTGAGCCCCTGCAGAGCTCCTGTAGGAAGCAGGTTCCTGCCATGAGTGCAGTGACATCGAGGATCCAGAAACGTCTGCTGTAATCCCGAGAGAAACAAGCTGGGGGCCTGACATCTTGCTTTATCTGGTTCATTCTCTAAATCTCTTTCTAACTTCTGTATCTTACTTGTAGCATATCAAGATATTACACATCTGAGAGATGATTCAGGCCAGGAGCATCCTAAATTTTCTGTGTAAATGATCAACACTTGCAGAAACAGAATTAATGCAGTGTACAGCTACAATTTTGGTGGTACTTTCAGTAACGAGAATGAGCTTCAGAAATGCCAGTACAGAGCTGTAGGCACCAAGGAGCCCCTCTGTGCCACTCTCCACAAGAGCACGGCATACCTCCAAGGTCTCCCATGACAGTCAGGTATGTCGCTCATCCTGCCCTTTGCAGCAAGCAAGGAAGGCTGACATGCCAACCTACTATGTACAACTAGACATGCTTGGAATCTGTCTCATGATGTAGATAATATACTGCTTTTTTCTCCTTTCAATTTTTTTGGGAGCTAAGATATTTACCTCTATCTGAATGAGTTGTCCTTCCATGCTCGAAGATGCACTGTCCCACCTACATTTGGAAGGGTTTTGGTTCTGGACCCAGCGTGTCTATTCACATCTGTGATAGCACTGACAACTGTATTTTGCTTTAGTTTTCCAGCAATGTGTGTTCCCAGGTATTGCATCTACTCCCACAGTTACTGCTCTTTTTCTTTTGCTTTGATTTTTGCCCTGTCCATCAACGCAGCAGAGTGCATAATTCTCTGCTGTCTGCGTGTCTTCTGTTCACAGCAGGTTAAGGTATTTCAAATATCATGGAAATATGTGTTTGCAAATCATGTATTACATGAGTTAGAATTTATCTATTCAGGAAAAGAGTTTGCATTGCAGAGCAAGCTATGTCCAGAGAAATAGTGCAATGCAAACTGGAGGTGTTTCTGGGAGGTCTTTATTTCATCAATCAGAGGAGGCTTTGTCTTTCATTTGCTTCTTCCTTTTGCCTGCAACTCCCTTCATTGCTGCTGGTCACATTAATGATGCCAGTTCTCAAGTCTTCCGAAAATGTAAGCAGACTGAGCCGGGCTTTCTGTGAGGTTATTTCTCCATTCACAGATACGTATTTTCTTCGTGTTCTAAGGCATTGATAACATTTCAGGAATGTTAAGTGCTGATTTGGCTTTGCCATTTGGTGGCGATGCTGTGGTAGAAATCTGAGGATGGACCGCAAGCAAACAGCTCTTTATTCCCATGGCGTGTGATATTCCGCCTGATATAATACCTCATTGCTCTGAACTCCTCCATTCACCAGCAGTTTGAGTGGCAGCCCATAACAACTAGATCAGAGTGAGGAGAAGCATTCCTATACTCCCCACGGGCGGAGGGGAGAACAGTGTTTTTCCACTGCTCTTTTTGCTAGTTGTCCCATGCAACAGCCCATTAGATGTTGGATAGCTTCTGTCACATGTGGCCAAGACAGAGTATCACTGGCTTTCTGCACACAGACCAGCTCCAGAGAACAGCCAGGCCATTCACAAAGAAATACCCATTCCCTGCCATCTGGGTATTATGTTTTCCTGCACATTCAGCCTATCTCAGTAGATCCAGTGCTCTTGCAAATACATTTTCCCCTGCTTTCTGGCCTTCCAATAGAAGTGACCACATAATTTAATCCTGGATTTCTTCCAGATCCTTCAAGTGATGAACTTGGCTTTACCAAGCCTTACCGTGCCTCTGTATTGTTTCAGTCCAGCTGACATTCAGCTGCTGTATTTTTGGACTGTGTGCAGTGGCAGCTTTATCAATCCTAGTCTTTTCCTTGGTTTTGGATACATAAAACACAGCATGAACGCACCAGAGGCTGCACTGAAGGTGATATGGTGCTGCCAGAAGCACTCTAAAATGTTTACCAATAGTTTGCGATCACACTCTCTTAAGTGATTTCCTATTTTTGTCATACTGATGACATTTTCCACTTGCAGATATTATTGAAAGATGCAACATTTCTGTTTGGATATCTCCCCCTGTTCTGCTGGAGACATTAACACCCAGATACAGGTTAGAAAGGGGAACCTGTCTTTTTCTAAGGGGTAGCAAATCTTATTAGCAACAAGTTACATATCTGCTTCTTTATTAAAGGTAAGAGAATTCTTTATCTGCTCTTTCTCAGCCATGATAGCTGTATCCTGTGGCAATTCCAGTTGTCTGTGCTGTATCTTTGTTTAGGAGCTATACATGAAAACTGTGAGAGAAATGTTGTCAGATAAGATACCAATCCCAACAGACTCTGGATGGATTCTGTGCATCTGAGAGTAGGAATTGGTCGTGTTGCTCCAGGCTGCTGAGGTCTGTCCCAGCCCTGGGGAGATCACCAGATGTCTCCTACAAGGTATTGCAAACAATCCCAATGCCATTATGGCTTTATTCAGCTTTAGATCTATTCCCTGACTCTTTCTAACTGACAGAGTAAGATGGGATCATGATGTATCATAGCTTCTGCCACACAACCTCTGCCTCCATGCCTAGAACATCAACAGCCATTACACAGATCCCTCAGAGTCCTTTTAATACGTCTTGCTGACAGCGCTGGTGCTCTCCCAGCTCACATCTGATCCCAGCAGTGCTCTCAGCCATCTGCCCCTTCTCTTTTCTTGGATGTGGAGAGGTAGTTTCTTTCTTTATCCAGCAACTCTTGTCAGTATCCATAGATATATTAATTCCTGTCAAGCCAAGTCCTTCCTCACTTGTAGCCACTCAGCCAAACACTTCTAGTGCTTGTTGAAGTCCCTTCTGTCTTTGGAAATGAGGCAGGTTGCCTGGCCTCTCAGCAGCAGCCATACTGATATGTGATTCCTGGAAGCCCCTGACATTAGGAAAGATGCCTTACTTTTCCATCCCCTCTACTGCTTCAATTATTTTTTTTTCCTTTAATGCTGTAGTTACTCCTGGAGGCACAAGTTACAAAGATGGAAATAGATGAAGGCAATTGTATGCCTGGAAGACATCCTCCCCTTCAAACACCTCTTGATATGTGTTTTAATAGTTTCATTACAGAGATGCTAGTGAATATTGCTAGCTTGGCATATTTTTATTTTTAATTTGTTCTGCTTACCTTGACTACACAAATTGTTTGCTTCACACTTAGAGCACCTATGTGATGAGGAATCTGCTGTATGCAGCTTAAAGCAAAAGAGTTGGTGTTGCCAGCAACACTGATTTGACTTGCAATTTACTCTGCCTAATGGCATGAAGACATCGCATTGCTTTAGTTCAGCTTTGCATGGTTATGATTCCTTTCCATCTCTGACATAGTTCTAAGGAAGGCTTTGCAGCCTAACACATTTAGTCATGTCCTACCGTCTCCCTAGCATTCATTCTCCTGACTGCGTGCTGCTGCTGCCTCTTGGCACACAGCTCGGAGTTTTATTTTTGCCCTTTTGCACAGTATTAATGTCATCACCACACAAATTTTCTTATGCCATACACATTTTTCTAACAGCACCAAAACTCTCCCCGATGTTCTCTGCTTCATATTTATGCATTTGCTTCTGATGGTATTTTATGCTTCTCTGTTCTACCTGACTATGCCCACTCCACTTCTGCTCTGTTTCTGGCTGCGCCTTTGCAGCAGCTTTAGACACACCTGTAATTTACCAGCAGTGAGGACAGCTTTTCTTTCAGCAGTCTCATTGCACTTTTTTCCCACTCACGAGTCTACCACTAATTACTTCAGGACTTAAGATTTCATACTGACATGAGTCAGCCATTTTCTGTGCAGTTTGGCAGCATACCAATCTATTGTTTCTCCAGCTTCCCTTGATTACACAACAGTGGGGCAGATACTTTCTGCATGTGTCATTATTCCGAGGACTGGAAATGCTTCTGAGACACTTCTAGGATTCAGCATAGGGTTCTTGCAGTCTGCCATTGGTGTATATCCAGATACATCCAGGAGCCAGCGCCAAGTACTGCTAGTAGCGTGAATGGGCTGCTTTGGGCTTCCTGTTTACCCAGACCCAAGGCAATGTGCTAGATTTCCCATGTGACTCTAAAGAATGGCTAACAGAGCTCTTGCTGATGCTTCCCCTTTCATTTTCTGCAGCCTGGACAAAAACCTGGTAGGAACTCATGATGTCTTCTCTGTATCTCTGCGTTCTCGGGGACTGTGGGGTAATCTTATTTTGCCAGTCTTCACAGCTTCCTATGACATATGCCCAGTTAATATTTTGTCACCATACTCAATATACACACTGAGTGTGAACATAACACAGACAACCAGGGAGCTGAGCTTCTCTCTTTCCCTCTTCCTCTGGGAGCATGATAGTGGTAAGGAGCTTGCTCTGCATTGAAGCAGAGCTAGTTCCCTTTCTAGAGCTCACACAGCCCACCCCCCAGAATGAAGCTGCCAGCTTTTCTCTGGGGGGCTGTCAGGGGGCAAGGGCAGGCTCTAAACAATTAATCAGGGAAGGACTGTGGCAATGGAGACTGTGGTTTTTGTGCAGGAGTCACAGCAAGAGGGAGTTGTGAAGCCTGAAAGATGATCAGAAGATAAAATGGCAGAGGCTGAATTTCTAAAGACATTCTAATGCCAATTAGAAGCCTGAAATCTTGCTGGCTTGCCCTGCCCTAGTAATTCAGATCAAATCATGAACTGAGTTATTCCCACAAAAGGAACTGGAAATTCAATAGGTCAGATTGCCAGCTAGAATATCTCCGCACGCTCTGTCATCAGAGAACATAGTCCCATGACTGTGAGCTGCAGTTTTTCCACATGGCCATTTCTGTGGGACTTGCATCATCAACCTGCACAACAAGAAGAGCCCAAGGTCCCAGTGTAGGAGGATTTTGAAGGAAGCAAATGAAGAGTCCCAACAGAAGCTCAAATTCAGGTCATACCACCTGGTTTAGTAGACTTTTGGAACAGTACCTTCACACAAGCTCAAAGACACTGTGATTGGTGCCACATCTTAGGGTCAACTCCTTCAACTCACATCAGAAATGGGGAAAGTTAAGGACCCACAGAGCAGCTGTGCCATGACTTTGTTTCTAGCCAGGGCCACTCTCTCTCTGTGCAACACTTACTGAAACAGAAGACAGGTAAAGAATGCCTTGAAAGCTGACTCCTGATCATCAATATGGAAAGGAATATTCTGTCTCTGAGCTCTGCAGTGAGGACCTCAATCATAAAATAACATGTAGTTTTTCTAGGACAAGTAATGACACTGGAAATGAGCTACAGAAATTCTGCCCAAAATCCCCAAAGCTTTCCACTTGCCCCTAGGCAGAGAGCCCCCAGGCAATTCTGTGCAGCAGCTAATAGGTGTTAAGTCACTCATCCAGCTGCCCATGTGCTCCTCCATCAGTGAGATTCAACCGAAAATCACAGTTTGGAAGAAGAATTTCAGTGCTGCTATGAAGAATGATCATTATCTAACACAATTCTCTTTGCAAAGGCATGAATTCAGTGATTTAATAGTTCTTTCCCATTACTGACTACTGTGATACCATACACTGTATATCACATGAACAAAATAAGAGCTTTGGTGTGATCCCTCCCTGTCCCCTGCTGTCACCCTAACCTTTTATGTGAGGACTGAACATTTAAATTGTTTGCTTAAAAATTTGCAGGATTGTAGGAAAAATAATATATAAAAAATCCCTCCTAAAATGAGCTACTAATTATTAATGTGAATGCTTTTCACATCCGTTCCCTACTAACTATCTCAATGGAATGATACAGTTGAACATCTCACTGGGAAAAGATCCATTTGTCATACTTCTTTAATTTTTTATTCATTTTAAAGCATCCTGAAACTTAGCCAGCAATAAAGCAGCAAAGAAAGTACCCAAGACACCCTCTGAGAAAAGCAGTATGGTCTGGATTCTGTTCTGCCACAGATCAGTCTAAATCAGTATTCATTCCATGATGTCACTGAAACTGAATTGCTGAATGCAGAGAAGAATCCAGCCTCTCAATGCAACTCCATGATGGAAGTGCTAGAGTAAATAATGACTGTTGCTGTTTGGCTCTTTCCACTCCCCAAAAGTTCCTTAATGAATAATGAGTTTTATGAATAAGCTTTAATGAATGAGTGAATACATGCCAATGGCCAAACTAGTGAGAACACTTTTTCTCACACTTTCCTCTTCTCCTGTAGACCCACTGCCTTCCTTTGCTTCTTCAAAGCAGCAAATCCCCCTTTGAACCATCCATCAGTCACATAGAAAGCCACCACGCCCTGGCAGGGAATACCAAACTACAAATTGGCCAGGTTATAATTCCAGGACAGACATTTTGTTTGTTTTAAACATGCAACTTATGTTCTAGACTGCAAGTGCCAAAAAAGAACAAACTTTCAAGCATTTAATTCCTTCTTTTTTTCCTCCTTTAGATTAAACTCCATTTGTTTCCATCAGGCCATTCAGAGAAAGGCTGTAAAATGAACGACACAATTAATCATTTAATATAATGCATATGCAACTTCTAGCTGAAAATCACAGGGGCTTTTCTAAGTCTGCTAGCTGCCAAAAATAAATAAATAAATAAATAAATAAATAAATAAATAAATAAATAGTGGTATTTGAAGACAGCAGTTCACTTTTTTGCTTGCACTCCCAAGTACTTGAAGTATTACTGAATAAAATTTCTTGACTTCCACCAACAGAGGACAAACACATCAGCTGAAAGAAATCAGAAACAAGGCGAGACACAGTTTTGCAAGCTTACAATGCAAACTCAAAGAGCGAAGTGTGTGCTCATACTAAATACTGTAGAAATCAGTTTTGGGGACAGTTTGTCTGAAACGCCTTCCAAGTGGCTCAAGTACAACGTTCAAAAATGGAGGCACTTCCAATCAGGCAGCGCATCTGAAAATACGTAGTCATGCACCCAGAGTCATATGAATAACATGCACCTGGTCCAGCAGCAGTTTTAACTGAGCGCCTTCTGACCAAAGCAAAGGGATTTTATGGGCGCAGCTTAAAAATTAATCCCAACAAACAAATAAAACACCCCTTACAGGAGAGTTAGAAGGCAAGTGGGCAGTTTGCTATCTGATGAACTTGACTGTCTCCGTAACCAGTCCCTCCTGTTCAGTCCTGCTGGCCACCCATTCCTGCTCTGCTTGTGTTGACATTCTCTGCAAGTTTTTAACCGTGTTATTGAGTCAGGTAACACTAAAAACCAACCCATTAGCCAATTAGATTAAACAAGAGACACAAAACGGCCAAAGGGAAGGGAATGTGAACAAGTCAACATTACTCAAGGGGGTAGCAAGATGTTCCAAAATGTAATCTCAGTGTTCGTTTAGCTAAGTAAATACTCAGTCAGCCCCCATTTGCACAAGCCTTGATCACATGAAGTAATCATTTCTGGGGAAAAAAGCCACATTCCACCAGCACGGATTTTCTGTAATGAAATACTCTCCCCCAGACATACTTTTCCCAAAGCTTTGGTAGTGATTTCATTTACCTGCAGTTCATTTACTTCCCCTTCATTTCTCTCAGATCCATATGCTCTTATCTCAGGGAATGCAGCAGGAAATGCCGTGGTTTTGTTATGAGAAAAAGTCCCAAGAAAATGCTGGAGAAAGAGGGAAAGGTTAACAAAGCATGTGCTTACTGTGTTGAAATCCCCTGGCATTAGACTACACCCCAGATTTCCTCAATTGTACTCTCTTCTTTCTATTTTATTTTATTTTTTGTCCTTTTTGTGAGAACCAAAACAACCATATTAAAATACGCCTACCACTATAAATATGGTTATTTTTTTTCCTGCACTTTTACAAATTCTTCTTATTTATTTATTTATTTATTTATTTATGTATTTCAAGGACTGGACTGAACTTTGCAAATCTGATTTGCTTTTTATACTTTGGTTTTACATGTGGGAGGATTTTTCCATTTCTGGTTTCTCACTTTGTTCTGAGTGAGGGGGCGATGAGGAACTCCCTGATCTGGACTAATGGAAACCTTTGAGGGTTCCCTTATCCCACACTATGTTAATCACATGCACTTTACTAATTGCACAACTCCAGTCTCTGTGACACTGTTGTCATCTGCATCAGGCCTACCTAGTCAGAAGGGAAGATTTAAAAGTGAACATTCCCAGCAAAGCAATAGCAGGTCTTTGCGGAGGTCAGGAGCATCTAAACTCTGAAATGTTTTTGAGCCACTTTCCTCAAGAACTATCTGAGTGGAGCAGAAGGAATAATGTCTTGTAGCACTAGTGGCACACACAAAATGGAAGACGTGTACCACAATTTGGGCTCTTTCCTCCATGCCCCATTAGTGATGTGGATCAGCAGAGTTGCAGGCCATTCAGGGGAGAGGTACAGGTCTTGCGACACCACTGAAGCCCCTCTGCAGGGCACTGGTGCAACAGCTTAGGCCAGCAGTTCAGAGCCACATGCCAATCCTTCACTGGGATTGCTACAGAAGATTGATTGGGAAAGAGAGGGGAGAGGCCCAGTTTTTCCAGTATTCCAGCTATTGGCTTCCTGGGGATTTGATGCTGAGGCAAGAGCCACTGCTCTGATCCTTTGTGTAACCACACTCCTGGCCTTGTGCTCAGAGTCCTGTTAACCCCTCAAGCCCTTCACATTGCAGGTCTCCAGTACAGTACTAGCTGCTGGGCAGCAGATCCCATTGTGAAATGCAAGTATTTTATTTCCATTTGCTTATAAATGTCCCATTCCAACATCCTGGCTTTCTATAATAATTGACAAAATACACCAGCAGAGGCCTGCACACAATTAAATGGACTCACTACAGAGTTAAACTGTGTAAGACCTCTAAAATCATCATCTCTTACTTGAGCCAGCACAGAGCCTGGCATCAAGCTCTGACAGCATATTTGAAAGCAAATGAGGGATCTGCCACTGATGTCTGGCAGCCTTGGAAGTGTAATATTACAAAGACTCATAAAAGCGAATCTCAGAGTGTCTTGCTTTCATGCACCATTTTTTTTTCCCCCTTCAGTTATTTGATGTCTTGACTGCAGGAAACATCCCACCCCTTCACCGCTCTCTGGAACAAGAGCAACCGTGTCACAGAGATCACATACCCTTCAAGGCTCATCTGGTTACAATACTGCTGTCTCCCTTCCATCACACTTCACATCTGAGCTGACACTGCCTCCTTTCCTCGTGCCCTTCCCCGTGCAGGGATCACCTTGGCAGGATGCTGCCCTCCATCCAGCAGCCGTAATGGCACCCGTCCAAGAGGAGGAACTGATGAGCCATCACATTTCCCATCCAGTAGCAGCAGGGACCTGGCTTGATTGCCCTCTTGAAAACGCTGGGGCCAGATGGAAATTCCCACTTGGAGAAAACTCTCCAAAATGCACGTATCCATTGGATGTTACTGGGCAAAAACAAATAGAGGAGTCTGTTTATGTCTCTAAAGCCTGTCCCTGCTCTAACTTGACTTCAGGCCTAGTTATTCCTGTTGTGCTTAGTGCAATAGGTTACCACTGTCAACATGAGGATTTATTGGGGCAGCCAAGAACCGCCTGACTCAGCACAGTCAGGGCTTAACAGCTCCATGAGAAAGGACAGAGGGAAATCAGCACAGAGGATGGCATCACCATCGTTCATTACAAAGTACAAAATAAAATACAGCATCTGGGGAATTTAAACTCTCCATCCCAACTAAAACCACTCTGCCATTCTGAACAAAGTCTGGAGGATGTCTAAGCCTGGCTGGAGTTTAACACTCCCTGACCTGGTCTGCGAGGTGAAAGAGACGTGCAACACGGCAATATTGGGCATTAGCTTCCCCTTTTCACATAGTACTGACCACACTTCCACCTCCACAGCACACTTCCTGAGTGGGTCAGACCCACAGACCATCTCTTCTCCCCTCCATGTTACAAACCTGTTGCAATCTCCTCATTTCCCTGCCTGAGGTCAGCAAAATGAGGATTAAAAAACAAAACCAAAAAAGCACCAAAATGTGCTGGCGCACACTCTCCAATGCACTTGCTTCTTATAACGGCAGGGGTAGAGAAAAGCTGCAGAAGGTACATGAGGTACTCTCTCCTTACTGCCTAGCTGGAGAGACACTATTCCAGCATATTTTCCTGGGCTGACATTTCAAACATGATTTTTTGAGTGGGATTTGTCTCACCCTGCTTTAGAGATCTGCATCTGAGCCGGTCACCCTTCATATTGAATGAAGAGAAATAGGCATGTCTGGGATGTGAATCATCTGATCGCTTTATACATCTCCTTTAGACTAAGATGAATCACACTCCAGAAGTGCTTATTTTTCTCCACTGACTATAAAGGGAACCAAGATGAATACTCAGATACAGACTTCTACGTTTGGTCAGATGAGTCTTACTCTGCACCTTCTGGGAAAAAGCTCCAGGTAATATCCTCTGCAGGGGCAGCTGCCACACTGCCTGTCACTCACCCACAGCCTGCATACACATCTGAACACCAGACTTTGCTGGAAGAATCTGCAGGAATTAAAGAGAGAAATGACTAGGCTATGTACAACTATTGAAGGAAACCCCAGGAAGGAAGGATAAGATTGGAAGAATATGCACAGTAAGAATTACCATTATTGACAAAGCAAACACTAATTCTGTGGGAAAAGCCACCCTCTTTTCTACTGGCACTTGTAACACCAGGGACCAAAATAGAAAAAGAATGATCAATTACCAGCAGCTTTTGAATATTTCACATAACACAAGAAAAAAAGAAAGGAAAAGGAAGCATCCATCTGGAGAACTGAGTTCACCCCAGCAGGGGTCCGTGCAGGCAGTAACTGCTGGGCTGATTCCTGGCACGTTCCCAACAGCAGAAAGCTGATGTGCAGAATGCAGGGCAGTGGCAGAGGTACACTGCCTGTTGGCACAGTGCTTCACTGCACTGTGCTACACCAAGACAGCCATGATTTATGGCCTTTCTCCCTACCACACGCACCCATTTCAACCCACTGCTGCCAGGAGCCAGTGAGTTCTCCCGAAGTCCAACCCTGACTTGCACTCATATGGTATTCCTATTGATCTAATTTTGTAGATAGGTATGTGCTACTTATATTTATTGCAGGCAAGTTGGTTGTAAGAGTTCACTGAGGATCAGCTCGCTTCATGAATGTGACACTTGGCTCATACTGTGGTTGTTCAGTGGAACCAATTAGAATCATTATCTCGCTTGTGATACACTCCCTAGCCACAACAGCACTTTTCACGACACCTCCCTGACACAAGGCTTCCTTGACCAATCAAGGTATTTTCAATAGACATCCTTTGTAGTTCTTAAAGTTCAGAAATCTCCTTGCCTCCTGCTCCATGTCTGCAAGAGTACTTACTTGCCCTCAGAGGCATCCAAAAATACAACACGTCTCACATGAGGCACATACTAGCCAGAAATAGCTAGTGTTTCCATCAGGCATGGCTATCTACCCTTTGGTCTTCCAAGCATCCACTATACCCACATTCTGCAGCTACGCAAGGGAACATTCACTTGCTCCTTTTTCTGGCCCAAGTATCCAGAAAGAGATTTCTTAAGTCAGGGCACAGGAGGACAAGATGGATTTCTGAGCACGACAGTGGAAATCATAGCACTGTTGGTATCTGCTAGCACAAACCAATAAAACATCCAGGACAAACATGACTGCTGGTTAAAAACAAACAAAACGGATCTTTGTAATGTTGATGAAATATTAAAAGTTCATTTTATTTTTACAAAGGTAATTCAAAACATCTGGAATCTCAAATGAGTCTCTGTACACAACATTTCAATCCAGGTTCCGTGACATTCGTGGAATTTCCCCTGCACTTTACTCCTAACCAAGCTGACTGGCTGAAGGGAACCAGACTTCTTTCCTCTGTTAGGAGAAACAGCTGGACACTGAATTTCTGCTTTGCATGGACAAACACTAGCAGCTTAGGAGCCATTTTTAATGTGAGTGCTTGGCTGAGCATCCAACCCCAAACCAATTCCTAAATTCCTCTGGCATCACAAAAGGACAAACGATACCTTTCTTCCCAGGCCTGGCATAGCTCTCCTGTACCACTCTGGCACATGTCACCCCTCTGCAAACTCAGGAGTTGACTCACCTGGAGATGACTTGTTTTAAAGTATACTCTGAAAACAAAAGGCAACATGCCCAGCACTGGGGCTCTGGTAAGCAAGTTACCCATCTGCAGCCACTTTATTTTCCACGTCAGAAGGAGATGGGTAAAGCTGAGGCAGATTTCAGCCTGAGGACCTGTGTGAACCATCAGAAAGCCACACCTTTGTAACTCAGTATTTCCGTGGGCTGCATCTGACTTTCTCTGCTTGCAGCAGCAGAAAGTTGCACCATATGTCACCTGCCTGGAATATCAAGCATTTGGCTTAAAAAGCACAGTGTCAAGGGAAAACAATGACTAAGACCAAGTCACCGTGGAGTGCAGTCCCAAGGGGAGTACCTGCAGACAGTTGAGCAAATTGGTATGGATGTACATTAGCTTGCCAGAGCTGCATCCAGTGCTAATTTAATGAAATATTGCTGCAGTACAAATAGGGGCAGGAATATTGTCCTCCAATGACCGGTTTCAGTGAGCTGTTTCAGACCACCCTTGTTCAAAACTGCTCCAGCTGAGCTGGCATGCTTAGATCAGAAGAAAAACATGATTTGACAAATTGGTGCCAACTTCTAAGGAAGGCTTTCTTCCAACAGTCAGTCTTAAAGCCTGGTCAGCGCAGCTCCTGAAGCCTTTCTCTGTTATTCTGACCCACATACGGAAAGAGAACATCACAAATGCAGCTTACACAGATAAGATTCATAGATTGTTATGTGCTGTGAGGCCCGCTTCTGCGTTGGCTGAGCTTGGTGGTGAGGTTCCTGCCTTTTCTGAGAGCACAGGTGTCCCCCTGCCGCCAAGTACACAGGGGAAGAAGGGGAAGCACAGCTCAGGAGCAACCCAGCACCCACCTTCCACGGCTGTTCTGTTCAGTGACTGCAAGCTGTACTCTTGTGTGGTAGAAGTTTCAGGGACTCAGACATCACTGGGATTCTTCAAAGCCTCTCTCTGCAGTACAAAAGACCTCATCTTGCAGCTTTCTGGGGCTAGGAGACAGTTCATTCACAGCACCATCAAAATTCAAACCTATTCAAGAGCTGACCTTCATTCAGCTATCTATTTGAATAATAACACAGGCAATCAGGATAGAGCAATTATATTTTCAGGGCTCCGCTTCTGAAGGTTTTGCCATGTATTTAACTTTACCTCTGAAAATGCCCTCTGCCACAGACAGAAATGTTGTGTTAAATATAGAAATGTGTGATAGCAGCAGACAGAGAGGAGCCATGGGGCTGACAGTAGCGAAGAACCCAGGCTGTGAGGGAAGATCTGGGGCTCATCTCTCTGGATGAGATACCCAGGGTCTACAGCAGAGAAAATGAGGGAAGGAGGTGATCCTGGAAGCAGGATGCTTCTCAGAGAAAGAACCACCTCCCTTCCCCTTGCCCTCCCCATGGCACTGGCCCTGTGTGGGGCTCCTCCTCCTTCACAGAGACAATCTCCTTCACGAAGGCAGCCATAGCCCTGCAGCCTCCCTCCCACACCGGCCTCTTCAGCAGCTCAGAGGCAAAAGCAGCTCCAGATGGGGACAGCCCTGCCTTGGGCACCTGTGTTCACAGCATCAAGGCCAGCTGCTCAGCTGGGACTCGTTCCTCTTTCTTTCCAGGCGGGTAACACACAGCCAAATGCCCCTGGGTCTGGAAGCCAACATTCTCCACCTGCCTCCAGCACATGACCCTGTCCCAGTTTTGGATTACCCCCGTCTGTTACATTTTTTCCACCTCCCTCTCGCAGGGCAGGCAGAGGCAGCACAAGGACAAGCATAGCACAGGCGCCCAGCCGTGTCTGGCTCTGGCTCTGAGGAGCAGCAGGGGCCAGGGAAGCTGGAATTTGGACCAAGTGGCCGAGCAGTGTCTGTTGCCGCACAAGGCTCAGGGGCTTTTAAGCAAGCACCCCAAAGCTGCGGGGGACAAGGCTGCTCCACTGGGTGTTTCCCTCTCTCCTCAGCCAGTGTTGAGGGCCCCACGTTTCCCCAGATAAGGCAGAACTGAGTCACCAGTCCCTGGTCTATCTAGGGCAAAGCCAGCCCTGCCAGCTGGAACCCTGCCAGGTGGAACCCTGCACACAGGCAGGCACATGGCTCAGGCAGGAGCCTCGGTCCCCTCACAAATGTACGTACATGGGTGGACATGAGAGCTCGGCTCGCAGCCTGAAGGCCAACACTGCTAATTTAGGCTGCTACACTGGGTCGCTCAGAAACCCTTTTCCCGCCCCTCAGCTCTGATGCAACTGCAGACAGAGACCTCTTGGCTCCGCTGGGACCCCGCACACCTCCCACTCCATCCCACCCCATCTTCCTCCCCCTGCTGCTGGAGCTTCAGGAGTGCTGATGCCTTCTGCAGCCCAAGGAAACAGCTCTCTGTGGGGTGCTACAGAAGAGGTGAATTCCACCACTGGGATCAAATTCCTCAAGCAAAAAAAAAATGGAAGTCCTTCAGTGCTGGATGAAGAGTGCAACATAGCAGTGCTTGCGGTGCCTTGGCAGAGCCGGGCTTTAACTGGCAGCACTTCTCTCTGATCTGACTGGGGTCGGTGAAATGACAGTGATACATTCTCAGGAGTGCTGAGTAACACTCCTTGACCAAAACTGAGTTACTCACAAAGTGATTTCTCAGAATGACGTCTCCTCTTGCTCTTCGCTAAGTATTAAATTACACTGCTGTGATTAATTACTACAGCAACTGCGAGGCAAACTTGAAATTGTCACCTAAGAACAAAAGGTCTTTGAGATAGGGGATGTTTACTTTTAGCTGAAAGGGCACACGTTCAAATTTGGTAAACTGTACGTTGCTCGCATTTAGATTCCTCAGGCAGAAATAGCAGCTGGCTGCACGGAGAAGCAGAAAGGTGAAAATGTCATTGGAGAAAACCTCCAAGTATTTCTCACAATTGGCACTAACAAATGGCTTCCGGAAGCTAGAGGTCACTGCACACACAGTCCTGGAGCTTTCAGGCATTAACCTGAAGTTATTGTATTTAACTTGCATTCCTAAAGCAAGGTCAGATGGTTTACCCCAAATGTTAGCAAATTCCAACAAGTAATCTAACACAGACGCTTCCATTCGCTCCAGTGGGATGCTTTGGAGGCAAAAAAGGAGTGGTTTCGAGCAGGGCTGCCGCTTTCCCAGTGCACACAAACAGCAATCGCACTGCAGATGGGCTTTTTGCTTCCCCCAGAACCGACCGTAAATTCCGTAGTCCTCCCCCAAGAGATATTAAGCCCAGTCTACAGAGACAGATAATTTTTTAATGTACCAGGCAGTGGGAGACACTAGCTACTCTGTCACCTAAGTGTTTTTGGAAGAGGAAAAAGAGCTATTCAGCATTAAAGATTCAGGAATGTCTGTTGACATATTAAGGAAACAGCCTCGGGGGACAGCTGACATGGCTCCAAGAAGCATTACCAAGGGAACAGTGACGCAAATGCCTTCCATTTTTACAGGCTGGCAGCTCGCCAGGTTCCCTCGCCTGATGTCTGATGTAATGCTAATCCCTATCTGGGTTAGCACTCGGATATCAACCACAGCAGCTCACTATGCTGCAATCAATACAGCACACTTTTTATAGAAGAGCGTATAAAAAAAAAATCTGCTCTAATCTACCAGGAATATGTACAGTAGAGTAACAGCGGGGGAAATCTAATGGCTAACCTGGAACTCACCCCGAGCACGCTTCTGCGGGTATACATGTGTGCACACGGTTCTGCACAGACCCACGTACGCCCTGAAGCACAGTGAGCCCAAGCAAGGGCCACATGCTGGGAAGGGCTGGGTGTCCACCGGGGGAAGAAGAGCCTTCCAGTTGCTCCATTGAGTGATACACAAGCAAAATGGGGGTGGAAAATAAAATGGGCTATTGGTAATAATATGGGATAAAATGTTTCTTTGTGTACTAATGATGACATGTTGCAATTCTCTATGAGCTCCCAAGGGCTCCATGGGGATTAATGAAGTCTCACAAGTCAGACAGGAGAGCCCGGATACACGGCGCCAAGGCTGGGTGAAGGACTCCCAGCCAGGCATGGCATTCAGCAGTCAAAGCACGTCAGCTCCAGAGTCAGCATGACAATTTGTCATAGCGGACACCGACATCAGCACCTTGAGAAAAGAAATGTGCAGGGGAGTATCCAGGAAAGGAATCCAGGGATCCTGAATTACTATGTCATTATCTAAGCAGTAATTTGGCTTGCTTAGAGGAGAAGAACGATGAAATCTTGAGTAACCTCCACTGAGTATAGCCTCAGATTTACACCATATGTCAGGGAAAGCACTTCCAGTCCTTAACTGCACCCCAAAACCACTCCAGGGCACTGCTTTGCTGCTTACTGATAGTGCAGCTCACGGGGTCACAAACCACGAACCTTGCAGCTTACAAGGTCACCAGCCTGCATCCTGTCAGCAGCAACCCCACACCAATTTATTTCCTATGATGTTGGTATCCTAACTGTGAAAGCTGCTAAGTTTGTTCTTGCCCCCAAGAAAATTTTGAGGTGAACATTGTGGGTAATAAAATAGTTGAATTCCAGCCTGCATCCAATGCCTAGTGCGGCTGGCACCCTTGCAAGCCAATGCACCACTTCCTCCTATATCTCTTTTGTCAGATAAAATTTAAAGTTTTAAAGTTGGGAAAAGAACACTTCAAAATAAAAGCTGTTTCAGTACTATTTGCTCTTGTGTTGACTCCTGGCAGATGCAGAAAGAACGTTGACCTCATCATTCAGGTTTTCCAGAGGGAGTCAGCTTCACAGAACAGCCTGAATGCTGGGTTGGTATTTTGGGTACTTACAAGAAAATCCATTTACAGGAAGATGAAAATGGCAACCCTCCCAGGCCACACTCGGCAACCTTTCCACAGCAGCCAGAGTTGATTTGACCCAGTAACTGCCACTACCTTACAGAGTAACCCCCTACCTTAACCTCTGGCACTGAAACCAGAGGACATCAGTGTCCGCCCTCTTAGCCCATAACTGCTTGAGCAGCCACATGGCATGAAGCTCCCCTGGGATGCTCACTGTCACCAGGCCACAACCTCACACATCTGCCAGGAACTGCCTTGCATTCCTGCTTCTCTTTTGCCAGCAGCCGCCATGGCACAATGCTGCTTCTGCTCCCCGCTCTGTTCTTTATTCCCCCCCAGCTGGGCCCGGTCCAGAGCAACAATGGCTCTGAAGACAATGTCTGGCCTCGTAACTTCTTACTTGACGGCTCTCCAGAAGACATGACTCCTTGCATTCACCCTCCCCACACATGCACACACTGTTGCCTGGTCTGATATTAACTCTTTTCCCTCAGCCCACCATCAGTGCAGCTCTCAGCTTGCATGCTAGCTCCTTCAGCCTCCACACCTTCTCAATGGGTTCAGTATGCACTTACAGAGGCATTCCCGCTGCAGTGCTTTGGCAGACAATCTCCAGCCTTACTCACCCCATAGTTCTTCAGTCGCATGCAGTTTCTGCAGCATTCCTGATGGATCCACGAGCAGTGTGCCTGATATAACTAACCTCCCACCTTGGAGAATTTCCATTCTCTGATGCTGACAAAAAAAGTGTCCTCCGCTGCAATGCAATGCTTTTAATGACCAAGTAATTGCCTCTAGTTTTCAAAAAGAACATGGTCGGTGTGAATGATGGTCTTGTTATAACAGCCTCATGAAACAGGCCAGTACAGAACATTAAAACAGCAATGTTACCCTCTCTTCAACTCATGAAGAGATGAAATGTTTGATGACCAAGGAGCCTCTATTCTTAAACAAAGGGCTTCGCTGGTTTTGCTCACTTCAGAATAAGCAGGAAAGAGTCATACAGCTTAAGGTACATTTGCAAACACCATACACATGGCAGTGCTCCAGATGTATCTTCCCTTTGCGGCCCTTGCATGCATGGAGGGGGGGTAACCGCAGGCCCAGTCCTCCACAATGGCAGTTAGTACTGACCTCATGGAATTATGATACAATGCCTTTGGGAAAAGAAAATTCAGTCTCTTCTATACAATCCATAAGATATTTGCACAATTTTTAACATACGTGCTTATGTTTCCTTAATATTTAACAAAATGCTTAAGAACAAACACATTTTTAAAACGTTGATGTAATTACAATTTGCTGTGCTTGAATTCTGAATGGAGAACAGTCTCCATTATTTTTTCCACATGCTCATACGACATTATATTAAAAGCATCTTTTACTCAGTCAGACGTGTTGTGTGCTTCATAAACACTTTGCACAGTTGGAAACTTTAATGTTCAGCAAAAATTGGATCACCATAAATACAGTGCAGAGAATCACCACTGCAGTCAATGGTCTGAGCTCTGAGCATGGGGGTTGATCAGCAGGGGCTCATTCATGAGGACCCCAGCCAAAGGGATATACTCTGAATGTGCACACAGCTCAGCTGGGTTCCTCGGGACTGCTGAATGGTGGAATCTCTTCTCCAGACAACACATAGCTCAAGCAAAAAGTCTCCAGACAAATTAATACTCTGGTCTAGGTGGAGTTATATTGTTAAATTTTAAAATACAAGATACATATCAGCCAGTGTCAGTGCTGTGCGAGTTTCACTGCCCTGCTGGTGCGGTCCAGTAACCTCTGACAGTCCAATTAATGTGACTCAGACATTATCACTCAGTTTCTCTTACTGAAACCACCCAATTCATTGGCCTGCTCCAAGAGTTATTCAGAGAACTCCAGAAAGATCACCATAGTATCTTTTTGAAATGTTCACGCAAGGCTGATGTTCATAATCTCTAGTGACCAATTAGTAAAACTAGGCCATTTTCAGGGCAAAATCCTTAGACAAAATTCCAGGAGTGGGTGGATGCCAGCTTCTCTCTCAGTGCAAATACGGTTCTGTATTCTCACTGCAAGAATCATCCTTACCCAGGCCACTTCATGCAGCAGCTGGGGATTTCCATTTTTCCAGAGCATAAACACAGTAAACCTTGGCTGTTGATTGGTCTCCATTTTCAAACCCTCTGATTCTGTTCCAAAACGAAAGCCCCCTCAGGTGCAAAATTCCCAACTAGAATACTATGTGTGCTACGTGAAGAGCTGCAGTCAGAGGGTAGATGGATGCATTCGTTCCAGTTCCACAATAATGCAAGGGTCAGAAATAAAACATCAGCAATCAAAAGCATTACAGGAACATTTCCTTTATTATGTATCATCCTAAATATACACCCATAAATATACATTGGCAGCTTGTGAGAGATACAAGCCTGTTCTTACGCTTTAATGCCTGATGACATCTTCACGTGACAGCAACATGGTTCTACGACATGCAGGAAATGCTGCTGGTTGAAACAGGCATTTGGTAAAGGAAAATTCAGCCTGTCTTTCCCTGAAGAATACTGAAACTGGAGCATTCTTTCATGAACTAATGGGAATGCTGTTCCTTTTATTCCTAGCAGCAACTGTGTGGCAATTGGTAACAGTTTACCTCTCTGGTTTTCACCTCGAGCTCTCTTTTTGATATGCTGTTGCCTGTCCCAGACACATTCTAGTCAGGGAGTGAGGTGAGGTGTGTAAAACCCCATTAGTCTTGTGCAGAGTATCTGTGTTCCTCATCAGATGATGTGCCCAGAGTCTGTACAGGCTTCCTACTCCTTCCATCTTGATGCTTCCAGAACAGGGCTGTATCCAACCCCACATGTCCTGCTGGATGGACATCCAGACTCCTCAGACTGTATAATGTGAGGACCACAGAGCACAGGGTTCTAAACAGTTCTAAAACTATTCAAGAAATTGCTTTAGCCTAGGGCACAGGGTCTGGGTTTGATTTCACACTCCTGCTCAAGCATGAATTAGCTGGAGAGGGAGTCTTCTTTTTTGCAGCATCTCCATCTAAAGGTGTATTTCTCTCTGTGAAAAGAGCCACCAAGGAAAATATTTAGCCTTGTACCTTTACATGAAAACTCAGCTACATGAGAGCTGGTCTAGTGACCAACATGTGCTTAGGGAAGTCAAAGAGAGTGACACTTCTTCATCCTACCTGTCAGGTCTTCTTTCTCCATTCCATTGTATGCAGCCATATGGCTCTGACCACTGAAAGAGCCGTGCACGGATTTGACCAGCTAGAATCACTCCACTCCTGGGTCATCACCATATTCAATTTTGGCTCTGTACTGAAGTGACACAATAGACATGGGAATTGAACGCACAAAAACTACTAACCTTTGATCCTATCTCTGCAACAGAATCCCTTGGTGGCTTTAGGCAAGGTACTTAACATCTCTGCCTCAGTTTTCCATGTGCAGAAGGGGCCTGATAATACTCAGCCACCTACTCCACAGGGGAGTCCTGAGGATTCATTTCTTAATGTAAAGTGGCTTGAAGATGAAAACCTGCATGTAAGTGCCAAGTGGTATTACAGTTACCCAGGTTTAGCTTCAATTTTGGAGACTCGCTTTCCTTTCTGAAATGAGGAGAAGTATTCCCCTTAGTCTACTGAGATTTCTGTCTTGTGCTGTATTTCCTACGGAACAGGGAAGGAGGGCTGGGAGCGTGGAGAAAAACGTGTCTCCTTGAATCTCAGTCTACCTTTCACATCCTTGCCGGAAATTGTTTTGAAAGTGCTCAATGCTTGCTGCAATATGCTGCAGTCACAAGGCAAAATTTTTACTCTTTCAAGGATGCTTTATGAGCCCCAGGAATAACTCATCTCTAGCAGGGATGGTTAAGCATAATGTCGAGAGTCTATGATTTTCCCCAGAGGCAGAGAAATCATTCCAAGCTTATTTTCAATTTGGTCACGAAACTTTAACAAGAAAATATGCAAGGCCGTTCTGGCAATGATTGGAATATGTACATTAAGACCAAGCAAGGGAGGGTGTGTGTGTGGAAGGGGGTGGTTTGATCAACCAAGTTACTTCCTTCTATCTTCCATGAGCTAAATTTTTGAGTTTAAGCAACAATTTGTGTATGGTCCACTATTTTCACAGCTATGCGGTCAACACGATGCTTGGCCAGCATCTTTAAGTAGGCTGGCATAGCTGCACTGGACAAAAGCAGTGATGGAGAGCAGAGGAACCAGTTGTTCTAGCACTGGCTGCAGTGAGAGCACAAGTGCAGCAAACAAAAGGACTGACCCAGTATTTGCAAATGCTAAGATTATTGAAAACAAAGGAAATAATTTTGTCACCCCAGAAAAAAAAAATAATATGGTCTTTCATGATTGTTCTGAAAAAGCCACTTCCATAAACTGCTGCCACTCCTAAGAATTCAGAGCATGCAGCTAATGCCCATGGCTCCACTTCCAGCTTCATTAATATGAGATTTTGGCACCGCAGGAGCACCTTCTTGTGCATGCTGGATCCAGATCTGACCTAAGCACACAATTACGTTTCTGTTGAAATAGCCAGAGTGCACAATGTGGTATTTATGCCAGTTTTGTGCTGATTGGCAGACAGACGTTACCTGACTCGGTATGATGTCTGCCAGAATTTGTCAAACATATTTGAACCAGCATGGTAAGTGCTTGGCAGCACCTGGCTGTGATGTCCTGGCCCAGCGCACGGCATTCTATGTCAGATTTGCTATCCCGTGGAACAGCTGTTCAAGACATGCCAAACAGTCACACGCCTTTCTTATATTAATCAAACTGCTCTGCCCCTTTGTTGTAAGATATTGTTAAGATACTGTTCAATTCCCATATGCATAGCAGGGATTATATAATTCCAGAGAAAAGGGCTTCATGTTTCTTAGCGGTGCAGTAATTGCCAGGTCCATCCGCTTCCTGAATTTAAAAAGTTTATGTCTCACTTCAGTAAGTAAATGAAAGACACCGAGTTAATATAAGCAAAACATGGAAAGAAAAGAAGGGTCAGATGAGAACAGAAACCCACTGCCTGCTCCTGCTTTTCTGACTTCCCATTGAGTGGTGTGTGGAGCCAAGCCACCGTGCACTCTGAGTTGCTCCACTTTCAACAAATGTTGGTTAAGTCCTGCAGGATCAGAGCCAGCATTGGGATTCTCAAGCATTCTGGCAAGAGGTATCTGCTGGGATCCTCCCTTCCTCATCGTCCCTCCCAGGCAGAACAGAGTCGTTTACAACAAAGTGGGTGGGAGGGCTCAGAAATCTTTGAGCCCCAACAGCTTGCCCAGGCAACGTCAAGGATGGCCACATGCACACTGGGGATGTCAGCATCTGAATTATTTTCTAGAAACAATTCCCTCTGAAGGGAGCAGTCCTTCAGACAAAGCCTTGTGACACATTCTGGTGATTTTTAAGCTATTTTCTCTTCCTTCTCTTATAATTGCTTTGTTATGGAACTCATAATGATCATCCAGAAGTGGTCAAAAGAACCACAGAAACAAAATGTCTCTTGGGACATTGCAACACAATACTGAACCAGTAAGAAGAAACTTCACTGACTTAAGAGCAGCATGAGTCTCTTTGCTTTACCTGCTTTCTCCCATGTCACTCTCTTATTTGCCCTCTTTTCACCTCCAATATATTTGTCTTCTCCATATCATTCTTTTCTCTCCTGGTCTGTATTCTCTCTTCCCAAAATAATTCTCTTCTCTTGTCCATTATGCTCCCTCTCTTGCTCTTTTTCTATTCACAGTGGTTTTACCTACTTCCCTCTTTTCTCATTAGCCATTCCCACTAATTCCTGGCAACTATCCTCCTCAATTTCTTTGCTCCTGCTTGTCAGTTCTCCCTCTCCAACCCCATTTCTTCCTGTCTGATGTTTTCTTTTCTTTGGTCTTTACCTCCCTGAGGAAATTC
Source organism: Lagopus muta (assembly GCF_023343835.1). Taxonomy (NCBI): domain Eukaryota; kingdom Metazoa; phylum Chordata; class Aves; order Galliformes; family Phasianidae; genus Lagopus; species Lagopus muta. The sequence goes on from NC_064434.1 coordinate 72,028,015, forward strand.
ACTTCTCTCACTCCAAGTCATGCAACTTCCTCCTCCCGAGTCTTGTAATAACAGAATCACAGAATGATTTGGGTTGGAAGGGACCTTAAAGATCACCACATTCCAACCCCACTGCCATTGGCAGGGACATCTTCTAGGTTGCCGAAAGCCCCATCCAACCTGTCTTTGAAATCCTTCCCTTACATACACTGTAAGTCATTCTCATCCTCTCTCGCCTCATTGCCCTGGAAATCTTTTCTGTCCCTACCCATTGGATACCCAGCAAGACGTCCCTCCCAAGCTTCAGATGTCACTACAGCCAAAGGAGCCACCATCATGGGAAGGACACTTACAGACTAGGTTGAAAAGAAGCTCTGCTTGTGTGCAATCTAACTCACAGGGAGGTTATTAGTTGTGAGTATCAAAGAGTGGGTCAGCAGACAGGAAAATCCCCAGCTTATCAGTTTCTCCTTTAGCAGCTATGGCTGTTGTGCCGCTGTTGTTAATCCTCTTCTGCTTTTCGAGTGCTTGGTGCCGCACAGACAAAAGGCTGCTTGATACCCTTTCTCTTGTCCTTCCTGGTAGTAGAGAGGTTCCTCTGGTCACAGGCACACAGCAGTAGAGCCAGATCCCCTCTTCCCATTATGCTGGTATGCAGCTTGGAGGCAAGTCAGCTCTTTGGATGAGATGCTCTTTCCTGTGGCTGGAAGTTGCATCAGAAGTTCACCGCAGAGGACAGCTAAGACACCGGGCAGCTCCAGCCAGTGCCTGGCGGGGGGTTTTTTTGCACTGCTTTTGTGGGCCTCATCCAGGGACTTCCCCACCGTGCTGTGAACTGGCCCACCGACAGGAGAGCCACACAGAAACGGAGTGCTGGAGCTGGACACCAGCCATATAGAAATTGTGTACAGTGTGATGTTAAGTTGCTGTACTGAATCTCCTTTGCTCATGACCAGCTTCTACTCTGAATACTTTTTTCATTGAAAAAAAAAAATCTAGAAACTGGCTGGGCTGTTTCCCAAGGGCGCCATCACTAAGTCAACAATCTTGTGCTGTAAATATGTGTGTCCCATTGTTAGAACGGGAGAGCCAGCGCTGACCGGGGTTTGTAAGGAACACCCACTAAGATCCCCAGATGCTGAGCAACCAAGTTTAAAGCTCCCAGGGCCAGTGCCTTGCAAGAGCAGGAGCCAAGTACAGCGGAGCAACAGACGAACGTTTGCTTTTCTGCTCCATATCCTTCCCAGCGCTTCCCCTAAGGAACCTAGAGGATTAGTGATTTTTGGATGCAGAGCCTACATGCATGCAAATATATATGAAACCGGCAAACACTACCTCTATTAAACCCGCAGAGGAGCTCAGGTCCTGATGGGACCCAGCTCTGAGGCCTTTGCTGAGCCTCACAGGAAGGCTAACGCCATGGCAGAGCCAGAAACAGAGCCCAGACCTGCTGGCTCCATGCTGCAGGCTCCAGCGGCAACACCTCTTCCCTCTGCCACCGTGCTCGCCATGAGCTACGTTGGCCAGACCAGAAAAGACGTTCAAAATAAATAAAACCCACTTCTCCTGCCAAGTTTTAAAAAACATTTTCTTGTCATGGCGGGTTGTTTTTCTCTCGCTAGACGCTGGGCAGTCTCCACCGAATGAGACAGCTTTCCTTTCTTCTCCAGGAAACACAGTTGTCTCCCACATGTTGTACTTAATGTAGCTCAGGCGAATGTTTGAGGAAATTCCCCCTAATTCAGTGAAATCGTTAGCTTGGCAGTGGTGCTCTGGAAACAGGACCCAAGGATTGCATCGGATTTCTTTTCTTTTTTTTTTTTTCTTTCCTTTTTAAAGCGCACAGGAGAGCTTAGGCTCAGAATGGGCTGCTGAGGAAGACAGAAACTCATGTTACATATAAAGGATTTGGCAGGCCTCGACACAGAAATTTCCAGAAGTGTTTGCGTGGCAACAGCTCCATGCCAATCCACATTTTTCAGCTATCCTGGCCGGCTGCCCGGCCGACAAGAAAGTCTTGTATCTCCGCACAGCTTACTGGCTTCCCTGAGGAGTTTCCATGCTGCATGGCAACATTGGATAATCTTATTTGCGCGCCAGAAAAACTCCTGCTACTTACACTGTTACTAAATACCAGATGTGCTTAATAAAGAGTAAGTGGAGCCAAACCTAGGGTAATCACATAACCTATCATTAACATTTTCTAAAAACAAAAATGCAATTGGAACAGCAGATTACTGTTTTGCTTTGTTTGCTTTACGCCCTATTACTGGAACCCCTGGGGTGCTGGGAACAGAGCGCGGTAGGAGCAGACAGCTCTGGCACGGCTGATGACATTGTTTACAATCACACCCCTGCACATCTGAAACATGTGTGAGAAAGTAAGGGCTAAGCAGATTTTCCTTTGTGCTCAGTGCAGGAGCCAGCAGGGAGGGAGGGCTGAGCAGGAAGTCTGCACTGAGCAGCAAAGTGCCGGGGTCGCGTTTCTCTGTCCCGTAGAGGTGGCTGGGGAAGGAGTGCTCGTGGTGGGGTCCGGTCCTTCACTGCCTGCACAGCCCCAGTGGAGGTGTGGGCTTTGTTCCTCGGAGCTGAATGACAACACAGATCCTCCAAGCCCATTTAAAACACATTTTTTTAAATGAGTCGGAGGCCTCCTCATTGCACAAAACATGTGCATGTGTTTGTTATGGATTTAAATGGATGGTGCACATTGTGCACATCTTCACTGACCAGGCCCTTGAGGGAAATGGTTTAGTCATGGCAACGTGAGCTCTGCTGGGATAGGCTCTTAAAGGAGAGACACAAACACACAGCGATGTGTATGGCCCCTCTGCAGCCAGTCTCTCCTGCAGCTGTTCTGTGGTTGATATGCAGGAATGGAGTTAAACGACTAGAAAGTTTTTGTCTTTATTTTGGTGCCCACTGCTATCCAGCTGGAGGAGAAGCCTGGCAAACAGGCGCTCACCAGCTTCCCCTGGGGATGGTCACCCCTCATGTGTCTATTCGCTCAGCCCAGCGGGAAGGAAGGTGGCTGGGATGGAGCAGGAAAAGTCCAGACGACACCCATCATGTGTATGAAGCTGTGGAGCAGTGAGTCACTGTGTCACACCACAGCTAGCAGCCACGGCTGTGTCCTTCCATCCAACCCCTGACCCAAAGCAGTGGGAGTCACAGCCATGCAGGGCTGGAATATCTGATCTCAGGAGCCAGGCCAAGGGCAGGGTGTGAGGAGGTGACTATGGGTGTCAGCCTGCCACAGCCTGGGGCTGGAGGGCGGCCACCTCCCAGTGCTCACATGGCTACCAGCGTGATTGGGCTCAGCCTTGCCAGTGCTGCCGAGGAGCCTGCAGGAGGCTGGGGATGCTACTGCACACCCTCCTGCTGTGCTACCTTCATCTCTGGGACCTTTCCTGTCTCCACCACCACGATTTCCTGGCTGAGTGCAGTGTGGGCTGCTAACCAGCCACCAACTGAGGTAACACAACTTGGGCACCCCTAGGTTGCTGAGGGAGCTGTTTGTGACCTGCAGACCACAGTCACTAAGAGCAGAAGAGCAGCAGCATCCTCCACCCACCCTGCAAGCGCAGAATGAACAGCTTTCCCAAATTAAAAACATAAGAGAGCAGCAAAGCAGCCAACAGCTCACTCCCTTGGTGTGCCCACTCCTTGTGATCCAGACGACCTGCTATCAGGAGAGCTGCTGCTTCAGGGAAGCCTCACCCCACCAGCCGTAGGCGGCATGTGGTACAGCCAGGAGGAAATTAGGTAGTGGCTCCCCAGCTCTGCATCACTGTTTCCACTTCAGGCTTTGTAAGGATCTTCTCAAAGAGTCAGGAAACAGCAGTGAGGAACAATTAATCTGCTGCATGGAGGCACGCCTTCCCTTCACTGCTGCCTGGGGCCCTCAGCCTCTGCCCACCTCACCCTGCCAGCTGCCTCCTCTTGGCCTCCTTCAGGAGCTTGTGGAGAGGCACCAACAAGGCCTGTCAGCTGCAAGGACAAAGGCTCCCAAAGGTGCCCTATCACACCTGCCCCTTCCACACTGCACTGCACAGGGCATCCGTTTGCAGAAGAGCCAACCAAGAGATGTTTCCCTACAGCTGCTTCCAGGTACCCAGAACACATTGGAGTATGGCTTGTTTGTTGTGTTTGAAGGGATATCCATCAGATGGTCCTGAAAATGTACACCTAACACCATCCCCAGTTGGCAGCAGGAAGGACAGAGGTCTGCCAGGCTGTCACGAGGCATTCCACAAACAATTTGCTTCACCTCGCTACCTGCAAACAAAGCACATTGCCATCAGGAGACTTCAGACTGCAAAGTGAGGATGTTTCCTCCGGCTTCAGTTCCCACAAGCCATGCTCATAAAAGCTCAAGCTCTGCTGCTCAGGATTTTGGTAAAGGTTTTATTACTTGAATTTAGAGCCTGTCTTTGCTGAAAGATGAGTCTTTTTAAACAGTTTTTCAAGTTTTTTCACTGTTACTGTCCAATCATGTCCATTTATGAGCCATGGGGTCCCATGAGCACAACAGGGCCAACTCACGGGATGAGCCCAGCCTGTCTGGCAGAAAGGCAAATTTAATACAGAGCATCTTTCTTTTGAGCTTTATGGTAGGTCTGGATGCACGTGAAGTTTCTCTTTTTTGCTCTGTAGGGGCCAGACAGACTTAAGTTTTTGTATGGCATTGTACAGATCTGAAACACGGGGCAGACCTTGACCTGGAAAGCTATCTCTAGAGGGACAAGACAATAAAAGGAATTGAACAGAGAAGCAGAGGAAACAAAATGAGTTTGCAAATACCATCTCAACAACATTATCTATGTAAAAAGGGTTTTGAGACCAGTTTTGGGGGCTTTATTAGGGGAGAGGTAAGGAAGAGACATGAGAAGGGCAAGGGCAGGAAAGAGCAGGCAGATGAGATGAAGCTGAGAGGAAGAGGAAGGGGAAGATAATCCCCACAGGTCCCACTGTATCTTATTTTGTCCTCCAGCAGCCAAGAGATAGGGGGTGGGGCACAAAATGCACAGAAAAGGTGCAGAAGGTGACCCTGCTTCATCACTGCAGTTCTCACATTGGTGAGCTAAAGCTGACCCCATCTTTTCCCTTGTCACCGGGCTGCAATTTTTGTTTAAAAAACTTCTGCTAGTTTCCATCAATCACAGCCAAAGCTGGACAAGTGGGCAACACAATGTCAGGGAACAACTACAACCTAATGCACATGGGAATGATCTGTGAGAGCTCTCCAACACATTGACAAGTTTTATCTTATCTGTTGCCAGGCGGGATAAAGAGCTGGAGGGACAGTGAAGGTCAATCAGGCACTTAGGAGAGCTTGAAACAAGGGAATAGCTGATTATGCTGAAGGGCATCACATTTACAATTGAGGCTGAGCTCCAAAACCACGCTATGGGGAAAGTAATCTATTTCTCTTCCCCAGCCCAGCATAAAAAGGCTCTCCACTTGCCACGCCACAACCACGTTGGAAGCGACATTCCCCTTCACTGAGCCCCCACCATGTCCTGAATGAGAGAGGATGAGCAATAAGCCCATAAGTATTAAAAAGAAAAAGGCTTAGCACAAAGTGCTTCTGGGCACAGCTCTGCTGCCAGTATAAAGCATGATGAAAAGCATACTTTCTTTGATGAAGCCTCAGTCAAGTGGTGTATGGGTAAAGGTGAATCTAGTATATATTGTGTTTGTCCGATGGCAAACAGAGACCACGTGTGAAATCCATCTGACTGGATGTTCTGAGAAAATCTTCATGAAACATCTGTGGGCTTTGAATCACCCCATTGTTGTCAGGATTTCAGATGGAAATTGTTCTGGATGCAAGAGAATGGTAGGTCACTAACGGCTTATTTCTTATGAAATGCTTTGGATTTAGGGACTTTGGGCATACGTCAATACTTTCCTCATTTGCAGATTCACATGAAGCAAAATGGTATATGAAGAAATATAACAGAGCAGTTTGTCTTTTGCTCAAGTAGTAAAGAACCGAGTTACAGCTGTGTTATGAAACTATGCAAGAATTTGTAAAAAATGGTTTTGACCTCCTAGAAGAGAACAGCCATGTTTCTGATGGTGATGAACAGCCCACGAGATGCAAGTGCTGGGGCCAAAGAAGATGTGCACTGTGATTTGGCTCTGCAGAGAGACTCAGTACATCTGGTTTAGCCTCCCAGCTCTGCCACTGACATCCTATATCATTATCTGTGTTGCTTTTGCAGAGTGATTCAGGAGCATCAGAACAAGTTGGTAGTGTTTCCAGGGTTAGATAATCTGCTGAATGGCCCTTAAATGCTCCAGTGTGAAGCAGCAAGCATAAGGTACCCTCTGCAGTGGTCAGCCTAGAGAGCCACTTCATGCTGCAGGGAGCTCAGGGAGGATACAGAGCTGTGTCTGCTGAACATGCTCATGAGCAAAGATTCACAGGTTATCTCCAAGGTCTCAGTGGAGGGAAGAAAATAATGACAGCTCTCCTAATTGTGGTTTTCCCTCTGCCCAGGGCCATCCACTGGTGTCGGTGCCAGCCCTGCCTGTCCTGAGTACAGCCTTTCCTCTCTTCATTTCCTCAGCTGCTAATGATGCTGAAGGCACGGACAGGATGTGTGTAACGACTTGATTGCACTAGAATGAGAACTTCCATGAGAACACCTCCCAGAACAAGGAGAGGTGTGAAGAAAACTGGTGCTCAGGCAGTGCCAACTGTCAGGACCACTGGGTGTTTGAAGATGGGCAGCTTCTGGCAGCTGCCTGTATGAATACTATAGTTCTTTATTTTACAGCCTCACTCAGAGTTTCCTTGAGCACCCCTCTAACACAGAGTGAATTTTTGGGGAGCAGTCTGTCCTCCTTTTTTCTGGAACAGCAAACATCTGGCACTACTGAGATACCATCACCTCACTGTACTGGCTGGCTGTATTCCTTAATGAGCTTTTATGTAACACCTTCACAGTGTTTTTCCAGGGAGGACAACAGTCTCATCTATTACCTTGCCTCGTATATTCCTCCATAGAGAGATGTTTTATGCTGAATGCTGAAAGAATTTTCTTCTGTTCTCTGTCCCCACCTTTCCCTATTTAATTCCTCCCAAATGTGTCTCTGGTGTTTAACCTGCAGGTCACCCTGTTCACCAAAACCAAAGCAAAATGCTGGTTTGAATAAGCTTGAACTGCATGAATGTCATTTCTGAACATTAGCAGGCCGCATGATACTTCCAACTGCATTTGATCTTATTTGCTGGTTCAGCCTGAACTTTTCAGGGGCAGGTTTTTCCTCCTGCTTCATTATTGTTCAAACCCACAAGCAATGCCCGTGGAGCGGAAGCCTGAATGAGGTTGTTTAATGAACATGCCAAGTCATTCATCTGCTCCTTGTGGTTCTGCAGCAAGGCTGCATCTCCCCCCTCCCAGCTTTCCTTCAAGACACCCCTCCTCATGGCATGAGGAAAGCAGCTGCTGCTGGCATTGCTTGGGACACAGCAGCCTCACTCACAGCAGCCTCCTTTAAGCCTGCTCCCTACACTCACATTCACACTGGTGCTGAGCTGCTGTAGCAGCTGTTCTGCCACACCGTAGCAGGAAGGTGACCTGGCGGGTGCTGCCACAGAGCATGCAGCCACACTGTGACCCCAGCACCTGCTGGGTTTGGAAAGCACGCCATGCCTCAGGAACTGCATGGAGCTGTCTTACACCCCGTGGCCGAATAAGGGCTCGAGCCCGCAGCTGGCGTCAAGCGGGCCGTGGAAATTCGGTGGAGTCCTGCCAGGCAATGGCAGCTGAAGCACTGGCAGCAGGAGCTATTTTTTCAAACATAAAACCAGCTATTTTTGCACGACCTTTGGTTTCGTAGCAAAGCATGCCGGCTGCCTTTCCCCTCTGAATGTACAAACGTATGATGTCTTTGCTGGATGCTCGCATCACAGAGACGTTTGGTACAGATAAGCATGAGCATCTGTCAGGGTGCCATTTTTGCACTGTGCAGCAGCGTGGGAGCACTCCCCGTCCCCCTGCTCCCCGCCTGCTAAAAACAACTGAAACTAATTACATACCAGGAATACCAGCGTCCCCGCAAAGCGGCTCTCCCTCCCTCGCTCCCTTTTTTCCCTTCCGCCTGATTCACCAGGGCTTTGGCTGGGCTCCAGGGCTGAGGAGGGTGGGGAGAGGCAGGAGGGCTCGGGAGGGCAGTGGCTGCCTCCTGCGCTCATTTCCACTTCACAGCTGCTGCCGAGCTTTGCCACGGGGAGACAGATCCCAGAGGTGGGAGGGAGTGTGGCGGGGAGGGAGAGGATGAAAGCAGCAAAGAGCTGCATTTATGAGGCTGTTTTTCTTTCGGTGAAAAGAAGCATTTATCAGTGATTTCATATATCATGTGAGAGGTGGCTTCCTGCCAATTTTCGAAGGATGCAAACAACCCGCTGACATCACAGGCTAAATATAGAGCAGCTCCCGCTTTAGGTGGATAAATAATGCAGATGCACAAGCCTGGGTCTTCGGTTACACACTCATTAGGATCGGCCTGTCAGGTTCGCACAATCGAGAGAACACCATCCAGCTCCAATGCGGAGTGAGAGGTGAGGAATGCAAAACAACTGCAAACAATGGGTGATTAAGCAGATTTCCTTGTTCTCCGCTCCGTCTTACAGCTACATTTCATGTCTGCAACACGCCATGCTGCAGCTTTTCCAGAACTGCTCTCCCACATCCCTCCCTTTTCCTTAAAGCCAAGCCCTAACGACAGCCATGGGTGGGGAGAGGATGAACAATGAGTGCAGCCAAAATGTGGAAACTTCCCCAGGCGCTTAGCGGGGGAAAAAAAACAGGAGAAAGAAAAAGGCAAAAAAAGGGCTCTGATCAGACTATGCAAGCAGTAAAACAGCAGCAGCTCGGTATGAAACAGAAGTTTTCCGTGCCCCATTAGAGAGAGGTTTTAATTAGGGTCTCCCCAGGCTGAACACTCTGCTAGTGTTTTTGTGAGGCGCCCATCTTAACAACCAGACAAGCAGACCTGTGGCTGCCCCACGGTGCATTGCTTTAAGGTTTCAGAAAGAGCTCAGAGAAGGATTAGGATTCATAACAAAACCCAATCGATATTTTGCCCCTTCCCTTCTTTCAGATCAAAGGCGCTGCGCGGGAGGAAGAGTCCAAGCCATTCCCACCCGGGGAGAAGGGAGACCCGAGAGCAGGAAACGCAAAGACAATGAGCCATAAAGCTGCCGCAAGGTGTTGGATCGATGACAACATCTGCATGAATCCTTCCCCTGGCAGCCAGGGATACAATAGAAGCTGTTCCTATGGAAACCAGAGCAAAAGCATCGGGCAGGAGGAAGAAAGCTGCAATTAAAGGTGGAAAAGCGAGAGAATATTTTTAGATTGCTTCAGAGGAACGCTACAAAATGACATCATCCTATCTTGTTATTTGCACTGGGGCTATGTAACATATTGCGGCGTCTGCCCCCGGCCGTTAAATGGAAAAATGTTATTATGTGTGTGAATTATAAATACTGCGGTGAAACCTGAGCTCAGGAATTATTAGACATCACTGTTCTGTAATAAAGAAAAACATTTAATACACTGCACTGCATGGATTCACTGTTTGATGCAAGAGGCATTGTGTCTAGATTTTAATATTCCCAGGAGGTAATTATGAGTCATCCTTTTATTGTTATTAAGAAGCAAAGTGCAAATAATTTTACACATTTGATGTCCCTCACATCAATGAGCCTCTTGCACTGGAGAAACATGGCCTAGTTTTCCAGAGTGCTGTGTGCCAATGTGTTCCAAGTGATGTGGCAGTAGTTGTAACTGCTCAGCACTGCCAGAAACTCATCCGTCCATTTCACATGTGAACATCTAATTCATTTCAGAAACACAAAGTGCACATTCCACTGTCTGTATTCACCTCTTTGGGTCGGGCCATACTCCACTAAGAGTTAAGGACCTGTGGCACAAGTTCCTGAACCAAGGGGAAAAATTATTCTGACACATTTGTGGTAGCTTTACTGCACAGGGGGCCCTTCAATAGAAGCATATCTGAAATGAATCAGATTCCCCAGCTAAGGCCCCACAAACATGTGTAGGTGTAGCAGCATCCACGTATGCCAGTTCCCATTGCCAATCCCAAGGATTGACTCTGCACACGTACCCAGCGTGGCAGGTCGGTATGTTGCAGATAGTGCTCCCCGCTGACAGGACAGCCTCCAGCCTCAGAGGTGAAGCAAGCAGGGACTCACCCACCTCAGAGCAGGACGTGGGAGCCCAATGCCTGCCGTACTTGAGAAGTGGAAATCGCTATTGGGGTCACAGCACCGCCAGTAACGTGAGAAGGGTAAACCCAGAGGAATGTGCTTCTTGTGACTGCAGAGCTTCAAAACTGCTCTCTGCACCGGAATAATGATCAGCAAATGCCATTCTCAGCTAGAGTGTGTGCTGTCACTGGAGATGGGCAGGGACTGAAATTCCCCATGCAGATATCCACTGACACTGCCAAAATATCTGCGGGTGAGTGACAGGGCTTGCCCTAGCTTCTGCCCTGTGTGAAATGAAGCACGTGGTGCTCAGCCATTTGTTTTTGCACTGGGGAGGAACCTCTGTGTCAGCAGGGAGGCGGGTCGCCTCAGCCACCCCGAGGCCAAAGGAGCAGGCACAGGCCCAAACAGCCTTGCACAGACCCACAGCAAGGCGTGGGCTGCCCTGATGGCTTTTTGCAGTGCTCCTCGTTGGTGGGCTAAACACACCCCTGGCTGCATGTCCTCACCTCCCTTTCCCTGTCCCCGCAGTAAAAGGCACTGGTGCAGCCTGATAGGGCATTTGCCAGCTGGGGAAACAGCAGCACATAGCTTAGAGAGGATGGTGGACGGATGGGCAGGCAGAAACGGAAAGGCAGAGATTGCTTAAAGCAAGGGCAAAAGGCAGCAAAGCCAGATTTTAATTTTCCCCCGTGCCATTGTTATGTGCTGCTGTTCTCCCAGTTACAGCTCTCTCCCACACAGATCTGGCTGTATGAATATGTAATAGTTGTGTATGTGCTACTTCTAGTCCATCTTTGGGGAGGAGTAGATGAACATCAACCACCACCATGTAGCTCAGGCTGTAGGGTATCCACAGAGCAGAACTCAAAAAAGGTGAGCAAGTTGACTTGTGCCTGAAATAACAAAACATGAAAACATATTTTGGTGTAAGCGCAGCCTTTTAGCTCTGAGATCCCTAAGTTGGACCTAAATCTTCTGACTTAGATAACTCAGTGCCTGAGAAAGCAGTCTTTTTACGATAGGACTGACTAAACTGACCTACTGTGCACACTGGCTTCATTCAGCTTAACCTCATCCCCTCTTCCTCATTAAGCTAATGCCCAGCACAACACACTGGATAACTTCTCCTTTCTTCCTGGCTGCTCTTTTTTGCCACATCTCTTTTTTTTTTTTTGGGGGGGGGGGGAGGAAGGAGGTAGAGTTCTACGTCTTACAGTATTAGTGTTGGATATGGATGAAACATTATTTCCTACAATTTATCATTTAATTTGTATTATATGTTAGCTTTGGCAGTGCCAGCATTGTAGTCATGCCAGTAAAGAAACTTTGATCTGAATGAGTGTAAGACTTAGCCAGGCTTGAAGTAGGGTTGCAGAAAATAATTTCAAATATTAAAAAACACGTGTCTGGGGGGGATGGCAGTGCTGTCAGTGCCCAAAATGGCAAATGGCACATTTTACAAGAAGTATGGCTTCTTGCAAAACCTAGGACCATTTTAGGACAACCGGGCTGGAGAGTCACTTTCACAGCTGGAATTCAACAGACATTTTGGGCACTGTCCCAACCTGAATTGCAGCAGCCATGAATACGTATAGCTCAAGTACCCTGCAGAGATCATCCAGGACCTCTTGGCCTTCCCTTCCCTCTCCTCCTGTCTTCCCCAGCTGGTATTTGTTTAACCTTTTACAAGTACCATTGGTGACAGGGACAACCCTCTGCCAGGGCTTGCTTCTCTTGGCAGTTAGACATGTTTTTCCTTCAGACCTAACCCAGGTCACTCTCACTGAGGAACAGCTCACCTCCCTCTCTCTCTATCTAGAGACCAGTTGGTCTGATGGCAATCCTTACATATCTGACACATTTCCAATCTGCCCTCATCCTCCACTCTTGCAGACTGGACAAACCAGTTCTTTTAACCTTTCCCCGAGAACCACCTCCTTCAGGTTGCCACCATTCTCCTCTCGCCTCTCCCCCACTGGAGCAGGAGGGCTGCTTCTCCTAGGTAACAGTGATAGGGCAGGAGGGAATGGCCTCAAGTTGCACCAGGGGAAGTTCGGATTGGATATTATGAAAAATTTCATCTCAGAAAGACTGGTGAGGGACTGGAATGGGCTGCCCAGGGAAATGGTGGAGTCACTGCCCCTTGAGCAGTTCAAGAAGCAAGCAGATGTGGCACTGGGGGACATGGTTAGTGGCCATGGTGGGGACGGGTCGATGGCTGGGACTAGGTGATTTTGGTGGTCTTTTCCCAACTTAATGATGTTAAAAATGCTGTTGCTGTGTGTGGTAAGGCTATACTTCAGGCTTGCAGCTGGCAGACAGGCTGAGTCTGGCCTGGCTCTGCAGGGCTGCAGGAGCTTGGGCGAGCAGAAGCGTTTGCTGTGCAAGTTCATGCAGCTTCAGCCTAGGCTTGCCAGGGACCCAGCTGAACAATTAGAGGAAGCATCAGTGCAGTTGTGGGCTCTGCTTGCAGCATGCTCATAGCCCTTCCTTCTATGAATAAAATTAATCATTCTCACTGATTCTCTAATCAACCCAATCCTCAGAGGTGTAAATTGCACTGGCAGATGTATAATCAGGAAAGTTTTCCAAATTAACTTAAAAAAAAAAAAAAAAGCCAAAGAAACCAACAAAACCCAAGAAACCAATTAATCTCTCACTATTGGCTGAACTAAGCAAAAAGTACCTGAATCAGTGATAGCAGCAACTGTGCCTTTCAAAAGCCAAGGAAGAAAGGAAGACATCACCAAAAAGGCCATTCCTGATGAGGATGTGGGCACGGCCACCAACCCATGTCACCCTTGCTACATGCAGCCTTGACCTGGCAGTCAGGTGGAGGAAGATGTTGACGCGGCAGCCTCTGTGTGGTTTCATCCTCTCACTGCTTCTGTGGTTGGACACTGGGAAGCACACGTGCCCAGACCCATCCTGCTAAGCACCATGGATGCCTTGTTTATACTCCCTTGAGATCTGGATTGAAACAAGTGCACCACTGTGCACTGAGTAACAAAAAAAAAAAAAAAAAAAAAAAAAAAAAAAAGCGCCAAACTGAAGCTTCATAATATCTTAAATTTGGTGCTGGAGCCCTTAAAGAAAAACAAGGAAGCAAAGCACCAAAACTTGAGTTACAGGTGTGTGGGACCTAGCAGCACAAAGAGTCAGAACAAGGCCCAGCCTGCTGCTTTGTGTATCCACTGTTTTATGATGTAGAACAAAAGTAAAATGGATTCCAGAAAACAATGGTAAATATTTGATGATATAATTATGTCTTATTAATGCAAGCTTCTTTATTTTGCAAATTAAATTTTCACAGGAATTCATCACCCATTTCTGTTTTATTATTTAGGCCATGAGCATGCCACACACAGTTGTTTATTTTATATTTTCACAGCCATTTGATTAATATTAAATGTTTAAAATAAAAACTCCATTTATATTTTAGTTATAATGGGCATGCAAAAGTACTACAAATTTGCACTGGTATTTATGGTGTGCATTAGTTCATAGCACTACTTCTGATATTTTTATTGCCATGCAGGACGCACACAGTTCATTACGCATGAAGAATAGTTTAATTTCCAGGAGCTCTGCCACCATCTGTAAAACAAAGAGAGCTTACAGCACTGCTGGGGCTCCCTAAAATGCACTGCTGGGGGCCATCGGGAAGAGGGACTGCAATCTGGGGATGGAGCAGCATGCTGCCTGTGCACCCTGTCCCAACAAAGCAGCTCCTGTCATCCTGGCCGGCAGAAATGCACTGTGACCAAGCAGGAATTGGGGAGAGTGTTAACTACTGGTAATTATCCCACAGGTCTGTGAGGCATCTTTCATGCCTGTTGGATGTGGTAATAAAACTAACCTTGTGTGTTTTGTAATTGCCCTGTGCAGAAAAGCTGCTTGTGGGTGCAGAAGGAGGCTGCAGCTGGCACCATGCATTGCTGTGGGTTTTGTGCTCTGAAGAGCCCCAGTGTGAGCCAGCTTTCAACAGCACAGGGAGTGGCAGTGTGAATTCTGCAGCAGGTCGCTCAGGCAATTTCAAGTGCTCCAAGATTTTTGCTGTACTACAGTGAAGTGTTGTAGTTTCTAATAAAAATAATAAAAGAGAACCAACAACAGAAGCAGGACAGAAAAAAAAAATAACAACAAAAAAAACCCTCCCCAGCCCTCTGCCAAGCCACTATGAATTTAGCAATACCATGTGATATTTCAAGATGCATCAAAAATGCCACAGCCATTACTGTATGTAGGATGCTCCTCCCAAACCAGGTACCTACAAAGGCACTACTTTCTGTTTGCCTCACCAGTTTGGCATCCTGTGGAGAAAACAGCTTTGTAACCTCCCTTACAGACACTAAATGCCACTATATCCCCCTACCAGTTGTGGACAGTGTACACACAGAGCGCCTTCTTTCCATCTCTGCTTATGATGGATCTTGCTGGCATGCTAAGTAGTGAAGAAAATCCAATCCTACAATTTGCTAAATACGCTGATAACATCAGGAGACATGAGGGGGCAAAGGACAACATCCTGTCCCCAAGACAGTGTCCATCACTGGAAGATTTCAGGTACAGGCTTCCTGGGGAAGGCAGGGTGCAGCTTCCTTTGCCTGGCTTCCTGTGAAGAAACTGACCATTCCCTGGCTTCATATCAGACACAGTAGACTTTTACCACATTGCTCATACGCATTTCCAGCAGCACAAGGTGAACGCAAAGCGTTGTCCCCGTGTCCTGGTGGCTTCCTGTCTCACTCTAAGTGCTGTGGCTGACTGGTAAAGGCAAGATTTAAGGCAAATTAAGATTTAAACACAAGTAAAAGAAGCAGCCTCCTTCCCTCTGCCTATTCTTAGGAGCTCATCTTAATGTTTGCTTCACCTCCAGAGGCAAGGCAGAAGTGGCTGTCCAGTGAACTGAAACCTCTTGTTTTGGGTAATATTTAGCAAAATATTTTCTTTCTGGAGGTGGTGATGGGACTGCCTGAACAGGCCTGTACTCATTTTCTACCCAGGGTTGGAGCGTGCAGGAAGCTGTCAAGGGCATCCCACAGGTGGGCACAGCCATATCTGGGACAGGGCTTGAACCTCCCTGTGCCTCATTCACCCTCTGCTTTCTGGACTGCCACTTCCCAGCACGGACCACATTTCATACCTACCTTTGTGAAACAGACTAAGGACAAGGTATCAAAGAGGGAAGCTTGATTAATTTAGCTTGAAAGCAACAGCTGCCATGCAAAATAGATGGCTGTTCAGCCCTTGGGTCCCATCCTGTACTTCTGCAAACTTGAACCAGCGCCCATTTTCCTTGATTCAGAAACCATACTTCCTGTGGCTCAGGGATTCAAAAAGAAATAGAGCTTATGTTTCCGTACCAGAGCTCTAGACAACAATTAAGTTATACTGTTAAAAAAATTCAGTGCTTCAGGAAAACTGGGAAAAAAAAAAAAAAAAAAAAAGAAGAGAGTAATGGCTTCTTACAGAGCAGAAGAAAAGACAGACTCATTACCACCTGGTGCTAGGCAGTGCACGCTGGGGATGCAGCTCATCGAGTCCCTTCATCCCTGTGTCATTCACAAAGTGCAGAGCCTGGCTGTTTACTGAGCTGCTGCCTTGCCAGGGCCACCGGGCAGCCTTCTGCAAGCTCTGCTTGCTTCTGGAAACTGAAATGCCTCAGCTTCAAAACCATTACAGGAGAAGGTGCTTTACTTGGGGCTGAAATCAGAGCCAAAAATCTATTCCTGGCAATGGCTTGAAGGTCACACACACCAACAAAGAACTCCTACCCTTTCAGTACATGCTGTCAGACAGATGCTGCTGTTGCTCTTTTCTGACAGTGACAGATTCTAGGCTCGGTCTGCCGCCCTTTCATGGGTGTGTTTGTTTTCTCTCCACCAGCCTGCATTGCTTTCCTAATCCTTGCCCCCTACTCAAGCGTCACCTGCTTCTGCCTTTCCCCAAGAGGATGCAGCTGGGTCTAGACAGTGCAGATCTCTACAGTAACAGCAAGCTCATTCCTGCCTACAGATTTGAGCAGTGAAGAGACAGCAACCCTACTTTGCAAGATTGCCTGAATAGCCTCAAGTGTTTGAATCCACTGAGCCCTTTCCATGCAAACACCCTTACAGCACTTACAAGAGGCTAGTGCCCAGGAGGCCCTGAAGTTGACCTGGTCAGGCAGCAAGCAGACCCTGAAGTCCAGTACAGAGATGGTATGCTGGAGGATAACTGAGGTACTGTAGAGACATGCCTCAGCAGCATCCCTCCTAGCACTACATGCTAAGGTACATCATGCGGGACTTAGGGGAACACAGACCTGGTTTTGCAACCAAGGCCTGGATCTCTTCCTTAGAAACACAGCAAAAGTCCTCTACCAGAATAAAAGACCAGGTGTTATAGTTGGTGTTGCAGCTGAAAAGACTATTGCAATGAAAATAGGAAAAGAATCAAACAGGGAAGGAATGCTCACCTGTATCCAAAGATCTAGGTTCACAGAAGAGGAATCTCCAGAAAGAGATCCTTTCCTGGTGGTAGTCAGCCCTTAAATGGGGTCTAGGACCTGTGACCCCTCCCAGTCACACAGCTGAATTGCCTTCACCTGTGCTCCCATAGCTGACTCAGTCCTTTCCTCAGGTGATCAGTCAGTGGTTCAGGCTCTGACTCAACTGTTCCCATACACCAGGTTCCCACAACATAGATGCAGTGTGTTGCCCAGTCTGACCATTTCCCCTTGCTCTTCTTTGCAGTACAACACCTATGTCCCACTGGTCAGGAGAGTACCACTACCCCAGCACCATCCGTGGTCCTGGCACTTCTCCATCTCAACAGGACAGTGTTTATTAAGCCAACTCTCAGTGGGGGTTTGGCATATAAGCAGACTTCGGAGGGAGAGGCAAGGAGATGATGTTATAAATGGTGGCAGTTGGATGGGCAAAGAAATCAGAGGTAAATTGGGTCTGGGGAAACAGAAGCCTGACACTCTACTGATTTCCATGGAACAGAGAAGGATTATAGCAAACAGTTGCCTGTATTTATAACCATCGTAGCACCCTGCTGCGCCCAAAGGGGAGGCAAGAGGAAGGATCACAAGACCCTCGCTGCCTAGGGCTTGGGAAAGGAAGTTTCTGCAATGCAATTGCTGAACATCCCCCTGAGGTCAAGAATTTCCATGGTGTCACTGTCACTAGAAGGAGGAGTACCCTGGTGACCTGTCCCTGAGCCTGCAGGAAGGCTTCTCAGTAGCCCAGAGCCAACCTGAGGGGAAGCAGCCTGGAGCCTGTCCCCTGGACCCAGCTGCCCCCAGGTCTGGCAAAGCTGAGAGGTGCCTTATGAATGTGGTCCTTTCTAGGGTCTGTGTTTGTGTTTACATTTAGGAGATAGAGATGGTGCAGATGGCTAATGTGTTTGTTTGGTATTGCTCTTCCTAGGTGCCTAGAGCTGTTTCTGTACTTCTGCACTCGTCATGGTTACTGCGTATGCAGAATCTCAAGTGTTTCTTTCCCTTGTGGTGGAAAGCTTGCTTGCATCAGTTGAAAAGTCACGACTGTTGGGGAGGGTTCTCTCTGTCCTCTTGCCCCTCTGTTGGTTGCAGAGGTTTCCTAGCATACCCCAAGAGCATAGATGCCAGGCTGTATTTGATCACTGCACATCAGTGCACAGTTGCTGGAGGATGTTCCCAGAAGGAGATGATAGGGATTTCTGTAGTGCTCCTTGCTATGGCTTGTTAAGACATAAACCTGAAAGAGCCCAGAGGAGGCACCTCCTCCATTTCAGCACTGAATAATTCCTATTAGCACAATGATCTAAATCCTTGTAAGTCCTCCTAGAAAGGGAGAGTAAATATAGTGTGTCAAGCAGTTATCTTTAGCACGCTGTCTCGTCTGGCAGCAAAGATCTTTCTGCATGACCTCTTCCTAAGTCACAGTGATGTCTGCTTGTTTGCTTACTTCTTTCTGCCATGCTGTGCCCAGACGGGAGCCTGGGCTGCCTGGGGTGCAAAGCAGAGACCGCGTCCTCTCCTGCCCTTACCAGCAGTGTGGACAGACATGGATGGAAACCTTCAAAACCAGTTTCCCTTTTTTTTTTTTTTCCTAAGAAAAGAATATCAGATGCGGATTAACACAGAAAGGTGGTGAAGAAAAAGGAGAGGAAAGCTAGCTCAGTTGATAAGACACTTTTCTCCAAAAGCACCTGAGCCCACACCTCTGCACCAGGCTTTCTGTAACCACAGAATGGAGATGGAGGAAGCAGCAAAGAGGGACTTTACAACAAGCTGAAGGCAACCCCATACCACACTGCTGCTTGTCCTGACAGCCTTTCCTTTTCTTGGTCTGTTAGCCAACGCTTCCCTTGAGCCACCCTCCTGCACATATACACGCATGGGTTTCCATCAGACCCAGAGCCCAGCACATATCAAGTAGGGGCTGCACCACTAAGCTGGATGCACAGCATGCCTTCACCGGTGCAAGCAATGCCCAGCTGCCTGATGGAGCATGCTGGGCATGGCAGCAGGTGGGGACATCCTGCCACACTAAAATCTGTATGTCCAAGCCACTATATTTCAAACTAATTATTTCCCTCTTTTTGTTTTAATAATCTCAGTAGGGTCTCTGCTCTTCTGGAAACTGCTACAGGTGGTCAGTGCAATGCAAAGCTGGATGAAGGTTCAGACAGAATGAAACAGAGGAAGCAAGGTGTTAATGGCCACAGCTGCTGCTACACTGTGCTGCTCTGCTGGCCATGAAGCATGCTATTGCAACTCTCCCCTCCTGCCACTCTCCCTGCAATGCTGGGGAACTCTCCAAAAGAAGAGCAGTGCTGTTAGTGCTGTTTCAGTGCTGTCTGACCAAACCGACCAAGCAAACCAAAAGAGCCAAGGCTTTTTCATCAGAAGGCCTCTAGTTTCTTCCAGCACCACCAAATAAAGATCCCCAAATCCTCAACAGCCAGATTCTCCATGCGTCTGTTGTGACTGACACCACTAGGGCCCAGGTGGTGAAGGAGGATGGGCCAAGCCCTGTGAACTGGGCAGCGAGCAACTGGCACCTGGGGGGCTGCACTCTGCAGAAATGGTATCAGAGCCTAGCAAAAGGGAGTGAGCTGGCTCCTGGCTCAGCATCAAGGCAGAGGAAAGCAGGAGCAAATTTGTCTCCAGCTCCATCCTACAGGCTGCTGCAAAGGATTAAACCCAACAAACTTCCCTCTGGTGGGCAGTAATCCAGAATAGCTCCATTCAATGCATATTTATAAGAAACCTATTGGCAGGTGGATGACAATAGCCAAATGCAAGTCAACATCTGCATGCCAGAGACACGGTACGTAACTGCTCATGTTGGGTTGCCACCACAAGCACCTTACTCCAAATGAGTTGTGTGACAGTGGGCACTGGGTGTGCTCCTTTCTCTGTTGGCAGCATCATCCTCACACGAGCTGCAGCCCAGGGCTCACTCCCTGCCCCTCTACTTCCCAGTTCTTCTGAAAGCGTATCTGTGGAAAGGTTCCCTGCCCAGGCCCAGGGAGCTCTTTTGTCTCATCTGCACGTACCAAGCACTCTGACAGGACCAACATATCTTCTGAATAATTTACAGTGTATAGAAATGATCATAACATAGACATCTGCTATGATTTAGTTAATTATGAATAAGTAATAAGGTAATGCTAGCAATGCATTTAACTGCAAAACTATTTATAACGAAATGATTTCTTATAAATAATTAGAGCAAAACTGTGCATTATAACTCATCATGCTTAATCCTCCCCACACTACCTATTCTATGTCCTATTTCTGGTGAAGCTTTAAAAGCATCTTTTTGACATTTCTTCTTGCAGTGAAGTGTATCTAGTACTCCCACAAGGCCTGAGGCACTGACAAGTCTCCAGCACTGGGAATAAAACTCACTGCCCTTTGTCTTTCTCACCTGCGAGAAGCTGGTACTTCTTCCTATGGATAAAACATAAGAGCAGTGTGAAATTCTCATACAGCAGCTGAAAACCTGTAATAAAATTAGGCTTAGTGAAGGAAGAGAAGGACCTCTTCCAGCAAAAACAGACTCATGCATAGCATTTGATAGGTCCAAACATAGCTCTGGAGCCACAGGCTGTACCTCTGGTGATCATCAGCAGGAGAGAGGCAGCACAACAGCATCACTATGGAGCTGGTCAAGAGGGAGCTGAAACCAGCCCTGAAGCTGTGCCTAACAAGGACAGTGAGAGTGGCCAAAGCCAGCCCTCTGAGATATCCATTCCCTGCAGGCATCTCTGAAGGTGCCAAAGGGATGCCATCCTTACAGCAGAAGCTGCACAGGGAGCCAAGAGGACATCTGCAAAAGGAGTTAGTTGTGCTGCTCTAGTGCCTATTGGACTGTTACTCATCAAAATCATCACTAAAATTGGCACTCTTTGTAGAAAAGGAAGGGATCCACCCCAAAACTTTAAACATCAGAAAACTTTCGTGACACAGAATGAAGAAATATGTACTACTGCTGCAGTTAAGAACGTCTCTGCTGGGCAGATGGTGTGGAGGCATCTTAACATGGGTGGCCCACCTTTCAGTGGCGTGAGAGTCTGGTCTTGCTTAATACCTTCATCGGTGATCTGGACAAAGGGATAGAGTCCACAGTCCACCCTCAGCAAGAATACTGATGATACAAAGCTGAGAGGAGTAGCTGACATCAGAATGTTGTATTGTTATTTAGTGAAACTGGAAAGGTTGGAGAGCTGGGCAGAAGGGAACCTGATGAGATTCCACGAGGGCAAGTGCAGATTCCCACACCAAGGAAGGAATAATTGCACCCATCAGTACAGGTTAGGGGCTGATCTGCTGGAGAGGAATTCTGCAGAGAAAGGTGTCCTTGTGGATAGTAGATTGGCCGTGAAGCAGCAGTGAGTCCTTGTGGCTGAGAAGGCCAATGGTATCTTGGGGTGCATTAAAAAGAGCATGGCCAGCAGGTCGAGGGAGGTGATCCCCGACTTTGCCCTGATGAGGCCACAATTAGAATACTGTGTCCAGTTTTGGGCTTCCCAGATCAAGAAAGACAGGGAACTGCTGGAAAGAGTCCAGCAGAGGGCCACAAAGATGATTAGGGGCCTGGAGCAACTCCCACACGAGGAAAGGCTGAGCATCCTTCAGTAAGACTGAGAAGGGATCTTATCAATGTGCGTAAATATCTGAAGGGTGAGTGTCAAGTGGATGAGGCCAGGCTCTTTTTGGTGATGCCCAGCAACAGGAAAAGAGACAATGGGCACAAACTGGAACACAGGAAGTTCTGTACAAATACGAGGAAAAACATCTTTACTGCAAGGATGACAAAGGATTGGAATAAGGTGCTCAGAGATGTTTTGGAGTCTCTTTCTCTGGAGTATTTAACTCCCACCCAGCAGCACATTTTTCTATGTGGCCTACTGTATGGAACCTGCTCTAGCACGGGGGTTGGACTAGATGATCTCCAGATGTCCCTTCCAGGCCCTAGAATTCTATGATTCTGTGAGGCCCACACAAAGCCAGTGGGTCACTGAGTTTTGAGAAGGTGGTCGAGGAGTAATGAGCTGACTGCAGCATGCAGGGTCCTACCAGGAGGGCTGGTGTCTGAGTTGTGGGAGGGAAATGAAGAGTGATAGGAAGAAGAACAGAACTCAGGCCTTTGCACTGGCAAGTTAATTTTAGCATGGTCAAAGAAGTCCATGATAAAAGCCATAGCAATCTGAATAAGCAGCACTGATGAGACGAAGCAACTGGCTGGACTATAAAAATATTATAGAGGGTAAAAAGTAGTCAGTTCAGTTATGGACACGGGCTAGTTGTCTCTTCAGAGTAAAGGGAAGAACTTGAAAAAATGTAAGGGCTCTCACAATACGAAAGAAATCATCAAAAGGGCACTTTAAAAGCACAGCTAAATGTCATTGATTCATGCTGTTTATCATCATTTGTTTCCTATGGGAAATCCAGAAGGCGCAGCCTACACAGCTAAGCAGAAATTGTGAACAAATTAGTGTCCCTGGCCTGGGTGTTAAAGCTCCAGCAGGGCTCATGTAGCCTGCTTCTTCCAAGGTACAGGGAGGCAGAAGCACATCACAGCTCCTGCACAGAGTGTTTTGTTGTCTGGCTTTAACGAAGATAGCGCAGTGCTTTCTGCAAGAGAATTCTCCTTTCGTCCATAACTTCTGAGGGCAGCTTTGCCCTAACTGTGCTCTCATAGGGAAAATTGGTTGAGCCCTGTTCAATACCACCACAAAATCACAGGAAAGCTAGTGAGTTTCTTTAATTGTTACGGAACAAATAGGTCTTAAATGTGAGATGGAAAAAGTGGTGCTAATGGTAGGTTGGCCTCGCTGCAATGCAAGAAGGAGAAGCTACAAAAGCATGAGTCAGTGCACAGCAGCTGATTTATTTCCTGATTCTTCTGACATGAATGCTCCCACAAAAGTCTTTCATGGAGTAACCTCATCTCCAAGCTAACTGCTTGCTAAGGAATGCTGTATCTTAAAAGAGAAAATTATTTGTTCCTACTGCTCAGCAGCAGCTGAGTGCAGTAAGTCAACAGAAATAAAAAGAGTTGTAAATAGTCTGGACAAAATTAAATGCCTCACTCCATTATGCAGTTATTGCTTAATATCTGTAAGTTCTCTTACTACTAGAGGGTTGGAGAGTATGACACTGCTATAAAAAAGGATTGGAGAAAACCTGGTTCTTTTGGGGGAAAAAATGAAGCGAATCTATTTGTTTTGACTATAACGAAAAATATTTGGGCCTCCTTCAGCTCTGAAAGATGAAAAACATAAAAGCACAAAACCATGGGAGGAAGAAGAGGACAATCCAGTTGACGATCACGCTCCTGAGCGTGTAGGTGGCATCCCCAGGCCCCCATTACTAAGGAGAGCCCCCACACTCTGTGACATGCCCTGCCCAGAGGATCTCGGGCTCATCTGTGGCTGCAGGGAATTGACCTGGTGAACCAGTAACCTCTTTCATCTCTGTTTACTCATCTTCTGTTTGTTTTCAAGCAGTTGCCAAAGGGAGGAAAAAAAAACAGCATGAAAGGGGAAGTGTTTTGTAGTGGAAAATGGTAGAAGAAAACACATACTTTGCATTCTTCCAGAGTCCATACTGAGTGAATGGTGGATACTCTCCAATGGCAGAGGCTGAAGTCTCCTGTAAACCAGAGACTCCCGCATGTTCCCCAGGGGCAGCTCCAGTACTCCACTACTCACCTCAGAGAGCTGGGAGCACCCAGGATTGCACACATGGCACAGGACAAGTTCTCCTCGCTGCCCTGCCACCCATGGAGTGGTGAGAGGGGATGGGCTGCTTGCAGAGCTTCCAGACTTAACAGTGGTGGCAGGAAAAGGAGCAGGTTGTGGGGGGAAGCTGGTGCCAGCTGCTCCTATCTCCTCCTTGAACTCTTGGTATATGGGGCTTCCACCTGATGCACTGTGTGGGGTTTGGCTTTTGCTCTGCTAGACCCACTACTACAAAAATGGCTCTTGAGCAGCGCAATAAAAAAGCAAATTTTAGTGAAGTGTGTGTAAAAATGTGTGCTTATCACTCTGTCTGGTGGGCTCCAGCACACCTGTGTCATACAAGCAAGACAGTGGCCCCTAGCATGCCCTTTGGAGATTTGTAAATATCCTATGCAAGATGTCTGTGTTTCTTCTTTCCCAAAAGCATACTGCAAACAATTTATACCTGAACCACCAGCCCAGGGCATGCTGTGGTAGCTGCCCAAAGGCAGTGAAAGAGTTATCTCAGAGCCATAGCACAGCTGTGCCTCCATTCATCTCCTGCGAAGCCCAACCTCAGCAGAGGAAAGGCTCCTGGGAACAAAGGAGGAGGGAAGCAAAGAAGGGTGACTCAGGAGTTCTGGTGAAATACGTGTCATCCATGGGACAGGGCAAGCCATTGCACAAAGGGTGCAGAGGGCTGCCCCACAGTGCTCATCGGTGGCAGAAAATGAAGCTATGTGTTGCTCAGATGTTCTTTCTGCTTTCACTACTGTGCTCAGGAAAAACACATGTTATGAGGGAATTTTTTTTTTAATTGCTTCCTCTAGGAGCACAGACTTGAAGTTGTAGTTTATCTCCAAGAGGATAAACAAGCCAAGTCCACTCTGGGGAAGGACTTTCTTCTTATTATTTTTTAATTGTTCCAGATGGAGCTAAATGCAAACACTTTGGGAGGAGAAATACACAATTCTCAGGGCTGAGCCTTCTCAAGCCTAATTGCTGGGCACCTCTCACCAGCGGTCCCGCTCTGGAGGAGCCAAGGCTGTAGCAACCAGGACTATAACCACCTCCATTCATGAGCTCAGCCACTTCTGGTGCCATGAACTCACTCAGAATTTAACACTTTCCCTGGCTGATGCCACCTTCATGTGCCAGCTGCTCTGACTGCCCCTGCGCATGAGGAGCTGGGTGGTGTGGGTGCCACCAAGGCAGCACAGGTGCCATCAGGACTGGCCCAGGCATAGAAGGAAAGGATCCAGGGGCTCTGTTGACACAGTAAACCACTAGAGAGCACTCTCAAATGTATTTATACCCTTTTCCTAAGTGCTATTTCATAAAAACACACGGTTGCCATGGCCTGGTTTACAGCACAGCTAAAAAAGGGAGCTCCAAAACAGGCCAGGTTTCCTGAGGCCACCACAAAGGCCATCAAAGCCACCATTGTGCTGCACCATCCCACCGGGGCTCCATGTTCCCCTCCATGCTTTAGTCTATCCACACATAAATGACGGAAGCAGTATTTAAAAAATTAAAATATTGCACGTAGACAACTGTAGTTTTTGTTTTATGTACATATTTTATAGGTATATATGTGTGTGTGTGTGTGTGTGTGTGTATTTAAAAGCAGAAGTGTTTAAAGCCCCCAACTTCCTTGTATTTTGTGCCAGAAGTGAAGGGGGAAAAAAAGTGAAAATTATAATATTAGTTCAGCAGCTATAAATAAAATCGCTGTGCATACAGGTGACTTGCCAGCAAAAAAAAAGTATATTTTAAAAATGTGATGTGGGTAAAAAAAAAATAATAATAAAAATCACTCACTCTTAAGTAAAACATTTTTAATACTACACAAATTACAGATCACCTTTTAAAAAGTTTAAAGAGTAAGATAAGTAGCACTGTTGCAGCCAAAGCACTTAAAAAAAAAAAAAGAAGAAAAAAAAAGCCTATAGCCCAGGAAATAGTGATGTGGTGTGAATGGAGAATCCACTGGTGGTGTAACTCAGTAAAGCAGCAGAAAGTAAAAAAGCAACATCGCATTTAAGAAAAATGAGATATAAGAATAAAACCCCTCAGATTTTAGCTTGTTTCCTTTTGCAGTCTTGCAGCTTTAAGGTGACCAGGCTTACAGAGGGGCCTGTAGGTCCACCAAGCCAGCACTGGTACCAGGCCCTCAGGCAGGCTGACCAGCTGGGCCCTCCTGCCATCCCATCCACCCAGGGGCTGCAGGAGCCATGGGGCAGGAGGGCGCTGACCTCAGTACCCACCGACCATGCTGGTGTCAGCAGGCCTTAAGGAGGCCCTGTTTGTCAGAGCAGGCCCAGCCCTCACGCTAGGCCGCAACGTAACTTAGAAGGGGACCTCTGAACGGAGGTGTTGCTGTTTTGGTTTTGGTTTTAAAGTAGAGATACCACCTTAATCAAAAACATGAGCTCCGTACCACAGAGGTATCATGCCAAGCAACTTTGAAGAACTTGTTACCATCTATCAGCTCAAAATCCATTTTCTTTTTTAATAAAGTGCCTAAATACACATTTACACAGATCATAGTGGTTCCAAAGAATCCTTTACAGTTTTTATATATATAGGAATATATATAGGTATATATATATATATATAATGTGCGTTTTCTTCAAATTGGCTAAATGTGTTTACATAGGACACCAATCTTGACTATAGGTATAAGATTTAAAGCGTAATATCGACTCAATGAATCTGTTTATCATGCAAGTCTTATCTAATATTACATTGACTTGTAATATGGAACACAATGTAGTGGGTGTGCTCATTAAACACTTCATAAAAAAATTACTGTGCGTGTGCAGTTCTGATCTTCAAATACTAATAATGACCATTTCTTTAGAGAAAAAAATAAAAAGTCTTCCAGAAAAGAGCTACTCTGCATGAAACTGCAGTCTGAACATTATCACAATAAAAACAGTTGACTCAAAAGCACCCCAAATTTTTCAAATTTACGTCAGCTGAACAGATTTCTCCTCCTCCTCGGGTACCAAGCGCTCACTAGCCCATCCCAGGGCTGGGACAACCTCACCACCCCTTTGCTCAGAAATAACCGCTTATAACCCAGTTATAAACACCTCAACAGAAGGGCTCATCCAGCTGCAGCGTTGCCAACGAACTATAAACAGCACAAAAACATCACTATAAGACTCAACTATTTCTAGTAACCAATGATTTATTGATTTTAGAAGTCTGCTTGGTGATGCAGAAGCGTGATCAAAATAAGTGGCTTTACAAAAGAGTTCTCCAAAGTAGCTTAAAAGTCAGGGCCATGGCAATTATGTGAAGCCCTAATTGCTTGCATTTCAACCAGTTTGTATTTTCATTTTCAAAGAATAGCAGTAGGTTTGTTTCAAGCACATGTAATAAGGAAATTGCAGGTTTCCTCCACCCACATTTGGGTTGTCACTGATATGCCCGCAGGCAATCTGGCAGAGCCTCAGTTGCTGCTGTCATTGTACCACACCGTACCTGCCACTACAGGCACACTACACAGTGTCAGCGATAGTAACAATAGCAACAGCATCAGAGGAGACTGATAAGCAAATTCAAAAGTCCACCTGCACTATCTGAAAATTAAAGTAAAATTAGAAAGAAAATAAACAGTCTTTCTCCCACCTCCCCAGCATTGTCCAAAGACACAAAACCCCAATGCTGAAGGCCTTTAGAGACGGCAGTGCTACACCAGTGCAGTCACCAATCATGTCATTAGGTTGGCTATCACAATTCCACGTTAGAGTACGCAATTGGTGAACAGATGCAGTTTTGTAATCTTACAACTGATCACGTGAACTGCGGTCAACTTTGCCTTAAAAAAGGAAAAGAAAAAAAAAAAAACCAACAGAAACAAACCAACCCAGAAATCCCTAACTCAACAGCGCCTCTCCAACACCTCTCCACATCCTACTCCAAAGGCAACTTCCCTTGAGAAACACGGAGGAATTTTGGACTGGGTCCGGCACGGCCACACGAGGCGGACAGCCGCTCCCGGGAGGAGCCCCTCGTGCTCCCTGCACCCACCTGCCCCCAGCACCTCGTGCCACCAGCCCTACAGAAACAGGGGCCAGCAATAAGGAATCACAGACAGTAAGGCGATCTTTACAATGTCAGAAAGTGTATTTGGCATTAAAAAAAAAAAGAAGAAAAAAAAAAAAGGAAAAGGAAACAAGTGCATACAAATACAGCTAGAAGCATTTCTGTTTTGCCAAGTGCTCTAAAAAAAGCAGCGCAAGTCACAGCCTACATCGAACAGTAATTGTCACCAGGGAAGCACAACAAATAGTTGCTATAACAAAAGGGGGGGAAAAAAGCGGAGGGGAAGGACGGGAGGAAAAAAAAAGACAATTAGAAGAAATGCCTTTATAATAAGTACATACCTTTTGTCTTCAAAAAATATAGAAACACAATGTATTCAAAAAAATCAAAATTATACAGCCATGTTTATGAAGTCTACATTTCCCTTGTCTTGGAGATATATATATATTTATATATATATATTTATAGATATATACAGAACCGGAGCAGTTTGGGCGACGGGCGGCGCTGGGCCGGCACAGTCACGAGTCTCTCTCCTTTTTCACTTTCACATCCCCGGCCAGGATGGTGGCGATCTCCCCCTGCATGAAGGCCCAGGGCACGTTGGAGCCGACCAGTGGGCACTTCTCCCCGCTGGGGCAGTACACCTCCCCGCTGGCCCCCTGCTGCTTGATGCTCTGCCGGGAGCAGGGGAAGCAGAACTTGTGGGACGGGACCGAAGGGCACTGCACGAAGTGGGTGTCTTCCAGGCGCTCGTGGCACAGGGTACAGCACAAGGGGACGCTGGCGGCGAGGGACGAGTCCGGCAGGCTGGCGGGGTGCACGGGCTCCAGCCCGCCCGCCGCGCTGCCCCCCTGGCCCGGCACTTCCCTGCCGGGGCCCAGCCTTCTTTGGTTCATGGCGGAGGGCGAGGGGGGGCTGCTGCTGTTCCTCCTGGTGGTGGAGTGGACCTGGTTGGCCTCCTTGGAGGCGTGGTTGCCCCCGGCATTGTCCGCCACCAAAATGAGCGCGGCCATGGGGGACTGGCCGTTCTGGGCCGCCTCGGGCGGCGTGGTCCGGTTGGAGTGGGGCGAGGCGGTGGGCGGCGGGGGGTGACATGAAGGAGGTGGCCGTCAGCGGCATCTTCATCCCTTCGGACGCGGCCGGGAGCCAGGGCTGCGCCTCCCCGTTCATCTTCGGGGGTCCCGCCTCGCCCTCCGGCTCGGGGGACGGCTTCCTCTTCCGGGCTGCGCGGGCCCCTAGAAGGCAAAGGAGAGCGGGAGAGGGGTGAGAAGACGGCCACGCACCGCCGCAAGGCACCACCGAGAAGGCGCGGCCAGCGAAACGTGCGAAACACCAAAACACGCACAGACACCCGGCCCCGTCCGCCCCGGCCCCGCACGCACCCCCCTCCACCCGCCCCGGCCCCGCTCCTCACCAGGCTTGGCCGCGGCGCCGTTGCTCTCGTAGCCCAGCAGTCTGCCGCCCGCCATGCCCGGCTCCTTCTTGAACTTGCTGTCGAAAGGCGGCACGGCGTGCCCGCCGTGCTGGTGCAGGGCCAGCAGCGTGTCCCGCACCGTCTTGGGCTTGGCCAGCCACTCCTCGCCGCCCGCGCGGCTCTTGCCCTCGGCGCCCATCTCCGCCGCGGCCGGCACGCTCTCGGTGGAGCAGCGCTTCTCCTTGCCGCCGCCGTCGTGCTCCCCCGTCGTGCCGCCGCCGCTCGAAGACGAGGACGAGACGGAGCCGGGCCGCTTGTGGCCCAGCTCGCCGGCCTGCCCGGCCGCCGCCTGCGCCGCCGCCGCCGGTTGCTGGGGCACGGGCACGGCCAGCGGGGCGGGCGCGGCCGAGATGGCGGCCAGCGAGGCGGCGGCGGCGCGGCCGCCCAGGCCGCCGATGGCTGCGGGGAGCCCGGCGCCGTTCACCAGCGGAACCAGAGTGGGCGGCACGGCGTGCGTCCGGCGCGGGTTGGGGCTCTGCCGGTTGAGCTCGGGCGGCTCCTCGGGCTTGGGGAAGCCGTTGGGCACCAGGATGCCGTTCACCTGCCGTCCGCCGCCGTACTCGGCGCCCAGGCGGGGCGGCGGCCGCTCGGCGGCCAGCGGGTAGCGCTCCAGGGGCTGCGGCGGGGGCCGCGCCGCCGCCTCCGCCGCCGCCGAGGGGTGACCGAGCTGCTGCTGCTGCGCCAGGAGCTCCTTGGCGGAGAGCGGCGGCTGCTTGGCGTGCGGCGGCGGCGGGGCCCGGCCCTCGGCGAAGCAGCCGTGCGCCCGCTTCAACTGCCGCGCCGTGTCGATGACGAACTCCACGCGGTCGGCGCCCTCGTAGTTGACGCAGCCCCGGCAGACGGGCTCGGTGAAGTCCCAGATCATGGCCCAGGGCATGCGGGGCAGGTCGCACAGGTAGCACGACTGCCTGCGGGAAGCAGCCGCCACCGCCGCCGACGACATGTCCCGGCCCCGGGGCAGCGGCGAGCGCCCCCCGCTCCGGCTCCGGCCGCCGCCTCCTCCGCCCCTCGCCACCGGAGAGCCGACGGGGCGGCTCGGGCGCCGCGGGACCGTCGGCGCGGCCCCCTCCCCCTCGCCTTCCTCTTCCGCGCGCCGGAGCGGGGCGCCGGGACCGCCCCGGCAAGCAGAGCCGCTCCGGGGGCCGCCGCCGCCGCTCCCCTTGCCGTCTCCGCCGGCGGCGCTCACAGCGCGGCGGGGACGCGCATCTTCGCGGCGCGCCTGGCGCAGGGCTGCGGCCGCTGCCGCCCGCACGGCTCCCCCGCTCGCTGGCTACTACGGGGCGGCGCGGGACGGCGGGGGCCGGCGCGCCGCGGCGGGCGGGGCGGGGACTGCCGCGGGGGCCGGGGCCGGGGCCGGGGCCGGGGCTGGCGGCGGCGCCGTGCCGTGCCGTGTTCCAGCCGCCACCGCCGCCTCTGCGCGCCGCCGCCTCGATTCTTCGACAGTGCCGCCGCGCCTGCGCGATGGGCGCCCCCGCCCCAACGACGCCGCCGCCGCGCTCCCGGCCCCGGCTCTGCCCGCGCCCCCGGCCCGGCCCCGGGGGTTTCACCCGCCACCGGGGGAGCCAAGCGCCGGCCACGCGGAGCGCCCTGCCAAGCGGGCGGCTTGGAGCGGAGCGGGCGGGAGCGGGCCCGCGCCTCCCGCTTGGCACAGGCGAGGTTACCGCGCGCGGTGCGTTCTGACCGCTGCGGGGTCGCTGCGCTCGGTCGCCCCCGACCCCCCCGTGACCCTGGGGCTGCCCCCGTCCCCTGCTGGGCCCGGGCGGGAGGGGCCTTGTGGGTAAATAAAACCATCGCCCTTTTTTTTTTTTTTTTTTTTTTTTTTTTTTTAAAACTGTTGTCACTGCACGCAGGAAATAGAACGCTCGAGATTTCCTGTCGTTTGCAACCACAAACCCTCCGCTCTCTAAGGCGGATGAGTACAATCCGCGCAGTGCAAGCACAGCGCGGCCGTTCCGTTCCGTCCCCGCACAGCGACACCACGAGGGGCGGCAGCTCCCTCGCCACGTCCCGCGGGCGGGCACGGCCCTCCCCGTGGCGTTATGTAGGTTACGGGTGGGGGGGGCAGGCAGCGGGGACGCCCGGGGGAGCTCTGACGTCCGCGGAGCCCGGCGGGGCGGTGCCTGCGGCACTCCCGGGGCTGCGGGCCGGGGGATGCGGCTCCGGCACCGGGAGAGCCGTGCGCGGATTACCGCCGTGCCCCCCGGCGAAGCATGGGTTAACGCGGCTGGCTCCGCAGCGCGGCCCTCCTTTCTCGTTGCATCAAAGTGCTGTAAGGCTGTTCTGTGCACCCCCTCCCGGCTGGAAAGACGCTTTATCCCTGCATGCTAAGTAAACAGATCTTGTTTTCGTCTTCCACCCACTGCCCTCTTTCTCCAGCCTGGAGCTGGAGGCGTGCCAAGGCGGCTGCAGCGATTGCTGCCTCTACACTCACACACACACAACACACACAGCCGGGGAAGCAGCCGGGTTTCTCGGGTGAGGCAATGCGCCTGCAATTGGCAAGGACAAGGCAGGAATTGTAATTGCACTGCATCATGTGATGGCTTATGAAAGAGGAAGTTTGGATGTTTTAGTCACGTACTCCTTTGCCCTCTTGCTTTAGCCTCCAGGTTCTGCGAAGGAAAAAACTGCATATATTTATATACACTGGTGGGAAGCCAAGGAGCTGCGTGTTTGCACACTGCGCGTGGTGAGCAGAGCTCGGAGCGAACCGGCTGCAGGGAGGGAGAAAGCACAGCTTTCAGGCGTCTAACTGCAGGACAGGGAGTGCAACCCCTATTTATTTAACTTCGTTCCTAATGAAATCGGGCTGGTCAGAGCTAGCATTGGCAGTGTTTGGGTTCTGCTGCATTTTGCTGCTTTTGAATCCATTCTGGTAGAAGAGGCAAAAACAACCGTTGCAGCTTTCAGTGTCAAAAAGCAGATAAAAAATAGTGGCATAGGAAATGTGATTTAGGAATCAAATCACACACACAAAAGTCTGCAAAGCTGCTGTACAGCAGTTTCTGCACAAGAATACAACAGATAATGCATTTGTTTCGTGTTGCTTTTATCTATCTATTTATCTGTCTATTTATTTATTTATTTATTTTGAAACAGAAGCCATCCTTTTGTGCCTGCTCTCTGCTGAACGCCCTGGTGATGACATGGCAAGGCTATATGTAGGGGCACTGGGGCCTGCAGGCATGCCCAGCCGGGGGACCCTGGCACAGGGGAGCCCTGTGCCCTGGGGAGCCCTGACCTGGTTGTGGCTGTGCCTAGTGCCACAGTGCAGGGAAGGAAAGGAGAGGTGCAGCTGGAAACCTCCACAAAGCCATTGCTTTCCCTGGATGCCCACCAGTGGGGGCTGCGGATGCCACAGGTTCCACCTGCAAAAGCCATCCTAGGCCACAGCCCCAAGCTGGGGCAGCGGATTATTGCTGAGACATTTGCAGGACCTCTGCTGACAATTAGGAGCAGAGGTTCTCTGCCTCCCAGCTTTGTAGAGTTTCTGCTGCTTTTGTTCCTATTGGAGTTGGCACTTGCTCCAGAGGGTTTTCCAGAAAGCTGAGCGTGGTCGGGTTACAGTGGGCTTCTTGCCTATGTGTGGATTGTGTGATATCTGTGATATTTGCTGAGCAGTTCAGAAGCCTCTACAGCACCTGCCAGCTTCTGATTGTACACAGCTGCTCATTTTTGCCTGTGAGAGTACTGGTAGCCATCTTAGAAATGCTGAATGTTCCAATTTTCATTTAGAAGTAGGCATAATTTTAGAAGAGAACCCCCTGTATACCACACCCACCCTCCATTTATTGTGTGGTTTTTGAGACGTACCATTCGAACAGCAGTGCAGTAGAGTCCTGCTCTCACATCAGTACTGGTCCTAAAGAAATACATCCGTCTAACCATTTTTTATTTAATATGGGAAGAAAGTACTCATGTACACAATACTGCTGTCAAGAGCAGCCTGTTGACAAAGGCTTTAAGACAAGCAGATGGTGAGCCACTGACCCTACAAACACTGGAAACCACTCCTAATGTTACCTACAGGACAACTGCTGGACAAGTAGCCGTGCTCAGAGTGCGCAGCATGCTGCTAACACCTCTCCCCAGCGCTGCCGACTGCTATCCCACGCTGCATGACCCCTGTGACATGGAACTGCTGCTGCTGGCAGAGGGACACTGACAGAGTAGCATGTTGTCAGCCTGTGTGTGTGTGCTGGGACAAACGGGGAATGTGGACGTGGTTACTTCACTGTCATTTTTGCTGTAGAAGTTTTGGGTGCATGAATACATCCGAGATCCAACTCGGGTTATTCTCTCATTCTATAATTCTATGAGTAATAGTGTGAGCAAGAGCCTCAGTGCTGCAGCTTCTGCTGCTTTGGTGGGCTCTACCCCAGGCAATTTGGAGCCAAAATGGTGTGCTTTTTTTTAAAACAAAAAAAAAAAAACAAAAGGAAATGATTCTGTTTTTAACTGAGCAATTGACTTCACAACCTCATTTCAAGTAGCAGTGGAAAAAAAAAACAGCAAGGAAAAGATGATGGAAACACTTGAGAAATTCAGAGGTTACTACACTCAGAAGGGAAATAAAAACTTCAGAGGGACTCTTCCAGATGCCAGAAGAAAGGGCAATTGATGTGGAAAATCTTCCGCCTGCTCTCTTCAGCCTGGTAAATAGCTATGTTGGATGCTCCCACTGACACCGTGTTGGCTGCCCTCTGCTGCGAGCCACAATGGACAATTGTCTACGGGGTATGGGGGGACAGAGCGACTGGGAGCTGCCTGCGGTGTGTTAGCATGGCCAGGCAATCCTGGCCCAGCACCAACAGGAAGACCGGGAGGCCGTGACCCCATGGGAACACCATGCTGCAGCTCGAGAGGTGACCATGTTCTTCTGCCCATCGTTGCAGTCATGTTATTTCAGTTTTGTAACATAACGAGAGCTAGCAGAAGCATGCTCCAATCTGTGGAAACAAAGTGCAGTGAAATTAGTTTCTGGATGTCATTGCTGCCTGCTCCCCCAACCCCCTTTGGGCAGCTGGCATGGGGACAAAGGTGCTGCTCTGTGCTCAGCCCCCAGCCTCACGTTTTTTCTCAGTGCTGTTTCTTACACTAAGTAAAAACAAGTAAAATAGGGTATTTTTATCGACTTGGACGTTCAGTCATATGCACAGTGTACTGCCTGCTGTGTAGCGATCCTAAGTAGGAACACTGACAAGTTTAGGCATTAGTGACACACTTGTAAACATCACTAGCAGAGCTGCAAAGATCAGAGTCATCCCTCTTGCATTCACCTGCATCCCTAATGCCCCAACACCCAGCTGAGCTCCAGAAGGAGCTGCCTGCCAGGAAGCACAGCCAAATTCATATGTGATAAAAAGAACTGTAGCAAAATTAATAACCGGTACACCCATTCTGGAACTGACAATTAACCTTGGTCTCCTCCTCTGGATAATAATTATTAAACAGCTTGCCAGAGGTTGGGGCTTGCATATCACTTAGTCTCCCAAATGGGGCTGGATGAGAGACCAAGGACTGGTCATCTTTGTAATGGGAGCTGCGGGTGTGTCACTCCCCAGTAACACTGTCTGTGCCAGGCTGGCCGCTGCTCCCAGCTGGTTCAGAGGTCCTGCTGCCTGCATGTCACCTCGGGAAGTGGCAGCCCAGCATCTCTTGCACGCCTCTCCTTGGCTCATCTCCATGCAGCGTGGAGCTCCCTGCCATTCCCTCAGGTCCTGTCGCTATCACCAGAGAGCAGAGACCAGCTCTGTCCCTCTGCTCCCCTGCTGTATGTAGACCCTGAGCAGCCATCGGGTGGTGGCAGCTGCCAGGTTGCAAGGGCCTGGCATGGGCTTGAGCTGCAGATCCAGGAGCAAGAGGACAGCAGCCTTCATCATCCATTTCCCTTTGCCAGTTACTATTATTCTTAAATGCAGTTCTGCAGACATTGTAATTAAATGGAAAAAAAATATAGACCAAATGAAAAAGGGTACAAGCTTCTCAAAAACATCTCTGTACTAGCTGCAGCTTGACTCAGCCTTCAATTAACATTCTTCCTCAAAATAGTTGTCTTCTCTAGCTTTTGTTAAATCTTACATAACATCAGGCCAAATCACCACCCAAGAAAGGGGCTGTGAAAACATGTCACTGTGTGCATGATTTTTACTTTGCACATGGGATGTAGGTATGCACCAAAGAGAATGCTCTCAAGACAGCCAGGAGGAGGACACCTGTAAACCTGATATTGCTCAGCACCTCCAACCTCAGGGCACTGGGGAGCTCTGTGGGCATGCTGCTGCTGGGGCAGCTCTGCTGAGCTGAACGTGCACCAGGACTGCCTTTAGCCTAAGGGTCAGCTGATGCAGACAAGGCTGTGCTTTCTGAATTTTGTTCTATACCACGAGTTATGTGTTTTTGATGAATAGGTCAACAGGGTGTGGAAACATACTCTAAAGCTTTCTGCATCCTTGCACATACTTTTAGTTGGCAGGAGGGTTGTCTACAACTTCATTTGGAAAGTTTTAAAAGAAAACACAAATGGTAGGTAAAGGGCAGAGATACATTCTTTGAAATACATTTGGCACAGATTTTAGACATTCCTTTGTCATTTGTTAAGCAGCAAGAAGAATCCCCACTCAACTATATAAAGTATGGCAGTACCACTTTCTCTGTTTACAGGTGATTGAAAAATCACAACCTGCTGCATTCACCTCTGGATAGCACGTATAACTGTCCATACAATTGTCTTTGCTTCAGAATCAGTACAGGGCAGGTATGTGAGGAATCTGAGCTTTTTCTCATCTCCTTCCAAAACTACAAATCAGGACTGAAAGGATGATTTCGCCTACTTCTAAAGGGGAGTTTTTTGGGTTTTTTTTTTTTTTGTTTTTTGTTTTTTGTTTTTTTTCCTGCACACTAGGGCTTCAGAATCAAAATTATACAACTGAAATGCCAGAAAAATAATATGGCCAGAAGACTTAGAAGCTCTTTTCAGCTGTAACCAGACTCACCACGCAGCAGCCTGTAGTACTTAAAATCCTCTTTAACTAACTGCATGTCAAGACTTGCCTGTTTCGGACACTGTTAAGACGGCCAGCCCCCATATTTTACATACCCTCCTAATTGCATTCATATGTTCGGTTTCATATTTGACCTCTGTTGCAGCAGAGAGCCAAGAAAAGCACTCTTTTTCTGAGCTCTATGCAGGAATGGAGCTGAAGGATATCACAGACTCATAAAATGGCTTAGGTTGGAGAGGACCGTAAAGACCATCTAGTCTCAACCCCTTGCTATGGGAAGAGCTGCCATCTACCAGGTCAGGCTGCCCAGGGCTCTGTCCAGACTGGCCTTGAATACCCCCAGAGATGGGGCATCCACAACCTCTCTCAGAAACCTGTTCCAGTGCATCACAACCCCCTGAGTAAGAAAAAATAATTATTTCTAACATCTAACTCAAATTTCCCCTCTTTTAGTTTAAAGCCATTTTCCCTTGTCCTATCACTATGAGACCATGTAAAAAGTTGGTCACATTCCTGCTTGTAAGCTCCCTTCAAGTACTGGAAGGTTTTGATGAGGTCCTCCTGGAGCCTTTTCTTCTCCAAGCTGAAAAAGCCCAACTGCCTCAACCTTTTCTCATAGGAGAGGTGCTTCAGCCCTTTGATCATCTTCGTGGCCTTCCTCTGGATCTGCTCCAACAGCTTCACACCTTTCCTGAGCTGGGGGCCCCAGGCCTAGGCATAGTAGTCTACATGGAGCCTTACAAGGGCAGAGCAGAGCAGGACATCTCTCTCCCTGCTGCCTCCCCCTTTTTTGATGCAGACCAGGATATACTGCTGGTTCATGTGTGGTCTTTCGTCCATCAGGATCCCTAAGTCCTTCTCCACAGAACTGTTCTCAAGTAGTCTACTCCTTGTCTGAACTTGTGTCTGGCATTGCCTCAGTCCAAGTGCACTCGGCCTTGTTAAACCTCGTTAGATTCCCATGTGCCCACTTTTCGAGCATGTCCAGGTCCCTCTGGATGGAATCCCTCCCTCCTATTGCATCAATTGCAACACTCAGCTTGGTATCATTGGCAAACTTGCTGAGGGTACATTCAGTCCCATTGTCTATGTCATTGATAAAAATGCTGAAGACAAGCCCCAGGATGGACCCACGGGGACACAACTTGTGACCAGTCTTTCCTTGGACATAGAGCCGTAAACAACAACCCTCTGGCTACAACCATCCAACCAATTCTTTGTCCACCTAATAGCCCAGCCTTCAAATAAGTCTCTCTCCAATTTAGAGATAAGGATGTGATGCGGGACCATGTCCAAGGCCTTGCACAAATCAAGGTAGATGAAATCAGTTGCCCTTCCTTTGTTCACTGATGGTGTCACTCCATCATAGAAAGGCACCAGGTTGGTGAGGCACAATCTGCCCTTGGAGAAGCCATGCTGTCTGTCTCAGATCAAACCGTGTGATCTCACGTGCCTTAACATCTTTTCTAGGAGGATCCATTCCATGATCTTCCCAGGCAAAGTGGTGAGGCTCACCAGTCTGTAGTTCCCCAGGTCCTCTTTCTTCTCTTTCTTGAATGTGGGAGTGATGTTTCCCTTTTTCCAGTCACCAGGGACTTCTCCTGGCAACCACATCAGCCAGTTACTTCAGAACCCTGAATGTGTTATCTGGCCCCATAGACTTGCACATATTCTACCTCATGAGGAGGTCTCAGACTCGATCTGCTCTTACAATGGGAGGGATTTTGCTTCCCTGATGCCTACTTAGAAGTTCAGGGACATAAGAGACATGAGAAGCCTGACAGACCATGAAGACTGAGGTAAATAACTCGTTAAGTACCTCTGCCTTCTCCATGTCCAAGGAGGCCAGCTCTTCCTTTTCACTGACCAGAGGGAATACACTCTCCTTTGCCTTTCTCTTCCGTACAGTGTCTCTATGGAATCCTTTCTTGTTGTTTTTCATATCCTCTTACCAAGTTCATTTCCATCTGCACCTTGGATTTCCTGACTCCATCCCTGCACATCTGGACAGCATTTCTAGATTCTTCTCAGGCCACCCATCCCCACTTCCACTGCTTTTCCTTTTTTTTCCTTTTTTTCTTTTTTTTTTCCCCTCATCCTGACCAGCAAGTCCTTGCTCAGCCATGCTTGCTTGTTTCCTGCCTTGTCTGCCTCATTTCTTATTCTGGGGAATGGAGAGCTCTTGTGCTCTCCTTAAAGTGCTGCCAGTTTGGTCCTATTACTTTGTCCCTAAGGACAATTTCCCTGGGCATCTCATCCAACACTTCCTTAAACAGCCTGAAGCTGACTCTTCTGAAGTTCAGGGTCCTGACTTCACTCTTTATCAGGCTCACATGACCCCAAGGTCATGAACTCAACCAGGGCATGATTGCTATAGTCCAGGCTGCCTCCAATCTTAACCTCTTTTACAATCTCTTCCATGTTGGTAAGCACCAGATCCAGCAGTGCTTCACCTCTTGTTGGTCTGTCCAGTACCTAAATCAGAAAGTTATTGTCAGTGGACTCCCGGAGTCCTGGGTCACTTGCAGCTCACAATGTTGTTTTCCCAGAGATATCCGAGTGGTTGAAATCTCCCATCCAGCACAGTGCCTCTTGGAGCTGAAGCAAGAAGGCCTTGTCAACAGATCCCCTTGATCAGGCAGCTTGGAGTAGACCACGACCACCAGATGCCCTTCACTGGTCCTGTCCCTAATCTTAACCCACAGGCTCTTAACCTGTTCCTGACTGATTCTCAGGGGCAGCTCTTTGCAGACTATCCACTTCTTAACAAGAGGGCAACTCCCCCACTTCTTTTACTTTGCCTATCCCTTCTAAACATTTTACAGCCTTCAATCATGGTGTTCTTCTTGTGAGTCATCCCACCATGTTTCCGTGATAGCAATAAGATCGTGGTTTTCCAACTGCATCACGGTTTCCAATTCCTCCTGCTTACTTCCCATGCTGTATGCATTGGTACAGAGGCACTTCAGCTGAAAATGCCAAAAGTCACATCATTGTCTGCCTTGGACCCTTTATAGAGACATATATAAAACCAGATAAATATGAATATTTGGAGCTAAATGCATGTGCTGCAAGAGCGTGTTATTGATGAGAAAAAAGTCTGAAGGCACAGTGACTCCTAGCTCATGGCCAGCAGACCACTGCTGTTGTTTTGGGGAAGAAAATGGGAAAAGCAGAGCCAGCCAAGGAGCAGACAGCCTACATAGGGATGGATTTCGCTCCTGGCCCTTTCTCAGGCAAGGCGAGAGCTTTTCCTGAGAACAACCCACAAGACTGGATCCACAGCTCTTCGGCCTGCAGCACTTCAAGACTTCCAGGTTGGAGACAATACGTCTGGAAATTTGGGGTGAGCTGCACCTCCTGTGTGTTTTACTTGGACAGTAGGGTGTCAGTAGCACGCTGCTGTGCTCTTATTTAGCTCTGTTATTACAACGCTGTTTGTGAAGCACGAAGAGTAATCCTCATGTAAAAATAATAGTATTGCAGAGCTAGACAGCAGATGGTGTTATTAAATACCTGGGCAAAGTCTAAGGTCGTAACGCTCTAACAATTAAAAAGATCTATTGTCTATCACTTAATAGGTAACCTCCTAGTGCAGGATGTTTGCAGAGCTGAGCAGAGGGGCGAGTAGTATCTTGTCCAAGCCCAGATAGTTCTTCCAGTTAAGCAAATACTTGGCAGCTATTTTCTTGTCTAAATTTGGTGCTACCACCACGTCAGGTTGATACAATACGATCCCTTATCATTTCCTAAATGATCCCTTCTCTAATCAACTCCATTAGGTTTATAAATAGACCGCAGCTGCCTGAGGACTGGTGATAGTTGCCTGACATCCAGGTTCACTTACAAGACCATGGAGAGGCAACTTATTGGGTGATGTAAATGGACATAAGCCTGCTGCCAGGCACGTCTCCCACCAGCTGCAGGAGATGCTGGTGTGTGAGGCGTGCCTGCCAGCAGCCGTGGCTTTCCACAGGCACCTGCAGCTATGGGCCTCTCTCCCTGGTGAAACCTACTTGTCTCAGTTGGTGAAGTTGAAGCTGAACCTCAGTAATACGTGGCACGGCTCTTCCTGCTGCATAACATTTTCAGTCACAACTCTGAGGATTAATTTTGTATTGTAGAGACTGCACTTTCTGCATTTTTCCCTTGGTGTTTGCCTGGCATCTTGTGACCTGAACCTCACAGTTGAACCTCTCAGCTGAATGCTGGCATCCAAGGATGCAACTTGCCTCTTCTTCTGCTGTGAGCTTTTTTTACACACATAAGCAAGGCTTTCTGCATCGTTTTGAGAGATGTGAATCTGAAATCATCTCTTCTGGGACAAGGAAACTAAGGAGGCTAACAGTCACTCTTTGGGGTAGGTTTTGGATTTAGTTTAATGACTGTAATAGTGGTGAATGCCTTGGCAGCAGAAATAGACTGATATGGAGAACAATAGGGAACCTGTGACTTGGTACATTTGTCTCACAGAGGGCAGACAGAAGACTGGGAGTTAAGCAGAGTCCTGTGGCTGCTAATAGCTTCACACAGTACTTTTCCTCCGTGGTAATCACTCTCCTGCTAGGATCCACGAACTTGAGAACAAAGTACATTTTATTATTTACAAGGGTTAGATGACAAATACAAACAGATGGTGCAAAGATGACTCCTAATGCATAGTGATCAAGCAGTTTAATATTCATGGGTAAAGGCCTGGAAGATTAAGTAAACAGATTCAGATATGCAGGGGAAAGTATCTCATAACAATGCATAAAGTCAGCGTGGCCTTTTGTGCCCCGTTCCCCTTTAGATCAACACAATTAACATAAAGGGAAAGATTGGCTGAACTTTCCAGTCTCCCTAAAGTGTTCAAATCAGAGATTTCTGAGAGGAAGCCCTAGCAAGGAGTTTTGGCAAGATGGAGAAAATCCCTTCTCTTTTGCTACTGAACTTTCTGTTCCTGCTCCAAAGCCCCTTCTGCAAAACAGGTTGCAACAGCTGAGCGTGCTCCAGCCTGCTGCTGTGGCTGCCCTTACGTAAAGCATTCTCACCTGGGTGACACAGGGCTTTTTGCTGCCACCAGTCAGATGAGGGAGCAAGGGTAACTCCCATGAGCAAGGGTTGTGGCATTAGGAGCCTAACCATGCTGCTCTGCCATTAATGACGCTTCTCGTGGCAAAAGCTGGGATCTCGTTGGTTTTGCTTTCGCATGTAGTCATCTTGCAGAGAGGATTTCAACACTGATGAATATTGCCAGCCAGGTCCTTGGTATGAATCATCCTGTCCTTCCAGATGACTTTTTCTTTCTGCTGTTTACATCAGCCGCAGAGAATTTTGATGCTTTCTTGTGTATATGTGCAAAGGAATGTTTCATTTGAGAAGATATTTCCAAACTCTCTGAAGTCATCCCTCTATATCATTCCTTTTGTTGTTGCTGTTCTCGCTTTCAGCGTGGGCAGTTTGCGAGTTGTTTCTAAGGAGTTACTGACTGAGCACTGAACAAAGGGCAAAAAAGAAAGGCAGGGAGAAGGGTTCGTGAAAGAATCCTGCTGGACTGTGCCAAGAAGTTTGCTCTGCAGCATACATCAGCCTGCTATTTTCCTCGTCTACATCAGGTTGCATGAACAAAGGATTTGGGGATCGGTGTGCTCAGCCCTGGAAAGGTGTACATGTGAGCAGGCCAGCAGCCCCTGCCTTCTTTTACACAAGGCCCTCATCACTGCAATAGTGTCAGGACACCGTGGCTTATGGACAAATGGGAGAAGCTACGGGGGTTGAGTTAGGGCTGGAGAAGGGTTAAAACCCAAGCCACAATATTCAAGAGAATGGTGGAAAGCTGCCCAGCAGCCTGCCAGCTGCTGGGTGAGGAGGTGAGCTCTCCTGCTGGCACTCCACCACTGCAGCTCCAAGAAAAAAAACCATACCTCGATCTCCGGAAAAGTAACTTTTTTTTTTTTTTTTTTAATGATCATCACCATTTGGCTGCTTTATTTTCATCTTTCTTCTGTAGCTGTAGCCACCACAACTCCATTCCTATGGCCATCTCCCAAATGACTGACGAACTCTGGGTTCTTTGGATGCTCTTTCTCAGGTTCTTGTTGTTCTGCAGTGTTTTTTCCAAAGTACCTGACAAACCCTGGAAATGGCACTGGGTGCTTGAGTCCAGGTGAACAACACAAAGTGAGGAAAGGAGTGCTCGTTGGCATGACTTCAGCCTCAGACTTGTAATGAAGCCACAGCGCAGTGTTGGGAGCTGAGCACCTCCACCTTTGGTATCTGCCCAGAAAATGGTCTGGCTCCATGGATGTATTCAGTGGGAATAGCTGTATAAGCTGGAATACAGTCAAAGATACATGGCAGAGAAACCTGCTCTGTGAATAAAGCCTTTGTTAAGAGGAATTCCATCTGTACATGATTTCATCAGCTCCATGAAATGTGCAGGACATTTATATGGTGAATTAGGCACAGCTCCTGTTTTGAGAGAGAAAATGCTTCTGTGTGCTTTTCCACAGAAGTCCGTTGCTACACAAGGAGGGGAAACCTTCTGCAATGCCATTACTGTTCTCACAGGACAGGACAAGCATTGCGACTGTGCTAACATGATTATAAAAATAATGTGCATTTTAAAAGCATCAAATGCACAAAAAATTGGCACTGCCCTTTTCTTTGCCTTCTCTCCCTTAAATGTGGAGATGCTTAAACAGGGTAAATAACATTCAAGACAGCTAAAGAGCAGTCCACAGTGCTGAAACACTTCTGCTGTCCAAAGCAGCTCCATGCCAGCTATTTCATTTACCATATGTTTGGTGTGGTTTTGGCAGAGTCAACATGAGGATTTTTGGGCAGGCCTGCGAAACAGTTTTTCCCTTCCTCCACCCAAACGTGACCCAGTCCTGTCTGCCATGATCACACCATTGCACAGGGTCAGCCTGGCTGTTTTGGGCAGAATTAGTCAGAGGGGCCTCTGGAAACATGCCCAAGGAAGGCTGATTCGTTTTCCATATGAGTGGCTGCATTAAGGAGCAGGAAGGAGAAGGAAGACACAGTGTTTGGGATGGAGATGCTAGGTGATGCTGAAGGACCACACAGGGATTATAGGGTTCCTTCTCCGGGTCCAAGGCAGATGTGGTTGGGATGCACTGGCTGTGGGGCAAGCTGCTAGCCCCATGGCACTGTTTTCAGCCATCCTGCAGGAACTGCCAGAGGCTGTGAATCAGTGACTGGAAACGTGGAGCTTTGCTCCTGGGGTTGTCTGGTTTCAGATGTGGAGAGCATAGGCTCCAAGCAGCCCAGTCCAGCAGAGAACTGCCTGATCTGTGAGCAGACTCTCCAGTGTGGGGCTTATTTTTCCTTAAAAATGAGTGGGATGCAGTGGCCAGACATACTGGTGCTATCCAGATATGGCCTGGGACTTGTCTAGCCAAACAAGGGAAGAAGAAAAGGGAATTTAAACACATCTTTCTGCCCTTTTGTAAGCGAGTGCTGAAAGGTGTGAAGGTACAGCTGTGTCATTCCTTCCTGCACACATGCTGTGTGCTCTGAGCATGCATTCTCAGCAGTAGTTCACAGAAGTAAGCCTTGTTCCCCCAGCAGAGGAGCTTTGCCACAAGGTGCTGGGGTATCTGCTCAGCAGACTTGCTGACCTCAGGGAGCAGCTTTGCCAGGCGAGCCTTCCCAGCAAAGTGCCAAAACCCCTGGTTAGCACTGAGCTTGCGATCCTTCCCTTGCTTTCTGCTGGATTAATTGCTGGAAAGGTTGTGCAGCTGCATGGTGGCTCGGCACCCCATCTGATTGGCCATACCTCTGCATTTCTGTTCTCTGAAACAGTGTTTCTGACCTGATTCACCTTGCAACCGGAGGGTGGAATTCAGCTTCATATCCATGGCAAGGAATGTAAATATTCCTGCCTATCGTCTTCTCAAGTGCACAATCCGAGTGTGCACGTGAGCAAGCAAGAAAGTACAGTTTCCAGTGGGGAGGCAGAAGCAGGGCTCTCCTGCCTCCAACTGCTTCTCTTCACCCTAGAGCTACTGGGGGCACCAGTCCTCCAACCAGAGCAGCTCAGGGGGCCAGGAGCTCCCAGGCAAACTGAGGATGGTCTGGCCTCCGCCTGAGTGGGGCAAATCAGGCTGAGTCATCCAAAAGAGCCAAGGCTCTCTGGGCACGAGCCCCTCTTCCCAGAGGTGGCCTTTAATCCAAGCTGGCTGCATGCTGCCTGCTGTCAGCAGCCCTTTTGTGCCTCCA
Source organism: Lagopus muta (assembly GCF_023343835.1). NCBI lineage: Eukaryota > Metazoa > Chordata > Aves > Galliformes > Phasianidae > Lagopus > Lagopus muta. The sequence continues at coordinate 72,072,215 of NC_064434.1, forward strand.
CGGGTGTTTGCTGGTGCAGGGTGGAGTGACTCAGTCTGCGCCCCTACCCTGAGCACTGGAGAGCTGGGAGGGGCTGCAGAGTGCCTGGCTGCAGATCTCGTCCTTCCCTTTTCTCATTTCAGCAAAACCATTGCAAATTTCACGGAGCTTTCCATCACAGGCAAACAAAGAGGAAATTGATTCAGAGCGAGAGCATTAACATCACCAAATAGTAAAGGCATTGCATAATGCTATCAAGCAAGCTTCCTCTACTGCAGAAGCAGAGGTGGGCAGAGTGAAGCTAAGGAAGTAAGGGGACAGTGGATGGGTGAGGGCAAGGATCCTTAGCGAAGAAAACCCAGAAGATAAAAAGCAAAAAGAACAAAAGGAGAGGTGTTAGGGAAATACGACTGAGCAGATGCAGTACTTATCTGCTTATGCATCAAATAAAATTCCTATGTGTAAACAAAAAGCAATGAGTAACATCAAGTGAAGGGCCAACGTGTGGGAAGGAGTTGCGCTGGTGTAATAAAAGGGCTGGTGTTAAACCATTTCAGTTAGAGCCCTGCACACGTGGGCTGCTGATGGAAGAAAAAGGCCTGGCTTTATGACTTCCAAGGAAGGATAGCAAACACCGGGGCTTCCCGGTGCAAAGTGCTGATCCATATGATAGTGAACTTCATTTGATCAAACACTGGTGATGAGTCAGCACTGTACTGGCTGTCTTTATGTAGGATAAGGCAAGGTCTGCCTTCCAACAGGTGGTTTAATGCCAGCAAAACAACAACAACAAAACATCTAGAGCCAGAATAAACACATGGTACATCATTTTGGCTCTTCCAATAGAAATGTAACTGGGAATTCACAAATAATCTCAATTGGTCTTATCCTGGGTACTGCCACTGTCTAGTTTTCACTTACACCAAGACTATTTTAGTCTAATTGGCTATTAAAATATATGTCAATGTGAAAGTTTCTAGCTCTTCAGCGCCAGTGTAACTCATTTCCAGAGCAATGCGAATGCCAAGAGGAATGGTTCCCACCAGCCTCAGAGCGCTGACACACTCACTCAGCAAGCACCTGCCCTGGCCTCAGGTACCTTCCAGCCTCCCACGGGTTTGTTACTGAAGGGGTGTGCTCGCCTGTCTGCTCACCTACCGTCATCTGGGGCTTAAACTAGAGCACCTGACCCAGTATTTCAGATGGCAGTGCGGTGACTCACTCAGAGACATCTTAGCATGGTGGAAGGAGCTCCTGCCCCAGCACCTGCCCTGCCACACTGCTGGGGCACACTGCTGCTGCAGGGCAGCCGGACCTGTGTGGGGTACCTCGGCCACTAGGCCTTAGCCAGTGGCTCTGCATGTATCGTTTCATCCCCCTCAGAGTTACCCACACTGTGACCAACAGACTCAAGTATCGTCTAACTTGTGCTTCTGAGGCAAAAGGAGTATGGATATCCACTTTTTAAACCACTGGCTTGGTGCAAAGGAGCATGTAGATAGGGAGACATGAGTCCCACATGTCCTGCAGCTTCTTGAGGTTTTGCTTGCTCTTTCTCTCTGGCAGGCACATTAGGCTGTCCTTTGATCATCAGAGATCAAGAGTATTTCCACCCATACAAGGTAAGTCTGTTGCACGGACAGCTCAGAGGAAATGGAGCTCCTGAGAAGACCTGGTTTTGGGTGCATCAGTTCTTCTACGAGCATTTCAAGTGTTAGAGGAGTGTCTGGATTTTAAATGTCTTGCATGCAGCACACCGCTCCAAAAAACTCTCTACCTTAGGCTAGTCCTCAGGGTTGAATATTAATGAAGGCATTTCCCTACATGAGCAACATGTACTATCTCATGTTTTATGCCTGCCTCGAATTTAAAGTGTGTGAGTGCAAGTAAGTCTCATGTCAGGTCACCTGCAACTACAGATAACCGCAGATAAGTGCTGTGGCAATGGTGCTCTGCTGGGATGAGCTCAGAAGTGGTTTCCAGCGCTTCTTTCCCTTAAGCAATGAGCTGATCTGGGCTGAAGGCTGTTGCCATTCCTAAGCTACAAGGCTGAAGGCTGGCCTGCCACGTGTGCTGGCACATTTGCGATGCCCCTAGAGGTATAGTTATCCTGGAGCTGCCATGGCAGTGGGGCTGAGCTCGTGTTGGACACTGCCAAGATTGTGACTGCTGTGACCAGCCTATGTCTCTGAGGATGTGAGGTGTGACTGCTTGAACAAACAGCTTATCTCACTCTTTCCACACTGCTGACTTATTTTTGACCAGAGAATGGAGTTTCCCAAAAGAACTGAATTGTCACATGCAATAGGATATGAAATACAAATTGCAGGTTTCTGCAGTAGCTGCTTTTTCCCAAATCTCTACCACTACCATATCTCAAGTCCTTTGAAAGGATATGTTTAGTGTCACTGCATTGCGCTGGATATCCATTATATGTGGGGCGGAAAGCAGCACAAGATGGGACAGTGAGTGTTAGCCTGTGTCTGTGAGCAGATCAGCCTCTTATTCCTGAAATGCTGGTGCTGCAGTGCTCTCCCTCTCAAAGCCCCTGTTACAAACCTTTCCATCACTTTCTGCATTTCTGCTCTTTGCAGGCACTGTCATCATTAGCAAGCCTCTGCTATTGGTGGCTGTGTTGCACTGTGGACTGTCTTTCAGAGATGTGTAAGGAAACCTGAGGCTTCTTGAAAGCATTCTTGCCCTTTCCTATCCCTGTGAAGTTGGTTATCAGTTCTACAAATTCTTACATACAGAAAACGCATTTGCCTACAGCAGAGGAGGTAAGAAAACACTAATGGTGAGCAAACTGACCTGGGGGGGAACATTTCCAGTTCTTCTGAGGTGTTTTCCCTGCTCATTAAAGCCCCTCCTTGGGCCTAGGGCTGTGTTTGATGGCAGATGATAACGACTCCAGAAGTGTGTCCCATTGCCTGGAGGCTGCTGCTGTGGGATCCTCTCTGCACAGCAGAAGCAATATCCCAGCTTCCAACAAGGAAGAGGCTAGCTTTGTGTTTCAGCATGATTCATCTCTGGTGGAGAAACCAGGCTTCTTTCTGCTAAGCTCCCCCTCTGTGGCCTTTTCTATAGTTTTGCACGAGCTCCAAGGCATCGCAAACAAAAGCACTTGGGAGAAGTCGCAGTGTGAATTTGTCATATACCAAAACCCACATTTCTTCTGTATCTCTCCAGCTCCTCAGGAAACTGGTGTCCTGGAAAGAGACCAAGTTGAATGTAATCTTATCTTTCAGCCTCTTTATTTTAAACCCAAACGGGTTCCTTGATCCTCTCCAACTGAAAACACCCCTTGGGATAGTGGCAGCACATCGAGCAGCCGGTGTGGGCACAGGAGACCAGTGCTTTTCTGGCTAGAGCCACCTTTGGTGATGCCATCTTTCCATGCAGAGGACAGAGCGGATGCTGCTGTGCTGCTGCCTGCATCGGTTGGACTTTGGTTGGCAGGGCATTGTAAAATGACTCAGTGGGGATCAGAAAGTGGTGGAATCAAACAAAAGTCGCTTTGAAGCTGCTGTCAGTTGGCAAAAGAATAATTTAAAATTAAACCAGTTCTGAAACTATCTACCACAAGCGGTTACAAGCCTCGGTGTTGTAAAACTGGGCTGTTTCCTCTTTTCCTCACAACGATGATGTCCTTGATTCCTCCTTAGGCTTCTTTGGCAATTCTTGCACTGTAATAAAAAGGCATGACACAGCATATGTTTTGCGGCTCACCTTGCCAAACAAAATTACAACGTTAGTATAGCTTCTTCGCCTTTGCATAATTAACTCTACAAAGGAGATAGAGAGAGGGTAAGCATCTGTGCCAAGACAAAAGCAAAAACAAGAAGTACGGAAGTCTGTTTTAAAGTCATCTCTGTTCAAAGCAATTCTTTTAAAAATGACTTATCTTGAAACTGTAGCAGACAATTAGGGAAAGTCATACAGTTTCTAAATGTCTGTTATGTTTTACATCTGCAGCTACACTGCTAAGATTCAAAAAAAAAGAAGTCAATGCCTCTTTGAGAGCTCATGAAAGTTGTGCAGAAGAGCATCTTCTGCGCAACATGTGCTGGGGCTGGGAGGAAACAGTCTGCCCAGGCGTCACTGCTCACTCTTCAGGCTCAGCTGGCATTGTTCTCATGCTTAATAATGTTCAGGACAGTCTCTCTGTTGAACTGAACCTCACAGCTGCCACAAGGGGAACTTGGTGCAGGTGGAGAGGTACGTGGGGTGAGAGGATGGCCCAGTTCTGCCACCTATCCCACTGCCTTACTGTCATCCTTGTGTCTTGAAAGGACAGCACTTAGGCACTCCAAGCAAAGGAAGGGATCTCCCAATACACAGGATGATGAAAGGGAAAAAGGGAAACCCTTCACTCTATGGATCTGCCAAACTTGTTTCATAAAAAAGGCACAAAGCTACCACAACAAGCCCACTGTGCTTTTACCTAAACTAGTGTTAATAGCTGAATTAGGATTCAAGCAGCCTGAATAGTTCTAATATAGAGCATTAAAGAGCAAATTCCACTAATGCCAAAGACAAGACTCCCAGCAAAAAAGTCTGGTCCCAAGTTTCTGGCAAGTCCCCAGGCAATCCAACTAAGAAAAGAAGAAAAACAAAACAAAAACAACAACACCAACAACAACAACAAAGGAAGAAAAAGAGGCAAAATAAAAGAGAAAGGGGAAAATAGAAAAGAAAGAGATGAGGAACATTTTACAACCAGCTGTGGCAGCTGGCAGCAGGACATCCAGGTAGAGCAGGGATCCTGCATGCCTGCTCAGTCTCCCGTGCTTTTAGGCAGCCTCCAGACATGAGACCTTGTCTTCTCTTCTATCACATCCAGTGCAATCCCCACTGTGCACAGTGTTGTTCAGTCACAAAGATGTTGCCTTTCTGCTCAAAGTTCTCACAGAGACCTTTGCACAATGACACCACAGTCAAAACTTGTTTATTAAATGCTCATTTAGCAGAAATGAGGTCACATCATTTAATGGCTATTAAGATGTTAATGCATTAAACACACTACAATATCGCCTGTTTATCCTAACCTTCATTTATCTAAATCACCTTTGCATTCATTGTGATGAGTGAGATTTGACTGTGTCTGCTAATTATGTAAGAGTTGAGCTAGCACCAGTTGATCTTACTGGTGCACCCAAGCAGCTTGGTAACAAACATCATCATCCACAGTAAACTGGAGCTATTCCTAGATAATGATGACAAGAGAAATCCCCAAATACAGTAGAAAAAAGTAAGTAAATGCCCAAAGAACAGCAAGAAGAGGTCTCTGCTTGGAAGGAACCATGGCTGAAGCTGTGAAGTATCATCCAAAATCATTCATCCCTATTGCTAAGCCAACCTATATCAATAGCACCATTCTGTGGCACAAACAATCCCACAAATCTCATGTAACGTGGAGTGGGAAACACCTTCATTCGTGTGCCACTGCCCCATGGTCCCCACACCCCTGGAGTCTGAGGGAACGTTTCCATGGCCCAAGCCCTGGTGCAGTAAGTCAGGGTGCCTCCAGGTATCAGCATCCCTCTCAGGGTGGCACCATTCATTTTATGGTGGTGCATGCTCAGCAGCTGTAGTGCTGAGCTCTGCTGCAGGGTTGAGCCCAGCTCTTTCTGCCTGTGGAGATGAATGCACGGTTGGCTCCGAGCTGCAACTAATAGATTAAAGCTCCCAGTAAATCAAGAGTTTTGCAAAAGCATGAATGACTGATTTCACAAGGTGATTAGAATTATCAAGGGAAAACATTTCAAGTGCTCAATAATTTACACTAACCACCTGTACTTTTAAAATAACTTTCCCCATTCCCCTCCCTTAACTTTAAGGGATTCTTGCCATGTTCTTCAACCCATTTCCTTCCTTCCCTTCAGCTCTGATTGCTGCGGAACACTCTTAATAAAGAATGTAGCATATCACTGGAGATTGTTCTGGGGATGAAAAATGCAATGTGATTTATTATAACATGGCTTATGCAGGCAGCTGATCTTAGCCTGCACTCCGCATCCTTCCAAAATCAAAACAATTTGCAGTGTAATATTGTGAAATTGGATTTATATTCCAGTTTGCATTTTATGATTCTTATCCTTAAGAAAGCGTTTTCAAATGCATTTTCAGTTAGTTAGATTTTTCCATGCTTGCTTTTCGCTTTGAACAGTGCTAGCAAAGTCATGCCATGGTTTGAAAGGCTTTATGTGTAAATTTGGAACTCGTATCACACCCTACTGAGCAGTGGGGACTGTTCATTTATTTGTTTATTAAGTAGGAGTTATTTTCTCTCCAGCATGCTATAAAGCCAGCTCTTTGACCTCATTTCTCATCATGGGCAAGAACTGAATTCCTGGAATAAAGAAAAAAAATTGAGAAAATGCACTCCCATTTTGACAAAAATAACTGAAGAGATCCTTCCAACTCAAAAAAGCATTCAGGAAAAAATGCGGGACGTATCCTTCACAACCTTCCTCCCATTGGAAGAAGATCTGTGACAACTCATGCCACTGAGGTTTGCTGCCAGGTGGAGGAGGACAAAGTTCACTCCGGAGTGGTTTGCTGGCGGGGCAGCTGAGCAGTGGGTGGAAATGCCCAGATGGGAGGCAGGGAGAAGATGGAAGGCAGAGAACCGAGGTGTGCAGAGGTGGCTGGGAGGACACATCACAGCCCCATCTCTGAGAAGGGCCAGGATGATGGCTTAGGAAAACGCAGACACAAAGAGCAGTTGGGCAGTGGTGCAGTCCCAGCTAAGTGCTTAGTTGTTAAGAGTCCCGAAGGACTTTTCATGCAGGAATTTCCCTAATCACATTTTAAGTCTGGTTATACATTGACAAGAAAAATGACCCATGGTGAGGTGCCCGCACAGCCTGCTCTTTCACTCTGATAGCCCCAGGCTTCTGTGCCATGAGAAGTAGTGGGTTAACATGCCACCTTCACCCTGTCTGCGTCACCCAGGACAGATCTCAGGACTGCCTGAGTTTATTTTTATTTTCCAATATTTCAACTAAAGAAAATATCCATTAGCTGATCTATGATAGAAAAAGTAAAATAAGTATCCGTGCATGTGCTCAACACAAATAACTTACTTGAGAAACCCCTCATACACCTCTGCTTTGTTGTTTTATTTCCCAGTGGTGGTTTTATGATGTTGTGATGAAGCAAAAGGTTTGACACAAAGAGGTAGTCTTTACCCAGATACTGGTATCCAATAGGTCATCTTGTTAAAACATGGAATGGAAATGAAGAGGGAAGGAGCTAGGAAGGGAAGAAGGAAGGAAAAGCTGGACTGTTCAGGGTGCAAAGAAAACAGCCACATTGCCATTAGACAAAGAAATAGCATGCGAATAGTGGGGTGAAGACCCACTTTGCACAGGGACTCCCATTCATGATTATACAGTAGATAAGAGTGCAGTGAAACAGAAGCACACCAGCTACATTCACTTGGAGATTGTTGGCACCATGTTGTTCACTGCAGTTTCTCTTGCAGATGCAAACATTATCTTTGCTGCTGCGACACAAGCTGGGGTGAGCTGTCCTTCCAGCTCTTTCTACAAAAGTGCCAAGTGCATGGCAAGTGGGGGCCAACATACTGCTTTTGGCCAGCTCTCACCAAAGCCAACAGGAGCCTTGAGTCAGGCCACAGCTAGGTGCAAGGCTTTGAGCAAGCAGGTCTTCTCAGATGGGCAATGGAAAGCCTATCAGTTACAACACGTTTTTGCCTGAGCTGAATTACTTTTAATAGGTATTTTGTTTTAGGAAGCTTGAGATGATGAGGTGGTGCTGCTACTTTTGATTTTACTTCAGGAAAGATGAACTGTACTTTCAGGAGATTCTCTGCTTGCCAGTAGTGTAACTTCTTTTAACCCAAATACCGTTTGGTGAACTTAAGTCTGCCAGTTGCCTAAGCCTCTAGGTATGTTCTTAAAAAATAAATAATTACCCATCTATGTCCTCATGGGGATGCCTCTCAGATCTTCCTGCAGCTTTCTTCATAGCTTGTTTGGAGCATTATAAAGTCTGACCCAAATTCCAAGGGCACCGTCTGGAGAGTTCTCCAGCAGATGCCGTGGATGCTCGGTTAGACTGTGACACTACCACAGCAGGCTGTACATTTGTTTTTCTTCTTTTTTATAGGAGCTTCGAATGACTCAAAGGCCAATCATTGGGTGACATATCAAACTCTAACTTCTAGATAAAGAAATCGGACTGTCTGCAAGAATACCAGCTATTGTTATATCTGTAACATTTTCTTCTCATGAGGTGATATCAAATGCATAGAGAGGAGTAAGTTATAAAGTTGTACTAATGTGATTGTTTGGGATGTTAAAACAAAGTTAACAACTCCTTTACAAACCATCCCAGCTTCTGGGCAAACATCCCTGGAAGCTTCAGGAGTTCTCTTTGGTCCTGGCTGCCCCATAAAGAACCATCATTTATGCTGAATTAATTAGCTGCCACTTAACCCTGGCGCCAAGAGTTGATGTAATGAAGCAAAACAAAATGGAGCTAATGAAATCAATAACATCATTAAAATAACTCACAGCAGAGTTACTGGCTGCCGTGCCGACTGTGCTCACGGACCAATCGCTCAGCACGTAAAGGGACTTCTGCAAGAACATGTTTGAGCTATGAATGGCAGCCAAAAGCCAACTTGGCATCAGACTGCTCAGGTAGGCTTTTCCTGGACTGCACAGGGAGATTGCATGGGCACAGCCCTGGCCTGGAAGATTCGGATAGGTTTGGATGGATGGCATTAAGGAGTAGAGGACAAGCAGCTCCCAAAGCAAATTTCCAAATGGGAGTTTTAAGCAGGAAGGTACATTTAGGTAGAGCTTTTCTACTACTAATGCAGCCAGAGTAAGATATTTCCAGGAACAGTGCACACCACACACTGGAAGAAGCTGACTGGGAAAGATTAAGCTGGTCCTGAAGGTGTGGAGTGTCTTGGTTGGCTGCTGAGAAGCTGAGGCCCTGTTCAACAGTGCTTAAAGAGCATGGAACATGGCGAGCTGTGGCTCAGTGAGAGCTTCTTGATGCTGTTCTTGCAGGCCTGAACCCCCATCATTGGAAACACACTGTAATGTCAGTGCTTAATTGAATGAAAGATCTAACTGCATGCTTCTTACACAGAATTTCCAAATGTTTGCAAAGTCTAAGCCTCCTCATTGTGCAAAGATATAATAGATACCATCAGAAAGTCTTAAAGCAGACAAACAGCAATGGTAAGTTTTGCACTGCTCAAGTTTTACACAAATAACGATGTTTCCACCGCTGTTAGTCAGCCCTCCTGAATTTAATGACAAGTTCATAGACGGGGGCAGATAATTGTGAGCGTTAATATTAATTTTTCCTGACACAACTAAGTGCTAAATATGTGGGGCATATCTGTTTAGCTCTGTGCTGGTGCTCTTTCTGTGCTCTTCCCTGAGCTGACCACAGCTGTCATCTCTTTAATTTAGCTTCTTCCTGACTAGATGCTCTGCAGTATTTGACTCTGACTTATACAGAATACTTGGGTCTGTGGGCAAAGGTGAAAGGCAGCTGGGGTGAGAGTGACCTTCAAGTGGCAAATCTGAGGCAGAAGGGACATTTGAAGAGTTTACAGTGCTCTAAGGAAGTTGTGTGGAAGGCACAATCACAGAAGAAATAGTAAAGAGCTACTTGTGAACTCCTTGGTAGCAGGGAAACTTAGCACAAGTCCTAGAGGGGGCCCACAAGGTACAAAGTAATTAAACATGAGCTCTTCATTAGTTTCAGATGTGCAGAGGAAGCAGACAGAAAGTCAAACTAGGTCATGTTACTAAGAGGAGGAATGAAATGAAAAAGATACAGGTGATGCAACAAGCAGTGGGTGTGAAGTTTATGTACTTGAAGTAAAAGGAGGGCCAAAGAAAGACCCGAGTTTCACAAGGAGGAGTTACTCAGTGACGATGCCAAAGACACAAATGGTTGTTACTTTCTTCCTTTGGTCTCCACTCAAAGGTGCCCAAGAGAGCAAGCAGCTTAATTTCAATTCCTGGAAAATGCTGGAAGTAGAAATTGGTTAAGCTGTTTTCCAGCACCTAGATGACAGCAAGCAGATGAGGAACAGCAAGCACTGATTTGACAAAAACAAATCATATCCGATCAATCTAATTTCCTTCCATAGTAGGTCTCAGATCTTGATTTTAGTAAAGCTTTTGCTATTGTCTCACCTGACACTTTCATAAACTAAGTAAAGAAATGTGGTTTAGAAGAAACTGCTATTAGAGGAGTGTACAGCTGGTTGGAAAACCAGACTAAAAGCAGTTATAAATGCTTCACTGTCAAACTGGCGGTACGTATCAAATGAAGTCTGAAGCCATCTGTTTTGTGTCTGACAGTGTACGGTATTTTCATTAATATCTTTGAAGAAATGAGAGTAGGGAACACTTATTAAATTAGCACAGGACACCATGGAGAACAGGATGAGAATGCAAAACAATCTTGACAAATTGGAGGAATGCTGGGGAAAACAAACGCCATTGAGCAGGGACAAAACACAGCTCTGCAGTTGCGTAGGCGTCATCAAGTACTAAAAGACGGCTGGGAAACAACCGGCACAGCGGCAGTTCTGCAGAAGATCTAGGGATGACAGCTCAACATGAATGAGCACGGTCACGCTGCAGTAAAAAATGAAAGTGTTGTAATGAGGTGTACAAACAGAAGTTCAATCTGCAAGAAACAGGAAATAATTCTTTCACAGTTGTCTATGCTGTGAAGACTTCATTTGAACTGTGCAGTTTTGGCCACTGCAGTTCAGGGAGATGGTGAGCTTATAGCAGAAAGATGAGAGGAATAGTAGTAGTGGTCCAGAAAAGGTGCCAAGGGAAAGGCTGAACAGTCAAAACCCAGAAGAACGTCGATAAGACTTTACCTAAGTGTAGAGGGGAGAAAGACATAGCAGTGGTCATCTTATAAATCAGGAAGGGAGTAACTTCAGTCCCAACTCCATTTGGGGTACTAGAGTAACGGCCTTAATTTAGAGGAGAGGAGCTACACTAAAAATACCTTCCAAAAGCAAGGATAAGTAAGCACTGCAGTATGTTGCCTGGAAAGCTGTAGAGTTCCCAGTGTTCTGAGAGTGCAAAAAACATCTGTCAGTTGGTCCTGCCTGGGGTTTGGGGAGGAGCAGATGGGCAGCCATCCCACCAGCCCCACCTCTAAAAATTTTCAAGACTGGATAAGCTTGAGGATTCAACTCAGCCTTCAGTTGAACACCTCAAACATAGGAGACCATTCCACACCGAGGACAACTGAATCATGCAGAGTAATTGTATCTTTAGTTAATGAAGTAGCTTTGGTTAGAAAAAGAGGGCAATAGGAAGACATAAAACCAGCATGGATTGATTCAGCTTAATAAAATGAGGTGGTTTTATTATTTGCTTGCAGCAGCCTACTTGGTGTTATTCCCCTGACAGAAGTGACATCGTATAGCAAGCTTTTGGGAATCTGTTGTTAAGGGTTTCCTCTTGCAGCTTACATAGCAATACCACAGCTATGCATAGATATCCACAAACTCACGCTTTCTCCTCTCTTACCTTGATGGTAACCTCCTCTCTAATCTCCTGGTCTGTCAAATGTTTCCTGTTAGCTGCTGTAGACATCGTTGCTTGTGCCTCAATGCAACTGTTAGCTGTGACAGCCACAACTAACAAAACTCCCTGCCTTCCCTCAGGTACCTAGAAATGCAGCTCTGTCATCTTCCTGTTCATGTTTAGCCTGCCCCTTGAAATCCTCCAGGCTTTTATATCATGCAGGTTTGTGTCCCTCTCTACTCATTAACCTCTTCCCCTCTAGCCTCATCCTTTCTCTTTGCTACATTAGACTTCTGCACTTCATCACATCAAGTCTGCAGCTGACGTTTCCCTGGCTGCCCACAGACCTAACACTCAGTGCAAGAAAGGGGAACTCCATCTCAGTTGAAGTGAAACGCAAAGAGGGAACTCTGGTAGTCCTCAGCAATCCCATCTGAATCCTATCTTGAGTCTAGAGGTATTTCCTTTCTCTCTTCATGAGATTCATTCACTTCTCCTTTCTCATGACCCAGTCTCCTTACTTGTACAGCAGAATTGATGGCTCAGATGGTGCCTTCTGACCTTAAATGCCTGAAGGTTAACTAAGAGTGGGGGCTCATGGCACAAGTAAGAGCACAGCATGTTTTTAAAGAAACGCCTTGGACATGCTCATGCACTGCCATAAAACATAGCAACTTGGCTATGTTCATTTGTTGTCACTTCTTGCTAACTCTCTGTACTTCTCTGACATGAAGTTCATCAGTGCAACGACACAGCGACATAGTTATGTATGCCACACACATAAAACACTGCCTAGCCATATTTTTGTTAGAAGAGGTGTCACACGTGTGCCACATGTTAGTGTGGCTGATGGTGTCTCCCTGGAGCTGGGTTTCCTCACGTCATCAGGGAACTGGACTGGTAGTGGGCCTGGACCAGCAGATATGCAGGGACATGGACAAGGTGCATCTTGTAAGGTTGATCTCACGGGGGGGGTTAGGATCCAATTAATTATACAGCAACTGGGAGTCCCCTGTGCAGCTCTATGTCTGTAGAGGTGGATGTAGACGTGAGTTGCAGCTTGGAGCAGAAGCATTTGAAGGTGAGGGTACATCTCATCACTGTATGGGGATGATACTTGTCTCTAACTGCACACAAAGGACATTTCATCTTTCCTCCCAGCTCATCCACTTCCCCTCCCATAAAGGACATAAAAAGAAACCAAACAAGAAGAGCAGCCAACAGAAACTATCACATGTTTGGGGAAAGCTTGCAGTACAAATATTTCAAACCAGAACTGCCTAAGATGACCTTACAAGCAAAATAGACAACACCTACGTATTGCGATGGAAATGACAAAGCAGGGAAATTGTTGCAGACACAGCACAAAAGGACATTAGCTGCAGATTACACAGATTAGCAGAGCATTACAAATTGTACAAAGGAAACGCTCAATTTTTCTTTTCAGTATTAATAAAAGACACCTGAAATCAGCAGTACCAATGATTCCTTTTGTGGATTTCAGGCAATATGTTGGACAGCCACATGTTTCTCGCCGGCATCAAGCAGCCTTGCTTTTACTGCAAGAGAAGAAAGAAATTTCATCAACGTCAGGGGCACCATGCAGCCATCTCTCTGTACTCATTCCTGAAATGATCTGAAATCTAACAGAAGGCATTTTATTCACAACTATTGTGCCTACTAGCTTTCACAGGTTTTCAGGACTTCTCAAAAGGAGCTGGTTCAGGACCTCTTCCAGAGGGACCTGTTCATCAGCCCACCCCAAGTGACCATTGGAAGCTCTGCAGTGATGCCCACTTCCGGGGCTGCAGTCCCCCAGGCATGAGGCCACTTATGGCCAAGAGCTCAGGCAGGAAAGCCAGGGCAGGCAATCAGGAGGCAGCTCAGAGGCTGGCAGCCCCCACAGCTGCTTGTGCTGCTTGGGGCCTTATGACTGTCTGTGTGCCATCCTCAAGTGAGAGTCTGGAGAGTGGGGCGATGCGCCCTGCGGTAATTTCTGCAGTGTCGCAGGCCAGGAAGCACCAGCAGAAGAGATGTTATGACAGTGCAAACAGTTACCTCCGCTGCAAGCATGATAGGAAGTGACACTGCAAACAGAAATGTAACCTGTCAAGGGCACAGCTACATGCTTGGGTAGACGAGCTTGTCCTTTAACCAAGAGCAGTGCCACAGCTCCCTGCTTCCCAGTGTTTGAAGGCATCTGCACAACAAGAAAGCCACCCCAAATCTCCGACTTTTCCATATGAGTAAAGCTAAAGGACAGTGTTTCTGCTTCCTGGCAGCAGTCTGTGTGTGTGCATGTCAGCACTAATTACAGCCAGCAGGATGGTGTGTTTCAGATGTAAAAGCCTTCAGTGCCAGCACGGACCTTGCAGTGCTGCATTGGAAAATATTAAGAGAGGATTACCAGAAGGCCCAGAAGAAATAAAATCACAGCAAACGGAAATTATACTGAGGAGCACAACGTTTGACTTACAACTGTTGTGGTCTGAAACATAAATCTACACAGTACCAAGTGTCTGGAAAACTGAACACCAGCTGTAGTGAAAATAATCATTTTGCTAAAGTATTCTTCACCAAGGGTAACACTTAAAGATGTTTTAAGACATTAAGGTAAGGTCTATGGATGCTGGCCCAGCACTGGAAGGGCTTCTGAGATGAGTGCTAGCTCTGTGCACATGAATGTGGTGTTTGAGATGGCAAGCCCCACCAGGGTGAGATCCCACATACCTCTGCTGCTGGGGAGAAAAAGCAAATGCCTTGCTTCTGCCATGAGACTGATGGAGAAGGAAGTGCTAAGCTACATCCTCCCTTCTGCCACTAGGGCATCCAGATGACAGCAGAGCCAGCCAGAAGGTGCAAATATCTGAAGCAGAAGGCAGTGGATTAGAGGTGGGTTTGGAGGCCACTGGGGAGACAAGAAATGGAAAATGAAGAAAACAGAAGCCATGTCTGAGAGCATACATAAAAGGGTTGTAGAAGAATAAGACAATGGGCTAAACATGTACAAGCCAGAGGAAGAGAAAACTCAGATCCCAAACGGAAGGGAAAAGAAAGCATGGGAGGGTCATGTTAAAACTGGCTGTTAAAATTATCTTTTAATGTTTGGTAAAGCTACACTGTACAGATGCTGGAAATTTAAGATGCACAAAAACTTGGATTAGTATAAAATCCTATGGACATGAAGAGCATTTTGAAGGCAGGAGATATGGCTTGTGAGACAGGCACCCCATGTCCCAGGAGGTGATTACAACCACCTCTTCTGGAGCCAGGTCTCCTCAAGTATGGCAGGAAGAGCACGCATGAGGAGCATGCATCTGGCAGAAGGCCCTAAAAAACAGAGGACATCCCACCACGGCTGACCCATACTCATACAGAACCGAAGCTGGGATAGAGCCCCTGCCAATGCCAAGCCTGAACAGGTGAGCTGTGGCCTGGCAACATCATGGCGGTCTGCGAACAGGAGTCTGCTACAGACATGAGAATCAAGAACCTTGGCTCATCATTACAAGGGCAGCATCCCCAGCTGGCCAGGGGTGGTGGAGGAGGACCTTGAGCTGAGAAGGGTAACACTGAGCTCTTTTGTATTGCATTCACCTCATCAGCACTGTGAGAGCAGCTGGTGTGGTGGACTCCACTTGCAGGCAACCTCCAAATCAAATCGAGGCATAATGACAACACTGATGACCATGAAGTCAAAGATCATATGAAACTACTCAAGTGGTTCAAATGCACTGAAACCATATAATGGCTGAGCAATTGAAATAGAAAAGGAGTATGTATGAATGTGACCAAAGAAGGTAAAAAAAATATGCTGTTTGTTGCAGATGGAGGAAACTCTCTGTTAGGCAACCGAGCTAGTTAACAACACATACAACATTACAAGTACACTAGGAAGGAGTGTGGTCTGGGCATTGCCACAGTTCAAGAAAGAGCCCTCTCGTGTATTTCCCAGGAGCCTGGACTGTTACTTCATGTGTGGGAATGTCAGGCTGTGACCTACAGGAAAAGAGAGAGCACGAGGGAACCAGATGGCTGAGTGACCCCAGTGCTGTTCCCAGAAGAAGCAGGAGCAGGCAAGGATGGATCTGGTCGTTGGAAGGAAAAGTGAGCCCTAGGCAGGTCCCTCCGTGCTCTGGGTCCCTACTGTTCCCTGTCCCACCAGCTCCCTTCTCTCCTCCGAGCCAGCTTCCCACCACACCAGACTGCCCAACTCCCACTCCCCCACCATCTCATCCACCACAGCTATAATTTTCCAACTCTGGCAAGAAACAGAAGTATCAGCATAAGCATACGCCTGTGCTTGCTGAGGGACAGAAGCAGAAACCTTACCACCTCTCAGTAGTGCCTCCAGCTGCTGCCTTCCCAGTCTGTCACATTCTTTATGTACCACGTGGCTGCTTTGGCACATCTCAAGTGAGTGTGGGGAGCAGCAGTAGCCTGTGGTGGCCATGGTGGCTCACACTGGCTTTCCAGCCAAGACAGACAGGGGATGCCCCATAAGCAAATGCTGGTGACCCCAACACGAGTGCTACTTTGGCCACCACCACTGCCATGAAGCCTCTATGTCTGTCTTACACACAGGCACTGTGCATGACTGATGTAACACACAGGGTCTCATGCAGTGACGAGTTTTCCCACACAAGCACTCCCCTCCATCTCTCTACAGAGCAGGAGGCCAGCTTCTAATGCCTGCCCTTCACTTCAAATCCTTGGTTTATGAAACTGTAGGAAAACCCTGGGACAGCAGATTGAGACTGACACCAGGGAGAGAGTTACTCATTTCCATGGCTGGTACTTTCCACGGCTGGTACTTTCCACGGCTGGTACCCCACCAGCCCATGCAGCATCAAAGCATCTCTGTAAGCCTCAGCAAAGACTCCTGGCCTATCCTATAGGTGGTGGAAACTTGTAGTATATGGTGTAAAATGCCTACAGGAAGGTGTTTGTGACAGGTAATGGCTAGTGCATATACCTGTCCCAAGGCAGGTTCTGTTGTTGTTCCATCGCCACAGAAATGATGTAACACTGGTTTTATTACAGTGTTGGAATCCAGCAGTGTTTTGCAGCTGGAAGGCTGCATCTGACACCCACCTGTGAGGCATCAGTCCCTGAGGACTGGGGCTCTACTTTGGTTTTGTGGTCACTGCTGCTAGCACAAGAAAATGGACAGGGCAAAAAAAAAGCCCAAAACAAACAGGATATAAAAAGCAGTCACAGCACTGCTGAAAAAATACCAGACAGTTGTAACTCTTAGGACTAACCTTTGGTGTCAGAGGAGTCAATGCCTCCGTTTCGAAAGAATGAGCCATTTTGCGGGTATAACAGCAATGCACTTCATAATCCCTTCCATACTCGGCTTTACTGGCTTATTGTGCAGAGCTATTAGAATCAGGATCATCTCTTATGAAGCTGTTAATGGGATGCAAATTGCATGAAAGATTTCTCTGCATCAGTAGAAAACAACCTAGTAATAAGTTATTGCATAAAAATCTGCATAAAAATCTGCTACAAAAGAAATACTTTGAAAGAAGCAAAAATCCTGCGTGACTAAGGAGGAAATGTGCTTTACAAAGTGCAAATGAGCACTGGTTTTAGAGGTAAAGGTGACCTACCTCAGAGTTTCTCAGATCCCAAAGAACAGATGTGCCCTAGCTACCCAGGTATAGTGAAACAGCATTTCACACAACATTATGGCTACAGCCAGGTAAAAAAAAAAAAGTGCAATGAATGTTTTATGCACTGAAAGATGCAAGTTCAGGCTGACCAAACCTGCATCTGTGCTGAATTCAGCAAAGAGCTGTGGCCAAAATATGTACATTTGAAAAAAAGGAAAAGTCTAAGCAGCTCACTGCATGTGATACACTCCTACTTTTCATGCTGACATGATGTTTTGAGAGTAGAATTGGACTTTCAGTAAGCTAGAAACACCTAAAACTTGCATGAAGTGTTGATCAGTAAGTTAAGAGAAATATTGTGCTGAGTCTGTCACATTGCTTTGCTGTTTGTTTTTCCTTTTTGGTGTTGACATCAATGTGACTGTGATTTCAGCTGTGGTTTCCAGAGAGCACTGCAGCATGCCTGCGGCTGGAAGGAGCCTTTTGCTGCTGTTCAGCCCATGCCACCTAGCACAACCACAGGGCACCGCTACTTCTCCCACGTGGCATACACCCTGCTCCCACGAGCAGCAGAGCCTCCAGCACCATCATATACCATCAGTCTCCTACATTATGCCACAGAAATGCTCTTTGGTCTCCTGTTTTAATGTACAGCACCAGAGAAGTGGGAAATACCAGAGCACGCAGTACCTTGTGACCTATCCCAGTAGAATTGAGCTGCCTTTGGTACACCTGCTCTGCAAAACCTAGATGAGAAAAGCCGCATGGCTGGGATTCCTTTTTCTGCCCAAATTCCCTACGTGCAACAAGAGCCAGGGGACTGCAGCCTGGGATGCTGCTCTGTCTCAAGCCCAAGGGGCCAGGCTTTTCCTGAAATAACATCCACCTCTTGCTTTGCCGCCTGCTGGGCTCAGCTGATGCACACAGAGGAACCTAAATAAAGAAACACAGAGCTCAGAGCCCAGGCTTTTCCTCTTCGCTATCTGCATTCTTTTGCATTCATTAAAAAACAAACAAACCTGTTTCCTGATAGCAGGGAGGAAAATCACAGGATCATGTTTTTTTTTTTTTTCTTTCAGTTGCAATGGCTCAGATATTCTAGGGAGAAGCACTTCTATGGGATCTACACATGGAGATGAGAGTGGCTGGTAACAGACATCAGAACAAGCAACAAATGTCTCCATCCCTCAGGGATGGGAGGAGGGAGAGTGATGGGAAAAGCAAAAAGTGTGGGCATTGCTCTATCAACCAGATGCCAGAGGGGGAACTGGACTATTCCCAGTCTTGCTCAGAGATCTGCCAGGAGTGGCATTGATAGGAAAGGCGGAGGAACACAGCCTCGTATTTTTGCAGCAAGGATTGGCTTTCTGAAGGAGAGCTAAAAGAAACAACAGCTTCCCAATGAGCACAGAAATTGAGAGAAAATAGTAGAAAATGTCTCCAGATTACAGGGGTATAAAGATAGCCCTGGAAGCGGCCGCGCTCCTTGGCGCAGAGTCGCCAGTGCCGGGAAGTGCCTCACATCCTGTTCTTTGTATTGTTCTCCCAACTTGTCTGGTGGCTGGGAAAGTTTCTTCCAGCAATTTACCCGGTCCTCACCCTGCAGCTGGCCGGCCTGCCGCTATTGATTCACTTCCCCAGGCATTTCTCTTACTGTCATGCTCTTGTGGCATCAAAGCAGCCTCTGGGCCCGGGGAGGGGGGTGGCCGCAGCCCTCACTGCCAGAGGAAACTTTTCCTGCATACCAACATTTTTTAACCGCAGGGAATTGCGGCCACGGGAGTGTGGGTAAACGAATGCTCAGCTGAGGGACAGGTGGATTTAGGAGGCATTACTGCTGCTGTATGTGAGAAGAGATGCACTGCAGTGCCCAGCACTGCTCCATTATATATAATGCTGTTTTCTCTGCCTCTGAGCACAAAATCAAACTCGCAGCACAAAGAGCCCTGGGTTTAGATATATAATTGGATCAAATTGTGTGTAATGACCTTGTCTGGTCTATTGTGCCTTTGTTTTCCACTGCAGCTTGCACCAGAGCAGGTACCATGTTTACATTGCAGTCAGGGTGACCTGACTCCCAGCCATCCTGGATTCATTCTTCAGTTAATGGTTGCTCTGGAAAGAGTGGGTTCTTTGGACAAGGCTGCTGTTCAGTCTCAGGTTGGCTGTGCCAGTGCTGAACAACCCTTCTGGCTGCATCCTCTGTGCTCAGCCCGGCAGAACGAGGCTGCAGAGAGCTGTGGATAATTGCTCATATACTGAGATGAATACAGGTGATGGGTTGGTGGACTGGAGGGTTCACAGAGCGATATGCAAGCACAGAGCTCAAACCCCAAGGTTACAATTAAATCTCACCTGAGGTTGGCTGCATAAGTAAAGCAAGTCGTGTTTAACTGCAGGAAAGAATATCATGTAATGGAAATCTAATTGTGTTGAACACTACCCAACATAAAGGTTATGGCTTATGGATTAACAGCAGGAACTTACGCTATGAACTGGGAATTCGTCTGGAACCAGCAGAAGGGAAAAAGGTGATTAATGACTTAGGGTACCCATGGGATGCCTTGGGATACCCTGGGAGCAAGACAAGCATGCTCCCAGGATGCACTGGAAAGTATGTTCAGCAGAAGAAGTGAAATACCAAAGCCATAGCATGGATCACTGGCATATAGTGGAACTGGCCCATATAATGTGACAGCCATCTCCAAAAAGCAGCCTCAGGGATGTTCACATGCACAGGAACATGCTGGGACACTGAGGGCCATGGGTGGCCTTCCAGAGGGCCAGAAACAAACATCACTCTTTTGTCATCATGTAAGGAAGAGAGCTACCTGAGTTGAATAACAGTTTTCTGTATGTCACAAGAGAAGCTGGACTTGCTCACAGTTGTGATGCAAATGGTTTCCTTTGGGCAGAGCAGTTTGATGTAGCCCAACAGTAAGAGCACAGGTACAAAATCCATAGCAAGCTTTGTGACAGTCAGGTCAGACCAGGACAAGAACACTGTGAGGCAGTGTGTGATGGGAGAAGACATCCTCCTCCTGTGAGTCTGGAGGAAAAAAACAGAATCTTAATGGAAAATGTGCATAGCCATTTGAGCCAGTAAAGAAAATTTCCCTGCTAATGTGCCACAGGAACTCTTCAAGCACAAGAGGTAGCCAGCCTTTGATCTCATGCCTTTAATGCACTCTGTAAAAGATACAATGGCTCCAAATCCTCTCTTGCGTTATTGCTTGCTTGGCTTAAAGGCACACCACACTGCCAAGGGCATCTCCTGATGGCTATGAGAGAAAAGGAAGAGTGAAAGAAAATGAATGATTTCATGGCAAAGTCCATCAAGCTCTGCGGTGAGCAGGCAGGGTGCAGGCAGAGCACAGAGGTGACCTTGTATGGCACATTTAAAAACACCAGATGCCACCACACATCCCACTGCGCTGGCTTCACGCTCCCTTCTTTGTCACAACCCGACACATCCCCTACAGCACGACAGAAACTGTAAGTAATTTAAAAGCACAACTAATTACCTCAGAGAGCTATTTAAGTACCCAAACCTGCAGCAGCCGCAGGACACTTCCCAACGCTACAGGCATCCAGAAGTGTAATTCAGAGCAAACCATCTCACTGGAGTAGGCCCGTGAGCGCACAGTGCCTAGGGAACCCGCACATTTAGGATTTGCTGCTACAGCCGCTGGGATGCAGAGCAAGGAGCCTGCATCTCCAAAGAGCAGAAAGCCAGTTGCTGCTTCAGCCTCCCGATAACCCAAGGAAGAAGCCGCATCTGCGCAGCTTTTGTTAAATGTCTCGAGTGCTCCATTTTGCAGGAGCTGGGAGGAAGCAGGGAGAGGCGAGAGCTGGGGACCGTGAGTGAGGCATGGCGGCCAGCACAGCCTGCAGTGCCTCCTGCCAGCAGCCCCTGCACGGGGAGGTCAGCGCCAACAGTCACCACAATTGGAGTCTTGTGTCAGACGTGTGAGAAAACTCTCCCTTTCCTGTCGCACGCTGCTGCCACCACAGCTGCGGACCCCCTCAGACCTGAATAAACAGAGCCTCGCTGCTGCCAAGGAGCATCCAGATGTGTGCAGGGTGACTCAGGATTTACTGGCACTTCATATGTGAGATCAGATTCAGGCCAGGACGGTGCTGTTTGGTAAATTAGCTTTTTACAATCTAATTTCCTTACTTTAGCTCTTTTTTTCCCCCAGCGTCTTGAAAGGAAAGAAAAAAATTATCCAAGATGCCAGCGTCTCAGTCCGCTTTAAAGGGCCTCTGTGAGGTGTCTGCTCTCTGACTCGCCTTACTGCAAAACTTCCCCAGCACTGTGATTTAATACACACACCACAACAAGCTGGCAGTTACAACGGTATTCATGCAAGGTGACTGCAAAGATGCTGCCCTGCAAGCAGAATAAGGTCCTCTTTAGCAAACAGGTTTGTGTGCAAGCTCAGAGATGAGCTGCAATGATGCAGTTTTTCCAGGGGACTGCGAAAATCACAGCACAGCCGAGCTGTGAGCTGTGCTCCTCTGCCAGTGAGAGCCCTCCAGGACCCACAGCAGGACTGGCAGTATTCACATGTACCAAGAGGCCTTGGCTAAGCTGTGGAAGGCAGCTTCAGGAGAGCACCAGAGTGTGGCTTTTTGACCAAAGGCACACTGCATCTGTCTGGTTTACTGGTCTTCTGATGTAGACCTAGCTTGGAGGGTTGTGGGATTCTCCTGTGAAGTGAGATTTTTATAGCACAGCCATATTTTGCAGCAAGCCTCCAGCCTGCCTAGGATGCCCCTGTCAAGTTCCATTTTTCAGGCTCTTTGTGCAAAAATGATACTTAATGGAGGAACCTCACTGGTATGTGCTCAGGCAAGGGGGAAAGAAGACGCAACATGCAATCCATAAATAGAGACACTTTAAAGGCTCTTTAAACATGCACGCTTTTTGCATAATTGATGACTTTCCATAATAGATATGGATGATAAACAGCCTTAAATAAAATGAAAATTTATCAGTGTCATATCATTTATCAGCATTATGTTAAATTGGAAAGTATGGGGAAAATATTACCATGTACTCAAATGAAATCAGTGAAAGGGAGAATAATTTGGGGGCTGCATCATTGCATTCATCAAGGCTTTTAATGAGACAGCCAACAGCTAAGAAGCTGCACTAAGACATGGGAGACAGGCAGAATTTGGAGCATCCAAATACAAACACTTGGGCTCAAAGAGGGCAAGGGAATGGATGAAATGTAAGGTCCAAGTAGCCCCTCAGACCTTAGCATCTGTCAGCATTTTCACCCTGTGGGCTGTACTGTGAATGGTGAGGGGAAACAGAGGGCAGGCTCATTCCCATCCATGGTATGTCACTACATATCCACAGTGGGTGATGGGGAACAGTCTCTATGGCTTTGAAAGGTCAAAAGCAAGTTGGTTCTCCAGACTGGGCCACACCATTCAGTGCACACCTTCCCTATATAGGTACCTGCAGCTAACCAAATCCCACTGTGCTGTGGGGAAGATGGGCACTTTCAGCAAGAGTTTGGTCCCATTTGGTATATAAGCAAGGTATGCTTTGTGGGATGACTGCTCCTGCTCATGCCCTGCAAGCAGAACTAGGACTTGGACTATGATTTTCAAACTTCGGCAATCAGCTTGGATGAATCCCACCTCTGGGAAAGGCAGGGCTTTCTCAAGGGATTTTAAGTCACTCCTAATTACTTCAAAGTGTGAAGGCTCCCGTGTCAGGGAAGGAAGCGAAGTTTCTTCATGATGATGGCAATAGGTATCACGAGGCACTTCAACTTCTTCAACGCAAACTGATGAAGAATCTTCCATGCCCTGCAACTTCTCATTCTCCATGATTTTTCAAAAATAATTGACAGAGGCTGAGAAGGTCAGTATATTCTCTCAGGGTCCACTCTACTGCAGTATGCTTGTGTAGATAGGTTTGATTTTTCCAAGTATTCCCCCATCAGCTCTTTGCTATCTGTGTTGACAAGGTCAGTGAAAAGACAGAACAACCAACCAAACAAAACAAAAACAACAAAAATAGAAAATTCAGTGTTTTTTACTTGCCTGCAGCATTTTTAAACCTGTGGATAGAAAGCAAGGCTTTCTTGTCACTTGGAATTCACACAGTGCTTGTGAAGTGAGAGGTAAGTGCTTCCTATGGCCAAAGATGAGACAGCCTGCAAGAGGTGAGCCACTGAGCTGTTTCTTCAGGATCTGCTAACACATAGGCTGCTTCAGGCTGCTGGACATGCCTGCTGTTGGGACCACTCCTCTCCACTGACTTTGGCAGAACTATTTCGGCTAACACAAGGCTCGGAGCCGTTGCTGAGGCCAGCCGTGGTCCTACTGCTCAGCCCCAGTACAGACTGGAGCTGGTGTAACCAGAAGATAAGTGATTTATACCTACGGTGAGCTGGAACTACTACCAGCAGTCAGTACGGCTTGAACAGAGAGCGAATCAACCCAGAGAAACTTCTGCCGCTCTTGGTGTCCCCTTTTTTTTTTCTTCCTCAAATTTGCAAAGCCTGTTCATGATCTCTGTTGGACTTTGCTGCTCCTCCCACAGCCCATGAGGCATCCTGCTGACTGCACTGTGGTGGGATCGGTGCCAGCAGGTCCTTGGGCAGGGCTGGGGCCAGGAGGACAAAGCAGCTAGTCCAGCATGCCTGGCTCCCAGCAACACCACAGGGCTCTTGTGCAATCTTCCTTGAAACAAGTTCAACTTGGCTGGGAGTGAAGCATTTGCGCATGGCCTGGAAGCTGGATCAAGTACTATAAACAAAAGGAAACAAAAAGAGGGAGAGCACAGTGTCCTGCTGCAAGGGGTTTGGCCAGAGGAGCAACATCTGACCCAGGCCAAGGCATGCTGAGCCACAAGTGCCCGGAAGATGAGGAGATGTGGCATGGGAGGAACTGGGGCTGGGACTTCTTCTGGGTATGGGAGCACAGGTGGAAGAGCTCAGGGCCCATTGTGGAGCATTCTGCACCAAAGAGCTGCAAGTGCAGGGATGCAGAGAATGGGAATTGGACGAGGAGGCAAGGAGAGACTCAGACACAGAAATGTATCCTCCAGTGCAAATTCAAGCTGGCTGGTGGGGAACAGGGGACCTCCTGCACCTTCATACAAGGTGCAGAGGAGGACACCAGGTGTGATCCAGCTGCAGGTTGCAGCTTCTGTGCAGCACGGGGGTTGTTCAGGCCATTTCTGTGAAAGAAAGGAAACTGCTGCCTGTTAGGTGCTCTCACATGTGAAACTTAGGCCTGCCCTGATATTCTGAATGCGCAAGAAGCCTTTGCATCCCCATCTCAGGCACGTGGGCACCAGATATTCTCTAAGTGCACTGGTGGTGTTGGTGAGGAGCAAGACTGAGCTCAACCAGGCCTGGCAGTTTGCCATCCTGAAGCTGCACAGAGAAGTTCCTACACCCAAACCTCTTGCCTGACTCTTTACAGGGACCATGGCCAAGGAAAAGACTCTCTGTGGCCAGGGTGTTTCTGTGCCTCAGCAGTCCTACTTGGCCAGGACAGCCCCTGTGGGCCCTTAGTAGTCAGCATTAAATAGAGCATCCTTCCAGCTGCACTCTCCTGTGCCAGCCACTGAGCTCAGGCTTGCTGGCTCAGAGCTGGAGAACCACAGAACTGTCATGAAGACACCACCACCTCTCCTTGGCTTGGTCAAACTGTCTGGACACATACTGGGCCTACGTGTCCCCACACTGGGAGGGCCTCTGCACCCAGAGGTGCTTTGGAGCCTGGGTGGCTGAGGGCAGCAGAGGGGACAGCAGGTCACCACAGCTGGGGTGTTGGGAGGCAGACCCACAGCTGGAGAAGGGCTGCCAGAGCCAAACAGGATGAGGTGCACTTCTGAACAGCAAAGTGCATTAGATAGTGTTGGAGTCCCAAAGGAAGCCCCATCACTTGAATCATTGGAAACCAGGCTGGACAAAATGCTGGATAACATCCAGGAGAGGATAACTCCTCATCAACAAGGAGAGAGATGAATAAGATGAATACCTGGTCCTATTCCATCTCCATGAATATATCTAATGCGCTCGTGGGTTGTTTTTTTTTTTTTTTTTTCCATGACTTTCCTGTGCCATCAGTGCATCTCAGCACAGAGCCCAGAAGGGAGCATGCTGCCATCCCCTTTGGCACAGGAGCAGGGAGCAAAGCTCTGCTTTGCCCCATTTTCCCAGGAAATCTGAGTGCCCCAGGAATTCATTTCCCAGGAAAGCACCCCTCCAGCTTGCCCCCTGCCCAGGGCTCCTGCTTCCCATCCTGGGAAGCTCAAAGGGCAGTTCCCATCCTGGGAAAACCACTCACAGCATCTCTCCTGACAGTTGATTCTGTAATTATTTGGTTGCAATTAATTGCTAATTAATTGCTGAGTTCTGTTATTTGCAGGTGGGCAGGGGGGCCAAGGCTGCTGGCAGACAGCGTGCCGCCTGATAGAAACATGCACCTCCACATGGGGAAGGGAGCTACCGAACAATGTAGGCCCCATTGCCTGGTTAACCGTTAACATCTCATAAAATCCCAGGTCCCTGCACAACAGGCAGAGTCATCCCAGGGCTGTTAGAAAATCCTATTTCTCGCCAGTTATGAAACAGAGGTTTTGAAGTGCTGCCAACTTCGATGTGGAGCTCTGGGAGTGGAACACTTGCTGTACTGCAAGCCTCTTACATAAAGCTTTCCTAGCAGCCCCTGCTTGTCATGCAGTGTGTCCTTCTGTCCATCCATGCACCAGAAAGCTTGAATGACCTAACGCAGAGCCAGAGCAGCCATCTGTCCCTGTGTCCCCACAGCTCTTCAAGGCCAAAAGCAGAACTACTTCTGCTTTTTCATGCACCAGCATGGCTGCCGGCAGCTGGGTCCACCCCAAGAGCCAGCAGGCACACCTATGTGCCTGGTTCCCAGAGCAGGAGCTTTCCACCACTGACTCATCCCTTGTGTAGTGCACACTATTCTTGCCAGGCCGCTTCCAGGGCTTGCTTGGGTGCAGTGATAAGAGGAAACGCGCATCGCATCCTGCAGTCCATGCCAAGGGAAACAGGAGCACTGCAGCTGAGGAAGCAAGCCCTGGGGAGAGGGGACGTGGTGGGAGGTGGGCCACGGTGAGAGGCAGTGGGAAGGGTGGGAAGGATGGGTCGGCTGTTGCCCAAATTCCCCAAAGGTGGCACTCCTGGGGCTCCCGCAGTGCTGGGGAGTAGAGCACTGCTGTGCTGTTCAGCTGGCAAAGAGACACAGTGAAGAGAGGAAAATGCCCCACAGATGTCTAGAAGCTAAAAAAAACCCAACAACTAGACTATGAGAGATGAAATGCATTCTCTCCCTGTCATGGCCAGCAGCAACTAACAGCTCTCCTAAGCCCAGCGGTTTGCCAGCAGAGCTGCAAGCAGGGCAGGCACCACCTTGCAGAGCCCAGGGCCCCAAAGTGGGCAGGGTGGGGGTCCTGGCACCCCTCAGCCCCAGGTCGCTTTGGGGTGCTGGGGTTGTTGCCTGCTCCCGGGCCCTTTAAATGGGTGCCCGTGCCAAGGCGATTTCTCGGTGGAGTTTCATAAGGAAGCACATGACGAGGGCAGTTGGAAACCACAGCTCTGCAAGCGCTGATTACAGCCTACTGAGGAAAATGAGATTTTTATCTTGCAGGAATTCAATTATGAAAAAGGAAAAAAAAAAAATACAGCGCATCTGGCTTCATGTGCTTGAGCTCGCTGCACTTTGAGGGTTTTCATTTAACATTACCTAAAACATTGTGCTCTATGGCGTGTGTGCATTTTTCTTTTTTCCTGTTAAAAAAAAAAAATAATACAACAACAACAACAACAAAAAACCCAACAAAGTCACCCTGCTGGCAGCTGAATGCAGCAGGGATGATGTCATTGGAACAGTTGGAGGAGAAAAGAGAAAAACAAGTCTGTGTGTGCTAATCCTGTTTGCTGCCCTGAAGGGGATGGAAGGCGGCCAAGGCGAGGAGTTCTGGGAAGCCATATAGGGGTGCCAAGCCCGCGCCGCCGCCAGCGCAGGGAACTGACATCTTTGTTCTCTGCAGCTGGGCAGCCCGCCAGCGGCCTCATTTCGGCGCTGCGGCATGATTACACTGGACATCTGCCAGCTGAGCGCTCTGAGCCCCTTTTCTTCCCCGCGAGCTTTTTTTGCCAAACAGCCAGCAGTTGCCATGGCAGTGGAAAGTAAAGCGAAAAATACTAGCGCGTACATATAGATAGAGGGGAAGATAAAACAACAACAACAAAGCAGAGGCACGCCTTGCTCCAGATGTGCCACATGCGCAGATATAAAAAGCAAGCAAAGCTATTAGTCAAAGAGCCGGAGACAGAGAGGAAAGGGCAGTAAGAGCCGAGAGGTGAAGTGAGGATAAGGCAAGGAGCACTGCGGGCACGGCACCAGCACAGCTATGGGCAGCGGTGGGCAGCCAGGGCTCTCCTTCTGCACTGAGGGAAGCAGACTTTAAAAGAGAGCAACATGGTGGCACTTTCACTATTGCCTGCCTGCTCTGCTCTCTTTTATGTTGTGTGTGTTGAAAAAAAAAAACCAAAACAGCAGCTGTTTTGAAGATGAGAAAGGGGTTATTTATAAGCTCTGCATAGCGGAGGGAAGCAGGCAGCTGAGATCTGGTTGCTCTACGAGGTGGAAAATCCTGTTTCAGCCCCTGGCCCAGGCCAAGCCGTGCTATTTCAAGCTGTGCCCCAAACGGTTAACGAGCAACCACCCAGCAGTCCCATGTCTATAATGAGTATTTCATTTAAATAGGCGAGTGCTGCCAGGTCCCGATGGGCAGATTTACACACAGAACAGGAGAGGTGTGGTCCCAGCTCGCTTTCTTTTTCCACCAAGGGAGGCACAGGGTAGTTTCATTTTACAAGGCAGCTATGTACAAAAAGTTCACTGCCCAGAGTTCAGCTGACTATTTATAACAGGATTTCTTCTCCCTGTAACCGCCCTGAAGGGCCAATGGCAGCAGTGCCTGCAGCCAGCCCAAGGAAGCAGACAGGGCCACGGGCACCCACCCTGTCCCATCCTGTTACATCGTCCTCTCCCAGTGCAACTTTTGGCAGCTCCATGGATGGCTCAGCCACATGGACATGATGAGCCTGGAAGCCACAGGGATGGGGCTCTCACCTGCCTCCTTGCTGCCTTCCTACATAGCTACTCGACTACAGTTCACTTGAGTTTCCCATTTGTAAAAATGAGGATGATTTTCCCTACTTATCTCAGAGATGGGCTAAGCATCTTAAATCATTAATGACTGCAAAGTGCTTTAATTTCCTCAGATGGAAGCTCTTACTGATGTGCGAAGTATTATTAGGATTATTATTCCTAATAAACAGGAAAGGCAGAGCAGTCGTATTTCTTGCTAGGGCTTCAGCCTAGAGCACAGAGCCTATTCTGGTTTCTGATGGGACTAGAGTTGAGGCCTAATACCCAGCAGTTCAGAAGGATGTCCCCAGTTTTGCAGAGAAACTGAGGCTCAGAGTAAGTCACAGACTTCTTCAGACATTTTGCTGAGCTAAGACAAAGTTTAGTTTAGTGGATATGGTGGTAACGTGTTGACAGTTTGACTAGATGATCTCAGAGGTCTTTTCTAACTTTAATGATCCCACGATTCTAAGAAAAGACTTATCTCTCAACAGCACCCCTGCAGAGTGATGCACCCCCAGGGCCAGAGCCAGCGTGCACCAGCCTGGAACAGCCAGGCATCAGTCACACAGAAAATCATGCAGGGCAAGTTGTTGGTGACTTTTCTGAGGTTACAGCACAAGCTGCAGGTGCTACAGCAGCCACCCACTCCTTGGTGCTCTGGCCAGGTATGTGGAATGCTGCAGGAACTCACCTGACCTCTCACTGCTTCTCAGCCCCTACCTAAGTGGTAATGCTGGGCTGTGTGTTGTTTGGTGACAAGTGGATTGTAACCTACCAAAAGCTTTGCCAGCACATTTTAATATATTAGAACCTGGCTGTAAAATAAGAAATTTCAGGGAGGGGGATTAATGTTACTCAGTTCTGTCCAAGTTAATAAAATATGGTCTGAGTTACTGCCAGGCTACTTAATTCATTTTTATTCAAAGTGGCTGGGCAATTTCACTGAGGTTGGCTCAGTGGGAAGCAGAGTCAGCTCTGGCTTTGTCAGCTTCTGTGTGTCACCTTCCCAGCTGGCAACAACAGTTATGTCCCCAGGGGGCCCTGAGAGCAATCAGAGGGGTGCCCCCTCCAGCAAAGCAGCATGGACTGGGGACAGGGAATGGCAGTGCATGGAGCAGAAGGGGGACTGGGCTGGGGCATGTGCTGCTATGGATGGCACCAGAGGAGGTCTGCTTGTGGTTGCCATTCCTTCATACCAGACTAGGATGGCAGGGTTGCCACCAGCTCTTCTCCTGCACCTTCACATTTTGCCATCTCACACCACAGCTTCAAGCAGAAGGGACAGTTGCCATGATGCAGCCATGCCTATGACAGTTCCCCATATCCTCATATCCTTCCAGCTGATTATTTCCCGCCTTCTCTCTAGACCCACTTTGATGCCTTTGCTATCTGCATGACAGCACTGAAGACTCACAGGCACTGTGCTGGCTGGCACCAGAACCAGCACGCAGGGGACTGCTGCCTGCACTGTGAATCACCAGAAGGCCCCGGAGCTTTAAATGGGAAGCAGAACACGCTGCTGTCTAGATAGACAAATGAAACTTCAACCAGCTCTCTAGCTTAGGAAACAAGCTCTGAATCACTCTGAGGGCAAGGTGCCAGGAGTGGCTCCGCTCTAATCCTGGCTCCACTGTTTGCTCGCTGTGTGGCCTTCAGAAAAGCTCCTAGGAGTAAACACTGCTCCTTCCTCCTCCTTCCTGCCAGCATCCCCTCTGTTCCCGCATCCTCATGCCCCGGCTCAGAGCAGCACCCCACTGCTGGCCATGCACTTAGGGGTGGAGGAGGGAAATGCTCCCCTCAGTCTGTCACAGCACGCTCAACAGCCAAACAGGGTTCTTCTGCTTTCTGTTTCTCTCCCTTTTCCTGGGCCTCCCATGGACAGTGCTTCGGGTGAGCAAAATCACCAGAGGTGCTGAGTGTGGAGGCTGGCTACTGCCAAATGGGGTTGCACTTAACATCTTCTGGGCTCAGACACGAAGGTCCTGGTGCTGCATTCATAAAAGCCCAGTGTCCTAGATAAACAGAGCGCATCGATATTTATTTTAAGAAGCTTGGAATCGAGATTTAATACTGGAGAAAGGGCTATTCTTATGCTGTGTTAAAAGAACTTGTTCTAATACAATATTTCCTAACTTCAGACATGGTAGCCTAGTAAGCTCCATTACCACGGTAATACTATATAAAAATGATCCTTTATTATAAATCATACCGTACACCAAAAAGGATATAAATAGAGCCCCAATGCGGCATTGGCATGCCTCATATTTCTCTTGGTTCACATTAAATGAGCCACTAAATTACAGTGTCCTTCTTTGTAATATCATCCTCCAAAGCCAAGCATTTTGTGCATTACGCAGGGCTGTTCTAACAAGAGAAATTAGTATGGCTGGTTTAATTCAGCCAGGCTTGCCATGCGTGTTATAGGAGAGGGTGCTAAAACAGGCCAAAATGAGCAATTTCATTGTCCTTTCAAAAACCCCTCACTCGGAACGTGCAGTAAGAGCAGGAGCACGCTCAGGGCTGACAGACAGATCGCTCCTGAGGGGTTGGGGCCTGGCACCCCAAGCCCCAGCAGCAGAGAGGTGAGGGCAGAGGCAAGGATTTGGGTTGCAGCTTTCCCTGGGTCTCGCCTACTGAAACGGGGAGAGATTTGCCCCACAGGATCAGTGCCTGTTCATAAAGCAGCCCGAGCTTCTCTGCGATGGACAGCGCTACAAAAATGCAAACGCAGATTTTCTGTACAGCAAAACGTAAATACAGCACTCATACCAGGGGATCAAGCCTGAGACCTGTCTCTATCAGAGCTATCTAACCGCACTAGAGAAGAAAACCTTTCCACAGTCCTAGTAGCTGTACATGCCTTCAGGGACACTTAAAGTAATTCAGGTCAAAAATGTAGGTTGTTTTATTTAGCAGACAAAGCGGTGGGGAAAGGAAGGAGAGGGAAGGAGGAAACAGACTGTTGCAAAAATACACTCCTCACAAAGGGCTTTTCAGGATTTCCCCCCAGATTTAGGTGATGTTTCCCTGCAGGCTCACAAGGCCCAAGCTCTGCTGTAGGGGCTGGGCTGCTGCCGCAGGGCCGGGCCACACTTAGGCAGCCATTTTAGAGCGGTTCCCTCGGAGAGGCTACCTCTCCTCCTGGCTGCAGCCCAGAGTGCACAGCAGGCTGGGGAGAGCAGGCCCAGCACAAAACTACCCAAGCATGGTCTTTCTGCAGAGTATACAGAGCTGGAGCAGTTCCAGGAGATTTCATAGCAAATTGTCTGCCACAAGGAGATGCATTCCCTTATGCATGTGGAGAGGCTGCAGGCTCTGCTTCCTGTGAGCAGGGCTTGCAAAGCAAACCACACCATGAACCATCAACTAAAGGTTTCTGTTACCTACAGTATGCTCCATGATGGTGTGAGATACTGTGAAAATGGCAAGCAGCCTTGTGGAAGTGAAATACAACCTCTACAGTGCAACTCTTGGCACCGTACCCCCTCAGAAAAATCCTCAAGCAAATGAGAGTTGTGCAAGCTATGAAACACCCAGCTGAGTTGAGAAAGCATTGACCCTTTGGCAGGGGGAGCAGAGCTCGCTAGCAAGGAGGCAGGAAGGGCACACAGGAGGCCACAGGCTCCCCCTCTCTGCCTACACTGAGGCTGACAAGGAGCTATGGAAGATCAGCAGAAAAGGGACAAAGTGAGAAGACAGCCTCTGCAAGGGAGAAGATACCTTGCTTTTGTTTCTCCTTCCTTGCAGTCCCAAAGCTGCTTTGCACCATCCCACTACCCTTGAAAATTCCTGAACTTGAGAACATCTCACGCATCTGTCATGCTTCTTCCTTCACTTGGCCCCCATGCTCATGCAGTTCCATGCCATCAGAGGGCCACTAATTTTGAGGCATGGATTGATTGACTGACTGACTGATCTTGCACAAGAGATACACCAGCAAGTAACCAGTTCAAACAGGGAATTCTGAAACCTGACATATTCAGTGATTCCCTGAGCGGAGCAGGCCATGACCTGCCTGGTGTGGACTGGAAAGCCAGCTTCCATAGAGACTGGAGAATATCAGCTAGCCCATGACAGTGATGAAGAGCCACAAAGGGAAAATGGGTGGTGTTTGGATCTTGTAATTCAATACAAGACCAACTCTGTCATTTAAGAAACATTTACTAAAAAAGAAAGGAAAAAAAAAAAAGAAGAAAGGAGGATGACATTCCATTTGTCACAAGAAGACAGTGATGTACTTCAGGATCCCTAGTCAGAGATTAAAATAAAGGACACTACTAGTTAAGGTGGGGGTGTGCTAGCATCTTTTACCAGCCTGATTTTCATCTGTTTTTAAAAATCTGCATGCAAAAATGGGAAGCTAGCTACAGCACTGGTAAAGGCAGTCTGGTCTCAGCATGGAGTTCTGGGTCAGATTTGAAGTAAATCAAATTTAACGCCTTAAAAATAGCAGTATTCACTAAAGCCCAAGAAGTGTCAGTGATTTTTTTTTTTCTTTGCAACCAGAAAGACAAACAGAAGAGAGAAGGAACAGGAGACAGATTAAAACAGCTTTAATTTTAGGACTCTTCTCATCAAGATGCAATATGTGACACCAAAAATTAGTCCAATTAAAGATGTTTATAACCTAAAGTTGCTTAATTAGCACCTCTAGAAGTTTCCCAACGTTTTCCCCACCAACTTCCCCACTCCTGATGAGCGCAGTCTGAGCTGCCACAGAGGAGGAGAAAGGTGGCAGGGCTTGGTTAGAGGTGTTCTGGTTGTACTCTCTGGCTGTATCTGGATCTCAGTCTGATGGGAATCTACCATCTTCCTAGCAAACCTCTATTGATGGAGGGGCTTAAGGTGCTTCCAGAATGAAACAGTGGCTGAACAAAGGTTAGGGAAGCAAAGCTAACAACAGGGAGGATGCAGTGGGTTTTTGCTGCTGGCACCTTTCTGCAGGTGCAATCCCCCATCCCATGGGGCTGCAGCAAGTGGGCCCCCACTGCACATGCACTAGCTAGAGGACTGCCCACACACAGCCCCCACAAGCAATGAGACAAGAATGAGATCCAACATGCTTTGTCACTCCAGGCTAAGCGGCACTTCCAAGCAGCCAGGGGCTTTCCCCTGGCCCTGCTACTGACCTGGCTTTCTCCTTTATGCAGTTTTTCACCAGCATCGTGGCACTGCTCACAAGGTGAGTATTGCTGCAGGCTGTTCAACCTGCAGGCAGCACCCATGTCATCCCGGTCCTGGGTTTCCCCCATGTACAGATAGATGAAGAAGACACAAAAGCACTCCTTACCACTCTCCCCCTCCCATCTATTTTACAGCACTTACAATTTTACAGACTTAGATACGGCTCATTGGGACTGTGTATACTGCTTCGTGAAACTCAAACCCAAAATGATGCCTTCCTCAGCAGCTACCTGTGCCAGCACGAGATGCTCGATTTACACCGGCTGGGGATTGCCAGAGGAGGAGCCCCGCTGAGATCGGTTCCCAGGCTCTGTGCTTCTGTTGCCATGGGAATATATTCATTGCTTTCAGAGTAGTTTGGGGAGTACAGAATTCAGGAAAAACAACACAAAGAACAACACTCTGATCTTCCAACGACACCAGTTTTAAAGATGTAGAATGAGAATACCTCATCTTCCTGATGGAATGTCCATCTAAAATAGGATGAAGAGTTTGTAAAAAAATAATTAAATGGAATAGCCCTGCTAGATCAAACGAAAGGCTCACTTATCACTCTCTTTCTAATATCTTTTGTCTTATATGGATTGCTTCATGCACATGGGATTTCTGAGTTGTGTTCTGAAGTCTTAAAAGTCATAAATAATGATCTACTCATTCATTACCTCTCTGTTTACAGGCTATGCTATATCTACACAAGTTATGGTGCCAGACCATTAGACATCAAAGGCTCCACAGTGCAGGCATCCTACAAAGAAGTCAGCACGATTTTTCCAGGAGCTCACTTCACTATTCCAACAATAATAATGACTTGTACTTGGTGCCTTTGATCCAGATTGCCAAAGCACTTTGTTCTCTGATTGAGAAATTACACATAAAATAGGATTCAATTTGCCCATCATTGGCACAGGCTGGGAGAGTCAGCCTCTAATAGTATTTAGCAGCATAAAAAAAACCAACAGTTTCTCTACATTAAATCAAAGAGATAATGTAAAGTTCAGGGAATCAAATGTATGATCGCCTAATAGTAGCTAATGGTGCTAACAACCACCGGTGAAAAGTGATGTAAGATGTTAAATAACGCTGAGTGTCCAGGACATCACAGGGAGTCACAAGAAGTGGCAGAGAGCATCAGTACTCACCTTGGAAAAGCATGCATTCACCTGAGCATGGATCATCCCCGTTTGATACGCAGTGACCTCCAGCATAGTTCCACCAGGGACATGCCAGTAGGACAGTGCCAGCGAGACTTTGGCCCTGGTGGCTGGAAGTCCTCCGAGTTGCCTCTACAAGCAGGAGACAAGGGAATGTAGAAGAAAGAATTAAAACTAAGCTGACGAGGAGGAACCAAAGATCAATAAAACAAAATGGATCTAAATAAAGTAATTACAGCACAATAAATAGGACTGCAGATCTTTTTGATTACTGCTGAGCCTTCAGATCTCCTGGAAGTTCACACATCTCACCTTGGAAATCACAGCTGTGGCGATACTGATTGAAGAGAATAAAGGTTACAGTGGCTTCTGACAACCAAGCCCAGGACTGTCATGTAACCTCACAGCTTTATATTTCCTCTGCATTCATCCTCACCAGTTAGTAACTAATTAGCATAAACCAGACTCAGGGCAAGGATATTAAATAAGAAAACTAGAGAGAAAAGAAATGAGTTGGTTCTCAGTGGAGAGGCAGCCTCACGTCCTCAAGAAGTCACAGGGCAGAGACTAAAGACTTTGGCCTTCCTGATAATCACATTACGACAAAGACAGTTCCTTTGGAGGGCCCCTTTGAAATATAAATTAACTTAATCTTTATGATCTTGACAAATAAGCGATAGTAGAGTGTTTTGACTGTGACACAGACATAGAGGGTAGAGGCTATATCTACGTCAGCAAATAGAGAAGCATAAGAGCAACACTGGTCAGCTTGCAGTAAGTTTTACTTGCAGATGGCTCCCGCTCAGAGCCACAGCCTGAGCATCCACCACTAGTTGGAGAACCTTAGGTTGTCGTGGGGATCTCTGCCAGCACAGTGCCCCCAAGGGGAGACCAGTTTGCCACACCCTGCACCTCATCAAACTGCAATTATCTGGCGCAACCAGGACAGCTGTTTTTCTCATCCAAATGAAAATGCTAGTGAGAGGCACCTTATCTGTACAGGCCCCCCATCCCTTTCACAGCAGCTGATAACTAAACCTGCTCTGCCTTCCCAGCCCCAGCTTCACTCCCCTCCCTCCCTTAAACCATGCTCATGCACTGGCTGTTTGCAAGGCTTAATGGGCAACGAAGGAGCAGAGCAGTAGTTTCTAGGATTTGCACAGGAGAGCAAATATCCAAAGACAGAATAACTGTGGCAAGTGAAGCAAAGTCTACCTCAGCTGTACCTTACTGAGGATGTGGTCACTGGTTCTAGACCAATGCAAACCTCCACAGCACACACAGACCAAGCAAGAGCTGTGCCCTGTAACAGCAGGGTTTTCCTCAAGTATTTGGCCTTAAGCCTCTGTAAATAACATCATTGCAAACAGCAGCTATACTTTGGGTATAAACTAATCAAGCTGCACTGAAAAAAACATTTTGCTGCGAGATTTGAGAGATCACCAGTCTGCAGGCCGAACGGTAGCTCCTATTTCACTGTATGCTGTTGTTCTCTTCTGGAAGTGATAACTTCAAGATGAGACAAATATTATTGTCAATCCTTTTGACTTTCACTTCTGATGATCTTAGCATTCAGTCAATGTACTTATCCCACAAATCCACACCACTTCCCAAAGAGCCAAGAGTGCTTGTTGTCCCCTTCCCAGCTGCCAAAACTCCCCAGCTGCCTCCCAATTACTCCTGTAATGTGATTCTGTGTCCAACACACAGTCCTGCAGCACACTAAAAAACATAAGGACATAACATAAAGAACTATCAAATTAAGGAGCACAAGGGGTGCTGAAGCAACTACATTGCTAATTTTCCTGTTTACACTGATTCACTGATTACAGCTATTTTTGATCCCAAACTGCTATACAATAAAATGCTATGCTTGAAAACAGCTGAATGTCAGAAATTCATTGTTTAAGGTCAGCAGAGACCATTACAATCCTCAAGTGTAACCTATTGCATAAGGGATTCAGGGAACCTTGCCAGTCATTTCTGAAACAGACCCAGGACTTCCCTATGAGCTGCCATGCATCTGTTAGAAAGCCACCTCTTCTTGGCTGCAAGACTGAGAGGTCTGGAGGGTGCTAGAAAAGCCATTTCTCTGGTTAGCTATTCTCCTACAAGAGGTGCAACTTTTTCTGGACTGCACATCTTTCTGTACTTCTAGCCACTGAATTGCTCAATGTGTTTTTCTCTGAATTGAAGTCCCCAGTTAGAAATCTCTTTCCTGCCACAGCTCTTCTTTGCTGGTATCAAGCAACCTTATAATTTCTAAATTACATAAAATACATCAGTCCACTCAAATCTCTCAGCATAGGAAGGGCTTTGCAGACTTCTCACAGTCTTGTATTTCCCCTGTGAATGCTTTTGTTTAGGCCAGCTTTCCTTGGAAATTGGGCATCTGCACATAAAGCCCAGCTCTTCCTCAAAGATCATCAGACTACCAGAATAGAAAGTCAGCATCCTCAATGCAGGATTGCCTTTGATAATGGTGTGCTCTTGGTATAAACAGAGGAGACAATGCTTTAATTACTTTGTCCTAGCACTTCATTCAGGTTGACCAGGGTAGCTGGGCAAATGGAGAAAGCCACCTGGAAGGGAGATGAAAGAAGGCAGTGCATATGTGTGGTTAGCAGCTCATGTTGCCTCCAGCTGTTACAAATGGGCACAGGATGAGCCTTATGCACTTTCCTTCTTTTCTTTCTATCAGCACACAAATGTGCCTGCCTGGTTGGAAGACTCTCCTGCCAGTTGCTCAGAATATTTCTCTCTTCCACTTGACTGCACAAAGGCAGGCCATCACCATGCAGCTCCTGAAACATTCTGTAACGTTGCAGAAGCAGGGTCTTCTACACCTATTTGTGGCAAATCCAGCTCTGGTGCCATACATGGTATTGAGGGGTAATGGCAAGAAGATGCTAATTAACAGAAGAATAAAAAGCCAAAGCACACTCTGGAGGCTGAATGTCCAACTGGCTAGGCGACAAGGAGAAAGGTTTCTGGCTGCCAGACCTGTTCCACCCATCCCTACTTGTAATGCTGACTGATCTCCACCTGTCTTTTATTGAACCCGAAATTGCAGAAGGACCCCATGGTTAAAATGGGAAATTTGAGTTTCTTTTCTCTATGTCCCACAGCCCAACATGAAGCATCAGGTATGGTATTGCTGACTCAGCCTTTCTGGGTTGCACTCATTCTGCAATGGGACTATTATCATCAGAGCAGGCTGAGAGATTCTGTTTTCATAGCTTTTTAACCTTTTCCTTCCCAAAATAGTGTTTTTCTTTATTTTGGCCCTGTGAGTGTTTTGAAGAGAGGATTGATATGGATTTGTTAAAGCATTTTTCTCCCATAATCCCATTAAGTCAGTCTCTAATTCTTTCCAGGGGTCCCTTCTGAAGAGCTATTTCCTCTTGGATTCATTTACTTTCTGTGGACTGGGGGAATTAATGAGGCAGATTCCGCTCTCATTTTCATCACTGTAAGCCCAAAACAACTTTAGCAGTTTTCTGGAACAGATTCACATTTTACTGGTGTAAATGAGGTCAGAATTTGGCTTGTGGCACTCAATTCTGCTAAGAGACAAAGAGAAAACAAGAAGTATACACAGGTTGGGAAAGTCTATTTGGAAATGGGTGAAGCCCGCAATTTCATTGAAAGTCTTGTTTTCTACACTTTCCCATTAAGAGGATTTGCTGAACACCATGGATACTCCCACATAACCCAGCACACTGGTAAGAGAGATCTCAGGGAAACAAGTTCTGGGACAAATGCTTTCAAGAGTGCTGAGATTTTCTGCAGAAAAAAAAAACAACAACACAGTGGCAAAAACATGAAGTCGCGCCAGTGCAAAGGAAGGTTAAGAAACAGTGCAAGGTCAGCTTGCCAAGTCATTAAATCTGCAGTGGCCTCACAGACAAGGAGGAAGCCAACAGAAAACTGAGATGTGCAAATGACTAAGGATGGGCACAAATGTTTAGCACATACAAGTAGGGATAAAGTTGAGAAAGGCATGCAAAGGATGCATAACTAGAACAGAAAAGGAAGATGAGCAGAATATTCCAGCTCTAAAGCAGTAGTCAAAGGAGGGGTAAGGAAAGTATTGCTTTGGCATCACTGTAGAGGAGCTCTGAGAAGGGGCTCGCCTAGGAGGGGCCGTCGTGAGCCACAGGGCTCCTTACAGCGCAGCTCCCTGTCTGGCTGCAGAAAGGGGAAATGAGGAGCAAGGCAGTTATTATGGCCAGTCAGCTCAATTTTGGTTCCTGGAAAAGCACTGGAACAAATAATTAAGCTAACTAATCATCAGCACCTAGGAAACAACAAAGAGAAGAGGAACAGCCAGTGCTGATTTGCCAGGAGCAAATCATATCAAATTGACCTAATTTCATCGTGCAGCAGGGCTTGCAGATAGAGGCAAAGCAGAAGTCTTACATCTTGACTTTGGTTGGAGCTTTGGTACTGCCTCACCTCATGTTACAAGAAGGAAGCCAAGGAAACATGACCTTGACAGTCCCTCTGAGGGAAGGAGGCAAAGCTGGTAGGAAGACTGTACTCAGAAAGGTGTCATTGGCAAAATATAGGGAAGGATAGGTAGGGTTCAACAGGGCTCCAGCCTGCTCCCATTTCATTCACTGTTTATTAACCACTGGATGATAGAATAACAAGCACCCCTATTAGGTATGCAGATGGCACCAAGCTGAGACGAGCTACAAGATGTGAGAGAACAGGATTAGAATTAAAAATCATCTTGATGTGACAGATGAAAGGTTTGAAAAAATAGGATGTAATTCAGTAAGGAGGGAAGCAAAGCTGTGCCTAGATGTAGGTACAATCAGCTGCAGCAGGACAAAACAAGAGGCAGCCTGTTGGGCAGATGTGGAGCAGTACAGCAATTCAGAAATCTGAAATGAACAACAACAGGCCATTTTGTCTTACACAGACATCATGATACCAGGGCATACTGAGAGGAGCTGAGTCTGTGAAGCACACAGCTGAACCCTTCATGTTACCCAGCACTGAAGCAACATTTATCTCAGGAGAATCCAGAAGAAAGTAGGATGAAATGTCTGGGAAACAGGACTTCTGAGGAAAGGCTTGTTCTAAGGAGGTTGTTTACCCCAGCAAGGAGCCTGGAGGAGACGCACATATCCAACAGTGCAAAGCATAAATCCAGAAAAAGAGGCAATAAGCTGTTCTCCAAATATATCCACCCTGAGGGATGCAAGAAACAACAGGCTTGAGTTGCAGCATGAGAGATTAAGGTCAGATGCTTGGGGAAGGCCGAAGTGCAAGAATAAGACTGCCTGGAAAGGATGCGAGTCCTGTCTCCTTGCAGGCATTTAATAGCAGGCTGAAAACGTCAGGAATATTTCTGAAACCAACCTCTTGAGGTCCTTCCTAGCCATGTTTTTCTCTGATTCTGTGATGAATTATGTTAAATGAATATAAATTACCCCACACAGGGACACTGACGTTCAGTCTCTGTGATGAATAGCGATCAACAACAAACTGTCACATTGCAGGGAGGCATCCAGTAGCGTTATTACTAGAAATATTACTGGTGTTAGCCTAAGTTTTATTTACTACCTTCATTAATGATCCAGAAAAAGTATTAAAACTGCAATTGATACTACATTGGGGAGGAGAAGCAATCATTAGCAAGGAGTGGAATGTAACAAAAAAGGACAAAAAAAAAGTGGGACCTGGGGAGAAAATGACCTAGATGGAAGGACACACAGGCTAATATGTCCAGGGAGGACATATTCCAAAATTAAGACACCCTATGGGAGGAGGAGATCCAAATGCAGTGAAAGACTTTGCAGGGTTAGCACACAGGAAATTGGACATGAGTTTACAATTTGTCATGCCAACAGAAGAAGTTTCAGGACAATTTTGGGCTGCATGATATATCCCAGGGAAGGGACATAAGTAACCATCTCATCACTCTTGTGCAATCTTTCCTTCTGGATATCTCCGGGATAGAGTGACCATCTGAAGGACTGAAGGAGAAAACTGGCTTATGGGGAAAAAAATTATATAGGTACACCTTGGCAAAGTAACACCCTGCCATGCTTCTGAAATGTAGATAAGCATGTCAGAAAAGGTGCCTTTTCTTCCAGGTACATTTATGACAGAAAAATCAAGCGCTGTATTGATGTAAGAAACTTTATCCTAGCATTGCTTGTTTTGATTGGTTAAAAGCCAGTTTCAAATTAATATACCTGTGTATCCATCAGTTTTACCAAGGACAGACAAGGGGAAAATATTATAGTCCAAAACATCCCAAAGATATTGAGATAAATGGACTTTTCTTGCATGAAAAAGGTAGGATTAAAACTAGCAGGGAAAATAAATAGATAAAATAAAAAAGTGAAAAGGCAGCTAAAATTCAGGGCAGGATTCCTGAGCACTTTTAATAGCAAGTCACCCGACAGCTTCCTGAGGAGGCAGCAAGCACCTTTCAGCTAAAACTAGCACAGAGAGAACAGGAGAAAATAAACTGCAGAAAATAGCCCTGCAGCAAGACAAGGATCAGCCCATTCTCCTGGGCTTGCACAGCACGATGGAGCTGTGCAAGAGCCAAGGTATCAACCCCAGCACCTGCCTCAGCATTTGCAACCTGACAGACAAGAGCCTGGGGGAAGGCTATTTCCACCACTTGGCTGTGAAAAAATTTAATAGCAGGTTTACTTTTTGTGACTACTCCTAAACCAATCCTGCATGACCCCAAGTCCTGCCTGTGGCTGTCCCTGAGCAGATGCAGTAGCAAGCACAACATCCAGTGGTGGGTAGACACGTGCTGATGACTGAGCTGCATAACCAAATGGATGTGGTGAGCTGGGTCAGTCCAAAGGGGACAAATCAAGAGAAGAGGAGATGCTATTTTCAGGTTTCTGAAGAGATATTCCTAACAAAAAGATGAAAAACTGGACTTGACAGAGTCCTCTAGAGACAAGGTAAAGGTGAGGGGTTTTTGGATTTTTTTTTTTGTAACTTGGGATTTTGAGCTTTTACACTTTTTGTCCAGTTTGCTTTGGAGATTGAGGTCGAAGAGCGCAATCGCGTTTGTCCCAGCTGACGCTGGAGTGTGCAGGCTTTGAACAATGAGACTTTGTTCTTCTGCCAAATGCGGCAGCGCCTGTGCTGTTGCTCAGGAAAAAAAAAAAAAAAAAGGAACAAACACATTAAAAAGTCACTGAAAAAAATCAATTGATGGCTCACTTCAAGGAGTGCAGCAACATACCGTTAAAATGAATGAGTTCACCTGGCATAAGACACAAAGAGTAGAGATCTTCAGAAAGACACCTACTAGTTCCCCCCCGATCCTGCAATGTGATGGAGAGGATGACCTTCAAAATGCCCCTGGGATCAAGCAGGTCTCTCCAACACTTTGCAGACTCCTCTCGCCCATAGCTTTCAGGAGGAGTCGGTGGGCACCACAGCAGGATGCTCCTTGGCTTTGAGGAGCAGCAATTCAGTAGCTCTCCAGCAGAAAACTTAGCACATGGCTCAGCAGCAAGGCCAACAGGCAGTTGCTACCAGCTGCAGGGAGATGTGAGCTTGCAGCTTGTGCCACAGGGGAAAGGGGCCCTGCTCCTCGCTCTCAGCCCATCAGTGACAGGGAGAAAATTAATCCAGGAAGAAACTCAGGAAGAAAATAGGCAAGCGGAATAAGCACAGCGGGCTGGGAGAGAAAATTTACTGAACCTACATCCTTGATTTTAATGAGGCCTCTAATAGCAGGGTTAACCTGGTATAATTTGTTATCTCCCAGAAAATGTGGGACTCTTGCAGAGACGTTCCCCTTACTTGCTTAGCAATGACAACCAAGGGACCATCAGTATGAACACAACTAAAATAAAGCTGAGCAGATGTTACCTTAAACTCTTCTTCAGCTCACAGGGGAGGATTAAGTGATATGAAACTACAAGAGTGGCCCAGGTGGGAAAGATTATTGCACTGGTGTATGAGCTCTTATAGGAGTTAGGGGAGAGGGCTGGTGGTGTTCGATACGCTGGGACCAATTATACCAAAAAATACAGAACACAGTGAGGTGGAAGTTTAGGGTGGGTGGGAAAGTAGGTTAACTCTACACAGACGTGCTCAAGATGAGAAAAGAAAAAAAGAGGCAGAAGTATAAAGAGAAAGAAGGAGCCCAGCGTGGCTATCATGAGGTCGGAGCAAGAATCACATGAGCTTGTCCCATTGCCACTGAGTAACCACCACATGCTGGTGCTCATGGTGTGGGAACAGTGGAAACAAAGGATGAGCTCTTCAGCTCTTCAATTCTCCTGCCTCATTTTGCAGAATTGCCACATGCTGAAATAGCAAATGATGTATGAAATGAAAAATCACCCTCCAACCAGTGCATATAGATGATGCAGAGAGTATTTGGCCATTACTTCCTTGCAGTCATATTTATCTACATTAATGCCTTGCTCAGAGGTAGCTGAAAATGCCCAGAATGTGAGTGGCAAGGGGATCAGAAGAGAGGTCAGGGAGAAAGGCAAGTTGGCAAGGCAGGCACTTAAGGCAGCAGATACAAAGCCTATCCTTTATAAATCATCAGCTCAGTTCTGGCCTGAGTCATTAGCTGCCACAAAGCAGCATTCTGGCACCCAGAGAAAAAGGGTTGCCTGCAAAGAACAAATTCAGTTAGTAGCAGCTTTGGGGCATCCACTGCCATTTGGAGGCTATTTGGGGTCCTACATGGAGCAATCTGGAGGCTTAGCTCAGCACCCAGTGGGAAGGTATCCTCAAGATTCAACCACTGGACGTGGAGGAGGGGGACCCTGCCTTGGGATAGCCCCACATCACCAAGAGCATGCACCAAAGCTGCACGGTGCCCCATACAGCTTTGGCCTTTGTCCTTCTGAGGAAGCCTTTTTGAGTTTAAATGGAGAAAGACAGCCTCTCCTACCAGATTATGTCACTCCATCCAGTTTAATAGGAAGATTATTGCTAACTCAGAAATCCTACCCCCATAAAATACATGCCAATTTATTTAAGTACTGTGGACTTTATAGTAATTTATTTTGCATCCTGTTGGACTGCCCAGG
The DNA here is from genome assembly GCF_023343835.1 of Lagopus muta. Taxonomy (NCBI): domain Eukaryota; kingdom Metazoa; phylum Chordata; class Aves; order Galliformes; family Phasianidae; genus Lagopus; species Lagopus muta. Next base: position 72,115,918 of record NC_064434.1, read on the forward strand.
AGGCTTTCCTCAGGATGGGGCTTGTGAGCCTGTCCCTTTCTAGACTACAGTGCTCACTCCATGCTTCAGACTAAATGCAAATCCTTTCAGCTTTTGCTACCTGCTGCTCCAGGCTGCTATCCACCCCCATACTGCAGGTTGCACCAAGCTTAGCCCAAGGCAGAAGGGGCCATCTGCTAGGGCAGAGCAACTGCTTGGAGGGTGCGGTCTGGAGATAAGCATGTGAATCCTGTCGGGTATTTTTTTTCTTCAGAAATGGTAACTGCCTCCTGTTGGAGCCCACAAACCTGGCAGAGCAGGCACAGCAACACAAGGCAGGTTGTACAACACCTGTGTGTGCTCACCATGTGCCTTTGCCACCTAACATTCTGCTGTGACCTAGTAAGGACAGAAGAATAAGAGATTGGAAAGGCACAGTTAGAGAGGAAAATACCAGGCTTGTTTCCAGTTTGTGAGAGATTTCATCAGAGCCCCTTTGCACAAAATGGCATGGATTCAATTCTCCTGTAAGGAGCAGGAAGAGTTTTGCGAAGGGATCCACTGTAGGAGATCTTGAACAGCAAAAAGGCTAGGGGAAGGTCTTAGGGTGCCCTGCTCTTCATTCAGGTGGGTTTAGCTGGTTTGTTCCCAGTGTCTAGGAATCCCTTCATCTTTCTGTACACAGAAAGCACAAGGCTGGAGAACACAGGTCTCCAAAACCCAAAAGGTTCAGCACTTGCTGGCAGACCAGCACCCTGGCTATCCCTGGTAGCATGCCCAAAGGCTCAGCATGCTCTCCATTTGTAGTCTCCACACATAAGACTGAGTTTCTTAAGGTGTTTGCCTTCTCAGCATCACTGCTTAGCAGATAGCATTGAATACTGCTGACTTACTGATGTCTGCATGAAGGACTACACACAGAGAGGTCTTTGCAGACCAGGGGCAGAGCACCTGAATGCCTCTTGCACGCCCCTTATCCTCACCACAGAACAGCCTGCTTGCAAGACAGACCTGCCTAAGTCAGCAGAAGCAATGTACAGTCAGTCAAGGGCACAACTGGGCCTGGTCTTAGCAAAAAGGGCTATGCAGGAGTTCAAAGCCACTTAAAGCAAGATAACAGAATGCCTCAACACTCCAGCAACTAGAAACCCAGCTCAGTCTGATCCATCTGTCTCCTCTTACATACATTGTTACCCCCCCCCCCCCCACTGCCAGAACAAAGAAACTGGAAACTACTGATAACTACCTTTGCCCTCTTACCACATCTTCAGCACTCTTATCTTTTCAGCTTTGTAGGAGACTGTGGGTCAGACTTGACCTTCAGATAGTGAAGAGTCAAGAGGAACTGCACATATTCATCCCATGGACAAGATTTGGTCCTCTGCCTAATGCCTGAGGCACTTTGTGTTGTCTCTCAGTGATAATGCACTTACACCACACCAAAATAAATTTCAGGATAACATTAAAGATATGGTCCACAGAAACTTAGCCATCAGAAATAATGACTGGAAGGTCTGGAAATTTCATCTACTTTCTGACCAGGGCTTTTAGATAAGCAGATGCTCTAAAATGGCTAGTGTCAAGGTCTACTCAAACTCCAGCTCATCCTGGACAGGAAATAGGAAGTATTACCTAGCCTGATGGAACTCACCAGCCAAAGCCTAGGATATTCTCAAATCTGGGATAGCGCTACTGAGCTTGCAGTTATCCCCACCTATGCTAACCTGGGAGACCACACTGACCTTCTGGTCATCTCCCATCAATCCTACAGCTATTTAGAATCCTTTCAGCTGATAGTTAAGTACATGCTACTGCTGAACAGGAACATCTGGCATTCACTATAGGAATTCAGTTAGAAGGGAACGTAAAGTAAGAATTCTGTATTTTTACGTACCAGATCATGGTACAATTGTATAGGATACACATCCAAGAGTTGTGTGCATTCTACATAAATTCTGTACAAGCCCTATGGATCTGTGCAACTGTCTAGAAAAGGAAACCACCAGGAGCAAGTTTAAATTTTTCCACAAAACCAGCACTGAAGACAATTCATATGTACTCAGCTGAATACACGTGGTGGGAATCACATCAGGTAGCACGGTATGTAGGTGTCCATCCAGGCAAGGTGGCATGGCCAAAGTATGTTTTAGTCTCCTCAGTCCTAAGCTTTAAGTCACTTATGTAATGTGGAAACTTATAAATGAGCCTTTTTTGAAAAGATATCCTTGTGCAAGAAATAATTCTTTTTTCCACTAAGCTGATGAAAACCATTGAGACTGCTTAGATTGTGTCTCTGCACCTTTGCCCTGGAAGCTCCTCACATGCTCTTCATTGGGTTTCAACAAAAACTTTCTCAAAGAAAAAATATTTTCCAGAGATTCTGTAAGTACTAGAATTTATGAGGTCTCTTCTGCACCTAAAGTACAACTTCAAAATTTTACTGGTGCTCTGTGAACAGAGAGAGCTTGCTAAGAGAGCTAGGTAATAAAACGTTAGCACTTGATTCAGTCTTCACCCTTCTAAAGACTTCTAAAATATTCTTAGGCCCAAGTTTTCCTTTCAGGTTAATTGGAAGTGATCTGGCTGTGCTTCAGGCCAGACAGGGAGAGTGGTGCACATGGCCAAGCCTTTTACCTCAGGATCTGAAATCTGGAGCTTTCAGGAAACTCAGAAATGAACAATCTCTGCAAAAGGAAGGAAAGCACTTGCCTGGCACCTTGCTGTACCGTGCAGGTGAGAACAACCCTACGGTGAGGGGGAGGCTGTGGGATGTGCTTAGCCCACCTGCTGGAAACACGTGCTGCAGGTGTGGAAACACACACCTAATGCTGCTCGCTGGTTATGCCTAAATGTCTCAGTCATTAATGGTACACTTCAGTGAGGTGTCCAGAGGCCCTGGGTGACTAAAAACACGAGCAAACCTTATTTATCAATTCTGTCTCCTCCAGCGTTTCTTCCCAAATGATACTAGACCACCAGCAGAGAACAGAAAGCAGGAATCTGGGAAGCCTTAATGAGACAGAAAAGCTTCACTTTGCTGTGGATCACCTATTCCTTGGTTGCACAGAATCCTGTAGCTGGTGGCTTCCTATGGCCCAAAGAACAAGGCAGAATGGGCAAGCAGTGAGGACTTGTTCCAGCAAGACCAGGAGCTGCATTCAGGGACACTAGTTTTAGGTGATGAAGAGAACTCCCAGCATTACATTTTTGCTGCACAATTACTTTCACTTTGCGCTCTGGTTGACTTGAGCATTGAGGAGAGATGAGCAAAGCTGATTAAGCAGCACACAGTACCACCACCCTTTCCCTCCCAGCTCCGCTGTTACAGTGCAATGCTCTATAAAAAGCACCAGGACTAACTGTGGGAGCAGCAGTCTCCCTGCTTTTGCCACCAGATTTGTTTCAGTGCTGCCTCTCACTATACGCTTGCACAAAGAACTGAACCAGGGCCCCAGGGCCCCATGGCCCCTGCAGCTCAAGCCAGAGCACATATTGCAGAACCGTGCCTCCCAGCTTCCCATGCATCTCTGCTCAGGATGAAACCCCAGACAGCTGCAGAGGGCTGCAGTCATCTTCCAGAGAGGCTTTTAAACATAAACAGCAAGACCGAGCTGAATACTGGCCATACAGCACCAGCTCTACCAGCCCCACGGGCAGCACAATTAAAGGTGGGCTTATGCAGACTGCAGCCCAGGCAGAATAGGTTCCAGCCTTGAGGTCCTGCAAACCCGTGCCTTTGGATTCCCTGACTCTGGGAGATCACTGAACAGCACAGCTCCTTCTTTGTTTTGTCCATTTCAATGCCTATAAACCAAGTGCTTGTTCTTCCTTCTTTAAGGTCCTTTGTGGTTTCATGAAAACGCCGGATGCTGCAGAATGCTGAGGCATGAAAGGTTCCTCTCTTTATTTTGTCCACCCTGTTCAGCAGCCACACTAAAAAGAAACCACCAAATAAAGTGCTTGAAAATACCTGGCCCAACAGCTCCACTGGTTGGAGAGCTCTCCAGTTATTCATAGACTGAACCAAGCCCATGAAAAGCTGAGCAAGTTTTCCAACTCTGCTCTTGCCAACACTCACAGAGGATGATCTGGAGAAGCCACCTCGCTGTCAGCTTCTCCCCCTAATCCAGGCCTTAGCAGCAAAGGGCACTCTGCCCACCAGGCTCCTGCCGTGGGGCTCTGTGGGAGGGGGGACACAATGCTGTGGGGCAAGGGCTGGAGCCGTGCAGCACAGCATCTCAGGCATGAGACAACGCATCAGTGTGTGGAAGACATTTCTAAACACTGCAAGCAGCTCTGTGGGTGAGGGTGAAAGCTTTTCATCGCTGAAACCTTAGGTTCCTGTTTACCAAACATTTGTTCACTCTTTGTACGTTTGAGTGAATAAGGAAATGAACCACAAGGCTGAGCACAAATGCCAAAACCTTGCTTAAGCATGTGTCATCTTCATACAACTTTCTGCGCCTCCTTGAAGGAGGAAAAACAAATCCCTCTCCTCAGATTTGTCACTTCACAGGAGGCTCTGCCACTTCCTGATTCAGCCCTGGCCACAGTTCATCTAAAGAAGCTTCCAAGCCTCCAGCTTTGTGTTTCCCAAGGAAGGAAACCTTCCTGCATCCTAGCGCTGTTTGTTATACCTGGCTTGATTTCCTCACCCATCCATCCCCCAAAAACTTCACACTCTTCTTCCTCGTCAGAGAAGATCTTCTTAACTATCTCCTTATAGTAACTGAATGATCAGAACCAAGCAGACCATTTGAAATCAAGACAAAGCCATCTGTGCAAGCCTCATGAAAATCTCCAAGACAGAAATCAGAGCCCTTGATTTTGTCACATGCTGCCCTGAAGTAGATTGGCCACTCTCTGGTGGGGTTAGATAGCAGCGTGGAAACACAAGTCCTTTATGTGCATCCTCATCTGACCCATGCCTGTTCTTCCAGAGGCAGTGAGAACACTGGTATCCACCCCAGGCTGGGCCACAAGCTCTGGCAGAGTGATGCAGGTTCATGCGACATGCACATACCCTGTGTGGCCACACAAATGAAAGGCAGGGGAGATGGCCTTCATCCAGAAGCACTGTCTCTAGTTATGATATTTGTGTTGCTGCTCTTGCCCCAGTGAGTCTTCTCACTGCTGTCAGCAGGTTAACACTCCAGTCACTCACTCAGTGTCTGGCTCTCTCTGCTAGCACTCATCCATCTAGACTGAAGTCCTTTAGGTGCAGGGAGACCCCATGAGTTTCTGAAAGGGCATGTCTGCTTGACCTGATAACACTGCTTCTGTCATAGGCCTGCAGTTGAAATTTCTAATTTGGTCCAAAGCAATAAGCAAGGCTCTTCCCTCATGTATAAATAAACACAGTGAAAATGTCACATAAAGACAAAACCAGCACCCGGTCCATCTCTTCCCAGCACCGGGGACAGCAAACCAGTGCTGTGATGGCACTGCAGCAGTGGCAATTTACCCACTGTTTGTGCTATCTGGTTTTGCAGGCAGGATCTTCCACAAGGCAGCTAGCATTGTCCCAAGCATCTTCCTCCAACTTTATCACAAGCATACCCTAGTACTAAAAATCATCTGGGTTGTCCACGTCCACTTCCATGACATCCCCCTCACTGCAAGCCTGCCACTGCTCTGCATGCAGAAACCTCTACTCTGGATGAAAAACAGCTTGGCACTGCATTCCACCACAACAGAGCTGTCACAGTAATTTCCCTGGATCTACCCACAAACATCCAAGTGAAAAACACAATGGCAAGGCTGACACTGCTAGAGAATTGCACCTCAGTTCACACTAAATTTTCATCCTTGGTTTGTGCTGAAGGCCTTCAAAACCCTGAGGGCTCACTGGCACAGTCTCTGCCTCCTGGTTTATTTTAGAAGGTGTTGCCCTATAGAAGTATAAGGAACTTTATGAAGTACGTCACTAGCAGGTCACTTGGCTATGTAGACCAAACCCACTGTCCTATAGCCTCCTTTGCATTTTCATTAAATCTGAAATCATTTAATATTACATAACACGAATAAAATGGCTTCAGAGACTTCTTGGCTAAATAATACTACTGAATTAAAAATACAGGACAGCCTGCCACTGGTCTTTGCAAGGAAAAAAAAAAAAAAAACAAAAACAACCAAAACTGGAACACCCGCAGGCTGGGTCTGGCTCCACAGAGACACATTTTCTGCAAAATGGCTGTGAGCTGAATAAGCATTCTGGGTATTAATATTCAAATCAGGGCACCCCATATGGCTTATGAAACACCTCTTCATGTGGATTAAAGACCTGCTCTCACAGCAGTGAGCTTCTCACTACAACTGGAGCCACCAGGCTCATTACCACAGCACACTTACTGGAGGCAAAAATGGGAAGGCTTTCCTTTCCATTAGCCTCCCTCACTAATTACTACGATTTCAGCCTCATACCTGCCTTCAGGATGACAGGTCCCAGAAGTGTGAATCCAGACTTCAGCACTGCACAGCCAGCCTGCGAGACCTCTGGTTCAAGGTGAGGCTCCCACATGAGATTGCTGTAGACTGCAGTGGTATGAAAACAGCAATGGCTGTGCCCAAGTAAGGACAGCAGTGCCTTTCCAAGAGCCATGCCAGCTGACCTGGCTTGCACCCCTGTGCTGCTGTTTACTAACATTGACTGCTGTTCATTTCCCAGGCGCATCCTGCTGACCAGTTCAGCGTGCTGCCATCCGCCTAGCATTGCTAGCACCCCAGCAATGTTGCATGCATTATGCACCTGATTGCACTTGGAGAAGGAACTCAGTGAAGGGCAATGAATCAACTTTCTCAAGATATCTTAAGTGAAAGTCACATTTTCGCTTCTTATCAAACATAGTTAAAAGCACATGCACACATATAGAAGTTTGACTTCATAACAGTTCCTTGTTGCAGTAAAGCATCATCTAACACTGCAGGGCAATGTCATCTGTCCATGTCCTGCTGCTGAAAATCAAATGCCTCACCACCGTGCTGCCACTCTATACACAAGAAACAATGCAGTGCACCCCCTGAATGCAGCTCTGACTTCACTCCAAATGGAAAGCAAAGGTTTTGGGCAGTTCCAGTGTATTTGTCCCTATTTTGAGAAAACACTTCCCTAAGTGGGCCAAAAATGCCTCTTACAGCATGAGCTTTGAAGGATACATTTATAAGGTAAGGCACATGCAAACAGGGTGACCAGCTGCTCTACTTTCAGAGGTGCTGTCCTAGTTCTCAGGAAGCCAATCTGCATTGCACCTCCCATAGAGGAGAGAGGCCAAATGTCCTACTTTCTGCTCTTGGTAGCCTATTTGTCGTACCATGAGAAAGTGAGGTGTGTGATGGCACACACAAGAAGAAACCCTCTGCACTGTGTGCCTGCACAGAAGGCGAGCAGAGATTCAAAAGGCCCAGACCCTTCCAGGCTGTGTTTCAGGATCCTCCTGCTCCAGCTCAGTCTCTTGCTTTGCAGCTATGTCATGGTGCAGCAAGCACTAATAAAAAGAGGTCTCTGTGTCCTCTGATGTCACTCTGAAATCTCACCTTGTTAACATAGGCAGTGCACTGCTCTGTCTCAGCTGGTGCGAGCATGTTAGCAGTGTGCTCTGATTCAGTGAGACAACTACATTTACACTTCGGTCTGTGTCTGTTCAGCAGGGCAGCAGAGGACACTCCTGAAGCTGTTTATAACTCTATTAGGCATGCACTAAAACTTAAGCATGCATTTAAGTGCTTGACCAGACTTATGCTGATGAAAAAAGCCTGGTATTCAGAGGACTAAGCTTTGAACCTAGCATGTTTCTGACCATGAACTCCAGGAAAAAAAAATAATAATCTTTAAACACAAAGAGCTTCTTCCAGAATGCTTGGCAAGCACATAGTCTGGCAATTGATATAATCTGTAAAGCTCCTGTGCCCAAGCAGAGGCAGAGCAGCTGCTTGAAAACCCAGGCCTCAGCAAGGTGATAGGTGAGCACGGCTCCTTTCTGCATTGTCGGCATTAAGTTTTAATCTGCCAGTGTGCACTAAGTTACAAGAGCAGCCCTAAATTAGAACCACTGCCTATTTTTCCTGCAGTGTTTTCTGTCAGACTCAGCTGCTCTCTGCTCCTCAGTAACACAGCTATGGCTGCATTAGGGAAGAGGCCTGAATGAGCTTCACAACTGCTTGGGTGACTTTAGCACCACAATTGCCATCACTTCTTTTGGAGGTGGATGGGGAACAAGACCTTGCACACCATCCTTCAGACATCCACAAAAACAACGGTACAAGAAGGTCAGAACTTGGGCTTCTCAGGGCCATGCCAGGTTTCACATAAGGCACACAGATTCCTCTTTCCCATAGTATCCTGTTCCCTCAGCGTTAGTGATGATATTCACAGGTCCTTCTAGATTTTCTGAAGTCCAAACACTGTATAGCTGATTTTCCTGATTTCATGAGAGTTTAATCTCAGCAGACAAAGCTGACCTGACAGATCAGATTTGGTCTTCCGCACCTTCAGTTTCACACCTCTGAGCTCACAAGCTGCTTTGCATTTCTCTCCACTCTGCGGTCTCAAACTTTGTAAACTTTGACCAGAGTTCTGATCATAGGGCGTAAGGGATTTTGGTGCAGAAACAAGAATTGGCCCTTCCTTGATTCAGAGCATCATCTCTGATTCCCAATAACAGTTACTCTCTCCTATTAAAAAAAAAAAAAGAATGCACTTTCCAGGACAATGTATTGCCCTCTATATTTTGACATTTTGGTTTTAGTTGATGCATAATTAAACTTTAGAGAAAATGGAAGAACTTGAAAAGAGAAAATGCTTACAATTAAAGGGAAAAAAAAAAAAAAAGACTTGCATTTACTTCTGGGTATACTTGACCTTCCCTACACTTTCTGCACAGACAGTAGCAATAGGTTTAGCCACCCCTATGCTGTAGCCACAAACTGCTGAGAATTAGGAAAAAAAAAAAAAAAAAATCAGCATCCAATATTAAGTGAGCTTTTGATGCTACCTCCATATGACAGCTTACCAAGAACCCCACATCAACATGTCGCTAGTACAGCACATGCCCTGACTGGAGATGGGAACATGCAGGAGACAAAGTCCACTAGCAGAAGGACATTTTCAGGTCACTTTGCTGGCCCTCAGGCTGACTCTGCAACATGCCACGCACACCAGATTTGTAGCACACCTGCAGCTTCCTCAAAGCATCTGCTGAGGCTTCTGATAAAATGACCCATCTGGTGCTGGATCCCTGGCTCCTTTGGGAAGAAGAAAGCACCCCCAGAAATTCAGCCTCTACAGCAAAAACACAGAACAAGAACTTTTTTTTTTTGCAATAGAAGCTGGATGCCAGCAGAGAAACAGCTGCTGGCTGCAGCACGAGTTTGGGTTACAGACTGGAGAGAGGGACATGCAAGGCCAACCATGGAGAGGGCATGGCCTCACCTGGCAGCCTGAGAGAAGGGGCAGCCATTAGACAGACCCAGCCAGCAAAAGTTGCAGCCAGTGCCTGCGGCTCTGTGTTGGGATAGCAACGACTGGGGCTGTTACTTGCTTTAGAGGACGTATCTCTGGCACCTGGCGTACAATGTGCTGCTGACTTCCCTTGTGATGATCCCTTAATTTCTTCTTCCCCTTCAGTGTTACTGTCCCAGTTTCCAAGAAACAGACAGAAGGATTTGCTCTTCTGGAGCAAGATAATTTCTCCCGAGAAAAGAAATGACTGGAGACAGACGCGGGAAATTCTTCACTTGTCTATTCTTATTTACAGCATAGTTCCTGTTATTACCTTGAACCAAAATAGCACAAGAGCAAGGCTGCGGCCAAGTTTCCTTCGCCTCTCCCTGGCAGCCTGTCAAAGCCAGCCCTGGCTGCTGCCTCCTCCTGCCCCCTCCCATGGAAGTGGGACTGAAGCAGTCCCACGCCATGTCCCCTGATCAGTTCAGACCAAACAGCACTGACAATTCTCAGCGAGCCCATCTACACCTCAGGGTGCCAGCTGATAGAAGAAGGGAGACTGGTGCTGGTGGCAATGGGACTGTCCCAACAGGTGCAAGCTGCCCCTACAGTCCTCCCCAAGACTGGTTGAGTTAAAACACCCAGAGTTCATATTCCCCAGCAGAAGCCAGCTGTTGTGACAGCCCTGCCAAAAAGTGATGCAGATTGTACTGACATACTAGAAAAGATAACGCAGAAAAAGTAAAGACATGCTGTCTCCACGGGTAAAAGCCCCCACAACAAGAGGCACTCAGGTTCCCAACAAGGTTACCCTACATCCACAGGGGCAGTGGGGGAAGAGCAAGGAGCAATACCTGAGTTGTGAGTTAACATCTTTTGCATGGGGCAAAATCATAGGCCAGTTGCATATGCCTCTCCTTTAAGAAGTCACTGGTTGTTTTCACAGCAAGTCTGAGTTTTGGACATCATCTTTAAAGCCATCGTGCTTCATCTTCAGAATAAAAAAAAAGCAAAGTCAACTGCTTCTCATTTCCTCCCCAGAAAGGACATACACGTATAACAAGCTTTTCAAAGCTCCTCCAGGAATTAAGCACCCAGCTCCTGTTGACCATCAATGGGATGTGTGCACCCAAGTCCCTCGAGCTGCTCTGGAAATCTTGTCCTTTGATGTAATTTCAAAGGCTTCAAAGCTAAGCTTCATCTCTTTGAGATGGGAAGAACAGAAGGGGTGCTGGAGTCTTAAAGCAGCTCACTGCAAAACCCTCTGCTTGTCCTACCAGGGTGTGGAGGATCCATGTGGGGCATGGAATGGCTCACACAAACATCACTCATGCTCATCCCTGCCCCACGGCCAGGAAGGGAGGCACAGTCAGCCTGCTCCTCTGCTCACAGTCAAGGGTAGGACTGGCTTCTCCAGGCTCTTTCCTTCCTGCACATCTCCCCAACCTCCTGTTCTCCCTGACACCAACCAGAAAACCCTCTCTGAAGCATTTCAGCTGCAGAGATAGGAAGCTGCTGCTACGAGCATCATGAAAATACACAGCTGGACAGGGTCTCTGCAAATCCTCCTTGTAAGGGAAAGAATTATCATCGTACCTTGTTGAGGATCAGAGAACCCGGCCTTCAGCCACTCTCTCTTATAAGGAGATGCTGGGTTTTAATACATGCAAACTGTAAAGTTTTTTCCTGTGATTATGGTATCCATAGCAGTGGATTCTCTGAAGTCTAGTAAGATGTGCTCATTTTCCTCAGTGTTACAACAGTGCACTTGAAGTCAGCCCTCAGTACCGTGAGTACCATATAAATCCACAGGGGAAAAGAAAAAAAAAAATAATCACTCTTCAACAGTTCCACTACTCACTGAGCACCTTTCTCCCTCCAAAACAGATCAGACAACCACAATGAAAAGTTGTGTTGCGCAGCTTGCCTGGGGATGGAAGAAACAGCTGGGAGCATATTAAAATGCACCAGTTTTAATTGCTATAAGAACTGCTAGAGGTTAAACCAGAACACCAAACACCGTCTCTTTTTCTCCCCCTGGAAATACTTGCTATTCATACTTATCTGACTTGAGATAGGCAAAAGTCACCCGTGAGAAGCTCTGGACACCCCAAACACACAGCTAGAGTCAGAACTGCCCCCAGCCAGGTGCAATGCTCTGCCTAGGGTGGAAAACCCACCCCAGGGACAGTCTCACAAAGGCTATCTGGAGTCCACCCCCTGAGCTACCCCCCCTTCCCACTCAGCTCCATGATGCCATTTTCACAAAGCATAGAGCAGGTACCTGGTTCTGTTTCCAGCACTGTATCACTGCTGTGCTGATAAGGGTGATTTATTCTGATTACAGTACCCAGGCACTGTAGTCAAGCAGGCAGCCCTGATTCAGGGCAAAATAAGAACCAGTGAAGGTCACCTCCTCCCCATGAACTTACAAGTCTGTGAGCGAGCTTGCACAAATACCTTGGAAATGTAAATACCATCCTACAACTCACTAACGACCTCCATGAATCAAGAGGGGCCCTTGTTTACCTTATGAAAACTTCCCAAAATAGCACAGCAAACAGAAGTGCTGCTTGTGCCTCCAGGGCCCATTAGAGCTTTGCTGTCCCTGTGGTCCCACTCTGTTTCCTCTCTTCCTGCTCCATCCCTCAGAGCCTGGGCTGCACCTCTCCAGCAACACCACCAGCTTCCCCACATTACAAAGAATGAGGGAAAAAGTCTGCATGAGAACCTCAGGGGAGCAGGGGCTGGTCCACACCACTGCCTTCCATTGCTTCCATGCAGTGCATTCACATGGGGCACAGCTGCCACCACCTCCCAGATCAGGGACACTGGTGTCCCCCAGGTCAGGTCCAACGCTTCCCTCCAGCTGTGGGGTTCCGCCCTGATGCCATCACCCACCATGTTCTCCTGCAGCCCAGAAGTTCTTCTGGAGGCAATGGCAGAACTTGGGAAATCCTCCTGGAACAGACTGCTGAGGGAGGTGGTGGGGTCACCACCTTGGAGGTGTTCAAGAAAAGGGTAGATGTGGCACTGAGGGACATGGTCTAGAGCAGCCACAGCATGCACACAGGTTGGACTGGATCTGGGTTCTGCTTGTATACAACTTCATGAAGCACAGCATCCTTCATGAGACAGGAGGAGAGCTGGCTGACATTTCTCAGCTGGCACTTGAAAATGAATTCAGCCAGAAGCTGTCTTCTGAAATCTTCTGGGTGGAATAAAATGGTGCCATCTTTCTCCTTCCCTCTCCCCCCCCTTTTTTTTTTTTTTCTTACTCCTCCATTTCTCCAGCTCAAGAAAAAAAAAAAAAAACCCACACTAAAACTTTATAACCAGTATAGGGCAGTAAGTTTGGTTTTAATGGTACTAACCATACCATAATATTTTACTCTGCATTACTTCTTTCTGTGAGAAGCCTGAACTGCTTTCAAAGTTTTCAAGCAACACTAAGGCAAACAGGTACCACTTCTTAGACATCTTTTTAATTGAGGGATCTTAAACATGGCCAAAATCCAGGAGGGTGGAGGATGGTTTAGGTCACTGTGGGGACAAGCATAGGGGCAGAGAGTGGAGTCCAACATGGCCAGGGGGTAGCAGACAGCAAGGCAGTGGAGCTGCAAAGCACATACAGCAAGTACAGATGCCTCAGTGCAGGCAGTGCAGAGGCGAGGCAGCCCCATGCCCTCCTCCCAAATCTTGCTCTGGAGGTTCACTCAGAGCTGCAGAAACTAAAGGTGTGAGAAGCAAAGGAGGCCCAGAAGAAAAAGAAGCTGCAGCTCCAGAGGGTGGCAACCATAAAGGACTAATGGAAGGAATAGCACGCAGGTCTCTTGACATGCATCATAATGGCACACTGGCTGCATCCAGTATTCTGGGAGCAGAAATTTGCTGATTCAGCAGTGGGGCTTCTGGAGTGATGGCAGCTGAGTTTGTGCTAAGCCACTGTCAATTTATCCCTGTAACTGAACAGACACGTTGTTAGCAAGCTGTCACATCTCCAACCTGACTAGTGATTTCTGAGGCATCCCATCCCTTCAGCTGTTTGCCACTGGCTCACACTCCCTCAGGTACAGACATTTTTCCTGCAGCAGAGCACTCCCCTCCTCCTCTCCAGCCCAGCTGGCTGTGCAGCATCACATCACAGAAACCCTCATGCAGCACCAGAAGAAAACAGCTGGGGAAAGGTCGCCATGTCACAAGCCCTCCTCCACGCAGACTACAGACTGATAGCATCAGTTCTCAGTATCTGGGGTACTGAGGGAGAAGAAGGAAAAATAAAAGAATATAAATATGTACAAATAAGCCTGATGGAATGCTGTGCTTTCATACCTTTTGGAAGAAAAAAAAAAAAAATCAAGCTGGAGATGCAGTATGATGTTATAAACAAAAAAATCATTGTGCAGCATCCTTTATAATGTCTGAAAGAGTTTTGCCTTTTTCTTTTTTTAAAGCATAGCACATTAATCTGCAACTCAGATAAGGCACCCACAGATAATCAAGAGGTGACTGTGAAAAATCTGTTTTTGAACGACAGCTTTAAAAGTTCACGCATATTTCTTATGACAAATCCCCTAATTATCACTTCCATCAACAAATTGCTAACACATACGCCGGGCACCACTGAGCAGGAGGAAAAACCCAAGCAGGAAGCACCGCAGGCTGAACGCTGAGATGATAAAAAGCCCAAATTCTAAGAAGCACTACAAAATGCAAGTGGTCAGCTCAGACAAGGATGGGATTTTTAACTTGACATCTAGACAACATAATGCCAGCAGTGCTGTATAACAGTTGACAGAAACAGCCCCAACACTTCTCTGTCACAACCTCAGGACAGCAGCAGCCAGGAAAGCAGCAGAGCAGCTCCTTCACAGCTCACCATCAACCATGCACAGCAAAACTTGGCCTACGTTCACCCTAGCAGCTCTTGTTTGCCCAGAGACATACATGAACATGGCCCTAGAGGAAAAGCAAACCACATTTTCCAGCTCTCCCTTGACAAGAGGCCTGCTTTATGCACAGTGTGCAGGTAATGGTGGTGGCAGCTACTTCCCAGAAGTGGAGCTGACTTGCAGAGACTGTTCAGGTTTCAGTAGCACTCAGTCTAGCTTGTCATTAACCCACAGCCACTCACAAAATTCACATCCAGATCTGATGAGGACTTCAGATACACCCTCTATTGCAACACAGGGCTTGGCTGCTCCATCCATTACAAAAACACACATCTCCAAAACATGGTGTTTTACCCAAGACTGGATTTCTGGCTCTTCCTTGAATACAGTTCATTTATTTACTTGTAGGCTAGTCAGAGCATCTGTTTCAAAAAAGGATGGAAAGGCCCATTCAGATCAGATATGATCCATCCTGACTCCTCTCTAGTTAAGGAAGAAGAAAGCACCACCTGGAACCCTCACCACCTTGTCATGCACTGGTAGCTGCAGTCAAGGCAGGAGAGGTAACAGCAGTAAAGCCCACCTAAACATCCAACCCCCCTCTTAATCTCAGATCAAATCCTGAGCAGATCACAGCTGTTAACACGAAGCCCTGCCAAGGCAGTTTCTCAGTAGTAGTAGAGCCCAGTTTGGACACACGTCCCCAGAGTGCATCTCCAGTGGAGAAGCCCAGGGGCAGCCATCCAACCAGCACAGCCTGAGCTCACTCCTGGCCGTGCGCCGATGATTCACCAAGGCTGAAGCTGCTCTCTGGGATTAGTCCCTTGGTCTGGCAGCTCTACACCAACACTAGCCATAGGTGCCCACACAGAAGTCCCAGTGGCCTGTGGAGCATGGGAAGCACTGGAGATGGACACCAGCCAACAGGAGAACATGGAGGAGTCAGATTACAGAGGCAATGCTAAAAACGCTATTTTTGTCCCTGTGTTTCATAAGGGAGGCTCAAACCCAAACATGGTGTTTTTCCTCCTCCTTGAGTCACTGGGATCACTTTCAATAAGCCATGTGTTAGCATCCACAAAGGCAGGGCAGCTTTTCAGCTCGTGCTTCTGGCAGGAGGGAGCGAGCAGAGTGGGTGCAGCAAGGCAGCATGACAGCTGAAACTGCGCCCACGGCATTAACTTTCCAGAGGCATTGCCATCACTGCAGATGTTACAAAGCTGCTCTGGGCCAGTAAAACAGTGATGGCAACTCAGGCCAGACAGCTGACCCACACTCACGGCTTGGGTGCCTTTGTGAGGAACACAGCACAGAGGCACTGAGCAGATACCAAGGGACCCCAGCACAGAAGCTCCTGTTTCCATGTTTTCAAGCCCTGGCTGAAGCTGGCTCCATCACAAGGGCCTCCAAATACTCAAAAGTTCCAAAGGTCTCAGCCTGCCAATGACCCAGTAAAGCAAATTATGATTTGGAAGCAAAATATTTACGTAGGAGAGTGGGTAAAGTGCAGCAAGCTTTATGAAATACACTGCAAAACTCCATATGCAGATACCATGTACCTGGAAAGCTCTCTGGTGTGCTTGTAACAGAGACCTATAGAAAATCCTAAAATGGAAGGGCCTGCTAACCAAGCACCAGCAAGATTTTATGGATACCAAGTCAGGAAGGAAAGGCTGCTTCTTGGTGCAACTCATTTAATTTTCCTCTTCAAGGCAATGCCTTTCTTGTTTTGGAGATCAGTTTGCTTTTGCCAGATGGAATCAAAGTCACCACTGTGAATTCAGCTTTTTTTCTTGTTTCTTGGAAAGCACCAGCCAGTACCATGTCAAGAAAAACAAACAGAGAGGTTTGCTTAGGATCTATTTAAAGCACTTCAGCAGTGGTAGCTCCAATAACAACCCAAGCACTGATGCTTATGACAGAACTGGGGCTACTGTGCACAAGAAGGGCAAAAACACTGCAAAGAACATGCTGTCTGGTGGGCTTTCATACTAAGTCAGTCTTTACATTTTCCTCTTTTGCCAAAGAGGAGAAAGTCACAGTCAGAAAACTTGGTATGAGATAAACGTTTCAGAAAGGGTCAGATCCAAATGGAAAATTCTCAGCAGCCAAGGAAGAGAAGCAGTCTACCTAGAAAAAGTGAAAATCCCTGTGAGAAGACCATGCTGGCTTTGCTCCATTCACTGAGCAGGCATGGAAACAGTCCCAAAATGATGCAGAGGATGCCTAAACTGAAAAGCTCAGATTTGGTGTTGCACAATCCAAGCAGGAGGGCACAGTTCCAGCATCCAGAGGACTACTACTTGCAGTCAGTGGCCATATAGGAGAAGCCTTGCAGCTCAACTTCTGCAAGCTGACACAAGGTCTACTGACACTGCTCTTAGTGCTGTGGGCAGAAACCAGCCAGGAAGTGGTCACGATGAGCCTGGAGCCTGCTGAAGGCCCTGTCTCACCTGTACCCTGGTTGGAAAGCATAGGTAACCACACACCTGAGAGCCCTGCCCCAGCAAGTGCTGGTAACTCCCCTTTACACTACAAGAGCATCAGGAGGCTAACGTCATTAGCATCTGTAAAACACTAATGCTCTCTGTGTGGAGCATTATTAAACAGCTGTGCAGAGGAAAGCCAACCATCTTTTACTTTTGTTAATATAGGGTATTCTGCTAGTATCTACCCTCAGGTACTGGTAACAACTATGCTTACAACAGGGTATTTGCTACCACCTCAGCCTGCTGCAGAGATGCTGACCATAGCTCTAAAAGAATCTCAGATACAGAAACTCCATGAGGAATCTGGTGCTGTCCCACTCACAAGCATACCAGCGCTCACCTCTATCCTCTGTGGCTCTTTTCTGTAAAAGAGACATTCATGAGCTCCTTAGAAGTGGATCTAATCCAGCAAGTATCCAAGACATTCAGGAAAAGAGAATTTCATAGCATTGGAATTTTTCCATGCCAGCACTTTTTCATCCTAAGATAAATGGCTTTTACTTGCACAGCTAAAGGCTCTATTATTTTCAAAATACTTCTCAGCTTCAAAGCAGCAGTGGAAACTGGCTGTGCACCTGGCTCGCTGATCCAGTCTGGATTCGGACAAACAGCAAAAGGAGTCTTTCTTCTCCGCAGTAGTGAGCAGTAGTTTGCCGGGCCGCAGACAAGCAGGCAGGAGGGCTGATGTACAAAGGCTAGCACATAATTAATCACAGGGTGCACAAGCAGGGCTTGAGTAAATGGCAAGAGAGGAAGAAGCGGGGAGGAAGCACCCTGCTTGGGAGAGCTGGGAACTGCATTTGTATTCCCCACACAGGGCTTCACATTTGCATGCCAAGCAACTCGCCCAAAGACCATGCAAGAGCAGAGAGCAGCCTCAAGGCTCTGCAGGGTCTTCTGGGAAGTCCTAGGGGTGCCTGGAGCTACCCATGCCCTTGCTGTGGTACACAGCAGGAGGAGCCAGCAGGACTGTGCCAGGCAGGCAGGTTTCCACCACATAGATTAGCACAGAGCTCTGCTTTGATGGCCCTTTCCAGAAGCAGGCTGTGCTCCTGGGACACTGCTCCCTGCCTCCGTCACTCCAGTCCCTGCAGCCACTGCCAACCACACCGCTTGCAGGAGCTTGCGCAATGCCTGGCCATGCTACACTTGACCCCAGCTGGGGTTGTTGCTCTCGCTTTCGAGAGCCATGGTCATAAAAAGAGAAGGGATTTGCTGGCCAAGGAGCAGCCCAGCCTCGCTGACGCAGCGCAGGCTCCCAAGGTCAATGGCTGCAGCTCCATGCTGGGGGAGGACGCGCAATGCCTAATGTGGAAATGTTTGTATTTGGAGCAATATATAGTTACATCCAGCCACTAGCAGCTGCAGAGGCTGTTTACTGTAACACAGTCCCAGGCCTATTAGCTCCATGCCTAACAGGGACCAGACTCAGAGGAGAATGGCTGTGAAGCCGGACATTGTAGTTATATCTTTGCCAAGATCCCAACAATACTTTTCCTGATAAGTCTGGCACAGAAACAACCATTTAAAGAGCTGAAAAACATAACATCTACAGCCTATCCCTCCAGCCAGAAGGGGAGTTGTACAGGGCTTGCAGCCTAATCTTGCACAGCCCCAGTGCTTCCCTCCTTTCACAAACAGCTGGCAATTCATTTCCTGAAAGCCTGCATGTAAGCATTCAACAGGGACACAGCACCACTGCAGCCACACTTGGCCACCTGCACACATCCTGCCTATGTGGTGCCATCTTCTGTACAAGACCCCATTCAGGAGTGCCTGAGAAGAATTTTTTCCTCCCACCCCAGCACACACAGAGACCCTCACAATGGGGAAAGGACCGGCTGCAACACCACAGCACGCATCCATGCAACACTCCATAAACCAGCTGCTAAGTTAAAAAAACAAAAGCAGTACTCATTAGCTGTTTTCCAGGGACCCAGAGAACACTATCTTCTTGGCTAGGAGAACTCAACATCAACACTGGGAACCACAAAGCTCTGCTGGTTCACATAGTTTCTGACCTTGGCTAGCAGATAAAGCTGCGCAGTCTGCTTTTGTTTTGCAGGTACCAGGTGTTGTTGAAGGTGAGTGCTGAGGAAAGGGTTCTCCCACAGTCAGAAGGTTATAGAGTTTTTTTTTTTTAATGCAACATAAGCTTGTCGATGATTAACAATTTTTTTTCAGTTAACTGCAAAGTTAATAGTTATTCAAAGCACTCTATTGTAATGGGAGTGGAGATTGGGAGACATACTGCATTAACCATTAATCTTGGACAGCGCTACAAAAATTAAATTGGGGTATGGCACATAGGTATGATTAATTCTGCTTGCAAAAGGAGGAGGAGTCAGTGCGTGCTTTGGGCAGGAGTGTTCCCTCCTGACAGCAGACTGCCAGGCACAGGCAAGAATGTGCCACTGGGCAGGCTGTCCTCCATGTGCATTGCTGTGCTTTCAGCTGCATTCCAGCTGAAACAGTGTTCTCTGTTTCAAAATTCACATTGTTCATTCTCACTTCTCTCCAAAGTCTCTAAACTTTGAGGAGTGGGTGAGGTTTTTTTGGAAGAGAAAGAAAAGCCAAACTGTGTAATTTGAGACTGTGAAAGAGTTGCAGACAGGGAAGCAGCCCACTTGTACCACTTCAGTGTGTAGGTCTAGGGAGAAGAAAGGATGGTTTCCCAGAAAGCTGGGTCTCTGTAAAGCCACTCTTGCCTTGACTCTGCTGCTGTGCACTTCCTCTGCCCAGGGCTCACCAGTACCCCCCACCCTCACCCTGTGCCAGAATTGCTTTTGCAGAACACTCCAGTCCTGCTGACATACACCACCCCACTGCAGCAGGCATAAAGGCTCATGGAGTTTGACGCCATCAGGTTTATTTTCTGCTCACCAACACACCTTCAGAGACCAAGGAGAGCATCAGAGGCAGGTTCAAGAGGCATGCTTCATACTCCCTGTCCCCCAGTACAAGGACATTTGGCCCTGAGTTTTGATTTCTGCTATGGGAGGAACAGAAGACAGCTGCAAGATCTGAGGCTGGATTTTATCTTCCTCTTCCCCACCCCCACCTCCCCCCCAACCCCAGCCTGCCAAAAGCCCCCTTCCTGCTCCTACCAGGAACTTTGACCCTGGCCATACTGCAGGCCTGAATGACTGGATTCCTGAGGATGAATCAGAGCTCTTCAGAAGCCAAATCCCTCCTCCAGCTCAGCTGTACCTATGCACGCCTGCACAGTTGTTTTTCTTCAGAGTCAGAGTTCCCTCGTCCCAGCTAGAAGTGGAAGTGTTAAGCTATTGCGAGTGGCTGCCTGTTTTTATGAATACTATCTCAGCAATGGGTGTTTCTGTGAAACATGCTAAGTCTCCAGTTGTTTAAGTCATCACACATTTCCCAATGCTTTCTGCATTCATCTGAAGGCAGTGCCAATGTAACGTGTTCCTTACAAGAGAACTGGGCCAGCGCACAAGAAAACGCTTCTCTCTCTTCCTGCTCACAGCCTTCTTCACAACACACCAATCAGCAGATGTGCCATCTGAGAGGTGCAGCTCTGCAGCCCAACAGTGCAGCAGAATGAGTGCACATCGCTTCCTCCAGTAGCCCCAGAGCACAGCATTAGCAAGGCCTGCTACCACAGCCCATGCCCAGCAGTAGAAATGGTGTGCCCCAGGCAACATGCCAAAACACGGGGAAGAAGGGGAGAGGTTGACAGGACAGGAGGGAGTGTCCCATCTTGCCCCATTCAAAGAAAAGCAGGTAATAGCAGCCTGCAAAAGCCAGGGCTGCAGGAACAGCCTGAGCATATTTGCCTTTGAGAAAGAGTTAAGAAAAATGAAATCATAAACAAAGATGTATGTTATGGCATATCTATAATGGCACTGTAACTGCTAGGATTTAGGGAACAGTTGACCTACAACTTGGCTACCTTACCCCAAGATAACTGAGAGCAGCAGCCAATGGGTTCTGTTCTTCCAGACACCCTTACCCCAAGCACCTCCCTGCACAGCCGTCAGCAAAGATTGACCCACAATGGTCTTCAGGATAAGTCTTCCATGCTGGTGCATGCTCTCCATGTTCACAGGCCAAGCTGCATTTTACCAAGAGGTGCATCACTACTGGGTGCACTACAACAGCAGCACACCACAGCATGGAGCATCACATCCAGGGAGCCTCATAACAGCACTCAGCCCAGCCGTGGGACCAAATTGTAACAGGGCCCTACAAAAACAATGCTCCCACATGAAAGCTTCCAGCAAGAACCAAACGTCTGGCAGAAAACACATTCTGGAGGAGACTAGAAACAGAAGCAGGCTTAAAGGAGCCAAATCCCATCTGGCTGATGGCAGAAGCAAGGGTCCAGGCAGCTTTCTTGGAGAAGCAGCTGAGCTGCTGTACATCCTCTACATTTATGCAGAAAGCACCTGGACATGCTATCTGAAGGGGCAATATGTAAGACCACACCACAACCAGCAGAAAAGGAAAAGCGTTACAGCTCCAAAAGCAAGTATGTTGTGAGTTGTGGCAAAGTCTCACTGAGACTGAGGCACTGACCCCACTCTGTACCATTAACTATCCTGCAGCTGTATCTGACAAAGCCCAGTCATGCTGCATTTGCATCTCTTCCCCACTTCCAATCCTGCCACTTCCATTTACTGGCAGAAGTTGCCTGAGAAGCCATAAGTTTACTGAAAGTGAAGGTGCAGCAGTAATAACGAGTCATCATGCACAAAACAGCTGCATGCAAAGCTTCCCTCCAGCTCCCACATGCTGAGCAAAGTGCCCCCCACACCATATCAGGATGTATCCATGCATACATGAAATTTATTTTCTCACCCTACAGTACGCAGCTGCTTCTGCCCAAATCTCCCCCATAGCCTCCAGCCTCCCCAAAATGGCTTTCTCTTCCCTGTTCCCACTACATTCGCAGTCGCACATTAAGATGCAGTCCCTCCCATGCACAGAGCCCCTATTCCTATCTCCACACAGTCCAATTACCAGAGCTACTGAGCTGCAGAGGTGAAAAGACAAGGATTTCCTTGCACATGGGACCATGCGTCCCCACAGCAGCCCCGGGGCAGCTACCTGCCTGCACTGTGAGGCCTCAGCACCACCAGTGCACCTGCTCTGTGGTGTTATCAGCCTCTCAGGCTGCAAAACTGGCAGTCTGCTAACAGCATGAGTCACGCAGAAAGTCTCATATCCTTCTCCAGTTCAAAGTGTTTCCTAGAACTGCACTGAGAGGCCTTGAAGACTCGACTGTTTACTGAAATTAAAAATTCCCCTCCTGCTTTTGCACAGCGCTGCTTGAAACGTGTCTGTGTTTTGCTTTATCTCATGTCTAAAATCTCAGCAGAAAATAGGCAGTGATGAGAGAGGAAATGGGAAAAGAGCAACCAGAAAGCTCACCTATTATTATACAAAATACAGAGGCAGGAGGCAGACTGTCTTCTGTTTCACATACCCTGCATGGACAAGAAGATTGCCGAGAACTGGCAGGGCAAGTGCATTCAGTCCACTGAGGATGAGGAGCAGAAGAACACACTGGCATCGTCTGACCTCAAAACCACAACAGAAGGTAGAACTGACATGAACAGCTTCCAAATTTTGGAGTCCACATCCCAAGTGGGTGGGACACATCTCCCTCACAGAAGGAGAGGAGAGCAAACAGGTGACAGCAGCTTGCAGAGGCACCAAGGAGCCAGGCAGACATCCCCCAGGGCCAGGTTGCTAAAAGAAGCCCTGCAGGCCTGATATGCAAGTCATATTTGGAGAAAGCAGTTTCACTGCTTTCTGCTTTGCTGGGGAGTCAAGAGCTGACAGTACCATATTCCAGAAACACTTATTCCTCTGGAAAAATAAAAAAAAAAAACAGGGAGAGGAAATAAAAAAAAATCACATGTAAGCAAAAGCACAAAGATTCAGCTAGCACTGTGCCCAGAAGGATCCCTTGCTGCTCACTTGGGCTCTTCAGAGGAAGAGAAGGGTGGTACATCTCCATTGCTGACCCAGAGAGAGGCACTGCATTCACATTCTCTCTCAACAGGCTTATCTGCTGACTGATTGCACCAAAAAGCCCTTGCATTGAGCTCTATTAAAAATGCCAGTACATGCAGTCAAGGCCACCGAAATATTTCCAAAGCCTCAGAAAAGCCTGACAAATTGTGATTTTTTGCATCAGCTCTGATCCAGTACATCTCAGAACAGGCAAATAGCAGTTCCCCACAGCAGGGACCGTTCCTGGAGCTGCTGACAGCCCACTGCTTTCTCACTGTTGTCCTGCTCTTGACTGCAGTTTGAGAAAACCCTTTAATCAACTCAAACCTGAAGCTGTCCAGAAGACAGCCCCTCAGCCTCTTCTCAGCCGTGACTGCTGCAGCACAGACTGGGGCCAGGGGCAGGACTGCCAGGCTCTGCTCCCATCAGCCCATGTGATTTCTGTGCAGTAGCAGCCTCAACCAGCCCAGGCCAGCACACAGTGGCAGGCAGCCTCTCCAGTTTCTCTGAAGTTTGCCTATATTTGCTCTTGTTGTTAGTTCCTAAGCAGGAACAAAACAGCAGACACACGGTTCAGTCAGTTTTGGTGTTGCACAACTGAGAGAAAATAGGAAAGCACCCACAGGAACTGAGCCAAGTCAATAATAGAGATTAAGCAATACGTGCACCTGGCTGTCAGAAGTGTAAGATTCTCTCTCTTTAGTAATTACAGAGCAATTATGAAGCTAACAGCAACTCCAATAAGGACATATATTTCACAATCCATCAGGAACAGTCATACCAAGGAGATACAGCTCTGAAACTGAACTGGCCTCATCCCTGCAGGCATAATCCTCTAAATGCCAGTCTTTGGTGGGGTACGATCTTGCAATAAGTCATAATTAAATGATTATTTATTAATAGAATGTAATTGAAGCTGCACTTCAGCATGACTTAAAATCCCGTTTTCAAGATAGGTAACAAAAACCAAAGTAAGATGGAGCACTTGGATACTGGGTTTATGAAAGCTCAGTAAGCCTATCATTCTGCAAAACCAAAACCAGATTAAAGCTGGATTTCAGTGCATCTGAACACATCAAAGTCTTTTCTAGATGATCAGGATGAAAAACTTCATATTCCATGCCTCTTTATAGTGGTGAAATTGAAGTGATCTCAGTTTAGATAAACTATCCAAAGAGTAAACAAGTTACTAACCACTATAAGCTTCAGAACAGATTTATGCCCAAGCTTCAGATAATAAACTAAACTCTGGTCTGCTCTAGTTCATAACATCTGACTTGTACTGGCTTCCACATGTGGATTTCACGCCTGATTCAAGACAGTTTGCCTTGTTCTACATACCATGCAGCAGTGTGAAGCAGAGGTTTTTTTGGTGGCACTGGCCTGCCATGGCTTACAAGCAAGAGCAATGAGAACTGATTGCCTCATCACCCCTTCTCTACAGGGACCAGAGGTTATTGAGCAAGTGACTTGGGATGGCTGCTTCCACACCCAGCCTGACCTCCCACCTGTACCAGGATGCCCCAGCACATTTGGCAGCAGGGAACACCTCTGTCACAATGAACTGAACTTCCAGCTACTGCAGACCTACATCCAGGCTGTGAGCCTCCCCACAGCCACACACCCACCCTGTAGACAGTGTTTTAGCACTAACAGCCCACTTCCCCATCTTGCAGTACACTGTGGACAAGCTCATCTACACAGCCGCCCCCCCCCCCCCCCCCCCCCCGCCCAAAAGAAAAAAAAAAGGGCAACCCAGTCCACACAATCACAAACAAAGCATTCAGACCTGTGGGAGGGGAGGAGATCACACAGAACATGGGATGACACTGGGTAAAAGCAAGCACTGCCAGTGTGCATAAAACCCACTAATCGTCTTCTCAAAAGAACTTCCTGGGCAAGAACAACCAGCCAGGAAGCCTTCCATCAAGCCTAGCATTAATCTCCTCACTATCTTTTTCTTATCTCCTTTCAAGCTTTATTTCATTCGAGTACTGAAACTTGTTGTGGTTTACTTTCATAAAAGTAGAGTCGGGTACTCAGTGTTTTCAGGCAGCAGGGATGTTTTACTATCTCTTGCTGCATCGACAGCAGGGCTGAAAAGGTGCTATTGTGGTTTGACAGCTAAGGTGATACATGATTCTACTGAGAGGTATCCAAATATCTAAGTGCTCTGTAAGGATTAAATAATTAATTATCAGAGCCTCTAGCATAAAGATAGCCAGGGATTATCCCCATTCTCCAGACAAGAGCATTTTTGTAGCAAGGCAAGGTAATAAGAGCTACTGAACCTAAACACAACCACTGCGAAAGCCAAAGATTTGCATATTCCAAGCAGCATTCCCACCTCCCAGTGCAGTTAACGTCCTAATGAACTGGTAGAGACTGGGTCTCAGGATTCTGAGAAAATGCAAGAGGAGTGAGCTGTCATTTCTGTACACTCAGCTGTGCAGCATTCAGAGGGCCCAGAGAGGGGCAGAGGAAAAACAAGGTGGGCATGGGAAGCCCATGCTGCTGTCCATTTTCTTCTTTGTCCCTGTGACAATTAATCATCACTAAGGACTCCTACACTTTAAGTTACACATGGGACAGTTTCCAGCAAGTAGAAGTAAGGCAGTGGTTACAGATACACAGTGGCACACACAGAATCATCATCACTAATCTTCATAAACTTAACAAAGGCCACAGAACCCCAGTATGACACCACAGTAGCTTCTCCTGTTATGTCATCTTTTTGTTATGCTACATCTATGCTTAGATTATATCTCTGGGACAAGAACTACATCCTTCATACATTTCTCTGAAGTGCTTTTGAGATTAGAGACACCGAGTTGAAATAACTCAAGCCTCTCCAAGAGGAGTATGCTACGTTTCTGCACTTAATGATGGGTCCTTGCCAGTAAGAAGCTTTAAAAGCAGCGAACTAGAAAGGAAAGCAATTCATCACCTTTAAATGGCAACATTTCAGTGCGTTTCATATCCTGCACTGTTCCCTTAGGAGGAGCCACTCATTACAAAGGTATCAGCACAACAACAGATCAAACTAAGCAGGCTGACATGGTGGAGAGCTCAGCAACAAGACAACACCTGCACTGCTTCATTTTAAAAAAACCCCAGGCAGAGATTGTGCTGGCTGAAGCATGCTGGGCACTGCTGGACTGCCCTGACCGCTGCTCTGCTCAGGAGCAGACCCAGATTCTGTCACATACCTCACTCCTTTGCAGAGGATCCCAGTAGAGATATCTCCTGGCTCTGGGAGACTGATGCACAGCCCACCCTAGCTGCTGCATCCCCACAAAAGCCCTCAGTCACATATCCTGCAGAGTTATCAAAGACCCTAACTTAAACACCTTACACCTAATGCTCATTTACTCACAGACTGGAAAAAGAAGTAAGAAAATAAACATTCATACCTGTAAGCAGAGAACAATCCCTCCACACAGCACCACCAGCAGAACAGAGCTTGCTTTTCCCATTGGCCTTTTTTATAGGCAGTCTAAGAAAACAAGATGCAGCTGCCCTGATGATGTCTCCACATCACCTGGGAGAGCCCCACATCTGCTACCTGCCCAGCCCAACAGTCACTCATCCTGATTTGGTACAGCTGGCTAAGATAGGGCTCTCGGGGTGATCAGTAAGCCCTTTGGGTTTGGATTCGTGTTTGGGTTCTCACAAGGGGAGAACACTTCTTTCTAGGGAGAGCAGAGCACAGGATATCAGTCAGATATCAGAGGACATGAACCCCTGCCACGATTGCTGCCGTGCTATGATGGTACCCTATCCAGCTGCAGTCAGGGGACACCGCAGATCAGCTCTCCAGGGCACTTCGGCAATTTCTGCCAAGTGAAAGCCATTCATTTCTTCTTCACATAGCATTTAAAGGCAGTATTCATCTTGTCATATCTTGCAGCAGTTTCTTGGTGGCAGGTTGCCGAGGATGATGCTGGGATGTTTATTTCACCCTTTTGTTAAGGCGGATGACAGGTTTTTGGATGAGCCTGTTGCGGTTTGTAGGAACAGAAAGGAAAAAAACAAGTTGGTCCAAAGTAGAGGGGAAGATACACAGGCTGAGAACATTTCTGAGGCACCTGGACTCACACCAGGAAGGATTTGCTCCTTTGTGTGAGCACAGCTCCCGTCATCATTTGCTTTGACACCGTTGCCTCCCACTTTGACAGCATTGGCTTGTACACCAAATTGATCTGCAGCCCCTGTGCGCACAGCTGCCTGGAAATCTGTCTTCATATTATGATGCAAACTGCCAGAACTAAGCTTTTTTTCCATTTGTTTGTTTTCTTTTAATATGATAGCATTGCTCAATGGAAGTTGCGGGGGTTTGGGTTAACCTGGGTGTCTTCTGTTGAAAGAAGAAAGAGGTATCCAGTGGCACTGATGAAATCTGCGCTGGAGTAAACTCAAAGCATTGACAGAGTAGGGCTGATGTGTCCTGGCACTGTGTGGATTTGAGAACACAGAGCTTATTTACAGTGCGGTGCCCTCCTCGTATGCTCTGGGGTGAGAGTTTATGCCATCTGCACGTCCTTGTTGCACTGGTCCCAAAATGGATGGTCTCCCCTCTTCTTCCTCCTACTCTTCCCCACAGCATGGAGGCCGTGTCAGCCTACCACATTCAGTGCTTGTCATTCCCCTTCCTGCCACCTCCCTAGTGTCAGAACAAGGGCTCACAAAGCTGTGGGCTGGATTGCCTGCACTTGTGGGCCCTCTAAGACTGAGCCCTGCCGCACAAAGTCATGCATTTCCATCTGGGTCGGTGAGCTGCTCCAACATGCAGAGGTGCTCACACAGTGCAAGGAGGCACGTGAACTGGGGAGAAGGGAAGAGTACCCTCCAAAGCTGAGTGGGGTTTTAGACGAGTTTGACTGGAGCCTCATCAAGGTAGAGGATGCTCTGCCCCCACTGCAGCAGTGCAGAACTGGATCTGGGCAGTGCTCAGCCTTGCAAAGACTTCTAAAGTGTGCTTAGTTTCCAGTCAAACCCATTCTGCCACAATTGCAAGAATTGTAAAAATACTGTTTTGATCCAGCTAAAGTGATTCTCTGTGCTTTTACTCTGCAGTCGGATTTCCAAAGGCAGCAGGTCCTGGAGGTATTAGGGAAAGCTGGAATGGAGGAAATGGAAGTGTGGAAAAGAAGTGAGGCTTCAGTAGTAAAGAGGCAGAAGATGAGTGAAGATCAGATGGAAATGGGGACTAGGAAAGGAGCTGGAGCTGCAAAGTGGTGGAGGAACCCATAGGGGATATTGTGGAGGAACTGGGGTTGTTTCAGTGTGGTTGTAGGGGAGAGAGGGCACAAATCTGTAGCAAACTGAGCTTTTAAAATTCTGTAACTCATGGAACCAACTGCTTTTGAAATCTCGGCTTGCCATATTCTAAACTGTGTCAATGCACTGGATGAATCCAGCTTCTTCCCACCATCGTGAAAATGAGATTTATCATGTAAACTCAGCTCTCCACTTAAAAGAACAGTCCCTGCTTCTGATTAAGAGGTCAAACCACAGATCCAAAATACCTGAAATCTGAGGAAATTTAAATCTGCAACTGGGGTCTCCCATAAACAACGCAAACATCTGCATTTCAGAGAGCCAGTTGCAGACACGGTACAAAGATGATTTCCCAAGGCAGCAAGTGGCCTGGCTGGCAGCAGGATGTGCATACAGTCCCTCTCTCATGTTCCATGTCCAACCCATGGCGCATGCCCTGGACTCTGTGCCCCTGAGCAACTCGTCTACTACACTCTGTTTCCCATCACTGAGCTGCCAGGCCAAATGTCTGACAACAGCAGAAGTGGGCTGTGCATGGGACGAGGCTGCAGGGCAAGGTGGGGAGGGCAGCCTGCTGCTGGAAAACCTGCCAAAGGGGCTGCTCAAGATCTGCCTCAACTCACTGGCATCACAGGGCTGCCATCCCTGGTGCTCTGAGTGTTGATCTCCTGCTGATCCCAGTGAAGTCAAGAAAAAAAATTGAGCTTTTTTTTAGCTCCCAGGGAACAGAACAGCTCTGTGTGATTTTGCAATACCCCATCAGTGGGAAAAGACATTGGCATGGCTGCAAACAGCCACAAAGGGACTATTTCCTGGTTTCTGCGGTGCAAGGAGGGTGTGAGCAGATGTGAATGGCTGCATGGTTTGGAGTACATTGCATACCCTGCAGTGAAGAGCTGTGCAGCATGCAGGGCTGGTGAGACCTGCACCTCAACCTCTTCATCCCAGCATTGGCTTCTTCACTCCATGAAGTGGTGCTAGCTCTTAACCTCAAGACCACATGGAGACTAGAGGGATAATTTCCCAGGCACAACGCAGGGAGGATGGGTTATCTGGGCTGTCCCAAATGGTGTTCTATGGGCACTGGGTGTGTGCTGTGCTTGAGTCCTCAGTGGGGTCTGTGGTCAGGGCGTAACCAGTATGACCTCAGGCTGTGGACAGCTTTGTCTGGGGAAAATGTTTTGTGGGATGAGCCCATAGTGATTCCTAGGGATTCCTGTCCTGCCTGCAAAAGGCTGCTGGCTGCCATCAGTCTCACGCTCTGCCTTCACTGTAGTGCCGTTGGGCAGATCACAGCAAATTTACTGCACTTTTCAAACACTATTTCCTCAAGTGCAGTGAGCTGTCTGCAGAGAGAGACCGACAGCTTCTCTGCTTTTTCTTCTCCGCACCAATCAATTTGCAGAGTGAGAAAGATGAGATCTTAAATACGGACGATTAACGCCCTTGCTAATTATGTACACTAAGCGCCTCAATTAGAGAAGTGCCTGGGGGGGCCTCTGTGAGCTTCACTTGAGTTCCATGGGATACTGATCCTGCCACAGACACACAAGCATGCTCATCCCCAGGGTCTGGTCCCACCCTGCAGTTCTGCACACTGTTTTCCCTTTTCCCTTGCATAAAATGGCAAAACTGAGATGCACGTGCTTGACATGAAGGTGACAGACATAAAGAGGAGATTCTCTGAGTGTGAGCAGGGAGAAACTCTGCAAATCATCCCATTCTTTGTGAGCAGAGGTTAAGCTGAGGTGACATGATAGCCCAGATATCGCCAGCAGAGGATCTACAGTTAAAATGAATGGAATTACAGCAAATTTCGAAATATCAGCTGAGGGAAAAGAGCATACAAAGGAATAAGGCTTTAGTGCAAGAGGATATTGGAAAGATGTTTGAACACAAGGAGGAAACAAAATATTAATGAATCAGCACCAACCAGCAACAAAGAAATCCATTATTTATAGGGAAGATAAATAATTATATATGCAAGGTCAAAGAAGACACTTTCTTTGTTTCTTAAGAGACAGGAGAGTAGAGAGTAATTGACTGTCTAGACATGGTCCCGGCTCAAAGGCTGAAATAGTATGATTCAGCTGAGCAGGAACAGCTTGGTCATGCTGGCTAAAGGGCTGTTCATGGTGGGAGCTCAAAGTGTATGTGAAGGAGGTGGGTTTCAGTGGTAGCATGCACCAAACTGCAGACAGCCTGGAAACTTGAGGTCTGAAACACTTCTGGAGGCACCAGGCAGGCTCCCACACCAAAGACTGGGCTTAGTTTCAGAAAACTTTGGGCAAGCTACGCTTTCTGTCTGCATTCGCTTTGATTTTCTAATAAGTTCTGCTTTATCAGGTGCATTCCTGTGCTTGACACAGCATGCTGCAGTCTGACCAGCAGCAAGGCTAGACGTGAGCACCCCAGGAAAGCACTGGCAGCCAGCCTCGCTGGGTCTTTCCAGGCAGAGATTTGCTCCTCACCAACCCAGAGCCGCAGCAGAGACAAGGCATGTGGCTATGGGAGCTGGGGAAGTGACACAGCCCCATGGTCAATGCACTGCTTGCATGGGGAGGATGGATGCTCTGACTCACCTGACAGAGCCTGGCAGAAGATGAAGCTGCCCTGAGTTGGGGAGTCTGGGGCTTTGTTGACACAAGTACACTTCATAATCATTCAGAAGCACACAAAGAGGCTCAAGGGCAGAACGCAGTCCCTTAGAGAGCAGAAGAGATGCCTTTCTTCTGACAAGCTGATTTGTTAATGTCACTTAAAACCAGCTGATCACCAATACCTTTAGCAGAACAGCTGCTGTTGCTGGAGATGCTGAAGTGGCCATTCCCCTCTCCACCGTGCAGAAGGACAAGGCCCATCTCTGAGGCCTCGAGTCAAGATCACGCTCTGCTCCAGCACTGGGAACATCTCTTCCTTCCCCTTTGCGCACTCTCCCACAGGCACGTTGAGCAAACAACAAAAACCCCTTGCTCCGGCCATTCCTCTCTGTGCTAAGATTCTTTAAAAAGAAACACACACAAAGAAAGGGAACCCAAGTCCTCACATTACTTCAGGAAGCTTTGACGGGTGTTTTCAGTTGGGCATACGTGATTTGGTGGAACTGGAGGGCATTACCCCACTGAGGAAAACATTTCCTTTAAAGCCAGAGGCCCCCTGGTCATTACAGTTCCCACCGTTATGAAACGCTGTGGCTGAGGAGAGGAGAAGAGAGAAAAAAATGATTGCCAAGAATGAGAATCAAGTAGGTATTGGCAGTTTGGGTAAAAGTCTGTTATCAGTGATGGTGCGCCAGCACGTCAGCCTCATACGGACTGCATGGATTTTATTCACTCACAATGACCTGAGATAATGAAGGTGATTTGCCTGACATTTAGAAGTGGGTCAAATACTCATAGCTGACTTCTGTGAGACACACCAGGAGAAGGGAGCTGCCTCTGAGATAGAGCCTTTGTGGCATCACTTACTGGTGGGAGTTATTGGAAAGTCATACAGCATTTCCTGACCTTACAGCCTCCAAACCCTCTGACATTGCTCAGCATCCTGCTGCATGCACAGAAAGCTTGTGATGGCATCTGCCTCTTTGTGCATGGCCCTGGAACTCAGGTTAGCTCTCAGGTTAGTCATAGAAAAGGCAAAGGAAGGCACAGAAATCAGATGATCCACATTACATACGGAGAGAAAATGAGTCTGGGGATGCCATGAACACTTAGATATCATGGCAAGCAATTTGTAGCCAGGCTGATGGATGTGGTTAAAGGACTCAGCACAGAATTAATGCTGTGCTGGAAATGGATGGAGAAATCAGGACTGCGGATCTCCTGCTGTGAGCCCTGCTGCGAAGCAGCCTGCGAGATGCTGTTATGACAAGCGCAGTCTATTGGCCATCACTATCAACCTTTCACACAGCTCATTAGAGAAAGGTCATGGGTTATTTTTACTTTAATTCCCAAGGACATACTTGGTTTGCTTCACACACTTCCACACAGCATCGCAATCTACACACCCAGATCCCCCCGCTCTTATAAACACATCCAAACACAGTCTCTATTTGTTCCTGCTCTTTTCTTGTAAAGCAGAACACTAAGCCATAAAATGCCTTTTCAAACTCCAGCTGTGACACTTTATGGAAGCATTTGAAAACTATTACTTTCAGTGAACGCACTGGGGTCTCTGGCACATGGGCTTTGTTTTGAATATTGATTTAGGATGGGACTCTCAGCACTCTGCGCATCACAGTGGTGCTCTGTTCCAGGAGCAGCAGCAGTGCTTGCAGAGGACAGCTGAGCAGCGAGGAGAGGCTCAGGCTGTAGCTGGAAGCCCACCAGCCCAGGGTGCCAAATCAGGGGACTTCATCCCCTAACAGCCCCTGAGATAGCTGCCCATGCCAACTCAATGGCAGTGTTCTTGGTAAAGACTTTGGTCTTCCTCTGCCATCCTTGTTCTTTATACCTCCTGTTCATTGCAAGGGCCATCACTGAAATAGTCCCATCCTGGAGAAGGCCACCTGCTTGTAGTAACATGGTATTTTCCCTGTGATAGTTAATACTAGATCCTGCTTTCAGCACACTATCTAACATCTGCTCCAGCAGTTTATCCTTTACAGAGGAGATAAATGGACAGTGGCAGTCAGTGACTAATGAGGTCACCAGAGGACCTGGTGAGGACATTCTGTATCCTCTGCATAACCTGTTGGGACCTTGCACAGAAGTTTGCCTTTCTGAAGTCCACCCACCTCAGGACTGAAAATATTTATTTAAGAATTCTTACATTCTTAATTTAAGAAACGTGTATGTCTCATCGCATATTGTTCCCACAATATAATGAATTGCCCTTTCGTGATTAAAAAAGCCTTGTGAAAGCAGCACCCCCAGCACCCCCCAGCAGCTAGCATTACGGTAAGTGACAGCACTTTGGACTATGCATGTTTGTCCAAAAGATAATGGCACTTTTAATCTGGTGACACTCAATCCCAGCACTGACTTCTTTCCCAGGCAGTCTTCTTTCCTGTTTAATGTTTGTCTACGTCTTCATTCTGTGGGTGATTGCTTATTAACACGATACTAATTTATTGATTTCATTACATTTTTCATTTTTGTATTTCCTTCTTCAAAACAAAGCAAATATACTGGCTAAGAAGTTTCTGTTTGTACATTCTCTTAATGTGCTCTGAGAAAGGACCTCAGAAGGCTATATGCAGGATTGCCTGTGCCACAAATCATATTCTTCTCACATTTCCCAATCTCCACAGATTAATGGGATAGTAATAAACACTAAATACCACTTGTCACCTGTAAACTCAGAATTTTGCCCCAGATGTGGGCAAGCTGATCTAGTGCCTGATTTAGTGGTTGGTAAAACTGCTTGTGGCAGGAAGGTTGGAACAGATGATCTCTGAGGTCCCTTCCAACCCAAGGTATTCTGTGATTCTTTGATAAGTTATCCAGAAACAGAAATAGTTACCAGTGAAGAACACACTGTTCTTCCACATATCTGAAAGACTTTTCCAAAGTGAAATAGATGTCTAATTTCACAGATGGGAAGAGCAGAAAGATTAAGCAGGGGTGATATATCACACATCACATGCAGTGTAATGCACACCCTGGTGCCCCACAGACTGATGGGGCTTCTGCACTGGTTTTACATCACAAGATTTCAGTAGTAGTCATCTTTATATTCAAGAAGGTCTCAGAGATTTCACGGTGTATCAGGGACTTCAAACAAGGACAGGACAAATGAAAGACACCCACTAATATTTGTTTCCCTCTTCTGTCTCCAAAAGATAGCTACAAGCATGTGATCTGCTACACTCATCTCTAAGATGAAGCAGGAAAGATTTTTTTTTTTTTTTGTATGAGATAGTGTAGATCACTCTGACATTCCAGGAGCAAAGGAACATGGACTGTGTATGCTCCTTTGAAGTGCAATCAGCTGCAGCACACAGCTTCCTGCTGCTCGTGGGTGTCCAAAATCCCTAAGATGACACTAATTCAGAAACTAGCTAGACAGAGAGGACTGGCCACATCTCCGGACAGCATGAATCAGTGTAGCCACATGGACTTCCACAAGTTACACAGCGTTGCCTCAGCTGATACTGCATGTGAGGAGCGAGGGAAGGAGGCAGAGGGCATGCTGCACTGTGGTGTGGGACCCTGATGATGGTGATCCAGGGCAGCCCCCAGGAGCAGAGAAGCAGAGCAGTAAAACCAACAGTGAAGGAAAGTGGGCAGTGCTGGGAAGCAGACATCAAAGCCTTCCTCAGTCTGCAGGGGAAGCCCTCCAGCAGAGACACACGCCAATTTAACCCTACAGAAATTAGCCAGGTGCCTCATCACTGCAAGTCTATTAAAGAAGACCCTCATGCACAAAGCATTTCTTTGCTCTTTCCTTTGCTGCTTATTAGATTAAGCATGTTGTGGTACTTTTTATGATAAGAAACCTTGGAGAAGCGTACCTGGGACAGAAGGAAGCCCTCATTTATGTCATGTTGACTTCAGAATGCTGCAGAGCTGGGGAGACACAGATCACATAGCCTTCAGCTTCCTTTTCTCCACATCCTAATGCTGATATCCCTAGCCCTCTGATTGCATCTTCCCCTTCACCCTCTCCTGTGCCACTTTTAAATGCGAGAGTGAAACTTCCCCATCACAGTGAACCTTCAGGCTTCAGACACCATGCAGTTGGTGCCTGCTCCATTTTTGGTAGGAAGGATCTATGAATTCTCCACAGAACAGCTTGCATCAGGGATTTTGTGAGACAAGCAAGGTCATTCTGTTTTCCGAAGCCAGTTGGTTGCCTAAGGTTTGGCCATTACTTCAGAATCGTGATGCTTTGCAAGATTTGAGGCAGAAGGCCTGCCAGCTGACCCCACAGCCAAACAGGGGCTGCAGGAGGGATGGAGGTCAGGCATTTGTAACGTGCCTGCTTCTGTAACTCGTGAATGGAAATCTGCCTGTGGAGATATATGTCACAAGCAAGGCACAACAGCTGACAGTTTTCACCAACTGCTCAGACGTTTAAGGCTTTTTTAATCTATCATCTCCATCCCCTGATGAGACGTGAGGATCTCTCTTTTCCTCCTGCTTTCTATTCTGCTCCTTCCCCAGGAGCTCCCTCAAGGCCCCGTGTCTCAGATTTACTTCATCTATTTTTCGAAGAAGAACAAGGGACAGGTGGTGCCTGCAGAAGCTGAAAGAGAAAATGGACATATCTAGCACATGCCACAAAAATAAACACGAAATCTCCAGAGCCACCTGCTCCTCTGGAACCTCGAGCAACTTGCCACTTTCTTCTTCTTGATACACTTATTTTTGCTAGCTCAAAGAATAAAGCATTGGATGTTAAACAGCAGCTGCCCCAGGAAATAATTCACTCATTCCATTGCTGCAGACTTTAAGGAAAAAAAAGCAGTGAAGGGGGAAAAAAAGCCAATTCCTCTGCAAAATATCCAGTTTCCCAGCAGCTTCAACAAACGAAAATAATGTTCTGGTTTGGTGTCCCTCCAATTCTCGTGGTTTTGTTGAGGATTTTGGAGAATGCATTTACTCCTTTGCTAACTGCAAGAACAGATTTATCCTGCAGCCATGTGCTGAATGATTATACAGGCCTAGAGGGAGTCTGAAAGCATAAACATTTACTTCATAAAAGAGATTCTGCAGACAGGAGGCCAAAGACGGTTGACTCTGGGTAATCATTTGTGCTCTGTTTAAAAAAAAAAAGTAAAAACAACCTTATTTGCCAGAAGCCAGAAGGGAGAGATGCACACACTTCAGGAACTGGCCCTTGCCACAGTGGACAGTGAAGAAATCCAAAGGGGCCAAGAGAGAAGGCGGTCTGTGGGCTGAGCTCTAAATACAGCACTGACAGCACAGCCATCTTTAGTGCAGATGTGAAGCCCTGAGCTCCTCGTCTCACTGTGAGGGGTTTTGCCTTGGCTCGGGCTGGGGAAATAATAAACAAGTAACTCCACAGCCAGGGAAAACCCTGGAGCCTTGTGTCTCCCATCCAGATGTGTAGCGAGATACAGGCTCCTTTGGCCTTTCCCACAGTAGGAATATCAATGTGGGCTTGTCTCCTCCTTACCTGGCTGTTTATTTTCACAAAACTTGTAAGAACATAAAGTTGCTGAGATCTCCACCCTGCTTAACAAATTTGATTGAAATCTGCCAACAGCTGAAAGAAGTTTGTCAGGGACTTTCTTCAGCACACATGCAAAACAAGACCCCACAAGTCTTGTTCGCTTTGGAAGCCAGGATAGCAGTGCAGTGGAAGAGGAGCACTGTACGGAGGGACACTGCAGCATTGGAAGTCTGAAAGTGATTCACTTGCCACCCTGCATTACCTGTGCTGCATCCTCCCAGACAGGAACAGGGGCTTGAGAGAGCCTGAGCTATACATGGGCAGCACGCCATTGGGATCCATGGACCACTCAGCTCCTCGACCAATGACACTGCAGCATCTCTGAGCAGAACTTTGTGCTTGTGTGCAGCAGGAAAGCCCTGGGAGAACTTCTGTTGCTTTTTATGCTTTTCATTTTTTATGAAGTGCAGTGAAGCAGTGATGGGATCATGCTTGGTCTGAGCAATCATTAAATATCTGTCTTTCCCCATCTGCTATTTTTGCTGTTCATCCATTCATATAGCAGCTTCTGGTGCTGAGGAGCTTGCTGAGGAGCTTCTGGTCTTAGGAGATTTCCTACCTAGAACCTGCTTCCTCTCCTACACCATCGACTCCCCAGCCTGCTTTTCCTTTGATACACTGAAAGCACTTTGTGGATAGTTTTGCATCTTTGCACGAACACATTCGTATTTGAAGAGGAGAGCCACCAAGTGCAATGGCAGCAGATTTGGTTTGCAATTTTGATGGGGAGATTTTTTATAAGAGAGAGAGACTTTTCAGCTCTCAGGCAATGAAAAATCATGGCTGATCACAAATACTACCCTTTCTCAACAAATTCCAGAGTCTGTTAAAGGACAGTCATAACCCAAGCACAGTAGAAGCAGCTGAAGGTTCATCGACTCATCAGCAGTATCAGAAGTATACAAATCCAAGCTGCTGAATTACTGCTCTTAAAAGGCACCTTTCCCCCTGTTGCCCTTCCAAATTCCCAGAGTTTTCTGTCCAGATAACTAAAAAAGAGCGCAAATTTCAGGCTTAATTGTAGACAGCTTAGTGGCTCATGCACAGAGGAAGCAGATGGGAAGCTAATCTTCCTATGAGTCTTCTGTTATCAGTGAAGATAGACCAGTACTTCTTGAGGGCATTTCAAATGAGCAGCTTCACAGAGGTGCTCTGAACCATTCCCCACAGGAGCCTCTTACTCTCTGCCAGGTAGCCTGAGGCTCGCCTTTGTGGAAACCTCTTTAGATCAAGTTTCTTTGGGCTGACACTGAGGTTTGCTGTCAGGCCAAGAAAACCTTCCTTCATCTGCTTCTACTCAAGCAGCCCAAGCCTGCCCCAAAGGCAATAAATAGCATCCTCTGTTGTAAAGGCCTAAAATCTGGATCAGCACCAAACACTGAATTTTATAAAGAAAGATCGTCCTACTTGATGGAGCAGGCCTACAGCCCAGGGGAACTTTGAAATCTCCATCCTTGGAGATATTCAGAATGTGCCTGAGCAAGGCTCTGAATATTCTAGTCTCTCTGTGAAGCTAGCCTTGCTCTGAGCAGGGCTTTCAACAAGCAACCTCCAGAGCTTCAATGTGTCCCATGGTATAGATTTAAGCAGGAAACTTTACAGAAACACAGTACTATATTGTATTCATTTCTTCTTGCAGAGAGAGCATTAGAAAAAAAAGTACAGGACAAATAGAGGTGGCACACAGCTCACCTAAGGAAGGCATAAATTAGGTACTGCAGAGATGTGTGCAACCCAAAACCTATCCAAAGCAGAGCCAGTAACCAAACATTCCACTGCCAGCAGCACTTCCTGCAGCCACCATGACTGCTGCTTAAATGAAGGCTGCCATCTCAGATAACCACCACCTCACAAGATGTTATATGGCCAGCAGTGAGTCTGAGGACTTAAAATAGGCAAGGATACTCAAGATCTGAAAAGCAAATGGTCCTCATGGGGCTGTCACTCTCCAACTGTTAACTCTTAAAGTTATTGATTTCAGAATTCCTAGGTTTACAAGCTCCAGGCTTCATGGTTATTTTCAGTCATCGCCAAAATAAAAATCAGTTTCCACATGCATGCATTTTCCTCGGACTCACCCCCTACTAGCCTCATCAACATTTTCTATCAGGAAACCCATAATTTATACTCTCCTGGCAAGGACATGATATTTCATCAATGTTGCCAGCAATACCAATTTCCCTTCCTTACAGTTCTATTCTGAACTGTTTTCCTTTCTCTTGCCCCATATTTCTCAGTAAACCAATCAAGCACAAATTCTAAGTCTTCCAGTTTCCCTCTTTTCCCTCCCACAAGTCACTGATGTCTAACCACAGACATCTGTGCTTCTTTTCAATAACTGTGGATGTAGTTGCCCTATAAAGCATACACATGACAGCACAGGGAAATTCCACACACGTTTTCTCCATCTGAAGATATACTGGTTCATATGTTACATTTATATTGGGTCTGGATCGTGTCCTACCATCATTCTGCAAGGAGAAATCCCAAGGCAGTCAACAGCGGCTTTGCAAGCAGATAAATGACAGAACTTGGCCTTACAAGCGGAATATCGTATGATATATTTCCTTTTCTGTTTGCCAAATTGATGTTAAGAAGGGGTTATGCACTAAGACAGTCATCATAAGTTTCAGAAATAATCAGCAGCCATTTTTACTGAAACCTCAAAAAGCGCAGCAATTAATCAGAAATATCACTGCTTTTTCTGTGAAGTTACAGTGGCTTCCATTTTACTGGCATTGCATCACATAGCAATTTTTTCCAGCATGGGAGCTTTGAGGTCACTAGTAATTTATGGACAAAACCCTTTTTACTCTTTTCTTTTCATATGCTTTTATCTGGGTTTTCTGAAAATACACAAACAAGCAATGCTCAGACATGACATAACTGAGCGGCAGATCCAAGCCCCTGCTAGGTTCCAGTGTCCTCTGTAGTCCCAACCAGATGTGCTGCATTACGGACTGAGTCATCCCCTTGGAGGGCGGCTGGGAAGGATGTAAGTGCATTGAACGATCTGTTCCACAGGGGCAGACATGCTGAACTGAAACACAGATAAGATTGACGTTTTAATGTGAGCGCGCTCTGCGGAGGAACAAAGTCAAAGCAGCAGTCCAGGCTCTCCAACGGCAACTGCACTGAAGGGGAATATTAATGCAGTTACCACATCTGCATCTCATTTTCCTTCAGTGTTTCCTGGTCGTACTGAGATCACCCGCTGGAGAGTGACATAACAGCATGAGCCGATGGGAAAGCATCTTGAGATGCAGGACAAGGAAAATATATGCAGAATACTCAAATAAAGCAAGGAGAGAGGGAAGTGAGGTGACCAGCTCCCGCATTTTCCATTTACAAAGAATGACAGAAGACGTATTTAGGACACCTCCCCACTTCCCATAGAGGCTCTTGCACAAGCCTGGAACTGTGGTTGTGCCAGGCTTGATTTTTAGCCATGCTCTTCTATCATAGTCCTGCATTGCCTCTGAGAGCTGTCCGTGGCATACAGATTCACTCCTCCTGACAGGGCGCTAAAGTGCTAAAGCACATAATTTGCCTGTGTGGAGGTTGTCAGAACATACTCTGCAGTCATGTCTATGCAGACCCAAGTGAGTGACCATGCATGGTACTGCAACAGCACAGCAGCTCTCAGCTCCCTCAGACAGCTCTAGCAAGACATCCCCTAGACAAGCTCTGTGCCTTCAGGTAGGATTAAAATGCAAAGGGTTGAAGCCATTTTCTTCTAAATGACTGTTTAGTTCAGTGCTCCTTAGATTCATGATGATATGTGTATTACCCTGACTAGCTTGAAGGCATGCTTGTTATCAGGCCATAAGTCTGCGTGTGTCAAAAGTTCACAAGTGGTGACCTAATTACCTGTCTCCAACGGCAGGGGCTGTGGTATCTGGCAGGCAGCTCATGCAATACCTTAGCACTTAGGTCAAGGCACTAAGGTTTCTTGAATTGCATGTTTTAATTGTATCTGGTTTCGTAGAAAAGTCATGGACAAAAAATTAACTGCAGCAATGGAAGCAATCTGGGGAGTTTTAAAGATTTCTGTTGGATTTTGTCACATTCAGCAATGTGCTAGCTTGAGTTGCAATTGCTGGCTATGCTCCCGCTGGGTTTGACAGGGCAGGCCCTTATATTGCACCAAAATTGGCATGAGAATGGAAAAAAGTGATGAGCCATATTTTCCTCCCACTCACAGGTATATGGTAAGAAGTCTCTCTGAATCTGAAGGAATTACGACTTGTGGGCGCAGTGCGGGTGAGAGGGATGCAGGGCGCTCTGCCAGCAGTGGGCACAGCAGCAGCCTGCTGGAGATAGCAGTGCACGTCAGGAACCCTGAGCTCTGCTCCACCTCACTGTTTCCCCTGAACTGTGGGAAACCTCACATTCAGATCTAATCAGTGCACAAACATGCTGGCAGGGGGCCATGCACAGATAGCGCATTTGGGAAGCAGTGTCTTCAGGAAGCAGTGTCTTCCGTCTTCAGGAAGAGGCACATAACACTGTCCTCCACTACCCACATCCTTCACTCAGCAGCTCTATCTTCCCCAAAAGGTGGACCACCAAGGACTTCTTCAGAAGCAGATACAGATGGTGGCTCCTTGCAGCCTGCCCATATTGTTGGCAAAAGACACCAATGCTGAGATGAGACCTCCTGAGAAAGCATGCAGTCAACCGGGGGGCATCACCATCCCTGGAGGTGTTCCACATACATGTAGATGTGGCAGTGAGTGACATGGTTATTGGCTATGGTGGGGATGGGTTGATGGTTTGACTAGGTGATCTTAGAGATCTTTTCCAATCTTAATGATTCTAGGAGTCTATTCTCTGTTTCTCACCCTGCAAGCACTACTCTTAGCCATGCTCATATCACAACTGCAGATCTGCCTCCTCGAGAAGCAGTGCACAGCCCATTACTCATTGAGGGTCAGGATGCAGTTACTGTGGGTGAGATAAACCTCGGACTTTTTTTGGTTCTTATACATTTCTTAGTGGTTAAATAAGCTGGAACCTTTCCAGCATATTTTTACATGTTTCGATAGACCAGTATAGGGAGTGAAGAGGTGCAGCACAAATTATGAGCGATAGATCAATATATTGATTAAACACCTTGAGCTTGTTTTCACTTTCAGACCAGCTAAGCACAACTAGCAGGTAATAAATCAGAGCGGCAATTAAAGGTCCACAGGAATTTCACTGGGTAGAAGTTCAAACTCCCTGACTTAATTCCAGTCCCAAGAACCCAGTCTCACATTAGAGCTGTAAGAATTTACTCTTCCTATTTCCATCAAAGATAACAGCAACCGTACTGGAGGCAGTGATCCAATGGAGCTTCTGCTACATGGGCAGCATGATTCTCAGCAGTAGTTGCACTATCAGTTGAAATTTCTATAAGTTTCGACCTTACCAAACCCCAGCTTATCTGACACCATATGTCAGAACACCAGTCTAAACTCTGGAGTTTAGCAGCTTTGCCTTTCAGATGAAAAATCCCTCATAGTTCTGTCTCTCAGCATTTATTCAAAGTTGCTAGTGCATCTTCTTGCAAATTACAAATTCCGATACAAGGAAATTAGCCATTGTTCTCCTCCAGGATCCCAGATATGGTGCTACGAGCATTCAAAAATAACATAAAGTTATGGCCAGCTGTGAAAATAGCTAAAGAAGTTGCAGATGTTCCTAGGGGAGCTACTGAAATATTTTGGCACCTTTGCTCTGTCATTAGAAACAGAATACGATTCTCGGTTAGAACAGCAGCATAAGTTCAAGGGGAAGAGGAAAACAGGAAAGCATTTAACAGTGCTAACACAGATTGTGGGTTCAGCCATATAAAAAGTTTACAAAAACACCAAAGTGAGTCCAGCTCCTGAACCCCATACCCTACCGGGACTGTGCTATGTCTTGAGTCTCAACGAGCGGCTGCAGAGAAGGTTGCAGTGAAAGCTTTTACTTGAAACAAGAGTTGGCACAAGAAAGATAATGCAGCAGGCAGGTACAGTGCTTTGACACATGGACTGCTGTGGAGTAAACTACTTCAAGCAGCTCAGCTGCTTCAGTCTAGCTCAGGTGTCACCAAGAGACACTACTGCACTTCGAGCTAACTCCACTATTGGCAGTGGGGATACAACCTGAGACTCAAAGGAGACTAAGTAGCTTATAAAAACATAAATAGAGGGCCCTGCAGGCACCTTTGAAATGTTTACTCATAAGAGTAAGGGCTGGGCAATTCTGCATGTTGCCGAAAAGTGTAAATTACTTTGCCTTAGGCCATCCAGGAGGAGGATCATTCCAAAAGCAAGTACTTCCCACCCCCAAATTCTTTCATCTTTCTCTGCCTGCTTCTTTCTGGCCCATCTCTGGTTTTCCTCTTCTTTCCAGGAGCTCCAGGAAACTCTGAGGGATTCAAGGGTTCTGCCCTAAGTCACCCTCAGGGAAAGAAACATGATACCTAGCCAAGTTGGCAAGGAAGATACACTCGAAGTCATATGGCCCAGAGATAAGGAGGTGAGTGGATCAGTCATTGTGTGACAAGGTAGCGCTGG
The DNA here is from genome assembly GCF_023343835.1 of Lagopus muta. NCBI lineage: Eukaryota > Metazoa > Chordata > Aves > Galliformes > Phasianidae > Lagopus > Lagopus muta. The sequence continues at coordinate 72,158,669 of NC_064434.1, forward strand.
AAAAACACGGGGCTTACCCATTCATAAAGGCCTGCCTTCAAAAAGGAGGCAGGGCCTTGGAGAAGCAGCTGAGCATGTTAATGCATTACCTGGGAATGGGAAACTCTAGTCCCTGCAACCAAACACAGCTGCACAGAAAGCTGCTGACACACACTGCAATATACACATGAATCGTCACTGCAGAAATAGCTGAACGATATGACTTGTGCTACAATTCAGCAATACTCCCCAAGTTAACGGCTGGGCTGACATTAATTATAAATCTTTTTCCCTTTTTCTCATCTCTAATAGGTCATCTAATCTATGCCAAACAAATTGCAGGGCTTTTCAGCAAAACAGATTGTCAAAAGCTCTTTCATCTGCTGGAGAGGTTTAAATAATTGGACATTTCTACTGGAAAACTAATCTCTGATCTACTAGCTGTCACATAGCTGAAAATTTCATTTCATTCAATGTTCATTTCTGCCCAGACAGCTGAGCACCATGCTGTATTCTCCACAAACAAAATGTCCATCCAAGAAAAAAAAAAGAGGTTGTTGCATTCAGTACAGTATTCAAAATCTTGATGTGCCACCAACTATGCATGACAAATGCTGGAGAGGAACAAAGTCTACAGGAAGAGAAGAGCGTGCGTGCTTTGGAGAGGCGGGGGGGGGGGGGGGGGGGGGGGGGCGCCAGCCTGCAATGTTCAAGCCCAGATCCAATTTTTCTCAGCATTCCTGCATTTTTGGATGGAAGTTATGGTCTGTGTGCATTTCTGTGGAGAAGGCAGGGAGGAAGGGAGGGAGTCTTTTCTTTTTCCCAAACAACATCTCAGGCCGTCTTGGACTCACCCGCCAACATCTAACAACCAAAGACAAACAACATCACAGCTCCACAATACTTAAGCTTGATTGAATGACGACAATTCCACGTTAAAAAAAAAATGAACATCAGAGCCTTCCACAGCTGCATCAACATTATCTATAAAAAAGCATGACACTACATGAAGGTTTGGCTGTGCAAGCCAACAACCTAAAACAGCCAGGGCTTGGAGCAGGGCCATCACTGGATTCTCGTGTAAAGTGATGCTGCCATATTGCTGACTTTCCACTGAGGTTTTCCACAAATTAACAGCTGTAGCAGACTCCCAGAGAACAAAAACTCTTTCCAAGTCTTTCTTCTCTGAAAATGTTGTTTCTTCACTTTATTCTTCCCCATATGGAAGGGGAGAGGAGGAAAAAATCTGAACAGCCCTATGAGACAAACCAAAAAAAAAAAGAGAGACTGTGAGAAAAATTAATCACAAAGATTGCCTGGAAAGAGAGTGGTTATCAGTAAAATTACACCAGTGGTGGGCTCATTTTTTCTTTTCATTATACCAGCATGGTGGGATGGAGAATCAAGCCCAGGGAAAATATTTCTGGAGCAGCCCTTATGATTTATGATCATCTCAGCCATTCTGACAAGATCAGAAGAGCGCTGGATTCTTTCCAGTTGAGCACCACCAAAGGCCAAATCATTCCTATTTAGGGAAAAACAAAACTTCCCTCTGCTTCAGTAAGAATAGTGTTTGGCATGAAGCACAGAGAAAACTGCTTCATTTCAGCTAGCCTGCTGAAGTGCAGCTGAGACAGAAAGGTGATACCAGGCTGCCATGGATGGCTTCAAATCGCACTTTTTTCTCTTGATTTAATCTTGGACGTCACTAGGTACCACATAGGGTGATGCAGAGGGATTCATTATAAATGACAAAAAGCCCTCTTAACCCAAAAGTTATTTGATTTTCTGTGTGCACAGATGGCTGTTGACTCACTAGAGGCAGGGACGATGGAACTAGCAGACTGGCAGGAGCACAGGGACTTGTGGCATTAGAAAACAGATTCACAGGGTGGATTGCCTTCTGAAGAACTATGAGCTACAGTGTAGTAATAAGCAACACTGCACAGAGATGGGGCTTTCCAGCTAGTGGACTGATGGGTATTACCAGCTTGTGAATACCAATATGATGCAAAGATGTGGCTTGTTCTGGGTACTTGGGCGTGACACCCAACAACAACACAGAGTGCTTTAAAGAGAAAGCAACAGAAGGCATGCAGCATCACCCCGTCACATCCCACGTGGCACTTGGCAGTGCCACACAAGTTGTCAGCTGCCTGAGAGCCTTGCTGCACTGCTCTCACAAGTAATTTCTCAAACCAAAATGATTTTAACTCTCTGTACAGAGGAGAAAAGTGTTGCTGACCTCCTGCTTTCAGAGTGAAGGGGGCTCAAGAGATGCACCTTCATGTATCTCTTTACCTGCACTGGAGGAGAAACTCGGTCCGTGTTCTGGAGCCTCCCTGATATAGCAGGGACAGCAGTGGTATCAGGAATCTGTTACCTTAACCCCTAGTTCACAAGCCCCCACAGTCTGGAATAGCACTGACCACAGTTTATCCCATACTGATGGCCATCTCGCACTTTACAACCCTGTGATATGCATCAAACTCTTACGGGACTAATGCCCACTTCACACAAAAGCTAAAGATACAAACCATACCCTTTTAAATACAGCCACTGGCTGTGAGTGGTAAAAACAACAACAAAAAAAACCAGCAACAAAAAAAAAAAGACCAAAAAAACCCCCCCCCCAAAAAAACCTACCTACAAGCAACACCAGAGAACAAATTTTTTCCCGAGTGAAAAAAACAGCAGTTTCAAATACCAGTTTAATGGTGAGGGTCTCATCATCTCCTCTAATTGTTTCCAAGGTTTGATGTGAGTATTTTTGGCAGTGGGTTTGTCATGAGTTGACACTTATTTTGTTAACCTACCTGTGGCAAAACTGCACCCTCCCTCTTTGTAGACCTGGCAGAAACATGAAGATTACTCATTGCAGGTTTCCAAGAAGCTCCTGAAGCCAGTGCTCAGAGTTTGCATAACAACCATTGTCGACAATCCACCTACAACAGCTTAAAAATACAGTTTTGAATGGGTGAGAGAGGCCGGGAGTTCTCAGAAGGACTAGTCAAATTCAGGATTTTATTAATAGAACCGGAGGCGTGTTCATGAAGAAAAAAAAATACCACCCTCTTGTTATCTTAGCTGTCATCAGCAGTCACCTTTTCAAAAACAGAAGGCTAGAGGCAGAGTATTCCTGTAGATGAGCAAACAGAAAGATGCTGCATAAAAACATGAGAGCAAAATGGTGAGCAGCAGCGCCAGGGATCACTGCTCAGGTCTCAGTATTGAGAAATGTTCTATGCACAGCTGCCTGCTTTGTGCATGCTGCTCTTGCTTAAGTGACCTCTTTTTATTTATTTATTTATTTTTTAATACAGTGCCATGTATTTCACCCATAGAGAGCTAATTGCCAAACAAAGGGAGCCCACCAGCACATCGCACACCATGGGCCCCCAGTGCTCTCTCCAGCCAAATAATGCAATTACAGGAATCGTGGTACACAATAGGCACTCCCTAAAACAGCTTTACCCTAAAACAGATTAACAAATAGGGGTGGGTGATGGATGTCAGCAAAAGCAGGGAGCACCACAGCACAGTGCACCAAGGCCAATGGGAGCTTCTCCACAGGCCAGAGGGATGGGCAACATGGCCACCCCTCCCCAGGCCTGCTCCTGAGAGGGATCCCCCACAGGAGGTGCTAGGATGGATCTGCACAGCAGAAGGTGACCCTTCAGCCCAGAAGGATGGAGCACCACCTTCTCCAGGGCCTCTGGAGGATGGAGAGATGTGGGATCTCTTGGGGGGTGATCACAAAAGCAAGGGGGATGTCACCAAGACATGTTAAAACCTATGCTCTGTGTAAGTACCAACGCTTGCAGTCTCGTCTCAGCCAAATCCCCAGCCTGCGAGGTCGGCCGTTAACAACAATCCCCGCAACTTTTTCAGCCTCTCTGTTTACACAAGCTAGAGCTTTCATACATAAAACTCTTAAATGAAAACATTAAAGAGCAGCTGGCGCCTCTTGGAAAACTCATAAAAAATCTGTTTCCAAACAGCGTAGCTTCTATACCATAAATTTCTGTATTTCTCACTCCTCTCATTCTTTATTTCTGGAGACATTTGCATGAAAACAGGAACTTTGTTTATTAAAGAATTCATCTGCTCCTGCTGCTAATTTCCCACCTGAATCCAGAGTCCCCCGGGTATGACATCATGACTGCAGGCTCTGGAAACGATCATGAAGTCACCAACAGCAGGCTTGGACAGGGGAGTAAACAGCTAGAAGACAGATCCTCCTCTGCTGCCAAATCCAGAGATCCTTATCCAGTTTTTCCTGGAGTGATATCCCATTGACTTCAGTGGGATATCGACCAAAATAAGGCCAACAGCATTTGATGTTTTGGCTGTTCCTCCCACCCTGCTCCCTCCTCCATCAGGATCTCACCCCCTACAACAAGTCTGGGACACTTGCCCTGGCACAGTGCCACTGTTTCTCAGCCCTGTGTCCTCAACCGGCTCTCTACAAGTGAAAGGAAGAAAACTTGGAGGAAAAATGTCTCATCTCAAGTGCCGCCTTCCCCACCATATATCCTAAGACAGCACTGAGCCCTGTATGGGGCCAGCTAGGGAGAGCAGGGCTGCCTCACGCACAGCCATAGGCAAGAGCAGCAGTACCAGAGGCTGGGGGTGGGAGTGGGCACTTGGGGATGAGTTGCAAACATGTCTGCAGACAGACTGCTTGGAAAGATGTGTTTCATGTGCAGAGCTAGAGAAAAAACACAGGAGCTAAAATGTCTCCTCCTGTGAGGACAAGAACACATTGCAAAGATGTCATTTTCAGAACAAATCCAGCAATGTTAATCAGATCTATGTTTTTCACCTCCTGCTCCGTGAAAAGCATGAGAAGATGAATGTAAGCTTAAAGAGCTTCATTAGAACTCTATTCACATAAAAAATGTCTGCCACAGTAGAAGCCCTCCCCTGTCGCTACCAGGTGTGCACAGTCAATATAAAGTATACAGGCCAAATACCATCCTCTTTTCAACCAACATCTTGTGACATCTCTCTGTGTGACTGCTGCAGAGCTTCAGCATTGCAGCAGGGGATGTAACAGCCCTCCACGAGCAGCACTCTCCCTCTATCAACCTGTACCAGCCAGCTGCTTGCCTTCCTGCCATCCTGCCTTGGGCCAGGCCAGCCTCTGCCAGGCTATGAAGTGCAAATGCTATTATTGGGCAGACATCCGGAGATGTCTGAAGATCTATATGCCCTTGAGAATGGGATGGCTAAGTGGGAAAGCCTGGTTAGGAACAGAGATACTGATGCTGTTTGGGAAAGGTAGAGGCAGAACACAGAACCTTACAGAACTTCTTCCCTTTTACACCAAGCTTGAAAGTCTTTACATATATAGTGCTATATCTTCATTCAGTGCTGGTATTGAGATCATGAACTGAGTATGTGTCTCATGGTAGCAGATAGTAGTTGGCATAGCAGACAGCAAAGAGAAAAATAACAGATGCATTTATATTCACAAAATCAAAATTCCCCTCTTTTCAATGACTTGGACTTGACTGATAGATCACCATGAATCTGCTCCATGGTCACACTGCTCCACTTGCATGCCCTGAGCTGTACTTGGTGGTTGGGACATGCTGTCTGGAAGGGACTAAGGCAGTGAGCCCAGCACAAACAGCATTGTGCCTGCCCTCCCCCAGGCCACCACCACATTCTGTGGCCAACCACACACCTCCAGCAGGTCCTGTGCCCCCCCCTCCCCACCAATGTAGCCTATAGAAACTTTACCATCCAGTTTTTTGCAGTTTAGTTCATTGTTACTGGCCAAACCATTCCAAGTGTTTTCCTTGGAACTTGCCTGCAGTCTCATCATACCATACTTCCTCTGCACAGAGTAGATGTTATTTACCAGTTCTGATTATTTTGGAGAGATGTTCAGGTTTTTTGAGAAAAGGATAATATATTGAAACTGATTGTATTGGCTGCTTTACCTATTTTTTCTGGATGACTCTCACTCGCTTTGTATAAAACGTGAGATATGAGCCCAGGCAACTTTTCAAGAAGGGCACAGTGCCACTCTCACATGCAACTTGTATAATGGAGCTGTCACCTCTGCCGTGCTAAGCATACAGCTCAAGGAAATACAGGCTCACTGGGGAGAGGCATCCCAGCTCCCTGGTCAGTCACCCGGAGCACACCCAACCAAGTCAACAGGAGCTTGGTCCAAAACAATTAACATCAGGAAGAGCTGATAAAGCTCCTTTGGCTGCTATCTACCCCCCTAACCCACCTCCTGATAGTACAACTGAAACCTGACAAAGAAGGGTTACCTTCATTTCTTGAGGAGAGCTTTGAGAATACAGGCAAAGTGTAAATATTTTGGTGCAAGTGTCTCTGACTCACCGTGTCATCATTGTATTTCTCAGAGCCACTGGCTTCATCCTCTATCCTCAGCCCATCCCTTAGGACAGTTCACTCCAGGAGCTCTGCATTTTCTCATAATATCCCTAATATTCTCCATAAGAATTGGCATTGTTCACTATGGAGAGAGAGGGAGAAGAGCCCTCCCTTCTTCTGCCTTCTAACTCTTGTTTTTCCATTTCCTTACTTTCAAATTGTAGTATAGCAAATGTTCAAGGTCCTCCTCCCACCTGCTTCTCCAAGGCAGTTTTAAATTAGCCATGATTTCCTTCTCTTCTCAGCTTCTCATTTTTTCCAGAGCCTGTACTATCAAAACCTAGCGCCCTCCTTCCCTTTTTGTTATTCGAGACAGCCAAGCATCATACTGTTCATTCATTAGGACACTTCCGCCCACTCCACAGATCCAAAATTCTCCACCTCTGCTCTGCATAAATGCTTTCATCTCCACATTAGTCTAGCTCTTACTTTCAGCAGCTGCTTTTTACTTTTTTTTGTCTTTTCAGTGAACAGCCCTTCCCAATCCGCAGGGCTGCAGAGTCTTTCTGATGCGAGTGCTTTCCTGCAAGGAGGATAGACCATGGCAACAAAAGCAAAGGTTGGTTGCTGGAAAGCTCATTTGTTCATTCTAGTATTAGGAAAAAAAAAAAAAAATAGCCTGTAATTCCAAGCAGGTCTGCCCTGGCCCTGTGCTCTGAGTACCTTTACAGCAATGAAAATTACAATGTCACTGATATTAATAGCAAGAAACAGCGTCAGCTCAACACACTACAATTCCTTTGCTCCCACAGTGCTCTCCAAATGACAAGAGAAACTTTAAGTTAAGCACAGAAGACCCCTCCCCCGGAGGGAAGCTGGGCTGTCTGGCATGGGCTGGAATGTAATGAACCCCAGCTGCTGATGGCCATGCATCCAAATGGGGTCATGCGTCCCAAACTGGCAGCTTCCCCTGGTATCAAAGAAGACCTTGGGAGAGAAGGTCCACTGCCTAGCCTCAGAGCAAACTGACCACATCACTTTACCAGAGCCTTTTTGCTTCTCATCATTGCCCTGAACTGCCTCACACCACCTCGGAGGCTCACAGACACCTCCCACCTCCCACTTCTTCTCTCCCATCTCTGGATTTTCACTCTCCAGACTCTTCTCAGCTCCTCACTTCATTACTGCTGTTCCCACACAAGGATCCAGGAGCCATAAACAGATTAACCTGTGGAAGATCTGAAACTGTCCCAGCTTTAAAAAGCCACAAATGTACTACAGTCTGTGAGCAATGTGCAATGCTACCGCAGCAGCAGCATGTTTAGCCTTGAGTATTATAGGGGCTAAACTCGCATGACTTTTAAAATCCCATAGTGCATGTGTGGTACAGAACTGTTACGCTGCAATTTACTCCAAATTACTGCTCCATTTGTTTACCCAGAGCCTTGGCATCTTGCTGCCCCTACACTCCTAAATCACCCTTTTAACTCTCATTATACTCTCCTCATTTAATTTTCCAGCTCTTCAAGCAAATCCTCATAGTAATGATGTCTGCATATCTCTGTATTCTTATTTTCCAAAATGTTGCCCCCATCTCACAATCATATTAGGGCACAGAGCTGAAATGCAATGCCAGAAAAAGCAACCAACGTTGTTCTGGTACATGCAACAGTCAGTGTGCCCTGCCGGGGAGCCCACAAATATGTTATTCATATCCCAAGTTTCTTAGCCAGAACAGTCCTGTTCCTTCCTCTTGTCCAAACCACAAAGATAAGAATTTCCAGCCTATCCAAAATCTCACAAATATTGGGATCAACATGGAGATACAGAAGGGAAAAGCAGAAAACTACCCTCGCTTACATGCAATGAATAGCTGCAACACCACAATTCCCTTCTTTTTTCTGCTTGCCTGCTGCACTTCTTTGAAAAATCCTTCTCACTGTAGGCTTTTGTCCTTCAGGTTAGGGGAGCAAGGCACACAGCACTGCACACTAACTCTTCTCTGATGCTGAGTGGTGACCACACACTTCAAACCCATGGTGTGAGAGCTCTTGCAGCCACCCAGCCACAGGCACCAGACACAGCGCAGAGACACATCTGCCCAGGGCTGGCATCTTTGATTTAATGATTTATTTTGAATACACTGTTCTCCTTGCACAACCACCTCTCCCCACAAGGACCCATGACCTTTGCACTTTTCTGATGACTTCATCCACTGCACTCCGCTCCCACAAGCTGTAGGTCAGGGATCAGGTGACAGGCTTGACCCAAACTGTCTGACAAAGGCTTCTCATCTGCGTGGCATGGCATTCTGAGAAATCGATTCACAGGAGGGTCAGTGCTGCATTACATTCAGTAGTGCTTCCCAGGCAGCCCATGAAAGACATTCTCACCACACCTGAGGTGGGCTTATTGACCCATTCAGCAGAAACTCTGACACTGAGCATCCTTCTCAATTCCACACGCGCTGGAGACAAACCTTCCACCTGGCCACAAGCCTGATCCCTAATACAAAAGAGAATGGTTTCAGTTTTGCACAGTTGCCTTCCCAACACTTTCCATAGGCACTTAATTCACACTGAGCTTCCTCCCAAGGAACAGCAGTGCCACCTCGTCCCAGTCCCAAAGGACACTGCAGCTGCTGAGTTCTTCAGCACTAGTAGGCCCACGGAGGCAGGCACAGACATAGAAACGTGCCACTGCCAGCCAGTGACACCTATCTTCCCAGTTTCTTAAACCTGCACAATCGTCCAGTCTTTTCCCCACCCACCAGCCCTGGTATGATCGAAGATCTGTTTGTGGTAAAGGCCAGTAGATCAGCAAATGTTAAAATGGAAGCCTACAGATGCTTTTGGCGCGAATATCTGAATAAAACAAAGGCTTAAACAAGGCTAGACATAGATTGGCTGAGGATCAGACCAAAGATAGAAGAACTTTCTTGAGTACTTTGAATATTTCAAGCACCATCCGTCACTAACTGAAGACAGGCTTGGTTCATTGTTCGAGATATATTGGAAGTAACTTGCAAAAGTGAGTATGAAAGCTGAAAGCACCATGGAAATGTGCTCTGAATGACTGCACTATCCCGACTGGAGGGAACTCAGTACAGGGAGACATAAATATATATGTAAAGCCAGTTCAGAGCCGGCTGGCTGCTTCCAGCTCGACTGCAGTGCCTCAGAAAGTGCCATTCTGGGACATCCAGAGATGATGGAGGCTCTCTGATATGAAAATCACTTCATAGTGTTGCATTTGTGGTCCAGAGAGTCCCTCTCAGTAAAATTTCTCCTACATATGATTTTCTTTTTTATGCATTAACTGTTTTCAAAGCTGAGATTTATATTCAGCATATATTCTGACTGTTGCTTCACAATGCAGATGTTTCATGCATGCCTTTTTTGGGTGCATGGAAGTACCCCTAGGCACAGGTCTCCTCAAGCATCTGAAGCATCCACATGCTGTTTCACCCCACTAGAGCCCTGGCACAGCGTGCTTCCCAGCGCTGAACACCAGCCCATCCGCCATGCAGGCTGCTTGCAGAGATAAATGCCTTGGCATTTTGAGACAGAGCCTTGTCAGTTAGCCCAATAAAAAAAGCCCTACATTCATTTATTTCGCTTGCAGGCTCACTGCTTAGTCAGCTGTTAAAACAACGTGTAAAACCTTTGCTAAAAGAGCTGCGGTAGAAAATAGCTGATCACTAAGTCTGAAGTGTCAGAGCTGTCTGGGTAGGTGGAGGTACTAACAGGAAAGCAGGAAACCCAGTCTGTAAGCTTAGAGCTTGTGGAAAGGAAACAGTTTCCATTCAGCACAGAGATTGCAGAGCAACACTGTCATGAGGGCTAGAGGCAGCCAAAAGTCATTTTCTCTCTCCCAGTTTAATGATTTCTGGTTGCTGCAGCTCGGCACTCCTGGGAGGAAGCGTGGGCAGCCTGCACTTAATGCTGCTCATTGTTCTGACTATTACAGTACGGGGAAGGGAGGCAGAGGATCTATAAACGTATTTCACACAAGTGCATGTGAAATAACCCGAATAAATCACCCTGTGAGCCTTTTTTTTTTTCTTTTTTTTTTTTTTTTTTTAAAAAAACAGCCAGCCTGCTACCTTTGACACCGGCCACAATTAGCACACTAACTTATTTACATGCCATAAATCCACCGTGCACAAAGACCTGCTGTCCTGACTTTTCACCGCAAACCTGTGAGCTTCGGTTACATCAAGCTTCCCCCTTCCTCACAAAGAGTTTCAGTAGCTTGTGGCAGCGCAGAGGCGGAACACACAAGGGCTGCATTCTACTCCCCGGCCACCCCTGGGCTGGTGCGAGGCGGTCTGCCCTGATGAGATCTGGGAATGGATCCCACACATGGATCCGGCTGGAAAAATGAGCTGCGCCGAGGGCTGGGGGTTAGGCCCCCCTAGAGGGATCGCCTCAACACCCCCCGCCCTGGCAGCTGCAAGGGAGCTTTCAATTTTAATCACAAATTATTTTCATGGCAGCCCACAGTAAAATGAAAACAAGTATCACAAGGCAAAGAGGCCTTGCTGGGGTTTAGAAGTTTCGTGCTACATCCTTCAGGGGTTCAGTTCCAGGAAAAGCAAACAAGCAGCTCAGATGAAGCAGACACAGCTCCAAGCGCTGTGAGCACAGGGTGCCACCGGCCCCTCATGCACTGCGGGACGTGCGAGTGCTCAGCTGCACACATAGCCCTCGGGCTGTGTCCGTGTGTGGCTCATTAAACGTCACCACAGCAGCACAGCCCTCCCTCTCACTGTCCCAGCAGGCAGATCTCCTGCAGACAGCGCGTGCCAGGCCCTGGACACCAGTGGGTAGGCCACGTACACTGTGCAAGGGAAACCAAAACTGAGGTATGCTGGAGCCTGTGGCACGCAAACAGCTTGTTCAGGACAGCATAGACATGGGTGGGCAGATACCTGGCAGTGTGTCTGTGCTCCTGTCCATACAGACTGCAGCTAACCCTATGCTCTGGGTGCTACTTTTCATCAAGTACCCGCTCCTCTGGGGATGATGGGATACTTTCCAGCTTCTTGAACTGCCACCCAAGGATCAACCCATGCCTCCACGCCTCCCACAGTCCCATGAAAACGAACAGCTATGTTTTTCAGGTAGAGTAAAGGGGACGGATTTTTGCCCACACACCACGGCTGGGTGAATGACTGAACATCCCCACTCACTCACAGCCACAATCATCACGCACTGCTTGCAGGTCCCATTTATTCCACTTCAGTCCAAAGGAAATAACCTGTGGTTCAAATCATGCTGCCTGCTAGCCAAGAAAGGCATTAAGAACGGGTCATACTGAGCAGAGGAAGCAAAGGAGGCTGCTCTGAGCACTGCAGCAAACTGCTAGCTTCTTCCCAAGCAGAGAAGGGCAGAGGTGCCAAGTGGACCACCACTCCATTTGCATTTTCCCCACTGACTGAAGTTTCCACCCACACAAAACCATGCTTTAGGTGAATACATTCCATTCAAAAATCCCATCACTTATTCCAACCGGATGAAAATGGAACATTTTGTACCAGATAATTTGGTCTGTATATTTTTATAAACAAAACTGTTTTGCAACAAGCGTGATCCTATCAAGACCATTTGTATTAATAAAATGGTATTTTTGTAATAAAAATATTCTTTGGCAAAGTGTTTGCCTGACTTTATTAGCACCATTAAGAATCCTCTTGCATTTCCTTTTTTCTCAGCAGCTCGCAAGGAGGCATGTTCAGAATTTCATTACTTGAAAATGAGGCAATAAATAAAAAATAAAGAGTAATTTGTACTCCAATAATGGCTTCCTCTTCAGAGCATTTTGGGAAAAAAGAAAACCAACAAACAAAACAAAACCAAACCCAAAACCATGATTTAACCGTCCCTCTCGTAACGCAGCTATTCCCTCTTTTTATAGCTGGGAGAAACACCTCCTGAGAGAGCCTCTGCTCATTTCAGATGCCCACGTTCTGAGTGCCAAGATCCTGATTTACCACGGTTTATTGTGCTTAGACTCAGTGGATACAACAGGTACTCAAGCGCTTGGGACAAGCGAGACACCGGCATCTCAGGTCAGCTCTCCTAGACTACTGGAAGCTGACGATGATCTGGGCAGAATTTGGGCAAATCAGAATCTGGGCCTGTGCTCACTCCCAGCCCCAGGCTTATCCGGGAATTCCAGCGCTCAGCAGGAAGGAGGCAGCACCCACTGCCTCACACCAGTCTTTTCCAAACACACTCGGGCTATTTTGTATGTTTTGTTAAGCAGGAAGAACCACATTAACCGCTTGATCGACTCCACTCTTTTGTCCATTTACACTGCGTTCCCATTGGTCTACGTTTAAAGATAAAGAAGAATTCTTGGTATTTAAAAATTTTTTAATGTCTTCTCATGCCAGAATTGGCAGACATCTCTGCGGCTACAGAATAGGCAGGAAGGCAGGACTGGCTCTGTGGAAGAATTGTTTCTTTCATTTTCTTCCCACTTTAATGTGGCTGATATTGATTTTAAACCTTGTTGGCACTCTGCAGTAAGAAGAGTGACAAATCTTCTTTCATCCAGAAAAGTATCAAATAGGTGTAGCTCCAATTTTAAAGCAGCCCCATCAAGTAATTTAGTTCCAAAAGGGATGATGGCTTTCCTGGCAGTGTGGGATTGGCCGTATCAGATGCAGCGGAGCACAGGATCACAAGTCTCGCTGCTTCATTCCATCAACGACCCCTGTTTCATCCTGTGCTCCAGGGGAAGATGAAAGGCCTCTGTAATGCATCCTAAGCTGTAGCCATATGGAAAAGTCTTGTAGAATGTAAAATGGATAAGCAAACACAGCCCTACAGAAATACTGGGACACTACAGCTTTCATTTCTAAAATCCCAAAGAGATTAAAAGACCAATCATACTGTCCTTAATTTCCTACAGTAGGGAAGCATTTCGCTGTTACATGCTAAATGTGGTAATGATGAGGGCTTTTCAGCACAAAAAAAAACAACGTAGGAGAGAATGCCTAGATGCCTTGGTGCCCAAACCTGCGAAAACCCCAATTCTTAACTGCTACTGTTTGCTATGCAGGCAGGCAGGATCTGCCTGTACCTTCAGTATTGTACAATAACAGTAACCATAAAGATTCAGAATGAGCACAAGGACCAGTGAGACCATTAATAATAGCAATAAATGCTGTTCTGCATGAAGAAAACACTTACCCAAGGAATAAAAAAAGTCATTTTAGAATACGTTATGTCCTCTGTGAAATTCCCACCGCATTTGTACAATACGGTGGCAATTATGAAGCAGCTTCTCATCTCAGCAAACACCCCCTGCAATCAGATGTTACTCAGGGCATCAGCTCCAAGCAGGGCTGCTCCTGAGCCGCAAACCCCCCACTGCCCTCAGTCACACAGTTCTGCAGCTCATTCCTTCTCTCCCCCAGGGGTAAATGCAGCTCTGACCCTGCCTGCTGCTGGGGTTACTCCTTTGATGGAGAGCCCCCAGGCTGCTGTGCTGTGCTAAGTTGCTGCAGGATGTTACACAGCTCAGCACCCACCATGTTGTGCAACGAGAGCCTACCCCCGGCAGGCAACTTAGGACTGTGTCAGACCGGCATGAAAACAAGCCTGGAAGCTAAAGGAGAGAAGATTAAAGCGAAGCAGCAGCATGTTTTTTAATTGTTCCTTAGAATTTCTAATCTAGTTAATGGCCCTTCCAGCCCATCTTGTGTAAAGAAATGAGCATGTGGCATGTACTGAAGGAGGATCAACACTGACACACCAACAGATGCGCTTATTGGCACAAGAGACTGGATTAGTTTTTGGACCACGTTTTTCACTCACTTGCTAGCCAGCAGCAACTTGCTTTTTTGGAGGCAACAGGAGGGATCAAACAATCACTGCAGAGGGATATTAGTTCCCTGGCACTTAATCTTCTTCCATTACAGATTCTTTGCTCCAACAAGAGACAAGGCTGCCGTTCCTTCCCTCTGACTCACTGGCAATCCTTTATCCATCTCTGTTTTGCTGCTTTGGAGATTTTTTTGGCTGGAGTATGATCAGCTCAGGCTGCTCTATTATTCTCTGTCTCCATATTTCCAACACTCCTTTCTCCTTCATCACTGCTCCTCACAGTGGAAGCTTGAAAATTATCACAGTACTCCAAAGTAAAATACACCCAGCCTAACTCTGTGCTGTTTGGTGCACCTGCTTGAAGTGAGTGTTTCGTGTTGCACAGCCCCAAGCACGTGTGGTGCCCAGCTGACTGACGGGGGAGGCAGCTAGTGGCTGACAGCATACATAGGGCACCAACTCCATTCTTTCCCCTTGGGAGACCCAACCACCAGTGACAGACAGAGCACTACTGGTGGGAGGAAGACTGGAGAAACACAGTCTGACTGAATGCTGGGTGGCTGGAGGGGATGAGTTGCAGAACTCCCAGGAGTTTTGCTGGCCACCAGAGCTAATGTCTCAACAAACAGTATTTGAGGTGTTCCTGGCTCACAGAGTCCCAGACCCAAATGTCATCCCACAGTTGTTGCTGGCTCCCCAGGAGGTGAGGACCCTCTATCCAAAAATGCAGGCATGAATGGCAGCAAAAGGCTCTGTTATCCTTTCTGCAGCCAGAGCAGTGAGGCACCAGTCTTCCACCAGCCCTGCAGATCAAAACCCCCAGTTCAGCAGTGCAACAGGGGTGGTGGAGAGCACACATCCAATTCATGACTGCCAATAATAATATGAAGTTCAGAGATGTTTTCTTGTGCCAGCAGTAGCTAGCTATCTGCCTGGTAACCTGAAGGATTTACAGGATGGCACAGGGAGCAGTAGGTTTCAGACTCCTGGTGACTCACTGTGCTCACCTGGAGCTCCTCCTGCATTTGTACAAGCGGCAGCTACAGATCCTGAGGTTGCACAATGATGTGGACTGAAAAGCCCCAAAAAGCCAATTCCTTCCTCACCAGGGATGCCACTCTCTAGAAATATAATAATATTCCCTCCCAGAGCTCCCCGCCAAACACAAGTCCATCGGGAGGAGAGAATACGCTGGACAGTAAAATACTGTAACTGTCTGTTAATGCCATTTGGGATGCTGTTGAAAGAATTTTGGAACAAGCATGAGACTTTTTGGATGCTCAAACACTGAATGAGTCAAAAAATCATCTGTGTCCTACAGAGAAACATTTTAGAAAACAAAGCAATTGGCTTTGAGCACCATGATGTAACCTTGCTTTTTCCTCCCCTTATTGTAAGTGCATCTCTGGGTGTTTGCTTTTAAAGCTGTATCCATTAATAATGTGCCTTTATATTTATTTAGAGATATGTAAAACAAGGAGCGCTTATCCGTAGCCCCAGGCAACCCAACAATTTTAATATATAAACAGCTATATAAATGAACCTCATAATTGTCCAACAAAAGCTTCAGTAACAAAGAACCCCATCTGCACACCATCTCTTCTCAGGATGCTCAAAATTCAGCATCCACTTCAGCAGCCAAGAGGAATAAATAAGCTTTCCAAGGGAACCAGCTCAGGTTATTGCAGATCAAATGAAGGAACAAGGTGTTTGCCTTTTCTTAACTTAAAAAAGAAAAAAAAAAACCAACAACCCCACACCCACAAATGGAAAAACACGGGCCAGATTTTCAAGCAAGCTCGGCACATTGCCTGCTTAAATTACACTCACATGCAAGCGCATGCAAATGCGCCGTTCCCCTGGTCATCTGCCTGAACTGCATCCACATTTTCCTCAAATGCCTCCTCTGAGCACAACATGACACGCACAAGCAGCCTCCCCAGCCGCTCAGAAATCAGAGCATGGGTGCACTGTGGGAGCAGAGGAAACACCTGCATTCCTCTGCAGCAAAAACGCAGCTGAAATAATGATGAGTCTGACAAAAGCCTGACTGAGCGCAAAGGGCAGAGTGCTGGGACTGCAGAGCTGAGGGGCTCCACTAGCTCCTTGGCAGGGGGGGAATCATCACCCCCTTATGCTTTTGCCTGCATTATAGGTGGGGAAAAAAAGCCAGGTAAAAATAAGCAACCATTTTCAGTTTGTGCTGCAGTCCTCAGATGGGCACTAACCGCCACTGCTGGAGCCCACACAGGGCTGCTGCACTCAGCTTCGCTGTGTGTTGCAGAATGTTGGGGGGTGCAGCAAGGAGTGGCATGACATCTTTCTTTCATGGACAGCAAATGTGCCCCTGTGCAGGGCCAGCCACCACTTCAGGCTGAGCTCTGCTCTCCCTTCTGCACTCCTCTGTCAGGACAGGGCTGGGGGAGCCCTCTTTTCCCTGGGAGATGCCGCTAGTGTCCTGGCCAAGCATCATGGCCCTGCATCCAGGAGAGCAGAGATCAGCAAGAAGGCCCTTCCTCCACCTGACAGTCTGTTTTCCTGTCTGGAGTTATAACAAAGCACCACAAGAAAGAAGATGGAGAATTCTTGTGAGCACAGTCCAGACATCATGTTTTAATCTCCTTCCCTCCACCTACTCGATCCAAAAGAATAATGTAACAAACTTGGAAGGGTCCTTCCTGTTGCAAAACCCCACTCCTCCCTTCTAGCCACCCCTTTGAGAGGAAAAGCCCCACAAAGATCTCCTTGGAGTGAGGGGAGAATGTCTGCTTTGCCCCTCCAGCTCTCATGGCATTCAGAGAGGAGCAGAGGCCCATGCTCTCCACTCAAAGTCCCCACTCAGAACAGCATTGCAGCGCCTTGAGCTCGTCCCTGAGCACAACCCTTCGAGTCTGAACAGCTCTGCTGGCTCCTGCCTTGGGCAAGGTTTCAGTTTCCCTGTGGCTTGATGACGTGATTTGGGCAGGATTTATGAGACTCAGAAAAAAGCACAATTAATTCTAATAGGCAATGGAGCGAATTTTTTTTTTCCTTGCTCTCTTTTCTTCTTTTTGCTGGCTTCTAGGACCAAAGCAATGAGTTGGCAAAAGCCTGCCATGTTGGCTGAAGCCTGAATTTTTAGCCAAAATCTTTGCTCCAAGTCTAGTTGAATTAATTTCCTAATGTTTCTAAAATATTTTCTTTTCTATAAGATGACTGAGGAGCCATTGACATTGCAGTTGAATAGCATTCAAAATGCAGCACTCTGTGTCCTGTTGGCCAGCCCCATCTCTGCCAGATCTCCACAGCAGCTGCATCCGTGAGGAAGAAGCAAAGGCTATGCCCCAGGTGCTGAGGAGAGGCGATGGCGAGGTAGAAACATGCCCTCTAGCACAGCGGGAACAGGACACATGCAGGTACCTGCCCTGTGCTCAGGGAGTGGACAAACACAAACCGAAGGCAAAGGAGCACAACCTTTGCTTGAAACCATGTACACTGTGGAAGGCAAAGCCTGAATCTCAGCTCTGCACATCCCCACATCTAATCACCAATAACTCACTGTTCTGGACCTGTTTTAGCTGTGTCATTTAGGGTAAGACAGGATGCTGTTTGCTAGGTAAATCCAGCTGTCAGCAGGGATCACGCTGCGCTCTGCCACACACGTGCACATCCCCCTCACATGTGCCCATCTGTATCCCATGGAAACTAACTCATTTTCTTACTCCAAAACAAAGACCGGACAGAAAGCATGTGGCTTGGTTTTACCTGCAGGGAAATGCTACAGCATCAGCAAATTCTGTGTGACAGGGCTAATTCCCTCACAAAGGCATGCTTTGCCCATGCAGCGTGAGGAGGGTGGCAGCCCACATAGGTTAGTTACTTGTTTCTTGCTACATTTCTGAAAAAGAGAAGGAGAAGAAAAACAAAACAAAACGCGCGCGCACACACACACACACACACACACAAAAAGCTCTTCAGACTAGCACAAGAGGAAATGAAAAGGGAAACTTTGATATTTCTCATCCCTGCAAAAAGCCCCGCAGCCGGTTGCAGCACTTTGTCATCACAACTGCTCGGCTTGCGGTCAGCAGCACCGCCATCCCGTCAGGCCTTGCACCAGCTCAATCATTATATCAATAAGGAAGTACAATCACTTAACCACAAAGTCAGTTTCTTTTCTAAGCCTTTGTGTTGCCTCAGAAGGCTTTCAAATAAGATGCTTTCCTGTTTTTGAAACCGGGCATCCGTATGGTTTGCAGGTTACTCAAACGACCTTATCACTTGAAGCAACCCTTGCATGGATTTCAAAACTGCTTACTCTAGAGCTCCCTTCCCCTCTCCACACGTATCTATTTACTCACAGGGATCCTTATTTACAGTGTCTTCTTGCCAAGTGCTGACAGAGAAGAAAAAGCCCTTGGTTACACATTAAGCTTTATCACCGGGGCGTTTATGCCAGACCGCCTCTAAGCACAGCTTGCTGGCCGGCCTCATCTTTGGGCACGCCACGGGAAGGTGCCCACTGCACCACATTTCCAGGGGCAGGGCTCCTCACCCTCACCTGGGCCCAACAGGCCACTCAGAGAAAACGCAGGTTTATTTTCAGACAGCATGGTGAGCTCCTTGCAACACCACTAAAGGACAAATCACCAGGAGAGAGCTGCTGCTGATTGCAGGGCACAGAGAGGGCTGCCCATAGGAAAAATCCTGACCTAAAACTTACACAGCGTGCAAGTGAAAACCAATTCATCTCCTGGAAAGGGTGAAATGAAGAGGACCGTGATACAAGAACAAGCTGTGCAGAAGATCTGGAAAACCCAGCTTCAAGATGCCTGTTTTGCACAGCAGCTTCAGAGAGATCTGCCAAACGTAACTGTTTCATTTGACAGTCATTTTCTGGCTTAACTTCTGAGCTGGCTGGTGGCCATTACATATTGCACAATAAATGCCTGCAAAATTAATCATGAACTCCTTGCCTGGAACTCCCAGTGCTGCTCTCCTGAAGGGTACCTGCAGGCTTGTGGCTGCACTGCCAGCAGCTCTTCAGCCATGCTCAATAATGGCTCAGCCAGCAAGGACAAACCTTCACGAAAACAGCCCGTGAACTTTACTCTTCCCCTCCTGCTCCTGCAATCTGCTGGCTGGGATGCTCACCTTTGCTTACACATCATGACATCCACATGATAGCAGAGCACACCAGTGCTTATCAGCACATCACACTCTGCAGCCATTCTTGTCACAGTTACCACTGAGGTAAGGAAAGTCAGATGTTCAAGGCCAAGGAAGGACCTAGAGCGCCCTCATGGTTAGATACACTGACTTTTGCTCTAGCATGTGTGTAAACATGGGTGGCACAATGTCCACGTGTTGCAGTACCGCGTGAGTGCGGTGCTCTCCCTGCATCGCTGGCAAGAGGGCCCCGACTGCAGCAGCCTCAGCCTGCGGGAGCCTCCACATAGGAACCTCCAGATCCAGGGTGCCAGCTCTCACTGTGCTTCTAATTGAATTGCTCATTTAGAGAAAAAAAAAAAAAAAAAGTGAATTGCATTCCTGCTATTTTAATTAGTTCCTCTTATTTTGCACTCCTTGCCAAAAGACTAAATTGAATTGATCAACAAATATCCCAGTGAAATAACAAAGACACCAAGCAGGATTTTAAACACCTCCACAAAAAAGAAAAAATGCCTTTTCCTAACATTCCCCAAACCTATTTAATAGCAAAATGCAAAGGAATAAAACAAGGGTGATTAAAACCAGAGATAGCAAGCAGCAAACATTTTATTGCTATATTTTCTTACTTCTTTTTAACAAGGATAAAAATTAACTTGTGCAACCTCGGCCAGGAAGTGAGCGGATCTTTGAACTCTGCCATCTGGCTGGTGGGATGTGTGTATACACCGCCCCGGGTTACAGGTTAATCCTGCCAGTTCTGGTTATTTGTGGAGGCAGCCGGCCTCTCGCAAGCTTTTTTAGTCGTTGTCACAGAGAAGATCGCAGCTGAGCAAAAGACGACAACAGTTCTGGCTAATCCAAAATCGTCCTCTTCATCACAAGAGAAGATGTTGCAACACACACTGGCGACCCAACCACACGCTGCGAGCGGTGCAGCCCAGCCTGCCGAGCTGCTGCTGGGAGCCAGGCTGGAGCATGCCCAGCAGCTGGGAGCCCCACGTGATGACATCCAGCTCCATCTGGTGCTGTGCTCTGGCCCCCCTGGGCACTTTTCCATCCAGCCTCGCAAGCAGCTGGATCAATTTACTCTAGCCTACAGTGTGCTGCGCAGGCACAGACTGAAATTATTACTCATGGAAATCCCCTCTGCTTCAGTGCTTTGAACGAGGCATCAGGTAGCTTTCAAGCTCCTGACAATTAGTAGCCTTTGGTTGAGGGAGAGCAGCGTAAACACGCTGGAAGCTATGGGTTTCAAAACAGCTTGCTTAGCTTCTAGTAAATTAAAGGGAGTGGGCGGTTGAGGCACACAGTAATATTATCCAGCAGAGTGTGGTCTTCATTGACGTCACCGGACATTTTTTTTCTCTCCTTGTCTCTGTCTGCCTGCAAGAGGCATGGGGAGGTTAGCTTGGTGACGGCAGCGTGGCTCACACCGCCTGGAGCTGCCGGCTTTTCATTAAGGCCGGGCGCAGATGCTGCCATACTGCAAATAGCAAGGCAAAAATACATGCAAGTCATTTCAGAGGAGGAAAAACTGCTGGAAACAGAAATCTTGCTATACGTACTTCTCTTCATGTTGCATGATTAACTGCTCTGACTAAGACAACGCTCTTCCTGTGGCCAAGCACACATCCTCCTCTCAGATTTTGCTTGAAATAGCATATTTGACCATGACCCCTCCCCTGCAGCTACTGTGCTCATCCCAGCGTAGTTCTGTGGTGTCTGTGACTGTGTTTTCTCAGTGTCACAGATCTCCTTATTTTCTCTGAGCCCCCACACTTCAGGCTGCATTCATTGTACGAAAGCTGCCAGCTTTGCACTGAAAGTATGCCAAGAAGTTCAGCAGAAAAAAATTGTTATGCTTACAGCAAACTTTTGGAAACATGAACTGCATGTGAGCATGTGCAGGGGTGCGCCTGCAATGTTTTCATGCACTGCTATTTGTACACTGCATAAAAGCTGCCTGGACAGCAATAAAGGGATGCGCAACACTGGAGAAAAGTATTGCAAGTAAGAAAACCGACCCACCTAAGGCCCAGAGATATCACACTGCCTACAAAATGCAACAGTGCAGCACCTTCATTTTCTGTGCAAAAAAAACTTTGAAACATAAAGCCTACTCAGGCCAGAAGTTTTTCAGGTTCACAAAAGACAAAAGGGACTTTTTCACAACAAAAATGTGTACTAACGCGGCTCTGCCAGATTCTGACTCAACACAGACACATGCATACTTTTCAAAGTGGAAGATTTTTCCAGTAATCTAACGGACTGAATGAGCTCATCATGACCCACTGAGCAAGTTTTCTTAGTATTCCTTTCAAGCAAGGGAATAGCTTTGGTGTTTGCACTCATTTGACTTTTCCTCTCTTCCCAAAACTTTGTTCCTCTCATAAACCACCCTTTCCATCAGGCTTCTTGTGCTAAAAGAGCCATTTTTTCCCCTGTGGGGCCACAGGACCTAAGTAAATATCGTTGGGCCATTAAGAACCAGCTGCATTAACGAAACAACAGTGCAGGCACCATTGCGTTTCAGGATCTCCAGGACAAGCGAGGGAAAAGAGGACGTCTGAGGAAACCGAGATGTGTGGCCATTCCCCACAACCCCACAGAGATAGACAGTAGGACACCATGCAGAAGGAAATGTAAGTGGAAGAACTAGTCCTGTGATAAATAAATTATATGGTCTCTAACCTTGGCACCTTCTCCTCGTCCATTTCCCAGTCTACCAATTTTCTTGCGACCATCCATGCAGCTTGGTGGCACTCTATCTGCTCTTCTGAGGGGCTTTTTGTGCTGCTTTCTAAAACTATGAAACTGAAATTTGAGGGTACACAAATTGCTGCAAAGGTTGAGAGCAAGGTCTTGAATCAAGTCATGTTTGGGAGGGAAACTACAGTTCCCATGGGGCCACTGCCGTAGACCTGGCCTTGATACAAACTCCTTGTACTCCGAATTGCAGATTTCTTCAGATAAGCATTGCACAACACCACTCTGCTCTGCAGAGAAGCTGCTGATGTCCCCTTGAGTGCCTTGTCTTTCAGGATTCGTTCTCAGCCTGTATCAGTGCATTTTAGGAAAAAAACAACACAAGGGATTAAGAGCTGCCCGTAATTAGAACTCTGCAAGGCAGTGCCTGCAGGTTAATGGATGCTTTATCTCCAAGCTGCACTTCTGAGCTGTAGCCACCAACCTATGCTCCCTTCTTTCTGCAAATGGAAAGTCCCTGCTGCTTTACACAATAGCAAAAGAAAGTTATCCTATGGATTTGTGGCACAGTTTAGTGGGCATGGTGGTGATGCGTTGATGATTGGACTAGATGCTCTTAAGGGGTTTTTCCAACTGTAATGATTCCATGACTTTGAAAGAAGAATATTTGTGAATAGGTAAATGCTAAGCAACGCCTTTGCTTAAAAGAAAGCATTCTCCCATGGTCAGACCTTACAGTACAACCCAGGCTGCAGCCTATTTTTCCTCCACTATCTCACTGAGGCCAATGGGAGAAGACCTAGTGCCCTGTCTCATGGCATCAGTGCCCTGGCCATGTATGTTCAGAGCTCAGCTGCAGCCATAACGGTCCCAGGCATCATTTGCCCAACCCGGGAAGATGAGGTGGAAAGGAAATCCACAGGGGTTCTCCACTTCCCCTTTTCAGCCGTGTTTTGAAATATGGTCAAGTCCTGGCCATGCAGATCTGCAGAGCTATCTTTGGCCACCATGCCATGTGAAAGCAGAGCTCAAGCTCAGGTTTTGTGTTCCAAATAAGACTGAGAAAAATGTCCCAGCTTGTTCTGTTGAACTGAGGCTGCCAATGTACAGTGGTTTCATGACACAGGACCTGATGGCAGCTGCCAACTCATTTTGGGCTGGCCACTAAACAGCCTCTTATTACCATAAGTCTGAGCCCCCACCTTGCAGAGTTGGGAACAAGACCATCGTGTGTAGCAGTGCTTGTCACCCCGGATAAACGTAAGTGGAAATGTTAAATGTTCCACAAGCCTGGCCCCTGGAAAGCATCCTTTGGGACTGCTTCTGGCAAACTCCAGTGAGGAGCATACAGCTATGGAGGGCTGCATATCTCAGTCTGTAACCAGACTCTTCTTTACAGAAATGCCTTGGATTCTTATGGCCCTTGCTCTCCCTCTTTGCAGAGCCTTCCAAGATGGTATTTCTGTGCCCAAATAAAGGTCAGGGTTCCTGCTCTGATAAATGAGGACTGGCTAGGGGCAGATTCAGCTGACAGTGTCATCTGATCCGCGCAGCTGTGCATAAACCCTGAACCAGTTCCCTTCTTATGTCCCTTTTGGGCCAGGCACGAAGCTTGGGGACATCTGTTAGTTCCTGAATTACAGCGCGCGTGCAGTAACGGCCATGCCCCTGCTTGGAGAGCTCATGTTTGTTATTTTCCAGACTTTGCATCATCTACACACACACAGCTGGACCGCAGCTTCCGGTCACTGCCTCTACCATATGCAGCTGCTGGAGTGAATGGAGGCACCGTGAGCATATGGCTGCCCGACCCAAAAAATAAAAATAAAAGGAAGACATTTGCATTTCCTCTTTTCTTGTCTTGCTAAATCCTTCCCTTCAAGAAATTATGCAAAGCTCTGCTAAAGCAGTGTTATACCTGCCATGAGTGCAGCAGACGCAGCTGCTGGGGAGGTCTCAGAGCCATCCCACATACTCAGGCATCTCCACACCATCCATGTTGCCTTGAAAATTCCACAGCGGTCCACGGGACAGAATGAACCTTTGCTCCACCAGCCCAACACACAGCTTGCTTACCCAGAGGAATGCAGCCAGCAGTGCTTTGGTGTTTCTTATGCCCCACAGAAGCCTTCTAGGCCCTGCCACAGCCTCAGTAGTCCTACCAGCTCTGCAGGATAGCAGTCTCAGCCCATTGCCCGCTGCATCCCCCCCACCCCATGCTCCTTGCACATCCCTGAGGGAACACACTGCCCAGCTCAGCAGCACTGAATCATCACCAGCCATGGCTGCCCACCCCAGCTGGAGACTGCAGGGCCAGGCCTTGTGCAGGCATGCTGCTGTGTTCAGCCACCTTGATATCACTGCCAGCTGAATCAAGCCCCTCTACAGTCCTCCCAAAACCCCCACATTCCCAAATTTTGAAGAGCAGGAATATATGCCTTGTAAATCAGCAAATCTGGCCCTGAATGCATCCAAAATTCATGATCAAATGCTTCAGAGTATTTAAGATCCAGGCAACATCATTCTCCAAAGGGCTCCTTCATTTAAGTCAGTGAAAAGGTAGAAACTTGTACTGCAGAACAACAGAGGCCTTGGAAATCTGTGTGAGGAAAGACAACACAAAATGGAGACACCAACAAACAGTCTCCTCAGGACAAGCAAGAATGAGAACAGCCTCCATTTTCCGTACTTGGTGCTTAAGATAACCCCCATCTGATCCACAGATGAAAACTCCACAGCCCATGATGTACCAACTCCAGAAGAAACAGCTGTGCCTTGGGATCATGCCCTGAGCCTGTCCACCAGCTCTCAGCCCTGAGGGACCCGCAGCACTGTGGCCGGAGACTGCAGGCCCGGTGTAGGCATGAGTCTAGCACACAGCACTGGGGCTGACGGCCTGATATCCATATCATCAGCATACAGTTACAGGTTTTCTTTGGGCTAACTGCAGCATGGCTCTGCAGACAGTCAGTGTGATCCTGTAGAGCACCTTCCATTTTGGTCTCTTGCACAGTGCATCCAGCCTGTGCACTCTGAGACCACCCCATGATGTAACCCAAAGCAGAATATGTGGGAACAACAAGAAGGTTTGCTCTGGAGAGCATTCTCCAGCTGAACCAAGCTGGTAACAGCAGCACATCCACCTTATCCCTCTGACCTGGGCACACAAACGGAAGAGGAGAAGGGGCAAGTACAGGACAGAGTCACAGCACTACTGTTCACCATAATTAGTACAAGCAGCCCAAGAAGCTCCAGGCATTCTGATGTCCTGCAAAATAAGTGCCCGCTGCTCTTCCCACTACTGCCAACCCATGTACTTCCCTCCACCACACAGTGCAGGAGGCACAAGTAAGAGCACAGAGGGCAGGGTCCAACCTCATCTCTCAGTCAGCCCATCCTCCTTGAGGAGACAGCAGCTGTGTGGACTGACATGCAGCCCAGGCAGCTCCAGCCAAGAACTACTGATAGAAAAATAGGAAACTTTGTCATTGTAAAAGCAAGAGGTGATGGTCATGCTACAGCGAGGGGCTTGTGATGTTATAACACAGTGGAAAGCATAGCAATGGAAGCGTAGTAGTGAAGCCCTAACCTGCACCAAGCGAGAATATGCTCAAATGCAGCAGCTGTAGAGACAGTAACACAGGAAAGAATCTACTTACCCTTTGAAGACTTCAGGAACACAGGGACCCCCAGAAAAATACCCTTTCCTCCCCTGCCAACCTTTAAATGAGGTCTGGGAAGAGGTGGATCCTGGCTCCACTCCTTCTGGGTACTCAGATGTATTGCATGCACCTGAGCTCCCCTGGGTTGGCCCTGCCTTCCCACCAGGTGCTCAATCACTGATTCAGACTATGACTTAGCATTTCTGTTACAGGACTCCAGAGTGGTTTCACCACCAGCATGTAAGGTATGGCCATATCTCTAATAGCAGGTATGACGTAGCTTGGGCATCCCTCTCCAAGACCAGCACTCAACCCACTTCTGTGAGATAACATCTGTAGGGTTGAGATGCCTGTGGGTAAGAGAGCATAAGGGTTAGTTTTAAGAAGCCAGCAGTACCTAGTCTGAAGCATTACTGCAGGCATAGGAGCAGATAACCCAGTGGTTAGACAACTGTCATAACAATCATTCTCAAGTAAGGCCCAGATGAAAACAAAAGTGTCAATTTACAAAATCCAAACCAAGCAGCAGTTGCAGAAATTTATGGGACTTGTCCATAAAGAACAGCAAAGATCCCAACGCCTCCACTGATCTGGCACTTTCAGCCTGTAGCTGACCCATGCACCAAAATCTGATGCTCTGACTTACGCAGTTCTCCAGCTGTGGGCCCATTCATGTTTCCTAAGTTGGGAGGGAGGGAGTATTTGGGATGACATGCTCACACTTTCTCTTCTAACCTAACACAGTCTTTGGGGCTTTTCTGTATTCCTGGCTCCTCTCCTCTTTCCATCTGGTGCTGTCCTGGGACAGCCCACACCGCCAGATACAAAAGGTTTCTCTTTTCCATTGTACTGCTGTCTGCCTGCTTAAGCCTGTGTGTGGTCAGTGCCCTCAGCAATGCTTCAACAGGGCAGCTGCAGTGAGAAATGTGTTGAGCTGAAGCAGGAGAGGAAACGGTGGTCAGGCAAGAGGCATAAATATTTAAGAAAATGCATCAAAGCTATGGAATGAGGATGAAAGGGATTAATGTTTGTTTTCAGAGATGTGCAAAACTCAACTAGCCATGTCTCTGGCTTTATGGGGAAGAACAGAGACAGGAAGATAAAAGCAAACACTTGTGACAGGGAAGGTGGTGCAAAACCAGGAAAGTGCCGAGCAGGAATGTTTTGAGTGCCACGAAAACAGCAGGGCCATGCCGAGCAGCCAGATGCCCAAGGAGTGTTATTTTTGGACAGCACAACTGACTTGGAGGGAAGTGTGACATTTACTGAGTCACCTCCACCACTTCCTGCAACACCTGGAGCTGACTCTAAAAGCTCTCATTTAGATACTGAGAACTCACTCACTGCTCAGGCTCAAAATAACACAGTTTACTTTCATTTTTTTTTCTGCAAAGCTCTGCTGAAACCACGATGTGTGATGCAACAGCCTCCGGTGCAGATCCCACCGCCGTGTGCTTTTCACTATGAAAAAGTGATTTAACAGTCATCAGTCATCTGTGGCTTCTCCAGGAGGTAATCAGTGACATCTTACTGCGTCCTCCCTGGATCCAGCAACCAACTGTAAGAATTTCTATTTCAAAGCAGCCTGAACTGTGCTGCATCTTGAGCCGGGATTGAGTTTTCTCCGTTTCCTCTGACTGCAGTGAGCTGCAGCCTCCTCCAACCCAAGCACATGCAGCATTGCTGCAGCACAAGCTGAAGCCATTTTGAAGGACAGCACTGAACCTCTCCACCTCAATGAAGGGTCACCTATTTCTCCAGAGTCCTGCCTGCCCCTGCCAGAGCCTTCCAAATTTGAGCAACATCTTCAAAGAGAAAGAAATTAAAAGAAAAGCCAATTTGAGTTCATATATATATGGTTTCAGATTTAGTATATTCTTAGACATTTTCTTACACATATTCTTATACATCCAAAATTATACATCCATCTTATACATCCATGATAAATAGTGCCCTGGGCAACCTGATCTGATGCTTGCAGCAGTGGTTGGCAACCCTGCTGGTGACAAGGGATAGAGACTGGATGATCTTTGAGGTCCCTTTCAACCCTAGCCGTTCTATGATTCTATGATTTCTTCTGCTTTTGAATATTCCCCTTGCTAGAGCTGTAAAACTCCAATGGATTCAGAGAGTATGAAACCACTGAAGCTTTAATGCTCCCACTCCTGTTTTGCTGTTTAGTCTATTAATGTGAAAAGGACAGATTGTGTCCTTTTCCCATTAATACCACCTTGGTATTATAGAAATTGCACAACATTTCACATCCAATCCAGAAACATTTTCAGTGCTTCTGTCAAAAGCCAAAGCTGAATAACAACCATTTTGGCCTTACAAAGGTGTAATCGTTCATTAAGAGCAGTTCTGGTCACAGAGAATTCGCCACTTAAGCCCAAGTGCCTTCATTGTCAGGGCAGCTATTGAAACAACTGCTTGGACAGGATATGACATGAATGTTTAGTCTGTGTGGAAAAAGAAGAAAAAAAAAAAACAACATTGAATCCTAGCTTCCGGAAAACAGCCAAGAGCTTTTTTCACTGCGTAGAAATGTCAAAGGTGAGGAAAGACCAGGCTTCCTCTAAGCAGAATGTCTCCTCGTGCACCACCCACCTGTGGAGGCAATGCGTGCAGGACTCTGGCTGCAGAGCCAGACAAGCATCCTGCTAGCTTTCCTGCACCACCAGTGATGGATCTCACATGCCATTTCCAAGTTCACCTCTCCCTGACTTTGTCTGCTCTAGGTCCTGGATCCTGCCCATGGGGAGCTGCTTGGATGCTAAATTAAGGGTATTTTTTCATTCTTTGTTTTTGCAGTAGAGGGTTTGAGATCCACCTCCATTAAGCCAAGGTGTGAGAAGTTGGCCAGCCAACTGAGAGAAGTGTTCCAGTGGAAACTGGACAACAGGAATCCTTCCTCAGAAATGAGTGCTTAGGTTCTGAGGGTGCAAAATTTTACAGATAGTAAGTGAGGCTTGGCCATGGAAATGTGGAGAAAGGACAAAAACTACTCCTTTTGTATGAAATATGCAGTTATCTCATGGGCAGTTCCACTTGAGAGTCAAGCAGGAATAAAGGCCTGGGACTGACGAGAGCCACAGAACCATGCTGCTCAGCCAATGCATTCTGATCACAACCCCCAGGGACCTGCTGAGGAGTGGCTCTGCAGCACTCATTGCAGTGCAATGAGAGATGAGTACACACCGTGTGAAGAGCAAACCCACTGGTGTGGAGACTTCATAAAAGCTCCAGCTGCATGAAGGAGCTCTCTGCAGAATCTAAATTTGAGTGGAGACTTCAGTTGTTTTCAATCTTCTGCTTGTTTCTTTCATCTGGGATATTGACTAAAAGGTGCAGAGAAATGTAGCACGGACAATAAGTGGTCTGTTTTAAAAAAATATCATTGCTGTGTGGAATCTCCAGGTATTTGGAGGTTTCAGACAGGTGCACCACTGGACATTCAGTGCTGAAAAATGAGGTTGGACATAAGACAACAAAATGATCTTCTTTCCAGCTGGACTTACTTTACAGCCTGTCAGTCTGCCACCCTAAATGAGAGAGAGAAAAAAACATTTGTGATGTGGACCTGAGTTGAGATTTTCTGATCGACACTTTTTTTTTTACTCTTGCTGCTGGTAAGCCTGGGAATTTTTTTCAGCGAGCCCTTGAAAACCCAGTTTGAGTTGTGAGGCTCAAGGTGAGAACTGTGAAGCATACTTGTGCTTCCTTTATTGTGGGCTTTGCTGGAAGAAGAGGCAAGCTGAACTTACACTGCAAGATGAGGTTGATCACTGGGGAGATGCAGAGGCAAGAAAGAAGAGAGTCTCTCAAGGAGCCTGCAGTGGGGCTATGGGGACAAGTCTGGGTGCTCCAGAGGGAAACCTCCCATGGTGGTAGGGAGCAGGATCCTGTGCACCACAGTGTTCTTCACAGAACTGCAAGAAATGATAATTTATAGTGAATCCTTCCTGATTAAAGAGCATAAAGCTCTGCAGTTAATCAAGCTGATTAAACGAATCAAACTTGTTAAGAATGGTTTTATCAAAACATTTACATTTCTGTAGAGCAGAGATTCATGTGTCTTTGCATTGCAAAGTACACAGGTTGCCATGAGAGGACTAGGAAGAGGACAGGGAACATTAACCATGTGAAACACCAAGCCTCCTCCGCTGCCTCTCCCAGCATTCATTTAAACAAAGGAACTCCCTAGGCCATTAATTTTGTTACCCTGCAGGGTATCCTTTACCTTCTGGAAACAGAGACCTCACTGTCCACAGCAGGAGGCCTTCCTGACTTGTGGGTACTTCATCTCCAGGCCAATGTGCTGGAGGA
This sequence comes from Lagopus muta, assembly GCF_023343835.1. Classification (NCBI taxonomy): domain Eukaryota; kingdom Metazoa; phylum Chordata; class Aves; order Galliformes; family Phasianidae; genus Lagopus; species Lagopus muta. The sequence continues at coordinate 72,188,688 of NC_064434.1, forward strand.
GGTTCTGAGAGAGAAGAACCCTTTCCTGGCCCATGATGTCCCTCCATGGCATGCATCCAGGTGGAGCAGTGGCCTCTCCCCTCAGGTCTGAGACTGTCTAAAGAAAAAATAACAACACAAACTTTTTCATAGCTTCAATCCCAGCAGAGATAGGTCCAGTTAAGGTCTTGGTTGCCTAACTTCTAAATTTAGCCACTCAAACCTCAGCTGTAACTCTAGAGATATATACTGCTGTGGAGCACCAAAACTACAGTTCCTCTGACACATTACATCCTTCAGAGCAGGAGTGGTGAGGTCCCATGAACCCACACTGCTCCAGGGTGCTCCACCAGTGCATCTCCCATAAGCTACCTCTGATAGGGCTGAGCTGGCCATGCTGTGCACAGACAGACCAAGCCGTGAGGGCTGGCCACAGGCTGAGCAAGCATCCAGAGTTTTCTGATGGAGAGAGAAAGGCATCTCTCACACCTATTTTAGGATCAGGTAAATAATCTGTGGAGGTAGGTGGCTGCCTCCTGACTGGAGAGCAAGTCATGGCAAAGGGACTTGGGCTGAACACCTCACTTCTAGGCAGCAACAATACAGCAGTGCTCCCATACTCCCAGTGACACAGATACTGGTGGGCAACAAGCTGAGTCCAGGAGTTACAGCCACAGCAATATCCGGCACATTGAGGACTTGAACAGAGAGACCACAGGAGCCAGACTAAAGCAGCAACGGGAAAGTGCTTCCTTTTTCTCCTTAAGAGCATGTTCCAAGGGAAGATCTGCAGATTCAGCATCTTACAGCCAGTTCTGCTTAGGCAAAGACAAACTTGGCATGGGCACTCTATCTTCCTTGCCATATGCTCTATTCGTTCGAGAGTTGTTTTTCCTGCAGGGGAGGGTGGATTGGCAGGTATGGAAAGATATTCATTAAAATAACTTTGGCTGTTTCCTTGTGCTGGAAACAGTTTGATTTTTACCATCTCCAGTTTGATTTTTAATTCTCATGCTCAGAACAAGCCTGGAACAAAGACATTTCTCTGGGAGCATGACAGATACTTTCAGGAGTGTCTGAAAGGCCACACTCCCCATGCAGCAGCTCATGGTGGCATATTTCTAAAGAGAGTGGTAGAAACCAAGAGCCTGATAATAAAAGTAACACACATTATGAAAGCAAACATATTGACATGCAGTGCAACAAGCTGGGCTTCCATAAAGTACCTTATCTGCTTCTGTGCAAACCACTTGCCTGGTTTTCAAACAACAGGTTTCTTGGAGGATGCGTGAACTAAATTACCTATTGCATTTTGCACCGCTTGTCAGATGAATGAGATCCTTTTCAGTGGAAGGACAGACATTCGACTATTTTAGGTTCAAGGATTCTGACCAATTTCTTCCCAAAAGTGGCTGGAGTTGAATAGCCAAAGAAAATGCATGCACTTAATGGGGCTTAAATGCTGCAGGGAACTGCACAGAGATGGACAGAAGCCTGAGGGGCAGCAACAATCTCCAGGACCAGGACTTAATGCTCAGAGAAAGTGCCAGAGCTGCTGATAGCAGCCGTTGTGAATGTACATGCACGTTCTGCTCTTTAAATGTACATGTTATTTTCAGTTAAAAAGAAGCTCACATTCATTGTCAGATTTCTATGATTGTTCTGCACCAAATGGCTTCCAGGTCTCTCCATAGGCTCTAGCTCATTTTCATTCACCTCTGCAAACAAAGCTTTAAAGGATTCAGATCTCAAAAAGAGAAAACTCAGCATAGCAGCCACAGGAAAACTGGGTGGATCAGATATTTCCTGCAGTTTTGGAGCAGCTCCCAGTCCCCTGCTTAGGGCAACACAACAGGAGCTGCCTCGAGACCCCGTGCCTCTGTCTTTCCCTGCCTGGGAGGCCAGGTCCTCCTGTCAGCCCGCTGTGTGCAACTCACCGCTGTGTTCAGTGCAGCTGTATGTGGGAAGGAATTGTTTCCCAGGATGATGGAATATGAACCTACAAAGCATTTCTTTTTACAAAAGGGTTCTTTTGGATTTAGTAATGAGGAAGGGAAAAATGACTGAGCTGTATATTCTTGTTATGATTTTAGACTCATAAATGATCCTTCTGAGATGGGGGATTGAGAAGGAGAACAGCATCCAAAAAGCTCCCACCTGGAACACGGGCAATGCAATGAAACGTATTTGGAGAAATCTCTGAACAGAGAAAACAACTGCAGGCACTTGCACGCCAAAGAAGACATTGGCAAACTGGGCAGCATTCAGCAAAGAATAACAACAGAATCACTAAGTAATTAAATAACTAAATATTAACATCATAATATTTGTTATGATTTATAATATTTATTATAAATAATAAATTAAATAACTAAATATTACAGGTTGAGTAAATAAATCCCATAGAGGGTGATAAAATCATTTGATGTTGTCACCTTGAAGGGGAGCGTCCCTGTCATGTAGCGAGCATCTGGGTGCCCTTAGGAGCAGAAGTGGGCTCTGTCCATGAGAGGGGCTTACCAGGGATCAGCGGTGGGTGGAAGAGGTCCTCCTTCAAGAAGGGCCACTATTCAGGGGCTGGTCTTCTGGAAGAAGATCCCAGCAATAGCTTAAGGCACATGTTTCAAATTCTTCCCTTTACTTTTCCCACAGATGCAAGGGAAAGAGAAATCCCACATTTCTCTTCATGCTTTACCGTGGCTTGCCAGTACCAATCAGCTACCCAAAGGCACAGAGGCAGGATGCTATGAGCACACGTACTCCTTCCTTCTGGATCCATCCACAGAGCCTAAGTTTGCCATTCTGCCACCTGAGCACTGCCTGCAGTGAGAGTTGCATAACGCCTCCATTAATGACTGCTTTCCCTTACTTAGAGCTCTGCCAAAGCTCAACTGCTCATGCTGAGAAACTCTGTGCTGGAAGTGTGCCTCAGGCAGGCTCTTTTGGTAATTTTAAGCTAAAATAATTCAACTGTCTCCCAGAATAAGATTAGCAAGATATATGTTAGCTTGTTCTGTTCAAATAGAGAGATTAAGTGCCTCAGTCTTCAGAGACCGGCACTGACACTTAGCCAGGCAACCGGAATCTGCCTTTGTGGCTGTCGGAAGCTTTCCCACCTGTGGCCAAGTTCAACCCATACTGCCATAGCACTAACATCTTCTTCTGACACTGTGGGCCAGCAAAACAAAATAGGAGGCACTATTTTCTGCATTCGATCCTGCAGCTAAAAGCAGCTCTATCACAATGGCTATGCAAACGGGAGCTGTGCTCAGATGGCAAGGGCAATTTTAAATCAAGTGTTTCCTAACTACTGAGTGCCTGATCCCACAGACTTCCCATACTTTCAACCTGCTTTGGGTTTGTGTTATTTCCTCGATTTACAGGCAGCGAACTGAAATAAAGCTGCAGGAATGCCATGATGCGTCCCAGCAGCCATGGGACTCACCAGCAGCACTGGCTCTTGTTTTCCCATGTTAATTCCACAGTGCTTGAAAAGCAGATGAACTGAATGCTGACAAACCATCAGTCTCTGCTGAGGGAGCAGGCAGGAACGAGTTGCAGCCCTTGTCAGTGGGTTCCCCAAATATTTGCTGACAACAGAGAACTCCCACATGGCAGAAACCCCCAGGGCTGTTGCATCTCTTCTCAGCTGGAAGCATGGTATTCTGAGAGCATCTCCACCCTCTGCTCCAGCACTGCAGCATCCCTGTCAGTGTGGAAAAACAAATTCAAAGAGCTGCCGCTCCACACCTGCAGCACGAGGCTGCAGCACTTCTCCCAGCCTCTCGTCAGTGATTCAGCTGCCAGACCTGAACAAGTCTCCACTGAGCAGGTGCCTTCAGAGAATCCAGCCTCTGCCTCTCAGAAGTTTCTCTTGAGTGCCTGGGATCTGAGGCTGTTGTTTTTTTTTTTTTTTCTAAGGTTTCTTAGCTCAACCTTTTTTTCCCTGTGAAGAACAACCAAAGGCAAATTCCAGATATTTGCCAAATCTCAGGTCTCTGCTCCAAAGGCAGAAAGTGCTGGAATTTCTCAACTGATCAATTTTAGAACGTTTGAATATGAAGAAAAAAGATTGTTCCTCTCATCTCTTTCTTATAAGCAAGCAAAAATATTTTTGCTGAAGCTTCCCAAACAGATTCAGCTGAGGACAGATACTCAGAGCAGAACATGTCAACTCAGCAGTAAGCTGTTGGGGTTCCCAGGGGCTGGAGGCAAAGAAACAATTGGTCTTCAAACAAGAAACAATGGGCCTTGAAAATAGAGACGCCACAGTCATCAGACACATGCAATTTAAACAGAACTTCTGTTGAGCCAGCAGCAGAAAGAGCAGCACAGGTGCAGTGGATATGCTCTATGCAAGGAGGCCATGTACATGGTTTCACGCAAAAACAAACAAACAAACAAACAAATAGAGCCTCCTTACTCTTTTCTACTCTCTAACCCCTCTCTGCATTGCTTCTACCATTCTCTTTCCATTCTGTCCCTTCCCATCTCACACCCATTTCCCCTCCTTTGGAGCAGGATCATCACAGCCCCACATGCTGATGGTGGGTGTGCCAGGCAAGGGCTGCAGCAGTGCCTCCCCGAGCCCAGCCAGCAGCCTTGTGCCCCTTCCTCCCCTTGAGAGGTTCACACGGTTTGGTAAGCAAGCTTCCTGCCTCCTGCCCAGTCAGCTCTCTATTCATAGGCAAACTGCACTCCTCTGTTTGGCTCCCAGAGAAGATTAAGTATAAAAAGCTCTGAAAGTCTTGCTGCTGAGCCAGCAGGAAACTCAAACTGCTCAGAGCATGGGAACCAATAGAACTGCAATGGCTAGCACAACAGGTATTGTTTGGGAGGAAATCCCTGCAGCAGGCACAGCTGCCTACACACACACACATACATACATAACACATATTGTTTATTTATGTATATGCACAGTAAGGGTATGGAAAAGGAGAAGGCTGGGGAAGGGCCAGTGGGTTGAATTGGGTTGATCAGCAATATTCAAGAAAGACTAAGAGAACTGCTCAGCCTAGCCAAACAGCTGCTTTATTACCCAAATAACTGATCTGTTCACGTCCGCACCATATGGGACCTCATAGAATCGTAGGATCATTAAGGTTGGAAAAGACCACTAAGACCATCAAGTCCAACCTCTAACCCACCCCCACCATGCCCACTAACCATGTCCCTCAGTGCCACATCTCCATGTTTTTTGAACATCTCCAGGGATGGTGACTCCACCACCTCCCTGCGCAGCCAATACCTCACTGCTGTTCCGGAGAATGTATCCTAATATCCAACCTGAACCTCCTCTGATATGACTTGAGGCCATTCACTCTGGTTCTATTGCTTTTACCTGGGAGAAGAGGCCAACCTCTGTCTCGCTACAATTTCCCATCATGTAGTTGTAGAGAGCGATGAGGTACCCTGAGCCTCCTCTTCTTCAGACTGAATGATAGCAGTTCCCTCAGCCACTCCCCTTAAGACCTGTGCTCCAGACCCATCACAGGTTTGTTGCCCTTCTCTGGACACACTCCAGGGCCTCAATGCCTTTTTTGTAATGAGAGGCCCCAAACGTACCTCAAAATAAGGTAATGGTAAGTTAATCTAATCAGGGATTTACTGCTTCCACTGCACCACACCAACTTCTAACACAGATAGAGTCTACTTGCAAATATGTTAAAGCTGGGACGGCAGGGGAGGGGAGGAACAGCTTGAATTAAAAGGCTTTTTTTTTTTATTTTTTTATTTTTTAACAAAATGGGAATAAAAGCTATGGTAAGATAGCCCAGAAACCCCACGTTCAACAAGAGTTATGATATTTAACAAGACTATGGAGATCTATAGAGCTCTCTCTCTATAGATGCTAAGAAAATAAATGTGAGAGCAGCAAGTCACCCCATCCAGCTGAGTCATCCCTTGCAGTCATCTCAAGGAGCAGCAGCTGTGAAATCCTCAGGTAAGTGTGTGACCCCAAATCTCATGACCATGTAAAGGTGGCCAGAAGAGCAATACACGCCTCGGAAAGTGAGAAAGCAAGTAGAGTGAAAGGGCCAAGCTTCACGTCAATATTAAAACATGTAAGTGATAGATTGCCAGAATGGGATTGATCTTTGTTTCCCAAATATTCCATACTGAATTGCATTATAAGCACTACCATCCAGAGTCCCAGCATTTATGCATGGCCACAGTTCTGAATTGACTTAAAGCTTTCTGCAACAGGATTTTATCACTTCACAGAAAAGGGACAGCTGTGAAAGTCAGATCCAGACTGAGATCCAGTGTCCTCAAGTGGCTCCTTTTGAGAGAGTGAAGGATTGCCAGTCTGGGGTTGTGTCCTAGCCCCACCCCATTGTAGAACTAGGTGGAGGAGCATCCGTGCATCTGAGGTCATTCCTTGACTTCAGTTAGGCCATTTGGGGGTAGGAAAGCTCAAAGCAGTCTTATTTTGGATGAACACCAAAAAGCAGTCTGGGAACCTGGCCGAAATGAGCTGACTCTCCAAAGCGAGTAACACCAGTGGAAAATGTGGGTAAGAGCTTACCTCTGCTCTTTGTAGCTTTCCTGTAATAGGTTTTTCCTCTGTCGCATGGGAGCTCTGAGAGCAAGTCCATTTCCACTCCAAGGTGAGGGAATTAAAGTGCAGCACCACGCTCCTGCACAGCATTCAGGTCACATTGTGGTCTACACTTGGAGGTGCTGCCGGCACAGCGCATCAGTCACAGCCTCCCACGTCTCTGCAGGATGAGCACAGAGCAGGCGGTGCCATCAGCAGCACCAGGGAGAAAGCCCTGCATGCTGGGCTTTGTTACCAGACCCCCTGTATGGGAACAGAACTGCAGAACAAGACAATACTTCTCATCTGAAGGAGAATATTTCTTCCTCCATTAATTATTTCCCATGCTATTCCTGGCGGTGACCTTCGCTGAAAAGGAAAAAAAATCCCATTGCTTTTATATCTTTTATCCAACTTCCTATTCTAAAGCCTCTGGATAGAATGAGTCACATATCTGTTATCACATTACATTATGCAGTATCAATGCTGCTACCTGTCTTCTCTTCCTCACCACCCAGGCTTGTTGTCATTAGAACAGGCAACTTGCAGCTGCACTTAAAGATTGCCTGCCTAGGTGGCAGTGCCCCTAGTACCCTTATCTCAACTGTGGAAGCAATAATGTGAGAGACAGCTGGCCTCACACCTCAGCTTGAAGGGAAATCACCCTGGTTAGGTGTAGGGAAGTGTTTATCTGTGGCAGAGCAGATGCTGCCTCCTCTTTGGCTGCTCACAGTGACATCCCTGGTGTACACTACTAGCCCTTCAGCAGCCACTCACTCATTCTAAGATAGCCCACAGAGTTTTCCTTTAGCATCAACCAAACCTCCTCCCAGCAGTGTATGGGGGTGGTAAGAAGCTCCAGCAGAGAACTCTTCGAGAGACACCTCACATTTACAGCCCTCTGAGAGGACTTCCCATAGAAGAGAGTGAGCTGTAAATGTAGGGTGAGTTTAGGGACCTGGTTTAGTGGGCAATATTGGCAGTAGGTGGATGGTTGGACTAGATAACCTTAGAGGTCTTTTCCAACTTTAATAATTCTATGGTCCTAGGTCTCTCATTGCATTCATAGTTTCTTCCTCTGCCATATAAATGATGGCTGAGACTCGCTGCTCACAAAGTATTATAGAATAACAGAATTACCACGGTTGGAAAAGACCACCAAGGTCATCTAGTCCAACCAGTATTTCCCAACCAAACCATGTTCCTTAGTACCACATTGACACATTCTTGAACACGTGCAGGGATGGTGACTCCATTACCTCCCTGGGCAGCCCATTCCAGCACCTCACCTTTCTTTTGGAGAAGAAATTTTTCCTAATATCCAACCTGAACCTCCAGTGATGCAACTTGAGGCTGTTCCCTCTAGTCCTATCATCTTCCATATGAAAGGGGCACTTGTAAGCAAACTGGATGCCAGACATATGTCATCTTTTTTCAAATGTGAATTTGGACAGTGGCAATTGTCAAAGCCTCCTGTCAGAAATGGGTGTTTCCTCCATCATTGAGAGACCTGTAGCAAACTGATGGGAAAAAAGCTAGTTGCTGGCAGGGCAGGAAAATCCATCCACTTCCAATGCTTGTGGCATCCCAGGTGGGTCTGTGCAGAGCAAACAAACTGCTTTTTTTAAATAAACAGCACCATGGTGTGAAAGCAAGTAATTTAAGGCAAATTGCAAGAAGTGTGACAAAACAGCAGGAGGGAAGGCAAGATCTGAGGGTACTTTATAAAAGTATGCTTATTCTGCTGACATCCACAGAAGAGGTCATGGTCTGGAAAGAGCAAAATATTTTCAGCAGTCGTTGTTACTGCTAGTGCAGGTCTGCTTGTCTTTCTGTGACAGTGAGAACTAATCACTGTGCTTGAAGTTGTATTGTAGGATTTTAGCTTAAAAATCAAAACCAAAAGAAAATAGGAGAGCCACTTTGAATACATATATATTCAGGTCTCTAATTAATTAAACAAACTAATATGGCACATGAAAAAAAATAAAGAGTTTTTCTTTAAATTTAGTGCTGCTTTCATTGCACCTTTGGCAATAGGCACGGAATTTTTCCAGTAGCTTTTTTCTTATCTTGAATAATGGATGTGCACTACCTTCCCTTGCAAAACCATCTCTTGATATTTGTAAGCTTTGTTGATAGAGGAAAGGAAGCACTCAGGACCTTCTGAGCAAGATCTTACTCACAGGTACAAAGCTTTATTCACTGATGAAAGAATCCTCTCAGAAATGCTAATATCAGCACTTAGACACAGTGGCCAAAATAAACATAATGGTTGGTACATTATTCTTTTTGGATCCTTTACAAAATTAAAGTTCTTCAGAATTAGTGTTGAAATAGCATTTTGCTGGAAAAGAATGAACACACATTTCTGAATTAAAATCTACTGATGGTAATAGATGATGCACCAATCCCAAGAGAGGGCTTCCCTGTCAACTCAACCAAAGTGAGAGGAGGAGGGGTAGTGAAGAGATGGAGCATTTTGATAACTTGGATCATATCTGACTACTTGCATTCCCTTGGGAGATTTACTGCTACTTCTGAGAGCAGCAGCCAAAAGTATGCTTTGATGTATCTTTTATCTAAGGCTATCTAAATACCATCTTGATAAATTACATTTGTGCAGTTGAAGCACTGAACCAGAGAGAGAGCTTTTGTTCCTCTTTCTATCATAGGCTCTTGGTGTGTCCTTGGAGAAGCAACAGAGATTCATGTGCCACATGAGTCCCAGCTGACTGGAAGCTGGCAAATGTTGTCCCAGTTTTCAAGAAGGGTATGCAAGAAGATGCTGGTAATTACAAGCCTGTCAGTCTCTCTTCAGTGCCTGGTAAAATTATGCAGAAGATTATTCTGGAAGTTAGTGAAAAACACTTGAAAGGCAATGCAGCTGTTGATCATAACCAACTCAGGTTCCTGAGGAGAAAGTCCTGTTTAACAAACTTAATTTCCTTTTATGCCAAGGTGACCCACCTTGTTGATCAAGGGAAGCCAGCTGATGTAATCTTTTAGATTTCAACAATGATTTTAATACTCTTTTTCACCATATCCCTCTTGACAAAATGTCCAGCATCCAGCTAGACATAATGCAACAGGTGTACATTTGGCTCGTGGGTCGGGCTCAAAGTATTACAGCAAATGGGGTTACATCAAGCTGGTGGCCAGTCATTAATAGGGTTCCACTGGGCTCCATTTTAGTCAGTTCTCTTCAGTGCTTTTATAAATGGTCTGGACACAGAACTCGAATCTATATTAAGTAGGCTTGCAGATGAGACTAAATTAGAATAGAATCACGGAATCATACAATATCCTGAGTTGGAACAACCCCATAAGGATCATGGAGTCCAACTCTTGGCTCTACATAGGACTACCCAAAATGCAAACCATTTTTCTGAAAGCATCGTCCATATGCATCTTGAAGTCTGGAATGCACTGCTGTAGACTCCCCTGATTGCAGAGAGGTCTTGCAGAGAAATTTCAGCAAATTAAAGGGCTGGATAATCATCAACCATGTGAAGTTCAAGAGGAATATTAAGAAGAGGTTCTTCACCAGTGTGTGGTCAGGCACTGGAACAGGCTCTCCACAGCAGTGGTCATGGCCCCAGTCCTTTGGAGTTCATTAACTATTTTGACAATGCTCTCAGACACAGAGTTTGATTTTGGATGGTCCTGTGTGGAGCCAGGGCTTGGACTCAAAGTCCTTTCCAGGTTGGAATATTCCAGAATTCACCTGGGCCCCTATCAGCCAAGTAGAGGAGAGATCACTTGCCTGCAGAGCAGCAGAGAAGGAAGCTCTGTGCATCATGAAATGGACAGGGCCCGCAACGCTGAGTCCTCCTGAAACCAGTGAAAACAAATTGATGCTAGTCAGATGTAAGTTGCCCTAAAATTAATAATATGATTCACTAGGAAACAAATTCCTTAGTTCTAAAAGTTACCAGCAACAATCATCTCTTCTGACCCTATTGCTTCCATAAATAAAGGACCATTTGGAAGGTCACTGGCTATAAGGTAAAGCAAGTGACTTTGCTTTGCATGCAGGGGAATATGACTTAAATTAGGCCAATTGAGTTTATGCTGAAGAGGATTACAGTTTCTCATGTGCTCCTTAGCATAGCCCAACCATGCAAGGTCACTTCTCTGGCTAAAACTCCAGAAGGACATTCAACCTTGCCCATGGGCATTTTCCCAGTGATGAGAAAATAGATGGAAACAGAGTTGCCAGAAGAAACTGTCGAGAGCAACAACAAGATTCCTGCAAATAAAAGAACTTCCTCAGATCAAAGAGGACAAGTATTTTTTGCTCCTCACCCTCCTCCACCCCCAGGTAATGGAGAGCTGCTGGATTCAGCTGGAGGAGAAGGGGGGATGAAGGAGTAAGAAGCAATATTTTTGGTAAGGGAATGCGTACAGTAAATAACAGCTGCAAACACTCCCCAGGGTATTGAAGACATTATAAATTGGGGGTTTTCTTCCCCAAATCAGACCTCAATGGGAAGCAACTTTTATCCTGTATAAAGGAGCGCTCTACAATAAGCTCGTTAAGCTTGGAAAGTGCTCTGGGAGCCCCTGGGATGAAAGGCGCTCTAGGAATGAAAGCTGATATTTATGATTATTGTTTGAAAGGAACAGAGAGAAACACTGATGTAAAATATGAATGGCTGCTGGTGCCAAAAGATCCGTTGTTGACTTGGTGCCAAGGAAGATATTCCCAGCTCTCAAACCTGGATGACAAGGATTTAGAAGGTGCAAGAATTGGAAGTGACTCGTGTAAATAACAGCAAACAGCAAATGTAGGGCAAATAGGTGTCTTGTGAGTTTCTCTTTTCTTCACCATAAAGTGTAGGCCATATGATCTCTCTCACCCCAACTCTGCCAGCCAAAACAAGCACCCATTAACTACAGTACTGCTGGTCTGCCCTCCTTTTAAAGGAAGAACTTTTAAAAGGAGAGGAGGGGAGAGGCATATCCTTCCTAAGTGATCAAATGTAATGGATTGGCCTGAGTAGATTCATATCTAATCTCACACAACCTTCTAAAAAGCAGAATCAACCCCAGGCTATTGTAAATTAAACTTCCCTATTTCAGAAAGCTATGAGGGAAGACAAGCAGGCTAACAGGCTATGCTCCTGCAGACACTACCTGCATGCTCTCAGCTTGCATAAATCTCTTCTGTTGATTTTACACCGGGCATCTGGACCCCTGATGCGGCACTCTGCAGCTCCCAGAGAGGATGTTTTTCCATCCAGAATTGGTACTGAGAAATCTTCACCTCAGTCTGTCAATCTTCCACTTTTTCCCCAAGAAAAACTAGAAGAAAATCCTTAGAGAGAAAAAATTATTCAGTTCTTCAAAAACAAGCTCAAAAGTGACTCTAGTGCTGAAGAAACCTTTATAGCAAAAACCCACAGGATCTCAAGACGTGGTGTTTTTCTTTTTTTTAATATAGCAAAAGAAGAACACAGCATGTGCCAGAGGCTGAAAGATAATGCCATATACATTTAAATTAGATATTAGGTGCAATTATTTTTTTTAACAAGTGAGTGTGATTAACCATGGCAATGAATTATCATAAAGAGCTCCGATTCTCCAGCTCTCAGGCTCCAAATGAAGACAGGAAGCCTTTCAGAGGCATTCTTTGAGCCGACAGAGGTAGCTGAGCTAGAAGAGGCATATGGCACTAGGGACAGGGAGCCCATGGGTTAGCACTGTACCCAGGCTAGCAACTCAGTGCATCCCTTTGGCCTTCCAACCTCTCTGTGCACCAACTCCACACTTCCTAATGTGACTGTGCCACCTGCTAGCCAGGAAAGTGCTGTGAGTGCTCACTCTGTGTCACTGAAGCCTTGCCTCCCACTCCAGAGAAGCATGGTTTCCTCAAACCACTGGGACTGGTGGTATCAGCAGCCCTTTGCTGGTGTTTGCCAATGCGCTGGCATGATATAAGGGAGCAAAGGAGCAAACCCCTAAGAAAGGAGCTCTGTGCTGTTGCTCATGGCTGGTCGTAGCCCACCAGGGACTGGTGCAGGACACACTTGCCAGCTCCTCTCCCTTCTCACTGCTCCCTTTTTAGGAACAGCCTAAAACCAATGGGTCTGTATTAGTAACAGAAAGTCCTTGGCCTTTTTGGTTTGTTTTTTTTTTTCTTTTCCTTTTCCGTTCAGCTATTTAGGCCAATTCTGGATAATCATGCTTTCTAACTTAGACTCAGTCAGTGCCATGGCAACCATTTCAACACGCAGCTCATAGCCGGCCTCTGAGAAGCACAGCCCCTCTGAGAAGCACGCACACCTTGATGCTTCGTGAGAGGCATGAAGAGAGGAGTGCTGCCATCTGCTACACTGACACATTTTTATACCGCCTTACCTCTGGCAGCATGAATATCTGCTTTCAGCTCTGAATAGCTCATCAACTTCTGTCCCCATTCCCTCCCAGAAAAAGAGGTTCTATAAAAATTGGCACAGATTTATGAAGATGAAAGAGAAAGGTGTAGGAAGGGAAATGCATTTGGAAATTCCACTCTGTGGCCTTTGAATTCACCCTTGCAAGAATGCAGCTAAGCCTGTCCTGATACTGCTTTGAAGGAAATCCTGTTTTGTTCTGTTGTGTCACCATGGAAAAGGAGAAAACTTCTAGGGCTTGCTTTCGGTTTTTCTTGAATCACAGGAGAGAGATGGCAGCCATGGAGGACCGTGGGCACTGCTCTCTCTCCTCTGCAGAACGCCTCCTGTTTGGTAACATAACAGCTTTGCCCCATGCAAAACCAGATCCACATCTCTCCATGTGAGCAAGCCTCAGACAGCACTGGGAAAGAACATATCTGGAGCATTCAGGTGTATTTTCCCAACCATTGTCCCTGAGTTTTGCTCGAAATCTAGTAGCTGGGTTTGCCTTTGACCACTTGTGATGGTAGCTCTCGACAGTTGGCTGGCACAGTGCAGTGCTGCACCCGTGTCTGTCGTGCTGGCTGTCAACACACATCTCTTCTCACTGAACACGCTCTTCTCCCCAGCACAGTCAGGGAGGAGGACCTGGCTGCCAGTGCCACAGCATAAAGAAAATCTTATTAATTTCTTTATGTAATTGTGGCTGCCCTGTAGAAGAACCTGATGCCACGTCTTGAATGTTTTCTTTTATGTGTTTGTGTGTGTAGGTTTCAAACACATACGTACAGAGCACTTGTAGCGTCATGTTGACCCTGACCTGGGGTAACTACACCTTCCATTCCTTTCTTTCCATCTTTTTCTGCATTTGTACCATTGTGGTACCACTGTACCAGCAAGATCTGCCCCATCCCTGCCACCTCTTTGTCACTAGTAAGAAAAAAATTCTGCTTCTGACCAAGGGAGAGGAAAAATCCAGGTGCACCCACAAACAGATATATGTCAGTGCACCCAGAATAGCCAAAATGGATGAAACACTTGATTTCAGTTTGAACACACCACTTGCTGATGCTTGCCATAGGAGAGCACAAACACGATACTTCACACTGATATTTTTTCTAGGAACGAATTCAAGAGACCAGAGCCAGCAGTCCCTTAAGGCAGGTATATCAGTCTGAGCCAGAAGGTAAATACAGCATCGCAATTGCCTTTGCCCTGTTATTTTAATGCATGCGCGTGCAGGCACACATGGTGTTTCGTAAGCCCTGCATATGTACTTCTCAATCAAGTATCATTTATATACACCATCTTTCACTGAAATAAAACCTCTGAGATTGCTGAGGTTAGGAAACACGGTGTGTGCTCAGAGAGGCACATCATGGACAGCCCAGTAAATCTCTGGGACTTCTGACCGTGTACAGACTGCCCTGGGGAACCCGCAGCCTCAGCTGTCCTTTCTAATCTGCAACCTAAAGTCAAGATCCAGGCTGGCAGGAGGAAAATATAGGACACAAGCTTTTAGCCAACATGTTAAAGTTAATGCGTTTCTGTAGCTATAATAAGCACAGACAAAATTATGAAGCTCTGTAAGACTGGGAATACCACCTCTATGGCATGCATATAACATTGGCCTGACACTGCAAAGCCAAATTTCTGCAAATAGCCAAATGCCTTTTACCACCTTCCACTTTCCCAGAGCCTCCTCTTCTGGTGGTCCCTCTCTGCTCCATGCATAAGGAGGCTCTCTTACCACCCTCCTGTCAGAGAGGGAACAAAGGGATGATGGCTAGAAATGAAGCTGGAAGAGAGACTCTTTTATCATATCCCACTTCAGGTAACTTGCCTAACACAGACGGACCGGCAGCATCTAGAGCAGAAAATCAAAGTAGTGAACCAGGGCACAGGAGGAGGAGCTCAGCCCTCCCCAAGTCCAACCCTCAGCTCAGCCCAGGACACAGCCTTGCACAGGGCTGCCAGCGCTCTCCCACCCTGTTGGAAACGCACGCCTCAGGAGGGACTCAGGGACTGCTCCCAACAGGTTTGCATGTGGCTGCATGGATGTGGAGGGCAAAGGGGGTTTATCTGTACCACCACAGCCACTCTCCTTGGGCAGAGGGCAGCTCCAGTTCCTGCTCGCTTTATTAGCACTAACAGCCATTATACCCACAGGCCACCTCGGACTTCAGCCAGCAAATGAACTGCCCTGCCTTTGTTTTGATGAAATCAGGACGCGTCCCTGAGCCAGCTGCACAAACCCTGTACTCCACTTTGTTCCAGTGCATAGTCCCACAGGCCAACCCCAGCCACCAGCTGCTCAGACCAGCACACCTGCTGCTGCAGAGGTAGAAGGGAGAAGTGCTGACCCAGACACTGCCACCTCCCAGCTGGGCGCTGTGCCTGCCTGAGGGCAGCTCGCCCTGCTGTGCTCCATGAGCACAGCCCACCTGCCTGAGGGTCAGTTCAACCCTCTAGAGTCTCCCAGAATAATCTGAGCTGTAGATGGGGGCAAATGGTGTGGTGCTTCTTGAGGCCCAGATCCACCCTTCCTCTTACCTTTCAGCAGCAGGAGAGCAGCAACGCTCACTTACTTTGTTTTCATTTGATCAGAATGGAAAGACAAGAGTGCCTGCAGAGCTACCTGCTGCATTCTGTCTGCGTTAACAGTGCACCCTGCTGTACCCTGTGGGACCTTGGAAGCAGCACCCCCATTTCACTCCAGCAGTCTGGGCAGCATGGCACCTTCTCTTGATGGTACCGAGCTGAGGAAAGCTGTGCAGAAACCTGCACTCTTTTCACGTGCTTTGGAATCCAGTATTAGGAGTGCACCTGCTTTCCATCAGGATATGCAAGAGGTTAGGAAGAAACTTAACTTAGAGGAAGTTCCTTATGTCTACTTGAGGATATGTCCTCTTATGTTCCAAGGGAGGGTGCTGGCATGGAAATGAGATCAGGGCTGTTCCCAAACAGGTCAAGGGAGATTGCAGACAAAAGCAAACACTGCAAAAATCTGTCCAAGTTCAAGCAGAGAAATTGATTGAATGGGTTTTTAACCCTTTTTCTTTTTGCTAGTAATGAACACTTTCTTTTTTGCAAGCATGCTCCTGGAATGAGAAATCTCATAGTTTAGGGATACGTTCACATGGGGAACATTCACGTGACCTTTCAGATCGCATTCCTCCTATTTATAAGAGCGTTAGTCATCCACTTAGAGAGCAGAAGTAACACCATGTTTGTTAAATGACTACATGGGCGCTATGAATAACCAGCAGAGGGTATTTAAAACTGTAGTTACATCCAAGAGCACCCAGAGCGTCCATAGCCAGCACACATTTAGACAAAGCACAAGTAATACTGCACGTAACATACATTTGAAAGGCAGCTTGAAGGCAATTTCCTCAAAGGAAACATGGGCTAAAAATCCATTGGATAGATTATTTTCCAGAGATAGTTCACCTAGTTCATTAGGCATGTAGAATAGCTGGCAACAACACAGCGTGACAGCTGAAGACTTGAAGCTGAACAAAGTCCAGGCAGAACTGCACAAAGCAGCAGATGGAGCACAATTCCTCAGCGCTGCAGCCTGGTCACAACACTGTGCAGAAAATGTCAAGAGTGTAGTGCTACAGGTTTGCAACTTTGTCACTGGCAAACCAGATGTTTAAGAACTCCCAGCAATGCCCAGCTTGCTGACTAACGCATAGCCCAACTTAGCTTGAGGGAAAGAATAATACCAACCACATGTGCTGTTAGCCCCAACACATTTCCAAGCCCCTGTCAATATAAGTGAACTTTCCAAGTCCCAAATCTTATCAGTGCCTGCAGCATACTTCCACAAACAGTACCAGCTCCTGGGTCAGAGGGTAAGGCACTGTTTCCAGGCAAGCAGGACTTCCCCGCTTATCTGAGTGCAGGTATCTGGCAGGAGAAAATCTGGAGGGGGAGGAAGAGTGAAGGACAAAGAGGTGGCATATTGAAGAATGTTGTGCCAGAATATGCAGAGTGGAAGGAGTTTGACTTCCCACCAGCCCCTCGCTCTAGTGCTATTGTCCCATGACACACTTCCACACAGCAGGGGATGGCCTTGCAGGGACACCAAATGCCTGGGTATACTACACTTTGGGCCAGACCTTCTTAGGGTGAGGATGGTCACTGTAAGCAAGAGGCACGAGATGGGGCCACATGGCAGCGCCAGGCAGCTGCCCCTGCCAGCAGACCTTTGTGGCATCAGCCTGGCCAGAGAGGTAAACATCACGCCAGAGGCAGCGGCAGAAAGGTTCAGTGAGAACGTGGCAGCTCTGGGTGCAAATATCACTTCCTTATTGCAGCCTCCATGAGCGGCCCTGCCTTGCAATACTGAGAATGTTTTGAACGGCAGAGCCCAGGCAGTGAATCATCTTATAATCATGGCTGGTGTGTCCCAGCCTCCATGTATCATCAACTCCTCCTCTGGGTCAAGCAATCATTTGAGGGTGAATCATCGCTGCACAGGTTTCTCCCAGTGCAGGCAGGCGTGCAGTGAGCAGAGCTGCTTGCCATCTGCATCAGCCAGACCAACAGGGCTGCAGGAGAGACTGAAAAAGCTGAGGGAAAGAGAAGCAAATCCAGAGCAGGAAGACAGCACATTTGCTTCCTCTGCAGACAAGATGGAAACTGAAATGATAGTGTGTGGACTTTTCTGTTGTCTCCCAGTTCACTACCCATGCCCCAGAGCTCGTGCTGCATGAAGGAGCCATGTTCCAACATCAGCCCAAGCCAGGCCTGGCCCCATGCTGCCTGCCCAGGCCTCAAGGCTAGAGGCAACTCTCATTCTTGTCTGGGCCAGATAGGGGAAGGACTTGCCAGGCCTTACCCCCACCCTCTTTGTAATATCAAGTAATAACACTATTTAGCACTTCCATAATTACCTTGTGTTCTGGTATCACAGACACAGCTGAATTGGAAGTCATTAAGATCGTTTTAATGAGCTTCAGTGGATCCTTTCAATCGGAGGCGTTCTTTAGCCAGCTCTCATTTTCGTGGTTATATCTGAATAAGCAGTATGCATTGAGGTGAGGTTCACAGATGAGACACTGGCATAAAAGCAGACTCCTACTTGCAAAAGCAAAGTGTCATTATGCATCATGTTTCACCAACTTCAAAATGCCAAGGAAGGCAAATCAGGTTATAACCGGCTCCACCTACGACTTGTAGGAGCTGCAAGGTTATTCCCATGGACTGGCACTTGGGAAAGGTCAGCCATGACCTCACACAGGGCAGCCCTTCCTCAGCAACCACTGTTTTGGAGTCTTTCACCGGTCCGTGCAGGTAGCCCTCAGAAGCAGATGTCAACACATCTCAATTCCTCTCTTGGTAAAGAGAAGGGGGCAGGAGGCCAGCAGCCCCGGGAGCACCTTGCCCAGGAAACAGGAGAACCACGCTGACCTAGTGAAGGAGCTGGCAGAGCCCTGGGCCGCTGGCCTCTGCTCCGATGGAGGGGCATGCAGACATGAGGCTGTCCTGGCCTGGGCGCTGTGTTCAGAGCCCTCTGGAGAGGAGGGACTGGCTGGTCCTGGGTGTGTTCTTAGCCACGCTTCTTTGTAGGGTCTTTAAATAAGAAGGAATTAAGTGTCCCTTTAGTTGTGGGTACATCAGTTCCCTGCTCAGAAATGGAAATAAAGGCACTTCTCCCGTTTTTGTCTGTCATTTGTGTTTGGGCTGTAAATTCCTAGGGAAAAAGAAACAAACAAACAAAAAAAACCAACAGGGGTTTCCAGGTGTACCTGTCCTATTAATGATAAAAATAATGTGCTGGTTTTGTCATTAGAGTAGGAGGAAATGTTAGCACACGGAACAAACACTTGTACTGCAATTTCTTCTGTTTAGAAAAAGAACAAAAAGATAACAGTGTGAGACTTTGACCAAGAGCAAAGATAAAATCAGGGCAGCTGACTCAGTGCAACAGAAAGGACTTAACAGAGCTGGCAACATTTCAGCCTAATCAGGAACTTGAACGCAGGAATATGTTAAAAGCAGCACAACATATCCACAGTACTGCCAGCATGAAGAAAGAGCAATTGTTGGAAAAAGGCATTCTTTTCAATAGCATGGAAGTCCTAGCCAAGCACAAGCACATACCTGTGTTTATTTGTTGGTGTTCAGTTTACTGTCAATATTGCAAACACGTGAAAACAAGTCAGAGACTCCAACCCTGCAATGCTGTCCCCAAATACAGAGAAAACATTAGCTACTCTCCTAATGTCCCTGTGACATAACTATTCAATCCATTCCTCAGAAACAGGTAAAAACATGAGATTTGGACAAGACCCAAAGGAAGTTAGCCGCACTTCAGAAATGCAGCTGAGACACAGAGCTGCAGCTCTTCTTGAAGGCAAGCTAGCTGTTCTAAAAAACATTGGGAAGCAATGATATTTCCTGAGTTCTGGCTGTACCTACAGTGTAAAGGAGCTTCCCGTGCCGTTTCCTTAATTAGCACAAATACGCTGACAACCTTCTCTATGCTGAAATCAAGCCACAGACCAACCAAAAGTTTATCTACCTACGCATCCAAATCTACCACGTGCTGAACCAACATGTTTCAATGCCGTAATCAGTACTCTGATTATAACATGGCTTTGTCATGCATCCAGTTGCTGAAACAGATTTTGATGTCCCAATATGAAACCTATTTGTCCCGCAGTCAGCAAATATAAGAAGTGCCAATATATATATCCAATGTTTTGCAAGTGCTGAGGCTGTGTGCTGGCATTATTGGAGCACACTGACCACTGCGTGAATTTATAAATATGATCCAGCTGAATTAGAGAAATAACACGATTTGAAGGCCAGATTCTAATCTTGTTGAATCTGAAATAAACATGAAATAACTCATTTGGCATCCAGTAATTTACTCTGGTTTCACCATGCAGTGATCAAGGCCATAGTTACCTCTTCACACAGTTTGATCTGAGTGTAGTCCTGTCAACAAGACACGTTACAATACAATCATGCAACAGTAAAACAGAAAAGACAGCATGCCAATACAGTAAATATTGTAGTATCAGTTCTAGGGAAAAGTTTAGCAACCTTATGACAGGTAAGGTTTAAGTGTGCGATCCCCCAGCTTTGTTCCTGAGACAATTTTTGCTTTGCTGGGGATGCAGCTGGCAGGACTAATTCTAAAAGCAACTGCACAGCCAGCTCATAGCTAATCCTGAGTGAAAGCTGTGACAGCTAATGCTGTTTCCTCACAGCCGAGGCAGCCAATTTTCTGGGGCTGGTTGGGTAGGACAGGGCACTGCAATATGCTGATGTGACTGACCTTTTCCCTCCCCCCCATTTCAGTTGTCCCTACAGCAGTGCACCCTACGTCCCCACACTATGGTCCACAGCTTCCAGGAATCCACCTCCACTGCTGCTGGTCTGTGGCATCGCTGCCCAGATTTTCCCAGAATCACTTGGCACAGACCTGGTCAGACAGCATGGCAGGCAGCCCTGCCAACATAGCTGCCGCTTGGAAAATCTGCCCTGTGGACGTAAGCTGAGCATCCTGCCCATTCCCTGCTGCAACTCTTTTAGCTGGATACAAGGTCACAGTTGTGAGAGTAACATGAATGTATCTTTGATGACATTGACATACATTACCCGTAGTTTCTTGCCAAGAAGAAAAAGAATGCCAGAAAGTGATGCTCCATGAAGAACAAATTAGATCTCATTCTGTGTTCCTTCACCCTCAGAGAATGGCTTTGAATGTCACCGAATCCTGAGCCGAGACTGTCACCCACCCACAGGAGGGGGTGACAGCTAACTCATAGCCTGCATGCTGGCAGAACAACTTCTTCCCTCAGTTTCATTTCAGTCCATTTGTTTATCCATTTTTCAGTAGTTGTTCTCCTGTACCACAGAGCAGCTTTAGGACACAAACATGTTGCCATCAAGCACCTCGAGTTTTCCTTAGGTGCTGCCAATAGAATCATGTCCTGCAGATCTACCATGACCAGATGGGGCTCTTCCTGAGCCAGTGGGGTCCTTACTCACCCAGAGAGAAGGGGAGGGATGGAATGAAAGTGACACTGACCTTCCTTGAAGAATGGACTCCTTGATGGCACATGGGGGTGACTGCCAAAGCCACCGAAAGCCCAGGCCTAAGTAGTGAGAACTACCAAGCTGAGCCAGGTATGATTCAGTAATGCAAACTAAGTTGAGCAGAGTTTCCTCTTCCTAACCTCATTCCTTCTCTCTGAAAGAAAGTTTGCACGTTTAACCAAAAGGAAGCTGCAACCGAGACATCAAGACAGCCTGCCGACTGGGCTGTGTGTCAGCACGAGCCAGAGGGCTGTAAATCACACAAGGTGCAGTCAGCTCCTCTGGGAAGGCTTCCCTGAGGTTCCCCATTGTGCTAAAGCAGCAGCAAAAAAAAAATTTACCTTCAGACTGACACACCTTTGCCTCCCACAGAACTCAATATAAATCACAATTGCTCCTATTTAGAGAACAGAATGCTGCAAGCCTAATCACACTTACACTGTTTTACACAGGTTTCTTTGCTTTCTTTGGAAATACACCATCTTTACATTACAGGTGTTGCCAAGATCAAACCTAACTAGCTCAGCACCTCTGAGCACTGCTAAGGTTTGGGTCTTTCTTCAACAACAAAACATCGCTCTCCGCTTGATTAGAAAGCTGCTTCTCTCTCTCAGCTACTTCCCAATGAAGACATAGTTTGAGAAGCTCACAACAGGAGGGCATAGGCAGCTTGGATCCTGCAAACCATTCACTAAATGCGAACAAGCACCACACAAACTGGCCCCGCAGTCCTGCTGGTGGGCATGACCAGGAGATCCCAACATGCAAGGGAAAACTCCCCCAGGCCCCCATCTCTGGAGGGTTTCTGCTGCACTGCCATGGCTGAGCACTAGCTCAGCCATGGGATGCCAAGGTCTTTCCTTCTGGAAACGAGTCCATAATTCTATAAGCACAACTAACTCTCAGCATACTGCAGTGGAGCTGGCATACTATTTTCTAGCCTTTGCAACAGCAGCTTTAAAAAGTTTCAGCCCACGCCTTGTTTACAAAATCAGCTCAAAAAAACACCAGGTTTTAGGCTGCTGACAGAAGGCCAGTTGGTCTGACCCTGATCAGTAGCTCTACAGGCCTCACACTAAAGGGTTATAATGCTAAGAGAAAATGCAGAAGACCAAGAGGAGTCCAGCCTCACTTCTCACTCCATAGATAGCACTGCGACCAGTGAACACCTCACCCTGTGCTACATAGAGAAAATCTTCTCCTTTCCTGCCAATGTACAACACCATGCTGTGGCATAAGACCAGAGTGGGGGTGTACTGTAGAAGTTCCAGAAAGCTTTGGAGACAGGATTTGTCATTTATTTATCAGAAAACTCAGATAAAATTGTACTACTTACATTGCTATAGGGGAAGGAAAAGAGAGAGACAGAGACAGACAGACAGACAGACTGACCATTCACTTTTCCAGGAGATCTGCTGTAGCATATGGCAAGTGGATTCTCCAAATTTTCCTTAGCTGAAGAACATGAAATCATATTTCATCACGTACCACTAGTTCTCCAGCTACCATTCCTGAACCTAGTCAGGCACTACTTATAGTCCCAGGACCCAAATGCCTCCTTGGCTAATCCTAAGCCTTGCTCTCTGGCCTCTCATAGGGAACAAGACCCTCTGGGAACTCATTTTCCATTGAAGCTGGCTGAACTGGCTCTACTTTTCCCCCGGAGATTAGGTGTGTCTGGAGCCAAGGTCCTGAACTGACCAGATCTCAAATAAATTAGTAGTTTATGCAGGCAAAATTTGACAAGAGATAGTGGAAATAAATGACAGCCTAATATTTGAGTGGATTCTGTGCGCTGTTTTGCTCGTGTCTACTAGTCCACAGGTGTCCTACAAGCTGAAGATATTTCAGCCGACTTGTTTTTTCATGCCACCCTCGCATGTTTCTAAAAGCATCTTTCCTTCTGATCACATGGCAGCAGGTACTGACTTGCTTACACACAGCACTTATGGTGACTGTGCTGAACACATGCTGTGCAGGTGAGCCCTGCAATATTGTCTATGCGTATAGAGCCACCACCCCACCCATGCAGTCACGTTTTTCTCAGCGTTCCCCAAGATATGGCCCTGTGCGACGCCTGGCCGCTTTCAGGTGAGAGCTTGCTCTCCCTCTCCCCCACCCCTCTGAGCTCAGCAACCAGAAATACAGTGGAAAACTTCTGGCCACGTAAGCTGAGGATGAGCAAAGGGCCGGCCCACGCTCTGTCCGGCAGCGCCAATGCCAGGTTACACAGGGACATGTCAGCAGAGCCCGCATACCACTGCTGGGCTGAGAGCAGTCCAGAGCCAACTGACTCTGCTCAGGAGATCCAAATATAAACAGTACTTTTCTGTGAGGAGTGGCTGGCATCCAAATACTCCCCCAAGTTAGTCACAGGTTGAAATAAATAAATAAACAGAGCCCTACTAATCTTGCAACCAGCCTGCTTGCAGCCATGTGATCAGCGTCAGCTTTCCTGGAGGTGAAATATGGGCCCAAGGGCCAGCTCCTGGCTCTGGGTGCTCCAATGGCACAGGCAGGATGCAAGGCAACCCCTAACCAGGATGGCGTGGGCCACTGCGTAAGGGAACACCCACCTGGCAGAAAGCAGGGCTCAGCTGCATGCCACCTGTTCCATCGCACTTGTATCAGGGAAATACCGAAGGAGCCAGGACATGTTCAACCTAGAAATCCTCCTGTGACATGGAGCCAAAGTGAAATGGAGTAGCACTGGGCTTGCTACCTGCCCTGCACAGAACAAAGAAAGCAGGGCAGTGTGTGGTGAGACCAGAAGGATGGGATGATGGCTGCCTCTTCCCTCATCCCTCAGTGGGTGCCCAGTGGCAGCACCAGCCTGGCCCAGCTCTGCTTCCCACCCTCCCTCCTGCAGCAACCAATGCTGGCCCATCACAGGCAGGATGGGGAGCTGGGCCTTGGATCTGGCACAGCACAGCCACTCTCATGCATTGCCCTGTGAGCCATGAGCCTAGCTGGAACTCCCCTATGTGTATAAAAGACAATTCCGGCACTAAGTGTATTCTTCCTCTTACTCCAAACTAGAAATGACTCCTCAGTCTACAGCATCACTAGGTTACATCTCAGTATACCCAAGAATGCAGCTGGAGGAAAACTGCAGGACATTGAAGCATGGGGTGAGCAACTGTGAGCGCATATTTTTATGGGACCTATCCGAATGGGCTCTGAGAGCCAAGTACGGTATATCTGCCTGTTGCTAATTATATTTACTGTGGGCCTTCTTTTTTTTTTTTTTTTTTTTAAGCTGAAGATGAGTCAGAAAAAGAAAAAAGTCCTTTGTTGTTGTGGAAGCAGAAGGACGTCTCCTGAGGGTGTATGTAATGCACTGCTGTCACGGCATGACAATGGAAAAACTGACTGCTGAGCCAACCAAACCCCCATAAATACCTAATGATATCTCTTCTGGCCCAGATTTCCTACAAGTCGGTGCCTGAACCGCATACAGAATGACAATCAATATGAAAGGACCTCTCTTCTCAACAGAGTCAGAATTTAAGAGCCCAGCTGAGCATTATATTCCCGTTCATACAAAGAGATCCTTTCACCAGCCTGTCACAATACCCTAAAGGTGGTGGTCCAGCAGGAGCACTGTTAGGCCTCTCCTCACCCTCTCCCCAGTTCCTCACACTGTTACCATAAATAATGGCTGGCTATAACAAGCAGGCATAGTTATTAATTGCAATACTGTTACGCAAACAAAACGTGCCTAGAGATGCATCGGGTCTGCAGTCACATAGGACAAGAACAGAATCTTCTTCCTTTTTCTACCTCCACCTCTTCTTCTGGCTGGGTAGCTCCACCAGCTTTCTTCATTGGCTCAGGAGGTGGCTGTGCCAAGCACCTGACCCACTTACAGGTATGCATGCAGGGACAGTGAGCCTATTGTGAGAGCACTTGGCCTTAGCACATTTCTCTGGCTGCTCGCCAGCCTCTACACATTGGGCAAGCGACTCTGCCCGGCCACTGCAGTTACATCAGTCAACACCACCTCTCTGGATGTCATGGCAGGGAAGTGGCTGCCAGCAGAGAGAGGCAGCCATGGGGTTTTGAAACTGGCTTTCCAAAAACATTACAACACCCTTGCCAATTTCCAGTGGGTTTGCTCAGTTTCTCCCTGAAGACCACACAGATGTTGAACGGACGCTTCACAGTGCCAACAAAAGGTGGTCTTCACGCCTGGCTTTCAGACCCATTCCACTGACTTTCACCAGGCTACGCTGAGGGCCTGAACTGAACTAGTAAACTGCTATTTTAAGGGAAAAAATAGAAATTCTGTGGGTTTCTTTGTTTGTTTGTTTTAAGTTTTCTGCAGAGGGCGAGTCCCCATGCTGCTCCTTCCCAGCACAATTAGGAGGCAGGG
This sequence comes from Lagopus muta, assembly GCF_023343835.1. Taxonomy (NCBI): domain Eukaryota; kingdom Metazoa; phylum Chordata; class Aves; order Galliformes; family Phasianidae; genus Lagopus; species Lagopus muta. Next base: position 72,214,024 of record NC_064434.1, read on the forward strand.
CTGGAAGGAGCTAATTTCTATCAAGTCCTTTTGGACCCCCTCTCCTGCTCCACTCTTGGCTTCCAGGCTTGCTTGCCCATGGCACAGCAGCTCCCTGCAGGTAGCTGATGGAAGCCATCAGGCCTCAGAGGCACAGACTGGGGCCAGCAGCACTGAGGACACATGCTGCCTCAGAGAAGGTTGGCTGGAATGATTCCGCTGGCAGAGCTCACAGCCAGTTCCACCCTCAAGCTGTTGCCCAAGTGTAAATTTAGAGCAGTTCCCCTCTGCAGCAGTGACCTGGGATTTGTCCTTCGGGTGGGAGCAAAGCAGAAACTGGACAGAGAGATGGTCTTGAGGACAAGCATTCAGGGCTCAGATGTGAGCACAATCGCCTTATAAGAGAGCAAAACTGGAAAAGGAAAATATTGCTCCTGGCAAGCAAGTACTTCCATATTGATTCAATGCTTAAAAATGCACCCAAGAGAGGATGCCCTTTCTTCAAACCTTCCAGCAAATTCACTTTCACTCTTGGCACTCTCTCCTCAGCTAGTTTGCCCTGATGGCAACAGCTCCTACCTGTACCAGCTTCCCAGTGTTTCACTGCTGGATTCCACTGGCCTCCATACTGCCTCCTCTCACTCTCTCTGCCTACCTCCTGTTTAAAGTGCTTCTAGAGAAGCTGAAACTTCTCCCCTTCCAAACCAACCACTCCACAATGTAACCCACCACGGGCTCAACTATCCTAGCAAAAGCAGGGAGAACCTCTTGCTGTGGTCAAGGGGCCATGCCTTGTGCCACTCTCTGCCCCCGGCCCGAAGACAGAGCCCTGCAGGTCTGTGAGAGGGTGGCTGTTCTCAAGCCAGAGGCTCCACAAGGATTATTTGGCTGCAACATATCATATGACTTTGTTCTTAGAGTTACATTTTAACTGAGAAAGTTTAACAAGTATGACTTATGGGCTTCTAAAATTGGCAGCAGAAAAATGAGCTGAGGAAGTCATGGAAAAAAACCACAAGCGAGGCCATTCCATGTTATGCACAATTTCTGGGCTCTTTTTCCAATCTTCTGTTTTTTTGGATGGTGGAAAATATTTTCCAGCTACACAGGCCTGGCCTCACTGAGTACGTATTTATGCCAAGTTTATAAAAAGCAGCTGCAGACAGGGTTGAATGAAAGGATTACACTGCTGTCTGTCTTCCAGAAGGTGCTTCAGTTCACACCCTGTCCCACAGAGTGAGGCTCATTTCTCAAATCTCCATGAATATATGTAAAGAGGGGCAGAATTTGAGCCTCATAATACAAACAAATATGGCTGTACATGTGAATAGACATGAGTGTATGCACACCTCGCTAGCAGTGCTTCCTAGACACTGCTGATTTAGCTTTCAGTGTGAGTTTATCCCCATTTCTCTGACCTCTCCACTCTCCGCAGCCCCGTCCATCACAAGATGGGGAAACAGCGATGGGGAAAGGGCTTCAGGGTCAGGACTCCAGTTTCAGCACACAGCTGTTGTCTGCTCCACGTATACCTTCTCTCAAGCTGCTCCCTCTGAAATTCAGGCTTCATCAACCTCACGTACACCAAGGCTGCCAGCTTTTGAGTCTGAAGGAATGGCTGTAATCACACAGCCTGACCTCCTCCACAGCACTGCCAGAGAATTTCAATCTGGAGCCGGCACAGCAGAGGCATAACCTTAATTTTCAGCCGTATCTTGTTGCAGCCTTGGCGCGATACACCAGTCACAAGAGGAGAGTCACAAATAATTCTTCACTCTCCCCAGCAGAATATCTGCAGGGGGTGCAAGGAGGACACAAACTGAAAGTAAATGGATATAAAAAGGTAAGGTAGGTGGTAAACTGCAGATCATACATTACAGAACCGTACCCTGCTGGCTCTGCAGGCAAGTATCTTAGAATAACAGTACTGAGAACGACAGTGTTACATCAGGAATATCGGTCAAGACAATATTTCCTGGCAATTGTTTGAGAAATGCTTTTCTCACAGCTAATTGCTCCCAAGAGACTGCGTTTTCTCTGTTTTTAGAAGGAGAAAGATTAAGAAAGTTTTTAAACCTCTGCACCCTGCTGTGGGACAAAGAACTGGGGTGTGGGGTAAGGGAAGGAAAAAAGAAAAGAAAAAGGCACAATGGCTGTAATGTTCTATGAAATGATTTTGTTCTGTTCTTTTGCCGGGGTGGTGGGTGCAATCACCAGTTTGGCAGAGATAAATGCAGAAAAAGCAATTATTGTACGGGAAGGAAAAGGTACCAGAGTACCACATTGCCATCTAGTGGCACTGGCTCTGGCAAGCCAGAATACTGTGAGGCACTGCATCCTCCCACCTCACCACCCTGTGCCTGTACGTAGGCACCCGCATGGAAAAGAGGTCGAGTCTCCTCTCAGCCTTTTACAACCAAAGCTGGCCACTACAAAACTGCTTGGTCTGAGAAAAAGGGAAAGATGCACCCCAAAGGAAGTGTAAGCCAAACTTGGCTTTGCTGTGAAAACTTGGTGTTTACACTGAGGCCTGTAGATTCCCGCCTCCCACATCCACCCCAATGGGAGGGACAGTCAGCCCTACCTTGTTCCAAGGTGACAGACATGAACCTAGAGCTGATGTCTTATTCCCAGCCCTGCTGCACCAGCTACCTCAGCAGCCCTGATGGCAGCCCTTAAAACTGAACTCCGTTAAGTGCTTCGGTGATGACACATTTCCTTTGTATGCTGAAAAGAACCTTTCAACGCTGAAAAAAGAAAAGCCAAAATACAAAGTCCCTCCAACAGCAAAAGGAAGGCACTCCACCTTCAGAAGATACCCAGCAGAAGGCAGAGGACAGCAGACTGATTGTTCTGTATGACCTCCATGCTCTGAGTTAAAAGAAAAAAAAGAATTTGATGCATGTGAATTCTGATGTTCACTGAAAGATGCTGAACTTGAAAGTTCTGGCCAAAGCAGAGTCCTGTTTAGTCAGGAAACAACAGTCCTACTGCCTGAACTCTACTGGAAGAGACCACCATTTTGGGGAGCAACAAAAGCCTCACATCAGACATCCAAGACTGCCTGCAAAACTCTGCCTCTTGGCATAGGCCTTTCTGCTCCTATACATCCCATTGGAAACATATGCTCATTCTCACACCTTATGGGCAGTGAGAAGCGTTTCGCAGCAGACTGCATTTAGGTCTGGTGCAAAGAGCAGTATGTCTGGCTAATCATTAGCTTTGGCCCCTAGATCCTGTGAGGCCTCCCAAGAGCACAGCTGTTCTGTTTATGCCCTGAATAGCCGGGTCAGCAAGGGTGACACTCTGATAGTAGCAAAAATAACTTGCTTTTCCAAGAAAGAAAAAAACAGTTAATTTCCCCAAAATGAAGATAACCTATGCAGCTCCAGTAAATCAATCTTACAGCAGCCTTTCTGCAAAAGCCCAGAGATCCTATTTGAATACTTTGATGACCACAAATACAACGATGACCTATGAATACTTTGTAGGATATTTACAAAGTCCTTGCTGAACTGATCTACAGCAAAGGTTGTGTTGTCACCCTGAGACCAAGCAAAGAAAATCTGGAATATTACCAGGAGGTGGGGAGGCAAAATTTGAACAGTAAATTGAAAAAAGGAAAGGTCGTGAAGAATTCTGAGCAACTGCTGGCAGTGGCAGACTGCAATCCATTTTCTTAAAACTTTTATTTAAAACCAGGGAGACGCGACTGCTTTTATTGAAAATGTGCTGCCCAAGGTAGGAGACATCGACCTGTGAAAAGATCTATAGTGCAGTGACAGATATTAACAGGCCTGATGAAAACTTCTGAGGGCAACCCAGCAGAGAGAACACTGCCACTGACTGACCTTGGCAGAGCCTCATAGCAAACAACATCCTGATAACAACCAAAACAAAGGCAGCAACTCTACACAGAAGATAGATTTCTCCCACTTCACTTTTTTTTTACAAAAAGCAGGGGAAGAATACTTTCTAATATCGGTATATTCCATCCCAGCGTCTCTGTGTGCTTTAGAAAACTAATTTAAATTATCAGTATGTACCATCCACCGTTGCCCGGCACATCCAAGGCACTGAAGTGCTCAGCCTGAGCTCTCACTAAGAAGCAGACAGCTTGTTGATTCATGAAGGTGGCAGGCCACACCTGTCCAACCATCCAGCCCTCTGTATACACAGCTACCACACAGCCAGCTCCTGCTGAACACGTATTTTTCTCCTTTCCAGGTATCATCCCAAAAGCAGAAAAAGAAGAGTACAGCCACTCTGGTCAATAGATAACATCTGCTCTAACCACAAGGACTTTGAACAATGGAGTCAAGCTGTAGAAAGCTGTGTTATTTGTAATGCAAAATGGCCAACACTAGGATATAAATTTCTTGCAGTAATGTACTTCTCCAGTTTTCAACAATTTTATCAGCTCCTCATGTATTCACAGTTTGCAATTCAACATAAAGGATGGATGCTGACTCACTGCATTGCTTTAGAGGCTCTTTGCTTATGCCCACTTAACACCAATGTTCCAGCATTTCCATTTGCATGATAGAGTCACCAAAAGTATGGCACTATGGCATAGAACACAGCTTTTTTAAAGCAACTTTTGACAGAACAGTCAGAATTACATTTAAAGTTGCTATCACACAGCAAGACAGATTTTGAAAGATTGCTTCTTATATTTGTAATGCAGAAGCTACCTGTGAAATGCAGGACTACTGGCACCACCAGCAGAATAATTAACCCAGTGTTGACAGTTCACGGTATTTGATTTCAGTGTGGGGGATGGAGGGTGTTATGCCTCAAATATTTCCAACCATAAAGAGATGTTTAATGTTTGGGTTTGGTTTTTCTATGGTAGGTTTCATGATTTACAACCAGGTCAGCAGTTGGCTGAGGTCTGATTTTTCCTCATGGTAACAGTAACTAGTACTGATTACTCAACCAGTCTGAAAATAACACCATGTAGAAAAGAAGCACATTTTAGAGCTATACACATAAACCAGATCAACAAAACATCCACTCAATAAATAACAAACCAAACAGACTTTCCTAAACCTTACCTTCTTCTTTCCTGTTTCACTGTCCCCATGTCCTGATCTTGGTAGCTTAGGTTTCCCTAAGGAAGGGACCGTGCAGAGTAAGTTACAGGATCAGGACCACTGACTGTAAGCTTGCAGAGGCACAGACTCCCTCTTGACAGATTCTTCACAGTGTCACATACATCTCTGCTGACACAGAAGTAATAATAACATTTTCATGCTAAGAATTCTGCCAGTGCCAACGGCCGGTAGATGACATCCCAACAGAGAAGTAAAAAAGGGCTCGTAGCTTTGTCAGACAACTTCTAACATAAGCCAAGGGGCCTGATGTTAATGCTCAGAACTTTAGATGGAGAGATAAAAGCAAATGAAAAGCAAACAGCAACCCCTCATGCTTATGCAAATTCAGCTGAGTGCCATTATAGCAAACACCCAAGCTGGAAGAACTCAATAAACATGGAGGCTACAACCTGGGAATAGTTGCAGTTTCTCTTCATTATATATACAAAAGCTTACATTTCCTTCATTCTACAAGTTGGTATTCTTCACTTACAGGACCAAGCAATCGCATAACACCAGGTCAATGTGCCATGACAGTAAATTTCCAACAAAACCAAACACCATTCCCATCAATAATGAGATACTGGTATGAACTGATTACACATGCACTATCAATTAAAAACACCAGCAGAGACTTTCTCAAAGAACATGCTTGCTCAGGAATCCCTTTTCTCCATTTCTCCATTTAATTAGTCATTGCATTATAATTAACAAATTCATGCAATAATCATTGTCATTTTAATCATCACAGCGGAAAGTACATTACTTCTAATTAAACATTTTAAATACAACAAAAGATGCTAATCAGGTTGTTCCAGAGCTCCAGGAAATGCTCTTTTACATACATGCCAAAGCGGGCAAGAATTTGTTTGTTACAGCGAATTTCTATGTCTTTCAGGCTACCTTAGAGGGTGGAACACATCCAGATTGACCTAAGGAGAGAAAAGTCTGGTTTGCAGAGATGGTTTCTTTTATTGAACAGCTCACTTTCTCTAGGTACTTGCTATGCTTTAAGCAGACTCTGAAATATTTCATAATAACCAGTGAAATGTCTAGAAAAATGCTTGCTGATGGATAATACAGGGGCAAGCACTTCCATTTACACTTACAGTACCAACATATACCTTCCCCTGCAAACACAACCACGAAGCACAGAAACAGCACTTCAGAAGCACAGGAGTGGTTATGATTTGGTCTTAAGCCAGAGTGCCATTCTGCTACACATAGCTGCCTCCTAGGCATCGGAGAGCCTACCAGCTCCTCCACATCAGCTACAGGATTGCAACAAAACTGCACCCTAATGCCAACATTTTGCTTTTTTGCAGGGGGGAAAGGGGGGATGAGAGGTGGGAGGAAAAGGAGGTGGTTAACCCCAACTCCAGGCTAAAGCCGTATATTTCTCTTCCGCCCCTACAGCAGCTGACAGCTCTCATTTCACTCAGCTTATCCAGAAAAATCACATCTGGGCAGGGGGAATCCTTCTCTGATGTGTCAGGGGATGACATGCAGTTGCATTTTCTGGCATGGTTTAAGTGGCACAATGCAGGTGGCTTCCCTACATACCTGGTTTGGGCTGAGGGATGGAAGGGAAGGGAAATAGCTGTAATTATATAACTGCAACAAGCATGTGAGGATTTAAAATGCCAAAATTGGGTGTCAGTAGAAACAGATGCCACTGCTGCCCCCACTGGTCACATATCATACACTGTATCAAATCTGTTTGGACAAAATGCTGCATTGCAACACCCTTCCAGACGTGAAGATTCTGAAAATCAGGATTTTGCAGGATGAGCTTGCACAAAACAGATGTGCAAAACTGCCCTCTGCTGTTTAGATTAAGACCTGCTCAAATAAATGATAGTACGACCAAATCAGTTTTTCACAGTTGTAAGGGCCCAAGTCGTGAAGAGGCAGAACTACTTGGCAGCAGCTGTTTCCTGTCCCCATGCAGAGTAGAAATCTGATACTTGAAAGCCACATAAGCTGTACTGAAGCAACAGTGTTTTAGGAGCAGCAGCACCCATTCAGTGACCGTAGCAGAATGGGTGAGCACCAATGACACCCTCATCCCAAAGACAAGGATACGAGGACATCCTCAGAGTGCAAGGGAAATGAGTAAAAGCCCCAAGACACATATCTATCAGGCCATTAAATCAAGGCCTGACCTTTACAAACCAGGAACTGGAATTACACCTCTAAAGACAAAAGCTTAGAGTGTACAAGCCTTTAGGAATTCATGGTTGTTAGGTTACAGCAGTGATCAGGAAACACAGAGGGTGGTCACCTTATCTAATGACAAACAGTATATAATCTGTTAGGGTAGCACCTGTAAGGACCTATTTCAGGGACACGAAGACCCTGACTTTGTTTTTAAGCACACACAGAAAGTACTGTACTTGGAAAGAACCTGCACATTACCTAGCTCTAGTAAGCTGGGCAGCCTGGTACGGAAATATCACAGAAGGGCCAGCTGTTTTCTGTGGTTTCATTCACACATTCACACACAGGATGTTACAGGAGAACAGCACTGAATGCCCACATCTTTGGGAAGCTTCATTTTGGTCCAACTGCAGAGAGCAAGTATCGCTACCTGCATCAGAAGCTCAGTCTCTGCAGTGCCTAAAAGCTACTTGTCCTTATGAATTAAGCACGTTTCAGCTCTTTGCAAGACAGATTTGTGGTCAAATATGACTGCTACGCAGACAGGTGTTTTTTTCAGTCCTTCCCTTCCCCAAACAAGAACATGATCTGTACTGGTCAGTGTAAGCACACAAACTGAAAACCAAACCAAGATTTGGGTACAACAGAAACCTTGACAAAATTATATTCTTCACATCAACCTTTTTCATACCTGCATTGTTCAAAAAACTCAGCTTGGGCGTAGCATCCAACATGCCTTTGAAACACACTAAAAGCACTTACTGACCACTTCAAAGACTCCCTTGAGATTTAACTCACATTAATTTTAACACAACGGTCACGTTGTTGAGCCTAAGGGACTTTCAACACACCATCAACAGACATACAAATGAAACTTTAGAAAGATTGTTCTGGGTGCACGAACAGCTCGAGTTTTACTTTGATGATGGTTTGCTAATCTCCTACACAGCAGGACTAGGGCTGGGACTTCTCCATTTTTGAAGTTAAGGGCAAAAATAATATTCCGTCATACCCCAGGGTAAGGAAATTAGTGCCAGATGATTCAGTGTGTGCCTGATCACTCTGGTTTTGGATTTGATCCTGCTATCTAAAAAACTTAATGGTGAGACATGAAAGAAAGTACAATCACAAAAGTAGCTGTTGGTTGTAGGCTGTTAGGTGGATTTTTTTTTGCTTTGGCTTGTTTTTTTTTTTTTCTATAAAAGCTGTCAGAGAAACTCTTAACTGGTGACAGGAGACTTCCTAACACAAAATTAACAGACCTCCTTTATGAGAAACTCTCAGAGTGGTCACATGCATTGAAACCAAGTGCCTCATTCCTGGAGCACTGCAGAGCAGAAGATGGCTCTGAGAGAAACAGTAGCCTTACCTGCAGCGAAGCACAATTACAGACGTCATTTACCAGCAGCTGTGAGATTGCCAGCAGCAAATCCACAACTGAATAGTTCACTTCCACCTTGTTTTAAATTGCACAGGTAAAAAGGAATACAGTACTGTATACAGCTAAGGCAGCAGCATTACTACTACTGATGCAATAAGATGCATTACTACCACTGCACTTTCAATGACCTGCACCTTTGCTCGTGTCTGAAACAAGTTTTAAGTTAGAGCCTCTTATATCTGTAGGCTGTGCATGCTAGCTACAACAGCAGGAGCTTGCCATTATTGGAGCAACATCAAATTCCCATCCTAGACACCTTTCATAAAGTTTTATCTTAGATTTTTGGGGAAAAAAAATATCAGTCTTATTCAAAGGATTCCACATTCCCACCCTATTAGCCAAGGCACTCAAATCAGGTATCAGAGCTTGCATCATCATACTAGCCAGGTACTTTGGGACTATAGAATTTGAGAATATCGGTACTTCTTAAGGCTTCATTTAAATCCACAGTCTAAAAATGTCATTCATATCTAGTTTTTCAGGATCAAGAAAACTAAAAAGGTTTAAAGTAGTACGGGTACCTATGACAACTATTAAAGCAATGAACTTCTGTAGTTACAATCAGGCTATCACCAAGTCTTCCATCAAAGGAACTGACAGAAAGATTTGCTAAAACACTTAGTTCAGGAAAGCACTGCTGTAAGCTAAACTTTGAATTCAAAGTGGCAACATTATACCAAGGAGCACAAAAAAATATTCAGTCTTGAAGGAAGGGTGCCTTACATCATTTGAGTTTTAAGGAATCTTGATCTACCGTAAGAAGCTAAAAGATGAACCAAAAAGATCTTACAGTGAAATTGCCACCACCGCTAAGGACAGCAGGTAAATATGGGAGCAGTTCTGTCAGCATAATCTGTGAATTTTTCCAAACCTTTAAAATTAAAATGTAAAAGGCGAAGTCCGCCAAATAGTCCAGCTGCACCCCATAAGCACAGAACCTTCTACTACTACACAGTGTTTTTATTAAATATCTTATTAGCAGAATAACTTTATATCTCTAATTCAAATTAAAAGAGGAAAACTTCGTCACCTGAAGATGATGGCTAAGTTTTACTTCTACCTTATGGCATCTGAACAACAAAAGGACCAAGTTATAGTCAGTTGTTCAAGAAATTTTGTTCCTACCAGCTATAAACTTTAATATGCACTACAGAAAGATTCAACAGCAGCTCAAACTTTGGGACGCTGTATTTTCAAAGAATTAGTGGAGAAATTTCTCTTCCACAGCAAAAAGAATTGTCCAAGCTGGTGGACTCAGCAAAAGCCATTTGTACTCCCAAGTTTTGGTATGTAACAAGTGGGTGACCATGAACCTTCCATTTAACCTCTCAAAGACTCTGAAAGGCAACTTCTGGAACTTTGGTCCCGTTTTGGAAGAATCTGCCTTTACAAAAACATACAGCAGGCTGGAGTGAGAAAGATATATGGGAATGTTAGCCAGAGTGCTTTCAGAGCCTCTCTCTTCTACTCAGACTATGCCATCTAGTACCTTTCTATTAATGTAACATTAGATCAAATTAGACATTTAATTAATGTAACCATTAGACCAAAGCATTCTTCTCTCTTCTTTTCATGAAACTGAAACAAGTCATAATGCCAAAAACATTAAGCCACACTGTTAATTGCTTTTTTAATTGCTTTTTTTTTTCTGCCATGAGAGTGGCCTTAGCACAAAAACAGAAAATGGCAGAAACTAGTCTGCTCTAATTTGAAATTTAAAATACCCTATTGAGGGAAAATGAGTAGTAGAATTCTGAAAACATAATTAAGTCAGTATATTTTCCTTGTTTTCTCTCATTCTGATATTTTACTTCTAATTCCAGCACTTTCAGCTAGTGTAGCCTGGGGATGTCATCATCTTACCTTTGTAATTTGAATTGGCACCAAAACAATCAAGTCAAATGCCAAAGACTGCTAAATATTTCTACCATCTTAACAATTAGAGACTGAAATGTTAATTATTTTACAAAAAGGTTGAACGCTTTTGAAAAAAATATATCATTATGCTCTGAAAATATGCCCAAGGTTCTATTATAAACAGCTTTACTTCACACAAGTGCTTTAACACAAGTTCCTTTTTGGCAGATTTGGTTTTGACATGCATCACTACAGGTGTTACTGTTCCTGACAAACAGATCTCTCATTCCTCCAGCAGCTAAGTCACCTATTACCATTTTGATTTGCATTTCTTTTTAATGTGATCAGTTACTGTTTAAACGATCACATGCCTATTTTCTCAGGGGATTACATGAGGTTTTGAATTAACTAAAAGCATTGGAAGACCCGTCGTAACACTTTTGGTTTTTTTTAAATGTTATTTTAGATCATTTGCCCTGCTCTGACACCCAAACGTTCTGACATTTAAAGCAGTACTATAGGGACACACAAGTGTGGATAAATCTTTATTGCCATAACTTTTTTCTTTAATTCTTTTTTCTTTTTTTTTTTCAAAAAATGAGCATTGGGTTTTCAATAGGTTGTAGCTTTACGTCTTTATATGTACAACATTACAACTGCATATTTTAATAATAATGAAGTTAGTGATACTTTGATAACTCAACACAGTGTATTTATAAAATGAATTTTTATCAAAATACACTTTTCACTGGGATAATAAATAAAATCCTGTGAAACCCACCTACACAAAGTTAATTTTAACTCTGGTAGAACCCGATGTGGTACACAGTCCATTAACTACTATGTTTGCCCCTTTATCCCCCTACTGATGCTCATCTTCTGGGGTAAGAAAACACTTTTTCCCCCTGTTGTTGTGTGACCTCATTCAACATCATCTTCAGCCAAGCACTGTGCACTTACAATTCTCTGTAAGAAGGAGAAAAACTCATTCACAATTATATAAGACTGACAGTAGGCAACTGATTATCAAGCAATGTAATTTTACACTGAAAATTAAGCTGTGTGATTACTGAGAAACCTGATTAATGTTAAAAATTGTAATCTATTTGACATAAGGTTTTAAAGCCACCTCTGTGGAAGTAATACACTGCAATAGCTACCAAAGCTGAAGTCAGATAAGTGATGTGGCTCTGGGCAGCCTGGTCTGGTGGTTGGCGACCCTGCACACAGCAGGGGGGTTGAAACTAGATGATTATTGTGGTCCTTTTCAACCCAGGCCATTCTATGATGTATTCTGTGACATCTATGGTTTTTGCTTTCTCTCATTAAATGTTTTTGCTCCACTGCCTCCTTTATATCTCATTTAGCTGATGCTTTTCAGTGCTTTTACTAATAATTAGAACCTTAAATTGAAATGTAACCACACCTGAGCTGTAATGACAGCTGACTGATAAACACAGAGTGTCTGCTTCATGTGAGACAACATCCTGAGGGAGTTCCCTTGGAATTCCAAGATTCTCTTGCTAGCAGATTATCAATGTTACCTGCACAGTAATCAGTCTAAAAAGAAGTGCATTTTATATACACAGCTACCAGCACTTTTATCACCTGGAAAACTTTCCAAAACTGTCAAGTGCTTTGGTGTTAATTAACAGTCCGTGTTGATAGCCACCAAAACCCACAGGTTAATTCTGACAGACTTTTATAGCACTTACAGATACTTACATATCATTTTAAAAAAGCTGAGATTCAAGACCCAGTGCAAGAAAGTTACCTTTTTTTTTCAGACCCAACTTCCATCTGGGAAACAGTGGATCTGCTTATGCAGTAAGATGCCCACAGCTGTCTCTACTTTAATAGCTTAGCATACTCTGTGCATAAGAGAATTTTTGTATTCCTATTTTAACTTGTTTGCTATCAATGCCATGCAATACTTTCCATACATTTTCATATTTTGTTCCATGTGAAAAACCTTTTTGTCTAACTGAACATTTAAGAAAACCAATCATAAAAACCAATACCCAAGGCTAACGTAGCACGTGACAGAAGAAGCTCAGTTACCTTCCAACCTCAACAACACGGAGTGTTTCACATACCTGGCTTATTGTAGGGAGCTTAGTTAGAAGCATTTGAAACACTGGTGGTGGAAGAGTCTGCTGTAGAACTTGTAGCAGCTGCTGCGGCTGTCCACACACAGCAATGGCATTGGTCAAGTGATCAACACCTTTCTCATATTCACCTGTGTGACAAATCATAACGTTTGGAGAACAAACCTCTTCCACAGCATGAAGCATTTACAAAAAACATCCACCAACAGTGGATTGAACAACTTAGAATTAAACCACATTTCTTTTCTCCTGCCCTTGTTGAATCTTCTGAACACAGAAGGTTAGAAAAAAGCAACCAAACCTAAGAGAGGATCAATTGACTCCCCAGTGACAGAAATCTAGTAAAAGGTTTAAAAAAAAAAATGTTATTTTTACCACTTACCCTTCAAAAGAAATTATGCTATTACCTTGAGCTAGTAGTTCCTCCCCAAGCTGGATCTCCTCAAGAAAAAACTTCTGAACAGCTTCAGCATCTTTCAGATCAGGCAGCTGTAACACACACAGTAAAACTGAAGCTGGCCCTTAAACTTTAGTTAATAATTCAGCACAAAACGTTCTCAGCCAAAACCAAATAAATACAATCATATGTTTACATGGAAACTCAAAAAAGAATTATATGTATCACCACTAAGATAAACATAAGCACAGCAATATTGAAAATCAGACTCAAGTCTCCAATCATTGCATTATACATCCATAGAGGGACAGAGTCTGAAATACCTCTACCTGGTTTATTAAGTATACAGTTTTGTAGCAAACATAATTTCCAAAGTGTGTTATGTTCATCACAGCCCTCAGAATGCATTAAGATAAATTTCTCTCTTCTTAAAGGAACCATTGGCAACAAGAAAGCAGATTAGCAAATTCAACTTGTACCACAACAATCTCCCAAGTTTAGCTACAAGTCTATCTCATCCATGTTTCTTACATCTGGAAAGTACTCATGGACCCACTATGAAAAGGAAAACATCTTCAAGTCACACAGGAAATGTTATGGTTTCTATAGTTTTCCACCTGACTCGGAAAAGGAACGGCATATTTTCATATGGTTATTTGTGAAAGCTTTAAAAAAAATCTAAAGGCTGCATATCTGCAGAAAGGTTTGTAATGTAGGGAACAAAACAGAGAAGTCGCCCTCTAAACAAACCTCACAAGCAAGCCTGATACAAACAAAACCTTTTTCAAAACAGTGCTGCATTACTGAACACAGTATTACCTTGGAAAGCCCTGCTCTCTCTTTGGCAAGCTTCTGTTTCTTCCTTCCTGTAAGAATAATAACATGTGTTTTTTAATTTGCAGTTTAAAAAGACTTCAGATGATAGCTCTATAAAGTGAATGCGTCAAAGTCAATTTCAAAACAAGAAAACGTTAATATATTCCAAATACTGAGGACTCAACACAAGAATGCAACCTGCTCTCTGCAACAGAGTACCATTCAGAGGTCTAATGAGGGCTGGCACATTGATTCATAACGGCAATTCCTCTCCTGCTGGCTATCCTCAACACCAACTGCGCAGAGCCTGTACTCGCATCTTCCTCATGCACTGAGAAGTAAAGGGAATTAAGCTAATACAGGATTCTTCTACGTGAATTTCCAGCAATCATAAGCCACAGAACTGCCTACAAGGCAAGGCTACCCAATGTTAAGCCACATTCATTCTGAAATACACCACTGCACCACCAGCAGAATAGCAGCTGCTTTGCTTTAGCAGAGGTTTGGGAACTAGTTACATAGGAGCAGGATCTCACTGTCCCACAGCAAAAGCATTACCAGAGCACACATTCCTGAAACCAAATAAGTGAGGAGAGCAAATGGTGACAGGCAAAACAAATATTTACAGGCTCAATCATTCAACCTGAAGACATAAAGTTGGTCTGCAACAGAGAAGTGCAGCATTCCAGCACAGCTAGTGTAATTAAAATGATATCTAGCTTGTTTTTAATGCAACTGGGCAGGTATAACAATATTTTATGATAGTGGTTATGCATACAAGAATAATTATCCCAACGTAAGTTCAGTAATACTGGTGATTTCCTTAGAACCATTTTGTTGTTCAGTTCATCAACTGAAACAGTTACACCAATGTAACTTGATGTAACTTGGTATGGCCCACAGTCAAGTAACTGTGCTCTTGGTCCTCAGAGTCAGCTCCATGAACACCCACCTACCTTGGGCAGCTGCCACACAGCCCTTGTCTGGCTTCTGACACAATTTTACACGTTGGAAATACTTCTGAACAATATGACTAAAAATTTTAATGGATGTGAGTTAAGAATTCGAGACTGTCCACACGATGAAGACGTCCAGGAAATCATTTCCTAGCAGTGACAACGTAACATGAAATCTACGGGTGAGATGAAATGTTCCTTTCATAAAGGGAATGCACGTTCTAACCGCATGGATCATCCTTCCATCTTCCTTGGTACCTTCCTAACCCCTCATCCTTGAGTTTCTACAACATACTGACCTGTATATAAAATTTCACATCATTACACACAGAAAAACGTTGTGTCATATAGAACCCTTGCTATTGTAACAATACCATTGTTTTCTATTTTATTAAATACAAATTCACCTTCTAAAAGTTGGTGACTTCAGTTTGCCCGCTCCCAATTTTGTGCACAGAGCTTTAAAGTGCATTAGCACGCATGACACTTGTTCTAACACAACACACCAGCTCTCGTGCTGCACAGACCTCACAGGTTTTTCAGGCCCAGCTCTTGTACATGGAAAGTTTCCAATGCAAACCAGTGGGTAACTTGATGCTCAGGTAGTGGTGGCGGAACTCCATGCACCGCACCAGCAGCACAGAAGCCAGTCCCACAAAAACAGAGACCATTCACCTCTTCTGCTCTCATCTGCTGTGCAAGAACTGACCAGCTCCCAGTGCTTCCAGCTTTACTATCCTTTGGCCCCAAGACTAAGCACCAAAACTAGGGACAAAAAACTAATTAAGAACGCTGTGTGTACTAAATAAACAAGATTAAGACATCGGAAAACCAAAGTCCAGGAGTTCTTGCAGACTCTCATGAAATTGGTTCATCTCCTGAAATCCAGTCTGGCGGCTTTCATTTTACTTACTGCGTGCCTTCGCAAACACAGACTTTGGTCCGGATGCTGCTTAAACAAAGGGATGTCAATTACAACCGAGATGGCAAAAAGCGTTATCAGTTCTTTGTTTGCCAGCTGGTATTTGACCAAATGCAGCAGGCAATCAATCCTTTGATACATGGGAGCTCTGTCCCTCCCAGGCTTTGCTGACATTGCATTAGAGAGGCTGAAACAATAATCTTATCCTAAGAACACTAGTTGAGACGACCTGCTCTAAATTTCACTGTTAAACAGCACATCTTCATCCAAGGAACTGCAACTGGCTGCTGCACTTGATCCTGCTTGTTAAATATTCTACAGATCAAGCTTTGCCATCCAGCAGTAAAAACGCTGTCATGATCACCAGGACACAGACTGCACCTACACTGAAGGAAAAATTACAGTATTAAAGAACAAGAAAAAAAACCCTGAGCATTCTCTAAAGCCTTACAACTGAAAGCTGCCCAGTGTGTTGTGGCTAAGGATCTCTATCTTTCTGCTCTGTCTTCCAAACAGCAGCCACTCCATATCAAACCACGACGGATTTCTTTCACTTCTAAAGCAAATATAAAATTCTAATCCAGCAAGGTTAAGCAGCGTTCTTGGAACAAGTAGAAGATTTGTTCAGAATTTTACTTGATGAGAACTCGGAAAATGAAAACAAACAGGATGCAAAATCCCTGTCAGAGCTTCTGTACAAATTTTATGAAACGCACAGAATCGTATCATGGAAGCACAGGCTGGCTTAGGTTGGAAGGGCCCTTAAAGATAATCCAGCCTCAACCCCCCCACTGCTGTAAGCAGGGCTGCCCCCCACCAGCTCAGGCTGCCGAGGGCCCCATCCAACCTACCCTAGGGCGTCTCCAGGGATGGGGCACCCACAGCTTCCCTGGGCAGCTGTGCCAGTGCCTCACCACACTCTGAGTAAAGAATTTCTTCCTAGCATCTAACCTGAATCTCCTCTCTTTTAGCTTAAAGTCATTCCCCATTCCCTCTTGTCCTGTCACTATCAGACTACAAAAACAGCCAGTCCTCCTCCTGTTTATAACCTCCTTTCAAGTACTGGAAAGCTGCAGCAAGGCCTCCCCAAAGCCTTCTCTTCTCCAGGCTGAACAAGGTCAGTGCCCTCAGCCTTTCTTCAGAAGACAGATGCTCCAGCCCTCTGATTATCTTCGTGGCCCTCTTCTAAAGCTGCTCCAATGGCTCAGCATCTATGCAGACAATGATTCTGCCAAACCCCAGTTTTCCATGCAAGACAAATACCAGTCTACTATGCTGAAATTTGCCAACCTTGCACTGTGGGACAAAAAGCACCTGGAGGAAACAAAACTGCTTCTGCGATCCCAGATCACGAGCAATGGCTCTTTTATCAGCAAAATGTGCTGATCACATTACAGTTGCTTGCTAGGAAAATCTACTTTGAGAATGATTCCTGACCTTCAGCAAAGTGACTGGAGGAACACACCTATTCTCCGGGTAGAATCAAGCCACAGCTCTCAGCCTGCTTCTCGTTATTCAAATACCTCGCACAACTCGCTCTCACAGTAAAGCTAAATTTAAAACTTCCTCAACCGCTCATTTATTTAAATGTTGAAGACGTGAAATAACGAGGAGCCACAGGACAGGAGCTCCGCGTTTTGGATCAATCACCGGTTCGCTCTGGCATTCGTTCTTATGCCTGGGAGGCCAGGGGGCAGCCACCAGGAGGGTTTGGAATGCGGCGGCTAAGATGTCCGAAGGCCGTCGTTCGCTCATGCCGCAGCGCAGGAGCGGCTTCGCGATCAGACCGCAGCTTTATCCCATCGCCCTCCGAACGCCGGGAAACGAGCGCCGCCACGTAAAGCGCGGCAGCGACAGGCCCCGTCGAAGCGTGCGGGATGAACAGATCGCCGCACGGGGCGGAGGATCTAACCCCAAGCCGCGCTCCCGGCGCGCACAGCCCGCGTTAGCCGCTCACACCACGCGGCGCAGGGGCCGAAGAGCGCGAGGCCGCAGAAGCCGGGCCGGGAGGGCCGCGGAGCCGCCACGTGCCGCCGCCCCGCGCGGGAGCCGGGCGGGGGAGGGGCGGCCCGGACACTCACGCTCCCGCAGCCGGTTCTTGAAATTCGGGTCGCTCCGCCTCTTGCGGTCGAAGTAGATGCAGTAGCCGATGAAGAGGGCCCCGCAGAGGCCCGCGGCGATGGCGCCGGTCTTGCCCACCATCATGGTGCCCGGCGCCGCGGGGAAGGCGCCGCCGCCCCCGCCCTCCGCAAGGCCGGCGCCGAGCTCCGCAGGCACCTTGGGGCGAGCGGGCGGCGAGAAAGGACCCCGCCTCGCTTCCGCTGCGTCATCAGCCCGCGCCGGAGGGCGGCTTCCTCGATGCCTGCCGGGCGGCGGGGCCCGCGGCGCATGCGCGAGCGGCAGCACGCTCCGTGCAGTCCTCACCCTTCCGGCGCCCTTCTTCCCTACCGGCAGGGAGAGGGCGGCGCGGTGGAGGCACGGTAAGGACAGAGACAGGACGCAACGGAACGCCCTTGTATTCATCGGCTTTATTAAAAAGAAACAATTTTTTTTTTTTTTTTTAAACATAGATAGCTAGCTGTTCAAAAGGCTATTTGTTTTTCCCACCTTTCTTTTTACTAATGCTTTTCAGTCTTTTGGGCTTGGTGCTCTTTTTGGCTGGATTTGCTTTTTCGCCAATAAATGAATCATGAGAGCCTGACTTGTTTTTCAGCATGGTTTGAGCTCTGTCCTTAGGGCCACGAGACCGACTGGTGGTGCTTTTCTGTGGGGCTTTGTCCTTCTCAGAACAGCGTTTCACGCGGAGT
Organism: Lagopus muta; assembly: GCF_023343835.1. NCBI lineage: Eukaryota > Metazoa > Chordata > Aves > Galliformes > Phasianidae > Lagopus > Lagopus muta. The sequence continues at coordinate 72,232,563 of NC_064434.1, forward strand.
TTTCGTCCCATCAGGTCAGAGTTGTTGAGCTTCAGAGCGAGATGTACAGCATCGGTATTCTGTGAGAACAGACATCCACTTGAAAAGCAGCACACTCCAGTTGATGACTTCCAAATAAAAGGCTGCCTTTCTTTAATTCTGTCAGGCAGGTTTTTACAATGGAGAGCACCTGACTGCCTTTACTTCCATAATGTCAAATCTGGTCAGAAGTGCTCAAGCACCCACAGGGCTTATGCCCTGGGGCATGTGTTCTTGAAAGGGAACTCTGAAACACCTTACACCAGTCATAGGAGAGAGAGAGAAACTGGGGACAAAGAAGATCTTGGGCTGCAGGAAATTGAGTAAGATGAGTCTGGGAGAAAAGCATGAAAAAGCAGTGTTTAGGGAGCTGCAGAAGTGGCTGCAGGAAAGAATTCACTTACATTTGGAAACAACCAACGGGAAAACACTGCTGTGTTTTGTTTGCCATGTGAATTCGTTTTTTTCTCTATTACATGTTTCCCTTACAGTTAATTTCTTTCATCAGCGTTTTGCAACTTTTCTTTGTCCTCAACCTAAAATAATTGCCACAGGTCTGGAGGAAGCTACTTTCAACACACAAAGCAGCGCTACCGTCTAACATCGCGTACGTATTTAAAAAAAACAAGTGTTAGTAAGGCCATAACAGCAATTCCCAATTCCGATTTGGACAAGTGTCCTGAAGTCTGACACTCATACATACCTCAAACAGAACGTAGCCAAAGCCTTTGCCCATGCCGCTCTGTCTGTCGCGCACAATTCGCACCGCCACTACATCTCCGCAGTCAGCAAAGTGCTCTCGCACAGCGCTGTCACTGATGTCTGCAGGCAAGCACAGCAAGACACATCTCTTCAGAGAGACAGCTTTAGAAGCCTAGCCTAAATCCAAACCATTTACCAATTTATGTACGCAAACATATTTAAAGCACAGAACCACAGAACCACTCAGGCTGGAAAAGACCTCAAAGATCATCGAGTCCAACCACGACCCAACCATACTACCCTAACTAACAACCCTCCGCTAAGTCATGTCCCTGAGCACCGCATCCAAATAGATTGTAAACACATTCAGGACCTATAAAATTAAGTTCACAAATATCAGTGTTTCAGAGAAATTCCAACAGCTTAACACTGTAGACAGCGTGGAAATTCTAAGCCATCACTGCGTATGGTTTGAAAGTGGTTTGCAAATGCTGGTGCTTGTGGACTTTATATAAGGACTGTTTCCTCTGACACTCATTGGTCCCCTACCTTTGAAAAGTGCAATACAAATCACAAATAAGAATGAAGACCAAAGTACATTTTTTCAAATAATTTCAGTTATGGGTTGAACGCAGTGGAAATGAAGATTCAAGCAACATTTTTGAAACTCCTTATGCCATAATCTATTTCTGAGAATTAATACTGATGATACAAACCCTGAGTGGCAGTTCCTGAAACTTGATGCTCAGTGACTGGACTAAATGTTATCTGAATGGGGGAAAAGGGATTTAATACGACTATTCTGATAATGGTCACACACGTGAGGCTTTTTCGGTCTCATGCCTATGCAACCAGAAAGACAAGTGGGATGTAAAAGTAATAAAACACAGGTTAGTCTTCTGTATAGGCACACTTTATTCTATAGTAATTCTCTTTATGTGGATATGCCTCTGCACTAGGGAGGGTCTGAATTTAACAGTGAGGGTTTAATTTTATGGGAATTTGATGTGCTGAGAAAAGTTAAAGGTGCTGAAGTAATTTCCAGATTACTGTCAATGTCCAAACTGCTCTTTTCCTGCAGGATGCATAGAAGGACAGTACCAACACAAGTTCTACACAGCAGAGAAATGTTAACATACTCAGATCTGTCACTTCTCCAGCTTTACAGACAGGTCAAGTTTTAACAGTACTGGTTGTTTATCAAGATATTGGCACAGTACAGGCCTTTCGTCCCACACCACACCCCAAAGTAAGTTATCCCAAGCATCCTCACTCCATTAATACCCTCACATGGACCAAACCTGACGGTGATCCCTTCATTTACTCAGAAGCAGCTGAACATTCATTAAGCACTGACCTGAACTACACAGCGAGCACCTCCACTCAGCTAACAACTCACAGCAAACAGCTGCTTGCACAGAGTCACTCATCCTGTGGCTCACAGATGAACATCAAAATTAGAAGCTGTCCCTGTGCATCACTTGGAAGTGGTTCACAAGTACAAGCACGCGTTTGGCAGTTTATTAAGCTGTGACATATGCTGCTTAGTCATATTTATTTAAGAAATGTGAAGTAACAATAAGAAATAGAAGTGCTTGCAGTTCTAGAAATATAACAGAAGAAAAACAATTAATGTGCAGCACCTGCTGAAAACTCAGCCCTTTTGGTGCCTCTGTCAAAAAATAAAAGTGCTATTTTAAAAGATTCCAACAAATGATAGTTAGCTACCTAAACATGGTACCTTAAACAATAAATAAAAGAATCCTATGTCACTGTATTCCATAAGCACTAAACAACAAGGCAAGATGTTCCAATTTACTTACCATACGCCAGATTTCCCAAGAATACAGATCGCTTGTTGTCATGCTAAAGAAAACAAGAGGTTGAAAGCCACTAAGTCATTTGTTACAGCAAAACACAGAACGTGAGTCTGTGTCACACACTACTTACCAAACTGTTGTTTGATGCACCGTCAACTCTGATGTGAAATCCACTAGCAACTTCTGTTCCATTTCTTTTGTAATCAAAAGAAAAAGTTCTTAAAATTAAACGATGAATCATTGCTTCATTTACAAAGTCACTGCATAGCATTTTTGCAAAAGGCAAATTTACTTTCAAGCTGAAATACCATCTTTGTTTTAATACAAGCAAAGAACAGGAGGCAGATTAAATTTATCTTTAAACACTCTGCATATCTGCCTTCTCAACAGGCACGAGGAACAAAGCTGAGACTTACTTTTTGAGAGCCTTAACAGCAGCATGTTCTTCTTTAAACACGACATAAGCATTAATGTACTTCACGTTAGGATGAACCTTACGCCTGGAATGGGAAAAAGACACTTTTTAAACAATTCTGATACTATGCTGTGCACAAGCACTTCTTGTTAAACAACTGACATCTCCCCTGTTTTGCACGCAGTAGCAACTTCAATTCCTGTAAAGCACATTCTGTTGAAAAGAGTTCCAACTGCTGTACATCTTACACAGCATGTGTATGGACCCCAATTCAGCTTCCTCAGCTCATAAGTGCACCCAAAGGAATTAAGGACAACTACTGTCTACCTCCTTCCTAAAATATAAGAAATGCAACCTAACATAATTATTTACTGCTAACACTAGGCTTATAATTCCTTATCAATTGTCAAAGTGTATTACAAAAATCAAAGAAACAAAAGACAAAAAAAAAAGGCAACAGCAAAACAATGAACAACAAGCAATTTAAAAAAAAACATTTTGTCTTTGAAAAACAAAGCACAAAACTCAGAAGCAGAACCTACTTTATGGCTGCTAACTTTCTGGATAAAGCAACTTCTGCTGGAACCTTTAAGATAAAAAAAAGCTTTCATTAAGTAATCACAGTGACAAGATAACATACCACAACTATTTTGTCTTTGAAGAGAAAGTCAAACAAACACCACTGCCACTTAGCATTATGTAGCCAGTACACTGAGCAAATGGATATTCCTGATGATCTAGAAATATCTCAAAATTATACAGCTTGTTTTGGCCTAGGCTGTTTCTTGAGTTCCAAGAGAACTATCTTCTCCCATTCCATACAGTACACAGAGCTACAATGAATATGCCTTTGCTGCTGTAATTTAAAAACAGCTTAATAATACCGTAGTTAAATCAGCAATAATAAGGGCCTTCTCAGAGAAATACAGCTCTGATGGTACAAACTGCTGTTATGGGAACAATATGGGAATGAAACATGATGAAAGGTGCCTCTGCAGTAATATCACCAGTGCTTCTTCTAATGGTAAAAATACACTCACCTAAACCTGCTTCTAAATTAATGAAGATAGAAGCCTTAGGAACAGTATCCCATAAGGTCAGAAAAGCAGATGCCATGTAACATCAGAGAAAATAACGTACCACGGAACGGAATCGAATGGATTCTATTTGTCCATATTCTTTGAAAAGAGACTTCAGCATCTGAACAGAAAACATAACAGATGTTCAGTGTATTTCTGCATCCTGATAATAAGTTACTGTTGGGCACGCACTACCAAGATGGTTTTTATACAGTTTTCATTTCACTCCTGCAAAGTATGTTAACAGGCTACTAAAAACATGCCAACAACTTGCAAGCATTTCTTTGTTTTCCGTGACCACTTCTTATTCTATGGACTGCCAAAACTGAATTAACATCCCTAACTACTGAGGATGGTACAAATTTAAAACGTTGTGCAAAAATCTGAAGTATTATTTGTGCTCAAAATGAGCAGTAGGTTGCAGCTTTGTACTTATAGCTCTCATTTATTACACAGATTTTAGTTGAAGGGGGAAGTTCTTCACAGAGAGCAGTGAGGAGTTGGAACAAGCTGTCCAGACAGACTGCAGATGCCCCATCCCTGGAAGTGTTTGAGGCCAGGTTGGACAGAGCCCTGGTCAAGCTGGTCTAGTACTAAATGGGGAGGCTGGCGGCCCTGCCTGCAGCAGAGAGGTTGGAGCTTTGTGATCCTTGAGGTCCCTTCCAACCCAAGCCGTTCTACGATTCATTCTATGATTCTATGAAGAAGAAATCAACAAACTCTACTGAAGCAACACAACTGCATCCACTGCTGTAAAAAGCCCAACTCCACTAAAACAAAAAAGACTGCATCTGAAGGTTTCTGATAGTGAGCATTATTTCCCACTTTCACAACAAGAGATTTTAGTCATAAGCACATGTGAGATCCCAAGTGGAAACATTCCCTTAAAGCAAGGGCTGTCATAATCTTTTTCATTCCTTTGGCTGACAGCTTCCGTTCACGTACCTGAGCAGTATAGTTGACAGGCAGATTTCCAACAAACACCGTTCTTTTGTTTTTAATCATTTCTTCAGCCTCGTTCTTTTTCTTCTCTTGTTTTACAGTTCTGCCTGTACCTGAATTAATATCACTCTTGGCGACAGCATGAGAAGCCCGTTTTTTTTGCTTCGCTTTGCTCTGAAACAGTTTTCGCTCTTCATCTTCATCTGCCTGTTCTAAAGCACTCTCCCTTTTCAGGAAAAGACAAGCAAATTGTAACTGATGGGAAAGAATGGGACATTTGAGGCAAGAATTAATGCCTCTAAGAGAGGTATTTCAACTTATATTTTAAATTGTCATGCTCAACATAAAATTCCAAATGTTATTTTTTCCTCTAGTGCAGAAAATAAACTTATCTGACCGTTATGTGATACAGAAAACTATTTGCTATCCCAGGCCAAGGAATCCACTACTAGTTAGAAGTAGTTAAGAAAGAATTCAGAAGATTACTCTAAAATTGAAGGGAAAAAAAAAGTCATCATTGTATGCCAGAAATAAGATAAGGCTTCTTCCCAGCATCTATTACATCCACAACCATCTTTTGAGATCCACCCTTATACTAACAGATCTCTGTCTGCAGAAACCTTTTCTTGGATATGGAAAATGCAACAACATCAGCAAGTGGACACGGTATGAGCCCCAAGAGCTATAATCAGTCAAATGTTGTTATCCAGGAATTGAATGGAGAAGTTTCCTGCCTGAGCTGACAGCGCCTCGGCGCACCCTGCATGTTTACAGGAACAGGCAATGCAACAGAACAGTTTGGTTCACAACAGAGGCCAACAGACTAAGGACAACCAGCTCAGGCCGGCAGACTGCTCTGCTAAAGGTGCCTCTGAGTGCAGCTCTGAAGGCATCACTGTGAGCCAGGGAGCACACGATACCTCAGCCTGCAGCCCTGCCAGCTCTCTGACAGAGGCTTTGGTTCCGTGAGCCGAGGGCCTGCCTCTAGCAGGAACACAAAGTATTGAACACCTTCTGGTGTAAACTATTCGGCATTTCCACAAGCTGCTTAAAAATAGTACTTTAAAACACAAGGTTGGGAGGAAAAATAGATTAAAATTTCATTGCTTTGTTTCCTGATTAAGACAGGCTTTTCTCTTTAATCTCTCATTAAGAAGGTACCATCTACACACCTCTTTGCCAACTTCTCCTCTGCTTTTGAAAGCTCCTTCTTTCTGGTTTTCTTCACTTTCTTAGGAGGTTCTTCTCTGACAGAAGAGCTCTGTCCCTCTGACACCTTCTCTGCTTCTGTATGCTTTCTTTTCCTATTTTCCTTTTTCAAAAAGTCAAAGAAACTGACTTGAGAAACAAAGTTCCAGAAATCCCCTACAACTGTTTTACAAATCGCAGTTTATTTGGAACACCGTTTATTTATCAGCTCTATCTTGAGCTCGGGGGCTGGCCCAGCTGCACGCCTCCTCCTGCGATGCACAGAGGGGCACAGAGTCCGTCAGGGCGGCATTCCGCTATGCAGCTACGAGGCCACGTAGATCGCATCGGGCCGACCCGGCCCCAACCCAGCACTGGGAAGGGGGGCAAGTCGGCGCTATCCAAACCCCACCGCAAAATCTCTCACCGATATTTAAAAACCCCGCCCTCACACCGAGGCGCACGCGGTGGGAGACGGCTCCGCTGTCCCGGTACGCAGAGCTTACCCTTGGCACGGCCACCAACATGGGCGGCGGGGCGGCGGCACGGAACAGACCAGCCAGGGGCCGCACCGCCGCCGCCCCGCCCGAAAAGAGGCTGCCGACCACCTGCCCCACCACGTAGTCCCCGCACAGGGCCCTGCACAGGAGAACGGCGTCAGCGGTCACCCCGCAACGGCCGCTCCACGGGGCAACACCGCCGCGCGGCGGCAGAAGGGGAGGGAAGGGGAATGGGAGGGGGCAGAGCGCGCGGTAACGCACCCGGCGGGCGACTCCGCGGCTCCTCGGGACGCCGCCATGATGGGGACGCGCGCGGCAGGAAGAGAAGGTGCGTGACTTCCGGCCGCCGCACGGCGCGGGTAGAGGGCCGGGGCTGCGTCGGGAGGGCTGTGACACCTACCTGGGGGCGGGTAGGGGAGGGTCGCGTAGTGCGCCGAGCGCCGTGACGTGTGCCCGCACCGAATGGTTGCCGTGGTTGGGCTGCTGAGATAACGCAGTGCTGTAGCACGTAACAAGATGAAGCACGCTGTAGAAGGAACAGTTACTGCTACCCAGGGGCAGTGGGCACGGCCCCGAGTGCTGGAGCTCAGGGAGTGTTTGGACATCGCTCCCACACACACGGTTTGGACTGGGGGTGGTGCTGCGTGGAACACCGAGTTGGACTCAGTGATCCATGCGGGTCCCTCCCAAATCAGGATGTTCTCTGATTTTATGTACTCTTCCCACGTGATCTTTTAGGCACTTCGGGCCCATTTTTGAGGTGCCAGTGTGAGCAGTTCTGTTAGCACTCGCATCTAACTGAAGTAGAACAAGTAATCCAGAGACAGAATAAGGTAAAGCATTGGTCTTGATTTAGGCCTTCTGGATTGCAGGACTCTCATGGACAACCCAAGAAAATACAAAAATTGCTGAGAACTGTCAGTGGATGCTGCACTTACATGTATTGGTGTTTCCAAACTACCTTCACATGGCAGAGCAGTTTGATAGGTGACAGTGGGTAGAATAGGCTGAACCATCAAATTGCATCAAAACTACATTGGGAAAACATTTTGCTGACTGATTTCAGAGACTTACAATTGCTGGAGCTCAACAGAAGGCATATTACCTCCAGGAACTCAACCAGAGAGTGAGTTTGAACCATAAGGTAGGTAGAGAAGAAAGTGTTACGGCACAACAGAAACCACACAGTAAAAAGTAGTACAAGCACTGGTACAGACTGGTGCAAATATACCGGGAGCAATAAAGACAGCCTTCAAGCCAGATGAGCTCCCAAGCATATGCTGAAAGCCTACACACAGCTGTTCTCAAGAACATCAAATGTGAGACACAGAAAGCACCTGTCAACTCAGCCAAGGTGCAATGCATAAGTGAAGGGCAATTTTTCTTTTAAGGTTGTACAAGCAGGCACTCACACGTACAGGCAAATACTTTCTTAGCTTTAAGCACAGTGTGCACGCCAAGCGGGGACCACACCATGTTCAAGCAGTATTATAATATGTAAACTGAAAGGAAGCTCAGATTTCTCATTCTGCAACTCAGATTACATTAGCCTAGCTAACAAGTTTGCCAAAAGCATCTTTGTTTGTAACTGCAGGGACACAGTAACATGAACTAGAGAACACAAACACTTCACAGAAGAGGTGCAATATAAAACACCCAGAACAGATTCTGATTAATCATTGAACTAGATGCAAGAGAGCAAAAATTAAATAATCTATGTAATAAAAAACACCCCACATCCATACTTACGCCAAAACTTTCAACTTAATTGAGTAGCAAGAAAGCGTGAGAGGCAGCTTAATGAAGAATCTCTCAGTTGTTTCATGTTAAGTAAATGAAGCTTCACATATAGGAGTTAACAAATGTATCAAAGCACAAATGCTGGCACTGAAGCAGAGCTGATAGAGAACTAGCAGCAAGTGGAAGGCTGAATACGCTCAATTGCCCAAATGCAGATCCCAGTTCAATCAATACCAGCTGTACTCCTGTAACTAACGGCAGAACTGAGCCATTACAACTCTGTTTCTATTAAACATGTATATTACCTTCCAAGTAGCCCCACTGAAGCTAAAGTTGCCCCTGACAGTCTCCAATCATGGCGATCGTTCACAATCTAAGTGTCCAAAGCCTGTTGTCAGTCATTTGTGATTTACCAGCCTCAGTGGCAATTCACCATTTTACAAGTGCCACTATTTTGGACAACAGGAGGGCCAGGCATGGCGTGAGCAGATATAACTAAAGGTTCCATGCAAATCTGAACTTAGCCGGTTGTTTTTAGAAGATGGCAAGTATCTTCAGGAGCTTTCTTTTCCATTTTTCAAACTAACCAGATTAATGTGAATCCAAACTCCTCTTTATTTCAACCGGTGCTGCGTTAATGATGTCAACAAGCAACACTTCTGCTGAAAAAGATAAATTTTAGCCAACCACTAAGAGGAAAACACAGAGCCAATGTACAACGTCTAATTAATTTTCCTATGCTTACTACACCACATCAAATATCCTTTGCTGAACTGATTCTGCAGGCTGGTGTCATTTAAATGAGCACGCTACTGTTGCTTAATTAAACTGTTAGAAACAAAATCAGGGATTCACAAACTATGGCATTTTATTTCAGAGGCCTTTGCTTACATTTGTACAATATATTACATAATTCTCCATTTTCTGCAGAACCTAATATATATTTTATAGCTTTTTTCTATAAGCTTTTCCTTCAACGTTTGTCAACAAATTTTTACAGTCCTGTACAATTCTGAATACTTTGAAACCATTTTCAATAAAATCAATAAAGTTAGCCTTAAGCACACACTACGAAGACTGAAAATGCTTTTCTTAGAAAAGTCAAATGTAAAGGATTCTGACACTCTAGCATCTACAAACAAAATGCTTTGAATTCTTACATGTTGTATTGCCAGAAAACAAAGAAAAACATGCCAGCCTCTATTTTCCCCAGCCAAAAGAAGTACACAGAACTACAATTAAAACAGTAAAACAATCTGTACAATAAAGTACTGTGTATTAACAGTGCCAGGTATTAAATAGCTTGAATGAACACTTCCGCAATATACAAATGTCTTACAAAGGTATATAATTAACAGGAGAGCGTTGGGATTCATACAACGTAAAATCAATACAAGTGAAAACAGTTTGAAGTTGGTTTTGGAATTTGTACAAGGCATTTAAAAAATTAAATGTCTACCACTCAGCTAGCTATGTATTTTAAAAACAACTACCCTTTGTGGCAGTGTTCATACCAGCAACCACAAATTATAACCTCACACCTTACTCGGTCTTGAAGTCCTCTCTCCTTGAAGCTCGTAATAAAATAAGCATTACAAATGAAATATTTGTTGCTTTAAGGGAAAAGAAACATTTACAAGAAAACACAAAAATATAACTGTTATAATCCGTTATGAATAAATATACACTTTAAACTGGCTAAATACAATATTTATACATTAAGATTTAATACAGTTTGTTAGCCATTTTCTTCCTTTTTCATAATGTATTTTATCAAAATTAAAAAAAAATACTGTTTTATAGAAAAATGGCAAAGTACAGTAGTTTCTTTCCAATTAATGGGTTATTAAAACCCAGAGTAACCTATTTAAGCCTAATTCAAACCTGTAAACATGAGTCAGTTTTGTTTGTTTTTAAAGGAATCCTCGCATTTGGTTATCAGGACCGATGTCAAACATCCCACTAACTGCAGGTTTTGAATTGAGTACATGTGCTTGACGTATACAATTGAAGCCACTATAAGGTGACTTAGCAGTTAAAAAACAATTAGCTTGTACAAATGAAAATAGGTTCAATATTTGTCATAAATAAATGGAAAAATATCAAATGTTCCAGCTTTAACAAAATACCAAGGAATACATGTACAGTAAGCCTTACCACATTTATTTAGATCAACCCAACAACTAGATGCTTATTGTACTGTCTCTACAGGCAGTGAACAGCCTCCATTTGCCACAGTGGAAGGCCTTCCAGTCACTGGACTTACAATTCCCAGACAAGTTGGAAACAATTATTGCTTGAGGAAAAGCAGTTTGTTGTACTTTTTCTTCATAAAAGTGCACTTAAGTGCAAAGTTAGCTTGTCAAGAAACAACTTTAAATACAAAATAGTGCTTGTCTGAATTTTGTGCCACTGTGCAGTATAAAAAAAAAATTAAAAAAAAAAAAAGAAAAGAAAAGAGTGGCCCTCAGCAGCCATTAAGTGCAAAGTGCTTTGGCAAGTCCTGCTGTCACCTGCACTCAACTGACATTCCGTTTTGTGATGAACTTGACATGGATGGTTCTGCTAAGGTTAACATAACTGCAGCTGTAATTGAACTGGAGGAAGGTGATGAGGAGGAAGATGACGTAGTAGCAGCACCTGCATGGGAACAAGAAAACAGGTTTTAAAAGTTCACAAATTGGGCAGTAAAAAGGGCTTATATATATACTGACTCCAATATCTAATGTCTAGTAATTAAAAGAAAAAAATCCTCCACTCCCCAGCTTTCATGGGAAATACTCTGCAAGACAAGCTATGCTATGTACAAGGTAGCATAGCACTGCACCCCTGCAGTCCTGGTTCTCTGATGACCCACATCAAAAACTCAGCCAGAGGATGTCAAAGTCATTCCTGTCCCACAGGCACAGTCATCAGTTCTCTTTCCTGTGGGAATTTACACAGGCAGGGCCTTGTCCCAGCACTGAACCTGCATGTACAGCCTGCTTGGGCAACCAAGAAGCAACTGTTGTGCCCATGAGATAGCAGTTTCAGCCACAAAAATCTTGCTACACGTGGCAGAGTACTGCTAAATATGCAGATAAAAATGGGATGTGGGAAAAATGCTTTTAGTGCAGGCACACCAAAACATTCCTTATCGAAGTAAAGCAAGAGAAACAAGATATTTTGTTTATTAATCTTCTTTAAAGCCATGACGAATCTCTTATGCTAATGGAAAGCTTGAACCAACCACACAAAAAATACTCTAGTAAGCGAGCACTTGTCTTCAAGTCGTACAGTAGGTTATTTGTTACCATAGGATGCTTCATTTACAGCTTAGAGAGGTTTATCATACTTTCCTCCCATACAAAAATAAGCTCTACCTAAACAAAATAGATTGCCTACAACCCTCTACAGAGGGTTGATTAAGTATCACTGCATGCCTGACCTGCTCCTTCAAAAGTTGAAAAAGCATTGTTAAAAAAAACAAACACAAACAACAGAAACCAAACAACAGAACACAAACAACCCAACCAAACTAAGGGCACATCTTCCTATAAACTATCCAACTCCTATCAATTCCTTAATAACATGATATGTGATTTAGCCCTTTGAAAGAAAAATGGAGTTCCCACACTTACTTTCTCTCTCCTTTTTCTTTAAGCGCTTTCTTCTCCGGTCAATGGAAGCTACCTCAGACTTCAAGGACAGGTAGTGTTTCCTGATCTCCTGCAGTTTTTCTTGAAGAATGGTTATGCGCTCAGCACTGGTCAAATTTTCTAAGTCAGCTGCAAGGTAAACAGTCTGTTAATTACTGGACTGCAGCATTTCTAAAAACTCCTCAATTGCAGTGAAGTAGGAAGTACTCAAGGGCTGGCGAAGAAAATGTAGTGAGAATCTCTCAGAAACAGCTGAGAACACGAAGGAATGTTCTGGCAAAACCAATCCAGCACAAGTGTCTGCATGATGTGCTGCACCAGCTCCTTCTACACTACGAAAGAAACGGCAGCCTTCAGGCAGTCTGACAGAGCACAGAATAGCAGAGCATAACATTCTGAGAACTTCAGAAGTTTGACGTATATTAAGGTCATCTGTGAATACTGAATGAGATATCATGGATAATTCTAAGAAGTAATTTAAATCGCTCATGTCACACAGTTTCAATTTGACCTTTTAAAGTTAAAAAAAAAAAAAGAAAGTAATTCATGAATTTCTACACACATCCATGGTTGGTACTAAGGAGAACAATTCATTGCTGAATAAACAAACTCCTAGATGCTGAGAGAGGGGGCTAAAAACAAGTTTTTTGTTTTAAGAGAATTATTTTTCAACTGTTTGTTTCTATTTATGCTGAGGAAGGGAGCTTAAATCATCTAGCATTTTGTCAATTTTCTCCTCTTTTCCTACTTCAATACTGCAATAGCACACACAGGCAATGAAGAAGTTGCACTTACAGCAGCAAGTCATTAATAAAGCTACTGTGATGTTTTTCAGATAGATGTGTGATCCTTTCAACACTATGCTCACAGCCTGCTCTAAGGCCCTATAGCTGACTGACACAAACGTGCTGAAAGTTCTTATTACTAGGAATAGTAAACAGACTCTGGCTCACTTAAGCAAAACAGAAGAGAAAATAAGTTAGAAATGCCTGAACAATAACTAGAGAACGAGGAGTAGAACACTGAAAGTCCCCTGTGACAGGTAAGCACAGGATAGCAAGAATGGTAAGTCACAAAGGAGCCATTTTTAAACAAGCACTGGAACAGCAGGCGTGGTAATTTCCTGAATTGCAAAATAAAGCAAATGTTTTAAAACCAGGATTTAATCACAAAGTGAAGCAAAGTAGAGATAGAATCATTTTAAAGAAAAAAAGCAAAAAACGTATCCCACACAAAAAAATATTCTATATTTTAAGACCACATTCGGTACGTTTTCAAGAAAATGCTTACACATTTGAAAACTCCACTTGTAAACTTTGGGCAAGCGATTATTCTGTTCTTTGAGATCAGAATCCTTCTCTCCATTTTTCCCACATTTTCCTGGAGACTGCGTTCTTGAAAGTGATTTGGTTTGGTGAGATTTCATGCCTGTAGAAACCAATTTTGCTGGCTGAGTCTTGGACACACTTTCACCAGCAGATAGTTCTTCACTATCACTGCTGTTGGCTGAAGAAACAAGACAACATATTACAAAATAAAATAGCCTTTCAGCCCAAAGCAAAGCTTATCAGAAGTTCCTCCTGTGCTGATTTTCATATGAAAGGAGTTTATCTGACTGAAATCTTTTTTACCCTAATATGATACAATTTTCTGGCATAAAAGCTGAGCACACAGACTTTTACATCACTGGTACCTAAAAATAACATCACAACATGGGCAGAAAGTATGAAGTATAGTTACATCCAGGTCTGTTTCTCTTCTATTACATGAGATCATCACACAACAGATACTGCTATCTTTTTTCTTCCTGTGGTAACAAAGATCCCAGACCTACTAGGTGTGAAATATCACTATCCTTAGTCTTCCTGAATTACAAGCTATTAAACAACTCTAAGGTTGAAAACACCTCTAAGCTGTTTAATAGGTCTTGAAATGAAACGAGGCATTCAAAAACACTTTGGCATCCAGCAAAAGTAGTTTCTGCATTTAAACTGTATTAAGAATTCCGTGATAAGGGCATAATTTATATACATAATTAACAGGTTTCTTCTACAATTGTTAAAAGAAACGATGCACATTTCATTTCACACTGAACTGCTGTACTTACTAGTTTTACTCTTCTTTTTGTTGTTCACAGAAGATGTTTTGTGGCTTCTTTTCTGCTTTTTTGAGGAGCTGCCTCCTCCCTGAGCATCTTTAAGTCTCTTTTGGCCTGCACAGACTACAATTGGAAAAAAATAAAAAATTGAATACTTGCATCTCTGTGTATTTTTCTCAACATCTCAGGAAAACACTTCAGAGCTTAAGCTTGCACAGCAATACAACTGTTCCTGTCTGCACTTAACACTGCTCACCTTTCTACTTAGATTGAAAAGAGGAGGTAAAGAAAGATGGAAAATGGTTTGTTGGTTGGTGTGCACATCAGATGGCTGCAAGTGACTTCCTTCAATGTACTCCAGAATTTTTCTTGAACCATGTGGAATTTATATATTCTGTGTACATGCATATATCAACATGTGTACATACATAGGCACAGATATATACACACACATACACAGACTTTTTTAATATAGTAAATCTTATCTGAATACATTTGTTTGAAAAAAATCAGGAACTCCTGAAACTGAGACATGTTGGAAAAAAACTGTTGAACTTAGAAGCTCTGGGAAAAAAAGCAACTATAATTTGTTATCAGTGATTACATTAATGGAACGTATCAAAACCTTAAGTTAGCATTTAAAAAACATCAGGCAACAGAAATGAGGCAAAAACAAATAGGAAAAAAAAGCAAAGAAAAAAAAATCTACTGGTATTTGTAACTACAATGGGAAAAAGCAGATTATACATCTATAAGCTGGTAAAGTAATACAGGCTTTATTTATGGAGGTCTACAAATAGACCTCTTCCAAACTCTCCCCTGAACACCAAATGGCTCTTTTGGAAGAATGCAACAAATGAAGAATCAGTAAAGGATTCTGGGAAAATTAACTATTATTATACAACTGAGAAATAAAATCTGTGGAGATGAACGAATCACTTCTGTATTCAGGTTTACAGTCAGACACTTCTTCCTTACTTTCAGGCAGGTTAATGGTTTTTAGAAGCAGCTGTACTTCTCATGGAGCTTAAAACAGCCACCGCATGGCACACAAAATCTTTTGATCCAGTCTAGCAAATAGTTGAAAAATAGTATGTTGACATTATGTGGACAAGTGCTGACAGTGTTTAAGCCCTTCACTCTAGTGGCTCAAGTTGCAAACTTCAGTCTGCAAAATCATATCTGAAGTACTGCTAATCAGGTCAATACTAGTGATCAGCCAAGGTGTCTTTTTTCTTGCTACTGGTTATTTTTTGTTGTTTTCTATTAAAGAAGCTTGAAATGGCTGCCTGAGCATGCAGTGACAGGCACTGTTCTTGTCCGCCATAAGCAATAAAATTTTGTTTCTCTGTAAAGCTAAGAAACAATACAATCGACTTGCAAGCAAGATATTTTAAACACATTCAGCTTGCTAGTACATTTTCCCTACACAAAGTATTACAGTTCATTCCAGGCTGTTATCGCCACCTCTGGTTTATCGCCACCTCTGGTATAAACTTTTTTCTTATATTCCTCATTAAAACTCATTTTTTCTTTTACTCCTCATTAAAACTAACGCAAAATCTTTCTGAAAGGCCAAGAAGCTTCCTGGCAGATTATCTTCTTTTCAGTAGGTGATCATGCCATTTCTGCATTTCTACAGATCTGAAGTAGAGAGCCAGCTACTGTTTCCTTCCTTTTTCCAACAGTGTAACCAAGACAATGAAAATATATCTAAAATGCAAAGAAAAAAAAAAAAAAGATAGTTGAAGACACCTGCTTCTGCTTCCCTTTACCTTTTTCAGTATGCTCTGGCTCTGGTTGATTACTACTACTGGAGCTGACGCTGGCATCAAAACCTGTCGGAGAAATATTTCCCTCAGACTGGAGGTCTTGCAGCTCCCCTGCTACACTGTCCACTTCTATTGTGCTATCGGTTTCACTTTTAATGCTTCTTATTTCTTCTTGATTTGGTGGCAATGTCTCAGAGACAGCAACACTAGACTGATGTCTACTGTCTGTTACAGTTACAGATGAAGGTGATTCAGGAGTTGTAGGCGGAGTATTTAGCACTGAATTACTGCCGCTGCTTGGAAATTCAACTTTCTTTTCACCCATTTCAGCTGTTTTTTCCTCAACAGGTTTAACGTCCACACTAGATGGCAAAGGTTTTTCATGTTCAGAGCTGGGCAAAGAAATGTCTTCTTCTGCAAGAGTCTGAAGCTGCTCCTCTGCTGCAGCATCCTCTGGCGCAGCGTGTGGAGGGGAGGCAGCAGCTTCAGTGTCAGAGTCCGAGAACAATTCCTTCAGTGTTTTCTTCGGCCACTGTCCCTGAATACTCGACCAGACATCTTTTCGATCCTTTGCTCTGGTGTTCTGAAGCCTTTCATCAGAGTTATTTAGAAGCTTTATTCTTTTCTCTGCCACTTCAGAAAATCCTGAGTAGAAAGTACTTGTCCGTAAAGACTTCCTTTTTTCTTCTAATCCATTGTACTTTTTAGTGGGAGTGATTTTCAGCTTAGATTTGTCTTCCTCATCTTCATCCGAGGAGCTGTTGCTGCTGTTTTCTAAACTAAGGGAATCTTTGTTTTTGGACTTCTCATCCTTCCTGTTAGGTGACACAGTCTTTAAAGATTCCTCTGCAACACAGTACCTTCGTTTACCACGTTTTACTTGTGGTTTTGCTGTTTTATCCCCAACCTCCTTTTTCACATCCTTTTTCTTTTTTGTGGCTTCATCTTCTCCATCAGAGTCAGTATCTTCAGATAACTCTTCCATCTCTTTTCGCAGTCTTTCAGGAGACTTGGATCCCGACTTGGGCACTACTGTATCTGGCAAAGCTTTAGTTTCCTCTGAGAGGGATGAACTGTTCTGTTCTTCTTTCAGACACAACTCATTTTTATCTTGGCTCACAGCTTCGTGCTGAGATTCCTCTTTGCCATCAGCATCCATGTTTTGGGCACTTTGGTCATCTTCTTGCTCACTGTCATCAGAACTTTCAGAAGCTGGTTAAAAATAAAATTAAAATGAGAGAGTGGGTCTTGATCTTGGTTACAAATGCTAAAAAAAACCAAAACTGTATAGATATGATCACATGCTACAGGGATTTACGCATTTACATATTTAAATTGTATTTATAAATTGTACTAAATTATATTGTATACCTCCAGGAAGCACAGTGGGCTGCAGCCTTCACCTAAACAACACTGGTTATAAACCCACACAACATCTACTTTTGCATGATAAACCAAAGCTTTATTCTTATCCTAATTACCAGCTCTCATTACCTTTTCTTTTTATTTATTTTTTTAAAGAAGCCTTGTTGAAATACAGCTAGCTTAGAGAAGAGTGTACTGGCAGACAGATGAGAGATACAGAACAAAATATCTTGGGAAATGTTGTCTCAGAAGTTTTTCTCTCATTATTTTCTTTTAAGATATGCAGGATCTTAATCTCTACCTTAAGACTCAAACTGAAAGCAAGTTTTACAACACACTTCCATTTTTGTTCACACTTTCCAATTGAAAATTTATGGTAGAGATTATGGCTTAAAGTTCTGAAGTCTGGCACATAAAATGAACTTAAAATACTTTTCTCTCTCATGCCACAGTGCACCAAAACTACACTACTACTGTAAGTACAACAGATATGAAAAACCACCATGTAAAATAAAATCAAAAGAACTCCACTAATAAAAATAACAAAAAAGATGGGGTCCATCATTTTTTCCTCTCTATCTACTTAGTCTGCTGTGCCCTTCAAAGGAAAGCCAAATAAGGTATTATTTATTCCAGTTCAATAAAAAAGACATGTAAAGTTTTGAGCAAACTGCTTTAAAATTGTGGGAAAATACTGTAATACAGTACAGCATTTCATACTTCAAGGAAAAAAAGTTGTTTAAACTGACAGCATGAATCTATGTGGACTGAAAAGCAAAAAGAGTAACACACAGCTAAAAAACATTCAGTTGTGTTTTTCTAAGGAAAAGGTGATTACAGAATAATTGTAACAAAGTCACATTCAACACAAATAATTGCTTTTTTTGTAAGGTAACTGTTATTCCACCTCTGAATACAAAACCCAGTAACCAACATTACCAAATCTGAGGGTCTGAAAGGTTATTACATTCACGTAATTCTTGCAAGTCCTTAACCAAACTACATAGATCATCTGTTTCTTTTTTTTTCTGGAGGCATGCAGGAAACTGACAAGGAAGAGAAGCAACCAGTCATTGCAGCTCTGCTGTAAAGGCATAGGAAGTGGGAAGCCAAGCTAGGAACAGCAGATGTGCTGATACAACACCTAGCTTCATTAATTCAATTTTTCAAGAGAAGAAATATTTATGGAACTTTTAGAACCCAGTGAATCAAAACTTAAAATTTAGAAATAACACAGGAAGGAAAAATGCTTGGCTGTGTATCAAAGAAAACGATGCCAGAAGAATGCAGTTCTTAAAACTTTACATACTCTGAATCCACGATCCCCATTTTCAGAAAACACCAATACAGCTTCTGTTCAAGGCTTATTTCTGAAGATGATGTCACAGTGAAAGAGACGGCCAGACTGAGACGTGCACAGTTGCATCATTTACTCTACACTGTCATTTCTACATTTAAAAGTAACGGTACAGAATCCAAAAAGTTAATGTACAATACCTTGAAGCCCATTAATGATAGAAGTAATTTCTATCGATTTAACAGGAGCTTGTTCACTATTTTTGGCTTCAGTGCTATCGAGTTTGGACCCAGTCTCTGGTGAAGTGCTGGCGTGAAAGGGTGGCTTTGATGAACGTCGTAATTTACAGTTTTTTGGAGAATACTTCTCTTCCTTTTCTTTGTCAATTTTATGCTGCGGGAAAGATAAGATTAAAAACACTTCAAGCATATTTCTCAACATAGAATACAGTCAAGACATGCTTAGAATTATCTTGAATGTTCAACCTGAAAAGAAAAGCTTCCCCCTGCTTAAAAGATGAGAAACACTTTTCTCCGATGACCCATGCTGAAATATTTGTAATAAGGACAGGAACAAAGTCAATGCTACCACAAAAGGGAAAGCAAACACAGCCAGTGTTGCCTTGGCACCACTGGATGTCAGACCAGCAGGTACAAGTGCCACAGGGTGTGACAGGATTCTGACTGTCACAAGGGGCAGGGAACTCTGGAACAAGACTCAGATACCTGAGGCATCAAAACGTTGGGAAAAAGGAGGAACATGCTGACATCTGTGGCAGAAGGAAAAGCTTCCCAGCCTTCCATTGCTCAACAAAGAATGCACCATAACCTAAGCCTAAACATCAGTTTCAGGAGAGTGACTTTTGAAAGAAATACTATGAGGTAAAATTCCAAAGAAAAAGTCACATACGTAAGGACTACTCATATGTATGCTTTCCAGTCAGCAGAGGGAGCTCCCAGATTCCAGTCCCAGAGTCACTCCCAAGCACTGATGGATCTTCTTTGTTTCTTTAAGAGCATACATAAAATCTCACAAGACATATAGGAAAGAGAAGCTTCCCTCCACACCCTCTAAGTGAAAGAATAAAACTGAGTACAAGTTTCAGCTTTTGCTGTCATACATTTTTTTTAGGTCTATCAAAAGAAAGGGATAGGGGGAAGAGTTTAAGAATACATTAAACCAAAGGTGGGGAGGAACTAGGGAGAAGGGAGAGAAACTACCTTTATTTTCTTTCGATGCTTAATTTTTGGTACATTTTTATCAGCTGGTCTCACTATCTTGTCTGCCTTTATCCATTCATCATACCTATAAACAAAAAATTGTACACATTTATGTTTTTAAGCAGATTATCACCTCATAAAACAAATTAATGGAGGAAAAGTATTAGTAATTTTTAAAAAGACTAGAATTTAAAGAAAATAAGTTATTAGTATAAATAAAGTCATTAGCATAGCTTTCAGAATGTAGAGTTTAAGCTAACGGTTGATTCTTAACACGTTTGAGCATATAGGACAAAGTTTCCTTACACTGATGGGCAGGAGTCAAAATTAACACTTCCCAGCCTGGGTGGAACAGGAGATTCATTTGCACAGTGAAACAAACTACCAGAAATGTGTTCTATATGAATGTACAGGAGATGGACTTTGTGTAGAAGCTGTATCTCCTTAGCTATAAATTCTCACAGCTACATAGCATGTAAAAAGTTAACAAAAATCTCCTCCCAGCTCTGCTAAAGCGCTCTGCTGAGTCACTAGCACTTGGGAATCGCTAACTCCTGAGTCACTTGCTCTTAACACTAACACTTTTCAACTCATTTCCAGTTCAGGTTTTCCATTCTATCTCAGAATGATGCTAGCCAATCATACCAACAGCATCAAACAATGGATGCTGTTACTGCCTAACGCCACACATGTTAAATACAAATATCAGACCAAAAAAAACATGTTCTGAGCAGGAATATCCTTTCCACATAGAACTACGCTTCCCATTTTCATTGCATATTTCTGGAAAACTGCAAGAATCAATGCTATTTTGCATTTAAAAAAACTTTAAAAGCAAGCATAATTTGTTGTCCTACTTTAACTGTAAATTCAATAACCTTAATCTGATTAAGAAAGAGGTCAGCTAGAAAATGAATATGTATTCACTTCTGCCTTAGTGTAAAGCCACAAAAATAGAGAGTCCTTTAAGTAAAACATGAAAATGGAGAGAAAGAAACCTACCAAAACCACACCCAAAGAACTAGTACAAAATGGAGCAGACACATAATGCGTTCATCACCATGCTGGCTTTCCAGCTGGCCTTATTTGACCACCTGCTGATACAGGTCCAATTCAACTTCTTCATAACTGCCAATTATATCTACAATACTGACAAGTTAAAAACAATTCCTTTTAAAAAGAAAGTGTATATGTTTCCAACTCACTTTCCTATATACTCCAAGATCTAAGCAAAGGATATCAAAAACAAACACAACTTTTTCTTTTTTTTAAACTCTTATTTCACATAATACAGTAAAAAACAAACACTTTAAAACATGATGTAGAAAGCAGAAATTATCTTTCTATAGATTAGCAGTAGTCTCTGACAACGTCCAAAGGATTTATTTTTCTTTCCCAGTGAGTGACAACAGAAACACCAGTTCCAAGATTAACAGCAGATCCCACAGCTATAAGATACTGAGATTACCTATGCTGCTGCAGATAGGGTACTGTGTGCAGGTGAAATGTATGTGGATAGGTTCAGATTTCTCTACAACACCTAAATGAAACTCTTCAGAGTTTTACTCATGAGAGTAAATCCATAACCATAGCGGTTTCAAGTCAGAGCTGTCATCTCAAATTCTGAAGATTGGTATGTTACCTTCCTTACCACAGGACCACCTTTTAGATAAACATACATCCTAAAGCACCAACCTCAAACAGGTAAATAAGAACCAGCAGTTTGTTGCATATGTGGTAAGGACAGGAATGTTCAGAGGTCATATATCACAGTGTGAGCACCCTCACTGGGCTGCAGGTGGTGCCCATTTCAAAGCAGCTGAGACTCCAAGACACTGCCCTTCTTGCCACCTTTGATGTGACTGGAATAAAGTACACCAAGGGGCTGGTAGCTGTGCACTGATACCTGCTTCATCCCCTAGACCACAGCTAGCAAGCTGTGTCTTCTCCCACTCCACAGCCACTTTCTGAAGACTGAGGCATCCTCAGATTCCCACTATATAAATGGATAAGGAAGGGAGGATGCAGCACTCTAGTGCGTTAGGGGTCTGGGCATCAAATCTGGTGACCGTTATTAAAAGTGGAAAAAAACATCTAGAGGGACTAAATGTACCATATTATTTTAATGGAAAGCATTGGATGGAAAAAAAAAACCAACAAAACTATTCCTGTTGGACTGTGAGAAATTTGAAGGCTATTTGAAGTAGCCTTTCCTAAAGTCAAAGATGTGCTTTCATGAAGAAATATTGCAAAGTAGACTGCCAAATGGCCTTTGCAATCCACATAAATATAAGATTTCATTAGGTCTAAATGCATGCAGAAAAACTGCTCCAGGATTTGACAAATGTACAGGGAAAGGCAATTATTCTAATAGTGCCCTTTCTGCCTGTTATGTTATCATAAGAAAAAAAAACCTGTTTTCTTATTGGAAATGCATGCTGCAAGTGAATTCAACCTTCGACATAGGCAAAGACTGCTCTGCACATGAAGTCAGTCCTGTATTCCCTGTTAGGCCCACAGCTGAGAGACATGGGGCGCAATGAAGTGATGGAGTAAATCTCTTATGACTCTGCATTTGCCTATCTGTAGACATCACTGGGTCTTAAAACATTACTTAGCAGAAGCATTAGTCACAGCTCATGTGAGAAAAGCACAAACTGAAAATTGGTAACAGCCACAGTTCCTCACAAGAACATATCCTGCTTTGCTCCTGACCGTAAATGTAACAGCAGCTCCTGCAGGAAGCTCCAGCATTACAGAGCCCAGCAGCCTGCTCTGAGAAGCCAGATGCCCACTTTTCATTCCTCTGCAGGGCACATCCTATGTTCACTGCCTACATCAGCTCCCAAGAGCAAGCAGCTGGGGTGCGTGGGGGAAGAAGGGAAGATAGGTATTGGTTCCTAAGCGAGTCTTAGCAAGAGATTTGTTTGAGATCCAAGATGGATGATTTATTAATTAATTTATTTAAAGTTTTCATATAAATAAAGCTGAAATAACAACTTCTTTGTTATAACGAAATGAAGGCAAAGGTGAACCAGTAAAGAGTGAAAATTTCCTGCCTTACTGGTTAAAATAAATGCCTTCCAGAAAGTTGGGTTGAACTGGAAAGAAGAAATGCACAGTTATATAGTGAAAACCTAGCTGGTGCTTTGCATGGAGATATGTACTGTTTCTGTGATAACTACACATATCAATCACAAGCTACAATAAACAATAACATATACTCAGAAGACAAGTGATTACAAGGGACTAATCAACCTTAGAAAATTCACTAAGAAGTTCCAGTATATTGTCTTTATCAGCTAACATCAAGGAATCAAATGTTTTCAGTGGCTGCAATCAAAGAAACAAGGAGATTATTTAGGCTGATAACCTAATATTGGAGTATTAGGTTTTCATTTACTTAGTTTTTAATAATTCTCCTCCATGACATGCACTGCACTAAAGCACTCTAAAATCTGGCAACACGAGTTCCTTTAATTCCAGGGATGGACTGCTAAGTACAAAACCTGTATACTGTTAATGCTTCAACAAACCAAGATGAAAAGTAATATTTTCAAATAGATATTTCTGGAGGAGATTAACATTAAAAAGTTGAAAATAATTAATGATAGTCTTAAACACTCGTAATGTTCAAGAATATCTTGTGATAGCGTGCCATCTAACAGAATTGAAGTTACAGTACCATTTCAAAAGTGTTACTCATCTGTTTTTCATCACTGGGAACATACTGCAGAGGAAACAGCCCTCAAAAGCTTAAACAATGACTTCTGACCTACATTGGCAGCCAGAAGCTACAACAATGACAGAAGGAAATGGCACCAGGGGCTCCAGAGAAGTTTGTTTCATATGAAGCATGCATAATCAAGAATGTAACTGTTCCTGTTAGAAAGCTACAAAATACAGTTTCTCTCATGAGAGCTTTCTAGCCAAAACGTGATAATGTATGGAGCTCTCTAACAGGGTACAGATGTTTGCTGTTCCCTTTCACAACAAGTCAGGCCTCACTGCACACTACTGTTCTGTACCTTCATCAGAAAGGAGCATCACCTGAATCTCACAAGCTAACAGCAAGGTCATTTAGCACAGCTACACGTTGTTGTCCAACTCTATTCCATCTCCACACTTCTAGACACTATATTGGCAAAGTTTTGCAGTGGTGACACTGGTTCTAGAGAATTAAACATGATAAATAAGGCTAAATATCAAATCTACCAAATACCGTTCCAAATACACCAAAGCACATGGACACACAATTATTCAGGAAATAAACAGGAAAGTTGGCTTTAAGGGACAGGAGGCAGACATAATTAAGAATTCCCAGGACCTCAGCATACTCCCTGACTTAATGTTGCAGCCCTTGCCCCCTCTAAGCACATAAGCAAGGAACACAGCTATAACGAATAAGGAGAAGAGGCAATCGCAACCTACCCTAGTAAAGCAACTACTTTTCCAGGTTCTGAAAGCCAGATCAAGTTATCACATCATATCACACAAGACTTGTCTTTACAGTACTAAAATATCAAAGTGTTCAGATGCTGTCTTAAGCTCAGACTTACTGTCAAATGCCAAAAGTTAAATAATTTCACTTTAAATAAATCAGCCATATTTCACAGTCTAGACACAGTCCCATAGAGCTAAATCACCATCATTGGTATATTTTCAGTGAAAATAATCCTGCCTCCCAGCCCCTTTCAGGGGGCTTTTCTGGAATCCCAAGAAAATAAATGCAAGTCCTGATGCCAGAAAAAAAAGAAAAAAAAAAAAGAAAAAAAAGACCCTTTTGTCCTCTGGAATGAGTACAAATTACTAAAAATGCTTTTCTTATTAGATATACCGTAGTCACAGAAAAAAAATGCCTCTGATACCCATCTGTGTATTTGTTTAAAATACAGAATTGTAGAGTTAAAAAAAACAACAGGATTGTGATTTCTCCTTTAATAACCATTATGCTGCATTCCCTACGACGAAGGCTCACCTCTACCTTCTCTTCATTCTTAAAATGGCTTTGCTTAAATGAAACTCTGATCATCCCACATCATAGCATGTATTTAGTAATATTTACTCTAAAAGAAAAATAAATTTTATGTTTACACAGACATTCCAAAACAGAAGTCTAAAACGAATACAACCTCAGGACAGTAATTCTCAGCGAGGACGGTGCAAATTTCATCAACTTACACCCTTTCCCTAACAAAGGAACTGCATCACTTGAAATCCTACAGGCTGCATTCCCCTTATTTGGGCATTTTAAGGCTCAGACTTCATTGCCACAAAACTTACAAAAGCTGCCTGAAATCAGTGTATGTGAAAGACCATATTCCTGTAGATCAACACATACGTAGATTAAAATTCTACAAAAGATTGCTGTGAAAACTCCAAATATTGAGATGTTACTCCTCAGCAGTGGACCTGGAAATCACCAGGTATAGACACAAAGAGTCTCAAGGGAGAGAGAGAAGTCATCTGCAACCATGACTATTGCTAGCACTGAATGAATGAGATCTGTCCTGACCTCTTGGTCAGAGGTAGGATGGTAAAGTCCAGATGACAGTAGGTCATAAGAGCCTCAGACTTTCTGGAAGAGTAGAAGAATAAAAACAACAACAAAAAAAGACTACAGTCTGAGGTACTTGTGGGCTGTGATTTTTATTTTTTTTTTAAAGCTCTGTGAACACAGTAATGAAGTTGCAAAGATGACAGCTGAGGAGAATGAGCAGATACACTGAAACTGAGGAAAAAAAGCAGAAGACTGGGTAACTGGCTTAAAAGCCACTAAGAACATTTAGCTTTCTCTGCTGTTGTCAGAGTTTTGTCAAGTTTTTAATAGCAAAAAAAAAAAAGAGTTTTAAAAGGAAATAAAAACATTAATGCTTCAATTTATTTCTATTAGTGCTACACTAAAAAGCATATAATCTGAAATGTATTAGGAAAAACATAAGAAGCCAGTGGGCTAAGAAGAGTCTGCTTTGTAAGCATGAGGCTGCTGGGGACAGGTGGCGAAATAGACCTCAAAGAAATGCAATCATTTGCTGCACACTAATTTCCCATCAAGAATGTTGTACTTCTCCTGCTAAACAGCATGCTGCTAAGGTACTCTCTGCTACTCTGAGAAGAGCGTGTATGCAGACTCAACTAAGTGCAATACTCAAATATTGTACGAGGAAAAAAATTGGTTTAAGAGATCCAGAAGAGGAATTTATGAAAGACTGGACTGTCACTTGTTGTATGGGGAGATCTAAAAATGAGATAACAGCGAAGGAAGCCTTCTCCAAGCAAGACATGTTAAGATGATCTTGTAAATAACTAAAGCTCTGCATTTTTACGATGCTAAAAATCTAATAGTTTCATACAGTACAATGCCCTTCACAGAACACCAATACGGAAAGTTTAGGACTTCAGATCTCTGTATTCATTTAGTTTTTCATAGTACTCAAGTGTATTTTAGTTGTAATTCAAGAAGCATTCACTAACTAAAACTCAAGTTACCTCACGTTCCATCCACAGTAGTGCACCAAGTAAAGGACTTCTCCACCTTCGATGTCAGAATCTTTAATACTAGCTTCATACATTTTTTGATTTTTCCCTCTTCCGTACCGCACTTGGACTTTCATGCCTGGTGGATAGCATTCAAACTCTTCTTCCTCAATGTTATTGCTGTCTTCTTCCTCCTCCTCTTCTTCCTCCTCCTCCTCTGCTTCTTCTTCATCTTCATCTTCTTCCTTATTCGTGTCATCTCTTGAAAGGTTTAAAAAATTGTAGAGTTAATATGAGATACTTGATAAGCTTTTCAGTTCCAAACCACATATATTGATAAATATTGTGGATGCATTAGAGACTGGGAAACAGCAGGTTCCAAATATGCGAAACTGCGCTGCCTGCGATTAATATCAGTAAAATAGGATACAGCAATACACACAAAATCCAGTGATAGTATGGTGCAAAAATGACTGGCCTGTAAGAAAATCTAAAGAAAAAGATGTCATCCATCAAAATCTGTTCGAGCAGAAGTTGTTCAAACTCATCTTTTTACGATTCTTCATGCAAGTCCCTCTAAGTATCTTTTTTTTTTTTTAAAGTCAAACTCATCCTTCTCAATATAAAATTTCCTATTCTGTTTTTTAGCTTAGAAGTTTTATAAGCACTTCTTGAAACTTGCTTCCCCAAAAGATCCGTGCTCTTTTCTAATCAATTCTCTCTAGTATTCTATAGTGCAACCAAAACCAGATATTAAGAAAAAAAGGGAAAAAACACACTAAGCAAAAAACCCCAAAACACTACATGAGATTATTTAGCAAATCAAGAAACCTGCACTAATACACAACCTTATCATTCTTTGCCAATTACATATACAAAAAGTCTTCTAAATATAAATCAAACTTGCATTCAGTTATTGCAGGTGTCCACTGTTTTCAAAAGTAAGCCAATTCTAAATACTTGTTTAGACATTTAGACCAATTTTCAGAAGCACTAAGAACTCAAAAAACTTTCTGGTTCTGTCAGAGGCACACACAGGCTGCTCAGCAGTTCTGGAAATAATCTCCAACAAGATTAGAGAGGCAAAGTACAAAAGTTAATGGGGAAAGTATCTTCTAATCTTAAATTGCTTTACCAATTATTATTATTGGCCTTTACACAACCCTAATCCCACTCTGCACAGCACAGAACAGATCAGAGCCTCTCACTAAATCTGCAATAATTATAGAACAATGATGATTTAAAACTTGCTGCGTGGAACAGATGCATTTGGATGTATTACAAACTGGGTAAGAAGAAGTAGGTGATGCTCCAAGTCTGATTCACACCTACATTTAAGTTAAGCTCACAAATATAGAAGTCTGTAATCTAAATCTTCCTATTATATTTTCAGTAGAAAATGATCAAACTGAGCTTTACTTCTGCAAAAGGATCAAAAAGCACTTTTATTATTCAAATGTTTATTAGAAACAATGTTATTATTACTTCAATAGCTCAAAAGAGAATTCAAAGCAATAAGCCAAACTCAGCTCCAGCATAACCACAATAACATAAAGAAATTACTTCAGAAATGAATGTTGTACACACAGAAATGAATGTACACACACACTCACGTACCGTGAGACAAATGCTAGAATTCCCACTCTGTGCATTAACTACATCGGATAGTAAAAAAAGTATGAATAAATACATATTGCATTCATGCAGCTTTTATGTTGCATGGTCCAGTTTTGTTCTGTAAAGCCAAAATTCTTAGTTGTATATTTTTGGAAGGGTACCTTGCTGTGGAGCTAAAAACTGCAACACAAATGAAAAAGCTTTGAAAGCTCATTTCATCTCCGCTGCACACTGTGTGGCAAAATCTACTTCCCAAACAAATCATTACTACAGCTCCTCAAAGGCTGTAATAAAAGTCCTGAACAGAATTCTACAGCAGAAAGCACCAGCCAGTAATTTGAATGCTCTTGAATAACACTTTGCTGCACTCAAAGTTCCTAGCTAATTTCAGCTTAATATTTGTTGTCATTCAAAAGCAAAGAGCCAACTCTGCTTCATGAACAAGACAAACTTGTGATTTTCCACTACTGAAAAGACTTTCCAGAATTGCAATAAAAACAAGTTTTGCTATACGTTATTGTTATTATTCCTCTTCAAGGACCAGTGGTACAATCCTTGAACGCATGGCTCTAAGGAAGATGCAGGGTTTTCCAGAAACTGGCAATTATGGTGCCAGTAGCTCTTTCAGAAGCTGGACAAGCTTGGAGTCTCTCTCACATTAATACTATCTGACTTCCTTGGCATCTCAAGGATATAACTTGTTTTTTGTGTGTTTGGTTTTTTTTTTTTTTTTGTTTTAAATAAAGACTCATGACAATGCCAGGACTTCTCTGGAAGACATGTGAAACTCGCCGAGAACAAGATTAATTTGGATGGCACAGTGGATGTGGAGAACAAACTGTACATAGGAAGAGGGAAATGTTGGAAACAAAGGCAAAAGAGAAGCAGAGATGGTTGCAATTTTTTAAAAAGACTGTTCCAGTGAGTTGTCCAGTTAGTAATCATAAGCTAGAGATGCTAGGAAGCCAAACAAAAGCAAAGAATGTTCATCCTTTTGGAGCAAAAAAATTTGCGTACTCACACAGCTCCTGAAAAAATAAAGCACATCCCAATGGTTGCAAGACAAAGAAAAGAGATCTTGTTCTGTAAGGCTATAGAAAGCTCAAACCTGGCAGTGCAGATGAAGAAGTTATGACCGCCACGAAGCAGAGTTTTGTAAGAAAACTGATTGCAGCCATCCAGCATGCACACCAATAACCTCATTTGTCCATTTATATTTGCATGATGATATCCAATTTCTTTTAATGCTCTTTAGGAAAAGAAGGGAAACAAGCCTCTTGACAGCAGACAATAATTAACTTAAGTAAATAATAACAGATACTGAGCAGCACTTGCCACAAAGCTGCAACAATGTGAATGGCCCAAGCAGCAGCTGATGAAGGAAGGCAGTACATGCACATTGTGTAAGAGGAATACAAGTGTAACTGTGTTCCAGAAATCTAAAATGCACCAGAAAGCTTACTGGGAAGACAAAGCATTTCCATTTGCAACTGTGGATAATGGAATACCCTCACACTATCTCCTAATGGATGGGAGTGTAAACCTTCAGAAGCAGAACTATGAATTGGAATGCAGCAACACTTGTTAGAAACACAGTAAAATCATTCAGGTGTCCAGATCACACAATCACTGCATACAGTTAGATCCCAAAGGCAATCTGAAAGAGTTAAAAAGCTAAAAACCGAGTGTTAAAAAAAAAAACAAAAACAACCACACGTAGCAGGTACTTCTCACTCAGTATAAACACGTAATACCAACAAACCCAAGCATGGGTAAGTACAACAACAATCATGGTAATAGATGAAACAGCACATGCTACTACTTCATAAAAGGAACTGCAGTAACGTGCACACTTATTTCATTCCTCCCTTCTCCTTATCTCTGGCACAAGCTACAGCATCCTCCCAAAGCTCAGGTGAAAGCACAGGGCAGGATGAGAGCCACTGCATCAGCCATACCTCCCAGGATCCCTGCTGTGCAGCAACCCCAGCCCTGTGCCAACACGCTTCCCTCTGACACCATGCTGGGGCTCACGGCAGGTGAGATAGCAAATGCAATATTTTTCAGAGTTATTCTAAAACTTGAGGAAGCAAGATTATTTCAATTATTGGTTCAATTAAGTCATTACAGTTAATTGAATCACTAGCAGAAATAAACTTCAGTGTAATTGACACTTTAAATTCTGCAATTAGCTTCTATTTTTGTTCCTCCCCCTCCACTTTTTTCTCATTCTAGAGTATTAATTAACCTCTGCTTCATCATAGTACAGAGCTGAAAAACATCAGGTCTCCTCCTTCCTTTGACTTTTCAACTATAGCTTAATGGCAGAGAAGCCATTAAGACCTGCATCTATACCATAACACTAGAATCTTGTGTTTAATTAGTAATATTAATAAGAGTAAAAAAAATCCACCAATATTCTTCTTCACTGTGAAGTTATAAAGATAACCTAAAATAAAGCTCTAAGGTCCAAAGGCTTCTGTCTATATCCAAAGAAAATCTGAACAAACACATGGTTGTGGGCCCATTGCTCTGCGACAGGGGAGAAGCACAACCTTGATCTGAATCACAGAGGGAAGAGGTCAGCACGCTACAGCTGTACAAGCACGTGCTACGAAAATTATCTTCTACTGCCATGGAGAAGACAAATGAAAGAACCTCAAGTTATTGCTTCTATTAATTCAGTCAAGTTTTTAAGGAACTTTTAGACACTGAAGGGGTAACGAATGGCCCAGAAGCCTGGCTGAGGAATGCAGCACTTTTCATTTTTATGGCACGGGCTCCCACACAGCATGAGAACACCTCCTGTTTGATGCATGTTGAAGGGCTCCACCCAAGCACATCTGTCTCAGTGACAGCTACCAGGGTTAATAACTTCCACAGTGACCATAAGCTGGGCGTGATGACAGAACTACTTTTTCCTTATCAGAGAAGCCTCCCTCCAGTTTAAGACGAGGCATGCTTCAGAGCAGTGCATTTACACTGCCGCTATCCACATTGTTATTGTGCCATTAGCAGTTTATTGCAGTATGAAAAGCAGGCAATACACAGATGTGTGCATTACTGCATATTCTACATTAAGAAAACGATCAGACATTGTTTCTCAAAACATGACTATAGAAAAACTTCATTCTACTATAAGTGGCAGCTGGAATACACAAATATAACATGCATTGCAGTAACAGCACAGAAATATGTTCCTATAAATGAAACTACCTAAATACACTGCTTTTTTTTTTTGCATACATATCAACAGTCTAAGATTCAGAACAGATGTTCACACCAACTGTGTAATGAACAAGATGGATTTCTCTGCCTTCTGCCAAGCTAAACAAGCAATTCCATACAAACCTAAATCAGATCAGAGAAAGCTATCTCAATACATACTTCTCAACATCAATCTAGAAGCTAAGGTATGCCTCCTGTAGCAAACCTCCAAAACATTCTAACCTTCCTGCTATCGTTTTAGATTCATCGCAACACAGCTTTGATGCATCACTACGCAGGTGAGGAGAGAGCACTGCTTCTAACAACTTGTTATCTGCAGGAGGTTAAATTCAGCATCTGACTATTATATAATCTTGTTGTAAATCATTTTCAGAAAACCCCTGTCAAGTGTTTCCAGAAAATTTCTCTCTTGTACAAATAAAAGCCATGACAAGCATAGCATGCAATCTCACCCTACCTATACCCTACCAAAGTGGTAAACAACAGAAAGACCCTTACCATGAACCAATGCCATCCTAACTTAGCTCTTCACTTCAGCTTTCATTATTCCTAGCTTCCGCCTCCATTGTTTACAGGGAAGAAAATACTGTTATAATGATTTTTATGATGTATAACATATCACCGATTAAGATCTCTTATTTGCATGTATGTGAATGGTTTAACTCAGTTACAGATTGAGTCAGAGACTTCTGATTTTATCCCCTTAACGTTGTCACAACGGGATGGTCCCAATTCCCAGGAAACTGTATAGGCAAGACCTGAACATGGCAGAAAGACATCTAGAAGTGTGTAGGTTTTTAAATCATATTTTACAACAAACGTTCAAGCAAACAGTTTAAGGAAAAAAAATACCTAGGAGGTTTCCTAACACTGACTGAGAATTGTTTGCAAGTACTGCAAGTGACAGCATTGTTCTCTGCTTGGCAGAGAACTACAGACCCTGTGCTGACAGCCTTCCCTGGAGGTTGAGTTAAGGCAGCATCTTGGCCAAGAGGAAGAAAACACCAGAACAAAGCTGCTTGCTATCTTGCAGTACTGTAACTGAGATGACTTGCAAGAAACTTGCTTTGTCATCTTAAAAAAATCAAAACACTACCAACATACAAGTCCAGTGCAACTTCTGTTTTAAACAGTAATTGTCTTCCTGATTCTGAGCACTTCATCTTTCAGTTCAATGTAACAGTCTTAATAGCAGCCCATCTGCCTCAGATACTTTAATCATTACAATTTTTTAAAAAAAAAAAACAACACACTTGGTGTTAATCACTTGGAATAAAAAGTTCCTTACTAATATTTGCTAATTAGCAATTAACCTGCCCTTCAGTGCATAAACTGCATCATTAAATTTTCAAACTCTCTTACTCTTGATTTCATTAGCTTATAATTTTTTTTTTTAAATAAACTTCACTAGGCTTCTAGCCTCAGCCTCTTCAGAGCACGTTCACTTTACACTGTCTAGAAGGCTCCTGGTGCAGCAAATTTAAATTTTAAATTTGTTGGCTTTGACTCAGGTCTTTGGGTTAGTTACAATAGATTGTTGTTAGCAGCCATGAAGAAAAACTGCACCAAGTACAGCAAGCTACATCCAAATACCATTACTTCAGAAACAAATTTACCAGGAACTTAAAGGAAGATCTTAAGCTTTCTTACTTACTGACTAAAAAAGAATGTACATCATTATAGGGAAAAAGACGAGTTTTACAAAGCTATTTTGCTAAAGATCCCTCTGGGACAGACCCACGAGAAGTAACACATTACAAAAAGTAACAACATTACAAAAAATTGCAATGCATCTCCTAGAGCCATCCAAAAGCAGCTGACCATGAAGGCAGCCTTCTCATATGTAAAGACTAAATTGCAGATGCATCCTCCCCAGGCCATGCCAAAACAAGGAAAGCATACACAGGAACATACAGAACAATAGGCAAGCTGCCTCTTGCACGGTTCTCAGAGCACAGATACTCAGGTAGCTAAGATACAGACAGGGAAGAGAAAGAGAACCACATTTCTTCCTATTTATTGTATTGTTGAATTCCAATGGAAAAGTCCAGTGGGGTAACATGGGAGCAATTGCTATCTAAAGGGGTTGAGATGCATGGCTTTGCAGAAACAAAGCCTCTGGAAATGAAAAACAGCTCTGGATTCCAGTAGCATATTCTGAAATTACAAAGATGCAAATTTGCTCCCATCCACCCAATGCATTCTGCAGGCAACCCTGAAGTTTTTCTGCCTGCTGTCATCTCTATGTAAAGATGCTACATGAAGATGTATCTACAGGATATAATTCCTAGAGGTACAAGTTCAAAGAGCAGCCCCATGAATTAGTCTCACGTAATATTAGATTCCATTTGACTGGCTATTTGGTTAGCACGGTGGAAGATAGATAGTCAATATTTTAAAACTTCATTTCAGGAGTACACTGAGGAAAAAAATAAATCAGTCCGCAGCGGTATTCTGCAATTAACTTCCAAGTTTGTATGTTAGCTTTGTATACACTAGCTTTTTTTTTCCCATTTGTATGTTACTTCAGCACAGAACTCAATCCACAACATTTTCCCCTTCTGATAAGGAGAGGGGCTCACAAAAACCTTATGGTGTTCATACCACAAAGGTATATCATAATCATTTTTTCAAGTACTTAGGATGTCAGCATCATTTTTAAATTCCTTACAGCTTTTAGGAAGTACAGAATCCTATCAATCTCTAGAAAAATAGCAAAAGAAATTAAGCTAACAGCACTGCTACCGTACTTAATGCTGCTTGTAAATGCTGAGACTACGAGCTGCTACAGACCTTTCATTTAAATAAGTTTGTTATTCCAGGAAAATATACACCTGGAAATGATACCATCACCTCTATCTATTTTTAGAGTTATATTTTCTATTCCAAGCGACTTCCTACAAAAATACAAAAAATAATGATTTGCTACAGAAAATGCTAATCTTTACTGGATGGGTACAGAGAAGCAGAAAAAAGTCTAACCATCAGATGAATTGGGGAAAATTAAGGGGAAACATCTTTTTGGTTTTATGAAGGAAAAATTAAGAGAGCATCATGTTTTTATTGTTACAAATAACCCAGACATGAATCAGAAATAATAATAAAAACAACTACTACACAGACCAAATGCAGCTAATAGCTGTACTTTCTTCCTGTAGCAGCATGAAAAGTTTTAAACCACTCTTATTTCCAAATACAAGCAAGTACTGAATGCCACCACAACAACACACAGAGTACTTCGGGATCTTTTTAACTACTGTATTTCCCTCAGCAGCGCAAAGATTTTCTTACATTCAGTTAAATATTTTGAAAGTATCATGAAATTAGCCTTTAGTATTTTGAAAATTCAGAAAACCTGTTACAGAACCATTTTTCTGGTTGCTCTTATAAAACAAGATGTTAAATTCCAGCAACCAGCCTTTTAAAATGATTGCTGCCTAGGACATAAATGAATTCACATTCACAGGGAAAAGATTCTTCTACTGTGTTCAGGTAAATTTGACTTTTCTTGTTATTCTGGATTTCTGAGTTATACAAGTTTTCAGTGGAATTTCCTTGAGAATAGGTAAGATGACATTTTACAGGGGGATTCTTTCAGAAATCAAAACGCTTAAAAGAAAACTGAAAAACTTTTCCAAATGAACTTGGAAATCAACACATTGAGCTATAGCATTCTGTTCAAACTTTCAGTGGGACAGAACGAGCAATAGCAGTTGCTGATATTAAGATGGAAGAGAGTTTATCTGCTAAATATAGCAAAGGAGGAGTGGAATGAACAAGGAAATGAGTGGTCAGGCAACAACTGCCATTAACTACATACAAAATCCAGGAGACTCAAAGTGCTTAGAAAGAGTAAGGTGCCATTAGCTGCTTTCCCTCTTAAGAAAAGTTTCTCCTTTAAGCACCTGTACTGTTTTCAGTTACAGACAATACACTCAGTTAAACAAGACCTTTGAGACATGACCCATAACAGCTACCTATGTCTTCTTACTTGAAATCATAATGCAGAAAGCCTCTAATTCTAAGAATATGAACTGTTACCACCCCATACATCAGTGAGAACAGGATGCTACTTTAAAATTCTTTGTTGTTTTTCCGGCTGGTTTTTGCTTTTGCTTTTCATGATCTGGCTGTCAATTTTTTATTTTTTATTTTTTTCCAATGAAACATGAAAAGTTGCCAACTCTATAACTAAAGTCAGCTGTGCACATTTCATCCATGGAAGTATTAAGGATGCACAGGACCAAGTAATTCATCTTCTACTTTCAAAATTTCATGCCTAAAGGGCTGCACAAGAGTCTCCTGCAAGTGTCATCTCTGCTCAGTGAGGAAGTTGTTACTAAATGATGCAAGGTATTTCCCTCTCTTCCCATGTTACCCAGAACACACCACTGTCCAACAACAAAATCTAGCAACCAAGTTAAATGGACAAATAGTATTCATAATAACGGCAATATTTTTATCTTAAGTGAGATTTATACATTCTACTGATTGTTCAGCTTGCAAATATTTTGGCCTGGATCTTTTCAAAGCCTTATGTAAAGCTTTTTAAAAATGATTACATACTTTTAATTACACTAATACCTTTAGCAGCACTAACCATGAGAAAGATAGGAGCATACAGGTCTTCAGAAAATAGGAGCCTAATTGCAGCAGGGAGGTCTGATTGGAAGTTCAAATTACAAGAGTAAAGTTAATGAGCACACATCGGTTGCCTTATCTGATTACAAACAGAGTAACTTACCCTGATTTGTCTTTTTCGTCAGCCTCTGCATTTATGGTAGAATTTTCCATTTCTTTAATCTTTTCCTCTTCTTTATCTTCTAATTTGGTTTCATCTTCAGTTTTGATTACATTCAAGTCCTTTTCTTGGTCAGGCTGCACTGTAGTATACACTGAATCTGGCAAATTTTTTTTGTTTCCCTAAGACAATAAAACCTTCAGTTAATTTACAAGAAAAAAATAAAAATTCAGAGGATTTCAGAAAAACAAAATGCACAAGTTATTGTGAAGGGAAAAAGAAAGCACTGGATTCTAGGGCTCTTTCTAAAACGACAGCATTTCCACTGGTTTCATTTTTTAAATTCTTAATGTAAGTACAACAGTACTCCCAGGCAGTTTATGCTACAATATTAGCACACAATTCTTAGAACACTTCACAGGATACGTCTGCACTCAGGATGCAGAAACATCAGCACTAATGGTCACTGCGGAGCTTGCAGCAGCAGACAGAACAGGGCTGGTGCCACCTGCATACATCACAGCTAAGTTGCATGCTGACTTGAAAAACTATACTGCTTCCAGAGCAAACTGCTGTGCCTTCACTGCTCAGCTTACCACCTTAGATCTCCTTTTCTTAAACCACCGGATCAGTACTGAATTTCAAAAAGGTAAAAAGATTTGTCTCTCTGGGTCAATGAACTGATTATACCACTGCACATATCATATCTCTGTAGAACTTAGGAGGGCTTAGTTCTTAGTTGTGTTTAGTTCAATACAAAATAGGAGTATCAGCACTGAATTGCTGTGTGAGTAGTTGTGAGCATGTATTACCCAGATCACAATAAAGCTGCGTGCTAATTGATCTTCATTTGACTTGAGAGGGCCCCAAACAGGTGGAAAGTTGCAGCTGCTTCCTACCAAGTCAAAGCCTTTGACATCACGAATCTCTAAGACAGGCACAAGAGATAAACATAGCTCAAAACTAACCTACAGCATGTTGCTTGTCTGGTTTTAAATCCATTACAGAGATTTCAGTCTTAATACAAACTCATGGTTATCAACACACTATCTGTCTCTATGAACAGGCTATAATACGAACATTAAAATATCTTACCAGAAGAGTGGGCTTATCATTTTCTTTACTTTCATTATCATTCTCAGCTAGCTTTTTTTCTTCTTGTTGTACTGTTGCTACTTCCTCCTGCTTGCGCTCCTCCTTATCCGCTTTTATTTCTTTTGCATCCTGCTCTGGATCTTCACGCATCTTTAAATCTTTTTCTTTTTCACAGTCTTTACAAGGCTTGCTTGTCACTTTCTCTGGTAATGCCATTTGAAACTCAATATTTGCTGATGTACAGTACTCTTCAAAGCCATAGAGATACCTAAAAAAAAATAAGCTTCTGATAAGCAAGTTTTTTTTTTTGAAGAAAAATCTTGCTACCTACCAGAAGCTTAACAGGAGCAATATATTTTAAAGCTTACAAAGACTGTATTATAAACAAATGTATAGAATCTATGTATATTGCCACCACTACCACAAGATCTCTACTTATTTTAGTGCTGTTTTAGCATAAACTGCACTGCTTATTACTTACTTTTTGTATGCACATTTAACATTATATCCTGCAGCTGAATTCAATACAGGGATTCCAAGATCTTGATAAACTTGCTTCCATACTGCTCCACTTTCAATCTGTTAAAGCAAATATAACAATGGTTGCTGAATTAACTCACTGACATAGAAGACTAAGCTGTGTCTACCATTTCATACAATAACATTTAATTCTCTCTACAAAATCTCTATTTATCATACACTGTACTTTCACTGTAACACAAACTGTAGTTTAGTGTAACTACTTGTAGCAATTTAGCATTTGTGCACTTTAGTAAGCCACAGCTGGACTTTCTCTCGGGGTGATAATAAAGGAAAAAACAAATACAAAGATCAGTATAGTTAAAAGAATTCTTGAAATATCACATCTAGAATTTTAATTAAATTGGAAAGAAAAACACTCATTCCAAGTATTAACAATACTACATCCTTGCAGCACTGCATTAGATAATCTAAGACTGGTAGCTAATGTATATCTTTAACACACTCTTCAGTGTCAAAGCTTTGTGACAGTGTGATATGCTCATTTCTCACCATCTGTGAAGGTAAAGCAGATCTACTGTGATACTGAGTACAAGATCCTCCCTTGTATAGTAGAAAGGCAGCACAGCACAAACCAGCCTCCTCAGCTGACAGGCTAGATTTATGAGAAGTAGCTCAAAGCAGTAACAGAATCTGCTTGACCAAGAATTCCCTATGCATCAACTACTGCACTAAGACCAATTCCAGTCAGCACGTTCCTCTATATATTGCCCAGAACAGATAGGAGTTTAGTGTCTCACAACCAACTTGAACTTACAGTTACCTGCCTCTGGGATTTTACTGAGCAGTGACACTTTCCACTTCATGGTAACAATTTTATCAGACAGACATTTCTTGAAATCTCACAGAAACACACACGTTGGCTGATTTTATGCAGCAATAACAACACACTGAGTAGACAAGTAATTTAAAATATAACTAGTTTCTAGCAGAACTCAATTTTAATATCTGGAGCTGCTACACAAGATTTTTTCTTTATTCCTACTTAAGGAAAAACACCATCCCCAGACTTTATAGATCTGTAATACTCACATTATCAAATCCTCCAAGCTTATGTACAAGTCTGAATAATTTGAACAGATTCAAATTTCTATATCCTAGTACAGGTCGTTTGTTAATAGGAGTCCCTGTAAAGATAGACAGTTAAAGTGTTTTGAAATATCTTTTTGAGAGCAACATGAAACCCACTCCACATATGCTACTGCACTATTAAATAGTATGGCAAATTTTCTGACCATCTCGTGCATCTACTGTTTATTTTTTGTGAAAACTAAAACTCACGAGTTTTAATAAGCCATTCTGCCTATAGTTCAACAATATAAATAAATTCAGATATTTGCATTATTCCATATATTACTGAGCACGCACAAATGATGCAACTTCTCTTGCTTCTTATATATACACTTCTATTTCACCCACTGAAAAAGATGCCTCTAAAAGAACCAGCCTAGTCCTGCTGAGGGCCAGAGTTAACAGGCAGACTCATCTTCTAAGAGGATGGGAAGCCAGAAGCAAGGAATGCAGTCTCACTGTTTCAAAAAATAAACTGTACAGCATTACTAGTTCACAGACTCGGGTTTTTGAAGTATTGCTAAGCAATACCTCTAAATCTAACAAGTCAAACACGGAAATGCGTACCTCTGTCTTCCATGAACTTGTATAATTGCTGAAGAAAGTTCTCCCTTTCTTCAGGAAAAGGCTCTATTTCCTCCTGTTAAAAAAAAAAAAAAAAATCACAAACATTTCACACTTGTGAGTTACAGGCTATCAATAAGAAAATCACTTAGGTTCAAAAGTTTGTTTTTACTGCAGTCAGGAACAAGAAACTACACAAAGAATAACACTGGCCTCAGTGCTATGCCACATGGAGTTTTA
This sequence comes from Lagopus muta, assembly GCF_023343835.1. Taxonomy (NCBI): domain Eukaryota; kingdom Metazoa; phylum Chordata; class Aves; order Galliformes; family Phasianidae; genus Lagopus; species Lagopus muta. The sequence continues at coordinate 72,271,930 of NC_064434.1, forward strand.
CATAGCACACTTTATCAACATACATAAGACAATAACTGTAATGACAGATCTGAAACTGGATTTTTGATGAATCACTGTCATAGATATCATAAACACCATCAAGATATATTCTTAATTTTGTTCCTTTACACAAAGTCTGGTAGATACCAGTATTAATGCTCAAGGGATATCAGATCTCTATTTCCTCTGCAGTTAAGCAATTTCTTAATGCTCGGATGCACTGTGCAACTTTCAGGAATGAAGTAGAAGACAAAATCATGCTCGCACTTCCTCAGAAGTTCTAATCCACAGCACTGACAAACCACAGCCAATGACACCGCATGCTACTGCCATGAGGTACCAGCTGAATGCGTGCGTAGTGAGCAGGATCAATCCCAGAACTGAAATAACAATGGATATTTTGGATATTCAGTTCATTGCACTAATAAAGCCTTGTATTAGATTCACCTAAATTAATAAACAGTAGGGTTTCTTAAAGCACTAGGGTTTAATTTCATTAGAAAATGTCACTTGCCACAAAATTTTATTGAATATAAAATATTAAGCCTATAATCAGAATTCTTAGAAATGGATGACAAAGCTACTTCAAAACAATATGCTGATCAGAAGTTAATTTTCTACATTCCTTTTTCACTACTACCTGGAAAGCTTCTAAAATTAACTAATAAATTCTAAAACCTTTTTGTGTGTGCCCATCTCCATTCCATGTTTATTTTTTCATCCTTCAACAGCCTCCTTTTGCTAAATATTAAAGCTTCACAAAACACACTGTATTTAAAGTCAGACCAAGGCAGCTCAGAAATCAGTAGAAACAGAATACAATTGTTAAACATGACGAAAAAGAAACAAAAATTGTGGCTGAAAATCAGGTTAAGGAAGGCTGTAGTGGGGTCTTTTTGTTGTATACTTCCTTTTCTCCATTAAATGCACTTGGAGAATGTACTAAAGCAAACCAGCAAAAATAATAATAATAATAATTAAGAAGTACTTGCCCTGTGCTGAAATTGTTAACATTTAAGCATATTTAATAACAGAAGTACAATGAAAAGTACTTCATGAAGTACTGCAAATGAAGTACTCCAGTTAGAGCCACTGCAAAGGCAATACAAGACGAAAGCCTCGGTGAGGGACATGAGAGGATAAGAATCCACCCACTACCTAGTACACCAGCAAAACTCAGTGCAGGCTATTTTGACGAGCAAGGAGGACAGGTTACATCCTCACAAGGTAGGGCCAGAATGAGCCAGGAGTATATAGTAATCCTCCACTGGTATGAGGAGCAATGCTGCAGCTCTGCAGTAGTACAGACACATACATATAGATATATGCTTGGTTAAGAAAGTCCACACTGCTAGTAAGCAAGGATGGAACCTGCTACCATCAAACTTGAATATAACCACAAATGTCCCGATTGGAAAGTATTAAGATTTGCTGTTCTTTGGTTTTGGTATAAGGGGTACACAGTACTGAGGCAGAGATGTGGATTTTTTTTTATTTTTGTTTTTTCTTTCTTTTCCTTCTTGTCATGTCACACATGACAGGTACTAGTATAGGACTTTTACCAGTATGCACTGGAACATGGTGAAGAGATCAAAGACACCTATTTGTGTTTTTTTTTTCCTCCATTCCTCACCAACAAGAGACTACTTGCCATAAGGAAGTAGTCTCACAGACTATTTAAGGGATGGAAGATGAGGAAGGAGAAAGCTTTTAACCCAACAAAACTTTCAAGATGCAAAATGTCTGTCAGGGGAACTAAAATAAAGGTGATGAGTAGGCTGAACATAACACTGCTGCTCTTTCCTCCCTGTAAGATGTAATGTTTGAAAAGTACTTATATCTCAAATGTATTAATGCAAAGAGGTGTCAAAATGCCAAGTGGATATTCCTCATTAATATTCCCAGTAAAGCCTTCTAAGAAAGTGTGTTAAGAGGGAAGGTTAAGACCTCGTGTGCCTCTGAAAAGACTTCTTTCTCAGAATCTTTACAAAAATCAATACATGCTACACATACTGTAAACTCTTAATACTCTCTAAAACATTTATGGAATCTCTTAAATAATCACTGAGTACAGAACAGGGTTTTCTAGACTGTGGATTAAGGCAGACATACCATATTCTGTCACCTCTGCTTATTTCCAAGTTAGTTAACCACAGCACTAAACAGGTTGCTCTGTACCCTAGTAATTTGTCTATGTCAAAAAGGTAAAAGAAATTAGCTTATGTGTTTGATATCGAGATCTAGAAAAAAGCAACATGCTCCAAAGCAGCAAATAAAAGTCACATAGTACTGTAATCCAGAAGAAAAGAGAGAATCCTTGTCAATCCTTTCAGCTACCATCAGATTCAGAAGAGGAAAGGAAAGCACTTTCCATTCTTCCACTTACAAAGCAGAAAAAGAAGACAACACATCCTGGAAAGAGCTAGAACTATCTGCAGGTGGTGCTCTGTAAAGAACAAGCTCAGAGGTCCTGCTTAAGAAAAGATGTTTCTTGATAATTGGGAGTTCTGAAACCGTCTCTCCAAAGACAAAAGCTACAAGGTCAAATATTTACAAACAGCATAGCTAAAGATGGCAAATATTTCCACCTAAAATAAGTAGCGATGGAATGACTGCTATAAAATGACTGCATGTTACACTGCAGAGGGAAGAATCTTCTTGCTCATCATGCCCATGGCTGGACACAAACCTGCTCTGGAAAAAAAAAAAAATAAATAAAAAATCAAGAACTGTACTGAGTCCATGGAAATACTCTTTGTTTCTCAACATACCAGAGCCCATATCAGACTACACAACTTAGATCACGGCTGCCTGTGGAAAAGCAGCAAAGATTTTCTCACTTTTGAATCCTCCCTAAAATAAAGAAATGAAAGAAAGAAAGAGCGAGCCTCATCTTTTAATATGTCAGAGCTACAATTGCAAAGGATTATGTAGTCAGTAAAAGACCATAACAACCATTTATCTATCACGCTCTTTAAATTTCCACTATGGATGGAAATCTCAGCTTACTGCATTACTGTCAGCAGCATAACAAATCAGAGAAACAGACCTTGAAAGTACACACCAAGTGAAAGATTCAAAAAGCCTCTCTTCCAGCTTCACAGCCAGCTAAATGAAGCTCTTTCCACTAATTTTCTTCTTTCCTCATCTTTTTTTTTTTTTTTCTGGACCAAAAGTTGGGAGGGAATAACAGAATTAGAAAAACAAGCATGAGGCAGGGCTCCATATTTCCAGTACAAAAGAAAGAACAAAGGTGAAAGAGGAGTGCACAGACTCCATGCTTTGATTGAAAGTTCTTCTGCTTCTTCACATCAGGGTAGCCAGAGAAATAGCTTTGTAGTACAGCAATTCTTCAGTAGAACAGGATAAAAGAAAGGTACAACAACTCACATTTCTTGGTAGTTATTCAAGAGTCTCAAAACCTCTTTTCTTTTCACTACTAGAAAACCAGTAGATTCTGCTTTCTGTAGTTAAAAGTGAGCAGTGAAAGATCAATGGAAGCTACTTGAAATTTCTGCTTCATAAAAGAATCTACAGTTACGAGCCAGACAGTAATTTGAGAGCATGAAACAGAGAGGAGGACAGGGCGACAAACATACAGGGGAGAAAGACACAAAACAGGACCATGTAAGCCTAGTTTGGCTTATTTTTTTTCAAAAGTGACAAGAACACGGGTCAGGAACAACAGCTCAGAGAAGCTGCCTTAGGTGAGGCTGCTGTATAAAACGTAACAAGTTCCACTGGGCCTTGAAACACGTGTTGAGTGACATATTTACTGAGGTGTAGTTCTACAGTCAGTAGAAAGGTTTATCATCACTTGTGTGTGCAGTTATTTATAGTAATGCTAAAATCATACATGGATCTTACTACACTGCCATAAAGGAAAACTACGGCCTTCTGCACAACACAACACACTCACCAGCAACATCACTACAGAAAGACAATGCATTATTTGGAAGGAGAGTGATCAAAGAAGTGGAAACCCAACTGGGCCATGACTGACATTTGCTCTAAGAAATGTGATGATCTGCACTGGTGAAAAAGAACTCCTTTGCCTTTCAATACTGCAACAGAATTGTGCAAAGAAAATGGGTGTTCAAAGCAAAGAGAAAGTTCATAGAAACACAGAACGTCTTGGTTTGGAAGGGACTTCAAAGATCACCTAGCTGCAACCCTTCTGCCACACGCAGTGTTGTCAACCACTAAGATACTAAGAATATATCTTTTACACATGCAAAGTCTTGGCAGAACACCAAGATATGCTTTTATTAACATTAATGATTTCACATACTCAAAAGCAACAGTTTTATCAAAGAATAGGATGCTCATAAAGTTGAACAAGGGTTTTGACACCTCAGAAATTTCTGAGGATAACTTCAGACAGTGATATTTACAGTGCATGCATGTTTCCTATTCAAACGGAGAGAAAGAGGGTTTAAAACCTTCCACAAAGATTTTAAACTGATACATCATTCATGCATCCTTTGAATCAACCAATTGCTTTCTCCAAGGGAGCCTAGAAGAAGTTCCAGGAAAAGGCATATGCCTGCAGAGAAATGCTTTACACTTTTGCTGAGAATGACTGTCAGGTAGGAGATAGATGAAAAGAAATGAAATAAATAAGTATGAAATAAGAAATAAATGTTAGCACTGAACTCTGAAATTAAACCCAGCACTTGAGCAGATGATATGTGCATTTTGAAGGTTTGTTTTAAAGTAATAAAAATACACTGCATATCCTTCACCGGGATGTGCATTTAGCTGTTTTAAAACACGTACCTTTCCAGATGGAAGACGGTTTAACCTTTGATAGGTAGTGGGCAAGATCCATTTAGAAATATGCATAAGTAAGGGCAACCTTTCTCTCTTTTAGTGAAAGCAATATGCATGAGAGCACACACCAGTATCTATCCTTCCTCACTCTGATCAGTGTCTCACAAGGTACTGTAACCCTTCTGTGGTTGCATTAAGATCAGCACGGGAAAGATTCTAAAACAGGATCTGAGTTTTACCTTCCTCTTCTTCATTTTTTTATTTTTTTATTTTTTTTAAAGTTTCACTGACACAGGCCACTGACTGCACTTTCTTTGCCTAGCGATTCGAAGATAATTGTTAGACTTCCAAGTTGATACTTTCACTTTAATCTTTGTTAAACAGAGATTTTAAAAGCTGAGAAGCCAAACTATTGCCTGCGTTAAGATGTCATATGCTGTCAAATAGTAGTAATTCCTAACTAAATATTAGCCTTGATAACATCAGTTGTGTATCTAAGCTACTTGCATAGTAACTTCACTTGCCTCTTCCTCACTGCTGTTGTCCTCTTTTTCTTTTTCATCTTCCTCCTCCTCTTCAGCTTCACTGCTGGAGCTGTCTTCTTTCAATTCTGTTTTCCAGTTACTAGGAACAGTTTTATTTTTACGGAATTCAAGAGCTTGGTCAAAAGCTGTAAAAGGACCAGAATTTGTTAGCAGTGAAGGAAGGATCAATTTCACCAAATGTTTTAATCAAATAAAGTAGCTGACTCAAAGACTGCTAATTAACTATTCCACCCCAACTTCAAAGAATCTCAACTAAATCCCTGTGTTGTCCATCTTTACTCACCTTACCCAGCCAAACTAGCCCCATCTTCTCCATATCTCAAACTATTCAGAGCTATTATTAGGATGGTGAATACATTTAATTGAGAGAATTCCTCCACTAATGAGTTTTCACTGCGATTTATCATGTTAAACAAAGAGGAAAAGGAGGAGGAAATATTTATAATCCCATTTTAGAAGTTAAATCACACAAATTTCAGCTTTCAAACAAATTCACAATTCCAGGTTCTTGGGTGTATAGCAGTGCTCCCTCAGACCTACCAGGAGTGCTGTGACAAAAATAACTCTACTAAGGTTGAACACAAAGGCCAAATAGTAAATAACCTACAAAACTAACAAGCACTGTACAATTATATCCTTTGTTTGACACATCTACATTTAAGACAGGATGCTTTTTGTTGTTTGAAGAAAACCATTCCTACAGGTTTTCAGCAATGTTTGGCCTCAAGGTATATAGGATCTTTTCCTCTAACAATTTTAGCATTTTTAAGACATGAATCAATCCATCACAAAGTTGGTACAACTGGCATAAAATAAATGGATGCACACGTTTTCTCATTAAAAACTATTTTTACCTTGTTTTAGGAGAGCATCAGGCTTTGGTGAAGTTTCACTAATTTCCCGAACATCTTTTCTTGGCACAGAAACACTAGATAATTTAAGAAGCACCCAAGAAATATTATTATTAAAAATATATATTTTAAGGATTTCAAAGCTAAATTAACACTATAATACAGAGCTGATCACTAAGATCATAACAATTACTAACAATACAGAAGAGGAATATGAAGGATACCTGAACAATTCCACTGTATAACAGTCTGGTATGGTATTAACCCATTAGTGGACTAAAATAAAAACTTCTACATAAATGTAGTTACAGCACATAATCTATTCACTACGTATTGAAGAAAACTTTCTGCTAACATACATTTTCTCAAATCTGCCTAGTATATATTTCCTTAGAGAAAAAGCTCACATTAGCTTAGCAAGTAACTACTCACTCACAAACACCTCCCCCACATGAAACCTAAGTGAGTATTAACATACAAAATACTTCAAATTAAAAAACAAAGCACTTTTTAATTTCTGCTCTGGCTGGATTCAAAGAAGCTGATGTGAACAGCAGCTTGGACTGTGGAGAGGGAGAGGGTGAAGCATGTATACACACACTTGGCTGCACACACACGTGTTTCTCCAGTGATGTGCACTGAACGCATGAATAACTGCAAATGGCACCAGAAAGCAATAGCCTAGACTTACTAAGTAACTAAACTACAGTTAAATCATTAAATATGTCATTGTCTTTTCTGCAAAAGCATTCTCTTAAAACAAGCTAAGCAAAATAAATAGCTGGAGCTTTTAAAACTAGAACTAAAACCAAGAAAAGAGAATACTATTAACATACATCGAACTTCCTTCCTGAGTGTCATGAGCTGAACATAAAGTTCTCTGTTTTATGTGAACCCCCTACAAACTGGTTCTCTAGGTTTCACTATTTTCCTTCCTCCCTTGAATAGCATCACAGCTCTTTTTGGAGAACGCTAACATGCAGCTGTAGTCTATACTCAGACAAACATACACCTTTTACCTCATGAAAAAAAAAAAAAAAAAAGCTGTGTGCATATTTATATTCCACAAACACACAGATCTTCTAATGACTGGGTAAGCACATGGCCATGTCTCTGAAAAGCAGTACCCAGCTCCAATCAGAGCAAGAAAAAAGAAACACTTTGCTTGCCACAGTGGTAACAATTATTAACAAAGTTGAAGGCTAATTTTATCACTATGTAGGCCATTTACAGTTTTCTAAACACAAGAAAAATCTTTGCAGAAACTTTCTGAACTGTTATTAGTACTGTATTCACTGTATCTCACACTATGATTCGCTTGACTGGTACACATGTTATTCATTATCAGTCTCTACATTCCTACTTACAATTTGCCATCCTTAAAAGAACGAACGAGAATGTTGTCTTTTTTCACTGCAATATCGTCACTGCAGTCTGGACAGACCACCTGCAAAGATATTACAAATGCAAAATTTAGAAAAAAAAAAGAGTAACAAGATAGCAATAGTATTTACCAATGGTTCTCAAAAAGTTTTCGGGTTCATTTCTCTCCAGCAACAGTGCAATGAAAGGAACTGAGATCCCTCAGAACACAAGAGCATGATCTCTCAAAACACAGGAGCAATGCTCGCCTGGAATTACTGCATATAGAGGTCCATGCTTGCTGCCTGGAGGGAACTAGCTGCTGCCACCAGAGAAAGATTAAAAACAACCTCCTGACAAACACTAAGTAGCTGTCACGTCACTACAGCAGATTTTACTCCTCATCCTAAAAAGGCTTCTCTCAACAAACACTGCCATCAGGGATCTCTTCTGAACACGTCCAGAAATTGCGAAGACGTCATAACTCAGTTTCAGAGAAGAAAAAGAAACAACCAAACAATCCCTCCTCACACAATTTTATGAAGAATCATAGAATCAGTTGAGTTGTAAGAGATCTTTAAAAGACATATGGGCCAACTGCCCTGCTATGAAATGAACCAACCTACAGCTAGGTCAGGTTGCTCAGGGCCCCATGCAGTCTGATCTTAAATGTCTCATAAGCTACCTACTAGGAGATAAAAATGTCTGATGTACAAGTGTTATGATAGACTCTTTAATTCAAGAAATAAATTTAAGTCTAGCCTAGCACTGAGATACCACCTTCAGCTTATTGCAATAAATAAATTGCAATTTTAAAAGCTATCTGAATCTTATAAGTTAGTATAAAAGTCGTTAATTTACAAAATTGGGGAATTTGATAACACATACATTATTCATTGACATTCCAGACTTATGGAACTGGAAAGCAGCACTTTCCATCATTTTTCCCTCAAAACTTGAATTGCTCCCAGAAAGTTAAGAAAACTCTGGCTGATATGAAGCCCCAAGGAGCAGCAACTCTAATTTAGTCCTGGTAAACTCCTCTCCTCCCAGAGCAGTTGCTTGCAGTCCTACTTTGTGTTGGATAGAAGAAGATGCTGTACAACATACGGTTGTCTCCCTCATTATGTAGGCTGTCAGCTATGTAGTGTTCTAGAAGTTGAAGTGAAAAGCTTCAATTATGTTGTTTATCATACAGCACAGGTTAAACAGGCTTCTCAAGAGAAATAAAACTTGGCAGTGCAAGTCTCCAAATTCAATGTGTTTCACAATCTCCAAAGAAAGTACTATACAAAAACTGAAACTTCCCACTTAAAATACAGTCTGAGATACAGTCTGTAGGAACCGCATCAGTATCTAGAAAATAAACCAATAATCATCCCCATTTAAAACAGACAATCTCCAAGCTCTTTAAAGACTGAAAAGTTGGCCTGACTTCAGCTACTGATTTTCTAGCAGCCTCAAGATTGTAGCAGTCAGAAATCCATTCACAGTTTAGAGAACAGCTTACCACAATCTCATCTAGTGCCTTACACACAATGGCATCATCTCAATTTTCCCTGAATCAAGCCTTCTTGATTTCCTTGCAAAACAAACTCCATTGTATTTATAGAAGGATGAGGGAGATGATCCTATGTAAGCTCAGTTTTCTGAAAATGCTGTGAAAAGATTTCCTAACTGTAACTTCCAAAAGCCTTTAAGCACACATTCTAACCAAGTAATACTATAAAGCTTACCAAGCACACTACCTAACAGGAAGAACAACTGCCAGACATTTTTATTTTAAATGCAATTAGCCACTGCTCTCAAAAAAAAAACCACACCAACCAAACAAACAAAAATGCAGGCAGGATTAAGCCAATGCAGTCAGCCACTGAGCCCTTAAAACTATTTAAAACAAACAAAACCAAAAACATAGACCCCTACAGTTCAGACCTTTATCAATTACAACCTACCCGGCTGTTGTCAAAGCAATCCCATTACTAATCTCAACTGTTCTTTGCTGTTAAGGTTTATACTGATCTCTGACCTTCTCTCATAATCAACTTGCTCAATGTCCTCCATTTGTTTAAACAGAAACTGTATCTGAATACAGCATCATTAATAATAAAGTGAAGCATTTTGGACATGCATATTCCTCAGCATCCAAGGCTGCATTTTCACATAATTACAGTCAGCCACGCTATGCAGTTTAAGCAAAACTGCTCAGAAACAAAATAAAATTACTTTATTGATAAAGTATAAGTAAACCCTTAAAAGATAAAAGAACAGAACATCACATCTATAGGAAGGGGAAGAAGCTATTTGGGCAATAAATCTATTATTTGATATAACCTTCAAGTTTAAATACAATACCATATTCATTTGCAGAACTGTAAACCTGATTACTGAAGTAACAGTTAATCTAGGATAAACTACTTCAGAGTTAACAAGCTCCATTCTCCAACTTGATCCCTCTGTTGCTTCTCATTTACTCATTTTCCACATAGAACAAGCTATGCCAACCCCCAAATGAAAGCTCAAGAAATAAGAGCACGGATTTTTGATATACCTTGGAAGAACGAGCAATTAATTCTTAAGATCAAACCCACAGCTATCCTAATTATCCATTCCACCCCATGCAAGCAAAATAGCTACCAGAGTCTACACTGGAAACTGTTGTCAATTATGTGGATCATCACAAGGCCTAACAACAGCATGAGAAAAAGCAGGCCAGCAAACCGACCCATTCACAGCACAGTTATCAACAGAAGGTAGGCAGTATCAAATTTGATGACAGCTTTCAATAAAGAAACAGCTCAGTTTTCTTGTCTGCTACTGAAAATTCTCTTAAAGCTATCTTCCATCAGCAGGGTTATCTCCTTGCCGCATGTACTGCCCTCCCCGTTGCTGTAGAAGAGACTGCAATGACTCATCCTCTCCCACCAACTCTTTCAAAACAAATCCTTCTGGGAAGCCTCTGGACTGTGTTACAAGACAGGAGGTGATGACTAGAAAGTTGCAACTGAGAGATACTGCACTATACACTACCAGGAGTATAACGTCAAAGAAGCATTGTTTCAAAGGCTGAGGAAGTCTTGAAATTCAGTAAAATCACTGTCAGCAAAGCCAAGGAGAAACGATTCAAGCATCTCAAATTGATAAAGTACAAATTTAAAAATTTTCCAAACATTTAAGTCCATCCACATACAATCCCTAGGCTAACAGTGATATATTTTGTTAGAAGTTTGTCTTTAAACCAAAATAAAGGAAGATTAACTAGATTAGTAAAAAACTACAGTATTATTTTAAAATAAATTTATTGACAATTCTCTATCACAGGCTAGAAATTAAAAGTATTTGCTTTTATTATCAAATGCCTTTATACTGGAACTAGAAAACACATGCCTACTTAATTACTAAGCTTTCTCTTCACACTTCTAACAATTTCTCCCCTGATACTGCAACTTCAGAAAAATGGTATACAAGAGCACAGGTTGAAAGCCTTCCAGAATTAGTTTGGTAGTAATACTAACCACTGCCAAGCTAGTTTGGAAAAACTAAAGCTGTGTTAGCAATGAGTTTGTGTAAATGAAAATATTTACTATATAATACTAATACTATAGCATTCAAATTTTAAGAAACGTATGAAGTTCTACTAACAGTGTAGATCTGCTGAAAAGGAAACAAAACAAAAACCACCTCTTTGTTGCCTAGTAACACATGGAACTTTAAAAAATTAAAGATAAAATTCTTACCAAGGCTGGAAACCACAGAGTTTTCTTTTTATCCACACTGAAGCAATCAACACACACAACTTTTCCTAGTAACTCATCACTCTGTTTCCTATCATCTTCATCTTCATCGCTGGAAGAGGATGAAGATTCTTCTTCAGGACTGAACAATAGAAAAAGACTTAAAACTCAACCACTCAAATCTCTTGCCTACTATAATTACAAGTGATACAAAGCTAACTGTCAAGAGTAGTATAAATAATAGTGACTTAAACTGAAGTTGAGTAATTTAAAAAATAATGTTATTCATTATTATTATGTCCTCATAAATAATTATATTTATAAATAAAAAAACACAGTTACAAAACCATTACAAACTGAGAAATGCATATGTACAAGTAATACCTGCCAGGAAAAAAAACAACACAGAAGAACAGTAAGAACAACACACATCCACATGGAAGAATAGATATGCATGGTCAGAACGTTCAAAATGTTAATTTTGCCCCAGTGAAACAATATTCAAAAATACAGTGGCAGTTGTTGTTTTGAACCAACTTTAAATTAAACTGATTAATCTCTCCATGGTTTTAGTTCAACAGCCATAGTCTACAAGCCTGCTGTCGTCTTCCATACAGAACAGAAAGCTATTTTAAGAGAACAAATCTCCAAATCTCTGAAGAAACATCAGCTACAAAGATAAACAGCAAAGAGAAAAAAAAAAAAATCTCTTTATCCCAAAATAGCTCTTTAAATAATCTGCACTGGTACATTTCAATAACTGTTTCAATTTCATACAGAACAAGGTGCAGGAACATAAGTAGATGAGCAAAGGTGCAAACGTATTTTGATTATAAAAGGGTTTCAGGTCATTGCTTTGGCTGTTCCAGGATGTAGTTATAGCTCATTTTAACCTTATGGAGACTTGAAATGTAAGAAATGGCTTCAACTAAAATTAAGTGAAACCAGTTAAAAAAACAATAAATCTATCTATCTATATATAGATATATATAGATATATATATATATATGAAGATACATATATTCAGCATCAGTAGCTATACACACACACATTATTTTTTTTCTATTATTCAATACTACATTTTTTGATTACTCACTTTGAAAGTTAACTTGAAAAATACAAGCATGTTCAATAAGCATTTAATGCAGAATTTAAAAGCTATCTTCCATTTTTCCCATAACTATTTCTGTGCACAAAGCTCAGTGTTAATAAAAGACTCATTTTTAGTTAGCATCTGCTTTTTTTTTATACTCTAAGTTTAATTACCATGTTTTGTTTTCTCTACTTCATTTTACATTACTTGCAGCATTGATAAAAGCATTATTTCTCCCCCCAACAATTTTTTTTTTTTTTTTTTAATTAATGATTTCTTTTAAAACACAGTATGGAATTCTTTCAGAATGCTTCCTGGGGTTTGAGAAATTCTTGTGGGAAGAGAATAAAGTCAAGGACAAGAGAAGGCCAGGGCTATCTTGGAGAGATCACAATCCAGCTGAGCTTACCATCATCTGTACAATTTGTCTTTTTACCTAGTTCAGTCAGTACAAACCAAAGATAAAAATAAGTGTGCTCTTTCTGCCATAACAACATCCTGTACAGTTAGGGAAATAGATGAGAAAACAACTCAGACATCAAGGAGGTTGCAGTCATGTTTGCTGTAGTATGTGCCAGCTTGTCTTTTTCCTTCACTACATTACAATAGTAAAACAAACAAACAAACAAATAAACAAAACCAAACCAAACTACATGAACAAAGATAGGGCAATGTTTAGAATCAGTTATTACAAAGAAGCCAAAGCATGAAGGAATAATTCAAGCATTTTAGCTTCTTCCTCAAAACTTAACTACTACCTCAAAACTTAAAAGAAAAAAAAAAAAAAGTATTTCATAATGTTGTTTCAAGTTCCCAACTACTACAAATTCCAGCACCCAGGAAATCAAGTCACTACTCTTAGCCTTTATTTTTCTATCAGTAAGCTTTGCTGCAAATCATAATTCTGTTCTATTTCTAAAAGCTCTTCAGAGACCCCATAATAGGAAACCAAAAGACTACACGAGGTTTCCGGTGCCTTCTACCAGTGCTTCAGGTCAGCTAAACAAAGACTATTATAATGGTTTTAGCTCAAGTTCAGTAGATTGTCAAAGCCCACTTGTCAATACCTGCCACCATTTTAAATACTGATAGCATGAAGATCATGTAATTCTTTCATGCAGCAACACAGGAAAAACTGACTTTCAATCTGAGCACTGAAGAATACTTTTCATACAGCTTGCTGGGTAGGGTTTTTTTTTTGTCGTTTTTTATGTTTGTTTTTAGTCTGAACACACAACAAACTAATAAAAAACATACTGAGAGCTTCACAAGTTAATAAAAACACAGACATAAAGCCATTAAACTTACATATGATTGGATCTCCGTCCCCTGTTTGTTTTCTTTCCTATAACAGGAGTCCCAAAGTGTTCAGGATTTGTGAGTGGAAGCTGATCCAAAGTCTGTTGAAATAAAAAACAAAACAAAAAAAACAGGTATACACATACACAAGAACCGTGTAAGTAATTCTCCAAAATGTAAGTTCCTATTGCCCAGTTAAAACAATTTTTTGTCAATACAGACTGTCTCGTTACCAAAGTAAAGAGCTAGAATAGATGTCATTGCTTTAAGGTCTAAAAGAAACAGTTGTGTGCATTGTGGGGTTTTTGTGTCTGCATTTGCCGTGTTTGTTTCTTTTAAAGCATTCCTTTTCCCTTATACCGAAACAAAACTAATTTTCATCCAACACACACACACAAGTATTTTACCAAAGTCCAGACTTTGGACCATTCCAAGTCAGAGAATGGAGTATCAGGTATTCTGCCAACTTGGGATACCTCATCTCTAGAAGATGAGTTTTTGTCTCTGTCCTATCACCAAACTAAATATTAAATCATCTATTTAGAAATGAACAAAGGTTCCCCTATAAAATGAAACAGGGAGATAAGCCAGTTGCAGTAAACAAACCAATTTACTAACAAAAGATGTGTAGTTGATATGGGACACATTCCAAAACAAATTTAAAGTTGGTCCAATGCTGAGTATTAGCAATAAAACAAGACGGAGAGAAAGAAAACTGCCATCAATCAGCAAGACTGCTACATCATCAACGCAAGCACCTCAAGGACCTCCAGTATCTTCAAGGCTGCTTACCTATTTAAAAGGTAATTTCAGTTTAAAAGAATCGTTCCAAATTTGAAAGCTGCTGGTATGTGTGCATTGTTTTTGTTTTAGACACATCTTTTTCTTCCTTTGAAAGGCATAACATCTCCCAAAGTAAACATATTCCTCTGAACCGTGCCCGTGAGTTGTTTGTACTGATCTGTCAAGTTTATTGGCTATCACAAAATAGCTTCATCACTTATTGAAAACCAACAGTAATGATGTCTAAAGATGTATATTTATTATGTGCCATATTACGATTGTTTTGCAATGGATATTTACAGATTTTTTCCAACATAAAAAGCAAAGTCACGTGATTGCTGCTCTCCGTGTCAGCCACGATCCATGGACCATTAGTAATACAAAAGTGAAAAAATTGAAACATTTATTTTATTCATCAAAAGTTTACATACACAGTTTACTGAAATTCAGCTATATTCCCGGGTTTTAAGAAACAGAATCCAAACCATTTAAGGTATGTTTTACACTACCATTATTTTTAGTCACATGGACGGACACAACATATTGAAGATTGAAGTACAAAAGATGCATTTTGACTTTTTTCTCAATAAAGAGTTGTATTAAAATTGCTCGGTTACCTCACTTTCTGCAAAATGTCGCTCTCCTTTCAAACACAGCGAAGAGCGTCTGAGAGTCTTCTCATCACCATCATCAAATACTGTCACCAGGTAATACGTAGTGCAGGAGAACAAGAGAAAAAAAGATTTGTTTTTTCAAAATGAAGCTTTCAGTAAGCAATTACTTTAGGTGTCATAACACGAGATAACATCTTCCTGCAGCTATACTTATAACAAAGCTGTGCCTAGATAGTGCTAGATATCCACTAGAATCTTAGTGCAAAATGATCAAATACACAAGCTGCTGTTTCATTATAGCTACTCTGTGCTTTCACATGGTAAATGGAATAACTAACCAGTAGCTGAGCACACAGAATTCACAGATCAGGGGACACACATACACACACCCCAATGCAAGCTAGAAGTGAAAAGCAATTCTTACAGCATTTTCAGTTTTTACAGACCATTATTATAAAATCAGAATCTCCATTATCTTCAACTGGAAGTCACACATACTATGGAGAAACACAGATGAACATCCAGAGAAAAAAAGTTACTGTTCACTGTTACTTAAAAGTTCAACTTTTATCTCTGCTGATTTCATCCAACTAATCTACACAATGGCAGTGATATAAAGCTTAAGTAGGGTGACACCAAGTAACAGTCAAAGCACAATCAGTAAAACCAGTTGTAGTGAGAGAATTGTGGAGCTCCTGCCTTCTCAATTCTCTGCTTCTCATGCAATCCCTAGGCTCCATTATTTCAAGCAACAGAATGAGGTCAACTGGAAACAAGTTTGTACAACAGTTGGCTTTAGCTTCACAACTAATCCACTTAAATCCAGAAGTACACTGTATACGTTCATCTTGAGAGGCTGATAAACCAGTCATATAAAAAAGCAGACTTTTATCAAGTTGATGAAAATTTGGTATCTCAGGTTATACTTCCACTGTTCAGTCAGCAAAGAACTGAGCTTCTCTCCAGTCCCCAACTGTGATGGCAGTTATACTCCTGTCCCCAACCGCAGTGACCTTGAAGACTTTTGGGGGGCAGGGAACAACCACAGGATTAGATTAAAAGTTAAAGTTTCAGCAAGTTCTCAACGTGTCTCTTTCACTCTCATTTAAGCTCTCTTCTGTCAGTCAACAGTTTGACTCATTAAAATTCAATCATGTGGTAGAAAAGGAAAAATACATAAGTACTTTTACAAACAAGAGACAAAATAACAGTGTTCAGAGAATGGCTGTCAACCAGCAGAAGATGCCTGGCAAGATTAGAGCTTAGTTTTCAGCCATGTCATCAAATAGCAGGTGCAGCACTCTAGTTTCAACATCTACTAATTAAAATACACAAAGCAACCAAGGTACATCAAAACCCCAGACTAGTATTTATTTAATATAGAAGTAACTAGTACCTAGTTCTGAGATTCCTTTTTTCATCCCTATAATCCGCTACTATTAAAGACCAAGAAAAACCCTACCCCTTGAGATTACCATTTTGTGTTTTACATTACAATAATTATTGAGTACAGCTTAGTGAAAAACACACTTGACACTTAAAAATTTGTTGAAAAAAGTATCAAGGGCTGCACAAGAGAATACACCAACTTCTGAGGTACATTTCAAATGGTCAACATACAATTAAGACCTCTTGTCATTAAGTGAAGTAGAAGGCAACAGGTACCTAATTCAGTTAGTGTTAATTAACATAACTGAGTGCCCTTATATAATGAGAGATTATGAAAAAAGCCTATTCTCTTCAAGGGATAAGCTGACTACAACAAGGGTAAACCTATTCAGAGCTAGGTAGGCAGGCAGGTTATGTATCCTATGTGGTAATCTGCTTGTTTCCCTGTCAGATGGATCCTTCACCTTGTTCCCTAACACTAACACACTGAATGGAAAGGCATCATCAGTCTTGAAGACTGTTTGGCCTCTATAGCACATAAGGCTTTAATGTGCATGAAATTCAAACCTAATGGGACTTCTTCAAAACTAACTACTAAGCAGACATAAAAACGTATACTACATTTTAAAACACTTAACCTAAACTGCAAGAAAGGAAAAAAGCAAAAGCAGCAGCGTAATGATGAAAAAAAAAAACCCAAAAAACTGCAGAAGGAGGTCAGACTACTTCAACACATGAACAACTGTTATTGCTATTTCTACACACCCCTGCCGCAGTGGTACAAACGGTAACATATTAACAATTTCTGGAATGCTACTACTTCAGGTCTGTTCTTCCTAAAGTCTTAATTTCCAAATTTAAGTAATTTTTCTCCTGAAATAAGTAACGATGTAAGCACTTCTCAACAAATGATGACATTAGATAACCCTGCTGGTTAAGAATTGCACTACTTCTAAAATTTGGTAAAGTTTGACCGTTCCTTGAAGCTGGACTTTCACTCACATCTGCAAAGTCATCACTGCTATAAGGTGAATTTCAGACCCATTCAACTCACTGTCCTGACAAAAAGATTATTCAAACCATCTACTGCAAGAGTCAGTTCTCTCTCAAATGCATTACAGTCACCAGCTGTGATGCTTTTACTGATTCTGCAAGGTCAACAAGCTTTTGTCTGCTTTTATCTACTAACTCTCACATCTCTCTTCTTCCTCTTCCTGAAGTGCAGGATTTTTGACAGATATCTACTTCAATTTACAAACAAGTCCCACGACACCTATTTCAGAATTTAATCTATGCTGGCTCTTATTCTTATTGCTGAAGTGTTAAATGCACGCTTTCTCATAAACTTAAGTACATGCACACACCATTCTAACACCAGCGATACCATTCTGTTTTTAGAAGCTCTCACATCTGATCTATCTCTACTAATTACCAGGTATCTATAATATTAATTAATGACTTTATACTGCATGTATGCTGGCCTTGTTTCTCCTTCACTCATACACTGTACTTCATAGGAAAACTGAAATATTTTCTACAACAATTATCTAGAAGATCAAATGTAAACCCACACCTCTATTCCCTTCTGTCACGGTTTTGTGATTTTTGGTTTTCAGTATTCCACATCATAACATCATGTAGTGCACTGGGAGTTAAAGTGTTAATGCTCCATTTCCAGTTACCTATCCCTGTACACTATGGAAGTCATGGGATCTGGCCCTTCTGGGTGGAGTGGTCTCTTACTGCCTTGAAGCGGGTGCTGGAGTGGGCTTTCCTAGCCCTTCCAAGCTTTTCAGGTTTGACTCGGTCTCAGGAACTCTCTCTCCTATTTTATTTAATTTACTAGTCTCAATTTCAATTAGACTGTATTATATTGTGTTACCTTGCATTCTGATATCACACTTAGTAAAATAAGTTTTCCTCCATAGATCATTGCCGCTGTTTTTTTTCCTTCCTTGTGCCCAGCTCCCATCTCCCTATCCTTTTTCCCTTTCCCTTCCCATTCTGTGGAGCGAGGGGAGGTCCAGGGGCCTACTGTTCCCCTGTCATGTGCATAGATTGATCTAGTTAACTCCGTGACACTTTCTAAAAGGACTAAGGCTGGGGAAACTCTCCCTAAGTGTTCAAAGTGCTTTAAGCAGCAACAACTCTTAGTATGTCAATACAAGCAATTCCTGATAAGGTTCTTTCAAGATCTGATCCTCTATCCTCCTACACGTGGAGTATCAATCAAGGAGACAAATACGCAACTTCTCAAGAAGTTCCTATTATAGCTTTAACAGTACCAGTGCACAGATGGGAAGTATGTTATCACTCTACCACTGACCTGCTCTCCACAGGATAGACTGATCTGATGGCACACAGCATCAAAGGCTAAAACTCATGATTCTATAGCCTATGTAAAATTACAATAATACTGAAGGCTTGCTTGTGGCTCTGTGGATACATCATGTGAAGTCTGAAATGTCATATACTAGAATAGGGAAAAATGAACAGGAGGACCTTAAAAAAAAAAATGAGAAAAAACCTATGACTTTGATTGTATAGCAGTTGATATCAGGGCCAAATATAAAAGTGGGAAAAAAAAAAAACAAGTATTGCAATCTCTGCTTTAAAAAAAATTGTTAAGCTTTGGAATATTTAATAACATATACTGTTATTACATACACTATGAAGTGCCCAATCACAGAGCAGCTCATTTAGTCCTTGTTTCACATGTCAATTTCACACTATGATGAGGGATGCTTCCAATAAAAACACAAAAATAAATTTTGATATTTTGTGTGGAGTTTTTGGCTTTCTGTTTCTAAATTACATCTCCATCTCCAAAAAATTTCTCTCACCATGCTTAAGACATGCCCAAGAAAAATATAGGCCACGCACTTACTTATGTCACCAGTTTTCTTCAAATAGTTCACTATTTATCTTACCTACAGTGTACCAACTTGCATCTGTTAATTTGTTGATAACTGCTTCCTGGTAAGTTCCATCTGGATTCTTCACTTCCACAACAGTTCCTACCTAAAATACAAAAGTATACAACATACTTAGCATTGGAACGCTTCTAAAACAGACAATGAAGTTAACACTTTTGAATTCAGCCAACAAAGTTAATTAATATAGACACAGTTAAAGATACTACACTTCTGCAGCTTCATTTGAATCTGTTGGAACTCCTTAAAACTTCTCTTTCACTCCTCCTAAAATAAGCCAACTTAACTGAGCTGATTATTTCCTGCCAGCAGGTGGGGAACAAGAACCAGTCTCAGTGATGTCATTCTCTTGTATAAGAGCTTTTGCCCAGCTTTTGCTCTAGCTGTGTTTTCCAAAGCAACAGTAGCTAGAAATCAGGGTCAGCCAAACTTCTTAGATTTAAGTCCAAGAAGAACAAAGAGGGTTGCATCAGCCAGTATGCTGCATCCCCTTAACTACAGAGGGAGGCTTAACATGAAAAGGAAGAACTTTAGCACTGCAGCATTACCTTCTATGCTTCACAGTTTTATCTAGTCTATGTAATAAAATAAGCCTTCCACTTCCACCTCATAGTGCATATACAAGTTTATTTCAAATACTGAAGAATGCTTTTCAAGGAGCCTGCAAGATATAAAATAAGTTTCTTACCTTTAAAGGTCCCTTTATGTGGTCATCCTGTACTTCCACTGTTGAAGAATCATGCCTAAAAGTTACCTAAAAAATATAAATCAACTGACAATCACTTGATATCATTGAGCAGCATAAGAACACGCAAACGTCAGTAGTTCTTCTCTTACTCTCATCTTGCAGTTAGCCATTGTAATCATGTCACTTGCTGAAACTTTCATTCACACGTTTTAGAAATGAAGAAAACTTCTTAGCTGCCAAAACTTAATTTTGTTTAACCTTTTGCAATAAGATCGATTACACTGAAGGACGTGACAAACAACAGTTTACCAATGTTGTTTAGCAGCTCAAAATTTCTGCAGGTTTCTTAATGAATTTAATTGTACTGTGTTAGTACCATACCAAGAAAGGAGGATGTTCCAATGCTCCAAGAGTAAATAAGAAATGTTTACGTTTCAAAGCTCTAAAATCAAACCACTTTAGCACTCATATCTAAACACGTGCAACGTGTGGAATTTTTTGCTGTTTCTTATTAAAGAGCATTTTCTTCACTACTGCAAGACTCATATTAAATCATACATGATCCTGCTATCAACCAAACAAAATAAACAACCCTAAGAAAATACTCTGGCCCTTCAGTGTATGCCAGTCAACGTGCTAGAAACTAGAAGTAAATGTCCATGTAGCTACATTTTTAGCCCCCCAAAACAGAAGTAAATCCTGTAAATATTTCTGACATGCTTTCTATTTAACAGCCAATGATGCAGGAATTCTCCAATCCTACGCACACTGTCCTCAGAAAAATAGGGCATAGACAGCCATATTTATGATTAAATTATCCGTATCAGATGCTTCTGATATTCATTATTCATTTCACTCAAAACCAACCTGATCACACCGTAAGTCACAGAATCAATTGTATCTGAAGCTTTATTTCCATTCTTGCTTTAAAATCAGGGAAACCTTGAGAAAATTCTGGTGTTACATATGGGTACATATTATTAATACCTGCAAAAGATGTTCTAAAGCTCACCAGAGCAGACCTGCTCATTGTAAGTGTGTGACATTTTATTTGGTTCTCACAATAGCTAACACTGTCATTTGAGATTCAGCTGTCAAACATTAACTCTCAGCTATAGCACTACCACAAGTGCTGCTCCAAAAGTAATGCCTCCTGTTTTATTACAATGGCCCACAACATCAGAGGTGGGTGTTGGCAGTATGGCAGTAGAGGTTAAACCTTCCCACCAATATTTCATCATGTCGTTGCTGTGTGACAGACAGCAACAGAGGGGTAGTCTGACAAAATGGCACCTGATATGGAAGAGCATATGAAGCAGAAATGTGGAATCAAATCCCTCCATATGGAAAAAACACACTCATCAACATTCATCAACACTGAATGTTCATGGAGACCAACCAGGGGATGTGAGTACAGTGAGGCGGTGGGTGATGTGTTTCAACAGTGGTGACAGCTGGTCATCTCTGCTAGTGCAGATTTTTACAAACTCAGCACACAGGCTTTCATTCACCACTGGTGACAATGCATAGCTAATGGTGATGACTATGTTTAAAAACAGTGCTCTTTCTGTAGCTGAGAATTTGCTCTATCAAATAGTGCTGTATTCTGCTTTGTGTATCTGTTACAGTTTCCAAGGAAATAAACAGAAGGCATTACATTTGGAGCAACCTCTCTACACCATGCTGTAGGATTTAGCTCCCAAGGGTGCCAAAATTATGTTCTCACAATTACTGAGGCTCCTCTGTAAAATACAGCAATAGCAAAATTTCCTTCAGAACAGACTGTTTTCTAATGCAAGCTCCCCTACTTAGACATCTCAGGGAGAGATTTTAAGAGTTATGCAAACCTCGAGAGTAGCAAATAGCTGAGAACAAAACCTATAGCTATGATGGAGGAGAACCCACCACTGGCTGATTAGAAAATAAACTCACTAAAATGCTTTATTGCTCGAGAGGCAATAGTTCATGGAATAGTCATCTTGTTGATTTTCTGTTAAAACCACAGCAATATCAACTGAAAGTATATTCTTAGAGCCACATCATCCACCTACTGGTGGCAAACACTTCCTGTCCACCAGATAGACAGAGGACATGTTTTGTAACATGAAAACCACACCAAGAGACAGGGATTAACAGAGCTAGGACCACTCTTCTGAACTTAAGCCCAGCTGGAACTTACCTAAAAATCAGAAGTTTGAAGTTCAGATGACCACATCTGTGGTCACTCAAATGAAATATCCAGTATACTCATTCTGATTTAGAGATACCCAGTTTAACTCCCCTTCTGTAATTATCTTTAAGTGTATTTTACAGCAAAAAGGAAATATAACCCCCCCCAAGCCACGAGTGAGTCACAACATACTAAAATAAAAGGAGTATGCAAACTTCTATTGTAGTTCCAATACTGCTATTGCAGGTTTGTTTTGAAATGGCGCATTGGGGCTTTGCCTCTTTTTCAGAGGATTTTTATATCAGCTGTTTTCACCTCTTGAGATCTTCAGACATGTTCAAAAAACCCAAAACCTGGGTATTGACAGAAATCAGATTTGATCATCGAGCCAAACTGTTTAAATTCAGTTGGAAATTCCCTATTATTCATCATCCTGGAAAGATAGCCCTATATAGGTTCTATGCAGCAGATGCTTCACTTCTTTCTGCTTAATGAAGACAGACACTAAAATCAGCTTCTTTTAAAACTCCTGTGAAGGGTGCCCAAGAACAATAGCACTAGTTGCATTTTAGAAGATGCTGTCAAAATAAACTGGATTATTATCTCTCTAAGAGAAGCTATAACTGATGAAGAGGGAGTGGACTGCCACTAACACTGAAAGTCTTGCTCTTCAGTCAAATTCATATAGCTTTCAACACCCTACACAAGTCCAGGCAACTCTCAAGTTTTTTTTCTTCCTTCCATGGCAACATGTGTAATGCTGATATATTGTTTAAAGTAAAATTCTGTACTACTTACAGAAGTTGCCAAAGACTGCTAAGCTGTGAAGTATGGCACCTGCTGATACTGAAATGATAAACACTCTGCAGTGCATTACGTTAAATAAAGTTATTAAATCATAATTAAAAAAATTATATTGATGATGGAAAAGTTATTATGGAGGCATTCCTTAGTATTTTCTAGGAAGTGGAATCTGCAGAGGAAGAAAGCAGTTAAAAGGAGAAACAATTAAGTGTATTTTACTTGCCTGATGATACAAAAAACATTGCCACTCTCCTTTCCCAGAGCAACTAGTTACGAAACCTAAATGAAAGCTTCCAACTAAATTTTCTGTAATGAAGCTAGCTGGTTTTGCTGGCAACTAAGAGAGAAATCCTAATGCAAAGGAGAATAGGGCATAAAATATCTTGATGTCAGAGGAAAGTCTGTTAGGTAACTGGAAAATAAATGCAGCAGGTAAACTACCAAAATTCCAGACAAGTTACACCACTTCATAATAAAAATTCTGCTTAGAGCTAATACTGGAGGAAAACTGCAAGTGCCAGAAAGAGAAAAATCAAGGGATCACTGCTAAATTCAGGGACAATCCATACCTGGTGGAGGAAATTCAGTGTAAAGACATACTGCTATTGCACTCACAAATAAAACACCTTACCACAAAATACTCTACAAAAGAGTAGCGGTACTGGTGCTTAATTGCCCTGCGTTACACTGTAACAGCAAAGACTTCTCCTCGTGCCCAGCTGTTCCCTTTCAACCTCTTTCCGATCAACAACGCAGAGACTAAGCTGCAAGTAAAGCCATACGAAGTATTTTTCAATGGACAACACTAAAGCGCAAGTGGTCATGTAAGAAGGTGGCCTACAAGTCCTCTCGAGCTGATAGTAGTTAAGGCTTCACTGATGTAGGCACAATACAATTCCTGTCCTTAAATACTGATGCCTCACAGCCTAAATACCAGTACTTAATAGCTTAAGCTTAATGGTGCTGTAAAACATAAACCAGCTGATGCCGTTAATAGTTATGACTTTTTAAAGATGTCAGATTTAAGACCAGCATCTTCTCATTACAGTTAACATTAATCATCACATGTGACGATATCCTTCCCATCAGGGCTTTTAGAAACAGTCTGTTCTGCCCCTTATATGTGCCATAAGCAAAATCAGCCAAGCGCTGCACAACAGTTAATGATAGAAACTCTTCTATATGGGATTGCTTCCACTCACAGTATGTTTTTCACT
The DNA here is from genome assembly GCF_023343835.1 of Lagopus muta. NCBI lineage: Eukaryota > Metazoa > Chordata > Aves > Galliformes > Phasianidae > Lagopus > Lagopus muta. Next base: position 72,296,185 of record NC_064434.1, read on the forward strand.
TCCTTTCCAAGTAGGTAAGAACAATATTGTTACTATAAATACATTTTCTTCTACGTAAGTGCTCTTGATCCTTGTCCTGTTATATTTCCATGTAAGATTAAGGTCACCTGCTCCCACATTAGAAGCTTTTAGGGCAATGCTTGCAGCAGAAATATAAGGCCTTTCTACAGCACAGACTTACTACATAACAAACATAAGTCAAAACACTGTTCTTTTTATTTCTAAAAAAAAAATACATGAATGGTAAAAAAAAAAAAATAAAAAAATGAATGGTAAAGCATCTCTCCTCTGTTCCCTCCCCACATTTTTGCTATTCCTATTGCACGTGGCTTATACTGATTTGATCAATCATTAACTAGTCACTATAAAGATTAAGTGAGATTCCCTGCTTGCTATTCTGTAGGACTTAGTACCCCAGGTCTTTGTTGGAAGACAGCAGGGCTTCATCTCTTTCCTGAAGTGTTATCTAGCTGTAACTGCTAATTGGCAGTGACCTGTACTCCTGAAGTAAAATAAACCACATTAGATCTACTTTGAGGAGTTCTGTCTATCCCCTCATGACGTTATCCCATACATAAACTCACTGGCCATAATAATCAGTTGCTTCAGGTCAGCCTGTGGCACTGAAGGCCACAGATACTGGAGGCAGACAGATGACAAAGCAGTGAAAGAAACAAGATGTATTCAACTGCCTGGGGAGGAGTGTAGGAGGAATCCCTCCTACCCCCACAACAACAACAAGCTTATTGTTATTGTAGTAACTGCACTGCCAAACTCCAAGGGAAGGAGTATTTTGAACACAGATTACTTCCCCTCCTCCCCCCCCAAAAAACACACACATTTACAGGAAAATCACATACCTTGACTTTGACAAGTCTTTTTGCTGTCTTGATCTTGGCTTCACAGAAGGCTCCTCTATACTTCGCACTCACATCAGTGCCCACTGTAAGATAGGGAGGCTCATCGATGGCCTGGAACAGAAAGGAAAATTGCTGATTTTTAATTCCTGGCTACTGACAATAGAGCTGCCATTGTTTCACTAGCTTTTGTGGACAGAGTATTTACAAAACAGCCCCCAAACCCAACAGTATATGTATGTCATAGCACTAGAAACAATGCTTGTGCAATAGCTACCATAAACATAATCATCTGACACCACGGTTGTCTGAAACAAGTCACTACCTGAGGATGCAGAAAGTAGATGGCCAATTCACTGCCAACTGAATGCTTCACCTTCTCCTGTAATTGCCTCAAAATTTGATACAGCTCATGAACGCACTGGTGTTTGTTTTATTTCCCATAAATACTAATGAAGAATGAAGCTGAATTAAGTAGAAAAATCTCTGAAGAGACTTGGCTTCTTTTACTTTTGAATGAAGTAAATCATATGGAAGGATGCTTGCCAGGAGTGTCCTGAGAGACAGAGTAGTGCAGGAGAACAAAGACAGGATGAACACTCAGCAAAGGGCAAGGGCCCAGATGAAAGAAGAGGCCCTCTAACAAGCAACAGGAGAAATGGGGAACATCAAAACAGAAAAATAGAAAATAAGGGAGGAGAGAAACAAATGTTTCAGAGTGCGGGGGAAGAATCAGGGATCCAAAAAGCTCACAGAGAGGGCATGTCAAAGGCTCTGCTCCTTCAAAGGAGGGCCATATCCTCTCATCCAACCTCACATACTGTCATCTGGGAAAGGAGATCCTGGATAACTGAACTACCTCTCTCAATCATTTTGTAGAAACTAGGTCAGAAGAAAGAAGGCAGAGGAGACCAGCAATAGCAGTGAGCTACATCTCCAAGAGTTGCAAGCTTCCGTGCAGCCCCAAATAACAACTGGGAAGAGAGATTTAAGCTCTCCAAGCCCACGTTATGTTTGTGCATCTCAAGGGACTCAGACACAACTTACAAGAAGCAACTCTGGCACATTCCAAGATATCTGCAGAATATTGGGAAACAAAACTTGAAATTGACACACATAAGATGCTGCAATGTTAACTACATACTAATTACATTTTACCTTGATTCTTTCTTGAAGTCTAATGCTCATTTTCAGGTAACTGATTATGTTCCAGACAGAACGTCAGCAAACTTTTCAATCTGCTTGCAAAGATAATCAGAAACCTAAATGCTTTAATGAATCTTCCTCAACCTCTTGCTCCCTTCTCTGCATGTATACACAACTGTACCAGAGTAGTATAACCATAAACATCTATTCATTCCTACTACAAATTTAGTAACAATAAAACTCAACTGAGATTAAGTAGGTAGCTGTTAGCAGTGTGAGGATTCTGATATCTATTTCCTTCTTGCTTCTCTAACAGTGCTAACATACACTTGCCTTCGAGGCAGGCTGCAATACTTTTCTGTAACTTCTCTCAGAAGGATGCTGAAAGAGGGACTTGGACAGCAGTAAACTTCATTTTGCTGAGTGCTCACAGAAGATCAAATACAAACATAAATCTGAATGGGGAAAACAGCCACAGATTCTCTTGCTAAGTAAGCAACACCCTAGGTGGGGAGCATTCTCCTGTTCTCCTCTGCTTCTAATCAAATAAAGTCCTCAGTGCTACAGTGTTGCTAAGTCCTTCGGGATGGCTGATCTTCCAAGAGTCAGAAGGAAGCCCAAAGCATTATTTTAAGAAGACAGACAGATCTGATCTGGGTCTGCATGGATGCACAAAGCTTGAATCCTCCTATAAGCAAGCACTGTGAGTTTGTTGTGTCAGTACCTGTCTACACTTCCCTATACAGCCAAACAAACGATCCCAAGGATGGATCCAACATTAGGTTTAGCTTATAGAAATTCTTCACTACTTCTGAAGCTGAATTAAAAAAGCAGAAACAAGACAATCAATCCTGAACTTTAATTAAAAAGCAGAAGGGAGACAATCTGAAGCTGTGGCCTTGGTTAGGAAGTTTGTGGTAGAAGAAACAACTCCACAGCCACCAGCAAACTTTAAAATAGGATTTCAAAATCCTTTTATAATGAGTTTATTAATTAACAATATTTATTAATTTGTTATTACTCTGGCTTATTTTGAAAAGCTTCTCTAAAAATTCTATTCATTTGAAGAATGAACATCTGGAAGAAACGATCCTTATCTCCATCACAGAAGTTCACTTTAATCCCTGGCCTAAATCTCCTGAAGTTACTTTTTAAAACAGTTAACCCCTTTCCATGGAATTCATTCATATTTACAACTGTAAGTAGATTAATTCTGAACATCAAACATATGACCATTTGTTTACCCACTGTAAGAATGTTTACTAGAAAAGAAGTATTGGAGCGGCTTTTGACATGAAAATTTATACCAGTGAAACACATTTCTTCATTTGAATGTATAAATGATTCACAGTAGTTGAAGTATGAAATGGCCGTATGAAATCTTCAAAGGATACACCAAAGAAAAATATTCTAGTTTCATCATTCCATTGAAACACATTAAACAGTTTCCCAACCAAGTCAAGTTTTTTGAAATCCACCCCTCATTCTGACAGACGGTACCAGCTGAAAATGGTAGGTTAAAACAACTAGAGAGATGTGATGTAGCAGGGAACGCAAACAAGGAATGCAAACAGCAATGATCAAAGTCTGGCATTCATTTCATGTAATCCTGATTGGCAACGTTGTTATTTTCACCATCTCTAAATGAGTCACCTGTTCTCAAACAGGTTTTAGTCAATTCCACCAAAATTAGACAGGGATTAAAAATAAGTATACAGCTATTTTTACCTTTCTGTTATTCCTTCTCTTTGTGCTTACGTCACTTAATAGACATCCTTACACTCATACTGAATGCATTTTTTCCCCATTTAATTTTGACGTGCTTCAGCAGGATTTGCTTTTATTCTTTCTTTGCTTTCCAGAGTGTTAAAATGCAGCTGAAATCTGAGAACACGGCTCACTCATCTTGGAGCACGCTGAGATTCTCTCTGCAAGTGTTGCAACCAACCCCTGAGGGGAAGGGGGAGGCAGCACCGAGTGCTCTAAAGCACAGAATTCTGAGCTTCTTAGAAGTACCAAAGGCTTCATTTTGAGACAATTACTGGTCTCACTACAGTACTGGTCCGGGATCTTTGGCATAGAATCACTGAATCAAAAAGGTTGGAAAAGACCTCTAAGATCATCTAGTCCAACCGTCCGCCAACCACCAAACTAAACCACATCTCTAAGTCCTACACCTAGCCCTTCCTTGAACACTTCCAGGGACAGAGACTCCACCACCTCACCGCACTTTCTGAGAAGAAATTCTTTGTAATATTCAACCTGAAATGCCTCTGCCTTCATTACTGTTGTGAAGCATGCTCGCCTGAGTTTCCTTTTACATCCACACGTAAAGTCCAGCATTTTGTGAGCTATAGATAAGAACTGCCTTCTCAGCAGCCTATGATAAAAATCATCAATAAAGTTTTGCTATAAGGGAAAACCAAGAAGAATGCCCAGCACGCACCACTGCTCATTTAAAGACAGACCACGAACTTCTCAATCAGAGCAGCTTCAACACAACCTCCCACCCCCTTAGGCTTCCTTCTCTCTCTCCCTCCGCGTTCACACGTCTCCACATCCTCTCGGAACGCCTTTCAGCTCAGGCAGGAGCAATAACAGGCACCGGCACCGTCCGGCAGCCCGTCCACCCGCACCCAGCAGTGCAGGGTCCTACAGCCGCCGGCCGATGAGGGGGCCGCCCCGCCCAGGGGCCGCATCCCGCTCCATCCCGCAGGTGCGGTGCGGCGCAGCGCGGCGGGGGCGGGCGGGCCCTGCGGCTCTGAGCGCGGCGCCGAGAGGAGGGGCCGCGCCGCCGAGCTGCCACAAGTTTCCGCCCGCCCGAGCGGGCGCCCGGGCCGCGGCAGATTATGCGGGGATCGGCGCGAGACTAAATTCGGCCCCGTAAGGCGATTGCCTGGCAAAGCCGCGGGCCGGGCGGTCTCCGCACGCGGTACCCGAGGGGCGGTGTGGGCCGCCCTCACCGCGAGGCCGCCCGCGGCTCCGAGCGCCCAGCGGCGCTGCCGGGCCCGCTCTGCCAGCGCCTGGGAGGGAGAGGGCTCACACGGCCCTCCGGAACGTTTCAGAACGAGCAGCTGAAAATTAGAATTTGAAATGGCAGCATCGTGTTTTTACATACCTCTTAAGGCTGCTAAAGAGGTCGGCTTTCCGTGTTTTTCTAGACATTTTCCAGCTACGTGGGATGAAATCATCCTCACGCCTCCCCTTTCAGCTGTGCTGCTATATTCAACTCCTTTGTGAAGCCTGTCGTGCCGCACCGCAGCCGCTGGAGCTGCTTTACATTGTCCTCTGCCCGCAAGCGCTTCTAACGCAGTGAGTGAATATATTATTCGTCTCCTAATCTGTATTCCTCTGCACCACACACAGGATGTTCCAAGTAAACCACATGAAAACAAGATTAAGCATTCAATCTAGAAACACAGCAGACGTGCTTAGCAGGAAAGCCTGCAGGACTGCTTTCAGATCCTCATGCAAAGAACAAACCGAGTCTGTATCTTCCCTTTGTCTCACAAAGTTTGAAAAGCCGGGACTACTACCTCCCATTACTCATGCAAAGCTCAGGATATGCCTACAGTTTAGAGAACTCTTGTGTCAAGACAGTAGCAAAATATTTCCCATAAAGTCTAATGTAAAAAGTAATAAATGACTGATTTTAGTTTTTAAATGGTAATTTCGCATTTGTTTTCAATAGCAAAGGGTTAGGGAAAGCTTTAATGATGACTCAACAACCCCCTTCCCAGCCAGTATCCAATTCTCTAACTAAAGAAGAAAACTACAAGGCACAGCATCTTATTTTTTTCTTGCTCATATTAAGCAAGACAGACCATGGCAAAACTTTCTTTGACACTCCATCCCTACTTATAAGCTATCTTTCAAAACGTAAAATATTTTCTCATTGTTTGTATATCTGCAATGTAAGTGAAGATGGAATCACCCAGTCTACGAGCAGAACCATTGCAGCAAATGGTATCCCGGGCTCCATCAGAAGAAGCGTGGCCAGCAGGGACTGGAAGGTGATTGTCCCCCTCTACTCTGCTCATGAGGCCCCATCTGGAGTACTGTGTCCACGTCTGAAGTCCCCAGTACAAGAAAGACAGAGAGCTGTTGAAGAGGGACTAGAGGAGAGCCACAGAGATTATCAGGGGACTGGAGCACCTCCCCTATGAATACAGGCTGAGGGAGCTGGGCTTGTTCAGCCTGGAGAAAAGAAGGCTGCGGGGTGACCTCAGTGCAGCCTTTCAGTACCTAAAGGGAGCCTACAAACACGAGGGGAATCAACTCTTTGAAAGGGTAGACAATGGCAGGACAAGGGGAAATGGTTTTAAGTTGAAGAAGGGAAGATTGAGGCTGAAATTCTTTACAGAGAGTGGTGAAGTGCTGGAACAGGCTGCCCAGACAGGTTGTGGATGCCCCGTCCCTGGAGGTGTTCAAGGCCAGACTGGATGGGGCCCTGGGCAGCCTGGTCTAGTATTAAATGGGGAGGTTGGTGGCCCTGCATGTGGCAGGGGGGTTGGAGATTCGTGATCCTTGAGGTCCCTTCCAACCCAGGCCATTCTGTGATTTTACTATTTCAATTACAATTCCTCAGTCTCACAAACTGGCATTAAAACACCCAACCAGCAATACCCCCCACCACTACAGTGAAACATTCAGCCAGGTCCTTTGAGCTGTCTTCTCGGGGACAGTGCAAGCTGCACATAGCTCATAACTTCTACTCCCATGCTGTCCTGCAGCATTTACACCCACCCTTAAGCCATTCAAGGGAGGTTCTGAACATCTGTGACAATAATGGCTTGAAGACATTCAGATGTTAAAAGAGTGCCAATTTAGGAGAGAAAAAGGGTAAGTCCAACATCTCCTAGACAAGCTTTAAAGAACCACTTTCATGAAAACGGAGGGGGGGAAAATCTACAAAGAAACCATTAAAACACTTTCACCCCAATTACTAAGATACTTGACTTCAATAAAGATTATTACTAAGATTATTAACTTCAACGTTTTCAGACTCCCTGAAGTTCCACCCAGTAGCAGAGATCTGCCCACACACTGCAGAATCAGTCTCTTAATAAACAAAATTATTCAGTGCAATTACGGATGCAACTTCTCACTTACAGCTCAACCTGTTGTGATTTAGGAGGACACACAGCTTCACAGCAAGAGCAGACACACAGGAACAGCCTATTACTTAGGTGCAGCACTTACTTCTTTAGCCAGATAGCCTCCTCTGCCTCCCAGAAATGAGGGCACTGCAACAGGAAGCATGCTGAATTTTTCTATTCGCTCACCAACTACAGCACAGAAAGATGATGGTTTCTCATATGGAAAGACTATTCCACAAAAGCATAAGAGAGGGCTTTTAGGTAAATTTTCTTCTGACTGCCAATCAGAACAAGGCTCGATTGCTTTGTTGCTGTCGTACAGATCACAGACAGGTCAAACCTACTGACTTTGAAGTATATGAAGAAGCGTTGTTCAGTGCTCTCAACATTCTGCTCACAAACCAAAATTAAGCTAGGAGCATCCCGATGAAACTGAACACTTGCAAATCCAAGGGGAGGAAGGGAGGCTTTTTGTAGCAGAAATCAGTTCCAGTTTCCATTGAAAAATGGTCAGGAAGTTTCAAGTAACACCTCACCAGCTGAAAACATACCATAATCATGGCATAACGTTTTTTCATGTTTTTATTTAAGTTGGAAGCTAACAGAAGCTAGTGTCCAGATGTCTGAAGTCATAAACCAACTTCTGACAGTTTTTAGAGTTCTTTACAGGTGTAAAGGGGATATTTTCTTTATTTGAAATTCTCCAGCTATGTTAGCACCATGCCTGGCTTTTTCCAAATTCTGAAAGGCTTCAAAAGGCACAAAAGCTGATTTTCCCCTCCAAATAAAAATGGGCCATCTGGCAAAGATTTACAGGTTCTACGATCATGAAGGACCTAGTGACCCAAAACAAGAGGATCAATCCAGTAACAACAGGCAATACTCCCTTCTTATCCAACGTTATGTTTTAAATGCAACATGGGTTTTCATTATTTTTACTTATTTGTGTAAAGCTGGATTTCTCTGGAACTAGTAATCCCACTTTCTTTTCTTTTAAACTTTGGAGCGGGGTCTTAAAACTAAGATAGGTTGCTAGATATAGAATTGCAAAAATATTTGTGCTCAGACAGTGAAAAATATGTCAAACACTTAAAAGTCAGCCTATCTTCATTTTAGCCAAAGAGCAACTTCATTCTCCATTCAGAAATTCATGGAGTAGTGGCATTTTCAAACATTTAAATTGTAAGTTACAAAACAGCAATTCCACACAGGTCACTATGCTCTCTCTCTCTCTATATATATATATATGTGTATATATATATATATATATGTATATAAAAAATACATATCTAATATATATATATATTCCAACACAAAGAATGCAAATCACTGAATTTTGATTCTAACTTGACTGCAGACTTCCTGCCCGCATCCACACAACTCAGCAGACACGTAGCAGCTTTCAAGTCTGGCAGATTGTGGTTACTCTGCATCCTTCTCAAAGGTGAATAGAGATTTGATGTTTATACAGTGCTTGGAGATTTTTTTTTTTTTTTTGAGACTTTTTTCCTACATCAGTATAGCACACTACTCCATAGCAGTGTTTTAGTTAACCAAACACTGCCCATTTTTCTCTCTAAAAAAATAAAAATTAAAATAAAATATATCACATTCCTTTATCATTCTTTATATAGGTCTCTTTCCTTGTTCTGTATTGCTGAAAGACCAATGCAGGAAAGATATTTTGAATGTCTGCTCCCCCTGCTTCATGCTGCATATAAAAATCTTTTTTCCCCCTAAGTCAATCATCGCCATAGTTACCAGACTGCAATTCTCTGTAAGGTTCAACCAAATACTCGATCTGTTTAGCATTATACTGCAGTACTGCAAATGGTACGGCTTCATTAATTTTGGTCAGGCCTGCTTTTTGGCAGCTTATAGCAGTATGTGCCAAGTGAGGTCTGAGCATCAAGTTTCTAGACGTAGAGACGAAAAAAATAACTTGATAAAAGAAGTTATCAGTGAGAGACTTTTTAGACAGAGATACCTGAATGACTTTTCTGACCTCGTGTTGCAGAGCAAGAACCAAAAATCCGTCATATTTGAATGCATTCAAGTAAATGTCTCAACAATATGTTTGTTAGAATAATGTAATCAGGTTGTCCCTGTCTGTCTCGTATTTGAATATTAAGTTGGATCTCTCTTGACAAATACATTTACACTTCTTTTTTTAAACTAAAATTTAAAAGCTACAGACAACATTTCATAGCACTGTTCAAATTTACCAGGTCTGGACAACTTACCTCAGTTTTAAAATCATGCCATAAAGCTGGAAACACTGCTAGGTGTAGAAAACTTGCTGTGTTTCAAAGGATTGTAAAGAAGAGAAGCTAACGATACGCTCATGTTCCAAATCGACTGGAGCAAAGATGTGATGGTTTCAAATGAAACAGTGCAGACTTGTGAGCAAAATAATAAAGGGACTAGTACAGGACTACGTGAAAGCTGAAAGATCCATCTTTAAAAGCAAGCAGTAAAATTAATTCTTCGCCAGTGTGTCTATTGCCAGGCAAAGATAATGTAACAATTTTATTTTTCATACATAGTTCTTAAAAATTCAGTGCAAAAACATAAAGAGCAGTAAAACCTGTAAGTGTGAAAGGAACTGCTTGTATTCCACAGCACACCTATTCAAAATCAGATTAAAACAGTCATTCGGTTATGAGAAAAAAAGACAGCAGTGTTTTCAGTTAAAAACAGGAATATTGAAACTGATATCAGGAATACAAACTGTGAATAGAAATTAAAAATCAGATCCTCATCTAAGAATTTTGGGGCTGGAGTGGGGAGGAGTGTTCCACTGTAACTGTACTATGTTAAGCTTCTGTTTATCATCTACTTTTAAAATATTTTCTGTAGTTTAAATCATCAGGAACAAATTCATAACAAATTGAAAAACGGAGCCTTAAGATGACCATCAACCACAACTTCTTTTTCTTCCAGCAAAAGAAAACTTCTTGCCTTGGCTTATTTACATACTTACAACAATTCTTCTATACAAGTTATTGGGAAGAAAAAGTGAGGGGAATTTTATTCATGAATTATAAGGGAAAGACAAAGTTGAAGGGATGGGATGCACTCATGCAAAAAACACCAGCAGAATAAGATTCGTAGAACACTGATTCAAGTCATTTCACTAAGTACAGCCACCATTTTCTTAGTTTTATATTGTTTAAGGATGTCTTGATAAAATTATACTATGAAATCTTTAGCATTTGCTTTAAGATGTTACACTGTATAGCTAGCATGAAAATCCAGCTGGTACAAATCATGACTGTAGCTGATCTGTAGATTAGTACACAGTTCTGGTTTTTTAAATATCACATTTAAAAAAAAAAAAACAACAAACCAGTCACAGAAAAACACATTGTTTACTTACTCAGATGAAGACTGGTGGGTTGCAATTTTTATTGTGGTGTTGCCATTATTGCTAACTCAGAATGACAAACCAGCACCAGAAGTGGTGTCAAAGCTACATGCAACTATCAACTAGCACAAAAAACCAAAAAGTGAAGATGCAGCATTTCTTTCTTACTGATTAGAAAGCAATCCTACAGACAGGTTATCTGGCAAATTACAGATCCACACATCAAAGCCTAACATTCACAAACTAAGAACGTGCATACAGTCACCGCACTTTGGTTACTCTGACAAAACGTGTTCACAGCAGATGGCCATTTTGTGCTACCATGCTTCCAGTAGCTGTTCATGTGCAGTTGTACATACAGCAACACAAGAAATCTTAGAGTGAAAATCCCTCTCCTGCCTATCATGCTACCTCAACTGCTGCCCAATCACTTCACGTAAATTTTCTGGTCAGGGACAGGTCATTCAAGGAGAAACTATGAAAATGAGTTTAGAAAATATCTACAGTGAGACCAAAATAACTTAATCTAAGCAATTTATTGAAGACTAAGTTCAGATGCATGAGATCCTTGGCAACACCAAACAAACTTAATTACACATAAAAGGTTAGAAAGGCCATTCCTCAAGGCAGGATAATTTTAACTGTATTATTCATAACAGATGTCTGTCAAATCTATTCTTAAACTCAGGGGTGAATATACCATACTCTCTGTAGGCAATATATTCCAGTGCTCATACAGTTTTCTGTATCATCTCACCTAAGTTTTCTTGGCTGCTGTTGTCTGCCTTATCAATACTGCATACAGAGAGCAATGTGCTTTTACTTTCTCTGCAGCTTTCACATTCAAAGAGATGCGATTCCTTAGAGTAATCCCATCTCTCAAAGGTAAACAAAACAAAAAAGCAAGTTACTGAGAACATTTTAATTATAGCCCTTATTTCTCAGGCACTTCATATTTCTAATTGCTTTCCTCTGGAATCTGTTCAAATTATCTCACATCTTTCTTGAAGTTCAGTGCCTAAAACCAGACATGGTGTTTCAGGTACAGCCTAAGCGCTAGGCAAAAAAAGCTAACAGACTCTTTCACAGTTTACAAATGTTTTTTTACTTTCTAGCATGAGATTCGCCTTTTTGGCAAGGCTATGGTATTGTCTCACATTCCATTTATTTTTGGCTACTTTATTCCCCAGAACTGCCCCCGAGAGGAGGAGGAAATAGGATGCATCACATTCCATTTTCAATAGCAGCAAACTGCTAATGTGGCACATACCGTGCCATGAAACTCTAGCAAGTGTGCTGGCTGTTGATGGCTCCCCAGCTCAGCCTGTTGGCTGTTTTCAATCTCAGACACTAAGAGCTTAGATTAAGAGGTAGCCAGCGCAAAGTTCTGAACCCTCCGTCCCAGGGACCTTGCCTTATTGAGTACAGCACCTAGTTTGTGACTCCACTGGATTGAGGCTATGGCAGAACATGGGCATCACTACCCTAAAGGCAGTGAAGTGCCCACAGAAGTTGCCCGTAGTTGCAGACAGGTTTTGTGCTAGACATCCAGTAAATCCCTACCTCAAGGATCCACGTACCTGTGCAGTCCTCTTTCTGCCCAGCAGCCAAACACCTAGGGTACGTTTATAGGACAGAAGAGACTTCTGCAGTGCCCCAGCTCTTAAACTTCAGAGAACCACAAACACCCACAGGTCAGCCAGCTGCAGCCCCTCATGGTTCAGCCTGTAGTGCCCCTCCTATCTCATCACACAGCAAAGTAGCAATGCTGGAAGGTTCCTTCACTGTGCCATCGAGGGGGTTACAAAACCCCATGGCTTCAGGATGAACAGGGCTTTTTGGTTTACAAGAGAAAGGTAATATTTTTTTGTAAGTAGGTACTTGAAGGGATCACAAGAGACGACACAAATATTCTGCATCTTCAAAAGCTTTAAATCAACAGACTTACTAGAAATACATGTTCAAGGACTGAGCAAGTAAAGCTCAAAGAAGTAATTCAAGCAAACGCTATGGGTATTGACACTCAAATTCTGACTCATCAAAAAACTCTGATAATCAAAATATATTGCAGTAAAGGCAGCTACTGAACAGGAGAAGCTTCTGAAGAGTTATCAGTGCTTTTAAAGATCATATAATTTACACTTTGTACTAAAAGGCCAATCAAAACTATCAGGAAAATCCATTCCATCCTTCTGCAGCAGAAGAAATGCCAGCTTTACCACTTCTGATATGTGCTGATGTGTGTCAAAACTCATCCTGCCACCCCCAGGCACTTGTGTGATGTCTCAGACAGACAGGAAGCACGCACACGGTTTTGTCTGTTTAGAGCTCTGCTTAATTATCATAATACTAATTTTAAAAATACACTGTACAAACAACTCTGCTGAGCAACAATCTGTTCACTTCTTCAGTTTCAAAAACCAAACTGTTGCAGCCAGTCCCCCACTTCCTCTCAACAAATTATCTAGGCCAAAGCTGGCTGCCTCGTCCCCATATTCACTGCTCTGAAACCCTGCAATCTTGGGGCTATTACAGCTGTGGTTTCTTAGACTCAAAGACCTCCATTATCATGAATTACAATTTCATATGCATTTTTCTTAGTACTTCCACACACACAAAAAAAAGCCCAACAAGTAACACGCCGTGTAGTTAATACAGTTTCTTATTAGGTTTCTGAAATTGCAATATTCATAATGCTTTATCTTTTAAAAGCATAGAATAAGCCCTTTCGTTAAACTCAAGAAAGAAGAAAAATAGGTGTTATTACAGAAAAAGGAATCTGATTTTAAGCACAAGATGACTAACACATGGAGCTTTTGGTATATTTGCAACCCAAAGTATGCAACTACCTATGTAAGTAGCAAAATATTTGTTTGTCTTGTGTAGAAATGTATGAGCTGACAAAGTGAAATGCAAATAGTGAAGCAGTACAACATGCCTGAGCGTTAGAGAAACAGGAAACTTGTAGAAGTGCAAGAGTTTCAAGACCTAACTAGCAAAAAAGTGTATGGCTTCTTTATATTAGGAATCTGATGCAACAGAATTGTTCTGAAAGCAAGTTGCATTCATTTTCTTGTCTGCTCCTGCTAACTTATACAATCATCAGGTCGTAGTTTTGGTCATAACATGGTATCAGAAAACCAAGTAGGTAAAAAGAGTTAAGTCAATTCAGTCCTTTATTCTGAAAGCCAGGTATGCTGTGATGGACTCTAAGATTTCTGACGTAGGTTAAGAGAAGTAAAAACAAAAAATAAAAGATGTAACAATTGAAAAACAAAATATTTTTAAGCCGTCAGTTTTTGACAGGTGCTACCTGCTGCCAATTGTAGTTTGTCCTCTGTTCAGATACAAAACCTGAGCAGGTAGAGGGCTACAAACTCAAAACCAACCCTTAGAGAAAGCCTGCTGCTTCATGTTTCATTTCAGAGTTGCATTAACACCTTGGGAGTGTAAAAGGGGAAGGCCTCCATGCTCTCAAACTCACAGAAACATGGATGATGCCCTTCCTTTTCCATCCTCCCTTCTGCATCAGTTCTGGTACGCCTTTAATCCAACACTATGGTGATTCAGCTCAACAACTCCACAAACAGCTATTTGTTCCTGTTACTTCTGGTACATTAGAGTGGTTTTGGTTGTTTTTTAGTTTGTTTGTTTTTGTTTGGTTGTTGTTGTTTCTCTCTCTCTTTTTTTTTCTTTCTTTTTTACCACTTTGATGAGTCAAATCACTTCCCTGTGTGATTAAACAGCACAGCTAACAAGATTGAAGAGAAAGCAGTGGATATACCACCATGTCTCAGAACTTTATAACCATCGACAAAAATGTGTGATGTTCTTACAAAAAATGCAGAAACTTAAAAAAAAAAAAAAAAAAAAGAGACTTCCTCTCCCCCATCACACGGTATCACTTTTTCTTTATATTTACTTTTCCATTGCACACACTACATTCCTTCTCCCCCCCCAGAAAAAAATCGAAAAAAATAAGTGTATGAAGCACTAGCTGGATGGGGAAAAAGACATTTACTATACTGCTCGATTATTTTTAAATAACTAGATTATCATCTAACTGCTTCTTCCTTAGATGATTCCCCTTAGGCTAGGTTGCATCTTCCAGTGCAAGTCAGAGATCTGGGCATCCAACAATCAGCTTTCAGTCCAACATCTGCACTAAACCCCACAAGTGGCTTTAAACTGAAAGCACTTCAGTGCTAAAGTACGCACAAGGTCAAATGTAAGTTTGTATTCAAAGTCTAATCTACTTGGACAGCATTCAAAATAACAGTTTATGTTAAGTTTTATATCCATTGCACACTATTTGCAAACAAAGCAGGTATTAGCTTTTCCAGGGAAACTTTTTTTTTTCCCCCAGATGAGAAATATTGATTCAACTGAGCAGTCTGGGGGAACAGACTGAGTGTTGATTTTGTTGTTGTTTTAGCAGGGAAGCAGCAAAGCACCATTACTGCTGTATTACAGGAGCAAACACATTCATTTTATTAATTTGTTTTGTAAAATAATGAATCCAGAATACACCAAGAATTGATTTCAAGATGAACTTCAGAAGTTTCAGAATTTCTCACTAAATAGTAACTTGACTTTGTTCATTTTACAGACAGAATCAGTTCTGTCAGAAATAACATGGTCTCATCTGACATTTCAGAAGTATTGAGTTTAATGACTGCACTACAGAGAAGTACCATGATGATGATGAGCGTTGAAACAATCTTTAGAAGGCAATCCAGGAGTAGAGCTCTACAAAAGAACAATAAAACTCTCCAGACCCACACAACTGGATCAGCATGAGGACAAGTCACTGCCTGGCACAGGGAAGGATAGAGCTCCACTCCACTGAGTTTCAACTGGAATGACAGGCTCTGAAGTGCACTGGATTCAGAAAGCTCTGGTTTCCGATTACCTCCATTAACAGTAAAAAAGATCAAAATATGAGAAAACATTCTTTCAAGTATGTCCTGAGTTCTGCATGTTTTTACCCTGGGCAACCCCTTAACATCAGGTGACACAACACACATGCTCAGAAACATGCCACAGCTCCAGGAATATGGCTCCCCAGACCTCCACCCTCACAAGCACAGAGACTATGGCCAACACTGCTATTAAAATAAAAAAGCAACTAACCAACTGAAGGAAGACTACACTACAAGTGTTTGAGTCAGTTACACTTCCTGCACCTGGTTTCTTCTGCAGAGTTCAGACCCAGTGAAAAGATACATAAGTCCCCATTTCAGAATAATATTAGATCAAAAGCATGCAGCACAAAGATATCTTACCTGCAGGAAGAAGTTATTCTCTCCACAACCTTGATTTTTGCTCTCCTTTTTCCCCAAACAGGTGATTTACATCTCAGATCAAGTACAAGGCTCGGATTCAGTAAGACCCATCAAGCACATGCCACAGGGCCCGAAGATGCACTTGAGAACACTCACAGCACTCTCTGCTTTGCTTTCCTCTAACTGGCTCTACAGAACTGTCCTCAAATTTCCTCACTCGCTCCAGCCAATCTAGCACACACAGACCAACAGTCTCCCTTTTGAGCTCGGTGCCAGTAATAACTTAAGATTTTAGTTTGCAAACCAGCCAAACTCAAGTATTTTTCATTTGTTTTGGGTTTTGGAAGATCTTTGAATTCAACTAAATACAAACTAATCCCTAGGCTTTTCCTTAAGTTTCAGTGTAACTGAATCCTTTTTTGGAACATTTTGGCAGATCTTCACTTCTGATCTGAACTGGCCTTGTGTTCTAGTCAGTAACCTGCTACGCTTCAGTCTCCAGAGGAAAAAGTTACTCAAGAGCTAACAAAGTACATCTCATCTGGATAAAATTACTATGCTGAGAGTGCAATATTTTGGCTTAAAAATACTTAGCCCTTCTACTTGGCTTTCCTAGAATCCCCTTTGCAGTAACTGGGCATTTGAAGCCACTAACACAACTGAAAAAAATCTGAAATGAAGTTCAAAGGCAAATAAGCAAGAAAGAGCTTCTAAAAGAAATGCACTTAATGGCCGATTTTCTATATATTAAAATATGCACCTACATGTGGGAAGGCACATAAATAGATACCACCTTGACCATCATTACATTTGCAGTGTAAGGTTTGGCAAGTGGATGTTAAAAGCACTGTTCATTATGGGCACATTTGTACGGTATGGTTTGTGAGCTCAGGCAGCAAACCTTCTTCCTCAACCCAAAGTGAAGACTTCGCCAGCCTGTTTCCCCAAAAGACATTTCTTTTTATATCCCATTAGCATATAAAATCCTCAGTAGTGTCAGATGCATGACATTAGAGATGAAGCAAGCAACAAAATGCTTGCCTCTTCTTCCCTCAATTCCAGCCAGGGGAAAAACATTCACATCATTAGACAATTGCATGCCTATGGCATATTCCTGCTGTCCAAACAAGTGCAGCTTCACTATTTCTGTCCTAGGCCCAGTACATTATTACAAGACTTTTGATTTCATAAATGCTTTCACGAAGTTTCCCACAGATCTCCAGAGCTCACAACATTACATATGATGCATAAGAGCATCCTCCTTCAATATTTTAATTAATAATTCCAGGCATTTGGTGTTTTACATTCTTGATTTATATTTTAGTGACTTCTGCAGACCATCTTTTCCTATGATTTTTCCCCTTCTACATTAAGGAAAAAAAATATCTCCGAGCTTCCTATGAGGAGGGTTATTTTTCCAATAAATGAATATTTCATTTAAAATCACATTAGTTAGGATACAACTGGCATGCATTAACTACACACAGAAAACCACAGCAGTACCTCAAGCTTAATACAGCAGAGACAATACCCATCTTTTTATGATTTCTGGAGTACACCCTAGAACTGCCTGTAAGCTCTGCTACAAAACAGAGAAGTATCTGTATCCAGAAGGGAAGATATTACCTCTTTCAAAATAGTCAAATTATTCCTCAGCTTCTTCTCCCAACAAAAATGAGGGGGCAAGTAATGTAAGGTACCTACCACCTCATGTACACAGAAGGGACAGAAATAAATGTAAGTAATTCCAGCTACAAAAGGACAGTTGCATTAGACAAAGTTCAAAAAAACTTCAACATACAATGTTCAATTTCACTTTCAAACTCTATGAGTTACAAGCTCCTGAACAACAAACAGACCTAGCTATATCTTCACAGATCACAAGAACAGATCTTCAGCAGAACACCGGGCACCTGCAGACAACTGGTTGGAAACCTCTGCTCTAAGACACTCAGAAGACAGCTTTTGGAGCTGGGCAGAAGCAAGGCTGAAGACAAGTGAAATACGAGTATGACTACACACATACACTCTGTACAAAAGTGTCCAGGCAGCACTGACACAGATTCAAATCAAGTTCAGCCTGCTGCTACTGAAGAACAGTTGGGTAGGCTCCCAGTCAAGAAGAGCAGACAGTAGATGAGTTAAGAGCATAGCTGTATAACCACATAACAAACTATCTGAGCCTGGAAGAATAAAGAAACAAAATTATTTTCTGTTAAGTGCACTAATGCCTTTTTTAAACCAGCACCTTTTGGGCCGCTGTTGACATACCTGCAACTCTGCGGAATATAGACGTGGTAACTAAGCTGGGCACTGGAATTAGCTTAGCTGGGACAGCACAGAAGTTCGTAAAGTAAGAATTTAACCCCCCAAAACTGTGAAAGTTATAACTCGTGCTATGAGGGGAAAAAACCCCCACCTCCAATAGATTAACTTATCCAAATGAATCAAATAATTCATATTTCAAACTTTGCTTCCCGTGTGAGTCTAAGGAAAGAATCAAGACCATATCAGAATTTAACTTTTTCATGCCTCTCTGAGTCCATAGTTTCCTAAAAAGATGTAGTGCTTCTTAGTAGGGTCATCAGTGACTCACTTCATCAGGATTACCTCCCAATGATCTGCTTCTTATCTGTCATGTTCTCTGGGCACAGATCTCAATTATACATTAAATATAGTCCATTTAAACAGCCAGACCCGCCAAGAGAAAAACATTTCTCCCCAGACCTTAATAACGTTTACTTCTACCATTGCTCAGTTGTGTAACCTCTAAGATAAAACAAGAGCTATCCACACTGACTTACACACAGACTCACATACACCGCTAACACTTCTGTAACTCTTTAAATACACTGCTTACATGGGGATTAGAAACTATTTCTGTATCCACATCCGTTCAGGGTGAATTAAGCTGCCTTCAAATCTCACAAAAAAGTTCCAAATAAGCTGAATTCACCTTACATGTATTTCACCTTACAAATGACATTCAAAAGGAACACAAATACCGGCTTAAACTTTCCAGAGGCCACAGCTCTGGCCGGTATCAGCACCAGTGGTGTCTCAAGTGTTCTCATCCTTACAAAGGAAATTACCATGCACATTAGAGACAGGTAAATTCAAAATGTAGAAAAGCCAGAGCGTTATTTCAAATCCAACTACCAAGCTCTATGATAAGGCTTCTGGAAGTAGACCTACTTCACCTGTACCATAAAAACAAGATCTGTGCCTTCCTTCATTAGTCATATGTAACTCGGTGCAATTTTACAGGGGTAAAAAGAAAATATAACTGAAAAATTAAGTCTGTAGGTTGTTTGGGGTTTTTTTTGGCTCTCTTCCCTCCAGCCTCATAGAAAACTCATGCTCCTTCAGAGTTATTTATTATTTCCAAACTTCAAGGAACACAATTCTCAACTTGCAAAAATCTAACAAGAATAAGCACATGTAGAAACTCCTCACACATCTCGACACATTTTCTGAAGATAGTACTGACAAAACAGATTTGCTTCATTGGCAACAAGGATATTATCAGCAAAACAAATTGCTTATTTCTCTTTTTATCCCTCTCCACGACAGTATTTGTGTTCCAGACGGAGGAAATTCTCCATCTAAACATAAAGAGCTCAATATTCAAGCTCTGGGCTTGCAAAAGGAGATTTGAGGTTAAAAAAAAAAAAAAAAAAAAAAAAAAACCCACACACCAAACTAAACTAAATATAACCAGCACTGCAATATCCAAATCCAAGGGATGCAAGCCTTTCCTGTTTTACCAGCATCTACTATTTGAAAACCCATCCAAGAATTTTCCATCAGTATTATATATGTAGTGAAATAAGAATACATATGTTAAAAGTAACACAGATACTAAAAAAAGAAAAATAATTAACCACTTGAAGGCAAGTTTAAAACAAGAATTATCAAATAGTGCATAATTTTGAATAGCTTTAACACTACACAGAACATGAGAATTCCACCTGTATGAACAGTTCATACAGGTGGTATTCAGCTATGTTACCTTCTAAAAGTCAACATGTTGAAGGACCTAAAGCACAGGTTTCATACCTTTTATCTAATTTAACTACCCAGGATGCTTCAGTTTCTTTGGCTACCCATTGCTGCACCTGTTTCCAAAACATCTTCAGCTGGCTTAGCCCATGACTAATGTCAGCCATTTCCAGAGAGCAGCTATTTAAGGAAAGATCCTTGCTATGATTCCACAAAACTCTTCAACATATAAGGAGGAAACAGTAACATTTTTGAACTTGCACAGATGGTATAAGATTGTATGTGCTACTTTCAGATAGACTGAAGCCATTCTGTAAAGCCCAGTCATTCATTAAAAGCCTCTTATACTAAAACCTTCCTGGTTTTTTTTTTAGTCTCTTTTCAAAGAGTAACACTTAAGATTACTGAAGTGAAAGAGAAAATAAATCTATCCAAATAAACTGTATCTCAGCAATTTTACTGTTACTCTGCAGCACAACCTGGCCTCAAAAGTTCATCAGGAGGCCTCTCAGAAGCCCTCCTCCTGCTACCCAGGAGAAGGCAGCGTTCTCACAGGGCCAATCAACACACATCAGCAGGTTATATCAGCAATGAAATTCTTACTAGTTATTTTTAATAATCTTTTTCCACGAGCATAAGATGACCATCAATGAGAAACAAATTCTGAGACGTGCAGCTCAAAGAACAGATGAGAACTTCCAGCACTGCCAGACGAGTACCGAGCTCCCGTCCCATCCTCACTATCACACAATGCTGTGCATCACCACTGCCGGCAGAAGCACACCTACCTACAGAGCCTGCCCAGGCCCTTGCAAGCAGCTGCCATTCTCCTTCGTGAGCTTGGCTGGAATGCTCCTTCAGTGGTTGTGAAAGCTGCACGAAGTGGAACCGCTGGACAAGAGAAGAGATTGTGGTTCCTTTGAGACAAAGTTTTCCTGTGAACATGGGGCGCTTGCAGATAGCATTCAGCTATTTCAGTGTATTCTTTTTTATTTGCAACTTGAATTTTGAGCAAGTATCACAAGAATTACGCAACTACAGCAGTAAGCCAGCAAAGCTCTGGTACTTCACCTGGAGATGTGTGGAGCTAAGCGCCTATGGCTCACTGCTTTCTTTTTTTGATATTTCTGTCATGATAACAGCAGCTGGTTTACTTCCTTAGAACTACAACTAAGTAAATACAGTACATGCATCTAGAGCAACTTGATCAGACCACCTCAAGTATCATGAACGACTTTTATTCCACACCATAGATGCTATTCTTGATATTGTCAGATCATAATTAAGATTTTATTACATCATTTCAAATACTCAGTTAAGTGCTGTTGTGCAGCAGTGCATTCCAGGCAGAAAAGAGCAGGATTGTTTTATGTTTTAATGCAAAGTGTTGTATTGTACCTTCTTTACTGAACTCAGTGATACTGAACAGATACAAATATATATATTTGTACACACTGATACATACATAACACTTATTCTCTATCCCAAACCAACCCTTCTATCATCTAAACACAACCCACCATGACCTAAGTTGATATACAGATGCTACTACTGCCATGTACACTACCAATGGGAAAAAACAGTGTGTCATATGGGGATATACACATCTCACTTCTACTGATACACTATTATTATGTTGTCATCAGAAGAGATTTTTTTCTCGCTATGTAGAATGTAACTAAACCAGTTCAGTTCACTTACCTCTAAAAACCTGAATCACCCTACACCACAAAGTGTATCTGTGCTAATATATACTCAGTATTCCCCAAGAAAAGTCAGTGTTTTAAATAATTACAGACTAATAGGGTGAAGTTTGTCCATATATTTTGACTTCCATGAGGTCAAGTAAACTGAAATCAGAATATCAGCTCAACAGCCAAAGGGCTCACAACAAAAAAAGAATGAATTACCAAAACCAGACATTTAGTATCCATACTAATACTTCCCAGAATCTGATGTTAAATTATCCTAGGGAACACAGTTAAAACACCAACTCCATCTGGAAAATCTGTTTCAAAATGGATCGAGAATAGATTCTTTTTACCTTCCAGCCCATGCATATAACACCGTCTGTCACCAGGCAACAACATCCTCTGTACTACTTGATCTTCAGGAATGTAAAAAGCATTCTATTAGTAATCTGTAAGTAAATGAACAAATCTAAACGTCTCCTAAACTGTCCAACATCACAGAAAGATCAGCATGAACTTTTGACAAAGACAGAAACATCACACAGCTACCCCCAAATCACGACCTGCAGGTAACTACAATGTGCATTGAAAAAGCTCTACAACACCACTTCAGAATGAGCCTGCAGACCCAAAATGAAGATGACTTGAAATTGAATGATTTTCTCCATTTTTGCCTCTGTTCTAGGCAGCAATGTATCTGTACACATCATACTCTAGTTTTTAAACTATAAAGCATTCCTACTTACACTAAGTACTTTGCTATTTTCCTCAATCCATGCTTAGCATGACCAACCTTCCAGTGAAATTAAAGTGGAAATTTATAAAGTTATTGCTATGTTTTCAGAACAGCTTTTAAATTTATGGAAGCAAAAACATGAGGTACCTAATTTTTTCCCCTAAGTTCAGATATTTTATTTGAGGCAGCACTGGTTTAGTGCTACATCACCTATTTCTCAATGAGCAGCGCAGCAAAAGAAGTTACAAAGTGAAAACACCCATTCTACTAGAAATCCCTGAGTTCTGAAATGCTGGTGTAACATCTACTGATTTCTGAAGTATCTCAACCCTTCATTATTTCTCATTAAAAAAAACCAACAGCAACAAAACAACAAAAAACTTAAATAGCAGTGACCTACATGTCACAGCATTATCAGAAAGATTAAACTAACATTCTTCCACTGACACAAGACACTGAAAGGTCTATCTTTTACCTTTATAACTTCATTTAAAGCACTCTTTGAGAACTCAGAAGAACGTATTCTATGTCTATCTTTAGGAAAACAGGAAGTGGACTATTTTAAAGGTATCAATAAGAAATTCAGTGCTACCAGTCTCCTACTGTGAAAATGGCTGGAAATCTAAAGGAAAAAAATCATCACAGTGGATCAGGTCGCCCTGCCACAAACTGAAACTTCTTTTTTTCAGATCAGAGAATATGAAAAATGAACAAAATTCTTCCTTATTATGTTATTTATCACCAGCTGAAGACTTCTAGCAGATATATTTGGATCTGAATTTTGCTTAAGTCAAATTCCTTTCCCTTGCTCTTAGAAGTGTAAACAATGAATAATAATGTTAGGAGGGTAAGTAAGAGGGAAAAGGGGATAGATCCCAGACAAAAGCTCAGTAAAAACTTCAGTTCTTCAAAGGGAAGATATTAGATTTATCACCAAAATTTTCACATCAAGCATATAATAATAAGCAGAAGATGTCACATACCGTACTGCTACCATTTCCAGCTGGCATAATTCCTGCCACTGAGTCTCCATTAATCTACCCAGAAGTATATGGGTCTTTTCTTCATATACAGAGAATCAAAACTATGACTTCTATTCCCTTATCAAAGAGAAAGTGATATAATTTCTCCTCAGGTTATTGTTTCTGACTGCTTTGATTAGGAATAAGGATTGCACATTTTTCAATTCACTGGCAAAAGTACCTATTGGCAGAATGCTTTAGCATAAATGCTAGTTCCCTGAAGACTGCCACCTTTACAGGATAAGAATTTTCTATTTATAAATACAAAAATATATTCATAAATTCAGAATAGTATCTACCAACTCTTCCTCTAGTTAGGAGAAAAAAAAGGAAAAAGGCTGGAGCCATTATTATCATTGATACTTTTTCCAAGTACTGAATAAGAACTTTTAAGTGGGGAGAAGAGGGAAGTAAAGCTTAAGTTGGAGTCCTCAAAAAAATACTTACAAGGCTTTCTTCTGTGTCTGACACTTACTCTCCATCTTCTGATCTAGAAATTAGTGTTCACATCAAAATTAAGCTTTCTTCATTACCTTCCAAATACATCACCTACTTCATTAAATCTTTTAACACCTTGTAGAAGACATGGACCTATAGAAAAGAGCAGCGTTCTAGCTAGTAAGCAAGCCTAGAAAAAAACTGTGGAAATTTCACATCTAGGTAATTTACAAAACATTGAGCTTAATGACTAGAAATTGCTAAGTTAACAGAGGGGTGGGGCAGAAGGTGTGTTTACAAGCAGCTTAAGCCTCTTTATATCAGTTTGGGCGCTTTCCTTTCTTCCTCTGTCCAAATGCTAGGGTCCTGGATCTGCTGTAACTGAACAGCATATATATCTGATTGTTGAGTTAATTTCATTCTGGTTCAGTCTACCTTAGGACCATACAAACAGATCTGCTGGCATAAAAGACAGCAAGAATCAACAGGCAGGAGTGGAGAAGGAAGAAAAGTGTCTATTCTTCTATACAAGTCCATGAGATCAAATTCTTTGGTGTAGGTTGTTAGGGGACACGTTAACAGACTCAATAATGAAAAATCCTCCTGTCCAAGAACAGCAGTACTCACCAGTTAGTCCAACCAGTGTGATCCATTCAACAACAAACACCTATCGAACCAGTACGTCTGCATCCATTTAGCTGAAATCATAACTGATAAGAACATCATTCAAGTTTGTCTGCACATACACTCTTCACAGCACACAGCATGCACTACCTCAAGACAAGCAACGGGAGCAAACGATAACTCTGGCTAAACTAAGACATTACTACTGCTACAGTAAGGCAAATGCGTCCTCACGGTTGGGTACTTCAATGTTTTGCTTAGCGTGCAAGAAAAGCCTTCACAGTGCTTCCCACAGGGTCAGGGAAGTCCACGCTGTAGCTCCATAAGCAGTTACAGTTCATGTATACTAACTCAGGACGTCACCAGTGCACAGTGGTCGCATGTAACACAGGCTGATCACAGCAGCCCTAATTTTCTTGCAGGTAACCCAGCAACACCCTCCGCCACCCTGCTTTGATAATCTCACAGCTGCCTTTCCAGAGCTTGCCTACAAACATTTCTTGCTAAACAGGTCATGACTGCTTTATACACCGGCTTCCAAGTGGGAGAAATAAGAAAAAAAAAAGAGAGAGAGAGAAAGAGAACCACACAATAGCTCTTTATTGAATTTCTTCCCTGCTTCAAACTATTTGGAAGGAAAATAGACATCTTGTAAGGGTAGAATATCAAAGTGACTTGCAGTCCTCTCCACACTTGAATTACTTGAAATACCCTGTCACTTTTTTGCCCCACGATAACCAATTAAAAAGGTATGGCTTTCCATCAAAATCTTTTAAAACAATTATTTTAACACTTTTTAATCACTAACACTTTATGCACAGGGCACTAAACAAGTTTCTTATTTCCTTGGAGGCATTTTGAAGTTTTCTAAGAATCGAGGAGCAGTTCGAGATCCAAGCTTATTCAGATTTGTACACTTTTTCAGCATTGCTGAAAGGCCCACCTTAGTAGCTAGAACGTACTACTGCATTTCTCAGTAAGTTAACTACTGTCAAGTACAGAGCTGATAAATAATCTAGCACGCGGATGGCTCTGCAT
Organism: Lagopus muta; assembly: GCF_023343835.1. Classification (NCBI taxonomy): domain Eukaryota; kingdom Metazoa; phylum Chordata; class Aves; order Galliformes; family Phasianidae; genus Lagopus; species Lagopus muta. The sequence continues at coordinate 72,321,490 of NC_064434.1, forward strand.
GGTGTTAGGGTTCCAAGCAAACTTAAACTCAGTCTCTTCCCATAAAAGCTATTTCTTATATTTTTCAAAAGAGATCTCAAATGCAAACGCTGTTTTACTTTTCAGCCTATTACAAAACCACTTATTTCTGTAGGATTTAAATGAAAATTTGCAGCTAATTTGCAACAATGGTACTGTTTCCCCCCTCCCTGAAGTTTTTTTTTCAGTTTACGTGACCAGTGAAACACTTGGACTAATTGTTTGACAGTGCTTTTAAAGCTCCATACATCAAAAAGATTGCGTTTTGTTTCACAAGACTTCTCAACTACAATAAAGAATTCCTTTAAAGATACATACAGGGCATACTCTGCACTAGATGTATGTAACACTTGTAGTTTAAGATTACAAAGCAAATTGAATAACCATCCCAAAATGTCTGAGCGAATGTACACACATCCATCACTCCAGCTGCTAACATTTTAATTCGACACTATCCTGATACAAAAGTTTGGCTGCTATGAGACTCTTGATCCAAAAATCCTTCAACGAGTTTCTAGATAATAATACAAGCAAATCAACCTTTCCAGTTGTCATAGTTTGTTACCACTTCGGTCTTCTCAGTCTAGCAGCCTCTTCTCCACCAGGTGGTTTAATTAAATTTGGAGTCCTTATCAACATTCAGCTACAGAATAGATACACATGAAACACACACATTTGAATTCCAGACTTCGAGGATATTTAGCCACTGTAAAATATACTAAGACTGGTGTTTCTAAAGTGCAAATATCCAATTTCAAAATAGCTTAGATTATTCCAACCTGACTTGTAATTACTTGGTGCAAGCGGTGTTTGCTTTCCTTTCTACATAATTATGCAAGCACGAGGAAGTCAATAACTGCCTCTGATCACTTGTTCAAACTGGAACATCAGGACAGAATTTAAGATTGGTTTTCACAGCACTAAAACAAATGACGGGGGGGAAACCACGTTGTAACACTTACCTGTTCGCATACCTACAGCACAGCAAAAACTATTCCCAAGGTACTCCTCTGCTACAAATGTCCTTTTCTGCTGCAATTCAATTAGTTAACCAGAAAGTGAAAGGTCACTACATTCCACGACTAGTTTCCAGCCTACGTAAGAGCAATAGGACTTTCAGCTGACTTGTGCATGAAGTTGGAAATTGGAGCCTGAAAAATTTACTAGATACTTCACTTTTGTCCTCTGCCATTCTGGCAGGGAACAAGAGCAGCAGACTGCCTGGCTCGAAGGGAAAGTGATTACAGCATCAGTGTGCACTAATGATCTCTGCACAGATCTAGAGAGGTCACTAGGAATACACCAGTGAAACCAAAATGTAAATGAAGGATGAATTAAAAACAAAACATGCCACAAACCAAATGCACTTCTTCCTTCATCTGTCAGCGTAACAGCTATGAACAAGCACTCACAAACATCTAGAGCCACCAGACAATTTTTTCTTATCTACAACCACTAAATATTTCATACTTCCCAAATTGAAAAACTTGAATGTGCAAACAGCATAAAAAGCATTTGAACCATCATCCCAGATCGCTTAATTCATAGTGGATTACTCTCGCTTCTGGGACAGTTACTATATTTATCACCAGGCAGCAGAGAACTCTTTAACTACAGTAGGTATACTACCTTCATTCATATATTTAAATTTCAAGTAAATATCACAGTAGATATTAAAAATCTCAGGAGCATTTACAATAGCTCTCAGTACAAACCAACAGTGAAACTGTTTCTTTACAGAGACTCTGCTTTTCTGAAATTTACTTCTTGACTTCAGGAAAGCAAATAAAACAAGCTGGAATAATGTTTTTATATGCATTTTGCAAACTAATTAGTAGGTAGTAATTGGGTGACATACAATAATCAGACCTTCCGCAATGATTCCACAAGCTTCTACAGCATACTTCATGCTTTAGAAGACATTATGCAGAAAGTACCTAAATTTATCAAGAAAAAAAACTTCACTATAAAATACGAATCATCGTAACCATCATCCTAACCACGATCTACAGGACTGCATTGTGTGCAATTATGCCAAGCTCTGTGTATTTCTTTTTAAGATACACTTTCAGATATTTTAAGACCGCCTTCAAATGTTCTTTGCAGTCCACGGTCGGACTGCTTAATAGGATAAAGTTACTAATTTATACAAGGGACTTTATCTACTTGGATTAAGTTGGGTTACTGTGGGGAGAGCAATTATGCCAGTGGCTTTGGAGGTGGTAATCGCTTAGCGGGCAGCAGCACCCCTCCTCTGTCTCAGAGGTTCTGAAACAAGAGCAGAAGTGACTTACAGCTTTCCATCAATATGACTTGGCACTCTTCCTAAACATGCCCCACTGTGCTTTACAAAGCACAATAAACATTCTACCTATACTACGTAGATTGGAAAAATGACTCTGTAGAGCTAAGTGAGTTGTTCAAGTTCACCCAAAGAGACAAAGATACAGACTCGGACCACAGTCCTAATTGCTTCATGTGTTGGAATACAAAACCTCTGCACCTGAAAGAACGACCTCGGCAGGAATCAAACAGTGCTGCAGTCTGCGCCTGCGTGCAGTCAGCAGCCTCAAACTAAAGCTGGGCCTTAAAGTGTTACACTCTCTCTATGCCAAAGTGTCCTTGAGGCATACACTGCCAATACCTTAAAAAATGAATGCACTCAAAAACACAGGCGTCTATTTAAACAGTATCTGTATTGTTGCAGTACTGGTGTAGTACAGTCAGTGTTACTTTGTGGTGACACCAACAGAAAGCCAGGAGCTTTCCTAAGGCTCTCTCATAACACTTCTTATTGGACTCACTTATACCCGTGCAAGCTTAGAAAATCAACTACAGATTTAAGCCATGATGCACCATATTATTACTGAGATCTTAAAAGAGAGTCTTGGAAACACTGCTGTATTTTAGACATTTCTGTTGAGCTACAATTCCATTAAAAGTTTCATGTAACAAGTGAAGAAAGTTCCAATGTACAGATTAACCTCACTTAATGTTACGAGGCACAGCAAATAAAGCTCTTACAGTTATCCTGAACATATATAAACTTAACACTACACACAAATGGCAGACTTAGCATCAGCATTCCAACACCCTGGCAGAAACCATCAAGATCTTTAAAAAGAAATAAAAAGGCAATAGCAGCAGAAATCTTATCAAAGAAATAACATGCTGAGTCTGTTGTTTGTTTGTTTCATTTTTAATATATGACTACTGACAGGTTTCTGAATTTCCTATTTAAAATCTCTGCTACTACATGTGTGATTCTGGCTGAAGTGGGCGCTATCGCTATTGCACAGAGCACTCTGTACTGTCACTTGCAATCCAACCTCCTCATCCTCCCAGCTCTCTACATTTATACAGCTCTATAACCAGAGTATCTGAGCCTAATCTCTATGGTAACTGTGGGATTTGTTTACATGGAAAAAGAATATTAGAAATGTATGTAAATTTAGCTGTCATTTAAATAAGTGTTTTTCCTTCCGAGGAGGGAAAAAAAAGAAAAAGCTCCCTCCTGCTTCCATCTCCTACAACCCCAGCAGGCAGTGAGCCACATTTGGAAAGCTCCATATCATACTCCATCGGCAGCCTGGTGGCGTACATTCATCAACAGTTTACTTTAACAAGGAGGATGCATGCAGGATTTTAGACCTGCTTGCTCGCTGAAGAAAAAGCATAGGGAGTGCAGCTAAAACATACTTCTTTTTTTTTTTTTTTTTTTTTTAATATACTGATGTTGAGTCATCAAAGTGGAAAAAACAAAAAAGGAAGAAGGAAACCCGCATGCTGGACCTTTAACAGCTCTATAGTAAGACTCAGTTCTCTGCTCAGCAACTCAGATCAATCTAGAAATTAAAACGATCCACACCGCTTCCCATTACCAGCTGCAAATAGAGTTCTATGCACATATTTTACATAACATTCATTCACAGACAGCAGCACAACTCCAATAGCACAAGAGCCTACACACAGGCTGCCTCTTTTTAATAAAAACCAACAAGACGATGTAGCACAGACCTGCAACAATTCTAAGATTTCTGATATTTTGAAGCAAGATTTACCACAGCCCGACAGGACCCGGATCTGGATTACAGGTCCTGGTGTGACAGTACTACCAACAGCATTCGCAGAAAGACACCATCAGCAAAATGCCAGCAACCCAACAACCGCAGCTGTTACACACTGCTTTGGGGTACACCGATCTTTTCCACGCAGAGTAAATCGCACTATCCCACCAACGTGGTTTGCTTCCTATACAACTTGCCAGATACACTAGAAAGAAACAGCTCAAAACGAGCAGCAATGATGCACGTGAATAGCACGCAGCACACAGAAGAAGACCGGAACCTGTTTGAAAGCCGCCTGCACCTTACAGCGATCATTTCACTGCGGAGAACATCTCACAGGCACCCTCCCTGCCGACACTGAGCTCGCTCATTCAGCAGAACTCCGATTAAGGAGTAGAAAGTGAGGCGGCCCCTGCGCAGCCCCCGTGCCCGGCACTCCCCCGCCCCGCCGCTCTCTCTCGGGCGGGTGCCCGTCCCCGCTCCGCCCGCAGCGCGGCCCGGCAGCCATGTCCTCACTCTGCTCCGAGCGCTGCCGCCGAGGCAGAACGGCCCCTCCATGGCGCGGCTCCCCCCACGCCAGGGTCCGGACAGACAGACAGTCAGACACAGACAGACGGGAGGGCCCCTCTCAGCTCAGCTCGCTCCCCCCCCCCGCCCCTCCACCGCCCTCCCCACTCCCAGCGCAACACGAGCGGCCGCGTTACCTTCATGATGAGCTCAGGCTGCGGTAAAACACTCGGCGGGGGCTGAGCGGCCGAGGCCGGACCTGGAATTTAAAACAAAGCGCTGAGGGCCCCTCCGGCCGCTCGCACCGGGGTACAACAGAGGGCCGGGGGCTGCCCCCCGCGGCTCCCCCTGCCCTCCCCGGGCCGCCCTCCCTCTCTCCCTCCCTCCGCCCCGGCCGCTCCCGCACGGCGCGGCTCCCCCCGCGCCCGCCGCCGCCATTTCTGTCAGAGGAGAAGAAACTTGCCACAACAACGGCCCCCCCCCCCCGGCCTCTCCTCGAGGCCAGGAAGGGCCTCCCCGGGTCGTGGCCCCTCCACACGCGCACTCCGCGACGGGGACCGGGGAAGGGAGGCCCTTCCTCCATTGTGCGGGAAGGCTCCCCGGGGGGAGCCGCTTTGTGGGGGCTGCGGCCGCGGCCCCTCCCCGCGCCTTCCCCCCACACTCCCCCCCCCCCCCCCCCCTCCGCACGTACAGGGAGCGCCGAACCCGCCGCAGGAGTTGGGGAGCAACAGCCGCAACTCCGGGCCGGGGCCGGGCGGGGGGAGGAGAAGGGAGGGAGAGAAGGAGGGAGGGCCGCGGCGGCGGCAGGGAAGAAAAGGAAGAAGAAGAAAAGAAGGGAGCGGGGCCGGGAGGGGGCGGGGAGAGAGGGGCCCGACCTGCTCAGCGGGGACACGGAGCGGCGGTACGTGTGTGTGTGTGTGCGTGTGTGCGAGGGCAGCGGGCGGGCTGAGGGGGGGGCTGCCCAGGCGGCCCCGATCGCTCTCCCCAAGCCCCAGAGCCGCCGCGTCCCGCCGCAGTCGCGCCGCGAGGAGAAAAACAACCGCCCCCCTCCCCCCGCCCGCCCCGTCGCGGCTCGGCCCCGCGCCCCCCCGACGCCTCCCGCTCGCTGCCGGCGGGGAGCGGTATTCTGCCCGCGGCCCCGCGCCGTTACCTTTGTTCCGCGGCGCCCGCCCGCTGCTCCCCGACCCCGGGCGGGGGGGAGCGAAGGGAGCGGGGCGAAGCCTCTTCTCGGCTCTGGGTCCCCGTCACACCGGCCTCGGCTCCCACTCGGCGCTCCGTAACGGCTCTGCTCGCGGCTGCTGCGCGCGGCGGGGCCGATCCGATCCGTCCCGCCCGGACCCGGCGACGGCGGCGGTGACTGCTGAGCTCGGAGCCTCTCGGTCCCCCTCCCCCTCCCGCACCGAGCGGCTGACTGACGGACGGACGGGCCGGGCCACGCCCCTCTCCCCGCCTCCTCCATTGGGCTCCGGCACTCAGAGCCCGCCCCCTCCTCAGCCCCATTGGCTACTGCGTCGGAAATACTGACGTCATTTTTCTCCACTTCTATGGAAACTGAGACTCGGTGCCGAAGAGGTTCATGGGTGATGGTGTTCTTCACCGCCTCTCGTTTCGGACGGAGAAGGGATTTAGAGCCGGTCGTGGACTACATATCCCAGACCACACCGCGCGCGGCCGCCGCGAGGGGGCGGGTCCTTGGCCGAATGCTAATTCAGGGAGGAGGCACAGCCGGCGCCTGCGCGGTGCGGCCCCGGTGGCGCATTTTCCCCCAAGAGAGGAAGGTGGCGCCCGGCGGAGCGGAAGAGGGCGGCGCTCTTCCAGCAGAGCGGCGCTGCTGCTACTGCCGGAGCGGAGCGGGTGCGGCTCGGGCCGCCGCTGAAAGCGAGGTGAGCGGCCACAGAGCCGGGGCGGTTGGAGCGTTTTCGAGCCGCCTGGCCGCTAGCCGGGTGGGAGGTGCCCGGGCTGGGGGGGGGGGGCGGCGGAGGCAGCGAGGCCGGTCCTCCCCAGCGGGAAGAAGCCGGGTGGCGGGGAGGGGCTGGCGAGCTGCCCGGGAAGGGGGGGGGGCGGGAAGAGAGGGGGTGGTGCGGCGTCCCCGCGCGCTGCAGTCTGGTTCGCGTAACATGGCGGTGACGGCACTCGTGTGGCTTGGCTGTGCATCTCGGGGCAACCCCGCGTGGTAGAAAAGGAAGCGAATTCCCGCCCTGCCGCCGGTGCGCTAAAGCTGCGTGAGGTTTCGCTCCGTCTACCCCAGAGGGTGATAGGGAGCGCTGCTCTAACTAGAATGAGAATGCGGGCTGCGATGGCGGGCGTCCTGCCCGAACTCGGGTTAGGAGCCCTTACAGCCTCCCTGGGACGGTGCACATCCACTGCCGTGTGTGCGCGGGCCTCACTCTGCACCGCCCGCCGCGGCGCGGTGCCCCGGTTAGTGCCGCGCTACGGCTGCGCCTTTCGGCCGTGGCGCTCTGCTCCGTCGCCGCTTGGGTTCCCGTGCGGCTGTGCGGTGCTTGGAACTGCTGAGGAGCTGCTGCCCGTCAGCCCGCCTTCTGTTTGTTAGGTGTGCGTTTGGCCCTGCCAACTTCAGCGGGCTTCGTCCTCCCCTTGAGATTTGTGGGAGTGTCTAAAGGACGGGATGGAAGAAAGCTGTTTTAGGGGAAGTTCGGAAGTGAAGAAGCTCCTTGACACGTAGCTTAGAACTCACATTACTTTACTGCTGTGCACGGGTCACAGTTCCAAGTCTGAGGAAGGCTCTTTGTTCCAGTGGCCTGTGCTGCTGTCTGCCTTCAGTGCCCTTTGCCTTTACAAAGAGATCACAGAATGGCCCGGGTTGGAAGGGACCTCAAAAGGATCACGAATCTCCAACCCCTCCGCCACATGCAGGGCCACCAACCTCCCTATTTAATACTAGACCAGGCTGCCCAGGGCCCCATCCAGTCTGGCCTTGAACACCTCCAGGGACGGGGCATCCACAGCATCCGCAGCCTGTTCCAGCACCTCACCACTCTCTCTGTAAAGAATTTCCCCCCTGACATCCAACCTCAATCTTCCCTCCCTCAACTTAAAACCATTTCCCCTTGTCCTGCAGTTATCTACCCTTTCAAAGAGTTGATCCCCCTCCTGTTTGTAGGCTCCCTTTAGGTACTGAGTGGCTGCACTGAGGTCATCCCACAGCCTTCTTTTCTCCAGGCTGAACAAGCCCAGCTCGCTCAGCCTGTCTTTGTAGGGAGGTGCTCCAGTCCCCTGATCATGGCTCTCCTCTGGACCCTCTCCAAGAGCTCTCTGTCTTTCCTGTACTGGGGACTCCAGACCTGGACACAGTACTCCAAATGGGGCCTCATGAGCAGAGTAGAGAGTGAAAATCACCTCCCTGCCCCTGCTGGCCACCCCTCTTCTGATGGAGCCTAGGATACCATTTGTTTTCTGAGCTGCAAGGGCACATTACTGGCTCATGTTAAGTTTTTCATCTGTCAGGACCCCCAGGTTCTTGTCTGCAGGGTTGCTCTCGAGGACTGCTCCTTCCAGTCTGTATAGATCCTTGGAGATAAAGCTTGCTGCAGCTTAGGGCAGTGGTGTGGGCTCTGAGGTGTGGCTGTGAGCCCATACCTGCAGCAGCTGGGCTGTGTGAGGGAAAGAAGGAAGAACTGAAGAAGAACCGAGCTGTGCATGAACTGAAACACAGCAGGTGCAGGTGCACATATGAGTTCAAAAGGAAACTGAACTAAGAACAGCATCAAGTGTTCCGGGTTGTTTTTTGTTTTTTTTTCTGACAGGTGCAATCATTTCTTCCAGTTTCACTAATGTTACAGTTGGAAAGAATATTATAGAGAAATGGAAAGAAACAAACAGAAGAAATGCTCACCTGTATTCAGATCATAGAATTACTCATGTTGGAAAAGACCTTAAAAATCATCAAGTCCAAACACAACCTAACCATACTACCCTAACTAACAACCCTCTGCTAAGTCATGTCCCTGAGCACCACATCCAGTTTTTAAACACATCCAGGGATGGTGACTCAGCCACTTCCCTGGGGAAGCCTATTCCAGTGCTTAACAACGTTCTCTGTAAAAAAGTGTTTCCTGATATCCAGCCTAAACTTACCCTGGCACAACTTGAGGCCATTTCCCATTGTCCTGTCACCAGTGAGAAGAGACCGACCCCACTCTCACTGTAAGCACCTTTCAGGTATTGGAAGAGAACAGTAAGGTCTCCCTCAGCCTCCTCTTCCCTACACTAAGGAGTTCCTTAGTCTCCTTCAGTCTCTCCTCATAGAGCATGTTCTCCAAGCCCTTCACAAGCCTTGTTGCCTATCTTTGGACCTGCTCCAGCACCTCAATGTCCTTTCTGTACTGAGGTGCCCAAACTGAGCGCAGTACTCAAGGTGCGGCCACACCATTGCTGAGTACAGGGGCAGAATTACTTTCCTAGTCTTGCTCACCACACCATTCCTGATACAAACCAGGATGCCATTGGCCTTCTTGGCCACCTGGGCACACTGCTGGCTCACATTCAGCCTACTGCCCATCAGCACACCAATGTTTCCATCAGGCAGCTTTCCAGCCACTCTTCCAAAAGCCTGTAGGGTTGCCTGGAGTTGTTGTGACCAAAATGCAGGACCTGACACTTGGCCCTATGAAACCTCGTACAGTTTGCCTTGGCCCATTGATCCAGTTTATCCAGGTTCTTCTCCCCTCTGTAGTGCCCTTCTCTCTTCTGGCAGATCAACACTCCCAACTTGGTGTCGTCTGCAAACTTACTGAGGGTGCACTCAATCCCCTCATCAGGATCATTAATCATGTTAAATAGAAGCAGTCCCAGTACCAAGCCCCAGGGGACACCACTCATGACTGGCCACCAATTTAACTCCATTGACCACAACTCTTTGGGCCTGGCCATCCAGGCAGCGTTTCACCCAGCAGAGCCCATCCAGACCGTGGCCAGCCAGCTTCTCCATGAGAAAGTTGTGAGGAAAGCATCAAAGGCCTTACTGAAGTCCAGGTAGACCACATTGACAGCCTTACCCGCATCCACTAAGTGTGTCACCTTGTCATAGAATTAAATCAGGTTTGTCAGACAGGATCTACAATTCATAAACCCATGCTGACTGGGCCTAGGTTAACCATCCTCTGGTTAACCTTTAACTGGTCCATGATGGCACCCGAGATTATCCATTCCATAACCTTCCTGGGCACTGAGGTGAGTCTGACAGGTCTGTAGCTACCAAGATCATCTTTCCAGCCCTTTTTGAAGATGGGCATCACATTTGCCAGTCTCTAATCCCCTAGGACATCCCCAGTTAGCCAGGACTGCCTAAAAAATGATGGAGAGTAGCTTGGCAACCACATCCACCAACTCCCTCAGCACACTAGGGTGCAATCCATCCAGCCCCACAGACTTGTGAGCATCCAGCTTTCAGAGCAGGTCCAAAACTGTCTCATTGTGGATCACACAAGGAAAATTCAGGCTTGCAATGAAAACCTCCACAAAGGAGGGATCTCCTGAAAGAGATCTTTCCCCAGTGGCAGTCAGCCCTTAAATGAGGTCAAAGAGAGGTGCAGCCAGGCTCCACCCCTCTGATCACACAGCTGAATTGCCTTCACCTGTGCTCCCAGGGCTGGCCAGGTCCTTGCCTCAGGTGATCAATTTGTGGTTCAGGCTGTGACTCAACAGTTACCATACAACTAACAAACAACTTTATGTTCCCTTTCACTTATTGCCTGACTTCTTCCTGCTGACAGGAAAGTTGGGAGGCATTAACTGAAATTTTTGTGAGAAAGCTCTCTGCAGCAGCTGAGTTTCTGAAGTAAATCACTCAGTAACCACATCAGAAAACCCTTAATATTGAGGGTTGGATAACTCACATATCACACATTTCCCAAGGTGTGTCAAATGTGACTCTTTGTGAAAAGTTACCACAATATTACTCTCATACTTTGTGGTATTCTAGATAAGCACCTTCATTTAGATATCTTTTGTCAAGCATCTCTTTCTTCTATAAGTTTTGGGGCAACTCTGGCCAGTGTTCCAGTTTTTATGAGTGCATTAGCCATGTAGGTGCCTCTTGAAGTACTGCACTCTTTCTTTGCAGAGGTTAGGTACTTCATTTAGAGGCAGTGCAGCAGCCTGGGAGCTTAGCTGCAGTGATTCCAGGGAAGCTGCCATCATTTTTAGAGCTTTTTTTACATTGTTTAAGAAAAATAAAAATGAAGCTCAGCCATAACCTATCTTGCTTTTCTGCTTTATTAAAAAAAAAAAAAAAAAAAGGCATCTGTGGAAAAGTGCCTTGAGAAATTTTTGATTTTTATTTTTTTAAGATAAGCAGCACTTTGGAGCATTCCTATTAGTTTGACACCAAAAGATACAAAGATGATTTGATGTGGTGTAATACCAGCCAATTTCCAGCTGTTTGAGGATTTGAATAGTGCATTAGTTACCTACAGACAGGGGAGAAGCCTCCTAATAAACTGCAGGGGATAGGAAGAATTTTAGGATGTACTTTTAGGCAACTTGTCAGAGTGGATGGGAAGTAATCTTCAGATTACAGTCGTCTTTGTTTTCTTATGTTGCAATGCATGCTCACTGAATGCCCGTAGGTACTGTATCAGTGGGAAACTGTTACAGAGAAGAAATTCCCGCCCCACCATCTCCTCCCAGTGCTGCTGGGTAGCTAAGCACTTTCAATTTTGAACTGTGTGGCTTTTTGACATGTAATAGTCACAGGAAAGTGGCCAACTTGATGGTGTCTCTGCACATCTATCTGTACAAGTTCCTCTTTCTCCTTAAAAAATCAGATGGTGGACTGTGAGAGTCTTATTATTTCACTTCCTCACAAGTCTGTTGAGATTATCCTTGGTACGTAAGGGTGCAGTTTTACAGCTGATGCTCTCAGAGGCAGTCCTGGCTTAAAAGCAGTTCCAATCTCCGAAGCTCTGCTAATAATGTGAGAACAACAGGGAGCTAAGGATGTCATACAAACCTGGTTCAGATCCTGACAGCTAATTGTGCTGGCATATCGTGGGATAAGTGATAGAAAGGTGCACTGCTTGTTATGACATTACTGCTAAGAGACCATGCATGCATGACTGCACCTTTCTGGAAATGCCTGCATTTCAGTGGCAGCCATGTTTGCTTAAATACCCTCTCTAAAAATCAATATATCAAATATCTATGGCTCCAGAAGGTGGGAATGGGAGTAAGCAGGAAGTGACTGAGCTGTTGCTGGCAGGGGAAGGTCCAGTTTGTCCAGGTAGCTTAAGGGGAAGCAATGATCTTAATACCGCTCCTTTGAGTTGTTTGTGGGAAACTATTGCTGGATTACTTTGAGCAAATGTGGAACACAGTATGTTTCACTCATGTCAGCCACTCCCCTTAATGTTCCTACATTAAAAATGCATCAGTCCATGCTTACAAACTCACTCTAAATTAGTTAGTATTATTGATAATTTATAGAACTATTGAATAGCTCAGGGGAGGAGGGAGCAGAATAGCTGAAAAGCACTGCTGAAGTAGCATGAGCCTCTGTGCTGCTGCTGCAGTTCCTGTCTTAAAATGACATTAGAAGAATTGTTTTGAGCTGCTGTATCTGCAGTGCAGCAAGGAAGGCTAGAGGTGAAAGGAGGAAAAGATCCATTATAGAAAACAGTCTGAAAAAAATGCAAATATGGATGATCAAAGCTTATGTGAACTGAAAAATAATCAATACATAATTGTTGAGCTATGGAGGGAATGGATCCTAAAAGATTTATTGCAAGAATACAATGTATGTAGCGTATGTAAAGATGACTGTGTGTTTAAGCAGTGGCAAGGAAACAATACATTACTGTCTTCTAAAAGAGGACTGAAGAATGCTGTCAGAAGGCTCAAGTTTGTTTTCAACTTAGTTAAGCTGCATTGGTGTAAGGTATATTTTCTGCTCTTAGGTATCTGCACTTTTGTATGGGTGCAGCATTTAGGGACGTCTGATCAGATTAATTGTGCAAGGTTTGTATGTGCTGAGTGTCTTCTCCATGGATCTACAGTGTGGCTCAATTGTTGTGAATGCTAATGTTTTAAATGTTTCTCTTTCATCTAAGCCCTCTGACACAGATAAAAGTCTAGGAGTTGATTTAAACTACTCATGAATAAATAAAGAAACCTGTACTTAAAACATATGTTTGCTTCTTGTCTGAGTGCCATCCATAAAACTTTTCTTTCACAGTGAATTTTGTAGTCGCCATTGTATTTAAAACTGCAGCACTTACACCTAGCATGGAGGTCAGCTAATTTTTTTTTCCTGAATGCTTGCTCCTGTATTTTGTTACTTCACTGCTTGGTTGTTTTGGCTTTTTGTTTGTTTGTTTGTTTGTTTGTTTAAATCTAAACAGTGTTAATAACACTTTCTTTAACAGCAAACTACCTTTTATGAAAGAGACATGGATGAGATGGATGAAACATCTAAAAGAATCCTAGAGCCATACCAGTATTTACTTCAACTACCAGGCAAGTTTATTTTACTGTGTTACTTCAAAATACCAATGTTACTTTTATAACCTAGGAAATACAATCCATTCTTGATACTTGGGTTTAAGAGTAATTAAAGCTAACATTTTTCTGTATTTGTTGTTTTTTCTTCTCTTGTGAAACTATCCTTCTGGTGATTCATACAGTAGCAATTGCATTTGTCTGCTGCAGTGCAGATAGTTTTCTTTCAGTTGCTCTGCCCTCCATTCAGAGTAGCTGACTTGCTACTTGCTGAAACGGATACAGGCAAGTACTGAAGACCTGATGCTATTCCTGAAGGATGAAACATCGCAGCTCAACACTTAACAGCTTGCTGTACTGGAGTTGATGGGCTGTGTGTATGTTTTAAATAGTCTGTGTTATTGTTATTTCTCCTCCCTGATGAGTATAGAGCCAGGTTTTAGTATTTTGACTGTCCTGGATTACTTGACTTGTCAGTCCTTGTATTGTATCAGGCCATTAGCAACACACTGAGAGGAAGTTTTCCCTCTTCAATAATAGCTATTTTAGCAGAATACGGGAGGCAGTTTGATAGAAAATTTCTGTATGCATGTGCCACTCAAAAGCCTCTTTGCTGAACAAATAGTCATATTGTTTGCTGTGACTCTCATCTGTTCACCTAAAGCAGCAGGAAGACCACATTAGGCTATCAGTGACTCTAGAAGTAACTTTGCTGTGGGAGCTGTTGCATCATTTACTTCTATCCAACTTGTATTGAATACTGGCAGAGTTAATGGGTATATAATATTTCTCAGTTATTAAGGAAGATAACTGACCAGAATTATATGTGACTGGGGATAGAAGACTTATCAAGACAAATAGCGTAACTAATCACAAGTACAGTACTAAGTGGCTTCGTACATCTGCAGCAAAACTTAGACCAATATTTGTATCGGCATGGTGGGTCTGTAACCTCTGTGTAGTGAGGTTTATTATTCATCTCTACGAATATCAGTTTCATTTTGTCTACATTAGAGATTGCAATGGACTTGGCACTTTGTGCTGCCAGGCGCTGTCGTTGAAAACCTAGAGGAGGAGAGAATTTGGCAGTAGCGCTCATTTTTTAATGCCAGGAAATTTGTTTGCCATTTCCTGACAGCATTTAAACTGGATGGTGGCTTTTTCTTGAAAATGTATTTGAGAATGATTCTGAGATATTTCGAGGGGCTTTCTAAGATCTGGTCTTGCAGAAATTTACTTTTCTCCAACACAATCTTTAAGAGTGTTATTTTTTGGTTAGTTTATCTAATACAAGCAAAGATGTATCACAGCACTTCTGTGTCTTCAGCTGCTTTTTAAAAAATGAAAAAATTGTAGTGGCTAGCAATGAAGCAAATATATAATACACAAAGTGCAGCCCCCCAAAAAACAAAACAAAACAAAACCAAAAAAACAACTGTAGGTGTAAGTCCTTGACTGATAGTTCTTCAATTAGCTTTCACTTTGTATTATGCATTTAGTTTAACCTTCCCACCTTGACTCCTCTGGCTAAATTCCTGTACTTCATTGTGTGTTCAGCCTTAATCACTGTATCCTAATGGCTTATCTCATATGGACCATCAGTGTAAGCTCAAGTATCATAAATCCGATTGTCCGCTGAAGCATGTTGATCTCTTGTTAATTTAATTTATGCTTTGAGAAGGTGAGAGATAAGATACACTTTTCTCCATGCAGGAATATTGGCATGATTCAGAACAGAAGAATTCTTTTAAGTTGGGCGGGTAAAAGTTGTGTGCCTGTGGAGCACTTGTATTTAATCATACAGCTGGATGGTTTGAAACACCAGCTTTGCCCCAAGTCAGCTATGCCAAGCACAGGTCAGTAGGAGTCAGCTACTTGTGTCAGCCTTGGCATCAGTATGAACACCAAGGCTTGGTGAAGGGAAAATGAGGCATATGCTAGCAGTTCGTAATTAGGGTGGAGCCCAGATGAGGTACCTGAGCAAATCTAACAAGTCTTTGCTGAAAAAGGCCATTTTGTTCCATCTTTCTTCTGGCGGTATTCTCTTGCTTCTTGTGCCAGTTCTCAGCTCAATGACCAAATGATAAGGTATCTATCACCTAACCTGTTAAAAAACCTGCCTGACAGAATAGCCCATCTTTTATCCTGTCAGTGAAGTGGCACAAGGGTAGGCACATCTGAGAGGCTTCTAGAGGAAGCTTGGCTGTGAGTCAAATAAGCAGTTGCTTATCTTGTAGGACTAGTTAAAAAGCAAAATCTCTTAAGTGCTTTAATAACCTATGAGAACTTGAATGAAGTTAGATGCATATCAAACTCTTACACAAAGAGGAATTTGGTATCTTCATTAAGATTGCTTAAAAACTTAAGTGTCTCCTAACCTTGCTTGTAGTGTGAGAATGCAAACTTCTATAACAATGCTAAGGGTTAATCCCCTGATACAAGAGGAGGTTGACTGTTTGATGTTAATCCAATAGGACTTTAATGGTAATTTTTTGGGGCTGATACCTAAGCTCTAAGCTTGTCTGTGTCTTTGACTTTTGGCTAGAAGAACTAGTAGGCTTAAGGAATCTTTTTTAAGTTGTTGTTATTTTAACTGCCAGTATGCTAGTGACAGAATAAACATGAATTAACAGAACTTACTGTATCAGGAGGTACCAAATACTAACTTTGTTGTAAAATCATTTTGTACATAAAATTGCCATAGTAGTTTGTACTCTGCTCAGTCTAGTTTTCTGTCATTTATATGGGTAAACAAAGTACAGTAAGCAGCAATAAATTTCAGAAATGCCAATAATGTGGTTTGTCTTGAAAATTCACACAGATGATGAAGCATCTTCCATCTCCAAGTAGCTGAGTTAACAACAGTATCTGTTTATGCAGCACTAACGAGTATATGGGCTTTCAGTTGCAGTAAAAGTGACTGGATCAACAGCTTGTAATTGAAAAGAGTAGATTCTGATCCTATTCACAACCCTGCATTTTCCCTTTCACGTGTATTGCTCCAGGCTTGTTTAGCTCGCTAAACAATCAAGACTGGCTCTTGTTTTTTCAGCTTTTTCTGCTGAATTGTTGAACTTGACCAGTCTGGTGAAGGAGTTACGAAGCAGCAGTAGCAAGATTAAGGTGGTGTTTCTCTTATAATTACTGAAACATCATTATTTTAATAGCATGTACACTTTTTTTCTCACTTTTTTTTTATTTCTTTTATAAGAGAGTACAGCTGGGAGGCAGCCAACAGATATAGGTGCTCAGTTCACACAGAAGGGGACTGGAAACTGAGGGCAGCACAAATGTGCTTAAGAATGGTGGTGATGTGCCACAGGGCATGATCCCTACCACTGGAGCAACTGCATCTTGCTCATCAGAGCCCTCAGTTTAGGCCAAGTTCCTGAGAGTTTCAGTTCTTGCACTGCTGGGATGCTTGGGCATACCAGTAGATCAGGAGAAAGTAGTGTCCTTGCCCTCCAAATGGTGCAGTGGTGGAAAACTTGCTTCCACCAAGCAAAAGACAAGTGGAAGAGGTTCAGCAGGCTGCACAGCATCAGAAATAACTAGAAGGAGATGGACAGGATCTTCTGCAAGAGCCTGAAGATTCAAGAGCCCTGTGTATATTGAAAGAGGGGCAGGAAGAATGCATGTCAGGCTGCAAAATGGAGATCTCCACAGTAGCGAAGGGAGGGAGCTCATGGCTTCTGACACCAAAGGAGATTCCTGTATCTCATGCATATATGCATTTGTCACATAAGTTCATTGCACTGAAAGAAAACAAGTGGCTAGAAGCTCTGTACAGCACAGCACTAGGTGTGAACATCAAGTGATAGTAGTAGGGAGGCTGCTTCCTGCAGGGGACAGAGGCCACCATCTGAGCTGTTATCTTAAGGAGGCTTGCTGCTTCTTGGCAACTCAGGAGAGGGATGTTCTGGAGAGACTACACGCAGTGTGTTTCATCATCAGGCACCTGAACCCTATACCTCTTTCACGTAAGACTAATGGATATAGCCAAGGGTTACCTGGAGTTTTTCAAACACAATTAAAAGGCTTTCAGAGTGAGAGACAAAGGCACAGGAGACCAAGTGTTTTTTCTTGATCTTTGAGCCTTTCCTTACTATGAAAAGGAATAGACCATTCATGTCAGTAACCAGTTAGTTGCCCAGCTGATATCAGCAGCAGGGATTTGGGTTTTATGACCAAGGGACTGTCTTTGTGGATTAAGAACTCCTAGGAGGAGATGGGTTCCACCAGCCCAAGTCAGCCCAGAAATATGTCTGCCAACAGGCTGACCAATGTGGTGAGGAGAGACTTACACTAAAAGTGACAATACCCGAAATAAAGTAAGGAAATGGTAAACTAGCAAGCAGAAGGTATAGGCTGATGGAGACAAGAGATCCTCTAATGAATACAGCTGGAGGGAACCCACCTCAGATATATGCACTAAAATAAGGAAACAGTAAAATGGCAGCATGATGGGGGAAGTTCTCAAACATCCTGGGGAATCTGTAGGACTAAATACCTCTGCAAAGTGACTGTGGAGAATAAAAAGGATGAATTAGAGGTCTGCATGCAATTGTAGGGTTGTGATTTAACTGTGATATTGGATGTGGAATAGCTCAGTACCTTAGTATCTTGTAGAAGCAGCAACACAGCAGGGCGTAGGCAATCCAGTCAGTTTTTGGGAATGCATTGAGGACCACTCCTTAACACAGGATCAAGGAGTTGGTGAGGGAAGGTGTTTTGCTGGACTTCACACCTCCAAACATGGAATAATTGGTTGGTGTGTGAAGGGTGGAAGCAACTGTGTCCAATGTGACTGTGGGATGGTGGAACTGGGGATCCTGAGAGGACAGAACAAGGCGAAAAATAGAATCTCAGTGCTGAACTAGTTAATCCTATTTTGAACAGGGTGTGGGGTTAACATAGATAATCCTTAGTCTGTCCCAAGTGGCTGCCTAGGTTTGAAAGTGTAGGCCTGCAGTTCACACAGTATGGCAGTAGTGTTCCCATAGCTGTGTGGGAAGGTCTGCACAGACCTGTTTAGCCCTAACCCATCAGATGGCAGAGCTAAATATGAAAGTGTACAATAAAACTGAGGTAATATAATGGCTTGCTTCATCCAGAAGGGTCCTCTTTCTCCTGTCTCTCAGCATCTGCTGCTTAGCCTGTACTAACTTGAGCAGACCCACTTCATAAGCTGATACAGTACATAAAGCTGGCAGAAAGCTAACCTAGCAAAAAGCAGGCAGTTTTCTGCTGCAGTAATGAGTTGAATAAGCTTAGCAAGGCTCTAATGAGGGCTGGGTTGATGGTCCCTCTGCTCTTTCTCATGCTGTTCTATCCCTTTTACGTACCTTCAATCTAAGTGGGGTTCTGCCTGAAGGGCATAGTTTGAGGTCATATTAATGCAGTGTGAGCAAAGAAATACTGATCAGCAGCCTGTTCAGAGCAGGAGGTCTGAGTCTGAGGTCTGTACTCTGTCAGGAGAAAATCATACATACACATGTGTAGTTAGTCTCATAGAGAAGCAGCTCTCCTCTGCCTAAGGAGGTGGGATTGTCCTCAGAGTGACATCACTAAGTGGATCTTTGTTTCAAGAATAGGAAATTTGTATTTTTTCCCTATGGAGAATTTTTGTCAGAGTGAATCTGTTATGTTCTATTTTTTCCTCTTACCTTGCTTGTCCACTCAGCTTTGCTAATGAGAAGACAAGTTTTGCATAGTTGTCGCTTGACAAGGGTACTGTTGGGATCCTCAGCAGATCAAACTGACTACATTCTGCATAACTTTGTTAAAAGTTTGTTTCAGTAATGTCTGTAATTATGACTGTACAGGAGGCAGAGCTGCTAATTTTGGAAGTTAGATCTTGATAGTCTTCAGTTTTACAGTACTCTCCTTTGACTAGTCAGCAATGTAGTGACATGGAACAGTGGAGAAGAAAAAGTGAATTATTCTGGTAGCGTTAAGTCCTAATCCTTTTAATTTTATCATAACATCTGTGGGCTGTGTCTTGCATAATTTAGGGTTTTAGGGATGGAGGCAGAAGTAAAGGAACAGAGTACCAATGTATCTAGTCTTCTAAGACCAATATTAAAAGGATCTGATCTGCTGCCATTGTAGTGTGACTGTAGGCATAAAACATGCATATGAAAATTGCTTTAATATCAAATAGACGTGGTAGGATTGACTTCAGAACATGATACAGTATCATTTATGAAACAGTAATAGGGCTCACACAAGCAAATCTGTACCTATAAAAGTAAAGATGAATGTTTTACTGTACAGATAGTGGTTTTTCCATAAATAGCCTTTGTCTAGACACTTGGTGTTCAAGGTAGACAAGTCTAACAATTAAATGCTGTCTGTACTGAGGAACTAAATGGCAAAATCCACTGTGCATATTAAGAGTCCATTTAGATTATATGCTAGTACTTATGTACTTCATGATGAAATAACTGGTTACTAAACTTGTAGCATTTCTGTAAGCTTATTTTCTAGTAAATACATTTCAAAAAACAGAATTAGCAGCCTATTTTTTTATTGCAATTGTTTTTATCAATGTAATTTAGAAGTATGTAAATGGCTGTAGATAAGGTATACATCTGTAATATGACATTATCTGTGACTAATTATTTTTATGGACTTACTGAATTATTCTTTTGTACTTAGCAAGCCATGCAGCTTGGCATGTGTTTGTAACAGTTGTTTTCAATATTTTGAGGGATTATTTTCTCTTAACTCATGCAATTATTATTAGAAGGAAATAAAAAACCTCTGCAGGACATTTCTGCCCTGGTTTGTGCAGTATTTGGTGGTGATGACTGGGTAGCAAGTCTGGTCAGGGAACAGATTTGGCCAAAATCTGATCTGCCCACATAGTGGGTAAAAAAAAAAATCTGAATATTGGTAATATTTCAAATCCTTGGCATTTGCAGGAGCTGTTGTCAGAAAGAAGCCTAACTTGAAGTAGTGGTGGTGCTTAGCTAATGCGAGAGGCTTTTAAAATCTTGGGTGCCATTCTAATTTTCTATTTGAATTTGAGCCCTGGTTGCCCATGTTAAAATAATGAACTTTTAAATCAGTGAATTTGTGATTGAATTTGAATTGAATGTGAATGTGAATTTCTGATGAAAACCAAAAGATGGTGAGAAGTAATGGAAAATGGAGACCAAGCAAAAATTGAAGCCCTTTGAGCAACTGAGGAAGATTACCACCTCCACTACAGAACCCAAACCACAAATCTTACCACCAGCTTACCTGCTGGCGACTTAATAAGGATAAATCCTGTTCTTTTCCACGATTTATCATTCAATCTATCCATGTTTATTTTTCCATTCTGTATGTCTGATCACACAGCAACAGAGAGACTCCGCAGGGAGGCATTCAAATGTTGAAACTTGTTCAGTGCTACGGCAGGGTGGCATCATTAACATGAAAACTCATATTGCAGAATCATTCTTCAGTTATGTCTCTCAGTAGGTCTTGAGTAATATGGAATCCAGTAGATAGGTTGCACTGCTCTGAAGTTTATTTGTAATAGCTTTTAAGTGGCTCATTGAGATGAGCTAAGGCTGCAGAACTCTGTCTAAGCCTGTTTTGCTGTTAATAGAAGATATTAGACTCAGCTGAGTTGAAGTTCAGAGCTGCACAGGAGGTGACTTTATTGAACAATTTCCTATTGATCATCAATAGACGCACTAAATGAAAACTTGTATGTGACCCCTAGCAATGCATTAAAGAAAGCTGGCATCAATAATTTATAGGATAACTTGAATTAAAATCAACTCCTCCAGGTAAAATGTATCTAGATTGAATTTTAACACTTGTTTTAACACTTGTTTCAACACTAAATTTGGATTTCTAATCTTACCTTTCTTTCCTCTGAAACAGGAGGAAAGTTTCCTCTGCCAAACAAATTAGGACTTGCTTCCAGAAGCAGTAAATCTATTTGTAGAGGTTACGAACAGAATCATGATCTAACTAAATTGGCTAACTAAATTGCCAAGACTAATTGCAGTAACATGTAAATACACGTTTTTATATCACTGTTTGTGTACTACTGTGAAATGTTTGCAGCTATCAGCAACTTCAATTCTAAGGCTTATACAATGAGGAAACAAGCTACAATCTTTCTTTAATGTATTTTGCCCTTTGAAGTGGTCATGCTTTTAGCAGCTTACTGGTCTCAAATTAGTTACAGCTGTTAAGATAAAGATGCATTTAACACTGGACTTTGATTTTTCTTTTATTTTTTTTCTAATTGTAGGTAAGCAAGTAAGAACCAAATTGTCACAGGCCTTCAATCACTGGCTTAATGTTCCAGAAGATAAAATACAGGTACTAACTAATTATTTTTACAAGGCTCTTACCTTTCTTCCAAGATTGTCAGCAACAGATTGTTCTTAGTGTAATGCATTTAAGACTTCTGATCATTTACAATACATCATTCCTGAGTACCTGAAAGTACAAGTTAAGGAAAATAGCCAAAGCTTTGCACTAAAGTTATGGTTTAACACTGAAGTTATGATTTCAGTGACTTGTCTGAAGTAGAATAGTTACATGCTTTCTACCTAAGCTCAACCTTCTGAGTGGTAGAAGGAGCAACTAGTATTGTTACTCACTTCAGTTATTAACAATGGGAATAAGTTTTCAGTGACTTGCAAAGGAAGCTGGACAGTTACTTTGTAAGCCCTACAAATACAGTGACTGAGAACAAAGTCGTATGATTTTGATACAAGAATATCAAAGGCAGTAGTCAAGCGAACCTTTAAACCTTTATAAACCATTTCTTGTTCCGGGCCTTAAATGGCAGACTTCTACAGTTTAGAGCCCTTATTACCCAGTGTGAAGCACTTCATCGAGAATAATCCTTCCCTTTTCTTTTTCTTTTGGACAAATCTATGCAAGATGCATGGCTGTGTGTTCAAAGGCGGTGGCTTTTGAAATGCAAAATTTTCCTTTTGGCTAGACTACAGTTACGCCAAACTGTATACTTAGGGTGCAAGAGATTCTCTGTATCCAAGGTAATGTAGGGAATTCAAATAACTGTTTTTTTCTTGACACCCATCTGGTCCCTAAATAAATTCATTAATGAGGAGGTAGGCCATTAGCGTGTGTAAAGGAGTCCTCTTTAGGATGGGCTAAGTGTGATGCTTCGTAGTGCTCAAGTAGCAAAGTCCGTCTGTTGAAAGTTACATTGCAGCAGCTGCTGGTGAGTTAGGTTTAGTTTTTAAGAAAGCATGCCGCTCTGCTTTCATTATGAAGTGCAGTTTTTTCACTTCCTCAGACAACTTCCTGTTGTCTTCTAGAAAATAAGGTTTTTTTTTTCCTGCTGTCTGAACTTCCTCCCTCCTCACATTCAACTAAGATATTTTTGATGCTGTCTTTAATGGAAGTTCAAGAGGTAATTCGCAGTCATGAAGCACATCCTAAATTATTTCAATTCAACCTCAAATATCCAGAAACTGCAGGAGTCCACAAACTAAGTGATATGAAATGGACTAATGAGAAATGCTAGAATAGGCTTATCTAATGATGAACTTTCCTGACAGTATTGGGAATGACATAATGGACTGAGTCAGCATTCAGAAAAATAGGTATTGCAATGTTGCTTTTTATAAGTACTCTATCCTTCATGATTTTAAAATCAATAGACAACAGTATCTTTACAAGTTGAAGTAGGCCTCACTTCTATCTCAAAGCTGAGTAATTAGTGCTCAAATAGTTTGCTCTCAGAGTCATTATCTTGGGCAAGCAAACAATTAGATTGCTGGGTTTCAGGTTTTATCCTTTTGGATAGTGGTTACTGAATGCTAGATAGTTTGCTGGAAAAAATGCAGGAGATAATCATTTTCTCTTCTTGTAATAGGTTATTATTGAAGTGACAGAGATGTTACACAATGCAAGCCTACTTGTGGATGATATTGAAGATAACTCAAAGCTACGACGGGGCTTTCCAGTGGCACACAGTATCTATGGAATTCCATCTGTAATCAACTGTGCTAATTATGTGTATTTCCTTGGCTTAGAGAAGGTTTTAACCCTTGATCACCCAGATGCTGTTAAAGTTTTTACTCGTCAGCTACTGGAACTCCATAAAGGTCAAGGCTTGGACATTTACTGGAGGGATACTTACACCTGCCCTACAGAAGCTGAATACAAAGCTATGGTACTGCAGAAGACAGGCGGTCTCTTTGGATTAGCTGTAGGCCTCATGCAGCTCTTCTCAAATTATAAGAAAGACTTAAAACCACTTCTGAACACACTTGGTCTCTTCTTCCAAATAAGAGATGACTATGCCAACCTGCACTCCAAAGAATATAGTGAAAACAAGAGTTTTTGTGAAGACTTAACTGAGGGCAAGTTCTCATTCCCAACTATTCATGCAATTTGGTCGAAACCTGAAAGTACACAGGTGCAAAACATTTTGCGTCAAAGGACAGAAAACATAGATATAAAAAAATACTGCGTGCATTACCTCGAAAACGTGGGTTCATTTGAGTACACTCGGAATACACTGAAAGAGCTTGAATCTGAAGCCTATAAACAAATTGAATCACTTGGGGGAAACCCTGAGCTTGTAGCGCTAGTGGAACAGCTGAGCAAAATGTTCAAAGAAAATGACAATTAATCTCCTGGGGATGAATGGAAGCTTTTTTTTTTTATTTAAACAGGTAAAAGGTTATCTGAAAGGTGTGACAGTCAGTCTCACTTACAACTACTATGTTGCCACATGGCAAAAATGTACGTTGAAAATAAATCACTGATTATGTGAAAATGATCACTGAGTACTGCAGTATACCTTATATATACAGTCTTAATTGTACCTGCTTGCAGATGTCTTCAAAACATATTAGAATTGAAACAAACTTTGAATATGGATTTTTACACAAACATTGGCATTACTTCAGCCCTAGAAATTTCACAGGTCAGAGTATATCTTCAACAAACTGTAAGTTTCTGGCTGAAAATCTTTATTAAATTAAATCTGATTGACCCAAGTGGCTTGTGTGTTTTTAAACAACACTCTAGTAAACCAAAATATATGGTGTTCAATTAAAAAAAAAATGCTCACAACCTCAATGCATATACTGATGTTGCGTTATGGATGTTAAGAGTTGTGAAAATTGGATAGATCTTCTTACTTCTGATAGTTAGATAGATATACTTAGTTCTAATGTGAATATTCTATCCAGTATCTGAGGATATTTCAGGGGAATACAAATTGTTAAAATGCTTTATGTCCAAATGAGACTAATGTTTAGATTGAGAAGGGAGCTTAATAGAAACTTCTATTTATCTTAGGGAAAAATTTCCATCGCTTTCATTTTGAATTTGCCACCATTTTCAGTTCTGCGTTGAATAATTTCAGTTGACTGGTTTTTGATCATTATGTTGTTGTTTTTTTTGTTTGTTTGTTTTTTTCTTCAAACAGTGAAATATTTTCTAGCGTGGGACTGAAACGTAAGCACTAGATCTCAAAGATGTAACTGCAAGTAGCAGCACAGTAAGCTGCTAGTAGGAATTTAACGGCATTCATAACAGGCAGCTTTAAGATGCTGTGAATTACACTGGTTTCTCTAATCTCTTATTGTAATTGAGAGAATTTTCCAGGAATTGATTCAGATTTCATAGCATTCATGTTCTGAATTCATATCAGGAGGCGGTTGTAGGTATCTCCACAGAGACAGTAGTGACTTCTGGCTAAACTGAAAAGTAGCATCTTGTTCTACAAGCTGTAATACCCCTTCAGTTTAGTTAATTACTTAAATACTGTTTTAAAATTATGTAGACAGACATACCTGCATGGCACTAAGAACTTGATTAGAGAAGTAGCCTGAAAAGTGACAAAAATCTCTGCTCATACGCGTACGCACATTACAGAAATGTTTGTTTCCTAGCTGAGGTGGCTTTAATTAGGTGCAGTTCTCTTCATATTTGTAGCCGTACAAAGCTTTGCTCTGATGAAGAGAAGTAGTGTTTCAGATCAAAGGTGGGACTGGTGCTATCTGCAGCGATATTAAGCTGACAGCACGCTGTCACAGCATACTCTGAAAAGAAATGGCCAGAGATACTTGGCTTCTAACAGCTGAAGAATACTTGTGTGCATCTGTTCACTTATTGTACCTGCAAGCAGGTAGAGCCACTACCTCAGCCCACTGAGAAAACTAACCGAAGATGCTTGCTGAAGGAAAACATTGCAGCAACCCTTGTGATTCTTCCAAAAGTGATTAAGCATGAAAAAAATTGGGATGGCTGCTTTAGTCAGAAGCATTCCGTACTTACAGATGATGGGTTATTCCTTTTATTTGCATGCTAAGGTAGGAGCTTCGTCTCTGCTTTGCAATTAGGCACAGAATAGTAGCCTTTTCACTGAATGGATCTGATTGCCAGGATTGAATAGCTTAAAGTTGGTGAAAGGTGTCTTTTATTTAATGTTAATGACAGTAAACTGCATTTCTTGACTTGAAGTGCATAGTAGCAAGCCTGTAAATTCCTGGTATTTTGATGGGGAAAAAATACCTTCTGTAGCAAAGTGCAATATTTATTTTGTGCCATGTCTTGGGAGTTCCTAAGCACTGCTGCAGCTGATGCTGAATGGGGGACAACACTGAAAAAAACTATTGCCAGGAAAATCTCCTAGTCTTAGTCTAAAATGTCCTTGTCCCTACTGGGATATTACAACCAGTATATATGCAGTACAAAGTGCACTTAGTGGCATTTAATTTCTATTCAATTGCTGGATGTAAGTAGTTTTGTATAATCAAACTTTCTTGATGATGTATGGCTTTTATTGTTTCAAACTTTTTTTTATACTAGCCGGCACTTCTGATCTTTAATTTATTCTGTAATTTGTTCTGACAATTTATCACGGTGTCATCCAGTAACCACAGAATCACTGAATCATAGAATGGTTTAGATTGGAAGGGACCAAAGCCCATCCAGCCCACCAAGCCCCATCCCTGTGCCGTGGGCAGGGCTGCCACCCAGCAGCTCAGGCTCTCAGGGCCCCATCCAACCTGGCCTTGAGCACCCCTGGGATGGGGTTTCTCTGGGCAGCTGTACTAGGGATCCCCCACCCTCTGAATAAACAATTTCCCTCTTCTATTTTTGCATATTAACTTTTCAGTTTAGTATGTAAACTTTAAGATACTCAGTTCACAGTTGTGCAGTTTGCAGTGCGCCTCACAGGGCACAGAGGAATAACTTTATCACTTCACCTGGTAATGCCCTTTTCCACTCAAACCTTTCTTCTAAATGTTCATGTCTCCAAGTTCACTCTTCAAGCCCAAGTGGCATTTTCTGTCACTTGACCTACTGCTGGGGAGGCACATATGGTATGTGTTAGATGAACCGCAGCAAACACACTTCCTTTTAGCTGTGTTCTGCTGCACTAGGAGTGCTATGCTACATATTGATTCTCTTGCCTTTTCTGCTATTCTATATGTAACAGACTGATGAACTTTGAGCTCACAATCCCTCATTTAACTCCAGAATCAGGTTTCAGAATCTAATCTTTTGCAAGTTTGTTTTACAGCAAGATACAATCTCTAGTTAAAACATATCACTGCTATTATGCTTATTACTGTTCTGTAAGTCTGTTACTTGGTTATTTTTATCTACATACATTTATCTACATTCCTCTTTTCTTGCAGTTGTGATAGGATGGTGCCATGTAGCATTTCTATGTACAAATCTAGTTCTTTCTTCCAGTGCAGCTCTAAAATAACTTCATTAATAAAATGTACATAATGTGAGGGAAAAGCTTAATCTGCAAAGTAAACGTGAGTTTGTGTAAAACAGTGGAGGAATAAGATTGCATAAGAAATTGATTAGAAATGGCAGAGGTTAGGACCTGATAAGCATCAAATTGGATGCTTACTACTGAGTCTATAATTTGAGATGCAATAGTTATTACTGATTAGCAGCTAACGTGTGTGCAGACACTAGCTTCTAAGGCTAGTGGTAACAGCGCTGTAATGCAGGTTGTTAGACTTGGTATTCTGTTTTCTCTAAATTCACTTTCCCCAGTGTTTTACACACAGCTTTAATTCTGTATTTTTACTTGCATCTGTTGCACATCTTTGTTCTGTCTTAATCTCAGATTCAACATTTCAACTTTGGTATTTACTATTGTGTTTGTATTGTTTGCTCTATACTTTCATGGTGTATAATCAATGAATATACAGATGTTATAATTAAGAAACATACAGGAAAGTTAGGCTAACAGGTTATCACGCTAAAGAAGAATGGGTGGAAAGCTTACCCTTATCCTGGGCTCACTGAGAAGACTCCAAGAGGAGGGATCTTCAAAAGAGATTCTTCCCTAGTCGTAGTCAGCTCTTAAATAGGGTCCAGGAGAGGTGGAGCCAGGCTCTACCCCTTCCAGTAGCACAGGAGAATTGCCTTCACCTGTGCTCCCAAGGCTGACTCATTGCTCACCTCAGGTGGTCAATCAGAGGCTCATGGCGTGATTCAGCAGTTCCCATACACGTGGTAATTCTTTTCCTTTCGTATTTCTGTTCTGCTACTAATACCAGAGCACACACGATACCTTCAAACTTTTTTTGTTCCAGGACAAACAAAGTAAACTTTAAATTTTGGCTTTTCCTGTGCCTTCATAAAAGTAACCCAAGATTTTCTGCAGTCGTGAAATGCCTGAAACTTTTTCTCCAGGAAGTCGAAGCTTGTAACATCTTATATTGCCACACGTTATTCTGGTCCCATATAGTTGGAGCTTCTTTACCTCCCTTTATCACTTGCTTTCAACACTTACTTTGCTTTGATTGTAACACTCATTAGCAAGTTAAACTGTTTCACAGACACATCTAACCCAAGAAAAAGGAAGTTTTGGGTTTGTTTGGTTGGTTTTTTTAGTTGTTTTTGTTTTTTGTCTGAATTAATAATTCCTCTCAGCAAAAGCCTTGTGAATGCCAAAGTTGGCAGCTAGATGGGATAAAAGCAGAGCCAGGGAGGGAATATGAGGGGGTAAGAATACCTATTTAAGGCTCCTGAGGGTACCTTATGTAATTTCACCTCATTTTGCAGCATCTCGTTCACTTTGTTAGGAAATGCAAGAGAATGTGTGTTCAGTTTCCCTGTATTTCCCTTCTTGCTTTCCAAATGTAAGATATATTATAGATAGTTTAGTCTGTCAGTTATGTAAATAACTTGAATATATCTTAAGGTTTTGATTAAAAGTACAGATAAAGAGTATGTTGTTCTATTACTGACTAATTTTCCTTCTGTAACAAATGTTCTATTCTTAAAGCCAAGGAAACTTAATCTGTTGCAGGCTGACTTGACTCGATCATCACATTAACGCCCTTCCTGGATAAACCCTATTAGACCTCAGCACCAGAGTTTACCTTTTCTGCAGCATTTCCTTTTAAATGACTTTAGAATGAATGAAACTTGGTGATGAGGTGATGAAATAGGAACAAATCATTGTTTTGATGCTTGATGACTTCTTTCTTTAAGGCTTATCAATGTTATAGCAGAAAATAAAGGACTTTGTGTAAATATGTTCATTCGGGGATGGTTGCTTTTTAATTGTTTTTCCCACGTTTTTATTTACTTCATTTCTATCAACATATTTATCCTTGACACTGAACCTAATGGTTCATCTGGTGGGGTTCGAAGTAATCCATGACTCATGGATCCACTTCTGCAATGCAGGTTACATCCTGATAATGCTTCTCACCCATGCGTCCTATCAGCAAGTTCTTGCTTAGCTCGCTGGAAAACCATTTGCTGAGCAACCTGGTTTACTGCAGCATAAAGAATGATGGGATGCCCCAAAAAGGCCTAATGTGATGCTGCTGGGGAGAGCACTGCAAGACCTGGTGGAACTTGGGTGTAAAGAGAAACCTTAGATATCTGATTTTCTGCTTTTGAACTCAAAAACAATCCAACAATCTATGAAATTACTCTCCACTCCCTCAGTATATGAATTATGCGTGGTGCCAGTGAGCACTTACATCTTTTCCCTGGATCATAATAGATGATCTTTCACTCTTGTAATGTTCTGGTTGTCATTTCTGGACCATATGGTAAAATGTACTATATGACTAAAGTAGTAACTGAAGTCTGTAAAAAAAAAAAAAGTCCAACTCCTAAAATTTTGGTTCTGCTGTTTTGAAATACACATAAAAACTGGCATGTTGTCTTGCTGTCATCCAGCAGATGGTAGCCTGCAGTGAACTTCTGCTTACTGAGGGAGGAATAACAATTCTGCACTGGTGGAAGTTGTTAAGCACCCAGGTGTGCTTGGCACAGTGGCACTGTGAGCAGTGGGAGGGAGTTTCTCAGAGGGAGAAAAAAAAAAAAAAAGTATTTGCAAAGAAGAAAATTCTGTAAAAATATAATTACAGGTAATCATGGAGTTAATATATAGAGACATAGAACTAAAGCCACAGGAAAACTGTTGTAGTTGACTGAAGAGCCTATTGCTGCTTGTGTTCTCTTCACATTGGGGGTGAGGTGGAAACATACAGATCAAAGTAAAAACTGCATAAAAGAACTGTCAGTGTTATTTCCAAAAATGTAAAAGGGATGCTATGAACGCTTCCCTGTGTTTCATATCAATTAAGATAATAATTAGTTCAAGAAATTTTGATGTTAATTTTTTTTTTTTTTAAGGCCTTTATAAAATGCAAGAGTTATTAAGTCTAGGTATCAAGATAAAATGTTACACTGATCTTGCTGCTTGCTTTGTCCTGTTTCTGATTTAAAAAAAAAAAAAGTACATTGGATCAACTACACCTATTTGTTGATGACAGTATTAAAACAGAAGAAATAAGACACCCACCCCCAAAAAAAGAAAAAAAAAAATCAGTATCAGCTTAGAAATGCTAACAATACAAAACAAGTCAGTGATACACACGTAGACTCTCAGACTGCCTGGATTATCTATAGGCAAACTGCTGGGTGAGAAAGATGGTGAATAATGCTTTGAACGCCTTTCCCAACATGCAGCCAAAGGTAGTGAAACTTAACTCTTCTGTTCTGGCCTTCTGGTTCTTCTGATGCTCAGCATACTGAGTGTTGTCCCACATAAGTATGGAATTTAAGAAAACATCCTGCCAGTAATTTATAAGGGCTAATAAAAACCTTGCAACAGGATTTGTAGTATGTACAATTAAGAATGTCCCACGTCATCAGGACTGGCGTTGGAAGCATAGTGGAATGCTGAGGGAGAAATTAGCAGTAAGGTAAGCGTACAGCAGCACTAACATTCCCTTTGTAAGAACATACACACTTTTAATGCTGCAGCTGCTGCCCAGAGTTGTCTGGTAGCCTCCAAATACAATACAGCAAGAGAGTATGACGTACATCCCTGCATGCGCATGAAATAAAGTAGTAATTCATACTATAGAGTTTGACTTCATGTTTTATTTGGTTGATTTAAAGACTCTTAATGTTAATAAAAAAAATAGAAAAAACACAACCAAGGAGAGCCAGGTGAAAAGTGATTGGTTACAATTACAGGACTGTCTGCAAATCCACCCAGGTTTCCAACTGAAAATGCCTCTAGTGATTCAGACTGGTGTATCTAACAAAGAGGATAAACCAAAGTAACGCAATTTCCCATTCATAACCCGGATGAATTTCAGCTCCCCACGCTAAGACACGTTCTCAGGTTAGTACTTAGGAAGTAACAGCCACTGACTCGCAAGTGCAGAGCAGGAGGACTTGGTACCCCCGCTTTTGTCGTTGTACCACCATCTACGTCCACGTAGTTTCAGCATCGCCGACGTTGTTCCAAGACTGCCCTCTGCGGGAGAGGAACAGACACAGGAACCCGGAGGAAATGGCAACGCCAGCAGCCCACTGATGCGCTGTATACTTAGGACTTACTATCCAAACCACTTTGTCTGGCATATACTAGTGCTACCAAAGACTTGTAAGCAGCGTCACAGAACCAGCTGAGCTGCCTGCCTAAAGAACATGCAGAGTTACTTAATGTCAGGTAGTAACGGCAGAGGCACAACACTGGGATAGCCTCTTTGTTACCGGCACAACAGTTTCAAGTCCTTGTGGTTCCAAAGTTGAGGCAATATTGTTTTAATTAGCCAGCAATTGCTACTTACAGAACGCGTGCACGGCCTTCAGCTTCAATCTGTGGGTACCGGACACCCTACTGGACACCCCCCGCAGGGCAGCGCTGCGCAGAGCCGGAGGGGAGGTGTTCACATCCCGCACGAGGCTGCCGTCCGCCCCGGGGCGGGCAGCACTGCCAGCACCTCGCGGCGCCGCCCAGAGAAGGGCGGGTCGCACAGAGCGGATGGCGCCGCTGAACGCCATTACCCAGAAGGCTGTCTGGCGGCACCGCCTCGCGACTATGGTTCAGGCGTATGGCCGGGATAGGGCGGCGCTGCGGCCGTGCGGCCAATGGCAGCGTGCCGTCCGACGAGGCGGGGCGGGGTGGGAGGTAGGCGCCCGGCTGCTGGGCGCGGAAGAGGGCTGGGGGCCGGCGTGCGGTGGGCCGCGGCTGCCGGCGGATGTTCTCCACGCGCAGCCACCAATTGAGCGGCTGTGTGGCCCCGGCCGGCGCTACCCTCCCTTCCCGCAGCCGTTGCCCCGGGCCGAGGGGCTGCCGTTTGCTGTAACGCCCGGGGCCTGGGGCGCCCGGAGGCTGTGGGCTCTTAGTCGCCACCAGCCCGCTCCGAGGCTTACCTGCGGCCACCGCGCTGCTGATCCGTGCGAGGAGAGTCCGCTGTAGCAGCGGCGCCTCGGGCGTGTTAAGGACGTCGGTTCCGTCACTGCAGGTGTGTGAGGACCGGGATGGCCGCCTGGGTGCCCGCTGACGCGCTGGGCACGAGAGTGCTGTGTGGCACGGAGTACGGCACCGTGCGCTACGTCGGCAGCGTCCCGCCCCATGCAGGTAAGCAGCGCCGGGCCAAACAGCTCAAACGGTGGCCAGCTGCAGTTCTAATGGTGCTTTTCTTAATTAACTTCTAACTCAGGTAAATTTTGTTTACAAGGCTAAGGAGCCTAAGAAGTACTTCTGGTTGGAGGTGGTTACAGTTTCTTTACTACCAAAAGCTCTTAGCACCTCTCTTTTTTTCATTAGATCTCATCACCTGAAAGAAGGTCGTAGCGAGGTGGGGTTCAGCCTCTTTTCCCTGGTAGCAGTGCTGGGATGAGAGGTAACTGCCTTAAGTTGCACCAAGGAAGGTTGAGATTGGCTATTAGGAAACATGCCTTCTCAGAAAGGGCAGTGAGGCACAGGGTGCCCAGGGAAGTGATGCAGTGGACCCTAGAGGTGTTCTGGAAACACGTGGATGTGGCACTGAGTGACATGGTTGGTGAGCACAGTGGGATGGGCGGACGGTTGGATGGTTTTACTGATCTTTTCTAATCTGAATGATTCTGTGAACGGTGCTTGCTAATCTCTGTGTACAGGCACAGTGTTAGAGGGAGGCAGTCAGCAGTGAGAGACCAACAGTCTGGGCACTCCTGTGATTCCATACTCCAGTGCTTGGAACCAAATAAGATTCAGCTCTGTTTGCTGAAAGATCTGACCAGTTCAGTTGTAAGAGCACGCTATGCCATCTTTGAAAAAGTGATGATGGGATGGGAAGATTGCTTAATGCTTGGAGGTGACTAGCATTGTGTTCAGTTCTAGAAAGAGCAAGAAAGATGACCAGGGAACCATAGGTTCATCATCCTCACCTCACATCACAGAAGGATCGTGAGCACGTTTGCCTGGAATCTGTTTCCAGGTGTATGAAGGACAAGATGGTAATTGGAATACCTTGACCTTTGTAAAAAATGAAAGGTCTTGCTGTGATTATATGACTAGAAATATGGATGAAGAGAATGGGGGATGTAATATTCCTAAACTTTAATAAGACTTTTTAGACAATCTCTAATAATAATAATAATAATAATTGTTTGGAAGCTGGAGAAATACAAACCAGCTGAAAAGACTATTAGGTGGATTGAAAGTCCGCTGGTCTGTCAAGCAGAAAAGTGATAATCAATGATTTGACAGCTGCCTGGTAATATGCGATTAACCCAGAACCAAACTCTGGGATCATTATTGTTCAACATCTTCATTAATGTCTGGAAATGAACAGAGTTCACTCTCAACTGTCTAATGTAAAAAACATTACAAAAAGCAGAACTGCAATACAGGCCAAGCTTAATGAACTTTAGATTTGGGCCTAAGAGATTCTAGAGGTATGAATTTCCACGTGTAGTGTGAAATAAACCCATGTATCAATACAAACTGGCAAACACTAGTAGCTTACAGGGCATGTTGTAAAGGACTTGATAGTTTATGTGGGTGGACGTGAACCATCAGTGAGCTTTGACACAGGCAAAGTGTGTGTTGTACTGGGTTACCATAGAACAATGAACATGGCCAACAAATTAAGGGAATCTGTTGCCCCCTTCTGAGGGCAGATGTTCTTTGTAAGTTTGCATTCAGTATAATGTATCTGGTTTGAGCCATTCTGGTGCAAGATGAATGAGGATAAACTGGAGAGTATCCAGTAGAGAGCTGCCCAGAATGTCAAAGCTGTAAACCACACGTCCCGTGTAGACAAGTCAAGGGAGCTGGGCTTGGGTAGTGTGGTAAAGAGCAAAATTAAGTGACATCTAATAGTAGCCTTACAGCCTTTTGGCAGACAGTTATGAAGATGACAGAGGCAAATTCTTCTTGCAGGTATTAAATTGTATAATAATGGGCAATAGCCACAAATTGTGTCATGGAAAGTTCAGATTTGATGACAAGAAAATCTTTTTAAATACAGAAGTAATGCAGCACTGAAACAGGCTACCCAGAGAGGTTGAAATCTCTCAGAGATCTTCAAGATCTGGCTAGATAGAAACTTAGCTGAGTAACTTGGTCCAGGACTAGATAT
Organism: Lagopus muta; assembly: GCF_023343835.1. Lineage (NCBI taxonomy): Eukaryota > Metazoa > Chordata > Aves > Galliformes > Phasianidae > Lagopus > Lagopus muta. Next base: position 72,355,400 of record NC_064434.1, read on the forward strand.
AATCTCCTGTTTTTTGTGGAGAGGCTAGGTGAACTTCAGAGGTTTGTTCCATGCTTCTGTGTCTATGATGTCATAAATATGAAATGTAGCTACAATATTTTTCAGGAATTTGGCTTGGAGTGGAGTGGGATGATCCTCAGAGAGGAAAACATGATGGTACCTATGAAGGAACGCAGTATTTTAAATGCAGGTGAGTTTATTCCTGGTGTTAACATGTCATGCACATTGGCAAAATGGCCACAAGAAATACACCTCCTCAATTTTTATGGCAAATCATGTTGTTATCAGTTTGCCAGTTTTTAAAAAGATAAGTCTGAATGTTGCTGAAACTGATGGTTTCAGGGGTATGTCAAAAATGTAATTGTTTTTTATATTGTTACTCCTAATGTTACCTTGAGTAGCCCTTTACAGTCTACTTCAAAAAGTGAGTCAGTATGCACTACTTACTTTTCTATGTAACTTAAATGTTGATCATTATTAACTGTCTTAGATACAGTTAATAGATAGTTTTGGTTTGCATTTAAGATGGCTTTCACGCATATTGTTATGGCAAAATAGCAAATTCCTGTTGATTATCTGGATTCACTTGTACCAGTCAGTAATTATTAAGTTCAGTTATTTTTAACGCATGGAAAATGCAGTGTAGATGTGTGGCCTTTTTAAAAATTGTTGTAATAAATTTTTAATATGTCTATGTACATCATATTTAAGCTTGAAGACTCAGACATTTGAAACTGTGGAATGCAGGTCTTCAGGGCCAATGATAAAAGCAGCAAGATGTTGATTTCTGTCTCAGGGGATACAGCAGCTGCTAAAAGCTTTGAGTTTAAGGACAAAAGTAAGAATTAAGTGGATGAATTCATAGAAGGAAAGTTCATTGGTGACTCTTAAAATATTAAGGGCTACTAGCTCAGCAAGCTCCTGGAGTGACAGAGAATACAACAATATTTCATGGCTGTATCACAGAAATACTTGGCCTGCTCTCATATTTTTCCTGTTTTCTAGTGCCTACTTTTGAAGATTATGTGTGGTGTTATGTGAATTGTTGTTTCCGACCACAGTGTGAAGTGACAAAACGAGAAAATGGATTAAAAGTTATCTGTAGTCTTGCAGCCTTACTTTAGGATGGAGTTTCTCTTTGCTTTATCAAAAAAAAAAAAAGTAACCTAAAAGGAATTCCCCCTTGTAATTTACATAGATTAAGTTATTGGCAATAAGATAAGCAATTTTTTTTTAAACATTAGTGTATGCAAGTCAAAAGAGTACCTGAATTCAGTGATTCCAATGATTTGTTGTGCTTCCTTTCCTGCCTCTGACATTGGCTAATAGCAGGTGACTGGATGAGTGTGAAAGAACAAGAATGAGTACATAGTAATCGGTTTTTCAGGGTATTCATAGCTTTGGCTAATCATGGTTCAAAGATTTTTCTGAGCCAGAGATGGTGTATTTGTATATCCACTTTATTTTGCTTTCAATGAATAATTCACCAGAAAGAATTTGTTATGTGAATTTCCTCTGAAAGATTAATTAAAAACCATGTAGTCATTGTGCCTGTGTTTGCTAACTCTAGAGCTTGTGTTTTCAGCTAGTGGAAATTAAGCTTGTTTCCATTTCACACAGAATCACACACAGAATGGCCAGGGTTGGAAGGGACCTCAAAAGGATCACGAATCTCCAACCCCTCCACCACATGCAGGGCCACCAACCTCCCTATTTAATACTAGACCAGGCTGCCCAGGGCCCCATACAGTCTGGCCTTGAACACCTCCAGGGTTGGGGCATCCACAACATCCGCAGCCTGTTCCAGCACCTCACCACTCTGTAATGAATTTGCCCCTGACATCCAACCTCAATCTTCCCTCCCTCAACTTAAAACCATTTCCCCTTGTCCTGCAGTTGTCAATCCCTTTGAAGAGTTGACTCCCCTCCTGTTTGTAGGCTCCCTTTAGGTACTGAAAGGCTGCAATGAGGTCACCCCGCAGCCTTCTTTTCTCCAGGCTGAACAAGCCCAGCTCCTTCATAGGGGAGGTGCTCCAGTCTCCTGAATTATCTTTGTGGCTCCCCCTGGACCCTCTCCAACATCTTCCTGTCTTTCCTGTACTGTGGACTCCAGACCTGGACACAGTACTCCAGATGGATCCACAAGAGCAGAGTAGAGGGGGACAATCACCTCCCTGTCCCTGCTGGCCACGCTTCTTCTGATGGAGCCCAGGATACCATTTGCTTTCTGAGCTGCAAGGGCACATTGCTGGCTCATGTTAAGTTTTTCATCTGTCAGGACCCCCAGGTCCTTCTCCACAGGGCTGCTCTCAAGGACTGCTCCTTCCAGTCTGTATGGATGCCTGGGATTCCTCTGGCTCAAGTGCAAACCCTTGCACTTTGCTGTGTTGAACCTCATTAGACTCACCTGGGCCCACCTTTCAAGCCTGTTAAAGTCCCTCTGAATGGCATCCCATTTCTTTCAGTGTGAGTCTTATCACTTCTTCTTACCCAAATGTAGTTCCTAGTCCCTTCCATGTCACACTGCTGTGCTGTTGCTGTAAAATATCACATTGAAAAGATCTGAGATTAAAATGACTATTCCTGTATTGTGGGGAAAGTAAGCCTAGTCTTGCATCTACCAAAAGACCTGGGGACAAGTGAAATGCCCTGAAGGAGCAAGGGGGGTTTTTAATCAGGACCTGAGAGCATTCAGGGCTCCTTAGAGAATATGAGAATGTGTACTTTGTTATCAGTTCACATTAAAGTTTCTCTCAAGCCAGCAAGCGGAGCTGTTCAGCCACAGATTGAATTAATAGAATTTACCTATTAAAAATTCAGAATTAAAAGTAGCTATTTTGAAATCCCTCCTGGGAATGCTGTTGGTTATCCTTAGCCAAACAGGGATCAACAGGAAAAGGTAGGTCATATTCAGTGGTGAAAAAAATCAGAATTCTTCTGTATCTTTTCCACTTCAACATTTGTGTATTATGAGAACCCTAGAGACTTCATTAGCAGAAAATAAGATGATAAAACAAGATCTGTTCTTTAGGAAAAACAAAGAAATCTGTGAGAAATGGTTATTTTTTTTTCTTCCCTTTAACTAATGATAAAAATAAAGTGAGGCTTGAGGAGTATGAGGACAGTATTTATGGAAGAAAATTAATTCAACATTACATGATTTCCCTTAGCTGAAGGGTAGAAAATTAAGGCAACCACATCTTCTGAATTTGTTAACAGAAGTTGCTTCTTTAATGCTTTGAATTCAATTGAAGTTTCCAAGTTGAAGCTGGTTGTATTCTGCTGTATGCAAAACAGTAAAGTAATTGGCTGGCCATTCCATTCTCTGTGGACAGAAGAATCAACAGAAGATGTTCTGGATGTATTTCAAAAACCTGAATGATTTACATCTGTATGTACAATATTTATATACACGTATAGACTCTTCTGCTTTTCTAGCAACCATTAGTATGCTCCTAGGGAATGCAAGCTCAGAGAATTATCTCAATTCTTATTTTAAAAATCAACTTTCTCAATGAGGCTGCGTATAATCCATAACAGTTTTAATACAGCAATCTTTCAGCGTCTTGTCCTTACAATACCTTCCTTTGTACTCTGCTTTCTTTAGTCTCTCTGGAGACAGAACAGGCATAATTTGTGCACGTGGGCTTGTAATTCTTGTACCAATTGTGACGATGAAGGCAAGCTGCCTTAAAAATGAGCACCTCCTTTTATCAGGAAGTTATAAAAACATCCCCAGCCTCCCCTCCCCCCCAAAAAAACAGCACAAAATCACCATGTCTTTGCTCTCTATTTTTTTTTAAATGATAGTAGTAGATTTATACGGCATTTCTTTATATAGTGTATGCATATATACATATACAAAAAATACATTTTTATATGTTACATGTTTTTTCCTCAAACCTTTTCAGTAATGCCCTTAGCTTAGAAAACTGCTTCTCTAACTCTCTGAATTCTGATGAGCGATAGCAGCTGATGGAGTACTTTATACTTGTATAATCAATGACTATAAAGATGCTACAACTATGAAATAAACAAGAGAGTTTGGCTAAGCATGTTATAATAACAAAAAAGAGAATAGATAGAAAGCTTACCTGCATCCTGGGCTTGCTGCAAAACTCCAGAAGAGGGATCTCTAGAAGAGATCCTTCCCCATCGTAGCCAGCTCTTAAATGGGGTCTAGGAGAGGTGCAGCCAGGCTCCACCCTTCCAGCAGCACAGGTGAATTGCCTTCAGCTGTGCTCCTGTGGCTGACTCATTGTGTCCCCTCAGGTGGTCAATCAGAGGTTCAGGCCGTGATTCCGCAGTTCCCATACAATACTGTAAACAAATGCAATGAAAGGACTTTTTTTTTAATTCTTAGTTCTTTCTAAGGTAACTTTGAAAAGAGTACTTCCCCCCCCCAAAGAAAAGAAAGAAAAAGTAGAGAGATGGCATCAAACTGGCATTCTAAGAGGAAAGTACAACTGAATACGCAATTTCCCTTACCAGGGGGTCTTCCTGGTAGTCCTTATTTGGTTAAATCTGTAGAACTGCATACAACTGTCTGTGGTCTTTGTAGTAAGTTTTATGGAACTAGGACTAAATGTATTTGTTTTGTGGCAGTGTTTGAATCATATGTTATGTGGTACTAATTCAACTTCTTTAAGAGTATGAGAACCAGTGGACAGTATAGCAGTGCTTCAAAATACGCTGACACTGTGAGCGTGTTCATCAAATCTGGATTATCTGGAAAAAACAGTGCATACTGCAGTGACATTTCTTTCAATCTTTTTCCTCATAATAAGGTCTTGTTCCATAGAAATGGAGGAAGCTATTATTTTGACCTTCAGTTGCAGTAGTGTATCACGTAACTTCAGATGAAAGGAGAGTTGAGTAATCAAGCCTTAAAATAGTGTTAAAATTTATATACAGCTTTTGAAACACGAGTATGTATTTAAAATAAAGTTTTTGTCCCATGCACCCATTCAGAGAGTTACTCCCTGGGAGATATGGGCTGAAGTGCACGTGCCTACCCTGAGCATGTGTGTCCTCACATCTCCTGTGGGACATGTGGGTGCTCCAGCTCTCATGTGAAGAGAAGGGAGAAGTGATACTGCCAGCAAGGTGACAATGGCAATGTTAAACCAAGTCTCGACTGTTGCTTTGGTATCCTCTTCTTTTTCCCCAAGTTAAAAAATGTTTAGGTTTCTCTTGTGCTTCCTTTGATCTGAGTCTTCCTCCTCCTGTTGGAAAAAGAGCCTGAGCAATTCCCTGGTTACTGCTTAGTGTGGCAAAAGGCTCATCTTCCTCCTTAGCCACGCTGGGTTTTTGAACAGACATCCTCTCAGACAGTTTCAGGTATTCCTTTCACACGCAGTGTTTACACATGCATTGCTATTTTAGCAGCTGTTTTTCGTCTGTGCCATTTTGCTGGACTGCCCAGTACTGGCTGACATACTTCTCTGCTTACTTCCTAAGTTGGGAGTGACTTCCTGTTGTAACACACGGCGTGTTTTGATTCATAATTGAAAGAGCTGTTACCTCCTGCCAAAGAATAGCTTTGTTCTTCCCCAGTCACTTCTGATTTGCAGCTGGTACTGTTACTAAGAGTGTTGACCATGTTAAATGTTAAGGCCTTCCCCCTAGGTTTGCCCAGACAGAAAAGTAGGGAAGCACTGTAACTGTAAAACTTGCTTGTATGCTATGTTCAAAATTGCTGAATTACAACTGCTTGTTTTTTGTTGTTGTTCTTCTTTGTGACCTCCTCTCCCATCCCACATCCTCCTTGCATTATTAATTTTACTTCTGCTGGGAACTTTGATTTTTGTGTGTTCTTTAGTCCTGAAATGGCAGACTATCCTTGCCAAAGGCATTGTATATTTTCAGTTTCTTCAGCTGACTTTTATAAGTTGTACAGGGACACGTTTTTAAATTTACAGACAGCAGTTGTGACCATCAGGCATTACTGTTTGCATGACATTTGTATTGCTACCTAAAAAAATGACCTGTTCGTATTAAATGGCTCCTTCAAGAGTCACCTCCCAAAATATCTAGTTAGAACACAAAGAAGTTCTTCAAATACAGGAAGATGTCACTGTCATTTTAGTATCTATGAAGAAAAAGCAGTTGCTGTGTGGCAAGGGGAGAATGCATTCTCAAGGTTGCTTTTAGCCTCGGAAGGTCTCAGGTAGGAAGGTTTGGTTGTTTCGCTGTGGTGCTGCTGTGCTCATCTGCGACTTCTGCCCTCTGCTGGCAGTAGAAGAGTGTTGAAATAAAGCTGCGCTGAGCGGTGCTTCAATGTAGAATCTTCAAGTGAGCATCTGGAACTGCAGGCGTCCAATTTTTTTCTTCCCTTGTTTTGTGAAAATTCAGAGTCAACTTTCATGTCTGTTTGACTGAGGTTATCTTGCGAGAACTTCAATTGCTTGCTGACATCTTCAAAGCTTCTGCTGTGTAGTCAGGAATTTGATACATCATAGCAGATTAATCCTAGGTGTCACTCATGAGCTTTGTTTGATGTCACAGCAATCACAGCCTCTATTCTAAAATAAAATTTGAAGGATTTTCTTTAGTACAGCATGTAGCTTCTTCTAAAAGAATTCTGATTTATTGAGAACTTTCCCCTAAAAGGAAAAAAATCTGTTTACAGACCATCTAGATGAGGTGCATGGGTTCAAATAGCTGTCATTTCTGACACCATCTGATCCCTGTAGTGTGTATGCCTCCACCCATGATAACTATCTTGATATATTCATTGCAAAGCAGCCAGTACTGGACAAAGAAATCTTTCTGTCTACCGTTACTATCCACTAACAATACCAAGATCTCTCTCACAAGCTGATTGTCAGCCCAGATTGGACATATTCCAGGGTGTAAGAAGGGCATAAAACTATGAGGCAGCATCCAAAGGAGGGCTATGAAGACAGTGAAAAAGTCTAGAGGTCAAGATGCACGGGGAGCATTGGAGGCCCCTGGGTGTGCTCAGCGCAGAGCAGAGGAGCTGAGGAGAGGCCCGATGGCGGCTGCAGCTCCTCACGGGGAGCGGAGGGGCAGCGCTGAGCTCTGCTCTGTGTGACAGCGGCAGGGCCCGAGGGAACGGCATGGAGCTGCGTCGGGGGAGGGGGCTGTGGGGTTGGGGACAGGTGCTGCACCACAGGGCGGTGGGCACGGAACGGGATGCACGGGGCTGTGGGCACGGCCCCGAGTGTGGAGTTCAGGGAGTGTTTGGACATCGCTCTCAGGTCTTGGATTTGGGGCGGTGCAGTGTGGAGCTGGGACCTGGGCTTAATGATCCCTCTGTTTGACTTGAGTAAATACAAAAGTAGGAGTGATGTACTTCACGTGTAAGAGATGTAGTTAATAAGGTAGTGAAAATGTGATTTATTGTTAAAAGAAATTGTAATAAGAAAGCGTCACAAATTTATGTTAGAAAAAATTGAACATCAAATATTTGCAAATTGTGAAGAACAGCTTCAAAGAAATGGGAAGAAGGGCTCAAAAAAGTGTTGCCAGAGCAAAAGTGTACATAATTGAAAATTTGTGTTGAGTATGAGAAGTGAAGTATTTAGAGTAAATAATATCTTGTTTCTACCCAGATTATTATTAGGATATGAGAGCACTTATGTAAATACTGCAAGTGTTAATGAATAAAACTAGCACAGGCACTTTTCAGTACTGATTTTTTGAATTACTATTTGAATATATGGTGCCCATCTCCTTGCAATGGATCCATGGGATTCATGGTCTCCAGTTACCATTTTTCTGAGAGAATTTTGGATTCAGGAGAGCTGATGATGTATATTATGGTTTGTTAATGAGCCACTCAATGCTTACATGATGTTTGGAGAAGAATTTTATTTACGTAAGTGGTTTCTTCCTCCTGGGTACTTTCCAATCAGAGTCAGTGCTCTTCTCAGCTGGAAGGCAGACAGGTAATCATAACTACCAATTTTATTCCTGCTGTTTTCTGTCTGATCTTCCTATTATACCCTCCATCTGTTCAGTGATACCATTCCCACAACTTGTTTTTGCCAGTTCATCTTACTATTTCCTTTCTAATTTTCATAGAAATTGTCAAAGCAATTACATGGCAAGAAATTGTTATGTGGTTTTTTTTCAGCACAAGAGAAACTAAGACATTTCATAGGACTGTGTAGAATGTGCATTAGCTTGATAATTTTGTTGAATATTCAGTTTCCAAATTTTACCTAGTTACTATTAGTTCTTTTTTTAATTGTTTATTTGAGTTAGTATGAGATAAGATACAAATTGTACCACTTCTTATGTCATTTTTTGGGGGATGAAAGGACAAAGCTACATTCTCAATCTCAACATTTCAAATGAATTATTCAGGTGAAATGGCTACTATTCTGAGTGTTCCTATGGGTCTTAGGTAGAGCTAAGACTCCAGACGTATTTGTCACATGATTTGAGGTAAGTTTGTGTCTGTCAATTGGAAGAAACTTGATTTGCTGGATAAGAATGAGTTCTTAATGAGTTTGGAAAGAACCGGGCAGTTTTTTCTGCTATCGGCACTGTGATGGTAAAGTTCACATTCGAGTACATTTGGTGTTGGTGCGTTTCAGTTCTTACAGTATCTTACAATGTAAACTTGTGTCAAATACTAGCAGTGATACTTTGCAAATGTTGCCAAGTTTTGCTGAGCAGGAGTAGAGATGTCTGATCTTGGTCTGTACAGTTGCCCTCTGGCTGCTTTGGTTCATGGTATTTTTTTCAAAAGTAATAATCAGTTTTTAAACTTTGCCTTTTTTAATCATTCTAATGGTAACTTTTCATCTTTCACTGTTTCCTTGCTCTTTTCCAGGCATCCCAGAGGAGGGTCGTTTATCCGCCCAAACAAAGCAAATTTTGGAGTAGATTTTCTTACTGCAGTAAAGGACCGGTATGGATTGGATGAAAAACAAGATGCTCAAAATGGAATAGAGAATACACATGTAATTGGGAAGAAGACTGTGGAATTTGTTGGCAAAGATTCTATTGAAAAAAAACTAAGGCAAGTGAAATGTGAAATCTAAGATACACTCTGTCAAACGCTAGTTTGATAATAAGGAAAGCAAAATCATGTGGTCCTCAGTTCTTAAGGTAACGTGGCCGTTGGAATGCTGTTCGCCCTAAGTTCAAGAAACTTGTTGACAAATGAAAGGTCTCTTGAAATTTAAGATATTGAGTCAATAATTTCACATGGTATTTTTTATCTGATGTGATTGTTTGCTGCTGACAAAAGGATTGACCTTGCTTGTTCCCTTTCTCTGTTTCTGCTCACCAAAAGGTGAGCTGCTTGGGCTTGTTGAGCCTGCATGAAACCATTCACTGTTGTGTAGGCTGGTTTTCTGTTGGTTCAGTGTATCAACTCCACTTGTGTAGCAGTTACACAGTTGCCAAATTGCACACAGTTAAGATATTTTTTGTATCATCAATAACATGTTTTATAACTTTGTGAATACACATTCCTGGTCCTTTTCAAATAAGTGGATTTTCTGAGTATAAGTATGGTCCTTCTTGTTTCATCTTAGTTTAATGGTATCAGTAATGACTATGTAACAAAGAGAAGGAAGTCAGAAAGTCACTGTACAGCTACTGATGTCTTTCAGTCAGTCCATGTCAATTTCCATTTATTTGTGAGGGTAAGAAAAAAGGAACTGATTTAATGATGTGCAATAGACTGCAGTTTGAATGGCCTCCAGCACCAGCGAGGCATCAGTTCAGTAGGTGACAGTTTCCTGTCTGAGCTGGTATTCCACAACTGTATTCCTTTTGTTTCCCAGAACATATTTAGCAGTCAAAAATGCCTTTCCCCCCCTTTTTTTTTCATAAGTGATATAAAGAATAAAAAATCACTTAGAACTCATTGCAAAAACTATTACCAAAAAATTACTTGGAAATGCCAACTAAATTCCAGTTTGCATACATTTTGTCTCTTTTATGACTTTTTCTGATGTGTATCAGTTGTAATCTGTGGGAGGCAGAGGAGAGGTGCACGAAGGGGAAGAGGAAAGTGGGAGAGAAGAAAGTGTGATTCAACGAGACCTGTTTTGTAGTACAAGGGGTATACAGGAGAGATACAATGTATGACACTCATTCTCAAGGAGATATTTATGAAAAGAGTATTATTTCTTTGTAACAACCAGGTGCTTATGTATTGTGCCCGTTTGTGTTTGAAGATTGCGTAACAGAATGTTCTTCTTCATTTAGCCAGCTGCACCAACTGGTACGTATCTCAGTGTATGAAGGCATGGTGAGCCATGCTGGTCAGAAAGAGGAAATCAGTGCAACGTGTGCTAGTATCCTTTTGGAATATTTGCTATATAATGCAATACCACAAATAAAGTTTATGTTACAGAAAAGAATTTAAAATTGAAATTTGTTTTTATAAGCTCAGTTCAGTGTTTAAAGAGTTAAAATGTAGGAGCCCACAGTTTTTGAGGAAGAATGCAGATAGTGACTGAAAATAGCAATATGATCAGAGATTATTACTGTGGCTGCAATTTCAGAAGTTTCCAGCTATAGGATTTTTTTAAAATATAACTCTAGAATAGATAAGCATATAAAAATACAGTTGATTTGTCCTGTAGGTACCACAGGTTTCAAATATGTAACAAATAATGTATTCAATGGACTACACGTTATGGCAATGTTATAGAAGATCAAAGCAAGGTATTTCATTTGTGGGGACTGGTAAAAATTGCTATCAATGCAGAAATGTATCCATTTTAAGATTTGTAAAGTGAAGCTCTTTTATAACAACTCTAAGCCATTTCTGTGCTGTGCTTTCTGTACAAACGAATGTAAAATTTGCTGTAACTGAATAGTAGTACCTCTTCGGGCTAACAAAAATGTATTCTGTTTTCCCTTATTTCATTCAAAACCAAAACCTAATTCTAGTTCCTGAAGAAGGAAGTTCAGGCTTGAGATGTTTGTTTTCTTAATATGAAATTTCAGGTATCAGACATTTAGATCTTTCAAAAAACCTGGTGGCATACTGGGATACAGTAATAGACATTGCTTCTCAACTTCCAGATCTGGAAACGCTTGATATCAGGTATAAATATGCATATTTGGATTTCTGTTCCTTTGGAGGTAAGGGAAAAAAGAAGAGACTGTTTTAGATATGAGATCAACTTTCAAAAGATAATTGAGTGCTTCAGTATGGGCTTTAATGGCACCTAAGTTTTAATTACTTTCCTTTTTTTAAATCTCACTGTTAAAGAGTGTAGATACATGCTTTCATATGTGATCTCTGTTGTCTTACTAACAACTTCCAAAACCTTCACTGTATGATACACACAGTGTAGCTAAAATAATTTGAAAGCAATGTAAGCTGAAATAGACACTGAGTTGCTTTAATAATAAGGTGTGCCCAGTGTTTGTATTTAGTTTTATAGCTAACCTGACCAAAATATAACACCCCCAACTATTTAAAAATATATATTCCTCAATGTTTAGCACTGAATAGGTATTGCAACCTGGGTGCTGTTTGTAATATTAGGGCTTAACAGTGCATAAATCATATGTAATTGTGATTTATTATTATCAGCATGTGTGAGAATATGGAAAACTTATCTGAATTTACTTAAAATAATTTTTTTCATTGCCATTGTTAAGAAACGCAGCCTAGACTTACGGGTATTTAGAAGTTGTTTGTGATAAAATTGGAATGCAAAATGGAAGGGAGGGTGGAATTTGGAGCTTGTAGTTTGAACTATTATTTGTTTAATTGTTTTGATCTTCTGTCAAGAGTTTATTCTAGAAAAGAAGCTATCAGGTAGGTCTGTTAATGAATTTTCGTGTGTGCACAAGTAGTGTTGGAGGAAGTATCCAATGCACCAATAAATTCCACAAACTCTCTCAGAGCTTGTTTAAATGGGAAAAAATTCCTGTAAGTGTAACTACATCGAGCAATTTCTTGTACTAGTACATTCAAGTACATCAGACTTTAAGAAAGAAATAAGAACTTTGGGGGGGGCAGATAATGAAAACTAATTTGATGTCTTCAATATGGAATCTTTCAAGTGTTTGATAGTGATATTTTTGCTGTCAACATTTTCTACGTACTTTCTGTTTCATTCTCGCTGGTTTCAATCAGTACTAAGGAGTTCAAGCCCCAGATCAGGCTTGGTTTTGTTTCTTATTAAAGAAAGCCATTATTTTCAAATTCAAAATGTAGGGAAGGAAGGTGTGGGGAAGCCACAGGTGAGTAAATGTGCATCCATGAAGTAGGAGGGTAAATTAGGATAGAATGAGTTTGAATGTAAGCTGAATTATTTCTTGTAGTGTTTTTAGGTGTGTGATATGCTATCAGTGACTTTTTTTCTTTAATTATGCTCATATTATTTTTGTCCTTACTCTGTAATTCCAACTGAGTGACTTCATGAATAATTAGATATATTTAAGTTTATGCTAATAATTGCTCTCTTTACACAGTGGAAACAAAATGAAATTTCCATCTACATCAATGTCTAAATCTATTGCATTTTCAAAGTTGACAGCACTGGCACTTAATCAGACTGAGATAACATGGACAGAGGTAATAACTTTTTAATTTCTTTTTTTATACTGCTAGATTTTTAGACAAGTAAAGCATAGTAATATTTATACATTGTATTATTCTTCTGAAATGTGATCATCCTTAGTAAAGGTGCTGTAACATAACTGTATTTGTTGGAAATGTAGATTATATTGGCACAGGAGTTTAATAAGACATGTTTGACTTCATTTACATCTGTAAATTACCAAGTCAAGATAAAGCAGTTGAAGTATACTTTAACTTCATGTTCCAAAGATTTGAAACTTTTGTTTCCTTGAGGTTAGTAAGAGTTTGTATGTACTTTAAGGTAGTTAATAGAACAAGTGCAAAGAGAACATGGGTCAGTATGACATGAAATAGTTGCTTTGGCACCACTTTGCATCAGTGGTGACCAATGAAAATACCTGACATACATCATACAACACAGATGTAGCACACAATAAACTAAGCTCTGACTTGTTTCAGGAACTGAAACATGCAAATATTTCATTGATTCTGCCCTAATGTCTCACCTCATTAAGGGCAAAGTCCTGTTGTCAAACATGTTAGCAGTGGCATTTTATCTGGAGTGGGTGGAGGAGAAGGCCCTATGAATCGCTTTTCAGTAGTGCTTTGTTACTTACAGGGACTTGTAAGTACTAATCCATTATTTGGATTTCTCTGCATCAGATCTCATAAGTACTGTGTTGAGAAATCAGCTGAATTTTCAAATTTCTGCTGTCAACTGCTACCCAATAATAGAATACTTACCAAAACTGGTGTTCTGATTGAAGTGGAAGTTGTTTTCAGTTTCTTCTCTTGAGGCTGGAGGAGGATCGTTGCTATGTTTTTGTTATTATCCATCTATTGTCCTTTTAAACCATTGGTGCTAGTTGATAATCTTTCCATAATGGCAGCAATATGAATGTTGAATTGAATGGAAGAACTTCATGATTACAGACACTCTAAATGCTGTCTAGTGCACATCAGAGTTTAAATTTGAGCACTGTGAAGAGGTTGGTGCTGCTGGTGGCTGGCATCTCAACCAGGTTGCTAAAAGAGTTGTGTAGCTTTGGCTTAGAATTATAGAATCACCAAGGTTGAAAAAGACCTACAAGATCATTCAGTCCAACCATCCACCAATAGTTCTCACTAAAATATGTCCCTCAAAACAACAGCTAAATGTTCCTTGAACACTTGCAGGGTTGGTGACTCCACCACCTCCCTGGGCAGCGCATTCCAGCACCTGACCACTTCTTCATGCAGGTTACAGTTCGTTATGGGTAACGAAGGTTCAAAGCTAAGCCTCTGGTTAGTCAGAGCAGTTTAAAATTAGATAACATTTTGCATTTATTTTTGAAACTCCAGTCTAGCTGACAGTTTAGTGTAGCTGGTAAAGAGGCTTTTGATGCAGAAGCCTTTTTTGTAAAATTAATGTTTGTTTGATTAATTCTCTTCTAAGCCTGTGCTTAAAGGAGGTGGTGTTCCAGGGCACACAGAAGGGAAAAACTGAAGGCACTCCATGTTATTAATACTCTGTGAAGAAACCACTTAAAATGTTATTGCTAAAGCTGCATGGAAGTTACATTGAGAAGTTGGCTTTTTAATAGAAAATAATAATGAATGTGATCCAAGCCACAGAGGAACGCAGAGACTGTCAGTGAGAATGTAAAAGAAGTCTGAAAGTCCTGGAAATGTTTTCATCAAAATTAGAGTGATCTGGAGCACTTCAAAAGAATATATTGCCGTGTATGAGAATATATGGCAAGGGGGTAGGTCTTAAAAAAGAAGACCTGCATTTTTGTTTTCATTTGTTCTTCTCTTTTGAAATGTTCAAACAATAGAGGCTGCCATGCAGTTTGGCACGACCCCCATATTTGCCTGTCCTGAGCATTGGTTTTTCCAATGGTTTATTTCATTTGTGCATTGTATGTGTACATCAAAATACATCTGAGATTTCTGCTAGTGTGTCACTAAGAGAACATATTACTGCATTATTCCTTTTGGTTGTTCAACACATACCATATAATCTTCAGAGGGATCAGATGTCCTGTAAAATATCTTAGAAATCATAGAAATGGAAACTGAGTTAATCCATTTGAGAGTAATTCATAGTTTTGACTCCAAAGCTACACTTACTTTCTCATTCAGTATTTAGATCACAGTGATCTGCTTGTCGTTTTGTTCTCAAACTAATACCTTATGTATAGGGGAAAAAAAACAAACACAGGGTTAGAGCAGAGGTGTAGCATTGTTATTGCTGGCACTAGCAAGTGGCAGGTAGTTGGGAAAAATTAGAGGCAATGGACAAGCATAGAGCAAGAACTTCTTATCAAGTCATCTGGAATTCCAAGGCTTCCTGAGCTGGTGGCCGTATATTTAAATAATCTGTATTTAAATAATCTTTCTGGGTTTTTCTTTCATCATTTATTCAGCAGCACTGAGGATCTATCCAAAATTTTTTATGTCTACATCTTATAAAATCAATTTAATTATGTGCTGTATGAAAAAAGATCCCTTTTGGCTTTTGATCTTGCTGCCTGATAATTTCATTTGATATTTCCCAACTTTTTATATGCAAGTAGTTGACAAAAGCCCTGTACTTTGATGACTCTTGTTAGGTTTCTTTCCATCTTTCCCATTAGCACTATTTACTTCCTGACACGAAGAGACTAAACATAGAGGAACATCACAGACTCGCATGATGACAGATTACTTCTTATCTTTATTTCTTTTGCAACAGATCTTGCATTTATGTTTTGCTTTTCTGATCAGCAGTGGCTGTTCCAGTGCCCGATCCTTCCCAGCCATTCCAACAGACTATCCCCAACATGCCACACTCTTTACTGAGCTTTAACTACCTGTGCTGATAGTTCTGGACACAAGGAAGTGCTGCTTAGAAGAAAATGAGCATTAGGCAACCTGCAATACTTATTTCTGGTTTTGATACCTATGATCAGTTCTGAATATGTTCTGGGGGAATCTGCTTAAAGTATAATAATTTCTGGAATAATTTTTTCCCAACTTCTGTTGCATTAAATGATGTTTTGCTCATAGGTTCTTCTTTGTGCTCCAGGATGGCCAGTACTTGAAGAATTATACCTTACTTCAAATAATATTACAGTTTTGGAAAGGTAAGATGGGTAACACACATTGGTCTTTTGTGACTGATGTACTGCTAAGTTATGGTATAGCTGCTAAGGGACATTCCTGCAATGGTTATGCCACCATGATATAATTGTGACATACACAGTGCAAGCTTCACATGATGTACTTCCAAATACTTTTTATAAGTACAATTATCTGCGTGCAGTTATATACATAGAAAACCAGTATTTTAATGAAAAATAACCTGAAATATTCTGCTTTTGTGTGGTGTTTTGTTTTGTTATTGTTTTTCAATGTGGCAGGCCTGATAATGTCCTGCAGACCCTGAAACTGTTAGACCTTTCAAACAACCAGCTACTGGATGGAAATCAGCTGCACCTGATAGGACATCTCCCCAGGTAGCTGTTAAACAAATTTGCTGGAAGTTCTTTGTCTTATCCCATATATTCATTCTTCTGTGTAGTCTTTGTGGACTGAAATACGTTTGGTTTTTTTATGCTTCATGGAAGATGAATGGAATCTTAAAACAGAAGCAGTTTGCCCTCTTGAGAAGAGTAACTGAATTGCTTGAGCTATCTTAATACAATCTTAGTTTGTTGTAAACAAGGCATTCTTAAGTTGTGTGTTAGTAAGTTTTTATTATATACTTACTCATAAAACTGAAGTTTTTACTAAGTTCTTTAAGTGTTAGCATCTACAGCATTTTATCTATGACAACAGGAGAGAGAGTTGTCGTAGAAAAGCAAAAGAGATTTGGTTGTGGCTTCTTAGGAATGGTTTTATGTCCATGACAGTGTTAAAGAGGCTCATCAGTAGCTGCACAGCCATCACAGTTGTTTGAGTGTGCAGAATGCTGTTAGGGCTCTTTGGTGGAAGGTGTGACATTAAAGGCCATTGGTGATGGGCAGTTTCCACGAGCAGGCCATCCCACACTGTCCATCTATTTGTCCTTTGTTGGTTTTGCTTTTCTAATTAAAAAAAAAAAAAAGCAAAACACAGTGAGATTGGAGGGAGGCAAAGCTTGAAATTATTGCACTTATTTTCTAAATGCTCTGCTAAGGCCTGAGTGCTGCCTACTGCTGTTTACTTGCCATTGATGTCAAAAGTCTATTGCATTTTTGTTTTTAATAAACAAAGCAAAAATTGAGGTGGGTTTTTTTGGGAGGTTTGTTTTTAACGAAAAATGTTGTGTACTAATCATTATGTCTTTTACATTTCAGATTAGAACAATTAATACTTACCAGCAATGGAATATCTTCTGTACACTTTCCCGATGCTGAGTTTGGTACGTAAAAGAAGCAGTTGGTTTTGGCCTTATAATTCTGTTCACTTAAAGTTTTCATTATTGTTTGGACTTATTCTCTTTCCTAGGATGCAAGACTAAAATGTTTCCTTCCTTAAAACGCCTTGCAATAAATGACAATAAAATCTCACAGGTAGGTTTGCTTGTGAGAGCTTCACATTTTGTAAACGTGTGCATCTTTCTTTAAGGGTAACTTGCAATTTGCTTTTTTGAGATTAGTTTGATTGCTGGTGTAAGAGCTTGAGGCAAATACTGAACTCTTTGGTCAACACACAAGTGGGAATTTCAGAGTTTTAAAAGATCCCTAGCATCTCAATTGATGAGATTTATGGTGGTGAGTCCTATCCCTCTGCTACCTCATAATTCCTCATGTGCAATTCTATCAATTTAAAATGCTGAATAGCTCTCAGTTTATCTAGTTTTTTTAATGAAATGTACTGCAATTATTTTCTTCATCAAATGAAGAGCATGGAAGTAGCTGGTTCTGCTGTCCAGAAGAATTGTTTCATTCACAGTTACTGCACAGGAAAGGCCAATGTCACTGCTTGTTGTTCTGCAATGCAGTGAGATTTATGTTTCCTCACCAGACTCTTCCCCTCCATTTCAGTGGTCGTCGATCAATGAGCTTGAAAAACTGCCAAGTTTGCAGGTACTGGAGTGTCGCAATAACCCTCTGATGGACACAGAGAAGAATCCAGAGACCCTGAGACAGCTGATTATTGCCAAGATAAGTCAATTGGAGGTTTTGAACAAGTCTGAGGTATGCGATGCGTCAAGAAATTGCACAGGTCTGCAGAAAAACATTTCAAATCGTTGCTTGATTAATTTTTGTTCAGCTTCTTTTGTTTGTTTGGATGTGGGAAAAGTAAAGTACTGATTATTCCATCGCTTTGGTAAGGGGGCACTAACTGGGAACACAAAGTACAGCCCTGTTTGTGAGCATTGCTAGTTCAACAGGCGTTAGAACGCGGGAAAATATAAAATAGCACCAGCATTTCTCCATTGGTTCCTATTGAAATTGCAGGGCCATTAATAAAAAGCATACACGTGCCAAAAAGAAAAGAAAAAGCAGCGTTGTTAACCCATTTCAGTTATCTTCTGTAACAGGAGGCTAGCACTATCTGAATCAAATCAAACTTGCAGCAGAACTCTGCATAAAGGAGGACAGAAACAGCATGTGTGCTGCAGCTACAAAGAGTACTTCAATATTCGTGTATGGATCAGTCAGTACATGGAGGTAGAGCTCCTTAGATTCCCAATAGTTTAAGGTACCATAAATGTATGGATCAGTTAGTGCTTAGAGATTGGCTTTGTAAGGTTATTGGTAGCGTTAAAATGTACTGAACAAGGCCGTAACAGCACGAGTCAGCATCATGAGTTAGATTTTCTTTTCTGGAAAGCCCTATCATTTTATTGTGCTCCATTCTTGTGTCAGTACAGATTTTTCCTGATGAGAGAAGAGGAGCAGAGCTTGATTATCGCAAAATATTTGGGAAGGACTGGCTAGAAGCTGGAGGGCACTGGGATCCAGCGAGAAACAAACCCAGTGAAGAATTTCTTGCTGCCCATCCCAGATACCTATCTCTTTGCCTTAGTAAGTGCAAGTCCAGTTCCGTGGTTGCTCTCCTTTGGGCTGCTGTTGAATGTTAGTCTCAAAAGTGCTCGTGTCTGTGTGTGCTTTCCTTTACGTAGAATATGGTGCACCTGAAGAAGGAGAACTGAAGAGACAACAGCCTTTGACTCTGAAAAATCAACTTTTGAGTAAGAGGCCAGAAATGGTCAAAGCCTTTCCTTCTGCACTGGAAATGTTTTTACGAGATTGGTGTTTCCTGGGTGTATATGGAGAACATGGGGCTCCAAAGCCTTTGAGAGGTCCTGGGGTTGCAGCTTGTAATTCCAGCTCCTTTTCCCCTGCAATCCAACCTGAATGATTTTCTTAATTAAGACTTAGTGAGGAAGACAAGTATTGATATTCTCTTCTGCCCGTGTGAATGATTTTTCCACAGAGATTTGAGATTTTAACCCTACTCGCTTAGCTGTTCCCTGATTATGTTTTTTAATTTGTATAACTGCTTTAGGACTGTCAAAGTAAAATATGGGTAACTTTGATGTTTGGGGCTGTTGACATACTTAAGCTACATTACATCCCAGATGTAGAAATTCTCTTAGCTTTATTTCCTATTTGATAGAATTTATCCTTTTTTTCTTTTCTTTCTAAACTTCTAAACAGAATTGTAACGCATTATATTTTAATGTTTAGGTAGAAGCAAAGTAGAACAGGGAATATGAGGCTGGGGAAAGGAAACAGTCTGTACAAAAGCAGACTTAGAAAGCTTTTGTGTCCTGTCAGAACAGGGCCTGACATTCACTCACTAATGCCTTGCTGTTCTTCCCTAAGCTTTGACAATTAAATGTCCTGACAACCCTGAGCAGAAGCCTGTAGAGAAAAAGCTACCAGGTAAGTCTTGTCTTGTTGTTTTAGCAATTGAGTTGTAGCTCCTTTGCAAACGACTGTAATAAAGGATGACAGCTGCCCTGAGCTTTGTCAGCTCCTGAAGATTGTCCCCTATGATTCTGTCATATAAAGGAATGACAATTGTAGAACTCAGTTTAAAAAGTCATTTTTCTGACCCTCATCCACTTACTTTCAGTCCAGTTTGAAAATTACAAGTTGATGCTTGTTCTTATTACCACGGCTGCCACTGTTCCATGAGGCAGTCAGAGGCCAACCACTGCATCCGAACGCTGATGGATGTACTAACCAGTAATAAGAACAAAGTTGAAAGAGCCAAATATCTAGACTGCAATTCTAGATCTCCGTAAGGTCTCTGGTCTGTCTTAAAAATGACATCAGGAGACTGATGCTGACCTGTATCAAATCTATCTTCTGTGAAGTTTTGGTGCCTGTAGTGACAACTAAAATGAGCAGACTTTGTTCTAAATCAAACTGAAAGTTTGGAAAGATGTGTCAGAATGGAGTCTGAAAGAAAACAACTTAGTCAAGCTTTATTCTAAAATAAAAATCACATTTATTATCACAAGTTGCATAAAATCAGATGATAGATAGATACAGCTTTTACAAAAATGTTTGATAGAAAAATATTTGTTTTAAGTACAATGCGTGGGATTACAGGAGTAACTCACTATTGCTGTGCCTTTAGGTAAAGCTTCAAAAGAAGTACAAGTTGAACTTATTTTTTATATCGAGTAGATCTATTGCAAACAGCTCTCACCTCTGGAGCAAACTACACTTACTCAAAATTCATTACAAAAAAAATACTCCTTAGTGTAACAGACTTCATAATAGAAACGGCTGTACAGCTTTGCTGGCAGTCTGCTGGGGCCTGGCTAATGTAGCAGCACTTACTGGTAGGAATGGCATGAGGTCCACAGTGCTATTTGTGCTGGGAAAGCCGATTCAAGGTACGAAAACTTGAAGGAATGGGCGCCAGCTGCCAGCAGTCAGAACCTGACTGGTACATGTCCCAAAGGTCACTTGGTTTTAGCATGGAGTAAATTCAAAATCAAAGGTTTTGTTTCAAATTATGAAGCTGTAACACTTCAGTTTGGTATAAGGGATCCAACACTTAAAACACAGCAGTGTATTCTGTCTGATCCACCAGAGATTAAACCATTTTCAACTTGATGTTAGCAGTTATCATTTCAGGTACAAAATACGTTATTGCAGTGTTAGAACTGAAGCAGCAGTACAGCCTTTCACTGTTGCTATGAGCAAGTATAGCTGAAAAAACAGTACAGCTCCGTGGTAGCAGCATTTTTCTAATAATTTTATCCCCCCACCTCCCTTTTTCAGAGTCCATGACTATTCAGAAGGTCAAAGGATTGCTCTATCGCCTACTTAGAATTCCTGGTTCGGAACTGAAACTGTCCTACGAAAGTTCTAAAGTGAGTTAAAATTAGGTAATTTAGCAGTAAAATACTTCATGCTGATCAAGTTCAATAGCATGTTCTAAAGTACTGCCTAGTGACGCTGATCTCACACAAGGAGAGTGCTCTTCCTGCTGTAATTTAGAACTGCTGTAATATGGTCTTGACTGCCTGATCTAAGTTTGGTTTGAATACACTAGAATTTATTGAAGTCTGATCAAACTACTTTCTTCCTTTCTTATTCCAGCTAAAAGGAAAAGAAGTTGAACTTGACAACGACTTAAAGCCTTTGCAGTTTTACTCAATAGAAAATGGAGACTCTGTGTTAGTACGGTGGTAAAAAGAGACACCCTTGGCAGACTGAAGGAAAAGCCAACACTGGAACTGCAGAAGCGTCACGGAGTGTCTGCAGACCTGTGTGCAACCTGTGCCTGACCACGTCTGGGAGAAGGTGGTAGCAGAGGGCTCAGTGGTAATACTGCCAGCTCCTAAGCTTAGTGGTGGTCTCCATGAAAGCCTTTACTTTTGATTGGAGTGTCTTATGTAAGAGATACCAAATAAATAGCGCTTACATTCTTCCATTAAATAAATCTCCAGGTAACCCTTTGGCCATTATTTTATACTACCTTCCCCCTGCGGCAGTGAGAATTTGTTTTTACTGAACTGACACCAGGATCAAGTTGTGATATCTTTGCTTAAAATAGCTCTAGGATAAAACTAGTCCTGTGCTGAAAGAAGCTACTTGCTCTTTCTGTTTTCACTTATTTCCAAAGAACTTAAAGCAAATGAAAGTAAATCAGCAGTAATTGCAGAAGTATCTACACAGCCTTAGAATAAAGTTAAAACGTGACAAACCATAATTCTACCTACAGTATTAACATACCACAGTATATAAATAAGTTCTCAGCATACTGCAGGGCATTGCTATTTATTTTACATTCTCTGCTGTGCTATTCCTCAGTAGTATTTTACTTCCACTCGTGTAGCCCCAGGTTTATAAATAGCACACTGAGCTATCAGAAATCCCACCTCATCAGGCTAGGTTTGTAGAACTTCAAGATTTGGTATAAGCAGACTTTGATTTTATTTTTTTAATCTAAAATGACAACGGTTTAAACAAACTGAACAGCGTAAGATAAATCCCAAACCCTCGCTGTCTCAGCCCCTCCAACAGCATGGAACCTGCTGCAGCACAACTGACCAGCTGCCCTGGTACTAAGCACAGCTCCTCTGGGATCCTGGTACAGCTCTATACAGAGTTAAATCAGTAGTACTGAAATTTACAAAAGACAGGCTGGTTGGCATTCTTATCTGCATTTATTAATTACAAGTAGGTTTTTGACTTTTTATATAAAAAGGAAATTTTTATCTTAAACATTTTGGTTTTTGTCAGATCAACATCTCTACTATAGAAATTGAATAGTTTCAGTCCACATGTAATTATCAAAAGGGATGTGCAAATATCGTCACACTTCAGTTGAAACCCAACAATAAAAGATACCTCAATGTTCCATTCTCTTCAAGGAATGAACCCCAGTGTACGCTTTTCCACCATCGGCATACGCTACCATGTTGGCCAATGTAAGCCCATTATCTTTCCTCACACCTGCAAGGATCTCCACACAGTTCCTTTACTCTCCAGAGCTCTCTCAGTTCCTGTGGGGAGTACTGAGGGGAAGACAGCATGCCACTCTCACAGGTCTTCTCACACAGCCAGAGACTATCCTGTTAGAGAGACAGATTTCAGTAGTTTTTCTTAGAAGGTTTCCAAGAATCAGGTTTTCTTTGTGTGCCAAATGTATTGCTAAGAAGTTTCACCAGTTGGAGCTGTACATTCCTTCTTGAACTGCTGGAGCTGTTTGGAGTACTTGAAGGGGGAGGTGGTTGTTTGGGGTGTGGTTTTGTTCTTTAAACTGGTTTTAAGAAGTGCTTTCTGGATTTTGATCTAGTAGCAGGTTCAAGTTTTGTAAAAGGAAAAAGAGAATCTTTCTCCTGTTTTATTCATTCTAACAGTCATCCTCTCTTTCCATAAGATCAGAGAATTTCTGCAGACTTACTTGGTATCGCTTGGGTCCTACAGCTGCCATCCAGATGCCCATACTCACATCTTCACCCTGAGACAAAACATGATAAAAGCATTTGCACCAGGAAGGCCTAAAGCCCACACCTACATAAAAAAGACTAACTACAAAAAGTTGTGCCTGAGTAGTTTACAGGTGTTTCAATAATCCTCCCACTTCTCTGTGAAAAAGCACCAACTGTTTCCACAAGGGAAAAAGTACAAAAAAAGCCCCACCAAGATTACCATACCAGAGCTTCTTGGTCCCAAACAGCTGTGATGGGAGCTAAAACATCACTAAGTACGGTGAGCCAAAGCACTGCAAAAAGCCAAAGCATTAAACCAGGAAAATCCAGCACATACTTGAGCAGTGTTCTTTCCAAGTCAGCAACACTACGTGCTGCTCCTCTAACCAGCCTAAGATAGAACTGAATCATAGTTTTAATACCTGGTAAGTCTTTAATCTTTCAGAATTGCCTGCCAGCCACTCAACGATGTCTTTGGAGATAACATAGCCAGACCCACAAGCAAAGGCTGGATAGGCAGGACTCGGGTACTCCAGCTCTTGCCATTTCCCAGTTCGATCAACTGCCCAGTTAAGTCTGAAACTGAAAACCACATTAACCTGTGAGGTGTTTATACAAAGCTCTCTGTGAAACCTATGAACTATTACTAAAAAAAGAGCAAAACTAAGAGAACGAAGTAGAAGGCGGTCCAAAATAGTGTCCAGATAGCCTCATTTCTCTAGAGCACAGTACCTAATCCAACACAACCCTTGAAAGTGAAGTTTTTGTCTGGTTCTCATCTTGGGTAGTAACAGGAAGTTCTCTGAACAGAAATGAATGTAGCACCAACAGTCAGGTCTCTCACATGGCTGCAGTACTGCTGTGTTTGGATCCAGGAAACATAACAGCATCCTTAAGTGCATTCTCTAACAAACAGCCACATCTGTGTTCAACCCCACCTGGCAACCTGTACCACACAGAGCCAGTGCCTCCAACAGGCACAGAGTTACAGCTCAGTTACACATCCTACCTTCCTGATCAAACTAATGGCTGCTTTAAAAAATACAAAAAGAAAAACCCACAATATATAGTACTGGATTTTATATAGTCTACCAAAAATTGCCCTGCTAGACCAAAGTAACTTAGTCACAGCTACAGGAAGAAACACCTCTTGGAAAGGAACACTGGACAGAGCTTTCTTTTCTCAACACTGATTTACTGTTGAAGCTTTCTGGGAGTCACCCCCTCCTCTGTGCTCTTTTCCAAAGGAAGCTTAACAAAGCAGCTGTTCAACAAAGGCCGCCATCACTCTACCACAAACACATCTTAGCAGTTGCCTCCTCTAGGGGACGTTTTATTTACTACCAGACACCTGCAGGAAGCCAGAAGTGCAGCACACCGTACTGCTGACCCCATCTGACTGCTGTGTCAGGAATGCCCTCCTGTACATTTCAGGAAAAGACTGGTAGAACACTTGCCTTGCAAGTCTCTCACGCGCTCTCAGCTAACTGGCATAACTGTGTCAATGCAGCAGGTTCTCTGTGCTTTTTGCAAGCAGCTTCAAGAATTGCTGAATTTAGTCGTAAGTATAAACTAACACTTCATGTGGGCTTCTAAGAACTGTCGCCTCAGACACCAGCTCTGTAACTGAGGGATTACAGCTGCGTGGCAGACCTGTAATAAGAGTCCACATTCACAGCTGAAGTTGATATGTAAAGCACCCAGCAGACAAAAGACAGCTGACACCACAATCCACTTCAGACCACACAAAATCACAGAATCACCAGTGTTGGAAAAGGCCTCCAAGATTGTCCAGTCCAACCGTCCACCTACACCAGTACTTCCCATTAAACCAGGTCCCTAAGTACCATGATGTGAACGTTCCTTGAACACCTCCAGGGACAGTGACTCCACCATCTCTGTGGGCAGCCCATTCCAGTACCAGACCACTCTTTCAGAGAAGCTTCTCCTCATGTCCAACCTCAATCCCCCTGGTGCAACTTGAGGCCATCACCTCTCATCTTCCACTGACAGGACAGGAGAGGTGCAGCCCTCCTATGTACCTCCTTCAAACTGAGGGGTAAAGGCCTTGCTGCTCATTTTGTACTTCCTATACTGATTTCAGCTTTCTTCATCTCACACTTGTCTTACCCAGAGACTGTGACTATTAGAGAATTTACACATGAAGACATTACTTATATAGAAAAGATTTTGTCCAAATCTCCCTCCCAGTACATGACTTTTTCTTTTAAGTAATCTGTTGAAGACTAAAAAAAAAAGCAAAAACAACTCACTTTCCCCACCAAATGTTTGGTCTGTCCAATTTTTTCTGTGTTATCCTGTTAAAAACAGCCTCCAAATCAATGTAACAATCATCATCCGTCTTCAGCAACAAATCAAAACTTGTTGTTTCAACTGTCCTGTAACAGAAAAGTGATGAGTTGCTTGTCTGTAGCCCACAGTTATACAACAAAACACTTCACAGGGTTTTTTTCTGGGGAGCAGAGGAGAAAGGAAGAGATAAGTGAAGACATTGCTTTCCCTCAACTAGCTTATAAACAGTTCCCCTGTTGCCTATGGCTTACTACGTGTCCTATCAAAAGGAGGTGGAGCTGCACCCTATAATGATCTTATGGCATGGATCTGCAGAAAAGAATCTTGCAGTTCTGTTCTGTTCTCCAGTACAGATGGGGGATTTACAAATAAATCTGCCTTAAGCAGTATTGGCCACAGAAGGATATGAATCCCTGGTAATGATGGCCACACAGCTGTTAAAACTCAGTGGTCTGTTCTTCAGGATGAGATGGTCAGTTCAAGGGCAGTACAGCTGTAGAAGTTACACAGAACACCTGAGGAAACAACCTGGTACTTAGGCTTCCTCTACAAAGCATGCTTCTAATAGGAAAAAAACTGTTTGAAACTGTCTGAAATACCCATCATCTGTAAAATAACCAAAGCTTGAGATTCTAGGGATTATTCCTTGGTTTCATCCAACTTTGTTTCAGAGAGTAATTTCAGACAGGAAAGCATTTTCCTTAAGTTTTACAGTACTAAATCCTGAAGATTTTGCTAACCTCTAAGAAATGATCACTGAGATCTACATCTTTAACATTTAATCTCCCTTTTTAGAACTGAAAGCATGTTTCAGTTTTCAGTTACATTCTTAACCACGACATTTGTTAAAGAAATGTAGAATCTCGCCAGCAGCTAAAACTCAGCTGTACTTCTTACTCCATTCAGGATCAATTAATTGAAACAGTTGTCTCAGAATAACATAGATGATATATTATGAAAATGCTTCCTCTCACCCTTTCTTCCCCACACTATGCAATCCTCCTGTCCTTCCCCTCCATTCAGCATGGCTGAGAACACAACTGAAGGACAGCGTCCAGTCCAGGGGCTAACCAGTAAAGAGACACAAATATACTGGCTGGAGAGCATCCAGTGCAGGGCCACTAAGAGAATCTGGGACTGGACCATCTTTCTTATGAGGAAAGGCTGAGAGAACAGGGACTGTTCAGCCTGAAGAAAAGGAGATCAGGAGGGCTCTCATCAGCATCTATAGATACCTGAAGGGAGGCTGTAAAGTCAACAGAACCACGCTCATTTCAGTTGTATCCAACAACATGGCAAGAGGCAACAGGCACAAACTGAAACTCTAAGGTCTAACTCTAAGCTGGCCAAAAAACATCCTTTAGAAAAGTAAAACTGATGGTCAGAAACAAAAGAAATTCAAAGACACAACAATTTTGTCACCTGGACTCTTAGAGCAGAAAGGCCTGCCTTGCCAGTCACACTCATTTAAGGCACCAAATACTTTATTCATTAGATATACTATGTGCCTCAAAACTGTGAGAGAGAAGCATAGCTAGATGAAGGAAATCACATAAGGTATGCACTTTGTGAAAGTGTCATATAATGTAATATGCTGGATTATCTCACACTACAAACAAGGTTCCTAAGAGAAAACACCATTCTTTCAACTTACCATCGGTAGAAGTTCAGTAGTTTAGATGGAACATTTCTGTAAGTGTCAATAACATCTACAAAAACAATATCATCATAGGTACTGCTTTCTTCCTCCAGTAAAGTATCTTCCTTCTCAAGACTTTTTATGTGACTTGTAAACCTTTCTGGGCGACTATGGAGGCTTTTTAACAGAGCATCACCTTCTGAAAGAAGCGGCAGCCATTGTTAAACAAAGATGTGTACCTACATAATATTTTACATATTTCTTTTGGATCATATGCAGCATACAGACAAATCTGAAAAGGTGTTTAATGAGATTACAAAAATCCTACAATCAATTTTAAAATGTATATGAGGTTAAAAGTTGCAGAACAAATAAAAAAGTACTCCTCAGTAACAAAGGAATTCGACCTTTTAAAATTGTTCAATGCAAAAAGCTGTTCACTGTTACTCTTACCAGCAGAGTTTACTCTGTTACTGTTACAGAAACCTCAAAACAAAGAAAATATCCTTTGCTAAAGATAACTAAACTGGCCCTGTTTTGATGTAGCATAGTTGGTCTCTGCTGAACTTCACCACATACCTGACTGTAGGTAAAAGCTAAAAAGATCTTGCAATACTGAACTTCTCGGTAAGAAGAGTTCATTGCACTGAGGAACTTATCCAACATCGGGAGGGATGGGCCTTAGCACATCTCAGTTTATGTTTCTACACAAAAGACAAGATGAGAAGACTGCCCAGCTATATTGCTGTATCTAGCTACGAAAAGACAGGAGTAACACTCTGAAACTCATTGCCTGTATTGGCTATGATGGACAGATGAGGATATATTACAGTATGATGCAGCCAACATCTTAAGAAACTGGAAAGGGCCCTTACAGAGTCTCTGAATGTTCTGCTGAAATAGGTGTGAAACAACAGCAGTGAAGAAGCAGGCTGCATTAGGTAACTGCTGCTTGTTAGTTTGATAGCAAACTTTAATAATTCTGAAAGTAGCAGGACGGGAGCAAATGTGAACATCACCAAGGAAAGATCTCCTGAGGACCACATTGCACACAGAGTTTTAAACTTGGGTTTGGGTTACAGAAAACAAGGACAGAGGAGACTACTGAAAGATGTTGTTTCTGTTAATAAAAAGACAATGAGATTAAAGTCAATTGGAGCAGCTGGCAAATGGCAAACAAAGAAGGCACGGCAGGACGCTGATGCTGAGCATTAAAAAGAAATAATTCTTTTAGTGGAAACAATAAGCTGATCAAGTTAATAGAGTGAGCATTAATTTACCTCAGAAAAGTAACTTAAAGTTCCTGTTTTATAACAACATCAAACGCAGTGCTGTCTGAAAACTTACCTTGAATAGTGTAGATGAAACCACCTGCTATCCCCTCCACACCTTCTGTGAGTTCATGTGGCAACAGCCCTTCCCCTGCCTGTCGAGGACACAATCATGGAAAGAAACAAATTAATTAAACTCTCATTACTGATCTGCTTTCCACTGATTTTAGGGCATGAAATTTCCTGGAAACTAAGAATGGAATGAGTTGAAAACAGTTCTAGTTTAGGTGCCTGCATAACGAGAGACAAAGAGTAGGATTTTGAACTGTAAAATTTTGTGGCATTTTTGAAAGTTTCACTTTAATGCACCCTGAATCCAAAACCACAGTAACAATGGGCATCGCAATTATACTTATCTCATCACCTACTGAAAGACAATGGCTGAACTGCACTCAAAACACAAGAAGATGTCCCATGCTGGCATCATTTCTTGTATGCCCTGGTTCTTTTCCTGGGTAAAGCAAACTTTTGCTCCGAGACGTCAGGGGCCCCAACTGAATTGATGTTTTATAGAGAAATGCAGGAAAGCAAGACACTGAGTTGTAAGAGTTCTAGGAAAAGTGGAAACGTGGTGGAAGAGAAGATAAGCTGACTCACTGTAATGACTCTGAAAACACCCCCTCCATCATTCACCATCACTTTGTGAAGGTTTCTTGAAACAAGGCCCTGTAGATCCTGGCTCTCCCATACAATGGTGCCTTCAAAACTCTGTTAAGAGAGCAGGAGGTGGTTATGCAGGTATTTAAAGACTTTAAAAAATTAAAGAGTTTTGTGTGGATTTTTTTTAATTTTAAAATAGTCAACTTCACAAAATGGACAGCTTGAACACAACGTAAATGTTTTACTTATACTTCAAAAAAAGTCTCAGAAAAATACATCTGTGAAACTCAGTAATACAACCATGCTTTTAGGACTAATCATGAATGTGAATTAGGAACATTAAATTTTTAACAGAAATCTCTACTGCAAAAGCCTTTGCCTTTTTAACATCAGCAAGACGTACGTTAAAACAGATTTGGAAATAAGTGCTGCTTTTTAGTTATCTGCTATAACCAGAGATCAGAGCCTTGAGCATCAGCAACACTCAAAGGAAAACAGTGCCATCTTTATCCTGGCAAAGCTGTCACAAACCACTGTAGTCACAGAATTCTGGCATGTCATCTTGGCAGGCAGGGAAAGGAGAAGGAAAAATAACTGAATCTCTTCAAAACTGAATATTTTTAACTCTTAATTTATGTTATTCCTTTAAAAAAATATACTGCATTTAAAAGCACTTTATCTCAACTTGAAACTCATCCCTCCAGCAGTCCAACTATAACCTATGCAATATAAGACTTCCCAAAGACCCCTAGGAAGAACAAGTGGTATGCTGAACAGCTAAGAGTGGTGGCAATAGTATATTTTCTTTCTTCCTTTCTTTTAAATCATCTCACCTTAATCACAAGGTGGTGTGGAGTTGCAGGGATATTACACTCCTGATTGCTAAATGATGAGTGCATTCAGTTTTGTTTCTCCCAGTTTCATAGGAAAAACCCTGGCACCTCGTATGGGCCTCAGAACAGAAACAACATGTTTCAGCTATCTGTAGATGCATTTCTATTTAATTTTGCCAGCCTCCCAGCTTTATCCCACTTAAGCTTCCTTGTCCATCTTTTCCAGAGGCCCTCCAGTTGCTGACAACCTACCATGCCCAGCTTACAGCCCTGCTCGATTCTTTGCTTTTCTCCAGAAGTAGGTCTTAACATCTGCAACAGTCTCAGAAGTTAATTACAGCTGCATATTTCAGAAGGTTCACATCTATTATTTATAATGTCAGCTTTATAATCTAATAACAGAGCTAGTCAGTGTTCACTCAAGCCCGACTTGCGTGCTCAATATCTTTCCCTCGCTTCTTCAATTACCTGTCAGTTATCAAACCAAATGGGCCACTAAGACATTTCTTAGTACCAGGACTCATAAACATCCACACACAGTGAAACCCATACACTGAATTTCCGTGTTTGCAGAGGATGTCATCCACCATTCTAACTTATTTTTATTTTCAAGTAGGGACTGGGCTTTAATCCCATTTTTACGCCTGATATGAAGACACAACCACTATTCAGTTGTTTAGTAAGCTTCTAAGTCCTTTCACTATTCAGCAATCAGAAATGTTACAACATTAAAATTCTTATTGTTCAGTATTACTGACTTCAAACATGTACCAGGAGTCTTAATCCATTTTTACCAGTGAACCCTAAATGCAAGACGTTCTAAAGCTAGAAACTATCACTACTTTCCAGGCTGGGAGACTTGTAAGCAAATTTTCTAATTACTTCAGCCTTCAGCTATTCTTACTCTAAGCTGTTTAATGGAAACTGAAGCCCAAAAATGCTAAAAGCAAAGCATTAGTGGCACACCTGAGACTACATCATCTGTTTTTCCCCATTTAAATTCCAACCTTGTTGTTGCCAGAACACAGCAGTAATTACAGTGAATACGGAACAGGTGTACCGACGTGATGCAGCCCTGCCAAACTCCTTTCCTAATGTTGAACAGCACTGTCCTTCCTGTCTCTCCAGCTACTCCCCGTCAGTGGTATGGAATACATGTGGCACAGAGTTCCATTCTCATGCAAGCAGCCTTTGGCTTTTTGTCAACACAAACGCATTGCCAGGACTTGGCTGTAGGAAGCCCACGTGTGAGTTTTAGTTATCTGCTGGTGGTGCTGCTCTTCTGTGCCTACAGTCGCTGCAAAGTGGAACGATCAGTTCAGCCTCCAGCAATCTGGCTTGCCAGATGCTTCTTCGGTGCTGTATTTCTCTCCCTTTCCTCCAGATGAGGAGAAAGAGCAGCACTTCAGTTGGAAGATGAATGAAGCTCTTCAGCAGTTGGTGCGATCCATTAATTCTTGAAGGTGCGAGGGCAGAGAATAGATATTGTCTCAGAAACCATCTTGTGATAATTAAACCGCTCACTAAATTTACTGCTAAAGAAGTAGGTAGGAACACGTGGGCGTTCTCTCTCTTCTGAATCATCTTTTATGCTTCAGCATCTTAACTACCACAGAAGACGACATGCTGTGCATAAACCGTATTAATCTACATTAGAAACATCACGTTATCCTGTAAGCATTCAGCGTGTGACATATATCAGATTAAGGATGCCCACACAAAGAAATAAATGAATGCTAATATCCTCTTCCTAAATGAAATATTTCCCATCTGCCTTTCACGAAAAATGCAGTCATTTATATCCAAATTACAACTGCCTAGAATTTTAATGTCTCAGAACAAAGACTAAGAGGAGTAAGTCTTCCTTGTTACACCAGCAAATTACTGAGGAAGCAACACTAAAAAAAAAAGTCTAAAACCTGATTAAGATGACAAACCAATTAATCAGCAGCAGCCCTCTTAAGAGGAGCGGGCTTCCAAATGCAGTCATTTGTACAGAGCCAGGGAAACAAATCAGGGATGAAACTGGCCCAAATGTCTTCCCCTCCCCTTCAGTTTTCTCTCTCATTATATTCTTTCATACAACATTTAACTTCTGCCATAAAAAACAACCCAGACCCAAAGACAACTTATGTAAATAGCAGCAAAGACCCAATCGTATAGAAGAATACTTAAATGAAGAAAAACAGCGTAAAATGGCAGTTGACATATTAAAAGTGGTGCTGCTGGTCCAACAGGAAAAATTCCTGCACCCAGGAGGATCTACTGAACTGGAATCCTCATTCTGAGTCAACTTGTATTCACTAACCTTTCTCTGTAACAATATCAGAATGTTTTCCTTTGTATATTCTGTTTCTTCTGTGTTTGATCATGTTCCTTCCCAAGCTGCCACAACTAGAGCCCTATACCAAAACCCATCTTGGACTGAACCTCCCAAAGCCAATAAGAAGAAAACAAACAAACAAACCCTTCAGTCCCTGGCTGTGACAGCTTGGCTAAAATGGTATCTCAGGACAATTGAGAATGCCAGTGCTGTCATTACTGCCTAGAATAAAGGTCTTTCCCAAATTTCTGAGGGGCACAGCCACAGAATGTTGACATGTTTTAAAATACGAGTTTTACCATGTGAAAACCCACAGCCTACACTGTGCCACACATCCTCCAGCTTATATTTTCACAAGACTCTACCAAAGACCTTGAAGTTTTCCTGCGTGATTCAATGATGGAACAATTTCCTTGCCAACGTTGTTCAGAAACACAACTACTGAAATCTCAGGGGATCTAAGTAAGCACATCTTAATAACTATTTGGCTAACACTGTCATTGTGACCATAACACACCACTGTTGTGTCCAAGACCCTGGAAGCAGAAACATCTTCTCCAACTAATCGCATTTTCCTTTTTAACAACTGGTGGTAAACAAGATGGTGAAAAAGAAATTCTGGACCCCAAATATGAATACCAGAGACCAGAGGTTTTCACTTGCCCTTTTCTGCCTCGAGCACAGGTCAGTTCTATTAGTCAATCACTCTGGCTAACTTGAAAGAACCGAAGGCACTTCTGACACCATGCATACCTCTGGCAAAATGAACTGCTCCACTGGCTTGTACCACAGTCTGTTCACTTGCACTCCACAGCTTGGTGGGCTAAAGCGCGCACTGAAGAGAGCTTCCTGTGAACAACAAAGGCAGTAAAGTGCTGTGAGATTAGGCAAATCTCATCATCTCAGTTACAATGAAACAGACTTAAGGCATCCTATAAAGATTACTGAAAACTGTCTTCTTATGAGACCCCATGGCATTCAAGCATTGGACTGAAGAGAGGGAAGCAAGCAACAAGAGTGCGAGCTCAACCAGAATCCAGCCAAGGCAGCAGATCATCTGGAACACTCAGTGTCCCAGATAACAGACTTCCTATCTTCTGTTTAAACAGCTGACTGCTATTTGCAACAGAGGATGCTGTCCCCTAAAACTTAATTAGGACTATATCAAATAGGCCACCGAACAGCTCTTAGGTCGTAAAAGAGCGACATAAAGATGCTGCATCACCAGATTTGCAATCTTTAGAAAAGTCTCCAAGCTTTCCTATGATACTAATTTTTCACCTTCACTGGAAGTAAAAACCTAACAGCCTAATAACTTGATCTGTGTTAACATTTAGTATTCTACCATTTAGCAAACATAAATCTGATTATATTATACCTTTTTTTTTGTATTATAAAACCACCTCTCATTATTCATTCATAAAAGTCATACTTCGGTATATTTTCTGCACTTAATTTTAATTATTTTCTTAAATTTACAATTCTCTCTAATGTATCACTGCCATGAGCCTTGACACTCACCCACCAACTTATTAGGAGAGACAAATGCAAAATATTAAATGCAGTGAACACCACAGGATCACAGCACGGCTGAGGTTAGCAAGGAACCTCTGTGCTCCATGTGCTCCATCCCCTGCTCCAGCCAGGACACACAGAGCAGGGTGCCTGGGGCCACATCCAGGTGGCCTTTGCAGATCTCCAGGGAGGCTGGAGCAACCTGTGCCAGTGCTCTGTCACTTGCACAGCACAGAAGTGCTTCCTGATTATGCTCAATTATTTTTTTTTCCCACCAGACACTAAATTATGTGTGTGCTATGCCCACATCTGAGCTTAGAAGTTAGGGGAATTATCACTGTTTGAATTGCATCAGGGGAAGCTCATTACCTGTAAAAAGCAGCACTTTCAGAAAAAAAAAGCCAAAATGCCAAAGAATAGACAAGAAAAAATTCAGACATACACTGCACATCTTTGTCCCAAAGTCAATGCATTTTTCTGGGCATGTGTTTTACATGTATTTAACAGATTTTTTTTTATTCCTTAATACCTATTAATATTTTAGAATCTCAAATGTAACCAGAAGTGTAGCCTGGAATTAGCTATTAGTGTTCGTTCAAAAAGCATTTAAATTTACTCATAGTACTTTATGAAACTGTTTTGATTTCCTTTTCTTTTTCTCACCTGTACTGCATATATATAGGTGTGAAATAAGAATTTATGATGCAACTGAAGTAAAATACAATTCCTGTGCTTGCCATTTAAGTATTGCTCTTCTAAATCACCAACACAGCATGTTGCTTTCTGTAAGAAATAAGTTTGCAATACAGACAATATGCCTCAGTTCACTTGTAAAAGAAAAGTGCAATACTCTACCTCATGTTCTGCCTGGTACAGTTTGACAGTGATGTTCCTCTGGAATCCCACCCCATCAGCTTCATAAAAGACCCCAAGACTGGTGATGACAATGGGGTAAAGCACACGGAAGTTCACGCTGACAACTCTGTCCTCAGATAGCACAGAAGGTGTGTCCTCAGGGAGGCTGAATGCTTCAATTTCCTGATTCAAAACTAGATGAAAAAAGAAAGGACAGAGATAATGTGAGAAGATTTCATAGCTCTGGAACTGCATATACACAAAGCACCTGGATACACGCAAAGCATGCTGATTAGCTTCCATGGCTGGCAAGTGCACAAGGATAACCAAGTGCTGGAGGAGAAGAAAAGACAGCTGACTGCAGACTGCAGTAAGGAGAAACTCCCAGTGATGCAGCAGTCTGCAGGTTACCAGCAATAGCAAGCCATTGCCTATGCATCCACAGAGAAAAACAATAAATTCACAATGTGAAGATGTAAATGCTTCTTGATCATGTATATGTCTGTGTATTAATATATTAAAATAATTATGTACCAAAATGGCATACATTTTTGCTCAACTTGGCTGCCTGTTTTAGCATTATGCCCTCCCCCGTGCCCTGAGGCAATGGTTATTCTTGGGAGACTGGCTAAGCAGAGGTTATGCCATTCATATCCAAAGGTTACAGAAATTACTCTGGCTCCACAGCCAGGCAGTCCTTAGATAACTTGTAATTAAAGAGCAAAATTAAATAGAAAAAAAAAAAATGTCAGGAAGAAATTTGTAATTTTAGTTAAAGTATTTTTGTAAGGCAGCATTTCACTTTGCTTCTTTATTTCTATCAGCCAGACTTGCTTGGAACTCATTTCACCAACAGAGCCTTTTCTTGCCTTCCTACTGTCTGCACTCATGTATGGTACTGGACTGCGTCACCGAAGCTCCCTCCAACTTGATTTCACACAGGGATATAGTAAAAAATGTATAATAAAAATATATCACATGGGAGAGACCATTCCTTGATACAAGAAGAATGCAAATTCATTAGAATCCAACAGCCTCCCCTTCACACCCTCAAGACCTCCCCTCTCCATGCCTGCACTTGGCACTTACAGGAAGGTTGTGTGACCGTCAGGACAGCAAATTCTAGACAGCGTTCATTTAAGGAATATCCATCTCAGTTAAGCACCTCAAGTTATTTTCATAAAAGGTGATCATTTCTAGTTCAGATCATAGAATTTTTAGAAGTTAACTTCTATACCTGGATTACTGATGTTCAGAAGCTTGCAGGAGTAGGGGTCTTCTCTGTCCTCCACTGGCACAGCACAACCACGTGCACCTATTATAAACTTCACAAGGACACTAAAATAATTTGGTTTTATTAACACCAGTTCTTTTCCCTCCTCCCTTCACCTTCAATAAACTTATTTGATCACAGCAGCCCACCTTCCCCAAGATTAAGATTTAAAACCCCTGAAGATCAACAATGAGGGTCTCTGCATACAGAAACCGTATGAATCCCTGTGTGGGGGCTCAGCTGCAAACACAGAACAGCCTTTTACACAAGGGCACAGGAATACTGGCCACCAGGATCGGGATTGTTTTCAGCCCCAGTCCTGACAGTGCAAGTCAGGAGACAATAAGCAGTACAACCAGCAAGAGCATCGACCTCCACCCAGTCTTTCACTCAGCAGCTAAATATCCTCCTCAGATTCCATCTAAACTATGAAAGGTCACATTTTCAGATGATCAAAGCAGCTATGCTTCATGCTGTACTGCACACCAAATTTGTGAACAGCAAATGGCTTTCAGTATAAGGCAGGTACTTAGAGGGGAGGCCTATAAACTTCACAGTGGTTCCAGGAATGAACTGCAGAATTTTCTCAGTAAAAAATGTCTGGTCTGCAGATTGACAGGTCTATGTGGTGGTCAGGAAGGGTACTGCTGGTATACTTGTGTCAGTGGGAAATACACCTAAACTTTATCTCAACTTCACAGTTGAAGCTGTTAAAAACATTTTGTGGTGCTCTCACCAAAGACAATTGTGCTTGCTTTCAAGTATTCTGGGTTACTAAGCAAGTCAAGCTGCATACCATACAAAGCACACACTGCAACGTGGAAAAGGGAAAGTCTGATACATCACTAATGAACAACAGCAATTAATTGTAAAAATGAACAGCAGCGAGCAGTTGAACCATCAAAAGTTTCTGTATACAGCTGTACAGTTAGAATTTCCTGTATAAAACAGTTCCAGCCCGCAACAAGCGGTATTTTTATACAGCACTAAGCAGATTTTAAAATGATCGGAACATAAAATGCTCAAAATGAAGGGGAAAAAATGGAAATCCTTTTTTAAAAAATGATTAAATCAAGAGATTTATGCATAATATTGTTTTCACAGCCCCAAAAGTTCAAAACACTAGAGATTACCGTTGGCTCAGTGTTGGGTGTTGTTTCAAGTGCTGGAACCAAGTGTTCCTTATAACACTGCGCAGTTCATGATTGTGGCGAGCTGACAGAACACCTACAACAACATCATAATGTTTCAGCTTCCACTGAGGAAAGAAGGCCAGCGGACCTAGAAATATAAAGTAACAACAGGTACGTTATATGCACGATTCTGAGCTGCAAGCAGTAATTAAAATGCACATCAAAAGCAAGAGTACCGAGTACCTGAAACACTAAAAACAAGAGATAAAATTACTGTTGCATTCTTGGTTCAGAAACAGGAAAACATCTTCAGCACACCAAAACCTTCGCTATCAATCTGTAAAAACACTCCTGGAATGAACAAAGCAGGTCAGAAATCCTGTGGGTAAGGTACAAGGTCCTACTGTGCACTCTGCCAGTCTCATGGGAACTCGAGCCTCCTGCTCGCTTGCAGGCACTTCTTTATCCTAAAGCCTGGGCACCTGGTACAAAGCCTTCACTGTTATAATTTACCATGATTCTACCCAGAAGAAGAAATATTTAAACCAAGCCTGTCAGATTCAAAAACATGCCAATTTTTCCTCTGTTTGTTCTTAAGGCTGCTGGACCCCTCAGCTTCACCACTTCACTCTACCACGCCGAGGCCTGTTGTTTCCAGCTGCTCGAAGCTGGGCAGCACCGTGTGCCTTCACACAGGGTCTGACATCCCTGCACAGTCTCTGGACATCACAGCCAACACTTGTAATCCATGGTTTAGCTTGTGCTGGTTTAACTTAGAGATCACAAAACCTGAGAACAGCCAGGAAGTAGCTCAATCAACATCCAGACTTGCAGAAGAATACTTTTTTGCTCTAGGGTGTCTTCATAATGAATTGCACCTGAGACCTGAATCCCACAGCCAAATAAAACAGTGCTCTGCTACTGATTCCTAGGACAGCACAATAGCATGGCATGTAGACTGTGGTGCTTCTACAGGCAAATCTTTCTCAGTCTATTTCCCACTAAATATTTCTGTTCTGAGCATGCAAATAGTGATTTTCAAGGGAAAAGAAGGTTTAAGTTCCATATTATTTAAATGAACTTGTGCTGGCAAGTTTATCGGTAACTTAAGCTGAGCATTAACATATTGAGAAGAGTTTACATCAGCTTAGACTCAAAAGGAATTAAACCCAAGCAGTGATCCATTATTTCCATTCTTCAGCATCAGTTTTTCACTACATTCAACTGCTATACCTCGTATAGAAATGGCAGACTGAATGGGTGGCAAGGTTCAGGGATATTATTTGTGTGCTGATGGAGCTAAGTCCAAACTGGTTGCCCTATAAAACACACAGAGAAACTTGTGTATGAAACACATCATTCAATCCAAACACAGTTTTAGCCTTCCAGTAGGCTGCTAAATACTGACTGCCTGGAATCCCTGCAAGTCTTCAAAGGCCACTAAATAACCAAGATCTGCCACAACTCCACAACAGAAGTACATGATACAGCCACACGTCTCTAAGACTACAACATTACAACAAATTCCTCTAAGGTCTCATAGCTCTTTCTCACACATTCCTGTGATTATTCTCTCAACAGCCTTAGCTGCAAGCCTCCAGCACAAATCTCACAGGAGGACACACGTGTTTTCTGACTGCACATTAGACACTGTTTGTACAGATCCTGTTTTTAAAATATCACTTTTAATACAGATCCTGTTTTTAAAATATCACTTTTAATTCAAAGCAGAGCAATTTCACCAAACCAAAATTTAAGAAAAATGAAACTCTGCACAGATGTCCATGGGATGACTTCATTTAGAATACCATAAGTTGGCATCAATCAATTAAAACAAAACAAAAACCTACTTGAATCAAAAATACAGTTTTTTTTATTCAGTTTATATTTCAAAATGAGTGAAGCTTTGTCTTACGAACCATTCACGTGGGAACAGCATTAATATAGCAGATGCTTCAGAATCAGTATCCTACCGCACTGAGAACAGTTCTCCTGTTTTAGGCAGTCTCTTAGCTTTGTAAGGTAGTGTTACAGCAGCCCATACTCAGAAGATTTTCTTTTCTGCCCTTGAGGGTATGCTGCTGTAGTTTTAAAACCACTGAGAATGGAAAAAGAAAGAAGAAAGAAGAAAGAAGAAAAAAGAAAAAGGCCACAGGAAAGCTTAATTTTTCAAAACTTTGATGAATGAGCTCCTTACTTGGTAGCAAAGGTTTCTACTTTCTGCTGAGAAGTAGTAACAATACTTGCTAAGCTTTCTGGAAAACAGATTCAGATGTTTCTCTCTGAATTAGTATTATCAAAAAAGAGCAAGAAAAAGTCAGAAAGGTGGGGGAAAAAACCATGAAGCTATTATTCACTTATACATACAATTTAGACATGTCACTTATATGATCTGATGCAGCATAAGTCACAAGAAAACAATGCTGACCTCCAAGTCAATAGTAACTAAGTATTTATATAAGAAATCAATACTTGACACTGGGGACCAAAGTGAATTATCATATCTTCTATTTTTGTGCATTCTTAGGCCAAAATGTGAAGCACTAACAACAAGCTTAAAAAATACATATCTACTGTATTGCTCTTAACTTGCATTGATTGTACAAGACAACCAAGCCATTACAATTTCCAGTTACAAAACAAAGGGAAAACTGCAAACGTTGTTTTTTTTGGTGGAAGATGGAGAAGGTGAGCAGAAGCCTAATGTTAGCTATGCTACTGGCTCTCTGCATGATCCAGTGCAAGTCTCTGCCACCTTGCACTACTTACACTCCCATTTGCTTCACAGAGAAAGTACTTTACAGGCATGTGGTTACAGGTCTGCTAACTGTGGAAAAACCAGACGCGAAAAGAAAACCAAAAGAACAACAACAGGAAGACTATATATCACATTCCATGTTAAATCCTAAAAGTGCCACCAACTGAATGGATGCAGGAGGGAAAGCTTTTTTCAGTTAAAAGGCCACGCTCCCATTAGTTGCCTTGCTTTGGAATTCTTAGGTCTGCGTGGCAGGTGCATCAAGCAGCCAAGGACTTCTCAGTAAAGTGTAAGCAGCCAAACATGCAGTGCCTACCCCACGCTCTCCCAGCATCAGGCACAAGTTGCTTTCACTGACACTTTGCTTAAGTCCGTTATCCCACAGCAAAGACTATGAAGATGTGAATGGAGGCAGCCTGTTTCCCAGCCACTGAGATCTATTTTGTTCTACACAGAAACCATAACGAGTACTTCTGTCAGCACTAAGAATGACAGAAGCCCAGCCTGCCAGAATCTTGTGCCACACGCCTAATTAGTTCTTTCAGCAGCTTTTCTTAGGCTGGGGTATTTGTAAGGACAGGCTCCCACACAGTTCTCTGACGTCTGACCAAACACGTATCTCTACTGGTGCAGTGTTCACCTCAGTACGACCTGCCATAAGCTGGCACAGGATGTGAAACCTGGGGAAAACACCAGTCTTTGTGACCTCCACCTGTCTGTCAAACATGACTGAGAGCTATCAATGGATCAAAGTCAGGAAGAAATGCAGGAGGAGGGGAATACATCCATACAGCACAAAGATGTGCCCTTAGAAGATGAGGCTGAAAACAAAGCAGCGCCTCCTGATGAGGTGACTGTGGGAAGAGGTCGCTGCCGTGAGTCAGCCTGCTGGCCCTACTTGGATGTGAACCACCTCATCTGCAGCCAACAGCTCCAGAAGTATTATTTCCCACACTACAAATATTAACAAGCATCTCTCCTTCCTGTGAGACTGACTCTCAACAAAATGTCAAGCTAAGCTGTTAATTATATTTACAGCCATTACAAGGACATGAAAAGATTGAGAGATCATTTAGCTTGATTTTGTCAATAAACAAAGTAAACGTGATCTTGCTGCACGCATCTCTACTGATGAGTCCCTGAGCAACTACTAAATCTGCACGATGTTTTCAGACAAGTTCTACCAGGAGCACAGGCCCCAAAGTGACCCAGTACCAACACACTTCATGGAACCGGACAAAGAAGAGACTCACCTGGAGCTCTTGCCTACAGAGGCCCAGCACCGCATGCCTCACTGCACTATCAGGCAGTAATCCTCTGCTGGCAACTGCAGGACGAAGCCAGCTATGCAGAATGCTGGGCTCTGCGCCTTCTGCCATCCTGCAGCCACCCCCTTGTGCAGGTCTGTCAACGGACAGAACTAAGTAGGCTGCTCAGAAGTTAAGAATATTCTCAACTAATCCACTTTGTAAGACTCCAAAGGAACACCCCCCACAAATCCAGGTGTTATCTTTGCCTATTCTTGTCACTTTGAAGATGTATCCCTGCTTTTAAATGCCTTTCTCATCTGTGCTGCTTTCTGAAAGATCCAAACAAACACGGAGGAAGGAATTAACTGAATATAAAGAAGGTTTGTATTCACAGAGTGCTGACACACACAGAAAAAGAACAAACCAAAGAGCAAAAGCAGCTCTCTCTCCACCTCTAAACTTCTTCACTTAAAGTAATCTGCTGTAGCTCATCTGCATTACAGGTTTTTGTGTGAGCAGAGCTGCATGACCTCATTGCAGGACCTACGTTAAACCAGAGCTAAAAACTAACAAGAAGTGCACGCACTCTGCTCTGCAGGAGCGCGGTACTCCTTAACACAGACAAGCCTTTAAGCAAGCTTTTAAGCACTTATGGATTCAATGAAAAAAACCTCTGCAGGCAGAAGATTTATTTATTAATTTTACATTAATGTAATTCCTTTAAGGAAATAGAACAGTGGGGTCCTATAGCATTGCAAAGCAGCAGTTGCAATACTGGCAGGCCGACAGTGCTCTGAACACCATCAACCATACAGCACTCACACTATTCCAGGCCAAGCCTCAGAAGTGTAGAGGCAAAAGGAACAAAGCAAATCCTTTTTGCGACACCTGAAGTGATGAGCAGCACCTTTACCTGTTGAAGAGTAATTACCAACCTCTGAATACAAAGCCAGCTCCCAGAGAAGGATGCTTGCTTCCTTGTGGCTGTCCTAGTCAGTAGGCAATTTAGAAGAGCTTCCTTCAGCCACTACCCTGGCTGCTCAGCTATGACACAACTGGTGAGCATCCTTTGGCTCTTGCTCTAATGCCAAAATGCATTAAAATGCATTTCTAATGTTGCTTATCAGGAGTTTGCAATGTATCAGATAGAACAGTTGCAAGACTCAAAAAAAAAAAAAAAATCCTAATTCAGTTGACAAATATTGGATTGACAATTATCTCATGCTCATCAAAGGTGAGAGAGTTGGTTTTGTTTGGCCTGGCCCAACCCTGAAAACAATGTTCTGGTAAGATCTTATGAACCAAGGCAGGGAACAATGGACATCTCAGGCAGAACCACACAGCTAGAGAGCCAACACCAAGCCTGCCTGCTGCCAGACAGTTTCAATCTCCAAGGCCATCAGACTAATCAGCCTTAACATGCCTACAAAAGATGAAACAACTCTATGATCAAGCAATACACTGCTCTCTGACAGACAGGGTTAACAGATGCCAAGAACATTTCCTCTTAACGTTCTCTCTTTTTGGCAGAATTTCTCCTTACGAAGCAAAGTTTTATTCATAACCACATGATTTTTCTACTTTTTGTTATTTCCATGTCAAAAAGCCAACAGTGGGTTCAGCTCTCCCTGCTCTCTCATCTGACAAGTGCACAGGCCAGTCCATGCAGGACATGGTCCTGGTTCTGTGAGGCAAGTCACTAATTGCCAGCATAACCAACTCTGTATGTGGATCCATTAGGACAGTGCTGGAAAAGTACGTGCTGAACCACAGGACAACAGATGGCACACAAGCAGCTTCAAAAAAAAAGGTGTTTCTTAATCTGCTCCGTAATATTCACTAGTAAAAGACTGACTTTAACAGAACCACAAGGGCCACATTTTAGCTGCCACATACCCACAGAAACACAACTGGAATTATGTCTGAAAAGGCATTACCATCAGCAAAGCAGCTTGTTACATTGAACCTGTGGGGCATTTGATTAGGTACAGTAACTGAAGGCTTTTATTTCCTATCAATTAGAATCGTGCCATCAATTAAAACCCACAATTAGCAATGAACCCACATGGAGTGTGAAAAGCAGGTCTGTCTGTTCTTTCTCAAGTTTCTGAGGTCATTTTATAATTAGCTGCTATCCATGACTTTTACAAAAATTAACCAAAACTTCCTACCCACGAAATTTCCTTTGGATAGAACCTGTTTGTAACCAGTCAGACTTCAGTTAAACCTAAATGCACCTTCTTGCACATCTTGCTCAGAAGCACGAATTACAGCCCCATTCACTGGTAAAGAAAAGGAGCAGAGAGCCAGGAGTCAGGACACTACGTCAGCAGCCAGTGCCTTTCATCTCAGGGCTGATCCTATTTACTTTTTCCAGTTAATAAGTAGAGTGTACAAGAAGTATACTGGCAGTATACTGGCTTCTGCAGCAGTGGGGTGAAAGTCATCATGAACACAGAGGACAACCACATGCCACAGCGGGCCTAAGTGTGCAGGCAGGCTACAGCCTTTCACATGGGCAGTCAGGAAGAAGGTTTTATTAAAGGAGGCTCTTCCAATGAAGGAGAAGCAGAAGAAGCAGGACAAGCAAGACCATAAGCTCCTGGAACAGCCCTTTCTAAGGCAATTAAAATCCAAGCGAACAAACATAGCAGCCCCAACCCTTTTTTAGATAAACATAGACTATAGAGCTGCCATTTAAACATGAAGATTAAGAGCTGCTTATTAGAAAGGTTGAGTACAATGGGTAGTCAGAGATGGCTCTTTCAGTCTTGTGTTCATGAGTCAGTTGCGTCAAGGTAAATTATTGTTATAACAGGCCATCAGATTTTAATAGAAGTTTCCATTCTGCATCTATGTGTATGCATGCACAATGGTTCCTGAGAGGAAAAAACTTCTCAAAAAGTAGAACTGCTCTTCTATTGCTTTCAATCTGTGCTGGGGCAGTTTTTGCAACTGTTGAGACACTACACAGGAAAATGAAACACCAGGGAATACACAGATAACGTGCTTCTATGTCACAGCTACTATAAAACATTGTCCCACAGTCAAATCTATTCTTATTGTGAGGGCAGAGTCCTCCTTAAAAAACAACATGAAAACCAGGCCTGTGGAGAGCACATATCTCATATTGAGCATTTTTCTACCAACGATGGAAATTTACCTTTTATGAGAAGTGTCAGTTTTCCTTCCCTCCGCA
This sequence comes from Lagopus muta, assembly GCF_023343835.1. Taxonomy (NCBI): domain Eukaryota; kingdom Metazoa; phylum Chordata; class Aves; order Galliformes; family Phasianidae; genus Lagopus; species Lagopus muta. The sequence continues at coordinate 72,399,311 of NC_064434.1, forward strand.
CTGATACATCACTCTGTTAACTACAACCCCTGCACAAACTAAATGCATGCTTATTGTCCTTCTACCAAAAAAAAAAAAAAAAAAAAAAAAAAAAGCACTATTGAATGCAATATAGTTTCATGGTAACATGCACAAACTCCAACACAAATGCTAACAAGAAATCCCAGAACAGCAAAGCTTCTTCCCCATCCAAAGCTGAGAAACCTCTGCTTTTGCTTTAGAAATCTCAACAGAAAACGTCACCATGATGCACTGGAACAGGTTGCCCACTGAGGTTGTGGATGCCCCATCCCTGGAGGCATTCAAGGCCAGGCTGGATGTGGCTCCAGGCAACCTGGTCTAGTGGTTGGCGATCCTGTACATAGCAAGGGGGGTGAAAACAGATGATCATTGTGGTCCTTTTCAACCCAGACCTTTCTATGATTCTATGATTGTGATTCTATGAGATTTCACACAGCCACCTGCAGCTCCCACATGCTGAGCTTACAAGGGCTGCACCATGGAAGACGAATGACACAGTGACCCCCAGCATCCAGAGGAACCTCAGCCTCAGAACAACAACTCCTGTGACAACTTAGAATCCCCTCCATAAGGGGCACACAGGCACAGCCACACACCATGTCTCCAGAGCACCCCAGCTCCCACCCTGCTCGCCCCACACCTGCGGTACCCAGCCGTACTGGAGGCCTGCAGACTCGGCATCGCTGCGTACAGAACCTGCCCCAAAGCATGGCTCTGTCACCCAATGGGCTGCTGGGTCTCTCAACAGAGCTCGAGGACAAAATACTCTGTTATCTCCGGATCGTTTCCCAGACATCCTATAAAAAGAACATTTCTTAACGCTCCCAGACAGCACCTACGGGCGTCTGACAGAAGTTTCTCCCCAAGCAGACGCTTATTTCCACCCGCCGTGCAGATCCACGGCCTGAAAACCACAGGTCGCACGACGAAGAACGCCACGCGGCCCTTACGGCTCTGCTTTCACTCGCGCCGGCTCGCACCCCAACTCTATAAGAAGCTCTCCGCCGCCCCGCAGGACCGGCTAGCGCGGGCTGCCCGTCCCGGAGCAGCGCGCAGCGGGACGCGCTGCCGGTCGGTCGGCAGCCAGCGCTGGAAGCAGCCGCGGCCCCTCGCCGCCGCCGGCAGCCGTTTAACGGCCGGCCGCGGCTCCCGGCTCCCCGCCCCGCTCGGCCCCAGTCCCGCCGCGGGAGCGCCTCCGAGCAGCCCCTGCCCTACCTGCCGGCCGCCTCCCGGGGCCGCCGGGGCAGCTGAGCAGCAGCCAGAGGTGCAGCGCGACCCCGAGCGCACAGGGGCACAGCAGCACCAGCCAGTTTCGCATTGGCCGCCGCCGCAGCCGGCCCCTTCCCCTCCGCGCCGGGACTACGGGCCCGCTCGGCGGAACGCGGCTCCTCCTCTCCGCGCCGCCGCTCGGCCGGGCCGGGCCGAGCTCCGCTGCCCCGCGGCCGCTGGGAGCTGCAGTCCCGCCCCAGCCCCGGCGGGCGGCGGCGGCGCGGGCGGCGGCGGCGGCCGCCTACAGTCCCCAGAATGCCGCGGGAGGTTGAGACCGGCGGGGCGGGGGCGCGGCGGGAGAGCGGCGTCCTCTGCCTCGAGGAGGCGCCGGGGGAGCAGGGCTTCGCCTCGCCTCGTGCGCGAGCGCGGCGGGCAGCAGCCGCGCACCTGGCCGCCCCGGGTCTCCTCCCGCCGTCGGGAGCGAGCCGTGCCTCGGACGGCGCGTGGGGACCGGGCGGCGCGGGAATCCCCCAGGGCCCCTCTCTCCTCACGGCAACTTTTATTTACGCAGGGTACCAAAACATCAGCGCTGACGCGAGATCCTTATATAACCGTGCCGAGGGAGGGCTGTCTGCTGGCACACCGCTCTGCTGGCACCGCGCGCTCTGCGTTCCACGTTTGTGCCGTCTGGAAAAATCTTCGTGCGACCATCCGGCGGGGCGCCGCGCAGAGCTGAGCCCGGCGCTGGTCGCACTGCCGCTGAGCTGAGGCGCGGCGTCGGCCGCCCGCCTCAGTGCCGCAGCCCCGCCGCCCCAGCGCGCCCGTGGCACGGCTGCGTGTGGGCATCTCACCTCAGCGCTGGGCTTTGACAGCCCGTCCTCCGCGCGGCTCCGCGTAAAGGAGAAAGGACTTTGAGTTAAATCAGCGCTTCGCGGTGAAGATGCCTCGGCACGGCGCTTAGAGCTGACAGACGTGGCGGTGCCACGGAGAGAGACGAAGGAGGGACGCCGCACCTGGAGCAAGCTCCCAGGCGGCCGCAGACCCCATTTTACGTGCCCCTCCCTTACTGGCACCTCAGCTCTCCTACGTGGCTGATGGCAAGGCCACGAAGCCGTGAGGTCGTGCATGCCTGCCCCATTGCCAGGAATGACTGCCCTCGGTTGTGCTTGGAATGCATGAGGCTCTTCTCTGTCATTTGCGTTCTTGCACTCAGCCTCAGAAAAGCAAGAAAACAACCCTCCTGGTTCATCTTTCTTTGTGCAACACTAGATTTACCTGCAGAGGTTTCCTTCAAAAAGTCATGGTATAATAACAGCATCGCTTTCCAGAACAATCCCTTACTAATCCAATAAAGGCAAGAGGGTGCTTCACTTTGGCAGAGAACTGCATCAGCACGTCAGCACTCAAAACCAATTGAGTGAAATACTTCATTCCAGCAAGGAATCTATTATTTGGCTACAATCCCATGGAGGATTTCAAACAATTGATATGTCATTACCATGGCAGGACAATGGCCAAGATGTGATGGTAATTTTCTTGATTTGGGGAAGGCATTTAGGAGATGTTAATGGTCCAAGCTGTCTTGCATCTAACCCACAACCACTACTTGCTGAAGCTGGGTAGCCACAAGGGTAACTTCACCTTATTAAACAAGTTTCAATAATGTTGGATGAAGGAGAGCATAAGATTATTGATACCTTGAGAAGTTATTAATCTATCTGGTCCTTCTGAACACAGACAGCAAAGAGAAAGGTCTCCTTGACCTTCTGCATGGTGAATCTACCTGAAAAAGTAGTGTGGATAAATAAGCTTCTCAGAAGCTAATGTATAAACTAAAAGTTATTGTGTAACAGCCCTAAGGCTTAAATGAATGCTTCCTGAAGCTATTTTATCAGAAACACATAATTTAGTCATTGAACCTCTATGAAGTATAATTAAAAGAAAGGATTGAGTTTGTAGAAAAGAAGCCTAAATCTGTTCTTGAAAAAATCAAGCTGTGAAAATGATTGGAAAACATTTAAAGTCCTTTCACATAGCTTAACTAAGATTCATTTTTCAACAGGAGTGAGATATTGAAAGGAAAAACCAATGACTTTATCATACGTATTTTGGGTATAAACAGGAAAAAAAAAACACGTTGGAAATACATCTGCTTTATTGTGTTTGCATACATGAACATATTTAATATGCAATTGAGTGTGTATTTGTCAGCAAACAATAGCAGTAGGTAAAGTATTTGCACAAATATGCTATTGGTATTAATGGCTACACTTGCCTTGCCCTTCTGCAGATTCAGCTGCAGAAATAACAACAGGTCCAACAGCTGTCACTGCTGTACATTTGCTTGTACTCCTCATACTTGTATGTTAAGTTTCCTCCATGGGCAGGTGAGCTGATGGGAACTTAATTATAAATACGTCCAGGAATTATAATTACTTGCAGACAAAACAGAGGATCACATTCCTCAATACCTTGCTTTCTATACAATAATATACTCACAATGTATTGTTCAGTCAAAACATACAATTTTCATTCTGTTCTTACTGTGCACATGTATTCTTCTGATGTTACAGACTCAGATTGTCCCTCTGGCACATGAAGCACAGCACAACATGTTGGGCACAGGAACTGGAGAGAGAGGAGACCGAAATGTAAGTCCCCAGGCTGCTTGCAAACACAAGATGCTTCTGTTAAATTTGCATAATGTCTCTGGGTAGGCATTGTCCTTTCTGACACATCAGAGCTGCAGTTACACACCATGATCAGCCTGTCTGCAGCATTCAGATTTTTAATGTCTGTTAGCCCATGTACATAATTCTCATAAGCTAAACTCATAACCTAGACAGATTCACTGTGTGTATTGAGGGTTACCAATCCTTTCTTTAGGATCATCAGAAGATATCGATCTTGTTTATTTTCCCAAATGGAAGCAATGTTTCCCTGCTTCCCCTTTCTGCTTTCAGACCAGGGTGAAGTACAGAAGCAGGTGAGTCCCTGGACTCCTCTTCTTGGTTGTTTAATGGAGTCAGTATAATTGGGATCTGCTGAGGACAGAAAGGAATTCCTGTGAAAAAAGATCTCTGGAAGGCAGGCTGGAAGGCAGGCAGGCTTCTCTCTGAAGGGCTGCCAGCTCCTATAGCTAGCAGCAGGAAAGACAAGTCAACAGTATGTGACCAGGCAAGTCTAAGGGCTGATGCAGATAGGAATAGAGATCCTAGTAGAAAGCTGTGCACAGCACATGGTGTGCAGCTAGTGTGGCATCAGGCCTGTGCTCATTTGTACACTGGATAGAAACAAGCATCTAACAATGTTTTGCCCAGGGCTACTTTCCTTAATAGTCTCCCAAGGGAGACTTACTAGACACAAAAAAAAGTCCAGATATGTTACGACTACTGATTCTACGCTCTGTTCCCCCTTAGTCAGAGATTCAAAGAACTAAGAAGGTCAAAAAGGCATCATTGCCTTCACAGAAACCACATTGACTGGACTCTCCATAGCAATACCACAGTGCTTCAGGGCTTGGTTGCTACAGAACTAAATCTCGCAATCCCTTCATAGAGTTGGTATTAAAACAGCCTGTAGCTAGGATCTGTAAGACCCACCAAAACTAGAGCACTGCAGGGTGTCGTAAGTTGCACTGGTTTTATTCCAGGGGATTTATTTATTTGTTTTTTAATGAAGGCTGTCCTGTGCTTCTCAATTGGAGAATGAGCTTCTTGAATCTATTTCACACTGTCGCTGTTTGGGCTGAGCGTTGCAGTGACAACAATCTGTTTCACACTCAAATTTGAGAAGTTTGGTAAGCCTTTAAGCTTTGCTGATTTATGTCATCCAAACTTGCTCTTCTTCCCTGATGTTTCCTGTACAGAACCTTTAACCATTTTGGCACACAGCTCTGATTTGTAGCAGAAGCCACAGTTTAGAATGGCTTCTCTGAGATCCAGGGATTTCCCATAGAGTCTTCCTTTCACTAGCATTGCAAGAACCAGACAATGAAACAGCTCTCGCATATTCAGACAAAGGTAATCCAAATTCCTCATCTCTTTCTCCTTCATGGTAAGATGGAGCTCCACACTTCATTTCCTCTCACCAACAGGTCACCATGCTCTATTTTAGAAGGAGGTAAATTAGAATAATCCTTATAACGCTTTGGCAAGAAGAGGTTGTTCAGTTTTATTTTTGTTAATTGGAATCAGCCCAACCTGCACAAGAATTCACATGAACTGCCACACAAAACCAGTTTTGCAGAGCACCACAGAGATCCAGATCTATCAATACAGCAGTAATGTTTCAATTCTTATGTAACTCCTTGTCATTATCACAACAATCAAAAACATAGAAATAGACTCAAAACCGCCCATATGGTAGCAACAACACATTGACAGGCAGAGAACAGGAACGTCTTGCAGAGAGCTGAATTAGTCTGAAATAGCCAATAACCAGGCAACAGCCAGGCGTGGGGTTAGGTACTTTGTGTCTCGCTAACAAACAGCTATTTTTAACGAGCGGTAGAAAGGCTTGAAGATGTGGATACAAGAGGTTAGGGGTTCCAAGAAGTCCTGCAGAGACCTAGGGAAGCAAGTATGCTTTTTAAGCGCTCAGCTGGCAGAGCGTTAAGCTGTTGAGGGTATTACAAGACAGATTGACTCTGTGCTATTTATCACCATTTTATTATTAACTGTCATTGGATAGACAGTACGCAGGCTTATTTTTACATGACTGGAGGCTCTTTAGCCCACACGGTGCTTACCCTGCTTAGAATGGATGTGAGAATGTGCCAGATGGCTGATTCATTTGTTGCAGGAGACGCAGTATGAATGAGGTGGGACCATGAAAGAAACCGTTACAAGGGTAAGGTAGGCTCGTTGCTGCTCAGGATTGGATTTGTCATTGCCTCATGGGATAGGAGAAAAATCATGAAACTAAGTATTCCACATTGTTTTATTCCTTCAGTTTCTGGGCACTTGGCTTGCAAAAGTCACTCCAGTTTGTAGTGGTGAGGAGTTGCAGGTGAAGTGTGAGCAAGTGAGAAACATTGCTTCATGTATTGAGGAAGCTAAGTGCTCTGGGAGGGCGAGGACTGCCAATTCCACCTGTCCTGCTCAGCCTCTGCCTCGGCTTTGCACTGTACTGGGACTACTTTCACCCTCTTGTTCCTGCAAGGTTCTGTGGAGATACTTTGTGAAGCAGTCAGTCATGAGCACCGCAGCAAAGTCCATCAGGGACTGCTTCTGCCTTGAAAGCAGAATTTGTAAGTAAATGAGGCCTGGGGCTACGCAATGAATAAAGATGCCAAAACACTACTGAAGAACTGCTCATTAACTGAGCACTGCCTATACCATGCCTTGTGGGAATTCCTGCAGTGTAAGTGTGTAATAGTAGTGCATACAAATTAGAGAGGCAAGTGAAGTTGCATAAGCAAATTCAGCTCTGACATTTCTTAAGAGTGTTTAACTTAGCCACTTTAGTGATCTTTTAATATATTTGTGTTCAGATGCTGTTTTAATACCCATGAATGTGTTTGGTCTTGTTGCAAACTTTTTTTTAAGCTGGTATAGACAGAGTTGTTTACAGTCTCCTGATTTTTGTCAAACATATTTTATAGCTACTCTCCATAGACATTTTCCACAATCTGAAGCAAATATGTACAGTCTGAGTAGAAAAGACCTTGAAGAGGATATTACCAAGATATTCCTTATATTCTCAGCATTTCCATTTGGATTTTGTTTTCATAAGAATCTTAATATCTGAAGTTTCTTCTTAATCTTCTGAGGATATGACTGTCATCATACAAATACAACTACGTTCATGTATCAACACTGCAAATATGTATTGGAAATTCATATCTGTTGTGTTCTGGTGAATACAATGAAAGATTTGTGCACTGTCTTCAGGGAGATCTCTCAGACAAGAATCATGATCAGGAGCTATGGTAGTGAAAGTCTTCGCAACAAGAAAGGTAAGAACAGTTTTACAGAAAAATTCAAGTGAGCTACACTTGCCAGAGAGCAGCAGTTACACCATAAAGATTTTTAAAGCCATGGCAAATTGAAAGACTTTTAAAAGTCACAGTGGTTCTTTCCTATAAATGCAAAGTTAACAGAAAGTCTGGGTCATCCCTTCCCTTCACTGAAAAAAAACCAAACCAAAAACCCACCACAACAGTGCATCTCTGTAGAGTACGCTATACAAAGAACAAAGGGCTGTCGTAAGCAGCCTGAAGTTCAAAGGCATAACAGAGCATAGCACAGTGAGAGGACACGTAACAGACAGATTGTTATGCCATACCTCATGTATTTTCAGTAAAATACTTTTCTGAACATAGGCAGAGGTCTGCGTTCTACTCTGTCTGAGTTCTTACCCTGTGGTATAGGGAAAAGTATTTCCTAGGCTGTAATAACTGGAAAGTAGTACTCAGAAATAAAGTTAAGCAACAAACAAACATCAAAAGCAACAACTACAACAACAAATGGAAGCCAGGAACAAAGGAATAATGCAGCTCTCAGCCACATGAAAGCTCTTGCACAGTTCTGCAAAGAGGAAGGAAAGCAAAATTCATTACCAGAGGCTCACTGTACCACGACTCAGGGCAGTTTGTAATGACATCACTGATGAAAGGAGAAAAGAGGAAACAGTGGCACAACTGGTTGCATTTGGTAACGAAGAAGAGTAATGTTTCAAACTGGAAAATGCAATTCCAGATGGGAATACACAGCAACCCTGACTCATACCCTCAAAGACTGTCCCAAAGGTTTAGTTATTGTTTCTTTTTTCTTATGACCTATTTAGCCAATCTGTATATTCATTTTCTCCTAAACTGAGAAGTCTGGAACTGAACTGCTGAAGCCTCAGAAGTTGCAGGTGATGCTTTACCAAGTGCAGACCATGAAAACTGAAGTGCTTGCTGTCCAGCACCTAATAATTTAAAGTACTCTTTGTAGGCCATTCTAGTTGAGGCTTGATACTTTTTTCCTGTCTCAGCTGGCTGTTTGTCAGTGTACCAATAGGTGGCAGTCATAGACGATCCTGCACAATTTCTGCTTCATAAAAGAAATTTAGGAAGGGAAAAAAAAGCCTATTTTAAGGTAAAGTTGCTCTTTTTGTGCGTTCACAAATGTAGGTGGTGAAAATCTACTTCATGCCTCATACGTACATCTTCCTATAACAGACAGAGAAGTTCTTCCCATAACAGTTGTGGTATTTTTTGATGTACTTAATTTAATCATGTCATAACCCTGAAACAAATTAGATGCAAATATGTAATGTATATTTCAAATATCACTTTCCCCAAAGATTGAATACGCAGATGCCTTTAACATTTCATATAGCACTCTTGTAATTTTGCCTGCTGTTTTTCATACTTCATAGTACTATGTAAGACAGTGTAATGACTTAAACTCATTATTATTGCTTTTCAATACAAGAAACCTCTATTTCTAAGGAACTCGCCCTTCCCCCACATCTCCTTTAGTCTCTCTGAAGAAAGAAATCCAGCAACCCCAAAGATTAGCCATAACCATGGCATTTTCTAGGATAGATGGATACAGATTTTTATATAGGAAAGCTGATATTTCAGGTCTTTCCAGAGTCCATTTTTTGTTATTCCTTTCATAAAAGAAATTCAACTCAATAAACAATTACTGCATTAATCTTCCTGACTGTTCTTTCCTTCTGCTACGGTTAATGGCATTGCTGTAAGTCTCTGCAATAAAACGTCATTACCTCGTCGTACCCTGGTATATATCCTGAACAAAGGTTCTTTGTTACCATGCCTCTCAGAACCTCCTGGTAACAGCTCCTGCATTTACCTTTGCATCACTGACAGCAAAGTTCATATTTATTTTAATCAGTAGCGCAACATAGAATAACTTAAATTTACCTCCATTTGTTCATCTACCTTCTCCATGGCTTCATGGAGACAAGCTTAAAAATCCTACCTGTTATTGGTAGCCCAGCAGCCTCCTGCTAATTTAATGCACGATGAAGAAAACAAAGAAGAGGAAATTGATATACAGTAGAGTAGCTATAACAATCAGAGAGATTGATATGATGGAAAGGTGATACAAGACGTAACAACTGAGGGACTAACAATAGAAAGGTGCTAAAAAGGAAGGAAAAGAAGGACTGCTCACCCATCTCCAGGGAATCTAGGCCCACAGAAAAAACTTCACAAGACTGAGAACTCCAATCAGACATCAGTCAGCCCTTAAATGAGGTCTAAGAGATGTGCAGCTGAGCTCCACCCTTTCCAGTCACACAGCTGAATTGCCTTTACTTGTGCTCCCAGGGCTGACCGGTCCTTTCCCCAGGTGCTCAATCTGTGGTTCAGGCTGTAACTCAACAGTTACCATACAGTAGGAAATAATTTCAATATCAAAATGATTACATTTTAAGTTCAACATAAAACAAGGAGACTGATCTAAGGAATGCAAACCATCCAGCCCTACAGATGATATTGATACACTATAGTTTACTACTAATCTACGACTGGGAAGTCTTATTTCATCGCAGCACAAACACAAGGAAGAAAGAGTATGAAGAAATCTTACTAACACTGAAATTTCTTCAATCCAACTTCTGTTCCAAGTTTCTCATTACATGAGATGACAGCTGCAACTCACACTGTTAACAGTGAACATGCGTTGTTCTCTGGGCCTGAAATACACAGTAATATGTCTACTGGCATATGAAATAAAGCTCTGGGAGATGAGTGCAACACTAGAAGGGTAAATGGCCTGGTCTTATTCTCACTGAAGGTAGTGGGAACCAAATCAGATAGTTTGATGAGAATAAAAACTCGTTGCTTCTGCCTTTAAAAAACCTTTCTGTTGGACAAAGCCGTATTCTGGAGGGCTGTTTTTTATTGTTTTTTGAAAACATGTTGTACTTCATGAAGTGATGTGCACCTATTTTTAGAAAAATCTTCAAGAAATTCTAGGTATATTTTTGTAGAGTTTGAGATAAAGTGTTTGAGCATATTTGAAACTCAAATATCAATAGCAGATTAGCTAAATCAAACGCCAAAGCAGCAAAAAATACAATAACGACAAGGACATTTTATGGTTTGCAAGAGTAGGAAGAAAATACATTCTTCTAAAGATTGACTTTTGGACCAAGTTGGCATTAAAAAAAACCCAACAGATGATGTCCTTTTCATTAGTGGGACAGTATTTTGATCCTAAATGATCCAAAGATGTTAAAATTATTTTGAACTTCTCATCCTCCAGGTTTCTTTTTTACCAGTTCTCCTCCCAGCAGTTCACCAGTAGTATATATTTATTCAAGGAACTAGCAGATAAGGTGCAGTGATACTGGAGAAGGCTGTCCTGTTCTCCAATGAAGTGTTACGCTTACACATTTGAACTTCTTCAGGTACATTATAGATATCAGCTATAATAAATATGCAATTTACAGTATTCAGTGTGTTTCTTTCCTTAACAGGAGAAGCATGAAGCCACCTTAAGAGAGAATCTTTATCTCAAGAACTGATGAAAGAAACCACAAGCATAGGAAGCCAGCTATTAAGCTTGTAAGAGATTCAGTATGTTCACAACCGCTCAAGAAAAGCTTTCTTTCTTTTCTTTTTGCAGAAAAATCTTGCGTACAAACCAATCCATCACCTTTTCTGGGTAACATTGAGTTTTTGCAGATACAGCTCTTAAAATGAGTGATGTTCAAAGCTATCACAAAATGTTTCAATCTCAAGACTCCAGATGTTAATTGGAAGAGGAAAGCAAGCTATTTGCACTACTGTAATAAGCTGCAGCAATTTTGTTATGTTAGACGGGAGTGTTAATGATGAGACACAAATGCAAGTTTTTACAAAGCCTCTGAGAATTAAGCAGTATGTCCTATATTCCTCTTCCTTGCTGTTCCAGTGAAAACCATACATGTGGAAGAACAAATGAAAATGTTGTCATGGTGATCAGAGCAGATACCGAGCCATTTACTGTGTAGGAAGGATTCCCTAAAGAACCTTATTAAGCATTTTGTTGCTCCTTTTTAACAAATGTTTTCAGAAAGCTATTTTTATTTCACTGCTGAAGTAAGCCAAAGCCTGTTTCTCTACCCTCCAAAATAAAGCAGAGCATGACAAGCATCAATAAATATTGTTAAAAGTTAGGAATGGGAGCCAAGACAGAGCCTAAATAAAAAGACCTACTTGTGATGTTTGAATGTTTTTCAGAATAATCACTGTGAAAAAGCTTTGTGCTAACTAGACTGTCCATGTCCCCAGTTGGCAAATGAATAAACAAACCTTTAAATGAAAGGCATCATGAAACTCTGTTGGTTACAAGGAATATGATTTTTTATGATAATGCTACTATAATATGCTAAAATGTTATTTTTCAAGAATATTTCATGAATAAATATGTAGGTGTGGTGTTTGATCTGGTGAAGGAGCTAGCCTGCAGCGGAACCCCCTCCAAACCCATCTGTGTGCACTCTGGTACATAATGCAGGTGGCTGCATCATATTACTCAAGTTATTGGCAAAGAAAGCTAAACCTGACCAATGAAGACATGTTATATTTCTCCTGCACAAAACAGTACAACAGACATTGACAGAAAATGCTAAAAATACACTGAGAGGCAAGAACGTGCACTTTGGGCTAAATGCAAACTTCATTCATCAAACCACCAAATTTTTAGCATCTGAACTGAACATGCAAGTACCTCACAAGACTCAGCACCTCATGTTGCAGGTATTTAGGGCACAGAAGGAATCCAAGTTTCTGTTCCATTATGGATGGCTGTTTGAAGCACTGACTTACTGAGTAACAGAATTTTCTAACAAAATTGTTTTCTGCCTCACTTGTGGGGCTGACTTCATATGCACTCATGGAGGGAAATTTCCACTATACATGTAGAAGTAGGCACCTCAGTTGAGCTTAATTCATATTCCTCCATACCTCATTCTTTTTCTTGAGTTGCACTTTAGACAAAGCCGTAAGAAAAAACCTCTCAGAACCTCAGCAAATAACTTGCTGATAACTTTTCTCACAGTGCCTGAAGTCTGTGGCTTCAAAACATACAAGCATAGTGCCTGTTGATGCCATGGTGGTCTTGATGAGTATTCTGGCATAACCTTTTTTTACTATTGCCCTCCATACCCATAAATGGTGAAAGCATGTAGAGAGCTGCTTAGAAAACATAATCCACCTTCCAGTACCGATTAGGGCAGAATTTACACCCTCCCCTGAGCCCCATAGGAAGACATGATACATTACACATCATTTCACGTTCTAAAATAATTTAAATCATCATCATTCAAAATAGGATGCAACCAGCCATGTTTCCCCAAAGTTTTATTGATGCAGTCGTAGTATATAACCATGCATCTTCATTTTACCTGTAGTTACAGTACTTCCTTATTCAGATTGTTTTTGTAGTCCAGTTTATTTCAGCTTTCACAAAACATATTTATAAACATCACTTATTGTATAAAGACTGACCGTTCCAAACATCGTAGATCACTGGCATTTTTTCCTTAATAGTGCCTCTCGTGGAAAGGTCACACTACTCTTTTTAGATAAAAATTTGTAAAGGCAGATGAATTAAATTCACCTTCTGAAGAAAATAAGAACGTTAAAAATAGCTTCATAGTTGGTATGACTCATTTAGGTCTCAGAAAAATCTATGACTGCCAAAGATATCTACAACTCGATACTGTTCTAGATACTTTCATTAAGAAACACGGAACGTTTATGAAAACTGAAATGAAATTTATGCACTGGTCTGAAAAATAAGGATTACCTTGATTTTTTTTAAGATTTTTATTTTTATTTTATTTATTTATTAAGAGGAAATGCACTACCTTCTAAAAACACTGTCATCCTAGGTTAAATATTCATATCCGAGGAAGATATGCTAAATCCAAAAACATGCATCACTGATACCAAATTTTAACATACAATATTTTTACTTGAAAACCGACTCAAAGGATTGTGCAAAAGAGTTTCTTCTCCCTGAAGGGATTTTCAGATGCAGGCACTGGGATTATAAGGGGATCTTCTCCAATATGAGCATCACAGTATGCCAGTAAGTCTGCTGCAGCCTTGGATACCTACCAGAAGAAAAAAGAAGAACCACTGTAACACTTAAAGGCAGTGTGTAAATATTCTTCATGTAACGTGCAGAATTGGAAACTGTCTTCAAACAGTAAACTGCTTTACTCTTCATGTTATTGGACTCCACAGCTGTGAATTTGCTCTTATTATACCTAGTAAGCCTCATATACACTTTACCTAACCCAGTGACAGGGCATGGTATTGACTTATATGATTTATATTCTGCTTTTCATCTCCATCAGTAGGGAGGTCAGGAGAATATACGCACTGAAATATCCCTCTGCTGATTGGTTGTAAGCAAAAGGGATCCTTCATGACAAATGTCTTTGCAGACACGTGCCTTCTGAGGCCTTCTGCCTCAGTTCTTATTCCCAGGCATCAAAGCAGCAAAACTGCAAAGTTTTCTACGGACTCTCTCTATCCTTTCCACATCTGGATGTGGAAAAAAAGATCTTGAGGCATGTGAGCATGGAAATGGAACTAAGAAATGAAATATTAAATGGGGAGTAAAAATAATAATTTGAATAATAGTTCTCATTTAAGTTAAATGAGATAATTCAGACTATTATCTTCTGTTTAGTAAACTATTCTAAGTAATGTTTCACTCATCACATTAAATTTGATCGTCACTTAAATATTCTTCTAAAATAAAAAACTGTAACGTCTCCAAATTCTAAAATCTGGCTTATCCTTACTATAAATAAGCTATACATTCCCTATAGGAATGTAACAGTGTTTTGATATTCAAGAAGTTTTGCAAGAAAGAAAGATGAAACTATTTGAGGCTTAGCTAAAATCTTCAAACTTTTCCAACTTTGTGACTTGAGAATACTGTCGTTCAATTGTTTGGGAGTTTTTTTCTCCTCAAGAACTTAGGACATTCATACAGACATGAATTACTTCTGTTCAGTTCACAAGATATTTACAATTATCTGCATTTCTTTGCTTTGTTGAATTACTGCATTTTCAGTATTATGATAAAGAGAATGAGACAGTTTACAAAGTCTTTCCCCTGATCACCAGGACAGATTTTCCTTTGTCAAACACTGAAGTTAGCATCTTTGCACAAATATAGCAAAGAGGAAAAATAAATCTGATTTCAGATATGTTTTTGACAGGTGTGTCATCACTGTTGGCTTTAGCTTCCCCACACTCTGCTTGCTTTGGCAAAAGTCCATCTTGTGGTAGGCTTTAGATTAGCTCTACAAAGTCAATGGATATCAAATCATGATTCACACAACAATTAAATTAACTGCCAGAAGATAAGAAGTGACTTTCTATCTTTAAAATATCCACTAAATATGCCTTTGCAGAATGCTGAAACCCACAGATTTCCTATGGTTGGCTTCCCAGCTGAAGAAGCAGGTGTGTTCAGGTTACTTAAAATTAGTTTGCTATGAATTAGTCTGCAAGACAAAAAGCTGGGCAGAGGTAGAGCTATAATGGCCAAAAGTGTGGCAATGTTGTATTCACAATTTTAAATTTACGTGTGAATTTTTGAACAGCAGGTTTTCCAAAGAGAAGCACAATGTAGACTGATTATTAAATTCGTATTGAGCCTCAAAAAACAGCAAAGATGTTTTTCTGTGCTAATGACTTACGCTGACCTCAAGAAAACATAAATGAGCAGAAAATTCATTCACCAAAGAACTTAACAAGTTTCCAGTAACTGCAGGAGGAATGTACACCACAGCATCTTGGAGAAGTATCTTCAGGTAATGACGATCACAGGTATATTTATTTCCACTTTTGTATTTCTTTTGAGCTCAGCTGCATTTATCCAATTAAGGCAGTTTTACGCTTTTGTTGATTTATTTGGTCCTGAGCTGTCTTTCACACAAACAGAGCAAGTTAAATTCTGAGCCATAGGTGCCTACAAAAAGGTTCAATAGCATTTACAGTTCTATATCATAATAAATTTTATTACCATAAAATCTAATGGAGACCTACTCTAGTTCTCTAGGTCCTGGATAATGGATTTATTAAAGATGCTCAGCATACTCGTCTTCAACAGGGTACTGAGAAAGTTTATTAGGAAATATTTTACTCACAAAGCCAACAACTTCTTAAGCAGATTGATATAAGATGACCAACTTTCCCATAATTGTCATGATTGTTCCACATATGGATAAGCTGCTGCATCCCAAGTATGTTGCTTTGTTTTTTTGAAGGTATAAATCCAGGGATATAATTTTCTAATTTTTTCTCTACATATTACTGTGCTTAGTCATCATACAGCAATGAAAAGGATGGTACTGAGGAACATCATCAGATTTCTGTACGTTATCACAAACTCAGCCTCCTAGCCTGCACTAGGCTGTATATTTTCATCCTTTAAGCAAGAAAAGGTGTGAGGAGGAGAAATCCTCCCATGAGGATTACATTGGTTATGAAACTGAATTATAGCAATTTCTTCACTGAAGAACTGAAATAGCTCATGCTTGTGCAGTGGAAAAATGACCACTTAGTATGGAGAGTTAAATTAGATGATCACACTGCAGCAGCAGTGAACACATTGCCAACAGTGCTCACAGCCACAGGAACCAAATTCAGAGCAGTGGCCAAAAAAATAAAGCGAAATATAGTTTTGCCTCCAGTACACTTCCTGCTCAGTGTGATTACTCAGACCAACGGTGGCAGAAGACCTCTGCATTACGCATTATATTAAAGCTACAGCATAGATAGATAGCTTTTTTTAGCATGTGTCAGCATGCAGAGGTAGCCTACTGGCCAACGCTCTGGTTTGTTACTGCACAAAATAATGTGCTACTCGCCCTATTTCTGTCATAGAGGAAGTTAAATGAAGGCAAGGCCAGTCTACCATGGCTTCTACTCACCTTTAGGGGAATACTGCCAGGCAGTTTCTGGTCAGCTTTTAGCAAGACTTAAAGTAAAAGCATCTAATTTGAATATTCAAACAAAACTGGCACACATTTATCATTTCAGTTCACCTGTGCAATAGTTTGCTCTGCAGATGAAAAGTAATTTTTACATACTGCAGAAGTGGCTAAAAAAAATATTAGACTCCAGCTTGATTGATGAATTCTAGCAAAAAGTCAGCATTTCATTTTTTAAAAACATCTAAAGCTGTATATGTGGAGGGGATGGAATACATCAGTATCACATCAATCTCACATATTATAAAAGTATATTTATTTCTTTTAATGATAAATACATCTGGTTGTCAAATTACCAAAAGTCAAACAAGACGAAAACACTCAACTCTGATGCTTCTGATGTTTTGAAGAATCAGTCTTAGGAGGATTGTGGAATTTTACATTACATTTTAGAATAACAGAGGTGATAAAAACAGCCAAAGCTAGAACATAATCCTGTTAGCTGCACTAATAATTACAAGCTTCGGTGACAGGGCAAAATGCTGCAATTACTATGTCATCTGTCTTGTCATAGGTTGTGACTAATTACCACCTTTGCTTAGACACCCACTCTGCTTATCCTCTACATCTAAAACAAAGAGATTCACACACATATATTGCCAATCCCACCACATTTATCTCCCAACACTATTCAGGATCTGTTAGGAATATTTTCTATCTTCTTAAAGAAAAAAGAAAATGTAGTAATAGCTGATACACTGTGATGCTTAATGTCAGACCACTCCTCCTTGCTTTTCTGCTTTTGAAGGGAAGATTAAATAGTGCTTTATACTTGGGACAGCAGTGATAAAGCACCAATATTATCTTTGCTTTCTCAACTTTACAGCATTGGCAGATGCATTACTCTACAAGTCACGAGGCCAACTGTTCATCTGATTTCATTTCATGTTTTCTATCTCTGAATCTGCACCTCCTGCTTTCTATTTACTTTGTTATAATCCCAGCCATTCCTTCTGCAGAGAAGTAAGACAGGTTTGATTTACAATCCTTCAGGGATTTTTAAGGTCTACAGAAACCCACCACAGTAATACACCTTACTGCAACCAATCCACGTGCCAATAACTTCATCTTCTCTTTTATAGCTGCCCTGTTCCTTTCACACTTCCACACTGAGTTGTTTTTGTTGAACCCCAAAACGCTGCATTGCTTGCTGCTCTGAATGGTTGCAGGACTTGATTATAAACTCATAACAAAAAAAAAAAAACCAACAAAAAACCAAAAAACAAAAAAAAAAAAAAACCCACACCTGAAATACAGTAGGGAACGGGTAACTATAAATGTATTTTAACTACAGAACTTTTATTGAGCAGACCTAATTGTTGCAACTGCAGTCCACAGAAAACAAAGTGCCTCTGTTGTAGAAAAATGAGCTGGAACATTTGATTTCCCTGGTCAACAACATAGGTAC
This sequence comes from Lagopus muta, assembly GCF_023343835.1. Lineage (NCBI taxonomy): Eukaryota > Metazoa > Chordata > Aves > Galliformes > Phasianidae > Lagopus > Lagopus muta. Next base: position 72,416,916 of record NC_064434.1, read on the forward strand.
TTTGAAAAGTATCTTTTTAATGTTAACAATGTGATCTTGTCTACTATGGGAATAACTACTTGGCTAATAACTTGCAAAAGAGAGTCTGATTAAGTTATTTTGAAGGGACTGATCTTTTGTTAAATGCCTAGCTAGTTTAAGTAGTTGCAAGAAGCCAGGAAAAATAACATTTCTCTAATTTTGCAGCTATGATCTGAAAACTCAAATCTCCTACTGGAACCATTTGAAGCCTCTTGGCAAAATTTGCCAAGTACACACTTAATCATTTCAAAGATGAAAAGGAAAACAGATATTGAAATAAGGAAACCAACCTCTTTTCATAATCCCTCATGTACTTATTCAAAGGCGTTCTAGAAATCAAGACATCAGCCTTTTGTGGATCACATTTAGTTTGTATTAGTATAATATAAGCATTAGTTATGTTTTTAGCTATACATTATGTTATCATATATTTTGGAATACTGAAACATGTCAACGTCTCTGGTGTCTTTTTTGGTCCCAAGCTGAAAGGTAAAATAATTACACTTGCAAACCAGATGATTGTTAGGTCCTGCTAGTGCCTGTGTTCTTTTTAATTAAACTAACTGCAAAAAGTAACCTATGTAATTCTTACATATGTAATTAAGAATGTCATTATACATCTAACAAATGAAGCTATCTGCATAACTGAGCTAATGATTTCATACTTGAAAGTTATAGTTTGATTATATAAAAGCAAGTTCTAAATAATCTACTAAGGATCAACAATTCAAATTACAAGAAACTAGCCCACATTTTTCCAGCCCTTCCCTCTTCCACTCATTAACTTTCCTCCTTGTCAGTTCTGTTGTTCACACAGCTGCAACATGACCTGAATCAGGGACTGATTCAAATGAAAATTAACCTGCATGGTTATGCTGAAAAGGCAGAGCCATACTGAAGGAAGCAGAAATACCCATCTCTATGAGTGTACATCTATCTGAAATGAGTTTGTCAAGATACAATACAAAATAGAAACTATAGCTATGCAAATTCAGCTGTCTCTGACAAGACAGCACTAGTAGCCAAACAACTGAAATTTATTTGTGACTGATTATTTGTGTCAGTTGTACTAATATTTCTGAGTCATAAATACTGTCTTTCTAATTAGTGAGTTTATGACCTGATACTGTGTTATTCCTCAATAAGAACTTTGATTTCAGGTCATCAGGTCTTTTTGGAGGGAGGTTATACCACAAATGAATTCAAATGAAACGGACTCAAGATATGAAAAATAAGCCTATGTTTACCTTCATCCTATCCATGTATGCTTCCATTTTTAATTGCTCCACAGCTTTCCTAGCTTGAGATATATTGGTTGTACTGTTTGACGTTAGTTCCTTCATTTTGTTTCCCTGGAGGAGGCAAAGTTGAGACAGTTTAGAAGTATAGCTAGCAAATACACCAATTAGGAAGAAGACAGTTATCAAAATCTAACCAACCCCACCCCACCATGCTGACCATGCCAGGCTGTGGGTTACAAATACAAGTCACATATCATTTATACCTGTTCCCTTACTCAGTAGTACCTGATTGCATCACGTATTTGCACCTTCAACTGCAAGCACTGTCTGAATTCTGCAAACAATATGAGATTACACTGCCAGTGTTCCAGTGCAGAAACTGTTACCCTGGTTCAGAGTGCCAGCACAGAACAGCTGTTCACAAACTGACTTTTCAGTCATTATGCAGTTTGGCTCCACACCCTGATTACACCTACTAACATGAGAAGAAGATCAGAAAAATGCACAGTGATAAAAAATGCCACACTGACCTCACTGAACATTGGAAACAGGGGTATTTTAAGGTAGAGGAAGGGTCAATATTTTGTCTATGGAACTAAATAATTTAGAAATGAAATAATCAAGATTGAGAAGAAACAACACAGTGGTTTCCAAATTTTTCTTGGAGATCTCCAACGAAGTAAAAAGAAGAATAAAATATTATATAGCATACTGTACTGCATATGACCTGCTAAAGTCCAGGGTAAGCAAAAAATTTGACTCTGGTTCTTATCCCTTGCTTTTTAATGTTTCCTTTGGAGATGAACAGATCGAGACAACATCCCAAGTTGGGGTCACACAGGAATTTCATAGTTCAGAGTTACTCATTAAGAAATACATAAGCATCAAGGCTAATTAGCATGTACAGGGCTGGCAAGTCTTTTTTTCCCCCATCACCTTACAGCTCTCGTTCTACCACCAGCACTAAATTACTGTATCACACAAGCACATTCTGCTCACCACCTCATGGTTACTGATATATGCTTTTGATGCAGCTCTTTATTTCAATTTATGAGTACTACTTCTCAGAGCCACTGTAATTTCATTAAATGAACTCATTCAGAAGAGTAGTCTAATGGGCTGGTATAGAAAAAAGCTTGACCTTAAATGCACTCGGAGTTGTAAAAAGAATTGACCAAAAGCAAAGAGATTGTTTGTATAATTGTTAGCTGGTATTTTTTCATTGTCAGCCTGATCATTTACAAATCTGGGAAATCACTACCATTTGTCTGAACAGAAACAAGGGATTAATATGGGCAAGCATACACATCTGCTCTGATGAAGGGACAGGAACCCTAGTTCTGCAGCTCTTCCCATCCTCAGCCTCCTACTTCTCTGTTTCACATCGAGTTGCCATCTACTCCAAGCATTTCTAATATACTCTTACTGCTTCTCTTAGGGAGCAGCTGCAAAGTGTGCTCAAGAAAGCATTCCTGTATGTGGATGTAACTGCTGCCCATGAGGGCAAGGCAGATGGTCCATGCCTGGTTCAAGGGTACAGTAAGGAGTGATATCCATAGGGATTTCAATTAAGCATCTGATAGCTGTGCTTACCATTCTTAAGAGCTGTTAGTAGATTAATCTGAAGGAAGTGAAGTACTACTGAGAAAGCTTTGGGAATAGTGAGGCCGTGGCTGGGAAATGAGTGACAAAGGCAGTGGTCTGTGCCAAAGACCCTGCAGCTCATAGCTATCTTTAAGTAAGTTGTTTTTTTTCTGCCCTTAGGAGTACTCAAGTAGCAGCATTTCAGAAGTCACCTTGGTCCGCAGATACTCAGACGAAAGAATGTAATTACTGCCTGATCTACACCCAAGCTCAAACAGCATGATCTGGTCAAAGAGACACCTAATTAAGGTAGGTCAGTATTTGAGTGGCTTTCTTGAATTGCTCCTTCCTAAGGGCATGAGAGTAAGTCAACTCATTACCATGCCGTTCTCAATGTTGTTGCTAGATCAAATGAGATGAATAACCACTCTGGAACCTTAGACTTCCAACCCATGTGCCCTAGGTAGTCTGTACAGTACTTGTATAAACTTAGGAAGAAGAAATGCTACTTTTTAAATTATATTGTGTGCCAAAATAATGTATGCCAAAACAAAGAACACTTTCTGTGCATGCATATGCTATTTAGATGGAACACGAGTTTCTCCCTGAAATGCACCCTGACTAACTAAAACTGTGCTAGAACACAGAAATGTTACTTCTTCTCTCAGTCTTTGTCTACAATCAGCTAACTCATGCTCCTCACAGAGCACAGGATTAAATGCATGTGGAAGAAATGGCTTTGGATAAAATGCAACATACAGTACAAAAGAAACCCCAGAGCCAATCCACCAGCCAGTCTTCAAACAGCGTTCAGATATGTTCTGACTTGCAGTGGGCAAGGACAAAAGGCTTTCAGGCAGCCAGAAGAGTGCAAAGTTCTGAATTAAAGCTCATCTCTGGGCTTCCTCTTTGACCTAACCTCCTAGCTTTTAAGGTTTGACCCATTTATAAAGACGAGAACAAACACATTTATCTTTGTTTACAAAATGATACTCCCACAAATATGAATCACCAAATGTTATCATCTTCATGGCTGGACTAATAATGACCACAGAGATGAAAAATCTAAGCTAAGTACAGAGGCAAGTCTCCATTTGCTGCAGCACGAGTTGAGAGGCAAACAAGAAATCTGATTTTCAATAATGCATTTCAGCTAAACTGAATTAAGAGACTGAAACTCCATGAACAGTACAGAGAATTCCAGATCTGCTTAGCTTTTCTGGTAAATTTAATCAACCTCTGAAAGTTACGCACTAGAATGAGAATATGTGAAATGTTACTGGTTGCATTGAAGCTGAAGAGAACAGTGTTTCCAGTAATCCCACCTGGTTTTTAAGCACTTTTAAGTGAAAAGGGGATTCAGGGATGGTCAAAATGTCACTGAAATGCTTTTAAAAATCCAAACCCCGTTTTCTCCAATGATGCCACAAGCATAGTGCATTCTGATACAACAAATGAGGCAAAAATAAGAAGCAAATCCGCATTACTCTGGTAAACTATTTCAGGAAACAATCAGAATAGAAGGCTTCATAAATAAACTTCAAAAAGGAAAAAAATCTGGCCAAAGGTATTTCAGCCACTGTAGAAAATTTGTGTTTATCCCTAGTAAGAGTTTTGTTTATGCCCTGAGGCACATACCTGTACTGTGTTCCAAATCCTGCTCCTCTCCTGACCTTTACACACACTTAAATATTTAACCACTGTATTTCTGGAAGCGCTTAGCATCCATTTAAGTATCTAGCCTGTTTTTCCATATAGCCAGTTTGCGTTTTAGAATTTATAAGGCAGGTTACTCCTATTTCACACTTCACAAGCTAAATATACCTCTGGCTTCCCTCATGCACAAATAGAGCACTAGCATATCAGCTACGACACTATCACACATTAAGTGACGTCGACTAGGAGAGTAATTCCCATTCTCAAATCAAACTATGATGTCTTAGCAGATAAAGCTTTGGCTGCGAATCCTCAGATCCTATGATATCCTCTAATAACCTTACACTCAATATTCTTTAATGAAACAACTTTGTTGCTCAGAAATAAAGCTCTGGAGAGAAAAGAAATTGTAATAGACTATCTGTTACATATCCCTTCTGTGAACTCTCATTCCCTGGGGTCAGATGAGAACTCCTCCAGCTGTGCTCCCATGGGATCTCTGTCTCAGTGTTCAGCTCCAGCCCATGGCCTGACAGACAGCCCTGAGCACTCTCTGCAGCGCTCCCTGCAAACACTCAGGTGTTCTCTAGGCCTGCGTGCTCCCGGGATGGCTCACTAACATTTGTATCCTACGTGGTGGCAGGATGCCCACAGGGAATAACTTCTCTCCACCTTTTCAGTTACTTACAATCCTCAAACCAGAAAGTGCTCAGCTGTGCTCACTGTGTTCATTTCTGCTTGTTTTTCCAGCAGTCTCCTATTAAGTTAGATCGATACGAAGGTACACAGGCTCTGCTAGTCACCGTAGTTACAGTAACTATGTTAGTGAACGGACTACGTGCAGTCTGCATGTTACTGGCGTGTGCCAGCAGTCCTACATCATACAGGATCTCATCTATCCGGAATATGGTTACGTAATGTGCTGAGTTCATCCATCCGTTCTCGATGGCTCTTTAAGGGGAATGCTGACCACGTTAAAAAGAACAGGGTCAGCAGCTACATGGCCTTTTCCAGCCGAGCAGTTACTGTGGGCTGACACCATGCTGGTCAGCCATATCCTCAGGCTGCACAGTGGCATTTTCCCATCCTGCTCAGCTGAGGGCTTTTTTCTTGTTAGATTTTTTGACCCCACGTAATCTTCATTCTCTCTCTCTTTTTTTTTTTTTTTTTTTCCTGGATGCAGTTCACTGATTGCCAAAGATTTTCCTCTCCAGGGCTCATAAAATGTTTGTGAAGAACAACTTTTCTGCATTGTTTATAGAGTAGATTAGACTGTACCTTATAGCACTTCAAAGGCCAAGTTGTCTCCTGATAACCCAGGAAGTTACATCAATATTTGCAGGTAAAGGTTGACCTCGTGTAGGTAAGAGGTGCAATGTACATTTACCAAAGCCTCTAAACACTTATTAAAGAGAATGCAGAAAAAGAATGCAGAAAGAATCTGAAATACTGCATAACACAGAAGCAACACCCAGTTTCAAGCTCTACGGTACAGTTTTCTACAGTGGGATGAAAGGCTGTACAGCAAGCTTATTTTCTTACACCTCAGAATCACACAGAATCATAGAATCACCTGGGTTGGAAGGGACCTCAAGGATCATGTAGTTCCAACCCCCCTGCCTAGCAGGGCCACCAAACATACACATTCAGATCAGGCTGCCCAGGACCCCGTCCAACCTGGCCTTGAACACGTCCAAGGACGGGGCATCCACAACCTCCCTGGGCAGCCCGTTCCAGGGCCTAACCACTCTCCTTGTAAAGAACTTCCCCCTAACATCCAACCTAAATCTTCCCTCCTTCAACTTGGATCCATTTCCCCTAGTCCTGCTGTTGTCAGCCCTAGCACCTCCAAGTACAGCTAAAGTAAAGCTAAAGGTGTATACTGCAGAACTAAATCTGACAAACCCCAACTCAAACTGTTGCATTCTCTTTTCTTTCAGCAATCAAAAATGGTGGACTCAAAATTACTGAATGTTATGGCCCTCTCCAGATCTTCTAGGACTTCCACCTCAGCAGAACGTAATCTTCCCTATCCAAAGGTAATCCAGGCACAGACATACCTGGGAACAGCCTCTGAGTCAGACATGATGGCAAACCAAACTCAAAATGGCAGAAAGAGCCCATACGTGTTTACCCACGTGCAAACGCACCGGGTATACAAACAGAACATTTACAGCCTCACAGCTGTTCCGTGCCAAGCTGACAGATACTGAAGAGGTTGAGGGGAAGTCCACCCCCTCCAAAGACACCTGGTAGCACCAACAGAAATGGTTACCGGGAAGGCTGCTCTTAGCAAGAAAGAGACAACATAACTCTTGTTCTGTGCGTGCGGTGACTTCACCAGTAACTGCAGACCTGCTCAACTTCAGCGGCTGTTTCCATCTAACACGGCGCTGCACGACACTCAGCTGCCGAGCTCCGACATCGGCACGCTGCGTTCTGTACGCGAGTACCAACTCGCTTCTCAGCGCTCCAGCAGCCAAGGCAGCAGCCAACCTCGCATGGACAACCCTCTGATGCTGTCCATGCACCACCAGCGGGGAAGCAGAAGGTCTGCAGCACAGAGTCCACCCCCACTCCCCCCTCCGCTATTTCGCTTCCTTGACGAAGTTTAAGGTACTCGCGAACTTCTAAAGAAATACACAGGTAAAAGCGACCGTTCCAACTAGAAGTAAGGCACAGAGACGGCGCAGCACCCGCCCCGGCCGGACGGCGGCGTCCCCGCCCGTTACCCGCATCCCTGTGCGGCAGCACCGCACGCGGCGGCCGGGCAGCAGCGCCGCGCACCCGTCCCGCGCTCAGCCCCGCCAGTGGGAAGGTGCAGAAGCCGCTTCCCTGCGCCCGGCCCCGCCCCGGGACGGCAGACTCGGCCCGGTTCCGGCACTCGGCCGCCGCAGACCGCCCGTACCTCCCGCGGCGCGCGGCTCCAGGCACAAAGCGAGGCGAGGCTCCCGCGCTCGAGGAGCGCGGCGCTCACCGGCGGCCGCTCTGCCCTCGCGCCCGTCAGCCGCCGCGGAGCCGTTAGGCCCTGAGGAGCGGCGCGCGCCGCCGGTACCCACCCTGAGCGCGGCGAGGCGGGAGCCGTCCGCGGCCGCCAGTGGCAGGGGCCGCGCGGGCGCTCCCTGGGCACCGCTCTGCAGCCGCCCTGCCCTCGCCTCCTCCCCCGCAGGCGGCGGCACCCCGCAGTCGGTCAGCCGCTGGGACGCTTCCAGCGAATGGCGCGGAGCGAGCGTCTGCGCGTTTCTGGAGCGCGGAGCTGGCAGAGCAGCTCTGGCACAAGAGCTCGCGCCGGCCCTGCGACGGGAGGGTGAAGAGAAAGAAGATTCCGCTGTGGAAAAAACCCGTGCTGGGACCTCCGCGAGTTGTGCTGTCACGGCTAATGGGGCACGGCAAAATGAGTCAGCGCCGTAGTGGGAAAAGAGTACACAAATCAAATGGGAGAATCAGCCGTAAGGCTCAGTGGCAGTTAACGCCGTTAACTAAAAATCGGCCCTAAAAACACGCGTGCTGATGGGAGGTCCGCTATAGCAAGCTCCCGTTGAGGGACAGGCACGTGTGTCACCCCTCTGCCACCACTGCCTCTCCTTCTTCCCCTCATCAGACACGAATATTTCCAAGGCACTTCTGTTTTCCACACAGTGCAGGACAAAGTTCTGCTTTTAAAGGTGCTTCGAAGCAGAGACGTCCCCTCGCAAAGACTGAGTCCGTGGCTTTTAGGATGGTTATTCAGGAAAAGGAAACGCGGCAGGAGAAAGGCAAGCAGGGCAAAATGCCTTACTGGACGTATGTATGTACAAACATGGCCCTACCTTCACTGGAGTCCCAGAAAATTGGGTAGCTTATGGAAGAGTTGCTCCTTTCAGACGCAATAGCATCACCATCAGTCTACCGAAGGTTCTGTTTACCATATCAATGATTTACGTGCTCTGAAACAAAGCAATTACTAGGGGGTTCAGATAATCAGAGTCGTCACTAACGTACGCAATATGTTCACTGCAGGCATTATTCAGGTGTGTTAAAAACAGGATTTTAGAATTTCATGGGGGAAAAGTGAGCAAGCTTAGTTTCGCCTGGCTCTCTGCTAGGTAGCCCAGCAAAGTGCAAGAGTGCAGTCAGACCAAGCAGCCACAGTTCTTGATCCTCTTTCAGTAGCGACCCACCCGGGTTGTGAAATACACAGCACAGCCCATTGTGGAACGCAGGTGTAAAGCCAGTGGCTTTCTGATCCCACCCAGAGCTAGCACCTGGTAAGTAACTGCCACATCTCATTAGCACAGAGGGCATTTGTCAGCAGTTTTATCTCACTACAGTGTCAAAGAAGATGCTCTCAGTACATCTAGAAGCTCAAAAACACACAGTGGATTTTACAAGATTTTTTTAAAGCAAGCAACAGCTTTAAAATAGTCTTGTGTTATTGTGGTAGAGTAACGGGATGTTGCAACTTGTTTTCATATGTGAGAAAAAGAAAACGCCAACACAAAAAGCGTAAAGAAAACTAGTACTTTTGGGACTCCATTATGAGCTTTTAGGGAGCATTAGCTTACATTATCTGGGCATTTCTTGGCAGCAGAGGTCAGGTTGTCTGTAGTTTTACGGATTAACCCTACAATTACCACATGAAGGTGAACTACATTTGCAAGTTGAAACCATGTGGTTTCTTACCCCCCTCTACTCTGCTCTCTGCAGACTTCCACAGACTCTTGCTCAGTATTCAGGGACAGACACTTCATTGAGTCTTTCTTCAGAAATAGATAGGGTTTCAGGGTTTCAGTGCAAAGAAGATCCTTAACCTTGTATTTCAGGCTTCAAGTTAAAAGTTTTTCCATTTTCTTTAAATTACCATTTTATTTACTTACAGAATCCCTCTTTTTCCCCTGCAGGATATTTTATACTGTTTGATTTACTTCATATGTGCTTGTAGGTTGCTCCAAAAATAATGCTTCCTATTTATTTCCATGGAAAAGACAAAGAGCAAAGTAACACTATTTAATAGAGCAAATTCTCACCTGCAAAACACTTTTTCAAAATAGTTACCACTGATAGCTATGCATTTTCACCAGCAACAAACAAGAGTGCTTCATTTTGTGGTGTGGCCATCCAGAATGTGGTTTACCACACAAGTCACTGCCCCCACTGATGAAACACACAACCCACTGCCTCCCTGTACTAACATCCACTCTTTGGTCTCCATAGACATTCAACAAGTGCAGTGGGTGCCATTAATACCACATGGAGAAATTACATGCCACACCTTTGCTTCATGCTCTATGTCAGACATCATTTTGTCAGATTGCCCCTCTGCTGCTGTCTGTCACAGACAAACAAGTGACAGAATGTTGGTGGGAAGGTTCAACCTCCACTGTGCCATACCCACAACATCAGCCTCAGACCAAAATAATAAAATAGGATGCACTACTTTTGGAGCAGCCCGTTGTTTTCTACAGGACTTCTTTCATTCCTTCTATTTGTTATAGTGGGTTTGGGACAATATCTAGGTTCCCTTTCACCACTACAAATGAAAATATAACTAACTAGTGCATGGCCTTCCCTTTCTCATTACACGCATCAGTGCAATCAGTGACAGAGGTTCACCACAAAATCCCTGTGAGGCTATCAGATAGGCCTTGCCACAGAGAAGCCAGGAGATCTGTCTCCAACTGCCACCAACACCATTCCCTTCCTTCCTTTCCTCCTGAACCTCTAAAGGAGCTGCTTTGCCATTTTTCCCCAGCTCAGCTAGGCTTTCTGAGAGGAGGTGGCTGGTGGGAGCGGGAAGCGTCTCTGCTTAGAGATACATCACTTCCACTTCTAGCCCCACATCCTATGAGAAGGGGGGGCACATGCACATAAGTACAACTGAGTTTCTCACTTCCAAACTTACACCCCACCTCGTGCAGTTTCACAGCAACATGATGTAGCCCACAAACAGAACTTTCCTCCTTCAAGAACCTTAAAATGTTAAAGACCTGAGAACAAGCAGAACAGGAACTAGAGAGAAGTGAGCAGATAATCTCTCAAAAAGAGGTAAAATTAAGCCAAAAACATGGTTCTAGCCATCTCCATTTGATACAAAGGTCTGTTTATTACCCAACAGTGTGACAGTGTATACAAAGACAGTGTGGAATGTGAAATTTACAGGAGGTTTCAGTACATCATGCACATATACTATTGCAATGGTATTTCAATAGTTCCAGAACGTTAAGCTGAATAAATATTCCTCAGTTCAAAAAAATCTTTGACTTATACATAAAAATATATAATATTGCACTTTTTACAAGGCCAGCAATTTTGCATATTGATTTGTAACAAGTGGAATTCTACCTTATAAAAATAAGCCTTTGTGAGCAACATCCCAATTGAAGGAGGACAAAAGCATCCCCAAACCATCACGTTTGTATTTTGTCGCTTAAGTAAAGCGCATCACTTCAACATGAGCCAAGAAGCTTTTCAGTCTGTATTTGGACCTCACATTAACATTTAGACAGTGAAAAACATGACTACAGCCACCCCATACAACGTTGCTACAATATATGCAGTTTAAAATTCAGTTCATACAGCTGCTTGCTTAATTGAACTAAGAAAGGTAAATCGACCTGTGTCATGGACTGAGAAGACTTCAGTTCTTCCAGTTTGAAAACCCCCAAAATCAGAAAGTCGCAAAAATTTCTGTGAAGACCATTTGGAATTTTCTGAAGTGTACAGTTTTCCTGTATGCACATCTTATTACGATTTCATAACACAGTACTCGGAAGGCAAACGAGCCTTAAAACTAAGATAGAGCAGTTTGTGTGTATGGCGGTAGTGGAATATGTCAATGATGAAAAAGCGAAGGTATGAAGAAGAAAAATGTAACTGCATCAGAGTTGTGTCGCATTCTTGTACCATTTGCATGACTAGCAGGCACTCAGTGTCAGTCAGGTCTTGAAATCCATCAGCTTAAGCATTAGTTTTTCTATCTGGCCTAAGAACTCAGATGTAAGCTATTAACAACGGCACCTTTTTTTTCCCCCCCTCTCAAAAGTAGCACCTAGGAATAAATAGCATATTTGCACAGTGTACCTACATAAACTGTTCTGAATCACTCAGTGCCTATAAACATCGACTTAAACATTTGGATTCAAACATTTTACAGTGCACTGAAGTTCAATGACACTGAGAATACGAGCACATCAGTGCATTCTTTAGTACCGTTTTTAGAGCTCGGGATGGCAGGCTGTGTGTATGACGTGTGTGTAGTCTGCCACAGGACCACAACAGCTAGGTATTACAAACTGAGTTAACACTACATGGAACACAGAACCAAAACACGATTTAACTATTGCTTTGTGAAGCTATGAGGTGTCTGCCCATCCTTGTTTTTGTCCAAAGACTTTCACACCATCCGAACAGAGAAGACAGCGGAAGTTGCAAATGAAGATGGATCTAATTTTTTAGTATTACAATACCATTAAATGGTGCAAAAAGCACCTACTAAGTTCTTTGCTTCTCAAAAAAAGCAATTTTGAATCATCTTGGATTTTTTTTTTTATATTTTGGGTCACTTACCCCAGAGCTAACACCACCATCCTTGACTAATCAGATATACATATGCTGACATTTTCATAAATATTTACAGAGCTTCATACTGCTGACATTTTACAACGCAGGACGGACAAACACTACTGATTCAATCTTTGAAATAGTTGCTTCCAAGAAGTGATTTAAAAAAATACTATGACGTTTTGTATTGCAGCATTTTGACTTGTAGGTGAGAGCATTTATATGCCACTTTGCTGGTACTGGAGTATGCAACCAGAGCTTCCTGGTGACTCCATACACTTCAGGTTTGTGCATGCGCATACAATTTATAACTGTCCTAGACTGCCTTCTGTTTTTCACCTACGCAGTCATTCTAGACACATTCAAACTATTTCAAAATCCAGTTAATGAAGAGATTCTATAATTTATTGTGGATTTAAAGTGCACGGAGACTTGAATAAGCAGCAGAAGTAGTCATCACCCAGCTGCATAGCTGCTAAGGAATGAGTAGAACATGGGCAACTTCAAGCGCTGCTGGTCCTTGCGACACCAAGCTATTACATTTCCATCACTATTTGCTGTGAACAAGTGATGACCATCACAGGAAAAGGTAAGGCTGAAAAACAAGAAAATATTTTGGTATCAGATTTGGCTATTTAAAATGCTAGAAGACATTAAAAAGCCACATGAGTGTAGCTGACAAAAATCAGTTTGGGGTTAGAAGCAATCCGGTGAGTGCATCAACGTGCAGTGTGTAAACATCTGGCTACTCAGCTTTGTAGCCAAAAAGGCTCAGCCACAGCTCTGTCCAGCTCTTCAACATGCCATGCAGTTCAGTATTTATTTGCAGCAATGAAGAAAGAGTAGTCTGCCCTGCCCTGTTACCTCTGAAAGGAGGCTTTCCAGCACAGAACAAGGCCCTCTGAACTTACTTGATAATAAACAAATCTGTCAGATCTCACAGCACAGCACTGAGCATTTCCTGAGCTGTTACTACTGAAAACCCTTCCATCATGCCACAGTTAGAGAACATGAAGGCCAGCATCCATTTTCTGTCACTTTTAAGCAGAAAACCTTTTCACTAATATATATATATATATATTATTTTATTATTATTATTATTTTTAAATCAACAAGATGTTGTGAAATATGCTTCCTTGGAATTACTGCCATCCCAGTGCCTATCAGATGATGATTTTTCATTTTTAGGAAATAGTGATTAGCGGTTTGAATTGTAAATGATATTTCAGCAATGGTCACAACAACATTCTTCAGAGTAATCTGTACCACGCTAACATTGTATTTGGCAGAACTCCACAAGACTCCTGTGCAGGGTACAGCACTCCTGAGGATATCGCTCTATCCTTCAGCTCTGCTCTGAAAGCACTTTGGCACAGTAATTCTGTTTTTCGTTAATCAAGGGGACTCTAATAGGCAAAATTACATAAGCACTCTAAAATGGCAGCTTCCATGCTTCCGAGGCTCCTTTACTCTCTCCCATTTCCTTCCAGTATATATATATTAAAAAAAAAAAAAGTCAGGGAAAATGCAGTCCTTTCAATTATTTGAGAGAGGAAAAAAACCTCTTCTATTTGAGGCTGCTGAAGTTATTATCTCCTGATTTTTAAACAGATTCTGTGGAAAAATATTCAACTTAATAAGAAGGGTAGCTATTGTTCAGTTCTCAAGGGAACTCTGCCAATTTCCTTCTGCTAGCAGCAGAACCCAGTTATTACTGTCATTACAAATATGGTACACTTGTGCCCACTTTGCTCTCATGAATAATTAGAGGGACTGCATGGCTCTTTTCAAACATGGGTGTTTACCTCTTTTCTTCATTTCAAATCCATGTTCAATACTCATAGCTATTCTTGGTTTTATTTTCAAAGAAAAACCCATTTATTACATACTTGAAATCTTTACCTTACAATAGGTTTGGCTGACTTAGAAAATGTTATTTCTCGTACTGGCTTCAAGTCCCATGTACTCCACAGTCTGAAAGACAGATTAATTTTTCTTTACATTAGTCTTTACAAATATTTCAGTGATAAACACAACCTATTTTAGCAGCTACTAAGATTGGAAATGGATGGCAGTTTGTCCACCTTCTTTAAATGCCATCAGTTATATAGGTTCATCTGTGAGCTTAAGATTTAACACATTTTAGTCACAGAAAGTTTGAAATGCTTACCTTACAACTCCATTTTCAAGCCCTCCTGCAATCACGTTGACAGATACTCCTTCAGGTTGGTTAGAGAAAGCAACAGAGCAAATACTTTCCCTGCAGTGCACGTGTCCCACGAGATCACCGTTAACAGTCCAAAGCCTCAAATCACTGCCCCCTCCAACTGTAACAGAACAGAGCATGGCAGTATTAAAAAGCAAATCCACATCACAGCTATGCCTATGTAACAGAACCTTTAAAGCTTCAAGAATTTCTTGAAAGATAAAAGGTTTTAAATGGCCCAGAGTGATTCGTGCTGCAGAAAACAATTACTTCCCTGCTTTTTTCTCATGCAAACCACCAAGCCACAGCAAAGTGATTCAGAAGACATTGCTTTATATTCATGGAACGTGATAATTACAATACCCTATCATTTAATGACCAATTGTCACGTACTAAGACAGAAGAACTAAAAGAATTCAAACCTTTCTTCAAACAGCTCATTCTCACACCCTGGATTGCATTTAAGTAAGATACCTGAATTACAAATCACAAGCAGCTTACCTGGTTATCTGGCATCATTTGCATTTATTGAAGTTCTAATAACCAACTACTACTGCTTTGTCTTTAGGGCAACTGAAACTCATGTTGTCCCCTACCAACACAAGAATACAACCTTTTCCAGTAGAAGTTGGCTTATTTGTACAGCTGACTTCAGTTGCATGAAGTCAGAAGAGCAAAGTCTTCACTTCAGTTTGAAATCCTTGGATCCATGGAAGAAAACTGTCATTTAGATAGAGCCTGTTACCCAGTCTCCAAGTCAAGTTAACATATAAAATACACACAGCAAAATGTGTGAGGTCTGAATTCACCCTGCTTTACATACATACAGTGCTGCAGCATACAGGTAGTTTGAGTCACTGAGGACCCTGAATTGCACTCCAAAGTCCACTACTCAAATAGATCTTAATGCCTCAGTCCAGAAACAGTCCCATACAGAAAAGATGGCTGTACTAAAAGCCTGCTTTAAAATAAGATTGGGTGGAAGGTGGGGGGTGAGGCAGGAACAGAATTATTTCCCTCTGTAGGAGCCAATGCAAATATCTACATTCTTCTTTACTACAGCTGTTACTCCTCTTTGTTCCAACACCTACCCAAAGTTTCTCAACAAATTCAAATATTAACATATTTTTTAGAAGTGCTCTTTGACCAAAGGCATCCTCAGATTATTAACCCATACAATAACAAATCTAGTTATTTATCTGGTTTTCTGACTTGCAGCTATATACCTGAATCACAGACTGTTGCAATATCACCAGTTGTTTCGCTAGCTGAAACTGCAGTCACGGGACTTTTGTGTCCAGCCAGACTCTGGACATAGCACAGCCTAGAAGACAGTAAGAGAACAAACAAGCCTGATGTCAGACTAAAACATAGAAAAGGTTATTTATCTTTCTTTTTTAAAGACACATTAATCTCAACCAACACTTTCCTTAATGGTGGTATTTTTATATTAACTCCAGAATTCCTACACAGTAAGAGTTTCACTTCACATTAGACATACACAGAATAAATTGAGTTAACTTTACAATGCAAAGACACCAGGAAGTTGAAAACAAGTACTGAAAAAAATGGTGGGCAAAGCTAGATGTAGAGATACCTGTTCAAATCCCATATAATGCAGGTGCCATCTTTGCTGACGCTTATCATTATACTGTATGGCTTGCACACAAACAAGCTCGTTATCTCTGCTGTGTGACCATACAGATGGACTTGTGATTCCATTTCTATCTCTGAAGGCTGAAAAACAGCAACATGAAATCATTAAAATTTTAATGTCTCTTTTCTGAAAGAGATAAGGCAAAGAATAAGACTTTTCTTAGATTAACATTGTTATTGCTTTATTATGACTAATGTTTTATAATGCAGTATGCCAAACTAATCATTAACATCCAACTATTTCCAGTGCTTTATTCTAAACAAACATCTTGGCAATGCAATGAATTGAAGAGAAACTATTTTACTGTCAACTAAGCACTTGAAATTAGCGACTTTCTGCAAGACAGCACTATTTTCACATGATAGAGAAACAGCAGCCTCACTATTGGAGTATGTAGAGGAAATACTTAGAAATGCAGACAGATAACCAAGCTCAGTAGTTAACACTGCTGAACAAAATACAAATTACAACAGTAAGTTGAACACCAGTAACACTTCAAGTTATGACATCTGAAACAACTCAGGCTTCTTGAAAACTGGCTTAGAGTGCATCGTCTGCATGCGTGTAGAAGGGTAAAGGGTGTGCATAGCATGTCTAGAGAAGCCTTCAAAGTAGTAACAGACAAAACACACATATACTTCATCTGCAGAGAATTTAAATTTCTCTTGCTGAAAGAGTATAATCTGTAATGCTTGAAGAGTTAATACATTTTCAACGTTTGTATGCCTTACTGTCAAGGTAGTTTAAAGCAGTACTTCATTTTTTCGACCACCTTTTAAAGGCTAGGAAAAAGAAGATATCTAAAATACAACATGGAGCTATTTTAGAATTCTGACAACATGGCTCTTTGGGTTCTCATACCGACAGCATGAAGGACAATTAATGACACGATTCCCATTTTATGCTTAGGCATCAATCAGGGCAAAATAGTCATGTTTCAGGTAGTGCATTTTATATAGTGTTCATCACCGAACAGCTGACAAGATGCATCCAGAACAGATGCTAGGAAGCATATTTGCATTCCCTGCAGCCCTGGCTTGAGCAACTGACTCAACAACAGAAGCTATAAAATTGGCAGCAAGGTCCATCTGCCTGGGGCATGTAAAACTGTCAGTGCTGGGGAATTCAAAGATGGTCTCAAAGATAACATCTGTGCAGCAAAAACAAAAACACTTGCTCCTAGGTAATGCAGAGAACTCAAGAATCATAAGCCCACTATATTAAACTGGAACTCAAGTCTCAGTTATTTGTGAGCTCACTAATTCTGGTGAGCAGGAACACTGTCTGACTTGAGACCCAACTGATTTAAGCTTGCAAGGCTTCAAGACCTCCTCCAACTTTCAAACTCAAAGCTGCTGAACTCAGGAAGACTGAGATGCAGATCACCAAAACTGAAAGAAAGCCAAGGCAGGAATCACAGTGTGTTTATGTTTTCCCCAGTCTGAGCATCTGCTGTTTGCCACTGTTGAAAGTGGCAGGAAACTGGGTAGACATAGCAGATCTTACCAAAGCTCCTGCTAGCCCAGACTAATGTAATGATTCAAAAGCAGTGGCACAATATTACTAGTGTTTGCCAATACCTGTATCAAACTAATTGGACAGATAAGTTTATTATGGGTACTCACACAGCCATATCTAAAATGACTCGTCAAAGGAAGTTAAACACTCTTTGCTGAAACTATGAAAAGCAGAAGTTATGGCTGAAGAAAATGAGACGAGCTCCAAAAGTCAGCCTGAACAGATGAGTTTTCATGTTTTCATACCATGCTTATTGTTACATAGCATCAAGAAGATTTCTGCTAGCATCTCCCCAGCACCTGCCACTAATACAGTAAGTGCATTAATTACATTTCTCACTTCTTTCCACACTGCTTTCCCCCCTTTGGGAATATGACAAAGTGAAGAGTCTGAGTAGTTAGTAAACACAGCATTTGAGAATTCATTGCCACTCTCTACTGCATTTAAATGTTTTCTGCTTTGGGGAAAAAACATTCCAGTTTCTTTTAAGGCTTTCAAAAGCTTTATCTTTTATACAGCAAAAAATTACTCTCTAATTTGGCAAGCTTTACCATGCCAGACAACCTCAATTCAGAGATCTGTGCAAATCAATCATCATCCAGATGATGAGGGCCAACTAAACAGCTAGCAGCAATACATGAACAAAAAAGCATAAGAAAAGCACAAATATGCTGAGATAAATCTATTTAACAATGTCAAAGGTGAACCTTAAATATCAGTTCTGCGCAACAGAACTTACCGTACTGCTAGTGAATCTGTTCATGTATGCTGTGATAACACCAGATTTGCTACCCGTGAAAAGCTGACAGCTGTCTGGGACCCAAGCACAACTTGTTACCTTGGAAAGACAAAGGGAAAAAAAACAATGAGAACAGCTACTAACTGCTATTGTCATCATACCACAGGATATGGTCACACTGATTTTTATCGCCTGCTTCTCCTAAGAAAAGCCATGTAAAATACTTATCAAGTTAAAGACGGATCCTATTGTAGATCACATGTATCATTACTTCAGTAACAAAATAAAGAGGGAAATTCTGTGTAGCTCAGAGTTCACAGTGAAAGAGCAGCGAACTTCTGACTTTCAGGACTACAGCCACATTAGTCAGAATCATTTCAGTAAAATCTCAAACACCACTGAACTGTAACAGAGATTATGAAGAGTTTGTTAACACAGTTAAGACATCATCTTTCCAGAGAAATCAAACTACAGTGAAGTTACGTTTCTAACATGAGCTAATTCTTCCAGTTTTCATTTTTCTTGGTCCAGGACTTCACTATAAATTCACTCCAACAATCCATAGGAGGGAAATCTACAAAAGCCAAATGCATTTAAAAGGGAACTTTGTCTAGCACAGGAATACAGTGGCTCCTAGGCTAGGAATACTGAGGGCTAGAGCCAAAGGAGAATCTAGCAGGTTAGAATTAAAACATTGGACAACTGCATAATGTTATGCTTAAATACTCATTCTCTCAGAATAAGATTTGTTATTCACTATAGGCTTTGCAAAAAATGAAATCAAGTGCAATTACTGCCACATCAAGCCACCACATGATTAAACAAGCAATATTAGATTAAAGACCAAAAGACCAGGATTTTTACCTGATGGAACTGAGAACTCTGTATAAAGTTTACTGGAGGCTCACTCTGCTTGCTTTTTAGTCGTAAAATGTTATCGGCGTATCCCCAGCTTAGGATAGCTGACCACTGAATATCAGTGCTGTGCATACTTCTCACACCTGAAGGAAGGTACAGAAGATTCTGCGTCAGATACAAAATCAAAGGGTTGATCACTTTGATAGTCAATAAAAACTTAAGATCCATGCTTTATTACCAACTACATAAAATAGAGAAATGGAAAGCAACATTTCAAAACAAGATGCTTTTTAAAACAATTTTCAGAGATGATGTAAATATTTAGTATTCCCCAGGAATAGTTTGCAACCTGGACAAAGCTTTTCAAAGTAGCATTACATTTAGTGGGAACGGACAGAAAGGGAAGATGTGCCAGTGCTTCTGAGCCAGAGAAATGATTGCTCAGAACTGTATATGTCTATTTTAAATGACTAAACATGAAGCCTTCAACGGACCGTTCATTTATAAAACTTTCACTAACATGCTTCATAGTGGGAGAAGGGGGGGTAGTACGAGAACCTGTTTGCACATTATCAATAAGAATCCTTCCAAGTTTGCCTGAGAGCAGATCCTTCATTTCTACATTTTCCCATGGTGCTAAAAAACTCTTTAATGTTTTGTTTTAATGTAATCCTCCCAGCACCACATATTCTCCTCCCCTTTGTTCCTTTTGGACTTGCCAGCAAGTTCTGAAGTTCAAGTGATTGCAGCATAAGGCTTTAATGAAAAACCAAATTACTGGACACCTATACTTTTGAAAATCACAAGCCAAATGTAACCATCAAAAAAGGTATCAGTCATGGAAGCTGTGCTTGGATTTATAGATCAGTCTTTGGCAAGAGATTAAACGTGGAAAGTTTACTGGAGAATAGTAGTAGCACTAGATTTAAAAGTTTTTTGGCTCTGTTTTGCATGGGTTGTGCATATAGAGAATAATCACAAACTCATACCTTGCTCCTTGCTATATATCATCAAAAGGCAAAACTTGCGGGACAAACCACATATAGCTTTAGTTGGCAAAGCCTGCAGAGAGCCAAACCTTTCCCCATGTGGTTGGCTAAAACAGACAACAGGATCTGGGGCACTTGGAGAACCAACATATTCTCCCCACTTCAAGCCTTTTATCCATGGCAATGGACTCTAAAACACAAATAAGGTGCAGATTAAAAGGTGCTAGAAACTTTTCTGAAAATTCTTACTTTGTGAGGGAGGAAGAAGACTCATTCATATCCCATTCCCATAACTAAACACGTAGTAAGGACCACTGAAGTATCCCAGAAGTAACAGAAAGACAGGTACGAAGCACTGTAGTATCATCAGCTGAACTATTAGCGTTAAGAGTTGAGACGGTAAGCTGACAGTTCAAATAGTGCAGAAAAATATTCCAATTTCTTTAAACACAAGGATTCAGTTTCTCACAGGACTCTAGATAAGACAAATGTCTGAAGTGAAGACAGTTGACCTGTCCTACAGACAATGAGGAAGTAAGAGACAGAAGTGCAGCATGAATTCGCCTACTCTAGGTTTACATGTAGAAGTGGATGCAATGCCTGTACCTTTCCCTAAAGGACTGACAAACCTTCATTATTCAACTGTAAATATCAGAGGTACATTAACTATCAGACTATGAAAGTTAATTGAACCATTTCACAATCAAAATGACGTACTGGATATATTACTTCTTTGGTGTGCTCTCTGGTCTCTCTGAAAGCAAACTGCACTAATAATCCCATGGCAGCAGGAAGTTCTCCTTCCATGATGAGCCTGGATCCAGGCCTGCTAACATGTGCTGTATGGAACAGTTGGCGAGGTGTTTGCCCATATGTTTTTATCATTGTTTCCAGAGCTCTTCTCTGAACAGGATCCTCAACAGCAGAAACATCCATCCCAAAGTAAGTCTGCAGAGGAAAAAAAAGTGGGGAGAGGCAAGAATGACCTTGTCCAATTTGTCATGGGAAAAATTTCAAAACATACACATACAAATTCTAGAGTTGTACCCATCAGCTCCTTGGCTAGGACAGAAGCTATCCCACAAAGGTTGTACTGAGAAAGGAATCACTGAGAACATTGTTTTCATCACTTCTTATTGAAGTAACTAAAGCTTGAGATCCGAGTTGATCCTACATGTATTCCATTATTAATTTCAGTCAAAGGTTTTCTTAATAGACCTTTACTGATCTGTCTGAAAATGGAAGGGTTGCTGATGATAAATGACAACAAAAAATGGGGAGTAGGAAGCTCCACATTTCAGGAAAGTGAGTTTTCTTTGACTTTTCTTCCTTAAAATTGACCATGTCTCTACATGTGTGCCACACTCTTCTCATCAGTCACACTGACAATGCCTTCACTTTGAAGAAAAATGAATGTATTCACACATAGTTTGTTGGAGGTCATTTAAGTTGAAGGTAGTAACTAAATCAATACTTAAGCTCAAAAAAGGAAAGGTAAGGAAGGCATTTGGATGGCTGCTTGAAAAGAAAAAAGCCACTGCTACTGAAAATGACTGCTATTAGCTCCTCTGACAACTACAGAACACATGCTAAACAGTGGAAGCACATCCATCTGAAATTTAAAAGAAGGGCTGCTAGCTGAGCAAGCCTTGCAATAGCAAGGATAGAAGCTTCAAAAAACCTAAAGAAATTCACTGATTTTAATGTTACAGTAAGTCAGTAATGACACACTGGAAGCTTTTACATCAATGAAAACTTATTTGACTTATCCAAAATTTAATTCAACGGAAAAGAAAATGCTTACTAGAAACAAGATACATATACATAGAAGAATATAAATACTGACCACGAACAAACCAAGCTATTTTCATCTTATTAAAACCTGCAGTAGAGTTCACCTAAATTAAAGGCTTCCTCTGAATGACAAAGCAGCAGATACAAACACCAAGCTCGTATGCCATCACAAACAACTAACCAGGAAGCGCAAGCTCCATAACTGATCACCACCTACACTTACTTCTAGACAAAAAAAGATGAACAAATTCATACACATCAGATGATGGGGTCTTGTCAGTTCTGCACCAAAATTCTTAAAGCCTTTTCTTATTCTTCAACACCTCATAAGCTAAGGAGCTTCTTACATGCTGGACATTTTCCAAGCAAGTCAGTAACTTAATGGGGAAGGTTCAGTGTAAGTACAATGAACAAGCATGAAGCTTGACAAAAATACTTACTGCGGGATGAAAGACATTAATAGCCTGAACAGAGGCCTTGCCCTTCTGTTTATAGCCAAACACTAAGTCTATCCAGTGACAAATTGTCTGGGAAACGTGGTCAGACTCCAAAGCTTGACGGTGAATCAAGATGAACAGACGAGGATCATTACGAGCCCAAGGTGGAAGATTGACATGGTTAACTCTGTCACCATTTTGACGTACTCCAAAATCAAAACCTAGAAGCACAGGAGTAAGTGTTCCAACACCTTAGGTTAGTGACTTCATAAAAATCTTAATAAGGTTTTATAAAACTAGAAATTAAGCACTGTTATTGCCCATCACCAAAGCAGTACCTTTAGCAAATCCCTTCACACACATAAATGGAGAATCAGATAAATAAGAAATGCTCCTTTGCATCTAGGAGAGAATTTAAGAACTATTCCTTAAGTCTTACGCAGCTTCTGTAGCATATCCTGTATATTCATGGCAGATTTATTTACTTGTTTATTTTATACATCTATTGCACAGCACGTTCAACTGTGAGATATAAATGTTCTCAATTTTAAACTAGTCCCAACCCCATGGCTGCTTGAAGTATCTAATTTTGGTATCCTCTTAGTATACCTTCTCTGTTAACCAGAAAGTCTGGAAGGTAGAAAAACTCTGGGATGAGCTCCTTTACATCAGTCATTGATTCATATGAAGAGAGACGCCAGGTTGTGTTGGTAGAATGAAAAGTTCTGTCTGGAATGTCAAAACTTTGATCTGTTAAAAAACAAAAAAACAAAAAAACAAAAAAACAGAATTTGTTGCATTTTTGACAAAAATCAGTTGCACATCAGCAGCTTCAAAAGTCAACTGCTCTCCAGTTAGCTGAGAACATTTTGAATTCTATCCCAATTTTAGTGTGCTAAACATGGACTAGAAATTAAATACAGCTCAGCTTTTTATTCTAAACATCTACCAAGGTATAAACAAGATGTACAATTTTGGCACCTGGCTTGATAATTTCAGAATGGGTCTATTTATCGCGTAAGTACACCAGATTTAATTTTTACTAAACTCAGGTATTTGGAATTGATAACATGCAGTTTTCCTGGGTTGTTAGCTTTCATGTCTGGGTTTTGTCCTAAGTAAAAGTTAAAGGTGATCCTACCTTGATAGGCCAAAAACATTTTAGTGAAAGGTGGCAGCCGAACTAGGAAATGAAGCACAGTTCCACTGTTAGAATAATGAGATCCATAGTGGTACGGTTGTACAGGGGGCATCGGATCGTCCTCCCGTGCTCCTTTACGATACTCTTCTTCCAAATACTAGGCAAGTTGGAGGAAAACATATCACAAACTTAGATATTCAACAACTTGTGCTTGATAATAAAGGCAATTGCTGAGATCTCCTACAGAGTGTTTCAATACTTCAGTTCCTCAGACACTTCAGATATGTCCAAGACTATCACTTTTTTTATTGAAGAATTCCACCCTCAGCACCTGGTACAATATACACTTTTCTGAAGTAACCAGTCATTTTTGATCACCTACCATTCAAGTAGCATCCTACCAATTGTTCTGAATGTCCATTCAAAGTAGTAGTCACCTCTCAAAAGAGAAGAACATTCTAAACTATATTTTCAGGCATTTAACTGGACTGTTATCTCATACCAAACAAATCAGGCAGTTTGGTGCTTTATAGAAGCCACGAAAATGCCACGCTAGTACTAGAAAGGTAAAGGACAATCCTATTCCCTGCATTCCAGTAACAAAAATAAGTGTTTGCCTAAGACTTTTAGGAATAACACATTTAGAAAATGACAGTACAGGTAAGTCAGAAGGTCCAGCAGCAAATGCTTTCCAGCTTCAATGTTATTTTCTAAAGCCTTTAAAAATTCTCTGAAGAGCAAAAAACCAAGAGCACAACAGTGACAGCAGTGCACGTTAAGACAGAATACTGGAGGGAAAGCAACTTTTCAGTTACCCAAAAAATTAGTCACAAGTTCCATTGAAATCACGTCAATAGAACAGCGTACATTATATATTTAAAGATTCCTGAAGATATGTTCAGATGTAAGAGCATACTGACTCAACCTCCAGTATCACATGGAAAGATTAAACTGATTTATGATTTCAGTGACAGGAACAATCTCAGATTCCAAATGTCATAAAATAACTCTAAGAAAATAACATACTGGAAAGGAGAATTTCATCAACAAAACACTGGATTTGTGTCCCATCACCATCATCCTCCACTCCCCCACCCTTGATACATATTAAAAAAAAATAAAGTCTCCATATAATAACTTATACACAGAACAGCAAAGAACAAAGTTATCTGAATTACCTTGTAAGTATCCACATACCGATCCTCTTTTTCTTTAGACTGCACAGCTATTGGTTTGACCAGATTTCTGTAACAGAAGTAGTACCAATATCTTGTCATTTTTATAAAGATCTTGATTCACACCATTTAATAATGCATTAAGAGTAAGACCTTTAATATCACAAGAAGGATGAGCAAAACTTAACAGCTTTTTACAGAAGAATTCGGGAAATACAGTGGCCACTTTCAGATAACACTAAAGGCAAACTCAGACCCATAGGCACGCTAACAGGCAAGTAAGTGCACTCAAAGTGCCTCTGTCAAATCAAAAGCATCGTTTAAAAGTGAATATTTTGTGCAGCGTTAAAATCAGCTTAGCAGAAACTTATGGTGGGACAACTCACATGGATTTACTTAATTAAGGCAATATGATTTTGTAACTGGCCACATTTTTTCATGGCTTTTATTTTTCTAAACAGCAAATGGCATGGAAATCTTCACTCACAAACTTAAACATAGGATTAATTTAAATAACAGACTATCAGTATCACATTATGACAGCAGCTAAGCGTGGTCCCTAACAAACTATACACCCACAACATCAGATATTTCATTTAAATATCTTAGGTGAAACAGCTACCTAATGTAAAAAACTCAAGTTATTATGGGCCTTATTTCTGAACAGCTGTGCTCATGTACGTGCGCAGTTTAGTAAAGTGAAATTAAATAGCTGTACCAGTTAGTTGAAGTATTTGGAAATAACCAGTTCCAAACATCTCATATTACCTATATACCGAAGGGTCATTTAGGTCCAGTGTCTCATTTATGTAGTCAGAAAGAATAAAGGGAAATACTGGATACTGCATGAGATCATTGAAGGAACGGCCCGCATGTTTGTTTAAATGAGTCAGGTATTCAAAGTTAGTAATCTGTCCCGTGCACCACAGGTGGGTCAAAGCAGTGATATTTCCATACTCCAAAAGGTTAGGCAAATTGTTAGTTAAGATGTTGTGGTACACATCATTACGGACCTACAAGAAAATACCAGAGATTTATTCATATAGCTTAAAAAAATCTTCAAAATAAAAAGACTTAGTAACTTAGTCTCACTCACAAATTTCCAGAGCTATGTTGTAATGGATGGACAACCAGTACGACTAAGATTCTTTCATATCTTCGTACATCAGAGATGTTTTACACCACGATTTTGTCAGACTGTCTAGAAGCCCAGCTGAGCAAAGGCTTTTTTGCAGATATTAAGCAGAATTTACTACTAGTCCATCCAACAGCTCATTTTAAAAACTAACACATTCCTGCACGTTACAAAGATACGGCAAAGTACTTTGATATATTACACATTAGTGCCACATCACCTTTGTATTATCAAAAGCCAAGAGTAAAGTTCTGCCATTTGTCAGAAATATTTCCACAGCATTGTCTCTTAGCTGCCACCAACGCTTATGGACTTCCTTGATTTCCTCATAGGTCCAAGAAAATGATGCTGGTTCAGTTTCTCCATGGAAACTCTAAGGAACATGCGATTGAAAAAGTTACTCTATGTATCAGGTTTCCCAAACAGGAAACTATTTTAGTTGAAACAGTTTATAACCATACAGCACATCTTAAGTGAAACAGACGATTGTGCTGTGATGCTTTAAGACACTGGGACTTTATTCATAGAAATTTCCCACATTCCTCTCTCCCCAGGGCAGAAGGCAGAACATCATGCCTACTCCTCAGCCCCTTCGGTACCACATCCAACACTCCAGCACAAGAAAGCTTTCACTGGCACTTAAACTGAAATACTGGATAACAAGAAAAAGCAAAGCTTGGCCATATAACCTAATTCTGCCGATTCTGCAAAGGATAAAACAGCAAAATAGCTGATAATGTCTTAAACAGGGCTGTGTGACATGTGCACAGTGGAGCTTTGTGACAGTATATCAGGACTTTTGGCAGCACAACTCACAGCTTGATTATTTTCATCAGAAGGATTAAGTCAGTTCCAATTTCCTGCATAAAAGCCTTTCCTTGAAGAGGATAAGGAAGGTGATTTAGAACACCCTACATAATGAAAAATTCAAGTAGCAGAGGTGCTGTAAAGCACAGCACAGTTTATACATTTATGAATCTCTGTACTTCCTAGTGCTCCGGCTTCCAGCAAGTTATTTTTCAGGTGCAGGCCAGCACAAACTCTATGCAGCTCTGCTAATTAACTCAGAGTAACAGACAGAAGGAACCAAAGACTCCCAACACCACTCTCTTCTCATTCCCTTCCCAGCCTTAAGGAAGATGGATTTCTGATCCCACAGCAGGCTGCAATAGGAACCCAAACAAAATACTTTCATTCACCTTGCCTGCAGATCTAACTCTAGCACTCCAGGTAATGTCAGTGACAGCAGACAAAAGCAATTTACAATGCGGCTTTGAAAAATAAAGACTGGACAATGTGATCTAATACTTACAGAATTTTCAATTGTGTCTGATGCGTTGTCCTCAACAAAATACATGCCACATTTTCCTGCAGGGAGAACCAGTTGCCAAAATGATACTACTCTTTGTACACCACAACTTCATTTTAACATAAACATTCAGTGTTCAGGTGTTAAGACAACTAAGAATAGTATCTGGAGAAGCAGTAGTTGATAAACAGAATTCAATATTCCATAACCTTTGGAAAGTGTTCTGCAACTTTAAAAATAACTACAATCCAAACAATATTCAAGCAAATGCTTGAATATAACATCGATCTATAGCATGCATTTATCCATGAGAAGTCAAGAAACCATTCAATTGTATACTGCTCTTCCTAACATATTCATAACAAGGATTTTCTTCAGAATAAACAGCTAACTTTACGTATACTTCAAAATCTTAGACAAAACAGAATATTTATGAGAACTGAAAATGGAATTTACCTAGCAGCAGCTCACCAGCAGTCTCTCTAGAAGGTGCTACACTGATACATCTCCGATTAATTCTGAAATCATTCAAAAGTTAGTTGTAAGTACATGCCAGAAGTAACAAACTGTTCTAAGGTACAGTTAAAACTGTAAAAAACAGTTAAAAAGGTACAGCTGAAAACAGAGCTCTCAACACCATGACTGTAAAGTTCTAATTCCAAGGAGATAAAGAAATTAGAACACTGATGTTCTGGACTTACATACAAATGTATTTAATTTATTGCATCGTATGTTCTTTTCAGTATTTTAGACAGAATTAGTGCCTGTAACATGTGGTAAATTAACTTAGAATCATAGAATCATAGAATCAGCAAGGTTGGAAAAGACCTAAAAGATCATCCAGTCCAACCAACTTAATGCTTACTAGCTAAATAGTGTTTTATAATGCAATCCTAAAGCAGGGAAGATGAAAGACCAGTTTACTGATGGAAAGACCTACAGATCTAGTTGTACTACCTGCACTGGATAGAGAAGTAACAAAAAAAATCCCACCGGGCTGTCCCACAGAAGACCCATACCCACACCACACCACGTGGTATTTCCTTTTACAGACTTTTGAACTCGTGGAGACAAACAATTTTAAGAATCAGAAAACAGACATGTTGGTATCTCTTCTACTTGGCAAGTATAGCAAGAAAACTCACGATGTTCTGACTTTGTCTCTTACTTCACTCAGTTTCTTAATGTTCACACTAACAGTGAGGACGAGCTTTGTTGGCATGAGAGAAGGTGGAAAAGGAAGGCAGATCTTAAAATGTTACCTTATATGTTCACTTGCAGCTTTATCCTTTACTGTTGAAGAGTGAGAAGAATGTGTTTTATCTTCAAATAGGTAAGATAAGGGAGGTTTTATTATGCCTATTAAAAAAAAAAAACAAAGAGCAATAAAGCACAAGCATTCACTGTTATTGAGATCCATTGTTGCAATATATTATAATTACCTTCCTGCTTCTGCCTGTCTGGAAGAAGGTATTTATTTGGAATAGTTAGGTAGCACCTCTGCAAGCGCCTCCTCTCTCTGTTTGGGCCCTCTGTTGGATCCAGTTGCCAAGAAGTTGGGTAATAGACTGGGTCGTACCAGAGTGCTCTGAAAAAAATCAAAGTAGGTTGTAGTGTTATTCACTCAGGTTCTGTCTCAAAGATAGAGATGCAGTAGTTACACAGCACTGGGCAGCTTTTTCTGCAAAATAATTAAAGAGGCAATTATGTTGTTTATTCTCATGAGCTACCCCCACGGACTCGCTGTTTATGAACAAGTACTGTAAGACTGCTCTTTAAGTTACTAATTCTGATAAAGTCAGCAACGTGTCTGAGAGTTTTGAAAACTCAGCTATTGCAAGCATATTAGTTCAACACTGGCAAAAGTATCATTGTTTAGTTTCATGTCAAAGCTCAACATCAGATTAGCACATTAGCAAGCACAGTAGCTTGATGTTAGTATGAATGATATTAACAAAAAGCACTTTGTTATTCCATCATCATAATGCAAGATGTTAAATCTCCACAAAGTTCTTCATTTGACTAAGCACAGCAAAATATTATCTGACAAAAAATAAAACTATCTCAGTAACAGAAATACTACTTGGCTTACCCGCTCTAAAAAAAATTAAGAGAATAAATCAGGAGTATTTCACAGGTCTTTAACCATCAAATGATTAACACAGTAGTCATTCTAATTTTATGTAATCTACATTTCAGTCATTTAAGTAGAATGAAGTGCACATCAGGCGAAGTGTCTCCCCCCTCTCCACCTACCGATCATGTGTGAGCTGCTGAACAAGCTCCTGCCAATGTCTGCTAGCACTCAGCTCTGCCTTATACATCCCCCTGATGTGCTGGATAACTTTCTTTCTTTCCATTCCTTGTGAGAGAGATACAGCCTGTGTGATGTCTCCAGCTATTTTGGAAATATCTTTAGATTTTGTATCCAGGCGTTGAAAGAGACTGAGGAAAAAAGAATCATGCTTTAACATGTCAAATCACATTGAAAACGGAAGCAAAAACTCTTACAAAATGCAGTCAGTGTTGTTAAGTTCAAAAGTCCCACACGTTTATAATAATGACAGAGGTAACTGCGATGGAACATGCTAAGCATGCAGCATTCCAAGGGAGTTTTCACATTCTTTTAAGAAAGCACTTACTTTTGTCGATTATTTGCCATTGTTTTCTCCCAGGCAGCTTTGTTCACACCTTCTTCCACCTCATACTTCTTCTGATCCTGAACAGAAATTTTATGTTATTTCTCCCATCTCAGAAACAATTAAGCAGAAGCTAAAGGATATTCCAGTTTAAAAGGAAGACTGTCAGAAAACGCTGACACCTTGCCAGCATTTAAAACCACATCTTCATTTCAATTAATGTCACTGTAATACGTTTAGAAGTAATCTTATTTTTTTGCAAAGAGCCAGAAAAATCCATTTTTTCCAGACCATTTGATACTATAAGCTTACTGCAAGCTCATATTTTTGCTTTAAGTAATATACTTAACCAGGGAGCAGTAACACATGAGATTGCTGCGAAGTGTTGAGCATGCATAAGAATTATTCAGAACTCAAAGAGAATCCCAATTAATAAAAAAAAAAAAAAAACATAAGCCATGCTCAAAGCAAACCAAACTCTCTTCATTAGAGCTCAATTCCCATATAATAAACAGTTGTCTTAAGTAAATCTGCTTTACTTCAGAAGGTTGTTTGTTCACAAACCTCTTTTAAAGCTTTTATTACATCTGGTTTTGGTCTTGGGCTCAGAGGAATACATTTATAGCCACAACATTTTAACGTATTCACAAAGTCTCCTGCTGCCGTTTGTTCTTCTTTGGTCAGATCATCAATGTGGTTGCACGTTAACTCATATAGATATAGTACTAATTTAGGTCCATGCTAAAAGACAAGAAGGAGGAAGGCAGAAAGAAAAGAGACATGGTCATTCTCAATTCTAAAACACATACAACACTGAACTTTTTGCTTCCTCTAATCTTATTTTCCCTTTCCCAGTCAGCCCGGACTTCTACTTTTTCCATGATTAAAGAAAATGGCTGCTTTGATGTCCAAAGGCAAACTTCAAGCACTAGAAAGAACATGCTGAATGTAATCCTCTTCATTTTTGACCTTCTCCCAGCAACTTGTGGCTTTTTTAAATGGCTTACGGAAAAGACAGCTTTCTTGTGCGAATACTCTGATCCTCTAGTTAAATTGGTTATACTTCAACAAGCATGTCTCAGAAGTTCCTAATTTTACCTTGCTTGATTAACAAACTAGAACAGACAAATAAGGAAGTTAAGCAGACACAGGCAGTAAATGCTCTCCACATGACATTTCCAGAGAAGTCCCTCTAGCATATCAGCTCTTTTACTACCGTACGTGTGATCAGAAATATTTAAGTGTCATAGGTCCATTCAGTGAGTGCTTTCTCTCCTTAGTGTATCGTGTACTCATATTACTTCATTCTTGCAGAAGACCCCAAACAGCAACGTTTCTATTCCATAACAGCTCACAACTAAGGAATGCTTTCTCACAAGCTTGCAGTACACAAACGGAGTAAAAATCAAAAATGTGTTTTTTTCTCTTCCTTTTCAAATCCAGAAATGAAGTCATTCAGGTATTTGAGTTTTTAGAAACATAGAACACACAATTTCACTTAGAGAATTAAGACCAAATGAGGAAAAATAGAGTAGTGCTTTAATTGATGGCCAACTTATCAAGATATTGTAGCACTCAGTTCTAACAAGCTTTAGAAAGTCTGCAGTTAGAGTCCAGGGCAAGCATAATGCCTTCATTAGTCTCCTTCAAACATCTTCCAGTTCCTCCTGTTAGAACTAGTACTACCCTTTGGTTCTATATGACAAAGATGTGCTACATAGTCACAACCACCAGAATGAATCCCATCTTTGTCCATTACAAAGCTGTCTATCCTCAGGATAACAGAGTAACTGCAGATACGCACGCAGGCTAAAAAAGCACTGAAGAATTCCAGGCACAAACCCTGCCCTCGTTAACTGTACAATTTAAGCCAGAAATTTGAATCCAAGCTCTACAGACTTCTCTAATACCCTACAGCTTACTTGCAAAGTCGGGCTAAGACAGTCACACAGAATCTCTTGATGGTTCACTTCACGGATCATCTCCAAAGCCTGCTTTCTTTCTTGCAGTGGCCTTGCTGGAGACAAGATGTGCACAAGAAGTCTTCCAAGTTGCGTACGGAAAGTGTCTTTACACGACAAGAGGATTCTCTTCCACTGCTGCTTGGGTGTGCTTGTTCTGCTGGTGCCCTAAGGTAAAGGGACATTTCTTTTTAGACTTCAGAGAGTTATAAGGCTTCCTTTTATAAGAGTTACTTACATCGCAAAAAGAAACTTAGAGTTAAAATAATCCAAGTATAAAAGCAATAAGGATTTCTCTACAAAAATAATGTGTTTTATATACTGTTTTATTGTATGTCTGAAGGTGTTTTACTAAAAATGAAACAAAGGTTTCCTTTTTCTTACAAGATGAGCATTTTCTCTTGATAGGCTAATGACACGAATGCAGCTCGTTGCTAAACTGACTTCAGCAACTGAAGGAATGTGCAACAATTCAAGAAGTAGATATCAGAACCGGAGGTTTAAATATTGAAGAGCTTGTTTTGATATGCAGCTCATCCACAATGGATTTTCTCAAAAGATTAGAAACCAGGCATTTGATTGAAGTGCTAGGGCTCAAA
This sequence comes from Lagopus muta, assembly GCF_023343835.1. NCBI lineage: Eukaryota > Metazoa > Chordata > Aves > Galliformes > Phasianidae > Lagopus > Lagopus muta. The sequence continues at coordinate 72,449,114 of NC_064434.1, forward strand.
CAGACGTGCAGGCCTTGAGAAGTACTACAGGTAAGGCATGATGGGAAGATAACTGACCTAACAAATTAGATTTTCCAGAGCTAGAAAGAAAATCAGATTGTGCTAATTTTTATAGAGATGGCTGAAGAGAAATACAGACACAAAAAGCAGTAAGTTAATTTTTCCCAGCATAACATTTTAAATTACCCAAGCGAAATATAGTTACCTTACACAGGTTGACAGGTTAACAACTCTATGCTAGAAAACAAAATTCAGCAACAACTGAAGAAAAGTTCCACTTCCTGATACACTCAAACATCATCAACTGTTAAATATATTATAGACAAATTGTTCAGATAATCTTTTGTTTTGTTTTTACGCATCATCCGTGGATGTACAGCAAGCCTCCTTTTATAGGGTCCAACAACAGACCAATAGGGGAAAAACAAATCTATTCATCCTTTGTGTGCGCATTACAGAAACTGAGTTTTGCTAAATATTGCGGCTGAATCTGAACAGATACATTTAGTATTTCACAACTAAAGAATAACTGGGAAGCTGAACAGGTTTTAATAATACCACAGCTGAACTGAGAGAGACAGCAAGAAAAACATCTAAGGATTTTTTTTTTTTTTTTTTTTTAATCTTTAGGTATAAGAAATTCTTAAAAAGTGAACCTTATGAAATGTGTTTATGTGGAAAACACATAGTTAGTTACTTACAGGGGACAGTCTCACTCCTTCCACTAACATTTTGAACATTTCTTTCAGAAAAGGATTTGTTCTGTTGGGCAGCTCTTGCTGGATCTCTTCTTCAGGAACTTCCAGCTGGGATGCTGCAAGCCTGCTTCGACTTGCCGTTTCTGTTATACCCAGTACGTCAAAGCACTCTTCAGTAGATGCTTAAAATTTAAAGACAAATTGATCAGTACCATCTCAGCCAAGCTAATCCTACATTCCTTTAGCTGGCATCAAATCAAACATGGCCTTTACCACCACACTTACGACACAACATTATTTTAAGTGTCAAAATGTACTCCTTATGTCAAGTCTCACAAACCAGTTCATTCAGCATTTACGGTTAACCATGGAGCAGCTCAATTCTTTGATTGCTCTCTTGTTTCTGTGGAATTGGAACTAGCTCCTAAAGTCTTGCTAACAAGTGTAGGCATTCCATAGAGCACACAAACTGATGCATTTTAAGAGAACGCAAAAGTTCCCTTTTGCATTTTTGCTTTTTGACTTCAGGTCATAATTCAAGCAGCTTGGACAGATCGATGTAGAACTACATCATTGAATGTAGTCATTGAATCTAGTCATTGAATCGTTGAATAGCTTATTCAATTTATTCATCCAGATTCGACTGTCAGTAACATAATACAGCGAGACAAACTTCTGAGAGACTGATTGATTATAATTAATTCCATTAAGCCAGTATCAATAGCATTGCTTTCCTTTCAAACTCTCTGAAATCAAGTATCCATTTGTCACAGAACGCTAATCTGGCACTGTCAAAACAAATGAACTGAAAATCCTACCTAAATAAATGAGTCTGTTTACAGCAAGGACAGTTAGCCTCTGTAACCTTTGTACAAACTCAGTCTCGGTGGCTTGGATAGGATTTTCTTGACTCATTCTCCGTTGCATCATCATATGAAACTCCTCACTTGCAACTGAACGCATTTTCATCAGCAGAGCATCAGATAGAGCAGGTGAAAATTTTCTGGAACCTTCAAGTAAAGAAACATTTAGAAGCGTCCTACTAAAAGCACACCAAGTTAATCACTCAGTTACTGTCCTCATCAAATGATCCAAAAATCTTAGGATGAAATCAAACACTCGAAATACATTAATGTTGAATGGAGTAAGTGTCACTTGGGTGCTTGCTTCTTTCAAGATATCTCATATTTGAAAATCAACATGAAGAAATGGCACCATAAAATAAGTTAGTGTCAGGATGAGATTCACTGAGCAACCCAGGTATTTTTGTGCAGAGCAGATTTTAAGGCACATTTATTCCTTTTCTGTTGTGCAATTATGATAAAGGAAACACATGAAGAACTCTGGCATATTTTTACTGTAAGAAGATAGACTTATCAATGCAAGTGAAGAGTCACTTAGAATTACAGCATACAGACAAACATTTTATATCATATCCATTGCCAGCAATGGTAATACAGTTAAAAATAGTTGTGTGTCATCAAAATATCCATTGGAGGAAAAACATCTTGAACTGCCAAGCCTGGACTGCATTTGATTCTTTCAGGAAAACGTTAGTCCTAGTTTTAACTCTACCTATATCATTATATTATCTTTAGTGCCTTCCTAGATTCGCTAACAAAAATATTTTCACTATATTTACTAGGCTGAAAGGCCTTGAAAGGTAATCATATCAAGAAAGAGGTTCCATAGTAAATAAGGAAAAATATACATTTTCTTTAAACAACTGAAATATATATTAGGTTTTAAATTATACACCCTACCACATCTTAAAGACAACTTCATTTACACACAGTTTCCAGTCAGAAGATTCCAAAAGCTTTATAGAATTCACAAGCCATTATATACACAGACAGTATCACCCTTGAATTGCACAAATGTTTTTACAGAAAGTGCCATGGTGGAATCGAGCACTCTCGTGTTCCCAATTAAATTTGCCATGCAAGGTATTGCTTCAGGATAATCACCTATTTAAAGCTGTGTAATAATGCAGTACCCACATCGTAGATACACTGAAGTTAGAAGAACTAACTTTATTTTGGTATTTCATTGTGAAGTTAGGTATAAAACTACTGCAAATTATTTGAAAAATGTTTTCACTAAACAGCTCATGAATTGGGATTCATTTCAAAGGAAGGCAGCATCCGGATTTAGAGACTCAAGTGAGGAAAAAATTGACTGAAGTGTCAATTCAGTATCCCATTCTCCCCTTGTAACACAAAAACAAGCTCAAAATAGGTACAGGCTTTTCTGTCCCAAAACATATATTGATAAATAAAGCCAATAAATCAATATATATTTTAGAACAAGATTCACTTGTTCTATTATCAAAATTAGAGTTCAAAATAGACATTTCACTAGTAATAAACAAAGGCAAGAGTACAAGTATAGACTTCTGCTGCTCACCAGCAATGCCTTTACGCTTTTGAAACATTGCACGATGTGCTGCAGATAGTGATGGGGCCACACCAGCCTGCTCCTGAGCATCTCTGTTTGCTGTAGTTCTTATTAACTCAATAGCTGCTTGAAGAACTCTTAACTGAAGAGCAACCGCCATATCTACAGGAAGAAACACAGATAGGATGTGTGACAGATTCTTACCTTCACAAGTATTCAAGAATTTTCACCAGATATTTGTACAAAAAAGTAAAAGAACATTAAGTGTGAGAACTAAAATGCTTGATTTTGAGGAAGCCATATAGAAAGCCAGCTCACTATTACACAGAGGCACATGGTACTCACAGAAAAGTTGGTGAATTACAAAATAAGCTAAATACAACTTCAGAGAACGTTTCTACTCAAACATCCTGTATGAACTTTAAGCTATTGTTTCTTCAGATTAGCAGTACACAACCACAAGACAAGGAAGGCTTCCAAGGAAGAGTACTACTTTGAGAAGAAAGATGATCTCATAAGCAGAAAATTCCCCCTTCTCTCTCAAATGGAATATTAAACCAACTGGCTGGGAGTGGATATACTTTTCCAGTCCTGAGACCCCCAACAATAAGCAGATATCTTACTTTGCATCCTTGTATTTTTACTGTTTTGAAGATGACCCAGCAGCACAATGAGGTCTTCAATAACACGAAAATACTGTGAACCTGAAGAGCTGCAGGCATGAATTGTAACTGCTACCAGGAGCTGCTGTATATCACATGCGAGTAGCTTGTAGTCGTTTAGGGGAATGCTGCAAGGAAAGTTGTAGTTACCAAAAACATTACAATGCAGGAGACCATAAGCTGTAACGAGACCTATTACTATTTTCCCCACTACTTCTGCCAGACAAACCTAATATTATATTCTATCTCATATAAAAACATTGCTGCTGAAAGCGAGGAAGTTGCAATCAAAGAGCTTAACTTTTACAGACTGGATGCCTGAAAAATCTCTATGACAGTAAAATTAAGACTGTAACAAAGTTCCATCAGAAAAAACAATCATTTTTATTATCAGATTTATAAGTTTAACAACAGTTCTGAAATCTAAATTTCTCAAATAGTATCTCAAGGAATTCAGGATAATATCTCATTCTATAAGCACCCTGAATTTAAACTATCAGATTAAAAAGAAGATCAACTTAGCTCTTCAGTATATCAAGAAATAAATATGCAAGACACCACACTTCTTCCTTCATTGTATAACCTTCCCTAAAGAAGTACAGAATGTTCACAAACGAAGTAACTTAAATTACTCAACATCTCAAATGCTAAACCACAGGTAGCACAGGAGAGATTCTTTGTGCACTTTCAACATCTGGCACAGATATGGCAGAATGCTACTAACTCCTGCACCTTTATCTTACTTTTCAAGTTTTACTAAGAGAAGCATCCAGAACACACACTGAATCCTGCATTTCAAAAGGCCCCTTCACTTGAAAATTTAAGGCATTCAAAGGATATTTTATAAACACTGTATTCTGTTGTTTAAACCAAATATCTAAACATTAGCTTTGACTTGGAAGTACAGTTAGAAGCTGTAAGCCATAAATACAGCATTTTATACATGGTCTCCGAACATTTTATAAAGTATGAAGAACACAATATGCTTCAATTTCTGCTACTCTTAACATTGTGTCTGTGCTATCTTACAGCAATGAATAAAATACTCACTTGGTTTCCAGTCCATTGAGAGCAGCCAGGGTATTACACAGCACATACAGCAAACCATTATCAAGCAGCAGGTCTGCAACTTTTGAGCAGGAATTTATAATTTGTAGTAGGAGACAGAAGCAGTTATGCAGCAGAACATTATCATATAAAGAGTTCTCTATAAGACCCAGAACAGGAATGACACACCATTTTTGAAAAAGTCCAACGTTCTTGACATCTTCCAGATCAAATCTATCAAAATAAAGAAGTCAGTCTAATGTCTTTAAAATAGCAACATGGTATACACAGTATTTTTAGATGCTACAATATCGGTCTATAATAGCATTTTGGCAAAGGTGTAGATGGCAAATTCTTACGTTACAGTAACACAGTACCACTGAAATAAGAGTAAAATAAATCATTTGGAGATGCTGTAAGGAAATGAAGTTCCTAAGAACAAACCTGGTACTTCAGCTATCAATGGTCTGCAGTACAGATTTCATGAAAACAGGTGTTTGTATTTTTTAGTTTTTTTTTAAATCAGTAAACACAACTGACTTATTTCCAGTAATAGATATTACAACTGGCACAGACAATACCAAGAAACCAACTAAAGCCTGACTTCACTTAAGTCACACTGACCTAGCAGCAGGTCTGATATCTTATATCCATTATTGGAGAGGCTTAGATCACTTTCTAACTTACTTCAACTGCAGAACTTAAAAGCTTCAGAGAGCTTCAAAGAGCTTCAGGCCTTGCATTAACAAACTGGATTATTCTAAGGTTATCATCCCATCACACATATTAATGTACAATCCTAAATTCTTATGACTCACATTCTTTAACTGTCCAGTCCCATAATGAGTCCTGAGAAAATAACAGTTCTATGCTTTGGGCTAATTAAGCAGCCAGAAGTTTCAAGTCTTGCAATTAAACAGGAATATTTGTACTGAGTGAAGATCAAGGCAACATGTAGAAGTTACTGGTTACAAATACTGCAAGGAAAGCAACTGGAAATGAGCTTTTTTCCAAGACTTATGTGCTGTTGACTATGCTTAGATGCATATTCTCCCTGCACAATCATCGACATTGTCAAACTAATTCCAAAATACACCCCTTGCTTAGAAGGTTAGTTGTCTGCTTAAAGCATCTCTCTGTTCTGCCAGTATGGGGAGTTTCTTTGGTTCAAGTAAATGGCACATCTGTGGGATATACCCTAAAGGAAATGGAGATTTACAATCAGGACAAATCAGGAGAACAAGCAGCAGCAAGCTTTTTCCTCAATTACTTAACAAAATCCAGTAGCAACAGTCTAGTAAGATCACAGAGATGAAAGAAGTTAAGCTGACTACAGTAAATTGAAAGTGTGAAGGCCTCTGAGATCCTCATAAATCCTGAGAGTTTAGAACATTCCAGCTGATAGCACCATCAGATGAAGTTGTTAATCAGCAGCTTAAGAATCATACAAAAGTCACAGAATGGCCAGGGTTGGAAGGGACCTCAAGGATCATGAATCTCCAACCCCCCTGCCACAGGCAGGGTCACCAACCTCCCCATTCAGTACTAGACCAGGCTGCCCAGGGCCCCATCCAATCTGACCTTGAACACCTGTACGGATGGGGCATCCACAACCTCTCTGGGCAAAGTACTAAAGTCCTAAGTACTTTAAAACACTTAAAAATATGCTAAAGCAACAACACAACATTTGAAGTTTTTAAATGATTTTTTAAGGAAGGAAGGAAGAAAAACAAGAATCAGAAACCTATCACATTCTTGCTTTCAGCAAGAAAGTGCAGTTTTTAGTTCAAATATTAAGTTACAGGATACAAAAAACTAAAGTTTTACTTACTCTTCGTCCAGGCCAACAGAGCGGCCAAAGAGCATTTCCAAAAAGCACTCTACAACTTCCTGAGTCCCCTGGTGAAGGTAGAGCTGGTTGGCAAGCAAGGAGAAGCCACGAGTCTTTAGGAATTTTTCTTTCTGCTCTCTCCTTGCTCGGTTGAAATATGCATCCAACAACTAGAAATAGATACATAATTGTGACATAAGACTTCAGTATTTACAAACCCTCATGAAAGCTTAGTTTTTACCTGTAATTTAAACAATTGATTTCAAGGTTTAAAAAAAAAAAAAAAATGATTTCAACTACAGTCTGAACTGCCTTTATTTCACACAACATTTGAATTTATCTTTTTAATATGAAGACTACTTCTGTTTTTTTTTTAGTCAGGTTCAAGGGAAATCAAGTCACATTCATGACAAGCACAGAATCACAGAGTGGTTTGGGTTGGAAGGGACCTTCAAAGATCACCTAGTTCCAAGCCACCCACCACAGGCAGGCAGAGACACATTCCACTAGTTCAGGTTGTTCAAAGCCTGTTCTACTCTGACTGAAGATTTCCAACAGTAAGGCATCCAAATCTTCCGTGGGCAGCCTCAACATAAAAGGATTTCTTCCTTATACATGGAGACTGAATGCATCAGATTTAGATTCAGAACTGTTCTATTTGTTAATCCCTCCACCTGGGTGTGTGAACGATTGGGCTCAGCACAAAGATCATATTAATCTCTTAAAGATTCCTTAGCCTTGGTGTTTTGGGGTTTGGTGGTTGCTTTTTTTTGTTTGTTTGTTTTTTGTTTGCTTGCTTTGTTCTGTTTTATTTTTTTTTGGTCTTCTGGTCTGTTTTTGTTTTTATAATCTGTGACAGTAGAAACAGATCTTAAAACTGAGAAGCAAGCCTACAAAAATGAAGGCTTTTTCATGTTTCCGATGCTAACTAAGCTAGTAGACAATTTCACATTTTCTATTGGCCTACTTTAATAACGCCTTGTTGTATGAGAGGAGATGGGTGGTTCACAAGAACTATAAGATAATCAGGTTGGATAAGCTTGTCCATCACATCTTCTAGCATGACATCTGGTAATATTAGGAGAACTCCACGCAAGAGGTCATACAATCCACAACAGATAAGCACAAGACAGTCTTCTGTATACCTGAAGACAAAAGAATGTGTGTTTTACCACAGTTCATTGCCAACAATAGGAAACATTACAAGCATGTAATTGCTAGTTACTGCTGAGATTGAGGGGGTGGAACAGAGGAGATTTGACAAACATTTCCTCAGTGAATCCCTCTTTCCTAGTACTTACTTTTTATGTCTAATATTTACTTTTGATTTTGGGTAAAAAAAAGAGTAATGTGATCAGAAATACTACTATGAGTTTTCTGAGGAGACAGCAGAACAAGTCCCTGCTCCTACCTATACATAGCATCATTAACTCCCAACTGAAAATATAAATTTGAGAATTAAAAATTAAACAATTCTGGAGACTACCAAGAGCTTAATAAATTGGTTTATTACAGCCATTGAAAATATTTCCTTACTCTTTCAGATTTCTTAATATTGTAGAACAGTAGCCAAGATGAAGAAATGGCTAAATAAAGCCCTCCCCAATACAGTGAGCTACCATTTATTTACTGTTTTTATCTGCTTACCTCTCATCAGAGCTTTCATATGTTTTTCGGGGATTCTCGTTTGCTGAGGAAAAAGCAAGATTCTCCCACTCCTCAGGAAGTGCATTCTTGTCAGCAAAGCTTGGCCAGCGAGCAATGGCTGAGGATCCTCCGTGAACAGAAAATGCTAAGCCCAAACCTGCAAAAGTACTCTGGCTCTTCTGAAGGGAAGGTAATCCTTTCAGATTGTCTGGACGACGCAGCAGCAGCTGAGGTGCAGCATCACCTTTACATTTCAGGTCTGCATCTGCTTCTTTATTCTCAAATGTGTTTTCAGATAGCTCTTCTTTTGGAATGTCTTCAAACATTTCAGCAGACGTTAACTCTGCATCACAAACTGTTTTTGCAGACTCACAACTGCTAAGAAAATCTTCCTGCACCCTTTTAATGGTTTCAGAATGTCCTTCAAAAACAACTCTACCCTCGAGATCAGCATAATCATACTTGCCAATATTCTGCAGGTCATCAATACTCCTTTGCGATCTTTCCATTACTCTTCTTCTATGTACTTGAGGTGATGAAGTGGGAGATGCTGGTAAGCTTTTGCAAAGCCTTTTAGGTACTTGAGAACTTGTCTTCTGCTGTATGCTAATCTCAGAAGTATCTCCTAGAGAAATAAGGATATCTTTAGTACTGCTTTTGCCCTCTTCAGCTTTTCCTTAATTGCTTTATTTGTATATGGAATGTAACACTGATGCCCAAACTAATCCTATACAGCAAAACTGATTCCACACCTGGCATAGATCAGATTCTGACAAACAATCAAGTAGAGATAGCAGATTACTGTGGAGCCACACATTTGGCAAGCCGTGATCAAGTCAGGACAATGCATGAGTTCATCTGGAAAAACTGTTCGGCAATTCATGTTCTTAGATTTACTTTCTGGACCCTCTTAACTAAACCTCAGAAGGAATTTATTCAGCATCTCTGCAGGTGGGAAGCTGCTGTAAAGACCAACTTTTTATGCAGGTAGATCGTGGCAGGACAAGGGGGAATAGACTTAAACTGAAAGGGGGAGGCTTAGGTTAGATGTTAGGAAGAAATTTGTCACTGGGACAGTGGTAAGACACTGGCACAGGCTGCCCAGACAAGCTGTGGATGCTCCATCCCTAGAGGCATCCAAGGCCAGGCTAGATGGGTTCGTGGGCTGTCTGATACAATGGCGGGCAACTTCACTCACAGCAAGTTGAAACTGGATGACCCCTAAGATCCCTTCCAACCCTTGCCATTCTACAAAGATATCTATGGAAACCATCTAATTCAACCTCTCTGTTCAAAGCAAAAATCAAAGAGCAGGCTACTCTTCTCTCTAAGAGGTCTAGGTTTAATCTACCAACATCTTTCAGGGGATGCTGGCAAGCTGCTCACCAATGAGTTTTGTAACTTTTTACACTAAGGCATTACATGTACTTTAGATTTGTAACAAATTACTACATATTCTATTCAACAGTTTGCTTTTTAGGGGGACATTTAAGCTTGAAGCAGTCCTAATTTAGAGCACATTACAGGTATCTCCCTTAACATTTTCAAGAGGGATAACAGCCTGGTAGAGAAAGTTCTCTTAGTCTAGGAAAAGGAGCTGGAAGTATTTCAAGAACTACACACAAGTTAGTACCAATGCAGTGATGATGCATCAGAACATTATATACTTAATTCACAAAAAGCATTCAGATGCATCATAGGATAGCTGCAAATAGCTCACTATTTTAGCTGCTGTCTAGTTCAGGTATTCTCATATATCTCTACAAGTTTAATAGGAGTTGTTCAGCCATCTGGTCCACTTCTCTGCCTGAGCTATCAACACAGCAATTTTTCCTATATTTAATAAAAAGAAGAGCAGCTGAGGCAGTCAGCTCAATTCATTCTTTTTCACTCTGCTGCCCAACATCTAATTCCAAGGGGTGCTGATAGGGGATTTAGGAAGAAAAATCCATGGGAAAGCAATACTCCAAGACTCAAAGGACAGTGTCTTAATGTCCTTAGGTGTTCATTGTTTTACCTTCCAGTGGTAAAGCTGCAAATCCAGTTGGAGTTGTAACTACAAAGGCAGAACCATCTGCAGACTTCCCACCACTGCTGGAATTTCTCAGGTACATAAGGGATTCAACTTTCTCCTGAAAAATTTTACCATCTAGAAACAGAAGGGGAAAGTTAACACAAAAGCTTTGCAAGTTTGTTCTTGATGTATTAAGATTCACAGTGTTCAGGTTACAGTTTAAGCTAACAAGTGCTCAATTCACTAGCATCTGAGTGACTAAGTCACTGAAACAATGAAAAACCTGTTCCCATCCCCATATTTTACTCCAGAATACAAAATATTAAACTATTCTGCAGTAATTATACTTAGAAACAGTCCTCACAGGCATACTGCTAGTAACATTTGGCTTCTGCTGTGCCAAAACAGTGACTGTTTAAGTTCCACCAATAAAGCTCAAAATACCAAAAATGAGTTCCACTCTTATTTAGAATTTTACATCTATTATTTTCAGATGACAGATATGACACAGCCACAATGCTTTTGAATAGAAGTCAATTACTGAAATGAGAGGCACAAGCATCTGCAACAGGAGAAAACATTTTTAACTGATCGAGTTTTCAGTTTTTACATAGATTACAGCTAAGGTTGTACGATTTGAATATTAAAACTATTACGCTGTTAAATGACAAACATTTAATAAGCAGCAACCATTTAAGTAAAGTGGCAAGAAAATGCTTCCCAAATGGGATTTAGATCTGACACCACGCTTTACTGCAGTTTTTTCATTGACTTACATTTATAATTTTCACAGGACATTATGGAAACACTACAGATATCTTTGATGGTATGATGCAGTGTGAGCTCCTCTGGTTGATAAACTTCCTGAACTAAGCTTCTGTCATTATATGAAAAATCCTGGTAGATTGATACTCAGAAATAACCAGTTAAAGTTTATCTGAAACAGTCTTTTGTGGCAAATTTGTATAACAGGACAACTAACAATTTCTCCAGATCAGACGTCTAAGTACAGGTTCCAGCTTCAAAACTTCACATATAGCACTCACAATTGAAATTGAAATCCTGCGAGATACACTAATAAATGGAATTGGACAATTTTATTTTTTTTTTTTAATGGGTAAAGTAGAATTACTTTTATTGTTATGCCAGACTGAAATTTTTAAGCAGATGTACCTGAAGCCCCCAGCTGAACCTGAATCTACTTTCACTAGAACCACAATTGCCTAAACTAGGATGTTTGCCTTGCTGGAGAGAGAGAGTACTCAAAATGAACATCTGTTATTGGTATGTATAATTGTCTGAGCCTAAGCTTCTGTAAAAGGTGCTGTAAAACCATATGTATCTCAGTCATCAGATCTGTATGTAGTCATAAGCATTGTGTCCATACAGGCACCAAATGTCATGCATTGCACTTAGCAGCAGCAAACTTTTAAAAAAGTTCAGGACACGACCAAAGCTATTACCTGTACACAGAATAAAGCCTCTACTCAGAGATTAGAATATATTTTACTGCTATTGTGTATTTATAGTTAAACATGACATATCTACCTATGTGCAGGGAGAAGTAGAAGTTGGTAGGATTGTGACAAACATATGTATTAGTGGGAGGGTGAACAGCTAAAAGGAAATTGAAGACTAGTGTCAGCAATTCCAGGTCTGGGGGAGATCCAAGTACTTCTTCAATTATTTTCACAAATGACCTACAAACTTCCCGAGGCAGAGAGGCGAGGTGCCCTTCTTTATGCTCCTAGAAGGGAAGAGCAGTACAACTGTTATTTATATTTTTCATCCAACAGAATCTTAATTATCATGCTATAATGAGAAAACAGACAAGGAAAAAAAAGCAATAAAAATTGTACCATTTGAAAAACTTGAAAAAGCTACTGTACCTACTCAACATTAGCTAAGGGGAACAATGTCAAAATTCAGAACAAAATACTGCTGATGTTATGTAAGTTCACTTCCAGTAGACTGGCACAAACCTGAACTCATTAGAAAGCCTGCAGAGGCTCATCGCTAACTAACGATGTTTCTGAAAATACACTAATATAGTTGGTGTCACATTTGTTTAGCAATAACAAATTAGAGTACTGCTAACGCAGAGTTAGTAGTGATAGGCAGATACTAAAAGATTCTCATATAACTCATCTGTGATTCTCAGTAATGAGGACTTTGTTCTGTATCAAAGGTTCAGGTTTTTTTAGGTTCTCATACATGGATTTTTCAAGCAAACTAGTGTCTAAACCTTCAAGTAGTCACAGATGGTTAAGAATTGTTGCCCCTTCTGCTCACTCTGTCAGTGGTAAGAGTACTTCAGGTACTCTAGGGTACATTAACAATGCCTGCTGAAGAGGATGAAAGGGACCTGAACATACAAAGAAATGTTTACAACGTTTTTTCCCCATAGCATGTAGCTCCATATTTTTTCCATTAAGCAAAATCAAACCTAGTACTTGCCAAGCACAAAACAGGATAAGACGGGAAGTACCTGCAGAACCTGGCAGGTTAACAGGAAGTGGTGCACCACTTGAGCTTTCAATAGCTGTTTAACATTAAACATCTGTTGGTGATGGTTAGCTCTGATAAGGATTTCTAGAGCTGCTAACAGAGTTTCCCAAACACCTTGCTGAAAAGCAAATAAAACAGGAATGTAGTTTAAAATATAATACTGACTCCATACTGAGCATAAAAAATAATTAACAGATTATGAATTAGTCAAATCAAGAGCACTTCTTTGCCAGAGTGAAATAAGATTAAGTGACTGCAAACGGTCAAGTCCAAACTAGAAACCAAAGTAATGCTCATTGCAAGGGATTAATGCATGTTCTTATTGATTAAAGCTACAAAAGATTGCATTTTATCTGAACCATGCATCATCTACTCTTCGTTTTGTTAACACCAGATGGTTAATTTCAGACTGACTTTTCCCCTTACAAAATTGCCAGAGTTGATTAAAAAAAAACTTATCTGTTCAACCAACAAAACATTTGCACATGTTACACTCATAGAATTTAATGCACTACAGCAACGTTCAAAACTGACAGTAGGAGCTTGACACTGCTACCAGCTATTCAAAATAAAACAAGAACCACTTATTTTTAGATGTCTGTAATTATTCAGATTTTCTAACTGAAGAAAAGCATTTCAGACTTCTAAGCATTTTTTTAATTGACTTTCAGACTTAAAAAAAAAAAAAGTCTTACAATAGAAACTAATTACCTTTGCTTTAGACCAAATCTTCCAGTCAAGAAGTAGCTTTTCTAACAATTGAACATCTTGGATAACTGCTGTGGAGTCTGTGTCAAGCACGAATTGCCCATTCTCATGTATATAGAGAATCTCACCACTGCAGCATCCTTCAAGAAGAGTCTTAAAGAGGGGGTGGACATATGGAATATTTTAAGTACGAAACAGATCTGTTGTCCTATCAGCTTTATAAAAAATTATTTATGAAGACATTGATCTCTTGACAGGAAAGGCACGTATCTACTTACTGGTCAGCTCGGAAAATAATTTGAGTTTACTAACTCCATTGTAGGAATTGTAGAGACTCAATCTTATAATACCAGTACAACAGCAGTACATCCATTTTCAAGCGTTAGGTGGTTTGAGCGCCAAGATAGGCCCTCAACTATTAGGCGATCTGAAAGCCTTAAACCTGGCCTTTCCCTGGGAAACTCTGTGGCTTAAGAATTACATTCACACCAAAGCTTTGAAATTACAGAAAGCTCAGCCTTCATTTTATTCAGGTAAGGGATTCTGTAACAGTTCTGTCTACCAAAAGAGAGAGTTTGATTGACTGTTTTCCATATATATTTACAGTGCAAGATATTGCTACTATGTATTTTCACAATCAACGTACAAAGACTTCCCTGTAAACTTTTACAAGAGTTATTGCCAAGATGCTTCAGATAATCAGCAGTTTATTTAATTCTTTTCAAGATGTACTAACAAAGGCCTTGCTGTTTATCTGCCTTGCAATAAAAACACACAAAAAGGTCAGGGTTCATTCATTATATGCAAGTTTTTCTAGCTGGCAACTTAGGCTAGAAAAACAGGAACAGAATCCAATCTTTCATTGCTTGCAAACGCTTAGGAGTTTAAGTTTACTCTAAGGTCTTTGTTCCCAAAGAAAAGTTGACTTCCCCCCAATTCCTCCTTGAAACATGGATCTATTGCCACTTCTCACATCTCTCCCACCAGAAGTTTCTAGCTCAAGGTACAACATTCAGACAGAACTGGTTCCAAATCACTGTTCTGTCTTCAAAGAGTTTGTTTGCAAATACACAATTAAAATCTCAGAGGTTTCTAAATTTGTGCTAACATTCAACACAGCATCAAGCTTAAAGAGTACCTTGAGCATGCGAAATCCAACAATGCACTTTGGTTTGATCAACACTCGGTGAATCATGGAATAACCATTACAGTTTTTCATTTCTTGTATTCTCTGTTGATTGTGTTTTGTTAAAGATAGTATAAGCTGCAGTGCTAGAGCTTGAGTGTCTTCACAGCTGCTGATCTCCACAACCTAAAGAAAAGGTAAGTCTAGTGAAAGAGTTTATATGAGAAACATTTAGACAAAAATCTAAAAAAGTGCTTAACTGATAAATTCTGGATTAAGCTACTTTAAGATTTTTCAGATTACATACAGAGGCAGCAAATGGAAGTCACAGTGCTACATTCAGATTTTGATATCTGAAGTACTGATTCATACTGTGATAAATGATCATCTACTAAGAAAATAAGGAGTCATTACAAGAATTCCTTTGTAAGAAAAAGATTATCCTAAATAAAATTTAAGTAGATGTCAATTCTTGTTATACAGTGAAGTTATGAAGAGGTTTCTTAAATCTTTAAGGCAAGTTTTATCTCAAAGTTCCTGGAGATGGAGCACTTCCACACAGATACATCCAAACAGTGTTTTATTTAGTCCATGAAAACAATCTGACAAATGAAGTCAGTGGACCATTGTTCCCTGTTCTATTCTTACAATTCTTCAAGCCCAAGAAGGATAGATGTATATATTCTTTAATGGGAAACTCAGGACAAAATCCCACATCCATGGAATTCCAAGTCCTCTTCAGGAGCTCTTGCTGTGCTGTGTATCAGCACAATGTCTTAGACAAGACAAACCTTTGAACACGGCTCAACAGCCTCCTTTCAGAAAAGCTCTCACTGCTAGATAAAGCTCAAGCTCTGCACACTCTGTAATTTTACACTTATTCATACTTGCATTTTGAATATCCTGTACTTATCAGGACCAGTTTGCAATTCTCCAAAAATATAATTTTGACATTCAGAAGCCCCAGTATACCTGTTACATGCTATCTGTATTACAAAAAGCATTACACAGTTCAACCGTAACTGCTAAGAACCCTTATGGTACACTCTTCTGCCACAGATCCCTTCCACAAATTTTCTTTAAAAAAAGAATCACATACAGACTTCTAAGTAAGATGCATTTGGCAGTTGGAATACAAGACTTGCTGCCTGAGATAAAAGGACTATTTTATACAAGAAGCTACACATGCACTCTCCATCTTCCATCTCTCTTACCCTAGCAAAGAGAAAAACAAATGCACCAGATCCTCCAATTTCATGTAGTATACCCTGAAGATTTTTATATTCAACAGGCTGAAGTGCTTTCAGATGATGAGAATCCAGTATATTGCTCTGAACTTCTTTTGAACTGAAGGGCCTCTGAGAAGGTACAGTCTTCACTTGACCTTTCAATCTAATAACAGGTTCATATATGGTGTAGTGACTGGGGCAGCACGTGGCATAAACAACAGCAAGGCTTTCCTGAAACAAGAGAAATTTATCAGCCAGAAATTTATGACATTTGAACTGATAATTTGATTAAAAAAAAAAAAAAAAAAAACAGAAAAGCACACAAAAAAGTCACCTAACAGTAGTAGCAACTTCAGTAGTTCTTTCCTGCTTTACCATTCACATGCTCTAATCTCTGGATGCATAAGTACTATCATGCAACAGAATTCCTTAAGTTTTTGCAGATCTGTGCAATTGCATTTTATCAACTTCTGTTCTGTAAAAAGAATTACATCCAAAGATCCTCCTCTTATCATTGAAGGATAACAACTATTTTCCATAAGAACAGTTACTAACAAGATTAAAAGAAATATACACAGCTATTAAGCATTTTTTCCCCTTTCTAAAACTGGAAGAACAAGGAAGTCCAAAATAGAAAGTATAGAAAAATCTCTAATTCTTGTACTTTTTAATCTGTTCTTCAATCAGCTTTACTATAAGAATAAGGATCTCAGTAGAAGGTATAACATGATAAGGCTAAAGAAGTTTCTTTCACAGATGAAAAGACTTAGATCAACACTATAAAGAGTAGCCAACTAATTCTCAGAGAAAACATCAAATGGACCATACCTGGGAGGTCAGAGCACTAATTACAATCAAGAAATTTGCTTGCTGTGCACAAGTTGAGACAAATCCTTCACTTGAACATATATAGCTCTACTCTGGCTACTTGGTGTCATACCTATCACTTCACCAGTTAGTACTGATGTTTACAAGGATTAGGTCCATAAAGAAAGATCCACTACTTACAGCTACAGAGCTGCTATATAACAAGATCAGAGAATTCCCTCTAGTGGGAACAATTCATACAGCAGGTGTTACCTGCATGAAGATAAGACTCCAAATGAAAAAAGTTGCACTTAAAAAAAAAAATAATTCTTTTTCTAATTTAACTAATATTTACATCTGTATTTGGCACAGCTGTATCAGCCAAGAAGCTACGATCTGCCAGCTGAAAGACAACTGCTCAGCAAAGCTTTCAGCTCTCAAATACTGAAAAATTGGAATGAAGTCAGTTAAGTCCTCCTACCTTCCCAGTTTTCATACAGTAAGCTCAACTAAGCTAAGCTGCTCTTTGTCATCTTTAAGACAACAGGGAGGAGAGCTGCCCATTCATTCTAGCACAGATACTTAATTCCAGAGGTGCCTGCTTCTCAGATGGAAGAAATATACAATGTTATAGACTTTGGAACACATATGTAAGAGTTGTCAGAATCTAAACCAGGTCAATAGAAACTCCACACAAGGTGTCTATTTCAAATCCCACTGAAATAAATGGGAAGAACTCTGCAGTAATTTTAATGAGAATCAGATCTGCTTTTGTCTGGATTGAGAAAGTGAAACATTTCAAGAGACAGCAGGAAATGCTTTCCCAGTTTCATCAGTTCTGAGAGACCAGAAACCACTTCATAAGCAGACACTTACAATCAGAGGTCCAACATCCACTTCCTTCTTCGCCATGAAGAGCTCCTTAATTTGTTCACACTGCAGAATATCTTTACTTATGTACTTAGAGCATTCAGTCAGTGTTTTGCCATATTTACAAGGCATTACAGACGTGAAGTCTGGTCCACATGTATATAAGTAAAATGCTTCCTCTGGTCCAATCTTTGCACCTAAAATCCAGAAATGACATTAGCTTCTAATTACACAATAAAGCAGAATTTATACCTTGACTATTAGACTTCACAAGGAAAATTACCAGCTAGTTTTTACAGCACTTGTTGTAACCTGAAGCAACCAGTAAAGTCCAGCGCTAACTACTGCAGATCAGCGACTTCTGCCAAATATCACAGGCCATTGCTAAAGGAAACTGAAACCATATCAGGAAAGTAATACGTATGAGCTGAACGCAACATATCCGAATATTCAATTACACTGGTTGTGTTGTTTTCAAACTGCAAAGAATAATCTCTCCAAACCTCTTCAACTTTCAAAGCATATCAAGATTACAGGTAGTACAAACATGCTATTCAACTTTCCATGATATTGCAGAGTGATTCAGAAGGACCCATCAACAATAAACAGCTCACTGCAACTAACAAGAGGAGGAAAAAAATAACACTGTAAAAGGAAATCAAATTAATCTCCCATCCCCTTTCCAGACAGCTTATCTTAGGTAACAGAATGACACAAGTCTATGATATCTGAATACAAGACAGCTGGATTAGAGTATCTCTCTGGAAACATTAATTGTAGTGGCTGTAGTAATATCAGACCATATAGATTCACCATGTAGAGCTGATACTTAGAACAAGCATCTCACCTACTGCCTGCACAAACATGAAGTGTCCATACACACAGCACACCCATACAACCCAGCAGCCTAGGCCAGTGCACATGAGAAAACACCAAAATTATGATCAGCAGAGTCTCAGCCTTTGGGGCTAAACAAACATTTGGAAGTCCTGGACAAAAGACTCTGAAGAGGGAGGGGAATTAAAACCTAAGAAAACTCGGAAATAACTTCAGTAGTTTCAGCAATTAGCACATATAGCAAGGAACATTCAGTAATTTAAATTTTGGTCACTTTTTAATATTCTTTGTGTAATTTGAAATTAGTAGTTCAGAAGCAGATAAATGAACCCCATTTTCTAGAAGACAAAGACTGAGTGCTTTAAGAAAAAAATAGAGTGAATGCTGCCAACTCCATGTCCTACATCAAGGTATTATTTAAAGAAATATAAACAAATGGCTGAAGTAACTGGAATTGCCAGCTACAGCACAGAAAAGGCAAGACAGCAGTGGCAAAAGGACAAATTAGGAAGTACCCGATACAGAAATGTTTACTTCTTCTCGGATATATCACTCCAATAAAGAATGTACTGTTTCGACTGTAATCAGTTGGCATGTACAAAAAAATAATCAAGTTACTCCTTTGAACAGGAAGGGGGAAAGAGAAGAAATGAAGATTTATGCAGGCAAAACAAAGCACAGAGAAGTACCATTGAAGAGAAGTAGATTCCCAAGATTCCATCTGCCTGACAATCGAAGCAGTTCTTCCTGAGATGACGTAAAGTGGCCAATCATACAAAATGTTTTATTACTGTCAGATGACAAGCTTGATTTCCTCGGTAGAGCATAATCTAAGTTGATTTCACATTTCCTAAAAACACACAAAGAAGTATGAATAACAGTAAGTGATCAGATTTGCCACCTCAACTATTCAGCTTAGACTTAAAGTAGTTTTAATATTCAGCAGATGAAAAGCCATCTTGTTATTGACATTAAGTTACTAAAGCCATCTTCAACTTCTAGGTACCTTAAAAACCCCATTTTCATAGTGGTGTATATATTTAAATACTGCACAAGAGGAAAAAGGAATGAAGGTGACAGCCATGTTCGCCTTAAAGTCAAAATTTCCTAAACTGAAAAATTCTCCTGTGACTTCAGTGAAAAATAACTGCATATACACTACACTGGCACTTGGGTGACCATCTCTTCCTCTAAAACACTCCCATTTTTCAAGAATTTTTATTAGTCTTAGAAAAAACACAGCCAAAAATGGGAGTCTCTGACCACATTAATGAACCATATTGAGGACTGGGGCTCGCATATGCTGGAAATTACACCAAGTATTTGCTGTTCCCAAGGAACTCTGTCAGAACTGATGTGCTGTACAGCCAAGGGCAATAAGCCTGATGCTTTGAGAAAATGCCCAATGAACCTTACAGTCAATTACAAAGGCAGACTAATTGGACTGTAAAGGTCATCAGAAGCTTCCCTGGAAGAATCTAACTCTTAGAAAATAGGTAACTCTATGCAGAGTGACCTCATTAACTGCATGTGTGCAGTTAATGTGCATTTTTTGTTTCCCCTACATCTCCATATTTGGATTTCACAGTGTACCAGAACAAAGACTGAACAGGAAGAGGGATAAAATTAATATTAACCTCTTTAAAAATCAATTCCACATAAGTTTCAAGAGCAAACTATATCAATCACAATTTCAATTCCTGGTTAATCATTTGTAGGACAATATGCAGCAGCTTTAACAACAGCTTTAAGAACAACATTCCTGCAATTACTTATCCATGGATCAAACTGTAAAGGATTTCCAAGAAAGAAATAGCAAAGAACTCGTGATGCATCTGATTACTTTAAAATGGAATTTTTAACTACTTATTTTGTATCTGGAATACAAAAGGCAACTTTTTTCTTGAAGTCCAGATAGTGAAGCTATCTGATAATTTAATCAATTCCTCCTCTTCTAACCAAGGTGTATTTCACACAGGCCCAGGGCCACTCAACCTAGCATTAAGGACCTCAGGTATTCATTGGCAGTAGTACTACTTAATGCTAATTCAGACCTTGCCTGAGGTACACATTGCATTTCTCCCCTATTTCTCTTGACAAAGACAAGTGACTACATTCTTTTCATCTCCTTTCAATCACATTTCTAGCACTTGAACTACACCTTCTTAACTCAGATTCTTAACTTAACTAGCAAGATTAAACCTATTGCTAACCTCTTGTCACAGCTGGTTTTGGACCTTACTCTCACAACTTCGTAGTATTTATTTTTTTCATTTATCCATGACTGATGAAGAACAGTGATGTCAGCATTGGTTTATGGTTTGGACTAATGATTCTGAAAGTAATGAAGACAACTCTGGAGCTAAGGCAAATCCAGGGCAAGATTTCCCTCTTTCATCCCCCTAAATTGACTTCACAAACAGAACTTCAACCTGTACTAAAGTAGTGTAGACTCTCTTGTCAGAGAACATCTTTTTAAGAAGTTTAACTGATGTGTAGTTTACCTCTGACCAGAAATCCACAGGGACAGCTCTCCATGGATATTTTTCTTGCTTTCTTGCTTCTGCTTATACTGTATTGCTAAGTGTTGCCACCTGCCCACAAGGAAAATATTCTCTGGAGATTCAGCCTGTGCCAGCAGGCCTGCTTTCATCTCATCATTTGGATCCATGCACATACTACGAAAACAGAAAAGTATGGTTTTTTTGTTTAAACTTGTTTCTCAGCCCCATATCTTAATTTTATCAGTTACTTTGAGGTGACATTTTTCTTCTTTAAAAAAAAAAATCAGTAATCTATTCAGAATGCTCAACATAATCTAGGCAAACACGTTTTCAACTGAGGTATTTCACTTGCATAAATATTGATACATAGAGAGTCAAGATGGTGTCTGTTTTTCACAAAGTCAAAGTAACTGATTCTTTTATAATAAATTGAACTCCATAAAATAAAGTGCTCTAAAAATATCTATTTTAAGGATCCATTTCTTATAGGAAATAAAAATGCTAAAGTGTTTCAAAAGTCAAGGTTTGCCATGATAAGTACTAAGAATTTTCACATCTGAGGTGTGAAAATGTAACAAAACCTTTTTGCCTGCATCCATATATTTATTGCATCACTTCATTAATATCTAAATTGCACAGTGTTTATGACTGATCTTGTATTTCACTTTGGCCAATTACTTATGTTTGTCTACATGAAACAGGAGACCCAGGATGTAATGAGCCTGTAGATTTGTGTACAGTAAACTTAGCTTGATGCTGGCAGCGTGCAAAATGGCTCTACTGTAGACATCAGGTTTTTATTCTACAGCAGCATTCTCTGCAAGCTGTTAGTAGAAGTTAGATTAGGGCAATACGTATGCTCACAGGACAGGTTTTGGACGAATGTACCATACCGAAATATGAAAGCTCCAGTGTTCATGTCTGCCCAGATCTGCATCATCAATGCTTTGGAACCCAACGAAATTATATGAATACAGCCATCTTCAACAAGTTTATCTCCCAGGCTTAGGTATTCCATTCCTACAGACTTGGTCTCTTCTAGAAATACAAGCATGTTTATAAAAACAACTACAACATCAATGCCTTTTTTTTTTTTTAGAATTAAATGAGCTAGAATGTACAATCCTCTTCAGAAACCTAGGTCTCTTGTGTATTGAAACAGACATTAATTAAGCACTTTGTTCTTGTTCGTAATTAAGTAAACACACTAAGCATGCATATTTCATCTAATTCAATGATACTGTTAATATGTCATATTATATTCCCATGTAGAACTGAAAGTCTCATTGTGTACCCGAAGTCTAGATTTTTTAATTTTTATTTATTTTTTACAAGTCATGCTGCCCTTGAACCCCATTAGCAAGATTTTACATCCAATATTTTCCACTTTACGTTATGAAACAAAAGCACAGGCCTTCTTGCAAAAGCAGCTCAAAAATTTTTAAGATTCGGCCCCCTCTCATTTTTTTTTAGTTTTTTAAGTTGTAAAATAGAGGTATTCCAAGTGCCCAACTGGGAGACATTTTAAGTACCTCAAGAAATTTCCTGTTTTATAAATTATAATCCCAGAGACTCTGCTTCAAACATTTTGGGACCTGGCAACATGCTACAACAGTATAAACAGGTAAATGTTTTTATAGCCATTGATATCTGTGATAGCACACACGGGGAAAGTTAAAGGATTTACACGAAGTTAGCCTCATGATTAGCTCATGATCATTACCTTACTTTCTAGGTAAGAATTCCAATAATTAAATCTTATATCAAGAAGTTTTAGTAGCTCTATATTAAAAAGAAAAAACACAAAAACCACTTGCTTCATCAATACACATGAGATCAATTAAGTCTGACAGTAGTAATTTCCTATGACCTTTCAGCTGCAGCACTGAATATTCTCTTCAACACAACATGAAGCAGCACGACATTTCATTGAAGTTAAAAATTCAATGAGAAGGCTAAATTCCTAGAGGAACTAGGCACGAACCTGGTTTATGAACAAACTGGAAACATTTTTATCTTCAAGTATAACTCACAGTACTCAAAGAATGGAAAGAACAATGAGAAAGGCTTATCATTACTGTTCAACATTTGTTAAAAGAAAAAAGTGCAACCTTTTTGTGTAAGACACATCAATTAGTAATAATTGTAACCAGAATCCTTCAGTGCTATCTAAAATAGGAACAAGAGCTATATTCTCACCTGTGCTATCAAAGCTGTTCTCTCTTACAGATAAAAGTCTTCTCTTGACTTTCTTCCCCTTCTCTGTTGAGTTTTCCATTTCATGAACACACTCCAGATGAAACCACAAGGAAACACTGAAACCATCAGACATGTGTGGCCAACAGTTCTGTCCAACTAAAGGCAAGTGAATTGGGGCCACGTGCCAAGAAGAAAGCAGTTGATGACTCAAGTTTTCACCATCTGCCTCTTTCTTATTCTGTGAAAGTTTTCCTTTTTTTAACAGTCCGGCAGTTTTGCTGTTGGAAGTGCCAGTGGATTTTTGTGAAGAACTACTAAAATTCGTGCCATGTAGCAAAGGGAAGGCAAGGTACTGTAATGGGTTCATGTCCATATTAGTTTCTATAATCTTCAATACACCCTTAAGCAGTATCTCCTAGAAGAAATAAACAAGCAAGAATCAAACTGTTCAACACCACGTAGCCAGACGTCATTTCCTAACTAAACAGAACCCCACTCTTCATTTAAACTCAGGTTCATAGTTTCACTGCATAGGTGGGCTTTCACATCTAAACTAAGACATTTACAACAGCCTTAAGTTACCACTTCAACAAGCTAAGTATAAGTCCAACAGTTTTGGGAATTTAATGACAGCAGGGATCTTTAAGTTACTATGTTTAGGAATTAGCCAAATCACAGTAGATGTTTATTTGGCAGTCTCACCTCAGATTTGTTATGTGCTAGCAGATTCATTTACACCTCAACACAAGGCTGATCTTTTACTTTACTTTGAGGAAGACTAAGAACATAAATACAGGCTATCATCTTTTACTGCATAATTATTAAAGAAGTGCCTGAGCAAGTGCTTAAGTGTCCTTAAGCAAAAATGTGTCCAGTCACATAAGCAATTACTGCAAGCCATCTTTGAAAAACTGATTTACATACTGTAATTTGGTATTATTACATGCTTTGCAGTAACTTTTCATTTCCTTCACCTTGTTTTTTCCTACAAACTCCCACACAAGCCAATACATACTTTAGCAGTATTTCCCACACAAGCAGTAGATTCCAGTGTTAGACAAGCCAACCCATGACAGTTTTAAAAGTAATTCCTGCAGATAAAGCAGCACCCATTGCTGAAAAGGAAATGCTTTACAACTAAGGAAATTACTTCAAGTTTAACAGTGTACAGTATTGTCATCAATAACTGTTATGTCAGTCTACTCAAGACAAATCTTGCTCTCTTGTGCTGAAGAGTTCCCAGTATGTTCAAGAATACAGGTTTCTAAATCCTCTTTCTCCTCTGCTCACTTTCAAAACACAAAAGGGAGTTGTTTCAGCAACTGAAACTGGTCAGTTACAGAATTGCTGTTATTAGACATTATTATATCCTTATTTCCCAAAATAGTTGAGCACAAAGATTCTCTTCATGCTTCTGAATTGTATTATTTGTTACTGAAGACATACCGTACAAGGAGTGTTCTCCAAAAATACCCGTAGGAGAAGAGTAAGTTCTTCTGAACATGTCTGTGAGCTCATCAAAGAAACGAGCAGGTCTACCAGCACCATCTGACACGCTAAAAATAAGATAATATTCTTCAGGAGAATGTGTTAAAATCTTTAAAAAATTGTATTTGATAACGTCAGGAAAAAGAATTAATGTGGAATTCAGAGTTTCACAGATGCATTTAAAACTCAGGAAGTTATAATGATTACAAAATGAATTATGAGATCCATCTGCTTTCTGATAGTATTACCATTCACAATTCACTTGACCAAATCAAGACTGCTACAGCAAGTTTGGCTTCCAGGTTTGCGAACGCAGCATCTAGTTTGCAAATAATCCCCCCAAAAAGCCATGGTTTAAAGTCCTGGGATGGTTTACAAATGTTGCGTGAGCTACCTTAGGGCAAGTATATAATTTGCTTCCAGATTTTTTGATTAGCTAGATTTTTTCTGAGTAGCAATAAAACCCAATCAAGATATCACTTAGTCCCTCTGTTACTAAGAATCCGAAACAACCCATGCTGTTACACTAAATCAATTTAACTGCATCACAAATGCAGTTTAAATAATGTAATCTCCACTGACTCAGAAATAACCCTTTAAAAGCAGGGTTATTTACATGTTAGAGACTTGTCAGAAGCTAGAGACACAGGTGCATTGATTCATGCTTGCCAATTAATTCGCTTGGTAAATTTTGTTTGCATTAAGGGCTAAAAAATTGAGGGTGTACACATTAAATTATAAAAACATGTTCTTTGAATTCAAACTCAAACTCACCATGAAAACTAGACTCTGTTTGTGTCAGTATATTCATAAATCCTCCCAAAATATGTTTAACAGCTCCCTGTTAGAAAAAAAAAATACAGGGAAACAATCAGGAGGATACAGCAGCCCAAAGAACTAACAAGTAATTTACTTTAAACAATTCAACCTACTGTTGATTTAAGTGAAAATAAATCCAGTTATAAAACACTTCCATCATTTCATGTTTGCTAATGAGCATGCTTTCATGTTTTGTACAGTTCAACTGCATGACGAGAAAGGCTTTGAAATCCAAATGATTAAAGAAAAAATCCCTTGCCACTCTGCATTCAGCAACTAACAACTGCTGCCTTGTCTTCTCTCCCAGAATAGAATTACATAAATCAACAGGCTATGATAAAACACATTACATTGGTATATAATGACGGAATATTGAGAGTTTAACTTTTCCCCAATTTTTGGGGCCAAGTTTTTAAAATTATCTAAGAAGTCCAAGAAGCTTCCACAAGAGCAACATCCTTCACAAATATCCTCTTAGATAAATATAATTCAAAAATCTAATACATTCAAAGTTTCTAAGCTCGTTAGTTCAGTAGATTAATAAGCTTGCTCTAAAACACACTTAAAAATACTTTGAATCCTAAGTCATTTTATGTGCTGAAGTTCACAAAAATAAAATACATGTGGGAAAAAGATTTTAAGAAAGTAATTCACACAAAGAATTGGAATGCCAAATAAGACATTTTCCCACTCCAGCCTTTCCTGCTTTTGGTTTAAACTGTCAAGCACTGGTAACGTTGCTTCTTAGTCAGATGACTATACATACAAACACTTTAAAAGCTCAAATTACTTTACCATTTTTTCTTCTTCTGGAGAAGTTTACTAAATTTAGTTACTTAAAAGCAAAAAAAAAAAAAACAAAAAAAAACAAAAAAACCAAAAAACCCCCCACAAACCAGCTCTTAGAAATCCCAAGTGACCCCTGTGTGCTTAATTGATTTTTAATATAAACTCATGACAAATGAATGAAATATTTTGCAGGTGCAGCATTGCAAGTTTCAAAAAAGCATGTTAATACATGAATATGTACATATTCTAAATATTAGAACACCTGACGGCTTCTAGATCTGCACTGACAGCTTTTGTGGTTCAATAGCTTTGATGAAATAAAACAACTGTAGGCCAACTGCCTTTCAGTACATTAGTTAAGTTTCTTATAACTTAATCTTTCTAACTTAATGCAGTTTTACCAACAATATCAATCCTTTGCGTTATTTCAGGTCTTACCAAACACCATAACGAGTACTTCAGAGTTCAGCTTTTTTTTTTTAATACTATTACTACAAAACTGAAGAGAATAAGCAACTGCTGAAGTGCTGCATTTGTTCAATAACATTTTTACCTGTTCTATAAGTACAGTGGCATTTCTCTCCTTCTGGTTGATGATTTTCAGGCAGCTCTGGAATACATGAGCAAGCACATCTAAACTTGCATTACCAGCTGACAGCAAATTTAATTCTAACATGCAGATTTCAGGATATATTAATTCTCCTTGATTGATGTTTTCAGTTAGGTCATTACGATAACCTGAAGGACCGGTACATTCTGGCTCTGCCTTTGTGTCTGCTCCTGAAAGAGAACATTTGTCTTACTCCAACGTACTCAGATGAAAAGTTTGCATTACTTAAGTAGCATATCCAAGGTCGTAGTTTCTCCAATCTTCTCAAACACAAAAATAGTCACTAGTGTATCAGCAGTTTTCAGAAGTTTGTAACACCTTCTATTCTGCTTTACGTTCCCACGTTTTCCTGCCAACACATGGGCAGGGGTGCAGTTTCCCCCATTACATGTTCTTGAACTACATGCTGTTATTTCTTGGGAACTGGACACACAGCAATAATAAAGATGCAATTCAAATATGAATCTTTGTAACAGAACTTCATCTTCTATGCAGAACTCTGACCCTGCCAAGGAACAATGAATGTAAATGATCGTTATCTTAAAAGGCAGGGTGAAGCAGTAGTTCAGTCATTTAACTCACAAGATGTTTGACAGGACACATAAGATCTTCATTAAAAACAAAACCCAAGCATTTAAGTTCTACTTGTTACACACCCACCTCTTCAGGACATGTCATTTAAAACTAAAATGATGTGATAGAGACAATATGCTATCTGCAAATGTTTCATGGAAATAGTTTCAGGTTGAATTTATAATTCAGAAACTTCTAAAACATGCATTTGTATACAATTCTGATACACTACTGAAAGTCCAGTCATACAGATAAACAGCAGTAGTGGAATGTAAGCTCACAGCACAAAGACAAAAATCAAAACAAATCTATGTTCAAAATCACATCAAAAGAATAAAACACGTATCAGTTGTTGAATATCAATAGATACAACCAGACTACACAACTTCAATTTTTTTTAGTACTACATAAAATTTCAAGCACTGACTTACAGACAAGCTACTGATAAGTATCTCTGGAGATAATTGCTTCCAGATCACAATAATAAATGTCAAAAGACAATCCAACATAATTTAAGAGCAAGAATCATGTAAACTAGTGTAACCAATATAGAACAGTTCCTGTAACACTCAGCATAATAATAGTCAGCTTCACTTCTGGGGGAATCCAATTACACTTGCTGTGAAAAATCTAACCTATGTGCAGCTGTAAAAAGTCTCTGATCATCATCCTGCTTTTGTACATCTTAAAAAGACAACCAAGCTTGGCTATATCAGAGATTGCTTTGTACATTCAGAAGTTCACATTTACCTCCATCCTTCGTTTCACTGTCAGGGTTACTTTCACTGTCTGCTTCATATCCTTCTTCTTCAGCAAAAAGTTTAAGGCTATCACACTGTGACTCGTCAGCTTCCTCAGGTATATCTCCAGGCTGTGGCATTGACTCCTTTTCAATGTAGTGGGTCTGTAAAACGCAAATTCACCACCTTGGTTCAGAAAAACAAATAGTTGTGAACCTTCCAGAACCTTTTTCCATGCCCACTGGGGAAAGAAACAAACTCATCACATATTTCCAGGAAACTCAAGACTCTTTTTAAGGATGTCGCACTTCTACACAGAGAATTGACTCTGCAAAGATGGATTTTTGTTACTAACTACCCAAATACAGTTTTGGGAAACAGGTGACCAACACATTAAGAAAAACTGTCTCCAAAAATTCTCATTGTAATCATTTTAACATCTGCTCTTATGTTGAGATATATCTGCAGTCTCTAAGGTCTGTGAATATCCACTTTGAGTTCTTCCACTGCCTACAGTAAAACAGAAGAGCAAGAACTTCCAACTTCAGATATTTCCATAAAGCATAATAGGGCTTGCTCTTTTTTAGAGTGATTCATTTCAGAGCAGCAAATTAGGGAGCATATGAATATACATCATTCACCTTGACACTTGTATATGAGAATCAGAGAATTCATTTTCAACAGCTGTAAGAATGCAACAGATATAAACCTTATTTAGTTTAAAAAAAACAAATACGAACAAAACCTTGACCCAGCAAACCTCACAGAATTAGATTTGTTTAGTCAGTGTTTCATACCTTCTCTGTTTTCTCTTCAGAATGATCCAGGTCAGTAGAAAAAGTGCCCAATGCAACACGAAGCAGTGAATCAAAGAGAGGCTTCGCCAAGTCAGTTTCTAGCAGTTTTGACTGAGCAAGTTGTTCTCGTATTTGTAGTAAGATATCATCCACACAAATATTCTAGAGTTTGTAAGATAAACATTTTGATTTATTATTGTTTTGGCTAGAATAGACCAGTACTGCAATTTAACAACTGCCTCTTCCACCTACACTACGGTCTTCCCAGCTAGAACTGTTACACTTCACCAAGCATCCTACAATAACAAAGACTTACAGCCTGCCATGACAAACACTTTGTGGGTTAAACAATCCTCACACTGAACAATCTAAGCAACTTTACTGCTTCTGTAAAATTACATGAAGGCACTCTTTCAAAAAACAAACATGCTTCTGAAACAGTTGGAAGTAGAGTGCATTCAGATGACACCGTGTTACTCAAGAGGTTAAAAGGATAGAGGGTGGTAAGTCCAACTTCACAAAAATAGCAAGCGGCTCTAAATCGCAGGTTTCATACATATTATGACAGCAGAAAGAGATAGGTAAGGGGCTAAAAAAACCTCAAGATGATAATTAAAATAATAATCCATAGTGAAGGAGTCTATGAATCAATAACTTTTGATGGAATCCTGAATTAGTTCACCTCTAAAGCTAATAGTTTTTTTCAGGTGCTCCTTACATATTGCTGTCTTTTAACACCTCTCTCTCCTCAAGCACAATCCTCTGCTCACCATTCACACAGTTCTGCTTAACATGCAAGTCACTGTGTACAACTTGTGTCTTGCCTACACGACTCTCAGTTCTGTCTCACATTCTCCAGTGAGCACCCTTGCAGAAGTATCTACCACCATTCAACACTCATCAGTTCAAACACAGAGCATGTGACTGGACAAAGAAACTACACAGGAAAGAAAAGGTACTCAACTAGAGAAAAAAAACAGTCATGGCCAGCTTGAAATAAATAGTAGTCAGCATCCACCACTGCATTTGTGGGCAGAGGAAAACATGCCCTCCCACAAGTCAGGACTATTTTAGGCCGAAGAGAAAAAAAAAACCTTTATCTGTTAGGATCATAGTCCTAGCACAGTTCTTGGACTGAAGATACACTAAACCAAGACACATTAAAACAGAAAAGAGTATATGATGTTTTTGCCTTATCCATATCAACCATGCTAGCTCAAATGGTAACAGAGAGATGAATAAATTGGAAACAATTAAAAAACCAAACAGGGTAAACATCTCATTCAAGGTGGATTACTCTGCATTCCACAAGGCTCCTCCAGCCACTGAAAAGCAGAGAATCGGCATGAACAGGGATCCAGTCCAAAAGGGATGGAAGAAATATGTCAGAGGACAAACAAGGTATTACAGGATCCTAACCAGTACGGGCAAAGAGCAGACACGTGGAAAGGTGGAAAGTTGCCTCCTTAAAAAAAGGAACTATAGCCTGTCCTTCTCTTACTCCTATTCCTTCATGTCTGCTGACCACTACCACCATCATCTAGATATATTGCTTTCTGTCATGCTTAAGGCGTGCATTTAAATATGCATCATAACAACAAACTTTCTTTAAACTCCAAAAAAATCAACAACAAAACTCCCTCAGATGGATTACTGTTAAAATAATGTTGTACATAACAGATACAATTAAGGTAAGCTAAGGGAAGTTGCACATTACCTGATTAAACATCTCTACTTCCATCTTCTGCTGTGTGGTGCTTGCACTGTGTAAACATATCATCAGCAAAGCTTCTAGAAGTCTGATGCCCTGAAGTGCCCATTCAGTTTCTTCTCTTACAGAAGACTTTCTCTCTTCCAGATTTGCAGCTGAAGCATGTTCCCTACTTGCAGAATTGTCACAGGAGACACATTCAGACACCAGCTGTTCTGGAACAGCAAGACTGTCAGAACTACTGAGCTCTGATTGCGCCACTTCCCTGCTTTCAGGGAAATGAACAGAGGCATCTTTGCTGAGACGTTCAGCACGAGCACTCCCATGTGAACTTTTGCTTTCACTCAATGTTCTCTCCCTTTTTTCTTGTTCTTTCTCCTTATTTTCCACAAGCTTCTGAATTATAAGGATTAGCAGTCTATGGCATGCTTCAAAACCTCCAAGTCTATGGAACTGTCTCTGGAAAACTGAACTATGCAAATAGATGCAACGACACATGGACCAAATATCAGCAGCTCTGTGAATATGCTCCAGAGAGGGCAAAGTAAGGCTTTCCAGTGACAGACATGGTAATTTATGGCCTAATGGCTCACTAGCTGTACTATCATATCCCGATGTATCTTCAGAGTCATTAGCTGAATCCAGATCACCATCTGCTTCTTTACTTACACATAAAAATGCAACACAGAGAAATAGGTTTATCGTGTTAACATGAACGTCTTGACTCTCAAACTTTTTCTTTTTTGGGTAAGCCTCTTTAAGGCCTGCATAAAACTTGCTCAGGCTTTGAGGAATTTCTGAAGCAGTGTGCTGGCTACAAAGAGAAGCAGGCAAATCAGATGCAGACTCCTTGTGCTCATAATTGAAGTCTTCTAGCTCTGGCACTGCTTGATCTTTCTGCTGCTCACCGAGGCAGAGTATCAAAGTCTCCAACACTTTCAAAGAATAGCTTCTTAAAGTATCTAAGTAGTTTAACTCAGTCATTTGATTCACTCCATTACAACTCAGAAATAAGTCTCTAATCACCCTGTAAGAGAAAGCACAACAGAGTCTCCTTACAAATCAACAATGAATTCATTATCTCGTAAGATTTTATGAGACATTCATAAGATGTGACATCTAAAAATAATCCTGCTCCACACACCCGAGTGACACCAAGACCAAATCATGTTTATATGAAGTAAACATATCTCGAAGTGCAAGAATTGCACTTCAGGTATGCAAGGTGGGCATCATCTGCAATACTTCAGAATCTCTAAGCATCATTCATCTAGTAGAAGAAAATTTAACTTTTAGTTGAGCTATGATGTAGGGACATACAACCTTATGTAGGGTTGACTAATCACTAATACAGACCACAACAATGTATATGATGTTCAAAGCATTAAAGTGTTCAGATGTATATCTGCTCTGCAACAGTACTTCCAGGCAACTTTTTATTAACAGTTGGAGCTAGTCAGACTTCAAGTCTATGACTCTGGTAGGAAATAGACTGCTTCTCAAATAAACATGAAGTCTTAGGACTTTTACTTGCTATGTCTTCAACAGTTTTAAGAAAAAACTGCTGAACAGTATCTGAAACACATTTCAAGCACAACTTTATGCAACTGTTATTGCCAAAGGTGTTTTTTTTTTAATATTGGCATACTTCCAATGATATTTTCTCCATTCTTTCTACTGCCCATGTATTACATTGAGTTCACATAGAACTGGGGCTAAGGATCTGCAAGTTTCTTAATGTAGGTTGGTTTACAGACATTCACCTTCCCTACCTTCCAACTTCATTCCCATATCTACTAAATTCACTTCATCAGGACTCCAACAGAAAAGATCAGAATCCTTCATAGAAGAAAGGACACATTCATATTCTTAATAAAATATATGGAATTTTATTCAGAAGCTATGAGTGCAGAACAAGTAGAAAGTTTTCTACTTCATGTCTTAGAAGCTTGTTTTTTCTTTTCTAAAAAAAATTAAATGATTCACAAATTCTGTAGGAACTAGGAGAAGGGAAACAGACTGGACAATTTAGGAGAAATTCTCATCAAGTGAAATGAGAATCTGTTCAACACTGACTCACTTTAGCATGAAGAATTAAGAGGCAAAGAATTAGAGGCCACATTAGCCAGATTTTGTTCTTACATGCTTTGTTTTGACTTGTTCAAGGCCCCATACTTTCTGCAGCTTATGAATCTAACAAAGTCTTCTGTTATTTATCTTGACATCCTCTCTGAGATATCCAAGTGAAAATATAGTCCAAACATTTACGTTCTAATCAGTGACAAACAGATAGAACTTTGTACTACATAATTACTGGGGTTTTCCATTAATAAGCAGAAATTCTACCAACCTGGATTTAAGCAATGCAGGAAGTATCTGCAAGTAAATTTGAAGTACTTCGTAAGGCAAACACTGGCTATGGCAACCGCTTGTGTGTTTATCAGCTGTAGTTAGTCCCAGTTGTTGAGCATGGCAAGCTAGCTCAACCCCCTTCTGAAGCACTGGATTATAAATACAATTATATAGTTTCCACTGGACCACTGCATTTCCCTTTTGAATTAAGTGGCAAATATGGCTTGCAATCTGCATGCCTTGTAATTTGTCTTCTTCAAAAACAACGTTCTGATAAGCCTCCAACGCATCCCATCTCAGCAACACATCTTCAGATCCACTGCTAGGCAGAATTCCCTGAACTCTGCAGGAGGAACTAGATGCAAAACCAGCATCATTAGAGTTGCCCTGCAAGGCATCTTCCAACTGCAAAAGCTGATCACAGTCAATAGTACATATATTGCACGATGCCTGTATAATTCTTGGAGAAGCTTCTGCTCCACCCAGCTGATCCAGTATAAACTTGTTAAGGATGTTCAGTATGTGCTGTTGAAAGTTTTTTAATATTGGTAACTTGGAAGCACGGAGCAATGGGACAATCACAGATTTTGGGTCCATACAACAGCATATTCCTACATTATGTATACCTGAGAGAATTTGAACACAAGTACTGCTCAGAGAAACTTGCTGCAACAAGTGCAAACACTGGTGTGCACAAACAGCAATGCAACAGCATCTGTCAGGATAATTAACTTCTCCATCAGTTGTCTCAAAGGGATTTCTGGAAGCTTGGTTTTTAAAAGCAGATACAGAGAGCCCAGAGAGATCTCTGTGGTGATGCATGAAGTAAGAGTACTCACATCGTCTATGCCGCTTTCTTGTACACACTGACTGATGGAGTTGCTCTGATTTCACTTTTTTGACAGTGCTGATTATTTTCATGATGCTGTTTATAAGGGATTTCAGATGCTCTGGAGCTTCCCCAGTTACTCCCTCATTCTTCATACACAGCCATTCCATTTGAAGTACTGTTACTTCAAACAGCTTAAAACCTTGATGCTGTATGAACTCATGAACAAGATCTATTGCTTGGCTAAAGTAGAATGGATTAGAGGCTGCACTCTGCAGGCAGCGGATCAAGATCTGCAAGACTCCTCCTATAACTTCAGGTAGAAGCAAGGCTCTGTGACGGTATCTAGATAATTCAAAGTCATCCTGAACAAGCTGCTGTAGTGTTTTCTTATACTCTGGAGCAAAAGGATGAGGCTGCTTTTCCAAGCAAATTCTGATTTTTAATGCTGCTTTAAGCAAGTCTGTCACATTTCTTCTCAAGTTGTCAGGCATTGTTTCTGTACTGCTAATATCTAAAGACATAAGATGCAGAACTGTTCGAAACAGCATCCTTTGGACCAGAGCCACAGGTTCTTCTGTCCACCCTGCAGAAACCACTTCATTTTCTGTGTTACTACTTAAATTACAGTCTCCAAATGCTGATAAGAACTCAGTTAATGTGGGCACCACAGTAGCTGAAAGAGCAGAACTGTGATTCAAAGTAATATCAAATCCACACACCTTCTCCAATAGTGACAATAACACATGGCATAAGTCAAAAGGAGAGTTATCCATGTTGCTCTCAGCAGTTCCTGCAACTGGCTCATTCAAAATCTCTGGATTTAGCTCATGCGCTGGAATAATTTGGCTGGAATTTTCTAGACCAGGGACATCAGAATTAGGATTTGGTACCACATCAGTAGGCAAGAAATCACTTCTACCTACAAGGTAGCTGTCCCTAGCTGGGTACGTTAAAAAAGGCTGCAGGAACTGGGAACGTCTGTGTTTCATTGTTACAGTATTCTTGTCATCAGAATTGCCCTCTGAATCTGAAGTGGACAGCTGAGATCTTCTTGCATCTCGCACAGAGTAACGATGGGTGGTTTTGCGCATGCGCCCACTTTTTCGAGACCGAGGATGGAGCTGTGCAGAAGCCTGAAGAGATGAACGAGCACTTCGATCTAATCCCACTTTTTCCTGAGTGGATTTCACAGTTGAATTGCTGTCTTTGGTCAGGCAAACATCTACTGTAAATGGTATATCGAAACCTGTTGCAAAAGAAAGGCAAAGGAACATTAAAAGAACACTCAGAAACAATATATTTAAAAAAACAAAAATAGGAAAAATACTTTTAGCTTCAAGTGTGAGTAGTATCATAACATGCCATGTTTTTGCACATTTGACATTTATAATATAAAAAGTTGGTAACAATTCATGTTCAGGAACCACAGTGGCTTTCCTTTAAATCCTAGGTATTATGAGGTATTATGGATACATAAACTGTCCTTGCGTTTTGTAGAACTTACTTGTAGGCACAGCTATTCCATCCCCTTAAAAATAACATCAAGGTAGATGAAAGGATATCTTGAAGCAAAGGAAAGTTTAGTTTGAAAAAAATCTTTTGGCCTGTTACAGCCACTGGTTATAATCTACTTTGGTGAAGTTAGATACACCAATATAGTAGCAGTAAAATATCAGTCAGCAGCACTCCAATTCCAGGATCTACTCTATTATTTAGTTGTGGAAGCAGTTCTAGGCAGCAACAAAAACATTACTTATTTTCTGCCCCTCATTTGAAATATCCACAGTAAGCACTGCCAAACAACTCCAACCCACAATAAGAAAAACTGAACTCTAAGCAGAGTGAGAAAATGTCCTCAGCTTGATGATTCAACATTGCTTTACGCAACTCATATGCTATAGGAGCTGAGTGCCTTAACACACAGCATAAAGATATGATTACAGACTATTGGTACTAATGGGAAAAACTTTTAAGTACAGAGTAGATCATTATG
Organism: Lagopus muta; assembly: GCF_023343835.1. NCBI lineage: Eukaryota > Metazoa > Chordata > Aves > Galliformes > Phasianidae > Lagopus > Lagopus muta. The sequence goes on from NC_064434.1 coordinate 72,484,902, forward strand.
TACACAGGTCTTAATCATTCCAGTTTTAATTGTTCCAAATCCAAGAAGCAGACATATGTTGTGGACTTCCAGCAATAATCAGGGCCAAGAGGGAGACTGAAATGAGGAACCCTTAAGTTTAAGATGTGGAACGCTCCCACGAAAGCCAAGATGAAACACCTTTCAACTATGCAGCATAAAGTATGGAATATGAAATTAAATTTTATTCAGTGGGCAAGAAATTTTTTGAAGAATACTACACAATATTTCCACTTGACTTACATTGGTCAACTCAGACTATAAACAGTCAAAAAAGCAGATGGAAAAAAGTTTACATGCTTTTGGATGAAGTCCACCATGACTTTTAATCAGTAGCAGAAAAGTACCTGTATGCTTTGTGCATAAGAATAACCCAGCAAACAATGGCAAGTATTCACCATCCACTATTCAGTACTCAGAGAAAGTAGTGATAGTCAACAATAACACACCCCAAAAAGAAATAAACCCTAAAAAGAAAAAATCCCAAAGCACACAATACAGATATAAACACTAAATTGAAAGAAAAGATACTTCTGGGAGCAAGCACGACACACCTTGCTGTTTCATAGTCACAGTCGCAGTGCCTGTGGAACAGTTGCTTTGGAAGGAAGATAACTATGAGTTTCTTACCAAATAAAGGGTATTTCCTGAACAGGAAGAAAGCAAGCTAGCTAATGCAGATGGGTTAAGATATTTTATTTCTGATCAAGGAAAACAAGCTCTCTGTGCAAAATTGATTATATCATGTTTACTGCTTCAGTACCGCAAGCTAGAAATTTGTAGTAGGTGCAAACCACATTATGCAAAGTGTAAAACCAGCACATCTTAAAACCTGTCTAAACAGCAGCATTTTAAACTAACATTGGAAAAGTCACTTGGCTATCATAGGGCCAAAATATTTAATTCAATCATGCTTCCAGGGAGCATGGAAGAAAGATGCAAGCAGGGTAGTTGTTTACATAAAGTATTATGAAACTGGCATTCTAAAGGCCACACAACTCCAAACATTAACAACATTTACAGGGCTTTAAAATGGCAAAGAACTCTGGGAAAGCTTCAAGTGGAAATCCTTCAGAATTCTTTCAAACATACAAATAACTTGTTTCATCCTCTGTTTTATCTTCTAATAAAGAAAAACACAGAAGCTCCCCCTCCCCCCAAAAAGCTGTCATCACTTCATAGTTCACTTCTTGCACAGTTTATCTTGTATCACCTCTTTTATCACTTGATTATCTATCATACCTTCCACTCCTTTGATTTAAACAACTTTTTTGGCAATTGAATCCTTGTGATTTAGTTTTTCTGTTCATACATCAGTTTTTCCTGACAAAGAACATCCAAGATGCACTCTGATTCTGTTCACAGTCATCCAGTATCATTTCATTTTCAAGGCCTACATCTGTGATATTCATTCCACTTTCACACTCTGTTACCGGTTTAGCTTTTAAGTCTCTCTTCTATCATTTCTTTCATTTCAGAAGAAAAAGTCTCACTCCATCTCTGACCAGTCTAAAGCATCCTGTTGTGGATTTTTTTTAATTAACCATAAGTCTTTCCTCCTCCTACCCACCATGAAACACTACATATTACAAAATCATGCACTTTTAAACTCCTTTCCAGTCTTTCCTGTATCACCCAAAAAGCAAAAAACCAACCCACTAACAACAAAAATTGATCTCATCACACAGTCCAGATACACAGTAATGTGAGCATCGTCTTGTACATAAACCAAGAGCCTTAGCCTTCTCTGGACAATTTTCCTTGTATGTTTTAGAGCACTGGTGTTTTTAAGTTTAGTTTCTTAGTATAGAATGAAAGTGGTAATTCTACAAAGAGGCCATGGACAACGGACACAGACATAATGGATTTCTGTTCTTTAGCTGGCAATACTAGAATACAAATACAATGCATGGCATTTTCTAGATCCTTAATACTGTAAATAATAAATCTTACCCACTGCTTTTTCTTCTTGGACAGGGATTTTCCAGACCAGTGGCAGAAGTGACAGAAGGAGGGTCAGAAGCTCCTCCCGACATGTCAGCTCCTGTGTTCAGAAGGAAAAATAAACAATCTTTTGTAGCTTTCCCCCCCCCCCCCCCCCCCCTCAAATAGATGAATTCTCCAGCTTATTTTAATAAGCTATAAACATTCAGTTCTCTGTGTCTTCTTGCTGTTCTATGCAGAACTGGAAAGACAACCTAATTGCAAAGAATGCTATAATCATTAACTGGAGCCAATCAGAAAGTTTTTGAAGTATTTATTAAACTTTTTCAACTCTTCATATAAAAATCTCTTCAAATCCTTTTTGTTGAACAAATTCCTCACCCACCACATAAGAAAACCAGGAAGTTGAAAGCAAGTAATATAGGAAGGTGGAAAATCCCAACAATTTACTGGTTGCTATACATCACTATCTGTATGGTTTCAGTGCTAAAAAACAAAAAAAACAACCAAGAAATTCTATCACCAACCCCCAATCCAGAACCACAAAAACCTGACCTGAGCATTTTTGTAGCTGACATCATTCAGTGACATGCAGCTGAAGCAACAACTTTTCCCAAAAATTCAAGATAGCAAATAAATTAAGGTGTGTGAAGATAAGCAACAATTTTGGTAAGAAGCTGCAACATTACGTTAAGAAGCTTACACAACTTGCTTTTAACTGAAGATCAGAATTTAAGAGTGCCTTGAAATGTTTGCACAGACTCTTATCTACTGAGATTTGAGATTCAGAGTCCTTAAAAAGGCATTTGCAAATGTTAAGAGGTAGAATCAAGTGAAAAACCTACCGTTAACTCCACAAGCCACCTAGTTACAGATAATACACTTGAAATATTTAAGTATTCTGTGCATGTTTCTTACTAAAATTTTAAGAAATTAAGATACTGAGCCAAATGACTCAGTAAAAGTAAGCAAAAACTGATTAGGGATGACAAAGCAGCATCAGCTTCTTTTTGTGCAGAGAGGTGGCGGAAGCCCTGTCCCTGGAGACATTCAAGATCAGACTGGATCAGGCTCTGAGCAACCTGACCTCCCTGTATGCGTCCCTGTTCATTGGGGGGGGGGGGGGAGTTGGACTAGAACATCATTAAGGGTCCCTTCCAACTCAAGCAATTCAATGATTCTACTTTTGTACACATGAACACATTTCTTCATGCCAGTTAATTCACCTGGCTTGGTTCAAAGATCACCTTAACACTGATATGTCACCTGCTCATTCATTTAAAAAAAAAAAAAAAAAAAAAAAAAAAAAAAACCCCTACTTCCTCTCAGCCTTTGAATAAAACCAGCATATAAAAATTAGGTCTGCACATTCAAAACATTGAACCAGAAATGCATCATAACCATCAAGAACCTCACTACAAATTATTAGGCTGATAATGAAATTTCAATTAGATGTGGTTTCACAAGTTGACTTGTATTTCTTTTATCTTTTCCATTTTGGGATGGAGAGATCTAGTAAATTGTACAACAAATTAAAATAAAAATTGAAAGAACAAAGTAAATACATTTCAACCCAGTTTACTGAAAGGTCTTAAAGTTTTGGAACCTTTTCTAGAAATAACACTGCCAAAAATGGATGGGATTCCATGTATGATGGTAATTAGAAGAACTGAAATATATACTTTTTTTTAAACACTACAGCTCCACCACGACATAGAACAAACTCAAATATCCATCTCCCATTCACATCGCCACCAGTGAGAAAAAGCCAATCAAAGAATTTATCTTCCTGCGAAGTGTGTTTTGTTGACAGATGTATGCTTTTCCAACAAATTGGAAAGGTGTACATTTCAACTTTATTGCTTTAAAGTAACAAATGCTAGTTTAACAGGTTAAGCAAGCAGACTAATTTCTCTCAAAAATTCTACCCTACTGCCTTTCTACCCAGCTGCCGAATTCAAGATTCACACAGCTTAACCAGACGGAAGTTTAATAGCTAACAGCATCAGCTGGCAAACAGGTATATGGTTAGCTATTTTTTTTGGTTTTTTGTGCTTGCAGAAGGACAGAACACAACAGTCAAGGCTCAGCACAAAAAAGAAAAGCTTATACCCAGGTAAGAAAAACTATTACCTGATCAATATTAGAGTTGAGTGTGGTAAGCAAAATAAACCCACGGCCTTGAACTAAGTACTGTCCCAGGGCAGCCATATGAGTTTCTTCCTCTTCATCTTCCTTGGCTTCTGCCCTCTGGACCACTGCATTGCACAGTCTGTTGACATCTGTCAAGAACTCCCGTGCCAGTGAGTTACTGGCACTGCTCATGTCTGAGCTGTAAGTAGAAAGCATGGAAAGTAAATTCACCAGAAAATACATTTCTTAAGGAAAAAAAAAAAAGAGAGGGAGATAAAGTCATTCCTTCCAACTACCTCCTCTCTGAAACATGGAGGATGTGTAGGACTGAGGAATCAATATACTAACATGTGATGGAAGGGAACAGGAAAGTTAAGCTTATTACAGTGAGACTTTCAGCCAGTGTTCATTTTATAAACCTATTAGGTAAGTCTAGGACACACAACAGTCCTTCACATTGTAAACATGAAAGTTAATGATTTCATTCTTAAATCTAGATGTGATCTTCAATCTTTATCTGCTGAAAGACAGCAAAGGTAGTAATTAAACAGCACTACACAGGAAATGCAGTCAAATATTTTAGCTGAATGCATTCAGTGTTGAGTATTCCAACAGTATACTGATTATTTCAAGGGATAAAAAAAAAAACAACAAAAACCACAAGGAATGGAGATAAAATTGGATTTCTGTAAATATAATACTTCTAATTTATTCTCCCTCCTCTCCCCCCAAGCACTTCCCTTCAAAATAAGATTAACTGAATGGGTGGCAGTCACTATCATGTACTTAATTCGAGACATTTATTCTGATGCACATGTCCAGGAAAAAACATTGAAAGCATTGCTACTGACCCCAAACTAATTTTATTTTAGATAATACACACAAGGCACTCATACACTTTGTATATTCACTATTACTAAGTAATGTTTAAGGTTCTCTTATATGACAAATGTTCTCATCAGTCAACACTAGCACGTGCTGAGAAGTTCAAAAAACAAGAAGCCAAAAGAAATGTGAGAGGCAGCTGTAAGAAAACTGGTCAAGGGAGTCACTGGTAAAGGCAGAACAGAACCAGTATTTAATCCACAGAAAACTCAATGAATACTACAGCATGTTTAACTTCTTTTATTCCTGAATAAGCAACTCATGTGAAATCTTCAAAACTCAAACACTTTCATTGTGTCCACGCCCAGAGCATCCAAGATGAGAGCCAAATGGCCTGAGGTCATGGAAATAACGAATGGATTAGTACAGCATGATCAGATAGCATCTACATACAGGTTTTAGGTTGAAAAAAACAGCTGTAGGAAAGAACAAGTTTGTTAGTGCTGATGGTGAAAAAGCTCCTTTTAGTGGCAAGGCTGAATACTTCACATATAAAGACATTCTCTGAAGTAACAGAAAGACTCTTACCAGAATTACTTTGCCAGCTTAATACATTTAGCTTCTAACTGGAAGGAAAAGGAGAAACACCTAGGAAACGTCACTCCCAGTTCACCTGTTTAGAAAAAGTGAAAATGCATGATGTTTAATATGCAGTTTTTAAAACAATTCATTCTGTGATAGCTATCTGAAGCTCCTTGAGGTATTTTGACCTTTCAAGTTATCTTTTTTTTTTTGTTATGATTCTGCTCACAAAATCCTATTACAGAGGAAGTACCTGGTGCATACATGGTAAGTCAACATAATAGAGTTAACTGGTTTTTAAAATGTAAGATGAATGAGGTATGCAAGTTTCAACATTTCCTTTTAGAAAAAACACAAGTTCTTCAGTGCTGTCTACCTGCATACATAATGCCTCATGCACCTGCAGGTCTGGGACAAGCAAAGGATATTAGGAGAAACTAAATTACGCATTTGCATCAGCACCTGACTGCGCTTCAGTCCCGTCCCTTTGTTTTACCCTGGCAAACAACCAACCTTTATCACTTTAAGCACTTGGGAAGCTCTAATTAATAAAATTGGAAAGGAACAGTACCATGCCTGCTTTGCTCTGTCTCCAGAGAGCACACTGAAGCAGTACTGAGTTCTCTTCTCCCTCTCATGCCTCTAACCCACTCCAGTACTAACAGAGGATCCAAACATGCAACAAATCAGTGTTCCTCGGCATCCCTTACACTTCCCAAGTTTTGAGCTCTAATTAGTAGTGAAGAAAAGACCAAGAGGGAGAATCTCCTAATTCACTCCAGAAGGACTAAAAATAGCAAGTCCATTACCCCAAGCAAATGGAACAAGTAAATGTGTCAACACAACAAGTGCAGCAGCCTTGTTTCTGTGAACTCTGTGTGAAGGGCAAATATCATCTCCACAACGATGCAGGGAAAATTACTGTTACATAGAACAAGCATTTGTACAGCCCCAACATGCAGCATTCTTAGCTGTAAGCTAAGCTGTCAAAGGACTTAATTTTTTCTATTTGAGAACTTGGAGTTTCTGGTTAGTAAGCTTCCTCCACACATCTTCAGAGTGGATTCAGCCTATAGAAAAAAAAATAATCTTTCTTAAATAGTTTTACTTAAGCAAGACTGAAAAGCTCCTTAAATATACTTAAAGCTCATTAGAGTATGGTTTCCTCTGACTGGTCAAATATTTTCTCTACTGTCTTCTAAAAGAGATACCAGTAACTACAGAGGCAGTGTTTATTACTCAAGTCTCTCAACATGTGCTGCTACTGTTCCCAAGTCTTGTTCAAGGGCTAATTATTTTGCCATTCTATGGTACCAGAACTTCTTATCTGCCTCCTTCATAGTTAACCTTTTCATACATACACATAACTGAATCCAGTTTTTAGCAAAGCTTTACACTTCTCAGAAGTAGCACCTGCTAGCACACACACGTACACATACAAACTGCCCAAACATGCATTTATTCCAGTGTTCACAAACTGAGGCACTCTATCTGCAAGCTGATATAAACATCAAAATCCTGTTATCTGGAGGGGTTAAGAGTCATAAAGGCATTTGTTAGCAGTAGAAATGTGAAGGTTCTAACCAAATCGTTCAACTACAAAAGTCTCTAGGTCAGTGTTCAAAAGACACGTTCAGAATTGTGGGTAGAAAAAAAAAAAAAGAGATGAGGATAGTAAACCAAAAAAGGAAAAGGATAAATTTATGACTGCAGCACTCAGAGGAATTAAAGGAAAAACTTGGTCAAATTGGTCTTACAACTGCAGCAGAGTATGAACACTGGGTAAAAGACTTCTATGGGTCTCTTTGTAATGGGCTCTCCTTTGAGTGCTTGGAGCAACACATTTCAACTAGAGCCTTGCAGAACATCAGCTTATCCTTACAGCCAACATCCACAACTCATCCCAACTGAATGCCGTGAGCAACTCACAGATTTTACACTTGCAGCAGACTTTATTGAAAGATGTGAAGGCTATACTGTTCACTGTGTTTCAGAAACCTCAGTCTCCAGACTTCCCACACTGTGTGCACTGTTCCAAGGATTAACAAATTGGCAATGCTCTACCACAAGGGTGCATTCTCAACATCACTAGTAAGAAAAAGCACTATTTTATTAATTCTAATTGCAAAAAGATGTCCAGTATGCTTTCTTAATGCGCAAAGTTCATATGTAACTGGTAAGGAAATAAGATACCTTCATTCTACACCACAGAAAATTTATGGCTACCAGGCCAGATAACAAAGTACTATTGTTTAGATGGATCTGTTGGAACAAGTGCTAGCTGCTTCTCAGTTGTACCTATTTCTTTCCTTTCAGTTAAGAATCACAGAATGCCTTGGGTTGAAAGGACCCTAAGGATTACAGAACTCTAAGTCCCTGCCACAGGCAGGGCCACCAACCTCTACATTTAACACTAGATGAGGCTGCCCAGGGCCACATCCAACCTGGCCTTGAACACTTCCAGGAAAGGGGCAACCACGGGCTCTCTGGGCAGCCTGTCCCACTCTCTCCAGAAAACATTCCCCCAACATCTAACCTAGAGCACTCCTCCTTTAGTTTCAAACCATTCCTCCTTGTCATGTCATTGCCTAAACAGACTCACTGCGCACACATCTTTGGAAATGCAGCTTCAGACTTAACCTTATTGTTCATCCTGTCTTAAAGGATACTCATTGTTCCAGCCTGCTTGTCACCTTCCCCTTCTTTTGCAGACAGCGGCACACTGACACTCACCTACATGGCATGGCATTTCCTCTTACTCAGAAAGCATGTCACCTAATTTGCTTTAGGTAGGGACTACTGTGCTACAGTATTTTTTGTTTGCTTAAAATGACATATCCTTAATTGCCATGATGCCTGGAAATATGGAAATAGATGCTGTGCAAAACACCAGGACTGAGGTAAAGTGTCTTCACCTGGATTTGAACTTCAGAGAACACACATCAGAGGAAAACGTAACCCAAAATAAGTGACAGGAACTAGGCCACAGGAGAACAGCAAGAAGCCTACCAGAATCTCAGTTCAGCACTGCCGTGCACAAGTGTAATGAGAATGTTACAGTTCTAGAAGACACAACGTGTCAGGACTTGCTATTGCTAGTCCTGAAATGAAGCACATCCCTACATTCCATTTTACCTCCTACAATATGAAGACTGCATTTCATAAAAACCACCTCTAAAATAATATCCACTTCTGAGAAAAGAAATTCATAAGCATCAAAGCAAACAAATTGCTTATGCTGTGAATGACTCGACATTCACATGTAATCTCACATCCATCTTTACACCATCCTCAACTCAATCCCTATCACTTCTGCCCTCAAGAGCCTTTCTGTACCAGCTCTCAAGGGCTGCATTTTCCATTTACTGTCATGGTACGGATCAACTTACCTGCAATTGAAACTTGTGGTTTCTACTGACTTCATTCTATTTTCATGAAGTTGCTCATCACTTTGAGCATTTTTAAGTATAGGAATGCTTTGTACTTTGGCGGGCTTTACATCTTTGAAAGAAAATAGCAAAAGCATTCCTTAAATAATTTAGACCACAGTGGAACTCGAGACCAATTGTTGTTCAGTGTTGAATACTGGGTCATGAGCATACACATTTCATACAGTGCTACAGATCAGATAGTGTTATCTCTGGCATCAATGCAATGTGAGGGAATGACAAAAAATGAAGGAACTCGTGGCCAGAGCTATTACTGTGTGAAGGCAAACCTTGTACTTGGTTATCTTTTCAGCAACACACTGCCCAGAAAGATCTGGGAAGTCCAGTAACGTAATAAAAACACTAATTATCAAAGAATTACAGCAATATTATAATAAAATTATACACTAAGCCAAATTGGGTCAAGATGCCATAATATTATTTCAAATAATTACATTTCCTAACTGCTGTCCAACAACCACAGAAGGAGTTGGAGGTGACACAAAGTTTGGTGCTGGTCTCTAGATGAAATTAGAGCTCTAACAGGTCTTTTTTCACTATTAATTCCACAGAACTAGCAAAAAACCAAGAAGTAATAAACTACTGAAATCTCCTCTACATGTTATGAGGTAGATGTCAAATTCTTCCCAATCACAGGCTGGTAAAGGTCAGCCCAAAATGACCATGCCAAGGGCTACTCATATAGCTGCACTGTCAGGCTACAGTGTCTGAGTAAAACAGAAGATGTACACATCAAGCAGGTGTAGACAGATGTAGCAGGTGTAAGACAGGCAGGAACCACTTTCCTGTAGCCCATCGTTATCTTCAATAAAATATGTTATCTTCAATCACTGTTATCTTCAAATGCAAGTTTATATGTGGTATAACCCGGCTGTATACTGCACTGAAGGAGCATTAGCCATGTTTATAAGAAGAAGAACAATCTTTGGAGAAGTTATAACACCGACCATGCAAACAAGAGTAGAGTGTCTGGCACACGAAGCCAGCCATTTTTTTTACCCTCCTCAGCACTCTGTCCCAGATAAGAGACCAACACTGCCCAAACCTTACACAAAGGCACGGCTGTGAGTTCTTTGAGTACAGAGTACAGTGGGGTTACATGTCAGAAGGAATTAAAATCAACACTCGGGAAAAACATTATCTAGATAAGCTATTGGCATCAGAAATAGCTGCTGTACAATCTGTAGCTGTTTTACTCATTCTTTGTAATAAAGAACATGGAAATAAAGCCATCACTGGCTAGTCAATGCTATGCTTACATTATAGAGCATTCATTCCATGTAGTGAATGCTTGCTCCAGTCCCGCTGCTTATACTTCACATTTACAGGTTGTGGAATACGCTCACGACCTCATCAATGACTGACATTTATACGATAACATTAACTTAATTAATGATTTTCACCTCATTTCCTTTGGCATTACACCCTCAGTGTAAGCTCTGGCTTCCGTTAGCAAAGGACAACAGACATGATGAAGAGCAGCAGCACATCACCGACAGTCACTCCACAATAGGCTTTTGCAACTCTTACAGACTGCCAAGTTCACCCTAGAAATTGTTTATCTAGACACCACCAGACATCACACTTGACTCCTTGGTGAAGAAACAAGTAAAACCCGAAGCAAATGCACTGCAGAAATTAGCATTCTTCCTTTTCTGCCCTTTTGATATCATTCAAAACTTGACGCAGACTAGAAACAAATACCAGCTGACCCTGTCAAGGTGTTAAGCAGCACGAACAACACAACCCTTTCAGAAAACAGCACCTGCAATTCAAGCAGAGCATCAACAGAAAACTTGAGAGGCTTTGATATCTGGTTTGTAAAAAACACAAGGAATTCAGCCAAAAGCATAGCTTAAAAACAGGTAGCAAACATTTGCTAACCATCCAACAGTACTGATACACAAAAACAAGAGCAAACAAGTAAAAACAAGACACTTCAGTTCATTCTCAAAGCAGATAAATCAGACAACGCTCTTGCTCTGCCAAAGACCTCTTAATTACTCTCTATTTCTAACCATTTTCTGCTCTATTCTTTGCTATCATTCATTAACTACCTGTGGCCCCATGAGCAGACAGCCTATGAAGACAGTGCTGTATCAACCATTAACCTTACATGAAAAGCTGCTTCTTAGGATAGAATCACAGAATGGTCTGGGTTGAAAAGGACCACAGTGATCATCGAGTTTCAACCCCGTGCACAATGGTGCAGGGTCACCAACCAGCAGACCAGGCTGCCCAAAACCCCATCCAGCCTGGCCTTGAATGCCTCCAAGGGTTGGGGCATCCACAGCCTCCTTGGGCAACCTGTTCCAGTGCGTCACCACCCTCTGGGTGAAAAACTTCCTCCTAATATCTGACCTAAAGCTCCCATCTTAGTTTAAAATGAGGATACAGAATTTTTCTTAAGACTACAGGGAGACATGAGTTTTATTTTACTTTTTCCAATGTCTGACATAGTCTTGTTTCATTAAGGACCTCACTAACCAGCTTCCAGTCTCCTGGGCAATCCACTAGGTCACTAACAGAAATGAGTAAGAACGCTCACTACCTTTGGAGAAGTAATGCATGCACTGTGTTTTTCCACTCACCAGGGAAACACGCCAAGCTCCCACTACAGTAAACAAGTATTACTTTAATAACCACTATTAAATATGTTGAGATCTTCAGAGCAATAGCACTGCTGCATATACAAGTTGTTTGTGTACATACCATCTCACTAATGCTACAATCACACAAAATCAGAAATTACTCAGCTCCTTTCTCACATCAGTGGGATGCTTGTCTTACAAACCACAAGACAGAAGTATCTGCTTCTATAAGCACCTTAGGTCTCCTGCAAACATGCAGCCTGCTTATGTTCCACTGCCTAACAATTAAAACTTTAATCAGTGAAGCCCAATATTTATACAACCTGGGATTAAGAGATTTCTACCACAAAGTGGATACGAAAGCATGTTATCTTACAGTTCAGGGAATTGCACCATCTGTATTTCCTAAAAACAAACAAACAAAAAAAAAGCACTCCACAACAAAAAAACGGTCCTTAAATAAAAATGCTTCCTTTAATATGGTGTACAGCCAGCTACCCATGTCACAGTGCTTCCTAAGCTAGCAATTCCTGTTCCAAGTCAGACAAATGCTGTGCTAAATCCAGTCACATTAAGGAAAAAGGCACTTTCCAAAATATCCACCACATAGGTATAAACAAGCCAGCAGACCTCCATTAGCAAACGCACCTAAGGCTACAGGCACCCAGAGATGCACAAGATGACATGAGACATTCAGGCAACTCAACCTCTCAGTTTCAGAAGTGTCATTCATCTGATGGAGATCCAGACCTGCATCACACCACACAAGGTAACGAACTAAAGAAAAACAAACCAAGAACATCTTTCCTCATCTCCAAGTCATCTTTTGCTATGTATTTTTATCATTCAGTGGTTTTTTTTGGGCATGCTTATTCAGAAAGGGAAATGACACTAAAGTGTAATTCTTTTGAGCACTAAGTTCCAGATTGAACTCCGGCAAAATTACTTCTGAAAATAAAGCTGGCCATGTTTGAAAAGTATAATGTAGTTCCTGTGATATATACTCCGACTTTGTGCTCTGCCCAAGACTCCTTCCAGAATCTCTCATCTCCAGCATAATAGTTAGTAACAGCATCTCTGAACCAATGACAAATCAAAGATGTACTATAACAGATAAACATATATTAATGTATATCTTTCGTTACATATTAGAAACTCTGAAACAGGAAAATGGGATCTCCAGAAAAGGAGACTCCACAACCTCTCTGGGCAATCTGTTCCAGTGCTCCGTCACCCTCACAGTAAAGGAGTTGTTCTTCATGTTTGTACGGAACTTCCTGTGTTGCACTTTGTGCCCACTGCCCCTTGACCGGTCTTTGGGCACAGCTGAGAAGAGCCTGGCTCCATCCACTTGACTCTCACTCATTAGGTATTCAAGCACACTGATAAGATCCCTTCACAGACTTCTCTTTTCCAGGCTGAACAGTCCCAGGTCTCTCAACCTTTCCTCATGTGGAGATGCTTCAGGCCCCTCATCATAAAGTAAGAATCATTTCTATCTATCATGATGAAACTCCAGGACAGACTGAAGATTTCAGTGATGGCCTTAAATCACTAGGGCTGTAGCTCAAGGTGAGAAAACAAAGTAGAGTCTGTACAAGTGTACAGTAGAGGACAAGCTTCATGTTATTCAAACCTTGCAGGGCTAACAAAGACTCATCTAGTTCCTCGAGTGTCAGTTGTTCTCTCCAGCATCATATCTGCCATCTAATGCCTTCTGGCCCACCCTTATGCTAAGTACTTCATTAATGACACAGGCAACGGTTCCCCATGTTTTCCATCAAATCCTTAGCATAATTTCATGTAGTACCTTAAGTTAGCTATCCTACTTTGTCAGGAAGTAGGATGTTTTAAGAACACCTCATTAACACCAATCCAGTGAATTCTGATGCGGTTTTTGGTGCACCACAGGCTACTGAAGTGTCCACAGCAGCAAAAACACAACTTTTCCAACATTTAACTTAGACTACAACAGCTTTTCCAATTTGATTGCGAAGCAATCAACATAGGACAGAAATTGTACACAAAAAGTATATTATATTGCTGCAGTTTCAAAAGGTTTAAGAAGCAAATGTTAAACTTGAGACATGTGGCACCTGCAAATCCTTCCTGCATTTAATATTTACCTTTTCAGAAGTATTATCCTGGGGACTAAAATTAAGTGCCAACTCTCTACTCTGTTTGTAGATCATCATGTAAGAAAGGGGAAATCTGTTGGCAGAAGACTGTCATGTTTTAATATCTCAGTCTTGAACTTTCCACATATAAACACCTACTTGATAGACACAACCATTATTTCGAAGAAATAGTGGATGAGATTAAGAGTTCTTAAAGATTAAAGTAGTTTTTCTTGTAATAATGACAGCAATGCAAGCTGTCATAATGAAGCAGAGCAATCCTATACTGACTTTGTGCTAAAAAGACACCCGAGTCAAATTTGGTGCACAGTGTTAGGAAGGCTTTTCTTGCTGACTTTCAGCAACTCAGCAGGCTCCACCTTGAGCTATGAAGATCTGTATCCCCTTTACAAGCTAGCAGATTCCCCACAGTTTCCCTCTATTGAGTTTGAAAAGAATGTCACTGTAACAGTATATAGGAAAGCGTCCCTCCGCTCAGCTGCACACTGCACAAGTGTTCTGGGACAGCTTCTCAACTCAGTATGCAATTTTATTGAGTCATCAACCAAAATGAAACACCTGGACACACATTCTTGTTAAGGCTGAAATCAAGTTAAAAGGAAACATGACTCGTCTAGAAGATAAACGCAGCACTGATGAAAGACCAGTTCCCAAGCAGCTACCTACACACAAATCACACATTAACACCATGTGTAGTATATGCTGTGTACAAGTTATGCTAAGCTTGTGGTTTTCTATTACCAAAACAGTAACTACAATAGAGTTGTCAGCCATGCTATGTGCATTCCAGGTTATTTAATTTTACATCTTTCAGACCAGTGCCTGCAGGCAGATAGAATAAACATGCCTTTGAAAAGGCATGGTGAAAGCTCTTTAAATGTAATCATTGCAACATTAACTGTGTTAAAAACTAACAAGACAGTCTCTGTGATAGCAAGTAAGGTGTTCCAAAGAGGAATCCTGCCACGCTGTTAGTAATACCATGAAAGTGCTAGAGATAAGCCTGGTTAGCACAAGTAGAGAAGACAAGAATGCGTTCCAGATCTTATCTGAAGGACAACATCTGGAAGGAGTACATGGTCCCAAAGAAAAGAACTGAAAAATACTCCAACACAAGACAGAAATTATGTAGAAAAATAAACTATGGAAGACCATGATATTGTTTCAAAAGAAAACCGGAGGATGAAGAACTTCAGTAAAGCATTCAGAAAAGACTGAAATTGCACAGCTCCCAAGTAACACGCATTCAGAATACTCCCCAGATTGCTACATTCTTAACCTGATTTAAAATAAGGCATGCAATACACAATCTCTTCTTCCAAGCTTTAGATATGATGCATACCCCTAAAAGAGATCAGAGAGCAAGTCCTGACAGTCATGGTTGCACGGTGATGACTGACTTTGAAGACAAAGACTAAATTCCACGCATGTAAACAGCAGCAGGGAAGAAACCAGTACCACAGAAAGTAAGTCAGAAGTTCGGGGCCTTTCCAGCAGAGAGCCAGCCAAGACCAACTCCTGCAAGATGCAACTGACCTTGCACAGATCCTTCTTCATTATTGTGCAGGATGGCAGATCAAATGGTCTCCAACACAGCTGGGAGAAATGGTGTGGATGTGATGCAGAACGCACTGCATCCACCTGGAAACGACTTTAAGCATCTAACATACTACTCAAACTTGATCTGGAAGACCGCGCACATCCTTCTCTAATTTGCAAGATGATGCATTCTGATTGCAACAATACTCAGCAAGATCAAAGAGGGAAGAAAAAACAGGAAAGAGTTAGCAGTGTTCTGAGGCACTCTTGCTGAAGAGGTATGAGTGAGAATATGCTATTCCTGAAACTGAAAGCTACAGTGTAGAGGATTAAAATTAGAAAGTATGGTGCAGAAGATAAACTTGGCCATTACGTCTAAGATACTCACGCAGAGCAGTTGAATAAGACAAGAAGGTCCGTGATCAGAGTTAAAGAAGGTCATTAACATGCAGAAGACTAATTCTGCTTCTGGGATTTTAAAAAATTGGTCTTTGAAATCCATGTTTTCTAGCAGCAGTAATCAAGAAGAGACAAAGCAGCATGTAGCAATTCTGACAGTGATATGAAAAAAAAATATATATATATCATTTCCCACAGTATTTCAGAGTTTCACACACTTGTTCCAGTTAAGCTCAGCATGCCAGCTTCCTTTTCAAGTGCAAGCAGCTTTACTTGCCTTAGGGAAGCTGACCCTGCACCTCTCAGGTTCTGCAGCAGAGACGTCTGTTCCAGCTGTGCAGACCCCTCTTGCACTGAGCTTCCTGCAGGCAGCCAGCAGGACAACTACAGCCAAAAGGAGTCGCATCAAACCTCACTTCGGGCAGCTTCTCCCCAATAGAAATGCAAGTCAGACAGCTTACACTTAAGCTCACATAATGCCTAAGTGTGAAATTTCCCTCTATTCCTACTAACAGGCAGATGGATATTGGAGAAAATTTTGAAACGCTGTAGGAAGCCCTAAATCCATCCAGAAAGCACAGAATAGTCCAACTTCAAGATGCCCTTCAAACTATACACATCTATCATATACGAACACAAGATTTTAAGTGGATGAAATAGTTTGGGAAACAAACTGTGCCAGATGAAGACTGCATATACAGTGAAATAGTGTTTCTGGTAAGCACCAGATGCAATGTTTGCTGAAACTGGGGATTTAACATGACTCCAATAACGAAAATTACTTCCTAACTGAAGGAATGGAAGCTTCTAAAACCAGTTCCAAGTTTCCCCTCTATTTGAGGTTAAGATTGCTTTGCTCTCCCACCTTTCATTAAAAAAAAAAAAAAAAAAAATTGACAGACTTGCATTTTTTCTTTATTAAGACTATTTCAGTGTCTGAAATACTGACTCAAAAAATACATACTTCAACTCTGAAACATTACAATAAAAGTATGCTGTCAGACTTGTATCAATTCCTGCAATACAGTTATAAATACTTAAGAATATTTCCTTAAATCCTAAATATCTTCCTTCCTAGTTCTCTCTGTTCCAGAACAGAGACAGAACTGTTCATCCCTTCACACTGCCATTTCTATTAGCCATTCCTGACCTGGTTAGTTCATTAAGGCTGAACCAAACCAGTTAAGTACAAGGTTGATAGATCTAGTCAGGTGGTTTTGCCATTTATTTCCCTCAAGAACACAAATCTCCTCCACAATACCGGAGAGGGATTAACAAAGTCGGTCATTTGCTGAAATAGGCCTGTACAAAATAAACAGTTTCAATGCTTCAAATAAAGCCTGGCATTCAGCACTATCCAGCAATGATTCCCTTCTACATTTTGACATCCCACTTCCAATTTTCTCTTCGGAAAGCAGGATGGTTTTTCCTCTGCTGTCAGAAGTCTGAAGAACCAGGATGTCTCCTCCCACCTGCATTCGGTACTCTGTGTCTGTGTGCATGCACTTTCTCTTGCAGCAGTGACACTGAACTGAAGTTGAGAAGCTGACTTGTGAGTGGAGGGAGGGAAAGGAATGAATAAACACGAGGATTAACTGGGATTGTTATAGGATGTTGACCAAGCACCTGGCACAGACACAGCTCCCCCACTGTCGCACCTCTCACGTTCCCAGCAAGCACAGATGAGCTCTTTTGCTTCGTACCAGGAACCAACCCAGAGAGCCTCTGCTCCACGAGGCTCAAAGCACTACACACAGCTGTGGGAGATAAACCCACAAGACTGCAGTAAACTACACAAGCTCAGAAACAAAGAAGACAACTGTCGCAGTGCTTGTCTACTACAAGGCCAGCACAAAATATCCACAGCAGCAGCAGGCAGCTGTGAGTTAGGTGCTGGGAGGAAGAGGGCTAAGAATGGGCCAGAGAAGCAGTACCCAGTACAGTGAAAGATGATCAAGAAATAACACTACCACAGAACTAGCACACGGAGCACAGCATTACATACCTCCCTCTTCTTCAACACACACACACTACTGTATTGTGCTAGTTCTTGTTCTACTTCGCTCTCACCCACAGTATTAGATTTGCACTGCCTATCCACAAAACACTGTCTTAAAGATCACACACAAGACTCTAATAGCAGTACAAAGCCTGACTTTCTAAGGAAATGGGATTTTAACCAGCCCCAGGCTGCAACCATAAGCCATGCAGAGCTAACAGTTTATAGCAAGAAACCCCTCTTCCACAAAGACTACACATGACATCTTTCTTTTTTCCCCTCCCCTTCATGCAGTCAGTATCATTTCTGCACACTTTTATCTGGGGATGAGGCATTCCCATGCACTGATTTCAACACATCACAGAAAAGCATTCTGAAACACTATGTCTGAACCAGAACAGGGAGAAGGAAAAAATCTAAATCTGCTACATACCAAACTGCTTCATTAGTTCCTCCCAAATCACCAACAGCTGACACAGATGCCCTGCTGAGTCAAAGCAGAAGCCCCTCTCCCCTCCCCCCCCACAAGAGGCAGCAAGGGTGATGCTAAACAGGGCAGCTCAGCCCCTCCTGGCTGCTCACTCCCTTTCTTCTGCATGCATTCACTACCACAGGTTTGTGAAAAACTATTTCTTTTTCCAGACAGATCATCTTTGCGTTGAATCACCGTGCTGAGGGCAGTAAAGGGGAGCAGGCAGCTCTCCCCTGCAGCATTTTGGAGCTGCTGGGACAGCTCAGCTAGCTCAGACAAATCAGGGCCATGGTAATGAATACAAGTGCCTAGATCTCTTCTACATGGTCTTGAAAACAGATCCACCACCTCCAAAACAGTGGTATCACAGCAGCCGATAGCTCCGATGATATGAGTCCTATTACTTGATGAAGATTCATAGGCCTTTAGATAACATCAAGCAATGATGCACCAGAACCACTGATGCTCACAATCCCCTTGAACTGAAAAAGATGGTATAAAATAACGCCAAACAAATACAGTCTCCCCTTCCTTGCATATAACAATGCTTATAAACTAATACAAACTACTCTTCCCAAATCCTGAAGAAGAGCACATTGAAGCTAAACCAATTACCAATATTAAACAATGACATCTTGGGCAGCAGCTGCTACAGCTCTCCGCTAGGGAAGCTCTCCATTTAAGAAGTGTACAGAGCCTGAACCTCCTCGGAGAGGGACAGGAGAGACCTTGGCAAGGTCGTGTCCATGATGGCTGTTTACTCCAATCAAGTCAAATTCATCTGCTGAGGACAAGTAAGAGCATTTTTGGCAGCAAGTGCTTCCTGGCACAACAGGATCCCCTTACAATGTAATCATTCCGCCTCCCACCACCTCTGCTCCTTTCTACCCACAAAAGATAAGAACCAATTTTGGGTTCAGAATTCTCTAAGTGCTGTATTATCTCAGTGTTTTTTATCTCAAAAAAATATCAGCATGATAACAGCAAAATTCTTCAAATACAAAGGAAACTCATGTGTCTGCACAAGCTAAAAGAGTGTACAATTGCATATTAATAAGGATGCACCATTAAGGAAATCACAGAGAGTAAAAAAAACTCAGAACCAAGAGTTTCCTGAAGCACTTCTTCGTATTTCTTTAGAGTTAAGCTCAGCACTACGAAAGTGAAATATAAGCAGCAACATACTTGCAATAAGTGGTAGGAACATACAGTTTCTCTTCTCTAATGTTTAGATACTCAGTGCTTTATTTCCCATCAGATCTTTTGCTACTGCTCAAGCACTCTCAGTTTCTTTTCTCCCTGTCTAGAGCTGCCCTACAAACCAAAACAGAGGCGCACTGAAAGGCTACAGAGGACTGAGAAAGGAAGACGTAAAAGAAGCATTTAAGAAATCTAACTACATGGTTACTGACCCAACAGAAAATATTACAACTCAACATTTTACAAACAAAAGCACTCTGAGCACACTATAAAAACACTGATGGGGGGGAAAAGAGGGAAAGCTGGAAAGTGGTGACAAAAAATTCCACTGAAGAAATCCACGCAAGTTCTATACAGCACGTAACAACCAAGTGCCTTCCTGAGTTCTCACTTCCAAATGCTGGTTTGAGAAGCACAGCAAGGAAAGCTATTTGCTTTTAACTTTCAAGATTCTCTTTCCAAAACCTGATCAGGAATGAAATTAGAACACCGCACAAAAAGGCTGATTTCTCCTTATCTGTGACAAGGCATGAAAGCATTCCTGTCCTTCATTCACTGAATATTTTAAGTGTCCAACAGAAACTCTTGGGGCCGTTATACTGCACATTTCCTAAATTAATGGGATACTTTTATCTTCACTTGGCTGATAACAGCCTGCCAGCTTACAGTTAAAAAAGAGGAAACCCACCATACTTTTATAGCTTCTCACACCCTAAGGATCCATTCCAATAAAAGCTCCATGCAGAACTGCTCCTTGGCCAAGCAAGCAAATGCAGCCAATGTCAACAGATTCACCTCTCCTACAGATATTTCCTGCAGTTAAGTGTTGCAGGCATCTCTTCTTCGCTACCCAGCATACACATGAGTAAAAACGATCTCATAACAGCTTCTGCCACAGGTTATCACACCACCCCACAGGCAGCAATACGACCTTGGCAGTAGCACAGGTTTGTTCATCACTGACAAGTTTCCTCCAGATACTTTCACACAGCTCCGACTGGCTCATGCAGCACTACAATCAAGGGTGCCTCCTGTCCCAACTTTCACCTAGCTCCTGTTTATACCTGCACCAGATGCTTTCCCAGTTCCCACACAGCCAATCCACCTTCCTGACTTCTTCCCTGCTTCTCTTACACAAAGCATTTTGTCCTCCAGCACCCACTCTCAGCTTATGAAGACCTAAGAGGCAGATCAGGGTTTCATTTGGGAACGCTAGGTAGTACCTAAAAGTTAACTTATACTTCCTCCGAGAGAAGCATCTCCACACATCTCCACGCCGACTCACATGACTGTGGAATACCCACAGGAGCTCTCGTTGCTCCCCTGCCTGCTGCTTACAGCGGGCACACAGGTGACAGCCCGGCTCGGAGGCCCCGAGCCCCGGCCTCGCGCAGCCCGCACCCGAGCGACCACTGCCTTCCCGACGCCGACGGCAGCACGCGCGGCTCTCACAGCAGGGCAGCGCTCCGCGTCTTCTTTCGGCAAAGCCGGAGGCCGCACGTCAGGACGGCCGCGCGGAGCGGCACTCAGAATCGGCAGAGCCGCCGCGGCCCGGCCCCTTCCCTGGCAGCGCGAGCTCCGCCCGCAGCCGCCTCTTCCGTCTCCCGCCGCGCAGCCGAGCTGGCGCCGGTTAACGACGCGCCCGGCCCCGCGTACCGGGACCTCGATCCGCCCCGCCCGAACGCGACGCGGGCCCCGCGAGGTCACAGCCGCCGTCATCCGCCGCCCCCTTACCCGCTCCTCGCCTTGCCGCGGCCACCGCGCGAGGCCGCCCGCCCCGCTCTTATCGCGCTGACAGCGGCCCATGGCGGGACCCGGCCCCGTCGCCCGGGCAACGCAGCGCCCGCCCCGCGCCCGTCCCACCTGACGCTGACGCCGCCGCTCGCGCCCCCGCCGTTCCCGCTCCGCCAGCACCGGAGGGAGGGAGGGAAGGAGCGGGCTGCGGGGGAGGCGGTGTCACGCGCGCGCCGCAGCCAATGGGAGCGGTGTGTGTTGGGGAGGGGGGAGACCCCCGCTGGGCGGGGTCAGCGCTGCCGGGGCCCCGCCCGCTGTCCGCCCGGTGCCGGTTGTCACATACGCAGCGCTTTGCAGGCAGCCGTGGCTTCGGTGTTCAACCCTAGTGAATTCTTGAGGCAGATGGGCTGCGGTTAGCGGGCAGCTGGCTGAGAGCTGGCGGAAAGGCCCTGAATGCTGTTTCCTCAGCCCCGCTCTGACCCGATGCAAACAAATCACGTCTGTGCATAAATCAGCAACGTGCCCTGCCACCCTCCCTGGGAAGCCAACAAGCCAGGACAGGGCACCTGTTAATGTTCCGAAAGGGGCAGCAGTGCAAGCACAGCCTCTATATTATTCACACATCAGTGCTCCTATCCAGGGATGCTGAAGTCTGACAGACCCTTGAAAACAAGCAAGGCTCACTGGGCACACACACATCACAGCACAGCGCACCCCTGGCTGCCTCAGGCCTTCCTGGAGCATCAGCCTCGTGCTCCCTGGCCTCAGAGTTGGCCTGGGCCCCGCGCTGTTGGCACTTCACACCCTGTCTCAGGGCCCGTGGGGGATTGCATGCATGCAGGGAGCCAGATCTTGGGAAAGTTCCAGGCACCAGGATGCTGTGGCCCACCAGGCAGTTAGCTTAGATGTATAGTATAGTACGGTATAGTATAGAATAGAATCATGACAGTCGGAAAAGACCACCAAGGTCACCTAGTCCAACGTCCAACCCATCGCCACCATGCGCACTAACTGCGTCCCTCAGTGCCACATCCACCCGTTTCCTGAACACCTCTAGGGATGGTGACTGCACCACCTCCCTGGGCAGCCTGTGCCACTGCCTCACTGCTCTTTCTGTGAAGGAATGTTTCCTAACACCCAGCCTGAACCTCCCCTGGTGCAACTTGAGGCCATTCCTTTTCACCCTGTTGCTGTTACCTGGAAAAGAGGCTGATCGACCCCCACCTCACTACAACTGCCTTTCAGGTCATCATAGGTAGGGAATGGTAAGTTCTCCCCTAGGTATCTCTTCTCCAGACTAAAAAATTCCAGTTGAACTAAAAAAAAATAAAATAATACTGCCAAGAAAGGTGAAGAAATAAAATTAAAGATTTTATCAGTGCAACCTGTCTTTCAGATGCATGGAGTTTCTTTAATTCTAGTAATTAAAACTCCTGCTCCAGATATGACAGCATGCCTGCTGCTCAGTTTTAAATCAGTGCTTTACCATAAAATACTATGCATGAGGGAATTGATTCTGAATTAATGTGAGTCAATATAAATTTGCAACATCTCCATTAAAGTGACTAACACAACCTCAGTTCATGCCTGAATAACTTTTAAATCAAGTCTGGTTCTTTGTATCAACATTAATTCACTGCTAACTCTCTCTAGTCTGCAATCAAAATCTGAATCCCACTTAAATCCACAGTTTTTCAGCAGAATTCTTCCTAAATTATAATGTTCTGCTCTAATTCTCCCTCCTCTGCTTACAAGCAGGTGGTAATGACATGGAAAACAAGCAAGATAACAGACTGTGAATGGCATTTTCCACTTGTTTCCTTGAACAATAGACCAAGTCCACACCACTGAGACATAAACAGCATTATTACTCATGTTCTTTAGTATGCAGTGTTAACATTCACACATGGTGGATTTAGATAATTGGTTCCAAAATTGTAGGGGTCAGTGGGTCACTGTCCAATCTCAGAACTTTGTAAGTAGCCACCACACATTTCATAAGCCACCACTTATTCTCATCATCTGACTTCAGTTGAAAATAGTACAAAATGTAAGGCCAAGATTTTGTGGGCCATTTCTACAGTCCTTCCTTTCCTTATCTTTCTGAGAAGGTCTACCTATATTTTAATGGTACAACAAAGCCTAATTAAAACTGTGAAGTGATACATGTGAGCTGCCTTGGAACCACCAACTTAAGGCTTTTAGAAAGAGCACCTTCAGACAGCTCAGATTTGCAGAGGATGAGAATTAACCTGTTTTCCCAAGGAAGCACATACTCCACTTTTTCTTATGGTACCGTAAAATATCTGAAGGAGTGAGAAAAATGGTAATATAACTTTGCACTTAGGGAATCACTGAATGTTGTGAGTGCTATTAAAATAACATGCTAGTTTAGATGTGGGTGATATATAATACATATACCATGTAAGGAAGCAGTCTGAAGAGGAAGCAGTACGGAAGAGCTGATGCCCTTCTGGATGAATGCTGGAGGAGGAACAAATACAAGGACACACAAAGCCAGGCTGGTTATGTTTCATGCCTGAGTTCTTCATGTTTGACTCGCTGACTAGAGTGGTACACAAAAACCAGAAAGGAGAAAATGAAAACATTATTTAATGTGTTTGCAAAGGCAAAATTAAGTGAGGTTAAATGGCTTCAGAGCTGAAAGTTCAGGAAGCATCCTTTAGCTGTCTAGGCTTGCAGGGCTGGATCACCAGAAGTGCTTGACTCCACTGCAATAACTCCTGGCCAGCACTGAGCTGAATGGTGGTTCTAATTCCAGTTTCCAGAAAAGATAAGCAGGTAACCAGAGAGCCTGGCTATAGCATGTTGTATGAACCCTGTATTTGTCCTACATGTAATCGGTGGGAAATAAGTCAAAATGACTTGAATTACCAGTTTTGAATTAGCCCGTATAGTTTGACCAACCTCGGCCTTCCCATTTAGAAGGAATTCACCCAGTTTAAAGTGAACTTAAAAGTCATTGAGGTAAATCACTAATTGCTAGGTAGGCTGAATTGGAATTAAAATGCCCGGTACGTCCTGAGTTTTGGTGATGTGAGAAAGCTTGGTTGTAATCAATTTCTGTAGAAACAATTGAAGTTGGAACAATTCACACTACAAAAATGAGAGAAGCATAATGAGGAATGCAAATAGTATAATAAATGTATACATACAGCACTTTGAGCTGTAGTTTGCACTTTCTCATGAGTACCAAATGTATGGATTACACCAGATGGTAATTTCTTATAGTTACACACTGTCATGTGCCTGTAACCATGTCCACAGCCCAAACCCTGTTCTACAGTAAATAAACATGAAAAGGAAAGAGCTCTCGAGCTGAGCCAGTGAAGCCAGGGAGAGACCTCAATAAAGGCAGGCCAGACTGCCATTTCCATGCATCCTTTTTAAGTCCACCTGTGTCTCTAGTTGGATCTCCTATGCATGGGAAAATACAGACCTCCTTATGTTCCTAATCCACTGCAAAAAGCTCATTTGCAACTCACAATAACAAAGATTTTATGCCTCTCTTTACCTTTTCTGATCTTGCCTGCCTATTTCTGTTGGTTTTCTCTAGTTCTTCTGTGTTGTAAAACAGAAAAGTCTTTCTCTAGTCCATCTCACTGTGCTGCCTGTGGTGTTAGGATTCATTGTCAGATCTCCCCTCCTTTTGTTCCACTCCTCACCAGTCCCAGGCTGTTTAATCATTCATGGTGTACAAGTTGCTTCAGGTATCTTGTCCTTTTTTCTACCTTTTGTTGTTCTTTTTTAGCATGAGAGAACTGGAGCTGCAGACAATATTCAAGGTGCTGTTTCCCCAACAAATTTCCAGCATACTATGCTATGTTTTCCTCTTTGTGCTTTCCTAATGTTACACTCGCCCTCCACCACTGAGTGCTGGGCTGACAGCTTCATAAAAACCCACCATAATCCAAAGACCTCTTCTGCCTGAGCACTGGGGGTTGGAAATCTGGCACTTCTCTCTTTGCCTTGGAAATCTGGGTTGTTTCAGCAGGGGGGCTTTTCTTCAGAAAACCCACACCTTGAAATCTTCTTCCCAGCTGACCTTCATTTTACTACCTAGTGAAACTGATCATCCAGAAGCACTTGCACCTCAAGCTGCTCTTCATTTTCTGGGTAACTTGTATGTTCAACACAAGGCCAAGCACAGATTTCTGTGAGACTTCATGGGGAACTCTTTCTTTCTACAGGCCTTTATGACCACTTCAGGTCAGATATCAAAACACAGACAAAAAGCATCTGTTGTACTAATCTGTATTTCCCTTCCTTCCTCCCTTCCACTTTCTTTCTTTTTCTCTTTCTTTCAGCTCGGTTGTTCTAAACATCATTTTATTGCCATCAGTGAAGCATTAGAAAGATTCAGCAGCAAAACTTTCTGTCTTTCACAAACAAATGATGGTACTCTATTTTAACTGTTTTTCATTTACTCATTTGCTTGTTTAAGGCAAACAAATAAGCAGCCAGACTGTCAGCAGAAATATGTTAATCACAACACTGTGAATAAATTAATAAACATAGATCATTTTCTGGCACAGAAAGTCTGTAATTTTTGCTAACTTAACAATAAACAAAAAAATTCTGTTACTGCACAACCCTCGGACTGCATTTTCCCCCCATGATTTGAGGTTGGCAATCTAACATCTTCATCTCCAGTCCCCAGTGCAGTAATCAAAATGTTCTGGCCTGCAGTGTGAGAGGCAAAAAGCATAAAAGAGAGACACAAACTTCTGAGTGAATTATCTCTGCTGGAAAGGGGAAGGAAATTCATCAGAGGTAGATGCTCAATTTTAACAGGCTTTTTCTCTGATTAGAACAATGAATGTCTCCCTCTCCAGAGGCAGCCATCCATCTCCATAAATAACAGTGGAGCATGCTACATTTAGTCACAGAAAGCCTGCTAATGGCTCTTGGCATTACTGAAACAACAGTGGCAGCAGTGCTCCCTACAAAGCCGTTTACACAGGATGGTTGGAGCTAGACAATCTTTAAGGTGTCTTCCAACCCAAGTCATTCTATGAGTCTATGAGTTTATGACTCTATGCAAGGCGCTACCCAGAAGTGCTCATGGCAACAATTGCCAGCTGTGGGGCAGCAGGACCAGGGAGAGGCAACCTTCCTCTGGAACTCCTCACCTGCTGGTACAGCAACACCTTAGTGCCTTTGGGGCTGCTCAGAAATGCCCTGCAGGTGCTGGAGGCATTTGTGAGACCTGAGGTGCTTCAGAGCCTGCTCCCCACCTAGCACAGTGGATAATAGGTGCTCATGTTGGCAGAGCAAAAGGGACATTTTCCTAAGGCTCTTCTAGTGAGAATGTTTACAGACATTATTCCCTCCTGGTACTTACAGCTTCATCTCTGGCACAGGAGACAGATTTGGAAGGAGGAATGACGATGCAGAGAAAGAAAAGGGGTGCAAAAATCAGCATCAGGGCAGCTCACAGGGTACTCATTGTCTGTCCTTGGACAAACACGGCTCATGGAGCAGCCCCTGTAATGATAACACTCAGCCTTTGTGCTCCCTGCCTTTCTGTAGGAGGCACTTTCTCCAGATGAGCATTCTTGAGCAGGCTCTGGATTTATTGTCAAACACAAAGTGTGCCGTACTTCAGATGCTCTCACTTCCCCACAAGTAGCAGCAGACCACGTTGCAGCCCAGGCTGTCCAGGGAGCATCACGTCCCCTCCCCTCCACACTTGCCTGGTCATGTTTTCTGTTCTTTGTCCAAACGTCTCTTGCATTGCTCCAATTCACTCATTTGATGCCATAACGTAGCTTACAGAAAAGGAAAATAGCACTGATTCAAGGCAAGGAACTGAGCCAGTTTTGCAGCTTTACGTAAGTCTGCGGAGCTGGGCACAGGTATTTAGTTACATTAAATAATTGAGGGGGTGATTGTCTGAAATGCAACAGTTTCTTTGTTCCACGTGAAAGATGATACAGGCTCAGAATGCTTCAGACACAAACTCAGAAACTAGCTCAGATATTTGAGAAACATACATTTATACAACCCGAAGCTAGCACACAGCACCCCTCCAGGCCCTCTGCCAAACCTTCTTTTCTAATTGTAAGGCCAAGTCCTGTTTGCAGTTTTGTTGGCGTTACTCTACAGCTTTCAGCAGTCACCCTGGAGTCTCACTGGTGCGTGTTTGCTCTGATCTCCAGTGTTTCCCCAGCCCAGCTCACAGCTCCCTGAGCCCTCCACACCAGCTGCCCACCAGCACTCCTTGAGTGCTGGCCTGACACGAGGTGAAGCACAAATCTCAAGCCAACAGCACTCCTCATGTCTGAGCATTCCCAAGACAAGCACCACAGCTCATGCCATAGCTGCTACTCACCTCTGATCACTTTGGTCCTTATGGCAGAGCCTCTCAGGATTCCCACTATTTGGCTGCAGACTGCTCTGAACCCTCCCACAGCAGTGCCCAGCCATCTCACTCAGGCTCATTTTCTTGCATCTCCTCCCCCAGGACACCTGACTGCCACAGCTCCACCACAACAGGAACGGTGACATCCTTGGTGACATCTCCTTCTATTATCAATATTCCCCATTTCCATGCGCTTCATCCTTACCTTGGAAATTAGGCATCATTCCAAGGAATAAAAAATATTTTAAAACCTGCAGAGCATACCTGGTTTCCTCAGAGGGCTGGAGCTACAAAGCAAGGGACAGTGGCACAGAATCACACGGGCATCCTCTCAGGGACTCCTCTGCTAGCACTGGCTGAGCACCCGGCCTGAATGATGCTGCATCTGCACAAAGTGCTGCAGTGAAGCCTCTGAGTTTCTGTTGGATGAAATCACAGCTTCCTTGCTGGTGTGCTCTGGCTCCATTTCAGCTTCACACAAGCAGCCTTTCCTGCAGAGGTCTGTAACTGGGAGGCTGCTTTCTTTTGGCTTGGATTGGGTTAAAAAATAAAGCAAAGAAAGATGAGAAGGAATGCTTTTTACTATTGGTGGCTGAGTAAACAACACAGACAGCTACAAAGATTGCGTTAAGCGGTGCAAGAGGCTGAAAGCTTTCCAATATGCCTTTCTATTGTGTTTGCCGGAGCATTGCGTATAGGCATAGAAAAAGGGAACAGTTCAGCCTTAAGGCAAAATCTGTGAACTAAGAAGGCTGTGTGAAGAACTCAGAACTCTGTCCAGTATTGCCAAAAGGCATGAGCAAATTGAGCTGATTTTCAAATAAAAGTCTCTGGTCTCCAGTCAGTGCTATTTCTCTAATCACAGCATTAGGGCCATCAAAGCATGCAACTCAAATCTGCAGATATACCTCCAAGACTGTTATTTTAGATGTCTCTTTTTGAACTTCCATTCATGCAACATATACAGCAAGGACGGGATTCCCCTCTGCCAGTCATAACAACAAAATTATGTTCTAAAATACCAAAAAAACCCAACTATTTAATATGACTTCTCAGTTTTGGAAAGTTCTTGGAAATTGTCCAGGCATACACATAGCTCCTATTCTTATACCTAAAGAAAACTGCTTCTCAGTTTCAGGGAGGCAAAACCTGGCACGGTAGGAAATGAAATATAGCAGAAATTGCAGTCTGACAACACAGAAATCTAAAACAACACTTGTACTGTTGCTGTAGTATCTTCCTATCATAAAATCACTCACAAATCTGTTTTTACATCTGCCTGGGCATTTATGAAAGTTTTGATGGTTCTTCAGAGTTTTGCTTGGAAACTGAATGCCCACAATAATCCCAAGGCATGAGGTTTTTCTTATCTAATTTAATTCTGCTATGAATTAGATACACAATCTAAACCAACATTCTTCTGTGGCCACTGGGGAGAGATAGGAACCAGCAGACAAAGCACTGTATCCTAAAAGATGCTTATAGCATAAGTGGGATGAACTGGCCCCTGAAAATGCTCCTCTCTATCCTCACTGGCTATGGGATGAGCCTAGGCAATTGCCCTAAACAGTCTGAAGTGAGGTTGAATGCAAACCATCCTTGCTTCTTCTATGCTCAACTGAAACCACATCTGTGTAAGCGTTGTACACATCAACTGCTTGAGCACATGCCTCCACTTTTCCAAAAGAGCCCCTGAAAGGATGCAGGCATGAGAAGGAAGTATCTATGGATAACCAGTAAAGAGTTTGTGCTTTGACAGCATCCTCAGGGTTCACTGCTTCTTTAGTGAACTGCAACAGTGCTGTGAAGTTGTACATATCCAAGTTGAGTGGCAACTGCTTGTACTGCTTTGCACGTCTGGAGTTTCTAGTCAAAGACAGTGTCCCATATCAGCACATGCTGTGCTCACAAACACTCACTGTTGCAAGAATGTGTGAAATATGGGTTCAAAGCTGTAACTATCTTAATGATTTTTTACCTGCTGTAGGGAACCTGCTTTGGCAGGGGGGTTGGACTCGATGATCTCTGGAGGTCCCTTCCAACCCCTACAATTCTGTGATTCTGTGATTTTTGTGATTCACATAAACTTGATCTGCATGGACACATGCCACTTCTCTTTCACTGTCATACTCCTAAGCAGTGCCCTGCCAGAGTCCCTGCAGCCACAGAGACAGAGCTTTCAAAACCTTTCCCTCTTGTTTTAGCATAAGAGCCAAAACTGCGGAGTGACCTTGAGAGATTTAAACAGTGGGAAGTTCAGTATCAAAAAATGACATGAGACAGTCATGCACAAAGGGAGATGATACAGAAGCAAGTGTGGTCTGGTGCTGAAATTCAGGCTGCAATGCCCAACAGCACAGCCGCCTGATGAAGGCCCAGCAGTCTGCACCTTGGAGATGTAAGTGCTCTTCTGGGGGAGAGCAGGAGTGTCAGGCTTTCAGGTCCATATGGGTGCGGTACAAAGTCAGCTCGCCACGTATTCGCTCACATCCAGATGGGATACAAATCCTGACATGAATATCATTTTAAACAGGCACTCAGAGCAGATTGCAAGTATGTGCAGTTTCAGAGTAGAAAAGCCTAAATGCTGCACTCACTCAGCACTGAAATGATATCATTTACATGGCCTGTGTGTGTCACAGCTGACGGCGATGGAGTGGGAGTGATGGCAATGGCTTTCTTCAGGCAGAACAATCTCGTTGCTATGCTATTTCTGGGCCCTCTGCTTACCTCTGTTGCTGGAAATGACTTACATGGGTTTCTAAATCCGTCTCTATTGATTAGCACTCAGTGCGTGGCTGCATGGCTGAGTGTAACCATCACGACTCCCATACCTTTTGTTATTCCCGGAGCACAGAAGATCGTTCTTTCTTTGTTTGGTTGCAGGATGTTCTTGTTAGCTCAGTTTAGGGTTGTGATACCTCAAAGGCTGGAGTATTCATGATTTGCTTTTGAACTATCTTAGGTCAGCAACAAATAGGAAAAAAAAAAAAGTGCATATTGATGCTT
Source organism: Lagopus muta (assembly GCF_023343835.1). Classification (NCBI taxonomy): domain Eukaryota; kingdom Metazoa; phylum Chordata; class Aves; order Galliformes; family Phasianidae; genus Lagopus; species Lagopus muta. Next base: position 72,515,319 of record NC_064434.1, read on the forward strand.
TTGAATGAAGCTATGACTATCTGCCAATACATCAAGAAAATACAAAACCTCACACAGATCATCAGTTGTTGTTGCACTAGGTACTGTAGTGGCCATCTTTATCACTAAAAGTGCTTGGGTTTCCTGCAAGTATATTCATTACACTTCCAGACAATTTTGGTTTACACTGCTTGCAAGTCTATGCTTTGACTAAAAAATAAAGCTGATTGTCCATCAGAGGAGTCTGTTAACACTTGCCTTTAAATGCAAACATAACATTATACAGTCACCATTTCCTGGCAAATCTCTGCATTCTCTCTGTGCTCATTTCTGGTGCTAATGTGTTTATGGCTCTAAATAACTACACAGATGATGCACTCCAGCTCCTTTCTTAAGGAGCACTTGATATCAGATGTTAGTAAACATAAATTTATTCAGCCACTTTCTTCAGTGCATCTTGGTAAGAGTTCGCTGAAAACACAGCTAAAATCATACCTGGTTATACAATTGGCCACAATGTTTGTCATGTATTTTCAGTAAGATTCTCAGATAAGATTAACAATTATCCCAGTGTAGTTCAGCGAAAAGAGAGTACATGGCCTCTTAGGTATGTAACGTGCCTGGTCATGTGATATTCATGTCCTAGCCTTTCCACTGAAGCCCTGCAATGTCTGCCTCAACATGGATCGGTGTCAGCCACTATTCTCTGAGCTTACTCAGAGGATTAAGCCACAGCTTTAAGTTCCTGAAGAGGTTTCTTGGGGGCCTCATCTTGCTGCTGTGGTGTATCACTTACCCTGCCTCAGCACATTGCAGTAGAACCTGGAATGGGTTGCAGGGTGACCACTGCCACGCTTCTTGTCACACTGGTGAGCTGTGGTGTGGAAGTGTCCGGCTCCTCATCGGATACAGATACACTCATCTCCCCACCCAGCATTTCTGCAGGTTCCATTCTTCATTCAGGGACTAGAGGTTGATTTATGGTCAGAGTATGGATCAACAAGAGGTTGCAAAGAGCTGTTTCTAGCACAGCATGGCCTTATCCCACCAGACTGCTGTTTAAAGGTATCTGACAATAACGTCATGCATTTGGGGAGAGATCTTAATGTCTCTGTCTCTCCCTGCAAAGTTCCTCAGCTGTTTCTCAGCTCTTACGTGACCAGGAGGGAGTGAAAATTGATCATTTGCCTTCACTTCCTGTCTGAGAAAAGGACTTGAAACTGGTGCTGGTACTGGGGGACTGAGTGGAGTAGCCCACCAGCCATCACAGTACTTCATCACCTTCCCCAGTACAACAGGAGTCCCATCTGGAAAAGAAGAAGCTGTTGCTTTCAGCAGCTGGGAATGGTGTCCAAGTGAGCATGGCTACAGACAGAACAGATATGGACGTGGTGGGTACAGGAGGACACTTACCTCTAGGTGTTTGCTGAGTGTTAGTGAGGTCAGGTTTGCTTCCTCTTGTGCTGACTTGATTAGACAGTTCATGAATAGAGGTTTTCACAAGGCAGCACAGGAGACCAGAGGCTCGACCCTGTGCAATGCACTTTGCATGCCAGCTGCTTTTGCACATTCTCCTCGTGCTGAACGCATTTAGAAACTCACGCTTCATGTGTGACAAAATGTCACCTCTGCACCACCAATACCCCCCTGGCCAGTGACAGCAATACTAGGCCCTTTAAGAAAGCAAGATATCTGTTCCTGGTAACACAAAATCTACAAGAGATGAATGAAGAAGGTTACAAAAATTAGAAGATGATACCAGTGTAGACAGTCAGTGCTGATTTAGCTGCAACATATGACAGTTCTTAGCATCCTTCATAGGATGCTAATCTTTATCTTGGCAGCCTGGTATATAAAACCACAATCACAGGATACACAAATGACTCATCCTGGGGGGCTCTGCTTTTCCAGTGCTGTTGCAGTACTCTGCTTATAACCTGTACAGAGCATCATTGAAGAGTCAACATAGGCTGGGATGGGTATCCTCTGTTGCACGCTCTGCTGCTCTCACAACAGCTTCTCTTGAGCCTATTTATGGTGTAACAGCTCTTATTTCTGCTTGTAGGGATGAAAGAGAAACACAGTGTGACTCGGACACAGATGGAGGCTGTCATTTTGACAAAATGGCCAGAATCAAAGTGTGCACCTGCAGGGTAAGATCCATTCTGAAACGAGATTCTTTATTTGCACCCTGACCTACAGTAAAACAAACAACCCACATCTATAAACTTAGTCTAAGCATACTACAATTAAAAAGAGATTTTTTGCTTTGTTTCTTTCTGTTTTTTTTTCATTGCTGCTTTTTATTACTAACATGGGAGGAGGATGGTCTTGTGATCACTGTTGCAAGCTGCAGTCAGGAGATCAGCTTTTCCAGTTTATCAAAAGTAACTTTAGTCTCTGTTCACCCTGAAAGACAGTGTGATGTTCTTCTTTAAGGCTTTAAGAACTTCTAAGATGAAAAAAATGCTTTCAAGTTCTCTGTCCACAATGTTAAATCTTGAATGTGGCAAGACCCCTGTGCGTAAGCACAGTTTTCACAAACAAACCACTTTGGTCAGGGAAAGAAGGTCTGTAATGTAGAAATGAAAGGCAGAAATGTGATGTTAGTGATGGAGAGAAATGAAAAGCCTGTAATTCCTTGACTGTGGACCAGATATAACAGGTCTGCGGAACTATCTGTGTGCTTCTAGCACTGAAACTGGTGTCCAGGGTGACAAGGCCAGGTTGTGATCAGTGCTGGGGACATAGCAACTACACACAGGACCTATTCAGAAGTCCTTTGGAGTGTGTACAATGCACTGCCATTGCCTGTTAATCTGAGAAGTCAAACCAAGGCCTTTCTTCTCCCAAGGAAACATGGCATTGTGCCCTCTTCTCAGGACATTATTTACCCTTCATGCCTAGAAGGTACAGGAACAAGCTGTCCAGAGAAATTGTGGATGCCCTGTCCTGGAGGTGTTCAAGGCCAGACTGGATGGGGCCCTGGGCAGCCTGGTCTAGTATTAAATGGGGAGATTGGTGGCCCTGCCTGTGGCAGGGGGGGTTGGAGATTTATAATCCTTGAGGTCCCTTCCAACCCTGGCCATTCTGTGACTCTGTGATTCTGTGAAGGCAACTGAATTTAGGTTAGTGATCTGACTTCCCTTTATGTCCCTAGTTCAATTTTCTTAAAAGCCACTGCCCTCCACAGTTTGTTTCACAGAGCTGCACAGGAATGCACACCGTCAGGAAGGATTCCCTCCTGATAGCGAAGAACAGTTTCACGCAAAAGGTGAGTCTGGTGCATAAGGCTTAATTGCAGTAGATATGAAATCCGTGAAATAAAGAATCATGCACTGCCCTGTATAAAACATTTTAAATCAGGGACACAGGGATAATCTTCTTTCCTGCTTTCTATAATACTTCTCCATTAGACCAAATTGTTCTTTGACGAGGCCTTGGAATTGTTCTTTCAATAGATCTGCAAAATCTCGGCCATATCTGCGATGTCAAAAATTCCAGATTTAAAATCTAGTCATTGGGTCAAGCTTTGGGTAACTAGGCCAAGTTACATTTCCAGCAGAAAATTTGACCAAATGAGTGGGCTGCATACATCTAAAGAACTATTGCTTAGTTATAAGTTTATACATACATAAATAACTTTTCTTGCAAGTGAGCTTGGGATAAGCACCCAGCAGCATGGCCACTGGCCGTGACTCACCGATGAGATGCCATTTTCAGGTCACTGTCACGTAAGTACAGAACAGCTGGCTCTCAAATGTGTTACAGAAACGAACACAGCAAGCTACGGCGTGAAAGGCTGCAGTGTGCAACAGCCCTGCTTATCAGGAAGGAGCCAGCCCTGACAGTGAGTGCAGGCTGCTGTGAGCTGCTGGAAACTTCAGAGAGGGCAGGCTGTGGCAGGAAATAAAAAAGCACACTGAATAAATCATTTGATGCTCTGATTAAGAGGCATGGGACTGTGTATCATGTGATAGTTAAAGCTGTAAGCTTCAGCCTTGAATTTGCTACTTGAGTGGTCTGAATGGGCAGATGGTATTCAGGAGCAGGATTACTGTTTTTAGCAAAACAGGCCAAACCTACTCACTTAGAAGTGAAATAGAAATTTGAAGATCATTATCTCTGAATGTGTATGATTTTCTAAAGAGAGGTAATGAATCAAGCTCACAATAACTGCATTATTTTCAACAAGAAATCATTCAGACTAGCAGAGGAACACTTTGCCTTTGTTTCCTATCTGTCAGCTAAGGACACGTGCATTTTCCAGTGAGAAATATGCTTCCAAATGAGAGAGGTTCAGCTGGCTGCTAATGGCCAAAGTATCAATTTTCCTGAACTACCTAAGAAGGCCACAGGCTAGGTGACATGGAGAAGCAAATAAAGTCATGTGCTAACAAGACAAACGTGGTTTGCAGTGCCTGCCTTTCTGAACACTGATTTTCCCCTGGAATCTTGCAAGCCAGCACCCTGATGGCCAGCATTTGTCTCTGCTGTTAGACCCCCAACCCCAGCACATTAGCAAGAGTAGTAATAGGTAAAATGAAGGCCCCTCCCTTCACCTTTCCGTGCTGCTCAGTGCCTGCTTTGTCCTGGGAGAGTCACTGAACTGCCTCAGCACTATCTGACACCAGAATCCCAAGGCAAGCTTGGCAAGTTTCACTAAGCCCCAGAGCCCTGTAGGTAGTGCCCCAAAAGCACTACTCGAACAGGTAGGGCCAGCCTATGCTGCTGGAAGAGAAAGGAGGTTTCCTCACTCCAGGCAGGGGAGCAGCAGCTCGTCAGCCCCAGCAGAAGGAGGCCACCAGCCTGGGACAGCGCTGCTCGTACTGAGAAACAGCACAGCTTTCCACTACTGATTCACCAGCCTGGGGAGCATGAGGAGGTGGTGCCTGGGGCTCTCACTCTGCTTGGGCAAGGAGACAAGCACAGCTTTGCTCCACAAGTTGCAGGAGACATGGCATGGAGGAGGCGAAGGAGAGGGGTGGAGGCCCAAGTGAGCTCTCACAGAGCTGAGTGTGAAGAAGGTGCCCATCACCTGCCATCTCTCACATGGGAGATCTGATTTCAGCTGGGCCTTCAGAAACAGCGTATGCAACAGCCAAAATCACCTTACTGCATCCACTGGGAGAAAGGGCACTGCCATTCACGTACAGCGATATATAACTAACACAAAGAGGGTCCACATTGGATTGGGACTCCTGTAGTGGGCACTGCAGAAATTCCATGTAAGAAAGCCTTTGCCACAAGGGGCCCGCACTGCAAACAGATCCACTGGTGAAAAGGAGGGAGAGAGAGGAGGCAACTGAACAACACCATTTTACCCAGAGGAAGAAAGGAAGGACTGTGGGAAACAAAGACTGTAGATAGCAAAAAAAAAAAAAAAAAAGAACAAACGTAATAAAAGACAGTGAAGCTGCCTGGAATTGAAGGTACTGTGTCAGACAGATGGCAAAGAGGTTGGCTGAGGAGGTAGCCAGGGACATCATCCAGTGTGAGCACCTCATCCGTACCCCCTCACACCGCTCTTGCTTAAATGCAGTCCCCTGCATCAGCTGGTGCTGCTTCTGCTGGCAAGGAGACAGAGGCTGTTCTGCACAGAGCAGATGTCAGTCAGTACAGCCCTGAAGAGCAACAATGTTAGATCAGTATCACACCAATTTGTGTGCCAGAAGGTGCAAGCGATATCTTAACTGATTGCTAAAATATATCAAGGTATAGCCCAGCTCCTGAGACTGACAGACTTCATTCTGTGGTGTTGCATCTATTCCAAGCTCCAGACTCATCTACAACTAATCAAAGCACGATTCTTGTTTCGTCTGCCTGTGCCCACACATGAATTTCAGATGCATGATTGTAACACTTGTTAAGACCACGAGAAATACCAAATGGAGGCTTTAGGAAAGCAGATCCGAGTACTTAACCACAAGACACACAGTATAAGTGGAGCCCCTGGAGTGCTTCGCCCCGCCCAGGGAGCACTGTGCTGCCTGTCAGCAGCTGCAGCAAAGCCTGGCAGCTCTGGTGACGTCCCTGCAGCGTGGGTTGGCCAGTGGCAGCTCTTCTCCATCTTCTCCACATTTCAGCTAAAGGATGTTTATTGATTTTGTGTCTCCTGTGGCTTCCTGTTTTTCTGTCTCTATCTTTTTTTTTTTTTTTTTTAATTGGTTGGATAAGAAGGTACACAGAGCAGGAACTACTGAAGGGAAACTGGTGGCATCCCTTTCTGGCTCCTGGGAAGCTAAAATATTGCCTGCTTGTAGGCAAATACATAAAGATCTGAATCTAAGCACCCTCATTTGGAGTTGTAAACAGGATTTAAATGCTGCATAGGCCTTGTGACTTCTCTTTTGAGTTCTGCCATCCATAATTCATTATTTGTTACATGTGACTCATAGGTTAAATCATGCATTTCTTCTGCTATGCATTTGCCTGCTGGTGAGTTTATCTAAAGACTATCTGTGAAAAAAAAAGTCCTGAAATGTGAGTAAAAGAAATCCCTTTTGCAAATGTTGATAGAAAAATGAAAGGAAAGCTGAAGTAAGGTCAGTGTGAGCAGACAAACCCTGAATGGGTAGAAGATTTAGGTTTCTTTTAGTTTTCATTTAAGCCAAGCTGTGACAATTCATCCAGAGATAGATGAGGCACAAAAGATGCAAATTTGTTTGATATAGTTAAACTTCCATTTTATCACATTCTGTGCTCTCTTTTGAAGCTGTAATCTGAGCTGTGGATCAAGTAAACGTAACACAAAGAGTTAGCCAGGTTCTAGTGGACACAAGGCCTGGGAGTCAGTTTCTGAACTTTCCAGCTTGTGCCAAGCATCAAATATCATATACCTTACATCTATTCTTGTGCAAGGATGCAGTTGTCTAAAAGGAAACTAAGATTGCCAGGGACTAATTGCAGTATTATAGACAATTAGATTTGCTTGCTCCCTTTTGCCTCTTTCTTCCATCGATCAGGCTTTATTTCTAAGGTCTTGCTGGGCACTTCTGCCAGTATCTTCACCTGGCAGCCTCCAGCAAAGGAGCAGCATGTGCTAGTTTGGCTTGAGCCTCAGAGGGACACAGAGTAATCAGACACTGCACAGGAGCATCCTCAGCCAGACTGAGATTTTATCCCCCAACCTTAATGCTGATGTGGAGCAGAGAGGCTCCATGTACCAGTGTGGCCAGCATGCAAATGGAAGATAAATAAATGACAACATGTTAGAAGCTTCTATTCACTATATGTCAAGTACCTTTAGGAAAGTATTTGGTACTTTTCACTTCAAGTAATGTCCACAGAAGCTCAGCTCTTTCTGCATTGCTCCACCATAGTAATAGTCCTGGGAAGGAGGAGAGGGGAGAGAAAGAAGAAGAGGGGAGATCCTCAAGACTGCATGTGCTGGGCATGCTTGGATCTGGCCATGGTTCACATAGCCCTTGGCATTTCTGTGGTAGATAGATGGAGGTCCTGGGCACTTCAGCTTCGGAAGCACTACTGATTAAGTTCAAGGCCTTTTCTGTTTTGTTTAAGGATTAAATTCTCATTTTCAAGAGTAAACATCCTAACAAAACCCCTCCTTTCCTCCATCTCTACAGCAGAGTCAATGTGTTAATCCACTTGATTAGCATATGCTACAGAGACTGCTATCAGAACAAAGAACATAAATCTTCTAACATCTGCTATATACACAAATGGAAAAAGTTTTGCTTATTATCCCTGCTCTTAATATCTATAGTGATTTACACTAGTTAGGTTAATTGAGCAGAGGTGCATTTATCAAAGCTGGTGTATTTATTTCTGTGAATATTTACATGCACACTTCCATAGCAGCTGTGTGCGTGACAGACTGTAATCAGGCTAACAGACCAAACAGAGCACAAGAGACAAAAAAATAGCTCTCCGTGCTGTGATGTCCTAGCAGAGCAGGACTCCCGCTGTGTCCTTTAGTTGCTCTGATACTCTTGAAATGTCAGCATCTTCCAAAGAGGCTGGCAATCCTGTGCCAGTTCTTCTCAGACAGCTTCTGACTGTGCACATCCCTCAGGCCAAGGCTCTCAGTGGTGCCAGTGGGTTCCTAGGGCCGTGCAAACCTCCAGCACATTCTGTCCCTAGGACGGTCACCTACCCACACAGAGTCCCACCACACGAGCTCACATATGGAAAAAGTGGGCTGGGCTCAGCCTCTGGTTAGGGTACTCATCTTCCCAGCACTATCACAAGCTGTAATACCAACTGCGGGCTACACCTCTGGCTGAGATGTGTGTGATTTTTCTTCACATCCCCTAAATGCAAATGCATAGACAGGAGAAGCCAGTCACCAAGCAGTACTGCTGAAGAGAGGCAGATTTAACAGCACCCAGTGGAGCTGCCTCATTAAACAGATACAGACATAATAAACAGAAGAGCTCCTAATGATCAAAAGGAGTTAAGCAATGAAAAGTTGCAGAGAGCCACGCAGCAGTAATGAGTCATCTTAATGCAAAAAGTAGCTACCTAGCATACAAGTATTTATAAAACTAGAAAGAGAGGAAGAGACAAAATACCTTTTAAGATGATGATTTCAACGTTATTAGGAATCTCCTTTCAAACAATTTTTTTTTTCTACTGAAGCTATTTATATAAGTCCTATGGATGGCCCCAGAAGATGTTTTCAAAATATACCTGGGAAGCCAAGTAATCAAAAAAATCAGTGTGAACTACTTTTGATAACGCTGCCATGCTCCACAATTATTCTATAAGGAGAGCATGCAAATCTTTCCAGGAAAAGGAGAAGACCCCACAGGACAGTTGCTCATGTGTTTGTATCTCTGGCTCCTGGCAGCCCACAGCACTGGGCAAGCTGTTCAGAGATACGAAGAGTCCCTGTGCCCAGAATGTCAGCAGCTTGCAGACCTGTACCATGATGGGAGCCCACAACTGTCCTTCCCTGCCCTAGAAGAGGATGTCCACAGCGCTTCTTCAGAGGTCTCTCAAGCTCTATCTCCCTCAAACAGGCTAAGGTGGGACCCACATTAGCAGAAATACTGCTACTGGCTGACACAAACACAGCATGCATGCAAGGACTAAGAGGAACTGACCTGTCTTGCTGCTGCAAAGGCAGAGAGGGCATTAATGTGCAACCACCAGTATTTCTGCTGTGAATATAATGAAAGCAGCCATCTACTTCAGAGGTGGGGCTGAAATGGAAATAATGACTACATGCCATAAGGCCACATCCCAGAGCAAACCAGTTCTCTTCTTTGCCTGTAGTCAATAGGATTTACTGTTTGCATAACATAAGTTTCTGCTCAACACAGCCACATGTGGACCCAGATGTCCCAGAATCAAAGACTCTCTGGCACATGCTGTTGGTGTCACAACAGATACGGGCAGAAAAGAAAGAAATCAAATGTGCCGAAACTGGAAGGAATTAAATCCTTAAGTGACACCGAAGGAAGAAATCTCCCCAAGCAATGCTCCCCTGCCCATATCACTAGGATGATGCTAGGGGGCCCTGCATGCTGCCCACTGCTGTCTGGGACCTGTCTGTGTACACACGGGGTATCATGCATCACTTTACTAAGTACTCCAAACGCTCTCTCAGTGAGATACATCATTAATAATTCTCCTACTCTTATTACTGACTTGGCTAACTGTGAACAGGACCACCTTTTTCACAAAGCCCTCACAAAGACTATGAAGAGCATTTAGGCACAACAGGTGACATCCTTCATTTTGGTAAGCCAGATCTGCACACTTCCAGCATGCAAGTGATCGGTTGCAGACTATGAAAATGTTTTTCTATTAGCACACATGAATTAGAAATATTTAACTTACCGCTGTATACAAAATTTCAGGGGTCCTTTGGCAGTCCTTTGGTAACTCAGTAAAAGATCTTTGAGGAATGAGGGGCTTTGGGTGTTGCTTTTCTGATCTACATTTCTTCTTCTCTTGTGCCCCATGTGCTGCTGGTGAGGGGGGAGGTGGGTCAACAGTCAACAACTGCCCTCAGCTACAGAAATTAAAATGTGAGCAAACATACCCAGGGAAGTCTGGTGCAAAATGGTTGGGGTTTTCCTGAGAGAAGAGCACTGTGGTGGAGATAACAGAAAGGTCCAGGAGCTGAGGAGTGATTTTGGAACTTAAAGTTTTAAAGGATAGGGCATAGGAGACAAAGATGTGTAAGAAGAAGCACAGAGAGGAGAGAGACACAGAGGGAAAGCAACAAGACATGACTGGGAATAGCAAAACATGCCCTTAGACATGGTTTGGATTTTGCCCAGGCCCTCTAATCAAAGGGCACTGCCAACTGTCTTCATTGAGCTAACAAATGCTGATGTTTTGAAACGGGAACTGCATCACTGCAATTATTTCTGATAGCACTGCTCGCTTGGAGGGTTAAGTGCCTTAAAAAACAGACTCCTTGGCGTGGCCCTGGTAATAAAGAGCTTGACTCACAGATCTGACCTTGAAGGGTCTGTTGGATCTACTCTATTAAGCAGCTGCTTTGCCTCTTGCTTTAGGGGATATTTGAAGAGACAGCATAAAGGCTGCAACCTTGAGAAGAAACTGGCAACCTCTTTCCTGAGAAGGAGCCTATTGCTACTTTTGACCCTGTGCTGGCAAGCCATGGGGCTGCGCTGGCACCAGAAAGTTCCAGCTGGACAGGAGGGGGCTGGGAACAGGGCAGCAGGTAGCAGGGGCACTGAGAGGGCTGTGAGGAGGAAGGAAGGCCTCTGCTTCCGGAGGCAGCGAGGTGTTGCAACTGCTTAGGAACAGTGTGCAACTTTGGGTGCTGAGAAGTGCACAAGCACTTCAAAAAATGCACAAAGTAGTCTGGGTCATGGGGAAAATCACGCCTTCCCCCAGCTGGCTTCAGCTGCTGCACAACAAGGCAGCGCGTGAACTGCTGTGAGAGCAGCTCAGATTTTACACTGTGGGCTCTACATCAAGCCCAAGATAAGACACCACCATAAAACAACGAATAATTTGGAAACTGAAATTATCCCTTTGAGAGAGCATTCGCAGCACGTGGGCAACCTGCCCTGAGATGAAGTGTCATGCTTGCTTCCTGCCCTGGCAGCCAGGCCTGAGCTTTGCAGAGCACGAGGCAGCATGGTGCAACCTACCATAAAGCACCAAGCATGTCCCTGTAGACTTTAAGCACAACCTGTGCTGGAGCCATGTTTACAATTTGCTCAGAAAGAAAAACAACAAAAATGTGAGGTTTCAGAGGTAGGAAAATAAGCAGGTATAATTAAAAATGCATGCTGTACCCAGAGCGAAAGCAGGTGCCTCTTCCATACAGTGTGCCTTCCTAGCCATGCACAGAGAAGGTACGTGGCATACAGAGCAGGACAGAATAAATAAGGTTGGAGGCAAAAAAACTACAGAGATCCTTTTTACATCGAGATGATGCAGGCTATAAAGTCATGACTCACCCTTAACAAGTTCATCTGCTAGTTTCTGACTAATGCATTAAATTATATAATACACTCATGCCCTTCCTTTTCGGTTTTCACTGAAGGTCATTTGTTGAATTACATTTAGATGTAGCAAAATGAACTGAAAAAGCAAGGCCATTTAGAGAAAGGGAAGCAATCAGCGCTAATGGATTTATTGTGCAAAAACCGATATGGTTGAGGAACCACACACATACATACATATCTGGCTGTTTCAGCTGTTGCTGGAGTTATGATACAGCCAGCTGATGCCAAACGAAAATCCATACTAATGTCATTCTTCATTTTCCTGTTATTGTGATGTAGATCTTAAGACACTAACCACAAATGTAGCAGCGACAGAAAACAAACAGCTAGAATTTCCAAGAGAAAGTTAAATTTGAATAAAGATTAACCAAAGTCCATTCTGAAGAACTTCGCTAACAGACTGGCAGGTCTCAACTACCGAGTCACAGAGGAACCGTTCCAACATTTGCAATGCCAACAGTGGGGACATTTCTTACAAAAGGAAAGAAAGCTCTTTCCCTCTCTGAACCACAACTCTGACCTCTGCATGTAGGTCAGAAGGGCCTGTACCTTTGTACTAAGCATTATTTAACCAAGAGCACATTTCCAGCAAGTATAATTTAATGATAAAGTGAGGGACACAGGAGTACCAAATCTTTATCTAAAAGACAACAAAAAGAAGTTTTGAGGACAGTAAGTGGATAGAAATTATCAGACAGACAGAAATTTAGCTTATTTATATAGGGTGAACCTATCAGTGTACCCAAACAAATTATGCTTGAAAAGGTGCATTTAGGAAAGCATTTGCTTTGTGTCTGTGAGAAAAAGAAACAATTAAGATGAACTCTGAGTGCAGTACGTGAATGTTGTGGTGTGACTCCAGAGCTCGGAATCATTCATCTTCCCTTTGCTCCATCCATTCGAGTGCCTTGCATGCTCTAAAGCTGTCCTCTCAGTTAAGCCAGTTCAGGTGGGTTCATCATTAATTTCATAATATTGAATTATCTTTCATAAAAGCTCAGCTCTTGCATTCATGTGGTCAATGAAGAAACTTCACTTCCCTTTAAGAATTACTCATATCCTCAGAGTCACAGATCAAAGCATGGAAAATGAAAGCCCTAAAGTCTCAAAAACCAGAAAGCTAAAAGATAAAGGAATTTTTAGTATTTACAGAACACTGAGTTTTTTAAGCAAATGTCATTATTTTCTACAGGGAGACTGATTCATGGCTCACAGGGCCCTACTATTTATACAGAGAAGCTTAAACACTCTTCATCCCCCCCAGTAGTTGTGAGCTAAATCATCCTCTAAGGCCTGCTGGCATTACATGCAATACAGTAGGACTTTCCCACAAGAAAGATAGCTGATGATGTTGTCCATTTTCTAAAAGTAAAAACACAAACATATATTCGTTAAAAGCTGTTAAGTCTTGAACACATTAGGTTCACACATTTCAACCTTCTTAAACATTTGATTGTGCTTTCAAAATATGCAAGTCCTTTTTCTCTGGAATCTGTTTTCCTACATGCCAGCACTGGCTGGCAGAGGTGATCAGAGGAAAGCTTGGAGATGTCAACCTCCACTTAAAAACTGCCTTTTTAATTTAATGCTCTTCTTTTAAAAATCTCATTCTTAACAAACAAACAAAGTTAAAAACCTTTGGAAAAAAAATCATTTCAAAATTATTGTCATGAATCATTTCAAAATCAATGTCATGAAGTTATCCTGAGAAATGGTTTTAAAATGCAATGATTCCTGGCTATTTATAAACAACCCTTACAGATGGCAGTTATTCCCCTATTAGCTGTGACCACACCATGAATAAAACAGTGCCCTACAGAAAAAAAAACAACAAGAAGAAACAAGGGAAAATTACATTTTCAATGGCTTATTTGCAAGGAAATGGCTTGGAAAACACTTTTGAAAGGGCAAGTGAGACCATTTTATGTGTTGCTTCAAACTAATGGTAGTGTGTGGAGGAATGTCTCTTGAGCACGCAAAGACTGGTAACAACTCTGTACGCCTACAGAATCCGCCAGTTTTAAATCGCTATGGCACATTTAACACAACAGGATACACTGAATGAGAAGCAAGATTTATTCATTTCAGTAAAGAGTGGGCAGACCGAGATGAGTTAAATGAAGCTATGCCTCTACGCATGGCATACGTTAATTGTGAGCTCTGCTGGGAAAATAAACACCCTTCTTATCCCAAATTTATGTAACATCTTTCCTCATTAGGACTTCAGTAAGTCACTGACACTGAAATCACAAGGCAGAGAGGGAGAAAAAGCACACTAGTCCATTTAAAATTACTAATTAGCTGGGCAATCTAATTAGACATTCACAACAGCTGTTGCTTTCTGAGGGGGGGAGGGGGGCTCAGTGATCAGCTGTGGAGACAAAGGCATATGTGAAAAGAAAGAGGTAGCTTTTTTTGTGTGTGTGTGTGTATGTGATTAAAAAAAAAATCTCAAAGGTGGAAAAATTCCATGATAGTATAGAATACATAATCCTACACCATTAAAATGGTGATTGGTCTTCCTGAGAGGGTTTGAAACACTGAGAATGTCCCTTGCTTTTATGTGATTTACTTCCCTGGAGGGCACTGAGTGCTTTTCTGAATCACAGCCATGTCAGGTTTTACTGCATGCTGCAATTCTTTGTTTCTCTTATAATTTTTGGATGGGATTTGCGTTTTTGGCCACTGTTCCCACTGCAGACAAGGTGAGATACAATATTGATTTCAAGGGGGTGAAAATGTTGGCAACTTTTCCAACCAAAGTCAATACACACATGCAGGCACATCTCAGGCTCCAGTTACTTAGTTAAAAATTAAATGTAAAAGAAAACATTTTTTAACTACTACTTTCCCCTGGCTCTCAGTGAAACCATAATCAATAATAACGCTGACTTCAGTTTCCTTATCTTAAGACATCAGCTCTTTTGCCACTACTGCTGCAGAGGACCAGGTGCTGTTGTAGGTCCTGGAGAGCTAAATAGATCTTTTTCATGTCATATCTTAGCAGTAACTGGAACTAAACTACTGAATGATTCTGAAATCCCAGCTCTTCAGGCAAGACCATAAAGCTGGTGTGTCATACTTACTCCAATCACCTCTAGCTAATGAGCAGGGCTGGAATCCAGTAAACATATTTGAGTGGCAAAGGTCTTCCAAAATCACAGCCCTGACCACTGGTCTAACTTCCACAGAGACATCATCTTCATTCCTCACTAGTCAAAGAGAAGACAGAAAGGATGATGTTCTGGCATTCTAAAGAGTATTCTTCTGTCCCAGAAGGAAGTTAGGGGCTCCGGCTTTTGCAAGTGTGCTTGTGAAAGTTTCCCCTGATATTATCAAATGCGTTACGTACTCATTTCAGAGGTTCAGAGCACTTGCCAATCTTTTTTCTATTTGTAGTCTTGCTTGGACATTAATCATTCCACAGGCTAAAAACCTTAAAGTACTAGCTTCCATACAAAAAGAATTTCCTAGTTATTTCTGGAATGAAAGGGCTGAGTATATTTCAAACAGAGATAGCTGTGAGCACTGTCATACCTTCTGTTCTTGACAAACTTAGCATCTCTGTCTAATAATATATCTGCACTACTGTTTGGCTTTGATCTCTCCTACCTGCTGTTGCTCTGTAGGCAACATCATTGGACATCTTCACTGATATAATGTGAAATACCCATTGATCATGACACACTCATCTCCACTCTCATCAGTTCTGTTACTGATGAGCAAGAAGGCGTACATTTTATCCTAAGAGAAAAGAAGCTGATCTAAAAGTGCTTCATAAGCTACTTTCTGTTATGAAGAACTCTGATTACAATAGGTTTTCTGCTAGAATTGCCTCTGCTGGCACCATAATCCTGTTACAAACTCAGCAGACTTTATAGTTTGTTTTACAAACACGTTTGTGTCCAGCTCCCAGCCTGTCCAGCAAAAATATCTTTGGAGTCAAAATGAACACTATATGCTAACTGGTATGAGAAGCTTTTAAAAAATTGATTATTTCTTTAAAATAAGGGGGAGGGAGGGGGGGAGTATTTGTTTACAGTAAAAAAGTAACATTTATTCACAAGGGGGGACCAAGACCACTCAATGCTGGCCCTCCAGACTGGTCTGAGAGAGTCACCTTTGCGTTCAACCACCACCACTAACAGAACAATGAGGCAGCTCATCTCAGAAAGGAGCTCTCAGTAGGAGAGAGAATGGCCCCAGAGGCATCTGCAGCATTCAATATCGTGATCAATATCGTTTTGTTTTTTTTTTGTTTTTTTTTTTTGTTTGTTTTTTTGTTTTTGTTTTTTGTTTTTTGTTTTTTTGTTTTTTCCCCCCACAGAGATTGTCACAACTACATTTTCTGAAGCTGGATACTGAATCCTTCTTCCACAAACACAGAGCAAAAAGGCTGCAAGAAAAAGAATGAGCTGTGCAGTGCCTTCTGCAGTGGAGGTCCCCTCAAGGGCTATCAAGGTTCTGAGCTGCTGGCAAGTGACAGCCTCCAACAGCTCAATTTTCCAGTTTTCTTCTGGCCACAATATGTCTGCAGTGTGCACATCTGCACATTAACCACTATCACTGAGCAACAAGAGAGTGGACAGTGTCTTTTTAACTCTTCATCTCTACTAAAGGGAATGCAGAGTTGGGGTATCAAGGAGCCAACTTGCTTTGTGTAGCAACAGGAAGCAGAAGAAACAGCCTTACACTCTGAAGTAGCAACAGCAAACATATACCTATCAACCTCTACCACCCACTATAAGCAAACAGTGCTATGAGATAAAAACGTTTCTGAAGAAACTCCCCATGGCCTTTTTAGAAATGAAGAACTGCAGTTTCTTGAAACACAACTCTTACCTTTCTTTTTCTGCCCTGTAACAATATACATCACCACTGATATTTTGTGAGTATCTGCAAGGACACTTGCATGCAGAGCACTTTTTACATTGAGGTTATACATGGATATCATAGGAAATGTAATTTTTCTAGTTAAGAAGCAGTAAACAGATTTGAAGCACCTCATGAGAAATACTAAAACTGCAGCAACTAGCAAAACAGTACTACTGAAGAAAGAACCTCCCTGTAAGGATAGACAATAGCACATACAGCTGCTTTAAATGAGGTTTGGATCACCCAAGAAAGACAGAGGTCACAATCTGGTAATAAAGAAGACATCACTCACCCCTTTCCAAAAATCAGGGCTCACCAAAGACTTTAACGGAGGCAATCTCTGAGTAGAGATGCTTCCTCTGTGGCTGCCAGCCCTTCAATGAGGTTAGGGACCCAGGGTCCCACCTTCACTCTCACAGATGAATTGCTTCCACCTGTGCTCCCAGGGCTAACTGCATCCCTTCTGCAGGTGCTCCATCACTGGTTCGGGCCATGACTTAATGGTTCCCATGCAACTCTCCCATGAGATAGAGACAATTTTGTAAGGACATGCATAGATAAGGGGAAGAAACCTGCTGCAATTCAGTATATTATCAACACATATATAATATATCCAACAAATTTGCAGGCAGACATGTTAAAAACAACGTGTTTCATTTTTCCTAAGAAAAATAAATACAAAATTACATGAGTTTTGTTGCAAACTCCTATCCTGAGTAGTTTTAGTTAGTAAAAATAATCCTGAAGCCAATAATAAAAAGAATTAACTGTGTTCTTCCCTAAACCTGATAAGCAGTCCATTAACATTTAGGATAATACAAGGTAAATGTTATCGGATTTCTTTTAAATATTAGAAGTACATCAGAACCTCTGAAGAATTTTCTGTGAAGTGACTTAAATCTGGACTTCTTTCATCACTGCTCACAGTTTATTAGAGAATTACAAATGCCTTTAAAAAGCAGTGAAAGGTGATGAGATGAAAGGTTGTACATACTGAAAAAATGAATTTTCATAAGAATCTTGAAGTGCTCCTGGAGTCCCACCAGGTATTTTGCACTGAAATTAATATACAAGAATGCTCTCCTGAGTAGCTTCATAAAGAGACTCTGAGTCATGTGGAGTGTGCAGCTGGCTGCTCATTTCATGCACATATTTCACATTTCGTCTCACAGAACCAAGCAGACATGTACAGGCAGATTTCACATCCCTACCCCAAGCAAAGTTAAAGGAAAATACACAAACAGCCCTGGTGCAGGGGATACCCACTTACCACACTGAAAAAACAAATCTTAAGGGCAAACCTGAAATGTAAAGATCAGCATTGCCCACTGGAAATTCTGAAACAGAAATCCCTATGAGGGATGGTACTTGGAGAGCCAAGTGGGCTGGAAAGAGAGGATGTAGTTCTCTGACTTGAGCAAGGGCTCTGGGCAGGGAGCCTGGGTAGCAAACAAGAAAAGTTACGTGCTCGTTAATCCCTTTTCCTTCATCATCAGTAAGTGTGTGGGCTGTACCAGGAGCAGCCCACGTTTCAAGCTGCTTGGAGAGCTGCAGCAAAGCCAGTTGTCAACAGAGGAGAGGAAGCTTCTGGCAGCAGCTGACCAATCCAATCAGAGGGAGAAGCTCATGAGTCATGGATGCTTTATTGATTTGGAGATTGCTTGCACTCTAGAAGAGATGGACTCTCCCCCAGTCTTTGCTGCAGGACAAAAACTAAGCCATGAGCCTGATGAAGAATAAGCAGTAAGAGGGAGTTCCTCATGCAGGTGGTTGTTATAAGAACAGATGAAACCATGTGAAAGTCATTGACACAATGAACACTTGCTTAAACTCAAAGCTGCTTTCTAGTATTTGGTACCACTGACAGTTTAGATACTTCCACTTTGTTTTAGAAACAGAGGTTTCCATTTTTACTGATGTATTCTACATCTTCACCAGCAGCTGCTTGTATTTTTTGGACTCAAAGTCATAGAATTACAGAATCACACTGGGTTGGAAGGGACAAAGATCATCTAGTTTCAACCCTCTGCTGTTCCCTGGTTGTTGTTTCTTTTTTAAACATTCCTCAGAAAAGTCCCCAGTTTCATTCTCGCTGAAAACTACATGCTCAATAAACGACTTACAGCACCACAGTTTAGAAGACAGAACAGAAAAGCCTTCTGATCCTTGCCAGGTGTAGGAATAAGGAAGTTCTGGGTTTCTCTGCCTGACTGCGGTCACATTGAGCTGGGTCAGTGTTCCCACTGACAAATGAACAGGAGATTCTCACTCATCACGTTGGGAAAAATCTTGAAGGACAAACACGAAATGAGAAGATCACTTCCTCCAAGCTAAATGTTTTAATCCTAAAAGGTGAAAAGTGTTTTAGAGATTAAACCACGGTATAGGGATTAAATTAAACCCAGTTTTTGAAGTTCAAGAGGAGGTCATTATAGGAATGGGATAATCCGTTACTATCTATTGCTTCAGCTTCACCTGCAGCCCCCGCTGTCAGAAGCAGAACAACAGTTAGGAGATACTGGGACAGGCTTTGCACATGTGGGAAGCATTGTTTCACTAACAACTGCTGTAAATCAGTGTCAGTGACATTATACCATCATAAATTATGACTGTCAGGCTACCTGCTTGCCTGCAGATACACCATCTGTTTCAGTCAAGGGTGCTATAGGCTCGAATCAAAGCCCATTGAAATTACTGGAAAGCATCCCATGAATCTCTGACTGACTCATCTGTAGTTTATACAATGCCCAAAACATCAGGCTCACAAACTGCATTCTGTAAGCATGACAAGCTAAGGCTTAAACAAAATACAGTTCTCTTACACCAATACATGAGGATTTGATCTGCTGAATCTATAGCAGAGGTAATAACAGGGAGCAGGTAAGATGGAGAAAAAAAACTGGAATGGATTCTCTGAACTGGAATGATGCTTGGAGAAAAAAAAAAGAAGGTTTCTCTTCAAGCCAGACGAAGCAGTTCTATTTCCATACTTCTGGGCAATACCACCATCAGTGGGGACAATGAACCTAGAGGAAAAATGAGAGCTGCAATGGTTGAGGAGATCAAACACCCTGAAAGAGATGGGAGGAAAAAATATCTGAAATAACACTGGGACTAGCAGAACTCAAGGGGAGGATAACATAAATAGTCAACTTTAACTGCAGATTCAAGTTGCCTTCCTAAAAACAACTGAGTTTTTCTTTCCCACTCTTCTATTAAAAGGACCCAGTCCTCTGCATGGAGCTCCTTCAAGTCAACATGAGTCACTCAGACTGCCTGGATATTCATCCCCAAGAGACCTAATAATTGCACACAACATAATGAGCTTGCAGGTGAGGTTTTATAAACACCTGCCACTGTCATGATCTCCTGTTGAGTAGGCACAACAACCATCAGCCTAAATGACATGGTTTGATATTTTCCACCAATTCTGGAAGTAAAAAATAAAAAGCAAGTCATTATGGCACCTTTACTTTGAAAGATATTTTTTTTTCAGGTAAAGCCTATAGTTTGAAAAGTATGCTCAACTTAATCTTCAATCTCCCTTAAGAGCAGGAACGACTTAGGATTCTTCCATCACTTAACGGACAAGAGCAAGAAAAAGGAACCACGAACAAGAAAAAGGCCCAAGTGCACTCTTGGACTTGTATAAAACAAAAAACTCCATCAATGCTGATGGTTCAGCAGAATTCAATCAGTTGAGAAACATAAAAGTTGATGGTATAAAACCAGTAGAACAGAAAGGAAGTTTTACTAAGGATAATGCTGATGTGAACTCTAGGTAAAAGCATCTGTTGGGCTGGAACTGAACGGGGCTAGAAATCAAATTCATGACTGCAATCTGCTTGCAAAGCCTTATCAATGTGTGTTATTTAGGGATCTTTTAAAACAGGATTTTGCTTGCAATTTAGTTATCTGAGTGATCAAAAGTGGAAGGGTTAGAGGCAGACAAAAGAAAAAGGACTTCAGAGGAAGAAAGTGCAGAGGAAATCTCAAAAAGAACAGCTAATCTTAAAAAAACAAAAAACAAAAAACCTGTGGGATTGGCAGCAAAATTCTTCTGGATTACTGGCTATTTATGTACTCAGTAAATCCCCTCCTGAGCAAAACAAAAAAAGGAGAAAGGCAATAAGGATCATGTGATTTTTGCAGGCTCACAAGGTTTCTCAGAGTCCATCAGCTGTTTTGTGCAGCCCCTCCTTTAACACACTTTCTGCAAAATGTGCCAGAGGAAGATGCAACCACATACCTGCGTGCGGTGCAGCTGGCCCTGTAGGCAGTGCAGGCTGGCACATGCAGAGCTGTGCTCATTCAGCAGAACAAGGCAACAGTACAGACTGACTGGCTCAACGCTCATTAGAAATATTCACACTGCCCTACTTAGTTGTCATGAGCTTTAACAACTGGACAGTTTTATCTGCTTAAGTTTTATCTTATACAGTAGCCATACAAAAATAAAGAATGCAGCAAAACTGGAACGTGGTATGTTAATGAAAGAAGAAATGCAGTCAAGGACCAGGATTTCTGTAGATATTGCCTTTTGCTTATTGTTACTTCAGGCGTAGAATGGTAACTTGAAAAAGCAATGATATTAACAAAACAAAGTTTTTTTTCTCTTCCATCCAAACTCTCCTTTCCTACATCCACATATTCTGATAATGCGGGTGAGAAATGACTCCAGCATAACCAATGGATATGAATAGCAATGGGCAAAGCCAGAATTAAGCTCAAAAAATGCAGTAGCTATATATACCCCTTGGAGCATCCCTACTGGAACCTCCCAAATGCTGGCCACAAGCTAGAGATCCATTCAAAATCCAGCAGGTACAGAAAAATACTTTTCCGGCTCCAGGAAACTCACTGGGCAGAGCAGGCTGGGTTATAATTCACAACTGGCTTTCCTTTTTTAAATAAATTAACAGACCAAAAATGTCGCAGTTTAAAAAGATTCCAGAATCAAAGTTCTGTTTAGCACTTGGCAGCAGGAATCTCAGATGCTTTGCTATATTTGTTACTGCTCATCCAATCCACATACCTCAAAATTACCTGGGAAAGCACTGAGATCAGACAGTATCTGGCCAAACTGGAAGAACTCCAGGTCCTATCAGAAATAGAGCACTGGCGGCACCTAGTATTTTGTGACTGTATTTATAGGACAGGGTTATGGAAACATTTGATAAAAGAAAACGCACCCTCTTATTACAGCTTGACCAATCCAGAAATTATAGAGTCTATACTTACACTGCTTTAAGAACTGTCTGACGTGGCCTGTCTAAGGAGGAAGATACCTTCAGCTGAGTAGAGCCTGCAGCTGAATTTCCCCCTTCATCCCAGATCTTTTGATTTTCCCCCAGCTTGCCTCTTCAGCAGAAGGGATGTAATGACATAGGACACTCAGCTGAGCCTGGCCCATCTGGGATGATGGATGATGGCAGCACTTGCCAAATGCTTGCATGCACTGCAGCAATCTTGCAGAAAAGCCCTCTGTATGAGTGCCATTATGTGAGGCATTGCCTGGATAAGGCTTCTCTTGAACAGAGAAGAGCATCCTGGCTACCATACTCAGGAAAAATGAATTCCTGCTCAAATGGATGCAGAGAAGGATGTCGGGAATCTGAGAGTGTCTTATAAGAAACTAAGAGACAGCTAATTTTGCTTGGTCTAGCAAAGTCTGAGAAAACACGTGATCACTTCCTATAAACATACTGAAAAGAAATTGAAGGAGAGGTTTAAGCAATGGGACAATGTTGGCACAAGGACGCATGGCTGTGAACCAGCCACATACAAATTCAGAATGAATTTAATGATTATTTCTACCCATCAATTATGTTCTGGAACAGACTTTTAGGCAGAAAGAGTAGCTGCAAAAGAAGCCTAATCAGTTTTAAGTCAAAGCTTGATAAATCCACTTAAGGGATAATAACACTGGGCTGTCTAGAACAGCAGACAACTGGACTCCATATTTTAGAAGATGCCTCCAAGTGCTGAGCTCCCAGATAAACAACAAGAACTCCTCTAAATGAGATGTCTTTTAAATCAGGGATACAGTACTACAACAGGAGGTCAGAACCTCTCCTTGTCAGGGAAACAGAAGTGCTGGAATGGAAAATAAAGTGTGGCAGCCACCTCAGTGTTGTTCAGCTCCAGTCTCAAACGCCAGCAAAGACCCTGAAGAAAAAGGAAATGTTTTCAAATGTTTTCTTTATTGAACTACATCCTCACTCAGTTAACACAGTGACTACAAAGCAATCCCTGCCTTATTGAGGAAGGTGGCTGAAATCCTAGGGAACCTGAAGAGCCCAGGTGACTGGAATGCAACCACATTCATTGCAACAACTCCAGGCATGCTGGGTGGTCTTAAAAAGGCACCACTCTTTCTCTCTCAGTGAAGATCTTGGAACTTTTATTTCTTTTTGAACTTAAACAGTTGGAGATAGAAAATTTAGGATGTGAATCCTTTGAAAAGATTCATGTCAGATAAGCTCTATAGCTTTCATCTGACATGTCTTTGCTGTGTGTGACTGAGGCTGAGGGGATGCTGTGACCCCACAAAATGACTACCTGCTTCCAATCGCCCATCACACAGATGGTGTGCTGGAGGGAAAAAAAAAAAATCAACCTGTTGGGTTTTGTTGCATGTTTTACTGGAATTAACATTTTCACAACATGTGGCTTTGCTGTAATTTTGTTTCCATGGGGAATCAGTCAGTAAGAAGCTCAGACAGGCCCTCACCTTACAGTCCTCTGTCTTCAGCGCAGTGTAGAGCTGAGGATATCTCACAGATTCACGTTTCTCTGGTTCCTGCACTGTCTGAATCTCTCAAGTGGCCAGATCGCATCTTGTTTCTGTTTGTTCTATTCTTTTGCTGTATAGGAGGCACAGAGTTCCACTCTCAGAACTCGGTCGTCTTTATGTTCCATTTTCTACTGACTTGACTTCCTGAACACTGTATGCTTCCCGGCACTGTCTTTAATATCTCCAATCAGCACACGTTTCGCTGGAAGCTTGGGAGTCCCCTGCTAGTGTAATCACCAAAGCAGAAGCTCCGCCCAGCCGCCCCCTGCCCGTCCCGCCCGGCTGTCCCGCCTCAAGCCCGCGGAGAGCCGGGCTGTGTTGTTACACCGCCACCTAGCGGTACCTTCCGCTCCCACGGCTTTCATCGAATCATTGCAGCAGCAAAGCCCACCAACATCACCCAGTCCAACTCCAGCCCACCCCCGCCATGCTCACTAACCACGTCTCTCAGTGCCACATCCACATGTTTTTGCAACACTTCCAGGGATGGTGACCCCACCACCTCCTGGGGGGCAGCCTGTGCCACTGCCTCACTGCTCTTTCTGAAAAGAAGTATTTACTAATATCCAACCTGAACTTCTGCCGGCACAACTGACATGCCAGCTTCTCAGGCGTCTCAGCTTTGTTGTATGGTTTCAGAGTGGAGCTCTGGGAAGTGCTATTGCTCATGCTGTGCCCATGCATTGCTCGTGCAGGCTTTCTCGCTGCTACTGCTCTTTCAGCAGCCACCAGGAGTAGCAGTACCAACTCTTGTCATCACCTTTTCTTGTACACTGGCTGTCTGCCCCTTAGAGAGCCCTGCCCAGACCAACAGTCCTTCCACTGAGGGCTAGCAGCGGAGAAGGCTAAAGCTGCACTTCGACAGAAGCACTGCCTCAGCAGAAAGTAAGTAGGCAGCCAGGATGTCTATGTGCAAGACAGATCTGATTTTCCAAAACTGCTGTTTTGGGGCAAACTCCTGTTGCACCCCTGGCTCTCCAGAAGGACACCTCATGGGCAGAACCACCTTTAACCCATGCTGGCAACAGCAGTAGCACTCAGCTTCACAGAATGCCCCAGCTCACAAACTTACCTGCTAACAGTTAACTGGGCTGCAACCAACTCTGATAGGGCATCCAAAAAGTAAAACAAGACCAATCAACTCTTTAAAGCTTTGTCTCTTTCAATTACCTTAAAGCAGCAGCTGTGCACACACTGATGGTAGAACAAACAGTTCAGGCTCCTTTTTGAACTAGAATTACCAAAGAGATGTATTTGCCCTGGCTTCTCACGCAACACATTTCTCTCAAAAGCAGTCCTACCTCTATGCTTCTTTTTAGGCATGAGAAACAGACTAAGTTGAAGCCACAGTAACCTTTTATCCATCATAAATTTCTGCAGATTCACAAATGCTATGCCTTGCACTGGTGCTGTGCAGGCCCTCAGAAACCAGAGAACAGGAAAGGCGTGAAAATGGCCATTCTTTCTGCACCAGAATATAAAAGCGAAGACCAACTTGCAAAAACAAAACATGTGTCTAATTAATGCAAAATGATACCAGATTCTGCTCCCTTGATTTGTCAGTGTGAAGTGAGAGCTGCAGAGCACTACCATTTGCTACTGAGAAGAGGTATGTGAGTTCTGGCCTTAAATATTTCCTCTTTGGCTAAACTCCAGCCTCTTTGTTTTTTCTTTATTAGGCTGAAGATTTTAAAACTGGAAATGCAAAACAAGGGTTAACAATGCCACCAGCCAAAATATGTAGTGAAAACACCCAATAGTGCAGAGCTCTAACCTCAGCATTCCTTGGAAGGGAACAGAATTCTTTGCAAAATGCTTGACATTTTGTTTCAGCTCATTTTGCAACTCTGCAATTTTTCTTCATTTGTTTCCCATTTTCCAAGGATCACAGCCCCCAAGCTGGGACTGTAGAGTACTATGAGACTATTATTGTTTAGTAGTTCTTTATGTAAAGTATTAATGAAATGGAGACTGCCTCTTGTATATGCAAACTGCACTGCATCTTAGAGGTCGGGACACACCACCAGCCTCCCTTCTGAAACTTCTCCCTCTGCCTGTCCTGTGAAACATTCCCTTCTTCCAGCAATACCATCATTCAGGTCCGTAATTAACACTGCTAAAATTGTCATCCATTGCCATTCACCCCATGCTTTGGCAACTCACCTATTCTTTGCTGATCCAGATGACTCTTCTGTGTTGCCTGAACCATCATGGGCACTCTTCTCAATTATTTTTCTAAATGTCCTCAGCTTTATCTACCTCTTGTTTGCAACCAGTTTCTTGCTCATTCTTCCAAATGCTTCCACAGTCTAGTTCTACCCGACAAGAGATTCTCCACTTCCTTTTTAAACAGCCTCTCACAGCCTAGAAAAAAATCTTCCTTTCACAAGTTACTAGATTTCTGGTGTGCTATTGAGTTCCTCTTCAAAGCCATCTTCTCCACTAGCACACCCTGCTAATTCCAATTTAGTCACAGAGGTAAGATGTGAGATTCGTGGATACCATTTTTATCCACTTGCTTCTGCTCGCTTTCTCCAGGCCCAGCACTTCAGGCTCTCCTGCCTACACATCTCAGCGGGATTGAGTGCACCCTCAGCAAGTTTGCAGACAACACCACGCTGAATGGTGCAGTTGACACGCTAGAGGGAAGCAGTGCTTTCCACAGGGAGCAGGACAGGCTTGAGAGGTGGGCCTGTGCCAACCTCATGAAGCTCAACAAGGCCAAATGCAAGGTCCTGCATCTGAGTTGAGGCGATCCTTCAAATACAGCCTGGGCAGAGAATGGCTTGAGAGCAGCCCTAAAAAGAAGGATTTGGGAGTGCCAGTTGATGAGACTCAAAATAAGGCAGCACTACGCACTTGCAGCCCAGAAGGCCAACCATGTCATGGACTGCATCAAGAGAAGTGTGACCAGCAGGTCAAGGAGGTGATTCTGTCCCTCTGCTCTTGTGAGACCCCACCTGGAGCACTGCATCCAGTTCTGGGACCCCCCGACACAAATGTTTAGGAGCTGCTGAAGCAGGTAGAAAAGGGCCAGAAAAAATAATCAGAGGATTGGAGCACCTTCTCTATGAGGACAGGCTGAGAGAGGTGGGGTTCTTCAGCCTGGAGAAGAGAAGGCTTCAACCTTACAGCAGCCTTCTGGTACTTGAAGAAGCATTACAGGAAAGCTGGGAAGGGTTTTTTTTTTATAAGGGCATATAGCAAGGACAAGGGGAAATAGTTTTAAACTGGAAGAGGGTGAGTTTAAACTTCCAAATTAGGAATTTGGAATAAATTCTTTACTTTGAGGGTGGTGAGACTGAGGAGTAAGATAAAGTAAGGAAGTGAAATACACCTGTAACAGGTGATGATCTATTGGTGTTGGGAAAAAGCTTGATAGCAAGATACAAAGTCTGTATCATCTTCCCATGCTTGAAAGAAATAAAGCTTTTAGAGGAGAGGGGCACAAATCTCAAATTTTCTACTATCAAAAGCAGGTGAAACTGGACAATTCTTTTTGTCAAAAAGTCTTAGCAGACTTCAGGAAAAGAGCTTTAGTGCTTATTAACAATATATAACAATTGTGTGCAATTAAGATTGTGGTTTATACATAATTTTAGAATTTGCTTTTATTCTACTGGGAAGAGAGAAATACCAGGAAGACATGCTATTAGCCAAGAATCTCCTCAAGTCAGCCAGCATAGCCAACACAAAATGGATCACTTAACATCCTGCTTGCAGTGCATAAGCAAGAAGTGAAAAAAGTAATATCTTATTTATAAATGGCATTAAATGCACAGCAGTTCTTTGTTAAACAACAGCCAAAATTAACACTGAACTGTCTTCTGCTTTTTTAGACACTGCTCTCCCATAGTATCAAAACAGCAGATTGTGTGAAGTTTTAAGAAAGCTTTTAAGAAAGTTTTAAGAAATTAGGGAAAATTTGTGTTGCAAATACTAAAGATATACTTCCCTTGTGGAGCTGTTCTTAAACACTGCAGGCTGAAAAAAAACAAAAAACTTTTAAATGAGAGCAGATAAAAGCCAAAGAAACAAAACAAAAACATAAAACAAAACAGTCCCCAGCCTCCAGCTAGGAGATAAACGATTTGAAGAACAATACTGAATTCTGCACATCTGATTGCTCCTAAGCAAGATACTGAGGGACTGCATCCATTGGAAAACAACTTCAGATGATAACTGCAAACTACTGACAAGACAAGAAGCTGATATTATTTCCTGAATTTGTCAATCAGTACAACTAACACATTTTTGTTCCAATTTCAGGAAGATCCTCAGCAAGAAAATTCAGTATTTTGCCCATCACAAGCACTTGAATAAGACCCAAGAACAGGCTGACACAGGGCACTAATCAGGCCTTTGGCCATGTGCCTCCAAACAGTGTCAGCTACAGGCACTGTCACCACACCTGCATTAATCAGAAAGCAGCATTCAGATCTGCTCACTTTTACAGCTTGCTGATACTTTGGGTAAGCACTTTTCCAGCGAGATTTGGCTTTTCAAAGTCTTACTTCTGATCTCCATATGATCTTTAAAACTTGGAAGGAGAAGTCTTTGATGTGGGCTCTTGCATAAACAGAAGCAAAGACTTGCACAGTATCTAACTGCAAAGAAGGCAATGCTGGCCAGGGCTCAAGCAGTGCAAAATGTTCTCTCTAAAAGTAGGGGAAAATGGAAACGAGAAATCCAAACAGCAAATACCATCACCACTGCTCAACCAAGCAAGCAATAAAGACAATAAAAGCCAGTCTGAAAAGAAAAGATACCCTTCTAGTGTGTTGAGGAGCTTCAGGTGTGGTCTTGCATCTCTTATTTGGCAGCTACAGTAAAGCCATTCTGACGTGAGGAAAATGGCAAGAAAAAGAAAGGTTAGAAGAGCACTGAATAACAACACTCAGAGCCAACTAACGCTATAAAACTGTAAAAGTTACTTATTCGGGACCTAGACCACGACGTGCACTGGGAAGGAGCATTTTCTCCTACTCCCCTTTTATCCAGAGAGAAGCACGGGAAACGCAGCGCGCTGCTCCCCTCGCTCCCAGCTGCTGGCAAAGCGGGCGCCAGGGGGCCTCCGCTGCTCAGCACCAAGCAACGAGGGCACGGAACTGTGGGCTGAACCAGCACACTTCAGTCTTAGCGAGAGTAGAAACTGGGCTTGCGAGGGAAAAAGCAACGAAAGGAGCGATGGAAAAAAGGCACCACGGCTAATCTAAACTGAACCCTGCAGTAAAACGGCTAGAAAATGTGATTTTTTCAATGCAAGAAAAACAAAACAGCAACAAAAAGTTATTTAAATGTGTCACAGAAGGTAAAGGAGTGATTTACAACTGAATTAATACAGTAAAATAAATCAACTTTAGTCCTGTTGATCAGCTGATAAGGACAGATGTTTCGAGCTGCCTGTGCTGCTCATAAAGGAAGCTCAAGTCAAAGATGAAACCCATGACTTCAGGGCAGTTTGATTGTAATTTAAAAGAGCTCTCCTTCATGTTTTCCTCAAAGCAATACCTGCACAGACAAGCACAAGTTAGGCACCTATCCCATAGGAGCATTACAAATCAAAGAATCATAGAATGATTTGGGTTTAAAATATTTAAAATGTTTAAATGTTTCAAAAGTTTAAGATGTTGCATGTACTACACAGCTTGGTGCTGTACCTTCGCACCAAGGATTAAATCTGTTGACTTGCCTGCACTCAGCTGTGCTCTCTTGAACATCTCCTGATATCCTGGTACTGAACTGACTGTCTTTTAAACATCCCACCAGCTCATGGGGCCAATGGAAATGCAAAAAGGAATCCATGCAGAATCTGAAATCCAGACATGCAGAAAATAAGAGATCTCATCTCTGATTGCAGCCTTCTACTACACACAACCATCTCCACATTCAATACTGTGTTTTAGATTGCTGTTGAATAATTTTGTTTGTATTATGCCTTGTAAGTATTTATAGTGACAGAATCTTTTGTTCAAATGTTTCATAAGCTTCCCTTTCCTGTGACAATACCAATTCTAATTTCACTTTAGCATAACAAATGAAGCATAGTTACATGAAAGCCCTTCTTGCCCAACTGAATTTTTAAGAAAATGTTGGACTTGAGGACTTCAACACCACAGTGGTTCAGCCCTAAGATGTTGCCATGGAGAATGCATCTCCTGCATCTTCTCCATCTTTTGAGATTTCAGAAGCTGGCAAAACAAGGTCTTAAGCATTCTGCTCTCAAATCTGCTCTTACATGGAAGTTGTTCTGGCTTCGACTTCGCACTGGACTAGACATGTTGCAGAGATCTAAATAAACTTAAAGTGTAGTGCTGCACTGGTCTTTTTACTTCTTTTTGGAGTCAAGAGCATTGGGGGTCACATCTATAAGAGCTGGGGCTTTATGAGAAAATATTTTTCTTGATAAAAAATTTTGAACAAAATTGTAATGTGTTTCTTAATTGTTGTACATTTGTTGCTCATTAATAGATGTCTTAAGAAATTTTTTATACAAGAACATGCAATTCTTCCCTTTGTGATTCTTCATTCTAGTAAAAATCAAGCT
This sequence comes from Lagopus muta, assembly GCF_023343835.1. Taxonomy (NCBI): domain Eukaryota; kingdom Metazoa; phylum Chordata; class Aves; order Galliformes; family Phasianidae; genus Lagopus; species Lagopus muta. The sequence continues at coordinate 72,544,975 of NC_064434.1, forward strand.
GAAAATGAAAAAAATACAGATTGCATAACTGTAGGAATATAAATCAGTCACAGAACTGGAGAACAAAAACGAATGCAAATTTTCTTGTTCCACTAGTAGTATAATACTCTATCAGAACAAATGTACAATTTAGAGATGTTTTCAGACTCTCATGGCTGTCCCTGAGAGATGTCAATTCAGCAGACAAATTATGAACTGTAGATTGAGCAAATTCAAGTACTGCCAATTTGTATCCAAAAAAGTTTGGATTCCGGGAAACACCCAGTGGGGACTGGGATTTCACAGGGCACATATCAATCACTCACAGCACTTCCCCTGAGAGAAACAATTTCCTCCTCCTTGTATTAATCCACGGTTAACATTAAAAACATCTTTCCTGACAAAATACAGTCTCCTAAATTCATAAAATTAGTCAGTAAAAACTACCAGTCACAGACAGCCACAGTAAGTACATGAAAACCACAGCCATCTGACACTGCTGGAAGTTGTTCCTGCCACGATAGTGTGTAGACATGTCTACCTGGAGAAGATGCACCATATCAAATCTTTAGCCCTGGACCAAATGCATTTTAACTGCTACAGAGGCTATATCAGACTTTGTCTTATTAGCTGGGTGCAACATATTATAGGCTCTAGCAGATGATGTGCCAAGATTTTGGCTGAAACAACTTAATTTTCAGATTAAGGTCAACTGAAAATGCCATCAGGGCATGTCATCATGACAGCTGAGTCATAAGGCAGGTAAGCACAGATACTGACTGCAGCACAAACTCTTATTGTTTTGCAGAAATCAGTGTCATGGTCCAAGAACCTGGAAGGACCTCATGCCTGTAAAAGAAAGAAACTATGTGGTTTTCCATTTCCACTCGTATATATGTTTGAAAGGGCAACAGGCCTCTAAGATAAATGATTGAAGTACAATCACTTAAAAATACATTAGATACATCTGGTCAAAGGTTAATAACCACTAAGATAGCCTCCAGTACTCAACAAGGGAAAGAATCTCATGCTTACAAATGCATCATCAGGGACCTTTGGATTCCAGCTGCTAGAGATGCTTAGCAGATTGATGGCAGACCATTGCTTTCTTGCTCTGGCTTTCTTCTGGGCTATTTGCTGAGGTCTGTTCTCTGCATAAAGCAGGAAGGAACCACAGTGCCTAAAGAGAGTGGTCAGAGTGCTGTGGTCAGTGGGATTCTAGTGAGAAAGGAAGAGACTTGAATGGTTTCCAAAACCCCACTCATCGACTCTGCAAGTTTATCTTCCTTGCCCTACTGCCAGCAGCGTACTGACCACAAAAGCACCACAGTCCCCATGCAAGCTGCTCCTCCCGCCTTCACAAAGATCAGCTGCTGCTGCCTCAAGATCTGCTTCCCCTTCAGTTGCCTTTCACCGCAGTTACCCTTTCTCCACAACCTACATGCAGCTTCTGGGAAGATTTCCACTGCCATCCTTAATGCCACTAAACAAGTTCCTGGGTCAGATGCACAGCCACGTGTAGCGTGGCCCATCAGTATCTGTACAGCAGACTGTGTTTCTCATTACACAACCCCTTAGTATGCCTCAGGTGTGCTCCAGACAGTGCATTGGATAGGAAGCACTGCCTGCCCAGAGCAAAGGTACTACAAATTGAAATTGGTTTTGGTGAATACTTGAAATAAAGAAGTCAAAGGCTGAAATATGCCATGCTGGCTGCCTGTGAGACTAGCAGCTTTCCTCTGTTCATAAAGTCCAGAACCCTTCTGGAAAAAGAAAAAAAAAAGAAATTAAATGTTACTATAGCTCCATCTGCTTCGCCTACAAAGCAGCAGGGAATTCCACTTGCTGAGCTGCAGGGGCAGCTGAGCCTCTTGATTCTTATGCACAGCCCCCGAGTCGTACATTTGTAGGAAACAGTTTTCAAATCTTTTACCTATTTTACTGACAGATTGCCTCTCAACTTATTTATCAGACAAAGGACAGATTTCAAGTGGGGACAGATCTCAAGTGGGGCAGAATTTAAACAAAAGAAGTGGTTCAATCTCTTAACGAACAAACTGCTGCCAGATCCCCAGCTGGGGACTTGGATGCTGGAGGCAATAGGCCAAGCAGGGGGTGTGTCTCAACTGTATTCCCTGCAAACATGTGTGTTATACAACCTTCCCCCCCCCAGCAAGATCTCCAAGCAAAAAGATCTCCTTCACCATGTCCTCAGCCCTTCTTTGCTTCTCTGAACACTGCTGGCTCCTGGTAGGGTTCTGCCTCCCCTGAGGCTGCCCCAGCTCAGGAACCCCCTTCCCCTGGTCACCAGTATCCCTGATTGACTGCACAACAGACCTCCTCTAATTTGCATTTAACCATAGATTAAACTGATGCACTGTGACACTGTCATTGAGGGGACATTATCCCCTATTAATCATCTGTCGTTCTTAATTATATGTCTAAGAGTTTAAATTGTAATATGTTGTGACAAAATTGTGCAACCGGAGAATTGCAGAATAAGCAGTTTGCCAAATTGGAAAAATACTGGATGTGATGCTGGGGTTCTGTAAGACACACTAGACTTTCACCACGAGGAGAGAGTTCTTGAGTAGTTAAAAAGTGAGTGAAGCAGCATTATTAAACATCCTTCAGATGGAAGGAGGGCTGAAGCACTCCATTGGTTCATCAGGAAATCAACATGAGCTGCAATTGTTTGCAACTTCTTACATCACTGCTAAACATTTCCATTTATTATTTGATATGTGGTAGAAGATTTGAATGGAAGTATTTAAAAAACATTTAACTTAGCTATGTAATAAGTCTTTTGTAAGTATTTTGTTTTTTGTTTAGCTGTTAAATGAATTGTTCTTTCCTGGAAAACCTGAAAATCGACTAATGTTTGGTAGGAAAAAAAAAAAGAACTACAATTACATTTAATCAATCATCTCTTCCAACACCATAACAGAAGCTGACATGATTACAGTCCCAGACTATTACGATAAATTAATTTTGAAGAAATCCCATTTTCCATAGATGAATTAGATACACGTCAGCATGAGAAAGCACAGTGTTATAGAAAGATGCAATTAACTCTCTATGTTTAGAGGAAGGAAAGAGAAAATTCATACTTGTAATCTCTCATTCAAAATACTTGTGAACATTTAAATGCAAAAATTATGATAAACACAAGACAGACATCCTGCCACGGGCTAATGCCAAAATGTCAAAAGATTAGGTTCTCCCCAGACTACAATTAAAATGAGGAATGCAACACCATGAAATACCTTTGAAGCCAAATATTTAGCAATACTCAATGAGGAAGCAAACATTTAGAGCAATAAGGAAACTCCAGAGCATCATGACCCAGAGCACACTCCCACCACTAGCAGCTGAGCTGGTTGTATGAGGCCAGCTGGCTGATAGCAGGTATGAAGAAAGCCTAAAGAAATCTCAGCAGAGGCTTGTCCTCAAACTCTGCTTCTGAGAGGCCCCGCTGAGGGCCACCCTCCCTTCCCTTGGGGGCTGCTCTTTAGCTGAGGCTCTCACTCTGAGCCTTGCCAAGAGCTGTGCCACAGCCATGCACCCCACTGATCCTTATCCTGGCCAAGAGACCAACTCCCCAGCTTGCCCACAGCCTGCCCTGTCCACTACGACCTGCCTGGCAATCACGGGACAACCCGATCCTGGTCACTGCATCCAGATCTGACACTGGCATACTGCAAGAGTAAAAATGAAGGAGTTTAACTTCAGCATCGCCACCTCCAATAGGCTGCACAGCTTAGATTTCAACCTGCAGGTACAGCACACCTACAGCCACACACACAACTCACATGCTGCAGCACCAAGTGACAAAGCACCCTGCCACCTCAAAACTCTGCACACAGGCCAGCTTTGGGAAAAGCAATGCGTTCTGTCCCTCGCTTCCTGTAGTCCTTGCCCTGTATTCCCACTAACGCATGAGAGTTTAGTAGGGTAGAGCTGAATTAGGTTTACCTGACAAAGTTAAACAAAAGTTAACAACCAGTACAAGGTCTATGCAATCCAAGTCACAAAACAGAGGAATCTATATGTTCTTCAGGTCCTCTCATATTTGTTTAGAATACTACTGCTTTTAAAACTTAAAAGCCCTATTTTGTTTCATCTCAGATGAGAAAAATCATGACTAGATAGAAGAGTTAGCTAAACCCAGACCTGTACAAGAAGAGAATTCAGACGCTGCATATCACTTCCATCTGCAGGCAAGACATTTTTTTTAAAATAGAAAATAATAAAATTTTAAAAAAAACAACATTTTTTATTGACCATACTGTAGATACCTGTACAGAGTGTAAACTTTAATATTTCACCAGATATGTGAGTAATTCTGGAGAAAGAATTATCAAGCACCTTCATTTCAACACATTTTTGATATTTACAGAAAGAAATACCTGATTAAGTGTATGAGTAAAATGAATTGTTATAAAATGTTACACCAAAATATCTTTAAAATGTTTACATTGTTATTTTATGATAAATATACAATTACAGAGGAAGATGTCACACATTAAGACTCAGAACTGGCTCTTTATGAAGCTTAACTGTAGCATCTGGAAAGGGAGAGGAAATAGGGATATTAATAGCTTACTGCTCTTATCACAGCACTGTGAAGTGTACACTGACAAAAGTGGACCTGCATGTGAGCTTGTTTCCCAACACACTGTGCAGAAGCTAAACTTCACACTTGGTTTAGTATGACATTAAGAATATACATTTTTGATTTTGCCTCCCAACTCCAGCTCATTGGTAATGCTGAAAATGTGCTTCAAGTTTGCTTTGATTTTCAGCATACTTTTTTGCTGTTACTCAGCAATGGCACACAAAGGGGACGTAATGCTTTTTACCTTTAAGCACCAAGACACAGCCAACCTTTTGGAAATCAGATTTTTAACTGCTATGTTTCTTAAGGTTTACCAAAAAAAGCATAATGTAGTTTGCTAAAGAAGAAAGATGGCTACAATAAATTTCAAAGATCATTTTCAGGCTTAAAGAATCAAATATAGAAATATTATTTTAAAAGCTCTCAGGAAACAAATATGACTCTCTCTTTCAAAAACAAACACCTCCAAATGAACCAATATCTATTCTTTGATGAACTATCAGCATCTGAGACCTAAATCTAAGTTTGTTTAGGGGATTTTAGGAAAATGCTAAGGAATCTACATCAGATGGAAGAAAAACAAATCTCTTAAACTCCAGCAGAAACTTCAAACACAGTCATTACACATTTCCGACTATAAAGAATCACATGCCGTGGGTAGGAATCACATGAGGGTAGTAAATAATACCCTGACAGCACGTGGATAAAGTATTTTCATAACAAGTCAAAAGTTGAGATTCAAGTTTTGAAAATTCAAATACTGGTAGTGGGGATGAATGCAGTTAGGCATTAAATCTGTGATATTACCGGGTGTTCTCACCTACATCTATCCATCCTTGGGCCCTCTGTCTGCTTCTCAGCAAAAATACAGCCTTCACATATGCAAAGGGCCAAACATGCCATTATACAGATAACTGCTGTGTGCTTTGAGGTACAACCCAGTCTCAAGATCACACCATCCTTTACCCTGTTCTGTATTCAGCTAAGACACACTTCCTCCTAGCCTGACTCAGGTACAACTAAGGCCTCCACGTTTTTCTTTCAAAGCAAAAACATTGTATTACAAGGATTAAGATGCAATTAGACCTAACCTGGATGGCTCTGTCTTGCCTAACTGCTACAAAACAGTCTGCATATGCACTTTACGGCTTGCAGTCAACAGCATGCAGCACTTATCTCTAGGGCCTGATTGTGTTGATAGATCTGAATTGTTTATGGCACATTCCCAGAAGGTGCCTGCTGCTTGAAAGCTTGTTTTAATACTCAGTTTCTTTCTATACAATCCACTCCAACTGTGTTGTCAGGGCAGCGGCAAGAGCGGCCTTCTGGGGTAGCCAAGCAGAGGTGAGTACAACCACCATTATTCACTGTACAGTAGTTATGTCCTAAAAAAGAAGAGATGAAAAATGTTGAAGGAAAGCAAAAGCAAACCCACAGTAAAGTCCAAACGCATGTGCAAAATATGCAGATTCATGACTATGCCAGGGAAACAAACTGAGATTGAAAAAACTACGCGTTGGGAAGATCACAGTCATCAGATCCCTGCTTCTGATATTCACCTCAAGGAAAGGTCCAGATATCAGGACAGAGCAGGATAGGCAACATCAGAAAATATGCTCAGAAACGTACTTCATAAATTGGCTGAGTGGTCACAGATATTAGAATGATGATGGGGTAAGGAAATGCAAAATGCAACAAATGAGGACCAAATTCAAAATGGTACAGAACTTCATTCCCACTTTTCTACTAGAAAAATACTGAGGAATAAATAGCAAAAAAAAAAAAAAAAAAAAAAAAAAAAAGGGTTTAGGGAGGAATGCATTAACATTGAGGGTAAAATGAAAGATGAGGGAGTGCCTAAAGAAATGGATTTGAGGGGAAAGACATCAGTCAGAGACAAACATCTGAAGTAAATAAGAGAAAAAATAATGTCAAGGTTTCTAAAATTACAAATATAATCTTTCAGTCACAGCACAGACTGTTGTTTTGTTATACAGTGCCTATTGCAATGGAAATATCAATTATTAACTAGTAGTTAACACTATCAAGTTAACTAGGTAACCAACTAATTAACTACTAGGAATAAAATGTCTGATTTCTTAGTTATGAAATTCATATGCATATTTTAATGCTCTGAACCAGACATGCAATTAAGTTTTTACTGTACATATTGAATAACTTGAGCAAATACTCTAATATTTAGGATTTTTTAGGCCTGAAGTTAAAACAACACAGTTATAAATCTAGCCAAATAGTAATAATAAAAAAGAGAACTCTTCTAATAACAGTGATTTGAAAAGAACAGTGGAAGAACTGGAACAGTGGTATTGCCTCTAAAAGAGTAAACTTATTTCAAGACTATCAGCTTTCTCTCCTCTAAGTTTCACAGGGGGCTTTTCAGTAACGTATCTGAAAAGCTTAACATTCAACAGAGCAGAAAGATCAGTCCACTCACTATGCCACCTGCTGTTTTTTGAACATTCCCATTTTAAAAACACCGGATCTCATTAAGGAAATCTGGAAGACCATTTTTTCTATAGTTTGAAATAAAAAATGAGTAAATAAGGCCCTAGCCACAAGTATAGGATTCAATTTAGACACTGACAAGACAGCAGCTTTAGCCATGTCTAACGATAGAACAAGACTCCTCTGCCTATTATGACTGGATATGGCAACTATAAAAAAATTGACATTATCAATTTCTCTGAAGACTGAAATCTAAGCAAACCTTCACTAACCACCTACATTGGGTGGCAGTAACAGCTTTCACTGCAGGGCTAGGTTCGTTCATGTGCTAAGATGCTGCACAGCTAGAAAAACTTGAGGATCATCTGTATTACCTCCTGGGCACTGAGCAAAAGCTGTGGTGATTCCATAGAGACGAGAGCGCTTGTGAGGTTGGAAGTTATCATTTTCTACTGAAACCATGCGATCCACAGCTACAACAGCATCCCTGACAAATACAAGAGAGAATATACAGAAGTGAGATTAATATAGGAGTACAAGACAAAACAAACAAAACAAAAGAAGGAAGAAGTCTCGAATTGCTTCTTTTTTCACTATTAGAGAGTGATGTCTGAAGAAAAATCCCCCAAGACCTCAGGCCTTGGACAACTCAAACACAAATATTGCAGCCCTCATCCTAGGCAGCAATGAGATTCAGTAGCAGGGAGCCAACTTAATAATTTTGGAGGTACTTCCAAACACACATCCCTCTACAGGAACACATCTGTTAGTGGTTTTGATGCATTACATATTCTGCAGTCCCATATTTTCTGTGACATAGGCAATACAGCTATTACACATACTGATTACAATGTATTCCAGGTGGAGCCTCATATTGGAAGGAACACTGTCAAAAGCATTTTTTCTTTCCTAGGAACCAAAGGGCAGTAACTGACACAACTTCAACAGATTCCCATTTATCCAGAATAGCATTTCCCAGCTGTTAGATTCTAGCCTGGGAATCCTTAAATTCACTAATAATTCTTCCTGCTGCAAGTGACAGAATCGTTTGGATACGAGTTTGTAGATAGAGCCCACATAACTACATCCAGGAAAGACAGTTAAAAATACATGAACTGGATATTTTTTCTGTAAATACATACTAAACTTCAAAGTCTCAATTGCATTTCAATGTTTTAGTTTACTTGCAACAAAGGAAGTGTCATCAAGACGGTAAAAATGTCCTCTTATTTCTGGTTAAGTATTCAACATAATATCCAGCATAAAAAGTCTTGAGTGACTAACTTCTGCCCTCTACAATGCAGCAACTAAAGCCTTAAGGGAAACATGTTAACTCCCACTCATTTCCCAGAAATGCTTAGTGTTGTAAGTATTTTTTTAGAGGACAAATCACTATGCTAAGAAGAAAATTCAATTAAGTGGCAACATCAATAGGTCAGCTCTACAGAATCATTCTGTCCTGCAACAGCTATTGCCAGAAATAGAAAGAAAAAAAAAGAAGAAAAAAAAAAAAAAGAAGAGGAATGGAGGAATGTGTGATATGTCAGACATGAGAAATGCGGTATAAGCTTCACTTCCTACCAGGCAGAAGAACAGAATAACACATTCCATAATTTCTTTAGCAGATAACATACCTTCTCCAGTCTGTGTAGTACAAATTCTTCCCATAGCTTGTAACACCAAAAGGATACTGAATTCCTTCAACAATCTTGCGTCGACCAAGCTGATTAGGGTTCATGCATTCCAGTCTCTTGGTACCTGGGTGAAGTGAAACAATTCCATTTCTTCAAATGGAAGACCAAGAGCTCTCACAAGGAAGAAAGGATAAGCATAAACATGCAAGCACAAACAGACTAATATTTTCTGGATGTCCTTCAGTCTGCTGCTCAGCCAAAGGCCTTCCCATTCCAAATCTCCAAACGTGTCAAAGAGTGGAAGGCAGAACACTTTAGTGCTAATGTAATCAGCACAGCACCTAACTTACAGAAGCACAAATGTCCACTGCTCACAAGTTGAAACTCCAGGTACAGAAACCAGCATCCTCAGGCTGAAGTAGAAGCTGACAGAAGGTCTCCTTCATTCTGGAGGGATGCTTCAACCCCTATCCAGTTCTACCTCCTCTGGAAGGCACTTTTTAAATTGAGCTAGGTAAACATGTTTGCAAAATAATTGTTGGCTTGGGCAACCAAGGCAAGACTGCAGGAAAAATACCTAACTTATAGGTATAGGCAAATAAGGTGTAAAAAGGCTTAGTTTTAAGTCTGCTACACATCTCAGGAACACTGCTAGCAAATGGGAACACCTGTAGAATTTTGTTAACTAGTGGGTTTCAAAATTAGGAGAAAAAGGAGAAGAGACAAATTTGAGAATAAAAGACGGGGAAAAAAAAAGAAAGTTAGCAGAGGGAGAAATGATTAAAGGCTAGAGAAAGTTTCTTACAGTGAAAAACAGAGGATGATCTTTTTTAGCTTATCATTAACTTGAAAGGTGTCTTGAAGTATAAAAGCACCTCCACAGGAAGAGATCTCTGGCAGTCTACAGTGAGAAAGACAGCAAGATGGAAAAAGAAAGTTTATATGAGAATTAGAAGAATACTTTTTGTCTTTAAGCATAATCAATGAGTCAATGGCAGAATTCATCTCTTGATCACAGCATCATAAAATGGTTTGGGTTGGAAGGGACCTTTAAGATCATCCCTGCTAGAGGCAGGGACACCTCCCAAGAGACCAGGTTGCTCAAAGCCCCATCCAGCCTGGCCTTGAATGGAGGGGATACCATGGAGGGGATACCTGCTGTATCTCTAGACAGCTTTTTGCTCATGACTAAAATATTTCAGCTTACACAGAATCCAACAGAGGCAGTATGAACAAATGAACTGAGATTACTAAAACAAAAAATCAAGGCATGAAATCCAAGTTCTAGACCAAAGAGCTATAAATACTAATTGGATGTGCTTAATATGCTAGTATTATGAAGATAGACTTCAACACCTATTTACCTGCATCTACCCAACATAACATTGAGGAATAAGGATCAAATGTCAGCCCGTTTGGCAATCCCAGATCATCTTTCACAAGAATTCTTCTGTTTGTGCCATCCATGTATGAGGTTTCAATTTTAGGAGCTTCTCTGTTCCAGTCAGTCCAGTACAGGTTTCTTAAAAGGAAGAAAAAGGTAAAAATAAAGACTGACTGATCTCAAATTTTGTAATCAAGGAAAAAACAATAGTAAGGATAAAAATAACACTACATTGCCAAAGTAGCAGCTACATTAGTAAGAAGCACCACTGCCCTTGAATATTGAAGTGACAAAACATCATGAAGACATACTGAATGTTGTACTTCTATTAATAAGAAGAAAACAATCACACACAAGAAGAAATGCTTTCCATGCTTTGTTTAGGTTATGTGCTAGATGCCAGGTAAAAACAATTCTATTTCAGCAGTTCTGTGGACTGTTTAAAATGCACATCCACAGCACTCCTTCCACCACCCATCATGTCTACACAGGCTAAGCAGCAGAAACAGCAACATTTGGCACCCATCTGTGGGATTCATTCAAAATCCTGTTTTTCTTTCCAGCACATCAGGCAGTATACAGTGGAATTGATCAGTTGATGGTTAGGGGAGAACTTCAGAGAGGGCCATTAATTCACTGACAGTTTATTATTAATGGCCATTTGTTAGTAGTGGTTGGTTTGGCCTTGAATGCTCTTTCTGAGAGTAAGAATTGACTTAACCCCTCTCAGAAGCCAAGCTTTGCATGTGTACTTTCAAAAGGTGTCCATACCCTCTCACAGGATCCACAACAATCGCACGGGGGTTCACCAGGCCAGTGTCAAAAAGGATGCGACGCTGGCGCCCATCCACTCTAGCCACTTCTATTCTATCAAGTTGAGAGTCAGTCCAGAAGATGTTGCGACCTAGATGATCTAGAGCTATCCCTTCAGGGCTTCCCAGGTCTGCAAGAGAATAGAGAAAAGTATTCATAGACATCACATTTCTTAGCAACATGCACCTGATAAGCATTCACAACTCTTAAGAGATTTTTTTTCCCCAGTTTTCTGGTTGCAGACAACAAAAGCCACATCAGTTGGAAAAGCTTAATAGCTTTTTCCCCAGGCCTCTCTTAGCACATTTCCCTCCTTGGGAACACATCCTTCATATAAGCCTTGGATTTCACCTATGTTGCAGATGGAGCTACAGCACAGATAGCTCAGAAAGTTAAGATACTCACTTATGCTTGATATTATACATTTTACTGGGCTAACTGTTTTACTGAATGATAAATACAAGAACCAAACCAGCATGCACGCCGAGTCTGCAAGTAAACTTGTCTTGAGGAAGAAAGGAAAGAAAAAAAATGTTGAAAGCAGGGAAATAGAGACTACGAGGATCCTACTCTAACCTCCTTAGCAAGTCAGAAACTAGAATGATTTTATAGTGTTTAATATTCCCCCTTCTTTGGTAGGTGGCATACATGGCACTCATTTGAAAACTGGATTTTTAATAAGCTTAGCCAAAGCAATACAGAAAGTATGCTCCAAAGCACTAGAGATAATGCTATTAGTTAACTGATGGAATTTAGATCCTGTTCTTTGTTTTTGCACAGCAATCCTTTTTGGAACGTATTTTAGTACTGTATGTGCACTATTTGTCTTGGATGCTTAGTTGTTCCAAAAGCAACAGGAAATAACAGATAACATCCTTTCTGCTTTAGCATTAGTAATTTCTAACTGACATGAAAGATGCAAAATAAATATAAAGTTCTTCAAGGTTTAATTCAGCCACTGTGGAAAAGCTGCTTCTACACTTTTCAACATTTGCACATTCAACATTCACTGAAAAGGAGTGCGAAGGCTGTGTGGGATGCTGTGAGGCCAAAGCCATTACAAATCACTTCTAGCCTGATTTCAGTTTCAAAAGAAGTAGAATTGCATGTGGTCGCTCCCAAAACAGGCAGTGACCCTTCATACCAGCCAGCTGTCAAGAAATTTTTCAAATGCGGGTCTACACATCACTTAAATGTCCTGCAACAAAAGAATGTGGCTAATTTTCTATTAATTTTCAAGTGTATTTACTGACAGCCATTAAACTGTGTGCAACACAAATGGTCCCTGTGAAGAAAAGGCATTAGTGACAAAGACGTGCCCCTGCTGCATTGCCATCAAGGCTGGTACAGTCACAGGCTCTGCTCCTTGGAAATAGACAGGCTTGTATAGACACACAACTAATATAATTTAAGCAATTACAACAAAGATGGAAGCTCTCCTTCCTGACCTGCCCCCACAGCTGCAGAGCTCAGAAAGCATCCACAGGCAATACAGCTGCAGGAATAGCTGGGAACTGGATGGGGCTCCACAATAAAACATGTTTCTGCAGAGCAATTCAACTTGGATTGCAAGAGCTTTAACAACAACAACCAAAAAAAGTGCATTCCACAAAAATACGTGTGAACTGAAGAAAGCAGCTGCAGCTCTCCAGAGGAAAAAGGCAAAGATCAAAACAAAATAATAAATTCTCATGAGCTTTCTAAGAGCAAGGCTTTTTCCTATTTACTGAAATTTTAAAGGTTCAGTTTTGAGTACCACAGAGATATTCAAACACTGAATACCCAACCATAAATTGTTCTGACTCTTTATCAAAGATTCAGTTAACATTTCCACACAGGAAGTAAAGAGAAACATTGCTCAAGATCTCTTCAGGAATACCAAATACATCCTATGTGAACAACAAGACAATGGAAATTAGGAGATACTTTTACATATAAAGCATTTTTTGTAGCAGATGAAAACACAAAGTTCCTATGCAGCAGTGGCATGTTTTAAGTACTTTGAGTTACATAAAATAATCTTATTTAGTTGAAAGCCTTCACAAATATTCATAAAATATTTTATATACTGCAAGGCTTTCAAGGCACTCACACACAGTCTCATTAGATAGAACAATTCATACATATACAAGATCTTCAGCAATAGCAATTCCCTTCACTCTTTAAAGTGCACAACCTGGCAAAATCCTTGAAGAGTAGATCCTCAGATGGTAGACCCTGGAAATTCTTTCCCCATTGACATTGTAGTTATACATGCACATGCTTACATTATTGCTTAAAGTCTCTCTTAAATTAAAACTGTTAGGATTAAAAGCAAGTTCTACAAATTCCTCAGCCAACAAGTTGTACAGAAATACAATCAAGCTGTACAGAAATAGTTACTGTTGTGGTTAGGAATGGCTTTAAGTTTTCCCTTAACCCTTCCCAGGACAAAAGCACAATCCGAGCTGCTCCCATCACTCCATCGCCCCGAGAGTCTAAATGGAGCACCAACAAACTGGCTATTCTGAAGCACATACTTCAGGTAGAGATATGCAACTCATCCAAACAAAACCAAGGCAAATTTATTATAGAGTTTTAGAACTAGTTGTTTATTTTGCTAACTTAATTTCCTACATTTCAATGCCAATACCTGGAAAGTATCAAAAGCAAGAAACTCTAATATCTTGACAAGTATTCTGGGATCTCAAGGACATGAATGAGTATGTAAAAAGTGCCTCCCTCTAGCTACTTTTGCTGTTTGTTTTTTTTTTCCCCTCATGCTCCACATTCACTTGGTTCCCTAAACCTGTCCTTCTTAACCTTTTAAGAAATTTTAAATGCTCTAGGCTTTTGATACCTCAATTCCATCATAAACACCCCTCATTTGCTGCTACCCTTGTTCTTATCATTTATTCAGCCAATAACAAAGTATTAGTTCAGCAGAGGACCATTTTAAATCTATTCAGAGGTTCTTTGCAAAGAACTTCAGAAAAGCTTTTCAAAAATCCAGCCACACAATTCTTACTGCATCACCTTTGTCTGCACATCCACTGCCTGACGAAAAGCTTCCATGATTTTCCTACATCAAAGAATCATCAAAACTGTAACACAAACTGTAATGTAGCATAAGCATTGCAATGAAGTGCTACTACACAGGAAATAAATCCTTCTTCATTTTAGGCTACCAAAGCTTTTGCGGTATCATTTATGCAAATAATAGCCACTTGTAATGCTAAAGCTCAAGTAACACCTGAGAATTATTATTAAATTCATGTCTTTAATGCCATAAATAGGAAGCAGGAAGAGGAAGAACTTGATACTGTCACCTGTTCTGATGATGGTCGTTGGCTCCCCACCATGCAGGCTAGCTCTACTGATTGATGGACCACTGATGTCTGTCCAGTAAACCATCTTGTCCACACAGTCATAAGCAACTCCAATAATAACTTTGTCCTGTTGATCAGCAAGCAAATAAGATCAAGCAGAGAAAAGGACAGTGTGGGCAGTCACTGTAGAGTAGCTTAGAACAGTACTTCCAATTGTAAGTTCCTTTTAACAAACAGACACTATTCACAGAGCTTACTCCAAAAAAAAGTACTTATGTTCATTCAAAGAAAGTTCTTGCTAACATCTTACTGTATAATTCCTCATCTGCTTTCTCTCCTTTATTCTTCCTGCATATTCATCACTTCACCCACAATGGCTGCATTTCAGAAGTTACTTAAAATGTATCAATTATTAGCAAAGTAAGTTCATTAAATAACAGTTTTGGGAATACTCCACAAATAAATCTTGCTGGTGGAATGAATATTCTCATAGGGGAGGAAGTGATTTTTTGGGCAAAAAAAGATAGGTCTGAAGATTCGAGTGTAGAGTGTAAGCTCCTTCCAATGCTAATTTATCATGGAATACTGAGTCTACCTCCTTTGCTGCTTGTGCTACTTAAGATTCTCATTCATTCAACAGAAAATGAAAGATGAGCAGCTTCTTAGAGAACTGGTCCAAAAACATGCACCAGAACAGAGATGACTTATTACTGAGCCTACAATAATGCTATAGAGTACTGAACAATCTAAATGTCTTCATGCTGTCACTTCCCAAATACACAACACTAAGACAACATAAAAAAAAAAAAGAAACACTAATAGCAGAGACTGAGAGTTTAATTAAAGTATTAATGAAGAGTTGCATGTTATCTTTTGAAAGCTCTTTCCTGAAGATAGTCCTAAGCTAGACCAAGTAAGTAATAAGACTAGCTGACAGAGAGTCAGAACTGTGTGCCTATATCATCATAATTCCAGTTCTACTAATGAAAGCACTTTCTTTAAAGCACTACTGCAGCAGAACACTGGACAAGAGAAAAAAGCTGAGTTTTGCCCTTACGTACAGTATCACAATACAGTTTGCAGTACTATTTACTGAACTGAATTTGTATAATTTAGTCTGTATTTCATCTATTAGGCCACCATGATATCTGCTTTTGCTAACTATTATAAATACTCTCACTCTGGAATGAAAATACAAATCCCATGTTTCAGGCCACACGAATGTGACAAAACTGGAAGTGGGGAAAGCTTGTGTGTTTCACAGGTAATGGAGAACATCAGGGATTCATTTGCAAGGAAAAAAGATTCTCAAGACAGTAGTAAGAAGTGTGGGAAAAATATCTACCACCCACTGGGCCTGCACATGAAAAAGGAAACAAGAAAAAGATTTTCTGTATATCTGCAGCCAAGAAATGCTGAGAAATGACTGAAGACTAGGAATAGATTAAGATGTATGACAAAAATTTGAGAGGAATAAAAAAGAGCTTTAGGTCTTGCAGGTCTTGCAGATTTTTACAGCAATGGAAACGTGAGGCTAGGAGTATTTATAAAGTCAACTGTTGGAGGCATATGAGATCACAAATATTAATTTTTTTGGCCTATGATCTACTCTTTAAAAGCAAATGACTTTTTTCTATAGCTGAGTTATCTTTTTTTTTTTAAATAGTCAGGTCAAAAATTCAGTGTCAAAGTGCTGAGATACCAAAATCTTAACAAAAAATAAAAATTGAGTTTGAAACTTAAATTATCAAACACCAAGATGACAAACAATCACTTTCATCTGCATTGCAGCTCCTCCAAGACACACTGGTTTTTACAGTAGGTTACTTACCGGAACATGCAAAAGCGCTTTTGCACCATTTTTCTTCATGTTGTTTCCCTCCAATGGAACATGTTCAATTTTCCCACTTTGGGCAAAAAGCAAATGTGTTCCTGGAGGCAGTGGTATCGTGTCGGGTCGAACAGAGGGCCCAATACCAACAGGAGGAGCAGCTGTGCTCAGACCTTGTCCATAGAAAAAGAAACAGATGGCAGCAAAATTAGCTTGTGCAGTGTAACAAGGCGCCTTCTTACATACAAAGACAATTACAGACAGGCTTCTGTAGGGAATGGCCTGATAAGTAGACACTAACAACTCTAATCAGATGCAGAAAGACTTTTTTTTTTTTTTTTTTTGCCTTTGCTGACAGAAGAAAGCCATTGACATAATAGATCTTTTCATGTTCAGCTCTGTAATTGCTCCTTCCTTTAAATGTTCAAAAAAGCCTATCTTATTTTGCAGTTGAAGTGATGAAGAGGTTGGAAGGAATATCCTTCATCTCCTGAGGCAGCAGCCATTTATCATACATTCAGAGGTTCCCAGAGGGCAGAAACTTATAGGGGCCTCTCACAGTTTCAAAGTAGGAAAGAAGTCAGAAAACCATCTCATCAGAGTTGTCTGGATGCCCTGGCTGAAGGAAAAGCATAAATGGAGCCCTTCATAAATGAAGGGCTGCAGCATGAGGCAAACTGTCACTGATTCAAGAGAAGCCTGCATTGCTTTCATTCAGTGCTACATCTCAGGGGCCCCATGTTTGGGAAACAGTGCACATTGGAGAAGAGACACCCAAAAGAAACAAGCTCTTCAGCCACTTACATGGTGGTCGAACTCCTGGGCCACTTCTGGTGCCATCAATCTCATTTCCATCTCTATCCACACACCAACAATATCCAGTGCTGCCATGGCACTGAGTGGGTACATAATTCCCATGTTCATCACACTGGGGAATGAACTGACCAACTCTTATTTCTCTTTGGAAGAAAGTGCCTCCACTTCCAAGAGCTACTTCTTTCTCGCGCTGGCATTTGGTCTTTACCACTCCTATGAAAAAAAACAGACCAGTGAAT
Organism: Lagopus muta; assembly: GCF_023343835.1. NCBI lineage: Eukaryota > Metazoa > Chordata > Aves > Galliformes > Phasianidae > Lagopus > Lagopus muta. The sequence goes on from NC_064434.1 coordinate 72,562,063, forward strand.
GTTTGTGCTTCAATTAATAACTATGCTCCATTAGCAGTTACCGTGTACTTATAAAACATGTATTCTTGCTATTGGAGGAACATGATACAAATGTAGAAGGTATACACCACCAGGGCACCTTCAGAAACAGTCTGCCCTATGTAGATTTAACACATTTGCCATGACTCTACATAATTTTCAATATTTTTCACTGTTCAATTTAAAACAAAACAAGAAGCTCCCTTGCAGCTTCCTACATTGAAAGGTCATAAAAGAGAAGCTGGAAAATATTATTTCTCCTAGAAGTACATTAGCAAGAACATTCTGTCCAGCTTGTGACCCCCAATGTCTACTTGTTTGGCAAATACCCATGGACTTCAATATGTGACTAATTAGCCAGGCTATACAGTGGACAAAATTTTTTTGTAATGCTAAAAGTCAAGTTTCCCTTCAGAGGGACAAGAGAAAAAAAATCATAACACAAAGCAGATGCTGAGTTCTCTATAGAGCCTAGGAAATGAGACAACTTACTGCTCTGATGCATATTAGATTTTTAAAGTTGAGGCATCAAATGTGAGAGCTCGCTTGATGCTTTTGGACCCAAGAAAGGAACAGCAAGAACAGATTGCTCAGTTCCTGGTAAGGCACATAAGCAAGGCTGTACTGAAACCTGGAATACTACTATACATAGAGAGAAACATGTAATACGCATTGGCTATACGTGTTAATACAGAGATTACAGAAGAAAAATGGTTTTCCATATTATCAAGAGATTCGGGGATCAGTTTCTTCTGGTTTCAATTTTACAAAGCAGTCTGTACAGAAGAATAAATCTTCCTTTGCTGTTACATGTCATGTAATAGGGAATGTCACCTAGACAAATATATCCTTTCAGATACCAAACAGCTCAGTGAAATCAACAGAATACAATAAACTTTTTCCCTCTCCACACAAGTAAATCTGTGCCATTTTGTCCTTACACTTGAGACCTGAGGGGCTCTGCGCAATGGGAGAGAAAGATGTCTAATTATGGGGGGGAATAGCCTCTTCCTGATTTCTATAGACAGCTAGAAATACTTAACAAAAACTGTCTAACACTGAGATCAAGCATTACACTTAGATTTACTTCCTTACTTTGACATTGTCTAGTGGGCAGTTAGCTATGTCTGTATAGCTCAGAATAGACTCAGTCCAGCAGAGTAAGAATCTAATCCCACGTGCCTATAGACTACTGTGGTGTAATAGCAAGACAAGAACCAATAAAATTAAAAAAAAAAAATGTTACGCAAGCAAAAACTTTGGAAAAGTTCTGTGCACCTGGACACAATTAGAGAAATACAAATGTCTGGAGAACAGCTCAGTCCAAACAAATAAAATACTTGGCCTCAGCTTTAGTGTGGGTGGCGAGGAGTCTTGAGTCAAGTTACAAAATCAAACCCTGAAGGAAAGTCTACATTATCTCAAATTTTGTTTATAGCACTCAACTCACTACAGGTAAAAAAAAAAAGGTAAAAATGAGAAATATTTGAGTCAGTGGAAAAAAGTAATTAAGTAGTGGTATTTCTAGCAAGCTACCACATTACCCTAGTTTGGTTTTAAATTTCATTTCTTTATTAGGGCTCTGAAGGCAGATACATAGCCACAGATCATGTCACTTGGAAGAGAAATAGGACACAAAAGATGAGAAGGATAAGACCTCATTACTGGGTAAATAGAGCTCATTAAAATCAACACGCTGATTCACGCAAATAAACGGTTGCACTTGGAATACACCATGTACACCAGTCTCTAAAGAGAGAAGAGAGGAGCTCCTGCAGCAGAACAGAAATGCAGAGTGCCCAGGATGTGACATTCAGTAGGCCACAGCACACACTAGTCTAGTTCCATGGAATGGTGCCCCCTGAGCTCAAGCTTACTAACGGTTGGATATATCCATTTTAGAAGTACTCAAGCTTTAGCAATAAGATGATGTTCCAAGAGCAGCTATTGTTCTATTAACTCTCAAAGAAGAGAGGAGTAGCCGTGAATGATCTTCCTCAGGAAAAGAAATTTGTATTTAACATTTTCAACATATATTTTTTGGTTGTTTTAGAAACCAGCACTAGCAGTGCAGAATTTAAAACTCTGGAAAACAGCACAAAACTTGAAAAAACAAACTGTAAATAGCCTGGATACTGAAAGTGGCCCAGACAAAAAAGAGACATATACACATTCCCCACATAAGCAAAGAAATAAACAGAATTGGGGTAAAAAGCAAATCAACACACAAACCCATATGCAAACATTCAAAATCACTTTTGGTCATAAAGCATCTGGTCATTGTAGCAGTACTGCAGAAGATCATTTATGGACTTAAAAAAAAAAAAAAAAAAAAGAGGCTGGGAAAGCAGGATGAGGAACAGGGATTTGTGGGACTTCTCCACCTTTTAAGAGGTATTACAGACTAATGCTCTACATCAAATTTAATCAGTTTGTGACAGCGTTCAGATTTTTTCAAAGATCTGATATAACTGCTCAAAGAGGTTTTAATTCACAAGCTGAAGACAGATAAGTGATAATAAAGCTCTGTCCAGTACAAGAGTACCCAAAAGAGTACTTTTTGAATTTCCAGTGTAACTCACTTTATTCCCCAAATATCACAGTTATACCAGCACTTTTAACTGCCCTTCTCAGACACTGCCAAAAAAGGAAGAGAACAAAACAAAACAACACACTGCCCTTTGTCCATTCATTTTGCCTTGCAGTCCATCACTTGCAGCATTGCCCGTGTGTTTTTCACGTGAAACAAACTGTGTACAGAGCACCAGCAAATGGCTCTAACGGTCAGACCCCCCAGTCCAAGAACCCAGATTTGTTTCTGTTTAGTAAACAGTGTCTGGGGTCTGCAGGGGTAGAAACACTCAGACATCTGTTTTTTTGAAATGGAAAAATGAAGCGTGAGGAAATAATGAAGTACAGACATTCTTAATAGCTGTGAGCAGTGAGACATTCCAGCATCATTAACTCTTTCATTAACCTATGGGTTTACTCCTACAACATTCACTTACATACAACTCAAATCCATTTTACTTGTTAGTCTCCTTGCTTTGAGTGCAGCCATTCAGCAGTGGTAAAGTTCAATAGTATGTTCCATATATTAATAAAGGCACCAAACAAGCAAGCAATTGAACATATTGTTTGGAAAAGGACAGCAAAAAGAACAGAGTAATTCAGATGAATGAAACTTTCCATGCTATTAACAACCATGAAAGACTTCAGTGATTTGACCAAGACTAATTAGATCAAAACTTTATCAGGTAAAAGGGGAAGAAAGGCTCTCTAATGACATCTGAATACAATGGATTCTCACCTGGAACCTCCACCCTGAAGTAAGTTGGTTTACAAATTGGGTGCTAAAGTAAACTAAGCTGCTTTTTGCAGAGCTTCAGAAACTTGTTTGATTGCAGCTACTGGCAATGATTAACAGTTGGATATATCCATTTTAGAAGTACTCAAGCTTTAGCAATAAGATGATGTTCCAAGAGCAGCTATTGTTCTATTAACTCTCAAAGAAGAGAGGAGTAGCCGTGCTTGTTGTAAACACTGCCATTGCCACAGACCAGCCGGGCAATGCAGATACTCCTACTTTAGGCAGGATTCAGCCAACAGCAGGACTTCTCATCTATAAAACTTTTATTTCCCTGCTCAGAGAATTTCATGAGCACAAACAATGCGAGTGTTTCCAAAGCATGTCTTCTGGTACAAAACTGAATTAAAAAACAAAGAAAATGTGAGACATGTATGAAAAATATGAAAATCTGGCAGACCCCCACCTACTAAAACATTAGACATAAGAAAATTATCCATTCAGGTAACTGAATGCAAGGGGATTTGATGATTCAGTTATTCTGCCAGCATACTAAGAAACAAAGATATACCAAGCCTGTTACACAAAAAATTTACTTAGCCTTAGCCTGCAAACAGACAAGCATTCTGAGCTTCAAGCAGCTATAAGGGCCAAAGAGGAGCCAGAGGCAGCAGCACTGCTGCAGAAGAGGCATTCCACATGGTGCTGAGGCCCAGCAGTGAGGAGTCCAGTAGCCAAGCTGAAAAGAGAGTCATCCCCATTCAAGCTACATTTATATTGAGTATGAAAACAAAATCAAGAAGCATCTAGGATAAGTAGAAAAATAATATAAAGCTTCAACAAAATAGCACGGTACACTTAGCAGTTGAGTAGATAAACTGACATATGAAAAGGTGTTGTTCTGAACAACAGCAACAGATATGCTATCACATATACCCAGAAGAAATGAAATACGCTGTGGTAATAGAGCTGATTGAATTGAATTGATTGAATTCAATTATCAATCTGCCGAACTATCTGCTTCAGCTACAAAGGGGAATGTGCCAGACATGAAAGCAGTATTTCTCATTCTGCAATCCTTCTTTAAGAGCCAGAAGTCCTAAGGTTTGATTTTGCTTCAAGCTTCTCACATCAAGGTTCTCCTTTATGAGTAATAATCCTGTTTTTATCAACAGGGTCATTACATGAACGTTTCAACCTTGGTCAGAAACACCAGGTAGTTCTCTATTCATCTGGCATTAAACTGAAAACATTCATGAACATTGGTGCATTAAAAATAAGTTGAAAGCAAAGTTGAAAGACTGACATAAAAATGGAAAAAGCTAAAGCTTCAGAATTAAATACCACCACACCTCCCACAATTTACCTACAATGGAAACACTCCATGATTTGATGTAATATATGCTGTTGAGCACCTGATGAAGTCATGCAAACATGATTTAAAACCAGAAATCACCCTGTGATTTGTTTTGTTTTTCCTGTAAGTCATCCATCAACTCTTCATTTTGAGGCATTAGTACCCTACTATACAAGAATGACAGAACTTCAGAATTAGGGAAGACAGTGGCAAAAGAGAAATAAGTTCAGCAACACATCAGGTAGAGATTCAGGTAATTCAAACAAGCACTTTAAAGCCAGCAGATCATTTGATACAAAGAAAAGTCTCAGTTTTGAAATATCAAGTATTTTGGACATCATTAAAACAGTGCAGAAGCTGATTTATAAAGACAGCCTCCCTCCTCAGTCCTACTGCTTTTTGCTTCTTTTCCCCTTGGCCCTGTGACCTTTTTACTGTTGGCTGTACATTTTGAGTTTCAATCTGTGGAGAGGTGCAGTGTCTTTAGCCTAAGAGCAAGAATCTCAGAAGCTGAAATAGGTTCAAATGTACCGAGAAGGTAAGCTTTCTTTGTTTCCTGGATTAAAGCATTCAGCTGTCATCTAGGTTTTTCATGCTTTTGAACTGGAATAACTGTAACAATGCTACTTTGAGCTTTAGTATTCCTCACTACTTCAAGGCCCAAACTAGACTGCAAAAGCAGAAGTGTGGAAAGAGCTTTATGCTAACTAGGGAATAAACTGAGTAAATACAGAAAAATCTAGGAGTTAATTAGAACCAGCAGTTAGTCGTTCTGGACTCTGGCTGACTACACTTGAAATGCAGACATCCAGTTCTTGCAGAATACAATAGTACAGATCCTTTGGTTTCATCCTTCTCTTTTTCTGGTGTTCAAGGCCAGATTGGATGGGGCCCTGGGCAGCCTGGTCTAGTATTAAATAGGGAGGTTGGTGCTCCTGCCTGTGGCAGAGGGGTTGGAGATTCATGATCCTTGAGGTCCCTTCCAACCCGAGCCATTCTGTGTGATTTTCTCCTGTACTTGTTGCATTTCATTTACATCGCCAACAGTTCCATGTGTTTTAAGATATGTGACTATTGTTTATGGAAAACAAAATTAGTCTGTGGTCAAATCATTACATAAGGCAAATTCAAAAGGTAGCATCAGCATAGAGCTGAGAACTGCCTGGGGGGAGACAAAACATAAAACAATAACTGAGCAGGAAAAGCAATAACAGTCAATAGACAGACACTGGCACAAGCTTGGTGTTCAGACCTCAAGGGACACGAGATAGAACAAAGCCCCCAGTGAGACAAAATACAATTTTTTTCCAGAGAACCATATATTCTCCAATTCCTAAATTGCATTTATGCTCTAATTTTCAAGAACTATAAAATTTTACCTCCTAACACACACTGGAAACCATCCCCACGATAACCTGCCTTACACTGGCAGCTGAAGGATCCGGGTGTGTTGTAGCAGAAAGCATCTGGATGACAGCGGCCCTGCTGACATTCATCTATATCTGTAAAGTAAAAGATTAGTCTTCAATAAATATTCCTCATGACGGAGAATAACTAACAAACCAGAGGGGGAATTTGAGTGCAAACCTGGCTTATTACTATCAGGCTCCTATTTTAGGCCATATGACTAGAATTAAAGACTTTTGGAAGAATACAGAAATGAAAAGAAAAAGCATGCGTATAATTTAGATTCTGGCAGTTGGCAAATCCTTCTACCCTGCTGTTCTCACGGGTACTGGCACTGTAAATTCACACAGGATTTTAGAAATGTATGCCCATAAAAAAGGAGAAAGAGGAAAGGAAAAATACATAAATGCAAGAAGAAAGGCTGAATTTGACCAGCAAGATTTTTGATGTGTTTAGGTAAAGCTTCTCTCCCACTGCACTCCGACATGAAATACAGTATAAGATTTTTACAGATTCTGAATTCTGAGCACTGTGTGTCACCACCTTAGCCATATAAACCAGTACAGAGCAGACAGTTCCAGCATGTGTGGATCTGATCCCCTAAATGCAACTACTTCCATTTGTGCAACTACCTCATCTTGGACCTGCTGGAGAACAAATATTGAGGAATGAACTAAAAGCGGGAGAGTAAAGAACAAGAGCTTACAATGTTTGCCTACAGGACATAAGGTACAAATCTTCCTATTTTAAATCCGTAGCAACTACAGGAAATTGCAATGAGCAGCCAAGTTGTGCAATGAAGAGTATGAAAAGACACAGCAAATGGCACTACTCACCCTCACAGGCACGTCCATCTCCAGAGAAGCCAGGGAGGCACGTGCAGATGTAGGCAGACCCACCAGTGTACACGCACTGAGCACGCTGAGGGATGTCGCAGCCATGTGTGCCCATCTGGCAGTGGTTTACGGCGTATTCAACAGCTGCAGGTTAGACACACGAGAGAAGAGAGAAAGTCTGAATTTTCCTCCACAATGTTTGAAGCTCGTAATACATTTGTAGAGAGCACAGCTGTGAAGGCTCAGAGAAGAAAAAAGAAACACAGAAACTGTTTTGTTTGGAGGGGTTGCAGTTTTTGTTTTGCTGTATTTTAAAGCTCTTCCATTATGCCAGTGTTAAAACTTATTGATGTTCTACAAGGTATTGACTGCCTGCAGCACCTCAGAAGTGTTTGTTAGCGTAAAATATAACAAAAAGGCTACAGCACCCATAGATCCTAACATCTATGCGAGTTTTGTTTATAAAAAGGAGTCCTCAACGAAGAAATGTAAGGCATCTCTCCTAAAGGCACCTCACACATTGGCTGAGCAGCCAGTTCATTGCACTGGGAATTAAAATATCCTGCTACACTAACCTAGCTTTGACCCAAGACTGTCATCACTTGGCAAGAGATGGGAGATGTGACTCACTTAATCGGAGGTAAACACATTTGTCAGCTCTTGGAGAAATTTTGACCAACTGCAGCAGCTGGGGCCAGGCCTGCAGCTTTTCATGATTTTCTCATTGGTGACAGTGCTGATATGCTGCAAGCACTGCTCTACACACAACAGTACTTTAGGTAGTCGCTGGAGCTTTGCCTATGCTTACCTGTTATGTCAGAGAACAGGAAAGGAAACCACTATATTTGAAAAAGAAAGAGGCAAAATAACACAAAAAGGTTAGGGCAAGAAAAATGTGGTTTTGCAGTGAGCACGTCTAGGAACAGATTTACAGCTGCTGTAAGAGTCCACTGGGGCTTTCTTTATGCAATTCCTTCCTAGGAGTTGACAGGGGACCAGGACCAGAGTCCACAATGCTCCTTTCATCGCAGTACACAGATGGAAACTACCACAGTATCAGCAGGGGAAAAAAAGACAAAAAACTGCCATCACAGTCAGATCTGGAAACAGATATTTTGTTCATTTCTCTGGAGGAGACAATGTCATTGTAAGAATCATTTTTATCTGTTCTGCTTCACAGAGCAAGATTTAGATTACAAAATAATCTGTTCAGAACAGCATTAGCCTTAGAGCTGGAATTCCTAGGGAGCTCCCAAGTTCTGTTATCCCTCAGTCTACAAATAGAAGAACCAAATTCATTTACAATTCTCTTATTAACACAGCGAGTCACAGAGCTGGTATGAAAAAGCTGCGGTTCCACATCAAACCACATAAGCAGAAAGAAGGGTGCTGTTGCCCTGTCTCAGGTTCAAGTCATTCAGGGGCTGTAAACCAACAGATAGAGAAATGAGAATGCTAAGTTTCTTCAGGATTGAAGAAAGAGATCACACCAAAATCCTTCAAGCTGGGCAAGTAGTATCTTGGCACTCTTCTTTCACGATTTTGTATTTTATTTCTATGCAAAATCTGCTATTAAGTCATGGTATAGAAAAGACAGAAGCATTCAATAAATGTTTCCATTTTGTACTCAAAAACATTCTGAATGGGGAATTTTTATCAGATAGAAAACAAAGTTCTTCAGGGACCCTCTTCAGTGCCTAACAGTTGGTAATCACTAACTGCAGCACAAGCTCCTACATTCAACTGGTGTTAGAAGCCAGCATGACCCCAGAAGCCATCATCTGTTTCTGTAAGACAAGCTACAACCCAAAAGCCAGTGGGCAGTGCTTTTAAGTGTGAAACTCACCAACACAAGTCCGCCCATCTGCTGCAAACTGGTATCCATCAACACACTCACATCGGTACGTTCCCGGCTGGTTATTGCAGACTGCATTGCTGCCACATGCACCTGGCTGCTCCAAACACTCATCAATATCTAGAATATTATACAAGGATTGCTGTCACTATAAAAACACCTTTAAAACCAATGCCAGAAAAACAGAGACTGCGTAAGTGTTAAATAATAGCAGGCTTGTGTATCTAATCCACATCTTGGATAGTCTACACCCCTTAGAAGTAATTAGCAACCGGAAAATAAGTTTTCAGTTAACTGTGACCTCAGCTAATCTGCACAAAAACAAACAAACAAACAAAGAAAAACCACAGGAGAGGTTTTATAGAGGAGTTGGCCAGGAAACCAGGGACGGAGGAGAAGCCTTTGGGAAAGAAGATGCAGGATAACTAGGAACTTTAGGAAAGAATTCTCCTTCAGTTATCCATACATCAAAGCCTAACAAATTGAGGTTGCTCTTTAGCACAGTAAATGACAAATACAAAGAATTTATGTGTATTATTATGTTAAAATCTGGAGTAACAGGGGATATAACCGTTAAATTTGGTTCTAAAACACATTTTAGATCATATATACAGTAATTATTTTATCTGCAAAATCTTTTAATTAATTCCAAATCTAATTGTCTACTAACAACTATACGTACACATGTAAGAGGTACAGATCCCAAGCTCAGAAGCTAAAATGATCTAAGATTTTATTAAACTGTGCAACAAAACAGACACCATCTGTAGTTCAGTTAAACTGCAGAGGTTCTGCTTCACTACTTTTTACTGCAAGCTGTGTACCTCACACCCCAAAAATGAAATTTTGGAGGTCTCCAGCAAGAAGGCTCCTGTGAAGTTTATGCTACGACCTGGAGCATGCAGAAGAGACTAAAATATGAAAAGAAGGGAACTTCATACTGTAAAGGTGATGATGATAATGATTTATCATAGGTTTTATTTTAGGTTCAGATTTCTACACCTAGCAACACATTTCCTTGCCAGGAAGATAACCAAATAAAGACATGGAACTTTCACTATTTGGGAAGCTCTTACAAAACATCTCAAAACCCCGCCAAGTTACTACAAAGAGAAGATCTTAGACAACAGAAACGCTTTACAATGCTGGGAAACAAACTTGCCTGAAGAACAACATAAGTATTTGGACCTTTGGTCCTATAGACTTGAACAAAAGGGATTTTCAAAGCATATCCTAAAAAAGATTATTTCATTGGGTTCTGATACCCATGCCCTGCATGCATTCCACATTGCCTTTAAGAACTTTTAACTTAGTTGACTCATATTTACCGGAATTTGCAGAATGTTGCACTTCTTACAGCTAAGTCTCCACAAGTCTTATGAGAAGAGGAACTACATAGGAAAGATGCTTTGTAAGCTAGCAAAACATATCCAGGTTTGACTCTTCAAGACAATCAAACTTACTGACTGTGATTAATCACACATATTAGCTACTCCAACATCCCTTTAACCTACGATTCCTCAATCTTCTTCAAAATGAGAGTCAATACATTCCGAGCAAAACAAATTATACATTTTCTAAAGAAAATCTTCTGATACCATAACAAACGTTTCCATCTCCACGGAACCCAATCGAACATTCACAGGAGAAACGATTCCCAGTTCCTGCACGACATACTGCATTGGTGTCACAGTTATGGGTACCAGTGTAGCAAGGATTCCGGCTAATATCAGCAGAACCATCTGAAAAGAAAGACCATATTTAGCCATGACAAACCTATCAAGTAATCAGACTCAGATAAGGTCCAGGAGGACGCTGCTTACAGCATGAATGAAACAAGCAAAAAGCTTTTTTATTATTATTATTATTATTTTATTTTGCATCAGGACGAAGGGGATTGATGCAAAACATCAATCCCAGATGACAATGTCATTGGTATTTTTTGTAACTTTGGCAAAGGACCATAAAAATTTAAAAGAAGAGTCACACAAAACTCACTAAAAAAAAGGAAACCTAACCAAGATAAAGCATCTTCCTGAAATTAACCTAGACTCAAAATGTGATTCTTAACAGCTTGCTTTGCTATTTTTAATTGATTGAACTTTATTTTTTGAACAAACAGAAGTGAGTATCGTCCCTTCTGTACTTACCTGTTAAGGATTTTCCTATTGCTCCTTTGTTTTTATTCTGATTTCAGTAGACACAGAAAAAGTCTGGAATGTTCTCCTAGAAAATACATTTCAGAGGCTTCCCACCTTACAAGTATTGTTCCATGAATCAAGATAAACTACAGAAACTAGCTTTTTCAAAGATAGACCTTTTTCCCCTCTTTTGCTCTTTGCTCTAACAACACACAAAACAATTGTTAATAAAGACCTAGGTATCAAGTGAAGAAAACTGGCACAACTTTACACCTCTAAGCAGCAATATATTCAAGCTAGTACGCTGAGAGTACTTCAAGAAGTTAGACACAAACTTCAATGGATTTCAGGAAAAGAAAAATACCCTTCCCCAGGTATAACCACCAACTGCAACAGTCTTGTTTCTCTTCTTAACTGATGAATCCACATCTGCTAATAAACGTAACTAATCAATTTAATTAATACTCAGCTAATGCAAACTAAAAGAATACGGAAACATACTTTTAATAACAGTAGTGACAAAGAAATACTTTGAATTCATACATACCACTGATGGGGCCAATGGAATTGCTCATAGCATAACGCAGAATTTGCTCATCTCTGTTATACAGAACAAATATACTGTCCACTGAGAGCTGCTGAGTAGCAGGAGCAGCATGGAGAGTGTCATCATGAATGCATTCATCAAAGGAGATGGTTTGTCGCCACTGATAGGCACCAGTGTATGTGGAAGCAACTCCATCCCTTTCAGTCTCTGTCACTGTGTACTCTCTGGTGGATGATGAAGTGATCACTGCAACATGGCAACATACTCAGATCAAAACAGAAAGCAAAAATCTCTATTCACTGCTATACGAATCCAATTTCAAGCAAAGGAACAGGCATTTGGTTGGACTTGTTCTGTGCTCAGCACAGTTGTAAGGGATGGGACACAATTTATTCTGCCATAATTTTAAAATTCAGCTAAAATGTATGGGTTGCCAGGAAATGAAAGGAAAATTCAACTCAGGAAACGTACAAATTCCTTTAGATGAATCTGCCCAAACAACTCCTCCAAATCTCTGAAGTTGTTCAGCACAAAGTAGAATCTTCCTGCTGCTTCTATCATTTCATAGCTCATAAAGACAGGCAAAGCAGTAACAGGGTCTAAGTACCAGGTACGAAGGTCAGATATCAGCAGATATAATGCAGTGATGGAGCAACCACACCATTTAAGCTACCTGTAACAATCAAAGTGTGCCACTAGAGGAAAATGCTGCCTCTCATATCCAGATGCATTTAGGAGCACTGCTTACTGCTCTTCCTCTCTATTGCTCCTTGATGGCTGGGCTGGCTGACCAGTGGGAACACTATAACATCACTTTGTTTTTGGTGGGTTGAGACATACATTATATTATCCAGGAAAAGGAAAGTAAAGAGAGGAATATTCCACTGTAAATGGCAAAATGAAGAACTACTCTCTCACTGCATCTCTGAGACAAGGAAGAGAATTACTGAAGAGATAACAGAGGAAACTGATAATGGAATTAAGAGTCTCTTAATCTTCTAGACAGTTGTTCGAATTCTGCTCAAATAATACTGACAAATGCTTGTTACAGACATAGGGCACGGTCACTGAAGTGCAGCTCACACAACACTAATTGGTTTGCATGGTCTCACTGAACAAGATTAAAGCCCATTTACAGACGTTACTACAAATAGGTATATCCCAGTTCAGCTCCTGCTGGAGAACTATGGACTCCACAAAAAGCTTTGCAATTTGTTCGACTACCACTGACAGTGTAAAAAATGAGACTAATAAAAGAGAACACGTAGCGTCAGCTCAGACTCACATTTTTTCAATGGAAAGTTTAGAAATATCTGCACACAAAATCCACCTTCTTTTGGAACCCAATTCTAAGAGTCAAAACCACATAAACTGAAAGTCACAAGCGCATCTTTAAGAAGGTAATGATTATCCTTCACTCTAAGAATTGTGCACTTACATCTCAATTACTTCTTATGGAATCTTACCAGAACTAGAGGCGTGATAGAGTTCAGTGTAAGGTTCAATATGGACTGATGCACCAGAGGGGACCTCAGGTACTCTGCCTTCCATTTCTGTGCTGATGGTAAGGTGACCATGCTCATCAATTCCACTGAATTTCTGCTTTATAACCAGCTTCTCATTGTTGCCAAGAAAAGTGACTTCAGTTTGCCGTGTAAACTCTCCACCTACAGCAATAGCATTGGTTAAAGCAGTTAAACTAGTTAATAGTGGTTTCTGAATCCTTCTATTCGCCACAACTGTTTCTACTAGATGAAATTCAAACTATTTTCTATAAGCAAGCTTTGATGCAACATAGTTGTTAATATTCTGAATCCTTACAGAAATAATTTCCAAAGACAAATTGATAATGTCATAAGGAAACTCTCTTAAACACTGAATATGCTACACTGGGAGTGTAACTGAAGAAGCAGTTAAAATAAATATATTCAGAAGAGCTAAAAATATTCACCTTTTCCCTCTTAGTAAAAACAGCAAACGAGCTATATATTTTAAAGAATATGTCTATTCAGAATACAGGCACTTAATAACACACAAACAAAAAATCCCCTACATCTGTTTCTAAATAAAAAACAGGTGAAATTGTATGCTGTAAATTCTGAAACAAACTTCAAACACACACACAGACGTACACACACACACACACACAATTAAAATCCCCAAACAGTAAGTTATATTCAAGTAAATTCATAGCACAGGGTTGTAAAAGATAAAATTTAAAAAAGAAACACGTGTTCTCCTAGGGCAGATTGAACCTACAGCTTGAATCAAAGTGCACAGACAAACAGATAATGCCCTGAACAGTTTTTTAAAGCTATATTTATGATCTGAGGCTTCCTTCAAATAAGTTAGCAGGGTTAGTTGCATTTCATACAACATTTTCTCCTACAAAGAATTTCAGACTTGCAAGAGATCAGACTTTCATTGCGCTTTGCTTCATTGGCACAATCAGGAAATAAATATGTTAGATGTCTTATAAATGTAGGGGCAGGTTTTTTCAGCAGCTCTGTGCACTCTATAACCAAAAATCAGATATGCTTTAATAATCTCTTTCTTGTATGGGAATGGGCCAATCCATTCTTCTCTAAGAAATTTACATGCTTGTGCAGAAACTGTAAGATAAAAAGCCCAATATGTAAACAAGAAAAACAGTGAGGAGTTTGGTAACAAAGCAATCAATTTTCAACTCAGATTAAATAGGTATTTGTCATACTGCTTCTATATATGCATTTCTTATCTCAAGACAAGGGAAAGTACAGCATACTTTTAAAACGTAATTTTAAATTAAGAAGTTACCAGTAATGCTGAATCCATTTTTATATCCTTGCTGCTCCACAGCAAACATCCACCCTATTACACCTCCAATAGAGGCAAGAGGCAGCAAAGAATAACCCAAAGCTTCTGGGATTGTGCTGATAGCAGTATAGGCACGTCCATGGTTCATCACAACATATGAGTGGAGATCGGTGTTCTCAAATGTAACTGGAACGGGGTTATTTCCTACAAAGATTCGTCCTTTGACTTTCCCATTGACCCTCTGAGGAGAACCTGGGAAACCAGTGCAATGCATCAGTACAAAACGACAGTTCTCAAATACTCTACAAGGAATGAGTTCAGAGCACCCTGTTCAAAGATATCAGCGTCAAAATGAATGGCAAAAAAATGCCAACTGAATTCAGCAGACAGGAAACTCTCTACAGACAGTGTTAGCTTGGTTACATGTGTATTGTCACATTAGTTAAGCAGTCAAAATTGCCTCCAAAAGTACCCTTTATCCTCATTAACAATTTTTCCTCCAAAGACAACTCTATAAACAGATCATGCTATTACAGTATCTACAGTAGCAAGATGACACTTCATATCAATACCTACTGAATGTAGATTTGCTCATTCCATACTAGAAGCCTAACACCACTAAGTGATCAGAGCAATCAGACTACCTGCCTTCAAAGAAAATTCGTTAGAAGACTGTCAGTGTTTTACTGAAGTAATTACTTTGGTTTACTATTTTTCTTCCATATAGTTTTCTAAATGCATACAAATACAAGTTGCATTACCTTCAATCCTTTTCTTTCTCTGAAAAACTCAGTTTTATGAACTGAAAGCTGTGTAGTAGGTTTTGCTTCCCTTCTTTATACAACACAAAGTTTGCAGTCAGCTAGTTCAGCTGTTGAAATGCATCTATATTCTGAGTCAAGTCACTACAAGGATTACAAGTGTATACACAAGAAATTCCTTTATGGATCTTACACAGGAACAAAGTTTAAATGGGTATCTAACAAAAATCCGGCAGATTAGCCCTTCAGTAAAGAAGCTTAAGAGTCAGACAAAGAGGAGCCATGCTCTTCATTGATAATCAGAGTTAATTTGTTCATCCCCTTTAGACAGCCCTTTCTAGAGTGACTACATTAGGTTCTACATTAGATTCTAAAACACCAGAACTTCACAACTAATTCTAACGGTAACATTGGATGCTATATTATGAAATTATTTCAGTTACAGAATAACTTTTTTTTTTCCCAGAAAGTTGCACAGTTCATATATTTGGCTACTTAAACCAGTCTGCTTCATTTAAAAAATACAAAACCATCATCTCAGAAAGTATAGCTCACCTAAAACACCTCTCAAAACATCTCTAGTGATAACTCTTCCAAAAACCACATAACCACGTCTTACTTTGACTAATGAAAATAGGTTGCCTTATTCAAGAACATCAAGCGTAGTAGCTGCATATGCACCCAATTTTCAGAAAAGTTACCTTCTGCTACACATTGTCTGCCATTTCCTTTGTATCCAGCAATACAACTGCAACAAAATCCATTGGGGTAATCTTTGCAAATAGCATGAACAGAACACTGGTGGCGATTGTTAGCACAGGTCTGTTGGACGTCTGTGTGGTAGCGGAACACTGTAGAAAACACCAGACATGTATACTAAATGCTTATTATATCTCTATTAATACAGAGCATTCAAACAGTCATGATGAAACTAGCAGATGATCATTTTAACCTATGCTTGCTTCCAAACCAAAACAAAAAGGAGCCTTTTCAACTTCAGAACAAAGAACATCAGTAAAGGACCCAGGAATATGCACCAAACACACGGTAATCCTAGTTGGCCCATCCTATTATTAAACGGAAATAGCCATCTATTTCAAGAAACAGGACCTGGGTAGTCAGTCACACTGCTTTGAACTTTCTATAAACACTTCCTTGCAAGTTAGAATTGCTAATTCTGCCACTGCAAAAATTGAGGCCATGCAGCCTTACACCAGCAAATGATTTTTACAGCAATCGCTGTCCTCAACCTTTATTAAATCACCTGAATTCATTAACTCACAGTGAAAGGAAAAAAGCCAGGTTTCAGTAAAAATGATCATAAAATCTTTACTGGGAACAACCAATTACTTAAGATATTAATGGTCAGATCATAAGTTTAATAACAGTCTTGGATGAAAGACACAAAATCAGCTCCCACTAAGAACACGTCAACATCAGGAATACCATTATCCCTATGGAAGCTTTCCTTAGGAGAGAATCAGGTTCCACAGGCACTGTGAATCTGCTCTCCTGTGAGCCAGACTGCAGGACTATTTTACTAGACTGGCAGGATGAGTCTGAGGTGACATTCAAGATAAACTCTCCCAAATGAATGACACAAAATTGTTAAAGGTACCCAGAATGTCACATCTGAAAATCTGAATCTTCTTGCTTCCTGTCTGTATTAGAACAATCCAAGCTTTATAAAAGGCCTTACCTATACCAGTTTCATCAAATTCTTCCACATCTATGACCTGGGGTCCCTGTGGGGGGAACTGCTGGGCTGGGAACTGGCGAGGTGGAGCTTTTGCTGTTGGGAATTCACGATGACGATAATAAGATTCAGTCGAAGGTGTTCCTGTTACATCTTGGTATGAAGTTATAAAGTCCTCCACAGCTAACTGAGGAACACTGTATGTAACGTGCTGGTCCTCTTCTGTACTGTCCGTGCTACTGGTGACGTACTGTGGTCTTATTTCAGTGGAGCCATAGTCTGACACAAATGGTCTTGAAGTCAACTCCTGGTCTTCTTCACTGGGCTCTAGACTCGCCAGAACATTGCTGACCTTGGCAGGCACAATAGTGTCAGATGAGCTACCAATCTCGAACACCCAGACACCTCGTCTCCCAGCATTGCTGCTTCTATCAGAGAAATCACAGGCCAAATCAAAAAAAGGTCAAATGCATGTTTTGTGGTACTCCTATCATACACAAAATGCTGTTCTTCACTTAGAAATATCAGGAAAAACAATTGATTACATGATCTTAAACTGAGACAGGGGAGATTTAGGTTAGATATTAGGAGGAAGTTCTTCACACAGAGGGTGGTGACGCACTGGAACAGGTTGCCCAAGGAGGCTGTGGATGCCCCATCCCTGGAGGCATTCAAGGCCAGGCTGGATGTGGCTCTGGGCAGCCTGGTCTGCTGGTTGGTGACCCTGCACATAGCAGGGGGGTTGAAACGAGATGATCTTTGTGGTCCTTTTCAACCCAGGCCATTCTATGATTCTATTATTCTATGATTACCTTATCTACATAGCACTACACACCACATAGAGTTCATTCAACTATAAATCACCACTGATAGTTTGGACAGCATTTTTTTCTGCAAAGGTGGAAACAGAAGGAGATACTTCAGTCACAAAAATCTTGCTAATACCTGTTAGAACTTTCTAACCCACTCCCTTTCCTTATTGCTCATTTATTTTTTCCCACAAAAAAAGAGTTCATATGACACAGTATTAAGAATTAAAGTCTGAAGTGGTCCAATTTCATAAGGTCCATTTTTAGCAGCTCCTACCAGTGGCAATGGAACTATGGAGTTTTGACAAATTACACCTAAGTCCTTATGTTATTCAAGATGATGAGTATCAGCAGCAGACTTAGGACATTTCTTATGCAATGGCTAATGGAATCTTACTATCTCCTTGTGAGTCATGACACAATTCAGAAAAACATGCAACTCCTTGACACTTTCTTGATAAATTAAAACAAACAAAAAAACATACTCATGCAAGTTTCTAATGCTGTCTTCATCATTAGCAATGACATTGTAGGATCCTGGATTTTCCCAAAAGTAGTAGTTTGTGGAGGCCTGACTAAAGCCAACCATTGCAGGAATCTTTCCATCATTATTCTTTGAGTACGCACTATAGAACTGCAAACCATCTTCTGGGTAAAGGAAAATAGCATAGGAACTGGAGTCAGAAGAGGCTAAAACAGCCTGGAATGTGTTCCTCTGTGGAAAAAAAAAATAAATCCTTTTACTCATGGAAAAACAGTCAAGACAGACAATAAAATAACTTTTTTTTTTTTTTTAAACACAAAGACATTTGAATTTCTGTAACACATAATGAATACATCATGTACTTTACAAGGGAACAAAAAAATAAAATATCAATATTATCAAGTTCATGTTCTGTTGAAGCAGTTTTACAGTCAGCATGCATAAACATTAAGCAGAAAGCATTACCAAAAGTATGTTAAATCTCTCAGCCATAGAGGCTGCCTACAACATAACATTTCTAAGCTCAATTACATGCATTGCATGCTTTATTGTCATCTTAAAAAAAAAAAAAGAAGTGCTAAACTAAAGTAACTGAAAAGATGTAGAAAATTGACACGAATGTATTGGTAAACAGAATGTTAAAAAAAAAAAAAAAGAAAAAAAAAAAAAAGAAAAAAGTTCAACTTCCACATTGCTGCAATTGCCTTTTGCTGTCCAAAAGCTCCTACAAAGTGTGGGAACCATCAAGACTATATCTCAGATATCAGCTATTCATTGCTACAACCGTGCAGAGTCATTACTGTGAAAACAATGGTTGTGTCAAGTTAGGTGCAAGAAATTAATCCCTGACAAAACAAGATTTCTAAATTGTGGTAATGTTCTCAGCTTTATCCATTGCGAGCAGGCCCATCAGTTGGGACAATTATAATGTATATTTTATCTCTATGAGATCCCTGCTGAACAGTATCTAATATGATTCTGAAAGAGAAAACGGATTGCAAGTAATACAAAGAGTATCCCTTAGCTGCTTCTTCATTCAGTACTAGATAGAAAGTATGAGACTTTCTGAATACAAGGTCATCTCTCCAAAACAGATGCACAGACTGAAGTTCCTGTTAGTCTTTATCGGGTTTTAGATAGTTTGGTGTCAAAATGACTTCAGAGTCTGTTGAACAATGCAAGCAAAAAGGACTACGTTCCACAGATGAAAGGCAGGAGATAGCCCAATATTTCAGTTATTATCCCATCACAATTAACATTTAAAGCACAGCAATGTCAGGAAATACAAATAAGTCAGATATTAAGATTCAAGCGTTTTCTTCCGAATGAAAACTTGTAGAAGCTTGTGTTCTGTTACAGTCTTTTCAACTAAAGAACTCATTCTAAACGGTGCTAGACTAATTTAAACACAAAGGAATTTGTCTTCAAAACAGTAGAAAACAGTGTTACACATCAGCTGGACATGCATCCAATACGTCTTAGAGCTCTCATTTACATTCACCTTTTCTTCCAATGTAAGATCTTCTCCAGGTCCCTGGTACGGAGCCACGAGCTTCCAGGTAACAATAACAACACTGCTGGGATCAAAAGCAGCCTCAGGAAACCCCCCTTTGATATAGTCTGATGCGAGCTGTAAGACATCTGAGGATGAATCTTCTCTGTAATAAACATTTCCACGTCCACCTGTCGTATCCAGATCAGCCATAAAAGGAGCAATAGCTCCAAAACTGACTGGGAATTGGCCAAGATATTTTTCTTCATCCTTAGGTTCATTGACTGCAATAATCCCATTTGTGGCAACCTAAAAAAAATGATATTGTAAGATAAATACTGCTTACAGTGATTGTCCTCCATATCTGTGTGATCTAGATCACAACACTTTTCATTGCATTTCTAAAAGAAATTGAGTCTGAAGTTAGTCTTGTGTTTGGGGTGGCCAAAAGTTTCTCTTTCTTTTAGCTGTTACTCCTGCAGAGCAGTTTCACAATGGTGTGACTGAGGACAGGAAAGGTGAAGCAACTGAGTTACTTTATTTGGTTAAGTAGTGATTCTTTTCTGTAGCAGATATGGGACATCTTGTAAATTCCCTTACAGCAGACTGCCCTGCCACTGTACTGTGGAAGACTGTCTCTTACTTGGGAAAAAACAAACAAGCAAACAAAAAAAACCTAAAGGGTATTAAATAAAAATGAAACTCTTGGTCTGAAGACACAGACCTAGTAGCAAGGCAGGTTATACCAGCTGCACGAAGCCAGACATTTACAGCTCCAGAGCTGCTGCCACACATGCAAACAGCCCACCAAGGGGCAGAAGTCCCAAAGCCAACATCACAGGATATGACGCTAAAAACAGCCACCTCCCAAAGGTTTCTCTCACTCACTGTGTGTCCCAGAAAAATAAACCACCACCGGACCTTCTCACACATTTAAGACAGTTATAATACTAAATGGTCTTTATGAATGTTTGATGGGTGTGTTAACGCCTACAGCAGCTTGGACTACAAGGCCACCCAGCCCAGCAGCCTGTACCAGACTGCACCTGTTGGCTTTTAGGTTCAGAAGAACACTAGAAGGGCCCAGATGCACTTCTCCAGTCAACCTCCATCCACACGCAGCTGAAGGGATTCCCTATGCTTTGACTCATCCTCAGTGGGTTTCCTTCAAGTATTTGTTAAGTCTTCCTTTCCACATATCTAAACATCATGCTTCCACAAAATCCTTTAAAAAGGAATTCTGCAGATCCATGACTCATACCCCGACGTCTCTTCTACTTTGTTTGTTTTCAGTCTGATTCCCTGCTTCCTTTCATGGTCCCTAGTTCTTACATTGGGACATATGGCCAAATCTGACCCAATTTCTTTGCTACGTAATTTCTCCTTCAGATGAAGACCCCTAGGCTAATTTGCTCACTAAGGCAACAGCAAGAAGACATGTTCCATCTTTAAAGTCAGAATTTAGAGTCAAATTAAAGTTTTCCTCTTTCTTCTTGCTTATGCATGCAAGCACCCCTACTCCCGCTGCTCAGATGGATGACTTGTGTTTGAAATATTTCATACAAACTCTTTGCTCTTCATCACATCTGGTGCGTGCAAGACTGCATGGTCCCCCACCTACAGTGGCATTTAATGTAACATTAAGAGAAAATACAATCCGGACTAGTTAATGTCACTGAACAGAATAGAGATCATGAGAAATGACCTAAGGTTTGGTCTTCCTCTTTTCATCCTTTGGGGGTACACTTCTGACTATTTCCTACTGTGCTAGAAAACTGAAATTAAGTATTAATTAAGTATTAAGTAATTTAATGCAGCGGAGACAAAAATACTAGCCATTCTCATTTTGTGTTTCTACTTTATAAATGAGAGATGGTTCAGGTTAAGGAGAATGTTTGGTTGCTAGCACTCTATCACCAAGAAAACATTTGCAAGCTATTAGATGAAAATAAATACACTGGCTGAGCACTTTGTGAAGAGATCTGAATGTAGAGAAAGAACATTCATCATAACTAAAAAATGTTTTTAGTCTTTGCATTTAGCAGTACATACATATTTGCAATATGAGAGCAAATTGCATGATTTAACTTCATTTCTTTGAAGCTCACATTGATACGTTAAAGCATGAACCCCAAAACGCAGAGAGGTAATTTAGAATAAACATTGGATTTTATTAAAGCATGATTGCAACCTGCTGTGGGGAAGCTGCTTTGGCAGGGGGCTGGACTCATTGATCCCCAGAGGTCTCCTCCAACCCACCTGTTCTGTGATTCTCTGATCATTCTCATCAATGGGAAAGGGGGAAAAAAAAAGGCACCAGGTGGGCATTTTCTAAAGGCCAGCTGTAGAGCACATCTTTCCTTTTAGGGTACAATTCTGTTTGAATGGACAGGAACTAACACAGATTTATTTTTAGCATGTTAAACTTCTGGATTACATGCATAGCTGACATACGTTCATAATCTGTAGCAGAACAAATTACACAGTCTATCACAGTCCTATCTTGAGAAATTAAGTGAGGAGAAGGACGTAAGAAGCAATGAAGTACTTCTACCAAAAGAAAAAGTGGGTAGCAAAAAAAGTTTCAGACAAATGGCATTTTTTCCCTGTCCAGTTAGGAGGCTTTTTAAGGATATGAATACTTCTGAGGAAAAAAATAAAAAAATAAAGAGCTTAGCAATTGAATTTATTCGTATAAAGCAGGGTCAGTAGATTTAAATCAGTAGAACTTTCTAATTAAAACATGACTAATGATTAACTTAAGCAACTCAAAAATTAACAATTAACAAATTGCACCAAGCTTGACTTAATGGACTCTGATTCCTCCCTAAAAAGAAGTCACTTCCAGTCTTTCAGCTTTTCCACAGCTGTGAGCTCCACTGTGAACTGGAAAAGTCTGAACAGAAGTGTGTTATAAAAACAAATAGGTCAGAATGGGCTAGCAATAGGATTCAGCATATAGAGCTCTCATAGAAAAATAGAGTATGTGAAAGTCTCGTGTTTCAACTTATGTTAAATAAACATTCTCTCTGCCTGCCATGAAAAGAGCTTCGTTGCTGGGGATTTTATGACACATTGATAACAAACAATTGTTCCTCAGAGGTCTTTGCCTTTTTATCTGCATGTAGAGGTAACAGCCTGGCTCCCCAGCTGTTGGGAAAATAGGGAGAATCCAATAATCCATGAATGCTTTCAACCAAATGAAAATGAAAGTTGTAAAAAACAAGCACGATTTTATCGTGCAGAATCGTACAGAAGTATGTACTTCATCCTGAAAACTCAAAAGCTTATGAAAAACATCTTTTGTGTACTGTATATATGCATTTTATACCATGCTTTAATTTATGAACTTGGTAATATTCACTGACTGCTGGAAACCCTTGAGAAAATTCTGCTTACTGAATAACGTCACAGAGCTCAGTAAGCACTCACTGCCAGCATATAATAAAACTGTACTCTCTGGAGGTGCATGTAAGGCTGCTCAGTACCCTTCATGACACGCAGACTCCTTTCTCTACCCCATACATTTTCTGCTGTGCTTCCACTGAGCAATACTTGTGACAGATTAAACACGAGATAAAAGCCTCCTGATAGCACGCAGACTGATCCTAAAACACCTCTGCTGATCAGATGTGCCCAAGCAATCATGCTAAAAGGGCCCAAAAGCTGATTCTGGAATGACCTCTGCACCCACATTGTTCCAATCCAAAATCCCTGGGCACACCACAGGCCCATACCGAGATCACCAAGCTGAGGAAACCCAGTGGTGTTACCCAACGTGCTGCTCTTTGGGAGCTCTGTCCCCTCTCTGTTGTTTATCTGACATATCACTGCTATTATCTCAATGCCTGACACACAGGTCGCTCCCCTACCTTCCAAGAACACGTCTGTGCCTTGAAAAGAGCATTTCCACGTGAGCTGGATAATCAGTGACCCAGCCAAGAGCCTGGCAGGCAAGGCCATGAACTCGGGGACAAACTGGAGGCTGGACACCCCTCACGTTTCCACCCTTCATCTTCACCACCAGCCTCAAGTCACAGCACCCACTTCAGACAGAGGCACAGCCTGAGTCCTTCAATCTTTCGGCACAGACTCGAGCACGTGGGAACTACACCCAACCTTGAATGACCGCGGCCACGTGGGGGTCTTGCACTTTGCAAGCACGGGAACTGAAAGGTGCCGACTTTCTCAAGCACGTCCATTAGGATCGGTCCCAACCATCGGCCTCGCTTCACTGTAGCCAACGCTTTCAACCCCGCCCTCAGGAGCCGACGCCTCCGCGAGCCCCTCGCGCACCACAGCGCTGCCGTGCGGGCGCGCGACGGGGTCCGCTTGCAGCCTACGGTTCTCCCTCCGCGCTGGGGCTGCGAGCAGCTGCGGTAGCTCAGCGACCTCGGCGTGCTCGAAGCACAACGAGATGCCGTCCGCACGGAGCGTGCCTGCGGACGGCGCTCGTCCTGGACGGGAACCGCGCCGGACTGCGGACCGCCGCCCGCCCGCGCCGGGGCTACAGCGAGAGGCAGCGAGCGCTCGGTACCCCGCAGCCAACGGCTCAGCCTCCCCCCCCCCCCCGTCCGCACTCACGTAGAGGGAGCGGACGGCGGCGCCGTAGAAGTGCAGCGCCGTGCCCAGCTCCAGCGCCGCCGAGCGCGTGTCGTCGCCGGGCTCCAGCGCCGCATCCCCGCGATCGGCGCCGTGCGGCAGCAGCAGCTCCGCGGGCAGCGCCAAAGGCAGCGCCAAAGCCAGCAGCGCGCAGGGCGAACAGCGCGGTCCGACGCCCATCCTGACGGCTCCCGACACGGCGGCGCGGCCCCGCCGCTATAAGTGCGGACAGGGGGCGGGCCAAGGGCGGTTCTGAGAGGGGAGAGCAGCCCCGGGACCCCACGAGGCCCAGAGGGGCAGGGTCTAAGGAGGTCGGTGAGTGCTGCGGCGGTCTGATGAAGTTGCAGCGCTTCGACCCCGTCCCCTCGCTGGTGGGGTTGCTTTGGAATAGCTGACATACTGAAGCGGAACAAGTTAATAACTCGATGTGAAGCAAAACTAGGGATCCCCGCACCACTTTCTGGTATCACCTTGACACTATCTGCTCACTATCAGAAGGAAACAAAGAAATGCACAGAAAAGTGTTTTGTAAATTAACCTCATCCATGCCAGAGCTTCATCCAACTGTAAAATAAAACTCATAAAGCAGTCACAGAATCATTAACACGGTCAGAAGAGAGCAGTAAGATCACCGAGTCTGATCATCAACCCATCCCCACTAATGGGCCACCAACCACATCCATCGGGGCCACATCTATATGTTTCCTGAACACCTCCATAGATGGTGACTCCACCACCTCCCTGGGCAGCCCGTTCCAATCCCTCACCACACTTTCTGAGGAAAAACATTTCCTAAGATCCAACCCAAATCTTCCCCAGTGCAACTCGAGGCCTTTACCTCTCATCGTATCGCTTATTCCTTGGGATAGGATGCTGACCACTACCTCACTACAACCACCTTTCAGGGTGTTGTAGGGACTGATAAAGTCTCCTTTCAGCATCCTCCAGAATGTAAATAAAGTCTCCATTCTGTAAATGAAACTTCACTGATGACAGGAGTTGTACAGAAAAGAGGTATGGGGCATTGAAATAAACTCCATGCCTTCCTGTTTCACAGTCTGGTCCTGCTCTCAAGAAACACCCAGAATCAACAGAAAATGGATGAATTTCATACATTTTTCCAAAACTCTCAAGCAAAGACATCTCTAGAAAACAACAGCTTTTAAGGAATATATCTGACATTCCCACAGAATGTTTCTTCATCATCATTAGCAACAATGTGTGGCTGTATTTCATGAAGAAGCTGCTGAGAGACATTGCCCAATGCTCTGGGATGATGAGAAGCCTCCTTTCTCTCCTCACCAGCCAGTTCACACTGTACTTTCACCTACAGCCTCCCTCCGTGTATTCACAGCTTGTCCATTTGTAACTGGTGGATTTGGGGGTACCTGGCTAAGGGCCAGGAGTTAAGGGCAAGCCGTGCTTGTGCAGTGCAGCTTCATAGCTAAGAGAAAGTCTAAATTAAACCCTATAACACTTCCAGTACCTTCTATGTATATTCTCAAAACACATAAATTTCCATTGAGCCTCAACCCCACTCTTCCTCAATACAAAACTTAACTTGAGCCAGAGGAACGTCAAAGCATAGAAAGGAAAATCTGAGGGTGAAGTCTTCCTGCCAGATGCATATGGTTCCTTAATGTAATGTCCAGAATTTGGAGGGTAAAAACCACTAGAAAAACAGATTTGTAGCAAATCTGAAATGGATTTGAAGGCTGTGGAGTTAACTGTCTGGGCACTTAAAACAGAGTGAGAGCTATGATAAGGCAAATCCCTTGTTTGTGAGTCAGTATATTGAGATTGTTTGGTCTATTTTTAGGTTAAGTGGAGGAATGCAGCATTTCTGTTGAGTAAGTTTACTGCGTATGCATCTCCCACAGTGATGAGTAATGAGAACTGTCAGCTCTCAAGACTAAAAACTATTTTGTTTAAGTTGTCCTTTTTAGCATCACCAGAATATCCATCATGCAAAATCTTCCAAAACACAGCTCTTAAATGCCAATAATATTGCATTTTCAGTGGCTCACGAATTAGACCTAGCAGCTGTTTACAAAGCAGTGTGGCTCTCAGAGCAGCCAGTGAGATCCTGCACAGTACATGAGCAGCTTTTATCGAGTTACTCAGACAGAAGTGACCTTTTCTAAAAGGATATGACAAAACCAGCTTTCCAGAGATTGCTTGGGAGATCAGAGATCTCACAGAAGGTGCACTACTGGACACAGTTTGAAGTGGAATATTTTAAAAGATTAGAGGATCTGAGGGAGGGATATCATTAAAGAACAGAGTTGTGCACTTGGCTGGACAATAACGGGGAAAAGATTTGATCTCTCTCTCCCAAAGATATGAAGCATCTTTCATTCAAGTATTTGAAGGGTGCTGCAAAACAGCGGGAGGAACTGCATCAGTGAGTTATGGGGAGTACAGATAAGCAGGGATCAAAATAACTAAAAGAAAGCATGAAACCAAATAGCAGAAGACATTTCCTTACCATAGGATCTATTTTCAGGAGAATCAGAGATCAAGCATAGTGGAAGCAGAATGACAGGAAGCTTTGAATAGACCATAGCCAGACTAATTCATTGCAAAAACTAAAAATATACTGTCATGAATAATTCTATATTTGATCCTGGAATGAGGCAGCCCAACAGATTTTTAATCAAGTTTCTATGTTGATGTGGCACTACAATAGCTCGCAGCTATGCACACACATACTTGAAAGGTTCCACTGCCTACATGTAAGGAGATGTGGAAAAGAAGATTGCAGATAACACCACCCCAACCTCCTCCCAGGATCTGTGAACAGAAAAGGGGTGCCAGAGAATCCTCTGTGCTAGCTTGACTGGAAGAAGGAATGCAGTGACCAGGGTCCTCATGGTGATCATCAGCTGTTCAAAGATGAGGAAGGATTCTAGTGCAGGGATCATCAAAAGACAGAGTAACCATTAAGAACTAAACTGGAAGGAATTGATCGTTTGTGATCATTTCAGGAAAGAATAGGACTGAGGTCTGCTGAAAAGGAACATTTTTAAGAGGAAAGGTTATAAGAATCAGGTCACAAACAAAGGCAAGGCTGGCAGGAAGATGGCAAAGTGAGCATCATGAATTTAAATGACTGCCTTGGCACTTAATAGTTGCTGTTCACTGGAGTGGGAGATCATGAGATTCCCTCTGCAAGTCTAAATGAGCCTATATCATTGTGGGGATGATAAGATTTAGGAGCAGTTTCTAAATATATATATATAATGTTTTCCAGCAAAACAGAAAGAGACTAATTCTGAAGCTCTGTTAGAAGCTCGAGAAGAGACGCACACGATGAGCAATATTAAATGCAACTCTCTACATCAGTGCAGGGTACAAAAGATCATTAAGTGCCTCCATTTTGTCTCACTGGGAGATCTTGCAGGGCAACAAATCTTCCTTGGGAATGCACATCCTGTTCTGGAGAGCAGCAGGGCAGCAGTGGGGATGTGTGACAGTTAGCCAGTGACCTGATCAGTAGAGAGACTGCTGGGATGTAGCAACGCATAGCAGTCACAGATGAGTAGCTGTGCACAGTGGGGGAAGAAGCTTGGGAGAAATACTGGTTCTCAAGCCCCTTCCTAAGCCATCTGCTTGGAGGGAACACATTTCCAGGGTTACCCATGAGGTTACACTCACACAAGTGTGTGAACACTTTTCTTCATCTCAGCCTATAATGTTGAAAAAAGGAGATGGAAAATGAAATAGAGAAAATATTAATATAAAGAAATTGGGTAGATAAAAATAGCCTCTGTTCTCCTATCTGTCATGTAGCCACATGGAAAACATGACCATTTTTATTGCTTCCTTTTTGATATTTTATCAAAATATCCTTCTGGTATCCTAAAGCCCGTTGACAGAAGAATGGAGCTTCTAATCCAGGAAAAACACAGCAATTTTTGTAGTAACAGAGTTAGAATAGGGAAGAAAGGTACCTAGTTAGCCTTCTATAGTTAGTTAGCCTTCTATAGTTAGTTAGCCTTCTATTTAAATTGTGAGCGCAGCGCTAACTATTCCAAGTCTTACTATTCTGTCATTATCTAGAAGGTGAGCTTTGTGCAAAAAGACTCCAAACAGACACTAAGAAATGACCGCAAGTTTGTTAAAACGCACAGGAGTCAGGAAGACAAAATGTATGACCAGTTTCTTACACATGCAACTAAATGATTACAATATGAACATTGTTTTCAAACAATGGGAATGGGATGTGGAAAAGCAATTTGAATGGACAGGAAGGCAGATACGGAAAAGGTATCCTTTATCTCCTGACTACTCTGAAACTAAAGGAATAATAACCTGGTCTTGTACAGATCTTGCCATGCATGCTTCAGAGCAGAAACAGTGAACACAAGGAAAATTCACCTCCTTGTAGTCTAGTGATGGCATAGTACTTAATGCGTTTCTTGTTAAGCCATCACTTCAGATTAAACTTGCATCCAAACAAATTTAGCATTGCTAAATTTTATATTCTTGTATTTTACTTGAGCATTTACTTTCACTGCATTGAACATGAATTTCAGTTGAATGTAGAACACAAAAAAAGGAGTGGCATGAGTTCCCTGCAGCAGAGCTTCTAGATGGCAAGCAAGAAGGAAAGAGAGGCCAAGTACTTTGCTGGCAAAGGCTGGAAATTCATTGACAAATGGTTAGTACAGAAGGTCAGCCTTAGCTTCTCTATGAACATTCAGAAGTGCTAGTAAAGTCAGACACTCAGGCACAGTTTCTCCTAGCAGCCAAGCTATTATAAGAGTACATGATTTCTCAAGTGAGTCTAAATAATCACGACAAGTTAAAAACGAAATATAATTCATTCTTCTCTACCATGACCTGGTGATCCCTTTCAGAAGGAAGAGGGCTTCTTTCTGAAACTTATTTAGCAGTGGAATCCATTGCCTACGGCAGCAAAACCTCAGCAGGGAGGACACATTACCTTGAGCAGTTGTGAATAAAACTGAAACCAATTTTCACTGAGAATAAATGGTGCCTTGGTACAGCAAAAGCCAACAGTTTGAATCATTAAAAAAACAACAACAAGCAGACAACAGAGCAAGAATGGTTGAGGGAAGAAATACTTTGCCCTTAATAAGAATGAGGTGCTAAATGTGCTATGTCTCAACACTGGATTGTAGTTCATCTTCACATGTAAAGATAGGTGAGGAAGTGAGAAAGCCCAACACAGATGGAGAAGTGTTCATCCATGCTTGGCTAGACTGTACACTAGATACTGAACTTACAAGCAACTTCTTCATAAGTAGTATCAAGAATTTACTGTATATTTTTAGTCTAAAATTCTAATTTGTGTGCATAAAGATACAACATTTTAAATCAGTTGAATATAATACCTATAGTCGGCTGCAACATATCATGCATTTCACCTATAATACTGAAAAAATACTTTTTTTTTTTCTTTTTTCTTTTTATAAACTGTATAAAGCCTGAAACAGTCCAGACCCCTGAAAATAGGAGTAGTTCCATGAATTACAGCTATTTATTCTTCCTGACCTAAGGACATACACTGCTGTTCACTTCGCTTGGAAACTGCAGACTAATGTAAACAGTGGCCCACTCCCTTCTTCCCAAACATAGTTGAGAGCTTTAGCCTAACATGTAGCACTCTAGCTTTGTCACAGAACAATAATAAAAAAACAACACGAGGATCTGCATTAAGCAACTCTGCACAGAAACAAGCATGCTGCCTGTGAGAAAAGAGGCAGCATTTGCAAACTGCAAGGTTGGTGAGATAACTTATTCGTTGAAGAAGTGACGGGACAGGAGCAAGAGTAAGAGCTCTTTCAGCAAAAGGTTGCTGAGAGCAGTGTGTGCTTGCAGCCCATACTCCCAATTAGAAGAAAGATGGGGTGCGATTCCTCAGGCAAGGGTTGGTTGTGTCCAAACAGTGTGGACACAACAAAGCTTAGGCTAACCCCTAGGCTTTGCTGGCTGTGTCCACACTAGGCAGCCCTTAGCCTGGGACCTCTGCTCGGTTACAGTAGCTCTAAGACACACAACAATATATATATGTATATAATATATAATATATAACATATAATATATGTATATATATATACATCCATATATATATATATATATATATATATTTTTTTTTTTTTCCTCAGAACATGGTGTCAAAAATAAAGCAAAGCATTATACACCAGTCGTCTAGTTACAGCACAAAACTGCCATGTCTTCCCTGGTTCTTAATGCCCCATGAGCTCTCTGAACCAATCATGACATCCTCCTCTTCTACCTTTCCCCCCCAGCAGCCTTCTGCTGCATACCACTATGTCTCTCCCAGCTTCCTTCCCAGTCTTTTTCCGAGCAGGCTTTTATAAACCTTTGGGGAACCCAGGGCTGACCCACTTCATGGCTCATTGACCAGTTCTCATTCCTTGAGTTTTTTCTCAGAGAAACTCATGTGCCTCTTCCTTTAATTGCAAAATCTTTTATGATTCCCTTAAACTTCCTGCCTGAAAAACGTTTGAATGTTTTCCAGCACCACAAATCTTTCAAACCCCAGTCCTGCCAGTATGGGTTATTCTTACTTATGAGTAAGGGCACTAAAATAAAGGGAACGATTTAGGAAAGTGTTATTTTAAATAAGACAATCTAAATCTGGTCCTTAATTCTCTGCTTTCTCATTAAATACATTATTTTTCATAAGTGCATAAGATACATTTAATGCCCTCATCCCTTTAAACAACGATCTGATCCAGCAGTCCCACGCATCTTTAAAGCTATTAAGTGCTATATGAAACGGCCGTGTAGAGACCCATATTCAGCATGCATACACAGCTTTAACAGTCTGAAAATACTTGGAAACATTATTAATAAAACCAACAATGTGGTGGGAAAAAAGTATGTTCTATGAGATACGTTTTAATTTATAAAAAGACTGGTTTTTGTGGATACTGGTACTTATGTTTATATCCTCTGAGCAGAGAATCTAAGTCCTAAAGAAAGAGCCACAGCCTTTGAACAAACAAATACATTGTGCTCTTCCTGAGGGAAATCTACTGCCCTCTGCTTCTTCCATGTTAGTAAGTACAATTCAGTCATTGAAGTATGTGGCACTGGACTTTTCCTCATCCAAAAACGTCAGTGTTTGCTGCAGCTTATTCCCTGCAGCAGAGCTCAATTCAAAGCAGATTTTCATACAGCAATCACAGTTTTATAGTGAAAGCACTTATCATGATTACTGTGTCAAGTCTAAGAACCTCTCCCTTTGACCTAAGGAACAGTATTACTCCACAAATAGCAAAATGAAAGCGCCAAAGGAACACAGCTGGTCCACCTGGCAAGCCAGAAGACAGACAGGAAACTCAGCAGAGGTTTCCTGACACCAGAAGCAGCTTTCAGAGGCAGAGCAGATCATGTTTCTTCCCAAGGCAAATGCTGCTTTCAACCAATAACCCTCTCTGCAGGGATCCAAAACCCAGCAACCTCAGGAGAGCTCACTAGTTTAACGTATTTAGGGAGCTACCGCATAACAGACTGCATGAGCAAATAAATCACAAGTAGAATATAGAGACAGCTTTTTTTTTTTTTAAGGTGAATATGTAACTGTGTTGCTAGCTGACAGCCTGACGAGAGGGGCATATCACAAATTACAATTCAGTAAGCATAGAAAGACAGAACATTTGCAGCAGCTCCCGTTTTGTGAGGCAGAATTAAAAGGCTGGTCTTAAATATCTACAAGCTGTTTCTGATCATTACGAATTGTGCCATAACTTTGAACACAGGAAATATGTTTCAGAGTGAAGTAAAACAAACAGGCTGACTTCACACAACAGCAGCAGCGCATCTCCCCTCCAACAGCACAGTATTTCTCAAACACCCAGCTGTCCAAAGACAACAGAGCACAAATACAGAAGCATTAGAGAGAAGCTTCTGCTTGGAACAATTCTCTCCCAAATAGCACCTTGACATCAACAACATTTCACATAGCCAACTATAAGCAAACCCAACTTCATGTTCTTGTTTGCTGACACTCACTTTCACATACCCACCAGCATGCCCTGCACATTTTATGAGTGTTCTCAAAAGCCTGGGAACACTCCTGCCTGAACGTTTGCAACCTCAGTCCTTGTATTTATCTCTCTTATGTGTTACACTCACAGAAGAATGTAAAAGTACACTGCTCTTATTATTTCACTGCCACTAACTTTTTTTTTTTCTTTCTATTTTCTAACGGTTTTGAACATTTCCTACAGTGTAGCATTCTCTCAGTTTCTGACTTCAGCAGAAATCCCCATCAAATCACCAAGACCTCTGCCATTTCCAAAGAGTTCATCTTTGCTAAAGGTGCTTTTCCCCTCTGGTAGCAGCAGCCCCAGATCTCACATGCATTGGCTGAGCACTTACTGGGTTACTATCCCAGCACCAGAGCCAGATGCAATAAGCAGTTGCTAGCGTGGTGGAGCTGGGAAGAGGAAGTCTGCCACTCCTGACATTAAGGACACCTTTTTTCAATGGAGAAGGAATGAATCAGGGTAGGAAAAGAGAGGATTTTGAAGAAGAGTCAAATGAGGATGGACTAGAATGGTGGGAAAGAGGACCTTCACTATTTAAGTCAGAGGATCCAAAACCAAACCCTTTATTGCCAGAATTTGTGCATGCAAATTACTCTATTCACTCTAAGAGGGCTGATCACACAACAACAGCAAGCAGAAGAAAAATGTGGGCCACTCAAGTCTGCACAAATTCCCAGAGCTACTCAAAAACTCCCAGTGTTTGCTGACTCTGCTGGTCTTTGAACCCTGCATGAAACATCTCTCTCCTTCCCCCCCCCCCCCCCCCCCCCCCCAATAAAAAACAAGCCACCCAACCAACCACTAACATATCTCTTCTCTAAATATCTCACTTATCTTCAGCAAGGAGAGTGAATTATCAAAATGAGCACCTTTGGCCATGAAGGGAGAAATGCTGCCAGCCAGGTACAAGGACAAGGGTTTGAGGAAAGAAAAG
Source organism: Lagopus muta (assembly GCF_023343835.1). NCBI lineage: Eukaryota > Metazoa > Chordata > Aves > Galliformes > Phasianidae > Lagopus > Lagopus muta. The sequence continues at coordinate 72,595,153 of NC_064434.1, forward strand.
GGCAGGTGTCCCTGATTCCTTAGACACAAGAAAGGCACTGGTGCCATTCAAAGAGCAAAAACTGGGTCAAGTTAGAGCCAAACAAAAAGACAGAGCAGCACATAGGAGGCTTAAGCTGCGTGCTTAAGAGTTACTTCTTGCTGAGACTGACTTCTGCTTCTTCTGCTTCATGTAGTTTCATGTAACTTTTTTTCTGTCTTCAGAATCCACTCAGTGAATGTTAAACAGCACTCAGCACTGCAGGAACTCAAACTGCATTTCTCTCCAATCAAAGATATAATGAAGCAGACACTGAGGGCTCCAGATGATTTTCCCATCAGAGGACCCACAACTGTGAAGTCAACCATTAGGGCTCCAAGCAAATGCTCTTCAATATGCATGAGCTACAGTAGGGGAAACTTAATACTGCATATCTTGAAACCTCTAAAAAGTGACTTTTCTGAGTTGGCATAGGATTGCTTGAGAACAGCCAAGCAGCTACAACCAGCACAAAGGAAGCAAATCTCACCACAAAGGATGCATCCATGCAGCCAAGTTTATGCTATAAGAGGTAAACCTCCATTCAGCAGCTCTGCAGATATACTTGAGCACAGAAACAGCCCAGACAAATACAAACAATTAACAGATCGAGTCCAGGGGCTGATGTTTCCAAGCCTTACACACAGAAAGTCAGACAAACGACCGATTCTTACCAACTTTTTGCTGCCGCAACGGGGACAAGGAAGCAGCAGCAGCACCCTCCGCTGGTCTCTGCCGTAAATGCAGCAAACGAGCCGGTGGGAGCCGCTGCTAGACCTGTTCTATAACTTTTACAGAAAGAGAGCTTTTTACTCAGCATACCGATCGAGCAGTCCCTCTGTGCGTGGTCTGCAGCTGCCTCCAGTCGCTACAGACGTGGCTTTTGTCAAAAGCAAGAGCAGCGATGTGATCGGTCAAGCACAGAACAAGCACAGAGCTAGAGAGTTATTAAGTAGTATCAACTGTGCTCCATACGTGAAGAAGGTACATTCCCCAAAAAGTCGAATGCTAAATAGCACTTAGAGTAACAATTTTATTTCGAAGCTTGCAATAACCTATTTAACTTTTCCTCATCATCATCATTTTTCCTTCCTCAGGATTTCAGGCCATTTGATATACATAAAATTCCACTAAAAATAAGACAACCTAAGCAACTGCTCTCCTTACTGTGCATAAGGAAGACAGGCTTAAGAGTTAACTTTAGCATTCTTTCATTTGACCCAAAAGCAAACAGCAACTCGCTGTGCTTAGCTACATCCAGCACACACCATCTTGTTTCTTCTTTGAATATCAGCCTAAATTACTGAAAATTATTAAAAACTCATTTTGCACAGCTATAGAAAATCTTTAGTCACATGGACATATACAATAAAAAAAAGAAGGGTGAAGATATGGGGGGGGGGGGGGGGGGGAGGAGAAAGCATGAAAAAGCTCCAGAAAGCTCTGTGATTTTTCAGGAGAGTCATGTATTGGTAGAAATCAGCCCAAGCTGCCATATGTGCCCAGGTTTGGAGAAAAAAAAAAAAAGTAGTAGCTAAAAATGTAGCTAAGTAACTTAAATATTAACTTGGTCAGTTATCCCCCCCAGTGAGGATATCTTTAATGAATTTCTCTCAGTCTGACTATGAGACGACACACATCTCAGAATATTCCATACACATTAATCAGACTCAAATTCAGCTGCTTGGTTTCATGCATTAAGGTATTTTGAAACTGTGTATGTTTTTACATTCATTAATCAAATGAATATTATATTTACTTAAGATTTACTTTATTTTTTTAAATCTGAGCCATCAAGATGTGAAAAATAAAAGGCAGCAGTTTCAATGAAACATCCTCCACATGGCAGGGTTCAGAGGGAACACAGCTACATACAGAAGCACATCTCTTAAAACGTTTTAACAGCAAAAATGATTGAGGTCTTTTTAGGACACACTGTCTGTTCCATAAGAGGATTGGAAATCTGCCATTATATTACTGGATTTTGCTCCAAAATAAACTAAAGCCAGCACAGCTGGAGGTGACAGATGCATGTCCAGGGTAAATACCTACTCCTTGCCCTCCTTCCCAGCTGTTAAAGCATTCTGGCCCTGCTGCTTTCACAGCATGTAGTACTGGACTGCTTCTACCCTCTCTTCTCAGCAAAGCTCCTCAGCTCTCCTCATCCTCTGCATGCTGAAATCCCCCAGATGATGCTCAGGCCAAGAATCCCAAATATCCTGTAGTCACAAAGACCTCAGGTACTCTTATACAAACCCCTATTTTTCCAACCTATGTTTCTCTTATATCTTGTACCCTACTAACAACCATATCACTTCCCAACAGCCTGGTTCCTCCCAGAACACTTGTGGTACTCCCCGCTCTCATTGCTGAATGAAGCAAGGATCCTGTGGGCAAAGAGGTGCTGAAGGTAACACTGAAAAGCACTTGCAAAGGGTGCAAGCTTCCATTGACAACCTTAATTCCACCATCCCCTAAGTTTTAAGAACTTAGTAAAATTTTTATTACTTTGTAAAGATGCCTAATTAATATAACAAACATATGAATACAGGTTTATGAAAAGAAGCAAAAAAATGCAAAGCTTTTGGTATGTTGGAATCTTCAAACAACTAATGAGAATTATACAGACAGCTCCCCAAAGCTTAGAGATCTTCACGGGACTTCCTTTCTTCAAGCAGAAATTTTCTTTAATGTAGTTCCTACAATAACATCTGAGGCTCTTCTTCTTCAAACTCCCCTTTTCTCTTTCTTTCAGTATTCCATTTCTGTTGGGTATTTTTTTTTCTCCATGCTTCTACAGTTCCCTGCTCTGATCCACCCACTAGCCAAGTTTTCCAGCTGGGCCATCTCAAGTCTAATGCATTCAAAGTTCTGTCATGGTATAAACAAACATAAATAGCGTGCACAGTCATCGAGCAAGGAGCAATCCTCTTCTCTTTTACTGTGTTAGGAGCAGCATTAGCTCTATTTGGAAACACGATATATTCTTGGCACTCTTCCCCCAACAAAAGCAACACTTTGTTAAACCTGCTCCCATCAACTTTGTCATATATTTTGATGATTTCAGGGCAGAGTTCAATTTCTGCCACCGAGTCAAAACCAGTGAACAAATTAATTGCTGTAGAGGTGCACAGAGCAAAGAATGGGGGGGGGGGGGGGGGGGGGACAATCCTGGTGACTGCTTTGCAACAGAACCAGCTTGGAAGGGCTGCTAGCTGGGACAGGAATCCACCTGTCTGCACACGGCTCGAGGCAAAAGCCTGCAACTGCTTCTGCATCTCTTCCAGGAGAGCTTTATGGAGAAAGCAGGCATCTCCAAAGTCAGTACAAAAAACAAACAAAACCAAACAGATGTTGTTAGGACACACTGTGACAGAGGGAGAAAAAAGAAGCTGTGACCTGTCTCACTCTAGTCACTCTTTCTGAGGCGATGAGCAGAAGCAAGCCCACTGTTTCTCTGGGCCCAGGGCTCCTACACAACCCCAGATGTTGCCCGTACACGTGGATAACCCTAATGGCACCAACTGCCCTCGGGGCCGCGTCACGCTCCCCGCGCTCTCCAGGTGCGTCCTCGTCAGACACAGCCCGGTCCTCCGTCGCTAGGGGGCGCTGTGGTGCCGCAGCGCTGGCGGCCCGCTGAGCTGGCGTCGACATTTTGGGGCGCTGCTGGAGGGAGAGGTTTCCTGCATGAACGTCATGGAAGAGTGAATGGCAGCGGGCCCTGCAAGTCAGCCGGCAGCAGGAGGGTAACAGCACAAGCACATACCTATTAGTGTGCGATACTGCATTCAGAGGATGCATGCACGTGAAGCGAGGAGGGTGCTGTCGGCCAAATCTTTGTTAGATGCTGAACACACAGCAGCTGTGAACTGCAGTTTGCTCCCTGGTTTCAGTCCTGGAGTTGTATGTTTCTCAGCTCCTTACAGATGCCTTACGTACAGATTCGTTAGTAAACAAAGAAGCCTCATCCTGCAGAAACTCACTCCTGAGCAATAGGTTTGACCAGTAGTTCAACAGTTCTCTACCCTCTGCAGAGCTACAGCACATTGAAATTCCAGGCTCCATCATCTGCTGCCAGCCAATCTGGTTACCATTTTCTGCCCCACTACCCTCCCTCCTCCCCCCCCCCCCTTTTTTTTTTTTTTTAGTATCCCAGAATGGCCATGCTGAAGTTCTGTAGGCCTCTCACCACCAACAACAAAAAAAGTGTCTTGATGACTGTTCCAAGGACAATTATACTGCTGAAAAGTTTCTCCAGTGCCAATCCAGAGGGCTCCCTTGTCAAAAACAGCCTCCAAAGGCAGAGGAAACACGAGGCTGCTCCCTAGCATTGCACAGCTCTCTGAGCTCACCTGGCTGTTAGCACTCCTTAGAGCAGCTTTAGGATACTGAGGTTAAAAGAATACAAAACCCTTTAGGCAATAATTGTAGAAGCAGTGAGCAAGATCCAGGTCCTTTTCTTCCAGAGTTGATATCCAGCTGTCTGAACTGGCAAATAATCCGGGCTGAAACAGATAATTTCTAACATGTGGGACTTTGTTAACTGGGAAACAGATGCTTCATATTGTCTAATTATTAGAAACCAAGGGAAGAAAATAAATAGATTTTCTTTGTTGGTTGTAACTAAAAATCATCCTTGCTTATATAGGCTTTTCTTTTTTAAAGGCTTTTATGAAGAGAAGATGTTCTCTGCCAGGACGTGTTGTAGGTTATAGGAAATGCCAGACAGAAGAGTAAGCAATCCTTAGCACTGCTGTATCTCCCCCTTTTTTTCAGGCCACATCTGTCCTCTCTTTTCTAGTCACCTCATACCCAGCTAACTGAAATATCTAAGGGAATTCCCACTGCAGAGAAGTACCTGGTTTCTGTAGTTCCTCTTTTAGGTGTCTTTCCTACTGGGGGGAGGGGAGATTGCAAAGAATGGATAAACCCTAAAGCAGAGGAAGTGCTGAAGGCTAGCAGAGGGGAGGATGTATATACTATTTCAGCTGTTGAGGATTTAATGCCTCTGAGTTACAGAAGCATTCAGGAAACTGAAGGCTGGGAAGAACTATTTAAACAGTGAAAAGGAAGAAATCTTTTTCAGGGCTTTTTAGTCTTACATCTACAGAACGTTGAGATTTCTGTTAATCTGCAAGGAACATACAGCACGGACAGAAATTTCAGAGTTTAAGACTTCTTACTGATACAGAATGAAGAATTCATCTATGAGATTGAGTTTGCTCTTATTGCATGTTGTGCAACAGGGAATTCTGCAGAAGGGACCAAAATAAGTTCATAATCAGCTAATAGAGGCTAAAGTCCAACATAGAACAAAGGCTTGAAAGTTCCAATGCATCTATAATGGAATCTGTCCCTTTCTAGTTTCCACTAGTTGAATAACATGTTTAATTCTCCTAGAAGTTTGTTTCTCTGGTCTAGTACCAAATGAAGTTATCAAACCACATATTTCTTGCTTTAGAGCTACTTTAATTACTCTGATTAGTATGTAAGGGTGAGGTCCTGCACTTGGTGCATAGGCATTATTTCATTGGAAGCCAGTCGAAGTGTTGGCTGCCTTAAGGATTAGAACCCCACATTTGTACTGTTGTACGCCACTGTATGACCTAAATGAGATTAGAATAATAAATCCTGATTTATTATAGGGCTTTATTTAGATACATTTTGAGTACGAGGGTCTGTGTCAGGATTAATTATGAAATGTAGCATGCCCCAGCACTGAGAAAGCTTAACAACACAAGGACATTTTTTCCCTTGAGAGCACTAGTTCCCAGCCTTCTGTCTGGCTTTCGTCAGCATTGCTAAGTGTTGAATGGCCCAGAGATGCTGGATCCCAAAGATGGTGACGTAGTCTGTGACTTGGAGATAAGCCCACAGTGAGTGAAGGATGGAAGTATCCCATTGGCAGCCTGAGTAATCATTCTCTGCAATGCAGTAGCATTCAAAAAGCATCCAATAAGGTTTTCAGAAGTCAGAAATAAATGAGAAGTTACTGTTTCAGGATTTATGTACTGTGTGGAGCAGACACTAGTTGAGGTACCTACCCAGTAGTTAAGACAGGTTCCCTCACCTTTTGCAAAGGAAAGTCCCTTCTTCTCAGTTTTGTAGCCCCCAGCTCTCATCAGGAAGCCTGATACCTTATCATACAGCACACAAATTACAGTGGCCTTAGTATTTGACGCAGAAGGTGTATGCTTGCACAACGGTTAAATTCATCCAGCTTAACAGCCATACTACTACAGGCTTAAGAGGAATTTGCCCTTCCAAGTAGTAGTTTAACCAGAACAGGAAGGAGGTGGGAATTAAAGTTAGTGAACTTCAAGGGTATGGGATACAAACTGAAGAATGAAGGTTTAAAAGTGCTGCGGTAAAGCCAGGTGCATTCAATCAACATGAATTACACAGTATCTTTACTTTCCTCTAAATCCTAATACTCCTGGTCTCAGTCAGCTGGCTGACCAATCCATCTACAGCAGATTTCTATTCCACTTGCTCAAAGATCCTTTACTCTGTTCTCAAAATTTAAACCACGGGAACCAGGTACTGGAAGAAATACAATCTGAGAAATCAAGAAGCCTCAAAAGGATGAAAAGCCTCCGAGTGCAGCTGAGAAAAAATTCTCTGGGTTACCACATGCTACAATTGGAAAGATCAACGCGGTTGATGTGGCAATACAGGAAGTGTAAAAACAAAGCAATTAGTGAGAATGGAAAGGTGTTACAAAGAAAAACTAAAGGTGCTCACCTGTCACCAAAGATCAAGGCTAACAGAGAAAACTCCACACAGAAGGAATCTCCAACCAGAGATCCTTCCCTAGTGGCAGTCAGCCCTTAAATGAGGTCTAAGAGAGGTGCAGCCAGGCTCCACCCCTTCTGGTCACAGAGCTGAATTGCCTTCACCTGTGCTCCCAGGGCTGATCAGGTCCTTTCCCCAGTGATTCAGGCCATGACTTGACGGTTCTACACACCCCAGTATAGAATCAAATACGAAGATGGTTCAGGATCTAACAAAATGTTGAATTACTTTTTTTTCTTCACTTCCTAGAAGTGTTCATTTCTGTCAAACCCCTTCTAAAATCTACACACAACATGGTGGGAGTCCTTGGGTGCATGGTAGCACGCAATGATTCACTCACAGTCTTACCAGCAAGTTCATTAAGTCCAAGTGACATCAAAGACAAGAGCCTTAGACCTCTGCACAGGAGCAGAGCAACACTTCAACTTGCAGAATCCAGATGCTTTGTTATATACTTTTGATCATTTCAAGTCAAATGGCAGCGTGACAGACTGGCTTATCAACCTTTTGAACCCTCAAGCTCCACTCAGGTTTATTCGTTTGGACAGTGACCCTTAGAAAGAAAACAGTAATGCAAACAGATCCTTTGGAATTGCCTAACATCCCTCAACTGCTGGCTGAACTTTTAAAGGGCTGGAAGGCTGCATGAGTAGGCCTATGAAGAAGTTTCTTGTAATGTTACAAAGCAGTTTCTCAATGAAGTTTGGATCAACTGTCAGCAAGGACACAAGGCTGTGACACTGTGCGACCACTGCTCTTTGCAGGAGTCCCTTGACAACTCCTGGCTGGGAGCAGCAGCTGTCTTTATCCATTTACAACATGCTGCTCCTGGATGGTGAGTGGGCAATCATCTCTACAGGGGCACTAATTGAAACCAGCGCTTTGTTGACTGGAAACATCTTCCAGCTTCTCTGCACATTTTGTAGTATATTTCAGACACGTGTGTGATTTTGAACATCCTGGTGTTTTGCTGATGGCGTGTTATGGAAGCCTCTACCTTCATTTAGCAAGTTAGAGTCTTATGGTACAAGCTGCTGTTATAAGTCACTGCTAAAAAGCTGTAGAGGGCTCATCACCACCATAGCAATGTTAGCCACAAGTATAGTCAGAATGTCTGTGCTGAGAGCAGGGTGGTGTGTAACCTGCTGAATTTATTGTCACTGAAGTCTGGCCCCAGATACAATGTGTGTGTGCTGGGGTTGTAGAGATGGATGGATGCTTATGGCAGCCTATCAGCAGAACTGGGAAAGGCTAGGAAGAAGCTTTCCTTTTTTTATAGAAGGAAGTATGTATCAATCTAGGGGAGACCTTTTTCTGGTCTAGGAGACAGAACCTTTCCAGTATGTAGCAAAATAACTTTTTTATTTTTTTGTACTTTGTCTGTTGTACCTGTTGTCTAAAGTCCTGTCCAGGCTCTATCTTCCCCATCTTTGCCTAATGAGTACAGATAGCTTTGCTAACAAGCTTGCTTCAGTAACAGCTTTGCTTCCTGTGATCTAGACTGAGTCAGTTTTGTTGTTTTTTTTTTTCACCTGGGCAATATGCAGGATCTAGGAGCAGGTGCTAATTTAAAACAAAGCCCAAGTTTATTTATGTTGAAGTTATAAAATTCTCTTTCCATGCAAGCTGAAACTTATCTGTGTATGTACGTGATTCTCAGTGTTTTGACACTTCATATCCTCACTCCTCTTTCCTGTCACTCACTGTGCGCTCTGTGTGTTCCTGTACTTTGTCCAGCCTACACAGCCACCTGGTGCTGTGAATCCCACTTCTTCCAGGGGCTGCTCATCCAGGATTCCCAGTGCTGACTCCTCCTGGTAAGGGTCTTCAAATCTTACCTAGGTGCCTTAGTAGAAATGACCTAGTTGACAGAAAGAGTGAGAACCCACAGATCCCCTTCCTGTCAACAGGAGCTGACTTTGCTTGGTACCTTTAAAATCAAGCCACTTATATTTCAGTACATAAGCATGGGTTTTGGGACATAGTCTTAAGTGTTAGGTGTGGATGTTTTTAGGGGAGGATGAGATTCAATGGAAGATCTTTTTAAGGCATTATCCAAACTCATACACACTGTAATTATATTAATAAGCACAGTTATAATACTTGTCTTTTTCAACAAAACAGTACTACTGAACTCCTTTTATGGCGAGGCATTAATAATTTGTGTAATTATCATAGTTATTGCCCTGTGCCAGTATCAGCATCTCCATGCTTTGTGCTGAATATTGTATTAGTCCTTCCTGCACGAGGAACTCCTCGCTAAAGGAATCTGTTCTCACTGCTCACTAGAAAGGCCAGGTCCTCCCCAGAGATTGTTCTAGGTAAGAAATACTTCTCATAAGCAGCTTGCTATACATGGTGGAACAGAACATGACAGTGCTCCTATCGTATAGCTAACATCTATCTCAAAAAAAAGAAACCACCTTGTTATTCAGTGATATATGTGATCTAGAGATACATTAAGTGTTTCCATCGTTCTGCAAATATCTAAACCACCAAGTTTCAGTTCTCGCTTCTCACCGCCATGAGTCAAAGCCAGCAGACTGCCATAGCACCTATTCATGTATAGAGTTAATCCCAGGGGCACGTCTGCACACTTGCAAGAAGGAGTGTCTGGTCAGCTGTTGCCACAGTGATAGCACACACAAGCAGCAACCAAGAAGAAGAGAACCTGTAGCTGCATGTACGCTTTGGTGAATTAGGATGTTTAAGGGGATTATTTCTTCCTGCATGCAACGTATTTGGAAGCCTTGATGTGCCTTTTCTTCCATTCTAGTGAGAAGTCTTGTATTAGAAGGAAAAAAAAAAGACAGTAAATGTGTTAGGTTTGTTATGCAAAATTTTGTTATAAATGCAAAGGCATCTGCAATGCAGAGCTGAAATGCTTATTACAATGGTTTTAATTTCGTGAGTAGGTGAGGGTGCTTAAAATTGTTCCTGCTGAAGCACGGCTAAATAAAGTACTTGTTAAATGTGGAACAGGACAAAAAAATCATACAAAGATCCAACGTGGCTGCCACTGGGGAAATGTTAGATACCTACCTGCTTCTTACAGAAAATAGAACATGGCTTAAATAATTTAAAATCCAGAATGTTTTCCAGAGGGGAAAAAAAAGGCAGCTGTAAACCATTTCAGGGCTGCTGCATTTCTTTGTTTCTCAAGGATGGTGGGGATCCGTGCACAAACATCAGCGAAGGGCAGCGTTCGGAGCTGTTCCCTGCCAATTGCTGACAAAGGCAGTCCTAATGAATCATTCTGAATTGTGATCATGTGCTACCAGCCCACAGCGAGCTGCCAAAGAGGAAGTGCAGCTTGTTTTCTTTCATTTTCTTGATTCCCGTGCTGTAGGAAGATGAAAGGAGAAGGAGGAGGAGGAGGCAGCAGCGGCAGCCAAACTTAATAAATAATTCTGACGATTCCTGATATCAAATGGAGGCCCCTGAGTGGGACCCACTGAAAAATGACACCCTTCCACCGACCCTGACGCCAGCTGTCCCTCCGTACGTGAAGCTGGGCCTGACCATTGTATATACTGTTTTTTATTCACTGCTTTTTGTGTTCATCTACGTCCAGCTCTGGCTGGTCCTTCACTACAGGCACAAGAGGTTCAGTTACCAAACTGTCTTTCTGTTTCTGTGCTTGTTTTGGGCCTCTCTTAGGACTGTGCTCTTTTCATTTTACTTCAAAGACTTTGTCACAGCAAATTCTCTCAGCCCCTTCATCTTCTGGCTCCTCTATTGCTTCCCCGTCTGCCTCCAGTTTTTCACCCTGACCCTGATGAATCTTTACTTCACACAGGTAAGCAACAGATATTTGATTAAATCTGACAAGATAAATTATTGTTTTGTAAGATTTGTGAGAAGGATGTAATTTCCTAATGTACTTTGGCAAAGCAAAAAGCAAATTTCAGATAGTTTAGTTTGGAATTGTAACATTTGATCTGTGTGCAAGCGATCGGTGTTACAGAGAACGTGGAGCCTGCGGTGATCATTTCGGGAATGGCAAATAGTGTCTATTGTCTGTGAAATGGGTGTCATTTAATTTAAAGGGAGGGAAAAAATATACAGGAGAGCTTGAAGGCTCGATGTCCAAAATACTGTTCTGTTATTATTCTTTACTATTGTTGTTACTGCTTATCTTAGGCATTATAAGCCTCCTGGCTTAACAGACCTCAATCTCAATAATTTTGCAGGCATCCCCCTGCTCAGATATTTTGTAAGTCAGCTGAGATAGTTTTCAGTGGGGAGATTTCTATTCTGTATCGACAACCAAAATGCAGATCAAGTCCTGCTGCAGACCCAAGAAGTTCTTATAATGGTCTGTGTTACACACAGCAGTGAGTGTGGCCCCAGTACATGCTAGGTGCTGTACAGAGGTGCGCTCTCTGATTCAAGGACTCTGTGTTGTAAAGGTAAATCAGCTGTGTTATGAAGGAAGCAGCATCTCTGTATCAGAAAGACACCTTGAGAACATATCTGTGCAGTGGACAGCTAGGAATCCAGCTGCATCAGGCTGCACAGAGCTCTGTGTTGCTGCAGTTAGACTTGCTTGGAAGTATTGCTGGTAAGCTTGGGTATATCGGTACCAGGTTGCAGGATGAGATGTCAGCATGCTGAGGCACAGAAAGGCTGCTAGGCTTGCCTGAGATCTCACAGGAAGCTTGCAGGAGAGCAGGGACTGAATTCGCTGTCTCTTCCATCCCACTACAGTGCATGCAGGAGGACACCTAGCTCTCAGATGGTTCTTGCCAGAGGTAGCTTTTCCAGTGCAGGGACAGCTGGCAAGGGGAAATGCCAGGATGCTCTGTGTGTAGCTGCGTGCCCTGCTTGGGACCAGCTCAGTGCCTTGCTCTAGGTGCTTTTATAGTGCCTACAATGCTTACAGTGCTCTGTAGCTATGCAGGGCTGTGAGCTCAGAACAGCCCGGCTGGAGAGGTCAGGCTGATTGTGAGAGCTGCCATTCCAAAGCTGAAAAAGCAGAGCACGTAAACATGAAAGCTCTAAGAGGATCATTTGAGTTGCAGAGGGTGTTAGGACCACGTACGTAGTTTGGCACTTAGGTTTACTTCTCTGGATTCAGTGCCTTAAATGCCTGCAACTCATACCACTCCACTCCTCAGGACTTGAAACGTATTTAGAGATTAAGGAGCCTTTCATCTACACGCTACTCAAATCTAGCTCAGGCATTTAATCACCTATGCTTGATCCCATGACATTTGATAATGATGCAGTTCTCCTGGGGCTGATGTCCATCATCACATAGTCCATCGCCATCGCAGCAGCTGGGAATAAACTATACCCCTAGGTGAGATTCTTCCCTCAGACATGCATCAGGGCTGCCATGGAAGGCTGGAGAGTGCAGCATCCTGGCTTATAGCCAAGAGAAGTCGGGACTGAAGTGAACACAGAGCACGCATGTTGACCTATACTCTGCAGCATTTGTGCTAGTGCTCAGAGTCTGTGTCATCAGTAACTGATTCCTCTATTTAAGAGAGGTGTAAAATGAGAGTATACAGAATGTGTGCATCTGTCCTTTTAACTTATTTTTGGCACTGCTGTCTGATATCACTAAGGAAGTACAAGACATTGGCTGGAAACACAAATATTGTAAGGCTATTGGCTCTGCCTCTGACACGATTTCTGCTTTGTCACCATGAGTCCTCCTGATCTTCCTCTGAGCCTCTCTTCAAAGGAGCAGCATGGTTACCTGTCTTGAAGAGCTGCTATGAGGATTTTGAAACATTTACACAGGACTTTCAGAGCTTGTGATGTGTGTCATAATCTCTAAAGATTGTGAGCCACTGTAGACAGGCATATTATTAGTAGTGGTGTTTGCGTTAGAGCTAGTTGCTCCCAGTGAAATCTCATCTCAAACATCTCCCTAACCACAATGAAGTCTTAAGAAATACAAGCAGAGCCATTGTAGGAATGTAATGGGAAGACACAGAATAGGCGCATGTATTTTTAATTCACTGTTATTTACTTCTGGCCATTAAAAGGTGGTTTGGCTTGAAATTCAGCATCTTCTTAAGTCTGTATTTTTAATGTGCATCTAGCTTTCCACAGCAGGCAAGCAAGAACTAGCGTGAAAGGGGTGGGGAGAGAAAATTTTGTGTTCAGTAATGGCTTATAACTTCACAGACCTGTTCAGAAGCAACATTTATGCTTCTTTCTCTAGAAGGAAGGAAAGAAAGATCTGCAGCTGTGTCTCACTGCATGAGAACCGCGCTACTTAACTGGTGCTTAGCTGTAGGGAAATGAGTGATCTGTGCAAAGTATGGGAGCAGAGGATGGGAAGACCTCATGGAATTTGCAGGTGTTTACCTTCTGTCCGGCACTCAGCACTTCTAGAAGAGGCACTGCCTTTTAGACACAGAAGTGAGAAAAAAAAGTGATTCCAAAAGTACTGCAGATCTTCCTGGCCCAACAGAAAAAAATTCATTTGGCAAGTGCCTGAGGGCATTTTTCAGAATAATAAGCACCTTTGAACTTGACAGAAAGTTAGCCACAATTATTCTGTTTTTAATTGGTATCCCAAAGCAATGAGGACATAAATTTGGACTCTCTCTTACGTGTAGCAAGGCAAATAAGCCACAATGGTGTCAGCTAAGCAAGGGTTATTCGTGAGCATTGCCATCAGCAGACACAGCAGAAGCTCTGATGCACTGTGACGTATTGCTAGACTAGAGGACCTGTGGACAAAAGAAAAGCTACAATCAAAATAGTTTTGAGTCAGAACTGTTCCTGAGAATTGTTCTTTGAGTGGGGAAGTATGGTCAGGGTGGTCTTGATGGCAGAATAAAAAGGGTGCTGTAGGTAAGGCTTAGGTAGTGTTACCTTCTCTCAGAAATCAAACACTAGAAAAAATACCTGCTATTTCTAATGGGATGCTGAATTTCCTAGAATTTTTTTTAATAAAGTCTTTATTCAATCTCCTGCCTTCTAAAGGAGAACATGAATGGTAACTTCCCTCTCAGGTTAACTTTCTGTCTTCAACCTAATATCTGCAAATACCTGCATTGTACCAGGCCAGGGCAGCTCCCACATCCATCCAACAGAGAGCTGCAGTGTACATTTCCAGCCACTGAAACAAAAAATCCCATAGATACATCCGCATCTCTCTTGCTCAATAAAGCAAACACCGTACACCAGCAAAAAATGTGTTGTCCACTTTAACTGAAGACAGACAGCGAGGACCCCAGGAGTCAAGAATTCTGTTATTTATGTCTTGACTTCCCAAATCTCCCACTCTTCCCATCCAGGAGAGGGGCCTCAGGCCTTACGATCAGGTCTGTGCGCATAAGTTTAAATAAGCTCTGGGAAATAAAATCAAATGTTGCCCTTTTCGGTATGGAGGTGGGAAGAGAAGGGTTTGCTTTGTTTTGTTCTGTTTCAGGCTTTACATTTCACTGGGGAGCAGGATGCAAGGGAATGAAGAGGCAGGCCAGGATGTAGGGCTACCGGCTCAACAAAGTCAAGGCCAAAGAACATGAGCCATTGGGGATGCTGGAAATCCCGGTCCTCCTCTGCAGGCAGGCACGGTGAGCCACTTGTTGTGCTGTGGGTTTAACCATAGGGTTGGGAACTCCTCCAGCAGCTGGGGAAGGTGGTGCTGAGTTGAAGAACTGTGAAGCTGTATAGGTGGAGAAGAGCTGCTAGGCAGATTCCCTCTCTTTATTCCTCCCTAGCCATATTCCATTTTTTCTCTGGCACCCAGACTGAGGAACTTACCCTGCCTCCCAGGCAAGGCTGATAAAATCAGGGACTTTCAAATGAGAGAGAAATTGTGCAGAGTAAGGCAGTCAGACAGGAGTTGGCCATGCTGGAAGTGCCTGGTAGGGCGGGGAGAAACCAGCACCAGGCTTTCAGGGAGGCTGCATTTATCTCTGTGGAGCTGGAGTACATGTTATCTGTGAAGGAAATTGAGAGATTCTTATCCTCTAGTTAGTCTGGGCAGAATTTTAACAGTAATACTAGCAGTGAGAGAATAGAGAGGGTTTGTTTACAGCATGCTTCAGACATACATAGAACTACAAAGGAGTCCAACTTACAGGCAGCAAAGCATCAGCATATAAATTTGACTTTAAACATTGCCCTCTGTATTAGATCTGTAGGAGACAAACTGAAATGGCAGACTGGCTGGCTGTCAGCATCTGACATGAGAAATGACATCATTTGCTTTGGAAAATAATTTGACAGGAAGGCTACATATGCAAACTTAACACGGCTGTTGGCCCTGCAATAGTCCCAGCCTTTGTTTTTGCCAAGCTGCACAAGGCTGAGTATGGCAGGTGGTCACAGCCCGTGTCAGTAGGCTTTGCAATGCACAGTTTAGGGAGTAGAGGGATAAAGTGGGCACTTGGGAGAATATGATCCAGGAATGAGGGAAAATTTTACAGGAAAGAAAAAGAAGAAGGACAAGAAAGGAAGAAGGAGAGAAAGTGGGCCTGGGACTGGAAAATACACAGGAAAGGAAAGGTGATGGTGAGGGGCTTTGGTCCTGCATGAGGCTGGGTTGTGTTTTTAGGGCACAAAGTTTGCATGGAATGTGACAGAAGAGACGGACAATGTTGAGAAGGACTGGGAAGGGAAAGTGTGCTCTGTGCTCCACATACAGCTCTTTGAAATGGGGACTGGTAAATAAAGCCGAACCTCATTCCTCTGCAGAGGGCCAGCTGGACAGGTATGAGAGCACTTAACACATACCTGAGGCTTTTGGTGAGCTGAGCAGCCAGTAAAAGTGAGTTGAGCCACCCGACACAGAGGTATCCTGGAGGTTCGTACCTGGATTCACATCAGTGCACCTAAATCGGAGCTTAGTCAGAGCTTAGATTGAAAGCTACTTCAGTGAGGTTTCTTTTTTTTGTTTGTTTGTTTTTTCTCTAGGACTATGTAATTTGGCTCTGACACCTGTTTCATTGATCCTAACATGGACAGGGTGGTTCCTGATGTAACTTTGATAACCACAGCTGTAACCTCCATAAGTCATAGCAGCCAGGCCCTGCCTGCCTGCCCTGCTCTCTGCTGAGGCACTGCCCTCCATCCCCACCTCTCTTCTGCTGGGGCTGGTGAAATGCCTTTAAGGTCAGCTGTTTACATCAGTTCCTGAAACACAGGAATTTTCCCTGGCTGTATCTAGGTCTTTTTTGGAGTGCTTTTGTACTGCTGCCCTTTTATATGCCAGACATATACCTCAGGGGAGTGGAGGAGGGAGTGTGAGAATCTTATTTGAGGTTTCCAGTCCTTCAGCAAAGAGAAAGTCAAAAACAGGATAGTTCTTCTTCAGAAAAAAAAAAAAAAAAAAAAAAAGTGAAAGGGGGAAGAACTAAGGAGGAAAAGTAACCCTTTGCCATTAGAAAAACAGCAAGACACTTCACGGTTTTCCTGGTTGCTATTCCCCCTGGGTTTCTCTGAAAGGTCTCTTTTTAAGAGGTCTGCCTTCTGTGAGCTGTTTGGTCTATTCTTAGGAATAGCTGCTTTGCTTTGCTTTGCTCTGGTTTGCTGGAAGCCTTGCTGAGATGACTCAGATACTGACTGGAAGCTTTCTCAACACTCTTGCAGGGAGGGGCCATTGGGCAACCTTTTCTTCCACGGCTCTTTGGAGTTAGAGCTGCACCCACACAGCTGAGGTATATTGAGCTATTGAGCTCAGCTTCAGACACCCTTACTCCCCACTGAATGGCTCTTTATTCCATGCCAATCACATTTCTTCCTGTGAGGTTACTCATGAAATAAGGCTGCAAAGGCAGCAGAATGTGGCTGCCTGTGTCTCTGTCTGGCAGTCAATTTGCACCAGTATCCACAAGTTGCACCAGCAATGTCCCTCTACATAGTGTCCTTTCTCTGTGCAGTACTTTCTTCATGGTTATTTTTGCTCTGACACAATTCAGAAGCCTTTGTCTGTTGGGGCAACTCCACCAAACCCAGCATCCCCACACACAGCTGTTTCAGCAATGCCACACTGAGAGATGTGACCCTGCGCTGTACCAGCAGCAGGAACATCATGCGTGGTTCTTACTAAATTAGCTGTGGGGATTCTGCTGAGTGGGGCAGCATTGGGCTGTTTGATGTGAAAGCAGTGTTCTGTGACACTATGGGGGTGGCTGCAATCTTTTAGGGGAAGTACAGGAGTTGGCATTGAGGAACAAATGAATTTCCCAGGCTTTGTGGACGCTGCACAGCTCATTGCTCACTGCAGATTGTCTCATGGAGCTCTTTGCACAGGCTCTGAACACCTCTGTTCTGTGCTGCTCCTGAAAGCTGTCAGAATTAATGGTACAGCATGTGAGTACTGCTGTTGAGGTCAGCATTCCCACACCTCTTATACCTCCCTCTGAGGTAGCAAGTAGGTAAAGCAACATGAAACTTGTTCCTGATTTCCTTTGGGAATTCATGATCTGAGAATTTGGAGAATGAATCACAAAGATCTTCTCTAAGGGATACTGCCAGAGATGTTATCTACTGGGAAATAATGTCAATGCAGAATATTTTTAGAGATTTCCACCCTCAATGTTTCCATTTTATTTTCAGCTGTTACTTTTCTAAGGTCTGCTGAGAGGCTCAGTGCTCTCTGCTTGTTCCGCTAGTACTAAGCAGACTGATGTGTCATAAAAGTAATTTTCAATTCAAGGCAGCTGCTTCTGGTGAATAGCAGCTAAATGACACGTTGTTCCAGGAGCGCTGGAACAAATGAAGCCTGATTTTCTGCAGTTCTGTGTCTCATGCTTGACTTTGAGCTGTGGCTGAGGCTGTTCCCGTGACGGAGGCATTTCTCATGGTACTTGCCTGGGCAGCATCTCCCAAATCAGGTGATGTGTGGGGCCATTCTGTGGGATTCTCCTCACAGAGGTCATATATCAGATGCATTTCAAGCATGCTTTACTTCTGTTGGGTCACTGATTTTCAAGAGGGTGACAGAAGGGTCATGTCTCTGACTGAGTATTTTGGTACAGACTCTTTTGAGTCTCCTCTCCTCTGAGCTGAACAACCAAAGAGATTTCAGCCTCTTGCTCATACGTCTTGCCCTCCAGAGCCTTCACCATTTTTGTCACCTTTTTTTGGACAGATAAACATGCTGACAAGGTGGATACATGCCTATTACCTACGCAGTGATCATGTAATAACTGTTCCCTTGGCAGAGCATGATAATCATACTAGCTGTTATGGAAGTTACCGTAAAGGACATGCGATACTAAGTGAAATGGATAAAATGGGATGACTTGAGAAGAAATCAATTGGGAAACAACCCTAGGGAACAGCCACACAGCATGTTATTTTGTAATACTGGTAATCACTTTGCTTCAGCAGTGACTGCTGAGTTAAAAAAAAAAAAAACATATATAAAGGTTTATAAGCTGAGTGTGTTTAGTAAGAATGTTAACTTATGAGAAAGCAGTGACACTTCCCTAGATCATCTTTAATAAACAAAATGCAAATTATGCTAATATATTTCTTTTTTATAGTTTCTGATGGTGGTTAAACACCTGTGACTGATACTACCTGCCTACGTTATGTGTTTCAGTATTTTTTTCTTTTCAGCCTGGTATCTATTGTGCCTGAGTGCTCTCTCTGTAAAAATATATATTGTTCTGTTTGTGAACAGACAGCCAGTAGAAGCTAAATAAACCTCAAAGTAAAGAGATTTCACTGGCATCCTTTTGGGAAGCAATATGGAAGCAAACTGACATCACCAATTTCAGGCCGAGGTACTCCAGCAAGCTTTACATGTGTGTACAGCATCAGACCCAACGTGCCATATGAGCTGGTCTGTACGAGAGGCATGTACTTACTGGATGTATAAGAACCTAATAATTATTTATCTCTTGATTATACAAGCTCTTGTGAATACTAATATAAAACCTTACATCAGTATGTGATATAAATGAAAACAGTGGTGCAGACAATTTGCATAACAGTATGTGATCATCTCTTGCTGAGTGGTTTTAATACTTTATGTCTTGCCTACCATGGACAAGACATACAGGTGAATCTATCACTACATTTCATGTGACATGTGAGACAGGATTCCTGTGGACACAGCATTTTTCTTTACTCATGTGTCCTATGTCTGATGCAGTATTTTTCTGTTTTGCAGGTGATATTTAAGGCTAAATCAAAATATTCCCCAGAGCTACTGAAATACAGGTGAGAACTGTGAAAATCTTTGGAGTGGTGAAGAAAAATTGCCATGTACTTTGAGAAACGCTGACAGTTTGTGATGCTCATATCTCTACTACTCATATTTAAATACCAGTGTTTCATGACAATGGTTCTGAGGCCAGCTTCTTCCTATTATGTTTCAAAGTCTGTGTCATTTCCCAGTACAAGCACCATTTTTAGACATTCATGTATTTCAAAGGGAAATATTTCAAATGCAAGCAGAAAGCACTGACCCTGCTAGTTTGCCTACATGTTCACAAAAGACCTGTGGATGCTAGGTGAATTCAGGCCCAGAACTTCAGTAAAGGTAGCAGGGTGACATATTCATTGCAATAGGAAAAAGTGGGACTGGGTATGTCTTAACTGAGAAGTGAGGTAAGCAGTAATAAAAGGTTTTGGGGAGCTTAGAAAAGAATTATGAAGGGAAGGAGCTAGAGAGAATGGATTCAAGACAATGGTGTTTTGGGGAGCTTATAGATGACTTACCGTGATTCCATAGAGCTGAGATTATGATGGCTTTGCATTTAGGTGGTAAGATCTGTTTAAGGTCTTGTTTGAGCAGGAAGGATTGTCAGGAACTACTTGAGAGCTCCTCAAATAGCCTAGATGTCCAGAAAGTTGAGGAAGAGATCAATAAATTATTCTTTACTGTGGCAATGCCTAAAACCATCGGTCAGGGGAAATATTGCTTAGATAGGGCAAGAGAAAGATAGAGAGAGGTTGTCTTATTTCCAAATAAGGAGTTTACAATCTGAAATCAGGATAGGAAAGCAGAGTAACTTGCAACTGAAATCTGCCCCCTTATTTACTGACTATTCAGGAGAAGCTGGTACTGTATCAACAGGTGGAATACTAATATTGTCTGTGCCCTGGAAGGTGGAAACCTAGCCTAGCTGGCTAGGTTTTGAGGCAGCTGGAGCAGCAACCACCTGGAGCTAGTGCTTGAGAAAACGTGTTTGGTAGAATGGCAGGATGGCGAGAGCGAGCTGAGTGGTGGTTGGACCAGTGACCAGTGAGGGTATGAGACGTGACGGTTGGGTACTCCATGATGATAAGCAGCTAATGCAGAAATTCTAAGGATGGAAACAGAGGCTGCATCTGTTTTGGTGGCCCCAGGAATGCTTTGAAGTTAGTTGGTCTATGTGCATACTTTGGCCACATCCCAAACCAAAAAGAGCAAGAGCCAGATGCTCGCTGATGAACACTGTGACATACAAATACATTCATCCCCCTTTAGGCTCTGGTTTCCGTGGGAAGGAAATCCAGGAGTGTGGGTTGGCAGACAAATACTGCACACACTCACCAGGTCCCCTGCCAGCCCTCAATGCAAGTGAGAGAGCGTGCCTGCCCTGATGGTACACTAGCCAAAAGGAACAAAGAGGTTGCACAACACCTGAGCTGCAGGTAGATCATGATGTAGGGAAAGTCTATGAACATGTTTCTGGTTGGCTTTAAAGGTGAGAGATAGCAGCTTTGAACCTTGTACGCTAATGGCATTTGTGGCAAGGCTTTATTCTTAAAAAGTGCTTGAAACATTCTTTCTTCATGCAGAGAGAGCTCATGAGCTTGTGATGTTTATTTAACATCTGCTAAGTGAGCACATACTACCCTGCCCTCAACATTTCTGTGTTCATCTAGACTCTTGCCTACTGCATTTCTAACACTGATCACCTTTGGGTCTGGTCCAGCCTTATCTTTCATATTTAGCTCTGTTGGTAAAGGACCGCAAGAAGAGTTTTGTTTTAATATCTAAAAGTATTAATATGAATGCGGTTAGCCTGTGTGAAAGAGCCTAATAAATGAAGCTGACCTCATTTCAGGGCAGTTCAAGTGATGTAAATACATGCACACCTGCAGCAGTGGTCCCGTGTCTTAATTGTAACAGGATAGTGAAAAATGGATGATTTGGGCCTTCATACAGGGCTTGGGGCCTACACTTAACGAATTTGATTTTTCTTTTCTAGATGTTCATGGTTTGGATTTTTTTTTCCTGTTTTTGTTTGTTTCTTGTTTTTAAGTAAGTGTGAGACTGTATTACCTGGTGTCATATCTGCATCACGGCAGGAATGGATAACGGTAACATAAACAGATCAGCAGAGAAGTAGGACTGTGGTCTGTGTATTACACAGGTCTCATAAACCAGATAAGGAAAAAGTCCTATCAGGGTCAGAATCTTAAGTAAACTTTTCTCAGCATAGTCTTCACAATATTAGTCATTGCAGCAAAAAGAGCTCATGGCCAAGTCTGTACCAGCCCAGCTTCATATATAACAGTCCTCCTGCATATCTCCCTGGGCTTAGGGATTTCTTACAGTCACTGGGTTCGGTTGAGGCTTACTGTGCTATGTGTTTATGCACACAAGCCTCAGACAGTGTATACTTTCTGAGGAACCACACACAAAATGTAGTAGTTTCACGTGTTTTCTCATTAATCAGGGCAAAATTCATTGTGTTCAGTACAAGGCTCAAAGAAAAACTTACTAAAGAGATGCACCTAAGCCTGACAGAAAAAAGGAAAGCCTTAGTACATGCCTTCTCTACCAAGGCAGGTTACACATAGCTCCTTCTAAGGGACTAGCCCCAAAGTGGGAATTATGCACAATAGGCTGTTTGAAAAGTTATTGGTGTAATGTGGAAGCACTTCTCCTGACTTGCTTTCTATTTTCTGGAACAAACTAACAAAAACTGTTTATTCATGCTGTATAGCTGCCTGTGTAGGTGAGATGTAAGGATGCATTCTGCTTTTAAGTGAGGCTGCAATGCTTTCTGCAGAGACCCTAAAACTGCCATGAGAGACACAGCACATCTCCATCAGTGCTTATTCAGAACTCCAACAACAATGCTTCTTTTGTCAAAGCAGGCAGCAAGCAGGCTGCCTCCCCAGCCGCATCATGTTAATAAGGGGGTTGGGAGCTCGTTATGTGAAGAGCTGTCATGGCCCATCACTTGTGCAGCTCACACTGGCATACATAAGAATGTGTGGGCAGGAGAGCTCAACAGTGCTTTTTATTATTTTTTTTTTTTTTGGCTAAACTCTGTCAAGGAGGAGCCTGGCTGGTCATGAGAAGGCATCAAGAGCAAGCAGGCTGCACTGGAGCAGAAGTTTCTTCTGACTAAGTTGAGCAAAAAGAGAGTGCATACTTACTGTCCTGCAAGAGACAGCGTGTAAAATACTCACCAAAGCATTTTACTTACACTGCAGTGAGGGTGCATATGAGCAATGTGGATATTGTGAGGCTGTTAAATAGGCTTTGGGAGGGGAAGGAAAGGAAGATGCATAACCATCACATAAAGACTTCTGAAATATTAATAGAATCACAGTATATCCTCAGTAGGAAGGGATCCACAGGGATCATCGAGTCCACACAGCACCACCTCAAATTAAACCCTCTGTCTGGGAGCGATGCCCAAACACTCCCTGAGCTCCAGCACTCGGAGCCGTGCCCACAGCCCCGTGCATCCCGTTCCGTACCCACCGCCCTGTGGTGCAGCACCTGTCCCCAGCCCCACAGCCCCTCCCCTGCCGCAGCTCCATGCCGTTCCCTCGGGCCCTGTCTCTGTCGCACAGAGCAGAGCTCAGCGCTGCCCCTCCGCTCTCTGTGAGGAGCTGCAGCCGCCATCGGGCCTCCCCTCAGCTCCTCTCCTATGAGCACACCCAGGGGCCTCAGCTGCTCCTTCGCTATGTTCATAGCCTTCCTTTGGATGCTCTCTAATAGTTTTATATCTTTGTTATATTGTGGTGCCCCAGAATGTAACGGTAAATACAATATTCACACTACAAGTGGGAACTGCATCCTCCAGAGGAGGATGTGTGAAAGAGGAGCTCCAGGACTGCAGTGCTTCTGGCATTAGGCTGTGAGGTTGAAAGGAGCTGCCTCTAACTGCTCATTCTAAGGACAGAGCCCTGCCCTGGAAGAATAAGAATGAGCACAATCTTCCCCCTGAGAGGGAATTTCCATGACCAGCAAGGAAAAGACAGCAGTCTTGTTTGCTGCCAGATATAGCTGGAAAGAAGGGCATTGATTTGTTGATGCAAGCGGGCACTTTGAGGCTTTCAGTTCTCCTCGTTATGCATCTAAATGTTCTCAAAGGTGTACCTCTTCCTTCCCTGCCCTCTGAAAAGAAGACAATTACTCTTCTGTTTTGTAGCTGGGTTAAACACATGCAAGAAATCTATCACCATGAGGTAAAAGTATTTTTAAACAATCCAAATTTGATTCCTCAGAGACCGTCAAATTCAAAATTCACATCAAACATGAAGGACTAGGGCCAAAACCACTTGCTCTGTGGCTGCAGATTATAAACCCTATCAGGAATTGTCTCGGACAACAGAGATAAAGAAATAAGCAAACACTTGAAATGTAAATATGTTTCTTTTTCTTTGATTGTTTGTTTGTTTATGGAAACCTCTGCAGCTGTGTGTAGGAGTAAAGAGAAGCAGTCTTCCTTGGGTGTATGGCTTACTTATGTTGCAGGTATCACTTCTGGGTGGGTGGGAAAACAAACCAGGTCACATTTCTGTTCCAGCTCTGCTCCTGTGGTTGTGCAAACAAACCCTTTATCTGGCATAGATGGCAAAATGCCAACCCAGAATCCATGTGCATATTTACATTTCTTGATGGTTCTTTTAAGAGGTTGCCCGTGACAAAAATTTTTAAGAAAAGGGACAGAGAACGATGCTGGGGAGCCAGTAATTTTCCTATGCTTAGGCACTTCCCTAATTTAATATGAAATCTGATTGCAAACACTGGTAGTCATTGACGCTTTTCATGGCAGTAAAACCAGGATCAACAACAGTCCTTTCCAACCAGCTCAACCTTTTGCAAGGTTTATCCTGTCAGCAAATAGTCGGATGGTTTGTGCCATATATGAAGTGCATGTTTTAAGAAAGTACGTGTGTATTTTAAATGATTTGTAAGAACTGGGCTGTTGAATCTCTGCTGCACTCTTCCAAATTTTATTGCCTGACATTAGTTTTTTTTACTTACTGCTTATTCTGTGACTGTAAAAAAAGGTCTAAAACTAGCTCTGTTCATCTCTCCAGCAATCCAGAGTGCTTAGATTTGGCTGTGGGTCACCGGTCAGCTGTGGCAGCCCAACATGTGCAGCTTCCATTATTCAGAGTTGCAGCTTCCACCTTGTGACTGACACTTGCTGAACAATGTCGCTAAAACTGTTTTCTCCTCACTCTCCCAGGTTGCCCCTCTACCTGGCCTCTCTTTTCATAAGTCTCCTCTTCCTCTTGGTGAATTTAACATGTGCAGTATTGGTGAGGACACAGAATTCAGAGAGAAAAGTCATTGTCTCTGTCCGGGTGGCAATTAATGACACATTGTTTGTGCTCTGCGCTGTTTCACTCTCCATCTGCCTGTATAAGATTTCCAAGATGTCTTTAGCCAACATTTACTTGGAATCCAAGGTAAGGTACATTTTCAGTTCCTTTTAAAGTACCTTCTGAGAGACATGGGTTGTGCAAGGCAGAGGCACATGGTTCTTCAGATCCCCCGAGAGCTTAGAGGCCTTAGACTTCACAGCTTGCACTTGGTTGTACATCCTGCTCAATAAATAAATACTGAGGAGTAGAAGGGGTGCTTTTGTCTAACCCCACAGACCCCAGAATACGTATTTAGGACGGAGTTTACAGAACTTCTGGCTGGAGTTCCTCACAGCTGTTTTTAAGCTGGGTGCCACCCAACTACATTTCAGTACTGCTTCAGAGAGGTGGTTTTTACTTTGAGATCCTTCAGTTTGTCAAATTATTGGCTGATTATTCTAAATGTTTAAGGTAGCAGTGTGCTGAAGGTAAACCAGAAAAAGGAATATGAATATCCTTTATAAATTTGCATAGTGTCCTATAGATAATATAATAGTTTTTTTGAAAGACTTAATGTATTATGAATTCATCCAAACAGAGAGAAGGGGGAAAAGGTCTCTCCTATTAATCTACAAAATATTCTTTCAAGAAATGTTTGCTTCACAGCTTTGCTGGAAGAGCTGGGTCTGCAAAAGGTGTCATAAAAGCTAGCTGTGTTTGTCATAAGTCAAAATGTTTTGCATCTATACAAAATGAAACAAGGTTTTCAAAGGTCTTTGTATTCACAGTACATGGTTAGAGCTTAAAGCAAACGATTAATTCAACCAGTAGCACGTTACCATTATCACAACAAGCATTCCAAAAATCTAAGTTTTAACTTCCATTTTGAAAATCTTATAATAAAATCCCTCCTTCCATTTGGTTAATCAGATGAAAGGAATACTTTTCCTGTTTAATCAAATCTGGCTGTACTGCACAACAACTAAAAGTTCATGGCTGAACAGAAGATTTAAAAACACAGCTTAGTTTGTTTTGCTTCTTTCCACTCTGTCCTTTGCTGACCAAAGGGCACGGGCAATGGATTATTTTTACTGTTGAGAAAAGTTTATCTACTGCTGCAAGTCACAGAAGTGTAAATCTCTGTGACAAAGCAGTGTTAACCTACATGAGGCTTTGGTGGATTACTTCGTTCTGTTTCCTCCTGCAGGAAACCTTATCTCCTTCACTTCAAGCTATTTCATGAAAAACAAAGAAATTTGAGTGTTATTGCAGAGAGGAAAAGACAGGGCATGGCGCTAATGAAAATTTGAATGTGTAAACGAGAATTAAAGAGCACTGTACTTCTTTCTGCTGACCTGAAATAGAGTCCCTCTGGGGACTTCCAATAGGATTTGGCTGTACATACTTAGGGATACAGAAGGCTGGAGCCAGCAGTGAAATAACATCCTGGTTTAATCTGCCACTGCTGTGCTGAAAAAAATAGCTAAAGACCTAAAGTTCGGTCTTTGCAGTGATACAACAGAAGCAGCATTGGACAAAATGTGCATTCTGTGTTGCTTGGAGATGGGGACCAGTGCTGGCAGCCTTTTATTTGTATCTCCCATCTCGTGGCACATACTCTGTGACCACACATGGAAGTGCTGGCAGACACAGCATCACCTGCAGGATCTGGTGCGGGGCCGGACCTGATCCTGAGCCGTGGCCCAGGCAGCACCAGGGAGGTGCAGAGCCCACCCATGAGTGTTGGGCCAGAAACGTCATGCACTTGGTCCTGCTACCTCCCTTCTTTTCTATGGGCCTGTGACTGAAGAGGGGATCCTTCCAAGCTTGTCGAGCTGCACTCTGCTTTCCCCAGGTCACCTGACTAGATTTGACTGGCAGTGAAAACAGAACAAGTTCAGTCCCTTTTTATTTTTATTTTTTGTATTTGGTGGCAATAGAGTTTGTTAAAGCTGCAGTGTATTGAACTATTAAAGCCTTATGGGGAAACTGGCGTGGGGCAGCACCGACTGTGCGCTGCTCCTCGCTTCTGTTTTTAAATGCAGCCGAAGTGGGACATGGTGTGTGATCATTAGCAGCTTCTCCCTGCTCGCTCCCCTGGGTTTCCATGGCAGCCCCGCTGCTCCTACAAAAGGAGAATGGGGAAGTGTTGAGTGGATGTTTCCCCTTTTGGGCACTTCCTGCTTGCTGCTCTCACTGCTGTGCGCTGGGTGTCTGTTCCAGTTCCCACATGGCAGCCCCCCGGCTCAGGTTGGGCCTGGCTGGAGGCAGTGTCTGCGGCAGCGCTGTGAGCAGGTCATCAGGCAGAGACTGACGGCACTGAGGGTTTCATAATACTCCCGAGTATTCAGGCTGTTCTCTGAAGCAATGTTATTTTTTGCAGGAATGCAGGCGAGCTATAGTTTCCTGACAGCCTTTTTGACGAGTCACTCCTTATTGCCTCTAGCCATGGAACGCACTGTGTGAGGTGTTTGCTTGGCAAAGCAACAGGACAACAGCCACCAGCAGGCGTGGGCAGCAGAGAAGCCTGGTGGGCTCCTTAAGCCAAGGCTTCAGGGCTAGGGCTAGGGTTATGCAGGGCTTCTGGATGTGGTGACCTGGTGGCTCGCCCTGACCCATTTTGTATTTGTGTTCTGCCTGTTTGTGCCTCGGGCTGCCAACCTGCTAGCTGAGTACCTGAGTGGGGGGAGATGTGCAGACCTTGCTGTCTCCTGCCTGGGTATAAAAGGTCCCGTGAGGGGGAGCAGCTTCCCTCTTGGCTTGTCTGTATCAGCCAGATGAAAAGAACCCATCTGCATTGTGTAGGTCTCTGCCTGGAGAAGGAGGGCAGGGCTAGTGAAGCAAATGGCTGTACTGTGCTAGCCTAAAGCATGGTTCCTCAGTGCATTCCTCCTTTGGACGTGATAAATACCATTCCAGAGTGAACTGCACAGCATTTGAGTTTCTTCCTTCAGAGCCAGCCTCATTTTGTATGCAGGCCTGCCACCATGACCTGATTCATGGATCAGACTCACTGATCCCCATAGCCATGCCTCCTGGACTCCTCTGCTGCCACAGCTCCTGTGCTGATGCCTCAGTCCCCTGATTCCAACAAGCAGTGGTCAGGAGCTCCCTTGTTCCTCACTCTAGTTGAGGCTCTTTCCCCTGCTCTGTCCCTTTTCTTCTCTGAACCCTAGGAACTGTCATGACTTCATGCTTTGCAGTGTCATTCCTGCCCTGGTGCTGAAGGTCCCACTTGCAGGCTACCCAGCCATGATAACTTTGCCCATAGGCTGTGCCTCCGCTTCGTCTTCTCTGTGTTGACTTTTAGGTGAGGCAGGATGTTCTGTTCCAGTCTGCACTGTGTTTAACTGCTGACTGTTGTGATCTGCTCCTTACTTAGGAAATAGGTGCACAGCAAGCAGTTATAAAAAGATGCAAGTTTGCATCATGCCAGTAGCGAGAGTCTGAGATAGGATGTTCAATAGCTGGCATGCAGCTGAATTCTCTAGCTCTATCCAATTCCAGGTGTTCTCAGGTGCTTTCATTGCTGTGAAAATGGCACTTGTGCAGCAGTGACAGGCATTAACAGCAGCCCATCTTGGTAAGGGTCGGAACCACTGCCATTCCCTTGTAACCACTGTGCAGTACAAAAGAGTGCAGGATATACTGATCAAAGAAGGAAAACATCAGTCAGTAACATTAGTCAAAGCACCATAACAACCCCACAGACTGCATGCAAAGAAATATTCTTGTCAACTTCCCATGTGACTAATAACCTGTGTTCAAATCTTTTCCAGGGATCATCAGTGTGTCAGGTGACAAGCATAGGAGTGACTGTTATACTACTTTATACCTCACGCGCCTGTTACAACTTGTTCATCTTATCATTTTCCCAAACCAAGAAAGTCAATTCTTTTGATTATGATTGGTACAACGTATCAGATCAGGCAAGTATGAAAATATTTGCTAATGAGAAAAACTCATTCTCATGTGACAGCTGATTTCCTAAACATTATGACAAGAGGCATTAGCTTATCGATTTGCTCCAGGAATACAAATTTCTTGTAATAACAGCAGAATGGAAAGCAGAAAGGGGGAGAAAAAAAAAAAGCACTAAAAGAAAAACATAACTGCCAATTAAACAATTTTAAAATATCAATCTTTTAGTTAACATTTAATTCATTTTTATTTTACTGGTAAAAACAACATTCAAGAAGACAGGTGTTTTGTTCATTGGTAAGAATGTACCGTAGCTGGAGAGCAGAAAAACAGTTCTTGATGCCCCTGAAATGCAAAGTTCCAAGTTCTGAAGTCATCATCAAGTCTCCCATTGGCATTTAGTGCAGAGGAGTTATGTACCTTAATTCTGTCAGTAGCATATCTTCCCTAGTTTTAGGATCAGACTGTGATTCTTCACAACTTTTCATTGCAAGTTACAATGCAGACATTGAGAACTAGCAGTATTAGAAATGCTAAGGGAAATAAGCAGGTAACTCTTTCTTGAATTTTATGAAATTTGGGCATCCAGCTCCTTTCTCTGCTTTGAAACACACAGGTCCCAGTAGTTTTCAAGCTCAATCAAGGCTTGGAAAAATGGCAGGCCTGTATTTAGAGCATGAGTAAATATTTTTGGGGCTCAAAATCCCAGATACACGATGCCTCCTCACCACCGAGCAAGCACTTATAGAACAAAAGCAGAGTTTCTAGCTGGCCAGGCAAGTGCCTTGTAATGCCAGGCAGGCAAAGCAAACCTGGAGCCATTCTCTGTTGAGCAGCAAATAAAACTAGAAATAAGCAGGTAATCAGCAGGATAAGACTGTCCAGAGGATCGCGTTAAGAGTTGTTGGAGAACAGTACGTTAAGGACCTCTAGTCCCCCCTGCTGCAGTGTGGGTAGGAGTACAGCTAGGTGATACCACTGTGCAATTAGAAGACACAGATTTTAGATGGAAGAGCAGTGCACTGTGATTCATCTCCTGAATCCAACATCTTCCCTCCTCCTGTTGAAGCCTGGTGTGTTGGTGGCTGCTGATGGTCCCTTGCTAGAAATTTATGGCCAGAATATTTGATCCAGTTTTCCACCTGGAGGCCATGGTTGTTCATAAGGGGGGCTGACTGGAATGCTTTAGGACCTGCTGTGTCTTTCCAGTGAACTGCCTCATGTCATTCTTCAGAAACATTTCCCTTTTTGATTCCACACAAAACACATCAAAAGACAGGACTGCCCTCTGTAGATATGGCAAACAGCAGAGGGGAAATCTGGAGAGAAGTTAGTTCAAAGCTAACGCTAGAGAAACAGTGTGGTTACTCCAGATAACAAAGTGCAACCATTTGAAGAGTTCCAAATCTTAATTTTTAAAGACTGTGAGCAATAACCTTGAAGACCTGGGCACTGACTGCTCTTTCATGTATTATTCCCATCTGAGAAAGGACCAGAAAGGTAGCTTCGCTGTAAGTCCATTTTATCACATTCTTCCCAGCCCAAGAGCCTGGCAAGCATCCAGCAAACTTTGATTTTGCTGAAGACAGAGGATGAGAAAGGAGGAGGAGAAAGGGTAGAAGGAAAGAGAAGTCACTCAACAACATAGAACTTTTTTTTTTTTTTTGTATGCCTTTAATCATTAGCCAGGTTAATCCAACTTCATTGGAGTTTCCGGACATGTTGTCAAGCTCCAGCCAATTAAGTATAGCGCTTCGTAAGAAGACAGGCTGGCTCTTGCACTAAGAAAACAAAACGCCATTTTTGTTTGTAAATATTTTTCTTTTTGACTTTTCAACAGGCAGATCTGAAATGCCAGCTGGGAGATGCAGGGTACATAGTGTTTGGAGTGATCCTTTTCGTCTGGGAGCTCTTGCCTACTTCCTTGGTTGTGTATTTCTTCCGTGTTCGAAATCCTACCAAAGATCTAGTGAGTGAAATCTGCTAGTACATTTGTTAATGGGATGTTGTGGCAGGTCTGAAGGGCTCAGCATGCAGGGGAGCTTCTGCTTCTTTACATATTATCTTTTTCAACGTGCCCTCAGCAGAATAAAACTCAAGTCAATGGCCGTGTTATGCTAAGTGCTCATGAAAGAAACTCATCATATTTACCCAGAAGAAAAACAGTGTGTTTCTCAGGCAATTATCTTAAGAATCAGTAACCTTAAGTTTAGGGACATGTTCCTCATGGGTTAATATGGCACTGTACTGTAATCAGTGGAAAAGGAGTCAGTTTGCTCAATCACAGTATTGTTCATAACAGAGAGAGCAGCAAAATGATGATGTGCTAACTGTTCCATGGCATATATGGATTAGCTTTAATTCTTCTAGCTTTGTGTCCATTGAATTGTTTCAGTGCCAAAAGCTAATAGCTATAATAAGCACTACCTGACATTTTTGCTTGCTGAAATAGCAGAGCACAGATTAAAGTGGGAGTTGTAACAAAAATACTATATATCCTTAATACAAGGCAGTTAATAGATGAACACGAATCTTTTAATGACTGTAAGCAGCACTTCCAGGCTAGGGTGTGCTGGTTGACAGCACATAGGTTTATCAGCCTGGCATAAGGATTACCTAGGTAATCTGTGGGTCAAACCCAATTAAAGCTAATATTCCCCCAAGGAAAATGTAAACAGTAAATTCACAAGAGAAGCAATTCACAGAACACACTTCTAGAGAAGACCATGATTTTTGTTCTCATACACGCATTTTCAAAGGCAGCAAGAAAGTCAAACTTGTAAGGAAGTAACAGACGCCAGTTACATGAAGTCCTTCGTACAGTTCACCTGTGATACCTGTTATCACACTGGGAAACCTACCAATGTCTATCAAAATTAATGCATTAAAATAAGATCTCAGCCCTACTCCTGCTTAGGAAGTAGCCAGGATAACCGTAAAGAGGAGAAATTAAATGTTTTTAAACAACAGTCTGGTGATGCTGTTCTTCTTCGAAGCAGCTACAGAAAGATCTCATTTTACTTGAGGCGATTTTAGTACAGCCAGCCATGCTTTTAAATTCACGGTGTTAGATTCACAGAAAATGGAAGTAAGAGTTGTGATCTAACCTCTGCTTTACAAAACTGATCACATAAACACTTAGAATCTTACTCAAATGAGGGTCAGGCAGGCAGCATTCTCTTGCAAGTCAGAACACGCTATGTTAACACACACAACATTATGTTTTTGCATTGTGGCTTTCAGAAAGCCTCAAGTCTCAAACTGAAAGATAACAGTTGAGGAGTCATCGGTGTTATCACTACTTTCATGGGGAACTTTCTATAGATAGACGTTATCTGTCATAGTGAATCAATCAGACATGATTTTTTCCTGCACAAGATATTTATGCCAAACACTTGCTGTAATTGGAAAATTGGAAACAAGGATGTTAAAAAGGCAACCGTAGCAAGGCAAAACTGAACTTCAGTGCAAACATGCCACAAGAGGGAGACTAAGGGCCACAATATGTTCAGACTTAAAACAGTTGAAGAGTAGAAAATAATCTACCTATAGAAAATACCCATGAAGCATGGGATTGGAATTAAAACAAACTCTTCTTTAGTTTAAAAAAAAAGAAAAACTTAACTCTCATGTATTAAAAATCCAGAATATTCTTCATTTGCTATAGGGAAAAATTCCAGGAAATAGTAACCCTTTGGTTTCACATTTCATTCAGGACTTCAGAATGAGAAAGTTTGAGTAGAGACAGCCTACATGCAGCACAGTCCAGAGGTAAAGCTCCACGTGGCAGTTGATACCACCTGAAACAAGCAACTGCATGCTTTTGTGCTGACAGAGAGCAACTGCAGCACTTGGACCTTTGCTTTGCTGTAGCTTCAACAAAACAAATGTTTGAAACGGGGACAGAAAAGGGTGTATTTTTAGTTCATCGTTGCTAAAGTTATTTAATATCTGAAGAGATAACGAGAGGTTTAAGTGCTCTCCTACCTAAGGCCAAGGAGATGCTGCCATCCTGCCTTATCCACATGCACTGGGAATCCCATCCCTATATATAAGCATTGACTGAGTCAAAGGAGCTCAGCTGGTTCCCAGATGTCTCTGAGCACTGTGTCCAGACTCAAATGGGTTTTCTGAATCGTGTCTACTCTCCATTTTAAATCCTATGAAATAAAATGCTCTGTATAAATGAAGGTGTTACATGAGGAAAAACTGGTAAAATATGAGATCATCTCTATGCCAGTAGAAGAAAAAAAAATAGAAAAAGATTTTTGTTGTCTACAGAATACCTAAAAATAGCCTGTTTTGTTTTGGAAGCCAGGATATAAGTATGCAGTGACTTATTTTGGAAGTCACACACTAAGCAATTTATCTGCTGCAAGTACTAACTCAAGTTTAACCTTCTCTCAGGCCAATGCAGGAATGGTCCCGAGCCATGGCTTCAATCCCAGATCTTATTTCTTTGACAACCCTCGCAGATATGACAGCGATGATGATCTGGCATGGAATATTGCACCCCAAGGAGCACAGGGCAGGTAAGATACAAGAGCTTACTTCCCATAACAGAAACAGCTGGAGGAGAGGGAAGGTGCCCACTGCATAAGAGCAATGAAAACTGTTTAGATTCAGTTGCTGCCTAAATGATAAAGGGTGGGGAGGAAGCTAATGTGGCAGCACTGAACGGACTCATAGAAACTACAAGGACACAAGAATGAAAATGGTTACATCATTTCAGAACTATCTTTGAAAAAGTCAGGACAGATCTTTGGATTGCATTTCACCCTCTACTTCTTCCAAGAGCAGAGCAAGACATGTCATTCAATAGTTCAATGTGTCAGCAAAGCACCCTACAGAGTAGCTGCTTTCTCAGCTTTGAGAAGAGGAGGGCAAAGCTTGAGACTGCAGGCAGGCAACTTGCCATGGTGGTAGTGACAAAGCCTGTCCTATAACATGGTTAAACACCTCAGGGCAGCTCACCTGAAGTAAAAGAGATATTTGCTTGCCCATTTGCTCAAAGTGGATGCAATTCTGCTTAACCTTTGAGATCCCACATAACTCAGAACCGCCATAAGAAGCCTTTTTGTGTGTGGCTTTTTTTTTTTTTTTGTTCTTCTGTGCAACCATGAGGTTTATAAGGATTAGCTCATCCTTCCAGGAAAGTGGAGTTTGCAATAAGAACAGCACCTCACTCAGAGAAGGAAAGGCAGTGCATCATCCTGTCCTGAGAGGAAGTTACTGTGTGTTACTTATCTTCTAATCTTGAATCTACAACATGCTGGTGTTAAATCATTATAAGTTATCTGAAAATAAGATTCACTAACAGCAGCTAACGTTCCCAGATCTAGTTCCTTTACTTAGACAGTCACTAGCCAGTTCCTCTAATTATAAAGTCACTACTTAGAGTTATCACCCTATTCCTGCAATAGATTTCCATGTAGTAACTCATTCCATTGAAGATGCTGCAGATGGTGCACTCCAGCCACTACCCAGCCTACAGCTAGAGATGCTCTTCCTTGCAAAGGTGTGAAGGAATGAGCCACATTAGCACAGCTCCCAGTATAAATTAAACCGACTGATTATGAGAGCAGAGGCAGTACACCAGAGATGCTCACCAGATCCACGTCCCTTCTATACAGACGTAGGGAGGTTCAGATCTGTCACTGACAGTCCATTGCTGTCTCAGGATAGGCATGGATTAGAAACACCAACTCTTTAGCATTCAGATGTTCAACCACCTCCTGGATCAGCAAAGCAGAGAGGGAAAAGTCTTTAGTGAACTAAAAGAATCAGGAAACAAGTAACGATTCATCTCAGTATGAGAACCACAACTATGCAATTGCATTTTGCCCACAGTAACTAACCAGCTGTGTATAGAATCAACCTGCCACTCACTAATTCTGCTTTCCTCTCAAGTTTCTCTCCAGATTACTATGACTGGGGCCATCAGAACAACAGCTTCATGGCTTACATAGGATCCCTCCAGCAAGATCCAACATTGGACACAGACAGGCCAAGCCCTATATGACTTCAATCAACTACCTAGGACATTCCAATATTAAAACAATTGTTCTGAAAAACAAAGCTTAGCAAATTTATTCACTCTGTGGTTTTTAGAAGTGTTCCTATGCACAGATAAATGAAGAACTTGTCTTTGCCACAAGCTTTTCATAGTTTAAGGAAAAGCATAAGCTAATGATTTAAACTTTAAAGACTGTTCTAATTATATATGTCGTTCCAAAAGCAATGCCTCCTCTTTATTTCCATGGAAACTACTACAGCTAACACAGAACACAACAACACTATTCGATAGAGCAAATTCACAGCTGCAAAACAGTATTTTTCAGCACAGTCATCAACATTACTTATGCATTTTCACTGCTGATGTACAGGGGCCTGCATGCCACACAAAATCTGCATGAGCAGAGGTGACCAGCTGTCACCACTGCTACAACACACCACCCACTGCCTTACTGTGCTCACATCTACTGTTTTGTCTCCAGAAATATTCAGCAATCGTCTGTGAATGTCAATGGATGCAACTTTTTCCACGTGGAGGAATTCAGCAACACACCTTTGCTTCATACACACTTTTAAGTCAGACACCATTTTGTCAGATTGCCCCTCCGCTGCCATTTCTCGCACAGCAACAAATTGTGACAGAATATTGCTGGGAAAGTTCAACCTCTACTGCCATACCACCACCATCCAACTCTGACACCATGGGCCAACACAATAAAAATAGGAGGCATTATTTTTGGAGCAGCCCTCATACCACCTTGTTTTAAGCCATGGCATTTTTGGCTTTGAACAGAGTTTTGAGAAGGTATAATTTAATCACTTTATGCTCATTTTAAAAGAGCAAATTCTGTGAAGTAAAATGGCAATTGTTTTCTAAGTATTTTTATTTTTACACTGTGTATTAGGTTAGAAATAGATGATTATGAGTGTACTGTAAATACATGACAATGTTACCTGAATGCATGACAGTAAGAGATTCTTACGTGCACGTAACAGCCTGTAAGGAAAAAATGCCAAGACCATTAAATATCGTCTTTCCAAGTTACTGCTACATTCTTGAAGCACAACCTCCTGTGGATTGTTGCTGATGACACAGCACAGCAAGATAGTTGGAGGTTCACACATCTACTATGCACTAGTTACCATCTGAAAACACACTGCGTTCCTCTAGAAATAAGAAAACTATCTACTCAGCAGCCATAGGGACAATCTTAAAGCAGAAGAGATGGTCACCTGCTCTGGCTTGAACAGCAAAACAGGCTGAAAACCTGTAAGCTTGAAATAATAAAAGTTATATAATTCTGTGAATGACTTCTAGGTATTTCCTATAGAAGAGCAATTAAAATGGCAAGTCAGTGACCAGAGGGATGGATACATAAGGTTCCTTGATTCAGTGGGGGGAAAACAATTCCAGACTTCTGCAGGGCTGTTCTGCCACACCTGCCCCCATGCCTTGCGTCTCTGGACACCTGAAGTCAAGTCTCAAACGTGTAACAAAACCACCACCTCTGAACTACTGCTACTGTTGATGAATTAATAATACTAAGTATATTAAAAGACAGCTGTTCGTAAGGGTATAATGTTATTGCTGCAGAGAGAGAGCAGGCATCTGAGACAAGCTGCAAATTGTTTTGGTGGTGGACAGGCAGGTGCTGCTTCCTGCTGCAGTGCCTCTTGCCATTTAGCGAGGATGTTCTCTCTTTCTCTGTGAATCAGAAGCACTCCTGGTTATTTAAGATGCATTAAAAACCTGGGTTTCCCTGGAGGCGAATGTTCTTCCAGGTTGGAATGGGAGTCCTTCGAGTTCTGCTATGTCTGAACAAAACAACTTCATGCAAGAAAATCTGCAGGATTTACAATTTTTTCACAGTAGATAAAGCTGCACTGCAAAAATTTAATTAGAAGAATTCTGCACCTTGAACAAGCTTAATCCTTACACTGCTGTATAGGTACATACAGAAAGTGGAATTAAGTGACTATAGCCACAGTAACAAATTACTCTTGGATACATCAGAGTTATAAGACAGCTTTAGAGGAAAGTAACTTTAAATTACATTGTTATCATCTGTGTATCATCTGCACTTGTGTGCAGGTAAAGTGAGGGTGAAACATACACATCAATAATCAAATACATATCAAGATATGTTAAACAGGGATACCAAATGAAAAAAGTTGAAGCCCCTTAGAGGAAATAATTTCACCAATCAGAAGAAAAATAATTCCTAAATTGTTTTAATAAACTATGATAAGAAAGGGACAGAACAGATCAGTGTAAGCTTTTTGCCTCTTCCCCTCACACAATGGGATCTAGCCAGTGGCTGTATTTGTCCATCTTAATACAGAAGCATTTTAATTATGCCACACAGACTGACGGATGTGCTGGAATATGGAAACAGCAACTGATATGCAGCAGCATGTCTATGAAAAATCCAAAACTGCCATTTATTTTTGGAACTCTTGCCTGTCATTTTAAGCTTAAATCACAGAGTGACTGGCATGTAAATAATTTAAGCTGCATGATTTCTAAAGCACAGTTGAAACCTAGACAAAAATAAACCAACTAAATTCAAGAGGTTATAGCAGAAAATACTTTAATTTGTATCTCATAGATTCAAATGTAGCAAAGAAGTGTTCAGATCTCAGTAAGCAGTTGTAACATTGATTTCAATAAATATTACATTTTAATAGGCAAGATAAATGGAGAGATTGTGAAGTGATGACTTGCTGATTGCTAATTTATAAACATAAGCATCTAGATTATTTACAACATAATACAGATCATTTCCCAGAAAAGCACAGAGCAAGGTCAGATAAAGTCCAATCATCAAAACACAACTCAAAGTGTGGCACAGTATTTCATGCATATACAATGACATAACAAATCACCAGCTGAAGTAGGAGAACATTATTCCAGCTTAAATCTGTATATTTTACTTTTCAAACTCTGTATTCTCACCTTCTTCCTCTGGCACTTAGGAGCAAGTTTGTTCAGCGACAAACATGTTAGCTATGCTGTTTGCATCAAGTCTTTTAACATTTCGCTTAAGTCTTCATGACTTGGTTTTCTTGCTACCTACATGATTACAATCATTTTGTCATTTGTACAGGGAAATGTAATTTTAATCTGAAATGAATGGCAGACAACATTGACAAGCTGATCTCCAATAAGGAGCTAGAATTTAAAATAGTTCACAGCTCGTGGACAGTGTATCTAACCTTGGTTTTTTGTATAAAAACAGATCTGTAAATTTCTAAAATTTAAGTTCATGTATAAAGAACTTTGTCATCCAACTCACAGAGCAAAACCTCATAGGCAGCATAGTCAAAGACTTGACATCAAATACGGTAAAAAATAGATGACAGGAAAATGGTTTCAGCTGCATTAAACCTTAAAATGCAACCGAATCTCCCTATACATAGAATTACCTTGTTCAGCTGCACTCATGTTCTCATGACACAAAAGAAAAAGACATCTTTATGTCCTTACCCTAAGGACCCTGCCTGGATTGTACCAACAGCTCAATCCTTACACTGCGGTATACGTACATACAGAAAATGGAATTATAGGTGACTATAACCACAGTAACAAATTACTCTGGGATACATCAGAGTTATAAGACAGATCTCTCACCTGTCCCATAAGGAATTACATGATGCCAGACTGGTGCTGCTTCAGTGTCCACTGATTTTGGCCAGGCACAGATGGAAGAACAAAAACAAGAAGTTGAATCCCTAGAAGGTTGGAAGCAATTCGCTTTCCCCAAAAAGCAAAGTAGGGGAAAAAAAGGAAGAAACAATTTTGGGGCAACACAGACAACAATTTGTTTTTCCATCAGATAATCCCACCTAAAGTTCTTTAGACACTGCAATATATAACAGCAGTTTAATCTTAGCTATACAAGATTTTTCACTTGAGTGAACCTGCAGGTTTTCAGCCCTTGCTGGTCAATCCAAAAGGGGAGGAATTAACGACCAACTGAAGAAAAACCAACATACACAATAAAAAGACTTGAATACTCAGCATATAACTTACTTGATCAAACACAGCTATACACATTTGAGATGGTTATCCGTATTTTTAAGTTAATGGAGAAAGCAAACTCTGAGGTGCAAGTTATTGAATCCCAGAGTATGTCAAACCAACCTTGGAAAAGGCCAGGTGAGTCCACCTTAACATCACCTGCTCTCCTCCACTAACCAGAAAGGGAGCCTGTGGTGACTTGCTCAGACAGGTGCTCACAAGCAAAAGAGGCTGTTGAGTTAGCATTAGCATTCTCTAACACCACATTAATTTATTTACTGGCTTAAACAGGAAATAAGGACTGGAAACCAATTGTCAATTTGTGCAACTATTACCAATTTTTTTATTTTTTAAATTATTTCACTTAGCTTACCCCAGTTTGACTCAAAAGGGTTTTGTTTCTCAGTAAGCAATACCTCCCTAACAAGGAATGTCAACAGATTTCCAACATTTCCAGATGACACAAGTTAGAGTTTAGTCTGGAAACAAAGACAGAGCATATTCCAGCTTTCAGGAATATTTCTTCTGTAAAGGATTATGTTACAGAAGCCAGTATCACTGCATTAAGTAATATCAACAGGTCACTACGTATCCAGTAGGGTCAAAAATGTTTAAGAGCACTTTGTTTCAAGAAGAGATTTATCAACACAATACCAGCACTTCCTACATTCAGAATTCCTAACTTCATTCTTTAGCACAACTGTTTTAAAAAATTCATTTTAAATTTAAACGTTTAGTTGCTAATCGTCAGTAGTGCTGTTCTGAGTTCTGTTTTGGACAATGATAAATTGCCATTGACATTTGTGGACAATGATACACAAGTAATTTCTCATTTTATGAAACTCACATTATTAACATACCCGTTTTATTATGCTGAATATCCTTTAAAGAAGGTACAGTTAGGGATTGCATAGGTACAGTATGCAGTATTAATGCCAGTGTGATTACGAATTCTAAAAAGCATTTTTTTTCTTAAAGTGACTATAAAAAACAAGTTCCTCCTTTTTGATCTCCTAACATCATTAAAATATAACCCATTACAAGCAAATCCATTATCCGTGCTCAGAGAGCAAAATGTGCTGCTTCAGTATCTAACACATTAAAAAGGACAACCTTGGAAACTGAACTGGAACAAACCAGAAAATAAAATGGGCTAGACACAAATTTGATTGAAAAAACTTCCCAGCTAGCAATGCTCCACTAACTCTCTTCTCCCCATTCCCTAGCCCTGATCCCGGAAGCAAACGCAGTCTGCCAAAGGGCTGCAGAAGAGTCACAACTGTACTGTGTAAGAGAGAAGGTGGTTATTTTAAAGGAAGTAAGAACTTCTGAAAAGCAGCATGTAAGGGAAAACAAAACAAAACAAAACTTTGATATCAGCATGATGTAAAGGAATTGGTACAAAGTAAAATTTTCTGCTTGGTAAAATTAAGTTTCATATTACTGTAAGAAAACAGGGCTCAGCAAGAGCCTTATTTCTTTTTCTGGTTTACTTCTAGATAGCTAGAATTGGCATACCCAGTCCTCAGAACATACTGATGCTCAGCACTTGGGTGAGGTGAGGGGTGAACCATCTCTTGCAGGACAAGCCAAGTCAGGATTGAGGTACATATGTTTTCATATAAAACAACTTTCTCAGAAAGACAAGAAGATGAAGAAAACTTATGTTGTATCAGTATGATAGAACTGTGAGCAGAGAACTTAAGATAAAACAGATCAGCATAATTTACACATTTAAAAACTATATACTTCATTCATAAATATCTCTTCTAATTAATAACCATTCGTAGTTTAAACATAAATATTCAAGTTGGTATTTGATTTTCCTTTTTAATCAGTTCATGAGAGTCCTGTAAGGATCAGTTCCTTCTGCTCAATGCAGTCACGTAAATGGTCTTCACTAAGAGGTTGCACAAAGGCCTTCATTACCTTGTTTGCTGTAGTAAAACTTTAAAATTCTGCAGCTCTTTTATACTTGTGGAAAGCCTGCAAAACAAAAACCCCCAAAGTGGTAGTAAGTAAACTGTGCAAATTTTGACCTTTCATGGGGACTTGTTTTTTCTAATTTAAAACAACACAAATCAGCTCTGGAAGACAGTTGTGCTTTTTAATACTTGTTACTACTTTCTCACAGAAGATTACTATCTGGCTCCATCAACATTCATATTGCAGGGATTAAAATTTACATGCTATATATGTTAAATATCTAATCATGTGTAATAATGTTTATCCTATTTTAAACAATAACTGATCATTACATTCAAGATCAGAAGCACCAGCATGATGAAAGACACAAGCTTTATTAATCTTTTAAAGCCATTAGGAAGTTATATATTGTAACTTGAACACACAACATGTTTGCTGTATCATAAATTAATCAGAATGGAAGTTTTAGTGAAAACACCTACATCAAACTCCAAATCCAAAAGCCTAAGGGCTAAATGATAGCATTGAAAAAAATCATGTGTTTTTCTTCCTTCTTACGTATGTGTATTTAAAAGAGAAATACAAACTGTTCTTCTGTAGTTAGTAGTTAGAATACAAGAAGCAGGAGATGTATCCAAAATTTAATGCTTAAAACCATTTAAGAGATTTATAGAATAAATGAGATTTGAGATAGAGATGAATTACACACAACACAGAATGATGACCAAGGCTAATAATCAGTGCCTCACAAACTCCATTTGATGGCACAGAGTTATTAGTGATAAGCTGTTTAGCTTTCAAAAGTCATAGTTGCATGCACAAGTCTTTTCCACAGACCGTGAGTGCTGACACTGAAGTTTTACTGGTGTGTATTTTTTATCTGGTTGGTTTTTTTTTTTTTGCTCTACACAAATTATGAAAATCTTACCTTCCAAAGGCATTTACTAGAGCAACTATTTCTTGACGTGTTAGTTGAAAACCTTTTGATGGGCTATTCTCAGGAAGGTTCTGTATTTCTTTCTCAGAAAATAAAATCTTCAGAGCAGTTCCTAAGCCTTGCGTCTATGAGAAAAACCTCAATATTTTAGTGCCAATAAAGTCAGTGGGTAAGGTCACTTCTTCTAGCTCTCAGAAAGCAAACAGAAAAGCTTTAAGCAAAATAAACATAAAAATACTAACCCATGCAAACTGTGGTACCAATTTAGAAGCTGATACTCCTTCAACCCAAATAACTGCACACAAACCAAGACGATAATGCAAACACGTACCATCAGTTCACCAAGTTAATTCACTTAATATGTTTCTTCAGGTATACTTACTCTAAAGCCTCATGTTTTTAATCTCTTCCTTTCCCATTTCTTTTTCTTCTCAGCCAGACCAGATACATATAAAAGCATGACTGTTACAACACCTCCAGCTCCCTCCCTGCTACAGTACAGATGCCTCAGGAGCTGTGGATCAGATCCCTGCTTTCCTTCTCTCCTCCCCCTACCAAGTCAAACTACATTTTTAGTATGAGGTGTCACAACACTTCTGCTTTCTCCATCTCCAGTCCCAGTGGAAGACATTGCAGTTTCAGTTTCAACCCCTATTTTGTATACAGAAATAGACCAGAAAAAGCTATTCTTATTCCCCATTTTAATCAAGATGGGGAAGCAACCACTGGATTTTGATATACTGGTTCAAGCTGGGTGCAAGACAATTTTATAGGTCAGGAAATCTGGCCCTAGTTCATTTAGCATAAGAAAAGGCAATAATAGATCAGAAGTATGAATGAGTACAGAGTAGGCAGAACTCCATAAATTCAGCAGAGGCTACTACATTTTTGCTGCTATGAATTTATTCAAAACTTTAACTCTGATAAGCTTAATGCTGTTGTCAGTCTGGATTTAATGTTAGCATTAAGGGTCAAAATCTTGCTCTCAATAAATTCTCCAGAACCCAAGACTATTTTTCAACTCTTGGCTTTACTGCACGCCTCTTGCAGCATTTTATAATTGTAAAAATCTGAATCACTTCATTTTTTTTCCACTTATGCTTCGATTTGTGGAGCTAAATCTCATTAAGCAAAAGTGCACTATTTCCAGAAAGGCTTCCCACTGCTGATTCCACAAGACTCATCTGCTAACTGAATACTCAAAATACTGACTGGAAGTAAGACTTGGTCTTGGGGTTATCTGCTCTAAACACTTTCTTCCCCAAAGAATATAAGCTACATCTTTTAGTAAAAAGAACCACCACTGAGTGAACAAAATTAAACAAAGCATACCAGTTTAATTGTTAAAAAGCAAACTAAACATAAGTCTATTTTTAATACATACGTAAGGATATCAAAGACAAAACAATACCTGCAGTTTGCCCCACAGTCTGCATTTATCACATCCAACACAATCCATTATGCGGGATATGTTTTTGAAATGCAATCTGAATTCTTCCTAGCAATTAGAAACAAACAACAAAAAAAAAGTTTAGCTTAAATTGCCTCTTAGCTTTAGCAAAATTCACTTAGTACCACCAGAATATCAATTTCCTTTTAATCAAATTGAATGAAACCA
Source organism: Lagopus muta (assembly GCF_023343835.1). Classification (NCBI taxonomy): domain Eukaryota; kingdom Metazoa; phylum Chordata; class Aves; order Galliformes; family Phasianidae; genus Lagopus; species Lagopus muta. Next base: position 72,637,876 of record NC_064434.1, read on the forward strand.
CTACCATCTGGGGTCAGACTATAATACAGATTCACATAAACCCAGAATCTTGTTTCCAAGCCGTTGCTAATTCTTGATGACTTGAAAAGCAGGACATGCAGAATAACACTTGCGTTATACAGTTTCCAGAAACTTGTTCAAAATTTTGAGCTTCAACTACTTACCTGTTCCTCCACATAATTTTAATTCAGTTGTTCAAATCCTTTTTGAACCAACCTACATACCCAACAAAGCAGCCAAACAAGCGTCAATTCACAAGAGACATTTCCCAACCAAAACTATGGGCAGACAGCTGCTTTGCAGTTTCAGAGTGAAAGCAAATACAATACAGAATTGATTAAAGATTAATTAATTATCTAATTATCTAATTCAGATTATCCAAATAAAATATTTCAGATCAGAAAAGAAACACTGGCTGGGCTGATAAATTACTGGCACCTTTCAAATAGTGTTCTTACTAGTGTGGATGAAATTCTGTATAATACTGATTTCAATAGTAGTAGGTATCAGTAAGTATTCAAACATATTTACTGCAATGAAGCACAGACCAGTTGTGTAATGAATGTAGTGCATACCAATCTGAACAACAGTCTAGTAGCACTGGCTGTTACTACACAGTAACAGCATTCACAGTAGGATCTTGCACCCCAGAACAATGCCTTCCTAATGTTAAATTCATATTCTATTTCATTGAATTGTGCTTTATGTATGTCATGGGTACTTTAAGCAAATGCCTGTTCCTGGAGGGGTGGGGAGTGTCCTATGTGGAAGTGAATATTTTAGATGTTAATCAGAAAAGTAGCTTCACCTTCAATGACTTGGCTCCTTTTTTATCTCCAGCAAACATGGACTTCTCATCAAAGTGCATATGGAAGGACCTAAGAAAGACAGAATGGAAAAAAACCAAAAAACACAAACGTGGCATGAACTATAGCATAGCTCAAGCTTGCACAGCAGCTGTTACAGAGTAAACACTCTGACTTTCTAGTTGCCTCAGATCAAAAATTTCTCCTAAGTTTCACACCACTGCTCTTCAAAAGCATACTGTTATCAGATGTTTTGCTATTCAATCACTATATCCTGAAACCTGTTACAGCTTTGCTGAGAATTCTTTTCATTTCCATTGATCAAGACTTTTTAAATATACATCAGGAATGCCTTAATATTTGGCCTTCCAGTTGTGTAAACTTCATATTTGACATCTGAACACATCCTAAACACCTAGCATGACTGAAGCCACGCATGAAGCATGCAACTGATCACAAAAAAAGATGAGTGTAGGAATTGGACTGAAGAGCCTTACAGAGCAAACATTCTTTCTTCTGTTAAGTCTATGATGAAAGCTGGATTACTCACTGGATCATTAATTAAAAGAATATATGTACTATTTTCTTATTCAAAAAAGATCATGTATTTTACACTGGGGTGTAAAGCCTGGGGTGTTATTTTTTTTCTCCTCTTTTTTTTTGTTTTTATTTAAAAATATAAGTATTCAAGCCTAGGAAATAATATTTTTTCTTTCATTATTTTACTTCCTCATGCTACTCCTCCCTCTCCTATTCAAAAATGAATTTACTCTCATTCTCACTTGAGAATATAACTGAGAGTTTCAAACTATTGAAAACAACAACAAAAAAAACCCTAACACCTTTACGCCTTACTTTGTATCCCTGAAGATTTCTAGTAAGAGAGCTTTAGATTCAGCATCCTCATGGCCATTTCCAGTGTAAAGGTCCACAACGGAACGCTCAAAGTACGGTGCAACCTTTGACAAAGCCCGCAGCTCTATCAAATAAAGGAAATACAAGTTTTTCAGCCTTCTTGGTCCTTCTCCCTTCGTTTCAATGGGATCAAAACGACGAGTGAACTCTTTCACATTTGGTCCCCAGCGAGGTTTCCCCCAGGTTTCTACACAAGAAATAAAGTGGAAGGGGAGGAGGTTACAAGCATGTATTTGGAAAAAAGCTTTTTAGGTAAGAACCAAACAAAGCTTAGGAAAAAGAAAAAAACAAATATGCATTTCAGATAATGTAGTGTTTCATTCAGCAGTTTTACCTCAACTCAAATTACCTTCAAGAAGATAATTGGCACACAGGTGTAAATTAATGCTAGCATGTAGTCCAGAAATAAGTTTATAAAACACCCTTTTCTCAAGGCAAAGACCTGTTGAGAAAAACAGAAAAGAGACAAGCAAACCTCAGCCTAGGTACTTGACACAATGCATTAAAATTAACCATGACATTTCACCGATACAAGTCCGCACCATTTAACTGTTACAATTACAGTGCCTCATCATTAATTTCAGCAGTATGTTTTGGAAGTTATTATATTCATAGTAAAAAAAATATATATACTCTTATTTTTATACATGAAGTATCACCAAGAATAAAGTTTGACATTTCTTAGTTGGTTTTTCAGTGTTTTAATAAATACAGTCCAATAAGCATCTAACAAATTGCTACACAAAAGTAAAACTTTACGCAACGGACTTAAAATAGTCTTGAATTTTGACTATCTGGAAACCAGAACTCGAGTGTGACCTATCCTAGTTATAATTAAAGCTATCATTATTTTAGAGTAGTGTTCTTACAAAAACATCAAAAATCCAGAAAGCCCTATGGCACTGGAAAACAGCCAAAAATGCTTCTTCCCAGCTGTACTGTAAATTCACTGAAGATTTAAGCACACTGAGCAAAGCCCTAAAAACATGACTTTGATGAATAAAGGCTTTCACAGCATAAAAAGAAATGTAGTGGCAATGGGTGGCCAAAATATAATTTGTATGTAGAAACTGCTTTGAAATACAGCTTACCAAGAGAGAGACTACATTTAGAATTTAGGGGTTTGCCTCCTTCATAAATATATGTTTGGGTGATTCCCCTGTCACTCCAGTTTCTACAAACAGAAGAAGGAAGAGCTGATGGGGAAGCCTGTTAGACTGAGATACAGCCTCATTTACAGCCAGCATATTTTAACAAGCATGTGAACATGTGCTTTTCTACAACAGAACCGATGAAAGCTTTCCAATAATAGAAGATTCCTGAAAGGTATAATGAACTAAGTTGCAAACGAATACATCTAATTCATTTACTTTTTTTCCCACAGCCTACAAAACAGGATTTTGATTTCTACTACTGTAATAATTTCATTTAAATAAACAAATTGTTATACGTTCTGAGAAGATCTCTTATGCATATGTATTAGCCATAGAACCATTAAAAGCTTTAACACTTTTAAAAGCAGTTTTAGAATACAACTTATAACATTATTAGCATGTGCAAGGATGCATTTTTGTCTAAAAGAGCTGAAAACTCAGTAACTTGTATTGAAGTGAACTTCTTTGTAAAAGATTAAATGTTAAAGAGCTTAAGGAATTCATCAGCTAAATGAAGAAAAACTTTTAAAATACCCTCAAGTAAGAAAAATGTTATCTGAATAACACTCAAGTTCTGCACAGTTTATTACTAAGTTTAACCTATAAAAAACATTTTGAGAGAAGAAAAAGTGAATTTCTTCTTAGTGAATTTCAATTATATTAATCCATCTGAAAGGACTTACCTTCTAGCCATGTGTAGAAAGATTCTCCTGTAATGTTAGAAAACACTATTAAAATAAAGAATATTCATTTTCATCACTAAAGCACCTTTATATTACTGCGTGCACTAACATTAGCTGCCATCTGGACATAAAGCTAAACAACTTAGCTACTGAAGCAAGAACAGGCACTGACATGGCTGAACTTTGAAAACAGTTAAAATCTGTTGAGGTCAGAACAGGAGAAATACAAGAATAAACATGGCTAAGCTAGTAGCAAAGTTTATGAGTACACTTGATTAAATGCACTAGTGGCTACAACGTGATAGGAAAAGAATAACCGAGAAAAGAGGCGTATCTGTGGAAAGACATTTCATGTACATTTCCTGCAACCATCACTGTTACATTTCACAGCAATCGCTTGTGTAACAACTGTTTTCAAAAGCAAATAAACTACTGCACCCTCGATTCTAACAGCAAACTTTAGGTTTGAAGAATGACCCAGGATTCTAAACTAAACATTGCCCAGGTACATCAGTTCTTTACTGGATGTGCTCTTAGATTCCAAACTCACAAATACTTCATGCTTATACTAAGTTTCACATGGGTACCCGTTCTGCACTGCACAGTGTTTCACACGATCAGCAACCAAAAAAAGTGAATTCCTGTACTCAGATCCAAACAAAGAAATACTGAAGACAAAGGAATGTCTTCTAATACAGAAATCCATCCAATCAATTTCTGATTAACTTTGTAAGTAACTGTACAAGCCCTGAAATCTCTCAATTTAAAGATCTGCTGAGGTAAAAAAGATAAAAAATTTAAGTGATCAGCACAGAAAGCAACTCTACGCTAATTGATCCTAAACATCAAGATAGTGCTTTAAAGCAGTATTAGCTTTGTTTATGTATGAAATGAACACGATTCATTCTACCCAAAAAAGTAAAGGTTATCCACTACTACCTCTATACTACCTTTGGAAGTCAACTCAACTAAATTCAAAGCAGAAGAGGAAAAACCTATAAGGTGACTGTTGCAAAATGACTTCTTTAAGTTCTTCCTCAATTACATGCAATAAGTAATTAATTCACATCTTTGCAAGATGAGAAGAAATCCTGCCTGCTTCTTCTAATCCTAACCAGTATAGCATCTTTTCTATAAGCATTATGTATTTACATCCAGAACAGCTTCTTCAGCTCAAGAGGCCACAGGGGATCACTGACAATCCAGGCATAAAACACACACAGAAAAGCAGAATAAGATGACTTACCATCATCTCCTCCTAGGAAGTTGCAGCAAAGGAGAAAATAAAAATCCATGAGCATTAAAATCAAAGCAGTAATGAAATACAAGCTTTACTATAAAAACTGAACAAGTACAAGAAACCTTATTTACACTACCAAAAATACAGTCTACTTCCCATCCTATTTTTCCTCCTCAAGACAGCCTGAGAATAAACACATAATAACGGAAGTCACTAAGAATTTAAAATCCTAGTACAGCTTCTTGAAAGCCATGTATTAGCTTCAGAAAGACATGAACTTCAGTTCACATTATTCAACAACCTGACCAATGCTCCTTTCTGAAATTCTAATCTGAGATAAGCTACTCTTGCAACTATTTTTACTGTATCTGTCAGCAGTAGTTATTATGAGCAAAAGCTATACCGAGTTTCTAACATCTGGTGATGTTTTCTAACTACCTGTTGGTTAAATTGCATTTCACAAGAGACACACACTGGCATAGCAACACCAATTAACTTTGAACACACAGTTCTGAATTTAAATTGAAAATCTAAAGCTCAAGTCATTATGCTTGTTTGTTTTAAATGAATAACTGAGCCTCCCTAAGTATTCATTTTTTCTTAAAATAATTTTATTTCTACATTTTCAATGAACTAACCATTGTTTACAGAAAATGTACAGCTACATTACAGTATGATGACTATGCACTAAAAGGTTTAAATAAAATTGTCCAGAAAAAGAGACAAGGGAAGAAAACAACAGCTGGATTCATTGAATTTTAACTCCTTCCCAGCCACAAGATAAAATTACTGTGACACTTGCCCACTGAATAGTTTCAGATATCCTTTAATTTTCAGGAGGCTCCCCTGACATTACAAAGCATACTCACGCACATAAAATCAAGCATGTTTAGAATCCAACATCACAAACTGTAAATATTGGCAATGGATAGTTGCTTCAATACAGGACATTTTAAAAGCAGAGAGCACGCAAAGAAACTAAAGAATATTATTTGTATCATTTGTACTGAAGTCACTATGTTAAAAGAATTGCATTAAAAAAATAAAATAGACAAAACCCACCCCTACTAGGTGCCAGTGGATTTAAAGGACGATAGACAGATCGAGGCCTAGAAAATAAGTTAGAAAATGTAAAATCAGTTCTAAGCTAAATTGAAGTGCAAGTATAAAAGCAGCCTTCCTCTCCCACCCAATTACTTGAAACAGTTTTCTTCATAGATGCTGTTCCACACTCTCCAAGCAGAGGGCCCTTTGTATCCTGTGTAACGCTCTGGATTCAGCAGCAAATCCACGTACTGCGCATCTGGAGATCTCTCATCTAAATAAGAAATGTTTTGTTATGTATTCTGATTGCTTAAAAAAGACTTTAAAAGTCACAAAATTACATACAAATAAAAAGTCTTGTATAATACTCTTATTTCTCCAGTGGTATTACAAATACCTTGTACATAAAAACAAAGCAATATACACTCTAAACAGAAAGGCAAAGAATATCTCTTTCACAGTCTCTTATGCTGCCATTACTTCTGCAATTTCTTACCATTTCCTATGTGGCTTCTTCAACTTCACTGTGAACACTCTATGTGCCATGTGCTTTTACACCTTTTGCAAAGATATGAAGAGTTTTATTTTAAGTGGGCTTCAAACTCAGGGCTTAGTTGACCACGGAGTTTGGTGTGAAGAACAGAAAAGAGTAAGAGAACTGCTTTTTTAGAAATGGGTACAATGCAAATATGGCTCCTCAGCAAACACAAAGAAGCACATCTTGGCAGTGGAACAATCTTTATTAGCTGCATCACTTTTATTTCCAAGATAACCTTGTACAGTTGCATAAAGCACGGACCCCGTTGTTAACTGAACAAGCTTTCTATGTAGCAGAAGCACAGAATACTGCAGCCCTGCTCTAGTGATGAACTGCTGGGATGTACTATTCAAGATATTAGGATACAATTGGATCATTAATTCCAGTGCTTTTGTTGGAGCAGTGAATTATAAGTTATTTACTGGATTACAGTTTATTTACAATGTTTCTGGTTTGTGGCTGGACTTGATGAACTTTAAGGTCTTTTTCAACCTGAGCAATTTTATGATTCTATATTCCAGGACAAGCTGTTGGTTATGGAACAAAACATTACTGAAGCAATATTCAACAAGTTATATCCTCATCCCTAAAGCTGACTTCAAATTCAGGCAAAACATCCACATTAAATCACTGTCTGATTCATACTCTGTACGAATAGAAAGTTAAGTTTTATGTTACAATAAGTAGAAAGTGGAAATAACTCCCTCTCCCTTTCCTCTCTGAAATTCTAGGTCAAGAGCAAATGATGCTAAAGAGACCCTTGTACAGTACAAGCCAGTAGTCCATACTTATTCAAAGGAATGGGCCAAGCAGCACAACTGAGCATTTCCTCAGATGTTGAAGAGATGAAGAGTGAAAACTGCTCTAAAAAGAAGTGATCCTGCACAAGCCACTAAGCATCACTTCAGCAACAGTAGCAAAAACAAAGAAGAGAGACTGACAAGACACAGAAGAACAAAGTGAGAGTCAGATGGAGCACAGCAACCAAACTAGTTCCTACACTTCCTGGTCATTTCAGCTGTCCAATTTTTGTTCTCTATCCACTTACAAATGCATCTGAGGGGCAGCACAGCAGAAGGATGGAAAACTGACCTAAGTTGATATGGTATTTTTTTCCAGCTGGATCAATTCCCTTATCGAGTTTATCATTGAGCCCAACAAAAAAGCCAGTAAAAAGTAAAACTGAAGATCTAAATTTGAGCTACAGTTAAATGAATCAAGAGCTTTGACCCTACCAGAAAGAGAGGTGAGGAAGAGGAAAAAAACAGTTTCTCCCTTCTCCCTATCACTCCCAGTAAAGTCACTCTCTCATGTTCCTCTGCATCAGCTCAGGAACTCACCTAATAAGCCATTTCAACCCCAACAGTCTGTGAAATAGAAAGGAGACATCAATCTTCCAGGTACTCAAATTGAGATTAGCTCACCATGCAGTGACAGGCATGCCAAAGCCAGAGCAAAAAGAACAGTGGAAGCACACAGCTGGGCACAGGCAGTAATCCCTTTTCAGTAGGGCACAATGTTGGAAAGAGATGGAGGTGGAATCAGGATCTACTTAAGCTAGTATTACTTCTGCAAGAAAATGCTCCTAAATTATACTTTTCCCATCTGAGTCCATTAAAAATAGGAGTAGGCAACTTGAAGATGGACAACACAACAACTTATTGCACTGAATAGTTCAGATCTACAGTAATGCTCAGTGAGTGCGTATTAGAGAAACAGTTCAGACAAAATTTTCACAGACAAAACACAGCAGAAGCACTGGAAGAGAACAGCAGTTATTAAATACATAACAGCTGCTACTTTCTCAGGTGACATCAAATATTAACCTAAAGGTAGATTAAAACATCTTGCACAGAGCCAAGTCTTCCTAGCATGCACAGCTTTGTAAGGTACTTAACGAAAATGATTTTTGCAGCCTTCCTTGAACTTGGCAGTGCTCATGTTTATCTGAAACTCTCCTTTAACCACTAAACGTTATATGCAAAATAGAAGGGCTCACACACAGAGCAGAGGGAAGACAAACTATCAGCCTAATGTTTAAACAATCAGAAGTCTTTACAGATAAAGGCCAGTAGAGATTGTCTGAAACTAGACTACAAGAATGTAACCAGCCCAAGCATAAAGAACAGAACAGCAGCAAAAATAATACAGTAGTAAGAAAAAATTAGGTATAAATAAATCCCGCTGGATACAAGTCTTTTGTGAGAAGCAGCTTTAAAGAAAAAATGCTAAAACCCTCCCATTTGCTTTCTCTTTATTTCTGTAGAAGTCTCCTGTTGAGGTAACAGTGAACATATATTGGGTTTGGTTTTTTTTTTTTTTTTTAAACAAGGAACATTCAGATGTCTAAACTGCTTTCTTTACATGTAAGATAACATGAACTGTCACATGTCAATGTAGCACAAAATCAAAACTTAAAACAGTTCCTTGCAGAGTAGCTACAATCTTGTTTTTATGAGACGGTAATAAAGTAATGAGAAAGTAATAAAGCAAACGCTGAAGAAGCTTAAGCATTTTACCATCGAGTTCACAAAAATGATCCTGTGAATCATCGTATCTTGCCCAGTCAATGAAAGCCTCCTTACTTTGGTTACTGAGGGGAAGAAAATACATTTGATTTTAAACTTCCAAATAAACAGTGTCAGTAAGAGCTACTCAACAACACAACCCATATACAATAATTAACCGAGATCTTAATTCTGAACTATTATATCTGGCATACTAGAATATATGGAGTTGGGGCAGAGATACAAGCAAGCACTAATTGTGGTACTTTCTGAAGTCAGTTCAGTGATACACAGCAAGAAAAATTTCACCATCTTAAGCAAACTCTGCACTGGTAGTGACTTTTCTTCCTTCAGTAAAAGAATTCCATAGCACGCTTTTCAGCACTTTCAGAAGTACTTCGACAGCTGTCACCACAGGAAAGAAAGTCCTTGTATTCCTTAACCTGTGCTTTCAAAGAAATCTACAATACTTAGCCTTGCTTTCGCATGGGAGGCTGGATCTCTAAAGGTTTTTCTAAGCTAAATTACTCTATGAATATGACTTGAGTCTTTTAAGTAATAATGTTAACTCTACTCAGTCTTGCAATTTCAAAGGTGCACTGTACCAGAGAAACAAGTACTTTGAAGTTCCCATACTACAAAACACAAGTTTTTTTTAGCTATTAGCTAAATGCTTTCTTCAATGCAGATGTGAGAAAGAGAACTATTTATGTTTTGCTGTCAGTAGCGTGGTATAAGTGAAGATTGGGAACTCCACTCCGGGGTGCAGTAAATTCCCCTAAAATACCAAAAACAACCCATTTCATTTGATCAGAGCAGTACTAGCTCAGTTTGACATCTGCAATTCTTAAACAGGATACGTTGTTAATCTACCAACAAAGACTACACTTGACATTCAGTGAGCCTTACAAACTTTCCTAATGTACCTCCCCCACTAATTACTAGCATGCAAGATTTTATAGTCACAATCAACATAGATGGTAATGGAAAACAGCCCCAAACCAAAAGGATTTTGCAACTCTCCCAACTTTTAATCAACTTGCAATTTTGCAAAAGCCTCTTTAGCCCTCTGTACATGTGCTAAATTACATTACTTTTTAATCTACAGAGACAGAAGAGCGTTAATGGATTCTCAGTTCCCTTAACACTTGAGTAAGGCTCTGCCCAGATTGCTTTAAAATACTACAGAAAATAAAAATAAAAGGTAACATGCTAAACTATAGTCGCTTTTTATAATGAGCCAGGACAGCATTTTTTAATCAGGTAGGACTGCTGAAATCTATGGCCAAAGGCAACAGACCTCTCTGCTAGTGATAAACTTCCTTTTTGTTTTTCTATTTCTGCTTTTTCAAAGCAGTGAGGCCAGTAGAATGCAAGCTTTCCTAAACTGCTCTGCTCTTTCCTAGTCAAGAACAACACCATCCTGCAGAATCTGTACCATCCAACCTTGGCTGTGCCATTCAGTAGGCAAGACCAGGGAACTGATCCAAGCAAAAAATAACTTTGCCAACAACAAAAATAATTCACAAGCTCCCTGACCTGGTTCACCAAGTGATCACAAACAGGCACATCATTGTAACAGAGAGACCTGGTCAGAACCCCTTAATTCACCACAGTCATCAAGAAAAAGAAGGCTGATATTGGTAAAAAGTGGAAAATAGTGTTTTTGTTTGCTTTATCTCCCATTGCTGTAAGATTTCTTTCAAACAAATAAGTATACTTAAAAAAAAAAAAAACAAAAAAACTAGGAGCATTTTTAAGACAAGACAAGTACCTACTTCTCACATTATACCTTCAGGTATTTCTGCACCATTTCATATTTACTTTTTAATGGTCTATGGAAAGAATGAAGAGCAAAAACCAGCACATTGCAAAACCAAGACAGACAAAAAGAAATGCTGCTCCCTTGCTACTTTATATATATATATATGTATATAATGTTTTAATTGCTATAAATCTCAACATACCTTAAGGTACTGTTGACTGCTCCCAGTTTGTTAGCTTGCTCACAGTCTTCCAATTCTTTGGAATTATTTGCAGCTTTTGAATACTGTAAGGAAGGTCATATTTAATATACAAATAAGTTACCTAAAATTCACTCAAAACATGACGTGAAACATTTCTAACTCTAGCATTAAATTAGTTAGTAACAGGGAAAAAGCCTTGAATTCTGGAAGTGGCAAGTAGTACTTCGGAATACTTATTTTAATTTTCTTCACTTAATTTTATCAGGTCAATTTTACCCTGTACATTTAACTGCTATAGATGCAACTAAACATGCCTAAAGGCAGTCATTTGCCACCCACCAGAAACAGTCCAACATCCAGTATTTTCTGAGTAGCAAATACTTCAGAAAGTCTGTCTACTCCAACTATTTCATGCTGAGCATGGTGTGATACTGCATGGAGTCTTTGGTTTGATCAGATCAGCCAACTCAGCCCCTTGGCCATCCCTAGCCTGCTCACTGCTGGAACAGGGAAGAGGCCAGAATGAAATAAAAGAGGCCTTTCTGCCCTGCAAGCACTGGTCAGCAACAGCTATATTACTGGTATGTTACCCACATAGTTTGAGTCAGGAATCCAAAATACAGTACCATATGTACTGCTATAAAATTAATTATTAGCAGCAAAACCTACCAAACTTCAAAGCAGTGAAAGAGATTAAGAATTTAGAGGTCACTAGAAGAAAATCCCAAACAACCAATCATTACTCCAGAAAGAACTTCTTGCTCAATTTCCTCACATTTGCTAGGTGTGGGGGCTTCTCTTCATATCATTCATACGGATGTTAAATGGAAAAATGCAAACAAGGAATGCATGTCCTAGAATTAAACAGATTCTGCTGATGAAATAAAATACTGAGATGCTGAGGTAAACATTCTACATGTCTAGAGTTGCAAACCTATCCCTACCCTGAAGAGAAAAATATTACTGCCAAGATAATGATACTAAATGTAAGTTCCCAAACAGAATGAACATTCAAGTCCAAGCCATCCTTCCAGGCTTTGCTGTTCTCCGGTGTTTAACAACAGCTATGCAAGACCATTTATTTGACCTCTGACTAGATCTGGATAAAATACTTGTTTTTGACAAAGCAGGTTCTTGTAAAAAGAAAAGTTTCTGAAAGGAAATAGAAGTGGGCAGAAAGCAAAAACTGAAGTTACGCGCTATAGCCTTGAGGTGCTACATCCTTGCTTCAAAGTTTAATACACTGACTGTCATGAGTTCTCCAGTGTTTATGCATTGAGCTCACATGACAAGGTTTAAGTAGTGGAAGGGCTGCAGGGGTGCCCCTTATGAGCAGAGCCCAGCAGCTGCCCCATTCAGATCAGAGCCAGCTCCAGATGTCTCTAAAAGGGACCTGCAACTGACCAGAGCTGAGTCACAAGTGACACAGGGTGTGTAGTATGCCCCTGGGAGAGCAGATTTAAGAAAATGGGGAAAAAGATCTGCACAACAGCAGCTGGGAGAGAAAACTAGGAAAAAGAGTAACGTTCCTGCAGCCACTAAAGTCAGTGCAGGAAGGTAGGAGGTGCCCTAGGCACTAAGCAGAATTTCTGTGCAGCCCAAGAGAGGCTGTCAATGAATGGAGCAGGCTGTCCCCTGCAGCCCATGGGCATCATGCAGAGCAGATCTCCTGAGGACAACCTGTGGAGTAGCCCACAGTGCGCAGGTGGATGTGGCCTGAAGGAAACAGTAAGCCCATAGAGAGCCCCTACAGGAGTAAGCCCCAGAATGGAGCTGCAGCCCACAGAGAAGAGCCCAAAGTGGAGCAGCTCATTCCTGAAGGATGGCACATTGCAGGATGAGACCCATGCTAGAGCAGTTCTTGAAGAACTGCAGCCCATGGGAAGTCTGTGTTGGATCTCTTCATGAAGGACAGCATCCCATAGGAGGAATCTCATGCTGGAACAGGGAAAAGGAGTGAGCAGGAAGGAGTGGTAATGACAATGTATTTACCAACTGCCCCGTTCCTCCTTCCCATACACGGATTGAGGTGGAGGAAGTAGAAGCTGGGGGGAAGGAAAATTTGCTTCTGTTATTCACTGCTTAACTCTATTACCACTGTCAATAACCTAACCTTCCCAAAGTACAGTTTCACCACTAATGCTAATTGGTTGGTGAATGATTTTTTCTGTCCTTATCTAAACTCACGGGTTTCATTTTTTTTTTTTCCTTAATATTATCTCCTCCAGGCCTTCTGAGGAAAGGAGCATGACAGCAGCACAGTACTCAGCTACCTACCAGTATTAAGGCACATAGTCCAAGACGTTTCCACTACTCCAATCAGACAAGCTTGCAGAAAGTGAAGTTATTTTTGTGCCTCTCTAGCACCATTTCAATAAGCTTATATTGGTGCCAAGAATTTTACAGATGCCATCTACGGCTAACTGTGCTTCTCTCTGTGGGAAACTGGCCTTCATGGCTAGATGACCTTCCAAAGGCAAAGCTGTTCTTTGTGCAATTAATCAACAAAAGCAAACAAAAAAAGCCCTGAACAAGGCGAGAAGTTTACAAGCTATGCTCAGGTGAGATAAGTAGTAACTATGGCCATAAGGGAGGTAGAAATTGCTGGGGAGGATGTAGATAAAGATAGGAATAAGTGTGAATTTACACACAGCCATGGCACTCAACAGTAAGAGCTCTCATTTGGGCCCTGTGGATACTGCTACCCAATTGATTGCTAAAACCCTTGTTCTTGGGCACTGTGTTAAGGATTTGAGCATGGAGAAGAGTTATTCGTCATCCTGCTCTCACCTCTTTTCTAGGCATATTACACCTTACCTTCCTGGCTTTACTAAGATTACTTAGTGATCTAAGAAGGTTGGCTCAGACACAAGCAAGCAAAAACCAACAGCACAAATTGACCACTTAAATGGTCAACGAACTCAAGATTAGACAAGTCAAAACCACACATAACTGGGTTTTTTTTGTTTTGTTTTGTTTTTTTGAATAATATATATAACCCACTACTAGGTTGTGTTTATATATGCACTGCTACTCATCTCAGCCTAAGCTTTATAGAAGGTGACCTGTACTCAAGGTACAAAGAACTTTACATCAGGCATTTTGTGGTGGTGGTGGTGTTCCAATGTCTCTGGTCATTCATGATTCAGTCTGTACCAACTCTCAAGCTATTGAAGTCTCAGAATGATGCAATGCTACCAGCTACATCAGGAGCTCTAATTCACAGAAGTACAAAGCAGCATACAGGAATTGATGTTAACAACTGCATCACTGCTAAGACTAAAGATCCACAATAAAAAGCCATACATCTACTGTAATGTTAAGATTACAAGTCAGAAGAAGCTTAGAAAATGACTACTTACTTTATTAGAGCTCCCAGCTTTAATTCCAACAGGTATTTTGCTCTAAAAAAAAAAATTTGTTTTTTTTTAAACACTACACACAGACATTAATATACTTGATTAAAGTCTAGCAACTAAATATCATTCTACACAGAATGATTAGCTAGCTTCCTTGCTTTCCCAACACATTATATTTAAAAGTGCTACATCTTAGACCTAATTATTTGTACCAGTAATATAAATAACTCTAAGAACTTCAACTACTGATTACATTTTTTCTTTTGAAACAAAGTATTTTTGTCACCTTTTTGTTTAAACTTAAGTTCATTAATAGAAACTAAAATTAATTTTTTTAACTGATAACTGATTTTAAGTATAGATTAGGCTTATAACTGAACTGTGGCATAATTAGCGAAGCCTGCAGGAAGTTATGTGTATAATGCCTAAAAAAATTTCATTGTCAAACACAACATTTACCACAAGTCAACGGAAGACTATCTTCTAACTGAAAATGCAGGATTCCTTGAGGTCCCTTCCAACCCAGGTGATTCTGTGATTCCAAACAGGCTAACTGAGAAGCAATTTGTGCCTCATGTCTTCTGAAAACCCATACACATGCCCTGATCAGTTTCCTGAATGACAAAGTGCCAATTACCGTAAACTCTAGTCTCAGCCATAAAGGTTTGTTAAACTACGCTTGCACTGTGCTTTGTCACGTGTAAAGGAAGAGACCTTTATAAATAAACTATTAGGACTTACTGTGTACTTAATATAAAGAATTCTACAAATGGGAAGCTAAGTGCTCATTCTCCCAGTCCCCTACTCACAAAATTATATCAGAAACCTTCAGATTTAGACTTAGATTAACGCTTGCTTAGCCTAACAGTGTACAGAACATCTTTCCAATATCAAAAGCAAATAAGTTTTAAACAATTTTTTTTTTAAATTTTCCTATTCTTCTGCTTTTTAGTACATAAAGGTACATTTTAGCAGAAGATTAAAACGCAGAAAAATATATTACATTAGTGGAAGTTAAGGGATTTTTTTTAAAGTTACTTCTGTAACTATCTGTGTAATCAATGAATATACAGATGTTATAATAAAGAAACATACAGGAAAGTTAGGCTAACAGGTTATCACGCTAAAGAAGAATGGATGGAAAGCTTACTCTTGTCCTGGACTCACTAAGAAAACTCCAAGGGGAAAGATCTCCAAAAGAGATACTTCTCCAGTGGCAGTCAGCTCTTAAATGGGGTCTAGGAGAGGTGGAGCCAGGCCCCACCCCTTCCAGTAGCACAGGAGAATTGCCTTCACCTGTGCTCCCAGGGCTGACTCACTGCTTGCCTCAGGTGATCAATCAGAGGTTGAGGCCATGATTCAGCAGTTCCCATATACTATCATACTATTATTTTACATTATATAACCATTTACTTGAGAAAATGATATGGCATAACTAGATATGAGATTTGAAAAAAAAAAAAAGTCATTTCAACTTATTGAAGCTAAAAAAGCAAGATATTACAACAGACTTCATTTTTACTATAGTGGAAAAGTACAATGAATAGACTCAGTGAAATTAAACAAGCTGTTCAGTCAAACAACCTTTCCCTACTGTATATTATCTGATGCATACCTCAGGACAAGGCTCTACATGACAGTCTTTGATAGAACAATGGCCATCATCAGCCCAGAATGGGCATGGTCTCTTTAGATTCACCTAAACATACAAAAACAAAAGGTTATAATCAATACTGTTAAGGCAATGAAAAAAAAAAAAAAAAAAAAAAAACTCCCAGTATCAGGAAATCATTTCAAATTAAATAAGAGGATAAAAGGAAAAGGGTGAAATTTATTACTTCCAAGCATATGGTGTGTATGTGTGTATACACACACGTATGTATTTAAGCAGTCTATTAGTACACAAGCTCAAGCTCACTATACACTGAAGTTTTTAAATAGTAATAGTCTCAACAGGTTAAAAAAAATATTATATAGAAGTTCCAATTAAATCTCTCACCATTAATATTACACCAGAACAGTAAATAACTACTAAACGGAAAAGAAATCAGAAATACAGCTATAAAATAGTCATACTTAATCAGTTGTATTAGCACTAACAGATCAAAGAAATACATCTCATGGAAGGCAGCCAGACGTTTACTGGTACAAACTGTTTGGATGATTTCAGATTTCAAGCCGTAAAAACAGATTCATTGCCACACTTCATAATTGTCAAGGAAGAATGAGTATCAAAATACTAAGTCTCAAATCAAAAAGCTGATGTTGCTTAAGGGTAAATAATGAAGAGAAACCACTTCACCACTTCAGAAACATTACCAGCAAAACTTGTCATGTTTTCTCATCAATGCTCTGATTTTTCAACAAATGGCACAATGAAGTCAGAGCACCACAAGTATTTGTCTCTGCTATGCAACAAGATGCTCAAACACTTGCTACAACATTTCAACTGGATTGTCAGTAGGGAAGTCAGTTAAAGGAAAAAAAAAAATAAACAGTATTCTTTTGCATTAGCATTATACAGATCAGTAAGCATAGTGATGGAACACTTCAACATCACCACTCCCACACCAGAGACTACAAGATTTCATGCACCATGAACTACAAACATTGCAGAACTACACCACCTTGGAAAACTAAAATTACAAATAAAATGAAGTAGCTATCACTATCTTTTGGGCAAAAATAAAATGAGCTCTACAACTTTCAAAGTAAAAAAAAAAAATATATTGTTTTTGTTTTCCTTCAGCAGAAAATTGTAGGCATTAATGACTATACACTTGAGTTTACAAACGGTACTGCTTACAACATCAAAACTATATGAAAGATGAGGTGGTATTACACACACAGGAAGTATGATCTGCAGAACTACTGAAATTAAAGTAAGCCCTGCATTTGCAAGATGAAATTACTGTTGCTGAGTTTTATACAGTCTTGTGGACATGTTAGGGCTCATCTTCAAATATTTTGGTTTGTATCTTCCTCTTGCCTTTGGAGAACCTAATTACCACTTCCACTAAGAGATGCTATTTTCACTGAAGTTGCAAATATCTTATTTCCCCTGAAAGCTGTATCACATAGCAGTAAGAAATTCAAGGTGAAGCTACACTTTATTGCTTACTCCGATTACAAAGGGAAGATCCTAGAACTTCTCCTTTCCTCACGCTCAGAACCCCATCTTACATTCAATTCCTGCCTGATTCTAGATCAACAACTTGCTACATACTGAAAAACAAGCAGACAAAACAACATTCTGAAGAATCTACGAGGTTAAAGAGAACCACTGGTGTAACACGCTGTACGACAAGGCCAAGATCCAAAAGCAAGGAAGGAGCAGGGATGGCCTAGCCAGGGCTAAAGGACTGGAACCTCCTTTTGCCAGTGGTTGGCAACCATGCGATTAGCTCAGTAAAAAAATCTAACTTCATTTTTAAGCTCAGCAAACCAGAAACTAAGAGTATCACTCTTCAAAATCTTATGCTGCTCATCCAGTTCTAACAGTGACCAAAACCAGTGCTTAAAGACATAGGAGAGTGCTACCACTCTACTTGAAAATTAATATTTGTAGTTTTTTTTTTTTTCTTCAAAGAAATAAAGTCTTCCTAGCTGGCAAACACTAAAATCAGAAGTAGGACGGCAGCTGATTAAGAAAAGGAAATCGTTGCAATGTTTCAACTTTAAATTATCCACATTACTTAGAAGACAAGTGCTGTACAATGCTAACAAACAATCCTCTTTCACACACAGCAGTACAAAGATATTATCTTCAAAAACACTACTTATTGACTGAATGAAAGAAGTCATCATCTACTGTCACTGACTCCAGGAGTAATACAGCTAACCTAAGACCTCTTACAAACATAGCTGACAACCTGCTACAACCAAATTAAAGATCTGTGGGTTTCTAAAAGACAACATAATACAACTAATCTGGACCTGTAGTCCTCCCTATATTTTATAGATTTTATTCAAATTGTTCAGGAAAAAAGTTCATTCTAATCATACCTTGTAATATCTGAAGTAATCACGTTCTTGTAGTTTCTGTATTTTGGGGAAGATCTTGAAAGTATTGAAGTCATCAATGCTTTCTATGTCACACAAACAATCATCCAGGACACCTGTGAGCTATTAAAAGAACACACGTGATTGATTTTTTTTAATCAAGAAATGTTAACTACAGAAAAACAACTAAAAATATATGCAGTTCCACAGCAAATACTCTCTCATTATTGAAAAAATATATAACATTTCACAGTTTTGAGTGAAATAACAAATCACTTTTTAGTTTAAGCCCACTTCCAAATGCAAAGCTGAATCAGTCTCTGTCAGACTAACATTTTCAGAACTGAAATTCATTCTTAGTTTCAACACATAGAACCTTCTACGTAATGAGCAAGCTATGAATGCACATTATACTAGCACATCAGAGCCTCATATCAAATATTTTCCTCTTAAACATTTATTCATTGGATTTCCTGAAAAAAAAAATAATAAAAAAACAACAGTGCGTAATTAGCTTTTAAGTACAAAAAATACTCAGTTTCTTTAACGGTATGGGTAAAGAGGGGAGAGAATAAGTACTTTTGTGCCCAAGAAGTTAGCAACCTCAACTAAATTGTACAAATATTAGGAAAACCAGGTACAGTCACCTACACTGTATGGCTGTAAACCTATTGTGAAATTAAATCTCAATTTCCCAGGATACACCACTCTTCTTGTGCTAGAACAGGAAGGTGCTGAATTAGCCTAAGACTGTCTTTGTGGTAAGAGCTGCACACAGTGCAGAGTCAGCACTGCCAGCACAGGGCAGATAATCTACAAAGTTGTTTGGCTTTAAGCTACCGCAACAATTTTCTTAAGACACCAACAGTGTCCTAACCAAAAGACAAACAGTGAAAATGTGATTCTATGCATATTTGTATAACAAGCTTCCTTATATCCAAACCAAACGCTTCTAAGCACAGCTTCTCAAACAAATATAAACATTCTTGAAAAGACTTTCAAACTTATGTTTGAAGGCTTCAGCGTATAAATAAACAAATGGAATCAAGCACTGCTAACTACAATTCAGCCATACATGGAATTCATCAATGTAAAAGATAGCTCACAAAGGAACTAAAACAGGTAAGCCTGGCACATTTCATATTTTACACGGGCTTAGACCGTCTGACTAAGAAAAGGTTACGTATAGAAGGAGAATTTTTTTCTCCATAGATTTCACAGCTAAGTTACGAAAGTATCTATTTCACGCATGGTAAATCACTCCACTACTCTACAACAAAGATGCTGTTATATAACCAAGCTTGATAGAAGAAAAGTCACTAGAAACTACATTGCATGCTTCTGCTCTTATGATGCATAAAGAAGGCCTGGAAAGTGGATTCCCCACCACGCAGAGACACTGAAGTAATGCTATGGCAATAAAGCATTTTAGTAGATAATTCACCTTCTGTGCTCTTACTTCCTGACACACTAAACAGACTGTCACAGTTCTGCAGAACTTGTAGAACCACACAACAGCTTGGGTTGGAGAGGGCCTTAAAGCCCATCCAACTCCCTGCTGTGGGCAGGGCTGCCACCCAGCAGCTCAGCTGCCCAGGGCCCCATCCAACCCAGCCTTGGGCACTTCAGGGATGCAGCACCACTTTTCCGGGCAGCTGTGCCAGGACCTCACCACATCACGAGTAAATAATTTCTTCCTGATGTCTAATCTAGATCTTCCCTCTTTCAGTCTAAAGCAATTCCCCCTTGCCCTATCACTAACAGGCCATGTAACAAATCAGTCTCCTCCCTGTTTACATGCTCCCTTCAGGTACTGGAAGGCCACAGCTAAGTCTCTGCAGAGCCTTCTCTTCTCCACGCTGAAGAAGCAGAGCCTCCTCACCTGTCTTCAAAGGAGTGCTCCAGCCCTCTGGCCACCGCTTACAGTGTTGTAGTAACAGTCATTTAAAAGAAGCAACTTTACCCGAAATCTTATTCCCGCCTTCCTTAATATTACTGAATTTCAAGCCTGGGCAAACAGATTGGAAAGACTGCATTCACTCACATGATTTTCAAAAAACCTCACAGCCCACATGACTACTGACTAGGAAGGCAAAAACTATTATTGATCCTTATAGAAATCAAACCTCCATGTATTTCAATTTACAATTGCATTACAGAAACATTTTTCATATTGGCCACATACGCATAAAATAGATGTGCTATCTTTACACATCCTTACTACAAAACAAGCAGCAGTGCACTTTACTAGAGTAAAAAAGCCAAAGACAACTGAACATTTTACTCAAACATGATACAACTATACTAACAGGAAACATGGAGAACAATCATTTATTAAGATGAAAGCAGAGTGAGGATAAGCTGAGAAATTTTCTTTCGACTTGAAAGATGTAGAGCAGGAAATTTTTTTGGTGACCACCTCTCACTGCTTCACTGCTTACGAAAATATTTATATCATCTATGCAAAACTCAGTGTTTTTTCAGGTGCAAGTGTCCCAAATAAACCCGTGGCCTTACAGACAGTGTCAAACACAAACGGAAATAAAAGCCACAGTCCTTTTATTTAAGTAAGATGGCAATCTAAGTGAAGTTACGCCTTTGCCAGATACCTCTGATAACATTTTATTCTAAGAACACCTTTTAAAATGCAGCAGGTTACTCAGAAGATTATGAAGTGCCACAAATAATCAGGTCCCTCATCTAGAACAGTTCCAAGAAATTTTTCAGAGAAAAATTAATTCAAAGTACCGAGAACAAGCAAGTGAAACTCTTGGTTTCTCATAACTTTTTTTTTTTTTTTTTAAACTGTAACTGTTGGCTTCCTGCATACATAAAACAGGAAAATCAATGTTTCCTTGGAAGGAGCGCTCTGAAATTAAACTATGCTACATCCGTAGCAAAACAGAATTTATGAAGTCATTTGACAGCACGTGTGAAAAGCCAACACTACACATCAGTGGAGTCAGCTCATTTGCATGCTAACACAGCAGCAACACAGACTTCAATTGCCCCAGTCTGGGCTTTTTTATTAGCACAGCTGTACTTGCTAATGACAGAACACCAAGGAAATGTAGAAAATGGTTTCATTCCTCTTAGCACTTGTATCTCCCAGCGAGCTCTTGTTCAAAGCGAAGGTATGGAAATAAGAGCAACACAGTTAAACCTACATAAGGTACAGCCTACTCCACTATTCACACAGCTGGCATTTTGCCTTTTTAAACTACGCTATACCAGTTAACTTGCCCCACAAAAACACAGCAAAACTGAGGTCAGTTAAGTTACCACAGTGTTTATTACAATGGCCAAGCATCAAGCTTACATTTAAACTGTTGATTACTTTGAACTCTGTGATAAACTCTAGAAGTGGTAGCTTAATAGAATATGTGAGAGAAGTCAGACAGATGGGATTCTATTCCTTTCTTTCCAACGCTCTTATCAAAGTATTTCCACACATTGTTAAAGCTATTTTAGTTTTTGTAGAGATATCAGAGCTGCATTGGAAATGTCAAGTTTATTCAAGATAAATCAGCCTTTCACAAGAAAAGGTCAATGTCCAACCTGGCATCAATTTTGCCTTAAGAAATCTGTAAAGCAAGTAGTATTTGGCACATCAACACAACGGAAAAAATGAACAAATGCAAATACTAACAAGCAGTATTTTCCTACAAATAACCTTATTAGCGTTATCAGGTTGCTGTTCTTTAATTGCTTCAACAAATAGAAGCCCACTTGGGACACTCTGTTTTCTTTCTTAATATTTTATTTGCCATAGCTACAGAGCAAGAGAAAGGCTATGGGTAACATGACTCCAAGAGCTAATGGCTGGCTTATCTTTCCTCGGTGCAAGTCAAACTCTTGCTGTTTAAACTGAGTACAATAAGCTAACAGTTCTGCAAAATAACAAAAGCTAATCTCTCTGCCAAGTACAATAAAGTCATGACATTTTGTTAATGCCTTCATTAAGAATCACAATTACATTAGTATCTAGTCACACTAAGATAAGTACTAAATAAAGGCTTCATTTTAATCTTAGAAAACATCAACGTGCAACAAGCAGAAAAACAGAGGAGGGGCAGTGAGGTTGGGGACAGGTTCTGCATCAGAGGGCTGTGGGCATAGAACAGGCTGTCGGGGGCAGTGGGCACAGCCCCGAGTGCTGGAGTTCAGGGAACATTCTTACATCCCGCTCTGACACATGGTCTGATTTTCTGGGTGCTGTGAGGAGCCAGAAATTAGATTAGACGATCTTATAGGTCTCTTTCAACTCAGAATATTCTATGATTCTGCACACAGAAAAACTGCAGTCAAAGCTAGACTAGTCAAAGCTAGACCGAGTGCTAGACTAGTCACTGCCTCGGGTGGCCACTCACAATACAGCACATCACACAAAAATTTAGAAAATAATAACAATAATAATCAAGGACAGAAGAGACACGCTGCTCCACACGCTCACTACTCGCAGGAGCTCCATACGAGCACAGGGCAATACGTTTGGCCAAGCTGATGCCCTCCGCTACTCGACACCAGCTGTTACTCAGCCGCAGCCGCACCGATGAACGACGGAACTCCGCGCGCCAACGCCGACCTTTCGGCACGCAGCTTACAGAGAGAGGGGACGCTCATCCTTCCGCGGGCTGACACAAATACAAACCGAGCGCGGGCACCGACACGCCACACGGCCGCTCACCGACTCCACCAGCACTCCCGCGTTGTCGCCCCAGTGCTACGGGCTCTGCACACCGCCCACGGCCGCGGCGAGCTCCGCGCCCGGCGGACCGTTACACACGAGTGCCGCTGCCGGGCCCCGCAGCGACCGCCTGAGAGCGGCCCCACGCTCCAGAGGCGCCCGCCGCCGGGCCCGGGCTGCAGCACGGCGCCAGCTAGGAGGACGCGGGCTACGGATTGAGGCCCAGCTTTTGCAGCCCGCCGGCCATCAGCCGGCACCGCGTCCCCGCTCCTTTCTCCACTCCCGCCGCATCTCCCCACCTGGGCTTCCGCGGCCAGGATAGAGCCCAGGACCGCCAACAGCCGCGTCGCCCACCGTGCCGGCTCCACTGTGCTCCGGCCGCCGCCGCCGCTCATGCTGCTCCGGCCGCTCCGCCCGCCGCGGCTGACGGGGGAGGGCAGCCCCGCTCTCCACTGCCACAGGAAGCGGGCGGGCGAAACGAAGGCTGGCCGCAACAATTCCTCCCGGCGCGGCCGGCGGGGGCGCCGCGCTCCCCCCTCAGCCCGCCCGCGCTGCCGACACCACAGCCCCGGCTAGCGCACGCACCAACCCCCACGCCTCGATAGCCGCCGCAGCCCGCCGCGCGGCATGCCGGGGGCTGTAGTCTATCCCGCCCCTCGGCGGCTGGGCTGGGCGAAGACTTGGGACGGCGCCCAATAGGAGAGGACCACGCGGGCTTCCAAAACAAGCGGTGAGCGAAGGGCTGCTGTGCGCTTGCGCTAGGCGGGAGGCGGCGGTGAGGGGAAGGTCTAAGCGGTTTTTGTCTTTCGGTCTCTTATCCCGTTCTCCCTTAGTTTCCGGGTTTCCCCCTCCACGCGCCTGGGCTGGCAGCCCAAAGCTGCACGGTGCCTAAGCTACCTGAGCCACCTCGTTTATTTTCCTGGGTAGCGCTCTACGCAGCAGCCAGCCGAGCTGACTCACCTCACGGCTGCCCCAGCGCTCCTGCTGATCCAGGGGTCGAGGCACGTACCCTCAGAGGAAGGAGAGAGTGTAGGGCCACCCCCGGTCCAATTACTGCTATATCCGCATAGCAATATCTAATTCCATTTTACTGTTTGTTGAAGTTTTACTGGTCCTTCAGGGCAGATCTGTTGGCAGCCCAGAGGCTGAAAGTTTTACATGAATTGCATTTCTAAAGCTTTGCTTTGTCAATCAGTAGGACTAGTCTGAGACACATTGCCGCTGCTGCTTTTCGGCTCCTTTCGAAATGCTTAAAAAAAACCTTAGAAACAGTGTTGTGTTCCTAGCAGTTAAGTCCATGGCTGTAATTCACTTCCAGACTTTTGCAAAAGTTGGTATTTTAGTGGGAAACTGTGAGTGTTGCACTGATTTCATGTGCAGGGTTGCTGGAATTTGGATTCTGCTTTCCATCCATGCCCAGATTGTTTTCATATTCTCTCTGTTAAAGGAGAACGCTCGTTTTCTGGACTATGGAGATGAGCATTAAGATCAGGGAACTGTTTCTGTGAGCTTAAAAGTTTTTTTAAACTGGCCATGGCCGTGTCCTTACTTGCCAATATGCCACATATTTTTGCATTTTTGAAAATGACTTGAAGGAAGGATAGCTACGAATCGCGGAGACCCTGAAATGAATAGAATCATAGAATATGTTTTAGTGGTTGGCGACCCTGCACGTAACAGTGGGGTTGAAACTAGATGACCACTGTGGTCCTTTTCAACCCAGGCCATTCTGTGATCCTGTGATAATCCTGTGGTGGAAGGGGTCCATGAAGGTCATTGAGCCTAACTCCTGGCTCCACGCAGCACCACCCAGAATCAAACTCTATGTCTGAAGACAATGTCCAAATGTTAATTGAACTCTAGCTGACTGGGGCCATGCCTACTGCCCTGCTCAGCCTGTTCCAGGGCCTGAGGGCAGTAGTTTTATAGGTTGTAGTAGGAGGCAGAAGTTGTATAGTTTGCTCTCTGAAAGAAGATGTCTGCACTTTCCTTTTCTCTCTGTAGTAAGGGCCGTAGGCATATCATTTGGGAAGGATTGAATTAGAATTTATGCCTACTTCCAGCAACAGTGGACCAATATGTTTGCTAGGTATTTGAGAATAAAAGGCAGAAGAGCTAATGGTAATGTTTACCTTGCTGTGGCTGGCTCACACTGTTGCTACTGCATAGGCAGTAAGGCATTATTTCTGTTTGGCAAATCTGGATGAATTCACTGTATTTGTTTTCATTTTGTAGGTTTAATTTTGGAGCACGTTTTAATAATAATTAAAAACAAACAAAACACCTTAGAAATACCAATTGTCAGCACTCTGACATGCATACACTTCGTATAGGACTATACAGATTAGATGTAAACTATCTCTATTTTCATAGTGTTCATTCAGTTGTTACTTTAAATATTTACATGAGTTACAGAAAGTGCTTATTTCTTCAGCTCCAGCAGTCTAATCTTGCTTCTAGTGAAAGTAACAGTTTGGCTATGATTCTAGTAATAGCAGCATAAGGCATTGTCTGTAGATGTTTATAAATAATAATTCTAAGAGGCAAAAAAATTATTTATATTCATAAGTATTTACTAGAGCTGAATTATGCTTGATACGGTTTTCTACACTCTAGAGCATATCCAATCTTATTTCATTTTCTTTTTTAGTGTTGATTTCAACATTTGAATGTTACTTTGGTAGAGAAATTAAATGTGAAAAAAAAAATCCCAACATAGAATTTTTTTGAGTAATTATTTTCAGAAAATAGCTGTAAGAGAAACAGAACTATGATCCCAAAGAAAACCTACCAGAATGTTACAAAACAAGGAGTGTTTACTAATTGTGTTTCTTTTAAAGAAATTTGCTGTGAGGTTATAATGTTTTTGCAGGGACCGAGAACAAGTCTTTGCTGGGTAGAGCATTAAGCAAGTTTTCTATCCAGATGGTTACTGCATGCTGGGTTCATGAAAAGAATCTGGCAGGTATTATTTTTCAACTGCTTTAAAAAGCATCGCTTAGCATACAAACAAGTATCTTCCACAATTTCACAACACACGTTGCTGTTAAAAACGTTGACGGTTTTCTTTGCATACTGTGATAAAGAGTTAAACAATGCATGTCAGAATCACCGCTTTCTCATCGTGATGTAGTTATTGCCTAGAGTAAAGAGAGATTAGGATGCATAGGGAGCAGCAGATGGCCTTATAGTGGTCTAGGGAACTGCTGAGTCACGGCCTGAACCACTGATTGAGCACCTGGGGAAAGAACCCGGTCAGCCCTGGGAGCACAGGTGAAGGCAATTCAGCTGTGTGACCAGAGGGGTGGAGCCTGGCTGCACCTCTCTTAGACCTCATTTAAGGGCTGACTGCAACTGGGAAGGATCTCTTTCTGGAGATTTTTCTTTGGTGAAGCTTTTTCCTGTGAACCTGGAATCTACTGATAAGGGTGAGTAATCTTCTTCCCTTTTTTTATAGTACCTCTGTTGTGCTTCTCCATTTGTCACTGCACCTTTGTTGCACGATACCTTTTCTGTTGTATTGATCTGCACAGTTGCTACGTGTGGATACAGCAGCTGTGCAGTTATGCAGGCTCTCTGGCCAAACTTGCTTTTAGTTCATGGGAAGGTCACAGAAGGAACTGAAATTGATAAAGTCCTGCCACTTTTCTATTGCTGGTTCAATTGTTGTCTTTTGGTTAGCTCTTATTTGTTTCAGCTGAGATCATGTGCTGTAGTTGTACAAAAAATTCATGTGTGGTGATCTCTTATATAAAAATGTGTCTTAGAAATGATTACAGAATCAATTGAATTGAGTGAACAGGCAAAATGGGGCAGATTCATATCTTGTGTTATGAGAAGCAGAGTAAATCATAGCTGCTTTGCCGAGTTCGTGAGCTAGATTTCAGTAACCTGAGATGTGGATTTCTGGAAACTTTTTGCCCTTGAAATTTTGCCTTATTTATTTTTCTGTATTAACACTTGAGTGACTGATTTCTAAAATTAGCAGAGTAAATGAGGAATCAGTATGTCACAAGTTCTTCTTCATGCCTGGCAAACAGTAAATGTGAGAGCACAGCCTGTTGGGCAATGGAGTATCTTGTAGTAGCTTAATTGTGAATATATGAAGATGTAGAAAGATAACAACCTTTGGTGAACCACCTGATATATGTAGAAAAAACAGGCAATGTGGGACACGTGAGTTCTCTGGCCTGTTAGGCCCACTGTATCTAAAGAACTGGTACATTCCAAGCCCTGGGTTTTGTGTGTGTTTTTTTCTCCAAACTGTATCATTAGACTTGCAGCAAGTTTTTTATATTTCCTTGTAAGTCATACTTGCCTGCTATCCTGCTCTCAACTGTTGAAGCCTGCTATGAATTACTTTGAAAAATACCCAAAGTTATCAAGCTAAACGAGAGTAATGTGAAGGCTATGGACTAAATGAAATAAGCAGTAGGTCAAATTTAATACAGTAATGAAAAGGGAAATTTAATACGTGAAATTTTGCATACAGCAGTGTCTTTGCAATTAGTATATTAAAAAATGAAAATAGAGTTCAGTAAAAATAAAGAATTGCGAAGTACAAAGAGAACAATTTGGAAAAAAAAATTTTTGTAGGTGATGGAAAAACTAACTACATATCTTAGCTGTACACTTGTACTGATTGTTTTAGACTACCTGTGTAGGGTATGACTGCAGCACTTCAGTCAAGAATACAGAAGAACTCTTTGATGTCTCACTTATCCTTGTAGCACCTGTCCTATTTTGGAGAAGGAACATAACAAAGAAATGAGTGTAGTGACTGCCAATCTTCTGAATATTGCAGGTGAGCACAGACATAGGTAATCTGGTTTCAAAAAACCCATAACCAAACTCCAGGATTTATGCACCTGCCCTCTGTGTGCGTGTGCTTATTGGCCAGTAAATCTGACGGTGAGGTGGAGGTCTCAAATTATTATGTTTCATGAAAACAAGCAGCCAGGCAGGGAGAACCTGCTAATGCCCTTCACAGGGATAAGTTACAGCCTAAGACCAGCCATATAGTGGTCAGGGTCAATATGCTGATGTAGAGAAAATGAAGTTTCACTGTTTGTGTGGCTTGTGTTTGACTTGGACACTGCACAACCCCTGGAGTGGTGAAAACACTCCCATATCATGTCAGACTAAAGGCAAACAGGTTAGCCACAGACTTCACATAAGATGGCCTGGGTATGTGTCATTTTCTTTATATAGTGTTGTTGCAAATGTTTAAATCACAGCATTTTTGTGCAACTGTAGAAGAACAAACCAATGTAATAATTGGCAGAGAAAGTAATTTTAGCTTTTTAGCTACTGGTTAATGATTCCTACTCCTAAACAGTCGCAGAGTTTTAAGGAACTGGTCTAGCAACATATTGAAGCTTCTGACAGCTGTGATCTACAGAAGGATACCTGGGAAAGAAAACACCAGGTATATTTCCTGACTACTGAAGTAAGTTAGGAATGAAGAGTTTATGTTGAAACAGAAATAATCTGTTGAATAAGAATTTACTGAAAGATGCCTGAAATGCACAAAGCAAACAAATGAAGGATAAACAGTTTCCACATGTTACAGACAAGTCTATAGCAACCATCATTATTAGCAGTGCTTCACTGGACAGGAATATATTCTCTATGGGTTGGAAAAGGCTTCATCTGCAGCCTTGTGCTCAGAAGAGACACAAAAAAAAAACCACCTTTGTGACTGCAGGTTTATTATTTCAAACACAAAAATAACTTGCTATTTATTACCGGATTTGAACATGTTTGGGATAAGTCTAATCAAGGGTGGGATTTTTGGTTGTTTTTTTTTTGTTGTTGTTGGTTACTTGGTGTTGTTGTTTTTTTTTGTTTTTGATAGCACTGAGGAATGGAGAAGAAGCAAATGTAGCTTTGGTTTGTAAAAACGCAGTTTGAGAATATTCATTCTATTTGAGTATGAACTTAGAAAGCTTCTTTATGTTATTGTTAGTTACACTGAGTTTAGCAGTTTACAGAGTTGCAGCAAGGTAAGCTATAGGTTGTACTTAAGTTCAGAAGTTTAGTTAGAGAGCTAATCCACTGATTTAGAGTATGCCAGGGCTTAAAGTTATTCTGTTTATTTATTTTTATGATACAACTGTATTTTTTTTGCCAAAATACTTTCTGTCTGTCTTGACTGGTCATTTAGTTAAGTAACAATATCTCATTTTGTTAAGTATGATGCAAGAACAGGCATGTAACAATCTAATTAATCTGTACTGTTGACAGTGCATTAGAGATATTTACATATAATTACAGTGTCTTCTTTAAGTACTAGGAAAAAAAGTTAAATTATGATGGCTACCCAAGTTTTGAGGCAGTACTGCTGTCTAGACTATTGACCTCCATTATAAAATTCCATTATTTTGAAGAGCACTTTACAAATTTGTTAATAAAGAAATTGTTTCAAATTGAAAAGCTAATATGGTTTACAGATGCACTTAAAAACACATGATTTTTAACAGCATTAACCAGTTTGGCTGTTGGTACAAGTGTTGTTATATTAAATTCTTATGTTGTTATTTACTAAAATCATTTCTGAATACTGATACAGGAAGATCTCAGGTTGTAAATGCCATACCAATGGTGGCTTAGCTCTGAACACCATTAATGTTTGTGTTTTACAGCTGCCTATCTAATATTCCCTTGGATATTTTGAAGGATGGATACATTTTGTTCTAGCATATATACATTTATATGATATTCTTGTTACTGACCTTGTCTACTTTTGGCTTTAAGAGTCTTAGTCTTCAAACAGCACACAGAGGTGATGAATGTATACAGGTCTTCAGGGCAGATAAGGCATACATTTAGTAAGGTGAAAGCCCAGAAAATTCTTCTCTGTTGTGGCTTTGTTGTTGCTTACACTTGCAGGAGAGGCTCCAATTGTTATGGCAGTATTGGTGCAGATCTGTGTTGGTGGGAACACATTTTCTCTTCGCTCTAAGTCTCTGCCTGATTATCTATCACCAAAACCATTGCCTCCTCAAGGAAATCCTTGAGGGAAACATGGAATCAGCAGTTTTGTTTCTAATTAGGCTCAGGGTCGCTCTTTCATATTAAGAAATTCCTCCCTTCTTTGGAAATGAGTTTTGGTACTAACATGGAAGCAGTCAGTCCATATAGTGAGGAGCTAGACTCAAATGCTATACCAAAACAAACAAAAAAACCCCAAGCAAACAAAGCCATGCTTTTCCATTGCTTTTACCTGTCATGAATAGCAGAAATATTAGTGATCTGTTAGCTTTGCCTTGGAGATTAATATACAGAGAGAGTGAAAGATCTGTGTGTGTAAAGCTCAGTGGCAAAGCCTCTGCTTGTATTAGGTGAAACAAGGGCAATGCTGCTTAATCTTCTGAACGCTGTGCCACTGTTGTCATTAGTAGGATGATTAAAAAGCTGTAAAAGCTATCCTTGCAAAGCCTTCCTCAATTCTGAGGACTCATGAATTCACTACAGTAATCATGGCAAACCACTAAAATTCTAGATATTGAAAAATTTTAGATGATAGCAAAAAGCCAGATAGCAGCATGAGCTGTTGTATTTAATCTAAATTCTGCATGTAAGAGGAGCTTAATCCTCACCACAATTTTTTTTTTTTTAGATTTGTATAATGCATTAGATGGAAATAAACTGTGCAAAAGCACTCGGTTGTTAATGCTTTATGGACCAGTCCTCTTCTGGTTCTCCAGTGTTAGTAGGCTGACTGATCTGAGGCTCTCCCAGTCCAGTGGAGGAGAATTTGTCTGTGAAGTCACAACCTCCCTGACAAAAGATAAAGGTAGCTAACATAAATGTGTGGCCTGCTGGTGGCAAGCTAACAACATTGTTGCATTGGTTTTTTTTGTATTGTACAATAAGTAACATTTGATATTTCTTATTTAGAAATCAATTTCATGCATGGGCCTCATTTGAGAAATCTGCAATTACTTTAAGCGTAGTGAAACTGTAAGTGAAAGAATGTGGCAGAGATGGCAGTGCTGGCCTAAAGCAATTATATAAAAGGATTTGATATAATCATGATGTTTGTGTCATTAGGGCTCTGCAGGTGGTGAAGGCTCTGAAGGGCAAGAGGTGTGAGGAGCAGCTGTGGCCCCTGGGTGTGCTCATAGCAGAGGAGCTGGGAGGAGGCCCGATGGCGGCTGCAGCTCCTCGCAGGGAGCGGAGGGGCAGCGCTGAGCTCTGCTCTGTGTGACAGCGGCAGGGCCCGAGGGAACGGCATGGAGCTCCACCGGGGGGGGCTGTGGGGTTGGGGACAGGTGCTGCACCACAGGGCGGTGGGCATGGCCCCGAGTGCTGGAGCTCAGGGAACGTTTGGACATCGCTCTCAGACAGAGGGTTTGGATTCGGGGCGGTGCCGTGTGGAGCCCAGAGTTGGGCTCGATGATCCATAGAGGTCTCTTCCAACTCGGGATATTCTGTGATTCTGTTATGCTGGAAATGCCTGTAGTGTAAGAGAATGAACTTGATTTATCTGTCAAAACCAGTGCAGTGTACGACTGTTGCTGTGCAGTACTTCTGTTTATAAACTCTGTTCTTGCCATGTGCAGAGATATAGGTGAAACCCTAATGGAAACCACCTTTGTCTGCAGGTAGTTAGCTGGCTGTGTGAGTATGAGCTCAGGAGAGAACAACCGATTTCCTATCGGTTACGTGCAGACGGTCACACTGCTTGATGGGTCACAATACGCGCCGTCTTTATCTTTTTCGTTCTGTTAACGAAACAAGAGTTTTCACACAGCGAAGCGCGACCCGCCCGCAGAAGGGCCGTTACGCCCCGGGAGGCCCCGCCCCGCCCGGCGCTACCTGCCGTGCCGGGCCGCGGCAGGAAGGGGGCGGCGCGCGGCGGGGCGGTGGCGCGCGGCGGTTCCGGGCACGTCTGCGGTCGACGCGCGTTCCTCGTGCTGCGACCCGATGGCCGCTCCGCAGGGCCCGCTGCCCCCAGGTGAGAACTGCAGCGGGGAGCCGGGAGGGAGGGGCGGCGGCGGCGGCTCTCAGCTCCTCCGGGTGAGCGACGGACGCTGCTCGCGGGCGGTACGTGGAGCCCTGCTGGGTCCGGGGGAATCGTGGATCTGGGGAGCGCGGCCACGGCTTCTTTATTATTTTCCCTAAAAGAGTGGTGCTAGTGACTGCCTCCTCAGCTTCCCTCCCCCCGTCACGCACACGGTAATAATTTATCATATGTTGTGATGTGATTTAGAGCAACTTGTCTTGTCAAGCCTACTCCAGTGTTTAGTGTATTAGTTAGCATCTTAAAGTTTTTTTTTTTTTTTTTTCCTTTTAGCTACTTTAAAAATACTAATCCCAGGCTGCGGGTGGTCTGTAAGCCAGTGCTTTTCAACCTGTCCTACTTGTGGCACTTACGACTTCTGAATGCCTTCTCTGAAGTGTGCCTGCCTGACTGCTGTTCCTTACCTGTCTGCTCATGCAGCATCAGAGTTATGAGTAATTAACAGTAAACAACTGTGTACAAGTGCTGATTGACCCAGTGTTAGGTTTTTCAGGGACCTGGGTATTCTAATGTAATTTTCTGTACCTCTTTTATTCAAATCTGAAGTTCGTGTGCTCCATGCCAAAAGTGTTGTGTTTAATTGAAGGGTTCGTCTCTCTGATCAAAGCTAGTGTAAGGGGAATCACTTTGGGCTGTACTGTTAATGTGTGCATGGGAGAAGCTGTATAGGCATGTGGCTGATTGACATGCTGAAGGTAGGCCTGACATACACTGTGGTTTGTGAACCTCCTCCTTCTGAAAGGTCAAAACTGTGAGGCCTCCCAAACCCACCCTTCAGGCTTCCTTGCCACACAAGGATGAAGGGCAGTTACAGGCTGGGAAATTGGAAAGTGTGTGCAAACATGCACATGTAAGTTTGTGTAAACTGAGGTACTGTTAACACTGGTAAGTGCCTGTGCCATATCCCCATTAGTCAGCAGCGGTATTGAGTAGGGAGAAGCTGTGCTGATGGGCATAAGTTGGCTGCTGCTGTTGGAAACTGGTTATGCTGGACAGGCTCAGGCAGAGAAGCTGTGAAGAGTATTGAGTGGCTGATCTGGAGGTGCTGGGAGCAGAAAGGATCTTTGGGAACAGCCACCTGGGGCAATTTCAGAGAATGGTGTGGAAGCAAATGTGGGCCAGTGGCTGTATGCTGTCAGTAATAGGGATTTGTTGACAAATCCTAGAAAATGTTGTTAGCAAGCTCTCTGCTGAGGTAAGTGTATTTACACGGTCTGCATTTGGGTAGTCAGTCAGGTGATAGATCTATTTCCTGTCAGCTTTTCAACATGCAAAACTGAGGGTGTTTCACATTTGAGATAAATAGAGAACTTTCCTCCATGCTGTTTCATGCACCTGTATCCAACTCTGTGAATTGAGCTGCAGCCTGCTGGGAAATACAGTGGGGAAAGACAGAGGGGGACACAGCATTTTAATTGCTTTATTCACAATTGAATTTTAAGTCTGTGGTTCTCATTATCTAGATGACCTTTTCCAACTCAAACGATTCTATGGTTATCCTATCAGTGATCAACAGAACTGTGGTTACTCACTGCAGGCAGTACATGGAGTATTTATTCTTGAGTACAAATATTCACATGCATACATGCCACCTGTAGAGAATGCTGGAACTTGGTAGTACTCAGCAGTCTAAAAAAAAAACAACCAGGGAAATGAAGAACTTGAAAACAAGAGGAAATGGATGTAAGTATAGGAAACACAATATGGTTTTTAAGTAGTATTTTTTTTTTTTTTCAGGATGTATATTAATCAAGGAGGATGCAAAGCCACTGATTTTCAGTTACTGTGTTTGTGAGATCTAGAAGGCAGCAGTCAATGAGGAGTACTGCTCTGGTGCCCCTTGTAGGGTAACCCTGGAGTCTGCCAAGTCCTCATTCCAAATCTCCATATTCTCAGAGCTGCTCCCATTTTTCAGTGCTTCACTCTGGATTGTGGAAATGAAAGAAATACCAGTGTTGTAATGGACTTTGCTGTCTTTTAGAGTTTGTAAGGGCAGGTAGGAGAGAAACTACAGGAGCCACAAAGGTTCACCAGGGTACGGAACTTACTGTGGGAGGGGGAGGACTACTTCCATCTACCTTAAGAGTCCCGTTAAATTACAAGGCTGAAAGCAAGGTTGTGTTTTTTTGTTGTTGTTAATTGCAGCCAAAGATTCATAGGCGGAGCTGTAAGGCCTCCAGAGTAAACTGATTAGAACAAGCATGCTTTGCCACTGCTTTCCAGGAAGGAGTCTTTGCTAGCAGTAGAGGAAACAGTGAGACTAGGGAAGTTCTTGGCTTCCCTTGGCTCCTGCACTTCCTGATTTGTCAGCTTTCCTTTGCAGATTGGGTTCCTCAATCTTCCCTCTCTGCTCCTGCTTCCTCCACAGTTCCCTGCTACCACAGATCCTACCTAACTCTTCCGCTTTGGGCCCTACTTTCCTGCAGCACCTTGCTCCAGCTTATTGTCATTTCTGCTGTCCCAGTGTGACTTGTGCCCCTTCTGCATTCAAGTCAGGCAGTTTGTGTTATCCCTTGCTGTCAGGGCAGGCTTTGCCACAGCGTTTGCTGATCCCATGGTTCTGGAGCAGGGATTTCATCCCTCACAGAAAGGCCTTTACAGATGTTCAATGTGTCCTGTGTGCAGAGGATGTGCTCCAGCCGTGGAGGGCTGACCCCTGTGGCTGTGAGTCCCTTGCTCAGGGAACATGTAGCCTTCCTGCGAGCACAGAGCTCTGAAATGTGCAGAGGGGGGCTGGGCCTGCACCTGGAAACCCAGCTTGTGAGGCTGCATCCAAGAGGCTGAAGGGAGAATGGCTCTATCCTGGTGCCTTGTCTGCCTCTCTGCTGCCACCTTTTTATTTTTGGGCCTGTCTGTTGTACTGTCTTCTCTTGTCTTAGGTTGTTTTTGTAGCTGCTTGAGGCTGAAAACTTTCTGATGTGCTCTTGTAATGAGTGTAGAGACTTTCAGGTTGAGAGTGACAGGAATGAAGATCCTATTAGATAATTTAAAATGCTTTTCATAGTTTTCAAAAACATTATAGTTACCAGCTGAAGAGCTCTTCTGTGAGGAAATGTGATGAAGATGTTGAAGTGAAGGCATGGTATTGTGCATCTTGGCTTGAGCGCTCTTGATCAGTACTTGGCAGTTGTTTGTAAATTTCACTGTGGATGCAGGGGATTGACTTTTCATGATTCACTTGCAAATGCTTTGAGGATTTATGTTTGTATCCTGTTGATGTTAATATAATTGAAGTTCATTATTCAATAGTATACAAATATAAAACATTTGAGGTAAGCATTAATTATTAGGCTTTGTACTATAATCTACCATGTGTATTTGATGTACATTACAGTATATTTTGTTGCGGTGGGCTTGTTTTCTGCTTGAATTATGGCTTTAAGGGTAACAGCTGAGTATGGCTACTTGGAGAACAGAACTTAGCTTGTAGCAGATTTTCTGGGTTCTCCTCTTCACTACTGAATTGCTTTGTGAATGATTTATTTATTTTTTCTAAAATTAATGTAGTTTTCATTTAACTCTATCTTTTGTTAGCTTTGAGTTGCATTTGTTTCATCTGTGCTAGTGTTTCTGACGTTTTCTAGTTTGTCGTGTTGTTGTATAAATTTGACACAGTGCATATAATGGCTGTCTAGCTGTGCTTTGCCTTGATCACATAAATAAGCAATTCATGAATTTTCAGACAGGAGAATTTTGAGGATTGTGCAGTAATAAAGTCATCTTATTTCCAGCAGATCATGCAACAAAAGAGCCAGTAGAGGATACAGATCCCAGCACTCTTTCCTTGACAATGGTATGTATTTCTGTTCTAACAAATTTAAAATCATTAGACCTCTCTACAGTTATGTTATGCAGATGTGATTAAAATATTTAAGAAACTCAAATAGTGTGTATATTTAGGGTAACCCTGTATAATTAAAATAAAAATAGTAATAGATTCATAAGCTATTATAAATCAAGGATTGGTGCTGGCACTTGTGCTATTTATCATTGTTGTAAGGAACGTGGGCAGTGGGATTGAGAGCACCCTCAGTGAGTTTGTGGATGACACCAATCTGAATGGTGCAGTTGACACGGTGGAAGGAACAGATGCTATCCAGAGAAACCTGGACAGATGTAAGAGGTGGGCCCATGCCAACCTCAGGAAGTTCAATAAGACCAACTGCAAGGTCTTGCCATCTGGGTTGGGGCAATCCCAAGCACAGATACAAGTTGGGTGGAGAGTGGCTTGAGAGCAGCCCTGAGGAGAAGGATTTGGGGATGTGGATTGATTAAAGACTCAACATGAGCTGCAAGTGAGCACTTGCAGTCCAGAAGGCCAGCTATATCCTGCATTGCATTAAGAGTGATAAGCAGGTCAAGGGAGGCGATTCTGCCCCTCTACTCTGTTCTTGTGAGCCCCCACCCAGAGTACTGTGTCCAGTTCTGGGGCCCCCAACGCAAGAAGGAAGGACATGGAGCTGTTGGAGTGGGTCCAGTGGGCTGGAGCACCTCTCCTACAAGGACAGGCTGAAAGAGCTTGGGGCTTTTCAACCTGGAGAAGAGAAGGCTCTGGGAGGACCTTATAGCAGCTTTCTAGTACCTGAAGGGAGCCTACAGGAAAGCTGGGGAGGGCCTTTTTATAAGGGCATATGGTACAGGATGATAGGAAATGGCCTTAAACTGGAAGAGAGTAGGTTTAGGCTAGATATTAGGAAGAAATTCTCTACTGTGAGGGTGGTGAGACACTGGAACAGGTTGACCAACAAGGTTGTGAATGTTCCCCCTCCTGCCTCAGAGGTGTTCAAGGACAAGCTGGGAATTTGGGCAACCTGATCTTGTGGGGGATGTCCCTGCCTGCGACAGTGGGTTGGAACTAGATGATCTTAAAGTCCCTTCCAATCCAAACCATTCTTTAGTTCTATGCTGAATTGGGCAGCACCAGCGAGCAGCCCAGTGGTTAGCTAGTAGTCACAGAGAGCTGGTAACAGCACTTTTTTTCATTTTTAGAAAAAAGATTTTTGCTGACATTCTTTTGTCTGTATGGGTTGAAAGGGTAGGAAAATCCAATTAAGGCTTAAAATATAAATTGTATTGACTTATTACTCTTTCCTGTACCTATTTCGTCTGATGAGTTAAGGAGATAGAAAGGCATGATCAGTAATGATACCAGTGCCTTGCAGCAGACGTGGTAAAACCTAGGAGAGATCTGACAAGTGCTCTGTGGTGCATCCCCACTGAGTAACGCAATTTATTACAAAGTTCTGATGTACTAAACGTGCCAATATTATGCTGAGACAAAGACTGTCCCAGGAATATGTAATTTGGTGCAGTTTTCTAAGAGTTCTTTTTAATGTTGCAATGGATTGCTTCCTCTGGGGAAAAATAGCGGTGCTGTGTAGCCCAGAGAACACTTTTCTAGTCTAGCAGATTAAAATGCTCTGAATTGTTTTATGGGTAGTAATTTAGCAGGCCATTGTTTTTCCTTGGTGTTTTCTTCCCATTTTGAAGCTTTACTACAGGCAGTTCACTCCCTGTTGCATAAAGGCAGGGGTCATAGTGAAGGAGGTGGATGTTAGGTCTACTAGCAGGTTATAACAGATGCCTGGAAATGAGTAGCTGTCTCATTAAGCTCAGTAATAATAGTTTGCTGTTGGTGTCCATTGAAAGAGGTGTTGAAATCTCCTGATGGGACGAGGTTCAACAAGACCAAGTGCTGAGTCTTGCACTTTGGCCACAGCAACTCCAGGTGATGCTACAGGCTTGGGGCAGTGACTGGAAGACTGTGTTGGGGGTGTCAGTTGATGCTCTTCTGAATGTGAGCCAGCAGTGTGGCCAAGAAGGCCAATGGCATCCTGGCTTGTATCAGAAATGGTGCTAGTAGCAGGAACAGGGAAGTAATTGTCCCCCTGTATTCAGATCTGGTAAGGCTGCACCTTGAGTACTGTGTTCTGTTTTGGGCCCCTCAGTGCAGGAAAGGCACTGAGGCCCTGGAGTGTGCCCAGAGAAAGGCAATGAAACTGGTGAGAGATCTGGAGCACAGGCTTTATGACGAGTGGTTGAGGGAACTGGGATTGTTCAGTCTAGAGAAGAGGAGGGGTAGGGGAAACCTTATTGCTCTCTATAACTACCTGAACGGAGGTTGTAGTGAGCTGGAGGTTGGCCTCTTCTCTCATGTGACTGGTGATAGGACCAGAGGGAATGGCCTCAAGTTGCGTCAGTGAAGGTTCAGACTGGACACCAAGAAACACTACTTTTTCCAAAGAGTGGAATGGGCTGCCTGGGAAGGAGGTGGAGTCGCTGACCCTGGAGGTGTTCAAGGAGAGTTTGGATGTTGTGCTGAGGAATTTGGTTTAGTGATCACTATTGGTAATGAGTGGATGGTTGGACTGAATGATCTTATAGATCTTTTCCAACCTTAGTGAATCTGTGATTCTATGATGATGCATTGTTTTCTGCATTGGTATCATTCCACTTAAATGAAAACTTCTTTTCTCATCTCTGTAATATCTGTATTGATTAATACTGTAGTGAATCAGGAATCCCTATTACTTTACCATGTGCTAAGATCAGTGTAGTTAGTAGTGTTTCTGCCTAAGAAAGGCATTACTGTATCTGATTGTAGGCAGATCACCTAGTAGTAACTTTAGAGGTTAAGTATAATTATGCAGTTCTTACATTGTCCAGCAGAATTACACTTAAGATAACAAACATCTGTGTCTCTTGCTTTTTTTTTTATGACAGACTGAAAAATATCCTGTCCAAGACACTGGAGTACCTAAAGGTAAGTACTATGAATTCTGCTCTTTTAGGTTGTGTGTCACAGATCCTTTTTTTTTTTTTCCTAGATGTTTATATTTTGAATGTAGTGTCACCTTCTGTATTTTAGGTCAGTTGAACATGTGTGCATATACACACAAATTTTTGTTTTTCTGCCAAAGTTCAGTCACAGCTCTCATCAGAAGATATAGGTTCTCAGCCTGGAAGAAAAATACAATGGTGCTGTCAATAGAACAGCGTTCAAAGGATAGAGATCTTTAAAAGGTGGCTTTGAAGAGATTGCTGCCTTCAGATTATCAAAAATACAATTTGATAATACCTCCTCGTTCTCCTGCCTTTGACATTCCCAGCCCTATCACTAGTGAACTCTTCATGCTGGTACTAATACCATCTGCTTAGAAACCTAGCACATTTCTTTGCAGGTTCTGTATTGCACTGAATTCAGTTGCTTGGCTTAGGTAGTGTCACCATCTCCATTATGGCTACTTTTACATGTGGGTGTTTGCTTGTTTGGTGTGTGTGTTTTTTTTTTTTTGTTTGTTTGTTTTTGTCATCCCAGTTTTACCACTGGCTTTTCTCCAGGAATTATTCTGTCAAGGTCTTGGTGAAGGAGCACTCTAGAGACACTGGCTGAGAAGTGTGGGACATACAGCATTAGGGTTAAAGAGAAGTTAGCATGTTATGCTGGGCTGCTTAAATCAGCCAGCCAGAGAAAATGAGAATCTTGTCAGCAAGTGTTCAGTGGAGCAGTAGAATGTGAAGGCTAATTTGAAATCATAAACTGCTTCCTGCTTATTTGCAGTCAGGTGGTTTGTTACTTCAAAGCTGTTTACTAACAAACTTCTCTGGACACAAGAAATATTACACTTTTTAGTTCCATCCATGACATTTAGTCCCCCTCGGAATTAAATAGATAAATTCCTACAATTCCAATATCGTCAAATTTGTTTGAAATTCAGTATTGTATATTTTAAATACATTTAAATTAAAAATGAAAGCTGTGAAAGGAAGTGGAAATCTCAGTGTTTTTTGTGGGAATGAAATAGGCTTGGTATATTTTTTTTATTTTATATTCTGCTTCTTCTTGTCAAATGTATAGAGGGTTAAGTATCAATACAGCATTTCCTCTTTAGAGTAGGAGGTGATAAAAATACCTCTTCTGTTTGTTTCTGGAATTTCAGGTTGTATTTTTTTTTTATTTTTCAAAATGTTTTCAGTGCTGTAGGTTTTGATATCAGTACCAGATGGCTCCTTAGGTGGTGTTTTTTTTTTTCAGTTTGCTCAATAAGAATGAATTCTCATAACTATTTCTTTAAGAATACAGGCTGAGAAATATAAGCCTGTGAATTAAAAAGTGTTGCAGATGTGCAGACCTGATTCTGTAACAGAAAATGGTTTGCTTCAGATTTAATGTTTGAATATATGCTTCGCTGACCTGAGGTGGTAGTTTGTTCCTTTTTTGGTCAGTTAATTTACAAACCATTTTGGGATCTAGCTTACCAAAGGTCTTAGCACCCTCTACTGATGATGAATTAAAGGTGGGTTGTGTCAGATTTTCATCTTGGAAAATTAGGCTTAATGTTTGTGTCATATTTTGACTATAATTCTGCTTCTGCTCAGATGTTGAACAAATTTGATAGATAATGTTTTCACACAAATGAATTGGATTTTGATGCCTACAGTCACCTTTTCGGGGGATTTCTTTTTATCTCTGGATCTGCAGTTGAAAAGAGAGAAGATGATCCTTATTAAAGGTTTCCCAGCTGGCAGGGGAATGTTATTTGCTTTAAGTTTCAACATAAAAGATGAAAAAGAAGAAAACTGTGATTTCATTTTCTTCCCTCCTCAAGTGTAAGGTTGAATTCTTTGATTCAGATCATATTCTTGAGTGAGATAAGGAAGTACGTTCTTCTTTCTGTTACCTGACACTCCAGAGATAATAGCTGTTCTTTTGTGAGATCTTACCACTTGACAAACAGCAAAATGCTAAAAATAATGCCTCAGCTGTGGAGTGTTAAGGTGTCTATGACAGGTCTAGAATATAATCTTTTATAAGCTCTTGTTAATGGTTAGTAAGCACCTCACCTATGGGATTTGTGCAAATGGTTTCTTGATGAGAACCTTACTAAGTGTGTACAGAGAAATTTGTCTGTTTATGTGAGGTTCACAAAGCTTGTGCATCCCTTATACCATATTTTGAGGGCTGAAGTGAAGCTTGAAAGTGATCAAAATCTGGGTCATAGTGGCAGATGTGCTTGTCAATGGACTCCCAAGGCAAATGATAAAGATGTTTTTGAGACATTTCAGTGCTTCTGGAAATTGCTGTGTAGTAGAGTTAAGTAGGATGAGCCTAATTCACAAAGGAGCAGAAGGTAAACATTTGTGTAGTACATACTTCAATGGTGATTATTATAAATGTGATCTGAAGAGCAAAGCAGAAAGGATTATATTGGTTTGTAACAGCCTTCTTCAGCCTGCCTTGATGTATTGGCTTGATTAATATTCTCTTGGTACTGCTCCTGGTCAGCTTCCTGAAAGAACTTAATTTTGGCCACAAAAATAATGTGCTGCTTGTTTTTAAAACACCGATACACTAGTACTTGATGTCCACAGGCATTATTTTTCTTAACACATGTATTCATGACTGTTGCAGCTACTGCCAGTTTATTGTTTGGGGCTTTTTAATCCTGCCTTTCCCAGTGACTGAGCAGAATGTGGAGTTAAATTTTGCATGCTGGGCATCTGTAATATATGATTGATAGTCTTAACACGTATCTGTATCTGAGTGTGGAAGACCAGTGTTTTACAATCTTTGTCTTAGATGAGGAATACCAAACAGATCAAGTTACACTGGAAATTGCATCTGTGAACATCAGGAGTCTTACGTCAGATTCTGGCCTAGTCCAGCAGGTAAGAAAAAAATTGTACTGAATGTGAATTAAGTTATTGCTGTTAATTAAATACATATCTTAACAAATATATTTTCAGACTGTATGTGGAAAGTGCAGAATTACTCAGTAAAAGACCAGAAATCAGCTCTCTTTTCCAGTGTTCAATGAAGTGAGCTTTTGTGGATAAAAGCAACAAAAGGATATGTAATAATTAACGTTTACTTTGTTTTGTAACTAGGTTTTGATTAGTGTATAGATGCTCTTGAGGAGAGCCAACACAGAGTTTAGGCTTTGTCATGCGTGTTCTCCCTCTTCCCTGATGAAGGTAGAGCCAGGACAGAGAATAAGGAGGGAGAATCCTGTGTTTTGCCCTAGGGAGGCACTTGGTTGTTCTGCTTTGACCTTGGGACATTGCTTGATTTGTACTGAAAACTCTCCACTGATTGTGAAGTCTTAAGCTGCTGAACAGTGGGCAATGTTGAGCAATCCCTACCATGGTGCTCTGTAGTGTAGGCATCTTTCAGATGACTGTTATTTGCTGAATTTCAAATTGATTCTCTTTGGGTTGAAGACTTGGAGGAGATAAATGAATGAGCATTGTTCAGCAAAAAAAGGAGCTAAAAGGAGCTCCTTATGCCAGAGTCCCAGCTGACTTTCATCAAACAAACATGAGTTTGGTATGCATTTCACGGATGGAGGTAACTGTCTAACTTCCATCATCAAGAAGAGAGCTTCTGTTGCCCATATACAGTCACCGTAAATATATTTCATCATACTAGGCTGTTAATAGTTCTACCAAGCTGGAAAACTTTCTGCTTATCTACAGACTGTGCATAGGTTTATAGCTTTGATTAAATGTGTAAAAGTTGGTGGGATTTTGGTTGTAGGCAAAAAAAATTAGTCATGCCTAATATGCCTAACTTTATGGGCAGTGACAATACATTGTCTTATTTCAATTACATTACAAGAATGCAATCTTCAATAATCCTGAGGGCATACAATTTAACAAGTGTGTAATAACTGATCAGTAAAAATACCAATTTGGGGAATGAATGACACAAGTAAACATCATGTATATTTTTGTACTACTTGCAGTACTAGCTGCTCCTGTTATCTTTTTTTGGTAAGATGTGAGTATAGTGACATCTCTTGAAGGTTGTTAGGTCTTTAGGTATTAGCTTCCACCATACAGTTTGAATGCTCATGAGCTCACAGTGTCTGGGAAAGTTCATTGAAGCTCAGAATAGCACTTAGCAAACTATAGCAAACTATTTGAAAAATATCCACTTTTTTTTTCCCCATCCACCTCCCCCCCTTTGGTTTTGTTTGTTTCTTTATTCCTCTTCAAACAGAGGCTGATCTGTGATGGGTAACTCTCCAAATAAACTCTTCTCCAAATAAATTACTCTTTGGGGGATTTGTTCCTCATGACTCAGTACTTTTCTGCTTCTAGAGGAATTTGAGGAAATTGAGACAGTGATTATAATCATCATTTTCAGATCCATTTTTTTTTTGTCCTTTCCTAACCAGATATTCAAATGACTTGGAGATAGTTTACTTTTTTTGTAATTGGACTGTGTGTGTATATGTATCCAACAGATGAACTGAAAGTTCCTGTGCTCTATTTTTAGGGGATTTCTTAGTACTGAAGGTTTATTAGGTAGGAATATAGAGTACTTATTACACTTCATTGTTACACAGTTGACTTGTGTTTGCACGCACAGCCTGCAAAATGCTAAGAAGCTTGCTGTGATAGTTAGGAAGAATGATGCAATATGAAAATCAACATTGCTTTATTGCAGTTATCTGAGGGGAAAATCCCCTCCTGCTTTCATCTTTAAATCCTCAGTAGAAGAAAGCTATTTCATCTGGTTCCACGCCCGCATAGTTAAAGTAAGCGCAGCTGCAGTTTCCTATAGTCTAGGATCAAGCTGCTGTCCTTTCAGTTTTTATACATTGCTTTGTGAGTTGTAGAATTGAAGTTGGTACCTGTGGTGCAGTCTCAAGCTGCTAAATATTGTCACTGTATTTAAGTAGAGTGGTGTTTGCTTCAAACAGGACAGTGGTTAGATGTGAGCTGGCAGAAATCTTGAAGACCACCTGCTGTCTAGAAAAGTAGGAAAGTTTTCTATGAATGTCAAGGAGTTTATAAGAAAGCTCCTCCAGTTTCAGTAGACCAGTGGAACATTCCCTTCCTGTTTTATGTTCCAAGTAAAGATCTCAGATTTTTATTACAAAGCATTTAAATCTTCTTAAGGAAACTAGAGTTGTTGGGCAGCTTTGTCCACATCACTTAAAAAGCCACTTTTTTTATGTACAATGTTAGCAACTTTTCATGACTGTATACAGGGAGGTCATTTCATAATTGCTGGTAAATGCCCAGACTATCATTTTTCAAATGGTGAGGGCTGTAATTGGTTTTGAGTTGATCATCAGTCAAATGTAGGAAACTAAGCAAGAATGAAAAACAAGACAGGAAGAAAGAGGGATTAAGAGCAAATTATTCAAAAGGTGTAACCCCATAGTATATGATCAAAAAGGATGACATTGTTCAATAGATAAAAATGTGAGTGTTGCTTTGTGAGGTAAAATCATAAAAAATGCTATCTAAAATGGCTACACATTGTTAGTAATTTCTCATACTAGGTAAGTACTCTATCTGACTTTATCAAGTAGCTTGGGGATTCTTCTATGGATTCTTCTATGTAATCTCCTGACACTTAAATGAGCCAAATAGTTACTCTGGTGTTGAAGTGCAGTGTTTTGATTTATGTTTGTTCTTTGCTTTGTAGCCAGAAGACAAAGACACTCAAAACCATTCTGACAAATCGCTTTCAGGTAATATGTCAGCTTTACTGTTCTACATATTTTATTCCTACATTTTCTTTGAAAGGACTTTATTAAAAACTGCTATGTGTCATAACCTAGAAGTACCTGGGTAATCAATGCTCATGGCACTCATTTCATTACCACTGCCTTTTATAGCTACCCCTTTGTTCTAGAAGGGGAGGCAATCAATAACACAGACCATGCAAAATGAGTAAGTT
The DNA here is from genome assembly GCF_023343835.1 of Lagopus muta. NCBI lineage: Eukaryota > Metazoa > Chordata > Aves > Galliformes > Phasianidae > Lagopus > Lagopus muta. Next base: position 72,682,503 of record NC_064434.1, read on the forward strand.
ACTCTGACCAAATGCACCTAGTGCAGCCACCTTCAAAGGAAATCTGAAAGCAGCTATTGAGAGAGCAGAGGTGGGGGTTTATTGCGTAGTGTTTTCAGCTTGGCTGGGAGTTGGTGACTGATATGCAGCCCCGTTGATATAACAGTGAACAACTGAAAATTAACTTTCTGTAAAACAAGAAGAAAAAAAAGCTTGTCATATAACGTTAGGATTGTGCTGGTAGGTAGGTCATGTGCTCTGATACAAGACATCCTTGGAAAGCAGGATTCTCTGTAACACTTCTGATAATCTGGTACAGCACAAGAAGCAGGTTGGTTCAGTTTTGTTTACCTTTAATTGTGCCCTTTGCTTTCTTTACCCCTTCTTCCCTATTTCTGTGGGAGGATAAAACATACTCTGGCATCCTTGCAAAGCAAGTAAGATGAAATTCAGATAGGGTGCTCTCCTGCCCTTTGAGCTCAGCCAGAACTTTTATTGGGTTACATTCATTTTGCCTTGTTTGTGTAAGTAAATCCTAGTATGAGTGAGTCCAGTAAATTTTGTCTCACTTCAGTGAGTGCTTAAGATGCACAAGAAGAGCAGAATTGCTGATATTAAAAATTTCTTAGAGAACAGCTGTGAGGGCTGTGGAAAACCTGGGAGCAAAGATGTTGCCAGAACATTTTTCCCTTTAAAAGGGAATCTGAGCATTTGTATGAAGTTATTTGTCTCCAACAGTGTTCTTGCTGCACGTCTGAACTTGCTGAAAACATCAGAAGCTGTCTTTAGCCTGCTTAAAAAGAAGGCTTACGAGCAGCATTACAAAAATAACAATAGCCTGTTCTTCTCTTAGGGGGAAAAAAAAAAGAAAAAATGTTTACAGATGCTCCGTTCACCTTAGTTGCTTTAATCAGCACTAATATTCAGCATAAAAAGTGACCTTTTGAAGGTCTTTCTGGAAATTTTGCACAATTTTACAGTTAATGCAAATGGAGCAAAAATAAAATTAACTGATGCTGTTACCTGTTAGATTAGGTGGCACTGACTGCCAGATTTGCTCTTTTCCAGAGATATTGTTGAAGTCTCTCAGACCAGCACCAATCCAGGACTTACAGATCAGTGTCGCTGTTTCCATTGTCATTTGACACTGAAACACTGTCATTGTTGTTCTTAATCTGTTTGTTTATATCAGTTTTCTTGTTGCTGCATTCTTTTTTCAAAGGGTTTCATCCCAAGTAGGACTAATTACTTTGCCATTTCAGGCTGCATGATGAGGGAGGCCAGGACTTTTAGGAAGTGCTTCTAGGCTGCATTCATTACCTGCTGCTCTTTGGACGTACCAAATTCTCCCTGCATTCAAAAAGGAGCTCGTTAAGGTCATATCTACAGTCAGAGTGCTGAAACAATGCCTTAGACTACTGCAGTACTAAAGATCTTAGTATTTAACTAGAAGCATGATTAGAACTGTTTATATATATATATATTTCATTTACAGGTTAGTAATATGTAATATATAATATACAGATCTGATAGGACTGTATTGTTCTCAGTGCTAGGCAGATGCTGTTGTGTGTGGGAGACCTCTAAATGGCAGTTCTTCATTTGATGCAGATTTTGGAACATATCACCACCTACTTCCAGTATCTTGGTATTCTTATTTTTCTCACACGTGGAGGAGTATGTGCTCTATTTCTTTCTGTAATGTACGCTCAGAATAGGCTTGCTTAGTAGAGCAGAGGCAATGTTGTTGTAAGAGCTCTTACCAAACAAAGGAACATATTTCCATCTTGCTGCTGTGTTAAGATTCTCCTGGCACAAATATTTAGTGGTGTTATAAAAGCAGCAGTTCAGAAATATGAAACTTTTTTCCTTTGTCCTGCAACATATCTATACAGGATGTGCATAATCTGCACGTATTCCTGTTAGTGACATATGTGGGGGTCATGGCAGACTAAAGGATGGAATGTAGCTAGCAAAAATAAAAAAAAAAGAAAGGGGGGGAGTACCCACACTTAAATAAATTGCACAGTGTTTATAGAAAAGGGAGAAATGTGACTCAGAAGTGCTGTCCTTTTGATTATTACCCATTCTTGGCAAAAAAAAGTGTTAGGAAATTAACTTCATGAGTACTTCATGAGGAAAAGCAGCTGCATGTCGGTATTCTGACTTCTTCAGAAACGATTCATGGGATTATAATACTCTTCAAACTTTTGTGCTTTTAAATTTGTTCCAATTAAACCACAGCAGTAGATCCTAACTTCTCTCTATATGATGGTTTTAACTACAGATCTCAAGAAAGCCTGCAAAGAAAATAGTACCTGCTCCCTGTGCTTATTCCATGCACCGACCATCAGTGACATGCTCAATGATGAGGACTTGTTGTACACAGTGAGGCTAAAGCTGGATCCCTGCCACCCAACAGTGAAAAACTGGAGGAATTTAGCAAGCAAGTGGGGGATGACTTACGATGAATTGTGTTTCCTTGAACAGAAGCCTCAGAGTCCCACCTTGGAGTTTTTGCTACGAAACAGTGACAGGACTGTGGAGCAGCTGATTGAGCTCTGTAAATTTTATAAGAGAATTGATGTTGTGAAAGTGCTACTGAAGTGGGTGGAGGAGGAATGGCCCAAGAGAGGAAAAAGAAGTTACCAGAACGACTTGTAGGTCAAAGAAAGTGTTAGTTCCTGCTTGTTATATGTTGGGACTAGCTGCAACTAGTAGATGGGAAGTTTCTCTTGTGACAGAGAGACGGTCTGTGCTGGCAGTCTGTATACTGTGTAAGCTTTTGTACTGTATACACATATATATGGTCTGTGCCCTCAGGATTGTAAAGGTAACCTTTCAAAAGTGGGTAGAATAATGCAGGTTGTGTTTTTGAGTCTACAAACGCTTATTTTCTTCGCTGCTGTTTGTAGGCTTCCTAAGCAGAAGAATGAAAAAGCCAGACCACTGGTATAATGGCAGCAGTTGTGAGCCATGTCAGTCAGTTGTGTATTGTTGCTGCTGGGAAAGCTGCAATTAGAAGGCAAGTCTCTTAGCTTTTCTGATAGCCTTTCCACAGTTTTTGTGTTCTTCCTGCTAGAAGACAAGAGGATATTTCTTTTCTTTCTAATTTTTAAGCTTTATGACACTGTATTTGGCACAGACGTGACTTGATTGTCCAAGCAGCAGTTTGGATTTCCACGTTTGAATTAACTGAATGTTTGAACATCGCATTCAGGCAAAATTAAATTCTGAGTCTCTTTCTACAAACAGGACTAGATGTTAAAATAATTGCATGTTTCTACATCATAGGGTATATTTCCTATGGAGAAATCATCTAGTTCAGAAATACTTTCCAGCCCATAAATGCCCTTTACCCAAATAAACTAATTCAGAAAACCCCACCACAATTAAAATGCTTTATAGTTAAAATTAGTTTCCATAGTTTTGAATAAACTGTTCACTCTGAGCATTCCTTGATATTTTGCTCAAATGCCTCTCATTTTGCACTATGAGGCGATAGGGAATGTCTCACCCACAGTGTATCCTTAGTATCAAAACAAGTGTAACTTCCTTGTTCATAAACTGTGGTTTTCTTCACAGCTTTCCAGTTGTCTGATCTACTTTCTGTCCTACACCAAAGTGGTTGTACGCTTACATGAAAGTAGACCAGTTTATGTATTGATTTAAAGCCACTGTAGTGGGAAATCTGCAGGTGGATTTGCCTGCGGATCTAAGTGGATGGTCATTCAAGCACCTCTGGTTTAGACTGATACGTATCAAAGGCTGTTGATATACTGAAATACACTGTTTACAATGAAGATATTTCTAGAATTTTGTTACCATTCTTTGGTATTCTAATGGTTTAAAAAAAAATACTGAAAATTGAAAAATCCGTTGTATAATAGGCTGTATAAAGTACGCATTGCTGAAATGCCACTTACACCAATGTTGTTACTTAAATATTTCTAGCTGTCACCCTTACTAAAACATCTCAGATGATACTAATATGTACATAGATGTATGTAATGTAGCAGTGGTGAACAGTCTGTCAAGATGCTGGGCAAAACTAGAGTGGGACATGGATGATGTACTGTTCACTTTGCCCAAGTAGGAATTAATGTCACAGCTGAGGAAAGTCTGTCAGGTTGCATTCTGAGTTTCTTATAGGTACTGGCACAAAAGGTTACTGAGGAATTAAATGTAAAGACTAACTTTTGGTTTCAAGCACCAGTTAGTTCTGGGGATGATCTAAATTAGCTTTTCTGCAGTGTCCTCAAGAAACTGAAGATCTAGTTGCAAGGTAAGAGGAGTGACCTACAGTTGATGTTTGAGTTTTTATTTTTTTTTTAAAGATTGTGGGAAACTGGAGTTTTGACAACTATTTGTATATAACTTTAATCGTTCCTCAGAAAAGCTGCTACTCTTCAGAACAGTATATTTTCTAGCCATATTTTTAAAGTGGAAGATTTTTTGCTCTGTTTTGAAGGGGCTGCAGTTCAAATGCTTCACTTTCGTTGTCTTCCGATGGAGTCTTCTGATAGATGTGTGAACTCTTGCTGCTCATCTTCTGCCTTTAGTTAGGGGTTCTGGAATCAGCTCTAAGGATTGCTACTGTGGGTAGGTTCTCTGCTAGTTTCAATTCGTACAGAGGTATCCACTGTGTACATGCAAATTGCCCATATACAGCTTGTCCAACATAATCCCTGTACCTTGGGCCCACCGCATGCATGATTTATGATCATGTGTCTGTGTCTTAAGAAGCTCTTATGAGTGATGAGGACTGGCATGTCTACCCACAGCTTTTTTTTCCTCCTGTAACCTAGTACAGTTATATGCACATGGTAGTGCAGTATGCTTTGCTGTGGATGCAGTCCATTAAGGAATCTAGCTGAAGCCCTTATATGATGGCTCACAAATGGGAACACGCATTGATGCAGTATCATTTCTGAATCAGGAAGTCCAACTGAAATCTACTCTTTTTCCTGTTTTCTGGCTACAATTTGTAAGCTTTTGAACAAACACTGTTGCCTGGTGGAAGCTAATTTTGATCCTCTGGAACTCTTGAAAAATCAATGTCAGCTGCAAGGATTCATACTGAAAATAAAGCTGCTTTTGAGAGTTTATGAGGGTTCTGTGTGAGTTCAGCACTGAAGGCTGAAAGCGTTAGCATTTAACTTCATCACACACTGGATAACTCATTTGTATACTTGAAATATTTTTTCATCTTTGTATGGCATGAATTGAGGTGTACACAATTTTTTTTTTAGTTTTGTATCTATTTACAAGATACTGAGTCTGAGTGTTCACTTTAAGCATTCTTGTCTCTTCTGTTATAATGTATACTATGTTTAGAAAAAATATAGTTTATCAGTAACTTTATTGTATTTGTTTTTATTTCTTACAGCTAGGAAAACAGCTGTGTTCTTTCTCATCGGTCGCCTTGGAACTACTGAACTATCAATTAGTAGTGCTAAGTAAAAGCATTGTAATATGCAGAATCCATAGCTTTTTAGAGCACTTATGTTTGGAGCAGGTACTGCCAAGGAAGATATATTTTCATAAAGGAAAGAGAAAAAGAGTATGTTGTGATAAGATGTTGAACAAGGCTGCTTATCTAGAAAACTTGCAGTGGTTACCAAAGAGAGGTATGGCGCCTACACTGGGTGAACTCTCTCTGAATTAATAATTAAACTGATAGCAAAAGCTGGATAATTGCATGTACACTGTAAAGATTCTGCTAGACTTTTAATTTTATTCCATTATACCTTTCTCATATTCCCACACCAGACCTGCTCTCCCTTCATTTTGTGATTTTTTTTTTTTTTCTTTTTTCCTGCCACCTATACCTGCAGGATGTATGGTGTATAGGTATGGCTCTTTCCACACACTTTAGATTCAGGAAGATGTCCAAACTTCTGCGTTCTTTTCATTCCTACAGCATTAACTGTGTGCACACTAACTGTTCTCCAGCAGCAAAGGTACAGTGCTCCAGGAGCCTTTAGTTTTCCTGTGAGGCCGGCTGCGGGGTATCACCAAAAAGAGTGACAGAATCCAGTTGCCTTACTCTCTACATGCACTTCCCTGTGATCTTCGGATGAGAGTGCAAAATGAAGTTTTGAGCTGTCCTTTGGAAGACTATTGTAAAGAACAGGGTAGTCAGCATGGCCCCAGGTGTTTGCTTGGAAGCATTTGTGCAGAAATGCTCAAATTCTCTTCTTCCTGAACTACTGTGGTATACTGCAGAGCTGCAACTTAAGTCAATGTAGTATCTGGTTCAAGGAACCTCATTTTTCAGTTTCAAACTGACTGCCTCCCACACTCGCAAGTTAAGCTGTGAGCAAGTGGAAAAAATGTAAATTCTGCCTTATGGTAGTGTAAATTGTGGTAACACTGACATGTGGCCACACAGCTGAAAATTATCAGGCACAGCAGAATTGTTTAAGCAAGGTCAGAGAGAGTGCATGGCATTTATAGTAACTTAAAGATCAGTCTGCTTCTGTAGTTTTTGCAGCATATTATGTTCTCCCATCCACGAAGAAGTGATTTGTTATTCATAACTAATTTTAACACATTTTGTAAGTCTTAAGTTTTGGGTCAGTATTGGATGGTGGGTCAGAACACTATGAAATGAGGACTTGGGCTTGTTTCTTCTTGTGACAGTACTGTATTTCTTGGCCTGTTGGCTCAGCTAGTCCTGTTTGCCTGGCTACAGTGAGTTACGGCTTTAGCTGGGTGGGAAGGGTATGCATCTACTGGGCAGGTAGGCTGAATGTAAGGTGCAATGAGAATAATTTATTTGGGTAAGGTAGACTTCACTTTGTAAGCATGTATCTTGGCCAGTGGCGTGGGATTGTCTCTATTTTATAAAGAACTGATGCAAGCAGAGGCTGATAGACATGAAAAAGCTCCTTTATATCATCTGATGGTGGTGGGAAGGAAATCAAAGAGCCAGGCAGACTTGCTAGTTGGTTGGATCTCTGTATTTTACCTTCATAAAATAATGATTCCTGATTTCAAAGAGAAATAATTGGGATAAAAAACTTAGTTCCTTTCGGCTGCATCTTTCAACTTCTTGAGAATAATGTAGTACTGCATGAGATAGGTATGCAACTTTATGCATCTACGTAAAGGTGCTTCTGTTTTTGAAGAGTTTGTTTCAAAATTATGCAATACTTAGTTTGAGAATGCTTTTTGTCCTCTGTGGATAATCAGATGTTCATATTTTTGATGACAGACACAAATCACAGCTATAAGATTCTTAACAGGAAGAGCAGGGATAAGAAAGAGAAATGGTCACCTAAATCCTTACAATAGCTATGAGTTTTTTTTTTTTCTTTCATGCTTCATGCCTGATATATGTGAGCATCCCCCTCTCTGCTCAGAATTCAGATCGTTCTCGATCCTGTGAACAGTTCCATAGATTTTGGTTTAAATCCTAATTCCCTGAAGCTGAGGAGTCCATTGGCTCAGTAAGTACATCTGTAATTGCTTCTTCTCTAATCGTTAGAAAGTACCTACCATCTCGCGGTCAGAGGTGGTACTGCAGATGCTTCATTTCTCTTGAAAATGGAGCAATACAGTGGAAATGAGCACACTTACAGCTGTGAAGACTCAGTGGGGAGATGCAAAGATAACTGCAGTGAGGATGATGGTGTAGCTAAATGTGAAGGTGTAGCCCTGGGGATCTTGGGTTTGATCATGCTCTGGTTTGGTGAATATAACAAAAGTTCTCTGCTTTGCACAGATGTATGATATTTGTCACCTGCCTAGGGTAGGAATTGAGGCATTATGTTTTTGTAGACCTTAGTGCAATCACCTGTTGGGAAGAGCAGACAGAACAGGCATAGGTATTGGTTTGCTGTACTATCCATTGCGGTGAGAAAGATAATTATCCTGATTATGTATCAGAAGCTCATGTAAAAGCTTGTTACTATCAGGCAGGTTGTGATTGTACCAAAGAATCCAGTTTAGCTGCTGACAGACTTGTAGTTGGTGAGCATTGTGTTTATCTGAACTAAGAATTTATTGTCACTATTAGATTGAACTACATATGTCCAAAAGCTCTGTTCTAATTATTGGATTGTATTCTGACAATGCTGCTCGAGTGTTGCATCAGTCTCTTCTCCAAAGTGGGAAAGGAAAAAGAATACATTGTAAATGAAAGCTAAATATGTAGAAAGAGGGAGTTTGTAGGGATACTTGAGTCCTCCTTCAGATGGTAACTCTTGGCCAGGGACAGCTGTTAAATTTGCCTTAGATGAAATAGTCTTGAGGAAGTACGGCAAGCAAAAATCTGCTGGAATATGTGAAGACAGACTGTGCTAGCTGTGTGCTAGTAACACAGTCCCAGCAATGGTTGTGTGCTTAGGAATTCAGAGGAATTGTAGTTTTGAAGGTAAATGTTTGAATTAGGACTCCAACTGTGAATATGAGGGAAGATCTTGTGATTTGCCATCACAACTGCCAGCAGTAAGTGGTGATAAAAGCAGTGATCAGAGGGAATCAGCAAAGAGATAGCAGTCTATGAACTAGACAGTTGTACTGCAGTGCAAGGTTGCTCCAGCTGAACCCCAAGTGTCTCACTGTCAAAGGCATATTAGCTCTGAGAGCTGAAAAAGGATTTTTCTGCAAATTCTATGAACTGCTTCTGACTTAGCCTTCAAAGAAATGATCAGCACATTAATTGAACTGTTCTGCTTCAATAGAGAACTGCTACATACTTCAAATCCGTTTATTTCCTTTGGATTGCTTCTTCTCAGTGGAGAAGAACCCTGGGTCAGAAGTGGGAGCAGAATTTTATTTTGTGGGTTTTCTAGAAATACCTCAGCTTACTGCCCCTTTCCCATATCGCTGTTTTCACTGCAACCCTCAAGTGTCTCCACTGTCTCTGAGATGGAGTTTCAAATCTACTTTGAGATTGCTTTAAAATATGGAGAAGTGAGGGGGTTTCCACAAGCTTGTGTTAGTCTGGGTTGTCGAAACTTTGTACTCTTCAAACTGGAGTGTCTTGGAATAACAGCTTCAAATGGAAGGTCAGTGCTAGTTTAGGCTCTGAGTCTTCATTCTCCTTCAGCTGCACTGGAGTTATGTAGAACATCTCATAGCAGCTTTCTGCTAATGTCTATTTACAGACAACAGTTATTGGTCTTCTTGAAGCCCTCTGTGATCCTAAATGAAGCACCTTTTGCCAAGCCATTGGCTTTGCTACTCTTTCATCTTTATCTGTGCTCAGTAGAAATGTCCTTGTCATACCTTTCTGCAAATGAATCCTTTGATGCAGGTGAGCTAATGTATCCTTGAAGCAGCTATCCTACAGCTATTACGTATGGTGTGCAATGTATTTTCTTCTCTGCCAACATGCTAGTTAAATGTGGAATACGGAAAACTTTGCTGTTATTACTTGCTGTGACACATGCGCATTGTGTGGGGCACAGGGCAGTGCTCAGAACGGGGAAGGAGGGAGAAGATAGTGAAGGCTTTGGAGGGCAGGAGGTGTGAGAAGCAGCTGAGGGCTCCTGGGTGTGCTTATAGCAGAGGAGCTGAGGGGAGGCTCGATGGCGGCTGCAGCTCCTCGCAGGGAGCGGAGGGGCAGCGCTGAGCTCTGCTCTGTGTGGCAGCGGCAGGGCCCGAGGGAACGGCATGGAGCTGCGTCAGGGGAGGGGCTGTGGGGCTGGGGACAGGTGCTGCACCACAGGGCGGTGGGCATAGCCCCGAGTGCTGGAGTTCAGGGAACGTTTGGGCGTCGCTATCGGACGTGGGATTTTGGTGTTGCTGCGTGGTGCCGGGATTTGGACTCGACGATCCCTTCCAACTCGGGGTATTCCGCGACTCCGGACCTGCCGCCGCCGCGCCACACCCCACCCGCCCTCAGCCTCTCCGCCGGCCGCAGCGGCGCGCTGACGTCACGGGCGGACGTTGGCAGCGGCCGGAGGACGGCTCGCAGCTGCGGCGGTGACGCGTCAGGGCGGGGCGATGTGTGCGCGGGGCGGGCTGGGCCCCGCGGTGTCGGGAGGCGGCTGGGCGCTGAGGTGAGTGTTGGGCGGTCCTGGGCGGGGGGAAAGGGGCGATAAGCCCGCGTCTGTCCGTGTGCGGGGGCTGTGGGAAGAGCGGCCGAGGTTTAAGGCTTCCACTAGTGATGAAGCCGGTCGCGGTTGCTCCGTGGCTCTGATGTCGATAGCTTGTTGTCCTGCCGGGTTTTTAGCTGGTTGGGGATAGTGGCCCTGGTTGAAGTATCTTGCTTTTGTTTTTCTTTGCTTTTTACTTTTCTTTTTTTTCTTTTTCCTCAGAACTCCCCTGTGCCCCAGTATAAAATCCTGCTGTAGTTACTGCCCCGAGCCTGGCTTGTCCTCCTGAAAGACGTTTTGTGTGTGCCATAAGGTGCCGGTGCCATAGCCGTTGGCCTTTCTGACTCCTTGTTTCTCACTGAACAGGCTTTAACTGCTTGGCATTCCGTGAGATAACAGCCCAGCACGCACATCTGCATCAATTCTAGACACGTAGGCAGTAACCTTGTCTTAGCGTTGTAGGCTCAGAATTTGCTGTCGCATTTCCAGGCAGCAGTTCTGTGGTGGAAGATGACACAGGACCTGGCAGTTCTGTGCCCATCTCCTGTTTAGCTACGTGGAGTCTGACTTGTGGCTTCCCCTCCTTGCTGTCACCTTTCCCATAAAACTGCCAAACCAGTCACTTGGCCATATTGCCACCTAGCGTGCCAGGATTGATGTCTTTAAGAGTTCAGCTGTATGGCACTAAATTGGGGCTGTGGTTCTGTTCTTTGCTCTTGTTAGGGAGACCTATTTGCGTGCCAAGGAAAGCATAGCAAGCAGGCTGTTGTGCAGCAGGCTTTAGATCTGGGAGTTGTTTCTTTGATTTGCTGTTGGGCTTGACAGTGTTATACTCAGAACTACTTCTTGTGCTGCCTCAACTTTTACTTTAAAAGCAAAAATAGTGGGATTTTCCTGCTTTATCACGTTCCTGTTGTGAATTTGTAGTGATATCCTCTGAGAAGATTAAAGGGGCAAAACAGGTGCACAGGATAGGCCAGACATACAACACTGATGTTCCCTAAAATGTGTTTTAGACGCTGGTCCTGAGTAGGAGAGATAATGCCCTTCTGGCCCAAATTTCCCCCAAGATAAGCCAGATGTTGCAATGGGTCATACCACTGATGAGTCATTGCAGAAGGTCACAGACTATTTATTTAGTGCCTAGCAGTTTCACACAATAAAACTTTTTCCTTTCTCTTTTTCCTTGCCTGCCACTCTTCACCACACAGTTTGCTTGTTAACTTAAGGTGTTTCTCCAGAATGTGCATGGAAGAACAACCATGGTTTTGAGGTTGGCTTGTGAGCTTTGATTGCTTTCTTAGAAGATGTGCTAAAGAAATGATAATGTAGCTGGATATTCTTACAAGCTATTTTTTCTTATTAGTTCTTTATATTTAATGCATGTTTTGCAGAGTTCTGTAGTTATTTGTAGAGTTTAGGAACTGTGTGTGTTGGGAGAAGAAACGCCCTTTACTTCCTGCTGTGTCTTTGGCCAGTATCCCTTAGCTTCATGTAAGATAAAGCTGAAAAAAAGAAGTTCATCCCCTAGCACTTATTGCCAGGTTACTCAAGGGTAACAGCACCAAAAGTGAATAAAAAATAGCTGTTTATTTTGGGAACACACATTTGTACTGTGGATCTTTTCCTAGGCTGCAAGTAGGGGTCAGCTGGAGAGTAGTGAAGGCCTATCTGAGGGTTATCCATGTTGCCCTGTGCAATACTGATTTTTATACAGGATTCTGTCTCAATATACATAATCTCAGGAAGCAGCTGATAAAACTGTGTACCTGTGGGCATTGTCCCTTGCTAGGATGGCATGTTACTTCTTTAATGAAGCCTTTAGTTTTGATGTTTCAAAACTTGACCAAACTTATTGGAAAGATATTTAAAAATATACTTTGGAGAATTTAAACTTCATGTAGTGCCATTTTTGTTTTTCTGATTAAAACTTTCGGCTTTTTAAAGGGATCCACACTTTGGTGCAGCCAGATCAGTGAACCTCTGAATACGCTCTGAGTGAGGTCACACAGGACTGACAGACTTGAACTGGAGGAGGGAAGATGATGTCCTTGGATGGACCGCAGAAGAAAATCAGTAACCCGGTAACTCTTATGTCAACAACTCCTCCCCCGGAAGTGGAACTCTGCTCTTTAATGTCAGTGGTTAGCAGAGCATTCCTATGGTTGGGAGTGTTACTGAGAGCTCTTGGTGTTGCTCGGGTGTTCGAAGAAGGTCCTAATAGGTTCTGGTATTTCTTTAGTTGTGCTCTGCAGCAATGGCATGAGCAATGGGCTGGAGCTGTACTTTTCATTTTCTCTTTAAAAACAGTTCTTTTAAGCCTTCAGGGAATAGATATTTGTCATAGTTCTAGCACAGAATGTTAAGAAACACTGGGTCTATATAGAATCTCTGTGAAATGTCTGGTGTCACACCTGTGTAGGGCTTGCTTATCTTTTTCTAGTTCTGCACTGATACAGTTCATTGCCCTCACATGCAACTGACCAATTCCACTGCTTGTTCATTGCTTGTGAAGTGGATAGAAGTGGGTGATGGGGAAATGGCTTTGGTTTTCTTCACAAGAATCCATCTGGGAGAAGAAGTAAGGCTGTGTGGAGATGGAACTAGAGCTGCAAGGACTGAATTGCAAAAAGGAGGGACGAAGATAGGGGTTTTGGAGCCTGATTTTGATGAAGAAGGAGAGGAGATATGAAGAGGAAGATTAGTAAATGTACAGGTGGAGTTCCCTATGTAAGGAGAAGAGGAAGAGTTCAGCAAAACTGGATGGCTGTAAGGGAGATGATCAGTATGGTGGGTGACAAGACCAAGCTGGAGAACATAAAGAGGTAAAAACTGGGGCTTAGGTATCAAGAGCCCGGTGAGGGAATAAGAAGAATTATTTGGGATTGGAAAATAGAAACAGGTGTGAAAGGGTGTTCCAATAAACTCAGGACAGCCTCCAGACAAAGTCTGCAAATTGATCTTTTGAGGCCTTTTAAACTGAGTGTTGGCTAGGTGGCTTTTTGGGAACTTCTGGAGGCTTATAAGAGAGTTGGGATGAAGAAAAATCAAGTAGTGTAACAAGCGTTATATTCTCAATGGTGATTTAAAATTAGCACACTTCTTGAGAAGTGAGGAAATGACAGGCATGCTCTGTAATGATGGAACCTTGTTAAGTCTGTAGTATTATGCCCAGGAAATGCACTATTAGTGCCGTGCAAATTCCCAGACAAAAGATGGCTAACCTTTTCTATTAAATGTATCCTTCTGGATCTAAGAGAGTTTTCTTGTTACAATGTCTCCTCCAAGTAAAAATAATTTTGACCCACTGGAGTACTCAAATTCCAGCATCCCTGGGCTGTGTCTGCATGTTTCTTATTGGTTCATCTTTGGAGACTGAACCAGTAACTTACACCCTGTTGTGATTCTCAAAGCTTCTGTCCCTTTCAGGAGCAGTGTGTTTAAACTGCATTTACGCACAGAAAATACACAAAATGTATTTATTTATTTGGATAAAATTGAGCATCTTTCTGGGGTGTGTTAAAAAGAGTGTGTCCAGCAGGTGGAGGGAGGTGATCCTCCCCCTATACTCTGCCTTGGTAAGGCCTCATCTGGAGTACTGTGTCCAGTTCTGGGCTCCCCAGTACAAGAAAGACAGGGACCTCTTGGAAAGAGTCCAGCGGAGGGCCACAAAGATGGTGAAGGGCCTGGAGCATCTCCCCTATGAAGAAAGGCTAAGTGAACTGGGTCTATTTAGCCTTGAGAAAAGATGACTGTGAGGGGATCTAATCTGGGTTGATAAATATCTGAGGTGTGGGAGCCATAGTGGTGAGGCCAGTCTCTTTTCAGTGGTACGTGGAGACAGGACAAGGGGAAACGGACATAAGCTGCAGCATAGGAAGTTCTGCACAAAGTGCGCAAGAACTTCTTTACAGTGAGGTGACGGAGCACTGGAACAGGCTGCCCAGGGAGGTCATGGAGTCTCCTTCTCTGGAGATGTTCAAGTCTCACCTGGTTGCCTGCCTGTGCGACCTGCTGTAGGGAACCTGCTTTGGCAGGGGGGTTGGTCTCAATCTCTAGAGGTCCCTTCCAACCCCTACAATTCTGTGATTCTTTGTACAACTTGTAGATTAAGGAACTAAGCTACTACACTGCTGCAAGAGAACAAATGAATTCCATGTCTGTTTGTTCTTTCACTTGTAACATCTAATTCTATGTTTTCCGCTTCCTCTACTGGAGCCAGCTAAGCCAGTAAAATCCACCAGACTTTTTAACAGTTTGGTCAGTTGCAAGCTTATAATACTTGTGAAGCAAGTCTGTGATATCTCTAATGTAGAAGATGACTGCAAAGAGAGGTTTTGTGCAACATGTGGGTAGCAGAGAAGGGAAAGAGAGAGACAGAAGGTGGAAATGAGCAACAGTTTGGATTTCAGAGATTTTTTGCTGTCATTCCCACTCTGTTCTTTGCCAGAGTCATTTTCTTTCCAATCTCTGTTTTTCAAGAAAGAACAAGCAAAAAGGCAGCAGCTGTAGTCTAGTGTTTTGTTTTTTGTTTTTTTTTTTTTTAAAACCAAACTTGTGTGAGATAACTCCTTCAAGCAGCAAAGGACAATAGTTAGTCTTTGACAATGACCTACTTTGAAGAGGAATTTTCTTTATCAAAAGTGAGGCAGTAAAATATTGCTGTTATTCTTTTGAGAGCTAGGTGTGAAGGCTGTAAATGTTTAGCTTTAATTTATCTGGGAAGGCTGATCTTCAGTGATGAAAGTCTTGGTTTTTCCATCTGTTCGTGGCAGATATTTAATGCTTTACTAGTGTTTCATTTAAATGGAATACTAGTTGTCTTCCTTTTAATGTGCTAGAGCACCACTTCAATTTAAAATTAAATTTTTTTAAAATATTTAAATTTAAAAATATTGTTTAAAAAACTATGTATTTTGCCTCCATGACAAACTGTTATTTCTGTCTCTTTTCCCTCCCTCTAGGTCATTCCCTATGTTGGGACAATTCATGCTGGCCTTGTTCCTGGAGAGCTGATTGTGATACATGGAAGTGTTCCTGATGATGCAGACAGGTAGTAACTACAGTATCACTTTGTGAATTATCATCAGGTGAACAAACCTGTAATGAATAAAATGTTTCTAGATGTTCTATGTAGGATGTCAGACAATGACTTCATCTTTAGTTGAAGTGGTAGTGTCACAGAGAATACAAGCTTAAGCCATTTATGAAAGTTTTGTGATGAAAATTGGAGGATAAAGTGACTTTTGTTTTCCATTGATCCTCTCTTCTCTGGTTTTGCTTTGTCTGCTTTGACATCATTTCTGTCATGTCATTCCACGTGACACGTGTATACTTCTCTGAAGAGGTTATCAGTTGAACTTGTACATGATTTCTTGACACACTGAGTTAAACATGGTTTGTCCTATTTTTATGTTTAGGTTCCAGGTGGATTTGCAGTGTGGCAGTAGCATAAAGCCTCGAGCTGATGTGGCCTTTCATTTTAACCCCCGCTTCAAATGGTCTGGCTGTGTTGTTTGCAACACCCTGGAGAGAGAAAAATGGGGCTGGGAGGAAATCACTTATGAGATGCCTTTTCAAAAAGGGAAACCATTTGAGATTGTCATCATGATTTTGAAGGATAAATTCCAGGTGAGTTTGGGTTGATTTTTGTTCCAGTTGTCAGATCAGTAAAAGAGAGGCATATGATTGGAAGCGTTGGTTTCTTTGTTACCTAGTATGGTCTAATTATAGGAAAGTTCAGGAGTTTTTCTTTGAAGAGATGCTAAGTAAATCACACCTCATTTTGCCCAGTTCCCTTCAAAGTTGCATGAGTAGGCAAGTAACTTTCTGCCATGTCTAATGATTTTTCCACTTTTCTGTTCTCGTCTGTAAAAGGCAGATCATACAATAAACCTGTATTGTGAGTAGCATAGGACAGTTCTCTTGATGGAAATATGTGGTGCATTTTCTTGCTTTGTTAGACTGCTAGCAGAGCAATTAGGTTATGGTGATCACATATTATGACCACAGTCATAAGTGATCAAGCAATGAAAGCTAAAGGTATGAAATGCAAATAAATCAAATATCCCTCACAGTAATGGAAAGAGAGACTGAATTGTGGCTGAGTTGGACTTAGTTGGTTTGAAATTTCCAGGATGCTCTCTGCTTCTGTACCAAAGCACTGAAAATAGAGATATGTGAGTATAATTTGATTCGCAGACTGTTTAATGTGACTTTTCCTATTCTTTTTCTTTCTCTCCTTAGGTGTCTGTAAACAAGAAGCACTTGCTGCTCTACAATCACAGAATTAGACTTGAAAGGATAGATACTCTTGGAATATATGGCAAAGTGCAGATCAGAAGTATAGAGTTTGTTTCTAACGTAAGTTCTATAAACAGCTGACTTTTAAGATTCCGTTTCTGTCTCACTAAACTTTAGAGTAGGATTTATGGTGAAAAGATAATAAAAAAGCAGCTACTTAGTATATCTTCTGTAATGGTCCCTGCCTCTCAACTGCTATCTCTATTGGAGAAAGTAAGCCAACAGAGAAGAAGTGCAGAAAGAGTGAGTGATCCTTTGATCTGGAAGGATGAGAGAGCAGAAAGGGGAGGGTGTAAATACCAGGGAGGTAAAGACGACAAATGCCTTCCCTTCCTTCTAGCTGCTCATTGAGGCAGCCTATATTTCTATATAATACGCTTGGTCTGTTCTGCCCTGCCTTCACTGCATTAGGGCAAAGCTTGAGTCTCCTGCTGCCAAACACCGGGTCTATTTCAGGTCACCAGACTAATAACCTCCTCTAAAGGAAAGTGAAGATTTGGGCCTGGCCAAAGCAGAGCCTGAGCTTTAAGGATAAGTCTATTCACTGACCATTTGTAAAGCATATGTACAGACTTTTTTATAAGCCCTGCCACTTGGCCTTGGGTATGTTGCTAGAGAAATGATGCATCAAAGCTGTCTCTGAGGCCCAGTCTTGGAGGGTCAGTTCTAAGAAGAGCCTGGGGACAAGCAGGTGCAGTACTTCATTTCTGTCCTAAGCACAAAACAAAGAGTTTCTTTAGTCTGTGGTACTGATTCTATATCCTTTGAGGAAGAGAGGAGGGAACAAAGATGATTATTTCCTTTCTGTCTTTGCTTCTAGTGTGTGCTTTTCTGAGGAGGAAGAGTAAGTGCTTATCCTGAAATAAACTGTATGCAATATGCTGTGGATAGGCTGGAATTTTATCTGTGTGTGCCTATATTGTATAAACAAGATATATATTGTTTATACAATACACAGTGGAAAGGGACAGAGATATGGGAAGTGGACAGGAGTTCCAAATACACTCCCACCCTTCCACTCCCCATACCATCTGTCTATCTGCCCTGCTGTTATTCCTACACCAGCCAGGGAAGCTGAGTAGGTATCCTCCAATACTAATGGGTTAGGAGTGCTCTGACTGTTAAATAAGGATTCAAACTGTAAAGAGGTAGTCTTTTGTTGTGGTTCAACCCAGCAAGCAGCTAAACATCACACAGTCCACTTGTCCTTCAATGGGGTGGAAGAGAGAATTGGGAAAAACAAACAACAAAAAAAAACCCCAGCAAAACAAAAAACTAATTAGAACTCTGACATAAAACTTGTTCAGTAAGACAGAACAGGAAGAGGAAAAAAATATAATAGTGATGCTATGTATTTTATACAAAAGAAGATGCAGAAGCAATTGCTCACCAGTTACCCACCAATGCCCTCAGCCGTACCCTAATCAGCTGTTGCCTGCCCAGTCAACTTCTTGGTCATTTTGTAAGGTTTTTGTGGTTGGTTGGTTTTGCTTTTTTTTTTTTTTTTTTTTTTTTTTTGTGATACTATATAGTATGGGATGTCTCTTTGGCCAGCTTAGGTCACCTGTCTCAGTTCTGTCCCCTCTCAGCACCTTGTGCACTTCCAGTCCCTCACAGGTAATAGGAGAAGCTGGGAAACTGAGATGTCCTTGGCTCTGTGCAGTGCTGCTCAGCAAAAACTAGAAACGCTGTGTTATCAACATTGTTTTTCTCCTGAAGCCAAAATGTAGCATCATACTAAGAAAGAAAAATCAGCTTTGCCCAGCTGAATCCAGGGCATCTTTGAATGTCTTGATTTGGCATCAGCAATTGATTTTTTTTTTTTTAAGACTTTTCCTTTGTGGGGGGGGAGCATTTCTGGAGGCTTGGCAGTCTTTTTGTTCCATAACCCCTAATTTCTACATTAACAATTCAACCTTCAAAGCAACACAGTGCCATTATGTTTCTAAAACACCTTTATGTTCTATGGTGTTAGCAATGACATGTAAATATCTCTCTTTCTGCAGTCTGTACAAGGCTCTCAGCCATCATCTGTAGGAGTAACAAAGATAAACACAGAAAATGTACGTATGTTTGTAAAAGAATGAATGAGTCTCCCTGTTGTCTGATAAGTTACTTAACGTTTTCTGTTTTGTTTTGTAGGGGGAAATGCCAGATGGTTTGCAATTTGTAAGTATCTCATGTAGACTTAGGCATGTGAGGAGTAAAAATGAACAAAACCCTTGATTGTTCAAGGGGAAAAAAAAATCACAGAACAAGGGAATTGAGAATCACCTGGGAAATGCTCATCAGTGAGGTTGTAGAGCAATTCACTTTGTTAGTACTAGTAAATATGAAGCTATTTGGTAAACCATGCAGAAAACCCAAAGAACAACCATACCAAACATGGTATCCGTAGCCTTAAGTAGAGGAATAAACTGTAGTGCCTTAAACTTTAAAGAAAGGATCAAGTCATACCAAAACCTTTGTTCAAATAAACATGCTTAGTTTCATCACATTAGTGATTACTGCAGAGCAACTTGTGTTTAAAAAATATTTTGCAGTCCTACCAAGTCAGATGAAATTACGTTAATATGTGCATCTCAGGACTTCTCTTGTTACATATCCCTCCTAGTGACTGATCTGTGCTTACCCTGGATATGCCTCAGGTGGCTGGATGGTAAGCATTGCAGCTTAGCGTTGGTTTTAGCTAGCACCCAGCTGGCAAGGAGCATAGGTAGAGTGAGTGCTCACCTTTTTGCAAACAATTGTACAGGGGGATAGCTTGCAGGCTAGAGTAAAAACCACATTCAAAATGAAAAGGGATTGGAAGTCAGCGATAGATACAAATAGAATTATGGAGAAAGTGGATTTGCAGGCAGTGCTTTAGTTGCTTTGTTGATTAACAGTGCCTTCCTTAGTATTCTTAAACCAAATTCTAGGCGGTGTTGTTATTTGCAAGTGGTGGACTTGAAAGAAGAAAAACACAAAGTACTTATTTTATTTTTGCCATTCATTCTTTTCCCCTCTTATAGCACAGTGGAAAAGTTGGAAGGGAGGGAAGTAAGCATTGTTTTGTTTGTCTGCGTAACTTCATCGCTGTAGTGTTAATATCCTGGAATGTATCAATGGGAGTAGCTTTAGCTGTGAGCACAGATGTGATACTGTAGGCTGGACTTTTTTCTCCTGAGTAAAACTCAGCATGTATGTTTAAAAAAAAAAAAGGTCATATTTTCACTGGTGCTCTATTTCCAGGGAGTTCCTTATGTTGGGAAACTTGTTTCTGCGCTTCATCCAGGATGCACAGTTGCTATTAAAGGAGAAGTGAATAAAAACCCCAAGAGGTAAATCTTAGTGATTTTTCTGTTGTTAACTGACCTGCTCTTGAGAAGGAATAAGCTTTTCTATTGCCTTGGTATATCCTTACTGACTTGCCATTTTGCATCTGAAATTGTTTGAAACTACAGTGCAGTTTTCTCAGGGACCTGCAGGATGCTGCTTTAGAAAAGACTTAACAGCTCCACTGAGGAAAAGTGTAGGTAAAATCTGATTGTCTTTCCTGCTCAACATGCATCATTTATGAGGTTCTGTGTCTGTTCTAATTTTCCATTGTACAAGGCATGTGAGCACACATGCAGTACAAAGACAGCTTTTATTCTTCAGAGATCTGAGAGTGGGGAGAGTGTCAAAATTGGACAAAAAATGAATGACTGAAACGAGTTGCTAATGTGCTTAAATGCTGCACGTTATAAGATTTCTCTGAATACTTTTTGTTGACCTTGGGGATGAGAGATGGAAGGTGCCTAGCTGACAATTCATTGTAAAAGCTGATAGGGAAGTATGAGTTCTCATTTTGATAGGAAATGAGAAACAACAGATTGCAAAGATGTTACTTTCCCATGTAATTTAAAGAAAAGGGAGCGCAATGTGGTCAAAGTAAAGGTGAGGAAATGGCACACTGAAGCATGGACTTTCACTTTAAAGGTGGTTTGGGCTCTGTAGAAACATGCCTAAAAATGAAGCACTAAGTGCAAATGACAAGGAACATGCTTTTTTGCTTTGTATATGCATCCCACTTCTGCTTCCTCAGAACATCTGTCACCTTTCCTGCAGCTGTATGGCCCTAACAGTTTACCTTATTACTGGGACACAAGATCTAGAGATCTCATCTGCAAGTCTGAATGGACTTGGAATTGAATAGGAGAATAGATACTGACATAGAAGCATTTGTTCTTCTTTTGGCTTGAAAAGCTTATTGGCACATTTTAAATGATGTCTTATGTGTAAAGAGGCTGTTGGGAGTTAAAGTATTGTTGGGTTGTCTGCTTTTTGCATTCGTGCTTTGAATGTGTAGATTTTTACAGTATTTTTAAGCTATTTAATGCCTTTCACTCAAGTCACACAACTGTAAGCATTCCTTGTTCTCTGTGAAAGAGAGGACTTGATAGCTCCAAAGTGTGGCAGTTGCTACATTTCATATCTATGCTAAGTGGCTCAAGGCTTTCCAAAAGGAGGAAAATGACCTGACTGCTGGAGTTATTTTGGTGAGAGGAATATTCTTCAAATGCAGTGAGGTCAATGCAGCATGTTGAAGCATTTCTTTGATATATTGGTTGTTTTCTCCCCCTGGCCCCTCCTCTCCTGAGCTATCCTCACAGGAGCCTTTTGCTGTGGAGATCATGTCAGATTGCAGGATGTTTTGGTCAGCTTGGGCAGAGCTACTCTGTCTACAGAGTAATGCTTTGTATGCATGCTGTCCCACTGATGTTGCACATGCAGAGAGTCCTCAAACTTCTTCTTAGAGTCCATCCAGTTTGTTGGAAGTACAAGGAGAATGTCTTTAGGTAAAAGAAAGCCTCCCACTCTCCATTGCACAAGTATATGGAGGAGAGATAGTGGAACAAGTGGCACAGTGTGTTTCTGCCTAGTGCTGTAGGGACAGCACTTGGCTCAGAATCTCTTTGCTGAGAGATGAGCAGAAAGCTGTGAGCGATGAAGCAGATGGAGCAGAGTTATGGTCCTATATCTGTTTCTTTAGCAAAGGTTGTGCCAAAGACAACCTGGTTGGTTCTTAGGTGGATTGCAGCCCTGGCTCCAGAGCAGACCTGAGTATTGCCTAAGGGCTTGGTAAATAGCAAGGACTGCTTCATGTTTATTAACTCTTGGTCTAATAAACTTAATTTTAAAAATGTCTTCCAGCTTTACAGTAAACCTGAAATCAAGTGACTCAAAAGACATTGCATTACATCTGAATCCCCGACTGAAGAATAAAATCTTTGTAAGAAATTCTTACCTTCATGACAGCTGGGGAGAAGAAGAAAAGGAAATCGCTAATTTCCCTTTCAGTCCAGGGATGTACTTTGAGGTAAGGTTAACTGAAATGCAGTGTCAGAGTTGTAATTTTGTTAAAAGAACAGTAGCACTGGTGTATAAATGCCATGCTAATGCAGATTGGAATGAAACTGCTGTTCTTGCATTTCAAATGCCTTAATGTTAGGATTTAATAGGACTGTGGGAAGCAAAGATTTGAGTTTGTTTTAATGACAGCCATTTCCTTGTGTTTTCTTCTATATAGTTGCAAGAATTCAGTGCATGCTCAGGACAAAGTTTTAATTTAATGTTATTCATGTTTCACTTTTTGTTTCTTTTGCATGAAAGTAATATATCAGAATTTATATCAGAATTTATATCAGAAGCAGGACTTGCCCAACTCCATGGTAGAGCGTCAGCTAGTTTTTCATGTCTTAACTGAACTGTTCTTTCTTTTCAGCTGATCATTTTCTGTGATGCCCACCAGTTCAAAGTTGCTGTCAATGGTGTTCACACCCTGGAATATAAGCATCGTTTTAAACAACTTGAAAAGATCAACCTACTGGAAGTCATAGGAGATGTTCAGTTATTAGATGTGAGGAGCTGGTAGTTCATTTCAGTCAGTACTATATGAATTAAACCCCATTCTTACAACAGTTCTTCTGTCAAATACAAACAAACCAACTCATGCTGAGCCTGCCTTTATCCAGGCTTCTGTGTCAGTCTGAGTTAGGCGAGTACCAGAACTGCTGTGAGATGAAATCCTCCACTAGTTTCCAGTATCCTGGCAAGATAAATGTCTGCTCAGATAAATCACCTGCATTACTGAACCTAGCAATATGAAATGGTGCATCGTACTGTGTCTTAACAATTGTGCTCAGTATGATTAACTATGACTAGTCATTCCTTAACAGTGTGCATTCAAAGTGAAGTAGAAATTAGACTGAAATAGAATATGAAGACATGCCTATCCTGAAAGGGTGATTATAAAATATATCCTGCTTGATTTATATTAGTGATTATAACTTTTTTGCCATGACTGGTTTTAAAAGAAGCTGATTCATCAGCTCTCATGGAAGGCAAGGAGGTATGTGATCAACTTCTTAGCCTGCTGCTGCAATAGTACCTTCTCTGACTCCTCAGTATGTCATCTCCAGCTTGTAAGTGGCTTAAATCAAATGCAGATCAGCATTTCTAGCTTACAGTTTTCCAAAGTGAAACAAATGAAAATAATTTAGCTGGTTCTAATGTATGGACTTTGGAATGCTTGTTTGATCAGAAATGGCTCCCAGCTGTGCTGAGATTGCTCAGGGACTAAAGTAGATGTGTCTGTTTTTCACTGTAAAATGTATGAACCTACATACCCTGAGTTGAGACTCAGATTCTCATCAGTAGAACAGAGAACAAATCCTTTTGGAGTCTTGCATTAAAAAGCTAGTTAAAAAAAGCAGTTCCTACTCAATCAGTTTTCCTTACAACTGTCAGTCTTAATTTTTATATATGCTTATTTTTAAAAATAAGTAAGTTGCTGCTGGCTGTCAGTGCTTGCCTGAGGGTTGTTTCTATTTATTTTAACAGCTACTGAAGGAGTAAAAATTTTGAGAATAAAATGTACCTGAAAAGCTGTTAAACTACTACATTAAGTGTACAAAAAGCATAAATAAAAATAACATTTGTGAACTATCCTTTTCTCCAAATGTAGTTAAATAGTTACAATCCCTCTTTGGCTTGTTTTGTGTCATTTTGCTTACTGACTTATCCTTTTCTCCAAGGGGGCCCTGACTTGAGGCCCATTTTCACTCCGAGTTACAGATCTGCAGAGCAGTCACTGTGAGTAGGCCTGCATCTTAGCTGTGCCACATGTGGCCTGGCCTTCATGTGTGCTGTCCTCTAAGGATAAACTGAGCTGGCTGACTGGAACAGAGAAGCCTGTAGGCAGCTCCCACTTGGTAAGGGCTGCTATACCACCTGTACTTTTTTGTCTTTATCTTTCTAAAAGTTGTGAGATGTTCTCATATGAACATCAGCATGAGTAGAATTGCTTTCTTTCAGGACTTTCTTGTAGCTTTCTGTTCAGAATCTTCAGTGGGTTCATTTTTTACTTCGTAAAAATAACACAAATGTACATTATCAGAACTGCAGGGTATGTGTTCAGTGATTACTGATGTAGCAGGGTGGCCCTGACATACAGCAAGTGCAGATCCCAGCCACAGGATATTCACAGACAGTCCCACATGTTGTCTGTCAGTGAATGGTATCTGTCTGTAGCTTACTCTGGTTTCCTAATGTTAAGGGAAGTCATCTGATGACAAAAAAGTGAACCCTAGATCATCCAGAAGTGATAAAGCCATGTTCTTATGATATTTTTTATTAAAAAGATCTTAGATCAGATAAAAATCACTACAACAATTTGTCTGTAACACAGGGCACATGTGAAGTTAACACAATTCAGACAAAGTATAAAAACAAAGGGGATAAATTTAGAAGTAGCTTTGGAGAGGTTCTCCCAAAATGACTTCCAATTGCTGAATTGTTTTCTGACACTGCTGTTCAACTTCTTCACATTCATCTAGAAAAAGAAAGAAGGCAGGGAATAAATGGAAGAGTGATTACAAAGCTACCCTAGGAAGAACTCATCCCTCAAGGTTTGAAACAGTCTTCAAACACCAGGTCTGAAATCGTTCAGAAGTATTTTGTCATTACCTCAGGAGGTAGGCAATTCATTTGTACTTTAACAGTGATCTAAAATATGCAACCTGGGAGGCTCTAACTGAGGAAGTGACAGTAATTTAGCTAACTGAACATTAGGAAGGGGGTGGATATGACCCATTCCAGTTTGCAACCTGCATAGTTGAAGTGACAGTATACTAATGCATGTAACTTACAGCAACTACAGCAGTTATCTTGTCTGAATCTTTGAATTATATGGACTGTATTTGTTTTGGTCACAGGCCAGTTGCCTGCCTTCAATAAGGTCGTTTTAAAATATTACCTTCCATAAGCTCAGCTAAAAATGGAATAGATTCTGGTAGCAGAACCAGGTAGTTCTCCTTCAGTTTTTCTGCAAGTTCGAGCAAAGCAAGCAGAGCAGCAAATCGGACCTATAACAAAACAATTTGTGTGAGGAAACAAACATCTCTGACTTCTTTCCATCTCCTGGGACCACACCTAGCTTTTAAATAAACTTTTCCCAACTGCAGGAAACTATTCTAAGCTAACTTAAATCTCAGCATCTGGATTAAGGTATTACACAAGGAAAATGTTGCAAGAGGCAGCCATGTTTCTTAGCTGACAAAAGTCTTCAACTTCCCTTTACAATGCCACTTTTTCACAATGTTCCACTGTTTCATAATGTCTTAACTTAGCACAAGGTTAAAAACCTTGTTTTTAATCATTCCCCATGATATAACCAGTCAAACAGGCAGGTCATGCCAAACCTTTATAAAAAAGAAAACAGCTCTGATGTTACTTAAATAACATCTTCCATTTTCCCCTCTGAAGTACCTTTTTTTCCTTATAAATAGGTTAGTTCTTATTCAAACAGCTACCAAGTAAAATGAACAATGCTCTCCTACCCACACAAGCCAACTATACTGAAGATCTTCAATAAGACTAAGAGTAGAAGCCTAAGTTGTGTACATCTCTGGAATTTGGTGGTAGCATAGTAGTGATTTGGCTAACCCACTTGTTTTTGGGGGACACTTAACATTTTGTAATGCAACAGAGAAAAATACTTTCTGATAGCTCCCAACCTTAGAAGAAGCATGCCTCATTTTCAGCAGGATGTGGTAATTCAGTGGTTTCCAAAGAGAATCATCTGCCATTGCCACTGAGAACTGAGCTATGCAGGGTACCAGGTGTGCTGTCACTCTTTCCTGGAACTCTTCATCTCCTCCAAGCATGTTCTCCAGCTGTGGAAGTAAGATGTTTGTCATAGAGCTCCAGGCTCAGATAAATCTAGCTCAAAGTACTTCTAGCATAGGCTTTCAAGTACTGAAGGGATGGGTCAAAGAATGTACAGCAGTAGGAATGTGCTGAACAACATGCATAAACTTTGAGGACTGAAAAAGTTCAGAAAGGGGATAAAAGAATTAGTAATCCAAAGCTTTAAGTGTAACAATATCATCAGTAGCTGAAGGGTAATGAATGTTTTCTGACACTGCTGTGTCAGAAAACTTCTTTTGTGTGAAGGGGGAGAATTGAAGCCTGAGAGGTGGCTGTTGGTTTTGTGGTTTTTTTTTTTTCTTCTTTTTAAATCCTTCAGACAGAAAAAAATAACTGACACAGATTGCTCTTCTGAGTTTGTAAATACCTGATCAACTAGAGGCATCATCAAGGTTTCTGCTCTTTCCTTACTTAGGAACTTCTGGGTATCAAACAAGAACAGCTTATGCAGACAGTCCAGGGTGAACTGTAGCAGCAAACAGCTCTTCTCAGTGCTGTTTTCGGAGTCAAAGAAAGCTTCGTCTGTGTATCAACAGAGGAGCAGAAAAAGAAAAGTCACAAAAATGAGAAATGTATAAGCTAGAAATATTGTGAGTTGTAAACACAGCTAAATGTTGTACAATATAGCAATTATGTAGTCCCTGCTTACAGTAATGTAAGTGGATGCAGTATATTATCTGGCCTTTAGTTAATTCCCTAGTAGGTCTGTTTTGCAATGCACAACCAGCTGGTTGATAAAAGGAAATACTCAGAGACTACAGGAAAACTTCATGGCTGTACCTGTAGCTATGGAGAATTTATGTAGGTTACTACAAACAGGATAAGGAAACAGTTCCCCATACCAAAAAAAAATGTGGTATCGATTTCTGCTAGTAGGTAGAAGAGTCTAGGTGCAACAAGTAACAGTAGGCTGGCGCATCAAGTGAACAAATGGAAAAAACAAACAAACAAACAGAAGGAAGGGAAAGTGCCAGAAGCAAGTCACCCTCTTTCTACTCAGTTTCATTCTCATGGAACTCACTGGGACTGATGCTGAAAGTTTTCCTGTGTTTCAACTTTGTAACTAGCAGCCCAGAGGCTGTCACAATAGAAGAGATGCTTCATTTATGAGAGAAAGAGAAAATAAATGCAAGTGCTGTGAAGTTAATTTCAACAGTTGTCTGTCAGTGCTTCTCTGTGGACAGTAACTGAAGACTTACCAGTTTTTGAAACATTGAGCTGGTTCAGCGTCTCAGCAAATGGCTTCACTAAGTGACCAGCAAACAGGGTAAAGAGACCCTTGAGCTTGTCTGCAATGCAGTCTGCTAACCGGTGGAATGTCAGCAGTCTGTCCTTTAGGGCACTTTCAGTTTTGGACCAGTCAAAAAGCTGAAAGTGAATGGCAGGTTAGCTCATTCCTGTATTTGTGTGCTGGAGAATACAAAGATGCTGATACTGACCATATTTAAGCTCCTTACCTTGAAGAAAAGGGGTCTAAAAGATGCCTCAGAAAGTTTCATAACCATACCTATTAGACAATCAATAATGTACATCTCTGTTCTTCCAACTTCATCCAAATCATCCTAGAAAAATTAGAAAGCACAATTCCAAGTCTGAAATGTAAGAATGAGAGCTTCCAAAACATTTTTCAACTCAGGCAAAAAACCTACGCACACTCTCTACCCTTGAGAATAATTTCAGAACACAATATTTACAGCTCTAAGCAGCACATACAAGCTGAGCTGCCTCTGTTCATTCCCCTAAGCAAGCTACCTGGGCATGATCTGTTCGGTAATCCAGGGCTTTCATGAAAAATGCTGTCAGCTCTGCCTGATGGGATATTAGGTGCTCCTTCTCCATCACGATGATGTGCTCCTTCAGAACATTCATAAGGGGACCCAGGCAGTTCTGCTGAAACAAAGGCAAGGCAAAGACAAATGTCACACTGACACAAGAAACAAAAATAAGGTGATCCGATTTTGCACTGCTTGCGTTTACTCATGAGAATACTAACAATAAAATCATTGTTTACTGTACTGTTTTGGGGGAGCAGTTAAATTAGTAATACTTCTGAAGAGAATCTGGTCTCCCTACTCCCTCCCTGGAGATACACCAGTCAAGTTTGAAAGGGTTGCACCTACAGAAACAGCAGCAAAGCTTAAATGAAAGCGACTCCTAACTCATGTTCAAGGCATCTACAAATGGGATTAGCACTGATGCATTAATCATTTAACAAGAGTTTTTCAAAAGGAAGCCATTTCTTGGGACTGCCTGGACATCCGTCTTGCCTGTGGCAAATGACTGCTTTTGCACCGCTTGTTTCTTTTACACTAGTTAAACTGTCTTTAAATCAACCCATTTTTTCCCCCACTCTTTTGCTCTGCCAGTTCTCTTCCCCACCCCCACCATAGGCAAAGGTGAGCAAGTTACAGTTAGTTGCAATGCAAAAGAATGAAAAAATTCTCACCTTCCTGGTATTTGCCACTTCACTGTAACACTTAGTAACTGCAGGCAGGAGTATTCTGGGAGCAAGCTTTGTAGCTAGGATAGTTTTCAATGATGTTACACGTAAGCTTAGCTGGGAAGAAGGACCAAACTCAACTGCAATCCTTTCCAAGCGGACAACCTGTCAGGAGATCCAGCAGAAGTCAGGCAACTAAGACAACTGAAAGAATTTATGTAACAACTTATTTTTACCAATTTTACAAGGGTAAGCATTTTGGAATTGCTGCCTGTATCACCTGGAGCACATTACAGTGGGATATCTGTGTGCAGTCTTGTTTTCAGAAGACAGACTGAAAAAATGCATGTGTCAGTGGCAGAGGGTCAGAATCGCTTCAACTACAGAATCAGATGCATTGATGAAATAATGGACACAACAAAATGATCCTTCAGGATTCAGCTCTGCTCCCAAAGAGGCAAACTACAACCTATGAGAGGGAAGAGCAGGCCCATATTCAGTATCTTAGTGATGTGGGTATGAACATGAGTGGAAAAAGTAACAGGTAATGAACTGCCACTTAAATGGATGGCACGGACTCCTGCTTCAGTTTCAAAGGGAGAAAGAAAATAATAATCTCTTCAGCTTCTAGGAACTGGAACAATTTTGTAGGAGCCGTATATATCTGCACAAGTCAGATGGCTCACCTGCAGCAAACAATCTGTGAGGTAAGGACTGAGGAAGTGTGGTAATGTTTCTGCAACCTTCAGCAGAGCAGTCATGGCACTCAGCAAGTAAATCTCATTGGAGATCAGCTCCTTCTTATTTTTTAAAGTCTTCAACAGTGCTGGCATAAGCCTGTGAAAAACCAAGTGTAAATCCAGAACAGTGAAACCACTGACCATTTGGAGGCACATTTAATATCTCAAAAGACAACCTTCAAGCCATTAGGGACAACTTTCACATCCATTTTTATATGTGCAATCGGGAAAAATCAAAATTCTGTACTGTTCTTTTTCCACAGATAGTGAAGGTGTTAGATTTACTGAAAGATTTAATGACATTTAAGAAATTTCTATTTGTCTCAAGAACAGCAGGTTAGATGCTTGAATTCCTCTTGAGAAGGCAGAACAAAATAATAACATTCAGTGTTTTCAATGATACTGGTTCTCGTGTTTTTAAATACAAGCAATTCCAGTAGGGTAACAGAATCCCTAACAGCTATTGTAAAAGTCTCCTACAATTTGCCTGCTAACTTAGTTCCATGGGTAGGACATGCTTCAAGCACTACAAATGCCTTTGCTTTTATCTACACAAAACACGCATGGGCAGACTGCTGCTGTTCAAAAGAACCCAACAATACCTTGGAAGCTGAGGGATTGCTTGGGCCTTCAGTGTACAGGTGACCTCAGCTATACAGAGCAAAGCACTTCCCATCACGTTCTTTTCCTCCTTCTCTGAAGAAACCAGGTCAATGGCAGTTTTCAGAACAGGTACAAATGGCAATGGATTTTCTGTGCCAAAACCTTTGCAGAGCAGCTTGAGGCTGAATAGAGCAGTCTGCCTGTTGATGACTTGCTCCTCCTCCTCTTCCTTTCTTTTGCACTGCACAATAGCAATGAGCTCAGGAACTAGTTCCAAAAGCTGCCGGACCTGAGACCACAAGAGAAAACACACTTCAAACATGCAGTTAGAACTCAGATCCTGTAAGGTAATAATTAATTATGGGCAGGTAGCTTGCATCTCACTGCCTCTCTCAATGGCTGCCTTGGTACTTGATGTTACACAATACAAACCATTCTACAACAATCTCTCTGTTTTTCTGCAGAAGGAACTGATTTAATCCCTTCATCTCACCTGGCTCTTCTGCCACTTTGTGCGCTGCTGCACCTTGTTGTTCAAAAGGTCCATTGCCTTACGTCTCACAGATGGGAGCTGATTTGTCATTAGTCCCCTAATTACAGGGATGAAGGTTTCTGTTGGCAATAAGGCATTGACCTGTAGGAGAACACAAACAGAACGATGCTATGCATTCAAGTAAGGCAGACAAACTCTCAACTTTCTACATAGGTTTCAGAATGAAAGAAGAGGACAGGCCAGCAATGCTGTATCTAAGACAAGCAAAAAAACAAAGGAGGTTCCAGTTACAGCACTTAACCATGCTTTTACTGGTTGCTAACAAGCCAATACCCAAGAGCTTCAACATTTTCTCAGCAATTTCTTTGTTCTTATATCTATCCTGGACATTTATCCTTCCTTCCCTTAAAATACTTTCAGTGATGCCTTGTGAATATATTTCATGAAAATTCTACATACTTCACAGGTAAGCTAAATAATCCAATCTGTTCATAGGAAGACTGAAACATTTCTTCACAGCACTGTTAATGCTACTGGACAGTCAGTCCAATTCTACAACTACACCTCCTATCAGAAAAAGATGAGAAAGAAAAGCATGCTGAATATTTCTCCATTTAAATTCCATGTGGAAATGTACAGCAATTCTTTAAGCATTAGTTAAAATCACTCTATGAGTTAACAGTGAGAAATACTGCCAAAAGGCCACTGTTCTCCACCAGACAGGCACTAAAATGACTGCTTCCAGCCAGCAGAATACAAACTAGATGAAACAGGCATTCCTGATTTCATTTTCTGCTTGTTCTGCCTAAGCTGTCATAGGTAGCTGTTAAAGCTCTTAGATGAATTCAAACAACGATACATCATACAATGCAGATTATTACTAATACAGCAAAAATATTCCTGTGATAGTTATAACTGTGTTAAATAAAAGCAGGAATGTCCTACTGCTAACAAAGGCCAACAAGACATACTTTATCCAGCATATCATAGGACTTGCTAAGCAGAACCCTCCAAAATTTAGCTGTTGGTTTGTCTGCGTTTCCTTCCACTGAGGATGCCACTGTGTTTATATAGTGAAGTACATCTTCTAACAGCCTAGACAGAAAGGAACAATCTTTCAGTAAATAACAAGGACACTTAGGGAATCAACTTTGTTCCTGGAAAGCATAAAATTTCACAAACAAAACAGCAACAATAAAGGAAAATGAAACATCCACTGGAGACTGGCAGATCACATACACATATTGACAAAAAACCTATGGCAATAAGGAAAATTATACATGCATGTTAAACAAATCTACCAAATTAGCATCTACCTACGACAGTAGTTCTATTTGAGAATATGACAACAAAAATCAGCTGGGAATATACCATGTTTAAAAAGAAGCATTTCAAATGCATCCTACATCCCTTTTCACTTAGAATAAACATAAAATGTCAGGCTTCTCAAAAGAAACCCTCAATTTTGTATCATTGGCTGTTATAATCCAATGACTACAATTGTAATCTGCATTTACTAGTAATTTTATTTTTTTTTTACACCAATGCAGGGACATTCATTAATTTTATTTATTTTTTTTAAGAAATGAAGCAACACATCTTTCTGAAAAATCTCAAATTCTTCATCATCAACAACAAAACATTTGTAGCCAAGTGTGTAAATAAGCACAATCAGAAATACAGAGATAGTACCTCTCTTCTAAGAAGAAAATACGCCATGTAAAAAAAATTACAAATGTAATCTTTATGTAATAAATACTGCTTGCTGAGTGCAGTATTAAAAGTACCCTCAAAAAATATTTGGGAAAGAAATAATACATTTAAAAAATATTGCAGGAAAGGATAAGAACAGCAGGAGTGGAGCAGATGTAAAGCATACCTCTGTTCCATCTTCTGTAGCTCTTCTGTTTCTTCACATTCAACCACCTTGTTTAAAAAGGAAGAATGAAAATGTTAACTATGAAAACTGAGTTCTCCACATTTGCAGTTTAGACTGTTCTAGAAGAAAATCAGAGAACTGCAGGCAATTTAGTCGTGGAAGTAAACCTATGTTTCACGTTGGTGACTAACACTCAGTTGAAATAGTGGGAACCACTTCCAGCTAGATCCACAGACTAATTCTTAACATTAATTTTGTCTTTTTGGAGTTCATAGTGTGAGTCCCAGACTAAACCTGGAATTATACAGACTGTGAGTGAAACTTCAGACTCCATAAAGCCAGTGGGAATTCACTGGGTCCCTTCTTTTTTTACCTACACAACTCTTTTTTTTATCAATTGCACAAACCGAGTCTATTCTGCAAAGGCCCTATTAAAACATAATGAAAATTACTGAGATGTTTCAGAGCTGTGTAAATTAAGGTGTCAGCAATATACACTGAACAGTATATTTTTTCCACCTCTGAATACAAAATCATACTAAAAAGCAAATTAAATCTCATCAATTACAGCATGGCACAGTTACTTAATGTGATCAGTTTAAAAGCAGTCTGCCAGTGTTACCTTTTTCACCAAACTCTGAGAAGTTAGAAGTTGTGACATGAAGGAGACTGACAAGTACTTGAAATGTCGAAGTTGTTTGTCCGAGTGAGACTCTACATTAAAAAGCTGCCCATCCTGGTTTTTTAGCTTTGTCTTGCATGTTCTTGATTTTTTTGGCCCAGGATCATCTATTGAAAACATTCCCAAAACAAATTACAGACAGGAAAAAAGGACGTCTGATTTCTGATTACAGAAACAAAGGAAAATAACAACCAAGTGGCAATCAAGGACAGTTATTCTGCACCACCCAAAATCATGGTCAAGTTCCAAAAAAGATGTTCTGAGAGCAGCAGTGCCATCTGATCATTTTACATTAACTGATCTTACATTAACTAAGCTAAAGCTACAGCACACTGACCACAAACAAGAGAGGCTTCTGAGGAAGGAAGACAAATGCACAATGTAACATATTTGTAAAAATTGCTTCCACTGTCATTAGCAGATCCTTCCTGGCTAGTAAAACATACTCAAACAACAAAAATACCAAATCCTTCCTTAAAAAAAAAAAAAAAAGCAACCAATCTTCACCTCCTTCTTTATGCTTAAGCAAAATAAAAAGCAAAAAACCACAATAGACCAATCGGCCCACAGTCATGATCATGTCTGCTATAAATAACAGCTTATTTCAGCTGAATGATTTACTGTACCTTCTAACTGAGTACCATTGGATATTTAGCCCTCAAATGAATCTATGATTAAACAAACCAAACCAAAACAACCCATATCATAACCTTTGAAAAAAAAAAAAAAAAAAAGGAAGAAATCAGAGCAATTCTGTGTTGCCCAGTTTTTTATCTAGAAGAGTAAAAGGAGGTTCATATGCATCTGCTGGCTGTTCTGTGGTTACCTTCTTTATTCTCTGGTAGCTCTGTCAAGTATTGGATTATTTTCATCATGCTTTGGAACTGACAGCGTACGCTGAATTCACAACAGATGGAAATCCAAAATTCAGTGTCTGCTTCCAGCACAGCATCCTGTTTACAGTTTAAAAAGATAAAAGCGATTATTTCAATAATTTATAAAAGCTAAAAAGACCCCACGCTCTTCAGTCAGTTTGTGAACATGCCATGATGAGCTACACACTGTGAGGGCTGGCACAAGGGGTAACAGCAGCAAGTTGCTGGAGAACCTAGCTTCAGAGAGCAGGGAGAAAGCATCAGCTCCCTCCATCTGCATGGCAGTATCAGCTTGCCCATAGAGGATCACACCTCATCTGCTGGCATAAGTTCCTTGTCCTAAACCCCAGCTGGTGACTAATGTTAAAATAATGCATGTTTTATCAAAGATGTCTCCAGTCACTTAACGCCCTGGCTGAAAAATTACTTAGAGAGAGAAAAGTTGTATTTCCTCACTATTTTTATCAAGTGTAAACTAGACAAAACTTAATCTTCTCTAGGCAATTTTCAGTGAATAACTCGAGATATCCTACACGACAGCAAGGACTGACGTATCTCAGTAGTGTCACAACTGAAGTTCAACAAATAAGATGATAGTAATAGGGTGCTTCACCATCAGTTTCTGTTAAAGCACAAGCTCAGAGCTCACTAATTATTTTAGTGAAAACTAGGCTCTTATCTTGCAAAAGTGAACAGGAAGGAAGAGATCTGTCTTAGAGGAAGAAGTTGACCCCAGTGGTCTTCTAACCTTGTCTGTGCTTGCTGTCACAGTCACAGTTTTGGTCACATACTGCTCAAATAGCAGCACCAGGAGAACCCAGAGAAATCTGTCTCCTCCCACTGTAGTGATCAGCTGGGCCAGGATGGGCAGGCGCCGGTGCTCTGGCACATGGGGCAAGGCATCCACAAACACACGGATGATTTTTATCACCACCTCTTCCACACCTCTCGGGGACTCTGACAAATCACTGTCTTCAGCCTATTGACAAACAGTAGGGCAGTTCAAGCAGATTACCAAACACAAGTTCTCTCTTGTAAATTCAGCAGGTAAGAGAAAGCACATACAGTTCACTTTTTTCCAAGTCCTTTCCATGAGGAGGACAAATTTACTGTATAAATACCTGTATAAGAGCAGGAATAACCATCTGCACTGTCTTATTTATTACTTGGAATGTGTACGTGTCATCCAGACGCAAGACATTTGCTCCCATGAATGTAAAAATGGGCATGATGTTATGGAGAACTTTATCCTGGAAAAAAAAAAAAGAAAGATGAGATTAGTTTCTCTGAAGTGCTGCTCCATATGTTATACCATAAGGTATCTCTTGCTCCTAAAGATGTCACTTGATTTCTATAAAATAAAACGAGAATCACTGCTATCTTCCCAAAATTGGCAGTTAACTAATTTTCAATGTATAACATGGGACTATTCAGTTCTTAATGCTATTTAGAGACCAAGACACACTTTCAAGCAAATCACTTAAGAGTAGAAATTAAGTTCAGTTTCATAAAATTATCTTTATTATTGAATTCAGTCTTACGGTCAAGCAAAATCAGCTATGAGGAGACCTGCAGCTCCTCTCTGCTCTTTTTATACTTCCGAAACACCTACAGTGGTTACTTCAATAAGTGAGCTGGAGTGGTTCTGTCACCTTGCTCAAGAATTAGATTCCTACACTTTGTCTCAACTTAGAGCAAGAAGGTGTGGCAACATTTCTCTTTTGGGTTTTGTGAGCTGAAAGTGTTTTAGATTTAAAAAGAAAGGTAAGATTGATGCAAAATATTTGTTCTTATTCTGAACTTGGAAATCCTGTCAGAGTCAATATTAATGCATAAGACACGCTCAGCTTTATAGCAGGTAATAGTAGTAAGATGGTGACAAAGAAAAGTAACTCCAAAAATAAAAAAGGCAAACTCAAAGTGAAACCCACAATTCTTCCAACAAAAAAGCTCTATGTCTTCAGGTACTACTTACAGGAAACATGCCAGCAACAGCACCAAGGAGAAGCAGTGCATGGTGATGTGTCTGGGGCATTTTAGATATTCTGATGCACTGAACTATCAGTTCCACGTTGAATTTTTCTTTGTCAAGGATATCTGTGAGCAAATAATTCATTAATATAAGCTCTAATGGTCAACCATGCTAGAATAAACATGAGTACAAGCAATGGTTTCGAACTGCAGACCGTACCTACAGAATCTACAAAAACACAAAACCAAGTAACCAAACAAAAAAAAAACACACAAAAAACAATGCAGGTCCCTTGACAACACTGTAGACTCCAAGAATAAAAAATGTAGAAGCCATTATTTAAAAGCTGTACTGTTGATGGTACCAATGAATATATTTGGTATATTTGGCAATTTTTACCTGCGGGGATCTTGCTGCCATCTGGTGACAGTTTCTGGCAGATGTTTAACAGGCAGCTGAGGATCAACTGCTTTGTATATTCCATATTTTCTTCTTCTGATGTCAGAGGTTCCAGACACCTATGCATTCAAGAACAAATTCACAGATTGAAAAGAGGAGATAGGAAAATAAGTGATCAAATAACATATTAAAATGTGAATGAGAAACTGCAATCTTTATTCTATGGAAGTTTTAAACTGAGGCTTCTAGAAAGTGGCCACTGGGTACATTGTTGCAACCAGTTTCTCATCCATTACACAGTCTACACATCAAATCCATATTTTTTCAATTTGGAGAGAAAGATGTCATGGGTGACTGTGTACAAGTCCTTAATGAAGTCCAGATAGATGGTATCAGTAGCTTCCTTGTCCACTGACCCAGTTAGGCCATCAAACAAGGCCACTAGGTTGATCAGGTAGGACCTGCCCTTGGTGAAGCCCTGCTGGCTGTCTCATATCATCTCCTCCTCTTCTACATGCCTTAGCTTCTAGGAGGACCTGTTTCATCATCCCTCACACAGAGGTGAGGTTGACATGTAGTCATCCTGGGTCATCCTTTCTACCCTTCTTTAAAATGAATGCGATGTTGCCTTTCTTCCAGGGACTTCACCTGACAGCCATGTCTTTTCAAATATCGAGAGTGACTTGGCAACTACATCAGCCAGCTCCCTCAAGGCTCTGGGATGCATCTCATCGGGACCCACTGACATGTGGATGTTCAAACCTGATCTTCACTTACAGCAGGAGGGATTTACCTATTTGATGTACCTAGAAGAAATTTTATGTAAAAAAGGCAAACTACAGAACCTGGCAACACACTAGGGAAAAGTACCTCATACTTCAATGCTTTACAAAGTCTGCTGCAGAAGAGAATGTTTTATAGAGACAAAATTACCGGCTCAGCAGGTTAAAAAGTGCAGGTACCAGTGCCTGTGGACGTTTAAGTTTTTTCTTGTGCTGTAGTAATTCTAGAATAAGCATAACCCTCTGCCAGCTGAAGTTGCTTGTTTCTGGTGCCAATTCTGCATCCGGAGGCTTTCTAAAAAGAGAAGACAAACAATCAGGATATAGAATTCCAAAGAAGATAGTACAATGTTTCAGAAAATAGAGACATAAGCTAAAAAAATATAGATGTATATACATTTTCTTTCACAAAATTAGTAATATCCTTTACTTTTTCTTCTGGAAAGGTGACAATATTTGTACTAAAACTCTGACATAGATCACTCTAATAAGTGATGTTTGTTAAATAAGGCCAACTGAGATAAAGAAGATAAGAACAGCCATTCCAGCCAAACCAAGAAAACAAACACAACATCCTGTTCTAACAGCAGCCAACAGCCAACACTTAAAGTAGAGTGTTTATATAGCTGCTTCTTTATGAGAACGGAGAGAACATAATAGATGAAGCTGTCTAAAAATTAATGATTATACTTCCATTTTAACTAAAAGAAAATGCTGTCTTTCATTCACTAACCAACATTTTGATGAACACTGTTAAGCTCCAGCCACTTGTACAGGAGTCTGTCCATACAACTTTAATACAAAGGAAGTTTAATACCAACAAAACCAAGGGCAAATGCCAACATTAAAACTTCAGTAAGAGGGATTTTTTTTTTTTAAATTTAATTAAATTAGGACTACAGTTTTATCTGCTTTATAACAGCAACACTGGTTGGTTTTATGCTGCTGAAAGTAGCTCAGAGTTATTTTACTGAACAGGGGAAATGAAGAAAAAGATATTCATGCTTTCAATACAAGCGGTGAAATATAATTAAATTAGCCACATTTTCAAACTTTTTCAAAACGTATTTCTATTTTAGTTATTTTACTTTTGTTGCTGCATTTTCTGCCTTCTAGTTTGCTGAACAGTGGCCAGACTTTTGGTTTTCTCAGGAGGCTCAATTTCTGTAACGATCTGCTCAGCACACACAGAAATCTGAAACAAAAACAATAATGTAATTGCACACGAGCAATGTGTCGTACCATACCACGCATCTATGGGCCCTCCTTTCTCTTTTTAAATGTGTCCTTTTCATGCACATATGGGTATATAACCCACATATTCATACATTTAAGTTGGATCACCGTAATATCTGAATGCCTCTCCTTTTAATTCTTGTAGCATAGAAAGTGAATGATTTCAAGTGCAAGTAATACAATAAATTACTATGTGAAAGCTACAATTAATGTATTTTGGGAAAAGTCTTCTAGTAACCATAAAAAACAAACAAACAAAACAAAACCAGTTTTTACCCAGAAAATGATCATCAGTGCAACAGAAAGAAGTGACTTCTACTGAAGTCATTCATTCACATAATGTAATGAATGACTGATGCATTATTTCTACAGAAATACCTTCTAAAAGTAACTATTTAAATTTGTATGCCACTAACACAATTATATAACAAGTAGTTCTGATTCCTTTAGTGCTATAAATGATATAAACAATGGGCATTCAGTGTTGCAACAGGGAACCACTGCCATACATTCAAACAAAATTCTGTGTACTGGAATTTACCACTTACCCCTTTAAACACACTGCTAATCGTCTGGGCACAAAGTGGGTTCTTACAGTTTAACAGTAAGTCAAACAATACTTTCAGCAGCTTTTGTTGCACCCTCCCATCTGAGAGAGCTGCAAAGAATGGCTTAGTAATCTACAAAGGAAGAAATGAAAAGACAGAAAGGTTTACTGTAAGAAGGCAACAAAATAAAAAGCAATGAAACTTGGGCACACTAGATTATGACGCACCTATCACACAAACAGATTTACTTATTAGCCACGTATTTGTAGACATACAAAAATCCTTAAATTAAAACATGTTTCTGAAATAGCAAAATATATTTGTTCCTAAAATTTTCTTAAATGCTTTTGCTGATGGAGGGAGCAAACTGCTGTTGCCTGGCATTTATTTCTTAAAATACAGGGTAGTACTACAGACGGAAGGTCTGACTCTATAGATATCCTTCAAATAAGACTTTTTAAACTATTATATTTTCTCTTGACATTTTTTTTTTTTTAAATCAGGAAAAAAAGCAGGAATTTCCTATACCACTGACAAAAAGTAGCCTAAGGAACACGAACACCAGCATCTGCAGGGAATCATACAGGCATTCACATGCATGCAAATACAATAATATTTCAACACTCTGTACTTGTCCAAGTACACAAATGAAGCCAGCAGCAACATCTCTTTCCAGAAAATTTGAAAGCTTTGCAGCCTCTTTAGCTGCTTCAAAGACACGACAGACACTTCGTAAACTTGTAATGAAACAAAGACAGGTCAAAAGCTACGGACTCCTTAACAGTGTTCTTGTAAAGTCCAATTCTAAACATTACTTTTTTCCTTAAGCACAAAAACAGATTAAAAGTCTTTCAGAAAGCCAGACCTGCCCAAGTGCTGTGATCTGGAAAGGTGGAACTTCTTCATAGATTTTTGTGGCAGCATGTAGACTTTTGATAAATAAATCCAGACTCTGCCGATTCTTGCACAAGAGGGCTGCTGAGTGTTCATTGAACTTTCCAAGTATGAGATGCAGGAGAACAACTTCATCTTTCAACATTGTCTCAGGTTCCTTCAAGACCTTCTCAAGCAATCGGTCTAGGGCAGGCAGAAGACGAGTGAGAATCATCTGCCAACAGAGGAGACTTGTAAGAATAGTTTGGCTTTTAATGCATTCTTCTTTTAACAAACTTCCAATAGCACAGCTTCATTTTACTGCAACATCTGCTCCCTGTCTGGTGTGACATTATATATTCTATTTTATTCAACAGCTATTAAAGAGGAACAATATGTCTTGTGGTCAGGTTACCAGGAATATTCCCTCAATCGCTCCTTTGCTGTTACATCTGCAAAGGATATTTCATGCTTTTGAAGAACTGAGAGCATTTTTAAACGTAGTTTATGACTAATGTCTCCTGTAAACTCAGAACTGGGGGAGGAACACTCATCTCTATGCAGTGTACAATCCCTTCAAGAAACAGACAACTGAATAGAATGTAAAAATTCGTAATTCCATTTATTTTCTTGAACAGTAAACTCATATTTTCCAGCATTTAGAAAGGAGGAATTCTGAATATACTTGGGATATAATTAAGTTAATACGTACTAATAAAATTAAATAAATAGTACTTCCTATGTTACAGTTCTGTGCAGAAAACTCTACATTCACTGATACCTAACCAAAGTAATCAATTCCTTCTGAAACAACCTTGTTCTGAAACAGTTGTTTTCAGTAACTTCAAAGGAGCTTCCTTAACAACTCCAACACAAAATACTGCATCCCATGCATTCCTGGATAGAGCATGAAAATATTTTCTTTATTAAATCATACTTTGCAGCACTACTGCCTATTATCAGAGTGCCAATTTAATGCCTAATAATCTACAAATTATGAAGTTATTTAACAGCATTGCTATTACATGAAATTTGAATTAAATTAAATGATTGTTCTGTGTTTCGGTTAGATAAAATAATGACAGAAGAAGTGTGGAACTATCAAGGCTGCACTCACCTCACCATGGACTTCATGAAGAATTTTCATTAAGTTTTTTGCAACATATGATGGGGCAGTAGGGTTTTGTACACAATCGACTATGCTTTCCAAGGCTTCAGACAGTTTTTTCTTCTGGGATTTCTGCTTTGGTTGTGTCTGAAGTTCCTCAAATAGGATTGCCATAATCTAGTTCAGTAACAAAGTGAAAATTAAGTAATCTCCCTGCCATAAAAATGCCTTAAAACAACATTTATTCAATGCTTTTGTAATAACACAATTCAGGTACAAGCTGAATTATTCATCTGTAAATGAACCACAGGCTATCATCTTTTGACTGATATTCTCAATTCTGTATGTGACACATTATTTGAATATTCTTACAGTCCTTTAAGGTAAACAAATAAGAAGCACGTCAAAGCTCTTGCTACATTTCCTTTTTTGCAGTGCTAGTGGCTATATCAATTCTCATCAGGTATTCAAGTGAAATCCACTGCTTTTTGTTTTTCCTTCATAAGCAAATTTGGCTGACATACAGTCTTTTTCCATTTCTCTTGATAGCCCACCATCTAAGCCATCTGTAAGAATCACATTCCTTCAAAGCTGGCAACTTGACAGAAACAATGAACATTTCCAGTTAACTTGATTCCTCTGGAAAAAAACAGAAGCTCACAGCCACAGACCAAACTTGTACCAATGCACACCTTATTAGCAAAAATACCTGTGTTATGTACGTAGGGTCAGATATGATCTCCTCCATCTTTTGCCCAAGAAGCTGAAGAACAGGGTGAAACAGAGACTCTTTCATACTGCTCAAGGAATGGAAGCAATTGAGAGCAGCCCTTCGAACTTCACTCACAGGACTACCCAAATTAATTAGCAGAGATATCACCACTGCAAAAAGAGAGAAGAAAGGAGGAAAAGCTAGGAGAACTGCACGATCAGAATTTTATTTAACTGTCTCTGAAGAGGCACTGATATTACTTTGGAATTAAAAGAGTTGTCTTTTCACTATAAACCTCCAGACTACAAGACAGCACAGCTCTGAACTCCTTCACCACACCTCTTACATCCAAGTTTAAGTTCACAGAATTCATATATTGCTATTGACTGTGACATCCTTTTTCTAAACAGAAAGTAAGGGGCTGTAACTGACTTCTTCAGCATATGATCTTGTGTCTTTAACACCTTAAAGATTTAAAAATACCCTTCATGGTATAAAACACAGGAAAATGACATGAAATTTAAAAGTACTGTGATTAAGACTTAAGATGAGATAGGTACACCGTTTTACTTACCTGGAGATGATAGTGATAACAGCTGTTTCTTCTTTTGGTAAGTCTGAGATACAAGCACTGCATAGCCAATATACAGAGCTCGAGTCTGTAGCATTGCATTGACTTCATAATTCAGATGATTTGAAAGGCTAAAGCTGTAAGTCCATAAAACGGAAAGGAATTTGAAGAGAACCTCTGAATCTTCTAGATGCACCTTAAATGTAATGGGAATAAAAAAAAAGAGAAAAAAAGAAGAGCATTTGTTTGAAAGCTTTAATTTATTTGGCCAAATATTATTCAAAACATCCAGTAAACCACCTAAATCAAAGGAGTACAAAGAAATAAAATTAAAGAGTCAGGTATGTAAATATAGTATATTTTTCCTTCTCATTGCAGACTAAAACTACATCCACAAGAATATTTGTATAAATGTGTTAACTAAGGGAGATTTTTTTGGGTGAAAAATAAACCAAAATTAAGAACTTCTGATCTCCTCTTTAGAACAGCAGAAACATTTATATTGCAAGTGCTCTGAGGAAGGAGCTCCTGGCTTTTCAATCTGTCATATAAAATGATTTTCAGAAATCCATAAGCCAGTATTTAAGGACTGACAGTTTATCTCCCTTGTGTGGCACAGTTGTCTCTATTGAATATTCACACTAAATGTCACTCTTAGAATTTTTGTGTGGGTTTTCCGTGTGTTTTTATAGAGCCAAAGTAAACCCTGAATCATACATGTATTGCTGACCTTCTCAGACACAAGTCAGAGCACACCTGCCTCCTTCCCCCTTCAGTAGGTTGCTGCTCCAGAAGATTTGATTCAGTTTTTCACACATCCACATCCAATTATTTCAGCTCCACTTTAGGACCATCCTGTCAAAGCTCAATGAGGATAACTTCTGATTTTGAAGCAGTCTCCCAAGTGAATTTACGGTTCTCGTTTACTATGTAGTCTGACAACAGCTAATACTCCTCCTGTCTGCAGACTGCCTCTGGACTCCTCAGAGGTCTCCATTCAT
This sequence comes from Lagopus muta, assembly GCF_023343835.1. Lineage (NCBI taxonomy): Eukaryota > Metazoa > Chordata > Aves > Galliformes > Phasianidae > Lagopus > Lagopus muta. Next base: position 72,724,982 of record NC_064434.1, read on the forward strand.
TGAACAGGAGAGCCCACTCAGCATCCAGCAGACTGAACAGAGCTTACTGGAACAAAGCAATAAAGCCTTTGACATACTCTTCCCTATTGTCTTTCCCAGGATTCCACCAAAATCTAGCTTCTACCTACAGAAACTACACTGCAGCAGGAAAAAATAATTTTCTTGACCTTTAAACACTCTCAAAATCAGAGGTCAGCACTACTCCAGAAGTGAAAGAAGCAAATTATTACTGCTGCTGTTGCCTTCATTACGCTCCAAGGATATTACTAAATCCATTCCTTAAATTCCGTGGAGTCTCATCTCCCATCTTCTTTACTCATCTCTCTTCTTCAAAAACAAAGTCCTCCTTTTAATTTTTGTGTTTTAAAAGCTACCAAATCTGAAAAAACAACTGCTTGGCAGGACCAGAAGTTCTAACTCAAACTTAAGTTAGCACTGAACCAAATAATTATTATGTATTCACCTTTGCCTCAGCTTGTCCATTGTTTTTTCACTCCAGTTTTTTCGTACATTCAATCCTGAAGCTTAGGACTGTAATTTGCTCACAGCACTAGCATGCCACAAGCAACACTGCACGATCAATTCTCAATTTTCTCACTTTTCTTTAAAAATATCTGCTTCTGTGTAATATTTATAAAATACTCTGCATAATAACTCAGAAGAATAACTAAGAAAATAGATCTAAAAATAATACCTTGAATAAGAGATTCATCAATGCTCGGTACTGAACAGCATCGCTCCCCTCACTAGCTCCGCAAACAAGTAGGTCAAATAGCCCCAAAAGGAGGTGCAGGTAGTCCTTGCAATCTTGATTTAGAGATTCAGGATTCCACCAAGTTTCTTCTAAAAAACACAGGTTATAACTCTGTTACAGTGGCTGCATATAACAGCTTCAGGAATAATGAGGAAATAAACAGTTAAAATAAGACAACGCATCAACAGATTTCATACTCATTTCAAACTGATGAGTAAAAGATGAGTGTTAAAACCTTAATGCTTACCTTTTGGAAAGGATGGAGGAGGTTTTAGGTCATTAATGAAGCTTCTCAATAGAAACACAAATATAGCTGACTCCTCTGCATCAATACTTCGGTCACTATTGAGCTTTTCTATATATGTAGTTAATAAGCCCACTGGCACCAAACTTTCCTGTATTGTTTCAACAGACCAATTTGAGGGAGTTTCCTGTGAATGAAAATTTATTTAAATGGACACTGTCACACTCTCATCCAACAGAAAATGGAATTTAGCACTAATGTCCAGCGATATTTCACTTCTAACTTCAAAATGGATATTCGTAATAACTGAATTACGTTTCTGATTTTAGACTTAAATTTGCATCTGCAGTTTTAAAACCCGAATCTGCTCTTACTACCATGACTAAGAGTGTACACAAGCAAGATAACAAAAGGGTGAAAATACAACTCTCCACAAAATATCTCTTCAAAGATGCTGGGAGTTACAGCATTCTGTGGACACCCAGTTTCATTCTTACATCTACATCTGCTTGGGAATCATTTGAGGTAAGAAAAGCTAATTACCATGTATTGCTACATGATGGATGCAGGGGAGGTGTACACTAAGAAACACGACCCTGCTCAAGTGGGTTTCTTATACAGACCAAAAAAGAACGAACTGTTTCAATATTAAAATAAATAAACAACATCAGCAATAAACCTGCTGGGAAATATTAACAGAAACAAAGACAGGTGAAAGATGCAGAAATACTGTTTCTCCAAGGATGTGCATGAAGCTGTAACTAATATAAGCTCTTTTTCATATTTTGCTGTATTTCCTTTCTTCCCACGTCAAGACACCAAACCCTGTACTCAGCAACTAAAAAAAACTTGCATTCCTAAGCTGAATAATGATAGCACGTAATACCACAAAGTAGCTGGAAAAAACGGTCCTGACGTGGTGCTGAGCTGACAGCACTGATACAATGAATCATTTGGTGGAGCATAAGGCAAGAGCTCTTCAGGTATATATATTCTTTTTGAACAAGGACTCACTGGAGTGGTAAAACATAACAGCAATTCTTAACGGTAGCTTCTATTACTGCTGCCAAGTGAAAGATTTTGCCTTTATTTTTATTTTATTTTTATTTTATTTTCAAAATGAAGGCAAGACTTTCAGTCCTCTTCAAGGTTTCTGAATTTTATGTTCTTAGGATCTAATACATTTCCTCTGCTACTAAGAAAATGCTTTTTCCAAACTGTTTACATCTTACCTCTTCAGGGTGACAAGCTCTGAGGTTTCGTATCTTTTCATCCAAGAAATGAAAGACCCTGAGAGCCACTGAAAAATAGTTCTCCTTCATCGGTAAATTGCAGCAGCATTGAACAAGCATGGAACCAATTACATGTGCAGTTACTTTCTGTCTCACACTGTCAGATTCCATTTCAGCAACAAGTATCAGATCATCAACCTTGGAAACGGGAGGGAAGGAAAAAACAATGAGTCTGTAAGATAGCATGACTTCACTACGACTTTCACAGAATCACAGAATCACAGGGGTTGGAAAGGATCTAAAGGAGGTTCCCTTTTGTGTTCTCCATTACTGAGGCACCCACCTCATACAGCAGCGCACTCACATTTTCCCTGGCCTTCCTTTTACTACTGACATACTTTAAGAAGCTTTTCTTGTCACTGACCTCCCTTGCCAGATTTAATTCCAACTGGGCCTTAGTCTTCCTCATCACATCCCTTCATGCCCTGACAACGTTCCTATATTCCTCCTAAGTGACCAGATCCCTTTTCCACATTCCTTAGACTTGCTTCTTTCATTTGAGCTTTTTGATGAGCTCCTTGCTCACCCATGTACCTCCACCTTTGCATGATTTCTTACTCTTAGGGATGTGCCAGCCTTGAAAGCACCTTGGAAGGAGTGGTGCTTGAATGTCAATCAACTCTCTTGGGCTCCCTTACCTTCTGACCCTCTAGCCCATGGGATACCTGCAAGCAGGTCCTTGAAGAGGTCAAAGTTGGCTTCCCTGAGGTGCAGGGTTGCAACAACTTTATGGCATGTTTCATTTGCAAGCCTAAATAAGTTGATGCTACAAATTATTGTCTGCTGTAATGGTATTCTTTGGAACCTGGGAAGGTACATGCATTTGTGTGTACTTCCACTCACAGGTAAACTTGTTAATTATCTAGATATTTTTTTCTAGGAAATAAAAATTAAACCAAGTTTAATTAGAAAAATAATTTGCCCAAATAGATAATAGCTTCATTTCTTCTTTTCCTTATGTTAAGACAGAAACGTGTTTTATCTAGAGTGTACTTGAGTTTCCTATGCAGTATACATGTATCTCCCTAGAAGCTTGAAAATTCTTCTATGCCACATCTGTTCTACTATAGTGGCCATCTAGAAATTCAGGTTAGAAAAGCATGGTACACATACCATTTGCAATAGTAAGGAAGAGTCCCCTGAAGTCATGTTTTTAGAAAACAGCAGAATCATCTTCTTGTTGACCATTCCAACCAGTTCTGCAGACTTGCTAGATTTAATTGCCTCCTGAAGAACTACTCCATAAGAAAAACAAATCAGAGGACACAGGTATACAAATCAGATATTAAAACACTGATAGCTCAATAGTAAGAATTAGTCAGAAAAATACTATACAACTTCATTTTTAAAATGAGCTTTTTAAGAACTCTAATCACAATCCTAGTATGACAGCCTGTTAAAAACAGCCAATCTCCTTCAATAAGCATTCAGGTTCAGTAAGTACCGAGTCCTGAATTGTCACAATTCTTTTTTCATCAGATTAGTTACACTGAATACATTACCTTCCGGCCAGTCTTTCAGCAAAGGGTGTAAGGAGCAGAGATCAGATTCTGATAAACAAATGGCCATTTTCCATTCTGAAGATTTTGAATTTGCATTAGTGATCACCATAAAGGGCAACAACTGCATTACTGCTTCATCCAGCAGTTCTTTCTTCTCTTTTAAAATCTCCTCTTTGACTAAAATCTGTATTGCTCTCTCCAGAACCTTATACCTAAGAGAAAAAAGTGATGTTGATAAGCCATTTTTCTAGCATGTCTACTACACTTTGTTTTATTAACCATTTTCCACGATGTTTCTGATGTTGGTTTTCTTTGTTTTTCTTTTTTTTTTTTTTTTCCTTCAGAATGCAATTAGCAGTGAGAATAAACAAGGAACACAATGGAAACAGTATACAACTGAAAAATTATCCTATAATTCAGCATAGATAAAGCATAAGAAAAAGTACTTAAAGTGGAAATTATTTTAAGCATTCTTTGAAATTACTTTTCTATTTAATTTATACAGAAAGAAAATAGCCTGAAAAAAGACACAAATGTACCACTTTCCATCCTTTGAAAGATCAGCTCTCTGGAAGATGCTCAGAAGGCTTGAAACCACTACTTCTGGATTTACTTCTTTCCTGAAAATCTGGAAGGTAATAAAGAAGAAGAAATGTAAGCATAATAAAATGAAAAATAGTTTACTGTTCACAACGGATGACATAACTGCTACACAAAGCAGAAACACAGATCAAACAGCTCTAACGAATCTCCTATTGATGACAGTGTAATAAAAATATAATCGGGGTAATGTTATAAGGCTGCCCGGTGTGGCCTATGGATATGATAAAGTATGGAGAATTTATTAAATGCAGAAATGTTAGGTGAAACTGATAAACAAAGAGACAAGCAAAGCACTCTCGATAAGACCTGCTTTTACTTTGGTCCTGGCCTGGTTTTAGGTCAGTACCGTAGGAGGCAATGCAACACTTATCTTTATGACAAAAATATAAGATGCATTAATAAAAGATATTTAAGTTTAAACATAGTCACTCACTTCTGTTCCCATGTTTTAGTAAGGATGAATGAACACAAAAGGCCAATTATACTACTGCTAATAATACGTCCCACTACTTCTAGTAGAAGCAACAAAGACAGACTGTTACCCTTGTTGGAAACAATCACTACAATGCATACCAGAGGCCTATCCAGCGAACCTGAGCTGGTGCTCAGTACTTAGCTAATACCAACTGACCAAATGACTCCCATATGGAAAAACTCAGCTGAATATTTCTCACTGACGTAATGAGTTCTCATTGCGTCATTTTCCATACGAAAGTCACTTGACATGGCTTGCATTTTTATAGACATACAGACCGGACAAGCAGGAGGCACACTTCATAATTAATGATTCAAATATGCTTTAATAGCTATATAAGGAAACATATAAATCCAAGCTAACTACAAACTTTGAGAAAGATGAGAATGCAGAAAACTGCGGCAGAGGAGTATGTGTGACAAAGTAAACTATAGCCTCCCAAGTCTGTGCTGTTTCATCTTGCTAAAAACCCCATACACCAAAGACAGGAGTAGAAGAAGAGCAATGAAAGACAAAAGCCATATACCAAAAAGACAAGTAGAAGGACAATTACAAAGAATACAATCCAGACACATATTCGGAAGCTGCTAAAATATCACCTAACTTATCCAAAGAAATACACACACCTCCAAAGCACTGAAAGCAGACATGACAACATCTCTGTTGTCATCCTTGAGGCGCCCAAAAATTGCTTCTTCTATGAATGATTGATCAAAGCCTTCCTGAAGAAACTAAAGAAAGAAGAGCCAAGAAGAAAATACGTTAGCACAACTTAATGAATTATTGGAATTGGCTTTTAATGAAGTACTGGAACTGTAGAACAAGAGAACAAGAGAAGCAGTAACATTTAGATTAAATCACACATAACTGAGAGACTAAATTTCAACAAAAAGAAGAAAAATAAAAGTAATGTTGACTTAGATTTTATCTCAGTCTTCAAGCAGCTTAATAAACGAGAACTACTTACAGACTCCAGAACAAAGGAAAAAGCTGCCAGAAGCCTTCTGAAAATATCATGTCAGGATAACACTTGAATGGTCTAACATATCACTGGTCTTTAACCAGTACTGCTGGCAAACAGCTTTTAGATGTTACATTTTATATGTTAAATAAGTTCTCTAAGTGAGAGAATCGTGACACAAACCTTTGATGTTTCAATAACATCTTTCAAATGCTGAAGAGCCAGGACTCGCACAGCTGGCTGAGGATGATTCAAACTAAGCAGAAGTGAAGTGTCAGAGTCTTCCAGAAACTGAAACACAGATTTCAGAGTCACTCACCAGATGTCAAAAATACTTACAGTGTATGTCAGGATAATGGAGGAGAGTCTTTCTGCAATTTTTTGGAAAAGAAGAGAACCTGAACAAAAAACTGCAGAACAACGATGTCGTGTAACTGCTTCAAATTTGGTCTTCCTCACTTTGGAAGACATTTTTCAGAATGCAACCTGAATAGTACAGTAAATCAGATATACCATTTTGTCCTAGAAAAACGTTACTCTTATCTAAGGATTCTGAGAAAGCTCTAACGACAATGTCAGTGTGACAGACCACAGATAGAAACTGTCAAAAAAGGCATCCCTGCCAGTATAATTGCCTGCCCTTATCTCACAAAGCTTAAAGGCCTCAAGAGAGTCATATGCCTTCATTCTGTGTGCCTTGTTTTTTTGCTTAATCCAAGTGGTACTCCGTGACATAAACTGTGAGTTCAGAAAATCAGCATAAAAAAAAATACACTAAGCACTTCTTTTCTAAAGTGACTTCACTCTTTCAATCATTAGATACAAGTTTCAGGATGCTAACCATCTCTTAGTGATACAAAATAACTCAAATTACTTAAACAAAACTGTTGCAACCGTAGCTAATTCTCTGTCAGTCTGAGTTTCAATTACTCTCCAGAAATGGCACAGGAAGCGTTCTGTAGATACTTGATTCTTTCTTGTTACTTAATACAAGCATTCATAAAAATCAATGCAACAAATGGGTCCAGCCACCTTTTTTGACATGCGGTGAAGTTGTCACCCTCCCTCAGAAGTCATAGGTGACATTGACAAAATCTTTCAGATGATGAGACCTTGCTGGGCACAGCCAAATTATCAACATCAGCAAAAACACTGTATGCAGTGGCTATGTTCATAAGGAAAAAAAGTTAATTATAATAGGCAGGTGGAAATATATAAATTTTAAACATGAAAAAAGCCAATACTCATGACTGTTCATAATGAACATGGACTTAAAAAAAAAAAAATCCAACAGCTTTTAGTTTTATCACATTTTTTAATCAACCATCTTCCCCCACTTAAGTAAGGTCGTGGGCTTTTGTGGGAATGGCAGAGATAGAGTTCAAAAAGAGGAAGAGAGATTAGAACTTTGCCACAATATCACTATTTTGACAGTATAACAAAGTAAGAGGTAGGATGAAGAATTATGCTTCTACCTACCTTGTATTTGCCACAGCTTAATGAAAGAGAAATAAACTGGTGAAAAATATTTTGGTTGGCCTGATCCATAGCACTTTCCAGATGCTCCTCCAACACAGCGTCTAAGGCTTTGGGATACCTGCCAAAGACAAAATCCCAAATGTTTTCCACAGGGCACTGCAGAAGAGCATGTATTTTTTATAGACATGCGTGGAAATGCAGGGAAAATGAATGTACATGCACTTTTCCAAACCATTTAGGAAACTTTGTGAAGGCAATCAACCACTGTGTCATAACTTAGATAGATGACATGCAGCCCACTTAGAGTAGATAATGATCAGAAATAAATATAATGAGCCAGTAGGTATGGCACTGATGATAAAACATGTAAGGACAGATCAGTAAAATAAAATTTAGACAATTATCAAGTGTCTGTTGTTTTTACCACATTTTTTTAGGCAAGAATATAGTGTTTACAACACCCAGTAAGCTAAGATTGTAGTTGACATCACCAGTCTACAGGCTGTAGGTCTGTCATAGGAAAATTGAACTTACTTTCTCTCAAGAAGTCTGATAAGAGGAAGCAGCTTTTGACTGATTGTAGCCATTCTGGTGGGATTAGATTCAATCTCGGTACCATAGGAGACAAACTCTTCAAGAAACTTGCTAAAATAACAAATAAAAGTCATTATTTTCAAGGCATGGCAGTTTTCACTAAAAACACAGTGTTAAACAGGTAACAATTAATATGCATTACATACTGGAAGTACAGATTTGCTCCTGGACTAAAGTTTCACTCTGTTCTATATTCCCACAAGTGCTAAAAGCATGGTAAAAACATGGATTGTTTGGATTACTATTATCCGGGTATCATTCAGATTATCAGTTTCTAAATCTAAGCTTGGAGTTAAACGTGCAAGTAGAAAAGCATGACTCTAAAAGAGAGTTGTTATTAAACCAGAAATGACTGTAGTACTCCAGGGAAAAAAATAAAAATAAAAAAATCAATCTAAGTTAACTTACGAAGCCAAAAGGTGATCCAAATCCTTTTCCAGTGGTATACTCTGAAGAATACCTTCAAGATGTTTGATATAAATATGATCTTCTCTGTCCTCAGAATCTTCTTGGTCCTCTAAGAACAATGAGTAATCATTGATGATGAACAACAGTTTGAATGCAACCTTCTCATACTGACTAAAACATATAGGCAGTATCACCTGGTGAACCAAGCACACAGTTTAAAACCACAATGTCCACTGATTACTTGCACTAACTCTCTATGAGCTACTAGCAATGCTTTCCACCAATTTCACTCAAATGCCAACGGCTCTGTTGCTACCAATAAGCTCAGGTATGCTATGGAGCATTTCAGCTCTGTTACCGCAATCGATGCCATCAACTTGTTCAAGCCTTCCCTGTCACGAACTAAAGTGTAGTGCTTTTCAATTAAAAAGCCCTTCCAAACACAATTTGGCAGTTACAACAGTTAACAAAACAAGTAGACTTACTAGTACAGACACAGGCTACAGCACACTAATCAGCTTCATTGTCCAGGAACACTTCCAGGCACATTAAATTTACTGGGCAAACAAACAACTCCATCATTTGAATTACATACAGAGCACTTGTAATCTATCAAAAACAACCTATGCAGAGGATTCAAAACACAGATTTTGTGACACTACACTACCTCTAACAGTCAGAAATTCAGAACATCAAAATTAAGTTACTGCTGAATACTGAAAATCAACATTTAAGTCAAAGTGACACAGATAGAACAATACCTAAAACAGCACCTACTGTAAGACCTGTTTTTCCAGGTCTTACAGAAAAACAGGCAACACCCAGACATACAAGCTCAGCAACACCTTCACAGGCACTGGTGCAGTTTTAGAAACAGAAACAAAAGGAAAATGATGTAGCTACAACATTTAGAACAGCTATTTATCTGTTTGTGAGACTCAGAGAACTGTAAATACACGTGCCAACTTACCTGCATCACTTTTCACAATGCTGCAGATAAAGTGAGGCAACAAGTAACGCAGAAGAGGAGAGATATCATAGCCTTCTGAAAGGCCTTGCAGAAGTGTCACCAGTTCTGGATTCTTGCAGAGATAATTAAATGGCCTGCACAACAGAATGGGAGATGGGAGGAAACAAATGCATGGTTATCTGGCTTGCTATAACCTTCAAACCACTCCTGAGGATTCGGTTCTTAGAATCAAGTAACAGCATCTTTGTAAATAAATGCTGAAAAGATTGTAAGGGTTTCACTTTCAGAGCAGCCCTTGCACGTGAAGCAAATACCTTCCACAGAACGGACAGGATTTCTTTTTTCTTTAAATAGCCCCAAACTTGTGCTGAAGTTATTATGCTACCATCACTTCCACGATTCCCACTTTAATGAAAACCTTACTGACAGGCTTAAATTTTGCACACTGACAGCAATTCTGGAAGTATCAGGAGAGAGACCAAACAATGATGGACTTAGACCACTAAGACTCTTCAGCTGTAGTGACCATAAGCATTTTTGAAGAATCAAATACACCTCCAAACCTTTGCACACATCAACTACTAACATCTCTGACATGGAAGCATCTCTTTAATGAGTAAGATGAAAAGCTGAAGTGCAACCTCAGCTCTTAAATGGAGAATTTCAATTGATGTAGACTTACTTTTTCCCAAGACCGTCTCCTTTCTGAGTTTGCAGAAGTAGGTTCAGGCAAGCAATCCCTTCCCTGGCTAATGAGGGCACTTTAGATAATGTCTTGCTTATCTGTAACATCAAGGAATGCACCAAGGAGGAATCCACTGTCACTTTTACTGTCATCTGGCATATTATCATATATGTCGCAGCCCTATAATCCTGTACAGAGGACTTCAAGCCCTTGGAAAAGAGAAAAACGAAGATGTACTATGTCTGACATGCACATTTGTTTAAAGAAAGTACATTAGTGTACAATTTCTTTCCATCCTTACATCTATGGAACTACACTAACTTTTTCTCCATGTGTTTTAAGTAACTATAAACATAACTTTCAAGACAAAAAAGGTGCTGTGCAGGGTCTAAACATAAAGGAAGAGAGATACATAAGAGTCCTTAGAAGTGCTTATCCGGGCTGTGAGAAAGCATGATTAGACTAGGAACTTCACCTACCTAATGTTTCAAACCATCTTGAATATTAGCAGCAGAAAAATTAGCAGAACACAGTACACTTCATCACACACAAAGGAAAACAAAACTTTGGGTACCTTTTGGATGTAGGGGAGAAGCATGGAGATTATACGGTCTGTTATCTTCTCTGCAGCTCCAAGAGCTGATACAATGGTGGAGGCATAAAATGCAAGAAGAACTCTCAGCTGAGCAGAGTTGCTAGCATATTCTGAGAAGACCTGGACCATAGAAGAATTAGTTATTGAGACACCAAGAGAAGTGGAAAGAAGCATACAGCTTCCCAAAAATGCCCAAGATCTCAGAGCTTCAGCACATAAATTCTAACAGCTCCTGCTGCAACAACTGAAGGCATCATCTCTCCCTAGCAGTAAACTTGGCCAGAGGTCACTGCTCCCTGTTGCAGAGAAGGCAGAAAGATATGGATGCTTTTCTTCAGCTATTATACTTGATCATAAAAAGGTAACCTAGACCATTTACTTTGTGTAGCGCTCATGACTGTGAACTGGACAGCCAAGATGCTGCCATGAATGACTGATTCTCAGCCAATTCCTCATAAGAATTTCTATAAAGTGTAATCTATAAAGACAATGATAATTTTTCATATTGCAAATGAGTTTTTTTAAATATTCGATACACCAAATGTTAATAAACATCATAATACTAACATGAAGATGGAAAAAATCAAGTGACAACACACAAGTATTGTTCTAGAATAAAGGAACAACCTTCACAGATTTTGCCACCAGTCTGCAGATGAAATCCATGAAATCCAGGTCTTTGTAGCAGTGTGTAATCAGAGTGCCTCTTGCCAGAGGGACACCAGGTTTCTTTCCAGGGTGAAAAAAATAAAGTTAGAACACTCCAAGGTAAAGTGAAATGCCCAAAGTAAATAATGAATATAACCCTATTAAATTAATCCTATAGATAAGTTAACATCACTTAAATTGCACATCCCTGGTTTTTTTTTTTCATATCTACCTTAAGAGAGACTATGAATTATATATACACTATATGTATATCATCATTACAAATTCACCATTATGTATAGTATATATTCAAATAAACACATATTTTAGTAACTGCATACCTTCCTAGCAGTTGCAAATACCTACACATTAAAAGCATACTTGAACTTTGTCAAAGAAAAAGTAATTATGATTGAAGTGTTCTGTAACTGCACTTGAAGAAAAATAACAAACAAGTAGGCATTCAGGCTCCATTCCTACAATTAAATCTTTCAGTACAGTCCTACAACTAATATATGATCACGTGGACCATATTCTTAAATCTAGAAATGAGTCAGCATATTATGAAGTTCTTCACACTTCTCCCACCACACATCTGTTAAGTACTTTACCCTTATTGGATCCAGCCAGTGCCATTTATGAGTTGGGCTTTTTATGTTTAAAAGCTGAATAACTCTCACAAATAGTTTGGTCTCGTGATATGGCAGAACACAACCAATCAAACTATCTTGATTGTAGAGGTGGATGTGAAATCTAAGATAGAAACAAACACATACATAAACAGTTAAAAAATAACTGGAAGTCCAAAACAAAGGCCCAGCCATGTACTTCTCAGAACATCTGGTTACTTGCTTTTATGCAAGACCAGAGGAAACTGTCACACTGGCTCAGGCATCCGATCTGCCTACAGTCAAGAACCCAAAAGACACACAGTCCATACATGTAGGAAGACATTAAGGAAAGTACTTCATATGATGATCTTAAGTCCCTAAGTTTCTTCTGTATTAATATTAGTATTAAGTCAAGTTACAGTAATATAGCACAAATTTCAGCACTATATATGTACATACATTTAATTGTGATTCAAGCTTATGCCAACAGCAACCACCCACTCTTTCATGATACGAGACATTACACTTTGCAACTTGATAGGTCAATTTATATAAATAAGGACAACACCTCATAAAAGTACTTGGCTCACTTTTTCTTCACACCTTCTTAAATAACCCTGAAATAAGATGACTTCTTGTTATAATACAATACATATAATATCATTCACAGTTCACAGTTTAAACTGAAAATTTGCTACGTTACACAGCTCGTTATCTCGAAGTATTTCACATAAACATCTCTCCAGGTCCTCTATAAGAGGATTAGAGTTGTGCAATTTGGTTGATTGCCAGACAAATAAGTAATTACATTTTATACAGATTATCATGGTGTATCAGAACTTCTACAGAAATTTATCAAGTGACACAAATCTAACTGGCAACGAATAACATCTGGCTCCACACAGACTAAACTCAAATGTATATATATTTTTATATATATAAATACAAATAACATTTCAACTTGTACTTCCAGAAAACAAAGTTATAATTATTCAAAATTATTCTTATGAGAAAAAAACATCTTACATTTCTGAAAATCTGATCTACTGACACGTAGGGTTTTCAGTGGATTACCTGTGAATGAGCCATTCCAGGCACTTCTGTGCAGGCTTCAGCATAAAGTAAGGGGACAGGTGAATCAGGAACAATGAAATATTCTCATTGAGCTGCTGATTTACTGATTTAGTCTGAACACTGCGTTCCAAGCCTTTGGACATGGAACTAAACAAGTTGGACTGGAACACTTCAAAGGAAGGATCGATCACCATCAACTCCTCTAAGCCAGTGCATCCTGTGGAAAAACAATGGAAGAATGGTTTAAATGCAACATCTGTAACCACAGTCCCTCATCACACTATTGCATCCAACCTCTTTACTATGGTGGTGTATACAAAACAAGGCAAATCAAATAATAAGACCAAAACTTTTGCTACACTTGAGGTACTTCCTGATGAAGAAAATTTTCATTTGGTAGTGTACTTGTCAAACAGTGGAGGCCCACAGCATCCTGGGCTGTGTGTGCAAGAGGGTAGCCAATGCTCTATGGGAGCTGAACTTCCCCTTCCATTTCACTTTTGTGACACTGCATCTGGAGTAGCTACAATGTTGAGCAAATGAGCAAAATGTTGACAACCATATACAAGCCCAGTAAAGGACCACTAAGATGTCTGAGTCTGAAAAATGACATGCAAAGCAAATGACAAGAACTGTGTTTGCTCAGCCTTGCAAAGACATCACCAAAAGGAAATCTTACTATCTTACTACTGTCTGCAACTCCTTAATGGAGTAGCATAGGTTATCAAGAAGATGGAGCCAGACTCTTCACAGAGATGTACAATGGAAAGATAGGATAGAACAATTCCAGTTGGAAGGGGTGTACAAAGATCATTGAGTCCAACTATCTGACTACTTTGGTGCTAACTCAAAGTTAAAACACCATTTAGAACTTTATCCAAATGCCTTAAAAACACAGATGGGCACAGAGCATTGACCACTTCTCTAGGGAGCTTGTTCATGTGCCTAACAAGCCTCCTGGTAAACAAATTTGGATGGGATAGAAAGATGTAACCTGGAACACAGGAAATTCCAAGTTAAAATATGGATATATTTATTTATTTAACTTGAGGATGGTCAAACACAGACCAGAGGCCTAGTATCAGATCAGAGATTGTGAAACTCCTGTTAACTACAATTGCATCTGAGATTCCAACTAGGTTTTTTATCCATCTGTCCATCTTCTGAATTGAATGAAACGTCATAGCATTGACACAAAAATGTTATGGAAGACAGTCCAAAAAACAGAAAACAAAAAAACCCTCAAAACATACAACATGTGCTGCTCCCTCCTTGCTGCAAGCCTACAGTTAACACTATCTCAGCAGGCATCCACGGCAGGCATGCAAAGAATCATAGAATATCCTAGATTAGAAGAGACCCAACTCCAAGTTCCACACAAGACCACCCAAAATCCAAACCCTACGTCTGAGAGTGAAGTCCAGAGGCTCCCTGAGCTCCAGCACTCGGGGCCGTGTCCACAGCCCCGTGCAGCCCGTTCCATGCCCACGGCCCTGTGGTGCAGCACCTGTCCCCAACCCCACAGCCCCTCCCCTGACGCAGCTCCATGCCGTTCCCTCGGGCCCTGCCGCTGTCACACAGAGCAGAGCTCAGCGCTGCCCCTCCGCTCTCTGTGAGGAGCTGCAACCGCCATCAGGCCTCCTCCTCCCCAGTCTCCACTTCACTGGGCTGAAAAACCCAGGAACAACTGCTCCTCACACGCTTTGGCATCTACTGTCACAACCCTCCTCTGGACACTGTCTAAAAGTTTTATGTACTTTCTGTATTGATGGAAGGACATGCCAAGGTGCTTCTGCTCATAGAACCAAGGTTCTTAGGAAGAATACAAAGTATGGTCTCCCCTCTCCAGAAGCATGATTTGCACACAACAAATCCATGCTGACTGTTCCCAATTACCTTACTTTCCACGTGTCCAGAAATGTGCTTCAACACAGCCTGTTCCATGATTGGAACACAATGATTGGAGTGATGCTCACTAGGCCATATTGCACTGAATTCCTGTTTTGGCCTCTTTTGAATCAAGTTCACCTTTACTATTTAATCTTCTCCAGCTGTTTTTTTAGATGATTTTTAGAATCTCTGACATGTGAAGAGCCAAACTTACCAATAGCAAAAAACGTGTTCCTGTCAATAGCAGCGGCTTCCTTGCAATCGAACAGCAGCGAGGCTGCCTCAGAGCGGTTCAGGAGGCTGGGATCGCTCTGGGGAAGGGCGAGCCGCTTCAGCTGCTCCGCGAGGGACGTCATAGCTTCACCTTTCGAGGACACACACCACAAAGGAAACCCTGCACGAAGAAACCCACAGATAAAGCCAGCATCCCACACTTCTCTCCCACGAAGTAGCTCCTGAAGCCCACCCTCACCCGAGTCCCACCATGAGCGGCTTGTGATCGCAGCGGCCTTAGGGACACGGACACGGACACGGACACGGACACGGACACGGACACGGACACGGACACGGACACCCCCTTCCTTTCGCCCCCTTCCACTGCGGCCGAGGCCTCGCAGCCAGCTGCCACTTAAAGGCGCACCCAGGTGGGAGCTAACCGGAGCCAGACCAGGAGAAGCACGGGACGGGCAGCAGCAGGCGGTGACGCAACCCGATCCCCCCCTCACTCAACCTCGGTACCCACCGGGCCGCGTACCGCGCTGCTCCCCACGTGCGCTGCGCGCGCCGCTAACCCGGAAACAGCCGCTGCAGCGGCACAGGAAGCTCCGCCCCCTGTTGCGAGACCACGCCCCTATCCTCTCCCATTTTCGGTGCGTGGGCGTGGGCTGCACAGAGCATGCGCGGGGGTCAGCAGCTTGTTTGGTGCGGGGGGGGGGCGCGTGGTGGGGGCGGCCATTTGCTGCTGTTGACGGCCGTTGGTCGCCCGCGTGTGAGGGTGCGTGAGGGGGGCTGGGGCCATAGGTGGGTCAGGCTGTGGGAGGAGGTGCGAAGACTAAGTGCGAGCGAGTGAGAGGTCTTGACGAAGTCTTCTTGTCGTGGGGTGCTGCTGTTGTTCTGCTGAGCCCAGCACGACCTCTGAGAGCACAGCCTCGTAGAGATCTGCTAGTCAGGGCTGGCATGTATCACCAGGCAGGGCGTGCAGTGCTTCTGTTGTCCCACATCAGGGTCTCTGCAGGTCTGAAGTGATTCATACTGGGGAAAATCTAAGAATTCTGAGAAAAGAAACTTAAAAGCTACTGCAGCTGCTGTGGATGAGATTCCAGCTGCAGAACCATGAAGTAATATGGGTTGGAGGAGTGCTGGAGAAGTCATCTAATAATCCCCGAGGCAAGGCCAGTTTGCAGTATGTTGCTCAAAGCTCTTCCGCTTGTGTTTGGAGCACCTTGAGGATGGAAATTCCAGAGCTTCCTTCAGCCTCTCATTTAAGGTTTGGTTATCCTCAGGTTACAAACATGCTCCTAACATTTAAAAAACAAAAACAAAACAAAAAAAAGCAACGCAAAATGTTGTCTCCTACCAGTTTGTATTCAGTATTTCAGGCTGCAGTGTTTGCGCCTTGAAGTGAAAGCCAGAAAGAGAATGTGTGTAGTTACAGTCCAGGAGAAGCCTGGAAAATTTTTGATGTGAGCAGTTGTAAAAAATTATGCCAAATATAACAATTCCAGCACTGAGTGTGCAGAATTATTCCAAATATTGTTGAGAAACTGTACGCCAATGTCAGAAATAACAAATGATAAAGCTGCCCTATGTGGCAATAATTTAGCGCACAGAAGAAATAATATAAGTATAAATTCAGCTTTGCAAAACATTGTTTACATGCTTGATGTTATCCGTTTGTTGTTCTCTTTCTGCCTTCTGTAATGACGTAGCAGTTGCTATTTGCATTTGGACTGCATTGTGAAATGATCAGACAGTGCCCTTCGGCAGCATGTATGTTGGTAAGGCCTTGAGGCCCCTGATCCCTTGGCCTTCATTAGGAGCAAGGAGATTGGAGTCACTGTATTATGTGTGAATGTGAATATATCAAACTAGAGAGTTAAGATTTGCTTACTCCATCTTTTCAGCTATAGGCTTAGTTTTCTTTTTTTAATACTTAAACTTGTAAAACTCAGGAGTAACTGTTGTGATGTCAGTGGAGTTGTGCAATTGTGCACCTGATGTAACTGGAGGCAGAAACAACCAAGTGCGATTCAGTTTTGGTTGAGGTTCTTGTTGCTGGAACAGGTTTGAATTGAAAATAATTTTTCAGTTGGACTTGAACGGCTGGGAGAAATTTGCTTGCTAGGCATGATATCAGGCGTATCATCGACTTACTGACCACTGTGGCAGGCGGTATCGTGTTTCCTTGTCTTTTCTTGGAAAATGTACTGCAGCTTCCCCCAGCCATAAATTCTCATGTGTAGCTGCATTCCAGATCTAAAAATAAATAGAAACCCTTTGGATGGGCAGAGAGAAGCTATTTTGGGGATTTTACTATGTTAACAGCTTTGTGATATGGTACTACCAACTAAAGGCTTCTAATCAAAATTATTGTAGAGGAGGCTTTAGCATGTTTGCTCTAGAAGTGCTTCACCTAGGCACACGCAAAGAAGACGTAGGTTTGAAAGCAGTAGGCAAGGGCCACCTCTGCGTTTCCAAATTTATTTAGCTGAGATAGGTCTACCCTGTCTCAAAAACATCAGGGAGAGTAGAGTTTTTAAAAATTGAAGAAAATAAGCTGTTCTTTCATTGCTGAGCTGCTGACAAATCGTGGTGTTTTTGATTTGTGTTGTGTGTATTGTAAAAATCAGCTAGAAAGTTGGATTTTCATGACTGCACAATTGTCAGACAAAACAGGAGATATCTCGTGGTTGCTGTGATTATGGTAGTTCATTGTCAGGATTTTACATTTATCAGGCTGAAAAAAAATGTTATGTTTTTGTATGTTAGCTACCTACTGCTACAAAAAAAAATGTGCCAGGTACTACTGAGGGAGAAGATGTTGTATATCTGCAATGTAATAGTTCTGAATTCTGTTGTTTAATGCATTGGGAGAACTTGGAAATCAGAGTGTGGCAGTGTGGCCATTTGGGTCTTGGATGTAGTAAGCAACAAGGAGACTGTTGTGTACCAGACATGTAGCAGGGCTATGAATTATAGAAAAGAAATGGAAGGTTGGGAGAAGGTAAAAGTGATTACTAAGAAACCTGCTTTTGAATGCAGCATGCTTTTCTTACTGCAGAATACTGTCTTGCTGTTACCACTCTCAATTGCCTCTGTTATTTAAGCAAGTGGCAAGTGTTGGAATAACAGCAGATCTTGTATGGTGCAACAAGCCCATTCCTGACCTGCAGCTGTTCAAATCTCTATTTACTTGCCAGCCCAGCCAGTTGCTGTTTTTTTGGTTGTGTGATTTCATTTTTAATTTTTTTTATACGCTGAGATGAATCATGTCTTTTTCCATGAAGAAGAAACAGTTTAATTATTACCCAGACACATTAAATAGAAATTTCAGCCTTTCCCCAGGCCAGCTGTTGAAGCCATTGCCACTTTCACTCCTTCATTTGCCCCAGTCACTTCCAGCCTGCACACCTTTTCCATATCTGATGAACATATTGTTTAATCTAGAATGAGCTTGCAACTTTACATGATAATATCTGAAAACAGTAGGATCCATGTTCAGTAGCAGAGGGCAGAAAGCATATGTGTTGTTTTTGCTGCTTGATTATATTAAGTATTCTACATTGTAGAATCACAGGATGGCTTGGTTTTAAAGGAACCTTGAAGATCACCTAGTTCCAAAACCTCTGTCATGGGTAGGGCTGCCACCCACCAGCTCAGGCTGCTCAAGACCCCATGCAACCTGGTCTTGAATGCCTCCTGGGATGGGGCACCCACAGCTTCTCTGAGTAACCTATGCCAGTGCCTCACCACCCTCTGAGTTAAAAATTTTCCTCCTAACATCTAGCCTAAGTCTCCCCTCGCACAGATTAAAGCCATTCCCCCTTGTCCTATCACTGTCAGATTGTGTAAAAAGTCGGTCTCCTTCCTGTTAATTAAGGTCCCCTCAAGTACTGGAGGACTGCAGTGAGGTCTCCTTGGAGCCTTCTCTTCTTCATACTGAAAAGGCCCAGCTGCTCTCCCACCTTGGGACAGGTGCTCTGATCATCTCCATACGTTTACTGTGCTGGAACTCCAAGCCTGGATGCAGTACTCCAGGTGAGGTCTCCAGGACAGAGCAGAAGGGCAATCACATCCCTCTCTGTGCTGGCCACCCCTCTTCTAATGCAGCCCAGGATATTGCTGGGCTTCTGGGCAGCAAGTGCATGCTGCTGGCTCATGTCCAGCTTTTTCTTCATTGGGTCCCCTCAGGTTGTTCTCTCTAGGGCTGCTCTCTCGGAGTTCTCCTCCCAGTCTGTACATATATCTGGGATTGCCCCCAAACCAAGTGCAACATCTTGCGCTTGGCCTTGTTGAACCTTGTTAGGTTTATGTGCTTCCACATTTCAAGCCTGTCTAGGTCTCTCTGGATGACATACCTTCCTTAATGTATATATTTAGTTATCCACTTTGTAAGCTTTGTTTATTTGATGCATCTTTGTGCAGGAATGAATTACATGCCTAACACAGGGCTGCTGTGAACACTGGCAACAATTGAACATTTTTTTTTAAATATATGTATGTGTATTTACGTATATGTGAGAGAAATTAATATTAGAATATCTAGAAATTATTGGAAAAAAATACGTAAGTATCTGCAATTACAGAAATGCCCCCAAACTTGCTTTGTGTTTCATACAGTTTTAAAAATCTTTGGGTTTTGTATTTGCATTCCTTGTGCCTTGGAAACTGTTGATGATATTATGCGCTTTGGGAATTTCTGGCAGGCAAATATTGCGTTTGTTTTGAGTATCAAGAGCATGCAACTGAGTGTTACTGATAAGCTCAGATCTCTCAATCTGTTGATTGGCTAGAGGTACCATGGTTTTAGGGTTTAAATAGTGACCTTTTTGTCTTGAGTTCATCTAAAGACTCAGTGCTGCTTTTCATGACTTGAGAAGTGGAAATAAACTTGGTAACGGCTAATAATTTAGTTACATAAGCTTTTTCTCAGTACTTTCTCCAATGCATTTCTTATTCTCTGGCATTCTGTGTGTTTTGTGTATGCCAGTGCTTGAAGAGAGTTCTCTGCAGAGAAACTGCTTGAGCTTCTTGAGTAGAAGCCACAGTGCTTATATTAATATTAAGCTGCACTGGAAACATTTTCTGCTTTCCTTAAGATGTTGTCTGAGCTTGCTTCCAATTCAGGATTTACTTGTAATTATTTTCTCAATTTATAATGAATTTATAATCAGTTACAGAGCAGATGGCTTAAAAAATCATTAAGATCACAAGGGTGATGCATATAATGGGGATTGTTGAGCCATGGGGAATGAATGAAAGAGTGCCTTGGTGTTGCAGATGCTCATTCATAACTCAGTGGTCTCCCCTAGAGGAGTCCAAGGAATGCTTGAATCTGTGCATTTGTTCTGCAAGACAAGCTTTCTTCTGAATGCGAAGAGCCAGAGTAAAGCTTTGTTGGGCTGGATGTAAGGACAGATTCTGGAAAAGGAAAACTTGTGTTTTACGTGTTGCAGGAAGAACACGTTACCCATGTTTGGCAGTAATTCATGTTGAACTCGATGCTGTCTTATACAGGACTTAATTTGCCCCATGTTTGTGCAGTAAGGAGTTAGGATTCATTTTTACCAGCTAGCAATTCATTCAAACACGTTGTCTGGTGTGCGTGATTTCACTGATGTGAGTGAAATTGCACTGATGTATCTGGAAGGAGAAATGAGGGCACAGTTACTGCAACTTGTCTGATGTCATTTGGTGAATCTGTACCAATGCTGAGATTAGAGCACAGCAGTGTCTGATATCGAGTGCCCATATCCTGTGACCATCATCTCTACTTCATACCTCAACCATTTAAAACCTGCCAGGTCTCCTCTGTGCCTCCATGATAATTGTTGTCTGGAAACTCTGACTTCGTTGACAGCCTTTCTTTCTAGATAAATAAAGGCATGTTGTGTATCTATCCCTTATCTCACATGTACATCCAAGTTCTTTTTTTCCCCACTGTGATTAAAACTAATGCTGAATAATGTCACGCTTTAAAAAAAATAATTCTCAAATCAGTTCTGGGTCAAAGGTTGGCTCACTGAGGGATTTTTTTAATGCTGATAATATTAATGAAGTGCAAACTCTGTAGTCAGCTGCATAGCCCAAGTCTCCTGATTTCTCCCTTGCTTAGTATCTTTGTGTTCTGAGGCTAAGCCAATGTAAAATAGGAATGCAGGCAGGATTCTGAGAACACGATGGTTTTTCTGGAGGTTTGTAATAGGCCGTGCTACCCTCCTAGACCTGCTCTTATATTCTCATCACTGAGCCATTTTTAAAATCCTGGCTCTGCCTCGCCATTTTTTCCAATCCTATGCCAGCACTATTTGTAGTTTCCCCACCTGTCACCCTGAGTATTACGTGGTAACCGTCTGCGTATTGCTCTACAAATTCCATCTGCTAACAGACTGACTTGCAGCACTGCAAATAAATTACCATATTTCCCAGTTTTTTGTTTGGTGTTATGTTTTTTAATCTATGCAAAATATCTATGAAAGCTTGTGTTGTTTTTTTTGTTTTGCTCATTATCTAGTCTGCTTTTTTGAGTTGCACCTGTCCATACAGGATCCATTACACAACAGAGGCTCAAAAGATTAGGCAGTTCAGGTATCATGGGTTTTGTGTGTGTGTGTGGAATATTTAATAGAGAAGATAAGGGCTAAGGCTTAATGAGGGCTCTCCTCATCCCTGAAAGGTATTTTATGTAGTGCTGCCTGGCAGTAGTCATCACTAGAGGATTTGTCCTCTGCTGTGCCTTATCTTTCAACACTGACTTTGGAGTTTGTGATTATTATGTCTCACATACTACTGACAGAGGCCAGATTTTGAACATTCCTACTGATATTTGTCTTGTAGCATTTCTGGGAGCCAGAACTATCTGCTGCACCGACTACAAGACTGGAAATGTAACTCTAGGAATTGTAGGGACATCCTCTCCAGCGTGTAAGGGACCCTGAATGCCTGATGAAGCCTGACATACTAGCTTCCCCTCAGGCATATTTGGGTGCAGGCTAAACACAGACCTCTGAGACAAAAATGGAGATGAGGTAGATGAAGCACACGGCAATTAGACTTGTTTGGTAGGCTCATCAGGGCTTTTTGAGATAGAAAGCCTCTGCTCCAAAGAATTTGTGATTAAGGTAGACATGAAGAACCAAAGCGAGCATCACTGACTGTTTTAGAGATGGGAAAGTGCAGCACATCAAGCTTGTTTCTCTTTCAGTTGGTGGGATCAGGCTGAAGGGCCAAGTCTTAGCTTTTGGGGAAAAAATTACTGGAAGTGATTTGCTCAACGTTATGTAGAACATTTTAAACTGGGGTAGATCACACAGTGTGTCAGCCTCGTGACTTTCCTTCCACACAAAGACTTGGCAGCAGTCAGTGGTCCCAGTACAGTCAGCATTTTCTCCATACTCCTGGAGCCCTTGTGCTTTAGTAGTATCTGTCCTTCCTATAAATGTTTCTTGCTACACTTTATCCATGGCTGCGTTTCAGGGGCAGAGTAAGTTGTTCCTATATATAGATGGCGAAGCACTTTGAGATCTTTTGAAGTCAGCAATGCATTTTTTCAGTTCTTTCTCCATTTGTATTTCCAATAGTTAGAAAAGAAATATATAGTGCACACTTAGCTTCTATATAATTAATATTACCATGCATGAGTAGGGGAATGATTTTTCAGAGTGAAAACCTGTGTCTTTTGGTGCTATGTATGGCAGGGCTACATTCTGTGTCCACAGTGCTGCTCTGACTGAGCTCAGGCGGAATCAGAAGTTTGGTTCCCACATGTATGCTTCTCTTTGCTCTTTCCTCCTTCTGCAGATGTTCTTTTCACTTGCTGTATGTAAAAGGACATCTTAAAAAATAGATACGACGTGCTTTGAAAACAACAGTGCTTTACAATCCATTTAAGCTTCTATTAGCAGATTATGTAGGAGAGAGCACTCTGATTTTATTTTTTAATTTTTCATTGTTGCCTCTTTTGGAAAGTCATCCTATTGGGTTTGTGTTTGTTTTTTTTAAACAGAGAAATAGGCTGTGTCTCTAGATAGATAATTACATAACTACTTCTGATTTATAGAGCACTCATAAGGTCTTTTACCATCCTGTGGCACGTGTGAGATAATTTTGGCAGGTGTGGGTTATTGCGTTTTTTGCAGAGAAACATTAAAACTGGCATCTAATGGTGATCACTTTCACATGAGCTGATGGTTCCGCAGATGATTATTTAGGCAGAGAAATCTGGCTTGTTTCTGAAGCTCACTCAGTTCAAATAGAAGAATGATGTGGAGAAACATTATTGAAATTTTCAGCATTTTTGAAGTTTTTATTTAAAAGTTGAGGTTTTATCTTCTGAGAGTTTGTGAGAGGGAAGAATAAGAAATAGGCCAAAGGGATTGAAAGTCTGATGAACACTGGGGATACAGGAGAGCGATTTCTTGAAAGAATTTTCTGACAGCTTTGGTGGAGCAAATGGAAGTTAAAAATAAACTGTGAAACGATTTCTTTTTTATTAAAAAAAGTGTGAAAGGCCGACACAGGAGGTGAAAGCCATGCTTTGATTAGTTAGAAAAGCCCTTGGATTCTCAAGGAGCTTAATGCAACTTGTGCCAGGAGACTTTTGCCTTGCTAAGTTGGAGCTGTGATAAGGAATACTGAGTGAGTTCCCACAGACCCGTTGCTCCTGTTTGGAAAGCTCTGGCTTTGTGCTCCTCATACATGGAAAGCACAAATCTTACCTTATGGCCCTGGTGTTCTCTGGGGTAAGACCTTATGAAAATTGATGTTGATTTGAGCTACTACTGTATGTGAAACAAAAAGTAAGAATAGTTGACAATTCAGCGCTGCTGTCTCCATTGCTGATCACCTAGAGCCATTTTATTTATATTAATCTCTTTGAAAAACATGAATATTCCTTTTTATCTTACCATGTCTGTGTTATTTGTACCTCAAATCTATCTGGATCTCAAAATGTCTTGCCATGGCAGTTTAAGATGCTTATGTGGGTCACCGTGTTCCTTTTTTCTTGCTTATTTCTGTTTTCTTTTTCCTTGGAGACACGCAGTTTCTAGCTGTGCAACTCTGCCAGCTTTAGTGGAGGTAGTCTTAACCTACCTGTATGTGGGGATAAGCTGACTGAGAGCATTACTGCCTGTCCATGTCTGCTTCATTTGTACTACTCTGCTGGGCTCAGCTTTCCTTTCTCTAGGTGATCTGGAATGGGCAACTCCCTTTCCACTTTGAATTTGGCCTCATAATTCCATTTTGGCTCTCTTTCCACAGTGGACCTTCATTCATATGCTTCTCATTACCATCTGCACAGTTCATTTATGAAATTAAATTAAAGTAGTAAACAAAATACCAGATACTCCTCCTAATGCTCTGTCTATAAATATCTTCTCTGCCTACTCATGTTGTCTGATTAAAGGGTAGTAAGTAGTTATTTAGAGAACCTAAGACAGGCCAGATTCCATTGAAATAGGTTGTTCTTTTAAAATCAGAATATTGCGTTTAGCTGCCTGTTTCAAGTTTGTCTGTCTGAAAATGCGTATCGTTAAAGCTCCTCCTTTTGATGTTTTCACACAGCATCACAGAATGGCCCGGGTTGGAAGGAACATAAAGGATCATGAATCTCCAACCCCTCCTGCCAAAGGCAGGGTCACCAACCTCCCCATTTAATACTAGAAACTTTCAGAAAGGAGAAAGAAAAATTAATTATGCAACCCTGTCCATAGCAAGGGCTTGGAGCTAGATGATCTTTGAAGTCCCTTCCGACCCAAGCCATTCTATGGTTTGATGGTTTTCTACAACAAAAACTCTGAAATATATATATTTTTTTCATTGAGAACATACTAACGTAACCTGCCTGATGTGGATTTTGAGTATTTCTCCCTTACATAAAATGTATGATCTTGAACTTTTGGTACTCTCAGACTACCTGAGAGATTTTGTGGTTCTGTGTGTCAGTTGCTTCATATGATGATTATCTTTTGTTGGTTTTGTTATTAAAGTGATGCAGTTACCTAAGTACAGAGTAAACAAGAAAATAGGTCATACCTTTGCAGCAGTGGCTAGCAGTATTCTGAGAAAAATTCAGTTATTAATATACATGTATCCCTCTTTCAGAATTCTAGGAATTAAGGATAGATTTCCCTTTGATATCCAGAAGTCTAGTGCTTATCCACAGATGATGGGATACTCATTGTCATCATATCTCCATTTGTATTTCATGACACAGGCACTCCAGCCCATGTTAAATGATGAGAACCAGAAGATGAACTGTGGTTCCGCTTTGTACGAAGCCATCAGTGACTGCAGGGCTCACCAGTACTGCACAGGGAGGTGGTGCAGAACCATTTGATATCATCTACTTTGATTCTCAGACAAAAGAGCGCCAAGGAAAGGCTCACCTCTAATGCACTAACGCATTAAAAGGTCACAGGTCTTGTCAGCACAGGAGACAGCTCTGGGCTGGAGCATCATAGTGTGTATTCTTCCATTACTTCTTTTTTTTCTTTTTTTTTTTTTAAATTCCTACTTTTCCTCCAGAAGTTTCTCCTGTGCTGTGCACAGTGAATAAGAAGGAATGGTTTTGCTCACTTCAGAGGCTTTAACAGTCCTTTAGGCAACAGGAGCATGCCTCACAAAGCACAGATCTCATCCATAGGCTGTACAAATTACATCAGCATAGGCAGAATGTATATATATATGTGAACATTCTGCTTATAATCACTATTAGACATGGGCTGAGAGTTTCCTAAGAGGTAAATCATCTGCATGTAAACAAAAGCCTCCACTCAGCATTCATCAACATTTGCTTCATTTTTGAGGGAAATACTATAGCAAATCTGAGAATATTTATATTGAGCAGGTGAAAAGCATGCATTTCTGACCCTGAATTTTATTTTTAAACTGCTTATTGCATGGTAAGTACACCAAACTTAGGAAGTTAAGCTTGAGTTGATGTCATGAAACAGTTGTGTTGCAGTCTTCTTCTGAATTCAAATTTGCAACCTTAGTGCTGCATCTGTCAAGTTTTTTGAGCTGATGGGTGGTTGTTAGCTGTGTATATGTGTATGTATGATCATCTATATTGCATGGGCTTACAGGATAGAAGGCAACTTGGCAGGAAGCAGAGCTTTACCTAGTAAAACAAAGTGCAAGATGTATGCTGTCTAGCTGTTACTTATTCGTATTGGTTTAGACATCTCTGGTTGCCTTTACTGAACATACTTCTCCTCTTGTATCTGGCTTTGTCTTTCAGGGCTTCTAAAAGCTCAGCTTTGGTGAGCTTTTTTTCTTTGTAAGATTCAAACTGTATCCAGCACAGACACTTCTGGAAAGGACGACCTTGGCTGATGGTGCAGGATGCAATGTAGTGAACTTGCCAGTACTTGACATTCAGTTGTCACCAGGGAAGGAAGGGAGAGGAGAGGAAGAGGAAATAAGTTTGCCAGTATGTTTGATCTCAGTGCTGTCTTCTCAGATTTTACCCTGTGGAAAACACAGATAGTTGGTTGCTGTCACAAATTTTTGAAGTTAATGGTTCCACAGATGTTTTTGTGCTCTTTTTGGTGTCTGTGTTTGGGATGCAAGGAGCGTCTTTCCTAGATGAAAAGGTGTGCATTGCTCTTCTAAGTTGTGCTTGCATACTTGTGCTCTAACTCCACACCCAATCTCTGCTGTGTTTTATCTTCTGAGTGTTCCTTTCTGCGCTGGCTCTGCTGAGCTTTAATCTGAAAAGCGGCTGGCCACAGACTTCAGGTTGATGATAAATAATGTTGTAGGACATCAGCAAGTCATACATGAGTCTTGAGCAGCAGTACGTGACAGTAGATTTAAAAAAAATAATAACAATAATTAGAAAGGCAGATGATTAGGCAGTGTGTTTTTGTCAGACTGCTTAAGAGAGGCGAATCCCCCTGGTCAGCCTCCCCCTCTTGCCGTGGCAGTCCGTGCTCCGGACAGCAGCAGCACGGCGGTGGGTTCCCCGGCCCCAGCGCGGACCAGCGGCGCTGCTGGGCGCCTCTGGGCGTCTGCCCCGGGGAGGGGAGGCGGTGCAAGCGCGGGCTCCTGCGGCCGCCTCTCGGAGCGGCGCTGGGCAGCCGCCGGCAGCCACGTGACGGCCCGGCGGGGATAATAAGCGGCCGCAATGAGCGGCGCTGGGCTTCTCCGGAGGGTCGGCCACAAGGACCTGCAGCAGCAGCAGAGAGAGCGGGTGAGACAGAGGGAGAGCGAGAGGGGGAAGGAGGATCACCAGCCATCCGCCACTACCTGACAGTTAAAGCCTCCGCTCTCGGCAGCTCATCGATATTAACATCCTGTCTCCTTGGGAAAGAAAAAAAAACAACACACGTTGCTATCTTCAACCCATCAGCAACCATACTGAGCTTAAATATATATACATACTTAACTGTTAATAGGCAAAGCGGTTGAAGCTGATCCCTGGGTAGAATGAACAGCATGAACCAGATAGAAACAAACATGCAGTACACCTACAACTATGAAGAAGATGAGTACATGACCCAAGAGGAAGAATGGGACAGGGACCTGCTCCTGGACCCAGCATGGGAGAAACAGCAAAGGAAGGTCTGGAAATAAAGTAATGTGTGTCTGTGTATGTGCTTCTTTGTGGAATTCTGGCCTTGTAGCCGTGCTGCATCTGGAATTGCTGGGGCTATGCAGTAAAGTCTTCTTGTTTTAGAAGAGGATGTAGATATAAGGTACATATTATGCAGTATTTTAAGGGAAAAGCACTCGCTTTTTGTATTCATCTATGTAAGATGGTAGTAATTAATGAGAGTCAGGAGTGTGTTTTTATATTTTACTAGGAATGTTCTGTCAGTAGCTCTACATTTGTGTGTTGTTGATAGCGATTCCAGTGTTTTGTTTTGTTGTTTGTTTTTTCTTTTTTTAACTTCACTTCATAGGTCTTCCTTTCACAAAGTAGTTTCTGAAATGTTGTATGTGCCTGATGGCTTCTCTAAAGCAGTACATCACAGTTATAACCTGGGCGTTGCATGAAGTGGTTCAAAACTGTGCCGAAAACCCATCAAAATTTACATGCAGTATTTCTGAGTTTTAGTAGAATTTACTCTCAAGATGGACTGAATAATTTTAGAAAGATGATGTTGCCTTGAAATCTATTTAGCATAGGTTTGGAAAACTATTGAATGAGTTAAATTCCCATGTGCCATTCTGTGTCTGGGTGAAAAAAACAAGTCTGTAAACTCCTTGGAATATGGTATTGTAGAGGAAACATTCCTCACCTTCTAGGTTTAGGAAAGCAATTGTGTCACCAAGTACTGCCTATACTCAATTTTTGAACATAGGCATAGGTTGTAGGCTCTTGTTCATTAAAGAACTGTGTGAACGTGGCACTGAAGAACACAGTCAGTGGGCATGGTGGGGATGGGTTGGTGTTTGGACTGGATGATCCTTGTGATCTTTTCCAACTGTAATGATTCTGTGACTTCTTAGGAGTTGCAACCCTACCAACAGCCTTGTTAGCAGTTCAGTACTTTAGTAGTTGCTGCTCCTATGATGCCTTTAAAATATGAGAGAAGAAATATCTGATTTCAGAACACTGAGTTTTAAGCAACCTAAGGAAGAGATGGATGAGAAATATTGCAAAGGATTTGTTACTTCCTAATGTTGAAAGTGATGTTGAAATTGCAGCTGACAGATCTAGGATTACAAGGTTATCTACTGGTTACTGGAAGGAAAAAAGGAGAGAGGAGAAAGGAACATTAAACTATAGGGCTGTATATGCTTTTTGCTACAGGTGGGGAACTTCAGGAAGTTTGATTAGGATAATTTTTTGCCTGTGTCAAATCAAGAAAAAAGAGTTGCAAGCACTTTATCTGAAGTCAGTGTCTGACCTGCTGTTATAGTCATGGCTTCTATATGACTGTCAAACTAAGAGCCACTAGAACTGCTAGGGCTGATGTGTTTGCTTTTCCATAGCAATTGGTAGAGCTGATATTTTCCTCTTGTTTTCACTTGTAGCTTTCTGCTTACTGTGAGTTTTACATGATTTTGCTCACTTTCCTGCATTGATAGATCCTGTTGTACAAGGATAGTGTGAGAAGTTCAGCAGCTGCAACTCCTAACCAATTCTATACAACAGTGGTGCTCATTTTAGTTTGATGCTCTTTATATGGTGAAATATTCTTTTATGTTTTGCAGTGAGAATGACAGTGATTTCAATGTTAATGATTAGAAACTGCTCAGCTGTAACAGGCTGTGGTTACATCTGATAAAGATTGAGTTGCCTGGCATTTCATGGAATCCTGTGTTTTCAAAATAAAGAAATAATGGGCTGGTTACTAGGCAAGCATCACTCAATTTTACTAGAATACAAATAAGTAATAAAAAGGATTTCGGCTCTGTAGGCTTTCTTATGTTTGCAGTAAATCTCTGGACTATTTCAGAAGAACAGAGAACAGTTGATATGAGGCACCACAGCAAATTTTTTGTTCCCATTCCTCCAAAGTAATAATGCTTCAGCAGAAAACCTGGTTTCTACATTCACAGATGAAAGTTTGCTTCCACAATGTAGAGAGATAGTACCTTTGCTACTTCGTGTTGTCTATTCTCAGTACTTGTTTTTAATATTTAAATGATATCACATTAAAATAAAATTTAAGAGGGTGATCCTCATTCTTTGCCTTGGAAAAGAGTCTGAATTTATTATGACAAGAAAGTAAGTAATTTCACATAAAGGGTCTGAAACTTTTTACAATTTCAGGGCTTCTGTATTCTAAACAGCACTAAGACAGTTGCAGAAAGTGCATTCTCACTTTCCTTATTTATTAGGAAAAGATTGCAGATACATGGGCACAAATCTTTGTTCAAACTGGTAATGTAATATAGAAAAATGATCTCAGTGGAGCCCTGGCAGTTGGCAGCATATATTTTCTGTTAGACAGTCTTGGAACAAACCAGAAATAAATACCATTGTTTCTATTGTGGGCTGCCCTCTCCAGACTTGCCATTTCAGTGATATGCCTGGTATGAGATCTGTCAACAGATGCTGGTAACACATGATGACGTCCATAGGATTACAATGGCCGTGACGCCTAATTATAACCATGGTTCACAGAGTATTATGGTCTGCTGTTATCCAGTCTCCTTGGTGGCTGCAGGTGTCGGAATAAATATAAAGTATGTTGTATGAAGGGAGTCTCGGTAGTAGCTTAGCTGTGACTCTCTGAAGATGAACACCAATTTAAGTGCTTTGGTTAGGGTAATATTTGGCTTGTGTCAAATCAAGAAAGTACAGCAATTTGGCTGCTGTGTTAGCTGCTACTGGTAGGAACTTAAACAGGATCATATAGTTGGAAACTTCAAACGGCAGCTTTAAGCAAAGACAGAACAACAGGTCGGTTTGTCTTCGTTATATTTGGGACACACATGCTGTCCTCAGCAGGAACTAGAGAACTACAGCCTTGGTGTCTTTTAAACATGCAGAAAGAAATGATAGATTAGAAACTTCTGAATTTTGCTGTTTTTCCCAGTACGGTTTGATTGACCATGTGTGTTTAAATAGCAGTTGAAAGATCTGTGACAGTGGCCATTTGCTTCTTCAGTACTATGTAGAAATCAGAAAGCAGAGTCTGGCTGACCAGAGGCACTGCGATATTCTTCTTGACTCTTTTATCTTAATCAGGGTCAGTTTATCTCCTTAGACTTCAGTTTTCCTGCTGGCTAAAAAGAGGACAAAAATGATCATTTGTAACCAAAAGATAGTTATAGTTCATTTTATGGTATGTTAGACTAGTCATTAGCCCTGTTTCAGTCACAGCTATGCTGTACTGGAATGGAATTAAAAATCATGCTATAGCTCATAGAGAAAAACTTAAAATCTGATATCTCTTCTCTCTATTAAATTTCTCAACTTTCTAAAAAAGAAAACATTCAACAGATTCTGCAATTCTTTTAATCTCTCCAGTCTTTATCTCAATATTTTTTGAAGGAACATGGAAAATTGCGATTCCCCTTAACTTAGGAAACCTAGGACAACTCTACTTAAAATGAAGATATGCTGTGTTGTTCACAGCATGTTTGAACTCCCAAGATTGCTTAGTGAGCTGTGTGTTAAACAGTGCTTTTTCTTTTCCCTCTTATTAATGCAAGAAAAAAAGTTATGATGGTACAGAGTACCATTGTATCACGGTATGCAAAAAGGACAGAACGGAGACCAATGAATGTTCTGACAGTGTTGAGCTTAAGAGAATACCTGACAAGCCTACGAAAGGAAAGGGATGCTTTTGAAGAACATGTAGAAACAACTGTAAGCTCATAAAGAGAAAACTTTCTTGACTTAGGAGGTTCCATGCAGACACCCGTGATGAAGTTTATACTCCTACTAAATGGAAACATCACTGTGCCATAAGTAACAGGCAGTAAAAGTTGTTTGCTGATACATTTTATTTTTAGACAACTGTTGTTATAAATAATTGATTATAGGAGTGTACTTCTTTAAACTTTGACATCAATTTTTTTTTTTAAAAGAAGTTTTAAATCTTCAGGACAGAGAAAAGATCTGAAGAATTATGAACAGGTGTGATTCCGTCTTCAGGACGGTTGTGTTGTAAAGAACTTAGCTGACTCCACATTGGTATCTCATGTTTCCTCCAGATGTTTGTGCATGTCTTTGACACTATTGCACTAATGTATGTAAAGAAAGAACTGAAAACATGTTCCTGACCTTACTGATATTATTATAGAGGAGTATTTATGTTCCAGCTTGCTTTATGGTCCTGATACCATCACCATCAGAGTTTGATTGTAGGTGTCAGCATCATGAAGGCCGGTGGTATTGTGGTGTGCATTAGGAAAAGTGTTGCCAGCGGGTTGAGGGAGGTGATTCTCCTTCTCTTCCCAGCCCTGGTGAGGCCACATCTGCAGTGCTGTGTCCCGTTTTGGGCTCCACAGCACAAAATATATGCCAGTGGAGGGCTATGAAGATGATTAGGGGACTGGAACATCTCTGTTAAGAGGGAAAGCTGAGAGAGCTGGAGACAAAAACACTGAGAGATGATCTTACCAATGCATTCAAATATCTCAAGTGTCAAGAGTATGGGACCACACTCTTCAGTGGTGCCCAGCAACAAAAGACAGCAGGCCTAAACTAAAACACAGGAAGTTCCACCTGAAAATGACGAAGAAACTTTACTGTGAGAGTGACAGAGAAGTTGTGGAGTTTCCTTCTCTGGAGATATTCTAAGGCCATCTGGGTATGATCCTGTGTTATGTGATCTAAGATGACCCTGGCTGAAGACAGGGGGTTGGACTGAGTGGTTTCCAACATCAGCTATTCTGTGAGTGTGTGATGATCTTTTGTGATGGAATAAAATGAAGAAGACTTGGAGTATTTATTTAGCTTGCTATTGCGCTCTGTGGATACAAATCTTGATGACACTGAGCACTGTGCATGAGTGATGACTTCAGGAAAGTTTCTCTAGAGTAGAAGTTGACTTTCCAGTTAGATTTCATTTTTAGCATGACCTTAAGGACTTATCTGCATTACCTTATTTCACTGATAATACAGCTCCTGTTGTCCTTGTATGTCAAAGGAATGAATAAGTAAATAAAGCAACAACTGTAGCAAATTCTTTGGAAGGTGCTACCAGAACTGTGTATTACGGACAAAACGCTGCTTTTACTTGTGTTGGTGGAACTTAATAATGTTGAGCAGATTAAAGATGTTGATTGTGGCCTGAAAGAGAGATTGACCTTGTGTTCAGTCTGACTTCAGTGTCTATAAATAGAGTTACAGTCAACGTCCTGGATTCACTCTGAAGTCTGTGTGGTCTTCTGTGGATGGAATCTAAATCAGTGTCTTATCAGAAACCTTTTCTTGGAAAAAGTCTGCCTGTGAATGAAAAGACAGATAAACTTGTAGAAGCAAACAGCTACATTCCTCAAACCAGGAACAGGAGAGAAATGGCCATGCTTGAATGAGTGAAAAAGAAATGTAAAGCAGAAAAGTATTGGCAGGAGAGGCTGGATGCCACCAGGAATATTCAGTGCTGTAGAATCTGTGGATTTACAGGCTCTGAAATAGTTGTTATGAGGAATATGGCTCTATCTCCAGTGTGTACAGTGCATTCCAGCCTGGATCCTGCTTTTTTGTGATGTTCTATGGAAATAATCAGTTGTGGAGTGTTCTGATTGTTTTTCTCAGACTGGAAAATTATTTCCTTGAACTAGAAGCCTTGGAGTTAAGATCTCACAGCACACAAAGAGTCCATCTCTTTTCATCCCTTGAGGTTTTTCAGTGAGGTGTCACTTCTTATGGAGAAGGATCTATGACAACCAGAAGTGAATGTAGGATTGTGAGGGAGGGAAATGGTGCACTCCATTCTAACAAAGTACCAGCCTCTTATTACTTGTTCCTACTGCTTTCTATTATTAATTGGCCATTTCTTAGGAAGATTGGTGCTTTGGGTTGTATAGCTCCAGAAATATTTCAGAAAGGGGTTTCATTTGTAAGGAAGCAAGTCTACCTTGTACCAGTATAAAAAGCAGAATGACACTATGTGGAGAAATCATGATGCACTGAGTCCAGTACTGCAATTCTTTGTGTGCTTTACCTTTTATCCAAATAGTTTCACATAAATGTCTTGGAATTTCTGCAGGTTAAGTACAGGGTTTTGTATTGCTAATAGCAGTTAGGAAAGCAAGCTATTTCACAGAATCACAGAATTGTAGGGGTTGGAAAGGACCTCCAGAGATCATTGAGTCCAACCCCCCTGCCAAAGCAGGTTCCCTACACCAGGTCACACAAGTAGGCATCCAGACAGGTCTTGAACATCTCCAGAGGAGACTCCACCACCTCCCTGGGCAGCCTTTTAAAAACACATTTTATTTTTTCATAGTAATCACTCAGCATTGTACCTGCCTTCTGTAGAAGTGCAATATAATTCCATAGGTGCAGAGATTGTGCCTTTTGGTAACGTTAATTTTTAGCACTCCAAAGCCAAATGCTTCTCCAGGTTCATAAAGAATTTGTTTCTAAAACAGCAATTGCTAAAAGCTCCAACTTTAAGAATGCACATGAGTAAAGCGTACATTGTTTCCTTTTAAGCCCTGGGTGCTCCTGAAGTGACCTTCTTGGTGGTAGCTGACCCCATATAGGAGGCCATAGAACTTGGTAGTCAATGGATGGATTCCATTTTTGCTACCAGTTTGTCCTGATTTTTCAGCATACACTGTGATTATATTAGATGCTGATGAAACAGAAGAATGTGAAGTTGCAGTGTCTCTGGTTCTATGGAGAGTTGTCCTGTTGGTAGCTGGACTCTGTAGAGAAATATGGGATGTGTTTAAGGCTTACCCTGTATGATTGGCCTCCTCGAGATTAGCACTTGTTAAAATAGTAACATGTTAAGTTCCTGTTGCTGATGTTATTTGCCAGGAATGGTGTTTGAGAAGAACGTGCTGAAAGGATAGTAGAATGATCATATTTTGTCAATGTGCCTCGTAACCAATCTTGGAAGGTATCAATGAGGTGTTCAAATGAGAGAACTCTGAGTGCTGTGGTGCTTGTATATGAAGGAAAATTCAAGCAAAGCTATTATGAAATTCACTTAACGAGAAATGATTATGGAGGTTGAATGAAGATTTTCTTTATCGGTGGCAAATGTGACAAATTGATTCATCAACTTTTTTTTTTCCTGTTTAAGCTCAACATCCTCCTTCCATGTTACATTCCCCATTGTAAGCTCTGTATGCTTTTGTTACTGTTATCAGATGGGTAATTCCTACAGTTGCAGCTCAGCTATTGATTTCTACCAGCCTTCAAAGATCTGCCTGTAACAAAACAGTAAGCCTTACCAACCTCAGTGTGAAGAATTTCTTCATAATGTGTAATCTAAATCTGCCACCTTCATTGCTGCTTATCGCATTGCTATACACTGGTAAAGAATCTCTCCCTATCTTTTCTATAGGTCCCTTTTAAAAACTTGAAGGCCACTATTAAGGTCTCCCCAGAGCCTTCTCTATGCTGAACAACCTTAAATCTCTCAGGAACCATTTTGTACCCAGAAGCAAAGGCTACTGCCTTCCTGCCTGTGCTCACAGATACGCAGTGCAGCTTTCTCTGAAACTCATATAGCAAAATGTCTGCAGATACACCAATCCAATTAGTAAGACAATAAGGATTGGAAGAAAGTATGGATCTAAGTGGGTTTCCGTAAGCTGCAACGCAGGTGCTTAAGAGCTAGAGGAAAGCTGTGTTTTAAGCAATGGGCTTTACTATAATCTCTTGAGAGAAGGTCTGCATCCTTTGCTCTGGGTCTGCATCCTTTGCTCTGGGTCATTGAAGAGCTAAGAGCTGAGTGGATAGGTATGGGAAGTTTGCTTGGAAGAGCACTAAAGGTCCTCAGCTCTGAGAATGCATTAAAGGAGTCCAGACTTGTAAAATTTTTAGCCCTGTTTAAGAAAAATGGGACTTATATATGTTCTGTAAATTAGTGAATCCCAATAAGAAAATATCCTGATTACATCACCAGTTCCCAAATCAAACTAAGATAGCTCTGCGGGCTGAATGTTGACTGCTTTTGTCAGTGGGACAACACAGTTCAAAATCTTTCACCAAAGTGTGTTCATCCTCTTACAAGTAAGACAAAAAGGGATTCAACACTGTGATGGAAAAAGTCAGATACTGAATTCCTAATATAAATTTAGTTACTGTTGCACAAATTCAGACACATTCAATGATGTTTAGTTTAAATGAGGCATAGCGACTGGATTTTCTTTAGTTATGAAATGTGATTATGTAAGCAATAAATACTATACAAGTAAATTCTATATAGATGGTATTTACTTTTCATTAAGTGGTATATAAGTACTATGCTTTATATAGGTAGTATTTTAGAAACTGTACTGCAGAGCCTGCTTACAGGAGGATGCATTGGGTTATGGATCTGAAATGCAGGTGGATCAGTGAAATTTCACTTGTGAAAGTGGAATACAATCAGATAGAAGTTAGTGCTGCTGAGCTTTGTCCCAAGTGAAAAGAAGTCTCTCCTGCATATTATTTTATATCGTTGCAAGTAGGAAAATATGAAAATGTTTTATACAGCTGGCAAAACAGAGTCATTTTGGATTGTTTTACTGCCAAGTACAATTTTTTTTCCTCAAGTCCTAATTTTCTGGATGAACAATGTGTAACCAACATGGTATTCCTCTTGAGTGCGTAGTGAAATGTTGCTGACTCAAAGTAAATCTTCTATGTCTGCGTTATTTATCTCAGCTAGCACCAGAAGAAAAATGTATTCACATCTAGTATTTCATTTCGTCCTAAGCTTTGTTAAAAACATGTAACATTTGTTCTTATAATATTACTGGATTTGTTGGGTATGCCTCGTGGTGAAAGGCTGAAGCATAAAGCTGATAGTAAATCTGTACGGGTGCTATACAGTGCTTTTTTTTCCCACCTAATACAATGAGACATCTATTTGAAGATAGGAGTTACCTCTTTCCACGTCATTTAACCAACAAATACAATGTAATGGCCACTCTCTGTTACTGTTTCCATACATCATCTGTTGTAGCTCTTTGCCCTGGTGGTACAAGTACTTCTTTAGTACAAATTGGGATAACATGATCCCAGTAATCCTCAAACTACTGATGTGAGAGGGTTACAGGTTAGTTGTTATAGAAGTAATGGTTTTCCTCTGTTATTGTAAATGCTGGAGCAGAGCTTCTGCAGAGATAAAGGCAGAAGAATTTGAAATAGAGTGTTCCATTTCACTGGAAGTACTTAATTGAAGTAG
Source organism: Lagopus muta (assembly GCF_023343835.1). Lineage (NCBI taxonomy): Eukaryota > Metazoa > Chordata > Aves > Galliformes > Phasianidae > Lagopus > Lagopus muta. The sequence goes on from NC_064434.1 coordinate 72,761,750, forward strand.
TAACTTAATTGAAGTAGTAACTCTAATTTGTGGAAATGCGCTTGGTTCTTCAGAGGGTGGCAGCAGGAACTGCTAGTTAATAGTGGCTAATAATGTTTTGTATTTGGACCTTAAATGTCCATTCATGCTCTAAAATAGTGGTTGTGCTGTGTGCTGGTTTTTGCGGATGAAAAGTGCTAAGTGTTTCTTTTACTTGGTGTGAATAAGATGCTCTGTTCATGTCAAAAGCTTTCTCCCAACTGTCAACTCTTAACTGTCAGAATCTCTTCAACTTGCAGTTCAATACCAGATCAGTCTGGCCACCCCTTACAACTGAACCTAATGTAGAGTACATTGGTTCTACTCTGAGCTGCCTCCTATAAAAGCTTGTTCCTCACTACTACCATAGCAGGAGCCTGTGGGAAGTGGCTACCCTAGGCTAAAATTAGCATCTGTGTTTATTCCTTAAGCGTCTAAGGAAATGCTCGTATTTTTATAGGTGTTGAACACTCAGGCATTTCCAATGACATCAAGAGGAACCTCTGAAAATCAGCCTGCTATTTTGGTACTCACAGAAAGGCCTAACCATCTAGCATTAAGTGATTTCTTTTTTTAAACTCAGTTTTATGTTTAATCTTGACAGCGGTGTAACTTTTCACTGCTGTGAGACTTAAGATATCGCATTCTGGCCTATGAGGCTAGAAGAAAATGGGTACCCAGCTGCATTAAATGCAAATAAAAAAATAAATAGTTGTGCAGTTCTGGAATTATTTTACCTAGACAGTTTCTTTAGCCTATGGAAAATATGTGTAATCAAAATTGATCTCCAGCTGTATTCCAGGATGTAGTTCTACCACACATTTTCTTCAATGGAGCAGCTGTCCACCCTTGACTCTACTCTTTTTCGTAAATTTACAATCCCTTTTGTTTTCTGTTACAGTGATTTTAGTCTGCAGACCATATCTAATAATAGAATGGCTTGGGTTGAAAGAGACTTAAAGAGTGTTTAGTTCCAACCCTCTGCCTTGTGGAGGGTGATGTTGAAATTATTGAAAGAAAAAAAAAAAGCAGTAATCCTATTCACCTAGTTACCACTTTTTAATGCTAAATCAGCAATGCAGGTTGTAATGCAACATGACAAGCAATTCTAGCTGTACATGTATATGCATTATGTATAATGCACGTATCATCCACTTGGCATCAATATTAGAAGGCAAACAAAATGCCACAGTCGAGGCTGAAAATTTCTTGCTTTTCTTTTTCCTGTGGTCTTCAATTCCATACCCAAGCACAGCTATGAATGTGACTCCTGTTAAGGACAGACATGCTATAAACAGAGGACTGTGTTCTTAATTGACAAAGCATCTCGCTTATCACAAAATTATCTGTCTAAACCAGTTTATGCTTTCAGCTATTTACAACTTCAATTGTTTGTTATTTACCCATCTATTCTTAGCTAAGCCATTGAGAACATGTTAGTTAAATTCTGTATCCATTTGGAATCAAGTTATCTGAAGAACCTGAGTAGTGTTTTGGAATTTGATCTGTTTGTATGACAATATCAGTAAAAATAATTTGGGAGCTCTGAAATTTTTCAGGAACTCATCTGGTTTACAGGATATTTTGAATGTTTTAGGAAATGTTACTCTATAGCTCATAAAAACATTCGAGTTTAAAACATAAGCCCAGTGTACTTAAGTAGTACCTTTAACAGCAGTCTTTTAAAAAATGTGCTCTTAAACAAAAATCAAAATTGAAGAGTGTTATTTCCTAGTCATTATGTACTGAAATTTTTGTGTAGATTACAAGCGAAACTAGATTTGTGAAACTAGGTATCTACTACATAGCAGTGCAAAGACACTATTTACTGTGTAAATATCTCAGGATCTGACTGTGACATCTTTTCTCCATCATGTGGTGATGTCACAGCAATACAAAGATGTATCTGCTGGTGTATTGGTATTGTATTGGTGAATTGCTGGTGCAGTTCAAAAGTTTTTGAAACCTTTTGATTTTAACAAAAATATGAAAGATGTATTTTTATACTTATGGAAGTGTTTTAAAAATGAACATATTTATATCCCACTTGGATTGGTGATATTGGCCGGTTTATAATGGATTTACTTACCTGGCAATGTGGTATATAATTAGTGGGTAAAGATAGCATGGTGAAGTAAATCAACAGAAAAGCAAGGGAAAGACATTTGAAAATCCAGTCAACTAAATCCTAGATTAGCCTACTTTAATTAATCCTTCTATTTCCAGAGGGCATATCTTCAGTTCCTTCCACAATACATGGCTGTGTGAATGTTTTGTTTGTCTCATCCTAAATTGATTTAGTCATTTAAATATGCATTTGCTGAAACAAAAATGTTAACCATTACTACCTGTGATAGTTCAGGAACTTGTAGAAAACCAGGATGAGGACTCTGGGGCATAGTTGGTGAGAGAAGGAATAGAGTCTTGAATGGAGAATGGGAAGTACAGGCCATAAGAAGGCTAATTTGGCACTGATATTGCAGTAGTAATACATGTTCATTGCTTAATATGCTTAAGAGAAAGCCTCAAGCAAGATAAAGGACATACACCTCACCTTGAAAGCACACCTGCAGATTTGTCATTGTAGATCCACCACAGTGTCATGATATTTTTTGGATTACCTATGTTCCATTCTTAAATCTCACCAGGGAGTGGTAATAATAAGAGATTGTATTTTTGTTTCCTGATTAGTAAGGAATTGACCATACTTAAAGCTGGAAAAGGAGAATTGAGGGAGAGAAAAAACAAGCAAACAGAAAATTGGCTGTCCTAGAAGTTCTTACATTGCTGAAAAAGTTCCCTTCAGATCCACTGGCATTTTTACTGTGCATTACTTGCTCAACACTTACTGGATAGTCTTGTAATACACAGCATAGAACTCGGTGCTCCAGAATTAACTATTTCTGAACCATGTAGAAGTGAACGAATTTCTGTTGACTCTGTAAACTGTTCAACTTTTACTTTGATATTTTGGTCCTTTGATGTGCTAAATACATTTTTCTTTCCTTCTGCTTCTGAACTTCTTAACAGTTAGATCCAGAAAGTGTTCCCTACTGTAGCTGTTGTTTCTAACTAGTATTTACCTTTAAACCTGCAAAATATTACTTTGTTCAAAAGTGATACAGAAAGCACCAGAATGCAAATAGCTCACTACTCCATTAACTGTGAATGTTTTCAAGAGTGTCAGAGTTACCTTGATTGTTTTGTTCATCTGAGGTCTGTCTATGAAAACTTGTCGAGAACAAGAGAGTGAGCGCATGAAAGAGTGATGCTTTGCGAGCATGTATTGATTCGAAGTTGCAGTATTTATTGCATGGATGATAAGAGAGTCCGCTACAGCTTTTTTAGTAGAACATTCATTTTCTGGATTCAACTTTTCGTGTTGTAAATACAGTATCTACGTCTGAAAATAAAAGCCACTGACCAAAAGTAGAGTATTAAAAACTTTCAATTTGTACTGTTCCATTAGTCTTTTTTTTCTTTTGTAAGCTTTACTTCTGTTTGACAGCAAAAGGTCAGAATATGTGTGGTTCACAGATACATTTCTTTTTCAGTATTGGTTGTTTTTTTTTTTTTTTTTTTTTTTGTTTGTTTTTTACTTGAAAAAATGAAAGTTCTTTTGCTAGCCAGTATCTTAAATTTGCAAAATGTAGATGAAGCTGTAACACATTGCATAGTCACTCGATTTTAGAGGTGAAATTGGGCCCTCCTAATAATGTATTTGGAACTCTCAATCCACAGGAATGCTTGTATTTCCCCTCTACTGTGGAGTAAGGATTTTGGATGGAGGCGTAAAGAGATTTGACATCTTTAAAATAAGTTGTCCAAGAAAGCTGTGGATATGTAAGGATTCTCTGAATTCTTCACTGTCTTTACTCGCTGTCTTACCCTCATTACAGAAAACAATTTAATATTAAGGCAGTGTAACTCAGGAATCTGTTAGTAATTTAAGAACTTCACAGAGGATACCGTTTATTTATCATTCTATAGTGCTAATCTTGTACCTGGAATATTTTAATGCATTGAATTACGGTAGATAATTTAAAAAAAATCGGAGATATAAATTCTGTTATAACAAGAGTCAGCAGGGTAAATGAATGTATATTAACATACTCTTTCTTTACATAGAAGGCACAGAAAATAGAGTTATCAGAAAAGTATAACTGTAAATTATGTGATACATATTTTTACTGAAGTAGGAGGGAAGATGGAGAGGTAAAATCATTGCAAACAGCAAAGGATTTGCTCCTTATTACTCATTCTAGCTAGAATAAATTATCTATAGCTACTATAGGACAGCAACTTGTTGCTCTTGGATGAAAAGCTTATCAAAGAGAGTGTTACTTGGATGCTGCTTGTGACCAGCTTTTTTCAAGAATTCCTGCATATTTGAATAAAGAAACTAAACTTCCAAGAAAAAACTGCCTTGCAAAATTCTGCCCCCTGGCACTGCTTAGGAATGTGGTGAAAACATTAATTAAAAGTTTTCCAGTCTTGCAAACCTGTCTAGTTACAATATTCTGGTAGCTCCTGTATCCCAACTCATGTTAAAAAATAGCTTTGTACTGAAGTTGCACTTATAATTTATAGGGTTAGGTTGTATGGCTGGGGGAACCTTTCACTTTTAGGTCCCTCTTTTGAAACCAGGCCAGGTGAATAACTGACAAGGTTGCTAACACATGCACAGTGTCTATGAGATGAGTTGTAGTCCCAGTTTAGCTCTCGAGGGCACAGGTGTCCCCATCACTTAAATGACCAGAAATGGCAGCTTCATTGGAGATGCCCAAAACTGGTCTTATTAGAGAGAGGTTGGGGCAGTGACTTTTCATTCTGGAGGTGAAAGCTCAAACAATTTCTATTTGTAAAAATGTGCTCTCAAATTGCATCTGTGGGGTTATTCACAGTCATTGCTATTCTTAACAGTTCCCTGAGTGATATTTTTTTTTTCCCCGTACCCAAATGGCTGGCACATCTTATAATTCAGGAACTGTTCAAGGAAGGAAAGATAACTGGCATGTTACTAGATTTACAGTAGTAGGTAATGGGCTTGTGCTAAACATCCGACTTCGATTTTTTTGAATGTAAAATTAACTTTGACTGAGAACAGATACTGAAGATGTGGCAATCTTTTATTTACATGACATAGCTCTATCAATTTCTTAAAATCTTTCTTATAATTCTTTCTTTATTGGGATTTTTTTCAGGGTAGCATTTGGGCACCTTAAAAGCTATGGTGAATTTTCACTGCAGTAGTGCTGTGGGATATGAAGAGTTTATGATTCTCATTATCCTTGAGACAGGAGACGCTTAAAAGTACTCAACTATGTCTAACATCTGCTCCTATTGTTGTTAAGTGGTTTATGGTCCCATATAAGAAATCATGGGTCATAAAATGCTCAGCTTTTATGTATATATATGTTAATTCATGTATGGTGTGATAAAGTTAGGAAGGCGATATAAGCATCATAGTTTCTTCTCCAGGATCATAATACAGACTTTGGGCACTGTATGTACACAAGGAACATGTCATTACATCTGCTTTCATTTTAATTTGCTTTGTGTTTAACTTTCTGTGACCACTCTCCTGTCTACTGACTTTGATTCGTCTTTATTCTGTTGCATTTCCTCAGCTTTCTTTCTTGATTATTCTATCTTCGCCCTTCCACTTCCTTTTCTTCAATTTCTCTGCCGGATTTCCCCCAGTACTGTATATTTTTTCCTAAGGGAAATTATGGGGTCATAAAATAGGAGAGGGAAGGGAGGATCACTGCAGGAAAAAAAACACCCTGACAGCATAGGTTTACAGCTATCTGTTACATGCCAAGTACTTGAATTACTAAATGGTAATTGTCATCTGCTAAATGATTTCTTATTTTGCAGTCTTAGGGCCCCTCTATCACAGAACCTGGAAGGAAAACAAGTTTTGGTTTTTCTCCTGTTTTAAGGCTGCAGTGTAGTTGTCAATTAGGATTGGAATCTTCCATGAATATTGTAGGAAATATGACTGGGTGAATCCAGGCAGGCACTTAGCCTATTCCTCTGCTTTCAGGCAGAAACAAGTATACTGTTCTTGACATATTGAACCAACTTGTTCTTGATAAACTCCAAGAAGAAAGCTTCTACATTTACCCTACTGATCTCTTTCACTACTCCGCTTATAGAGTTAAAAAGTGATATAAATCTTTCTCATGCTTTCTCATGCTCGTGACTCTTTGCTAGCTTGAATGCAGAGAACTGATTTGTTCTCTTCTCTGTTGTGACTTCTTAAATGGTTGAGACAAGACTTAGTCTTATTTTGAACTATTGATTAAAGATTTTTATTAGATTCTTGTCCCTTTTATTTCTATATCACTTTCTTGGGTGAGGTTTTCTTATTTGAGTGACCTGAAATTTCCAACATAGAAAATAGATTTGGACCATAATGAGTACACAACTCTATGGCATTGCTCATATTTTGAGAAGTCACATTCTTGAATCATTTAGGCACCTGCTGCTGTAAAACTTTCATAAATGATATCATCAATAGTAATGAAAAAGGAAGGAGCTTCCTGCAGGAAACAGAGCAGGAGAAGCATTATACCAGTGATCCATTGAAGTCCTGAATTCCATGAAGGCTTATCTAAATTTTCATGCTCAGAACTGATTATTCTGTTTCACACATTAAGGCTTTCATGCCTCAACATCTCTGTCTTTTCCAGACATCTTAGGTGATCTGATAAAGATATTGTCTGTCTGTTCCTAGTAAAGCAATATTGTAACTATTTTACCCCCTCCTAAAGGCCTTATGAAACCTCATCTTCATTCCTTTCATCTTTCTTGAGGACAGCGCATGCAGAAACCCGTGCTGAGTTTCCCTTTCATCTTGGTATCTCGTGAGTTTTCTGTTTTATACTGCAGGACGATGTAACTTTTCTTTCAGAGGAGACAATGGAGAAAAGTCTATGATCACTTTGTAATTAATGGCTCAATAATCTTAATATTTCACAGGGTTCAGTCTTGCTGGATTATTCTGAAGGGATATTTACATGCTCTGTTTGGTTTTGTTTGTTTTTTTAATAGCAAGCGCTGTAAAACAGACGTGCAATCATTCAGTGCTAGGAGATGGTCACACCTTTTACAGGAAACCCTAGACTTACATAGGATTAGACCACCTGCTTTTTAAGGATTGAGGTTTCCCCAGGCCGTTCCATGCAAACAGAACACAGAAGAACGCTAGCATGACTTGTACTGTATTCTGTGTGATGAATGCATCCCTTAGATGATGTCACTAATGGAAAATAAACTTAAGGAACTGGGACAATATCCCTTTAGGAGCTGGTCTGCTGGTAGTGGAAAGTACATCATGTCATCTCTGACACTGTTTGTTCAGCTATATGGAGGGAGGTGCTGGAGCAGGGAGGGCTTTACTCAACTTGAGATTTGGGGATCTTGTGGTAAAGCTTCTACTAACTTTCCTTTTGAGGTGGTTTAATGAGACGCTTTCTGTTGTTCCTAGGAATCTGGCTTTGAGATACTGCCTGTGGTTTGACAATTTCTTTTTAATGGCTTTTTTGGAACATGCTAAGCATTTCCTTCACCTTAGACTTCTGGCATTCTTCACCAATACTTTCACTGTGCTTCATTTGGATTGTTACTGTGCTTGAGTCTATTTTAGTGCAATTGAACTGTACATGGTGAACTACCTGCCCTCTTACAGTCACTCTAGTTGTCCCATGTTAGTAACGTGTAACATATTAAAACATGTACCATCTATTGCAGTGGGAAACAAGGGGACAGTTAATGATTCAAACCAGTAAGATGTAACATCTTAGTTGTTCTCAGTTCAGGGAAATATTGTTCTGCACTGAATGAGCAAAAGGTAGAACTGCAGAAATATAATCAATGCCATATGTAGTCACTGGTTTACATCAAACTAGTTTATCAAGGCTGAATGATCTTCTGCTGTTTTGCACCTTTGTGCTCTTTTTTGTGGGAGGGAGCAGAATTAAATATTTAAGAGAATGAGGGCCAACACAGACTGTATCTCAAGCCCAGGAAGAAACCCTGATCCTGAAGTCATTACAGTGCTGTGTGGACACAAGAGATAGGAGGTCATGTTGCAGGATCATGACTTGTTTTTTAAAACATGCATAGCAGACAGATGGGCAGCTCTTCAAGGGGGAAACCTCAGTCTTGCCTGTGGGAATGTTCTGGCAGAGCTCTCCCTAATGCTCTTACCGTGTGCTGTGAGCACAGTAATGTTCCATATAACTACAGAATGAATCACTGCATCCCATTTAGGCTGGAAGTAATGAAACCCCCCAGCTAGCACAGGCAGAGAGGAAAATTACTTTAGGAGAAGGGCTGTAAAGCACTGTCTTAAGAAACAACTCTATTAGGCTGAGATAATTAGAGACAGCGTGTGTGTATATATAAATATATTTATACATGTGCACAAACATGTTGAATGCTTATAACTGAAACAAATTGTCTATGGGTGTGGTTTCCTTCTCTGGGATTTAGAATTTAAAATCTACTTAAAATGAGTTATACTCTTCTTTTCTTAACAGATACAGAAATTATTAAGCTTCCTACTAATGCAATCTTTTTCATAAATTTCCTACATTAAAATTGGATTTTTTTTCTTGTGTTTTCTTATGTAAAGATTGCAGAAAGGCTAGACAAAAAAAAAACACCAAATGTCTTATTCAGACCAGTTGTCTTTCTGGTGCAAGGGCAAATAAGCAGGAATATGCATATTTGAGTCAATGTGATTTTTAAAACTTATTGTCGCAGACTAATTCGTTGGAGTTGGGAAGTGTGAAAAGTTGTGCTAACCTTTGTTAGGAGCTACATATACTATGAAGGTCATGTGTCTCTAACACTTTTTTGGGCCAGATGCACTTTTGAGTGCAAATGAGTAAATCAAATAAATCTTCCTGAAGTTGTGGGAATTATTTTCTGTGCATGTCCCCATGAAAGTTATGTGGTTATTTTGGTGATGTACATTTTAGACTGGTTGTCAGTGTCCAACTAGAAATTTACTATGTATCTTCAGCACGTACAACAAATTGTCTCATGATCTCATGATACAGGATAACTGTATTGGAGAGGGTGGCAACTGGTGCTGTCTCAATTCTCTTTATCCCTGTTATCACAGACACATGTGAAGCTTTTTAGTACAGTGTCTTTCTGCTTTTCCTGTTCTGAAGCATTTTCAAACATAAGTTGTCATTACACCACATGAAAATGCATGTGTGGACTTTCTCAGGAGTGTAGGACAGTTGAGCTCTCAGAGGTATCACTTTTTCTGTTAAAGCACATCCTTCACTGTGCTTGTACAGCAGTGTTTGTACCATGGAGCAGGCATACCCTGTTATTTCTTGGCATTAGCTGCAATTGACTGATAGTTAATTGGGGTTATCTTCTTTTTCTGTCCTTTGATTGCAATTCTTCTTTTAAAGTGCTTGTAAAATTAAGTGGCCTGAGTAAATTGACAGATATATTTTTTTTCTCTGGTATTTTCTTCACAGTCACAGGTCCAAATGCTGGCAGTCTTTACAGTGAGAATATAGTTGGCATAGAATATAAACTATGCTCCCTCTCCTAGTTAGCTCTTCCAAAATGTTTCTGTGACGGCAATGGAGTTTTAATGCACTAAGAGGAAATTTGAGGGTCTGCAAATTTTTTGGCTTCCTGACTTACATCCCCTCCTCTGTAGTCTCTTATCCAATAATGTCAGCTAAGTTTCTCTGGTAGTAATAGATGTAGAAAGGAGGGATTTGTTTGTTTGTCTTTTGTAGAGTCATTCATGGTAAATAAATTCTAAAAAGAAATATCTAGATATCTAGCTTTCTAATTACTTACGGTTTCTGGTATTCAACTTGGTGCCTCCAGTCCTGCCTTCTTTCTCTGAGCAACCTGATACTCTGAGATGCGTCCAGCAGAAAAAGGAATTTGCTTTGTGTAAGTCATTTAATAGCTTTTAAATCCCAATGGATTACAAAGTTGAAGGATCCTGTATGCTGGCTGTATCTTGATCTTCAGAACTTAAACGTGCTTTGAATTGCTTCTTAATAACTATTAATAGAACTGTTAAAATCAAAGTGGTGAGAATTCAGGTTTGGAACAAGTGGTGTCACGATGAGAAGGGAAGGATGAGCTGTTAAATGAAATGTGAATTGTGGAAAGTGTTAAAATTTGCGAGTGAAATTTAGCGGTAGCTTTAATACTTAAGTCAACTGATTGCATCACTGAAACAAATGGTAAATGTTTCCTTAAGTAATATTCCTATAACTATCTTTAAGTAAAGAAAGTGAGCCGACATGGAAGGTACCAGGCTCTGAAGCCACACACAGAAGAGTGCTGTAATGTTCTGCTTTACACTTTCCATGAGACACGAAGGGATAGCAGCATTTCAGAGGTACGAGTGCACTGGGCAAACGATGAAGAACTGCAGTCTAGATAAAAGATCTAAATCTCTTATTGTAGATATAGAAAATAAACCTAGACTTACAAATACAGGTAGTCTAAATAAAGAACTTGTGTAGAGTGCTTCAGCAGAAGTTGATTTGTCTCATGAATGGGGGCATAGTAGGTAACTCCAAGTTCATCATTCAGAATGCTACAGGTTGAATGATCAACCCCAGTGTTGCTAAAAACAAATGTAAATAGCGTACAGATGTAAAATGGCAGCCAAAAAAAAAAAAACAAAAAAGGGACTGATATAAAATTGTTTATTGAAAGCAGCTTGACTGAGCAGTGGTAGCATCTCTGTTTATATCATAGCAATGCTGGGTGTCTTCATAAAATGATTAATATTGAGAAAAAGTGTGGAATGTGCAGATCAGGAGAGAAGAAATGCTGTCCGGTGATTGTCTTGTGACCAAGAGATTCCACTGAGTGCTGGAACATCCAGTGTAAATTTTTAATTTTTCCACCAAGATTCAGTGAGCTTCTGTGACTCAATGCTCTTATTTTTCTGCACTAAATATGAGGAGCAAATTTTCTATTCTGCTGTTGGGTGTGAAGTTGTGCTCATTCTTTCTGTCATGGTGATCTCAAAAGGCTTACTGGGATTATTTGAAATTGGCACTCTGCAGCCTATCCTCCTTTTTGACTGCCTATATCCCCAGTATATTCATTACATCCTGCATTTTGCCTGTAAAATGTCATTACTTCACAAAATGACCACAATTCCCATCACGCTGGGGGAAAATATTGTATTTTGGTCACTTGGTAGGTACCCAGCTGATCCTTTAAGTGGAATAAAGATTAGGAACCTGAAGAAAAAAAAATGCAAAGATGAAGCTTCAGGTGCCAGAACAATGCATGTGTCCTGCAAACTGTTCTGTATCACTGTGGGAGCTCTGAGACAAGCATCCAGCAAGCTGCAAGAATCCTCTGTCTACACTGAATCAAAGAAAACAACAATGAAAATGTTATAGATAGAATGTTACACTTTTAAGAGTAGACCAGTTTTGAATATTCTTTGTGTATCGTAAATACCATAGTAAGTACGAAATCTGACCACTATATCATGATTTAGTTTCAAGGAAGGTTTTTGTGTTTGTTTATTGCTCTTTCCTGTTCTGTTTCTGGGATCAAAAATTAAATAGTCTCATCAGCAGGTGAGAAGAAAGGAGGCCAAACAAAATTTTGCAGTGAAAATGGAGATTTAGGTTATCTTTTAATTTTTAAAGTAATTGCATTAGAAGCTCTTAAATTTGCAAACAGAATGCAGTGCAATATTGCTTCTTTTAATTAAGCAATTATTTGCATCTTCATGAAAATCTACAGGAAGGATCATAAGGAGAATGCAGGAAACTACAGGCCTATCAGCCTGACCGAGGTGCCAGGGAAGCTTATAGAACAGATCATCTTGGGTGAGATCACATGGCATCCTGGCTTGTGTTAGAAACAGTGCAGCCAGCAAGAGCAGGAAAGTGATCATCCCCCTGTAGCTCTGGTGACACTGTACCTTGAGTAGTGTGTTCAGTTTGCGGCATCTCACTGCAAGAAAGACACTGAGGCCCTGGAGCTTGTCCAGAGAAGGGCGAGAAAGCTGATGTAGGAACTAGAGCACAAGTCTTACCACAAGTGTGGCTGAGGGAATTGGGATTGTTTGGTATGGTTAGGGGAGACCTTTATCACTCTCTACGACTCCCTGAAAATGGAAGTTGTAATGAAATGGGAGTTGTCCTTTTCTCCCATGTAAGTAGCAATAGGACTAGAGGGAATGGCCTCAAGTTGTGCCAGGGGAGATTCAGATTGGATGTTAGGAAAAATGTATTTTCTGAAAGAGTGGTCAGGTGCTGGAATGGATTGACCAGGGAGGTGGTTGAGTCACTGTCTCTTGAAGTGTTGTACTAAGGAACGTGATTCAGTAGGGAAATATTGGTGGTAGGTGTATGGTTGAACTAGATGATCTTGGAGGTCTTTTCTAACCTTGGTAATTCTATGAAAATCTGATAAGAATTTTGAACTCAGTGACGTATAAAATGATTGGGTGTTGTACATCCAGATTTCTTAGACAGCTATGGAAGTTTCTGTTCATTGTTTACTCAAATGGCTTAGCAATTGTTTTGGAAAATGTGATGTCAATAAGGTTTTAATTATTTATTTGTTTGTATTTACTTTTACAGACGTTTACAGCTTGGTGCAATTCCCACCTCAGGAAAGCAGGCACACAGATTGAGAACATTGAGGAGGACTTCAGAAATGGCCTCAAACTGATGCTGCTCTTGGAAGTTATTTCAGGTTGGTTTAAGTTTGCCATGTTTGCTTCTCTATTGTTCAGAGATGCAGTCACCAAGGTACACTGAAAATGCTTCTGAATGGGACGGGAATAGCTCATGTTCTAGGCACACAATGAGAGTGAAAAAGGGAAACAAGTTTTTTTATGAGATTTTGGTGGAGAAGGTTTTAAAATGATCATTTTTTGTGAAATGGAGAGTCATATTGTCCAAAATAATTGGTTTTCATGGTCATCTAAGAATGTAAATTCAACCAAACATGTCAATTTATATTCTGAAATTGGCTGATCTACTGCCCTGAATAAGGATTCATGGCAGTTAAGTTAATTAGTTAAAAGCTATCAATCTTGGTCACATTTGAGAGGATGCTATGGCTACTCTGGATAGAGTCCAGGTTTTCTTTACAGTTAGGCAAGTAATGGTGGTGAGAATATCCTTCCCTCTGATTGATAAAGTACTGTAAAGTAGATGGTAACACTGAAATAGAGTTCTAGATACAGTAATCACTTGCATGCTTTCAGTGTTCAAATCACACTCGTTCTTGAGTTCCACTCACTTGAGTGTCTGTAGCCAAGTGTATATAACATGAAGCACATTCATTTTGTTATTCCGTAGGGGAAAGGCTACCGAAACCAGACAGAGGGAAAATGCGCTTCCATAAAATTGCTAATGTCAACAAAGCTCTGGATTACATCGCCAGCAAAGGAGTGAAACTTGTGTCAATTGGTGCAGAAGGTATGTAATAGAGCTTGACGGTGGGCCTAACGTAGGTTTTAAGCACTCACATTGCAGAAGTCTTGATAGAGACCCTGGTTCAAGTTGTGTTAGCTATCTATGTGTGACTCAAACAGACCTTAGTACTGATGGCTGGCTTATATCTCTGAAAGAACAAGAGATGGAAATGTGTGGATACCTGAGGAGAGTAGGGGCATGATTGTGCTCTAAGATTTGTTTCTCTTTGAAGTTAAATTGACTTGTCTGTAATTGTTTCAGTGGGTATTTAAATGACAGTTTGTTCATTTGGAGCTTTACTTTTTTCCTATATGTTATTAAAAATGTTAGAAAGAGAAGGTTGGATTCTGGAGTATGCTTTATTGAATCTAAGATCTTTTTTTACCATTAGGAGCTGGGACTTATTTCCATTTCATTGTGTGCATGGGAGGTATGCTTCTAAGATTCAAATGTAGAGTTAAGGGAGTGATCAAAAGAAATTTTAGCATCCTGAAAGACTGAACATAAGAAGAAAGTGGGGTGGAATTTGTTAAATAAAGTTGTTACTTCGTTGATGTTCTGCTGTGCAAGTATTAAAATAAAAACATGTAGCTAGCTAAATTCTGGTAAATGTAAACTGAGCAAAGGAAGACAGGCTCTGACTGCAAGTGAACCTAGGCCTTCCATGAGATTCAAATGATGTTATAAAAAAATGCAAAGCACAGAATTGCGGGGATTGGAAGGGACCTCAAAAGATTGAGTCCAACTCCCTGCTAAAGGAAGTGCTTTACAGTAGGTCACTCTGATAGGCGTCCAGGTGGGTCTTCAGTGTCTCCATAGGAGAACCCATCACCACTCTTTGCCAGTGCTCTGTCACCCTTACCTTAAGGAAATTCTTTCTCATGTTAGTACAGAACTTCCTATTTTCAAGTTTTAAGCTATTACTCCTTGTTCTATCAGTGTACCACCAAGAAGAGTCTGGCCTCATCCGTTTGCCTCCCACTTCCCTTTAGGTATTTCTAAACATTAATTAGGTCCCCTCTCATTCTTTTTTTTCCCCTTTCCTCATATGGGGGGTGCTCCAGGCCTTTTATCACCTTTGTGGCCCTCTGTTGATCTCCTTCTGGGAGATCCTTGTCTTCTTTGAACTGGGGAACCCAGAATTGGACACAGGAATCCAGATGTGGCCTCATGAAGATAGGGAAGATCACCTGTCGGGCTGCTGGCTGTGTTCTTTATGGCTGTAGAATTATCTGGTCCATGCATCTGTAAAAGCAATGGAAGAATCTACTAGCATTCGATGATTCTACAACAGATTTACCTAGCCCTCCGTAAATATGTTATGGCTTTGGATGCAGTGCTCCAAAGTCCGAAAGAAATGGAGTTTCTCAGGGCAGAGCATTTGGACTGTCTGGACTCACCCTTAATTCGTTGGTGTCTGAAGCGTGTGAGCCATCTGAGTCCAAAATCATGCCATCTATTTTCAGACACATAACAGGAACATTTTTGGGACTATTATCATTAGTGGGTGTTGTAGTTTAAATTCATAGTGGTCAGCCAAGCTCCATGCACCCACACTCTATTGCTTCAACCAATAAGATGGGGAAGAGAATCAACAAGACAAATGTGAGAAAACTCGGTGGGTTGTGATGGCGACTGTTTAACAGACAAAGTAAAAGCTGCATATGCAAGCAGAGCAAAATAAGGAATTTGTTCACTACTTTCCATTGGTAAGCAAATGTTTAGCTATTTCCAGGAAAGCAGAGCATAATAGTTACTTGGGAAGGCAAATGCCGTAATGTCTGAATATCCCTGCTTACTGCTCCTTTCCCTGTAACTTTTATTGTTTGAACATGCCACCATATGGCATGCTGGGATTAGCTGTCCTGGCTGTGTCCCTTGTGTTCTCTGCCAACTTTTTGTGCACCTTCAGCCTCCTTGATGGCAGAGGAGTGTGAGAAACAGAAAAGACCTTGACTCTGTGGGAATCTTTAAGGTCCCTTCCAGCCCAAATCATTCTATGGCTTATGTTATCAATACAATTTTCATTACAAATCTGAAACAAAAGTACCATTCAAGATACTATAAAGAAAATTAACTCTATCCTAATAAAAATAGTACAGTGGGAAAAGAAAGGCAATTCCCAAAATCATTTCAGATCTCAGAAGAGCTCTAATGAATTTCAGAAGTCCTTGTCCCCCTCCATCAATTGTACAGATAGCCAGGGGCAGCTCAGTTAAATGAAGTGGAATGGAAAAAATTGCCTCTCCCCTAACTCTCTGTGGTAAAGGGTGTTTTAAGAATGACACGGCATTAAGCAGAAGGTACTGAAGAGAGAGTTTATGTATAGAAATGAAAATCAAACATACAGGAGCTTGTCTAATCAGTGTGGAAATACTGAGAATACGGAGTATAGAGCAAAAGAATGGTAGTTTCTGTCTTGTTGTGCTGGGACTCCAGCTCTTTCTGACATAAAACAAGAGTGTAAAAGAAGGTGACCTTGTGGTCCTTCTCTGTTCACAGTTTGCCCAGTAAGGTAGTGTTTTCACTCCTGAATTCTTCAGGCAAAGTTGTAGCATATAAACTGAGATGCATCAACTCATATCTGTTGCTGAGTGTAGCAGGCAGACCCTCTGCTCTCCTATATCCATCATTTTGCTTAATTATTGCTTTTGGCGGGGTGCTCAAAATAGAGAGCGGCACGTGAGCACTTCCTGCATCATCTGAAAACAAAGCACCTGTGTTTTCCCAGATTAACCATTAAAAAAGTTTAAGCTAATCCTGCTGCTCCCCTAGGAAACATCTGGTGTGAATTTAGACTGTCGAAATAGGTAATTCTCTCTGGAATGGAGAAGTGACAAGCAGCAGTAACCCATTACAGATACTCTGTAAGGTGGTGTCCATCCATTCTTTAATATTTCTTGCTGCTACGATAAAGGGAAAGATTAAGGGGATGTTCATGGCTGTGCTGCAGGCTCTTATTGCCTGTTTGTGGAATTCTCAATCCGTAACAAGAGAGGATTACAAGTAAAGCTTCATTCATTAATATTTTAAAACTATTTTAAAACCTTGCATGGAAGCACAGGAGAAAAATACAGTGTTACTGTTGTACAGCTTACAAGTAAAGAGAAACCTGTCATTGTAAGACATTGCACTATCTCAAGTATGGCTACTAATGCACATTAGATTACATCTGTGTGGGCAGGAGCAGATAGATTCGTGTGCCTTCCCCTCCTACTCTAAACAGACTGAACACAAAGCTAGCTTTGGCCGAGACAGGCTTAGTGCCCTATTAAGTTTATCGCATCCTTTCTGCTAAAGTCCTCCAAAGCACAGTGCTGTGCTGATGCAGCAATCTAGTCTTGCATTTGACTGGATATAGTTTCATGGTGTAGGACCTCTGGCACCAGTACCTGTTTAAATAGTCCCTACTCCCCTTTGTCTTGCATTCTTGCTCCCACACTTCTCTGCCCTACCCTAGCATTTGGGCTGACAACTGTTTTTGTGGCTGTCCTGGGGATTGGATCAGTAACCTGATCTGGATTTAAAACACATTCCACCTCTTTTTTATTTTGTTAGTTTTTTCAGCATTATTGGCTGGACACTCATTATAGTATGAGGGTGGAAAGTAATACCAGTAAAGAGGCAGAATGCAGATTTCTTGAGCAGTGTGTATTGTTATGAACATCTCAACCTCTTAACATACTGCCCATCAATATGGCATGAGCCATGTGGGCTTGTGTACACCCATCAGTTTTGGCATTCTCTGAGTTACATGGATATCTGGCATACTTTTTAATCTCCAGAGCATGAAAGTTTTATATCTAAACCTGCTGCAGATCAAGTTTTATTATATGAAATACTGAGTGGAGAGAACATAGACCCAAGAGGACCAACTGGCATTTAAAATCGGCCCCCCAAAAAAGATTAAGCTGACCACAAGGTTGAGGGGGATAAAGAAGTAGCTATGAGCCCTAATTATGTTTTGAGATTTTAAGACACTTGAGGTCTTTCAAAGCAAATGAGATAGTAATAGTGCATGGAAGACAGGCAAAGTCAGCTTAGAATTCTGGAAAATGAATGTAGAACCCTAAGAGGAAAACAGAAAAAACTAGCCGTTCATTTATAAAGTCGAGTTATCACACTAACAAAGCATAAATGTGATGGGTAAGATGTCTCCCATCACATTTGTTAATTCCATAGGTTCAAATGACAGCTTCTGTTGCATACTAGTACAAATTAGTGTGTATCTCAAGTCCTAGGGCCACCAGCTGTTTTGTTCTGTGAAAGTTGTCCCTGGATTCAGGCAACTTTAAAGTAGCAAAGTGAGTTCAGTTCCTTCTGGCACCTCTTTTGACATTCCATGTTAGACTGAGGAAATTCTTTCTGTTCCCTCCCCAGGAGAACATCAGTGGGCCCACAGGCAGCCACAGCTGCTCTACTTCTTGCGCGGGCCTGGAGGTGGCTTTCAGGCAAGGGAGCAGCTGGTGCCTTCCATGCCCCACTGCTCATTTGGTGTGACTGGAAAGACAGCCTGCAGCTCCTCTCCTACCTCCTTCCCTTCTAGTGCTGGACTCTCCTTATAGTCCACTGTGTTCTTTCAAGTTTGCAGACTGATTTTATGTTATCAACACACTGAAGTGTTTTGGTGGTGTAATTTTTGTAGTTGAAAAACTGAAGTGGTTTTGCTATTAGTATTACAGACAATGTAGGAGCACTGGATTCTGATTGGCTGAAGGGATGCCCCTGTATCTGTGAGAAGGGTTGGAAAAAATATATTGCTAGCGCCCCGTATACTCTAGCAGTCTTGAAACTAGTTGAAAACCCAAAAGTAATAGAATCATAGAATGTTTGGGTTGGAAGGTACCTTTAAGATCAT
The DNA here is from genome assembly GCF_023343835.1 of Lagopus muta. Taxonomy (NCBI): domain Eukaryota; kingdom Metazoa; phylum Chordata; class Aves; order Galliformes; family Phasianidae; genus Lagopus; species Lagopus muta. The sequence continues at coordinate 72,780,092 of NC_064434.1, forward strand.
CTGGTTCCAATCCCCCTGCTATAGGAAGAATCATCTCCCTCAAGTCTCTGGTTATGCTTCACTTGATGCAGCACAGGATACAGTTGGCCTCCTGGGCTGCAAATGCTCGTTGCCAACTCATGTTGAGTCTTTCATCTACCAGCACTCCCAAATCCTCCTTTGGGGCTGCTCTCAAGCCATTCTCCACCCAACCTGTGTCTGCGCTTGAGATTGCCTCAACCCAGATGCAGGACTTTGCACTTGGCTTTGTTGAACTTCATGAGGTTGGTGTGGGCCCACCTCTTATGCCTGTCCAGGTCCCTCTGGATAGCATTGCTTCCCTCTAGCATGTCAACTGCGCCATTCAGCTTAATGTCATCTTGCTGAAGATGCACTCAACCCTGCTGTTGTGAGAAAAAGAGGTTAAAAAAATCTCATTTTATATTTAAGATATTAAACATGAATAGACATCAGTGTTGTAAGACATCTACAGTCTCACGGATATGTTTCTTAACTGCTTGGCAGGAAGCCATATATCTTAGTCTCTGGAGGTGCTGTGTCCATTGAACTGTTCTTCATATCTAGCCTGTGCTGGTACCAAGGGGTAGAATTTTCAAAGGGGCCAAAGCAATATTGGTGGACTTGTGAATATCATTTTATTTATTTATTAAAGAGGTAATCTGAGTTATGGATTTTTAAGTCGTTAAAAAATTTCTGTCTCTCTGACAAATTCTTGTTTTCTACTTGAAATTGCTAATATTCTATAGTTACAATTTGGTGTAAAAGCATTTCTTTTTCCCAGTTCTTTCATATGTGAAAACAGCAAGACTGATAGTATTTAAGCTTTAAATATATATTTCCCCTTAGGCAATATCTATAGAAGTCAATCTGAAAGGTAACTTTCTGAGATATTGCTGGAGAACCGGCTTACAGCAGGGAAGAGATAAAGGGACCATAACCTGAGTAATCTTCAGTCCTACTGTCAGGGTAGCAGAAACACGAGTCTGTTGAAAAATGAATCCAGGTGAACTCTGTGTAGGCAATAAATTATGGTGGAAACATATTTATTAGATACATATGTTTAAGAGAAAAAAAAAATGCATTTAAAAATAATATTTTTTCTTTTCCACCTTAGAAATTGTTGACGGCAATGTGAAAATGACACTGGGTATGATCTGGACCATCATCCTTCGTTTTGCCATTCAAGATATTTCAGTGGAAGGTAAGTGTAATGCTACTATGTTAAACAGGAAATTTGTTTGTTTTGAGAAGAAAAGAATTACTTGAGCTCTTTTTACATCTTCTTATACTCTGGTGTCTGTTACAGAGACCTCTGCCAAAGAAGGGCTGCTGCTGTGGTGTCAAAGAAAAACTGCTCCTTACAGAAATGTGAACATTCAGAACTTCCATCTCAGGTAAATTTTCGTTATTTCAAGAGGTTAGAAGCAATCTTACATGTATTAAGTCAGGTTTTTTTCTCCACAGTTGTGTAGGGATATTTGACAGCAGAATTTCACTCTTCACTGTTAACGTGGCTTTCCTTCAAATTCTTATGATCTGTATTCAGAGTCTTATTTTGGTTAGCCTTCTGTGTTATTTACCCTGGTTTATGTTTATTAATATATGCCCTGGTGATGTTTATTTAAAAAAAAAAAGTCCCTACTCCACACAGAATGAGCATACAATGCTATTAGACTAATGCTATTAGAGTTCCTTGCATATGGGAATATCTAAGTACCACTGCATAATGGTTTAACAAATGATTACTTTCAAGAGAGCCACTGCTAGGTAAGACTGGTCTTGGCAAAAATGTGTTGAGCACACAGATATTTCATTTTGATGAATTCATTATTTTTTAAAACAATAATAAATAAGGAGCCAAGGAAGTTGGTAACTACCCAGCAGTAGCACTTTAAATATGTTCATTTTTATCATCAGGATCATTATGTAAGCTGCAAAAGCTCTGGCCTGTGGTTCTGCACGTTTAGTATGGCCTGCAAGGGGATCTCCAGACCATTCATAGGCTACTTGCTTTTGGGATTTCATTCAGCTGGTTCCTGTAGGTGTGTTGGTGATCTACCTAATAAAAAGATGTGATTTGCCATTTGCACTATTTAACCATGGGATTTTACATTCCCTGAAACCTCTGGAGTACTCACAAGGGCTCTGTATCACAACGATTTGTGTTTTTAGAATTCATTCTTCTTGTGAAGCTCCAAGAGCACATATACTGGAAGAGAAGATACAGTTCACGCATGCATCTGCAGATGAACAAATTTGATGTACAGTCCCTATATTGCCTTGAGAAATCTCAAATTTGCAATGTGTTATTTTCCTTGAAAGGATAGCAGTATATTTTAGTAAAGCTTTATGTGGATGCAGGGAGTAGTATAAATTATAGTACTAGAATCTTAGTTTTTATCAATACATGTGCTGGTTCTGACACATGTTGTGGTGAAATAATGTCGAACAGAAGTACCTTGATTGATATTTGTTTGTTTTTTTTTCTCTAATACAAATGCTTTACAGTAAAAAGTATCTTTCAGAGTAATTGCTTCTAGCTGAAAGGAACCTCTCATAATCTTTCCACATAGATGTTATTCACAGCACTATTCATTTCCTATTCTTTCCTTGAAAGGTAGTGGACATGAAGTCACAATGAAGTGTCAGACCTCAGGCCTGACCTGTCATGTCTGTAAAATGTTTTAAATAAACTAAGATAATTTTTTACTCCATACTTTTTAGGAGCATAGCGTAGTTGTGTCATTAAAATTATCTGCAATAACTGACATAGAAAAAGTCAATTACTTAAACAAATTCAAGTAAATTGAAGGTTTGTTCCCCTCTTACTTTTGCACACACATGCTGTAAGTATAATGGGTGACTGCACTTTCTTGAATGTATACTTTGAGCTATCCTGGAAAGTTGCTTAATTTAAGCAATTAAAATCAGGGTCTATTGTACATAACGTATACTGCCTAGAAAGTGTTATGGAATCGCTAAGTGTGTATAGACAACAGAATAAATCATGCGCTCTGGGAGAAAGTGTACAGTGACGAAAGCTCAGAGGAATGGGAGTTGACAGAACATAATTGTCAGGATTCAAGAGGGGGATTCCTGCTTGATTTTAAGCCTTGAGCAAGGATGAAACTGTAAAGTGCAATGACTATTCATTACTTTTCTTCCATTCTATTTTTTTTTCTGTTGTAAAGCTGGAAAGATGGCCTTGGATTATGTGCACTTATCCACAGACACCGACCTGATCTTATTGACTACTCCAAGCTAAATAAGGTCAACAGTCTGGATGGTAGAGCATGTTGTCCTGCAGTGATTTGGCTCATTTCTGGTTTGCTTGCTATGTTTTCTAAATGACAAGCATACTAATTCTAACTAATTTTCTATACTCGCTCCAAAAAATATTATTTGGAGGAAAGGAGGCTATGACAGTCTCTTGATCTTTTCTTTTCCATTACAATTACTTCAGTACTAATTGCAGAAAATCCATTTCTCAGCAGCCAGGTAGTTTGTCTTTTATGGCATGCTGTAAGGATGTTTAATCAAATACACCGGAATTCTCAATTCACATTTGATGCATAGTACAGGCCATTCTGCTATGTGTACACAGTAAATAACTGTGTAGATTGCAGAGCAATCAAGGACAAGATAATTAATTGTAAGATTGATCAGAACAAACTCTACCCTAAGAATATACAATTGTTAGGATTACATAGAAAATGTCCACCAGTTCTTACTTAATATTTCATTATACTTCTAACTACCCATCCAGAAAGTGCAGAAGAGTTAGATACCATAACATATTTAGGTAGCATCACATGGGGATTACAGACCCATTTTGTTACGTGGAAAAATGTATCTGTTCTAAAAGATACAAACTACTTTGGTTTAAGACTGAATAATGAAAATCAAGTAATCATCTTGGAATTTCTGGGTCATTTCTGGGTATTCCTAAGAATAAAAAATGAAAAGACAGTGTTGACATTTTGTGTTAGATCTCAATAAATTCATATGTTTTTCTTCCTCCAAAATGAACGTATTTTGGATTCTTTTGTAAATAACAGTGAAACAGGAAACTTAATCATGGATTTAATTTGTTGAGTGCCACTTCTAGTTGGTGAAATTGGTAAACCATAGATAATATCTTTCATTCTGTACCCCTCTATGATAGATTCTTTTTACTAGTGGAATCATCTCTTATGAGAAAGCCTTTTGTGAGGCAAAAGATGATAGAAAGAAGTAAGACAACTTGAAAACTTTGTCTGCTTTATTATATGTTAAATTTATCTGGGATCCTCAAATTTTAGTGAAAATTAACTAAACACACAGTGTTTAATTTAGGCAGTTGTTAAGACAACTGCAGACCTGAACGAAAGGACAAACAATAAACTGTCAGTACCAGATTATTCTCTAATTCTATATGCATACTTTCGTGTGGATGGACAGATGCATGGAGTAGCTAAGCTACCTGTCTCTGTATGTGTGCTCAAGCACGGCACAAACAGGTCAGTCTGATCGCGTTTGTGCTAAGAAAAATGGAACACAGTACAAAAAACTTCTTGTCTACATATGAGTGCTAAGAAAAGGGAATAGCGCATAAGGAGATCTGCTTCAGCATTAATATTTCCCTTTTAGAGGCTTCCAAAATAAGAACAGGTCAGGTTTCAAATTGAGGCTGAGCTCTGGCACGTAAAGCACATGCAGAAAAATCCTAAAATAGATTTTGCTTTTCTGACCTGGCTGCATTTGACTGACTACTCCTTTTGGTTACATTAACAGCTGTCTTGGTGCCCTGTTTCTTGGTTTCTTATCTCTTGCATGCTGTCTTTTATTTTTCTCACCAATGTGCTTTGTGTGAATTTATAGCTGGAAAGATGGCCTTGCTTTCAACGCCCTTATTCATAGACACAGGCCCGATCTTCTTGACTATGACAAGTTAGATAAGGTATTTCTCTAGTTGTAGCAGAGACTTTTAGTTACTGTGGCTTATAGTTTTGTTTAAAAGTATGGGTGATTGGAATCTTCAGAATCTGCTGATATTAAATAAAATTATTTCTTTATGGAGCAGCATTTACTCATGGATGTAGTACCAGGCACAATAGGAGGTGCCCATCACCCATCCATAAGCAAAGTGTCTTAATAAAGTTAGTAGGTCTCAGATTTAGTGTATTTCTTCCCATTTAATTTCAGTAAGAATTTTTGTACACACATTTAGTAAATGTTGTATTACACGTAGTGTCTGGTGTAACAGCAGAAATAAGTTAATGGGTTTAAAATATTGTCCAGATTTCTTCTTATGTCAGTGATGCTCAAAACTGCTAAATGATGATGAAGTGAGAACTTACGATTAGAGTCTGTGTTCCACTATAACCAAATTGTGAGGGCGTTATTTCTTATGGTATCTGGCACATATATGTGAAATCTAATAATTACTCCCATTGCTTTATAACTAATCTTATTAAGATCATTTCAAAGTAACAAAAGAAGCATGCTTGAGTGTAGATCCTTTTACAGGGAATGTTTGTATTCAAACAGAAGCCCTGTAAGTTCACTGCAGCAAACTTGTTAACTTTTTTCCAGTCCCCTCCAGCTTCTTCAATTTTGTTTCTCTGCCCTGTCTTTCTGAACTATCTCTGTAGACGTTGACATTGTTCATAGTAGCTGTGATCATTTAGCAGTTTTTGAATACTTGAAAATAATAATAGCATTAATGTCATGAACTGTGATTTCACATAGGATATTTTTGCTCCAAGCTGATATTAGAAGCTTGACTTAATAGCATCCCTCATCTGACATGGTCTTCTGTTGTCAGCAATTGTTGTCTGTAGTGTAAGAAATGAAATATGTGCTGTTTGACTGAATTTTCCTCACTGCTTCCTTTCTTTTTCTTTCAAAAAACAAAATCAAGATCTCTAAACAAGAGAAAACTCTTGATTTTCAACAGCTCTAAGATTCGGCTTACACACATTACTTTCAAATTTGGTTATCCAAGTCAAAACTAGGAGATTTTGCTCTTTTTGGGTAGTTCTGTTTGTGGTTCCCTTTTTCCAAGCATACACTGGACCAGCAGAGAAATTGTTATCTCAATAGAATTTTTATCACTGTAATACAGTGTTTACTAAGTGTCAAAGTGTGATGAACTAATTTTCTGATGAACAGTCTAGTATACCCTACTGGAGCAGAGACCTTGACTGTATGTTTTACTGCAATGCTTCATTCAGAATTAGCTCTTTATGACTATACATTGCATATATTATCTACGTTTCCCTTCAAAATGTATTGGAATGTATATAGAATTAGAGAGTTCTAGTGTCTTATTAATATTCGCCTTTGAAGGAACAGTAATAGATAGATCAAAGGGCCATAAACCCATACTCTGCTTTTTGTAGAACAGTAGCTGTGATTCCCATTAACAATTGGGAAAAACAGAGTAAATTTTAGTGCACCTACTGCAGTAGACTTGCTTCAAAGAAAAACCTGTATTTTTGACTTGTGTTTTCTTTTTCCATATAGGATGACCCCATAGGAAATATCAACCTTGCAATGGAAATTGCTGAAAAACATTTGGATATCCCTAAGATGTTGGATGCAGAAGGTGAGAGCTATAGTGAAGTTTGCATTACTTATAAGAGATCATAAAACTTATGTTGTTTTGTATCTAGTAAATTTTCAACATTCTTTCCCACATAAATGGTCATAGAGAAACTTTTCTGCTTTGCTTTCAAAGTCTTTTCCTTCTTGTTCTACGTATACTGGATAGCTCCATGCACTTTTTCATAATGTCTTTTTCTTCTGCTGTGTTTGTACTTATTATAGCACTTTGGACCAAAAGTTCAGCATGTGGTTCCACTGACAAATGAGGTTCAAATATAGAACGAAAAGATAACCCTTGCCTATAAGAAAGTATAATCTATGATTAATAAAGATAATACAACTGTTAGCAGCTTAAAGCATATTTACATTTCCAAATGAGAAGACCAGGAAGAAATAGAAGTACCTTCGAAAATTTACTACTGATAACATCACTTCTGTGAAAGAGCTTGGTTGAGGCAAGCTTGTTTTCTTCATATTTGGAGTCATATAATGGTTTGGGTTGGAAGGGACCTTTAAGATCATCCAGTTCCCAACCTCCTACTATAGGCAGAGACGCCTCTCTCTAGACCAAGTTGATCAAAACCCCATCCAGCCTGGCTTTGAATGCTTCCAGGAAGAGAGCATCCACAAACCTCTCCGGGCAACCTGTTCCAGTGTCTCACAACCCTTACAGTAAAGAATTTCTACCTAATGTCTAGTCTAAATCTACTCTCTTCCATTTCAAAACCATTTCCTCTCATCCTGTTTCCTCCTTACCTTATAAAGAGTCCCTCCCCAGCTTTCCTGAAGGTAGCGGAAGACTGCTATAAGGTCTCCTTGGAGCCTTCTCTTCTCCAGGCTGAAGAGCCCCAACTCTCTCAGCCTGTCCTTGTAGGGGAGGTGCTCTAGCCCTCTGATCATTTTTGTGGCCCTCCTCTGGATCTGCTTCAACAGCTCCATGTCCTTCTTGTGTTGGGAGCACCAGTTCTGGATGCCCCAGATCTCCACATGGGGTCTCACTCTTGTCTTGATGCAGCCCAGGATACAGTTGGCCTTCTGGGCTGTATACGTGCAGCTCATGTTGAGTTTTTCATCAACTGGCACTCCCAAATCCTTCTCCTCAGGGCTGCTCTCAGGCCGTTCTCTACCCAACCTGTATCTGTGCTTGGGATTGCTCCCACTCAGATGCAGGGCCTTGCACTTGGCTTTGTTGAACTTCATGAGGTTGGCATGGGCCCACCTCTTATGCCTGTCCAGGTCCCTCTGGATAGGATTGCTTCCCTCTAGCATGTCAACTGCACCATTCAGCTTAGTGTCACCTGCAAGTTTGCTGAGGGTGCACTCAATCCCACTGCCTGTGTCACCTACTAACATGTTAAATAACACTGGTCCCAGCACCAATCCCTGAGGAATGCCACTCAACACTGATCTCCAAATTAGACATTGTGCCATTAACCGCAGCTCTCTGAGTGCAACCATCCAGCTAGTTCCTTATCAAGTGAGTGGTCCATCCATCAAGTCCATTTTTGGACTTGACATTTGGACATTTATTTAAATATAAACTTTTTGCAGGAATCAGTTTTAATGAATAGCTTCATTATTTATTTTTTCCAATAATCTTTCAATCTGTCTACAAATAACAAGAAGATACATATTAACGTTTCCTGAATTTCTTCAAGATAACCAGCCTTTTGTACTCCTGGCAAAAAATAGTGCAACAATACTGGAATTTGCTTACACTAGTTCAAAGCATTCTTCTCCAAGAGACTGCTTCTGGTGACTTGACAGTAGAGTGGTGATAGCATGGTAATTATGCAAAACACACAAACTCATCTTGTTGGCTTCCCTTGAAGTCGTTGGCAGGAAAGTTATGCCAATGCAAGATAAGTTTGAAGTCCCAGTTTGTAACATAGTAATTGAATATTTTTCTTACTGTCACCTGCACAATTGGTTTTAATTTGATTGCAATTCTCCTTTGATGCTCCACTTAATTATTTTATTCTGAAACACTGTGCAAAGAATAAATGGACATGATAACTCCTTACTATTGAATATCTACTGTCATTCTCCTTTCACTCATTTTTCGATTGACTTTAGATGCAGGAAAAATTCCTGCCCCTCTTTTCCCCACTCTCACGCCCATCAGAATTCCTATATATTCTAGCCCTTTGTTTTATTCTTGATAGTTATTTGGGGGGGAATTAAATCATGCTTCTTCTTCCAGCACACTCATGAGTATATGTCATCAATTTTTACTGTTGTATTTTCAATGGAAATATGTTTTCTTCTGAACCATGTGAGTGATTCAAACCAGTAAATAGATTGGTCCTGAAGTTAGAAAATTTCTTGTTATTATTAAAATTGTCATCTCGTGTATGGATCTTGACACACTACTATCTTCTCACTTCTACAGTGGCAGAAATCTGTTTGCATAAGCAGTTTGCATAAGCATCATTCAACTATAATTGTAAAACCACTTTTTTCTGACTTTGTCTGTCAAGTAATCAAAAATGTCATTTTTTACTAATGCATTCAGGCCTCAGTCACAGTCTATGCTTTTAATCTTCCCTGTTCTGATAGGGATAAAGCTATCAGTCAACCAAGCCAAACTCTTACGTGATTTATACTGTTAACAAAAGAGACAGACTGGCTCAGGAATAGCAACATGTTTACTATCCAAGCTTTTCTTAGCACAAAATGTATTTCTGAACTGCAAGGATTCTGCAGGTTTCCAGTATGCATCAGTACTTTGTCAGTCACAAGGATCCTTTGCTAATATAGTGCATACTCTTACTTTGTGACTGTCGATGGCTGTATTTCTCGTAGTAGAATTACTGTTTTGATTTAGATGAAGTTGCTCTGGAGTGGCAGCGAAACTGAATCAAGTAGATCTACGAGCCATGCCATCTCTAGAAGTTTCCCCAAAACAGGTACTAGCAATACCTTTCTGAATAGTCTCCATCTTCAGATGCTATACCATTTCCAAGAGCCTAATATGTTTTCCATTTTTGATTCCTAAAGCTTAGGTATCTTCACAATGAAATCAGTAAACTGAGTCAGGATGAAGGATGATATTTTTAATCCTTGTAGCACTGAGCTGGCATCATCAGCATAATCTAATGGAGGTACCTCGTAAGAGTTTCTGAGCAGTAAACCCTTTTCTCTCTACACAGATGTAGTAAACACTGCCAGACCTGATGAAAGAACCATTATGACTTATGTTTCCTGTTACTACCATGCATTTGCTGGTGCTCAGAAGGTGAGGTTGTAGATAGATCAGATCTCACCCTCAACCTTCTTTGTCGTTTCTTTCAGCAATTTTTGTTTTCCCTCTTTTGATCTTTCCTTCACTAGTTCTTAGGACAGCATCTTAGATCCAAGCTCATTTCCTGTTGCCTGCTTTTCTCTGTGAGACACTGTCTCTGTAGAGCCAGTGGTAGTCTATCCATTTGTTCTGTAGATACAAACTTTCCTCTTTCTTCTTCCCATATATTTACTGATAATATCCAGTAGGTTTTTGGCATCTGATCACTGGAGTTGGTAGGACATTATTCAATGTCCTTTGATTGAACTTTTGTGCTTTGATTAGAAGCACTTTAAAATGTTAGAAGAAAATAAGATCATAGTGATAAAGCTATTCCAATAGCAGAATTGCATCTTTTTTTGCCTGCTGGATATTATTCTTGTTGCATATGTCAAAATCTTCATAACCGATGCTCAGAAAATGAATCCTTTTCTTATGCTTTCAGGATTGTTTTTTAAAATATTAAATACTCAATGGTAAGTGCAATCAATCAGCGGCATAAAACATCACTACTATACAAAACAGGGAAATATACAGGCATCTCAGAAGAGCTGGAATCATGTTTTAATGAGAAGAAGTACAAGTAGAAAAGGCAAGGCAAATCAGAGAGTTGGATGTATTTTAGGCATCAGTAATATAAGGAGTACTGACACATAAAGTTAAAACTGATCCATATGTAGCTTCCAGAGGAGATCTCCCCAGATCAAAATCTAGCTTGTCTTTTCTCTGTGTTAGTCAATGGAGTGTTCATACCGATTATTATGCAGATAGTCTTTCTAAAATTAAGGTAGTTTCCTCTGTGACAATACTGCAGGATCAAAAATTCCACATTTTTGGTAAGAATTTGTGTTGAATTTGTAGAGTATGGATTTTTTTTTCTGTCTATGCTCATTTATTTCAGCTTTGTATATTTTCCACAGTACATCTATGTACTCTATGTTCAAGAAAACATTAACAGTGACAACTATTTTGTGCTTTTATTTATTCTTCCTATCTTCTACTCCTTGTACCTTTTTTTTGTTTTCTGTTTTCATTTCTCCCCCATAATATAGATATTGTGAACACTCCCAAACCTGATGAGAGAGCTATCATGACATATGTGTCCTGCTTCTACCATGCTTTTGCTGGAGCAGAGCAGGTATTAATAGATTGTTCCTTCAGGTTGCTGTGTTCTTGCTTGTTCAACTTTTCCACTGGTTTATGTTTATAACAAAAAAAAAAAAACAACCCGCCCTCAAAAAACCCAAACTCACTAATTTTGTATTTTGTTGTTTTAATTAACAATTGCAAGTATTACTTGAGCACTAATATTTGTTTTTAACAAACTCTGAATGTGTTTTAAATGTCGTGCAGCAAGTTGAACCACTTTATTCTGATAGAAATTTGTGATTTTTAATGTTGAGTGTCTTTGTTCAGTGATTGTAAAGACTGTTTCAGAGAAAGTATTTGAAGTCACTGTGAAATGGAATTGTTTGTTGCTACATCAACATCTTACGCTTTTGCTGCATAAAAGCATGTTTGACTTTTGGAGACAGAGTATTCTTGGACTTACTTACTCATGCTAGGTAGTAACTTAGGGCTACCTGGAGATGTGAAGAGGCATGGGAGTTGTCCACAGCAGTATTTGCACCTGGCTCCTACTGAAGCCAGTAGAATTATTTGTAGACCAAAGTGTTGGTATAAGAAACAAGAACATCAACAGGAGATCTATCATACGGGATGATACTATAACAAATGTTGCATTTCTGACTTCTCTTTCTTACATTTCTAGACTACAAATGAACACAATTCAACTTACATAGAGAAAAAAATGCCTTAAAGTAGTTGATATTTTTCCTTCTTCCTCTGAGCTGAATTTCCCTTCCTATCTGGTAGGCTTCCTGCACCAGTGCTGTTGTGCACTCTTCCATCTGGGTTGTGCAGGTTTTGCTATTAATAGAAAAGAATGCTTCCAAATACTATTCTTAGTTGAGTGGATATACTTCAGATTCATATAAATATTCGTATAAATTTGTGATGTGGAACTATTATGTCAATTTTAAATATGGCAGAGCTACAGCGCTTTCAGAAATAAATTTGGCAGGAGCCAAGAAAAGATTTGTTGTCAGTAGTTAAGTTGTATCTGTTTCCAAGGATGTATGCGCATGTGGGTCCCCTGACTTGCATCCAGTGTTTCCTGTGTAGCTAACAAACAAAGTGTCTTTTTAGCGTGCTTTAAAAAATTAACCTAATAAGGTAACTTTAAGAATGCCCTAAGTTGCTTTTGAAAGTAAAGTATTTATTAAACAACTATAATGACAGTGTGAAATACCTCCTTGTATAGTAAGGCTTCATTGTATGACTCAGTGACTTCTATGCCTCATTTAAGACCACCAGAGTCTGTCAGTACAGAAGGAGGGTAACCTAGAAGCATAAATCAACAACTATATAAACCAATATGATTTTTATTTGCAGCTGCCATGTTCTCTTTCTTTCTCCAAGCCTGTGCCTGTCTCAGAATGTTTACAAGTATGTCCTGTTTATTTGCTATATTTTATAGGCTGAGACTGCAGCGAACCGGATCTGTAAGGTGCTTGCTGTGAATCAAGAAAATGAGAGGTTGATGGAAGAGTATGAGAGACTTGCAAGTGAGGTAAAGACAGCCTTTTCTGTAACATGGTGATAATTACATTGATGAAATACCAAAAGCTGAAAGATTCACGCACTGTCTGCAAGACTGAAAGTGAAAATATCATGAAGGTGAATCTCATAGTTGTAGGATTCAAAGTTCAGTATCCCCAAAATGTCAAATATCAGGTCATTCCTTTGCCACAGATTTCCTATGTGACCTCCAGCTAGTCATTCAGTCTTGTTTTTTTGTCTTGTTTTTTTTTTGTGCCAAAAAGGGTGTTTTGGGGACTGTCGTCAGGCTGCTTTAGGGCTACGCTTGGTGTCTCTGTAACATCCAATGATAGCTTCTCCTTCACTATACATGGAACATACAGTATTCTTTTACTCCAAGCATGCCCCTTGACTTTACGTACTGCTAGCTGCACCCAGACAGGGTCTCAGGGTGTTCACAAAACATCTGTGAACACAGGCAGCCAATGAATGATCAAGGCACACTGCTTGCATTGTTTCTGATTATTACCAGAAGATTGCTTTTTTTCAAAATACAGGTAATATAAATTTTCTTCACAAAGTATATACTGCAGACTTTATGAATCAGTTCCTCTTCTCTATTCTTGGTATACGGCAAATTTATTGTCTCAGGACTGCAGATACATAATGCACAAATGAGAGCTCCTTTGTCTTTATAATGTGCAACCTTCAAAAACATACAGAGATGATAGATACAAAGAGAGCAGTGCTGGATCGGTCTGCATAAAAATATTTACATGTCTTGAGTTACTTGATTGATGTCCATTCTGATTTATGAAGTATGACTACTGCAATACATCAATACCAATACTTTTGAAAGCGGCTAGAGATAGTAGGTAACTTGTGTTTTAATTAACTGAAGTTGCCTTACATGCGTGTCCATGTCCAGACCCTGAAGTCAAAGTATTTCCAGAAGTATCTAGAATATCTGAGAAAGTTAGGGTTATTGTTCTGTTGAGAAAATGTTGTTCTTACTTGCCATTAGGGCCCTGACTGCAACTGAAGTTAACAATAGTAAGATGGAGCAAACATGATTGAAATTTATGCATTCAATATCATCTGGTTTTTTTGGTTGCTCTTCCATTGCTTTAATTTCAGCTGTTTGTGTTGATTTGAAAGCTTTTAGAATGGATTCGCAGGACAATTCCTTGGCTGGAAAACAGGACGCCAGAAAAAACAATGCAGGCCATGCAGAAGAAATTAGAGGATTTCCGGGACTACCGCCGCAAACACAAACCTCCCAAAGTTCAAGAGAAATGTCAGCTGGAGATCAATTTTAACACCCTGCAGACAAAACTGAGAATCAGCAATCGACCAGCTTTCATGCCGTCAGAGGGAAAAATGGTTTCAGTAAGTAAAGGAGGCATCAATATTCCATTCTCCTTTCTACCGACATTCTCACAGAAATTTCAGTATGAAGGACTGAAGTACCATTTTGAGCCATCCTCAGGAACTTTGGTTTGCTGTGCTCTGTCAACATCAAACCGCTCTCTTAAACATCCCCTTTCATTCTAAAATCTGTCTTTTCCTTACATATGCTCCTCGCTCTTTGGAAACTTTCCTCAATAGCAAACTGTCTTGAGACAGAGCTATCTTTGGGCATGTTAGTTTACTAAACAACTATTTTTTTTTTTAATTTAAGCAAAACTTTTGCTCATCAGACACAGAGAAACAGCTATGGCTCAAAAAATGCTTCTGTTTTTTTTTTTTTTTCCCCGAAGATAATAATAATCTTACTGTGGGTCAGAACATTTCTTGTGGGATAAAGAAATAAAGCAAACCTGTATCTATACTCTGTTTTAGCACTGTACTTTTGTTGCTTAGATTTTACAAACAGATGGTTGCATTACTTGCAAAGGGTGGCTGCCATGCTGCATACTCAGAAAATAAGGGGTGTCTCACTTCAGTTTTCTTCTCATGCCTTTGAGCTTCTAAGGAAAATCACAAAACTTTGTACACCACAGAAAATGAAATTAATTTGTATTCCAGATAAAATAAGGATCAAATCTTCTTGATACTAATTGTTTTGTTATTGTCTGCTTCTGAGAGCACAGCACATTAATTCTGACAACAGACAACTACATCATAAAAGAACATGTACTTGGAACATGAGAGGTAAAACTAATGTATCATGAAGGCACTGAACAAACAATTTTGCTTGAAAACCATTTGTGTAGAGGATTCTTTCATGATCGTGAACTCACTTGGTTAGAATGCTTTTGTCAGGTGCAGTTGTTTGGACTATCTGATCTCCAGAGCTGCCTGACGACTGACATTTTCTATGATTCTGGTATTTGGCAAAATCTGGACATCCCGACTTCTCTTTTTGGAGGAAAACTGTGAGCAAGTCAGAAATCTGCAAATCTGGATAAAAAAGAGAGTGTAGTTTAATTCAGTCTTTCTCATATATTCTCTTAACAGGATATTGCTGGCGCTTGGCAGAGACTTGAACAAGCTGAGAAAGGCTATGAAGAGTGGCTGCTGAATGAAATACGAAGACTGGAAAGACTTGAGCATTTGGCTGAGAAATTTAGACAGAAGGCTTCCACTCACGAGCAGTGGGCATATGGTAAGCAGAGATGGCTTCTAACATTTTTCTCATTTTAACCTTCAAGGTTGAACTGTCAGCGATGGATGTTTGCCAGCCAGGGGCACTCTAGAAATTAGCTTGGACAGCTTTAGAAAAGTAAAATGCTAACAGATAAAATTGGAGGTTCTCTTTCCTACAGTCATGGTCATTTGTAGGCATGTTGCTAGTGAAATATAACTGTGAAAATCATACTCCTTTCTACTAAGGGAGTGAATCAAACCTAATAAGACTATCCAAGAAATGAATAAGGGCTCATACTGGTAATGCACTCCAATGTATTTGTACACCAGTGATCCAGCCAGGAGTGCAGTGAGTACAGAAATTCAGTTCTCCATTTTAAACTCAGAAATAAACCGGGATCTAAATGTGGAATTACTAACAGCTCTTCTGGTTGGTAATAATTCGGCCATCTTGATTTTTAATAGTTCACGTAAACTACATAATAATGGACTCACTGTTGCTTTGCTCCATACCCTGGATTATATCCCATGTGTGACTTTCTTTTTTAAAGATAGCCTAATCTTAGATGTAGTTGTAACGGCTACAGGACCATGCATTTGACAACACCAACATAAATTTGACAACACCAACATAATGCCATTAAGCATAGTGACAATAGTGACACTCTATCATCCTTTTTTTTTTTTTTTTTTTTTTTTTTTTTGGCCCTGACAGCCATTTTCCTGTTTCTGCCTCACATTTGGCTTTTTCCAGCTACAGTCTATTCACACTGTGAAAGTTAAACTGAGGCTATCCAATGACTCAATTGTTAGAAGCATGCATAATAGTAAAAAGTTACCAAACAGATACTAGAAAAGAAACCACAGTGTTTATCAGCCCTGTGAGCCCATTTTCTGAGGATGTTCTACTCTTGTTGATGTGGTATGGCTACTATACAGGGAAAAATTCAAATAAGCTTGTGCATAGCAAGTGAAACAATAGTCCCTTCTGGCTCTAGAATCTGCAGAGCTATGTAATGTCATATGGTGAGATACAGTTGTACAGGCTGTCTGTATAGATTATTGTCCAACACAGGAGTTACTGAGGAGCAATATTTCAGTTTCTGATTTCGTTTATGCTTCTCTTGCAGCTATGTTGGCATTTTCCACTTAAAATTCAGTAATTGATACAAGATGGAGCCGTGTGTCTCTAATCTAATTTTGGCAGGAAAGTGCTGAAATTAATTATGAATTGAAAAGCAGAACATGAAAAAGAGTAACAGTTCCTTAGTAGGAATGAAGCTAGCATAGCAGTGTGATTTCTGATTTTGAAAATCAGTGATACACTCTAAAAGATTTGTCAGAATAGTTTAGATCCTTAGTTTTTGCTAATATACCACTTTATGCCAGTTTCTCAAGTAATGCAATGCTAGCTATTTTAGACATATAATCATCTTGTGCAAGAATCAAGGGATTACTGAGAGATCTTTAAAAATATTTTACTTTCCTAATTAATACTGTTAGGCTGACAAATTGCCACTCATCTTATACATGTGCTTTTGACCATGCCTCAGCTAAAAGAAGTTGACTGAATTTACTGTTGTTCTAACCAATGAATTAGTAAAAACAGACCAATAATTTAATTTCCTGTTTCAGGCAAAGAGCAGATCTTACTTCAGAAGGATTATGAATCTGCATCTCTGACAGAAGTCCGTGCCATGTTAAGGAAACATGAGGCTTTTGAGAGCGATTTGGCTGCTCACCAGGACAGGGTGGAACAGATCGCTGCCATTGCCCAGGAGCTGAAGTATGTTCCATTTAAAGGCTTGCAGCTGCTGACATTTAACTTTGTGATAAACTCTTTCCAATGAATTTGATAGTGTCATAGGTACCAACGTAAGAATTCCAGAGATAGCTTCGTAAGTATATTATCTGAGCTGGTCACTGAGACCTTTCCCTCATCTCCCCTCTACTCCCAACCAAATATAGACGTGCAACTGACCAAAAATATTTGAAAACAAGCATTTTCAAATTCAATTTGAAGATAATCTTTTCTTTCTACTAATGAGACCATTGTGTGTTCATGGGAATGCTGGAGGTGTCTGTTTCTTAGTTCGTATGGTCTGCTGAGAGAGGTACTGCTTATAAATTGTAAACTTAGAAAATAATAGCCGTTAGACAAATTACAGATCAAGTATCTTCAATTTAATATCTGGTATTTTCCCACGAGTATATTGGTCCTTTGAAAAGACTTGATATCCTTTCTGTATCGGTCTTGGGTCATGCAATAACATCTCTGAAGATTTAATTGTCTCTTGTATGCTCCAAGGCAAGCAAACACACAACCTTTCCTCCTCACTCAGCATTCTATGTCCAGAGAAAAAAGCTGAGAACAAATTCCACAATGCATTTAGCTATATTGACATCAGCTAAGTTGTTCAGGGGTGTGAAAAGCCAAGGCCAGTGCCTGATAGATACTTTGTGGCAAGAGAAGCCTTGAGTGTTGGTGCAGTTACTGTAGCTAGATTCTGTCTTTATCGGTAAGCCTGGTTTTGTTTGCAGAAAAGCTGTTAATTCACATGGGCAGCACAGTTTTGTCAGCAAAGCTCTGCCCACACTGGCACGAATGTAGTGTTAGATAATGATGTCTCCATTCTGGTAAAGTCATTTTCATTTGTGCACCAAGCTAAGGACATTTGATTTTGTAATCTTACACAGTTAACTGCAGAGGTCTTGTACTGTAAATCAGTAGCAGTACTCCTGATCTTAACATCTGGCACACAATTAAATTCATTGCTCACCCACAGCACAAATCTGCAAAGTCAACAGGAACAAATGTGTGTTAGTGGTTGAAAGAGGAACCAGCATAAAATTCCCAGACTCCTCCTCGTGGCTTCAAGCCTCCAAGTTTCAGTTTCTTGATTCCTTGAATAGACAAAACAGCTAGTACTCAGCTGTGCTCTAAAGGTATTTGTTCCTTTTATGCTAGCAAATGTTTCTGAAACACCTAATCATTGTTAATTAAGCATTAGCTTTGCAAATGATAAAAATTTTGTGAATGTAGTATACGTAGCACAGCATCTGCTTACCAGCATTTTGAACCCTGTGTCCTTTACCTTTGCTGAGGCCAGTGAACACTGTATCCTGTCTATTTTAGGGTTGTCTCTTCTCAGTTGTTTCAGTAATTTGCTGTATGAAGTTAAACAAGATATCTGTGCCCTTGGCGCCAAAGGTGCTGGAAACCTACTGCTTTTAAGATGCTCTACTTTGATGTCTTCTCTAATCCATACAATACAGCTATCAGTACAGTATTTTCAATATTCAGCACTGGTTACTCCCTGAGACTTTGTAGCTCAGTAAGACTTACTGCTTATGGAGAATACTGAATGAAAGGTTATAAATGTCAAGTTTTATTATTGGCTGCAAGCAAATGGGCAGCTTCTGTTTAAATGTTGATTTAAATTATTTATCCACAGCACAGTTCTTCAGAGAGCCATTGAAATTATGGAGAAAAACTAATTTCTTTTTCCAGTCATATTTTTTTCATTGAAATGTTGAGCAATAATTGAATGCTAAAGGAATATGCATTGGCACCTTATCCAAAGCCTGATGAAGTCAACATGGGTATCTTATTGTTGGTTTTTTTTTTTTTTTTTTTTTTGGTCACTGGATCAGACCCTTACAGGAATCATCATCTGAGTCTAAATTACAAGTCAGTACACCTCAGTGTTTTGCTTTAGCCATCTCTTGTCTGCCTAATGTTACTATTTGAAACTGAATAATTGCTGTGTGACCTTGAACCACAGCAGTTACTTACAGCATTTTTTTATCTGCACTGGTACTCTGCTGCAGCAGTTAAGTCAACCGTGAGATAAAGTTGCTAAAAGTTTGTTGATTGGTGTGTGTGTGTGAAGCAGGTAATTGCAGCCACGATGCTGCTATAGGATTATTGTGTGTTCTAGCCTGTATAGAATTGGAAATCCTTGTCGGTGAAGTATGGAAAGACTTGGTTGGCACTGTATACAAGGCCGGAAAAAAAGAGATAGGGGTTTTTAAAATGGGACTTGCCATTAGTGACATTGCAAATGCTAAACAGAGCTAGAGTGAGTCATAATATGAAATGCTGAATTCACCTCTGGTCTTGTGTGCTTGTTTCAATGTTTTCAATAATCAAGATAATTTTTAGAATATCCACCACTTGTATTGTAGCAACTTATTTTCAGCCACAAAGACAACTATCTGTAGTTGTTTTGAAGAGTCTTGTTGCTTCTGGAAACCTGGGCTCAAATTGTGCTTACACGCATGATATTATAACATGAGCCTGGTTATGAAGCAGTGCTAAAGCATGGTGCTCAGCAGGTTATTTTTGTGACACTATCATGATTCGTAAAATGAGCTCATACTTAAATGCTTCTCTGAATCTGGACAAAATCTGACTAAATTTTTAATTTGTTAAAGGTAAGATTGAAATAAAAATAGTTTCAAGATTTTTAAATTCCGAAGGCTGTAGATCTCCAATGATTAAATAGGCTGTTCTCTTGGAAGTGCTGTAGCACATGTGCATAAGCGCTTTGTTTATACTTGATAAGAAAAAAAATGGTAATAAGTAAGAAATCCAGTGTCTTCACAGCTTCAATGCACAAATCTCCACATCCCATCCACTTAGTGAGCTCACAGCTCACACAGGATCATCACCTAATGGCCTCAATATGCTAAAATGCGAAAAATAACTTCCATCTTAAAAAGTTCTAGCAATAAAACGTCATAGCCTGTTTTATGCAAATGTCCAAGCTCCTGACTTAAAATTTCTTAACAAATACATGGTTTGTATTGCATTCCTGGAAGGCTAACAGAAAGACTTGCTCCAGAGGAGGAAGCAAGTATTTAAGTTAAGGAGTCCTTGTGTAGTGTGTTTAGTCCTTGTGGGCAGCTCTCTCCATATAGATAATGGGATTTTTTTGCAGTTTTGAGGTTTTTTTAGTTGCTGTGGTATTCTATTTTCACTTGTTTTGATCATTTCTTGCTTTCAAAGATTAATTGATTTCAGCATGTCTGAGGCCTCTTTTAGACAAAATGATCCAGATATTTCTCAGCTTTATCCCTAACCATATTGTTCCTACCAAACTTAAAGGGAAAAAGATAAGCACTGTCCCTGGCCTATGGTGTACCTTCACAGAGGAAAACTGTCTCTGTGATTCTCTAAGTTAGTGGAGGAAGCGATCTGAACACTCCTCTTGCCACTTGCCTAGAGAAGGACATTCAAAAGGATAGAACAAATTATATCTGCATTTAACATCTTGTTCAAGCCTTAGAGTAAATCTTAGCTTCACATTGCCATATGGTCACTTAATCACAATCTCTGCAATGCTTAGTACTGTGCAAAAGGTCCTCAAGGAGAGCAGCCAAGAGCTAAATTCAGTGGATGATGACACACTAATAAAAATGAGCTTCTAAAGTGCCTAATGCATATTTTATTATGATCATGATGGCTACAGCAGAACCATGCGGATTATCTGTCACTGAGACCCAAAATTCTGTTTGAAATGGTGTAGAATCTCCTGACAGAGCTCAAAAGTTATTGCAGGCGGCATAGTAAGTAGTTTTCTGTCAGGATAATAAAAGCGTATTAAGTAGTTGAAAAAGCAGTGCTAACTGCTACATGACTTTTGGGTGGACTAATTTGCGCTGGCAGCAAACCTGACTCTGGAGATTCCTGTACCTAAACAGTTCTAGTGTGTGAGAGAAAGATGAAAATTGTTTCCTGCGCTCCAGAGCTGGGCAGCCCCTGTTTAAGGTGGATTATGCCTTGAACACAAGCTGAGATCTGTTTCTCTGTTAAATGCATAGGTTGCTCTGAAAGTAATGCCTCCTATTTATTCCCATGAAAACTACAACAGGTACAAAGAGCATAATAACACTATATAATAGAGCAAATTCTCAGCTACAAAACACTATTTTTCAACATAATCACCATCGTTAGCTGTGCATTTTCACCAGTGATGAATAAGAGTCTGTACAACACACTTGTGAAAATCTGCACCAGTGGAGGTGACCCACTGTTGCTATTACCATACCTGAAATGCATCACCCACTGCCTCATTGCTCACATCCACTGTTTGGTCTCTATCAATACTCAGCAAGTATCAGTGAATGTCAATGGGTGCAACTTTTTTTTCCGCATTGAGGAATTCAATTCCACACCTTTGCTTCATACCCACTTCCATGTCAGACACCGTTCTGTCAGACTGCCCCTCCGGTGCCATCTGTCACACAGCAACAACATGTAATGGAATGTTGGCAGGAAGATTCAATTTCTACTGCCTACCCCTAACTGCTACTGACATTGTGGACCAACAGAATAAAATAGAAGGCATTGCTTTTGGAGCAGCCCTTATAGCTACACAATGTGTTAGTCTGGAAAGAATCACTGGATTATTTAAAATAAAGCTAATATATTTCAGGCCATTTAGTTTAACACTACCAATCTACAGGAACTTGATAAAGCCTCAGACTGAAGGAGAGGTTGATTCTGTTTCTGTGCTGTGCTTCTTGAAACGTACCATGTTTAAACTGTACTTGTCTACATGCAACATTTGCTTACCTGGAGGAGAAATACTGCATAAAAATAGAGGAGAAGAATTACTGAGGGGCAGTGGAATAGCATGCACAACTGTTCCTGTGTCTCAGAAAGCTGCTCAGACTTTTGTCTTCACTTTCTCTTAGTGAACTGGACTATCACGATGCTGCAAGTGTCAATGATCGATGCCAAAAGATATGTGACCAATGGGACAGCTTGGGAACACTTACTCAAAAAAGGAGAGAGGCACTGGAGGTAAACAATATAACAATGATCAGTTTAGCTAAGAGGATGAATTTATACTTAAAAGAAATGACTAAAGCAAGATTAGCAGATTTAAATTGATTTGCAGATAGATTACAATATCAAAAACAAGGCATTTCACGTGCTAGCCTTGAAAGGTACACATCCCTTTTAATGACTGATACGAAAATATCTTTAGTACTATTGCCATAAAGCATGTGGTGAAATCACTCAATTATATAATCATTTGCTTTTGAAAAAAATGAAGCATGACTCTGTTCATAGGAACGAATATTAGCATAGAATTAATTCTTGCCTTTAATAAAAAGGAATTTACCTTTTCCAACCTATACAGAGGACGGAGAAATTGCTTGAAACGATTGATCAGCTTCACCTGGAGTTTGCCAAACGAGCTGCTCCTTTCAACAACTGGATGGAAGGTGCTATGGAAGACCTACAGGACATGTTTATTGTTCACAGCATAGAGGAAATTCAGGTAAATGGTTGTCTTTTTTTTTTTTTTTGTCTTAGTCATAAGAAAGACAAGAAATGAAATTTTTCTTTCTTGGAGAGTACGACATAGGCAGGATATTCTATCCTGACATTTACATTGTGATAGATGATATCTATAATAAATAAAGTTATTTCTTGATGGGCATGAAAGTTTTCTAAAATTGTAGAAGAACCAGTAGTCTTGATAAAGTTAATGGTGGGTTTTTCATAAATGTATCTACGTGTATTATTTCATGTACTTACAGATACATGTAGACAGGATGTCTGGGAGTCTGAGGGAAGGAGCTGTGCTTCTTTACAGCAGACCTTTCAGATGCTGGAAGGAAAATTAGAGTTTTCATGCTCTCCCTCTCTGTTTCTGATTTTAGAGTTTAATCTCTGCACATGATCAATTTAAAGCTACTTTGCCAGAGGCAGATGGTGAAAGACAGGCCATATTGTCAATCCAGAATGAAGTTGAAAAAGTTATTCAGAGTTACAGCATGAGAATAAGTGCAAGCAATCCTTACAGCACTGTTACTGTGGAAGAGATTCGTACCAAGTGGGAAAAGGTAATGTATGCTAAATGCATAAAAGAATGATGTAACATAGTATTTTGGTTTAGGAATCTGAGACTATTCAGAGAACTTAACAATAAATCTGTCAATTTTTCTAGATCATTAGATGCCAAAATGAACCAATTTCTGTTTTAAAACTGGTGGAACTGGAACAAATTAACTATTTCCTCTTAAATATGTTTACTAATGTGGACAGTGGAAAGAGGTTGCAGCATGATAAGTTATCACTTATTTCACTAGAGGCATATTAAATGCAATTAAACAGAATTTGCATCCATAAAGTAAATTGAAAGTAATAGATTGTATGAGAAGCTGATGTTGGGATGAAAGAAGTAGTAAAAAGATGTTAGCTTTCATAATATATTTTGAAATATTTCAGTAATTTCATACATAGATTTCTGGTTCTGTAGTCTACAGTTTTGTTCAATCATATTTGTAGTTACATTGAGAACAAGAACCCAATTGTAGAGACTGTTTCTATTGCTGTCAACAACAAAACTTTCACAGGTTTCATCTGCATCTAAATGAACTCTGTGATCAGTAGTGTTAAATAAGCTGTCTTTCTGTAATTTGTCCTGTACCTCACTCCAACTCCACTCATGCTACTCATACTGTTGGTATTCTATATATTCCTTTACAGTTTCCTTGTAGTATTTCTTACTATTCCTCTCCTAAATTACTTGGAACTTCCTACAGTATGCTCCCCATTTATTTGCTGGGCTCATTTCATAATGTTTCCTGCTCCCGTCACTCAGTATTACTTATGACTTCTTTTGGCTTCTTGATGAGGCAAGAAAAATGTATTGGTGCTAGTACAGAGAAGATGTTTGGGCAGTGGGTAGGCCAATGGTGCTTGCCAGAACAACAGAAAATGGCTGAATTCTTTTTCTCAGTATAAGCAGTAGTTCACGTGTCTCTTCTACCTAGTTTCTGCTTTTCACAAAAGCTGTAAAAATCTAGCATCTTTGGGACCATTAATGTTTTGTCCAGTAAAACTGAAATGGGCTGTTACCTTAAAAAATTACAGGAGAGGGATTAAAGAGAAACTTTATTTCCTTAGGAAGCAAGGCAGATCATTTGCTAAAGGTAAATGATTTTGTAGAATATATGAATTTACAAAATACCTAAACTTATGCGGACAAAGATGTGATCTTTGTGGGTTATAAATATCATGCAATAAGGACTAAATTCAGAATGTCCCAGGGAAGTCTAAAAGGGTAAGTCAAAAAAGTATTTGCAACATATGAGACATCTTCAGGTATACGTGAGGGGTAGAGGGTGCCTCATTATCCTATCTTAATGGCTCTGATCGAATGAAATATTTTCCACTGTTTATTCTTGGAACTGTTCCTTAGAGATCAAATTTTCTCTGTGCTTCCACAGAAAAGCAAAATATCTGCTCTAGCAGCAGTTCAAATTAAACAATCCTCCTGAAGTTGAGTCTTGGCAGAGGTGAGAAATTGAGTCTCTCTAGTCAGGATGCCCAAGACCATGGGAGCAATTTTTTATGTTAGCACAGAAGTAAATATAACAGTGATAGTTTTTCTGGCTTGCTCTGATGTTAATCTTCAGGTCAATAAGAAAAATTAATAACTGTAGGGCTTATTTGTTCTGCTTGTTTTAGAAGTATTCAGTCATGAATGCTCACACTTAATGCTTTCTCATTGTAACAGGTGAAACAGCTGGTACCTCAGAGGGATCAATCCTTGCAGGAAGAACTAGCCCGCCAGCATGCCAATGAGCGCCTGCGTCGCCAGTTTGCTGCTCAGGCCAACGTCATTGGGCCATGGATCCAGACCAAGATGGAAGTGAGTATCAGACACTCATGCAGAAGCTGATGAATAAAGTGTTTTATCAATTGTTATCTTTGTTGTATGTACAAGGCATCGGCAATGTCCGTGATAGTTTGCCGGCTGTTTAATCACAAAGAATTTAGTACCTGTTGATTCTTAGAACTATAACATTGTATGAGTGGCACCCTTGATGGTTAGTAGGATATGTAGCTTTGAAAAAAATATGACTAAACAGCTATTTTGCCTCTGCTCTTTCCAGAAGAATTTTGGGATCACCAGCAACTCAATATTAATTCCAGAAATAAACGAGTCACGTTTTTTTTTTTTAAAATGAGCTTTCTACAGTAAAATTTGTCATCTCTGTATGAAGATTTTATTACTTTTGCTTCTTAGTCTGAAAATATTAAATATTTTTGTGAATGCAAGTCAAATTAGAAAATCTGAAGCTTACATTTTGCGTGGTGGGGGGGTGTCTCTTTGTAGGAAATTGCCCGCAGCTCTATTGAAATGACAGGGCCTTTGGAGGACCAGATGAATCAGCTGAAGCAATATGAGCAAAATATCATTAACTATAAACACAACATTGATAAACTGGAAGGAGATCATCAGCTTATACAAGAAGCCTTGGTGTTTGACAACAAACACACCAACTATACTATGGAGGTAAGCATTTCCTCCATTTTGTACTTGATAGCTCGTTTTGCCATCTTCTTCCTTACAACTGCATTCCCTGATCTGAAGACATGGCTATGAAGGTTGAGATTTGGCAGACTTTCTGGTAATACTGTGAAAGTTTTTTGTCACGCATTTTATTGTCACGCATGCTGATGAGAATGGCCTAATGCAAAACTGAGACATAAGATATTTTTAAGAGCCCTTCCTGGGTCTGGTAAAGGTGGAACAGGAGTTAAGTGCTTGTTAGTGGAATGTAATTGGCTTGATTTCTCCTCTGGTTCGCTGCAAAGAAAAAGTTCAAATGAAAATATAGCTCATCATGACTTGTTTTCCTTCAGATAAACAGTAGTACAGTAGTGGATTTTTTTTTACTTTTTTTTTTTTGCTTGTTTGTTTGTTTTCTGTGACAAAGCAATGTTTCATCTTTACTAATTTGCTATGAGAATTTACAGTTTACCAGTGAAGGTCCCAGTGCTGCTGATGTGTAGGACAGTTGTTATACACACTCATGGGAGATGGCTTCTCTGTTCTAAAGAATGCTTTCCATGTTTGCAAAATAACTTGTGAGATTATTTACAGAATGTTGGAAAATGTCTGAAATTGGTAATGTAGGAAACAGTGTTGTTTGAATACAGCCTCTAACTAAAGTGAGATGATAGAAAGTAACAGCACTCAAGTCCAAGTCTTGTCATCCAGAATAAAATCAGTGAACACTTGCTTATAGTAAAAAAAAAAAAAAAAAAAAAAAAAAAAGAAAAAGAAAAAAAAAAGAAAAAAGTACCCATTTAGAAACCAGTTCCATATTTTCCTGAAGACTTTTTAATCACCTGAGTTATAATGTATAGTTAGTGGTATGGATAAGGCATCACATAAGTATTTGGAGCGGGTTTTTGCTGACTGTATTTTTCATAGTTTCAGAAAAATGTATTTGACTATTTAATGAATCAGTCTTTTCTTTCTCACAGCATATCCGTGTTGGATGGGAGCTCCTACTTACTACCATTGCTCGAACTATCAATGAGGTTGAGACTCAGATCCTCACAAGAGATGCCAAGGGTATCACCCAGGAGCAAATGAATGATTTCAGAGCATCGTTCAATCACTTTGACAGGGTACAGTACTCCTACTTTTTTTCATCTAGCAGTATTCATTGTTCCTAAAAGCAAGCCTTTTTCCATTTCATATATAATCTTAAAAATCTGCTAGTGCAGTAACAATGGGCTATTTAAAAAATGGTTATAAAGATCAATTAGCAAAGTATTTACAACCTTACAATATTTACAACATTTTTACATGAGTTAGATCTGCTAGCTCTGCACTCACAGGAACACCACCTTCAAAACTCAGTCCACATTTCAGATGCTGAGAAAAGATTACCATAATCCAACATTGGGCCGCTCTCTGTATTTCAGTATAGATTCCTGTACTTATCAGACTGTGATTAACCCCTAACTTGCATTGTTATCATGAGTCAGCTCCTTCAAATTATTTCAGGATGTAGAAAATGCTGTTGTTTTTTTTTTTCCCACCAATATCTTGTCCAGCTCTATCCAAAATGGTTACCCATACTTGATGTGTGTTGGACACTGACAGTGATCATTTAAGTATATTTTAGAATATTCTTAACTGTTCTCACGACTCTGCTTTTTTGATGAAACACACAACTATAGAAAAGGTTAGCCACAGAGGAACTGGGGATAGATTTTATGGAAAATCTTAATGTGATTCTAGTGCAGCATAATTCCTTTTTGTATAAGCTGAGGAAGCTGAAGATACCATTACAGAAGCAAGAGTAGCTTTCTTGGGTGGAAAGAAATATATTAAATGGTTTCCCCAGTGCACTGGAGCAGATGACTGAGAAATTGGAGTGATTAAAAGCAGAGTACCAGGTCTGGATAAATTACACATTAGTATTTAAGATACCCTGTTAAGGGAAACTTTGCATGAAGGTTTGACAGCTTCCTAAAGATAAGGAAGCAAGGTGACTAAATCCTAAAATAGGTTTTAGTAAATAGCCATTTTTAGCATCCCTATGTCTCTGTAAGTTCATAGATACCTGTATCTTTGCAGTTCATAGATAAATTCTCTGCCATGCTGGCAGCAAGGCTAGTTCAGTCACTGAGCAGTTACTGTTGGCATCTTTTGGTACCTCAGAAGATCCTGAAGGAAGATGCTAACTCCTACAGCAACCAGCCCTATTAGGCATCTTAATGCTTTGCAGAAATAGAAAGAATTTGAGATACCAAAGAGTGCAACAGAGCAAAGTCTTATGAAGGGCTGTATTGCCTCAGAGAAGGTGCTTATGTCACAGAGTGATAGGCAGGCTGGAGATGGGCCATGACAATAATGTACAATGCAGCAGTGCTTCTCAGCTCCTAGATTCCTACCTACCTACATCTGTGTCCTTCTCCTCTTTATAAGAGAGGACATAGCTTCGTGCATGTGCCCTCTGCTCTTTCTTCTGTCACAAGAAGCCTGAACACATGGGTCAGATTCCCCAGTATATTCTACAACCTCAGCAACCTGGGCCTGAACTGTAAGTTTAGCTGCACACCTCACCTGCCCTCATGTCAGACATAATCCAAAGGCCTTAAAAATAAGGTACACATTAAGAGAAGGATGCTTTGCATATGTTCCCCCTAGTATGCTTCTCCCTACAGAGATTAGAAATTAGTCCAGGAGGACTTCTGTGCTGTCATAGTAGAACAACTACATTCTTAAAAGGATAATGTAAGTTTAAGAAAGGAAAAAAATAAGGTCTAAAACCACTCGGCCTTCAAGCTTTCTGTAAAGGACAGACAACAGAAACACTAAAAAAAGAGAAGCTTATACTTATTAAATTGTACTGTAATTTAAAGGGCAGATATGACGTGATCTGCACAGGCTAGAAAGAGACACTGAGCAAAGATGTCTGAGAGGAGCAGGCTTGTTTTTCATTTTTGTATCCTCCTTGTTCCATTGCACACTTGAAAATTTATTGTCAGTGAATTAAGAAAACCTGGAATGCTTCAGGGATACTTCAGAGTGCACAAAATAATGAAGACTCTAAACTCGGAAATTGGACAGAGAGGGCAGGAATTGATATTTTTTTTTTTTTTTGGTCTTTATCACCTCAGAGGAATGAAGCTGAACATAAGCACTAACATGAAAGTACTGACTTCTCCCTGTAAGACAAAAAAAAAAAAAAGCAATCATTTAGCAGTATATGTAATAATTCTGTTGCTCGTAGAAGCATTTATGTATACCTGACGTTTAACAAATACACTGAGAGAATTAGTCTGCAGTTCATATTGATGGATAGCCGGAAAAAAATTTAAAAACTAATGCTGTCCTTGACCAGGAGGCTTTAAATACATAAGCAGAACAGAGTCATTTTATGCATGCTATAGCTCTGACTTCTATGGTGGTATTTCTCCAGTCTCAATGTGTGTTGAGGATGTCAGCAAAATACTACTGTGCAGAGAAGCTCCCTTCTCCATTGTAAAGAAGCCATATTAGTACACATAAACCTAACAATTTTTTATGGAGTATTTCTAAAGACAACTTGCTTTAGTTATAAATTATAAATCTGAGGAAGGACGCCCTTTCTTCCTCTCCAGGAAAGCAAGCGAATAACATGTATGTGTGGTTTTTTTTAGTTGATAATAAATCATGGGGCTTATTTCTGTACTTGTTAGTTCTTTGAAAGATAACTGAGTTATTTTTTTAAATGGCTTTTACATCTTGAATATTTTGCAAGTTCTTGTTTGGGGCTACATGCCCCTGACCCCTAAAGTACACTGAGAGAGGAGGCACCATGCATTGAAGAATAATAAGGGCAGAAAGAGCTTCTGTTTCCTTCAGTATATCCACCAGCACAGCTATGCTAGTACAAAAAGCCATTAAAAGTCATCTTGTTAAAGTCAGATGGTGAGTCCATCATCTCCCTCAAGGTAAGGAGGCAGCACTCTAGGATCTTCTCTTTTCATTTGAAGGCTGACACCCCAGAAGTTATTCCTGGGGGTGTTGCTGCAAGGTGACTCCTTGCTAGAGGCTATGCCTGAAGGCACAGTCTAGGTGGAGGTGTAAATATAAATCTTTACCGATGCTGGTATATTTCTTTTCTTAATGTGTTTGCTTAGAGGAAAAAAAGAAAGTGGAACACAATGGCTAAATCCCAGCAGTTTAGAAGTGTTCAAAATGGTGCATAGCTGAATAATGGTATGCAGACAAATTGGGACATTGAAATAGTTATATTATCAGTCACTGATTTTCAAGTCTTTTAAGTAGAATCCTTTTTCGGATTCAGGATATATAGTAGTTTCTAAGAAAAATTGGATAAAATGTCTGCAACTGCTTTGCATGCAGTATCCTACCAGCTGTTGATATATTCTACTATCTATTTTTGGCAAACTACAGATTTTAAGTAGGAGTCCTGCATGCAGAACAAGAGCATCCTGCCACCCTTTATTTTACTAACAGAAAAAACAACTTGCCATTAAAAGAACCACATGATCAAGCCTATACAGGTCAATTAATATTCATGAAAATGAAGCACATGTGGAAGATGTATTACTTTCACTTAAAATCCCACTTTTTTATATCAGGCCACATATAATTCACACAGGAGAAGGAAAGGTTCTCTGGGGACTAATAACAAAACAAAGTGAGATTTCAGTGTTTTAGTTTGTATTGACAAGAAAAGATAAATGAGTCAATTATTTAAATGCTTTACAATGATAATTTCAGTACTTAATGTTGGTTTCTAAACAATGGAAAAACCATTTTCCAATGAGTAATCCATTAAAGGATTTTAGGGACCACTTAACCTAGAATTTAATAGGGACTCTTTAAAATCAGTTTTCAAAGCAAAATTTATAGATCATTAACGAACTGAAAATAAGTTGTCAGGTATAAATTTCTTTTGAATCTAGGCAATAAGTCAGTTGTTCTTTTATTTGACATATGCACATTCAGTTTCTAAGTAATATCAGATCAAGAGAGAAGTAACAGTGATTGAGTGTGGAAATAGAGTGGAACAGACTCAGTGATCTGTTTACTGCATCTCAGATACACTGTATGGCAATAAAAAATGCAAGCAGCAAACGGTAGTTCAGCAGAATAAAAACTGCCTTATAAGCCAAAGTGTTAAAAAAGTAAAAGAGGCATGATTTTAACATTGTAATTGAAGTCAAGCTCCTCTTCCACTAAGGAAAAAACTAAAGCACAAAACTACAAAAGTTTCACACATTTTAGGAAATTAATTGCAGTAAGTTAACATTACGTTTCCATTAAGTTTATAAGCATATGGTTATTAATAAAAGTGTAGAATGTTCTTTACTAACCAACTAACCTGGTCTGTGATTTTTTTTTTCCTTCTTTTCTTTTACCTTCCAAATGCATGACGTGTTATGGGATGCTAGGATGAATCTGACAATCTACATTCTGATGAATTTAAAGCCTGCCTCATCAGTCTAGGACAGGTTGGAAATGGCCTGCAGGTAGAGGAAACTGATGTTATTCTGTTTTCAGATAGGTCAATACAATAGTTTTCTGTTATGAATTTAAGCACCAATGTATACAGCACAATGCTTTGAGAAGATCCTGTGCCTGGGAAGGCAACTGAGTTAGATGAACTCTCTTTCAGCATACGTTGGAGCCACATTTCTCTGACTGCATTTCTAACATTTTCCAGGCTGCTTCTTTAATTGATAAGAGACAGCTGTGGAGAACTTTTGGCACTCAGACTTCTGTCCATTTTCCTTTCCTCAGACTCAAAACAAGTGCTCTACTGTTCTCTCCTTATTTAGGATGATACGTTTCCTTCTAAACCACTGTATTACACTGCAAAACAGAGGAGATGTTTATTTACCTTATTACTATCATACAATTTGTAAGTCAGGAATGCTGCATGCAAGTTACTGCCTTTGAAATTAGCAATCTCCTTTTACTTCAGGTCTTTCAGTTACCTCCTCCTAAGTCTTATAAGCGTCACCCTTTAAGCCAGTATGTTCATTTCTTTGTTATAGTGCAGGTCTTGGTAGCCTGTAGTCAGAAAAAGGAAAATCTCTGTATTTATTTCTCATGTATCAGCAGACAGCTTTTATCATGTACATTTCCTAGCCTTGGAGTGAAGTATTTTAGTCAATGATACATTTCAGACTGTTTTTAACTACACTTATATTCACTACACTATCACTTGCAGAACCTTCAAAAGACATTGCATATCAGGGAGGCAGTTTGTGCATCTCCTGATTTTGACTAGTTTAGTAACAAATTTTTCTCCTTGCCTTTCTCTTTGTCTTCTCTGGTTGTGCTCTGTGTATTCCTGTGTTCTCCCTGATCTCTCCCCTGACTTTTCTTGATGTTACTTCTTGTGTTCAAAATGTCTGTTTCCTGTGTGTGATATGTTAGTTACTTCTTCCTTCTCTAAATCTGATGATAATTCTGATGACCTGCTTGGGCAATGTCAATGAATACTGTTTACACTGGATCCAATTTCCCAATGGCCTAACCTCATCTCTGAAAATGACCGTGGATGCTTCAAACCTTCCCATCCATATTCCTTATGTTATTTTGGTCAATAGAGGAAGAATGGACTGATGGACCATGATGATTTCAGAGCTTGCTTGATTTCAATGGGTTATGATTTGGTATGAATTTTAAGAAACAATGGCAATTGCTTACAGTTTGTGAAATTAACCAAAGCAACACTAAAGCTTATTTAGGTTGACGGAATACTAATAATACAATTTACACTAGAGATACTAGTTCCTTGGTTGTTTTTTTTTCCCTCCACCTTCAAATGGTTAAAAAGGAAGTTAAATGTAATACTAGACAGTACAAAATTCTTTTAATTCTTACAAACTACCTTTGGGCATTGCATTTGATTTCTTTCATTTATTTATTTTATAATTTCCCCCACTCATACCAGTTTGTTCTTTGTAGCAGAAAGATCTGAGTAAGTTGAACTGTCTGGTATTTTTTTCTTAGTTCTCAGTTCAATGAAGCTGCTTGTGGCTTCCTGGGATATTTTTTCACCTCCTTGTTCAATACCTTAATTACAATGGGAACATTACTGATTTTAGAAGGGGGATGAGAAATGAAGTGTTAAAACAAGTTTAACAATTATTAGAATGGGAAAGAGGAGAAGTTGAAAAAGTTAATTGAAGGTAAATGCTATGTATTTGGGACAAATAATATTTTTTTCAAAAGCATCAGGGCCATTTTACAAAGGATGAGTAGTCACTTAAGATCCCAGATTTCACTAACTGTGACGTTTATGTTCTTAAGTCAGTAAGATGCTTTAGAGTGTTTGTAGCCACTGCTCCTTATTGGTTTGTGAGAGGTATGGGCTGTCAGAGATTGATATTACGGTGACCTTCCTGGTTTTTTTGTTTTTTGGGTTTTTTTTGTGTTTTTTTTTTTGTTTGTTTGTTTGTTTTGGATTCTCTGAAAGGGCGAAGCTGAGTTTGCTAGAATCATGTCTCTGGTTGACCCCAATGGACAAGGAACCGTCACTTTCCAGTCCTTCATTGACTTCATGACCAGAGAAACAGCAGATACGGACACGGCTGAGCAAGTGATAGCTTCCTTCAGAATCCTGGCTTCAGATAAGGTCAGTCATCTAGCTGCTGGCTGTAAGAACTCAGTAGCTCTTCCTTTCAGCCTTTACTTGCAGAAAGCCTTGTACAAGGTTTTTAGTAATAGTAGAGCTTTGTTTTCAACTTGTAATAGTTCAGAGAAAGCATTTACCTTTCTTCTTATTTGGTACCAACTCTCTTAGATGAAATGTGTTCAAGGATTGATCTGTATCCCCTCACATCGCAAAGAGGTGACAAAATCAGACTTCTTAGACAATACTTAAACAATTTTGGTATAACTGATATATTGCACAATGAGCCTATTTCCCTACAGCAGCCTTAATTAGAAGGGAACTCATTCTGCATTACACGACGTTGTCTGAGTGTTTCAGTGTAGTTTGGCCCTGGAACATAGCCTGAGTCAATTGCACAAGACTTCACCTAATTGTGAGCCAGATTGTGACCTGACAGGGTCAGCAGGGTGATGCAATGTGGCATTGTCCCATCCTAGGAGGAGGAGAACGCTTCCATTAGGGTACATGGAGGAAGATCCTGAATATAGCATGCTTTCCTCTTGACAGCTAGACCTACAGCTGAGTGGCAACACAGTAGCCTCTGGAGGACAGAGGGCTCCTGCTGCCAGAGAACCTATCCTGTGCTATTGAGAAATGAGAGATCAGAGCAGTACACATCTATTTGCCCAGGCTCACTGTACTGATTTTCTCATTCTGGCAGTTTCTACTGATTCTGTGACCTCAGTTATGGACCACATTCTAAATTCAGGACATGTTCTCAGCACATTTACTGTGGAACACGTTTCGATTTCCAGATGTGTTCTCAATAAGAATTCATATGGAGGATGAATGCTGATGTCTCACAAAAATACAGTTTTCGTTATGTTGTCATTTTAAACAATGCTGATTTTGCTATCAGTTGATATGAGTGCATCCTTCATATCGTAAATGCAAATCATTAAGAGCAATAGTGCATCTTTCATAATGAATGCATTAGGCTGTTGAAACTAACAGGGTCTAACTGAAAACATGTTGGTCCTATCACTGCAGAAGCAGCAGTGAGGCACTCTAGGAATGAGCTCCTGCATTAGTAGCAGGCTATCCATGGCTGCATAGTACTCACTGGCTAACACACACAGTTGCACACATTCCAGCCTGAGGCTGGATTTTGACCTAATCGGTTTGTTGGTAGGATTGTCTCCTTCAACTCATCATTAAAGGTAGAGTTGACCAAGAAAAACACATGGTTTCAGGAAAGTAGGCAGAACATCTGAGCTTATTAGTCACATAATAAATATATTTTATGTCTCTGAAGAATACATACTAAATTTGTCCATCATTTCCCCCTTCACAGCCTTATATCCTGGCAGATGAGTTGCGTCGAGAGCTGCCTCCTGAGCAGGCTCAGTACTGCATCAAGAGAATGCCACAGTACACGGGCCCAGGTTCTGTTCCTGGAGCTCTGGATTACACCTCTTTTTCATCAGCACTGTATGGAGAGAGCGATCTCTAATTCTATAATTGGCTATGTTCACAGTAGACACAACAAATACCACACCTGATTGCCCAGATTGCTTCTCAAAAGGTTTGACAAGCTGATTAAAAAAAGGAGTTTTACAAATGCAGTAGGTACCTTCATTGTAAAGTTCTATTACTAAAGTAACTAGTGTATGTTAATGTGTGCAGCACGCTAGATTTCTGCAATGTTGGTTTTAGGTTGTCTGTCCTATACAATGCCAGAAAATATTTAAAGAAAAAGAAAAAAAAAAAAAAAAATGCAAGTTATTAACTTTGGAAATATCTATTATGAAAATAAAATGCAAGTCCTAAGAACATTGAAACTATTGATTGTTAAGATTCACAAAATATTTATCCATTTTTCAGAATGTTTCAATGCCACTCATGCTTAACAACGTTCATAAAACTATGTTAAAATCACGCATTTTACTTTCATGAAGCAATGTTATTTTCCTCTCATGTTTTCTGATTTTACATGCTTCTGCTGGTGAAATTTAGTAAAATGGTAAAATGAAGTTTTTCAGGGGAGAAATATATCAAACAAGTAACTACTTAGTTACTGAAACAATTAAGAATGCTATGTTTTTGTCTCCTAAAGACAGTTTTATATTCTCACAAATAATTGTAAAATAGGTTAAAAAAAAAAAAGGCCTGAAAAGCTGATTAAAATTGCAGGTTTAGAGTTATGTAAGCAGTGCTTTTCTCTTAAGCCTTTAACTTTTACAAGCTGAGAGAGTACTTTTATAATCAGAAATAATAGGGAACCTAATTTTATGTAAGTTGTTTTGTTTTGAAACCCTCATTCTTGTCTGTGTTGGACAGTCTTTGTTTCTTGGTATAAGAAAGCCAGTCCCATGTTGTGTTAGTGGGCAACATTCATCTGCATTCTGCATAATGCAAAATCCCATCTTAGCAAATGTATTGTGGTTGTCTTACAGCTTTATCTGTTCATTGCTCAACTTACAGTTTGTCTTGATTTCTACTGGTTCACAGGCAGTTCAGTCTGTATTATTGTCTTGACTTCTGCTGATTCACAGGCAGTTCAGTCTGTATTATGTTCCTGTGCACTAGTAATTCTACTGGTTTTTTTTTTTCCATCTTGAGAAATTATTAAAAAAAAGCAGTAACTTTTTTACTTGAATCCTACTGTCACTGAGGAAATGCAATGTAATCTAACGAAACCATTTACAAATGGTGAAATGAGTTGTGCAGCCCAGTGCTATTAAAGCAATGATGTGCCTATTAAATAAAGTCTGCTTTTCAAAACCTTATGAGACTTCTGTCATTGGAATCATCTAGTATTTTCCCCTAAGGACTTGATATATATCTGAAAATTAAAAGAAGTTTGTCTGTTGAAAGTAAGAGTTCAAAAAAAATGCTATGCATTTCTTTACACTGCTGAAGATACATTTGAGGCCCCGTGAGGTGACATGGATCTAAGAATGAATGGGGTAGTGTTACCACTGAAGGTGTTGGCATTAACACTTCTGTGCATCTCTTTTTCCTCATGCATAAAAAAGCCATTGGTAAGTACCCAACAGTGCTTTAGTTGGGCCTTGCTTTGATATCTTTGAGTGGGAAGCATTAAAAATAATCACTCTCTGTATTATTTCACTCCTAAAATAAACATTCTGCAGGTAAGGTGCCTGTGATGTGAGCAATTTTAAACTAATCCCAGAGGAAGACAATGACCAAGTCCCTCTTCCTTTACCACCTTGTGTGGAGAGGCCAGCAGATGGCTTCAGAGGGAAAATCAAGGCTACAATCAATCACATCTCCACCAATGCAAGTGCAGCCCTGCATGCTGCCAGAAGCTACCACCTCCACTGCTGCTACTGACATGGTGCAGCATTGCTCTCTTCTTGTGATGACAGTGCCCGTACAAGCAAAGTTTGGAAAGCTCTGCCTTAGAGCAATGACATTTCCAGCCAAATGGCTTTTGGGTAGGCCAAGTCCTATTAAAAAAATAAATCTGTCTATCTCTAATTGTCACAGTTTAATGCAACTAGTGGGACAGTGCATACTGATGCCAAAGATTTATTCTGTCCTCCTCCTGTTGCAGTGTGTCTGAGAGCTTTTTATTTTCTCTCACTAGGATCTACCATTCCCATAAATTCTCCTGCATGCTATTGAATATGTTTAAAAAAACAGGAAAAAAAGTTTGCTGTTTTTTCTTTCATCTTTTGCAAACTGATCCTTGAGGCTTTTGTTTTCAATTATTATCTCTTTATCTTTAACCTGCCAGAATTTCTAATTTCATTTTCCTCAGGCAATCCAAGACAGAGGAAATCCTTCCTGCTGTGAATTGAAAAAACAAACAAACAAACAAAAAAAACCAGCAGCAAAACCCAGTTGAGTTTTAATGAAGAGTTTTAATAAACTCTTTAGTAATCTTTATTATCTAGCTGAAAACCAGTAGTGTCTGGTGGATGCCTGAGTGACTGTGATGAATAGATATGGCAGACATAATGCTGTCAGACATTAAATTGCTGAGATACTACCCACCTGCATTTCTGATCCACTCAGCCTTAAGAAGACTGTGAACTCTCCAAATTCAATATTTGGAGTACAGATATTTCCGAGTAAATAATTGGAGTTAATATTTTTCAGGAAAAAAAAACCTAAAAGCATTCATTTATGACTGACCCCATTTGACCATTCTTCACTTCTCTCTTTTCTGGGAACTCAGGCTGATTTTTCATTAAGATATTGCTTCTTCAAGCCAGGCCAAGGGCACAGGTTGCCCAGTTGTCCTTATTTGAACTGAACAGTTGATAAGAACAGCTATAGCAGAACAAATAGTCTGTCAAAGTCCTTTTGGAATAGCTTCTTGTCTCAACGCCTAGCTGAGAGTAGTTACCCCTTTTGATGATGGTGGCATTTAACTTAAGTGTTACTCCACAGACAGAATTTGCTTTGGCAGAGGCTGATCATTTGCCTTTTCTGAAGAGGCATAGCTCTTCATGCAACTTTCCTGTTTCTTTATAGATTACTCCTTTCTTTCTCAGACACCAGCTCCTTTCTAAGATGGTCTTTTCCCACTTCTAACAGCTGTCCTTTAGAGTTTACATTTTCCTGACTGAGGATGCTGACTTAAATCCAGTTTAGTGATCTCAAGGTTCCCTTGAATCTGATTTTGATGGGGGGCACTTTATTTCTACTTGATCAGAAATAAGTTATTGTTTTATACAGAGGCAATAAACGAAGTATTGTTCCCTTTGGTCTTACATAGTATCCTTAGACTAACCTGCTGTGCTTGGAGCACTCTCTAAATTAGATCCCTTGATGGGCAGAACTGGTAGTATGCCGCTGTACATGGAAAGGCATTAGTGCACTGTGTGCAAAATGAAGTTATAACCAGAGACTATCAGCACTTCTGGCACTGAAATCCAGTGCTTGTGGGTAGTTCAACTCTTTGCAGCAAAGAGGGGAGAGGAGAATGGAGCCTGATTAACACTATCTGCCAGCTCTACCCTCCTCTTATACTCCAGATGGCTTTACCCTGATCTATTTGCTTTCATGCATGCAGAAGTACAAATAAAAGAGGCGAGAAGGGGAGGGAAATACAGGATATTTTTATGTGCTCAGAGAGACTGTGGGCAGTCTGAAATCTGCTTTCTCTTATAGTCCTCTGAAGGCACCTAGGAGCTCAGATCATCAGCAAAGACTCTTACTATGTGTGGTACTGTACAGTGTGCTAAGACAATCTAAAGAACAGATGGGACACAGCAATTCTCGGTGATATTTCTGAGGAATTGTCAGATCTTAGACTGCTTAATACATTGCAAACTGTACAAGTGTAAAAGCCCATAAATAAACTTTTTAGTTTTACAGGACAAAAGGAGATGCCAAAAAACAAAAACCACCCAGCACAAGTCAAAGGGAAATATTGTACATCATAGGCTACAGAAGAAGCTATTTACATTGACATTGAAAACTAAGCAGAAAATATGACCTGACTGTTGTAAGTAATCATAAGCTGTGAATATTAAGCCTTTAGAGTGACAAAGTACACTCACTTGGCTGTTCCCTGACATCTGTTTTAACATATGAGTAAATTCATATTAGATCAAATAACAAAAGAAGGACTTGTGCTAGAGCAAGAGTCCCTATCAATGTCTCCTGTTCATGCTGTGGTTACTGCCTGCAGATGCAAGAGGCTTCCTTACAATGCTGGGTGAGATTTAGAATCAACACCACCTGTGAGTATTTCTTCATATCTCAAGATCTGGAAGATTTTCAGCATTCTGCTCTCCTCTCTATTCTCCTACCTGGAATGAATTGAATGCATTAGATGAGAAGGGATAGCGATGCCTCAAACTACTTTGGAGAAAGAGGATATTGTGGCCTCCTGTAAAAAAGGGTAAAGCAAATGTCACGGCTATGATTGTGATCATATGCAGTTTTCACAAAGGGATAAAATGATTAAATCTAGCAAGTTAGACTTTAAACCAAGCTGATGAATTGTGCAGTTTCAAAGTCCTTTAAAGGAAAGAGGATTGTCTATAAGCACACTTTTCTAACAGTTGATAACATGCAGGACTGTTTTTCTGTGCAAGTCAGACAAAGCTAAGTAGGACATTGGTCTTTCAAGGTGTTTTACACACAAGAATTCCCTCTGCCCTTTCAGAAAATCTCTAAAGGTTTGATGTTCAATGAGAGAAAACTACATTAATAGAGGTTGTGCCCTCACTGGAATGGAGCCTTGGCTGGGAGTTGGGAGTAGTTCTTGAAGCTCCCTAAAGCTAATCATGTTGTACAGCCGTCAGGTATCCATTTTTTCTTGTCTGTTATGCTCTGTCTTCCCTATCGGTGCAGAATGCACACAGTTGCAGTACGTACCTTTGTCTGCACTTCTCGTGTTTTCCTTTTTTATTACGTGGCCAGACCTCCCTACAGTACTCCTCTCTTTTCATGGATCTCAAGCTGTGTTGAATACAAACTGATGTACTTGGCAGGTTGAGTGCGGTGCCATTTCTAGTGCATTCATGCTCCTGCTGCCTAGGCCTTGTACTTTGACAGCTCCCTCAACTGCTTGTGTCTGCACTTCTGAGTGAGTCTGTTTATGGTTAAGGCCCTAAATACTCCAGTAGTCTTCAACTGCCCTGAGAATCCTCACTCCTTGCTTGTGCTATGTTGTGCATATGCTGTCTTGTATAGTCTGTGAGACTTGGCCTTGGTCCCATCCCATGACTACGGATTGTCAGCGTAGCGTGCACTGGACCATTGGCTGAACCTCCTAGGATCATTGGAATTGCTATTTTTGCTTGTCTACTGCAGAACTGTGTCCTTGCCTGTGAAGTCTTTAATATGCTTTAATATGCTAAATATGCACTTTAATATGCACTTTAATATGCTAAGTGTTGGAGACTTCGAGTTCTTAAAATAGTGATGTGCAACGTGTTCTGTTGATGTTGTAACTAGTTGATATTCCTCTAAAATGCATAGGCTTAATAGGCTTTAATAGGTTTAACTGAAGTTTGCACAGAACTGATCTTGCAGCCATCAGCTTTCTTTTGGCTACTGGTAATATTTGGATACTGCAATAGAAAATGTTAATTTGACGTAAACACAGGAAGTCACTTGTATTTTGGCCATTAAGATCACTCTTTAAGTGATGGGGTCTAGAAAATTAATTATTGAATGGAAATTGAATGCTTCACTTGGATATAATCCTAAGAAGCGTGACTGTTCTTTGTTGACAAGAATAATCCCACTATTCTTTATTTATGTGAATAGCCCATTGGGTCTGTTGGCTGTAGGAGCAGAGGCAGGTAAATACAAGAATAAAATCCATTGTTCAGTAATGAATACTACAGAGGTATTTAAAACACACAGTCAAATGCTAAAAGAGCATCCTAATGGTCAGTGTTTGGTCCTACCTACACAAGTGTGCAATGTGAAAACATGGGTGTCTAAGTAGAAAAACTGCTGAACCAGATCTCAAAATACAAAGACTGCTTTGCTTGAAACACTCCCTGTTTTAAAAAAAAAAAACAGTAAGTTTAGCTGTGTGCAGAAGGCAGGGAAAGAAGTAGCTTGAAAACACCTCCAAATATAGTTGAAATGCCAAAATGTGATCTGACTTGAATATTTATTTAGATAAAGATATCTATTTTGATTCAGAGTTAAATCCTGTTGCAGTGTTAGCTGCACTGAAGTATTCCTACCACCTTCAGAAACCACGGTGCTCAGCATGATAACAGATGTTTGCATGTGTGATAGTGTGTGCAACAGATGTTTAAATAGGGCTAACTTGGCAGCATTACATTTGGTTCTGTTGTTAGTCTCAAGCTGACGTTGGAAGCAATTTTTGTGAAACTGCATAAAGACAGCTTTGCATCACAACTCTTCGTAATCATAATATGATGATGTTTTCCCCACTTGAAAACATCAGAAAACATCATTAGTCTACAGTCTATCCAAAGGAGTTGCTCCCACCTTCTTTTGACAATAGTACACTACCTTTATTTTTGGAGACATACTCCTCCTTTTCTTTATTTATATGCTGACAGTTCAACCCAAGAAATCAGATAAACTAGAGCTCTGGTGCAGAACTGACTTCAGATGAGGTATTTGAGAACTTCAGCACTTTTACAAAAGGAATATTTAGTGTCACATTTATTTTTTGCTACCCTTAAATTTGTTAAAATGAGGTCCAGAATACTTAACAGCCATTGCATTTATTAGGTTGCGTATGGGGAACAAGCAGCTTCCAAGACCACTATATAGGTTACCTCTAAATACTAAATAAATTCCAAGAACTATGCCAAATTAAAGTTTAATTTGACCACCCATAATGCTCCTAACTCACCATCCCAACGGGTGTGCTGGAGTAGGATGCAAGATTTTCCCAGATGATGGCATCTTTATATTCTACTATCCTTTGCCCCATTGCTCTGGCAATTCAAAGCTGCATCTGGTGTTATTTTAAATATCAGACAGGGAAAAGTGCTTAGACAGTCTAATTTAGCAAAATGATAACAGCACTCCAAAAGACAAAGGAAAAGCACTTTTCAAGTGTAAGGGCATTCTCATTGCAAGTTCTTGAAGGTTTCCTGCAAACAAACCCTGCAGCAGAATAAGGACAGTGACACACATACAAATCTTAGCATTGCTGAGTATGGTAATCACTGAAA
The DNA here is from genome assembly GCF_023343835.1 of Lagopus muta. Classification (NCBI taxonomy): domain Eukaryota; kingdom Metazoa; phylum Chordata; class Aves; order Galliformes; family Phasianidae; genus Lagopus; species Lagopus muta. The sequence continues at coordinate 72,821,723 of NC_064434.1, forward strand.
ATAAATCAAGATTAAGGACTCAGAATCTTCCAATAAGCACCACAAATCATATTAAAGGTAATGTTTCTTCTAACTGCTCCCTTGTTGGATGGTCTGGCTTGATAATCACTGCCCTCAGCCAGTCAGTGCTCTTCTGCTGAGCCTCTGGAGAGTATCTTGCGTTGGTTGCACTCACTCAGTTGTCCATAAAGCACACAGATTAAGCAGAATCGGAGAGTGAGGTGCTGCTGCCTTCTCTTCCTGCTACTGTCCTTTACTAGCTCTGGAGACTGTACAGCTGCAGACGAATCGGATTGGAGAACCGTTCTCACTGAAAATTGACATTTAAGGAAGTGCCCTGTGAAGGCTAGAACGTGCACGGGGACAGGCATGACAACACGAGAATGGAGCAGGGTAGAATTTAGGACTGTCTATTTGCAGTGGTGCATTGTCAAACTGGCTCAAACTGGTTGTGAGACTGCGGAGTAAACAGGACTATGCGAAATGATCCTTTTCAGGAGCACCTTCAAACTTCCAGCTTTTTTTTCTTGCTTTTTTTTTTTTTCCTACTGACCTACTTTGCAGCAGTTACACAAACAACCGCATCAGCGCACTCACGGACGTGCTGATCTGTGGTGCAAAGATCTGCCGTCACAAAGCAACTGTGGAGACTGAGTTTGTTAGCCTGAACTGCTGTCAGAGAAAAATCCCATAGTGTTGCATGGCATGACAAAAAAGCTGGCAATTGTAGAAAGTCAAACAAGGCAATACACTCCCCTGAAATCACCTGATTGAATGGTGCTTAAAGTGTTGCTTATCTCCAATAATGTGTGAAAATTCTGTGTGAAAGTGGTAAATTTAACCAGTCTATAGAAGTAACTGATTTTTGTACATTATTCCACCTCCCGTGTTACACTTTTAAAATAATGATTTTCCAGACAATCAGCAACTTACACAGGAATTTCAGGGCACAATTTTGTAGTGAGAGTTTGGGCTGATCACTGGACTGGTTTGCCAGAGGTCAGGTCTGCTCTGTTGCAAATGTCATTATTCAAAACCAGAGCATGGTCTTTACAATGCAAGTTCAACTATGCCCAGTTGATTTTTAGGCTTGACTGTATTTCTTATGAAGCTGAATTAGACATATATTATTTAATCCTAAAGCTACATTTCTACATGTACTTGCATCACCATTGACTGAAGTGAGAGTTGATTTAAGTTTCTAGATCACATTAAATTCAAAGGGTTTGTAACCAACTGGTTTTATATCTTAAAAATTTACTCTCAGAATTTGAGTGTAAATATTTAGCCTGTAGGATTAAACCAACCAACCATGTAGGTTGTCCATGAGCCAGCAGCGTGCCCTTGTGGCTGAGAAGGCCAACGGTATCCTGGACTGCATTTGGAAGAGTGCTGCCAGTAGGCTGAGGGGAGGTTATCCTTCCCCTCTACTCTGCCCTGGTGAGGCCACATCTGGAGCACTGTGTCCAGTTCTGGGCGCTACAGTGTAAGAAAGACATGGAGTTCCTACAGCAAGTACAGTGAAGGGCTGCAAAGATGACCAAGGGTCTGGAATGTCTCTCCTGTGAGGAAAGGATGAGAGAGCTGGGCATGCTTAACCTGCAGGAGAAAACTGAGAGGGATATTTTTAATATGTACAAGTTACTTAAGGGAGAGTATCAGCAGGATGGGGCCAGGCTGTGAGGGTGCCTGAGCACTGGAGCACGCTGCACAGAGATGCTGTGGAGTCTCCTCTGGAGATATTCAAAACCCATCTGGATGTGATCCTGGGCAATGTGCTCTAGGTGACCGGACCTGAAGCAGGAGGTGGACTAGATGACCCCAGATGGCTCCCACAACCTCAACCACTTGGAGATTTCTTCCCAACTATCACACACAACTAAAGCTCAGACACCTACAGGAAGGAAACAAATTCTGTTCTGTCCTGTTACACAGAATCTGTGGCCTCTATATCTTCATGTACAGTACAGATTTTTCTTTGTTTGCTGAAGCTACTGAACCGAGGAAAGCAGGACAGGCTGCTCAGCAGTCTATTTTACATTCTTCCATTTTCTTTTCTTGTTTTGAAGATGGAGCTGGTTAAAATGCCAATGCTGTTCATAGTTACTACCGGCATCTGAGCTACTGACATTTGTTCTGAGTGCAGCGGTTATTCCCTTCAGTTATTCCAGCTTTTGGCAAACTTGAGCAGTGGTTCTCCTCAGTGTGACTTCTGAGAGGCTGATGTGTAGCAAGAACAGACCTGCTTCTTTCCTTCACAATGTGAGTCTTCAGATAACAGGCTGAAGGCTGTACTGACACAGCAGAAAAAAAGTGGAACTCTTAAGACAAAATTAAACACGCTTTATTTGCTTTGTTCACCTGTAAAGCAAACCGTGCTTTAAGTTGCTCATTTCGTACAAATTGGTGATACACAACACGCACTCGTAACGCGGGATGGGTTTGCTTCCTTAGCGCTGCAGAAGGTCGCTAGGGGCGATACAAGCGTTCTCGCCATGTTCCAGAGGTGCTTTTCCCAGCTTTCCCCAGCAGGGGGCAGGCCTTATCGTCGGCACGTAATGCTACGAGGAAAGCCGGATGGGAGGGGGGGGACGTTTTCCCCATCCAGCCCCGAGCAGAGCCGCAGAGTGGAAGCAAGCCAATCCCTCAGCCTGGCTTTAAGCCCGTTTGCTGCAACAGCGGCGGCCGTTGCCTCATTCCCGTGGCAGACCTCCGCCTGACCCCCGAAAAGCGAGAGACTGCGGGCGCCCGAAGCGGCTAACGGCCGCGCTAACGGTTGCAGCGGCCGCCCTGCTCGGGGCGGAGCTCGCGCGTCAGGGGGTGGCGCGGCGGCCCCGCGGCTCGTGCTCGCCCGACGGGCTGCGTCGTGCCGGCAGCATGGCGCGCGTAGGCGCGGACCCGCCGGGTAACGGGCGCGTGCGCTGTGCGGGGCGGGGAGCGGCGACGGCGGGGGGCCGCGGGGGGCCGGGTTGCGGAGCCGGGCACGTGCAGCTGCTTCGCCCGCCAGGGGGCGCGGCGGCAGCCTGGGGGCCGCCGCTGGCGTACTCGTGCCGCTCCGAGCGGGCCGGGTACGTGCGGCTGCCCTGAGCGCTCAGCCCGGCCGCGAGCGGAGCGGGGATGGAGCTGGTGAGGGCGCTCGTTCCGGAAAGCTGTCGGTCGCTTCCGTGCGTGCCGGTGTCTCGGAGGGGCTGCGCCCAGACCTGTCCCGTGCCGCCGGATGGAGTTCGGTCGGGAACAGAATAAAAGTGATGGAAAACAGAGCCCGCCTTCTGAGGCTGCCGCTTTGTAGCGAAGCCTGGGCGTGCTCGCAGCTGTTCCTTGGTTCTAAGCCACAAGTCGCATTTCCTGGGTTAAGGAAGATATTAAAAGCGGAGGGGAAGTAAAATCAGCCCCTTTTGGCGTTGGAGTATTTTTAAATGGGCAGTTCTGCCTGCCACCGCTTTCTGCTCTGTGCAGGGATGCCGGGCTCTCTCCCTTATAATCCTTCTCAGGGAATCGGCTGTGCAGCCCCTGCCGTGCTCTGGGTGGTGCTGAGCAGGCCTGCCGCCCTTCTACTCGCCGGCTGCCCGGGTTTCTCTGTCTGCTTACAGCTTTGCCACGTGCTGGGTGCTGTCACAGCATCGCTGTCCTGCCGCTGCAGAACCTACGCGTGGCTGAAACGGGAAACGGGAAGGGGTTTTTCAGCAGCCTGAGCTGAGTCCAGCTGTGTATCTAAGAGCAAGTGCTGGGTCGCGTGCTTTGGTCGCAACAATCCCAGGCAATGCTACAGGCTTGGGGCAGAGTGGCTGGAAGGCTGCATGGAGGAAAAGGATCCGGGGGTGTTGGTTTACACTCAGCTGAACGTGAGCCAGCAGTGCGCCCAGGTGGTCGAGAAAGCCCAGGGCATCCTGGTTTGTATCAGAAATAATGCATCCAGAAGCAGCAGGGAGGTGACCGTCCCCCCTGCACACAGCTCTGGTGAGGCCACATCTTGCACGTTGTATTCAGTTTTGGGCCCCTCGCAACATGAAAGACATTGATGCCCCGAGTGTATCCAGAGAAGGGCATCAGAGCTGGTGAAGGATCTGGAGCACAAGTCTTATGAGGAGCTTAGGAAGCTGGGATTGTTTAGTCTGGAGGAGGCACAGGTGAGACCTGATTGCTCCCTACAACTGCATGAAAGGAGGCTGTGTGACAGCAACAGGACAAGAGGTAATGGTCTCAAGTTGTGCTAAGGGAAGTTCAGATATTGGATATTGGGAAACGTTTCTTCTTAGAAAGAGTGGTGAGAAAATAAAATGGTCTGCCCAGGGCAGTGGTGGAGTCGCCATCCCTGGAGGTATTCAGGAAACGTGGAGGTGTGGCACTGAGGGATGTGGTTAGTGGCCGTGGTGGCGGTGGGCTGTCAAACTGAGTGGTCTCAGAGGTCTTTTCCAACCCTAATGATTCTATAGTTTGGTGATTTTCTAATGTTTGAGAGCAATGGCTGTTGGAGGAAAGTCCTGTTTCAGATGGAAACAAAAGCTGCCTGTGGGAATGTTTGTAGATCCACACTGCGCAATCATAAGGCAGTAGTTGATGATGAGTGTATTTGGCAGTGCAGCAAAGGATGCGTGTTCTCCCTGTCTCTTCAGCAGCAGGGCATGCCATGCAGTGAGACCCTGCTTGGGTAGGAGGGGTAACAAATAGGTTAACAATAGGTTACTGCTGAGAACCTGTCTGCTGACTCTTGCTATGGTTCGTGAAACTCAGTGCTGCCACAGGGCATCCAGCTGAGGAAGATTTAATTAATCAAACAGCGAGTGATTACAAAATTGTCATCAGTTGTTTTTGGCAGGCTAATAGCAGGAGCGGTCTTTCTAGCTGCTGTTGTCTATGGTTGGTGTTTTTCTGCATGTTTTTTAATATACTGTTTGAATGGTGGAGAAAGCTTGCTGAGACCTTTGTGAGTCAGTGTCAGTTTGTTGAATTAAAATAAACAATTTGCAGCTGCTCTGCTGATTAGGGCAGAACCTGGTCAAACTAGTGAATGGTGTTTTAAGTGTCTAAATCTCCTTGTAATTCCTTAATTCATATTGTTTCACGATGAAGTGATGAAATGTCTACTTTCACAACTTGGTTGGGTATTTAAAACATTGGAAGCAAATTGTAATCCTTTATTTCTTCCCAGGGACTTGTTGCCAAATGGTTTTATGCTAATAGATTTATAACATAAGTGCATAAATAATAAAAAGTGCCTTTTGAAAATTGTAGCAGGCATCAGAAAAAAAAGTGTTTTTAGGCAAATTGAAGGAATGTCTTGTTTCATCCCTGGGGCTGTTGAGCTGCTGCATTTGGAAATGTTAGGTTACAAATGGGCAAAGCTTATATCTTTTAGTCACAGAACAACAGTAAAAGGAGACAGCTGTACTGGGGAGACATCTCAAGTGTTGGGCAAAATTACTTGGTAACGTCTAGAAGTGATAAAAGTTGCTTTAGCTGGTTTCATTTTCTTTCCAGACTAGCGATTCCCTTGTTCATATGACACATCTGAATAAAGAGGGAACCAATTTTCTAAGGCTCCCCAGTGATCTTCATAAAATGCTTTTTTTTCCCCCCAACTTCTGGCTGAGCAATTTGAGGTAGCAATAGGGCTTGTAAATAAAAGAAAGTAATAAAAAGGAAACAGCAAGAACAGACTGATTTCCTTTGCTTAGGAATATCTCCAAGCATTTTTTTCATTTATTCTTTAGCTGGCTCTTGCATCCTGACTCGTTTTGAGAGGGGAATTATGAGAGTTGAATGTTGAATGCGGAGGATGGTTCTTGGTTTAGTAGAGCTGACTGCCAGCCTCGCTTTTCTCCCAGGGATAGAGTTCAGCACTTTCTAGCATTTTTATGAATTGATCCTGCCTGATTTCTGGGCTCTCCTTGGATTTGTCAGTAGAGTTTATTTCTGACTTGAAAATTGCATTGTCTGTGTGCCAGAGCATGTCTCAAAGCAGTGTGGGTTTCCTAATGGATGAAGGGTTGACCCTTAGCAAGGATAGGTTAAATGGATTTTAAAGAACTTGAAGTTGTGCCGTGCATTTGTAGCACGAAGTCTGTCTGGCAGTGGCAGCCACCATCGTGATTCCCACTCTGTTTTCTGCAGTCTCTTTAAGATACTCCTGAAGAGGTACAGGTTTTACAAGCTTCTCAGAGTAAGGCTCTTTTCAGCCTTGGGAGCAGAGATTAAGCAGAAAACTGCTGCTATAGGTAGAAAACAGGACACTAAAGTGGTGTATCTTCAGCCAAGCAAGCTGTAGAGAAAGCAAAGCGGGCTGCATGAGATGCAGGGTCCAAAACCAAAGAGATGGCTGAATGTCTGTGTGCTTCCCAGTGTGTGAGAGAGAAGCAAAGGGTACGAGGGGCAAAGGCCTATGGCATGGAGGAGGGGGAGACTGCAATGGCGTGGCACAGCTGGTGAGGCTGTAGCGGTCTCCATGTTGTATCACTGACCTTGGGACCACTTTAAAGTGAAAGCAAGCTCTCACGGGTGTCTCATTGGGTTGCAGCTCTCTTGATGTGAAAGAGTTACATTTCGTATGAGTCTGCAGTGCAGGCACGCTTTCTGATATGCAGTATTTGGGTCTTGCTTTTGAAAGCCTGTAGGTTGAAGATTGACTTTATTTTCATGAATAATTTGATAGTTTAATATGAATAGGTTTAAGCTTTTGGGTAGGAAGCTGCTAAGCCTGCCTATTTGGTGTTCAAAATTTCTACTTGAGGGTGAGGTGTTTTTTCCTTTTGGTACTTTTATCTTCCCTTCAGTTGCTTCATACTTGTTATAACAAGTATGTTCACTTGAAAATTTTATTCGGCTTCTCTTTTTGGGAGAGCTGATTTAGAGCAGGTCTTCCTTGGTTTTTGTATAAATATAACCTTGCAATACTTGACCCTGGGCCTCATCTTCTCTGTAGCATTAGTTATTTTGAGTAATACTGGTGTCAAAACAGAAGTTGCACTACAAGAATTCAGAAGGAAAGATTCAAAGTCATTAGTAGGTACAATGATTATTAAGTACTCCCGCCTGTGAGTTGTGATGAGATATAAGGACATATTTGTGTTTCAGAAATGATGTTTTTTGCAAGTGTTTTGATGATAATGTAACATGTTATCAAAAAAATGCAAAACAGGTGTTTGCTCAGAGTAAGCAAGCACAAGCTGAATGAAAGAGGATGAACAATTGTGCTTCACTCATCAACATGCTTGTAGAAAAATAGGAGGAGTCTAAGAGCAGGAGTTGGATTACTTGATTTTGTGTTATCGTGGGCAAGGTATAGTTTTTTATTGTGGTTTTATTTATGGTTTTGAATTTCTGTATTATATTTGGGCTGGGCTTTCATTTAGATCATAAAGCATTAGAATACAGTATCTTCATCTCTAATAATTATTCTGAAACTTCAGTTGTTTTCTACTTCAGTGATAACAATGAGAAAACACTGAACAAAAATTTTCCAATCCAACATCTTATAATCAGCACATGGTTAGCCAGATTAGTTTTATTCTGTCATTGCTGCAGAGATCTTGTGGTTGTGCAGAATATTATCTGGCTCTTATCTGTTTGTGTATTGTAGCATCTGTTCACTAACACAAGTGCAAAATCATTATTTACTATTCTAATGCAAGAAAGAGGTCCTGTAGCTTTTTGTGAATTTTGGACTCAGTTGAAGAATTGCTTTTCCTTGGTCCTGCCTTCTGGTTGGCACTTGTGTGTTACTTACAGTATGGTGTTTGGTACCAAGAAACAGTTCTGCGTTGTTCAATTGTCACTCTAGTTGAAGTTATTGTGCTTCTCAGTGTTGGAAACTAGTTTATATGAGAGCTTGATGTATCCCTTGTGTACTGCTCATACTGATATTTCTGTGGCCAACTCTATGCAGATGACTGTACTGAGGTGAAAGACCCATTGAGTCTAATTCTATGTAGATAGATGCAGCTGATGATGTGATTGGAGCTCCAGGTGGAATAAACCAAATAGCGTTTGATTTCAGTATAGGATTAGTTATTTTATTCTCTTTCTTAAATGGGAAGAACTCAGGTTATTCAAGTGTATAGATCAGGAATTTCAAAGTTGCTTAAATACTGGATTTCTTTTCTTGCAGCATATAACCAGGAAAGTGTGGAAGACGAAATTGAATCAGTTCTGAAGGAGCGCATAATGATTTTGGATGGAGGCATGGGTACCATGATCCAGCAGCATGCTCTGTCAGAAGCAGATTTCCGAGGGCATGAATTTAAAGATCATTCCAAGCCTCTGAAAGGCAATAATGACCTTCTGAGCATAACTCAGCCTGATATAATCTGTGACATACACAAGGTAGGTAGTTCTGTCTCTTGACAGCAGAAGGAAGCAGAATTTGGTCTCTGTGCTCCCCATAAGCTTCTGGCTCTCCTGTCTCTTTAGGGATTAGGGAAGTGAGTGTTAGGTAGCCAAGTGAAAAAGAATGAACAGATTTGACTTTTCTGGTTACATGACCATAGCATTTGTGTCTTTGTTTCTAATGTCACTTAGCATTGATTTAATATTCCTTTTTGTCTTGTGTTGCTGCTGCATTTCTGTTAATTGTAGATATTTTTTCCTTTTCTCCTCCTCAGATAGTAGTGAAAATGCATCTAAGTAGGACAAATTTGAATTCTAGGTGCATGTTTCTGTAATTGTGTATTAAAGGGCTGTTAAATGTGGCTGCCTGAAGCAGACCTCTCCATAGGGAACAAATGGCTTTCTAATGAGTATGTGTGCTTCCATGTTCTTTTTTTCCTGGAATATTAATGTGTGGCACAGAGAATGAAACAGTTTATATGTGTTCATTAAGAATTTGCAATCAGATTTTATTATTTCCATATCTTCAGTTAGACTTAAAAAAAAAAACCAAACCAACAAAAAAACAATCAGACTTAAAAACAACAATAAAACCTTCTTAAGTCTTGTATTTCTTGAGTTGCAGATATTTCTAGGTCCTTCTGCAATAATTTGAACAATTGAAAAGTACTGCAACTAATTGATATTCAGTTGAGGCCTTACTTTTTTTTCCAGACGTTTGTTATAAAGATTTGTATGTCATTGTTTCGAATCATAATTGGTATGTGTTTGCAAACCTTAGTATTTATTCTGTATTTTTGTGTTTACATTCTGTCAGTCTTTGAATTTTAAGAAAGACGAGTTGAAAAGAATCTTTGATCAAAATTTTAGGAATAAATATTTGTAGGTTGAGTTCAGTCCCAAGACTGTCAACTGAGCTGTAATTGTGAACTTTGGAATTTCTGTAGGCTGCTGGGCTTGTACTGTTAATCAGAAAAGCTGGTTTAACAGTTGAATTCCACAGAGTTATTAAAGTGTTAGAGATGTAGCTTGAGATTGAATATTTTAGGTCAAACCAAATGTAAAGTTGGATAATCACATAAGAGTTACGGATGTCACCCTGATGAGAAAGGAAAGGAGGAAAGCAATTGAGAGAGGTTATCAAAACAAAGGGCAGAATATAAAAAGGTATTTCAGTTTGCACTGATTTCAGTTTACTTCACTTGTAATTAGTCAGCCAAACAGCAGCTGAACACTTAATTATTTCATGAATATGGGTCATTAGTTAAACTTTAAATGTGATCTGCACAAAATGTAATTCTCCTAAGCTTATATTCTGTCACAATGCTGCCTTGTGCTGTAAAGTTCCCTTCATAACGTATAAATTTTCTAATCGTTTGCTGTTGTTTCACTGCTGCCTTTCCCAGGTCTGCTCACAGCAGCCCTTGGTAGCTGATGATGACTGGATAACTCCCTGCTGTGTCCCTGTGTAAAAATCCAACATGTTCTTCAGGTGCTGAAATTAATAGCTGAGGTGGTTCATTAAATGTCAATAGAATGTGTGATTGACACTAGAATTCTGGAAGGTGATTATATGGAACACTTCTGTTGCTTTGGCCCCATGCCTTGAGCTAAGTAACTGCCTTGAGAACTTGATCGGCGGTGATTTGTGACTTTGTGTTTTCAACAGGTTGAGACAAAATAGATAGGTTGCCTTTGTTCCAGCTCTGTTCTGAAGATTTTGGAGACTTTTTTTACTCTCTCATGTTTTTCAGGAATACTTGCTTGCAGGTGCTGACATCATTGAAACTAACACTTTCAGCAGCACTCGAGTTGCACAAGCTGACTATGGCCTTGAGCATTTGGTAAGAACTCTAAATTAATTATATGTTTAAATGTTTTTTAATATTTTGGTCTTAGCAGCCAGAATTAATTCATTTGCAAGGTCTGTCAAGACTGTTTATTGACTGCATGCTGTCTGTTGGGCCAGGTGGTAGGGTTGCAGCTCATTTCTGCAAAAATAGAAGGAGGACGATTATATTCTCTATGTGTGACAGTTGTGGTGTGCCTCTTGCTAATGGAAGCACAGGGAATAACGGTCTGTCCTAGATTTTGTTTGAGCAGCAGTTCTCAGTTCTGTGAATGTGATTGGTAGGCTTCAGTGCTTCTGAAGTATCAAGTGCCACAATGGAAATGTGTTTTTTCCTGGGTGTTGTCTGCATAGTTGACTCTCTGACCTGGAGGTCTGTTGCAGACAGGGTAGGGTTGTGTTGGTGTTAATGTGGAATTGCTTTCAATCTTGTGTATATCATACCTACTTTGTGGTATGTGTTCTGAAAATCAAAGGGATTTGCAAAAGAAAATAGTTGAACGTATGCTACTTGAATAAAAAGTGAGTTTAAAAGTAGGTTAATTTTATCCTCAAAGTTCTGTTCTTTAGCTTTTGTTGACTCAGAAGGATTTAATTATTACCTTACAAAATTAAATGTTCTGATAAGCAGCTGTAGGCTGACACATGTGGGATGAGATCAGCCATCTATCTTGCTGAGATGTATAAAGCTGTTCTATCACGTAGCCTTGAAAGGAACTTGTGTGTTTAATTTGTTATAAGCAGTCTTCAGAGTGTATTGCAAGCTTCAGAATGGAGGAGTTGTATATTTTTCAGGGTGTATTACACTGTTTTGAGCTCAGGGTTTGTTTATAACTGTCACTGTTCTAGGCATATAGATTAAACAGAACCTCTGCACAAGTGGCCAGAAAAGCAGCAGATGATGTAACTGCTCAGACAGGTAAACTGTACTTAAGTTCTTATTCATTTGTTGTTTTGACCTGCCTTGCCACAATCTCTGAGATGTTACTAACCAGAGGAGAAATATAGTCTGCAGACATGAAAACTTCATTTTAGCGATAGCAACTGTTTTGTATCATAATTCATACCACAGGGATTTCAGTGTGTTTACAGGATCTGATACTTAATGTGATCTACAGTAAAGCTATCTTGAGCTTGGCTGTTTTAGACTGCAGGCAATGCATATGTGCTAGATGTGTTTTAGAGAAGACAGACTGAACAGCTTATAAGTTATGTAAGTTTGAAAGGTTTAATTCTTACAGAATTAGGATAGCTGATTATGTGTGAACGTGGCCTACCAATTACTTCTGGTGCAAATCTCCTGGTTTGACTCTACCCGGCAGATACTGGAATCTGCTTAATATCTGACCATCGCCTGTAAATGTGCAGTCTTCTACTTTCAGGGCTTTGTGTGAGAAGATTATGACTCATTTCTACTTCTGTGTTTCAAGGACAAGGAATTTTGTCTTGTATTCTGGCATCAAATTCTATTTCAAACTAATGTGCTGTTGCAGATGAAAATCTTACTGTTGTAATTCATCCTATGCAGTAAAAAATGTAAGATTTGAAATACGCTTTAAAAAAAGAAAAGAAAAGAAAAAGAAACACAGCACTTTTAAAATTTTATGAACGCATGCCAGACCATTCAGATCATGTTATCGAACAAAAAATACCAGGATAGTTCTGTGCTGTGCATAGGTAGTTGAGTGAGGCTTCGTATATCAAAGAAAAATGATACTAAAAGAAAAACAAATTGAGCCAATAGCTTATGATTGTCTTTTGCACAGACATTCTTGTCTTATATGTGTGGATTGAACATCTTGGATAGAATTAAAACAGAAAAAGTTGTCTGTACTGGGTGATCTTGTGTGTTAACCAAAGGCCTGGTTTAAGAATAGTTTGATAGTTCTTGATCTTTTTTTTTTTGCTTTGAGAAGGCTATCACTGTAGAACTAGAGGTACTGTATTTTATTTTTCTTCTTCTGCATGTTGGTTTAGGAGTTAAGAGATATGTTGCTGGATCAATGGGTCCAACAAATAGGACACTTTCTGTGTCACCATCTGTGGAGAGACCAGATTACAGGAACATAAGTAAGTATTTATAACCATTAAATTACTTGATTTGGGTGATAGGTTGAAACAGAAACCTCCAGGTGAAGTAAACATAATTCCTGTTTTATAGCTTTTGATGAACTGGTTGAAGCCTATACAGAACAAGCCAAAGGACTTTTGGATGGAGGAGTAGATATCATGTTAATAGAAACCATATTTGATACAGCCAATGCCAAGGTGAGGCTTGTGGGGAAAAAAATATAAATTGGTTATATAAATACTTAGTGTACTACCTAAGGAAATTCAATATGGTACTTGAAAGAGCAATCAGCAACTGCTTATTAAATATGTGTCAGGACTTCATTTGTTAGCTAACATGAAGAAAGGAAATATTTTTTTAATGATAAAACAGCCTTTTCCAGAATATTTCTCTCAATATGTGCTGTTAATATCTTCCTAGCTGTTTGTACCAGCTGTTCTCTTATTCCCAGGAGCTGTGCTCTATTGCAAAACATCTCCAAATGCATTTGATATTTTTATTCTTCGGTGTAAGCATATCTGGTATATTTGTGGTGCACATTGGAGAGGGGCTGTCCAGTGTATGTGACTGGGGGAGTGGGAAAGCTTGCAGTGTTTTTTTTTTTTGTTTGTTTGTTTTTGAGGGAACTTGATACTGCCTTCAAATTTAAAAAACAAAAATTAGGAGTAGAGGATTAGGAGGATAGGGAGGATAAAATATTTCTTAAAATTATTCAGTGTAGTAATAGACTTGCTATGGGGCTTAAAACTTGCAATTCTATATAGAAAAGTCAGACTGGATAAGCAAACAGCATTTCTTCAGGCTTCTGCCACAGGCTGATTAACATGCAGTGTTATGACTCATCCTTTACAGATTTGACCCATCGTGGAGTTTTGGCTAGGACTCCATAGTTTTAACACTGTGCTGAAGGAAGTTCATATTCACGTGCAACGTTCTTATCCTAAGTAGGCAAGCAATTTTCAGGAACTTGAAGGGGTCATGTCAGTCTTTACTGTTAAAATTTGTGTTGGTCAAAGTTCTTTGCAAACTGTATGTCTAGATAGATTCAAGAGCAGTGAATGTGTACGAAAAGTAGTACATATAACTTGTGTTTGGGGCAAGGGTTGTGCTGCAGACTGGAGGGAGAACTATGTGCTGATGTGATTTGGAGTTCAGAAGCATCTGGTTGTCATTTGGTTATCCCACAATACTTGTTTTATACCTGTTACCAAAATGTGTTTGAAAATCTAGAAGATATTAGAGATAAGGAGAAAGCCTCTTGATTGTGGTGAGATTACAGGCAGTACTGGGGTTGCAAGTTGCATGAACAGCTGTAAAAATAACTAAAAATATTAATGAAAACAAAAGCTTACCTGAACAAACAAAAAATCCCAACAAACAGAAGAACCACCCCTAAAACCCGATAATAGTTTTGCAATTTATTCTTCTCTAGGCAGCTCTTTTTGCACTCCACAAGTTGTTTGAGGAAGAATACACTCCTCGACCCATATTTGTAAGTAATTTGTATAGTACTTAATATTTTACGTATATATAAGCTAGATTTGTGAACTAGATGGTAGTTCAGTAAACCCTTCTGAAATCTGTCTGGAAATGAACGAAATCAGTGTCTTGGAAAAGTACATTTTTGTGATTGTGAATGGAGAAACTTTAATGTGCAGGGCTTTATCAAATTAGTCTTAGCTGTGTTCAACTAATTAAAATAAGCCTAACCCTACTTTGGTTGTCTCATCACTTTGAGTGGGCTATAGGTTCATCTGTTTTGATTTTCAGCATTTCAGCCTTTTAAATTCTTGCTTTTATTGATTTAATTCTTCTCTCTGTTCACTTGGTAATTAGGTTTCTGGAACCATCGTAGATAAGAGTGGGCGCACCCTCTCGGGCCAGACAGGAGAGGCATTTGTCATTAGTGTTTCACACAGTAAGCCACTTTGGTAAGGAAATGTATCTCTTGCTTAGTAAGTAGTTTGTAGAATGTGATTCTTTCTTATTTTGACCCCTTGTTCATAGTGAAATGGAAGTTACACTAACAGTTTTCAATTTTATCGTGTGTATTGCTGTTTAGTTCTGCTATGGTTCCCTCAGCAGAAGTTATGTTTCCAAAGAACACGGAACTTTAAAACATTGCTGTAAATAATTTGGTGTGCTGTGTTTGTAACAACCTGGAAATCACAAGTAGGTCGAAGCATTTAAAAAAAAAAATTTCTGGCATCTCTTACTATCTCAGATTGTGCAAGAAGCTAATCCCTGGTGGGCAGAACATACATCTTCTTAGAGGGAAGCAGTGTCAGCTCAAAATATCTCAGGATGGATTGCAAGACAAAATAGTGAGATTTCATTCTAGTGTTCTTTTTACTGAATTTTTACAAAATTGTGTTTTTCTCTAAGATGTGCATGTTGGTTTTGAGAGCTCCTGACTCTACCACTTAACTCCTGTTTTTATGTGTTGAGGCCAGAAGGGGAAAAAAAAAAAAAAAAAGTATGAGATTAAGACTTATGAAGATGCATACTGTAGCAGATTTTGGTCATTGTACAAGGTCTTGCATGTTAATTTGAATACTATTTCCCATTTCTCTATTCTGTGTTTCTATTCTTTTTCTACTTCGGTAGTTGGTCACAATGGACAGTACCAACTAACCAACTTGGTTAGTTGGTACTAATTCGGTATTAGCAGTGCATACTATGCACGTTGTGATGAGCCATTGTTTGTTTTTACAACAAAATTCCAGTGAAAATGCACAATCTGTCATCTCAGTGATACAAAAGCAGAAGACTGCATTCACAGTTTTACTGACTGCCCTTGAGGCTTCACTTTCCCAGACCAGACGGTGCTCCAGAAGTAACATATGGAGCCTCTTGGAACAGAGTAGTAGTTGACTCTTTTGCTCAGCATCACAGTTTAGTGATATGTATTTCGCATATGTCTATCTCAGATAAGATTGCTCATAACTGTCTTCTCCCTGAAGGACAGAGAAGGGCACTGGAGCAGAAATTAAGGATTTGTTAAATAAATTTGTTAAATAAAGCTATCTTATATGTCTGAATGCTTAGGGCTTGTTTCCCATTTGTGCAAAGGCTGCTACACAGCACTGTGGCAGAAGGTTCTTAGTTGTGGGAGCAGATTGCATTAAACAGTTCATCTTGGCAGATTGAGATTGAGTGTCTTCAGGGTTTAGGAAAAAGCTGATCAGACATAGTATCCTAGGGATCATGTTCATGTTTGTAGGGACCTGTTCACATATTTCCTTTTTGGTTTTGTATTTCTTGTTCAGGGTGATGCGTTGTCCTTCAGTCAGTTTGGTTTGGGGTCTGCCTAAAACATGTGTCCTCTGTTTAGTTGACAAGATAGCAGCTGAGAAATGCGTGAACTGTTACTATAAGTGCTGAAGGATGTGTTGCCAGATGCTTGCTGCAAAGGAAGCTCAGGTGTGGAATGAGTTTTGTTTGTGTTATTCCTACTGTGTTACTGTTAAGATATATCCTGAGTTCAGGACTCTCATGTGGTGTTTGTTCTGGTCCCAAGGGCACTCTGCAGTCTTAGCTTTCACAGAAGCTGATGTATCACTTATACGAAGCAATGAGCAAGGAAGGGAGATAAAATTCAGGATGATGTTGTGATGATTATTACTCCTTTCAGCAGCACTGTAAACATCTTTCAGGTTTTATTGTGCTTTTAGGATGGTTTCTAGAAACCAGGATCACAATGAAAAAGATCTCTTATGTACTTTCTGAAATATAAATTTTCGCTTCTAATATCAATACAGACATTTTGAGTAAAAACTGCATTTTTGTATGTGTGGCTGAATGAAGGAAAACATGATTGTTCCACTTATGTCAGTAGAATTGTGAGAGCTTTAGTCACGCAAAGACTACAGCAGAAGCTGTAGTTCTGTCTGCGTCACTAAGATGTAAAATAATGTGCTGAGCAGATTCAGTTGCCCAAACTTAGTGCTGCTTTGAGGTGTCCTGGGGGATGCACTCAGTGTCTTCCAAAGTTGACATAATTCATGTATAATTTCTAAGCAGAATTATTGAGTTCGTGGCTTGAAGCAATTCTTGCTCTTCCAACCTTTTTTTTATTCCTTAGAACAAGGCTCTTTTTCAGTCTGTTGTTCTCATTACACGTTATCTTTTGCATTTAGAAAATAGGTATGTTGCTGCAGTTTGAACTGAACTTGGTAAAGGATGTTAAAAATAAGAAGGGACTCTTCGGGTAAATGTGTCAGAAGAGACAGGCCAAAGAGAGCATACCTTCTCTGCTAAATAAGAAAAGAGAACTGGCTGTAACAGATATGGAGAAGGCTGAGGTACTCAATGAGTTATTTGCCTCAGTCTTCACTGGGAGCCAGGAATCCCACATTCCTGAACATGTAGGTGGGAAGTGGGGCAGCAAACACCTCCCCACTGTAAGGATTGTGACCAACTCGTGAGACTGGATGTGCACAATTCCATGGAGCTGGATGACATGCATCCCAGGGTCCTAAAGGAGCTGGCTTATGTGGTTGCCAAGCCACTTGCCATCATGTTTGAAAAGTCCCAGGGGACTGAAAAAAAGAAAGCATCACTCCCATTTACAGGAAGGAGAGGAAGGAGGACCTGGAGAACTACAGGCTGGTGAGCCTCACTTCTGTGCCCAGGAAGATCATGGAGCAGACGCTCCTGGAAAACATGTTAAGGCATGAGGAACAAGTGGGTGATCCAAGACAGCCAGCATGGCTTCACTGAGGGAAGGTCAGGGAAGGACCAATCTGATGGCCTTCTGTGGTGGAGTGACAATACTGGTGGACAAAGAGAAGACAACTCATGTAATCTACCAGGACTTTTACAAAGCCTTTAACATGTTCCCCCACCACATCCTTACCTCTGAATTGGAGAATTTGAAGGGTATGCTATTTGATGGAGAAGGAATGGATTGCAAGGTTGCAGTCAGAGGGCTGTGGTCAGTGGGTTTGTGTCCAGGTGGAGGCCATTAATGAGCGGTGTCCCCCAGGGGTCCATCTTGGGATCACTACCCTTTAACATCTTTATCAATGACACAGATGGTGGGATTGAGTGCACTTTCAGCAAGTTTAATGGTGGCACTAAGCTGAGCTGTACAGTTTATAAAGCAGAAGGAAGAGATGCCATCCAGAGGGACCTTGATAAATTCAAAAGGTGGGCTCTTGTGAACCTAATAAGGTTCAACAAAGCAAAGTGCAAGGATTTGCACTTGGGTCAAGATAATCCCAGATATGTATGAAGACTGGGAGAAGAGCTCCTCAAGAGTAGCCCTACTGAATATAACTTAGAGGTCCTGGTGAGTGAAAAACTAAACATAAGTCAGCAGCCCGGAAGGCCAGTGGTACCTTGAGTTCCATTAGAAGAGAGGTGGCCAGTAGGGAGTTGACTGTCTCTCTCTACTCTGCCCTCGTGAAGCCCCAGCTGGCGTACTGCATCCAAGTCTGGTGCTCCTAACACAGAAAAGGTGTGGAGATTTTGAAGAGGGTCCAGAAGAGGGTCACGAAGATGATCTAGGGGCTGGATCACTTCTCCTGCAAAGACAGGCTGAATGAACTGGAGTTGTTCAGCCTGAAAAAGAGAAAGCTGCAGGGAGACCTCATCATGGCCTTCCAATATCTAAAGGAAGTTTATAAACATGAGGTAAATCAACTTTTTACCCAGGTAGATACTTATAGGATGAGGCAGAGTGGTTTTAAACTAAAAGAGGGAAGCTTTAGTTTAGAAGTCGGGGGAAATTTTTTTACCGAGAGAGTGGTGAGGTGATGGAACAGGTTTTCCAGAAAGATTGTGGATATGCTGTCCCTGGAGATATTTAAGGCAGGTTGGATAGGGCCCTGGGCAATTTAATGTAGTATTTGATGTAGCTGTTAGAACTCCATACTTGAGGTCCTTTCCAACTCAAGCCTTCTATCATTCTATGCAGTTGCTTTCAGGACGTTGTCTCTTTACTCCTTGATTGTTAAACAGAATTTTGATTTACTATTCCCAGTTCAATTCAGACTTGTCTCCTTCCCCTTTGCCCTTTTCTTGTTTCTTATGATTCTCCTTTTGCACAGGTTTGTTTTATAGATGGAAATTAATTAAAGAAAGGGGAGATCAGACTGGTTTTCTTGAAGATGGCTGTATGAATCAGTTGTTTCACTACTAACATTCATTTATCTTGTGTGTAATTTTATCTGACATTTTAATTAAAAAAAAAAAAAAGCAAAAACCAACAGTATTTTAAATTTTATCTTTCAGCATTGGCTTAAATTGTGCTTTAGGAGCGGTTGAAATGAGACCATTCATTGAAACAATTGGAAAATGTACAGCAGCATATGTCATCTGTTACCCCAATGCAGGTGTGTTATTTGTGCATGCTGCTATACTTAGAGGGGGAAGAACTGTAACAACTGCATCTCATGGTATATAAGAGCTGAACTACCTTGAGAAATTACTGTTCCTGCCATTAAGAAGAGTTTAACAATTTTCTAAACTGCTTAAAATAGCTATTGTTGGTTCTGTGACAGTGAATCTAGAATGCTCTCTCGTGTGATTAATAGCCTGTGAGTAATGATTCCAAGTGTGATAAGGAATTCTAGTCTTCATATAAGTGTAGCTTTTTAAAGTATGTCTTTAATGGAATATAGTTCTGTTCTTGGGGGATTTAACAAGTTGTAATGCAAAGAAAATTATTTTTCAAGGTCTTCCCAATACTTTTGGTGGTTATGATGAAACTCCAGAAGTGACTGCAAAGCACATAAAGGTATACAGTATTTCTTGTGAAAGTGTCATAATTAATCTGCTTGTAGACAACAGTTCTTTGCTTATATTGAATGCTTATTTGTTACAGTACTATTTCTTTTCCTCATTTGGCCCTGAATGTCAGTTTGATTCTTTATAGACAGTTTATTGAATGATAGTGCATTCAGGATACCAGGTTCGGACAAGCTACTTAAGAAACTGAAAACTGTTTTCTCTTTGATTTGAGTAGCCTTCTTGCAGCTTTATCTGTGGATATTACTCATTTGTGCTTCTACATGGTTACTTTCCTGTTTTGGAGTCATTCAAAAAGCTGAGTAGTTTTTATAAACTTGGTGAAGTTTTACAGAGTTGTTTGGGTAGAATACCTGATGCTTGAGGCGTTCCAGTGCAAAGTGTCTTTTCAAGTGCTACTTGATAAGTGCAGGACAGAACTATGTGGCTAGTGTTGGAAAAACACAGTATCTGTTGCATGTTAATTCCCTTTTATGCTGTAGTACGTGTGGTCTTTGATATTCATGTCAGTTTTTACCTGGGGCTTCACTATAAAATAGACCAGTTTCAGATCTAGTTTCCTAAAATTAGGTGTTGGAATTTCTGGGTAGCTCTGGGTGTCCACATTTCAGAACAAATTCTAAAGAGCAGAAATAATGTTTGTTTCTTCAACTATTTTTTTTTTTTTTTTTTTGTCTTGTGGTCCCCAGAATTGCTTAACGTTTAGGGGGAAGAAGAAAAGCATATATCAGTATATGTGTGTATGTGTGTGTGTGCATATACATATAAATGTGTTTTTTATATATATATATATATATAAAAATATATATATATAAAAACATGTATATATATATATATATAAAAAACATGTATATATGTATATATTTTTATAAGATGCCTGTTAAATTCTCTGTTTTCCTCCTTTTTGCAGAATTTTGCATTGGATGGTTTGGTCAACATAGTTGGAGGTTGCTGTGGTACTACACCAGCACATATCAGGTATCTAATGAGCTGTGACTTAAGGTGCACTAGAAATTAAATTAAATGCTGCTTCTGAGGAGCAATATACCACGGCTTCTTACAGTTTTCTGAGAAGATGGATGACTACAAAAAAAAAAAAAAAAAAGCAATACATGGAGCAGAACCTGGGTTTCATAGTAATGTCTCATGAAGAATAAGCAGAGACATGGTTCAAACGAAGATTATACCTGTGCTGTTTTATTGTCTTGAAATTGTTGTTCTATAATTATTCTTCCTTCTTCACCATTTGATAGAATAGACTTCCTATCTTTTCTTCATTACTCTGTGTGTTCTTCCTTTGAGTGCTTTCTGGCACTCTTACTCATAATAAAACTTCAGGTTTCCTTTGATAGTTGAAGAAATTATAGCGGTGTGCGGGGGGAGTGTACGAACAAGAGATCTGGGAATGTTGTTCATCTGTGTTTGTTATTCATTTGCACTTCTACGTTGCTACTTTTCTGTTGGGAAATCGTTCAGAAAGCTGAGCAGTTTTTATGAACTTGGAATGTGGAATGGGAATGTTGAATAACAGCTCTGTTGATTGTCCTGGCCCCTCAGAAAGATTGTTTCTCATCTTTCTTACTATAAGTAGGTCAGTGGAAAAACTTCCCTTTTTCCACCTAGGCTTAAAAGAGAAGGGGCTCTTATGGTTTATTTTTATTCTGATAACAAACTGAGAGGCATGTAGAGGACAGCGTGTGTCACTTCTGCCTGGAGCAAAGAGAAAGATGGTAACTCATGATCATCATGAGTCATTCCAGCATCCAAGAAAAAAATCTCAGCTAAGAACAATGTTTACCACTTGTTTTTTTTGTTTCTCTTGGCAATTATGTGGCTTTGGTAAATTAGGAATACAGTAAGTCAGCATGATTGAAGTGAGGGCTGGTGTGGTATTACATAAATTTTCCCACTGGCATAATATTTTGCATTCCGTATTTGATAGATCTTTATTTTTGTAGGTTCCTTGCATATAGTGGTAATAGGATCTTCTAATAGTATGTTTTTGACTTTAGCTGCACAAAGTGAAACATGCTGAGTAGTCTTGTGTGCTACAGGCTATTATATGTCTAGCATATTATGGTTGAGTATTGGTTAGTGTTCAATTTTAATCAAAAACTTTCCTATTTATTTTCCACTCTCCAATGCAGGAAAATTGCTGAAGCTGTAAAATTATGTAAGCCTCGTGTTCCACCTTCTCTCTCTGAAGGATATATGCTGCTGTCAGGTAAAATAGGATGTGGCTTTATAACTCATGTATAAAGTAAGGCTGCATTAATTAAACTGTTTTCTCCTGATCGGAATGGCACTATGAGTTTCTGATTCTAACCGAATCCAGCAAGCTTACAATGTACAAGTTTATCTAAATCGTACTTATTGCATTATTGTAACTTGTATTTATTGTATAATATAATCAAGCCAACAAATTTTACTCAGAAAATCTCAAATATTTTGTAGTGGTGAGTATCTTTAACTCTCCTGCACTGCGAACTAAAGATAAGCTGAGAGAAATCAGGTAATCTGACTGTAGCTGGTGACAGAGTTGGGAAGAGATCCTTGTTCACCTGCTGTGAGGCAGTGCCCTTTTTTGCCTCGGGTGTGGGGACACTTGTACTGGGATAGCATTGCAGTAACACAGATCTAGAACATCTTTTGTTTTAGGTAAAGCTGAGTCTATATGTTAATAAGCCTTTCTCTGAAGTCTTCAATTTAAACAGTTCCTTCCATGTAGGTAAATTACTTTGTTATAAATGAAATCACGATTAGCTCATGATTTCATCTAGTAGCCTACTCTGTTCTGCCATAAAGTTTGCTTGTCTCTGAGTTACCTGCTATGCAAAGTTCCTCCTTGGCTGGTTTATTCTGAACTTAGGATTTTGGATAAGAGATGTCCTTGTTTCTCTGCCAGTTCAGTGGGCTCTTTCTCTGGTCATGTTACCATGAGATAATGTAGTAAGAAACTGAGACAAGTTGTGTGTGTATCTGCATATGCACAGAAGCCCAGAGAATCATTGCTTTGTGACATTTATTTTGGACAGATTATCATAGAATTGTGAGTTGGAAGGGACCTTTAAAGACCATCTAGTCCAACTCCCCTGCAATGAATAGGGTCATCTACAGCTAGATTGGGTGCTCAGAGTCCCATCCAGCCTGATTTTGGGTGTCTCTAAGGACAGGACATCAACCTCATTTCTGGGTAACTGGTACCAGTGCCTCACCACTCTTATTGTATTAAATGTCTTCCTTATATCCAATCTAAGTCTTCCCTGTTCTGGTTTGAAACTATTTCCACTTGTCCTTGTATGTCTTGTTGATTGGATGAATCATTGAGGAAGAACAGAAACATTTGGTGTTTGCTGGAAGTTGCTTTGTTGTATCTCATTGCCAGTTGTTCAGTAGACCTGTGCATGCACTGGTGTGCTGAGAAGTCACTATTAAAGTAACAGAAACTTCTGATTTATGGCATAGATGAATGCTATTGTTTTTCGTGCAGTGTTTTCTTTTATATTTTTACAAATATGTTCAAAAATATCTTTTCAAGGTCTGGAGCCATTCAGGATTGGGCCATACACCAACTTTGTTAATATTGGCGAACGCTGCAATGTTGCAGGATCACGGAAGTTTGCTACACTCATCATGGCAGGCAACTATGAAGTATAAATTTTAACAATAATTTTAATAGATGGTGTTCTCAATTTTTTATGCTTTTTCGTTATTCTGTTGTATTGTGTTATTAGTAGTTTGTTTTGCTGGCAAAAAGTGCCATTCTACAAAAGTAAGAAAATAAGGAGAATGAATTTTCTTACTATCCTTTGCTTCTGAGCTTACTGGCTCCTAATTAATTGTGCAAGAGCAGCCTTACAAGCTTTTTTTTGTTAGTTTGACAAGTGTTACAGTAAACATGACTTTATATTTTGAATTAAATTGTTCAGCAGACCAGTCTACACGATATACGGTGCTGTATCTAGGAGCAGATTTGCAGAGGAGAGGAAATCGCTCTTACTTCCAACCTGTGCAGTATGTCTGATTTGGAATAGTTTGCAATACTGTTCAGCCCTCTTTATTTCCATCTAATCTCCAATCTGGTCAGCATTTTGTTTGCATCTGATGTGTATATACTTTGATCCACCATGCTAAATGAGAGTTGTTACAGAAAAAGATGTTTAGACAGTAATTGGTATCTTGAAACAGTGGAAGGGCAGGAATGTGAAGACCAGAGGGCTCATTCTTTAAGTGTGTCAGTTGTTGCTGTTACATTAAAACAAGCAGTAGAGTAACATTTCTTGGCAGCTGAGATTCTGCCCTGAAGTACGCTTTGCTCTTGATGCAATCAAAATTAAAGCCTTAGTTTGCTTGTTAGAAAGTCTGACTCTTAAGCTCTTAGAAGTCATGAAGCAGGTTTGACCTATTTAATATGGAAAACTTCAAACACAGGTTGTCAGGGTCCATGAACAGCTGTAAAACTTTTTTTTTCTTGCCTGTTATAGTGACAAAAAAAGAGAAAGGAAGCTGAGAGTCCTGGATATTTGGTCTGAAGGGAAAGTTTTAGTTTCTCAATGCTTGGTGATGATTCTGCAGATGGAAAAAAATGCCAAATAACCTCCAAAAATAAACTACTCTGTGTTATAAAAGAGTGTAGCTTGTGATGCCGAAGACCCTTATTCGATACTATCACAGAGTCTGTTTTCCTGTAATCATGTGCAATCAGAAGTCCTTGTTACCATGCAAATCTTAGCTCTTTCAATTACGTGTATGACCAGCTGTCTAAAATCAATGCCACATTAAATTTACGTTGTCATGTTTTTGTGAACAAAGTAGTTATCAGTTGTGCTGTGCTAGCAACTTTTGTTACACTGCTGTATATAATAAGATACTTCCTTATTATTTTTTGGACTGTCCTATAAACTGCTATTTTTTTTATTTTGATAATTTGTAGATCTATGCATTTATTTTGGAGAAGTTAAATGTGATGGTGAGAATGAGTAGGCTGTATTCTGCTGACTGCTTTTTGATTTAAAATCTCTTCTTTAGGAAGCCCTGACTGTAGCCAAATCCCAAGTTGAGATGGGAGCCCAGATTCTTGACATCAATATGGATGATGGGATGCTGGATGGACCTTCTGCAATGACTAGATTTTGTAACTTGATTTCTTCAGAACCTGATATTGCAAAGGTTGTAATGGAGTCACTCCAAAGCACACTAGAGTAGAGATCACTTTGAGTTGGAATTTGCTTTCAGAAAATTTTCGTTTATTATCCGGTTTAGATGCTTAACACTCAGATATAGATGTTACCCAGTGGTAGAAAGGTATCTTAGTAGGGAAGGCGTCTGAAGGGAATTGAGATTTTAACAATCTGTATCCAATTTCAGCTAGGTACATGCCATTCTTTTTCATTAGTTAGAGCAACTTAGCATAGGTTGCTCTTGCAGCAGTTATGAGTATAAAGAAATGGTCATAGAAATTCTTGAGTTAAACTTGCTCTGAGTTTTGTGTTTAAAAAAGGGTATCTACAAACACCATCTGAAAACTTGTTATTCATAATTGCTGGTAAATGTGTGTGCATTTTTATGTCCAAATAGAGCAAACAAGATATGAAACACTAAACTCATAACTTGTATGTATCCCATTGTTCATCTTTCTGTTCTTTATAGGTGCCACTATGCATTGATTCTTCAAATTTTTCAGTGATTGAAGCTGGCTTGAAATGCTGCCAAGGAAAATGCATTGTAAACAGCATCAGTCTGAAGGAAGGTGAAGAAGACTTTCTAGAGAAAGCAAAGAAAATTAAATTGTATGGGGCAGCTGTGGTTGTCATGGCTTTTGATGAAGTTGGTCAGGTGAGCGTTACAGGAAGGCTTTTTTTTTTTTTTTTTTTTTGGAGTTTAAGTCTTCCTTACTCCTCTGCAAGACAAGGTTGTTTTGTTTCATTGGCACTGGTGATATAAAGAGATTTATATGTAGTCTTAGCAGGTGTTTCTTTTACTGATTGCATGTTTGAGGAACTTCGTTCTGCTTCAGAGGTAGTTCTGCTAGCACAGATATGTCTCTTGCTCTTCCACTATGCTTCCTTCCTTCAGATAATATTTCTTTTAGTTCAGAAACTGAGTTTTGAATATGAATGGAATCTCTGGATTCATTTAGTCATTTTAAAAAACGCATATTAAACTTCACATCAGATGGTGAAATAGGAGCAAAATTATTTTCAGTAAGTTCAATCAAAACTCTAATGAAGGTGGGGTGTTAGTGATATCTTTAGTTAAAAAAAAATAATTAAAATCTTGTATTTGTTTTCTAATGCTTATGATATTGAGACTGGGATTCTGTATTCTTGAGCCAGTTTAATTGTAAATGATTTCTGGCAGGCTTTATATTTTGTGCTGTGTGTAACTCTCACATCAGAATTCTTTTTCTTCACCAGGCAACAGAAACAGAAACCAAGATTGCAATCTGCTCCAGAGCATACCACCTCCTTGTGGAAAAAGTACACTTCAATCCAAATGATATAATATTTGACCCTAATATTTTGACCATAGGGACTGGAATGGAAGAACATAACCTATATGCCATTAATTTTATCAATGCTACTAAAACCATAAAAGTGAGTTTTAAGCTTATTTTAACTCGAAGTATTTTATTGGGGTTATTTAAAAGGAAAGCAAACAAAGACTACCAGCACCACCAACAAAAATCATCACTGTAAATAACAGCCATTTTAAAGTACCAAGGGGACTATTCACCTGGAGTGGAGCCAGTTCCCAGTATTGCTGTATTTCCAGAACAGTTTTAAATACTTTGATTAATATTTTTCAATCTGCTAACTTTAATGTAAATATACTATATTAATTAAAGAAAGTAATAATTGCAGTCATTGTTCTAGCCAAAGGTTTTCTTTGAAGGCTTGCAAAGGTTGTCCTTTTAACGTAATTTCAGTTACTGGTGCAGTTTTGTGCCATTACCTGACCTTTTATTTAGATAAAATTTGTGTAAGAAAGAACAATAATGAAGAAAATCACCTGAATACAGCTAAGCAGCCAACTAGATCAGTCTGGAGATGCTCTGTCAGTAGCAGTCTAGGGTTTGAACACCTTCACAGGATATTTTGTCACCCCTCCTGTTTCAAGAGGAGAGGCATGTCAGGGGAATGGGAGAGCCACAGTAGTTCAGCAAGGGGGACATCTGGAATGCTCCTGAGGGACAACCTGTGTATTTAGAATAGTACCAATGAGAATGATGGCAGTTATTTACATGTAGCTGGAGTAGATCTTTCCTTTTTGTTTGTAGCTTTTCCTGCAGATATTTTAACTTCTTTCTTTGATTTCGAATAATTAGAAGGATCTGGAACAGGGAAGAGGGTGCATAGCCAGTGCATCATCACTGAGGTGCTCAGCTCTTTTATGACTGAATGCTGTGCTTAAGTTTCTTTTTTGGAAAGCCTTTTTCTAAAACACTGTGTGCAATTCCCACAGGAAACACTGCCAGGTGTCAGAATAAGTGGGGGTCTTTCCAATCTGTCTTTCTCCTTTCGAGGAATGGATGCCATTCGAGAAGCAATGCATGGGGTGTTCCTATACCATGCAATTCGGGTATGATGTGTGTTGGCTTCCATATGTTTGTGCTTGGCAAATGCAATGCTGCATCTGACAGCTCTGTTTGGGGGGAATTCCTGTATGATGGTGGTTTTTTTTGTTTGTTTTGTTTTGTTTTTTTTAGTGTGGCATGGATATGGGAATTGTGAATGCTGGGAATCTGCCGGTGTATGATGACATCCACAAGGAATTGCTACAGCTATGTGAGAATCTAATCTGGAACAAAGATCCCGATGCGACAGAGAAGCTTCTACATTATGCTCAGGTAACTTCAAATTTTAAATTTTGGATAGCTTTTAGCTTAACACCTGGGCTTTAATGCTGGCAATAACTAAATGAGCCTCTAAATACATGTCTGTCAATCCAAAGGTGAGTATTAGAAGTTCCTGCTGATGCTACAAGTAGTTGCATTATTAGTATAGAATAAAATGTAAACTCTGTAACAGATTGAGCCCATCAGATTTTACAGTTGCCATAAAAGATCCAAGAAAATAAAATTGGGAATGGCCAACCCACAGCCAAATCAAATTGTGGAGCTGGAGCATAATTGGAAAGCATGCTGTGAGAGGCAGAGAGTAAACCTATCTCACTAGTGGTGATAGCTTGCTTGGAGTATACGTTAAAGGTCAACATCCTGGCTTCCAGTTCAAGTTACTCATGTCAGTAAGGATCAGCTGTTAGGTAATTTTGAGATCCTGTCATGGTAATGTTAGTAAAAGACATGAATTAATCACTTGAAGATTTCCAGTTTATAAGCCACCGGCTTATGAGGCAAAGAGTATGTGAGGATTGGAGCCCACCTTTATATGTGGATGACAAACAGTAGTTCTGTAGATCTTCAGATTGAAAAACGTATCTGTGGTATGGAGTAATATAACCTATTGCAGCAGTAACTGAATTGTGCCAAATTAATTAGGATTTTAACATGAAGTGTCATGTGTGGGTCAGAAATCAATGTAAATTACATTCCCAGAATTAAAACCCAAAGGATTAATAATTCCATCATTTTTTAGGAGTGTGAAAGTTATTAGAACTCTTCCCTTTCCACACCTTCACTTCCACTTTGTTTACATCTTTGCTGAGGTCAGTACTCTCTGGGATATAAACGTACAAAGTGTTTGCAATACATCACATGTGTTTGCAGTGTGGTTTGCATGTATATATGAACAAGAAACACTTCAGAATAATCTGAAATTATTTTGTGGGTCAGTGCTTAGTTATCTCCATTTCTTTAAAAGTGAAATCCATAGATGTAGTTTTTGTGCTGATAAGCTCCTGTGGAAGTCTTTTTCCATTCAGAATCATGCCCAAGGAGGAAAAAAAGTGATACAAACTGATGAATGGCGGAACAGCACTGTGGAGGAAAGGCTGGAATATGCTCTTGTAAAAGTGAGTATGTGCAGAAGGTTGTCCTACCCAAGCGAATGGTCCATGGCTTTTAGAGATGTGTAATTTCAGCTTCTATTCTATAAGGACTACTCTTGTCTTAAAAACTTCCCAGCTGCTGTTTTAAAAGTTATTAAGAATAAATACCAAGTAAATAAAGTAATGAACAAAGAATTACTGTGATTTTTCTTTAAACTTCAGAACTTGATGTCCATGACTTTTAAAGTCTTATTCTGGCTGGTGTTAGAACATGCTTTGGATGGTTTGGTGTTGTTTTTTATTTGTTGTTTGTTTCTGGTAGAGGTTATTTTGAGTGTGTGGTTTAACAAAACTGCACTGAGTTGCACTTGTGCTGAGGGAGCTTTTCATGTAAATTTTCATGCGTGGTTCTGTTATGATATGATTTAGAAAAATAAACCCACTAATACTGGATATGATTACTTGGAATAACTTGTTCCCCAGAACTATAGTCTTTTGCTTGGTAAGGAAACTTACTGTAGTTACACATTTGAGTTGCTCTTAAAGTCTAGAAATACCTAAGGTTATTTTTTTGTGTGTTCATTGTGGGGTTGTTTTGTTTTGTTTTGGGTTTTGTGCTGGTGGTGGTTTTTTTTTTTTTTTTTTTTTTTTTTTTTTTTTTTTTTTTGTATGATGGCAGCTAAATATAAGTTTGGTTTTTTATTTTAGAATGATAAAAATTTTCTTTTTCTTACTCAGGGCATAGAGAAGTATGTCACTGCAGATACAGAAGAAGCAAGATTAAATCAGGAAAAATACCCTAGACCTCTAAATGTAATTGAAGGGCCTTTGATGAATGGCATGAAAATTGTTGGTGATCTTTTTGGTGCTGGGAAGATGTTTCTGCCTCAGGTAAGGAGAATGTTATTTAATGTGTTTTCAAATTTGGCAAAAACTAAACATTCTATGCTGTTTCTTTTTTCAGACATAGTACTTGAATTGTGAAAATGCAGATACTGCCAGAAAGTGGCCCTGTTTCTTTTGTACTTTGAAAGTTGATTTTTTTTTTTTTTTTTTAAATATATCTTTGCATTTTTCTTCCCTTTCTCTCTGAGGCTTTTTGCTTTATTTAAAGTGTAGTCTTAAATCTGGGCCCATGATAAAGAGCAAAAGGGGAAAAAAGATCCAAGTAAAATATCATTTGATTACAAGCAGGCTGCCACGCTTAGTACCTAAATCTGAACTTGTTTGTAGCTTCTCATTCTGTTGTAAGCGATCAAAGAGATTTCACAGCTAGCAGCCTATTACCAAACAATGCTCTGCCAAGATGGAATCTAGGTTTGCAAAAAAATTTTGTTGTCTGAATGGATTTTAGGGTATTGCTGTATTTTATCTTTACTATTGATTTTTCTCCCTCTTTTTTTTTTTTTTTCTTCCATTTATCTGTGCAGGTGATAAAGTCTGCTCGAGTTATGAAGAAAGCAGTTAGCCACCTTATTCCTTACATGGAAAAAGAAAGAGAAGAAAGGAGAGCCAAACAAGGCAGCTCAGAGGAAGAGGCAAGACACAGTCCTTTGTTTAGTAACTCTTTTGTAGTACGCAGTGTCAAAAACTGAAATTATTTTTTGTTAACATTTGTTTTTATGCTGTAGAGTTGATCCAACCATATAAAAACTGACAATCTTGGCTTCATTTGAAGTTGGTCTGAAGTTCACAAGGTGCAGATTTTCTGAAGCTCTACTTAGTACTTGCCTATCCTGTTGTCAGAGTGTATTGGAGGATGCCACAAGCTTTTACAGGCCCTTAATTCTGTTGTTTCTTTTTGCATTTGTGTAGACATTTAATTCTAGTATTATTTGTATCATCTGTTTTTAGCATTGATTGTGGCAAATTTTTCCAATGGCTTTTACTGCTCATGCCCATGTTTCCCTTTACTCAGAACTTCCCTCTGACCATTCTCAGGTAAACTAACCAAACTGCATATTCTTTTTTTTTTTTTTTTTTTTTTTTTTAAAGATATGACGTAAGATCTTTTGTTATGATAGAATAGTATACTCACTGTATGTGTTGCTATGACCAAGCTGTGGGTGACAAGTGCTCTATGAAAAGTTAGTTGTCTTTTCATGTGATCATTGCTCCTGCTTTCTGAAGGCTACTTGTAATATAATACAGCAAATATACAAATTAATAATATGGAAGCAGAAATACTCAACTGACACAAATAAAAGGTAGTAACTGAGTAGGTAGTGAGTTCCCAGAGAAAGGATTGTGGTTGTTACAAATAGCAGGTAAATCAGCATTTTCATATGACTGGGAAACAAACAAAAAAAAACTAGCAAAGTGAAATGTACAGAATTTTCTGCTCTACTCAGCTCATTGATAGGACAAGGACAGCGTCAAGTTTTCAAGGTGGTACTCAAGGAAAATATGTTAACCAGTAAAAGCATTTCGAAAGAGACCAATAAGAACGATTCAGAAATGCAGACAGTGAAACCTTCAGTGGAAGTTTGGAGGCATTGACCTGTTATGAAGTCTGAAGGCAACAAAATACTGTGCAGTCTTGATATGTTAGACATACTTGTAGAGACTAAAGAAATAAAGTTTCTGTGTCCTACCGAGAGTAAATGGATCTTAAATTTCAGTGAAAAGATATTTAAGTTAGTCTGTGGAGGGAGCACAATGCCTTAGTGATGCTAAAGCAATACAGTATATTGCCTGTAGAAGTTAAGAGCTTTTATTCTTATGTGACTTAGAGGCTTTAGTAGGACACCCAATCAGCTCTGTGTTTGCCTGAGGCTTTGCCAGTGCCAAACAAAATATCTGGCAGTGGGCTTTGTAGTCTTGTATTGACTTTGAATACCAATTTTGCCCTCTAACATGTAACATGTTTAAAATTTTTGCAAGCTGTTGTCTGTTTTAGATTTTCTTTCTATCCTTTTTTATTTTAACCCTATGTGTCATGTTTGTAGTACTGTTACTGAATTTTATCTTATTGATTTTAGAAAGCTTATTCAGTGTATCAAGTTGATCCTGAATCCTACTCCTGTCCTTTCACGTCCTCCCTCCCTCCCCTAATGTTGTTCTTGCATTTGATCTATCATCTTAGTTATTTTGGTAACTTTGGTAATGTAGGTTACCAAATTATTTTCTGATTCTTGTAGGCCTTTCCTTTATAGCATCTTCCTATTTGGCAGGTAACAACTGATGATTACTCTCTGAGAAAAGTTTTATTAATTATCTGAGCATATGCTACAAGTACCTTCTTTCAAATTTGATTAATGGAATGTGTTATGGGAGCACTGGAAAATGAGGACATAGGACATCTGTTCTTTCTCGGTACTAGCAAGATTCTGTGCAGTAGAAAAATTCAGAAGAAATAGACAAAGTCTTATAATACTCATGTCTACTGTACTTTAATTATAGGTGCAGTTTTATTGATTAAATATTTTTCTTCTACTCTTGCCTTTGACTGTCAAATTTATATGTTGTGCAGAAACTTTTCTTTTGTCCTGTGGAACATTACATTGTCTTCGTGCATTCTTAGAGCCAATAGTTTTTATCATAATCTGGTGTTTGACACAAATAAGAAAGAAGAATGGCCTGAGTCTAAAGAAAAGGTGATATTTGTGTGTTTTCTTTGGCTTTTTTTCTCTGGATTTTTGAGTGGTTTCTAATTCCTCCCCTCGAATGTTCTTACTGTATATCTTTCCATTTGCTGTGAATCCGTTGAGTGATAAGTCTAAAGAGTCCAACTAATATTTTAGAAAGAAAAACAACCTGAAAATCAAATCCCACTAATCTCAATGGAACCATAGTCTTTTCTGCCTGTAAAGACAGTGTCTTCTCTCTAATGTCTCAAGCAGATCTGTTCTCTTGTCATGAGTCACCTTTCTGTTTGTCATCTTTTTCCTGCTTGTGCTGTTTCTTAATTTAATGCAGATAACAATGCTGGTATTTGGTACCTTCTGGTTTGTTCTGGTGCTATTTGAAATCAGTGAAATTTGTTACTGTATTCCTCCCTGAGCACTGGACTAGGACCTACTGGCACTTAATTCTCTGACTAAAATGTGATAAGTGGAATCTAGGAAGTCCTTTAAAAATACCACAAAAGATTGTGAGTCACTGTATGTGCTTGAGGGGGAACAGAAGGGAAAATGTAGAGCCCCTGTCGTTTTGCTTCTTCCACATTCTGCTGGGCAAGGGTTTAATCTTTGTGAGTATTTTTGTCACTGGAGAGAGAAAAACCAGCTGCATTTATCCCCAAATTTAGATTTGGACTGGGACAAAAATGAGTTACAGGCTCTGGTAGCTGATCTGTCTAATGTTACCCAGGTTACTGTAACCTCCAGGATGGTTTTAGTCTCACGCTGCTGGGAAATGCATTGTGTTGATAGCTACATTTGAGGATAAATAGCTGTGGCTGTGGATCTCTATCAAGATTTTAAAAAGAAGCATTCTGGATATGTGCCCAGAACTTGAGGACCTCCTTGCTTGAGACAATTGAAACCACAATGTGCCCTAAGTAGGGTTTATTCAAAGTGCTGAAATACTGTGTTCTCTGGCCCAGGTTGTTTGTTGCTCAGCTCAGGTATTCATTCTTCTCATAGGCAATGTTTTTACTTGCATATCAGTCACTAGTTAAATCATCAGCAGTTCCTGGGAGCAACATTTTTTGATCTCCCAATGTTTGGTTAATTTATTTCCCAACCTTTCTCTTACATTCCAGCAACTTATTTTCAGCTGCAAAATTTGCATTTTTGTATAGAGATAGCTGACTTGCCTTCATTTTGCATTTGTAGTTCTGTGTTCTTCTGTAACATGGGAGCACTGAGGAGATGGTAGATTTTTAGTAAGCAGCAGCATTGATAAGGATTCCCAGTGTCCCAACGAATTGTGTTAGGACCGTGGGAAATGGTAAATGCTATTATCTCTATATAAAGCCACCCAACCCCCAGAAAATGAAACTAATTTATAGTGTCAAGGAATTGAATATGCTTTGGCCCTCTGCAAAGGAGGTGACGTTCTGGCTGGGCTGGTAGGTATTTTCAAATTCAACGTGCTCAGGTTTCCACTTGATTTAAATTCTGTGCAAATCAGGTAGTCTGCTACTGGCATTTCATCCTGCATCAATGCAAACATGGCTGGAGCTGCTCCAAATGACAATATGAATTAGACCTCTAAAAATGTATCACAAAGACTCATGTCTTACTGGAGGATTGTAGAGGAATTCCACTACTACACTTCTGGCAGGACCCTTTGTCAGGGCTGAGTGCCACCTAACTTAGGTTCAGTCTGACAGTGCACATTCCCTTCTTCAAGGAGATTCTTTTTCCAAAGTGTTTGTTCAAACTGGGCAGTTTGAAGTAACCTGATCACTGCACTGAAATGTCTCTTGCTGCTTATGTTGCATAAAGAGTTGATAGCTACATTTGAGGATAAATAGCTGTGGCTGTGGATCTCTATCAAGTTTTAAAAAAGAAGCATTTTGGATATGTGCCCAGAACTTGAGGACCTCCTTGCTCAGGAGTCTTTTCTGCTTTTCCTGATTCCTCTCATGGAATTTCTTTCATTCTGCTCACTGTTGCATTGGAGAAAGATTGCCCTCGATGCATGAGCAGATACATGATCATGAACCTGCATACCCTATTATTTTAAATATTTAAAATATTTATTGGTGAGTTTTTCACTTGAAACAGAAGTACTTTATAGGATTCCAGTTATTGCACTACACAGAATGCTATCCAAGTCTGATTTTCTTGTGAGTGGCGTTGTGTTATTTTTCTTAACAGTTCTGAAAAACATGCAGTCAATTTGCATGAACGTGTCTTGTGCAAGTTTTTATTACCTGCATCTTATGAAGGAGTTGTTAATATTGATTATGTCACTTCTGCTGATAAGAGAATACTGAAGCTTATGAGTAATTGAATTCTTGTGCCATTTGTTCAACTTTCAGGATCCTTATAATGGTACAATAGTACTAGCAACTGTGAAAGGTGATGTACATGATATTGGCAAGAACATTGTGGGAGTCGTTCTGGGCTGCAACAACTTCAGGTAAAGAGACTAAAACTGTGTAGTTGGTAGCATAACTGTAAAAAGCTAAATAATTAGTATACTAGGCCTACTGAGGCTGTGGAGATAATAGTTAGAGATGGGCATATATTAGGAACTGTTCTTCCTTCCAATAGCTGTGACAGGGAACATAGATTGTACCAGTTACTACAAATGTGGAGGCAAGAGGGCATCTTTCTGTAATTCCTTTTTCCTAAAAAATTGCCATCCGAGATGAATACAGTTTAATATTAAACTGAAAAGTAAGTGGGAGAATTAAGTGTTGCATGTAATATTATTTAAATGTATGTATAAAGCCTTAAACATAGAAGTGTATTATCTGAAGAAACCAGGCAGGACAATTCCAGTAGGCGAGACTGCTTGTGTGTTTTGTGGTGTGCTGGGATAAAAGGAAATCTTGGTATGGTTTTCAAGTTGTTTGTCAACTACAAGGTTTTAAAAACTAACTGTGGTATATCTTGTTATGTAGGAGATGAGATTTTAATTCTGAGCTTCAAAAAAATGAAACTTCAAGAAGAGTCAGTATTTTCAAAGCCTGTGTGCATACAGCACGGTTGACAGCGGTGTTGGAACGAATGGTCATATTTCTGTCAGGGCCCTCTGTCGATTGTTGTGCGGACCTGAATGCTCTGGAACTCAGTCTTGTCATTCATTTTGTTTTGTTTTTGACTTGTTCTTTGAAAGAGAGCAAAGATAATTTCATCATTTTAAAACACAAAGCACTGAGGGAAGTAACAGCATTGTGTATATGCAATGTACCCTGTTTCATTACTTCTTGAAATCGTTTTTTCTTTTCCAACTTTGTTGATTTTTTTTTTTTTTTTTTCTTTATTTTTTAAACTTAAAGGAGTGGTGTTTTCTGTCATCATGAATATGAGTGAGACTGAATGAAGCCAGCGGGCTTGTGTGGCTCACTTGAAGCAGGGGAGTGGGAAATAGGTAGAAACTTTGACAATGGCTTGGGCTAATAGGAATAGAGTGCTAGCAAACAAACAGCAGTGTCTCACTTCATAAAATGCATGACAAAAAAACAACAACAAAGTAAGTCAGTTTATATTCCTGGTATAAGGTGTGATACCACAAAAATGTTTAGTACTGCCTGAATGACCTCAAATAAAAAAAATTAATCACCAAAAAACCCCACAGTGTTTCTGTCTTCTGTGTCATTAGTAAATTTAGTGTATTGAATTTTTTTCCAGACTCATAGGTGTTTCTATATTAGAACTCCCAGCAGTTGTGTGGAGAGAAACAAACAAATTAATCTTTATTTTAACTCCAATAAGCTGTTCACAGTAAGAGCAATGTGTTTGCCCTTTAACAGAACTCTTTAAAAGAATCTTGTCATCTTACTTCTTTTCACAGAGTTATTGATTTAGGAGTCATGACTCCATGTGATAAGATATTGAGAGCTGCTGTTGAGAACAAAGCAGGTATAGAGAGATTTCATTAGTACTCCTGAATTATTTAATTTCAAACCTTGCTCTCTGCTTTTTTCAGGTTTTTTTTGTTGTTGTTGTTTTTTTCCTGCTCATTGCATTTCTGTGCTGTCTATTATTTTATCAGACTACCCTCAGGTAAATCAAAACTTTTCTGTTAACAGTAATAACTATTTAGTATTTGGCTCTTCCATGAAACTTAGCCCAAGGAACTGAAAACCTGCATTAAAAAGACAACTCTACTTGTAGAAATGCTTTAGTATTTGTTGTTCAGTATTTGTTTTACACGTGGATAAATGGAAATTTGGAAAGGCTGACTAACTTTATGTTGGGTTTTAAATCAGTATAAGAATTTGGCCTTCCCAAAGCAAAGGAATAGAATGAATTATTCTAGGAAAAAAATTGAGTTTTCTGAACTGAGTTGCAGTTGTGAAACAGTCTTGTAAAAGATGATTTGCATGGAACACAGGTGGTGAAATTGGAAGGCATTTGCTGTTTCTAAGAGCAGAGTACTCAGGCTCTGAGGCTTGAAGTTTGCTAATCAGAAGTATTGTATGTTTATTGTGAAGCTGGAGCAGTGGGTATTCAGCAGCTGTGAAGACTGAGAAATCTCTTAAACTGAGGATTCAGAATCACTTTCATTCTTGGAAAGCTTTCTGATTTAGGTAAACCTGTCTAATGTAGAAGACATTACCATGGTTTCTATCTCAGTGTTTTCTATCTGATGCATGAAGCTAGGAATTAAAGACTTCCATTCTAAAATGATGCATAAATTTTTACAGGATTTCCTAAACCTTTTATATGTATGTGTTTGTAAATTTTAAATAGATATTATTGGTCTGTCTGGTCTCATCACCCCATCTTTGGATGAAATGATATTTGTCGCCAAAGAAATGGAGAGATTGGCAATAAAGATTCCTTTGCTGATTGGAGGAGCAACTACTTCTAAGTAAGATATCTCCTTTGGGAAGTTGGGGAATGTGTGTGATAGTAGTGTCAACCAGGGGAAAATCTCTGTAGCCATTTCTGTCTCCCTTTTTCCTTATTTTCTCCAGATGCACGTGCTTCATATTTATTTACTTAAGGCTATTATTTCTTTTATCAAGTGCTGAAATGCAGTACTAAGATGTATTTGGAATAGAACATATAGCAGACAACATTTTGCAAATGTATTTTGTATGTGGAAATACCATTGTGGTAACTTCTAAAAATTAATATGTGTATTCATATGAATACAGTTATGTTATTTTAAAGGGTAGAATGGGAATCGGAATATCACAAAATCATAGAATGGCTTGGGTTGAAAGGGGTCCCCAGGATAATCAAATTCCAACCTGCATGGAACAGCCAGGGCCATCAACCTCCAGATCTGGTACAAGACCAGGCTGCCCATGGCCCCATCCAATCTGATCTCGATCACTTCCAAGAATGGGGTGTCCACAACCTCTCTGGACAGCCTGTTGCAGGATCTCACCGCTCTCTCTGTGAAGAATTTCCCCCTGACATCCAATCTAAACTTCCCCTCCTTGAGCTTAAAACCATTCCCCCTTGTCTTCTTACTGTCTACCCTTGTAAAAAGTTGATTCCCCAGAATGATTCCCCAGTGTGAATGATTTTGAGACTAGGGATGGTCATACAGACATCAGGGTGCTATTATCTTTCAGGAAGTTTCCAGCATCATTGTTCAGCACTGTGCTGATTGGATCTAACCTCCAAACCTGTTCAAGCAGGATGATAGATGATACATTCTAACAGCTTGCCTTTAAGTAGTTACCATTTTGTCTTTGTTAGGCTGAACTTTCTTTTTTTGTTGATACCTTGTTCTTTCTGATCCATTCAAATGAAATAATGCAGCTGCTATGATATCCTGAAGTAAAGTGTTGACAGCTTGCTGACATCTAGTATGAGCATTACCACAGATGTGTTTTGGGCATTGCATAGTGGCCTTGTCATACTTTGCTAAGTGGTTTATGTACAGTATCCTTCAGTAGGTGACAGCTAAGAAGGTTGCAGAGGTCATTTCTTGCATAACTAAAAGCTGTCAGCAGTATTACTTCCTTTAGCAGAGCAGCACATAGTCCATCAGAACCATTAGCTCCATGTATTTGGTATTACTGGCCTTAGCAAACAGGAAATAGCAGGATCACTACCCATCTTTATTGGTCCTATGGTTATAATGCATGGTTCATTACATTCTTTTTCTTCGTTTTCACAAGTCTCTTCAGCTATGACTTCTGTACTGAGAACAAACAAGGAGTTTATTCCTAAACAAACAAACAAAAAATGGGTAGGGCATTTCTAAATAAGAGCCTTAGAGAGCCTTTTTTTTTTTTTTTTTTTTTTGTCTTTTTTAGTGTCTGTAGAGCACTGTGGCATTATAATGGATGTAAAATAAGCAGCATCAAACAGATCTCTAAAATTTATAGGTAGAGATGAATGCAGGTGGGCAGCATGAATTTTGTCCTTAAATGTAGAAATAATTGAATAACATGTAAAATATGCTTTGTATTCGTAAACAATTGTACTCACATGAACTCTATATAAATATAATTCTGCATATGACCAGACACAGTTTATTTAAAATGTGTCAGATGAAGGTATGTTTTATGGGAAATTAGATTAGTAGTATGTATTTAATTCCACTTGCACAGCTTTAAGTTTAACCTCATGTACTCTGAAAAGTTGTGTATACGTTAGAGCTTGCTAATGAAGAACTGTCTGCGTTTATTCTCTGAAATAGGTAGACATCATGATTTGTAATGGGTAGACCATGTGTACTTGGAAAGGCAGAAAATGAGGTTAGTTTGAAAGAGAGAGACTAGATTCTGACTACAGAATCTACATAATGAAATTTCACTTCAGCTTGCAGCAATGTTTGTGTTATTTGCTATGCTGCTTTGTGAAATTCAGATGTTGACAATTAATGGTGGTGGTTTTATTGTGGTAATGTTTGTTTAAAAAAAATACCTGTACCTGATGATACAGTGCCACTGTAGGATTATGCTCTGTTTGTTTACTTT
Organism: Lagopus muta; assembly: GCF_023343835.1. NCBI lineage: Eukaryota > Metazoa > Chordata > Aves > Galliformes > Phasianidae > Lagopus > Lagopus muta. Next base: position 72,860,174 of record NC_064434.1, read on the forward strand.
GTCTGTTTCTATCAAAATGGATGATAAAGTATCTTTCTTTCTAATAAACTGAGCTGCTAATATCAACATGCATCACCTAGAATCAAATTAAGGCGTTCTTAGACAACTGGTTACTGAGCTGTTGCACAGTCATCATTAACCTTATGTTCAAGTGTTTTTACTTTTTGATAGAACCTGAAGAAAAGTGAGGTTAGGCCTGCTGCTTACATTTGATTGGAATAGAGTATATATTAAATAAACTGGGAGTTCTTAATTTAGTGACTGGGCTGACATAGCAGATGCAGATCTGCTCTGTTTTATTGCTATTGGCGGAATTCCTTTTTCAGGTAAATGGAAAGCTTCTGCCTCTGAAGTAGAGCATTATAGAAATTGAAATAATCATCACCGAATACGTTAATATTAATCCACACACCCAGAAGATAACATGTGGGAGGGAAAGCTGTAAGATGAGCAAACAAGATTTTACCTTATTTTTTTCTATTTTTTTTGTAAGTGAGAAAGTTCCAAACTAAACCTGAAATTTCTGAGAATTAAACTAACGAATTGCTGACTTTCAGTCAGCTGATAAGACACTGAGGAAATATAAGCTGTCTCATTACTTATGAAGCATTCTGATACTCTTTGAAGTAAAGTTTTTATGTAGCTATTATTAAAAATCTGCTACTCATCAGTGGTTTCTTGTTTTGAAATTCTGGTCTGTGCACTGTCAGGATGTACTTTGTATTTTGCAGGGACTATTGTTTGTTTTCCTGCTTTGTTTGTTTCAGTTCTGAAATGCTCACTTTCTTTTTCATTTAAGAACACACACAGCTGTTAAAATTGCCCCCCGCTATAGTGCACCTGTAATTCATGTCCTGGATGCATCCAAGAGTGTTGTGGTTGTAAGTTCTAACTATAATTTCTCATTTACGCAAATATATATGCCCTGCTTTTCTTTCTTATGCCTCTCATCTTTTTGTCTAAGATTTAATATTATCACAAAAAATGGAAGAGATACTACAGAGGCCACTTCCTAAACTAGTGTTGCTTCAGCAGTTTTTTTTTTTTTTTATAGCCACTTAGTTTTCTCATTGAGCTAATTTGACTTACTGTCATTGGATACCTATATTTACATGTCAGTTTGTCTAATTATCTAGCGGTGGTGACATGATTCACTTGACTGTAGTTCTGAGATGTTTAAAAATGAGGAGCAATGTGATTATGTGTGATCTGCTGTTCTCCCTTTTGAGTATATTTGTGAGATACGGCAACAGGAAAACAGTACTATGAAGTGGCTGAGTGAAGATTTTTGGAATAGGAGCTCATTCTGTTAGACAAATAGGTTGTCTTAGCAAAAAAAAAAAAAAAAAAAAAAAAAAGAGAGAAAGAAAGAAGCAGCTGCCTGTTGTTTGAGTATTCAGCTAGAGTCATAGAGTATCCCTCTTTGGGTCTTTTGAGAGCAAGATGGAACTCTGCTAATATTACCTGTGTAGAAGAGCAATATTCTCACTCATCCTATGTTTAAATATGTTTTGAATATAGTTTGCTATTTAGTGGTAAGGCTTAAGTTAGTATTGTCGATGTAATTGGATAAAGTTCACTGAAAGTAACGTCTGAAAGATAGCTTAGTCTGAAATTCATACTGCGTTCTCATAGTATGTTCTTTCCTTTCTGCAGTGTTCCCAGCTCTTAGATGAAAGCGTAAAGGATGATTTTTTTGAAGAAATATTAGAGGAATATGAAGAAATTAGACAAGAGCACTATGAGTCTCTTAAGGTACAAATGTAAATAATCTAGTTTTTCTCTTGTTTGAAGTGGTAGGTACTTATATAATTGCTAACACCGAGTTTCAGCTCTTTATGAAGACTTTGATTTATACTTGTGCTGATTTTGACAAAATAAATAAATAAAATTCTAGCCTGTAGGGGATAATTCTACATGAGTCTAACATACTGCTGGCAAAGTCTTGATTGTCTGAAATGAAAACTCACTGATACCTAGGATAGCTCTATGAGGCTGGCAGTCATGTCCGCTTAACCAGTCTTCAGGAAGTCAGTGCTCTTGCATGGCAGTAGCTGAAAACAGGGAAATGCACTGAGGTAACTAAAATGACACCAGTTGTTTTTGCTGATCCTGTACTGTGTTCTATTGTGTACTTCACACTACCACATTTTCCTGTTGTCTTTGTGTTGTCTTGGTTAGGGATCTGAACAACTTCAAAGTAGAGAACTTGTACTGCAATTTTAGGGGAGTGAAAGGAAAGCAGAGAGAAATAAAAGGTGCGGAGTGGCAGAGTGTATATAGACTTTGTTTATCTGTTTGGCTTTTCTATCATTTTTGTAGAGAAAAGCAGAAGCAAACTGAAAGTGATCTGACTCTTGAATGGTCTTTTGATAGACATAGATAAAGGTTGAGGCCTCCTACTCAGAAGATGAATCCAGCCGAGTTTAAGATTATCCTTTTTAAGATCAGTCCACAGACTGAGATGACCAAGTGCAGGGCTGTCATTTAAAGAGAATATTGTAGTCATTTAAAGAGAATATTGTAGTGAATTCAGTTAGGAGTTTTTGGAATTGAAATTAGGTTTTTTTTTTTTTTTTTTCAGAATTGTCCTGTAAGAGGTTTTGACTAGAATTGTGTGACCACTGCGATGGTTAGAGTTTGTTAGAAAGATGTGTGTTTTCATAAGAGTAACCTTTGTGTCCGTACAGGAAAGAAGATACTTGTCTCTACAGCAAGCTAGAAGAAAAGGTTTCCATAATGACTGGCTGTCAGACCACAAACCCGGTCAGTTTATGTGTTGTTGGTTGTAGAGGTGGTGATTTTGTTGTGTCTTTGTTTCATTTTATCTGTTGGTTTAATTAATTGGATGATGCTTCATTAAACTTCAAGATGTAGTAGCATTGTGTTAGAAATAGGGTAACAACTTGAGTAAACTCAGGTCTGTATGAGCAGACTTTTTTTTATTGCTTAAGTTCTGTCTTGCTGATCTGTTTCAACTTTATAATTTTTCACAGTAATTAAAAGAAAAAAAAAGCAAAACATCTCAAAACAAAAATTAATAACAAATTGGGGAAAAAAAATCTAAACCAGAGTCACCCATAATGTCCATATAATAAAAAATCAGAGTAATGCAGCCTTTCCAAAATAATGTTGAACTTGTTCATACTGCAAAGCTTATGTACTGCTTTTAGGCAACAGTAGTTGTGACACACCATTTTCTCAAATTCTTCCTTACAATTTAATGGAGAAGGAGGTAAATATCTTTTCTACCTGTCTCTGTACCATTTTTTGTTGTGTTAATACCAAACACCAGAAGTATAAACAACCTTCCACAAGAAGGTGCCTCCTGTAGTGGTATTAACAGGTGACTGCTTTGTCACTTCATTTACAAGACAGTGCAAGTTAGCTCCTGTTAGGCAGCAGAGCTCCACAAAGCTGCTCATTCACTGCCACCCCAGTGGGGTGGGGAATAGAATCTGAAGGATAAAATAGAGTCTCAAGAAAATGCTGATTTTTCACTTGCTCATATTAATAAAAGCTGTGTGTTATAAAGTAGTGAACAGCAGAGATTAAACAAGTACAAAGTTTTTGGCTGCATCATATCGAAGGTCCGTATCTCTCTTTTACTTCTGATGCATACACACAACAGTGTGTGATGGTAGCAAAAACTCTTACAAGATTCATATTAATTGTCAGAACTATTTTACAATACCATAGCTCATTATGTCTGTATATAGAAAGTAGCATTTGTAATTACGTATGACGCAGGCCTATGAAATGTTTTGGGTTTGGATAGGTCGATTTTGGTCTTACGTTGAATATTTTATCCCATGAAATAAGTAGAGAATTCAAACATCAAGTAAGAGTTGATTTACAGGAAATTACAGAAGACCTTACATTTTCTATTTTGACTTTTTATGATTTTTTTTAAATTGTTTTTTTAAACCCAGAGTATGGTATAACTTGGGCAGGATGCGGCAGTGAGAATTTGAAATTACTTTAGAAGAGTTCATTTGCAGTGGTGGAGGCTGGGAAACATCAATTATGCTGTGCATATTAGAGCAATATTAAATAATTGTCTTCATGTCAGATTGTACTTCTAATTCCTACAGTGAAACCAAAATTCATTGGTACAAAAGTCTTTGAAGATTATGACCTGAAGAGGCTAGTAGAGTATATTGACTGGAAGCCTTTCTTTGATGTCTGGCAACTTAGAGGAAAATATCCCAACCGGAGTTTTCCTAAAGTATTTAATGATAAAACAGTAGGTAAGTAATGAAATTGCATTTACTTTGTGTGCATGCAGCATTCAAATTGTGAATATTTTGAAATAGACAGAAATGATAAATTGCATTCTGGAGGCCAGTGACCTTGCCAATGGCAGGGGGACTGGAGCTTGATGAACCTTGAGGTCCTTTTCCAACCCAAGCTATTCTATGATTCATTGGCACTTAAATGTTAACTGAAGTAATTTGTGTAAAACAACATTTACTGATGTTGACACATGAGGCAGGAAGGTGCTTAGTCATTTAGAATTCACTGCTAAAACATGGGCTGCTATTTTAACGACAGAAAATGGCAACAGAGCAATTAGCACATGTCCCTGTTAAGGGCTAAGATGTCAAGAGGGCTCTTCCTCTTTTTGATACTACTCAGTAGGCTTTGGAGTACGTGATGAAGTTGAAGAAAATGTTTAGGATTCTACTGCATTGTGGTAATGTAGACGCATGCATGCTTTCCGTATTGCTCACTTCATTCTGAGTCCTCTGCCCCAATTAGGATGGTGATGGCTATAACATCTGTTTTGAGATGCATGCTGTTACAGCTGTACAGACATTATCACACTGCTATGCTCACTGCTTGCTCTGGCTGACAGATTGCTGCAGTACAGAATTTCGTGGAAAATGAATCAGTCTTAAGCAGTTTTTGGGCTTGTTCAACTGGTTGTGAATGCTTGTCTTTTCAAAAGTTTTTTTTTTTTTTTTTTTTAAAATAGGCGAAGAAGCACAGAAAGTTTTTAACGATGCTCAAAATCTTCTGAAAATATTGATTAATCAAAAGAAATTACAAGCAAGGGGTGTGCTTGGGTTCTGGCCAGCTCGAAGTGTTCAAGATGATATCTATTTGTATGCTGTTGAAGAGGCAGTGGGATCTTCAGAACCAATAGCAAAATTCTGTGGCCTGAGGCAACAGGTAAAGTAACAGAATAAAGTGATTTTTTTTTTTTTTTTTGAGTTGTAGGAGTAGAGCAGAAATGCTGTAATAAAAATCTATGCAGTAAATAATTGCCATTAACTGTCTGTGCTTGTCTTGCCATTTCTTTCAGTAATAACAAGATCTTGCTAATAATGACCCAAGTATTTCTAATTGTAGCATTTGTAGTAATTTGCATTGTAATAGTTGTACAGAATGCTTCATAGACTTGGCAGCTTCAAATCTCTGTTTTGTCTTCCTTTTATTATTTAAACCATTCTAAAGCACTGTGCTGAATATATTCATCATGTCACTCTTATGTGCTAAGTTAGAACCTAATAATATCCCTGGATTCTACCTTAAATTTCTGTTTGGGTATGTTAAAGATGAAAAATATTTTTAATTAATATCTGGAAACTAAAGCTCAGTGGAGATGAATGTTTCTGATAATCTTAATTTTTTTATATAAAATTTCTTATATTAAGAGACAGTTTATAATTAGTTTGCTGCTAATTCCAGTTGTGAGAATCATTATTTTAAGTATTTATGCTCGAATCATACTGGCATTTGCATTTATTTTCGTAACTTGTACATTTTCAAGATATTTTGCTTCTCTTCCTTCCCTGCGTTTCACTTTGGCTTCTTGATAGTTCATATATTTTGTCATCAAATATGGCAGAAACAAATCTTACAAATAACTTGAATTTCTGAAATACATTATTCTTACTCTGTGCCAGTATTGCAAAATTGCACTGAGAAGTACATAGCTCAAAGTTTGTCTACCAACCCCTGGAACAGGTATGCTCTGTTGCATGGAGACTGATCTTAGTGTATCTTCAAGTCCTTGGCAGATGTTTATGTAAACTGTTCTCAGAAACATTCAGGGGATGCTGTTCCAGGGCCCAACTACCTAGTTAAACATTTTGATAGCCAAATCAAGTTTACTACATTTTCTTTTCCTGTTCTTTTTATCTCATGTGTTTGCAATTTATTGAGGATGTCTGAGAGGTTAGGAACATGAAACTACATTATTGTGGGTACCATTATTCTGGAATCTCACCCATTTTAGCTGAACGTATTTCAATCTAGTGTATGTAGTGATCCAGCAGAGGCTTCACCAGAGTAAAATAGAAAGGAATAATTGTCTTCTGTTTTGTATATAGAATCTTCCTCTCAGTACACAGAGTTCTCTCTATGATGTTGTTATCATTAAGCGTGAGATGGAAATCTAAAAGCAGGAGATGTTTAGTATTTTCTTGTAACTATGATCAAAACAAAAGAACCTTAAATTTAAATAGGGATCAAATGAAGGAAAACAAAAAATTCTTCTGTTTTATGGTACTTGTTATAACTTAGTAGTATATAGAATTTACACAGCATTTATCTTTGACTGTGAGAGGTGATGGCGTTTTTTTATGTTTTTCAAACTAAATTTGGGATTGGGTTGAAAGCATCATTAAACACTGGAATACTATAGAATATGAAAACTTGGAGAGGACTCTTCAGTAAAGTGATAACCATGAATTAACTTCATTTCTTTGTAAGTTGCACAGATATACAGGAGTTGTCCCACTTTTTCTTTTTTTTTAAACAGCAGTTATGTTCCTACAATAAATACTGATTTCATCCTCAGCTTCTTGTTAAATGCTGTTGCCAGCATTCAGTCACCTGTTTCTATTCCCTTTTCTCCATTTTTGGGAAAGGATGTGGTGAGTGGGTCTTTCTTTTTTGCGTAAACCCCCTTGAACCTTGTTTGGGGTTCAACTTTTCAGTAGTGATAGACAAATTTTGTTTCAGTTTGTATGTGGATCATGCAAACGTAATTCCCGGAGTACTGTTTTTTTTCTATGCTACTGAGCATGTGGTTTGTGGCATAAGAAACAAGGAGTGTTTATAGACTCTCACAGGCATTCCATAGTGGGAGCTGCTGAAGAAATCTGCAGTTTGCATAGCTGAGGTGCAAACTATCAACTGTCCATTTTGTTGACAAATGTGGAGTCTGAGTGTTACAGATGGAAAATTCCTCTTCATCTCCAGTGGTTGGCACAAGAGTGTTTGCTATTTTGTAATACTTTGTCTGCAGAATAAGCTGTTAAATCTTACCAGCTGTAAATAGAACCAGAACATCTCTCTGTGCCTGTTCAGTACAGCATCTCCTTCCTTTGACATTTTGTTTTTTAATGATCTAAACACCCTCAGAAGGGTAGAAGTGCTTTACAATCTAATTCAAGGGGAGGAAAGTTGCTGTGGCTCAAAGACTAGTTAGGTATTTTTCAGAAATTCTCCAAGCCCTTTAGTCTTAATAATCCTGGTGTTTGGATCAATAATGCACTAATAATATATTCTTTTAATGTTGTGGCTTGTTTGTTTGTTTATTTTACTTTAGGCTGAAAAAGATTCTGCCTGTACAGATCCATATTACTGTCTCTCTGACTTCATAGCACCACTGGATTCTGGCATTTGTGACTACTTAGGCCTTTTTGCTGTAGCCTGCTTTGGTGTGGATGAGTTATGCAGTGACTTCAGGAGACAGGATGATGAGTACAATATCATAATGGTAAAGGCACTTGGAGATCGACTGGCTGAGGTATAAAGTTTTATCATGTTTCCGTGCAAATTTTCTGTGTTCTAGATTTGACAAACCGCTGTTTCAAGTTTTAGCATAGACTCAGACTGTTGTGTTAGTGCATGCCCAGTATTGAACCTGGAAGTGAACTGATTCCCTTGAGCTTCTCTTAAGAGAGATGGTCTTCTGAGCCAGAAGGGAGTCTGCTATCCATACTTCCCAGCTGCAAAAACTCCTCCAAGTTCTTTTTGAGCGTTTTGATAGTTGGTAGAATTTACTACGTTTTTTAAACAAGGCTGCTTAAACAAAACTGTCTTTAAATATTGCTTTGCTTACAAGAGAATGTGTGTTCAGACCCAGATTGAGCCCCCAATATTCTTGAGTTGCTTGACATTGCACTGATGTGCTTTCAGCTTTAATGGTAACCATGGAGATGTGTCAGGGCACAAGTCTTTTGACTTAATGTACCTTAGACTTAGGCATGCTCTTAAAGCTGTAACTGAAGTGGTTTAGAAAGTTCTGTCCCTTCTCTCCAACTCTACCTCTGTCTTCATGCTTATACCTGAGTAATCAGTGTAAAATTTATAGCTTCAGGGCAAGTAGAATTGGCTGTAGTTGTGTACTTTAAACTATAAGGGAGTTTTAGAAATCAGTATTTGATGCCATTGAAGGATGTTTACCGAAGTGGAAATTTCTCCTGAATGCAGCCATTGCTGGCAAAGTAGTATAATCTGTAAGAGCAGATACAAAACAACTGCCACTCACTTTCAATCAGAAGAAAGATCCGATGCTGAAAAAGAGCAGTAATCAGTATTTACATCTGAAACCAGTATGGCCAGAATGGCATTCCACAGGTAGATCTCCATTCCACAGGAGGAGATATCCAAAATAGACCTATTGTCTTCAGTGTTATAATGATGTAATACTGCCATTACCTACTGAACTTCATCTTCTTTAGTGACCGCTTTAGATGCTTATTTAACCGTGTAGCATTTTAAGGCATGGTAACAAAAAAAACCAACCATGTTATTTACCAATAAGAGAAAAAATGAAAAGGTCTGAACTAGAAAAATAAGCATGGTATGGGACTTTTACTGTGATCAAAGTTTTCACCTGTTATAAGATCTTTCTCTTAAAAAATCAAAGTGGAAACAAAGAGAAAGTCTTTATCATTGTACACCTTCATCAAATAACTACTGCATTTGTTTCCACAAAAAAAAAATATATATATTTTTTGTGGAACCTACATATATTTTTTTTTCACTATATTTCAAGGCATTTGCCGAGGAACTCCATGAAAGAGTTAGAAGGGAATTCTGGGCTTACTGTAGTGATGAGCAGCTAGATCTTTCTGACCTACGCAAAATTAAATACGCGGGAATTCGGCCTGCTCCTGGTTATCCAAGCCAGCCTGACCATACAGAAAAACTCACCATGTGGAAGCTTGCTAACATTGAGGAAACAACAGGTAACTACATCAACCTTACTAAGACTTTTCAGCTGTTTTTGTTTAATGAGAGAATGAAATGTCAACAAAACAAAGAATTAGAGTGTGAAGAGCTGCATGTAAGAATGGAAATGACATGGTTCTGGAAATGGCTGCATTTCCTCTTCCATTGTTGCTTTTATTTTCCTCATGCAAGGAAAAAAATACAAAATACTTCCCATGGTTTTGCTAAAGGAGTTTTGTCCTTAATTAGTAAATTACATGCAAAAAGGACTTCGCTATACAGAGAGAAAATTTCTAGCATCCTTATGGCTACAAGAAGACGTTCCATGTACAGACAAAATAAGAGCTAATTCTGCATTGTGTTTCCTAGGCCACAGTAACCTTGAGATGGTAACATTTACAAAGAAATTCTATTTGTTTTCCTCTTATATTTTACATATTGAACATTTCACTGTTAATTCACTTCCAAAATACCTTCATATGTTTCAAAAGCTCTAGTTAGCCATTTCATTTTCAAAAATATCCTTTTTTTTTTTTTTCCTGCAAACAATTCAGTTACTCTATAGTAATGCTGTAATGAAAGTCTGCAATGTATTTAAAGTTTTATGTATTTTCTTTGGAATGGACAAATAGATAGCAGTTTTATCTTTTTAACTCATTGGAAAGCTTCTTGATTGTGAATTTGCTTGAAGCTGTCTGACAGAAAAAGATTCTGAACTTACACTTATTATCTGGAGAACAAGTATGTTTCCATTCTCTTTTTCAGGAATTGGTTTAACTGAATCATTAGCAATGACACCTGCTTCTGCAGTTTCTGGCCTCTACTTTTCCAGCCCCAAATCAAAATATTTTGCTGTTGGCAAGATATGTAAAGATCAGGTAACTTGCACAGTCTGTTGAGGCGTTGTTACAGCATTCAAAAACAGCTTTTGTCCAGATGCTTCAAAAGTTTTTGTCAACACAAAAAGCCAGAGTTCCCAAATTTTCACTGTGTTTTGTGTTCCCTTTGCAGGTTGAAGATTATGCACTAAGAAAAAAATTGTCTGTGGCAGAAGTGGAGAAATGGCTAGGACCCATTCTGGGATATGATACGGAGTAACCGTGATAGATATGTGGGCAAGCATTTCTTTCTGATGGTCAGTTTGCCAGAAGGAAAAATAAAGTGGCATCTATTCTCTTTCATCACTTCCCTTAGTATTCACTGGAAGTGTTTTGTTGTTTTTGTCACTGTTCTGGTCCAAAAAAAGCCCAGAGCCACAACTACCCCAACAAACCAAATGAATTCAAATGTAAATACAAGAAGAAAATCCTTCCTATTGAGAAGTTCCCTTCCATCCAGCTCAGTATTTGGTCTTACTGTTCCTAATTTTTGATCAAGGAACTCATATTTCAGATGTGCCAGGTATATGGGACCATGAAGGTATTACGAACTTAGTTGTAGCAGTGTGCAGCTAATTGCAGGGTGAGATGTGGAAGTTTAATTCCCCTCTTGTCCTTACGAAGGCTTTGAAATGAGGGCCACGTATTTGTTTCACTGACTGTGCACTGCTGCTCAACAGGATTTGATTTCTGTTATCTGAATGTGTGTTAGGTCAATGTCATACAGAAATATGATGTGATTTTTTTTTTTTTCTATGAAGTCAGCAAAGGTTTTAAACTGAGTTACTAAGAACAACTGGTGTACAAACAGATCTCCTTTTCTCAAATCTATCTGCTCCAAATTTAGGTCTTGTGTGTACTGTTGGTTAGGTTTTTTTTATTGTCTAAATACTAACTCAGGTTTTAAAAATACTTTGTGATGACAACTGTAGTTAAAACTTTCAAAAGAATATAATGTGCTGGAACAATATCAGAGATGCAGTATTATGATAAAACATTAAATGAGATGACTGAGCATGTTCAGTTGTCTCATGCTTGATTTCAGCTGACCACAGTCTGTTTCTACTCTGTATAAAGTGTAATGATACTTTCCTGTCTTCCTGTCTCACAGTTAGATTCTGAGGATTAATTCATATGCAAACAATCTTTTGTTTGTGGAAAAGTATGAGAAGCATAATTATTACTATTATCACGTATTCTGAAATCTTGGAGTTGACCAGTGTTATACAAACTTATAAGCTTCTGGCACTTTGATTTAAGAAGCAAAGAACAGCAACACTATCATAAGTAACAGTTAATACCATAGGATTATTCTTCAGATTTAATGTTAAGTGAGCTAATTGTTCATAGCTCTTAATAATCCCCTAAAGTGCCTCAATTATTATTCAAAAGTGAATGTCATAAAATATTATGGCAGGGAAGTCTCATTTTTCTGATCTCTAACTGTAAAGAAAAGACACATTTTATGAAGAAAATGTACTTTTAAGTAGTCAATCTGTGATCTTTTAAGTTACAATTTTTGAAATATTTATGTTTGTGTTAAAAGAATAATCTTTAACTAACAGTTTAATAAAGGTTAAGCTGTCAATGCTGTTATCATTTTAGAATTCTTTCAATGGCAGTAAATATTGCTGTAATGTGAGTAAATGATTTCAAAGTTAGTATACACATTGTATTATTAACCTAAAAGAATAAATGCTGCTATTGGGTTCTTAAAGAAGTTGAGGGTTGTGGTTTTGGCTGGGATAGAGCAAATTTTCTTTGAAGAGGCTTGTATAATGCTGGGATTTGGATATTGGGTGAAAATAGTGGTGATAGCAGTGATGATATTAGTTGTTGCTGAGCTGTGCATACTGTCAAGGTCCTTTGTATTTCTGATATTGCCCTGCCAGCAATGAGCTTGGGGTGCATGAGGAGTTGGGAGAAGGCACACTCAGGACAGCTGACCAGAATTGGCCAAAAGGACATTCCTTGTCATATGGCCTCATGCTCAGCAATAAAAACTGGGGTAAAGGAGGAGGAGGAAGAGGGGACATTTGGAGTGATGGCCATTGTATTCCTAAGGAGTCACTGCATGTGCTGAGCCCAGCTTTCCTGGGAGTGTCTGAACACTTCATCTGCCTGCTCATGCGAAGCATTGAATTAATTCCTTATTTTTTCTTGCTTGCACGTGTGATTTTTGCTTTACCTGGTAAACTGTCTTTATTATCTCAACCCATGAGCCTTTACAATCCTTCTCTTTCTCACCTGGGGAGAGTGAGCGAACAGTTCTGTGATGCTGAGCTGCTGCCAGGGTTAAACCACAACACTAAGTGTGTTCTTAACTGAATGCTTTGGAATGTATCACCCTTTAATTATTCATAAAAATAATATCTTGCTTTCTTTGTGTATCAAGAGACATAAGAAATATCCTCGTTGATCAGCCGATTCTTGTTGCTGGAGTGGTGCTTTACTAGAATGCTCTTTTATACTGCCAAAATACTGGGGGGGGGGAAAAAAAGTCATAATACTAATGAAAATTTGGCCTTGAAGTAGCCTATAAAAATTGAAATCTGTTTTGGTTTCTTGTTCACATGTGCACCTTTGCCTCAGTTAATGTTTGGGATGTTTCCACTCCACCACTCCATATCTCCAGCGTTTGAAGAAGAGTGTCTTATTAGTCTGAAATTCATATTGGGAACATGAAAATGTGGCCAGAGTTTGACTTGAATGGTTTGAATTTGTTAGTTTATTTATTTTCCTGAAATGAATAGCAGATCATTGAGTGAGTACAGATTTAGTGGATTCATACTGACAGAGTAAGTAGGTCTACTTCTGTGTAACCCAATGGAGATGTTACCTTGTGTTATAAGCAGTGGCTTTCAAATGCTCTCACAGAATCACCCGGGTTGGAAGGGACCTCAAGGATCATGTAGTTCCAACCCCCCTGCCTAGCAGGGCCACCAAACATACACATTTAGATCAGGTTAATTAGATAAGCTATCCCACTTACTTTATCCATACATTGAGAAAGATCTTCATCTTAGCCTGCAAGACTTGTCATTGTGAGAACATGTTTGGAAGAGTTATTCCTTGTTGTTATACAAATATTTTTAGCCAGGACAGTTTCAAACTGTTAGTTGTTACCTTGAGTAAGAAATATCTTTGTTCTTCTTTCCAAAGAGAAGGTAAATTATAAAGGAAAGTGGTCTCATTGTTTTACCAATTGAGATGTTCAATTATATCAACCTATACTGAAAAGCTACGGTAAGATTTTACCTTGTTGAAGTAAATGAACTTGATGGAGCATGATGGAGGTGACTATCAAGAGAGAATCATAGAATTACAGAATGGTTTGGGTTTAAGATCATCCAGTTCCAACCCCCCTTGCTATAGGAAAGGACACATCCCAGTAGATCAGGTTGCTGCAAGCCCCATCCAGCCTCGCCTTGAATGCTTCCACGGAAGAGAGGAATACTGTCTCTAAACTTGCATCCTCATTGTGAGATCTATTTCAGTGCTGCTGTTACTCCTGGGAAGATTGTAGATCAGTTTATTTTGTGTAGGAGTGATACTGATGGTGAGATGATACTATTTCTCCCTACACACCTCCCTGATTTATTGTGTGTTTGAAAATATCTCACTGCTTGCTGATGAAATTTGAGAATTATTTGCATCTTTGTTAAGCAATATGAATCTTTGTTCACCCTTTCAGTTAATTTCTTTTCTGAAACACAGGTGGTGTCCAGAAACAGTAACAGGGAGAAGGGTGACTTCAAGAATATTAATTGTTAGAAGTTCTGTTTTTCAGAAAGAGTCTAGTTTACTAATAACTGTGACTGAGTTTCATGAAAAAATGATTCAAATGTTGGCTGATTTACCTGAACATGTCTTGAAAAAAACGGGGTGTTATGTTGTTGGAGCACTGGAGGAGCAAAAAAAAGTAGCTTTATAGTTCAGCACACTAGTTCCGTACAGAAGCAGCAGTATGTTTCTCCAGTCACTGGAGAAATTATTCTTTTGTTTTCAGTTATCATATCCTTGGCATGGCAAAGCCTGTTCAGCCCCCTACAAGGTCATTCGATTTGTTTGTCAGGCCTAATCCCCTACAAAGTCATTTGATTTGATTGTCAGGCCTTTGTAGGTGCCTCTTTGAAAGTTAAAATATATTGTGAATGGAATAGGAATATGTTTATCCCACTTTCCCCCTTAATTTGTGTACTGTCCAGTGAAACAGAACTGAAAAACCAATGCAGTAAGCCTCCATGTTCTTTTGTTCTATTAATACCACCGTGGTTTAATATCTTGAGATTTTTGACCATGCCAACATGCCTGATATAAATAGCTGTGCAAATAGAGCTCAACTGAGATTACCAAACTTGGTGTTTTGGATTTTTGATCCAACTTGAATGGGGATGTCTAAAAGTAAGCTAGAAATTATCCTGTGTGGCCCTAATCTGCCATGATGGCTGAGAAGTTAAAGACCTTGTTTTCAGGAGTTTTTGCCTGGCTGCCGTATCACCAGTATGGCCTTTGCCTAAAAATCCTGATCTCATGCTAGGGCAATGTCTGCTGTTCCTTCCTACAAAAAGAGCATGAAATAAGTGGAAGTTCAGATATACTTCATCTTAGTTTTTAGCTCATCATCTTTTCTACCTTTTTATCAAACCAGCTAACCTCTTCTGTTTTTCCACTTTCCTTCAAGCAGCCCCCTTAACCTGAATGTCAGTTTCCTCAGGACCCTTCGTAGACTCTGTCAAACTTGAACCTTAAAATGTTTTTTAAATGTCTATTTCAAAGTGCGAAACAGTTATCTGACCTAGAAAGAGGATTTTTTGCTGGGAAGCATTAGACATTAATGTCAATTGGAGTCAATAGCCCTACCCTCAGGAGCCTTGCAATATCTTCAGGAAATTTCCATGCTGATAGGATGTGTACATGTAGTAAAGGAAGCTAGAGGTGTGGGATTCGCAGAAAGTAATTTAATTTCAGTAGAGTGTAGATAGGGGATAGAAGACTGCAAGAGTTGTAGCAAGTGCATTTCTTAAAATAGAGGTATTCTCAGGATTTGTCTTATAGTAAGTGAAAATAAAGACTATAGCCCATATCTTTTGTCTACCATCAAAATATTGGAAATATAATTTGAAAACAAGTCTTAGGGAGTTTTCATTTATGTAATCTATGGATGTCATTAATGAGTTATAGTCATATTAGTATGTGGGAGAGAGAAAGGAAGAATCAATACTTAACTTGTAGCCAGCTTACTGCTAGGGGAAACATGCAAGCTGTTGGAAAAAATAACAACAAACCCAACAAAACAACACCACTACCAACAAAAACCACCTCTTGGGAGTTGCTGGAATCATTATGTGCATGAAAGTTCTTGACAGAATGCTCGTGTTCTGAGTCTGACAGTATTGTGTTATATGAAAATAAATCATCCTTCTTTTTCCAGGACTTTCAAAGATGTTAAAACTTTTGCATCAGCTCTGTATCCACGCAGAGACGTTACCTACCCAGCTCAGATCAAAGATCATCCAATTTTTGTTGTTGTTTTCCTTACTCAAGGTGTTTTAAATGTCATTTTTTAATGTGTGCAAGAGTGCAACTTCACTGAATGTTTTATTCTTCAGTACTTTCTTTTTTTTTTACTCTTTTTTTAGTCTTTTTACTTTTAGTCTATATCATTTTGCCCTTTTCCTCTCCCGTAATACAGGTGTGAAGATGTAACTCAGCTCTACTAATGATCTGCAAGTGCCACGTGTTGTCTCTGTATATGATTTTTTTGAAACAATAGAAAATGTCTATTACTTTTTTGTTGTTAAATTTCAGAAAGGTTCTCTTCCCAGAGAATGGATAACTGTTTTCCCTTTTAATCCAGCCATCATTTGGGAATCTAGGTTGAGCTTCACAAGTGAAGTACAGAGGGTCTAAAAAGGTGTCAGCTCTCTGTGGTTGGTGGATCTTTCTGTACTTTTGTTCCTGTTATGACCTCGTGAGAACAAATACATTCATATCTTTTCATGTTGGTGCAGCTGTGATAGAGAAAGTAAGAAAAAGCTGCACTGAATGGTGAAGACTTATTTAGTAAACTGGTGTGTACTGTAACTGTTGTCATTGATCAGGGTACATTTTTCAATTGCTGTCTTAATCTTGTCTGTGCTCAGCTGCTTTATTTCTGGAAATCAGTAATTGTGAAACCTCAAGCTTTGCTAAATATTTCACAAGGTTCTCTTCATTTAATCAGGCGTTTATAATGAATGGCTTCTCACTAACTGCTGCCGTGCTTTGGGCTTTTATAAACCTTTTGTAATTAAATAGATTGCTTTCTTTAGAATATTGTTATATAGCAATTACATTGCTTCTCTAAGGCCCACAAGATGGGAGTTGATTATCAATATCTGATTGAACAATTTTATTCATGGCCAAGTGTTTGCAGGCCAGTCTCATTAGTCAAGAAGTTTGCTGCTTATGAAAACGCGACCATCTTTACACACCTTATTTAGGAAATAAATGTAAGCATGCAATTTTATTATTTTAAATTCCAGATGCTATTCCTCAAACTGCAGGGCAGCTGAAGGAACAAAAGCCTTAATTCAGTGTTACAATACTGTCTATGCAAACAAGTTGAAAAGCACTGAGACAAGAAAACTTAAAACTTAGTATGATGTAAAAGTGTTCCACATTCCACAAACTTACTTGAACAGTATCTTGTTCTTCAGATAAATATTAGGCAAAGAATCTATAAAACTGGAGGCAGCAGTCAGCTAAGGCTAACAAGATTTTAGGCTTACGGTGACAGGATCAGCAGCATTTCATGCCATTTTAGGCATTACTACATGTTTTGCTTCAACCTTTTGTCAGTTTCTTCCACAACAGAATCCTGCTGCTGTATCCAAATCCCTGGTTATTCCACGAGAAGTGTTTGACATGGATTTTGTTCAAGATTTTGATGTGCACTTTCAGGATTATTTTTTCTGAAAGGTTTTATAGTGCCATGCTGAAGATGAATATTTCAAGTTCTTGAACTTTAAAATATTTGTACTTCCTCAGAAGTC
The DNA here is from genome assembly GCF_023343835.1 of Lagopus muta. NCBI lineage: Eukaryota > Metazoa > Chordata > Aves > Galliformes > Phasianidae > Lagopus > Lagopus muta. The sequence goes on from NC_064434.1 coordinate 72,877,281, forward strand.
TTCGGTCACTGACATTTTTACTACTTAGTGAACAAAATCAAATAGACTGCATTTCTTTCTATGTCCAAGTAGGTTGGAGGAGGGAGTAAATAGAGAAAGGAGTTTTCATGGTAGTGTTTTACTTTCAGTTCTTGATTAGCGTATGTCTGCTGTCGTAATTGCTGCCTAGGAGCTGAAATGAGCACCTCTTAGAAGCAGTTCTAGTGTCTGATCCGGCTGCTACTGAAGTCCGTGGAAAAATTGCTACTTATCTCAAACATAACCTTGATCAGTCCTGATGCAATAATCTGGAAAGAAAATTCACTGTTCAAGTCATGTCAAAAACACTTGAGGATCAACAGGATGTGCTTTTAATCCTCCTTTAGTAGAAATAGATGGCTGGGACTATGACAGTAATTTTTACTTTCATTCTGGAATGCTTGTCTGACAGAAAATGGTCCCCTGTCAGGCCAAGATCAGATAAGCTTTTCAGCTGTGGGTCCAGTATGATCAATTGTAACCATCCATCTCAGGAACATCTGATGGAGATTGCTAAACAAAACCAACAGCATGGGTATTGATTCTGTTCTGCAATCTGATTGATTGAAGGTGCAGAAGTGCCCTGATTCAGCAAAGATTGGTAGATGCAGGCAGCTAGCATTTTGCTCCAAAAATATTTTCATGATGACAAATCTCCTGTGATTTTAAAGCTAATACTGTTGAATGAGATTTTGAGCTTCATAGTCCTCGATGCTTACGTGAAAAGTATCTTGTTCTTTCTAGATGCTGTTGGAGATTTATTTGGTGTTTTTTGAAAAAGAGCTCATCTTTGTTAAATTTCCTCCTTAAGTATGTCTAATATGTAGGTTGTTCTGAAAGTAATGTCTCCTATTTATTTCCATGAAAACTACAACAGCTACAAAGTGCACTGTGGCACTATTTGATAGAGCAAATTCTCAGCTACAAAAATATTTTCCAACGTATTTTCAAAGCAGTCCTTGTGTATTTCATATTATGTAGTTCTGCAAATATCAAGAAAATCGCAGTACTATCGTATTTTTCATGCTATCTATGTCTTCAGGATGCTGAGCAATGGCAAGGCAAAAGCTGCCATTATAGCTATTGCTAATCAATCTGAATAAATTTGAGAAATGTGCTATAGTTTATTTCCAGAAAGCTCTGCATGAAATATACGAAGTGTCTTGCTTTTGTAGCTCAAATGATGTCAGTAATGATGTGAAGTTCTTAGTAACATGTGAAATATCATTTTATCTGTTCATGTATTAGTAAAATATGCCTTACTTACAAGTAGAGTCTTAGTTCCTTCATTCTCCCATGGTACTTTTAATGGCTATATACTTCCTTGGAAATAGGTCACTACTCATTTCTTGCTGCTGCTAATTCTATTCTTGCCACTAGAGTTTTTATTCAGGTTCCAGGCTGTTACCATTCTTCTTTGCTACCCTTGCTTATTTGCTGAGTAGAGCAAAGTCAGTGTGGAAGTATCCTGATAGCTTCTGTTGGAAATGCTGCCAGTTGTGAAATGGACACACTTTTCACTCAGGCTTTATGGTTCATAGGAACCTTTCTAATCCATCCACCTACTGCACATCTTGGCCTTTATTCGCTGCTAATTTCCTTCTTAAAGCACCCCAGTAAAGGATGGTAAAAGGATTTCCTGTCTCTGCACTACAGCTTAGTTTCACAATTCAAGTGCAGTTCTACAAACAATAAAAAACAACACCTCTCTATGCCAGGTAATTGTAAGGCAGCCTTGGCAGTTCAACCGCTGGGAAGAACAGTTGTTCAAGAAGCAGCAGCACTCAGGGAGCTGTTGCTGAAGCAGCTGGGAAAGTGACCTTACATACAGAGCTGGTGTCCTCATCTCTGTTCCCTGCCTGAGGAGTTGGAGGTGCTGAAAAACAAAGGAGACAAAGTGCATGAATGACACAAACTTTTATTCCACTGAGTTACAGAGACCCTTTATCCAAAAGCTTGTAGTGGTGTGTTCACTGCCTGCTAGAAATGCTTGGACTGCTTTTCTATCCCTTTCTGATGTAAGAGTTCTTTACTAGAAAGCTAATAATAATTACAGGATTGGAGGAAATCTAATCTGAGACTGCTATATAATTTAAACACAGTCCTTATCAATATTAAGTCTGAGAAGCCATGCAGAAACCAAAACTATTAAGAAGAAACATGTGTTCTTTTGTTTTTCTCCTGGAAACAAGTCTTACATAGGATGGTTTGTGGATCAGCATCATGACCATTCCTCTGAAGAAGAAACTTAAGCCCTTTGTACATCTGTTTCTGTTGCAGCCATCACAATCTTTTTAATTTTTTTTTTTTTTTTTTTTCTATAAAGTATATGCATATTGCTTGATAGGTATTATGTAGAAGCCAGTATTTAATGTTGGTTATTTCTATGTGAATACTAGAATTACAGCTGTCAAGGGACTGCTGCATACTCATTGTTTTCTTGCTCACTCCCCTTAGTGGCAAGCAGCATGCCTTTGCTGTTGTTTCCCTAGAGGATGCTTTGAGTTCAGGGGACAGAATTTTCTCAGCTCTCATCCCTACATTTGCTGTAAGCAAAACAGGAAGGCCCATTTATTCCAGCATCTTCAGGCAGCTCTGATATTAACTACTATTAGTAGTCCAAAAACTGCCAATAAACTTTCATACGCTTCATTCAAACAGGTTTATTTTGGTGATTTGTGTATTCTGGGTCTTCCTAGTTCTCTAGTCAGTAATCTGCTTCGCCAGACCCTGGAAACATCCCTGTAAGCATGGAAATATTTCTAATTAAGAATGGTAATCTGCAACTGGATTTGTGAGTGGCAGATACATTTCCATCTTTCAAGTAGAATCCTCACAGCCACAATACTTCTGGATTCAGTTCTAATTCAGTGTGATGGAGAGTTCCAATTATTCTGGGGAAAACTGAATTCATTAGGTTTTATGCTCCTACTTATTTAAAGTTATAAATCTTGAGTTAAAAAGAGCCTATAACTTTAGATTCCAGGCTAGCCTGTGATAGTTAAGTCTAAGTAACATTTTAATGAACTGTTATGGTCTTCACCTGCAGCTACATATCACACGTGACTGAATTGCTGTATGTTTGCCTCATGGTGCTGCTACAGGGGAGCATGTGCTAAATGTCAATTGCAGGGCAAAAAAATCCTTATCCATTCAGACTTGCTATGGCAGTATGCCTGACTATGGAGTGGAAAGCCAAGTTTGCACAGATGTATAATACAGACTGCCCCTGTCTGACAGCCAGAAATCGGTGAAATCCAGTTCCCATATTGACCTATCTTCTGATTTGCTGTGAATCCTAAACTGTCAGTACAGAAGCAGATTTCCTTCTAATAGTTTGCATGATTTTAATTCTTGATTCTTAGGATTCCTGACTGGCTGCTACCAGACTACAGCAAGGGTGCAAGTTTTGTGTGCTGAAGCAACTAGTGTTGTATGGTTTGTAGAGAAAACACCATCAGCAAAAGGAGTGGGGACCCAGCAGCTGTATAACCACATGCCAGGGCTCTTGAGATATCTTGCCAGCCACCAATTTTTTGTTCCAACCTGAGCACCCAGGTGAGCCCTTTTAAACTAATAAATACAATTCATTCATTAAACATTCATGAGGAATATAGTCTGTGTAATGTTTTTCGTTCGTTAATTGAAGCCCAAACAGTGGCTGAACTCTAATTTGTGATAAAAATGTGATCTGGTTTAGGCTACAATTGACCTGGCTTTATGACGTATTCTGCTGGTAGAGTAACCATGCTGGCCTTTCATAGTAGATGAAACATTGCTTAAGACAGGCACTCAATTACTCTGCTTTAGCCAGATACGCTGTCCTGTAGTCCAGAAGAATTAATACTGAACCCCAAATTTGAAATCTGCTGTGTGTTCTTTAATCCTAAAATTCATGAACCAAGGATGTTAGATTACCAGACATAAAGCACAACCAAGCGTGTTATATTTCCAAAGACATGATAATTTAGGAAGTGACATCCTGATGGAAAAATGATAGGTAAGCATAAAATCTTTCCTGCTGTCAAAAAGATAATTGGACAGGCATTTATATGAGCAAATGAGGTAAGTACGGTGTTTGCACAATGTGAAAAGAGTAGACCACAGAGGAAATATTTGCTTTTGGACTGTCAGCTTTGGAGAAAAGCAGCCTTGTGGTTCAGAAATATTACAGCTCCTTAGTGTTGCCAACACCATTTAAGCAATACCTTTCTGCTTAACCTGGACAACCAGATTGGATTTTATTTCATAAATATGTATTTAGGAGCTGTGCCTGTAGGAAGGCACTCCCTTATGCTCCACAAGGGAGGGCTAGAGGAGTACAGAGTAATTAATCATCAATGCTTGTGCTGATCAGTGTGAGCGTTCTTTAGAAAGAATGAGAATTCTGTATTTAGCTTGAAAATTTACAACTTCTATATGCTGTGCCCTCAGAGAATAGCTAATCATGGTTTGTAAGTTTTCAGATGCTTTGGGGAAGGGCGGGAGAATCATCCTTTGTTGTTTGTGAAATAGAGCACCAGCCTCTCTTGAAACAAATGTTAATGAAGGATATTTATTTTTTTACTGAGCAAGAACTTAATCAAATGTTTGGTTGTCTGAAAAATCCAAGTGCCACAGAAAGAATAGGTAATTGACAAGAGATGTCATTCATAGAGAAAGAACAGTCTAACTTGGTTGACATTTTAATTATCAAGGTCCTTAGAAGAATTCCTACCATCTATCAACCAAAAAGACTCAGTTTCCATTGATAGAAACCCCAATTCTTGTTTAATTTATCATCCCTGATGTTGCAAGAAGTACTGCAAATATATATTGGGTAGTCAGGTACACATTTAAGAAATCGCTTGGCATCAGAGGGTAAACAGACAAATGTAATGTTGCATGAGTAATCAGATAAACAGTTTGAATTTTTTTTCTATTTGACTAGAAACAAAGGTTTCTACTATGTATCTATTGAGAAAATGTTAATATTGCCCTCTTCCATTTGTACCTTATGAAATATTTTCTGCTCAGCTTTACCTTCAGATTTTATAGTGGTTATTTCAGAAAAATACACTTTGAGTTCTGTGTTGCCAAACTTTCTCATTTTGAGGTATGCTTAGAAACAGAGATTGCATAATTTAACTTCTATGTGTACTATTACCATAAGAAATTTCTAAAGATCTTGCACTTTAAAGCTGCTTTTATTTTGTAAGTTTCTGAAAACAGAGTGCACATGTCTGCTGTACCACCATAGCTTACTGCAAAGTCACGTGAACTATCGTCCTATAGTTTTACTGGTCAGTAGTGAAGAGAAATTATAGGAGCTACAAAATCAATTAATTGATTTCTATTACCTAACACGGTACTGAGTGGGCTCTGGTCATGTTCAAATTTTTAATTTTGGTTACTTCTAACCCCATTCTTCTCATTTCCCCTGTGTGGTGATAAACTAATTAAAAGCATTAGAATAGATTGGGTAAGGACTGTACAAACACTGGCAACACAGATCCCAAGTCTCCTCTGCACCATTGCCTCCGGAATTCTGCATTCTTTATTGTTTCCTGCTTGAAATGAGAAGTGCTTAGCACAAAATTAATGACTTTGAGGAGGGAGATGCTTTGCATGAGATGATGCGAGACTTGCCAAATGCTTATTTAGGCTATGCCAATACACAGTAGGTTGTGCAAAGCAGAATCTTGCTAATGACCTATTGGTGCTGCTTGTGCCTGGAAGCTTGTGCTTATTCCTTGGCTCTGTCCCCAGCCTCAGCTCTGATCCATGCTGCCACCAGTGCTTGTGGCTGATGGAAGGTGCCCCAGCACTGCAAAGCTGACCATCTGCCCACCTTGCTTGGGAAGCCAGAGCAGCTGAAAAACAACCTTGTCTTGTTTTACTACGTGGCTGCTTACTATGAATTAAGCATGCAGAGAGAAAGGTAGGTAGGTGTGAAGACTGTTTTTATTTGGTAGGAGTGTCAGCTTTAATACACATTAATTTGTAGCTCAGGTAGGTTCTAACTGGTAGTTGTGGCTCCACAACAGATAAGAAGGGAGATGGGTAAAGAAGCAGTTGTCTTTTAAGCTTGAAGGTAGAACATTACTGAAAGGACACCTAAGTTCCTTGTAGATGTTTGTATTCCTTGTTTGCTGGTGATATTTTAAATTATTTAGAAATGCTTGATTGAAATGTGTGGTCATGAGATCCAGCTGAGAAGTCCACAGTTTAAATGCTGACTTTTTTTTTTTTTTGCTAAAAGTGTATTTGACTTAAACCAATTACTATCACTCGAGGATGTTTATTCAGTACTGAATATAGACATCCAAGGACTGTGCTTCCAGTTATGGCATCACAGTGAATTAAAATGCACGGTAAAAATATCTATGGAAGATGAGGTTATGGAGTCTGCTGTGGAGATATTCAAGACCCATCTGGATGTTACCAGTGTGACCTATTGTAGGGTACCTGCCTTAGCAGGGTGGTTGTACTTGATAATTTCTTGAGGTCCTTCCAACCCCTGCAATTCTGCAGTCCTGTGTGATTCTGTGAAATACTGCATAAACAAGTATTTTAGGTTCTCAGATCTTTATCACAATCTGCTTAGTCCAAGCACTGGAAACTAGAGGCTTCAGAATTGTTGAACTGTTTAAAAGAGGAATTGCAGAAAGGACTCTTTAGAATCCACAGAAGAAAAATTTTCTGGTAAGATCTAAGGCAAAGCCTCACCAAAATGTGGAAGACTCCACAAGTATAGTGATTTTCACAACAGCAGGGATGTTAACATCAGTTAGATTTCAATGATGACAGCTAACAACCATCCTTTTAGAATTCAGCACAACACTCCACAGCCTGGGTCTTAAACTGCTGCACCATGTTCCTATGAGCTATCATCCACCTGCCTTGCTGCTCAGCTCTGGAGGGCTCTGCTTTGCACAGCAGCATAGTGGAACTGCTCTGTACACTACAAGTGCCGCATGATAATGCAGCTATGCCTTTGCTCAGGGATTTGTCTCCCATGTCAGTGAGGAGCCCACCTCCTCCTGGCCCTCTTGCAGAACAAGGCCTGGCCTGCAGCAGGCTGTATATCAGTTGGCATTGAAATAATTGCCGAGTAGCAGGGAAGGGAGAGAGACATAAATAGTAGAAAGAAAATAATAAATTTTAAATAACTAAACTTTACGCAAGTCTAGATCACTGACTTCTGGATATAACCCAGATGTACTCTGTTCTGAACCTGTGTGACTTTTTGGCCTCCCAGCCAGCCATGTAAGGTAATAACTGCACAACTCTTTCTGTCAGATCCATGTTGTTCACACAGGTTTCAGCTGAAGGCAGAACACTGTCAGTGCATGAAGCAAGACTCTCTGGGAAAGTGCACTCTATTTGCTTCAAATGTCAAAAAGGTTGTTCTGGTTGTGGGTGTAAGTGCGTGCTAGCATATGCACGAGAGCAGTCACATCGTGTAAGTTTGGGTGTCTAAATTAGGAACATAGCTGTGTAAGGATCTCTGTATTGTCTGTGGAGAGAAAAACCTTCCTTAGAGAGATTCAAAGTGGCAGCTGAACTGTTCTTCTATTCAGCATAATAAAAATGACACAGTTCAAACCTCAAATAATTGTTATAAAAGGTCTTTACAGCATTAAGCAGCCTGGTAAATACCTACATTTGCGCAGAGCTGTAAGATCTGTGTTTCTTTACAGCTTCTTTAGTCTATTTTGAATCTTTTAATAGGCTGTGGTGTATGGAATGGAAAATTAAAGCTTTTGATTTATGTGCTGCTGCTTTGCCACTTTAAGCCACAGTAAAATACGAATGTTAGATGACAACTAATATTTAGTCATATGAGTAACAGAAGAGGTTATATCAGGGAGCAAAGGGAATGGATAATTCATCTTTTTAATATTTTTTTCTATATGCTGGAAGAGACAGGGTGGTTCTGTAGCAGAGAAATAAATAGAGAAGCACTCCCAGTCCCTCAAGCTGTAAGGATCAGATAAAGACCAAGCTGCTGCAAAACATGTTTAGGTGAGCAGTGCCAGCATGATGGGCACATTAAGAGTTAGTGCTAAAATAACAGACAAGCCTATGTGCATGAAAAATCTTGGTAAAATACACATCCCTTTCCCTAAACTTATTATGAGGCCACTTTTTTTTCCAAAAGTTTTAGCAAATGTTCCATTTAAAAAAAAAGATTTGTGTATCTTCTTTCTGAATTAGCTTTGGCCTTGTTCAAAAAAGGCAAAAGGCACTGCAGTCTTGATGATTGACTTCAGAAGAGAAAAAAAAAAAAAAAAAAGCAAGGCTTTCGTGGTTTTTAAGCTGAAAAAAGACTTAAAATCACCATCTGCTCTAATCTCTTCTATAGGCTATAGAATCTTATCAGTTGTTTCTGCATAATACCTTTACCTCCTCCTCGAGTTACGTCTTTCTTAAAAAGTCATGTAGGCTGTAGGATTAAAATACGTCTTCAGTTGGTGCATAATTTTGTCTGGAATACAGAGTTAGATAATATGATTTTCTGTTCTTGCAGGTAGAGAAACAATTGAAATCTGCAGCTAAACATTTTCTCTTCCTGAATCTTGCAATCCATTTCTGCAATTTATTTTCTGTAAGTTGTTCTCTGAAAGTAAGGCAGAACCAGCAAATAACACTAGTGACTCATTAACTTTCTCAGTCATCAAAAGCTGTTCAGGGTCATTCTGAGACCACTGAATAATTAGATGTATAAAGATATTAGAAGGAAAAAAAAGCAGATATAACGAAACTTCATATTCCAAGTTCTGAAATTAATTCTTTGGAACTGATGTAATCAGGTTTTTCTATAAGAATTTACATTTGCAGTGGCTTTCCACTGTGAGCATTCAGTAGTTGGGAAGGCGCAGACGTGGTATGAAATCCAAGCAAATCTAGAGTTCATTCTTGGTGAATATGTTTCATTAATTTGTTCTCTTTAGTAAATAGTGAAGGCCAGGCATTTTTAAATACAAACTTGAGCACTATAGTACTATATATTTAAACCAAATAACAGTGTATGTGACACTAAGTCCTCACTTTGGCCATCTCTCCTTTGTAGAAAAAAATAATCCTGTAAAAATTACTAGTGTTTGTTTTTGTATGCCAGAACAGAACAAAGTTCTCATATTCTTTCAAATTTTTATTAGTCTGAAGAATTGCTACTATCAGGCTGTTTTGGAAAATTTGGATATTAGAGACTTCCTTGCGTTCCAGTCAGTTGTTTCTGAGTTTAGTGGGTTTTTCTTCTTTTTTTGGTGGTGGTTGTTGATTTTGATTTTTATTTTTAATTCAGACACTGTCTGAGAACCCTGGCACATCTCTTCAAATTAGATTTATTAAATTGACCAAATATCACCTTCTAAGCTGCTTGAAAAACACAGAAAAATGGTTGTGAAGGCTAACTAGAGGAATTGTACTCTGAAAGCTGGGAGTATAGACACTTTCTCAATTTTAGAGAAGGTTGTTGTGGTTGTTGATTCAGTATATTATGAGTGACTACTAATAGTAAAATTATTCCAATGTGACTTTGAATCCATTAAACCAGTCCCTAAAAATATCCTACTAACTAAAAGCAATTCTTAGCATAAGCGAAGTACAACGATGGATTTTCCAGTATTCAGTAATGTGTATGGCTAACCACTAGAAAATAAAATTTAAGATGGAAAAAGCTAACAATAGACTTTGCTGGTAAAATTTAAACTGAAATCAGTGATGAAATTGAGTGGGAGAGCAAAGTAGGCCATCTGAAACAGTAACTGGCATAAAACACTAAACATTTTTAAGCAGGAATTGCATTCAGGTATATGGAATTTCAAAGTGGCAGCCCTGAGAAGTATATTTTGAAAGTGGATCTCAAATGCTCTTATTAACTAGATAGAAGAACTGAGATATTGTGGGACTATTAAGAAAACCAAAAAAGAAATAAACAGGGCAGTCAACCAACTCTTTATTCATCAAATAGTCTACCCTTCAACTCCATCTCTCTCCAATTTAGAGATAAGGATGTGGTGTAGCATCGTGTTAAAGGCCAGAAATCCAGGTAGACTGCACCAGTTTTCCAAGTGATGCAGAATTAAGTTTGCTTTTTTTACATGACTTCAATGTTTTCACAAGTTCAGGTGTTTGCGTAGATAGCACTGTTACACAGAATGTAGCTGCCACCCGTGTTAAAGCGTTTTAATAAAAATAACCTTAAGTCTCAATAACCTTAATATCTCAATAATGTATTTATTGTGGTTCTTGCAAATGTATCTTTCCATTGTTGTATAATTGATGTGAAATAATGTATTTATTTTAATTAAAGTTAAATGATCGCAAGCTAACTTGAGAAAAAAGAATTGTACTTGAGACAAAGACAGAAGTAGAGCTAGAGCTGGACACAGCTTAATATAAGTGGTTTCCAAGTCTGTATTTCTTCAAAACGTCTAAGAAATCTTTTATTTTCTTTACAGTAGATTCTGGTTTCTAGTAATTACTCCAAGACAGTGGTTACAGAATCATTTTCAGCTTCAAAGTTTCATTAAGATACCTTAGATGCAGGATGAGAAATTAACAGTATCAGTATCTACATTGTTTAGAAAACAGGGTCAAGTTACACTCACTCATATCTCTGGCTGTCCTTAGCTTAATGCTGTTTCAAGATAGTGTTGAAAATTATGGACTAAAAATATCCACTCTAACTGACAACTAAATGGAATCAGACCTATAAGGCTGTTTTATGTAACACAGAAATGGAAAGAGAAGCCAACAGACTCAGACCAGGAAGAAAACTTTCCACCAGTTAGCATAGCAGACTTGTAGCTTTCATCTCATGAGTGTTATGTTTACGGCTACCCCTAAGTATGTGCATGAGTATCTGGAAAATATTATGAGTCAGGAGGCACATAAAATATACAAACTTTCTGGTAAGTCTAAAAGAAATTTTATAACTCCTTACCTAATCAGAGCTAGGGGGAGGGCCAGAGAGCACAGCTAAGAGCTGCAATTTGTTTGTAGTTTCTGTACCTGTGACAGGGCTAGGTAAACTCAAATATCTTAAAATGCACCTTCAAGAAAAGTGAGCTACCTATGAGGGTACTACAGAAACAAAACATTTAGAGCAGAAACCATCATGCATGGTAAACAAGTACAGTCCTTGAGACACAAAAGTAGTAAGCACATGAATAATGACACCCAATTTGCAAGCAAAATGTAGGTTCAGATCTCAGGGATTTCTTTGCTTACTGATACTATCTAACCTTCTTCTATGCATTTTTCTTTTTCCTATTTTTTAAAAATTATTTTCTCTGTAAGTGTTTTGATACGTGTTATATGTAGGACACAGTGTGTCAAATGGCACAGTATCACACCTTCCTGCTTGTCAAATGTCCTTTGCTTCAAGGATATCTGAAGCATCAAGTTTCAGTGTTGCTTTCTTTGATGCAAACGCTGAGAATGTGAGAGTTTGTTGGTGGCAAGGAACTTCCTCCTTGCTTCTTTGTTAAACTGCTATGGTTTTTCTCTTCTCCTTTTCTTTTTTTTTTTCTTCTTTCCAAATCTTATCAAATGAAGCTATTACTTAGTTAACTCATTAAAATATTTTGTTCTTTGCAGTGATTTTTTTTTTCTAGGCTATCATCTTGACTGAGCTGTGTTGTTTCCAGACACTTTGATGATCTGGGTGTCACACTTATCTTCTAACTTTTCCAGGAGGCAGGAGCTGATACAAAGGCTGCAATTTCTCAGCCCAAGTCCATGGTACACTCACTCTCTTAATTCAGTGCTATTTTCAAAATGTCAAATTTATTCAGAATATTTGCACATGCAATTTTTCCAGCAGGTAGTATTAACTGTCTCAAGTGAACTAAGTGTTGCAGTTATTAATCAACAGCTTATTACCCATCTTACAGATGCTGGGATACTACAGTGTTGAGGGGAAATATTATGTAAAAGGGATTGCTCAGAATTTGTACGGCAACACTCACATATCTAAACATTGCAGGGGATAGCCTTCTAGGATGAGGCCTTATAGATTCTATGATACACAAAGCTAAGGTAGTTAAAAGATATTTTTCTTTTCTGGCAAATTAGGGAATGAGAGAAAGCAATGGTTGACACCAAAGGGATTTACTGTTCATATTCCAGGGCGTAGATACACTCTAGAAGCTGTAAGTTGAACAGTAAATCATAACCTGTAATGCAAACAGTAATGCAAACCTTTAGAAACAAACATATTTGTGTGGGTTTTTTTAATGCAAAACAGTAAAAATGGAAAGTTTGTGATTCTTTCTACACTCTAAAGAAAACTAAAGGTAGATTAAACTGAAAGTGGAAGTGAGATACCAGTTGATTGGCCAGAATAAGCAGTTTGCTCCACATAAAATAATAATGATGGAAAGTATTGCTGTCTTACTATGGGGAAGATATTTTTCACTGAGGCATCTCAGATTTCTACTGTATCAGAATTATGCCTATGGATGTGTTTGATCTTGCTCCCAAGGAATGAAGATCTCTCTCCCCACTGGAAATGAATACAGACCTAGGGATTTGTACCTTCTAGATATTCGCTTCTAGATGTTGTGCTGATGGTTTCTTTCTCTAACCAGGAAAATAAATCCCTCTCTCCCCTTTTCTTTGGTTCTGGACTTTCCTTCATCTATGTCATTATTATGTTGTTAGATAAATGGGAGAGATACAGTTTGAATTGCTACTGAAAGGAAATTTTCACTTTCTCAGGTCTTGACTGGTAAGGAGACCGGGATGTTTATTTTTCACTGTTCTTGAAAGTCTGAAGTGCTGATATTCCCTCGTGACTCTTGGCTCTTCTCTCCTATGATAGTACAATGCCTGAAATTCTTATCTTGCACTAGAAGCCTAAAAGAGCCCTTAAGGTTATGCAACAGGGTTAGTGTGCGTGGGGGTATTTTCACAGTCAGTACTACTTTTCCTATACCAGACTTTTTCTCTGTACACAAGACCTTGTGTGTAAGCACTGCTACATGAAATTATTGCTGCTATGCTGTACCCTCCAGGAGGTATAAACCTGGTGAACACTGGTCCTAGGGGACCAGTGCAGGGCTAATTGCTAAATTTCCCTGTGGATCAACTCGTTTCACCCCATAGATGTGACTTTCTGCTCCATCCATGCAGGTAGCTGTGGCATTGCTTTTTTATTCTGTCATGCTTTTCTTTTCCTGAGCTGCACTGAGTTTTGTGTCATCTTAGAAAATAGGCAACAAGCACAGAAAGAGGTATTTTTTTCTGCTAATATCACTATAGATTCTAGTGTAATCTTCCTGAAAAATCTATTTTGAGTAGTGAAATAGGGCTTTTTCACAAGTATGTAGCTCCTGTGATTCACACTATGGTAAAAAGATGGAGCTTATCTGTGTAAACAGATTTAAAAATGAAAATAAAAATGTATTCAGTGAGGCCATCCAGTTGCTGGGCCATGGTCTGTGCACATCTGTTGATCCTTATATATTTTGTCTGTTGCATGGCAGTCAAAAAGTTGCAGAGAAAAATTTTTGTTTCTCATTCTGCAGAAGTTACACACTACTCAAAAGCATTCAGAAGAGTAAGAGTTGCAGGAGCAGGCCCTCTGTATGAAAACAAAATTCTAATATGCATTCTGCCAAATCCTTGGTAATTATATCTTGAATAATGCATACTTACAAGGAGAATTATTATCTTCATATTAAGAAGAATTAACGAAGAATGAAATTAATATAGCAAACTCATTTCAGCTTGATAACTAGTTTTAAAAATTTGCAAGATAGATGATTAGTTTCTGTGTGATGAAGTAATACTCTGAAGGAAGTGTATGGATACAAATAAACCTCAACAAAATAGTGCAGAAACAGCAACTGACAGTAACGTTGGATTGGGTAGAAATCTTTGCTATCTCTAGATTTAATCTTCAGTTTGTCAAGATTCAGTACAATCAAGAATGAATCAAGGGTAAATCCTATTGGACTTTTAACTAGCAGCTTTTCTTTATGCTACTGAGCAAATCTGATAGTCTAAGAAAACAGGAAAATAGGCTTTTCTACCTCTCTGAAGAAATGCAAGCAGTGACTTGCAAGATTTAAGGAAATTATATGGTTGAAAAAATATCTCTACTTGTGCTGAAACATTTCCTCTAGTATGACTCCAATGATCTGCTTGCTTTTCCCTTGTTTGAATAGAACCAACCTTTTTCTTTATAATAATGGAGAAGCAGAATGTGTTAAATATTCCATTCCATGAAAACAAATCAAAACATGACTGTTCTGTTTAAAGTAATTCATAGGGAGTAAATACACTTTTTTTTCCCCCTTCTGCTGCCTCTTTGGGCCTACACACACTGAAACTAAAGAAAAGCACAGGTGAGACTGATGGACTGCTCTCATCTGATCCTGACAGATGCCACTGAGGACAGAAAGAAGGGTATCTTCATCCTTCTGAGTTAAGCTAAATCCGTGATATCAATTGGAATGTACATAACGCACAACAGCCAGTTTTCACCATCACCTCCTATCTCATGTTGATTTTCCTTCCTTCTTTCTTTCTTGAGGTCTTTTTCTGACCTCTGTGTGTCTGTGTTTTCCTAGGAGGTGTGACTTAACTGTTTAAGACTGTGGCATGTCCTGTTTCATTGCAGTGAACCCATGACTAAAAGGGCAGCTAAAAGCAGTGTTGTAATCATCAGCTGCTGTTAGGAGTTTGCCAGGTTTTGGAGTGGTTGATAAGACCACATACTGGGCCTGTCCTTCTTCAGTTGCAAATATGAGCTGCAAGTATGAAAATAGCTCGTTCTTTTCATTTTTTGTACTCTTTTCCTCTTCCCTGTGTTACTGCTCTCAGTTACTGCTCTCTTTAATACAAAGTATGAGGGCTTTTATTAATAAAAGCTCACTCTAAGGATTGTAGGTTAAGACAATGGAAAATAAAAACGTTTACTGTTCTGTTCAAAGTGCTTTATCTTTCCTATTTCTTTCTTATTGTTTAAGAAAATATTCAAAGCATTTTAGTGGTGTTTCCACTGTGAAACCAAACTGACATTTTAAAACTTTAAATTTAGATGTTATATACTGCCATGCTCAAATAGATGTTTTTGACTCACCTTGTCTTTACAGAGTGATACTTCCTCTCCCTGGTCATTTGACCAGCAAGAACAATTTTTCTGAATACCAGCAAATACTATACGAATTTGGGAAGGAGAAATGAAATAAGGTTATAAACATTTCCCAGCTCTAATCATAGACTGAGATATTTTCCACCTGCAGGAAGATCCACTAACATGTATTTTCAAAACGGAGCAGACATAAAGCATGGCTTTGCTCTCCACACCGTTTGGTGCATGGGCCTAAGCATAGTACACAGATTGGAGAGATTCTGCTTTTAATTTGGTGAAAAATAAAGCTGTATATCATGCCATGTGTCATGAAGCAAGTAAGTGCTGCTCTGTGAATAAATCTAGCTTTCTGTGCCACTTGAAGTGGATCAAATAGTACTTCTCAGCTGCACTTGCACTCACAATGGGTAGAGCTCATAGAAGCTGATTATGCAAGCACTGCAAGGGAAAATAAATGCATAGAAATATCACTGCAAATAGCTGCCTCCTTGAGATTCAGTATATATTTAGTTCCTGTGTTGTCCCTTTCTTTCATCAGTAGTAAAAGATAATGAGCTTCAGGGACTGTGGGAACCAACAGTTGCAGCAGAACTAAGATATCATGCAAAAAAAACCCACCAAACAAACATTAAAAGGATGACAGGAGATCATGCTTGATGGGAGAGGAAGTGCAGGACTAGGCTTGTGACTGCTTGAATGGCAAAGCTTTCTGTCAGGACTTATTAAATGCTCTGCTTTGTGCTTATTTTTGTTTGCTAAGAATAATGTGTCATGTGTCACTTGAATTTTTTATCTAGCCCACAAACAATTTTTTTTCCTGTGAATTTTGAAGACAGACCTGAAGTGAAGGGGTGTGCAGGGAAGTGGCATTGGTTTCCCTTGCAGCCAAGTAACATTGAAATACAGCTGAAGAGCCCAACAACCATTGCTCATATAAGCTGGGCAGGGGAGCTTCAGCAGGGTAAGCTATAGCATTATTACTGCAGAGAATAGCTATCCTAGAGCTATTATTAGCTGATGAAGGCATAAATTGTAGAACAGTTCACTTGCTTCAGTTTCTACTGGTCTTGAATGTGAAATAAACATCATATGAGTAGACAAGACTCATGGCTCCATGGCTCAAACGGGAGCTCATTTTCTTGGCCTGTAATAAAAATACGTTTCTGTAAGAGGATCAAAGCAGTTTTGGTTCTTTCATTGTAAAAGTCTAATTGAGTGAACAGTGCATTTGGTGCTGCCATAGTTGCACTGATAGTTTTATCATTGCTTAATGCACAATATACTTATCTTGAATTGTAGGACGGGTCAAGAATGTTAGCATTATGCTTTAGAATCACTAGGCAGGGACTGAAATACACCAGCAAATTATGAAATCTTGTTAGCGGGACAAGAGATGAATAATATTGGCTTCTATTAAATCAGGACAAATCTGAATACCCTGCTGTTAATTGCCTGGGAGCTCATTTTAAGTTTTCTGCAGCAGTCAACTGAAAGTCTACTAATATTTTCCTTAAAACACAAAATCTTTATTCTCTGCTGCTTTGTAGTGAAATACTCTGGGTAATGTAGGTGTAAAATATTATTGCACTGTTGATAGAAAGCTTTACACCCACTTTTTGTTGCTATCAATAACTATAACTATGCACACTAAGAGACAATCATAGAATCAAGCCCTTAAAGTAAAGTTCAATACGCAGATTAGGCAAAATTGTCCGAGAAAGCTGAGCACCATAGCTGCTGTTAGTGCCAGAAATCATGATGCGTTGTTAAAAAAGCAAATGTTAATTGGACAATTAAAATCTCCATTTACAATATGCAAAAAAGCCTGAGGGTTCTGCTTTAAAGTAAAGCTGAGTGTTTCAACCGAAAACATGCCTGCCTTGAAATGAAATGTAGAAATTTTATAAACCTCTCATTTCTAAGTGAGTGACTGCAGTGCAGTATCTCTCCCCTGTTTAGGGATATGCTGGCTTGTTAGAAATGTTGAAGCTGGATAGTGCTCCACTCTTCCTGTGATTTGAGAACAGTTCTTCTATTCAGATGGAACCATTCTGCCCAAAGCTGTCCTTTTCTGTTATTTTCATGCTGTGATTACTAAGCATTCTGAATTAGACTAATAAAATCTCCACAGCTATGGAAATGACCTAGGTAGCCTTAGAGGAAAATGCTCGTGAAGTGTAATTCCCTAGGCTTTAATGAAGGAAAAATATTCAGCCCACAATTACTCATTGACAACGTTTTAATAGTTACTTCATGACATAGCTTTTATGTGATGTTTTGCTCTATCATAAAGTATACAATCATTGTCATATAAGTAGTTAACAGACTGCACGATGTTTTATTACTGGGAAAAGAGCTGTGCACTAAAAAAAAGTGAAAAAGGAAGATAATGAAGTGTTAACATTGATTTTACAGTTTTTTTTTTGTTTTTTGTTTTTTCATTTTTCCTAAGCAAAAGTAACAATAGGATTTAACTGATGCTCACTCACTTTTTTAATGAATATGAAATAGTTTCTGCCTCTGAACCAGGAAAGTGGGAGCACCTTAGTTAAAAATCTTGGGTAATGCAAGGAAAAAATAGTCCAGGTCTTTTCTGATTCCTTATTGATGCACACCTGCATGAGGGGAATGGATCAGAATGTTCCAATTGTTTTTTAAAGCCCCATATTCTGTGAATTGCAATGGAACTTTGATGATGACATCAATCTGAGCTACATAAATCAGAGCAGAATCCATGAACTGGGAAAGAGGGTTTAACAGGAAGAATAAGGTCTGGAGGGAAATATTTATTATTCCAGAAAATTGTGAATAAGTCTCTAAAATACTTCAGTAGATATATCTGACATCTTACTGGATAGTTAGTATTATCACTTAAGAAGTGCAAAATATCTTGATATGATTAATGATTAGTGTATTCCTGAACTTAACAACTATTGAATTATTGTCATAACTGACATTAAAATAGAATCTTGTACAAGATTTTTAATAACTGCATGTATTCCCGCTAACAAAGATTTTGAATCAGATAGTGAATCACAATCAATTATATATATATTAGGAGGGGAGAACTAGATGGTTTGCAGTAAAACATTTCTTGCTGCAGAAAGTGACCAGAAACTGGTCTTTATGGACTTTAGGTTCAGTTTAGCATAGCAAACTGTATATGTCTTTAAAATAACAACAGAAAATCCTATATACTTGTTATGGACAATACTTATTTTCTGAGTCTAGAGTATTATGCTCTATAGATTTTGATTCAGACGTGTCCAGTTTTTCTCCTTGTTTAATTCAGTAAGCAGTCACTTTCCAGTTTATAGATGTGGGGTGTTTTAAGTGCCTGAACACTATCAAATAGTCTTATGTTACTCTTTGTATCTGTTGTATCCATGGAGATAAATAGGAGGTGATACTTTTGGACTGACTTACATATATTAACTATTATTTTTAAATAAACATTTATTAGTCTTTTACCAATTTGGTAATGAATATATATTTTTAAAAATTATGTAAGTGAAAGGAAAAATTGAGTATTGGCTACTTGTTATACAGCACTGTCCAGATACCATACCTACAACAATTAAGTGCTTGTTGTGACTGGAATGTAAGCACAGTGGTTTTGGTTCTCTGCCTCTTACACTTCTTAATGGCTACAGAGTCTAATCTTGAATTAAGAGCTAAGCATTTTTTTCCTCTGCATTACTGCAGTGGTGTTTAGATTTGTGGCTTTTAATGTCCAGTAAATAAATAAATAAAAATTAGAGCTCATGCATTCCTTTCCAGGTAGAGTAGCTCATGCAGAGGACATTAGAACGACTTCAAGGAAGTCCGCAGTGGATTCTGGAATCAAATCATCAAAATTATAAAGGAAAACAAATGCAGTACCCTATAAAATTATCATATATTTAAGAAACAAATAATAAAATGTGTAAAATAAAAAAAATGTGAGATATGTGAGCCTCTGTTTTTGTTGGTCAGTGAAATAACAGTGGAAAAAAATATTATTAGGACAGATTTTTCCCGTGAGTAAGTAGGGAACATCTATGTGTTTTTTTTTTTTTCTCCAGTTATCTGCACTGGCATACAAACAGGGCTATTTATGCTTACAGATGGTATTTAACATCCTACTTTGCTACTCAGTGAAGAAGTAGAAACAATACCCTGTCACTTACGTGACACCATAGACATCACAAATATTCTAAGATAAATGCCAAGTGTGTATATCCCAATATTATGGCTTGAATTTTTTTTTTTTAACTCTTATGAATAACAAAGGCATCAGTAAACTGGTTTGCACGTGAATTTTTTCACTCAGACAAGCTAAATTAATCATTTGATTACAATGAACAGTTTGCCTAGGAACAATTGTAATCCTGCACTTTTGTTGTCATAGTCACAGTTCAAATGATACATTTGCATTATTTGTAGTTATGGATCCAAGTTTTAAGTTTCAATTCCTTGTATTGTTTTGTGTCTTACAGTGTGGCAATATTCAAGTGTTGATATTTGTTATTATGCATTTGAAGAACTGTACTAAAAATGACAGATGAACGGTAAAAATAATATATATGATGCCGGTCTAATTACGTCCTAGTTCCCAGGTTTAATATAACAACTGAAAATACTTCAAAGATTTCTCCTTCCCTTCATCCACTTTCTCTCTTTTATAGACTTTTTTTTTCTTCCTAATAGTTTGCCAGTTTCTCCTGCTAACATCATTGCCTCTCATAATGTCTTATGAGAAAAATACATTCCAATTGCTGGCATCAAGGATATCGGATTGGAAAATGGTCAGTCCAACTGAATTTTATGCTGATTACCAATTTCTTTTATCATTAATTCATAATCACTTAAAATAAGTTGAATATTTCTCTGTGCAATTCATATTATTTTCATTTTCTCTGAAGACACGACAATTACTGGTTACTCTTACAGACTTGCCAATAAGTTCCACCTTTGGTAGCCGGTATCTGATTAATGCCTGTAATGCTGAGTTGATTTCCCCTTAGCAGAATATTCACGCTGTTCCCAGTGATAAGTACATACAGTTGTCCTAACAGCCATGGAAATATTTGTCTACCTCTCCTCAGAGCAAAATGTGAGCCTGCTGTATTGCTAAAACTTTATTTCTTAAAAACAAACAAACAAAAATGTCATCTGAAACAAGTTTCCTTTGAGACTGACTAATCTCTTAATCATTTGAGTTCATCAAGGTTCCTGGATATTAATCATAACAATAAGGGTTTTCCCCTACTTTGTTCCAGGTTGTTATTTAGGTTGCTGGTTGTGAACTCATTCAGAACAAATCAAGAATTCTGAAAATTGAGATGCTTGCTTGAAAACATTTTGAAACATCTTGAAAGCCTTACCACAACTCTTTGCAACTATGTTGATTTTTGAGAGACTGACATATGAATGATGTCAATTATTAGGGGTTTTTTTATTTAATTATTTAAAAAAGTTCCTTCTAATTGCTATTTAATGGGCTTAGTAGTGATGGAAATCTAATTTCAAGAACGCCAGCAGAAGAGAGCACCAATACATCTCAATTAGTCAGTAAAAACTTGAGAATTGGGTATGTTCTTCTATATAAACACAACCATACAGTACTGTTGCATAGTTAAGGAACCTATTAGAAGACCCAAGCCATGAGGAAAAATTGTTTTAATGATGGTATTTGGTGTGCACTTTTAATGTATACTATCGTAAACATAATATCACAGAATTACAGAATGGCCAGGGTTGGAAGGGACCTCAAGGATAATGAATCTTCAATCCCCCCACCACATGTAGGGCTACCAACCTCCCCATTTAATACTAGACCAGGCTGCCCAGGGCCCCATCCAACCTGGCTTTGAACACCTCCATCCACAACCTCTCTGGGCAGCCTGTTCCAACACCTCACCACTCTCTCTGTAAAGAATTTCCCCCTGACATCCAACCTAAATCCCCCCTCCCTCAACTTAAAACCATTTCCCATTGTCCTGCTGTAATCTACCCTTTCAAAGAGTTGATTCCCCTCCTGATTGTAGGCTTCCTTTAGGTATTGAAAGGCTGCAGTGAGGTCACCCCGCAGCCTTCTTTTCTCCAGACTGAACAAGCCCAGCTCCCTCAGCCTGTCCTCATAAGGAGGTGCCCCAGTCCCCTGATCATCTCTGTGGCTCTCCTCTGGACCCTCTCCAACAGCTCTCTGTCTTTCTTGTACTGGGGACTCCAGCCCTGGACACAGTACTCCAGATGGGGCCTCACAAGAGCAGAGTAGAGGGGGACAATCACCTCCCTGTTCCTGCTGACCACCCCTCTTCTGATGGAATGCTTCCAAACAAACCAAAGGAAGAAACTAAAAAAAAATCTTATTTTATTCCTGCCAACAGCTTCCAGTGCATTGATCGGAAAGTACATCAGAAGCTTGAAAAAGTAATAAAGACTCTAAGGAGACAAGAGCATGAAAAGCCAAGCAAACTATAATTCTCCGAGACCCGAAAAAGAAGATTCATAGCTCCTCCTTCATGTTACTAATTTCATGCACTGTAATGAAAAAAGAGACTAAAAGCTTTGAGTCTTGCCAAGATGGTTGCTTCAGATAGTGGTAATTTCATAGTTTAGGGGGAGAAGTGTAAATTTTTAGGCTTGGCCACTGCCATGTTCCATCCATATGGCAGTTCAGAATGAGCTCACGATGTTCAGCTGACAACAGAAGAAAAAGTAACAGAGAATGTCTCAGAAAATGGCTATTCATGTCCAAATAAAAAATGCAACTTTTTGGAAGGTCTTTCCTATAATTAAACAGGAGTTTAATTTTGGGCTTGCTTTTGTATTGGCTTAAAACCGAAGCTTTTCCTCTTTTATGAGAACTTCAATGTCATTATATTCTTACATGAACATTTGTTTGTACAAGTGATATATACTGAGGACAGGACATAAACTTAACAACAGACGTGTAGTTTATATTGTATTTTATAGATTCAGGATGAGCACTACTAAGAAAAAAAGCATCATATTTTTAAACTCTCGGGAGATTGTGATAGGCATATAAATATGTGCTTTTAGTTATAATTATGCTTCCTTAACCTCTGTTAATTTGCAATGGGCATTTTAAATTCAATGCACAATCAAGTTTACTCATTTTGTTCAAGTTTTCTTATCACAGCTGGGATCTCAATTGGCATTGATTTTACACTGCTTCTATTTCATTCACTTCAGTGGTATTCATGAGATAGAAAGTGATGAAATCATTTTAGTTTTACACCACATGGAATAATATGCTTTCAGATAAGACTGATATCTGACTAATGGTGACTTCAAAGTCTGACATGCTGTAACAAACAACACGGGGAGGGAGGACAGTACTTGCCCCATGTCATTCCTACTGGCATTGTCTTATTCTGCGCTTCTAGGAAGACAAAGTTAGCATGGTAGTATAATCTAAAACAGGTGGAAAACCAGGGGAATTCCCAGCTGATGTTACTGAATGCTCACTATTTACATTACTTTTATAATGGACAGCAGACATCATATATTTTACATAGATAACTATTTTGGATAGACACAACATATTTCTGCATCTTTTCCTAGCACTGTATTAAGTTTCCTAATCCAGATGAATAAAAATTATGAAATTAAAGTGCTAAAATGTGCATAAGAGTGTCAATGCATGTTCATTTATGTTCATACCCTTTTGGAGTATCTCAGATACACTGTTGCACTGGTGCTGCATCACTCTAAGGAACCCATTTTCAGTAAAGATTGGTACAGGGACACTATATATTGTCACGGTATTGCTTCCTCAATAAACTAAGACTGTAGGAACAAGAAACTCTTGCTGTCCAAAAGCAAAATGAACAATGTGAATGATGTGACAATTACAAAACATGACAATTACAAACGTGTACTGTGATGGGCAGACTTGAATAGAACTGTAAAAGAAACATGGCAAAAACAAGACAACAAATGAAGACTACATGAAGAGCAGCAAGACACACATAATGTAGGGGGAATTATGTACTGAAAATTGGAAAGGCTACTTCTACATTGGAGGAAAAAAGTGCAGGAAAAAATACTGCATATGTATTATAGGAGAACTGGTTAGCCAACTAAACATATATTAGAATTGCAAGAAATGGCAATTTTCCTGCTACATTTTCTCCCTCTTTCTTGTCTTCAGAGGCTTTGTCTTCAAACTAGCAGAATTATTTTGGTAGGAGTAGAAACTGTCTTTTTTCTGTGAGCATTTTTCTGTGGAAAGCTCAGCCATGAGTAGGTGCTAATAAAAATCTTCAGACTTGTGAAAAACAGTGAGTATAATGTAATGTAATGTAGATTAAAATTGAGCAAGTGAGAGTTGGGAACACAAAGTTATCTGCCATAGGGATGATTGGCATCTTGAAATTTGGGACTAGCAGTCCTGTAGCCAACAGCCCTTTACTTTCACATCTACTCCAAAAATGTATTTCCACCAAACTCCACTTGTAAATATCAGGTACAGGAGATATCATCTGATCTAGAGGGAGGTGTTCCTTCCTATAGCAGGGGGGTTGGTAGTATATCTTAAAGGTCCCTTCCAACACAAACCATTCTAGATTCTGTATCTGTTATTTTATTCTTCCTTGCAGTTAATTTAAGCAACAATTTTGTGAACTATACATAAACTCCCAATATGATAGATATTAAAAAAAGAATAAGTTGATTTTAATTATTTAATGCAATTGATTCAACATAGCTACTGATTAGAGTCTTACAGAATTAAACATAGCTACTGATTACAACCTCACACTAGCTAAAGTGCATTCCCTTTAAAACACATCAATCCAATCACCAGAATGTTTTAAGAACACTTCTCATCTTTCCACATGGGTAGAGTAAGGCTTCTTGTTTTGAGTGGAACGAGACACATATGTTGTAGCTGACTGCTGTGGTTAAGGTGATATAGAGAAAGTCCATGGCTAAAGAATCTAGTTTTGGCCTTTTTGTGCATGCACCAATTTTGTATTTTATGCATACTCTATATGTAATAAGCAATATGTACATATATGCATTAAAAAGTATGTGTGTATTGTATGTGCACATACAAATAATAGTTCCTGATGAATAACGTAATGAGATCTCCTTCCAACTATATTTCATCTTTTTCACCCCGTTCAGAAAGCCATTAGACTGATCTTTTATCTTTGTTACTTTTTGCTTTGTTTCTTATGCAAACTATGTAGCCACATGTGGCGTCTCTGTTTTCACATAATATCCTTCAACTATCTGGGAAGGTCCAACAAATTTGACAGCACAAGAATTTTCAGCTGGAGTTTGCATCTCAAAAATCTGTAAGCAACCAGGTATCACCAGTTCCTGGAACAAATTTCATTATGTCATAATGTTGTACTGAAAACTGTACAAACTGTTTCAGTCAGTGATGTCACAGTGAACTATTTATAGTTTTTTCTTTTCTTTCTTTTTTTTTTTCTTTAATATGCCCTTGCTTTACATGCAGCAAGTCAAGCAGGCATCTCATCCACCACTCACCTTCAAACCGATATGGAAAATATCCTCCTTGCTCTATGACTGAAACAAGAACTGGATTCTGTAAAATGATGTGAACTGACCTTTACTTTCATATGAAAAAAACAAACAAAAACATTTGCAAATAATTGTCTGAAACTCACTTATTCTGTAAGCGGGATAAAGTGCAAACAAAAGTGTTATTTCTTTGATGCACCTTCTTGAAACATGGCTCAGACTCATGGTTTCAAGATTCAGACTCAAGACTTTTCTCTTAGCAGGAGTTTTTTTCGAGAAACATTTTGCAACCTTTATTACTTGGAGGAAGGGATATTGAAGAGGTCTGAGTATTGTGATGATATGAAATGTATTTTCTTGGCTATTTTATCATACTTAGAAAAAAATATTTTCTATCAGGAACAAGTTTGAGAGGTAAAAATCTCTTGAAGTCAATGAAAACAGAAAATTATAAAGGAACTGATTAAGCTATCAACCCTGGAGTTCATCTGTAGAACCTTTGATTCAGTCCTACAGGCCTTGTGGATCATGGCTGCATTTGCAGTTTCCGGTCTGTCAGAAGAACTGTTTATCCACAGCTGCCAAGATCCGGGCAGAAATTTTAGTATTCCTTTTTCAGAATGCATTAAGAGAGCATGAAGTTAAAGACAGTGAATATGGCTTCTAAGGAACCTCTTAGTTACTACCATGCCTTCTGTTTAATAAAATTATTGTGATTTCATTATATTTGCTGGTTACAGTTCTTCAAAAGCCTTCTGGAGGCACGCACCCTTTGGACACATTGCTGTCAATGATAAGATGTTCATTTTACTATTTTCTAAGCTTCTCCCTTGTCCTCACCTCATGACTATTGCACCACACGAGCAAAGCTTCTCTGCTGTGTGTTTACTCCTGAGTGCTACCGATGCTGGAAGTCTTGCAGTTCTTGCGGGCTGTCAAACTCCTCTCTCTGTTGGAGGCCTGGTTTCCACACCAACAGGAATAAAGTGTGGACCTCGCAAACGCTCACTAGAGCTAAGCACGCATTTACACTGGTGACCCTCTGCTGCACCCTTGGCACGCGCTATAGCCGCCCTTCGACTAACGACAATTTTACAACCCGTCATTGACCCTTCGTTTACCACACTCGCACGCGCCGTGCACGCGTAGCTCCGCGGAGCAGCCGGCAAGGGGCGCTGTGCGGCGGGCTCGGCGCGCGGAGGGAGAGGGCTGCGGATCACCTGCAGCAGCGGGGGGGCCGGGAGCTCCGCCCCCCTTCCCGCGGTTAATCGCATCCTCCTCCGCCCGTAGCAGGCACTGGCGGCGCGGCGGGCAGAGCCGTCCACCTGCGGCAGGCGTGCGGGCATCCGCAGCTCTCTCGCTCCCAGCCGCAGAGCGGTGCGGCCGTGAGCAGCGTCCGGGAGAAGGAGAGAGAGAGAGTGAGAGAGGGAGCCATGGCCGAGGGGGGCGAGGGCGAGGACGAGATCCAGTTCTTGAGAACTGTAAGTGCCGCGCCGGTTTGGGGCAGGGTCTCGCGGGGGGAGGGCGGCTGGGGGCGATGCTCTGAAGAGAGCTCAAGGGGGGGGAAGCCGCGTGCACGGGCGAGGAGGCAAGGGAGCAACGGGGGGAGCCCCGCCGGGGCTTTGCTTTCCGCTGAGTAGCCCCTGCCCCCGGCCCGCGGGCGTGGGGGTGCGAGTAACCGCTGGCTTCGCTTAATGGGGCTGGGAGGAGAGGGTGACGGTGCGGAGGCGGCGGTGCGGGGGCATGCGGGAGGGGGAGGCGCGTGCTGGGAGCCCCCGCCGCCTCCGCGAGTATCTGAGCTCGGCTCCTGCCCGCCGCCGTGCTCGCGTACTGCGGATACTCAGCAGGCTGCGCTCCCGGCTTAGGGGGCTGAGACCGCGCTCCTTCTGCAACAACAGAATAGAACAAATCGCCTCTCGAGGTGTCCACTAACTTGCAGGCGTTCTCCTCGCTGTGCACGGACTAACACAGCTCTTCTTTCTTGGTGTGAGCATCCTCAGCCCAAAGCATGTAAAGGCGCTGGAGCATTTCTTCTCCTGAGTTCAGTTAATTTGTATGGAGCGCTGCGCTTCTTGCTTATCTGGATTATTTTACTTCATGTAATTCTTTGTTTACCTTCTGGGCCATCTCCTGAGTGCTCTCTGTAGCTGCAATCCTAGTAAGTTTTGGAGATGGGTATGTTTGAACGGTGCAGCATACAAACCTAGTCACAGTTCTAGGAAAAACTGCTGAGATACCCATTAGGTAGAGAAAGAGATGCTGAAATGGTGTGGTAAAGCTTATATTCTTTCTTTCTTCCTTTCTTTCTTTTTTTTAAAGTGCAATCCAATGTAAAAAATGTTAATGACTAATGTGTAGCAACAAAATATATTTAAAAAGGATGGAGAAGCAAATTGCACAGCCTGTGCAAAGCACTTCACATGCCATTTGCAGCATTATGGAGCTTAGATTTCAATCTTCTTGTGCTTTTTTTTTTTTTTTTTTTTTTTTTTTTTTTTTTTTTTTTTTTTTACCAGAAGCTGGAAAGTAATAGACATGCATCCTGTTATAATAACATTTATTATTATTATTATTTTTTGTTTTGAGTTCTTGGAAACTGTGGTTGTACAGGGAGGGACAAGGCTGTTATGCAACACTAGCATGAAAACTGTCAACTTTCTTTCTTCTTGACATTATTCGATTCCTATTGTAGTGTTGTGTAACACCTGAAGACAAACCAGAAGATACTTTGTTGAAAGAAAATGTGTCAAATCAATGTGTACTTTTTTACTGTTTGTCCTCTTCCTGGAAAATGCTTTTGAAATACTTGTGCCGTCACAGAGAGGCTTACTGCAGTTCTGTTTGTTAGGCTTAGCTCATGAAATGCTGTTATCTGAATACTTAATAGGGAAAGCGACGCTGTGGACATGATAATGCTGCCATGCACATATAGAGTAGTGCTGAACTATTGCACCTGACAGCAGCAGCACGTTACGTAAAACAGCACTCCTGATAATGTGCATCAGGCTTAATAGACTTCTGGCCAACGCAGCCTTAGACCATGCTTAAAAAATCTGTAGAATGTTGTACTGATGGAAAGTGACCTTGAATGTGATAAACTGAGGCATGGGGGAATTCATGTAGTGAAATAATGGAAGACCTGAGAAATAGCCTTTTCATGTGATGTTTTTGAACCTCTAATCTGTAGTTACATGCAAGTAATAATCTTAACTTCTCTTTTCCTTGTGCTTTGTGGAAGTCATGATCATGGCTTGGAAAAGTCAATTGCTTTAAGATGTAATCTCAGTGTTTCAGTTCTTCTACCCTTAAAGTTTGCTTTAGTACTCCCTAGAGCTGTTGGATACCTTTGGCTTTCTGAACGATGTTGATAGAAAGCACTGCAAGTCAAATGTTACTTGTGAGTTGCCTCAGTTTCTCCTTTTAGTTGTTTATTTTCAAAAAAGTAATTGGGGATAAACGAATTCATGAATGGATTGGTAGTTAAAATAGAAAATATCAAAGAACATCATATACCAGCAAAAAAGCTTTCTGTGCGATGAATACCTTAATCATGACATCTGTAGACCTGCTGCATATAAACAGTGTTCTTTGAATTTTCTTCTTTTGATACGTCAGGATAAACTCTATGAAAATGTGGGTTCTCTTTCTGACACTTCAAAATTTGTAATATCTTTAATTTTCTCTGGGATTTAAGTAGAATTTGTCATTTGTAATATTTCAAGAGAAATGTGAGATTTCCTTCAATAAAAAGATTCCTTTCATTGTAGCTAGCTATTAAACTGAATTTGTATTTGCCATCTATGTATTGATGCATATTTGTGTGTGTGTATACGTGTATATATATAATATATATATCTATATATAATATATTTATATATATATGTATATATAAATATGTATATAGAACTTAGGTTTTCAAACATTCCTGCTTTGCCTAATGATTCCTCTTCTTTTGGTTCTCTTATCTTTTTTTTTTTTTTTTTTTTTTTTTTTTTTTTTAATGAGGTGACATCATGCATTTCCTCCTACAAATTTGCTGCTAGGGTGCTTTATGTTTCTCTTCAGAACAAATTGAGGTTTGACATGTCACTTCTGGAAAGTGAATGTAACTTGTTAATGCTCTGGACTTCTGGAAATATCAGTCCTTACACTGGTTGAGACAACTTTAGATAGATTGGAATTCAGCTCTCCTTAATGAAGTCTTGTATAGTCATGTGAATGACATGCTTCTCCACTGACAGTAGTCTCTTTCATTTGCTGAACATTGTGTGGAGGTAGCTTTGTGTTATATATATATCCCCTATAAGGCTTGGTCATATGTTACTGTGTTGTCCCCACTGAAGGCATACGTGCTGTGTAAGGGGAGTAAAGAGGAGCAAATAGCATGTCTTTGCTTGTGTTAATCTGAGGGATGGCTTCTTTCCCGTGCAGGATTTTAAATCTTTTTTTCATATTAAAAAGTAGGAAGATATGTCCACAATAAGTTTTAATTGTTTAGTGTTCAAGAATGTAAACAATTCATAATTAACAGGGAAGTGACTTGCTTGTTTTTTTTTTTTCTTCGCTTGCCTAGAGTTAAAATAATTCAGAGTTCCATGAAAAAAAACAAACAAACCATAATGTGCTTTTGCCAGTGTGCAAAGGCTCCTTCCATAATGTCATAATGTGTGCGTGCAAGGAATGTGGTGGTTTTTTTTTTTTTTTTTTTTTTTTTTCAGTGCAGAACCCCCATAGAGGAAGGCCTTTGAAGGGGGAATATAAAGCTATAAAGCCAAGGATGGAATTAAACCAGGTGCACTGTTTCTACAAAACACTGCTGGGAGTATCTTGTGTATCAGTTAAAGGTGTTCTGAGTTCTGGAAGCTGTTCTGTACCTAGGAGTGATGTGAAATGTTGTAATGTAGCTATTAGAGCTTCTGATGTTCCTGATGGCAGTACGTATGGTTTTCTGGAACTGTGGAATTTCTTCCATTAAAGACAAGTGCTCTTGGTGTTTATGGTAGGAGATGTCATCAAGGCACGTTGAAGTGAGGCTGTTAGGGTTACAATCTTCTGCACAGTTACTATTGGAATACTGATGTTCTCCTTTGTGCTCTTTGCTGCTTTTTTATTTTTTTCCCCTCAATTCTCATTTGTTTAATAGTTTCTCTTGCTCCTGTGAGTGTATTTTGTACTGCCTTATCTTCCACGTAGACTTAATTGTTTTGAGTGTGACTGTCAGAGGGAAGTGTAAAGGTACTTTTCAACACTGGAAGTGTACTTTTAAATTAAGTTAAATGTTACTTAGGTTTGATGTGGAAAAGATTTTATTAACTTAGTGCTGGGATGTAGTACTTCAGATAATAAAAGAATAGAGTTCATGGCAGAGAATTTTTCTTCGCTCAGAATTGAATAATGTGATTTAAATGTGATTGCATTTGAAGAACAGGAGTTCCTTGACTCCAGAATCTGTTGTAAATGTCCTTTGTTATACACAGCATTTAAACAAAGAATGTAACTCCAAATCTGATTAAGAAATCATATGCTTTGCCCATCACGAATGAAGATATTGTGGAACTACAGAACAAAGAAGGATCCTGGGCAAAGATGATGTTAAAGTTATTGTAAAATAATAAATAAGAATTGTTGTTCTGTGCATCAGAAATGATTTTTCCTCCCTTTTTTTTTTTTCTTCTTTCTTTAGTGCTTTTCATACACTGCTCATCTTTTAAAGAATTTTATCATAATATATTAGGTTCTGATGGCTGCAGCCATCGAATATACAAATGCAGCTGACAGAATAGACTAAGGAGAATGCTGAAAACAACTTTGGATGTTAGGAACAATTTTAGAAAGAGGTAACACTAAGAAAAACGTCGGCTACCTTTTGTTTATATTAATAAACCATCCCTGTAACTATTAGTACGTGACTTGCAATGATTCACCAGGGACTGGCACAAGAGACCACGGTTTAACAGCTCATGTGAAGAATGGCTTGCCTGCAATTGCAGCATCTGTACCTTCCTCTCTGAGACACTGCACTGCAGTACAGATACTGAATATGATCTCAATTTCTATTTTGGAATTGAGCTGGACAGACAGTAGTGAATGTGTTTTAGCTACTCCATTTTTTACTTGGAAATTGTGCGAATGTTTTACATCCAAATATTCTAATGCCAAAAATGCTAGGCAAGCATTTTATACTGCCATTAGGATAATATTACTGGATAAAATCAGTTGTTCTATCTGCAAACTGTCTTGTCCAGTGTTCTGCATCTAGAGATCACCTGTACCAGATATGTGCAGAAGAGGTTAAAGAAGCTCTGTGGTGAGCAGTTGGCCCACCAGAGAGAGAAGTTTTGTGCTGGTCTTGTGAACTGATTGACTCATGTATTTTGATGCGCAGAGAGCTTCTCTTATTTTCAGTGTCTGGGGATGCACTGATAAATGCTGCTCCTTAGTGTTTTGAAGGTCTGAGGGAAAAGCTATTCCAGGAACTTAAGCTGTGGAAAGGCTGTAAAGACAAAATTCCAGTATGAACACTGGTTAACTTCTGACTGTAGATTTAATGCATCTCAATATCTTCATCTGCCTTTGACTTCTTTATTTTAGTGCTATAGCCATTTTTTCTTAAAGGTGGTTTCTCTACTGCATGTTTGTATGGGAAGTGCACAGGATGGTTCTAATTAAGAATTGTGAAGAAATATGTAAGAAAGAAGGCTTCATCTAGAAAGTTCGTAAATTAAATTGAAAATCAGGGATCTTTTCCCACTGCTTTTCTTTAAACTTAGGGATGCTTTGTATTAAAACAAATGTGTTGGTTTTCTCTAAACTCTACACAAACATTTTCTTCCAATTTAATAAATGGAAGATAAAAAATTAAACTTGTCTGTATATAGATATCAAAAGAGAAGTTAAAAACAGTGTACACGTAGGGACTGAGTTTTCCTGTGCTTTCTAATTACGATCTCAGTGACATAAATCTGTTCTGTGTTATTTGATGACACAATTTAAATGGGTTAATGAAAGAAGATTTTTTTTAATTTTTCTTAAATCTTTCTTAGCGTGATGTGATTTGAACTGTGATTGATTAAGATTAAGGAGGTCAGCATTGTTCTTTCTGTATTGTCTAAGCATTTTTTTTTTTTGTTAATCTGTGTCCAAAATGAGTTGTCTTTCCAGTTATTAGCAAATCATTACTTGGAAATGCTATAAAGAAGTCTTACAGAGTGCTCTGCTTAGTAGTACATACGTATGTTTGCTGCTATATGTTTGTTATATGTTGATTTGCTTAAAAAAAAAGAATTGGCCAAACGAACAAAATGTTCTTATAGCACTATTTTTTTTTTATTTTTATTTTTAGCATAAACTAAAGAAAAATGTTACTTTTTGTTGATTTGTGATGGATCTCACAGTTGACATGGGTTAATGAAGAGTTCCAGGTCTCACAGCTCAGATCCTGCTGAAGACAGAACTGTTGACTTCAATAAAGCCAGATTTTCATCTCCAGACCTGGACTGCAGGGAGACTGGCTAGAAGTGTGTGTGTGCATGTGTTAGTTGTTACAATGTAAATGCAGATTTGCTTCTGAAAATTATGAAACTCTGGAAAAAATTCAGTCTTTGGTTGGAATTGCTCCTAGCTATGACATTGTTAGGAGACTTTCTTTGTAGCTTATCTGACAAATCTTTTAGTTCAGCACATCTGGGAAATAAAGCTCTGTGAATATTTGGAGATGACTGTCTTTCATGATAGTAAAGAGAATAAAATTACAGCAGTTCTGTTTGTATTTTGCATTAGTGAGGGGCTTGTTCTTTTATATATAATCAACAAGAATTTTGCTATTGACTGCAAGGGGACAGTTCCTTAAAAGAATAAATTGTTGTGACATATTATCACTAGAGGTGAATGAATGATGATTTCCTGTTAATAGAATTCTAGGCTTCATTTCTGAACGACAGAACCTTCCTCACAAGGAATACTTTATCTCTTAAGTGGAAGTTGTTGTTGGAATATTCTGAAACTTTTAGAAGCTGAGCTCTGGTTCGATTGAACTACTTGTTTGATTTTTGTGTTGGAGCATTGAGTGTAGGTGAATGAAAGCCATAATTACTGCAGTGGATTATCCAGGCACTCTGACTGTTGAGTGTGTCCAGAGGAGGGCCACAGAGACGGTTGGACATCTGAAGCATCTTTATTACAAAGATAAGCTGAGACAGCTGGGCTGCTTCTTTCTGCAGAAGAGGAGGCTGTAGGGAGACTCACTACAGCTTTCCAGCACTTAAAGGTAGCTTATGGAAAAGATGGGGAGCAACTTTTTATGTAGCCTGATTGTAACATGACAAAGGGGAATGGTTTTAGGCTAAAACAAAGTAGATATAGGTTAGATGTTAGGAGAAAATTCTTTACTCAGAAGGTGGTGAGGCACTAGTGCAGGTTGTCTGGAGAAGCTGTGGGTGCCCCATTCCTGGAGTTGCTCAAGGCTGGGTTGGTTGGGGCCCTAGGCAGCCTCAGCTGGTGTGTGGCAGTGCTGCCCATGGCAGTGGAGTTGGAGCCAGTTAATCTCTAAGCTCCCTTCCGAAGTAATGTATTCAATGATTCTAATGGCATGTGCATCATGTCCTGTGATGAAGGAAGGGAGGGGTGGCCAGATTCACAAATCCATTTGGTTAGATTAAGGTGAAATGACACTCAAGGTCCAAACACAATCGTCAGTTTTCATGAGAATCTCTGTACTGCGCTTATCTTAAAATTACTGGCACTCTTACAATTGTATCTATTTAAGCTGTGTGGCTAAGTTATGTGATTGTATGGGCAATTAAAATAAGCCTTGCATTACTTGACAACTTTATAAGCAAAAAAGAAAAGGGGAGAGGGAGTGGATAGAGAATTAGCGGACAAAGAGATCAACATTCTGGTTTCCAGCTCTGGTCCAGCCAATAGAGGGATCCTTGGTCTGTGAGAGTGTTCATCCAGAAGTTCTGAAGTCTTCAAGTCACTCCCAGACTTCTCCAAGAGGTCCTTTTATGCCAGTTAGATTTACAGGGTTTGTTGTTAACAAGTGTGTTGTCAACAAGTCTGCAGTTAACAACTCCACCTGTACAAGGGGGTTTTCATCAGAGCAAGGCTGCCCATCTCTGTACAACTCCTTTCTGCAACTATGTTTTCAGCATTTAGTCACTTGTTACAGTGATGGTCTTGGCATTGTCTGGGACCATTCCAGCATACCACAGATAAAGTATTTTACTTAGGTCTGTTATAATGTTATGTAGCTCTCTGTTTCATTTGGACTATATTTTCCTTTGCTTGTATGGATTTGTATTTATATCATGCGTTCTTTAAGTAATAGTATTATTCCTATGTATCATAGAATTTCTTTTAATTGAAAGAGACTCTTAAAAGTCATATAATCTTGACTCTCCCGCAATTAACAGGGACACCTACAGCTAGATCACATAGCGCAGAGCCCCATCCAGCCTGACCTTGAATGTCTCCAATGATGGGGCATCCACTACCTCACTGGGCAACTAGTTAAAGTGCATCCTCACCCTTATTGTAAAATCCTTCTTCCTCTTATCCAGTCATTATCTCCCTTTTTTTATTTTGAAGCCATTTTCCCCTTATCTTGTTACAACAGGCCTCACCCTAAAGAGTGAAGCAGAAAGGAGTAGATAATGATATTCTTGAATAACAAGAGGACCAACCAACCTTAAACTAGTGAAATGACTGGAGAGCAAAAGCAAGGCAGGCTTTTAGTCCTATTGTCTTTTCTGTGCTTTTTCTTGTTTAGAATAAAAAGATTTATTTCTTTGTTGTCATTGTAACAAATAGTACAACTCAAGGTTAACCACTGCCTGCAACATCAACCCAGAAAAGGTCACTTTAGATTTCTAACAAAAACTAGTAGAATCTCTCACCTGCTTGTACAGCAGCATAGCTGTAGTGATTACTTTTTAATAAGCCTGAATTTTGTTAACCTGCTGTGTATTTACATACAAAGCCTTGCTTTCTTTTCTTTTCCTTCTCCTAATAAAGATGGTGTTACTTGTCAGACTAATTAAACTCCTCATATGTAGCAGATTACCTACCTACCTACTAATAAAATAGTCATCAAGGAGACTGTGGCAAAAGTTGTTGAGATGCCATTCTGTACAATGTGGATTGATGGATGCAAGACTATATTTTAGTATGCATTTGAACACAGTAGGACCACAGAGAATGAATTACAAGGTTGTTATATTTTTGTGAGATGCCTTCCTACCAGGCTTCAGAATAATTCAACTGTAGGACAACATTCTTTCATTACCAGTTGTGTTTTTTTTTTTTTTTTTTTTTTTTTTTTTTTTTTTTTTTTTTTACTCAACCATGGGAGGTAAAATCTGATGGATTTTAGAAGCTAGAAGTATTATTACTACATACTCAACACCAGTGCATTCTATCTACCTTTGAAATATACTTCTGTGAGAATTTCTCTAGAATCCTGCTCTAATTGTTGAATGTACTGAGTTTGAAGGCTATTTCTACTTATATCCTTCTTCTACAGGAATGATGGAAGGAAGCAACAAAAATTTGCATTGTCCTGTGAGTTTTCCTGAGGATTGTTAGAAAACGAAGTAGTATTAGTGGAATTGAACTGGAAGGTCTGTCTCCTACAGCCCCATTTCTTCCTTCCAAACCACACATATCCAGAAAAAAGAGCCTGGGTCTTGTGTGGGATGTGTTCTTTGGATTTATAAAGGGAAGAAGAGGGAAGAGGAAAGTATCTTTAGCGAATATATTACACAGTGGTCTGTATGAACTCCTTCATTCCTGTGGTAGCAAGTGCAAGTTCTTATGTAGAAATTTAGATGGAGAAGTGAGAAGAATTTGAAGAGTTTGCAAAGCAAGCCTAGATGATGGATGCTGGATCTGCTTCGGTCTTATTTAACTGCTTTAATTAATTTACTGATAACTTGATCCTCACTATACAAGAAGAATGTAGCTGTACTAATAAATATTGAAAAACCACTTATGGTATGCTTATTTTTAGTTGTAAAGTGGAATCTTCCTATAAGGAGTAGTAGAGACATGTTGAGCGTGAGCCAAATGCTAAGCCTCTTCATATGGACACGTGGTCTTCGTCCTAATGCAGTCTTCAATAAACAGCTTGGTTCCATT
The DNA here is from genome assembly GCF_023343835.1 of Lagopus muta. NCBI lineage: Eukaryota > Metazoa > Chordata > Aves > Galliformes > Phasianidae > Lagopus > Lagopus muta. The sequence continues at coordinate 72,913,030 of NC_064434.1, forward strand.
GGCAGTAATGGCCAACTAAATACCTACAAAGATGGATAAGAAACTTTGAGCCCTGCAACAGTCATGAGAATACAGTGGAGTTCTAATGCTGAGGGTTAGATTGAAAATACATATAATTTACTTGACTTCCCTCCTCTCTTTTTAACTATGTTTCCACATGTTTTTAGTGTATGTTTTACAACTCTAGTGCATGAAAAGCAATGTTTCTGCAGTTGTCTTGGGAACAACAGTGAGATAGAACATACGTTCCCTTTTTCAACAGAAAAGTAGAAACAAAATTTCACAATGTCTAACACAGGGAAATTCTCCCTAAGAATGAAGTGGAGATTAGGAAAAGTAAAGATCAAAGTGTGCCAATAACATTTTATTAATTTTTTTTTTGAGTCAAATATGTTGATGAACATTCCAGAAATGTGATTTTAATGGCAAAAAAATGTCTGTGAAGCAGTGCTAACCCACATCTAAGCATAATGCTGGAATATTAAGGATAAAAAGGAAAAGAGTTGTGTTTATTGGTGTGTACATATTGGTATGGTCTATCTAATTTCTTTTAGTCTTTGAATTATGTAGTACAATCCTTCTGAAAGGCTTGTGAGCAAAGTAGTAGCTATCTCCTTTCTGTAGCTATTTAAGTACTATGTAGGTAAAACCTAAAAAGTCCTCAAATTCTGTAAGCATTCCACTACTGTTCACTGAATTCTATATAGCTAGCTTATGAAATAATGATTTGCATACTAAAATGTTTTTGAGTAAGTCCTGGCATGATTGCTTGTTCTGGTATGTCAGTCCTTGCTGACTCTTTAATCACACTTCAAATGTCAAATGAAGGGAACGCTTATTTTTAATACTGGTACTTTGATGGAAGAAGAATCTTAAAGCTTACAAGAGGAAAGAATTACCAAACAAGTCATAATTAAAGGGCTGAGCAAACCAGGAGGCTTGTAAAAATGTTCTGTAAATTTTGATTTCAATGTGAGAAGGTTTCTGCAGTCCTTTGGAAGAAGTGTTCTTGCATTTTAGACAATTCCAAAATATTTCATGAAATGTTCTTATGTTCTCTTAGTCCACATCAAAATTGTTAGCCGTATCTCATACTGTACTTATTCTGTAGGTTATATGCTATCTGCAGGTTCAGTTACGTTTGCTTTTCTTCAAATGTGCAACATCTGAAGAATTTTTTTTTCAGTCTTACTCATTCTTCCATTTTATTGTCAGAAGTGCTGAGTGCCCTCTGTGTTTTGGATTTAATTACTCTTCTTTGTATGAAGTTTTACACAGCTTCAACATATCTGTAGCAGAACTTGCTATTGTCTTTAGTTATGAATTTAAATATTCAATCAAACTGGAAGAAAAATGTTTTCCTGAAGGCAACTCTTAATTTTTTTTTCTTGCTGTCATCCTCTTGAGAGCTGTACCTTGCAGTCTGGCTTTTCTCCAGAGTGAAATATATGTTTATGCATAGAAACTGTATTTTAATTCCAAATTTAGAGACGAGTAGAAACTTTCTTCTTTCATGGAGGAGAAATGAGGAATTATGTCGTAAAATTAGACTTTCCTGTTTGCTGAAGGGAGGTATCCTTTTCTAGGGGAAATATGTGGCTCAATTGAAAAAACAAAAACAAAACACTATACATGTATTATTAATAATTGAAGAAATTGTGCCTCTTCATTGAGTGGGAATGGAGGTTTCTTGTTTTCTGTTTTCATTCCTAATTTAGGAATCTTCATAGCTATCTGAAACGTAGTCTGATTTGGGTTGGAAGGGACATTAAATATCATCTAGTTCCAATCTTCCTGCAGCAGTCATAATTAACTGATAATAGTTATTTGAATATAGCTTAATAATCAATTGTGTAACATGTAAGATGAACGTGTTAGGCTGCAATGTTGATATATTTTATTGATAATGTTCCAGGTATCACTTTTCTGACTGTTCTGATTGCCAGAAGTAATGTATATCTTTGTTTTTTAAAATTTATTCTGAGTTTCCTAGTTGAATTTTAGCTTATAGTGTAGATGTCTGCTGTGATTGCAGGTTTTCTTTTTGGGTACTCCTTTAAATCTATCAGCAAAGCAGAATTAGGCATTAACTGTTCTATCTCTATTTTTTGCTCTCTGTTCTGCAGTTTGTTTATTTATTTATTTTTTACTTGATAGTTACAAGTTAAGAGCATCAATGATTATTCTTTCCTTCCAAGCCAACTTGTTTCAGGGATTGCCCCTCAGACTGGTTTCAAGGAATCATGTACTTGGCACAGAGGTATATTCTGACTGAGAAAATGGCTAAGTGAGAGAAACAATATCAGTTTCCCTAAAGCTTTAACCTTGTAAAGTCATTCAATTAATATAGCATGTGAGAAATGCTCAGTCTTTATAACTTGACGGGAGAGATTTGGTTCCATGCATGGCACTTGCATTTCTGCTTACATAGGAAGGCCTTGGTTCACTTTTTGGTTTACTAACAGAATAAACTAACATGGGATAGAGCATGTTCACTGAAGGTGTATATTCACTTGGGTAGCAAACTGTGGGAGTATGAGGGCTAACAAAATGACATATTTATGTATTTAGTGATTTCATATTGATGAGTGAGGTTTTTATGATGATTTATGTCTGTTACAGAGTTACAGTTTGACAATTGGAACCACATCTAGAGCTTGGGAAGCACACTTTGTTGTAGTAAGTTCTTATTCAAAAGTTATGGCTTGCTATTAGTAGTTATACCCTAGTCATTTGTCTTACTGGGAGGGGCAGAGAAATAAGAAGTTCTGAGAGTTGAAATTGGTTTGTAGCAGCACTGTATACGTTTAAATAAAATAATCAGTTGAAGAAAATGCTTATGTTCCTTACAGATTTTCTACCTGGATCCCATTTTCTGTGACTAAGGAGTAGTAAGTCATTTAAATGAAATAAATACATAAATAAAGCAGGTTGGTATAACAGGTTGTTAAGGGCTATTTCATTAGCAAAAGGGCAGAAGAAAGTATTACAGTACAAATTTATTTTTTGGCCAGATGCCTAAAAATAAATGCTGCTTCAAAAAGTCTGCTTCAAATAAAGACATGGCTGTATTACCTATTACTAAAATTCTACTACATTCATAAGGCAAATTAATTGATGTTTAGCAGAATAATGCATTCTGTGTAGATTAAACATTTTACATACCAATTTGCTTACCCAAAACTTCCAAGGTGAGACTATATGGCTGTATGTATGTTTCTTTAAATCTGTTTCTCTTCTCACTGATGTTCAACATCTTTACCAATGACCTGGATAAAGGTTAGAATGGACTGTCAGGAAATTTACTGATGATAAGAAGGTGGGAGGAGTGGCTGATACTCCAGGAGGCTGTGCTGCTGTTCAGTGAGACCTGGACAGGCTGGAGTGTTGGGCAGAAGGGAACCTGATGTGGTTCATCATGGGCAAGTGTGAAGTCCTGCACCTGGGGAGGAATAACCACGTGCATCAGTACAGTTTAGGGGCTGATCTGCTGGAAAGGAGGACAACAGGTTGGCCATAAGCCAGCTGTGTGCCCTTGTGGCCAAGAAGGCCACTCGTATCTTGAGGGGGTTAATAGTTCTCCTCTGCTCTGCCGTGTTGAGGCCATGAGTACTGTATCCAGTTCTGGGCTCCTCAGTTGAAAAAAAATACAGAAAATTTCTGGAGAGAGACCAGAGGAGAGCCACAAAAATGATGAGGGGCCTGGAGCATCTTCTTTACAAGGAAGTGATGGGAGACCCAGAACTGTTCAACCTGGAGAAAGCTAAGAAGGGATTTTGTCAGTACTTATAAATATTTAATGGATGGGAGCCAAGTGGATTGGGCCACTCTCAGTGGTTCCCAGAGACAAAACAAGGCGCATTTGGCACAAGCTGAAACATAACTGTGTACAAACATGAGGAAACATACAAACATTTGAGGGGTACAGAGAACTGGATCAAGCTTCCCAGAGAGACTGTGGACTCTCTTTCTCTGGAGGTATTCAGAACCCATCTGTATGCTTTACTGTGCAATCTACTGTAGGCAACCTGCTGTAGTTATTTCTGAGCTTATTTCTGAGGTCCCTTCCAACCCCAATGGTTCTGTGATCCTGTGATGTCAAATTTCTTCTAGATTTAATCAGAGCATTATCACAAACAAGTACAATTGTGTACTGATGGAATAAATGGCTCTGAATCCTTTTCTGTGCTCTTTAGTTGCAGTTTTAAACACAATTATATTTATCTTATTTATGTGACAAAAGTGTGTGACCTAGTTTTTCTACAGTTAGTTTTACGGTGTGTATGCCATGCTAACTATCCTTTGAATTATTCACAGCTAAATTTTGGTAAACTGTTCCAGCTTTGCCATGCAGACAGTCTTGTCCAATTCAACAAAGGTAGTAATCTGTCATTTTCCTCTTAGAGAAGAGAGCTAGACGTCTCTTACTTTGCAAATCTTCCTGAAATCTTTATTAATAACCTAAATATTATTCTTGCAGAATAGTGTCTTTTAATTAGTGTTAGCAATGCACTTTTACTGTGTGCAGCATAATTTTTATTATGTCATTTGTGGAACACGAAGTCAGCTCAAATTTGGATTTGAGATTATGTATACTGTTTAATTTGTTTAGTAAGTCATATATGCTATGGTGGAGTACTGATTTTAGGTGCTTAATACATCTAAAATGCTTTTCTTATCCACATTTTTTATTCTTCCAGCCTCATATTGTTCTTTAGAACTTCTTTTTCTTCAATTTTTTTTAATTAAAAAAGAAAATATTTTTTTTCCTGGTCTGTATTATAAGATTGTAGACCTATATTGTCTTGAAGCTTTTACTTTTAGGTGAGTACAGTTTTTGATGAAGCAAGTTTCAACTACTCTTGAAAGTAGGCAATAATTTTGAAATTATCTGTTTCATTTTCCATCATGCTCCCTGCTTGAAATGGGATGTGAGTTGTATACATTTGTTGAATTTTCCATAATTAAAACTGAATCTTCTGTGCACATTTGTGTATGTTGTGTCTACCTGTTGTTTTCCTGTTGTCTAGAGGTTTCTCTGTTACTGGAAGCTGAGTATTTCAAATGACATTTATGATATGTTCTCATTGTTATGTTTAATAATAAATCTAATTATTAAAATTAATAATCTAAAATATTGAGTAACATTTCTATTTTTATCTTACTAAAGCACTGAAGTTAACTTGAAACAGACTAAAAAGAAGAAAATAATGGATAGTGATATTTGCTTGAAAGTACACATTATTTTTATCTTCCATGTATCTTACTGCTAATTTATGATTGTTCTTGATCATATATATAACATCTTTATTTGCCTAAACTACGTTATATTTGGCATCTAAACAAATTTTTAATCCTTAAATTGTTAAAAAATCACACCTTTCTTTATGAAGGGGAATGAACAATACACACCAGTGTCTTGTCTCGTAAAAGATACTGCTGAGAAAAATTGAGTGTTTGTAAACAAATTTTTTTTTTTTTTTTTTTTTTTTTTTTTTTTTACATTTGGACTTAGTGTTCTGTTAAGTAGAATAAGTGCTTCTACTGAAGATTTTTATGTCCTGAAAAGATCAGATTACTGTAATAAACTCAGGGTAGTTTAAATAGTTAATAATGTTGGTTTTTTTCACACTTTTTTCTCTTGCTATGGATAAAGAATTATTTTGAAAAACTTAAGTTTTTAACACTTACTATAGAAGATAGGGAAATTATTTTTATGCCTTGATTAATATTTGTCATCTGAGATTCTTGTGACTTTTTTTTCTCTTTGTAGTTCTCTTTCTTTTCTTTGTACAAGCAGTAGAGATACTTTATCCTGTGAAATTGTTCTTTCTTTTTTCCTCAAGGCAGAAAGCTACCTCTATTCTGTAATTAGTGCTTCTCGGTAAGGGGTAGTGCAGTGAAAAATCTTAAATATATTTTCTATAACTGGGAACATTTTGCTGAAAGCTGTAGTGGTATTTGGGCCTGAAAACAAAAAAGAATTACTGTGGACATGGATGCTTATAATTTGGAAAATAGCCCAGAACACCTATTTCTTCCACTCCTTATGAGGTGAGGGAAAATGTTGAAAAAGAGATCTTTGTCACTGCTCTTCTGCTTGCAAGACAGAAAACAGAGAGATGAAAATCAGGCTATGTAGGTTTCGTGCTGACTTTGGGAAGAAATTCATTCTCCGTTGACTTCTTATTGCAATAGTGTGTATTTTCTCAGCAGTGAGAAAAACCTGCCATTAAATGTTTTGGTCTTTGGAAGGCAATTCTCATTGTATGTGACAATTTTCTTGTCTGTTTCAGCTGGAAATTTGAACAATTTACTACACTGGTAACAGAAGATTCTAGTTTCATACGTCCTGATAGCCAAGGAATAGCTTTTTCACTGGATGTATAAGAGAATTAAAATGAGAAACTGTAGGGCAGTCAACGACATTCTCAAGGTTTTGACTATGTAATTTTTGTTACTAATAAGTTCTTTTAACATCCGTAGTGGAAATGCTAAGTCACAGCCTGAAGCAGTGATTGAGCACCTGGTGGGAAGGCAGAGCCAACCCAGGGAGCTCAGCTGCGTGCAATTTACCTGAGTGACTAGAAGGGGTGGAGCCAGGATCCACCTGGCTCCTCATTTAAGGACTGGCAGTGGAGACAAGGGTATCTTGCTGGAGATTCCTGTGTGCCTGAGGTCTTCTGAAGGTAGGCAGATGGCTTTATTTCTGTGCTCACAGCTGTTACATTTGAGCAAATTTTTGCTTTCTGCAGCCTGTGACCTTGCTGCTGTGCTGTTATTGCTGTACTTTCTGTTGTGTTATAACATCCTCTCTAGCTGTGATTACAGTTAGCTCTTGCAGTTGTTAGCATGGTATATGTTCAGATTTAGTTGTTTGTGCTGAGGGTGGGATTTCTATATGCTGTGTTCACAGAATACTTAGTGAGCAGCGGCAAAAAATGCAAAAAGCATTATGTTGTGTTCAGGCTGTTGTTGTGGAACCTTAATGATTGCAGACAGGGATTTTTTTTTTTTTTTGGCTGAAACGTGCACAAAATCCACTATCATCATTTCAAGTGTAGTCCCACTTAAGGGCAGAGATGTGTCAATTGGAAGTGTCACTGTAATTGAAGCATTGCAATGTGATGCTCATGAACTGACTGGAGATTGAAAGAGGCTGCTGTTAGAAGATTTGGAGATTATCCAGGGAGCAAACAGAATGTTATTAAAGATTAGCTGATAGAAGTAACTTTCTCACCTGATTCATCGTCATAATGTCTGTGTACAGCTTTCAGCGCAGAATTCTTCTCTGCAGACTTGTTTTAAAATGAGGACTTTTTCTGTAGATAAGGGGTTATTTTTAGTTTGTATGATATATATATTTTTAAACATGTTAAGCTACTAGATTTGCTTAAGGGAACTGTCGAACTGCTAAACTTCTTGAAAGGCTTTCATGAACTGTTTTTTTTTTTTGTTTTTTTTTTTTTCTTTCTTAAAATTTTCTTCCTCTCCAGACTTAGGGCATTAGAAGTTCTGTTGCATTGTTCTGGTACATTTCAGTGCATTAGCTACACAGCTCAGCTGGCAAGGTTTTGTTGTTGGCAACGAGGCTATCCAGAGGAGATGAATCATCCAATTTTATATTCTTGGACCTTGTAAGATGAAGAATGAAAAAGTGTGTGTGTACATATCTGTTTTTCCCTTGAAGACAATTATAGAACCTCAGAAATGCTTTACAACTATTCCTATTTCATATGAATATACATTTACATTTTTTTATTTTTATTTGTGTATTTTTACTTTTAAGCAGTATGTGTTCTGATATTTGTTATTCTTAGTTAACAAATACATCAAGAGGATTCAGCACATTGTCAAAAGTGTCTTTGTGGCCAATAGCTCTGGTTTTGTTGGACTCCTGGTTGTGTGTATGAGTACAGGTAGAAGTACGTGAATGTCTTTTTTTCCTCAGTGTTTTCCTGTGTTTAATGTCTATTGAAATAATTTAAATAATTAGGAGAGGTTCCAGAATGGATCTGACCTCTATACAGACTGGTGCTTCTTTGATGCCCTTTAATCTGGTAAGAGTTAAAATCGATATATACATATGGGAAAATTTAGTGTTCTATGTAACATCCGTATTTCAATATTAAAACATACATGTTTTCTTCCTTAATCTGTGGTCTTGAAATGAAGTGGTGAAAGAATATATGAATTTTGAGACAGACTATGAAGGAAAAGAATTACTGTATGCTTTTTGAAGAACTGAATAATATCTTCCTAGGTATGACAGAGGGGATGAATGGAAATAGTTGCTACTGAGACAAAACCTGAAAAACTGCAATGTGTATTCAGTTATCAGAGGAAAGATTACAGCTGTTAGTTGCAAGAGGAACCAGGGGGCAAAATCTATTAATATTCTTATTGATTGTTTTACGTAGTGCCCAGAGGGCTCAGCAGAGGCTAGGGGCCCCTCTATGCCACTGTGCATGCACAGTGAGTATCAGTTCCTGCCTGAAAATACCGACTCAAATAGGCCAGATGGAGAAACACTGAGGTGAGATTAAGGGGCAAAGAACTGAAGTAACGGGTCCAGAGACACAGAGAGGGTTTGTTCTGGACTCTTCAGACTAATTATGATTTAAGATATAGGAACTTAGAGAACTGTGCCATTGAAGATGAGTACATAACATGGATATGATGTGAGAAGATATATGATTTCAGTGCATAGATTCAAAGCCTAGGGACAGAAGGCAGGATGCAAAAAGGTGAATTTTTTTTTTTTACAACTTACTGGATAGTCTGTAACAGACTAAAAAAAAATTAAAAAAAAAAAAAAAAAAGTTGTCTAACTGGAAGTTCCAAATGGTGAACACATGGCTGATTTGAAACCTATGAAGAAATTAAAATTACAACTGAATAAATATAGGAATCCTCTGAGAATGTTTCCAAGGAGATAATATGAGTTGTCTTTGCAGGTAACTTTCAATTATAATGTTGTTTCTTCTGTGTGACTATAAAAGGCATTTTTTCATGTTTATTGATTTATTTTGTCATTCTGTATTAAAAATGTACTAACATAACATGGGTGGTCAGTAGGAATTCTATCTGTGCTTGAAAAGTAGGATTATTTAACTGTTATGTCTCTGCAGCTCTATTCTGTAGTTAGGCTCTGGTTAAGGAGTCGAAGCACGCTGAAATTTGTTAAGATGGAATATAGTCATCCTTAGTTATGAAAACTTACCCAATGAAAAAGAACAGTATTCCATGCCATCATAATATAAACTCCTAATTGCACTGTAGAAGCAAAAACCTAAGTTACTGTAGTTAGCTGCTGTACTCCCACCCTGAGTTTTGATATATAGTAGTTACTGTAGGATTTCTTAGTTAAAATATTTTAATGGGGATAATTCATTCTTAGAATCTGTTTATTCTGTTAGGAATTTGTATCCTGGGGAAAGAGTGGGAAATGATTTTTTTTTTTTTTTTTTTTTTTTTTTTGAATAGCAGAAAACGAAAGCAATGGGGATATTTTTTGTAAAGCATTGTTTGTAACTTGAAATTAGAGTAGGAAAAGCACTTGATGGTTTAATATAATGGAACTTGTTACTTCTGCATGCTGCTTTTTAGTGTTTTTTTTTGCACTGATTAGGATTTTCCACTTTTGAATACAGTGAAATTGTACTTTTATAGCTATATATACCGTCTTCCAAATTAACTTAGTATGCAGATGGCATGTCAGGTGTTAGTGGGATGGAAGAAAAATAGAAAAATGAAAGATTATTTAATAGTCTCAGTTCATACTGGGACATAACCATCGCTGGCATTTTCCCTGGATTTAATGACTCACCTGAAATATGAATGCATATCTGTACTGGTGAACACAAAAGGCAAATAGAAGCAAAGATAAGCAACCTGTAATGCACTGCTTCTAAAATAAGAAGAAATACCATATGAAGTTAGAATTTGAAGATTTAAGCAAAATAGGGATGTCACTCAGCATGAAGTACCAACTGTTTCCAGCTTATTTAGTATGCAAGAACATACTTAGGGATGACTCACAGCTAAAATGCCTTACATAAGATTACCCAAGTATTTAGTTCACTTCAGGTGATGGAAAGATACCATAAAAATAGTAATAAAATCTGTATCTGGATGCTTTCCTTGATTTATACAGTGTTGTGTTTGTCAGACCCTCTATTATGTTCAGTATATATGCTTTTATCCTCTCTATGGATTTAAATCATACAAATAATGACTTTAAAAGAATAGTTAAAAAGTTATGTGAGAATGTAATTTTGTTTATGATTTAATGTCACAAGTTCACCTAGCCTGGGAATTAAAAATAGCAGGCTGGAGCAGTGTTGCCTTAAAAGAAAAGCTGTTCTATGATTTCAACTCTTGCCAACTCTGTTGATTTTCTACTTCACCCTGCATCAGTGGTCTAGTGAAGTAAGCTAGACTTTTATCTTTCGTTGCAGAGCTTTTATACGTTGTACCGATTTATTTATTATAGATTAGATAAAAATAATGGAAGTAATAACGAAGACCAGGGATCCATTTAACTCAGTACAGTACCTCCACTAGTGTTCAATAACAGATAATGAGGAAAAAGAGCGAAAGTGCACTTTGTCCCTGCTATGTGCCATCAGCCTGTAGTGGTTTGTGACCTCAGCAATTAGACTCAGGAGCAGTGACAATGAAATTGGTAGCAATATGAGCTCTGCAGCTGAAGTGGATAGTGCATGAAGAAGCATTGCTCTTTGTTTTGTAACTACTATGTACAGCTATTTTGAAGCTACAGTGTTCAACAATCGATGATCCCCAGTTGTGGGATGGGAAAAGGCAGTGAATCATGACTGAAAATATTACTGCATATGTTTGTAACTACTGTACTAATTTTTGTTTCACAGGCTTATGCAAAAGGTGCAGTATTTAAAAACAAAATCAGAAGTTTTCAATTTTAAAAAGCAAAAGCCCTTTTTTTTTTTTTTTTTATGTTACACAGCTGTAAAAGTGATATTTTTTTGGAAAAAAAAAAAAATCCGTTTCTTCCCCAGTTTTGCATTTCCCATCTACACCTTTCCCCTGATTCTTGGTCTGCCCTTCTGTGGATGAATTTACATTTGCAGATTTCCTGGCTTTTATAATCAGAGATCCAAAACATCAAAATCTGCATTTGACCTGCGTTCTGGAGGCTGCCTGACCCTTTGAGAACTAACAGCCCACTTCATCTCTAGCTGTGGTTGTTAAGAATGTTTGGGGCATTAGAAATGCTGTCAAGCACACTCTTGATTTTCACCTGAAAAGAAATCATTGCTACTTTCTTATTGTGTTTTCATGTTTATATCTTTTTTTTGTCATGGTTTTGGTGCTAAGCATTTTGATCTTGGCATCTCAGCACGTGTTCATGTGTTTGGGCTGAGTGTGGTGAAGTCCACAGAAATATTGCTGTGAAGGGCATGGAGAAATTAACTGCAGCCTTGCCCAGCTGGCTGCTGCTGCTGAGGAGGGAAGCCCAGCATCTATTGTGACAGGATGTGCTGGAAAGAATGTTTGGGGTAGGGGTGAAGAGCCTTGAGGAAAAGGATACAAAACCAGGTGCTGTTTTTTTCTTTTAAGGCTCTGCTTTCTGACCTTCCATTTGCCACTTCTTAATGTTGCTGCTTCTGTATATTTGAGAGCCTGATGGGGCTGTACTGTGACCAAAGAAACGGAGAGTTGTGGTGGGCAACTTTCCTGGTAGAAAGTCTGGGAAGATAATGGCAACTGATCAGAAAATTATGGACAAGTCTGCAGCCTGGTGGGCATCTAACGATGAATGTACTTTCGTGTTGGCATAGGCTGGCTATTCTTCAGAGAAGTAGAATCCCCTGACATCTCTGCTGTGAGAAATAGCAGGAGGTTCAACTCCTGGCCTTTGTGCATGTGTAGATGAGCAGAGCAAATGGGGAGTAGGCGACAGTTATGCAGTGCAGTGAGGGGATGGGTGACTGTGGCACATTGTGGCTAATTCTCACTCTTTAAGACAGAGGGCAAACTTACTATCTAAATGTTTTATGAGTAAGGCAGTAGAATTTCTTCTTCTTCTTCCTACTTTTTTTTTCCCCTTCAGTAATTGTGCTTAGCAATTACTGACGCCTTTTCTGTGAGCTCTGGAAAGTATCAACTAGTAAGTGCCAGTGTTCAAATATTAAGCTTTAGAGGTAGAAAATACTTATTCCAATAATTGCAATTTGGAAACAATTAAAGCAGTATGGGTATTTTCAATTTGATTTTCATTGTAAATAGCAAGTTGAACTGCAAGTGGATTTTATTTAGCTGTGAAAGACTGCTGGATTGGTTAATATTAAAAGTGGGTTACTGGCTTGAAATTGACAGTAATAGGAAATAAGAATTCCAATAAAAACAAACAAAAATTAATATTGCTGATTCTCCATATGCTTAAAATTAATTATGGTAACAAGCTTTCTGCCTCTCAGACAAGTAGTCAAAGGCAGGTTCTTCCTGAAGCTCCCAGTCTGAAGTGGGGAAGATGCTGAGGTGAAGGGGATTTCCTCAAGCAGCAACCAAACCAGTGTTGTACCTCTATCCCTCTCTTTCCAAACCAGGCAGCAGGCATGGTTTGTAACACCCCCTGCAGAGATTTAGAGAAAAGAGAAAACAGCTGTTTTTGTGCACTGCATGTGACAACATCTGTAAGTAGGAGGATGCACTGCATGGAAACCCAGCAGCAAACATCTTTCGGCTTCTGGTGTTCTGAAATGAAGGTCACTAATGCCTGGTTTTCAGTGGTAGCAATTAATGCTTTTAGATCCTTAGGGACAGAATTAAAAAATGCATAGCAAGTTAAAAATACCTTATTCTTTACTGAAATTAGCAGTAAGTTTGGGTTCTTTCTGGTTGTGAATTAAATAAAGATGTTTCTAATGTTTGGCAATATATCCTTTTTCTTCCAGAAGATTTAAGATTAAATTATCCTACAGCAACTCTATTCCATTCATAAAAACAGTATCTACTGACCAGTACAAAACTTTTCTTTTGTTGTTAGAAATTTAAGTACAAGGAAAAGCAATCATAATTTTTAATGATTATAAGTGTGTGTGTGTGTGTGCGCGTGTGGTGGGGAGGGGGGTAAGGGGAAGATGAATTTTTGCCTTGATGTAGGAATTGTGATTTTTGAGCTTCTGAGTTTTAAAAATGAGCAAATAAATATGGACTAAGATGATAAATCCTTACTATGTGGCTTTTTTTTTTTTTTTTTTTTGAGCCACTGGGCAGCATGTTTGTTTTAAGTGGAACAATGTATGTATCCCTGAGGGATAACAAGTACCCTTTTTCTGGATGTACTCTTTGTGTCCTCAGACTAATAGGGACAATGATGCGTTTACATTACTGCTCCATTTAAAGAATAACTGAAGATAAGAAATAAATACTTCATTCCCAAATGGTGTCTGCAATATTTAGAGGCTTGGCTAGGTTTCAAGAGGGGAGGCATGAATTCAGTATGAAAGTGCTGCTGTTTCTGTGGAAAGAATAAGCTGTGTCATTTGATCAGAGACAAAATGGCTATTGAGCAATGGGGATTTTGAGGAAATAGCATTTAATAGCGAAGAAAAAAGGCAATATGTGGGTTGTCATTAACTCTATCTGCTTGTGTAGAATTGTCACTGGTTGCTCTGTTCTGCTGTTCGTGTACCTCCCTACTAGTTTCTCTAATGGAAACACCTCCCTTTGCATTCAGGGCCCCTTGTGTAATTTATTTATTTAATTTTCTTTGAAGAAGCCAAAAAAGGTGTGTGTTTTTTTTTTTTTTTTTTTTTTTGTCCTTTTTGGTCTGATGGGAAGATTGTTCAATGAACAACCAGTGGGAAGTTGTGCCTCGATACAAATGTAATCTTCAACGATCTTTTTCTGGTTTGATAAGGCTTGTGCTATTCGGTGCAGTTTAGCAGTTTTATTTGAAACTAGCATGATATCATAGCTCAGGCAGACTTTGACAGACCATTTTGAACTGAGCTAAGTATTAACAGATTGTTCAATCAGAGGCCTGTAAGGCTTGCCTCTTGTTCGTTAGAAGGAAACCATTCTGCACTGGGAAGGCATTTGCTGTGCTGCCTGGTCTGTGAAGAAGATACTTTAAGAACTCCTTGACAGTTAAGGCTCTCTTCTACTGAAGTGATGAAGATAGATATGTTATGCACTCCCTAAGCCATAGAATCATAGAATCACAAGGTTAGAAACAACCTGCAGGATCATCTAGTCCAACAATCCTCCCATTACCATTGCTACCACAAGCACTAAACCATATCTTATAGCTCCTCATCCAGGCACCTCTTGAACACTGCTAAGGATGGCAACTCCACCACTTCCCTGTGGCAGACCATTCCAGTGTTTAACCACTGCGTAAAAAGTTCTTCCTTATGTCTAACCTAAAACTCCTTTGGTACAACTTGTGGCCATTTTCTCTGGTCCTGTTCGTTGCCTGGGAGAAGAAGCCAAACCCCTCCTCATCACAACCTCCCTTCAGGAAGTTGTAGAGTGCAGTGAGGTCTGCTCTGAGCCTCCACTTCTCCAGACTAAACAATCCCAGCTCCCTCAGCTGCTCCTCACAAGACCTGTGCTCTAGGCCTTTTACCAGTTTTGTTGCCCTTCTCTGGACACGCTCCAGAGCCTCAATGTCTTTCTTGTAGTGAGGGACCCAGAACTGAACACAGTACTCAAGCTCCAGCCTCACCAGTGCTGAGTACAGGGGGATGATCACCTCCCTGCTCCTGCTGGCCACACTATTTTTAATTCAGGCAAGGATGCTTTTGGCACTCTTGGCCACCTGGGCACACTGTTGGCTCATGTTCAGCCGAGTGTCAACCAACACACTCAGGTTCCTTTCCTCTTCACAGTCATCCAGCCACTCATCCCCAAGCCTATAGCACTGCATGGGCTTATTGTGGCCAAAGTGCAGGAAACTGTGCATGTTGTCTCCAAACGAGCATTTCCTGTCTTAAGTCTCACTTCTCCTGAAAATATATAATAGCACCTGTGTTTAAACAGTCTGACACATGGTAGATTTAGCTGTGGCTGCTGAGGTTTGATGAGGCCACTTTGGTCCCACTTCCTGTGTTCCCATGTTTTGAATGGTGGCTGGAGCTCACTGAGAGATCTTCCTATGTGTCTGAAGTCAAATGTTCAGTGACTGGAGATATTAGTTGTGCTTGTGAATTCACTGTGCCAAATTCAGTAATGTACCTTTAAGCTAAGTCATATCTCTGAAAACCAATCTGGAACACCTCAACAGCTACGTTATGAATTAGTACTTACCCTTGACAAATATGTTCCTGTGGCTAGTTACCCTCAAGTTAAAAACGCGTATCCTTTTCCTCCTTGGCATTTTTCCCTACTTCATCCTCCAGTGCTATCTAATGACTAAAAGATAAATTGAGAGTGCATTCATAATTTAGCACAGTGTAAGTGCTTACAGTCTTTATGTCAAAAATGACTACAGCCTAGTTCACACCTTCCCAGGTTTAATTTTCTGTGTATCCACAGCTGATTCCTTCCTGCACAGTGGTTTAAACATAGACTGTATTCAAATAGACTCAGTAATTTCCTATATCCTTTATTACTTACACATCTCGGATGCTTTTAGTAAATATTTTCTACCTTGGGATTTCATTGCAGAAATATTTTATTCTTCCTAACCATCCCTGCTTTTGATCTTCTAGTGTGTGGGGGGTTTCTTTTCTGTAGCTTTTTTATTGGATCTACTAACTTTTCAGTTTCCTTAGATAATTCAGAAATGCTTTATTTCTGATTTCATGTAGGTTTTTTTTTTTTTTTTTTAAATTGTTATTCTTAGGTAAGGATCACTGATGCATTGTTATAATGTTTTAGAAGCTTAATTACTGACAACTGCTTTAAATGCCAATTATGTTCTGACTTTTAGTGTGAGTAATACTGTATTTCTTATTTTCTGTTTTACTTGTCTTGGATTGTTTACAGTTTTATTTACCTGGTTAAGAATGAGTCAATTATTCTTTCAGTAGAATAATGCTTTTTTTTTTCTAAAAAAAAGAGTAAAAAAAAAAAAGTCACGCACTCTTTTCTGTGTAAAGGATATAGATGTTTTTGTGGGCATCCGATTATTTAAACAAAGCAGTTTGGGGAAGTTAATAATAATAATAAAAAAATATTTTTAAATCTTGAAACTCCATATGGAGATTTTTTTTTTCTCTATGTCTTTCATGTGCTTTTGCTCTGTACTGGCACAAGCAAATCAAAATTTATTTGTACAGATCAGTGGAAGAATAGATAATCTACAATAGATGCATGTGGCATTGGTCTTAATTTCTAATATTGCAAGTAAGCTTGAATGTAGCACAGCTTGTTATGTGATGTAGAGAGTATACGTTAATGGGAGGAAAGCACAGAGAAGAAAACTGACTGAGGTTTCAGTTCTTTGGGGCTCAAGCACTATAATTTTTATCAGTTTATCTTGCACTGCACAGTTGAGTTGCTATTAAATCTTATGGCTTAATAAATGCATTTACAATGGTGTTTGGTCTTCTGCTTTTACTTGCGTAATAGTGATCTCACATAGTTCATCTCAATGCATAGGTATCTGGTGTGTTTTAGTAATCCTTGCTTGTGTCAGCTGGGGAGATAAATATAGCACATATCAGTGGAGGAAGTATGTATGCAATCTTAAAATGTGGAGCAACTTAAAATATAGCATCTGCACGTGAACATGTACAAGTGTCATGACTTGACATATACACATTATTACAGTACTTGGGTTTTTACTGTTAAATTAAGAGGAGGTTGGGCTTGAAATTATGGTAAAAGCATCCCTTTTCAGAAGTTGCGTATGTTTTTGTGGTCATATCCCTGGGTGCACCAAGTTCGATTTATCCTTAATGCTTGAATTTCTATTATTTTCCTATGTGAACAGAGCAGATGTTAATGCTCAAGAGCATAGATCTAGCAGTATTTCAAAGTCACAGGCAGTACCAATAAAAGCAAGTGAACAAATATATGCTTCTATAAAATCCTACAAGAGGTTAATTGAAATAAGAAATCCTTCATCTGTTATTTATGTTTTACATCCAACAGCACATTCATAAACAACTTCAAATTTTCAAAAATGTTAGAAGTAGCCTGGCACCCTTCTACAGTTTCTCAATATGCTATTGGTCTTTGCCATGCTTGGAGTGATTTGTGTCTTTTTGCTTCTTTAGTTGTCAGCAACCTTGTTCAGAGGCTTCTAGGTTAAACTTAAGCCTGTGATAGTGTTTATTCCTGTCTGAGGTAACAAAGATCTGCCGCTTTCTAATAAAGAATCTTTGTTTGCTTATGTGATAAGCCAGTGTTGTCTAGCAGTATTTGCTGGAGGTTTTAGCGAAGGGTATATTTGATGTAACTTCTCTCCTGGGATGACTGAAAATCTAGTCCTATTTTTCTTAAGATAGATATTAGTTAGCTGTATTGTTAGCAGATTGATGGGTCAGATACTGACTTAAGTGAGGACGGGTTTATTTCTCCATCTATCAATAAGTATGAAATCAGGAGATTGACTTTTCCACTTTTTCCTTGGATACAAGAATGTAGGAGGCAGAAATATGAGAGTTGGTGGCATTTGGATTTGATTTCAGAACCCGACTCATTTTCAGAAAACCACTTAATATCATTATGAGGGCCACGAAGATGATCAGGCAACTGGGGCACCTTCTCATAAGGACAGGCTGAGGAGAAAAAAAGGCTGCAGAGTGACCTCAGAGCAGACTTTCAGTACCTAAAAGGAGCCTACAATGAGGAGGGGAATCAACTCTTTGAAAGGGTTGATAACTGCAGGACAAGGGGAAATGGTTTTAAGTTGAGGGAGGGGAGATTTAGAATGGATGTCAGGGGAAAATTCTTCACAGAGAGAGAGGTGAGGTGCTGGAACAGGCTGCCCAGAGAGGTTGTGGATGGAGGTGTTCAAGGCCAGGTTGGATGGGGCCCTGGGCAGCCTGGTCTAGTATTAAATGGGGAGGTTGGTGGCCCTGCATGTGGCAGGGGGGTTGGAGATTCATGATCCTTGAGGTCCCTTCCAACCCTGGCCATTCTGTGATTCTGTAGTTATGACATCATTCTCTGAAAGTCCTGTTGAAATTTGCATGGATGCTGCTGATAACTTCAGGAGATTTGTTTTTCTTATAATAGTTAGAAATTTTTTATTTAACTAGTTGTGAGGCAAAAAATAATTAACACCTAACTACTGCCTGCTTGTAAGAAAGGAGGAATGATGACTGAAGTTTTTTTGTTAATTGATGACAAATCATGATCAGCAATGCTTAGCCAGGTGTTTTTCTTGTCTGTTTTCAGTTTGACTTTGACTAATTAATTGCAAAGAAGTACTTTCAAATACTTGATCTTAGGACCTGAACATATTTGGGAAACTGATATTATCAGTTGTGACTGCTGGGGAGGTGGTACAAACGTCTGCTGTATGCATTTGGCCTGTGTAGAACTTGAACACTCTGCTTGCTGAGACATGGCAGAATTACTGGGAAACAATACTGATTTGAGCTTTCTCTGTTTCTTAACCTAGAATTTCTTAAGTTGTAGAGTTTGCCCTTACCTGTCTCAAATTTGCTATTTCAAGAAGAAAAATTCAGTGTTCCCATTCTGCAGAAGGCTGATAACACATGGACTTTCGTTCAGTTTTAAAACTGTCAGTGAATACATAAGGAAGTGTTGCATGTCTGTGAAACTTGCCTGGGAGCTGTTGTAACTTGTCTTGGAAATTCTTCTGACAGTGTTAAAATAGATCAATCCATGAATTAATTTTTAAAATCATGTGAATATATGAACAAAACTGTAAAGTTTTCTTTTTTTCAAGTAGCTAAAATGAAAATGCATCATGGATTTGTAGTGTAAACAAGATATTGATAGCAGAAGCTACGTTTGCATCTATGAAAAGAAAGTAAAATTTCTTACATAAGCAAAATCTAGTACTTTGTCATGAGGCCAACACATAGTTTGCTTGGAAAATTAAACTTATTTTTCTGAATTCCAAATATTTGGACTACATCTTCTCGTCTTCAATTTTTTCCTCTGCTTTTTGATATCAGATTGTACCAGGTTGTGTCTTATGTAGCTGTTAATTGGACATCCAAGTGCTTGATTGCTTGCTTAGAGGACTGGCCTGGAAATTTTAAAGCTGTGACCTCAGGACTCTGTGCATGTGCTTCTGGGCCATCATGAGTCTGCTTGCTGTGATGGTCCTGTTTTCCTGGGTATCTAGTGTGACTGATTTGGAAGGATACTGCGTGCTTGTGTGTGTAACAGAGACCACTATTAGATGCATTTCAAACTTGTAAATTGTTATTTAATTATGAGTATTTCAAATGTGCTGATTCTAGACATCTTGGAACTTCAAATTTTCTGGCACCTTTACCTTTGCTTAGTCATGTTTACGTTTCCCTGTTAGTAAAATGAAGACAGGAACATTTTACCTGACACTTTTCCTATTCATCTGCATGGAATTCTCCCATGTCTATGAAGCTGTGGGTTGTTGGAGCCTGCTATCCTGTAAAGAGAGTGCTAGGCTGGGTATGAAAGTTGTCAGTGATTGGAATGGAGTGGGGTGCAATAAATGCAAGGCATTGAGGCACGTATTGAATACTGAAGGACAAACTATTGAACACTTAGTTCTGTTAACACTGTTAGAACTTCATTCTGTGGGAGGAGGAGATTGCTGCTCATAAAACTATTAAGAATTACTATGTAATTGCATCTGTAAGACAGTTTAAAAAAAAAAAGGATTGCAATGATAAAAATTCCCTCAAGAAAAATCTAGAGGGAATAATCTACTGTTATGGTAATTGTGCACATATAGAGTGGTCCACTAGAGCAATTACAGCTGTTATGTACAGCTTGGCCCTCTGATGGTGATTCCTGAATAAGATCAGAAATGATTTACCCTTTATGTTTTCCTTCACTTATTTCAGTACTAGTGCACTGCTCTGGTGCTTTCCTTCCTGCTGTCCTACCTGCCATATTTTCTAAAGAATACATGAAAAAGTTCAATTTAATTTCTTGCACAAATCAGATAAAAACTGCATAGAGTATGTAGGCTAGAATAATAAATTTGCTGGTTTATGAAACAACAGAGCTCTAGAGATGGATGCAAAACTGTCATCTGTGCCAAGTTTAGGTGTGGATCAACAGAAACGCTAGTGTACAGAAACAGAAACTCTTAAGTACTTGGATAGGAGTTCTTTGCGTTGCTTCCTCTGACAGTGCTTGCAGCTTTTATGTTCAGATAAATGTGTTTGGCAAAGAGAAGCTGAGTGAGATGGATTAAAGGTATAAAGCCTTCAATTCCATGATAAAACTTTTTGCCTTCCAGGTGACTGCTTAAGAAAGACTTTTTAAGGAGTAGATAATGTAGGTTTTCCATTCCCAACACTTTAGTACACCTAAGTATCTTTTCATATTCTAGCAACTTTTATGCTGAGGGACAGTTAAGTCTTAGAGGCATGGTTTCTGTATAGTTACTTTAGGTCTTTCTCCTGGATGTGAAAAATAAATCAGTTGGACAGCTATCAAATTCAAAACCTGTTGTTTTATTTACTCTCTAACAGTGTCAGAGAGAGAAATACAGGATAATGTAGGAGAAATTATAGATTCAGTGGTTTTTTTTTTTGTTTTTTTCTTCCTCAGAGACTCTTGGCTACTTTGACTGACTCTAGCAAGAGATCTTTAGAAGTTTTCTGCTTCCAGAAAGCTTGCTTTCACAGCAACTGTATATCTTCTAAATTGACTCATGGCAAGAAGTTGGTCTTAAAATCTGTCCAATCTGCCAGCTTCTCAATATTTTACAGGAAGCTCTTCCCAGGAGTGTAATATTAACCCTAGTGTGCTGGTTAAAAGAACTCTGGTTGTCACTGGGACATTTGCCATCTGGAATGTGGAGAGAATTACAGTCTCTAAAATGGTGACTGCTGGAAGATTTGGGCCCTCTTTATGCTAGATGATTCCTTTCAAAGAAAATTAGAAAAAAACACCTAGTAATCAGTCTTTAGAGTATACTGTTAGAATAAAATGTATTAAATATATCAAAGGTAAGGATGAAATAATAAAGCAGAACTAAGGAAATGTTGTGAATTACCGCAAGGAAGCTATTACAGTTAAGAGTAATGAAATGATAGAGAAATTTTAAGGGAGGAAAAACAACAAACAACAAAACAAAAAGTGAGGGGGAAAAAAAAACCCTCATTTTTTGCAATCCACTGTGGTGTTTTGTGGAGAGAACAGAATTCTATGTTTTCTGTCAGTTTTCTCATACTCTCATGTGCTAGACCCTATGTTTACTGCCCATCTCCATTATGGGTTTGAGTCTAGCTGGCAACCCAGGCAGCAAGAGAAGAGTGGAGGAGAAAAGCTGCTGCAGGAGCTTCCAGAATTCTCTGGTATTTTTTGTTTTACTTGGTTTCTGGAGGGGAAAAAAAAACAAAAACAAAAACAAAAAAAAGGTGATTTGGATGACTGATTGTTGTGGTTTAATCCAGCAAGCTGCTAAACACCATGCAGACTTTTGCTTGCTTTTCTCACCCTCCACATGGAAGGCGAAAAATAAAGGAGAAAAAAAACCCTCATGCTTTGAGATTTAAAAAAAAAAAAAAAACCTGAACTTTATTAAGACAGAAAAAAGAGAGAAATAACAGCGATAATAGTAATTATATTTATTTACAAAGCAACCACCTGCCAACCAATGCCCATCCAATCTCTGAGCAGTGGCTGTTGCCCCCAGCAAATTCCCCTCAGTTCTGTGTTTTTGTGTTTTTTTTTTTTGTTTGTTTGTTTGTTTGTTTTTTTTTTTTTTTTTTGTGTGTGTATTCATATGGTATGGAATGTGCCTTTGACTAGTTCAGGTCAGCTGTCCTGATTCAATCCCCTCCTTGCTCCTTGTGCCCCCCCCTCAGCCTCCTCACTAGCAGGACAATATGAGAGGCTTTCTACAGCACAGCTCAGCAACAACTAAAAGATTGTTTTCTTCCGAAAGCCAAAATATATCATACAGGATACTATGAAGAAAACCACTTCTGTCCTAGCTGAAACCAGGACACTGATCTCATTAAATGAGAGCTTGAATTTCATGTATGTGGTGCTTAAAAGTAATATCCATCCAGAAATTTCCCTATCAGTTTTCCCAGAGTATGAAGGAAGTTGGGGTTCTGCTGTTATTTCTTGAGATACAATTTCCAGCTTTAGAATGATCAAGAAGATGGACAGACTACTGGCATTATAACACACCCTTCTCATTGTCTCTGTATTTTTATATTGTTTACATACTGATTTTAGCTAAGTGCATTTGTTTTGTACTTACAAAAGTATCAAGAAATCAGAATTTCTTAGGTGATACTATTTTCTTTGGTCTGTTCACTAAATGATGTTGATGAAGCTTATAACTTAACACTGTCAAACAAAACTTTCCAATCTTCATATTTCAGTGTCTGATATTGCAAAGGAACTTGAGTAGGTCAGTGGTTCGCTGAAGGATGTACAAAAGATGTTCTGCTTTTTCCAAATATGTGTTTTAAACAGATGCTTTCAATATCTATCTTGGTTTCCTGATTTAGAAAACACTTAAAATCTTACTTTATACTCAGTAGATTAAAGGTATTTAAGTCAGAATATGCTTTAACGTTTTCTTGAATTAAGGTCTGAAGAAAGTAGTGTTTTCCCCTTAAGGTCTCATTGCAAGTGCAGAAGTACAACTCTGTTAGAGTAAAACATGCCTTAATTCTGAAGGAAAGCATCTTGCTGATTTGCAAAAAGCAAATGTTAATGGATTACATTCTTAATGACTTATGTACAACAGGGATAAAAAACAAGAAGAGAAACGTTGAAGAGATTGCAGAGTGATTATATCCAAAGTATATTGCCAGTCTCTTTCAGAACAGAATACAATGGGCAGGCTAATGAGGCTCTACTTTTTCTTAATGCGATAAGGATGTTAACCAACTAGATCTGCAAGCTTTTGTGTGAGCAGTTGATGTTTGTTCTAATGGCACTGCAGAGATAAAACAGTTAATTTCTTTTAGCTCATGAAGTCACATAAGAGCCTAGAAAACTGTTGTGGATGCAGTTATTTTCAGTGATGCGTTGCTTCATCCAGCCTTAGGTCTAAATAATAGCATGAAGTCACTATCTGGCTTTTATCTCTTTTCAGAGATATGTTGCTTTTTCAAATCCCTTGTAACATTATTTATGGATTGTTTAGAATTCATTTCCTTGTTTAGGTCAGGTTTCAATGAAGATAATAGCAGCCAGAGACAAGACAGCAGTAATGTCTTCATGCAACACTACTTTTGTGCAGTAAAATAATCTTATCACTTCTTAGAATGACACTGAGCAGGTTAAATTATGGGCAGGCAAGTTTGAAGCAGAATGCAGGGTTTTACATGTGTAAGCTAAGTTGTGATTAAAATATTTAAGTCAACCGAAGCTGTAATCTGAGGCTGGTGTTTTCTGGTTAATATTTGTTGGGGAAGAGGTGGGGAATAAGTACAAAGGTGAGGAGGTACCTTTTAAATTGTTATGATTATTTCCACCCTCTCCCCTACCTCCCTGACTGGAAAATGTCCGCAACTCATTCTAAAATGTTTCATTTCTATTTCAATGGTCTCCAAAAGCAGAAGATAGCTTTCAGGTAGAGGCAAAGACTGCATCTTCAGACGATTTCCTTCAGATGCAGCTGTTTGTTGTGCTGCCCTGCAAATCCCAGTGGCACCCAACTTCAGTATCTCACTGCTACCTTCCTGGTCTAATCATAGTGTTATTAGGAAGAGTAATTAAAGTCCTCTGTCAAACCTTCATGTATTCTTACTGTCTACTTCTAGTGTGTGTCTTTGCCTGATGAGAGGTTTAGGAAGCAGATGCGATGCAGTGCTTCTGATACTATTGTGGTGTAGGCTGATCAGTCACTGATATTGCTTTGTGGTGGATGAGTGGCATGCAGATGATGGCAGGTTGGACTGAATCTAAGTAACTCAGAGGAGGCATCGGTTATCAGAGGGAATCGATAAATAGCCCTTGGGCACAGTATTGGATGCTGGGGCTGAGAACCGAGTGCCCTTTGCCAGCATGGAATGAGGTGGCTCCTCCCTGCCACTGCACTGCAGCAGCCACTACTGCTGTTATTGCTGCATGGCCAGCTAGCCTGTGTTGCTGTAGTTTGTCAGAACTGCATTTTTCCACAGGATAGAGGATTCTACAGTTCTTTTTTTTTTTAAGTGGCCTGCTTTTCCATGAGCTCATTATGTCAGAGCTGCGATGTACTCTTCCTCAGACAGTCAGGATCTACAGCCTGAGCGCTGATTCTAGCTGTATAATATAATAATGTGACTAACTTATTGTTATCTGAGTGCTTTTCAGGTATCTATAGGCAAGAACAAATGCTGGTAGTTCTTTGGTTTCTTTGAGGACTTTGATGCTCAAGTTTCTACTAGTTTTCCCCTAACTAAATCACCATGTTTGATTTGTTCAGTCATTCTCCCCAGCCTACTGCCAGGAGCTATATACGATGTAGCAACTTATACACTATGTTCCCCAGCTACATTGTCACAAATGGGAAATCTTGTTTGTGGCAGTCAGAATGTGCTGGACGCTGCCTTTCATTGGATAAAATATGACAGCGTACTAGTATGTTCCATCTGAAGAATGTATTTAAAAATAGAAGGTGGTTCTAGAGAATTTCCAGGCTTCCACATAGCAGGCATGCTACAGTCTATCTCTTTTCAATAGAGGAATAGTGCCTGAGTGGTAAACTGAACTTTGCTGAAGATAGTGGGGTGTTAGGATTCAGAACAATGCTGAGCCATGAGAAACACCAGGAAAAGTGATTTTTTTATTTTATTTATTTTTGTGTGTGTGTATGGGATGTTACTGAATGCACTGGTGGGATTTGTTTGTTTTTTAGACACTCAGTGTCCTTATGGTAAATCTAAAACAGAAATTGGCTTCTCTTAGAAGTGTTTCAGATGAATAGTTCAAATACTTCTGCAATATATTTCTACTGCCTTTTCCAATCTGATGTTGCCTTTTTTAGTTTTTTTTTTTTTCTTTTTTTTTTTTTTTCAGTGTCTATGAACTTGTATATTACTGTGGAGAACACCTGAAGCACTGGACTATGTTATTTGCTTAAGAAAAAAATGTTTTGTACCATGGCTTCTGCCAATGTGAGACCCTAGTAGGTGGCATGCCCTAAAACGCAGTGCAGTGGCCATTCCACTGTTTTATAATCTTTTTGGTAAATCTGTATTTCACTTTAATTAGATAAATAAAAATGGAATTCTATGGTAAGATTTTTGTGAAATCTATGTCAGCATACTGCTCTGGCAGTGTTATGTTTGCTGGCCCTGTAGGCAGTAAAAATAGAAGGTGGAGCTGATGTGATACCAGTAGATGGAAACCTCTGGCTAGTAGTGGCAGGGAAGAGGTGCGTGGTCCCAGCGCAGCTCTGGGACTTCCTAAGTCATTAAAACATTTTGTGATGTGTGTTTTGTCTTAAAGCTGTTCAGACCTTGTAGGTATCTCAAAGCTGCTATGTCAGTAACCACGTATTTCTCCTGCTCTTTGTATATGGAGGCTTAAATTGTTTCTTCTCCTATCCTTTTATGAAAATTCAGTGATTGTACCTGAGGTACAATCTGAGGTAAACCTGAGGTATTTTATGCTAATTCTGTTCATATGAATTATTGTACTATTATTCAAAATTTTTAAAAACATTGTTTTATAATTTTTCCCTTCATGTAAGTAAAAACTGTATTTCTTTGAACTTTACAGCTGCATATATTAAGCTGTTAGCTTATATAGGTTGTGTATAGTCTTAGTGAAGGTAATTTCATCTGCCAAAGAGCCTTGTCCTTCCTTAGTATTCTCAGACTGAATTTCTGTTCAGCAGATTGCAGTCAAAGGTTTGGCAACCCACAGCAGGGGGGTTAGAACTAGATGATCATTAATGTCCCTTCCAACCCAAGCCATTCTATATTTCTAGTTTCTAATGAAGATGAGAATATCATAACAGAACCTTCTCTATTGTGTACTTGAACATTAAACTAACTGGTTTTGCTCCCTTCATATTGGATATGTAAGAGAGAACGTTATAAATTGAAAACCTCACAAGCAACATTTTCATTCTGAAATTCAGTATACACCGGATCTCTGAAGACTGAGCATATTCGAAAAGCAAAGCACTGTGTTTGAAAGCAGCAAAATCATCTCTGGTGTTAGGAATGTAGTATTTCTGGGGTGGCACATCTTGAAAGAAATGTTTATACTTAGCAGCCAAAGTGTCTCTTCTGTTAAACAGTTTCATGTTCTACATGGTGTGTGGTAGGTTCTCATATATCTGCTGCATAAATATGGAACACATTTACATATTAAATTTCTGAGTTTTAATGTGAATCTTAATGTAGTGGAGGAATCATCATTTCGCATCTCTAATTTTTTGCAACTTCCTGTGTTTAAAACTTGCCTTCTTGGCATGAGTCTTACTTCTTGGTACAGTTGTAACAGGCAAAGATATTTTTGAGCAAGGGGAGTAAGGAGAGTCATCCCATGATTTGTAGAGTCTAAACCTGGAAAGAAAATCGAGAAATCAAGCTGATACCAATACATAGGTAAATGTATACCATACTTATCTAACCTATAGTTCTATGTTTTTATTGATCCCTTTTTTAATATTAGGGGGAAAAAAAAAAAAAAAAACCAACAAAAAAAAAACCAAAGACAACAATAACAACAAAAACAAAATAAAAGTTTTGTTACTTCTCTACAGTATATATTTTATATGAAGCCCTGGACTATTCATCTTCACTCAGTATGTAATGGGTGAGCTAGAACACATGTGTGTACTTTGAATTTTTAACATAGGGTTTTTTCTTAATTTTAGGCACTTTCTTGCTGCAGAATAAATCAGTACAGCTGAATGAAAAAAAGCATTTACGTTTTCCTATTTCTGTTTTTAAATTTTGTGTTGATACATTCTAGGTAATAAAAAGAAAACATGAGCGAAAGATGTCAGAGAGATGAGTTGCTTGAAACAGTGTAGCTGTGTAAAAATGCTCAAGCTATATTTTACAACTGTAGGAGATGAAAGTAAATTAATTTCTATCTAAATCTCTGTAGGGCTCAATGGATTGTGTCTATCATTCTTGAGAAAAGGATATTCTATTGTATTAAAGAGATAGTTGAAAAAAGTGGTAATTTATCCAGGGTATGTTGTGTTTTAAGTATCTTTGCTCTAAGAATGAGCAGTAAGGGGTTTGGCATTTATGGTTTCTATTGCTTTGGAAGGTTAGGTAATACTCTGTGTAATGTGGTTTTTGATAACATAGCATGAAATTTTTGCAGATATTTGAATAGCATACAGTCTTGCATTTGCCCTTCTTGCGTTCTAATACAGACAAAAGTGGAAACAACTTTTGTCCATGTTTTCAACATTTGGGAAATTGTAGTTTGTCACACACACATTAATTAGAGGGTATTAGAGATTGAAAATTATAATGAAAATCATAACCATTGGTCTCTGAACTCTTGTCTGGCAGGGAACCCTTTACCCCCAGACCAGAATGATGGAACTATTTTCAAGGTCTTCCAGAGAGTAACTTGCCCTAGATTGGCATCTGAATTGCTGCATCTTCCAATAGAAGTTGCTTAATTTTACTGTGGAATGTTAGGAAAAGTTTATGCTACGTACCACTTGAGAAAATGTGTGAGATGAAGATGTAAAGGTGCTGGATAATTCGAGTATTATGAAATTACCACTTGAATAAGTGTTAGATTAGTCTCTTTAAATACAGGGACAAGTGAGCATCCCCTTGGCCATATTTGCATTCAGTAATAATGCAGCTTGAGTTAAAGCCCTACAGCACAGATATGCGCAGTTATTACAAATGCACTTGCAAACAGGTCATGCGTATGACAACGCTTACGTAGCTGGTTTTGTGAACGTAGGGAGCTATGTCTGAATTACTTGAAAGAGGCAGCAAAATCTTTTAGGAAGAAAGTAAAGAAGCAAACTGCTTAGTTTCATGTTCTCTGCTTTATTGAAAGCTTTCCATCCTGCATAAACTATTTTCTTTCCTGTCTTCTGAATGTGTGTAATAGTGGCATGAAAATCCAGAAAAGTACACAGAAAGTGCTGTTATCAAAATTTCTTGTGTTTTAGATCTTTATGACTGCTTACCTAGCATGAGAGAACCAACTCCCAGGAAAATGAGACAACTACGATAAAGATGCATGTATATGGCAGTCTGTGCAGCTGCAATATTAGCACAGTAGCGAATAAACTCCTGAGGGTAGCAAAAAAAAAAACAAAGAAAAAAAAAAACAAACTAAGCTATAGAGATGAATTCACTTGAAATCATTAGAAAATGGTCTCGTTCATATAGGATCGCATCACAGTAACTGAACTGCCTTTTCATTCTTTCTTCTATATGACTCTCACTGTAGTCTGGGAATAAGAGGGCTTGGAGATTATGTCACGGGGACTCAGACATCCGAAGTTCTTCCTCTGGCGTTATGGTTCCTGGGTTCTGGACACCAATGAAACAAGGAATGCCATCAGCAGGTAGTAAAATGAAAGGGCAAAAAAGGGAAAAAATTAAATATTGAAGGTCAGTGATGATACAGGCAGTGAACAAGAATAGGCGAATGTTGATGAAGCTAGAAGAAAAAAAAAACATCTTTGGGATAAGGTACAGGGTTAGAAAATGAAACAATAGAGAAAAGAACGAACAGAAACTGGCTAAGTTGGAAGATGCCAGGCCAGAATAAGAAGTGGGGAACATTTCTGAGAGTGAAAGTAGAGTGTAGTAGAAAGAAGCTAAGCAGGAAAGACATTATTTATAATTTCCATCCAGTTTTTTCACAGGAGAAAAACTCTGTGGTAAGGCAGAGTGAATAACCATTTAGTGGTTCCACAGCCAGTGTTATGTTGTGTGATGTTATCCAAAATGGCTTACTGTTTCTCTCTGTCTGCAGGCTTTGATGAAATGAGAAGAATATTTGTTCAGTTAAGAAAATACAGGTACGACTAGTGAAGATGCTTGTCTAGGATATAGTAGCGTGAAACTTTCCTGAAAGAAAAAAGAATGGAAATTAATCTGCTTAATAATAGTCATTAGGTGACTATACTTTTTGTTCCCTTGCCTTCAGAAGCATAAATCAAAGCTTGAAATGGGCAAGAGATGAGTAAAATGAGGAAGGCAGGAACAGTAATACAACAGTGCAACAAATATATATGTATATTTTAAATTATAGACTTGAAGGCAGAGTTCTGAAGATACTAGTGAAAACTGGTCATTATCTTCTATTTTGATTAGATGAAGAAAAAGTCTGTAGAAATTAAGTGCAGTGTATGTAGAGCATAAAAAGGGCAGAAATAGTGAGTTCCATTTTCTTGGAAATACTAATTATTTCAGGTAACTAGATTTGAAATTAACTGCACAGCTCATGCAAAGAATTCTCAAGAGTGGACTGTTCCCTTGGCTCCTATTTGCCTTTTTGCTTGTTTTAGTGGAGGTAATGATAAAAATAATAATTAAGAAGTCATTCACTCTTTAGGATTAGGAAGATCGAGTTGATACCTTCTGGGGACAGGAGGATTGTTTTTCCTCAGTATGTAGTGTTGCACAATTGATTTAAGCTTGTAGCTATTATTACATTTTGTTACATTTCATTCTAAAGTTATTAATCAATGTGGTTGCTCTAATGCAATAAAAATTGATTTACATGATAGATCTTAGCATTCATACAGTTGCTTTTTTTTCCCTCCCTCTCCAAATAGATCATTTATTTGAGACTTTTAGTCTTGAATATTTGTCTTGCAAGTTTATCTGGCAATTTCTTAACTGCAGTTCAAGTAATATTCAGCTTATCAGTGTGTTCAGGATGATGACTTCAATTGTTTTCCTTTTGCTCCAGATCAGAGTGTAAATGGTTTCTCACTGTTGAAAGTTTCACAACTGGAAAAAATTGATGTACTTATTTGAAGTAAGGGAAAAGTACAGTGTTGCACGTGCAGAGAGAATTACATTTTTTTTTTTTAGTAATGATAAAAATAAGAATATATCTTGAACATTTGTACACTTGCACATGCAATGTAGATACAGAAAAAATATTTCAAATTGGATGATTTATTTTTTGCAAAACCAGCATGAGGCATGTAAATTAACTATTCATTGAAGCTGAGAATAAACCAGTAATGGGATGTATATGTAGCTATGAAGAAAGCAAATGAAAGCGTAGGATAGTCACAGAATCATAGGGGCTAGAAGAGACCTCTGGAGATCATCTAGTAGATGACTCAATGTAAGGGGAAGAATTTCTGGTAGACACAATTATTAATACAATTATCCAAGTCGATAAGAATTCATATTTAGTGTTCCCAGTTGTTCATGAAATGAGAATTTACACTGGCATTACTGAAAAGAAAGGCTGGGGACTGATTCGAGCAAATGAGAGAGTGTTCTGTGGGTTTTTGTTTGAGCTGAGCTTGTTTATCCTAGGACAATAAAAATGTAGATTACTCCTATAGGAGATGGGAAAGAATAAGGATTAGTAAGGTTTAAAGACAATGCTGTTACTAAAACGAAAAGAGTAGAAACTGACCCTGAATAAACTTAGTCTGGAAATTGGAGAAATTTGTAATTCACAGAAGTGTGAATTAGAATCTTAAGCAGCAAGGGGCAGAGATGAGGAACAAAAGAGAGCTGTGTTAAAAGTTTGACCTTGGTAGATATTCTCAGATGATGTCTGTACTGATAGAAGGAGTGGGAATAAAGAGCCAAGGGGTTTATGTTTTGTTCCTGTGCATGTAGAAAGACTGTTATTTCACTGGAGTGCGATTGCCCAAAAGTGATGTGGAAGTCTTAACTTATTCTGGAGTCGGATTTCATCTGAGGTCTCTATTTGTTCTATTTCTGTTCCAAGTCGTTGAAGAAATACAGAGTTAATAGCTCCTTTTCTTAAATTACCTAATTTGGAGTTTTTCAATTGGCAAGCTATGCCTCATTAGTGTGCGAACAATTTAAGTGTACATTAGCAAGCTGAAATACTTGAGCAACTGCAGGCTCTTCTAGATGTATGAGCTGTGACTTTGCTCCAACATTGCCACTAACAGTGTGGTCAGAATAGATGGGAGGAGAAGCAGCAGCAGACTAGGAGAGGCAAGGTTGTGGCATAGGTGGTGGCAAGGAGGTGAGAAGGCTTCTCTCACCTCGCCGGGCAAGGTTGTGTGAGGTGGGCAGCTCTGTGTGGCCAGGAGAAGAAAAGGGCAACCTTGAAGTGGCAGAGGTGTGAATGAGGGTAAGAGAAGCTCAGAACCCTGGCTGGCGCAACAGTGAGAGCAACAAAGTATGGAGGAAGAGGAGGAGAAAAGTAGCAGTGAAGCACATCCCAACAGCAAGATGAATGTAAGATGATCTTGTTGCCTAGTGAGATTGAAGTTGGCTTTATGGAGAAGGTTTTTTAAGAGAATGGTATTGGGGGTGATGTGAATGTTGTTCTCTGCAAGTGTAGGTACTTGTTCCAGCCGTACTGAAATAAGGGGGATTGGGTTTGGATTTCTGATTTTTTTTTTTTTTTTTTTTTTTTTTAACTGTGTTTTCACAATTTTTTCTGCTTCAGATCAGCATTTTTAAACTTTTTTTTTTTTGGTGCTGGAAAATTCCTAGTGTCTTCTTTTAACTATGAGAATCACACAAATTAATTCTGGGTGATTTGGAAAGCCATCTCCAGAAGCCAGTAAAAAGTGAAGAGAGAGGGAGTAAGAGAAGTATAGAACTAGTTTGTGCAAAGTACTTTTAAGTATGTGAAGTTGAACAGTGAGTAAATGTGAAGACTTCTTCGTTTTTAAAGATCAGCTAAGCAATGTGGACCTACACTGTCAGCATTGTATGAGCATTTTTCTTAGAATCAGTTTATCTAAAGCTGCTCATTTATACACATAAACTGTCAGTGTTCAAAAAGCATAGTGAAATAACTTCAATTAACCTTACACATTCTTATATAGGCTTATGTAATGGATTATATAATATGAGGATTTTCCTGTAGCGCCATGCTGAGATTATTATTCTTCCTACCAGTGCTATTGTTCATGCATATGGTGTGTTGCTCTCCAAGGCCTGTACCTGAGTGAATCTTTAGGATGATCTCCAGGAAATAACAGAACAATAATTGAGTCTCTGTACGTTGGAAGAAATTGGTAGTTGAATGCAACCCTTCTTTGTCTTTTGACAAGTATGATGCTTGTTAGTCGTTGAAAGTTAATGGGGTTTGGTTTGCTTCTACCTTTGTATGAGTAACTGATAGCTGTGGTTATATGTTTACGTGGCATGTGAGTGCAAATAATTGTTGTATAAAGCTCTGCTGACCTTCACGCCACTATGTATCTTAACACTTAAGGGCTGTGGTAGAGAATAGTGGGGATAACATAATGCATTTGCTAAGGGGAACTTAGCGTTACCCAAACATGATATTTAACACCAACACTTCTTCTCTGATGAAAGATGACATATGATGCCTGTCATGAAAAGATGCAACTCTTATCAGTGGTGTCATTTTTAAACAAAACGTATGATCTCAAAATTCCCTGAAGTTATTCTGGAGTACTATATCTGTATTGATTCAGTGGGATTTCTGCCATTTGCAGAATCATAAGTCCTGCTGGTTATTATAGACATCCCATGTCTGTCATGCCAAGCAGTGTAGAGAAGTTGCTGCAATGACTTTACTTGTAGCTTGTGAGATCTGATATACTTGGACTTTGCTAAGTAAATCACCTAAAGCATATCTTAGAGCAGACTGCCTTCCATTGTGGTACTAAGAAAATTTCATCTATAAGCTCCTTTCCCCAACGTTGTACACAAAAGTTTAAGCTGTACAACCTCATTCTTATATTGCTTCTTTAAATCTTCTCTAGATTAAGGTTGAGGGAGTGGATGAAAAGAGGAACAGTAAGGGTGTAGCTCAGAGAAGAGTATTAGATTAAAGTGTTGTAGGCGTGATTAAAAGAGCAGCTGCTGAGCAAAAAACCTTAATAAAATGGAAAACAATGCAGCAGTGACAAAAGCTACTCAACCCCAAAACAAACAGTAGTAATAAAACAAACAAAAATCAACAAAAAAAGCACATCAAAACCCCAAAAAATGGAGTTGTGAGAAATGGGAGGAAGCAGGATTTTATTTCTTTATTATTTTCCTAGAGATTGAACGCAGTTTCTCTGCACTGTGTGCATTGACTGCTGCTCTCATTGCTGTCTTCTGTGTGCGGAGGGAGTTGTTCTTTTTGCTTCCATGAATAATGGATATCAAAAGTTGTCTTTTGCAGATGCTTCGTTTAACATTTTCCTCCATATGGGACAATCAACTGCATGTGTGGGCAGATTCTAAGACAGTTCTGTAGGCTTATATTTAATGTCTAAACTTCTGCTAATGAGCAGTGTTTCCAGAATGCAATTAAAGTTAAATGGAAGAATTTCATTTGGAGGAAAGAAGGAAAGATTTTCCTGCGCAGAGTTACCATGAATGTAAAAGCAGACAACTCAAAACAACTGACTTTCAGGTATTGGTCAGAGTCAAGGCACAGCTATGGTCAGGGTCAGGGATGCCTGGACAAAGCTGGTTCTGACCACAGTGGCCAGTGATGTAATGTGAAGCAGCTCTTCCCTAGCATTAGATCCCATTGTCAGGAGGCGGAAACTGAGCACCTTGCTGTTGCTCACAGGTTACCGATAAGCTGACCTACAGAGTGCCGGGTAGTAGGGACTCTCAGTGGCAGATGCCTAGAAAGTGGAGATTAGTGTTATTTCTGTATTTGTATAAATGCTTCTCCAGTGTTTCAGAAGCATGTGAAAAAGAAGTGTCTGAACATTGTAATTCGTATCTCAGGAAGATGAGCAGAACTGCGAAGGAGGTGAGGTTTTTCCACAATGAGGAGACAAGATATTGCTGAAGTTTCTTAACTTTCACTGTGAAATTTACATTCCAAATACATTTGGAGGAATCAAGAACAAATCTCACAGTCTGAGAACCTTGCTGCAAGTTCAGGCAGGTGGCAGAGCATGCCTAAGTGGCACAATGCTTGGTAGGTAGTCTGGTGAATCTGGCAGCCCAGAAGGCAGAGGATGACAGGAGGCTGGAAGGCTGCCGGCTCAGCAGCTTGGCTGCAAAGTGGGGAGCAGGGGGCTTGGAAAATGTGGGAGTCCATGTGGTTCTGAGGAGTGGGACTGTTTAGTGGTGTGCAATGGGGGAACTAAGTCACTTAGATATCTCTGGGCAGAATACAAAGTCAAATTTCCCAAGGAAAACTGAGAGATTTTTCAAGTAAAACCAAAGTTTTCAGGTTTATATTGAATTATTATTCTAAAATACTGCGTTTTCTGCTAAATAAAGATAAGATTGTATTTTATTGCAAAAATCATGTTCTAGTAGTTGAACGTTTTGACAAATTTAAAATGAACTGTGTATGTTTACCCTAAAGCTTTGAAAGAGTGTGGATGCATAATGTAATGTACAATGAAAGTACATTTCTTTCATTCATCCCTTTCCTTTGCTCATCTTTCCAGCCCAGCTCACCTTCATCTGTGTTTGTTTCATCTGATGTGCAGATTTTGACTAAGTGGGATTGACTGCCTTCTGTGCAGTGAGGTCTTAATCCAGAATCTCTAATTGTTGAATGTTATCTTCTTTGACAATATTTCAGATAAATTCTGATGAGTAAATATGTAAGAGACTTTTAAATTTACTTATTTTAGATACGTGGTAACTGGATTGCAGGGTACAATACATTGAGGCACTTCTTAGATCATCATAAGGAAAACTTGTCAATGATTTTTAGGTTTCCTTTTAGTGGTCAACAAAAGGAGAAACAGCTGCAAAGGTAGTCCTGAGCTGAGCTTTGCTGCTGTAGAATTAGTAGTTTCAGTAAAGTATCAGCAAGAACGTGGGGGTAATAGTGATGAGACTGGGCTTTTTCAGAATCTTATTAGAATTTGATATGAATTCTGAAGTGATATTATTTAATGGATCAGAAGTGAAGTGAAATCTGTATCTGTAAAGTAATTCCTAGATTGCAGATCTGGTTTGTATAGACAGGTGTGCGTTTAACTTTTGTCAAGTTTTAAACATTTTATGTCCTTTTAATTCACAATTAAAATAAGGAATACTCTGTGGTTCATTCTCCAGCAAACAGCTTTCAAATCTCTTGGGCTGGCAGATATTTATTACCTGAACTTGCTTGGATAAGAAGTCTGTGTCCTTCAGATATTTCATGTGCTACACCTTGTCCATTGAGTGATATTTTTTTTTTGTGTTCTCCTTTAAGTTGGATGCATACAACACGGAGAACATGTGCGTGTGAGAATTAGGGCATGTATGAATGTTTCTGCTTTAATTGGCCTCACTCTGCCTAATGAGTCTCAATAGCACAGGGGACATTTCCAAATGGTCAAATTAACCTCCAACAATTCTTGAAATAAGGATTGATGGACTACTGAAAAGAACTTAGGTGTTAGTCTGTCTTACAGTTATCCAGCTTACCGAAGCCAATAGAAGATTTTGTTGCATTTTCTTCTGAAGTGTAATTCTGTTTTCTGTGAAGAATAATTGGAAATTAATTATTTTACAAAACCATTGAGAAGTAAATGATGCTTTAGAAAGTTAGGCAGAAGATGTTTCTGTTCTCACTGTTAAATATAAAAGACCTGGCTACACTGCAGTAAACAAAATAAACATTAACTACAGCAGCAAACAGAGCACCTCATAATGTGAAATAATTGTATGCAGTATGCAAATATTTTACATGGCAAGTAAATTCAGTAGATTTGAGAGAAAGTATAAATTTTATAAATTTTAGCTATTGTAGAGTAAATAGGGAAACAATAAAAGATTTTGTGTTTATAGCATCTTCTCTTTCATGTTTTTCTTTCATCCTATAAGCCTTGTCTTGTTCTAAAGCAGTCATAGCTTCATCACAGCAGAATTATGGAACTTAAATTTATATTGATGAATTCTTTCAGAATTTTCAGTAGCCAACAAATGCTCCTTGAGGTATTTTTTTTCCCAAGATTTCCTAAAATCCTTTAACTACTTTGATTAACAGTTTTGCGGGGTTGCTTTTTTTCTGTGTGTGTGTAATGGGGGAATGTTTTGTTTTTGCAGTCCCTTCTACCTGATGCTCATGTAGGAGCCAAGCTTTTTGGAAATGCACTTAAGTGATTAATTATGAGTCTTGAAGACTCTGACCTATTTCAGTTTGATCAACCAAATATTGCTTATCGTTTAAAAAAAAAAAAAAAAAAAAAAACCCCAAAAAACAAAAAACAAAAAAGCAAAAACCTTTACATAAATTAACAAGAGTGAGTTAGAAATGGAGTGAACAGTAGAAATCACTTTTATGTGATTCACCCAGAAAATTTGTACTCAATAATAAAATCTGAATGCTCTTAAAATCCTGCAGGGTGTTTCCTGCAACATTATTTCAAATCCTTCCTAAAGTGGAGTAAAAGATTTATAGTTTTGATGTTACCTTTCACAACACTACATTCATTTTCGTTTTGGTAGTCAGCTTTTGGCAAAACCTTCTAAGTTCTTATCATTTAATGAATAAAATCAAAGCAGTTAGCAGGAAACAAAAGTTCAAAGGCTGTTATATGTCCCATTTTATACTGTGTTGCTTTGGAAACTGTGTGGTACTGATTGGCAAGAAAACTTGCTTGAAAAAGAAACAACCTTTTTCCTTGGAAATTAAATAGCCATTAGCTTGTATATGCCCTAATTTTCCTTTGTTGTGGGTATGCCTTCATGAGTGTACGTTTATGGTGATAGTAAGGTGCTAATTGCAGTATAATTTATGCATAAATTCTCAGATTATATAAAATCGTACAAATTTTTTAGGTAATTTTACTGTAGATAATTACATTAATGATATGATTAGAATTGCACTATTTCACATAGAAAGAGCAGTCCTTGTGGCAGTTCTGTAAGCTATGTGTAGCTATGTTCAATAAATTGGGAGAAAAGGTGTTTTTGTTTTGTACAACATGTACAGTCATTCTGATCTCTGATCCTGTAACTTTGTCCCTTTCCCTTATGGCTCTCCACTTTGTTTATGCATCCTTCCTGTTACCAACTTCATCCTTTGGAGGCTTAATTGTGCTTAACTTGGTGCACTGGAGGCTTCTGTGGTGCTGCTCAAAGTGCCTTGTGCAAGTGCCTTTGCAGATGTTTGCAGGAACCTTTGTTGAAAGTTGCTGCAGGACTCCTTTTGCATTTTCCATTATTCCTGACTGGGGTTATTATATACTTGCTCTTTCCACAAGATGCAAGCCATTAGAAGTTAGTAACTAAAATAGTCTTTTTTGAACCACTTAAGGTATTCAAGTTA
Organism: Lagopus muta; assembly: GCF_023343835.1. NCBI lineage: Eukaryota > Metazoa > Chordata > Aves > Galliformes > Phasianidae > Lagopus > Lagopus muta. The sequence continues at coordinate 72,950,443 of NC_064434.1, forward strand.
GTCTTGTTCTTGTCTTGTGTCATGGTATATATACAGCTTCCTTATTGCTTTATATGTACTTGTGGAATGGTTTCTGTATTACTCTGCCAGCTGATGTAAGAATCTTGTTCTGTTTGACTGTCAGAAGGAAATAACATGTCTCCCAGCACTAGTCATATTACTGCCTTACTGAAGGTCTTTGTTTTGAAAAAACAAAGGAAAAAAGTGTTTGTAAATTCAGGACATTTGATATGCCCTGTATATTAGCTCAACTCTTTCCAGCTTATGAATCTCATTTTGTGATGTGTATTTATAATAATTTTATATGGATACCTTATTTCTTTTCCTATTGCCCACTCTTTTTCTTTCTGATAGACTACTAACATCAAATTCCTGTTCCAGAGTTTTAGTGATGGGAGTTTTTCACCTGAGCTGGAAGCAAAAATATCTTTGGCGAGTTGTGCTTTCTGTATTACTTATCTGTAATATTTAATAATGTTTGCTAAAATATTTTTTGCTTGGCCAGAGCAAAAAGGAACACTGCACAACAGAATTAAAAATGCAGTGAAAGATGTAAAGAATGTAGGATAACTAATTTACTGCTAAAATTGCATTATGACTTTTAATCACTGATTTGGTGCAGTCTCATCCATAGAAAAGAATGTCTTGTCCAAATCTGCATATAAACAGTGATGCTAGTGAGTGCAATGTTTAACTATTGTCTTAATTGTCATCTAATTGCTATAAAAACATCACCTACATCACTCTTCCGTTCATTAGTATTTGGTTATGTTGTTTTTTATATGCAGATAAATATTTCTATCAATCATCAGAAACTGTTTACCTTTTCTATATGCTGACAGGAAACATCAAAGGAAAGCCTGTGTTTTGTCTTGTCTTCCTCCCATTTTACCTTCTAGAGGGTATGTGACTGTATCCAAATCCTGCAGTGAGCATTCAGCATCTGAATGTATTTGTGTCAAATGGCTGCAGCAATAATAGGCTGCGGATGATGCAGTCTGCACTGTGAAGTCTTCAGGGAGTCTTGCTCTGATAAATCAAGCTTTGTTCCACTGCCGCAGTTCACAGAATAAAGGCAGCAGAAATAAGCAATGTTTTAACTTCCAGATTAAGTTAGAGATGCACAATTTATGAAAGAAGTTTATGTCCATGACTAAGTAGGCAGTCTTTTATGCATATTTTTTGTGTAAGAAAATAAATGCTGCCTCCCCTGTTCCAAGTGACTTTAATTCAGGTTCAGTGACAAGGTTGTTGACTAAAGTTCTCGCTTTTCACAGTGTTTCCAGTGTGTATGAGCTCTCTGTTGCCAGGAAATAATTAATGTTTTTACTCTTTTGCACTGATCTGGAAAGATTTACAAGGAAGAAATCGCATTAAAAGGATTATTTTATGATAGTTTTAAGCAGTGTTTTAATAGCCTAATTAATATAACAAGGCTCGACAAATAGTTTTAGCCATAATTATTTGCATAAATTAAAAACCAGCCTGCAATCTTTGAAATACTGCAGTGATCTTATACAATTTCATTTTATTCCTTTTTTCCTTAGTGTATTGGAATCAACAATTACTGGTTTGAGTGTTAGCTGAGAGCATTGAAGGTGCAGTGTTACTACAGAATTGCTGTATTTGTCAGTGGAAACTGAAATAAGTGAATTCTTTCTTCTGCTTTCCTATTGTGCTTGTTTTGAATGGGCTGTGAATTCCCATTGCTTTCTGATATTTTTCTACCCAAAAGCTGACATACCTTATATAATAAAGATAATGCAAATTACTCTAACTTTAATTAGGTAGCTACTAGAATATGGATAGCATTAAAGCTGAAGTTAATTTGTCTCTTTTCTTCTGCTGAGTAATTGCCTAGAATTGCCTTCAGCGAGATTTTGGCTTTAGCTTCTTGATGTAGCTGGGTAGGCTATGCAGCTTCTTTGAGTACTGATACAGTTCATACGCTGTAAGATTTTGGCTCTTTTCTGTATATTTCTTTGAGAAAAAATCAATGGTGTGCAAACAGATGTGTCGTGACTGTGTGTGGAGACATCAAGACCCCTTCCAAGGGATTCTTGGCTGTGTGGAGAAGGCTCAGTGTTGTGTAAGGACCTTTCTGGACTTAGACCTTTGTTAGCAGAGTGCTGTGTTAGTTTTGCAGAAAGCGTGGATCTAAAAGGCTTATTTTCTGAACATGTGTTAAGAAAACTTTTTTTTTTTTTTTCTTTGGAGAACTTGCTCCTAGTTCTTCTGTTGAAATAAAAAGAGAAGTGAAACTTTGCCAATGAGTATTTTTTGTCTTTGTCTCATTGAGCTGCAAACTTCTGTAATTTGCTAAGTGAGATCAAGTGACCTGTACCTGCAGTAGCAGCTGTAGATATTCAGAGCTGCGTTTCAGTTTCAAGAAATACATCTAGAAAAGGTAGCTTCTGAGTATTAGAATTTTTTTTTGTTGCCTTTGAACATTATCCTATTGCTATGTTGTTATAAAAATTTTTTTTTTCCTCTTGTGATGTTCTTTGTAATTACAAATATTATGGCAGACTAAATGAAAATTACTTTTTAGATTGTTTTTCCTGTGTATAATATTTCAATTGATTTCTGGTTTTTGGACCAGAAATAATTGTGTTCACCAGCCTTTTACCTGTCAAATGAACTTCTGTTGGAAACCTCACTGTGTCATCTCTTAATGGTGCTTCCCACTGTCAGCACAAACAGCTGTTTGCTTACAACATCCTTCTTGCATAAGAGAGGCATAAATTCTGTTCCTTTCTTGGAATTGCCATGATAATGAAATGGAGATGGAAAGAAGCAGTGGAATCCAAACACATTTGTATATACATGCATTGGGAAAAGTGAGTATGTGGGTTGTTAGTCATCCAGGGTCTGTGGGGGATATACATTAGCAATAAGCACAGCTCACTGGAGAACTGGTAGGCTAGTTTTCATCACTAACAGTTCAGTTGTTACATCTAGGCATAGGTTTCTTGAAGAGGTAATAATGTAACATTTAAATGGAACAGGATAGCTAGTTGCATGTATCTGAGACTGTGATATTCTATGTGATACTTTGCTTAAACTCCAGTATTTGTTTAGCATATTTGCTCAAAAGTAAGATTCATATAAATAAAAAGCAGAATTCAGAACTCATATCAAACTGAAGATAGAAGACTGATTTATTTTTTTTATATTACTATTTTCTGTTATTGTTTTTAAAGCAAGTTGGCCATGTTGCAGGTACTCTGCTGCCACTTCAGGGGGTGTATTTCTATTTATTATCTGAGACTCTTCTTTTCAGTTCAGTTGCTCTTCTTCTGTTTTCCAATTTCTGAGATTTATTTCTTTCAAATTCTGTATCCAGAGGGTAAAACAACATCGTGATAAACAGTAAAAGAGCAAAAGGCACAGTCTAACATATTTTGGGATGTCATAGACTACGTGGCCAGAAGGAACTATTGTGATTTTGTTGCCTAACCTCCAGGTTAGGAAGAACATAAAGCAAGGCTGTCTGAGCTCGGTTCCAAATTGCTTCTAATCTTTGAAGTGAACAGAAATATTATCTCTGATATGAAATCCTGATGATGAATGGCATGTCCTAATTCTGTTAACAGTGCCAGTAGAAATCTGTACATATGTGGTTTAATATTTACAGTGAAATTGTTCTTAGTATTTAATTTCGGAAGTCCCAAACAGTGAAGCTCTGTAGAAGTAATGTGCTCATTAAATACCTCTAGTTATCTATTCTCTATTTAATCTGAACATCTTTTGTGTTGCTTACTGCAACACAATATCCAGACCTTCAGATACCATTAATGTTCTCTCACATGAAATAAGTATGTGTAAAAATTAGCCTAGGATATTAATTTAAATACATATCTGAATTACATACAAAATATTTTGTATTAAGTACATAAAAATCCTATAAAATTGCTTAGAAATTCAGTGATGTGGATGAGAGGACTTAAATGGATTAGTGCAACATCTAAAATTAGAACCACATAATGCATATAAAAAACTGCTAATAACAGATTCTGAGCAGGAATTGTTTAAGTGGATTGCAACAGATTCAGTCTTTACTCACAATTTTATGAAAGTTACTCCACAAGTTTCTATCTTTCATATTGAAATATAGTTTTTATTAAAAATATTCTTCAAATGGCAAATTCTTTGCAATTAAAGACAAATGCAATCTGGATATAGCATTTGTTCTGCTACCTGTTGTGAATCATGTGAGAAAATACGTTATATTCAACTAAGAAGATGGTCTGATTATGACCATCTTGATTTTTTTCTTCCCTTGAAATAACGGTAGAACCTATAAGAAGGTAAACTGAATAAGATAACGTGTATCATCCATGAATATCTCTCTCAGATGTTTCAGATTTCAGTTTAATTCAGATAAAACAAAACAGCTTGTCTGGATCTTCAGAAGCATTAAACTAGCCTGGGGATTTTAGTAGTGTGATGGCAGATGAAAGTTAACAGAAGAAGTGAGGGACTCTTTACAATTCAGAATATGTAATTCTGAATTGTAAAGTTTTGTAAAGAAGATTATCTAGTACATAGAAAACTATAAAAGAGCAAACAAGAAATGTTAGAAAAGGGATATTCAGACAGAAAAACAGTTTTACTAGTAAGATTGATTTGCTTTCATTGCCGTTGCAGTGCAGCATTAATGAAATAGTTTTGTGTAAGGATGTGGAACAACTGTCATGATGACAGAATTTCAAGTACAATCAAAGTGCATGATATATAAAAGGCAATTTGGCAAGGGTCTAAGTACCTTTCACTCTTAATAACAATAAAATCAAAATGCTTTGCATGTGCATTCCTTAATAAGGTTGCATTATATTTATGCACGTTTTTTAAACATAAGGTGAAGGCTGATCAGAGCCTACTTTTGATATGTTGCTTACAGTAATGTGAAGATTCGTGGAACATTAATGCATTTCAAATTTAAAAATAGCAATCCTTGCTGCATATGCTATAGATCTAGTGTTGTCTTGAATATAAAAAGAACTAGACAGTTTCATGAACACCAAATCTAGCTGTAGGCAATTGACTTATGTCAGCACCCAAGCACCCAGCCAACCGCTTACCTGCTCCCCACTCTGAATGGCATGGAGTGGAGAACTGGAAAAGTGAGAGGAAGAAAAGCTTGTCAAGTAACATAAAGCAGTTTGATAAGAGAAGGAAAGAGGTAATAGAGGATGAAAAAAAACCCTAAGTGTGCAGTTGGTCTCTGCCTCCCATCAGCAGACCAATGCCCAGCCAGTCTCTAAGTAATGACTACTGGGGGAAGATAGAAAGCAGAGAGCATCCTGGGGGTGGCCAGGAGAATGGAACAGGCCACAGCCAGGACAGCTTTATTGAACTGACTGAGGGCATATTCCATACCATGCGACACTGTTCTGAGCAAAGACAGCAAAGGGGTAGAGCAAGAAACAGAGAAATCCTTGCACTAGGCAGGCAGTATTCAGCATTTCTTAAACCTGGTGTGTTAGCACAGTTCCAGTTGTGAATCCAAAACATAGAAACATACAGGTTGCTAGGAAGAAAAGTATCTCTGTCCTCCGTATTCACTTATCCTCTTTAAACCCATCTGAAGTACTCTCTGTAGTAAAGAAACATGGATGATATTGCGTACAGACTTGTTAATTGTGCTCTTGAGGAGCAGCATGTTGTTATTTGTGCTACTAAACAGGTTGGGACTGCTTGCAAGAAAAGTGTCACAATCAGCTTTATGCTGTAGAATCAGTGATGAGAGGCATCTTGATTCCATTCTTGCTGCATCTACAAGATGGTGAAGCTGGATGGGGATCGTATTTTGTAAGCTTTATAGTGCTTGTTACATTGTAAGCTTTAAAAGTGCTTGTTTTACAAAGTATTTTAAAATAGAATTTATTCTTGAATAAAAAATAAGGTTTTGCAATTAATTGGAAAAATTGTGGGCTGAAAACTTTCCTGTAGTTTTATATCTGCTCAATTTCTGCCTTTTTTTTTTTTTTTTAAATCTACGAGAGACTGAATTATAGGAAGAACAAATTTTTTTTAGTGAAACCATTATAGCTACAATGCTATTACAGGTCTGTTAAGTATTGTTTTTAATTCCAGTTCTCAAATGTTTTGATCTTATTCATAAAAGGTAGAGTTTTACAGTCAGAAAGATTAGTGCAGTGGAAAGGCAATACAGAAGGGGAATGGCAAAAGGACAAACAAGAAAGGAATGTTCACCCATCTCTGAGCAGATCTAGGTTTGTTGGGAAAAGCTCCACAAGGGAGGGATGTGTAACCAAGATCCTTCCCCAGTGGAAGTCAGCCCTGAAATGAGGTCTAAGAGAGGTGCAGCCAGGCTCCATCCCTTGCAGTTACACAGCTCAATTGCCGCCTTCATCTGTGCTCCCAGGGTTGACTGGGTCCTTTCCCCAGATGCTCAATCAGCAGTTCAGGCCGTGACTCAACAGTTTTACCATACAGTAGAGACAAGGCATTGTTCAACACTTTCCACTGTTTTGTTTACTGACTTAGGATGGTATTTTTACCCATCTAATTTTCTCCTGCAGAATCTTTGAATCAAAGTGTGTGAAATTAACTTCATTTTCCTCTGTATCAAACTCTTTCCAAATCACTCAAGCTACGGGCATGTTCATATGAAGTTAAATTATGTTGGTTGTCTACAGTGTTCAGGTTAAGAGAGGAGCAATCTGGAGTCCTTTAAAATCTGGACTATCTTTCTGAAATATTTCTGTTCCAGTATTATTGATATCTGATGAATCCAATTAAGCTGGATTTCGTGCTAAGAGAATAAAACGAGATTTTTAAAAAAAAATTTTGTAGTTTTATTTCTAATACACTTGAGTGTATTAGAAAACCATGAAATTAGTAAACCATGAAATTTCCAGTGCCAAGACTTTCAGAAGTTAAAAATTGATTTTAACAATGTCTTGATAGAATGGAGCTTCTGACAGTTGCTGAGAATTTAGCTTTGGCTTCTGTGGATCTGAGTGACTCCATTGTGGTAGAGAGGAGGCCAAGTAAGGAAACACTTCAATGCACAATACATGTGTGATATTTCCTCCTGATCCTGAAAATAAGATCCTCTAGCTAGGCTAAAGGCTGCTTGGCTTTTTAGCAGGCATGGCTGGTTCAGAGGGTAGCTGCAGATGGTAGCAGCAGCATGACAATTCAAAGGGAGTGAACTGTGTGCTATGTGTTCTTTTGGTGAAGACGTACTGATATATTTTCTTAATCTTTTCTTATTTTTATGACTTTCAAGTCAGGTTTGGAAGCAACATTTTATGCTAACTTGGTGTTAAAATCTGTATTCTTAAAATCTTCCTTACCTACTTCTCAGATGACTGTAAGATAAAGTGATCATTGTAAAAAGGCATACTATTTTGTATTTGAAAGGCTATTATGAGTAGTTGCTAACAGAAATATTGACAATGCTTAGGAGAAAAATGTATGCTTCCCATACCCTAAATTCTGGTTGCTACCCAATGTTTATTTTCAAGGAAAATTGTGTCTGATTGAAGCAGAAAGGATTTTTTTTTTTTTTTTTTTTTTTTTTTTTTTTTAAATCCTGGAATAAACTTCTTAATTCCTTAGACTGATTTTTTTTATTTTTTTTTTGTCTAAAATTTTTGTAAGAAAATGTAATCATTAAATGTATGTTTAGGCTTTTAGCATACCTAAAATACATATGTACTTTGAAAATTCGTTATGTATATTCTGAAGGATATCACTGAGAATTTAGCTTGTGAGTAAAATGGGTATATGAAAGAAAGGCTGTTTTTTCATTAGTCAGTATACCAGTTTATAGGCTTGTTCTGTTAATAGCTTCCATTTGGAGTCTGATTTACATAGTTATGAGGGTAGATTGAACATAAACCTCTTGGAAGTCTTGTTTTTTTCTTAAGCAGTGAGAAATAAAGGAACTGTCCTACCTCCTATGTGAATGGTATGAAACTTTCACTGAAACAGTTTCATGATCCATTTTCACTCCGGATCTGAAGAGGTAGAAGGTTTTCCAGTAATATCTAATGACATATGATGCATGTTTATGTACTATTTCTATGCAGGTACCTATAAGGAAAATAAATACTATTTTGAGTTAGGAGGGCAATGAAAAACAAGGGAATTTTCTTAAAATGATTGGTGGATTTAGGAGCACAAAAGTGCATATGAACATCTTTACTTTTTGGTGCCAGCCCCTGGCTTTGGTTGAGATTTGAAAATACCAGTGGGAAAAGGGTTATGCCTTCAACCTTCTGTTCTTGGAAATAATCATCTGTTACAGAAAAAAACTGTAAAACCCTTAAAATTGTCAATCTTTTCTTTCTTAAATTTATGTTAAGAACACATGAAGTTTTATGGTGTATGATTTTCAAGACCAAGTCTTAGTTACAGTTAATATTTTAGAGGAACGCGTATTAACGTTAAGGCAAATTACATCACAACCACTTTTCTTCAGACTAAATACTTTGGCAGTCAGCCTGAAGTTCCGCTTACCTTAGTGGCTCTTGTGCCTGTTTGTGGTGCAGCAAGGAGACCAAATATGAGGGACGGGGAAGATCAATCATCTATATGAGTTCTCTTTGTTTTAGAGAGAAGAAACAAAATGCATTATATTAAGATTCTTAGTGTTATTCACCTGCTTAAATGAGGAAAGTGGCTTGTGCAAAGCACCTCTATTAAATAAGCAGGGCATGTATGTTAACCTTGGTATTGACCTTAATTGAAGATTATGGTATTTTTCCCTGTTGTGAAGCCAGTTTGTGGTAGCATTTGAAGATGCAGGCTAAAAGGGAATTCAGATTATTTTCCAGATTTTATTCACTTCAATGAGGAATTGAAATGCTTCTAATCCCGGTAACTATGTATTTGTTTAACTATTGTTATGAAAATATTCCTTTAGAGGTTGGTAATACCTTTAAGTCCTCTAGATCCCTAAGAAGCTTATGGGTTTCTGTTAGTAATTTACATTGCAATTTTTAAAAAATTTTATCGAGTACGTATTGTTTTTCAGAGAGTGCTTACATGCTCAAACAAATGTATGCAGTCTGCCCAGTGAAAGTGATTTCCATTAAAAATGACCAGTCATACTGGGTGGAGTTAGTAGCACATTAATACAGTCATTTGAAATAGATCAGAGAACTGCATCATACAAGGGCCTGTTTTCCCAGTTCTGACCAAAAGCTGACCTGCATCTAATGAGCTTAGATGTCAGTATCTACCCTGTTGTGATCTGTAAGAATAATTTCATCTATTTTGATGGAATTGAGGTAAGAAATGTAACTTTCACATTTCTGCTTTTGGTAGACTTGTAATATCCCTGCAAGCATGTCAAAGTCCTACAGCATCATCTTGTCTGTTATAGGGTTGCTTCACTATGTGTTCCCCTTGTGGCAATTACTGATAGAAGTGTCAAGCAGCACATACTTCGGCTTGACTGCCATCAAGGCAGAATTCAGACAAATGTTCTATAAGACACCATGTCAGACCATTCAAAGCTTGCCAATTCTGTTGAGATTAAACGCCACCAAAATTCTTCCCCTCCACACCACAAGGCCTTACCTTCCAAAAGGGCTGCATTTTTTTTACTTGAACTACATTTTATTTGTGACTGGAAATAACTACAATATAACAATTAGACTTTCAGAAAATATTGCCCTACACAAATTGTAGATCTCTATTATAGAATATGATAGTAGGCTGATGGATGCACAAAAATTCCTACCACACTTTGTTCCCTAGTACTTCCCCATTTTCATTTGCTGTGAATAGAAGAGTTAATAGTATGCTAGAAAGTTGTATTTCTTGTTGAGCTTTCCTATCAGAATTCCTTTATTTCAAGCTGCCATTGCATGAGGAAGTGAAGAAGATCGTATGCTTTCTGTGGGCCTGTATATTTAAGTTTCCTGCACAGTGCAGGAAATAGTGCTTGTTTCCTGTAACTTTCATTGACATAAGCTGAACCTGCATGCGCCTATTATTTTTGACAATGTCTTTTTCTTTTTTTTTCTTGGAGTTTTTTTCTTTTTTTTTCTTTTTCAATCTAACTTGAAATCTAACTTTGAATCTAGGTTCTTGAAAACAAGGCCTAGGATAGAAAAGTGGGACATGATCTTTAGTTTGAGGAAAAGAAACAAAATATATTCTGATATTATTCCACTTCAGTGTAAAAGATAAGGCAAACTAAACAACTTACTGTACAGTTAAGGGACAAAATTCAAAGCATGGTTGTGGCCCTGTGCTGTCAGAGGAATAGTTACCACGTAGTATGAAAATTCTATGTAAATGTACTTCTGGAGGTATAAAAGCTTTCTTGTTGCTGTATTCTGTTCCTGCATGTGATCAACTAGATGATGATCTGATTATTTTATTACTTGTTAATATATTCAATGCTGTTCCATTGTATGGTAATTAGCATAACACTAAAAGAGGGAAATAAACATGAAATCTGAGAACAGCTGTGTGGCTGACATTTTAGGTAAACAAAAGCAATTTCTTTCAATGTTTTAAAATTGGAGTTATCTTATTTATAGCCTTATCAAAGTCAACAGAGGATGTATTTGGGATACATTTGTCTCATTTTGCGATATCTCTTACACAAGTGTAAGACTAACATATTATCACAACTCAAATATTTATAAGTATATGTAAGCACTCCAAAGCTTTTTAATTTGGTTTAACTTTTCATCAATAATTAAACATATGGAAATGAAATTTCAGTAATTTAATAAGCCTGTTGGTTCCTATAATGCACAATTTTGCTCTGTCTTGCATTGACAACCAAGATTGCAAAAAAAACCCAAAACAAACTGTCTCTCTTGATCTTTAAAAGGAGAGTTCTGATTCTTTCTTCCTTTCCTAGTATGATAAGCTGTAAGAACCAAAAATTATATCTGCTAGCACAAGGTGAGTTAAATACATACAGAACTGCATATTAGTATCAGAATCTTATGATTTCAGAAGCTGTTAAGATGTGACCTTTTATGAAAGATATTTAGTTTCTTAATTGCATTTCTTGTTATTTGAACCCTTCCCTTTCAATTGCATGCAAGAATTCTTACACAAGGTATTTATATGCAATGTATTTGTTCCTTTTTCTCTGAGAGCTGTTGGAGAGGGTCCAGAGGAGAGCCACAGAAATGACAGGGGGGCTACAACACCTCTGCTACGAAGACAGGCTGAGGGAGCTGGGCTTGTTCAACATGGGGAAAAGAAGGCTGTGGGGTGACCTCATTGCAGCTTTACAGTACCTAAAGGGAGCTTACAGACAGGAGGGGAATCAACTCTTTGAAAGGATAGATTACAGCAGGACAAGGGGAAGTGGTTTTAAATTGAGGGAGGGAAGATTGAGGTTGAATGACGGGGGGAAATTCTTTACAGAGAGAGTGGTGAGGTACTGAAACAGGCTGCCCAGGAAGGTTGTGGATGCCCCATCCCTGGAGGTGTTCAAGGTCAGACTGGATGGGGCCCTGGGCAGCCTGGTCTAGTATTAAATGGGGAGGTTGGTGGCCCTGCATGTGGCAGGGGGGTTGGAGTTTCATGATCCTTGAAGTCCTTTCCAACCCTGGCCATTCTGTGATTTAAAAAGTTCATTGAAAATACTCATTGCAGAAACATGATGAGATTTTCAGGATTACCAGCTGAGTTACTTCAGTGTCCCATTTGTCATTTCAAGGAACATCTGATTAAGACAGTTAAGAGTGAGAAAGGAGTAAGAGATTTAACAATCTCTTTGTCAGTGGCAATTGACAGAAGATTAGGGGTTGATTACAAAATATTTCCAGTTTTCTCTTAAAAACTGGCCATTTCTCAGATCTTGATCAGTTGACCTTCTTTCTCATTTTCTCCACTGTGTAGCTGTACATAATGGCATTGCCTCTAACTGCAATCGCTTTTGATCTTTAATCTTTTGATGAACATATTTTCTTTCTGAGGAACTCGGCAAGATAGAAAATTTATGCAAGTTATATTATGTTAGAACATTAATTTTTAGATTAGTTTTAATGGAGAACACTTTGCATACAAATTACCAGTAGAATTCTCCAGGCTGCTGTTTGAGGTGCAAAACATGAAGACAAATCTTTTAGATCGGGATGGTTGAGTATGTTTGATATAGACGGAAATGTGATGCATTTCCATCATTTATAGCTTTCTCTTTTAGCGTCTGCATGATACCGAATTTTATATGATGCTTATTCACTAACTCTTTGGCTTTATTTTTAAGGTGTTGATGTCATTTTTATTCAAGTTCTTCTTTGACAGCTGAATAGTGCCAATTGTCTATTTTGGACAGTTGCGGTCAGTTTTGGACAGGTGTTTTTTTCCTGAAACAGCTGAAAAGCACAAATGCTGAGTACTGTAGAAGCAAAAAATGTTAGTATTTCTCGATTAGTTAATATTTTTTTTAATTATTATTCTCTTTTGATGGTACCCCACTATCTAGTTTGTCATTATTGCTATAGGTAGAACTACCATCATCATCTACCTGCTTTAATTTAAGGTGAGTTCTGTGAAAAGCTTCAGGAAGTTATCCTTATTGACAGAGTTCTGTCTGCATCCTACAGTGTATTAATTCCCATGCCACAGCTTTTCTATTGAGAAACCACATGTAAGACTGATACATATTTATCTTGGTGATTTTTTTTGTTGTTGTTTCTCGTTTTTTTCTTTTATTTGTTTATTTGCTTTAAGCATCTCATCTAAGGTGTTAACGTGCAGAGTGCTTAATTAGAATTAATTTCAAATCATCCCCAGCATTAAGAAGGAATAAAAGCAAGGTTGCCTGCTTTGCACTTTTTCCCTGAACCTTATTTTTAAAATCAAGTTTAGCCTTGATGAGCCCATTCCTAAAGGAACCTGTTTTATCAGAAAATATAATCATCACTATGTCCTTCTGTGGCTTGCATCTTTCAACAGTCAAATAAAAGCTCAAATAATTGCATCTCCATTACATTGATATGTTAGGTAAATACTTGATATGTTTTATGTATCAAGTAAGTCTATCCAAAGGAGTGTGCTGTGCAGAGCTAGAACTGCCCTCTGAGAGAATGGCTCTGTGGGTTTAATGCTCAGGAGTGAGCCTGTAGCCTCCCGGAGTAACCGAGGGGAAGTAGCAGTGGTGTCCTCTGCAGGGGATGAGGGGCTGATACCGTTGGCATTGCAGTGGTTGTTCCCTCATAGTATTCCTTGTACACTGTTCACTATAGCTGCTGCACGTAGGCATGCTGTCTCTTTACATTAGTGGTGTATGCTTAATCTTGTGAGCTAAGTACTGTGTAAATTGTTCAAATGCATCAGTACACCCAGGGTCTGGTCTGTTTAAGCTGTGCTGAAGGTAAAAGTTATTGTGGTGCTTGGATGTTTGGGATTAAAGTCTCAAAAATCTGTGTTCACCTCACTCCTGTGCACTGCAGGTAACTGAGCTGTGGAAGAACTATAAATGTTCTCTGAGATCTAGATAAATTAGTGCTTCCCAGCTCAGATCAGAGTCCCAGGTCAACCCATTTTACCACTAAGCAAAGACAGTATTTTTTTGCAATTCTACTACTGAACTCTGTACTCTATTGTTTGTTTGCTTATGCTTTACAATTATCTTCAGAAACATTAAATGTGTGCACCTCCTGTCAGTGTCTTTTGTACCTAGTATCTTTGAGAAGGATGATGTATGAAATTCCTGTGCTCTTCTCCCTCCCCAGATGGAGTTGTATGTCTGTAACTCTCCTGGAGTTTTAGAAGTTTGAAAATAGTTCAGAAGCAATAGCTTTCATTTATCTCTGTCTAATACCACATGGAAATCAGTACAACACCTTAATGTAGAAATACAGCAACTTCATACTTTGATTATTTTTATGTAGAACTTCATGTAGCAACATACACTGTTACTTTTTAGGGTATCTGCTGTTTAGAGTTGCATTAATGGCAGTTTTCTGGGTGTCTGTTGGAATCTTAATGATTTCTGATGTTTGTGTATTTTTATTTTAATTAAGACAGGAACTTCATTTTGTCCTTGGACAAAATTAGCGATATTCCTTCAACTACAAAACTAAGCAACCCTACCTGCTCCCAACCTGTGGATACTTATTACAGCATATTTTTATGTACAGTTGTATGTTGCTATTTTCTGTTGATACTTATGGAACTAAATGTTTACTTTAAATCTTCTTGAACAATAATATTTCTTTCAATCAACATCTCTTTCAAACACAAAACTGCATTTTTATTTGCTACATGGAGTACAGACAGTATTTTCTTTTTCTTGGAATGTCTGGTGAAACCCTTGCACTCTCACGCTTCAGCACTGAAATGAGATACATAGCTTATGGAATAACAAACAAGCTTATAGTATTTCACAGAATTTTACTTCTTACTTGTGTGCCTTATGCACATCTGCGAGACAGAATGTGCTATTTGTAATTTTTTAATCTATGTTTTTTTTTTCATGAGACTGGTAACAATTTTCTATGTTAGCATTCTGGTATTTTTCAAATCTTTTATACACGTTCATTAAAAAAAAATGTGCATGTGAAAAATTGTAATATTTAGAAGGAAATGAGATATTTCTGAATCCAGCTTTTGCCCTGCAATTTTTCCAGTGAATTAATTTGGTTTCCATGTATGACATATGCTATGGCTGTTGACTGGTATTGTTTGTTCCCCCTACCTTTTTAAAAATGACTGTGAGGAACATTCAGTAAATTCCGTTCTTCAGTCACTGGTCTATTAAGATGGAATGCTACCGTGCTGTTTCTATGCATAATGCTCTCCAGGTTGGTTTTATGTAATACTCTATGGGAGTCTCTTATGAAGCTAGCCTTTGAAAATGTGTGAAATGAGAAGATGGGAGCCAAAAATATGAAAGATTGAGAGTTCATTGAGCCTTTCACGCCAGACAGAAGTCATTCATTATTTTCTCCCTAGATGAAGTGAAAAAGTATTCTTTTAACATAGTCAATTTTGTTTTCTTTTCCAAAAATCTATCCATTGTTATCATGTCCTATGAGATACTGTATTGTTTTATGCTAGAAGCTTTCAGGAGACTGTTTATTTAAAAAAATATAATATCATCATAGTAACTGATACTAGAAAATGTGTTAAGGAAATCAGATTTTTCTGGAAAAACCAGGAAGGAGGGAGGAAGAAAATAAAGCAACCTGAGAGCTAACAGGTTCTGGAGCTCAATTTAGATGTGGTGAAAGAGAAGGCAAAAATCAGATATTCAAGTTAGTGCTCAGACGTTTTGAAGCCTCTAAGACTCGAGACTGATGTGCTGGGAAGGGTTTATTTCTTTGGATTTTGATGTTATTAAAACAAACAAACAAAACAAAACAAACAAACAAAAAAAAACAATAACCAAAAGCTATAAATTGTGTTATTGATGTATAAGTAGAGCCTTTTCTCTTTGTATTTTATAATAGAGAAAAATGCAGTGTTTGCACTTAGTCAATAAACAAATGCAGAGATTTGACAAGAGGTGTGTGAAATACTGATTGTGTTCTTCTGTCACAAATGTTATAGTTGAAGTCATTCTGTCTCTTACTTGATTTTCAAACCTGACTGTGGATTTGGCCAGGTATCAGAAAGCAGAAAAGTGCTGATTGTGATATCAGTTATTCATGTGGATTTTAAATTATGAAATTATATTAAATATTAAGATTTAAGATTAAGGAAGATTAGAAGTCTTCTTTACTGTATGAAATTAAAGGATTGCTAAATCATCTTTGAGATTTCTATTAAGAATGATCTATTTTGCAGTTTCTTAAGCTGCAGATCATGTATTGTGTATATTCTACTCAAACTATTAGTAGAGGAACATTGATGCTGTTGTGCAAATTGCTAGCAAAATTCCATCTGTTCAGGAAAAAAATAAAATGAAAGTGGAGCACAGGCAGGGGAAAGTATGATGGGGAAGTTATTTTATGAGGTAAATGATAAGATGGCGACTTAATTTTTTTTTTATTATTTTTTAAGGCTAAAATGGAGTGTAATTTTTTTGAGTGTAATATATTGGAATTATTGAAGCTCAATATTTTGGTATGTTTACATTGCATTGGATTAAAGTGGAACGTAGTCCTATGTTAAATGTCCTAATCACCAGATTTGAGTAGCCTTCCAATACAGATTAGTATAAGAGAAAGTAAATGCACTTTAAGTGGTTGGAATTTAAAGGAATATTATGTTGTGTTATCTTTGGTAGCAGCGGACTTATTCATTTTCCCAGGGAATCCTTTGCACATTATTTTCCTAAATGATAAGCTTTTCTGTTCTAGAGCCTGTATGGAACTTAAGATTTGTTTTTAATGGTGCATTGGAGAAAACATAGTTTAAGCACTAGCAATAATTTCTGAATATCTTTCATTACATTAGTGGCTTTGCCATAGTATTTCACTACTTCACACAGTTCTCAATTTCCTATGCTGACAACAACTACTACTTATACTAGATTTTTTTCATAACTGTGATTTCAATGTAGTATTTCCACAGGATTCATGAGGCACTGGGAGATAAGTTTGAGTGCTTAATTAAGTCATGCAAATTTTCCTACCTGGCTGTTTCTAAGGCAATGACTTTTTGCTCTGCCAAAAAGTAAACGAGTAACTTCTGCCTGGTATTGACCAATGCTTCTCTGCAAATTCACAGGGAGTATTAGAGTAGTCTTCACGACACAAGAGGCAAGTGAACTGAAAAACCTGTGATAAAACCATAAAACAGCACCAGTAAAAGCAAAGAAGCCTATTAAGTCTCCACCAGGTGTGAGTTGAGCAGAGTGCTATGTGATAGTCTTAGTTCTTGGAATTTTAAAATGAGTGGTGTTGATCAGTGACCCAAACCTAGCAGATCTGTGTGTATTTAAACAGACTTGGTATTAGATCTGCAGTTAGTATCAGTAATATAGTTCCCTGTTCAGAATGGTTCAGAAGATTTATTTGCTTTGTATTACAAAGTCTAAGTGCTAAAGATTTCTGGAAT
Source organism: Lagopus muta (assembly GCF_023343835.1). Taxonomy (NCBI): domain Eukaryota; kingdom Metazoa; phylum Chordata; class Aves; order Galliformes; family Phasianidae; genus Lagopus; species Lagopus muta. Next base: position 72,967,408 of record NC_064434.1, read on the forward strand.
AAAAGAAAAGTACGACCTGAATCAAAGAATCATATCTATTTCCTTTGTGTCCCTCATTTTTCATTCTTCATTAGTTGTCCAAGATGGCCAATACTTTAGTTCAGGGATGTGAAATGTAGTCCTGATTTTTGAGTCTTTGTTAAGTTATGGATAGCCCTGCTGTGTTTTTTTTTAATTTATTTTTTACATACCATCATCTAAAAGTATTTTCTGAATTTACATGAACAGTTATGATTTGTAGAAGTACCCTATTGCTATCTTCATTTTCAGTTAGAGGCAACAGAGACAGAACATTTGCCCCAATACAGCTATTATCAGAAAAGTGAAACTATTTAGTCCATTGCCTTAGACCAAAAGCCATCTTTTTTTTTTTTGTTTCCTATTTCAGTTAATATTTCAGAGCTGATAGGCATCCACTCTCTTTTCCTCTGGTACAGCATTTTTCTGTCACTTTACACAACTTAGTGGTGGATAAGGTCAACATCAAACTGGGTTTTCTTCTATATATAAGGCAAGATGGATTCTGGAGTCAAGCAAGGTGCGGACAAGTGAACAGAGGAAAGATATACATGTAGAAATTGTTCATATGATTCTCTCACTGCTGTGATGGTCCAGGGAAGGAATGGATGCAACAATGGAAGATAATTTTGTCATATATGTCTGTCACCTTTCAAGAGTAGGATGATCAGTGCTAATTTTGAGGCAATGCAACATCTACAGTAGTCTGTTTTCATTTGACGGGGCCATCTGATTTTGTGTTAGTTACATAAGGGTAGTACAAAGTTCATGAGAATTTTAATGCTTGTCACTGGAAATAGTTGTTGTCAGGGAGAAATCCTTTACATCTGGGAGCACTGCTGACCTTCTGGAGAGATTATTATTTTGAATATTATATATAATACAAGCAAGCTAATATCTTCAGTTTTATTACTAAGCATGACAGTCTCCAGTTATGTTCCTAGCATCACATCAATCTTTGCTTGGAAAATGATTCAAATATTCCCTTTCTTTTCCCAAATACAGCTGCACAGCGATCTACTAGCAACCTAAATTGCTTACACATGGGAAAATTAACAGTAAGGAAAGCAAACAGGATTTCTCATTTGAATATATTGTTTTGGAAAATCTAAATTATATTACTTTTATTTCTCATGATATTATTTCCCTGTCAATTTGTTCTGTACTTAAAATGAGATTTGAGCTGACAGTTATCTCCCACAGCTTGTCTGCCACCATAGAGTGAAAATGTACATGTGGTTGATTTTCTCTTCATTCTGTCTTCTCGTTCCAAAAAAAAAAAAATGCTGAAGCTGAGAAAGAAGCATGACTAGAAGCATTTGCAAAATCTAGATGCTAAAGGGAAACCTCTTATACCAGCAGGATTTTCAGGGACTAGCTGTTCCTTTCTGGTTAAATTTACACTCTAAACATAGTAACTGTGGCCCTTTAACTTTCATTCCTTTTTTATTATTTTTTTGAAAATTGGGTTAGCTCTTTTTTTTTCTTCTTTTTTTCTTTTTTCCGGAATAATATAGTAATATAAGTGCCATACTGACTCAGACCTCTGGTCCATCTAGCCCTGCATTCTGACACTGATAGCAGAAGATGCTAATTCAGGATGATACATGAGCCTGGGCACTTTCTGCAATCTGCTGCCCTCGTATGTCTTCAGCATCCATAGATGTTTTGTTGGGAGTATTAGAGGGGAGCATCTGTGGGTGTTCTCCTCAGCGTGTATGGAGAAATTACTGACCACTGGTTTCTGTGATCCTTGTTTGTTCCCACAGGCACTATTTATTTATACAGCATCCTGTGAGAAATTTCAGAAGCAGCTATGAGCTATGTTTTAAAAAAACAAAAATAAACAAAGGAAACTTCAGAAAACAAAGACTCAAAAAGAAATTAGGGGAAACACTTAAGTTTTTTCTTATATACTTTGCAAGGATTTTTTCAGATTTTCCCACCTTTTCCCTTTGATTTCCAGTATATTCGATCTGTCATATTGTGTTACCTAAATGAAATTTCAGATTTTAATCTGAAGATGACTTTTTACTTTTAAATCTGTTGACTTTTTCTTTAAGGTTGTCTCCTTTATTTTCCTTTATTTTTTTCTTTGACCCTGGAAGGTGTCTGTCTGTTTGTGGTACTGCGGTATGTGGTTTCACCTGCACATCTAATAGAGTGATTCTTAAACAGGCTAGTGGATATCTTTCTTGATTTCTGGACCACTCAGTTTGCCTTTTTTTCCCCTTTGTTTCTTTTGACAGCTGGGACCATTCCCAGGTCATGTCCTTTCTTGAAGTTAATGTAATTAAAATAGAACATGAAAGCATATATGTTTTGCCATACTTTTTTTGTTCACTATTGCACATGCCAGTCAGTTGGCATTGGATGAGGTTTGACTTGCCTGTCTTGTTTGCTCTTCAGTTCTCCTGTTCATAAGAACTTTGTTGACACCATCTTGTGGTTTTACTGAGACACAACTTATTTCTTGTGCCTCGTGGACTTGGAAGTATTTCATAGAATCATTGAATGGTTTGGGTTGGTAGGGACCTTTAAGATTATCTAGTTCCAACCCTCTTCCTGTAAGCAATAACACCTCCCAAGAGACCAGGTTACTCAGAGCACCATCCAGCTTGGCCTTGAATGCTTCCAGGAGGGTACATTCACGATCTCATTAGGCAACCTGTTTCAGAATGCTAGCATGAAGCTTCTTGACTTCTATTTCCTACATAAGAAATTGAATGTAATCTTCAAAACATATCTTTTGGACTTGTTCTCTTCCTAAGAGTACCAACAGTGCTGATGATCATGAACATTTCTCTCTCTCTCCATGCCTATCTATCTGGCAAGTCCTCAGAGCTAAATTAGTTACGTGCCAGTCTCCTTGGACTTTGCAAATGATATCTGCCTGATTACTGAATCTGCCGTTGCTATCACAAGCTCTTACCTGTTATAGCAGATTCCCACAGTTTCAGGAGTCTCCTTGTTACAAAGACATGCTGTGATACCAGTTCTCAGCCCAGCACAAGCACTGTTACTGCCATGGTATTCTTCTCAACTTCATATATGGGCTTCGGTATAATAAAAGGTGCTAAAGTAAAATACACGAGGGACAGGACAGATATCACTTGCTGTTCAGAATGTGATCTGGGCTTCTTTCTGTGAGCCTGTGTGAACTTTTTTTGTGTGTCATCTAACAGTACATTAATTGGAACAATGACAAATGAAGGTGATCATTGGGTAAAGGATTTCTGTGCTTTGTAATTCTTTTGCATTAACTATTCATACAAAATAAGATGAGACAGCTCTGCTATTGCATTGAAGAAAGGTTTTAGTCTACTATTAACAGTTTGTCTTAGATCTGAACTTCTGAATAATTAAATTGTATTCTTTTCTAATAAATCTTGATGCTTTGAATTCAAGGAACATTTTTAACCTATGCCAAATCACTTGCTCTGACTCAGTGTATTTGTAACTAAAAAAAAACCAACAAACAATTTCTTTTATTTGCTGCTGCTATATTCTAATGTGTTCTGATACTGAAATGATGATTATTTCTTTTTGATATCACTAATTCCAGCACATTATTTAATACTGAGTGTGGAAATGTCAATCTTTTTTTTTTTTTTTTTTTTTTTTTGAAATTGCATAATGGGTGGGTGGAATCTTTCTGTTTAGCCAAGATACTTTTCTGAAGCAGAAAAAATCAGCCAGAAGATGAAAGAGGAACCCCTCAAAAAGTACATTTTCTTGCAAGCATATTAGGGTCAAATGCGAAAAAAGAAATGGGTAGGAGTTGTAGTAAAATACCGAAGTTAGGTAAGGAGTGAGGGACTAAAATATATCATCTGTAGTTTTCATTTTATCTAACACTGGTTGTATAAGTCTGGTTATGGAAAGAAGAGTTAAAAATGAAAAGTTAGGTTACTATGGGGGAAAAAGCTTGCTTTATTTTCTTCATAAACCTGGAAAATATTTTGCACAGTAGAAAACAATCAATGTTTTTTTGTTTTTGTTGGTTTTTTTATGCTTGTTTTCATTATTAGAAATAACTTATGAAAGAAGACAACATTGAATTAAATTAGCTCCAACTGTATTTCAGTGCATCTGTGCTTCACAGCATTTAACTTGCAGGTTTAAATTTTAGTTTTGTAAGTTCATTACTTAAAAATTATACTTAATAAAGACCTTACGACTGGGCTGTCATGAACAGAGAAAAAATTATTGGCATTAGTAATGCCTACATATCAGAGACTTTTATTAAAATGATTTTCCTGCCTTAAATATAATTATTTTTTTTTTTTTTTTTGCTATGCTGTGTCTGATATCACAAATGAAATGCATTTAAAATCTTAGTTACCACTGTTCATTGTACAATACTGTCACAGAATCAATGAATTGTAGAATGACTTGGATTGGAAAGGACCTTAAAGATCACCTAGTTCCAATTCCCTGCTATGGGCAGGGCTGCCCCCCACCAATTCAGGCTTTCTAGGGCCCCATCCAACCTGCCCTTGAGCACCTCCAGGGCACCCACAGCTCCTCTGGGCGGCTGTGCCAGGGCCTCAACGCTCTCTAAGAAAAGATTTTCCTCCTGACATCCAACCTAAATCTTTCAGCTTAAAACCATTCCTTCTCATTCTGTTACTATCAGATCATGGAAAGGATTGGTCTTCCTCCTGTTAATAAGCTTCCTGTAAGTACAGGAAGGCTGTGGTGAGGTCTCTCTATAGCTTCCTGTTCTTCGTGCTGAGTAAGACCAGCTCCCATAGCCTTTCTTCATGGGAAGAGTGCTCCAGCCCTTTAATCGTCTTTGTGGCCCTCCTCCTTTTCTGCTCCAGCAGCTCTATGTACAGGAGCAGAAAAAATTTCCCTCTCCCTCCTGGCCACCCCTCTTTCGATGCAACCCAGAATACTGCTGGCTTTCTGGGCTCAGTGAACAGTGCTGGCTCATGTCAAGATCTTCATTCACCAGAAGCCACAAGGCCTTCTCCACAGGACTGCTCTCAATGAGTTAATTTTTTGTTGTTGTTTGTTTGTTTTATTTGTTTTCTTTCCAATTTCCTTAGAAAAGAGAGGAAGATCCTCTTAGTAGGATCGGGGAGGCAAAGATTCAGAGGGGTAGTTGGTATATTCAACTTCGGCAGACTTCTGCACGTCTTTTAAAGAGAGAAATTTGTTTTGAGCCCGACTGTTAGAGCTTATTCCCTTGGTACTACAGATGAGTAACCTATAGATGAGACCAATGTTTTAACATTGTCATCGTTCAAATGTTGTCATCTAAAAAATCAGAATTATTTCCTCTCCAAGTCTGTCTCAGGTCTTTTGTCTGTACTGTTTTAAAAATTATGTTTATAGTAGGCTTTGCTTTCCAGAGATACTTGCATTTTTAATCCATACTTGGCCTCTGTGTTTAAATGTTCTCATTTCTCTTTGCCAGTTTTTTGGCTGATGGATACTGTTTTGATTTCTTTGGGTTGTCTGTTGTTCGGTAGTTAACTATTAACAATTTAATGTTAAATTTGCATAATAGCAAGAATGAGTTTAAGTACTTTCGTTTCAAGGAGGAGATGCAATTTCTTATGTGTGTGGAGGCGTAGAAAATGTAACATCATATCAAGAACGTTTATATTGGCTCAGTATCTTTATTTGGCCACTAATAAGGGTATTTTTGTGTTTTGCTATAGCAAAAGACACACAGTTTGCCATTAAAATGTAACTACGTTTAAGAATCCGGAGGTATTACTTTAATCTCCTTTATGTTAAGAAAAAGAAATGATGGAAAAAATAAAACAAAATGAAAGCAATGAACAATTTCAAAATGAAAAGTTTATCTTATTAACCCCAGTTTTTTGCCGTAACTAATCCGTAAGCCTTTCCACGAGTTTCAGCAACTCTCAAGTGCTAGGTTTATCAGCAGACTGTTCAGATAACTTTTTGCTTTTGTGGCTTTCTGGAAAGAATGCTTTAATTATTTCTTCTTAATTTTTTATTACGCTGAGCCTTAGAAGTTACTACTAGCATGCTTTGAAAGTCTTCAATAACAGTTCAGTGATTTTTTTTCTTTTTTTCTCCTCCTTCCTTGCTTTGTAAAAGGCTCTTTGCAATGTCGTATAGGAGGATCCTTGATTGCAAATGAGTTTATAGCATTCTTTGGTAAGGGTCCTGAATATTTGACATCTGTAGATTGCTGATCTGAATTTGTGGTAGGTAGTTGCAGTTGTGGGACAGTAGTTACAGAGTCCTCACAAGTTGAAAATCTTTCAGCCATTTGTTATTTGTTATTCAGTTATTTTGTATCACTGGATTATATTAATATTTCTCTTTCTGCTGCATCTTTTTCTCCTCCTCCATTTTTCTTCTTTATATTTTCTCTCTTATCAATCAACAGCTTGTAAATCTTGTACCTGTGTTTTTCAAGCTAGTAAGTCAACAGGGGAAGATCAATGGATTTTTTTTTTAAAACATTATTTTCTTGAGAACTGCTTAATATTAGCTAAAATATGGAAGAGATAATTTGAACTAGGACAACTTGAAGTGTAATAAACTGCAAGGAAACCACCATGACTGAGGAAGTCACTGTTTTTTATGATTACTTTGGCTTGCATCTAAATAAGTGATTGTATATGCAGATTTGCAGAGGGGACAATTTTGTAACTTGCAGATATCTTTTGAGCCTTAAATAGCAAGTGCTGGAGGAAGTGAGGTTGGAAGGATGTGAGAACAGTATTTTCTGCATGTTTGGATTTTTTTTTTATTCATCCTAAAAGCCCACACTTTATTTTATCAGTATATAGTGAATTAGGAAAACTAGAAATTTAATGTTAAAGAAATGAAGTGGGTTACTTTTTACAGTAATATAGCTCATGTTCATGTGAGAATTTCTGTGCTAAAATTCTAAAAACTGAGGCAGTTAACTGACCTGTAGAACTGAGACTAGAAAACCTGGAAATATTGGTGCCAACTTTGCCATGGCACTCCTGCCTACTAGGAGCCTCAGCCCTCACTGACAACACCTGCTCTGCAGATAGCAGAGAAGATGAGTGTCAGTGCAGATTTGGTCACTGGTCTACTGGCCTCTCTAAGATCTGCCAGTCAGGTAGACAACTGTAATGCTGTTTTTTGAAGACGTGAATGTTATCTCTGTGATAAAAACAGCTCTCTTTTTTGTCTTTTTTTTTTTTTTTTTTTTTTTTTTTTTGGTGGCTTATTATATAACAAGCATCTGAAGATAGGCATTAATTACTGTCTTTCAAGACTGGTTTAGATGGAACCAAACATCTACAATTTCTGTTCTTCCAAAATGCTGTGTTCTGAACCCTGTCTCTTTTGCACAGCAAGACAGGAGGCCTGTCACTACTGTAAAGGTGCCTGCAAGAATGACTGTCAGCAGGTAGATCACCAATGTGCTATGGTGGAGGCATATTTCTCTTACTGAAATAATGAAGATTGCTTGGAGTTGTGGATGCCCAAAACTTGAAGTGTTTAAGGTCAAATCAGGCCCTAGGAAGCCTGATGTAGCCTGCAGTAGCAGGTTGGAACTGTATGGCCTTTAAGGTCTCTCCCAACCCAAACTGTTCTGTGATTGTGTGGTTTGGCTTTGTGTTTCTGGTGAAGAGTGTCTTTGGGATTACCTAGGGATTTGTTAAAAGAGGAAGGAAGAGGCATCAGAACACTGAGTGAGACTTCCCTCTCACCAGCCTCCATGCAGAATAGGAGTCTTCCTGCCTGTGACTGTTATCGGAGATGGTCCACGTCTACTTGAACAGTTAAAGGAAACAGTCTCATCTGTACTTGCTTTTCAGTGTTATAGCAGTTTATAACCCAAAATGGAGGAAAATATTTGCTAAATTAGTTTAGAAATAAAATGGTATTCATAGAATTTGACACTTTGAAATATGCACAATAAGAGGCAGAAATTTTTTAATTGGAGATGTTTGAAGATGAGCAGTGCCAGCGTATTGTGGTATGTGCCCAGAAGATTTCATCAGAGGTTTATGACTCACAAACCCAGAGGTGATATCCTTTTGCCTAATACAGCAGTGTGTGCTGTGATGCTGCATGTGAAAGGAAAGGCCAATTAGTGCTTTTCATGTAGACAGAGCTGATATAAAGTACAGTTCTGTGCTCACAGAAGTGGCTTGTAATTCATACAAATATATTTGAAATGGCGACATGAAGATCATTGCCTTCCTGTTCATTACCAATGAACTACTGCTAGTTACAGATAGTCCATTAGTACTGTTAAATCTTTCTCCTTTTTTTTTTTTTTTTTTTTTTTTTTTAATTGAACTTTGTCACACCTCTGCATAGTTACAGCATATTGCCATCCCCGATGTTGGATTCCTGGTCTGGGTCTCTTAACAATTATTGAACTAAATTCTAATATTTAGATGATTTCTTGTTAGAAGGACTTCAGAAATGACACAAACTATCTAACTGCTGCTGAGTTATATTATTACCTCAATATAAGTACAAACTTACAGTGCAGGAAAATCCACCTCAAAGTCAAGGAAAGGCTCAACAGAAGACTAAGGGTCTAGTTCTTATAACTACATTAATATATAATTATAAGTTGTTATAATCTTTATTACTGATGAAACAGGTTTTCAGGAACCTAATTTTGAGAGCTGCATGTTTACGAAACAGTAATATTTTGGTTTCTTGAGAGTCTGCACATCTTCCTTTTTTGCCCCGTTAATTCCAATAGTTTTTAGAATTGTGTATGTACTGCTTCAGATTTCACCTATCTTATTAAATTATTAACTTCCACGACATGATAAAGTATTGTATTTCAGACCATAGTTCACTGCTGATGTAGCTTCTGTCTATATTTCCACTTTTTGACTTTAAATAAAAGCAAATAATCTTATGCTACTTTAGTAATGTAAGAAGGTCCTCAGTGGTAATAGAAAAGACTTTATCCTAATTTTTAAGTTTCATTCATTTTCTGCCATAAATGTTTATACTCAGAGATTCAAATACAAGTGGAAGTAGTTATTTGATGTATGCGATCATAACACATAATGGTAATGGCAGCATGACCTATTTGAGCATGTGGCTTAATTAAGATAAAATCTTGTTGATAAGGAGAGAAGGGACATGATTAGTGGCTTGTGTTCACCTTCCTGCAGCTCTGAGTGGAGCCCCCCCACTGCAGTCCCTTGCACTCAGTGGCTGTGCCCTTGCCCTGTGTCCTCACTGTGCTGGAAAGAGACTCAAGTTTGAATAACTGATGGAGTGGTTATGTTCTCCATCTGTGAAAGGTGCACAGTGAGGCACTGAATATTTTTGTGTTTGTGCCTGAGCTGGCATGGGCTTGCATGCTTTTTTTTTTTTTTTTTTTTTTTCTTTTCAGTTTTAACTGTGAATAAGGAAAATCTGGTAGCCTTTTCAGTTATTACTTGATAATTGTGAGTCTATTAAGTGTTTAAGAAGGCTGATCCGTGCAAGGAAACTGTTCCCCCATCTTGGTTCAGTGAGTAGTGTGGGATAAAGATCTGGAGTTTAAATCTATCCCTAGATGGCAAATTAGTGTATTCAGTGTTACCATATGAGAAGTATGGAGGAGGATGGTGGGACTATAGCTGCTTGCCTTTTTTTTCTTATGTCTGATGGTAATTTATCCTGTAAAGTATTGTCGTAGTTATTAGAGCTCATGAAAATATCTTATTACAAAAACAGCACACCACCACAAAAAAAGAAGAAACCCACACAGCCAACAACCCCAAAAAGCTCAGTGTTCATTTGGTGTATTTACAGGACAAAAAACGGACAGCAGCAATAGTAAGAAATTTTCTTACACTGTTTGCATTTGCAAGTTAAACAATCCTACTCAATATATACATTTTCACTAAACAGCTGTATTTTATCTGTAGCAGGTAAAAATATGGCTGGCACAAATGGGAACATCTAAATCCAATCATCAGTTATTTTCTGACATCAGAAAGATTTGCTAAAATGGGTACCTGTACAGGAGAATATGCCAAAAGACAGCGGCAGTGGTGAGGCAAAAATGAATCATCTCTAGTTCTTGAGAACCGGATAGAAAATTATCTTCTTTCAGCTAGAGGTCAGTAATATAGCTATAATAATATGAGAGCTCATTGAAGATCTCTGTGGAGAAGACAGTTTAAAACAAAATTTCTTTTTCTGCTAAATTATATTTTTTGTATTAACCATTTCTACATTAAAAATTTAAACATTTATGGGACAGAAAGTTATTTAAAAATGGCTTTTTTAGTACATATACATTATGAGAATAGGGGATCATAGACCAGATTTTAATATACATTTCTCTTAATGACCTCCAGGAAATATTAGCCTCAATTAATTAGGCTACATAGAACTTAAAAAAAATTTTTTTATAGGGAACGCTAAGATAAAAAAATGAGCAAAACAAGCTCAATACCATGGCTACTGAAAAGAATAGAGGGAGAACTCTTTCCTTGCAATCCAAACAAGAAATATGTTGTTTTACATCTTCTTTTATATGCTGTAGAGGGCTTTTTGTGGTAATTACACCTGTGAGAGCTTCTTCTGTGAGATTCTGAGCAGGTAAGGCAGGGCTGGTGTATATTTTCTGAGTAAATAGGGAGTCCTATTTCTGTGTAGCATTAAAAAGAAACAAACAAAAACAAACAACACCAAGAAACAAATTCAAAAAACACAGAATAACAAAAAAAAAAAATCCAAATACCAAAATTATTTATAAACAAAGGAATTTAGCATAACAATAGGTGAATTATCTGTAATTTATCCTAGGTAAATCCTGGTCAAATGGTTAAAAATGTTGAATGTTCTAATTTACTAAAGCAGAGAAAACATTTAACCAATTATCTTGAAAGCAAAAGAAATAAAAAACCATACAGAACAAAGCCAAGATCCCTTTTTCCACAAGCCCCCTTTCGAGAGAGGAAAAGTAGCAAATACTAGCAAACTTCAACAGTATCTACTCTGTGGTCAGTTTGTCTCATTGGAAGACTTGGCTGATTACTTGCTTTTGTCTGAGAAAGCCTTCTATAGTACACTGTAACAAAGTTGAAAACGTCACTGTTCATTTCTTGCTCAATAAATAAATATAGCTCAGCCAGTCTTCTAGCTGCCGTTCCCTTGCATTTGGTATGGAATCCACAAGAGTCTTCTAAGCTTAGCTATTGGTGCTTTGCTGAGCAGTGTCTGCATTACCCTCTGTGTCCTTGTGTGTGCTTGCTACCTTAAAGAGGAGAGAAGTGGGTTGAAATGAAATAAAGATTTTGAGCAAGATGGGCTCCTGAAACAGAGGTGGGCAGCATAGTGCTCAGGTAGCTTCCTTGTTTGTCCCCTAGAGAAGTTTCAGCATTTGTCTCAGTTTGAATACTAATTGTGTATACTATTTTATTGGTCCAAGATAATTAACAACTGTTTGGGAAGCATCTTTTAATTTTGAATGCGTGTTGCTCATTTGTGTGCAAGAAGCTGATGAAAATGTTTTTCAACAATTTAGAGTTCTAGGCCTTCCTCCATTTTTGAATGTGTTTTTTTTTTTATGTTTGGTTACAATTCTAATGAGAAATTTTACATAAGCACAAACCATTATTATTGTAATATTTTTGTAAATATTTACTTTCATGCCCAGACATCTATTTAAAATTTGCATAATTCTTAGGGATCTTAATCCTCCTGAAATGCTTCTTACTTGCTCACGATGGTTCTTGGAGAAGTAGCTTGTTTTCTGCCTCTGCCAGGGTGGTTGCTTAGACATCCTTAGAAAATTCATTCAAGTGTCCTGATTCTTAGCCAACAGCCAGCAAAAATGACAAATAAAGTGGTTTGTACTATATTTGTACATAACCTCTTCTTTTTAAACAGAGCTTATTTTAAATAGGAACATACTTCTGAATACAAAATGTTTCCAGTAGATGCAAGGATGTGAGTAACTGATAGAGCTCTGATGCAAGAAATTTTTGTATTGTAGATAGTTTTTCATTTTTAGTTTTTTTTTTTTTTAAATACAAAAACAAGACAGCAAACATTAAAAAAAAAAAAAAAAGCAGACAGGCGACAAACACGAAGTCAACCAAACAAAAAGTTAAAACACAAAAGCTGGACATACAAAAGTATGAAATGACGTAAACTTTCGAATTTAAAAGTGATTTTTTTTTTTTTGTAACTTCCTGTTCAGCCCTCTTCGGGGTCCCTGGTAATTCTTTTTCTCCTTCTAGGAAGTTAAATCTCAGCTCTTCAGGGAGATAGTAAAGTAAAACCACTGGGAATCTGTCCTCAGGGGCAGGGGAGTGGAGCAGAGCTCTCAGATCATTAAGGAAGCTTTCCCTAGAGCACAAGAGCTCTCCATCCCCAGGTGTAGGAAGTCACAAAAGGAACACAATAGACCAGCATGGCTAAACCAGGTCAAACTGAAGAGCAAAAAGAAAATGCACAGGCAATGGTAGCAGGGATAGGTAAACCTGGAGTGAGTATAGGAATGCTGCTAGTGCTTAAAATTTAATGAGCTGTAGCATTTGTATATCATGTTTCATGTCAGTGAAACTAGCTTTTACCCACAAATAACAGTTCTGCATGCCCCAAATGCCTACCAGTTTCTGCTACATGTGTGATACACCTGCAGTGCCTTCAGTATATACATTTGTTTCAGGCATGGTTGATTATATTTTACTTGACCAAAAAAAAAACAACTACCTCTGAAAGGCAAAGTTTGTGTATAGGCCATGAATTGAGAGACACCCCAGAATCTCTTGAGAGTTTGTTTCTGTTGTTGATTTTACTCCCATTTTTCAAGCTGATAAACAGAACTGAACAGATGTGTAAGTCCATCTGTGTAAATGGAACAGATGCATTTACCAGAAGAGATTTTCCAGGCTGCAAAATAAACATGTTTTTTACTATCTTTTTGAGTAAAATTGATCTCATTAAGACACACCTTGACTAACTTAATTTTCATATTGCCACTTCAGTAATGATTTAAATCTGATTTTGTTAGGTTTTGCCACCCGGTAGCAATATGTTACAGTGCTATATGTTTCTGCCAAAAGAAGCACCTTCCAGAATGCTCTCAGCATGTCACTGAAGTAAATATAATCAGTCTTAGAATGGTATATTATTAATGTGTTTCTTGAGAATGCAAAAAATGAGGACTGGAATATATGTGCTCTTAATATATGTGCTCTTTGGAGCTATTGGGAATAGGTGAACGGTTGGACTGGGTGATCTTTTAGGTCTTTTCCAACCTTGGTGATTCTATGATTAATTTTTTTTTTTTTTTTTTTTTTTTTTTGTCAGTTAGTGATTCTGCCTCTGTATTCTTATCACTGCACCTGTATATCTTTTAATTTCCCAGTTTCTAATGCATGTAAAAGACTCCAGGCTTTCAGGTCTCAGTCATCTGGGAAGTGTTGGGTTGTGTGAGAACTATGAAACTCAGAAACTTTTCTAGATTTGCAAATCGTTTCTGAAATTAAGTAGTCTAAGCGTCTCTTCCTAGGTGAGATCTTTTACTTCAATATTTACATTTTAAGTAATTTCAAGCTTCTAAATCAAGGGAAAGTTATTTTTTTGTTTTGTTCTAAGTGTGAGTATTTATACTGAATTGACTTTATCCACCTGTATCTTTCTTCACAAAGATATATATATATATTTCATTTTGTTTTGCATTTACAGTATTGAAATAATAAACCTTGTTCAGCAGATCATTTAAATTCTCTGTGTAGCCATACATATTCTTAAAATTTATGACAGCACATGTTAAGCTTTTCATGTCTAATTGTTCTTTGAGATGAACTCTAGAGGGTTGGAGACTAAATACAACCAGAAGCTGTTAATTACAGTAATGCTGAATTACTACTAATAAATGCATGCACAAATATATGTATGCATAAATCCAGTTCTATTATCTGTATGCTGTATTTCTAACAATATGCTCTGGTATGCTCTTTTTTGTTGAATATATTTCAGCATTAGTGTAAGAATCAATGATTTCTGATCTGTACTTTGCAACTGTTATTTAAGTTTTATTGTCTTACATTTGCCCATACAAACTGTATATGAAGAAAACAACCACGGTCACTAGAGGGGTTCCACAAGGGTACATTTTAGATCCAGTTGTTTTTAATGTTTTTATAAATGAGTAGGATGCGTGACTCAAATGCATGCTTATTAAATTTGCAGATTACACAGGAAGGAGCTGTTAACTTCCTTGAGGGTAGAGAGGCTTTGCAGGGAGATCTCAACAAATTACTGAGCTGGGCAATCACAACCCAAATGAAGTTTAGTGAGAATAAATGCCAGATTCTGCATGTTGAATGGCGCAGCTTTGGCTATATGTATGGACTGGGGCATGAGAGGATGGAGAACAGCCTTGTTGGAGGAGATCTGGGGGTTCTTGTTTGACAGCAGGTTAAATCTGAGTCAGTAGTGTGCCAAAAGAGCTGACTGTATCCTGAGATGCATGAGGATATCAATTTTACTGGGTGAGGAAAGGAGTTGTCCCACTCTCATTCTGCTCTGGCGCAGTCTCACTTTTAACACTCTGTGTAGTGTTGGGTGTTTCCATATCAGGATATAAAATTACTAGAGATCATTCAAAGGAGGGCTATGCAGAAGGTTTAGGTGGTGAAGGATTTAGCGGTCAAGATGTTTGAGAAGTGGTTGAGGTCCCCTGATTTGTTTAGCCTGGAGAAGAGGAGTTGAGGGGAAGCCTCATGGCAGCCTACAGCTCCTCTCAAGGGAAGCAGAGGAGTAGTGCTCATCTCTGCTCTCTGATGACAGTGACAGGACTCAAGGGAACAGTATGGAGCTGCATCAGGAGTGGGTCAGGTGGGGGTTAGGGAAAGGTTCTGCACCAGAGGGTGGTTGGGACCTAGAACAGCCCCAGTGGTCATGTCCCAAAGTGCTGAAGCTCAAGAAGTGTTTGGACAACACTCTTAGACGAAGGGTTTGAGTTTTGAGTGCTTCTGTGTGAAGCCAGGTTTGGACTAGGGGATTATTATGGGTCCTTTCCAGCTTAGGCAATTCTATGATAACGCTGCTTATGAGAAGCATAGAGGTACTTTTGACTTTCTATTTTTAATTTTTTTCCTTCTTGTTGCACTAGGGCCATATTAGTCTGCTTCTTAGGATATAATTAATCAGATCTAGAAGTCTGGCTGATGTAGTCACGTAACTTGTTTTTGTAGTCAAGAAAGTTCCTGAGCAGGCCGTTTTATTTCTGACCGTAAACAGAACCCAAAGAGGGCATCATCTTACACGCGGATTGCTGCAGTTAGGCTTTAGGATGTCTGAAGTTTGCAGCAATCCCACACTTCTTCCTAGGACATCAGGGTGTGTGGAAGTCCTGCTGCCAAGATTTTATCAGCTTTCTTCCCCTTGTTTTTTTCAGTTCTTCCTGCTCCTTCTAACTGTTTTGGAGTACATAGCAGAGCAGCTGAGAGATGTCCTTCTCACAACTCATGTCATTTGAGGCTTCTGTGGCCGACCATCTCCTGCCCCTCATCTAGGGGCTGATGGTGCTGCATGTGCACAATTTTAAGTTAATACAAAAACTGTGGAGAACTCTTATCTTGTGACTAATGACTTGAGGTCTTCAGGTTGCTAGCTGAAGTGACCAGGTAAGAGTTTGTTGTGATTATGAAGTGTTCCATGTGACTTGGAATGAAGTTCACACACCTGTACTCCTTTCCTCAGCTTTTAATGTAATTTAGCTAGGCAGAGGGCAGTTCTGGTTATGTGAAACCTCAGTCTCTACAGTATGTTTGATTTGTTTGCTATGGCATAACTTCAAATAATTATGCAAAGCTTCTATCAATTTTTAAAAATTTGATAAACTCATTTATTTTGAGTTAGTCTTCATGCTGCTGCTATTTCACTGAAAACATGGGGAAATTCTGTAGTATTAATTTCGTTTTTTACTGTTTGGAGAAGTTGCTACAAGTATGCTGAGCCTGAAATTCACCTCACTTGAACTGGAACATTTATCCAGTGGTTGTCCAGGCCTATGCTGATTATTGTAGAGCACGTGGAGGAGAGCAGGTACTTGCAGAGGGTGCTCATGTTTGTCTGAAATAATAATTTTGTGAGACAGTGTCTCTCCTTCTGGAAAATCGGTCTTGGCTGTAAAGGCAATTTAGGCAGAGTAGATGTAAATAAAAGCTAAATGACTAATGATGGTAGCTAAGTAGATTTACTTGGGTGAATTTTAAATGCCTTAAGTTCTGTGTGATGAATCATAATCCAAGTAGTATACAGGAGCTCAGCCAGTCAAAGGGATTTAGTGCAGTCAAAAATACGAGTAAGAGCTTGTGTTTCTTAGCCTCTTTAATACAGGGCTTGTTATCTGCCTAGCTTTACTGCTGCTTAAAAGTTGTTTAAATTAACTCTAAAATTAGAGTAAGGTAAATGTTGAAGTATAATTATGATCCAAGTTATGCAAAGTTATATATGTACAAGCATGTTTGAGGGAAATGTGAAGGCTTTTATGGGACTTTAACTTGTATTAATCTAATAGTACATATTAGTCATCAGGAATGAAGGAATGGAAAATGGCAATGGAAAGTGATATTAACGTGCTTAATTTTTACACAGAATATACTCTGATAATTCAGATGTATTACAGTCAAAAAAGTGTTGTTGTTGTGTGTTTTTTTTTTTTTTTTTTTTTTTTTGTGTGTGTGTGTGTGTGTGTAAATACAGCTTTTTTGTCATGAACCGTATGCAGGAAATTACCAAAATAATATGGCATAAAAAATTCAAACCTTGATTTCCTTTGGCCAGATGAAACTAATATTCTGAATCCCCTTTTATTTTGGAAATGTTATTTTCTTTTACTCATATTTCTTTAATTTCCAGTTAGTGTAATAGTGCAATTTTTAGTAAGAGTGTAGTTGATAAATGGCAGCCCATGAAAGCTTCATAGGGGAATAAAAATCTTAATTTTGATCTTTCCATTAGTGTAGCAATTTTAACAGATTTCTTGGAGGCCTTCTTGTAGTTTATTTATGAATATCTTAAGTTGCAGCTCATATCGTGACATGATACTACTTGTCTCAGAACTCTCTAATTACAGTGGAAGCAATGGCAATTTATTATATATGTTTCTTATTTCTAATATATGTAATATAACATACATACAACTTTTTATATCATATATGTAATACTGTATATGCTATGTACTGTATATAGTTTATTTACTATATACTATACAATGTATATATTATATATAATATATATAATGTAAAGTATTATATATAGTTTCTATTAAAAAGAGTGAGGAAAAATGAGATTAGTGTATGATTGTGAAAACAGTATTTGAGAATTTGTATTTTGATCTGTGATGAACATACATTCCAGTTATTGTTTGTTGAATGTAGTTTTAAATGTAATGCAAGACCATGAATTCCACTTTATAAATAAAAATAGCCGATTTTTTTTGTATTTATTTTTTGAGCTTTTACTTAGTCGGAAATAAAGCGAATCCCACCTTAATTCAGTGTCATATAGAACATATAGAGATTAATAGAAAATGTGTATAGTGAATATTTTTGTATACCAAAAATGAGTATACAAATATGAATTTGTGGTTTATAATGTTTGAGTTTGTGCTTCTGCATAACCTTTAAGGATTTGCTCATGAAATTTAGAGTAAAAGCAGTTGAAAGATACTCCTGCTGTTATAATATTATTCATTCATTTATGATAGCTGGTGAGTTTGTTCTGAGGAAGAAATGGGAAATAAATTTAGACTGAACATTATGCTCTGACGTATGTGAGTTAAGAAGTATATTTTTGCACTTGCTTAGTAACATATTTTTGGGACTTTGTTCACTGTGGCCTTCTGTCACTACATATGATTAAAATCTGTGAAGAATTACCTGCTGGTGTGAGAACCAGGTGGCAGAAAGCCTCTTTACTAGCTATCTGAAGATTTACTGATTTGTTGTTGTTGTTGTTGTTGTTACTGCAAGATGTATTGTGCCAGTTGAATCTCGCAGCTTTTCAGCTCCGCAGTAATGCTCTGAAGGACTTGAGATAAATGGCTAGAAATGAAAGAGTATCCTTCAAGCTGGGGTAAAGAGAAAATCTTTGTAAACCAGACGTTTTTATTATTTCAAAAGGCAGGCTTAGTGCAGATGCATCAGGATCTATTTATAGTTCTGTAAATATCAGCACAGCTTTTAATAACAAGTCTTCTACTGCAGCGTGCCATGCTTTTTTATGCAGGACTCTTCACAGCAACCAAAATAGTGTTATTTTTCATTCTATGAAAAAGAGCACAAAGCAACAACTGTTCAAGTTGCTACTCATTTTTTGTAGGTTTTCTTTTTTTTTTTTTTTTTTTTTTTTCCCTCTGGAAGGGGCATTTTTTGATATCAGGTACTGATTGAGTGGTGGTCAGTTGCAGCACTTAGTAAAGTACTTAGAAACATATAATCTGCTGACTAAAATCTGTGTTTGCTTGATGGTTTGGACCTGAAATCTGTACCAGGAACTTGAATGTTGGCAGATCCTTCGTGACAGCAACAGTGTAACATACAAAATCTGTTGTTCTATATGATCATTTTTAGGTGGAAATAATCTAGTCAGGTTAAGACTTGCTTAAGTGTTTTGACATTCTGTGTACTGAGGTTTGCTTAGAGATGTGCCTGTTTCGGGCTGCTGCAGATCCAGCCCCATGTAAACTTCTGTTCCAGAACTTTTAACAGTTGCTGAGAATAACCCTTTGGTTTCAGAAACTGCTCAGGAGCCAACTTGGCACCTGAGAAAGTATTTTTGGGTTGAAGCACCTTCCTGGTTGCATCTGCATTTTTTTGGAAAACACTTCTGCCACTTTATACCCTCTAGATGCATTCTTTTCAAAAATAATATAAGGTAAACGACACAATTGTTGTGGGGACACTGTTGCCAAGCAAGCCCCATGATCACAGCATGTCTTGTGATGTGTCAAACAAGAGGAAGATTTGTTAGTTCATAGCATTGCATTTTTCCTAAGACATGTCAGGCTGTTGACGCAGTGGTGTGATTTACAAGCTGTGAATGGCAGGTAGCAGAATCTCACAAAGCAGTTGGATGTAAGACAAGTTTGTATACAAAACAAGATATAAAATAGATGACTGATTTACATGGTTAGACATCTGAAAGTGTTGGAGCAAGACTTTCTGGTCTACTTAACAGAGGTTCAAAGGTGGGTAGAATACTCTCTCCTAAAATGGAAATTATTTTTTGTTGCGTAGTATGTGAAGAAACGGGAACGTGATAGGTATAATTATTTGTTTGTATATGTGATTAAGATTTGGACTTTCATGTGTTGTTAGTATGCTGTAATCTGGTAATGCAACTTAGTGGGAAAAGACCCCTGATTTCTTTTTCTTTGTTTTCTGTTTCTTGAATACTGTGAGCTTTTTTGGAGACACTGTTGCAAAAGTGAGTAAAACACTCTTGTTATCCTGATTCATCCCTGGGTACATGGGAAATGACAACAGCTATTGGCCCTCTGTTCCTTTCTTCCCACTGCTTGTTGTGGCAAAGTATTTGCTAGAGTAGTCATGAGGCAGAGAGTTCTTCAGCTGAAAAAGCCTCTCTGAAGTGTCTAATTTTTTTCTTGGTGAATGCTTCTTAGCCCTCAGTGCTTTATTGCATCCATTCAGTATCAACAGCCAGTTCTGTGAAGTAATGCCATCTTCATCTGTCATGATCTACTGAGCTGAAGCCCGTATGGCAGAGAGTGGATGCGACCATCAGCCATCCCTCAGGTCCTACAGCAGGGCACACGCCATGACCTGTATACTCTTGTCTGTTCCATGGACATCTTTGCTCTTGTAGCTTCCTTCTGAAAGGCTGAAAATTCTCCTGAACGTGGATTTGAAAACAAAAGTTTGAAAATTGGAGATGACTGAAAAAATAATGAAAAAACTAAACAAGTGAGTGGCAGAAGGTTGAAAGAGTGTATAATTTTGTGTGGAACAGAAGGAAGAGATCATCATGCAAGTAGTGGATTATAAAAGTGAGGATAAAACAGACTTCAACTGAGGATTATTTCCCAAGAGATGTCTGGAAGGCCAGAGGCAAATGTGTATTTTTTTCAGAGATAGTTTAGACAGTAAATGAAAAACAAGAAATAAAGTTTCATACTGAAGGCAGAATGGTAATGTGTACCTGGTGAACAGCTGCCATATGGAGCTCTGACCTGCATCAATGTGGAGAAGGCCAGTCTCTTTAATGGGAGATTTAAAATCTCCTTTATAAATAGTAGTGAAAGTATCTGGGAATTATCTTTTTAGTGTTATTGCTTGGATTTTCACAGCAAAATACACTTTGAATCCAGAGCAGTGATGTGAAGAAATCAAGTTGGATGATGCTTTTGTGGCATTTTAAGCTATGTTGAAAATTCATGTTGTTAATAAACCTTTTGGAATTCTTTATGGTATGCAGAAAAATCAATTACACATCAAAGATGCTCAGAAGAGAAGTTGAGAACAACAGTCTGAGAGAATATTTCAAAATGGAATTAAAAAGTCTAGGAAGCAAGAATTCAGAAAGGTGGTAGACTTATCATGGTGATACGAAAGCATTGCATGGGAAATGTGTGAAGTGAGAGGGTGAATCTTGTAACTTAAAGCAGCTTCAAGATAAAAGCTGGGTAAAAATACATTGACAGAGAATTGGAAACAGAGAGAGATTAGAATGAATCTTTAACATCGCTCCAGAAAAACAAAGATAACACAGTGGCAGATGAGTCTTTTTGGTTGGGAATTAGAGAGGAAGAGCTCTGTGATCCATCAGGTAGCTGTGAAATATCAGCGTGGTAGAGAGCACTGAAGGGGAATGAATCAAGAAATACTGCTGCAAAAAGATTAAGGGATGAGAAAGTGATCTAGGATTGAATGTGCAAACTCAAGCAGATGGTGGTGTTACTGACTTAGCCTCCTGAATCTGCTCACAAGATAAAAGTTTGAGAGCTGCTGAATATATCTCATGTATTCTTGCATGAAATGGATGATCCGGAGGGGAGGCAAGGTATTCATGGCATGAGCTGGGGAGAGAGGATGTGTTGTCAACTCCTTGCTCTGTGGAACCCATTATTGGGGTGGGAAGAACACAACAAAGGGGAATGTGTTCAGTTTGAGTCTAAGTACTGCGTAACCTTGGAAAAGTTGTTTTGATTGTTTGATTGTTGCCACTTGTTCAGAGCAGGCTTGTGAAGTGCCTGGCTCAGTTCATTAATAAAACGTTCTTGTGTTTGCCTGCGGAATCTTGTGGACACCTTTTCTAGTGTGCTGTCACCTCTCTCTTTACTGATACACCAGCAGAATCAAATATAGCGATGATATGTCCCATGCTGTAATCATGCCCTTGACTGCAGAACAGGAAGCTTGGAACTAGTTAGTGAGTGAGGGTGTACTGTAATAGCATTCTTACTGAATTCCTAAATTATGTGGAATTACATCAGAGAGAATTTGGCACGCTGGAGCTTTTAAAAACCTGGAAGCAGCCTGCCAGCTGTTCTGTTTAATTTGGTAAACATACTTCTTTGTAGATGTTTTCAACCCCTGTCACCTGTCAACTGTGTCAGATACAGAGTTAGCCACTGTTAACTACAGTTAGATACGATTATTATTAGGCACTAAAAGCTGAACTTGGCATTTTTTAGGATTGTAGAACTGCAGAGATAATTGGTGAGCAATAATAAAATGAGTCATCTTGACTGGAAATACGTTCATCTGCAGATGTATTCTTGGTAGTAGAACTCAATCAAGAACAAATACAATAGCACATGCAAAGGCAAGGTCAGTGTACACTGAAACAAACTGTGACACTATTATATGCTGATCCAGTGGAGTACAGAGCCAGAAGAGGAAACTGAGTATTGATAGTAAATCAGTTTCAGTTCTGTGCACGTTTGATACCACTAGAGGGTGCTCTATTTGAGGATGTTTTTAGCTCATGCAGTTGAGTGTTCTAGCCATCCGGCATTATCACTGCAGTGCTCAGGTCAAATGCACTCATTTGTTTCACAGTGCAGTAGTTAAGAGAACACAGGTGCTCATATTACACAATTGTACTGAAGTAACTCATTCAGATTTGGTCTTCTGCCTTGTGATTGAGTGTTTCATTTCTGTCTGGTGGCTGTGGAAACCATTGACTGGGATGGGTCCTGTGCCTGTGACAGTTTGCTCAGTGTTGATGTGCAAGCCCTAGGTAAACTCTGCTCTGCCACAGCTCCTCACTCTATTTACACAGGTTTTTATTTTTGTGTTGTAGATAGGGATTTATTTTTGACAGGTCCTTTGTATCATTGTTCTCTAGTGAAAACTTTCTGACAAATGCTGAAAGTGAATCTACATGACTCACGGTTTTTACGTATGTATATTTAAATTGCCACATGTCTTTATTACTGCAGATCAGCATGACATTGCTGGAATCTGGCAAAATTATTTTGATGAGTAAGTTATAGAGCTCTGGGAAAGGAGGAGTAAATAAATTGGTTATTGTACTAGCAGCCTGCTTCCTGGTACTGTAGCAAGAGCTATTAGCTTCTGGTCCTCTAGAACTCCATCTATTTTGCATGGGATTTTCTGTCTGGAAGGTTATTTCCTTTAGAATAACATTGAATTCTTATGAAATTACTCCTCCTACAGGATAAAACTAAAACATGTACCATAAAATGTATCTGGACTAATTACAGTTATCTGATTGGAAGAATCTACTCTCTTCCTTCTCATCCTACAACAAGTTAGGCTATGCATAAATCCTTCAGTATGCTTTTAAAAATCTTATAATGATGTTTCTAAATTGGTAGTGAAAATTCTTTGCTGTTCTCAGAAAACTTCTTACCAGCTATTCTATACTAACTGTTTATATCTTACTAACTCTTTACATTGTGTGTTACTGACAACCATTTGCTTTTCGTATAGCTGCCTAATGGTGTTGACTACTGATCACTTTTTGATTCACCATAACCACCAGATCCTTCTCCACTGCAATGTTGTCTTAGCATTTCTTTTTATCTTGCATTCTTATGTAAAGGATGAGTACTTTCTGAACAGTGTTTTAACTTCCTGAAGGCTGTGATGCAACTCGGAGGGTTGTAGTATTGTGGCTTAAGGTATGATGTGGTAATTAAAAGTTTGGGCCCTTTTCTTATCTCTGTCATAGGCTTCACTTGCATTCAGCTGCCAGAGCCACCATCCTTAATAGGATGGTATTTCAAAGAAGAGCTTGATAATAGTTTGACATTAGTTGGTCAGTCAAGAATGGAATGGAAAAATTAAGTAGTATTAAGCCTTGAGCATTTGTTTTGTTGGTACCTCTCATAGGATTGTTCACAAGATAGTTAATCTATGTTGATAGTGATTCTTACACATTATGAATGTAGTAGTTAATGAACTCTGTGCATCTAGGCTTCTGTTCCCTGTCAGCAGGGATTTTGAGAAAGAAAAGCTCCATCTTAATGTGTTACTTCTGCTTTGCTACATTTTACCTTCAAAATCACGCAGAATGAAACTCTTGGGCAATAAGTATTAAAGCTCCTATATGTGCTGAAAGTTGCCTCCAGTGCATACTATTCTGATGCTTAACATTAAAGCAAAGATGATGTTGCTGTTGTCATATGTTGAAGTCATATCACAAGGGTCATTTCAAGGGACTGACTTGTAGATCCTGTATGTGGAAGTCTTGTACTTGATGGTTTATTGAACTTAGAATCTTTTATTCTGTTTTATAATTTAATACTTATTCCAACACAACAAAGGGAAGCTGAAATAAAGTTTTTAAGTCGAGGAGCATTGTACGCTTTTTGTTGGTGGAAAGCAGTTTGTACAGGTTTTATTTCTAATTGTAACCTACTTTTAAAGTGTTCTTGGCACTGAAGCTCATTGCAAATTTCAGCTGCACAGCTGAGCATTAAATGGGATGTGGTGAAGCATAACGCTGCATATGTAGAGTTTGAGGAAGCTATTAAAGATTGAGCTATTAGAGCCTGTGCTGAGATCTTGATTTGTAGCATGTGTAAATTGATGGAAATATTCCACTAATTGCAATATTTGCTATATAAAACAGCACTAGAAGCAAGTTGGAACATACAAGCAGAACTTAATAGTTTCAACCTTTGAATACTTTATTTTGCAAATGTGACATCCAGTGTCCTTTATGCTATTTCAAAATTTGTATAATCTCATAGAGAAGTAGAACAAAAACAGTGTAGTTGACAAAGGTAATTGTTTCAAGGGTCAGATAAGGAAAAGTACAACAAATTATTTAAATTAGTAGAAATTCACATTTTACTTTACTGCATCCTCTGTGAAGGAGTAAAGTATATAATTATATTTTAAAAAAAAGATAAATCAACTGAAATAGCAAAAAAAAAAAAAAAAAAAAAAAAAAAAAAAAAGCTTGTTTTTGTCCTGAATTGGAAGCAAAATGCAACTGAAAAAGTCATGAAGCACTTTGGACTGAAGCACAGAATTCTGTAGTTTAAAAAAAAAGCATAATTATTGAATGTTTAAGATATTAGAACATATAAAAGGGGTTGGGGGAGGGGGAGCAACCACCAACAAACCCAAGCAGTTTTCAGAAAAATAATCAAAATGCAAAAATTTTATCATCAAAATTACCTGTCTGTATCAAAGCAGTGCTAGCACAGGTAACATTGTAGATAATGTCTACCTGTGGCAGTCAGTTTTGGTCCTTTAATAGAACTGGTATCTTGAGAAGCTTGAGCATTAGTCAAAATGGACCACAGGGGAGGTGTACATTTTCAAGCTTTAATAGGGCAAAGAGACACACTGTATATTACAAGGAAATATATTCTGTGTTCAGCCATAACTTGAAATTGCCAATCCTGTAAAAATACACCTAGTCAAAACATCCCTATTGTAAAGATGAGGGCGTGCTTTGTTTTTAAAGAAGCTAACCTTTTTCTTGACTGGGTAGTATGTGTTTAATGTAATCTTGGAAGATTTGAATGGATTTTACAGGAACGTTGAATAACCACAGATAAAAGTCGATGTTATTAAGGAGGTTTGAGAACTTGCTGTCTTAATCATGCACTGGCAGCAGCCTCATACCCTTCAGTCAGTAGTCTGATCTACTGGAATGCAGTTCTGAGCATGCACTTCACCAGCTTATGGCTCCTGCTGCTGCTTTGATTTTAGGGCACATTTTTAGACACTACTATAATGTGGGGAATTTATATATTTATTTATAATATATTTATTTATAGTATCTTCTCTAGGTCTTTTTTTGTTTGTTTCTGTGGATATATAAATTTCATGAAAATATTTACATAGCCCATAGTGAATAGATGCAATAAGAATCTGCTAGGCTTCTAGAAGCTGTTCTTTCTTCAACAACCCTCCTTGCTTTTCAAAATTGGATGTTTGAAAACTACCAGGGCTTTGTAACATACACAGAATCTACCTATTTGTTCAAAATGCATCTCCGAGACTCAAAATGATAAATGCAGTTGTGCGATTGTCAAAAGCTCATGCTTGTTGAGTCAGTGCAGATAACTGACATAATGCAAGCAGAATGTCTTTCTACTGGAAGATATGGTATCCTTAAAATTATGAGCTGATGTACTGGCTGACACAAAAGGGTTTATTGGGATTAATGGATTTAGCCAAGATAGTGCTAGGGTGGGAGAATAGCTTTCTGACTCAGGTTATCAGTTTAGAAATCTAAGTAATGATTCTGTTATCCCTTTGGTAAACTCTGTTACTATGGGCAGGCAGCATCATCCTTGCTCCTTACTTCCCGTTTATGGAACAGAGACGATTGTACTTCCAAATTGAGAAGTGTGGTTTGACGGAGTTCAAATCCTGACCAGGAGAATAAATGAGAATAGTTGGAAGAGCCATCTAATAAAGTACCTACACTAAGCGAGTAGCTTTTCAGGGTGTGTTTTCTTCTTATTTGAAGTAAGTGGAGAAACAACAGGCACCAGACTATGTGACTGTTATGGTTAATATCTTCCACATCTGAGAATAAATGACAGTACCACTTTCTACACAGAACTTGTGGTTACTGGCACTTAATTTCTCTTAATCTCTTGGTAACATTTTTTTCCTGTATCTGAAAACAGCAAAACAAAAACAACTCAAGGCAGCATCTGAGCTTAGAAATGAAGGCTGCTGTGGTTATAGCAAATTGCTGTGGAAATAATAACAAATCTTCCGGTTTCCATGGAGGAAACTGTTGTGATGAGTATTGTGAATTCACGTGAAACTGAAGTGATGAGTATTCAGCAGAACAAGAATAATAGAACTATCTATCAGTCTGTGCAAACATCTGAAGGGCTTTTTGCTATTGCCCTTTTTTTCCAAACTCCTTTGGCATTTTTTCTTTTAAATATAGTATATTCCATACAATTTGGCTGTTTTGATTGTTCTGAATATGAACCTGAAAGTGCGTGCCATTTTGTCAGTTATAGCAGTGTGTATATATATATATATATATATATACACACACTATTTTTAATTAGATTTTGTTTAGATTGAATATCTGTTAACATCATTCCATGGATGATAGTGATTATCATCCATTAATGCCATTGTTTATTGACTTGTATTATGTTGACTAATTATGTGTACTTTACAGCAAAAGAAGAAAAAAATTTTATGGAAATAAATTGGGAAAATTTGCACATCAGGGATTTTAGCAGTTGCTCTATTCCTTTTCTTAATTTTCCAGCAATTGTCATCTACATAATGTATGTATGCTTGGTGATACTGTGCAGTTGGTTTGCAGTCAACTTGAGCAAGCAAGGTTATAGTGCATTAGATGGTTATCTAAAAATAAGTTTATCTAAAATTAAGTCTTAATTCAGAACTGAATTATATTTTTGTAGCTGTCAGTATATAAGGATTTTTGCAGGTAGGCTATGTAGAAATCCTTTCAGACTTTCTTTAAAAGCAATGTGCAAGGGGAGAGAATGGGTGGTACATACACTGATAGAGATTTGTGTATGAGTACTGTGTCCAGTTCTGGGTTCCCCAGTACAGAAAAAGACAGGGATCTCTTGGAAAGAGTCCAGCGGAGGGCCACAATGATGGTGAAGGGCCTGGAGCTTTTTTCCCTATGAAGAAAGGCTGAGTGAACTGGGTCTGTTTAGCCTTGAGAAAAGACTGAGAGGGGACCTGATCCAGGTCTATAAGTATCTAAGGTGTAGGGGGCAGAGTGGCAAGGCTGGACTCTTTTCAGCAGTGTGGTGATGGGACAAGGGGAAACGGCCAGAAACTGCAGCATAGAAAGTTCCGCACAAATGTGCACAAGAACTTCTGAGGTGAGAGTGACAGCTGGAACAGGCTGCACAGGGAGCTTGTCGAGTCTCCTTCTCTCGAGACATTCAAGAACCGCCTGGGCACCTACTTGTGTGACCTGGTGTAGGGAACCTGCTTTGGCAGGGGTGTTGGACTTGATGATCTCTGGAGGCGCCTTCCAACCCCTACGATTCTGTTATGTAGTAGATGTATCAGTCTCTGTTGTCAAGCTCTGTTGTCAGCCTCTGTCTGTGGAGGTACAATGTTGGCATTTTCTCCAGCAATGTTTTTTTAAAGAAGGAGTTATAATTATTTTCATTGTTTTGCCCACTTTCTCTAATCAGAGAATTGAAATTATGCTGGGATTCAGTTCGGTTTGTGTTTATGGATAACTGCTTCTAATTTTTAGCAATGACTTTTTATATACTTCCCCAAGTCAGAAGTATAACCACTGTTCTGTTTTTGTTTTTTTTTTCCTAGGATGATGAAGTGGTTCTGCAGTGCACTGCAACTGTTCACAAGGAGCAACAGAAATTGTGTCTTGCTGCAGAAGGATTTGGCAACAGGCTTTGCTTTTTGGAATCCACGTCAAATTCTAAGGTACTGCTGCCTATTTAATATGTTGTTTTTGGAGCAAGAATATGCTTATAATATGCCAGCTTTGATGTATTATACACAAATCTGTATACCAGAATGGACAAAAACAAATCTATCAAATGTGTAATGAATATTTTATTCCCCTTTGAAGTTTAATCAACTCTTCACGACAGCGCTTTGCTTGTATCCTAGTGCTGTGTTTTTTGTTTTGGTCTGCCTTTTAAACTAACTAGCGTCAGAAGTCCATTTTAGCAATGTGCTTGTTATTTTGGTTGCCAGAACTCAGTACAGTACTGCAGTGCAACTTCTATGCACTTCAATACAAAGATGTGTTTGGTTTCTCTAATTTTTGGGCCACGGGAGAGAGTGATTATTCTACTTGCGTAAGTTTGCATTCTATGCCATTTACGCTGACATGATTATTACCTTAAGCTCTTCTAACTCCCTAACCTAGTAGAGTTTGCTATCCAATCCTGCTAACTCTGCCATATACACAATAGATACAGTATTTTGGGGGGGAGGGGAAGGGAAAGCATAATAAGGTTTTGTATTTCACAATTACGTATGCTCAAATAAATTTCAAAGAATACAAAGAAGTGCTGCCTTAGGGTAGAACTAGTTTTGTGACCAAAAATAATGGTTATACCTGGACTTAATAACTGTAGAAAGGCAGGAATGTTTCTTGCTTGCTTTTTCTTCAACTACAATAAAAATGTTTGGTGAGAGAATGAAATAAAGTTAAAGTATCTGAAATGACATCTAGAAAGATTTCCTTCCAGAAGTGATGTTTTTTTAGCTTGACAACTTCCATAACATCCCTTTGATTCCCTGGTACATTGCAGAGTAATGCTTCATTTTCTGTCTCATCATTTTGAATGCATTATTCATCACAATAAATTTTTCACTAGGATATTAATGATTCATTGTAATATCAGAGATCTTGATGAAATCATTCATGCTGCCCTGTTTCAAGTGAATCTTTTAAACAATAAAAATGTGCCGGGATGGAAGATGTTGCAGTGCTAGTTGCATGTAAGGCCAGAAAAATCTATTATTTGAATTTATCATCACTTGGTAAATTTGGATGTTAAATCTACAGTCTCTCTCACACTACATAAAACTCACGAACATTCTTGTCTTTAAGAAATACAGTGTAAATTTCATATCAGTTTCCTGTGCTTACTTGTTCACGTAGTCTTTTCTTGACATTTGGTGAAGCACTATTCTACTCATTCTTCAGGAGCCTGGGGAAAAGAAGCAAGCAAAAGAAAACCCAAGCAGCTCATTCTTGCTTTAATTTTTAAATGCTGATTGTTCCTAGGATGAGATCATTTAAAGTGTTAGGAGAAGCAAGTACTAAGGAAGCCGTAAAACTGCAGTCAACTTTGCTTTAAGGATTTGGTAAATAGGAGTAAATAAAAATGTTTTCCTCCCTAATGTCTTTGGCCGTGCAATGTTACTGTTGCATTATTTAAGAGAGAGCATAGAAAATATTACAGGAGACATATGGTAATTAGAGGATCTAGCGGAGTTTTTGCACCAGTTAAAACATTTCTCTCACGTCCTTAAGAACAATTTCTATTTATAATGGGTTGTGGCCCTCTGTAATGCAGGCAGTAGTGTTGCATATAAATCATAGCTAGATATCAAAGGCCGAGTACAAATCTAAAGTCAAATATGTGTAATAGACATCGGCTATTGTCCTGAGCTTATGTTTTTGAGAATTCCTTATACAATCAAGTTCCAAATAGGAGTACAAATTGGCATCTGACATAGAAATGCATATGAAGCAAAGGTGTGGAACTGAATTCCTCCATGTGGAAAAAATGACACCCATTGACATTGGTCAACACTTGCTGAGTGTTTCTGGAGACAAGAGTAGATGTGAGCTCAGTGAGGTGGTGAGTGGTGTGTTTCAGCAGTGATGACAGTGGCAGTGAGTCACCTCCACTGGTGCAGATTTTTATGAGTGCAACATGTAGTTTCCACAGAAATAAATAGAGGGCATTACTTTCAGAGCAACCTGAGTACATCCAGGAGTAGGTTATTCTGATCTTACAGAAATATTCATTATTGAATCCCATGTTGTCAAAGATAATGAATTTTAGTGTAATGAGGTCCTATTTACTAATAAAAATAAATGTTCTTCCAATATATTTTTACAAATGTGAATTTTCTTTTTCAGTCATAGACACTTATTTAGTATTTTAAATATTATATTCCTATAGATCAGTTCTCTGGGTACTTTTGAATTTTTTGACAGAGATATTAGTGATTTGATGTTAGTGATTTAAAATCCAGAGATGCTTACCCAATACTTCTCAAGCCATATGGTATTTGGGATTATTTTTTGGTCTAAGTATATTTCAGAAATACCAAAGACTGTTATTTAAAAAATAAATAAATAAAAAATGCAGAGAAAAAAAGAACAAAAAAATACTCAGTATGTAAATATGTTTTCATACTACATGACATGTAATCTAAAAAAGCAGCTCTGGAACCTGAAAGACACAATCCTATTAATTTTATTGTTAAGAATTAAATGATCATAATGCTCCAAGTGATGCCACTGTATGAAAACATAGTATGAATGATAATGGATGCATACACTGTATCTGTTACCAGCTAATCAATACAAGACAAATTTTAAATGCTCTTTTTGCTTTTAATTTTCTTGATATATTTTTCAGGCAGTTTGGAACATAAGCTATCCAACAAAAAAGTAAATCAAAGCTGTATGGTTTTTGTAA
The DNA here is from genome assembly GCF_023343835.1 of Lagopus muta. NCBI lineage: Eukaryota > Metazoa > Chordata > Aves > Galliformes > Phasianidae > Lagopus > Lagopus muta. The sequence continues at coordinate 72,998,003 of NC_064434.1, forward strand.
TTTAAGAAACAAGTCATGAGTTGTAACTTCAGCAGTCTAATTTGCAACTTGCTTTAGTATTTAATTGTCACTTATTAAAAAAAAAACACAATAATATTGAAATATTTACAGAAACATGAGGGTGTGCGTGGTGGGTGTTTTAATTTAATGTAAAGATGTATGGAATTCAAGCTGTGACATAAAGTGAATAAGATCTGAAGATTCCATTAAATCAGTTTCCTTTTCCGATTATGTATTTCTGCTAAATTTTCAAGCCTCTCATTTTTTGAGGATCAACATATAAAAAGCAGATATTAAGCTGGGCAATCTCAGTGGAGATACTGCTATGAAAATAGAAATGTGATGTAAGAAGGTCAGATATGTGGTGTGCAATCCTGTTATTGACTTAGCGAGTGTTCTGCAAGCTGTTGAAGATCTATCAGTTTGCTAAGATGTATTTTCAGAATCCTAGTCTTTTCAGTACTTTTCCTTTGAAAAAGAAGTTCAACTGTGTGATGGCTTTATTTGTTTCCAAGTAGTGTTTAAGAGTTGGAAGACTTTATAATCTTGATAATTTCTTAATAAATATTTATAGGGTAAGTGCTGAAGGCTGGAAGCAGATTATTTGTCCACCAAATCATTCTAATTTTACAAAAAACTGTAAGCCCTTGGAAGGTTAATAAAGTGATACAAAGAGAATATTTAGACTTCATTTGATGGGAGTTCTCATTTGCTGAATGATTCTTGTTTGAGGACACAGCCAATAATTGTCCAATATGAGCATGACTACAGCATCTCAAAGCTTGCTGCATTGCCTCGGCTAGATGACATTATGACACATTCCACTACTTTTCAAATATTTTCTCTGATAGACTTTAGAAGCATGTATTTTGGTTGTGTAAGTGGAACAGTTGCAAAGCAGATTTTAATCAGGCTGATATTTGGTCGAGAATCTGAAAACCTGAGATAACTGACAGCTTCCCAATTCTTTATTGTTTAAGCTAAGAACACATGAAAGTACAAATGCTTATTTCTAGCCCTTTAGACAAATGTGTGAAGTGTCAAGTTGGCTATGCAGCTATATTCAATGCTTGAAATTATGTTACTGTTACTTTGTACTCAGCATTTTTAAGCTGTTGGGAAAATGAGTGCAACAAAAGAGTAGCGAGCCATCTGTTTTTTGGGTGCTGACTTGCAAGATCCTTGTCTTTTTGACATGTGACTTTTCCTATGAAAACTAAGGACAAATATTTGTCCTTTTACAACAGTGAATGCCGTAACTTGCTATCAAGAGAGTAATTGCACCATTCAATTCAGGGTGTTAGTTTCAATACTCTGGATTGAAAGGGGGAAACTGAGCAAGTTGAAAAGAATGAGAGGTTGAAGTTGTATGTGTTGTGCCTTTACGCTTGAAATTCAAATACTATGCTAATAAAATACCAGTTGTTTTTTATAGCTCTCTTAATAATGGCAGAAGTTGGGAGAAACAAATACAGGCGTAATTTTAGTTTCTTAAGCAAAAGAAGTTACTCTACGTTTACTCTGTTTATTATTTAAAAAAAATAAATTGCTAGATGGTAAAAAATAATTACATGTTTAAACTGTATGTATAAATGCTGAAGGTCAGAGTTTGGGCTACTTTTCCTGAGTTTTACGTAATTTTCTATGATAATTTCTGGAAGTTTGCTGTTTGTTTAAAAGTCTGTGTGTATAAATGGTGGACCCACAGTTGAAAGCAAACCACTTTTACACCTCCAATTTGTTTTTTCTTTTGGGAATCAACACTTAGGCAGTACCTGGTGGACAGGCCTAATGGTGTGGGAATTCACTTGCAATGTATAGTTGCATGTTCCCATTCTATCTAATATTTTTCATAATTAATGAGCTTAAGATGTGCTTTCTCTCTCTTTTTTTTTTTTTGGTTGGCTTTTTGAAATACCCTATATGAGTTAAAAGGAGTTTTATGGTTCCCTGTGCTTCAGCACAAGGATTTTATAAAGTGGGGTTGTGTGGGTCTACTTCTTTGCTGCCTTTGCTTGCTCGTTGGGGAGCTGGGTGTGCTGGAAGGGACTGAAGCAAATGTTTTGCTTGATTAAATGGGACAGCTTTTTGTGTCTCAGAGGAAGACAATCTTGTAAATATAGTGAGTTCTTGGTAATACCTAATCAGTGCTTTTCAGATTTTACTCCTCAGTCGTCTCTTAACTCCCAGCCAATTACAAAGAATACTTGAAGCTTCCAAAGAGCTTATTTGTACTCTTTTCTTGGCATGTTTACAGAGATGTCATCCATAAAAACGTTGCCTTTCTGATAGAACTGGCTTTTTAAACACCATTAAAATAAATATACAATTTGAATGTCACAGGCCTGATTTCAAGAGCCTGATAAATTTTTCTTTTAACAATCTTGTAAACTTCTGTCCCACATCTAAATGTCTTTTAATGGTAGCAGCGAGTTAGGAATTTGGAATTTTCTTGGTACTTCTGTGTATTTATCAGTTCTAGTTGCATAGTTCAAAATTTGTACCTTGTGATAAAACAATTATCAAGGGAAATGTGAATAAAAATCACTAGCAGCCATCATTCAAATGGCATTAGGTTACACAGCATGAATTGCTTAGGATAGTTCAGGAGACATTCAATCATCAAGGTGTGTACTGATCAGTAAAAAACACAGCAGGGACAAGTTGTTTCTGTATATATGAGGAAAAGTGCCAAAGCTCTGTGATAATTCTCACACGATGATCAAAATAGTTAAAAAGAAGAATATAGAGCATAGGCTCTATAAAATGTTAATTTTTAATCCTTGTAATTATTTATGAACCAATTAATTATTTGAAAATTCTTCCTAAGAACACAAATACAGAAGCCTTTATTTGTGACTGCTTATGCAGTGTGTTCTTCCTGTGCAAGAAGTGCCTGTTAAATTCACTGAAAATTCGCTTGAACTTCTTGCCTGCTTACTGGTTACAGCACCACATGTCGCTGCAGCTATTTTTAGTTTGTTTGACTTTAACTAGAGTAATTTAGAGAAACATGAATTCTATTTCAGATACTGGTGTTAAAGGAAAACTAAAAGTTCGTAGAAAAAAATTGCAATGGAAAAGCATGTGAGCATCTTTGGGAACAATGTTACTTGTTGATTACATATTGTACCTCAGTTGAAGACAACCTTTTAGAGTTGCCATTACAGCTTGGTTAATTTGAGAGAAAAGATGTAGACTGCATTTGATGGGACACTTAAAGAGCATGCAGTGTGGTGCAGGTAAATAATTCCTGCCATGAACTTACTTGATTTTTTTTTTTTTTTTTTTTAATTTATATGAAGCCTCATTAGATTAAATTGCATCTGTAAGGCTGAACTGAATAAACATGTCATTGCAAAATGATTTGCTTCTCATCCATCTCATGAAATAATGTTTTTATTGAAGGGTGATGATGACTATTGAGGTCACAGAGGAGAAATAAGAGTAACTGTGAGCTTAGAAAAACAACTTGGAAATTTTCAAATAACTAGGTAAAAGAATAAAACTGAAAGTAAAGCTGCTTATTTCTAGGGATGGAATTATGTTTGCTGATAATATATAATACTCTTCAATCCTGTACTAATCTTTATGCTGCAGAAATTCTGTTTACATCTGCAGGATCATATGGACCATATTATATGAGCAAGTCATATGTTATTGTGGATTGGTTAGCACTATGTGGCGCTCAGCGTGATGATAGGGAGACTGCATTTTAAAACAGCCTCTTAGTTTCATGGTCATCATACTACGTTATGCTTGTAAATAATAATTCACTGAAAAGGTGCATAATTGAATGCATCCAGTATCCATGATTCATATGTGGGTTGGACTACAGTTACAAATATTTCATAATAGCATTTCAAAAGCTTTGCTTGTAACACCTTTTTAATAAAGGATATGATTATCTAGTTTGCAAATCTGCCTTCCACGGAGTAAAATACAATTTACTCTGCAAATATTAGTACAGAAAATGAGTGTACACAGGAAGAATAAAGAATTCCAAAATTCTCTAAATAATCTAGTAATTACTTCATTAACGTGGAAGCTTTAATAATTTAATGTGAGGATTATTTTACTTTTTTTTTTTTTTTTAGTTTTGCAGACTGTAAGGTGCCGCTACAGACAATGATGGAGTGTCAATAGAAACAGTTAATAGTTATTATTTTTTTCTTCTAGCAGTTCTGAATCTTCTTTTGAAGTGCTAGGTTCAGATCCTCATTTATGTTAAGTAACATTTTTTATCAAGCTGTTTCCTCGATAAAGAAGATAGAAGAAGAGAGTAAGATGACAAAGAATGCAGATGATTATCAATATGCTTATTTATATCTGTCGATTTTTTTCCATTTGGTCATCCTTTTCAGTATGAATTATCTTCTACTTGAAATTAATGATTAATATCATTACACTGCTGAAAATTTCCAGCTGGTTACAGGTTGCTTTGGTATTCATTAAAAGCATACATCAGTGCTTGATTGTTCAATACACAGCACGATGTTTTAAAACTTTTGATAATTTAATGATGTATTTATAGTCTATCAGAGCAATTATAAAGCTAAGTACTTATTTACGTAATTAATCATTAATCTTGTCTGTGAATCTGACTTGTTCTGAGAAAAGTCTGTTATTGCAAACTTGTTGCTATAGATTCCTATTGCAGCCCTCATACGATGTGGTCACTTTCAGGACTGGAAACTAAATCCACATGATTTTTCTTGAAGGTATTTCCTCTATCAGAAATGTTAGACAGCCATATGCACCATAGCATGCCTTTATATTAAATATTCCATTGCCTGTGAGGTAACATGAAAAACAAGCTAAACAATCTGAAGACTGCCAAAGACTATAGATTTTTTTTTTTTTTTAATTTAAATTAAAAAAAATAACTGGAAGAGGCTTTTCAGTACAGATGCCTTCAATCTCTGGTGATATATCAGCTGGAAAACTCACCTCCTATATCCATAGCTTTAAAAGCATCACCGTTAACATGGGCTGGATTGAGATGGGCAGATCTTTAACTCTCTGAGCTAAATACATTGTCAGTCCCACATGTGGTGTTTCTGTCCTAGCTATGCCTGTGCTACAGTTATTGTACACGGAATGCAGCCATGCCTTGGATCTTCCATAAAGCAGTTGTGGGTGAGGAACTGCCAGACAGGAGAAGTGTGATTCAAATGCTCACTGCAGTGTGTCAGTAGATGCATCAGCCCTCGGATCTCAGAAGAAATACGTCCACATCACTCCCTGAGGTGCCACACTATGTCTGGGCATGCACACAGTGAGCTGAGGCACTGTTCCTTGCCTGGGGAAAAAAGAACTGCCTCTAACATTTCGCTGTACTCTAAGAGGAAGGTACCTCTTTCACTTCATTAAAGCAAAATGATTTCATACACTTTTCCTTTATTGCTCTCTGGCTGTTCAAAGTGTGCTTTACCTGCTAGGAGACTAGCTGTGAAATGTTCTCTGGGACTTCATTTCTTAGATGTAATGGTAAGGGGAGAAAAGGCTTGCGGCTTTGTTGAATGTGAAGGAGAATGGAATTGATGAAGGAGGGAGTGGCCTGGTTGTGATGGTTTGATCGCTGAGCGATGTGGTGGAGAATTTTTGCGTCTTCTAGCGGATATAAAATGTAGGGAAAGTTAGTAGTTAATGTTTTGATCGTTTATGGAATCGTATGTGAGATACATATTATGCTAGGAAAAAATCATACTGTAAATGATAGCAGTAACAGTTAGGAGCATTGCTACAGTGAATTTAATATAAATGAAAACTAAGCGCATATAGAAAATACAGCCTTGGCTCATTTCTGAGAAGTGTGTTTTTAATCAATCTTGCTTGTCAATCAGTTCTCACCAAAGAGAACTTGAGGTGAGCTGGGGCATTAGACTGTAAATTTCTGGGAGACTTTCTGTAATGGGGAATTGTACTCATGTTTATTGAGCAGAAATAGCACCTTGCAACCTGCAATCTTTGAATGCTCTCTTTCCCTCTTTGTAAAACACTGGGATTAAGATAGTTCTTACGAATCTAATGAGTTGCCTGTTGGCTTACTGCTAGTATTAAGAGGACTGCATTATGTATATAGTATTATGTATATAGTATTATGATATCTGAGTAACCACTAAAAAAAATTAAAAAAATAAAAAATAAAAATGGTAACAAGAACACTTAAAAGTAAACTGGGACCTGATCCAGGCTTCTTCAAACTGCACAATTTGAATAAATGTGCATGCTTACAACTTCATCAGTACAAAGCATCCAGTACCTGAAATTCTGTGATTCTGTGTAAAATGAAACTAAAAAAATGCCAATGTTCAGTAAAAAAATATTCCTATACTAAAATATGCAACTAACATGGAATGAAAAGACAAAGCACATTGAAAGTTTCTGGAAGCAAGAAAATGTGGGTAGGAGTTGCATTTTTGTCTATTAACACATGAAAAGATAAGATCCTCACATACAGTCTAATTTTTTCCTTTGTTATCTTGTAACTTAGACATTCCTATTACAGGCCTGTTAGAATTTTAATAGCAATTTCTCTGATTGTCTGGATGATTAGCTTTTGAGAAGCTATTTTTTTTTCCTTTTTTTTTTTTTTTTTCCAATCACATCAAATTTTTATTTTTACAAGACTCTTGTTTTAGCCCAGGTGCAATAGAATATGGAGAAGCATACAGTCCTGAAAGGCTGTGAAGGTAGTGGCTTAGCCTTGACATTCACTTATGACTTATGCTTTTGCTGCGGAAAATTCATTTTGACCTGGAAACCATGACAAGGATAAAATTATGTACTACTAGTAGCCTTACGACTCAATATTGTCTCCTTCACAATCCAATCCCTTTAGTGGCTGAGAAAAAATATGAGACCAAGAAAGGAAAGATAAATGAGGAAAATAATTAAGAAATTTCCGATGAATAATAATTAGCATTGTGAGGAAGATTTCTTCCAAGTTCAGCAAACATCTGAATTGAATCTGAATTGAAAGGGGTTGCGGATGTGCACAGTGATGTTCATTTACTAGTGGTTGAATTTTCAATATTGTCACTGTTATTTTGTCCTTAATTTCTGCTGTTGTCTATGTTGTAATTTGCATTCAATACTGTCTGCCTTCTAAAAGCTTTCTAAAGATAGAAAGCTGGCTCTTATCTTTACTTCCATTATACAATAACAGTGCCTTGCTGGTGCAATCATGGAAAAAGTTGTGTTGAAATGAATCTTGGAGAGGTCCTGCCCCCAGATTAGAGTAGGTAACCTTATAAGCTGAGGAATATAAATGATTAATTATTTGAGCTCTGAAGTTAGTTGCTTTTGGAACTTTCGCAGATAAGTTTTGAATGCCACTGAGGGTTGAAATTTCATTACTTTTGGTGGCCTTTGACAGTGTTTTGTACTCTCAGGATGAATTTTTTTCTTTACCTAATATCTAATTGTAATTTTCTTTGGTAAAACTTTACTCTGCTCCTTTTCCTTTCATGAGCATCTCCAAGAAGAGTCTGGCTCCATGTTCCCTATAAACACCCATAGACTGATCTACAAGATTCCCCTTTCCTCTCCTTTTATTCAAGCTTCCTCAACCTTTCTTCTTAGTATGGGTGCTCCATCCGTGACTGTCATGGTGGAACTCAGTGCAACTTCCTGGTGTCTCGTATCAGGAGGACCCAAACAGGATCCAGCACCTCAAAGAGGAAGAATCGCTTCTACTCGCTTGCTGGCAAGTCTTAGCTGTTGCAGCCCAGTGTGTGATGATGACCTCAGACATGTAGCAGATCTCTTGGGTTTGCTGAAATTAAGAGAAATTAGGAGTTTTTGAAACTGGCGTTCAGCAGACCTATCACTAATATGATATTACATTTTTGCTCCATCTAGAATGTGCCACCTGACTTGTCCATCTGCACCTTTGTGCTTGAGCAGTCTCTGTCAGTACGAGCCCTGCAGGAAATGCTGGCTAACACAGAGGAGAAGGCAGAAGGGGTAAGTCTATTAAATCTTCGCTGTATTTTTCATCTTGTAAAATGCAACTTCTTTTTTGTGACTGACACAAGCTTCTAGTGTAATGTATTGCTTAAATTTAAACTTCTTCCTTTGCTACAGAAATAGTCTGATTTTTGTGAAGTTCTGAACATTTGCAGCTTGTGCTGGAGCTTGCCAGGATTGTAAATACCTAACCTTTTCAACATGTTTCAGATCAGTCTAGAGTTACAGGAATGTTTTTATTCAGTATCCTACTTTGTGAGAAATATGAAGATGGATCCCTTGTTTATAACAGTTAAGATTTTTGGTGAGTTCTAACTGTAGCAAGTTAGACTGTCAGATGGTTTTAAAATGACTTTTGGTATATGCTCAGGTTTACAGCTGAAAATGCAGTGTTAGTGAGTCTCAGTGGAAACTGACATGTTTTTGCACTCTGTGGAAAGAATAATGATAATTCTTTTTGACTAGCAAATAGCTGCTTACAAATAAATCATATTAGTATTACTCTTTGTTCTCTCTTGTATAATTCATTTGATTTACTATGATGTAGTTTAGTGTTCCTCATATATGCTGTAGCAGTAGTATGAATGCTATGCTCCAATCCAGATCCTTCAAACAGTAAGTGGGGAAGAGTGACATGGGAGTTTTGGCTGTAGGCACAAGAGTTAATCTCTTTCACACAAGAAAGCTGACAGGAGAGAAGCTTGCCCCTGGTTGCTAGGAATGCCTTGAGAAACAAACTTTAAACTAACATACAATAGTTAGTCCCATAAAATGCTACGCACTAAGACTGAAAAAAGTTATTTGGAAAAGGAAATCTATGAACATTATCTCATGGATGATCCAAAATGTGTACTGTCCTTGGGAATTTTTTCTCCAAAAAAAGATTGACTTCATCAACGGAAGAATGAGAAGCACATTTAAAGAAGAGGTGGTCCCAGAGTATGCAGATCTGTCTTTCTTTATACAGTTGGAAGTGGCAGTTGTACTGAAAAGTAGTGGTATGTGATTACTGGTCTTCTGAGACGCACACAGGAAAGATTAAGCAAAGTCTCTGCATGTGTTTGGTTATTACCTTTTTACAGAGTGGTTTACTGTACTCTCAACACCTATTAAATCCCAATACTAGCAGAAGGTACAGAGCTACAGCTATACCAACTCAGATAGCTGATGTTCACTGAATAATGAATAGGTTTCTACAGCAGATTTTGCCTAGCTTTTGAACAAATACATTAGAAATCTGCCTGTGTGTCCTTTGCATACTGATGTATTGGTATTAGAGGAGAATAACCTCATAAAGCATGGCCTGTATACTGTCAAGGTCAAATAATTGTCAGTGCAGTTATTTATCTTTCTAGTAAGTCTCTGGAAGCCAGAAATAATGGTAATACTGGAATTACTGAATGTAAGTTCTCTGATAAATTAACAGAACTGACATTTGATGTGTGCTTTCTATCAAAAATATATAAATATGAATTGATATTTTTCACAGGGTAGATACTTATGTAGGCAGATTCATACCTGATTTAGCATCTGATGACTGATGTGGCTACTTTAAGTTTTGTGAGAAGTAATTTGTGCATATATCTGAAGCGCTGTATCTTTCTGGTGCAGTGTTGGTTCTTATTTATACCAACACTATTTTCTCACTTAGGAGAAGAAAATATAGCAGTTCCTTGAAGAATTATTACTGTAATCTGAATTCACTATGAGTTCAGTTTTCTAGTGAAGAGAATTATGCAAAGGGAGGTATTTTCAGTCCTCTGTTACTTTTCTTTGCAATAGAAATCAGTCAGGCTGATGTATTTGAAAATTATCTTTCTGCCTTTTTGGGGAGGGGGTAGTGTTTCTATGTTTATTACACATTGTATGTGCTCCGTCCTAGAAGGTGCTACAATCTAGGTATTATTATTTTTTGTTATTTTGACTTAGCTTTTGAGGACAACTTTTCATTACTAGGAAAGTAGGTGAAATGTGAAAATGGAAATCCATAGGTTTTATAAAGCATTAAAGACTGGAAAATCTCCAGGCCATTTATTCTCAGCATGACTGCTAGATTTTAGTTAGTCCTCTTATGAGCCCAGTTATTTTTTTTTTTTTTTTCTTTGAAGCAAAATGGGTAGGAGAGGCTGGAGAGCAGCCCTTTGGGAAGAAATCTAGGGGCTGCGGCTGGTAGCAAGTTCAGCGTGAGCCAGCAGTATGCCCTGGCAGCCAAAAGTGCCAAATATACCCCCCCCAGTGCACCATACCTACCCTGCCACTGAATGAAGGAAGGAGTTGTTCTGCTTTGCTTTGCTCTGTGTGGCGTCGCTTCCCACACTGAGTGCAGATTTGGGTGTCACAACATGAGGCATAAAACTGACAGAGAGAGTCTAAAATTCCAACCCACTTGCCATGGGTAGGGCTGCCACCCACCAGCTCAGGGTGCCCAAGGCTCCATCCAACCTGCTCTTAAATGCCTCCAGGGATGAGGCATCCACAGCTTCTTTGGATAAAACATTCTAGTGCTTAACCGCCCTCTGAGTAAAGACTTTATTCTTAACATCTACCTTAAATTTTCCCCTTTTGGTTTAAAACCATCCACCCTTGTCCTATCACTATCTGTCCATGTAAAAATATTCTCCTGCTCCTGCTTATAAGCTCCCTTCAAGTACTGGAAGGGCACAATGAAGCTAAACATTCCCAGCTTCATAAGAGTTGCTCCAGCCTTACAGCGCTGTGGCCGTTTTTCAGATAGAAATACCAAATTTTGCAAAATTCCTTCAAGCTACAAGTTTGTATTGTGACCAGTGCAGAACTTCAGAAGAAAAAGGTATCTGGACATATTTGACGTTGGATAAGAGCAGGTTTTTTCTTAGCCTCAGTTGCTTCAAGAAATGTTTTATAATTACTTGTCTAAAACTTTTTCAAATCATCCTCAAGCAAAGGTATTACATGACTGATAATCATTTTAAAAAATTTAGAGAGGTGCACAATTTAAAATGAAGGAAATGTAAGGTAGGTAGCCTTCATGAACGCTAATTGTAGTAATTCTTGATGAACTATTTTTCAAGTATATTTTATTTTATAAACATCACTAGAAATGTTTTTCTCGAAGGGTAAATGAGGATTCAAAACACTGCTACTGTCTGTACTTGCCTAAGTGACTAGCTTGAACTTTCCTTCTATTCAGTGCGTTTATTATTTGAAACAGATCAAGGAAGTTTTGGAAATTATCTGAGTAAATACAGGAAATTAGATTAGCTGGGTAATTAAAGGATATTTTTCTTTAAGTGAACAATCACAAATTTTTGCATATTTTATTTTGTCTAGAACAGAAACATGCCTTTTTTTGAAACCACTTAAAAACTTAAAAGCTTTTGATTTGTAAAGCTATACTCGCTTTGGTGTTTTCTGAAATATATCCAACAGTTTTATGATATAAACAATACGCTATTCATTTGCCATGGTATATCTTTTACATTCCTGCATGATAGTTCTTGTAATTTAGGGCAGTGAAATGTGAAGTATCTGGGTTGTATGCTAAATGCCAACAGCTAGTGAATACACTTAATGTATCTGACATATATAAATACACATGGTATGTGATTTAAGAGGTGTTATATTACACGTTTTCACTGAAGTGATAGGGAAGTCATGGTATATTTGGTCATTTACAGAAGCTCTAAGTCTTTCTGTCAGCTCTCTTTTCACTATGATATACCAAAAGACCAACAGGTGCCAAGTCATCTTAATTTTTTTGTATTATCCAGACAAAGCAATAGCAGGAGCACAAAGAGCGGGAGAAACCCATCTGGATGAGAGCTTCATGAACTCCTACTTACTGCTCTGTACTGTGTCCTGCCAGAGTGAAGCATGCACATGGTCTTTTCTTGCTTAGGCATATATAGAAGAGCATGAGAATGCTATGTTTTTTTTTTTGTTTGTTTGTTTATATCTTTTTTCTTTCTTTTCAATTTTAGCAGCAAAATTCGTCTGCTAGTGGGCAAGCTTCATACTAAATGAGCTGCTTACTAGTTCACAGATATTTTGGAATGTTGTACTTCTGTGTGGGAATGGTGTTTTAATGACTCTGTCAGGAGAGATGTCCCAAATTTGCTTACCTTATATTGAGCCAGATTTTTTTCTCTCTGGTGTTTCTATGCCCAACTGCATCAAACAACAGCTTTCTGTAGATTGCTAGGAAGAGCATACTGCTGAAATAGGGATCTCTTTGCATGTCATTTGTAGCAAGAATGTGAATGTATAGGTAATTTCTATTTTGTGAGTGACACCATACGCTATGTACAAGGGCTAGAGTGCAAGTAATGTCTCCAATTATGTTATGGTGGCCTGTGATGTCAGAGGCAGATGTTCGTGGTATGGCAGTAGAGGTTGAAACTTCCTACCAATATTCCGTTATATTTTGCTGCCACGTGACAGATGGCAGCAGAGAGGCAGTCTGACAAAATGATATCTGACATTCAAGCGTGAAGCAAAGGTGTGGAAATTCCCCCATGCAGAAAAAAGTGGCACCCACTGACATTCACTAATACTTGCTGAACATTTGTGAAGACCAAAGAGCGGATGTGAGCTCACGGAGATGGTGGGTGGGGCATTTCAGCAGTGATGACAGCAGATTTTGTAAGGCTCTTGTTCATTACTGGTGAAAATACACTGCTGGTGGTGGTGACTATGTTGAGAAATAGTGTTTTGGAACTGAGAATTAGCCCTCTCAACTAGTGTTATTGTATTTGTATCTGTTGTAGTATCCACAGTAATAAATAAGAGGCGTTACTGTTGCAGTGACCCCTGTGTTAGAGTAAGCCAGGATTCTGTATAGATTTGTAGCATGTTTATATTGAGATGATTTTAAGCAGGAAATTCCCCTGTATTTGTTTTTGACCTTTGTTACATATAAGATGTTGACTATTATTTCTGATACCCATTCATTTTCTTTAATGGCAGTTTTGTTCATATTTATTCAAAATAAAAGGTAGTGTTAAATCATTTCTTACTTTCCTATGGATTGATCTTAGTTGCCATTCTGACTTCTGAATTCTTCGATGTGTTTTTGGTTCATTTCTTTTTGCATGTTTACCCTTAGTATTTGCATAGCAGCTGTACTTAGTAACTTTATGCGGTTGAGATTTCCTATGCTTTGCAGCTCTGTACCAGACATTACCTGCTTGGTAATGAAGAGGTAAAGCACTGTTGGTGCTGGTGCTAATTCCTGAGGAATATTCCTACATGATTTGGGGAAGAGTATTAGAAAAGTGAATATATCTTATTTCACTTTTTCTGCCTGAGTGAAGAATTATAAGTGCTTTTAATGAGTGTTACATGATGACTTTGTACCAGACGAATGTGCTGCAGTTTGACGTTTTACTCTTTGCCTGATAGATTTCACTGCGGTGATTTTCATGGAGATTGTAGTACAGAAATGTAAGCGGATTTTTGTTTGTGGCTTTTGATTGGTCCAGAAAACTTGCTGATGATGATTACCAGTCCTGAAGTCAGAAGGGTGATGTACAGAGCAATCTTATTAGAGCATTTGAACAGTGTTGCAATGGGTTTGAACAGTGTTGCAATGGGTTTGATGAACAGGAAGAAAATTGCAGCCAATTCAGTTCTGCCATGGAGGTAGAATGGGAAAGCTATATGGTTAGTCACTTGGGCAGTGGTATGAAGATGACCCAGCCTTTCCCAGGAACTGCAGTTTTACACAGCTTCAAGGTAGCTGAGGCACAGAAACTGAAGCAAGAATTGCTTTAGGTTCCAAGTGTGCCTAGGAAAGGAATTGAGAATATCTGTACTAAAAGCACCTAGGTGAAATCAAATGGTGTGCATGCACCTGCCAGTTTGATGTAGCAAAGACTGCTGAGAAATATTGGCAGAGAGATTATTAGGGGTAGCTCAAGGTGTGCAGTGAGTCTCTCAGTGTGGGTAAGACAATAAGTGCATTTTCTGCTTCTCTGGTTTTTACCAGTCAGTTCCTTTAGGTATTATACCCTTGCCATCTGTAATCTCTAGCTAGTTAATATAAATGATTGCAGCGTGCTGATGCCATTCAGTAAAGATTCCCTTTGAAGTCCAGGAGTGGGTGGATTTCTTTTTTTTCATTTGTTTTGTTTTTAATACAAATTTTAAGCACAGAGAAATTGTAAATAGGGAGGTTAATTTTTTCTTATAGAACCAAGCGAGTTGTTGCAGCAGTATTCTACTGAATTGCATTTTGAGAGAATGAAAGATAAACTCTCTCAATTCCTCCTATTTTGTTGCTGTTTCAGAGTGCTGAAGATTATTTTGCTACACAATCCTATGTACAGCTGAAGTTAGTTTATTAAGGCTACTGAATAATTCTCTAAATAAGTCAACACAGTAGGTCAGTCTAGCTATGAAGTTACTGCCCAGCATGTGAATTCTAATTGATCATTTTATTATTCCTGGTTTTGTGTATTTGTACCTCAGGACTAACTTGTCCAGGTGCAGAGGTCTCAGACATTTGCATTGCACTTGATGGAAGTTATACACAGAATGTGAAATAGTGTTAGGATCAAGTCCCAGACATCTTAAACTCGACTCTCAGATTTGTGTAAATTTTCATTTTAATAATTATGTGCTTTGGAGTCTTCAGTGTATTGATATATTTCATATATCAATATTATCGATATTGATATATTGTAGAAATTGAATGAATATTTGTGAGATTAGTATAATAGTAATGTACTAATGTATAGTAATTACTAATAGTAGTATAGTGTTACATGGGCTGGGAGTGTGGAAAATGTTAACGGTGTCTGCAGCGCTGTGTGACAAGAAAGTAGTCTGCTATCAGGCAACTCCGTAGGACTTCAGAGCAACTGCATCTGGAAGATTACACTGGGGATTAATTTCTTCTCTTGAAATGTGTTCAGTGTGCTGATCCTCCAGGAGATATCATACAAATACCTTCTGTGGTGATTAGTAGATTTTCTTAATGTAGCTTTGTTTCTAACTCTCTCTGCAGAGTTCTACACCTCGGGGTACTTTTAGTGATAATGATACTGTACAGGCATCATTGGCTTACATATTGTTCAATTTTGAATGCGTATAGTACTCTCCAAAGGGGGTCGTATTTGAATGTCAGCTGCATGTGAACCATCTGAAAGAATGGTGGACCTAAGTCTGTGAGTCTGAATAGTACTGCACAGATAGAATTGTTCATGTTGGAAAGGACCTTTTAAAGGTCATTTAGTCCAACTCCCATGTAATGAATAGGGACAGCTACAGGTAGCATATGTTGCCCAGACCCCTGTCCAGCCTGACCTTGAATGTCTCCAAGAATAGGATATCCATCACCTCTCTGGGCAACCTGTTCTTGCACCTTGCCACCCTTATTGTATAAAACTTCTTCCTCATATCCAGTCTGAATCTCTAATCTTTTAATCTGAAGTGATTTCCTCTTGTTGTTTTCTGACAGGGTGAAGAGTCTGTCGCCTTCTTTCTTATAATCCCCTTTATAATCCTAAATATAGAATAGGAAGCGTCAAATTTTTGGAAGAAGTAGGGATCATGTCCATATCACTTGTGTGTATTGTCAGGTTTGGTGATAAACCTGTGTGGTTTCCTGGACAGTTACAACTGAACAGTTCTAGATAGGCTCTGTAGTAATGAGGATACACATGTGTGTATGTCTGCAGCTCCCAATGACAAAAAGAAGTTTGTATCCATGGTGGCTATGTCACTAGATGAATCTTTAACATATCAGCTAAAGTGCCAGGTACAGTGAAAGAGAATGTTAATTCACACCTAAAGATTTTTTTATGAAAAAATGACATGATGCCCAGCCATTCCTTAATGACTAGGTAGTGTTGTTTTGCTGAAAAGATTTGTTTTCAGTTTTTGGCAGGTAGTAGTGCTGATGAGCCATCAAATAGTTTTCTTTCAGTAGCAATGTTAAAGCTACTGTTACTGTTAAAGCTACCAAAAGGCTCCCAAGCAGGTGTGCCAGTGCCCTTTCTGAGCTCTGTCTACTTATTTGTCAATCAGTTTTCAAAGTGAAATTTAAATCTCTGCTTTTAGAAAGAACTATCAATATGATAAGTGAGAATGGGCTTCATTCATTGTTTTTGTAAAGCATTTGATCTTCAGTCATAGTTTATTTATTATTTTTTTTTTAAATTTTATTTTGAACCAGTTTCTGAGCTTTTAAGGGTTGTCCTCTCTTTTCCAAGCTCTTTCCCTTTTTCCATTTTTTGTTGATTGGATAATACACTGGCCTTTGGTCCGTCATATAATTGTCTCTCCATGAATAAATATAGATAACTTTTTTTTTCCTCTTCTATGTGATTGTAGTGCAAGTGCTCTCCTTACTATTCTTTATGGAAACAGATTATGAACTAGACAGAACGGAGAAATTTAAAACCACCCCCACTGCTCTTTTTAGGCTTCTAGCAGTATGCTTGACTTCAGCTGGGGCTGAATGTCACCATCTCCTTTCGATCTAATTAAGTTAGGTTTTGAAGCCCTATGCAATTGTACTTGTACTTCTTGTATTTAATACTTTCTCCGTGTGATACTTGTGGTGCTATGGAATATATCTACAATTATGGCAGTACTTGCAGCTCCCTGTCCTGAAGCAGTCTTTTGTAGCTGCTAGTCCGTAGATAAACATACAGAGATCTCTTAGTGCTCTTGGAAGAAAATCGTTCCTAAAAATACTGCAGTGAGTCACAAAAGGTAAGTGTACATACAGGGCAGAAAGAGAGAAATGTGGTTTAAAAAAAAAAAAAGAGAAATGTGTTTAAATTCATGTAACTTGGTGTATGTGTTGATCATTTAGGAAAAAAGTTTTCAGTCAATTTGGTATTTGTATTTCTAGTAAAATTTCATTTTTATTTGTTAGTTTAAAAGCAGTTTACTGTGAATAGCTCTGCTTCAGAACTACTTAAGCATTTGTCCAAACTGTAACTGTGTCAGAAGCTGATGCATACTTTTGTTGGGAAGAATTTCAGATGAGGTGAATATTATAGCCCTACATTCTTTATATAAAGTCTTGATATTGCAGTCTTTTGTATTGTATGAACATAGAGAAACAAGAAATATAGGAAACACACTTGGAAACACACTTCCTTCAGTAAGGGCACCGAGAGATGAAAGCCTGCCTATTTAATCCATTCTCAGTCATAAGTATGCTGGCATGGACTGAGAGGAGAAAGAGTGCATATGGTAGATTACTAAAATATATCTTTTGAAATCCCAGTGATTACTACTACTATGTTTTCCCCTAGTGAAATCCTAATCACTTCATAGGTGGTTTAAGGATTTTTTTGGCTTAATGTAAAAGAGTAGGCAAAAATAATACCTCAATATAGGTATCTCTTTGGGATATTGAATAGCTAAAGTGAGGGATTAATGGAGTAAACTGACCTGGTACTCTTCATGGTAAAAAGCTGATAATTTCTCCAGTCTTACAGTGCAGCACAAAAATTGACCTTCTGTGCGAAAACATTTAGGGATTCATTTTTGACATTTGTTCTTTTCTTCCCGCTTCCTCCTCTTAGATCCTTTTGCTCAGAAAGTCTTTCAGCACAGACAACTTTGCAAACATCCTGAGGATTTGGAGGCTACAAATACAGCCATTGTTTTGAGTAGCTGGGGAAGCACTTAATAAATTTTTTTATTTTTTATAATTATTTGCAGTGTATTTAAACCAGTGTTGTATAGGTTTAACTGCTTCTCATGACAGGAACTTTCAGCCCAGCTACTTTTAGTTCAAGCAGACTTTTTTCCTCTTCTATCAGTTTGATTTTGGTCTATTGGCTCAGTCCAGACTGTGAGCAAGATTGGGCTAATCATAGAATCAGAATAGTCTGGGTTGGAAGGGAATTTAAAGATCATCCAGTTCCAAACAACTGCCATGGGAAAGATTGCTCAGGACTCCATCTTACCTGGCCTTGACCACCTCCAGATTCAGAGAGAAATAAGCATTTTCTACTAAAAGGAGACTGGGAAAGTGGTGATTTAAGGGAATAATACGGAGTCATGACGTTCACTCATCTCTAAATGAATACTTAAGCAAATTACTAGCTAAAAGTTTAATTTGTTTTGCAGTTTGATGTTAGCAACTTCTGTTGCCTCTATAAATACTTTATCAGGTTCTTAGTATAAGAAGTGTTGCATATTTAATTATTTGTTCTTTCCAATATAAATCTGATCCATGGATTTCAATGTATGATAATGAAAGACAATTTTCAGTTTCTTTTTCATTGGAATATTTTTTCTTATTTAAAGTTATTTTTATTTTGTTCCAAATTTCTTTTGATAAACATCATTTCCTTCATTTATGCTGTAATTTTTGATTTGCTGAGTGCTTTCCATGTCTGCTGGATTGATAGTGTTCTTTTTTTTTTTTTTTAGTTTTTTTTTTTTTTTTTTTTTTTTTTTTCCTCATTATTGCTGACAGAAACCTGAACTTTAGAGCAGGGCTGAATGATCACTGTTCAGGCTGGTTACTGACACTAGTACTGTCTGACTTTTCTTTCCTTTATCAGTAATGCTCTGGAATGTCATTGTTTTGCTCTAGATGTCACAGCATGCCTGCCTTTCCACTTTTTTTTCCTTTCAAAAATGAAATTCCTGATCCAAAATAATTGTTAGGATACGTGGGGGGAAAAAAGAAAAGATGAAAAATTGTTTCTAGACAACATGAGAAAATAACCATAGAACAAATACATTCATTAATTGTTAGTGAAATGTTTCAGTTATACTGTACTAAAACACTGTGATTAAATGCTACGAGTTTTTCAGATTTCTGCATTCATTAAATCCATGCCAGATCTTATTAACAGAACAGAAACATTTGGTTGCACGCATTACGTGCCTGTTCTATCTAAACTGCATCTGCCTTAGAAAAAAAAAATTTACTTTGCAACCTCTAAGCCAGTAC
Organism: Lagopus muta; assembly: GCF_023343835.1. Classification (NCBI taxonomy): domain Eukaryota; kingdom Metazoa; phylum Chordata; class Aves; order Galliformes; family Phasianidae; genus Lagopus; species Lagopus muta. Next base: position 73,016,883 of record NC_064434.1, read on the forward strand.
TTGACAGCTTCATTTTTCAGGAAAGTGTTGTCTGCAGATACCCATCAGTTACAGCAGAGTTCCAGGTGAATTGCATCTTGAGCTTATTAACTCCCATCTAATCATCCAGTCATGGCTGATTAATCATTTTTCCTGGTGCCTTATTTTAATAAAACCATTTTTCTATGCTACTGACCAGCAAACTGCTGTCTAGTGTTGTGTGGTGTAGTCTTTGCTGAAGGATAAGAATACAACCCTCTTCCACAGATGTGAACACTCTTGTATGAAGGAATCATCACATACAAGTGCCTTGCATCTGTAATTCTGTATTTCTGTTTAAGAAACAGGGAAAATTTGTGTTTCCTCACAGAACTGAGTATGTTTCCTGTGCTGCAGAAAAGGACTGGATGCATTTTGGGAAGGGAGAGTAACTATGTCCGCTGGATTTTTGAGTAAGTCAGACAATCTCCAATTGTGGAGCTCTGACTTCGTTAATTACTTAGTAAGCGCAAGATAACAACACATAGCATAGCTGTTATTTTCTCAGCATGATATGGGGAGTAAGTCCATCTCTCATGAAGATGGAAAATGGTAAGCCTCCCTTTTTCTTAATAGGTATTGATAAACCAATTTCTCAAGTGCTTCCCCCAAAAATGCTGAAAATCAGGAATTAAATGTGCTCCTGACAATTAAAACTCTCTGGTTCACAGAAAGCTTAGTTAATAAAGCATCTGTAATCTGTAAATAGTTTGAGATGGGCTCAAAATGTTTTAAAGTTTGCTAATGTGACTAGAAGTTTGAGTGTGCCTTCAGTAAGTTTAAGGTGACACCAAGTTGGCAGGAAGTGTCGATATGCCTGGAGGTCGGAAGGCCCTGCAGAGGGATTTGGGCAATCTGGATAGCTGGACTGATGCCGATGGGATAAAGTTCAACAAGACCAAGTGCTGAGTCCTGTGTTTTGGCTACAGCAATCCCATGCAATGCTACAGGCCTGAGGCATGTGTGGAAGAAATGGACCTGGAGGTACTTAATCAACGCTCAGCTGAACATGAGCCAGCAGTGTGCAAAGGTGGCCAAGAAGGCCAATGGCATCCTGGCTTATATCAGAAATAGAGCTGGAAGCAGAAGCAGGGGAGTGATCAGCCCTCTGAGTACTGTGTTCAGCTCTGAGCTCTCCACTAGAAGAAAGACATAGATGCCTCTGTGTGTCCAGAAAAGAACAGTGAAGCTGGTGAGGGGTTTGGAGCACAAGCCTTGTAAGGAGTAACTGAGAGAACTGGGATTATTTAGTCTGGAGAAGGGAAGGCTCAGAAGATACCTTATAGTGCTCTACAACTCCCTGAAAGGAGGTTGTGGCGAGGTAGGGATCAGCCTCTTCTGTGTGACTAGTGAACGGCCTCAAGGACTAGAGGGAATGGCCTCAAGTTGCACCAACTGAGTTTCAGGTTGGACATTGGGAAAAAAATAATTCTCTGAAACAGTGGTTTGGCAGTGGAATAGGCTACCCAGGGAGAGGTGGTGGAGGCAGAACTCTGAAGGTGTTCAAGAAATGTTTAGATGTAATACTGAGTGACATGGCTTAGTGGGGAAATAGTGGTAGTAGGTGGGTGTTTGGGCTGCTCTTGGAGATCTTTTCCAACACTGATTATTCTGATTCCCCATTTAGGAGGAGTCAGAGGGGAATCAGAAGTTTTGGCTCTTTAATTTCCTAGCACTGAAAGCCAGAATGCTTTCTTTTTTGATAAAATACAGATGTAGGAAGATAATAATTATCTTTTAAATGAAACTTTTAAGCAAAATATAAATAATATCTTCCTATTTCTGCAGTTAGATTATTTTTATTGGGTTAGGTTTTGTCTAAAGATGACAGATGTAATTCACTGAAATAACAAAACAGTGCAGTAGCACTTTCCTTCAGAAATTTTTAGAATAAGTCTTTTCCAAGTCAGTGGTTAGTCATGAAAACAGTTAGAGCTCTTATGTCCAGCAGACAATGCCTGCATAGCCCCACTGCAAGGTTTGCCCTTCTAAACTTTGAATTTGTGTAACATAAATTCCTAGTGCAAAGAAAGAAGAGGGGAAGAAAGGAGAGAAAGAAAAGAAGATCAAATCATTTTATGTATCTGTGTGCATTTATATCAAGCAGATGGATGAATCAGCTAGAAGTAGAAAAATTTATGAAAAGATAATGTAATTTAGAAGCTCATTCTACTTAAAGTCTTGATTTTTCTCAGATATTTTAGAGATGCTGCAGTGCTAACAGGAGTAAAAGTTTTGAAGATAAAGCAAATACTATCGTTTTCTACTCAGTGTAGCTTATTTAGTATCAGACATAACAGTTAGCAAGCCATTTTAAAGGAGGCAAAGAAGAATAAGACTTGGCTTTGATCTGCTGCCCTTTGATCAAATGTAAGAGCTGTAAGAAATCAAGGGGTGCATGCACAGTATTTTTGCATTATGTAAATCCTGAGGGAAAGGCAAGGACGGGAAAAAAAATCATTATCTCATTTCATCTCACAAGAATTGTGACAAGCAAATATTTCTAGCCTGACATACGTGCTCCCCTTTTGAGTGTGCTGTGTTTGGAATGAGAATATATTTGGGATAAGAATGCCAGAAAGATGAATACTTTTATCATCCCGGACAAGTTTGCTGTTTTAGAAATAGATGGTAGGCCTTTTTCCTATCTTAACATAATCATTGGATCTGTAATGTGCTTAAGTTTTTCATACCAGGATGATGGTCAGTAGAAACTGACTCTGTGACAAAGAGAAATTCAATTCTCTCTTTCCAGTTAACTTTTCTGATGAATGTTGCATAGTGAGTTGTTGCATTGTAAACCTAGCAGGTATATAAGCACAGCACTAGAAGTATTTTGTATACAAAAACCTGCAATGGAAGATAGTCCAGAGAATAAGAGAACATGCATCATCAGTTACCTTGTTGAATACTAAATGCAGGAAATCAAGGTGAGTAGTGAAGATCATCAAGTATTGTAGCAGAAATGAAGACCTTATTTTATCTTACTTATTCTGATTAGAGAATTTTAGGCAGAGGTTTTGCTCAGTTTCCTCAGCTGAGAAATGCAAAAACAAACAAACAAAAAAACCAAACAAAAAACAAAAACAAAAACAAAAAAACCCACAAACAATCCAAAAGAAACAAACAAAAAAGGAATCCCCAACCAACAACGAAATAACAACAACAAAGCCCCTAAATACATTACTTTTCTCATAAGAATTTCCTATTCCTTTCAGAAAAATGTATATAGGTGTAAAAGAAGATGCAATGTGTGCTAGCTGGAATTCATTGGTTCAATGAGATTATTTCAGGTTACAATTCCATCTGTGGATTGTGATAATGTATGTGTTACAGTTTTGACAAATGGTAATGTTATTAGCCCTGCTCAGCTAAGGATCTATGTGGTGTGGAACAAAGTTCCTTATTGTTTTTGCATGCTGCTCAGCAAGATGAAAGGAAACAAGGTACGAGTCAGAACTGAATGGTAGTCTGCTGTGTAAAGTTTTAAAGTAGCTGACTTTCCAGCTTTGTGCACTGCTAATGAAGGGTGCTGTATGAGCCCATGCCAGCACAGTTCTGTGTAGTGTGAGTTTGCTTTGTGTCAAAATGTAAAAAATTAGTCTGTGAATGATGCCTCATAGTGGTGGAATGATGCCTCTCTGTTTTGTTCATAGCTCCTTAGACAGTAGAAAAGAGGGGTAAAAGAACTACATTCCTGCTGTTTTAACTTATGTCTGGCTTTTATGTCTGGTTAATGTAACATTGGAGATGTGCATCTCACAGTAAAAACTCTTGGAAAACCAGTCTTCCAGATTGGATTAAATGAATATAAGATGAACACTTGGCTGGAAGACTGGAGTTGTTGCATACCTCTGAAGAGAAATCAGCAAATGCAGATCGTTGAAGAACATGCAAGTGTATGTAGCTAAAAGTATTTTGAACTTAGAACGTTTGTTTTTCCTGAATTTTGTGAACATTTGTTGAACCTGTACTGAGAAAAGGGTGGATTCTAGTCTGTAAATAGAATAAAATAGAATTATTTGAATTGGAAAGAGACCTTTAGAGTCCAACTCCCCTGCAGTGATCAGGGACACCTACAGCTAGCACAGGTTGCCCAGAGCCCTATCTAGTCTGACCTTGAACGTCATCAAGAATGAGACATCCACCTTCTTTCTGGGCAACCTGTTCCAACTCTTACTGTATAAAATGTCTTCCTTATATCCAATCTAAACCTCCCATTCTAGTTTAAAACCTTTTCCCCTTGTCCTGTCAAAACAGACCATGCTACAGAGTCTATCTACTTCTTTCTTATAGCCGCGTGTTAGATACTGAAAGGCTGCCATCAGATCTCCCTTCTCTCCTCCAGGCTGAACAGCTCCAGCTCTCTCAGCTGAAGGCAGTTATCAGTGTGAAACTGAATCTGTATTTAGAGGTTCTGTGAAACATCTTTTTTGCTTGTTAACTGAATTATAGGTTAAATCTAACACAAGTACTAGGATGATGTGGTTATTGTACCTTTCTGTCTCTATTCATGTAAGCTTTACACCTATTTTATCTGCATTAGATCTTGGTAAGAAGTAGTTATTTTTAGTTGAATGTACTTCAGCAGGAATTTCAGGGCAAGAAAATACATTATCTAGTCATGCTTATAACTTTTTTCCCTGTTAAAAGAGAATTCCAAATACCTTGAATTTGGCATGTCTTCCAGTATAAGTTCCACAGAATAAAAGCTAACAAAATTTTAATTACGTATATCACATAGGAAAGTTTAGAACTTTGGACAAAGTGACCTATAGGGAAGAAATGTCATCTTGTGACTTGAGCAGTTGGAAAGGCACTCTTGTAGATGGGTAGAGAAAAGTGAGCACACCTGGTTTGGGAGGCCTCTGGAGACGCACACAGCAGAAGGATAGAATGTGATGAAAGCTGGAAATGCAAGATTTTATTGTGGTGTGCATTGTATTAAGTGGAAGACCATACTTTCAGAAGCAGATTGCATTGGATTCTTACATAATATTGTATTTTCATAATTACTGTAGGATTTGACAACTGTACAAAATTGGTTCATGTGATTGTCCTCAAGAACTGCTGGGTGAAGGTACCTTTGGCATATGTCAAAGACTATTGATACCTCTTGATATTGATATATTGATACCCTTTGGAGATGGATATACAAATATAGATATAGCGTGCACAGTTTATAAATACTTGACAAATGCTGCACTTGACTTTTGAACCTAACTAGAGCCCACAAAAATAAGCAGTCAATCCAGCAATTAAAAGAAAATTTATTGTACAACTAATAATGCTCAACGAGCCTTAAGAGAATTATTTTTGAAACTGATTGTGGTTGAACTGTTCTTTTAAATTTTGAAACAGTAGCATTGTTGCACAGTCAAATTGCCTGTGATTCTGTATTCATAATGCATACATAATTTGGACAAAAGACGTATGGAAGTAAATAATGTAAAATAAGTTGGCTATTTCTTTTTTTTTTTTTTTTTTAAGCTATAATAGCTGCCTTCTTTGCATTAGGCTTTAGACTGTTGCCAGTTTTTCTAACTTGTCAAGATCTCACTTTTTTCTTATTACATTGCATATTTTTTAAAACACCAGGTGTTTTTTAGAAGAAATTTCTGCAACTGAAGTTGGTAATTAAACTCGTGGAACTCCTATTATAAATCTGAATGCAATTGACATCTCACAGGAGAGATAGGAATGATCAAATTAAAAATCCTTACAAGTTGGTATTAATTAGCTTACAGGTCAGATGGTGTTTTCAAATCTTTGTGTATGAGCAGAACCTACTGATACATAAATGTTTTAAAATATAAAATGAGAACCATTGCACTTTAAAGTATTAAAGAATGAGGCAATATGCTTTGAATAATGTTATTTTTAATAGATGAAAACTGAATTCACTGTTTTCTATTACAGTAATTTCAGAAGCATCTGGAATCCAAACAGTTTGCTACTTTTGATAACGTAGTACAAATTTTGAGTAATTTTCTTTTTAAGTCATTCCAAATATGTAACGTGCTCACAGAAGGTCCACATACACCTGCAGCAAAACCACGGAAGGCTTGATATGCCTCAGTGTATTCTGTATTAAATCCAGAGACAAATCTACTTCAGATCTAAATTTTGGAGTATTTAGTAAAATACTAACTTTTTAGTAGTTGAAATTTGTTCTAGTTTTACTTCCCCTTCCTGATACTATATGATAGTCCAAATAATTTTTGGAGAGAGTAATTTTAAATGAGTTTATTTAATAAGCATGAAAACAGGTTTTTTTATCACAAAATCTTAAGCTTTCAGAATGGTTCTCTGTTATTGTCTGTAGGAAAATGAATGACATTTTGGTTTCAGTTCTCTGTTCTTCTATTTTCTCATGCTGCAGTCTGTTGAGTCCAGGTTTGATGTTTGTCCCCAATTGTAGGTTTCATATGTTTAGTGTTCATTAAATTCACAAACCTTGAATAGCCGCCACTAAACCTTTTCAAGTAAAAAATATTCACTTTGGAATATTAGTCAAGAGAAGATGGAGAAGTGTTTTTTGTGAAATTGTTTTGTAATTTTGTCCAGTTGCTAGAGAATACAATGTGCAGCTAGTTCAGCATCAGTCTTCATTTACTACCCCAAACTGAAATTTAAATGGACATTTTGAACTACCAGAATTTTAAGTGTTTCTCATAAAATAAAGAGCAAAGAAAAAATTGAGCCTCTGAAATTTTTAAGAGAAGATGCCAAAACAATAGCTTCTATTCATACATTTTCTTTAATGCTAGATACATTTCCAAGGAAGTGAAACATAAAGTTCAAAATAGACTTTGATATGGTGTATTTAAAGAAAGAGATTTACTGATTTCTTGCTTTTTCTTCCTACAGCTAGTTGATGTGGAAAAATGGGTATGTGATTCTGTCTTTTATTCACTTGATCCCAAATGTTTCATGTTGCCACTGAGTCTAAGCTGTCTGTTTTATATCGTGTGCTCATGAATTTCCAACTTGCTTGGCTCAAAAAGAGAGGCAAATATAAGGCCATATAAGATGTGATAATTCCTGTATTTTCATACCAAATTTCATGCTAATGCAATGACTTATCCATTTAAATTAGATCATAGAACTCTGCAATACACTCTTGTGGTTATTGTCTCTCAGCCTTGAGCCTCGCTGTCTTAGTGTTATTACTCCATTCTGTTACCCACCTTGTCTTTTCCAGTACAGACAACATAATCCTAAAATGCATGACAATTATTAATACTAATAAATAATGGGTGATACTGTTTCTAACTGCATCTGTTATATGTACTAAGTATTTTAGATGGAGAACAGCTGCTACAGAATAAAAAAAAATCATAGATCACAACAATTGAAGTCAGAACACAGTTCTCAGATGGATGTTTTGCTAGGAGCTTTCCTAATGTGTCTTTGTATGCCATGCATATTTGTGTGGACATCTGATATAAATCCCCAATATGGGGCATGTTTTCATATGTTTCTCTCAAGTGTAATCATAATGTGCATATGTATGAGTTAGTGGTCATAAAGGTGTGTGTAAAATTGTTTGTTCACGCTAAAAAAAAATAAAGGAAAAAAAAGATAAAAGCCTCTCTGAAAGCTTGGACCACAAAAGGCCTCTATAATTTCTTTGTATTTAGTTTACACTGCACATGATCAAAACTCACTCAGATATCCTTTGGATTATTGCCAATTGCATTGCTAGAGCACTGGTCTTACTTTCTTTTAGCTTGTGTTTATAGAATTTTAACCTGTGGCAATTACATGTTCATAGCAAGTAGTGAATTAAGTTATAGCTTGCTTGACATGCCTGTAGGTAAGTACATATTTTAAATGATGGCTTAAGATTTTCAGATCACTTTCTACTAGTGTGTCTTCAGTTATCTATATCACTGTATATACAAATGCTTGTGGTATTTATTAATGAGTAAATGAAGTGAAGTGAATTTCAGTTCATTATATCAGTATGCTGGCATTATTCATGTTCAGTGAATCAGATATTTTTTCCAAGACCAGTATGGAGTCACTTGGAATGTTTTTTAAGCCATAATGGTGGTTAGATTATTTTCTCATTTTGTCCAACATTTTAATTACACCTGAGAGGACTTGATTCTACATCTTCGGGTTCTCAGGTTTTATTCCTAGGAACAATTTTGCTGTAAAGAGAAAACCAGCATAACAGGGAAGTTGAATAATGTACCAGTACATACAGTTCTTGTGCTCTAATATAGCTTGTTTTTTTGACTGAAGTATGTGAAGTATTCTTGGAAAATACAGTGTTACCTGGATAAATACAAGTGAGATTTGCCCTTTTTTTTTTTTTTTTTTTTTTTAATTTCAGAATTTAGAAACATCAGAATCTTATCCTTAAGAAAGGCTGCTTTGCAGAAGCGCATTCTAAAATGAGTTGTTTCCCATAACATCAGAGCTAAATATTTCTTTGCAACTTGCATGAGCTGAACTCTTTTCTTAGTTGATCAGTTCAGTAATCCAGACAGTAATCCAGTCCCTCCTAACTGATGCAGCTGAAGTGAGTGCTGGCTTTACTTTAAATATGAAATCATCTCATTTCAAGTGAGCCCTCATTTGCCCTGTAAGGCAACTCTTAGCACTCTCTGCAATTCCAGTTGATTCCATTGTAGCTTACATACTGAATTAATCCAGAATGCAATAAAGTGACACACAAAACCTAAAGATGCATTTTAATAGAGGTTACTAAAAGTGGCAGGGTGCTGTCTGTTACACAGATGATATAACAGCTGATTTCTGGTCAGTGAGGTTAAGTACCTTATTTTAACACATGCAGACCTCCATAGGACGTCTTCCAGTGTAGAATGTTCAAAGTCTGTTCACTTATGTCTGTGTATCTATGGACACCCTGAGGCCCAATCCCAGAGCCTGCCAAGTTAAGCAAACTTAATGCAAATTAGCGATCAGATCAATAACTGAGCTTACTGCAAGCAGTTTCACGGATTTAAGCTTAACTCCCCCACCTCTGGGTTGTTGCTGCCTACAGAATCCTACAGGAGAGGTGTTCTCTTAACATCTTGGTGTCGTCCTCTGGACCTGGTCCATCAGCTCCACATCTCTGTTGTGCTGGTGGCCCAGGCTTGGAGGCATTACTTCAGGTGGGGCCCTTGTGATGGCAGAGAAAGAGCGGTATATACAATTGCCTTCCTCTCCCTGCTGGCTACTCCTCTTTTGATGCAGCCATCATACTGCTGGCTTTCTGGGCTGCAAACATATTGCTGGCTCATGTCAAGCCTTTTATCCATCTCAAGTCCTTGTCTGTAGGGCTGTTCTCAATTATTTTCCCAGTCTGCATGCATATCTGGGATTGCCTTGACCCATGTGCAACATCCCACATTTGGCCACGTTGAATTTCATTAGATTCTTTTGGGATCACTACTGAAATGTGCCCAGGTACCTTTGGATGATATCCCTTCCTGTTGTTGTGCCAGCTGCACCATTCAGCACCATTCATCTGCAAACGTGCTGAGGGGTGTCTCTTTCCCATATTGTCATAAAGATGCTAAAGAAACCAGTCCTGAGACAGGCCACTGAGGAGCAACATTTGTGACTGATCTCCACCTGGACATAGAGCCATTCTCTTCTGATACTTATAGCGTGGCAGATTTCATGATTTTAGATTAGATTTTAGGCATATGACATCAATCATTCTTTCTGTCATCCTAACTCACAAATAAATGAGCTATTTAAGTCTCTCTTGAGGACAGTAAGTATGTGGTTTTAACAAAAATATTTACAGATTTTGGAAGCTATTATACAATTTTGCTCTTTAGATTTTTGGTTTGCACTTCCAACATGAATTTCACCTCCATTCCTGGACTTTCTGACTATAAGGAAAGAGCATAATGACAATATTGTATTTAATCGCAAGCTGCTGTTGAGGTTAGTGTCTCTTAGTTGAAAGATTCTCTCTTTTGTACTACTGTTGTAGAAATTTGCTTACAAGGAAATGTCAGGCTTTGACTCAAAGCTATTAAAAAATATGGAGAACGTGTAAACAAAATGTAGACATGTAGTTTCAATTCACAGTACTATTGATACCTGGAACATAGCTTGAAATTCTCAGATCTGTAAAATGAGCTGCAGGAAAAGTGCCAGGGCTATGCAGTTAAATACATAGGTAGAAATCCTACCATTCAATTAAAAGAAAATTTGGTCAGATTTACACAGTTTGCTGTGGAAAGAAAAAAGTTTTTAAAAAATGTTTGTATCGCTTTCTCTAGAGGTATGAATTACACCTGGACTGCAATTAGCATCTACTAAAATACAGAGTATACTAAGTTTGGAAATGTAGATGTAATTGAAAATACATCAGTAGGTGTATTTTTTTTAAACAGTTTTTCTGTAGTTGCTACATTTGCTATCACTCTGATTAATGATCACAGATGTGCAATGAATTACTTTAAATGGCACTGAAGTTAAGTATCTGTTTATCTTCAATGAAGCTTTGTTCATTATTTAAGTCATGGTGCAAGTCATGGAGGTAATCCTCTTGCTGAATGCTCAGAGTTTAATACATCTGCAAGTGTGGCATTTCTGTAACACTGAGTACTCAGACAATCTTTTGTGCCCAAATTTTTTAAATAGGATATGCAGCTGAAGACTGAAGTTATTGAAATATGAGTATACAGTTGTCAGTTGGATTCAGTTACAAGTTCTACCTCTCAGGATAACTTTTAGAGAAGATGTTAATATTAGAGAAACATGTTTGTATAAAACTTACAGTATTTCTTGAACAAGTCATTACAGAATCACCCGGGTTGGAAGGGACCCCAAGGATCATGTAGCTCCAACACCCCTGCCTGGCAGGGCCACCAAACATACACATTTAGATCAGGTTGCCCAGGACCCTGTCCAACCTGGCCTTAAACACGTCCAAGGACGGGGCATCCACAACCTCCCTGGGCAGCCCGTTCCAGGGCCTAACCACTCTCCTTGTGAAGAACTTCCCCCTAACATCCAACCTAAATCTTCCCTCCTTCAACTTGGATCCATTTCCCCTAGTCCTGCTATTGTCAGCCCTTTTGAAGAGTTTACTCCCCTCCTGGGTGTAGGTTCCCTTCAGGTATTGATAGGCTGCAATGAGGTCACCCTGCAGCCTTCTCTTCTCCAGGCTGAACAAGCCCAACTCCCTCAGCCTGTCCTCATAGGGGAGGTGCTCCAGCCCCCTGATCATCTTAGTTGCCCTCCTCTGGACCCTTTCCAAAATCTCTATGTCTTTCTTGTACTGAGGGCTCCACACCTGGACGCAGTACTCCAGATGGGGCCTCACGAGAGCCGAGTAGAGAGGGACAATCACCTCCCTGTCCCTGCTGACCACCCCTCTCCTGATGGAGCCCAGGATCCCATTTGCCTTTCGAGCTGCCAGAGTGCAATGCTGGCTCATTATACAGATTTAATGCTGTCTTTAATGACTTCAGTCATCAGATTCTCACTGATAGTAGTTTGATGGAGTTCAGCACAGAGACTTTTATCTGTAGTTCAAGAAGACACCAGAAGTCCAGATGTTACCTTGCTCATTGGCTTCTAGGTGCTCAGTTGAGAAGCTCCAATGGATTCTTGAATTTGCTGTAGACAGTGTAGAATTAGCAAGTTATTTAAGCTGGTATCTGTAGTCAAGACAGAGAATCTGAAGCTTCTGTTGTGTGTTTATTTTCACCCTACATAGAATGGCAGCTTATTACATATTAATCAGATTAGTTTTAGAAATGTCTTTCCCTTGACTAGCTGGAAATTATGTAGGGCAGATAAATCACATCCTTTTTAATTCTTAAGACTTAGTTTTCTTTTCTTGCATGTCATACTGGATATTGCATACATTTGTATGCTTTGTAAGGATGTACATAATGCAGAATTTCAAACATAAACATGACCAACCTCTGTCAGGAGTTCAAATTCGCAGATTAAGAGATTTGTGTATAGCTAAAGTTATGAGTGATCACAATTTGATCTCTTCTTTTACTTTTAGCTGATTATTGTTGACTAATGTACAACAATCCTTTGTTGTACTTAATGACTGTATCAGTCTGTGTAATTTTAACATTTTGGTGTCAGTCTTTGGTGAACAAAACCTTTCAAGAGCAGTGGATATTGGAATGACACCAAGAAATTTCAAGTTATAGGTCTGTTCTCTCTGATTCATTTTCGAGTATGAAAACTGTGACAGCATGTTGAATTGCAAATGTTTTATGTGAAATTAATGTGCTCATTTTTTCTGGAAATAAAAACAATATGAAGGAGCAGAAAGCAAGTTCTTCCTCTACAGAAGATCAGTTGGAGCAGTGTACTCTGTAATACTGTTGCACACCTGTAGGTTTATTTTTAGGGGTTATTTTCCCCCAAACTGAACGCTGATGTTTTTTTTAAAAGTGTGTTACACTTTACCCTGGAATGGACTTAATTTTAAAACATGGGAGAGCTGTCTTGTAGAAGGATGTGACATGAGTATCTGGAACCTTCTGTTCTGTACATTTGATAATAGCTGGGCAGGTACTATCCAGTTCATTACAAGCGATGTCTCTGGTTTAACTTGGAGCTTCATAAAGGCATTCACTTCACTCATCATGATAACTGGCATTTAAGTGTTTGCTGTGAAGAGAGAGCATTCTTATAACAGCAGGCTGAGAGTATTTTTGCCCTGATGGTTTTGGCATTAGGTAAATAAGTAAATGTTCAGAGTTACCGACTGTCATTCTCCCACCCTTTCTAGCTTGGGGGTGTAACACATTCTGTCTTTAAGAATGACGTGTAAATGATCTTCAGAATTATTGAGTAACTAAAGAACACAACATGGCAGCAACTAAGAGATGAATATCATTTCTCTTTCTCCTGCTACAGTTAGTTCACTTGGTATGTTAACAGAAGAGAATTTAATTGTTAATTCTGGCATTCCAAAAAGTCCGGGATGAAATCCTCCTGTGTCATTTTAGTAATCAGGAGAAGAGATAAACTATTCATGTTAATCTGAAGTGAGTTAAGAAATTAGATTCAAGCAGTTAAATTATCGAAAGAGAGCCAGAGTGTTCCACAGAAGGGCTGCTGCTTAATGTACATGTCATGTAGAAAAGTAATGTGGTTGATCGGTTCTCAGGAAAAAATTTCACAGATAAATAGCAGATAGAAAAGCTTGAGTTTCTTGATGAATGTAGTCTTCTTGATTACTTTATTGTAAGGGAAATTCAATATTGACAGATATAGGAAAGTTTTAAAAAAAATTATGTAATTAGCTGATTTCTCTTTTAGTGAATTTATACACTTTGAGTGCTGTTCACAGTGGAGCAAAGACTTCTGGTTAGCTTCTGGAGCCATTAAAAGCAAACGAAGTACTGGGGCAAGAAATAATATGGAAAATAATCTACAAAGGATCACACTGCTGATTTATGCATATATTTTAAGGAATCACTTTATGAGGATAGTAGACAAGGTTCCAAGTCTTTAGTTTTGCTCATTTCCAAATGCCTGAACACTAAATTCCTGATTTAGTGAAGATTTTCCAAAAGAGAGGAATGCTTTGACATCATTATTTTATACTGTACTCTTTTTCCCGTTTATTTAATATTTATCTACAACGTCTTTTGCATATCTGAGAGCAGACGTTTCTGTTTTAATAGTCGGAATGAGGTGAAAGCACAGTGTTTCCTGGAGGCTACCCACTTAGGCTCTTTTCATGTGAGATAGAGATTTACTGCTGGTGTTCAGCTCCTAGATTCAAAATTTCAGATATCACAGCACAAACTAATTAAGAGCAACAGGAGAAAAGGTGACAATAGATCTTGTGCAGAGAAAGTGGGATCACTGCAAGTAACCTCTCCTCTTACTCTTAAGCATATCTATGAAAATTAACCCCAACATTTCCATAATTTTCTAACATCAGTTATGTTGTACTTCATTTTTTTTTTTATTAAATGCATGGAATATTAGTAATATTTTCATTTTCCTAACTTTGTCTGCATTTGTGTCTTATAAATTGCTACAGTGATAGTATTGCTTTCCAGCATTGCACTTTGAATGCAAGACTTTATAACTTGCATTGAACTATTATGCAGACCAAGTATTTAAAGATGATCAAGTATGGCATCTGTTTTGCCTATACTGTTTTATCTTTAAGCTATGAGTGTTTAATATAGCATATTACTTAAAGTAAAAAAAACTTAAAAAAAAAAAAAAAAAAAAAGCCTTGTTCTGAGCAGCTGTTTTGCTATACAAGCTATAATTATGCTAATTACAATGATAAATGTTCCTTTGAAATGTGATTTGTAGTTCTGTGTATCCCACTCACTATTCTAGAGAAAACAAATCCCATTTTTAAGCACCTGAAAAGCAAATATTCACTTCACATTTTCTCTTTTTTCCCCCCCCTCACGGCTCTACAGAAATTTATGATGAAGGTAAGCAAGTTAAACATTTAGTACTGTTTTTTCTGTAAATTCCCAATTTCATTTAATTCATTATTTTTATTTTTTGCATCAGCATCTAACTTGCCTTTACTGGAAAAGAACATAATGAATTCTGGAAAACTACGGATTTAGAAACTACAGTGATTCTAGCTTGAATTGATGTTATGACTTCTCCAGATCACAAAAGCCCGCAGAGCACTGGGCCAGCACCTGTAGTTCTCAGTTCATCATTGCTCTTTCTGTGAGAATGGAACACGGCCTGCTAAACAAGGAATCTTGAGACAATGAGTAAACAGCAGAATTCACTGTAGATCACTTGGGCATTTGGGAGATCAAGGGGCAGCATGCTCTTTCTTCTGGGACAGGATTACTGTTGTGAGTGGGCAGCCCACCAGGGCTCAGGTCAGAGAGCAAAAGCTCTGCTTCCTCTCTCTATGTCTTTTTTTCCTTTTTTCTTTCCTTTTTTCTTTTCTTCTTCATTTTATTTTCTCTTTAACTATAAGATAAGGAGTTTGGAGAGCTTCCAGGCATTCTAAATAACTGACATTTGGAATAACTGGATGTGATTTATCCAAGATGTGCTGGTTATACTCTTTTTACTTTTTGCCTTCTCAAATGATTTGCTGATGATTTTCATCCCCAATGAGCCCACACTTCTGTGATGTGGCCTTGCTTGCTTCATTGTCACTCTGAGCTGAGGAGGAATTTGGGGCTAGATAAGCAGTGCTATTTCAGGCAGTGAATTTAATGATGTCAGAGGAGTTTTCTTAATATGACTCCTCTGCTGATCCATCTTTTCTTCCCACTTGGTTGTCTGTCTTTATCTGTGAGCTTCGTTCTCAAGTGACAAGGATGACTCACATTCTTCGTATCATACAGTAACAGAAAAAGCTTTTCCACAGTCCTTACCCTCTGAAAAATGTCTCTCTCTTCTACTTATTTAGCTCTAAAATAACCAGGCAGATTTTTAATAATTTCTTCCATCTCCTCTGCAGACAAAGAGGTGGAGAGGAGGTGGGAAGAGAAATCTTCACTAGACTAAGGGAGAAATCAATAAATTTTCTCTTGGGCAATTTTCTCCTAAATTGCTGTAAGTGCTTGAAAATAGGAGTTCATAATGGAAGCATAACCTCAGCTAGAAACATGATTATTTTACATAGAGGGCTCAAAACAGATGATCAATATTATTTATTTTTTATTTATTTCCACTGCTGTGTCGGCTTTTCATTGATGGTGAAGTTCACCACTGCTGGAGAAGGGCATGTAAACGTAGCACTGGAAATATTAAACACAAGGTGCATCTGAAGTGTTTCTAATTATGTTACTGATTAATCTTTTTTCCAACAAGTCAATATTATTGAAATTGAGATAATTTAGCATGGTTCTGGCAGAAATGTTTGTCCTCATTACCAATTGGTTCAATCTTTTTAATGCAAGTAGTAAAATATCTGTGTTCTTAACTGAGTAAGACCTGTTAATTTATGCAAGTGATATTTATATGAAGTATAATTACACACTGTACTTTTCAGTCAAGGTAAACTTGGAAAATCTATAATTTAACTGAACTCCTTTCTCTGTTCTTTGGCTTGGCATATATTATAAAATAGGAGGTAAGTGCCAACCGTATTGAAAAAGAAGTGTGGAATGCCTTTTGATCTTGTGTCACAGAGGCCTTCTTCACTAAGAGTAGGTACCAGCAGAGCTGGTCTCCTACTATCTCCTGAATTTTTGCAGTACTTACTGTTTTGTAGTGAATTCCTTGAATAAATGTAGCGTAATGAAATAGTGATTTAGAAAAAAGGTGTGAAGACTACAATATGTACTGCATAATATATGTATATAATGCCTTATTGCACTTTCTGTTATTTCATTTCAGCATGGTATATAGGCTAGAGTGAGACATGGAAAGAGGTTTTAAATGGTGTTGAATATGCCCTTCAGCACTGCTGTTACTGGAGAGAGGTGAAGGATTACATTAGCACAATGCTGTATGTCAGTGAATTGAGTCACTTGACATCTTTAAATTCTAAGTAGCTGCATGCTAGGGGTTTGATGCCAGCCTCTGGAAATGGCAGTCCAAAGAACACAGTAATTACAGAAGGGTCTCATAAGCATTTACGTATTTATAGTAGAAGAGTTCACAGCATCTATGCCTGGATGTTGTTACTTTGAAAAGAAAATCCTGTCATCTTCTTCTCTCCAAGTATTTTTAAAGAAAACAGATATTTCTATAAGCAAGAAGAATGTGGAAAACACCTTGGCTCACACTCCATAGCTTTGTTTGCAATCTTTTCTTCTTGCACCATTTTCAAGTTTTCTAGTGCTGCTGGAGATGTAATTTCCTAGCATTGCTATTGCAAGTGTGAATTGTTGCCTGACTAATCTACACTGATTCAAACTGTTCCTATACATTCTGATTTCACAACCAGTTGGGGTTTTCTAGACTCTTTGGTGAGCATGCATCCTGCAAAACTGAAATACCTGATCTAGAGCCATGCTTATCCTAAGCTTCCAGTGTAAACATAAGCAAAAGCATAGGTGTTGTCAGTGTGCAACTTAGAGTTTAGGTAAATTGAATTACTGTCCAAAACACTTTTTTCTTTCCACTGGTTCTTTAATTTCCTTAGGCAGAACTAACTAGAGTATTTCCCTTTTTTAATTGCTAAATTCTTTTAGCTATCCATAAACTGTTATTGATCACATTGATATTAAGAGAATCATAGAATCATTAATATTGGAAAAGACTGCTAAATATCATCTAGTCCAACCTTCTACTTACCACCAGTACTTCCCCACTAAACCATGCCCCTGAGTACTACATCTACATGTTTTTTAACCTCTGGTGATGTGTGTCTCAACCACCTCTTTGGACGGACTGTTCCAGTGCCTGCCCACTCTTTTGGAGAAGTTCTTCCTAATGTCCAACCTGAATCTC
Organism: Lagopus muta; assembly: GCF_023343835.1. NCBI lineage: Eukaryota > Metazoa > Chordata > Aves > Galliformes > Phasianidae > Lagopus > Lagopus muta. The sequence continues at coordinate 73,034,265 of NC_064434.1, forward strand.
TCCTGCTGCAGCTTGATGCCATTCCCTCTCATCCTATCAGTGTTACCCAGGAGAAGAGGCCAATCTAAACTTTGCTGAAACCTCCTTTCAGGGAGTTGTAGAGTGCAATAAGGTTTCTCTTGAGCTTTCTCTTCTCCAGACTAAATAATCCCAATTCTCTCAGCTTGTGGTCCAGACCTTTTACCTGTTTTGTTGCCCTTCTCTGGATATGCTCCATGGCCTCAATGTTGTTCTTGTAGTGAAGGGCCCAAAACCAAAGACAGTACTTGAGGTGCAGCCTCACCAGTGCTAAGTACAGGGAGACAATAATTTCCCTGCTCCTGCTGGCTGCACTATTACTGCTACAAGCCAATTTGCTGTTGGCCTTCTTGGCCACCTAGTCTCCAGCCACTCTGCCCAAAGCCCGTTGCACTGTATGAAGGAGACTTTCTCTCTTTTCCAGTTTAGCTGTTGCCTGGTATCAGGAGGAAGGTCTTAAGCTGGTTTCAGTGTGAAAAGCGTTAGACAGCAACAGAGTTGTGGGGGAATCTCCATAAAGCACTTGCCTGTAGTGGTTTCCAGTTTTGGTCAGCTTGTAGGACTGTATCTTCACATCTGGTTTTAGGTAAATTGGTCTACAATAGATGGAAAAAATGCATACTAGTAATGGAATGAATTATTCTTATGTTCCTGTGGATGCATCATTTTGAATTTCCTCTACAGAAATGATTGGAGCATCATGTAAAGATTTGTGCGTAGATTTACATAAGCATGCTTTTATAGCATGGGACATCTTTCCTTCCTATTTCTCCTGATTCCTTTCAGTTTCTGTCTGGTTTCTATCATTTCATTGCTAATTCTGCTCTCATGGAAGTTCCGTTCTTCTGAGTGAGAACTCAAAATCTTTCAAGATCTTTCAGTACTTTTCTTTCTATCTTGGAGGTTACTAAGTGGCATCCTTTTATTTGCTTAAATATCAATCTTAAAGATATTTTATATAAACAGAGCATGTGTTCCTCACCTTGTACTCAATAGTTTTCTTTCCAGAGAACCAGTTGAGGCTACATGCTAGCACTGGTCTCCTACTTCAAAAAGTTTTATTTGGCTTTTAGTAAAAGGCGTTGATGTTAACTGTCTTACGCCTCTGAGCACAGCTAGATTCTGGTTAGGAAGAGCATACACCAGGGCCTAGCATCCTTTCACTCAGAATGCATGGTTGACAACTTTTTCAAGCCAATACTTGTTATGAGACCCTGATTTCCAATTTGATTTCTCTTGCTGATAGATCTAAACATAATTTCAGACTGTTGACTAGTCATGTGTGGTGAATATGAAAGCTCCCACATGAGACCCAAAGAATGGAATTTGAGAGACTTCCATCAGTGGTGGCTGCAGGTTTTTGCTTTTGGTTTTGTAGGCTGTAGGTATTTTTATGGTTTTGTTGGTTCTCAACCAAACCCTATAGCGTTCAAAGCAGCAAATTGAGAGATATTCTAAGCTTAATGAAATGCTTCTACTTATGCAATTAAATTAGTGCCTTGATTTAGATAGATTTTTTTTTTTTTGCTCATTCTGTAGTTTTTGCATCACAGTAAAAATATTTGTAAGATGTATATGCTACATAGCTCCATGAAACTTACAGCACTCTCTTGGTGGAGATGATAATGCTTTCACTTTCTTTTTTGTGAGAGTTTTTATGGAGTTGTAAGGTGTCCTCTGTTTGACATATTATTGTCTCCAGCATCTGCTTTTAGTGTTAGATGAACATAATCATTATAAATGATTAGCTTTTCCCCTCATTCAAACTTATCAGGCTGATGCTTAAAAATAGGTTTGCAGTACCTTTATTTAAAATTCCAAGTTGATATGTTTTAAGTCATTGTACTATTACTACATGTTGCAATTTTAAGCTGCTGTTAGCATTTTAAGTATGTGACAAGTATAAATTGAATGCAGAATTATTTTCTGGAGTTATCTTTGGAAACAAAACATTAATTTATGCTTTTCTTCAGGATTTTGCTCTATTTTAATGAAATGTAAATACCTGCTGCTTTAAAGGACAATGTTTTAATACTGTGTACGTATGTTATATTTAAGACTTTTAACTTTGTCTTGCTATATTTGCCCTGGAATATATTGGAAGATATCTGTGGAGAAAAATGGTGATCACGTTACTTCCTTTACTATACAGCTACTCTCAGTTGTAATAAAATTTCAGTGCCATGAAAATGGTTTTATAGTACTTTTAGAAACCTATTCAGAGCAATACCTGAATGGCCCTAAGCTTTATCTAGACCATTTGGTCTAACATCTCCTTTGGCTAGGTTTAGGGCAGAGGAAATAATAGGCTAAGAAACTGGTTGAATTTTACCACTGTTATTAACTATATAGATAGTTTTTTTTTTTTTTTTTTAATAAGGATTTAGTACCAATGTCTTGTAGTTTATTGTTCAATTGATTTTTAGTCTTTTTAACTTTTTTTTCTTGTTAACTCTATCAAAACTGTAGTTGCTTACAATCTGGTTTTTGTAATGCCATTTCCCTACAGCGTATACAGCTAATTCCATTCTGTTCTTACAGGTTCATTATGAAAGATCTTCCAGGCAATAAAAGCTATTACACAATTCTTAAAAACACTGTTTTACCTTGTTTGATTTTTCTGCAGAGTGTGCTTAAGTTCTTATTTTGTTATGACACATTCAGTGCTAGTAGTTCAAATTGCTTTCCTGGTTGACTAGAATTGTCTGGAAAACAGTGTATTGATGCAAGTGGAGTTCTCACGAATTATAGTTCTGAATAGTGCAAATGTTACAAAAGATTTGTCTGTGCATGCACAAAGCACTGGAATTACTTTCCTGTTTGAAGGAACGTGCTTTCTCATTTTTGTCTTTTGTTGGTATGTCCCTGAAGGTGTTTTTTTGTGGGTTTTGTTTTTTTTTTTTTAATTGTTATTTTTTACATCTTTGGGGACTTCATGGACCTGTGAAGAAAGAAACATTAGCATTGGTTTGTAGTATCATACTCTCTGACGTAATAAATCTTTTCTCTAGTAGAAATTAAGCTGTTCTCTTGAAAAGAACAAAAAGGTAATGTCCTTTAGACTAAAAATCTCTTTGACATTAGACATAGGTATTCACTTTTTGTAATTACAGAAAGTTCTCAGTACAAGTGAGAACTTGCCAGAAGCAAAAGTGGCTCCAAAATCTGAATAATCTCCTGCAGCTTTGCATGTATGGACCCATGTGTAGCAATGCAACAGTAGGTACAGTGGTGCAATTGTAACTGTGAGAACTAACTTCACTGAAATGCCTGTTTTAATTTGCCAGGTGAGAATATCTATACATATGACTGTGTACAAAACCATTGTGCTCTAATTATCAAATTAGTGGAGGATAAAATTCCAAAAAGAGCATTCATATGATTGATATTTCTGAGTGGCGTAGATTGTAAAATGTCAGTGGATTCAGCCCTTGATCCCAAATGTATTTTTCTACATCCTGCTTTTATTCAGGGAATGTCCAACTTAGAAATGACTCTGAATGTTATGAATTAAAAGCATAACGCAAATCCAAGTCATGGTAGATAATGTGGAATATTTACTTGTAGTAATATGTGCAGGATAACTTTGGAGTTGTTTAATAGACATGAAAGTCATCCATGGTTGCAGGTGAAAATCATTTTAATGAATGTTTGAAATACTTGAAAACTTTTTACGTAAAGAAAACTTGTAGGACAAAATATTGTTCTAAATATCATTCATTTGCTTCCAGCAAGTCTTATTTTCAATGTGTTCTGAAATTTCAAATTTTGAATGCTACTAGAAATTTTCTAAAACTTTGGTGCACTTCATAGGGTTATAGAATATCTAAAGTTGAAAGGGGCCAAAAGGGATAATTGATTCCAACTTTTTGCTTCATTAAACATTTGCTTTGTTATGGAATTTTGGATCTTTGCAATAGAAGTCCAATCATTAAATTGCATTTTGGTTTTCAATTTAGTTTCATTTGTTTAATTAAATTTTATTTTATGTTTACAGTTTACAAAGTTATAGAAAATTCAGTTCTCTACAACATTATAGGTAGGAATGGATTCTTTTGAAAATCGAAGACACTCTCAATTGACAATTATGGCCCAATAACTACTTACTACAGACTTTCTGGCATAAAAATGAGTGCTAAATATTAAGTAGATACAAAATGAGCTTTTAAGATAGAAAATTGACTGTAACCTTGTAATCTTCAAAATGAAAGACATTTTCATAGTCCCAGTTTGCTCTTACATTCTGTCCTGTATTTTTCTGTTTCAATTTTTCATTCTCCTGTCTATGTGGCTTGATTATAATTGCCTCTCAAATTTGATGTGGAAGATACTGCAGCTCTTTGTTTTCTGGCTAAGAAATAGGAACAGCAAACTCCTTTGTATTTTTTTAATTGGTTAAATAATTTTGTTTAGGTAACTTTTTTCAAGAGAACTAAAATAATATTTAAAAACAAACAAAAAACCCCCAAACACTCCCCCTATTAACTGGCATTGTTTGAGCCAGTCTTTCTTCTGATTGTGTAGAAAGGGAGTGTTTAGCAAAACAGTTGTTAACAGGTAAATCGGTATGCCCCAAATAAGGGCAAGTTAACACAGCTGTGATATTTCCTATATTCTTCTCGGATTTTGTACAACTGGCAGCAAAATCTATATATATTTTGTAAAATTTATGGCTAATAGCGTAGAACAATTTAGACAGAAATGTTACTGAAATTTCAGGATATTGTCCACATTAGTGATTTTATTGGTTGGATTGCTATGCTTGCTGTTGGTAAAGCATCTGGGTAAATCTGAAGACAGTGATTTCAGAGTGGTTTTTCTTCTATTTCCTCATGTGGATATGTAGCAGATTCTCAGTTTCTTCTTTGGTATTATGTTCCTGACATTATCAAATGTCTCTGTCCTTCCTTGTAGAAAAAGCAGCAGTAGTAATGGTGGTTCAGAGCTAAATCTTCATGTCTTACTGTCAAGACTGTGTCCATGACAAAGACTGTGACTTATATTTCTTCTTAATAAAAATCATGTCAGTCACTCTTTTGGAGAGATTGCTGGAAGTGTCTCCTTGCATTTTAACTGACATTGCAGTTTGTTCAAACTCAAAGTATACTTTGTGTCCATCAGGATACTCTCTTCTCATTAAAGATAAAAAGCCATAAATTATTGGCAACTGCTTTCTCTTTTTTTTTTTTTTTTTTTTTTTTTTTTAACTACTAGGTTTTTCACAACCCATATATATAGATCAATAAATAACCAAATAACTCAAAGATCAAGAAATATTATGTTAATGGATAAAAGTTAAGGAAAGATAATGAGTAAACGAAGAAAAGAAATCATGGGTTGTCAGCAGAGCCCTTCAGTGAGATTGATCTTCAGCACTGAAATGAAGATGCCATACAGATTGCATAGTATGTCTCTATCCAGTTCATTCTGTGATGCATTTGATGCTTCATTCAAACACAAGGTTAGCCTGCTATGGTACAAGAAAGGGTATAAATACTTCATGAAATGAGCTAAATTAGGTGTTTTATGTGAAAGAATATTCCTTGCAACAAGAAATAGTTATCTCTGGTTGAAGAGCATGATGTGCATAATGTTGTGTGTAGTGATCAGATAAGTGTGGATTTAAGCTCTTAAGTGTGTTGTCAGCCAGTTTCTACTCCTGATTGGTGTCAGTCAGATGTATCTCAGGTTAAGGAATTTGTTGATCTTCAGCAAAAGCTGGAAGGTTGCTTGTGCTTTAATGAGATTATTTGTTCTTTTGAGTGTTTAACCTGATTGTAGATAAATAGAAACTGTAATAAATGCATTGGGGGCAGGGGGAGGGGTGTGTGAAGAAAAGCAAAAAACCAAAGTAGTTTCTTGAGATAACTTTTATTACCATAATTTATTTCAGAAAAGATTTATACTGCGCTTTTCAAGTGGAACATTTCTTTAGACGTAATTTCTGAATTTTCTGAACTCCTCAAATTCTCTTGAGTTGTCTTGGATGTCTTTTAGCAGTTTTCTGGCCTAGCAGATAAAGAATTCTATCTAATAGTATTTAAATGCTGAATCAAAATGTTGAAGCAACCTTGAAAATGTGGTTGATAAATAATTAGTATTTTCTAGTGAAGCCTGGGGCAATACACAAGCTCTCTCCTTTGGGAGATCTCTTCTATATAAAAATTAGGAAATAATGAGAGATTTAAGGATATACAACAGTGTAGAGGGTAGTACAACGTACAACAGAGCTGCAATTCTCTGGGGAGCCTTCTACTTTCAGCCCAGGCAAGAAGGATTCAAATTTTATTCAATATGTTTTATACCTGACTTGTGCCTGGGCACCAAATACAACATTTTCCATCGTTAGTAAGTTGAGGATCTCTAAGTGGAAAAAGTCAAGAGCTTTTAGGTATGCTTATCCAGATTCTACCCAGGATCTGTCCCAAGAACTTTATATGTTCTGACTAAAGCTCACTATATTCATAGGCAATTAAAACTAAGGTGAGAACATTTAAAAAGCTACATTGTTGACCTAAGATTTAAAAGGATTTTTTTCAAGAAATATAGTTCTCTGTGACAAGAGCGAATATAAATTGTCCAGAGATTGATTTTTTTTTTTTAATAAATATTTTTATTTATTTTGCAAAAGGCCCGAGTTATTTCCAACATATAAGTGTATTATTTCTTTTTCAGTCTGCACAGGGTGGTGGTCATCGAACGCTTCTCTATGGACATGCAATCCTGCTGCGCCATTCCTACAGTGGTATGGTATGTAACAGAATTTGATAGTAGCAGTGATTTGTTTGCTGTATGAAAGCAATATTTGACTGTACCTAGACTGGTGCCATTTATTCAAATTGGGAGCACTATTCACCTCAAAGAGGCTTTTTACCCTTGCAGATATGAAGTCTGGTTTCATACTGTTGAGTTCTCTGCTCATCATTTATGCTAAATTGATAGTTTTCCGTTGCTTTTCCCTTGGATGTTACATATTGCATAAGCTGTGACTGAATCAGAAGCTAGCTGACAGTCTATTGGAAATAGAGTGGGAAAAGAAATTCCTTCATGCATGTATTTTGCCTTACTTTTTAGTTCCCTGAAGAATTAGACAGGTTCAGAACTGCTTATATATGGATGAGTCTTCGTGGAACTGAACTTTGACATAACCAGCTCCAATTTCCACTCTCGGTATTCCTATCTCAGTGGGAAGATAACCTGGGTAAAGTCTGAGAGCTTATTTTAGTACATATACTTTTGATCAAGTCTCCTTGAGAGCCTTTCAGATTTGCAAGCATTTATTTATGTTCTTGACAATAACTAGTTGGGATAATTTAAGAATTGCTGTTGTGTTAGCAGATTTTTGTCAGAGCTTGAGGCACAACAAATGATGTGTGCTTTTTTTCTGTTAGTATCTGTGCTGCCTCTCAACATCTCGATCTTCAATGGATAAGCTGGCATTTGATGTAGGATTGCAAGAGGACACCACAGGTAAACAATAGTTTTTTAAACTATATAATGAGAAATACTTTCAATCTAAAAATCAGAATAGAGACCTATACAAACATATAGGGAGCATAAAAATTAAGACTATTTTAAGAACTAAAGAAGCAGAAGTTAATATTCTTGTCTTTAACACATTCAATATCTACATTTTCTAGTAGATTTTGTAACTTATTTTCTATGAAATAGAAGCATGTCTATTGATATTTACGTTTGAATTTATAACAGAGAATGTAAGTAAAGGAAAATTTTCAAGTTGCTGTGACTGTAGGACCCTTCTGCTGAGGTTTTTTTGTTTTTGAACTTGAGTTATTTTTAGTGAAGATTCTATTAATGTTTAAGAACTTTCAGCGATATGGATTTATTTGTATTTTTGAGAGCAATAGAGCTGCTTATGCTGCCATCATTTTGGTGGAGATGCTTAATTAGAAATTAAGAAGTTTGCTCACTTTTTAAAGCATTGCTGTTGCTAAGATTAATAACAATAAAAACAATTAGGTGAATCCAAAGTGAAATAGCTTCTTCTAAGATGTGCACTTTCCTTGCAAGAAGTGTATCTGAAGACAAGGTTTATCATGAAAACAAAATTTGTGACTTCAAAATATTCTGGGGAATTACCAAGTGTCAGTAAAAATGGATGAGCATAATTAACTTTGTACTTTTATTTTAAACATTTAGATGTTTTTTTTGTGCATGTTGTTTTCCTTTTTTTTTTTTTTTTTTTTTCTTCTCCTCATAGTTGTCATAATTCATGGTGAAATATCTTCGAAATATTTTTCCCAGAACATAGGACACCAAGAAAGTGACAGGGAAATTCTTTAGCAAGGGTAGCCTGGACTGGGTTGCAAAGAAAACACAGAGAACCTCCTTCTTGCCCAACTCCGCAATGTCTGTTCCAGAGGTCTTGTTGTCTGCATGGTTGTATTTTTTACCTTTGAGTTTCAGGCAGATTGGTGGTACAGGAATGATGCTAATTATTGAAAACACATGGACATTTGTTTTATACAGCTGAAAACTGGGTCAAAACGTTTGGTCTGAGGTAATTGTAAATGTAATAGCAATACCCTTGCACTTTCTTCCCAATTTCTTTCTCTCTTGTTACTCAACAATGATACAGGTGAGGCATGCTGGTGGACTATTCATCCTGCTTCTAAGCAGCGATCAGAAGGAGAAAAAGTGCGTGTTGGAGATGACCTTATTTTAGTCAGTGTCTCTTCTGAAAGATACTTGGTAAGTAGTGTAAGAATCTGAATGGTGCCTTCTCTATAGAAGAACAGTTAATAAAGGTATTGCACTAAAATTTTATTTACATTTTAATCTCCACAAAAATATAGTATGGTTTTTAAACTGGCTTTTGATGTTGTAAAAAAAAAAAAAATGCACTGAATATCTGCAGTGAAACATTAATATGTAAATTATTTGATTTGTTTTTGTTTAAGTAATGGATAGAAGTTGAAATTTTTTTTCTATTGAAGGAAAGAAGAAAACTTAAAATAATCTTCTGAGTTACATAATTGAGATATCAATAGTCCCTATTAAAGTTCTGAAGTTCACAGCACTTTCATATGAATTAAAACTCTATACTAAATTTACAAAATGTTTGAAATGGTTTTGAAGAGGTCTGAAGAGGCTCCTAGGATTATGAATATAATGCTACTGAGATACCATAATTAAAATACTTAAATTGTTACTTGAATGAATACTTAATTAAATATAATTAAAGTATTTTAAAACTTTGAGTTAGCTGCCTTTTATCATTGATTTTAATAACTTTCTTCCTTATCAAAGTATCTCTTTGGCACTTTAAGACAATTTATTGTTTTGTATTTTTAGGATTGTAAGCACTTGAGCTATTTTATCTTAAAACAAAACAAAAAACCCAACAACAAAAAACAAACCAACTAACCCCAATAACAACTATGAAAAAGATCTAAAAGTAAGAATGTCAGTCTGCTGGAATTTTCTGTAAAAATCAGCCGCAGAGATTTGGTAAACGTAGTTACAAATGAAAAAGGAACTTTTAAGAGGGCTCATTTTTTTTAGCACTGTCAAGACGACTGTTACTGTTTACTCTGTCTGTAACATTCATATTTATTCCATAGTCTTTACTTCGTTTTTATGTTACGAAGTATTTCATAATTGCTATGGTATTTAGAAAAAGAAGTGAAGAATTTAATGAAATGTAAAGTAATGTGTTTTTTGTCTTTTTGATAAAATTAATCATGTTCTCCCTTTTCCTGAGAAAGCATAGAAAACTGAGGATAAAATTATAATATAACTTCAACTCCTAAATAAATCATAGTAACTTATGTAGTGAGTTATCTTTGTAAGTGGAAATTGTGACAACTTTCTGTTCATCTTTATATTTTAAAAATATTTTTAATTACTTTTAGGGTAATTATAATTAGATTCAGTGGAAAAGCAATTTACTCTGGACAAAACTAATGAGAAAGTTAATTTCTGAAAAAGTTTTATTGAAGGATACTGAATTATTTTGAAATATCTCAAATTGCTCAATTCACTTCCTGGAGTTAAACTTCACTCCAAATCACTTCCCTATGTAGAGATATGCCTGAACTTATACTCTCTAGCCTTTAATTAATAAACCACATCAGCCTTATCAAACTTCGCTCCAAATCACTTCCCTATGTAGAGATATGCCTGAATTTATACTCTCTAGCCTTTAATTAATAAACCAGCTCAGCATCATCATGTCATTAGTTAGAGTATGGGTTGTAGCTGTTACTGCTCAAGGCTGTCACATGTTCATTTACCCATAGAGACCTGATGCTGGTGATGTTTGTTGACTGCAGAGACTGGTTTTCTTCAATACAATGAATTTTCACAACTACCATGGTGTTAATATACTGCATCTTCTATGTAAAATATCAACATACTCAAATTATTTTCACTATCTAAATCCATTTTCTTCATATTTTAATCTGTGTATTGTAGTTTTAAAAAGATGCATAGCTAAATTTTAATGAATAATTATTAAAAAAATTTCAATTACTCAGTTTTGATTTAGTAGTAAGGAGGGACTGAGCAAAATTAAATTTGCTTTTCTGCTCACTCCCTTGTTTTTATAAATACATGTGTTTCCAAACTAAATTAAGAGCTGATGAACTATAAACCTTTGCTGTCATCAGAATATTTGTGTTTTTACTACCTACTTAGTAATTATATTAGCAGTAGACAATTCTGAAGACTGAAGTATCCAGTTTCCAGTGAGTGAATACTTTTCATGGAAGTTGTCTCTTAAGCTATTAGACTTAATCATTGGGCTGCAGCTTTACAGATCTCAAGTTCAGAAATTGTGAGCTCAAAGATATTGTCTGAATGGCGTGTCGTGGTTTCTTCCAGAGCTCACATCGTCTTCGTAGTCAGTTTTATTTTTAAATTTTGTTTTCTTTTGTTTTATTATTTTCCCCAGCTACATTAGATTGCTCCAGTGCTATTTTGTAAAAATCTTGCTTAACCAGTGTAACTTCATTGGAACACCTGAAAATGAGTAACGGCATTTTTGGCACATACTTTAGAAAAATGTAACCCCTTCCAATAAAGTCACATTTAATCTTTCCCAGAATTGTAAAGATAACACACTGGCATTAAATATATACATCAAGTTCTTATTTTCTACAATGTACAGTTGAAATATCGTAATAATGTATGGAACCTAAAAGTAGTCTCTTACGAAGTAAACACAGTATTTTCATTTGAAGTGTGGTGGAGTTGAATAGCTCCTATTTTCTGTGACACTTAAAGGAATGTAGTAACAAATACCTTTTACATTTGCTAAGGCTGTGGATAGATGAAGTTGTTTTTATAAATCCAACTTGACATTGAGACCAAGTAGTTTTGATTGAATCCAATTAAGGAATATATATATATTTTTTCTGATGGTGAGGAGATCCTCAGATAGATCTTCTGATAGAGTGTGAAGTTTGGCAGGTTTCTGAGGGTAAGGTTTATGTATGTTGTGTACTTAGTTGGAAGCTGAGGAAAAGGAAAGTCTTATATCAAACCTTCTATGTCATAGTGTTGCAAGGAATGCAGTTGTAATATCACCATTGTATATTACAATTATTCCTCTCTGTTTCTAAGCAGTTAGCTACCTCCTGAATTAAAATAAGCCAATAAACAATCTTGAGGGAAAGACTTGCATGTCATAACAACAGATGAATAGAATTTGTTCACAGGCCATGACAATTGCCTTTTTCAAAATGTAACCAGAATGTAGTTTCATTTGTATAACGTAGAGTGAGCAGGAGGAATACATAATCCCAAATAGTAAAGAGCAAAGAGATGATTTGCAATCGATAGTGCTACCATTGAAATTTAAGCCAAGTTCTTTTATTTCATTTCTTGAGAAAGTACAGGCCCAGGAACTGGTGTAATATTTCCAGCAGGTTTTCCTTTCTTGGGTATATTAGCATGCAATGCTGCACTGAGTTTTGCCTGTGCCTATTTGTAATTACACATCACGGTAGCTTTCAAAATTACCGATTTTGAGTAGTTTAGAAATGAAGTTAATTTTATTTTCAGTCAAATTCGTGAAATCTCTGGAAAACAATAGTTCAGGTCTTTTAAACATTGAAGAAAAGTTCCTCAGATGTGAAATTCAAATACAAAGTGCATGATAAAAATGAAAATTAGTAGCAATAAGGTCAGTGATATTCAGGCTGAGAAGTCAGGAAAGCAGGAAACAGAATTAATCTTTGAATTCACAGTGCAGAGGTTTCCAAAGGAGGCGGAAACTCCTACACTGGAGTATATGTGTAGTTGGTGACCTGACTAATGCTGATCTGCAGCTACACTATGCAAATATGCATTATATGAAAAGGCTTTGAAGTTTATCATTCTTTAACTTAAATGATTTTATTTTAAAACATTGTAAACTAATGTCTTATTTCCTTTGAAGTGAAACCTTTTCATCAAGTATATTTCTTCAGTCAAGTGATGACACTGATTACATTGTTCTCATTCAAAAATAATATTTTCTAAATAGAAACACATTACTTGAAAGGCGGACTTGATACCAGTCATCTGTTTATGAACAATGGGGAAGTTTCCTGCATGCTGGAAAGGCACTCCTTCCTCATTCACTTGTAGGGATATATTGTTCATTTCAGCTCTTAGTTTAAATTCTTTTATCTATTATCAGACATTCTGGACAGGTCCATCTAACTAATAAATATCTGAACCATTTATCGATGCAATGGGACTAGTTAACGCAGCAGTGTGTGATTCCTCCACACTTGCCCAAGTAATTTCATTTTTTTTTTCCCTGATGAGTATGAAGCACAGTAGGTGGACTTTGTTTTGTTATTTGTGAGAGGACAATTCAATTCAATTTATAGTTATAAACAGGAAAATAGGGATTTTTAAAACTCATTTGAATTGGCATAAGCAAACCTGAAATGAGGGGAATACAGGCAACATGAAGCTGCTTTGTTATGCTGATCACAATGCAGTTCCCACAAAGTCTTCATAGCATTTGAAATGTTACTGTGGAGGCTGGTAGATCTTGCCCATTATTAAGGCTGTCAAGCTGTTCTGCCTTATGAAATGCTACTGCCAAGTGCTGATAATCATGTGCTCAAAATGTCAAAATTCACTGAATAAAAACAGTAGCATCTATTTCTTCTTCTTCTTTTTTTTTTTTTTTTTTTCCAAAACTAATCTGAGATTTTTTATTTTTTGGTTCATCCAGAAGTGGTCAGAAGACACTAAGGCTTGAAGACTGGGATGAAAAATATGATTCCCCTCATTAAGAAAATTCATCAAATTTTCTTGAAAGCTTTGAGCATCTCATGCTTTACAACCAAACTATAAAATTAGAAAAGGTCATCTTGATATAGCACATGTGTTTTTTGTTGACTAGGAAGGAAAAAAAAAAAAGAAAACCACATCCCACTGCACCTAAATATAAGAAAAAAGTGTTCTGAAATAATGCAGTTTCTTCTTTTAGTAGGTAAAGGTCTAGTGATTTTTTTCCTGTTCTGCACCAGCTAGACTTCTCATCTCCTTTGTGATGAAGTTTTGAAACTCCCTCTCCAGTGATTGATTAAATGCACCTCTACCCTGTTGAAACCAGCTGTTCCTTGTGTCAGTTGGGAAGGTGTGGATGAGGTTAGACACTGTATTGACACCTGAGAACGGTGCATCATGTGCTGCCAGAGATCTGCTGCCTGTAGATAAGTGTGGAAAGCGTAACTATGAAAAAGTAGAAAGTTCAAAATCCAGGTGATCTAGTAGGAACCTGAGTCTGAAGTGGTAAAGAGGGAAACTGAGAGGAACTTGGTGACTAGTTGAAGGGATCTTAGAATCATGGAATGCCTTATGTTGAAAGAGAATTTGAAGTCATCTGCTTCCAAGTTCCTGCTATGGTAGAGTTTCCAACCACTAGATCAGGCTGCTCAGGTCCCCATCCAACCTGGCCTTGAAAGCCTCCAAGGATGGGGCATCCATAGCTTCTCTGGGCAACCTGTTGCAGTGCCTCACCACTCTGAGTAAGACAGTGGACTGGGATTTGGAATGAAGAGTGGCATGAGAAATGTTCAAAGAAGGAGTGGTGTGGCTGAGAAATCCCAATCTGCTGCACAGAGATGCAAACAGGAATGTCCGGGGCTGAGAGATGAGAAAAAAATCGAGAAGGAGGAATTGTGGTGAGTTTGTGATGCATAGGAAGAAAGAGGCCAAGCAAGAAAAATGCCAGAAGGCTAGCTAGGCTGAACTTGGTTGAGAACCTGGTTTGGCTAGGTGAGATACAGAGTATTAGGATAGTGCTGACAGCTTACTCCTCCTGGTGATTTTCTGTTAGTTTAGGTGATATGTGCCTAAAAAGTTGTTTTAAAAGCTTATTCTCTACATCTCATTCATGTGGGTGTTAGTGTAATGCCACCTACTATAACTGTGGCGGTTTCTTTTTACTTAAAAAAAAAAAAAAAAAAAAAAAAGTTGGAAAATATACAAAGTACAGCATAAAAATACTTTTCTTACACTTTCAAAAAATTGTAGGTGTTAGAAAATGTAAAAATACCCAGGACTAATATGTGTTATGAAATCACTCAAATGTACAGTCACAGTAGCTTTGTATGGAACACTATCTCACTGCTAATAATAGAAGTTTAAAGGCTGTGTCAGTACTTGGAAGCAGAGAAGCTATAGAACAAAAGACTTTGAAGATTAAATATCAAGCTGAGAATTGAAGTTGGAAATGAGCATTATGATGCTTAACTGATTGTTTTCCTGGAGGGTTAGATTCTCCGTCAGACTTTGCTTTGGAATTTGCTGAGCAGATAGTCTTTTATAGCAGTCTTGTTTTCAAATGGAACTGAGTCTGGTTTATCTTACAAGCTGGATTCCTGAGTCATGGCTCTGAGGTCTTGTTCTTCTGCCTGAGGTTGAGGTGCCAGAGTTTCTCAGTCACAATGTCTGTCAGAGATGAGAATGAAAACTGTGCCTTAAGCATTAGGGCTTAATATACTGTTAATAAACTGTTTTTGCAGTCTCAAATTGGGGTACTCTAGGTTAATGAAACTTTCTTAGTGTAAGCTATGTGTATCTACTCCTCATTGGGAAATGGTGCTATCATGCTACTCCTTTGAGGTTTTGAGAAAATGATTTCATTAGTATTTGTTTTGTTTTTGAAGTGCTGTAATTTATTGTAGCAAGAGAAATGCCTGTGAGGAAATTAATAATTCTCTAGACTTTAAAAAATTGACTATGCTGAATAAAGTGTGCAGCTACAGACTGAAGATTGAGGAGGAAACAAAATGCTAAACATCTATTCATGAAATGAGTCCCTTTATCCTGTATTCCTCATTAATTCTGTGAGACAGCAGTTCCTTGGAAAAAATCGCATGGGATCATGTCATTCTGTTTCTATAGACTAATTTGATATTTCCTAATTTTTGATGTTTGTTTCTGCAAAATTAGTAATATTTAGTTAATGAAAGCACTTGTCTCTAATCATAATACATGATAATAATTTGGAATGGTAGTAGCAGATGTACCTTAGTGGTCAATGACTCAATGTCTGGATGGAGATCTATAGCAAGTGGTGTCTGAGAGATCAGTACTGGGATCAGTGGACTTCAGCATTTCCTCAGTGACATCACTGGTGGGATCAAGTGCATTCTCAGCAAGTTTGTGAATGACAACAAAATGTGTGGTGTGTTCAATAAATCTGGAGGACAGGTTACCATCCAGAGAGACGTAGACAAGCTTGAGCAGCAGGTCTGGGTGAAGACCCATGTGAGGTTCACCTGGACTGTGACAGCCCCAACTATCAATACAAGCTGGACGATTGAGCACAACTGTAATGAAATGGTCATAGAATCATGGGGGTACGGGTGGATGGCAAGTTGGCCATGAGCCAACAATGTGCCCTTGCAACCCAGAAAACCAACTGTATTCTGGACTGAATCAAAAGAGGCATGGTCAGCTGTTTGAGAGAGGTCATCATTCAGGCTGGACATTTGGAAGTATTACTTTTCAGAGAGGGTGGTCAGGCACTGGAATGGACTGCCCAGGGAGGTGGTGGAGTCACCGACCCTGGGGGTGTTCAAGGAAAGGCTGGATGTTGTGTTGAGGGACATGGTTTAGTGGGAGCTATTGGTAATAGGTGAACGGTTGGACTGGATTATCTTTTAGGTCTTTTCCAACCTTGGTGATTCTATGATTCTATGATCATGTCCCTGTGCTGTGCACTGGTGAGACCTCACATGGAGTACTGCATCTGGGTGTGAAGTCCTCAGTACAGGAGAGATGTGGACCTGTTGGATAGTTTCCAGATGGGGGCCTCAAAAATGATCCAAGAGGCGGAACACCTCTTCTCTAGGACAGGCTGAGAGAGCTGAGGGAAATCAACATTTTACATGAGTAGATACTGATAGGACAAGGAGGAATGGTTTGAAACTAAAGAAGGGAGACTTAGATGTCAGGAGAAAGTATTTTGCTGAGAGAGTGGTGAGGTGCTGGAACAGGTTGCCCAGAGAGGTTGTGGATGCACCATCCCTGGAGGTGTTTAAATCCAGGTTGGATGGGGCCCTGGACAATTTGATCTAGTACTTGATCTAATGGCTTGGAATCTAATGGGTTGGGATCTAATAGGTTGGAACTTAGTGATCTTTGGGATCTAATGGGTTGGAACTTGGTGATCTTTGGGATCCTTTCAAACCCGTGGCAGTACATCATTCTGTGAGTCTATTGTTTTAGTGGTTACAGCTCATAAGGCGCGCTAATATAAAGAAGGAAAATGCAGATGCCCCTATCTGTTTTCTCTGGAGTCTTTCTGCTTTCCTGCCATGCATCTCAATTTGCCTGCTGCCAGTCATGTATTAGTGCATTAGAGAATATGTGGTGCTTGATTTGTAATGAAAGTTTCTGTGCATCTGTGGGCTTCAGTTATTACTCTCTCAGTGCTGACATTATCTTTATGCTGTGTGGGGAAGCTGAAAAGGGTTGGTAGAGTGCTGGCTATTCTCCCCTTATCAGTTGAAAAGTTCTCCTTGTTTGCAGATTTACCATCCAGCTGTTAAAGACACTTTAGAGTAAGGTAAAGAAAACAGGATATTTTTAGAACTTAAAATTGATATGGAATTTCCTGGGCTTTTTCTGCTTTAGGACAAAATCTGGATTTCCATTTCTTTTCTACAGTGTAACTTCGTTTATATTTCTTTAAGCTGTTTAAATCTATAAATAGATGTTTCAGCACATATAAATGTCTTGCCACTTTGAAACATAAACACTAAAAACTAATGACAAAAATTTTGGACTGGTACAGTTTCACACTTCTGTTTCTTTTTAATAACTCTTCCTTGTGACTGGATAATTTTATTTATTTTGACAACATCAGTATAAACACTCGGAGTTACTTACAAAATATTTTTTCATTGTTGAGTTGGGTTATAAATTTTAATATAAATGATAATTAGAAAGATAACGTGTTTCAGATTCTAGAGAGTGCATCTTTGTAATTTTTGGTTTTTGCTGAGGCTTGCCTCTTTTTATTCTTTGTTTGAAGATTTTTTGTCCTTTTCTAATAAAAAAGGGAATTAAATTCTTGTTTTTTCTCTATTTGTTCTTTTATTTTTATTTTTATATGTTATAGAGACAGTGATGTGTTTTTTTGTCTTCTTTGCCAAGATGTAAATATCTCTGAGGTAGATATCTCTCTCTGTTGCTTTGCTTGCTCTCAGGTTGTCTAATAAAAGGAGACCTGTGCTGTGCTTTCTTGTTTATGTACCTGTTATGGGAATGTATCCATTCAGAACTTGTAACTTCCCAGATGCTCTTGAATTTCTGAGAAAAGATGCTTATAATGGTGCAAAACTGAAATCTGTCCTGATCTCTGCAATCACTTCAAGACTCAGAGAAAGGAAGAACAGCAAGGGCTGTCAAAATCTGAGTACAGAGAAGAAATAGATTGAACTTCATCCTTTTCCTGGCTACACACTGAAAATAAAGCTGAAGACATAATAATGTAATGTGCAGATAGAAAAAAAAATACTGCCAGATGACATGATACCAACACACGTTAGCCAAGAGAAACACTGAAGAAAAGATTGGCTGTCTTTGTTTTCCACTTCACACATGTTTTGGAGATCAAAAATATATTTTTTTCTGGCATAAAGAATATGTAAGTTGAAATAATTTGTATTTCCAAAGTACAGCCTGCATCTTTTCTCCATGGCATCTGTGTATTCCTTTCTTGCATACTAATAGCAAAATTGAAAATGCATCATCTTGTTATTTGCAGACGTAGATGCAGTTACACTGTTGCAATCATTGCTGAAGGGTTCTTACGGAAATTACTTCGGTTCCTTAGCTCTTCAGTGAGCTTGAATTTGCTGTGCTCTTCTAGAAGACTTGGAAACAGAGATATGATGTGTTACTTTTCTATAGAGCAACATAGAGTTCATAACATGACAGCCAGTTCAGTTTGGAAACCTGTAGTATTCTGGGAGATTTTAGTCTTTGAGTTTAAATGTGAAAAACTGCACTTAGGCTGTAGTGTGTTTACTTGTGTTCATAAAGTATTGTAATTTATTTCTGAAATATTGGAAACCTGTGACAGGTTAAATGTTATTTTTGGAGATTATTTTCACGCTGTCAGGGAAGACAAATTTAGCTTTTTGGCTAAGCTTGGACACGTGTGGAGAGAATAATTTTGGAGAGAGAGGATGCTGGAGAACCTGCCTCTAACAGTGAAAGCTAGCAGGATTAGAATAGGCATCAGGACTCCCACATCCCAAATATTTCTGCACTGAAAATATTGTTCCTTCATATCTGAAAGACATGTACCAGAAGTGGTCCTCATAGATGACAGCAAGCTGCTGCAAGATATGGAGGCTGCTCAAGATCATGCGGAGTGTCATCTATACGTCATGAATGTTGCATTACACATTTTTTTTTTTTTTTTGACAGGTTTATTTTGTTGAAAGTAGCAAACAAAGCAGATAAGTTCCAAATAAATTACATAATGAATTAATTGGGCAGCAGATTATTTTCCTACAATGCTGGGATCCTGAAATATAGCCATGAAAATCTAGGTAATGGCAAAGAGGTTGGCATCTTTTTTTCTTGTTCTTTTTTTTTTTGTTGTTCTTTTTTTTTTTTTTTTTCCCCCTTCTCTATGCAAGTGACCCAATTGACTTCTTGATTATACATTGACAAATTGCTTCCTCTAGAGGGTCAAGGCTTCATTTCATAGTTTGCTGTGGATGGGGTTCAGGGAACAAATTTAGAACTTCATAGTCAAAGGAATCTTGTTATGTCTTCATTTGCATATTGAAGGATTCAGCAACCAATCTAGGGATGTAAGGGAAAGAAAAGAACTGCTGTGGTGGTTAATCTGCTGTGGTGGTCATGTGTTAAGAAATGTATTCCAAACATAGAAAAAATATAATTCTTCACTTAAGACATCCGTGTTATAATCAGAGCTGTAATTGGAGGGAAAATAACTGATAAAAATAAATGGTACTGTCATGAGAAATGTCGGAGATTAATTTTTGTTCAATGTTCTATCTGTAACATTTAGCGTTAATTCAGTTGATACCACTGTGTGTGAAAATAAGTTCGTTAACAGTACAAAGCACCTAGTTACAATAACTGCGCTGTTGATGGCAGATCTAAGTGACATGGAGGTTATCCTCTTCCTCTTCTGCTCACCCGGAATGATATGTTCTTCAAAAAAAGTAACTTCCTTCTTGGTCGTGATGCTTGGATTCTGCGAAGTGATCTTAGTTAGATAAAATCTAACAATAAAAGAGCAGGAATGAGACTGGAGGTGTGCTGTGTGCTGTGTGCTGTAGTTTCTTGACATATTCTGCCATTGGTGAAGTTGTGTAATTGTGGAAGGGTGAAAGTGGTCATTTGCTCATTAAACATCCTCTATTGCATGTGTTGAGTGACACTGGTGTAGTAGAAAAAAAATGGATTTGTGAGTTCTGTTACTTTGTATGTTCATGAATGTACCAGGTATAGAATGAATAAGCTGTTGTGCTATCTCATACACCTGCATGCAGTCAGAAGATATGCAGCCAAAACGGACTCTACACATGTTGTTGGGAATCTACTTCTTTCTGACCTCCACTGCCACGTTAGTCTTCTATGTTATTAACGATTCTACCCCAAACATGTTAATATTGGTCACAACATACAGAAACAGAGACAAATACTATTGTCCTTATGGTATATCAATAGAATGATGAAGGACAAAGGCTTTGCATAGGTGTGATGTATAATATGCTAATATGCCTTGAGCTTAGGATTTCTGAGACAATAATGCATTGCAGGAGATGAAAATCACGCAAACGCTAAAAACAAAGTTCTTAGAATTCACAGAAAAAGAAATGCACCGATTGAATTCTTAGGCAGTAAGCAAATCTTTCAGGGAAAAGTATTTTCAGATTAACTTGTATCATAAAATACTTCTGTAGGAATTTATTTTCGAAACTCCCTCATGTGCCTTGTAAAGTTCATTATTTTATGTCTTTGATCTAATGACTTGAGGAAGCCAGCAGCCAAAAAATCTTTAAGTGCTGAGTTACACCCAAAATACAGATTAATGTCACCTTATAGTATTCAGACTTCGTGGAAAATCCTATTATGTACAAAAGGAAGAGCACTGGTGTAAGATCCCTGCAGCATTTAATAATTGGTTCTTCAGAGTGTTTGCAGTTGTCTAAGATCCAAAAAGTGTTGACCATTCTGCGTAATCTGTGTCTGGTTTTTTTTTGGGGGGGGGGCAAATATACTGTACTAGTTTTCTAGCTTTATTTCCAATGTCTCCTGAATACAGTTCTGTCTTTCTGACTGATTTATAATCAGGAAAAATGTGTGTATGATATAACAAAAAAAAGTGTTTAATACCATTACTGTAATTGCAATGAGATTTGTAATTAAACCCTCAGTAAAAGTCTCTCCTTTCCTGTTTTTAGCATCTCTCCTATGGCAATGGTAGCTTACATGTTGATGCAGCTTTCCAACAGACTCTTTGGAGTGTAGCACCAATCAGTTCAGGAAGTGAATTTGCCCAAGGTAAGATTTACTCTAATTGTTGAAAGACTGATGGTAAATGAAGAACCTGAGGAATCAATTTTTTTCTGCCAAGTGTGACTGAAATATAAGAATGAGGTTTCTCTTACGTTTATTAATTAAACTGAGTATTTAAATACAAATATTCTAAAAACAGAGGGAGAATGATGCTGAAAAGCATACTGGTGGCTTTCTACATCATTGTTTCTAAATACTGAAGAGCTAATTCAAATCTAACTTTACTAAAAATAAAATTATATTCACACAGGTTTTTAAAAGATTTGTTTTGGTCCTGATTTCAAGAAGAGAGGAGTGGAAGCAGGATATAAAATCCTAGGAACTGAGTGGGAATGGTTTTGTGAGGAGCATATAGTTGAGAAGTATGAAAGAGAAGAAAAGATGAAGAGAGACAGTATAGAACAACTTTCAAAATTTATTCTGTTTAAAAGCTAGGATGATGATGATGATTATTATTATTATTTTGATACTGTAACTTCTGTCATGAGAGAATGAAGATCTCCGAGTTAATACTGGTTTCACAGGAAGAGAAACTCATCTTTAACATCCTGATTTTTCTGGAAAGCCCTATGATTTTTAGATTCTTGCAGCGTATTTCCTCTGTAATAGAATCTTAAAGGTCCTTCTGTTATTCCCTGGAAGTTTTGTGTACAATTTTTTAAAAAGACAAAACACTGACCCTTCACATTAGTTCTCTTCTTTTTTTTTTTTTTGCTAAGCATTTCTTTTGCAATTTTGCTTGTTCTAATTTCAGCATGACCAATCTATATGTACTCTCAGTGTTTTATACTGTGGGAATCATTATGCACGTTCAGATCGTCTGAGGTGACTTCTGTTGTGATAGGTTATTAAAAATTCTAGTGCATTACTTACTAGTATCCTCAACTACATTGGTAGAAACATTCTGTTGACTCTTTCTACCTTTCAACCTGTTACTGCACACTATAACTCCATTCTCCTTGTCCTCCTACCTGCACTGATGTGGAGTTCCTATCAGTAAGTCCAGTGTCTTACTAGCTGATACTCAGGTTTGTGCTACACTACATTTCTCAAATTGACACATTTCAATGTTAAAGCTTATCTGGCAATTTGGTACACAACGTCAGAAGATCTTTCCAGATTTTCTCACAGGAAACTAGAAAAAAACAACAAAAATAATTCAAAATTTAATGCATGCACTTGTGTATTGTTAGCATTTAAACTGGAATTTGTTTCTGAAATAGAGTTCAAAAATGAGCAGATAAAGTTTCAGCTGTACCAGTCTTTTTCTGAGTTGCACTAATTCTATATGATCCCTTTTCTGTGACTTTCTCCTGATCTGTTCTTTCCTGCTTGCTGACCTGGAGCTCTTCTCACTTGAATCTCCAGGGTGTGGGATATCTTCCCCTTCCTCCGACTCTCTTCTTAATGTAACTTCGCAGGTCAAAGAAAAAAGAAAACACAAAAGAGATCTGATTCACTTTATTTTCTTCTCTTCATTAAAGGATATCTGATAGGTGGGGATGTTCTGAGGTTGTTGCATGGTCATATGGATGAATGCTTGACAGTCCCTTCGGGTGAACATGGAGAAGAACAAAGGAGGTAGGATTCCAACTTAGAATAGTATAGTAATGGAAATTACTGTTTCAATATTGAACGTCATTAAAAGCATAAATTTTGGAAGGATATTTTGATGAGATGAATCATTCATAAGAAGAAATGTGATTGAGATGAACTTTGGGCATTAACTTATTGATTTTATTTTATTTTTTTAATTGATCAGATATTTCTGGGTGTAAAACATTAGTATCTGTTGAAAGTGGACTCGGTCCAGCAGTGTGAAACAAAAAGAGCTGAGTTGCAGGATGGGTAATGAACATTGAGCATCTGAACTGAACATTTCATGCTTTTATTTTATTCTTGTTTCCTAGCCTAAAATCAAATCTAGAACAATTGCCTCGAACTTTTACATCTGTTATTAGTTGGGTGTGATGTATAAAAATAGCTTGTGAACCCAATATTTAAGGTTATTTTCTATTTTAAAATGTTACTATTGTTGTTTGTTTTATTGTTAATCATTTATTATTTTTGGTATTATTTTATAGTGATTTTTGATAACATCATCATGTTTACTGACTTAAAAGTACTGTGAATGAAATATATTGTTGGCAGTTCTGCTTTTTTGTATAACACCTCAGTACACTATATATTAAGACTACTACAAGGCAACTACTATGGGTAATAATACCGTGTACTTGGTATAGTAGTCTAGAACTTAATTTACAGTTACTTTGTTGATTAAAGGAATCTAGAATGGAAGTAGGGAAGTAAGGATGGCTCAGTATATATTTTCTCTCTGAGTTAATTAACAAATCCAAATGGTGCGAAGGCTGGCACTCAGAATGCAGGTGTCTGAGTACTGTGATTGTGTGAGTGAGTTAAAATGTAAAGTAGAAATAAAATCTCTTCATTTGCTTGAATAAAATATATCATAAACTTCAGTAGTTTTATTCATGCCTTCCTCTTGAAAATTGCTAATTAGTATTGTTTATTTGGCTGAAATCTGGAACTAGATGATTTTAAGGTCCTTTCCAATTAAAACCGTTCTAGGAGTCTGTAATACTGCTCATTTAATCTATCATACCATCAGCTAGGTGACTGCATTTCCATGATAAAGTACTCTTCATTCTTTTTCAAATAAGTTTGTTTTGTTCTATATCTTGTTAAGATGAGAAAAAATGATTGAACAATGACATTAGGAATAGTAAGACTTAAAGTTGTAAATATGAATGAGAAACCTTTGGTTGTTCCCAGTTTCAGTTGATGAGTT
This sequence comes from Lagopus muta, assembly GCF_023343835.1. NCBI lineage: Eukaryota > Metazoa > Chordata > Aves > Galliformes > Phasianidae > Lagopus > Lagopus muta. Next base: position 73,058,137 of record NC_064434.1, read on the forward strand.
GGTGATTTTTGTGGGTTTATTTATTTGCTTATTTAAGGACAGCTGCTCTCAGTTCTCATTTTTAGACAGGAACAGAGTTTAAACATAGAAGCCATTTCAAGACTTTGAAAGCTTAAAATATGATCAGCTCTTGTTTAATGTTATTTATAATGTAGTAGAATCATTACAGCATAGAATTTATTTTTGCTTTTACTACATCCCCCAGGAATGTAACATAAAAGGTAAGATAAATAGGATCCTACAGTGTTTGCTCATATTTCAATTCAAATCCTGGAAAAATCACATTATTAATTTGTAATTGCAGTGTAATTGCACATCTGTGAGATGATTAAGCACACTTCAGAAATGAACTTTGACTTTTAAGAACACATGAAGAATTATTTGCAACAAGACTAACTTGCAAAAACTGCAGTAAAAGATTGCTGAATTGCTAGGCAAGAAATAGACCATTCAATTTGCTTGTGCAGTATGTTGGATCTTTTTGTCTGAGTTTGTAGACTGCGGGTCAGTGCCTAGAAGTAGATGATTGTTCTCTCTGCACTGTCTCCCTATTCTTGTGGCTGACAGTGCCCTGAAGTATTCAAAACACATCTATGTCATGTCCTTAATTTTATTGATAGTAGTACCAAGAAACATCGTTTCCTATTGCATCATATATGCTAGCTTTCATATTCTCTTGTTGCTCAGGAGCTTTATTTGATAGACTAAAAATAAAGCTTAGTTTCTTTCTTTCTTTTTTTTTTTTTTTTTTGAATTATCTCCTTTTATGAAGTTCTTTTTTGATAAATATAAATTATTTTTACTTATAAATGTTAAATATAATGACAATATATATGACAACTTTTAATTTTACAAAAGTACTCTGTACCCCACATTTTCTGATCCCTGCATTAGGGCTCAAAATTTCCCTTTTTATCTCTATTAAATAGGACTCTAATCTAATGTTTAAGAGTATATTTTGTGGTGGACTGTGTTTTTCAGTTTTCAAGTTGGATGTATATTGATGGATGGTATTCAAGCTTCTGGTAGAAATATGTTAGTAATATGGCTAATTTTGACAGGTAGGAAATTGTAGAATAAATTACTTTGTCTTTTTCTTTAAGATCTACAATATTTTCACAAAACACATTTTGAAGTATGATAGTTTTGAAGTGCAGTAACTCTGTGTTTTCCTTTCATTGCCTATGAAAACTACCTTGTGAAAGGATTCTGTGGCAATTCTTCATTTGTTTTGTTACAGCAAATACCTGAAAAGCAGCTTGGCTCTGAGAAATGCCAGTGTGAAGGAGCACTGAGAAGTTTCACATCTGACATTACTTGCTAATTCATCTTATTTCATTTCTATTTTTCTGCAAAGGTCTTCTCTCATGCCTTTGCAAATAAGAGATCGAACAGCCCTAGAATAATGGTTTTATTCTGTTATGTCGCCTGTTATCTAGACCTTTGGTTTGAAGGATCCTTGTAGGCAGTTTCTAAAATTAACTGTTTTTAACTATTCTTAGCATACTGGTACAGATAAATAAATTTAAATATAAAAGTGTTCCAGAGACTACCAGAAACCCAAAGTAATACAGAAAAATACAACACATTCTCATGCTATTTATACATTGATGGAACAGCATCTAGCACAGCAGGGACCTACAATACAATGACAATGCAAAATGTATTTTTAATTACAAGATCTAGCAAAGCTCTCTTCAAGGCAAGGTCATCAAAATCTGCACAGGAAGAGGCCTAATTCAGTGGGAGAAGTAATCCTATAAACAGCTTATAAAATTATCTTGTCTCACAATTTGTTCTGAATATGTACTTTCTTTCATCATTTAGTTACTGAGCTGGAGATTGGAAGATTTGTGCCCTCAGAAAGGGCTTCCTTGAAGATCTGCCAGCTCTGCTTTGCTCACTTGTTCTTGAGGACATTTTACCAGAGGATTTTGTTGACTAACTTCCTGAAGAGCTGGAATTTGGCTTTTCTAAAGTTTAGCATCTTGATTTTACTCTTTGTCTGTCCCATATCTCCCAGGACTGTGAACTCCACCATTGCATGGTCACTACAGCTCAGGCAGTCTCCTCCTATCACCAATCAGCTTGCTTGTGTTTGTGAGCAACAGGTCCAGTATTGCATCACTCCTGGAAGGGCTATTACTTGGCTCAAGAAGTTATTCTTTGTGGATTCCAAGAGCTTCCTGGATTGCCTTCAGCTTACTGTGCTGCTTTTCCAGAAGGCGTCTGGATGGTTGATGTCCCCCAGCAGGACGAGAGCCTGCGACCACAACACCTCTTTTAGCTGGAAGAAGGTGGCTTTACCAATAGTCTCTGCCTGGTCAGATGGCCTGCAGTAGATAACAACCACAAGCTGTTGCTTCGGTCTCTAATTCTTATTTGAAAGCTTTCAATTTCCTCATGGCCATTCTTCAGGGACGTCTCTTCACAATCTATTCCTTTCTTGAAGGAGGACAATGCCTCCTCCCTTCCTTCCTCGCCTTTCCCTTCTAAATAGCTTGTTAGCCATCAATAGCCAGTCTGGTCATGTGAATCACCACCCCACCAGGTTTCAGTGAGGACAATGCATCATGGTTTTTGAGTAGCATGGTACCTTCTGGCTTCTCTTGTTTCTCAGGCTGCGTGCTGGTGTAGAGTTTGTTCTTTTCCTCAGAGATTTGAGATCCAGATAGCTGCTTTTTTTTTTTTGTTTCTTACATACACAGTCTGGCCTGTCCTCTGTGGTGGCTCTTTCTTCTTTATAAGTTCATAGTAAGGTTTTGTAGTTCAAAGACTTTTTCTGCTTTTACCCACTCATGAGCATCTTCTGTGCACTTTGTAACCTAGATATTTTCTCCAGCCTATCAATGTGAATCTGTGCTTACTCTGATTGCAAATGCGAATTTTTGTTGGTTATTCACATGTGGTTAATAATCATATTGCATTTGTCCTGGTAATGTTATCTGATATAGTTTTACTAGTGTCAATTTCAGAAAGGGTAAATGTGTTATCAGTCATTCTTCCTTTTCAGAACACATTTTTTCTCAAGATTATATGAAAAGAAATGTAGTGTATCCTATCAATTACAATTCTTATTCAGAGCAAGTATTAACGAAGTTGGTTCGAACAATCTCAGAGTAGTTTTATACATTCATTTTCGTGGATTTTTGTGGAACGAGTGGAAATTGAATTTTAGATTTCCAAAAAAAAAAAAAAAAAAGGTATGAGAATGTCTCGATTATGAATTTATTCAACTGCTGTGGGGTAAGAGTTAGTATGAATATTGTTTTGGTAAAGGCAGCGTGATTAAAAATTGAGATCTTTTACACAGGCCTAACCTCTACAGTTTTCTGTAGAGAAAGCAGTATCTAGCTGGAGGCTATATTCTAGTGCTTTTTATACCTTCAATCTTGCTTATAGAAAGTCTTGCTGCTCCATTCTTGACCCCAGTGTCTGGGCTTTTGTTTTTGCTTCCTGGTAGGTGTCCTTAATCCCAGCTTTCTCAGTCCATGCTGTAATTGGTATAACTGATTCTTTTCTGGAGAGCGACTGTCTTTATACTTCTATACCCCTTTAATCACATGAATGTAAGAGATATTTAAGGATCCTATTTTTATTTTTATTTTTCCTTTGATAAGCAAATGGCCTGCCTGCTTGTTTTCTTTCCCCCCCCCCCCCCTTTTTTTTTTTTTGGTCTTACATAACCATTGTAATACTTGTAAGTTCGCTTGGAAATAATAGAGAATGATACGCTATTAGCGTATAATAGTAAGCAAGTGACATGATAATATTTGGAGAAAATACTTTCTGTGAAATCTAAGGGAGGATTTTGTACATATTTGTACATGTACTTACAATTTCTTTCTAGTACATGAAACACATGCTTATGTGCTTGTTTTTGTGCATGGATCATGAATTTTTTAGTTTCACTTTACTGTCTTTGAATAATTAGATCTCAAGACTTGCTTGGTAAGAGCTGATTTTGAGTATGATAATCTTTGGAAGTTGCAGTAGTCATCTGTGCTATCTTAGCATGAGAGGTACAGTTAGATAGACAAGAAAATGTGGTGGATTTTTACCACAGAGCTGAACATTTAGTGCATGCTTTTGCTTGTTTTTCAGAACTGTCCATTATGAAGGTGGTGCAGTGTCAATTCATGCTCGTTCCCTTTGGCGATTAGAAACTCTGAGAGTTGCGTAAGTAAAAGCTATCACAGAAGAATACTCCATTTAGCTGGGTATTTTTAGTACAGTGAGAGTGGTCCTATTACATCAGATTACAAACTATAAAACCAGATTGATAATAAAAAATCTTCCTAAAAAAATGATACATTGCTTTAATGAAAAATGATCTGGTAGAAAGTGTACGCTAATATTGCTGTTTTTGTTAATACACTTCTGTGTTTTTTTTCTTTTCAGTTGCTATAGCTATCAGTAAACTCACAATTTTCTGTTTTTATACAAATATGTGATATTGCACAGAAAACTAGTTCTGATTATAATTTATGCGTCACTCTTAAGACATTTACATGTCTTGAAATGTAAAAAATTACAGAAAGAAGACTACTTGTAAGAGTATTTGAAAGATAGTAAGGAGTTGTGCCTTTAAAAGAAAATGGTAATTAGGTATGCACTGTAAAATTCTATTATATGTATTTGCAATTAAATTTGTGGTGACTGAAAAACAACTATTTTTAGAGACTAAATCAGGGCCACTTAAGGCAATATTATACTCTAATGGTGCTTTTCTCTGAGCATTTAATTTTATGGGATGATGGTAAACATCAGTGGTACAGCAGTGAAATTTTTGCTTTGAACTAAAGTTGGTCTTGGAAGTTCTTAAGTGGCAGCAATGAAATAATGTAGAGGTAAAAACCCCTTGTAGCTACAAAGTAGTAATTCTCTTGCTTATAGTCTGACATGTAGAATTTTACGTTTTTACCATTTTGCACTTTTATTGACTAGTAAGCAATGTAATGTGCTTTAAAACAATTTCCCCAGAAGTTAAACTCTGTGTCTTGTTTAAAAAAAAAAAAAAACAAACAAAAAACTTTCCTTGAACTTTCTTAGGTGGAGTGGCAGCCACATAAGATGGGGACAGCCATTCAGACTAAGACATATAACAACAGGAAAATATTTAAGTCTACTGGATGACAAGAGTCTTCTCCTTACTGACAAAGAGAAAGCAGATGTAAAATCTACAGCATTCTGTTTTCGGTCCTCCAAGGTATGGAATCAGTGCAGCGTTATTATAACTTATAGTAATTGCAGTATCTTTTCAACGAATAATAAAAACGAATAATTACTGAGTGTAATTAATGTCTAGTAAACTTCTGTCATATTTCATTAGGCAAGTCTACTTTTTTTTTTTTCTCTGCTTGTCTATTTTTGAGCAGTTTATTTAATTTTCATTTATTTTTTCTTATGAACTTTCCTGATGCTTCACTTCTTATGTCTGTGGACTGACGTAGGAAGCATTTACGGCATTGTTTTTTTTTTTTTTTTTTTTTTTAAATTTAATTAGGAAATTGTTATTTCTTTCACTAGATATGATTTTGCTATCCAGTTTCCAATTGCCATAGTTTAAATTTTCATTTGACACCTTCAGTAATCATTATAAGTACAGGCTAGTACTTACTGGGGGTAAACAGTTTAAAATAATACTGTGATGAAGTCTTTAATATCGTTTGATTTATCTTACTGATGCTGAAATTTTGACAGTAGCAGTGGTATTTTTTTTTTTTATTATCTTCATAGTTAATCCACAAACATTTCAGGACAAGGTAGTACAGTTGTATTGGGGAGTTCCTGTTGCTTTTTTTTTATTTTTTTATATATGAGAACAGTTATTCTTCTTTGAAGCCAAAAGAATGACAGAACTCATTTACTGCTGCTTAAGATGGAGTTTTTAGTTGGGGTTGCACCATGGAGAATGGAACAATGTACTGCACTCTATTGTTTTACTTGATATAAGATAAATGATTGCATTTCTAGCAACACAGAGAATATCAGTATTCTTTTGTTGATGTGGAAAGATGAGTAGTCTGTATTTTTTAATCAGCATGTACATATATTGACTTAGTAGATACTGACATTTGTTTTAAATTAAGATTTACTTAGAAGGAACGATGGAGAAGCCTCAGTGGGGAATATGGTAGTCTCTTTTTTGCTGAGGATGAATACAGTTTGTATATTGTTGAAGGAATGCCATGTTTTATTTCATTGGGATACTGACATTAGAAAAATGTCTTTCCTCTTTGTAAAAAAAAAAAAAAAAAAAAAAAAAAAAAAAAAAAAAAATAATAATAACAAAAGGTTTAAAATGAAAGATGCAAAAACATAGGCGTCATCCTCTACAGTCTTTCTTTCTATGTTTTCTTTTCCCCCAAGCATATATGGACAAACCGTACAACTTTTCACTTGTACTTTTGGATGTGATTAAACCCAAATTCCTCGGTAAGAGGAAGTCCCTAATCTCTATGGAATACAGAACATGAATAGTTTTTTCCTGAATTTATAGCAGTTTCTGCCTTTCAATGTCATGTTCATAATTCTTCACTATCTGAAATGTACATGAAGTACATGAAATGTACTTGTTGTGATACAGAATGTTAACTCTAAACAGGCAAAAAGTTAAGTGGAAGAGGAGTACCTTTACTTTATTGCAGTGTTCCTACTTGGAGTTCATCTGTATTTTTGTGCTGTCACCTGTTCTTTTGTAAAATTTCATAGAAAATACACTACTGTCAGCTTAAAAAGCAGTTATGATTTATCTCTCTCCCATCAGTGAGATCTGCTAGAATTTCAGTTGTGATTTTGTACCCAGAAGGTAAATATTGGGTCAAATGAAAATATAAGAAATTGAAATGGCAAGCCTTAATCATGTGAAATTTTTTCTGAACATAGTAAGGAGTGACAGGGAAACATTAGAGTGAAGTAACACATGTAAAGCTACACTTAACAGATTATTTTTTGTTCAATATTAAGATAAAATAATAAGAAATAATTTTGCCCATTTAGCCCACAAAAATATGTGAAGTTTGGCCCATATTCTCGTATGCATGCAATAAAAACTAGGTTTATAACAAGCATGTCCATCTGGAGAAAATGTCACATTAATCAATAAAGTCTGTTCATATCCAGTACATTCTCATTGCTTTGCATCACTAAGGCAGTTTGCAGACTGTTGAAAAAAACAATTGCTTCTTTTTATGTTCCATAGCACCAAATGAAGATTTTTGATCTTTATTTCTGTAGAAAAAAGCTTGCATAATATTCAATATTTGATGCAAATATAAACATGTCAGTTATTGTTTTCATGTACATTTTTTTTTTTCCTTCAGGAAAAACTGGATGTTGGTGTGAGAAAAGAGGTAGATGGAATGGGAGCACCTGAAATAAAATATGGAGATTCAATATGCTTCATACAACATGTAGACACAGGCTTGTGGCTGTCATACCAGTCTGCAGATGCAAAGTCTGTAAGAATGGGTTCTGTGCAACGCAAGGTATGACTGTAAATAGGAAAGCACTTCATTCAATTGGTCTGGTAGGGCAGCAGGGGAAAGTAAAGAAAACTACACTAGGAGAGCGCTAATTTCCAGGTTTAACCATTTGTTTCTTTCAGTGTAAAGGTTTTGTTGTGGGTGTGGTGTTTTTTTTTTTTTTGTTTGTTTGTTTTTTTCTGTATTCTGTAAGTATCTTCTACAAAAGTAGTATCAATTTCTTCCAAATTTATATTTTTAATGTTTTTATGCATGTATTATTAATGCATATAATTATAATCTTAATTCTAAAACATTTTAAATAAGATATATTATTGAGTAATTCTGTAATTTAAGTAACAAAAATTTGTGTATGGAAAAAAAAGTTATCTAAAAAATGTTACTACATAGATTAGATTGAATACTCTTAAAGCCATGGTAGCTAATTACAGATAACAGTAAGTTGTCAGTATTGATTCAAGGCGTAGTCAGGAAACAAGATCAATAGAAGAATCAGTTTTTTTTTTTTTTTTTTTTTTTTTTTTTTTTTACCTTATCTGAACTTGAGGGACCTGTTTCTGAGTAAGTGAACATCTCTTTGGTTGAACAAAAATTACTCCAAACCCCTTAGCCTTTTAAAAATACGTACATGTGTTTATTTGTGTGTGTGTCTATATACACATGAATAAACATGTATATATATACATCAAATATATCAAAATAATATATCATTCACTTCTCTGCCTTACTGTGTGAATTTTCGTACCTCTTATTTATGATAAAGTTAAATTTTGCAGTGATAGCTTCTTATTTTTGTATTACAGGCAATAATGCACCATGAAGGTCACATGGATGATGGTTTAACATTGTCCAGATCTCAGCACGAAGAATCCCGTACAGCACGTGTCATCCGTAGTACAGTCTTCCTTTTCAACAGGTTTATAAGGTATACATATACAATGATAATTTCGTCACTTTTCTTTATTTTCTAAACTTTATGATAGTTCTTTACCATCAGAGTACTGTAGTGGCCAATTTCTTTTCTCTATCTTGATTTCAACATATAAAAGTACTGACAATGGAAAGAAACCACAACATTTAGTGTAGGCCACAAAGTGCAACATCTGGATTTTTAGCTCTTTCTTTTCTAAGTATAATGTAAGATTAAAAAAAATGTACTATAGCTTGAAGTACTTGATACCTTTATCTAGAAAAATGTAATAACGGCACAATTACAAACAAATGCAAAAGAAATGCAAGTGCTGATATGAAAGTATTCTTTTATTTTATATTGACTCATAACATCAGAGGTGCATATTGGTGGTGTGGCAATAAAGATTGAATCTTCCTGTCAATATCCCATTATATTTTGTTGCCACGCAACAGGTGGCAGTGTTGGGGCAGTCCAACAAAATGGTATCTGACGTGGAAGTGTGTATGAAGTAAAGGTGTGTCGTTGAATTCCTTCATGTGGAAATAGTTGCACCCATTGACATTCATCAACTCTTGCTAAATGTTTGCAGAGACCAAACAGTGGATGTGAGCACAGTGAGGTGGTGGTTGGTGTATATCACCAGTTGTGATGGTGACAGTGGGTCACCTCTACAGGCGCAGATTTTTGAGTGCAGCATGTAGGCTCTTGTTCATTGGCTGGCAAAAATGCATAGCTACTGGTGGCGGCTGTTGAAAAATAGTGCTTTGTAGCTGAGAATTTGCTTTATCAAATAATGTTATTGTGCTCTTTACATTTGTTGTATTTTCTTTAGAAATAAGTAGTAGGCATTACTTTCACCGTGACATAGGTGTATTGAAAGTCTCGCCAAAAGTTCTAAGTGTGTGAGTTTATACCTTGTTTCTACCCTCCTCCTACACATTTCCTCACTTTATTCCCTTTTTCTTTTATGGAATGTTTAATTTTGCCCTCTAAGAGTATATGGTATTTGCATTTATTTTCCTACTCCAAATCTTCAACAATACTGATGGATATTACTTTTCAAATGTTTTATAACTTCAGTAGTTGAAAAAATGTCACACTTGTGAATGTGGTTGCAGTAGGACGTCAATGATAGATAAGACTATACTTAATGAAAAAAATGTCTTAGGAACTCATTTTTCAGAGACTGCAATATGACCCAAAGCAACCATGTCTTAACATGGGTGCACAGTTGAAGATACAGGTGTGTCAGTTTATTGAAAAATGTTTACCTGAATACTTAAATAACAATAGAGAAAAACAACTGTAATAAAAGTTGTGTGCTGTGTGAGAAAAGGATCTTTTTGCTATGTAGCTAGATTATTCACGATCAAAAGCTAGCAAGGTAAACCTTTTACAGCGGCAGCAATGAGAATGAGTCCAAACTGAAAGCAGGACTGTCAAGTAAGCTGCCCCCTCCCTCTCCCCACTGCGTGCCATCAGATGGGCCCTTCTCTTCTTCCCACTCGGCGCTTGAGAGCCAGGTCATCTCATAAGCCCTGCAGCGTTTAATAGGCATCCTCAGAAGTATATTTTCTTTTTCCTTTTTGAGGGCGGCTGGTGGATCTGCAGAACACAATTATCCTTTTTTTTTTTTTTTTTTTTTTTTTTGGTGTTATGTGCAAACCCTTCTGCTCATTCCAGAAAGTTCTGGTGAATCTACTGTTGCCTTGACCTGAGGCAGTAGTCTGCCTTGCCTGCTGCCCACAACTGCCTTCTCCAAGGTCTGTACGGCAGCAATGGCTGTGTTTCAAAAAAAGTTTTAAATGGAGGAGAAAATTATTTTATTTGTTATTATTTTCTTTTTTGGAGTGGGGATCTGGAGAGCCCAGCATCAAAGAGAAATTGGATTACAGGGTTTGTCTGGGATTCAGCTAAGCGAGGGTCAAGTTAAACATGGAAGAGAATGGTCTGCTCCCTATTTCTGGGAGGCAGTGAGCAAGACCAAGCTTGAATTTTGTATCAGAGTTAGTAAAAGGCTAATGAAGTGTTGGGACAGACTGTGGGAGAGCTGGATCTCCCAGTGCTTGGGGAAACATAGTCCCTGAAAAACATACTAGAGATGCGCTTGTAATATTTACAGTATCTTCTCCATATCTTCCCTTTATCTTTTGGTCTGCCTCTGAAAATGCTAAACACACAAGTAGAGGAAAAATTTGTTTTCTGGAAAAGTTTTTTATGCTTCTAGTCATGGGAATGACTGATAATGATGCTATGATTGTTTGCTAGGGTTGTTTGAGAAGGGAAGTGTGGATCAATAAGTGGCAAATGGGGAAGACAAGTCACTGTTAAGAAGTTGTTGTCAGAAAACAAATTGAGCTATGGAATCTAAATAAAGATTAGTTTTAAACTAATAAAGAGTTGATAAAGTAAAATAAATGCTTTCCCAATACTCAGGAGATTTTGCATCTTATTTTAGGGGCCTTGATGCTCTCAGCAAAAAAATGAAGTCTTCCGCAGTAGATTTACCTATTGAGTCTGTCAGTCTGAGCCTTCAAGACTTGATTGGATACTTTCACCCTCCTGATGAACATTTAGAGCATGAAGACAAGCAAAACAGGCTCCGTGCACTGAAGAATCGCCAGAATCTCTTCCAGGAAGAGGTAGCTCTGTTTTATTTTATTTTTTTTTTTCCCCGTTTTGTCTGCAAGTATTCTTTTATGGTGTCTGTGGTATTGATGTCTAATCTGGAGTAAACTTGCAGAGTTTGTCCTATATAACTCAGACTATTTGCTACATTTATAATGTTTTAAGATCTGTTGATTTTCCTGAGTATTCAAAAAAATACATTTAATGCCTTTAAAAAACAGTTAGATATTAGTATAGGCAAAACCCTGGGCTCTGACTATAATTTACTCCTTTAGTGGTGAATTAGTTTCTTCTCTTGTAGCTTCTTCTCTTGATACAGAATGTTATAGTTTAATAGGTATGCTTCAATGATTGTGCTTAATATTATTATTTCTCTGGTAGGGATGGTTGCCTGTGATTTGTCAGATGCTTAAATGTCTTCTAGAATAGGATGCCTGGAATACTGTGTATTTTTTTATTTTGATCATCTAATTGATAAATGTTTATTTTCACAGCAGTTGAAAAATTGCATCAGTGCTGTGTTGTTGGTTTTTTTTTTTTTTTTGTTTGTTTTTTACATTACCTTTTCCATATATATTTATTCTTTGACTCCACCTGTCTCCTTTCATGGTTGTTTCTATATTTTCTTAGATACTGGAAAATCTTACATGTTTGTGCCTAGACAAGGTCTTGTAGTTGTTGTTTTGATTTTCTCCTTCTTGTAATCTAAGCCTTTCAATTTTTAGGGCATGATCAACCTCGTTCTTGAATGTATTGATCGCTTGAATGTATACAGCAGTGCAGCTCATTTTGCAGATGTAGCTGGGAAGGAAGCTGGAGAAGCATGGAAATCAATTCTGAATTCCTTGTATGAATTACTAGGTAAGACATTCTTTAGGTTGCTTAGATTCTTTTAGGTAAAAACTGAGAAGAAATATATATCTGTTTTAGTATGGGATAAGCCGATACATTACAAAACCCACTGATTTTTGCATTTTTCAGATCCTTGCATGTGAATAGGAGGAAAGTACACTGAAAACGTAACATCTGTTTTTTGTGCTTTTAAAAAAAAATACCTAAATGAATAAATGATTTTTTTTTTTTTCATGTCATTGTGTTGCTGATGTGTCTTGTATGCTGTCCAAAAATGTATAAACCAATGGTATATGGATTTATCATTCTTGTGTTAAAGAGCCATAACATTGTGGTCAGTTTTTTAAAGGTCTCTGATTTTTCATGTGTATGGCTGTAAAACTGCAAACTAAATCAGAAGTTTACATAACCAAGGCATTACTTATTGGTAACTTAGAACTATTGACTCCAGCATTTTACTAGGATACAGGATGTCGTGGAAAGATTTTTAGCTGTTAGATGCAGTATAACATGAAGATCTTGTCGACTTGCAGTTGCTGTATCTCACAGCATATTCTGTAAATGCTAGTTAGTGTCCTAATCAGTTTTCTATTTAGGTAGAAGTATTCAATCACTTGATTTATTTGCTCAGCAGTTTGAATTGCACATGTGTTATTTATTTCTACTATGATTAATTAAATAGAGCTATTAATCCTCTGCTGTAGCTGCCAGCATATTCACTTCACCTGAGTTGTTGCTTACAGAAGGAAATTTAACTTCCTAAAGGATCATTTTGTCAGTTCCATGCTTCTCTGTCATCCTCAGCTTTTCTCAGTGCCATAATTAAGCCTAAATATTAACATTAATGCTGACCTTAAGTGACTGAGGACAGTCACATTAAGCATTCCTTTTGTACAGGCTGCTTATGTGTGCTTATGCTACTGTCAGTGTTATGCATAAACTGTAGTGTGGGCATGATTTGCTTGTTTTGGCAAAAACTTGAGTTTGGTCCAAGTCTTCTCGAAGGATTGTCATCTCAGTTTCCAATAAAGCAGAAGGCATTTGGTGTGTCATTTATGCTCATAAAATTTCACTCCTCAGAGAAATGATACTGCAAAGATATGTAAGTAATAGTTATATATCAACTCAATTGAAAGCTCCACAGCTGAGTACTGTAAAATTGTTATGAAGTGCCCACATGAATATAGTGTGTGTAATTGGTTCTCATATACTACCTATAGGAACCATTCTTAGTATTCATTTGTGACTGCTACTTAATTTTCTCTTCACTGAGAAAAACAGGTGGAGAAATTTAAGTTAAAAGACAGACTATTAATTCTCGCTCTGAAATTAAAAGCTGTGAGGTCTAGATTATTATTTTTTTTTTAATATTCAGCAGTATTTCATGTGTATAAGGCATACTGAAAAATGGCATTCCTCCAGATGTCAGAGACGCAGAAATAGGAGTTTAAATGATGTGTCTCACTTAAAATAAACAAATGGTGAAACTGAACTGTCTGGCCGATGAACAAGGTAGTTTATTTGTTTGTTCACTTATTTCTGTAAAATTAATTCTTTTCCTTACTATTGAGCAGCAAAGCTAAGCAAATGAGGCTCGGGCAGACTGGAGGAACTACTAGCTTGAATTCTGAAACATTGCTGTAAAAGCCTTAATTTTCCTATTGACAAGACCAAAGAATCACTTTTGTAAAAGTCTACTTGTCCTGTACCAAATATAGATTATTCCATGGGCTTTTCTTGATGTCCCAGCCCTCCTCAATGCCTTTACTCTGCTGCTCTAACTACAATATGTTCTGGCAGCTGATATTTAAGAAGCTTGGCCTTGCTCTGGCTGTAACGAATGTTGCTTTATTGTGAATAGCCCTGCAGCTGTATAGTAATTGTATGGATGACAAATCAATATTGCTTGCTCTGCCTTCCTTCAGCAGAGTGCTTTGCTTTTGAGTCTGCACTTAAATAAATATTTGTGATGTCCCAATGTCCCAACTCGTGGCTTTTGTCACATTACTGACACTATTTTTGACATCGCACTGTGATGGCCGTGCAGGCATTTACAGACTTTCAGTAGAGACTGGATATTATCACATACAAAAATTCTTGTCACAAATCTGCTATGGCATTTGACCCTCCTGTATTATAAATACACACTATGATTCTGAGTTTGTATTTGAAACTTTGTGTATTACCAAGGAATGCGCAAGAGTATGCACAATTATTTGGTTTCAATATCTGTCTGGCGCATCCTGTTGTTTTTTTTTCATCCCTTTAAACCAGACACTAGTCTTGTTCAGAGTTGTGGGCAATAAAGAAATGGGTATTGAATATCAATTTTTTCTCAGTGTTGTGTTAATTAATGTACAACTTTAACTGTACTTTCACTTCTGAATACTAATCTTTCACAAACTTTTTTTTTCAACTGCATTTATGAAACTATCTATGACTTTTTTTCTGTTACTGAAGTTAACTTCATTGAAGCCATGTGAAGCAGTGAGCTATTATTGCCTTCATTTTATTTGGGTACTTGAAGGCCAGTACATTTACGTGGCTTGCCTATAATTAATTAAAAAGTCTATTATAGAAACAAGTATTCCTGAACTCTAGTGGTAGCATTTAACAATATGCTTCTCCTCTTTCCCCAAATTATTTTCAAACAATATTTGTCATGATTTTAATTAATCATGTAATATATCATGGCATAGATTTAATATAATACTTTGACCTTATTGAACAGTGGATTGTATTGATTATTTCAATGTACTTATGTTCTGTGTGTCAGAATGTCAGGTCCTCAAGTGGTGCATTTTATAGATGAATGCAAACTGATTAACGTGTCTTAATTTTGTGACACCCCTCATGAAAAAAATTTAGAAAGTCATCGAGATGATATTCTAATACTTACAGGGTAATATTACAATACGTCTTACTAGAAAATTTGAGTTTTGTAGCATGATCCAATACTTGAGAAAAAGAATAAAGTGGAAGGCTGGTTACACACGTTATATTGCCAGGAGAGATAACAGCAACTCATGAGAGGTTACTATTCCAATTATAGAATCTAACTTGGAAGCAAATTTTCACGCTGTTGAAGAAATTAGAAATTTTAATTGAGTATAAGAGAGCTTAAGTTCACTCTTTATTTACTTCCCCTTCTCCATCATAAGTTGGAAAAGGTACTATTTCCTTGAATTATTTTGAGATAAATATATGAAGATAAATATTTAACAGATTTTTGTGAAAAATGCCACATTTATACATGTAATGGAATGTTCAAGTTCCTACTTACTCTTGAAAAAAATTGTTTATCCTCTGTTATGTTCATTTTCTTCCAGTGTTTCCTATTGTTACAAAAATGCTGTTAAACAGAATTTCTTTCCTACAGTAGCAGCTGACTTTTGTGATGACGTTCTTCATTTCCCTACTTCACGTAGAATGTTCTTTGGGAGTTTTGTGATGATGTTCTAGGTTTCCCTACTTCATGTAGAATATTCTTCAGGGATTATTGAAGGGGTTATTAACATTAAAGGTTAATTTGATGCCAAGGGTATTGTTTAAGTGTATCAATTACGTGAGTAATTTAAATTTAACATGAAGAACATCAATAGCAAAGGATTAAGAAACTAGTTTACTTGATTCAAGAATCCTTGAAAATCAGGGTTACTTTAATTCAAATGAATTTATAATTGTGAATTCTTTCTTTCTTTTCTTTTTTTTTCCTATTTCCCATAGCGGCTCTTATTCGAGGGAATCGTAAAAACTGTGCTCAGTTTTCTGGATCTCTTGATTGGCTGATCAGCAGATTAGAAAGACTAGAAGCCTCTTCTGGTATGATTTTTAATTTTATAACTTCCTTATTTTTCCGGTCTTTCACTTGTTTAAACTTGGTGATATACTTATTATTAGTTTTCATGAAGTTCTTCCCATGGTAGAGCAAATATTTTACTAAATTAGATTTATATGTTTAACAATTTTACATAGTGATTATGGTTGTAGTTTCAGTTTAGGTTCTAGTAATCTTTCCTTTCCGTGAACCAACAGATTAAGATTCAATTGGTTTGTTCAGTTTTGGTGAAACAATTCTGTGTTTTCAGTTACTAAGTTGTTTTCTTTCTCTAATTCTAGTATGTTCCTTTCCCTTCTCATTGGAATTCTGCATTTTTCAGTATTTGCATCGAAGAAGTCATCTGGAGTAGATATAGTTTGTGTCATCTTGAAGGAGTGTATTTGTAATGTAGAGAAGTTCACACGATTTCTTTGAATATATGTCGTATATGAATCTTCAGTAAATATTGGTTTGTAGAAGAATTAAGTCTATAATACACATATATTTTCTTATATTTTCTTTTTCATAGCATCTGTCCCCTGGTGTCTGACTGAGGTTAGCAAGAAAAAGCATGCCTGAGACACATTTAGGATTTGAGAATCCAAGTGTCACTTTAGACCTGCATTTTTTAAGCTGTCTTGTTTATTTTTCTTTGACATTACCTTAAATTTGGCAATTTATTAACTATATTTTAGTATTATTCTTTAATTTTATAAAATGAAGTCATATTTTCCTCCTGAAACCCTTAGTATTAATCACTTAGCACTTCTTGATTAGCAAGATAGAAGCAGATAGAAATGTGCTCAAGTTCATCTGCTTAGTGGCTCTGTGGTGTGGTTAGTGTCACTACTGTTCAAAATTACATGTACTTCTGTACTGTACTTTCCATCCTGGCTTCTTCCTCCTTGGAAGCAATCTATTATCTGTAAATCTTATCTACCAACTAAATACATTGCAATTTTAGTTTTGCAGTGGATTTTTTGAAAATATTGGGACTAGACTTTATAAAACAATGTTTTGAACTATGTTGGAGAATTATACTAGGAGTAGAATAAAAAATAAATAACACAAACACTGCATGTTAAATTAATGTAAATAACAAGAATTTATGTTGGTGTTATATGGCATTGACATTGCCAACTTGATAATGTGTACCACATTGCTGTTTTAAATAATAGTTAACTTGCCTAAAAAAGGATTCTGTAAAAGGATTCTAAAGGATGCTTGTTTAGTTTACCACATTTAGCACGTACTTATTCTAAAAAAAGAACTTCATTGTTTATTTAAAACTATTCTTTAACATCTTTTTATTTTAATGTTACAGTTCTTTTTTCCTTACATGTTTATTCCTTCTGCTTTGGTTTGATTTGTAAATGGACAGTAGACAAATCTAATTTCATGAAAGAATGTTTGCTAAGTGTATCCCAAAGTAACTGAAGAGTTACTGGATCTATGTTTCTGTAACAGTGTTGATTTCATGGCTGATACTTTAGTTTCTTGCCCCATTTCAATGACATAAATACAGGCTTTTATATTTTTGTTACATAAAATTTTATTTCACATATTTAATATTTGTTATTGACATAATCTAGAAGCATGCCTCTCAGTAGTTAACAATTAAAAAACTTGAAGTTGTCCTACTAAAAAGATATTTTCCAGAGCTCAGAAAACTCTTTACTTCAGTACCGAGTAAACTAGTTCTCTGAGAAGCATAGTAAGCTTCCATGAAGCTACAGACAATTTTGTAATGCTAACACTACCAACGAAAAAATAAAAATTAATCTCACAATATTAATATTCTTCCATTTGATATTTTTCTTTGTAATTTTATGAACACTATAGTATAAATATTTGTGATGTTCTATATCACTTGTATTAATTCTCAACAGCAATCATATTCTGAGCAGTTTAATAAAATCTTTTGTATTAAATGCAAAATCAGTTTTACTGTAACACCAGATAGAATTGTCTCAACCTGACTTTTTTTACTGCCTAGTTCTACTGTTACTGATATCAGATATTTTTGGTGTTCTTGTTGTGGTTCATGTTCATCATTTCACAGGGAGTGAGAGAGATCGAGGTGGATTTCAAGGGTCTATTATTAATAATAGCACATGGAAAATATATTAAATCCACAGCAGTAGATTTGGATAATGTTCCATATTTACTGTTTGCTATGCTTTAAATTTTCATTGTCTGCTTTTCTGTCTCTGTAGATTTTATATATTCTTCTTTGTTTTGCATAACGTTTTGTTTCCTTCCCCTCTTCTCTGCAGTCACCCAATTGGAGCTATTTCTGAATTGCAGACTAAGAAATATTCTCAAATTGCAATTATGACTTCTTTGTGTTCTATACAATATATGTTACTGTTTGTTGGAAGATGATTGTTTTGGAGTCTTTTAAATATTATTTTATACAATTATGTTACAGTAATTTCAAAACAGGAAGGTTTGTGGGCAAGATAGTTTAAACAGCAGTGAGAATAATATAATAACCACTTTTCTGTTTGCATATTTGTAACTTTTTGCTGTCATCTATTTGTTTTAGTGCTCTATGTTTTGTGAGTAAGAAGGAAGATAATAATCTTTCTTTGAATAATAATTCTTAGTTGATGACTGCAACTGGGAGAGTTATCCTTAAATCAGAGCTCATTGTGGCCAAAGAATTTGACTTGTGCCTTCATTATTTTAGCATTTCACATTGACAGTAAAAGTGTGATGGTATGCAGTCATCTCTTATCTATTGTTTGCACTCCATTCTCAATTAGCCCCTCTCCAAATTCAGTTCTGCTAAGCTGGATCTTCCAGAGCCGCTTTCTAAGTGAATGCATCTACAGATTTTGGAATTCCTAATTTTTAGGATATCTTATATATGTGGATGATGGAAAAAGAAGATGGGATACAGTTCCAGTATAAAATATGAAAATCATAACAATACGAAATGCATTAGAGCAACCTAAAATGCTGTATTACATGGTTACTATTATATTAAAAAAAAAAAGCAACAGAAAACAAAAAACAGAACTGTCACAAGGTTAAAATCAGTTTAGACAATTAAAACGTAAATATTTATGATGCTACAGTGAAGTACGAGATGAATTCTGTAACCTGAAATCTGTTTGTTCTGTAAGACATTGAAGGCTTAGCATCTAATGAATCTAATAATATCATGTGAAAAATTTTTCTTTGAACTAAAAATGCTAGGAAAACAAAATAAAGGCATTAAATATATAAACAGTAACTGAGTTGATTGTACAAATTAGACTGGAAATTGATTAAGTTCATGATCTTCACTGAAGCAAAAGTAAGAAAACTAAGGTTTGTCTAAGTATAAACGTGCCTGAGAGCAGACTATGTCAGAATTGAGGTATGACAGGTGCTAAGTGAAAAATGCAATGCAAGTTCTTCAGCTGTCTCTTTCAGTGTATAAATTAAGATTAGTCTTTCCTTATGAAATGTATTTCAGATGGGATTAACTAGTCCTATTAAAATTTCAAAGGGATTAAAGCCTACATGAAGAATCATAAGGAAGGCTGGTTATTCAGTGTCCTAATTCAAAGATTTTAGGAAGCGCGTTATCAGTTTATGAGTAGTTTTTAGGCATACTTTTTACTCTAGTATTCTATAGCATGAAATTAGAGAAGTCCTGAAAGATATTCTGCTTTTCAAGTTAATCATTAAGAAAAAAATTTTCAACCATCTTCATCATGACATTTGTATGTTTTTGTGATACATATTTTATTCAAACACTTTCTGCTTAACTTCCTTGAGCAACTTCAAAGAAATCAAAGCAGGTCCAGCTGTCTTTAATATAGACAAATCTAAAAGTGGATCAGTCCAAACCAACATTGTATGTTTATATGCATTCTTTTTTCCTGAATACAGAATGTTGCCCTTCAAACCTAGTGTGTTTGATAGTTAGCACTCAACCACCACAGAAGCTGAAAAAGATGCTGTGGCAGCATCTTTTTGCTGCCAAATTTATCAAATCAATCAATTTATCTGATTGATAGCATTCATTTTTTTCTCTTGAATGTTTACACTTTTGAAGTATTTTTACTTTCATTTGTTGAAAAGATGTATACTAGAAAACAAAAAATATTTTATTTTAAAACAGAATCATGATTATGAATCTACCTGCACAACCTGAGAAGAATGTAGCTACCACACTGACTTTATGTGGTATTGATTCATAATGGATTACTGATTTTATTCTTAGAAGTGCATTTCAATGCCACAGTGAGAGATAGGAAACCTTAAGATAACACATTTTAATCCATTTGTTTCCATGCATTCCCAGGTTACTGTGGCATTTGATAAAACTGTTAATCACATTATAGTTTACCTCCCTAGTTTGAGGATTTTAAGCTCAAGGATTTTAAGCTCCTTGAGGGAAGATTGGATATCATGAGGAAATTCTTCAGAGAGAGTGGTGAGGTGCTGGAACAGGCTGCCTGGAGAAGTTGTGGATGTCCCATCCCTGGAGCTGTTCAATAGCAGGTTGGATGCGGTCTTGAGCAACTTGGTCTGGTACCAGATCTGGCAAGGGTGTTGGAACTTGATGATCCTTGGGGTCCCTTCCAACCCATGCCATTTTATGATTCTTTTGAAACACTTTTCTTCTGTAGGTAGTTTTAATGTTTTGAGGTGACCCCTGCCTATGTAGCTGGCACTGGGTGGATCATAGTCCTGAACGCTGCATTTATTGTGTCCACTGACAAAGTCTCACCTTTCAATTTTTTGCTTTCTTTTTTTCATTTTAACCTGAATTTTGAGTACAGAGGACACGCATGTGGATGACCCACAATTTTGAAATCCTGAAATTTTATAGAATCATAGAATTGTTAGAGTTGGAAGGGTCCTCTGAAGGCCATCTAGTTCAACTCCCCTGCAAGGAACAGGGACACCCACTCTAGATCAGGTTGCCCAGGGTCTTACCCTGTCTAGACTTAAAAGTGTCCAGGGACAGAGCATCAACCACATTGCTGGGCAACCTGTCCCAGTGCTTCACCATGCTCACTGTAAGAGATTTTTTCTCTTCTATCTAATCTAAATCTGCCCTCTTTGAGCTTGAAAATATTTCCCCCTTGTTTTATTCCCACAGACCCTGCTAAAGTCTCTCCCCTTCTTTCCTGTAGCTCCCTTTTAGATATCAAAAGGCTGCTCTCAAGTCACCTCAGACAGTTCTCCAGTCTGAATGGCCCCAGGTCTCTCAGCTTGTCCTCATAGGAAATCCCTCACTGACTTTCTTTATTGTGAAAATTGATAATAATGAACGTACTTAATACTTGTCTTTGCCAAATGTGGTAGCTCCCAAAGCAAGTGATGACTCGATCCAGCAGATGTGGGAACCTATTCTACATCCCCATGTCTGGGAACCTATAAAAATGCAATGATTCTTAATGGCAAGGACTGCTGCTACCTTGATATTAGAATTCCACTTAATTGGGAGGCCACTTGTGATTTAGTCATTTTTGCTTGCACGTCTTATTTTCAGGTTAGTCTCTATTTATTCCACTGTTTCAAGAACACCACTGTGGGCTTCCAGCTTAACTGTTACATACACAAAGAAAATGATACAGAGTGGGCCAGCGTACTGGGAATTTATCTCTTTTTTTGAAATTGAGGATATAATTCTGTTAATGATTCAAATGGTTTTCCAAGGGAAGAAGCGGAAAACTGTAAATATGGAGAACATATTTTATGTATAGAATATATATATGTGCAGTGTTAATTCTTCACCTTTTGGGGCCATTGAAAAGCAGTTCTTTACATTTTGAATTTTTGAGCATTGATTATCACGTATTTATTAGTAAAGTTTTCAATTAATTTAAAGTTTTTTCTCCTGTCCTTTCTGACTTTTACTATGCTCACTAATTTTGAGAAATCCAGAAGGATAATACCAATCTTGTTTTTGATTTTATCTATTGTTTACAGGACTTTCTGAAATTAACAAATTTTACTGGCCAAATATTGGAAAGTAGTATTTGCAGTTATAATATTATGTGTACTTTGAATTATAATTTCTACCCCTCCACATACTCCCCTCTCCCCCCCCTTTTTTTTTTTCCAGGAATACTAGAAGTTTTACACTGTGTATTGGTGGAAAGCCCTGAAGCTCTAAACATTATTAAGGAAGGACATATTAAATCAATCATCTGTCTTTTGGACAAACATGGAAGAAACCATAAGGTATGCATTGAGAGGGACATATGTAGTTAAATATTCGTGAACAAATAAACCACATTGCTCTGTACAGATGTCAGATTTCAAATACTTTAAAACAGCATTCATAGTTAGGAATTAAACTTTTCCTATAAGCAGTTTGAAGCTGCAAAGGTGGAGATGTTATTTGGGTCTTAATGAAAGCACTGACACTAACTCAGTTTCAAAGGAAGCAGGAAGAAAATAACAATATTATTAAAAGAATTTCAGAATTGTTTTAAGGATATAAAGTTCATCAACACAGTAATTTTATTCTACATGTCTTCCACTAATACAGTACAGAGCACTATATTGCCAGGAGTAACTCAGAGTGATTATGATCTCTTTAGCATGAAAAATTACTCAAGATGAAAACGAATTTATTTTTTTCCAGGTTTTGGATGTCTTATGTTCTCTCTGTGTATGTCATGGAGTGGCTGTGCGGTCCAATCAACATCTCATCTGTGATAATCTCCTGCCAGGAAGAGATCTGCTCTTACAGACCCGCCTTGTCAACCATGTGAGCAGGTAAAAATAAAGTCTTGTAGGCATGAACAAATCAGAATGAAACTTGTAGTTGAAAAAGACAAAAATATCCACTGCAGAAAAAATGTTTTACATCCAGAACTTTTAGTAAGATATTTTACTCTCATTAGGATTTTGAATACTCTACTGAATTTTTGTTATAATCAAAATATGAATAACAGTGTTGATGCAGGATAAATTTGCTCTGAACTATCTCCAATATGTGAAATTATGGAGTCCCTTGAAAAGATGATTGTCTAGCTATCTAGCTATACTTTCATAGTACCACTGTTTTGTGGTTGCCTTCTTCTACTAAAGTTGGTAAAAAACAAGAATCTAGCATCAAACACCTTTGCCAGTGTCTTAAAATAATCTTATTGATTTTGTGAGGGCTCTCTACCTCCTTCCCCATGGAAGACTTATGAAAGTTACTTTCCAGCATATGTTAACAACTACTTGGAATGTAAAGTCTTTAACCAGTAAAGTCATACTTATAGAGTAAATGTTTATCCAGAGATTGAACTTACACTGAGGCAGAAGAATCTGGCCACAAGTGAAGATTCATGTGGTCTTCCTCTGTCTCAAACTTATATCTATTTGGAAAGTCTGCCATTAAGTTAGAAAATTGAAACATGGAAATATTAATTATAATTTGTAGGAATTATATTTTGTAGGATTTATTAGATGCTGAGAAAAGCTAAAAAAAATTCAACAGTTGCATATTACAAGGAGACTATTTCAGGTAAAAATAAATCCATATGTGAAGATGAAATGAACATTTTCTAGCTGACCCATTCACTTACATTTTTCTTACCTGTATGTGAACTTACCCCCTCCTCTCAATCCAGTACATCCAATAACGCACCAACATGGAAAGATTGGATAGTGGGAACAGTTCCATGTCAGCAGTAACTTTGAGCAATTGATAAGTAGTAGATAATTAAGACTTGTGTTAAAAATGCATTAGAAGAAATTTTAAAGGTATGAGAACTGATTGAGCTTTTGAGATGACTTGGAAAAGGGGAGGTGGAGCTCTCTCTCAAATGTAGCTGTAGAAAAAATTTCTGTACTTAATGCAGTTTTTTGCTGTTAACTGTGAATGTGTCATGAATCAGAATATGGATATTCTTGCAGTGGTAAGAAAAAACAATTATTTTTCAAAGATAAGAAAGACCAATTAAATGTTGAGAACGTTTAGAGAGAATGAAACTCACTTGCCTTGCATCACAAATAATTGCCAAAGAGGTCTCTAAGACACTGCTGTTTGACAAACTATTTGAAGGTACTGCAAAATTTTAGTTGCTAATCACTATTAAATAATAAATTAGATGTTTATGTTGATTAAACTGTGGACTCTGGACTAAGTATTATAAAAACTGATACTAAAAAAGAAAAAAAAAAAAAAAAAAGGAGACAAAAGCAGACTTGATTTTACTACTGTTATTTTAAACAAACACAATGAGTCCTAAATTTGAGTTGAAAAGTCTACATTATTGCATTTTGTTCTTGAGGCGGGGTTTTAATGTCCACGTTTATACTTTCTGTTTTAGCATGCGACCTAATATTTTCTTGGGAATTAGTGAAGGCTCTGCCCAGTACAGAAAATGGTACTATGAACTTATGGTGGACCATCTAGAGCCTTTTGTGACTGCAGAATCAACTCACCTACGAGTAGGCTGGGCTTCAACAGAGGGCTACTCACCTTATCCAGGGGGAGGAGCAGAATGGGGAGGAAATGGTGTTGGTGATGACTTGTATTCTTATGGCTTTGATGGTCTGCATCTGTGGTCAGGTACTTTTTCCTTCTTTTTTCTTTTTTCTCTTTTGTTTAATGCTTATGTTATACAAGGATCTTAAGCTTGGAACTTAATACCTGCTTGGAACAGTGTGTGTTTCTCAGCAGTGAATCAAATGTTTCTGTTGACACTGGAAATATATGAAAAGAGTATCACACCACAATATGCTTTAAGTTGGTTATATCTTGGAAAAATAATATTTTTTACAAAGTAACACAGAATAATTATTTAAGTTTCAGCATGAGAATTTTGGTAGTGGTAGCTCTTGGGTTTTATTTAAAACTTCAAATGTACAAAAAATAATTCTATCAATCAGAAGTCTAAGTTTTTAATTCCACTATGATAGTGGGAGAACAGCCTGAGAGTTTTAATCCATACAAATCTTTCTTTTACCAAGATACATTTTAAATTGGTAGTTGTATAAAAGGGGATTCAAAAACTTATTGAACAGTTTTCTACTACAGTTTCATCTTGTTGAGGAAAAAATATTTTCCCATATATATTTTGCGATTATTGAACCATACAACTGGAAACTGGCAAGGCTCATTGAACTGGCAATTTGTGCCACTGTGAAAATTTGAAGATCCTTAACAGATGAGAGAGACATTTTAAAGAGTCAGCTCTATGTATGATTTGAGTCTTTGAAGATTTGAGGCACTGTGGCTTGATGCTTGGAAAAGACGACAGTTTTACACTTCAAAAGAATTTTACATCAAAAATAACAAAAGAATGTATTATTAAGTAATATATCCAGTAAAGTGTCTTCTTGGGAATGTAGCTGCCACTTTTGCTCTCATGTATAATGAAAATTGCTTTGGAACACTGTTGCATAATTAATGATGTCAGAAAAGACATGTCATAATTGAGTTTACCAGATAGAATCTTATTAAAGAAGAATCAGAAAACTATGAGCCAACCCAACTGGCTCATGTTACATTCACTTTTGAGGAGGAAACAAAAGGTTACTTAATATCAAAATGATTTTTCTACTCAATGGTAAACTCTTAATTAGAAATATCACAGATTAAATAAATGATTATTTCTGGTTCTCTGTTCCATAATCCATCCCAGTCAAAAAATTCAGCCCACCTTATAAACACACGTTTTATATATTCATCTCTGTTGTGAATTTGGCTTGATTTGAAAATATTTCCACCTTTCTTGATATTTTCTAAAGGAAATGTAACACGTACATCTGAAACTTAGGACTTTAGGTAGTTGATTGCAAAAAATCATGGCTTTTCTTCTTCCTCCACAATCCCAGGCTGTATCTTGGTGAGTCTGAAACATTCTGATAATCCTTGGAAGATTTAGGCATTAATGAATAGCAACAACAACTCTCTGAGCATCTGTTCTGGATAGGCCTTTTTCAGAGTCATATTTATTTAATTTATGTTTGTTTCTTTAGTCAAAGATACAAAGATGTGGAACTCATAGAATTTTATTATGCCTAATACTTGAAAAGGTGCTTAGACAATTTTGTCTGACTGTATATAAAGTCAAATAAATTTATATGTTTATTTTGTCACTCAGTCTTTCACTGAACCCAATACCTTATATTTGGCTAAATTCTAATATCTAAAAAGGCATCTGGTCTCAAGTTGAACAGCTTAAGGAAATAAAGTATTTACTCTTTTCACTAATAGTTCTTTTAGTATTTAGTTATTCTTACCATAAAAAAATAATTTTCTTTGCTTTGGAATTTGAAAACTAGCATTTGATGTTGTGATGTTTTTATCTGCTATTCTCTACAGCGATCTGTGAGTTTTTGGATGTAGAACTGGCAGAAGATAGTTCCTTTGTGAGACAGTTCTTACACTGTGACTTTTACATTGTTCAGCAATGTTCTGTGTAAATTTCTCAGTTTGAGGTATCTTCCAGGTTTCCCAGCCCTTGTTCACAGGACAGATTACTTTTAAAGCAAATGAACAAAGGCGTAGAGGGAAGGGATATAATCTTGTAAGGGATAGATGAAAGTAGCATGAGTACGTGAAAATATTTTTCTTCCTTAACTATACTGCTGACTGAATGAAATCATGAAAACTATGGACAGCTGCCTGTATGAGTGGGAACTGATTTTCCTAGAAATTCAGAGCCAGGCTTAATAGATTTATGCTGAAATTAAATGCATGGGATGTTCAACAGGATGCTTATAAGTTCTGTTGTTTTGGGGAAGACTTAGCAGATAGGCATGATTCTGGGAACCAATCCTCCCAGAAACCCATTTCCTGAGGGACCCAGCAGAATAGGAGGTGCTGTTTCTACACCTACTGAAAAGTCTTCTAGGATCAGAAAGAGAATATGTTGGACCATTTTTTTGTGTTCAGCTAAAAATGCCTATCTTTAGGCATTTAGGTATTTTAGGTTTTAGGTTAGTCTTTTATGTTTACAAATAGCGGGGAACACAGTTAAAAACTCAGTGGTGTGTTCTCACTATCCATTGTTGTTTATCTCATTCAGACATTGCTTAACTTGTCTTTGGAAAGCATGTCTAGAGCTATTTTAATACAACTTCAATGGTTTTTTTTGTTGTTGTTGTGGATGGTAGTAAATTTCAGAAATGGTGATTTCTAATTTCTGCGTTCTTCTCTAGTTTATTTCTCCTAGGAAGCAGGTGTACTTATGTAAATGTAATTTGATGCAAGATAAAATGATCATTTAGAATTAATACTATACATATTAGAGAAAAATACACATTGGTGAATTTTGAATGCTTCAAAATTGGCGTTATCTTTGATATATGCTGGAAAAATGCTGTTTCAGGGTTTGATTATGAATCTTTGTGGTATCATCTTAAACAGATTTGCAAAAGTACTGTGGTCTGGCTTGTAATAGCAAAAAATAACTCGCGTTTCTTAAATAATTTCAAGTAAAATGTTATTCTTTATATTGAATAATATATTCTTTAGCTAAGTGTGCTAGATTTCATGTTACGCAATATTTGTTTTGCAGTTTGCACTTATATTGCTTGTAGGTAATGAAATTTAGATTTTGTTTTTATTGTTTGTATCAATATTTTCACTTACATTAACTATTATTTAGTTTTAATCTCTTATGATTAAAATAGCTTCATGCTTTTGCAGATGCCTTTGTATGCTTTTCTTCATCATATTGCAAGCTTAAAATTCAGATCTTAAAATCAGATGTTATCAGATGTCACAAATATCAAATTTACACAAATATGTAAATATCTGTGAATTAACACGTGCTCTCTATTGCTTTCTTTTTCTTATTTCTAGTCTGCTGTGAACACCTATATAATTCTCAGAAGCTTTTCTAAATGTATCTCCTTTATATTTATAGGCTGTGTAGCTCGAACAGTAAATTCTCCAAACCAACATCTGTTAAGAACTGAAGATGTTATTAGTTGTTGTTTGGATCTGAGTGCCCCCAGCATCTCTTTTCGTATAAATGGACAGCCAGTTCAAGGAATGTTTGAGAATTTCAATATAGATGGCCTTTTCTTCCCAGTTGTCAGCTTCTCTGCAGGAATAAAGTTAGTATCAAGTCTGTTTTTTCCTGGGATTCTTGTTTTCATTAGATGTTAATATACAAAATTATTTCCCTGGTTGTCTTCACTCTCATTTCCCTTTCTGACATCTGCTTCTTTGGCACAGCTCCAATTCTTAGCTATTGAAACTACAAAGGAATCCTGAAGAGATGGTGCATCTGTTGTTTTTCATCACTTGAATAAGTTTATTCAAGTGGATTGCAAATAGGACTCAAAGTTTTATCTTCACTACAATGCCCATAGGTAGATATTAACTTTATGAATAGCTCCCTTAAACCTATATGGGAAGATAAAAAATGATCTTCGATATTAAAAATGTTTGCCCTGAGGCAATTGTTAGAAGCAAGTATACTATTAGCACTGACCTTAAGAAATGTTGGTATGCTTTCTTTTCAACAGAATGGACTAACAGAAATTCAGTCAATCCATACTCTGATTGTTGTTCTGATTTGCTGTAAAATTTCAAGTCCCACTTGAGGTGCTGAATTTCTACTTTCATTTTTTCAGTAGTTTGAGACAGTAGTATTAGAAAAGATTGCATGAAGTTCCAGCAGGAGACCTGACTTGAGCAGAACTGATGAAAGTTGAGGGTGAAAGTTGGTTTCTGCTGGAAAGAAAGCAATGCTTTGTTAGAGATCATTCAGAAACTGTGGTGAACAGTATAGAAGCAAAGAACTAGCATCTCATTCCAGATGCAAAGTACACTTCTTTAGTCTTTGCCATGCATAATACAGTTATGGATGATAAGGTAGTAAAATTATAGAAGTAAATGCCATGAAATGCAAAACTGTGCACCTGCATGCTTTACCTCCCTAATAAAAAGAACATTTGACAGATACTATTCAGATGCTTTGTCTGCTTTTGGAAAATGTTTAGATCTGTACTAATAATGGTTTTAGAAAACACATAGCAAATGTAAAAGAGGACACATGATTCTGTTGCAAGGCTGGGGTTTCTGGTTTTTTTGCTTTTGATTTCTTCTGGTTGGAAATGTACATGATTTCATTCACTAAATTTTTCAATCACAAAAAAAAAAAAAAAAAAAGAATGAATTTGTTCATAATAAAAAGAAAAGTCAAATTTGTAATGAGTAAAGAATTCTTCCTCCTGAGTTTCTACTAAAATGACAGGTGCATGTTTTAGTGAAGAAAATAGGGGTGTTGTATTGCATGCTAAGCATTTCCTTTTCTGTGTGAGAAAAGGAAAAGTCATGTTTTGCTAGATTTCCAGGCTCATTTCTCAAATTGTAGGGAATTGAGAATTCCCACTGGAGAAACTTGAGTGGTTGCTGATTGATTGCTGTAGGTTGTAATCTCAGCCTCACTTAGAATGCTTTTATTGAAATGAAAATGAACCAAAATGAAGAAAAATATTTAGTTTTCCTCACATTTTTTGCACTTGCTACTCCAACACTACTGGAGTGTGAACACAAACAGTGCAAATAAGCTTTTATTTTTTTATTTTTTCCCAGTAGCACTCTGTAGTTGTGAAGTTGACAAACTGACGAGGTTTGACACCAGAAGTGTTCCAATTATCTAAATTAACTCTGCTTTTACAGGGTACGCTTCTTGCTTGGAGGTCGTCATGGAGAATTCAAGTTCCTTCCTCCACCTGGATATGCCCCTTGCTTTGAAGCTGTTCTACCAAAAGAGAAACTGAAAGTGGAGCATAGCCGAGAATACAAGCAGGATCGAAGCTATACGAGAGATCTTCTGGGTCCCACTCTCAATCTGTCACAAGCAGCTTTCACCCCAGTTCCTGTAGATACTAGCCAGGTATTGATACTAAAAGATCGCACTTTGTTTCCCAAACACAGATATTATAGATCTATGTTATTTCTCATTGGACTGAATTTAAATGTCTCAATTTTTTTTTTTTCCTCAGAATTTGTTTGATGCATTACACAGCTAGAAATTGAAAAATGGAAAAAAGTCAAAGGTTCTGTGAAGTTCTTGTAGTACTCAAATATATTTTCAGTTCACAGACACTGCAATGAAGACTGTTTTATCTTTAATATTAGAGTATGTAAAAAAAGAGTATTTTAATTTCGTGCTTTGTCATTTGCCACTGTCCTGTCACTAGAAATTTTTATAACAGCTTAATTAAAATTACTGAAGGTTTTGATTTAAGACCCAACTTCAATCCTCTTGCTTTGCTGTCCTTGTAGGTTACTGAGAGTGGCATTAAACTCACTGTACTCAGGAAACGGCTCTGAAGTTGTATTTCTAAGTTTTTCTCGTAGTTGTTCTTAAATTTGACCGGAGTTCTTGGTAATAGAATTTTTGGACAAGATCAAATTTTTGTGAACATGTTTTAACATGTTTAGGAACCTGTCCCTGAAACAAAGGAAATTGCTCCTGTATTGCCAATATGTGCTAAATACAAGATTCTGCGTGTGTCCTTGTGGTTATTGTTAATTACAAATAGGGTAACACTGTGATCATTTATAGAACTTTGTATTTAGGGTCTCTTTTTTTTTTTTTTTTTACTTCTTTGTAATAACATCTTTTTCTTTTCTCTCTTTAGATTGTTTTGCCTCCCCACTTGGAAAGAATTAGAGAAAAGTTAGCAGAGAACATCCATGAACTTTGGGTTATGAATAAGATTGAACTGGGCTGGCAGTATGGACCAGTACGTACCTTCTTTATTAATTTTCTGTTAATTATGTGATATTGCTTAGCAAATCAGTTTCAGTGTGCTAATGGGACTGATTTATTTTTATTATCTTTCCAAGGTTATTAAGATTTTAGACCCTTTCCACTGCAAGACAGTAGGAAAATCAACAGCAGTTGTATAACCAAATTTGTATATTGTAGAATAAAAATTCTGAGGTTAAAGTTGTTTGCTGCTCACATTTTCTACCAGTCTAATGGCACAGAAAGCATATAGTAGGTTTTACACTTTATTTTTGGTCTTGGGCAAGACATTTAGTTGTCTGGTAGTGTAAGTCAATAAAAACCATGATTCTTGGTTCTCTTTGCACGAACAGTCTGACATCTTTCAAAAGTTCCAAACATAATATATTCATGAAAAATAAATATTTTGTATTTTCTGAGGGTGGGAAATGCCATTAAATGTACTTCTTCCCACCCATGTCTCCTACTTTTCAGGCTAATACGTGCATTAAACTCTTTTCATGGAGTATGACTAAGCAATTTCTGTGACTTCTGGCTTTGTTGCAAAATGCAATCCAGTTTTTTTTTTTTTTAATCAATTATAAAAATATATTTTAAAAAAATCTGTAGGTTAGCTATTTGGATTCCAGATGTTATTGCTTGTGAAGTATTGCTGTGGAGAACATAAAATCATCCAGTAAAGGCTAGATATGTGCAAGTACAGAAACAGTATAGTATTTTGCTTAAATATATACATTGGTCATCTTATATGGCTGGGCATAGGTATTGTATTTGGTGTAGCATGCTGAAATACTTTAAAAGATTTGATTAATAGAGATTTGTTGATTTTGTTTGTTTGTTTGCCTTCCCCACCACATCAAACAAACAACATCAAAAGTTAATGTGACAAAGTGTACTCATTGTGGGATAGTCACATCAGCTGTGAAATAAATTGCAAATACTTTGTGTTCCAATACTTACCATCAAAGATCTGACTGTAATTTTGAATGCTATTTTCACTTAGTTATATAAATAATATTGAGTCAAGCAACGATAAATGTAATTACGTGCAGTATGAAACAGGGTGCTGAAACTTTTAAGATATTCTGCTTGCTTTCCCTGGCTTTACTGTTCTGCAGTTCAATGTATTCAACTGGGAATGTAACAAAATATATGCTAATTGTCTCCTGGAGACTGACTCCTTAATCATTTTGGTTTTTCACATGTGTTTTTATCAGTTTAAGCACTGTAGCTAACTTTGGTTACCTGAGTTGATGCATTACAGTTACTGAGTACTGAGGCAAGGTATTTTAGGCAAGGTATACACTAGGCTAGGTAATTCTATTAATATTGGAAATCAGAATAAAAATGAGATCCAATATTGAAATTAGCTACGCTAATTTAGAACTAAAGTGGTTCTCCTAATTGGAGACTATTCTTAGACTTTTTATTGATGTAGATTAATGTAGGTCTTGGAAGAAATTTGTAAGTAACATTTTTAGTGTCTGCTAAAGGAAGCTTGTTTTGTTTGCTAAATGTTTTGAACAAGTTGCTTGACAGTTTAATTGCTTGTATTGCCTGTCCAAAGAACATTAATTTCATCAAGTACAGAAAAATATCCCATTGAGATTGTAAATATTTTTCAAATGAAAGCATAAACAGCTGTCTGCTGTTCAATTTGATAATTACTGTGTGCTTAGATGAAAATGAAAAAATGTGTTAGTAGTGTTAGAAAGGAGTGTGACTTGTTTTTTTTATAAGATTAAATGAACTTGAATGAATAGTAATGTCTAATTCAGATATTGTTATTAAAAACGTAAAACTGAAAAATAGAATATGATAAATAGAAAATAAATTTCAATTATGAATGATCAATCTTCATGTTCACTCTGTGGATACTCATGTTTAATTAAAGTGTAGAACTTGATATTACAGAGACTTTATCAACAAGGTAAGGTTTGAAGATGACAACATTTTGGTTTCCTGCTCTAACGTATAGCGTTTGTGTGTCAATATTATAATTTTTTTTTTTTTTTTTTTTTTTTTTTTTTTTTTAGGTATTATGACAGATATTTTAGGTATTGCACAGATAGCAGTTTTATTTTCAGGATGCTCTAATGTTTTTTCCTTCTAAGACATTTACAGTTAAAAAAAAAAAAAAAGTAAAAAAAAAAAAAACAACAAAAAACAAATGCAATATGCAAAGCAAGTGATGTGTTTGTGTGATATATTAATTCCTTGAAAGGCAGAATTTATATGCCAGTTTATGTGCTATTGACTTTTTTAAACATAAAATCGGATTCTGTAGGTGAATAATAGATCAGGCAAAATTATTGAGAACAAGTTATACCTAGTTTGATGGTACAGTTTCATTGAGAAATCCAGCAGTTGAAATAATTGAAAACCCATTCTGTATTCACTGATTTGGAAAAAAAAAAAAAAGGTTTTATAATTTTAACATCCTATTTACCAGCAGAATTATAATTGATCAAGAATTATCAACAATGGTATTTTTGCAATAACTTTCATTTTACAACTATAAAGATTAATATAAATGGTGAACTTATGGTCCTTGAAATTTTGAGGGCTTCTCTAAAAGTAACGCCTCCTATTTTATGAAGTTGACCTACAGCATCAGAGGTGGATGTTGGTGGTATGGCAGTAGAGGTTGAACCCTTCCCACCAATATTACATTAAATTTTGTTGCCATGTGATAGATGGCAGCAGAGGCGCAGTCTGACAAAATGGTGTCTGGCATGGGACAGCATATGAAATAAAGGTGTGAAATTGAATTCCTGTGTGTGGAAAAAACTGCATGCACTGACATTCATCAGCACTTGCTGAATGTTCACGGAGACCAAAGAGTGGATGTGAACACGGTGAAGCTATGAGTGGTGCATTTCAGCAGTGGCAACAGTGATGTGAAAGATGAGCCACTTTCTGGACAGCTATATACAGCTGTCACACCACGTAATGAAACAGGTCTTGATCAGCTCATCTGCATTAATATTTTGTAAAATAGTGTTTTTCAGTTGAGAATTTAGTTGAGAATAGTGTTATTATGCTCTTTGTAGTTGTTGTAGATTCAGTGGAAATGAATAGAAGGCATTATTTTGGAGCAATCTAAACATCGTTTTAAATAGATTGTGTGCTGAAATGCTGTCAGTGGCACTCCATGTCCTTTGTTTTCTGTGCAGAGTGTACGCCATTCAAACCCCAGTATTATTCACCAGAGTACAGAAAACATATTGAATAAAAAATTAGAACTCAAATAGTGAAAGTGGATATAATTATATTTATACTATGAATACCTACAGAAATATCGCATAACTACATTATTTTAATATGTTAAAACCATTTTCATGGCAAAAAATATATTTCCACTCTTTATTAAGTACTATGAGGATCTGCTCTGTGGCAGTAGCTCGTTATTATAGCTTGAAGCCGTGGAACTGCTGCTGACCTAGTTGTCTGTGAAGTACAGACAGTCTGATAATATGGTGTTCTAGTTTCTGTTTGCTGAGTGTTCGATTTTCTTGTCTGCTTGTACAACAGAGGTGCCCGTGACTACATACTTCTGTAATAGTTCTGAAGCTGCTTAAGAAGTGTGATTGCAGGAGCAAATCAAATTACTATTTCTAATTACAGAACAAAGAGATAAATGTAGTTGAGGACTGCAGCACGTTCTCAAAGACTAGCTTTGGTGTGTTACTTTCACGCTGCTCAAAGGAATAAATGCTGAGCCTTCTGCTTCTTAAGTACCAACTTTGTCTCAAGCTGGATAACTGGAATAATAGCCGCTATTGGAAAGGGTGTGAAATGACCACTACCATTGGAAAGGGTGTGAAATTGAGAAGTCTGGCAACATTGGAAAAGAACATATATTTTTAAACTCCATAAAAATGGAAGATGCTTATTTCTGTGATGATTTTCTGTGTCTTCAACAAGGATACTCCAAGAGTACAGTTAACTGCATGTGGAACAAGATAGCAGTAGATATTGCCAGTTGTTACAGAAGCACAGGACTGCATGAATAGGCTTACCTCTCCTCAAGATCTGTTAAACTAAAAATTGTTTTTGAGAGCTAAAGGAGTCACAAAAGCATTTCTGTAGGGTTGTGATGTCCTCTCCTGTGTTGAACTTTTCTTCACGGCATACCATGCTATGGGTAGAACTCTTGAGGTGTTCCCCAGCCTGCACCTGGTGAAGTGAAACAGGTTAACTTTTGGTATCTTGTTGGCTGACTTTCTCTGTTGAAAGCTGCAGAGGCCATACCATCTCTGTAGTGCAGCTGTCATTTGTTGAGTGAATAAAAACACCACATATTCTGGCTGTCAGGGAGAAGGCATGCTTGGATTTATCTCCTCAGATCTGTTTCTGAAACCTTACAAAAAACTAACTTGCCAACTAGTGACTGCCTTATATTTAGTTCGTTATTTCTAAAGTGTGTTGTGTTTTAGTTTCAAATCTGTAAATTTGTAGATTAATTGAACTGAAGCTCTAAAAACAAGTGGCAATGGAAAAAAATTACAACCTTCATCCTGAATCGTAACTTTATTACCAACATTTTCATTGAAATCAGTTAATATTTGCAACTAGTATATTTTTAATCAAGCCTTCTTGTAAGACATAGTCCTAGTACATTTTGTTGGCTGAACTCTCATGGGTTGAAGATGCAGGTGTGAGAGGAGTAGAATGCTCAACTATCTCAACCTTTGAGGTTGCTTTTCCCAATTATGAACAATATTGGGCTAAAACTGTGTATAGGAAGTGCTGGTTAAAAATATTTTTGATCAGATTTTGAGTTGATAAAAATATGGGTTTTTCTAAATTACGGTGACTGCTGTTAATGCAGTAAAAGAAAATTAGTGTTCCAGTCATTTGTGACTGCTCAGTTGTTGAATTCTTGTTGTATACCACTGGACATAACTTTGACAATATAAACATTCAGTGAAGAAAAAGATAGGCTAGATTTATCCTTAATTCTGTAATCTTTACATTCATAGGCTAATCAGCATTTACACAAATTCAATATATAATTTTTCAAACAGTTTGCTTCAAATATTTATGACTGTATGTCAAAACACAAGCTCTATCCTTGAACTTTACATATTTGATATGAACTATCATGATAACGATATGTGCAAATCAGCATGTATTCCACTTGAGATCTGCAAATCTGAAGTTTATCTGAAATTTAATTGCAAATGCTGCCTTACCTTAACAGAATGACTGTACTCTGAGAGTACAGATTTCCTGTTTTTTTTTTAAATGCTACTCAGTTTGAGTAATGCTGACAAAATCAGCCTTAAGTACTTAGTATTTTGAACTGTTTTGAAATTTCAGCAAGTTTTAAAGATATATTAATTTTTTTTACTGTCTTTTCAGGTTAGAGATGACAACAAAAGACAGCACCCATGCTTAGTGGAGTTCTCAAAATTGCCGGAGCAGGAAAGAAATTATAACTTACAAATGTCTCTTGAAACACTAAAGTAAGTTGCTCAAGCTTCTGAAGCCTACAGTAAGCTTTCATCAGACCTATGGAGTTGCAGTTTCCAAGATTATAATTTGACACATTTCCTACTGAGTGATGTATTCAAGCTGCGTACCGACCTGCACTTTTTCCATCGAAGATTTTCATAAATGGTTAAATTATTGTGTTAATGGTGTTTCTGAAATGGCAACTCTGACAGTTTTTGTCTAGTTTGGAGGAAAGAGAACTAAATTTAAGCTTTGAGAAAAACATTTACATCTTGTTTGGTTTACTTCAATTTAGTCTAATTAGTTTTAATTTTCTGAGTTGATGAAGCCTACTTTGATGATTGCATTGGGATTATGTGGCAAGGTTTTGGTAGCAGGGAGGACTGAAGAGATGGTCTGTGTGAGAAGAGCCCAAAAGCTGCCCCATGTGGCTCCAAAACAGATCTGCCCCTGACCAGAGTTGAGCCTGTAAAAGCATGAGAGAATATGAGAGAAACAGCTCTTCATACACCAAGGCAACTG
The DNA here is from genome assembly GCF_023343835.1 of Lagopus muta. Classification (NCBI taxonomy): domain Eukaryota; kingdom Metazoa; phylum Chordata; class Aves; order Galliformes; family Phasianidae; genus Lagopus; species Lagopus muta. The sequence continues at coordinate 73,094,491 of NC_064434.1, forward strand.
CTGCAGGAGTTGCTCCAGGCACTGAGCAGAAGTTCCCTGCAGCCCAGCATAAGCCTATGGAGGATGAATCTGTCCCTCTGCAGCCACTGGGCACCACATGCAGCTAACAATGGCCTGGCTTGTGTCAGAAATAGTATGTACAGCAGGTCTAAGGAAGAGGTGGTTTTCCTGTACTGATCTCTTGTGAGGCTGCAGCTTGAATACTGTGTATAGTTTTGGGCTCCTCCCTGCAGGAAAGGCATTGAAGTCCTGCAGTGTGTCTAAATAAGGGCAGTGAAGCTGTCAAAGATCAGGATCAGAGGACTTAGCAAGAGTGAGTGAGGGAACTGGAGTCGTCCAGCCTAGAGAAAAGTAGATTCAGAGGAGACCAGATCACTTGCTACAACTACCTCCGAAGAAGGTTATAATGTGGTGAAAGTCAGTCTCTTCCCAAATGCATCAAGCAATCAGATGGAAGGAAAAAGTTTCAAGTTGCATCAGGGGAGGGTTAAGTTGGATACTGGGAAAAATTGTGAAGGATGGACTACTGTGGTGTGAACCCCATATTGTAACAGTTCTTGAAGAGCTGCTGTCTGTGGAAAGCCCACGTAGGATCAGTTTGGGAATACCAGCATCTGGTGGGAGGAAGCTCACACTGGAGCAGGGGAAAAGAGTGATTGTGAAGGTGTAGCAGATGACGAAGTATTATGAACAGACCTCAACCTCCATTCTCCTTTCTCCTGTACTGCTCAGAAGGAGGAGGGAGAAGATGGATGTAGGAAGAAGTTGTTTTTAGTTTGCTTTTAGTCTGTTAGTCACAGGTACTAAGTCTCTCTCTGCTGAATTCTGTTTTACCCCATGATAGTAATTGGTGAGTAATCTCCCCATCTTTATTTCAACCCTTGAACACTTTTTGTCTTTTGAGGAGGCAGAGAGAGAATGGTGTGGTGGAGTTCAGCTTCTCATCAGTGTAAGAACACCATGACAATTTATTTTTGGACATGACTAACAGTGAGCTATTTCTGTCTCTGTGTGTATTGCCATAGAACAGTAATATGCATTACGGGATGAGCAGTTAGATGTGTGAGTTTCATGAAGCTCTGCAGCTGGAATTCTAGAAAATTTTAGTAGGATGTTAATAGTTGTATTGAAATCTTGCACCTTTTTACAGTGTATTTACTTCTGTACTACATAGCACACTGAATCTATCTTAAACCTTTTTCTTTGAAGTGCGTTAGTATCAGATATCCATATTAAGTATTATGATGGCTGTTTTGCTGTAATGCTTGGAGTGTATTTTGCTGTCAGGTCTTTTTTTTTAATAGTGTGACCTAACGAAAACCAGATCCAATTAAAATCCTAGAATAACATCATCTCTTTCTGAAGATACATTCCAAGAATAACAATTGACGTTTCCTGTCTTTTCTCTTTTCATCAGCTTAGGAGTAAATAATGTAACATAAAAAAGTTTTGATTTGCAACAATATAACACATATATAAACCATAGGAATAGCTATGTAAAGCAGAAATATGTATTTGAAGGACAGGGAATCTTTTAACTGCGGCCTTGTAAAGATGGCAGACTATATGATGATTACATGTTGAAATAATCTCATATTTTTACTAAAATGTTTGAGAACACCTTGTGGCATTTTCTTACCACCATAAAGGATATTACCTATACAAATGGATGGTGTTGATTTTTCATGTTATTTTGTCGTTCTGTAGGTCTCATTTATTTGTTGTATGGTGTCGTTTACATACCTGGCAACTCTGGATATAGAAACATTGGCAGTAATTTGTCTGTGATTCTTGTGTTCTAGAACCCTGCTGGCGTTAGGCTGCCATGTTGGAATTGCTGATGAACGTGCTGAAGAAAAAGTGAAAAAAATGAAACTTCCAAAGAAGTAAGTTGAAATTTAACTGCATTTTTTTTGTTAGGCACTATGACTATAGCAAATTGGGTTTGATTTTGTGTAGCTATTTTTGTAGAAAATTGGGTATATATGTATGCATTTATAGGTGATTAGAAATTTATATGTACCTATGCTTATATTTTTCCTTTTAGATACTTACAATCATCAAGATACAATTACCTTAAAGAAAAAATAACATGTCAGTACAGTATTATTATTTACATTAGAAGACAAATTATTGATGTGTTGCACGCATATAGCTTCTTTACTTTTGCAGTTTCTATTTACTTTTATTTACTGCAAAATAACTTCAAGTTCTCTGTTTTTGACAGCTACCAGTTGTTGAGTGGATATAAGCCTGCTCCCATGGATCTGAGCTTCATCAAACTGACCCCCTCTCAAGAAGCTATGGTGGATAAACTAGCGGAGAATGCTCACAATGTATGGGCAAGAGACCGAATCAGGCAAGGCTGGACCTATGGTATCCAGCAGGTCAGTGCCATTTTCAGTTACTTGAAAAATCACTTATCTATTGAGATATTTTATTGTTAAATGGGAGGAATGGGTACGTAAAAGCAGGAAGAAACAACTAATGAATGCTAGTCTGTCAGTCAAGAGAGAAAATATATTTACTTAAACAATCCTGCTAAATTTTCTAGCGATATGAGAATTTTATTAGCAGAACAAACAAAGAAAAATTGGTCGTGTACTCTTGTATTCTATCTAAACCTCATGGTGAGAAAATTGCATGCAGGAAGTTAATACGCAGTGTGATTTCTGAAAAGACAATATTGACTTTCAGTAGGGGGATCATTTAAATAATTGTTATCAGTCCTGGAATTTGAATGTATTTGCTTATCCAGCAAAAGCAGAATGTAAACTTCTGGTAATCACTTTGCTGACATATTTCTGGCAAGGGCTACATTTAACTGAAAACAGATAAATCAGTCTTCAAGTCCCAGTCCTTTACTTCTCTTGTTTCAGTGAGTAGGAGAGCTATATGGTAGATATTAGAATGTGTTTTAAGGGGAAGGAATAAAAATTTAGCATGATGGATTGTTGACAACAAAACACAGTCTTTGTTTTCCTTTAAAAACCATATTTTTACTGTGACTAATTTATTGTTTTTTGAGATAGCTGCTATATCAGTTTTCCCTTAGAAGTCATATTTTATATTCTTCTTGTGATTATTTTTGAGTGTTATACAGGGAGAGGTATTGTTTCTTCTGCTTATAAGTATGTGGCAGCATATCACAGTGAAATACACCCTACTGGGGGGGGGGGAAAAAAAGAGGTTTCCTGGATTTGCACTGGCTATATTTTCACCAAAAATGAAAACACTCTTTTATAGGTAAACTCTGTTTTCCACCCACATACAGTGTTTTACTTTTGTCAAAAATTCTATTTATGCATTTCGATTCAGCACACTTGAGACTTTCTGAGACAGAAAACATTTTAACATTTTGAGAGATTCTGTTTGCAAAACTTTTCCATAAAAGAAATCTGATTTTATATATTTTAAGGTACTTGCTTCAACTGATCACAGTTGAAGCATACTGACAAAACTACCTATACTGACATAAAAGTACCTTTATGTGACAAAATATATGCCACAAGACATTTCAGCATTGTCCATGTTCTGTATTTGTGTTTAGGCAGACAATGAGTCAATGTTTGTCTTTGCAGACTGGAATGTGCATAATATTCTCTACTATACAGATATTGAAGAGTTTTTGGTTGTTGTACAACTCTTCTGCTTAAAATAGGATTAAATTCATTCCTATTTCTGCATCTTTAAAAAAGGCAAGGTGACTCTTTGAAGTGCTGTTAGCATTCTTGATAGAATATTAGTACTGAGAAGTGTTTAAAGTGACAATTTTCTCCTCTGTTGTCAGCTAGTCAGAGCACATTAATTCATATTGATCCCACTGTGTTAATCCTGTGTTTATGGAGGCACTGCACAATTTGCTTCTAGAAAGAGAATCTGCCTTTCTCCAAATGCTCAAAATAAGTATGTTTGATACATTAGAAATGCACTTAGTAATTCACACCATGCCTCTTGTAATTTTTTTAACAACCAGGTCACGCTCTAAAAGAAATCCTTCTGCTCTAAATCTTTAGTGTAGCTATATATGATCAATATTGAACAGTTCTACCCTATCAGAACAAAGACAGTTACAGGCATTCAAAGAAGAGCCCAGATAATTTTAAAAATTAGAAGGTTAACAGCCTGTGAACATTATCTCATTTAGGATTGGAAAGCTGATTAATTGGGGTTACAGTTTTACAATCTTGCATACTTCTGTTTTGAATAACCTAATTTATTTTGAATCTGACACATTCAAACTGAAGGCTTTTGCATGTTGAGGGGGGTGCTGCTGATGAGCATTTACTGCAGTGGTGCTGTGAGCTGTGTCATAGTTACAGTTTCAACTGGTTGTTAAAAGCAAAAGGATCTTAGGCATGTTTGTGAACTTTAGGAAGCAGATTAACAAGATTAACGGCATACTCCACTCCCCTATGCTTGGAAGATAAATTACAGTAGTCTTATGTATGGGTAAGCAGGTAGATGATGTCCTTGAAAACTACTGATATCGTGTTCTGTGGAAGGGGGTATTTTTGCTGATTTGCTCTTAATTCTTTTTCTCTTTTCAAATAGTGAAGTTTGCTTTCTTCTACAGAAATGACAGAGAACTGAATTCCAAAAGTGCATACAATGTCCAGATATCAAATGTCATTTATATCATTCATTAGAAGTAAAAAATGAAGAGCAAAATAGCAAACTGCCTCTTTCTGGGTGCAGTGCAAATATGTTTCTCTTTCAGTTGATGTACATACAACATGCTAGCTGCTATCAACGCTGCTCTGTGCTTTTTCTTGTCTCCAGCAAGGGTTTATTTAAGGCTACATCTTGGTCATCCCATAAAATTACTGTGATGTGTTACAGTACTGTAATAAAATAACACGATGGTATGCTGTATAATACTATAAACTGATCACACAGGGCTGTGAAGCAGTTTTCTAAGGAAAAGAAACTTACAGAAGTTTAAAAGTAGATGGAGAAATCACTGGAAAATACGTTATATGGATTAGATGATCTGGTAGGTCTGTTCCATCATGAGTCTGTTGTGATTTGGGGATTATAAAATATGAAAAATAAAGAGATACTGTGAAGTAGTTCATATTTAACTCACTTTTTTCTGTTATATAAATCTTAGGGGAAAACGCCTTCCAAGTTCCACACACTTTCTTCCTCTGAATCCACCACTGCTTGTCAGGAATTTTTTTATTTGCTGCCATTTGTGCTACACTGTGCAGTGTTTTTGTTCTGCTGCTGCAGAGCCAGCCAGCAGAGGGAGTACAAGTTAACTAATAAATCCTGTTCTCAGCACTGTACTGACAACTATGGTGACACTGATCACAAAGAAGTGTTTTTCAGTAGGACAGAGTAGCTGTATGGATTTTGACATTAGTTCTTCTTATTGTAATTCTCTGACTACCTAATTTATTTCATTGATAAGACATTTTCCGTAACAGGCTGATTGAAAAACAGCATTAAAGAATAAAAATGTGCATGTGTAACTTCTTATAGTCATAAATACGAATATATAAATCTTCATAGTTGTATGGAAAACATTCAGAACTCATGTAGATTTATCCATGAGCTTACAGTATGGGTTGACTTTCCTAAGACTGCTATTGGGTATACAGGAGCAACTCAACATTTATAAAAGTAAAGCAGAAAGGGAAAGAAAAGAGAAAAGCTCAGAGATCAGAAAACAAATAAAAACAAATTTAAAGCTGTCCTCTCCCACTTCCTGAATATATGATTTTTAAGTCCCCACAATGATTCTGGGGGGGTCATATCTAAAAATTCTGACTTTAACAATTGGTTGTAAAAATCAGAAACCTAAAAAATTCTTCCCACTGTATGAAGCCGCTTAAAAATGTTATCCTTGTCCTGGGGCAATTAATCAGGATGATGTTGTCAACTCAGTTTCCTCTTTGATGCAAATTGCAATGTAAAAGATCATTCTTTTTAAGTCAGGATATTACTTTCTTTAGATTTCTCTAGAAGATATGTGAATTCACTGTTTGATTTGGAGTTGGTCTTCCCAAGATATCTTGTTCTGCAACAAAGAGAAGTGCGTTTTTGCTAGAAGAAATAGATGTATGGGGAAAAATTGCAAGTTCAAAGCATGTCTCTTGTTTTGTCATTGAAGGTACCTGAAGAGGCATCTTGTCTTTTGTGTTACATCATTTTCAAATTTTACATTATTTATAATGAAGCATTAGTTCTTTCCGTTTATAATAAGGGCACATCCTCCCAGGCATTCTGTATGGGTACGGTCCTCAGTGAGGGTGATAGAAGCTGTTCTACTCGCAAGGATACACACACTTCTAAGAGAACAGAGCTGAGCTTCTAGAATGCCAGTTTAGTAACACAAGTTCCTCTTTGGGTAGATACATTTAGGGTATTTTTTTTTTTTTTTTTTTTTTTAGCATTGGCATGAATGTGGTTTTGTGAGGACTGTATAGTGCTTTTGGGTTCTAATAACACTGAGGCTTGAAATGACTTAATAAGTACCAAGACTTAATTATTTTTCTCCTTTTTCTCCTATGAAGTTTTTTTTTTAAAGTTATTATTTCAGGGTTTATGGTTAAAGGTGAACTGTCTTGATAAATGCAGAGAAGCAGACCACTGTATAGGCAGATAAGAAGTGTATGATGCACATAAATGATCCAGTTTACAGTGTATATACCTCACATCCACACACTGGCTTACTGAGCTGCATTTCTGACAGGCTGCTGACAAGTTCACCAGTAGCAGTTATTGTTGCAGTTGCTCAAAAATCTTTATGGAGGTGCAAGATCCGCAGACATGATAGCAAATTGCAGCTATGAAGTGAGGGCTTCTAATGGTGCAAACAAAGCTTGGAAAGTAACTACGTATCTGTCTCTCACTTGAATATGTGGTGAAATGCATTGAGCTTATTCTTGTAATTTAACAGGTGTCATTAAGGGAACAAAATCATTTAAATACCACACAGAATATTTACCTATACAGCTCTAATTCTTTGAATCATGAAAATAACGATCTCATAAAATTATAGTCTTTTTTTTCCCCCAAACTCTTCCAAAAAACTTTTCCCGAACTCTTGACAGTCTCATTTTATATGTTTTTGTGTCTTTTTGCACCTTTTATTCTGATGATCTGGACTGTATGGACTCTGCCACTGTTTGTCTTTAATATGACATCTGTTTTTGCGAGCTGCAGTTTGCCCTAAATTAGTTATCTACACATCATGTACTCATATTCGGTTATTAAATGAATGAAGTTCTGCACTTCCCAGTGTGTTTCCTCTGTGAAACATTTTGCATCAGCATTCATTACCTTGCAGTTTTAAGTCTATGTACATGTTGCCAGTGTACTGAAAAAATCCATCACTTTTAGTTAATGAGCTTTCTTGATGACTTCATTGTTACCGTAAGAAGCTCAATCACTGTGTAGGATCCATTCTCTTCATTTGCTGCACTTAATCTACAGGAGTTCAGAAGATCATAAGTACCAAAGATTGTGATGAGTATAACAGTTCTTAGTTCAATGGTAAATATAACATTCAACATATAGATGTACAAAATTTGAATAGAAAATAAAGAGGAAAATTATTAAAAGAATAATCCCTACTAATATTCATACTTCAAGAAGCTGCCAGAGTTGTGAATTGTTGAAAAAGATCACAATGTTATATAAGCTTAGATGTAAAGAAGAGAATCTATAAAATTGAGTGTGTTTAATATTTGTGATTTCTTCCTGCTTTCTTTTTGCTTACTATAAGTTTGTGCTTAGGCATTTTGAAGGAGCTGGTGCTATGTTTTGTTGTCATACATTGTTATCCGCTGATTGCCCATACGTTAATGTGAATTAATTATGGTTATGGTAACTACCAGGTCATTATTCTAATTGCACTCTATATCATAGATAAGAAGTGTTATAAATGTTTTTCTAGTTATTTCTGATTCATATTCTTAAAGAAAGTTTTTCATAATGCCTTTTTGAGCAGAGTGCTTCAGAGGAAACTTATTTTTTCTTTTATAACCTTTCCGAGACCAATAATTAAGACCATGGTGCTCCACCTCCAATGTTCATGTGTATATTCCTTTATCAGGGAAGTAATAATTGCTTACAACATTTACATAAACACTTTTTGGTCCTTTCTGTTTTGTAAGCATCCCTTTTCCAGATCTACCAAATGAAATATTGGAAAAAGGGGAATGTCAACTTAAAACTGTTTTGAATGAGCACAGAAAGAAGTCCCCTTAAATTATTTATCTGTTCACCCTGACATTTTTAATCCCATTAAATATAACTAGAACTGGTATGGCATAGTGCTTAGAAATAATACATTGCTAAAGACACTATCTTCTTGTTTGCTTTTCAGCACACAAGTAGTGTCTATCCTATGATGTTTCTTTACCAAGAATGAAATTCACAGTTAGAAGATTTCATCAAGCATTCTGTGATAACTGCACTTCAGTATTTACTCACCATAATGAACCCAAAGGCAGATAGCCTTGTATCTAAGCATTACAAAGAGAACACAAGATGTCTGAAAGTATTTTTCAAAACAGATAAATCATTATCTCCGTGCAAATACAGGTGGAATGAAGACCACATACATTCTTAACAATAGAACTGTAATGATATGAAAGATGGAAGGTACTACAGGCACTGTTTCCTGAAAGAAATAGACAATATTTTTGCAGTTCTCAATAAGTCCAACCAAGCGTAGATTTCTCCATATATGTTTGGTCTTTGTATCCAAGTAAACAATTATTTTTGACATATCTAATTAAAAAAAAAAAAACCAAAACAAAAAAAGACATTACAAATAACATAGCTATTTGTATAGTTTCTGTCAGGACATGAAAATAAATTATAGACATGTGAACAATTGTATTAGTCACTAAAAATGTTGTAAGTCATGCATGTAATCCAGTAAAACAGTGTTTTCAAATAGAATAATTTTGAACTGAGGAAAACCTAATCCCTATTAGTTAATAAACCTAAAATGCAAATTTCAAATTTTACTAGTATAGTAATTTCAGTTGGAGGTTAGTTTGTTAATTACCTATTATAAAAGTTCTGCAGAACATAAAAACATTAAGCATATCCTTATAAGAACCTTTATTTTGGAAAAGTAAATATTTAACTTACAAAGGCATGAGTTTATTTTCTGTTTTATTGTTTATTAAATAGTATTGTGTATGTTTATATTTTAAAAGTTTAGATTTTATTTTGTTTATATCTTGTTTATCTTTTTTGTTTTGTTTTATATCTTGTTTTGTTCTATAATCAAAACCAAACCCTATATATTTGTGCTAATACTTTCTCTCTGAGCTTTTATGAGGTACTGACTTCTTGTGGTAGCTGCTTCTTAAATAGCGAATAAAAGATAATTTGTTCGGCTTTTCGCTCACTGCAGTCTTTGCATTTCTCCATGTTCTTGTTTTCGTTTGTTTTCCTCTAAGCAATTTCTTTAATGGAAAGCAGCATAAGCCATTTCCTTCTTATTTGTATTATTTGGTTTTTGAGTAAATTCACAGTTGTTACTAATTTCTAGGCCATTGCAACTTCTTAGTGTCCTTACTGTATATAAATATCGTGATGGCAGTTGGTATAAATAGTGATTTTTATACTACTGCTGTAGTACAATTTTATATATATGAGAAGGTACAGTTCCTGGAATTGAATTGATTTTTTGTACTTATGCAGGATGTGAAAAATCGACGAAATCCTCGCCTTGTACCTTATGCCCTTTTGGATGATCGAACAAAGAAGTCAAACAAAGACAGCCTTCGGGAAGCAGTCCGCACCCTTCTAGGCTATGGGTACAACCTGGAAGCTCCTGACCAAGATCATGGTGAGTAATTTCGTTGTTCCGCTCTTTCTCTTTCAAAAAGAGAAAATATTCTACTTTGCTACTTGATTTCTTGGCCCAGTGGAACAATCTAAACATTTTTAGTGCCTCCAAAGTGGTACGATTTCTTTGTAATTCAGTAATTCACTTTTATTCACGGGTGGCTTTTTTTTTTTAATGTATTTTTGACTTCTAAGAAGAATCAATTAAAGGATAAGTAAATGAAATTAGAATTCTGAATGCCATAGAATACAAAAAATCAAGGAAGCGTGTATGCCATCTCAATATAAGATCTTACGCCAGGAAAATAATGTGTTAAATATGAGCATAAATACTTGAAGTGTCCAGTCCAAAATCAAGTTTTTAACAAAATCCTTTTTTGTTAGTACTAGCTTTTCTCTTTCAAGGCAGAATTAGATGATCATACGTGAGATTAATGGACTTTAATTTTTTGTTTCTGCAGTTCAAGTAGTAAAGAATTCTGCAGTTAGCGTACAATCCTCTATTTAAACACCTAAATCTAAAACATGAAAATTTCCAAGATATCTGTATAAACCAAATTTTATTTATTTCAAACTGAACATCTATAGAATTGGATAGTCTATACAGCATTTAAGCTCTCATGATTTTCTTAAGTCTTCAAAATTGAATAGACTCTAAATAAACTTTAAATCACTTCTTGGCGATGTTTTGTTTGAATTTGCACCAGTGAAGTGCAGCGTAGTTAAAATATACCATTGATAACCAGGTCAGTATTTTCAGCAGATACAGTCTGAGGTAGAGATGTCCTGGTAAGAAAAATAAATACAAACTTAATAATAATTTAAGAAACAAATGCACAATATTCACTTCCATTACTGCAGAATATTAAACCTTAAGTAAAATAGTTCAACAGACAACGTACAGTGCAACAATAAAGTGCAAATAGGACAGACAATCTACAGTTTTGCCTTTTAAAAACTTTTCTATCTTGCTGAGATCAAGTCACAGAAAGGATTAAGTCAGAAGGATATTCTTGACACTCTGTAGTCATTCTGGAATGCTATACACGTGGAAAGGAAATGGTAGCATTTGTATATTAGGTATTATCCCTCAGAAACTGTATTCTAAAACTATCTTGGGGATATGGAAGTACAGATTAATAAAATCAAAACTGAAATTTACATCTTTGTAATCTCAGCAGTGTGAAAAATTTGAGAAATAGTCGAAACATTATCCTGTCAATATGTTGCTGAATCAGTGGTTCTTTTTTTCATGCTTTTTATAATTCCATTGTTAAATTTGGACCTGTTTGGACCATAGATCTTCAGTAAATACTTTCTGCAGAAGATCTAACTCATCAAAAATGCATATCGGGAACCTGCCTTTCATTTTTTTTCCCTTCCAAAATACATATATTATCTAATTCTCCGCTTTTATGAGAGGTTGATATTAAATTACATTTTTAAGTACAAGCTATTACTATTACCGTGAATGCGTAACAGTGTGCGATTGCTGAACATAATCTGTTGACTTGCAGAGTGTATTGCCTTGGTGGCAAGATGCCATGTCCATTAAATCAGCTTGTGTTTAGTCTGGAGAGTTTAAGGCTGCAACATTGTCTTAATTTTTCCCACTCCTCTTTTGCTAAGAGAAAGATCTTTCAGGAGGGAGAGCAAAACTTCTGCACTGCTGTGAGAAGTTGAGCTGGCTGGTGCAGGAGGTGGTTGACTCTTGCAAAGCTTGATAGAGGATGACAAGGAAAGCATACTCTTTTCCCACAGTCTTCTCCACATTCCACTGAGCAATATCAATCTCCTTAACTTATTTGCAGCTATGTGAACCAAATGTTCCTGTCTTTCCACAGGAATGATTGGGCTAGAAAATCTTTTTTCTTTTTCTTTTTCTTTTTTTTTTTTTTTTTTTTCTGAAACCATGAAGAGGATCCTTGAGCTACCTCAGTATATATGGTTACTAATAAAATGAAAAGAACAAATTTGCAGTCCTTGCATCTGAAAGGTGTCATCAATCCTGTTGCAATATTCCAGGAGGAAAGAACCTGCAGAACAGTGTACTCAAGCAAAGACTGGAATTGCATTCAGTGATAGGTTTTATACTTCTTTGGGAGATTTAAGTTTTACAGATTATGAGCATCTTCTGTAGTACATCACGTCAAAAGAATCCCTTTTCATTAGCCAAAATCCATACTGTAATTAAATATGTAGAGCCATCTAGTGGTGTTCTGTTTTGATGAGAGCATCATGAGAACATTAATCTCCATTAATGAATTTTATTTTTAGCATTGATTTACAGTGCTATGTGGCATAATTTTTACGCTTTATTGTAAATATTACTTACTGGCTACGCACAGCAGCAGTGTGTTAGGAATTATTTAGAGTACAGCAAGCCTTTGGTTACTTAGAATCTAAACAGACAATGAATTTTCACTTGCCATGTTTTATGGTGGTTAATCTCCTGTATAGGGGAAATACTGAGGGTCTCCAAAATTGTTTTAAAACTTTGTTTGCGTAGACCATTGAAGATAAAATTTTACTGCAAGGGGATAATGTGTCAGAGAGTTCAGAGTTGCTTATAGGAAGTACACTGAGCCTGGGACCACGAAGATCAAGAATTTGATGGGTATGATTTTATAGGTTATTGAAGAAAAGATTGGACCCTTGTTGTGGCTGGAAAAAAAAAATAAGAGCGAGGTTCTTAACATTGGATGTCATCCAGAGGGATCTCAACAGACTTGAAAGGTGGGCCCATGTGAACATAATGAGGTTCAACATAGCAAAGTGCAAAGTTTTGCATTGGAGTTGGAGTAATCCTAGGTGCACGTACAGACTGGGAGAAGAAGTCCTTGAGAGTAGCCTTATAGAGAAGGACCTGGGGGTCTTGGCTGATGAAAAATAGAATGTGAGCCAGCAGTGTGCTCTTGCAGCTCAGATGGCCAGCAATATTCCAGGCTCCATCAGAAGAGCAGGGAGTTATTGTCTCTTTCTACCTAGCTCTCCTGAGACCCCATCTAGAGTACTGCATCCAGGTCTGGGGCCCTCAATACACAAAAGATATAGATTTTTTGGAGAGGGTCCAGAGGAGGGCCAAAAAGATGATCAGAGAACTGGAGCACCTCCCCTATAAAGACAGGCTGAGGGAGCTGGGCTTGTTCAATCTGGAGAAGAGAGTACTGTGAGGAGACCTCATTGAGGCCTTTCACTATTTAAAAGAAGATTATAAACAGGAGAGAAATCAACTTTTTACAAGGGTAGACAGGAATAAGACAAGGGGTAATGGTGTTAAGCTCAAGAAGGGAAGGCTTAGATTGGATGTCAGGGGTAAGTTCTTTACTGAGAGTGGAGAGGTGCTAGAACAGGCTCCCCAGAGAGGCTGTGGATGTCCTGTCCCTGGAGGTGTTCAAGGCCAGGCTGGATGGGGCCCTGGGCAACCTGGTCTTGTCCCAGATCTGGAGGTTGGTGGCCCTGCCTGTGGCAGGGGGGTTGAAACTTAATAATCCTTGGGTTCCCTTCCAGTGCAAGTCATTCTATGATTGTATGAACAGGCAGATAGGTGTAGGCAAGTTTGAGTTGATAAAAGATTCCACACAAGGAAGAATTACAGTAAAAAGACTAGGACAATGAATTTTTAAAGGCTGAGCAGGCTTTGAAACCTTGCAGTTGTGTGGGGGATGGTCCAGAATGCTTTAGGCATTCTTTTTTTCTAATCTGAGAAAATCAGAGATATCCTTGGGCTGTGTGACTTGATTAATAGGAAGAAAACTATAAAATACCAGAGAATAGAGTAGCTGAGAGGACTTAGGGGAAAAAAGATAAAACATTATTTCTTTGACTTTTTGAAAATATTTTCATCTTTTTAAAATGTAATTTTTTGTGATTCGAAGCTATGTTATGGCTTGAATTGTCTTGGAAGAAAGGATCAGAACCTGACTGTAGGATGTATAATTAGTAAAGAATAGGAAGGAAAGTTTGGGTGTACTCACAAAGTGTTACTTTTTAGCTATTTTAATCGAAGATGTTACATAAAGAAAATATGTAAAGTAGGGGAAGGCAGAGTACTGAGGGAAAAATTCTGCTATTTCCAGTTTTCTGTTTTTTTCTGTAAACTTGCTGAGTGTGCATTCTGATCCATTAAGGTCACTAGTGTAGATGCAAAACAGCTTTGGCACCAGTACTGTTGTAGGCTACAGTAGCATTGGGGTACTCTACAAGTGATTTTCCTCAGAGGAAACTTTTGGGCTTCTGATTGCAATTGTCTGGGTCTGGCTATTTTCACCCAGGCTTTAAATCTACTTCATTGTCTGCTTATTTAACTCATCCTCTGTGAGCTTTTCCAGACAGTGCCAAAAGCCTTACCAAAGTCCATGCAAAAACATCCACTGCTTTCCCATTATCCACCAAGCTAGTCACCTTGATGTACAAGATTTTACAGATAAGTTAGTCACAATTTAATACCTTACCAGATGCCATGCCATGTCAATATTGGCACTCCTGACTTAATCTGCAAGGGTAGACAGATACTCTGTAATCTTTCTGAATTCCCTGACCTTGCTTTCCACCTCTTATTCATTTCCTTTTCATGTCTGAGTTTGTTTAGGAGCTCTTCTTTCATTCATGCAGGGCTCCTGCTGCCTTCTTGCTGAATGTATGGCATCTTCTAGTTTGAAGAAAGCCTCATTTACTGCTTCTATAGCAGATACCTGTGACAACAGCACCCATGTTGGTCTGTCCATTTGTCTTTACCTGTAAACTCTGAACTGGCTGCTGAATCATCTCAAGGCAGATCTCCATGCTATTCTCCATATAAAGGTTACCTCTTCATCAGCCTGCACAGCCTGCCCTTTCTAAAAGACACGTATCCATCCATCGCATTGTCCCAGCCATGTGGGGTGCTCCTCCGTATCAATCTGATTCCAGTGAGCATCATAACCATGTGACTGCACTCTTTTATAATTTGTCATGCTGCATGCATTAGTGCAGTTATTTGAGATATCCAAGTGTGCTGATTCTCCAGAAGGGGGCAGGAGAGACCTATAAGGCTGTTCTGCAGGCACTATCTGCATGCTAACACTCAAAGAGATTCCACTCGAGCTTTTTTTCTTGATTGCTGCATTCCATCTATTCTACTCACTCTGGGCCCTTGGCTGCCTCCTCACCCCTACTTAGCTTTTTTCTAAGGAATCACATTCTCTCTTGTTTCTAGTCTAGAGCTTTTTCAGCCAGATTAGCCTGCTGTGGCAAAGATATTTTTTGCCACATTTAGTCACATGGATCCTATCTTTTTTAATTACATTTTTATCCCTCAAAAAGGATCCCATGATCATAGAAACTGAAACCTGCTGTCAACAGCAACGAGTTGTTGACCCTCAGAATATTTTGAATCTTCTTCAGGTCCTTCTCCCTCATTGCAAAGAGGACATCACCTGGGCCTTTTGCCACACCCTCCAGATACAATGCTTGATGTATCCCAAATAATTCCTGGCAGTATCACTGTTTTTTGTATGGAAGAACAACAGAGATTAGTAGTTAGAGGGTCAGATGAGCATTGGTAACATATCCATAACATACAAATGTGAGCA
This sequence comes from Lagopus muta, assembly GCF_023343835.1. Classification (NCBI taxonomy): domain Eukaryota; kingdom Metazoa; phylum Chordata; class Aves; order Galliformes; family Phasianidae; genus Lagopus; species Lagopus muta. The sequence continues at coordinate 73,109,883 of NC_064434.1, forward strand.
TCTGGCAAGGACCAAACTGTTCTAGACTCAATGTCTTTGTAACACCTATCTTAACTTGCCTCAGGAGTACTGTGTGAAAATCTGTAGACTATATTTTGAAAAAGAGCAGGCAATCTTTTAAATGTCAGGAATATATGTATTACATTCTTTCATGCCTGAAATTTGGATTACTGTTTCATTGCTTTATTGATGTGATAATCTGCTATTTGTTCCTCAGGATTTTCTTTTGTTACTACTTAATACTTTTCAGCATGCTCTAAAGTCGCAGCCGTATATTTGTGTTGTTTAAGCCGCTTGCATTTTGTCAGTTGGATATAGTAATTTCTGCTTTGGGCTAGAAAATCTTTTTTTCCTTTACCTTTTTATTTTTTAAATCTCACAGCAACAAGACTGGATGTCAGCAATGGGATAATGGAAAAATTCCGGATCTTCCGCACAGAGAAAACTTACGCAGTGAAATCTGGAAAGTGGTACTTTGAGTTTGAGGCAGTTACAGCAGGAGACATGAGAGTTGGCTGGACGAGGCCTGGTTGTCTGCCAGATCAGGAACTTGGCTCAGATGAAGAAGCTTTTGTTTTTGATGGCTTTAAGGTTTGCTTATGTTTATCTATAATAATATGAGTAATTGCAAAAGTCAATTTTACATCTTATTCTATATGCAGTAGCCTCATTTTAATTGCTTTCTTTTCTTTCATCTATGGTCACTGGAATTATTTCTCTGTCTCTTTGAAGGTCTGAGTGGAATATGCAGAAAACCAGAAATGCTTAAATTATAAATTAATGTCATCTAAGGAATTATCAGAATTTATCATTTCCAGAATTCTTTTCACAGCTTGTGAAAAGAATTTCACTAATAAAATGTGTGTAAAGCACTGAAAATCAAATTCAAAATACTGGCAGAGCTGTAATTAGCTATGAATCCTTTCTTTAAATTTCAACTCTACTCTTTCCTCTGTGAGAAATCTCTGTTAGGAAATAACAATCATTAAGATTCTTAACAATAAGTGTCTGAGGCAAACTTTGGTGTGAGTCTTTTTATAGGAATGTGAAGGTTACAAGGAATATGTCTGGTTTTTCATGAAAATCCTTATAATTTAGAATAAACTAATTGGCAATTTTTGTTCCAATTCAACTGCTCATGAACTGATGACAGGATGAAACACAGAATTAAGAGGACATAGGGAATCAAAATATTTTATATGTTACTGATTTTTGTCAGAATAGATTAAATGATATATTGCAACTTTTTATTTCATAATGAAACAGGTGATACCTGTGTCTAAACCGTTTAATTGCCATTAAGACTACTGAAGACACCTGTCTTAATGAAAATGTTTTCTTTTATCTGATATTGGAATTAATTTTTGTTAATTACCATTGCAGTACTTGATAGAAATTAACAGCCTGTTCATGATCAGGTCAAGCTCTCTAACTGTATGTTACTCACGTATTTGGATTATCAATATTTTTTTTCCTTATTCTTGTATTATAGAAGGAGAACTGGAAAACTGTTTTTATAAAATGTCTATGTGGATTAAGTTAGTTAAGACACAGAAATTCAACAGCTAAAGTAGTTGAGTAGTAGTTTGCTTTCTGCGTTTTGTTTTTTGACTTTTAGATCTCAGTCCACAAACATATTTTGTTGTCTCTGATTTTCTGGTGCTTTCTCTGCTTGGTTCAAGAAAAGCTTCATCTTTTACCTTTCCAGAATACACAGGTTTATTAGGATTTTGAGGAAAGATACAGATGATAAAAATCTAGCAGTGATGGAATATATGAATCAGGAAGATGTTTGTTATTAGCAGCTTTGTTGGATGAACATTTATAATAGTTCTTATTAGATGTTCATTTATTTCAATTTCAATCCAAGATCCCAGCTAAGGCTACCAATCCAAAGTCCTGCAGTCTTTGACTTGGTCAGTCGCACAGTGCAGTAATCATGCCCTGATCTATGGTGGTATCTATGAGAAGTGTGGATAGTTCTTCACATCCACAGAATTCCATTCCTGCCAAAATTTGTTATGGCAGCAAATTTAATTTATTTTGTACACACCATTCATAGAATTACACTTAAAGAAGTAACAAAATTTGTTTGGAAGCAGTGAATTTATAGACAACTAAATTAAATAAAACCAGTATTTTTAAATAAGTTCTTGAAAATGCTAGTATTATAATTGATAGCATGTTATTTTCATTGTAAGTCTTTAATGCAGCTTCTGCATAAAAATAAGCTAAGTTCTCACTCGTTACTAAAATACTGAAGTACAGTTTGCCCTGTCAGCTCATGTAGCAATATTTTGCTATACTGACATGAGAGGTGTTTTACAGGAAGTTATTTTTTGGATTTCCATTTTGAAAGTTAACTTGCAGTATTCACAGGCATTGTTTGGGAATGATATACCGTGGAAGTGTTAATTTTAGTGCCATGTTATTGGAGGCAGATAATTATTAGCTGTACCACTGTGTAGGAGAACATGTACATTGTCACTGTTATTTTTTGTTAAAGTCTTCAAATTCCTTTCAGGCACAGCGGTGGCATCAAGGTAATGAGCATTTTGGCCGCTCCTGGTTGGCAGGAGATGTTGTTGGATGCATGGTTGACATGAATGAACACACTATGATGTTCACCTTAAATGGTGAAATCCTGCTTGATGACTCAGGTTCAGAACTTGCATTTAAGGATTTTGAGGTTGGTGATGGTAAGTACTGTAATATGTTGTGCCGTTAATGTAATTTTTGTTTCAACTCCCTTTTGGCTATCTATTTTCAAAAGAAGAAGGAAAATAGTGCTGGTATAATGGGCAAGAGACACTAGAATTCAGTAGATCCAGCCAACGTATTACATCATTAATTATGATAACTTTTAAGGATTGCTGTGTTAAATTGACATTTATTAACTGAAGACACAGTCCCTATTTCATATCTCTGTGTTTTTACTGTATTATGTTCTCACTGTAGTGAGAATTATGATGAGTTGCCCTTATGTAGAAGAAAATTGCTTTAAAACCTAGTTATAGAATTTTAAATGATTTAAATCTTTGATTTGCATTTTTTCAATTCAGAATTTCTCTTGTGTTGTGTACTGTGGATGCAGATCAACTCTTTGAGTCACTCTGCGACACAGTGAAATTATCAGCAGTCACAAGATTCTGAAGATAAATTATTTTGGGTTTTTTCACTCATTTTTCAAATATCTTGTAAACTCATTTTATTAAAAAATATACATATTTATTGTCACCTATTCAGTGTATTTCCATAAACTATAAATAAGTTGATGCAGTGAGAAACAGTAGTACATATATTAGTAGTCTGAGTACTCACTGTTTTTCCCAGGATGCTGAAGATAAAAATCAAGCGTATAATCTCTGCTACTCAGTGTGTTATTACACTAACCTATTCCTTAAAATTAATATCTTCCTTGTCAGTTATTCTGGTAATATGTTAAGTAAGCAAACAGCACTGTTAGATTTTACTGTTATCTCAGCTTTTTCTGTGTGGCCTATCGGACCAGCTTTTGTGTTTTACTCTGTTTGATTGGTGGTGATCATTTGGAAAGCTGTCAGACTAGGTGTGAGGATGAGTAGAGGTGTTTACAGTGAATTTTCCAGCTGTCTTTTATGATCAGACTTTCTGACTCCATTTCACAGAATCATAGATTCACTCAGGTTGGAAAAGACCTTAAAGATCATCAAGTCCAACCCCGATCTACCCGTACTACCCTAACTCTAACAATCCTCTGCTAAATCATGTCCCTGAGCACTACATCCAAATGGTCTTTAAACACATTCAGGAATGGTGACTCAACCACTTCCATGGGGAGCCTATTCCAAAAATAAGTAAAGGAGGTTATTTAAGGACTGCAAAGGAGTCACAGGTGAGATCCCTGTGCTAGAGAAATAATAGGAAAGCAGATGCAGGCAAATGAGAAGTTGATTCAAAAGTAATAACAAACAAGCAACAGAATACAAAATATACCATCACTGAAAAAAAAAAAACAACACCTAATTTCTTTGAAGTAACATCATCATATTGTTAGTTCTAACTAACCAGTATCACGGAGTGGTATGAATTTTTAAAATTAATTAATTTTCTTTTAATCTATAGTATGCTGCTGATGCATTTCTTCCCCCTTCCCCCCCCACTCATGTGACTGTATGAACAGGAAATATTGCTTTGGAAGTAATTTCCAAATAAACCACAACTACTGGAATTTTATGAGTAATATAAAAAATTCTAGATTTGGGAGTGCAGTTGTTAATATTCTAATATCTTAGCAGAGAAGGCTGCTTGATGAAGTGCTCTTAGATTGCTGTGCGGTGAATTGGCAGTTGCATGAAGAGATCAATGGATATTAGCTTTATTTCCAAAATGGTATTTGAGATATGGTACTTAGTGACAAATGGGAGGTGATATGCTACAGGTAACTGCTTGCTTTCATACTGTTTGGATTTATGATTTTTTAAAATTACATTTAATTAATTTGATTAAAATTACATTTAATGGCATTTAAATGCCAGTGAAAAATTATCTGTTTATACAACTCATGTTTTCTTTCTTGTTTTCAGGATTTTTACCTGTGTGCAGCCTGGGTTCATCTCAAGTGGGAAGAATGAACTTTGGAAAAGATGTCAGCACTCTAAAATATTTCACTATCTGTGGATTACAGGAAGGGTATGAACCCTTTGCTGTTAATACAAACAGAGACATTACCATTTGGCTGAGTAAAAGGCTCCCTCAGTTTCTTCCAGTGCCACAAAATCATGAACATATTGAGGTCTGTGATACTTATGAAATGTTTCTAAACACATCTATGAGTCTGTTTTACTTATGTTTCTACTCTTGCACTTCTAGACAAAATTTCTAATTTTGTATGTGTCCCAATACTGTATAAATCTTGCACCTCTTTCAAATTTGTTACATTCAGTGGAATTGATTGATAGTATTTCTTCATCCAAAAAATCTGTCATATGTATAAACATGAGATTCTTAAGAGACAAAATCTAGAAGATGTCCTCAGCAAGATGAGCTCCTTGAGCAATAAGCGAGAAATATATTTGTAAAGGGGTTCCAGAAAGTAAGGGTTTCTGCTCAACAAATACCATGTGTTCTGGTGTATATGCATTATAAAGTGATTTTCTATAACTAATCAGGTTTTACTTCAATAAATATTTTTTAGCTAGTTGTGTCAACGTTTACGTCCCAGTGTTGAACATCTTGATGAAACTGAATTTGTCTTTTAAGTCTATAATGAAATCCTTCTGAAATTGATGAAGTGGCAGCCAAGAAGTATCACCCTTTTGTTTTTAAAAAAAGTCTGTGTTTGTCATGCACGTATACTTTATTAGTTATAATATGTTATTCTTGGATATGTTGGACTTATATTTTAAAGAATTGTGATGCAAATGAACGTTCCCTCTGAAGTGTTTTGTGTTTAATGAAGGAACTCCTTAAAGTATTCATTTCTCCTTGAAAAGGGAGTGCGTAATTACAATGCACTTTACTGTTAACAGTGTATAGTTGCAAACTTTGCATGTCAAAAGTGTTTATTCTAGACACACAAATTGAATACTTAACCTGGGGAAACACATCAGCTTCAAAACAACTACATTTTTACATTTAATAGGTGATGAGAATTGATGGAACCATAGACACTTGTCCTTGCCTGAAGGTTACACAGAAGTCCTTTGGTTCACAGAACAGTAAAACAGAAGTCATGTTTTTTCGGTTAAGTATGCCCATTGAATGTGCTGAGGTGTTCTCCAGAACAGCTGCAGGAGGGCTACCAGGCACTGGTCTTTTTGGCCCAAAGAATGATTTGGAGGATTACGATGCTGATTCTGATTTTGAAGTTTTAATGAAAACTGCTCATGGTCATCTAGCAGCTGACCGGACAGAGAGAGAAAAGGATGCCACAAAACCAGAGTTAAATAACCATAAAGATTTTGTTCAAGAAAAGCCTTCACGTCTTAAACAAAGGTTTGTACTGCACTAGATTTTTTTCGTTTTGTTTTGTTTTCTTGCTCTTGACTGAACAAAATGCCAATTGGATCTGCAGAGATCTTTCCCTAATTCTATCTTATGTTTGAATATAAAGCAGTAAGAGGAAAAACTAACTTTCGTATACATACATTGCTTCATATGCAAGATATAGATTAAAACTAAGCATGAAACTAGTGCTTTTTTGGCTTGTTATTTATTTTTTTTTTCCCCAGCTGTTTGGAACCAATTATTTAGTTTATTGTTGATGCTTTTATGATCATTATATGAAATGCACTATCAAAACAATGTTAGTACAAAAATGCTATGTATATATACTGACCTGTTGAACTTCTCACATATATTTTGATTTTATTTATTTCATTACAGATTTATGCTTAGGAGGACAAAACCAGATTATAGCACGAGCCATTCCGCAAGGCTTACTGAGGATGTACTAGCAGATGATAGGGATGACTATGATTATTTGATGCAAACTTCCACGGTATGGTAACAAAGGATTTCTGTCTTAGCCTTTTGTATAACATGTTCTTTCTTGTAAAAGTTTCAGAAACTAATTTTTTGACAAAAAAATTAATTTAAACATGCCTTTAATGTTTGGTTTGGTTTGACATGACTGTCAATATAAGCCAATTTCCATAGAGAAAACCATAAATTAAGTTGAATCTTGGTTAACTTGAGCATGTTTATCAAATTGTGAATTAAAGTGATCTATCAGTAAACCAAATACTAATATTTACCTTTTTTTTTTTTTTTTTTTTTTTAATATATATAGTACTATTACTCAGTGAGAATATTTCCTGGTCAAGAACCTGCTAATGTTTGGGTAGGCTGGATTACGTCTGACTTTCATCAGTATGACACAAACTTTGACTTGGACAGAGTGCGTACTGTTACAGTAACACTGGGAGATGAAAAAGGAAAGGTCCATGAGAGGTTGGTTACAGTGTTCTTAAAAGGATACTGGTTTTACCATCCTTAAAAGTAATTAACAATTTATAAACTGTAAATCTACTGAATTTAATGTAATTGACTTGATATGGGGCTTTTTTGTTGTTGCTTTTTTTTTTTTTTTCCACTTGCCCTCTTTTAACTTTGGCGTTCTCTCCTACTGCTTGTAGAGAAACAGAGGAATAATGGTCTAATCAAATCAATAGACTCTGAAAAATAGCAGGGTAACGCAACTTTTATATGCAACTATTTACATATTTTATATGTATGAGTCATTCAGACAATGATCCTGTAACTGTTGGTTTTTGAAGAGGTACTAAGTGAAGCAAAATGGCCTTATTTTTGGAATATTTATTTTGATTTTGAGAAAGCAAGAATTAGTATGAGAATGCCTTTCAGCATTTCAACTTGTGTTCTGTATCAGAAACTGTTATGCCTAACACTAAGGAATTTAAACCATTAATTTTCAAAATTAGTTTTGTCTCTTGAAATTTTACAACAGATTTGAGCTCCTTTGTGTTTTGTCATCTTCATTTCAATTATTAAGTCTAAGTTTCATTGAATTTTGTCATCGATTAGGGTGGCTGCACTTTTGTTTGTTGATTACACATGTACAAAGTTCTTCTTAGCTGACTAGATCTATAGTCTATCTACATCTCCATCTATAAATCTATTTGTTTTTTGATGTTCAGTATAAAACGCAGCAACTGCTATATGGTATGCGCAGGAGAGAGCATGAGTCCTGGGCAAGGACGTAATAATAATGGTCTGGAGATTGGTTGCTTAGTTGATGCTGCCAGCGGCCTGCTGACCTTCACGGCTAATGGCAAAGAACTGGGCACATACTATCAGGTGAGTATTTTTTGATGGTGTCATCCAATGTGAAGACAAGCAACTGATTCCTCAGATTGCGTTTTGTTAGAAAGTTTGTTGTAAGATTGGAAGGAAAAGTAAATAGCATTGTTGAAATAGTAATTTTCCCCTTTTATTTGTATTTTCTGGAGTTTTATTCAGAGGTTTTCATTTACTGGTTTCCAATATAGTTATTCTTTACACACACACACACACACACACACACACACACTTATATATAATGGTATTTGCTGTCTTAAGTGATTAAATGTTTTTACATGTTTGATTGTAGGTTGAACCAAGTACAAAGTTATTTCCTGCTGTATTTGCTCAGGCTACAAGCCCAAATGTTTTCCAGTTTGAGTTGGGTAGAATTAAGGTAAATAATGTTGGGATTTTGTTTTGTTGTTGTTGTGTATTTGCAGGTTCAGAAATAATATGTGGTATCAGATATTGTTTTCTGTGTGTTTTTTTTTTTTCTTTTCCCCATAAATGTCGCATTCAATGTATTCATGGCATTGAGCTGATATTTATTCTTCCAAGTGTTTGCTCTGTGTTATTTCAATTCTTAATTTGTTCATTTAAAATATAGTATATTGAATGAAAAGGACTGTAACTGATTAGCTTTGGAAGAAGATATTGCAAAGTCCCATTGAAGTTTCAAAATCTTATCCTTTGTGATGAAATGAAATCACTTGGATCAGGAAGGCAAATATTTTTTTCTGTAAACAGAACATGGATGACCAATGTTATTTGCAAGTTAGGTTAGAGCCTTAAAAGAGTTTTGAGATATACTTAAAGAGCACACTTAATAAGACTGGAATTGTCTTTTGTGTGTTGTATGTATGGATGACTTAGAAATTGAAAGACTTAAAAGAAGGGTCAGATTCAGATCTCTGGTCCAAGGAAGAGAACATAGTCAATGGAAGCCTCTCTTCCAAATATAGCTATTTAGTAATATATATCAATATTGTGGAAAATGTTTGCCAACAGTTACCAATAGATTTTACAAAATACTGAAAATTTCATTTTGAACTGTACTGTATGTTGAATATATTTCTTGAGGAATATTATGTATTCCTTGTTGGTAAATATGATGAAATTGATTGTCTCTTACATTGGAATTCTCCAGAATGTAATGCCATTATCTGCTGGCTTATTCAAAAGTGAACACAAAAACCCAGTCTCCCAGTGTCCTCCACGTCTCCATGTCCAATTTCTGACTCACGTGCTTTGGAGTAGAGTGCCAAACCACTTCTTGAAAGTTGATGTCTCTAGGATCAGTGAACGTCAGGGCTGGATGATACAATGCCTGAATCCTTTGCAGTTCATGGCCCTTCACATTCCTGAAGAAAACAGGTTAACACTGTTTATATATGTATAAGTTTATCTGGGTTAAATTGGGGTTATGATGTTAGATATGTGATAGTTTTCTGAAAGAGAAGCCCAAGTTCATCTCTATTTTTTTTCTCTCTATTTGTAACGCAAGTAAATAAAGAATAATGTGTTTTGATTTAGATAATATTAAAAATTTACTCTGATTTTATTTTTCAAAGTTTTAAACCCCACATCCTCCTAGTTTTCTCCAAACCCTTTAACAGATTGTGTAGATTTTGAATTAAAAAATAATATTGTTTATAAATTATTAAAGCTAATCTGCAAGGTGGGCAAAGATTTCCCTTCTTAGGTTTGCAGAGTATTAGGAAAGTTGGAAACTGAAAAAGCCCATCCCTATGAATGATACTGTGCTAATGTTGTCCATAGGAAGAATTCATCCTCTTAAGTGAATTTTTGCACTGATATATACTGTATTGTTCTTTTCTCTGCAGAACAATTGATATTTTAGAGCTGACAGAACAAGAAGAACTGCTGAAATTTCACTACCATACTCTCCGATTATATTCAGCTGTATGTGCTTTAGGGAACAACCGAGTGGCCCATGCTATGTGTAGCCATGTGGATGAATCTCAGCTTCTGTATGCTATTGAGAATAAATATATGCCAGGATTATTGCGTGCAGGATATTATGACTTACTCATAGACATCCATCTCAATACCTATGCAACTGCCAGGTTAATGATGAATAATGAATTTATTGTTCCAATGACTGATGAGACCAAGAGTATTACCTTGTTTCCTGATGAGAACAAGAAACATGGCCTGCCTGGTATAGGACTCAGCACTTCCTTAAGGCCAAGAATGCAGTTCTCCTCACCGAGTTTTGTAAGCATTAACAGTGAATGCTTTCAGTTTAGTCCTGAATTCCCGCTAGAAATCTTGAAGGCCAAAACAATAGAGATGCTGACTGAAGCTGTTCAGGAGGGCAGCCTCCATGTCAGAGACCCAGTTGGAGGTTCTACAGAATTTCTGTTTGTCCCCCTCATCAAGCTCTTTTACACCCTCCTAATTATGGGAATCTTCCACAACGGGGATCTGAAACACATTTTACAGTTAATTGAGCCACGGGTTTTCAAAGAAGCTGTGAATCTGGAGGATGAAAGGGATCTCTCAGAGAAGGAGCTGAGTTCAGATGATCTCAAGTCAGAAGGAGAGGAAGAAACCAGAGGAGAGCAAGTGCCAAAGGAAGGACTCCTTCAAATGAAACTTCCTGAGCCTGTTAAACTACAGGTAACTGCTGTGTTAATGGTCATTCCTGTTTCTTCTCAGATCTTTTCTTATTTCCCTGGTAATTTGCCTTTCAAGGAACGCAGTAATCTAATCGTGGTTAAATAGAGAATTTATTTGCTTGAGGGAAATGAGAAGATTGAGTATCTTTCTGATTACGTGAACTTTGTCACAGTGGATCAAACATCTGTTTTGTGAAACTGAATTACTTTCTTAATGAAATTAACAGTGTTTTTCATGTTTGTTCGTTTGGACAGAAAAGAAGTGTATTTGCAGCAAGGAGTAAATCTATTGTCCATTATGTTTTTTTATGTCCATAAATCTCCTGCAGATGGCAGATATTTCTGGCGTAGGATGTATTGATGATCACTTCAGATACAGTAAATAACTAAAATGAAAATTTCAATCTAATTATTTGACAGTAACTGCTTCTGTAAGGAAATTATCCTTACTTGCATTAATTTACAGAGAAGTCTTCTTGGCTTGACTTTTATGATACTGTTTTCTCAGATGTGTCATCTACTCCAGTACCTGTGTGATTGCCAGGTACGACACCGAATAGAAGCCATTGTAGCATTTTCAGATGATTTTGTGGCCAAGCTTCAAGAGAATCAGCGCTTCCGGTACAATGAAGTGATGCAGGCCTTAAACATGTCTGCTGCCTTGACAGCTAGAAAAACAAAGGAATTTCGATCCCCACCTCAGGAGCAGGTATATTTTACAACTGACTGTAATTTTTTTGTTTTATTCCACGTACAGCAGAGTTCCTTTTTATTTCCAAGATTTTCCTTTAGAAATAAGTGTTGTTTGCCTTTCCTTTGTATTCTGTGTCTTAAGATTAACATGCTGCTGAACTTTAAAGATGATAAAACTGATTGTCCTTGCCCTGAAGAAATTAGGGATCAACTCTTGGATTTCCATGAAGACCTAATGACACACTGTGGTAAGTCCTGATATTGAACATTTTTCCTTTTAAAATTATAGTAGCTTTAGAAACCATCTTTCTAGATAATTTTAGGGAAACAAAAGCAATTAGCTAGTCTTGAGGTTGCACCATAATGACAACAAATACTGACAAATAAAAATACAGAGTGTGCAGTTAAAAAATATATGTATTCTTATCCTCACACGTGGTTGAACTATCAAACTAGTATAGAATGCAGTAAGTTTTGCTTCATGAAGGAAAACATGTTTTGTTTTGTTTTGTTTTTTTCAACTATAAAACTCATTAGGAATTCATTCTGGTTTAATGTATTGGGTAAGTCTAGCTCATCTGTTTCTCAAGCAGTTCCTCTGGATCATCCCCTCCTCTTTGTGCTCACATGGGTATCTCTGTTTTAAGAAATGAAGTATGACCATATAATAAGATAACATAACATAATATCAATGGGTCAGTCTTCTAAGATGTGATTAAAATATATACCTGTTGAAACATACCATGAACCTGTTGAAACAGAAAAGTTCAAAAGGAGGAGTTTAATTTCTGTGCTTTTGATTTCTTCACTGTATTTGCTAAATACAATTATTAAATTCCTTGCCATATTAAAATGAGAAATACATTTAAAAAACCCCACAAAAATATCAATAAAAACAAAGCAGCAAAAAATATGTTTTAAATGTCAGGCTCATATCAGTGAATCAGTAATAATGTAGTTTTATTTAGAGTATATGTTTTGTTGCTTTGCTGTTTGAAGGATACCTATCCTTTCATTTCACTTCAATATACTACTTAAAAAGCAAAATGAAAGAGACCCTGCCAGATGGCATAAGCAAACAGGCAGCTCAACGTCATGCCTACTCAGCTAGAAGAAGCTAATACAGGGATGCGTGGTAATGTAACTTTTAAAGTAATTCTCCTATCGAGGGACAAATTTTGGGTAGGAGCACCTCAGCACTTTTCCTCCTGAATTTCATTCCTTACTGATCCCAGTTTAACCAGAAATAATGCTTTTAATTATTTACTTCACTATGTTAAAATATACAAATAAATAAAAATGTCATTAGTATCTGACAACGTAATACATGAATTTCCTCTACTGGTAGAGCAAGGACAGCTGATATCCTGTCTATCATGAGATACTTCGGTTGGATTGATCCATGTCAAGATTGGACTTCTATTACTGAGGAAAATTATTTATATGTTAAAGTACTGAACACCATTGAAAGACTTTTTTGCAGTCTTTTCAAACTGGGTTCAACAGTGAATTCGGACCTGTTTACTGAGTGCTTTTTCAGTTTGGATCTTCAGAGATACTAAGTGCAGAGACGTCTTTGGACAACCTGTTGCAAGGCTTGAGTATCATAATGATGAGTTACTCTTTCTCCTTATGTCAGTTTTAGACTCTTGCATGTTTTAGTTTCACAAGTGTATCTTGTTCACTTCAGAAAGAGCACGGCTACACTGCCCTCACATCTTCTTGGTAGATTTTGATCAACAACTGTGCTGTTCTGCAGGATACCAACTTCAGCTTCTTCATCCTCTCCTTGTAGAATAGTAGTCCAGCTACTAATAATCCTGGTGGGCATTTGTTAGATGCCTCCAGGTTTTCAGTGTTTTTCTAGTAGTGGGTAGCCCTAACCTATTTCAGGTATTGTTTCATGGGTTCTGAACACTGAATCATTTCCCTCGAGCTGCTGATTATGTTTCTGCTAATACAGGATATTTTTATCTCTCCTTGCTCTCACAGTGCCCTGCTGACTGGTGTTTAGCATGTTGTTCAACAAGACCCCCTAGGTTCATTTGCAAAGGTTTTTTAACCACTTCAAACCAAATGTTACTGTCACACCTGGTAGGTCTGTCTAAGATGCAGAGCTTCATATTTTTTCTTGCTGAACTTCATAAGTTTCCTACCACCTATTCCTATACCTAGCTGAGTTTCCCTTGACCATATTCTTTGTTCCCCCTCTATTTGCTATAAATCAAAATCTTGAAAAAAGTGTATTCACTTCAAATTTAATATTTTTATTTTGAATGAAAAAAAAAAGGGAGAAAGAAAAATTATCAGTTGAGAGAAAACAAAGATGAAATACATGTTATTTAGAAAAAATAGGAAAGGCGAGTGGGCTTCATTGTTCTCTTGACTTTTCCATATGTCTTATACTGGGGTGATGTGAAGATGCATTTTTTAATTTTTTGGTCTAGTTTTGTCATTATTTTTCTTTTCTTTATCAAGAATTAGTAATTTGCATAATCTACAAGTACAAAATTAATTTTATGGGTCAGACAACGTGTTACAGTTGAGTGCAATAAATTAGTCTGTATTCAAAATATATACTGCAAAGTACATTAAACAGTTATATATATCAAGTCTCATGTTTGTTGGATTAGCTAGACACAGTTCATTTCTAGTGAAATGACTGAGAGACATTTCTATTGACAGTTTGCAAATCACTGGAGTACTACTACAGCTCAGGGAACATTGCAACTGTGGGTAAAAAGACATTTCATACGATTAATTTCAGAGCAGCATTTTAACTGATAAGACATTTCAGTATCTTTACTGTTAATCTGGTTCAAGAGATTTCCATCCAAGCCATTATGTAATTGTAATTCCATGTAAAATTTGAATTTACTGATAATCTTTGGTAGTTTAATATCAGTAACGCTCCTACGACTAAATATAATAACTTCTAATGGAAACGGAACTGTACTGAATGTGAAAAAAAAAATTTAAAAATAATTAAAAATCATGCAATTCAAGCAATAGAATCTTCAATTGCTTACTATCATTTGAGTCCTAGTGTGTCTATAGACAGTGTATATATACAATTCTCAACACAGTTCCAAAACATACAAATAAACTTTAAAAAGAAAACATCTGTAGTGAGTTGAGCAGAGAAATATATTTGCTATGTATCTAATGTATTACAATACACAATTTCTTCAGTAGGGTAATAGAATAACATGATCCTTGTTTGCATTTTCCTGCCTAGTACATATACTTCATCTGCACTTTTCCCAAACTTCTGGTTAAGCTTACATCGTTTTTTTTATAGTTCTGGTAGAGCAGAACCAATGTAGTTCAGTTTGATTGTTTCTACAGACAAAATAAAAAGTATTGCTGCAACTTGTCTAAACATATTATTTTACTATTTGTTATATATTTATGATTCCAGGAATTGAACTGGATGAAGATGGAACTTTGGATGGAAATAGTGATTTAACTATTAGGGGTCGCCTCCTATACCTAATGGAAAAAGTTACATATCTGAAGAAGAAGCAAGCTGAGAAGCCAATTGATGATGATGCTAAGACATCCTGTAAGCAACATGAAATCACAGTTTATTGTGTCCGAATTCCAAATAACTAGAGAAGCGGAGAAGAGAGTTCCATTTTCAGCAAAAACTAGGTGGATTTTTAGTGAAACATCTGTGCGTCTCAATATTTGTAGCTCTGACTCTAAACAATCTCAGCTGGAATAATGTTTTATTTATATTTTATGATAAGCAGATTTTCTTCCCCAGTGGGATGTATTGGAAACTTCTATTGTGGGTGGTTTTGTTGTTGTTGTTTAGGCTTTTTTTCCCCCCACACTTGATCCCCATTCATAATTTTGATAGAACATTTCTTGATTTTTGTTGAGTTAATGCAGACTAGTTGTAGCAAGGTCGTCTTTATGAGAACCTGCTTGTAAAATCTGCAGCGGCAGCTCCAAATCGGTATTTGCATGAAAGTTGCCAACTGAAAAAAGACTGCACAATAATTTGCAGAGCTACACTTGGAGGAAGTTTCTCTATCCAGCCTAAAATTAAAAACTATGACTTTGTAATTTTTCTGTCACTTTCTACTTTTCCAACTTTATAAGAGTCAATACTAGTGGCATCCAAATTCTACTTGTGGCAAATGGGTTATGGAAGTGGCATCCAAGTTGTGCTTGCATCCAATGGATGATGGAATGTTATTTACTGTTTTAGGTGTCAGTTGTGATTTATTTTTATTTTTTGCCTTTATTATGGTCATAGTACCATGGAATCACAGAATTGTTTGAGGAGTATGAGTCCTACAATGATCAGGAACACCTACAGCTAGATCAGGTTGCCTTTCCCGACTTTGCATGTCTACAGGGATGGGGTATCCACTTCCTCTTTGGGCAACCTGTTCCAGTGCTTGATCATCCTTACCATATAAAACTTTTTTCTTATATCTAGTCTAAAGCTCCCCTCTTTTAGTTTGAAACCATTTCCCTTTGTCCTATATTTCTATCTACTAAATAGACTGTCCCTTTCTTATAGACCTCTGTTTAGGTGTATTGAAAGGTATCCCCAGAGCCTTATCTTCTCCAGACTGAACAGCTCCATCTCTCAGCTTGTCCTCAGCATTCTTTGGACCATTTTTGTTTCACTCCTCTGGATGCCCTCCAACAGGTCCATGTCTCTCCTGTACTGAGGACTCCACATCTGGACACAGTAGCCCTGGTGAGATATCACCACTACTGAGTAAAGGGCCAGGATCACGTTCCTCAACCTGCTGGCCACACTTCTTTTTGATACAGGCTGGCATTCTGGGCTGAGGGCGCATTGCTGGCTCATGTCCAGTCAATATCTACCAATCTACCAATATCCCCAAGTCCTTTTTATCCTTTTTTGTCCCCTGGCTTGTGTTGATAGTGGGGATTGCCGCAACCTGATTGCAATACCTTGCATTTATATTTGTTGAGTCTCATGAGATTCACCTGGGCCCTCTGCTTGAGTCTCTCTGGATGGCATCCTGTCTCTCAGATGTGTTGACTGCACACTATAGCTTGGTTTTATCCACAAACTTACTGAGGTTGCATTTCATTCTAGTGTTGATGTTACTGAAAATGTTGAAGAACAATGGTCTAGATGCTGATCCCCGAGGGATGCCAGTTGTCACTGATCTCTATCCAAACACTGATCCTTTGACCACTACTCACTGGATACTCTCTGGTGGTTCTCCCAAATATTCTAATTTTTGAATCTGCTGTGCTACTAGCAGGAGTGAACTTTTAGTTAAGTATTTGGCTACTCTACTAGCAGGAATGAATTTCTGGCCTTATGGGTTAATTATCCTGAGTTTGGGAGAAACTTGGTTTTATTTGATGACTAAATAGAATACCTAGGGAAACTGGACTGTTAACTTGATTGCTTAATGTTAGCGCTTAATATTATGGGTTATGATTTTCCTGTGATTATATCCTGTGATATAATGAAAAATCAACTGCCAGATATTAGCGTTAACTTAAGTGATAAGAGGAAATATTTTTCTCCTCCTAAAACCGTGCTTTCTAGCTTTGCAGATTTTAACTTATTTCAGTTATAGTGATAATTACAGACTAGGTTTAAGCAGAATGCCCTGTCCCTAGAAATGTTCAAGGCCAGATTGAATGGGGCCCTGGGCAGCCTGGTCTAGTATTAAATGGGGAGGCTGGTGGCCCTGCATGTGGCAGGGTGGTTGGAGATTCATGATCCTTGAGTTCCCTTCCAACCCTGGCCATTCTGTGATTCTGTGACAAATCCAACAATTTCCTTGCTTCATTTTTCTTGCTGTAAGCTTAGAACTCTACAAAATGTATTTGTTTCTCTAACTTTGTTAGTACAAAGACAATATAATATTGAACTAGTACCACTCAACGTATCAGATCAAAAAAGCTTCCACCTGATTTTATGATTCTGTTTTTAACGTGATGACTAGGCTATTTAGATTCAGCATTGCAAAAAGGATACAGATCCACAAGTAACTCTGATGCAGTATTGCATTTATTAAAATAGGGAGGGAAACTGGTAGGCTTCTCATGTGATACATCACGAAGAATAAATGCAGCATAATATTGTGTTTGTTTCTTTTTGTTTTTGTTTGTTTCAGTCCCGGTATTTTCTGAAATATCAGCCAGAACACATTTCATTATTTTATTTATTTTAAGGGCTTTTATACTGAAAAATGCTATGTGCTATGATAACGGAGATATCCAGAGTGCAGTGTTTTAACAATAGTAGTGAAACTTTTACTCTTTTTTATATTTTTCCCTTACGTTGTATTACCATATAATAGTTCAGATTCTTTTCTTTGTTAAACCAAATATTTTCTTCTTCTTGCTCAGTATCTTTCTTTGAGTGCTTTCACTTTTTTTGTGTGTGTTTAGACTGAAATTACACCTAGTTTACTCCAAATTTATGTTGATTTCAACATAAAAATTTCTAATTTGAAAACATTTTCCATATTTGTGCTACATAAACAATATTTTTCAGTACCAGAATGTTTATCTGCCAGTTTATTGAACTTCAGCAGCAATTATAAAACTTCCCTTATCAAACGTTCTCTGTTATCCATTTGACATAAAAAAAACTTAATTAGTTAGGCGACATTTTCTAGCGTACAATTACAAATTGAGGGTCCTAGATTACTTGTCCTCCAAACCTAAATTGAAGTTCCGTTAAAAACGAAAAAAAAACCAGTATTCACTTTTTTTCAACAAATACTTTGTCTTAAGTCCTTGTTTTTGAGTAATTTTTCTAAATCGTGGTATCAGATCTTAACAGATATTATATATTCTATGTATTTTAATACACATAACTTTTCCAAACCTTTGCAATTGATAAATTTGTCTGATCAGGTATTCTCAATATAGATTCTGAATATGAATTTCTTAGTTAGAACTTGAATTCAAACTGCAAACATCAATTTCCTCTTTATTTGATTGGAGCCTTTTCATTTATTTCTTTTGATGGTCCTTTTCATTTAGTAATAGATTAAATTCAATTGTTTCATTTTGAAAATTACAAAAATTTTGACTGGATATGCATCTTAGCCCCATAAATAAATGATGCCGCATTTTCATTTGCCATAGTATAATTTTTTTATGTATGTAATAATATGTATAAAAGAAATAAAAAGAGATGAATTCTTTCAAAAGTCTAAAAAGGAATGTATATAAATAAATCTGTTCATTTTGTGAAAAGCTTGTCTTCATGCTTCTTTTAGATTATTAGATTTATTCCCTGTGTTTTGATTTTAAATGGGGACTTTTGTTGTTGAGATACTTCTGTTTTTACACTCTGATTATACTTATCTTTAGTAGTTTGCTATAGAAATCCCTAGAAAAAAAACTGCTTTAGAGACTACTATCAGAGATATGAGAAACTAATGGTAATTTTGTGATTTGTATATTTTCTTCACAGCTACTCTTCAGCAATTGATTTCAGATACAATGGTGCGCTGGGCCCAGGAATCAGTAATAGAAGACCCAGAGTTAGTCAGGGCCATGTTTGTACTGCTCCATCGCCAGTATGATGGTATCGGTGGCTTGGTTCGAGCCCTACCAAAGACTTACACCATAAATAGTGTGTCCGTGGAAGATACAATCAATCTCCTGGCATCCCTTGGCCAAATCCGTTCATTGCTCAGTGTCAGGATGGGGAAGGAGGAAGAGAAACTTATGATTCGTGGATTAGGGTGGGTAATGTCTCTTTATGTACAGGTATTTATTAGCTGTCCAGTTTATATTAATAAAGTTGTGTGAAACATAAATGTAAGTCGTCTACATAGATGTAAATGCAGACTTTGGTATTAGTTGTGTATGATCTTGAGTTGTAGCATTATATGCCTCAGTTTTGGAGAGTAGCAAGTGATATGTCAGGCTTTTCTTGTGAGAAGAGTTAAAAATGTAGAATATTTCAAGTTGGAAAAAAAAAAAAAACAAAAGGATCATAGAGTCCGACTCCTCACTCCACACAGAACCACCTAAAAATCAAACCTGAGTCTGAGAGCATTGTCCAAATGCTTCTTGAACTCTGGATCTTGGTGCTGTGACTACTACTGTGAGGAGCCTGTTCCAGCAGCTGGTGAAGAACCTTTTTCTAATAACTAGCCTGAACTTCTCTGCACATGGCTTCATGCTGTTCCCTCATGTCCATATGTAAGAAAAATATATAGAAATAAATATATATGTACAAAAATATGTTTTGTTGTCATATTTTAAATACTATGATTGTGAAAATGGACAACTTGACAAGTTTTTACATGAATGAAGGGACTAGAAACTGTTGACCCATACAAATCCCTAAAGCTTTCAGCAAATGGAATTGAATATACAAATGTCTGCACATATGACATCCTTCTACTGTGCTATATGTAACTGTTACTATTTGAGTTATGAAGCAGTTCATGCAGTATGATTTTTTCCACAATTATTTCACTAAAATATAGCTTAATAGGAACTGCAGTTGGAGAAAACTGTATAAAGAAAGCTTAATCAGTTCTACAAGCAAAAAGTTTATTTTTTTCTCACTTTTCTTTTTTTCCAAAGAAGCATTATCATATCAGGGATATCTGGTGAGATTAAACATCATTATGTTTTAGAAATTCACAATCAGCAGTTGCAATGAGCAGAAAAGAGACTGGGTTTTACAAAGAATGCCAGAAATACATGAAGAGAAGTTTTGTTTGTGCAAAAAAACATTTTTCCTTTTTTTCCCCTGCTTACTGAAAATTTAAAATATGCAAATAATTTGTATAAATAATTTTTGCTGATTCATTATGAACTACTTTGCACCTTTGTACAGCAGGTCCGATTGATTTTCCATTCGATGTACTCAGTGTGAGGCTTGGTAAAGGGGAAAGTCACCTGTTCACAGGCAAAATAGAATGGCATTTCTATATCCACTTTTGTACTTGTAAATTTGAATTGTTTTGTTTCATTAAGCTAAGACTCAAATGAGTGAGTGATTTTTAGATTCTGATGTAGTTATGTCTGGGGTGGTGCGTAGGAAGCCAATCTCAGTAAATTTCATTTCATACTCTGTTTTTTTGTTTTTTTTTTTTGTTAGCATTTGTTTTCCTCACCATTTTTCTACTACAAAGGAATTTATGAGTCAGGCTGATTTAATTCTAACAGTCTGGAGATATGTGAAATTTTGATATAGAGAAAATAATGAGGTATTTTCTGCTAAGTTAGTTTTCTTGCTGCCGGTTCCTCACACCATTCTTAATAGCTTCTATCATAATCTTATTTGTCTCTTAGGTTCCACAGCTGTACATTTGGTTCTTTTATAGCCTAACCTGAGCTCCAGCTGCTATTTAGAAATGCCAAGTGTTTTACTATGTGTGGAAGACATTCCTTTCTCTCAACTGAGAAATGGAAGATTTACTTGTTCCTCCTTAAGAACTGTTCCCTCAGAAATGCTATTGAGTTTTTCTGAAGTATGACATTTCACAATAAAGTCAGCAATTATGTGCTTTCTAAAATAATGCAGTACTGCTGGATAGTTAATGGGTGATATTTTGAGTTTCTGCATTTAATTATTCCCATGAAAGAAAGCTGCTGTAGACAAATAGGAATTTAGTATGCTCTGGCAGAATTCCATCATGTGGTATTGGTAGTTTTTGGAGTCAGGTCCATCTTTTATCATCTCTGTTTATTCGGACAATAGTATTTCCTATAGTGACTTGCTAGTCCTTTTCTACCATGACCTGTTTGTCTTTACATTTAATTCTGGGTTACGTGGGATTTCATGACTAACTACAGTTGTTAGAAATGTAACTACTTTCTAAAATACACATTTTTATTGGATGTACCACAAATACAAAATGAAATAAAATATTGACATTATAGTCCTCAGGAATGATTTCTAAGTATGTAAAATCTATTCTGCTGAAATGTGTAGAAGATAGTCCTTCTGACTACTAATTCATGAAATAACATTAACATTGGCTAATGATTCTGATGTTTAGAGGGTAGCTGGATCTACATTCTCTCTTTTACTATCTTTTCTTCTTGAGCTTGAAGGCAGATGTCAAGCATTTTGAGGCTGCAAATATTCTGAAGAGTGCTTTATCAGAAAATAGGAGTTGAATATAAACTTGAAGCTAATATTATATCATACTTTTGTCAGAAAGTAATTTTAGATCAGGAATGGAAGTAGAGAAGCGTCATGCTCAGGTGTAATCAAGTGGTGATTAGAGCAGTAGCTTTATATGGAAAAAGAAAGGTCAAATACTCCTTTAACATGCATAAAGAAATGGAATATCTTGTAATGGTGGGTAAGGGGAGTGCAGAGGTAAGGTGAGGAAAGGATGAGAGAGACTGAACCTGGAAAAATTCCCAAAGTAATTCTTCACTTTAGATGATGATGAATCACTTCAAATGGTGAAGAATTGCACAGTATGTCACCTTCGCAAATAACACAATAACAAACTAGTCCAAAAATTATAATCTGTTTTTTTCTTTTGTTTTCCTGTAGAGACATCATGAATAATAAAGTATTTTATCAACATCCCAATCTCATGAGAGCTTTAGGCATGCATGAGACCGTCATGGAAGTGATGGTAAATGTACTTGGTGGAGGAGAATCCAAGGTAAAGCAGTTTACTCTTAGAAGACAGAGAATTTAAAATATAGATGTTCAAAGCCTTATCCTATAAGGTTCCAAGCACTCACTGGAGGTACTGAGACCACAACCTTTTACTAATTTTCAATAGCACAATAATTCATCATGTTTTTAGAAAAATTATATTCTTCTGTTCTAGAAAAAGATGGATTTAGCACTGAATTCACGTGCTTTTAAGAAAAAAATATGTGAATATCACTTATTATGTTTAATGAATTTTAAAGGGATTTGAAGGATCTTTTTTCAAATTAATTAAAAATGGATGAATATCACTTTGTAAATCTGAACATTCACATTATTTCATGTTTGAATCTAGAATTTTTGTGAATGCAGCTCTTATTTTCAAGTTGTTAATCAGATTTGTGTTATTCAGCAAGCTATTAATTGGCTTAGAGCTCTGTTGAGTTCACAGTAAAACCTAAAAATAACTTCATTGGTATGCAATGAACACTATGCATAAATACTAGTATGTTAAATGACTGTTACATAAATAATCTCTTGCAACTTTTATGCTTGTTTTAGAGGTTGAGCTTTAGTCTGTTTTCACTTGATTTTTAGGAAATCACTTTCCCAAAAATGGTGGCAAACTGCTGTCGTTTCCTATGTTATTTTTGCCGCATTAGTAGGCAGAATCAAAAAGCTATGTTTGATCATCTTAGCTATTTATTGGAAAATAGCAGTGTTGGCCTTGGTAAGTAATGTGTGTGGCTTGTGATGTTCTGAACAAAAACTGTTCTCTTTCTCTTCTCCCCCTGCTCACCATCTCAATTTTTTTTTCTATTCCTCTATGCTTTGTTTTTGTTTGTTTGTTTGTTTGTTTTTGTCTCAAAGCTTCTGCTTTACCTAATGAAAAAATATCTTCATTAACTTTATAGCTAACTCCAGACAAAACCATAATATTTAACAGTGAGTTGAGGTAATATTGTATACACCTGATGGTGTATGCCTGGACATTAAGGAAGAATTGGTGTTTAGTTGAATTGTTTATGGAAGAGAATAAAATCTTGATTTTGATAAAGAGGGTCATGGATGAATGTTGGCAGTCTTTAATTATGGCTCATTTCTCACTGCTGTGGCTTGCTGTACTGTTTAATTCTTTTGAGTTTTCAATATATTTCTATGCCAGTGGGTCAAATAGAAAGCTCATTTTGATTATGAGTATATAGGTGCCCAGAATTAAACTTTACAATTTTCCTAAAATGCTAGCTTTTCTTTGCTAGGCTGCTGTGTTACAAAGATGCTTTCTTCCTTTATTTTAGTTGTTTTAGTGCAGAATGTGTATAAAAAAGTCTTATTTAAATATAAATACAGAACAGAAAAATAAACTAAAATTCCTTTTAGAGAGAAAATGCCCAAGTGAAATGCATTTGGAGTGTTAGTAAGAAACTATTAGCTTTTACTGATACTATATTGACTACTGCTTTAACAGAAATGAATAATATGTTCTAATATTTTGAAGTTGAAAGATATGTTCAATTTCAGTATATTAGATAAAATGTCATTCTTTTGGACATAAAATTTTCTTTATCTTTTCCTCAAAACAAAGTAATCTCAGTTAAGAATATTGTAAAGAATAACATCTTTAAACACATTTTGTGATGAGAATGGGAATGTGTGGGACAGGTTTTCTAGCATAAACATCTAAGTTGTGTTTTGAATTATTATTAATGTCATGTTACAAATGAGTGCAAGATGACTATAAATTGAGTAGTTTAACTGATACACTTATAATGCGCTGACTAATTACAGAATTTTATATTTTATTAACTAGTTTTCATTATTGTACTATTAAATTGTTAGCTTCTATTAAATTACTACTGAAACGAAATGTTATTTCAACAGCCTCTCCTTCTATGCGAGGATCAACTCCTTTAGATGTTGCAGCAGCATCTGTAATGGATAACAATGAACTTGCATTAGCTTTAAGGGAGCCTGATCTGGAGAAGGTTGGTAGCTACTTTATAATGCATATTTTTATACCTTTTGGAAAGGCAAAGTTTCCTTTGCTCAGGCCCATAAAAAGTAGAATGGTATAATCAATATCCAAGAGAATATTGTATGGAAATATTAAATAACCTTTGGAGAAAGATTATCAGAATCTGATTGTTTGCTCTTTCTGCTAATGTTTTGAAACTCTGGATGAGTTTATGGTTATTACATGTACAGGTAAAACTGACAGGAATTGATTAAGGAGCAGTAGTGGCATCCACCCTCAACCACTGATAAAATATTTCTTTGTTTTTCTCTTTTGATGATGACTCTTTTGGGAAGATTATAGAACAAATCATGCTAGAAGTAATTTCTGAAAACCTGAAAGACAAGAAGGTGATTGGGAGCAGCCAGGAGGGGCTTACTGGGAATAGATAGTGCATTAAAATTTAGAAAGGAGAGAGAGAACTAAAAACTACTACTGTGGCTGTCAATCTGAATAACAGTGAATATAAAACAGATTCATGTTTAAAAAGCAAGCAAGAAAAAGAGTGAAAAGCCAATTTAAAATAAAAGAGCGCACCTGTTAGTTAAATATAACGATAAGTTTTCAAAGATGGGTAGATGTAGTAGAGGACTGTCGCCAAGCTGACTAATACTTAATGCTCGCGATTGGAAGAGAAATGTGGAGACCAAAGCAGTGATGTACAAAGAGAAAAAGTGAAGGCTTTGCAGTTTGTAATGTTGGAAATAAGGGAATGTTGGGAAAGTGAGCTAAGAAAGAAGTTGCACTTCTGTCTTGCCTAAAATATTATTTGGTTATGTTCACAGAATCACAGAATGGCCAGGGTTGGAAGGGACCTCAAGGATCATGAATCTCACCCCCCCGCCGCATGCAGGGCCACCAACCTCCCCATTTAATACTAGACCAGGCTGCCCAGGGCCCCATCCAGTCTGGCCTTGAACACTTCCAGGGATGGGGCATCTACAACCTCTCTGGGCAGCCTGTTCCAGCACCTCACCACTCTCATAGTAAAGAACTTCCCCCTGGCATCTAACCTAAATCTTCCCTCCCTCAACTTAAAACCATTTCCCCTTGTCCTGCCATTATTTACCCTTTTAAAGAGTTGATTCTCCTCCTGTAGGTTCACCCAGGCCCAACTTTCAAGCCTATTAAGGTCACTCTAAATGGCATCCCTTCCTTCCTCTGTATCAACTGCACCACTCAGCTTGGTGTCATCAGCAAACTTGCTAAGGGTGCATTCGATTCTGTCATTGATAAAGATGTTAAGATGTTCAGGACGTAGAAGTCAAATTCAAGACAATATAAGTGGAGACTTCGCTTTGAAACTTTACTTCTTTCTCTTTCTCTCTCTCCCCCTCTCTCTCTCTCTCTCTTTTTTTTTTTAACAAGAAATATCTTTTTTTTTTTAACGTTATCTTGCTTTATAGGTGGTTCGATACTTGGCTGGATGTGGATTGCAGAGTTGTCCTTTGTTGATTTCTAAAGGCTATCCAGACATTGGATGGAATCCAGTTGAAGGAGAGAGATATTTGGATTTTCTTCGTTTTGCTGTATTTTGCAATGGTAGTATAAAAGCCTTTCAGTTTTATAACTTCCTCTAATGTCTGAATAAATAGCTGCATTAAATATTTCATTTAAAATAATATTGCAAGCCAGCTTATTAACATAAATTTATGGTACACTTAGAGTAAGATTATACAAGGCATATAATGACATAGATGCTCATTTCACAGATCTGGTAGGCTCCTTTGAGCCTACTCCCTGATTGTTAGACCTATCTTTAGTCCTTGGAATGGATGCATCTCCATTGGAAGTGGAACAAAGTCTCCTAAAGTCCAAAGTCTCTTATTGCTGATTAAGATAAAATTTATGCTAAATGTAGAGCCAAAGACCCATCATCTGTTTAAGGTTTGAACAGTCCAGCTTGTGTTAGGCAGCTATAGCTCTCCTGTCATTAGCACTCTCACTTCAAATCACTCATGTTTTATAATTTTGAATAAAACCACCTATTCGATTTCATAGCTTTTAATAATAATTAGAGGGATATATTTGTGTGTTTACACAATTTTGTCATGATATTTAAACAGGTTTGTATTTAATTGTCTGCTTAACCTTACATCCTGCATTTCTGTGTAACTTTTTCGGATTGTAGATAGAAACTTAAATTTTAATATTTCATGTGATAGGAGAGAGTGTGGAGGAAAATGCTAATGTTGTAGTCAGACTGCTTATTCGTCGACCGGAATGTTTTGGTCCAGCTCTAAGAGGAGAAGGAGGCAATGGTCTACTTGCTGCCATGGAGGAAGCAATACAAATATCAGAAGATCCAACAAGAGATGGACCTTCCCCAATTAATGGATCTAGTAGAACCCTGTAGGTGCAGTGTAATTGCTTACCTTGTCATAATATTTGTATATCAGTTTTATAATCCTAGTCATGAAATGATTTCTTTATTTTAATATGTAAATTATCAATTAGATTCTTCCATGGAGGGTAGAGAATGATGTTCTCTAGTTACATTTAAATGGCTTTATCTAAATATTGTATCCTCTTCAGAATTCTTTTTGCTCGGTTAAGAATTGGTCATCTGATTGACAATGAGACAGATAAATTATTACAGTGGAGATGTCACAACAGTCTTCTAGCTACAAATTCCGTTCTGTGCATGTCCACTAGCAGTGCACTGGATATGAGGAAGCCACCATGTAAAAGCTGTAACAGCTATAAGAAGTTTATTGCTGATGTAAAAACCTTGTCTTTTTTTTTTTTTTTTTTTTTTTTTTTTTTTTTGTTTAATTGTTGTATCAATTAACTAATTACAGTGAAATAGAAGAACAAGAAGATGATACTATTCATATGGGGAATGCAATCATGACGTTTTATGCTGCTTTGATTGATCTCTTAGGACGTTGTGCGCCTGAAATGCATGTAAGTTTTGTTTCTCCATGTATTGGAAAGTACTGACAGTTTTACTGGTTGATTGGTTTTCTGCTGTTGGGTTTTTCCACGAAGACACGCGTAATTGGGTTCTAAAGCACTTTTGTGACTACATAGTATCTCAGTATAGGTAGTGTGTACCTTGAACAAGAACAATATACACATAAGAAGAAACAAAAGCACCAAAATAAGAAACACAAAAAAACAACAGCAAACCAACAACTGTGGTAGTTGAAAGCATTGTTGTTCAGCCAGAAGGGGAGAAAAATATATATTTTTACATCTGAAAGTCTGCTTTTGCTTTTTATTTTTTCTCCTGACATGTGCTACATTTTTGATGCTTTGTTCACCTGTTTTTTCTAATATTCAATTCTGAAAATGGGTCTAATATTGTAGCAAATCCTTTAGTTTTCTAGTATTTGCATACCTGCATCCAAAACACAGCAATTAAGTACAGATTCTCTGAAATTTACAATTCTAAACATAATGAGTTTGAAAGCATTCTTGTGTATTTATGGTTTGCAAAGTTTCCGCATTATGAGCACATATACAAGATAAAAAGAAGACCTGTGCAATATTTTATTTATCTTTTCCTTAGCTAATACATGCTGGTAAAGGGGAGGCCATAAGAATCCGGTCAATTCTAAGGTCTTTGATTCCACTGGAAGATTTGGTGGGCGTAATTAGCATTCCATTCCACATGCCAACCATAGCTAAAGGTGAGATGATTATTGTACTGTTTTTCTCCCACCCAATTCTTATGTTTTATGATTAGATTGTATACTGATATACATATTTCCTTCAGTATTTCATAATATTATAGAAATTAAGCAATGTATAATTCATATTAGAAGTAAAATCATGTTTCAAACGTGTTTCAAAAATGTTTCTGCATGCAGTAGTTAATAATTCTGTGTATGCTTACATCACTAACATGAATTTATTGAAGAGATTTTATGAAAGTCTGTTAAAATCTGCAAATGTATACTTTTTTACTAAAGTACTTTAAAATAATCCTTTGTTATTCTAACCCTACTGATTGTTTCTATCAGGCCTTACTAAGACACCAGAGTTGTTCTTCAACAACTGTGGTGAAGTTATAGATCTAGCATACACGTAATTCTGCTTACATAAGATTCCTTGCAATACTTGGGTGTAAAGTGAACATTAATATAAAATGGATATATATATATGTATATATATACTTTTTTGGATGTCTTTAGAGAAAATCTGGATTGTCTAAAAACTTTCAGCACAGGAATGCCAATAAGTTACAGTAGAAATGATTAAAAAAAAGATAATGATTCTATTATACAATTATTTATCTGTATTCCAACTAGTAATAATATAGATCTAAAAGTGCTATCTAAATAGCATAGAGAACAGCTCATGGATACCAAATTATTTTGTTTTATTTTCAAAAATGAAAATGTGAAGATTTAAAAATACTTCTATTAATTTTTTTCAGGTATTTTGAAAGTTTCCAGATAGAGAGGACTTTGTTGTTTCATTGTCATGCATCACAGGTGTGCTTACCAGGTCCAATTCCTGGGATGTTTGAGATGGAATTATTCCATTACTTTCTAATTTCCTACGAAATGCATAGGTGGTCTAGAGATTAGTTAGCATGATCTGAGTGTTTTTCATCTTGTTAGAATATCAACAGTTGGGAGTCTCTTTATACACAAAGTATGAGCAGGAAAGTACTTAAGGACTTTGAGTTCTGTCAGAGTAGAATTTGCTTTATGCATTCTTTTTCAGTTAACCACATTATGTTGCCATTGTGTAAACAAAGCCACAAAGGAGGATAGATTCATATTTGCAGAGACTTGAAACTTCCAAGGAGAAGTAGCATAAACAGCCTAGTTTGCTGTCAAAAGATGTTCCTTGTCATTGAAGTTTCATTTTTTCCTTTTAGATGGTACTGTGGTGGAACCTGACATGTCTGCGGGGTTTTGCCCAGATCACAAGGCAGCCATGGTTTTGTTCCTTGACAGGGTCTATGGAATTGAGGATCAGGATTTTCTTCTACATCTTCTTGAAGTTGGCTTTCTGCCAGATCTCCGTGCCGCTGCTTCTTTAGATACAGTAAGATTTTGAGTCTTTTGTAAATTTTGTTCCTCTGTCTTAGTGAACACTAAAACATTTTTCACCATTTAAAAAAATTTTTTTTTTTGTGTTGCCTTCTGTTGGCTGGGCTGCCTGTTGCTGATTAGTTTCAAGAATATTTGAATACCATTCTTCAGAATAATGCTTTCATATAGTGTCCCCTTTGATACACATATCCATTGAGAACCAATGCCTTTTCCCAGGAGAATTTCTGACCTTTTACTGTAGATCCGCTGTGCCAGTAAAGAATGTAACTGAAAGTCTCTTCCCAGGAATTTTGCTCCAGGAATTCATTAGGGACACGAGCTCTGTTTTTAACAACTTTCTTTTCTTTTTTTTTTTTTCTTTTAACTTCTCCTAAAAATAGCTTTCTATATTATTGCAAGCCTTTTTTCCCTCTATTTTTTCTTAGTTGGCTTGGTACAGAAAGGTCAAATTTAGAAAGCTTATATGAGGGCTAAGATATGAAAATCGATTTATATGTCTGACCTTTTATTTAAACTTTTGTTTTAATAATTATATTTTTATTTAAGAATAAAATGAGTGAGGATCTGTTCCCTGCTTTGAACTTGTGCTTGATTTTACTGGGTTTTGTAAATGTAAACTTTGCTGGTATTATCTGATCTCAGAATGTTTTTGTAAGCCACTGTATGACATTCTTTAATGTAAATTTGAAAACTGTTTTGTTTTTGAAAAGCTATCTTCAGTTTCCAATTTCATTATTTTGATCACGCTTTCATTCATACAACAATAAAAAAGTGCCATCTGTGAGAAGATGACAGAAGCAAAAAGAAACTAGACATTAGTATCTAGTGGGTTTCAAATCTGTATTTGTGCTTTAATATTTCCCCTTTTAATGGCTAAAAAGCAAAACAAACAAAGCAACAACAGAACAACAACAGCAGCAACAAAAACCTTTAATTTGTAACAACATTGACAAAACAAAACTAATTACTTTCTTGCTTACTTTGTAGGCTGCATTAAGTGCTACAGATATGGCTTTAGCTCTGAATCGATACCTTTGCACAGCAGTCTTGCCTCTGTTGACCAGATGCGCTCCTCTTTTTGCTGGCACAGAGCACCATGCTTCCCTTATTGATTCCTTACTACATACTGTGTACAGACTTTCAAAGGGCTGCTCTCTTACCAAAGCTCAGCGAGATTCCATTGAGGAGTGTTTACTTTCTATCTGTGGGTAAGAACGTATTCTTGTCTGTAGAGGAATGTGAGTTGATAAAGTGATCTCCGTGTAGGGTCACATATGAGAACACAGAACTGTGCCATCAGTAGCAAAATTAAGAATTTCTGCTGAAACATGATTATGACATTTTAAAAATAATGGTTGTATTCTGCTTGCTACTTTATTAATTGCTTATATGTCTTTGGTTACTTTGCTTTACTGAGTTTTTAAAAATTATATGCTGGCAATGTTTTGGCATGGAGGATGTATTACAAAAAAACAAAGCTCTGGAAATGTTGAATTTTGCATTCAGTGAAGAACAATTTGAATTTCCTCAGCCTTACAGGCTGTCAATGTGGTTTATGTTCAGTAGATCATACAGGTCAATGAAGATATTTATGTATGTTGTGTTACATTTTAAATCCTACTCAATGACTGGTATAGTCATATTTCATTGCTGACACTTGATGGAGGAATTTCATCTTCTATCTACAAGTTTCAAAAACTTTTAGTTACAATCACAGGTTTTTGTGATTGTAACACTTACAAGGTCAGTGTAATGCACTGTTAAATGTAATCCCTAGTGACAGTGATGTTTGGGCTTTTCAAATCACCAGAGCTCTTTTAAATGCTTTACAAAAGTACCATACAAAAATTTGTTATATTTCACATTGATTGTTCTGTATACATGACCTTCTTCAGAACCAATAAAAGAAATGAGTGTTCCCTATTTTTCTGGAAGGATTCAGTGTCTTTGTCGTTCTGAAATACGTACTGTATATATTTCCTCCATCCCTCCAGTTGGCACCCACTACTGCGTGTCTGATTTAATACATCTGAAGAATTAGTGCTCTTATGTCATTGTTAGTCAAAAAGATATTTTTCAGTACCTTTGAGGTATGTTGTAAGAAATTCACATTATAATCTCTGCTTGTGGAAGAGTGACCATAATATATAGTATGAGAATTCAGATTTTTTTTTTCCTGATTTATTACTTCTCTGTATACAGGTCAGATATTTTCCTGTGCTTTTTTAAAGGATTTGTTTTATGACATTCTGAGAAGTTTTTCATTGATACGTGCTTCTTTGCTCTCTTTTTGGACATGATTGTTCAGTGCTCCAAGCAAAATCCCGTTACTTAATGAATCTGAAGAATTTTAATGTAGAATAGAATTGAGAGATTGCTTTAATGTATTTATTTATTATTTATTTATTTATAAGCAACTGTGGTGGTACACCCTGTTGAAATTGTCTGTCTGCTTTTAGGCAGTTGAGACCTTCTATGATGCAGCACTTGCTGAGAAGATTAGTATTTGATGTTCCCCTATTAAATGAACATGCAAAGATGCCTCTCAAGGTAAATGTCTACTTTAATCTTCAGTCGTATTCTTCTCTTGTAAGAAAATCAGTCTGATTTTCATCCATCCTTGTAGAGTTACGATGTCCATATCTAATACATCTAATGTTTATAAGTCCTTTCCATCTGTCTCCCCACCTTTTTTTTTTTTTTTTCCCCCTTTTTTTTTTTTTCCCCAAGACCATATGGAGATAGAATACAGACATTTGGGTGAAAAAAAAAAATGATGTAGAAGTATGCGTATGTTCACAAAGATAATTTGCTTGTACCTTTCCTTTGAACATTGTATTGTTTTTTGTTTCTCTTGGAACACTGACTCTTTTTCTGGGGTTTGTGCTTGGAAATCTAAGCAATATGTTTTTAATCTTCCTTTTTGTTTCAGCTCTCTCCAGTTTTAACCTATATTTTCATTCTGATTAATTGTGCACAAGAAAAATGTTTTTTTTTTTTTTTTCCTTTACAAAATGGCAAACTCTTTAGAGGTTTTTCAGATTTCATTGCTGGTTTTAAGAAATACATAATTTACTGCCTGTCATACTGGCACTTTCCAGCAGCCCTTTTCAATGCTTTTCCACCAACAATTTGAGTGAGACATGACATCGTTTCTTATTCAATGTTTCTTTTTGTTTCAAAAGCCACATATCAGGATTAATTGTATTATATATCTGTTTTGTTTGCCATAATACTCTTCAGAATTGTGCAGGATTTTACTATGCCAGTTTATGAATGTTAATTGGTGCAAATTTTTCCACCCACATGGAGGAATTTAATTCCACACCTTTCCTTCTGTAATTCTATGTCAGACACCATTTTGTCAGACTGCCCCTCTGCTGTCATTTCTTGCACAGCAACAAAACGTAACAGAATATGGGAATGTTCAACCTCTACTGCAATACCACCACCATCTCACTCTTATTTCATGAACTGACATAATAAAATAGGAAGCATTACTTTCAGAGTATCCCTCATACAAATTGGTTATATGTATTTCTTTCTGATTCATGTCAAGTTTAGCAAAATTTCACAGTATTGAGAGTATATTTTTGATTATCAGAAAGTCCTCATTTTTGTACTTCAAGGGCTTGTTTGTTTATTTAATACCAGTCTTTATTTCTACAAACTGATATTATGAATGTCTGCACTTTTCCATGTTGTCATTTGTTTTCACTAGGAAAAAAAAAGAGAGCTTAGCAGTCACTTCTAATATTTTGCCATCATGCTTTGCAAATTGATGTTGAAACTGTTTTTTTAATTTTTTTCTTTTTTTTTTTTTTCCTGAGTAACTGTTAAAATTAACACTGAATTAAAATTATTGCTAACTTGTTCATAAAGAGCACCCTGTGCCTTAGGAAAAGCTTTGCTTATCCACAGATTAACTTAGGTTAGTCTAGGTTTCATACTTCACTAATATCAGACATTTGTTATCATTTGGGATTACCTTTCATGACAGATGTCCAACTAATTTTTTCTCATCTTGTTTGTTACTAAGGGACATAAAAGATCCATTAAATGTTAAATCTGTGGTGTTCTGTTTTGACAAATACCTGCTAGAAGGTCCTTGCACCATTCGACGTCTTAATAATCTGGAATTTTGTAACAATTAACTGCATGTAATGAATGACAGAGAATAAAGCTCACTGCCAATTTTAAGAAAAGGCAGGAGGGTAGGCAGGTAGCAGATTTTTACAGCTCACACAAGAGATGCGTCACAAAGTTGAATATCTTTCAGACATGTAAAGAGTAACTGGGAGCTAGCTTGTATCACGATTCTGTTATCCACCCTGCAGCAGTTTTTGGGATAGCAGAATGCTGATGGGGGTGAATTCTGTCAGGGTTCATGGGGTGGTGGGAAACATGGTGCACTGTAGTGCATATTTTTTGCATGTGCCGCTAATGTTAAAAATAAAAACTGGTTTTCATGTTTTCACAAACAATGTAAATAGTAAGTTAATATCGTTGCTTCTCTGTAAAAGTTAAAATTTCTCTGGCAGTGCCTGTAGATGTTGAGTGCCAGAATTAGAGAACATCAGAAGTTATATTTTATTTGCTTTCAAAATATGTTCTGTTTTAGTTGCTGACAAATCATTATGAAAGATGCTGGAAGTATTATTGTTTACCAGGTGGATGGGGTAACTTTGGTGCTGCCTCAGAAGAAGAACTTCATTTATCCAGAAAGTTGTTCTGGGGTATTTTTGATGCTTTGTCTCAAAAGGTAATTCATTTTATTATCCATCTACCACTACTAAAAAATGTATAACTTCTTTTCTGTAATCTGTAACTTTTATCTATCTTCTATTAACCCAGTGTTATCCACCTTAGCGTTAATAATGCAGGGTGAAAATATAGACATTAGTAAAATTTTAGTCTTATAGTTTAAATCTTCCTGTTACGTATTCAGATAGGTATACCTATTTATCTGCTCATTAAAAATAAATTTTAAAAAATCTACATCTACCATAGTAATCTTGAACTATATCTATATAGGTCAACACTTCAGAGCCCTGAAAGCAAACTCAAGAATCTGAAGATAGCGGAAAGCTGCACTTTTCTGCCTCACACACTATAGTTTCTTCAACCAGGGTTGCTGTCCCTCCAAATAAACTTTTCAGAGAAGGATCTGCAGGTGCTGGTCAACAGAATGCACAATATGAGCCAGTAGTGTGCAGGCCAAACTGCATTTTTGGGATGCATTAAACAAAGCATAGCTAGCTGGTCAAAAGAGGTGATTCTCCCACTCATTTAGCAATGGTGCAGCTTCACCTTGAATGCTATGTACTGTTCTGGTCTTCACAGTATAAAATGGATATTAAGGTACATGCTGTACACGCCACCAGCTGTAGTTCCATATTATGTTTTGGGCAGTCAGTTGCCTTTATTTTCAGAAAAATTCATTTTTGCACTAAAAAAGTCATTCTGTGGCTGCTTGGTTTCACATATATCAGTTTTAACAATGGTGATGATTGCTTCCTTTGACTATTCATTTTATATCCTTTGTGTGGTCTACAGAAGTATGAACAAGAACTGTTCAAGCTGGCTTTGCCTTGTTTGAGTGCAGTTGCAGGGGCATTACCTCCAGATTATATGGAATCAAATTATGTCAATATGATGGAAAAACAATCTTCAATGGATTCAGATGGAAACTTCAATCCCCAACCTGTTGATACTTCAAAGTAAGAAAATATTTTGTTGCAGCTACTTTTTTTCCATGAGCAATATGAAGAAAGGAGTCCATTGTTGGTAAGATGTGAAATTAGTCATGACTCTTCTGAATTCTCATCGTCTAGCTAAAATGGAGACCTTGAATTTTATTTTTATTTTCTTTTTAAAATAATAATAAATAACAATAAATCTCCATTTACATTACTAATCTGTTGGTAAACCTAACAGATTTTTAATGCATTTTCAGCCTGAAGTTACTCTCCAGTTACCTTTGTACATCTGCTGCTGACAGCTGAGCATGTTTTTAGGAACTGGAAAAGTAGGAAGCTCTACATCATCATCCCTGCCATTATGAACATGTGCTAAGATACTAATTCTATTGCCTGTGAATAGCCATGTACCTACAGAAAACAATAATGACCATATGTTCATATCATCTCTTTTTTACTCTGAATAATGGGGAAATAAATAGGAAGGCAGATCTTTGTTCTCTCCTGACTGTCAGAATCTGCCCTTTTAAGTTCATAGAAAGAATAGGTATTGGAAAGAGATTTTTTGTCCTAATTTTTTTTTTAACATAACTGGGACCATGTCTTCCTTTGTATAAAATAGTCTTACAGTGGTATGGTTGTTCACTGTAACTCAAAAAGTACTACTTGTAGGCAATTTACTTCAATTGCCCTTGTGGACTTTCTATACTAACATTCAGAGAGCAGAATGCAGTCAGTATATTCCTACCTTTGATACATAGTATATTGATACAGGTGTACACATGGAAATATGATAGCAGAAGCCATAGTATGGACTGGCGTGTAGGAATCACATTTGTCACTGAAATTCATCTATGATGTGTTTAATATAGATATAAAAATTTAACAAAATTTAGTGAGGGTATTATATTATCAGTTAATTAATCAGAGATATGACTTCTGGCATCCTTTCAGAGGAATACTGTAGACAGCCATAATATACTCAAAACTTCAGAACATGTTCCTTAACAATACTAAAATCATTGGTCACCTCATTTCCTAAGTCCTTGTTTTGTGATGATTCAAGACAATGAAAGCACTGCTTTCATGCGTGTCTTTTCCAACCAGTCCTTTATTCTTTTACGTGTCAGTCCTGCAATCATTGCTTACCAATCCTAACCCTACTTATATAAAGCTATAAATAATGATCTTCTTGTACTTTTCCATTTCTTACATTTCTGAAATTATGCAAATTATTATACCACTGGTAGTTTCTTCTAAAATGCACACTTTCAAATAAACCAAAAAGACCAATATATTGATGATGCTGGGTCAGTACTTTCTGTCCTCTATGTGTGTTTGGGATCTTGCAAACTGTTATTCTGCCTGGATACAATATCATTTTGTTTTACATATCTGCTTTTTATCACCGTATAAGTGAAAAGACCGTGCTCTTCTGCTTTGCAGTACATGGCCCTGTAACACAGTTGCTGCCACAATTCTTTGTTTAAGAAGGGAAGATGCTATTTCTATGCTATTTCTATGCTATTTCTAATTGATCTGGAATGCAGATAAATACTGTTATTTGAACAATTTTTGGGAGAGGATTCTCTCTGTGTTTGTCTCTTGTTTGATGGTCCAGGACAGCTGCTTTTCTTTTACTGCTTAAGAAATTTTACTTAACGGCTAGCATATTTTTTGCATATTTCTATCTTCATGTGTTGGTTTTTTTAAAATAGTATTTTTAAGCTGTTCACTGAGGTGTTGGAAAATAAACCCTTAATTTTCATAAATCAAAGTTCTTCAAGTATGTAATAAAATTTATAGAAATATATAAAATTCATGATGTTATGCAAAAAAAGACTGTTCTAACTCAGTTTATTATGGATGTGTGTAATAAACTACTGAATTTCTGAAGCTATGGGTCATATTTATATATTTAGTCACAAAAAAAAAAAAGAATACTGGTAGTAGAAATAAGTAACAAAAAGACTAAGTGCTGGATATCCTTATTGAATTTTTCCACGCATGTGGGTCAAAGAAATTAAAATCCTGTAACAGATGTAGTTTTTATTCCGCAGTCATTAAATAGGTCAGATTTCATCTTTGATATAACTGTGTCTTGGAGAAACTGTGTGTGAGGAAAGCATCACAATAAAATGCTTTAAATTGGTGTATCATTTCAACATTTTTAAAAAAAACTTCTCATTGAAACACATTTGAAGTTTAACATGTGTCATTTATTAGCTATTTTTTCCCTTAACTTTCAGCATTACAATCCCCGAAAAACTAGAATATTTCATTAACAAATATGCGGAACACTCTCATGATAAGTGGTCGATGGAAAAGGTAAAATCTCTCTTCCTTTTAAACCTATTTTTAAATTTTAATTTATATCCACTTAATCTGAAAAAGATTTAAATCTGAATGTTATTGTTTTTCATAATATTCCAAGTTGTTATGTAGGTAAGAAATAAACAAAAATTTTCTTGAAGTAAATTTTTGGGAGGTTAAGACTTCTGTAAGTCCACAGAAATATTTCAGGATAGTCTTTGAGTATTTCATTATTTTTATTGCTGATTATTAAGCTAATATATTTGGTTAAATATTTGAGAGTTTTGCTGACTTTTTTTTCATTTGTAAAAACATAAAATTTGTAAAACTGCGGACACTTTTTGGATTTATATGATTTCATATATTTTCTGGTGCCAAGTATTAAAAATATTCCTCAACTGTAACACACTATTCTGCTCTGTGGAGTTATCTAGAGGAAGTCAATAAAGACAAAATATCTTGAAATGTTTTCTTCAAGCAATAATTTTCAGAAAAGTTGTTGTTTTATTTTTTTAAATATAATTCTTTTCATTGCATGTAGATAATATAAAGATTAACTTAGAAAATTGTAGAAAGGACATTTTAAGCGAACGGACTGGCAGAAGCATTCTTCCACTCCTTTATACAAAGTAAAAATAGGATTTTTCACGCTCTTTGCCTCTTTATTACTGTTTTCAGTTTGCCAATGGATGGACATATGGTGAAACGTATTCTGAATCTGCAAAAGTGCAACCATTAATGAAACAGTATAAATTACTCTCTGAAAAGGTGAGGAGTTTGGTCATTCTTCTTGACTCAGGGTGACCAAACTTTTTAAATTTTTTAATTTCTTTTAATGTGAAAATATCACACTGCTTTTTTTTTTTTTTTTTTTTTTTTTTTTAACACCTCTCTTTTTTTTTTTCTTAGTCCACCCACCAGTGTGTTGTTGTTGCATTCCTCAAAATCTTAGGAAGGAGTAGTTTTTTACTGTACACTAAACAGGCCACCAGAACAATTTTCTCTCGTGGTTCAACGTAACTGGCCTAACTTACAGTGAAACTCAAGTGTCATAACACAACTATATTTTTAGATCAAGGTCATTCAGGGATGCTTAGTAAAGATTAGATTGAAATTGAGTCTTTTTCTGTTCCCCTCCAGCATAGAATCACAGAATCATAGAATTGCTCAGGTTGGAAAAGACCTTCAAGTCCAACTAGGTTAGATTTGAAGATTGTGCACCCTCAGCAAGTTTGCTGACGACACCAAGCTGAGTGGTGCAGTTGATACGGTGGAAGGAAGGGATGCCATTCAGAGGGACCTCGACAGGCTGGAGGGCTGGGCTCAGGTGAACCTGATGAGGTTCAACACGGCAAAGTGCAAGGTTTTGCATTTGGGCCGGAAGAACCCCAGGCACCTGTACAGGCTGGGAGGAGCGGTCCTTGAGAGCAGCTCGGCAGAGAAGGACCTGGGGGTCCTGATGGACGAGAGACTGAACATGAGCCAGCAGTGCGCTCTGGCAGCTCGAAAGGCAAATGGGATCCTGGGCTCCATCAGGAGAGGGGTGGCCAGCAGGGACAGGGAGGTGATTGTCCCTCTCTACTCAGCTCTTGTGAGGCCCCACCTGGAGTACTGTGTCCAGGTGTGGAGCCCTCAGTACAAGAAAGACATTGAGATTTTGGAAAGGGTCCAGTGGATGGCGACTAAGATGATCAGGGGGCTGGAGCACCTCCCCTATGAGGACAGGCTGAGGGAGTTGGGCTTGTTCAGCCTGGAGAAGAGAAGGCTGCGGGGTGACCTCATTGCAGCCTATCAATACCTGAAGGGAACCTACACCCAGGAGGGGAGTAAACTCTTCAAAAGGGCTGACAACAGCAGGACTAGGGGAAATGGTTTTAAGTTGAAGGAGGGAAGATTTAGGTTGGATGTTAGGGGGAAGTTCTTTACTAGGAGAGTGGTTAGGCCCTGGAACGGGCTGCCCAGGGAGGTTGTGGATGCCCCGTCCTTGGACGTGTTTAAGGCCAGGTTGGACGGGGTCCTGGGCAACCTGATCTGAATGTGTATGTTTGGTGGCCCTGCTAGGCAGGGGGGTTGGAACTACATGATCCTTGGGGTCCCTTCCAACCCGGGTGATTCTGTGATTCTGTGAATTATTCAAGACATGGCACAGCATATTAGAAAACTATCTAGATAACTAGATAACTTGATAATCTTGGTTAATTCAGTTAAGTTAGGTAATCTGACTTTAGCATAAGGATGATGCAGATAATCTCCAGGGTTCTCTTCTGATGTAGACTTTTTTTTTAATGATTCTGTAATTATGTTGTTTTGTTTCATCTAGCAGACAAAACACCACATTACTCCTGATAATTAACCAGTCTACCTTTTGAGTTCGTATTGACTTAATGTCATTAAGACTCTTATTTATCCCTGTGATCATCAGGTTCTTGCCTGACCAGAATTTTTCTCACCTCTAAAATGATAAATAAACATAAATATTTCGTAGGATTTATTGCCTCATTGTAGTGTCCTTGTGCCATGATTTTGATGTGTTTTTTTTTCATCTCATTATAATCAAGCAAAAGTACAATAGTTAAGTTTTTGCTCTGCACAGCTGCATGTTAAACAAGGTAATCGTTGGCTGTGCATCCTTCTAGGAGAAAGAAATTTATCGATGGCCAATCAAAGAATCACTAAAGACCATGCTGGCATGGGGATGGCGGATTGAAAGGACACGGGAGGGAGATTCCATGGCATTGTATAATCGGACGCGTCGCATATCTCAAACCAGTCAAGTAAGTAATTTTGTTGAAAATTTACCTCCCCAAAAATTAATAAAAAGTCATACAAAATTTGCATTCCATTCCTTGATTTTTACAAGTGATGAAATAGTCCAATAGTGCCAAAATATGAAAGGATTTTTTTTGCAAGGGCTCGTACAACACCAATGTATGATTATATAAGGTATTGATGTTTTGGATTTTTTTTGCTATGAATGCCTTCAAATAACTACTGAAGTAAAGGTGTATATATACAATTGATATTTGTTTTGTCATTTTAAAAGAAGGAAATTGAATACAAATATTAATGTTAATGAAGCATAATGTTGACATGCATTCACAGCCAAACAATTCTGAAAATGTTAACGACTTATTTTTTTCTTTGTTATGGCCTTCTTAAAATCAAAATGCTTCTAAGACAATATAATGCTAGCATTTCTCTATTTTATCTTACAGCTGTACATACTTTGCAAATTTAACTGTGTGGGGAGAGTAACTCTTTCAGTTTTATTCATAGAGACATACATGGAACAAGATCAGTGGAGGAAATAAAATGGAGGAGAAAAGTCTCCACTTCTTTTCACTCATCTCTGCACAATTTGCATGGGCAAGATTGGTTGTGCACCTGTGAAAAATAAGTAGTTGAACCTGCCCCTCCACTGTCTAGCCTTTAGAAAGTGAAAATTTTGGGATTTGATTTAGGATGAAGTAAAACTAAACTAAAAATTTAGTTTACAAATGATAATTTCATTCTGGAATTCTTCATTTCATTTTCTTTTTTTTTTTTGTATTATTGCTCCCAAACACTGTAATGACATATTTTTGTATATACTTTAAGCATAAGGAGCTATTTAGAATTAGTAGCTTTATAATAAGGGTCAAATTACTCTAAAAAGAGCTTTTTTAGATAAGTTAGTGTTCCTATACTATAAAAATTTACTTAACTATACTAGGAGAGTTTCTGAAATCTAGAACACCATAGCATTTCAGGAGTATACTATTTTATCAATAATGTTAATGTAACAATTGTTTACTTTAGGAAACAGAGGAAAGCAATTACTAGATTTTTTTTGCTGCTTACTGCATATAAGTATTATACGTAAAATATACGTAAAATATTATATTGTTCTCTTCTCTATCAGAAATACCTTCTTAAATGGACAACTTCTATGCCTTGCAGATTCTCATATGTGTTTCCAAATATGGTGTAAAACAAAGAGAAGGATTCTGTTCTTTTTAAAGGAAGATATTCCTGTAGTGGACATGAATATACCTATTACAGTAGAATCCAAAGAGGAAGGCCATAGTAATTCACTTTTTCTAGCCACATTTCCTGCAGGAGTGGTTTGCCATCCAGAAAATGTCCATCGTTGTTTATCCTTCTTTGATCTTTTATCAAAGGACCTTTGAACAAGCCTGTGACAAATTTAGGCAGTAGAGAGAATGACAGAATGATGGTATTTTCTGACTGAGGAAGAGGACCACATAAAGGGTCATGTATCTTGTTTAGTAGATAATATAGGTAGAAATGGAGTTGAATAGAAAAAAAATTTGCCTGAATCGAAGGTTTGGCCCGCTTTATCTTTCTTTGGAAAAAAAGGAAAATGCAGAGATATAAATTAAAATTTTAGTACAGAATTATTCACAGTGAGTTCATGTCTTAAACAGTTTTTCAAGTGAAATTTGCTTTTAAATGAATGGTGTTTATACCTTTTCCCTACATCCAACTTCAATTTACTGCTACTGGTATGTTTTCAATTGTGCCACATAGAGAGTCTTTTTGCCCTCTAAAGTGATTTTTTTTTTCCTATATCCTTTCATTACTTTCAGTACCTTATTAATGTTCACTTCTTCACATCAAGTACTTAGAAATATTTGTATACAACTCCAGCAACTCCATTGTTTTGCATGTTTGTCATTCAGATCTCTGTGGATGCAGCCCATGGTTACAGTCCTCGAGCAATTGACATGAGCAATGTTACCCTCTCCAGAGATGTGCACGTAAGTCAGAAGCACTCTTTAACTTTTTTGGTAGTTAAAATGGTTCTTTTTTTTTTTTTTTTTCTTTCTCACCATTGTTCTTTGATTCCCTTTTAATTAAAAAAAAAAAAAAAAAAAAAAAAGCAGTTCTTTCTGAAAGGCTCAGAAATTTCTTTTACTCCCAGATTACTTTTCCAAGCCTTGTTTGCAAACATCTTTCATTCTAAAGAGAATTCTGTTTAGAAGAGTTTGGAAAATCACCTGTTTTTTTTTCTTTTTACCATGAATTTTGCCACCAGCTTCCTCAAACATATTTTGTCATTGCTCATTTTTCTAAATTGAATCAGGAACTATTGATATGACTTGTAATAAAAGATCACGAGCAGGATTTTGACAGGTCTATCACTAGTTTGATGTTATTTGGAACATTACTTTTAGTTGGTAAACAAATGATGTTTCTGCCTTTATAAAGTTAAGTTTTGTAGTGGTATTTGATGGAGCATGGTGCCAGGTTTTAAAGTTTACTGCTTTACTCTGAGTACAGTTTCAATATTATGTAGACACATACTAGATAAGTTTAAATTAGCATGAGATTTGGTACCAGTAAACTGATGGCAACATGGTGTTCAAAGCTAGTTATAAAAAAAATTTTGAAATGCAGGGACTTTGCCCATGCAGAGCTCTGTTGTAGTACAGTGAAACAATCAGCAGTAATAAAGTAATTGGCTAACTACTTACTGAAGAATTCTGTTACTATAGGTCCATGAAATATGAAGAGTGAAATTTAGAGAAGTTCTAAAGCTTCTTATGTTTAGTGGGTATAGAGTCATGAACACAGGAGGGAAGAGTTTATGATGCTTTTTCATGCTGTTGTAGTGATTCCTATTACTTACAGAATGGAGAGCTTTTCTGTGTCATTTGAGATGGTTTTTTTTTAGTTGAATGCTCTGAAAAAGTTTTATAAGAAGTTTGCTGTCCTTTGTTTCTGTTATGAAGTCCTTAGGAGGGTTCTTGCTCTCTTTGTTTTGAGAATCAAGTTTGTGTCTGACATACCAGTACTCTTCCTTCTCTATGTGATTCCTTCTGTTTGATTTTCACAGGTTTTTTCTTTTGGCAACTGGTCCCTAATTCCTGTCTGCCCATCCTATGGAAATGCTGTATCATGATAAAAACTCTTTTTTTTTTTTTTAATCATTACAGTGTAATTGTATTCAAACTGCCAATAGACAAAAATTGTCATTATATCAACTGGAAATTTGTCCTTCCTTGGGAGCTGACTATTGGAACTCATTGTCATTGTATGTTCTCCATTTTTCTAAGGCTATGGCAGAGATGATGGCTGAAAACTACCATAACATATGGGCAAAGAAAAAGAAAATGGAGCTTGAAGCAAAAGGTAACTTGAACTATAAGTATTTACTGCATTCTAAATTCTGTTTGATTATCTTAAATGAGACAGACTGACTGAACTACGACTAATACAATACAGGAAAAAATCAAAGATTGTGCATAGCTTTAAGATACTTAAAGTTTAAACTTTAAGATTAATATATTTAATAATTAATTAATATTTAATAATTAATATACAAGAATAATTAATATATAAGAATAAAGATATATAAGAATTAATATATAGGAATAAATTAATATATAAGAAGAAAGAAAGAAGATTGCTAGTTGGGCTCTGATTTATTTTGAAATACTGCTTTTTATTGCAGATAGATCTAGAAGAATGTTTTGAATTGACAAATGAATAAGTCTAGAGTAGATTCTTGAGTCCACATAAAACAAATTGATTGTGATCTGTTATTTCTATTTACCAAATGATGAATTTTGTGTGTGACTGCTGTTTCTTCTGTACTAGATAAATTTGTTCAACTATATGTTAAAGATTTTTTTTTTTTTTTGGACATAACATTTGCACATGGATGAAACAATACTTGGAGAAACAACAAATTCTAATTTGGAGATGACTGAGTATAGGATTTTGTGTTATGCAAAGGGGCAAATTATAATACTGTGCAACAAATTTGATTTTTTTTCATGTGCTGCATTTTTTTTTGTAAATCTCCAGCAAATTTATGGTAATTAAGATTTTATTTAAAAGTTTGTTTACTTTTCTGACTTTCATGTTTTACTATAAAATTGAACTGCATCACTTTCTTGGATTTTAGCTGTGCATATATCTTGCTAACTTATATGAATCCTTGTGGTTTAACCAAGCAGCTATCTAACCACCATACAGACTTTCACTCACTCCCCTTCTGTCCCAATAGGACTGAGGGAGAATCATAAAGAAAAAGTAGATCTTGTAGGTTGAGATAAAAAGTATTTACTAAAACAGAAGAGTGATATGATAGTAATGATTACTGTCCGAATGACAGTTCTTGGTTTGGTATGAAATTCTTATTTATTGAAATACATTCAGTTTCAACCAAGTTGCAATGATAATGCATGTTCATAACAGTTAGGCACTTTCCTATTTCATTTTTTTTTTTCTTTCATTAAGATAGCAGGTCTATGTTTCATTATCATTGTCTATTGCAGCCATAATGATTTCATGATTCCAAGTCCAACATATTTTTCTGGTTTTTGCAGCAGCTGTTTATATTAAAAGCATGTATGTAGCCACGTCTAAAGTTTATATCTAAATATTTTGCAGAAATATAGGGTGTTTTTTGGTAAGGAAACATAAAAATGAATTGTTGGTACTTCAGGCTAGACTGTACCATAGCATGCTGTGTTATTACAACAGTATTTTTGCATATCAGGTAATATTATGTCAACAGATGCTCTTAAACTGCCTTTTAATTCTCTTGATATTCCATAGTAGGAGGAGGAAACCATCCCCTTCTTGTTCCTTATGATACACTCACAGCCAAGGAAAAAGCTAAGGACAGAGAAAAAGCACAGGATATTCTGAAATTTCTACAGATTAATGGATATGTAGTCTCCAGGTAATAAAACTATATCCAATCATCAGCAATGTTCTTTTTTAGAGGAGAAATATGCAATACAAAGACAGATATATTCAGTAGGTATATGTGCCCTAAGTTGCAAAATAACTATTTGTAGACATTGTGCCTCTAACTGAGGAGTGCTTTTACTGGTAAAGCATAACTTCCTTATGCTCAGTCAATAAAGCAAAAACCAAAGCTTATGTTGTTACCAGATTACTGATGGAAGACAAAAGCCTACATCACGAATCCATTATCCACTGGTTAATTGTTGGTTTGTTGCAAGAAGATGAACTTTTGGAACATAGTCCAAAAGATAAAGTAAAT
Organism: Lagopus muta; assembly: GCF_023343835.1. Taxonomy (NCBI): domain Eukaryota; kingdom Metazoa; phylum Chordata; class Aves; order Galliformes; family Phasianidae; genus Lagopus; species Lagopus muta. Next base: position 73,154,673 of record NC_064434.1, read on the forward strand.
TACAGTTTTAGAAGTTCTTTTTGTTTTTACTCTGATTTTTCACAAGTGATAGATAGCTGTTAAAAATTTCTCCTTTTCAAACACAATTTTAGGCAAAACTCCTGGTGAGGCAGACTAACTTTTTTTTCTGGCATGATTGTTTGAAGTGCTTTGGCAGCTTTGAAATTCTCTCAGCCAAAAATCAATCAATGGAAGACATTAAGACATTAAAGATGGAAATACCTTATAAATAAGGGAAAGTAATTGGAATAATATTAATCTAAGTCATCAGTTCTCTTTTTCTATAACCTTCTACCTGGGAAACTTGAATTACATCTTAAGAAATTGATTAAAACCTAAATAAGTGTAACAGAACTGTTTAATTTAAACAACAATTCCTATATTAGTGAGCAGTTTATTATTAGTACAGAAAATGGCTTCAGACTAGTTAAGACTGATTTTATGCCTTCTGCTACATTAAAAATTGACTTGCTCTTATTTCAGAGGACTTAAGGACCTGGAATTGGACACACCTTCCATTGAGAAACGCTTTGCCTACAGTTTCCTCCAGCAGCTTATAAGATATGTAGATGAAGCTCATCAGTACATTTTGGAATTTGGTACAGTACTCCTTGTATAATTTTCTATGAATTCCCAAGATGTTTGAAATCATAAAAACAACTTAAAAATTTCAAAAAAATAAATTCTTGGACCAGGACTTTTTGCTCTAACTTTCTGCATTTGATGATGATAACAAATTTTGGAAAGTTACATATTTCACATTCATTCCAGTTTTCCACATTCATTCTTCAGATGATAAGTATTCAGACAAAATTTATGATTTTCATTGTTTGAAAAACAAAATAAGATGTTCCCTTGAATTTGTAAACAAATTGATAACCTGTCACATGTGAGCACTGGTATTTACTATTCACATCTATTCTCTTTTTCACAGAGAAAATTAAACCAGTCATTTGTACAAATTTCAACTGTTTTTCTGGAGGAGAAATATCTCTGTGAAGGAAAAATCTGTTTTTCTTAAAGATTAAGTAATAGTTTGGCCCAGATCAGATTCTTATGAGAGCAGTTAAAAGGAAAGAATTGGAGCAAGAAGCAGCTTTTGTTTGACCTTGGAATTACAAAGCCACATCATACATCTTGTACCTCATGTCAGGGCATGCGTGCTGTAATTGAAATCATTAAGGCAGGAGCAGCAGAAAGATTAAATAAACCAGTACTCATCCAAATACTTGTCTGATTTTAAAGTTAAAATTATCAAATTTGTGAGTGATTATGTTTCATGATTGCCTACATTACCAAAAGTCTGGCTTTCATAAATCACATGGTAACTTTTGCTGTTACTGCCTAATAATCATTGCTTCATTTTCTAGTTAATTAGATAGATTTGGCAGAACTGCAAAAGTTGAAATGACTGAATTCTGGAAAACTAGAAACACTGGTGGGACAAATGCTATTCCTGTACTTCTGTGAATAAGCAGAAAGAAGTTAATGAAAAAAGGATAAATGTTTTCTGTATGCTCAATTCTCTTAAAAACAATATGCGAGTATTATAGCAATAGGGGGAAGAGAAGTAAGCTTTATTTCTGTTGGCTACATCTAATAATTCATTCTGTTGTTTAAACAAAGTCTGTAAAAATGCAATAAGTTTTTTGTTTGTTTCTTCTTTATTTGTTGTTTCTTTTCTTCTCATGAGGTAGTCATAAAATGTATCCTTAACTTGATGTTCATTATTTGTAGTATATTAAATTAATATCTAAAGACTACTGATATTTTTTAACTGTATTGTACATTTTCTAAGAAAAAATGCAGAGTAGACTGTAATTAGGATTTGTAATACGAAACGTAATTTTCTTCTCTCTTCAGATGGTGGCAGCAGAGGCAAAGGAGAGCATTTCCCATATGAACAAGAAATCAAGTTTTTTGCCAAAGTACAGTATAACTTTGCATATTATTTGTCAGCATAGTAAGTAGTTGAGAAAGGATATGTTGGTGAACCTGATCATCACTGTTTTATTTGCACCCTTCTGTGTTAATGTTGTTCATTTAATAACTGAAAGCAATAGTAATAAAAATAGCTTGAAAATACTAGGAATGAAGTATAATCATGATAAAAATTACAGGATTCTATTCTTACTTTCTTTATTCTCTTACTCCATTCTACATAATTAATCATCTGATGTTATAACCTCCCTACATTTTCTGTTTACTGACAATGTAGTTCAGTAGTTAGTTTTTACAGTCTTTAGGCAGCTAAATGTGAGCAATGTTTATTGGAACCAGCCAGTTGTGTGTATCTTTCAGTGTTACCTTCCTTATCTGTTTCCTTATTTTAAAACAATGCTGATGTCTTCATCATAGAATCACAAAATGGTTGAGGGTTGGAAGAGACCTCTGGAAGTCATCTAGTCAGGCCTACTGCACAGGCAGGGTCAAATAGAGCAAAGTTCTCAGTACTCTGTCCAGATGGCTTCTGAATATCTTCAAGGAGGGAGACTCCACAGCCCGTCAGAGCAACACGTGCTCGTGCTTAGTCAACCTCACAGTTGTGGTTTTTTGTTGTTTGTTTTGGCTTAATTTGTTTGTTTTAAAAAAGTCTTTCTGTATGTTTGGACAGAACCTCTTGTATTTCATCTTGCATCGTTTATAACTCTACCCAACTCAGCTCAGGTTGCTGTTTGATTTCTTTGCAGCAGAGACATTGTTGATTTATGGTTAACTTCATGTCCATCTGGACCCCAGGTCTTCCTCTGCAGAGCTATTTTCCAGGCAGTCAGCCCTCACTATTTATTGATCCCTGGGGTTATTCCTCCCCAGATGAGGGACTTTGCACATTCCATTGTTGATCTTTAAGGTTCCTGACAGCCCAATTCTCCTTCATATGCCAAGGAGAACTTAAGAAAATCTGATTCTTGCTTCAGCACTAAAAACCTTGTCTGGATCTTGCATGTTCGAAGTGCCTTTTCAGTTCATTAGTGAATAGGCACAGGTAGGTATTTGCAATGTTTTCTAGCCCTGTTATGTTTGCAGTAAATAGTAATCTCTTCCAGTACTCCTATAATGTACTATTTTCTGTGCTCATTTACTTTGTCACTTTTTTGACCATGTACCTGAAAGGAAGCGATCATAAGAAAACTTCAGTGGACAAGCCCTTAATGAGCAAGGGTATTTTTGGAGTTTTGTTTGAGAGTGTGTAGTATTAAGTGCCATTAGTGTACAGACAGTTCCAAGGGATTGTTTTAATGAAACCTCCCTACATGAAAGACACGAACAGCAATAGTTGTGTCCAGGTGTATAGTATTGAACAAATATTAAATTGTGAGGTAAAATGAAATGATGCTTCCTTTTCTATATTCCTCCTAAAGAAAATACAGTTCTAGTGTAAAAGATAATGGTTTTTTGTTGTTGTTGTTGTTTTTTTTTTTTTTGCTGCTTTTCCTGATATTTTAAGTATCTTGGATAATAAAGAAATTTTTTTAGAAAATAGATACTAGATAAATATATTGGGAATTTGAAAGAGAAAACACATTTGAAATCTCCTGTCTGTAGTGGTGACTTACAAAGAGTAATAGAGGACATAACTAAGAAATCACTGAGATAACTGCCTCTTTCTGATGTAATTTCAGGTTGTGCTCCCTTTGATTGATCAGTATTTCAAAAATCATCGCTTGTATTTCTTATCTGCAGCAAGTAGGCCTCTCAGCAGTGGAGGCCATGCCTCTAATAAGGAGAAAGAAATGGTGACGAGGTAAGTTTTAAAATAATGTTAATTTGTATACATATATGTATATGTGTCATTAAATGGTGCAATTTGTGGTGGGGAGGTGAGAACTGGGAGGCTGAGAAACATTTTTACAAAAGCAAAAATTAACCTTTTTTTACTGCCTTTCCCTTTTGAGAAAATTCATTGTGTGAAATGAGGAAGACTCCAGAATTAAGGTTATGTGATGTATTAAAGGTAGTAATGGTAATTTTCAAATGTAGGAAACTTATTTTATGAGAAACAATACGTCTGTTGTATGAGATATATAATTGTGTATCAGTTCTCACTGTTGGAAATAGGAATAATTGCTTCAATACATACCTACATTTTATTTAGATTTGAAGGAAAATTTTTCAATAACTGAATTTCAGAAAGATATCATTATTACTGTCCCCATGAAAAGTAAAGTGAGAGTTATGTTCTTTCTCCTCTGAAGTTATCCATTATTAGACTATCTTCCCAGAACGTTTTCTCTTAATCTCATTTCTGGTTGAATTATGAAAGCCATTTTTCCTGCTTAGTAATGAGGAGTACAAATTTAACGGAGGCCCATCTGTGTACCTGCGTAATACAGGTGTCACGGATGCCCCTGTGGTTGTTATTGGGCAAAACTAAATTGTAGCTCTAGTAGACAATCAGTTGATCATCATACATACATAAGGGTTTTGCAACATTGTATGAATATTGAGTAGAGTTTCTAGCAGCAATACTGAGCATAAAAAGTTGCTCTTGACTGACATCTCATGAGATGATTTAATCTGGTAGCTTGGCTGAATGGCCTTCCTCAAAGAGCTAAACAATTATTTTATAATGCATGCATCTAAAGCTGCTTTATTTCTGTCTATAATATACTGGATTAGAACATTTTAGCAGTTGTTAAGTAAAGACTCTTCAATATATCCCATATCAACAAGGAAATATGAACACATGCTCTATGGATTCAGGAATTCTGCACCTATGCTGTCTAGCTGTATGCATGACATTCTTGAACATGTAGCTCATCAAAAGATCAGAGGTGCTGCTAAACACAATTCAGTTTTTTTTCCATCTAGAAGTGTCAGACAAAGTCAGTAAAACACATGCAAATCGGATAAATCTTGTGGAGTTTATTTCTTAACTGATAGGCCAATACGACTGCATTATGTAATCCATTTTTGAAAGTGTTGTTTTGAGTTGTTTTAGTAGTTTGACATTTTTGTTTCTCCTATGCTCTCCAGATTGTAGGAAATTTTTCAAAGCTGAATTTTAGGTCCTCTGAGTTTTGGTTTGGGTGAAAATCTTATCTAGACTTTCCTTTGAATTAAGGGCAGCTTCTGACTGCTGTCTTTTTCCAATGAAGACAAACTTACATTCTTTAAACTAGGAAGGAGTGTCATTTTGATTGTCAGCAAGTGCTACAACCATTCTTAGTTTAGCAAGCACATTAAATCTAGGCCAGTCCTAGGGGAACACATGGGTCATACCTCTTTCTGAAATATCATGGAATTATCTTTTATGTATTTGTAACCAGCCTCTTCAGGAATGATTTTTTTTGCATTTCTTCTCCATTATACTACCTTAGAATCCTTGTATTTTTGCAGTTGTGTCAAATTAGTTCTGGATGTGAGTCCAGAAGTACTAAGTACGTACTAACCACTTGGAAACTGCGGATTTTTGTACCTTTTTTTTTCCTTTTTTTTTTTTTTTTTTTTTTTTTTTTTTTTTTTTTTTTTTTTCCTTTTTTCACCTGAACTTACAGTTGTTACACTGGACATAACAGATTCAGTTTGATCTTGTGGAAACAGCATCTGCTGAATTGTACAGTAAGTTGAGTAGCATTTGTGTGCTGATAAAAAAAGATAGATTGAAAGCTGATTAATGTCGTTATGGGAAGGGAAACAGGATTTCTACAATGATAATATACCTCTGTACAGCTTTTCTTATTGGACTAGATGAACCGAATCCTCATAGAAGGATATGTAGCATATATCTGCCTTGTGGTATAGATGAACAAAGAACCTGCACCATGCACCAATCAGAATCTTTTCTGAAACAGTGCAGTTACTCTTGCTATAATGGATCACTATAATGGCACTGGCTAATAAGGTGGATTCAGCAGCACATTAACCTGACCATTTTGATTCTGGACATCAGTGTTTCCATTTGTCACGTGAGCTCTCATCTGTCAATGAAGCGACGTGCAGATCTTATCCAAAGACTGCAAACATGCTTATGTGTCTTGTGCTTTTAAATCAGAGGTTGCTAACTGGCCCATATGACTGCAATTATAAAATAATTAAATAATAATTAACATAGCTTAATGTGTAGGGTGCTCCAAAAGTAATGCCTCCGATTCATTTCTTTGGAAACTGCAGCAGACACAAAGAGCACAATAACACTAGATGATAGAGCACATTCTCAGCTACAAAACACTATTTTTCAACTTAGTCACCATCATTAGCTATGCTTTTTCTCCAGGGATGAACAAGAATCTTCATAGTGTTCTCGTGAAAATCTGCACCAATAAAGGTCATGCACTGTCACTGTCACTGCTGCTGAAATGCACTGTGCTCACATCCTCTATTTGATTTTCTGAAACATTCAGCAGGTGTTGATGAATGTCAGCAGGTGCCATTTTTTCTGCATGGAGTAATGCAGTTATACGCATTTGCTTCATATACACTTACGTGTCAGATGCCGTGTGCCAGACCATGCTTTGCTGCAGAGCAATAAAATGTAGTGGAATATTGGTAGAAGATTCAGCCTGTACAGCCATTAACACCACCTTCTGCCTCTGATGTCATGAACAGCACAATAAAATAAGGGTCATTGCTTTTGGAGAAGCCCTCATAAACAGAGAGAATATTGTTCATATCATTCTAGCAGATGAGGGTTTTTACAGCACAAAAATAGGACCAAAATTTATCACTGTTGGAGAAAATTCTCAGAGTGGACTGAGTCGTAAAGGTTGCGCAGATCTCTCCCATATTTGGAGGCCAGCTTAATATGGGTAGGGCAGTGTGCTTCTGCTTCTGTGAATTAATGTGAAATTTCATTCTTTATTGTTCAGAATGGGACGCTTCTCATCAACACAAAAAGTATTTTACAGATATGAAATTAAATCACTGATGATATTCATTTGTGTTTACTTTTGACCACGTAAGGGGTTATTTTTCACATCAATTTATGTTGTTTCTCATGTTAAGTGATGTTGGAAATCACTGTATTTAAAAGATTCACACTGTGATCTCAAGATGGCGAGATCCAAGTTGGATTAGTTAAACATTTGCCATCAAACACTTCAATTAATTTGATTTCTTTACCTTTCGTTTTCAAATTGTCAGTGACATCCTGAATAGCATCCTACCATATTTTACTTCTTAAAGCTTTAATGGTAATTTCCTTGTGGGTTTTCATATAAGACGCTTTTATATTAGTTAGCTTTGCTTTTAATTTGATTTAGTTTTTTTTATTTTTTTTAATTACAATATGTGCTTATTTAACCATGTTTGTTAAGGATGTGCACTTAAAATCTCTTTCTTTAATACTCTGTCCCACATTCTGCTCAGATAATTGATTCTTTCTGCGTGACATCATGTTGCTTTTCCTGCTCATATATCAGCTGTTATTTTTTCTTTCTTCCCCCTTACCCCCTTTTATCTTCTTTTTTCCTTCTCTTTTATTTTTCTTTTGTCTTCAGCCTGTTCTGCAAACTTGGAGTTCTTGTCAGGCATAGGATTTCACTGTTTGGTAAGGAGACCCTTGACAAATACTAGCATGGCCATCTCTTGATTTTATTTGCCATTTTTGCATTGCGTTATGTGCTGCTTTGTTGCATGCTGCATGGCTGAAATGCGTGGTCTTCACAGACCACTAATTGTTTAGGCTGGTAGATCACAGAACTTATTAGATGAAATTGAAAAGCTTTTGTAGTTACCAGTTTTTTGGGGTGGGGGTTATTTTGTTTTCTGTATGTCTTAATATCTGGATTTCCTTCTTTAAAAAAAAAAAAAAAGAAATCACTGAGTTAATTATAGTTACATATTATAATTCACTTGGAAAAAGTGGAGTATCACAACTGCACATTTGTATTGGAAGTTTAAGGAAAATTAGTAGTGGGCTGAAATGCGTAGTGATGTTCTGTGGAAATCTTAAACATTCCCAGATGTGCTTTTACTCCACATATGTATATCTACTATATCTCTGGTACTGTGTGAATCTATCAGGGGCTGGGTGTTTGTCTTTCTTCATATGAAAATCACTTAATTGAAGTTAATTTGAAGTCTCCATATAGTATAAGTACTACATGCAATGCATGGCGACGGTTATTTACACTGCAAATTTTTCTTATGCCATGATAATAGGATAGTTGAAATAGTACTACATGTCCAATGATGTAGCTTCTGCAGTTAATGAGTGCACTGCAAAATTCAGCATTCATGCATATATCTAATTGGGTAATCATCTATCTGACTAAAATTTGATTAAGATAACATGCATCTAACTCAATTTCTACATATTTCATTCAATTTCATCAAAAAATGAAGAGAAGCAGCTAATTTGATGCAGCATTGTGGTGTGTAAAAAGCTTACAAACTATTACAAAAGCCATTAAGCTCAGAAGGAAGCGTAGAAGTTATTTGTGGACATTGCTTTTAAATATGTTTTGGGATGAAGTGAATGGGTTTTATTGTTAAATCAAAAGGTCATAAAAAGAATTGAGTTATTTGTGCAGCTGTGTGGTGGTGTAGCTTTTTCTAAAGGATGGAATATGTCACCAACCTGTGCATAAGCTATGGTTTATAAACAAGGTTATTTCTTCTAAGAATGAACTAGTTTAGGTATACTATTAAGTTTTTTATCAATATTTTGTTGTTGCTGCATGAATTTATTTTTCTGATTATTTTTTTCTCCTAAAATGAATGACAATTCAAGTTCAACATTGAATTCAATGTAATTTCTTCGAGTACTAAAGGAAAGTTTGTTTCATGTTTCAGCTTGCTTAATTTCTGTTTTGGGTTGGATTCAAATAGCAGAAGGAGTTAGGACAGATGGTGTCAGATAGTGCATGGTGTCTATCATTGGGTTTTCAACTCAAGTTTCCTAGTATGCAGTAACTAAGTGAATACAAAATCTTTGTGCCAGCACAGAAATATACTGTAGTTTTCCCATTAGTTATGACAAGATTACAATAAGACTCTGGAGCATGGTTGCAACTGTGAACCTACTAACTTAAGTCAAAGTAATCTTACAGCTTGCCTTACCTTGACAATTAATTAAATCATATTGGAAAACCCAACTGGATCAAAAGGCCTGTGTAGAAGAGGGAAAAAGCTTATTAGGACAGCACAGAATACAGCTGGAGATAGAGGCTCCTTGAATGAGCAAGAGTTGCTTGATAATAAGCTTTTTGGATGTTGTGGAATTTGCTATTTTATTGACATTGTGTGCAGGTGTTTTATATTTGTTGTGAATGCTGAAGATACAGCTGCATATGTTAAAGTCATTAGTAAAAGTCCTATACTGTAAACTCTGTATAAGTCTTGATAAAATGAAAAGATTAAACAAAAATATCTTCTAGAGTGAACTTAAGCATCTGATCTGATATCCAAGATTGTTACTAAGATTATAGAACTGTAATTCAGCTTGGGCTTATTATTTCTTGAAAGCATAAATTAGAGTTTGAAAGTAGAATTCACCCAATAATTTGCTGTTTGTTTGAGAGCTGCAAACATATTTCTGCATCAGGAGGATTTGCATCTGCATTGAATTTATATTTTCTCAATTTAAAAAGCAGGTTTCTGTTAGTGGCTTGATTCACTTTTGATACTACTGAAACTACTGGTGACACATTTTTTCTGTACGAATTCGTAATTAAAAATATCTGCATACAAGTAGTGCAGTGCTATGTTACGTGGAACAAAAGTTTGTTGAATAAACATCAGATGAGAATGCCCTGCTTTTGCTTCCTCATTTTGGCTAACTTCAGAAATTAATCAGAAAAGCTCCAAAGAAAAGACATAAGGCTTTCTCTGCCTAGTTAGATCCTGAATTTGTTAGGGTCCTTCCCATCCTGGCATCAACAGCCATGGCATTTTCTCAGTAAAGTAAAAATTGTTCCTTCCTGATATATAAAGAATATTGCTTTCTAAAATATGTAGGACGTCACTTCAGATACTGCACTGTGGTACAGTTCTTGGGATCATTGTTTATAATAGCTGTTGGGATGCATTTAACCTCAGCCTCTTGAACTATTATTCTTGTATTTGCATGTATCCACTGATTTTTGTGGATGTTTAAGCTTTTATCCTCTGAATTGTACTTGTCTGCTCTCTTTTCATGATTGAAAGGAATTTTATATGCTACATATTTATTTCTGCAATTGGAATATTTCCTACAAAGCTTTCAGGCTTCTGAAAAATAAAAATATATTTAATAAAAATAATGTTAATTTAATGAAGGTACGTATAGACACTTAAATTTGATAATACTAACAAAACTATTTTTATTAGAAACCCCCTAATTTCAGATCTTATAACTCAAGTTAAAAAAAAAAAAAAAAGTTGCCTTCTGAAGTTCACTTCTGAGCTCAGGTTGGAAACAAACTGATTCTTGAAATGTTAAATTTAAAAGGATTAATTTCTTTTTTTTAATGAATTTTAGAAGTTTTACGTAATATACAAAAACCCCACTACCCTTTGTTGTTGTTTGCTTTGATGAAAACAAGTAAATGCATGACATCAAACAGAAGTAAGACTCTGAATTGCCACAGAATCTAAACTTGCATTTCATAGCAAGTTATATTTTCTGATTTTGTAACAAATCCTTTCTGAGATAATAAACAAAGAGAGACACTTCAGGATGGAATTTTCATGATAGTTTAGAAAGACTGATTTCAGGGTTATGTTGATAAAAGTGGCTAAACTGTAGTACATCAATTTTTCATGGTCATGGAATTCTACTCTCATACCCAAGATGAACATGTGAAAGGCTTTTCCAGTTTGCTGAGCACACTGTATGCTTATTCCTAAGAAAAATGTATATCTCTCTGTTTCTTTTACAGAGTGGGTTAACTGGTTGCCCTCACTTGTTTCACTGAATGAAATGTAGTAGTATCTCATTAATTTGCCTATACCTGTCTAGCTTCCAAAATCTGCAAATTGCTAGGAACATTCAGCTATGTAAACCCACCTCTCAAACTGATTTATTTTGAAAAGTCTCCAAAATTTGCAAATTCTTCTTAAATAGGGAAAAGAGTGTATTATGTTGCTAAACTACAGCTACATCTATTTATGGCAGATGTAGAAATGGCCTTCAGAGCTGGTTTCCAGTAAATTTAAACTAAACAATTCCAAACTGAATGTATGGTATTTTAACTGAGTGGCGGTGTGACTAAAACTGTAGTTTGTTACCACAAAACAAATTAATACTAAAATTTTGGGAGATTCAAAACTGTTATTCATCTTGCTTGAGTTAAGCTAGTTGTTGAAATCTTGTTTTGGGGTGAGGCACTGGAGCTGGCTCTTTTAAACGTTGTACCTTGCATAACATAATATTGGTTTATAAGGTATTTTTCATACCTCAATAGAACTTACAATGATTTTATTACTAGAGGGGGAAAAGAAAACACTCAAATCCTTCAGTGTTACCCAGTAACCAATGTTACTTTCCAGGAAATAGAATAAGCATCTGTGTACTCCACTGTACCTTACAGAATATGCATACTTTGCATGACAGTTCAATCTACAGTCTATACTAGGGTTGCCTTGAGTGCTTCTATCTCTGCTGTCATTACCATGGTCCTGATATCTTTTTTTTGTCAGTGCTTGCATTCATGTAACAAGAGTAGTAAAATAATAAAGAGAAAACATAGGGATTGTCAAAAATGGGAGCTGACAAAAACCTTAATCTTTATGGGTACAGTTACTTTTTTTGTGTAGAATTCATTTGTGATTTCCCATCTTTATCATTTGGTTGTTATGTCACTGCATGACCATTACTGCCAGTGCAAAAAGGATGGGTCTGCATGGCTGATGGCAGTCATAGAAGCTGTGGCTCAGGTTTGTTTAATCTACTCTACTGTGGGTATACACTGCAACAGTACCCCCTAATTTTGGTAAAATGGGACAGTGTTCAGAGTACTGCAATAAACCTCCCATTCCTTCCTTGCAGCTTAGCTTTTAAAATATTTACTTGAATGAAACAGCTGCTTCTTTAAATATTATGTTTACTGATGTTTTCCAGTGAAATAACCACTGTTATTTAGTACAGCTGACAATATTTTCAGAAATCTATCCGAAGCTTTCAGTCTGTTTCATTTATTTATTTATTTTTAATTGAGAAGCTTGAACTATACGGAAGGAAGAAAAAATATTTTCATTTTTTGCAATGATTTACATTTAAAATATATATATAAACTATGGATCAAACTTTTAAGCCCAAATCTGTCCTGGATTTAAAATGTGAACTTAGAGGTGACATATAGATGCCAACATCGGAGGCTGTGCATGTTCATACAAGGCATGTAAGTTCTCTTTTTACATCCTTGACTGTAATATATATAACAGCAGAGACTGTTACTCATGTAGAAAGCAGATCTGCTTCTTCTATAAATAGTTACAGCCTATTGGTAACACTAGGGAGCTAACCTTTTTGGATATGTTTTAAATAAGTCTTCTCTTTATGTCAGAGTTGCAATAGCAGCTTTTAAGTAGCTTTTATTTTCCTGAGAGGAGGAAGATAAATGTTCTGATAAACTTGGATCAATTATAACAAAGTTTATAAAATTAAATGAAAACTACACAATGCACTATAACTCCAATTAACACCACACTGAAGTGCTTCCTTCTTGATTGCCTCAGCTATTTGATGAGAGATGCTTAACTGCCTCTACTTACTGAATTTGTGCAAACAAGAATAAGAGAACAAACTGCATGTTTTTTTAACTTGCCTGTCAGAATTTTACAAAAGTTGAATTACTCTTCTGCTATATAATTTAATTTATATAATAATTTAGCAGACTGTAGGTATGCTCTAAAGTATGCTCAGCTAAATTGGTGGGTAATTTTCCTTCCTATTTAGGAAATGATGCAACATCAATAGTCAACTGTCTTCACATATTGGGCCAGACCTTGGATGCCAGGTAATACTGAACATATTTCCTACAGTACAAAGAGTGTAACCTAAAAGAAAACAATATCCAGTCAGATTTGTGTAAGGCTACAGCATTTCAATGGTCAGGAAAGAAGTTACAGTACTGAAAAGAATTTCCACTTTCAAAATAGGTTAATTACTTGTTTTACCTATCTAGATTTTGGCAGAACAGTATTTGTAAGTTACACGTCAAGTTTCAGTTCAGATCAGTGGTGTCAAGGAATTGCTGACTGTTCTTCCATCTGCTTCTATCATGTGATTGTCTCAAAACCACGATAACATTAAAGACATTCCTTTGTTTATGCTGCTTATTAAAAAGTAAATAAATCAGGAGTTAAGTGCACCTGGAGTGCACTGAATCTCTCTCTGAGTCTGTCTTCATTGCCAAATTAATGTTGAGCAAATTATTCCCTGTGTTAAAAAGGATCTGAATTTTTACAATGGAAAACCAAATAAAAATCCTTATGTTGTGCACCTATGAAACATTTTTTTTCATTAGCTTGTTCTGCTATGAGGAACTTTTATAATCTTGGAAGATAGAAGATTTTTCTTCAGATCTTTGTCATCTATTTCGTAGAAACCAAGACTAGACTTTATTCCACACTTGTCTAATGAAAGATTCTGCTTCATTTTCTTTGCATACAGAACTGTGATGAAAACTGGTCTGGAGTCTGTTAAGATGGCATTGAGAGCATTTTTGGACAATGCTGCTGAGGATCTGGAGAAAACAATGGAAAATCTTAAGCAAGGCCAGTTTACACACAGCAGAAACCAGCCCAAGGGAGTTACACAAATCATTAATTATACCACAGTGGCTCTCCTTCCAGTGCTATCTTCATTATTTGAACATATTGGACAGCACCAGTTTGGGGAAGATTTGATATGTACGTATAATTTAGAAATGCTATGCCATTAATATACTCATAATATATAGTAAGTGTTAATAGGCTCTCATTTCAATTAGAGAAGGGCAAAATTTTGAGTAAACCTTTGTGATAAATAATCTAGAACAATCTGCAGGTTTTAGTGGACTTTCTGTAACTGTTTAGATATGGCTATGAAGGCTTTCATATTATCTCTACTATAGATTCACTGATTTTTTTTGTCACTGAGAAAAGTTACTTGAAGTTAATTTGTCTTTGCTCTGTTCATAACTGAGGACACACTGCTGAAGCAAAGGTTTCCTGGTATACATTCCCAATCTAGCAGTATCTGTATGTAGGTGTATCTCAGATCATAAATAAAAGTGGAAGAAATGAAGAATTCAGTCACTAAAGAAAGGAATGTATGTAATTTCATTTTTATGGATATTCTAATTGTGATAGAGTCAGTGTTATTCATTTTCCCAAACCCAATCCCTTCAGGACAAATTATTTTAGTCCGTAACACCAGGAGATGGTGGAGTCACCAACCCTGGAGGTGTTCAAGAAACATTTATATGTTGTACTGAAGGACATTGTTTAGTGGGAAATATTGGTGATAGGCTGACGGTTGGACTGAATGATCTTGGAGGTCTTTTCCAACCTTGGTGTTTCTGTGATTCTGTGAAAACAAAATTTTAATGCTATGTGCTTTAGGAACTCCATAGGAATTCTGCTGGCCAGTGTATGCCAAAGCAAGCTGTTCTGCTTCTGTATAGCTATCTCATTTATGGAATTCTCTGGAAAGAAGACCTTAGAAAAAAGAAGACCTTAGAAAAATCATTATTTAAAACAGTCTTGAAGAACTGTTTTTGAAATTTTAGAGCTGTGCTGATGGATGGATGTGTTGAGACATAAATATCCAGTTCTTTTAATAAATTATTTCTGTAAAATTCAGGAGTTTCCAACAGTATCCAGAAAAAGTTATCTATTTTTGTCTGTTACTACCTCATTATAAATATTGTTTTTCAAGCATGAATATGCTTTGTTTAATTTTTGTTCTCTGATATTGTGTGTTTTGGAACTTAGTGATAAGATTTTCATACTTTCTTCCTCGTGAGATTATCTTCATCATTTATACCATATATCTCACATTGGTGTTAAACTCCCAATATTAGCATTCACAAACTCAGAAAACTATTAGTTTAAATTACACCTAATTATAAGATTATTTTATTTATAATATTCTGATGACAGGTATCTTGACCTGGTGCTTGTATTACATTTATAGAGTAGTACATAGCATGATCATGTGTAAAGGTGCATTAGTGTATCCAAGGTTGTTGTTATTGCATAAAAATACTCAGGTCTAAAAGATTAACAGAACTATAAACACATTGTAGTAAAGAATGAGACTGTGTTACTTTGAACCCTCTTCTAGACTTTCCAAACACATTATGTGTAAGTTCTGTTTTAGTTCCAAAATTTCATTGCATATTAGGTAAAAATTATGGCACTGTGGGATAGAATAGAAAAGTTGTAAAATAAAAATATGGAAAGAATTGGAGTGTTGTCCTTATTGATGGTACTTATATTATTGTGACACTAGTACTACATATTATACAGGAAACTCTTTTTTTCAAATAGATGTTGAGAGGAACCTCACATTTCCATGATTGAAATGTTTTTAATTTCGAAACATGATTTGGTGGAGTATTCAGAAGAACCAAAGGCATTAATTCTCTTTTTTATCCTATCTGTTGGTCTAAAATGTAAATTAAGTAGATGCTATTAACTGCTATCTAGGTCTGAATTTAAAAAATATGAACTGTGATTAAAATAATTAAATACATATTTAATGCCCTTTTGTTTCCTCTGTGTTGTATTAAATGCACTGGTGTTACGTTTGTAAATCAATCTTAAAATTATTAGTTTTTTTATGCTCTCAGGAATTTTGGTTTGCCATGCAATTTTTCAAAGTGAAAGTGATTAAAAAAAAAAAAAAAAAAACTAGAAAAGATATATTGATACATTTTCTATAGCAATTAATGATTTTGCAATTAGAAGTTGTTCCTACAGCATTGCTATTGCTATGCCATTGATTTCTACTGTGGCACTGAATGTTCAGAAGACTGTTTCTGTGTTTAGAGAATGGCTGCTATAGATTGTCCTTGATAGTTTAATGTCACTAATGCAGTTGTTGACAAAATAATTTTAATGAAGGTTTCTCTTGATACCTATCATTTTTTCATTTATTCAGTGGAAGATGTTCAAGTGTCTTGTTACAGAATATTGTCCAGTTTGTATGCACTGGGAACCAGCAAAAGTATATACGTAGAGCGGTAAGATGAAAAATTTTTTCACCTATTTTTATTATCTGTATTTATATTACGTTTAATGAATATAAGTACTCCAGAAAAGAATACAGGGAGCTGTGGTTTTTGGAAACACACCTTGACAGAAAAAAATGTGCTCAGATATTGAGCAGAATCTACAGAACTGATTGCATTATACTTAAAACATTATATTATACATTTGTCAAAATATATTACTTAATTCAACTAAAAGTTACAGACAAAATAGTCTGATTTGATTAAAAGTATCAATTGATTAAGGTCCAACTGAGGAACTGTAAAAATATGACACTCAGTTCATCTGTAGTTTTTATTTTATCTAAGAAAAAGTTAATTTTATCACTCTAATACACTGATCATCGTACTTGATCTCTTGACGCATCAGTCTATTCAGTGATTTTATTCTTAATTATAAAATCAGCAAAGCTGATAGGAACGTAATAGAAGAAATGTCATTATCATAATGATTATCTGTTTTCCCTGCATATTCCTCACTTTCCACAAAGTAGTCCATCTTTGACCTTTTATGTCATGACATTTAATTCATCTGTTAGCAGAGTTTGCTGTACTTTTCATTTTCTATTACCTTTTCTTGTGTTGATAATCTTAATTATATATAGACTTATCTCTTTGAGATGAACACCTAAGGATAAACTGAAGACTGATTTACAACTACAAAAGAGTATATTCATTCAACAAAGTGTGTAACTTTAATGATGTTTATTAACAGGCAACGATCAGCATTAGGAGAATGCTTGGCTGCTTTCTCAGGTGCCTTTCCAGTGGCTTTTTTGGAAACTCACTTGAACAAACATAATATCTACTCAATTTACAATACCAAGAATGCAAGAGACAGAGCAGGTATTTTCACTGATATTTTCATTTTGAGATACTATACCCAAAGTATGGGTATGACTTCAGAATCAATTTGTCATAAGGACTTTATACATTGTTAACAGCTCAGGTATAGTGTATTTGATGCTGAAGTTATATATTCTAATCAATAACTGTACCTCAGTTTTTGTATGCAATATTGAATCCCTAAAACACACATACTTGCAATCAAAGTGAAATACTTTTGCCTGTATACATAAAAAAAAAAAAATAAATAAATGTATTACAGCATAGTATATAAGCTGTTTTTTCTTGTTGCAAATATGAGTCAGAATAGATACATTCCAGTAGCACTCAATGTGTTTATTTTGTGCATATTTTTATGTTCCACTTTTGAAACTCTAGATATTTCTCATGCTAAACCAGTTGTGGAAGACCTTTGTGCCATTTTTTCTAGAGGTAAACAGAAGCTACAATAGAAGTGTAGAATCCTATGTGTGTGAATTGTAACACAGATTTGTATAATGACAGTGCATAAAATGCCAGCTTATAATGGCATAACTTCACCTGTATTTAAAAAGAAAGGCAGATATAAGACATTTTTGGAAAAGTTATAGTATCTTATCTTATCTTGCAAGTATGAACACCCATGTTTACTGACCTTGTATATTCCAGCTCTTCTTATGTATGTAGAAAGGCAATAAGCTTTGTTTTCTTTGATTTTAAAAGACATTTAAATTTATTTTCCAAAAATGCACTTAATTGCAATTAATAAGGACACTAAAATGAGTTTGTAAAATCTATTTGAGCCTAGCTAAGAGAAAATAATGTTTTTGGAAAAATACTATATCTAGCCATAGTCTGTGTTGGTACGATTTTATTCACTGATTGTAGGATGTCAGACACTCATGAACTAATGGATGTACTTAAAGTTAATTGTACATGAAAGAAATGGCCAGCAGGAGAAAAAAAAAAAAAAAACAAACAAACAAACAGGAAATTGCAGATCCCTTTCAGACGAAAGAAGTGACAATTCGAGGAACCTGAAAAGTCTACCATTATAATCAAAAATTCTTTTCCAAAAGTCATTTTCCCAAAATCTTTTCTACTTGGTATTTCAGGGAATGCTTTTCTTTTTCTATTAATAAAGCCATGTCCCATGTTATGTGTTGTGGAGAGATGTTCATTATATTAATACTTTCTCAACTGCTGGTGTTGATTGGAATTTTGAAATTTAATCATTTCATTTTTGAGGCTTCCACTTTTATTATAGAAAGATTTGTTATGGAAGCTTATATATAGTCAGCTTATGGCTAAATAGTGTGAAAGCACCTGTCATTTTATTTTATTTTTTAATTTTTCCCTTGGATCAGAAAGGCATAAATGAAATGGGAAAAAAAAAAAAGTGGTATTGAGTATCACTTGGAGAGAATTATTTCCTTTCTGTGAATTACTGTATTAATTTTATTTTATTATTTTTTTTTTTAATAGTTCTTAATTTACCTACTAGCGTAGAAGAAGTTTGCCCAAATATTCCTTCCTTGGTGAAGCTAATGGAAGAAATTGTGGAACTGGCAGAATCTGGTATTCGCTACACACAAATGCCACACATAATGGAAGTTATACTGCCTATGCTTTGTAGTTACATGTCACACTGGTGGGAGCATGGGCCAGAAAACAATCCTGACAAAGCTGAAGTGTGTTGTACAGCCTTGACATCAGAGCACATGAACACTCTTTTGGGTAACATATTGAAAATCATCTATAACAACCTTGGTATTGATGAAGGAGCCTGGATGAAGAGGTTAGCAGGTGCGTTGGAAAAATAAAAAGACAAATAAACATGTATATATAATTGGAATATATATCTATTTATGTACTCTGAATAACTCCACATTTACCCTGTATAAGTATTAGAATAATACTTATATATTTGATTTTTTTTTTTTTTATATGAATCTTGACAACTTAGAACTACTAAGCGTAAGGGAAGAATAGTATAAGCATAATAGTATAAGGGAAGAATAGTATGTATTATCCCTTAATAAATAATTAAAGAAATACATTAAAATGTTTCTTTTTCTCAAGAATATATACATACACATTCAGCAGTATGTTGAATGTAGCCCATTTTCACTATATACCAGGTTACCACTTCCAAGCATAGGAAGTTTCTTGTTCTTTATGAGACCTGGTTCCTTCTGGCATTTCTGTTACAATGAAATGTGGAAATGCCATTTTTTAAACATGGAATTACCTCTTTGTGATAAGACATTTAACTTTATTTTAATACAGTTCATTTATTAGTGTTGCAATCTTTAAGTAGAAGTCACAGTACATCAGTGTTGTAATTTCAGTTTTTCAAATAGTCTTATCATTTTTCAATACTTACTGTTGTAGCTGGTAACAGTTTGGATTCCTACTCTATTGAGGTCTAGCAACATAATGAAGTCTAATGATAAGTTGGTACTGGATATATTACAAATGGTTTTCCACTAATGGACCCAGATGAAGGGCTAATTTACGTTGTAATTTTTATGAGTAGATTTGCAAAATATTTTGCTAACAGGTTTCAAATGATGGGTTGATGGATAGTTGAATCAGTCTCATTTCTGTCTATGCAAGCCTTCCATTGTCCTACTGTACATGAGAAATATGAGCAGGCTGTTTGAGTTGCTTTGTAAATACCTAGAACATCCTTTCCAACCCTACTTTAGTCAAGCTGAAAAACAAGGTGCAAAAGAGGAACTAATGTCTCGTAAAATTTCTGTGAGCACTCTTTAGCTATGTAGGTATCTACCCTTGCATTAAACCATTAAACAATTTCCACATTGTTCAACAAAATTATGCAGGTAATTATCAATATGTTGCCAAAATATCTGTAAATAGGCACCTCAAGATTTATGATCTGTTAAATTGTTTTTTGCCCCCATAGTTACCAAGTGAATTGACTGTGTGAAATCCTGACCACATTTAATTCTTGGCAAAACTTCTGCTGATTTCAATGGGGGCAGGATTTTACTCTCTACTCTAGAAATAAAACACAAGAAGGAGGGAAAAATAAAGTTTTGTTCATATTTTGTGGCCAGCTGTACATTATAATATTGATTGCCTTAAATAGTGTTTTCCCAGCCCATCATAAGCAAAGCGAAGCCACAGCTCTTAAAGACACACTTCCTGCCACTGATGGATAAGCTAAAGAAAAAAGCAGCAGTGGTTGTATCGGATGAAGAGCATCTAAGAGCAGAAGGCAGAGGTGACATGTCGGAGGCTGAACTGCTCATCCTAGATGAGTTCACCACTTTGGCACGGGACCTCTATGCCTTCTACCCTTTGTTGATTAGATTTGTGGACTATAACAGGTATGTGGAGAGGAATAGGTTAATAAATCTCATAAAATCTTGTTTATTGATACCATATCTTATACTTGGTATGCCCACTATTGAATTAAAGTAGCTTTTACTCAGCCTGCAAATCTTAAAGTTGATCAAGCTGATGCTTTACAGCTCATAATAAACTAATAAACCTTTATCAGAAGAGGAAAAGTAGTAGGTCCAATATAAATGTGATAAGTTACAACTAGGTTTATAAGAATTTTAAGAGTTCTGAAATAGGACATCAGAAAGTCACTGCTACTAGAAAGGATTTGCATGCTTGGTTTTGATGGGTTTCATCCATGTAAAATGTTGAAAATGGTGTTCAATTATAAAGCCAATAAGGATCATCAACATTTCAACCCTTTTACCAATTTTTAGGGCAAAATGGCTGAAAGAACCCAACCCTGAAGCTGAAGAATTGTTCCGCATGGTGGCTGAAGTCTTTATTTACTGGTCAAAGTCTCATGTAAGTAATCTTTGGTAAATATATTTTAAGGTAGTTTTTCTATTAGGCTGTCAATTGTATTATTTATTTTATTTGAGAAAACACAGCTAATTTCAGAGTTAAAAATGTAGCTGTGGAGGTAGTAATGACTTGATTTTTTTGATGCTTCTTAAATGTTGGCCTAGTTAGGGGGATTGATGGGTTTTTCTGAAGCATAATAACAAGGACTGGATGTTTTTTGTATATTGCATTATTATATAATTACAATTAAACTAGTTCAGGCCTATGTCCTTGCCATATTTTTAATCAGCTTCAAACCTGTTTTATAACCTGAGTAAATGACTGCCACATTAACAATAGTTGTCTCATTAAAGAAGAGGACATTTTGTTAAACTGTATAGCCTACATGCTTGAGCCTCTAGACAGAGGTAGAACAAAAATTACTTTGAAAAGATTCTCAACAGTGCTAGTAGAAAGGTTTTCTGTTTTCTGAAGGAAGTGCTCAGCTCTACTTATAGTGACTTAATTTGTGTTGCAGCACAGACTTTAATAAATGTACGTAATTCAATTATTAAGCATAGCTCTGTAGATGGATTACATAAACACAAGCCAGTAAGTTGGCATTGTAAGAGCAAGTAGCAAGTAAGAACAAGTAACGTCTTAAAAGCAATCTCCAAATAAAATATTTTACTTATATGATACCATTTAATGTTTCATAAATTAAGTATCTCTTCTTACCTGCACTTCTACCAAATATAGAAACCTTGTTTCTCAAGTCTGATTTCTGTCATGCAAGAACAAAAGGGTCTGGATGTAAGATCTAATCAGGCACTATCACTGATGGTACAAAAACGAAAATGAAGTATGATTCATGCAGTTACTGGAGGAAAAAGAAGAAAAAACTCAAAATAGAAAGGGACTAAACAATTTCAGGAATTTGATCTTCTTATGGACTCTTGTCTGCACTGAATTTCTTTTCTTTTTTGCCATAAATTCAGTTTTTTCAAGTTTCAGAAGGAAGATGCTTTATTTTTGCAGTTGTGTCTGAATTTTACTTTAAGATTTATTACAAACATTGCTGTACTCACTTTTCTCTGTAAATAGGAACTAGATCAACAAATTATTTGTGTATTTATAATTTCAGACTTTTATTTAAACTTACTTATGTATCTAAATAATATTGGGTCATGTAATGCTAAAAATTGGAATGGATGGTTTTATTAGTAAAGGAAAACCTAAACAAATTTTTATAGTGAATTAGAGATATTTATCATGTCTGTTTCATACCCAGATAAATGTTTCCTTTTCTCTGGTGTAGAAAAATTGCAATAGCAACACAAAACTTTGAGCCGGTGTAACCTAAATAAAACTAGAATTCAATGCTGTTCTTGATCATTCATTATGTTTTTCTGTCCTCGTCTTATTTTTGTGAATTTTATAAATTCCAATTCATCTATATTTTTAATTTCATTTGGATACTCTCCTCATATGTCATCTGTGCTTTTAGCTGAGATCTTCTGTGTGTTTCAGAATTTCAAAAGGGAAGAACAGAACTTTGTGGTACAAAATGAAATCAACAACATGTCCTTCCTTATTAGTGACACCAAATCTAAGATGTCCAAGGTAGTGTAAATATTTGTTCTCTTTGCAAAGTAGAAGGAGACAAGGGAACTCTAGAGAAGCATTAGTATTATTACTTTAAATGTTATTTTTTGAACACTTGTAAGAAGTTAAAACACTGGGTTGAGGAGCAATAAGTAGTCATTTGAGAAATACAGTTGATCTTTGAAGATGCTGATGTGAAATATTTGCAATAATAGCTATTTAGCTGCAAAGGAAGTAGTGAATTTAATTTGTCAAGCCAGAAATAAGTGTGAAGCTGTT
Source organism: Lagopus muta (assembly GCF_023343835.1). Taxonomy (NCBI): domain Eukaryota; kingdom Metazoa; phylum Chordata; class Aves; order Galliformes; family Phasianidae; genus Lagopus; species Lagopus muta. The sequence continues at coordinate 73,177,319 of NC_064434.1, forward strand.
ACCACAACTAACTGTTTAATAATAGATTTCTTTAATATTTGATATGTTGTATTTTATTTTCCATCTTTGTTTTATACTGTAGGCAGCAGTTTCTGATCAAGAGAGGAAGAAGATGAAGCGGAAAGGTGACCGGTACTCTATGCAGACCTCTCTCATTGTGGCAGCACTGAAGAGATTACTTCCTATTGGTCTAAATATTTGTGCTCCTGGAGACCAAGATCTAATTGCACTGGCCAAAAACCGATTCAGCATGGTAGGTGCTCACATGGCATTTCTAAAAGAAGAATTATTTTACTAATGGAATTTTTCAGTTCTTTGCATTGCTCTCATTTTCACAGTATGGCACAAATACTATGCAATCTTTGTTTTCCTACAACAAGAGCACTTTGACAGGAAAATGCTTAATCATGTTTCATAATAAACAATGCTATATAGAAAATATTCTAGAATTCCTAGGTGTTTCTTGACATTGCTCTTCTGACTTTCAACTTCCTAGGTGAAGTGTCTGCCCTTGCTATTTTCCAGTGTCCAGCCTAGAAAGTGAAAAATTAAGGCTAGAATTACAAGTGGAACATTCATATTAATTCTGCTTGATATGTAATCTTTTTCATTTTAATGTTGCTAACTAATATATAGTTAGAATTCTTATTCATAATAAAGGCTAATTTTGTTGTATAAAGGGACAGTGGGTGATGATAGCAGTAATCTATGCACTGTTCTCATATTGGAGGCAAAAAAAATGTTTGAACTTCTGCGTGTTTAATTTCTAAATGATCAATAAATTGGCAGAAATAATATTCTTAAATTAAAACTGTTATTTTTTGCTCTTTTTTATACTAAATTGTTTTGTGAAGCTTACATTTGGAAATGTGTGTAAGAACTAAGTGTCAATTTCATTTGGTAAAGCTTCGTTCAAAGTTGTAGTGTGTTTATATTTGTATATATATGCTTATGTATGAGACGGTATTTTTTTATTTCAAATGCAAATATAGTCTGTTGAGTTGATATGAATAAATATGAGTGGTGGCATCCAAAACTTGTTCCTGTGAGTTTTGAATATGGCTACCTCATCCAAAAAGACATATTTCCAATGAAATTTTCCTCACTTTTCCTCATTGTTTTCCTCACTGTCAATTTTAATTATTATTTGGACTGAACCCAAGCTTAATGTTTATACAGCACTGCCTTCCGTGCCTGATTCACATAATTTATAATTTCTTGACAGAAAGATACTGAGGATGAGGTACGAGATATCATTCGCAGTAATCTTCATCTCCAGGGCAAGGTAATTTATAAGTAGTTTTTATAAAGATAAAATCTTTTTTCCATTGAATTTATTTATCGGTGCCATATCATAAGAACTTGCCTCAGTTATTTACGATAACTTGTAACCTCTTTTTCTCTTCAGTCAGGTAACTTTTTAATTTCAACATTTAAATGTTAGTTATTTAAGTGCTTATGTATGCACTTTGTAATATAGCCTGTGGCATTTTGAATCCCTATGAACACAATTAATATGAAACTGGGCATGTAAACAAGGCCTATCACAGTTTAAGCTCTACCTTCTAATTATTTGTGATAGGATCTGCAAATGATGTTACCTTATATCAGTTTGAATTTAAAGGGAAAAGGAAGCTGCTACTTTTGCATATTCTGTGAAGTAAAAAATCATTATGTTCTGTCCCTTTTTTTTTTTTTAGCTCATGGAAAAGAAAGTATTTTTGAAGCAGTATAGATTATTATTTTTTATTGAATTCCAATCTTAACTGACACATTTTCTTGTTGTAAATTTATAAGGATTGATTCTGATTTTCCTAAGTGTAAATGAATGAAAAATGGCATTCTTAAATGGAACAACACTGTATTTAGCTAACAAAGCCAAATAGCTTTTGTATCTAGCTTTGTTTTCGAACTTCTCTTTATTTGATATCATATTGCTTTACTGGCTATGAAAACCCTGGTTTTGACCTGTATGGGAATGTTCTGCCCATTTAATTATGGGCAGAACACAGCATTCCTAGGTTTTCAAAACTTCAATTTATTATTACATTTGTTAGCTTTATGTGGTTTATTATCTATTTATAAGTTGCTATTTCTCAGTGGCTTGAAATGTATCTTGTCTTGAATCATTTAGTGCTAATGTATTCTAGAGTTCAAAGTAAAAACGTGTCTAATTTAATTATTTAAAGATACATTGCCTAACATTAATTTCAGTACTTACAGTCAGTTACTCTGCAGTTCTCTGATGTCATTAGTATTTGGTCACCATTTCCTGTGACAGAATTGAGTAAACATCAGATACGGTCAGATATCATGCTTCCTGTTAAAAAAGACTGTGCTAATGTGCAATATGCATACTCTGCCCTTCTGCACATGATGCAGTTGGATATTAAAGAAATATAAGCTGAATAAATAGTTTCAGTTATTATTTAATGTTACTAGTTAATATGTAACTTTATTGTAATGATGTTTGTGTAAGGTGGCTCTCAGAACAGAGGAACCTAACACTGTGGAAAGTCTAATTTTATTTCAAGGAGTTCTGCTAGCATAGCAGTAGTCTCTCTTCAAACAATGTTTTCTTGTTGACCACTTTGGTTTCTCACAGACGCTGTGTTCAGTCATTTGTATTATATATGATTTATCTGGATTTCTTTTTGCAAACATTTTTTAATAATTATGCTCCTAAATCTTTAGCTCTAAATGTTGCAGTGTCTATTTCATGCATTTGACTATCACTGTCTATATTTGTCTTCATCCTGTTTTTGTCTTTCCTTTCCTTACATGCCTGCATGCTGTTACTCAGTACCGAGCCTTTTATTTCAGGAAATTCATGCTAAAACTTGCATTCATTTTGACACAGATGAAGCTTAAGTCACCAAAATCTTCTTCCAGCCATTCTAATTCACATCTTGAAATGTCAAGTACTCATACCCTTAGAAAATTACCTATACAAAAAAAATCTGTACTTTGATAGAATGTGAGGAGTCCTCAGATCAAAAGACATCTCTCCCTGTGCATAAGAAGTCTTTTGTGGACTATTCTTCCATGACGATACAGTCAAATACTCACACAGATGTGGATTTGACAGTTATTAAGAAAAGGAAAAGCCAAGAGGTCACAAAAGACTTCCAATTGTAGCTTTCTAGGTTGTAATAAGCGACTATTGAGTGACTGTATAAGTTTATAATCATTCGTGAAACTCCAGTAAATTGTGCATTAGAAGATGTTTTGTGGAGGTAAATGAGCATTATCGTCTCTTTTTAGACAGAAACTGACATCTGGATCCACAAAAATATTTTAGAAAAGTAAGGGCTGAGTTTAAGCCTTATTCAGATTCCTGGGGCTTAGTCTCCCAAAGTGGTCATTTACACCTAAACTGCACAGTCAGGAATTGGATCACTGGTCACAGCTTTCAGTAAAATGGTTACTGTATTCCATTTGTCATCAGTGCCATTGGCACAAAAAAACACACATGAAATGTGTGTTTCATTGGTGTTGTATAGTAGGAGCACTGAGGAGACAAAATATTAAATAAAAAAAAAAGATGGGTAATAGTAAAATTAAGAGTCAGAGATCACTAAAATGGAGTAAAATATAAAGAGAAAAATTAGAAAGTGTTTTACTTCACACAGCTTTTTATGATTTGTAGGTCAATCAGCAAATGCATCTTCAATTCATTTTTCATAAAATAGCATTAATTTTTTTAGTAATCAGTAAAAATAGGATTTTCTAATAATTGAAAATAGTTTAAATGCAAAAAACAGATACAAATAATATTTATTTCCATGACTAATACTCAAAATTAAGATGCAAATAACAAAGCAACAATTTCATTGTTATTTATTTTAGTAACTGGAAAGTCGCTGTATAAAATTCTATCTACCTCATATTTAGTACTTTTCCTTAGATAGTATATTCATCACTGATAATAGTTGGCCCATGATCATTTGCTCTTTGTATGATTATAATTATTTTAGTTCCTTGGAAAGCTGTTAACAAATATTGCACAAATCAGTCTGCATTTTTGTTTCTTGTGTTCTTCCAGTGAACATAGTGGGCATTGTGTGGATTAGCCATTCAGGGGTATGGCTCAGCAATATAAAGTGTTTCTTTTGTCCTTTCAAACAATTTCTGTGTTAATTGAACTGTTTATCACTCTATTTTGAGCATTGGTTACGTGTGAAATTTTTTTCCTGCAGCTCGAGGATCCCGCCATTAGATGGCAGATGGCACTTTACAAAGATTTACCTAACAGGACTGAAGATTCATCAGATCCAGAGAAGACTGTGGAAAGAGTTCTTGATATAGCTAATGTACTGTTTCATCTGGAACAGGTTAGGGATATCTTCCCAATTCCATTGCTTCTTATTCTAAACAAAACTTTCACCTGACATATTTAGTTTTATATTCTTTTTTCTTTCATTTACTGAAAAAACGTCTTTTTTTTCCCAAGATTCTTCAGTTATGGAAATAACAAGACTTAAACTATCTATATATTAAACTTAAACTATCTATATATTTTGAAGTTGCATATTTTAGCTATATGAATTTGGACAGTCAGATGATTTGATATACAACTTTTCTATTGATAACTTTAGAGAGCAAATTCAGAGTGCAATTTACTATATGCCAGTTAGAAAAAAATCTAAGTGCATACTACAAATCAAAGACTACTTGAAAAATTTAATTTTCACGTTTCACTTACTGCTATGTATTTTTCACTTTTCTGTGGTTTCAATATTTTGTTGGGTTTTTTTGTTGTTTTTTTCTACTTTGCTTATTTATTTGTTTTTCTGTGTTGTTTTTTTTTCCAACTATTAGTTTAGAGAGTTTGTTCCAAAGCTTCATTCCTCTTCTGTAGACAATTGCCCATGTGTAGTTGTGCTTTTATTTATTTTTTTTTAAGATTTGTTTTGTTATATTTTCCTTTTTTCTCTTGTCAAAATTGATAATCCTATGTGTTTATAATATTATTTATTATAATGAACACTGGGACTGTTTCTATGATAATCTGAGGTTGTCCTTTGTTGTCCGCATACAGTCACTGACCTTATGGTATTTGCAAAGATCAGTACTTTAGCTATTTCTTTGTGTTTTCTTTCCATGAACTATTAATTTATTTGTTTTTATTGTTTTCAGAGATCTGCTTGTGTAGGCCGAGGCTATTTCTTCTGGGAAAGTATAGAGAATTTTATAGTTGTTTGTGAAGACATTACTAATTATCTAACTTACACACTTGGATTTGTCTGACTTCTAAATTGCTAGTACTGACTTTGTTGTGTGTTTGCTGTGATTACTTTTCTATATTTCCTCATAACAAACTCATAACTTGGTTTTTATTTTTTGAAAGGAAGTTATTTTAGAGTGTCACCATTTAATCTTACAAGTGCAATTCTCCAGTTTTACTGAATGCTTTGTGGCATTTTCAGTCTGTTTAATTAAATGTTTATTGTCTAACTGTGAATTATTTTTTGTATTTCACTAAACTTGTGAAGTTATCTTTGATAACTATGAAAACTATGTTTTCATGTTTGAATATTGAGTGTTTATACACATTATCATCACTACGTATTCTAAGACAAAATATTTCATTTTAATACAAGTGAGAATCACCAAATCTTTCAGCTAATGCTAATTTCCATTGACTGTTCTGATGTTGCTGGGAGTCAGAAAAGCTAATATTCCACTAGTAGAACTGTTCTAAAAATGAAGTAAAAGCCCCTCCAAAAAACAATCCTCTATCAATTCCTCACCCTCAACATTATTGGATTGTCAAGGTTAAATCAAATCAATTTTTATTATTTTTTATTTTATTATTTTATTGTTTATTTTTATGTTATTATTTATTTTATTTTATTTTATTATTTATTATTTATTATTTTATTTTATTATTTTATTATCAATTTTTAAGCTGAAGTGAAGTAAATCACAAAAACTACAAGTAGACCATTGAAAAGTATTGCATGGCTACAATCATTGTTCCCGGTTATTGAGTCAGGCTATGCACCTTAGCATGCTGTTGGTCTTCTGCACCACAGTGAGAAACAAGCCTGTCATTGTATCTCTCCTGTTGGGGCTGCCTACTACCTGGTCCAGGAAGTTATCCTCAGTGCATTTCAGGAGCCACATGGATTGCCTATAGCTCGCCATGCTAATTTTCCAGCAGATTTCTAAGTGGCTGAAGTCCTCCAGCAGGACAAGAGCCTGCAATTGCAATGCCTCTTGTAGCTGGAGGAAGAAGGCTTTATCAACAGGCTCTCCTTGATCAAACAGCCTGTAGCATGCACCCAACCTCAAGGCTCCCTTTGCTGCCTCAGTCTCTAACTCTCACCCAGAGGCATTTAACTTGCTTATGGCCATTCTTTAGGGACAGCTCTTCACACAATTCCTTTCTCTCTCTTCCTTCTCTCCTTCTACATCTGTCCCTTCTGAACAACTTGCAGCTAACAATTGCCACATTCCACTCATGGAAATCATATCACCAGGTTTCAGTGATGGCAGCTGTGTTTTTCTGATATTTATATTCATGAAAGTGATTTAGTTCTAAGTAAATCACTGTACCTAAGTCTCATTTTAAAATGTAATTCCTTTCTATTGTTGCTGGTCATGATAAACATTAGAAATAAAAGCTTGGTGGTGTTTAGAAAAATTCCCTCTGGGCCACTGTGGAAGTGTGCACTCTATGTAAGGAGTTGTGTACAAAAGAAAGCAAGCGTGAAATTTCTTTGTACTAAAATGTAAGATTTCCTAACAGGTGGGCTTGATGATAATACTCAATCTGAAATATCTAAGAATTAGGGTTGAGTAAAAAAGGAGAATATCTGTGCCATAAAAGGGAAGACAGTTTGATTTGATGTTGTTTGAGTTGTTTTTTCTTCTTTTTAATTTGTCTCATCACTTGAACTCCATCTAGAACGCATTTTCCCATCTCTAATTTTTGTTATCTTTCCAACTGATTTGTTATCTAACATTTTTGTTGTTATTACTATGCTCAGGGAGTAGAGATACTGTGGCATTGTTTATTTTTCCGTATATATTTTATATAACAGGTTGAACATCCTCAGCGTTCCAAAAAAGCAGTTTGGCATAAACTGCTGTCTAAACAGAGGAAAAGAGCAGTAGTTGCTTGCTTTAGAATGGCACCATTGTATAACTTGCCAAGGTAAGAGCTACATCTGTTCTATCATTGCCAACTGTGTTTATGTGCATATAATGCTATTCGGTGAGATCTAAAGGAAGAAAAATATGCAAACAGTGCCTGAGAAGCTAAATAATGTACATTTTATGGTGCTTTCTTTTAATAGATCTCATTCCTTTCTTTAATATACATTCTGAAAAAAAAATGACAATATCATTTTAAATCTGTGGTTCTCTACTCTTGAACTTGTTCCACCTTTTTGTCCTGTTATACTCTCTTTTTTGAAAAGTGGATGCCTTTCACAGGAGATAAATACAAAAATGGTCATATTGGGGTCACTATATTATATATATGACTGATATATATATGATATATATATATATGTTAGGAGATGAATTTCCTCCTAAAATGTAGTATAACTCTGGTTAAGTACTTTTTAGGAATGACAGGCTTGAGATGCAAGATGGTTGAGGCACTCTGTGTGAGAGAGCAATTGGAATGAATCAAGCTCTGCCTAAGGATGAACAAGTTGAGAGCTTATGAGTGAGAATCATGGGGAAAGCTAATACAGGTGACACCATTGTGGGTGTTTACTACAGGCTGCCTGATCAAGAGGAGGAAGTTGATGAGCCCTTCTACAGACAGCTGAAAGCAGCCTCATGATCCCGGGCACTGGTTCTTATGGGGGACTTCAATCATCCTGATATTTGTTGGATAAACAACACTACCAAGCACACACAGTCCAGCAAGTTCCTGCAATACAGTGAAGATAACTTTCTGATGCAGGAGGTGGAGAAGCCAACAAGGAGAGGTGTGCTGCTGGACCTTGTTCTTACTAACAAGGAAAGTCTGGGTGGGGATCTAAAGGTTAGGGGCAGTTTGGGATGTAGCAATCATGATATAGTGGAGTTTGGGATCTTGTGTTGAAGAAGCAAAGCAGTAAGTAGGACTGGAAACTTGGACTTCAGAAGAGACAAATTTGACTTCTTCAGGACCTACTTGGAAGTATCCCATGGGTAAGAGCCTTGTAAGGTAAGGGGACCCAAGAGAGTTGGTTGATGTTCAAGTACCCCTCCTTCCAAGATCAAGATTGGTGCATCTCTAAGAATAAGAAATCAGGAAAAGGTGCCAAGAGGCTCACATGGAGGAGCAAGGAGTTCATGGTAAAGCTCAAATGAAAAAAGCAATTCTGCAGAAAGTGGAAAAGGGATCTGGTCTCTTGGGAGGAATATAGAAACATGGTGGGATGCTACAAGGAAGGTTAAGGCCCACTTGGAATTAAATCTGGCAAGGGAGGTCAAGGAAATGAGGCTTCTTTCAGTATGTCAATAGCAAAAGGAATATTAGAGAGAATGTGGTTCTGCTACTGAATGAGATGGGTGCCCTGGTAATGAGCACTGAGAAAGTAGAGTTACTGAACATGTTTTTGCTTCAGTTTTTACTACTAAGACTGTCCCTTGGGAATGTAGATTCTGGACATAAGAATCTAGGGGTATTGAAGACTTCTGCTTGGTTGAGAAAGAATGATCACAGAGTGTCTAGCTGAAACCAACACACAAAAATCCATGGGCCCCAATGAGATACACCCATGTGAGCTGACAGAAATGACTTCCAAACTGCTCTCAGTCATCTTTGAAAGGTGTTGGAAAATGGAAGATGTGCCTGAAGACTGAAGGATAGCCAGTGTCTCGACAGTCTTCAATAAGGGCAAGAAGGAACTAGGAAACTACAGGCCAGTCAGCTTCACCTCCATCCGTGGAAAAGTGATGGAACTATTTGTTCTGGATAAGGTTACATCAGTATGGATTCACCAGGGGAAAATCATGCTTAACCAACCTGGTAGCCTTTCTGTAATGTCTTCACTGGCTGGGTAGATGCAGGATGAGCAGTGAATGGCTGTGAATGTTGTATACCTTGACTTCAGCAAGGCAGTTGACACCGTCTCCCATAACATCTTAGTAATGAAGCTTAGAAAGCATGGGATAGATGAGTGGACAGTTAGGTGGATTGAGAACTGGCTAAACAGCAGAGCTCAGAGGGTTTTGACAGGTAGGGCAGTCTGGTTGGAGACTGGTAACTAGTGGTGTTCCCTAAGAGTTGCTTCTAGGTCTGGTCTAGTTCAACATTGTCATCAGTGGTCTGAGTGAAGGCACATAGTCCACCCTCAGCATGTTTGCTGATGATACAAAGCTGTAAGGAGCGACTGATATGCCAGAAGGCAGTGCTGCTATTCAACAAGATGTAAGCAGGTTGGGGAGTTTGGTGGAGAGGAACCTTCTAAGATTCAGCAAGAGGAAGTGTAGTGTCTTCACCTGGGGACAAATAACCATGTGCCTGACCTGCTAGAAAGGAGCTTCACGGAGAAGGAGCTGGGTGTCCTCGTGGACAGCAGGCTGGCCATGAGTCAGCAGTGTGCCCTTGTGGCCAAGAAGGCCAATGGTATCTTGGGGTACATTAAGAAGAACACAGTCAACATGTTGAGGGAGTTAATCTTCCCCTCTACCCTTCCCTGATGAAGCCACATCTGGAGTTCTGTGTCCAGTTCTGGATTCCCTAAATCAAAAAAGGTTGGAATAATCTAGAAAGAGTCCAGTGGAGGGATGAGAAGATGTTAAGGGATCATCTTTTTTATGAGGATACACTGAGAAACCTGAGTTTGTTCAGCCTAGAAAAGAGAAGGCTGAGAGGTGATCTCATCAACGTTTATAAATAACTAAAGTGTGGGAGTCAAATGGATGGGGCCAGGCTCTTTTCAGTGGTGTGCAACTGCAGTAAAGGGGACAATGGACACAAACTAGAATACAGGAAGTTCCATACAAACATGAGAAAGAACTTTATTGTGAGGGTGATGGAGCACTGGAGCAGGCTGCCCAGGGAGATTGTGGAGGCTCCTTCTCTTTAGATATTCAAGATTTGCCTGAACAACACTTTAGTTCTAAATCTACTGTAGGGAACCTGCTTTTAGCAGAGGATTTGGACTTGGTGATCTCCAGAGTTCCTGTTGAATCTCTATGTTTTTGTGATTCTACAATGTCTTTCAAGAGGATCTGTTCCAGGCACATAGGAGAGGCTCACTGGTCTGTAGTTCCCTGGGTCTTCCTTTCTCCCTTTCTTAAAAATGGGCTCTTTCAAGTCAACAGGGACTTTGCCTGACAGCCGCAACTTTTCAAATATGATGGAGAATGTCTTGGCAACCACATCTGCCAGTTCTTTCAGGATTCCAGGATGCATGTTGCTGGACTTTGCAGAATTATACTTGTTCAGTTTTGGGAGGTGGTGTATTGGACTTACTCTTCTCTTACAGTAGGAGAGTCCCACAGTCCCATCTAGAGGTTCACAGATGTGAGGTTCAGGGAATGTGTGAGAAATGAGAATCCTGTCTGCCACTGAAGATGACTGAGGCAAAGAACTTGAGTACCTCAGCCATCTCCATGTCTGTTGTAGTCAGTTTTCTCTTCTCATTTATGAGACGAATTACACTCTTTTTGGCCATTCTCTTCTGATAAATGTACCTGTAGAATCCCTTTTAGTTATTTTTCACATCCCTTGCCAAATTCAGTTCCATTTTGTCTTGGCTCTCTGGATCTTAGCTCTGCATGTCTGAACAGCACAACTATTCTTCTCAGGCACCCATTCCTGCTTCCACTGCCTGTATATGTCATTCTTTGTCTCTGTTTGACCAGCAAGTCCTTCCTCAGACATGCTGATTTTTTTGCTTTCTCTTCTTATTTTCCTATACTGGGGGACAGAGAAGAGTGTCCTCGGAAGAGTGTCCTTAAAGAGTTGCCAGCTCTGCTCTGCTCCTTTTTCTCTAAGGACTACTCCCCAGGGGGTCTCATCTGGCAATTCTCTAAACAGCTGGAATTTTGCTCTCTAAAGTTCAGGGTTCTGACTTTGTTTTTTGGCAGGCCTATTTTCCTCAATATTGCAAACTCAACCAGGCCATTCTTACTACAGCCTAAAGTGTCTTCAATCTTAACATCTTTCTTGAGCTCCTCTGCATTAGTTATCAGTGGGTCCAGTAACACTTATCTTCTGGTTGATTTGTCTAATTGTTGGATGAGTAAGTTGCTTCCAGCACACTCTTTGAGCCTCTGGAATTGCTTGCAGCCTGCAATATTCCATTTCCAGGAGACATCTGGGTGTTTGAAATCCTCCATCAAGAGGATGGATCAAGAGCCGGCGAGCACACTTCTTGTAATTGAATCAAGAAGGCCTCATTGTACAGCCTCTCCCTGATCAGGCGACCTGTAATAGACCCCAGCCATCAGATGTCCATTATTAGTCTGATTCCTGATTTTCACCCATCCATCCCCTGCAATTCTGTGATAACTATTGAATTACCTCTATTATTTGATGCAATATGTACTATACACAGGAAATAAACTGGTACTATTTATCTGAAAAGTAGTCTATCTTGAACTTTGAGGAAGAGCATTTCTATTTTTCTGTTAGGAAATTATGCACATACTGTAGTTGTTTCATACTGAGGTTCCTTTTCATCTGAGGTTGCCTGTTTCATCCTGAGGTTCCTTTATTTTCCTTTTGTTCAATAGAGTTTAGAATCTATAATCAAATGAGTCTTAAAGTCCTAAGGTATTCAAAGGAATGAATGTGCAGAAAAAGCAATCTGTGTTTTCATGCAGTAGCTAAATAGTTTCCAGAACAATTATATCTAATATTTTTAACATAAAGTAATTCTTACTAAGAATGCATATTGTTGTTATCACATTTAGTATGGTGTATCTGAGTCTGTCCTGGGAAACACAAGGGTCTGCAATATCATACTAACCTGAAATGAAGTTCTCTTGGCAGCTGAAAACAGAACAAAGCTAATTCCATTTGTAGCATCTTCCAGTGTGTAGATCACCTGTATGTAACTGACATTCCTATATACTTCAATTGTACTTCTTCATTTTTGGTATATGAGCCTGAGAGTTATCTTAGATAATTAAGTAATAAAATTCTTTATGGATGCATCTTTGTCACGTGGTCTGCTTTGTATTGAGTCCTTAGGGGAAAAGAAACCATGCAGCTCATTCAAAATCAAACAATTTAAGATTTTAAATGTGTAAGACTTATCTTGAACAATTAAAAAAGTTCTTGAGCACAGTCCAGTGTTATCCATTGCTGTTATCTTAGTATTGAAATTAAAAAAATATTTCATTTTAAAATAAAATTCGCTAATGTGGCAAAGTGATTTATTTTATTTCTTTGGAGTTCTATGTTATTTTTTCCAGAAAACATTGTTATTATATTTTAATCCAAAATTTACAAATATTAATGTGTAACTCTTTTGAATAGAAAACTTGAATGTAAAGACCAATTTTAAAATCAATGCTTTGGACATGGTTTCCAATAGGAATTCTGCTTCCTTTTTAAATGGTAGCCACGATGTAAGGACAGTTCTTCAAGCAAAATGAAATTCATATTTATCAGATCTTCTCTTTATGAATTTAAAACTTTTGTTTTAACTATCCTTTATAGGCACCGAGCTGTCAATCTCTTTCTTCAAGGATATGACAAATCTTGGATTGAAACAGAAGAACACTATTTTGAAGACAAACTGATAGAAGATTTAGCAGTATGTCTGGGTGCAAAGGGTTGTGGGAACGTATTATGGATTAACATTCATCTTGTATAATCATAAGTCTCTGAGACATGTAAGAGGTTATCTGAGCTATCGCTACTCAAAAGTGTGAGCTTATAACCAAGACATTCTGATACATATTAAAAATCACAAAAACACTGGAGATTACAGAATTTCCTTAGGCAATCTACCTCTGGGCTTCAGTCATTATAAAACTTTCTGTCTATGCCAGCTGCTGATATTGCCTTTCTTCACCTGCCCTGTGCAGAAAGGGAACAGTTTGTTGCCTTCTTTCTTCACAGTTAATTTTTATGTTTTTGAAGTCATTACAACCCCCATTAAAGCCATTTAAGTCAAAAGACTAGAATAGGAAACTAGAGGAGTTCTAGTCTTAGATGAGTCAGTTCCTCAGATATAGACGTGTAAATGTTGTTCGCTGGACTTACCAGTGCACGAGAGTCCTATTGGATTGCTGGTCATGGAAATAAAGATTTTTACCATCAGTCAAGGTGTTAGACTCAATGCCTGATAATCCCTGGGATGATTTTCATTAGAGGCTTGTGTTCTCTTCCTTTTATAATCATCTCTCAGATATCTAGCTTTATGTGAGGGTTGGGTAAGAATTAAGATAGGGAATGACTGTGCTAGGAAGTTTTTTTCCATCTCTGTCAGGGCCAAGTCAGTCTTCTTAGAATAAAGAGGGTCCAGGCTCATGAGGAAGGGGAGAAAGGAAAGAGCCTTGGATTGTGTTTAAAGTTAAAAGGCCTGGTGTTTCTGAACTGTTCAGATATCTAGTAGAAAATGAAAAGAAGCTAGGGCTCAGAGAGCGTAGCCAAGAATCCTCATTCTTTAGCTCTCTGTAGTCAGCAACTATAATGTACCATGCCTTAGTACGTTGTTTCACAGTACTGAGAATTTTGGACTCTCTTTTCTGTTAAGAGGAAATAGCTTAAAAGAAGAAATGCAATTAAAACTCTCTCTGAAAACTCTCTCCTTCCTCACTTTGCCAGATTCAGACCATCCAGGCCTGTGAAACAGGCATTTTCTGTATGTAGGAGATGAATGTTTAAGTACGTGATTAGGCTAACACAGATCTACTTCCTGAATCTTCTGTCTATAAGTCTTTTTATGCAAATTTGGTAATATCTTTCCTGTATATGAAAAAACTATAAGGAGCTTAATTCTGCTTGTCCTTAATTTTGATTCAACAGATTAAGCCTCTAGTGAAGCTAGGTTTTTAGAGTTGGAAATTAAAATCATAGACAAAATTTAAAATTCTATTGTTTGCATTGGTTTTATGAAATTTTGAACTTATGTGAAATAAATTTGTTATTAGTTCATTGGTAGGCATCACTGAACCATAATGACCTATGGGAACAATGTGTTTAATAGAAGATTAACAATGAAATTCCATTAAAAGCAACTCTTTTAGATCTTGACATTTAGAAATGGCAACTAAAACTTCCATGACTTACTTTTTTTTCTTCTCTTATTTTAAGTGCACTTTAAACTTTTTAAGCATAAATAATTATAGGGCAAATGTCTCAAAACACTAAAATTTGTGAAAGCTTATTTTCTGAGAAATGCCAGGAAATGCTTTAACTTAATGGAGAATTTTATCCTCCATTTAATTTGAATTAAATCTCTGGAAATTAATAAATTTCATGAAATATTAACAGAATTTTTGCCATTTTCTTCATCAATTTTGGTAATGTTAGAGAGGTTTTTTGAATGATAATGTTATAGAATGCTGCCATTGAATTAAAGAGAAAGATTAGCATCCTAAATGAAATTGAAGTAAAGAGCAGAAGAGCATCCCCCATAATGGTAACATGTAATTCCAATTATATTTTGCTGTGTTCCGATTTTGTAATTGATACTGAAAATATGGTCATGTGAAGTGAACTTTCCATGCCTAGCATAACTGTCTTTACCTATTATAGAAGTAGGCTTGTTAGTGAAACAGTCATTGTCACTACATGTCAAGGAGAAGTGAATTCTCACCTACAATTTATGCTTATTAGAACTGAGAGGAAAATGATGACTTCACAGACATATACGAAATGTAATACACAAAGACATCTAAAAGCGTTCACAGAGGAACATTTTAGAGGCAGCTTCTTGGCAATAAACAATCCTTTTTCTTTACACCTGTTACGTGGCGCCAGTTCTTGTTGATAATAGATAATATCTGGCATTATAATATTTCTTTTTTACTTCTACAGTCATGACAGTGCATGCAATTCTTTTTATCTGTATTGCATGCTGCTAGGTGAAAATGAAAGAGTAGGTATAATTTATATAACCAATTTTATGTGACTTACAACATGCTTTGTAAAAGAAAAATTAAAAAACTGAAGCAATGAAAGACATAGTCTGAAATATCTTTTGGGAAAAAACAGGAAGTCAGAGGTCAGAATTTGCATAGATCCTTTTCAAAATGTTGTTTCAATCATTGCCATCATGAAGAAGAAATTTTCTTTCTAGAGAAAGCTAACTAGAGCTGTCTAAACCAGAAAGCAAAATAAACGTGGGGGGGGGAGGAACAAAAAACAACTTTGTATGTCTTCGTATGTATATACACATAATTGATTGATATAAGACATTTATTATACATTATTGATTTGTCACCATGTAGAATTCTTCGTTATTGTTGTTGGTAAACATGGCTCCTTCTGACTAACGCTGTTGATGAGCTTCAAGTTTGACTAGTGTTCCTCAGGGAGCATTATACGTGACATAGCAATTCAAACAAAGGATTTTAACTTGTCACCTTGTCACTGATGAAGCTTGTTAACACTGAGAGAAAGACACTAATGCTTCAGAATTTGAAAATGAGAGTTGATTTCTATGAAGAGAGGAGTTCCCAAGCTTTGCACATAATATAGTCTTCATGGTGTAGTTGCTTGTCTCCTCCTGACTGACCATGTCAAGATAATGTATGCAAGTGTTTAATGCTTAAGAAAGTGAAAAATCATTTTCACAATAGATAATTTAATATACTTTTTTTTCCCTTAATCTTTATATTATTTTTTTCCCTGAAGAAACCTGGAGAGGAACCACCAGAAGAAGATGAAAGCCTTAAAAGAGTTGATCCATTGCATCAACTGATTCTACTGTTCAGTCGAACAGCCTTAACAGAAAAATGGTAGGGATAGTGTGAAATGCTATGCTGGGTGTATGTGTATTTAAAGTTATCTGTCTTTAAGTTAAATTGCACGGTTTAGACCAGAACATGTAGATACGTACACATGGTGAGTTTGGATTACACTGAAACCTCTCTGGTCTGTGCTAGTATGTGAAGATGTTTTCACATGACTGATAATAAGATTTAATGAGTTTCACAAAGACACGCAGATGCCTCATAAACTTTGTCATAGACATGGATACTGTACTTCTGGCAGCATTCAGTAATTATTATCTTTTCTGAGTTTATTTTTAAAAATGATACTCTAAGTATTAATTATACTTGTAGAAATAATGGAAAAATTAACCATGCTCTCTTCATTGGAATCTGTTTTCTTCATATCTGGGCACTGTGTTTGTAGCTAGCCTTAATTTTCATTTTGTATTAGTTAGTCATTTTGTATTAGTCCTCATTTTCAAAAAAGATTTTTGTAATTATGAGCATGGAAATACTTTAAGTGATTTCTAAGATGCTTAAAATATTTTGGAGTGCCTTTTCTACTATTATTGTTCTAATCTTCTTTTTTCTTTCCCCAGCAAATTGGATGAAGATTTTCTGTATATGGCTTACGCTGACATAATGGCAAAGGTAACTTTTTCGTTACCTCTTACGTCTTTTTTGTTTTAATAACATTAATGATGAGGATCAAGAGAAATTCTGGTTTTGGTCAACTAATATTTATCCTTTCTTGAGCTTATTAGTAAATGTTTTCTTTTTGTGTGTTATCAGAGTTGCCATGATGAAGAAGATGATGATTGTGAAGAAGAAGTGAAGAGCTTTGAAGTAAGATTATACTTCTGTTTCTTTGGTGGTATTTTTCTTGTTGATATTTGTTTTTTTTTCTGTATTTTTTTTTCTTCTCATAATAGACATTTTTCATAGCTTCCAATTGACATTTATGTTTCTTGGTTCATGGCTTACTGCAGCTTGTTATGGCAGTGAACTACATGTCAGAAACTGAATTGGCAAATATGAGTCATCAGATTCACAACAGTAAAACAAAAGCAGATGTTTTGTCACAAAAAGAAGGTTTTTATAAATGTAGTAGAATAAATGTAAATCTTGATGTTTAGTTGATTCACTTTAACTGTTTAGTTGCTGAAGAGAAATATAATGGTATTTTATTCTAGAAGTCTGATAGTAACAGACTGTATCTTGCAAGGTATCAGATTCTACTTCAATTTTTACGTGATAAAAATACTGAAATAATACAGAAGCAGAAGCCATTCATATTCAGTACCAGTAATTTATGCAGTATTTTTAATTTTCTCTATACAGTAGTACTTCTTAATAAAAGATGCTTTTTAATTTTTTTTTAATGAACACTGCCAAGCATTTTCTTATCTTGAAAATAGAAAGCTGTATTTATTGTGGATTAATATAGAACTTTTAGTGCTATCCTCTGCAAGAGGAAACGCAAATACGTGAGTTTATTGCAACAGTAAAAGATGTGAGCCCTTGTTTGCTCTGTGATCTGTCTCTTTTTCCACCAAGAAAATGAAAATCAAGAGAAATTTGTTATTCTGAGGGACAGTAAAGAGCTAACTTGTGAAAACTTTGAGGATATATGATTCTGACATTAAAAGCTGTCTTGTATTTGCTAATCAATTAATACTTGTGTTCAGTACATTTACTAAAGCAGAGAAACAGGAAATGCATGATTTTATTCTTTTTTAATATTTATAGATATAATGATTTATCTGATATGAAACTGCGAATGCTGTTTAGTTTTTTGAGGAGGGGTTTGGGCATGCTTACAATTAGCTCTCATTGTTTTATACATATCAGATGCTATGAATGTTTTTTAAATGCTGTATGAGGTAGCAAGGAACTGCTGTAGTCTATGTTTCCTGTTTCGCAATATACAGAAGAAGAAATATCATTTTCTGTTTTGTGATAAATAACTAAGTGTGATTCCAAATTTTCACGCTCCTTTTTTTAGTGTTATTTCTGGAAATGCAATGTATGACATTATCACTGACTAAACAAATTTCTGTAAGTTTTTGTCAGTATACTAATGCATGCTTATTAGATATTTAAAAGACTTATGTTTATAAATGCAAAAGTGTATAAATGGAAAGTCACTGAGTTAAACGTACATTACAAGTAAGCGTTTAATTAATGTTCCTTATCTGAATTATACTGAGTTTTTCGTTTAGTATTCAAATTTATCTTTTGAAAGATTATTCTTGTTTACATTATTTTTTTTCTGTAGCTATGAAATTTCTACTCAAATTATGCATTAGCTCTTCAAAAACCAATTTTGTGTATTCATTTGGTCGGTCACTTACCTGCAGAAAAAAATTTTGGACTTATTTTTCTTATTGCTATTTCGCTTCTTGTCCTTGCCCTTCCTTAAGGTCACAGGATCCCAACGCAGCAAGGTAAAACAAAAAAATGTGTGTGTATTTGTCTGGGTCTAGTTTTGTGACTTTTAGGCCCAACATCTTGAATAATTTCATCTAAAAGATCTTGAAAACATTTCTAACAT
Source organism: Lagopus muta (assembly GCF_023343835.1). Lineage (NCBI taxonomy): Eukaryota > Metazoa > Chordata > Aves > Galliformes > Phasianidae > Lagopus > Lagopus muta. The sequence goes on from NC_064434.1 coordinate 73,195,725, forward strand.
TTTTGTTCTAGCATAACATCTCTTCACCCAACCCTTCTTGTGTGCAGAATCTTGTTAAAGACAGCAAGAATTATTTAGGAGAAGTTCATACAAAAACACATTGCCATTTTGGGGAAAACTGAGTCTCATTTGGCTTGTTCATATTGTTTTATTTTTCTTGCATTTTGTGCTTTAGTTATCTTCTTTCTGGTTATAATTTAATTTGAATGATTTATCTGATATACATGGCTCTGAAGGGAAAGTCCTCTGAAGGCACTTGTCTTCTGTATCTTAGTAGATATGCATTTATGATAAAATAGCAGAATTGCTCGTCCAATATTTGTCACAGTGATCTCATCAGTTCTATTGTAGCTTAACTGTGGTTTAGATCATTTGGAGTAGATGGAGATCTTAGCCTTCAGTGTCATCATACTTGATAGAAACTCCCTAACTACTCTATAACTGCAGTGATTCTTTGTTGTTTCATGCTTTCTCTAAAATCTTAGAGGCAATTGGTGTAAAATTTTACAGTTGTAATTAGTATAGTGACTCAGTTTCTTACCTAATCTTATATGACTCTCAACAAAAGTCTCACCACCCATTTCTAAAAGATTGGCCCATAGTTCAAGCACCATCTTTCCAGCATGCTTCATGCGAGTAGAAGTTTCCATTGTTGAATCAAACTGCTTGCTGATAATACTGCAAAGCTGATGTTTTGAGCAGAGCTATAGCGTGTGTGGTAGCTATTTTTTGGTTCTGAGGCTTTTAAATGTGGTTATTTGGTTTGTGGCTAATGGAGGCTAGACTAAATAGGATGACTTGAGATAGAAATGTGCAGATTTGCCTATTGGTGAGGCTCCTAGCAGTGGTTTCAGAATTCAGTGCAATATGGCAATATGGAGATTTAGACTTCTCCATTGAAAAAAATCAAGATCTTTGTGGTTTTGGGTTTGCACTTACGAACAATCAGCTTGCAAAAGAAAGAATTTCCTATAGAACTTCAGAAAGAGAAGATGTTCTTCAAGATCTATTTCATTCTTACTCCTTCGAAAGTTTGCTCAGTTCTGTTACACCTTCATACATTAAAAGCATTAATCTAGAAGATGAATGTATTCATACAGGCTTGCAAAGAATTGTTTAAAAAGTATTATAACTTTTACAAACACATCATACATACTAAAAAAGCCCAGAAGAAAGTATGTAGTCAGTCTATGTAGTACAGTCTTTATTTCTTCTGCTGAACTATTCAAACACCACTTGTCTGGCACTTTGCCTATATAGTTTCCGTACACTAAATGTTATATGTTCCTTAAAAATGAGTCTGTTTTTCTGATGGAGAAGTGTTTTCAAAAGGAAAAAGATACAAATTGTTGCTTCCTTCATGCTTGACAGGAAACTGTTGTAAAGTTGTAAGACTATATATGACAAGTGTATGTGTGCCTTTGTGTATTTCTGTCTGTCTGCTTGCCTATCTTGAAGTACGGTGTTAAGTCCATATTGGGTCCTGTCCTGTTTAAGATCTTTACTGATTACTTGGATGAGGTATTGATTTCACTCTCAGTAAGTTTGCAGATCACACCAACTTGGCAGGATGGATCGATCTACCTTGGGGTAGGAGGGCCTTACAGAGAGGGATCTGGCCAGGCTAGATTGCTGAGTTGAGGCCATTGAGATGAAGTTAACAAGAACAAGTACCGTGTCCTGCACTTTGGCCACAACAATCCCATGCAGTTCTACAGGCTTGGAGCAGAGTGACTGGAAGACTGTGTAGAGGAAATGGACCTGGGGATGATGGTTGACACTTGTCTGAACATGAGCCAGCAGTGTGCCCAAGTGGGCAAGAAGGCCGATGGCATCTGGATTGTAACAAATGGTGTTGCCAGCAGGAGCAGGGAACTGATTGTCCCTCTGTACTCAGCCCTGGTGAGGCTGCAACTCAAGTACTGTGTTTAGTTTTGGGCCCCTCACTACAGGACAGACACTGAGGCCCTGGTGCAGCATGTTCAGAAAAGGGCAGCGAAGCTGGTAAGGGGTCTGGAGGGCAAGCATTGTGAGGATTGGCTGAGGGAACTGTGATTGTTAAGTCTGCAGAAGAGGAGGCTTGGGGAGACCATATTGCTCTCTTCAGCTCCCTGAAGGAAGGTTGTAGTGAAGTGGAGGTCAACTACTGCCACGTAACTAGCAATAGGACTAGAGGGAATGGCCTTGAGTCGCACCAGCAGAGTTTGAATTTGGATGTTAGGAAAATCTTCTCCAAAAGAGCCAACCAGTGATGGAACAGACTGCCTAGAGATGTGGTGGAATCGCTGTCCTTGAAAGCGTTCAAGAAACATTTAGATGTTGTACTGAGAGACATGGCTTAGTGGGAAATATTGGTGGTATATGGGCAGTTAGACTGGATGATCTTGGAGATCTTTTCTAACCTTGCTAGTTCTATGGTTATATTTTATTCCATGCTCGTCTGAAAGTAAAAAAAAAACCTGACATTCAATCAGGATGGGAATAAAGCTCTCCTGGTCCGTTAGACTTTAAGAATGTAGCTGATATTTGAAGTACTAAATCTTTTCCCAATCAGATCAAACAGAAACCTTTGGGCAAACTTAGTATGTGGCAGAAATGAGGAATGCATTTTATCTTCAATTTTCATGCTCATACTTTATGCAGTGTAGTCTCGTTTCTCTAAAAATAATCTGTTTCTGAATCGTTGTGTGGGCAGTCTGGAGGCCAGAATACAAATAAACAATAAAGTTATCTGTTCATCACAAAGTCACAGAATTGCTGGGGTTGTAAGGGACCTTAGGAGACCAGTGAGTCCAACACCCCTGCTAAAGCAGGTACCCTACAATAAGTCGCACAGGTGGGTGTCCAGATGGGCCTTGGATATCTGCCTAGAAGGGGAGACTCCATAACCCCTCTGGGCAGCCTGTTCCAGTGCTCTGTCACCTTTACCATAAAGAAGTTCTTCTGCATGTTTGTATGGAACTTCCTATGTTCAAGTGAAGTGTTTATAATGAGAGTGGTGATGTTTTTTTTAGTTGTTCGTACTGTTTTCATTTCTTTTGATGTGTTGTTGAATATAATCTTTTTAAAACACTGTTAGCTAATGCATTCCAGTTTAGATTTGTATTTAGAGCTATATTACATCTTCCTTTGACTGTAGACAGGGAACTGCAAACTATCCTCACATTTCTTGAAGACTCCAATGTGTTCCACTGGTGGTTAATTGCTTCCTGTGCCGATTTTCTTAGTAGGTAAAGCTGCCATTATTCTGAAACTTATTGATGTTTAAATAAACTATTTTTCTTTTTGCAACTGGTATTTGGGTCATTGCAAATGAACATTTAGTTTGAGTTAGTTTAGTTTGAGTAGAGAATTTCTGTAGAGGTAAGAAAGTTGCAAGATGAAAGTTTTCATTCTGTGATTACCTGTAATCTTGCTTAATTTTTGATGCATAGTCCAGACTTATGAGAATAATATAGGATAACTTAGAAGGTCTTTTCACAGTCATTCCACTGTTGCAGATGTCAGCATGGATCTGTTAATCTTGTGATAGCATTTGGTCATTTCTCTATTCTTTGAGCAGATAATATATTTCTGTACAGAATGGTATGCATAGAAAGTTCAAATAAAACTGAGAATGTTGTTAAGAGTCTTAAACTGGAGGACAAGAGACTATCTAGAGCACATTGTGTAGAAGACTTTCTATATGCCGGCTGAGGAATCACCCCTGGGGTCAGATTGTTGAAGGAATACTTTGCAGATGTTTTTTTTATGAAGGGGGACAAGCTAGGAAGTTGTTATGGCTTTTCTGCCTTACACTTCAAAACACAAACAGATTTACACAGTGTCACTACTTACCTAATGTGTGACGTTGTGTCTCTACTCTTCCTTATGTCACGATGTTGATATTGTGCTATTTTTTATTTCCAGGATCTTCTTTGTCTTGTTTTCTTCCTGTGTTCCCCCAGTCAACCCATGCCCATTTTCATCAATCACTTTTTTTTTTTTTTTAATCATAGACTTTAGCAGGAAATATTTTCTTATGTTTTTTTTTCATCCAGTTAGAAAACTTGTGTCCACCACTGGACAGTCAACCCTTCACTTGTCATTTGCGTCTACCTATTTGCAGTGTTTGGATTCTCCACAATCCAGTTTTATAATATCACTGACTTAGGATCAGTTCAATTAATACATTCTTAATTATAAGGTCAGTTGCTTCTCAGTTTTTGTTATATGGCTGCTTTGGGGAAAATGAGTAACATAACCTACAACTGATTATGGAAGTATACTACAAAAGTCTTAAAGAGTATCTCTTTACAAAGTAAATGATATATCAAATATCTGTGGTTTTAATTGGGTTTCAATTCAGGAACATGGTAATAAATGATTATTTGAGTCTACTCGTTAAGACAATTCATCATGTGTTCTGGCTGCTTTTGTCTTCTGCATCTGTCAGCATTGCTTCATGCTACAGTGTTCCACCTGCATTGATGTTGTACTTTGCAAGAGTACTCCTAGGCATGCCGCAGGGTTCTGTAATTATTTTAGGTGCAGTAATTCCTTAATTATCTTGCCAAGCCTGTTGCTCTAAGGAAGATATGGTGCTTCAGCTAAAGAATTCAGATGTAGTCATAGTGAAATATTCTAAATGATCCATTAATTTTGTGGAGTTTTTCATTTTTAACTAACATAGAGAGTTAAACTATTTAAACTATTAAACAGAGATTTCAACTATTCCAAGTATGCCAGGTTTATTACCCACCATTAAACAAGAAGTAATGGCACAGTTTGGAAGTAATGTGTGTTTTCATAGCTATGATTTGTGTCAACAGAAAGAAAAAAAAAATAAAAAAAACAGCTGGTAACTGAGAACACACAGATTTGAAAGATCCCAAATACAATATTTTTCCTCTTTAAGACTCATAGCAATATTAATTCCTATCTACCTGAATGAGAATTGATATGATGAGACATCATTATTGATACAGCAAGAATATGTTAGCAGCAACGTGTGAAAGAAAAGTTCATTACAAGAGAGAAAAATATAATTGAATGACAGGGTAAACATGTCATTCATCAGCAAAGATACTGCTGCGAGCTGAAATGGAGAAATTTTTACAAAAAGGAAACGTGTAGTGAGGAATTGTATGGAATATTTTTGAATTTATGAAGGTATTGAGTTAAGATAGAGTAGATCAAAGCATATGTTCACTTAGTAATATCTAATAAACCCCTACTGCAGGAATTCTACCGGAATTACTACATTCAAATTGAGTAGGTTTATTTTTGAGGAAATTAAAAAATTACTTAGAGACTGCATGTATCTAAGAATATGGCAGTTAATTCGTAAAGTTGTTTATTGCTTTTAGTGATGATGCTTAAAAAGCACTTTCAAAGGTTTTCAGAAGTATTTACTAATGCTTTACTAGTAGTATCAACTGATAGGTTTGTAAATATGTGGTATTGTGATATATCAGTATTCATTAACTATGGAAAAATACATAGAGGAAGAAAGTACAACAGAGGACAGAAAAATGGCTTTAGAATTGCAAAGAACAGTTTTACTAAAAGTTCACTTCTAAGATTTTTTTTTCTTTTAGGAATTTAGTAATTTTTAACTTATTACTATATTTTGATATCTTGTCATCTGGACTTTCAAAAACTCTTTTTTATTTTTCCCAATTTGTGGTTTTGGCCTCTAATTTCTTAGTATCACTAAAAAAAAAGTAAAATAAAAAAATCTCTGCTTTCAGTGTGATGAAAATTCTTCGTCATGGAAGCTTGCTGGAGAACATCTGTAATGTGCGAATACATTTCTAAGTGATCAGCTTTTTTTCTATATAAATGTAGAGCACTCAAGAAACGTTAGATTTGTTTTAAAATTATTTACTTATTTATTTAGCTTAATTACTTCAAGTATTTCAGGTTGTATGAGACGTTTTTATGTAGTGGTGTTATGATTTTATTGAATGCCAGAAAATTCAAGCCACTGGTTAGTTATTCTAATAGTTTTCTTGATGTTAACTGACAGGCACAATAAGGCACAAAACCCCAGTTTGTTATCATAGGTAACTATTAGGAATAAGTGTACCCTATAGAAAATTGGATAACCTGAGCAGCCAGCTCTATTTGTTTCATACCTTCTGTATTATGGATTACTTACTAAAAATCAGTGCTGCCATGTTGCAGGATTTGTACTGCTCTGCTTTCTCAGCCTGACTTATATGTTTATGTATTAAAGTTGCATAGGGAAAGCAACAGAAAAAATGCATTGACAAGCTGAAGAAGGCAATGTGCTATTTGTTGGGATTTATCACCAAATGAAGGATTGTTTTCAGAACAAATGGTTGTTGATTCTTTTTTTGAGATTTGTTTTGTTTTCGTCTACTCTGATTGCCTAAACAGCTTGATATCTCATGGGAAATGCCACCCTTTTGACTTCAAGCTCTTCAGCAATATCTGTTTCTTCTGTTCTGCTAAAGTGCCATTGCCAGAATTGTGCATACCTACTTTTTTAGTCTGGAGATTACACAACTGTATCCTTCTTGTACCCATTTTTAAGAACCCAAGAATATCGTATAATGAAAGTTGTATATCCGGTGGTAGGTTTGTGAATAATAAATCTTGCAATGAAAGACAACTTGAAAGATTGTTGGGTCTAAAACAAAAAGTAACTCTGAGTAGGAAAAGTTTTTTTTTTTGTTTTTTTTTTGTTTGTTTGTTTGTTTGTTTTTAATAGCGACTGATGCAAATGAAAATATTTTATTGTAGGTGTATTGAACCTGTGATGTCACAGTTTTCTAGTGGTGTGTGTGTGTGTGCGCACACACAGGTGCATATGTGTGTATGTTTCTGTTTTGTTTTCATTGAACTCCCAGGAAGAGGTTTAAACATGAAGGCAAAACTTTTAAACTTTAGCATGGCTAAATATAAAGCAAAGCTGCCATTTTTTTTTCTTTTTTGTGCCTCCATCTAGCTCTGTCACTTAATTTAAAAAAAAAAAAGAAAGATACAATTTAACCATAGGAGAGCTAATAGTGTGAAAAAAAAAACCCTGATGAATTTTGTTTCCGCAGCACGATAATATCAAAGATTTAAGAAACAAATTTGCCAGCCTCGGCGAGAACTCTCTGGTAACAGCATAAATGTCTGTGTTGGTTTGCTTTTGATTTAAAGGTTTTCTTCATTCATTTAAATGCATTTCTCTTTTTCCCTCTTCTTTTTTCTTTTAATTTATTATTCATACCCTCTATATAGCAAGCCTTCATTTTTTAAACCTCTTCCATCTTCCAATGTCTTTTTTTCTGTAATTTTGATGGAAAGTTTATGGCAGCAAAGCTGTCATTCTGGCTACTTCTGCTGCAGCTGTTCCTGCTTTTAGGTCATACATGTTTTGGGCGTTGTGTTTTTGGACATGATACTAACTGATTGTGTCATGTTCCTGTTGAGTAAGCTTTCTACCACGCCATCTGATGGACTCACTGTCATAGGGCTCTATGCAACGTCCATTTTGCAACTTATACTGCTTAGTCATCCTCAATTCTCCAGCAGACTTCAATTAATTTTGTGAAACTTTAAATTCATCTGGAGTTAACTGTGCCTTTATGTTTGCTCCTTATGCTCTTCTTTGTTGTTTTTTTTTTAGTAGTAGTTTAAATTATAAAGAACAAACTTCACCATTGCTCAAGCAGTGCCATGCAGTATTGTTTGTTGCCGCTATAGGATGTGAAATATAAAAGCACAGTGCATTCTGTCAAATACTCTTTTTGTAGGGTGGGCAATCTGTATTGTGTTGTAATGAGAAGTTGTGCAAAAAAATGTGAAATGCTTTGGTTACTGTGGTATTCAGCAAGAACTTGCAACTCAAGAGCCATATGCTGAGCAGTATTAAGTTATGGTCCCACTGTAGAAGATTACTGAGTGTCAACTGTTGCACATATGTGCAAGTTTTATATACGCAGTATATATGGAATGAATATGGGCTTTGAACTAACCTAATTATTTACAATTGAAATAACTCTTTTCAGATAAACTACTGAAAACACATTAAAGAAAAATACCAAGGGATAATATTTCTTGAACATGTTAAATGTTGGCTAGCACTGTCTGTATTAAGTTGGTCCATGATGTTGCCATAGAGCCCATATACTAAGAGAAAACAAAGAACCTGAAGTTTTCATCTTAAATGACTGGAATTTTTATTCAGGAAAAAGAAATGGAAAAGCAAAAACTTCTGTATCAGCAAGCCAGACTGCATGACCGGGGTGCTGCTGAGATGGTTCTTCAGACAATCAGTGCTAGTAAAGGTAATTTTTTTTTTTAAATTGATTTCATATTTCTGATGAACTTTGAAATTGCAGTTTTTAAAAAGTGCTCACAAAGGTCTTAACTCAAGCTAGCTAGCATGAAACGTACTGTTTTACAAGAGAAACAGGAATGTCCCTACTGATACCTGCCATTAAAGTCAGTGCATGGATAAGTTAATAGAACATTCTCATTTTAAAGTGTGATCTAAAATTATATTTTATGATTTTAAGGTGAGATGGGACCAATGGTTGCAGCTACCCTGAAACTTGGGATTGCCATCTTAAATGGAGGAAATTCTACTGTTCAGCAGGTACAGTATTCATCTATTTTCACTCATTCTAGTCAGTACAGAACTTCATAAAAAACGTCCTTATTATCATAATGAATTTTGTAGTAAGACTATTTTCAAGTGCTCTTTGTACTCTTAACGTCATCCCCAGAAGAAAACAGTTTACAAAATAATACCTTGTTTGTTAGATATATTCTTTTTATCTATATACATAATTAATCTGCAGAATGCAAGGCTAAAATAAATGTTTTTCAGTTTGTCTGGAATGGAAAAACTTTGTTAAATTGTTATGTCTTATGAAGAATTTTGTGAAATAATTTCTGAGGGGAATTTGCTATTGTCTTGAGACAGCAGGGAAAAATTGCTGGTTTCAGTATTCACAGAGGAATTTTTACACATCAAAAGTCCTTAGCTTATACCTTGGACAGTGTTTTTGATAAAAGCAGAGAACTGAAACCTGATTTGTTAGTTTATGATCACATAATGTAGTGAGCAGAGGGGGGCAAGTCTTGTATTTTGACAGTATTCTGTATTGTTGAAGAGAAGTGCCTCACACAGGCTACATTCACTGTTCTGTAGTAGTTCAAGATTCCTTAGTCTGGAAAGTTTCAGCCTTGCCATTACTACATTGCTGTGGGGTGATTTCAAGGAATACAGGAAACTGGAAATAGTTAGGCTCCTCTGTTAGCCATTGAAGAAGTCGACAAAAGCCAAAAAGACAACAATTTCTGAGGCTTTCATTTCCAGAAAGTGACTTGAAAGTACACAAATTATCTAGAAAATTATCTATTTGAACATTTGCCAGTTCTTCGTATTGTCCTGACAGTAAATGACTTAGAAAAATTATAATGTGTATATAATTATTTAATCTGAATTTAAAAAACAACAGTTTATTTTTTTAAAATAAAAACAAAAAATTGTTAAGGTTTTTAATCAGAATGCAGGACAGTTATGAATCTGGTTAATATAATAATCCTTGTAGTCTAAGTTACATATATATATAAAATAAAAGCATCAATAGCATAGTAAGAATTGCTGTTTTTCAATTGCCTCATTTCTACTCCTTTCCTCAGGTGTTATGTTCACCTTTCCAATTTTTCTTTGGGCCCTAGCATGAACTCCTCAGTTCCTTGGGAATAATGGCAGGGGCAGAGGAAGGCATGTGGAAGTAATTTCAAAAAGTCATCCTCATTTGGCGTTCTTTACTACAATTAGTTTTCTATTGATGGTGTGGGTTCTTTTTCCACCATCTTGGATCTATGTAAGGTTGTGATAATACATTATGTTGTGTCTGATTTTTTTTTTTCTTTTTCGTTGGACTTTGCTTATTACCTTTTTTTCCTATTATTTTTGTTACTTGTAAAAAAAGTTTTATCTCATTCATGAAGTGAATTCTTACAGAATCACAGAATCGCAGAATGGCCCGGGTTGGAAGGGACCTCAAGGATCATGAATCTCCAACCCCCTACCACAGGCAGGGCCACCAACCTCCCCATTTAATACTAGACCAGGCTGCCCAGGGCCCCATCCAGTCTGGCCTTGAACACTACCAGGGATGGGGCATCCACAACCTCTCTGGGCAGCCTGTTCCAGTACCTCACCACTCTCATTCCAGCTGAAATTGATCTTTGAGCACTGTGATTTTTTTTCACATCTGGGCCTCTGGTTTGATCCTGTATCTTCACCTGACAGCATATTCATTCCAGAATCAGTGAATAAATTCTTGTTATTGTAATCTATTATCAGAAGAGTAGTACTGATTACACTGCAGCTGTAAAACAAATGTGAAAACACTCCTCTGACTACTGATGTGCTATTGCATCTAAAATAAGCTAAAATAAATTAAGGCCATGACAATCCCAGTCTGGTGCTGAAATAGTAGTGAACAGAAATGTATTGCTGACTAGTAGTAAGATCCTCTTTATAATCAACACAAAAAAATCTGCTGACTGATTTGACTTTATTTTCCACGTTTTAAGGAGAAGTAAACAAAATGGTTGTCTTTTTTCTTTCAAGGATTTGGGCTTTAAATGTTTTTTATTTCTGACACCTGCGCTTTTCTCAGCAAGACTCTTATTATGTAATTTGTAAATATTAGAGATGTTTCAAAAAACCAATATCACTAGCAATCTAGAATCAATATAGTATTATGTAAACTAGAATAATGCGTAGTGTATGTATTAATTCCCTGCATGTGTGATCTGTTTTCACTGCAGAAAATGCTTGACTACCTCAAGGATAAGAAAGACGTGGGTTTCTTTCAGAGTCTTGCTGGTCTTATGCAGTCCTGTAGGTAAGAAAATATCGACTTTAAAAATTCATTATTTTATATTTAGGTTTTATTCTACAGGATATATTCTTTTAAAAAGAATCGGATTTTTTTTCTCTAACAATACCCAGAGAGTGCCATGTGCTGGATTCAGGATAGAGGACAGTATGGTATAAAAATCTTCATATTATATCAATCTGCCTTAGTTAATAATTTGTTTTCAGATATTTTTATGAAACTTATGCCTGCTTGAGATATACCAAAAAAACAATTCCAAATTTAGGTGCATTCTTAAGGAGTGAATTCTTAACTCTGAAGATGTCCTGTAATTCTTCAGAGACCTGGTTAATGATCATTGTTAAGTAATCATAAAGATTTTGGGAAACCCCAGTTTTGTAAGAAGAATTAATAGAATTTTAGTGTGCAGAAAAAGGCATAGAATACTGTTTTAATAAACTGAAGACGTACCATGTTTTTTTGTTCATTTCTGCTTCTTGACATGTTATGTGTTGATTATATGTATTTAAATATTTAAATAGACTATTTATAAACCATATTAATAAATAATGTATTAATGACATAAAATATAAATAAAAAGACAGCCTTCTGTCATGTCACTCTGCGATATCCTGTTTCTCGTAACACCAACCTTGGCAGAGTTTCATCTTGAATTCAGTTAGATTGGAATTCATCAACGTTCATTTGATTTTTCTACACTTTCTTGCTTATGAAAAAGAAATGTTAATGGCAAGCTAACATGGTAAGCAGTAAAAGTCCGAACCTTTAAATGCACAGATGGAAATCTGTTAAGAGTACAAATTCCTTACATCCAGATAACTGAGTACAGATGCCCTTTTGGCATCTTCAATTTTTCAGAGTGTGAAGGGAGGGAGAGGTGAACTTGAAATGACTTGGATTCTTCTGAAGATTTCTTCTTGGGGTTAGTCATTTGGACTATAATATGAAAGCAGTCAATAATGTGGCTTCTTTGCAGCCTCTGAAAATGAGTGTGTGTGCGTGTGTATATATATATATGCATGTGTGTATATATATATGCTTGTGATCTTTTTTTTGATCGATTATGAAAAACTAAATTGTACTGCCATTTCCAGGGCAAAAGCATGTTAAGCTGAGTTTTGTAATCTTATAGCAGACGGGTATAGTAAGCCACTGAAATATGTCTTTTTGACACTAATATGATTATATGCTTAAATGAAATCATAAATCCTTCTCTGTCTTTCAAAAAATAAAATACTACATATATTTAATTAATCTCCGAACAAATACACTTTTTCTCATTTCAGTGTTCTTGATCTAAATGCATTTGAACGTCAAAACAAAGCAGAAGGCCTTGGCATGGTGACTGAAGAGGGATCAGGTAATAATTTGACAGAAATGATCTGTGAACTTTTTCTTCTACATTTTGTAGAAGAAAAATTGAAAGAAACCTTTAAATATGTGTCTAGAGTCTGAAGCTAAGATGTGATATCTAGAAGTATTTTATATAAAATTGGTCTGTTTAAGCCCATATTTGTTAATAGTAAATAAGTTTCAGTACTGTCTCAAAGGAGGCTTACCCATCATTTTGAAGAAGTGAAGAAACTACATTCAAAGTTGAAAGGAGATTCTAGTTACAAACAATGTTTATGCGTGTATAACATTTCAGAAGTCCTTAACCAGTTTCAGCATAAAATGAAATTAAAAGTTCCCACCTGATTTCTTAAATTGATTTGACCAGAATTTAAACAATTTAGTTAAACAATAGGTTAAATAGTAGAGGTCAAGAAAACTCTATTTGCTGTTTGGAAAAAAGTCTTCTGGGAAAGCTGCTTCTTTGAAATAAGCATTTCTGTTGGTCTGTGGTAAAATATTTAAAAAAAAAAAAAAAAAAAAAAAGCTTCACTTTTGACTGTACAACTTCAGCTTTCTACCCTCTGTGTTGTCAGTTCACTGTCGGTTTCTTTCTTCTGTTTCACAGTAAGTTCTTTGATTACCTTCCTATGTTGTCTGGAACAATTAGTCTCATTTTTACCCTGACTATTAGGGCTACCAAAGCACAATTTCTCCCCTTATGTACAACATTTTTTACAGTGTATTTTTGTGTTTGAATCCTACAGTGACCAAATCTTTTAACATGTTTTTATCTTAAAAACAAGGTAAAAAAGCTTGACTGCATAATCGTCATTGCATTTTGGGGCTCATGGATCATACCTGCAACACTTCATATCTCATTAGCTATTGTGCCTGTAACTCTTTTATGTAGCATATTTCCTGACTATTCAATTGCTTGTATCAAAATCAGTATCATAGAATATTAAATTTGGCTGAATTATTTCAAGACTGATAATAAAATGCTGTTTCTCCAAAGGTGCTCCGAAGTAAAATTATAGGTTAAATATAGACTACTAGATTTAAGTGAGTAAACAAAATACAGTGAACTCAAATGGCTAAGCTTTAGTCATGTGACTGTAAATTGAACACTGTCATACAAGTTTTTGACCATTACTTTCATATTTTACTGAAAAATATTTTACACAATGCTTTAAGCTTTCGGACAATATTTCTATTACTAAACTTTTATTTATAATTTGAATTGTAAGATGAATAACTACCTCTGTTTCTAGAAATTCCTGCTATTGAATGCAAATATAAATAATTATTTGAACATTGCATAATTAACTCTACTAATGCTAGAGCATTTTTGTTCTTCCTCATTTCAGGGATTTTTTGTTGTTTTTTTTTCTGTTTATTTGATCCTTACATTTTAGTATAGTACTAATTTTGCCAAAATAAGTACTAAATCAATTCTGTATTTGCTGAAAACAATTTATCAATTTTTTCTTTTTTTTCTTGTTTCCTTTTCATTGAACTAAATGTCCTCCCTTCCTCAGTCATCACTCATGAGCGTGGTAATTATTAAACACAACTGCATTTTCTTTATTTTTTCTGTTGTTAGCTTTGTGTCAGCACTGTACAGCTCCTGAACACCAATAGATTTTTTTTTTGTTCCTGTAAGAGTGTTAAACCAGTGGTTCTCTCCTATTATTATTATAATTATGTATTCTAAAATTTTTAATTTTTGCATCAACTCTCCCTGCTTTGTTCTTCCTTCCTTTCTCAGAATTTGCACAGTAACTGGCATGCTAGATGTAAGAGCAGCAAGCTTTTTTAAACTTTTTTTTCATTTCTTTTTATTTTAGCAATCCCAGTATTGCCATGGATGAATGTTTAAAAAAAAAAAAAAAAACAAAACCCAAAAAGTGTACCTCTACATACACCAAGTCTCGTGCTATAGTCCTCCTGTAGTATTTATGTTGTGTTTTGAATGTAGCTTTATTGCTGCATTGGTTTGTGCAAACACAGGAAATCAGTGGTGGATCCAGTGAGGATTTGAGGGTGGTTAGTGGGGAGAGGACTTGCCACTGGCTAGGTTTATCTAATGTGGTCAGGAGTTGATACCAGGAAGAGGTAGTTCTTCTCTAATTTAGAGGTATAAGCTCATCTTTGCTCTGAAAACTACTTGATTCAATGTTCCTGTACCTCAACAGTACTCTAAAATACTGTAAAATGTCTTATAAGAGTAGTTGACATGAGATGTTACCATCAACCATGAGAACTAAGATTTTAAATAAAATATGTATATGCCTTTCAACAGAAACACTAGGCTCAAGCATATCAGATGTCTTTTGATCAGCAAAATGTTGAAGGAAGAAGGAATCTCAATTTTTTGGCAAACTAACAGAATTCTACAGTTAGAATCATGTGTTTTGGTTTTCTTTGTTATTGACAAGCAGCAACAGCAATGTCAAGATACAGTAATTACGCTATGCCAAAATTTTCTTAAAGCAAAGGAATAATACTTACTAACATTTACTTTTTGATAGGCTATTATTCAGTTATTGGAAATTCAAGAAAACAACAGCAAAGCCAAATCAAAAAAAGGTTTCTTATTTTCTTCTTAGAGTTACTCTATTCTTGATATTATGATCCCTTCAAATAATACTATTTTCTGTATTATAAAGCACACTTTTTTCAATTCATTGAAAAGAAATTTACTTAAGAGCTGTCTACTGCTGGTATTAAGACCTGATAGCATTACAAAAGCCCAGCCAGTGCCTGTTTGTGGAAACTCCTGTGGTGAACAGTTCTCAGGTATCCTAGATTTTATAGGATACATGACATCGTATGTCTATTTGCAATCATATGAATAGCCACCTGGAAAATATTTCCAAGGAAATACCAATGACAGATGTGGAACTTTCTCCCGTTCTTTTTCTTCAAGGGAGATACTTATTCTATGAGTAACAAATTACTCCTCATTGACAATCGTTTTATTAATTACCAAGGGAATGGCATAATGTAAAATGTGCATTGTGGCCTGTTTCTCATGTCTTCTGAATCTGGCACAGAAGCATATTAATGAATAACTGTAATTGAGTTTACTACATGTAAGTCTGAAATTATTCTTGCCAAATTCAAAGAAAGACTACTGTTTACTCATACAGTCATGTTTTCATGAAGGGCAATGCTATATAAAAGTTTGTTTCTGGTCCCACATCAACTTCGGCAATAGACAGAAAGCCCTATACTTAGTCAACATGGATTTGAGATTCATTGCTCTATTCCAACTGTTTCTTTGTGCTGTCCACGTTTTAAGCTCCTTGTCCTGGTATTCCTCTGACTGGTACTACCTTCCCTTTCCAAACCCTGGAACCCCCACTGGTAAAAACATCAATGGTTCTTTTGCAAATGTGTTTCTTTCTTGTTCTTGTGATGTACTCAATGTTGTTTCTTCTGTATGTATTCTGTTTTGATTTGATTGTTTGTTTCCTTTTCGGGGAAAAAAAAAAAAGAAAAAAGAAAAAAGAAAAAAGAAAAAAAAAAAGAGGATTCAAAACCAAACCAGTGTATAAATGCTTATTATCTTGTGATGGTTTTTCATTTTTTATTTAACACTCATACTCCGTCATTTCACTGTGAGTCAAAATATTCTTGAAAGTGCAGTGTTTTTTAAATGCCTTGCTTTCTGTTTCATATCACATGGAAAGTTTATGCTTAGTTAAATTTGGTAGGCGGTGTTCTAGAAAGATATTTTTAATTTTTAATTATTTTAAGAACTCATAAAGAAACTTGTGTATGTTAAGATGGAATTATTTTTCTTCTGATTGTAATTCACAATCAGGATGAACCTACTTCTGTGCATGTTGCTTGTAGTTTAAAATTCCCTGCTCTCTGAATAGCTATGAGAGCGTTCGTTTTAAATTTCTGTTTTCAATGAAATGTGTTAAATATATCTGGCGAATTGTACAGATAGAAAATAACAACAAGGATAGTTGTGACTGTCTCTGCTCGGTGCAGCAGAGTTGGACCAGATGGCCTTTGAAGATCCCTTGCAACTCAAACCTATCAATGTTCATTCTGTGATCACTGAAACTCATCTAGAATTTAAACAAAACTTCCCTGAAGCCCTTCCCTGAAACAGTAATACCTTTCCAGTCTTTTAGGTATTGTAATGAAAAGTATTTCTCCAAGTTTTTTATCTGAAGAATTTTTAATGTAGCTAAACCAAGTAACTCTCTGTAATAGACATAATTATCCCAGCTTATGGTTTGAGTTATGTGAAAAGGTGAATAAGTTCCCAGGTGAGCAACATGACAGTTGATAGGGAAATTTCACATCTGAAATTTTAGTCATTTTGATTTCCCATGCCATTTTATTATTTTGCTTTGTCTTAAAGAGAACACTGCTAGTATATTGAATATTGCTAGTATATATATACAAACATAACGTACCAGTCTTTCACTGATACAATTTGTAGTAATATTATTGTTTTTACTGCTCTCAGCAGTGTCTTCAATGGATATAATGCTAATATATTGGACTACAAACTTCTGAAATTCTAGACTGGTTTTAGACTAACCTTTTTATGTCTAAATTAATGTAAGAATAAATTTCAATTGCATTTAACTGATACTGAATTTGTAAGACATCTTTAAAATATTAACATGAAAATAGAAATTTCAAGCGGACCATTTATATTGCTTTGCACCATATTTGACAATCTTTGTCACGCGCTGCTGTGTCACTTATGGAACCGGGTTAGTTGATTTCCTCCTTCAGAAAGAAGTCTTGAAACTTTTCAGACAGGGAAAGAACATTTAAGCTGAAAGAGTTAGCTTACTACCATAATACTATCTGATGGCAAAACTCTTGTTTTCTTTATTCATAATTAATACTGGCAAGATTTACATCTTTCCTGAATAGGACTATTTCTTAAATAAGTAACAACAAATCCAAACCTCACTTTTAATTTTAAATAAAACCTATGATTCAGCAGTAATTATTTCAGGTTAAATTATTCAAGAAATCATACTGAAAACGGCAATTTTTAAACAGGTAAAACTCACAAGTATAATCTAGATTAATGTCTAGGTTATAATCTTTTAGATGAATGCTGTCAAGTTTAACTTAACACCCCAAATTTTCTGTCATGTGTTGCAAACAGTAACTCTGACACACATGTAGAGATAATGTAATTTTAACATTTCAATTTACTTTTCAGAGTATGAATTTTTTTTTTTTATTGTTTTATTTCTCCCCAGTTGAACAGTATTAGTAGGTTTTCAGGTAGCTTTTTCATATAACAAGAAGTTACTGTCTCCCCAGTAATACTGTCAGTAAATTGTTGTGCTTTTTTTTAATTAGAAAAACTGTATTTTTATTTTTAGCTATTAATATTGTATTGTGACTTTTTTTTCTTTGTAAGTTTTCAGAAGGCTTATTATAATCAAGTATTATTTTAGCATTGAATTTGATCTGATAGTTAAGGGTGTGTTATTAAATTGATTGGAAATGATGCAAAATGCTTTGTAATGAAGACAGTGAGAGAATATATGAGGGCTATTTTCATCTGTTAATTACATGAAATCAGTAAATAAGCCTTTGTTCTCTGACATAGTTCCACAACATGGTTTTCTAAGTTCATTGTAATTCTCTGTAGCCTACATTGCAGTGGTATTTTCTACATTTATATTATTGTTTTTGAATCAGTGTTTGCATTTAGAAGGGGCACTTAAGTAGCCTGACTTCAGAGAAGTGGTTCTTGGTGAGAAAATCTGTGCTTTTCTTTTTTGAATTAGATTCTTGAAGTGTCAAAGGCATGCAGTACACAGAATCCAATGCAATATTATCAGTAAGAATAAATTTACTGTGAGAAATCTTTGTTCTTGCTTAGCTACCTTCAAAAAGAAGTTCTGATCCTTTCTGGAAGATGGATGTATCAATATTTCTGAGTAATAAAAGTCAAATGTGTTCCACAAAGGCTATTAATTATAAACAATCAAGCAATAACAAAATAGAGAATTATCAAACTTGGACACATGCACTTTCAAGCAAACAGACATATTTCATTCTTTCAATCAAACTTATTTTCATTTCCTGTATAGTTATACTTCTGTTCCTATACATCACAAACACAGGATATCACTTTTTCCAAAACTACACACATAAATTTTTTCATGTGTGTAGTCATACCATTTACAAACGACATGAGCAATGGCAGCATTTAGACTATTTTAACATAAGTGTAAGAAAGTATGTGCCAGAATATACATCATATCAACAAAGACTAAAGAGGACAGTGTCAGGACAACCTGAGCCATGTTTTATGCAGTGTGCATATTTGTAAGTACATTTTCTAAATGAATGTTTGTGTGAAGTGGCATGAACTTGTGCGTGCAGCAGCAAAGGTTTCTTAGATTTTATAGAAAGAAGTGAATCTGCACTTCAATTCTGTAGTTTCCAACAAGGCACCTCTCTCAGTCTGTAAGTAACATCTGAAAAATAAAACTCCTGACAATATCGACATTGGTTTTAGTCAGAATTTAGTCAGCTGTAAAAATGGATAACTAGCATTATTTTAAATCTTTGTATGCCCAAGCTGTTAGAAGAAGTGCTTTTTATTTATTATTTACTTTAAAACAGAGAAAAAGATTATTTTCAAAAGGATTAACTTTTTCAGCATATGTGAGATTGCATACATGCAATTTGATTTTGCAGAATTGTCCAATAACTTGTATTCATTTTTGATTTCTCTATGGTACAGCTGAATAAAATGCGCTCCCAAACCTTTTAAATATTAAATATGGGATTTTTTTTATATCATTTATGAATTCTACTGGGTGTACTAATAGCCAGAAGATAAGCTCTCCATGATCTCATACATGTAATCGTTTTAAATTGAGACTTTCTGTTTTTCCTGTAGTTCTGAAAACTGTGAATTGATGAGAGGTCAAGGAAAAAAAAAAGAGGTTTAAAAATATTGTAACTCACTCTGTAATCTTGTCCATGCAAATGACTTTGATTCAGTGATGTCTTTATATGTAAAAAACACAGTTGTGCCCTTTATGAATTTAATTTTGCAAGCTGTGGATATATCAACCATTTTCTCTGCAGGTCTACATTTTTTCATCCTTCCATTTTGCTATCTAAAAATAACACTTGGCTATATATTCAAATCATGTATATTCTCAAAGAAAATAAGTTTAGTCCAATTTTATTTCCATATGCATTCCAAATACTTGTTTGAAGTCCTAAAAGGGGGATTTCTTGCAGAACGTTTATTTGTTTTAATCACAAATATTATCTTATCTTTTATTGGCTGCTGTTCTACCTTTTTCGCAGTTGTGATTGTTTTCACTGACGAATTTTTTTTCATCTCATCTCACTTCAGTGTACACAGTTAACTGTAGGTGTTGAAATAATTGAAATAGTGTTGTTTTAATACAAGGCGTACTAGTGTTCTGTTGTCCATTGAAGAATCATGAAAATTGTTTTGAGATTTACACTTAGGATATTGTCTGTCTAACAAAAAATGAACTTAAGGACCTAAGTCAGTGAAGCACATAGGCATTTGTTCTAGTTCATCGTAAGTTTCTTGCTTTATTTTGTCAAGGGAAACAAAAGCCCAAGATCCATTTTATGTCAGCAGCAGCAAATAGATACTAAATCCTGTCTAAATGATTATTGAGAATGCAGATAGCTATAAGTTTCCTGGGTTATTCTAAGATATTTTAAAATCTTATCATTTGTTTGAGGAATGATTTTCATTACCGTTCAATTAATTCTCTTTTTAATTACTTTGTTTTTTGATGAATGGTCATCTGTCCTAACCTTTGTTTGTAACGCAGTGTTCATGCCTAGAATAATCAAACATGATTGTAAATCGTGGATTATTTCTAAAATGTTGCCATGCTCATGCTGCCATATTTATAAATCCAAAGTTGTTTTTTTTGTTTTTTTTTTTTTCTAAATTAAGACTTTTTTAAACAAACTATCTGTCAAGCACAAGTCATATGTGCTTCAGGTAGATTGGATGCTATAAATTTTCTCTTTCCTTCTTCCTTAAAATAAAATATGGAGATTTTCTGCAGGGAGCATGCTGTATTAGCTGTCAGCCTGTGATAATCTGTGCTTCCCATCTGGACTTTCTGCAGGAGAAAAGGTGATGCAGGATGATGAGTTCACCTGTGACCTCTTTCGCTTTCTTCAATTGCTTTGTGAAGGACACAATTCAGGTTTGTGGGCAACCTTCCAGATAAGCCAAGGTGGCACTAACTTAAAGATAACTAAAGATAAAAGCTCTTCACTGCTGTAAATTGGGCAGTCTTCATGAAATATTACATAATTTAGTGAAGCTGCTAGACAGATGGAAAAGAAAAATACTTATATGTGATAAAATATCAGGCTGTTTAATCCGTTTAATCTTTGTAGAAAAGGCACTGGTTTCCAAACTGATGAATTTTCAGTCTTGACCTGACTGGAAAAGATAAACAATATAGGGAAATGCATGTGATTTGTAATTTCTAGCCAGTGATTGAGGGGAGAAAATAATTTGCATTAACCGTTGGACATATTTATGACCCTGCAATCAGGAATTGTATAAATATGAGACTTGATTTCATTGTCATTGTCATTTTCATTTGCAAAATATATATTAGGCGTCATTCTCTTGGTATTGATGGAATTCTAAGGATGTAAAATTAGTCATAAATATGGCCAAATTAAATTTCTCCAGATGAAAAATAAAATCAAATTCCTGGTTTATGTTTTGCCGATAAATTTATATGGTCTCTGCAATAAAATGCTGAAACTCTTAAATACAATTAGTGGAAAAATAAAAATCCATTCCTTTAAGGCATACTTTCCTATATAATATTTAATCAGAATTTAATTAGCAATAATTCTGTAAATTTTGCACTTAAATTTAAACTAAAACTTTTATTTGAAATTTTAGATTTTCAGAATTACCTGAGAACTCAGACTGGTAACAACACAACTGTTAATATTATCATTTCCACTGTGGATTACTTATTGAGAGTTCAGGTAGGTCAACTTCTATACTAATTAAGTAGATGACAAAGATGACTAGTATTTGTTCAGCATTTACCATCACACTTTTTATGTATTTTGATCATAAGGTAGACTGTTATATGCAGAAACTCAGAATTTTTAAATTTCTTCGGAATTTCCTTCAGTGGTAAGTAATTTTTTGCAACAGCAAAGATCAAACTTCATCCTTAAAGCACTGCTCTGCCATAAAGGACATGGAGGTACTGAAAATAAGCCGGCAATGTGCCCTGGCAGCCCAGAAAACCAACCATATCCTGTGCTGCATCTAGCCAGCAAGTCAAGAGTGGTGATCCTACCCTTCTACTCTGTGCAGATGAGACCTTACTAGGAGTACTGTGTCCAGATGTAGAGTCCTCGGAACAGGAGAGATGTGGAGCTATTGTAGCATGTCCAGAGGACGGGCACAAAAATGATCAAGGGAATGGGATGCTTACCCTTTGTGGACAGGCTAAGAGAGCTGGGGCTGCTCAGACTGGAGAAGAGAAGGCTCCTGGGAGATCTGAGAGTGAGATCTGAGATTCTCAGTATCTAAAAAGGTTCTAAAAGAAAGAAGGGGATAGACACTTTAGCAAGGTCTGTTGTGATAAGACAAGGGGAGTGGTTTGAAACTAAACTAGGGGAGGTTTAGATTGAATATAAGAAGGCTTTTTTTTTTTTTTTTTTTTTTTTTTTTAAACGGTAAGGGTGGTCAGACACTGGAATAGGTTGCCCAGAGAGGTAGTAGAGGATATCCCATCCCTGGAGACAGACAAGGTCAGGCTGGATGTGACTCTGGGCAGCCTCATCTAGCTCTAGGTTTCCTTGTTCACTGCAGAGGAGTTGGACTAGATGACCTATAAGAGTTCCTTCCAACTCAAATGATTCTGTGATGCAGTGCATGCAGAAGGTAGGTAGGTGCTAATTGCACAGATCAATGGATACAATTGTTGACTGACTCCAGATTCAGCCAACTTTGTCATCCATATATTGATTATTTTACAACTGTTTTGTTACATGCATGGCACCAAGTGAAACATGAGAATAGTTCATCATTTCCTAATGGATGTGTGTTGGGGTAAGGGGGAGGAGGAAAGCAGAAGCTAATTTAAAAATCTTTCAAGCATCTACTTTGAAGTTTATCCTTAATCTTTAAATATGAAAGCTTACCATTATTACTGGTAATGGTTAATCACTATATGTGATACTTAATCAGCTTTGTTTCATTTTATTTATCTAGCTAAATTTTCTCGTAACCATTTATATATGGTGGCTATGAATTCCAATCTATTAAAATAAGTATTCTTTAAATTACTGCTGCTATCAGTGTTGCTGTTTATCTTTACACACTCTGTAGAAGTTGTGGGGATAATACAGCAATTTCTATTCCATTCTTTCTTTGTTGAAAGTTTCATGAGGTTTTCTTTGGGGAAGACAGAAGACAGAAACAGGCATCTTGCATACAAAACTACATTTGTTCCCTCTACTGAATGGGTATCAAGCACAGAGTATAAATAGAGATTCTTTCATGAGCAGCATGCAGCATTACAGTAATATTGTGTCCTCCTGTTCAGAATGTGAACAGTTTTATTTCTAAGAGCAGATGGCAACCAATCTCATTCCATTTTTTTTCCTTTTTTTATAGTTTTTCTTTTTGTCAATTCATTATTGTTCATTATTGCTATCAGTTCCCTTAAGATGAAAATTCTTAAAGTAATGCTTGACAAACTGTGAAGGATCATTTAAAAACATAAGCTAATTACTTTTCAGAGCTATAATCCTAGCTAATATTTTTCAAATTTGATGAAGAATTGATTAGAGAAACTTTGATTGTGTAATCTCTTTGTGCTTCTCACAACTGTCTTTAGGAGTCAATTAGTGATTTCTACTGGTATTATTCTGGGAAGGATGTTATTGATGAACAAGGGCAACGAAATTTTTCCAAAGCCATCCAGGTTGCAAAACAAGTTTTCAATACTCTCACGGAGTACATCCAGGTAAAATATTTCATTATACTTTTATGGATTTGTAAGAAAATGAATAATGCTTTAGATATAAAAATAATGTAGGAAAAATGAAGCTTGGGTAGGGATATAAAATAGATGAAATTGTACTTCAAAATGATTTTAGGGCATTTATTCAAATAAGAAGTTTTGCATTACTGGCATTGCTCTTTTGGGGCCTTAATAATTCAGACAAATTTACACATATTAGTAAATAATTCTGTGATAGTAGGGTGGATTTTTAAATTAATTATTTCTGAGGCAGCTTTTATTTCCTTGCAACAAATAAAAAATGAAATGTTTCGCTGAATGATTGATCTCAAAATGTATTGAAAAAAATCTTGTACATATTATACTGAAGTGTGGTAACTTTGTGCTGAATAAATACGAGTAGCAGCAACTTACATGTGCTTACACGAGTTTTTTGTATACTTGTTTGGCAAATCACAAGAAATATTGTTAGCTAGTAAATATTTTATGTGCTATTGTCTGAGGTTTCAAAAGATTTTGGAATCTTGTTTTTTGGAAGTTGGAATTTTTGGAATAATATTTCTTAAGACTGTGTTTTACAAGTAGATTTGCTGGAAAAAAGCCAAACCAACAGATCAGGAATCCTAGTCTGTAATCTATTATAACAATTTTGCATCTGTACTGTATGAGATTACTTCTAATTTACAAGTACATCAGCTTGAAAATTTGAACTCCTCTAACATTTGTAGTTTAAAGTTGTGAATAGCTATCCTATACTTTTTGTTCTTCTATATTGTTAATTGGTGCTTGGCTAAAGCAGGGTCAGGATGGCTATTAGCAATTGGCTTTGCTCATGGTTCACGATGTTATGAAATAAGTAATTCTATTTATGCTTCTTTTTTCAAAGCATTTTTTAAATGACAGGCCCCTACTTATACCTCTCTCTTTGTTTTTGTTTTTTAAATTGAGTTTCTTACAGATAAAACCTGCTTTATTTTTTTCTCTTTTTGCAATTTAAAAACAGGGGCCATGTACTGGGAATCAGCAAAGTCTGGCACACAGCAGGCTATGGGATGCTGTAGTTGGTTTTCTTCATGTATTTGCTCACATGCAGATGAAGCTGTCTCAGGTATCTTTTTGTTTTTCCTTTTAAAGTTAATGGCTTTTTAGTAAAGATAAATTGTACTTGTTACTGTTTTGGAGTAAGTAATAACAGCAGTTGTTCGTGTAGATAAGAGGAAAAATAAAAAAGAGGTGAAATAATAAAAAAAAACATTTCAAGGTGTTAACTATGGAATTAATGTAGATGTGAATAGCATGCCTATAAAAGAAATACTGACCATGGTCTGAAAGCTGATTAAATGAAGCTGAAAATGAATCATATCACCTGAAATCAGGAAAAAAAAAAAAAAAAGACAACTTAGCCAGCTCCAGTGTTTCCTATCAAAGTTCTGCCTCCTTGTTTTCTTTGATTTTGCACAAGCCTTTCATGCAGGAACCGTCTTCCCTATTTAGGTGCTAAATAGGGAATCAAAGCAGACATCTAAGTCTTCTCTATTCTCAGTAGAGAAAAATTGCAATTAATCTTTAGAATGAGTAAATTGCTTTTGGATGTGAGTACTCATTTCATGAACTACAGAGTATGGAAGACTAGCACAGGCCGCTCTGAAGAGGACTGCAGTTAGAGAAGAAGAGTCCTATCCTTAAACTCTGTGTTTTTTGCTTCTTAATTTTTAAAAAGAATTCAGTTCACCTTATATTATACATTTTTATTCAAATGTAGTAATTCTCAGTTTTTTAAATTGATATTTTCTGAGAATAGTGTAATAATTATGAAAGAGTTTCAGTTGTTAAACAATAAAACTCTGAAGACTATGACGATTTGCTTATTTATTTATTTATAATGTAGATCAAGTGTTCATGAATGTGTTGTATTCTTTGAATGTGTTGTATAGTTGAAAATAATGTAGTTTAAATAATTTTCCTCCTTAGCCTTCAGATTTTACACCTCAAAAAAAAAAAACAAACACCTGACCTAAGTCAGTTAATTTCTTACTGCTACAGATCTCGATTCTTATGGTTAAATAGATGACACCTTCCAGTAGATGGCATAATATCGAAAACTGTTTTTCAAAGTAATGCATTGAATTTCTGCCTAAGTCTATTTCCAAATCTTTGTATATGCTGTCATGGTTTTGGAATATCTTTATTATATTTGTAATAGAAAAAAAAGTTAATGGTTGGGTAGGCCACAGTGGTGTGACTATTGTGCCTCCTTCCTGAACCACTAAAGCAGCATGCAAAGTGATGTATAAGCAGTTACAGACAGCCAAATATATGTAAGCTAATTGTTGATTAAAAAACTGATTTGATTATTAGCAAGATCTGGTTTCACAGCAATGACAAGTGTATGGTTTGAGCTGTGCCAGCATTAATTCATACTGTCTTTTAGCTACTACATCTAGAAAATGATACACACCCTACCACTCCATTCAAACCCAATGACCTTTGCTCAAAATGATTCATTGTTGTGTGCAGTTACTCACGCTGTTCTGCACTGTGACAGAAACATCTTGCTCCAAATGTATGATAAGTAGACACAATATCTTTCTCTTGTATGGAGCTCAAACTCTTAGCCTTTAGGAGCTTGTTTAGATCCTATTATAATCATGTGGCACTTTGAGCTCTATGTGCTGCTGCCATGATTGTTTTTGCAAGGCTTCTAGGTTGTGAACTTGATTATGTCAGCAGGAATGCTATTTTAGATGTCATTAATCATTACAGATGCATCATCTATGGGCTTGAGATACCCAGTTATTGCTTTATTGCTTTATTACCAGTCTCAATACTAATAACTGAATTTTTAAGTCTTACCTTCACAGGGTGATATCTGCATAAACATATATGAATGTCAAGGAAGTCAATAGACATCTTATTTATACGTTTGTGTTTATTATTTAGGATTCCAGTCAAATTGAATTACTGAAAGAATTAATGGATCTTCAGAAGGATATGGTTGTCATGTTGCTGTCTATGCTGGAAGGTAGGTAAAATTTAATGTTTTTGTTTTCTTTTACAGTTGTCTTGTTAATAGTTAGGTTTTTAATTTTCATGTGATAGCTGTCAGAGTAGTTAGGTCTTTAATTGCATGAGAGATTTCTATAGTGTATTTGATATCATTTCTGTTGTTTCTGCTTGTCACAACTGTGTAAAATCCATCTATATCAGAAGTTCTACTTTGTTTCTGTGAATTTGGCTTGTCTTTTGGCTTTAAGTGAGAAATTTTACTGTTGGAGTTGGAATCCTAAATTCTGTGAATTGAACAAATTATTTATAATTTTATTAACAGCTTTAATAGGTTACAATTATTTTTATAGTCATCTTGGCCATAAATAATAGACTTCAATTCTCCTAGTGACTTAGTTCAAAGTTCTTTGAAACTAGTAATTGAAGATTGTCATTCCACAGAGAATGTGATTGTTGTCAAGAAATACATTTATGGTCGTTCCTATCTAGAAGCTGTCAATAGTATTCTGCTTAGAAATCCACAAACATAGACAATTGAAAGATAGTTTCTCTTTTTTGCTCCTTTCATGTACATTTGTTGTCTTGAAAGAACTAGGAGGGCAGCAAATGCAGCCTAAATCGCAGTGTAACATGGTTTGTTCACATGAGGTCAACCCAGAAGCAAAATAAATTCTTTGTTTATGTAGACAGCACTCTGTGAGGGAACTACTGAACTAGTCATCCTCACTAATTGATGCTGATTCTGTCTGGCACCACAGTAAAATGTGTAGTATTAGTATTGAAAATCTGCCCATGTTTAGTACTTTATTAAGTTTAACAAATGTGCCTATGGCTTGTTTGTTCTTTATTTCTCTGTTGGCAAATATTCAGTTACATTTTAAACCAAGTCTTAGGATAGTGGTGTTAGTAAAAGATTTCTAATTTTCCAGCTGATTTCCTAATAAGAGTGTGATAGCCAATGGCTTATCAATCTTCCTCTCTGACGAAATGTTTGCTGCTATCAATATCTTTATCTTTGTGTTATTACATCTAGGTAATGTTGTGAATGGAACTATCGGCAAGCAAATGGTTGATATGCTTGTGGAATCGTCCAACAATGTGGAGATGATTCTGAAGTTTTTTGATATGTTCTTAAAACTGAAGGATTTGACTTCTTCTGATGCATTCAAAGAGTATGATCCTGATGGCAAAGGCATAATTTCAAAAAGAGATTTTCACAAGGCAATGGAAAGCCATAAGCATTACACCCAGTCTGAAACTGAATTTCTACTATCATGTGCTGAAACAGATGAGAATGAGACTCTGGACTATGAGGAGTTTGTGAAACGATTCCATGAGCCTGCCAAAGACATTGGTTTCAATGTCGCTGTTCTCCTGACCAACCTCTCCGAACACATGCCCCATGATACTCGCTTGCAAACTTTTCTTGAACTGTCAGAAAGTGTGCTGAACTACTTTCAGCCTTTCCTTGGACGTATAGAAATCATGGGCAGTGCAAAGCGCATTGAACGAGTGTATTTTGAAATAAGTGAATCAAGTCGGACTCAGTGGGAAAAACCTCAGGTAAAAGAGTCAAAGAGACAGTTCATATTTGATGTTGTAAATGAAGGTGGGGAGAAAGAAAAGATGGAGCTTTTTGTTAATTTCTGTGAAGACACCATCTTTGAAATGCAACTGGCTGCCCAAATCTCTGAGTCAGATCTGAATGAAAGGTCAGCAAATAAAGAGGACAATGAGAAAGATAAGCCTGAGGAACAGGATCCTGGAATGGGTTTCTTCTCACTTGTAACTATGAAGTCAGCATTAGTAGCGCTTAAGTATAATTTAATGACTCTTATGAAAATGCTCAGCATGAAGAGCTTAAAAAAACAGATGAAAAAAGTGAAGAAAATGACCATGAAGGACATGGTTATGGCTTTATTTTCTTCCTACTGGAGCATTTTAATGGGCTTACTGCATTTTGCCTGTAGTGTCTTCCGGGGCTTCTTTCGCATCATTTGCAGTTTGCTGCTTGGAGGAAGCCTAGTAGAAGGAGCAAAGAAAATCAAGGTGGCTGAGCTATTAGCCAATATGCCAGATCCCACTCAGGATGAGGTGCGTGGTGAAGGAGAAGAGGGGGAGAGGAAGCCAGCAGAAACTGCATTGCCTGCTGAAGACTTGACTGATTTGAGAACTTTATCAGAGGAGAGTGATCTACTCTCAGATATATTTGGTTTGGATTTGAAACGAGAAGGTGGACAGTATAAATTGATTCCTCACAACCCAAATGCTGGTTTGAGTGATTTACTGAGCACTCCTTCCATAGCGCCAATGCCTGAGGCACAGGAAAAAGTCCAGGTAACCATACCTTTTATTTGTGCTGTATGTTTCTCTTCTTCATAGGTGAAGTATAGTCTTGAAACAAAACTTGCATCTATTTTTGTGTCACTTTTGTTGCATTTTCTAGGGAATCACATATAGTCACTAAAGTTTGCCTTCTCTGACATCACAAACTGGAATGCTTACAGTCTTCTCTAAGTACCTGGTAATTTGGTTTGCTTATAATGCTAAAATGAAGGTTTTTTTTAATTTTATTTTATTTTTTCTCAGAGCTTCAACTGTTAAAAAAGTTGGAATTTTGCACTCTCTATATTTTTTCAACTAGCTCTGTATAATAGTGTTTAGATACATTTAAAAAAAATGTTACCATCTCTAGGAACAGGTGAAAGAAGATGAAAAGGAAGAGAAGGAAGAAACAAAATCTGAACCTGAAAAAGCAGAGTATGTATAACTCTAACCAATTATCTTGGAAATATATTCATTTCACTGAAAAATGAACTTGATTTATGCTTACTCCACTGCCTATAATTTTGTCTCCACATACCACAGCTGTTTTTTTTAATCCATCTTCATCGTCAGGACATATTTGCAAGTGAAGTCCATGTAAATAATTTCACTCAGATTTTTAAATATCGGTTTCAATAAAATGAGCACTCTTCTAAAAAAATCTTGAATCTGATAAATCAGATATATACAGTTTATACTGTTTTAATTGGGCTGACTTTCATCTGTTCATTTAGGGTTTTCTTGGCGAGTATGAGAATAAGAAGAAATTTTCTTGGAAAAATTGTAAGAGCATTTGTGTTCCAGAGTGGTTATCTATCCGGGTAGAGACTGAATCTGTTTTGCTCATCCCATTTGCTGTGGCATACTTTGAGCTATTTGGATTTTGCAAAAGCTTATTATTCCATCATGGTTTTTAATGAATTACTGAATACTTGAGCATTTTTATGGGGATCATTAGCATTTGATAAATAATAATTTGAGACTTTTTAAGACATGATAAAATCTAATGTTAATGAGATTACTGAGAATAAAAAAGCAAAACATAGGACTTGGCTTTAGCCAGTAAAAACATGGCACTGCATCTGCCTTTTTTATGGTTCTTGCTAAGTGTTTGGTTCCTGTTGTTGATATATCACTATCAAAATTCTGAGTGCACCCCTTACTCTCAAGCTATCTCCATACTGCCCTCCTGGGATGACGAACTCTTCCCCATAATTAATACTCTTTTTGTAATCAGTAAAACAGAAAATTTCTACAGATTTGTAGTGACTGCATTAAAGGCGACTCTTTCAGACTTTTGAAGTTCACTGTTGATTGCACTGTTTGGCTATGTGAGTTGCAACGATCCTGTATTCTTTGTAAGGAATGCAAGTGTCCGATGCTGTTAGCCACCCTGAAGCCACCCCTAGCGTAAGATAAACTTTCAAGTGAAAGTTGCTGAAAATATCCTACTATGAAGCAGCTTAGGACATCAGTTATTCTGTTTGTAGATACTCAGATTAATAATGTAAAGTGTAAGTTGTCTCTCACTCTGATTTGGCCTCAAATGGTCTTCTGTGATCCTTTCATCTATCATGATGTCAAGTCTCATTAGTTTCCAAAATAATTCTGAGTTCCTAAGATGTGCTTCAAGAAGGCAGCCCACTGGCTATGATTTTTTTGTAAGCATCACAGTGATAATCTCAGATCGAAATGCTGTCAAGCTTTCTTTCTCCTCTTTCCTCCTGGACGGAGTATTTATGTCATCCTCAACTGGACAGAAAAGCAGAAGTTAAGCATGAAGCTTGGTTTGTAAATACAAGAAAAAACAGTATTCTTCAGTTTGTGTGAAAATCAGATTGTTCAAGTGCATGAGGTTGGATAGGAGTGCTCAGACATACAGACAGTTGCACAGACATTTGCTAGCGCAAATATGAACTGCACAATTATGAAGCAGAGCTTTAGGTAATAAGTTTGGAAGATTCTTAGTTACCTGCCTCTACCAGTTAGCAATTGTCACTTCTCTAAGGTGACAAACCAATAAATTCAATTATCTGTAGATTTAACCAGAATGTCACAATTGCCAGTGCTTTATGCTGAAGATGGATGTCTATACTTATTACCAATTTTTATGCACTGCATGAATCATGACTACTTGAGCCAAATGAAAGGATGCAGTATCTTCTCATAGGGTGTGGTTTAGTTATTTTTATGTCAATTTTATTAAATTGTAATGTTATTTTGGTTTCAATCGTGTCCTAAGAGGAGAGGATGGAGAAAAAGAAGAGAAAGCAAAGGAAGACAAAGCAAAACAGAAATTAAGACAGCTTCATACTCACAGATATGGAGAACAAGAAATTCAGGAATCAGCTTTCTGGAAGAAAATCATTGCATATCAACAGAAGCTTCTTGTAAGTTGTTTTCTGCCCTGTGGCTTACATGTTATGAGAGAGATATACCACAAAATTATTATACCAAACTGAAAAAAACAAATATACTTCTGATAAGTCTCATTCATTCTTCTATCCACAGTCATCCATAAATTGGACATAAAGGCAAAGGTTTGGATTGATAAGTGAAAAACAAAACCAAACCACAAACACAACAACAACAAAAAAAAGCAGCTGCTCACTTTCTCAGATAAGGCCAGGGACAGACTTGGAAAGGTAAAATAGTGAGAGCTCAGGGTCTGAGATAAAGACTGTTTACTAGCAAAGCAAAAGCATCACATGGAAGCAAATCAAAGCAAAACAAGGAATTCATTTCCTGCCATCCATGGGCAGCTTGGTGTTCAGCCACTCCCAGGAAAGCTGAGCAAATCATGTTTAATGACTGCTTGGGAAGACAAACGCCATCAATCTGAATATCCCTTGCTTGCTTCCCCCCTCTTTCCCCTAGCATCTATTGCTGGGTGTGTGGCCAGCTTTGGTCAGCTGTCCCAGCTGTGTCCCATCTCAGCTGCTTGTGCATACCCAGCTCCTTGTTGGCAGGGCAGCGCGAGAAATAGAAAAGTCCTTGGCTCTGGGCAGGTACTGCTCAACAGCTAAAAACATCAGTGTTCTGTCACCGCTGTTTGAATCAAAAATCCTAAATACAGAATGAATACAGAATCTTAAGAGTCTCTACGATCCCAGCCAAAACCATTAAAAAAAAAAAAAAAAAAAAAAAAAAAGCCATTTTCCAGGTTGTAAAAAACAAGTAGAAGAATATTTATGCACTGGGAATATGCAGTGACCTACATAAAAAAAAATGTTACAACTGGTAAAAATAACCTCTCAGAAAGATAGAAACAAAGTAATGTTGCCTTCTTTTAAATGTTGTTATGTACAGACTTCTTAGTGTGATACGTTGTTAATTATAGGATGAGAAGTAAAGGGTAAAAGTTCTGTGGATGAGGGAAATGCATTTGCAAAATTGGGAATAAATTTTCTTCAACTTTTTCTGGCTTTCGAATAGCACAATTTTGCAACCTTGAAGTTTTTGCTTTTTTTAAACAGTTAATTCATTTCTTAAACTGTTGTTTCCTAGATAAATGGAAGGATATAGAAAATAGAAACTTCTTTGAAGGTGATTCACAAGGAAATTGTATGTTGTGAAACTTCTTTGAAATGAAGTATCCCAACTGACAAGATGAAATGACTATAAATCTAGATATTGTTTTGAAACTTAAATATTCAGTCCACCATAGAACATAGGTTTAAGCAAGAATTTCCTCATTGGAACAAAATTTTCTCAAAGTTTACTGTGCTTCAGCTTTCATTTTTGATGTTCTTAATATCAGAAGGGATAGAAATACATGAAAAGTTTATTTAATGCATAATTTTCCAGTCTTCTGACATTGAAGGCACTAAAGTAAACTAGCGTGGCTGATATCCTACATACCGTATAGTCTGACTGAAATCGTGGGAAATTCTGAAGCAGAATGAAAAAATGATCTGTTTTTTCAGATTAAGATTGAATGTTCATCACACTTCTGATAATTTATTAGTTGTGTAGCTTACTTTCTCTAAAACAATACTTAATGATGAATTTCAGGATTGTGGTATTTTTATTTCAGAACTATTTTGCTCGAAACTTTTATAACATGAGGATGTTGGCATTGTTTGTTGCCTTTGCCATCAACTTCATCCTGCTTTTCTATAAGGTATGTTCATCATACTGTTACTTTTAAAGTTGGATTCTGAAAAGCATTCAGGTTTTGTAGACTGTGTTCTATTGTAAAAAAAAAAAACAAAAAAACAAACAAAAAAAAACCTGCCAACCTAATAGAATTAATACCTTCTGCAGACTGATACTTCAGAGATCTAACAGTGATAGCTGATGTGTTTGCATGAAATACACAAATAGCTATTTCCTGAGTTCTGTGCTATGACAAATGCAGCGGAGTGAAAGTATCTGTGCCTCAGGTGCTCCATTTCATAGTACAGTGACTCAGCCAACTCCAATTTTCACTAACAACTTAGGCTAATACACCTCAGCTGAGATGTCTTCTTGTGTCCTCACGCTCCCTGAGAGAGTATGCACAGCTGTGTAGAATATCATGGATCATCTTTGTCAAGGTCTGTAATAAATATAATACAACTGAAGATTTTTCAGTTCAGTTCATGGAAGAATCCTGCTCATAAAGATTGCATGCAGCAATGTCAGGAGTTCATGAAGTTTCTTCCAGGAGGACTATGCCCTTTCTTGGATTCAAAGTGATAAATTCAGCATGGTCCACAATTGCAATAGAGAGTAAAAGAAAATCAACACTGACATAGTTTAGTGTAACAAGATGAAGTGATCTCTATGAAACTTTGTTCTGAAGGGGAAAAAAAAAAAAAAAAAAAAAAAAAGACTTCTTCACAATTCTGTTGTCCTTGATTGGATTGTTTTCAGTTGTACTATTTAGCTTGTAATAGTATAAAACATCTGTCAAAGAAATACACCCATAATATTAAGATTTAAGTGATTTAAACAGGTCTCCACCTCTGCTGTGATAGAAGAAAAGGAAATTCCTGTAGTGTCTACTGGAGAAAATATGAAGTTGGACAGCTTAGAGAGCGACAGCCAGAGGGTCATTGCAGTGCATTATGTCCTGGAAGAAAGCAGTGGCTACATGGAACCCACGCTGCGGATTTTGGCCATCTTACATACGGTCATCTCCTTCTTCTGCATCATTGGGTATTACTGTTTGAAAGTAAGAAAAACACATCACTGTTTTTTCTTCTAGCTGCCAACTTTTTGTCCACTGAGTGGCATAAATTGGAACCTTTTCTTAAACAAGTTGGGAAATCATGTAAATACCATTCTGCTTGTGTAATCTGCATCAAAAACAAATTAGGTTAATTGTGAATTCAGAAGGTTCCAGGCCAGAGCCTGCTTTGCTGGTCTGGCATTGGATCATAGGTTCACTGTTTTCACAGTTACCACGTCAGGCAGCTAATTATAGCAGAAAATTCTCGCAACTGTCAAGCAGTGCTTGATTTGCCACTACAAATTAAGTTTTTCTGCAGATCAATAAATTCTAAAAATATTTTTGTGTTTCACTGGTTGGCATGAACAGCGAGGGCTCAGATTTCTGGGTATGGAGATGTCCTCTTCTACTTCATAGCTTTTTATCCCCTTGAATTCTTAATAATACTTTTCCACAATGTCCTTTACAACTACATTTATTACCTGACTAGAAGTGATAGGCATTCTTTATAGTATATAATGATAACAATTGCATTCTTTCCAAATCTGAAAATGAGGAAATGGCCAAATGTGGTTTCAGTCTCTGTCTTTGAAGATGCATTGATTGCAGTATTAAAAATATTTTTTTATTTACATCTTCTATGTACATTTGTTTCTGGAGAGTGTTCCACATGAATTCCATTACATTTTTCTCAATTAGTTGCATGAAAATAAGATCGGTACTATTGTTACTGTGTGTAATACAATGATCATCTTAATTTAGTCTACTTTTCATTGTCATTTTTTCAGTATACCCATGGAAAGTCTTTACTAGTCATACTGACACCATTGCAATATGGATGCATTTTGAAGACCTGTGAAGTAATTACAGTGGCATTTATTTTCAAAATAAAAACCTAACGAAGCAATTCACTGTGCATGTTAACACAACAAAGCATCCATTTCTATCGGAAACAAACTTCTAAGTAAAAGAACACTCTACTGGGACTGCTAGTTATGTCTCCCTTCTCAAAATGTTCTTTTGATTGTCATCCAAAGTACAAAAATGAGGCATAAAAAAACTTGATCCTTGCTGTTCAGGTGTCTTTGCTGGCAAAGAAGCACAGATAATGAATCAAATACACAGAATGTGAACAATGTTTAAGGATTTTACTTCTAACTGCTCACAGTCTGTTCTTCCTGCTGTTCTCCATGTGAAACTTCAAGGATTCTTTAACAAATGAAAGGCAATGTCTTACACATCTGGGTGCCAAAACGCCATCCAAAAGTGTGATCCCAAATGAATATTTTAGAACTAGAATTTCTAAGGATTTTAGGATATGTATTTTTTTATATTTATTTTAGCTCTCTTTTATATGACCAGTTCTAATAGTTCTGTGGAACTGTGCAACTAATTTTATTGGAAGTACGTTCAGATTTTTTTGGTCATCTTATTACAGCTGTGCAGTGTACTCATAATTCTGTGATTCTGAACTAACTGGTCCATGTGCATCTATATCTTCAGGGTGTTCTGGTCAATTGTCAATTCTTTGAATTTTTTGAACTATTACTTTATATTTATTCAGTTTTCATATTTAATTTTTCTAAAGAAACAGCCTTTCCTCTGAGTTTTCAGACATCTCAGTGCGTTTTTAACTAATTTCTTACATGTTTTTCCAACTGCAGGTCCCACTAGTAATTTTTAAGAGAGAAAAGGAAGTAGCAAGGAAGTTGGAATTTGATGGGCTGTATATCACTGAACAGCCCTCAGAAGATGATATTAAAGGGCAATGGGATAGACTTGTAATCAACACACAGTGAGTTTTTGCTTAGTCTATCTTTACAGCTTTGTAAGGAATTATTCTTTCTTATTATTATTTATTGTTGAGCTGCATCAAGAGAGGAGGGACCAGCGTAACAAAAGGAGGTAATTTTTTCCCTCTATTTTTCACTATCTTGGAGCAGCTTACATATTAAAGAGAAAAAAAAACAATTTCTTTTGACAAGCATGGTGATGATTGTTTCTTGCTGTCAGTTCGAGTGAGCTATGGCTTGGATACTTTTATTGGCTCTTGAACACTCCTTTGAGAACATATTTAAAAGTCTGACTCTTTGCCTGTTGGAATTATGTGACTTAAATGCTTTGGAATCTTGTCTGGTTCCACCAGCAACCATCAGCTCAGTTGCCCTTTTGCAGACATGGTAGTGTGATAGGCTCCATGCTATTTGGTAGCTTTCATTCCAGTGACTATCTGAATTGTCAGCTGGTGATAACAACAAATTAGTTAGAAACAAATAAGTATGTAATTTCTGTATCATAGTAATTATTCTATCTCTTCACAATCATCTAAAATGTGCTCTTTTTTCATCTGTATTTTTCAGGTCTTTTCCAAACAACTACTGGGACAAATTTGTGAAAAGAAAGGTAAGGTTTATTTTCAAAAATATATGTGAAGTTAAAGTAAAGCTTTAATGCATGGTGGGTTTTTTTTTTCATTTTTGAAAGAAGTGTAGTCTACATTTCTTCAAATAAAATATTGATTCAATATATATATATTTCCATATATTCCATTTAAATTATACACATAATTTTTTACCTTATATTAACAGATTATGGGTGGCTTCTTTTTGTAATTTAGGTAGCTATTCTTACAAGATGTTCCATCTACGTGACTTGTACTATAAACCAGAAATTTCAAATACATTCATGAAATTCTGTAGAGATGTGTACACTTGTGTGTATATTACAGTATGCATAAATAGTTTTGTCTCTGTGAATCTAGTTGCCACGCTCACATCCTTGTATGCACATATAAGCACACAGTATAGAGAGTTTTTGATCACTAAAAAGTAAGCAATTCTATAAGGAGATAATGTAGATTGAGATGATTAGGCATAGGGCATAGCATAACAGCGGCACTGACCAGCAAATGATAGACACCATACTGGCCCATTTCTTCTCTTAGTCCTTTGTTTCGTCACACTTGCTCCTATAAATCCACGTAAATCCATCTTGCTTCCCACTTTTGATTCCCATCCATAACAGGCAGTAAGTCTCATGCAACCTCCAAATGATCTTCCCCTCTGTCCCACACCCCCAGGCAACCTATTAGTCTAAAAGGTGATCTGAAAATCTTTACGTGACTCAACTTGGCAAGTTTTGTGCCTGGATATTGGGAGTTGGTCTTTTCTGGAACAGCTCTGGAAGGAACCAGGCAGAAAGTCAATTTCTTGAAAGTGAATAATTTGAGTTCCTGCCTGCTGTTGTTCCCTGTGCTCCTCTGGCTTGTGGAGATTGGCCTTCGATGGGCTGATGACTGACAACTCCTGTTATCATAGAATCACCAAGGTTGGAAAAGATCTTCAAGATCATCCAGTCCAACCGTTCTGAACCGTTATGGTTCTGGAAGTAAGAGCAAAGTATTATTTGAACTCTCTCCACAGCATTGTCTCTCTGTGCTCCTTGGTAGACATGCGTAAGAGCTTTTGTCATATTGTTGTCTTATCAAAAAATAAGTCCTCTGTTACCAGAGGCTTTTGAAGGTTTCTTTTTTTTCATATGAGCTGTTTGTCAAATGTTTTCTCAGTGTTTTCTCATGATATCATACAGTAAAAAACATTCTTATTGTATTTGACCACGTTTGAAAAAGTGGGTATATCTGTTGTTGGATCAGGTTTATCCCTCTTTCAGACTGTTTTAATGCCAAACTTTAATCACTTCTGGAAACGTGTTTTCTGAAATAGTAGCAGAAATTTTGCTAGTAGAATTTTTAGGTCTCCCTGTCTAAAAAATTTGTTTGAGCTGTATATTTGCTTTGCTGTTTAAAGTATTTTCAGTATTTATGGAGTTGTTAGTGACATGCTTCTATCTGTTTATCTAAATAAAGACGAGATGCAACAAATTCCCCATGCTAGTGAATGATCCACAGTCATGAAGCACTGCTTTTCAGGCATATGACAAAGAAGGCTTGTGTCTAAAAATTTCAAAAACTGTCAACAAATTCTTTAAGTATTACTTATTAGAAAGCTGGTAAAATATCATCTCTCACCTTCATAGTCATTCAGTTATGGTCTTTTTATCCATAATTGTGTACTTCTTTGAGTGCTGATTTAAAAGTGAGAAGAAATGGATGATGTTTAGTGAGGAGTTGTGTTTTTAGTGAGAATGAGAAGCATAAGTTCTTTTCCAGAAATATTTCCCATGAAACACGTCAAATTTTGTAAGAAATAGTTTGAAATGAATAGTTTGAGTTCACTCAATAACATTTTAGCTCTGTCATTACCAGAAAGATGAATTTGCTTAAAAGCATTAAGTCTCTGTAAAAGATCTTGTGATTCCTACATTATCTATATTATATTATTTGTTGTATTGTTAACTATCATAAAATTATGCAGTGGTGCTAGTTAGTGAGGACATTTATCATAACTTTTTCATTGTGAAGTACTTCCCATTAAAGAAAAATCTGAAAGTGTCCATCAACATATTTAAGCTATTTAAAGAAAATTTAAATGATAAATATTTATTCTTTCATTTGTTTCTTAAAATAATAATGAGTAAGGGTCAAATAGTTCCCTCAACAGATCTTACTTTAATCAGAGCTTTTCATGTAGATACAATAGCCAAAACATCTCTTGCCTGTGTGAGCTAAACATATGTTTTGATGGTTTTTTTTTGGCATGTGACAATATTAATTTAGTTATTCTGTTTCTGCTAAGTTGTTTTCCTCTACCTATTATCACTGAATGAGTAGAAACACCTCATTTTTTACAAGCTCTCTTGCCTCTATCAAGTGATTGATAACAAGCAGGAAAAAATTACTAAACAGTATGATAGACAGATAGAAACAAACAAATGAAAAAGATCATGTGTGTTAAATTTCTTGTCTTCAGAAAACAAACTTCTACCCATTGCTTCTCTTGAATGTTCATCCAAACTTTAGGTCATGGATAAATATGGTGAGTTCTATGGCCGTGACAGAATCAGTGAGTTACTAGGAATGGACAAAGCTGCTCTGGATTTTAGTGATGCTCGAGAAAAGAAGAAACCAAAGAAGGATAGCTCCTTATCTGCTGTGTAAGCATTTGCTTCTTGTTTGGTTTTGTTTGTTTATTTTGGTGTGGTTTGAGGGCTTTTTGAGGTGTTTTTTGTTGGTGGTTTAAACTGTGAATTTGGTTTGTCATTTAGGTTTGAATTTTCGTACTATGTCTTCTCTTCTGTAAAAAAAAAAAAAAGAAAAAAAGAAAAAAAGGCTATATAAGAGAAAACAATTTGCAAATTGAATTTCACTGTGAATTAATTCATTATAGAGCACTTATCAAAAAAGAATCCTCTTTTCTTACGTATGAAGATTCAGGTTAATGCACAGATACTTGAAAGCATCACGTTATTTCTATTCTAATAGTGTTGGTACAACTGGGCTAGAAACTCACATTTTTTATTTTTCATCTCAATCAGAATGAAATGATAAAATTGGCAATGTACATTTAGGTTTCAAGGAAATGGTAGAATATATTTAAGTGATATTGATGGTGAAACCACCAAGTAAAACATTGGAAGTTGGATGATTAGTCTTTACATCTTCTCATAATTTGTTTTCCCTGAACTACGTACTTGCCATACATCAGAATAATCTCCTACACGTTGAAGTAGTCAGAGTAATAGTAATCATTTTCATCCTTACAGAAGAGATGAAGAGATATCCTCAGTTTTTGCAGAGCACTTTTTACGCTATAGAGATTATAATGTAAGGGCATATGGATAATTTTCTATAACAATAGCACTTACAGTGTATTTACAAGAATTATATGATGTAGACAGTAGGACTGCTAGTAGATAAGAACTGCATTCTGGAAAGGGCTGTTTTTGTAAAGATGAAACTGAAAAGTAAAACCAAGAAAGAAGAGTCTGCCTAAACAACCAAAACTGTGTTAATATGCAAAGGCTCTGTGGCATAACAATACAATTTAATAATGTGGCAAAATTACTTTCCAGAATACTTTCCTGCCTTTTTGCTGTTGGATAAACTTGGATTTAGGAAATATTCTTTCTTTTTTTTTTGTTTTTCTTCTTCTTTTTCTGTTTCTTCTTCTTTTTGTTTTTCTTTTTCTTTTGTGTGTGTGTGTGTGTTATTGTTGATAGAAAAAGACAGCAAAACTACCTAATCTTCCCTGTGTGCTCATGACTCTTATTTAGGAAAAAAAAAATAAAATAATATTTGTATTGATATTCTTGGAAAAAAAGGAGACCAGAATGAAGTAGTTGGAGAAGTCTGACGAAATGCTTATCTTAGAATCATATCTTT
The DNA here is from genome assembly GCF_023343835.1 of Lagopus muta. NCBI lineage: Eukaryota > Metazoa > Chordata > Aves > Galliformes > Phasianidae > Lagopus > Lagopus muta. The sequence continues at coordinate 73,235,715 of NC_064434.1, forward strand.
CTGTTATATTTCTAATGTCTGCTTTATTTTGTATACGTTAACAGCAACAAAAATAAATTATGATTTCACGCATCTTTCACACTCTCCTAGGAGAAATCATTCCATACCTATATCAAGTGAATGTGCTATGAGAAAATAAACAGCTGTGATGGAGATTTGCAGAAAATCACATTCTTCAGAAATTTACATTTATCTACTTTATACCAGGTTCAAAACTGAACATGTGTGAAGCTGCCCAAACTCATGCATCCATTAGATTCAGTATTTAAATATTTACAGCACAATGAAGAGTGTAGCATCAGTAGAAGCAGTCCTCAAGCTCAGTTGGGTTCAGTGTTAGCAGATAAGTTCCCTTTGACTTTGCATTGCAGACATTGATCAGCTCCAGGTCTGATGACTCCAAAATAGTACGTAGTAATCTACTTTTCTGCTTTTGTTTCAAGTATATGCCAGAGTAAAAGTGAATTGGGAAAAGGTTCTGATGTATTTCAGCTTGAGATAAATAAACCAACTGTAATGTCCTCTGTTTATGAGACAATACTCTTCCTGTAGATCATGTTGCATAAATTCTTATTTTGTTGTTATATAAAATGTGATTTATTTATTTATTTTTACAGGCTAAACTCCATTGACGTTAAGTATCAGATGTGGAAATTAGGAGTTGTTTTCACTGATAATGTAAGTTTATCAGTATATATATTTGTATGCGTATGTATATGTATATATATGCCCACATTTATACCTTCTTAAAAATATAGCCATCTTAACTTGAAGTGCTTCAGAGAGCATATGAAATATTCTGAATTATATTTAATTTACTACATAAAGGTCTTGGATGTTTAAAAAGAAAGTGTCCAAATCTTTTCCCAGTTGTGTGAGTATAAAGAATCTCAGTTTGTTTTACTCCTTCCCATCTCTCCCCTTCTGAAATGTTTATTTATTCAGGAGGAATAAGCAAGGATTGTGCTGTAGAATTGGAAAATTATCTATATATATTCAAATTAGAATTTTTCATGTTCATAATCTTTAGATCTGCAGTCACTTGAATGGAAAAGTCAAATCAGTATAGTTAACGTGTGTGGAATTACTGTAATTTATATCACTGAAACTGTTAGTAGGGTTTTACACAAAATGAAGCTAATGATTTTACTCATTTGAAAAATGACTCTTAAGGAATGATAAACAAGGCCATTTATATACCTTGCAGCTTAAAATATTGCTCATCTTTTGAATGTGAACAGTCATGATCATGGTTCTCCTGTCTTAGCTAATTTTTCTGCTGTAAGAATTGCTGGGTAACAAATCATTTTGGAAAAAGGACTGCTGGAGGATGAAGATGTAATCTATCTTCAGTCAGGAAGACTGAAAAGACAGGTTGAGGTTGGGATGAGAATTCACCAGGTCCACTGAATGCATGACCTGTAAAGAGTTTTTGTTTTTGTTCAGGATTATCTTTCCTTTAACAGAATGTCTGAAATTTCTCTTGTAATGTACTTTTGTCTTGTAATTTCTCTTGTATGTAAGAAGACAAATTTTATTGTCTTTAAGTCCAATAAAATTAAAATGATAGAGGAAAAAGTGAAATTAAGATTTGTAGGAATAGTAAGCTACATAAATTATATTAAACAGTTAAGTAGCAGTTTTAGTAGTTTGAATTAACTTTTGAATTACTTTTTATCTTTTTGTTTGTCACTAATCTCCTTAGTGTATCAATAATTAAATGTAAATATCCAAAAACTTACAATTAAAAAAAATCACTTCAAAATAAGTTTTTCAAAATTGAAATGCAGAATTAGTCAATTTTGACCATTTTTTGTGCACTCTGCATTTGCAGATTTTATATTTTTGAACAAAAGGAAATTTCTTCAAAGGCTGTGTAAGAAAAAATCGCAATTTTCTGTTTAATTGAAAAGCACATTCAAGCAATTCTACTTTTCATAAGCACTGTGAATTAAGTTAGACATAATAGTCATTAATTCTATTTTGTAATGTAGTTGTTTTTTCTGTTAGTCTTTCCTTTACCTAGCTTGGTACATGACCATGTCAGTCCTTGGCCACTACAACAATTTTTTCTTTGCTGCTCATCTCCTTGACATTGCAATGGGATTCAAGACATTACGAACTATACTCTCATCAGTCACCCACAATGGCAAACAGGTATCAACTGTCATCTTTTTTCATTGGTTTGTTCAAAAGACCTTCAAGGAAGACAACTATAACTGTATTTTTTTTCCAGCTTGTCCTAACAGTGGGATTACTGGCAGTAGTGGTATACTTGTACACAGTAGTGGCATTCAATTTTTTCCGAAAGTTCTACAACAAAAGTGAAGATGGTGATATGCCAGATATGAAATGCGATGATATGCTAACAGTAAGTCTTAATTAAGTAACTTAAGTAAGTCTCTGCTTTTTTTTTTTTTTGCACACAGTTATATTTTTGTCCTTGTTTTTTTGTGTAATTCTTACTCATACAACAATATCATTGGTCATCAACAGAAAGACAAATGTAAGGGAAAGAAACAAATTCATGAACACCCCTTGAACAACTATACCCTACGTGTGTTAAACAAATACTTCTTTAAACGGGTGATATAAATATGATAGTATTCTTTATCATAATTTCTGCAAAAGTAAAGATCAACTTAAAGCATGATCTCAGTCAGTTAAAGGGCTGAATCTATAGGTTCAGTAGGTCACTCAGGAGGTTGGTCAGTTACAGACAAGGAATTTCATGTGTAATTTAAGTTCTGAAATGATTGTTTAATTTTTAATATCCATTACTTTCCTTTACCAGGAGTTGTCATGATTATCTTCCTTTCACTATTCTCTTACTAAAAATTACTAATTAGTTGCTGAGATGGTGCCAGGTTTTGGATAGTAATTAGAGCTTAAATCCCACAGATATCTAAGATATATTACTATTAAGATCAGTCTAAAAGTAACATAGAACAAAATCAAATGTATTTTAGTTATTAAATGTATTAAATTATTAAATGTATTTTGTTATGCAACCTGAACCACTTCCTGGGAATTCATAGAAGCACCAAGGCTGGAAAAGACCTCCAAGATCATTCAGTCCAACCATCTACCTACCAGTAATATTTCTCATTAAACCATGTCCCTCAATACAGCATCTAAACGTTCCTGGAACACATCCAAGTATGGTATCTCTACCACATCCCCGGGCAGCTCATTTCAGAGCCTGACCACTCGGTCAGAGCAGAAGTTTCTCCTAGTATCCAACCTGAACCTTCCTCAGCGCAACTTCAGACTGTTCCCTCTAGTCCTATTGCTAGTTATGTGGGAGAAGAGGCTGACCCCCACTTCATCACCTGCTTTCATGTAGATGTAGAGAGCAGTAAGGTCTCCAGTGAGCCTCCTCCTTTTTTTGTCACTAGCCTGTCCTCTGCACAAACATCCTCAAAGGTTGTTCAATGTTTTTTGTTTTTTATTGAATGGTGATTTTGTTGTTCTTGTTTTGTTTTCCTCTTTTATTTATTTATTTTTATTTCCATTTTTGTTTGAAACATCAGCAATGGGGCAAGCAATTCAATCTTGAGCTGGTGGGAAAGTGTGGTGGAAAAGGGGGTGAAAAGGTGGCAGTGATTGTTCCTACTTGCACATTACTGCATGCTGAAATTTCTGTACCTCAATCATGATCTACTGCTGGGCTTAGGTAATCCAATATAAAATCTTTTTGAATTGAGACATGACTACAGACCACGAAGTGCTATGGTTACAGCTTCACAGCAGCATTTCTGTTCTCTCAGAAGTGCACGTAACCAGAAAGAGAAATATGTTACATTATATTGTCTAGTTGCTAGAACATAGAACAGTTCTGCTAATTACTGAATTTGCTACACTGGATATTTTTAATTGCATATACAGAAAACTTTTTAGACTTTTGTTTTTTTGTTTGTTTGTTTTTTTAGTGCTACATGTTTCACATGTATGTTGGAGTGCGTGCAGGTGGAGGCATTGGTGATGAAATAGAGGATCCAGCAGGAGATGAATATGAAATCTATCGAATTATCTTTGACATCACTTTCTTCTTTTTTGTGATTGTTATCCTGCTTGCCATTATTCAAGGTATATATTTGTAGCTTGCAGCGACTGAAAGCATTATTTAATAATACGTGGATTTTAGTGATGCAGATATTGCATGCGTAAATTTAAACCAGGACACTAGGGCAACTAAAAAGCAGATTTATAAGGTAAACCACACCAAGATGTTGTTTATCTCTATGCTGTTCTTCTTAGTCTACACATAAACAACAGGCTCTGCCTGAATCAAAAGAAACAAAAAAGTCATTAGAACATTGATGCCCCTAGAGTATCTGTCTTCCCTTTGTCTCTTCTAAAAGACTCCTGTAATGATGTCACAAAAGAAGTGATTAGAAAGAATTATTATCTTCTATCAGCTAACAGTTAGGTAAATCATAACATTTTTACATCAATAAGAATGCTTTTTTCTCACTTCCTTCAAGGGAGTTTAGAGGGCATCTCTAAGCTTCTATTAAGTTTATAACTCTTAATGAAACAAGATGTTTTCAAGGGTTGGGGAGGGTGCTTAATTTTTCATAGACTGCAGTAGCATATCTCATACTATTTATTCATTTTGTGACTCACCTAAGAATAGAGTCTGTAGCTGTCAAGCTTTGAGCATAATCATCATCTGACGTTCATCAGTTTACAGCTCAGTAGTTTCAGTAATGATCATACAATTAGTCTGTACTTGTAATGGTGTAATTAAAGGGAGGATTGTTAGAAATTTATAATCTGAGCCACTGAGTCAGTGGTTCTTCTTTCTGTATCTTCCTGAAATGGTCACTTACGTCTGTTAAGCTTTGACAGTGGAACCTCAAAGTAAATGGCAACCATAGTGACAGAAGGTGCATTAGATCTGGGCCTCTCTGCATTTGCTATGTAATAAATTCCTGAGCACTGTTATATGTATCGTAGGGCTCTTTCTTTGTTAAAGCTTCCATCATTGTAAAATCACGTGTCTTTTCATATTGAGTTAAGGTTAGAGTTCTGCGAATAAAACAGAAATCTGCTTATACCGTATTTTATAATTCCACATTATAGTGACAGTTACAGGTAGCTGTTCTCTTTAATTAGTTCATTTTCTTTCATATATCTAGATGTTTTTGTCTGGATGTTTTCTTGAAGCTATAACAGTTTCTACTATTTCTATACAAGACTATTGTTTAATGTTCTTTGTTGGACTTGTCCCTGAATTTCCAAATATTCTTTGTCACGGTTCTTCAGCATTAACTATTCTGTCTTAATTTCTAGGGTTAATTATTGATGCTTTTGGTGAGTTAAGAGATCAACAAGAACAAGTTAAGGAAGACATGGAGGTAATAACATATGATTGCTGAACTATATTCTATTTTCAGGTTTTCTGAACATTGGTGTTGAGTCAAAGGGTGATACTGAGACGAGAATAAATATATAGTTATTTACAGAATCCAGTGCTCTTTTTATCAGATGAACTGAGATGTAAAAGTAAATGAGAGACAATTTACTTATTGTTTTTATTTTCCATTTTATTTAATTATCATAAATATTCATCATAGTATCACAGAATGGTTTGGATTGAAAGGGACTTTTAATGTTATCTAGTTCTAACCCTCCTACTACAGACACGGGCACCTCCCTCTAGACCAGGTTGCTCAAAGGCCCACACAACCTCGCTGGGCAACCTGTTCTAGTCTCTCACCACTCTCACAGTAAAGATTTTCTTCCTAATATCTAGTCTAAATCTACCCTTTTCCAGTTTAAAACCATTTCTCCTCATCCTGTCACTATAAGTTCCTCCCCAGCTTTCCTGTAGGTTCCCTTCAGGTGCTGGAAGATCATTATAAGATCTTCTTGGAGCCTTCTCTTCTCTAGGCAGAAGAGCCCCAGCCCTCTCAGCCTGTCCTCATAGGGAGGTGCTCCAGCCTTCTGATCATTTTCATGGCCCTCCTCTGGACCCACTCTCACCGCTTTAAGTCCTTCTTATGTTGAGGGCTCCAGAGTTGGATGCAGCACTCCAGGTGGGGTGCTCATGAGAGCAGAATAGAGGGCAGAATCACCTCCCTTGTTCTTATGGTCACACTTTTTTTGACGAGAAAACTCTGCTAGAATGCAAGTTCTGAATAACATTACCACTCTTTGATCTGCACTATGAAAGAGGCATGCTGTTGACAGCTCTTAACTTGTATGGGGCACAAACTCTGTGCTGTAATTCTGCTCTTAGCATATTTAGGATTTATTTGCCAATTCGTACTGTTCTTTAATACTTTTTGTAAGTACAGCCAGTTTTTTGCAGATAAATCAACAAAAAAAAACTTTTTTGTTTTTCTCATGACCTTTTAAGCTTTAGATTGTGTGTTTTCACTTACGTAAATAACAAAAAAATATTTGTTGCTGTACATTATAATGAATTCCATATCCACGACTATTTAAGTCTTTTGAATCTTGTGACTAGAGGTGTCTAGCATGGTTAACACTGTGAAGATACAGTTCATCTCAGGTGTAGTTTTCTTTGATTAATCTATATGTGCAAATGTCCAGTGCAAAACCAGTACTTGCTGGTTTTCTGTTCTGTCATTTAAGTGTGTATATAAGAAATCAGAAATATGTTGAGAACTAATGTGTTCTGCAATATAAAAGCATATTCAGCTTAAAAACTCAAGCGTTAAGGTAGATACTGCCTTGCATTACAGTGAGTATTGCTGACAGTGTTCAAAGGAAAAAAAAGTAGACTTTGGCTGTTTAGTGCCATTCATTCTTCTTATACCTGCTCACCTACTGGTACTAGGATTTATTGGTTGATTGAACATTAATATGTTACTTTGATGGCAGTCAATCTTCTGTTTGGGTGTTTTGGCTGAAGCAGTCAGTCTCAATCATCAAAAGAGCAGCTTTTCTGTTCAGTACATATTATAGTTGATGCATTGATATTTTGAAGAAAATTACTGCATTTGGGGTGTATTTTCTCAAAGGGTTGCAAAGATGCATTATAAATAAGTGTTGTAATCTGTGTTCTTTCTTTTAGACAAAGTGCTTTATCTGTGGAATAGGAAATGACTACTTTGATACAGTGCCCCATGGCTTTGAAACTCATACACTGCAGGAGCACAACTTGGCCAATTATTTGTAAGTACAGTAAAAATGAATTTCTTGTTAACTCCTGATTAACTCCATTCCATTAATAAGAGTCATTATAGATCGGCTTTGATGTGCACTCATGTTGCCTGAATGAACAAGGGAGATATTTCCTTCTTTTTTTTTTTTTTTCTTCTTTAATAGAGTCCATGAGAAAGAAAAATGTTTGCTATTAGCACAGGTTTTTTTGCCTTAGTGAAGTGATAGAATTTCAGTGGAGGTAGGAGCAGGAACTTTATGAACTTCAATGTATTTTTTTCAGTTTGGTTCTGAAACACCCATTTTGTGTGAGCAAGGAGATAAAAATTAGGAACCTGATATGTGACTAGTAAATATTTCCAGTTTCTTACTTATATTATGTATTTATGTATTTATTTTTTTAAAAATCTAATTACTATTCTCTATCTGCAAGTTAGTGTTTGTAGAAACATCTAGTATAATTTTCTGTCAGCAAGCTTAGGAATTCTTCATATGAGGTAAGTAGTTACTGCAAGTCAAATGAAATCTTGTGCGTTTTGGTGTATTTTTCATTGAATAATAAGTGCATATTATAAGTGTGAGGAAACCATGTTTAATATGTCTGAGAATATCATTGAAAATATAACTTAGAAACTTGTGAACTCAGGAGCAGCATTTTTTTCACTGTACATGACATATTGAAAAATACACCTGTGTCTGTAGATTGACTGGTGCTGTACTATATTCACAACGTCTTTTTTTTTCCATTGTAGGTTTTTTCTGATGTATCTTATTAACAAAGATGAAACGGAACATACAGGACAGGTAGGCAAACAACTCTTTGAATATCAACAGTTAATAAATAAAACTGATTCTAAAATAAAAATCATTCAGACTTGCCAAAACTAAGAGTATTCTAATGATTCTATGCAGTAAGTAACTTAATTGTTATTGTTCTGAATGTTTGTTGGGACTTTGTTTCTTAATTTTAGATTATCAATTCTCTAATGCTTTTCTTATCTGATCTGACTTTTTGAAGTATTACTTCCAAAAAATATAAATAGAATATGTAAACAGAAATAATGAGAAACATTTAAGCACCTTGTGAAAGCAACATTCTTTTCACCCTGTTGAATCTCTTATTGTTGTCTTTGACCTTTAATATTATTCATCAGTTATATGGTCTTCTGTGTCTACATTTCTAGATAGAGCAGTATGAAATAACTTATGCAGGTATTTGAAAAGAAAGCTGGGAGAACAATTTTAAGAGGATTTTTTTTCATTGCTGTTTATTATTCTTTCAAATCTTTAAAGTCCATTTTATTTTATGCATTTTTTGCATGCTTTGGAAGGACTGATGCAGAAATTCAGTCAAATTTCTATGATGGAAAATATTATACTTATGCTGGTATTTGATCTTGTGACAAGCTTTACTTAAGCTTTACGGTGCTCCTGGATGTGAAATGACCTGGTCCTCTTCTACGTGTTTTCTCTTTTGTTTTTTGACCGGGTAATCATATGTAAAATCTACTCTAAACTCATCCAAAAATTAACATGATTTTATAAATTGATGTAGAGAAACCAAAGAATTAAGGAAGGGAAGCAATGTATTTTGGTTTGTTTGTTTTTAAAGAGGCATGCCTGATTCTTTCTCATTGGAGCTATTTAAGCCACTTAAATTTTGTTTATTTCAGGAATCTTATGTATGGAAAATGTATCAAGAACGATGCTGGGAGTTTTTTCCTGCTGGTGATTGTTTCCGAAAACAGTATGAAGACCAGCTTAATTAAGCAAAGACAAGGATTTCCACTTGAAATATGTCCATGTGTTTTCCAAGTCCTTTTGGAATGTCCAACGGATTTCTTAAATCCCCCAAACTGTGGTTTTGGAGCACCAAAGCTCTGTTTTTAATGACCCAACTTGTATTTTCTTGTGTATTTGCTTTGAGAACACTGGAGTAAAGAACAATTAAAAACAACAGCAACTCTGGAAAACAGATCAACCACTTGCACAGACAAAAGATATCCATATAAATAACATGCACACATAAGAAGAGACTTGAGACAGCTTCTTTCTGAAACTGCCAGATTATGCCCTTATCTATAAAATCACACATGGGGTGACACAGTAGCAACACTCGTTCAATCTATTTATTTCATCATCCTGGAAGGAACTATATGTAGTTCACAGAGCACTGTAAAAGATTGTTGTGGACACAAAGTTGTTGGGAAATAGTGCCTTACTATATGTGGGTTGAGCTATGCAGAAGATGAGTGCATGATGACATCATATTTTTATTTTTCTTTCTGTCTTCCTTTTCTTCCAAGTTAATATTTATTTTGTGATTTTGGTGGATTTGGGTGGAAGGGACTTGATTGTGCACATCTTTTTATTAAGACTGGAGTGTCTCAGGACAAGATTAGGTTATTCTCATTGAGTTCAGTTCACATTTACCTTCCTCTTTAGCTTTTGCTTTTATTTTGGTAATGCTCTAATACAACACTGCAACTTTATGAGATCTTTGTATTAGAAGACTGCAAAAAAAAAAACACAAAAAAAACAAAAGACACTTTAACAAGAAATGTTTCATTGCATGTTTATTATGCAAGTTTAAAACAATCAAAGAAACAACCTTCAAAAGCAAGTTGATCAACATGAAAAAAAAAACATTCACAATAATTATCTCCATAGTAATAAAGTGTTGTGGGCTTTATTGTACATCTGAAACAAGTGTCATCAGTCAACAGTGTATATGTTATGAATCTGACCATAGTTTTGTTTCTTTTGTTTTTCTTTTTTTTCATTTCTGCCACCTGTGATTGATAGTGGAGTTGAAGATTTTCTTGTTAAATTATTTTTTAAAATCAAAGCTGAAGCAATATCCATTCAGGGATCCCATCAGTTGCATCATAAAACACCAATGATGTGTATGTCACTCCATTTTGAGTCCTTTTCAATTGTAATGCCAGTCTTTACAAATAAAAAAAGAGATTCAGAATGGAACAAGATGGTCTTGGGAGCATTTGAGGTTTTTCTTATTGAGTCTTTTTATTAATCCCTCTACTAATTGCACCCACTTTGACACAGGACCTGAGCTTCTGTTTCATAGAATCATAGAATGTCTTCAGTTGGAAGGAACCTCAAGGATCGAGTTCCAAGCCCCTTGCCACAGGTAAGGGTGCCAGCTGCTGGATCAAGTACTAGATCGGGTTGCCCAGGTCTCCATCCAACCTGACCTTAAACACCTCCAGGGCAACCTGTTCCAGCACCTCACCGCTCTCTCAGTAAAAAACTTCTCCCAACATCTAATCTAAATCTCCTTTCCTTTAGTTTCAAACCATTCTCCCTTGTTATATCGCTGTCTAGCCTTGTAGTAAGTTGATTTTCCATCATGTTTTTCATGTTTATAAACTCCCTTTAGATATTGGAAAGGTACAACGATATCTCCTACAGACTTCTCTTTTCCAGGCTAAACAAGCCCAGTTCCCTCAGCCTGTCTTCACAGGAGAGATGTTCCAGCCCTTGGATCACATTCATGGCCCTCCTCTGGACCCTCTCCAAAACCTCCATATCTTTCCTGTCAGAGGCATCAGGCTTGGATGCAATACTCCAGCTGGGGCCTCACAAATGCAGAATAGAAGGGGACAATCACTTTCCTCACCCTGCTTCCATCACTCCTCTTCTGATGGAACCTAGGATACTATTGGCCTTTCAGGCTCCAAGCACACACTGCTGGCTCATATTAAGCTTTTCATCAGTCAGGACTCCTAAGTCTTTCTCAGTAGGTTGCTCTTAAGGAGTTCGTCTCTCAATTTGTATGTATATATGGGATTACCTCGACCCAAACGTAAAACCTAGCACATTGCTTTGCTGAACCTCATTAGGTTTGCAATGGCCCACCTTTCAAGTTCGTCAAGTTTCCTGAATGAAAGTTTTATTTCTTCTGGTCTTCTTGCTATCCTGTTGCTCCACTTCATTTTCTTTGTCATAAAAGAAATTGACTGCATCAGTATTTCATTATAAGTAAGAAAACTTATAACTATTGTTTAAACAATCATTTAAAAATGATAATTCTCCGAAGTCAAGCTTTCAGTTCAGTGGATTATGATTAGTGCTGCTCTGAAATTGGCATCCTAAGAGGATTCTGATTTTCAATTGTCTTGAATTCTACGGTATTTGAGGCTAAAGGATGTATAGGCTGGTGATGGTGGGAGGAGTGGGTACAATGGCTAAAATTTGTACCCAGATTTTAAAACATCCCCACCCAATTTCTAGTATTCGTTCTAGCTTTATTTCTTCTGTTTGGCATAACTCTGTAAAACAGTTTGAATACACCTTTCTTGGCTTTGCATATTTGATTTAGAAATTGGGGATTGTAATAATGTTCCTTTTTCAGGTATAAAGCATAAGAATAGTTTTCTGATGAGACAGATGTTTATTTGATTTTGGACATTTTGTTGAGAAATAGCTTATGATTCTGAGTCATGTTTCAAAATCCCCTTGTTTTGAAAGCAATTTCAACTGGAAACTGCGGGCAAATAAGAGAACTGAACTGGCGTATTTCTTTAACTTCTGTGTCTCAAGGCTTCTGAAACATTCTTCTAAATGCTGTATACTGTGAGATAAATACATGTGAAGCAGCAGTTAAGCACTACATTCTTTCAGTATGGCATCTACTGATTATCTGGTGAGACAAATGTTTCCTTGTAAATATTAAAAGTCTTTATTTATTGAATGAAGCTAATTAATAGCTTTCACAAAAGGGACTTCCAGTAACTAAGAATTTGTTTGTTAGAATTTGCAAGGTTAGTGTTGCTGAAAGTAACTGGGAATTTGTTTTAGCAGAACCTCATAGCCTGGTCATACAGCTCCCTGTGGAATGGCTGGAATTTTGGATTCCTGATGCATGGCATTTCCTCTTTGAGTCAATGCACAAAAAGAGCAGCTAGAAGCTTTTTTCCTTTTTTAATGCTTAATATGCCCAATTCAAAAAAAGAAACTTGCTTTGAAATTAAGAGTACATAACAGAGGACAATAATTCATTTTGAAACTACATATTTCCTGTAATTCATATGATTTCCTACCCTGACGTCCATCCAGGTAGGTCACCTGGTACATGATGCAGTCTGAGGTATCTGAACTAGTACTGTTTGTTTTAGAATTAAAAAAATGTGAAAAGAACTGTAAAGAAATAGAAAGTCTTTGCTGTCTGTCCATGTTTGAATGTTGTCCATGTTTTGTCCCAAGTTTGAATTCAAGATGCCATTGCTGTGGTCCAAGCTCTCTTGGACAGATTGATGATAGAGTTCTTGATTCTTGGTGGAGCCAGGAGAGGGGACAGCAAAACTACTACCTTGGACTTCTAAAGGGTGAACTGTTCAGGACACTGGTAGGGAGAGTCTCTTGGGATTCAGTCCTGAAGGTTAAAGGGGTCCAGGAAGGCTGGTTGCTCCTCAAGAAGAAAGTCTTAAAGGCACAGGAGCAGTCTGTCTCTCTGAGCTGCAAGATGAACCGACAGGGAAGAAGAATCAGCATGAATAAACCAGGAGCTTTTCGTGAGGCTCCAGGAGAAAAAGAGAAGGAAGGTATCTCCTGTGGAAGAAGGGGTGGACAACTTGGGGAGAGTACAAAGAATTTGTTGGGCTGTGCAGGGAGAAAATTAGAAAGACAAAAGCCTAGCTTGAATACCAACTTGGCCTTTGGGATAGAAGAGAACAAAAAATTTTATGAATACTTTAACAGTAGCAGGAGGATTAAGAAGAATCTTCATCCTGTACTGGATATGATGAGGAACATAGCCACTGAGGATAAGGAAAAGGCTGAGGTTCTCAATGCCTTCTTTATGTCTGTCTTTATAAGTCAGTCTGGTTATCCTTAGGGTATTCTACCCCCTGATCTGGAAGCCTTGGACGGGGAGCAGAATAAAACCCCCACTATTCAGGTGGAAACAGACCTATTGCTCCCCCTGGATTGCTGCTCCAAGTCCATGGGGCCCAATGGGATCCACCAGCTGAGAGAGCTGGTGGAGGTGAGAGCAAAGCCACTTTCCATCAGCATTCCTGGTCAACCAGAGATGTCCCAGAGGATTAGAGTTTTGCCAATCTACAAAAAAGGTTGTAAGGAGTATCCAGAGAACTACAGGCCTGTCAGCCTGACCTCAATGACAAGTAAAGTTATGGAGCAGATCATCTTGTGGGAGATCACATAGCATGTGTGGGACAACTGGAGGATCAGACCTAGCCAGCATGGATTCATGGAAGGCAGATCCTTTTTTACCAACCTGGTGGATGATGGAAAGCTGCGTTGACGTAGTATACCTAGACTTCAGCAAAGACTTCAATGCCATCTCACCTTATATCCTCCTGGAGAAGTTGGCAGCGTGTGGCTTGGACAGATATGCTGCTGGGGTAAAGAATTGGCTATGTGGCTGGACCCAGAGAGTAGTGAGGAATGGAGTTAAATCCAGCTGGTAACAAGTCATAAGTGGTGTTTGACAGGGATCAGCACTGGGGCTTGTCCTGTTCAATTTCTTAACTGATGATCTGCATAAGGGCACTGAGTGAACCCTCAGCAAGTTCACAGATGACACCAAGTTGGCAGGAAGTGTTGATCAGCCTGAGGGTAGGAAGGCCCTACAGAAAATCTGGACAGGCTGAATTGCTGGCTTGGAGCTAGTGGGATGAAGTTCAACAAGAACAAGTATCGTGTCCTGCACTTTGGACACAATGACCCCAGGCAATGCTACAAACTTGGGGCAGAGTAGCTGGAAGACTGCGTAGAGGAAATGGACCTGCGGATGATGGTTGACACTTGTCTGAACATGAGCTAGCAGTATGCCCAGGTGGGCAAGAAGGCCAATGGCATCCTGGATTGTTCAGAAATAGTGTTGCCAGCAGGAGCAGGGAGCAGATTATCTCCCTATACTCGAGTACTGTTCAGTTTCGGGCCCTTCACTACAAGACAGACACTGAGGCCCTGATGCAGCGAGTTCAGAAAAGAGCAGTGAAGTTGGTGAGGGGTTTGGAGGGCAAACCTTGTGAGGAGTGGCTGAGAGAACTGTGATTGTTAAGTCTGAAGAAGAGGAGGCTTGGGGAGACCTTATCGCTCTCTACAATTTCCTGAAGGGTGGCTGTGTTGAGGCAGAGATCAGCCTCTTCTCCCATGTAACTAGCAATAGGACTAGAGGGAATGGCCTCAAGTCACAACCTCAGAGATTCAGTTTGGTTGTTAAGAAAATCTTCTCCAAAAGAGCCAACCAGTACTGGAATCGGCTGCCCAGGGAGTGGTGGAATCACTGACCCTGAAGGCATTCAAGAAACATTTAGATGTTGTACTGAGGGACATGGTTTAGTGGGACATAATGGTCATAGGTGAGCATGGTCATCATAGGATGATTGTGGAAGTCTTTTCCAACCTTGGTGATTCTATGATTCTATGCAAATCACAGCTAACAGTTTTTCTGAAAATTGATCTATAAATAAAACAGATTGAAAAGTAGAATTTTTATAAAGAACTTTTTTTTTTGTAGGTACACAGAATCTCATTTTTAAGGCTTTCATGAATTATTTTAAAATTCTTTTGTGCTGTTAAGTGAGTTTTACAATCCAAATCATTATATAAGGCCTTACGGTATCAGCCTCCAAATATGTTCATAATGAACCAGTGTCTTAAAAAGCAGAAAGCTTGAATAATGGACAGGAGAAAAAACATTCAGTATATTTGTATGAAAGATCACTGTGCAATGATGTCGAGAATAGAATAGGTAATGTTGAAAAAAATCTGCCTTATTTTCACCTGCTTTATTATTCAACTTTTTATACTTCTGGAAAAAAAGAATGATAGGAGGATAAGCCTCTTGGCCTTACATATAGTAAGTTTTTCCTGTTATTCTTTCTCCCTTCACTAAGTTGTCACTGCATAAAATGCCTGCTTCATTACAGGTTGGTTGTTTTGTTGGGGTTTTTTGTTCCATTTTTTGTCAATATCCACTTAGTGTATGAGATTTGGAGAGTATGCTTGCTTTTAACCTCTGGAAAGCATTAAGATTTTTATAGTGTGCTCCATATGAATTACAGATGAAGATGAATGTTTCGACTGTTCCTCCGCTTGGTGTCTTTAAAGGAAGAATATCTTGCTGTTTAACTGCTGTGTTCACGAACAAAAGAATTATCTGAGTTGAACAGAAACACAAAAGAAACTTATCTCACTATCTTAGATTTCTAGTTTTGGTCCAGGTGAAATACCTTGCATGTCCGTTTGAAAAGGTATTTTTAAATTTCACTATGCAGGAATGTTCCTGAAACTTTAGATATAAGTCATCTTTTTGCACTAAAATGTGGAGAACTTTTGAGGGAATCATTTAAATGATTTCCCAAATAGGCTACTTCTTTGTTACTGATTGACCATAGTGGTGGTGTCTTCCTTTAACTTCTCCGACTTTTCTTTCCACAGTATTTTATTTATTTATTTATTTATATTTACATATTTTTTAATCTGTAAGGTTTATTGAGTACATTGGATGCTTATAGCAGCTCAGAGAAGCAGAGATTTCAGTCATGCTGTTGCATTTATTGCTCAAGTTCATGTAAAAAATGTATTGATAGAAAATATGGCACTGTAGTAGGCAAAGTAGGCACTGCTCACCTGGCTTTGTGTTTCTTAAGCAGAAATGACTTTCTGAGTTGGGGCAACAAAACATAATTTATACCATTGCTTTGTCACTGTTCTAATCCCATGTGTATTATGTAAATATGATCACTGTCTTTTTACAGTCTCAGAACTTCTGCATTGACTTGAGAAATTCAGATTGATCTACTTCATTAGAAGGAAAATGCTTGAGTTTCTCATAGGAAATTAGATTTAGATTTGTTCTCAGTTGGCACCCATGGAACAGCTACCACATAGCACTAATAAACACTCAATTAAATTGATGTTTTTATTTTGTAACTTGTACAGTGGTATTATAAAGTGAGAAATGAGAAGAGTAAGATATTTGGAAGTATAGAGTTATTTGATGGACAGAAATGTTAATTTTATTTATTTATTTAAACACAAAATAATATTATGATTATGTGTTGTATGAGGGCTGTTAAAGTAATGCCTCCTATTTTATTATGTTGTCCCATAACATCAGTGGCAGATGGTGATATGGCAGTAGAGGATGAACCTTCTAACTAATATTCCATTACAATTTGTTGCTGTGTGATAGATGGCAGCAGAAGGGCAGAAGACATGGAAGTGCATATGAAGCAATAGTGTGGAACTGAATTCTTCCATGCGAATAAATTGGCACCCATTGGCCTTCATCGACACTTCCTGAACATCAGTGGAGACCAAACAGTGGATGTGAGCACAATGGGGCAGTAGGTGGTGCCTTTCAGCCATGGTAGCAATGACAGTGGGTCTTCTCTGCTGGTGCAGGTTTTTATGAACGCAGCACACAAGCTCTTGTTCATCACTGGCAAAAATTTATAGATAATGGTGGTGAGTATGTTGAAATACAGTGTTTTGTAGCTTTCCATAGAAATAAGTAGGAGGCTTTACAATCAGAGCAACCTATGTTGCTAGTTTGAAGCCATTCACAGTCCTCCTACAACTGGTTGCTCAGTGTCACCTTGCATTTTTCTCTGTTACAGTAAATGTCTCTTAGGTAAAATAAAAAATGCAGTAAACCAGATCAATAAATGCACTGAGGCTTTTCAGCCTGGCAGCAAGTTCTTGAACTCGCACTGCCATTTTAAGAGTGAATGTAACAGTACTGTGATCTGGAAATCAATAATGCAGAACAAGCATATATACCAAAGAACAAGTGAAATACATACTAAGCAGTTTTTTCTAGCATATATTCAAGATACTCTAAAATAAGTTTATTTCAAAATTTTGATTTCTATCATCTGATGATAGTTTTGTAATTGAACATGGTAACTAGTCTACTGAGTAACCAGGAGTAGAATGAGACAAAGACATATGTTTTTGAATAGCATTTACAGTTTTTTACTCCAAATTTGGAGAAGAGTTTGTATGTTAACAGATTTTCTTTAAAAATAAAATCATTCTCTGTTCTAACTTTCAGTCGAGGAATAAAATTTTAAATCTTTTTGTCTTTCTACTCGTGACATGATCAGCTTTTGAGATATGTTAAAACAATGCTATGAATTGCTTGAAAATTTGTATTGAACAGAAGCCCAGTCATCCACAGTCCATTCTTTCTCACAATTCCCATGCAAATGTCTTGTGATACATGCAGTTTCATATTCCACAGCATATGGTAGCAGAAGAAAGAATTCAGCAAAATATAAGGCTTTTTTTATTTCAGTATGTGATTGTTATGTCAAAAAAGCCTGAATGTTTTGTAAAGAAAAGACAACAGTGTGAAAAATTTAAAAAAAAAAAAAAAAAAAAAAAAAAAGGAATTGGCTGGGAAAAGCTCATGAGAACTGACTTGACCGTGTTAGAGTTGAGTATGCACTGTAATAAGAAGTGGATAATTTGATTTTGAGTCATAAAGTAGATAATGAAGTTAGGGGAATATCTAGGAATATCAGAATCCTTAGGGAGCTCCTAGTAAAAGAACATACTTTATCTTATGAACACATAGCGAGTGTTCTGCTTCCTGCAGTTTGGGGGGGAGGGGTAAAATGGTTTGAAATTATTTTAAATTTTTCAGAAACTGTAAGTGAATAAAACATGATGTGCAGGAAATGAGTGAACTGAGAGAAGCAAAGACTCATGATTTGCTATTATATTTCTTTGGAGATTAATGAATTGCAGAAAGCACTATCTTCATCTTTAAGCCATAGCATGCCCGTAGTGCAGATCAAAATTAAGGAAGCAGAATGGATGAAATCTGGATTAAATAGTGGCATGCAGTGAGATTGCTGCTCAGACCTGTGCCCAATTTAGGCTAAGAGCATTCAGTTCTGAAAGACTCCCTTCTTTATCTATCTCAGTGCCAAGGAAAGGACTGCAAGTGACCATCTGTATTTTCTCAATCACGTTATTGGCTCTGTCCTCTGGCAGCAGACAGCATCCTCATATGACTACTGATACTCAGGCACTTGCAGATACTTCCTCATATGAAGTAGTTAGATAAATTAGGCAGTTGCTCAGCCCTGATGGGAAGGGAAATCTTTATATCATTTGGTCCATCATAATGGAAGGAAAATAGTATATCCACTGAGTACGAAATAAACCAGTGATCTGACCAGACTTTGTCCAAAGATGATAAATTCTCAGGCACTAAGAAAAATGTTATTTATACATTTAAGTATCTATGTTTCATAGCAGACTAAGGGGCATTGCATACTGGTGTAACTATTAGGCACTTTCTAAGTGTTTCACAGTACTAACCTAAAGTGTTAATAAATCTGTTAATCTAAAGTGTTAATAAGTGTTAGTAAGTTTTTGCTATTGAATATTAGTATAATATTTAAATCCAAATCTTGTTTTATTATAGTTCCTAGTTTTTTAAAAGATTATTCTTCTTGATCCTCATCATTGTACACTGGAAAGCTGTTCGTTGTTTAAATAGATGTGGCATAACAGAATAAGCCTGGAACAGGAAATATAGACACTGCATTTCATCTTTATGTTTGGAGAAGTGTCAAATTAATAACAATTTAAAGATGATAAAGATAGACCCATAATCTCATGCATTACCTTTCCCTCGTTCAGACTTCAAGATGATCTATCTCTCTCTTCATCATTCTTGCCCTTAATGAGGCAAGTTTTGTTTTCTGCTTGATCAGAATTCTGCTAAAGATCCAAAGTTTAATAGAAAACATGTTCATACCAAACATCACATTTTGCGTATTGAAAACACTATTTCAATTTGGCTTCTATTTCTTCTTCAGCAAAACTTTTGTGAGAAGATCCAAAAGTATTTTGATAAGTAGCATTATATAAGTCACATCATACCAGATCAGAATTTATTATCCATTAAAGATACATTGATTTTTCTTCTAATATGAAATTAATGGATAATAATTATAGAGAAGACATATTAGTACATCCATTTTCTCCAATTATTCTGCAATTTCAAGACATTAGTTTTTTTTAAGAGGCTGTTAGAAAAGTGTTTCATACTGGTACTAGTACAGAGAAGGTTTTGTTACAGTGAGCAGTCAAAATTTACAAGAGTTTACTTGATAGTGACAAGTTATCTTAGATGGCCATGTAAGCAGCCATGTGATTACAAAAATAAATAGGTGAACTCAGTAAAACCTATTCTGTCTGATACTCATAATCAATGAAGGAAAGATGATCAGTAATTACAATCAAAATTTTTGGGGGAAGAAGGGAATGACTTTAGGGAATGCATATTTAATGAGATGGGTAATTATATGTCTCCTGCAGAAGTGCTAAAAAGCAATCAAAACTGAAAGCTCATTTACAAAGTATATTCTGAAATATAATTGTTGCCTGAAGGAAACAAAATATTTAAGAAGCCACAGTTTCCTGGAATAGTTCTTTTGTAAGAACAGCGAGCAATCTCTAGTGACACTCGCAACCACAGTGACAATGAAGAAATGATTATTTTTCAACAGTTTTAGAAATGACTGAATTTGGTAAAGCACGGATATATAATTGAGCACAATTTGTGTGGCAGTTTTCTAGTATGCCTACAAACTCTGAAGCAATTCAGGACCTACATAGTCACTGCCCTGGGTGCTGAGAAACTCTTGCCCTCTGTTGTGTTGTGTGCTCGATTGTGTGCAATGCAGCAAAGATGGACTGGGGTTATGGGAAATTACAGACATAATATCAGGCGATCATGTTTATAGATGCAGAGAGACCAAAATTATTACCAGGATGAATTCACAGGGAACTCTGGAGCCTTTGTAACTAAATGGCACTCTAAAGTCATTGAAACAGTCCACCCTACTTTTTCAAATTCTGGAAAAAAGGTTTAGGAGCAGAAGGCTCTGACAGATCTTTGGACATCTAGCTTTTAAGATAGTGAGAAACAAGTGGACACGTTCCTATTTTCTGAGAGGACAATGAAGTGTTTTTCCATCCTGTGAGTGCTTCATACCAAAAGCTTCCTTCTTTATGCTATAATGCTAGATAGAACAGTATAAAAAGAGCCTGATGTCTCTGATTAATAATTGTAAATAAAATAGAAATAATTTGAGTATATAGTATTTGAAACCAGATATTTACTAGTAACCTTACAGCTTTTAGTAATATGATTTTTTGTGCTAGAAGATTGAAACAAAAGGGTGGGTTTTTTTTTTGTTTGCATGTTTTTAAGGAAATCATCATAAAATTGCTAGATATTTCATATCTTCATTAAAAGAAACACAATTTAACATGTTACATTCCTACATGCATTTCTAGCACATCCATGTGAAATGCATGTTAGTTACTGAAGTTTTACTGGACCCAGTGCTTACCAGTGCAGTGGAGGTCATTAAGGAGGTTAAGATCAGAGGCAGCTTGGACTACAGTGACCATGCCCTGGTAGAGTTCGTGATCTCAAGGAGTATGGACCTGCCAGTGTGTGGAGTCAGGGTGATGAACATCAGGAGAGAAAAATTCCAGCTGTTTATGGAATTATTGGATCAGCTGTCCTGGGAAGATATCATAAGGGGCATGGGAATGGAATAGAGCTAACAGCTATTTAAGGATACCTTTCTGTGTGTACAAGAGCTCTCTATGTCCCAGCAGAGAGCCTGCAGCAACTGCCTGGTGCTGGGGACCATGAGTACAGGCCCCTGGGAATTCTGCTCAGGTTTGATGCTTTGGTATTAATGACAAACACATTCTCATGTGCTTTCAGTTTTCAGATACTAGTTGTTGGCATTTTTGTACCATACTTCTAAAGAAACCAATTTTGTTCTCTCTTGACTAATTTTAGATCTGGCTGCTTGTGAGGTTTTTTGAGTTTTTTTGTTCCATGGGATTAAAATGGCTTTACACAGTGAAGTGCTCAGCTGTGTTATATTATAGCACAAGCATATAGCACTACCTGATGTAGTAATTCTAGAGTAATGTGTTTATGAATCCCACACATCATTCAAAACAGGCAGCACTAGTATTTCAGACCAGAAAATAAATGCCACCTAAAGCTTGATGGAAGTCAGCACCAATGTAAGTATGTAGGAAACCACTGAACTGTAAAGCTGTGTAGTCTAAGTTGCTATGCAATACTTACTTCCTCTCTGTTTTGTGGGTTTTTTTTTTTTTTTTTTTGGTCAGATTAGAAAACCTTTCCTACTGTTTACAAGCTCTGTAAAGTCATTTTCCTTTTTTTTTTTTTCTCATTTGCTGATTTCCAATGCATGAAAACTGATGTTAGAATTTTGCTAAATCATATATTAATTATAGAAATGGGGAAAAGGTTCCTGTTCAGAACTCCATATTTTTCTTGAAAATAAAATGCAAGGTGAATTTCCTTGACTTTACATCACATAATTCCTTTTCTCACCATTTCTTATTGTTTCAAACGGTATATTTTTTTCCTTTATTCATTTCGCATTAGTGTTGAAGCTTTTCATGCTGAAGCTTCTGTCAGTTTCAATGTTATTCAGCTGTCTTCTTGAAAGATTGAATTCCAACATATCGGCTGAAAATTTCTTTTTTCTAACTTTTATTTTATATTTTTTGTATGTCTCTTAAACATTTATTTGGGGATATAATTGGAATAAATGCTATTAAAAAGTACTGTGTTCTTTGCACTGTACTTTTCTACTTTTTTTTTTTTTTTAATGGAGTCTCTTTGGATACCAAACAAACATTTCAGAATAACATACACTCCACTGTAATTAATGTAATGGATATGACAATTAATGTCATCAGATATGACAGGAGAGAAAGTAATTTAAAATAAATTTAGTAGCTTGTGGTACTAATAGGAATGGGAGGGTGGTTGGATTAGATGATCTTGCAGGTCGTTTCCAACCTTGCAATTCTATGATTCTATGAAATTAAAAATCCAACACCATTCCTAATTCTTTATTACTTACTTATATCAACCACTTAAGTTTGAATGTTATTACATACTTATAATAAAGACACATCTCCAATAGAGTAGTGCATAATGTTCCTGCTCTGCTAATGTCAATTGTGTAAGGTTATTTATACAATACTTATACTTAAAGCTTCAAATATAACCAAATAATAAACATATTTGTTTCTGTTGGATTCCTTTCATACATTAGGAGAAGCAAGAAAGAAGATTAAACAGGAGCCTAGAAGTCTGTTTATTTTCTTTACTATTTTTTTCATAATTTATTTCTCTCACTAATACTGATGGTTGTGTGGCATGATCTTATCATCTTATAACATAAGATCAATAAATGCTTACTTAATATTCATTTAATACTCTTGGAAATATTCCAGAGGTGTTGGTGTGAAATGGATTTGAACTCTTTCATTCATGAAACTGAGATCCAAGTTCTTGATATGAAAAACTTCTGAAATCACAAAAGAAATCATAAAACATGATAACATTTAGATTCGGGGCCTATATTCTGTATAGCATAGACTATTATATTTTATACTGTTGTTTGTAAGAACTTGCAATTGAAGAAAACATCTTATTGAGAAACCTTACTTTTTAGTTCTGAAGGTAGCAAAATACTCTCTTTGACTTTGTCTTATTTATTCCAATGCTTAGTCAGCCACAGTTATAGAAATTAAATTCTTATAATGTTACATCATCAAGAACAGTAAAAAGTATTTTTTTCTGTGCTTATCTAAAGCACCTTTTCATATCCTGTTTTTCATGCCCATAAAGGTACTTATGCTCTATTGAGTCGTCTCAATTTTCTTTTGATCAGCAAAGTTCACTGAGATCTTCACATCTTTTCTGTTCGATTATTTATTCAGTCCTCATAAACTGTGGATTTTGAAAAATGTATTTTTTTCAAATGTGGACAGCAGAAGCATATGCACTATAGAAGCATTTTAGTATAGCTCTGTTTAGTCTCATATAGAGAGAATCAGATGGGTATTTGTATGGCTTTTTTACTCTGCTAAATTTAAATCATTTTTTATTGAAGAGACATGCTGAAAATATGAATGTACCTTCTTGAAAAACTGATGTCTGCGTGTTTGCCAAAGACACTCTTTTCCAGGATAAGGTGAGATTGTGTTCACTATTAATTAGTCTGTAAACATAGAAGTATGTGACAACCAAGTTGTCAAAAATCTAAAACTTTGTATGACTCTCCTTTCATCATTACTGCAAATTTAAGAGTTTTTCAGCTGTGTGACCTCTGATTATGATTTTAAAAATAATTTCCATTACTGGCTACCAAATCAAATACCATTTCCATAGAGATATTTTCACTGTTAGATCTTCAAAAATATTGCAAGAGTATGTCCTACGTAAGTTCATGGAAACTGTGAACAATTTATGCTTTCCCTTTGTTCAGGGCCATGCTTCTGAGAAGAGTCAGCACTTGTTTCTAGGGAGAGCTTCTCAAACAAAAAAAAAAACTTGCTCCTTTTTACTGTCCATGTACCTCATTTGGAGGACATTTTGGTAATGACAGAGATGTTACTCTTAGAACATCATTAAAATGGGAGGTCTATTTAGAATTGAAATTCCTGAGAAATGTCTTTTCAAAAGTCGTTCAATGAATAGGAGGCATTAGTCATCTCTATTGGTGGATGACACTTTCTTTTCAAAGGAATTGATCTTTCCATTGACATATGTTATTGTACTTTTCTGAATTCTACTCAGAATGTTTAGAAATCCATGAGGAAAAGACATTTTAGATGACATTTGGAAGGCAGGTTTTTTATTACTTATTTAATTTGTTCAGTTTTCATTCCCATTATTCATATTTCCATCCAAATTAATTTCCATGTATTTTGTTGCACTGATATTTTGACTGTTATTTCAGGCTACCAGATGAATTCTCCCTTGAAGCCTGGTAGCTACAGTGGCATGTTCAGGAAAGACTGTAGTGTCTGTGGGATAAAGCACATGTCCAAATGCCAGACCTACCTGCCTTCCCTGGGCTGTCTCACCACTAGACCATGCAAATTGTAATTTGTGTGCATAAGTGATAACAGCACACCTGCCAAATTTCCCTTCTGGAGGTGTAGAGGGTAATATCTGCATGTTTTCAAGTGTGAATGTGTACCAGAAAGTATTCTAATATTCTTAGTGCTTGGAAAACTTTTTCTTTTAAAGAGCTCACATAATTTAAAAAGATATGTTAAAAATAATATGTGAAAAAATACCACCAGTACACACATCCTGAATCCTGTGTTTATGAACAGTTGTATTCTGCAGCAGCAAAATTAACAGAGGAATTCACATGCTGGTAACACTAATACAAATTAGTTCGGTAATCATTCAGCTTTTACAGCAGAGCTGGAAATAATGGTTTTTCTTTATATTTTAATATTGTTGGCGTTTACAATTTATTGAAAGTGTCTGCTTTCTAAAAATCATTATTAGTCTTTTGTTCCACATACTTCAAGATTTTTAAACCTTTTAAAAATTCCTTTTTGAAAATATGTCTTGGATTTTTTTACTATAGTTTGGGTCTTTCTGTCTTTGTTCAGTTCTTTTGCCATACTGTATTATTCAATTAGGTGATAAGGTAAGATATGCAATTTATTCTCAAATTGTAATTAGAAGGAAATTGTTGTTTCTCATTGAGTACCTTTTGATTTATGTGACAAAGAGGCTATTTTAGATTTTCAGCATTTAAGAGGAGACAAGAAATTGTATGTGTGTATAACTTGCTGTAACAACCTAGGATTAATATAAGAGAATCCTTATTGAATGGAAAAGATTACGTCAGCCAACTAGTGGTCCATTCATCTGGCTCCTTTTGTAAGTATCATGCAACAATCCTTATGACACCTAAATTTTTCTACTCTACATTCTAAGGCTACTGTGCTAAACATTTTATATTACTCTGTTTCATGAACTTTGACTATCAGCTTTAAATGTGTGAAGTATTTGATTTCTGTTATTTTTCTGTTAGAAATATGGTATCTATTTTCTGACCTCTTGACATGAGCACTTCACTGTAATTCTAAAGCAAGAACATCATAACCCAAGTGGTGTTTCCACTAGACTCAGAAATAATTTTAAAAAATCTTCATTATATTTATAACATTAACCTGATTCTAAGAGTCATCCAGTGCTTGAAACAAAGCAATTTTGTGTGTCAAAATAATTCTGTAACTTATTGGTTCTGAAAATTAAAAACTTGCATAATAATTAAAGAGTTGAGGCCTAACATCATTTAATGACTCTGACAGACCTGCCTGATTAAAGATTCCCAGAGAAGATTAATGACTGCAGTAAGTATTTGACCTTATGGGATCTCATAAAATTATTCTCTGAAAAGTTTAATCCAGGCTTAATAAAAAGTAATTGTTGCCTTGCTACCATATAGTTGATACCAGGTAGGTGAGGGTGGAATCCGTTTGAAATACTGATCACAGGCTTGTGTAAGTTGAATAAAAACATTAATTGGATGTATCATGAAACATGTGGGCAATTGCTCCTAGGGGATTTATACTTACTTTCAATGGCAAAAGAATTGAGAAATGTTAAGAGTTTTTATTTCCTTAAAATTTTTTGTCCAAGAACAGCAAAGTATTTGAAAGATTGATAATTATTATTTCAATTTCAAAGCTATTAGTAAGGGAAAATAAGGGCCAACATTTAAAAAAGTTGTTTTGGTATGTAAGAATACATATAAGCATGCAATCTGATTTCAGTGAAGTGTGACATAAGATTTTTAAGTGCTTATTCTCCTGGGCATCCACTGAATTCAGTGGAAGCTGATCAAAACCTACTTTAGTGCAAAGATAAATACTAGAACATACTAATGGAAAAATAATACAAGTGCTTCAGACTCTTCTGGAACTGTATTACAATACTGCACACTAAAACTAGGACTCCAAGCCCTGCAACTTAATGAATTTTTCCAAACATTATTCATGTTGAAAGCAATCCAGATTGCTTAACTTTTAGTCATTAACCGAGGTGATAGGAGCCAAGCAGTCTTGATAGGCTTGGCCTGTGGAGTTTCCTTTTAGATTATCTGATCTGTTCTCTGAAGAAAGACAGTATTTTATGACTGCAGTTTTATGGTCTCTTCAGTCCATGTGCTTATCCACAAGTTGCTTGTATTTTCCTCCTAAAGTTCTAACTCAGTGGCAAATAATACTTCAAAACAGGAAAATAATTACAGGAAATGCAGTACTTTTCTGTGTTATACTTTGTTGTATATGTGTAGTTGTGAAAAGTTTTAAGTCCGTAGCACAGTCCTATAATAGGTGAGATTATTCTCTTCTATGTGTTTTTGTTATGTTCACCTGTCTCGAAAAGTTCTTGTGGTTTGCATTCTCTGTGGTATATATACTTATCAGAAACTCAGAAGGATGAATGCTTGTCAAATCATAGTTATCAATTTCTGTTATATTTATTTATATTAATCAAGGAGAATTTTATTTTACCCATCTTGTTATTGTTTTCTTTCCTCTATGAAAGTGTCAAGTTTCTCCCGTAACAAAACAGGTCAACAAATAATTTAAAATGAGCTTTATATAGTGCCCTTTGGAAACATGAGCATTCAGCAAGTTTATAAATAAAAATATACCAGTGGGGTTATATTTTTGTCAGAGAATATAGGAGGGGTTGATTCTAACTGAAGAGAAATTAGTCCTCACGTTTTAATTCAGTAAGACCTAAGTTAGCATGTGTTCGTAAAAGCTTTGGAACACTTTGGGTTTTGCACCTGGCTTTAAGGTATGCACTCTTCCATACCTTAAACCGGAATCAGCCTGCCCTCTGGCTTTAGGGAGCCTATGCCATTTCTGTCAGTATTATCTTGCATCATTGCTGAGAAATTGGAAAACTGCATGTTGGAAGGGACCTTTAAGATCATGTGATTTTTCTTAAATTTGAACATATACTTAAATGGCCTTTAGATCTCTTCATTGGCGTTAGTCTAAACATGTTCAGAGCATGGATTTACTCAATTAGCTTTTTTTTTCTTCTTTTTCATTGTTATTGACTATTGCATTCAGCTTTTAGTATTTTTGCAATAACATTTTAAACACAAGCAAAAAGAATTTCAATGTGTACTTACATAAAGACATAGAGTCAAGCGGGATTGAGACCTTTTGAAGAGAAATAAATCTAAAGTTGGCCAGAGTAGTGTTTTTTTTCCTGCCGAAATGCAAACACAATTATTATTTTTATTCTAAAAAGGTACTAATATATAATTTTATTTTAAAAGAGTAATTTCAATTTACTTGCTAATGATTTTATTTTTTAATTGATTAAAAAAAATTGAAAATTTTTTAGAAGCTAGGAAATGCTCTCAAAATCTACGGAAATGTACATAGAAAGATAAACAGATATAGAAACTATTGCAAATTTCACCACACAGTGAATAGTGGCTTTTTGCAAACAAGAATATGACTTCTTGTACCTTTCTTACTAGAGGAAGTTCTCTGTTCTTGGTAATTACTGCAAAGGAAACATATTACCATGACATGTTTTTACAGTCCTATTGAAGCTCATTTTGGAAATGGAAAATGGGCATTTTGTTTTTCGTTTAACAGTTCTCATTCAACTCAATTCAAAATGTATACATGTCTGCAATTTAACTGATGCATATTTTGTCAGTGTGGAGGGTAACTCTTCAACTTTAGAAGCATTCATTTTGTGCTACAGGTAAACCTCATTTGTTTCGAAGCACAAGGTGGTTTTATGTCACTAAAACTGTTAGTAATGTTGCTGAAATTGTTGTATGTGTCTGTAACAACAGTTTATTACCACTACACTCTTTTAAATAAAATAGTTGTCTAATAAGTTCGAGTTTATCTGATAGATTTGTGCAGCATGTAATTCTAATCTTGATACGATTCTTGATGTTAGTCTATTTACAGCTTTGTTTCATATAAATGAAATGTAACTAGTAGTTATATAAGTATTAGTAATCAAAGAAAGAAGTGTATTATGGTCATGTCAGTTATTTTTTATTTAAAAGTGTTGGTAATTTTGCAGTACTTTAGTGGGTGAATAAAACATTATCTTCTTTGCTTCTAAGTCTCAAAGGACAACCCGGAGTTAAAATGTGCACTCAGTAACATGCCCACACTACAAGTTGGACAAACTCTCTTTTAAGTGTAGCAGACAGCAGTAGCTCTGATCACTCAGGTCTGTGCTGGCTGCTGGGGAGACTGGCTTCTGCAAGGTCCATGGCAAGGTATAGCCACTTGTTCCAGACTATCTCAGCACATGCAGAGCTGATGCAGTGCTTAAAGTTTGACAGTGTAGCAGAGTCACCTGGGCTGCAAATGTATAAGGAGAGAAAGGCATGTGGTTTTTGACCCACAGCATGCAGAAGCAAGGCGGGCAGATTGACTGACCTATGGGGATACCCCCTTCTCTGCGTCTGTCTCCACTGAAGTCATCCTCCAGCTCTCTCCTCTGCTGGTGACACTTCTGCAATTCTTCATGTACCACATGTTATGCTTAGGTTACTTTGATCAGCTGTCCTCATCCTCATTGACAACTTGTTGATCTCTTTGCAGTACTACCTTGACTTACCTCTGCAGTGTTCTGCAGTTCACTCTGATGTGTTGTGAACTTCAATGTAGCTTTACTGAGGACAATTAGTCTTCTAGATCCTCCTCCTTTTGTTACCTTTGAATCTTTTCTTCTTTATCCATATTAGCAGTGGCTACTAAACACAAGTTCTTATTTTTCATTTTGTTCCTCCCTAATCCTAACACCCTTCCCCCTCTATTTACGTTTCTTTATGTTGATTCTTCATGTTGATATACACTTCCAGGAATGTCCTTTCAGCAGAGAATTTATTGTACTTTATTTGCAAGACCCCTCTGTTGCTTATGTAAAAATTACCTTTCCATAGCTGCCTTAGTTGTGCTACTTTCTATGAACCAGGTTGACGTATATGAATTATATATTATCTTTCTTTTCTCTCACATCTGTCTGCTTGTCTCTTTGCCCTTGCTTTATTCTGTGCATCAATCAATGTAAGGCTAATTATTTTCTGAATGTTCAAAATGTGCTTAGAGCAAAAAATTCACTATGCTTTTTGTGTTTTTTTTTTTCCCCACTTTCTGATTATGTCCCTGAAATGGAGACACTGATTAGTGACACAGTGCTAGACATTAGCACCTGTAGCACTGGTTTACATATAACATTTTAAAATAGGGGACATGCTTATTATCTCTATGTTGAATAAGGTCTCATCTGGTTTGACAGTAATTAGAATTTGGACAAGTTACTCAAGAGATTTAGAGGTTTTTTCTCCTATGTTTTATTTGACAGAAATTCCTTTGTACTGTGCTTGTTTTAATGTGTGAAGTCAGTCTGTGGAACTTCAGATCATTAATCCAGTCATTTTCTTATTCTTTCCAGCTCATGTGATCATGTTTATCAAGCAGCTCCCTGTTTCTGGCCTGTGATATCACATCCTCAGAATACTTGAGTCTCTCCAGTTGTTCCTTTCTTCTCCATTTCTACCTTGTAATTTTTTTCATGTTATCTTTAATACTCAGAAGCGTTGTTCCTGTCAGCAGCAGTGAAATTGGAGCTCAACATTTTTGATATGTATTAATAAAACACAGTATTTAGACATGTAGAAGCAAAGAAAATCAACCATATTATTGTGTATAACGTGTTCAGGAATGGTAATGACTAATGTTGGCACACTAAAATAGTGTGATCGAGGACTGATGTTAGATTTACAGGGAAAAGACGTATACTGGCACTACAATAGTCACTAATTTTAAATGGGAGGGGATGAAAAGCACTGTTACTCGATTAGAGTCAACATTTGAATTACTGCTTGAGCTAACAGAGCTATGAAGACAAGCTGTCTTGTTGACTAATGACCTGCAAAACATGTTTTTCAGTATGCCCAGGCCATTCTGAGACAATCAGTCCAGTGTTGCTGTTCTCCAGATGTACTTATTCATCTGCAAAACTTTTAGCACTGATTGTAGATTTGTAAACAAATTATTCAACAACCCCAGTGTATCACCAGAATGACAGACAAACAGATGTGATGCTGTATCTGAAATGCCTAATTCAAGATTTGATCATTCTTCTACGCACACTGTCAATTAGCCTTAAAGAGTAGAGGACTGTCTACGGGAAAAATGTTTCTTCTTAAAACCAGCTGGCCTTGGGAATCCTTTATGTATTGATGATAAAATCAGAGAAGCTGTTTTAATGCCCCCTTTTTAAATATGCTTCAATTCCTGTCAATGTAATTTTAAAGAGCTTAGGTGATTCGTCTTAAGTCTCTGATCTCACTGTGAATTTGCCTCGAACTTGCCTTATTAAGGAAAAAAATTTGCAGAGAAATGAATTAAAGCATATGTTTCTGGAAAAGGTTGTATTTCTCTGTTTTACTTCTAAATACTCCTCTATCTCTGACTCTGAGGAGATTTAAAGAAATGTGGTTTAAATCTTGCTTGTTGTCTTTCATTTTGTCTGGATAACAGATGCTCATATGTGATCTAATGGCTTAAAAAATATTATTCTCATTTGCAATGTATTTCGGATTTTCCCCATATAGTAAGGTATTAGTTTGAGCAGGCAAAAGTTAAGGCTGACTAGCCTGTGGTTAAGCTTTGTTGCTAAGAAAGAGAGTGAGGGGTGGGAGGGCCTCAGTTTCCTATCTTTTTAATGTATTATTACACCATACTAAAACTCAACTGGAAGCAGATTTTATTGTCATTTGCTCCCTTTCTGGCTATTGGCTGATGTGTTCTTGGCATGTGCCAGTGGAATCCTCCTAGGCTGAAAGAGACTTAAAGATTGTGTGTCTGTCCTATGAGAGTGGGATGTTGTGCAGAAGGTGAACAGTATTTTTGACTGAAAGTTGCTGGCAAACTTTTTTTATATTGCTTACCAACAGGCATTGCAACTCCAAATTTTAGCTATTAAGTCCAGTATCTTCTCAGGTGTTTGCTGTCAGGAAGATGTCTCTCTCATCACCTCACACTTCACCATGTGGCATTTGCTTATTTACACAGGATTACACAGGAGTGGTGTTAATGGAATGTTGCAATTTGATGGGTAAATATCAAATATATATGTAAATTTTCTGTCTCCTGAAGTCTTGAATTTGAAGATCTCAAATTTCTTTGTCAATGTAGCTCTCAGAGAATTCTCTTGATCTGTCAAGTGAGAAAAGCAAATGAGAAAATGTTCTCATCAGAATTCATATAAGCCCAGATTTGTTTTTAACTTTAAATGTGTAAATAAGTAACTGAAGGTAATGAAGTTACAAATATAGATCCCTATCTGAAATAAAGAAGCTGAAAATCATGTTTTTTCATCATGTTATGTTGGATGAGATTTTTAGCATTGCTAACACAAAGCAGTGCAATAATGAAAATAAAAAATGTTACCATGCTTTTCCTTAAGATTTAAAGTAGGTATACAGTAGTAACCATTACTTGATTGTTTCCAATTGGAGTACATCTTGCTTTATTTCTGTGTACTTTTTGCCAGTGGACGGAGATGTGTAAAGCCTCTGACTGAATCTTTTTAGCTTTTTATAATTCATTACAGAGTTAATAACAAAGTCTGACTCTGTTTTCAGTGACTACTATGGTAAGTTGACCATATTAGAGGAAGTAGTAATACATTGATATTCCAAGAAGCTTGCTGGCTGCTAAATTTAGTTTTAACCATCCCAGAGATCATGAATGACTTTTTAGATTTTTGATGGTCTGTGCCATGTTTATCTCAACTAGGCCTAAATACTTGTCAAACTGATATCATTCCATCCCATGCTATAGTCTCAGGAGAACATTACACTTCGTTTCTTCTTGGTAAGGGTGTTAATACTGGTATGGCCAGCCTGCTCCTGATCTATGTGACAGATAATCCACCTTCTAGAAAGATTGCTAGATTGTCACTGAGAAGGTGGATAGGAGAGTTGAAGTCTGTGCTAGTTGTTACACACTCCATGCTACTAATGTACACTGGAGGTTATTGAATTGCTAGAGCATGTCCAGAGGAGGACCACAAGAATTATCCAAGGGATGGAATGCCCTCCCTGTGAGTGCAGGCTGAGGGAGCTGGGGCTGTTCAGCTTGGAGAAGAGAAAGTTATGGGGGGGATCTGATAGTGGCCTCTCAGTACCTAAAGGGGGGCTGTGAGAAAGTTATTTTACAGTAAGGATGGTGAGAAACTAGAACAGGTTGCCCAGAGATGTGTCAGATGTTCCGTCCATGCAGACATTCAAGATCAGGCTGGATGAGATTCTGAGTAACATGATCTAGCTGTAGGTGTCCCTGTTCATTGCAGGGGAGTTGGAATAGCTGACCTCTAAGGATCCCTTCCAATTCAAGATATAATATGAGATTGATTCTATGAATACTAAGAATTTTAAGATTTTTTACCCTACAGATACTAGTCAGTGTTGAGGCATATTAACATGGAAGCAATTGACTGAGGAAATTATTTTGGTCTAGGACAAGATTTTCACAGTGGTGTAGATGGTCACATAGAAATTAGAATAGTTCAGTTGGAAGGGATATGCAAAGAAAATCAACTTCAGAGCTAACAAGAAATTAAAGCACATTAAGGGTATTATCCAAGTGCCTATTGAACACTGACAGGCATGCAGCATCAGCCACCTTGCTCAGAAGCCTTTTCCAGCGTCTTACCACCCTGGCAGTAAAATTCCTCCTCAGGAAATTGTGGAGAGCAACGAGTTGACCTCATACTGTACTTTTGTCCATGCCTAACACCTGAGTGCTCTCAGCCTCTCCCCATAAGACGTGTCTTCCACGTTTTTACCAGTTTTGTTACCATCCTTTGAATGCAGTCAAATATCTTAATATTCATTTTATATTGTGGAGATCTGAACTGCGAATGTTCAAGGTTAGTCCACACCAATGTTAAATACAGTGTGGGAATCACTCTTTTGACTAGCTGGCTACGCTGTGTTTAGTGCACTCCAGAATGCAGATTGTCATCTCGGATGCCAAGGTACACTGCTGCCTCATATTATGTCGTCAGATTTAACACCAATCTTGTCTTTGTACTACTGATGTTGCTGTAATACGTTGATCAACATTATTAATTATGGACTGTATTTTACCTTTAGGTGAGCCCATGGCATTCTGTGTTCAGCAGACTGGTATTGGAAAAGGAAAAAAAAAAAAAACGCTCTACATTTGTTTTTAGTATTCAAGATAGTTGTTTATTCTTCACTTTTAGATCTACTTGTAACTGTCTGGCTGATTTTGGTAACTAGGTTACAGTATCTAAACTTGTATGTGGGAATCCCACTGAGGATAAAGAAATCTAAAATACCAATTTAGGACATACAGTATACTGTCAAAGTTTCACAAAACCAGGAAATAATGAAAACCAAATTACAATGCAGAAAATAACTAAAATTTCTACAGGTTTGTAGAACAAACAATGAGTTTGTACAACTCATTCATGAATTTGTACAAGGTCTCTAGGTCTCAGAGTTAATGTCTAAGTGAAATGTTTATTCACTCTGGTCCATTTATTGTAGACTCCTTTAGTTAGCAGCGAATTGCCTTTTTTTTTATTTTATTTTTCCCAAACTTACTCTAGGCAAACTTTCTGTCTGCTTAGTGCAGTATTCTCTGTCTGTCTGCCTCTCTGTTTATTCAAAAAATTAGCTTTTGAAGTCAACAGGAATTCACATAATCTACCAAAACCCAGATATCTACAGGTCTCTAAATCTTGTGTCTCATGATGCTTGCTTCCCCTTTTATCTCTTCAGTTCTTATTCAGAAATGAGTTTCTGTTACTTGCCTCAGAAAATGATTACCTTTTTGGTAAATAAATTTATCATCTATTTTATGAGGAACTGGATCTATTTTAATGTCAGTTCATACTTTCCAATTTTTCTGAAGCTATTTTATTGTGTTATTCTCTTTCCTTACAGCAATTCCCCTTACTAAATAAATTGGTTAGGAGGTTCAAAATTTCCAACTGTTTTTCTGACAGAAAGATATGAGGAAGCAAGTTCTGAGCCACAGACAGTTCAATTTGGCTCAACAGAACTGACTTTTAAAAATCATCTCCTTTTAGCTCTATTCTATTCTCTTGTACACGCTATCCTCAGGAGATTGACAATATGATAGTGTCCTAATTTCTTCCAACCAAAGCCATCCCCACTCTGTAGGGCTTGGACCTCACTTTATGCTGCATGGAGGAGGAGGTCTTTCTACCTTCCTCTTTCCTTGCTATGTTTCCATTTTCTCATGTGCTAGTACTGTCTGATTTCATAATCCTATTACCTTAGGTCATAATAGATACCTTATGTGGTTGGGCATCTGCACAATTTTTCCTGTTTTAATTGACCGATGCTAACTGGGTGCTTTTCATTTCAGTTATATCTTTTTTGATCCATATTTCATTTAAGAAACCATTAGTTTCTAATTTTCACACTCATGAATTCAAATTGTACTAGATTCCTTGGACATGTCAGCAGTCCTGCAGTACGTGTATTCATATAGCAGCATACGAATGCTTTTTAGAGAAATTCAGTTTCATGATGGGTAATAACTGCAGTGAGCATATACTAAATGAGATTTTAGGAACTTCAAATGATGTTACTGAATTTTGCTTCATACAATATTTTACTCGTCATTCTGCATTTGGATCCTGTATACTAGGTTGTGAGAAGCTTAAAGAAAGCACACCTAGGATTACTTTTAAGACCCTCAAAGCAGTCATAAGAGTTCAATAAACTTCAGGCTAGCAAAATGCAGTTTCACTGACAGTTGTATTATGAGGATAGATGATACCATTAGTTGTGTTTTTCCTTTCACATCTGCCTTCACTTTCATGCCAGAAGCTGATCCACAGTGCAGCACGAAACAACAATCATTCTTACTTCAGGACAAGATCCAGCTTGTGGCTTCTCAACAAAGTGAGCAAAATTAATGTTGCTTCCCCACAAATGATGTGTTAATGCTGAGCTGTTCCTACCAGGGGAGAAGGGGCAGAGCAAGAATACAGAGGTTTAAAATCATGGCAACAATCATTGCTGATTTTGGAAAAGGATGATTGAAATCTTCTGCAGAAACTGCTGTTCTTCACCACTCTACTTGTTGCTCAATGACTGAAGTAGCACAAGGAGCCCTGGTCTTCTGGCACTGACACAGTCAGAATAAACTGATATGACCTGAACATTTTTCAGCTTAAAGTTGTCTGCTGCATTTAGAAGGTGACATAGTAGAACTGCAATAATTTCACCTCTCCACAGAATTAGTCCTATTAACTTGTAACAATATATCCCTGAAGGAGAGCTAGAAGAGTTCTCCTCTTGAATGCTCATTGCAATGATCAATCCCTAATTTCTTTCCTTTGGCAGAACATGGTGTAAGTATTTTTGTTCTTATCTTTTCACTCTGATATCTTATACTGAGGTGTGATATAGTTGGTACACATCTATGATCCTAATTACTTGAGAAGGCTCTGGAAAATTAAGCCTAATAAGTTTTTTAAAGTGGATTAGTTAAGCAGTGCTTGTATACATGATCCAAGTCAGAATAGAAATTATTGCAATTCTACTCACTTTAATTGACTTTGGAAAGAATTAGACTAGGTTTAATTGTCTAGTTTCATTCTGAATTAACCTTTTAACATAGTGTATATACAACACTAGGGAAAAAGCTTCAGTTCATTTACATTGATTTTCCTTAACAACTCCATGTTGGTAAACCTGTGTTTACAAGCTTCCATAAGGAAAGAAATTCTTAATTGTTAAGTTTGTTAAATGACTCTGATACTCATGTTTTTGCAACTCTTCCTACCTTATCCCTCTTCTCGCTTTTCCTAATTATTTTCTTAATAATGACTTTTGCAGCCTTATCACACCATGGAAGACTCTGGAACTTTGTTATTTAGATAAATTTTGAAACTAATGAATTTAAATAGTTTGTATTTAGCACAAAACCGTGTTTTATCCAGAGTTGTGAAGATGCTGCATGATATTTGTTTTCTGGATTCTACAACGCTAGCTACCCCCACTCATCACTGAGGCAATCCTGTGTTTGTTCTATTTTCACACAAAGGAAAGAAGAAAAATATCTGTTGAAAGCTGTGTCACGTGTTGAAAATTTTAGGCAAGATTAAAGGTAAGAAAAATATTTGTTTCACAACTGAAATTAGTTTTGATTTCAATTAATTTATCTCATTCTCAGTCTACTTTTGTAGAATTCAGTGCAGTTAAAATAGGGGTAACTTTGGCCCTGTATATTTGGAAACAATTATAATTTTGTGCTAAAATATAATGAAAACATGCTATTATTTGTGTGTGGTAGTTTGTAAGGTTAGAGGGTTATTACTTTTGCTGACCAATTTCTAATAAATATCCTGCTGCTGTCAATGATCAAAGGCAAAACATACAGTCTTGTTTGAAATTCTGTCCTTGTGTAGGAACTGTTTTTTAACTGCATTTTTGCTAAATTATTTCAGTTCCAGTAAGGAAATGTTAGTTCAACTGCTATATGTATCTTTCATTGCATTTCCAGAATATGCTGTTGGGCCACTGGGAAAAGGAAGACAATCCTCTGAGGAAATCTGTCCTTTTTTGCTAGATCCAGGTGCTCCAGGTGCTTTTGCCATCCTTCCTGACATTTATTTATAAATGCAGACCTAAGAAGTCAGGAAAATGCATGAGAACATCTAGTTGATGTTTTTTACTCTAGCGTAGCTTTCCATTATTTTTCTACAATTTTTCTGTTTTTCTTCTCATTCAATCTCTATCTATAAATAATCTTGAGGACCAATGAAGCGAGTCTTTCATCTGTAAATCCTGAATATATACAGGCTATAGAGGCTCCTTAGGACAAGGCTGGTACATAAGGAATTTCAGGCCAAAGAATTAATTCCTTTTTTTGCTTTGGTTTCTTCAACCAACCAACCAACCAACCAAAAAAAAAAAAAAAAACCTTCTGAAATATTGGCTAATCCTGTCAAAAGTAGCCTATTGAAAGGCAAGTGTTAAACATCTCTAATGCTGACTGATATTCATCAAGATATGAAAACACTAAGTCATCAAAAATGAAGTGAATGGAGACTTAATATTTTCTGAATCTTCCTGCATTTCTCTGAGAGAATTATCTTCCCCAGCCATGTATTCTCTCTCACCTCAGGACCCGAAGCCTTCAGGGAAGGAGTAGGTATGCTTCAGGGCATACAGCAGATTATTTTATGTCCAAAAATGCCAATATTAATTGTGCTGTTAATGGTATGTTAGTCTAAAGTGTAATGATAAATTTAAGCAGCAACGGTCCATAAATCATACTCAAAGAGTAGAAAAGCTGAAATCTAGGTTATCCTGTTAAGAGAAAGAAAGACTGTACAGATATCATCATCAATTAAATCCAGTTGCTGAAAATGTACAGCAGCCATCCATTGTTATATCCAATGACTTCTAAAAGAACTTTGCTTGTGTCCACTCTAAAGAATTGTGAGGAAAGATGTAGGAAGCTGCTTTTAATATGTCCCATGACTCTGCACAGTGTTTCTGCACAGGGCCTCCTGACTCCACGGAGCTCTCCTGTCTACTTAGATGACCTACATATGTTAGTTACTTGCTAGAATTTGTGGATGCCTTCATTTTCATCATCCTGTCCAGATCTTTCTCCTTGCTGACCTTTACATTCAAAACCACCCTGCCATTATAACTTTGTTCTTTCTACCTAAGACTGTTTGAGCCTCTGTTCCCAAAGGTAATGAAATGTTGATGTTGCCCTTGGCTTCCAGAAGAAGAGAATTTCACTAATATGGTCTCCTGAGAGAAATGCAAATGCTAGCTCATAGTCTGATTCTATCAACCCTCTCTCCTAGGGTGGAAATGGATTTATAAAATTCTCTTTGTTGACCTTTTCTTTGAGGCTGTAGTGTTCAAATGATAGGATGCATTACAAAGTTCTTAGACAATGCTCTGACTCTCAGAATTTGAGTGCTATGGCTTGATTACAAAATGCTTCTGCCAGTGCTTGTAATTTTTAGGAACCTTAGTATTTAATGCAATTGGCTTTGACATATCCTGTCTATAAAATTTATGGAGAGGATTCTGTCAATTGAGGATACTGTAGTATCCTCAGAGTGTTCCACCAAAACTGGAAAGGAATTGCTTGAAGCAGTGAATGTGAAATATTAAGTAATTAAGTACTTAAAGTTACAGTGTGGCATCTCTGTACTGTGAAGCTCCACAGTTACAGTCCTTGTTACAGTACGAATGGATATGCTTCCCTCAGAATATGACTCTAAAGGAGAATCTCAACACTCAGATTTCTGCTGGTAGACCTCACCACTAGGCTGTAATGTCTCACTTCTAACTTTTCTCTTTTACTAGTCCAATAAATACATAATGAGGTAGATAAAAAGGAAGCTTGAACGAACAGGGAAAGAGCAGCCCAGTAACAGAGTAGGTAATGGCTATGACATTTATTCTGTGGATATGTTCAAGACTGCTCTCCATTTGTTGAGGAAGACTAACTGCTCACCTGTGAAGGCTGAAGCAATGGTAACAGGTTCTCTTCTTTAAACAAATTATTGTGAAGGATCTCACCTGTAGTTATAGAAATTATTCTACAGACACATGCTGATGTCTTTATTGTTTATTGTGTTTGTTGTGATGGTGTTTATCAGTGCCAAGGTTCAGGTAGATCTTTGGGCATTAGATAAGCATATATATATTTTAAAATGACATCTTTTAATAAGTCTTATTTAACAAGAGAAGTATAAAGAGTTTGAAATTGGTTTAGGGCATTGAAGTGTTGCAAATTGCAATTCTCTTTATACTCTGTTTCTGCTTGTAATGAGATTGTTTTGTGAAAATACCTGCTAGGAGAATTAACTTAATGAGCATGTGTGGTGGCTAATACTAAGACAAAGCCTGCTTTGGAAAAGAAAACTCTAAAGCCATACTTACCCTGCACCAAGGAAAAAAATGTCATGAGCAGAAGGTAAGGTAATTGATGTATTTAAAATCTACTTTTCTAATTTTACAGAAATTAGTTTAAATCCCTTTTCTTTTGCCTTCACTTTGTGATTTGTCCGCTTGCTGATGTAACGCTGAGTCCCAGCAGAATATTGTTGTCAATTTCCATTGTACTGCCCATGTCTGCTGCTACAGGGAAACTGGAGAAACTGCTGCAGGTTATACAATAGGAGAATATATTTCTACTGATTTATCTATACAGCAGATGAAGTTTTTTTTGTTGTTGTTGTAGCTGCTCTTGTTGCTTTCCTTTTTGTTTTGATCATTTTGTTCTGGTATGAAAAGGTATAGTAACATTCATAACTACTAGACATATACAAATGGCTGGGGATGAGAACACTGATCTGAGAGCTGTTAAGCAGATGGAAGAACAGATTTTTGCTCTACAGCATAAAGGTGCTTTATGTAGACTCTGTGGTTAAAATAGAATGAAAATTTCATTTTGTCTTTATGAAAGTTTAGTTTGTAAATGTTAAATGAAATTGGAGACTCAATAAATTAATCGATTTAGACATATAGTTTAAAAAAAAAAAGTCCTCAAGCATTTTACAGAACCCCCAGAAATACCTGATGCTTATTGACATTTTCCCCTTGTTTACTTAAATTCTGCTATTTTCGTTATCTCTTTAGCTTGCACCTGCTTTTGAAGTTGTACACGTGTTACAATGGGAGCAGTAAACTGAATAAACTGATTTGACTTATGGTCTTACGAGGCAGAAAAAGAAATCCATGCCTATTGAATACCTGGAGCAAACAAATTTTAAGGTGAAATACTGTCCTGGGAGAAGTTTGATAGGAATATGTTAGGTAAAACTTGTGGGAACAGACTGACAAAGAGATCCTAAACAACCACTCAGATCGGATTGATTTTATAAACCCAACTAAATCAGGTAAATGGAATACAGGTAGAACACTTGTTGTGTTAAATGTGTTTTCTATGTTTTGCTCTTCTTGTAAAGATTAAGTATTTCAACTTGAGGAAACTATTCTAAATCTTTACGGAGCTGCAGGTCATATATCCTGTCTGGAAGGTTTTCAAGATGAGTTAATTTCCATTAGTTCTGTTGATTTTTTATTTTTTATTTTTTTTTAATATTGTATAAGCAGGCTTGTGGCCAAGTATGTTTTAGCCTCTTTTAAAACAGTTTATGCTGTGCCATTCATGAAATCTTGTGGTACAAATGAATGGATAATGTAGGTTAATTATAATTCCAGTTTGCTTTATCTATATGTCTTCTTTGACAGTAAAACAATCATGGATGTATATAAATAAAAATTGATAAATACCTTAATAGGATTTCTTCACAGATAAAATTGACATGGATATGCAAGCATTCCTTCCTGTGTACGTGTATATACAAAAAATTAATTTGTATAAATTTGTATAAATCAGTTTTATGATTTATCTTTGTGTTAACTATGGTAGTAGGTGAAGAATACAAAATATGGTGACAAAAGTACTACTTTACAGATGTTAGATTTAAAAGTGACTTCCTTTTAAATTTTAAAACTACAATAAATGATCTGCTTATTAGAAAGTTTTTAAAATGTAAGATACTAGGGTAGTAGAATCTGTGGCCTATTGCCATATCTTGTTCTTTTTGTGTGGGTTTTTATGAAGGGGCTATGAAGCAGAATAAGCTGAGAGTGAATGAAAAGAAGAAAATACGTTAACTGTGAAAATATATTGGAGAAAACTTTTGGTAAAAATTCATAGGGTTTGGCCCAAGTTCATTATGGCATGACAGTTCCTGAATGGGTAAAGGAGGCTGAAAAGGCACATGCTGTGTCTTATACTCAGCTTACCTGAAATTACAGCTAAGATCTGTGTTCCTTGATCCTTCAGCACTGTCACTACACATTTCTATGTGATCTTATTTTGGTGAGATGGAGACTACCTCATAAGCCAACTCACCATCACCAACCAATGAACTAAACGAAAAAGCCCTAGTAAAAAATGAAAAGATTCAAGTAATCTGCTATGAAGTGCAGGAAGAAAGATCTTATGCTTACCTGAAAGATTTCTGTGTTGGGGAAGAGAGGAGCAAGAATCTCATAGCTGAGAGGGTGAGTAAAGCAGAGTCCTTTACAGTTGATTTTATATCATCGCCAGTGTGGAATAAATCTAGTCTCTGGCAGCCTGTGTTAAAACTATGGCCATCCTACTTGACATCTGAGACAGAACAAAAAACAATGCTGCGGTGATGTGCACATCAAAGAGACTCAGACTTTTTTCTTTGTGTGACCTCTTTGCACGCTGTTTATTTGCCCTCAGGTGGTGTTAGAGGCGGCAGAGGATTATCTGTCTTTCTATGGGCGGAGGGAACTTGTTAAGATCTGTAAATAAGTGTCCACGGAGCACAAGGAAGGCGGCACCATGCTACAAGTAATACTGGGGAGAAACTCTTCTGCTGTGACCAAGAGTAGTGATGTTCCTCTGCCCAGATGGGAAGGAGGGCCTCTGAACTGTGATATTCTTTGAGCAGACTGAAAAATACATGCTGCCTCATCTGCATCTGTGGGAATAAGAGTGAAATGATTGTCTCAGAAGAGGAGAGCACATGTTTTGGAGAGAGAGGGAGCTTGAACTGGCAGCAGGAAACTTGCCTCTTTTGTAAACCTGAGCTACTTTTCTTGGAACTGCTTTCCATGTGTGAAGGAAAACCATCTGTGCCCTGAATGCAAAATTTTCTGTCCATTTTCACTAGAGCTGAAACTACAAAAAGCATGGGCTAAGTAGTTGTTCAAAGACAGAACCCAGCAGTAGACTGTGGCTGCACAATATGGGGACTACCCCAGGCATGGTGTGACAGTAGCACCTTGGTCTACTTGTAGCATATTGCATATAGCATGTCTGGAAATTTTGAGGGCTGTATTGATTTTTTACAGTGTGGGGGACCTTCCTCAGCT
Source organism: Lagopus muta (assembly GCF_023343835.1). Taxonomy (NCBI): domain Eukaryota; kingdom Metazoa; phylum Chordata; class Aves; order Galliformes; family Phasianidae; genus Lagopus; species Lagopus muta. The sequence goes on from NC_064434.1 coordinate 73,277,726, forward strand.
TTGGCCTCAGGCTTGCTGATTGTTGAACATTTAGTCATGTATATAATTTACTTGCAGTATTTATCTGAAGTTTAAGAAATGAACCCAATAATTTATCTTTGATGTGATGTTGCAAGCTCCTGACTGGTATTTCTGCAAATGAGATACTAAAAGTAGAGAGCAATTTGATATAGAATGATGGCTCCTCTGAAAACAATGCCTGCTGTTTTATTATGTTGGCCCACAAGATCAGAGGCAGATATTAGTTGTATGGCACCAGAGTTGAAGCTTCTTGACAATAGTCCATTATATTTCACTGCTGTGCGACAGATGGCAGCAGAGGGATGGTTTGAAAGAATGGCATTTGACATGGAAGTTTGTATGAAACAAAGGTGTGGAACTGAATTCCTCCATGTGGAAAAAATGGCATCCATTGACATACATCAGTGCTTGCTAAATGTTTCTGGAGACCAAACAGTGAATGTGAGCACAATGAAGAGTTGGGTGGTGTATTTCAGAAGTGGCAACAGCAATGTGAAGGACAAACCATGTTTCATGTGGCCATGCAGGTTTTTATGAATGTGGCATGCAGACTCTTCTTATTGCTGGCAGAAATGCATAGCCAAAGGTGGTCACTATGTGGGAAAATTTTGCTTTATAGCTGAAAATTTTCTCTATCATATAGAGTTACCATCCTTTTGGTATCCACTGTAGTTTCCATGGAAATAAACAGGAGGCATTATTTTGGAGCGATCTATGTGTTATTTAAACTCTAGAAATAAAATTGCACACATCAATTTCAGAAACAAAGATCTATTATTTTCATGCTAAAGCTACTTTAATAGGAATTCTATGGAAATTAAGAAGTTGAGGTGGAGTGCTGCTTGATAAAAACTGTATTTACGTTGTTAATATTGCTATTAGATTTTATGCCTGGAGGAAGAAAAAAAGAGTCTGTGTGAAATCAGTTACTATATGCAACCAGTTAATTATCCTGAGAGGATAATATCAGTTTTATTTTTGTGAGTTTTGCTTGATAATTTTTTCTTTGTAAGATTCAAAATATCAGTATCATATACACACATTCTGAATTTTCCCCTATAATAGGACTTGGACTTAAAGAACCTATTGTCATGAAAAAAAAATTCTGGAGGTCATTTAAATAATAGTTTTTTCAGCTACTGTTGTAATAGTATGTATAATAAGCAAATACAATAAGCAATTTTGTTATTTCATCTCATGAATAAAACATTGGAACAACTTGACCTAGAGTGCAAGGAGTAGTACATCATCAATAACTGGAAGACATTTTATGCTGGAGAATCTAGAATTGGAAAAAAAAACAAGCAATTAAAGAAAAGTTCCATGTATCACATCATGGTCATCTGGCTACAAATGCAGGCAGTGGTCACTGAGATTTTTTCAAAATCCAATCTTAATGAATGATGGATTGTAAAAATGCAAGCTTTTTTTTTTGTTTTGTTTTTCTTCTTTCAAAGTTCCTTGGCAGGTTGGCGTCTCTTTCTGCAGGAAATACTTCTTTCTCCTCGTGTTCTCTCAATATTCACAGAGGTCGTAAAGTCTATTCTTTCTATCCCAGAGTAATCATTCTGTTTTAAATATTTTTCCTTCTGCAACTGACTTTTCCCGCTCCATCTGTCTCCATCCAAATCTAGCTTCTTTTCCATTTATTGTTGATAATTTATTTCTTCAGGCAGGAATTAGCTGGCATTAAGTCATTAATTACATTACAAAATTCTAAGGGAGCTCTTATTTTCCCCTTGTATGCAAATACATTATTTTTATGCATGTACTCTAGCTATTCAGAGCTGTGATTAGTGAAGCCAAAAATGTTCTTAATTGTAATATTCTTCTAATTTATCCAGTGGTTTCCTATTGACTTCGCCTTGTTAATAGCTCACTATTGCAATGTCATTGTGATAAAGATCTTTAATGTATAAAGAAATCATGAACAAATGTTTATCAGCCATTTTTAAATGGCAGCATTTATTCTTCATAAATCTTAATTTCCAGCCCAAAAAGCATAACGCCTCCAAATATCCTGTCTTAAGTGTTCAATGTCTGATGCTGCCCCATACACTGCATAGCAGCTGGTCTCAGTGAGGATACATGCAGCATATGCCCAACTATAAAGACGTGGTATGAAACCAAGCTTCATTTTTGGTTATTTCAGTCAGTGGAATATATATTAGTGCTGCTTTTACTAAAGTCTTTGTGAGGTCAAGACTTTAGATTCTATTCAATATGGATCTTTAAAAGATAATAGTAATGCAGACAAGTACCTTGTTTCCCATACACATACGTTCATGACATTCAAACTCATGTTCAGAGCATTAAAATGTTCAGAGCGGTCTTAATTCACTTAATTATAAAGAAATTGACAGTGACTCCACAGGTACTCATAGCCCAAATTTTCTAATCAGCTGATTGCACATTTTCACTAGTTCCAAGCCTTGATAATCTGCAAGGAGGGGATGTCACTTTGACATTGATTTCAATAGAAAAAATTTATACCCTCCGCTGGAAAGCAGGAAACCATTTGATGTTAATTTAACTACCATAGAATCATGTTTAAATATAGAAACAAAAATTTTCTCCTACCTTCTCATTAATTGCTCAGGATATCTGACCCTTGGAACTCTTGATTAGATTGTGCTTATTTAAGGAAAAGTATTTATCTCCTTTTTAGAAATGTTAAATGCTTAAAGATTGGTGTTATGTATAATCTGTTCTATTTAAAGTACCAGATCATAAACCTATTTTTAATTATGTACATATAATTGTTAAGGTCTTTGTTGGTGTTACAGTGAAAAAGCTGAAGGTGGAATTGCCTGTGAGTTTAGCCAACAGCAATTAAAGCTTCAGTCTTTCACTGGTGAATTTCTGTACTATTTGTTTGACAGCATTCTATTCTTAACCAGGGACAATGGACTGTGTTGAGAGAAAAATTTTCTTTCTTCTGGGGCTTTCATCATGACCACAAAGGGCACAGGTGCAAGAAAGACATTAACTAAATGTAACAAGATTCAGAACAAAATTTTGCCAGCTCCACAAAGTGCCTTATGAACATTTCTTCAGAAATTGAATATGTTAATTTATCTATAGAAGAAGCAGATCTATATAACAATCTGAGTATAAAATTTAAAAACATAAAACAGAAAATTTATCAATTCTCGCTTTCCAAGAGTTAAATGAAAGAGAATTTCAGAGTACAATTGTTAAACTGGAGCACTTTAAAAGAAATCTTTCCCACAGAAGGAAGTTATTCAACGCTAGGAAAATAACGGTCCGTAAAGTCCTGTACAGGGGGAAAAAAAAAAAGCAATAATATTTCTTTTAGAAATTATCTATATATGCTCTTTAACTTCTTGAAATTTAATTTCAAACTTAATTTGAGCAACGAAAGAAGTATCAGCTGACCACATGGTAGAACACTTGCTTCGTATTGTATGATGAAAGTACAGTACAGTGATAGCCACATTTCTCTGGAGGAACACTGTTATTAGTAGTCAAACATTCATTGCAACAAATAGCCTCACAGTAAGACTTAAGCAACCTTAGTTGTACTACATATACTGTATTACTGCACTGTTATGGTGTATATAACTTAACAAGACTTAAGCTATCTGATCTGGAATTTTCCAGCTAAGTGACAATTCAAGTCAAGGGAGTAAGAAGAAAGGAAGAATGATATAGAAAATGCTTTTCCATCCAAAAAGAGACCTCTCAAATAGAGTTGTTTGAAAAAAGTTCTGAAATTTGGAAGAAAATGGAATTGCAGAGTCAATCCAGATAACAAAAACTTAAGAGATGGAATTGGTTTCTTCTCCCAAGACAATTTTTGGATGTTTGCAGTGGAAATCACCAAGCATAACAAAAATAATAACATATAAGATGACCCCAGGAAAGCTTATGTTGAATACTTCTGTGTAAGGAGCTGGGCCTGAGTATGATGCATAGAAAGGAGCACAATGAACCACCAGATTTAAACAAAATACATTATAGCTTTGTGAACGCCATCCACAGACTGCACTACAATTTGTAATGCAAAGAAGCCTCAAGGAAAAAAATAGTAGGATAATGGAAATAAGAACCATAGCAGCACATAAACACAAATGTAGTAAATCAACACAGCACAATCACTTTTAAAACCGATGTTTTGGTGGATTTTTGTTGTTGTTGTTGTTTTGTTTTGTTTTTAATGCTTTTTAATGTCCTTTTTCCATGTCTCCTTACTACTGACAGTGTTATCAGTGCTACTAGTACACAGACTGGCCTCTTTTCAAGTGGAGTTGTGGGGATTTCTTCTTCCCAGCAAGAGAAATTCATGCTGTGATCTTTATTTTCACATTCATCTTTTTGTCCCTTTACCCTTCCCTGTAAAGTGCAAAATCAACATTTCAACCAACTGCAAAAAGGTGAACTCAGCATGTCACTGTGTTATGAAGAGAGAGAAGATATCCAGCTGCAATCAGCATGTATTTGCAATTAGTAAAATTCTATTATAGGAGAAGTTGTCAGCCTTAATTTAGTTTTAACTTTTTATATGTTTCCCTTTTAACAAATATGATTTAAAAGGAGAGTCTAGATTTACTTGTAATTAGCAATAATCAACTTTATAACTCAATGATGTAGATGGGAGGTCTGCCTTGCTGCTCATCAGAGTTGAAGGGAATTTGTGACCTCTGTGAGAAATAATTTGTAGCATACGCTGAAGACAAAGACAGCAGAATCTCCAAATACTCTATGAAGGGTTCGGTTTGGTAAGTCAGCCACTGCATAGGAACTGTTGTAAAATATTCATCATGGGCTGGAAATAATGCAGTCTTTGAAATTTACCTTTCTTGTGAACTTAGCCAAAAAAGAAGCTTTCATGGAGTCTTCCGGCTTCTTACGTCTATACCTACTTGTTTCAAAACAACATCAAAGCACTACAAAGGCAGGAATTATTGCAATAGCCGGTAGTGATAGCTGTGGCTTGCAAGATCTGGATCAAATTCCTGGTGAGAACAAAGGAAAAGATGACTTGGGAAATGTTCCAAATTATAGTTTATTCAGTTCTTTGAAAAATCTACACATAAAGGAAAAATGGGGAAACAGAAAAGAAAGATGCCTTGACAAGGGATGATTAGACCAATTCATTACCCATACTACATCTCAAAACATACAGCTATTAATTCTTCACTTGAAGCTGTAGGAATCATCTAGGGAAAGTGTTGCCAGGAAGGGATGAGAGTGGAGAGGTTACTTCTTTCGATGTTTTTGTTTGATATCTTGGATACCATGGCTTTAGTTTCATAGAATGGAACATCATGGCCGGTAGTATTTAACATTTGCTTTATTAACACACAGAGGTACTACACTCCTGATTCAGTTAAAGTGCCATGGAACGTAATCAAACTAGTTGTGCTCTGAAGAATGTTTCAGCAATGGTTAACTGTAAGTAGCCAAGTGGCCAACCTGCAGAAGTCATTAGAATATGATAATGCTCTCACAATTAAAATGAAGGAAATCAATATCTGTGCAAGACTCTTCAAGAGTGAACTACCATCTATATGTTACAAATGTGCTTTTTCCAACATATCTGTCTTTCTGATGCAACATCATTTTTCCTTTATTTTTCAAAATTTTTTAGGATCAATGAAAACATTTTACAAGGACAAATTTGGATAACAGCTGGAGGCAGATTGTTTTGGGAACTGAGACTAAAATTGGCTGAGATACTAGATAATAAATGGATGTAATCTATGCAATACTAAAGGCTTACCTTATTAAAATCCCCCACACTGGCACTGATTTGATAAACACCTTTGTTGAGATGCATCATGCAGTATATTAAAAAGCTGTTAATGAATAATGAATATTGCAGTGCCTTTTTGGCAGGAGGAATCAATATGCTCTTTTTAATAATTCAGTTAGTTCCTCAAAATATCATTTTCCCTCTAGAATAGAAAATAAGAGGCTGAAATAATTACCAAATTCCACCTTTCTCCCCTCCTAGCTACTTAATTCTTTCTACTGCTTCCTTCCCTAAGTGAGTTTTTCTGGAATTAAATTATAATAATTCAAGAAGTCTTGCTTTTGACCTAAAGAAACGTCTATCATTTTCTGAAGAACTTCAATCTGAAAGATTGATCTTAATTTTTTACTTTGTTTATTTTATTTTGTCCATGGAAGATCATATATAACAAGCAAATTTATGAAGCTTTCTGTGTCTCACTCATTTAGGGGAAAATAAATATAAGGTTCTTCTTGGTGCCTATTTCCTTCTTTAGGAAGTCAGGTAAAGCATGAACATAGTGAATCATCCCCTGATACTGAAAGATTATCACACTATGAAAAATTTTCTGATGTTGTTGTTATGTCTGTTCAGTCTTACTGTTGCAGACTATTTGTTTGCCCAAATCTCTGCCCACCAGGCTGGCTGGTTGGCTCTGTTTCTCCTTTGATAATGATCTTAATGGCCCTCTAACCTACTCTGCTGCATTTAATAAAGAGTAGTGAGCTTCCGAACTCCCACAATCTGCATCAAAATCGGTAGGTAAATTAGAGATAGAATTCACACCAACACTGATCAAGGGGCTGAACAGTGAGATCAGACATCATCATTCCTCCCTAGTCTGCTGTGCCCAGTTGACACTGGAGCACAGCATGATGCTCTGTGCAAACCCAGGGGTTTGCAGTATCTTGCTAATGGGTCTTGGTTGAACAAAGAGGAAAGTGGAAATATTTCTGGGTGCAGTAAGGGGAAGGCTGAGTCCCTGTGTAGGATGGAGACGTACACAGTATGAGTATAAGCTGCATTGCTGATAGTAGAGACAATTCAGGTGGCATTAGGCTAAATCTGTAGAAAAGGAAGCTTTTCATCTCACAGGGCTGTTTTGGTTAACATGAGAAAACAAAGAATTATTCAGGATGTTTTCTGCTTTGAAATTGTATATGAATATTAAGAAATACTGCTACATTCTTAATTCCTCTCTTCTGGACAAACTGAACTGAGCAAAACTGAAGAGATGTTGCTTTTCTCCCTTATCATTTTCATTATTAGATTTGGTAAATCTTCATCAAGCGACATTTTCAGCACCACAGTACCAGAAAACATCTTCTAGGTGGTTCTTCAATTGCACGTGTTAACTGTGGAGTTTTCTCATCCAGTCTGATAAACTGAGATGGTGATCCTTACTGTGCTCATGATGGAGAGTCACTTTGTTCATAAGTAGAGAATTGTGTATTTTGGATTTGCAACTTGAGTTCATACATCTGCTATTATGAAGGTCAAGCCAGGAAATATAGTTAGCTTTCTTGAATAGTTACACTCAAATCTATTAAAACTATCTTAGGGACAGTTGCTCTCATAAATATTTTTTGAGGATGTTTGTTGCAGTCCTTTCTCATATGACTTTCTCTGTTGCTAAAGGAAAGCTTTGTGAACTCTGAATGCTTCAGACTGTTAGCATTTAAGGAGTTAAATCAGTACTACTGGGTTTCTATATGATGTACTAGCTGTCTCTTATTTGCTTTGGGGCAAATTGGAGGAATATGTATATAGAATTATAGCAATTTTATCACATGATGGATGCACTTTCAAGAGATTGAAACAGGAGTGATAGAGAGTGCCTCCAGATATAGTTGTCTGCTTAAAAATTACTTCTGCCATAGAACCATTAATATTCTGCTGCTCCTGACCTATTCAAGCCCATAATTACCATTCTTTTTTTTTTTTTTTTTTTTAATGCACTCTTCACTCTGACACAAAGACACTATTATTCTTGCAAGTGGAAATAATGTCTTGTTTATGTAGTTAGGTGTTAAAAAATCTATTCCACTTTTTCACATTGTAATGGCTTAAACAAAATGTGGCTCTATAAAGAAAACAGAAGTGTGAAAATATAACTTGTCTCCCCTAAATGTGTAAGAAATATTAATAAACAGTAGATATTTATTTCATAGTTTTGATAGACAAATTTTCTTAAATAATTCTCTGACACTGTAGATATCTTAATCCTTTCTTTTCTGAAGCACATTAATGAATATTGAGTTATTTAATAATATTTTCACTTACTTCTTATGGACTGTGGGCAAAGGGAGAAATAAAGCATGAAAGAGATGAAAAGTGCAAGATTTGCCCTACTGAATAAGGGCAAAAACTCAGAGAAAGTCTTCTTCCTGTTTATTGAGGATAACACATTTCATAGGAACTTACTAATGCAAGAGAATTTTAGACTTTTTTCAGCTAATAAACTGAAACCCTATGTCTAATTTGCATAGAAATTATGGAATGGTAGGTTCTGTAATTACTATTGCATTTTTTTTTCCTTTAAAATTTTTTTATTTTTATTTTTTATGTAATGCAGATGTCCCTGACAAAGGCAAACACAGATTGTAATAGGCTTTTCCAAACCTCAATGAAGCCTTTCATCCTCATTTTTTACCTTAGACAAGGAAGAAGTGATTTTTTCAGGACTGTCTTCCCACATAGGTAGTAAATATCCTGTATTTTCACTTGTCTCAAGGTATGTCAGTGGAAGTGTTCAATCATTGAATCAAAGAAGGATGGAAATAAGTATAAAGCCTGAGCACCATTTTCTGTAGCAATCACAAACTCAGGAACAAAATTAATTTTTAAATACCTTAAGTGAACTCCATTTGCTATTAACTGCCTTATGTTAGTTTTTCAAGATCATCATACCAATGTTCTAACCTGCGTTGTGGTAGCAATATCAGCTTTATTATGTGTGCAACTTAAGATATTAAGGTACCTATCTGTTGTGATCGAATCTTGCAGGCACCTTAGCACCACACAGCTGTTTGTCCAACTCCTTCCTCACAGAGGGATGGGAGAGATGACATGGAAAAATAATTAACCTTGTGGGCTGTGATAAAGACTGTTGAAAAAGACAGAGAAAGAAATGAAAATAATAGTAATAATAATAAAATAATGTAAACAAACTAAAAGTGAACAATGCAATTTCTCCCTGCCTTCAGACCATTGCCCAGCCACTCCCCAAGCATCATCTGCCCCCACTGACCAACTCTCACTATCTTCAGTAGCTCATCATGAAGCCATATGGTGTTGGAAATTCCCTTTGACCTTGTTTAGGTTAGCTGTCCTGGCTCTGCCCCCTCCCAACTCCATGTGCAGCGCCAGAGTCCTCACTGGCAGGAAAGAGAGAGACAAAGAAAAGACCTTGACTTTGTGCAGCACTGCTCAGTAACTGCTGAATCGTTGGTATATTATCAAAATTATTCTTACCCTAAATCATTACCATACCAGCTACTGGGATGAAAGTTAACTCTATCCCATGATAGCATGCTGCTTTGATAACTGGTATATGTGAAGTGCATGTATTATTTTCCCCTTTTCTGCTTACATATGCGTAATATTATGCACAGATATTGAGGAAGGGTGAAAACTTACACCAGAGAAATATTTTTAATGGTGGTTCTTTGAAGTTGTCCATCATTTTGAATATCAGAGATATATTGGTGAGCTCTGGAGTCAGAGAAAGGAGATGAGAAGATATAAGTGGTACAGTGTATGCAATTGAATTGTGTCCGTGAATTGTATCATAGGGATGCATTCCATCATTATGGATATATGTGTAAAAATTCACCATCTTATCAAGTGCTGTTTTTTTTTCACTCAATGCAAAAACTCTGTAGTACATTTCCATTGGAGGTCACCAAATAGTTCTTATAATGGGTTTGGAAAAATGACAGAATATTATCACTGACACTGTTATTCTGAATAAAATAAAGGAAATCAAACATCACACTTCAGAAGAGAAACTGATAAGTCAATAAAAGTCTCACTGTCAATTTATTTTATGGATTAGATGAATGGTGTAGACAAGGGTTGTTACCTTCCTTCCCAGTATGAAGTATTTAGTCCTTTACTGGAGACAACCAGTATACCCACTGATTAGACGGTCCAGTAAGGTCCTGTGATGCAGTTATATATGCCTTCCAGTAGAGTCTCTGACCTTTGTTTCTGTGCTGTACTTTTTTAATTATTTGGACCTGAAGCCAAACTTTGTTTATTGATCTTCATTTTTTGGTATTCTTTTGCTGTAAATGAGATCGGTCTCTGTAAATTTTCTGCAATCTATGGAATGATGTTACATCAAGGTTGCAGTTAAATTTTTGTGCAATAGAGTAAGACTGTCTCTTACCAGGTTATTCTGTAAGTGCTATGAATAGAAATGAGAAATGATAAAGCAAAGCCAATGAAAAATGAAAGGGGAAAAAAGGTGAGAAATGTATGAAAAAATCATGGGTTACTTTAAGTTAAAATCATAAGGATGTTGCAACAATGCAGCTTCCTTGAGATTTCTGCATGTGTCTCCTGCTTCATTTCATTTTCATAATGCTGAAGTAATGACTACGTCCTAAATAAGCCAAATCAAGCTCAGTCAGTGTCTGGTTAAAATACTTTGTAGGCACTGTGCATGTATTACAGCAATGGGGCAGATATATTCTCATGAGACTTCAAGCCTATATTAATGCAATTCACATTGCTTATATCTGGTATTTTGATTTTAGATGTGATGTTGAGGAATTGTAGTGGCCCATTGTTTCTTTTTTTTCACTTCATAATAGGGGTCAGTTCAGTCATCTTGATGAAATTATTATGTGAGGTGGTAATTCTCAGCTTCGTTTTTGTGGGAGGGACTGATTGGTCAGGGCTTCCATTCTAAGTACTGAGCAGTCATGAGATCCCATTGCGTTATTAAAGTGATGCTTTTCTCTTTCTTTTCCCTGCAGTAACAGACAGATTACAGCTGAGAACAATTTAGTTCAGACACATGAACTTATATTATTCAGTTTTTTGCTGCACATCCTGGCAGTAAAGCATCATGAATGTTAATGTGGCTTTTGCCTTCCATTATGGCTGTATTATTTACTTCATTCTTCGTTTGCTAACAGCTTATATATTGCTTGTGCAAGCACTCTTTTAAAACTGAGATATTGTCTTCAGTAGTGTGATCTGGATTTGGGTGTGAATTTGAAAATCTTGTTGAGGTTTGACTTGTGCTTGCTCTCATTTCAAAGACTTTGTAAAGAACTTTGTAATGACATTGTGGCTTCATTTAATTATTACTTCTCTGCTACCACAGCTACAGATGAAAATGTATGAATGCATTAGCCTAGTGGAGTTGATAACAAAGAATGATGTAGAGAGAAGGAAAGTGCTATATGATAATGAGAGAACAGTTGCTTAGGGTGAGTGAAAGTGCTGCACAATGCTGAGAATTACAACAGCTGTTTAGGACTATTTAATTTAGAGGACCATTCAAAATGCAAAAAGGAAAAATTATATAAAACTATTTACAGCTTAAATATTTTCAAAAAGTTTTTACTGTGACTATGATAACTGTATTCATAATACAAGTAATTTATTGTTTTAATCAAAGAAATCAGACAAAAATGTATATATACCATACATGGTCTCTTTCCCCCTTCCCAGTGTATTCTGCCAATGGTTTGATGTGCTCCCCCAGACAAGCATATTTCTATTGTATTGTGTTAGACCTGGCTTAATGCCATTGCCGTGCAATGGCATACGAGTTCTTAATAGTTTCATCAGTCACTGTTTTCCATCTGTACATATACATTACAACTGCACTGGACATTTTAGTAGACTACTGGAAGATATTTGGCTCAGGTCTGGTTATGCTGGCAAAGTAGCTTTTTCAAGCAACAGAGATATATGTATAGCGCAGAGAATGAAACATATAAAGAATTCTCTGTTTTCTGGAATCACTCTTCTGCTGCATTTAAACTATGATTAAAGCTACTCAAAATTTCCCTTGTAAAGAATCAGCATACAATAGTAGATGCACTTGTGGATGTTGCTTACTTGAATAGTAGCATTTCCCTTTACAGTTGTTAAAATATTTAGTTCACACTGCTACCCGAGAGAGAGTAACAATTGCATTATTTACCAAAGAGCAGAGAAAATTGTTTGATGGCAAATTGTATGTTACTGTTAAGGTTTTAAAAGGATACTTCCTTTCTTTTTACGTTTATTTATTTTCTGAAGTAATGTTTTATACTTAATACTGGGATCTCTTTTCTGTCTATGTGACTATGGCTGTTTTGTCTTGCAAATTATATTTTTTCAGTTTGAAAGGGTTTTTTTATTTTAATTAATTAATTAATTTATTCATTTTGCAGGACAGCTATCAGTTTGAAATAGGACCTTCCTAAGGAGGACAAAGATTTCTCTCTGTCACTGCAGATGATTTTTGGGGATTCTCAGTATATAATGGAGCTTGTTCTGTGTGAATACATCTTGACGAGTTTCAGAAATTTCAAGAAAAGGTAAAATATCAATCTAAATTCTCTTACTAAATTAAGCTCTGGCCACTTCATTTCTAAGAACCTCTATTGAAGAATTGATATGAGTTAGACATACACACAAATGACTGACGTTCATCTTGACATGACTACTTTGATGTATGCAAACAGATGTAGAAATATGATTGAACTTTATACAAATATAAATGATTGCATAGACTCCATATTTGGTAGGATTAAAAACCAGCCAACCAAAACCAAGAACTGTTGGAGCTATTTAGACTGTATTTTTTTTCCCACTTCTGCGTTATATGTTATCTGAGCCCAAGAACCTTTCCAGCTGAAGAATTGAAGAAGCTTCAGACAACATGCAGAGTTCTGGAACAGTAGTAGGATTGCATTCAGAGAAGATCAGTGGTATTTAAATCTTCTTGCAAATACAAAGGCTAAGAAATTTTCACAAGGTGATATTATTTTGGTGGACCAGGTGAAATGAAGAGATTCTGCAAAGAGCAAAATCAAGGAGAAAGATGAAAGGTTATTGCAGCGCAAAACAGAGACAGATGATCTTTTATGCATTTTTTGCTTTTCCTGGTTATTGATAAAATACAAGAACTATTTCTAGATGCTGTCACTTTGAAGATTTACCTATATTTGGCTATATATTTAAAAACAACAGCAATAGTATTCAATAATAAAATATTTCCTAGTAATCCTCTTTTAGCTAAAGTATATGCAAGTCCTCTTACAACCCCAAAAAGAGGAAAAACTTCAATCTGTTAAGGTTGGCATTAGTACAGATTTGTGTTTTTTTTTGTTTTTTTTTGTTTTTTTTCCCATTATTCTTAATACACATCCCCAGCCACTGCTGCTGAAAAATACTCTCTTTTTTATCCTTGCTATTTTAGGTTCGATGGCAGAGATCATTGTTATATGTTGACAACATCTGGTCTAGTTATGATTTTGATGATCTGACAACACTTATGGCTATCACCATAGGCGCTCCAGATATTTTCTCTACTGCCTTATTATTCATAAGATACCATTAAGGAAAAATGTCATTTGGAGACTGTATGATAATACTTGAAGTATGATAAAGCCATGCCAGGTTACTGAGATAATGATCCATGCCAGACAAAAATTGTTTAATTGTTAATTGAAAGTTATTTATTTCAAAGATAAATGCAAGCGCTCAGTCACAATTTTGAAAAGTCTTAGATATGTAATTCAACGTGCCAACTAAATAAGGAAGAATTTTATTCTCTGCTATTTATTCTCTTTTTCTTCTCCTGCATTCCTTCAAATACTTTGAACCTAGAAAGCTTATGTTGGAAAATGTCCTGTTGACATCATATTGCTGTAGAGTTTAATGATAGGATGCAGATTTTTACCCTGTTTCTACCCAAAGCAAAAAATTGCTGTCTATGCCCTGCTTGAAAAGAAGACTTCCATGGTACAATAATCTTACAGTGATAAAATTACATGATGATTACAGAAAGCAATTTCCCTGAAGCAGTCATTGCTAGTGTTATTGCAGTGCCCAGCAGTCAAGTTTCTCAGAATATCATTCATAGCCCAGCTTTTACCTGCTTCTTCAGTCATCATTCCACATTTGTGAGAGCACCTATTGTTCTAGATATGAATATGATGTGACAAATTCAAATTCATGGCTAGAGCAATAAGCTATTCAATGATTTGCTGGTCACACTTTAAGGGACAAAATGTCTCCTAGACACATCCCATCCCATTGATTGTTTAAGTTACCATGCTGCCTCACATTTATGATTGCATATTGTTTGCTTGAAATTTCAAAAAAAAGTATTAATATTCTGTATGAAAATACATAATGACTAATTCATTTTTAACAATGCTTTATTACTTTCTTTAGTGAATTCTTAGTAATTTAGTCACAGATGGTTAAGCATAAATTGTTAATTTGTGATTGCTAGCATTATAGATAAACAGTTTGCAGCTTCTCTGTTAAAGTAGTGTGAAGAAGACTATAGCATTGTGACTATGGCAGAATAGCTAATTATACCTTGAACCTTAAAATTAAGTAAATAATGAAAAATGTCTGTCTCTTTCTGCACATGGTTACTTAGCAGGCCATCTCTATCTGCTGCATAGCATATGAAGTGACCCAGTGTTAGATTTGGGTGCTACAGCAACAGCCTCTTATTCCACATGAGACGTGAAAATGAGAGAGATTAAATATGTAATATTGCCTCACTTTCTAAAATTATTATTTTAAGTCATTTTTATCATACCAACCTATATGTTGCTATTTCACCAAAGATTTCATATTCAGATTTCATAAATTTATGTGGGGCCTAACCTTGGAGAAAAGAATAACTATATAACTATAACTATATATATATATAGTTATATATATATATATATTTAGTTATATATATATAGTTATACTATAACTATAAGGTAAAGGGATAACCCTGCTGTGTAAAACTTGTGTAGGATTACATCTCATATGTGAGCAGCCTAGGGTAAAGGCAACATTTGTCTTTTTTCTTTTTTTTTTTTTTAGTTTTAAAAAATCGCTAGTTGTCAATCTGCTAAGGCTATCTAAGCCAATAACTTGGTGTCTTATAGGAATTCTTTTGACAGCTCACTACCTTTCTACAAGGAACTAGGTAATTTTTAGGTGTGGATTTATCCCATGTCTGTAAGTGGTGTAGTTTCCTTCCTGGTGGAAGCAAGGCTGAAGTGTTCGACATTGTCTAAAAGTGAACGACATTGCCTAAAGTACCTCATCTGAAATCTGGACACAAGGTCCTGAGATGTGTAACTCTTTACGTGCATAGCACATACTAAGGTTGGCAAATCAGTTTAGCCAGTGCTAGTTAAAATGCCATGTGGACTAGAAGGCCGGTAGTGTGATAAGTTATGAAATCAAACTTCATTGTGTTTGATTTCCTTCTTTGTATCACACTAGTGGGAACAAAGATACCCCTGGTAAGTATTAAAGATCAGTATGATCTCCAGGAGTAGAGTGCAGTGTGGAGCAGAGGGCTCTGCTTTTTTCTCCTTTTTTACAGAAAGGGTAGTTAAACATTGGAATAGGCTCCCCAGGGAGGTGGTTGAGTCACCATCCCTGGATGTGTTTAAGAGCCTTTTGGATGTGGTGCTCGGAGATACGATTTAGCAGAGGGTTGTTAGAGTTAGGGTGCTATGGTTAGGCTGTGGTTATACTTGATGATCCTTGAGGTCCCTTCCAACCTGAGTAATTCTATGATTCTGGTCCTTCTTCTATTTAAGCTATTAAATTCTGTGCACAGCTCTGGTTTTACCATTTCAAGAAAAATCGGATAAGTTTAAAAGAGAAACTGTATGAAAGATCAATATACTTAACAATAAAGACAGAATGCCCTAACATGGCAAGCTAGAGGACTTAAATGAAGTTTTTCAGAGGTCAGTTTCAGTGGTAATTTGATAATAGTATATACAGGCCATTCTGGAAAGCGGAAAAATGGTTAATAGATGATCCAGTATGTGGAAGCTGAAATTAGACAAATTCAGATATTATCTTTAGCTGAGATGTTAATTAACCATTGGAACAGCTCACATAGGTTTCTGATGGATTCTTTGTCAGTGAAAATTTGAAAATTAAGATCAAAGCACTGTGATTGCATTTGACACCTGGATGAATGCAGGCAAAGATCAGGTGTTACATGTAAGGCCAGAATTTATAATGACATTGTTCATTCCTGGCTTTCATTAATTTTAATGAAGAGCTGATGTCCAGTACATGTGTAACCTGTTCACTCTACTCTAATGAGCTCTGTTTATGGCCTGCTGAGTTGGAAAGGGTGTTTGTATTTCTAACCTTAGAGTCTTTTGTGATGTTACAAGTAACAGCCAGATCTTATGTGAGTGGCAGAGAGCAAAATACAGCCTAGTGCTACCTTTCCTTATACAGAAAATGAGTGGATCCAAGTCACACACTAGAGCAGAAAAAAATTATAATGGCTATAGTTTTTCCTAAAACACAACTCTTTGCTGAGTTCTTCAGCTCCACCTTTAATTCTCTCTGAAGTGGGAACACTTCCAATGTGTACAGGGGTCAGGGTCATTGTCATACCACTAAAAATGTCTGCAGCTGTATGTTTTGTGTAGAACTGGAAGTCAAGATTTGTTTCTGCATATCTTGCTGTATCTGTCGAAAGCAAAACAAATTCCCTATACAACTTTCCTTCTCTGTGGCCTGCTCAATATGGCAACCAAAGGTTTGTGATGTTTCTACGGCAAGCTAGAATGGTCAGTTTTGAAACATGTTAAGAGTAGCTAAACTGGTAGCTGAAGGCAGCCAGAATAAAAATTCAGCACATCTGCATTGAAGTGATTCACCATGCTCTGCTCAGCAAAGATTATACCAACTTTAAATACAAAGTAAAATAAATTAATCATTTCAGCAGTATTCTGCAGTGATCCTGCAACAGCACATGAATTACAATGAATGAGTTCCTGCTCCTAAGTGATCTAGGATGGAAAAACTGCCAACAGTAATTACCATCTTCTTGTTAAGGTGATGAAGAGAAGTAATACGTACTGATGAAATTTAGCTCTTTGACTCAAGACCGAAATCTGTCAGGAGAGAGGAGGCACTGACTCATTGAGGAAAGTCCCCTTGAAATCAATAGGACACTGAAAATAAATTTGGAAACATGATGCAAAAATTGCACTTATTAATTAACTGTTTGTTCCTTTAACCCCAGGCTAAAGCCTGTGATTTGAGATCTAGGGACTATCAAATCTGAATTAGAGGAATATAAAGTATTATAAAGTGAAAATATGGGATTTTCTAACAGAAGGAGTTTCAAATTTGAAGCTTTACTGGAATCATCAGGGACTAAATGCATATAGAAAAAGAAAGATTGCTAATTATCTTGGCTAGTGCAAAAACAAATTAACAATTCTAAAAAATGAAGATGAGTATATCATTCTTGTTGGCACTAGATGAACCAAAGATTTCATTATTTTTAGTGCATTCTGAATTGAGTTGCTAAAAATGGAATTTGTGGGATCAAATTATAAGCGGTTACATAAATGAAAGTTTTCAAGAAAATGAATAATGGAAGTAATTCCACATGTTAGCAGTTTGTACTGTGAGTTCAGTCTGTTGAACTGCATGAAGGAAAACTCCGTTGTCTTTTCCTTGTTTATCTAGGAATAGAGGAGTATTCTTGAGAACAGGTTAGTTGAATCAGAAGAAAAAGTTGTTGCCTTTAATTTGTTAAGATGGTTAATTAGTTCATTATGCTTAAAATGCCAGTTTTCAGTAAAGAATTCCTATATTTTGTTTGCAATCTCTAGTGAACACTAATAATATGAGATAAATTTCTGAAGGCAAGTAAACTGTGTTATCCTTTCAAAGACATTTTTTAAACTTTTAAGAAATAGGTCTCAAACTCAGGACATCTGTACTCTTCCTGACTGTCGTGTGACATGAACATAAACAAATCATTTTTAATTTACAGCTCTCTTTTCTCTTGTATTAAAAACCACATTTTACTTTATTTTCTCTACTAGCAGCATCTTCTGATTTCACCAAGCACTATTTTAATTCCTGATGTTAGGAATTGCCCTCATAACTGTTCTATGTAGGGAACCAATGATGAATACAATTCATAGCTGCATATGAAATTTGTAAATGAAAAATACCAAACATACCTTCTCAGTGAATTTGTTAACATGAAACACTAGTTTTGCACGATGTACTGAAGTAAGACACTTCCATCCAAAAGAATCTTTAAACCAAGAGTTTGGTTAATGTAGAAGTTTCAATTAAGTATCACGAGCTGCTGCCTTAATTTTCAGGAGAAGATTTTTGTTTACTTTAAGGTAAGCCATAGATTATGTGAATGTCTTTGGGGAATTTTAAGCATGAAAAGTTACAAAACAGACAAAAACAACTGTGTCCCCAAACCAAGATTTTGTTCAATGAATAAAATAGAACAGAAGACAATCCTGTCCAAGGACTGGACCTGCTCTCAGTAAGTATTACTGCAACATTTTCGCTTCATGAAACAACTTTGACTGAATAAGAAACACAGGTATGTGGAAAGGATTTTTTTTTCCTTTTTTCTTTTTCTTTTTAAAGATTTCTTTAAAAGAGAATATATATTTCTGCACCTGCTCACGAATCCTTATACATGGCAATTTTTCTGTTCAATACTTTCCAAAGGAAGTATTTCATGGAGTCCAGTGAATGAAATGTGGTTGTGGGAAAGTTAATCTTAGGAACAACACAGAAGCATAGTAAGTACTATGGCAATAGTAGATAGAAATTGATGCTGCAAATATACCTCTTCTCATCTGCTAAAGCTGCTTCAGTTTGGGTTCTGGTTATACAAAATTCACACCCAGTAGCAAATATGGGCAAGATTATTTATCTAAATGAGACAGTGGGAAGATATTTGAGCTGTGAGGGTCGCTTTGATTTATTAACTTAAAGATATCTATGGTCATACTTGGAAAATGCTTGCAGATTGCAGAGTGGGTGCTACAGACATATGTGTAAATGCCACAGTTTCTTTGCTGATAAAGCCAAGTGATATAAACCCATTAAGCAGATTTTATTTCTATTACTGTGTTAGCCTATTAATTATGCATTGCAAAGGTTTATTATTGGTTATTCGATCATATAAAAAGTAATTTCAGGATAGTCTTAATACAGATTTGTACTAAACATTATGTGCTGCAGATTAAATTTCTGCTGTAAGAATTTGCATTCATTTCTGGTTTTGAACATCAATCAGTATAAAAAGCTATTTATTTTACAAGAATTGAGAGATCAATAAGCCTTCTTTATTAAGTAGATGTAGCAGTAGTTGAGAAGATCTAAGGAGAGCTATTAGTAACCTGAGAATTCAGCTGCATCTTTAATGAATATGGCCAATTGTGTGCCAACACTATTAGGGCTATTTCTGTCCATTACTTTTTCTCCCCATGGTTTGATAGAAAGGACAGAGCTATATTATGCTGGTTCAGCTCTTTTTAAGATAAATTATTTCAGCTCTTCCTGCCAAGTCAGGAAGAAAAGTTGTAGTTTCAGCAGAATCAGTACTTCTCACTGTGGGATGTTTTGTGGTATAAGCGTATATTTGATATCCATGCACAGCAGACAGATATTTGCAGTTTAGAACTGGCTAGTGTCAGCCCATGCAATTACACTTATTTTCATAGCTCACATTCTCTTATTTATGGAGAAACTTTCTACCATGTCATATCTCCTTGGAGAGGAGGCAGGTTCAAATTGCATTCTCTTGAAGCACAATTCCACTTTTCCATCAGACTTCAGTATTTCAGCTCTTAAGGAGTTCAAATAAGAGATTGTTGGCTTTGACACTACAGCTCATCTTCACAAAGCTGCTGTTGTACGTAGAACCTCAATTTGAATAGATCAGAATATTGGAATATTCTCTATATTGGAGAATATAGAGGAGGGCCACAAGGAAGATCAGAGGGCTGGAGCACCTGTCCTTTGATGAAAAGTTGAGAGAGTTGGGATTTTTGAGCCTAGAGAAGGGAAGGCTTTGGGGAGACCTGATTGCAATCTTCCAGTATCAACGTCGTATGCAGTCTAATAGTGATAGGACAAGGCAAAATGACTTCAAAATAAAAGAGGGTAGATTTAAGTTGACATAAAATTTTTTATACAATAAGATATTGTATACCATATTGTATGTACAATTATGTACACACATATATCCAACCTAAACATTTACAATATATACAGATACTTTAAATCTTTTGACCATGTTTGTGAACTACATAGTATTTGTAAACTATTAAGTAATTGTGTATCTGGTTGGGTATTTTCAATTTCATGCTGTAACAATGATCAAATCGTAAAAGGTAGTTCATACAGTCATTACTTAATCAAAGAACACGCATCAAACTGAAATCACCTTGATTTCTTGTTTTTAGTTTTTTTGTTTGTTTGTATGTTTGTTTGTTTTAATAATGAAACAGAGGGACAAGAAGATTTTCAACAAATTACTATTTCTTAACGTACAAGACTAGGATTTTTAAACTTCTTTTCAACCTCAGATTGAGTATGCTTCTGGAACTGAGTGATACTTCCATTTTTAAAACAGTCATTTAATTTTCATTCATTCAGTTTAATTTTTAAAATATAGCATTTGAGCAAGTGGTGAAATACTTTGTGCTCAGGGCTACAGCCACTGTGTTATTTCAGTGCTCACAGAGCAGAATTAGTTAAACAAATGACAATTTTTAACTCCATGAAAGGCAAGATCCCAAATGTTTTCTGAGTCATGCTGAGATCAAAATTTCAGTTGCCTTGCAAAATGCATAGGAAAGATCCCACTTCCCTTACTCTTTATCACACACTCACTTCCCCACTCTTTCCCTTAATATTTTGTGATGACAAACTAAAAACTGTACAGATATCAGGAAAGCATATTAATAGCAGAGACTGAAATACAGAAATTTCCAGTTGGTTATTCTAAAGCATCTACTCTCATATATGTACATTCAGACTTTTTTTTGAATAGATGTATCGCTGCAAGTTGTTCAGAATGAAAAAAACCTCAGGAAATGTAATTATCATCTTGGCTATCCATTAGATAAATTGAAGACAATTTTCATTAACACTGCACCCTTACTCATGTTCACAATGATCCATTTTGTAGGACATGCAGCATTAGTTTTGGTATCCCATTAACTCAGTGTGAATTTGATGTAAAAAATAGCCATGTAAGACTTTTGCTGTTTGAGGGCTTTCTTCCAAGACACTGAAGTACCCCACCGGAAATGCAAACTCTAGAAGGGACTGTCTTATCCTTGCATCATTTCTTCCCCTGTATATCCTACTTACAGATAATAAAATTTGATTACTTATGAAAAAGTTTTTCCTTACTGGTATTCAAGGCCAATCATAATCAATCATAATCCATTAAACAAATACATTTTCCTTTCAACAGATCTGTGAAAATCTTCTGTCACATTTCTCTTCTACAGAAAAAAAAAATTGTTCACAGGCAAAAAGTAAATATTCTGACTGGATCAATAGCATCAGTACAGGTCTAGAAAAAAAAAATTGCATTTGAATGAAAAGAACTTTTACCTGGAACCTCAGGATTTCACCGCTTTAAGACAGAAATGGGAGTGCCTTGACATTTTTTTTGTAAAGGTGTTAACTTTGTAGGGGTAACAGTTATGAAATACGTGATTATATTTATAATTGAATAAATCTGACATAAAATCTGCTGAGACAAATTATTTATGACTTTGCAGTCCAATTATTCATGGACATTGCAGTTATAATCAAATGTGCAAAAATGGCACTTTGAATGTGAACTTACTTAGAGCCTGAATTGGATAAGTCTTTGATTCAATTTGGAAGTACAAACTAGCTTTTTGCTTTGGCATCTCTGAAATTGCAGTCTTGAATAGATGAAGAAAAACTGGCAACTCAGCGTTCATTATGACTTCATACGTAACTGAGTTAACATAAAGAAAGGAAGATAAATGATTTAGAACTGAAGACATAAATGATGTATTTATAGGCAGGATTTCTAGTTTTTCTCTCATGCTGTCACCTGTTAACTATATAGCATATTTCATACTTGCAATACAAATGGTCTAGGAATTAAGATCTGAAGAAAACATCTGCAGATGTTTGGGGAAGATTTGCATGATCTTTCTGAGGTGCTTGTTGCATTTCTGAGGAAATTTCTATTAAGTGTAACTGGAGTTTTCCCTTGACTTCAGTTTTGGGAACCAAGACTTCAGACTCTTCTTACTGCCAGAGAAATATACTCTATGTGAAGAAAAGAAAAAGTGAAAAAATATACTTAGAAATGAGAATGAAAAAATTCCATTGCGAAATCAACTTTTAAATAAAGAACATATAGGTTATGACTCTTATTTCACATTGGGATATATCTTCAGTCCCCCTGCCAGTACCCTTGGCATGCATATTTTTGCTGCTTTCTCATTCAAGGAAGTTGCAAGCCCTGCTAAAAGAGATATTGAATTGGGCTAAAAGACATTTTGCACTATAGAAAAAGAACAAAGGAGCTGCAAGGTCACAGTAAATCTGACTCTTTGAGGTCAAACTGAGGTAAAAACCAGCATGTAATCAGTTTAGGCTCAGCACATTTAGCATAGTGTTAGGGGTAAATCAGATGAAAGAATACCAATATAAAAATAATTTTTAAAAAATCATCTTGTGGCACAAGATTGTTTGTAATAAGCAATTTGAGTATTCTGGTGAACCTGTAGAGATTATGTCCAAGTAGGCTGTCTATAAACGTAAGTCAGATTGTGCTAGATAGTCACAAACTACTGCAGGAGAACACAGGTATTTGTCTTTGAATTCCTGATCATAAACATCAAGAAATTCACAAATGCAGAGGCCTTTGATTCAAGTAGAAGATCACCAAATGCACCATGATTTGTTAGCTACCTTCCTTTATCACACTCAAAATAATAATTGTTTGAATAGTTTCTCATGATCAAGTAAATCCACATATTTTAACTACATTACACTGTATGTACTGAATTGATAGAAAATAGTTTGTTTTCATTTTTTAAGTAGAAATCACATTTAGACAAACATGGTGACAGTGAAAAGTTCTAGCAGAGACTTATTGGGCGGTGTCTTGAAATACTTCTTTAAAAGATACAAACTTTTTATATCTTTTCTAGATTGAACTCTAGCATGCAAAATAATATTATAATACGCTCCTAAGTAATCGGTAAATGAGCTAATGAAAATAACTTTTTATTCCCCTGATATCTTAAACTACCATGGCTTTAATTGAAGCTATTGTATATTCAGTGGAGATATATAGAAATGAATTTGTTATAACATCAGAACAGTATTTTAGGACTTGTGGAAGAGTTGTGGAAATCAGCTATATGAATTAACAATAAAGGATTAGTCAGTGCGCATCTATTCTCATAAGCCATCTCGCCAGGTTTACAAGGTGACTAACAAATGGCCTCGAAGCCTGTGCAGGGAAGAATGTTGAAGAATTTAAATCCTGATAAATTAAATATTGCTGAAAGTTTACAGAAGGAACCCAGCGAATATATTCTAGCTTTTCTAAAGCAATGGAACTGTAAGGAACTAAATGTGCTGCAGAAAGCAAGTCTGGAGAAAACATTAGTTTTTCTGTAAAGGAAAAGATTGAGCACAGCCATGGTCCTCCACAAACTTAAATAACATTTTAAGAATCGGATTAAAAGTCCAGGAACTGTCTTTGAAAATAAACCAATTTCTTTGAAAGAGAGAAAGAAAAAGGAGGGTTTTAACCCGAGGTAAACTACGTGAGTTATGCTGAGCACAGGATTCAGAGCAGACATACTTAAACAATCTAATGAATGAGATGCTGTAGGAAACAGATGTCCCATCAGACCATTCAATCCAAGTCCCTATGGAAGCAAGTTTTCTCTTTCCTATATTTCTTCTGATCTCCTTCCTAATATGTGGAAGAGAGACTTCTTTTGGAAATATCATATAACAACAAATATTGCCCCCACAGTGATATTTCTGTAGGAATGATTTTATGAACGTTTCTTACTCTCTTAATGTTAGCTGTTCAGGTCCAAGTGACTACAACACTCCAGATCACAGATAATGTTATTATAATTTCTACATGTACTGTATTGCTGTTTGTATTGCTATAGTACTAAAGAGGACAAACAGAATTGAATGGAATGGAAGCATAAGTAGAGGATAGCAAAGGGCATAGACATATTTTCCTGTATTTCTTCTTCCTGAAAAAGTTTCCATGAAGATGATGCATTTATACCATGTAGAAAATCTAACAAAAAGTACAACTTGCATTGTGATTCCTGAAAGACCTTATATTTTCTTCTCATATTTTATATTCCTTTAAAGCTAAAACGCTTAGTGAAAATTATGGGAAACTAAATGAACTAAAGCCTGACAGTAAAGAATCACCAATGACTGTTACCTCTATAAAACAGTTCATTTTGCCACCTACTTTCTGCAAGTTTGTAAATAGTTCCTTTGTAGATTACTCATAGATTTAAGCCCAGCACTCCTTTGAGTGCTTTACTGGATTACAGCCAGACCACTCAGCACTGTATAAAATCCAGCCCTTTTCATGTGATGAAAAAAAAACAGTAGTCATGACTGTCTAAGCAAAATATAAACGTTCTGAATGCATGGATTTTTGTTCATTTGTTGCTTCTTATTCTTTTGTAGCTCTTTAAATTACACTTATCTGGGCATTTTCCAGTCTTGTGGAAGCCTCCAGACAGGACCATACTCCAATTATAAGCGCACAGAGAGGTATTTTTCTTGACCAACACACAGGGTGACAGTGACTGGCTGAGACTGAAACACTGCTGTGCACACAACCCCAGTGCAAGATCCTGCTGGGAAGACACCCATCAGCAAGGTGGGGAAGTGTCAGCCTTGGCTGCTTCCTGACACAGCTCAATGCTTGAACCTGATAATGTGTCTTGTGGCTTCTACCTCTTTTAAAGGGCATTTTACCCTTATGTGTATGTATATACCTTGAGTTTTTACTACCAATTCAGACTTTTTTGATGTTGCTGAATTAAGTAAACATTTTATTCTCTGAATATATTTTAGAAATTATATAGGCATACAGGAGGATTTCACATTGTTCATTATTTGTTTGCATCCTTTATTGAATATAAGAACTGTCATTTTAAATCTGAGTGAAAGACAAGTTCAGTTCAGAGCTCTGAAACAAGTTTTAGAGTATTTTACTATCGGAATTGCTTCTTAGATTCATTTTGCATGAGTAATAATCAAAATTCACTGTAAAGTGTTTATCCTTTGGTGGCTTCTGTGAAAGGTTTTTGTGCCTAGTCCCTTGGGTAATTTATTCCTGACAAAACCCCTGCAGTGACTGATACAATCCAGAGTGTCACTTTACTGGGTATGAAGAACTGCTCTCTTAGAAGTACAGATTAGGTCTTTTCATTCTGCAATCAAAGTCGTTGATGACTCATTTTGTAGATACTCTTTGCAGATATCCTCAGTCAATGCACTTTGGGTATAGTTTTCTTGTATTTCTTAGAAGATTGTAACGGGCGTTTTTGGTATGCTTTTTTTTTTTTTTTTTTTTTTTTTTAGTTTGTTTGTTTTATAAAGATCACTGCTAAATATGTAGGGAAAAAAAATCCATGTAAAATAGAAGAACCATAAATGAAATCCGTGTGGGCCAGAAGACCTTCAGCCCAGTAGGTTTTTAAATATGAGCACAAAGAAAATTGATATTGGTGTTTGTATCTATTGTCCAGATTCTGTGCATATGATAGGTGAATTTTTCTTCTATTCTTCTATTTATTCTATCTTTTGAGTTGAATAATACTTGTTTTTTTCATTCTTTTGGATGAACACTGATACAAGTGTTATGACATACTATACTGCAGTCTTGAGAGAGGAAGTTTAAAGGTCATATTTTCACTCCATTGTGTATGCTGAAGGACCATGTTAATGACCATTTCTGGTAGACCATTTCAAAGTGTGTTTCTGACATCTTGGCACTAATGGAGTCTATCTGTCACAAAGAGCTGAGGCTGCTCTGTGAAGAGGCTACCATCTGGAGCTTTCCTTTTTTTTTTTAAAATTATTTTTTTTTCAAACTAGCAGCCTTATTGTCCTTCTTTGAGAATTTCATTCGGTTTTCATTCCCATTTCTCAATTAAGATGACTAAAAATAACACATTTTTCTTTCCACCCTTCTTGCTATGATGTCTCTGGACAGTCATCAAGCACTGCTGTGCTCCTGTATGTTTTTGCTGGCAACTGGGCAGAGTGCAAGAATAAAGCTGTTGGTCCTTGTGCAGCTAACTGGCAGAGACAGAACAAACACTTAGAACAGTCATGTAAGAAGTGATGTGGTGGCAGGCTTCTTGGGACAGATTTTTATCAATTATAGATTGATCATTATGAATGTAAATAAAATGCCATCAAATCACAATAGCTTTATGTCATGTTTGTCTTGGGTTGGCAGTATCAGTCCTACAAACCACAAAGCAGTTGAGAAACATGTCCTTGAATCTCATGCCTGAGGCACTGATTCCCCGTAAATGGCTTCAGCACCAAAGATCTTACATCTCTAGTGAGGCATGCTTCTCTTGATGTTACTTACTATTTTTATTGTCACTCATTTATACCATTAGTTTCTCCTCCTAGGCATTTCATAGCATCTTCAAATTCTCATCAGTTATAATACAAAAATCTCCTCTGGTAAGAGGTCTGGGTGCCATTACCTGCTGTGTCCAAATTTTGGCAGCAATAACAACCATATACTAAAGCAAAAATTTTCTCTTCTGTGAAAGCCAGAGTTCAAAATTTCACCACAAATTCTCCCCTGCTCAAATAATAATGATGATAATTTAAAAAATTGGATGAAAATAATTAGCTTTCGAATTGCAATTTAAACATTCTTTTGTTGCTCCTTTTTGTCTCTGAATCAGATGAAAGGCAACATTATTTGGCAAGGTTTTAATTTGATTAATGGATGTGCTGTAGCACTGAGCGACACAAGGAGATCCATCTAACATGTCTTTATATGCAGGAGCACTTTGCAAGAGCTGAGAGATTCCAGAGTGGCTCAGAGTACTGAGTAGAATACATGCATAATCTAATGGGATAAGGGTTCAGACATGTCTGGGACATTTCCAATTAAACCTATATCTGTATTTAAGCCCAGGTAGAAGATAGGCTTCTCTATTGCATTGTACAAGGCTGTCCTACTAAAGTCCTGTTTAACTGGACCAAAGCTAAGGGTCTCAGTGATAGAGAGATGTTTTCCTTCTCCCTTTCTCTGCTCCCTTTAATCACCCACAGGGCTGCTCCCGTTTGAGAGTCATCAATGCTGTGTAGTGGACACAAATGTGCTAGAGAAAAACGAGCTGTGGGGTAATGAGTAAAGGTGAACAAAAGAGTGTTGAAATCCTCTCCCTCACATGCCAGCCTAGTGAATCTGTGGCTGTAGAGCCCAGCTAGCAAGGGGATAGAAGGTTATCTGGACCAGACTGAACTCCATCCTGCTTCAGCTCAAGACAATTGTTCATAGGCATAGGTTGTGTCCTTGTGGTATACCTCAAATCTTCAGATTACATTAGTGCCCTTTACTGTGCACAGCACACTATGAGGGCAGAGGAAATTTATGTATGAAGCTGCCAAGAAAGCAGAATTTTTGTTAATCATAGCTGTATCAATGCTGTGATAAATTGGTGATATCTCTGGGTTTTGTTGCATGATCTGGACTTTGTCCATTTGCAGTTAGATCTGAATGCTCAATCCTGCATTTCTAGCACATTATTTGGAAAGAAATAATGCTGGCTTCATGTGGTAGAAAGAAAACATATGGTACTTTAATATTTTTTGAAGAGTCCAAGCTTTTTTATTATTGCACAAATTCCCAAAACTATTATAGACATATGCATGCACAGTGTACAAATATTTTGATAAGGCAGTACATTTTTTCCGTCAGAGATGTAAATGCAAAGTGTATATGGAGGCAAAAAAATGAGTAGAAGAAAAATATTAGTAGCCCATTTTAAGCATGGAGAAGATGAAAGCTGCGGGAAGTGTAACTGGCATTTGACAGAAGTGCTTATAAAAGCTTATAAAAGCTCCTGTTTGATGCTTAAGGGTAGACAAACTTCAGGCCATTTGCATAGAACTGTGCGAGAAATTTGTAGAAATCAAAGTCTAATGATCAAAGTCCAGCTCTATTGAAAATTTGATGATATTAAATGTCACTGAAACAGGTGATATGTACCTAACTTTCTATCATGCAACTGCTTAATTGTGATATAGAGAAAGATACAAATTGTTTTTCCACTAAATTCTTTACTTTATATTCTCACTTCTCCGTATTTAATCGGGGTGGTCAGGGTAAAACAAAAATGTTTTAAAATCAAATATTCCAAGAAAATATAGGCAAGAGTAGCTAGACTAAGTACTGAAGGTGAGCAAGTCTTTCTGATCTCTTCCTGTTTTCTTATCTTTCCTGTGGAAATAATGGTATAGTAAAAAATATTTCTGTAGTTATGTGTATACAAAGACTATTTCCTTTTCTGTATTCTTTCAAATGAGCCTTTGTCTATTTTCTCAGCTGGTGACAGTGGAAGTCTTCTGTGCAGGAGCCAGTGATGTTATGCCTTATGAGGAATCCAAATTACTCAGATTTCACTGTGTAGGAAACTATGTCTTTTATCTTTGCCTTCTTCTATTCCCATTATTTAAGCATCTGTAGAACTTAGCCTGGGGGGTGTACTGGAAAATACTAGGGACTTTTAAGCAGTGACAGCTCTGTGGGTTTGCTCTGCATGACCCTCAACCACATGAAAGGCTGGCTTCCCTAGTAGGACTTGAACTTAGACCTTAAGTTCAAAAGAAGTAACCCTTATGTACAGAATGAAAGAAATGATAGTTACAGAATCACTTCTCTGCCTCCAGCTAGTACAGTCTCACTACTGATGTCGGGTAGGTTTTTGCATAGTAATAGACCGAAAGTGTTTGTTTTAAGACATTTTGCAGGAAATAAAGGTTAAGCAATGTTTCTGAAGAAGATTCAGTAGCTGTGTTTGAGGATTAACCATCCTGGATTTTGGTATCCCTGTGGAGATACAATAGATAAGTATGTGGCTGAGAGGGGAAGCATGCTGGGAACCGAGGCTTATTTTCTTTGCACCTGTAAAGTCTTTGGAGTCGTCTGCAAAGGGCTTCTCCTTGATGTCACAAGATAAAAGGTACTTCTTTGGTTATGGAGTCCTGACTCTCCATGTAATTAAGGTGCCTTTTGGCTGCTATATAGTGTGTTGAATTTGTCTAGTATTACTCAGACAGCTCTTCTAATTAGTTTTCTGCAATTATGTATTTTAAAAAACAAACAAAGAAACAAATAAACCACCCTTATTTTCTGGTACATTGAAGCATTTTCATTTAGAAGTATTTTCTTTCTCAAGGCATATCCAAATCATGGAATAAGAGCTATGCAACAGGTTCTGGAATAGGACCGTCTTCAAAACAGTTCTACATAC
This sequence comes from Lagopus muta, assembly GCF_023343835.1. Classification (NCBI taxonomy): domain Eukaryota; kingdom Metazoa; phylum Chordata; class Aves; order Galliformes; family Phasianidae; genus Lagopus; species Lagopus muta. The sequence continues at coordinate 73,307,075 of NC_064434.1, forward strand.
ATTTTTATGTAATGCAGAGTAACCAAAAAAAGGCTCTTCTGCTTCTAGAGCTCATTTAAAATATCTACATGGCACTCAATACTCATGGGTTTTTGCACAGATCTAGCTTGGGAAGTGTCTAACCAAATTATGCGTGTTTATACACATGTAATTGTCTGTAGTGGGTTTGTAATACCCTGAATTTTTCTGGACGAAATGTCAGGCTTCCAGAATTTTTAGAGAAGGCTTTGCTTATGGATTTCTAAAGGGGAGCCAGCTAAGAAAAACAGTGTGATCAGAGGCAGAGCCAGATGGGCAGAATGAAGCTTCACTAAGCTGCTATTTCTATTTTCAAACAAGTAATTTAGAAAGGCATATAGGAAATTCCCCTGGAAGTCACTGGGACAAGGCACTTATTTTCCTTTTAAATACATAACTTAGGCTTCTAAATTATTTTCGCACTTTTGAAAATCATTTGCAAATCACGTGGGGTCTATGGCTGTACTTATCACCTCAGATAATTTATTTTTGGAAGGAACCTACTGGGTGATTCTTCCATAGTTGGTTTTTGGTGTTTTTTTTTGTTTGTTTTTTTTTTTGCTTGTTGATATGTATTTGACCTTGAACACATACAGGCAAAAGATCTTTGTTAATCCTGACACCAAAGTGTCTTTGCTGGCAAAGATTTATATCAAACCAGTGAGAAAAAGCAGGAAAACCACAAATTTCAGCATGTGCATTAACTTAAAATCAGTAATTCCTTCTTCCCCTGCATAAAAGTGTATCTGTCAAAAGTTTAAAAGAACAATTAGGATAGCAACTCTCTAGACTTCCAGAAGAAATTACTTAAATAACCATAATCATTTGAAATAATTATCCTGAGGCTGAAGCTTTACTGAAGACATTTCCATTCTAGAAACCTTGCTGTTATAAGTGACATGGTAACAAATGTTTTCTTTGCTGTTATTATTTTTCTTGAGATAACAGATTTCTCTCACTAGGTTGTTATAAATCATTATCAGCAAAAGCACTTTTTGATCAGAATTAATTCCACTTCTGTTACGTGGAACTAGAAACATACTTTTCAGTCTGCAGTTTTGTTTACATTTCTTTTAGAATACTTCTGCTGTGGTCAGACCAGAATCATTATACTTGAACAATTTCTGTAGTTCTATTAGTTGTGAGTTTACTGGATTAGGCTGAGATCAGTTGCATCAATGCAGTTTTAGGTCTGCACTGTAGCATCCAGGTATTTCATCAAGGTCAAGTATTGTTAGGGAGGACTGTTCCCTTCTTTTCACGTTGCTTTTTTTTTTCATTCTTTCCTTTCAAGCTACTTCTGTAAAGTTTCTGGTGCCCAGAACTGTTCACAGTACTCGAGTACAGGGTCAGGATTACTTCCCTAGTCCTGCTCACCATACCATTCCTGATACAAACCAGGATACTCTATTCTATGAAATTGTACAGCTTCACCTCTTCTACCATCAATAAACCTTTCACACTTGAAAATATGAAGTAACAGTTCAAATTTTCCCAAGAAAACATCACCTTGGCTCATACACTCCACAAAATTAGAGCAGAAGAATGAGAATCCATCAGTTTTTTTAAGTAAGGATTTTTCTTTTTTGAGGGTGCCTGTCCAGTCCTCTATTGTTCTCTGAAGTGATTTCCCCTCTGTGATTACTTTAAGATTTCATAGTATAGTAAAATCAGTTATTTCATTTAGATTACACTAAAAGTTTGTGACCATTATGATTTTTGAACAGCACTATTACAGTAACTCTGCTTCTTCCCTCATTTTAAATCTAGTCTGTCATTCCTTCTGGAAGTGTATTAGTTTTTCCTATTCGTGGAACTGGTATTATGGAAAGCATCTGCAATATTCTCTCACATTGGACACTATTAAACAAGCATTCAATTCACAGATTTTGGATACAGTATGCTGTGATAGCTCCAATGTGGCCCTTTTGGTGTATCCTGACAATGTCTGTTTGGGGAGACATTAGACTCTGTCATATTAATGTGATGCATTGCAGAGTTCCTTGGGTGCAGTTAGTGCATGTTATATTAATGTGAACTTAGGGATTCTTTAATTGACTGATGTTGGAGAATAATTATGTAGCACATTGAATATCTAGATGCAACTGTTGATTGTGCAGTCAATACATGCATAGTACCATCACATATATACATGTATACATATTTCATGCTGCAAGTCGGGTCAGTGACTTGATTTGTTACTGAAAGACTTGTGACTGTTTACATCTTACATTGCATGTATCTCTAGCTGTGGCTCTGGATGTTTCAGCAACGCAACTGAACCAACGCAAGCTTTTTGCTTTCATAGCAGTGACATATTTGCATCCACATATCCCCTCTCCAGGGAACTCTTGCCATCTTTTATGCTGATGGATTCATGTCTGTTGCCATACTTGCCTGATCATATTGAAATAGCATGCTACTTACTCTGCACTTCTTGTATGACTCGGGTGGTTCATCACTTTTTCTTTAGTTCTTTAGTTTAATTTTATTTTATTTTTTTCTGCTTAGAAACTGTACAAATAAGTGAATTTCCCCCATGATCTCTCTGTAGCTAGCATCTCATATCTCTGATCCATTTCCCTCTTTTCCTGATTAAGTATAATCTTTGTCCGTCCTTCTCTGACTTTGGTCTTCCTTATTTCTTGCCTATTATTTTTCTAGATGCTTTTCTGAGACTCCAGGGAAAGACATCATCTAATTCCTCTCCTGTTTCACAGTACTGTCTCCTTCCTTGAAGTGTGCTGAAGCTTCTCCCCTGATGGTCTGGATCCCTGAAGCATCTGATTATGATTATGTGTTTGTCCTGACCTACTCTATTTCATTCATTTTATACAATTATGATGACTCTCTTTGCCCATGGAAGAAATAGGCTGCACAGTATGCATGTGGGAAAGATACTTTTTTTTCCCTTTCACACCATTAGCACTAAGAACAAAGGAATGCTATATTGTGTGTTTGCAACAAAATGGAACACATTACTTCCCAGTTTTCAATTTTTTTCTCTCTCCCTTCCTGCTCCCACCTTCTCTCACACCCCTCCTCCTCCCCCTTCCCCCCCCCCCCCATTCCTTTTTCAATATTCAAATGACAAAAGAAGGAAAGACAGAGAGAAAAAAAAAAAAGGAGAAAGATCAACCAAAAGGATTTTGCAAGACATATTTCTCATCTCTCTTAAAAGCCTTTCAGTAAAAACATTTTAAAGCAATATTTGTTGCTGTTTTTGATAATTAATTTTAATTTCCTCAAACAGAATCCCTTATTCATGTATACACTTTGTCTCCTTTCTCCTGTAGGTCTGGGCAGTTTACTTGAACCTCATTGCCCATAACATCAGACAGACTCTGAATGAAACTCTGAGGGCTCTAGTAGCAGATCTAGCTCTCAGACCATGACTTGTGGAGAATAGAATCTGTCCGCTTTATTCTGCAAAAGTAGACCTTTAGTATCTTCCCTCTTCATCTGTCTTGCCTTGTCATGCTTGCATTCAAGGAAGTTTCTACAACTTTCTTCAAGTCTTTGCTACTGCTGATGGGGCCTTATAGTCAAGCTCCAATGACAAACCATTTGCCAATACGTTCTTGATTATCTTTGTGATAGACTTTCACCCAGTATTCAAATGCTTATGGCAAAATTTGCTCTTTTTTTTTTCCCCAATCTTACGCTTCCTGGCTGGCTCATAGCAGCAGGTAAGCAAAAACCTGAGTCAGCTCTGGGATTAAATACATATATTTTTTTACATTCTCCATTATTGTTCCATTATATTTTGATTTCTGTTCTGATTTTAGAATGTGAAAACGTTGAATTTACTCCTCAGTTTCCATTAATCATTATCTTTTAAAATTCTCTCATAATATTTAAGAAAGCAGCTTTTGTTGTTATTTTAGGGACATTGAAGAATTGTAAATGTTTAACACACATCAGTGGAACTTAACAGGGGACTTGTAATGTTTTGCACAATTGAGAGAAATAGTTTAACCAATATCCGACAACATTCAAGTCTAACACTAACTGGCTGTTAATTTGCCACCAAAACAATGATAGTTTTTCCTTTCTCTGCAGGACAAAGCAAAATTTCAAGTATCAGAGCTTCCCTCAGGAATCAAATTTCAGCTCTAATTTCCTGTAGTTCAAATCTTCTGGTTCCCAGTGTGGTGATCTGTCCCTGATTATATTCCATAAAATGCCCAGCCATCTGCAAGACAAGCAAATTGTGAAGGTTCCCCCTCAAGCTAATCCTGAGTTACTAGAGTCAAGAGAGAGTCATTTAATTTTTCACTTGTGATCGTATTTCTTTTTTGCTTTACCTTTTGTACTTTTGTATCTACCTTACAGTTTTCATATGAGGTTCATGCAAAACTCCTAATGAAAGTAGAGATCACAGGTAACTGAGACCTCTGGGTTGCCAGAGAATACACTCTCAGTGAGAAATTCAGCCTGAGTTTAAAATAATGATAATTTTTGTTCTTCAGGTTGCTCACTGTTTCTTGTGCTTTTTCAATATGCAATTTAAAAATATTGCTTTATTCTTCTGTGTTTAAGACTTCAGCAGCAAATAAACCTCATCATCTAGCAGAAGAGAGGGAAGAATATGCAGTGGTTGGAAGAGCGTGTCAGTTTCAAGGTAAGTAAATATATTTACTTTCTGGTCTTAGTTGAGTTAACCTGTTGTTTGTGAAAATTATTAGCTGAAAATGTACTACAGATGAGGAATTTTTCATAAAATCTTCAAGATTCCTCTCACAAGCAAGTGCAATGAATTGCCAGAAGCTGTTCTAGCAAAATCAGAGCTGATGTTCCGGAATAATAAAAATTGAGACTCAAACCCATTTTTGCCATCTTTAATCCTCTTCCTCTGGGCTAGGACAAGAGAATAGGCTCATGTATCAGGAAAACCATGAGAGTAGGAAATAGCAAATATAAGAGTTATAAATCATGTTTCTTTTCCTTTTGTCCCTTATGTGTTTGCCCTGGAGTTATCACCACTTGGGAATAATTACTGCATATATCAGGCAGATTCATCCAAAACAGTGAGCACTTGAAATTTTTTCTTTCTGAAAACAAAACCAAGTTCCTTTCTCTTTTTGAAAAGGAAGTTAGATGCTTTAACCTTAGCAGGTATGAATTAACAATCAGCTAGTGATATGACTAGGGAGCTGACCTGAAGTCTGCATGTAATGGTGTAAAGGAAGGATGGGAGGGCAAGTTCCTGTATGATTGGTTTGGCAGATCTGAAAATGAACCCAATCATATCAGAAGAAATACTGAGAAACAGATCGCCAACAATTGTACTAGTCAGGCAATCCAAATAATATAGAAAATAAGCGATTTAATTTGTGTCTATTTATGCATTACAGAGATGATTCCTTCACTTGTTACACATAAGCTCTTTCGTTTTACTGAAAAATATCCCGTGTTGTTCTCAAATACTTAAATACTTAAATAAGATTGATGTTTATCTTCAAGCACCAAACACTATGAATAAAATCATGAATCTGCCTTTAGTTTAATCTTAGCGTGAATTTGCTATCTGCTGTAGAAGCTGTTCAAGCTGCTGAGAAAACATAAAGTATGTGACTGCAAAAAGGCTGTACTTTAATCCTCATGGTGAATCTTTTCTGAGCATATCAGCACATTTTCTTCCTTCTAGTTCACTTTGTAGAAACTTCTGATGTCAGTTATTGAGGGAACCTTATCCAAAACTTGTTAACTAAATTCAGATTTTATAATGAAAGTGCAAGGTGCAATAGGAATCCAAGACTCTAAGACTTAGGCTAATGGTTTTGATATAGTCAAAGTTGGTTAGTGCTCAATAAACTGAACTAGAGCAAAAGTACACTACAAACTCATATGACAAAGGGAGAACATGCTACCTCTTCATCTACCAGATTTTTGAATGTGTATGTATTTATGTTTATTCACATTAGCAAAAGTCTTCTTCAAGTTTTTGAGTAGCTTTAAGCATAATGAAATTTATGTACAATTGAGATTTCTTGGTATTAAAGTAATTATAATAAACAAGCAAACCCCAAAGAAGCTGTTTCTGTAAATATTTTAACAGATGTGAAATTAATAATAATAATAATAATAAATATTATCATATTCCAAATACCATTTAACAATCAGTTGAAATAACTTGTGTCAGCTTCTTCTTTAGTTCCCCCTAAGAAACTGGTAAATAATTAATACAGTAATTCAGGATGTTGAAGTAAAACAATGTCTCACAAATTTGAGGTAAAACAGAGTCCTTTTAAAGGCAGGGCAGCTTCAAAGACGGCCATGGAAGATTTGAAAACTGTATACCATCATTTGTGATGGGAAAGAAATCTGTAGGACAGTAGACAAAAAATGAGTGAGATTGTTGGCATGTCTTGGTTCTCAGCAAGATAGTATGTAACTTGAAAACTTTAAAAATGTCCGTAATTGGGAATGAAGGGAATAATGCAGCTAACAGTATTTACAAAATAAAATTAAGAAAAATAATAAAATGCATCCTTCTCTTTGACCTGATAAAGTTTATGTAGAGTTAAAATCATGGTTTTGGAGATTTATCAAAATACATTTCTTTTTTTCTGTTAACTCTTGTTCTGTGACATCCAGGCTTTTATATATACTTCTCTCTCACACACATGACATTGTATATGGAAAAAATGATTGAAGGCCATCAACAGAAAAGAAGTGAATTTGTAGGTAAAAGAGGAAGGAAATAGAGTTCTATTAAACGTAAATACATTTTTAAAAATCATAAATTTCCTCAAAAATTGATAAATGAAATTAGTTGAATCTTTTCATAAAATCTTGATCTAAGAGAAGATATTCAACTTGAAAGCTAAAAAATGGAAAGAATAACACCTGAAAACAAAGTTCTACAATGAGAGTTGTGAGGAAACCTAATTATAAGTGTTAAGAATGACAAAGTCTAGGATAATTAAACTTTGAATTTTGGAGTAAGAATAAGTCATCTGGCCAAATTGTTCTGTGTAAAAGTTCTTAATCTCAAACTGAAGAGTCTATATTAATTATCTCATAAAGAAACAACCGAGATATTGCTAAGTCCATTGTCCTTATAGCACTGCTTAGGAAAATTTGTATGCTGATATATGTGTGTTGTTGTTTAATTATAATTGGAAAGAAATTAATGCTCTACAGACAAGAATACTTCTGAAGATATGAAAAGAAAGCCTATATTTTTAGTAAAATTTATGTAGCTAACATACTGCATCTTGAAGTTGATGACAGCTAGAAAGCAGGGTGTGTTTAGAAAAAGAATCAATTTTATCCTAACATTTTCTTAGAATGAAATTAAATATAGAGGGGAAAAAAAATGATGGTACACTGAAGAGTAATATATTAAAAACCAGGAAGGCCTCATTGTTCTACCATTCAAATGCATTGCCTATGCTGCATGAAAAGGTCTAGTGTCTCTAAAGCCTGCTTCACGCTGTGGAACTTACAATTCTGAGGCTGCCTTAAGTCTTCAGAGCGAATCTGATAAAAGAGTAAGAATCACCGTGTGCAGATTTTCCCATCTCTTTCTTCATGATCAGTGCAAGGAGGAGAGGCTACAGTGACAAGCATTCTATGCTTTCGTCTGGCAGGATCTCAGAAGATCTGAGATATGTTGAGTTTACAGTGGAGGAAAACTGATATACAACATTCTAAATGTTATTCTCAGAAAATAATCTGGGAGACACTTTGCTGTGCATCCAGTCCAAAAGTTACAACCCAAATCCCATTTCAGAGCACTGCTAATCTTACCAGCAGAAACACAGTGTGTACAGAGATAAAAGAGTTCCAAATCCACAGGAAAAAAAAAATGTAACTGGAAAGATAGGTTGCATTTCATCCAGAAAAGATGGGACAGTTGAACAATTTTTGCATCAGTAAATCCCAGAGAAATTCTTCAGGCTGTGAGAGCAAAGGCTTACAGACACTGTTAAGAAATTGTAAGGTGATACAGGAGAAATAGTTCTTTGGAAATTGAAATCAACCTCCTCTGAAAACAATTCCTTTGTTTTGGCTAAGGAATTTGATCCTGATTTATAAACAAAGCATACAATAATGAAGGAAAAGAATGGATATTTTGCTGTCAAGTTTTACCTGGCATTTTAAAAGCAAGATCTTAAAATATTTATTTTAAGATTATTTATATATTATTTATATTTAAAATATAAAAAGACTTAAAATATTATAGGATTAAATGTGAAAATAAATAGAAAAAAAAATCCCCTTTAATCAAATAATGTGTCATAGTGGTAGCTTTGGTCTCCTCTGAGTCCTGTAATGTGAGGAAAGAGAATGAGCAAGCCTCATAAAGAGCAACTTTGCTCTTTATAGCTATTCCAAGATTTAGAAACAAGCGACCTACGTTCATTTAGTCTTCAGCTCTATAGAGTCCATGATACTTCTCATTTTTTTACTGCTCAGTTCTCCCTCCCAGAAAGGACAAATCTGTGATTTTTATTTTTATTTTTAGGAAGGAAATCTTGTAGACATAGTTGCTGATGTTACCAAGACAAAGCATGCATTGCAAAGACCATGATACTTACAGCTGTAGAAAAAAGAGACCAGGAATTACCAAATTCTTTCAAGGGAATAACATCGCCACATTTATGTTTTCTTGTATAAAAAGTACACATTGGCTGTTGAAAGTAAATTAGAACGGGCTGAATTAGAACATCCATTTCTGGATTCATCACTGGAATGGACTGCCCAGGGAGGTGGTGGAGTCGCCGAGCCTGGGGGTGTTCAAGGAAAGGCTGGATGTTGTGTTGAGGGACATGGTTTAGTGGGAGCTACTGGGAATAGGTGAACGGTTGGACTGGATGATCTTTTAGGTCTTTTCCAACCTTGGTGATTCTATGATTCTATGATTTCATGGATGAAGTGTAGATATTTAACCTTCCAGCTCTGAAATAATAGAGTGTTCTGAGTTTTTCTTTCATTAGAAATTGCATCTTTTGTGTAAAATGCAATGGAAGTAATCTCCCTTCAAAGATGAGGGTAGGTAAATATTTTAAGACAACGTAGAAGAGAAAACAATTTTTTTTTCTTTCTTGTCTAAGTGGAGAATTTTGAGTTGATCTCAAACATAGTTTTCTGACTTTTCCCTCCATTATTTCTTCTCCATGCAGAGTTAATTTTACTTCTAGCATTCTTAACATATCAACTTATTAAAGTTCTGATTTAAACTCAGAACAGAAACACATTACAGTCTAATACCTCTGGAATAAAAAAGTTTTATCTTTCTTAATCCATTGATACTTTTTCAGAAGCTCCCCAGATAGAATAGAGTCGATATAAAGTACAAGGCTTAGATTTTTTCTATTATTGTTAAGCATGTTTATTTGTTCCCCAAACTTGAATGGCCTAATGATGTATTTCTGGAAATATTACAGTAATATATTGCATATAAAAGGTTTGTGGGATTAAGTTACAAAATCTATATATCCATTTCCAAAATATCTTTTTTTTTTTTTTTTTTTTTTTTTTTTGACTATATAATCTCTGAATGTCCTTTCTAAGTAACATTTATCTATGTCCTATCACAATCAATCCATGTTCTCTTAATAAGCCTCCCTTTAAGTACTGATAGGCTGCAAAGAGGTCTCCCTGGAGCCTTCTCTTCTCCAGTCTGAACAAGCCCAGCTACCTCAACTTTTCTTCTCAGGAAAGGTGCTCCATCCCTCCAATCATCATCGTGGTTCCCATCTGGACCCCTTCCAAAAACTGTGCATCTTTCTTGTCTTGGGGACAGTTCTCCAGATGAGACTTTAAGAGGGCAGAGTAGAGGGGAACAATCACTTCCCTTGCCCAAGGGGCCACTTTTCTTTTGATACAGTGCAGGATTCACTTGCCCTTTCTGGCTGTAAGCACGCACTGCTGGCTCATGTCCAGCTTCTTGTCCACCAGGACCCCTAGTCCTTCTTGGCAGGGCTACTGTCAATAAGTTATTCTCCCAGTCTGCACATAAATCTGCAATGGCCCTGACACAAGTGCACTCGGCCTCCTGGAATATCTTCAGGTTCTAGTGGGTCTCCTTTTCAAGCCTGTCTTGGTGCCTCTGGATAGCCATCCTTCCTTCTATTGCATCAATTGCATCATTTGGTTTAGTGTAATCTGAAAACTTTCTGAGAGTGCAGAAACTCCTACCACTAGACCACGTTGTCCAAAACCCCATGCAGACTGGCCTTGAGCACCTCCATGAGTGAAACTATGTCAGCTGAACAGAGCAGAGGCATGGAGATGCATGTTCAGTGATACCACTGATGATGAAATTTCCTCCAGTGCTTCACTGCGAGTCAGAGGGCTTTCAAGTGCTACCAGCAGCCTCTACAGATACAATTCTGCACCTACTGAGACTCTTTGTTGTTTGTCTGGGTAGTTTCACTGGAGGTACAGTCTGTCACTTACCCATTCAGCGCAGTCTCTGTTGTGCTGAGGGGACCAGAGTCAGTGTCCCACTCGTCTGCTTGTAGCTCTGCTGCATACTTGTGGGAGAGCTACTTTGTTGTTATTCTGTTATGTTACACTTTGGTCAGATTGAGGAAAATAGATGAAGATTTTTTCAGAATATCCAGAATAGAACATGTATTTTAGTACAGCTTTTCCGGTACACTTTTAATTAATCTTCCATAAATATGTGTGCCTTTGCTATTCTAGCTAACATGAATTGCCAAAAATATGTAAGAGTATATCTGAAAGATGTTTCCTCTCTCGTTGTAGGTAATGCTGCCGCCCTTCTGAAAAGTCGGTAGTCAGAAGGGTGTGGCTGTGCATATATGTTCCTCTGCTCTTGGTTTATTGTGCTAGCTCTCAAAACCAATCTCCTCTTTCACATCTTCCAGAGATTTGAAACCTGAAAACTCATTCTGTCCCTCAATGTATAGAGAATCTGTCTGCCTTCTTAAAGAGAATGGGGAGACAATCTGGGCACCCTTTTAATGACAATAAATATTGCTTCCTTTATTCACTGACTTTTGACAGAAAGCAGATGTGGTAGTAATTAGTTGCTCTAAAGATGACAGGGGCTAGTGGTGGCAACTGTCTACTCTGAGATATACTACAAGAATACTAACACAGAGTAAGATGCATCTGCCCATTGTGATACAACAGATTTCTATCAGGAATCCACTGATTGTTGATTACCCACTGGAGACCTTATTAAGTATTGAACTTGGATATTTTTATAATGAAATCAGCTTAGCATCACTATCACATTTTTCAGCTCTGACATGAGTGATCTTCAATACCTGAAAAAATTCAGACACCTCAGTGCATTGATGTTAAACTGTTAGTCCAGAAACATAAGGGCTACTTAAACTGGTAATAAATCAACTGAAATTGATAGAAATGCACCAGAAAATAATTTGACCTATAGGTAAAACTTCAGTGAACATCTTCTAAATAACATCCTTCTCAATTTATCAGTAATCACAGAATCACAGAATCACGGAATGGTCAGGGTTGGAAGGAACCTCAAGGATCATGAATATCTTATCCCCCTGCTATATACAAGGCCACCAACCTCTGCATTTAATACTAGACCAGGCCATTTAATCCATTTAATCATTACTATTATTATTATAAGAATTTCATCTGTTGATAATGAAGTGTGTTTCTGAACTATTTTTTTCTAGTTTGAAAATTGGCAGCATTATACAAGTTGTCAAAATTCTTCAAAGCCATGTGTGTGTTTGCTACATACATGGGTGAGCTTCAGTAAACAGATATTCTCAGAGAAGCATTTTTCTCTTCAGGATATTCTTACTCTAACTGCCCTATGGAGGCAGCCAGAGTAAGCTTTCATAGCTGACTCAAGAGGAATTAGTTTGGCTGCCTCCCCTGTAGTAAGTGACCAAAGCACATTTTATTCATTTTGCAATCTGTGGTTATTGCTGGGAAGGTCAAGTTCACTTGTACCTTAACATGTGATGGTGGTTAAGAAGAAGTATGTTGTTAAGACTTGAGCAGTTTCATTCATTCAACTTTTGAGGAGATTACCAATAAAAGAGAGACAAATAATTTAGTCTAGCTAAAGTATTTATTTGGCTCAGCCCTAGTTTTTCAATGGTGGTAATGTAAAAGGAGCCTAAGGTTGGTACTTAAAAAATGCAGAGTTAGCTCTTCAGAGCTATGGATGACTTCTGTGTAATTTTTTTGTCTTTCTCCAGATTTTGAAAATACAAGCTTTGTGGGGTAATAAGGAAGCATGAGTTATGAGTATAGGAATATTAATCATAGAAAAGGCTTCACAGTTCTGAGTCTTTTTTTACTGATCTGCTTTTGTGCAATCAGTGTGACCGCTAATAGTTACACCTGTGGAAAAGTTAGTATTGTAAATCAAAATAAGAACTAAACAATGACAGTGATTTCTAACCAGGTATGATTATTCTGTTTTAATAGCATGTGATACACTTTAGCAAGACTACTAGGTTTTGATTCAGCATTTATGTTGTGATAACATATATACATATATTCTGTGATATATATACATGCATGCATATATGAAAGTATAGATCCAAACAAAAGAATTTGAAATAAAAATTTTAGGTTGCAATGGAATGTTAAATTTTATGAATTTATATCTATTTTTCAATCCTTTGTGGCTGAGTTGTATTGTTACATATAGGTGACTAAGAAGGGCAGGAACAGGGAGGAAAATTCATTGCCCTGATGTTGAATAGGAACATTATTTTCCATTTTTCTTCAATTTTGATGCTATATTGGTGAGGATCTTCTGAACTATATGGAGAGACTGAATTAATGCTACAAGTATTTTCCTTTTTCTTTTTCCATCAGACAGCTAATAGTCAATGAACAGCAGAAATTTTCTGCTCAGGTGCTAGGCTTGGACTCAAGATTCTCACTGGCAAGGGACAGCTTCCTGTCATTCTTAATGGACGACAGCAGCCCCAAGACAAAAGTAGGAACTTTACTTTGTAATGTTCTCCAATGTGTTACTTGCCTAGATATTCCTCTTTTGGATTTTTCACATCTTTTGCAAAACATTTCTCTACTGTGCCAGAAGTCTCTGCTATGATTTCCTCTATCGAACACAGCTGTCATGAGCTTATTAGTGCAGAAAGATCATGTGAATGCAGAGTAAATCTCCAGTGCCTCTCAGAAAGGGGATTTTCATGAGTATAATACCACAGGGACACACTGTCTGTGAAATCTGTGGGGACAGCATGTAATACTGTGAAGTTGGATCACAGTAAGCTTTAAGGACAAAAATCTCTCTCTAGTGATACATTAATAGACAAGCCCTCCGAATTAAAAGAAAAAAAAAAGATAATTTCAGAATCAAGTAGTTAAATTAGCTTGAACATTGGTAAACCTATAACCCACTAAATTTCATTAGGATTTAATAAAGCCATTATTACGTATCAATTATATATTGAAAGACAATAAACCAACTGAATTTTGACTGCACGCCATAAAGCATTTTCCTACTTGCTATGTCATTATTTTAAAACTTCCAAAAATATTAAGTGCACGAAGTAATCATATTCTTCATACCATGCAACACAACCCACAGAGAACAGATAGGGTTCCAGAAACTTGAAATTGCAGTGATAAATTGCCAAATACTAATTAGCAAAAGTCTATCCTAATGCTTTTCTTGATTAAGAGTTCTTTTTATGTAACAACTTAAATATGTTAGATGTCATTTTTAGTAGCAGCAAGGGGAAGGATACTGCGTGGGAGCTGATATTCAATATTTCCACTCTGTAATCTATGGGCCTGCTCCTACCAGCCATTAGTCCATACATGCCTGCATTTTTCTTGACTGGCTGATTTATGAAAATGAAACCTTTTATAGAGTGCATTTAGAGGAATTGCACTGGAACTGCAGCTTTCTAAAATGAATTTGCATTATTAGTGAAAGCCTGATAAGGCACTGGATTAGTCTGGACTTTCCTTAGTCTTATTACAAGCAGTAAATCCATCTTAGATCCATGATATCATAGAAAAATGTAAAAGAATAAACTCTGGTTCATTTTGCATGATGAGAATGATTAATGGAGAAGAAATCATTAAGAATTTTTGTAATCACTAAGGCTTCCATTTCTTAGTGCAAATCTTCCAAGCAGAGTGTCAGCCTATGATCATATTCTGTTTTTCTCTCATTCCTTTTCAGGGTGATTCAGATTCCTACAATGTCCTTATCTTATCAGTGCTATCCAGTGCATACAAAAGATGTAAATGATCTGTCTGTATTTGCATCAACCATCCTATTGTTGGCTAAGTAGTTTGGTTAATTACCCTGAGCATCTCATAGGTGGTCAATAGAAGGAATAAATATTTACTGAAGGGGAATCTGTGCAGGAGATGAATGTAGTAGCTCTTTGCAATTGCTCTCTGCAGATTATATTTATTTCCTACTGTAAAAATAGGGATATTAACAGAAAATTTGACCTAGAAGGTTGGTGAGAAAATGATGGATGGTGTAAACGTACATGACCTTAATGCATTTCTCTATGTACAACAATTTTCATTTCTGTTGAAGAAATTAGCATGATATTCTATTATTACTATTTCCCTCAAAGTTCATTTAATCTTTCTTGTTATGTCTGCCTCACTCATGATGATGCAGTCATCTCTGATTTCCTTTAGTGTTCCACCTAAATAGGAGGAAGCATGTCATAAGCAACTTGACAGGGAATTTCAGAACATTCAGAGCCCAAATGCAGTTTGAAAAAGAAATCCAGAAGGAAAAAGGAAGTTGAAGTTCTTACAAAGCCCATGGTGTGTGTCTGTGATGTCCTAAGTGGTTAACTTTCTCACAACCTATTAAATTATATTTTTCACCCCAATTAAGCCTTGCAGAAAACAACTAATCCCTAGGGTATCATGCTATGAAAAGCTGGAGCAAAAGCTAAGTTTTGTTAGCGGTTGTACACTCTGTGAAGGGTCTTTTTTTCTTTTCAGGTAGAAGTATGTAACGGTACTCCCTGGAGCTTTTGTAAAGAATACTTCAAGGTATGTTAACTGAAAACTGAAATTGACAGCACTTTGAGCTCATGTCAAAGGGATTCTGAGGACAAGGCTGAGTAATGAAAAAAAGATTAATCTCCTGAGTAAGAAAGGCCATAGGCCAGTATTTTAGAACACAGTACTTTTTTACATGTGATTATTGAAACATGCAACAGATATTTGGTAGAAATTCACTGTTCATATTCCATTAGAAGAACAATGTCAAGATCTTTCACCTGTAAAGCTTTTTATTGCCATTTAATGATTTATTAAAAGTACCTTCTAGGCTATTTTGCCCTATATCAACCAGCTTCTGTCAATCTCTATCTTAATATGGTGCATTTACTACATCATGAGCTAAATGGGTTCAATTGCGGAATAATAATCTGTTCACATTTAGCAGGAAAACTTGGCAGGGAAAAGCACTATTTTTCCTAAGAACAACTGGAAATATGAAATGGGCATTCATGGATTACCTATAATTACATCTCACGATTTTAGACACGAGAACAAAATAAGTCCACATTTTTTGAAGAGAGATTTCTGTCTTCAGGGCATAGATAGTTTCAAATTGTTTTCTGGGTTAGCTTAAAAGAAAATTAGAATCAAATTTTACTTACTGAGAAATTACTCCATATTTCTTCAGAATGTCATCTACCCAATTTTTTTCTCAGTACCTTATGTTGTTTATAATGTGTGGATCACTTTCAATGTTTGTTTGTTTGTTTTTTTTCAGTCAAGACAATAATCCTGCAGTCCTAAGGGCAAAGAAAGATAGCACTGAGACAAGTGTTATTGTTTTCCTGTTTGCTTTGTCATTTGTACTCATCAATATTAAACCACCTGGGTAATGGGCTTTTTCCCCTGTCCTTTCTGAAAGGAGTACTTAATCTATTTTCAGGCATGTCCATATGCATCTAGTGGCTTACAGTTCTTCTAGGATTTTGAACTCAGATTAGGAAACATGGCAGAATGAAACTCATTTGTTAAATTAATGACTTTAAAATAAAATCAAGGAATGGCTTAAAATAATATATTTTAAATAAAATAAGACATAAATTATGAAGTTCCATGCTTAATGTATACAATCTTTCCAATGTTTAGAAATGAATAGTATTTGCAGAAAATGTACCAGAGTAAAAGATGTGAAAATTTGCAACATATTTTTTTGTATCTTGTTTTTCTGGTTTTTTTTTTTTTTTTTTTTTTTTTAATATGCAAAAATCTTTTCATGGTTTCTGATCATTAATAAATTATTTTTTATATTAGTTTCTAGGGGGTATATATAATGGTCTTTCCTTTATTAAACAAAAGCAAGGTGGTATGAGGAGGTAAGACTGCTGAATAAGAACTGACTTTTTACTTGTTGTATCTGTGAAAAATTTGACTCAGTGAACTAACTGCTCTTTCTAGCCTTCATTCAAATATTCTTACAAAAGTGTTAAAAAAAATCTAAATTTGTTCAAGTTGCTTTGTTCATTAGTGTGAGTAACTGAAAATTGATTACTTGATCTGGTAGCCATGTTTTTTAATCATCTATTCTCAAGTCTGCAATCTAATTCCCCCCAAATTTATAAATATTGAGTCTGTGTATTCTTTGAACGGGTGGAAAAAATAGGGTTTCTGGAACACTCTTGCTATCTTTTCCATGTGCTCCTGCAACTCAGTATTTAAGGTCTATGTTTCAGAAAATCACACCATATTACTATCTATGACCCCACAGCCATGGACACTTGTTGCTTCATTTGTGACAATTTAAACTTGCAAACTGCATTTGTGACAATTTAAATAATACGTCAGAAGAATAGTTTTTTGGACTATATTTTGTCGTAGGTACCCATTGGAAGTAGAAGTGAAACAATCTATCTCTTGTTGCCATGTCATTTCTTCTGAGAAAAATTGGCTTATTTCTTACAACTCCCAAGATGATGAAAGCATCTTCACTGAGCAGACTCTGTTGTGTTTTTTGTTTGTTTTTTTTTTTTTACAGTAAAAAAGGTTTTTGGTTGTTACTCAGCTAAAGAAATGACTCCTTGAAACATAGACAAATGGCTATATTCCACAACAAATCAAAGAAGCAAAGTCAGAATACTGCCTGTACAAACTTTTATGAGATGGACACACTGCCTCTTCAGGTCAATAAAAATTCATTGATTTGTTTGTAATAGGCTTTTAATATCCTTTATTATTTATAACAAATCACACAGAAGATAAAATATGTTCAGTAAAATACATCTTCCCACTCAAGAAAATGTCTACACTTAGTGACATGGTGTGATTCTGTTGCTTAAAAGTATTTTAAGAAACTGTAATTTATTTAAGGCGTCCTACACATTCTCCAGGCTTTGAGTTGGGAGGGAGGGCATGAGATTCCCCTTAGATTCTGTCCTATCTGTAAGGGCTGTATTGAAGTAAAAAAGTTTGTTATTTCTACATGATTCATATGTTTTCCAAACTCAATTGTGCTTTTCTGTCTGAAATATTATCTCTATTACTATTAGTGCTGTTAAGGAACAGTATACTATGTTTATTTAAAAGAATAACAAAATCCTGACTCCTCTAGTTTTGTGTCTGCATCTAGCTTAAATTCAGTGTATCTTCCTGCAGAAATACCTTTTTTTCTGTCACCTGAAGGTATAGTTGCAATTATTTACTGTAATAAATTACAGTAGAAAGTATCGTCTTGCAATTGTAAACAGCATAGTAGGTACTGTATTTTACTTAGATAGCTCTGTTTTCTCTCAAATTTCTTTTATGTCTATGAATAACAATTGTTTTCAAACAGAACATCAAAATGTTTTACTTTAATAACTTGTTCAGCTTCCTGACTGTAACGAGGAATATAGTTATATTTAAAGAATAATATTTATATATTTATATATACCTAGCGATATAACTAGGTGGAAGTAACACAGTTTTAATGTAAAACAAGTGTTCTGTTGCCATCTCAGATAGATGCAGTTATCTTACAAGTTTTGGGTGTCTGTATATGGATGGATATGCCTTTCCTTGGCTGTTTACTATTTAGAGCCTAGTTCCTGGAAATATAGCCACAGTATTAATTTCAGTTGGAGTTTCTCCAGATCACAGCTGAGACTGAACTGAACTTTGAGTAATAAAAAAAAGTTTAATGAAAAAAAAAAAACCCACAAACAGAACCCTACAATTCTGTGGCAAGAAAAAACAAGGGTCTTTCTCACTCTTCCTTGATAGCTACTTTATCCAATGCATTTTTTACACTGTAACCCAGACAAATTTTATCTCCTGGGTTCATGCAGCAGTTTTATTTTCTTGAAGAAAATGAAAGCAGTTGTCTCTTTGCCTTGGAGGAAAGAGGGATTAAAAAACAAAAGAAAAAAGGAAAAATTCTATATCTCCTGTTACTGTACCTCAGTTTATGATCCTTCTCCTTTGCAGGACAGAGATAGGGAAGTGGATATCACTGGGGAAGATGACAGCTGCAGCTCAGCAAGTTTGGCCTGCTGGTCCCCACTATCTTGCATGTTTTGTAAACTACCGCAGACCTCCATTTTCCATCTTTACTAATCTGACAGCTCAGAACTAGAGCAGAAAGCCAGGAAAGGAGACAGACTAGATCAAAACCCATAGTTAAAATGGTTATCTAACTTGAAATCTTTCCCTTGTTTCTACTTATTGCTCATCATTATTACAGACACTAATTTTAAACCTTCATTACTATGCTGAATTCCAGGAAACCTCCTCAGAAAAATCCAGATAAAAAGCTACAAAAATAGATAAATGCATTACAAAAATAGGTTAACGCATTAAGTTTATAAGAAATCACATTTGATTCACAATTTGAGCTCCTTTCTTCTTTCTTTTCCTTCCCTTTCTTCCCTTCCTTCCTTCCCTCTTCAGGACACTGTGTCCTCTGTATCTAGGCCTTTCATTCAGGTCCCCCAGCGTTTCTCTTTGTCCACACCTGCAGGAACTGAGAGTCTATATTCAGAGAAGCTTAAAGAATGCTGTTTAACAAGACCTGTTCCCTTCTGACTATATGGAAGTTGAAATCACCACTCAGTATTATTTTCTTCTGCCCAGTGTTGTACAATTGTGCCAGTGAAACAAATCCCTTGGTCAATCTTGGCTGCCTACAGGACATCTCAAGCCATCATCAACTTGACAAAAACCTTGGTGGTATATGCTAGTTTGCACTTGGCACTGGATAAGCCTGCATTAGCCCACTCACTGTGTGGATGCAGGTCAGGGCATATCTCATCACATTTCTAGGAGATCCAGAGCTCATTTTTGCTTCCTCCCATGGCTCAGTAGGAGTGCTCTGCTATGACAGGCTGCAGATATATCCTGGAGATATTTTGCTCCTGCCAAAGATGACAGGCTTTAGAAAGGCAGGTTACTGGAACAGGAAAGTGCCAGCAGTCATCACCAGCATAAATTATTCATCTTGCTTTGCTTCTAGTGTTACAAAAAGGGGAAATGACATGATAGGCAAGCTTTGTCTCTCACCCTCTCTGTCTTCCCTGGGGAAGTTGAGAACTGACATTCATGCCAATGTGAAGGGCCCGAAGTAAGCAAAGAGGCCAGCTTATCTTATGCATATTGGTATAGTAGCACATGCGCCTCCTCCTACCTGGTCCTTACCCTGCCATTCACACAACAAAGTGAGGTTGACATGAATGTGATGAGTGGTATATAGTTTCATTTGGAGATGCAAGTTAAAGCAGCTGTGTTAGACCATGCTCCCTGCCAAACTATTTAAAGCATTATACAAACACTGCGTATTATCCCCACCTCAGCAATGCTCACTGGAAATTACCAATCTGAAAACAACGAAGTGTTTTATGAAAATGCATCAATTCTGTCTAAACTTTCCAATAAAGCCAGTCAGGAAGATGGGGCAACTGGTCACTTTGTCCTTCTGCTTCATATGTTCTCTCTTCTTTCCTGGACTTTTCACTACTCTTCCACTCATCTGGGGAAATGTGTTGAGGCCCTGCTCCATTGCTTCCAGCCAGGTGGGCTGCTGAAAAACCAGGAGGCAGCAGCCCATCCTGTGCCACGGATTCTGCACCCTGCTGAGCACCTGTGACAGCGGCCAGGGAGTAGCTTTTTTGTCTGGGTTAGCAATTATTTTTTCACAGCAAGTTGGAAAAATAAGGGGAAAGATGTTGGGTCTGAACAACTTCTTGCTGGTTCTGAAACAACAAAATGTGGTGAAATTCTCTTATTTATTTATTCATTTTTAAATTCTGATGCAAAAAACTTTTCTCTGTGAAATTATGTTTTCCGTGGAGAATTGTACCTATTGTACACACTTCATTTTTCAAGACTTTGAAATTCTCTTGTTACAGTAAAAGCAAACCAGAGAAATAAAACCAAAATCAAGGTGTGAATTAAGCCTCTTTCCTTAGATGGAATTTATTTTTAATATTTATTTTTGTTTTGCCAAGTGAATGCTAGGACAATTTTTCTTTCAAATTGAGTTCAGTGGCAGAGCTTTTATTCTAATAGAAGAATACTCATCTAAACATCTGCCATTTATCAGCCCATTTGTGCAATGTACTGTTAGAACCATTAGCAAAAATGACAGGACTGAAATCTGCTATCAGAGTGATGACTGTCAGCACCTGAGTTTTCTCTTTTTTCTGTATGCAGTAATTCATTCATTCTATCAAATATGTTTGACCCTAGAATTTCTAGGCATGCATTCTGTGTATATGTGCAGGTTTTAAAAAATTATATCAAAGGAAACTCACAATCAAAAGTCTTGTTAAATCCTCAGAGATAGTAAATGTAAGTAACAAAACATTTCAATTTTCTAATAAAGGAATGCAACATAAAAAACATTTTGTGTCCTTAGGGAATATGTGAAAAATGTTTTTTGTTCAGTAATCAATACAGAAGTTCTTTGCATGCTATTTTCTTTAATGTAATCATATGGTAAAACATTCAGTTAATTTATTACATAACACATTGTGTCTGAATACAGGAAGTAATTTCCTTTCTTGTCTGAGTACAGGAAGTAATCCAGAATTGGTTTTTTTTGGAGGTTGTTCTTTCCGGCTTTCGTATTTTAGTTCAACAAAATGTGATGTTAACAGCCCTAAAAAATAAAAGAAATCTAATCTTTTGATTATCATATAGCACAAAGCAAGCACGTTGAAAAACAAAGAGTACTTGTGTGAAGATTGGCACAGGCTTGAATTAGAATGAATGGAGAAAAATATATTTCTATCCAAACAGGATTTTCAAGAAACCCATGGTTGGGATTCAGCCCTGTTTGTCATGGCAGTCAGATCTAAACATTCACTTCTGGAGTTGGATTGTGTCTTCATTCCCTATTGCAATCCTACTGAACCTGAAAAATCTTCTTTCATCAAAACTGGCTTATTGTCTCACAAGAACCTTCTGGTTTTGCCAAACAAGTCATTTTCTATAGTAGTTCAGATTTTTATGACATGTTCTAATTAGGAGAATGGCTTACCCAGCATGCTGATTAACATTTTTTCCAGCAAGTTGATATTTAGACACTGCCACACACGTCTCCCTTGCAGCCAAATGCCATCGAGAGATAATCATCCAGTCCATCAGATGCCAGGAGAAAACAGGATATAAGCTATCATTTTCCAAGTGGGCCAGTGACCCATGTCTTTTCATGAAGCTGCAGAACCTGATGAGTGTCATCACTTTGTGCTGTTTTGTGATCAATGTGTTGGTCAGTTAAGTCGGGCATTCCAAAGGTTGGTTTCTCCAACTGTCAGACATCCAAGCTGTTCAGTAGAGGCATTTTATAAACAGAGCACTTTCAGTGCTAATTCCTTTCTACTCCTGGAGTGCACTGCAGACATTTTCCTCATGGGCAGCATTTATGTTCTATTATGCTGAATTTTACTTCCTACAAATACACGCTGTGATTAGAGAATGTAAATCAACAATTTGCACAATCACTCTTCTCACACCAAATTCTGAAAAATGTAATTCCCACAGGAAAAGGGAAAGAAAAATGATACTGCCTTCTCCTCCATGTTCAGTTTGCTTTATTAAATTTTCACAACTTTGGGGATAATTAAGATTCTGTCACTTTTGCACCTCATTACTTTGGTAATTCACAGTATGAGATATGTTCTCTTATGGCCTGAAATATAATTCATTAACTGAGGTCAAACTCTGCTTATAAGCACAGAGTTTACTCCATCACTAGCTTAGCTAGCTGTCTAGAAGGTGAGATGTTGCTCATTTCTTAGTTTGTCATAAAATGAGAGTTATTCATAATAGGAAAGCAGGGCCTTGTATTTGCTTTGTAGTCCATTGTACTGCATTTTACAATGGAGAAAAGGATACCTAAACTTTATGTGCTCATGTAGAGTTCATAGCCCAGACCATGCAAAGCTCTGTGTGATGCATCTGGAAAATTAGGCCCTTCAGAAAGGTGAGCTAAAGAATTATGCTTAATAAGGACTTTGTCTTAAGCCAGCAGCTACTGGGAAAATCATGGGAAAGGATGTGGCTTAACCAACTTCTCTGAAAGTGTTTTTGTTTTAGGACGTGCATGAGGAGACTTAGATCGCAGCAATGATGTCAGCTGCCAAACAGGGATCACAGTGATTCAGGTACTCCAGCCCAGAGAGGTTTAAATGTCTTCACTGTTGAAAATACCCTAAAGTCCAGGCAGGAAATCTGGGGATGAGGCATCAGAGTACTTTCATATTGTCCAGTTGAAGCTAGAACACTGTTCATCTCAAATTGCTAAATAACAGGACTTGTTGGATAATAAACTAAATAGAGCCTGACTCTCTTGTCAGGTAATTAGTTTAGTCTACAGCAGGGATACTTTCTGGCTTATATGGTGAGAGAAAAAAATCGATAAGAAGGCTGACTTATCCTAGAGTTAAAGGAAAAAATAAATATGAATAGAGGACTAAAAACAGCATGACATGCTGACTCTTATCATCTACTGTTTTACTATTACTTGTCTTACTGCATGCAGGAAGAATTTTTGCTCTTGCTCTTATAGAGTTCAGCATTATAAAGGTGGAATGGTTATGTTTCAGGAACAATGTACAGACAAAGAAACATTTTTCTTGGAATTTCTTGTTCATTACATGTCATTTCAAATACCATAGCTACTAATGTTGTATAATTTGATGGTGCTTTTATCTGAGGAGCTGTATTTTGACTATAATGAAGTGTATTGTTCATTAGTATTTTATTGCTGATATCTTGTTTGGTACTGAGAATCAAGTTCCCACTGAGTATCATTTTCCTTTATTGTAGTGATTACCACTAGATAATTCAGTGTGATTCATGGATTAAATATGATTTTATTGCTGTAGGTATTTTAGAGATAAATATCTGCAGAAGATGTGGAGAGAGAACTAATTTAAACTTTAATTAGTTGAATTGGTGTTACCAGTTTTACTGAGCTATATTCTTATTTCACAACCCTGATGAATATGTCTGTAAGGAAATGTAGCAATTACAAATAATGCAACAGCAGTATTTTGGTGATCAATAAAAATTCAACTTACATTTTATCCGTAACAGGCTCTGTGTCTTGATAAATAACATTTTTAATTAATGGTCCTGGCCTGACACGCCTGAATGTGAGATTTCACACCACTGATCCCTTCAGGTTTTCAAAAGCACCGACTTTTAGCAGGATTGATAAGGAATAATTACTCCATAATGACTCCAGCATGCTTGACAGTGAGGGAAATTTTCTGGGTTCCTCTGCACCCCCCATGCTTCATTTGACAGATCTTCAGCACAAAAGAACTAAGGGGTCGAGCTGAGAAGGACTTGAGTGATTTCAGTAAGTGTGGAACTGAGTAATTCCCACTCCCTTTAAAGGTGTTTGTGGAAAAAATTATTTTTTGTTAATACACATAACACCCCATGGAGTGTTCTGTTAACAAGTCCTATTTTAGTACAGTTATTCCTTTGAACTTAAAGATTTATTTCTGGACTTGTGTGGCTATAACTCACTAATTGAGTTTTATCTTATGTGTAGCTCAAGCAGAGTCCAGAACTTGTGTGTTCTTCCAGTCACCTCTGGAGCTCACTTGGAAACTGCATTAATTTTCCTTCCAGAACAGCCCCAGTCTGACAAAACTAAGTATACATCTTCATTGCTCATTGTCACTACCAGTTAGCTCACATCTCTTTATGTCTTTGAGTACAATAGAAAATATGAGTAGTAATATTCCAAATCTATATACAGTTAGATATTAGGTATTTTATTAGTGTAGACAAGGCATAAGATTAGAGCAGTTTGTTCCAGACTGATCTTTGACTGACATGACCTTACTAGTTGGATGTCAGGACAGTCATTGAGATGAGATAGGTGAAAGAAAACATAGATATAGGCAACAGAAGCACAGCAACACTTTTAATACACAGTCTACCTCAGAGACATGTAATTGTTTATGTAAGCCAGTGAATATCTTTTTGTTTGTTTGTTTTTTTAATCTTATTTCTTTTTCACCTTCACAAATTCAACTGAAATGTTATACTAAAATGTCAGCACATAGGAAAAGCTTTCAAATTTTAGGGAGGATTTAAAGCTGTTACCCATGTCTTTATTCTACATGCCCTACTTCTTTTTTTTTAGTCTGGGTTCCTCTTTCCTGTGGATATGTGATAAGAATTGTAAATTGTTTCCCTGAAGAACCCTCACCAGGGACTCAAGTAATTTCCTGTATCACTGAAAATAACTTTTGAAACTGATCTTTCCAAGTTTGTATCACATTGAAGCCTTATGTTTGTTATTGTTCTTGACTACTATATGCAGAGTTCATACTCCTCTTTTATCATTGCCAATTGCCAAGGGTGCAGCTTACAGCAGAAGTTCTTACTATGTGTTTCTAACTGTTGTACATTTGGATTCATGTGCAATTTATGCCAGTTCTAAGGATTAGCTAATTATTTCTGTCTGAAGCAGTGCACTTCTGTGCTTTCTACAAAGGTGAATTGATACATTTTTGCATTTTGTTTTTCCAGAGATCGCTTTCTGATGCATATTATTAGTGAATGTTATTAAAGCAAAAATTTCACCATTTGGAGGAAGGAGTGTTTGGTTCAAAGGGTTTTACTGATGGACCAGGATTGTATTAATGATTACACATCGCAGGTGAGAGTGATAAACTTTCAAACTGAACAAACTGACTAATAGGATATAAGAAACAAGTGTTACTCTGAGTGTGTGGGTTAAAGTGAAAAAGTGAGAACAGAAGTTTTAAAGATGTATTCGTGCAACAAGGATAGAAATGCAAACCTTAGAAGTTCTACTTTGATCTAGAGTAGGAGACAATTTGTTCCTTTTTTTTTTAATTATTTTTTATTTTTTATTTGAGTGTTTTAATAAAATGTGGGCTTCTTAGGGAATTGTATCTTACAGTTGGGAAGATTTTTTTTTTTTTTTTTTTTTGTCTTTAAAAATTTTTGGGCTCAAGGGAATGTGTTTAAATTATTCTCTATTGCAGTTCTTCCTCTTCTTAGGATTTTTTAAGGTTTTTAAGGTTTTATTTTCAGTAGCTGAACCTCCTTCTTTGCTGAAAAAAATTAACCCTTATCTATTCAATGGCAAGCCTTGCAGACATTCTTCAAGCAGTCTAACGAGGAAACCTGAGAGGCTAAAACTTGATTACTTAAGAACCTAAATATTCTTCTCGTGCAAAACTGGGAACAGATAATCTAGAAAGAGTGGTCAATCTCTGTGAATGGACCAAAGCCAATCTATAAAAGCAGTTCATCTCTCTAATAGTTGATTTTTTTTGCCTTCTTTCCTCAGTGGTCTCTAGCAGTATGACCCAATACATATACCTCTCCCTGACCACACTGCTGATGTACTACTGAGAGATGATTACCCATTTGATAATAGCTCCTGACAGATGAATTTCTAGAGAATGTGCCTATCAACACTGGGACAAGCACATACCTTGTCACAAGTCTGAAATTTGAAGTGGTATACCCTCTTTGAATGGCCTGTCGGAAGGTAAGAGGAAGATGCTGGACAAAAGTTTGGGCACTTCTGTGCTGTTACTAGGAAGAAAAGATGACAGAAAGGGGAAAAAAGGAGAAAAGTTTCACTTCATTTCATTGTTCATTTTTCAAGATTTTTGAATCAGAAGGAAAAATATCCCTTGCATTTCTACTGTTTTACCTAATTGATGCTAGGAAAAGCAAGGTGAAGCAAATCCTGTCACATAGTATTTCTTTACATGGTGGATTTGTAATGGATGACCTTGATAGCAGTAGGCTGACAAACAAGAAAAATATTGATTGCAAATGCCAAAAGGCACAAGAACAGAGCAGGGGTAGGTGTCAAGTCCTTCCAGGGACATTATGACAAGTATTAAGCCCTTGTGTTCAGCTCAAATGAAAAATTATTATGTAGGCAGCAGTACAGCAGCAATGCACAAGGGGGAGCAGATAATTCCTGTGCAAAAGCAAAATACTGTTTTCCTTTGCAACTGCTCAGGATACCACAGAGCGATTCTGTTATGAGAGTGTCAAGCTGTCCAGGTCTGGCAACCACTGCATTTTCTTGATGAGAACATTTGGAGCAGTGACACAGCTTCTGCTAAGCTCTGAGTGTCCCCTAGCTCTACCATATACCATTTGCACACAGCCTTTAACTTGTGAAATTTGCATTTCTGTAAAAATTAATTCATATTTTTCTAGAGGAAACACTTGAACTATCTCAAGATTATCCTATTTCATTCAGAATTGTAGCTCTCCAGTCAGATACTAAGAATGAATGTGTGTCTTTTTGGTATCTCTTTCTCTCTCCTGCTTTTCCATGTTGTCTTTTCAGATAAGAGCTTTCATTCTGTAAGAGTTCTTTGTTGTAGCTTGCCCATTAGTGGATACCTCATGTCCTAAGCTTCAGCATATGCGAGACTGATCATTTTAAGACTCTAATTTTTTCCCTTAAAAATTGTCATTATTATTACTATTATTATTATTCATTTTGGTCAGCTTCTCCTCTTCTGAAGTACTTCCAATAGAACCCAGGATATATCAATTTTTTTTTAAAGTGACCTCAGAAACTCTGTTCTCTTCCACAGATTGAATAAATATTGCTCTTTTTTCTTTCTCCAGTTGCAAAGCCTGGTGCTGAATTATGCCATTCATGTAGCTTGAAGCATCCAGAAAAGCAGAGCAGCAAAAACTTGCATGACTGGCATCCCTGGTTGTCCTGGGTAATGGCTTCTCTAATGTTGACAGAAGACTTGACTGAACAATGTTTGGCTTCTGCTGGGAAGAGCTGCTTTGTCATGGTGTTTGAAAACCCTAACTTGCAAATAGCAGTTATGCCCATAAGAGTGAGAATGTTGTTTTCAGAGATATTAATGGACCTTCTCAAATGTTTTCTTCCTGGAATTCTCCCTCCTTACTTAGATAACAAATGTAATGTAAGAGTTCTGGATTGAAGTTTGAAACATGGCTATATTCACTGTTTGTATTTCAGAAAGGTGATACTATGTCATTAGTGGTCCCAGAAAGAAATTTTCTCTCTACATCATTTGTTCTGAGAACTGTTGTTTCCTTTTGTTGAAATACCAGGTTTCTTCAGACTGAATGCTCTGTGAGAAAAAAATACAAAGATCAGTGATTACTCCTCTGGCTCTGCAAAGGTATAATTGCACACTCCCATTACAAGACAAATGAATAGAAAGAGAAGTGTCCCTAAAAATAAGGAATGTTCCTCAAGATAAGAGACTAGGATAATTTAAGAGTGGAATGCTGTATTAGAGTTTGATCATGCATTTCTGGAAAACAAAAGTTGGAATTTCTTTTTGCTGCTCTGAAATACACTGAGGAACAGGAAATCAAGATGTAGTATCACTTAAATCACAAAATTAACAAAAGTCCTGAAACAAATATGACAGTGCATGACAGCAATTAAAGCAACAAAATATTCACCTTTCCAAAGTAAATGAATATATATTTTAATCTTCAGGTAAATTGATGAGAAGTGTAGATTTTCAGATCATCCTGCTGGTGAAAAACATGATTTTTACTTTACAATCTTTTCCCTGGTTTTCACTACTGGGCCTATACTATCCTTTGCAGGAGCACATGAGGAACTGGAGCCATCTGGAAACTCAAAGGAAAGACTGCATCGTTGTATTAGAAACATCCCATCGATGCTCCTGGCACTTCTTAAAAAATGTCTTCTAATGCAAATGAGATCATAATCAATTCTCCAGCTTTAAGCAGCAGATACTTTCTTCATTGCATTTTATTTTTTAACATCTGTTCTTGAATGCTTTTTCTGCAGTAGCTTCTGCCACAACTTTTAACTAGCTTGACATAAAAAGCTATTAATTCTTATATTGGAGCACTGAAGTTGAGGATTTGGATTTCTGGCATAAATGTTATCTTTGCACTATCTATGCTGCAAGAAAAAAGCACCACGAATTTTATCATGAACAGAGGTAGAGTAAAAATATTCCTCTTCTAAGCCACCTGTGGGTCTCTTACCTGCAGTGAGGATTTCCATTACCTTTTTTTTTGAAGTAATTTTATATGGATGAATCACAGTGATGATATGCAATTTCAGTGCTCAGCTGCAGATGGTATTCATGAAAAGTCTCCTGTGCACATAGAAAATGTAGATCTGGAAGGGGTGAAGTTACTTATGGGATATGAAACACTAGTATGGTAAGTACTCAAAAATAACTTTTTAAAAAATTTTTCATCAGCGAAATAAGCATAAGCTTAATAATACCCTAGTTATACGAAAAAAAAAGGAAAATGGATCGTTATTCTGAAAAAGATGTTCAAAGGAGACTAAATTCTGAACAATAATAAATAAAATTTATTATATATATTTTTATTAAATAATTAATAAAAAAAAAATCTGGAATAAAAGGCCAGAATTTCAGAATGCAGTATGACTCTGTTGTAGATATCTATTGATCGATTAAGAATCAGCCCTTGGAGTCTTTTTGAAAAGCACAGGCCAAGCAAAGAGCTTGGCCTAAAATCTGTTGCAGTTGCTACAAGCTATTGCTGAAAATCTCCTTATCAATGACGGGAGAATGCAAAACGCACAGGTAGCCATACCCTATCAAGGGACATATCTCACTTTGGTGACTGGAAAGTAAACTGTGTGCTACCTTCCTCATGGTACTGCAAATGTGCAGTGTGAAGTAGCTATGTTAACTTGGGAAAAGATTTCAGGAGACTGAATGTATTGCTCTGTTTTAACTTGAAAATTTTGCTGGAACTGATGCACAACTTTGTGTCACTAATATTTTTTTCCACATTTTACTTGAAGTTAGTGGTTGACTCATTTATTTGACATTCTATAATGCCAGAAGCATGGACTGAATGCACTGATTCTTTCTCTGAGTATATGTACCATGATGTTAGTCATCATGACTCAGTGTGTGTTTTGACCCATTTGAGACGTGTGTTTCTTTCTAAAACATATCTGCGCATTAAACCTTGGGAAAAACATAATTTAATGCTTTTGGATAAGTTTTTCAGGAAATAATTTAAAAACCAAAATCAGTCTAACAAATAAAAAAGCCTGAAGCTATGACTGAAAATGGTGGGCGGTTTCCTAGATGTTACTCTTTTCCATCTGGTGATGAGCTGACAGCTTCTGCAGATATGTTTGTTGTGTAAGCTGGACTGGAGTGCAAGAATGCTCTTCTTGCAAGTCTGTGCTGCCACGTTTTGGTTTTTTTGGCTATTCAAATCTATGTTGATCCCTCACTTCTTTTTCCCCTATTAATTGAGTCAGTTTCCTCTATTAATTTGGGCCATACTAATTCTGCTTAGTATCTGACATTGTCAAGAAGCCACTTACTGATTCTCACACTGAAACTACTGAATTTGCTCTGTGAATTGCTATAAATGTGTGTTGTTGCCTGTAGTTCATAGAGCATATCCTATGGAAACTGGCTGATACCTTGTCATTGTGTTCAGGGGTCACAAAAATGCTGAGAAACTCACATTAGGTGGCCTCTGAGAGATTTATTTACAATCCTGTCTGGATATCTCTAGCATTATGTGATTCTGCCATGGACAGGTTTTGATTTAATGGCATACAGGAGGATAAAATTAAATCGAGAATATCACTTAACTTGGATTAATTATGAAAGCATCTAATTCTGCAGTTCCTTGCTATGGTAGTTACCACAATAAAAGTTTGGTATCAGATGTGATGTGTATCCATTTCCCAGAATGATTATCTCACAAAATCACGCAGAATTGCAGAGGTTGGAAGAGACCTCAGGAGTTGAGTCCAGACTTCTGCTAAAGCAGGTACCCTACAAGATGTCACACAGGTGGGTCACCAACTGGGTCCTGAATATCTCCATAGAAGGAGACTCTGTAACCCCTCTGGGCAACCTGTGCCAGTACTCCTTCATTTTCACCGTAAAGTTCTGCATGTTAGTGTGTTCCTGTGTTCAAGATTTAGGCCATTACTCATTGTCTTATCTCTGTGCAGAATGGAGAGGAGCCTGGCCTCATCCTTCCTGACTTCCCTTAGATATTTATAAACATTTATCAGATCCCCCTGTCTTCTTCTTCCCAGGCTGAATGGACCCAGGTTACTTCAGCATTTCTTCTTGTGAGAGATACTGCCAGGACCTTGCTCCCCTTTGTAGCCCTCTGCTGGACTCCTTCTAGGAAATCCCCATGTTTTTTTGAACTGACAGCCCAGAATTGAACACAAAATTGTTGGTAAGTTTGTTAGAAGAACAAGTCCAGAAATTCAGTGCTGCCTGCTTATTATACAGCTGCTTAATTATTTTTAGATAGCTCTTTTCTACCATTTTTACTATAATTCAGTATTTTTAAATTGATATAGAATATAGGTTCTGTGAATTCATACAAAAATATTAAAATTCAACATACTCAAATGTATGTAGAAAATGAACGTCTACTCTGCACTGTTTTTGGAAAACTCCAAGGCAACCACCACCTCCCAGTGTCTGACCTGTCAAACTCTCAGACGTGCTCTGCAGGTGCACAGACATTTCTGAAGGGAGCTTTCACTCCAGCATAAGCCTTTCTTAACAGCATGAGAAGACATAAGACAAAATTACTGATTAATTAGCTCTAAGTCCTTCTGTATAATATATGCCTTAGGGTTTCAGTAACATTTCCAGACTAAGTGCAGTTTCTGTAATGAAGCAATTCATTTACATAGAGCCCATTGTGCTATTGCTGGTGAGTACTGAGGTCAGCTTGATGCAAAACTGACATCTTCACACATTTGTGATGCCAGGATTAATTATAATTAAATGTTATTTATTAGGCTATGATTTACAATTAGCCCCCAAATTATTTCAAAATAATGTATTTCCAAATCACGTTTGAATGCTGTGACTTTGCATTTCCACTATAGTAACTTTACTGTTGTTGCAGGTATCAGTTTATCAGTTTAATATTCTTTTGACAAAAAAATCATAAAATACCAGTCTTTTTACAGTTCACTGATCAGACCTGAAAACTCAAAATGTCAAATGATTAAACTATTTGCACTTACAATAGTTCAGGGTTTGCAGTGCACACGATGAATGCTCTAGAAAATATCCAGCCTGCTTTGCAGAGGTGAAACCTCAGGCACAAATCTGTATGGATATGAGTGGGAAGCTGCTGGCTACAGGGTCATCAGGGCCATGACTACTTCTGCTTGAGCAGAGGAGCCAAGCAGATCCTTGCCCCACACTGGTGTCTTTTTGACTTGGCTGTAGAACTGTATGAGTTTACTTCTGTGTTTAGATGCCTAAAGAAGCTGATCTGCAGCAAAGTTGAAAGAGTGCAGTGAGCGCAGCCTGAGGCTGAAGCAGTTATAGCCTGGCTGCCTACGACAGTGCTGATATGCATGTCATGCTTTGAGTAGTCCCTTGAGAACACTCTCCTGCTGAATGATGTCTGCCTGAAAGGCCTCTGCCCTCTCCTGTAAATTATGCATTACAAAACTACCACCACATTTTCAGCTCTCAGGTTTCCTTCATGGTCTTGAAAATGTCCTTTTCTATCACTTTCCCCTGTCAGAATTGGGGATCTTCTAATGAAAATTTGGATGGATCAGAGTTGCTATGACCTCAGAGCAAGAAAAGGTCTGTGCTCAGTAACTGTTATGATTCATACGGCCCTTACTCTTTTTCTTCTTTAGCAGTAGCAGAGATTTTTTCTGCACACTTTTCCTAAAGTTTTACTGAGGCCTGCAACTGAAATAGCAATGTAAAATGACTGAGTCTTGGTTGCTGAAATTAACCAAATAAATTGGTTCAAATTTCTATGTTGACGGTTTTATCCAGGTCAGTTTCTTATTGAAATTATTATTTGATACTCTAAGTTATTGCAAAGTATGCATGATCGGATTTATGGAGAAAAGCAATTTTTTTTTTATTTTTTTTTTTTTTTTTGCCATAGTGTACCATCAGAGAGATAATGCAGTCATTTATCAACAATATATGTTAATGAAAAAAAAGTCACAGGTCAAAGAATGATTCATCCTCTTTGATGTCTTTACTCTGTAACTTGCATTTTATCTCATCATTTTACCATAGGGTAGTAAAGTAGTGGAACTCATGCACTGAAACACAAATGGAACAGAATCAAAGCTGTTACAATCTGCAAAATATTTTCTGCTATAATCAAATTCTTGCCTGTGAAATTTTGCAGTCACTATAAGGAATGCCTGCTGATTTACCACACAGCATTCTCTCAGGAAAGGTGTGTCAGTTTTCTTTCCCACAAGGTTTAATCACAAAAGCCTGCAGCTTGAGAATTTACGTGAGGACTTCACAAGCCTTGCAGATAACAGTTGCCAGCAAAAGCATTTGGTCTAAGGTGATGTCACAGCCACCTAACTGTATTTTTGCCATAAATTAATGAAGTACCAGCAAAAAAAAAAAAAAAGTTTACTTCAAGAGGCAACTGTAATAATATAGTGTTCTCCCTGGTTTCTTGGGCCTGGTCCCAGGGCACATCATACATAGATTAATTATTGTTACATAGTGCATTTATTACTGGTGTAGACTAGTTATCAATAGTTCTCAAAAGAAAGAATTGAAAACAGGGATTAGTAATATCCTGGATTTTTTGGTGTGCTGTTGTATCAGCTATCCCTGCAAAAAGGACACAGTGCACTGAGTTTTTCAAAATCTACAAAAGAATACACTACTGGATTGCCACTCATAACAGAAATTAGTTAAATGTTTAATGATTATTATGTGTTTCTAATGCATTTTTCAGTTTTCAAGTGACAACCTAGTGATATACTTCTAAATACTTCTGGAAAGAGAATACTTCTGTAGCAGAAATGCTAAGTCATGGCCTGAAACAGTGATTGAGCACCTGGTAAGAAGACAGGGCTAATCCAGGGGAGCTCAGGTGCATACAATTTACCTGAGCGACTAGAAGATATGGAGCCATGATTCACCCCTTCCCAGATCTCATTTAAGGATTGGCAATGGAGGAGAGGGTATCTTGGTGGAGATCTCTGTGTACCTGAAGCTTCCTGGAGGTAAGTAGTTCCTTTTCTTTGTTTCTGTGCCTATGGCTGTTGCATTTCAGCAGATTCTTGCTTTAAGTAGCCTCTGACTTTGCTCCTCTGCTCTTTTTTTGCTGCACTTTCTATTGTGTTGTGGCTTCTAAAAAGCTACCATATCATGGGAAAGTGATTAAAATATCTTTAGGAAGAAGCTATCGGGTTAAAAGAGGCCTGTTCAGATGCTAAAATACCGATGACGCTTGCCTTTACTTGCGAGCTAGGCAAAGGCTGAAGTTTGACCATGATCTTATGTCATTAGGTGAGGTAAAAATAGTGAGGTAAGAAGAGATTGAAGCTGAGAGCTTTTTTGGTGATTCACATCTGATTTTATTGTGTAGCAGAATTCAATATAGTTTTGGTTTCATATCAACAATGTGTTTTGGAGCAAGTTCTAAATTTTCCTCTCATTTATTGAGTTTTAACTCGCATCATGGGATGGTTTCAAAGTCTGCAAAGGATTTTTTTCTTGGTGAAGCTGAGTAATGGACATTCCGGTAATGGATATTCAGCTGTAGCCCAAATCCAACCCTAAGTAATCCCCCTCAACCCAGAAATGTCTGAAGAATGAATAGGCTCTTAAAAGTTTTTTGGCTGCTATCTTACACTTATCTCAAAAGCTATCTTTGCTGAGCTGTAAGACTTGCTACTGATAACACCTCTTTGCCTTGTTGATTATCAAGTTGTTTTTTTTTTTTTTTTTTTTTTCTTAACCCTACCAGCATTTAAAAACTTTCAGACAATTTGAATGTGATTTTTATTTATTTATTTTTTTTCCTAGTCATCTTTGTTTTGGATAGTGTGCCAGGAGCAACTGATATGGGAACACTAGATACAAAACTAGATTGGTTGGTTTTAAAGTTAAATCAATTAAGTTGATATGTCTATTAATCAATTACTGTAAAATAAATGATTGAAATAATTTTTCTTTGCCTTCTTGTTAATTCAATGTGGGCACTTATTTGGGTAGGGATGACCTCCAAAGATCCTCACAGAAGGTTCCAGGCAACGAAAAGCCCAAATTATGTTTCTTTCTACCCATTGTACTTATCAGCATTTATACTCCATGACAGCCCTTATTCTTGTGTGGGGTGCTCATTTCAACAATTGCATTTTTCAACTTCGACTGCTGAGCACTGTACTGGAGAATTAAACCAGGTGGTAATTTTATACTCTTTATGTGATTTATTAGAATAAGCAAGACTAGAAAGAAAAGATCTGCGTAGGCATTTGGTATGGAAGGTGTAGTGGTTGTGTGACAATGAAACTTTTGAGAGCTTATTGAAGACTCTAGAAAAAGAGCTGTGAAAAATTAAGCTAATTATTTATATGCGGAAGAGTTAATACCTGCATAAAATTTTTTGTTTTGAATAAATAGGAAAAAGTTACCTCTTTAGAAACTCTGTTCAGAGCATGGCACTGCTTTTTTTCTTCTATTCTTATTTAAGGCTTCTCCGTTGTTTAAGTCAGTAATTCTTTTTTCCACATTGTTCTTCCTGAGATCTGTCCCACTGTTTTAATGATAACTATGAAGCAGATATGGTAAATTTTTTTTGCTGCCTTTTAAACTTTTCCAAGAACTATGGATTTGAGTATTCAAATCAACCCTGAAGTTCTTAGTGTTGTCTCTTTTTTTTCTTTTTTTTTCTTTTTCTTTTTTTTTTTTTTTTTTGACTGAATGAGGAAAAAAGTAGAGGCTTTTCTGGCAAGTAATACTGAAACAGTTCTAAAAGTTCTGC
This sequence comes from Lagopus muta, assembly GCF_023343835.1. Classification (NCBI taxonomy): domain Eukaryota; kingdom Metazoa; phylum Chordata; class Aves; order Galliformes; family Phasianidae; genus Lagopus; species Lagopus muta. Next base: position 73,342,319 of record NC_064434.1, read on the forward strand.
TAATAAGGCTCAAGAGAGTCAGGGAATGAGGAAGTTCAGATGAAAACAGGCATATGAGACACTGACACCTCAGTCTATGTGGGGGAAGATTCTCAGCTGCTCAGCCCACATCACAGAGCTTGGCATTCAGCAGAGCTACTTATGTGACATTTAAAACCAGATTCCCTAGAAAAATGGCAACAGTAGTAAGTGAAGGTGGCAGTTTCCTAATAAAGAAATGACTACTTGGTTTTAGTGAGCTAGGGATTACTTCATATTTTTGGGAAAGGCAGAAAGAAAAAAAAAACTGGATGAATTTTTTTTCATTTCTCAAGCTAAGTTTTCGAATACTTGATTTGAAATGGACGTTACATTTTGAAATTCATTTAGTTTTTAAGGTTAAAACAAAGGCTTTGCTTATATAGCTAACTTAAAAATATTCACTTCTAGGTTGTACAAAAATTATATTCTCAGTGCTTTTCAGTGCACCACAACTTGTCCTTGACTGAATTTCAGAATGTTATCTTTCATAGTGTGTAAAGATACCTTTCCATAAATAAGAAAACAACAAAGTGACAAAAATAACATTGCCCAGGAAAGAAAATGTGTAATGTGGTTTGTGATCAAATACCTCTATTGTGCACTAGGTCTTCTGCAGATTGACAGATAGGGAAATAACAGTGATGGGAACTGAGTGCTGTTCTGCATGCCAAGAAGTGTCTTGCTAGTAAATACAGATCTATTTAGAGACTAAACCATTATTTTCTTTTTCTTTGTGTCATGGGATAAGGAAAGCTTGGATGGTTCTCTGCTGGCTCCTGTCAGACACAGATCTTTTAAATTTATATTTCTGGGAACAGCATTAGACCATATTCTGCAATCTCTTTATTAGCCACTAGAATGTTGCTGTGCTGTTGTGCATCTTGTTTCTGTTTTATAATCCATGAAGTCTGCTTTTACCAGAGAAACCAGAAATAGTTAAACTGTCTGTTTCATACAAATATCATAAAATACTGGGTGTATGACAGAATAGCTAGGTAGTGATCAAAATCAGGCTTACTGTATTTGGCACTTGATGGGGGTTTTTTGAAAATTTTTACTTGGGGAAAATCCCTCCTTCGTTTAAACTTGTATCATATTTATAGATATGTCATTACTGGCTCTCCCCTGGTAAAATTAATTTTATCTAGACCAGAGACTGCGATTTGAAAAAATCTTACTGTGTTTGGTTTAGTAAATTCATCACTTAACATTTTCACATGTCAATCTACTCATGAGTATTGATAAATTTTCATTCAGTATAAATAAATTAGATTGTGAAATAGTTAATACCATGATAATGGTAATGTCCATTTAGTCTGGCTTGTATACATATTCTGCTAGTTAATCGCCAGTCAGCTTGAAATGAAATGTTTTAGTGTGGTATGAGTTTTATTTTCTTTCTGTTGATTGAGAGACAGATATGGCATGGTAGAGTTGAGACACTGCCCTGCTACAAGAATTAATTATGGTTTATAATTAAAACTTTTATTTTCACCCTAAAATGCAGACCTTGGATCAGTATATTATCACATTTTACTCCTCATGGCATTAAAGTGTCTTGCAAGTATGTCCTGTAAGTTTTTGAAATTAATTCTAGTGGCTTTGTCTGGGCGTATTTAATCCTTGTCATGGATAGCCTTTGCACAATGTTTTTCTCATCGCAATTTTTAAGGTATGCTCATTTGGTGATGAAGGCTGTCAGAACAGTGGAGACATTCAAGTTAGCTGCTAGAGACTTTTGACTATAAGTATCTTTTGTGAATTTTATTTTACTCTTTAAAAATACTAATTTTTCAGACACAGTTGAATTATGATCACTTTGTAGATTTAGCAATTATTTAATTGCCAGTGTTTTCAGCATCTGTATAGGCAGAATACTTATCTATAAGACATGCCTTGGGAATCTTGTTGGGTAAACATAACAAAGGATTTTATTGCAGTGATTCTAGATATAATAAGAAAATGAATCATAAAGGGTTAGAAGGATGTCAATAGCTGTATGCAATAAATCCTCTCATCCAGCATTATTTATACATTTATAATATATGGATTAAGAAACTAGTGTTATGGAACTAATTAAAACATAATTCATACATCTGATTTAGCTTCATTGTTATCTAAAGATGCTTCTGTAGATCTTAGTGAGCCTGTCCAGTGAATACTTATCTTTCTGTTTACAGTGTTGGAGACATTGCTTTTTTCCACGTATTTCACAAAACTCCATTGTCTATAGCCTTCATTTGTTCTAAAATGTTCACTGTTTCTAAGCTATTTCTCTTCAAAAGTCTATGTACAATGACATCAGCAGTGTAGTTATGAGTGGGTGTTTCTATCATACACACCAGGATCTGACTGATGATTTATTATTTAATTAAGAATTAGTATACACAAGGCCTGAAAACATACGTAGGGTTAGAAATCAAATGAAGTAGCTGTGACTTCTACAACACTCAATACTTTCAATCTCCGTGAAACTCAAAAAGCCCTTAATAAAATCAGAGCTGGTAATTTAGTTTATTGCATCCAAATGTGGAGCCCTCAAAACAGCAAGGGCTCCATATATAGAGTCTATCCAAAGCAAGGCCACAAAAATGACTTAAGTGATGGAACACTTCCCCTTTGAGGACAGATTGAGAAAGCTGGGGCTGTTCAGCCCGGAGATAAGAAGGCTTCAGGTACACCTGATTGCAGTCTCTCAGTATCTAAAGGGAGCTTTAAGAAAGAAGGGGACAGACTCTTTAACAGGGTTTATGGTAACAAGACAAGGGGAAACAGTTTCAACCTAAAGGAGGGAATATTTAAGTTGGAATAAGGAAGAAGATTTTTAAGTGTGGTAAGGCCCTGGTACAGTTTGCCCAGAGAGGTAGTGGTTGCCCTGTCCCTGGAGACAGTCAATGTCAGTTTGGGCAGGGCTCTGAGTAACTGTGCTGGCTGTAAAATCAAGATAACTGTTATTTATTGCTTTATAGGGACTGTCTTTATGCCTTGTTTCATTAGAACTTCTGTTGTTAGCTCTTATTGCTGTTGAGATGCTAGTACTCTTAACAATGTAATTATTAGTTATATTTAATCTTTTTGTTACTGAAAAGTCTTGAGTAACCAAATGCTTGACTCTTGGTACTCACTTCCAAACCATACAGCCCAAATATTTGTCTGTATGCTCAAACAAAAGAGCCTTCAGTGAAATTTATACCACTTTATATTTTTTATATATTTATATTTTATATTAGGTAAATATTGTGCCAGCCTAATGGTTATATTTAATTCATTATTTTTTGGAACTGGAAGGCATTCAGAGATGACTGGTGAGGCATGATGTCTTCCTTCCTAACAAAAGATACTCGTGCACCTTGAAGGAGAGGATAAGAAAGGGCTTTCTGCTCTCACATAGGATCAGAGATGTGGTGGCTGTCTGTGTGGGCTCCAAGGTGTGTGGGGTATGTTGCCCTTGACTGGGTACACTGTCAGTACATGAAAATTTTATCAGGAAACAACATAAACATTTAACTGTGGTGTGTTGTATAGCAGGTAGGTGACATAATTTCTAGTTGTTCTTACGCTGTACAGAATATGGAGGCTGCAATGGTGCAGGATGTCAAGGTCTTCAGGGGAGAATTTTTGGAGCTTTATTTTCTTCCAGGCTGGCATTTTTAATATCAAGTTTACTGGCTTGAGATCAGGTTGTAGGACAAATCCTGGATGCCATAGCTTGAATGAATGAATGTGACCTTTTCTGGAATAGGAGACCTTGAAGTTTTCCTCTGCAGTAAGAGGATTTGTATTTATGGTTTCCCTGATTAAAGATATATTTTTGTAAAGATTATTGTTAAGAAAGAACACAACTGCATCCTGCCTGTTGTTTTACTAACCAATTTCTATGGGCATCTGTCCTTGTTATGCACTCTTGGGAATTAAAGGGAAAGGAAAAGGAAAGATTGCATTGATCCTGAATGCTGTGTGCCTGTCAATTGTTTCTGTAAGAAGTCATTTCATGTAACAGACAGGAACTAACACTAACCTTTGTAATTGGCTGCTCACTGATTGTTCTCAGGAGATGCATGTTTTTTTAAAGGAGGAAGGGCCTTCAATTATAGTATGCAAACAAAGTTAAAGATTTATCCTAAGGAGACTGGAAAAAGTGGTGGGGAAATGTTCACAGCTTATGTTCTCTTCTGAGGGAGGCTGGTCTGCTAGAGATGATTGATTTTTTTTTTTTACTTAAGATTACTTAATACCTACCAATGCACAGAACATTAGAAAATGTAAGTTTGAAGACCGTGTTGCTTTTTCATGCCATTACACTGCCTAAACATAATATTTTTTCTGAATCATCAAGAGTTCAATCTTTTTTTTTTTTTTTTTAAAGTGTAGGATATTCTCACCAATATTGCTGTGTGTATCCAGAAGCTCAGAAATGATTACTTTAAGTAGCTTGGAGTGAAGCAATAGCTGTGAAGTTCAGGTTTGATTGATTCAAGTGACAGTGCATTTCTTGGAGCCAGGCAACTTGGATCCACATTTCAGCTTGAACTATCCATCAGACCAAAGCTTGCAGTTCAGACTGATCTTTGTCTTGAAAACAACCATTTTAATGCATTAAACATAACAGTTTACACAAGTCAATAAAAGTACATGTTGCTGCATTGTAGTTAATGTATATTTGAGTAGAAAATTCACTTTAAGTTAGTTTTGCATGTAGGATTTTTCTAGAATCAAAAAAGAAAACTATCTTAGATGTAAAGCTAAGAATGGTAGTACTGTAATTGAAACCTTAATAAATGAATAAAATAATTAATACAAATCTAAGCAAGAAGAATGTTACAGCATGGAAAAAATTATAGTTGTAAGAATAAAGTTTAAATTTTTGTGTGCCTATTTTCTAATTTCTAGCCCTTTTCCTTGTGTTATGGTCACTTTTCCACTCCCTTCTGTACTAAAAGGCTTCTACCAGGGTGCAAAAGGGAGAATAAATCATTAACATCCTGAGCCCTTTCCTTCAAATAAAATAGCGTTGTTTTCCTTTTCCTTTCTCTGGATTCTGCTTAGGGTCCTTTTATGTATTTGTTAATGTACATTTACAGCTTATTCTTTCCTCATTTTTCTGTAAGTTTATGATGTTTAAATTTTACTGTAAATGTTGATTTTTATGGAAATTATTTGTATTTTGTTCTATTTGCTGCTTCTACGATTGTTTTTCTTGGTCTGTAGGTCTACATTTTATCAGCTGGCCACTGAGTTTGTAGTTATGCCCCCTTAGTGCTAGCCCATGCCTTATATTCCACCATCCTGACCCTGTACTCCTCGTGTTCTCTGCTGCTTTAACCCTTGGCTGCCACACCAAGCCACTGCTTCTTCACACTAAAGTTTTTTTTTTCTGTTGCAAATTCATTATTACAGAATTTCTCTATCTGCTGTCTGTACAAAGAACTATGATTCTACCCTACAAAAATTTACAAAATGAGTTATTCATAGTCAATTTTTCATGTGACGAACTGCTTTTACAGCTAAATCGACTGACAGAAAAGCTGCAGGCAGGTCATGACAAGTGCAGAGAAAGCCAACAATCCTCAGAACAGAGGCTTTACAAACTCAATATATGCCTGAGGCCAGCAGCTGGCACTGGCGGTGTTGCATCACTGGACTGTCTTGTCTCCTGATGGGGGAACTGCCAGTGCTTAGAGATGCTGCAGGCCATATAATAGATCTGCTAGAAAAATAACAAAATCATTCATACACCTGAATACTTCAACACTGGAGGGAATAGTTCAGTATGATTCAGTACTATACACATTGGAGATATTTCTTTCTCTCACTTTTTCCTGTGGAGTAACAGCTAGAAGACTGTGCATCACTGTTCTAAAACGCAAACAGAAGATTAATGAAAGGAATCAATTGCTGACCTGAGACGGATACACTAAACTAGAGTTTATTTTTGTGTTCTCAACAACAGAATAGATTAAAAATAATTATATCTCTGGGGAGGTCAGTATTTCATGTCAGCAGTCATCGTGCTAAATTTTGCCCTTAGTGGAGGACAAACTGGCATCAACAGATTAGTATGTTTTTTCTCATTATAAATGCAATCATTTGAAAAGAACAGATTCTACTTTATTTCTGCTAGAGTACTGAAATCTTACCACTAGCCATGACACTACCAAAGCTGCTAAAGCCTTTCATGGTCAAGAAAGACTTCACTGAAAATTAAAAAGTTTCTAGAGTACGTTTGACAAACTTTGTTCAGATATTAAAGGTTTGTGAGAATAACACAAATCATGTAGCAGGGGTACAGCTTCCTTTTTTATAATGCATTTCATCTTCATAGGGTGTATGGGAGCATACCAAAATAGACTGCTGTCCCAAGCAGGGAAGTGATCCCTGGCCTGTTTGATGTAGTACCATAACTTCCTTTGAAATCTTGAGGAGAACACTTAAACTAGAGCAGTCTGAAGAAGCTGGTGCGTATCTTGATTCCTTTGTTGATAAATGTATGCACGTATCATGCCATTCTTTTCAATATTGATTAATGAAGTCTGGCTATTTTATAGACACGTTTACATATGGCATCACAGATGGTTGTTTCTGAATCTATGTTGGAAAGAGGCATCTTGTGACATTGACTATATGTGTCAAATAGAAGTGACATTGTAGATATAAGATGTGTGCTAACTGGAAAATTTCTATGGCATAAGCTGTCTGGCAGGTTTTATATTCTGAGGAGCCCTCAGAGGGGATGGTTAATGTCCCATATTTCCTTAGAAACTTCAAATAGAGAAGTGCAAATACGGTTCGTGGCAAAGACAAATGTTCCAAAAATACCACTGTTTTCTCATTTTTTTTCATCTCAAATAACCTTCTTTATATTCAAAAACAACTAGAGTTTCCTGCATGACCAACTGGATATGTATCTTATATTAATGTTTGATATTGATATCTGCTTGAATTGAGTATTTTTTGGGAGAGGATATTGGCAGATGGGCTTCTTTTTTAAAGGCTGATGTACAGAACAGGACCTTATTCTTTTCCTACCAGAAATGCTGATTTGCATTTTCTTCAATTTTCACCCTTTTCCTTAAGATAGTTTATGATGGTATTTCATATGTTTTTCTGAAGGTTAAAATGTTATGAATGTGGTAAACTTCGGCATGCTAATAAAATAAAGGTATGCACTGGAGTCAAATGCCAAAGACTTGTCAACTACACTCATTCTGCTGGCTGCCAGCACTTATACTGTCAAGTCTCTGCCCTTTCTTGTCCTTCACTTTCAGTCACTGCAGCCTTTTATTGCTTCTTGAACACGTTCTCATTATGGTCTGATACACTGTGATATTTTGAACAAGCCATTTCTCTGATGTGCTCCACATGAATTGGTCTTCATATAATCTTCTTCTGGTCTTACATCTTTTTGTCATATTGCTTATTCCACTGAGGATGATCTCCCTCACACGAAACAACTTCTTCCACCACATTTCTTCTTCTAGTAGTATTTATCCTTATTTGTCATCATCAGTAATTTTCTTCTATTACTGTCTTGTACTACCTTTTATTAAAGTACTATTTTTTTTAATACAGTTTCAGTTTACGAATTTAGAAGACAAAGGATGTCGGTCTGATGTGTGCCCTAGCTGTATTTCAGAAAAGATTAGTTGGATTCTGACCTGTGTGTTATACCCTTAGTTCCTGTAATCCATGTGCTTTGAGTTAAGTTGGACTTCAAATCTCAGGGGATCATGGCATGGAGTCTAGCTGGAAGCCTGTAGCTAGTGGTGTTCCCCAGGAGTCAGTGCTGAGTCCAGTCTCATTCAGTGTACCTGTCAGTGATCTGGATGAAGGGGTAGAATCCACCCTTAGAAAGTTTGCTGATGGTACAAAGCTGGGAGGAGTGGCTGACACACCAGAAATCTGTGCTTCCATTCACTGAAACTTGGACAGTGAACTCTGGGGAGCTGGGTGTAGAGGAACCTGATGAACTTCAACCAGAACAAGTGTAGGGTTCTGCACCTGAGAAGGAATGACCAAACACATCAGTACTTATTAAGGCCTGATCTGCTCAAAAAGAGCTCTGAGAAGAAGGATCTGGGGCTCTGGTGATAAGTTTGGCCATGAGTCAGAAGTGTGCACCTGTGGTCAAGAAAACCAATGGGATCCTGGGGTGCATTAAAAGGAATGTGGCCAGCAGGTCAAGGGAGATGGTCTTCCCCTCTACTCTACCCTGTTGAGGCCACATCTGAAATACTATGTCCAGTTCTGAGATCTTCAGTTTAAAAGAGACGGGGAAATTCTAGACAGAGTCCAGTGGAGAACTACAAAGATGAAGAGGGGTCTGGACTATTTCCTATGTGAGGAAGGGCTGAGTGACCTAAGATTGTCCAGTCTGGAGAAGAAAAGGTGAGAAGGGACCTCCACACTGTTTATCTAAAACATGGGAGTCAAGCTGATGGAGGCAGACTCTTTTCAGTGACATGCAGCAATATGAAAAGGGGCAGCAGGCCGAACTGGAACATAGGAAGTTCCACACAGATGCAAGGAAGACCTTTACTGTGAGAGTGACAGAACATTGGAACAGGTTTCCCAGGGTGGTTGTGGAGTCTCTTTTTCTGGAGAAGTTCAAGACCCATCTGGATTCTTTCCTGTACAACCTATTCTAGGGAACTTGTTTTAGAAGGGGGGCTGGACTCCATGATCTCTAGAGGTCAACACCAACCCCTTAGACCCTGTGATTCTGTGCAGCTGAGAATTTGCTATATCTAATATTGTTATTGTGCTCTTTGTATCTGTTGTATTTTCCATGGGAATAAATAGTAGGCATTACTTTCAGAGCAAGATACACACATTTTCTATGTGTGTGGGCATATTAGACTAAACTAATCAGTGGTAAATATCCTTGTGAGACATATAATAAAATCTGTGCATGAAATGAAACAATGCCATTGCAGCCTTCTGGTTGGATACCCACTCTGTTTTAGCTTGGATTGAATTTACCCCTGAAGCATCCAAAACTTCAAACCCTTCAAGAAACCTGGTGAGACCAGAACTCTCAGCTTTGACTCAAGTCAGAGTGTACAGCAATGTTAGCTGGTACGAGCTGCCTCCATAGTGCCACTACAACATGCCTGAAGATATACACCCAGCAGGTGGTGTGCTTGGGCAAAAACGAGACATCCCTACTCCAGAAGAACTGTATTGTTTTGTTCTCGTTTTTGTTGTGGCTTTTGTCTTTATTCCACCCTCCTTAGCCCCCAAAGGTTTAGAATTAGGGCTTTTTATATGCATTCTCTTTTTCTTCTTCTAAGTCTTTTTAGCATCTCTCTTCCTCTTTTTTTTTTTTTTTTTTTTTTTTTTTTTCCAAAACTGAATAATCTTTTCAAAACTGAATAATCTGTTCAAGAAGTCAAAAGCTGTTGGGCTAAAAGAAAAAGCAAGTTATGTGTTTGAGAGTATATATCTCCAAACTCCTTAGGGACTGTCACAGAAGCCAGGAGGTAAACTGGCACATGTGAAAGAAAAGGCTTTCATAAACTTAGCTACGATTGCTGCTTATTCCTGCAGAGGCATTTCTTTTTCAGTGATAGTTGTTTGTTTTTGAACAACTTTTTTTTTTTTTTTTTTTTTTTTTTTTTTTTTTTTTTTTTACTACTTTGTCTAGAAAGCAAGAGGTAGAAGAGTGTGGTATAGTAATTTATTGGTTTTGAGATAGCAGTGTCATTACATTGCTTACCATATTTACATATCTTTCAGGGGATTTTTGTACAAACTAATGAATGTCCTGTGTAAATGGGGATGCATTAAGACACTGGTGCATGGTTTTATTATATTCTGCAATATGAATTCAGTGAACAGGTGCCACACAATCTGTAATCCTCCTCACTTTTGGCTGTAACTGCAAAATGAATACAGACTGAACTTACAAATCATTAACAATGTGTGTGGGTGGCCCCCACTTCAATTCATGCACTCAGAAAGGCACGTTTGCATACTTATAGACTGTATACAGAAAAACACGAGGTAGAGCCATGACTTTCTTGTTCATTATGTTTTTAGTATATGCACTGTAAGTTAGATCCAGTGCTACTGTGCTAATTGTGGTGTTCGTGGAATCTTGGAGTTCGTGGAATTGCATAAGCTCTCTTGGCAGTTGGAAAATAAGGCACTCCAGTTGTATAAGGCTGTAGTACAACCAGAGATCTTCAGACTTCAGTGGGTTACTTTGATTTTTGCTTGAGAAAATGTTGTCTGTCTCTTTAGCGTGATGATCTCTCCAAGTATTCCAAGACAGTGAGGAATAGTCTCCTGGACTACCTGAGTGTCTCCAGCAGCTGAAGGAAAACCCAAGAGATGCCAGGCAGCCAGTAAATGAGAAGTGCAGGCATTTTCTTTATACCTTCACATCAAACTTTGCCTCTGGAGACTCACCTTCAGATCTCAATCAGAATGTTAGAGTTACATTTGACCTTTTGCAGTCACTTTTATGGTCAAGTCTGGATCCAGACTAGGACCTTACTTCTGGTCAGTACTTTAAGTATGTGTGGTATAGGTTGATAGCAAGGAGAAGAGAAACTGGGTGCTTCAGCACTAAGAAATGTTGCTGAAGGATTTTTTCAGCCTTTTTTAAAATATGAGCAAGCAAAGAAGCATCCTTCTTAAGCTGGATATAATTAGGTAATAATGACTATAGCTTGTGCTATACTTAGCACCGTCAGCAATGCTGAAATGTTTGTCTCTGCTTAAACTGTTATGATTTATGATGTTATGAATGGCAGCAGTAATTATTTGTCCATGGAAAAACAATTTTTCTTCAATCACATTTATTTACTTCTTTATTCTTCCTGCCTGGGGAAGGTGTGGTACTGGAAGGAGATGATGGCTCATCTCTACAGATGACAGCATCCCAGATTTCAGTCCCTGAATCTGTCCACCCTTCATATTTTGCACTTACTGAAGGTTTAACTCTCATGATGTTGATTAAGATTATAATGGTTCTTGTATGTAGGTGAGGGGAATAGGTGTTCACTGTGACCCATAAGTTATTTAATAACATTTCCTGTGCTCATGGAGGATGAAGCATGATGATGACTCACTTGGCCTTCTGCAGATCTATCTTTCCAGGTAATTTTTATGCTTTTCTTATTCTGGTCATAAATAGAAATAACAAGAAACAAGTAAGACAAGCTTGCCAAGGTAGTAGTGAGTCACATAGAAGATTAAACTATTTTAACATAGTAATTGTGTACTTCTCTCACTTTTATTACAGACTCACACAACGGCCAGGGTTGGGAGGTATCTCAAGGATCATGAATTTCCAACCCCCCTGCCACATGCAAGGCCACCAACCTCCACATTTAATACCAGACCAGGCTGCCCAGGGCCCCAGACTGGATGGGGCAGTGGTGGTTTTTTGTTTTTTTTTTTGTTGTTGTTGTTGTTTTTTGGTTTTTTTTGGGTGCCTTGGAATGAATTTGTTGGTCTCCTTTGATACTGTTACTTGTATTCTGCTCTCTAAGCAAGGAAGTTCGGTTATGTACAGAAAGCTCTGGCTATTATTCTGTGGTTAATAGTGGTGCTATGCTTGAGCTCTGAACAGATATGGAATTAGACCTAAGTTTCCTTATTCTATAATATGTTTTGAATGCAGACAGTAAGAAAAACTCTTCCAGCTGGTGAGCAGTAATACCCTATCTCCTCCTTTGCCAATATGCTTTTGGAGAATGTCCATCTATACAGAATCTGGATTAGCATATTTTAACTCTGAATATTCATACCATTTTGCATGCTGTCCATGTGAAAGATAACAAAGGAAAGATGACTGGAATGTCCTTCTACATCAGAAAAAGGGTTTTTATTTAGGAAGGGAATCCTGTTTGGAAACATAAGACAGCATTTAGCTACCTGTTAATTCATGTTCATGAGGTGGTACTAAGAACGATCATACTGTATCATTATTACTAGTAGTAGTTGTGTTAAATACAAAGATTCTTAAATAGTCTGTCCTAAAGACAGTAGAATCTTTTGGAAAATAGCTTTCTGTGATTGAATCCTAGCCAATCTTGTAATAAGAATGTAGGACTTTTTTCACTGCCTTTTCCTCACATGTGTAAACTTCTTGTGTTCTAAACATTAGTCTGCCTTCTGGTTCATCTCCATCTTTCCTTTAATAAACCCCTGTATTTCTATGTCTCTGAAGCATTCTTCACTGACTAAATCATCCCACGCACAAAGTCCTGTGCAGGCACAATGAGGAATCAAGGGATGGAAAGGCACAACCCAAGGGTAGCATAAGGTGCTGAGAGAGCAATGTAGTGTTTTCATTTGTAGAAATACATTAAAGTGCAGTGAATATTTATGGTTATGTTGGTCCTTGAGAAATATCAGACAAGGTAATGGTATAAGAACGTTTTATAGGGACAATAAATAATGTATCATAAATAAGCCTTGGAGCCATAAGCATCCCTCTTTGGCCACCTGCAAGCATCTGTATTACCACTATTTGGTAATACTCTATAAATAAGAGGTTTTTTTCTAGACCAAAGCATACGATACGTATGAGGTTTTTAGATCAAAATAATCCATTTTCCTAACGGGTAATAAAAGATAGATTATTTATTGTAAAATTCAGGTTATATAAATATTTTACTTAGCTTCTGAAAAGGAGCTCAGACCAGCCTTTAATTTCATAGCTGCAGGTATTTATAAGCTCAAAGAAACAATGCAATGAATGAGATTTGGATGTCTGCCATCAGGTTGGTTTGTATTTCTTCAGAGAGAAAAACAAACAAATCTCTCTTCCTCTCAGGTGATATGGAGAGACTGAAAAATGCTTCAGAGCAGCACGGAGTTGACCATGAAAGCACAGTGTGTCTGTTTCTTTTTCTCGAGCAGAGCAGTTGGTGCTGAACAGCATGGAAAATAGCTACTGGAAATCAGAGCCCATTGAAGTTTAAAGATGTGACAAGCGGAAACAACCTGGTAAGTGTTATTTGTGCACGTGCACCACAACAGCTTTCAGCCTCAGAAACATTATCATCGTTGTTATTTACTTATGAATACATTTACTTAGTTGTGACAGCATCAGACCACAGCTACTCCTGTTATTACTTGCAGCTATTGCCACTGAACAACTGTATAAGATAAGAGACAGTTATTAAAAGCAAATATTACTGAGCCCTCTTACTACCTGTAGTTCAGCAGTGTATAGGAACTGCATCTCCATGCTGAGAGAAAAGATAATAACAAGCCTTAAAGGATCCAGCTGTTGATCATGCAGTCTTCTTTTGGCACCCTTTATCAGGAAGAGATTCCAGGAGTTTTAGTCCTTATTTCTTTCCCAAGTAACTCTTCTTGATAAATGAAATTCTCAGCACAATGTCTGTCCCTTTCATAATCTGGTAATATTGGGAAAGAATGTGACACACTGAATTGTGTAGTGCTTTACCAGACAAAGTTTAATGTTGTAATATTTTCTTTGCCAAATGTTTACATTCTTACTGCAGTATTCACAGAATGGAAAAATGACAGCTGTTGGTGAACTGAGTAAGTCCTATCGCTACTCTTTACTACTCATATCACATTCCTAGATGATGCTTCGGGCCACCAGTATGCAGTATACACACTTGAGACTTCTGTTGGAGAAACTACCAGCAAAACTGCTGGTAGGAAAACTTTTATTCATCCCAGTCAAGTGAGTCTAAACCAGTATATTGAACAATCCCAGGACCCATTGTCTGGCTCTGAAACCAATGGGTGTGTTACACTGCCTTATCGTTCAAAACAGAGTAGTTGTATCCAGATGGTCTCATAGGAATTGTCCCATGACAAATCTCTGATCACCTCCAGGAGTTGTCTGGGTGTGTGTTACTTGGCTGCTGGTTCAAAAACATGTTAATAATTTTCCAGTTGTTATGCAGTTAAAGAAACCGTGATTAAATACAAAGATGCTGTTTTTTGAGCTTGCTGATTTAGATATAGCCAGTAGGAGTTGGATTACTCTGAAAATACAGTTTCAGGATTCTGGGCTAATTCCAATGTGAAAATCACCTGAGTGCATACATCCACTTATGCTGTCATACATGTGTCAAGAAGTGCTGAGGTCTAGGTTTTTCTTTTTTTTTTTAAACTTAATGTATTATTTTATTTTTCTGGTTCGTCTACTCCCAAAGACAAGACAAAATAGTTAAGTTTCCCAAGCTATCTTCTGGTCGCCTATCCTGATGGCTTGATTACTGCAATAGGGTTTGTTCCCTTTCCCCCACAGTCCCTTCAATTATAATGACTGGGTGGAGGGACTTCTAAGCCCATTGCTCAGGCACATATAGGTGTTCCTGACAGCTCCTGTGGATAGGAACTTAAACTGCAACAACTACGGACTCTAACCTCAAATGCTCCTTTTGCCAAGAAAGCAGTCTGAATTACTTTAGCACTTGCTACAGCTTCCTGAGCTTGAGCACTCTACCTTAGTAGTACATCAGAAGGACACAGCAATAATCAGCTTAATGAAGGCTACTGGGGAGTCTTGGCAGCTTCGTCAGACACTTCTACTTTTCTTTTGGCCTCCATGGCTCCTTTCTCATTGAGGCATGTATAACTTGGTTACTTGAAAAGTTAATCTGGTGGCTTCCTTCCCCGCTCTCAGATTTCCCATTTCTGAGAGGCTCTGTAATCAGTCACTCAGTTATATAAGTCTGGGTAAATTAATTTCAATTCATATATGAGGGTTCTAGGTTGTGGGGATCCAGCTCAGTTGTGCCAGAAGCAACTTTGTACCATCTTTTCAACATTACCAATACTTTCTGCTTGCCAGGAACAGCACTGCCATCCTACATAATATGCAGGCCTGGACTCCTTGACATGATCTTCAGCCAAGCTGCAGCCACAGGCTGGCTCTGAACTTCTATGATTCTCTTTGCCTAATGGTTCTAAAATGCAGACGATGTTCCATTCCCTCATTTAGATCCATCCCTCATTCTTTCCTAACTTGAGAATTGCAACATCCTGTTATCTTGGTCTGATGAAGCTCATTCTGTTCTGCTTAGAGTTATCCACTACACTGTTTAGTCCCACTACTGTCCCTCTTAAAAACTTTAGACCTCTCTAACCTTTCCAAGTATCATTCTTTCACCTTTGTATTGCCCATTACATCTGACAGAAACGTTTTGCATGGAGGTAATCATTGGATTTGTCCTGTGCCAGCACACAGGTGGCAGTGCAGAAATCACTGTCCACATTACTTAACTGTTCGAACAGTTAAGTCCTGCATGTAGTTGGCTAGCAGTCTGCCAGGTAATTCCTGGGAGGGTTTAGGAATTAATATTGGAGAAACCACCAACGATGGCTATTTGGATGTGAGCGTCCTATTTCCAGGCCGAGTCTAACAGCATAAATGTAAACAATCTATGCCAGCTGGTGTGAGGATGAGTGGTGGGGCTCTGGCATTACTTCAGAGCATGAATGTTATCTTCAGAATTGCTAGGGATATGAAATAGTGATGGAATTCTACTGCGGAAAACAGAAGTGTAAGGTAACAAGTAACTAGTAAGTGTAATAAAATTGTCTTTGTTACATGTTTTCTCCTGAGACATAAACTCCCAGTTTTACTTAATTGCTGCTGCTTAAGATCCATTCTCTAAACAATCTCCTGGTTCCTCTGAGATTATTTCAGCCACCTTTACCAAAGATTAATATTGCAAGCAGTGATTATAATTTTATTATCTAGTAATTACTCTGTAAAGTGATTGAGTCTACAGCCTTTCATAATATGGTGACATCTACCTACAAGTTGTTTTTCTCATGAAGGGAGAAAGATTATTTGAAATGATTCTACAATACTATCTTCAAAATCATGCTGTTATAGTTTCTTCAGCAACAGCCTTGGACTTGCCTTTCCCATGTACGATTTGCTCTGTATATTTTTCACGTTTTATTTTTTGGGTCTACTGTTGTACTTATTAATATTGAGTTAAAACTTGGCCTGTAAAAGGTAAGCCTCTATGGCTAGATACCTAAATCTGAAAAGAGAAATAATAAAAAATGTATGAAGATAGATGAGAGGATCTACTATGAGTAGTAAATTTTGTTACAACGTAATATAATTACGGAGATCAGCTGTTTCTCTAGCTCATTGCCATGTTCTATTAATTATTTTGCAGACACTGGGAGTGTCAGACACTGTAAAGACTACTAACTGTAAATGATGTTTTCCAGAGAGCCTTTGTTTTACAGATGTATGAATGATTTCGCATAGTTGTCCTCTAGTTAAAATATTCAAATAGCCCATAATTTATTACTAAGGGTGGAAAACTGGGCTGGGGTTCAGGAAACATGCATTTCATTTCTGAAGCTGTATCAGCCTTGATGGAGGATCCTGAGCAGGCACTTCTCCTTCCTGTCTTATTTTTCTCATATAGAAAACAATGTCTGACTCTTTCTTTACTATGAGAGTGGTGAGATGCTGGAATAGTTTTCTCAGAGAGGTTGTGTATGCCCCATCCCTGAAGGCATTCAAGGCCAGATTGGATGGAGTCATGAGCAGCTTAGTCTAGTATTACATGGGGAGGTTGGTGGCCTTGTGTATGGCAGGGGAATTGGAGATCTGTGATCCTTGAGGTCCCTTCCAACCCTGGTGATTCTCTGATTCTGGTAAGACTGATGCTGTGTGAGTTCTCTGTGCATCCCACCCTCTGAAGCTCTAAGTCATGTGCTCTGTGGTGCAACCCCAGAAGCAAGTTGCACAGGCCAGGTGATTAGTGTTGGCTCTTACTCCTCCTTTCAGGACTGAATCCATCCCAAATGCTAAAAAGCATCTCTGGAATGGTGAAATGGTCAGTGCCTGACAAAGAGAAATCATAAGGGAGGAGAAAATGTTATCTTTCACGGCCTTATTCAGGTTTACACAGACTCAAGAGTCAGAGAAGGGTCTCTCACACAAAGGCAGAAGTTTAATGTTCAATTTATTTTCTAAACATATCTTTTTTTTCTCCCCCAGTTATTTTCATATTTCCACCTTAATGTTTTTCTTTTTCTTTTTAACCAGCAGCAAATTTTTAAGGCTTAGAGAGTAGAATGGTTGATGGGATTTGTCAGAGAACTTTGCAAAATGCAGACACTTACGTGTTTCCTACATGTTACTGTTTTTCAAAGTGCTCTGACAGATACAGCTGACACAGGAAAATGAGCAACCATATCCCAGCAAATCTGTGATAACAGTGGTGCCTAGGAGCCCCTATCATTCTCCACTTACTGTGTGGTAAGGCTTGCACAGACACAGCACTTTGTCACCCAGCCCTGACCTAACTGTTGTGTCAAATCTTTCCAAACCTTTCCTTTCCCATGCCAAGCTGAGTGTGACTGGCATGAAGCCAGGATGGGCTGTTTCTTTGTTACTAGACAGGGCTGGAGAGAGATCAGTGGCATTCATTATGAATGCCCTTTAGTTGTACCTCGGACTCATTTCTATTTCCTGATGCAGAGAGGCCTCTGAGTTTATCGCGGTGGCTCAGCTAATTGTAAGAGCAACACAGCAAGAGTTGGGGCTAACTCTGATTAAATACTATGGAGATCTTTTTCTGTCCTCATTTCAACAGAGGAAATCAAGCTGATATCTAATTCAGTGCATTAGCCATTTTCACTCAAGTCGGTGGGGTGATTACAAACTCTCAGTAACATTTCCCAATGCATCTCTGCCAGGTGAAAAAGCAACATCTCTGCATATCACAAGGCATCCATCCTTAGGCACTCACGCAGATACGTGTATATATAAACAGATAACTATCTAGTTGTTCCTTTAGATTTAGACAATGGCTTGTGCTTAAACTAGGCGAATACTTAATTGATCCTAAGTTCCCTAATAGTAGTAAGTTGCAAATGCACAGAACAAAATCAAAGAACTTGTGAAGTACTTTAAGTTCTTTAATCATCCGTGAAAATTAGAGCATTGTGTTTTTGGCAAGAGCAATAGTCATGGTATATAAGGATAAAAGCCTGTCTGGCTGGATCTACTTCCTTGTGAAGGAGTAGGATGTAAGTTTTTGTAGTGGAGACAGGAGTTTTTTCTTCTGTCGAGGCTTCAGTGCACTGGAAATTTCCCATTACCATTTTATCCAGATTTAACTCAAGATCTCCACATGAATTATTGAAACAAGGAAGCACAACTTCATTTAGAAAAAAAATACAAGAAATATAGTACTTCAGTTAAATGCTATATCTTCATCTACTGAGACAAGTTATGAAAAACTTTTCTAGAACAAACTTTTATAATTGAAACTTCTGTATTTTATCGCATCTTCATGACATCTAGCTATCTGCCCTGTGTCTTTAGCTTTGCGAACCTAATTTACGAAAAAAAAGTCCAAACCCCTTCTTACTTGATCATTCCAAGACAGTTGTATATGTAAACAAGGCAACCAGGTAGTAGCTTTGAAGTCTAAATGAGACATCCACTGCATCATATGAGGGGAAAAAACGTACTTAAGTGGTTTTTTTCCTTAATAACTTTAAATTCTGCAGAGAAATCTTTTTCACAGCATATTAGCTACCTCAGGTAGATATTAGATGCAGATTTGCTACACAGTGAATTGGATGTCATATATGAAACGACTTCTAGAGAAGGTTTGGTTGTGTTATTGGAAACTCTGGAGTATTGCTATTATTTCATCTAGGATCTTATAAGAACTGGATATATTGTGAGTCACTTTCCCTATTTTGTATTGTTTCCCATTTTCATAGCACCTCCCTTCCTGACTTCTGCAAAGCAAGTTCCGAAGTACTGTGAGAAAGATTGTGCTTCCAGTGATAACACCAATGACATTTTCGAAGCTACAAAGCCATTTGAGTATACTTGTTACACAGATCCAGAAGCTCCTTCTATGTCAGGAGTATATCAGGAGTGGAGCCACACTTGAATAAAAACAGTTGATATATGCTTTCAGATTTTTGAATCTGTTTTAAGCACACAAGGAGAAATTCAGCTGATGTGTAGCAAGTTAACGGAGTTCTGCCAAGGTACATTTACCTAATACCCAGTACAATATTCTACTGCTTGTTAGGTCATAATTCAGCCCATTAAACAACTTTGCACTAACTCAGTGAAAGTGCCTAGCTGACAACAAATACTAAGATATGTAACTTTTGCAAAAAAAAAAGGGGTATTTGTTTCTTATATGGTATAAAGAAGTGAGAAAGAACTAATAGGCAACATGAAGGGAAAAATATATCCATTGCTTAAAAGCATAATTTAGAAATAAAATGAACAGAATTTTGTGGAATTCACCTCTGAGTTTTTGTTGTATCAGATAGCAGTCTATCTTGTAGCTATATATAGCTAGCAATTTTTGTATAGCACTCACTTATAAAGGGCAACACAATTCTTGGAACAATGCTTTCTTGCCTAAGTGCTGTTAAATGTTAGTGATCTTTTCAGTAGTTTCAAAATCAGAAGATGTAAAATTAAAAGCTACAGTCTCTGCTACTACTTACTCTTACTCTGCTACTACTTTTAGACCGAATACTTTCAGTGTGTCAAGCCATTAATTTTCTCTGTTACTGTGCTTTTCAATAGACATCATATGAAGTCAGTATTTGGAGAAAATGTCATTACCACCTGAACAATTTCCGTTCTTTACATATTTAGTCTCTTCTAATGCAGTATATACATAACTTACACGTTAGTAAACATGGCAGATTTCTTACTTCTGATGGTAGCCTATTGGCTTAAAGGGAGATCTAGTTTCTGGTAGACACTGTGCAATGCCAACAAGATGCGATGGCAAGATCTCTGCTTGCCCTGATACCCTGGCATGAAAGGTATGTTTAGATCCCAGATTTGTTCCTCTGTTGAAATAACTGAGGAAGCACTGGTAGAGTAAAGCAAATCTACCTCTGCTTTACAGCTGTATTTATCTGTAATTTATACAGTTGTTTTCATAATGCTATCATAATTTCAACAAAACACCTTTAGAAACGTCCATACACATGGTTGTACTGCTCATTTTACTTGGCAGCAGTCAAGTGAGCAGAACATCAGATATAGGCAGTTTCTATAGTGTAAAGAAATCAAAATAAATTTCTATTGTTAATGAAAGGTCTGCAGATATGGTCCAGAGTGTAATAGGAACTGAAATCTTAAATGCAGATTGTTTTATTTCTTTTAAATTACCATGCAGTTCCTGTGTTGTCCTCATTTTGTTGCTGCGTTCTGTGCTTTTTTTTTTGTCTCTTTAGCAGTTATATTAATGATTATTGTACACCAGCTATAATATAGAGATGAAAAATACTGTGTATAAGTTCTTTTTTTTTTTTTTTTTTTTTTTCTAGTCAGAAAAGCTAGTAAGAGCTTTGCAACTGTTCATCAAATCTGCAGGTTGTTTTGTAATTTGAGATGTCATCCGGAAACACTTATTTTTAGAAATGTGACAGTTTTGGGGAAAATTCAGTTACTTTCCACTGTCATATATAAGAAATTGAAAATTACAGAGGAGTAAAAGTTGCTTTGTTCATTTTAAATTTAATGATTTGACTGCCTTCTCTACCTGGCAATGTACATTTTGATTTAAAATAAATATAAGGTAGAAATAATTAAAATGTAAAAATACTTGAAGTAATTTCATAAAACATAATATTTGTTAAGAGAACAAGTTATTTAAAGTTACTTATTTGTATTACTTATGTAAGAAATGAGTGTCAATAAGAGTTTGCAGCAGAGGAATTTAAAATAACTGAACCATAAATGTTACTATTTGGTGACGTTGGTTGCATTTTACTGCAGCATCGCCAGCTAAGAAACGGGGGCAATTTAATCCATATATAATTTGAAAAGAACAGGGATCTAAAAACAAGGATGCTTAAATAAGTAAAGGGTACGCGTATTACTACTTATCTGCATAATTTGTATTTTGAAGTGAGAACATACCATGAAATACTTCCATATTCATCCACTAAAGCTAGTTTTATCTGAAAGGTCAGTGTTATCAAAAGATGGTTCTGATCTAGAAATGTCTGGTTTATGTTAATATATATTACTAGGTAATGAAAAATGACAAAACAGAAAGATCTTCTGTTCTATTTCGTGTTGCTTGTTGTTATTCATTTTCCTCGGTGTCAAAAACTGGATCAACCTCTGTAACAGCATGACCTTTGCAGAGCAGTATATTCCATTTTCACCATTTGTGGAAATAAGTAGCATCACTTACCGGTATGCAGAATTGTTTGCTGCTTGATGGTAGCAGTCTCACTGAAATTAAGATGGATAATCATAGCTTGGGCAGAATGCAGAAATAGTTGCAGCTTCATGGAACCTCTTTCTGACATCTTTTCTTTTACTGAATGATACCTAAAGTAAATCTTTTAAGCCTTTGGAGAGCTGATATGCTTACGTGTCTGCTGAAGACACCAACAATATTCTCAGCTAGGAGTGTTCAAGTTTGTTTTAAGATATACTGACCAGAGAGCATAAACACAGCATGATGTGTTGCTTTAGAAAATTAAAACTGCTTTAAATGTACCTGCCAACGTGGCACATTAAAAATGAGGAAACCTGATAACACTTAAATGATCTATTGAAGAACTGTATAAGCAGCTGATCTCTCTATGTGCCATAAATGTGACCAGTAATGGATCTTTGACTTACCCTGTGTACTCCATGAACCTAACATGTTCTGAGCTTTCAATAACTGATGAAGAAGAGAAAAAACAATTGCATTATATACCTAGATCAACAGCATTATTAGGACAGATCAGTCACGGAAGAGCAGTTCTCACTGCAACTCATCAGTAAGTCACCTGTAAATGCAAGGTTGGTGAAGTTATGTGAAAAGCAGTACCCTGGCAAGAAAAATATGTGCACTACAGTAAAGGAACTGATTCCCTCAAATAAATATATGGACTGCCAGGTGCTATAGACTGTCATTTCTTAGAACAGAGCAGTGACTTAGCACTGTCATCATCTGAGTTATCTCCTTTAATTCAAAAGCAAGCAGATCCCAACTCTAATTGTGCTAAATCTGCTGAGAAAGGCATTCTTTTTAAATTGTTCTGATTAGCTTTGAGCAGAGTTCATATTGAAGCATTGAAATAAATACACATTTTCTTAATTATGTCTTTTACTCATTGCCATATTGTATTGGTTATTGTCATGTGCACAAGCACTTTTCTTAAGTGCTTCAAAAGTCCAGACTGTTGTGTAAAATGACAACTTCTTTAGGCAGAAATAACTGGAATGAGCAGTGCTCTGCAAAAAATATTTAGACGTTGTACAATAGCTTGAAATCCTCTTTTTCTTTTTTTTTTTTTTTTTTTTTTTTTCCTGTAGGAAAAAATAAGCCTTTTTGTATGTGCTCAGCTTTCATGGCGGAGACTTATTGCCATTCCATTCTTGGGACACATTTTATTCTGTGTAAGGATGTTAATCAATATCACTTGCAGTGTTGATGAGTATGATACAGACAATTTCTCAATGGATACTGGTATGTAACTGGACCCTACCAATTAATTTCCCATATATCACAAGATTGTTACAGAGGGGGAAAATAACTCTGCTCTGTTTGAATTATTGATCTACAGTGTCCATGAAAGGCATTGAAGGCCAAATCTTAGTCTTAAAAAAAAAAAAAAACCACACAAAAAAAACCAAACACAAAAACCAGAAAACTGTTTCTGCTCACAAAACAAGATAGAATTTGTAGACTCAGAGGCAAAAGAACAAAATACTTTAAGATTATCTATAAAATATAGAATTATGCTCTGAAAATGTTTAATGGAAGTAACTAGCTTAAAGAGTCAGTTTTTCCGCCGTGCCACTTGAAGGACATTCTATATGAAATTAAATGTTTGACTGGCTTTGCTTTTTCATTGCACTTATTTAAGATAACATAGTGGAAAAATAAAGGACCATTACTCATCTTGAGATACTCAGTATGGTTCCACTCCTCATAGTATTATTTAATGTTCAAATATAAGTAGGAAGGAGGTAGAGATGGTTATTCTGTCTCAAACAAACAAACAAAAAAAGCAGTTTCCTGAAGTTTTAGCTTTTATGTTGAAAAAATAAAACCAGAATGTTTTGTTTCAAACTCAGATCTAAGGTCTTCAAGTTGATTAGTTAACTGAGTATACTTAACACTGGATGATGTTTCCTAGCCGTGCCCAGGGTGCTGTTTGGGAGTGCACTTGTCTGTGTGAGCAGAATTCTAAGGAGAATTATATACAGTGAAAACTCCCCTGTAAATAAAATTGTATGAAATGCTCCGAGATGAGAACAATTATGAAGATATAGCTTGATGAGGTGATTTGCATTTTAAGTCATGTTATGTACTGCATTTTAATACAGTTAAAATGACGTGTTGTACATCAGCCCTGAACTGAACATTTTTGTTTGCTCAACACTTTTAAAATGAAGCATTTCAGCATAATTCAAACAATTGTCTTACCATATGAAAAGATTCTAAACTTTGTCTAAGCAAAGAACTATGTATGAAATATACATCTTACCATGGGCTGGAAATTTGAAGTTTGATTAACATTAGATTGAGAAAAAATTCTTGTTGGGATAGTCTGAGTTTTAGTGATTAGGGTATCTGATTAAAATGCATGTTGCAACATGCTTCTGTTTATACTTCTCGTTGGCATGCGGGGGAAGAAAAGTGCTGTTTAACATCAAGACTAAGTGATGCATTTCTTTAGGCCCATGCATGAAAGGAGAAAATTTGTATGTTATGATGTTATGCTGGTGCTGAAAGTTCCCAGGAGTACATGGGACTTTACCCAGGTCTGTCCTTTGGGGTAATCTTAGGGGGATAAAAAGTTATTTCAGTATAGAACCAACAGTCAAATTAGCCAGTTTAAATTATAGAATGTCCCCAAGATAATCACTTGGATGCCTCAAGTGACTATGCAGTTCCCATTGGATAATCGCTAGTGGTAAACTGTACACATGTTGTTAGAAGACTGTAAAGTACCTTTCAGCATGCACTGTTCAAACATGTAGTGCAACAGATACGTACTCAGACCAGTAAAGTCTGAAAAGAGCAGAGAGACAGTGATAATTACTTAACATTATTAGAGTCACAGGTATTAGATCAACTACAGTTATAATTTCTTGCCTTTCTAAGCTGGAACAACTATACTTGAAATTGTCTAGAAAAGTAGCCTTGTTTAATTTGTCCCTGTTTTAATCACTAACTTAACGTGATCCATACAACAAGAATGAATATTCTGATTTGTAAATGTCACAACAAATGTATATTTTAAAAATAATGCTTTTTAATGAGAGCATAGCTTGTTCCAACACATTGCTAAATGTCAGCTACTCCAATCTCAAATGATGCAAATGAGCATTAGGCCACTGATTTCAGTGATGTTATGCTAATTGACATGGGCTTAGTAGTTTCATCCCATATATTCCATAACCAGAGGAAGAACACAGATTTGTGAATTTATTTTACTAACAGTATCTTCTAATTTTCTTTTCTTGCCAGATTTATGGGTAATAAGCTCATAAACCAGTATGAATTAAAATAAATGTAATTACTGAATACTACCTATGCATCTGCTGCTCAGAAGTTGTTTTAATTAATTACTCTGCTGCTTGCTCAGTGTGAATCTACCAGATGCATTGTCGTCTGTGAGCTTCCCTGTTTCTTGAATGAACAGCTTTGTGAGTGTTAAGTTTTAATAACTGTGTCCTGCAGGTCTATCCTAAATGAGTTTCAGCATATGAGCCAAGAAAAAGCTTCAGGCTCTGTACAACCTGGTTGGTGTCAGTAAATGATAATAGCACGAGCTCCAAGAACTAGGGACGTTACATGGTAATCACTAGTTTTGAAAACGCAGTGTGTCGTTCTTTATTTTGGTTGACAAAATATTGTGTTTTAATGGTGTTTTTCATATTTTCCTCTTTAGTTATCTTTCTGATGTGCACGTCTGGCACTTTTATGCAGCTGAATTCAAATCTGTGAAACACTGGTCATGTGGAGAGTTTAGTATCCTTGATGAGATTAAAATCAAGGATGGATCATAAGAAGTGAAAAATGCTACTCATCTGGAAAGATCAAAACGTTCTCTAGGGAACACCCTTGCTCTCCTTCAAGAACTAGTGCCCAAAATTCTAGCCTGGAAGGCATTGACAGCCAGGTACATTGCACACCAAGAAAATTACTGGAATGTACTACTGCTTACAGAGAGAAAACCGCAGAAATGAGTAGGAGGAATAATCCCACTTTAGAAAATACCAACTTTAAATACAATAACTACTGTTTACATGGGATAATTACATTTTTTTTCTTTTATAAATATGAGAACTTTGCATACAGAAATTGAATACTGGATATATGCTGAAACTTTTTTATCATCTGTTTGCTGTAAAAATACTGTAATTAGAGAATTGAACACCATAAATCTTTGCAGAGGTGTGTTTTTTTTTTTTTTTTTTTTTTTTTTTTTTTTTTTTCCCATGAATTTTGTATTCACAGAATTGTAGGGGCTGGAAAGGACCTCCAGAGATAGAATCCAACTTCCCTGCAAGGCTCCCTACAGCAGGCTGCTCAGGTAGGAATCCAGGTGGGTCTTGAATATATCCATAGGAGAATCCACAACCCCGCTGGCATGTATATTATTATTACAAAAATTTATGAATAGTTTTAGTGCTTACCATCATGTCTAAGTTAAAATGTGCCAGAAGATAATCCTGCCTACATTTCACCTGGGGAAAAAATAATTCCATTCGTTCAGAGAGTTTACTATAAATCCTGTAGATTTTCCTCTAAGGATTCAACCTACATGAGCCTTCTCCAAGCATCTTCCCAATTATTTGGGTCAGAATTGTCATCATAGCTTGTTTAAATGTTCAATTCCAAGTCAAATTTTGAAACAAAAAAGAATCTGAGCTATAACTGAAACTGAAATTAGCAGGTGCTAAAAATGTTCATGATTAGATCTTAGATATTCAGCACTCAAAATCAGGCTTCGTTTCTAAAGGCTTTTGCTTTATTTTTGTTATCAGTTAGCTGGTTATAAAGCAAATGTGACAGTTTCACCTGCCTTTGTTTCTGAGGAACTTATTCTACAGTATGAAATATTCTTTAAACATATTGTAATAGTGTTAATTACTACTTTACACCTAGTATGGGCAAATACTGGTCTGATAATGTATCCAGTTTCTCACTGTCCATTGTGCTAATGCTTTATATCACATCAGTAGATTGCAGATTTAGGCTTTAGGCTCAGGAGTTAGTTCACTTGCGATCAGAGTGACAGGGTTAAAGATAGGCATGTTTTCAAGATCTGATCAGAGTGCTCAGGGGATTATAGAATCCTCTGTACTTGTAATTTAGTGTATAAAATATTCACTGATATCACTATTGATATTCACTTATGTCACTATTGATTACATTTTACATAACATTACCATGCATTACAGACTGACTTTCTGTGTCATGGATGTTTTCAGTGAGACTATGTGCTCCTTGATCTCTAATCATGTAAGTGAGGAAGGACATCCTAGACATCTTACTATTAGGGTAACATGGGAAAATTTCTCTTATATTCAAGTCTATGAAAACACAACATTGAAATATTTTTAAGTTAAATATGCTAATGTATATCTTAGAGGTAAATGGGGTCTAGGCTGACTTTCATCTTTGCATTAGGAGCTGAAGAGGATTGCTCTGTTCAGAGGCAGTCAACTACATACCAGCTCATACTCAGGCTGCCTTTCATTGAAAGCCTTTTATTTTGCAGTTTTTGTGTATTAAAATAAAGATCATATGATGTGGGTAATAACACACATAGATTTTAGTCATAGAACACACTATTTGGGATCACAGGCATTACCAGGATTTGCTACCAATCTAGTGTTAATTTAATACCTTTGCTGAAAATCCACGAAGAAGAGTTTACACACTCTGGCTTGTTGATTTTTTTTTTTTTTTTTTTTTTTTTCTATTAGTATTTTTTTGAATATAATTAAAAAATTGAGTTTATCTGTAATGCTTTCAGAGAAGAAAGGTTCTGTGAGAAGCTTGCTGTCCGCAGGTCCAGTATAATAGCTGGAACAAGCTGTCATTGTAAAACCCTCTTTGCAAGGAAAAACTGCAGAGGACTTCAATTTTAAGTAGTATGGATTCAAACTTACTGTGAAGCATGTTAGAACACCTAAAAAATAGCTTTTTGTGTTTTGGCTCCTTGTTTGCACAAATATTTGGTGATATACTTAGTTCTTCCCACTAGTTTAGTTCTTTCTACTTTTCATTTTGAAACTGTCTTTGATGATGCATCCTGACTTACTGAGGATGCACTTTTGCAAGGTGTTTTCTGTCAAAGTAAGTTGAAGATATAACTGGAGTCCTCTGCCATTCCTTTCCCAAAACCCTTAAAGGAAATAACAGATCGTTTCTGCTTAATTGCAGCTGTGGCACTATGCTTATAGGGAAAAACAACAAAACAAACAAACAAAATCCAATTGTGTATGTATATATAAAAGAATTAGGATATAAATATGTACTTGAAGATTCATTTTGATCAATTCAGTTGCATGAGAAAAATTGCAAATGTAAAACAGTCACTCAAAAAATGTTTCTCATGCATTAGCCTAATGAGAAAACTATAAATACCTGAAATCTCCTGAAGCAGGACTGTGAATCACAGCCTGTAATAGACCAGAGAGCAGAAATTATGGAAAGCACTTTTGCCTAGGATTTGCTGTGAAGATGGTTGTGCTTGGAGACCATTGTCTTAAAGAAATTCAAAGCTTCTATTTTCTCAAGGGCTGTTTCTTTCCGTCCCTGAGTTTTCTTATTCTGGCATTCTAATTCCACTTAATTGCCTTTCATTTACCCAGCAGAGAAAGAAGAGGTGATGCAGGCTTTTTGAATTATCTGTCAGAGGCAGAACTGAGCAGAGTGTCTGAACTGGAAATAGAGGGTTTTTTGCCCATTCCAAGTTCAACTACATGGACATGAAACCAGATTTGGAGCCATGTTAATATTTGTTACTAGAGCAGGATTGGATCCTTGAAGAACTGACGAAATACCATTCCAGTTTAAGTTAGGGAAGCTTAATGGCTGCAGTGCCAAATGCTGCCATGGAACTGTTTTCAAGAGATTATCCTGGTTAGAGCTTGTACAGGAAGAGAAGCGTGCCCAGTGGTATTCCTTTTTGGTGGCAATTAAGGAAAACAAGACTGCTCTGAAGTAGATCTAAAGGCAACCGCTTCCCGTAAGTCTTTTTGGCATGCCGAAGAACTGAGCACTCTCACATCCTTCAAGCACATGATGATTACCAGTAACTGTGAATTTCCATGGTCTTGTAGCCTCCATCCTCTAGTATTTTCTGGGAGTAGAAAGGGCAGTCATTTGCTATAACTGGGCATGAAAGATTCTGAGGAAGAGGTGTGCCCGGAAGGATCAATGGGACTCAGCGATTGGGAATGTTCAACAAGGAAGTGAAGCAGCCTTGCAGGGAGCAAGGAAGATGCAAAAACTGTGGTACAGCAGGCAAGATGTAGTCCTGTCTTGTAACCACTGATAGGCTGGGTGGCAGACCATACAGGAATTGCTACTGCTGAGCAAGTTCTTGAGGGGTTATTGTACTGGTAGCATGCAGCAAGGACACAGAAGTAGGAATGCAGCTGATTCTGAGCAAATTAATTTTATTTTGGTCAAACATTCATTTTTAATTCAGTTATTGTGACCTGGAGCACAGGCTATCCCTGAAAAGCAAACAATGCAGATAAACAGGAGAAAAGTCACTTTGGGGTAGGAATTAATAGAAAAAAGGCTGAGAGAACTATAAAATGAAAATTTGAGAATAAGATAGTTTCAAGCCATGAGTTGCTGAAGCGAATGTAAAAATTACCCTTTAAAAGCACTTGGGTTTTATTAAGTACTTGTGTCTAACTACTTGTTTGTGTTTTATGCTTTTTGCTTTTGGTACAATTATGCCATCAAATATTAGTTTATTAAGTCTTTTTTATTTCTGGGATGCACTGCCAGCACTTTGTTAATTCAGGCAGGCTGCTTCCAATGCCTGTTCTTTGTCAGAATGTTTAGGGAGAGACAGCTTCTCTTAAACTCTGTATTTCACATTCTCTTAAATCCTCAGAACACTGGCTTTTCTGTCTGTCACATTTCCCAAATATGATCCACCTGGCGATGAGATATTCACTGGCAGACATAAGACTTATCTGCGGTAATTGTAGAAAATATTTTATGATGATTCTTTGATGTTTGTAGACAGTTCAAAGTTACTCCCATTTTAAACATGAATAAATGGAGAAAAGAGTGAGGGAAGTGTCATGGGTATGAAAAGATGTATCAGTTGAACAGCTGCTATTATATGCTAAATCTGCTCTTTCCATATCCTACTGCTTCTTTCCGATCAGCATGCTTATCGGCTTCTTGCTGAAGTTGAGCATTTGTCAGAATTTCATAAGTAAATGTCACTGTTGGATGCAGAAAGGTATGAACCGGAGTGCAGTCAAAGGAATCCATGAGTAAGTAGTGTCTGGTCTTAATCTGGTGAGGTATGCCCATTAATTTATCTGAGTTGAAATTCCATCTCTGTGAGCAGAAAAATATTGCAACACACTTTTATTAATTGCAAGTGTGTGAGATAAACGTCTTTCTGATGATTTTCCTTACCCTCTGCACATTAAAGATCTTGTTTTCATCCTTTTCATGAGGACCCCATCCCACCTGACACTTCTAGTGTATATCTAAGGGAAAAAGTTGAGTCAAAAATTTGTGAAGATATCCAGAGATCTGAGCTGCCCTCTCATGTATTTGTGGATGATCTTTTGCATGATGACTATGTGGAAGGAAGGAATCACTTAAGTGAGCCACTGCACATGTAATCCAGGCATGGTAGAGCAAAATGAGGTTACCAGTTATGGTTTTCAGATAGCAGATACATCATGGAAGACCCACTCTGATATATAATTAAGAAATAAAAAGACTTTGGTGTGAAACTTAAGTTAGTAATTGAAACTCGCATAGGAAATTGAGAGAAAGAACTGGGTATGCATTACTCATGCATACTGGATACACAAAGGACTGAAACACACCAGATTGTTATGTAATTAAGTGGTAAATAAATTTCATTTAGTGCAATGTCTTTGATTTGAAATCCAGGCCATTGAAGTTAGGTTGTCATTTATAAGAAAGTTCCTGTGCTTGGAGAACTGGTAAATTTTTATCAAGCAATGTTTGTTTGTTGTTTATCAGACTTTTCCTTACTTTTGCACTAATATTTGTTTTCATTAACTTTATTTTATCTTTTCTAGCTTTCCACTCTACTAGTAATTGTGAACATGTTTCTTTCCTCTACATATTTGCTATTGGTATAATGATGACATAATCTGGAATGACTCTTGGAATATGGCCACTCACTATTTCTGTGAATATGATGGTCTCAAATGAAAAGAAATCTGGGGGTGGGGGGTGGGGAGAACACAAAAACCTAGCTACTTCATCTCGCTGCTCATAGAGATCAGATAGCCTGATGTCTTAGCCAGTTCTGGGCATTTATTTTGAGTCAATGACCCACTGAGCTATATCTAAGTAGGATTTAATACCCTTGCTTCTGCGGAGGAAAAAGAATCTGTCTCTGCCTCTCATCTCTTCCATGTGTGCCAGTGCCTGTTAGAGGAAGACGTATGGCTGGGAACTGATTTGGGAACTGATTTGCTTTGGTATCATAAGTTTAAACAAAACAAACAAACAAACAAAAACAGAAAAGTAATGGTTTTGGACAGTGACTTACATCAACTGTGAGGACACATCCACAAAATGGAGACCCCTGTGAAGAGAAACCTAATTTCTGTTGCCTACTGCACATCATGGCTGTGCTATCTATAGATTCAGGCTGGTTAGTTCAAATGGTCTGAGTGTCCCCACAATTGCATGGCTTATTTACCTCAGGAATAGTGCAAATTACTCATTATTTTTAGTTGTGCTTGGCCTCCTTTGTGATTTATGTCTGTTTTGTAGAAAGCTAGGGTGGAATGCTGCTGCTGCATGGCCTGGCTGTCGGATGGCTGGCAGCACAGACCACCCTGGGCTGCGCCAGTAAAGAAAACTTTTGGCTATTGTGACCTCTTTTTGGTAAATTCTCCCCCATTATCCTGGCAGAGTGTGCTTTTAGGTTTCAGTAAGTTCAAGATCTTTAAATATTTATTTGACTGCTTTCCTATTAGAAAATAAGGAGGCAGTTTGTTTTCTAATATCTGTAACGATCTCTTTATGTTGCGAGATCAACCCTTCTAAAATTAAGCACCATCTTTGCAAAGGGGGATGTGGAAAAAGTCAAAATGTTGTAAAACTGTACTGGAACATAGAGACAAACAACTTTGAGTTTGTGTTCATGCTACAGGGCTGTCCTAAGGCTGTAATTTAAAAGTGGCTCTGAGTTATATTTCTGTAATTAACAACTCATCTTTGCTTGTTATTTTCCTTTTTGTAGGAAAGCCCAGTCTGGTAGGATGCTAACAATACAGAATGAGAAGGAGATGGCCAGCAGAATTAAAAATGAAATCCTGCCCACTGAAAGACACTTCCTGGTTCTGGAAAGGAATAATGCATCCTGAAGCCAAAGGAAGAGAATGATCCCAGGAACGATTCTGAAGAAGGGACAGGGATAAATAAGGCAAGTGAGGTTGGTAACTGAAACTATAGAAAGCAGGTGAGAAGAATGGCAGAGGTATCTAAAACACTGCATTTCAGCCTTGGATAAGCGAAGAACTAATATATACATAATGATTATATATATGTATTTCAGAGGAAATTTGTATATCTGCTAGATGTTTACACTTCAGCAGCAGGATCAAATGACAGAACAACAGATCTCTTTGCCCCCAATAATTAAAAAGTGTTCTAAAGTATGATTTTGAATCTTTGCTCATTATATATGTGCCAAATTCTTCAGTAACCACGAAATTGTGTAGGAGATGAGGAAATTCAAATTCCCATGAAGATAATAGTTTGCAGGTGTGGTCAAAGAGTAAAATGTGCAACAGCATATGCAAAATGATAATGTACGATATTCATAACTGGGTTAGTGTGACAAATTTGAAATAATACTGAAAGCAGACTGATATGGTAAAATAGTGTGGATAAGACTTATTGGCATGCTCTGTCTGCTTGGTGCTTCATTGGAGTTTACGTCTTCATGCTACTGAAATGGAAAGCAGCTAGAAGTTAAAAGGGGAATGTGGACTACCTTGTTTTTTCTATTTTTTTCTTCTTTTTTTTTTTTTCTGAAGTATTGGAAACTTTAAATCAAATACAACAACACAGATTACAAAGCTTACATCTTCTCTCTAGTCAATTTGATATGACAGACTGAATTTTCACAGAAACCCCTACAGTTATTTAAAACCAATCTACTGTTGAACATAATTGATGTAACAAACACCATCCACAGGCTGTCACTCACCATTTCTGTGTAAGCAGCCAGAGACAAAGAAAGCACGATTTACAGCCAGGAAGCAAGCTGATTGATTGCTGGAATGGGTATGCTTGTGGGCCGGAACCTCTTCTGTCATCCTGCCTTTTTCTGTTCTATTTGAGGGAGTTCCCCTAATTTGGAGAATTCAGGTGTTGCATGGAATTTGTGTGACAGGCACCGTGAAGGGTTACAGTGAAGTTCTATGCTGTGTTTTTCTTGGTGGAGCACCTTCTGTATGCTGTACAAGGGAGCTGGAGAAGCTGCTTCTCAACTGTCCCAGTTGAGAAGGGCCCTCTATTTCAGCCTTAACTGACTCCACATAGGTGCAGCTCAGATGCAACAGGGAGAGCCCAATGATTTCTGATTTTAGAACACAACCACCACTTAAAATATTTTATATATTTACTAGGATTACTAGAGGGATTAGCAGCTAATCTTTACTAATCTCAAGGACACGCTGGGGTAAGGGTGATGCTTTAGTCATATTTCCAGTCTCCTGAGCCCCACGTGTGTTCTAAGGGTAATGAATTTT
The DNA here is from genome assembly GCF_023343835.1 of Lagopus muta. Lineage (NCBI taxonomy): Eukaryota > Metazoa > Chordata > Aves > Galliformes > Phasianidae > Lagopus > Lagopus muta. Next base: position 73,375,290 of record NC_064434.1, read on the forward strand.
CTTATTTGTGATTATTTGCAGCTGATGATTGTATGCATGAAAACTCATTGCATCAATATAATTGATGTTACTGCCTTAACTGCTCAGTACAAGTGTTCTTTCAGAAATCATTTTTGCTTTGCATGCCAGTGAAATTTTGGTTGATTTCAGACTTGTTCCAATTCAATGGACTTTGCTTATATAAATACTGTGTTTTGACTACTTAAACCAACATAACTCATTTTGAGTAAAACAAACTGTAGAGTGATTGCCTCAGAAAGGCTGATCAGCAGATGGAACTGAGAGGTGTCTTCCAACTGATGTCATCTGGGAGTGTTAAAGTTTTTAACTGGTGCATATGCCGAAAGAATGTGTGTACACTAGCTTGGTAAGCCTTCTGGAGCATTCACTCTCATCTGGTCATCTGCACAGTGCGAACTATGGGCCTCTGGTTGGGATTCAAAGCCTTTCTCTAACAGAAATGAAGGTAAACAATGTGGTTCCAATCACCAAGGGAAAGACTGTATGTGGTTATTTATTTCATTGTATCCCCTTTTATGTTAACTTCCATCTACACATAAGAGAAAGAGGTAATTGCCAAATTGTGCAGAAAAACATTCAGTGGATCAGTTGGTATCTACTAAGGTATCTGGAAGAAAGTGAGAGAGCTAAATAATATGGAACAGTTGCAAAACAAGTACATAGAAAAGGAATTTTAGTTTAAACAAAGCAGGAATATGTATTTAAGAGATGTTATGTTTTTCTTTTTTCTTTTTAGTTAGTTGGATTTTGTTCTTGTATTTTCAGGGAGGGCTATGTGCTTAAGAACCTCACTTTCAATGCTACCAATCCCTTTCAACTTAATAAAACTGCTTCGCTAATCGGTGAAAGCAAAAGGAAAAAAAAAAAAGGAGGGGATCTAACGTTTACTATAACATTTACTATATTACAATGAATGAGTGGATTATAAAACCAGTAGTCAGCACCATCTTACTGTGATAAGACCTACCATGGACACTGAAAAATTGATCACACTGTAAGTGAGACACTGCTAAACTGGATTACTGAGAAAATCTTGTTCTGTCTTGTAGCTGACACTAGGATAACAAATATACAGATAAGGGCTAATTTATTTAGATAACATGCAGACCAGAATGTCAGACCTTCTGTTTTATCTTTATTTTAACGGAACTGGAATAAGACATTTCTTTGGAAAACAAAGGAAAACATTAAATTTCTTTCAGAAGTTGAAAGCAGGGAGGGAGATTGCATGTCACTCTTGTAAATAGTTGTTTGAATGAGTGTCTTGACCATGGGGGGAGGGAGGGAAAGTGAGGGGAAGGGACAGTAAAGGGCAACTGATCTTGCTTATTATTAATTTAACAGAGTGGAGTTATTATTGATGTTACTATGCAAGATAGGGCACGTAAATGAAATTTGCCTTTTGATATACAAAATTCAAGAGAAATTTTGTTGGTATTTTGATTCGCTTTTCTAGTACCAGTGCATACAAAGTTGTGCCTAAGAGATGACCATTTATTTCATATTGTTTTCTTTTGATTTTAATTTTTTTTCTTTGTGTAACAAAGCTGAGATGTGAGGTTTCACACCAAGCCATAGTGAAAATGTTGACAGTTTGTTTACCCTTTTATAAATTTCAAAGGAACATCAACAGGAGCATTCTACTCAGGAAGAGTATCAGAGCTCCTGCAAAGCAAGTGTTACAGTTCTTAATAAACAGTTAAATAGAGGACATTAATCTCTTTCAGAAACAGAGAGCAGTTGATGGCCTGTTGCCTCTGAGGTTGCTGAAAAAAATCTGTCAATTCGTTACTGCAGCTTTTTCTCCATTAGTTATCTCGGGTAACAAAACAAGTCCTTTCAGTAGATGCATTTGTACTGAGAGGGTTAGAAATTCAGCTGTGTTGGCAAACTGAAACACAAAACAGTTGCTTGAGGTGACAAAACAGACTTTTTGGTAAGCAGACAGAGGTCTTCCAAGCCATCAAGAATGTGAAGCTGGAGGAAAAGTGAGCTGATCTATCTAGGTCTCATGATGGAGTGAACCTATGTGAAAAAGGATTGAATTCACAGATCCTCAATACAAATGCTAATCTCTACCAACCATGGAAGACAGTGTATTAATACTACTTTTTTTGTTTCCCCTGGGATTAGTAGAGAAAGCATTGATATTAGAATATTTTTATTTAGTATTGTCTCTTCGGCTTTTGTTCCTTAATATGTCAGAATTTGTGTCTATATAACTTGATTCATAGTAGGAGAAGCAAACTGTTTCTATGTATAGTTGTTTCTATTTCCCCAACATTCAGATTTTCTTCCCTTCCTTGCACTACAAACCCAATGAGCATCATAATTGCAGTGACTTCCAGAAATGTTAAGTTCTCCTACTGCATTACATCAGGTTATAAGAGTATAAAAAGGAAATATAGAAGACAGATTAATCTTATTGCACAAGATTCATATGACTGCTTTAAGATACAGAAACAGAACCAAGACCTTAACAACGCTGGTCCTAGTAATACCTTCATTCTAACAGACCTTAGAGAGCTACTGCTGAGGACGGTCTGTGAGAGATGCACTTGTGCAAAGTTTTGCATTGTACATATTCATTACAATTCTTATTACATTACCTCTCTGTGTTGAGGCAGTGACCCAGGCTTTATACTGTAGAAGAGGCTGGAGAGTGAAAGACAAATATAGCACAGATATTGGGTTGAGTGGTCAATCATATCGCTCTTGGTTTACATTTGGCATCAACATATCATTCTAGTTCATGGTATAGCACTACTACGTTCCTAACATGTATAATACCTAACCTATGAAGTTTATCTACAAGCAGGTAATCATGCAAGTGAGAATTTGAGGTAGGTTCTGAACCACAAAATTCTACTGCCACAGGTAAATCGGGTTGTTGAAAGTGTTCATCAGACTTAGTTACTGGTCCTGGAGAGGATTTCAAAGCTCAGCTGAAAGTGAATTGAAACAATAATGAGGTGAAAGAGAATGAAGCTGCAGGTAAAAGTGTGAGGAGGAGAAGAAAGTTATTTGTCTGCATCCTTAAATCTGTAGGCAAAAAGCTGCTATCATCCTAAATTGTCTAGGCCATTTCTATGAATTGCTCAGACAAACCTAATGATACATTTGGGATATGTATTTGCAACAGGTAACTGATAGTTTCAGAATATGGTGGAAATAGTGAGTTAAGGATGCTTTAAAGCAAAGCTTTGCATCATTTAACAGTGGAAGTCCCTCTAAGTTTCTATTTGCTCCTCCTCTAGTATATCTCTTCCACCTAATTGCATGAATCCTGATCCTTCTGCTTGTCTAAAGCCCAGGAAGCTTTAAGATTTCAGAGCACAGCATGGAGCACACCATATATTCCCATTTCACATTTGTATATTAGAATAGTATTTGAAGTTAATTTAGCATTTGGTAAAATCTAATGTCTTTAAGGCTTAGCTTATTTACCTTTCTTTTTTTATATAACATTTTTCCTTTCTGAAATTCATTTAAATGTGTTTAACTCATCTGAAAATGGAATAGCAGAATGTTTTAGCTGAAACTGTTAAATCTTTTTTGGACAGAGTGTATTTCTTTATTAGTTCCAATGAAATACTTCACATTTAATGCAAATAATGATGTATTATGCAAGTAATAAAAAAGCTGAAATACGATGTGTTAATTATTGTAACAATAGTACTAAGGGATAATTTATTATTGTGTAATGGTTGCAATAAAAAGAGGCAGAATATGGTAGTCTGTCACACTGTTCTCCAGCTCTTAGTAAAAAGAAAATGAAATAAGGAAGTATTAAGTTATACTAGTATATTTTTTTTATTCTCCAAATAGTTTAGTGGAGACTATTTTACAATAAGGTCAAGAAAATCTTTGTATCCTCACTTATAATTACAGGTCTCTCTATCTAATCACAGATGTGACAACACAGCATCTCCACAGCATTTTCAAATGCTTACAAAGAAAAGCAATATTTAGAGGTCTTTTAATAAATTTTTCCTGTTCTCTTAAATCAAGCATTCCTCTTGATACAGTTGACCTGTGCTGAGGCTATCAGCAGGTGACCAAGCTCAGCTGAAGAAACTGAAGCAAAAATTAAAGGACAAAGGGAATTAGGACTCTTTTTGAGTATGCTGGTAGCCTTGTTGCCATAAGGTTTATGCTTTCCTCAGGATGAGCATTAAAGATATCTGGAAGCTGCTGCCTTTGTGAGGTAGTCTACGAGTTTTATTTCTTTTCACTTTGTTTCATTTCACAAAACAGTGAAGAGAGAGAGAAGGGCTAGATAGCTCAGAATGAGGAGTGAAGTTGTGTTCTCTGGGTGTGTTTGATCCCAAGTATCAGTGGGAGTGATCAGTAGGTTATATGATGAAGCTGTCAGCATAAAATGAAAAAGCAAGACTTTTCGAAAGGACCTTGTGTTCCTTTTAAGAAGTCTTTTACAGATTTAGAATTCCTGCAGAAATCTGTACAGAAGTCTGTAAGTAGATTGGATGAGTTCATTCCTCCTTTTTTGACTTTTTTATTGAAAACTTTTAACTGGCTTGAATGTTTTTCATCTATCTTTAAATGTAAAATCACTATCTGTGTAGTCTTCACTGTGATACTTTCCCAAGGAACACTACTTTACTGGGAGTAATTGGTCAATACTGAATCTCACAGGATTATGCAGATAGTTTCTGTACAATTCCAGTTTATTCACAGAAAAATAGCATGCAGATGTTCAATGTACGTTACAGGTTATTTTCTTTACTTTTAGAAAATAATCCAAAAGAAAAAAGCCTTAAAATCGCATATGTGGTCTCAATTCATGCTGTCTCTGAAAGTCTTTCTTGAACAGTTTCAGTTCCTCAGTTGCCTATCCAAAGGAAATTCAATGGTTTCATTGGTAGTTAGATTTAGAACTAGAGATGAGGTACCGACAGCAAAAGCAACTCCACTGATGAAATATAATATCACATTTAAAGGAGCGTGTTGCTTAGCATAATAATGTTGTTACTTTTTGTATCTCAAAATGAGATGGTATAATCAGAATCAAAATTCACTACATCAACTGGAAATGTCCTTCCAAAATAAGGGTAAAAGTGTGCACGATTGTTTATTTCTCTACATAATTTAACCTAAAATCCATTAAGAGAAGAGAATAAAAATTCCTGCAGAAATGAACCAGATTCAGGAAAATGTTTTGCTTTTTGAATAGAGAAGATTGCTACAGATTCACTGACCTGACAAATTTAATGTAGTGGTCCTTACCTCTTCTGCATAACTTCTATGCATACAGAACATAAGAAAAAAGAAGATAAATAAAGTTGTCTTCAGACCTTGTAAAATAAGGAGAGAAAAAAAAAAAAGCCAGAACACTTTTTAGTGAGCATCTCAAATATCTATACACAAGTAATTATTGTAATATTGTTATTCTGGATAAACTGCCGTACGTGTTCTTTCCTTTTGAAGAAATGGCAAAGAGATAAAAGGGAGCTGCAGCTACTAGATTTTAAGTGAACTTCCCCTTTCTGTTCCATACTGGTGTATGCAAGCACACATCTCTCAGGGAAGGCATATAAAGAGGGGGAGGGAAAAAAAAAAGAAAAAAATCTAGCTCAACAAAGTAAGATTTTATAAAAATGCAGTTGATAAAAGACTATGCAATAAGTAGACATTCTTTTTAATGTAATTGTTTAATAGTAGTTTGAATTTTTTGTTTTTAGAAAACATTTTTAACAGGGCATCATAAAAAAAAAGTGCTGTCACTCATTACTTTAAGAAGATGGAAAAGCATATTCAGACTGATAAAGGAATGAGACAGCTTATAAGCTCTAAAACAAGCAGAAGGAAGGAAACCTCCTAGATTTTTTTAGAATTATTTATGATTGCAAAATGAAAAGAATTGGAAAGGCATATAAACCTTTTTAAAAAGTGTGAAGATAAATTGCACATTTAAACAATTCCTGTTTAATGTCTTGAATTCAAGTTTTGTTTTTAACTTCATAAGCTACGATTTGATATATTAAATATTAATGTATCGATTATGTAAGTTTACAAAAACATCCTCTGAATTTTCACATATGTTATTTCCTTGCAGTGTGAAGTGGGTCACATTGTGAAGTTGACTGCATTTGTACAGATGGTTTTGTACTTTGATTGCAGAACCATGATTTCTGCTGTTTCTGCACATTTTTAACACTTCTGGACAAAGTTATGAAGAAAGACCTTATATCTAAGTCTCAGACCTTATACCCGAATTTATACACATTATTAAGGCATCTGAGTTCAGACTAAATTACCCTATGCTTATTGCATTTCCACAGGAGAGAGGCATTTATTTCCGGGTGTAACTGTTACCAGGTACAGCTTACTCTGGTACCTGTCTTGGGATGTGGCAATGTGGCAGTGTGTCCTTTCTCTCCTTTCAAATGGAATTTCTTGCACTTCTGATTAATGATGAACATTTTCAAATAGGAAGTGATTCATCTTATCATATCACTACAGACTACATTTAAAAATACTGCCTTGTTGATAGTCTTGTCTGCTTGGCTGCAGTCCAGAAGATACAGCAGCACACTGAACAGGTATGAAATTGAGTTTATTCCTGCATTATTTTTTGAAGTACTGGATAGTTGATTGAAAGATCAGTGAAGGTTCTGTAAAATTTCTAGTGTAATTATTTGTGCACAGTTCTGTGGAGTTCTCCAAGAGCCATTTGTGAAGATAAAAGCATGTGTGGATAGCTAAATTAGCAATGTACCCATTGCAACTATGGCAAATGATGTAATAAAGGCCATCCCTTCTCCAAACTGAATGTAGAGTTAAAACATCATATAATAGAGAAAAAGCAATATCAGACTCAAGTAGAGAAGATAAGGCAACAAAACTGCATCTGAACAGGAGAACTAGTATGGTAGTAGAACAATAACCCAGAACTGCTTTATCTATTGTTTCCAATTAATTAAAGACAGTCTTTTGCTCAGTTTGTGTTGTCTCGGATACCCTTCAGCTATTATGAAGTCAAGTATGCTTGTTACTGAGGTTTGTTAAAGCTCAGAAGCTGCAGATAGATTTCTTACATGAAGATTTAGAGAATGTGTGGCACTTGACTGTAACTTTTCTTGCTTACCTTAGCAATGTTACACCACAAAATAAACACAGCTAGAAGTGTATCTGACAGCAAGTATGATGCTTGACTGCTACAGAAGTTATTTGGAGACACGTTGGCATAAATAAAACTTGAAAGGCTATTCCCCAAAGACATTTGTTTCTGTTTATTTTTGTTGTGGTTTGTTTTTTTTTTTTTTTTTTTTTTGAATGCAGAGTGATTTGTGATCCAGTCTAAAATGCAGGAGATCTTACACAGGCAAAGACTACTCCAAAGGATGTGGCAAGATCTTAAAGATAAAAAGTGGAAGCAAACTGTGGCATACCTTTTTTTTCTCCCAAATAATCTTTATCTCCCACTAGTATTTAAAGTTGTAGTTGCTCACCGCTACAGATAATGTGTTTTCTGAAATGTAGGGTTTTTTTTTTTTCTGTTATGTAATGTCTCAGAAATCCTGATGGTCAGTTTTACAGTCATGAACTGGGGAAGTAAGTTGTCTCCTGGATGCTACAGGTACTTTTACTTTCTTCTTCATTTTGACTTAATGGTATCTATTTCAAAATCTTTCTTCTGTCTCTAGATTTTTTTTTTTTTTTTTTGAGATTTTAATATGCAAGATCATCATATCTTCAAGTTTGCTAACAGTTCTATAAAGTGTTGCAAATTAAGAGAGTGAACTGAATGAGAAGTTTGGCTTATAGTGTTCTGATGGGATGGATTAGTAACACAAGATGCTTTTTTGAGCTACAGCCATCTGTGACACCACTGCCACTGAAAGTGATTCTTAGTCTTCTGCTCTACCTGATGTGGGAAAAGAACATGAGACCAACTGCAGATGCATCTCTGTCTGTCTAATCATTTTGCCTACAAGTCTTTTGTCACTTGTACGACATAAAAAGAAAGTAAATAGCATGCAGTCAAAACTCTGTAATTATTAGATGAGAGAGCAAGTGAACTGTCTTTTTAAATTTTTTAATTATTACTTATTAATTGGTGTTTTTATCATTCAGGTGTATAATTTTTTTTATAAAATATTTTTACCTGGAAAATAATTTAAAGTTTCAGATAAGTGAAGGAGAATTTACTTAAAAATGGAGAGGTCTAGTGTGTTTATTAATTCATTGTAGTTGTGTGACAGACTTGGTTGTTTTGAATATTCGTCTTGGATTTAAATCATATTACAAAGTGTATCTAACTTTTGGGCTGTAGAATAGCATCAGTGGGGCTGTAAATAAGTGTGAAATTTTTATTGAGCAGAAAGTTTTATATGACCAATAAAATTGGAAACATAGCTGTATGACTTTTTAACAAGCCATCTGCTGTCATACTGACAGCAGAATATAATCCTGCTTTCCTCAGTCAGTGTGGGAAGCAGAACAACTTGGAGGATACTGTAGTGGAAACATAGCAGCCTGACTCTGAGAGGGAGTGAACTGAGAAAATAGTTGACCGAATATCCCCAAACTGGAATTCTGTTTCCATGGGAAGCAGGAAGAAGGGTTCTCTTTGTTAGTCTGTTCATAAAGGATAGAACTGCTAAGAAATTCAAGTATTATCTTTGTAAAAGTAAGATTTCCAAGCACGTGTTATTTCTTTTGTCATGTCTACTGTCTTAAAACACTAAAAAAAAAAAAAAAAAAAAAAAAAAAAATTGCACTTCCAGAAATCTGTGTGAGACGTTTCTTTCATGGTATACAAAAAGTAAGAAAGTTTTGTTTTGTTTTGTTTTGTTTTTTAAAGTGCATTTGGGTGAGGCGGGGGATGAGAATGTCCTTTTTGTTTTATGAACTTTGTTTTATAGTGGGCGCAGCTTGTGGTTAAAGATAACACAGTATCCAGACTGTGCCAAACTGTTTTCATTGGATAAAGAAAGTGTTACTTTTGCACGCTCAATAATAGAAGTATTTACATTTGTTTGTATCAAAAAGGAGTTTAGTTTTCTCACCTAAATGGTAAGTAAATGGTGAAGTTTTCCAGACTCCGATGTTTAAAGGAAAATGTCAGCAAATTTAGAACAGTAGCTTGTACACTGAAAAATTGCATATATTTTTTATAACCTCTATAGTTCCTTAAGTCAGAGTTTATATAGGTTTGCTACCCAGTACTTTGTTGTTAATAACTTTGTTATTTAACTGCATGATGATATTGGTTTAGGGTAAGCATGTAAATAACCTCACAAAAAAAAACAAACCAAAACAAAAAACAAACAAAACAAACAAACAAAAAAGTCTTTTTGCAATATAAATGTATTCAGAAACAAGATAAAGCAGTTTTCTTTGTATCATCTATCACTTTCTTAAAAAAATTCTTGTCCTTTTTCTTCCTTTTTTACCTGTTTATTAAATGGCCATTTCAGGCAGAAAGGGGTCCATGGGAAAAATGCATCAACATGAAAGAGTAGCCTCATCAATGATGTCTCTTGGGTATAATTTATTATATTATTATATATTATATTATATATTTATAATTATATTATACATTATATATTATTGAATGCAAAGAATCCTCTCTCTGAAGTTAGCGCACAATTATTTTGATACTGTAAACTAACAGAATAACTGTTTATCAAATTCTTTTGATATTTGAAAGTACACATACTTGCTCTACCAAGTGGATCTGCTGACAAATATGAAGATACTACTTTAAAGAGAGGTTTTCAATGAAGTGACTATAAGAACAGGTATTTGTTTCCATTAGTAACGAAACACAAATGATGTCGTTTGCCACAGCATTATTTTCTGTGCAGTCTCTATCCTGAATGTTTTCAGGCAAACGAGTTTTCTTAGTATAAACTATTACACATTTCACCATATGCAGTTTTTTATTACAAGTCTGTCATCATTTACTTTCTAAAATAGTCTTTCAAAGACTTTTAGAACACGTTATTTGGACCTACAGGACTATATATTTTCTATTCTAGCACTCATTTATTTGAAGAACTGATGATTTACAACAAAACAATTTGGATTCTAATGGAATGGGTGATTTCTCTGGAATTGTAATATTTTATTGTGAAATATAAATATTAAGATTAGGAGTTATTTCTCTATGTGCATCTAGATTCTCTTGCATATTGTCATTGTTATTAATAAAAATTTACATTCGTATTATTTTGTGGTTGGAAAGAGACTTCTCTGAGAATTTCTGGGTTAATTAATATTTTCAATTCTTAAAATCAAAAATTAAAAATTAAATTTTAAAACAAATTTTCCAATGTGGTCTCTGAAAGCTGGTGATTTATATTTAGAAACTGATGGTGGAAACAATCAATGATGCTTTTTCTTTAAAAACTAATTAACTTTTAATTAGAAAAAAAATGACAATTTGCAGTGCTTAAGATGAATAACAAAGTCTTATCAATGACACAATTTGTTTAACATTTAACATTCTTTAATTTCTTTCAGGAAGAAATCAGTGTATGCCATAGGCAAATCTGAATTCAGGAGCCAACCCACTGAAAATTTGACAAGTTTACAGAGTTGAAGATTACTGCAAAGTTCCTGTGAATATTTGACCGAACCATCTCTGTGAGTGACAATTACTACTGATACCTCTAGAAAATATTTATACAATAGAATGACCTTCTCCTTGTGTAACAAGTTTGTCTAAGACGTGTATTTTTCAAGATAGAACTTTCATTCTTAGTTTCAAACTTAGTGGAAATGCTTTCCTGCTCAGAAGACAGAATTTTGTCTGCACAAAATTAGAACCAGTAATAGCAATTCATCCTTGCAAATAATTACAACAGATTTTTAACATAATTTTGTTGGAATAGACTTTACTGAAGTTGTGGACAGTTTCAGCTGGTTTAGAACACAGTCCATGAAACATTTGCAATTCATTTGTTGTCTAGCAATAAGCCATGCACTTGCACAGACCAATTCTCTGTTCAGCTGAATGTTGAATGAAGGATGGGATAATGGAAGAGCAATATTTTTTCCAGTCAGATTTTTGTGATATATTCTCTAACTTTTTTGGTAGGTAGACAAAATCAAAGCTCCAAAATCAGAAGGGAAGATTTCACTAATTTCCAGGGGAAAGAATTGACGTAAGATAACTAGTGGAAAAAAGTATGTTCTTCAAGAAAATAGCATGTTTTATGAAAACAAAGAAAGATGGAACTGTGTATTTTAAATTTTATTGCAAACATTTTATAGTGTCTTTACATATACATAGACTCATTAATTCAGTAGATTGTCTCCAATGCTAAATCTAGTCCTCTTCAAGTTGCATGAGAACATTTACTGTTTTGTCAAGTAAAGCTCTGGTGTATTTAGCCAAGCTCAGAGACCTCTACAAGTTGTGTACAAGTTTTGTGGATATAGTTTAATGAATTTTAATCTCTTTGACATAGATGTAGTTTCTTTTCCTTTAACTGCTAGTCTTTGATAAATTTCTGTGAAGAAATATTGTATTCACTCCAATTCCCTATTATTCTTCATTTCTGGTAATACTTAGATTCACATCTGTGCATGTGTCTATGTGCATAAGGAGCCAGTCATAAGTATAATAATTCCATGTAGGAGAGAAGATTATATTGCTTATCCCCAACATGTAACTACCAAAGTTTTGGTAGTTATCAAAATATGTCAGTGTATGAAGTATGTCAGCAGTGGCATTTAACATTAGAAAGTATGCGGATGAGCAATGATCATTCAATTTAACTTAAAAGCTCAGTCATCTTGCTATTATTCTCTGAAAATGATCAAAGATGTGATTAAATCACTGAGGTGCTCTTGCCTGGGCAGGAGGAGGTATAAAGAATAGCTATTTAAGGCTGTGTGGCTAAGGTGAAAAAAGTGCTGTGAGGCTAATCCTGTTTCCATCTGTGACACTGCTGAACCTGTGTTTTTTTCAGTCACAGCAGATATCACCATGATTTTTTAATATCCTCTAACACTCCTGAAAGACAATTGAGGAGACATGGTCAAAGTAGAAAGACAATTCACCTTGATGGGTGAAAAACTAATGAAATAACTGTAACTACACCATAAGAAAATGGGATAAAACACTGCTCTGACCTTTATATAGGGCTCTTCAAGATGACTTCACTGTCTTCTCTACTGGAGAGCTAAAAATGAATAACTTACTTTCAGGATTGACAGACATGTCAGTAGACAGTGTATAGATAGGATTAGGATAAGAAATGAAAACAGATGCCTTGCCTTTCAAGAACCTAAGAATATAAGTGTCAAAAAGAATTCTGATGAACAAAAAGTATGAGCTTTTTGTTAAGGAAAACAAAATTATCCAAATATGGTCATTACTAATGAAATATTTTAAAGTAATTTTAAAGATTTTATTTGGTACAAATAGTTTTTTCTAACTCTAATCCTACACTACTTATTTTTCTTTTCTCTTGGCTTATAATTGCTAAAGGTAGACTTGGATTTGAAAAATCTTTAACAAGTAGAAAAGAAGAAATTCCTTAGCATCTTGTGACTAAAATATAGCTTATTTGAGGCATGTCCAGTCAAAGTCTGCTATTTTTAAAGATAAATATTCTCACTTACTATAAAAGCTTCAGATCTAATTCTGACCTGACCTGGAGCAACCCTCTTGCTGGATGAAGGTCTAAATTCAATCTCATATTTCAGTCTCAGCTGTAAAAGTTGTTCTATGTCTGTACTGCCCTTGAAGAGAACAGATACTGGGGCATATATTAATAAATAGCCCAAAAAGAAAAGGAAGGAATTCCAGGTGTAAGTCAATTAATAATAATAATATGACAGTTCCATTGGCATAGATAATACGACGTCCTGGCCAAGCTGACAAAAAACAAATATTTAAAATGAAATAAACTATATTAATGTCACCCTTACGTGATTATAGTTTATGAAAAACATCTGGAACAGTAAGTGGTAACTGAAAATATGATCCTGATTTTTTTTTTTTTTTTTTTTTTCTTCTAGATAAATTCAGAGATGAGATGGAGTGTAGGTTGTTTCTTGTTTAGTTTTGCTTTTTAGAAGAAAAATTTAGATTGGAAACCAACTCTTGAGGAGTAAAACCTATTTCTGTTAGGCACATAGATCCTGAGCTTTTCTACAAATACATGGCATTAAATATCTGAGAACATTATAATCTACTAACACTTAATGTTTTCTGCATACACAGAAAGTAGATTCCAGAGAACTGGTCAAATAGTGTTCAATGCATACTCACTGAAAGGCAGTGGAAATCAAACCTTTTCTGTGCTAGAATATTATACAGTTTTATTTTTGCTTCGTTTTAACTTCAAGGACTGCTTTGTATTGATACAGTTATTTGCTGTTCCACTTTGGAAAGAGAAAATATCTTACCAATATATATCTGGTTTTACAGGGACTGTGCTGAGACCTTTACTGGTGTAATAAATTCAAGCATAGTTGAATTATAAAGCAGAAGAAAACTTTTCTAATGATTTCATTCTTTTATGACGCTTGAAAAAGTGTTAATGCATAATTTGTTCCGATAAGAAAGAGCTGTATAGAGGATATATCTGAAGGAGAGACTTTAAATAAAACAGAATAAAACCTAGATATTTTGGCATTAAATTAACTACTGCTCTTATGAATGTGTACTTAAGCAGCAAAGCATTTAGTTTAAATTCTTTAAGATCATTTTCTATTCTGGGTGGAAACTGGAAATAGTTTTCATGGTAGTTTAAAGCTCTGTCAAGAACCTGAAGAACAACATTAAACTTAAACTATCTTAAGATTTATCTGAAAAATGATTTTCAGTCAATTTGACTTTAATTGAAAAACTTTAGAAAGAAAAAGCAATATCTTCATAGGATATGACTTTTCTGATGCAGCACATCTGAAGTTTAAATGTAACTTTAGACATCCTCACATACAGCCTCAAAGTCAGAAATACTCTCCGTCTTTCAGAAGTGTTTTCAAGTTCTATTTTTATCTGTAGCAATAGATTAGGCTTGTTCTTTGCAGATGCTGAATTCTGCAAGATGAACACACAAATTCAGAGAGTTTGAGAATACACCTTGTGATGTATTCTTCTATTTTACCTCCTCAACTCAAATATACAATGATGAGAAGGTGATTATCCAGTTACTTAATCAGACTTGGATTAAGGCAATGGAAAAATGGAAGAATAACAGGGGAGAATACTCTAAGGAATATAAGTTTATCTCCTTTTTTTTGTCTTTGAATATTTTTTTGATCAGAAAAAACTTTTAGCTTATGACAAATAAGGCAGTTTATCTTCATATGACAGCAGGCTTCCAGAGAGTTTCAGATCAGACATAGTGGAATAGTGCAGGTACTTTTTATTTCTTATTTTAGATTCAAAGGTAATTTTTCTACAGGAGATCTAGGGAAAAGGTAGCATACTGTATTTTTTTTGTTGCTCCTACAAAACAGTTTTATCAGTAGTCAAAGCTGCAGATGTTCAATTTTGGCATCTTCTAATCTTCCATTTGTGATACATTGTGCTGAGAGTACTCATTCAGAACCAGAGTGTGTCTAAAGGGACTGTATAGAGCAGATGATATGAATTAATAGTTTTTTGTGGCTCCTAGGTAATAGGAAGAGAGTGATAATGCTAGAGAGGAGTAGCAGTAAAGGAGATATCATCCTTTTAACAGTATATAAGTTACTCCTCTACTACATTCCTCATGTATGGGAAGTTCTTCACCCCTGTTGTTTACACTTGTTTCTAGTGGATAATCTCTTTTCTAACACTTCAAACATTGGCTATGCAAAACTGGGAGACCCTGGTAAAAGGTGAGAAGACGTAAGAAGAGGTGAGAAAGGTAAAGGTGAGAAGAGTTCTAGAAAAGTGACAGGCTAAAGTAGCTTCTAGGATGCAGTAATTTTCTTTTGGTTTACAACACTGTCAAGAAGGTCCTTTTTGAATACACACTGCAGTCAAATGTCTGATTTCTTAAGGGTAAGTAAGTTATCATTCAAGGTGGGCATAGCAAGATGAAAGTTTAAGCTGTGCAAATGAAATTGTGTAGCCCTGCTGTGCTGAAGTCTTACTCAGCTGTAGATCAGCATACAAATGAGAGTTTCTGTCAAATATGAGAGTGTTATTACAAATGAAGACAAAACTTATATATATCTGAGGCTGTATCAGGGCATGGTATCTTAGGCTACAATATTGATGAAAACAAGAAAAGAGGAAAGTTTCATAATTCTTTCATTTACCCTTCATTATTCTCAAGCATACTTAAGGGTATTGGTTATAGTACTGTCCAAACAAACAGTGACATTATTGTGTCATTGAACTGTCAGAGTTTTATGACATATTCTCACACTGTCAGTATTATGTGAGACATTACAAAGCCATAGAATTGCTCAGGTTGGAAAAGATCTTAAGCATCATCAAGTCCAATCACAACCTAATCATACTACCCTAACTCTAATAACCCACCACTAAATTATGTCCCTGAGAACCAGATCCAAATGGTCTTTAAACACATTCAAGGTGGTGACTCAACCACCTCACTGGGAAGTCTATTCCAGTGCTTAACCTCCCTTTCTAGCTGCTGCATAGAGTTCAGTTTTTAGTTTTAAATTCCTATATACATCTTCAGTAGTTTTCATCTTATTTAAAAATACCTTCCTGAACTGTTTTTTAAAAAGGAAGAACTGAAAGCTAATTTAGAAAGCTGCCTCTCTAGAAAACTCTTTGCCATAAGATTTGCAGCTCTATGCACAGAGTGCATACTACACACTACATACTACAAAGCAATAACCAGCCCTTTTTGTTTGAGTGGAATCTCAACTATGTTATTCCTCTTTCTTAAAGTAACATATCTATGTTTGTTCTATAGCAAACCTATTTGTTTGCTTATCATTTGTTAACAAAAACCACAGTAACACAACGAAAAAAAAACTAACAAACCATAAAAATACCATTCATACACGAGGATAAGTGAGCCTATTCATTCAATTGTGCTACCCTGCTGGTCACAGAGCCGCCAGATATTTTAATATTAATTATGCACCTGTAATGTTTCTACTAATCTTCCTTACAGTTACTGGACTTGTTCTATGTTCTTCCAGCACAATTGATCAAAAGATCTCTGGTTGGAATGCAAGGAGATACAAACGCTCCTTTGACTTGAATTATGCAGAATTCTATGCATTTTTTTCGTATACTCTTTTGCCCAGGCAAAAAGGTGCTGAAACGCTTGCATAACCAAACCTGAACAACAAAGAATAAAATGGTAGTTACACTCCTAACCACTTCAGTCTTAAATTGTTTTTTTTATAACCTTATACCTATACTGTATATATTGGCCCTCACAAAAATTACTTCTATTTGCCTGTATATACTTGTTGACTTAAAAAAGAAAAAAAAAAAAAAAAAAAGCACTCAAATGTAGAGAATAAAGTATTGTGATGAATTAACCTCTCATAAACATCTGAACAAGAAATTGAAGGCTATCTTCCTTACAAATGCTCAGCTGAGCACAGTGCCTCCTGATTGTCAAGATCAATTGCTTAGAGATTAGTAAAAAGCAGATTAGAGTGGATAGCTCTGTAGTGAATAGACTAAACCTGCATTCTTCCTTCACCACTTTTGGAAAGATGTTCCAACAGTCTAACCACTGCGACCTGCTCTTACATGAAAGCTTTCCATTGGCCCTATTTACATCTTCAGTAATGTACAGTACTGTTTTTTCCAAAACAGACACTTAAGGTTTCACAAGTGTCCTTCATATTTCCACACTCTTTTACACAGTTGTGGAAACAACTTTGAACTCCAAAGGTACCAATATTGGTTGTAGTACCTTATGTTCAACACCTGACATTTTCTAAGTACATCTGCTGTTGGAGACATTCAAATGCCGGTTGGCACAATCTAACTTTCTTATTTGCAAGTTCATAAAATGAAGGAAATAAAATCTAACTCGTGATCGTAGTTGAATTTTTTGTGCTGTAGATTGTAATGATGATGTTCAGTTTTAGAAGCACAACCAAGTATTAATCAATCCAAACAACTCAAAAATAAAAACGTTTCACACGGTGTATTTGGACAATATGGACATGATCATTGTTGTTCTAATGGTTACATAATTGGTAATATCTTACAATAACATATTACAATGCCTGAATTCAATATTAATCAGAAATTAGGGATATTTTATCTACCAGATTGCAGATTTCTCTTGGCAGTCTTTGTTACAAATTTCTCAAAGCTTTTTTTATTTTTTTTGTAGGCAATCTTTTTTTAAATTGCTTTCTATTGTTACCAGCATTTAAGGAAGCTCACCAACAAATATTTGGGTTTCAATTTGTTAGTTTTTCCTCTGGTACAATTGGAATGCCAGTTGGAGCTCCAAAATCTTGGTGATTGGTTTCTGTCTTTATGAATATTTAAATTTCATGATTACAAGTACTTCATCAAAACAACCTCTTCTTTTCTCATTGAGCTGACCAAAAGTAAGTAAGTAAATAAATGAGTAGAAAAAGCAGACACCACAAGTACTGAATGTGCTTCCAAATTTCAAAATGATTCCTTTTTAAGTTGTGAATTTGGGAAAGAGTCAGGAATTTATTTTATTATGTGATTTCAACTCTATCCCAGAACTTTGCATGAAACTTGCCTATGTTGTACAATAGATTCCCATTCACCATTTACAATCTTTGCTGTGTGCTAAGAAACTGTCTTAAATAACTTCATCTGGCAGAACCAGTGTAAAATACATTTAGCAGTTTCTAGGCAATGATGATGTCTCAGGATGATTTGCAGGGAAAAGGATTGTAATTTGTCAGAATGTTTTCATCTCGATGATAGATAAACATAAAAACTGATTGAGTAGCTGTTAATTAAAAGCAATCAAAGCTCATGTGCTTTGTCAACAAAGCATTTTGTGTTTTTCAACAAGAAACTTAGAATGACAGCTTGGCTGTTTACTTGATTCCTTAGTTTTTCATTAATAATGTTGTACTATATTTTGCCATTTTTACCGGAGCAAATGTATAAGGAAATATCTTTCAACGTTTCTGAGGCATCACAGATTAGATTGTATAAAAGTTAAATGGCTGCTAAGCATTCCTTATGCAAAACAGTCAGTATAGCTCTTTGTAATGTTTCTTCATCAAATCAGATTTCTCTGAAAATTAAACACAGTGGATTGTACACATATCTAGGGATAAAATCTCTTTAGTTCGGTCATCAGGGGAAATGTAAAAGCAGTATAAATATTTCCTTCCATCATTTATCAAAAAGCTTTTGAACTTAAAAATACTTTCCTTTGCATTGACAGTTAAATTATTTATTTTCCTAATTACAACAGTTAAAATCCCAAACAAAACTAAAAAAAATATTCAAAGTTCCAGAAGTCATGCCGAATGCAGGTTATTGTTTACGTTGAGTTATTAAATTCAGAATTTGAACTGAATTATCTGTTTGGGGAGCTATGTGAAATGAGGAAAGTGCCATGTGATACAAATAAAATGAACCATAAATGGAACACTTCATTTTCTCAAAATGACACATTTAGGGAAAGAGAGCAGAAATACTGTTGAAAATCAGCACCAACTCTACATTTCCCTTTACAGATACGTTGCTTGCCTTTATCTCTGTAGGAATGGCTTGCTTCCTCCAACACAACATGAAAGGGTAGCAATTATAAGCCTCTGATAACAGCCTTTTTTTTTTTTTTTTTTATGCAGTCTGATTTGCTTATTTCATCGGTGTAAATGAAGGGTTAGTCAGGCTAACAAATTTTTATCTATGCCTGTTTTTCACACTCAGGTATTTTTTACTCATCTTTGTGGTCACTTTTTTAGAAGCCTCAATCCAAGGTCTTCCAAACCATCAATCTGCATCTGCTCTGGGATTCTTAAGTCCTTTTGCTTTCCCTATACTTGTCCACTAGTCTGTCTCATACTCTTGCACTGCTGTCTGGAAAGCCTATGATTTCTCATCAGCCTACAAAGGCAACAAGGTACACCTACCACACTCAACCAAGAAGAGTTTGTCTTAACTGTGCCATTTTCTTATCTTCTATTGCTAGTGTGAGTGGCAGAACTAGGAGGATTGTCTGACTGGGAACTTGAGATAAATAAGTTTGGAGGCAGAAATCTTGAGTGGAAACTAATTTATAATGGGTTAATTAACTGTTGAGCCACAGAAAAAAAAACTGCTGAACGATGTCCTGAGGAAATTGTGTAAAAAAGAAATACTTGTGGTGGGTGTTTAATTACTTTGCGCCATCAGGAGATAGATAAGAGGCTGAATCTGTTTCCTTTATGTTTTCCTGAGTGCCACTATCCTTCTTCCTCTTTCCTTTCCTTATTGAATGGTTAATGAAAACAGACAGCTAAATAATTGTATCAGGCAGGGAGAAGCTTGCTCTGTACCAGAATTTTTTAGCATAAGAGTCCAAGAACTTCTTAAACTGTTGTCTCTTTGCTCTTTTGTGGGTGTGTAGATGAGCTTTCATCATGTAATGTGACAAGAATTACTCAAGAAATGGATTTCATTCCATGAAATTACTCATGTCTCCTAGTCTAGGGAGTAGAGGACATTGCTATGCAACAGAATTTGGTATTGCTTCTGTGCCTCACTGGATAGATCTGTTTCTGTGCTTATGTTCTCCTCTTTGAAATTTAGACATGCAAAAATTAACCTTTCATCTGGAATTACTCTTTGCCAAGAACAGAACTGCTTTAATAGACAAATAACGAATTTCACAGTAATAAGCACTAATGACTGCAAACACACAAAGAAATTAGGTTTAATTAGTGCTCTGAGCAAGTCATTACCATTTTAAAGTAGTGTAAAAGATACAACTTAAATAATTAGTTTATGTACTAATAGCCTAGTGATGACCACATCTTGTATCTGTTTGTTCAGGGGAGGCTGTCAGCATATCACTGTACATTGTAACTCAGGCAGTGTGCAGATTCATCTG
Organism: Lagopus muta; assembly: GCF_023343835.1. Lineage (NCBI taxonomy): Eukaryota > Metazoa > Chordata > Aves > Galliformes > Phasianidae > Lagopus > Lagopus muta. The sequence continues at coordinate 73,395,272 of NC_064434.1, forward strand.
GGTCATCCCAGGTCAGATGACACCACATACACTCAAAACAGATGCAGAGAATGCTGTGTCTTGCAAAGTCAAATATTTTTGTTTACAGATATTTTGGAAGGGAGAGGAGAAGAAAATGTGTGTACATATCTTTCCTGTTGCAGTTTAGTACAACAGACTGTTGTACTTCTGTGATCCTAGTGTTGCTGGTGGCTAAAGATCAGTTGTAAACTGGAAAATGCACTCTCTCCTTTTTCTGCTGCTGTTGTAACAGCAGTGTTTGGCAGAAGGACAGGGTGGACAGATGGGAGAGTAACCTCCTATATTGTCTTGCCCAAATTCATAAGATTCATCTGACAGAACCCTCCACAACTCTGATTATTAATACAATATGGGGTTTGAAATCACTCAGAAATTCAAAATATTCTGCTCAGTATGTCCATTTATTATTTTTCCATTTATTCCCTTTCATGGTAGTCATCAATGTGTTGCAACAAGATAAAAATTGTTGAAGTTTCTAAACTAATTAATTTGAACTGTTTAAATCAAAACTCTGGGAGAGTCAAGCTTGCCTATTTTTCATAGATATATCCTAATAATTCTTTTTATTTATTTATTTTTATTTTATATATATGTCAAATTGAAGAATTCCTTTAGTACACGGTTTGATGGGGACAGGTCTGTTTTTCTGGTTACATGTCTGAAGAAATAAATAAGCAGTAGGATATGTCAGAGACAGAATGCTTTGTTTATTTTGTGATTTAACTTTACCAAGAATTAAAATACTGAAGTAGAAGAGAGAACCAGGAGTTGTCAATGAAAATGACAAGACAAAGGAGGACTTCTAAAAGTGACAGCAAGGAAACAGTTTTAATGAGAGAAAAAAAGAAAACGAAAATCGGGCAATGATTGTATTGTGCACACTATAGAGAACAGTTTTTAAGGAAAGTACATTTCTGAAAATACAAAGACAACTGACAGTCCATACAGACTAACTTGAGTGGATTCTGTGGTTTGGAGGAGAAGAATTCTTACAGATTTCAAGAACAAAAGTGGGACTTTGAATCCCATTGGTAAATGCCTAAAATAAAACTGGAGATATCTCCAGGGGAAATAATGCAGAATTAGCAGTGAAAGATAAAAGATGAGATGACACTTCTATAGGCAAATTGGAGCTGTGCTGATACAAGTTACTAAAGGTAAAAAATAACCTGTGACAGAGTAAGGGCCAAAAGTATAAGACTGTATGAATGGCTTAACCTACAGTAAGACAAACTGGTCTAATTGAAGCAACCCTTGCAGCAGAGCCTTCTGAGTGAAAAATGTACTCATCAATGTATAAGGGAAACTTGTCAGATTTCTAAATATGTGCCAGACAGTTTTCTTTTTTTCTCCTTCAGATCCTAATAGTCTGTGGGAGATTTTCCCTGGTGTTACATTTAGAGCCTGCTGTGCCTGTTCATACATCCCTATGTGGAGAAGATGCTGAGGAGAGAAAATAAATGTGGGTGGAAGAGAAATCAGGAGAGAAAACGTTTCTCTGAGGTAAGAAAATAACATTCCAAGGTGATGAGAAAAAATAAAAAATAAAAAGAAAGAAAGAAAAGGAAGAAAATATAGTAGAGCTGAAGAGATACAGTATGTCAGGTAACACTAATGAAATGCTCTGCAACAAAATCTATTTGGCCTGGTGAGTTGGTCCAAGGTAGCAGAGATGCAGGTGCCATCATGTGTTGCTCAATAAGGCTGGCGTGACCTGTGGGGATGAGAGATTTCCTGTTCAAAGCAGGCTGGATGTGGGATTTCAGCCTCAGATACATGATATTTGAAAGACCAAAATGTTTACATAGGTATTTATGGGTGTACATTACAATTACTGAAAAACATTAAACACAACATTGAGAGATGTTGCATTTCAGTGAAACTCAATTTCGGCTTTACAAATAGAACTAAAGGACTGTTGAAAATATAGTAGATGTTCAGAAATGACCCTTCATTGACCTTCTATTCACTGATCTGAAATGGTGATAAAATACAAAACTGTAAATGAGTTGGGCTCAGGTCTCTCATTGTAGGGACAAAAAATCGAGACAGAATCATCTCAATCAAGTAACTAGGGGAAAATATTTTTCACTATATTTAATAGGAGAATTTCAAAGCCAAGGAGTTTGTAGATTGCAAACAACAGTTGAACTACATCTGACCCTAAAGTTTACAAGCCGTACCATCTGAATATAAATGTGGATAAATCTAGGTCCAAGAAAAACAGGACAGAGTTTTCAGCAGTTTTCAGTAGATTAGCTAGATGATAAAACTGTGGTTCAACTCGGAAAGCAAATGGTATCCTGGGCTCCATCAGAAGAGGGGTGGCCAGCAGGGACAGGAAGGTTATTGTTCCCCTCTACTCTGCTCTTTTGAGGCCCCATCTGGAGTATTGTGCCCAGGTCTGGAGCTCCCAGTACAAGAAAGACAGAGAGCTGATGGAGAGGGTCCAGAGGAGAGCCACAGAGATGATCAGGGGACTGAAGTACCTCCCCTGTGAACACAGGCTGAGGGAGCTGGGCTTGTTCAACCTGGAGAAAAGAAGGCTGCAGGGTGACCTATCTGCAGCCTTTCGGTACCTAAAAGGAGCCTACAAACAGGAGGAGAATCAACTCTTTGAAAGGGTAGATAATGGCAGGACAAGGGGAAATAGTTTTAAGTTGAGGGAGGGAAGATTTAGGTTGGATGTCAGGGGGAAGTTCTTTACAGAGAGAGTGGTGAGGTGCTGGAACAGGCTGCCCAGAGAGGTTGTGGATGCATCATCCCTGGAAGTGTTCAAGGCCAGACTGGATGGGGCCCTGGGCAGCCTGGTCTAGTATTAAACATAGAGGTTGGTGGCCCTGCATGTGGCAGGGGATTTGAAGATTCATGGTCCTTGAGGTCCTTTCCAACCGGGGCCATTCTGTGGTTACTGTCCTGCAAGTAATGCAACTTTCAGTACAGCATCCTTCCTGTGGTCCTGGATGTTTCCAACTGCATAAGATAACATTTGTTTACTTAGTTCTCTTTTTTATGTAATGCATTGTTTCCAATGCAAAGGAGCAGATCCACTCTATTCTTGAGTGTTTTTCTGTTATGTTACTTTCAGTAACTTGTCTCCTGTTTTCATTTATTTATTTTCATCTCCAAAATTAATTCAATCCATGCTGGAAATTTTCCAAACTGCTCTGCCATTTGTTTTTGCAAGTGATTATATGAACCAGTCAATTTTGGCAGAAAAAACATGAATGTTTAAAAAAAGAATGTTTTGGAGCACTGCAGTTCATCTGAGTGTTTGCCTGGAACTTACTAGAAATAAAAATCTGATCCAGAATTTTTACATTCAGAAATCTGTGAAATTTATCAAACACTTTGGCCAAGAGAATGTGACTCCAGTCCAATAAGGCTAGAGTAGCATATATGAAAATCAAAACAAAACACGTAGGAAAACAGCACTTGCATAAACATGTTAATGTATTTATATTCCTAGAACTAGCTCAGCATGAATGCAAACAAAAGACAAAGTGCTAATTTTCAGACAGGGAAAAACTGACTCTCATCTCTTGCACAAGAGGTATCTAATAGCCTAGAGGTCTTGGATCATGTTAACAGGTACTGCTTTTTGATTTGAATAAGATAATGTTTTATTTTAAATTACTTGATTTATCAGTGATCTTGATGAGGGAGTTGAGTGCATCCTCAGTAAGATTGCAGATGACACCAAGTTGGAAGGGACCTTAGTGTACTGATGGGCAGTCAGCTGAATATGAGCCAGCAGTGTGCCCAGGTGGCCAAGAAGGCCAATGGCATCCTGGCTTGTACCAGGAATGATGTGGTGAGCAGAAAAGGGGAAGTCACTCTGCCCCTGTACTCAGCACTGCTGAGGCCCCACCTTGAGTACTGTGATCTGTTTTAGGCACCTCAATACAGAAAGGACACTGAGGTGCTGGAGCAGGTCCAAAGAAGGGCAACAAGGCTTGTGAAGGGCTTGGAGAATATGCCCTACAAGGGGAGACTGGAGGAACTGAGGCTGTTTAGGCTGGGGAAGAGGAGGCTGAGGGGAAACGTTATTGCTCTCTTCCAATACCTGAAAGGTGCTGGGGGAGTCTGTTCTCACAAGAAGAAATGGCCTTAAGTTGTGCCAGGGAAGGATAGGTTGGATATGGGGAAGAACTTATTTACAGAAAGGGTTGTTAAGCACTGGAATAGGCTCCCCAGGGAGGTGGTTGAGTCATTCCTGAATGTGTTTAAAAATCATCTGAAGGAGGTGCTTTAGGGACATGATTTGGCAGTGAGTTGTTAGTGTTAAGGTAGCGTGGTTAGGTTATGGTTGGGCTTGATGATCTTGAAGGTCTTTTCCAACATGAGTGATTCTATGATTTATACTAAATACTTGCTTTACTGTATTCCAGCACATCAACACTATAGAAATAATCTCTAAAATCTTATAGATATTATAAATAACGATCAGAAACCTTGATCAGGAGGCAACTAGGAAAACTTCATACTTTGTGATTTTGCATTTACTGAGCTGAGTTATAACTAATACAGTCCTGATTGCTCCTTATTTCAGAAAATCATAAAGGCTGGATTCATTTATCCTTTACTGCACCACCAGATACTAAATCTAGGATTTGTTGGAGATCAGAGGATGATGGATCATTTTGAGAGCTAACATCAATTAAATAGAAATTTATCCTTTTTTCCTATCTCTGCCCCCTGTGTGTTTTATGTCTACAACCTACATATATGAAAACCAAAAAAGTGATGCAGAAGCTGATGGTTTCCTGAGTGATTGCTCTATTTAATTATCCCTGTGATTGCATTCCTACAAGATTTGTAAGCTTGTTAAATATTAAAATTTGAGAGTAATATTCATATCTTAACATGATTTACAAATAGTAAATTCCATGTAAGTATTAAATTCAGAATACTTAGCCAAGTACTTCAATGAAGATATAGTTACTAAACTTAGTTATGAAATTTATTCCTGGTAAAGTCAATTGGCAAATTTAATCAGAACTTTAATCAACTTTTTAGTGATTTTGCACTTGTCTTGCACTTGGCAGAGCAAAGACAGTCTGACAAATTGTATAATACTGTAATTAATGACTTTACTAGAAGAAAAGGTACCATGAAAAATTAAACATGCATCTTTAATCCTGATTTTCTTAACTTTTTTCTATCTGCTTTTGCATACTTGTGGTGTTCTCCCACTACACACTCTAGTATGCACGCATGAGACAGATACTTATAGCTGGTCTATTAAGCTGCAGAATGTGAGTAGTCTGTGCAGGCTATAGGAGGAACCATTGGAGATGTGATCACAAGGCAGCAAAACAAAAATTGTTTGGTCAGTTCAAATGGCAGATAGTGAGGAAGTTATTGAAAATGAATAGTCTCATGTTTTTATACAGAATATTTGGCAAGAAGTATTATACAAACTATTTTTTCAGCACTTAATATATGTAGAGTACCATGAATGAAGTGTAAATTACTGCCAGACAATCAAAAGAATGAACATATAGTAATGGCATATGTAAATAAAGCAGATTGTAAGTTGTTCTTAAAGATACACTGAGAGTAGCGGGAAATAAGTTCTTGTATTGCTTGCTGTATCTGATGTCATTTAAATATGTCTGAGATTTCTTTTCAGTTGATATGCATGTATACTTCAGAGCTGCCACAGAGATTGACTCTTGGCAAAAAATGGAACAGATCATCAGGTGCTAAAGAACAGTAAATTCTGAATAGCTATTTGTCTATAAGAATCTTTTGCAGTTGCAGACATCACAATTAAAGTATTGTTGAAGAAAAGTGTGTGTGATTAAGATAGCCAAATGTAATCATAGAATCATAGAATGCTTTTGTTGGAAGGGACCTAGAAGATCACCGAGTTCCAACCCCCCTGCTATAGAGGGTCCCTCTAGACTTGGTTGCTCACAGCCCCATCCAGCCTGGCCTTGGATGCTTCCCGGGAGGGGGCATCCACAACCTCACTGGGCAACGTGTTCCAGTGTCTCAGTACCCTCACAATAAAGAATTTCTTCCTAATATCTAATCTAAATCTATTATCTATAATATTCATTTTCTTTTCCAAAACTGTAGCTACATCAAGTGTGAGAATCAGTATGCATTGCTATCTTTAGTAAGGTGTTAGCTTATTATCTTTAATAATAGTAATAATAATAATTATTATTAATTTATAGCTGCACAATACACTAGTCTAAGTAATTTAAAATTAGCATTTATATATACTGGATTTTCATTAATACGTTGATATGACAAAAATTTCTACATGAACCCAGAGCTGAACTCAGTCGTATAGAAAACTGAGTGATAGTAGTAGCAGGATCATATATATGTGTATCAAATACTGTAGTAAGTTCCATCATTTATAAAAGTGCAGGAGATTCACACCATTAAAACATGATTTTTAAACCTAGAAGGTAATAATAGATGGAGTTAATTTGAGGGATTTGAATTCAAGTTTAAATTAGTAAATATATTAATCATAGTCAAGCTGGTTGCTGTTCTGTATTGGAGACTTTAGGGAAAGAATTTTTCCACCTACATCGGTTCTAAACTAATGGCTGTGTTGATTCTGCCTGTTCAAAATTTTCATTGCCAAAAGGCTCACTCCTTTTTTGTCAGATTTTCGGGAAGACAAGAAAATTTTTTAGCTGTTTTTCAAGGGTATCTACCACTACAGAGCTGAGTAGGAGGACAGAATTACTAGATCACAATAACTTTTTTTTTTAAATCTTTTTCTTGATTTGTAACCTTTAATCACAGGAGAAATACTGATTGCGAGATAGTGTTAATATTAGGACAACTTCAGATAGTACTTTATACTCAAAATGCATTTACTCTTTCACAGAAAATTCAACCTGGTTATAAATCTGCTATGATAGCAACATTTTCCTGAAAATTATTTCACTTCTTCCTTTATCTAGACGTGCTGAGATTACTACCTTGTCAACTACTTCTGTCTCATAGGAAGTTATGTCACTAGTAACTATTGCATACCTTGTGCCAACAAATGTCTCAGAAAAGAAAATAGTTATGTAAAGTGCAGATGACCTAGCAGCAGTAAGCAAGAAGTAAAACAACAAGGCTGTGCGTGTGTGAAATAGCATTATAGACCTTCGGTTTTGTATGTACTCTTTGAATTCTAGGAATATCTTTTCCATTTCATTCTAGATATCAAAGGTAAATTTGACGAAAGGAATCTTCTTCAAGACAGGAAGAGCCAATTGCTGTCATAGAGACCATTAAACACCACCTGTGAGCATTTTATTTACCAGGCAAGCTTCAAGGGTTTTCTGCATTGTGAAGTGGTAGAAGTGCTTAGGGGATAGTGTTGGGGTTTAATGGACTGATTCATTAGCTTTCCATGGTTTGAAGGTTTGACTGTAAAGGTACATTACTAAACAGAACTCCTGAACACAGGAAGGTGATGACCATAGAAAACAGTAATTTGCTCTGAGTAACCAGGAAAAACTATTCATTCTTCCTGAAAAACTGAACGTATGATTTAGCACCGTGAAGTACAAATAGATCTAAATTTCATTTGTGTATCTAGATCCTATAAAGCAAGGTTTGCATGAATTCACAAGGAATATTCTGCTTAAGACATTGTATGGCATAATGATTATTTTTCTTTCCAAGAGTCAGAAAAAGATCTGAAGAAGATTCTAAGGTTATCAAACCAGAACTTTCTTTACTTTCAGATCTTGTTAGCAAGGAACAGCTTACACTAAACTATATGAAATAACAACAGGGCTTAAATGTTGAAGGAAAAGACATAGAGATTTTGGAAAGGGTCCAGAGGAGGGCGACTAAGATGATCAGGGGGCTGGAGCACCTCCCCTATGAGGACAGGCTGAGGGAGTTGGGCTTGTTCAGCCTGGAGAAGAGAAGGCTGCAGGGTGACCTCATTGCAGCCTATCAATACCTGAAGGGAACCTACACCCAGGAGGGGAGTAAACTCTTCAAAAGGGCTGACAACAGCAGGACTAGGGGAAATGGATCCAAGTTGAAGGAGGGAAGATTTAGGTTGGATGTTAGGGGGAAGTTCTTTACAAGGAGAGTGGTTAGGCCCTGGAACGGGCTGCCCAGGGAGGTTGTGGATGCCCCGTCCTTGGACGTGTTTAAGGCCAGGTTGGACGGGGTCCTGGGCAACCTGATCTGAATGTGTATGTTTGGTGGCCCTGCTAGGCAGGGGTGTTGGAACTACATGATCCTTGAGGTCCCTTCCAACTCGGGTGATTCTGTGATTCTGTGATTCTGTGTGAAAATCAAACTTACAGCAATTCTTCTCTTGTACACTCTTTTCATTTATGACACCGAAAACTTTGTGTCTTGAACTGTGAAAGAGTGAATTCAGGTGTCATAATGCAGGCAAGATCCAGTGCATAGGAAAGAAAAAAATCACAGTCTTCTGTGGTAAATCCACAATTACAGAATCCATAACAGCTTGGATTTACCTCAACAAAGTCATGAACTGGAGTGTCAGAGATTATTACCTCATGCTGGCATCTTTGCAACTCCAGCAACTGACTTCTGAGATTTGTAATTTGAAGATCAAGCAGAAAATTGTTCATCTGCTGTGAGGATACAGCTAAGCCACAGAATGAAAACTTTCCTCAGCTTGCTTTCTGTGAGCTTAAATTTTTCCATAAGAATTGTACATGCATGTTGTAATAACTCTAAAATATAATTTTTTCCAGCAAATGTGAAAAGTGAATCGTAAAGAAGGGAATGTACGAGGGCAGCTCTGAAAAGATTTTATTATGTTGGCCCAGAGCATCAGATGTGGCTGATGATGGTTTTTCAATAGGCTGAATCTTCCTGCCAATATCCTCTAACACTTTGTTGCCGTGTGACAGATGGCAGCAGAGGAGCAGACTGACAGAATGGCGTCTGACATGGAAGTATGTATGCAGCAAAAGTATGGAATTGAATTCTTCCATGTAGAAAAAAATTGCACATTTTGACATTCACTGACACTTGCTGAATGCTTCTGGAGACTGAAGAGTGAATGTGAATACAGTGAGATGGTGTGTGTGGTCATTTCAGCAATGGTAACAGGGGGTCACCTCTGCTGATGCTGATTTTTCGACTATGGCATAAGGAGTCTTGTTCACCGCTCACAAAAACACATAGCTACTGATGGTGACTATGTTGAAAAACAGTGTTTTGTAGATGATAATTTGCTCTAACAATTAGTGTTATCTTGCTCTTTATGTCTGTTATAATTTCCGTGGAAATAAGTAAGAGGCATTACTTTTAGAGCAAATGGCACATACATAGTTTTAGAAACATAACTTTTGATATTGCTGCTATTTAGTTTTTCTTTATTCCTAAATGCATGTGCATGAAAATTTTAAATTACATCAGTCCAGGCTGAGTGGAAAATCATGCCTGGAGACTAAACAAGCATTATAGTTACCACAGAATGCAGCTTCTTCCTTACCTAGACATGATTGTTCAAAAAGAAACACAATTTTTTGATGGTTGCTGGGTTTTATTTAATTTCAAGGTGCCTTGTAGAGTTTTGCAGTACTTGATCCCAAAATTTGAAAAGCTGAGGTTTAAAATATAAATGATGGCCTTCTCTCTTAATATTTCCTTCAAGAACCATAAGGATGTAATTGGCACATTTATTTCTACAAGTAATGCTTATTTTAGGTCTTGGAAACTGAGCTAGCCACTGAATCTTTTCCTTCCAGCCCCTGTGGTTACAAGAATAATGAAAAATAACTGAAAAGAAAAACTGGAAGAACTCAGTGAAACCGTTTTTGCAGTTGTTGAGCTCTGCTCCATGAATGAGGCTGTCAATAACCTGAATGAGCTTACATCAAAAATAGGTTAGAGAACAATTTGAGCAGGGTAAGTCTTGCAGAGGAATCCGCTGAACAAAGGGAACATTGTGTCTTCTATTAGACTGTATCTTCATTTCTTGGTATTGAGGAGACATAAACCTGTTAGTGTGCATCCAGAGGAGGGCCACTAAAATGATCCAAGGGATGGAATAAGATGGAATGACTCTCCAATGAGACAGGCTGAGAGAGCTGGGGCTATTCTGCTTGAAGAAGAGAAGGCTCTGAGGTGAGATGTAGTGGCCTTTCAGTTTTTAAAGGAGAGCTACAGGAAAGAAGGGGACAGACCCTTTAGAAGGTACTGTGGTGATAAAACAAGGGAAAATGGTTTCAAGCTCAAAGAGGGTAGATTTAAGTTAGATAGAAGGAAAAAGTCTTTTACAATGAGGGTGGTGAGGCAGGTTGCCTGGAGATGTGGTGAATGCCCCATTCCTGGACATTTTCAAGGTGAGACTGGATCAAGCCGTGGGCAACCTGACCTAGCTGTGCATGTCCCTGTTCATTGCAGGGAAGTGGGACTAGGTATCCTTTAAAGGTTCTTTCCAACTCTAAGGATTCTGTGATTTAAAATAACAAGTGAACAAACCTGAAGTATTAACGTGAGATAAATGTAAGAACAGAAAATATTAAGATTTGCACTTTCAGAAAATGTATTTATTTAAACATTTTATATTGTTGCCCTTATTTTTTGAAATAAGGGCACTTTACTTATGCTGTCTTTTATACTTATGGAGAAAGAAGAACAGAGAAAGGACAATGAAACTTTGAGCTTTTGAGCGACTTAAATTTTTAGTTCTATGGATATATTTTTTAAATTACATAAAATCTTTGTTATAAAAGTAAATGATATAAAACTTTTCCTTAAAATTATGTAGCCACTACCAAATAGGAGTCAAGTACCCTTGTGTTAGGGATGTGTAATCCAAAGTGGATAGAGCTGTCTGCCATGCCCAAAAAATGACTTCCTTTTTGCTAAAAATCTGTGCCAACTCCAGGAGTTTTCTTAATAAATTTTTAACAAGCTTTCTAGCTAGACAGAAACAAGGTTAACAAACTTTATGTAAAAACTTAAAGACACCTTCTTGTTGTGGTAGCTCTGTCATAGCTGCAGCTGTTTTCATGAAAACAAATTCTCCCTGGGTTGCTTGTTGAGAACAAGGGAATATGTCTTTATGTTTGTTATTTCTCTGTTTAAATGTTATGTTTAGTGTTCTGGAAAAAAAAAAAAAAAGACTTTTGGACACCAATTCTGTAGATTATTTTTTTTAAGTGATTGTTCACAGTATGCTGACAGGAGGTCATTAACAACCTTGTGTAAAGTTCCTTTCCTTAGTAATCCAGCCTAACCTGCAGCAGGTTTCTCTCTTAGCACCTATGCCCAGAGAATTTCTTACAACTCCGCACCCCAGAGTTTTTATTCTTCCTCAGAGAACTTGTTTTGATTGCTCCCACAAGCATCATCCTATCTGAAGTCCTCCTGCAGTCTGACTTACTGACTACTGCTTTCTATTAATTTAGTCCTTTCACTGAACTTCCAATTACATGTCATGCAATGTTTCTTATACTTCCTGGATTGATGGCTTGCTCTCGTTCACTTAAGGAGACTTCCTTGTTCAAAGTAATAGATTACTGCCTCTTTTTATCAGTTTTTCTATTTTGTTTAGTGAGTGGATCGTTCATTGTTCACTACTGCTAGCTCTTGACCACTTTCTGCCATTACAAATGAGCCTGTGAAAATATTGTTTTTTAATTTCTGCTGTAAAACTAAAATAACTATTAAAAAACTACTCCAATCAAAAAATATTTTCTTCTGTTTGAGGAGAGATCATGATAAGGCATTTAGTTTAATATGAAAACTTTTCAACTTGAAAAGCAAAGTTAATGTGTCTTGATTTGTCAGCCTTCTAAAAGGAGAGAGTTATAGTTCTTCCTTGTTCTAAAAGCTTAATAAGTCACATTGTGAAACACTGTGTGCACAGGATCATGGTGAAGATAATTTTGGTTTGCACTGCAGCAAATATTTATTTTTAGACTGTGTGTATATGTAAGTATGCATGTATGCATAAGTCTATATCTATGTATATATGCATACATAGATATAGACATATGAACTTACAGTTACTTATGTATTATATTATAAGTACCGTTTCATTGCTTATTCATGTGACGTCAAAGCAGGAAGGTTCAGATCACTTCTCTCTCCAGAACAGAATCTCTGTCAACTCAGGAATGCTACCCAAAGCCTTTCCAATTTGGGAAGTGTAGGAGCTGACATCTGCACTTGCACTTGAGTGCTTTGACAAAGGATCCTTAGTAAACGTGGAAGTGTCATTCTTCTGCTTTATAATGTCAGTCAGAAATATTCTCAACTAATGTCATGTATTGAACTGAATTTATTTGCCAATGCTAAGCCCAATACTGCTGCATTGAAACATATCCTCAGCTACTTAAGGTAGAAGTAAGAAGAACCGTCATATTCTGTTATTTATCATTGAACCTCATTAATATCTCCTATTGCTTATTTTGGGAATCCTTTGCTGACCAGTCTTATGCACTCCATATGCTTTCACCCAGTAAACTACCCTTTCTCCTGATTGTGACTATTCCTGTCTGAGTTTTAAGGGTCTTTTCTGGTGGTTAAATCCTAGGTCCACTATTTTATTTGAGCTTTCCCTGTTGTCCATGGTGTTTCTGACTTTGAAGCATCACCCCTTTCAATTTTCCTTCTAACTTCTTTTTCAGAGGTTTCTTCCTCCCTCTGTCCTTAAAACTTTGAGAGTTCTTTCTGAACTTCTCATTTTACCTTCTTCTAAAATGAGTCATTAAACATTGAGATGATTGCTTACTTTTTAATGTACCAAGTGCAATATTTTGTTTAAATATGAAGATCCTTATGTGCAGTGATACTAGAAAATGAGTCATTAGTTTATCTGTTATGTTATACTATTCCTTCAACAGGTTTTTCTCTTGATATGGAATTCTTAGACTTCTGTTATAAATACTGTAAGTGCCTCTCATGTAGTGACAACTAACGGAATGGCATTTGTAGTTCACAGCCATCAAATCTGTGTATTTCATTTCAGTTTATCATTGTTGTTAGATGAAACTATTGAGAAGACTGGGAAATCTGAAAATCAGTGTTTGCACTTATATCTAGGAATGCCACTCAAAATATTCCTGCAAATGAGTTTATATAACTTTGGTGACAAATAGTTCTTTAAAAAAAAAAAAAAAAAAAGTACTTAATTAGAAGGGAATAGTTTTCGTTTTTGGTTTGCTTCTTGATTCAGCAGCACTTGTTGTATTCATCCAAGGATAAATTCCTTGTTTTCTGTAAAAATTATTCACAATTGGTGCTATTATATAAACAGCCCTGTGAGATAATTTGAGGATATCTTCTATTTCATTTATCACTTAGTAGAACAATAAATTTTTCCAAACTGTCAGGCTTCAGACCTTGGAAGTTATAGTTCTGCATGTAATCCTTAACATCCCATTCATGAATGTAATGACTGCCTTTTATTCATTTTAAATGACAAGATTAACATCTGTCAGCTACCATTCTTTCTTCTTTTTCCCTTACCTTAAACATGTCTCTTAAACGGTTTAATTGAGATCAGTTGGAACAATGGCAGAATGAGGTGCAATTCAGTACAATGTGAGAACTGGAGTTGATACATTAAAGGATAATGAGACAATTGACTTCTCTGAACACCTGTGCACCAGAGAGTAAAAAGTGTCAAAGAGCCCTCCCTTCTTCCTCTTCTATGGCTGCTAATCAAATTGTACAGAATTGTGTATAAACGCAGTTAAAACAAGTTGACAATTATACAGTATGGAATGCTTTCTCCGCGGCAGCCTGGATTGTGTTCAACACATAATTTGGCTATATCCTGTGTGGTAGAAGAGAGGAAAAGTCTCGCTCTTCTTCCTAAGAAAATATAAATGACCTTGACCTTATATTGTTTAGGTTTTCCAGCGTTCCTGTAATGCTGATCTGTGCTCTGTAAGAGCCAAGACAGTATTCTATGCTGTGCTTAGCCTTTTTGTATTATAGATATATTTCCCTGTTTTTATGTTCCTTGCTGCTTACCCTTTCTTAAAAAAAAAATTGTATTAACAAAAAAAATCTGCAGTAACCAAAGTTTTACACAAGCTGTGTTACAGTGTCAGAAGAAATGTTGTTAGGATATAAACATTGATTGTATATTATATAAATAAATTTACATTTTGCAAGTGTGTTTTCATAGGAAATAACAATTACATATTCACAGATGAAAGGAGTGAAGTATAGCAGTGAGTGTGGAGTAGGGCACTATTAGAGGTAAGAAGAGTAGATTTTTGTCCTTGGCACTTGCTCAAAATAATTTCTTTAAAACCTCGCCTGCTATTTGTCAGGGTGTTTACTATTAATAAGCTAAGGCAATATTTTTCCTTCCAATAGTCACTGAATTTCAACATGAAGCAGTACTGTGTCAAAAAGTCTCCTTGTTGAGGAAAGTTGCTTTCTTTTAGGTCCCAAGTAGAGGCATCCACACATGCAGAGAACCACTGCATGGAGGAGGGGAGGAGCAGCACCACTGCATTAACTTCAAAGGCTGTCCTGAGTGCACAGTGTGCAACTCACCCTTTTACAGGTGACCTTGTCCACATTATGTATCCTGGACTGCAGTCATAAAAAGACAACTGTTAAGATCAAGTCCTTATCAGCATCACATTCTGTATATAAAGGTAACAAATCAGACATAAAAAGTGTCTTGGGCATTCAGATATTCCTTAGTTATCTCTCTGCGCAATCTAAGCCCCGCAAACAGAATTTTTTAATGTTAAATAAGTGTTTGTCTAGTGTCTTAGTACTTGCAGATCTTAAACAAGGCACAAATTTTTTAGTGTTCCTATAGATCTCATCAAATTTACTAAACTTTTTGGAGCAGATTCTCTAGCTTGCACCATAGACAAATCACAAACTTACTTTGCTACAGCACCTGCTTTAAATAGTGACCTATGCTTCGGTATGTTATCTATACAATTTTGAATCAAAGTCAGAAATGTAACACTTAAAATATTTTCATATTATTGAGACATCTGGCTACAGACCAAGGGAACAAAGAAGATTAAAGCAAAGTTACAAGTCAGTCTTTCTTTTGTAAACCTGAATAATCTGTTGCTTGGATTTTTGCAAATGAAGAGCCTATTGAACTTGAATTTATGTAATGTAAGATGAATGTGTCCTAAACTATATAGGTATAGAAAACTAGAGAGGCAAGTGTGCTTAGTGGAAGCTGCTCACTTTCAGTAGTTAAAAATACATATTTTAACAGTCATTTGTACCAATTTTAGACCACCTTGAGTGGGCTCTGAGTAATTAATGTGTTGGAGTGTGCAAGTCAGAAAGAGAGCTATTGTGTTCTCAGTGCTGATCTGTGAAGAATTATATCACTGAGTACTTAGATTAGCTCTCTTACCTAGAAGTCTGCCTGAAGTTCCAAACTCACCTTTTCTGCACTTTTATTTCATTATAATGGCTTAATCCATTTACTTGAGATCTGAATAAATGAACTGCTCAAGCATGTATTTTGAGCCCACTTCATTTATTATTTATAGATTCCCTACTGAACAAGTTATGAGCATAGTATTTTCCAGATCTGTTTCTTTAAATTAGTGAAAATGTGGTTGTTCCATCTTATTTTTATCATCAGAAAAACGTTTTCCAAAGTATAACACAGTAGAAAATGTCATTTCTTTCCACTGAAACATTTCTCAGAGGGTAACATTCATTTTATCCACCCAGAAGAATATGTAATAGGACTTTTCAAAGTTTTGACAGTTTGGGAATTTATCCACAGTACATTTTAAATGTCATTTTGTTCTGAGAATAACATCCCATCATGTTCACCTTTAATTATAACCTTCATTGTGAGGAAGAAATAGTATCAATCCACAATGGGAGCAATGATTCCAGAATTTATTTTTCTATTTTCAATTTGTTTGCTTTTATGCAGAAACCCTCTAAAATAAAACATTTACATGGAAGATTATTCTGTGAGAAGATATGAAATCCGCCACAGTATCAGCTCCAAGACATAAAGCCTCCAAAACAAATTTGATTTTTGTTATGCCAAGTAATCTCTGTGTTCACTTCTGTTCTGAGTAACTGAACAAGATGATGAAACAAAAGCCAGGATTTCTCGTGGAAGTACATGCAGAATGGGAAAGAAAACTCTTGGTCATACAGGTAATATTAGAAAAATGCTCTCAAAAGAAGTGCAATAATCATATCATGCCACAGCTCTTCAGAGAAACCTCAACATTTCTGTTAGGCTGATTAAATTTCATACAGTGGCTGCTCCTAAGGCAATGCCTCCCATTTTACAGTGTTTGACCATGACAACAGAGGCAGATGTTGGTAGTATGGCAGGAGAGGCTGAACCTTCCCACCAGTGTTCCAACACATGTTGTTGTCATGCAACAGAGGGATAGTCTGACAAAATTGTGTCTGGCATGAAAGTGCATACGAAGCAAAATTGTGGAACTGAATTCCTCTAAGTGGAAATAATTGCACCCACTGACAGTCATTAACAGTTGTTGAATGTTTATGGAGACCAAAGAGTGGATGTGTGCACAGTGAGGTGGTGGTGGTACATTACAGTAGTGGTAACAGTGGGTCACCTCTGCTGCTGCAGATTATTATGAGAGCAGCATACAGTTTCTTGTTCACTGCTTGTGAAAATGCACAGCTAGTGGTAGTGACTATGTTAAAAAATAGCTCTTTGTAGTTGAGGATTTGCTCTATCAAGTAGTGTTGTGCTTTTATATTTGTTGTAGCTTCCATGGAGATAAATAAGAGCATTACTTTTGGCTGGTTTAGAAGGAAGGGTTCGTAGTTTAACTACTGCGTGAGATTGAGAGTCTAAACCCGGCTGCTGTGTAATATGCCAAACAGATAACCGGAAAGAAAGAAAATAATTGAAAACAATTCCTGTGCCACTTGGTAAGTAATTAGAAAAGACTAATGTTGCTCAATTTCAATTGCCATTCCTTCAGGAGAAAATAAAGTAAGATATCAACATTGCAACAGCTACTTTTCATCAACAATTGCTCATTTATATAAGTAATGGATATAGAATAATAATTTAATTTCCGGTAGCATCTATCTACTTCCAACAGTTTATACTAACACAATTTTCAATTTACAGAGTAAAGAATTTGTACTGATAATGTCTCTTTTGTAACTAATATACTGATAACCTAGACCTTAGTGCAATGGTTATTCAGTGACCACTTTCTTTTTCAGCATCTCAAATGTGGATTCATATTTAGATCCGCAAGAGCTGTCTCCTTGATCTCTTGCTGCTTTCTCAGAGAAGTTGGTAAGATTTACTATTGCCTTCAGGAACCAAGAGCTTGCTTTTACTTCATTCAAGCTGTGTGTACAATTTTAGTATTTTCTTGATTGCTTCATTGAATTTTAAGTAATTGAATCTTCTGATCTGAGGAATAAATATTACTAGGGAATAAAATCTGCAGATTTTGAACAGCTGAGTAAAAATATATTGCATGTTGAATACAGAATGGATAGTTTACTTATTTGAAGTAGTTTTATTTATTTCACATATTCCAAAATTTGCAAGAGGAGAATATAAAAGATTATGTCTATAATTGCAGCTACCACAACTGATCAATACTCCAGCCCTCCTCTTTTCTCTAGGGCAGAATGTGTGTTAGCTCTGTAGCTGACTGTCAAATGGCCCTTATGTCTGGAACAAAGAATATAAGCAAATAGGAAAGAAATCTGCTGTTCCTGGTATATTTCTACATTCTTAAAATGTGTTTCTTAACTTAGACCTATTGATTTTTAATGTGAGCTGAAATTTTAATGGGGCCCATTAAATCAATGAATTGGGCTTACTGCGCAATACCTGAATGTGAGAAGAACGAAAGTGCAGCTGCAAAATTAATACTGAAAGTATTTAGAAAAAACAGCTATTTAAGGAAGAAAAATTTGCAAAAGTCTTTGTTTGTTTGTTTGTTTGTCACGTTAGTTAATATATTTTTTAGTGGAAAAAAAATATCCAAATCTAGAAGGTACATAATTTTCTTATCTTAAGGGCCAGAAGATATTGAACAGTACCTGATATCATAAGGACCTGTGAAGAGAAAGATTGCAGAAGGGTTACAGCAGTAGTGTGATACTAAAGTACTATGGGTTCTGGAGAAAAATATGAGCTTTCAGTTGTTTTCTGATGGTAAATCAACATTTTTGATGGAATGAAAAAAAAATAGGACACATTTTCCGAGTCATTCTAACAGGATTGTTTACTGTTACAAAGATATTGAATGATCTGAAAATGGGAAGACAGGAACTTTCCTTGAGATTAGCAGAGAATATGAAGAATAAAAAGAAATTGTCCTGGGACTACTTCAAAAATAAGCTGTCACATCACAGTGATGAGAGCTACATTCTCACTTTTGAAGATTATATAAATGTAGCAGATGTGCTTTCTTTTTTGCCTTATTTTAGGAAGAGGCCAATCTAACTTGTCCTTCTGGGACCAAGACATTCATTCTCACTCTTTCTAATTAAGTTATTACATTCAGCTGAAAGAGAGAGTAAAGAAATGGATGTTGATAGCAGTATCTTATAATAGCACTGAATATCTTACATCTAATGACACAATAGAAGAGAGAGACTACACCCAGAGGGACCTGGATATGCTGGATAAGTGGATGCATGAGAATCTAATGAGGTTTAACAAGGCCAAGTAGTAGATATTGCACTTGGGTCACAGCAATCCCACATATGAGTATAGACTGGGAGAAGAAGCCTTTGCAAGCAGTCCTGCAGATAACGACTTGGGGGTCCCGGCGGATGAGAAGCTGGCATTAGCCCACAAGGCCAAATGTACCCTGAGCTGCATCTAGTGGGAGGGGTGGCCCCTTCTATTCTCTGCCCTAGTGAGACTCCATCTCAATTACTGCATCCAAGCCTAGGGCTCACAGTACAAGCGAGATGTAGATGTGTTGGAGTGGGTACAGAGGAGGGCCATGAAGATGATCAGATGGATGGAGCACCTCTTCTATCAAGAAAGGTTGAGGAGGTTGGACTAGTTTAGCCTGTAGACAAGAAGGCTCTGGAGAGATCTCACTGTGGCCTTCCAGTACTTGAAGGGAGCATAGAAGTAGGAGGGGGTCTGAAAGAGATAGGATAAGGTAGAATGGCTTTAAACTAAAAGAGGGGAGACTTAATCTGAATGCTAAGAAGAATTATTATTATTTTTTTATTCAGAGGGTCTTTAGGCACTGGAATAAGTGGTCCTGTTGTGATAGTGTCCTGTATGAAATATTGTGAATGCCCCATCTATGGAGGCATTCAAGGCTAGGCTGAATAGGGCCCTGGGCTGCCTAATCCAGTGGGTGGCAACTCTGTTCATGGCAGGGGAGATTGAACTAGGTGATCTTTAATTTCTCCTCCAAAGCCGTTCTATGAGTCTATGTTTCTATTATCTCTGGGGATTCTTTTTCAATCACTTTTGTAGACTGTTAATGCTATTAATGAGACAGTTGTTAGTATTTGAGTTGGATTGCTTATTTTCTACTAAGCACGTAAATTGCATTGTTGGTTTCCATTCTGTTACTGCCCTGCAGTGTAAATATCCATGATAATGACTGCAAATTTCATATTATGATCAGTCGAATAAGTGATTGAAACACTGCTTCTGCATGTGTTCCTGTTGTCTCTCATTTCCTAAAATACTCACAGGAAGGAAACAAGAAGAAAAACAACAGTAGTTGTCTTGTGGATTGGTTTACAACTTGCACTTTTAGTATCTGTGGAATCTAACTGCTGTGCTCTTTTCTTTGCTGACAGTGTGCATTATTTTTTTTTATAAAACCAAAGTGGTTGAATTAATAGCGGCAGGCATGGTAGAGCCCTGAGGACCTGAAACTGATGCCAGCTTGTATCAGCAGTGCTACCTTTTAGGAAAGTTTACTAACAAACATAGCAATGAAGAAAAGGAAAGCAAAATGAAGAAAATTGTCTAAGACAAAGAACTCTATGAATACATTATGGTGAAGCTAAAAATAATCAGCAAAGATCTGTGGAAAGTTCTTCTGAGCATCAGATAAGTTACAAAAGATTTTCATGTTTATGTTAGGTCAGGCTGGGTATGTGTTACATTTTGTTTAAATACTGTATCATAGAATATTGTCTTTCAGATATTGTAACAGTTGTAACTGCATGAAATAGCCTAGGCAAAGACAAAAGCAGCTTAGTGAACTTTTGAATCATTTTTGGTATATACTGAAATTGTTAGAAAACAGTAACAAACTTATGGAGTCTGGAGGTTTTCCTCCACCTGGAAAGTTCCAATTCAACATGGATTCTAGTGAGGAAAAGGTGATAAGGAAATCATGGGTTATTTTTTTCTATTCCCCCCCTCCTAATTTAAACAGCTAAGTGTCATTATACAACAAATGCTGAAAAGAAAATCAGGTTTCAACCAGTTCTATGAAGAGCAAAGTAAATTACATCCACCAAATTAGGGTACAAGCCAGAATTAGTAAGGAAATTGTATATAAATAAAAAAGCTGAGGAAGGGATACCTATCATTATTACTGTAGAAGTCAAAATAAATGAAGTGCTCTTACAGTATTTGCCCTTCGGGTATTAGGTTATAACTGCAGTGTTACAAAAGGCTACGTTTGTCATTTGTCTGCATTAGGAAAGATCTCTATTTTAAAGAACACATTCATGTTTTAAATTTTAAAATGTCTGCTTTTTATTTCACAGGTAAAGGAAATCATTTTGCATAACAAATATTCTCATTTTCCTTTACTTGTTATTGTATCTATCTCTCTCCAGCAAATTCCTGCCAATTTGTCATTGAGTGATGAATGATTAAAAAAAAAACAAAACAAACAAACAAACAAACAAACAAAAAAAAAAAAAAAAAAAAAAAAAAAACACCAAAAACACAGTGACAGCAGAACGATAGCCAGGAGCCCATCGTTGTATAGTTGCATAATTTACAGAAACATCTATGCTGGTAAATAAAACAAAGATTAAATAGCAAGCACAAACATCTGTGATTCATAGTAATTAGGTCATCCTCTGTCTCAGATTGTTACAACCAGCTCTCTCCATCATGGGAGAGAGCCCAAAGAAATATGGTTATAACTCAGACATTATACTTAGCCTAATGTCTATGAACCTAGGAATCTCTGCATGTTGACCTGAAAAAGAGCTGAGAAAACATAGCAAGCCCGATTTGGAAAGTCCACTATATGTGATTATATCCTACATCCTTTAGCTGAGGGACTGAAGCATTGCTGAGCTGGCAATAGTCAGATATATTTTGGGACGGAGGTGGGGGGCGGAAAGGAAGAGACAACAATGGAGCCATTAGAGAGCTTTAGAACCCTATGCTTCCAAAACTGTTATTACTAAAATCTAATCATAGACTATACCTGAAAAATGTGTAGGTTCTTGCTTTAAAAGGAGTTCACAGCGTTTTAACATTAGTTAATACTGAGAGACAAAACACATTGTCCTTCATTTTGATTGCATTGCATCACTCAAAATTAAAGATCCTGTTCATTTTTTAACATGAATTGGCATGGTCAAGGAATGTCTAAATTCTAGTTAAAAAGTCAGCCAAGGTTCAGAATACAATCTGTTTTCAGAAGTCACATGACATTCTGTGTGTGAATGTAGTTGATATTTTACAGAGAGTTTTCCAATTGCTATGCAGTAATCCAGAAGAATTTGTGAAGTTATAGGAATAGCTTTTTAAAAGCATGCTTTGTCCTCTCATCTTTAACCCAAGACCTGTTCTAGAAGGTACATATTGTAAATATCTTTGTTATAACACAGTCAAGAATTTCTATAAGGCTCTATTTTCTGGGATTCATCTTGTGACTAAAGATGTTACATGTGGCAGTGTCTGACCTTGCAGGGAAAGCCTTAAAATGGTATTCTGATTATAAAAAGCCACAGAAAGTGCCGTCCTTCTCACTAATGTAGGATCCAGTGTGTTCTGCTTACTGAAGTGGAGTCATTCAGCATTTAACAAGTAAGAGCAAGACCCAGTTTGGTATTATGTGTAAATACAGTGTTGTTTTTGTTTTTCTTTTTTTCTTTTTTTTTTCTTTTTTTTTTTTTGTCTGTCCAGTAGAAGAAAACCTATCCAAACTCATATCTGTAATTGTTTCCTTCCCAAAATGCTCATGAGAAATTGAGGGGTCATGGCCAAATGCTTTCTCAAATGAAAAAAATACACATCAAAAGTCATCCTGTATGCCATCCAAAGGAATGACATTTTAGCTGAGTCTTATTGGGGTTTCTCCTTCACTTCAGGATTTCCAGAGGACATTGAACCAAAGCTGCCTACTGATTTCTGTATGATAGCATCTTTGCACAACTTAGTGCACGGAAGCGGAAGCAAACTTTCAGGAGCAAAATGAATATTCCAAGTTTCTGGAAAGAGTGGCTAATTGAGAGGAAAAAAAAAAAAAAAAGAGAAAAAGAAACTAGTGAGTAAATGGATAAGGCTTTAATCAACTGTAAACACTCACCAGATCGCAATTAAGATAATGCTTGCATGCTTGCTATTGCTGAACTTCTACTATTACTCAATTCAGTAGTCAGGTCGGTTTTGAAGGAAAGAGGATTTAGGGGTAGAGCAGCAGGATAAATAAATTTGCACTGACTTAATGCTAAAAACACAAACTACTATTTTTGTCTGTAGTATTTCTTTTCTCTCCCTCTGAACACTTGAAAGCATATATTATTGCTGCAGTCCTTCTATTCATGACTGTAGTTCTTCCCCAGTGTAGAAGAAAAGCATATACAACATGGCATATTTTCAACAAATTAGATGAAACGTGATAATATCATCATTTGAGTGACTTTACCTTTTTTCCACTGAAAACATTTCTTAGTTTCCACTTTGAAAGAAGCCTGCCCTCTCCATTCTCCTTTACTTAGTTATTGATGTCTTTTGTGGTCTCCTGTTGATTGTACTCGGAGTTACATGTTTTTTCTCATACATATGCCAACAGATTTCCATGCTTTGAAGTGTGTGCCAATTTACACAGGGTGAAATGAGTGTGCCCTGATGAGATTGTATCCCAGTTATCTCAGCTAACACCTTTTCCATTGTTGTGTACTACCATGTGACAGAAAAACTCTCTTCTCATGTATCAAAGTGGGAATTTCAAGGCTCAGGGAAGAGAATATTAAAAATGATGGGTCAAGCCCAAAGTTTTCTTTTTATTAGTGTTGCATCAAGTGAAATTTTAGGTCTTTTGCTTCTGAGTCAGTAGTAAAAGGTTAGCGAACCTAATCGTCTGGTTATGGAAACTTTATGCCGGTGCATAGTATCAAATGCTTTAAAAATGTTTTTCTTCCAGAATCAGTAACACTGAACAACCGTATATTTACTTCTTTTCATCACTTTCTATTTTGCACATTGCTTCAATTAATCTCCAGATTTTCATGGGTTAGCATTTATTGTTATGGCATTGATTACTTTCTAGTTTACCTCCTACAGCAGAGATAATAGGCACGACACAGTGGTTTCTCCTTGGCATCAGTTCAAAAGAAGTTCAAAAACAAACAAATGAAAGAAAATACTAGTTCCATGATTGAAGTCAGGAGATTAAGGGATACTGGACAACTCATCTCTGAAGAAACTTCAGAAAGATTTATTTTTGGCAGGTAAGACTTATTAACTGTGCTTTCGAAATATACATTTTAAATCCCAGAACATATGAATCATTACTCCCATCTGGCTTATGGCAAAAGGCTAGGGTGGAATATCTTATGAAACATCAAAAACAAAGAGAAAGAAAATAACATATGGTTAGTGCATTTACTAAAACAGCAGCATGCAGAGCGTTACTCCAGTAGCATATAGCATTGTCAACTTCTTGGATGCTGTAATTTCTTCTTTCTTCTTCAGAAACTTAATGGGAGGAAAAAAATGCAGAAGAAAAAAAAAAGGAAAAAAAGAAAAACTCTGCTTTTATTCAGCTGTGATTTATTGCATTTGCAGAAGTACCATTCCACCTTGGCAGTGTGTGGCAGTAGCAGTTTGGTCTCTCAAAGAAGTAATGTTAAAGCTTATTTCTTTTTCCTGGACTTTAAAGACTATTAGATGAGGGCTTTTTTTTGTTTGTTTGTTTGTTTTCCTATCAGTTCTTCAAGTTCAGATACAACTCTAAGGTGTTTTTTAAAATATTTGTGTAAGTTTATACCTATAGTTTTTTGAAAGAGCCTTAATTTCTTCCCTGAAAATCAGCAGGGGAGATCCTACTGAATATCCTAAGGCTTTTAATGTTAACTTAAATGCTTGGTATTAGATATTTGTGTTAACTTAGCCATAGACTGAAGTGGGTAAGAGAGATGTTTAACTTAAGTGGAAAAGCCATGTTTTATTTCTCCCTTCTGTGTTATGAAAATAAGATTTAAATTTAAGTTTTAATACAGCTATGTATTAATTTTGATCTTGAGTCTGTATTAGAGAGCCTGCAATTGGGGGGGAAAAAAAAGTGACACACATCACCTGGTATCCAACATAGTCAAAGAAATATTTTAGGGATCTTCAGAGGCATTCAGAAAACTACACACTTTCTCTCTTGTTCTGAGTCCTGACCACATGCTGCTCTCTGATTCTTATCATATGGCACATCTTTGGTATAAGGCACACAGAATTGTTACAGTTTGCTGTCTCTGATGATCTAACTAAAAGAGTAAGTTAATGTTCCAACATATAATAAATAAAATAAAGTATAGGATTTTCTGGGTGTTGTCGCAAGTGAAAAGAGCTGTTTTGGCTTACAGTATCTGCCCTGGCTTGAAACAAGTGTGCTTCTCCTCAGTTCATTCATTCACCTTGTGAACTGCAAGAATTGACATATGGTTTGCTTACTCCACTAGAAAGAAGCTGAACTCTACAAATACCTATTCTCTGACAAAAGCTGATCTGACTTGCATCAAGTTCAGTGCCCAGTGACGTTGCAGTGATTTATTCTTTTTTCAGGTCTGACAGTCCCATCAATCATAACTAAACATCTGGGATGACTGAGTGGCCACTTTCCAGAAATCTTCCTTGAGATCCAGCTATGCTGTTATCGCTCTTGTCAGCATTTGTATTCCATTATTAGTGTTCTCTGCTTTCACAAATTTAGTTTGTGAAAAAATCCGAATGTCTGTATGTAAAACTCCTTGCTGGTCTGGTAACTGATATTTCTAGCTGCTAAAGCCATATACCACTTAGTATAGTCATCAAAAACAAAACCAAAAAATCTATTTTTATTGTGGTTGTGTGGGAGAGCTTGTGACATTCGAAGATGAAGATAATTAAAATTCACACAAAATAGAAACAAATATATTTACGTTTTTTTATTTGTATGTGGTTTAAGTTACTTTTCATTGAATATGCATGTCTGTGTGCAAGTTTAGAAAAAGAACAGAATCTTTGAGTGTCCCAAGAAGAAAGCTTTTTGTATTGTCTTCAGCTGGAACTGCACCAGTTAAATAACTTCTGCAAAATGTAAAGGCGTCATGCCGTTAAATGGTTTGGGTTGTTATCGGTTGTTACCAGTTCTAGCCCAAATTTGCCCAACTGTACCACACTTGTCTGAATTTACTGCTTCTGCTTGGTTGGACCTCTGAGCAGACACTTATTGGCTCTAAGTAACTAATTTAATAAGTAGTGACAGATTTATTTGAGAGCTACTAGTGGGTAGAAATGTTACCTTTACTGTCTCCATAGTCTGAATGAAGTGTCCCAGGTTACAAGCACCAAAAAGTACAATATTTATCATGTTCATTGTCTCAGTGAAACAGCAAAGAAAACTGGAGTTACAAATGGAAGAATATATTAAATTGCTTTCTGCTTTTTCTCTTCCAGCTGGATGGTTGTTCCAATAGTGTCGTGCAGCTTGCTGGATCGAGGAGGCTTTTGACTGATGTGACACCTGCTTTTTGTGTGTGTGACAAGGGGGTTAGCCAAGGCTGGCAAAAGGAAAGCTTACTCTTGGCCCATGCACTGTCATCTCAGCTTTAGGAGTCAGCCAAGTGAAGATTAATTCAAATGATGGATGCTACCTATGTATTTTCAAATGATGGATGCTACCTATGTATTCTGTGTTCAAAATGTTCTTCAGTTACTTGAAATTAGAACTGTGCTGCTGTAGTATGTGCAGGCTCTTTCACCAAGGACTCCTGTCCTGGTCTAAGAAGTAAGTCTCCTCTGGATGCCACCACTATTGATCACTCTCAGTTGTGTCCTTCCATGCTGCATGGGTGGCTCATTCACATATAGCATTGTCACAGTTCACTGCCTTCTCTTACAGAGAAAATGAATTCGTGTGATAAAAGGGTTTTTGGAAACTAACTAACTATTATCTTCTTTTGCATTTGTTTCTTTTAGTAAATATTTGTTAGGACTAATTATAAATATGCAAAGATTGCTCAACTTCTATGTTAATATTACTTCTATATGACTGCTTCATGTATGAAAAATGAGTGGGTGTTACCATAATAACAAAAAAAGTATATGATCTTTCTCAAATAAGTGTAAGGTCTTCAGGAGAGAGCTTTAAATCCAGTGTTAAAATGGCAGCTAAATTAGGAGTCTAGGTAGATATTAGAAATGCTGCACTTTGTTCCTTTTATGTGATTCACATTCATTTATCACAAAATATGTCCTGAATATTACTGACTCTGAATGTCAAATATACTGTTAATGAATTTGATGAAATTAAAATACGTGCAGGAAGTATTTAAAAAAGGTACTAACTACTTATATCCACGTGCAAGTAATGTGATTTTAGAAAGATAAGCTTGGAAAACTTACTTCAAAATTTCTCTTTGCATCAAGTAGGTCATTTCTAAAACTGGGGTAATGCTGCATTAGAAAAATATTAGGGAGATTATTCAAATAGTGTTGAAGAAGTTTAAATCAAATGATTGGTAAAAAGTGTTAATGAGAAAATAGCTGATTATCTAGTTTCTCACTAATTTTAAGATGTCCTGTAAATTAAATTGGGTTATGGAGTATGATTATTTTGCAAGGAGTAAGTAATTGTACAAATAAAACTGAAAAATTCACAAATTCTTCTGCTTCAAATATCTTACATCATGTAATTCTCAAGTTATTTTAGTGCAGATGAGCATCTGTTACTATTTGTTGGGCAAAGAACATCCAAGCTGTTCTGTCCCAGTAATTCTGTTATTTGCCAATTCAAATCTCAAGACAAATAATGCCTGAGTCAGATATGCAGAATATATCCTGTAAATAGAAGAGTATGGCCAAAAAAAAAACCCAAAACAAAGCACAATCCAAACATACTCTTAGCTGATTGCAGAGTGAGAACAGCACATAGCAAGAAATTAATGACTGTCCCTGTCCCTGGAGCTCTTTCTTGCTGCATGGGTTGAAAACGCATGGTTTTCAGGTGCCACTCAGCCATGTGCCTCTCTTTGTTGTGACAGCCCTCTGCCCTGTTGGGACAAGGTTAGTCCTAAGGGATATTTCCTTACTTCTATCCAACCTTCATTGGAATTGGCAATCAGAAGTTGTAATAAATAGATTTATCTCAATTTCTTTTGTCAGATGTTACTTCAGGTTTCGCTGGGGCCAATAACACTGCATGGGCTTTTATAAGCCTGAGTTTACTCCATGCTGTTTTCTATTTTAAATGGAGCTTCAGTATATAGTGGACCTTTTAAAGTTTTTATTTTGTTTTGGCCTGTATTCTGACATCTTTGTACCTTTATTTTTTGTCTCAGGAGTCTTATTCTTGTTCCTCTGCAACTTCTCTATAATGTTGTAAAATAACATTGATGGCACAGGACCTCAGTTTCAAAGTTAACATTTGGCACCTGGGAGATGGCAAAATTCAAGAGCTGAACTTCTGGGGATGAAAATCTTCTGAGGGAATCAGGCATTGATGTATTATTTTCTTGGTAAGGACTTCCACCATGAGGCCGTCGAAGAAATAAATGTCACCTTCTCCACCTTTTTCAGATGCAGTTTTTGGAAGTGACAACTGGAACAGCAGACTGTGATATATAAAATGTAAGTGTAATTTGGATTGAGCTCCAGAAAAGGCTTTTGGTAATGGGATGATGGGATGTCCTGTTTCTGGATCCTGTTTAGGTAATGGGATTTAGGATGCTCTCCCTATTAAGACAAATACTGTTGCAATGCATATACAAATACAAAATTTTATGATTTAGTTCTGAAAAACATTGAGGCACTAATCAGATAGTAATAGTATTCTTCAGAATAACAGATTTGTATTCAAATGTATGAATTCTAACCCACTCCTGCTTTGAATGGTTTGCTATCTGAGTGAGCAGCAGGAAATCATGTAGATATTTCACTGCAGCATCCTGAGGAAGCTCATAGTATTTTTTTGTTTTGTTTTCTTCTTAGTTTTACAGACATTCTACATTCCCTGTAAGTTTCTCTAGCAGAACTACAGATGTCTCCCACTATGTTTCTACAGTAACGTAGGTCAGAGCTTTCTCTATATGAAAAAAAGAAGCTATAAGCCACATTTTCACAATGGTTATAATGATTGTCTTGACTTCAGTAGGTCAATGCTTGCTGCAAGCATTTCATGACAGTCTCAATGAGCACAAAACAAAGTCTTTATATTCTACATAATGCCTCATCTCCAGGATGTGGTAAGACAATAGGTATTATGTGATGCCCTAGAAAGAAGTAACTAATTTTGACCATTGGGAAGGAAGTAAACACAGAAATTTTTCTGTTTCTTTTAAAAAATAATAATTTGAAAGTATGGTTGTGTAAAATCAGAAATTTTGTTCAAAGAAAGATTTCCTTTGAGCAAAATGTACAATTTTAAGAAATAAATCTCACCATTCTTAGTAACCTACCAGAAAGAAAGAAGAGCTACAGTGAACAGGAATTCTGAATTTTTATGAATGGCAATGTTACTGTTACATTAAATTTTTTTGAGTTTTTCCCTTAGTTGGATCAAATGTGTTTAAATTTATAAATTAGTAAGCAATTATTTACAGACAACAATTTGAAAATAAGTCAAAGAAAACTGAAGCATTTGACTCAGTACTACTAGAAAGACTGAATTATACTTAGTCACATTAAGAAAGCAGTTACAAGGACCTGCAAAATTCATGCTGACATTTAGACAGAAAGCACATAAGCATCTTCAGGCAAGCAAATTAATAAGCCTAACTATGAATGGTAAAGCCCACAGTATCTCTAAACCAGTTTCCCACTTGCCTAGTACGTATCTGATGGGCAACCAAATGGGATATTACAGAATGTGCAACAAACTCTTGAACAAAAAATGGCTCCCTAAGGTGCCATTTTAAGTAGTATCTATCTGTTAAGCTAGATTGAGCTTTTTTCCTCTCTTAGCTGATATAACATCAGAGAAAGAAGTCTTTGACTTGACCAGAAATCCTTGTCTTGATTCTTAGAAATCTGAGGAACACTAGAATCAAGATACATTTGCAGGGGGTTAGGCTGAAGATATGAATTTTTTTTTTTGTGTGAAAAACTAGTACTATTCCATCAGAACTTAGCAAAAATTCGTTTTGTTGTGTTGAGTGCTGAAATGTATTGTCCTAAATCATACAGGTTATGGAAAGCCATAAAGAAGAAACTTCACTCAACCCAGCTTGCTCCATCAGTCTAGGAAAAAACTGTTTCTGTGAAAAGAAATTCCAAAAGTTTTAGGAGTTGAGAATCATCTAAAAACCTGCCAAATAGAGTGAAAATTTGAGGAGGTTCATAACTGAAAAGCAGGAAGGCAAATAAATAATATGCCTGGAGAAGTTCATGGGATTTTTGCTTGCATTGAAGTCCAAAACAGTCTAAAGAATATTGCCAGTACATTCAGAATAAAATAGGAATTTTAGAAAAATAAAAGGATTTGGCAGTGTTATGTCCAGGAACGAAGAATAAGCAGAATAAATTAAGTAAGTCATGGGATGGACAGACTCATATCATTACAATGAAATCATAACGTAAATCATTGGAGACCCAGCAGTGGTAAAAATTGTTAGTTATTTTTTTGTTGTTTTTTTGTATTTTGTTTTAGTGGTTTGTTTTTTTTTTCACTGAGGTGCTATATTCTAAGCAGGAAGCATGAATTACTTTATTGAATATCCAAAGATTTTTTGGATGTCTTGTAACCTCTTATGAGATTATGAACCACCATTTTCAGATGTACCTTTGATCACTAAAATGATAGACAGGACATCATTATGCTTCTTAATGTTCTCAGTGCAGTGATTTCAATACAGCAGTTTGATAACCAATTAAGTGGTATTCTAAACATTTTGTTTTTCATATTTTCAAAAAGTATCTATATGTGGTCAGTTTCTGACTTTCATGAGTAATGCTTGGTAAAGGAAGATTAAAACCAACCTGGAATGGTTTGGATATGCAAAAGTGTCAAAGCATTATGTGATTACGTACAGCCTGTAACCACTGGACCAGTAATTTGCAGTGAGAGTCATGAGGCTTTTTGTTGTACAGACCTTTTGTTGATTTGTCAGAAGAAAACTTTCTTCAGTGCTATTCTTGTATGATATTAAAAATCCTCACAGGTAGCAGTAAATAGTTCTTGACTCCAGTTACCTAAATGAACTTTCTGATACTTACTGAAACATCTGTAACAACACTCAGCAGCACTTGCAAAGAAATTTTGTGCAGTAGTAGCAATTGGAAACAGCAATATTTAGTCTGACAAGTTTTAACTCCGGTCACTGCCAGCCTGTTTCCAAAGGAAAAAATTGCAGCCTGACTCAGGATAAATATTATAAGGACCACTTTGGAGTAAAGCATTCATAAAGGAAGGAAGACTGTTCACCAAGATTATCTTTCTGATTCAAATGTAGTAAAAAGTTTTTAAATGGGCTCATTTGTTTTCTTGAAAGACATTTGAATAAGCAAAAACCTGTAGATCTCTCTTTTTTGGTCCCTTTGTTCAGGCAATAACTACCACACACAAAGGCAGAGTAAGGGCAGCTTTAATACCCTGTGCAGTTCCCAACAGCTGGATGTAATGTGCAGCTCTGTCAACAAGTCTGTGTAAGTCCAGCAGCACAAATGAGGTGGTGACAGATCAGCAACAACTGCTCTTCAGAATGTGCTCACCATCAGTGTTGTTGACAACATCTTCCAGATCCACAGGTCTCCCTTCATTTTTTGGATATTTTCCCAGTGCTCTTCTATTTAACCCTTGAATCCTTGAGCTGCAGACATCTTACATTGACTGGCTTTCCTTTGGTTGCAGTTTAACTTTTATTATCTCACCAGATTTCCTTACGTACCTTTTCTTATAGTTTCCACAGCACAAATGCACCTTTCTCAGATGTTTGTGCTGAGTTTACACAGTTATGCCAGGTCAGTGCTTGGCTGTGGATCAGAGAGAACTGATCGTTCAGGAGGGAGGTTGCCAATCTGGCAGGTGATAGGTAGGCAGTGTGCTCCCATTGCTCACTCTGTGTAGCTTTCTCACCTTCTGTCTTTCAATAAAACATAAATCCTTGCTGAGTTAATTATGTCATTTTCTTAGAATATTCTGAGATAACATACTACCCGATATACACATGGTAATATTTATCTAGAGGAATTTTCTTATCTTGGGACTGTATCTTTAAAGAAAAGAAAAAAAAGCAATTAAAGTATTCACAATATTTATTTCATTATAAGAGAATCAAAACAAGATCTAGAGTGTACAACCATATGCCAGAGGTCTATAATTTTCTGTTAATTGTCTTCGAGGATGTAGTAATTTGTTTTCCTCTGGTTTTAATTCCAGAGTGGGATGCAAGGAGAAGGAAGAACAGCCTCTTGCTGACTTCAGTGCCTGAAATGATATCTCATCTCTACTGATCTTCTAGCCCCCACAGCTGAACTTCCAGGTAAATAGAGAACTTCTTTTATTGCTTCTATGTGCTGTTAACAAAATCACTAGCTTCTCTCCTTCTGTTCTTTCTTTCTAGTACAGTAGGAAGTTGTATTATTTCACTTTGAATTTTTCTGGAGAAATATGGAACAAATATATCTTTCATCATTGTGTATCAGTATGATGCTGGATAGCTACAAAAATATATATACATACAATGATGTGACAAGCAATAATACAGCTTAAATTGCCTCATAATTACACATAAAAGTGTAAGGACTTGCATGTGATATGTGTTCCAAAGCATGTTCATTCACATTATGATTAATATTTTCAAGTAGAATATGATTGATTACTCACATAGCCATTCACACAACTCAGTACAAACCATCTTTTTAAATTCATAGTTTCTTACACATGATCTGTTTTGTTTTGTTTTCAACCCCTGTGCTATTATCTAACTGTACATTGGTTGCTCATGTCAGATTCTTAAAGATAATCTATTTCTCTTTTAGATAAATGGATTCAGCTGTGTAGACATCATAGAATAAGTCAGGATGCAAAATCAGTGAAATAAATGTTAAGAATTCTGGTGCTTTAAGTATGTTGAAAAACACTGTCTCTAAAACACAGTCATCAGAGAGCTCAACTTTACCAGGTTGTTTAAAAAAGTCAAATAAAAGACTTTTTTTTTTCACTTTATTTATTTTAATTTATTTAATGATATTAATATTGTCAGGGCTACACTGGCAAAGAATGATTTTAGTCTGGAGGTTTATAATTCGTCAGTTCACCTTTCTATCCTGTGGGAATTATACTAAGGAACTATAAGAACCAAGCCAACACACACACAGACGAAATCCTACAGTTTGTTTTACCTTTTTGTCGTTTTGTTTGTTGTTTGGTTTTTTTTTTTGTTTTTTTGTTTTTTTTTTTTAATCATAATGGAAGAATATTGGGCACAAGGAGGATTACTTTAAAATGTAATATCAGAAAAAACTGAAAAACTGCTGCTGCTTCATACTGGCAACTCGTCATTAAATAATCCACTGAGTATGCCAATGAAGTCTTTAGAGTAATGCTAATAGAAAACTGGTCAGTGTGATAAACTTGTCCTTGACATTTACAGTAGTTCTATTTTATTATTTCAGCTGATATTAGCACTGATTTATATTTTATTTAAACTTGCAATGGTAAATACTCAATTGTTTAATATGAGGCATTGATACAGACTCTTAATATAGACAAGACTATTAAATATCTATCTACGGGTTCATCTTTTCAAATGGATTTCTGAAGCTGTTAAAATCATTATGAAAGAAAGTTTACACTTTTGAAATGTATTGTTGTTTTTTTTTAATCAACGTCTAGAACACCAAGTAAACACCTAATGGTTAATATAAACTTTCTGTCTTAGCAAGAACAAGGCAAAGACAGATAGCAAATAATCTCAGCTTATGGAATTAGCTTCTTCTTTAATGGATATGTAAATGTATACAAATAGCTCCTTTTACCCTTTAGACATCCATTTTACATGCATACTTCTTTCCAATAGTTAGACAATCTGCTGAAATGCTTTTGCTCTTCATTACCATCATTTGTATGCTAGAATATCACCAAGCACAGAGTTACCACATTTAAACTTTACAAGTAAAAGCAGAGTCTGACCTCACTGGGCTCTTTCAAGGACTCTTTAAGAGCCATTAAGATGCTTGTTGGCTTGTATACAAATAATTCTCACTAAGACAGTAATTTAGTATGAAGTTATTTATATCGTTTTGCTAAAATTATCATATCTTGCCCTACAGTAATGATCTATCCAAGATGCTCACCCCTCACTGCAAGTAAGACATTGTGGCCCTGGAGCAGGTTCAAGAAGGGCAACAAAGCTGGTGAGGGGTCTGGAGCACAGGTCTTATGAGGAGGGCAGAAGGAGCTGGGATTGTTCAGTCTGGAGAAGAGGAGGCTCAGGGGAGACCTTATTGCCCTCTATAACTTCCTGAAGGGAGGTTGTAGTGAGGTGAGGGCCAGCCTCTTCTCTCGTGTAACTAGTGATAGAACTAGAGGGAATGGCTTCAAGCTGCACCAAGGGAGATTCAGGCTGGATGTTAGGAAATACTACTTTTCCAAAAGAGTGCTCAGGCAGTGGAATGGGCTGCACAGGGAGGTGGTGGAGTCACCAACCATGGAAGTGTTCAAGGAGCATTTGGATTTTGTGTTGGGCGATATTTTTAGTGAGAACTATTGGTGATAGGTGGATGGGTGGACTGGATGATCTTGTAGGTCTTTTGGTATTTCTGTGATTCTGCTCTACGATGCTTCTTACCTGTGTTCTTCTTTGTCAGTCAATGGAATGTGTACAAAATTTTGTTAGTATGTCTCAAAAATCTTACTATCAACATTTTATTATTTTTATTTTCTCAAAGGCTGAAGACAGGCAGGGACAATGTTGCTTTTATTAAGATGGCTTTTAAATGGTGATCAGTTTTCTTGGAACTGAACAGAGTCCAGAAAAGCTGAAAAATAGCAAACCACTTTCTCCATAACAAAGCAAAAATCAACAAAGCTGTACCAAGTCTGGTACCTAATTTTTTTTTATGTTCCAATATTTTCCCTTTCTCTCATTAATTTCTGCCACTATTCCCCTCTTACTAATATGACAAAGAATACCATGGGAGGAAAAAAAACCAAGAAAAGTAAAAAACTAAAAATTATTCTGAACATCTCATATTTAAAAATATTTTAAAGTTCTGGCCTCTAAATTATTTTAATGAACATACATGCCATTTTCAGATTTGCTGTTAGAAAAAATAAATTTCTAATTAATATTATTTCTGGACTTCACTATAGTATCATTTGATCTCAATCTGAAAGCAGACTGAAGCCATTCATAATAAAATTTCTTGAGATTTGAAGCCATTGGGGCCAGTTAGCTTTCACATTAAATAGTAGAGACCCTAAAATTACTATTTCAGATACAACAGCAGGTAATGAATAATTCATGATTGAGGCTTGAGTGCCTTGAATAAATAAAAAATTACTCCTTTCAAGAGGCTGAGAGTGAATAATAAAATAAATACAGTTTGAGATCACTTCATCGGTTATACTATAATGAACATTACTGATAAAATTATCTTCCTTATTTGGAAGGAAAGAGGAAAATATGTATATCGAACTCAAACATGCCATGGGAATAAAAATTAATTTTATAACATAAAATAAAGACATTAAAAATAAACCTTCAAACATAGATGTTCTTCAATAAAATATTATATATATATTTCAAGATATATATAATATTTCATAAAATAATTTTTAATGTTGTGTATATTTCTTCTACACAACGCAGATACCACATGCATCATGCCACATGTAATACTGTTTGCTGTGCTTTGAAAAGCAGAACAAGAGAAGAGAGAAAAAAAGCCTAGTAGGGAAGATGAAGCAGTTTTACAGGAAAACTAAAAATGCAGGAGACCAGTGATCTACTGATCTACTGTGTTTACAATATATTAAAAAGCAAAAACAAAAACAGAGAACAGCTGAAGGGCTTTCTGAAGAGAATGCTCTGCATTTTTTTTTTTTTTAAATCTTTTTGTAAGTGGAATAATGCAATTATTGAGATTAAGAGAACTATGCTAAAACAAAGGAAAAGGAAGACTAAAAAGAAGAGAGGATTTTAACTCAGCATGAAACAGTGTTTTTTTACAGTGTTCTCTTTCAATGCAAAACATCTGTATGAGCAGAATATGATTGTAATACAAACTGATTAAAAAACAAACAATAACCCTTTTGAATAACTCCAAATTTAAGGAGACAGACTTTTTGAATTGTATCTACTCATCCTCTAACATAAAATATGAATTACAAAGCTTTAATGAAAATATTCTTAAAATTGAATTAATCAGTCTAATATAGGTAAAGCTTTAATGAAAATATTCTTAAAATTGAATTAATCAGTCTAATATAGGTAGATTAGGAAATCATACATTTACTTTAATTGTAAAGTACTAATACTATTTTTTTAATTTACCTTAAAGAACAAGTTCACTTAAAATAACTAATTTCCTGTGCCACAAGAATGTCACTGTTATAAACATGAGTCAGCGTAGTCAATGAATCCTCTCTGAATCTTCTATTTTTTTTTCTTGTTGCCAAGATTGTACTTTATTTTACTTTTATATTTAATCTTTCAGTAGATCTTCAATGATTTCCTGTATCAATAGGAGTGATAAACAGCTATTTTTCCATATTTAAGGCAAAAACTGGAATGTGGTATATGCCGAAAATTTTTCCCCTTCAGAAAAAAGTTTGAATTCTAAATATGCAGTCATGATTTTGCTTTTTTTGTCAACTTCTTTCTGCTGATAATTCTTCTGATGTAGTCTTTTAATTACTGTGAAAGCACAAAAAAGGATGAAGTGAGCCAAAAAACTCTAGTTTTTCATTCCTTGTTCATTCAGTTTGAGGCACCTGACAATTAAAACTGACGTCAAATGCCTACAAATGTACTGAGGCACCTACTTGCAATGGGAATTTTGTAAAAATTTTGAAAAAATGGAGACAGTGTTCTATACCTCCGAGTGATTTACTCATTTGCTTCTTTCTTTCATACCCTTAGAAAGAAACTCCTGTTTTCACTTTCAAAGTCTTATTGCTCCTAGCACACCTGGCACATCCATGCATGTTGTTACTGCTTCCATATGATACAGCTGCATTATTTGTACCTCTTGTTCCTGCTTAACAATTCTCTCTGCAGTTTAACTATGAATTTTTAGCATTTAGATTTCTCATTTTACTCTTCTTGGGTTAAGATAGTGTCACTATCCATCTTGCTGATGGAGCTAGCATTTGTTAGAGTCAAATGCAGTGTGAGCAGTAAGAAAATGTGCATGCCTGTCTGAGGAAACTGGAGTTTCTTTGTAAGTGGAGGTTTTCTAGGTCTGAAACATGTATGAAGAATGATTTAGGAGTACTCAATCCAGAGGACTGATGGAAAATAACTCATGGCACAGGCTTCATGTTCTAAGATTTCCTCTCATCTTATGCTTCTCTGAGCTATGTGTTCTCTTTAAGCCAGTAATTTCACAGATGCTTGTTAATAATTTATCTACAGAATTGGTCAGTATGGCAAACACATGTCTTATTGAGCAATCCCTATATCAGGCAGATTATATAACTGATAAAAATGGCAGCTGTCTGGACTAGTTCCATTATATTCTAAGTATTTACTCACCATTACTCAATATAACTGCAGTGTTAGCCATTCAGATATCAGGCATGCATAGGTGCACAAAGCTGTATCCTAATGTGAACATACTATCCTTACAAGAAAGTCTTCAAGAAAACATTAGCCACTTACTTTTGACATATTTTGCATTTCCATTTTCATTTCCAGCACTGTCAATCTTACAGTCAGCCGAACCCAGTAGAGCAGGAAAAATCTCTCTTTTTCCCCTTCTCTTTGAGCATTGTAATTCAGATGAACTCAGCAGAACAAAAGACAGTTTCTACTGTACACTAAGCTGTCCAAGGCATCAGCAAAGGGAAGAAAACTGCTTTCTTGACAACATGATTTTTTTTTCCTACCCAAGTGCTTGTTCCATTGTTGTGCTCTTCTTTTTTTCTTCATAGATCTGCCAGCTCTTCCCAGAAAGAGACTGAGAACGGAAAAGAGGAAATCGAATGCACTTTAAATCTGAAATCTGTTATCAGAGTAGCAGTCTTCACACACTCAACTTTTCAAAGCAGGAAATGTATATTTGCACATGTTTTTATAATACCTAGTGTAACGGGCCCTTAATTTTCACTGAGGCCTCTGAAGTGTTCTGTTATATATATTTCATAATCATGTAGCCGTGTCTCCATCTTTGCACACATCATGTTCAAATACACAGGAAATATTGCTGTTTATCATGCCCAGCAGCCACTTAATGTTTATCAGGATGGGCTTTAGTGCTGCAGGACCATTGATCAACGCTGTGGATAATTTATTGCTGTTTTTGTTCACTCAGCCATTCTCTTAACTGAAAAGTGGTGCAAGGGAGACCTCTTCCACTGTAAGGAGAGGATCTGTATTAGTTACATGAAGTCTTGTTTAAACTTGCAGAAGAGCACTGACGCTATCAAGTCAGATGCCTGGATATCGAGTATAAGTCTCTTATATAATGACTGAAGCATCCAGAATGTAATTCAGTACATTTCGAAAAATGTCAGTGCTTTAGATTTATGTTGTACTGAGGATTTTAGCTATACAAGCTGCATACAGAAGCTCTCTCATCAACAGTTTTCTTCCTTCTGATCTTCTCCAACTTATGGTTTTGGAAGTTTCTTAACTCTCTTTGAAAATGCTTCAGGAAAGTTATTTAGTGAGTCTGCTGCACCAGTGAATATTTGGGCTTTCAGCACACAAGGGCACATGTGGTAGAATGCAAAGGATCACAGCTAAGGCTGGAACAGATCTCTAGAGATGGTCTAATCCTTCTGCTAGGATTAGGGTGACCCAGAGCAGGCTTCCCAGGGCCATGTCCACTCATCTTTTAAAGGCCTCCAAGGAGGGAGTCTCCACAGCTTCTCTGGGCAATGTGTCACTGTTCATTTATAAGTGAAATTATTGAAGGTAATTTCATGTAACTATTAAGTCTATCTCCTCCAGAATAAAGCCAAACATCCAACATGTGTCTTACATAATCTGTTTTACAAAAAAAAAAAAAAAAAAAAAAAATTCTGATGGAAGTGCTCAGTTTGAAACAAACAAAGAGGAAATACAAGTCCTTTGATGTGGATTCATTGGATGCTCCAGCACAAGCATAAAAATATTTTATGTCAAATCAATAGCAGCTGCATGAGGTTATTATTTTGAGGATAATTTTGGTAATCAAATAAGGTTTTTCCTATTCAAAGTAAAGTTTGAATTCTCATTTTTACTTTTACACTTTGGCAGTTATTGGTGAGCTTTGAATGGCCATATGCTACATTTAAATAAAATCAGTTCATAAGCATCATATAAGGGTTCTGTAAAAATAAGAATGAAGGCCTAAATGTGCCTTGCAAAGTTACTTCTCTGGCAAATTTTTGAGCTGTACATAAGAAACAAAGGAATAAAATTGATATAGAACTGCAACAGTACCAGAGCCTTGGACTGCAAGGCAAAGGAGCCAGCGTTTTCCCCTTTTCTTCTGCTGATGTATCTATAATACTGACATGACCTTTCCTTCTGTAGGTAAGGAGATAAATGTTAAACAAAAAGGATGAAAACAGGATTCAATTGTAAAGCAATTAGCTCTTTGATGGAAAATAATATAGAGATTATAATAAATAATAACTTTTTTACATGTATATATTATTTATTATCTATATTTCTGATACAAAGATTTTATTTACAGTGCAAATTTGTAGACTGACTATAGATTTTACTAAACTAGTAGATTAAAGATATAAGCCTTTTAAACCACGATGACTAAGTGAAACACCAGTTAAAATGATTTCAGTTTCTCTCTCTTCATCCATTTACTGTGAGACCTGCTTTGAAGCTAAAACTATGAGCACACAACTGATTAGTTATATTTTATTACAGTAACTAGAATGAAATATCTGAAAAATGCTGATCATATCCACTTTTCTACTGATGATGATGATACATAACATGTAGCTAAGAATTCCGAGAATACCGATATACACAAATGCTTGCTTAGATATATATATATAGAGAGAGAGAGAGTACTACCCTAAACTGTAGAAGGTGTACTGTCAGTTTTTGATAGCCCACAGGAAGATTACACATTATATATTGCAGAGAGACACAGTTATTTCATGAGTCGTTTGAAATCAGATGGTGTCTGTAAAACACTGAACTATATATGCATGGATATTA
Source organism: Lagopus muta (assembly GCF_023343835.1). Taxonomy (NCBI): domain Eukaryota; kingdom Metazoa; phylum Chordata; class Aves; order Galliformes; family Phasianidae; genus Lagopus; species Lagopus muta. The sequence goes on from NC_064434.1 coordinate 73,434,950, forward strand.
TACACATGTAATATGCTTATATACTCATACAAATACTTAAACGTATCAATATGTAGATGCATTCCATCTAAATTATTTATATGCTTATATATATACACATTGTGATGTGATTACTGCTGCCACAGGGTCTGCTACATTCTCTAGGAAAGCAAATGATCTCTAATACAACTTACCTATTAGTTAATTACAGTATTTGCATACCTGATTATAAAATGTATGAAGTATTTCTAGATTTGAGAATTCATAGTCTTTGGATAGCTTAGTTTATAAGTGCTTCACATTACCTATGTTATGTTAGAATAGTACATGGAATGGGAAGAGGGCAAATGAAACTGAAACATTAAATTTAATAGAGTTATAAAAATATGTACTCAACAAATAATTAGACAGTAAAACTCCTTGTTGAAAGATTATGGATAATTGCCTAGTAGGATGAAAACAACTGAATATAAGTGAGTAATTATTATACCCTGCGGAATTGCATTAACTGATCTGACAATTTATAATGGATATCAATACTCATTCCATAGGATCAAATATAAGCTTACCTGTTCAAAAAGTAGAAGAAGCATTCCCTACATACAAGTGTTTGCATAATCATCAATTATGTATTTGGAGAGGCATAAATTTTAAGCCCAAGAGAGATTGTTAAGATCATGTCAGCTGACCTTTGAATAAGCGTGTGCACCAGAATGCCTTTAAGTCATTCCTGACTCAGCCCTTGGTTACTAGCTTTATTTTAGGAAGAAGCATTTTAAACAGTTTTTTTTTCTAGTTTCAGACTCTAACTCCTTATTGAAAAACTGCTGGAGACCTTTTCTTGCTATGCTGTTATTTGGAGAGAATAAAGAATCTTTTCTACTTCCAGCTCAGGTAATTTTTATGAATACCAGCTCAGGTAATTTTTATGAATATAATGTAGACACCTTTTTACATCCTCTTTGTTAAGCTGTAAATCTGTCATGGTTGGATTACTTTGTCCCAAGAAAATGATCATAGCTAAATATATTTGTATGTGAATCTAAGATTCAGGTTTGAATATTTTGAAAATATGAAGATTTTAAACTGTGAGTTGATAAAAAATTATTTTGATTTTGATAAATCTAAAAGTTGCTTAAATTATTTTGAGACATTTTTATTCAATACTGACTTTTTTCAATTTTTGAATATTAGTTGCTTAGCACTAGGGAAAAATCATTGCACTAGAAGACGATTTCAACAATTTTATTCTTCACAAAAGCATATGAAATTCAAGTTTCCACGTGACATATTCAACTTTTCAAAAAAAAAAAAAAAAAGGTTTTGAGTATATTATTTTTTTTTCTGATAAAAAAAAAGGAAATAACAATCCAATATTAGAGATTTAAATATTTGTTTCTCCCTATGTTACATATTTTCTGTCATCACATCAGTTTTTCAGCTCTTTTTAAAATGTCTTTCTATTTTTCACTATCTTTTAAGAATTTACACATTGGACTCATTATTATCAACTGATACTTTTACTGGTTCCTCCTAACACCCTAGGTTCTACTTCTCCATTTCTATCTAGGGTTTTAAAATACTTTTTTTTTTTCCTCTATTGATATTTATTTTCTATCTTGAAGATAATTTTTTGTTACGAATGTTCAGTACTGGCACACAGTTTTCTATCAGCAAATGGAGATCACAAATGTATACATTTTTATATGAACTGTAGGTTTGATACGTTTGTATCAAAGGTATATATAAAGGTATTCATGCTTGCGAAAGGTATGTTGCAAATAGTAACAAAAGTGTGTTTACTTTCTGGCAGAGACTCGTAAAGGTCCTAAAACTGTGACAGATCTAGTTTTAATCCAGATAATTCAATCTTTCAAAGAAATAAATTATCCTTGGTTTCCAACTTAACGTTATAAGATACATTCAAAGGATTTTCAGGAGGATATTTTTTCCATCAACATCCTTTCTTCTTTTTATGTAATGTGAAATGAGACTTTCATTGTGACAGGAAGTGATATGAAATCATTGAGAGTTATCTATCCTTAAAGGTCTATTTCTTTCTCCAAAGGAACTTAGGTATTTCTTTATGGGTCTTAAGGAAAGCATACTATTTTCACACCATCAGCATTTGCTCAGCTGTAATCAAGACTGTGTCAGAATTTAGTGGCTTATAAAGTGACAAAGATCTACTTCTCAACGGAAATTTGACAAGCAGTATTTTAATCAATATATTTTAAAAGCTACTTTCCCCAAATAAGAAAACAGATTTATGTTTTTTAATTTTAATTATGCACTATTTCATTGTCAAATATTTCAGGCTAGAAGCCACCAAGCTAAAAATGAAATACAGCACTTTCTAGAATAGCACTGAATCTCAAGGCCAGCTGAGAGCTGTTTTATTAGTATTAAAATTCTTCAGACATAAATTAAGAAGTATCTTTAAAAATCCACCTAAATAGACATTTACCTTGTTATAAACAGGAAGTAGATACAAGCTTTTGAAAATTTAGTGCTAGGTATTCATGTGTCCTCGCCTCCTTGTTTGGCTCTCTGCTCTCAGCTATTCAAGGATACCTCAAAAAAATTCATTCAAAGAAAATGAGCTGTTAAGTTTCTTAGAATACTTCCTGCCAATTTTTACCTGCTTCTGACATTCAAGGATCGCTATCACATTTAGAACTATCTAGCTTCATCTACTCATATCACTGATAACCACTATATTTCCTTCTCACATTTTTTATGCTTTTGACAAAGTCTGAAAACTCCTTGCCTGCTCTCCTTACCTTTTGGTAGGATCAGGAAGGATTTTGTCAAAATTCCTGCTTCTTACAGATTTCTGCCACCTCCATCTCACTGACTGTCTTGAACTTCTTTCATTACCCCTATGTGATGGGCGGGATTATTTTTGTTATTACAAAGGAGTGAGTTACCAGCTGCCTAGGCATGGCACACTTTGGTGCAAGGATGACAGGCAGCATGACATGAGAGTACAGAGATGAAAAGTTTTCTGGTATTCTAGGAGCTAGGGAAAGCTTTGATGGCTGATTAGGATATAGCAAGAGAAGGATTCTCTTTGGATGCCCTAATTGGCAGATTTTAAGACATTGAGGGTGGATTATGAAAATTGGCTCCAGTGCCTAGATGTGACCTTACCTCAGATCAATTGGATACTTATTTTAACTGTATCTAAGATGGGATTTTCCTCCCTCCCTATAGATTTTCTTTTATATTGCCTCCAATGAGACTTTTTTTCATCTTTCTCTCCCATCTGCCCTCCTGCTTTCTTTCTTTCTTTTTATTTTCCCATTCCTTTTTCTAGATTCAGGATATTTTCCAAAATCTTCTGTGTCATTCTTCTTCAGGCAGTCTCTAATTTGCCTCTCTCTTTCTTATAGGACTGAGATGTGGCATCTGCTGTGTTTTTTGAGTTTAATGTAGTCCAAAACTAGTTTTTCTTTAAATAATAGGGGGGAAATTCTTATCTAAAGCTGCTTACGTTTGATTCAACTGATCTAAAAGTCATTCCTTTAAATTTATCCTTATTAAAATGAAGTCAACAGTGTGTTAAACAGCATGTACTTGCAGCATTTGATTTTCTGTTCCAAATGCTCTTAAAATAGATTAAATAACACGACTGATTCTGGTAACTCTTGTCACATTACACAAAAGAATACACAGGTTGATAATTTTTTTGGGGGGGCTCTTACTGAGACTAACTTTAGTTCCTACACTTCAGTGATCAGAGTCCCAACATTTGTTTATCCATCACATCAGATATTGTCCAATATGTAGACTTCGCTTTCACGGGAATATCAGTAGTTATGTATTCTGTTTTGTTGTTTTATCACAAAAGCAGCAATAACTACTGTATTTCAGTTCCATAATTTTAACGCTGCTGGTTTGATCACCTATACGTTTGTCTAGAAAGACTTATTTTGCTCATAAACTTTATTCTCTTCTGGCAAACTTAATTTTGGATTTTCTGTTCACATGGTGTTAGTTAGGGATTCAGGCTTTGAACATCTCTACTTTCTTGGGGAATTTCTTTGAGTTTTATTGTTGGATTTATATTTGAAGTCTTCCACAGCACCTAGATCAATTTTATCTTTTGTCCTGAAACACAGACCATTCTTTCCCTAAGGCGAATTAGGGCTCATTCTCTCCTAGCAATATGAAAATGTGTCTTTGCTGAGAGCCTTCTCAACTAATCTGCATAATAAGAAGCTCTTTAATACATACTCTTTTCTCTCTCTGAACTTCTTCAGTGCACCTTATATATTTTATCTAAGCGTGGATTTTAAACAAACTTGACACATACTTTAGCAGTTTCATTGGATGCAATTGCACGTGTGTCTTTTCACAGAGAAACTGCCCAATAGTAATCAATCATTTTGAACTGACAACAGGTTTGAGGTACCCAAATTCTTGAGCAGATCAAAATTGTGCTTTGCAAAACCTGCAAGGCAAGTTAATGAGTTTCAGATAGCTTTCAATTCGAACAAAAGCACTCTATATGCAAAATAATTGAATTGGAATGGAACTCCTTTCAGCGATCTTGGCATTCATGATGCAATCATTTGAATTTATTTCTTCTGACAGAATAGATAAACATTTAGTATGGATGTTTATGAGGAGTTCTTAAGTAGATATCACAATGATTTTCATTATAATAGCTATGAAGGTAATGATGTTATTACATATTAAATTGATGTGATGGTGAAAATACACTTCAGGGACAAAGCTGGGATTACATCAACATTACATTTGTTTTCACGAAAATTCCTGTTGTATGTCACAGATGGGTGGAAAAAAAGGCTGTCTTAACAAGAGAAAAGGATGTACCACATATGAATATTTCACTGGTTTTTCTTTTCAGAGACTATTGATTTAAACAGAGGTAAAAAAAAAGAAGAAAAGAACAATGAAAAGCAGGTAGGAGTTATAGTAGGGTTTGTTTTGTTTTGTTTTTTTTCATTTGTTTCTCCTGCTGTCAGCATATACTTTTTTTCACAGAGTTTTTGCCAAATTAGATTATAAGGCCTAACACTTCTCAAGTCCCTTCATAAAGGCACACTGAATGAACAGGAGATGTAATTGTTAATATTAAATTTAAAATCTTAACATATTAAATTAATTAATTTTCAAATAAATAATCCTAATACCTGAAGGCTTAGATTCAGCTCTATTATTACTAGAAAAAAATACAATGTGATGAGCATATTTTTATGCACATTTGGTTATTTAGAATATCAAGAAATAGGATATTGGACTGGATAAAGTGTGAGCTGGAAATCCTGTGATCTTTTCTTAATTTATGGCCATACTATTGCTGCTGTCTAGGTTTGAATTTGTTGCACTACTTGGAATAAGAACAGAATTATCGGTGACCGAAAATTGTGTGCATGTTTGAACGTGAGACAAATTACCTGTCTCTACTGACCAGAAGCAATTTGTAGTTTCATTTACAAGTAACTTTTTTTTAATGAAACACGATTTAGCTAAACAACGAGATGCTCCCCATCCTACTCAGATTGTTAGCTATGTTGGAAGGGAAAAATGAATTTTTACTTTAAGTTTCCAGTAAATCTATAAACCGTTGATAACTCATATTTCAGTAAGAACAAGTGGATGAAATAGAGACTTATAATATTATAGGGGAAAGCCAAAACACAAGCATATCAAAACACCGCTCATCTCCCTGTTAGGCAGAAAATGTGTCGTTTCTGTGACACAGGAGACTTCTACCTCAAACTAAGAGTCTTCTGCAAATGGCATCCTGGAAAGCAAGTTTTGACATACGAGTGCCTGGCCTAAAGGAGAAATATCAATATTGGGCTTGAATACCATATGTATAGACACTAAGTATATATTTCCACCTGCATTTGCAAAGAGATTCATTTGAGAAGGTTGCTTTTTTTGGGGGTGCTTTTCAATCTTGAGAACTTGGAAGAGGTGTTGAAAGCGGAGATACTAGAAAAATAAACCAATAGACTAGCAAGTTTTCCTCCAAAGTAATATATGTGCATTGAATGGGTGTATTAAAAAAAATGAGATTATCGTATGTTTATTACATTATAATTAGAAATTCTATGCTATTTTTGTTTACACTGTGATCTGGGGAAAAATAAGTTTCAAGGTTACTCAATTTTCTTCAGCAGTCTCAGAGCAACAGGATTCTCTCCTAAAACAGTCAAAACCATAGTGACTAACAAAGGCGACACTGGGATGTTGCAATTGGATTTATGAATTATTGAGCCTTTGAGATAAGTGTACTTACTTAGGTAAGTGTTACTTACTTCCCTATCTATCTTTGAAACATATGGTGAAGGAATGTTATTTGAAGACTTTTTTTTTTCTTTTTCTTTTTCTTTTTCTTTTTTCTTTTTTCTTTTTCTTTTTCTTTTTCTTTTTCTTTTTCTTTTTCTTTTTCTTTTTCTTTTTCTTTTTCTTTTTCTTTTTCTTTTTCTTTTTCTTTTTCTTTTTCTTTTTCTTTTTCTTTTTCTTTTTCTTTTTCTTTTTCTTTTTCTTTTTCTTTTTCTTTTTCTTTTTCTTTTTCTTTTTCTTTTTCTTTTTCTTTTTCTTTTCTTTCTTTTTTTTTTTTTTTTTTTTTTTTTCCAGCCACAGAGACTAGAAACTCTAGATAGAGTTATATTAGACCTTAGCAAAAAAGAAAGTTTCTTAGACCACTAAAGCTGGCTGGCTGGCTGTTCCACTGAGTAGAGGGTCTGATAGTTAATATCTTATAATAAATACAATACCAATAAATAGTTATTTCATATATCAGTGCTTAGTTGTAAAAAGCACGCACCTTCCTGCTTATGAGAAAGCTGTACTTTATTCTAAAAACAGTGTTCTGAAAATGGTAAATCAGAAAATATATCTTTTATGCATCCTGCAGAATCATCAGAAAGAAAAAAGAAAGTGTACCACCAGCCCCCAACAGTACGTGTCTTGCTAGAGATACAGAACAGATCATAAAAATTCTTTTTCATACCACTGAAAATTTTCAGAGAGCAGACTATTTTCCTGAAATAACAACAAAATTGACAGAGCATGGAAAAGCTTCTTAGAATAATCTGCTTTAAGACATTCTCACTACAGATATTAACGTACTGTTACGTTACTGTTACATTTTCAGTTGCTATGAAGTTTGGTTTTTTTTTTTCAGGATCTTACAGGAACAAAAATCTGTGCATAAATATTTCAGAAAAAATTCTCACTTGTAAATAAGCAACTTTGATTTGCACTGTAATTGTATTATTTACAAAAGTGGGGGATTTTGCTTCAAGTTTAGACTACAATTTTGCTTTCTATATGAGCAATTGCTAAATTATTATGGAACTTTTAATTGTTAAGGCACTAGAATTTATACTGCAAGATCTACTTGGAATTCATGTGTAAGAAATAAGACATTACAGAAAACACTGCAGAAGTTTTCAGCACTTAGTAAATCCTATGAGTTTTAATTTTATAATCAAAACTGCTTCTGTTGCCATCACATACAAACATGGGACAAAGGCATGGCAGTAAAAGTCAGCACTGAACAGTCATCAAGAATGGGAACATCAGCAATGATAATCTCCAAGTCATGAAGAAGTATGTTGGTGCAATGGGAGATCAGGGATTACACTTAGAATCTGAGTTTAAAGGATTCTTTCTAAATATCTTAAAAACATGTATGCATGATGACAATATAATTTTTAATATTTTTCCAAATTTTTTTGCTTCTCTGAGTAGCAGTGAACACCTATTACCTGTGAAATTAGTGCTATGTTAATTGTGCAGATAAAAGCACATGTAGAGGAACATTTATAGGGAAAATTGTACTTCCTGAAGAAATGATAAAAGTTAGAAAAAAGCAGGAAAACACTGTGGCTCATAGTTTCTTCCTTAAGTTCTTCTGTGCCTCTTAAACTTTCAACTCTCTCAACTAATCTAGTAAAGAGTTACGTTCCCTCCTTACATAACTCACTGTTCTTTTTCACTTAGTATTTACAGACTTCTTGTTTCCTTATACAATTTGTTGAATGGAAGAATGATGAAAAGCAGCTGCAAGATCTACATTAGCGTTAATTACATGCTTCGTTGTGCACAACATTTGAAGTCGTATGAATTTGAAGAGTGACAGATCAAGAGTTTTTTTCCAGGAAAAAAACTAAAAATGAGTATTGAACCAACAAAATGGCTTTCAATTTCCAAGATAATTTTTCAGTTTAAATGCACAAGATACCTTCATGAGTAATATTTAAATGACTTATTTTATTTACTGTTTTTAACATAATATAATTGTATTTTATTTTATTAGATTTCTGGAGGTTCTTGATTATGTTGTATGCCTCTGCTGTGAATACATAGGGTAGAAAAGAAAGATTTCTGCTCCCACTGAGAAGCATCTACCTTTGAGGAGGCAGAACCAAGTAACCTACTTATAAAGTGGTTTGAATTGGAGTTTCTGTTAATAGCATGGGGGAGGAAAAGATAGTGAATGGCACAATTGAACTGACTTATATTGAACTTACTTATAGTGAACAAATAATTGCAACTGATTAATTTGGGAGTTATGGACATCTTGGAGTAGAACATCCTTGCCAGCTGACTTACATCTCAAGGTGGAAGAAGTCTGGACTATTGCTTTATACCACTGGGTCCAGTAAGAAGAACTTGCAGAATAATGAGGAAATGAGCTTTTGTACTTTGAAATTTGCACTACATCACAGGCAGTCCCAGACTGACTGGACTATAACACCATAAGCAGCTATATGATACAAATATGTCCCTATTAGATACCAGCTGGTATTTAACTGCTGTTTCATAGCTGCCTTACATCTAAATTTACTTTGAATGGCTGCAGTAATGCAAGCGTGCCTTTTCAGCTGAAGGCTAATAAGGTTTCTCTCGTATTACAAGAAAACTCCTGTAGTACCCAACTTTTCTCCAAATCTGTGTATGACTCAGCATAAGTGAGAACTACTGTTGAAGACCATTCCCTGTATTTCTAAAAGAGTTTTAACCCATGGCAGATGAGGTTCCAAAATTACGTCAAAACTCTACTTTTGCCTACAGATCTCTATCTGTCTGGTATAGACTTCATACCATTCATACCAGAGGCTTTCTGTGGTGCAAAAAGAACTTCAGGATTTTAGCAGTGCATTATGAATATGCTGCTGATTGTGTTAATTCTTCTGCCTAATCTGTATCTTCAATGGGAATGAACAATCTGTGTTTTTCTAAATGAGGAATAAAGAAAACAATACATCTGCTTGAAAAATAAGTAAGCTTTATACTTAAAGCAGGTGTTTATTATCTCAGTATAACACGCAAACGTGTCATAATCAAAACATACCCCAAATCAAAATTTTTCCTTAAAGCAAGTTCTCATACACTTTTATTTTTTTTTTTCTGATTGGGGAAGGAAAAATGATCAAGGCAATTTTTTTCTTTTTTATCTCTGCAATGTTTAAAACTCTTCACAGATCTGTTGGCTTCTTAATTCCTTTGTGCTTCCCTAGTCAGTATATAATGAATCAAAAAGCCAACCTTATTTAGAACTTTTTATAAATGGAAGGGAAATTCAGAAATTTTACTATCACCTGGCACTACTTACCTGTTTTTAAAAATTGCAAAAGTCTTTAAGGATAGCAATACTTAGCCACCTTTGTCATATCAAGTTTTTAAGACACAAGTTTTTATTGGCAAATTCCTTCTTTATCTCCTGAAAAGTCAGATAGAATCACAGAATCACAGATAAGCTCCTTGTAGATTGTTCCTGAGGATGAGATAAAAGCAATAAGAAAAAGTGCTTTATATTAAAACTGTTGAGTGTTTCTGATGAAATGTTATGTTAAGGAGAAAATTGTGCATCAAGGAGAGGAAAAAAAATACAATTACATGGCAGAAAGAAAAGGTGAATACCTATTAAATTAGCCAGTAAAAACAATTATCTTGTTCAGAAATTATGTGCATATTCAATGCTTATTTTTTTCTGATTACTTCTCAGAATATTCCCTAACTGGTTTTGCTTCATTGTTGGCCCAACTTCTCTGACCTTACTCAGAAAAGCATACACAAATAAATCATTTCTAACAAAGCAATCAGGAACAAAGGCCTAAGTATTTCTTCTGCCACTTGCTGAAACAATTAGGCCAAATGTGAGCTATGTTCTTTACAGGTGGTCTTTAGGCAGCTTTATGTTAATGTTGCCAAGTAATGAACACTAATTAATTTCTTGTGATGCCTCAGGGCATGCCACAAATAAGGAAGTCAGTATTTTTTTTAATATTAATTGATTACATGACATCTATTTGCAGCATCATACATGCACTTACAGTCAGTCTTTATTACCATAACTTTGCTATGGGACACATGACACTACTTAAAGAGTGAGTTGCAATAAGAATCTGCTTAATGCATAAGCATGACTGAGAACATAATCATTTACAGCTTATTTACTAACATATATGAACATTTTATGCTGTTGCGATAATCAATTAGACTAGTTAAGCATCCTCTTTCTTGATTTCCAATTTTAGAATGTCTATTGAAATAGTTAATATTTCAGTAGAGATGCTAGCAGTATAAGTGAATGTTCATTAACAGATTTCAATTTTTCTAATAGAAAAGAAATATATGTATATCTTTAAAAATATATTATGGAATGTGAATATTTCACAAGGATCTTTGTCACTTTGTAGGAGGAACTGATATGTTTTTTTATGCTATTTCTGTACTAAAGTGTGAGAGTGTTTGAGTGCTTAGGTGCATGTGACTGGCAGTCCAAAGAGCCCTGTTTCTGTGTCTAACTCCACTGCAGACATGCCATGAGCTCCTTCAAAAAAACATATGATGCTTCTGTGTCAAAATCTTTCCAGCCAGTGTGATTTTTTGGGCCTTACAGCAAGTGGTATGTCAGGCCTGTGAAGAAATATGTTGCTGGTGTGAGTATTAAGGGTGAATGTGATGAAAGACTTGGTCATAAGGTTAAGATGTCTAGAAAATTTCAAGATCTTTGTAAGATAGTTCCAAAAGACAAAGTAACCACAAGCAAATAATCTTTTCAGCAGAGACCTTTGATGTGCGCCTGAGTATGAGAGTAAAACAAATTATTAGCTGCTTCCTCATATAATGTAATAAAATATCTCTTTTATTCATCTGATCCGGACAGCATTGGGACTGACAAAATAAATGTCCAATGAAATAACATATGCCTTATATCCAATGAAATAATGTGTCTTATTTCACCATTATTAAAAGCTAAAATATGACATTGAGGCAGATTCTGATTTTATGAGTGATTTTAATGAAAACAACTCCTTGAAGGCTAGAAAGCACATCAAATGATTCCCAATTCAAACATCTTTCTGCTTTCATCTACTTATTTGGTTTGCCCCTAGGAAAAGCCAGTTTTATTAGATATCAAATATCATTCCATGCTTGAAAGCAGAAGTATTCAAAACAACTGATTGTATAATTTTCTATATTTTGGTCAGTAACACCAACTAGCTCATGTGTTAGCTGCTTTCATAACAGCAGTACCTAATAACTAACAAATGGAAAGTTTCTCTTTACAGTATTTGTACAGCATGTTTTCTAGTATGACAAATGAGCAGGAGGAAATTCAACTAGGAACATCTTAGCTCCTAGGCTGTGTGTCCCGGCCATGTCCTAGGTGTGTATGAAATGAGAACCCCTTCTAGGTGTGTATCAGCTTTTGTGTCTCATGTCTATCTCCATCAATCATCTCACACTCTGTGTTCCAGTATTCTTAAATTTAAGCCTAGGAATGTGTGCAGCAAGTCATGCAAGACAACCCCCTACAGATATATGCTTTATTTAAAGGTCAGAATTAGTAATGAGCCCTTGCAGATTTTGAAGAATTTTATCCTGGCATGCTATATCGAACATTTCAGGCTCTAGCTGTACTATGAGCAGACATATCTGTTCACAACAAAGCTCAGGCCTCTTTAAAGATTTTTTAAAAATCTTTTAAAAATCTTTAAAAATGTGAAAACTCAGCAAGAAAATCAATGTTTGGTTCTGCCTGGATTTCAATTGAAGCTTCATGTATGCTTCATTTCAACAAGGTAATCCTGAAGGGATAATAGAACAGTGACTCTTTTATCACAACAATTTCAAGATCAGGCAGAATAGAATGTATACATGTATTGGACTGTGCTGCTCTCTGTCTGCTAAAACCAAGATCTGTAATCCAGCCTTAGTGTCAAACTGAAGTGTCTTTAAAATCTCTGCTGCTTCTGCCAACTTGTTCTTGCTCTTGTATTCCAGCACCACTTCCATGTTTTCTGTGTTAAATGTAGCCTTACTCCTTTCTCTTTTATTTCTCAGACACTAAAGTACAGAAAAACAATGGAAACTTCTTTGTCCTGTGTGACTCCCAGAAAAGATCCATCAGCATAAATTTTGTCCAGTCTTACCCTGTCTCTTACTGGCTATTAAAATTGCTGATGACTTCCCACTTACTGCACAGACATGTACTGAAAAGAAAATGGTGATACATCTTCATTCTATAAACTAAGAATACAATTTTTGACATTTTCACAGAGATCTCTCAATAATGACTTCTGTCTACAGACAGGCTTTACAACTATTTCTCAGTAATGGACAATTTATTTATTTTTGAAGACTTGACATGATTTTGGTGACCTCAATGGAGTTGTATTAGCAAGAAATGCCAAACATCAGTCACCAGATTATTAGACATTTTTATCAGAACAAAGATGCTACAGTTAGAAAGCTTCTTCTTAACAGCCTGAAAATGTAATATTTTACCTTGTGTTGGAAGTCCTATAGTGGTGCAAGCTTGCATGTCACTCTCTCAATTAAAATACAAATTAGGAGAGGGCAATACACGCATAAACTCTATTTATTACTCAGTTTGGAACACTCATAACTGAGGTTTGAATAAAAGTAATACAATGTTGTCATGGTTCTTATTATATATTAAAGGAACAGCAACAAATGATAATATGGAGAAACCCTACAGCACGTTTCAGATTCAAGTTTCTGTGGTATTGATTAATGGCAAGATCTAAAAGTTTTTCTTCAACAGCTGATTTCTGTAGCTTTAGCTCTTGTATTTTCCATTGGTTTCAATATTTCTTGTTCACTGACTGAACCAAAATGACACATTACTCACTATGCATTAGAACAAATGGAAAATAGACATTATTATGTCTATCCATTTAAATAAGCAGTTTAAGTTTTCTTGTTTGTTTGTTGCTGTTTTTCTTTAAGTAAATACTTCCGGCCCCATTATTTAAACAATTATTTGATCATTTCTTTCTCTCAATGATTTGCCTTAGCTTTTCCTAATGATTTATCTCAGCTTCTCCCAGTGATTTGCCTTGGTGATACTTAATTCTTGAGCTGCATTTGTGATAACTATTATTATAGGCAATGTCAAAACTTCACTTCGTTCTTCATCCTTCATCTTCAGAAATGAGATATTTGGGAAAAAGTGATTTGCTCTCGTGTGAGCATAAAGATGAGAAAAGAGGAATATAATTCATATACAAATAATTCAGTCTCTAGATAGGCTCATTGTCCTTATTCATCCAAGCCTGAATATCCCAAGCTTGGCTATCTTTAAAATACTTTCATCTTTACGTTACTAGAGCTAGAATGCCATAAATCTAACCAGTATAGATTGACCATGAATAAATCTAAGATAGCAAATATAAGATTTCTGATGATCAAAGAAGAGAGGTTCATGGTGGAAAAGAGTAGTTCTTTTTATATAATTTTTTTTATAAGCTTATGTCAGTTTTACTCTCATACATGAGAAGGATCAGAAGATCAGCTGTCCATTTCAAGGTCTTCAGCTGAAGCCTAGAACCATGAAAGAAAGCACTGGTAAGCATTAGCTCTAAACACATTGCCTTCAAAAGTTAGTCCTACACTGTCTTTCCTATGTAGACACTGCTCTAAATAATTGATCCATGCAGGACAGGAGTTCACGAAATTTCTGTAACACTGTCAAGAAGGCTTGGGTTTAAACCAGGTCAGAGCAATTGTGAAAAAGATTGATGAAACAGAAGTTCCTTCTGGTCCTATTGTCCTTTGCTTGATGTGATTGATGCTCAGGGACAACACCTGTGAAGTCATCTATTATAAATACGAGATTTCTCAGTTAAATGCAGACTAAACTATTTCAAAATGTGTAGTGAACAAGAGATTAGAGAATCCCAGAGATTGCCTTTGCTATCAAGAATTCTGAAGTTCTTTGTGACAAACTCTTCCTTTCTTTATCTTTATAGTAGCTCCTTTTTTTTTTTTTAGCATATGTGAATGTCCAGTGCTACTTTATTTCTTTCAATGTCAGCTTGATTCTGCATGCTGTTTGCAATCTAGTGACTGGATTTCTTTTATCACATTCAAAATACCAAAGAAATGATTAAAAAATATAATGTGCTCTATAAAAGATAAATTGTAGCATTCAAAATGCAATTACTGTCAGCTGCTCTTCCTCTTTTACTACTCACTATAAAGAAATAGTGTTCACACAGTCACAAAGGAGAAAATATTGCCCAGGAAATTTTTGCCTAAATGCCTACCTTCAGTAGCATACTCATACCTCTATTTTATTCCATGCCTGCAGCAAGCAAATAAATGAAGAGTATTAACTGATTGAATCATACATCTTTTTCCGTCAAAGACCTTCAATGGCATTTCAATTAATTGATCTGGACAGATTGTCTGTGGCTGCTAAAGACTAATTTCCTTAAAGCCAGCATATCTTGTTCAGTAGAGATGCTGTTGTCAGCTAGGCTGGAGAAGTAGCAACACAATCCAAACACACATTCTATACAAGTGACACCAATTTCTTGCTAGATGCTAATCTTGATAGCTTGTTTTCTTCCTCTGTTAGAGATCTCAGTGACAGACTGTCACAGGCTAAACTCTTCCCTTCATTTACTTCTAAAGTATGCTAACGTATTTCCTCTTGTATCTCAGTCCTGCCAAGCTGCAAGAGGTTTTGCTTGTTTGTTTTTAATAACAAGGTAGAGATGGTCACAGAGTAGATGCATTTGTTTTCCAAATATTGAAATTCATTTTTTTCCTGCACTGTAAATAGTGTCTTTTTGCATACTTTCCTTGCAAGAGAAATAAAATTTGTGTCTGTTCTAACCTAGCTGGATGTTCACATGTTTTATGAGAAATTTTTCTGGAAAAGAAATATATAACTCTCTGACTAATAGTTATCACTAGTAAAACAAGATTTGCAACAAAAAGCATACATCAAATACCTCGGTCTTTTTCAGAGATTGGCTGGAAGATAAAGAATGATTTAAAAGATAAGTGTTAAAGTGGCAAATGAAAATACAGCCAGATAATAGGAGAGGATGCTGTTCATAGCACTGGAACTTTGTTTTTCATGGGACATGGGTAATGTATTCTTCACCCATACTCTGTTCTCAGCCAGTGGCTGTGACTACATGTTGCTGTGTGAGCAGGAATGCAGCAAATCAGAACTTGTACTGATGGGGTGATTTGGAGGGCCTCAGATTGCAAGTCCCAAGTAACCATACGTAACAAGTAGAGTTGATCTATTTTATGTGAAATTTAGGTGCTGAAAATTACAGCTAAATGAAATTGAAGAACTACCTTGACCTTTTCCTGTTTCATAGTTACTGGCTTAATTAACATCCTCTGACATCTTACCTAAAAAACAACCCTTTCTTTTTAGTATATTGAAATGCAGTTCAGTATGTATTCCTTCACAAATGGGTTTCTTCTTGAATACCAAATGCTTTCTCATGTTTTGAAGGTTACTGACCTACACTCACCTTCAGCTGAAATGCAGCATTTGGGTGTCTTTGAAGGATTTTTTCCCATTTGTATCCATTCTCTGAAACAAGGACACAAAAAAAAAAAAATCTTTTTCTGTATGTTTTTTCTTGTGCTATAAACTGCTGGAGCAGCAATTACTGATGTAGATTGAATGTAGTGGCAGAGGTTTGTGTCTGGGTATTCCTAAACTTTGCCTTTATCCAAAAATATTATGACTGATGTTTTTATCAAGATACTATTTTTGGAGGGCTGGATTTGATCTTGATGTAACTGGACTTTCTCTAACACCTCTATTCATTCATTCCCTGGGGTGTTTCCAGTTCTTCCCCAAACACGCATCTCTTTGTTTACAGGAATGTTACAAATAGTTCTGATCCTCCAGTAGTTTATCTTTGTTTTTATAATGTACATTAAGCCTGAGTGGTTTACATTTCTTCGGTCTGAGTAGAGACAAGCTCCCAGTCTCACTAACTTTGTTCTGGCTCTCTATGTGCCATCCTTGGAGAGCTGGAACTAGCTGCTTCTGTCCTCCTAAAGCAAGGCTCCTCAAACATGCCTCAAAGTGTCATTAAAAGTTTAAAGGCAGGCAAAAATAAACAAAACAAAACAAAACAAAAAAAACCATGTTTGGGAAATTGTAACACTTCTCTCCCTTATTCTTTAAATCCTGCAGCCAAAACTAATTCTCTGCTTTTACAGCTACTTCAGTATATCATCTGCTGATCAGCCAAAGTGTAGTCTTCATTGTTTCATTAACTTATTTGCTAACTTTAACAGGTAGAAGGAGGTGCAAGTAAGGATCATGGTTTGCTTTGACTTCTTATACACTAAAGTATACAGAATTAAAACTTAATTTAATTTAGCAGAATTAACAGGAAGGATATAGACAGCTACTTGAAATCACGACTGGTGAAAAATATTGCATCATTTCAAGATACTTTGAGAAGATAATTTTTGAGATCTTTCTAAAACTGTTCTTAAACAGAGGCTTTATTTTAATGGAAGTTATTTAGATTCTGATCATGTAGCCTTTAAGTGCCAATAATGCAACATGCTAAGCAGCAATATTTATCTGAAGAGCTGGCAGTATTTATATACTATTTCTGGTAATGCATTTAGCATGTAAATAAAAAGTTCCACAAAGAAGTCCTAGAATCATAACTTCCAAACAGAAAAATGCATGCTTCATTAACTGTGGAAATATCCAAAGCATTTTCTGGAAATGGGTAACCAAATCTTAATTCTTGTCACTTATAATACAGATTAATTATTTAAAATTTAATCAATATATCCTCAGAATCCTACATGCAGGACTTTGCCATTGAGATACCTGAATCTATTCAACAACTCCTGATTTGCACTTTTAAATATATATGATATGCTGATTGTGCTACAATTCTTCTAACTGATTCCAAGCACTTTACTAAATGTCAGCCGGTTCATACCAGGGGAAATACTGTAATAATAATCATAGTTGTGGAACACATACCTCTGAACTGAGATTGTATTTAGTATTTACTGGAGAGTAGCAAAACATACTCCATTTCAAGAAGATGCCATAAATTTTTTTTCAGGAAAACCGTATTTCTGATAATTGTAGTAAGGTTTTGTTTAAGGAGCTTATACATTTTTATAGTATATGTGCTTTTATACACACTGCTAATAGCAATGATTTGATTAAGCTATTAAAATTGTATCATTTATTTAAAGAATCCTGATTGATACAGACATCATCAATATGAATCAAGTGTGATAAAAATGAATAAATTGTACATATAAATAGTATTACATATTTATATATAGAATATAGCTTTATCTAAAATTTATTGTCCAATTTTGAATGCCATACTTCCAGAAAAATGTTGATCAGCTGGATGTAGTCCAGAGAAAAATAACCAGAGGTTTCAGAAACATCAGAAAAAAATAACAATTAAAAATTGAATTAATTGCATTTATTTAAAATCTAAGGAACGTAAGGCTACAGAGAAGTGTAACAATAACTTTCCAAAGCTTAAAGGACTTCTGATAAAAGGAAAGTAACAATTTGCTCTTTATTATGTACAGAAATGTGCTTAAATGGTAGTAAGAAAGATATAGTTTAGCTAACAGAAAAAAACCTTCTTTTACAATAAAAATAGTAATACACTAGAATAAATTGCCCCAGAGGCTACAAAACTAATTCAGTTTTTGAGAATACATTTGTAGGGACCTGTTAAGTCACTGCCTGAACCAGTAATGGAGCAGCTGGTGAAGGGGCATAGCCAGCCCTGAGTGCACAGATGGAACCAATTCACCTGTGCAATCAGAAGGGGTGGAGTCAGGCTGAACCCCTTCCTAGCCTCATTGAAGGGCTGGTTGCCACGAGGAAAGTTGTAGCAACCTTTGGATTATTTGGCAAACCCTGATCCTTGGAGAAAGAGGTAAGCAATTTCTTCTTTGTTATCAGATATGTAACCTCTGTTTTTTCATGGGTGATCCTAAACTGGTTTGAAGCAGCTATATCTGCTATTTGTTTTCTTTGTAAGGTTAAACAAGCACTGGTAAAGGTCACTTAAAGTTTATCTTGCTTTGGAGAAAAAGGATGCAAAAAGATGGCTTGCTCTTTTTCTTCTAGCGCTGCTGTTCTAGTGGTTTTATATGCTATAAAAGACAACTAGCTGTATTCTGAAATTATATGAGGTTTAGTCAAACACAGCTGAATCTTGCTATGAATATATAATGTTAGCAGCAAGGAGAAGGAGAGTAGTTGTTTATCGAGTTTAGCAGAATTGAGGTTCAAGGTTGGGTTACTGGGTTTGGCAAATTGCTGACTTTCTCAGGGTATAATCTTGCTTTTGAGACAAAAGTTTCTGCTTCTTGATTTAGGCTCTGGGAAGCTTTTTCTACATCCATGTTTTCTATTTTGTTCTTGGTGTCATATTTTGAAAGTTGAATGTATTTTAATCCTACTGTGTTTTAATCTCTCGTTGTTGAGCTCACTGTCCTTTAAAGTCCATTTGGTTATCTTAGCTTCTGTACAATTCATGTTCCAGAAATTAATCTGTAAATTCTGTACTAAAGCCTAAATTTCTGTGACTTACTTATTCCAGAAAAGTTTCTTATTAAGAGCTTCTAAATAACCAGTCATAATTCTTAAATCCCTACTGTTGACTTGCTGTTAATGATGTGCAGCTCATTCTATGTTTCTTGGTTCCTCAAGAAAATACAAGGAGTCTGTTTCCTCCAGAAAGACCAACTGACTGTATATATGGTATATATTCCAGAATAACAATTTACATCGTTTTTCAAGGCTATCACTTCAGCCTTTATGAGAAGTTTAAAGGGGAGGTGTCAGCTCAAAAAATCACATCATTTGGAATAGCCCTTTTCTCCTTCTCGATAACAAAATATCTGATTATGTATTTTTCACCTTGCTAGTTCTTGAAGAAAAATCCACTGCTGACAGAGCAGTAAAGTACTTCAAGAATTGGAATTCCATCCTTACAAGTTAATGTATGACTAATATGTTAATAGAGCGTAAATTATTCTTTAAGTCTCATCAGAATACTAGTTTCTCTTCATTTCGTTATCATAGTATTCAAGCTTTGTTCTCACAGCTCAGCTCAAGAAGTATCTGTGCTATTTTTCCTCAAACCTCATTACTGTAATCTGAATATACACTGAACAATCACATATAATACATAATTTCAGTTCTGTCAACAATTGTATGGCCTTAGTTTGTTGGATTCCTCCTGATGCTAGAATAGTGGTGACTACATTGTTTCTGAATAGGAGATCACAGAGAAGTTTTGAGTGCTGGTGCATAATTTTTATGCACTTTCTCATATTAGGGGATATTATTGGAGCAACAGCTAGTTTATGGCAAGAAAAGTATTATATGAATTTTTTTAGGAGAAAAAGAAGTAATTTCATTAAGGTTTCTACTTAAGATGACCTTCTTTTCTCATCAATATTTAGACAACATTTTTCAAGAAAATGTAGGCCCTGAAAACTTCATTGAAGCTTGCCACGAACAATGGTTACCTATTACATGCTTGTGTGAACTACCCTGCAAACACTTATACATACTACACAAGATCAGTATATGAAAAGTTGATGATGAAGAATTTTTATATTCTGAAAAAGAAAACAAATCGTATGTTATCCAAAAAGTAAGTCAGAAGTACTTTTCATACATCTAGTAAGTGAATGACAGATGTATAGTTCAAAAGCACTTAATAGGTAGTGAGAATCTAAGTTTGAGCTTCACAATTGCCTAGCATAATCTTAAACTAAATTAAGTACCAGAAAATCTTGTGGGACCTGATTCCCAGGTCACCATTCCTTTACTATAAGCTGTCTGTCTGGAACCTGCTACATGAATGCCTTCAAAAAGAGGAACCTAACTCAAGAATTCAGATTCACGTTTCTCAAGTTGTTCAGGGGTTGTTATGTCGAGTAGTAAGACAGGGGAAGCAAAATCAATAAATCTTTTTCATTTTTTTTTTTTTTCCAACTCTCTTTAAAATCCAGGCACACTGCTGAAATGTGGGGGATGTTATACATAAGATGTGCCTTTTTAGTAAGATATTTGGCTCGGTGTGCTCACAAAGTCCAAGGGGATCCAGCTAGTACTGAGAATATTGCTGTGCATTAAAGGAAATGCTCTCCTATATAAAATATATAGTAATTATTGATTGTAATGTGAATTCAAAGTTGTAGTCAAGTTTTTTCATACATTAATACCAGTGAAATATCTAAGAATGTGTTAATAAATTATTAGAAAAATTTATGAATCAGGTAAACCCAACCAATAATTTCAAGCCACAATAGCAGGTAATTGTAAATGTACTTGACAATGTTAAAGTACCTGAAATAGGAACAAAAGTTCATGTATAATTTGATCCCTAGTTCTCTTATACATACCATACATGCCGTATGATGATCATTAATAAATTCTCAAGACTAACATTTCCCTTAGGAGCCAGACTTAGAGGACAGGACAATGGTGCTTATCAAAGATTCAAGGGCTGTTTTTTTTCTCTCCATGATCATTGTAACCAGCCCTTTCAGTATTTTTACAACTGCGTTATACAAAACTATTGAAATGGCCTGACCAGGCTTATCTTTTGCCAAGTAGAAATACACCAATAAAACCAAACAAAGTGGAAAGAATTTGGTTTGCTTTTTACTTCTCCTTTATCATTTCTATATATGTTCTGTTAAAGAAAGAAACCCAGTTAAGACCTCCCATCTTGTATTCTTATTCTTCTGTACTCTTGCTTCCTGTTAGTATTGAAATCAGCTCTTCAATTTTATAGCTAAAATTCAGGCTTAATTAAATCCCACTTCTAGTTGTTGTATTGTAGTAAGGATTGTATGAAATTTGAAGTAGAGTATCTAAGCATGCTTCCTAGCCATTCAGTTTTGTGAAGTGGGATTATGGTACTATGTGCCAGCATTTGGAGCAAGCAAACTGGCTAACGAGCTGATAAGGCTGACAAAAGGAACAAATGTGACAGAATTTAGAATACACATATGCTAAGCATCTACCCATGAGAGGGACTTTAATCATTTCAAAAAGTGTTTGGCCTGTGAGATAACTTATTCCTGTATCATTCATATACTGAGTATATCAATCCATTAGTACTTAGAAGTCAATAGTGGTGTTTTGTTACTTAACACAAGTTGCTAACTGCCTGACCAAAAAAATCTGTGTTAAACTTGGGGAATGCAACTTTAATTTCACTTAAATTAATTTTACCTGTGGCTGCAGTGCAGATGCAGTTCATTGAATGCATCTGTTGGGTTGAAATTCTGGAAAGCCAGCAGCCAACTTAAGAACAGGAAATCTGGAGCAAGGAGCAATACAGGTAGCTGAGAAGGAAAGACAGATTATGAGTTGAGGGCATGGAGAGTAATTCCCTTCTGCTTGCACAGGCACATTAAGGAAGACTTCAGAGGTGAACTAATTCAAAATAATAAATTAGATTCATGATATTTTTCAGAAATGAGAATGTCATCAGGTAGGAAAATAACAGAAACAGAGTGTAAAAACTTGACCACTGGTAATTTTTGCCTCCGTCATTAATTGAGTCTATGGAGCTGTCAGTCCAGTGAGAAAGCACTTAGGAAGGATTGAAACGATCAGCTGCATACTCGAAATACATGCATCCAGACTGCATGGATAATTCTGTCTTTTATCAAATGCTGAACATATGTACACTGATTGCTTTGTTTCCATTTAAAAAAAAAAATTGAAGTAAGAAGCCAAATCTTGCTGTTTTGGTCATCAGACAATCATATAAACCAAAACAAAAACAGGCTATTGATTCTTCCAACCGCTGAGTTGTAACTTTTGAGCAGAAGAGCGTACAGCTGTGTTAAATAATAAATTGGTACCTGCTTCCCCTTCCATCAAGATACAGTTTCACAGCTGGCAAAAATAAATATATAATTGCTCTCTTGCAACAGTGTTTTAAAAAAGAGCTCATGTTCCCTTTATTTTGGATGAGAGATAGCATATCGAATGTGTCAGGCTCGGACTCTTGACTTCCTGAAAGCTCATCCGGACCCAGTGCCTGAGCGGCTCTGAGTCAGAAGCCAGGAGTGACAGCAGGGCAGCCAACTGCTGGCAGCTGCCTGGCTGCTGGCCTGTCATTTCATTGTCAGAGCAGCCAGGCTGATAGGAATTGTCATGCACAAGAAACGATTACATGGAGAAAAGCAACAAACAAAACTTAGCTTAGAGCAAACTAATCAGTGCTTCTAAGATTTTAAATTACTGCCCAGTTTAGGCATTTTTGCCACACTACTTGCATGAGATTTTGAGCAGAATACACCTGATCCATTCACACCTCCACTCACAGACTTTCTATTTTGGTGCAAGAAATTCTACTAATGTGCCATGTATTTTATTCCTTTGAAACCTCCAGTGATGCCACAGATGCATGGTCCTCTCTTGCCCTAGGCAGCCACTTGCACCCACCCATGGGATGCAAGCATCAAGGGAAGTGTAGGTGGTGGCCCAACCCGATGCTTGTGCAGCATGCAGATAAGGAGAAGCAGAAGTTTGCTCCCAGTGGTGGGAAACTGAAAACAAAGGAAGAGAGAAATAAGAGCATAGCATATTTATTCTCTCCTTTCTGCAAAACAAATACACTGAGTAGATATTGAAAGCTATATGTCACTTGCATGTCTCAAAAACTAATGTTTTTCTGATTATGTATTTGGGCGATGGAAGGGGAAACTTGTGATGTCACTATAGTCCTATCCTGATATCTCGTTACTGGCTGCATTCCTCTCATAAATGTAGATCAAGTTATAAATGATGCATTGTGAGACTTTGTTCTGCTGTTAGGGACTGGTGCTTTGTGTCAGTAGAGCCACATTCATTGAAAATGTTGAAAGGTAAGACCATTACTGCATACACTTAATTTGTGTATAAGCCACCAGTTGGCTAATAGGAAAAAGGAATGTTGTAGTGACAGGGAGATGAAGATCTTGTCCCTCATGTTTGGATTTTGCTAACAGTTTTTGTACTTATATTTTATTGTAAGTATTAGCTTATATCAGGTGATGTAAACTGGCTTATGACTTGTAGAGGGGTCAGAATTTTAATTAAGCTATGGTTCTTGTAGCTTTTTCAATCTAAACATGGGAAACCAATCTTAAAGGAAATATACCAAATAACAAAATTAGCGTTTTAACATAGAGATATAAAAGGCATCCTGGGAAAAAGAATTAGGCTTTTTTTGTTTATGAGTCTGTGAAGAACCCACAATTATATTCACATCTTAGCTTCTAGAATATTTAAGAATATATGCTATCTGAAATTGGTATTGTTTTTATAATGTAAAAAATAACGTTCCTGGAATGAAGAAACTTAAGATGCATCAAATACAGCGTTATTAAGTTACATATAACTGGGTATGACTACACCTCAGTAATTATCAGGTTACAGATAATTACTATGTTGGGGACCTATTATATCTGCTATGAAGTAATTAAGTTTATTGGGATTCTAATTCCTGGAGGATAAATTATGGAACCAAATTGAGTACTCTTTGCTATTATCTATTAAACTGATTGAGAATACTTCTGAATAAATTGCTAGAAGATAACTGAAATTTTCTTTCCATTTACACTTCAGTTCAGCTTTAGTAAAATGGCTGATGAGGAAGTGGATGGGTTTACATCTGGATGACTTAGATGCATTTGGCATATAAGCACTAGTGTTTGCTGATAATTCTTGAACTCTCACCTAACTCCCAAAATGCTGAACATTTCAAAGTTTTCTACTCGTTTAAGAAAACACCACCATCTTCGAAAGATGATGGGCTTAAAAAAATCATTAAAGATCTCAAGATGAGACATTCCACTATTACCTAGTATTCTGAGGTAGCAGACCTTGTACACTGTCTTACCTAGAAACACAGGTTGCTTTACAATTAACTCAAAAATTGAACATAATATGCAGCACTTAGAAACCTGTGTCATACTCCTATCATATGTCAAACATCACTCTTTATATCAAACACTGATGATAAGTTTTTTCTTTAATTTAAGTTATTTGGTTTCCTTTTTTTTAGTTTTTTTCTTTTTTACTTCTTTGTTACTCTCACACAAGACATTGTGTTTACGATTGAAGTAGGTGGTGGCTGAAGGAGTTGAAATCCTTTTGCACCAATTTAACAATTCTAGTTTTAAATACCTAATGTTGGTTATAAACACTGTATAGATAAACGTAGAATCTGAACTTCTCCTAGCTAACTTTTAAAGTTCTGGAGCTAATTTCATCTTGTGTCATTTTGTTCTGCTCAATAGCATGATATATAATAGAATGAAGCATAATCTGTTTTAGTATACAACTTCTTTTTATGCTTTTAAAAATATTTATATTCTAGCATAAACCTACACTCATAGGAACCCTAATTTTATTACCCTTTCTCTTCCTTCTGTAATTTTTTTTTTTTTTTCCTTGCTTTCTTGTCTCTGTCTCTCCAATTAAAACAGTCTGTGGCATATTTCTGGAAAAAATTGCAAGAATGAAATGAAGAGAAAACTCTTTATTTAGCCATTAGACTAATTAGACAATCCTAGCAGTTATGAAGGAAGAACAATATATTATGGTCTTTTATAGGCTGGCCAAGAACAGAGCAGTCGGAAATTAATCATAAAACTTGTTCTCTGAATTAAGAGATGTTTTTGCTACACCAAAAGTAATGTCCACTATTTTGTTATGTTGGCCCATTACGTCAGAGGCAGGTGTTGGCAGTACGGCAGTAGAGGTTGAACCTTCCCACCAATATTCCCTTACACATTGTTGCTGTGTGACAGATGGCAGAAGAGAGACAGTGTTACAAAATGGCGTCTGTCATGGAAGTGCTTGTGTTGCAAAGTTGTGGAATGGAATTCCTCTATGGAGGGGTGGGGAGAAGGGTGGGGGAAGGAACACACTGACATTCGCTTATGCTTGCTGAATATTTCTGGAGACCAAATAGTGGAGATGAGCATAGTGAGGCAGTGAGTGGAGCATTTCAGCAGCAGCAGTGGTGGTGGTGGCTCACTTCCACTGGTGCAGATTTTTGAGTGCAGCATGCAGGCTCTTGTTCATTGCTGGTGAAAATGCACAACTAATGGTAGTGACTATGTTGAAAACTAGTACTTTGTAGCTGAGAATTTTCTCTATCCTACAGTGTTATTGTGCTTTTGTAGTACGTGTGGAAATAAGGAAGCACTACTTTCAGGGTGACCTATGTAAAAATCCAACACACAGGATTGTAGTACTGGAATTAATGTGGAATATGCTGATAGGCTTATTTCATCACTTGCCTTTTCAACACATGTAATTGGGATCATCATAAGAGAATAGTATTAATTTGTACAGGAGATAATTTTAGAGAGTACAGATGAAATTAGGACTGAACTTGCGAAACCCGTTTTATCTGTGACATCCAATGTATTGCAGTTAACTTCTGTGAAGCAAGTATTTCATGATTTATATAGTTACATCAATCCAATTAAATTTTGGAGTTACATTACTGCAATTAAGTGGCATGGATGTATGGATGTTTAAAAAAAAAAAAAGAAAAGAAAAAAGAAAAAAAAAAAAGAAAAAAAATCAAGAAATTCTTAACTAAAAGTTCTCATGACCTTGAATTGCATTAATCATCTTCAGATGGAAGGAAACATTGTGCCCCAACCTTCTGCCATTGTTCTAGCTGCTTTTCCCAGAACAACAAAAAAGGACTACATCCCTTCTCTACCTTCCTGATACCCTTCTGAATCCAGAGCCCTCCTGCTGCATAGCATGCAGCAAGCCACTGCAGCACCAGCCCCAGAGGCTCCTCCACTGCCTTTAAGGAAAGCTGGGGCCTTACTGCTGGCACCTCCATACATAAAGAGAGGGATTGTTTCAGACTGGTACTCTTGGAACAGGCGTGTAATGTTTTAGAATTACTAACAAAATAATACTCTTTCTAGATATTGCAGCCACTATTACCGACATTTTAGAATGATTATTGTGACTGTATCAGGAAAACTAATTATTTTCTCACATTATCATAGGAAGTGTTGGTAATAATGAACTATATTCATTAAAGTAATTTGTTAGTACTTCAGTGTTACCATCTGTTGAGATAACAGATGCTTTTTATAAAGTATTATTTACAAATGTAAATCTCTGTTAAGATCTCTAATATTAAATGGTATTGCAAAATATGTCATTTTTAAAAGATGTGCATGTATAGATATATAAGCAGCAGGCTCTTTTATGATGAAAACAAGATCTCATAAAACTATATGATTTTTACCATTCCTGATGAGTAGGATGTACAGATTGCTCTCTTGTTGCTTTTTCTGTGAGGAGCAAAAAATGAGAGACAAATAAAAATAAGAGAAATAGAACAAACAATGAAATGGAAAAAAAAGAACAACCATTTTTTCAAAATGACTAAATTAGGATCTAATTCAAACATGATTAGCCTCAGTGGAGAAAATCCTCAGTTTTGTATCCTGCTCTTGAATTAGGTAATTAATATTTTGAGTCACAGTAATTTTAAGTACCAAGTAACTTATATTTAGGTGTTCTTCTGACTTGTAGAGTATAAGACAAAACTGCCATGAGCACGAATACCTCCATTTCATATGAGACAGTGTACTGTTTTGCTACTAAAGCACTAATCTTGTTTTGTTTGTCTGTCTGAAAACAGGTTGCCTCCAGGTAATTAAATGACACAGTAGTTGAAAGCAAAATGGTCAGGTGTTTCTTTCTCTTACAGAATCAGAACACTTCAACAGAACAGCTTACAATTTGTGTCTTCCACTATTATCGGGAGTATAGCAAGTTCATCCCAGTACATAGTATGATGTGTTTGGGTTCTCAGTAGTACGTATAGCAGAGGAAATAAATCACCAGTCCCTACATCTGGGGTGCCTGGTGCAGGAGGCTGCTGTCACACAGCGCCTTTTCTCAGCAGTGGCCCTGGGAAATAGTTGTGGTGATGAAAATTATGGCTTTTGTCAGAAAAATATAGGATTTAGAGATTAGTTTGTTGAGAGCCGTAAGAAAACCTTGTACTGATGTAATGTAGTTGATTGATCAGGTAAAGCCTAAAATATGTGCAGGTAGAGGGAGCCTGGGAAAATATTAAAAATAAACAAATACAGAGTATGGTGTTCCTTTTGACTAAGAATAAGAAGTTACTGCAAAGAAGCTGCCTGACCCTGTAGCTACTGTAGCCAACAAGATACAGAAGGAGACTGCAGTTCTTGGGATCAAGGAGCTTTATCCTGTCAGTGACAGGGACTCTCTTTTACTCCCTGTTCCTTATCAGCAACTCCTGCACTTTACAGCAAAGATATAAATCAATATATACTCCCAGTCAAAGTACAATATCCTTTCTACTCTCTCTGGCTAAGGATATGAGGTTTTCTTGTACCATTTCTGAAATTATATGTATATCTGAGAAGGAAATCCCTCTATTCTACAAGTATTTTAAATTTAAAATTATTTGTTCCAGATGAAAAAATATGGAATGTTCTTCTGCAGTCACTTTTTTTGATGGATAATAATGATGCAAGCACTGCCAATTGAAAAAGAAGAGAGACTCGATATTATGCCATGTATTTACAGAATTAGCAGAATTAATCTCAAGTACCTGCATGGAAAGACATTTAAACTAGTAATACAAAAGATAATTGCTCCAAAAAATGGAGACTGAACAGAGGTTACTCCAGAGAAGATGACAGCCTAGAAGGTACTTCTGACAGTACATGAGCTTGTGGCTCTCCAGAGTTCATTTGAGACAACTGGCAGAGTTGTCTCTTCTGTGAGACCAGAAGAGACCAGAGTCACTTCTGCGTTTTTACTAACTGTGATAGTATTTGCCATTAGAACTGCTTTAGGTTCCTGTGGTATTTGTCTTTCCCCTCCCACCTTCCACCCCTCCCAAAGCATAACTAAAGAAATCATCTTAACCTGTTCATGTTTGACAGATAAAAATTTCTTCAGAATAACTGTTTTAATGCTTATTTTCTGTGAATTTGAATATAATTGAATATAAACAAGCAATACTGACCACTTAATCTACAGATAAATCATGCTGCCAGTGACTGCAAAAATTATTAATGGTCTGGTGAGGAAACAGCAGCAAGAAGGAGTGCTCAGTGTGTCTGTGAAGAAATGTTGCTTCTGATGATGCCTTTACAGAAGCAAACATTTTCACAAATGGTTGCCTGGCTTTCTCTGGGCTCCTCTGCTTTTTCAAGTCAGCTTAATCTCTTCTGGCACGAGTTCTTTGTTATTCATTTATAACTAAGTAATACTCATCATGTATCAAAAAATCCATCAATTCTAGGCATTGTCTCTTACATTTCTAAGATTCAGAGTAGTTAGAGAATGTTTATTTCAGAGGCTTTTTTTCATCTGTCATATTTCGTTACTAGCATCTACGTTTCTTATTTGTCAGAACTAAGGTCTCTGAATTCTTAGTATTTTTTGATATATTTACTGGAATATGTTCTCTCTTGGCCAGCAATGATCAGAAAGTATATCCTATTGAATCTGGAAAAAATGAATCAGAGATCCAGTCACTAGCTGTATAACTTACTGTCATCCTGCAGCAGTGATTTACCTTTCCTTCTATGCTTTGGGCCGCAGGCAAAAACAGTTTTAGGTGTCTGTTTCCAAGTCCTCCATCAATTCAGATAGTGTTCTCTGACTGCTGAGAGACTGACTGGTGCAATAACTGCTTGTGATGAATAGTAGAAATGTCAGACAAACTGAGGCTCATCAGCATAAGAGGCATAACTAACCTAGGATTCCTTCTCAACAAGAAAACATCCCACTTCCTAACTGCTGCAGAAACTGAATTCCTTCTTCATCTTAAATATAAACAAGATAAGAAAAGGACCAAAATGATCTTAGTGATGAGAAAAGACATGAGAAACAAATTTGTCTTTTAAACTACTGACACAGTAAGATGCTTATCTGTCATGCTGTTATATTTGTATTTATCTCATCTTTGAAGATATCAGAAGACCCGGATCCCAGTACATTAGCAATCGTATCTCTGTTTTTACTCACTTCAGAGCATGAAACGATTCTGATTTTTATCTGCATCTATTTTATTCTCTGGCCTCCCACAGCCTGTCAACTTTTAATGGCTTTTGTTTCTTCATTAATGTCTGTATTTGTACTCACAGACTTATTCCAGTAAGTTTATTTCCAATTCATGTTTGAAGCTGAATTTCTCTATCTAGGGAAGTAAGACTCTTACCTGTAATTAGTATTCAAATAGGCCAATTATTTTATACTTTATATTCAACAAGATTTCCCTATATTCCAGAAGAATTAAATGCTTCAGTTCTCATCTGTAAAACAAAGATTAGTGGCAGTTGTACTGTGACTATAAAAATTAAAATGTCACTGAATCTCTGAATCAATTCTGTGTTCCACCATGGCAATAGTGGTGCACGCATATTATGCAGATAGATGAAGCACAGTCTTTCCTTGCTGCTTAGAATTTACTCACAATATTCTGTCCTGGTGAGACAAAAGAGGCGAACAAATTCAGAGCACTGTGAACTGTTAAATTTCTGAAACTTTCCTCCATAACCTTTTATGTGTTTGTTTTTTTTTCATATTTTACGTGCTAATTTTTAAACCAATAGATTGCGTACTTAATGAGGAGGAGGTGACTGAGAAGGTCCACTTTGACAAATTACAATTCCTTTCAGAAATACTTATTTTCCTGGAAGACTCTTGGTGAGACTCTGCCTGGCATTCGGTATTGTTGGTCCACAGCTAACTCTGAAAACTAATCCAAGAAAAATTTCTCTCAGTCTCTCAGCACCATCATATTTATTTGCTCTTGCTGCCTTGGCTGCAAGTATCCTAACTATCATTGTAAACCATGCTTAGAATTCAGATGATTTATTTTCATTCCCAGCGTATCCTGAAGTGTTAGTTTTTCACTCCACTCCTCCTAAATCTCTGGATTTTTAAAAGAAGCATATATATCATAAGGAAATTTAAAGTATTAACATTATTCCTTTGATAACACTTACACTTTGATAAAATTTATCTCCTATCATTCATGTTTTCATGTATTCTTTTACAGAACGTCTTTTGTTTTGAACAAACATTGAAGTCAAGAATATTGAATAAATGTTTGTTTGGACAGAACTTTTGTTCTATTTGAGAATCTCATTAAAATAATGAACTGTTGTAAGAAGGGATGTTGATGCTGTAGTGTACACTTTTTTAAAGTGATCGTAGATTTCATAAACAAAATCTATTTAGCTGAATTTTCCATGTATATTATTTAGAATTTTTTAATCTATTGAAATAATTTTTAATGTAAATTTTTCTTAGCCACAAATCATGAATGTGGAGAAACATATCTATGGCACTCCTACAGTACTTCTGTGTAGAACCTATTAAGGCAATCAGCATATAGGATCAATACTACGTGTCATTCATAATGGCTAAAAATAGCTGAATGAGGACAAAATCTCGAGGCTGCTATGTAGCCTCTGCGGAGAGAAGTCATCTTCCCAAGGCAATTCACTGCAACTAATTTTGCTTTCTTTTCTGATAGACCCACAAAGAATTTTTTCTTTTTTCTCCCATAGTGTTAAACGATGGCCAGGAACATTAGCTGCTTGGTTCCTGTGATTGTTACCATTACAAGAGAAGTTAAGTATTTTGCATACTATTATTCTGTGAAGCACTGTCGAAAGAAAGAAACCATTGTAAAGAGCAATTTGAGGGGCACCTTTGTAGTTTCTTTGCAAATGTGTTTGTATGAATCTTTTTTTCAGATGTGAACTGTGAAATTTATCATTATTTTCTTTTCTTGCATAGCCCTGGTTCAATACATTTGATAGGTAAATTTTTAATACACCACAGCACTTACCTGTAGCATCCTGACATTCATTGTGATTTTTATTTTGCATAAATGTCTTATTTTGTCTTGTTTGTTTGAGTGTTGATTTATAAATTAGAGTGTGTTCATCACAGTGAGTTAGGGGATGGATGGTAAATATGGGCTGGCTGTATAGGAAGCCGAAGATTAAAAAAAAAAAAAAAAAAAAAGTAGCAAGCAGGATGTGCAGTAGATAAGGGTTAATCATTGTATAGGAATGTGAGTAAAGAGAGGACCCGATAAGGGTTAACTGTTGTATAGGAATGCAGGTAAGCAGTATGTGAGGCCAGATAAGAAAAAAACATCTTGAAACTCTGTTGTAAACTTCAAGAAAACATCACATAAGGGATAGGTCAGGATCAAATTACTTTGGCTGAAGACCAATGAGCCTTCATCCCATGACCACCACAAGGAGACCCCACTGCTCACAGTGGGGCAAGTGCAAGAGGGAGGGACCATATGCTGATGGATTCTCAGAAATGTAATGAACATGGATACAAATTCCGGGAAAATCATTGATTATGTATTAGTTCGGCCTATATCTGTACCAAGCTTTTGTCCTACAGTGTGCAAGTTTGGATGAGCTATCCCCCTTACACCCAGCTTGGTGCCAAATGCTGAATAAAACATACCTGCTTTATAACCTAACTCTGGGTTATAGAGTTTGATTCCGCAAATCAACAGAGAAGAGCATATTTACATGAAAATTCTTAGCAAACCGTATCCATATCTGAGGAACACTTTCCCTAGTATGTCAAGATATACAATAGTTTTACAACTTACAGGTTTTCTCTCTTTCCCTTCTGTTCTGTGAGTCACAAAATCTTGTTTGCTTATATTAAACCAAATCAAACAAGTATAATTCAGCTATGAAGGAGCTTGCTTTAATGTAATAATAAATGTATTTCTATGCCACCTATTGTAATTTCTTTCTCTATTCTAAATTACTATAATACCTGAAAACCAGATGGGAAAACAATACACAGATACCTTAAAATAATAGTTTGTGGCACTAGGCATATAATTTCATGCACTCTACTTAAATTATGAAATATTTGTTAGCCTTGGCAGTGGGAATCTAGATTATTTTGAAATACGAATAGGATTGCAAATTAAGGGGCATCTTTGGAAGCAGTGTCAACTTTAAGCAAGTAAACAAATCATGGAGAATTCTTTAAAGGCAGTAGTTGTAATCCTACCTACTGTACCTGAAAATAAAGGACAAAACTTACCTAACTGAAGTGAGATATTTTAAAGTGACAAGCAACACTGAAAATATTTCCTAAATGGACTCAAGTTCATTTTTGTCCCAGAAACTTTATAGCAAGAATTTCTCTTAGCTTTTATACTCTACTAGCCCTTGTTACTCCATTACATTGTATAATAAGCATTTTCTCATAGAAATCAGGTAAGAAATATTTACCTTGCCATGAAATTGCACTTTGTAGGCATAATTATTGAAGAACTTAATAGTTGCAGCTTCAGATGATTTGCTGAGGCAATTATTTGTTCATTAACATCTCTGCAATTGCCTCTCAATTTTCCTCTTGTTGGCAAGGATTTTATCTGCCTTGCAAGTTTGTTTCAAAGACTTTTGTAGCTTTAGACCACTGAAATTATATTTCAGAAATGCTAAATGTTGGCATAATAGGTGAATTGTAATCATTACAATATAATGAAGAATGGCTTATGAAGTGATATGATGTCAAGAAAATGGTTTCCCTTGAAGTGACAACTGTAGCTGACAGTGTCAATTAATACCCTGCTTTATCGTCAAATTATAACAACTTCTATGAATAATTCAATTGCTTGTATACTTTAAAAAAATGTTTTATTTCAAGTAAATACATATATCTGAAATCTACAAAAGCTTCAGGGGTCTCACTGCTGTACTTAGGTTTCTGTCATTCTTCAGTTGAGATGCTATTCTGCTGATGTAAAATATTCTCCTAAGATATACTGCTAATGTTTCTGAATTCTGAGGGAAAAAAAATCCTTCTGCTTTAAGAGGATTGTTGACTCTTCCTTAAGAGGAGGAATTCCTCCTAAAAGGAGGAATTTAAAATATAACTGAAATACCTTAAAAAGTAACCGAATACCATCTGAACTCTGTATCTGAGAGTCAAACTGTCCTGAAGTGACATGGTGCAGCAGGTGAGTCTGAGACCATATACATAGGTAACCCTGAAAGGAATGCCTTCAAATTATTACCAGCTACAAAGAGAACAAAATACTATCTGAATAGGGTGAACTCTCAGCTACAAAACACTGTTTTTCAGCGTAACCACACCACTAGCAAAATATTTTTTGCCAGTGATTATCAAGAACTTGCATGCAGTGCTTCTTTTTTTTAAAAAAAATAAGTACTCATGATCTTTTGCGTAAGCAAACTTTTAACAGGCTGCATAATATTCGTGTTTATGTTTTATTCTATTCTATTTAATTTCTACCTCTTTCACACTGCAGGAATTCAACATTTTCTTCTATTTATTCTGTCTGCTAAAGTAGTTCACCTTCATTTTTAAAGCTCCTCTTTTTTTTTTTTCATTAATTTTAGAGCAATTTTTTCCCTGCAGAGTTACACATCATTAATTTTGGGTTGATGCCAGTTCTTGTACAATTTACTGCTGTGCTGCTTCAGGGAAACTCTTGTTCTCTTGAGCAGTTAGCCAGTACTTAGAGGTCTGATGTAATTAGCAGTGCCTGTTGTTTCCCCGGTCATTAGATTTCAAATACCCAGTTGTTATTCCACTTCTCTCTAGTGTCCCTTTTAGCTGGTATCAGTCTGCTTCCTGTACCATGGTAGTACTTCAATTCCCCATCCCTTTCCAAAACCTTCAGGCAGAAGGTAACAGTCAGTCCTACGGGAGACAACTTTTACAAAACTTATAAAAATTAGATTGGATTTCAGGTTTTCTTACTAGATGTTGCCATTGAGCCCTGACGTATGCTTTCCTGTGGGAATACACAGTCAAGATGTCCTTCTGTATAACAATGCAAGGTGCAGAGCTGGTGGATCTGCAGAGGGTAGGAGAAGGGAGAAAGGAGGTCTCCCTGGTGCCTACATTAGTATGGGTGGATCAGGCAGGAGCTGTGTACTACACCTGTTGTTAGGTTGGCATAATTTATGCAGATATGCAGATTTATAGGATGGATTGTATGATAGCAGCAATCACTGTACAAAAATATTGCTTTCCTATGTAGAAAAGCTAAACATATTTACCAGGTGGACCTTGCACATGTATCTTTTTCTACAACATGCCAATCAGTCCTGCAAAGTGATGTTGGTACTGTTGAGAGCAGTCTTCATCCCTTTCTCTCTCTGAGGAGCCACTTCAGAATTACATATGTAGAGATGGAAGAAAGCAGAAACCATGATGTAGGTGTGCGGTTGTAGGGTGTCTGACAGTACAGTGCAGGAAGGTGTAGAATACTGGAATACATGCATAATCTGTCATCCAAGGTCACTGCCCCTTGTGTAGAAATCAGCTATGACTGCAGAAAATTATCAATCACAGAAAGGTTCTTCTCTATAATGTCATTCCCAAAATGCCTTCTACTTTTTCTACACTATTACAGAAATATATCATAAAGTAATATATTTTTTGGAATAAGGTATATAATTTAGTGTACTTGGTTCTTCATAAAATTATATAGTGGGTTGAAAAAAATGGCCTTTGTAATTATCCATTATAACTTTTACTCATTAAAAAAAAAAAAAAAAAAAAAGAAAGAAAAAAAGAAAAAAGAAACTGTTTACTGCATTTTTTTTTTCTTTTTTTTCCCCTGTAATCACTTTTGCATTTCTCAAGTCTAAGCCTAGGGCAAATATGCCAACATTTATATTTTTTTGTTAATATTTATAGTGTTACACACTTTTCTAAGATTTAAAATAGCTTGCTTACATGATTCAGTATTGTTCTAATAGTGGTTTTGGACCAGTTAGGTCTAAGTATTTTCTGCATACGTACTCTGATCTGATTTCTTAAGCTTTTAATAGCATCTATCTTGAAATTATTTAACACATAATTGACTGAACACAAACATGACACTTCTTAATGCCTTTTATACCTGCAGTTTCACACACACACACACACACACACACACACACAAAAAGTTATTCTTGTTTTCCAGCTACAATACTGAAACATCAAATTCATATTTATCTATTACAGTTCTCTTTCAAGACTGAAAAAAAAACAAACAAACAAAAAAAAAACCACCAAGAAACAAAAACCTGACTGTTTCAAAAAGAAAGTGGGATATTCCACACCATTTCTTATTAATGGAAAGTTTGAGAAAGATTTCCACTTTCAGTGAAGGTTTTCTTAGTTTCAGAGATATCACGGCTCCATCAGTAGGCATGCTAATTTTCCTAATTGTTACTTTTCTGACCAACTTTTAAAAGTTCCCATTTTGTGGAAAAGTTAATTCAGTCTCCAGAACCGTTTTATGGTATCCTTGCTGGCAAAAGCACTTCTCTGTACAAATGAAAACCCTCAGTACGAAGTATTGGTTAAGTTAAGCCACTCTCCACAGGCAGACAATAGAAGGATATATTAGGTGTCCACATGAAAGCTTACTGTTGTAATCACTCAGATCAGATATAAAAGACTTAATTGAACCTAGGACTATATTATAAAACAGCACGTCTCTTTTCTTAGAAGATGAGAAAACGTTTTCTTTTTCTGTTGTATCTGTACACTGCAGACCCCTCTGCAGATAAACATACGTCCTCCTTGTCAGTACTTAGATATTAACCTTTGTTCTACATACATTTGTTTTCCTTCAAGGTCTTGAGACTGTGCTGTTAAAGTAAATATCTAGAAATGTCTTTACTTTCTCAGTTAAAAGCCTAAAAGAAGTCTGTTTTGTTTGCAACTCAGTTGCATTTTCACTAGCTGATGCTTACTTTATATGAATCTTTTTTTGCCATATAACAGAAGAGATGTTGCAGACAGAGCATATTTGTGTATCTCACAGTCGTTAGTAAGTAAGTAAGTAGTAAGTAAGACTAAGAGGAAACAAAGATTGATTATTTGCTAGGGAGGCATGTTATATTTTCACTTTCACTGATGATAGCTTCATTTATCTGTTGAATCTATAGAGACAGCTAGATATTCTCTGTGCTGAATAATGACTGTGAGATGTCAGCATCAGCTAGTGAAAATGCAACTGAGTTGCAAACAAAACTGATTAGGCTACCAAATGTTGCCATCAAAAGAGAAAGTTCTTCCGTAAACATTATGTATCGCATCTAAATCTTTGGGTTGTCAAGCGGGAATTGGAGAGAGCTACAAAGATGATAAAGAAGAGATGTTGGAAACCGTCCTTTGTTTCTTACTGTGGTAAAATACCATATTCAGCAAAAGTTCTTGAGAAGAATAATTCTGCTACAATAAGAAATCAAATTCAGCATTATGCATGACTCTTACTAGATGATTCTTTTTATTATGAGATTAGTGTAACTGTTCACAGAGGCATTATTTTCCCAAATGAAGGAGACAGATGCACTGAGGACAAAAGGAAGGTAGAATATATAGCTACTTCTGTGTGTGTATATATATATGTGTGTGTGTATATATATACATGCGCACACATAGACATGAATACATGCAAATACGTGCCTAAATATATGAATTCTAAAATTTCAGGAGGCAGAAGCTAGTATTTCTTTCCCATGTCTTGGCTCATAAGATATTGTTTTATCAAGAACACTATGCAGTTCTTACATGGCTACTCCCACTCTATGTAACTTATTTTGGTCTAAGCTAAGGTGATTGTTTCACCTGCTGACCTTTTCAAAACTCTTCCTCCTGTCCAGCCACAGACTTTATCAGAATTACTTTCAATTTCACAATTGAAATACTTCAAATTAAAAAATAAGGAGCAAAAAATGAAGGAGAGAAAGGCTTTTTTTTACCTGAATAATTTGTAGTTTCCTTGCTGGTATAGTATTGGAATTTAGCATTACTCCTCTGGCTGAAAAGTAGATAGAGAGAAAACACATCAGTGTTTAGTTACACCTCTTGTAACTGTCTTTGATAGTCTTGTGTGACAGGGAGTATATTTATAAGTGACTGAACTACCGTGTGCTTCAGTCCCTTTCAGTCTCCTCAATATGACTCTACCACATCTTTTTGCCAAGTAGGGTCCTGTATCCCTCAGTTGCATGCACTAGGAGCGCTCTTCCATAAAATGCAGCAGGTGTAAGTAAAATACACTTTTTCTTTCAGTTGCGAATCTTATCTTTTGTGAAAAAGATTTGTGGCATGACTGAACTGGTTGAAATAGAGCCTGTGTTGTGTCTTCTCCCTTTCTCCTCTCACCAGCATCAAGGCTGGCTCCACGGCCAGATGTACAGGCTGCTGGGCTGCTTTCTCTGCAGAAGTGCAAGGGGAGGTGGAGGCCATCAGCATAAAGGTGACAGAGAAGCTTCTGCCTGCACACGATCCCCTTGGTTCCCACCATGAGGTGAAGACCCAACCCAACCCTACACATGAGCATCACAGCATATGCAGACATAAAGGAGGAGAGCAGAATAAACTGGGCATCAATGTGCATCTGCAATGAAGGCAACAGGAGCACTATCTCTGCTTAATTAACTTAAAGCAGAATTGGCTTTTTATAGATGTTTGGCAACACTTACAAATAATGGTGCAATAATTAAGGATGCATTACAAGGAATCTCAGCTGGAAGCAGACATTTCATCAAACCCTAATACCTCATTAGATCCTCCAGGAATAAATTCTGTTTTTCTACAGTTCTCTGGGTCACAAATTAATTAAACTGACTGAGATACACCTTCTCTCTTGTTTCCAACAAATAATGTAATGCAGTGTAGATTAATGTTGAAACGAATATCTTCTGCATTTTTCAGCAATTACCTCTTCTCTTTCTTCAATAAAATTGGGTATTTTATTATAATTGAAATCAGTTGAAAGGGTTGAATTGCTAAGTTTCCATAAAAATATTGAAGAACTTAGCTCTGGTTATCCTAAACACATAGTTTGTGAAGTTTTCCCTTTGAGGATGTCATAGTTTCCACACACAAGCACATTAGTTCTTCTCCTGCTTGCAGAACATTTTATGTGATGAGCTGTGGACCACCCAACTTGAAGATAGGGATGATCTCAAAGCAAAGACAGAAGCTGATGATGGCCTGGTTGACAGCAACATATTCAAACTTCACTAACTTCTACTTTTTTTTTTTTTTTTTTTTTTTTTGAGAAGTAACAGCAGAACAGTTTCTCTCTGCTCTTGAGGGACAACTTGCAGTTTTCTATTTGCTGTTTTTTTAATAATAAATTGGCAGAAAGCATGAGCAATGACTTATAGGCATGGTTCATCAGGAGACAAGAGGACATTTTCCTAGTGGTTCATACTCTTTATGTGGGATGTGTTAGCAAATACCTTGAAGCCTCACAACTCACTTAAGAAAATGACAGTGCGTGCAACACCCAAGCATCTTCAAGCAATCACTCCCAGATCAAAAGTGATGTTGAGTTTTTTTATTTCCTTCAAGCCCTTAAAATGCTCTGAGCAAGTGTGGAGGAAAACTCACATGGGCACAAAGAAAAGCTGTTTATTTTGATCCATGCGTCTTATATTCGTATGTATTTAATCACATACATATGCATAATATATTTTAACAAAATCCACTCTAACCCATAAAAATAAAAATCAAGTAGCCAGTAGATGGTAAAATATATAAAACAACAATGTATTTCTTCTTCCCTGATACTCATCATCCTAATTTATTCTAATAAAGGATATGAATTATTCATTTCTAAGCACAATAGGAAAACTTCAGTGCTGTTTAATGACTCAAATGAGCCATTAATGAAAGATTTGTGAGTCAGGTCCAGCATAATGGAGAATGTTTTTACAAAAAACAGGTATTAAGTTTGAGAAGTAGTCATACCTTCTTGTTTAGAGTGTGGCATCCTGAGTTATTGGAACAGTTGCTAGAGAAAATGTAAAAGCGATCACAGAACTTTCTTTTTGTAAGATAAAAGTCACTATGTAAATTAGGTCCTTACTAGTAAATTATGTTGGCTGTTTTCTTAATAAGAAAACAAATTACTAGCAGAATAACAAGCACACTGAGGGGAAAACAACAGGGGAGAAGGAAAAAGGGAAGAAAATAATTTGGAAAATTCAGATTAAATCTTATGATTCAGGGCAACAGAGGTCAATCAATGATAATAATAAAAAAAAAAGCACAACAAATTACGTCACAAAATTCCTTTCCTAATGTTCACTTTAATTATGTGTTGATATTGTTACAAGCTAGGAAAACTCACTGGACATGGAAACAAATTTTCTCCTGTATAATTACATGGTCCCTTTTCCAGGTTATCTATGCAGGGTTCTTCATGATGGTAAACATCCTGAATTGCGTGACTAAATCTTGTTGATGAATACTGAGTTACAGGATTGGCATAGTTTATGCAGTCAGTACTTGCCAATTTAAGAACTGCCTGGTTCTAGTGGTCTGCTAAAAACAATATTATAAATATAATAGCTATATCCATTAACATTAATGAACATATTGGGTCCATGCTTCTTCCCCTGGCTATCTCTTTCCAGTCTACAGTACAGCTGCTAATCTTATCCAACAGATCTTCTCAAGCATCATCTTGAGACTGACTGCACCACTCCCTAAGAGGCAGCACAGAGGCCTGTGGGAAGCCAAGACGCAGTGAGCAGGGAGTTGTGTGGCCACTGTGTCCAAATGGCCTTCCAGGATACCAGAGGGCAATGAGGTATGAGATAAAGGTAGGAGGCTGACCTCCAAACACCTCTGGAACTGGGTTGAGCCATGGCCAAGAGCCAGATTTAGTCAGTATTCAAGTCCAGTGTGAATGGATTTTGAGCTGACATTAAAATCAATTCTAAGTATTAACACAATTCTAAGATTAACGCATCCCTCTTGACTCTCCCCTTTCCTATATGAACAGTGACACTTCAACAGAAAATCTATTTCCTTATATCTACCAGAAGAAAAACAGTATAATTCTCATTTTTTCCTACTTGTTTTCTTTTTCTTTTTTCTTTCTTTTTTTTTTGGTTCTTCTTTAACCTGGAAAAATCACCATTTATAATAGCAATTTTTTCCATCGTTGAGCATAATGTTCTTTCAGATAGGATACAATCTTCCATTGTTTGCTTGACCTATTGCTTTACAAAAACTGTAATTCTAATGATAATGTAATGTTCTAATTAAGTACAATACTAATTAATGTATAAATCTTCTCTGATTAATGAATGAAATATCATCCAGTATATGATTTTAAATTCCTAACCTGTTCTAACTTAAAGCTATGTAAACCTACAATTTTATAAACACAAAGGCATTTTCCATTTGAAGGGAAAAAGAAGAAATCAAGCTGCATTTTCACAAGGTGAAGTACCACATAAACATAATTTCTTGTCCTGTATTTTGCATTTTTTGTCAGTATTTTAGCACACTGTAATATAAAAGCTACTACAACTAAGCTCCAGAAAAGGAACAGATAAAATTAAAAAAATCCTATCTACAAGCAAGTACAATGTGACTGATACTCCAAAAAGAGCTCAGAAGACTTGATATGGTTTTCCTATGCAAAAAAAATCTAGTTGGAGCCCGATTAACATCTCTGCCACTATTGTTAGAAAACAAAGGAATTGATCAGCACAGATGATAATTAGGGTTCTGAAAATTAATATATGAGAGATATCAAAGAGCAATCAACATGAAGTAGATGTTTCTGGATTAGAACATTTCTGATTGCATTCTCTGAAAAATATTGCAGTCAGTCAGTGAATTGGGAAATTTTTTGACAAGCATTCTGTGTCTTAGTAAACTGAAGAATTAGCATCAACATTATGGAGATGGCCATAGGGCAATTACACTGAAGAAGTTAACATGATATTAAGGAAAGCAAATTCAATCTAAAATTACATTGCTTGCCCCTGTGTCTTCTCATTTATTATTTTATTTTTTCATGTGATAGTGCAAACATAGTCTACAAATCCTCTTGTCATTTTTCAGGAACTGTAGAAGTATGGCACAACTATTTTTTCTCTTCTCCCCAGAATCAGATGTAAGCATAAGACTTTGGGAAAGGATTTATATTGCCATTATTTTTTTTCAGATCACAGCCACCATATATGTTCACTCTTACAAGATTTATTAATTTGCAATTGTGCCACTCCCTTGCTGAAACCAGAACCATTTATGAAAAATAAAGGTAAGTTTGAGAAAGACCTTCAGTGTATATAGACTGATGGCAAAGCAAGCTGTGGAGTTTGTGGGGGAATCAGTGCTTTGTGGGCAAGATGTGAATCCGAATTGGCTGGGTAAGGTCTGGGGCCACAAGCATTATCATAATATTTCAGATTTTTTTTCCACACAAGTTATCTTATGGGAAAATAAATAAGTCTTTTGCCTCTTGAAATATCATAAGGTGAAAACACATGCTGATTGTGACCTAGAGAATGAGTACAGCAAACAATCATTAAGGAAAAAGAAATGGGCTTAATAAAACAGATGGATATAGATTTAGCAATAACACCACCAGCTGCAAGTA
This sequence comes from Lagopus muta, assembly GCF_023343835.1. Classification (NCBI taxonomy): domain Eukaryota; kingdom Metazoa; phylum Chordata; class Aves; order Galliformes; family Phasianidae; genus Lagopus; species Lagopus muta. The sequence continues at coordinate 73,476,721 of NC_064434.1, forward strand.
GGCATCCAACAAGCATTGCAATTAAGACTGGAGATTTCATCTCAGTGAATAAAATTAATTGTGGATGCTCTGAGGAAGGCATTTTCTTCATGAAGACATCAATCTATATTTTGAAATTAGATAGGCCATAATCCAGTTAACCAAATACATTACTCATTGCTAAGTACAAAGTCCAACTTCCCACTAGTTCCCAGACTGTTTTTGATTCTCACTAGTAAATTACTTCAAAAGAATTTCTTGAAGACATCTGCACGTCTTCCATGTGCAGACACTGTAATTTCATTTTTAAAGCTGTTTAATCTAGAACAAGACAGTTACTCTTTATGTACCCACATCAGCATTATAAAATGTTATACCAGGCTAGTTTCTTGGAATTAAGTTCCACCCCTAAACGGGGACTTTCTAAACGTATGTAAGTGATTTAGGTGTATGGAATATATTTTCAATTGGATCAGAGCCCTTGAAAACCTTTGTAAATTGCTTAAATTTGATGCACCATACATATCATCATACACAGCCTCTACATCCATTGAGCTGAAAAATCACTAAACCATTTGTTTTGTCCCTGTCACAAAGTGAAATCTATCACATAGTTTTTGCAGTAGTTATACTTCTGATTTTAAGATGTGATTCTTTCTAATTTTGCTTATTGTCATTCCCATTTCACTTCCACAGTTCCAAGTATTTCTTAGTGGATTTTAAGTAAATAAAATTAATCTTATCATTTTTTACTTACTGTAAAATAACAGTAAATGCGTTTATAGTATATTTCAATTAACATCGTACTTTCTGAATTTGCTCAAGAACATTACGAGGAATGCTTGTGAGAATGTGATGGATGCAGAGGGATCTCATCGCTATATTTTCTTTGTCCACTCTGAGCAAGAAAAGGAACATGTCACTTCTATAGTACGGAGAAGGCATTTTTCAGGAGAAGTAGTGCTTATGAACTTCACTGACACAATCTTAACAATTCATAAAAATGTCTACAATACTTGTGCAGAAATAGCAACGCAGTGTTTGACTAAAACTAGAGAGAGATCTTAGTGTTGTTCAAGATGACATTTTTTATCTCTGAAGATCCCAAAGTAGCTGTGAGATATAGACAATAGCAGACAGTGGCTTGTGGGAAAAAAAAAAAACATTTTCCAGAGCAAATAGCCCTGAATAGCCCTGAATAATAAAAATTACTTCGAGAAGTGACTAATACATATTCTGCCTGGCATAGCATCCAAGCTAGAGAAATTTGGAAAGCAGATATATGAAAAATTTGTTCTCTCTCCCTTTCTTTGCCTATCACATCTCTTCCAATAATCCCAAAAAGAATTTACCTGTTCCTTAAAGGCTTCAAAGAAAAAACTATTTACTGCCACTGAAAATGGCACACTTGTAATCTGACAACTCCTATACTATATTTCTACTTAAATCCCTAGCTCAGTAAAGGCATCCATGGTGTACCATACATGTAAAACTAATACTAAATCTTAAAAGGCACACTACAGATAAATGAATTATATTTGTCCCCATGCCTTTAAATTGTCAAATGTCTTTAATTACTTCCCAAAGTCATACATATATGGGCATATATATGGAAAGGACTAATTCAAACTACCTGCTGGATCATAACAAGCAGAACTGTAGCTACAGTTCAGGCTCTCCCATGAGCCATTTGCTCTCTCTTTATCCAGAATTTTCTTGCTCATTTTCAAAGAGTGAAGTTATCTGTGTTCATCCAGAACTTCCACCTATTCATTGGAATCTTTTGTAGCGCATGGGAGAACACACAGCTTGTTCTCCTGGCTGTACTGTCTTTTCCATCTCCCTGTTAAACTTCTCCCTGTGCTGAAAATGTGTACTGAACCCCACTCCTTGACTGTTTGCCTGTCTTGCCATAGCACACAAGCTCTCCAGTTATTTGGTCATGGAGTCAGGAACCCGGAACATGGTCCTGCCCACAGTGCTCTATCGAATGTATTGCCAAGATCTTGGGCCATTGCATTTGCTCATTGTCCAGTCTAATCTAGACTCCTGCTTCAGTTATGCACATCATTTTTGTTTTGGAAAAGAGAGCTCAGATGTGGAAGAACTAAAGCTTTTGTACACTTTTTTAATTGTTATTTTCCAAACAAAATACTCAAAATTTGAGTATATAGCTGCAGACACATGGTACCAAAAGTTATTCAAAGTTACTATTCAAAGAATAGTTTGACATTTTTTTCATACTTTTCCCACCAAATGTAACACTTCTTGGAGGCTTTTCTTTTCTACAAGTCATATATTTAAAACATGGTGGTAGCCTGCAACATGTAAGTGTAAACCATGTTTCTTGAAACTAATAAAGGAAAAAGTGTGGTAAATCATAATTCTGAACTGCATGAAAATCAATTACTTTAGAAATGTCAGATGTCACATAACCTTTGTTTCAATATATTAATTTTATTAAACTTCACTGACAAATCATTTTCATTATTTTTCCCCTCTGGGCAGATGGCTGTCATTTTACTCACTTAGAGACAGAATTTTTGAATTCATTTTAAAACAGTCTAAAAAATATGCTCTCAAAGAAAACGATATGAGAGTATGAAAAAGTAATGTAGTGTATTTGGGTTACAGTGAAGCCTTAACGTTGAATATCTAATACTATATCTACTGTTGAAATCAAACCCGTTTAGCTTTTGTCCTGCATCAGTTTTTATTCCCTTTACAGAGAAAGAAACACCAATACACACACCCACTCCTATACCCTCTTTCACATGCACTTCTTGCTCATATAGCTAGTTATTTCACTGTGTTATATAGACACTACAGTATGCTGGAATGAAAGCCAGACATGTTTTACTGAGCATAGTCTGTTGAGTAGCAGCACACACTAAAGGATATGCTTTTAAGGGATGTAAATGACTCAGCATACAGCTGATGTTCTAAAGATTTTTCTCCCACTAAAGCCCTGGAGCATACTTTCATCCCTGCTGACAGTGTTTCTCATTGATCTCTTTCTTCTCTGGGGTCTCATAAAGATTTGCCTGTAGTAAGCAATGTGGCTGGTCTTCCAGGCCATGCTGTCACTTCACCTCTGTAAGTAACAAGACAGTCAAAAGGAACGATTATATTCTTTTGAAAGAACTCCTTTTGCTGCTGTTCTTATACCCCACAAAATAAATTGTATCCAAATATTTTGTTTGTTTTCCATTAACACACCTTCGCCAATAAAAAAGCCTACCTCCATCACACACAAGTGAGAAACAGAGTCTTTCTCCCAAGTCTGGCAAGCTGATGGCTGAAGTTTTACCTCATGAGTGCCATACAACACTGCCTTATCTGGTTTCCAATATTACCCTTGTGATTCTGAGCCTTGTGATATCTTGTGCAAATGGTACTTATTAGTAATTATGACTACCATAATGTTTGAGATTGTTTAGACAAGAAAGGTTCCTTTATTGTCACCAGTACATTTCTTGTATATAGAAAAATCCAGAAATATTCACTGAAGAAGGGTAATATAATAGACTGTATTGTTCTTGTTAGCATCAGCAGAACATGGAGGCTGCAAGACTTTGGTGTCTCTGCAGGATTGGATATACTCTGAAATCCTGAATAATTATAATTCTATGTTATATATTAAAAAACAACAACAACAAAAACCCAAACCATTCAAAGTATAGCTTTCATTTTGTACTTGTTGAACAATTACATAAATTGTTCATGAAACATTATCATTGTTTTGTATGATATCAAAAATTCTCAAATAGCGTCACGGTTTTGATCACTTATTATACAGATTATAGGCAAGTTACAAGGTCCATATAGCTCTAACACTTCTCCTTGCATCTCTTCCTCCTCTGCAGCTACAACAGATATTAAAGCAGAATGTCTTGTTTCTTTAATTGTATATATTCTTCCTTAAAATAATGGCAATTACATATAATGTTATATAAAAGACAGGGGAATAATCAATAATAAGACAGGAAAATATTGCTTAATATTTATGAGGTATTTAACACTGCTCTCTACTACTACTGTTTCTGTTCAAGTAATTTAATGCACATTATATTCTCTATGAAAAATGTCTTCATCTAACAATGGCCAGAAAAATATATACTGTGGTGTTGGCACTTAGTTGTATAGATTTTTCACATGTATTATATGCTTGATGGTTATTAATTTTGACTCAGAATAGACACTCTTTTCAATCATTCCTCTACCTTTAAATTTTTTGTTGTTCTCTGACCCAAATGGTGACATAAACTTCTCATATTTCTAAAATAAATTACTTCAAATAAGATTTAAACAGCTTAAGAAGTCCTGGGCAATAGTCTTCATTCAAGCTTATTATTGCATAATTGTATTAAAGCATAATTAAAGACTTCCCAGCTTGAATTAGTATATCCTTAGGAGTTCTGAGCTTTCCTTCTCTTTTTAAACTATAAACTCTGTGGATTTTTTTGTTTGTTTGTTTGTTTGTTTTTGTTTTAAAATCAGGATAATTATTTTAGGGAATCCATTGCATATCACAAGGCATGGAATTTTATATATTGGATGAATTGCTTTCCTAATGAAGCAATGCTTTAGCCTTAAGAGAAGTAGAATTAGAGTATATCTGTGTTTTATCATTATGGGTTTCAGAAGTACACAAACATTCTTACCAGCAGGAAATACATTGTTTCTGTTGAATTGCAATATTCTGTGTCACAGTAAAACAGTCTATCCAAGTGTAGAGAAAAGAAAAAAATGGTTGTGAAGTTTCTGTAGGCATTTGATATTAAAATATTGCATAATGAGAAATAAAGTGTTTTTTTCCTACATACTTTTTTCAAATAATCAGTTTAATCATGGCTTCCTACATCACTAATGAATACAACTTAACATGGAATTTTTTGGAGCATAAAAGGGCTCCATCAAACTATCTGTTCAGATCAAATAATCACACACATTAAATAGTTAATTATTCTATGTCTCTGTTTACCTCCTCCTTATTAGAACATCTCAAACGTATCTGTCCAGATAAGTTTATGGCACTCTTCACCTATGAGTGAATCAGTTCCTCCAGTTTCACTCAGCATCTCCCAGCCGTATTCCCATACATAGAGAACAGATTTCAGACAGGAGAAGAAAACGTGGTCAAGTTAGACACCTCAAACATATCCTGATTTTCTGTATGTTTGATTCTGTAGTTCAAAGTTTGCATTTCATATGGGTTATGCACAGGTAAATACAATCCTAGCAGCAAACAAAACCAATCCTTAATGCATCTTAAAGAAAAATTGAAAGGGATTGTTAGTGTTTACATTGAAATAAGGCAAGTAGCTCTATTGCAAAAGAAGCAGACAAGGAGCAAAAGCTGCAGCGAGGACGTTGGTCACAAGGCATCCAGGTTCAAGCAAGCAAGCCTTTTAAACTGAAGTGAAATGTTAATTTTTGTTGGATATTGTACAGTAAGAGGTTGGTATCTGTTTTCAGATACTTACAATAAAATCACTACTCTGAAGAGATTTAAGAGTTTAAACACAAAAATAAGCCTCTCTTGTGGAATAAAGTTCATAGTTAAAGCAACAGATAATATCTCAAGAATGACAAGCTTCCAGATATACAAGTTTTTTTCCAGGTCTTAGACCAAAGCAGCACACTTCAAGCTTGACACACATTAAGAACAATCACTCTAACTTTAAATTAAATTATGCTAATTTGCTTTTTCAGTGCCTGAGTAGACATTTGATGATGTGTGAAGTGGCAGATGAGCAATGGAAAAAATGCATACAAATATTTTGTGGAAGCGTGCTTGGCAAGGCAGCAGAGATATTCTCAGTGGAGCTTCCTGTTAGGACCTGACAGAACACCTCTGGTAACTGAGCACAAGGTGGGGATATCATGACAAGTTAAGGCAGTGAAATGGATTTTGTTCTGCTGTGAGACATTACTGGGGCTTGTTTGACATTGCAGTGGGGCAACTCAGACTAGCATAAAATTCATTCTACAAAGAAATGAAGACTTGGATGAATGATTGTGTCTGATGGACCAGTGTTAGTGCAAGAAAGGAGTTGTTTGGGATGTACTGTATTGCCTCTAGCCAGTAAGGATGCACACCTAGAGCTTAGCCCTGAACAAAGGGAGGCTTTCCTCCCTGTGTTTCTCTTAGGAAAGCTGGAGAGTTTCTCATTAGTGGTTTCTTATTTTAAAAATGTGCAGATAAACACTCAGGGCTGAAACTGAGGCTCTGAGTTTGCATGTGTGTGACAGGTGTGTTTCCAGCATAGAACACATGCATTCTGTTGTCTGGAAACTACGGCATTTCTTCATCTCAAAGAAAGGATGGGAAAGAAACTGTAAAGGAACTGAAATTAGACTTTCTTCATTTTTGGCAGTGGCCTGGAGTCAAGTCCAATTAAGTGAATAAGCAAACCAGAGTCACCATTTTTGGCCTTAGAAGTCAAATGGCTTCTTTATGTTTACATCCATTTGGGACCACAGTGCACTTCAAATGAGGGTGCTTACATTAAATACTCAAAACACAAAAACACGAAAAAAAGAGAAAATACTAATGTAACATCCATTTGGACTTTTTTCCATTTAGGCCAATCAAATCTGACAATGACATTCCAATTTATACAGGTTGCCTGGATGACAAGTTGCTTTCTACTGCTGTAAAAAACGGTCTCAGTTCCTCTCTTTGAAATCTTATCCTTACATCTCAGATGCCAGGTAAGACAATGATTTTCTGAGTTTTATTTAAACTATGTTCTTTTATGGCTCCATAGAATCATCTGAATCAACAAACCAGTAAGCATGCATTTGCAAATTCAGTTAATGTTACCTGTACTTCTCCTATATCAATATTTATTATGTTAAATCTAGTTGTAACATTAGTACCTGAGGTATTTTTTGCCCACTTTGCATAAGCTCTGTTGTAATCAGTTTTTATAATCTTTTTATTTATGTGCATACGGTTATTATCCTTTTATCTCCTGTCACAATTATGGAATGCTTGTTAAAACTTAATTAGATCCAAAAGATAGTGAAAGCTTTTGTGACACGAACGACTTTAAGATTCAAGTATGCAGTAATTGCCCTCTCATCCATTCAGCTGCTATTTTGACAATTTAACCCAGTTACATTTGCCCTCCCTGATACTGTCAGTGAAGCTGAATCTGCCCTAGTCTTTCTTGGCATGGCTCAAAAAAAATCCACATGAGAACAATAGAGCCAAGCAGCACAAATGTGGAAAGGGCTGGGCCATGGAGATGCAGTTTCTGACCCCAAAACAGCAAGCAGTGCCTAGCGGGGAGGCATTAAAGAAGGCTCTTTATCACCACAACCTTTGGCACTGTATCAGGAAGAGAAGTGTCTATCTCCTTCAAGGGCTCGTTGGCTCTTCCCTGCATGCTCATGCTTGCCCAATTTGGCCTTTGCAGCATGTCATTTGATTCCCGTGTTTCTTCATTTCCCTCTTCACAAACAGGCTGAATTGTTTTAACATAGGGACGGGAAGCTCTAATATGGAGCGTACTCTTGCTGAATCTTAAAAACGACAACAAAAAAACACCCACAGAAGATGTTATAGTCTACTGACAACAAAAACCTCTCAAGGTCCTCACTTTTCCTGCTGAGGAACTGGAGCCTTAAGCAGGTTTCTCTATGCTGTCTTGTAGGGAGATGGTACATAAAATTGTTCTTATTGTTGATAACAATGGTATTTATTGCCTGCTTTGGGCCTTCTATTTGATATTTTAGCACTGTGCTGAAGGGCTTTCAGACAGTTGAGGCCCCACATTTATGTGGAACTGGCAGGAAGGAAAAGCTTTAAATATTTGTTGCTTTAAAAAAAAAGATCTATTAGTTTTAAGTTTTGCTATAGAAAAGAAGATTGTAGATTTATTGAATTAAAGAATACTGTTATGTATCTGTGTCTTTTGAGAGATGCAGTTATAGTGACAAAGTGAGCAATTCAGGTCATGAAATTGTTTGAGGCTGGTGTTGCTAAGCAGCCGATGGGTTTACACCGATTGTTACAAATTCAAACAAAATAATTTCACAGACTGTGAAAGCAAGGAAATGATGTTTGGGTGTGAAGGAATAACAGATGCCCTACTGCATCAACTGCTGCAGTTAAATGACATTCAAACATATTTAGTTTAAGAAAAAGCTTTGAACACATTCGAGGGAACAACGTTTTTGTGACATTAAACAGAATCTGTAATTTTTACTCTGCTGTCTGTTAAAAATGCATTTGCAGATTCTTTCCCATTCCAGTGAGCAATTAACTTATGTAATAATTGAGTGGTCAAGAAATACAGATCAGGTTTCCAGCATTCATGCATTGTATCAAATTGTTACCTAAAAACATTTTGAAAGATTTATACAGATGACTGTATATCTATATATATATCTATATATATGTATATAAGACTTTTAATTCTTGGGTCACCATCTCATGCTGATGAAAATGCCAGGCTCAACTATTTCTGTCAAACTTTACTCCTGTTTTAATGCTTAAGTAGAAGAGGGTGTTTTCAAGGAAAAATGAAATTTGCTGTGCACACTTGGTAAAATATATAGGATGAAAAAATACATTGATAATAATAGAAAGAAATGACAACAGGAAATTTCACTTTAGACTCACACTGCTTAGTTCTACCGATGTTTTTACAATACCAATACCATACCAAAAGAACCAAAAGAATTTTCTTCTCAAGCTGGGACACAGCCCTTTTTATTTTTCATAGTAAAAAAAAAAGGTATTCTTTATGCAAACTAAGTATTCCATCATATCTTGTTTTTGGAACGTAGGAACACATTTGTTAAAGCATCAGCATCATTGATTTGATAAATTTAAAACAAAAACAAAAACCTGAATACTACATGCAATTCATAGAAGTAAGAACAGATGAGAAGTTTATCATATAAATAAAATTCTGAATAATGAAAACTCATATGTTACAAGTCACATTCACATCATTATAGCTAGAGAAGCATACCTTACATTTCATATAACATAAGTGAACATTAAAAATATAATGGTTGACTGGCCACCTTTGGTTATATGTTGTGGAAATAAGTTTACTTTGCAAATGTTTCAGAAATCAATTCTAATGTTTTGAGATATTTACCATCCTTTATTCTTTGAAAAGAATATTCTGCTTATTTTGCCTGTTGTCTCACACTGATAAATCATAGCTGCAAAAGTTTCAAAAATACTTTGGCTTTGATCAGTCTCAGATAATATCTAAAATGGAAGAAAAGGGTGAATTTATGCATGTAGTCTCTTTTACATTCAGTTACACATCACTTTTCAAGGGTTATGGAAATTATTATTGATCATATAAATCTTCCAACTTCAGACATTTATTCACTCTTCTAAGAGAGACTTAAGTATTTTTGATAGTGATGTTACCACTGACTGATTAGGTATCTTACAGATCTTTGCTTCTTTAACACACAGTTCGAAGTGTTTGTTCCACTCCATTAAAAAGTTAGAAAAAAAAGGAAATAGCATTGTTCCTACACTCAAATAAATTATTGTCCAAACACTAAATTTAAAGAATGTTGAGAAAGCAGCAGAAGTAGTAAGATCGAGATCGGTCCACTTAAGCAAAGAGGAAAATTAAAAATAAATATCACTGTGCCTACTCCCATACTTTCTATTAAATTGAGATAGTTTTGAGGGCACTTCCACAGCCTACCCTTGGCAGAGTTGTTTGAATGACAATTCCTGTTTAAGAGCAATGTGAATATGAATAGGAGATGTGAATGGTACACACCAAACCATTAGTATGTATTAAAAAAAAAAAAACAAAGCAAAAATCTCAGGGTGCACTTGTTTTGAGGGAGACCATGTAGCAATCAAATTTGCATAGCTTTGGAATAACAGACAACATAGTATTCTAATAAAGTTTTTTAAGTCTCTGGCTTATTTATGGTTAAGCTTTGAATTGGAAAGGTACACGAGTGTTGGAAATATCCAAACAATTTTGTCAGGACTGTATCTCTGATAAAAGCAGATTTTATTCGTGATTGCAATGGCAGGCATCCCACAAGCAGGACAGCGCATTTATGGACACAGTATGACAGCTTTTGTACCTTATTTCCTCCTCTTTCCTTCTCCCCCTCCCGTTTCCCCATTTGCTGGGTACTCAGGTTCACAGTCTTATCGAAGGTTACATTTGTTAATTCGAGTGTTATCTGGTGTCAGTCAGTAGCCATCCTGTTTTTTCCAAGATGTCTCAGTGCTCTTCTTGTTGTATTGATATGGTGATTTTCTTCAAAGTCTTCGTTAAACAAAGAGCACCTTCTGGGGGGGCAGAGGGGAATGCCAGGCCTTCCCAATGTCTCCTCAGGCGCTTACTTGGGCTTGCTATGACTTGTTCTCTGGTTTGATCAATCTCGTGCAAGATGTCTTACAATGTGTATGACAAAATATTACATATATATACTTCACCTATATACTGAGTGTGCATTCCTGGGGAAGGTTCATCTAGAGGATAAGTGATGCGAACTATCAGATACTCCCTCCCCGCCTTTCCCCCAACTAAAGTAGAAAGTCTCTCAAAAAGAACTATGGCAGCAGACTGTGAAATAATAATAATTAAAACAACTTTTATAATTCTAATTCAGAAACAACATTTACTTCCCACACATGATAATTTACAGTATAGAAAATAAACACACTCATCCAGGAGACCCTCCTATCGAGTCTCAAAGTCCAGACCCCTTTGTTGTCTAGATTCCTTGATTCACAGAGATAAGGAGCCTTGGTGCAGCTGAATCTATTCCTAGTTCAATACTTGTTCAACAGTTTATTTCTGAGCAATTATACATACACAATCAATTTAAGATGTATCCTTAGAGTAGCTTGCAAAGCTTAAAGCTATTAGTCACTTATCAAGGACCTCTATTAGCAAGGCACTTCAACATCAATATGTAAGGGATCTCTGCACAGAGATAATCTCAAGAGATACCCCTACTTCAGCGATACTGCTGTTATGCAGCCCACTACCATACAGAAAAGCTGAAGACCTTGAGGGCTGCTCTGTATTTATGGAGTGAGATGATCGACTCACAGTCACAGCATTTAGCACATGCTCATTTGATACCTGTTTAGCTGAGAGTCTGAGTTCTTTGTGCACCCAGTCTGTCAGTCGTGTGATCATTATCTGCCTTGACAATCCTTATTATCCATTGCTATCGGTCCCGATCAGTGTCTTTGTCTTCTCACTGTCTGCCTGCGACCGAATCCGGTGGCACTACAGCCAGGCTGAAGGAGGCTGATGGGCTATTGCCCTTATAGCTCACGTATGATCCCACCTGCACAGACAGACACACTTTATCTGGAGATATTTGTCTGAACAAGAGCCCTCATATATTATTCCCAGACTTTTGTTTCTGCATCAGACAGAGGATCTTGTTTCTTGTCTATCTGTATAGGGATACATTATCAGCAGTATCATTAGTATCTAAAAATATGTCCGGAATAGTATAATCAGATGGTCTCTACTCACTACATAAATACTTCTTATGTATTCAGCAATGCCCCACGGTGAAGTTCTGTGTTATCTCTGCTCATCAGGAAAGCACTACATGGTTCTGCATGATATCTCTGTAAAACACCACACTTATGTTGATAAAAATTGCAGTGTAGGGGCATTATTATTCCTATGCTGTTCCCTCCCCTCACCACCCCTGTGTTTTTATGAATAGTACAAACCTTAATTTGCTTTGAAAAATATCTAATTTCCATGGAAATTGTCTACAATCCCTTTCGCTTGCAGGATGCAATTCCCATCCCCTGGCTGATAGAACGCTAGAAAGAAATCTCATTTCAGTTTATCAACTGTTTAAACACATAGCATAACCAGACTGCTGGTTAAGAACGTCCTCAACAGCCCTACTTTGGAAACAGTTGATGATGACAGACTTACAGTGATGTATAGTCTTTAACCCAGGTGGATCCTGAAAAAATTAGAGAGCTTTTAATGTATTTGCATTGCAGTTTTATCCATTGCAATGAAATGAACAGCAGTAACTATTTAAAAATCTTATTCTAGCAGTAAATAGAATATTAGATTGAAAGACAAAGAAATTCTGTGTTTTGGTGAACTAAAATATAAAATTTGAAACAGGAGTTGTCACATATGATCAAGAATATTCTAAAAGTGCTGAATTAATTTTATAAATGTTAAATGTAATCTTTTCTTCTATTGCATGAATCAAAGGCTGTATAGGATTGAGAAATAATGAAACTGAATACCGAAATACTATTGGCAATTTATTCTGAAATATCCTATTTACAAGGAAACAAGGAAAGCCTGAGAAAGATCATAGCAAGATTCCAAAGAGCTGTTTTCTCTGACAGAAGGGTAGAGGATAGTTTGAATTTGAGTTGAGAGATGGAGCTAGGAAACTGCCCTAAATAATCCACAAGGCATGTTGCTAGAGGCCAGATTAAAACCTTAGAATTTAATAGAAAGGGAAACGTTTAATGCCGTATAATATCCTATCACATATAAATAAATACATTAATTAATTGCTTGATTGCATGACCCAGTGTGTCAGTGGTGCCATAAAATGACAGTACTTAGAATTTGATGCCAATATTTAACGGAGCATCTGATTAGCCTTGTGCAAAGCTATTGGTGTCACAGCTTTCTTTATGGATGAGAACATTAAGAAGATTATTTTTCAATTCTTTTGCACAAGACCATACAAGATAAACTCTCTAAAATCATAATATTCTTCTCTAGCTTGTAATATTTGAAATACTTCCAAAAGATTTTTGCTTTCTGGCTGCCACAGTATAGCAACAATAATTACGAAGAGTGAAGAAACACATACTATTTCCTTGGGAAAATGAGGTATTCTCATATGGAATGGGGGGCAGCATGGGGCAATGATCACACCCTTGGTTCTGTGCTGATGACTAGTCCTAATTATTTCAGAAAGATTACCACATCCTTTATCTAGAAAGAGAAAAAGGAGAATAATCATATATCAGAAGCAAATGCAATTGGATCTTAAACATAGAACAGGAGAACAAATTTTAATTCACATCTAACCCGTGACATTTATCGTTTTTTTTCTTTCTATTACAAGACTGTATCACCTCCTATCTTGATTGCTATTACACTGGTGGCTTTTCTCAATGTCTCTCCAGGCCTTGTACTCAGTATGGTATAACCTTTTTATGCTGTGCTCTTTCATTTGATCTGCTGATGGAGAAATTCCAGCAGCTTCCTGCTGAGGAGCAAAAGTCACTTCGTCAGGGAAAAAAGACATATTTAGAAATATATGTTCTCATAGACCATCTCAAGTACAACAGAAGGCAGTATGCAAGAAGACCAAATAAGTTTTCAGACTTCTTTATGGATCATATGCAGCATTATTATTTGCATTAACACAAATTGTAACTTTCAGGCATCCTAAATTGTTCTGAATAAGGGAAAAAAAGTCAAATGATGTTTTATTCAGGTTAATTTTCTACTGTTCTAAATTTTTTATTTGCTTGTTTGCTTCATGGAGGTAATAGCTAAAAATTTCCAAAGAATTTCTTTCTATAAATAAAAAAGAAAAAAAAAAAAGGCTGCAAAATATCTGGAGAAATGCATATTACTACTGGTGGAATAGAAAATTAGAAAATGAGTGTCTGTACATTTTCAGGGAGGGGGATGTTTTGGGAACGGCTGAATTTCCCTAGCAGGTAATATGGAGTACCTGCTCTTTGCCTCCTAATGTATCCAGGAGACATGAAAAACAAATTTTGCTGAAGTTGTTTTACAGCTAGGTCAGTGCAGAGACAGAGAATGTGACTAGTGTGGGCCTTAATATAAAGTATGCCTCTTAAATTCAGGGGTGCTCTGGGAAACAGAGCAGAGCATGAAGCCGGTGGTGAGATGCAGAGTATTACTATTTGCTGATAAAGCTAATTGTAATGTCATGCTTAAACCTCAGAGTTGTCCACATTTTTACAAGACCAAGACCAATGCACTTCAGAGAATCAGATTATTTTTTGAGATGTCTAGTATTGCTAGAGTGTCTAGATGGCTGGAGTGTTACCTTCAAGTTTGATTTCTAACACTGAAATCTCAGATTTCAATTTAAAATATGGTGAAACTATTGTATAATTTTGTAACATACATTCTCTTCTATCTGGAGTAATGTCTTACCATGTACTAGCCTAAAGGAAAAGCTTTCATCCATCCATGATTAAACTAAGAAATATACAGCATTCTTTCTGTATTTGAGAACTATTTAAACAGGAAGATTGAAAGTATTATGACAAGAGGACAAATCTCTAGGAAAATTCACAACATTAAGGTATTTGCAGTACCAACTGTTATACATTAACATAAATAATTTTATGTTTCTTAAAGTCATGTTAAAATCATAACATACATTTAGATTTACTAACACTGAACTGCAGCGAAGATTTCAAAATATTTACAAAATAAAATCATTATATATACAATTTAGAATAGGTACGTAACAAATCCATGTTGGATACAGGGCAATCTGCCCTGTTGTATCTTGTCTTTTTGGTGGCTTTTTTTTTTGTGGTTTTTTTTTTTTTTTTTTTTTTTTTTTTTTTGTGTGTGTGTGTTTGTTTTGTTGTTGTTGTTTTTTTCTGGAGAAAAGTGAATCTGCTTTTTGACCACTGTTCTGGAATTGTTTTCTTGGAATACAAGAAATTTGGAAAGATTTTTATGGGATTTTTTTTTTTCTGGAGAATAATACTGAAATACTCTGAGGAGTTTTATAATATATGTGCCAGAGATACTCACTGAATTGCTAATAAGTTAGTGAGTATACAGATTCTGAAGGCAAACTTGCTTCAAAACAGAGGCTGTGACTGAGCGCTAGGTGGGAAAATGTAAAACTGAGAAAAGGAAATTCCTAAGCAAAATTAATTTCCTTTCACTCTCCACAAAATAAATCAAAAACCTATTAAAAGTATTAAAACATCAGTATCTTAAAGTACTATAAGACTACAGTGATTTTTCTGATAGTTATTTTCTCACAGAGTATATAGAAAATGGTGATCTCATATGAGATTTGTAGAGGAAGATGTGGAACAAAGGACACGACATTCTCTCATTGCAAAATGGGAAAGGTAACAGTTAACAAAGTAAATGAAATGCAACACAGAGCCCTACAAGCTGTGAGGTAAGGTGAGTTGTGGTGTGGAATGAAGAAATAGCTGAAACTGCTCATGTTTCCTGTCCTCTGAAACGTCACTCTCTCTGGCACACTGCTGGCCCTGGTCTTGGTTCTTGTGGAGTGCCCTCCTATGTAATGTAATGTAGCAAATACAACTAGATTAAAAGACTTGTGTACAAAACCTTCCATTACCGGACACCAATTAATCTGCACAGAAGATGCCTATGTGATTTGATAGCCCTCTGACAAGACTGGGCAGGAATAAACATTCTGGAAGCTCATAAGAGATTTCATAATTAAAGAGGAAGATGGCGACAGGCCAGACTTCATCAAGAGCTTTTACTTACAACTTCTCACTCGTTTTATCTAAGTAAATATAAGGCAGATTTAACACAATTTTTATAAGTTAGTTTAATTCTCTCTTCTTTATTCTTCACTAAATGGAAATTTGTGTATTATTTCTTAAGCATCTGTTTCCACTTGTCTGGTAGTAAGATTATATATTGCATCTCTCTATCTACATAGAATGATAAGAAGAATGATGTGGGCTTAAAGTCTAAAAAGCTCTGTGTGAAAAGCATTAGTGCTCGGATATTTAATGGATATCTGGATGTTTTCCAATCTTCATGAAACATTTTATCATTGGCTGTACTTTTTAAAAGAAAACATGGATTTCTGTTTTGTAAAAAAAAACATTATGTATGATATAACTTGTATATACTGATAAATTACAGTCATATTAGAATATTATATTAGCTTCATTTAGTGTAATTATGGAAATTATCCTTTCTTCTTCTGCAAAATGTAACTTTCTACTGAGAACATATTAAGCACATAATTCTAATGAATTAAAGCAGTGGAAAAACGTAAAATATTTTTTTCCAACACAAGAATATAGAAAATTATAAATATTTGCAAATAAATAGAATATTAAATATATTAAATATTTTTGTCTCTTTCCTGTGTTAAAATTCACACACATTCACTTCAGCACTAAATTGAATTGCTCTTCTTCTGAGTGGTTGTGTAATTCTATTCACTCACTCTACCAAAGTCTTGTGTGTTTGTCTGTGTATTTGTGTGCATGCTGGTGTGCACATTTACATACAAAGATTTTCTGTTTTATTCTTAAGCTCTTTAAAGCCAGATCAAGACAATCTGATATACTGAAATTTTTATCTAAAAATCTTTTACATGACCACAGGGCTCCCAGACAAAAGAGGATCTGGAGGTTCGGAATCAATAAAAAAGACAAATGTGTCGTGGAAATGGATATCGATTCCATTACAGAAACATTCTGCCAGTGAAAAGCAAAGGTTTTTTGTTTGTTTTTCTTTTTTGTTTTTGTTTTCTTGTTGCATGTGGATTGTTAAGAGTTAGCTTTCTGGAAAAAATAGCAAAGTCTGAAGACAGAAATGTGTGGCTGATGCTCTGGATATGGTTTTAATAGAAGAGAGCTGGTAGCGGCTAAAATGGAGGCAGCACTGAATGAGCTGTGGAGGATTTTTGGCACATGTATGCAGCTCTCTGCTTTGCTATCACCCTTAAATTTTCTCTGAACATAATGTAACCTGCTATCAGCAGAAAGCAAATCAACCCAGAACATTTTTGAAATTGGGAAGGACTAGGAACTTGGTGGCAGCATCATACGTGAGACTGAGCTCAGAGCTGGGCAGCTGATGACTGGGCACACAGTACATGTCCTCCATGCACCTCTGCACCAAATGTTTGGAATGTCACATGCTGCAAATCAAAGAAAAGTAATTTCACTTTTCCATTTGTTTTTGACAGTCTGCTGACAGCCTGGGGAGGGCGATTACCTTCTCTCAGCTCGAAAGGTGTCTGTTCCTTGAAGTATTAGCACTCAGCATTGTTTTAAAGTGTTGTGTGAAGGTGAAAAAAGGGTAACTTACATAAACAGAAAACACTTTCATGGCTATCTGTATGCTCATATGTGTATAAGTATATGAGTGTGTATATATATATGCATACACACTCTAAAATATTTTTCGTGGTTTTCACATCCCTGCTGTAACTGGAAATGACAAAGAAAGCTTCTAGCACATGAACTTTAGCGCAAGAGTCAGACTACATAAGAATAAAAATTATTTAGCTCAACTTCCTTCTCTGTGAGTGACTCACTGGATGGATTTGCTACCAAGATACTGGACCAGATACTCCTTCCTTTAGGGAAATTCGCAGGATTCTATCTGCATACTTCTCTTCCAAGAAAAAAAAATTACTGCATCATTTCTCAGCATATGCTGTGTTACTTGCATGCAACTGTTGAGACAAGCTAAAGGAATGCATATTATGATGAAGTAACACTCTTGTTATTAGAAAAATAAAACAAAACAACAACAAAAGATTTTCTTCTTTTATCTTCATTAAAATCTAAAGAGAACAATGTATTTATAATAATTTGCATGGCACATTGAAGTAAACAGGATGCTAGATGATTCTTTCAGCCCTATGAGTAGCAAAATCATGGACTTGGAAGAAAAAAATCAAACAAAAAGGGCTAATAAAAATTAATACACATTTTGCTTTTATTTAAAGGCAGGCAGACAAAAACAGAAACGTTCTGTTTGTCCCATTAAATGATCCAGGATTTGCTGCCTCAAAACATTGTAAGTTCCTAAAATTAAAAAAAAAAAAAAAAAAAAAAAAAGGAAAAAAAACCCAAACAACTGGTGAAGTTTCAGTGTTTTCCACCCCCCTCTGGACATAGTGACCAGCCTGCAGGAAATTCTATGCAAATACATACTATATCCATAGCCAAGAAACTAAATGGACTGATACTGAGCAGTTATAATAAATTAGAAAACAGATAAAGTAAAATTAACCCACTATCTCCACCTCTTGCACGATAAATAGAGTTATTAGCACTTAATTAGAACCATTAGCATTCAATTACCACATATTCTGTTCCAGATTATACTGCGCAGTGAAAGTGGTGTTGAATGCTTCTGCTTCCTTCTTTGTCCTCTGGTCAAGCTGAGTCCAATCTAAGGGGCTTGTCCCATGGTGTGCAAGAGCACACTTTGCACATTCTACATCTCTTCCTATCCTTCTTTATTTTTCTTCCCTCATGCCCTAGCAAAGCTTGCCTTTGTTTCTGAACTGCTCTTTTATTTTACTGTCTAGAAAGAAATTTATCTCAAATTGCTTATCCTGTGAGGCTGATTTCTCAGAATGATACTAAAAATGTCATCATTAAAGACTTACCTTCCAACAACACTAAATATTTCAACTATGTTTGTAAACTGGCCTTGAGTTATGTATGCGTAGAAAGACCCTTTCCTTTCCTCCCATAAAATAAACATCCAGTGTCTATACTTTGCCTTCTTCTTTGCTGTCTTTCTCATTTTAAAATAAATCTAAATCAGATTTACTTTCCTTTGATACAACAAAGTGCTATTAATACAGAAATACTCTCTTGGTTTGTTTCCAGTATATCTGTATTAGGAAAAAACAAAGAAACACAAAAACACTCACAGGAATAAACAAATAGATCTTGTACTGATGAAGTCATCTGTAACAGCTAAAATCTGCTTCAGACCAATCTCCTGAGCCAGGAAGAAAACAATCCACATTTCATTTGTATTCTTTTCTAATCAATGGATGATACCGATTAATTTTTTTTTTTTTTCCAAGTCATGACAGAGAAATAGACAGCAGTATCAATTGCAGCTGTCCATTCCAAAGAGAAACTTAAGATCCTGGGCCTGACTTTGTTATTCATAGTGTGATGAGGCCCTGGCACAAGTTGCAAAGAGAAGCTGTAGATGCCCAATCTCCAAAGGTGCTCAAGGCCAGGTGGGATGGGGCCCTTTGCAACCTAAGCTGGTGGGTGGCAGCCCTGCCCATGGCAGTGTGTTGGAACTGGGTGATTTTTAAGGTTCCTTCCAATCCAAGCCATGCTATGCTTCTATGACTTATTTATTACTTTTTGCTGCATTTTCCTTAGTGATCAGCTCAGGGCACATAGTGGGTTTGCCCTAGTTGTGGATAATGTTGATGCAGGTGAGGGCTGAGCTGCATCATCACTGGTGCATTATGTCATTATTGCTGCCGACGGTAATTACATGCTAGTATGTGAGAGTTTAGGTGGGTCAGGTAGTTTAAAGGGTCAGGTGAGTCAGGCAGCAGGGAGCGCGGGAGTGTTGACCTGCTGTGTCCTGGTGAGACAAAGAGAATAGTTTAGACATGAGTCCATGGAAGCAATGGACCCCTTCTCACTGTCATGGCTGGCACCAGTGGGGCAGCGTTCTGGTAATGCACAACTCCTTCCAGCATCCTGGGATACCCTGCGGTGGTGAAAAGTGATGAAAATCTCTGTGTATTACTAATGATACATTGTACTAAAATATAAATATAAATTGTAATAAACATACATGAGAAAGAATACAGAATTCAGCTGGTTTTCTTTAAGCTGCTTAGACAAGTTCAAATATCCAGGAAAAAATATATATATTTATTGAGTGAAATGATCCTTTTTTCGAAGGCCAATGTGCATAGCTGTCTGCAAACTAGGTTTATTTCAAGCTTACTTGCCTTCACAGTGAAAAGAGAAAATCCTTGCCTATCATATGCTTCTGATGGTATTTTCTGTCTCTTTTTAAGTGAATTAGAATTTGGAGATGGAGGAATATCAGGTGCCTTTTTAGAGCCAAGAATATTGATGAAAAGAAAAAACCTGTAAAAACCGTTACAGCTCGTAATGATAAGACCTTTTCCCAGAGATCTTCATAAAAGTCTATCAGTCATAATTCTTTCCCTAGAAGTCCAGTAGAAAAAAAAGAACAACAACAACAAAAAAAAACACATAATTTTGCACCAAAATAAAATGACAACTGAGTTTTGTGTTTGACTGTTCACCACAGAATTTTTACTATAAAAAATTACAAGTGTTAAAGGAGTAACACGAAGATGCAAGGGCAAAAATATTTTTTGAATTTCCAAGAATTTTTTTTTTTTTTTTCCCAAGGACATAATAGAGCTGAGAATACAGTGGTATTTTTCTTTAGCATATTTCTATTGTGTCTAGAAGTGCTTATGCAAGTCTGCCATTTTTCTACCTCTGTTTTTCTGCAAAACTGCAAAAAAATCTAATAAATGTAACAATTCATATGTTAAAGAAAAACAGCAGATGACTTGAATAAGGGGTGGAAAATATTGTAATAATCACATTAAAAATTTTATATTTTTAAATTGCTTTTCTCTCAGTGATACAACAAAAACAGCCCTTTCGGTAGGGTGAATATAGCCATTCAGTTGTGATGCCACTAGTTTCAGAGTCATATTTTTGATAGAATCCTTTAATTTATGTCAGCTTGACAAAGCCGCTTGACATTTTTCAGCACCCAAGGTAGCTTAACCACAATCAATATATATCTGTTATAATATAATCTGCAGTCCTGGCAATCTCTAAAACATAAAAGTTAAGGTAAAGTTATTTTAGGTGTTTGAAGAGCCAGGTTTTTCACTTAGAAAATTATTCTTCATCTATCAGGACTTACGAATATATTGACTGAGACATAGCTAGGTGATGCCCAAGCACCTGTTTTGCTAGAGAAATATGATCAGGTAATACAGGGCTCCTAGAAAATTCATGAAATATTTATTTTATAATAACTAATGACTGAGACTGAAGGAAACTTCGTATTTTTGAGAAGGAAGAAAATAAAGTAGAAAAGCACAAAGGCCCAGAATTAAATATTCTTCAGACGTGTTCAGCTTCTCATACAAAACCACAAATTAAATTCCAGTATGTACAAGTATGAATATTAGATATAAATATGCGTATAAAATATGTGAGACATTTGAATGATATATTTGATCTAAAGAATGTTTACATGTATCTACAGATGCCAAATCAGGAGAAATCTTAGAAATATCATTAATTTTTGTTACTTTGGATTATGGATGTTTTAACTGTAATTACTGATTAATACTAGTATAGTTGTAACCTTCCAAAATTAAAAAAGGGGCATTCAGAAAGTTTTACACTTATGGACGTGCTCTAAGGAAATAACATTTATTTGGCAATGCAAGCAAAGGTTACATTTTTAAATAGTGTACTCCGGTTTCTGCAAAGTTTACTAAGCACAGCAGTTCATACTCCTCTAAACTAAAAGGATATGAAAATAGATAAGAAGTTTGTAACTCAGAAGCTAAAATATAGCTGTGCCTAAACTCCCTTGCTACCTCAATTACCACTTGTGTTTACTTGTGAGAGAACAGTTCACAAAGATCACATATTTTTGCAGTTGCATATAAGCACTTGTTTTTTTTCCAACTTCAAGAGATGCAAAGGAGCAGCATAGTACACATTTATTATTTTTTTTAGCTGGTGATGAGATATCCATAAGACAAACAGAACCAAATTTTACCCTTCCAGCTTTACCTCTCTTCTCTCTCTTCTTCAGCCACTCTGAACAAGACTTCCACGAGCACTTCAGTCACAGCCTCAGTTTGTTCCCTGCGAGCTTGGTTTTCTTTGCATTGTTCAATTCTCACAATTCTTTTTGTGTAAAGATGTCTTCTTATCTATTTTTTGTTGTTGTTGTTTGTTTGTTTGTTTGTTTCTTTTTTCCTATTTCAAGATTATTTAAAACCTTTTCTGGCAAAGAATGCTGCAGACTTGCCATTTGAAGATATACTCAAAATACCAGTGAGGAGGTCATTGCTTTGACCAAGATTGGTTTTTACCTTATTCCACCACTTTTCACTGGCCAACTTTCCTAAACATTGTCAAATTCTAGCTGTGGCCAAACCACTTTTCCTTCATCCTGGGCCAAGTCCAGCCAAAGTCTGCCTGTATTTCTGATAGCACTTCTAGAATGACAGCAACTTCAGAGGATGCTTATAGTATCAGGTCGTAGATCATAAGGTAAGAAATCCTTTCCTGTTGTAAAAGTTTCTATCCCAGACACACAGAAAAAATTAAGCAAATATAATCCCCATTTTAGAGCTCTGAACCTCATCCATGCATATGTGGATGAAAAAACTAGAGTGCCTTTCCACTTTTTGTGTCCACAACACATGGATAATTTCTTTAGTACATCCTGTTACTTTTTTTCTGAAGTTTTAGGCAGTCTTAGATCTCTTGAAAACCCTGTGGGGGGAAAAATCTGAGATATTTAAAATCTCTGCCCAGGACAACAAATAATCTATGTCACTGCTTCATCTTCTAGGAATAGAGGCATAAACATAGTCCCCACAGTCATATGAATAGTCTAGACAGTCCTCAATCACATGAATGAGATTTTAATCTTGGTGTGTGTTTCTGCAATTATAAATCATGTTCAGAGGCATGTTTAAGTGAAAGGCTGTAAGACACTGCATGAAGGCCAAGAAGTGGCACAGATCAAAGCGGAGCTGAGGAGTATCTGTCCTCATCTCTTTGAAGAAATTATTTATTTCCTCCTCTGTTATGACCCAGTGAGCTGGTGGTCTGCCTAGTCTAAAAATAAACCACAGTCACAGACTGAAAGGGTTTTTCATACATGAAAATCCTTACCAGCAGCGCACCAAACAAGGTAGTGTTAAGTCAAAAAATCTACATACAAAACATTCCTACTCTTTAGAAGAGAAAGACAGCATTCAAAATGTGTTCTTCTTAAAGCCCTTTCTTTTACTCAAAGGATGTGGTTAACTCTGTATACTAGGAATTAAATACAATTCTTTTGCATTCCTTTTTTTTTTTCTTTTTTTTTCTAGAGCTTAGGTTGAAAGTGTCTTGGATTTAAAGGCAAGATATTTTCAAGAAATCTTCCAGAATGTAATTAGCTGCAACAACTAGGAATACTGAGTATGCACTGTTTCATTACATTCACATTATGATTTGTTCAATTATATATATATATATATATGTATATGTATATATAAATATCTATGGATTTCAGTGTACAATTCAGTTTCAAATATAGGAGTTCAGAGCACTGGAACAGGCTGCCCAGAGAGATTGTAGAGTCTCCTTCTCTGGAGATATTAAAAACTTGCCTGGATGCTTTTCCATGCAACCAGCTACAGGGAACCTATGTTAGCAGGGGATTTGGACTCAATGATCTGCAGAAATCCCTTCCAATTCCTATGATTCTTTGCCTCTGTGATAACAGTAAAGAGGGAGACATAATTAAGAAACTCTGGAAGTCACTGCATTTCTTTAAACATAAGATATTAGTCAACTGTTAGTGTCACCTTTTTCACCTTTATGCAGTTGCCATTTTAGTCAGTGAAAAGACATCAGTGATTTTTTTCCTTCTGCACAAGACTCTCACCTGCCTTTTCTCAGGTTCTTTGGCATAGAACTTGAATTATTTCATGTAAGTTTCAGTTTTGTATGTAGCCACTGAGAAACACCAAGCTGGAGCAAATAGTTAACGACTATGCCTGCAGGGTGGGAGGTACATTTTTTTTCTTGCAGGACAGAAGAGGGATTTGGAGGAACTGGGCAGTCTGAACTAGACTGGGGTGGCAGACATTGCAGTTTCCTAGCTTTCCCAGTGAGGAGGAAGAACTCTCTCAAGCCCGGAGATGCATAATTGCCATCTATGAACATGAAATTGCAGTCACTCATGGACCAATGACAGTAGAATATGCTGCATTTTATTACCAGGCAGCGCTATTGGAAATCCATAGTAATCAGCAAGCCTATAACAAAATCAGCCTGGTAGCTAGAAAAATGCAATGATGGAGGTTCAGAAGAAGCCTTTGGGAGGAAGCAAATGTAGACTGACCTCCACAGTGCAAAGGGAGGAAGAGAATGTTTTTCACAATTGGAAAGATTGAGGATAATAAGATTTTGAAGGCAAATACATAGTCCCACTCAACAAGAAACAATAAAGAACAAGATGATGCCTTCTTCATGATATTCCCTCCACCCTACCTGGCTTTTGTAGGAAGTTCTGTAGGTTATTTGTTACTACTTAATAACTATAATCCTTCCTTGAATGCAGAGCTGATCTCTATCATCCTGGAACTACTATTGTCTCTTCAATTTTTAACATTTGTCTCCAATAGCCAAAAGACATATTCCATATATGGTACTGCAAGGAATGTTTCTGCATTGGTTATAACCAAGACAATCTTATTTAATGTAATTCTCCCTGCTCTGATGTAAGCTAGGTAACTTTTGAAAAGGTAATCAGATGAAAACTAGATAGATATATCCGGGGAAGTTAAAAAGGTTGTAAATGTTCTCTACTGCATTGGTGGAGTAATAGTTTCTTTACTAGATAATGTTTCCCATCTGTCTGTTCTCAGATTTTAAACAATCCCACCATTTTTTTTCATCCCAAGTCATAGAATATGTTACAATCAGTCATTTTCAGTAATGCAAAAATAACACCTTCATGTCTGTGACCAATAACCATAATGCTGTTTAAATTAAAAAAAACAAAACAAAACAAAAAAAAAAAACCAAGAGCCCAGAGGCACTATGCTTAAGACACCTTTCAACAATGTTCAGTGAATCTGGAAGTATATGACAGTGTGAAATCTTTAAGGAAGAAATATTTTCTGCACAAATTCCAATTAAGAAAATACACGCGATTGAATTTTATGCTTATTTCATTTTCAGAAGTAAAATGGAAATAGTAGTACTGCTCACTGCTCTGTAATAATACAGAATATGAATATTAAAATTACATGAATGCTCCATAAATTGCCACATCTGATTTACCAAAACCAAAGAACAAGTACATGTTACTGTTATTGGTTTTAATGAGTTATAAAAATAAGTTTTGAGCTGTATTTTGTGTTTAAAACAAGTATACTGAGCCAAATCTATTCCATATATTTGATGCCAAACTGAGTTTTGAATGAATATTTCTACCAATATTTGCTATACTTCTGAATGTTAAATTCTACTGCAGAAAATTGTAACCAGCTGTACCTTCTTTTATCTCACCCATTTGCTGTAAAACATTTGCCAAATGAGCTTTTTTTTTTTTTTTTTTTTTTTTTTTTCTTGGTAACATATCTTCTTTCTTGTTCTCCTTGAGCAATGAAAAATCTATAACAGCTGGAATTTGAATACTGCCAGTACCTGGGGTGACATAAAGAGGAATTAACCCCTTGAGCTGGTGAGGTGGCCATAGGGCAGCATACCATAGGAAAATACATGGGGAAAGTGGTACAGCGACATATAAATCGTATTAACAGAACCTGTGTACTTATCTCTACTGTTATACCTGCTGTATGGCAACTGTTGAGTCACAGGCCTAGAACCACTGAACCACTGATTGGTCACCTGGGGAAAGGACCTGGTCAGCCCTGAAAGCACAGGTGAAGACAATTCAGCTGTGTGACTGGAAGGGATGGAGCCTGGCTATATCTCTCTTAGACCTCATTTAAGGACTGACTGCAACTGGGAAAGGATCTTTGATTGGAGATTTCTCCTCTGTGGAGTTTCTTCTGTAAGCCTCAATTCTCAGACACTTGTGAGCTTTTTTTCTTCTTTCTTTCTTTTTTAATATCTTCTCAATTGTGCTGGTCTTTTTGCTGTTAGATTTTTGTAGAATCTTCCTATTGTGCTGATCTCTCTGCTGTTACACCTGCACTGCTGTTAAATTTTCAGAGAAGATTTTTGGCTTGGAGAGAACCAGGCAATGGTAGAGGCTGCCTAACAAGGTTGTGTAGATGTAAGACCTGGTCATATAAGTATCTGGGCAGCCTGATCTAGCCATAGAGCCAGTTGTACTTTTAATGTGTTGAACTGTTGTCTTCTTGAATATTCCTCCCAGCCTGAGTTATCTAGTGCCTCTAATTTTAGGTTGCATCTTTAGTAGTGCTTAGGGGCTATACATTGCTACAATAACAGACAGCATTTTCTTGTGGTAGGAGTGATCCACTGCTTAATGTTTCCTGGTTTTTCTGCCAATAAATCACATATAACTTCAGGAAGTACTATGGTGTATTTTAGTATTAAGCTCTACTTTATATAGAAAAGTTGAGAATATATTCACAGTGGTCCAGAATGGGCTAGAAGCGTGGGATAGCCATGAAATACATTAGTGTCCAGCTGTGTTAGTTTTTAACTCCGTGTTCAGATGAGTAATGCAGCCTACCCTGGGGTCTATAAAGAAGCTGTTTCTACTAATGTGGAACTGTGCTCAGAATCAGAAAGAGGAGACTCAAGATTCAAAAGCTGTGAAGTGCTAAGGTCCAAATCACAAAGAGAATGATCTTAAATACTTTTCAGCTGCAGAAGATTTTGAGACACACTCAATTCTTTTTCTGTCAGAACTTACAAAAAGTTCCTGTATCTACAGAGACTGAATTTGAGTAAAGTTTTGTAAGTTGATGGAAGTTTCAAGTTGGGAATGTAATGAATCAGCAGAACATATCCTTACAAGCACTACAGATTTTATCTGGTCCACAGTTCCATTAGGGGCTGCTGTTTGAATTCTGGAAGGGTCTCTTATCTGCTGCCTGCATTGAAAGGCTCCCTGCTGCTTAAAAACAGAAGTTACCACAGTTCTAGTTCGATATGTTTGCTGTGACAGTCACAGCATCTCTTATATTTAGTAGATTGTAATAAGATAAAACACTAATTTCACTGACATGTTAACTTGTCATTTGTTTTCTGAAGGCAGTGGATAAAATTACCTGTCAGTGTCTCATTGTATGTTTATTTGTAGGGAATCCATATCAATTTCTATGGAGTTAGCCCTGCAGCGAAGGACCTGGGGATCCTGATGGAAAAACTGGGGATGGAAAAGCTTAACGTGAGCCAGTAGTGTGCTCTTGCAGCTTGGAAAGCAAAAGGTTTCCTGGGCTCCATTAGAAGGGGGTGGCCAGCAGGGACAGGGAGTTGATTGTCCCTCTCTACTCTGCCCTCATGGTGCCCCATCTGGAGTACTGTGCCCAGGTCTGGAGTCCCCAGTACAAGAAAGACAGAGAGATGTTGGAAAGGGTCCAGAGGACAGTCACAAAGATGATCAGCAGCACCTCCCCTATGAAGACAGGCTGAGGGAGCTGGACTTTTTCAGCCTGGAGAAAAGAAGGCTGCAGGGTGACCTCACTGCAACTTTTCAGTACCTAAAAGGAGCCTACAGACAGGAGGGGAATCAACTCTTTGAAAGGGTAGATAATGGCAGGACAAGGGGAAATGGTTTCAAGTTGAGGGAGGGAAGACTTAGGTTGGATGTCAGGGGGAAATTCTTTACAGAGAGAGTGGTGAGGTGCTGGAACAGGCTGACCAGAGAGGTTGTGGATGCCCCATCCTTGGAGATGTTCAAGGCCAGACTGGATGGGGCCCTGGGCAGCCTGGTCTAGTATTAAATGGGGAGGTTGGTGGCTGTATGGGAACTGCTGAGTCATGGCCTGAACCTCTGATTGATCACCTGAGGTGAGCCATGAGTCAGCCAGAGGAGCACAGCTGAAGGCAATTCACCTGTGCTGCCGGAAGGGGTGGAGCCAGGCTCTACCTCTCCTAGACCTATTTAAGAGCTGGCTACCAGAGGGGAAGGATCTCTTCTGGAGATCACCTCTCTTGGTGTCTTCTGGTGAGCTCAACCAAAGGGTAAGCTCTTCCACTTATTCTCTTTTGTGATCGTTTTTTTTTTTCTATACCTGTACTTTTTTTTTTTTTACTAATTTTTTTTTTTCTTACTTGTACTTGCCCTGCTGAAATGTGATATTCTTTGGTGGTAATAGGATTTTTCATGCAGTCATGCTATGTGATAATTGAGTGAATACGATTTCTAAGCTTTTTGCATTCACTAGAGTGGAAGGGAAGTCGAATGAAATATATATGGTGGCAAGGTTTCTGAAAGGAGACAAAACTTGTTTACTACACACATGTCAATCTTTTATTAAGTAGACATCCTAATTTGTGTACAATTTATTAAACAAGTAGAATGATCAGGCTGAGGAGCAAAACAGAAGAATGGTTTGTTTGTTTGTGTTGGCAGTGTCCCAAATGACCAAACAGATGAACCTGAGAAGAGATGAATTTAGAATATTTGCAGTGCTAAATTGAATGTAGAGCACATTAGCTAGCCTTCATGGAAAGAAAATGGAAATTGAGCCTGGATTCCTTTTCCCGGCAATATACCTTTTCCAAGACATTTTGACTACGATTTTGTTCATGTTATTCTTTGAGCATGATATTTCATAACTCAGTGGTTTTAGTGGTCCAGTAAAATCATCTGTGGATTGTAGTACTTCTTAATATAAATACAATTGATATATTGAAAGTCAGTTTAGGCAACTTTAATACTGATGTGGTATTGTGAAGTTTTAATTAGGTGAAAACTAGATGAAAATAAGTTTAAAGAAATATTATGATTTGAAGAAACAGTAGGAGTTGGATGTTATGATGTTAACACAGGCTTTTCTATCTTCCTGTTTTCAACCCTTTCCTTTCTAATGCCAAGTCTTGCAAGAATTAAATAAAATGTTCTATATATTTCACTCTGAGTAATGGAAATTCCAGGGCTTTTCTGAGACTCCACTCATGCATGACAACCTGTACAGGAATGTTCCTCTCTGACAGATAGCTTTTAGAGCAACTACTGTATTCTTTAACAATATAATGTTGAATGCTTTCCTGGAAAGTTTTTAGGTGTCAAACCAGAATGGAATACACAGGTGGCTGTCTGTCTGAATTTATTGCTTGTTTACTAGTCTCTCACTCTATTTATGGGAATCTTTCTTCTTGTCCCTGATATTTTATTGTTTTTGTTTGGTAATTTCCCTCTTTCCTTTTCATTGTCTATGTTATTTGAATTGTTTATTTCTCACTTTCTCCTGTCCACTTGTGACTCACTCACAGTTGCAAGCATTCCCTATCTTCATCAAGCAGAAGATTTGTTTTCCTGCTTCATTTGTTTCTGGATTGCAGAACTTAGGCTATTTTATTACTTTGCTGCCTTTCTTCATAAGCAACTTTGCTTTCTTTCTTCCTTGGAAGAGCTGCTGCTCTTTGGTTGAGGCACACGTTAAGTATCAGTGACTCAACTGTAACTAGAGCTGCTTCAGGAGGACGTGTTTTTTCTATCAATCCCTGGGATTTTCTGTTCCTCTTGAAAAATCTAAGAGCCTGTTTAAGAAAAGAAGCTATGTCACAATGAGAAGATACAGAATTACTTACAGACCTGTTCTGTCACTATATGCACATGTTCTCCCATTACACTGGTGATAGTCCTTTGATTTTCTTCCAAAAGAAGCCTTAGTAGTCAAAGTGAGAAAACTTGCTTACAAATTTCTTTGTCACTGTCTCCAGTACAAGTAAGAAGGAAATACACTGAAGTCAGAGATTGCAGAGCAAAGCCAAAATAAGCAAAAGACTAGCTGACTGTCTCTTTCCCTGTATGTGAGAGAAATTAATGTTGCTAAGAGGCAAATTTTTAATTAAATGTGCTACTCAGTGATATTTCTGTTACATCCTTTTTCAGATTTACTCTCTGTATGCTATACGTATTATATCAGATGAACACATGAAAATCCTAATGAAAATTTGACCATTTGAATATTAAAATTAAAAAAGACAAGATGTATTCTAATAATTCTATGCTTTTTCTTTTTTCCAATGCATAAAGTAAGCCATCTGTTGCAAAACCAGAGTGCTTGTCAGAAGAATTGTCAAAACCAGTCAGCACTCAGGACACAGCTATGATTAGCTGGGTGGTTGGTGTTTTTTTTTTTGTTTTTTTTTTTTTTTTTTTTTTTTAGCATGAAGGGGTTTTCATTGTCTGGCATTCAGAAGTTCTCTGGCTGTGTCACCAATGGTTTATACATAAGGAATGAATGATGAAAGTAAGTTGAACTGTTCGTTAGTTTAACTTGTGCAATGCTGGGAAGACTCGGGATTGAATTTTTCATTTCAAATCTATTGTTCCTGCATAATAGTGAAGAAAGTAACTCTATAAGCCTTGAAATAACAGAAGCCTGTCTTGCCAAGGTCTTATGCCCTGAGGCACAGAGCAGTGTTTGATGTCTAGTAAGTGTGAGGTGAAGGTAAAGCCTTTTTGTTAGAGTACTAGTAGTGTCTCTATCTCCATGTGTTCACCTATTTTCATAACAGTTCTTAAAGTTCTGTTGAAATTAGTCACCAGATTTAGAAATGACTCATTCAAATGTGGTTTGTAAGAATGCATATAGATGAAAGCAAGAGTAGACTTACTTAAAGCTGATTTCTCTCAGAATTGAAGCTAAAAAGTGTAAATAAGCCTTTGTTTATGCCATTAGTACAAAACAGTCAACCAAACAAAATAGAATAAGGTGTGGTACTGTGAGCTGGATAAATCAAGCAGATCCTTCAAAACAGCTTGTCTAATTACACTTCCCATAACTGATTCCCAACAGCCACGTGAAAATATCTTTCACCTTTCTGTGTGTCCTTTTCTGTCTGTCCCTCTAGTTCTCTATCCATCTGCCTCTAAGATGAATACCTAAAGGGCTGAAGTAAAGCCTGCTTTTATATTAACGGTGAAATAAATGAACATTTTTTTTTTTGTCTGGCTGTCAGAAAAACTCCTTGCTTCCACCCTTCAACCAGTTTTAATTTGTTCATCTATCTTTTTTCCTACAGTATTGACTTCTCTTTCATCTTTCAAGATATGATCTAGTAAATCTGAATGTTTACCCCTCTGAATTGAGAATAAGCAGAAATCATTATGATTAGACCCTGAGCTGTTCCCTTAGCTAAGAGTTAAAGGAAGGTAGCAATTGATATACTTGTCTGGAGTTACTCTTCAAATTTTTTTTTTGAGCTTAATTATGCAGTTTAAAAACAGAAAGAATTTGTCATTCTAATATACTACACTTTGGTTTCTGAGAGTGGATTTTGCTTTCAGGTTATGTGCAGACAGATTGAATCTTAAAAAAAAAAAAAAAAAAAAAATTAAAAAAAAAATGCAGGGTTGAAAGGGATTTCTCTATACTAAATTAATAGTGTGGAAGCTACTATCAACACCTGAAACTATACCCAAACATTCTAGACAGACACAAAATGAAGTTAGGAAATAAGAAAAAAAACAAAAACAAACCAAGTAAGTATGTTCTCATTAAAATTAATGATCACTACTTCTTTAGCCTTGATAGGTGTGGAATATGTCCTAAACTCTTCGCTTCCCTCATTAGAAAAAGGAAATTGAAGTTCTTGTTGCCACTTTCCCACTTCTAATCTCATTTCCTCATTTTCCTCTCTCCCTCAACCCTTTTTCTCCAGGGACCTGCTGAAAGTAGCAAGTGTCACTGGAGGGCTCCAGAAAGGATGTGATAAGGAGCACATACCATATCTTAAATTTTGCTGGCAGTTTCCTTCATCAATGTGCTTTTCTTACAGTTTGTGTTACTTTACTTTTGGGTAGACTGTATCTGATATAGGTCCAGGTGTTTCAGTGGTAAACAAGCAACAAGTGAGAGGATATTGAGTAATGTTTTTCACCTCAGTGCTAAAAGTTAGCAAATAATACCAGTGAAATCACTGGAGGGCAGTGTGATCTAGTGATACGCGCATTGATGTGGTTGCCTTGCCATCTGCCAAGGGTATAATTTCCAGGAAATAATTTGTTTTTCATCTGATGCCTTTGCTGTACCTTCTTGAAGGGCTGAATGTTCACATGTGCTCTACTTACTTTGGGGAGACTCATTGCGTTTGTCTGATAGGGCACTGTAAAACAAACTATCATGTAAATAAAGACTGACAGTCTAAATGGCTTGACTGCACTATGAATTCTTTTTAGATCATCTGAATCATACTTGAATTCCTCCAATCAGGTGATTATATGTTTTACTCTATGGGATCATTTAATTCTGAGAACAGCCAGATAAGTCTGCAGTGCCCATGTATACGACTGTGTCGGCAAGAGATGCAAATCTTATTTCATATCTCCATTATTCCTGATAGTGGTGTATGAAATGTGTTGCAAATTGAAATCAGCTGCTGTATATTTTGTACTTATTATTTTTTGTTGTTTACAATTTATTATTTCTTATCCTGCATGAAAACAAGCAAATTAATCAGCTATATAATAATAGCTAACCTGAAAAATAAACAATGTGACTGCAAACACAGGGTAAACAATATAGGTGCAGCATTTCCCAGAAGGTTCTATGTAAACTGTATGCTATGTAAATTATTGATTTTTATTTTCAATATCAGAGGATGCTGCTGGTTTCAGTGGTTGTTTATTTCAGAAATGCTTGCCTTGTAGCATTACACTAGAATGTATAAATGATATAGTGAAATAGTGGAAAACTTTTATTTTCCACAGGTAGTTTCTGGTAGATTTTCATAGTTGGTTCTTAAATCCTAGAAATCAAATTAAGGAGAAAGTTTGACCCAGGTGTAGTAGGAGTTACTCTGACCCTGGATCCTTCTTCTTGGCGTAATGTAAGATAAATTTTCTATATAGAAAACCAATGGCAATATAGTTATAGCCTTAGGGAACTCTTTCATGTGTTGTGTTGCTTCTGGTCTTCACCCCGAATTTACGTCTTGGGCACTCTTTTTTTTTTCCTTCAGTGTTTCTAAAACAGCTCCTAAAGCAAGAACTGTGATTCACTCTGTACGGTGGTCAATATCTGTTGGCTTTAATTCCTTTTTACAACATCAGTTGCTGCATCTATGTTTTTTTTCAATAGCTAGATAGACTTGAAGGAAAGTGTTATGAGAAAATCTGTTTGTGCAAAAGTGTTTTGAGAGCAGCTGTTTGTTCACTATGCACAGAGACTGTACTCCACAAGGAACAGCCACATCTTGGTTCCGTAAGGTTCTCATGGAGTATGTAAGACTCTAGTATCTAAATAACTAAGCCACTAAGGATGTGAGGTAGTTTTTGTTGCTTTTTAATTTTTTTTTACATTGACAGTTCTAAAGTTAAATGCAAGTAAGACAACAAAACAAAGAAACAACATAAAATCACCCATATGCTTATGTCTTTATTGATACTTTTTGTAAACTTTCAAAGCAATACATTTGGTTGTGACTCATAGGCATTTTGGGGAAGAGTTGACTTTTACAGCCATATTCTGTTTGCATGCTTATTATCTTGCTTGGGATCTGTGTTTCACATACTTTTGTTTTCTACTGTTCTTTTATGTAACTAAATATGTGAAGACAGTATGCGTGCTCATGCACATGTTGCAAGTTCCAGACACCAGGCTTCGTGTACAAACACTTGAGCTAAAACTGAAAAGTAGATTGCCTCTGTCTGGTACAGAATATAAACCCTATAAGCAGAAGTGGTGACAAATGTTGGCACTGCCAGCAGTGTAATCCATATTCTGTAAGATGTTGAAAAAAGTTAGGATGAGGTTGTAACTAGCAGAGATAGACAGGTGTACAGCAGTGGTAAGCTACTTTTATTTTGGCACTGTCAAGTTTATTTTCTGACCTCTGAGTTCTGAATAATATGAAGGAAATCACCAGATGAGAAAAGACCTACAGCAAACACTAATTAAATGTGTGCTCTCACTTTTTCAGGCTAATTAACACACATAGTGGTTAAGCTCTGGAGAATTTAAAGTGTGGCATGAAGTGTTCAACTTGGAGAGGACAAGAACAAACAGAATGGGGGGGGGGGGGGGCGGGGGCGGGGGGAACAACAACAAAACAGCCCACCCACATATCCAATCCTGTTGAGGCTCTAACCTTGTTTCTATTTCAGCCTATCTAAAACCTGCAAGTGAAGTTTGAACTCACATGGTTCTTTTAGTTGCACTAAGAAATGCTAGAGATCCTGTGAGGTTCACAGGTCATATGACTGAGTTTTCTTCAGTGCTCAGTCACCCTCAGGAAGCCACTCAGATTTTTTTTGAGAAGGTAGTGCTTACTGCCTATATATTACACAGATCAGCTGCTTCTAGATAGCAGACTGGGGTTTGGGATTCAGACAATGTAACTAGTATCCATGGGATGCCATTGAAGTGCTACCTTGAGTCACTTTAGTTCTCTGAATCTCAATTTCTTTATCCAAAGCCACTTCAGACGTGTGCAGTGTGACAGCCAGAAAGTGGTTATTTTATGTTGCTTTCTAGGTTTCAAGTTGGAGAAAATTCTAATCTCACAAAACTTAAAGTTCTGGTTTTAGAAAAAGCTTTTAGAACTTGAATTTCCATAAATTCGTGGTTTGCAAAACACTTCAATATTTTTCATACCAAATAATTTTCTTGCGTGCTTCAGTAGTAGTAGAAGCTACATAAGCTGTGAGCTCAATGCGTTCCAAGCTTCAGTAATTTACTATACTTTAAGAAGGGCAATCAGTGGCAAAGCAGCAATTCATAAGCGGTTGCTATTTAGGCAAGAGGCATAAAATTTTTGATTAGGCAATTTAGGCATTGTTTAAAATGAAATTGCAATTAGATAACCTTCACTTCCTTAATATATCACCATTAATTTTCATCAGGCATATTTGTTATTTTTGGCATCAGAGAGAGACTAATTAAATTCTAATTCAAAATTTACATCTATATCTTGGTGCAAACAGCCAGCTTCAGCATTGCTTTCATGAAAATATCTGTTTTTCTTGGCATTCTGTTAATGAAATGACCCTGGCTGTAAATCTGTGGTTAATACAGGTAGATTAATAATACTGTTTTACAATTGTAGACTAACAAGGAAGTTGCTCCCATATTTGTTTTGAATAGAGTAATAAAGTTTATACTGAAATTGATTGCAAAATTTACAGTGATTATTTTTAGAGCATCTACTGGTAATTTTTTTCTACATTTACTTTACAGAAAATACTTCAAACTTGCATGAATAATTCTTCATGAATACTGTATCTCCATGTTCTCGTTTTAATGAGGTATCACCCACATGACTTAAATTCCCAACCTGAGTAAGCAATTTTTTTCTTGCATAAATCCTTGTTCTTACTGACCGGAAAATGTTTTCTGTCCTCTTAAGCATTCCTACCAATCTATGATGTTATGGCTCTGTTGCAGAAGACAAGTAACTCACTTAGTTCTTAAAAAACAAGTAGAAACAAAAACAAACAAAAGAAAAACAAAAATCCCAAATGATATTAAAGAAAGACTACTGATGGAAGAATTGAGGCCTGAGAAAACTTCAAAGTTGCTTCAAAGCTTCAAAATCCAGCTTTGCATTACAAACAAACTTCTCTGCAGAAATGGTTCTGCTCTACAATTCCAGATGTAACCACAAAAAGAGGTATAGAAACAATAAATGTATTAATGCTGTAGCCATTGGGAGGGAATGACACTTCAAAAATTACTTTTGAAGTACTTAGTACATGCCCACTCAAAGGCAGAAGGAATAGTAACTGTCAGTTCTGTTATCAAAAAAAATGTTATTTGCTTTCCATATCTAACACTGAATTTCTTTAGTCACTTATTTTTAATCTGTTTTGTAACCCGGAATTTTAAGATGCATTAAGGACAATATACTTTTTTTGTCATGAAAAAAAACAACCTGATATCAAATCTGAGAAATCATTAATTCCATCTGATGTCTGTGAAGAGATAGACTTTAAAGAGCTTGAACAGCATAGTTCAGTCTATGCACGGAGAAGTAGTTTAAAGCCAACCTTAGGCCTCCGATTGAAACTTTTATTAGTGGTTTGTTACTAGCTGTCTTGTTCTGGGACATTGTTAACAGCATCTCTCTGAAGGCTTTAAGTTTAATGATTTGAAACTGTCCTTGTTTAGCACAGTAGGAAAGGCATGTAAATCTTTGTTAGAGCTAATAGTTTAGATAATTACAGAAGTTTTCAGACTTGCTCTTTCATTTGAGAGGTAATTTAGAGGACCAAGGAAATGTGTCACTTGTGAGCCCTATCAAGAAAATGTTTTTTTCTCTGCTTCACTACACTCTGGTTTGTTAATTCAACTGCAGAATGAGAATAGAAACACCTTTGCAATATCAAACTTATTGGCAGGACACAACAGTTCAGTTGCTTGGTGGTTATTCAAGATTTCTGCAGGAATATGAGACTCTCAAGGAGACAGAGCAATGTTATCCTAAGCACTTTACTGATTTAGTTTTTTGGCTCCATTGGGAAAGCCAGTTATTTTAAGTTTAATGCACTCATATGTAGAGCATTCAAGAGGTGATTCAATATTTGATAAATGAAAATAAGTTGAGTATTTTATTAAAGAGCTGTAATTTCACAGTTTTGGAAGAGAGCAACAGATTTTTGGCAACTGCTAACTAGAGAAAGCATTTACTGTTGAATATTTGACATATACTTAATTAAAATTTAAGACAGTTTATGAAGTTTAATCTCAATATTAATTCCAAAGTGAATCACGATAGGCTTAAAACTTGTTATTTCCTGCCTATTAAAGATGTACACAGCATATTTGTCTAAAAGGCAAATGTGAGGATTGACTGTAGATATAACAATATTTAATGCAGGACTGAGTAACGCTTCATCTGTAGACACAGGACTGACTTTAATGACTGTGCCACAGAAAGTTAGCTAGTTCTTGTTTGTTACCAGATGAGTAAAGGGTTTATTTATAATGCTTCAGACAATAGAGACAACCTCTAGATAAAACAGAGGTGTTATAATGTAAGACTGTCATTCTAACAGTGGTATTCCAATTGCAGTAAGCGTAAGCCTGTACCATTTAAGATAAGGACATTTTCTTACAAAATAATATAGAAGACCTTTTAATTTATTTCAAAATGTCCAGATAGAGGCACAACGTCCTAGGCCATTGCACCATTTGCTATCAGAGACTATAAACAAGTGAAATGGAACTTTTCTTTTTACAAGCCAAGCCAATATTTGCGTAGGTCACTCCCTCCTTCTCATGGTCAAGTTTATTTTGTTGAAAGCTTACTGGAAGTCAGTCCAATTTAATTTAATCGCCAATCAAATTCTTTCAGGCAGCTTTGTGGATGCACCACCAAAGAGTCTTACAATATTAATTTGGTTCTCTCACTCTTTTATGGCATTCTCCAGAGATCTAGATGTACAAAGTACACCTCTGTAAATGTAACTTCACAAAGAAACAAGAAAATAGTGCATTCAGTGTTGAAAGCCTTGAGAAATGCAGGGTATTTCCACGTGCTAGGTGTATGTTTTGCCTTGCAAAGCAGTGAGTGTTGGTGAATACACTTAGGTGAAGATTAAGGTGTTCTATGGGGAAATGCAATCAAAGAGCTCTACCCTCTGGATACAATGCTCTTGCTCTGCCTATGCATCTGCCTGTCAAAGCTGCATGACATGGTGCTGAACTGGCTGTACAGGACTT
This sequence comes from Lagopus muta, assembly GCF_023343835.1. Classification (NCBI taxonomy): domain Eukaryota; kingdom Metazoa; phylum Chordata; class Aves; order Galliformes; family Phasianidae; genus Lagopus; species Lagopus muta. The sequence continues at coordinate 73,514,044 of NC_064434.1, forward strand.
GAGAATGTGCATAGGGGATGAACCATCGAGACATAATTTTTTTTCTCTTTCTTTTTTTTCCTTTAATGCTTTTTCTTCAATCTCAGATAACTTGAGGAGAGAACTCAGAGGGACTGGGGATTGCCTCTTTGTATAGGCTTTGGCTGGGAGAGTTGGTTTTTTCTTCGCTGCACTCAAGTGCTGTAGTGCTCTGGATTTGTGATGAAAACAGTGCTGATAACACACCCCTTTTTATTTGTTGCTGAGCAATGCTTGTGCCAAGTCAAGGACTTTCCTGGTTCTTATGCTGCCCTGCTAGTGAGGAGATGGAGGTGAACAAAGAACTGTGAAGGGGACATTGGGCAACTGACCCTAACTGGCTGAAGGGATATTTCACACAGTATGGCTGGTGGTAGCAATAAAAGCTGAGGTAAATAAGGAGAGGGAATGTTTAGAGTTATGGTGTTTGCCTTCCCAAGGAAACATTATGGTAAAAAGCCCTACTTTCCTAGAAAAAGATGAACATCTGCTATCAATAGGAAGCAGTTAATGAATTTCTTGTTTTGCTTTCATTACAACATAGCTTTTGCTCTACCTACCAAACTATCTTTACCTCAATTCATGTTTTCTCACTTTTACCCTTCTGACCCTCTCCTCTATCCTGCTGAACTGGGGAAAAGCAAGTGACCATGTGGAGCTTGGCTGCCCTCCCGGGTTAACCTATGATACTCTCATAGAAAGTGAACAAGCCTAGCCTGCTGGGGTAGCATTCTGCAACTGGCAGCAGATAGTGCTGCTGTAAAAAAAAAAAAAAAAAAAAAAATATATATATATATATATATATATATATAAATATATATATATTAAATATATATATAATTTATATATATTTTATATATATAAAAAAGGCCAAAAAAGGCCAGGTAGCTAAAAGCACGTATTTTAGTTTGCTGTTGTGAAATTGTGATTTGAATGTCAACTCTGCATGGATCACGACTGTACAAATATTTTCTTTACATAGTTGAGAGCATAACAGTGTATCCTTTAAATCCAGCCATAAAGGCTAGCAATGATAGTTATCTTTTTGGCAAAAATAACTGAATTGTCCATGTTAATGAAATGGGGCAACAGTTCCTATAGCAATTTTCATCGTTACTAAGATAAAATAACATAACTTATTATTCACAAACTCTAATGGTGAGCTACAGCAGAAAAGTTGCTGAGGCACTCCACCTAATTCACATAATCTGGAGCTAATTTCATTCAGTGTGGTTTGCTGGAAAAAAAGACAAAACGGACAGTATTGCTTAACAGTAATGGACGTATGAAGCTCTTAATGCTGTTTTTCTTCTCATGTGTATAAAATTAATCTCCATTTATTTTCAAGAGAAGGCAGGGTTATGTAAATTAGTCTTTCTGAAATGTCAATAGATTATAGCAAGCTGAAATGAAAACGTTTTACAGCTAATAATATATTACTTATTACTATTATTATATTTTATGGCTATACTGTGGAACTGAGACTAATTCAGGCAGTAGAAGGCATCTTTTGTAAGTGTGAATACCTGTGTTATGTTTGCTACAGGATATTATTGAAGAGAAGAGTTGGCAGGATGTTTTTTTCACTTCGGCAGTGTATTTAAAATAGTGTTGCTTTTTTTTTTTTTATCAATGAGCTTAGAAAGTCTGTTCATTTTAAGATTAAAAAGCCCTATTGGAAGGGAAGCAGAAGAATCACTGAATTCAGCCAATTTTAAACCTCACTGGCATCCTGCACATTTAGAATAGCTTCCTGTTTACTGGGGAGTCCATGATGCTGAAAATAAATGCAACTGCAAATCAAGATCTTATTTACCACAGCTTATACAACTGCAGGTAAAACCCTTGCAGTAACTGCTCACATAGCATGGCTCACAGCTGTCAGGAGATAAAAACAGCAGTATAAACTGTGAGCTAATAGCTCGGCAGGATATTGATAGCAAAAACTGTTGTCAGTCAGCTGTGATTCTTTTACAATTGAGGTTCATGCACGCAGGAAGCTCCAGATGTTGCCTACTTCTGGGCTCCTGGGCTTTCCTACAGAGCTCAGAGGAAAGAAAAACATGTTTTAATGTCTTGGGAAAGGTGATGTTTGAGAGGCGCTTTTTTTTCCTCATGATTCTCCCAATGCACCACACACATTACCTATAGAATATGAAAATTGTTCAAACAGTGGGAAGTCCTACTCCCTAGGCTTTTATTCAGCGAATGATTGGAAGTAGAAGCTTGTTTTCTTCTTTAAATTAGACTTGTTGTTTCCCTTTTATTAGAAAATGTGACAATTTATTTTTCTTAAAAATCTTTACATCTAAAGTTTCCCTAAATCTGTTCTCTAGTTTTTGGAACTTACAGGTGATGAATTCTCTGGATTGTCACAATGTGCAACAAAGTCTCTGATCTTAACGTTTCCTTTATGATAACACTTCTGCCCTGGAGGGGAGAGTAAAACTACTAATAGGTCTTTCCCAATTAATGTTATGTGAGTAGTAGAGCATATGTAGTATTCCCAGAAATAACTGACAGTAGGAGATTTTGCTTCCAGGAGAAGCACAGGACTCTGCTTTCTGATACTTTAAGGCCTTGCAATAAGGATGGCATTTCTATAAATCCACATCATCACAATCAGAGTAAAAAAGAAAAAACAAACAAACAAACAACGAAACAAGAAAAATATATTTGAAGGGAAGAATAACTGTACAAAAATACAGGCATCATATAAGAAATTTGTTCATGTACCCAGAAGCCTAAAACAGTTGTGTTTTACGCTGCATAAATATTCCTTCATAAGGAAAAATTACATGTTTGTTCATACTGCTGTAGTTTGCTTATTTTAATGAAAATAATTGTCTGCAAGCAATTTGTTATTCAGTAGTTCAATTGCTACTGTAGTCTTCCCTGTCACCTCTCTTAAAACTTTGTCTGGAATGGGTGAAAATGGCCCACTAACTAGTTGAACTGCTTCAACTTTACTTGTGGAAAACAAGTAAACAAACAAAAGCCATCAAAAACCCAATAAAATAAGAAGTAAAAAATGAGGAAACAAAATACTGACCCTTGCCATCAAACTATCTAATAAAAGACTAGTTGATCAAGCAAGTAATGTTCCAAGCTATAGTGTCTCTTACTTACTCTGAAAGAAATTCCTTGAAAGGAGGTCTCAAAATGGGAGAATTTTCCTTCAGTTACTGACAGGGAACACTAAAAACCACTATGAGAATCGTTTTCTCAGAAACAATGACAGTAGTGCTTGAGGAAAGATGTTATTATCAAACTGCTACCTAATAAACAAGTAGAGCCCCTTACTACTTGGAAATGAATCCTAGTGTAAATACTTGCCAGTACATGTGTTAAAATAAAGTAAATAAATACCTACAAATTAAAAAAAAAAAAAAAAAAAAAAAAAAACCAACAAAACAGTGTCAGAAAATGCCAGTAAGCCTGTAGCCATAATTCTATGCATCACTATTTCCCAAGGAGCAGGATGCTGGAATTAGCAGGAAATGTCTGTAATCTTCACTTGTTCAGAGCCTGCGGGCAATGATATGCCCCAGAAGGAACAGTCTAGAAAACTGCAATGCCCCCCCAAATAATCACACAGTACAACTGTGTCGAGGAAAATGAATGATTTAGTCCTGTTTATTTCAACTTAAAGCACTATTAACATGTTTGGAATTCAGATAAATTTAGCTGGCTGACAATAGTATGTAACTTTACTGTATTTACATCTCTGAGAATATGTTAAAAGGTCTAGGACCTTGAAATTGGTGCCGCGGACGAGTCTGCGGAGTTTGCCAGAATACTGAAATCTCAGCTTGGGTGAAAGCCAAGTTTAAACAACTTTGTCCACAGGACCATTGTTTCAATGTATACCCTCAAAAGCAAGATATGCACTGGCTATACTAAATATATTCATGGCTTTATTTACAATTAATTGCAAAGAGTTGTGCTTTGCCTGCTGCCTCATCAGCATAAGCAGATCCACCCAAAATTTTCTGGGTTGCGTGCTTGACTTTATACTGTTTAGTTTAATTCTGCTTCTCTTCAGTTCTCTAGATGCTCCTGTTGCTGCATAGCTTTCTGACTGTCCTGTGCGCCTCTCTAATTCAGATCATTAGAAAAAATTGTTCACCTTTTCAAGCTAATAACTATATACCAAAATTTTCATTTGGTTGAGTAGGATGCCCTGCATAGCATGTGTACGCCTCATATACATGTATTCTTCCAGATGTGGAAAAGTGGTCATATTAGGAGTATGTAAATATATTTTTCCTTTTTTTCTCCAAAATGAGCAGAATGGGTACTTATGAGATATTCGACATAGTTTCCTTATCCATATGCATTTTTTCATAAGACTAATCTTTCAACTCTGTTTGTTTTTCAACTCTATTTTACTCTTAAGAGAAATATGCTTTCCTCTCTGATTTGTTAAGTGAACAAAAGCTGAAAATACTATTTTCAAAAAAAAGTTTAATTTTGGATAGCATTGCTTGGAAATTCATTATTGTTGAATGTCTTTCATCACTCTTTCTTTCTGAATGTTACTTGCTACTTAATAATACAGGATATAACTCATTTGGGATTAGCTCCTTTCTGTGAAGCTTTTCTTCTGCTGTCTAGTGACTACGTTGTACTTCCTATCATAGTTATTCCCATATAAACTTCATTTATGCCATCACAACTTTTCTGACACATGTGATTTAGTAAGCTCAATTGAGAAACGTGCAAGGAAATCTTAATCTTTTATGCATTCTTCCTCTTTTCTTTTTTGAGTGTTTATTTTACACAATAATAACGAATGTGAAATGTGGTTTAATTTAAAGAACTACTTTTCTTATTTCCAAACATATATCTTCAATGAAATTAAAATATATAGACATTAAAAGTCATTTTCTCTCAGCATGTTTGCTTTCTATTCTTTAAAGTAATATTTTATTGCCAAGAGAAACCTAAATACTGTAAAATTTTCCTCCTTTTAAAAAGTAATACATTGTTTGATCTCTACATGTTTCCAGCATCACTGACTACATCTATGAAACCTAAATATAGCATAGTCTGGATGCAATAGTTGGCATTACAGTTTTATTCAGGTAATGATTCTTGCCTATCTTGAGTTCTGGGATTTCTAGAAAAAAGAACTGGGAACAGTGTGATATTGTTATGTAAAGCAGTGCGAACCTAGATTGGTGTTGCTGCACATCAGGCCTTTATTTTCTTTTCCTTTGGGTTTCTGTGTGGTGACAGAAAGGCCCTTACCTCTGCTGGAGAGGCCTTCCCAAGCCTGGCTGCAAGCAGACTGAATGTAACAGCCATATTCTCCAGCAAGGTTGCTCCTCCAGAAATTTCTCTTGTCTTTTCATTTGATAAAACTGGTAGAAATGCATCATCAGACAAGGACAGGAGAAAGATTTCACCATTTTAATGTGTTCTTTCTTTACAAATACACCAAATAAGTAAGGTATACATTTGATGAAACCCTCTGCTGTACTGAGTATTACATAAAAAGTCTTGCAATATCTTAAGCTTTATTTCTAATTATACCTAACAAGGGCAGTAACAGTAACTCTGGCTGAGGGGTCAGAACCACAGTTCAGAGTTTCTCTTAGTGACTTAAAGCAAGGTCTGACTCCAGAGCTTATCAATGGTTTGTAGCATCCTTCTTGTTTTCAGATGTTTCCTTGAAAAAAAGGAGGCCATGGAGGCTAGATAAACAAATAATTAAAACAGTTGTTTTCTAAAGCAGCCAGCAGTTTGTGTAGAAAAACTTGCTTTCTTATGTTTTGTCTAAAATTCCTAGCTATTACAGAAAGAATAAAGTGACTACCTAAAAAGCAACTAATGAGACAAGTATCTCAATTTGCATGATAGTTTTGAGTGCATTTTATGGACTCATTTTTTGTGAATGTTAGTTCTATGCTACTCTTCCAGAGCAGACGTTGCAAAAATTAATAATAAAAAAAGTTTATTATCAAGGAGCTTAAAGGGAATACATTCATTTTGCTGCTGCTTGTAACAGGAAACAAATATTTGTTGCATGAGATCAATGTCTCTGAAAAAACGGTCAACCATGGCTGGAAAACAAGGGCATTATTTCTGCTCTTCTAATTCTGATTTTGAATGGCATTATTACTTTCAAGCTACTGAAAACAGACCTGCATACTTTGTTTATACTGTTGAATGGTTTGAAGGCACAAACTACCTCACCTGCATATTTAGTGGAAATATTTTATAATGTTTTCTTTGACTAAAAAGAGGACAGAGATGAATTTCACCAGTGTTTATGTAAAATATCTTCTGACGAATTAAAAATATGCTCACATTCAAAATATTTTGGTTTTCCCAAATGAAAATGGAAAAGTTCAAATGAGAACATAAAATTTAAATTAGAAGAGTTGCCCAAGAAAAGGAAGTACATTGATATTCCAGTATGAAAACTGCATATTTGCTTTCAGGCAATTAATTTATATTATCTGTGTGCAGTTCAGACTTAATAACAGACAGAATATTTCAGGTACTCATCAGATTCAGGCATGCATAAGTGAGGCACTAATTTCAGATTAATCATGTCAAGTTCCACACTATTCAGTAAAGTGGTATCAAAAATGCACTTTTTTTTCCCCCCCAAGAAAACAAAGAGGAGAATGTACTTTCTATTTTTAACCACCAGAGTTTCCCTTTTGGATGTTTGAGAGTTTTAATCAGAGCCTAAATTAGTATGACTTTTTTGTTTGTTTTCTTGAATAACTAATTTAATTAACTAATTTTGAATTCCAAGTGGATAGTTTAAAAAAAAAAATGTTAATTTTCATATGTTACACTAGTGTAGTTAGGTTTTCAAACATTTCCAAGCATCGCTAGGGTACAGTTACCTCTTGGATGAGCAGTCAGGAATGCCACAGCTACACAGTTGGAAATTCTGATATTTCCAGAATGCTTTCCCATCATTTTTTTCCAAAATTCTAGTTTCACTGCATCCAGCCAATTTAGAAAAGCATAGGAAAACTGTGTTGGAACATTGTTACCCAGATGAACTTCTTCCAAGTGTCATGGATGCTTACATTCAAATTCTGCAGTAGCCAAAGGGAGCTGGCAGGATCTTGCACCTCAAAGTCAGAGATCGGAATTCCTGTCAATAGCGCTGCATGATTTTCAAAACAGTGATGACAAGAAATGATGATATGTAGAATTAGAAAAGTCGGAAGATTCAGTAATAACTAAGAAATCAAAATTAAGCTCATACATCTATGTTCTCATCTCAAATAGTAACTTTAAAATATATATAGATTTCATGCTTAAATCCTGCTAGAATAGACTGCAAAACATTTGGACGTTTTTCTTCCTCCTCTGCTATTTTAATTCTCACCTGATTGTCCTCTCAGATATATGCCGGAGTTCCCTGGAAAGGAAAGAAAAAAATAAGGCAGAATAAAATATCACGAGAAAGTCCTTGCTTCATTAATTTGAAAACAAATTGTGAAACCCATGTATTTGTTTATCTTTGCTAAATATCTGGAAATATAATCTGTTAGAAGTGAACATTCAAACCTAGATGTTAGTCACTGCCGTTTCTCTTTAATATTAGATTGCTATTGAAAGACTTATTAGAGCTTTCAGCAAGACTTTAGTGCTGATCAGCAGTTGAGATATTCTTTAGCAAGTACTTAATTAGGCAGAACTGCATTTGCCTTGTAATGCAATTCTCCTGACAGAAAGGCATATTCAGTGACTCGCACCTGAGACCCTGGCAAGCAGGGCAGTGTAGCTGTCACTGAAACCCCTTCTTTTCCTTCTGCAACTGAGTCATTGTTAATGTGCCCCCAACTAACAAGCATTTTCTCGGCCCATTTGCAAAGAGCACTCATCGCATCCACAAAATAAAACATAAGTACTTTGCTAAACCAAAAGGTCATGGGATCACAGAATTATAGGTCTTCTGCACAGTAATCCTCTTGGATTTGTTCTGTGATTGAACACTGAGTTTTCTTCTAGAAACAAATAGCTGATATCTTTCTGGCACTTTGGTTCTTTTCCCATTCTTTTCTCTCAAATTTTATTGTTTTTGTATGCTAAGTGTCTACTTAGCACTGCTATCCCCAAAGTATGCTCTCTCATCCTCCCTCGGGCAGACGACGGAGCTCTGCCTAACTGCTGGCACAGCCTGCCCATCTCTGCACTGCAGGGACTCTCAGGTTAGCTATGTTTGCACTGCCTTACATCTAAATTCCGGAGAATAGAAACTCATATTCTTTGTATCACAGCTGTGGTCTAATGACATCTCTGCTTTATCCTTTGAAACAATCTCCATATTTCTCCAGATTATCATGATATCTCTGCTGAGCTGATTCATCTAATCAATCCCCAGAGCAGTAATGACTAAGATACTACCTGCACTCATGTATGCAGCTAGCACTCTGTGCCTACTGCTGGCTCGAGCGAGGCAGGGTCTGTAGCTTTGATTAATTTCCTGAGCTCATAACACTGGCTTCAGTCTTTTGGAAAGGCATGCGGAGACCTGAAAAGTGAACTGAAAAGGCACTATTTGTAATGTGTTGCTGAAGTATTCCTCAGTATGGAGAGTGACAGGGTTGAAACTTGTTTCAAAAAAGTGTCAAGCTTTTGTCAGCTAGAGAAGTTAAACAGGGAGTGTATGAGTCTGCCGATGGCAGCAAAAGGGCTGATTTCTGAGGAATGCTCATCCTGCGATTTCGGTTGGAAATGAGAGCAGTCATTCAAAATATCTGAAAAACCTTTTTAAAGAGTATAAGCTCCTTTCTGATCCTATCTCCTCTTCTTTTTCTTTTCCTCAGCCAGGCAAAAGAGATCCCCTTACCCCTTCCTGATGAAGCATATAAAGCCACAAACCTTCAAGACTTGTTTCTGACCACCTGGGAACCCAACACAAGGTTTATGCCCCAGGAGTTCCCTCCTTATTGAAGTGTCCTTTATAGACAGGACTGCAAGAGTAAAGCAAAATGAGCTTGGGAGCTTACACTGCTGAGATCTGATGCTTTATCTTAGATCATAGGCTATGTATCATAAGAGATGCTCTCCAAGTTCCTGCCCTCCTGACAAAACCTTTTCAGTAATGTACACTAAATGAGTGCAGGTTTCCTGACAGTAACACTTTTCTTTTCTTGGAATTAGACCTGAGGCTATCAAAGTTGTAATTGTTCACTTAGAGATAATTTTTTGTTCAGGTTTGGGCAAAGTTGATATGCAAACATAAGTGCTGCAAGCAAAAATCTATTTAGATAATCTAACTCACAAAAAAAAAAAAAAAAAAAAAAAAAAAAAAAAAAAACCAACCAAACAAAAAACCCTGAGGCTACATGAAGGCTAAATCTAATGAACCGTTATTGCAGTATGTAATATGTTAGTTGTTTTTGTTTAGTTTGCTTGAATTCTAATACCCCATTTAGATGTATTTTTGTATTTCTGAAGAATTTTAACCAAACACAAGTCAGACCACAGTAATCTGCATTATGTTAGAACTTTTGTTTCCTAATGCTGATCTCCCTGTACGTTTAAAAAAATCTGTGACTGAAGAAGATGTAAAAACTATGAACTTGTAAGTAGATACTGATTAAAATGAAAGAGTTCTGAGTTTGATCTTTAGTTTTGTCTTGAAGTAATTCATCCAGGTCATTTCTTTCTCTGTGCCTTAGTTTCTCATTTCTCCACTTGTAGAATGACGCTGTCTTTACCAGTGAAACATTCTGAAATCCAAAGAGAAAGAAGAATTGGCAGCACTGCCAATAATTCTGTTCAATGTTATGTTTAATTTCATGCCAAACAGCGGATAATACCTCATATTGGATTTTCAGAAGCATAATATTTTCTCCTCTTGAGGTAGAGAGATGTTATTCTGTGTACTGCAACTAGAACAAAACTAAACAAGCCATTTAAGACTAGGAAAAATTCTACTGGATTTCCACATCTTCTTTCAGTATCTTAAAACTTATAGTACTTAGAAATAAAGAACAGTCAAAGATAACTTCTATTATCTACGACCACACCATTTCCATGAATGTCTTTTGTTGTCTAAAGGATTTTCTACAACTACAGTCTCATGGTTTGTTTGTCACTTTTTTCAGTTCTCGTTCTCCAAAAGGTCTTTAGGAGTGATGTATTGCCTCAGAATTAATTTGGTGTTTTTAATACAGCAATTACCTGGAAAGAAATTACTTTAAAAATGCGGGGGTCATGTTAATTGTAGTTATTGCTATTTTTCCTTCCCATCCCAGCTGCTGTTTGTGAATTCCCACCCGGATCTTGTCTAGAAGCCAGATTTGATGACATAGGTTCATGCCTGTTAATACAAAGTAATTGCATAAAAACATGAAAATAAATAACCAGTACAATAGAAGCAGTGAGTTCCTGTAGCTTAACAGGTCATACAGGTTTAGTGACCTAACTGAAAACAAAAGGTCTGTGTGAAACTGGATCCTATTACTGAACATATAGTCATGGTATTGTAATATTGAGGAAAAAAGCCACCTGTTTGAATCTGAATATTGTTATGAATATTTTGAAGATGTCAGTCTCCATTGCATGTACATTGTTTCAGGTATACTGAAACAATGCAGATATTTTCTTGTCTTTCTGCTGATGTGGTCATTGCTGTCCCATACAAATATTTCTTTGGTAAATCTGATTATTGGTAAATCTGATCTACAAATGTGCCTTTGCAGCACACGTTCTCTGATTATCATGTGGACAGGATGGCAGTATTTTTTTTTTGCCTCTGGGAGGAGGAAAGACAAACTAAACAATTGTAAAAGGAAACATAAGCTTTCCAACGTATGTGAAAAACTGATTAGGCAGAAGTTCCTTGATTCTCAAGTAAAAGTTAAATAATCTGAACTGGGAAATAAGACAAGAATATTAAAAAGAAGCTGATGTTTTGCTTGCAATCTTTGGTATGATTTGTAATCTTGCAGTTCTATTGCCTTACACTAAGTTGCAGTTTTTCATTTCATACACTTACCCTTTGTTTCAAGGGCAAGAGCTTTTTCCAAAGTAGGGATGCTATTGTTGTAGATCAGTTGTTTTCTCTGCCAGCTTCTTAAATTTGTTACCTTGAGGCACTGGACAGGATGACTAGAGAGAAAAGTTTCTATCAATTTCACATTTCCTGTGAGATCATAATAACTCTGTTAGAAAGGTGAACGAAAACAGAGATATGACAGATACTTCTTTTTCCCCATCAGAAGAAAGAGAGAGTATAGTAAACTATGTTTTATTCATAGTGAAATCCCTTCTACCCAGTCCTGGAGTTTGTTTATTTTTCCTGTGTAATTTATTTATAAGCAAATATTTGTTTATAAATCTTGCTTTTGGTCTTGGGCTGCAAGGCAACAAAGAAATAAAGGTATTGTTTATTACTCCCTCATTATTTTTAACAAGATTGTTTTTTAATAATAATCAGTGTTTAATTTCACATGTTGCATAGGTGTTCAGTTCATTTCAGAAATTTCATAGCCGAAATATTTATAATAAAGTGGTACATTATGACAATACTAGTGATTAATAATAAATAATCTAAGAAATGAGCTGAGAAATGGTCTGAAATGGCAGAAATAAAGTGCTTCTGATGCTGATTCTTTTCAAAAGCTCACAAAGAGTTACATGAATCAGTTTAGCATACAGAGATCCTCCTCTTCCACTTCCCTTCCTGCCTCGCTGTTCTTTACCCTGCTATTTTCTTTTCACAGATTGCAAATATTCAAGCATTTTACTCTCTCAAATGGATCTAAGACTGAGGTGTCCTCTTTTCCTTGTAACATTCATGGCATCACTTTGTGTGGAGCTCTTTAGGGATGATAGGGAGCATCCCTGTTTGGTTGATTGTTATCGAGGGGTATACATCTCCCAGTGAAGTGGGTACAAGTAGTTGTATTCCATACAAACAGAAGGACTTCCTCACTGTCAGAGTGATGGAGCACTGGCAGGCTGCCCAGAGAGGTTGTGGAGTCTTCTTTTCTGGAGATATTAAAGACTTGTCTGGATACCTACCTTTGTGACCTGCTGTAAGGAACCTGCTTTAGCAGGGGGGTTGGACTCGGTGATCTATAGAGATCTATTCCAGCCCCTACAATTCTGTGATACTGTGATTATCTAAAGACCAGTGACATCAGTGCCACAGCTGAAGCTCTTGGCATCCAACATGCTACCCCAGAACATTCATGGGAAACTGAGCAGGACCTTCAATCCTCTCCTTTTCCAGATTATTATGCCACTTCTCTCCAGTCCATCTGGAGCAGTGTCCAGCAGTATATAACTGGGACCCTGACATTCATTGGCAGTAAACATTGGATAAAATGATAAAATGTACACAGAGGGCAAATAGATTTGGGAAGGAGACGCTTCTCAGAAAAGCCTGGATGGAGGCCAGATGCAGAGGAGCTTGCATGAGTTAGGAGATTAAAAAATGTCAAAGATGAACTACCCTGCTTTGTAGTCTTTCCTATGGGATACTGGGAAATAAACCTCCACAGTGTCTTTTCTAGTCACTTATCTTGCTTTTGTTTGTTGGTCAGGATGTTCTAATAATGTTATTGGGATGCAGTGAATCCCACAGACATCTGACAGCATTGCACAGGTTTCCCCAGGAGTATCAGGAGGTCCCCACAGCTGGCAAGCAGTCAAGGGCACTAGGGCAGTACCTGGCATTAGGTGCCTCTTAGGTGACAGTACCAGAAAAGGATGTATGCCCATGTTTTAGCAGAGCTAAGCAGGGCAAAGCTGTGGGAAGCTGGAACCTGGCCCTGCTGTAGCCTTGCTTAGAGTGGATGCTGATAGCTCTGAGGCTGACAGCAAGCCCTGGGTCTGGGCAGAGTTGGTGAATCCTGGGGGGCTGCTCAGGGACAGTAGTATCCGTGAGTTCCCTCAGCATCCTGGCAGCATCTTGCTATGAGATCTTCCCAGAGCTAAATTCTCCTGAAGAGTACTATCTTCAGGAGCTCATGTTAGCAATATTGGTCCAACAATGTTCATCCATATTTTTGAGACAAGAACAACGAAAGGTCTGGAAGAAACCTAGAACCAATCCTAGTAACCACTTTTCAGCCCCAAACAGTCAGCACTCTGCCCTCCAAGGCATCACAGTGTAGAAGATCCCACCAGCAAAGTACTCTATCAACATACTGTGACAACGCCTGCTTGGTGTGATCTTGCTCTGACACTCTGGCCAAGGTGAGGTTTCTCAGATTTTGATACAGTAATGTGCATAGATGGGAGCTCTCAGCACTTGAATTCAAACTCAAAAAATATTGTATGTTAGGAATTACGTATTTGGCAAGAGTTGGTGCCTGGAGTCCTTGTCTGGGTCCACCCACATTTCAAACACAGACTATTTTTCATGAATTAAAATCGAGATGATTGATTCTATTGTTTTTCATCTTGACGTATCAGGAAAATGTTTATGCAATTAAAAATGTTCCCACACTTTTTCATAGACCATAGCATCCTGTGAGACTAGTTAGCAAGAAACAGAAGCCTCTCTGAAGATTAACTCAAGAGAAAAAATAAAACATTCTTCTTCCCTCTTTGATTCCAGTGATTCAACTGGAAATTTTCAAGTAGCAGGAAAATACAATACTTACTGTGTGAGAATGATCCAGTTTCTGTATAAAACAGTAAGTGGTAAGTTTGCACTTTACACTGCAGGTGGTCTTAACTTCACCATCTAGAGTCTTGCTTGATTCCTCTTACACTATGCACTTGCCAGGAAATGGGCTTTCCAAGCTATATTCTCTGCAGCAGCCAAATGAGATTGATATCTAACCTAGGCTTATGTGGAATTACTGATTTTTCTAGAAAGTGTTGAAAATATTAGCTGTCAGATAATTAGAAATGAATCAAAAAAGGGTGTACCTCTGTCTTCTCTACTGATAAGAGATACTAGCACATGAATTTATATGAAAGTTATTTTCAAACATCCACCGTTCTTTACTTGAGAAAAGCTTAGACTTGATTTAGCATTTAAGCCAAATTACTTCTATTCTCATAAATAGAAGATAAATAAATAGCAAATGTCCTCCAAACAATCATAGCAGTGGGAAACAAATTGACCTTGAAGGATAATCTGCGCTGAGCTTCCCTAAAAAGCTTATCAATATTGCTCTTTTTTGATGGACATTTGCATGACACTTGCATGACATTTGTTATGCTAACAATCTTAGTAGAAGACAACTTGTCATAAAACCTCACTTTAAGGGATTTTGTGGACAGAGCTTTTCTCTGCAATTTCTCAGTGGGGCTGTCCTATGAAACAGACAGCAGAAGCCTTCCTGTGGCCTGAATCTCATGTGAGAGTGGTTCCCACATACCTGGTATACAACTATGAGAAGAAGTATTTCCTTATGGGCCAAGAATCCATTTTTCACTGCTGAAAGTCCATTTTCAAACCACAAGTGACCCATGGAAAACTATGGGCAGTAGAGCATCAAAGGCTAAAACATCTTACTTTCAGCCATGCTATTTCTCAACAAATTCACACTCTTGCATGACACATCTACACTCCATAGTCAACTCACAGAAAAAAATAATGAAGGCAATGAATAGCAGTCTTGTAATTAAATTGCTTTAAAAGGGCTGGGAAAATTTTCCCTCCATGAAACTTTCAACTTGAAGTACTGTCCTGGAGCTACAAGTTGTCCTCAGACAAAGGGGAATTAAAGCTCTTCTACACTCATTTCAAATAATTGATTATTAATTGGGCCATGAAGAGAGAACAAAAGGACTGCATGAGAATGAGAGCATTTATACATCACTGCATTTTTAAATATTTTATCATAATTGTCTACTGGAGCTTGAACATCAGTTCTGCCAGGTGAATGCCCTTCTGTTCTACTTTGTGAGGGATCAAGTCTGCTTTGATACTTTTTGTGTCTACTTGACTAGAAAGATTAGAGATAAAAAATATAATAATATTGAAAATATATAAGGAAGTGCTTTTCCTGAAAGACTGTGAATATTCAATATTCCTGCTGCATCACTTCTATAGTTTCTTACCTCCTGATCTCCTTAAGTGACAGTAACTGTGTTTCCAGCCCTCCTCTTTTTTCTCTATCTTCTAGTGCAAGAAAAGAAGCTGTAACATCTCCTAAGTTTAACACACTCAAGAACATATAGCTCAGGATGGACAAAAGAAAGAAAAAATAATTCAGATAGCTGCTGTGTTTGTTGTTGTTGCTTTTTTTCCCAACAAAATTGTTATTTCATCTACAATTGGAAATTTCTATATTATATTTGAGACTTACTTACTACCTTTACAATACTTAAATAATATCAGGGATCCCTCACATGTGCACATGTGAATAGATAGTGATGTCAGTATTTTTGTAAGTTCATGGCAAATCTTGTTCCACATAACTGTAAAGAATCTTTTTACTTTACTTGTTATTTGTCCATGAGGGGAGCTCTATTAAGGAGCTCAGTGATGGAGGACAGAGGTCTGTTTCTTTTTTTCACAGAAATCTTTTCACAGACTGATGCAGAAATCAGTCTTTCAGGAGAGAAAAGTGGGAGATGAGGGTTAAAGAGTCTTTGTGGCAGTGAAAAAAGATCTCAGCCTCTTGTTCTCCTATATAAGAGGGCATCTTTCCCTGGCACTAGGAGATAGAGAGGGGTAGAATCTGTAGGAGCTTATTTGAAGGCACAGACGAGCTGTCATCCATGAGGTGACAAAGATTACCAGTAATGGAGCTAAGGTCCTGTATGGTAACTGTTGAGTACAGCCTGAACAACTGATTGATTACCTGGGGAAAGGACCTGGTCATCCCTGGGAGCACAGGTGAAGGCAATTCAGCTGTGTGACTGGAAGGGGTGGAGCCTGGCTGCACCTCTCTTAGACCTCATTTAAGGGCTGACTGCAACTGGGGAAGGATTTCTGGTTGGAGTTCACTCTCTTGTAGAGTTTTGCTTCTGAGATGTGATCTTCAGAGATGGGTGAGTGCATTTTTTTTTTTCTTGGACCAGCATTCCATTCATGCTAGTCTCTTTGCTCCTGTGCTCCTGTATCACCCTTCCACCATGTTAACCTTTCTGATCGCTATATATTCTCAGCAGAAAGTAGTAAAAGGCAACAAGGTGGAAAGTTGTAATACAGAGAAAGAGGTGCTACCATGAAATAAAAAATGGAAAATGTGTGTCTTTTGCATACTGAAGGAAGCTTGTAAATTTGCACTGAAATTGGAAGTGGGCTACTTCTTGGCTTTGTGACAATGCTGAACTAAACCAGCACTGGTAATTGTCATTTCAGTTATTTTGACAGCTGTCATTTCTCTTTAAAATGGGAGGCTACAGTTCTCCAAGCTGTCATTGGTGATTGTCATCTGTAACAAGCACATGCTTTTCCCTCAAGATTTTCTCAGCAAAGCTTTAACGCTGCTACAGTGTACTCACTTCTTCTACACTTGTTGATGTTCATTTTTACATTTATTACTTTTTTTTTTTTTTTTTTTTTTTTTTTTGGGGGGGGGGTGGTGGGTTGCTTGTTTGTTTTGTATTAAAGTTTTTTGTTTTTTTTTTTTATCAGTTGCATTTTCTGTGGGAAATCTGCCTCTTTCTTATGCAAGGCGAGAAAGGCAGTGGGAAGTGGCTTCTCACATACTGTCCTTCTTCAGAGGCATGCTCTAGACTTTATGAGACTAGAATGACATTTAACCTATTCTTCAAGCAAGTAAGTGATATGAATTTCAAGAACTCATATCATATCTCTATGTTGTCCATATCTATGGAAGGGAGAACTGAGTTGGAGATAAGGTGAAAGCCAATATTTGTGAAACTGAGTCACAAACTTTGACATGTTATCTATCAATCTAGGAACATCTTTATTTTGATAAATACACTAAATATACCAAAATATATTAATATATCTTCAGCAAAGATTTAGCATATGTATAAACTGTTGTAATCCTTCTCCTAAATTGTAAAACATAATTACTGAATGATAGTTCATTAGCTCACTGTCTCTATTTTATAAATCAAAGACAAGTTTTTAAAACAAGTATTTTTACTTTAGTAGTTTTCAGATGTATTTGTGATTTAAGGTTAACTAAAATAAAAAAAAAAATTTAAAATATGAAAAATATCCAAAACTGCATCGATTCAACACAGACAAAAACAGTGTGCATATACAACAACAGTAACTCTTTCTGTGTTTTCAGCTTTTAAGGTCTGAAGGCAGATATTTCACATTTTGAATGTCACTGTCTTGCCAGCAGCTCTTTAGACTACAACTTCACAATTATGATGAACTATTTCATGTCTACTGCCTCTAGCTGAATTCTCTTTTTTTTTCTTCTCAATTCCCTAGCTCCATTCTCTCAGCTAAATAACACAATTTACCCAGAGTATTTTAATTCTGGACACAAAAATGTAGATATCGGTTCTTTTAGTCCAGTATTTCCTATTAAATAGTACTATTTAAGGGAATTCTAAAGGAAATAATGATTCTTAAGACAATGTATAATATAGTGCTTACGTACTACCATATTTTAATACATTTGGCACACAAAACTTTTTTTTTTTAAAAAAAAAGAACTCCTCCCCCGCCCCCCCCCCCCCCCCCACCCAAAAAAAAAGAAAAACATAGAAGGAAAGCATTTTTAACTGCTGTAATTTCTATTAACTATGTTAAACTATGTCAGTTAATTCTATTAACTATTGCCTACTTTTTCCTTGAATCTATGTGATTTTCTGAACGAACTGGGAATTGAAGTATGACTGCATATGACAGAAAGATTTAATCATTATAAGACAATCCAGACTTGGTGACTTCTAGTCTTGATACTGATCTTGTTCAACCTCCTTGTGTTTGTCTCCTGACCTTTTCAAGAGAAAGCATTTTACTTAGATATTAAGATTCCTGGATATAAAGTACTGCAGAACGTTGAAAAGAGTGATGCAGCACACATCTTTCTTCATAGTATTTCTCAATTATTTCTTTGGATACATGTGCATACATTAAAGGCCCTTCTAAACCTGCATATAAATTCTTATATACATTCAAAGGAAACCAAACCTGTCAAATCAACTTTGAGAGATGGGAAAGGAGATCATTAATTTTTGCTTGAATCAAAAAATAAATTTCACATTAATGGCACAGTAACTTGAAATTGAGAAATTAAAATTGAGTTATAGATTTCAAAATTGCCACAAAATTCATTTAGTACATGAATAATTTTGATTAATATGTTTGTGAGCTATTTCTCAGGCTTTTATGTATAAACACTTTAGCCAAACTATTCCCATGGGAATAGTTATTAGTTGTCTCTGAGTGTGAAACTAACTCTGCAGCTTAACAGGAAACTGTTACACTATTCAGATGTGTTAAATCTTCCTGTTTTGTTTTGTTTTGTTTTTATTTTGTGAAGCATAAATCTGGAAATAAAGGAGACTATTTCATTTTTAGTAGCATAGTAAAAATCTTTTAGAAAATAGTTTACGAAAACACATTAAAGAACTTAAGAGACCAAAGCTGTAGCTGGCTGGGCATACATTCATATCTTAGTACCAGCTTTGAACAACTACACTGGATATCAAATCCCAAATGATAAATGAGTCTTATGATGTTGACCTTGTCTCATCACAGGCTTTACCACAGGAAGGTGATGGCAGCCTGCATGAGGCAGGAAGTTTCTGCTGTTGGGTTGGAGCCATCAGGTGAGGATGCATCCTGACTTGATATACAGCTGAAATTATACTGCTTTTTTCAGAAGCAGTCCAGAAAACAGCCACAATCCTAATTGATTTAGAATTACCAAGAGGGACTGCCAAAAGATCTGGTAGATTTTAAGAAGAAGATAGTCAGTTTATGGTCTGGGTTGATCTGTGGTGGACAGGGATATGATTATTAAGTCTGAGAAGCCTGGTAAGAAAGGGGACCTTCACTGAGGATCTTGTTCTTAATTAGCTTCCAGTCCAAAGTCTTTCCAAGTCTTCCCCAGTGAAGTTGTTGTTGAACTTTTCCAGTGGGATTGAAATCCTTGCAACTGGTTTGATGTGAAGTTCTGAATATAAGCAACTTCCTACATTTATTACATGCTTTATTTCTGATAAATCGCAGGGCTATACTGAGACAAGCATTATGCTATCTACTGTAAGAAACTGATTTGCTAACTCTGGTCTTGCTGAGACATATAAACAGACCACACACTGAACTGCAAAACATGAACTGCTGGCTGATAATCAGATAAGTTATAAGCCTTTGTAGTAAAAAAAAAAAAAAAAAAAAAAAAAAAAAAAAAAAAAAAAAAAATACATGCTCCAACCACTGTGTTTAGGAATTCTATACAGCTTTAACAAAATAACTAGTTGGAAATAAAAACACTATTCAAATTGGTAGAGCAGATTTTGGAGAAGTAGCATTGGTTTTCCTGACAAACTCTGTCAACGTTTTCTACCTGAAATGCAATTCAGCAGTTTAAGTCAGTTTATTGTTGAGCCCTTCATATTTTAATTCTACAAGCAAAGTCAGTTCAACGTACAGCTGAAAAGCTTGACATGTTAAATTTAAATACTCTCTTAATTACATGTGACTCTAGGGAGTCTCCTGGGGGAATAAAGGCAGAAAAATTGAATAAATCTTAAAGTAAGGCAGTACAGGCTCAGATGATGGCCAGGACACAGGTGGAACTTCATGGAACTTTTATCTGCAGCTGATGGATACCTGGAGAAAACCCAGAGGTCAAGAGGGAGGTAGGCTTATAACTACCTACATTTAAATGACAACTGTCAATAATTTCTCTCAGGTAACAATCTTACTTAAATGGAGGACAGGAATGATGGTGGACTCTGCATTAGTGGAAAGCCATTAATTAGGCATTTTGAGCCTTCAGTTCACCTGAGAAAATCCAGTACAAATCTGTTCCTTTGTAAGAAGCAAAATATTCAGTTCTTCAAAAGATTATGAACTTCTGTGAATCATCTGTTTTCCCTTTCCTGTTTAGCCTTAGAAATATTTGTTAGAAAAAGATCTTCAGAGTTACAGTAATGACATGAATGGTATTAAGATTTTTTTTTTCTGACAATTAACTGATCTGATTCTGATGAAATTTTCGTTTCCTCACTTGCAAGACTTGAGTTCCAGTTTACTTTAGGCATACTGTACTTCAGTTTTAGAAACTCAGTTCATTAAACTTGTTTAAGATTGTAACATAAGAGCAATACATTTAATGGAGCATAGAATGTCTCTGTGTTATAGCATAATCAGGGTCATTTCTGTAAACTGGATTGCTTAAACAATGTTGTACCTAATGTGGACAAGGCCTCATTATAGAAGTTGTTTATGCTTTTGAAATATTCTACAGCCTGCTGCCTTCATTTTAAAATATTCTGCTATTAGAACAAGAAAGGAGTAAATCATGTTGATAATTTTTGCCATATATTTTTACGTGGATGTGAAACTACTCTTGTGGTAACTACTGAACATTTTCTTTTGATCATATGTATTATCCTCTGAGCATCTCCTAGCTGGTTTCACTTAATATTCTGTTCTGAAAAATATATTTCAAGATCACATTATTGAATGGCCAAATAACAACTCCACTTAATATAAGGCTGCAACTTCATATAGGATTTCAATACATGACCATTAGCTGCTGGGGAGCTGGTAGCAGTAACAAGACAATGTTAAGGAAGCTGGGATTCTCTATTTTATGGCTAATGTACCATGAGTGGTAGCTACAAGAATTTAGTGAGAACTGCAGAGGATACTTTTATCTTACAGGCTTGGTAAGTTTGTTGCCATTGCATGAGATGGTAGATCAAAGCAGTTGGCCTTCTGAGCTGCAAGGGCACATGGTTGGATCACATTCAGCTTCCCATCCATCACTACCCCCAAGACCTTTTTGGAAGACATCTTCCAGCTTGTACTGATAGTGGGGGTTGCCAGGTGTAAGACCTTGCACTTGGATTTCTTGAACCTCATGAATTTCATCTGTGCCTACTGCTTGAACCTAAGTATATCTGGATGGCATCATGTCCCTTGGGTGTGCTGACCACACCACACAGCTTGGCGTCATTTATAAACCTGCTGAAGTGCACTCCATCCCCCCGTTGATGTCACTGATAAAGATGGGAAGGTGGTGCTGCCTCTTGGGCTGTGTTTACAGAGGACCTTTTTATTGCAGCTGTATTGTGGCAGCCTAAGATACTGCTGCCTGCACCTCCTTGCACCTGCTTTGTCACCAATATTCCCTGCCTCCTCAAATCTGTCAACAGAACTGCATATGTTGTTGATATAGCCTCATTCTGTCAAAGCAATCTGTGTAAATCTAAATGCTTTCAAGAGGAAGATTGATACTTTTTTTTCCTATTTGACAGAAATGTTATAGAAAGATGCACGTATGATGATGCCAGCAGACCTGAGAGGACAATAATCACCAGTGGGGAAAGTGGGGATAATTTGCTGAAGGAGATAGTGCTTTAACTTCTCAGACAAAGCTTAGACTCCTTAGTACAGTGCATCAGATGCTGCCTTTTACACCTTATGTTTCTTGCAGATTAATAATTTTGTTTGTCAACCCTTCCTCGCAGTTTTTGCCCTTCAAAAAAATAGTACCATAGCAAAATGAATTGTCCAGCATTGATTGTACACTTTATAATTGCAGACAGTATTACAGCTTTGAATCAATCTAATAGAAGTTTACACCAGTCTTTTCCTTACCTCTCCTTAGCATCATCTGCTTCAAAAACTTCCATGTATATGATTTGGCCCTAAGCATCTAAAGATGGATTGACCTATCATGGGAACAAATGAGACGTGAGAGAGAATAAAATCCATGTGAGGATGTTCTGCATTCTCTAGAGTTCCAGCTGTTCAGCCCTCAAATTCCCTCCTTGCTTGAGGTAATAACACAAAAATCAAGAAGAATTAATTAAGAGCTAAACTTAAGCTTTTAATGATGTCACTTCTTGACTGCATTCCCTACTGTTTTTATTTGAAGTATGCCTTATCTTTCAGTGTCAGACACTGAAATGATATTGAAGGCAGAGGAATTCAAGTCAGAGTAGAGAAACTATGGATTTGCTTTATAGTTTGAATTTGGGTATGTAGGAAGTCTGTTACTTGTGTGTTTTTTATTGGTTTAGTATGTGTTTTTTAAATTATTATTATTATTTTCATTTTGTTCTAATATTTAGCTGTAGTACAGACAGCTTGAATAATTACAATGATCAAACTCTGGAGGATACCACCCATCTACTTCTAGTCCTCAAAACAGAGCATTTTAATGGGGGAGAAAAAGCTTTCTTGATATGTCAAATGCTGTCAGTTTTCTGTGCGAAGTGAGAACTAAGGCTTTACAGGTTAAATCAATATGAAGAAATTACAAAGAGCTTTGGAGTCAAGAGCAAAGTTAGACAATCTTCTCAAAGCATAGCTTTGATTTAAATAAATCAATTAACGTTTCATCCCATGCTTAATTTTAAAAGGCTGAAATGCAAATAATTGCATGATGTTACCTTATTTGTTTTTAATATATTAATCAAAACTCTTGTCTTCAATAAGTGCGATAGCTGATACTTTTTCATGTATACATGTATTTACATAAATGTAAGAATACTTCTTGTGTTCATCTTTTTTCAGACTGAAAGCACCTGAAAAACAGTATTTTAATCTTGTCTGCACCTCATGAGTTTCACTGAATCAACTCAGAAATCACCCTCCTCAAAAAGCACTTAGAGGTGACTGAATCACTCTCCAGAAGGAAATCCCCATTGACTGCACAGAGGCTGTTCCACCCACAGACCTTTCACTTAGGTGACAAAGAAATGTTTTAAATTCCCTTCTTAAGATGAAGCTGTTACCTAAATTTAAATTTGGAGTAATTTCTTGTAACATAAGTATTTTAGTGGAAGTAAATTTCAGTTCCTGTAGTGACTATGGTATACCTGCAGAGTATTGGAATAAGGGTGTATGACCTTTCAGGTCTACAAGTTGTTTCCTATTCTTTCAGTTCCTGATGGAGTTTGGTCTTTTAGAGATCATTTTGAGAAACTGTACTGGTGCCACTAAGCAACCCAATTGCTATTTCCAGGCAGTCAATGATTAAGTGGCTTAAGATAGATATGAATTTGTCATAAAAAGTTACTCCAGTCTGATATTAATTTCACTGACAGCCTGCAGATTAGGTTCACTAAGATACTATTTGAAATGTGTTACTTAACTGTCATGAGAAGCAAATGCACCATAAATACAGGTTTAAGTAAAGCATAGTATACTGAGAATTCACTCACTCAATTTACTAGATAAACATCCACTGAACCTATAATTAGATAGCTATTTGAAAGCTTCTGAATTATCTGCATTTCTATTTGAATTTATTGACAATGACTTTCCATTGTCAGTGTCATTTCAGTTATTTTACTGCTTAGTTTTTTCCTTGTTTCCCCAATTCAAAACCCAGATTAAAAGAGTAATTGTGTTTCTCAGCATCTTTGAAAAGGGAGGAAACTTCTGATACTACTACTTCTTGGAGCAATCAGAGTGAATATATGGTGGGTGAATTGCAGAGCTTTCATCTCTTTACTGCCTGAATGGGCTGAATATTTGCTGCGTTTGTACACTGCTAGTATTTAGAGGCAGAGGAAAGCAAGACGCTTTTCATACAGTAATTAAACAGATTAATTTATCACAGAACAAAGCACATTAGGAGGGATCAGACTCCAGATGCTTAGTCTTATAAGAAAACTGCTCTAAGGTGGGGAGACATAACAGCCTCATGGCTTGTACAAAGCTTTGTCAACTCCTTCCCGTGACAGAAACAATGTTCAAAACTTGAAAAGACTCTTCTGCTGTAGAGTGGATGTGTGACTAGAAGTCTTCTCTGGTTATTAATGACTCAAATAATAATAATCAGATTTGAATAATTTGACTCAGTCCTAGAATTTAGAGAATGTCCTCAAACCGTCAGATTATTTAAAATACATAGATTTTAATTAATTTTGGAATCCCTGGTCACTTCATTTATCACAATAGAAAACACAGTGCATATGTTATAAATAGAAAAATGTTATTTTTCATGTTAAAGAAAAAGTTTTTGTTAGGTATTTGTATGTGTATATGCAATTTAATATGTATCTACATATATGAAGGCTGTTCTGAAGGTAATTCCTCCTATTTTACTTTGTTGGCCTATGATGTCAGAGGTGGATGTCTGTGGTATGGCAATAGAGGTTCCCAACAATAACCTATTACGTGCTGTTGATGTTTGACAGATGGCAGAAGAGGGACTGACTGACAGAACGATGTCTGACATGGAAGTATGTATGAAGGAAAAATTTGTTACTGAATTCTTCTATGCAGAAAAAAATTGCACCCACTGTCATCACCAATGCTTGCTGAATGTTTATGGTGGCCAAACAGTGAATGTGAGGAGGTGGGTGGTGTTTTCCAGCAATGGTGACAGTAGGTTACCTTTGCTGGTACAGATTGTTATGGGCATGGCATGCAGGCTCTTGTTCATCACTGGTGAAAATGCTTAGGTAATGGTGAGGGCTATTGAAACATAGTTGAAAAATAGTGTTTTGCAGTAGGTAATATGCTCTATTGAGTAGTGTTATTGTGCTCTCTGTTGTAGTTTCCATGAACATAAATAGGAAGAATTGATTCTAGAGTGACATACATATATGAAGCCCAATACAATTTCCATTCATTAAATGTGGCCCAGGTAAGCCAAAAGGTTGAATGTTCATGAATTATTCCTTGCTGTTAAAGTTTGTTAACACATTTCTATGGAACAAAATTACTGCTGTCATGTACTATTTTCTCTAACAAAAACACATCTTTAAATGAGAAAAAACTGGTTTTATCCTTCATCAAAAACAAGCAAATATTCAGCACATGCTTTGGAACTTGTCTCCTCTGCCTATAACTGTAAGAAAGGGTTATTGCTTAAATGGCAATATTTGCTGTTGTCCCTCCTATCTACGCACTTATTTGTGTATGCAGTTGTGGCTCAGCTGGAGATGAACATTTCAGTAACGTATCCTTGTTTAGTGCTACCAGCAACTCAGAATACTTTGTGGTACTGGCCTATGCAAGAGCAATGGTCTGACTGTGACAATAGCATAGACAAGCTGTTGGCAGCAGGCATAAATTCTTCTGTGTAGGGAGGCCCATGGAACTGCATGAAGCAATAGCTGTAGTCTGCTTATATGAGTATCACATAGGATGGAATATGAAATATTATTGAGTATTGTGAAAGAGTGAAGTGCTGCTGATGCTAACCTTCTGATTTTTAGGAAGCAGACTTCCTATGATGAGGTCCGTGATATCCTTTTCTCATTATCAGGGGAACAGAAATTGTAATTATCTGAGCATTGCTTCCTCTTCTTTTGCAAGCAGGCAAGGGTATCATTTTATATTTATTCATATGCTGGTTAGTTCTGTCTCAGATGGGCTTCCTAAGTAAAGCACTAAGTGGCTTCCTACATGTTGTTGGGTGAAATTCTACCTTTATTTTTTTAATATTCTTGT
This sequence comes from Lagopus muta, assembly GCF_023343835.1. NCBI lineage: Eukaryota > Metazoa > Chordata > Aves > Galliformes > Phasianidae > Lagopus > Lagopus muta. The sequence continues at coordinate 73,539,545 of NC_064434.1, forward strand.
ATGTTAAGAGCAATAAAAATTTCTGCCAAACAATAGCCTGTTTTGAAGATAATGTTATAACAGTTAAATAATTTTAAAGAATTGCATATTAAATGGCTTAGTAAAAATCATTATAAAACAAACCACAGAGTAAGAATTGCCTGTATCTACTTATTTGAAAAATGAGAAGACAAGTTTTGTTTCTGTTGTGTTGATCCCTTTGCTTTGAATGAATAATTGGGTGTATCTATGAATAAATATGTAGCCAACATTATGGAACAAGATTTTTGGCACTTGTGATTTACTGAAGAATTTTTGAAGTTGCTTTAGCAGCTCCACCTCAGTCCTGTCCTGAGACCATGTGAGAAGAGGACAGCTGTGTGAAAAACAACACCTTCAGTAAAAACTTCATAAGTTCATGACTGACAACAGGACTGAAGTTCACGGATTAATTCAGAAACTACTTCAAAACTTGCCCTCAAGATACAGGAGAAGAGTGAAATAGTTTGAGTTAACATTTTCTGTTATACTGCCTACAGATGCCCTAAAGCAATTTAATATGTTAAAATGAGCCAGAAATTGGAAGTTAAAGTGAAGACCATGTACTAGCAGGCTGGTAGATTTCTTTCTCTCTCATTTTTGGCTATTTTGATAAGTAAAATTGCTTAACTTATTACACTTGTTACACATGTGCTCTTTATAACACTTTAATAGGTAGAACAGAACAGAAGCATACTAATTCTCCAAAATTTTCGTATTTAAATGGCACTCTGATCTTATTTATACATTTTTTAAAAAAAAATCTTTCATCATAGATTTAAAATCCCCTCCTCTTGTTTAGAATTATTTCATGATTCAGGAAAAGAGTATCACATTGTTCTACCTTCACAATCCTTACTTTTATCACCAAGACAGATTTGTTTCATAAAATATCATTCCTTTTTTATGGACTGCTTTCATATTAACTAATATTAGCTAATACTAACTGCTTCCTTTTCACAGATCAGAAATAGTTACATTTTTGTTTTCAAACTGACAGATGCTTTTCCCAAAACACATTCAGAAAGCGATGTTTGTTTTCCCTGTAAGATAAGCCTCATATGTTGAAACAAAATAGATATTCTCATAGTTTCCCAGCTTGTTACTAGCTTCTCTAATCTGTCCTTTTTTTTTTTTTCTAATCTTCATTAAACTGATAAAAGTTTTGAAAACCAGGTGCTATATTAATTGTCAGTTGACTCTATGATCTAATTCTTCTTACTAAACAAAACCCAAAAAACCTATGTTGTTGTTAATTTATTTGTAGGAAACATGGGATTTGATGGTGTGAACCACTGAAGGGGAAAGGTCGAATAGTCTCCTTACTGAAGGACTGTTTCAACTTGATAGTCCTAGTAAAGAGTTTATATCAGAAATCTTGTTGTTCTGTTTACACTGTATGAAGCCATGGACTAGCTTAGTGGTTTGTTTGTGGTAGTCAGCTCTTTGGACAGAAATTCATGTACAAAATCTTTTTCTTTTAACTTGAAGAAAAGTAGCAAATGAAGAATTAGAGACTACAGATTACTGAAGTTAATACTTGGAGATTTTACCTGATCTGTTTTTATCCAGCTCAATGTATATGTTTTTAAATATGAATGGAAGAATAAGCTTGTATTCTTTACTCCATTTTCTGCTTGTACTGAAAATTAGTTTCATGAGTGATCTTAATAACCATTATAGATTGTAGGATTAGAAATAATGAAGGAAAATTCTGTTTTTAGTAGCTCTAATATATGCATTTTCAGTTTAGCAAAGCACTACATAGGCCTAAAAAAGTTATCTCTTATTTGAAAAACATTTTCCAAAAAAACCCTCTATAGTGTTTTCAGATTATTTAGTTGCATTTGTATATTATGCTCTTACTGCTCACTTACTGTTATTTCAATCCTAATTCATTAAAAACACCTGGAGTAAAATCCAATATAGCAGAAACAGCACTCAAGGAATAACTTATTTACTCGCTTATGACTGGAGTACAGTTTTTGAATTCTCAACAGGTGAAATCACTATCCTTGGCAGGTATGTTGATGACCTTACATAAAGTGTGCTTTGAGCAGTGCTAGGCTGTCTTTCATGTGTGCCTACAGCTGAAACTATCCCTGTAGGTATGCTTCAGTCACTGCCTTCTCTGTCAAACAGAGCCCAAGGCTCACTCAGTAGCTACAGGAAATGTTACATATAGATGAATTTCCAGAGAGTTCAGGAAAATGCACTGTGACTTATGTTTGCTGGATACTAAAGTTTCTACGACACGCAAAACAAAAAGTGCAACTATGGATTTAACAGTGAAAATTCACTCTGGCTCTTTAGTCTAGATCTCCTGCTTGTTTTCCACCGCCAGCTGTAAATGATTTCCATTAAAATGACATTCTCCAAAGCAGGTGGTCTAATTTGTTTCCTTTTGGGCAAGTATTTTATTCTATGCACAAAACATGATATGAATAGTATTTCAGGAAGATGAAACAAGGAGGCATAACATTCTAATTGGTATTATTGCAGTTTAGTAGTTATTTGAGTTTCCTGTGTGTAAGAAGAGTTTGTCAGGGGAGGGGCATTAGCTGGAGCTGCAGGTGAGATGTGTTGTTAATGTCACTAGAGAGCTACAATTCCTACTCAAATGGCTCTCTATCATTTTATTGCACAGGCTTTTATTTCTTATTTCTGGAAAATAAATTGAGAAGACTACTAAGTGCTTACATGCAGTGGAGCACGTTCTGTATTTAGCACCTCGGTTGCTTTTCTAAGAGAAGTGGTTTGACATTATAGTTCAGCTTCTAATTAAAGAAATTTTTCATACCCAAAGCAAATGCACTGTCCTGTGAAGATAAAAGTATCACTAAGCACTGAATGTTGCAAACTCCACTGGCAGAAATCTTAAGAGCACAATGGCAATTGCACTGTAGCAGAGACTGGTAAAACTTGGGAATGAAAGAAGTAAATATCCTTCTTGAGATCACATCTGACTTTCTGTATCATTTTGGGCACAGGTCCATTGTGTCCTTGATTTCTTTCTTCACAAGGAGCTGCGGTACTTTTCTGACTGCAGAATGTATTTACAAAACAAGGCTGTTTGGCAGAGTGTATGGTGCTATGCAGTTCTGTTATGTGCCAGTTTAGGGATGAGTCTGATTAGATTATTTCAGACCAGCTCATGCGAAAGAACTATATAAGGCAAGTGTGACTGATATTGCTTGAACCAGAACTAACCTGACCAAAAGCAGTATTTATTTCTAAGTAAATGGATGTCTATTATAGTAAAAGATAAAATTATGGTGTGGTGGTATTCAAATCAGATGCAAGCAGAGTAATTGCCAAATTAGCATTACACAAGAATGAACAAGAAAACAATCTGTATATCTAGTAAACACTGTGCTCTTTTCTTTCTCTAATTCAAAGTAATGTTTTCATTTTAACCTCCTTAGCTATAATTGAGTATAAGAAGGCAAATTACTTAAAATTCAGAATATACCAGATTGTTCCACCAAAGACCTCAACTCATGGCATTTCCACAACACTTTTTTAGCAATAACAGAAGCATGAAAGCTCAGGCTATGCAATTCTATGGAAAGGTAAGTAATGCTCATTCTCACTGTATCTACACCTGCCTGTAGCATGAAAATTTCTTTTGTCTTTTTAATGAATCTTTTAAACCTTTTTTTATTTCTTCTTTTTGTGTGAAGATACCTGACAAACTTTTTTTTAGTCTGTCCTACATCTGTGGACTTACTGAATTGATATATATGGCATCCTATAAGGGAATGATTTATCAGATCAGGTGTTTCCAATTGTCATTATGAAGAGCATTGTGTTTGATATGATGCAGGAGAGCTTAATCATTTTGATTGACAGCCATCTTTTAGCACACAGTGGAGGAGGCTTTTGGATCTGTGAGGAATATAAAATTAGGATGGGGTTTTGCAGAGTTTATATCACCCAGTATTGCTTTGTTTCATAATTCAGGAGCTATCCTAATATGCTGTTAAAATTTACAGACTGAAATATCTAAATTAATCCTCCTCCCCTATTCATTTTAGAGAGGACATATGCTGCAATAACAAAAAGAAACTAGCATTTATATAAAGGCACAATTCACTGTTCAGTAAAGCACAAAGCAATATCCGCACTCCTAATTTATGATAAAAAAAATTTTTGTTTTAAACAGTACATGTAAATATTGGTGACCTCTAATTTCGAGTGCATTGGAGACCCTATAATTTCCAGGTGACTTTCACTCAATTTTTTCAGTAAGCTCAGAGTGTCCTTTAAGTTAACTGTTAAGAAATCTTTGCAATCATGCAGATAAGGAGGCTTGATGCTTGTCCTGAGAATAACAAAACATCTACAGTAAAAAAAGAATCACATAATTTTTCACTAGGATGATTTGTATTGCAAACAGGATTTGCTAACTTATATTGGTTTAAGATAGTAACTAATTAATATGATCAAAGGTAGCTGTGTGTGTGTGTGTGTGTGTGTGTGTGTGTGTGTGTGTTTCATAGAATCACAGAGTTGGCATGGCTGGAAAAGACCTCTAAGACCATCGAGTCTGTCAACCCATCTCCACCATGTCCAATAAGCCATATTCCTTTTTGCCACATCTACAGGTTTCTTGAAAATCCCCAAGGATGGTTACTCCACCCTGGGCAGCTTGTTACAATAAAGTACCGCATTTTCAGAAAATAACTTTTTCCTTATTATTTAATCCAAACTTTTTCCAGCACAGCTTGAGACCACTACCTCTCATTCCAATGGTATTGTGTGGGAGAAGAGGCCAACCCCCACTTACCACAACCTCCTTTCAGGTTGTTGTAGAGAGCTATAAGGTCTCCCTTGAGTTTCCTCTTTTCTACACTGAAAAATTCAAGTTACCTCAGCTGTTTCCTGTAAGACTTGTGCTCCAGATCCCTCGCAGCTTCACTGCCCTTTTCTGGACATACTAGGGTCTAAATGTGTTTTCTGTGGCAAGGGGTCCAAAGCTGAATGCACTACCAGATGTACAGCCTCAGCAGTGCTAAGTACTGGGAGACAATCGCTTCCTTTTTTCAAAGTCTGTCCTCCAAAGCCCAAGTTTTGCTGGCCCTCCTCCAGTCTCTAGCAATAACAGGGAACTCTATCATTTTGTGGTTGCTATGCCACAACTTCTAGCCACCATGTTACCCACCAGTCCTTCTCTGTTTGTAAACAGCAGGCCTAAGGGGGTGTTTTCACTGATAGGTTCTCTTACCAGCTGTTTCAGGAAGTTATTTTCCACATACTCCAGGAACTTCCTGTTTGTTTGTTTTTAAGTAAGCACTTTAAGGCTAATTAAGTGAGATAGATTGGCCCACAGAACATCTGTGGTTTGAACCACATAATCACTGAAGTTGGAAAAGGCCTCCAAGATCATTTATGTCAACAGTCCACCTACCACCGATATAAATGTATTTATAAATATAATATGTCAGTTTGCACACACCATATTGGCCCCAGACTCAGATTTTATTCTGTCCTCACAGCACAGCTTAGCTAACTGAGAAAAATATATACTTTGTATGGAATGATAAGTGATTTCATTATTTCAGTTTTAAGATCATTTAGGAAGTACAAGTTGAAGAATACTATTTTTAGCCTAAGCAATTTAGATTTTTTCATAATGTCTACTGCTATGTTTTGCTATAGTTTTCAAAAGTAATTCTTAAGTAATTCCAATTTATGTTGCAGGTTTGGTTTTTTTTGTACCTCCCACATCTTCTGGTATTTACACTATGTTTGAATATTTGTTTCTCCTGATAGTGATGATCCCTTTTTTCATTTCATTCTTACTATGCTCTCTCTCTTCACCTTTTTTAAAATACCAGTAACCACTTTACTTAATATATGTTTAACTCTCATAATCCTTTTGTGTTAATTCTCACTCCATCACTTCTTTCTGACTATCTGAGATAATCTCTGTGAGCTCTCCATTTTTTCTTCAATTTATGCAGGAATAGCACAATCTAGGTAAGGCTGGACTAGAAATGTTACCTCCTTGCTTTATCTTATGATGGCTCTGTAGAAGATTGCATTGACCTTTTTTGCTTGCTTAATTTAACATAAGCTTGCAGAGGTTTATACTGCCAGTTAACATTGATCATGGATCGTGCCACAACAGAAATGGAGAAATTTGAAAGGCTTCACATGTTTTTAACAGGAAAGATGATAGGAACACTACTTGATTTTGTTAAATATTAAGTCAGCTTGTTTTAGATTTCTTAATATGGGAAAGCTGTGCTAAATCTCTGTTATTCCTTTTAGTATCATGCTTTTGCCTTTTACTACTCTTAATACATCCATACATATTGCCTGGGGTATGTTCCTATTCTGTATTGCTTTCATGAGAATTATTTGTATTATATTTATTTCTAGAACAAAAGAAATAGCCAAATGCGTAGAAATGCCAAATGCCCCTTCTCCTTTGACCTTTCTCCTATAGCACTGAAGAACAAGTTTATTTCTTATTAAAAAGGATAAATAATCAACAGTCATTAAAACCAAGAAATATGTCTTGCCGAGTGAATTATGTACACAGCATATTTCACATTTAGAATAGCCAGGATTTCAAAATGAAGCATTCTCCAAACAGGCCACTGCTTACTTTTTTCAAAAGCATGTCTGAAGTTTGGAACCTGAATTAAAAATTGCATTGCTCTCTATCACTGTGAAATAGTAGTCAGAGAAGTGTTCAGAACAGAGACAGACCTTGGTATCTATCAACTCATAGGACAGTGTGTGAGTCAACAGATTACTAAAGGGCATTTTCCTTTTACTGAAACTGCTCAGGGATTCATTTTTAACACCTGAACTCTCAAAAATTAATGTAGTTAGTACATGTCAAAGAGAGTTTGGGAAACCAAAGTGTCCAGTATTAGCAGAATAGCAGTACTATTTTTAAATTTATAAGCATGTTTCAGAATGCTGGTTATGCCAGCAAAATTTAATTTAATCTTAGATGTATACAGTTCTAGCAAGCACAATATTCTCTGAACCAAACACGGAATTCTGAAGTCATTTAGTTAGGGAAAACTAACCAACCAATCAACTAGCAAACAACTTCTCTTCTTAGATGAAGAGATAATTTCCTTTCTCTAACTTGTTTATTTTTTATTAACGGTGAGACTGACAATATCATGAGTAATTAATGAACTAGCATATTGACTTAGCCATCAGAAATTTGATGTAGCCCAGGATCACTTTTTGTACAAATAGCAATTGACTAAAATCTGACAGAAATCTCTGGAAGACAATAATTTTTCTCAGGTGGTCTACTACAGAGAAGTTTATATTCCAGAGTTCTGAAAGATAGACTTGACAAAGATACAGAAGCTACAGAAATTCTCTATCCCTTTCATTCTTGCTCAGGTGGTACAATGAAGTACAAAGCTTTGACATGATTACAAATGATGGAAATAATTACATCAGTGGTAACTGGGGTCATTGGACCAGGGATAGAATAAAGGAAAGATAAGACAGATAGGCAAGAGGAGAGAAGAGAATCACAAACTTGAACATTTTATATGGTTGTAGGGAAGCACCAAATAAGATGTAATACTTTTTAGAGATACATAAACATACTGTACATCAAATAATATTTCTTTTTTCTTTCTAGTTCCCACCCCTACCTCTCTGAATTTTGTAACTATGTCATGCTGCTTCTCTGCTATCTTTTTCTTTTTTTCCTCCTCTATTCCATTATTTGTAAGTGAATGAAATGCCCTGTAGTGCATGAACAAGTTTTGCTTATGGCAAATTTGAAAGATGTGTGCAATGCAGCAAATTAAAACCCAAACTAACTTAAGCATTGCCTCTGCTCCACTCATTTTTTCTTGGCTTTGAGATTACAAAACATCATTCACTCTCCAGATGAAAAGCAGACTTAGAATAATGCAGGCAATATGCAGAATAGCAAGTTCTGCTGAAACGTGGAACACCATATGAAATAATAATGAATGCAATATTCTGCAGATAATATTTTGATGGAAATAGGCACAGTCAAGTTATCCATTGTAGATGAACACGAATGAATCATCAGAATGTTCTAATTCTGCCAGAACAGTAAAAGAAAGAGATAAATATTTTAAAGATATTAGCTACTTTAAATAAGTGCAAATCATTAATAGAGTTGTTAAATGGTCAAGTTTATGTTTTATAGGTCTTGCCTAGTTCCCTTCAAGGGAAATATGCTTTGGAAGAAACTACTGAAAACAAATACTTCAAATTTTGCCATGTACAATTTGCTTTAATTAAAATGCAGTGTAGGTAGGTAAGTATAAGAAATAAAGAAAGAGAGAGGAAAAGGAAAGGGAAGGGAAAGTATTTAACATGAAATCTCACCATCTAAGTTAATATTACTACAGGTATGGAGCTTAGTAAACGACAACACTGATGCAGGGTTCAAATAGAGATCATTAACTTTTAGTTTGAAATGAAGATCTGAAATTCAAAATTCAAGTGTGCAAAACCAAAATTCAACGCTAGCATAAAATCCAGGAAAATGTGAAATACCAAGTCTGTGACAGCCATTTATCAGTTCATATGTACGTCTGTGGCAAGAGGTTACATAAAAGGTTCCTATTATCCTCTTTGGAAATTAGCAAGAAGTATTGTCTGCAACTCATTTTCAAATAAGCTGTAAAATGAAAGCTAATCAGTGTCTGCCAATGATGAGTATAATTTTGAAGGGTAATTATAATCACTGACTATTTTCTTTGAGATATTAGTTTGCAAATAGTTGTGGTCTGGCACACACTCAAGGTAATGTTCTGATTGTTTGGCTGTTGAGAATTCAGACCCATTACCAGTGAGCTGCAGTGAAGCTCTGAGAGCAGTATAGGGTTTTGCAGCACAACAGGAGATTTCCATAGAGCGCAAGATGCACTTCTACCATCTGAAATGTCTGCGTGGGTGTTTGTCTCTTGGTTCATTGCTTCACCAGCCACTGTGTCTAATTGGGAATTACTTTTCATTCTGCATTTCTTCTATGTTCTCCTCCTCCTCTACTTGCATAAGCGCAAGGCTAGAGGCAGAAACTTCTGAAATCACCTAAGCTAAAACCATGCCCTATGCTAGTGGTGCAAGAGCAATGCCTCTTAGCTGTTACAGTCAGAGGGGAGATTTCCAGATATTTATCATATTTGGGTTCCTTCAATGATTTGTAATCATGTATATATATATATGTATATATATATGCAACATACAAAACACAGCAAATACTCCCATTTTCATTCAGTGAACATTGGAGTTTTCTGGTATTTGTTTACTCCTCTCCCCTCCTCTTTTCTCCAAATTCCTGTGAAAACAGATCCATCATTGGGCAGCAGCATTCAGAACTGGGAACTAATGAACCAGAAGCAGGCTGGGGTTTTGCAGTAAATGATGTGTGACCTGCACTATTTGATAACAGCAACTCCCAACAGAGCACTTATCTCCACCTCTGAAGATCTGAGTGGGAGGTTATTGTAGCAAACTGTTTACACTGAAATGAATGCTGAATGTGCACACATCAGAGTGATCAGTGACTCCCATAGATATCTAGGTTGTGTTTCAGGTTGTTTTTTGTTACAAAGTTTTTAACTTCTCCCCAAGACAGAAGGATGATACTGGCATATTTGTTTGTTTACTAGTCTGTTCTTTCAAAGCTTACCTAAGACTTTTAGTACTTTAAGGACTCTTTTTTTCAGTAAGTAGGTGTCCAAAGCTGTTTGAAATGTGGGTCCAACTAGTTCACAAGGAGAGATAAAAATCATCCAAATCCATAATCTCTTGGAAAACTGTCTACTTGTATTTTGTCAGCCCCTTGAATACAGAGGCTGTAAGTTAAAGACAGCTGATAGACAGCCTCGATCAATCTCTAACTGTTCCTACACTTGTGCAAAGAAGAATGACATCTAATTTGAGATGTTTGATTTATCTGTATAATTTCAGTATAAATAGACTGAAAACTGTTGTTTTTTTTTTTTAAACTTACAACAGAGAATGTACAAGGAAAGTTTAAATAAAGATTTCCAGTTATGTTTTTTTGAGGCCACCTGATGAGCACGCTGTATCACAAAGCTACAACAGATAGTAAGCTATTAACAGATATTAATAGATACTAAGATTTTAAGGTATAGTGCAGTCATAGTGTTTTCAGATTCAAAGTTTGCTCATGGTGAGACAAGTATAAGCTGTGTTTTGCACAATTCAAATATCTGCACAGCTGGGATTTAGTGTGGTCACCCAGAAAAGTAGGAATGCATGCATAGGCAGAATCTTTGCAAGATATTTGGCTAGGGACCCTTTGCTTGGAGAGCATTCTTTGTTTTAACTTCTCTGTGATATAGCTCCAATTTCTCACATATACAAACTGCCAGTGATTTTAGGCTTGTTACAGGACTTTGTGATGTAGTGTAATACATATGAGAAATAATGAAAAAAATTTTGAAATGCATAAATCTTCTCACAAGGAAACTAAACTAAGTGTGTATTGCAAGCTTTAATTCTGACTTTATAATTTGTTCAAATGCTTTACTTATGAAGCTCTTGAATAAAACCCAAAAGAAAAATGAATTTGTAAATGTTATTATTTATTTTTCCTGTCAAATTTTTTATTTATCTGAAATGTGACCGGCAGGTCAAGGGAGGTTATTCTACCCCTTTACTCTGCTCTCGTGAGCCCCCCAACTGGATTATTGTGTTCAGTTCTGAGGACCCCAGCACAAGAATGACATTGAGATGTTTGGAGCGCATTGAGAGGAGGACCATGAAGATGATCAGAAGGCTGGAGTACCTCCCTATGGGATCTTATAGCAGCCTGCCAGTACCTGAAGGCCTACGGAAAAGTTGGGGAAGGGATGTTTTATGAGGCGCAGGTAGCAACAGACAAGGGGAAATGGTTTTAAACTGAAAGAGAGTAGGTTTAGACTAGATATTAAGAAGCGGTTGTTTACTGTGAGGACTGTGAAACACTGGAACAAGTTGCTCAGAGAGATTGTGAATGCTTCTCCCCCTCCTGGAGGTGGAGGGCTTTGGGCAACCTGGTCTAGTGGAGAATGTCCTTGTCTATAGCAGAGGGGTTGGAACTAGATGAACTTAAAAGTCCCTCCCAACCCAAGCCATTCTATGATTCTATGATACTAATTAATGTTTGCAGATTTGTGAGTAGAGGAGAATTCAAAATTCTTATCTTGTTGGCCTTGTCTCTGAAGTCAATGAATCATTCCAGTGCATCCATAAATAATTATCTTGGGTCACAGAAACATTGAATGCACATGATCTCTTATACATATAGAATCAGAAAATCATAGAAATGGTAGAATTAGAAAGGACATTTAAATATCATCTAGTTCAGCTTCCATGAAATGAACAGGGACATCTACAGGTAGACCAGGTTGCCTGATCCAGCCTAGCCATGAAAGTCTCCAGGGACAGGGCATCCACCACATCTCTGAGCAACCTATTCCAGTGCCTCACCATCCTTTTTGTATAAGAGTTTTTCCTTATATCTAGCCTTAAATCTACCCTCTTCAAGCATGACATCTTTTCCCCTTTTTCTCTCACAACTGACCTTGCTAAAGAGTCTGCAACCTTCTTTCCTGTAGCTCTACTTTAGACATTGTAAGGCTGCTATCATGTCACCTCAGAGCCTTCTCTTCTCCAGGTTGAACAGCCCCAGCTCTCTCAGCCTGTCCTTATAGGAGAGGTGTTCCATCCCTTGGATCATTTTTGTAGTCCTCTTCTGGATGCACTCCAGCAGGTCTATGTCTCTCTTGTACTGAGGACTCCACATTTGGATGCAACATTCCAGATGAAGCCTCATAATCGCTCTAGCAGAATGGAGGGGCAAGTTCACCTCTCTCAACCTGCTGGCCACACTTCTCTTGAAGGTGCAGGTAAAGTTTTTTCAATTTGTTCTGCCACTTCGTTTTGGAAGTATAGCTTTCTTACTTTTATCAAAATGGTTAATGTTTACTTAAATTTTACAGAAGGTGACGTGATTTCTTGTCCACGTGCATCCAATAGAAAAATATTTTCATAGATCGTTTTACAAACAAATTTGAGGGAGAGAATAATATGAATTATGTGCTATTTGTAGTTTTCTTATCCATAAGTTTCTCCTAAAATCATATATTTAAGGTGTAGTGGATACTCCCATACACCAGTGCTTTGTTTTGTAATGCTCCCTTTTTGCTGTTTCAGCCATGGAATAATAAGTGCTTATGTTTGATGCTACAAAATTCATTTTCAGAGCTGAAACAGTGCTGAAGATGTAAGAAGGCATTGTTATCCTTACATTACAAATGAACAAAAGGAAAAAAATAACAAAAAAAGAGATGACATGACCTGACAAGAAACACATGAAAAAAACATTGCAAGGTTTGTAGATCTCTCTCATATAGAGATATGACTCCTCCATTGCATCTGCCCAAAAATCACTGAATAAAGAACAACAAGATAAAATGGAATGTTCTATGCTTGCATGTCTAAAATATATAAGGAGAATGGAATAATAGCTACAGTTGATAAGTGAAATAAAAAAAAAAAATCATTTTTTCTAGACATACTGGAATGAAAATTACATTTTCCTTGTTTAGCAGATATTTAAAAAGAGCAACCTTTCCAGTCATGTACCATATTATCAAAGGAAGCACTGTAAGGAAACTGCTGAATCATGGCCTGAACCTCTTTTTGACCACCTGAGGCAAGCAATGAGTCAGCCGCAGGAACACAGGTGAAGGCAACTCACCTGTGCTGCAGGAAGGGGTGGAGCCTGGGTCCACTGCTCCTAGACCTATTTAAGAGCTGACTACGAGTAGGGAAAGATTTCTTCTGGGGATCCACTTGACTGGGGTATCTCAAGTGAGCACAGGATGCGGGTGAGTGTCTCTATTTTTTTCTGTTTCCTGTAGCAACTATGTAGCCAAGCTCTCTGCTATACTATAATGCCTGTGTATTCATTGATTGTACAAAGTATATACATGTATTTGAAAACAGACAGGTGTTATGAAATAATTAAAGGCAGGAATGTATCTTGAAGGCTTAATGAAAGTGAGAAGCAGTGGAAAGCTCAAATTATAATTTTTGCATGGAATCAGCAGTATATTCAAACTCTCAGTCAAAAAGCAATTGGGTCTCAGAATGACTTTTCTAAGTGGATGTCCAGTGGATTTTCTTAAGGGGATAAGCTAACCAAGACCAAGAACCAGCCAACATTCACCCTCTTTCTGATGGCAGTCCAGAAAAGTCATACCATTCCCACCACTGCAGCATCTTATTTGTAATTAAATTAATTAATTGGTGTAGAAAATGATAGTCCTCTTCTTGGAAAGCGTAGGCAGGGATGAAGTCACAGACAGTTTAAATTGAGTACAAAAGTCAATGTAATATCTTGTATCACTTAATGTCATTCAGATAGTCACCATCTCTTTTATTGGGCCCTGTATCATGTTCATTCTTAATTGCATATTCCAGCTTTCTAGGTTTGAAGCTGGGAATATTGAGGGGGAAAAAAAAAAGAGAAAGGGAGTGAAAGAAGCTAACTACAGATTATGGACTGTTACTACAGCACAATAAACTATATCATTTAACGTGAGAAAAACTTTTAAAAAATCTACCCCAGAGAGGGGTAAAGATACAACTGTTTGAACATTAAAAATAAATTACTTAAATCAGAATGAGTAAAACTTAATCTAGCGCTGTCTAATTTATAAGTTAGTGAATTTGGAATTTCATATTAGATCTTGGGATACCAACTCCTGAAACTCCACCAGAGCAAAAGCCAAATCAAGATTGAAAAATCTTAATGAATTAAAAAAAATGACTATAGGAAAAAATCCTCTGTCATCTTAGAAAAATCTTGTAGTATGGCATAGAAGAATGTGATGACCATATTTTAGCACTCCTAGGTCTGTGCTACCGAAAGCAATTATTTTCTCTTTCTTCCTTTTCCTTGAGGCTATCCTGTTAAACTAGAGCTTAACATCGTCTCAGAGTTTATACTACCTATTTCCAAAATCGTTTTCTCATTAGCTATAGATGTACAGCTAACTAAATTAAGACGGATTCTTACTATAAGAGGATATATTGAAGAAAATTAATTTCATTAAAAAAATGCCATTGTATGCACTTTGTATCTAAGGAAACAGACCAGGGTCAATTATCTGTTGTTTAACTTGCTTGCTGTAGCGTTAGTATTCTTATGAATTTTAAAAGGATGATGCTTTTTAAAATGTCAGAACAGTAACATTTGTTATTCCATCATTCACAAATATAACTTGCTTCACAGCTTTCCAAGTGGGAAAATTACCCATGTGTTAAACCTTTTTTTTGTTTGTTTGTTAGTCTTCCAATTCTGCCCACAGTCTGTCTGGATTCATCTCTCATACCAACCTAAATATAGTAATGCCCTAATAGTGAGGATTCATATCCCTTCTTCTCTTGCTTTTATAACTAGTGTTATCTTCAATAATATGCTTTTCTCTTTTTTACTGCAGTAAAATTATTTGTATTTGGTAACATTATGCATCTAAACATACAGTTCTTTTGCAAGCTGTTAGAAATTAATGTTTAATATTTTTCCATCTCACCATATTAAAAAGAAAAAATCAACAAATTAAAGTAAATACAATCAAGTTTCTATATTTTCTGTCCTGGGAAAATTAATCAGATCTTATATGAACTTGACCGAAGTGAATGTACACTGTATATCAAAAACATTTCTGTACTGAAACATACATTTCAGAAGAAGACAAACATTTTGTAATCAAGCTTTTCAGCCTGATTCAATGGCTGGTAATTTGTTAGAAATCTGAACTGAAACTGAACTTAGACAGTTTTTTTTTTTTCTATCACATGAGAAAAGACTTGCGAGTCTTAAAGAAAAACACATTACTCGTAAGCTTCAACGACTTAATAGACAGTGATTAGCTTTCAGGCTAATTATTATTAAACAAATCTTTGTGAATGTGAAATTTTGGAAAAAAAATGTTAAAATTTCAATCCACATATTGAAGTAACTTTTCTGATTTCCTGATAAAGAGAAAACATGTGTAAGACATATAAACAGAAGTTATTAACTTACAGTTACATTATGGCTATGTATATGTGAAAAAGAATATGTGAAAAAAACCAAATATGTAATGTGGAAATGGATTAAGATGATAACTGTGGTAAAAGTAACTCAGTTTTCAGCAATTTTTTCTTCATGTGAGTTGATATATTCATTTTATTTTCTAGAGATTCATGAATAATATATATGACAAATGGTTAACATCCACTATGTATACATATTTTGTTACCATTTTACAGCTTCATTTCTTGATATTATTTTCTGAGAAAAAATAAGTAAATCATTTAATTAGATTTCTAAGCTATTGTCAAAAATACTAAAAAAATCTCACAAATTTTTTTGCATATACATCACCCTCAAATTATTATTCAGAATATATGTTCTGTAGAAACCTAAAAAATGAATAAAAGCATCTAAAATGTTATAGCTTCATAAGGGGTGTGTGTATGCACATATTAAGAAGGTTAAGAGACATAATATTGAAATTCTTTCTGCTTTCCACTCTCTCTAAAACCCAGTATGTTCAATAGCTGTTGAGTTCTGTCTTCCACATTTTGTGCAGAAATAACATATAATTTCTGCAAAGCTTTATCTGTGAATGGGCATTTGTAGAACCAAACCCACCACTATATTTGATCTTAGAGTCTGCAGGTGGCCTATTCCAGCTAGTCCATTAACTGCTCTTTCATACTCAGTTTTTTAGAAAAACTAATTAAATCTCAGTAAAACAGAATTTGGAAAAAAATATCTAATGACCTCCCAAATTTCATCTTGCCACCAGTTTTGACAGAAATCTCAGTGAAATAACTATATTATTGTGCATAGTGAATAAGGTAGAGATTCCCTGAGAAATCATTTTTTCTACTTGAAAATGACAAGGTCATTAAAAAAAAAAGCAGTTTCACAGATTTGAAGCAAGTAGAAATTAATTTCAGGAATGAATGTATGAAACCAGCTTTTATCTTTTTATACTTCTTTCTATCAAGAAATTATATATTCCTTCCTGGTAAAGTGATGTCATCATCTTACTGTCTTCCCAAGCTTGAGCTTTGTAGAATGAAAGAAAGCCAATTTCCAGATCAGTTCTGACCCATTTAAGTAGAGGTACCCATATAGCAGAGTTAGGTACCATTATTTTGTATGGCCATCTGCTTGAAGACAATTTATCACTTGGTTGTTCAAACTGTTGCCTGGCTGGACTAATTACCAAATCTACTTGGATTCTGTACATTTCTTTCAATAAAAATGTGTGGAAAGTGGTCAAATTCTTAGAGAATTTTGTTCTGAGGTGTGAGGCACACTTAAAGAGAAAATCTACTTTTTTGTTGCTGTTTGGGGAAAATTTCTGAAAAGATATCTAGGGCCAAGATTTGGTTAACCTTTGTTTACTATGTGTAAAACTTTATGATACAAATATATATGAAAAATGTGTATGCATATATGTGAAGCATACTAAGAAAAATAAAATTACCTAAATTACTATGGGTAGTAATATATATTTTCTTGGGTGGTAACATATATTTTGTTTATACACCTTCCATCTTAGTCATGGAGATCTTATTGTCTTTTGACTGTGACTTCTTGAGAAAGATGTGACTTTTTATTAGCTTTACTCAAGGATGTTTTATATATGAAAGATGAGTAACTTTCTACTCACATCCAGTTAGAGTCTTTTTTGTCTAATAATTTATATATCTACTTATTTTTCAAAGGACTTACTGGAAAATAAAAAAATTAGAGAAAGTCATTAGAGGTCATAGAAGGCCAACAGAGTCTGAGCCGTGCAGACTGGATGAAGGGTAAAGTAGATCTGTAGGAAGTAAAGGCACAATGCTGGCAGTTGGAGTTACAGCCCAAAATTTGTTTCATTGAGTAGCTGTCCCTTCATGAAAATTGTTTCTTTGCACTAATGAGTTACTTCTTACATGAGTGGCAGTTAAGTTTGATCTCTCACACTTGTAAAGAACAGCAGTAAGCATTGCAAAAGCTGACTAAATCTTCATTCCCTTGCCAAGTTTAGCCCTAGAATTTTTGCTTTTTAGCATAACTAGCCATGGAAAGAACAAATATGGATGTGACTTTATTTGTAAAAATTTTTTTCTATGGGAAATATTGCTTCGGGCATTTGTTTTGAACTTATAAAAAAGACAAGGGAATGTAAGAAACATAATTTGTACAAAGATTAATTGATGTCTAAGTAAGTGGCAAATGCTCATTATGTGAATTTGAGAGCGTGTTATAATGCAATTTATTCTGAGAATGAAGTAGGCACAGTAGAGCCAGGTGAAAAACATGATAGTACACTAGCTCTTCCCAGTACATCCTGGGGGAAGTTTCTCTAGAGACCTTTTCAGTAGCAAAGGAAGACTTACTGCATTGCAGCACTGGGGTTTTGTATTGTTCAGTAGAACAGTCTGACTCACTTGATTAACCCCACCTGTTTGAATAGCCAAATGTGAATTTTTACACAATTGAGAAAAAAGAATGGAAAGCAGAAAAAACAGCAGGAAAATAGTAGCCCTGGAAAAGGATGTATAAGAGAAAATGATGTAGGGATTCATAATGGATAGATAACTTGATTGGAGTTGCCACTGTAGCAATGGATCAAAAAGGACTAATGCAATCTTTAGATAAATACGGAGGAAGAGAGTGAGTAGAAGGCAAGAAGCAATTTTGCTTTTGTCTGTTAGTACTGGAACATCATGTAGGATTTTTGTCTAAAGCATTTGTAAAGTTTGTTGAAAATGTGAAGAGATGCCAGTGAAGGACATGAAAGTGATTTGAAATATATATGAAGTGCTTTTCCCAAAGGTACTTAGAGGTTAGTGTGCTAAAATTATCAGAAAGAAGTCTGGGAAGTGAGTTGAATTCTGGACATAAGAGCCTTTGTGGGGAGAAAATACTGAGCAATTATGGGCTCTTTAATCCAGGAGAGAGGTGCAACAAGGACGACTAAATGCAGGCTGAGTGCAAGCCAACTGAAACTTGAAATAAGACATGTCTTCTTAAACAACTAAGATGGCTAATCATCAGTGAAGAAATTTTCTATCCATTAAGGTCTTCATGTTCAGAATTGAAGCCTCTCTGGGAATTTTTTATTATCTGAGCATTGTGGTTGACTCAAAAGTTGTATGAGGGAGAAAAGCAGTGAATGAACTGATTGATAATGAAGTAATCTGAGACACTGCCTGGAGCAACCCTTGTGTAAGTTCAGAAGCAAAACATCTTTCAGAAAGTCAAAGGAGCAAACACTAGCAGAAAATTACACTTCACAGTTCTGCTCTGGTCATTCCAGCCTAACCAAGCTCTAAATGTCACTGTGGGTTAAGAAAGCATGGCAAGACTTTGGGGTAGGAAAGAGAAGGAAGATCTGGGAGTTGTGCAGGTTTATGTATGCAGCACAGAGCAGCAGCACCTTTGACACAAAGGTGGAAGAAGATCTCTTGTGACATGCAGAGACCGCAGCCTGAAAAGGAGCATGGGCACTGTCAGCCCTTGGCAAGTGTCTGTGTACCCAGGGTCCTGTTACCTGCTGCCAAGAAAGGAATCTGTTTCTGTGAGTCGCTATCCCTTGCGTGTGCAGATATACTCCTCTGCTCACTAAAAATGCTACAAAGCTGCATATTGTTCAGTGAAAAAATAAAAAAATAAACAGAAGTCAGTCATTCTTCCAAACTTTATTCATAGTTTCTGTATGTTACTAGTTTGTTGGTTTTTGTTTTCTAATGGACTAGTTACCACTTTCGTAAAAAGATGTTTTAAGAAGCTATTCGAAATACTTATCCATGTGTGTCTGTAGTGCAAAAGCTGAGTCATGGCCTGAGACAGTGATTGAGCACATGGTGGGGAAGACATGGCCAACCTTGGGGAGCACTGCACCTGAATGACTGGAAGGCTGGAGTCAGGATCCATGCCTTCCCAGACTTCATTTAAAGGTTGGCAGTGGAGGTAAGAGTATTTCTTGTTCAAGATTCCTGTCTACCTGAGGTCTTCCAAAGGTAAGCAGATATTTTCCTTCATTTTTGTGGCTATTGTATTTGGACTCATTCTCATTTGCTACAGCCAAAAACTTTGCTGCTCTGCTATTATTGTGTTATTTTCCATCCTGTTACGGTGTCCTAAACTGTTTTTCTTTAAATATCATGGGTTGCTTTTCATAGAATCAGTAAGGTTAGATAAGGCCACTGGGATCCTCAAGTCCAATCATCAGCCCACTCCACCATGTCCACTAAATCATGTTCGTCAGTATGACATATACCCTACACCCTACGCTTGGACACCTTCAGGAACAGGGACTCCACAACTTTCCTGGGCAGTCTGTTCCAATGCATTACCATTCTTCCTGAGAAGAAATTGTTCCTAATGTTCTACTGAAATACTTAAATGCTTTCTTCCATCTGATTTATTGAACTTTGAACATGTATATACATTTTTCAATTCAACTTCTCTTTATGATATTTATATTAATTTTTTCCTTGCTGTCTAAAGAAAACCTCAAAGAACTACTGCTTAAGCAAGCATTTTATATTGAGACATTCATTAGAAAGATGTGAAAAGAAGTATCAAAAGTCTCTGATACAATGGCAGTATCCCTTGCCTTCATTTTGGAAAGCAGGATTTGTAAAGTTCATCTGAGACCTCTTGAATTCCAAGCAGATCTCTTCCTCTGCTAGGCAATAATTGGTTTATGTATTTTTCCTTTTATCTTAAGTACTTATCTTATTCTTAACTGTTTCAAGACAGTTATATACATATTTCTGACAACGCAGCAGTTCATGGGAAGGAAATGGAAAAACTTTCTTCTATAAATGGAAGTTTTTTCCACTGAGAATGTTGGTAGAAATATGAAGTGATGTAAAGAAAACTCCAGAATTCAAATTTTAGTCATAGTTTTATTTTTCAACAAATTTTCTAGTATCGTACTACTCTTACTTTTTTTTCCACTTTGGGACCTATATGAAATACATCTTCATCTTCTCATGCAAACCCTGATCTTAATTATACTTAGAGAAAGTTTAACTAAATGTAAGTTATAGAAAACTATTACTGAGACTGGTACATGTCTTACAGGAAAAGAATATGATCAAGCTATTCTCCTTTGACATCCAGACCCCGTTACCTGATTTTTGGAGTTGTTAAATCCTGAAAATAAATTTCCTGATTATGTCTGTTCTAAAAAAAAAAAAAAAAAAAAAAATCATAAGCACTGCTTTATATCATATAGAAGGTACTGTATGGTTTCACGGACTTAATGTGGCTGCGAATATTCTGCTAGGCACATTTTACATTGCTATTTTTGCACTTACTACCTGAATACAAATGCAACTACTGCTTTTAGAGTGAAATCTCATTTTCACATCTGTCAATGCACGGATTTCAGAAAGTAACAACACACTTTAAATTTTCTCACTCTGAAAAATGTGCTGAAAAATTAAAAGCAGGTATCTGGTTACAGTGTGAACACCAGGTTAACATACATTAGGGTATTTATCACTATTACAAAAATTAGATCTTTTCATTAGGAAAATATTTGGTACGAAATAAAATTAATAAATTCTGTAAGGAGTATTACAATATTAGTCACATTAATTTCTTCCATGCTGTGGAAAGAAAATAGCTTCAAAACTCTATAAGTCTTAATAATTACATTGTTCTATACTCATTGCAGTGTTCTGTGCAGAGCACTTCTAAGGTACAAGTCATGCTTTGTAATCTGAAGGCTGAAAGATGTGTTAAAGGGACTTAGAACAACTTCAGAGTTGTCTGTGGGTGAGGAAGATTTATCTGCAGTTCTTCTTTATCACTTTAAACTGTCTGACTTAAATTTCTAGTTTTTACATTTTGAAAGTGAACTTCACTGCTTGATACTACCAATGAAGGTAAAGGATACATCATATTTGTCAGGAACAGTAAGAAAGTATTATAATAACAAGATCTATGTTTCACTCTGCGGAAGTCATGTGAAGCATGCAAAGTATAGGAGATCTCAGACAAGCTGTGCTGCCTCTGTTTTATTATCTGTAAAACAAAAACAGAATAGTAGCAAAGAGTTTAGTGAAGTAAATTAATAATCGTTATACCTTTGTCTATTCTGTGAATCTTCTCCAGTGTTTTAGGGAGAGAAGGTGGTGGAAGGGAAGGAAAGCAGGAAACACTTCAGAATTCTTCTCCAGAAAAGATTTCTTTCCATGCTGGAATTTTATCTTTGGATCACAATTTTCCTCTTATAATTGCAAATAGATCAGCAGAATGTGAACTGTCCCTTTGATATTCAAATTTTATTTTAATCATAAAATTCTGTTTGGATCAGAAAGAAAACGTCTTGGCTTAAGTGTCAAGTAACTACAAGGAGAATCCAATGTTCATTTTCTCTGGTATCCTCCCATTTGGAAGGACTTTAAACAGGTCTTTAAACTAGGAATGAAGGGGGAAGGGGACACAATAAGGGCTACTGGAATTGAACGGGTCATTCGAGGGCTTATACCAAACTCCATGGGCAATGATGGCAGAGTGCATAGGGAAGGACTAGGGCAGGGGGATGCTGGGGATGCTGCTGTTCTAGGGGATCCTAGATCCCTTATAAAGGGAAAAGTGGCGAGACGGATAGCCCGGCTGAAGTGCCTTTATACCAACGCACGCAGCCTGAGTAACAAGCAGGAGGAACTGGAAACTGTGATGCACTCGGGAAGTTATGACCTTGTTGCTATCACAGAAACATGGTGGGATGACTCCCACAATTGGGATACTGCCATCGACGGCTATAGACTCTTTAGGAGAGATAGGCGAGGTAGGAGGGGTGGGGGAGTTGCTCTCTATGTCAGAGATTGGATAAACTGTGAGGAGCTCCCTACGAGAAGCAGTCAGGAACAGGTTGAGAGCCTGTGGGTTAGGATTAGAGATGGGACAAATATAGGTCAGCTGGTGTTAGGGGTATACTACAGACCACCTGATCAAGGGGAGGCTGTCGACGAGGCTTTCTTGCTCCAGATGCGTGAGATGTCTGGCTCACGGGCTCTTGTCCTGGTGGGGGACTTCAACCATCCGGACATCTGCTGGGAAAACCACACGGCGAGCTGCAAGAGCTCCAGAAGGCTCTTGGAATCCATTGATGATAGCTTTCTGGTTCAGGTATTGGACAGACCGACCAGAGGTGAAGCGTTGCTGGACCTGCTGCTCACCAACGCCGAGGAGATCATCAAAGGCGTCAAGGTTGGAGGCTGCCTGGGCTCCAGCGACCACGCCCTGGTTGAGTTTGTGATCTCAAGCGATGTGGGCCTGGCGAAGAGCAGGACCAGGACACTGAACTTCAGAAGAGCAGACTTCAAGCTACTCAATGGAGTGCTGGCCAAGATCCCCTGGCGCGCTGCCCTCAAAGACAAGGATGTTGAGGAGAGCTGGCGGCTCTTCAAAGAGGCCCTCCTGGAAGCACAAGAGGTCTCCATTCCGCTGAATAAGAAAGTGGGCAGGCGAGGTAGGAAACCGGCATGGCTCAGCAAGGACCTGCTGAGAGAACTGAGGGCGAAGAAAGGGGTGTACAAGCTCTGGAAACAAGGCTGTGTCACCTGGGAAGAGTACAGGAATGCCGTCCGGACTTGCAGACGTGGGATCAGGGAAGCCAAGGCGCAGGCAGAACTGAACTTGGCAAGGGACGTGAAAAACAATAAGAAAACCTTCTACAGGTACATTGCCCAGAAGAGACAGGCCAAAACGGGCGTACCTACTTTGGTAAATTTAAAAGGAGAACTGGCTTCAACAGATGAAGAGAAAGCCGAGGTGCTGAACGAGTTCTTCACCTCGGTCTTCACTGGTGGCCAGGATTCTAGTCTTTTTCACGTCCCTGAACCCTGCATCCCCAAACCTCTATGTGGGGACCAAGGAGGTAAATCCCTCCCCACTGTAAGGGCAGAGCAAGTCCGAGAGTGCCTCCTTAGACTGAATGAATACAAGTCTATGGGGCCGGATGGCGTGCATCCCAGGGTCCTGAAGGAGCTGGCCGAGGTGGTTGCCGAGCCGCTCTCCATCATATTTGAGAAGTCGTGGCTGTCAGGTGAGGTCCCGGACGACTGGAGGAAGGGTCACGTCACTCCCATATACAAGAAGGGGAGCAGGGAGGACCCGGGGAACTACAGGCCGGTGAGTCTCACCTCCGTGCCTGGGAAGATCATGGAACAGATCCTCCTGGACAACATGCTCGGTCATATAAAGAATGAGCATGTGATCCGAGACAGCCAGCACGGCTTCACCAAAGGAAGGTCATGCCTAACTAATCTTGTGGCCTTCTATGATGGAGTGACGGCATTGGTGGACGAAGGGAAGGCGACCGATGTCATTTACCTGGACCTGAGCAAGGCCTTTGACATGGTCCCCCACCACATCCTCATCTCCAAATTGGAGGGAAGTGGATTTGATGGGTGGACGACCCGATGGATAAGCAATTGGTTGAAAGGCCGCAGACAGAGGGTGGTAGTCAATGGCTCTATGTCCAGGTGGAGGCCGGTAACAAGTGGTGTCCCCCAAGGGTCTGTCTTGGGACCGGTGCTCTTTAACATCTTTATTAATGACATCGATGAGGGAATTGAGTGCACCCTCAGCAAGTTTGCTGACGACACCAAGCTGAGTGGTGCGGTTGATACGGTGGAAGGAAGGGATGCCATTCAGAGGGACCTCGACAGGCTGGAGGGCTGGGCTCGGGTGAACCTGATGAGGTTCAACACGGCAAAGTGCAAGGTTTTGCATTTGGGCCGGAAGAACCCCAGGCACCTGTACAGGCTGGGAGGAGTGGTCCTTGAGAGCAGCTCGGCAGAGAAGGACCTGGGGGTCCTGATGGACGAGAGACTGAATATGAGCCAGCAGTGCGCTCTGGCAGCTCGAAAGGCAAATGGGATCCTGGGCTCCATCAGGAGAGGGGTGGCCAGCAGGGACAGGGAGGTGATTGTCCCTCTCTACTCAGCTCTTGTGAGGCCCCATCTGGAGTACTGTGTCCAGGTGTGGAGCCCTCAGTACAAGAAAGACATAGAGATTTTGGAAAGGGTCCAGAGGAGGGCAACTAAGATGATCAGGGGGCTGGAGCACCTCCCCTATGAGGACAGGCTGAGGGAGTTGGGCTTGTTCAGCCTGGAGAAGAGAAGGCTGCGGGGTGACCTCATTGCAGCCTATCAATACCTGAAGGGAACCTACACCCAGGAGGGGAGTAAACTCTTCAAAAGGGCTGACGACAGCAGGACTAGGGGAAATGGTTTTAAGTTGAAGGAGGGAAGATTTAGGTTAGATGTTAGGGGGAAGTTCTTTACTAGGAGAGTGGTTAGGCCCTGGAACGGGCTGCCCAGGGAGGTTGTGGATGCCCCGTCCTTGGACGTGTTTAAGGCCAGGTTGGACGGGGTCCTGGGCAACCTGATCTGAATATGTATGTTGGTGGCCCTGCTAGGCAGGGGGGTTGGAACTACATGATCCTTGGGGTCCCTTCCAACCCGGGTGATTCTGTGATTCTGTGATTCTGTGACTTAACTTGCATTTTCATTTTGTGTTGCACTATAGCAAGAACTGGAAAATGGTTGCCAGGTGTTCTGTCTCAGAGATGCAGTACTGGAATATCACATGGAAGGATATATTCTGGAAATTAGATAGGAAGGTCACAGCAACTCTAATTTAGCAAGTTCTTATAAAATGTGAAAATAAATATAGTCTCAACTTTTAGGAAAAAAAGATGAATTAATTTTACAGACAGCCTCTGAAAAACTATGTGTCAATACTCAGTTATACTGAAGACAACTTCCATCACTATTTTTGATAGAAAGGCTATTAGACTTCTCAGCAGAGACAGTGGCACAAGTTTAAACTCTCTGCCACTGAATTAGGAGTCATCTGTGCTGATCATTGTGCATGAGAAGTTGTGACAGAGACAAAAGTCTAACCAAAAGCCTGCAGCTGTTTATAACAGGGGTAGCTATGTCTAAGGAGACATATGAACCAAGGGCTCTCTGTCTCAGTTTTTCTGCCCTTACGTTGAGTTAACTGGAGGAAACTCTGAAATTGAAGCATTGTTTACTTTGGAGAAAATTTAGGAAAGTATATCCTTCCTGACAGATCTAGCCTGGAAGATCAATTTAGTCGAGGTGAGTTTACTCGGCCAATATATAAGGTGCTATAAAGCTTCCTATGTTCAAGAATAGTTTTTGGTAAGCCACTTTTGGTGATATTCAAAATATCATTTTTCACTGTCTTACTAAAGTCTGCAGTGCCTTATAGTTCTAGACACAATGAAAACTGATTGTACCAAAATATAGCAGATCATAGTGTTTTCTTTTATGCAGGTGATAAGTATCTATGCTGTATTTAATATGCTGTGCAGTCCATTCAGAGAGATTGACAAAGATCTTGTGTACCATGCTTTATGATGGTTGTCCTTTTTGAAGTCTACTTTACAGAAAATCAATAACACAAGCATGAATTCATGGAGAATTTGGACAAAACCAAAATGTCATAGTGATGATCAGTGGATGAACAGTGATTTCTCATATTAGAAGGAGGAGAAACACCCTGTAGTCAAAGAATGAATTCCATAACTCTCCTTCTTACTACTTTGCTGTCCAAATAAGGCAGGAGAAAATGAAGTTGTGCTGTGAGAATATTGAAGTGGATGAGAAACTGTAGGCACTCAGTAGCAAAGAGAATAGGTTCCTGACAATAAATAAAATCTTTAAAACAATATTCAGGAAAAAAGAGACTGTTTGATCTAAGACCTAAGTATATTTGGGAATCTAACACATAAATGAACATGAATGTCTGTTTTTCTTGCTGCATACATATGTTTTTTTCTCTGCTATGTAGATGATTGATTGCAAGAGTTTCAGACAAGGTGGTATGCATATTTTCACTGTTCCATTCTTCTGCAATGGAGGTATAAAGGTTTTGGCAGTAACGGAAGTAATTTTCTTCTCAGTGGCTCCTTTGGTGTTATGATCTGGATTTGTGATGATTGTAGTGGTGATAATACAAGTTTTAGTTATTGCTCAGCAATAACTAAATATTACTAAATAAATATTACTAAATAAATATTACTAAATAAATATTACTAAATAAATATTACTAAATAAATATTACTAAATAAATATTACTAAATAAATATTACTAAATAAATATTACTAAATAAATATTACTAAATAAATATTACTAAATAAATATTACTAAATAAATATTACTAAATAAATATTACTAAATAAATATTACTAAATAAATATTACTAAATAAATATTACTAAATAAATATTACTAAATAAATATTACTAAATAAATATTACTAAATAAATATTACTAAATAAATATTACTAAATAAATATTAAAATTATAATATTACTCAGAATCAAGGGTATTTAATCTTCTCAAACTGCCCTGCAAGTGAGGCAAGTGTGCACAAGGGCCTGGGGGAGGACACAGCCAGAACATCTGAACAAGACTGGCCAAAGGAATATTTCACACCATATAGTGTTGTACGTGGTAATGCTGGGATAAAGAAGAGGGAGAGGGATTATTCAGAGTGAGGCATTTGTTTTGCCAAGTAAACATTATGAGCAATGAAGCACACTTTTAAGCATTGGCCAGATGATGGGAATTCCTTGTTTTTCTTCAGTCGTGTGCTTTTTGTGCTGTACCTACTAAGCTAGCTTTGCCTCAACCCACAAGTTTTCTCACTTTTATCTTTCTGATTATTTTCCTGATCCTACTGCAGGAGAACAGCTGTATGGAGCTTGACTGCCTACTGAGTATAAGCTACAACAAGAGGAAAAATATATTCCCAAAGTGCTTGCAAAGCTGCAGCAGAGGGAATTGGCTTGAAATTTAATGTCTGGGTCTGGTTCTCTACAGAAGTCATGCTGTAACATCCCTTTGGTATGATGAGATTACAGAGGTAATATCTGCACCTGGCATTCATTCAGATCAAGGAAAATGTATGAACATATGGTCCTAACATTGTGGATTAAAAAAGCAGCTCTGTGGGTATGCACCTGGGGTCTATAATATGCTTGCTATATGAGATAATTACAGGAAAATTTATCATTAAAAGAACGTGATTAAGGTTGAAAACTAAAAATCAGTTATTTCTGTATGATTTTTCTGTTGTGCTCATGGTAGTTCTACAGACATGAATGCTTCTATTTTTTCACATTGTCATCTTGAACACACAAAAGTCCTTTAGGATGCAGTTTAAAGCCTAAGAGCAAAATGAATTAAGGTACTTTATAGACATTATTAATGCTTTTGTTTAGATAGGAATGTTCTTTATAAGAGAGATTGTTAATATCATGTCAGTTGAAGATTCCTGACTTGGTTTGAATTTCTGAATGAAGGCCTTAATGAACTGTTTTTGACAGAAGCAAAGACTTGAAAGGATTTTCATCCTCTTTGGGCTTTCCCTGGAGAGTGCAGACTTCTTAAAACAAACAAAAACAAACAAAACAACACAGGAGATGTTTCTAAGTAACTTTTCATGAAGATGTTCCTTTTTGGGAGAAGTACCAAGACACATTGTTAGGACACAGTGAAGAAGCTGCTTCTAAGCACTAGCCTGTCGTGTCAAGGAACTGGATTGGTTTATTGCACTTTATCACACAAATGTGAAATGACACACTAAATGACCTCACTGAGGTCTCACTGGAAATTCAAATCCAGGAGAGGTTTCAGTCTCTATTTCACTCATTTGGCCCAAGAATAAGTTATTCTTCTCTCTGCTGGATATTCTGTCTGAGACTTATCTGAAGTATGACTAATCACATGACACTGGAAGTTGAAATCTAAATTAACATTGCCTTTTCTTTGAATGTATGCATTGTCCTTATCATATTGCTGTCTATTATTGATCCAGTGCATCTAATCTATGCAAAATTTACAGCCACAGTCAGTTCTATAATTGCGGCAAGTAACATTAGCAGTTCTGAATAGAGGAATAATTTGTTTTCAGGAGTGAATTTATACAAATGCGTTTTTTTTTTTTTCCAAGGCCCAAACTAAACTTGCCTCATAAATAAACAATGTAGCTGCTTATTTCTAGATTTAAAAATTGTTCTAAAACCATGCAACTTTTACTGAAGTTGGAAGTAATGAAGCCTCACAAGAAATGCCAAGTTTCCTGGAAGTTTTGGCTGAATTTTATTTTTGTGCTAATTGTACTCGTAGATGACAATCCATTGAAACTGGAAGATTTGTTCTGTGGGGAGAGGAAATTTTCCCAAATTAGGCAGACAATTAAAGTCAGACTTACAAATTTCGCTGATATTTTTTTAATGATTAGTTTCCTGGTTTTGATCAATTCAAATTATGAACTTTCATGCAAAACTCAGGGAGTTAAATCCCTTGTTTGAAGGGATTTGCTTGGTTGAAAACAGTGGACTTTTATTCCTGCAACCCCTCTCCCCTAATTAATTGCATTAGCATTTGGAAGAAAAATAGAAGTTCTGCCACTGTCTACTAAGCAAACCAAAAATGTGCATGTTTAAACATGGTCATTCCCATGAAGTACTGAAGAAATACTTTGGAAATTTGCCCATCAAAGCAGCTATGTCCTTTTCACTTGAATATAATTAAAGACTATTGAAATATAATGGAAAAAAAAAAAAAGAGTCTGAATGTAGCAATTAAAAGAAGCTTCCATGATTCTTAGGCAGATTGAGGCAAACCTCATTTTTTAAAGAAATGTTAAGGCATTAGTTTTTTTGACAAAAATACCTTATTTAAAAGTGAAGTTAATTTCTTTTTTTTAAATAAATGTGAAGTTCAATGTCTTAGTCTTAACAAACATGACTTTAAAAGATCCCTTCTATTTTTATATCATGAGTTTATTTTATAGTTTGCTTGGTTGCTCTCATTTGTTTTAATGAATGTTAAATATAAAATTATACAAATATGAGATTTGTATGCTTGTTGAGATGGAGGGGAGAAAAAGCATTAGATAACACTGAAAAGTCACCAATGAGACTACAAGGAAACGCTATTTTATTAAAATGGTATATATCAGACAAAATAAATGCAGTATAAGATCTTTTGAAGCTCCTTGGTCTTTTTTTTTTTTTTTTTTTGTTGGTTGGTTGGTTTATTGTTTGTTTTCACATATGAACTGTGAATCTTTATATTCCTGATGGAAAATATGTTCTATCTGTACGAAGAAATCCTGTTCATGTATGAACTTCAGTATGTATTCTATCTAAAATCTGCTGAGTCATTCTCTCAAAGGTGATAATTGTACAAATCAATTCTCATGTAACTGGGCTCAAAAAAAAAAAAGTGTGGAGTTAAATACCAGGTTAAGATGGGAAATTAAAGTAAGCAAGCATGAAAGGCCTTGTTATGACTCACCGTCAATAAGCCAAACTGTCTTCTTAAGTCTTAGTGTTTTCCTTATGAGCATTTCTATTCCAATGAAAGAAGTGCTGTGAGAATATGAAGGTGCTGTGTTAATAAAGTAGATTATCCCTCAGTGATATTAAAGAATTTGGTGTTCCAGAAGTATAGCTAGATATGAAAACTTCTGTATTCTCTACTCATTGTCCTCTTCCAGTGAAATGGAGTAGCCTTAGTGGCTGAAGCAAGATAGACTGAACAGAAATGCTCTTCGTTTCAGTAATGGAAAAAAAAAATTTTTTTCATAATATGGAAATGATGGGAAGAATATCCCACCGATGTACTACCAACTATGAAGCTCTTGTTCCACAGGACTGATTCAGGAAATTAGAAAAACAGCCGAAATGCTACCAGCTGCTATTTCATTATTTTGCTTCATACATACTGATTGTAAGCATGTTACCACTTTAGCATGACTGAGTCACTTAAAATACAATGTTATTTGTTTTTTTTCTTCAAATCTGATTTTTTTTAACATCTGAAAACTGTTGTCTCTGAGGTTACGAATACTGACAGAATAGGGAAATTAGTTCATTAATTTTTAATTACAAGTGAGAACAAAGAATACTGTTAAATTTTATCCTTCTTCTGATCTAGATCCCTGCACGTTGAGAAAATGGAAAAATAACAACTGTTGCTTTTAGGGAAAATTCTCATTGTGCCATATGGGAAAGTGCTATAGGAGGTGGTTGTGGTTTTGCTTTTATTGTTTGTTTACTTGTTGTTTTGTTTTTACTTTTGAAAACTAGATGCTGGAGCTGACAAAAAAAAAAAAAAGATCATTTGAAGTAATCTGTCTTCAAACAGATTTTTTTCAAGGGTAAGGGGAACTTCAACTACCCCAAGCAAGTGTATTATGTTTTTTAAATATTATATGGGTCATTTAAATGTCTACAAATGTACAACCATTTCTCCAGCAGATCCTGTGTTTCTTTCACGTCTTATATCTATTATAAGAGTATGTGTTCTGGCTACCACAAGTACCATCATTATCTGACACCAGAAAACTACCTCAGTGGCTGCTGTTCATTTCAGAAGTTTTTGTTTTTATTAATAATATTTTATGGATGTTTTTCACTTTTCCTCTGAAATTTCTCACAATCAACATGGTATTGCAGGAGGAAGTACATATAAGTAATAAGATTCTGATCACTGATAGTCTAATAATCACTGTTTTATGGAGTGGGAACACTTCTATACTAAGGATGATTCACATGAAATTTCTACTTGAGAAAAAACTGTAATCTTGAGAGATATGATAAACTATACAACTGTGACAGGTATGAAAAAGATAAATATAGAATGATTATTGCTTTTCTTTATCTGACTGTTATGGTTCAGTACCAGGGTGAAAACAAAAGCAAGCCCTTTTTCTCTGCAGGGGAACCTATTTTTACTGGGACTTCTCAGACACCAAAAGTGTAAGCAAAAAAAACAAAAAAAAACAAACAAACAAAAAAAAAACCAACCTTATGAGTTCACATAAGGTAGTTGGAGTTCAGGCTGTTATCAATGATGGCTTGAATTCAAATTCTAGGTCTGTAAATTGCTGAATTACTGATTGCTGAGAAGGTAAACAAAAGATTGTAGGCTTTTTTCTGTTCCTATTATCTAATCCTTCTGTTGGAAATTCCCAGGCAGATGGCTTGCTACACTTATGGTCTGACCCATTTTCTTGGTTGTGTAACCTGTCAACCAGGAAGGAAGCTAAGAAATAAATTGCAGTCCTGATGGGAACTAGGACGGTAGTGTTGGAGATGATACTAATCAGTCGACTATGTAAATAAATCTCCTCCACTAGCTGTGTGTAGTCTTCTACCTGATTGTGTGGAACAGTTGGTGAGCACACATTACATACATAGGTCACTGAGAGTAATGCTTCTTGTTTCTTCAGAGTTCTCTTTTCAGAAAGTATCCTTCTGTCTTTGTAGAAAGAAGCATTTCTTGAAGGAAATTGACTCTGCAGGTTCAGGTCTTTCTAGCTGTGCCATAGTAAGAAATATGGCTGGACTTATTCCTTTTGACGAGTAATCTTACTACTCATATCCATTCATTTATCAAGATCATAAAAATCATCGCTTACAGTGTAAACATTGTAAAATTATCTAACGCTTTTTATTCTTTAAAACTTTCCATTTCTTTTTGCTAGATTCATAAAGAAGACTTGATGTTCAAATATTTGGATGCAGGTTGTGTGAGAGGTTAAAGGTTAAATGTTAAACTCATTTCAATAAAAATGCAGAGATTCCTACTAATTTCAGAGAACGTTTATAAGCTTCAGGTAAAATTCATTAAGTGTCTAGAGTCAGGTGAGACAGGCCAAACAAGACATCTAATCTCCTTATATAAATAGTATAGAAAGAACTGGTGATTATTCTAGCACTGACAGTCACACAGATAGGGAAGAGGACTCCAGTCTAAGAAGGTCACCTTCTTCATGTTAATTATGCGATTTCTAAACCAAAATATTGAACTAGATATCTATGGTTAGATGTCTAAATTCAGAAGAATTAAAGAGTATTTAATGTTAAACATCTTGTAACCATAAATATAGGCAAAAGTAATTCATAAGGGCAGGAATCTCCTGGAATCAAATTTTTAGTATCTATGTGTATTTACCTCTTAAATTTTAGGCTGAAGAGAGGGTTAGCTTTTTAAATTCTACTTTCTGTCTTTCAAGTCCATAGGTAGCAAACTCACTGGATGGCTGGTTATTAATCAACCTGAAGGAAATCTGCTATGAGAAAATGTGTATAGGCCTATAAGACACCTGCAGTTAAAAAAAAAAAAAAGTATTCTATTTTTATTAGAAAACTTATTATAAAAAGACCATTGCAATAAATACTGTATCGCTTCTTCATATAAGAGAACTGAATTGTCAGTTTTTCGCATCTACCTAATACAAAATCAATGACTTTTAAAAATAGCTTTCATCAGCTGATTGCCAGCTTAGTTTTGAAATTCATGTGCTATGAATATCTATGTATTACTCATACATAAGAAAATGTGGAAAAAGTGAGCCTAAAGTGTATGAGAGTAGAAGATGGAGAAAGCAAGAAGAGGCAGAGTATTGTCAGGTGTATTTGAAAAGGGCCTGTATGCCCATGACTAGTTAATGAGCCTTCACATTAATATGAATAGTTCCTCAAAGTACTCTTAAATTTCATTACTATTAATAAAGTAAGACAACACTTAGGTTTTTACCTTTGTCCATGAACAGTATCTTCTAGATGATATTAAATTAAAAAAGAAAGGGATTAAAAAAGGAAAAAAAAAAAGATTATATTTGTCAAATTCTTATTGCATTATAAAATAGGCCTTTTCTGATAGCTCATATTATAAAAGTATTCCAGCATTCAACAGTATTCAGAACCTTGAAATTTTATGTCACTCTGTATCTGTGTTTCACAGCTGGACTCAACAATTTCACCTGAAGTGATAATTAAATCGGGAGTTTTTCCTTCTCACAAAGCTTGTTGCTGAAATCTCTGGAGGTAGACTTGTGCTTGAAGACCCACATAAAACCTGATTATAATAAAACACTGATTTTATGTAAAAATAGACTGTCTTTTCGCATTTGACTCTTTGTTCTTTTCTCCTTTAATTCACTTCAAACTGACAGTTGTACTGCTTGTAACTTGTAACTATGCCATATTCACAAGCTTGCTCTCTTGCTTTGCTCTTCTCTGTTTACATCAAATATTATGCTAGCTTTTGTAACAAGGGGAACATTAGTAAAGTCCATTTTCAGAAGACTTCATTTATTGGTAAGTTTTTTCCATTTTTGTTGAAATAACCTGATAGCTTTGAAATTTGGGGTATTATTAGTTGTTATTTGTCATTTTAAATATAAGCCTAAACTTATTTATCTACAGTCCTGAAGACTGAAGAAATATGAAAAATATAGAGCATGTTCCCGGCCATATGCCTTCTGTAGAACTGTTTGCCTCATAGAATTGGGTCCATCGACTGAAGAAGATGGCAAAAGAGATGTGTGGCAAAACAGGCACCACTTCTGCAGACAGCTCTTTACAGTTTCAGGACAGCAACAAAGAATGATGAGCTACCAGATGAACAACAGTTTGTTAGTTTTCCTTACTACATACCATTGACTTCTAATCCTTCAAAGTATATTTACATTTCATTTTTAGCTTCTATGTATTTCATCATTTATGTAAGAAGATAATGTGTTATTTCATACAAAATATTATAGTGGAAATTTCCATACTTTAAGCCTAGAAATTTGTCAGTTATTTCAAAATTTGAGATGCAAAGAAAGATTTAAATTAGGACTATTCCATATTTTGTGTAGTATAGTCATTATACTTCATCATACCTTCTGCAATCAGTTCAATAACTTTGAAACACAAGTTGCTCTGCTGAGGGCTATGTAAATGCTTCTTACCAGGTACTCTATAGCCAAGTGTTATACTTTGAAACTGTCAATAAACATCTTTGGTGTGTAATTCCTGTAGCTGATAGTAGCTCAAATACACTCGTGAAGATGAATTAAGATAAAGAGTATGAAGAGCTTACGCAAGGATAAACAATAGTAAGAATGAAGCGGAAATTCACCCTCTGTTCTTCTCCAGTGGTCTTCAGTTCTAATTGGTATTGACTCCTTTTTAGCTTGGTTTAATGATTACTGTTTTCATATTTATTTATAAAGCTTACAACTTTAAATTTCATATCAGTATGTTTATTTTGTTCACTAAATATGAATTAGAAATGATTGTGGCTTTACTGCAGATAATACTCAGATTTGTAAACACACATGAGCTGTGATCTTAACAGAAAGAATCAGATCTCAATTACAATAATATTTATTAAATCTTTTTATTTGTACATTTTGTAATTTCACACTAAGAAAAAACCATCTGCTTTCTAATGCAAAGAATGATTATAAGAATTATCAGTGTTTTAGTGTAATTCAAGTAGCTTCAGTTATAAAGGAAATTACTTTAAGGAAAAATCTTGAAGCTACGTTTATTATATTTTGTAATCCATTCTAATCCATTTTTAATCTGAAATCTCATCTATCACACTACAGAAACTAAAAGATAATTAAATAACCTTTTTGTTACTTGTAAGAAAGCTGCAGTGAAAATCAAATAATTTCCCCTTGTTGATGTCCAAACCAAAACAATTAATGGAAAGTTTTTCACAGTTATTAGAATACAAATTTTAGCAATACAATGCAAAATCTCATTTAGTCATACTGGTTTATTTACTGTAGAAAATACTTGGATATTGCAAAAAGAAGTTATAAAATGTCTTTATTTTTGTTATTTCAAAAGTGGGATCTAAACTATACTTCCCTTTTTAAATGCAGCAGAACTAAAGCAGAGAAATCAAAGCATGTACCTGCTATGTGTAATATGTGGATCTTGCTTATTGTAAAGTCACCGAATGAGTGAAAGAGTTTGACTGCTTTGAACAAACTCTGAATTAGAACAGAGTTTTAGGAGATGCTCTGGTCGTGGCTGGGCTGGGGGAATGTCAGCATGATATTGCTTCCAGGGAATGGGAAGGCTTGATGCTTCTCTCAGGGCCTGCTGATCTGCTGATCCTGGGCATTAATTGCCACAGGTGGTTGGGGATGACTATGCAATCATCTTTCTGCATCTGAAAATTCAGACCTGACTTTTTTTAACACTAAGCCCCTTAAAAAAAAAAAAAAAAAAAAAAAAAAAAAAAAAAAAATTATTGGTGTTTTCTCTCTTTGTGTGTTGGCCTGGAACAGTATGTTGCTGAGGGGCCGCTGCTTTTCAGATAAATGAGCTGGGGAAGTGCTGTGCTCATTCTGACCTTCCAGGCTGTGAGCACAGAAGCTGGAGGGGAATACCAGGCACCCAGCGTCACCCCATGGCAGCAGATTTTCCTGTAAAAGAGCAGTGTTTCCTGATCAAGATGAGAAAAGATTGCTCCTGATGGGGATGAGGTTTCAGTAAATTTCTGTCGTTTACATCATTATTATATGTTCTTATCTTATTACAGCTGTTCAAGCAGGGATACATTGCACTTCCAGATTTCCATTACCCCCTGTTGATGCTGAACGATGGTAACCCCTGATGCACATGCAAGTCAGGAAAGCATTTCTATGATTAGTAGCAAATAAGATAGTGGGAAAGGGTGATGAAGTAAACTGATTATTCAGTATAATTTTGCTGGTGCTCCTACTCATTTTCTAGTGTAACTTTTTATGCACAGCTACAACAAAACATACTCTAGCGTTCTACCATTTCCTAGTCCAATGTTTGCAAACTCAGACTGTGATTAGCTAGCAAACTCTTCCTTGTGCAATTCATTCTCCTCTTGGATGAGTGGCTTTAAAATAACCTTTTTGGAAGTAAAGCATATAATATTTTCTTGGTTACTGCAGTAAATAGTTTTGATATTATATAAATGCCTGCAGAAGGAAAGACACTGTAATTTTCTCCAAATTATTCCCAACCAATGTATTTTAGAGAGGAATAGAAATGTGTATTCAAAACACACCCATTTCTAAGGGATCTCTCTAGAATTTCACTCTTTCTCTCACTCTTGAAATTATGAGATGTA
The DNA here is from genome assembly GCF_023343835.1 of Lagopus muta. Classification (NCBI taxonomy): domain Eukaryota; kingdom Metazoa; phylum Chordata; class Aves; order Galliformes; family Phasianidae; genus Lagopus; species Lagopus muta. The sequence continues at coordinate 73,575,578 of NC_064434.1, forward strand.
TATGCATTGGAAGATGATGGTTTTTCCTAGAGGAAATACACTTCTGCCTTTTAAACCAGTTTTCTTCAGAAGATGACTGAAGAAATGAAGCCATCTGCCTACATACAAAGTTGCTAAACCAAGGCACAGAGTCTCACTGTGAACTGCTGGTAGGCATCAATATGGCTCCACAAGCAGCACGACAGCAGACTGTTGCTTATGTTGACATCCAAATTCTCTCTCCACTCTGCTTCTTGGACATAATCTGAAGGTGGTTTCTTCCCATGGGGCATCCAGCATGCCTTCCTATTGCCTCTGCAGGCTTCATAGAATTCTGCTTTTAAGTAATGTGATGGCTGTTTTTCACTATCACTTTAAGTAACAGAACTTACATCCATCTTAAAGGCATGCATTTACACTGGGTGAAGCAAGAAACACAGCATCAGAAACAGCCAAGACAAACCTGTATATTCTATTTATTTTCTTGGTTGGGAGCAAATCTTATGCTCCCTTTGTATGAAAACCTATTTTCTATCTCCAGTACAGAATACAATTCTAAATTTTGCTCTGTTGTTGAGAATGTAATGAGCTTGAAATGTTAGCTTTCTCTGGGGAAAAAGCAGAGACATTCAGTATGAGAATACAGTGAAAAAATGGCAGTTTCTTACTATTATTGTATGCATCTCTGTCCAAGCGATAAATTATATATGTACTGCATGAGAAGAATGGAAACTACTAATTACCACATCAATATGCAAAGTTCTGATTTCAGTTCAAATCACTGAGAAGTTAAATCTTGTAATTAACAACACAACCATGACTGGGAGGTCACAAATAGATTACTGTTATTAATGATTACATTTGAATATGAACCTTTCCTTGCAGGCTATGTGAGTTTTAACTTTTGGGCACGTGTCTTAATTACAGAAACCTCTGAAAATAGAATTACAAATGCTAAAAAAATAAGTTATCTTCTACTTCACACCAACTTGAAAGTAAAAAAAAATAAAAATTAAAAAAAAAAATTAAAAAATTTTAAAAAATGGCCACATAGCTTTCAACGCAAAGCTTTATTTCTATTATTTTTAAATTAAATTTGTTTTGAAAGTCCTGAGTTTGTGTGATGCATGTTTGAATCTTGATTCTACTAATGCAGAATCCTTAGGATTTTCAAAACAATTTAAACTTTTTTTTCCCATGCTATTCCCCATAAAACAACAAACGAATTATGTCTGTCAGCTTGTTGTTGAGCCTGAAGAAAAGAATGGACAAACTGATAAAAGCCTACAAATTTAAAAGAAAACAATATACTGACATGAGTCCATGGAAAACAGATCTTGTCAGAGTACCCTTATACCTTCTTGCACTTCTTACTATTGAACAAAATAAAATAGTATATCTATAGAGAAAAGGACAAAAAAAACAAAAAACAAAAAACACAACTGTGGATACAGAACCACGGGTAATTTCTGGGAAACAAATTCCTACTTGAACATGAGATCTCTCTAAAGTATGGAGGCCAAAGGGACAAGTCCTAAAATATTAGGGCTGGGTGTGATCTCAAAGACACGTGTGTTTTGTCTCCATATGTGTGTCTTCCCGGTCTCCCTACAGGATCAACTCCTGCAAAGGTTTTTAAATAAAGGAGACCCATAAAGTGGATCCCACAGTACTCATGATGGTTACAAACAGAATGAGAAAACGTCATAAAAAAAGCCATGAGAACAGTGGCCAGACTGATACATGTTTTAGTAATCCACTGCGTCTGCATGTTGAGCAAAGTTTAAAGTATGTTATGATAACCTCTTACAAGTGCCTACAGAAGAGTCAGGCACTTTATATTGAAGAATATGTCCTAAAATAAAATGATAATAATAAAAATAATAACAACAATAAAAATGAACAATTATAATAACAATAATAGCAATCATAAAATATTAAAAGAAGATCTCAAGTTTATGAATTCATGAATATGCTGAAGCCTAAGCCTATAATTTTGAGAAACTCCCCAGATTTTTGGATATATTAGCCAGCTGGTAGACATAAGAACTTGTTTAGGAATTGATTTCCAAGACAGAATTTCATTAGGAGACAGTAGTGTGGAAGCAGGTAGAAGGATACAAATAACTTATGCCTTCAAGTGTCTACCTGGTAGGCATAGAGTATACATTTCATGCCTGTCATCAAGCTCAGGGAAACTACCTTAATTACTTCACTGACAGTCTAAGAAGTGGAGGCTTCTGAATTTATGTTCTCTGAATTTGCATAAAACACAGGTTTCTGGAGCAGGAGGAATGAAATTCTTCTATTTTGGGTTACTGTTTGCATCAAGGAAAGTAGAGGTGTATCACAGCAATTTATCCAAGCAACGTGGATGAGCAAAATGCCTAGCTCACAACTGGAATCACCAGCGAGTAGGTATTTAAAAGCACCAACAGCACTAAGCTCTTAAACCCCTTGGCTTGTAGAGGGAGTTTGAGTAATGATAGTTGACTTGACCCTTTGGAGTTTTGCACTCCAAGTAACTCCTCTGCAAATTCCAAATTTAGCTAGTAGGTCACAGAAGTACTTTTATTTCTGGCTTCAATTGTTCTGTGCTCTGTCTACTCGGGTTCTTTAGAGCACTAAATGCCTCTCTGGAAGGTTGAGTTGTACTAACACATATATCATATAAGAATGCTGCTCCAAAACAAATGCCTCCTATTTTATTATGTTAGCCCACAATGTCAGAGGAGGATCTTGATGGTATGGCAGCAGAGGATGAGACTTCCTGCCAATATTCCCTTACATTTTGTTGCTGTGTGACAGATGACAGCAGAAGGGTAGACTGAGAAAATAATGTTTGACATGCGAGTGCTTATGGAATCATAGAATGGTTTGGGCTGGAAGGCACTTTTATGAAGCAAAGGTGTGGAACTGTATTCCTCCATGCAGAAAATTTTTCACCTGTTGATATTCATCAAAGTTTGCTGAACATTCCTCGAAATGAAACTGGATGTGAACACAGTGAGGTGGTGGGTGATGCACTTCAGCAATGGTGATATCTACATGCAAGACAAGTCAAGTTCCATATGGTGGTGCACAGCTGTCATACCACAAAATGAAGAGTGTCTCAGCTCACCTGCATGAATCAGAGGATTATGATCAGGCAACTGTGTACAGAACTGAGTATCAGATTCAATATTTTGGAAACAATGGTGGCAACATTGGAATGTCACAGTGTTTGCCAGGTGGGTTTCATGAGTGCTCACATAGTAACAGAAAGAACACCATAGATGAGACTGAAAGTGACAGTTTCCTGAATGGCAGCATTATAAGTGATGACAAGTGATCTCACCACTACAGGTTATAGTCAAAATGCCATCTGACCTAGCTTGCTTATTCCTCTTTCTATATAGTAACTTATTATGAAAAAATAATATGTAATGGGTTTTCTGTTGTTTTGTTTTGAGCTTTTTCCAGGCACCATCTAAAAATTGCTGATATGTCTTTGAATTTCATTCTAATTAGTATAATCTTGCCTTGGTTATTCTCCATAATTAATGAACATACCTTCTATTTGCTTCTCTGGGTTATCCATGCAAAACAGCTTTCTATCTACCTACAGAGTCCCCTTAGTCAATGGAAGCTACACAGTTTTCCATGTGGCCGTGGCATTCTTGTTGACTGTACTTTTCTAGTCTCTTTCAAAAGCACATGAGCCAGTCTCTGTCTGAAAACCTTACTGAAATTGCAATATATCTGCTGTTTCTCCTCCAATCATGAAGCCTTTACTTCTTGTAGGAGGAAATGAAACTGGTTTGGCATGATTCATTCTTGACACACAAAAGTTGGGGATTATTAATTTTTCCACTTTACACAATATGTTCACAGGTTGCTTGTTTATTTGCTCCAATGTGTTTTCCATGAATGCAAGTTAGAATATCTGCAATTTTTGGACATTTTCTATAAGTTACATCTTTTGGCTTCTGCTATTTTTTCATATCCATCTGTCACAACTTCTCAAAACAAACTACTAAAAACACTGAGCTTCTATTACTGAATTCTTCCATTTTTCTGGAAGAAAATCAGCTGAAGGCAGTTTGAAAACATGATTAAATCAAGTATCAACTTGCTCTTCACTACACAAAACTGAAGTCTTGATCCTTCATGCCTGATATTAATTATGATAGTATCTGATAGCAAATTAGCTTTTTACAGACAGTGCAAAAAATCATTATTTAGAAACTTTCAGCGTCATACATCAATCACTTCCAATTTCTGCAGGGGCAAACTAACAATCTGTCTTGCTTACAATCTGCCTCTGGGATAGAAGTGGTTTCTTCTTGCCATTCATTTCTTCTATTAGATTTTATTTGCGACTTTGTTTTTCTAGTCCAGACTTTGTTCTGTTGCATTTTTACACCCATCTCTATTAGTACGACCTGGTGTTCTCTTTCTACATACTTAATTTTTGTCTTAAAATGTTCACCAAGATATTTCATCATATGTATATTTCCTTAACCATGTGTCCTTAGCATTCTTTTTAATTATTATTATGTTTAACACCTTTTACTCATAGAAGCTGCTTGAAATGATCTTTCCTTCCAATTCTCTGATTTCACTGAAGTCTTACTTTCTGAAAGCCATTTTTATTCTGCTCTTAATTATTTTCTCTGTATGAAGGATCATGAAACTATAATGGCATGCTCATTTACATCCAAGTTGTTTTTCAGTGTAATGATCTCAGAATTCTTTCAGTTGAAATGATATGTGTAATTCCTCCCTTAGAAGGGTCCTACTACATTAATTCTACTAGGAAAAACTTGTATAGCAATCAGTTATGTTCATTTTTCATGTTGAAAAGCAAGAAATATGTTATTAAACATTTCTATTGATGGTCACTCATTTGAGGATTTTGAAATGCCAGATTGACATCACTCTATGCCATCCTAAAATTGCAATAAATATTTCTGCTTGAGATTACTCACTGGATAATTTTATATTTTGAAAAATTTTGCCACTTAGTCCATTCTATTTTTCCTCATTTGCATTTTATTGCCAGTTCTCAGTGGAATTCTCAGCTGTGACTGAAGTGTGAATATCTTGAGACAATCAGCTACTGTGGAAAGATAACAAAAATTTAAATGTAAAAATTAAAAGTAATTTTTACACGCTTTCATAATAAACTTAATTCTGTTCAATTCCTTTGATATTCATGTTACCAGTTTGTCTCCTAATTTCTCGTTCAGCACTGTGAATGTGCTGACATTCACATGCTTCTCGTTCAGCATGTGTGTATCCATATGCACGCCTGAACTTTTCTGGATGTTGAGCTAAGAGGGCAATTTTGCAACCTATGGAGGCTAAACCATTACAGATTGAACTGAAGAGTATTTTTCTGATTCCTACAGGTGGCAACAAAGCTGCATACTGTCTATGGATTTAAAAACTTTTGGGTACAACAGGCCTGAGAAATATGAGATATTTATCAGTTTTGGAATTGAAGCAACGAGGAACTATGATTTCAGTCTGCATAAAAAGGAAAATTTTAACCCTGTGTTCCCTTAAAACCCTGATTCTACAAGGCTTTAAACACCTGTTCTATTTCAAAGTATGTGCACAATTGCTTAATTGGATCGAGTCCTGATTTTTTCAAAAATATAAATGAACTTTATTAAAAGTCAACAAGCTTGTGCTTTGTGGCTTACTTTCATGTTATTTCATTTAAAGTGCAGGGATGCAATTAATTCAGATGGAGCTGAGTTACAGATATTAAATTTACATATTAAATACTAAATTGAGGACAAATTACTAATGGTCAAAGTCTTCCAATTCTATAGTTGTCTGCAGTGCAAAACTATTTCTTCAGAACAGTTTCCTGTTATTAAGCAAATTTATAAACTATACACAACTCTTTTCACTTAATATTCACTTCATAAATATATGCATCTTTCTTAAACTACCTCACCAGAAAGACGTTAGCAGATAGTCATGGAATAATATTCTAATAGAGATAATAAGTTAGCATAAACAAATTATGATGTTTATCCACTGGAAATACTAAATACTGAAATCCCTAGAATTAATTTGCAGAACACTAGTTCTGTCTTGTTAAGATGAAGGTTGATTCTGATTTATAGGATCACTGCAAAGTTCCTTATTAAACTGTCACTCAGAGACTGTAAGACTGGAAAACCTATTACTGTGTTAATTAGGTCTGTGGTAATTTTCAGGCTGGTGATGACAGCTGTCCGCATGTGGTCTAGCATATACATACATTTATATACAATGAGAATGGCAATACTACCTGTATTGGTGTAAAAGATTCTGAACAGTTATTACAAAATAGAGAAGGATTCTTCTTTGCCCCTTAGAGGACAACATCACAATCCAGGAAAAGTCTTCAAAGGTTAGATTTTTCTTTTTCTTTTTGTATAATATGTGCAATAGCAAAACATGGTGCAGCTCCATTTCATTTTGTTCTTTTTTAGTTCTTTCTTACCCAGGTATGACTGCCTGGGAACATAAACACCCATTTATGTTCCTCTAGGTAAAAATTATATTGAGAAAAATTTAGGGAAATGAATACCAAATTAAATTGTTTATAAACATTATATTTCTTGCATGATCTTAGCCACAGAAATTCAGAAAATAATTCCTTTCTAAATCATATTTGAATTTCTGGACTATTTCAGATTGGATTTAGGTGATAGGTCCACCCACCACTTCCAACTCTTGATATCTTGCAGTCGATTAATCTTAGTTTCAGAAAATGGTGGAGAGAGATCTTCCAAATGTGCTCATGTGTCATGGAGACTAATCAAAGTTTGGCCCCTGGGCTGCACTGTATACATTTGTTAGGTTGTGAAGCAAACTAAGGTATGATATTCAGATTCATAGCTGCTCTAGAAAGGGTTTTATTCTCTTCCTTCATAACTTCACTACCAAGGCATTCACTTGTCCATGTAACAAGCACGCTGAGTCACATCTGAAAAATAGATTATTTGCTGAGTCACATGGGCAAGTTTTAAACGATCTCTCAAAGCTAAGTGGAGTCAAGACAGAAGCATTAAAAGTTATACCATCATCTCCTAAATCTTAATCATTTTTTCCTTTTCTTTTGTTTTAGCAAAAGCAAAAATAATTTTAAAAAATGTTTTCTCCCTTCTTGTTCCAGCATTGCATTGTATATGTTCTTGAGCATGGAAAGCAGATAAATTATACAATTTAAACCATTAAGTAAGCAAGTATTTGTAGGCTTGCAATAATACCTATAGTAGGAGAGCATGTCAAATGTATTTCTATGAATATTGCTGTTTCTGCTCATTACAATATAGAGCTGCCCAAGCAAGTAAAAATTTTGAATTCAGTGGACAGTCTCCCTTTGACTGGGTAGTAGGCTTTGTGCCAAGGTCTCACACACTGCCCTTCCAAGAAAAGTAACTTAATATGTATTTCCCCACCTCTGGCTTCAAAGATTTCCTGACTTTATTTCTCGCATTCCCAATCTCACTTTCATCTACATAATTTATTTCACCATATTTTCTTTCAGAACTTCAGAATTCATTAGTTGGAATAATACTGGAAATTATGAAGAACTTTTTGGCATTTAAAAAATCATGGACTGCTCAGCAGAAATAAGAAAATTCTGTTGCTTGGAAGACAAGCCCCACTTAGTGTGCAGTGAAAACTTCTCCCATACATACAAATTGTTCCATTTCCCAATTGATATTCAGGAAAGTCACACATTATCTTGCCCCTATCACCAGTTCCCAGTTTCTATTGGTCAAAGATTTAAAAAAGAAGTTGCCAGTGTGTAAAACATGTCAGAGCAAAGAAGTTGAAAACACATCTTCCTTTTGCCAACAAGTCAGTTTATAGTACCAACTTTACTGACTCACATTTCTGGTGTTGTGGGTACAACCTTTCAGACAGAGCTATTTCCACTGAAGCAGAGATGCTAAAAAAAAATGAGTTTTCAGAGGGAGGCCAAAGAAATCCAGGGCTGTTGTGAATGCTTTAGACTTTCTGCTGATTTTACTGAATTATTTTTAATGTCTGGTATAGCATAAAAGATTTCAATCTCGTGGTCACAATATTTCTTTGACTGACTTCTCAGAATCAGAGTATGGGTCATTCTGGATACATTCATATCTCGTAACACGTTAGGCAAAACATTATCAGAGCAAGATGTGACTTCATGTGTGTATGAGAACTGCTGAGTCAAGGCCTTGACCACTAATTGAGCACCTGCAGAAAGGACCCTGTCAGCCCTGGCAGCACAGGTGAAGGCAATTCAGCTGTGTGACCAGAAGGGGTGGAGCCTGGCTGCATCCCTCTTAGACTTCATTTAAGGGCTGACTGCCACCAGGGAAGGATCTTTGGTTGGAGATCTCTCCTTGCTGAAGCTTTCTCCTGTGAGTCTAGAGTATTCTGATATGGGTGAGAAATCTTCTTCCCTTTCTTTTTAGTACCTTTCTATTGTGCTGGTTCTTCTACACCTTAGTTGCAGTGACTTTCCTGTTGTATTGATCTATCCAATTACCACACTGTGGGAGTGGCAACTGGTGGTATTTTGACATTTGAATATTTAACAATTACTGTTTAATGCCGACAATGCTCAGACTATTTTCTACAACCTATGGAGAAATAAGTTATACCACACTATTGTGGCTTTGGTATGGTGACTAGCTTATACTAAATCAATGTTCTTTTTCTTAACACCCTACTAAAAACAAATCCAAAATGTCATAGTTAAATGATGGTGTATGCTGAACTTTAGCATGTGGCTTGTTGAAGGGGTGTCAGTGAAGGCAATGGGAGGACTTGATGATCTTTAAGATCTCTTCCAACCTGACCAATTCTATGAGTCTACATAGACGCATCATAATTCAGGAGTTAATAGCTGTTAATACAGCAGCTCTAGCAAAAATGGTAAGGTGTATCAGGTGTGATGAATTGCAGTGTATGTAGCATCACTAAAATAATTAATTGCTGGTAGTTGCACCAGAAGTAGTTACTTCCATGCTTATAATTATACTTATTTGAATAACTGTTATGTACAATATCTATTCTCATTTGTTTTCAACAACAATAATTTAACAGAGGTAGTAGAGATGTATAAACTTCTATTGCATATTGTAAGAAGTAACTACAGAAATACCTTAAGAAACCTGGATTTTTTTTTTTTACCTTTACTGATTTCTTACTACAAAAAACTCTATATTAGAATATAGCAGCAGCATGAAACATCAGTCTGTCAGTCTCTCATGCCAATATGTTTATTTCCATCTAGGAAGTTAGAAGAGCATTAAATTTGTAACAGCAGTGCTATAAGGAAATGCTTGGTCTCCTATCTGCCATAACTATCATGGCTTGTGAACTTACTGAGTTTCCTGTTATTAATGTTATTATTTGGCCCAGAATTAAAATGCAGATTTGGCTTAGTCAATTACTTAGCAATCTGTGAAGTGGCTTAACTCTGTGAAGTATGGTATTAAAAAAAATTGATTTTGGTTTTGAGGAATACACAGTCCCTGCTTCTGTCTGCAATTCAGTTAAATAAAAGTGAATTCAGTTGAGAAATTGCCATAGTTGGACTAATTGCGTATAATAGCATAGGAAAATGCAAGGATTATAGATGAAATTAAATCCTTTAGCAAAGCCTATGCTAGACATTTTTGATTTCTTTTCCCTCCCCCCCACCTCACCCTGCAATAAACCATGAAAAATTGAACCTCTTGCTAAATTATTTTCCTTTAATTAGTCAGATTTCAAATAGAATATTTTTCATCCCTTGTCTTCATTTCCTGGCAGCGAGCAGAACAAATAAATTAATTCCATTAAGACCCATTACAGAAATGATATGGAATACTAAATCTGGTCAATAATAAACTGACCTATTGAATCATCTTGTGGTAAATTAAAAATCATTTTAACAGCCCCCAAGCTAACCTATTAAAAACAACAAATTCCTTTTAGTTTCAGATGTAAGAATTGAAGAAACTGAAGGGCTAATAATGTCTAAACTGAGTTCTGTGGTTGTTTATGTGTATGTGATTCCACAAAAATGTCAAGCTTCCCAGAACAACTTTTACGTAAATGTTGTCAAGATTTTCATTTATATATGCTGGCATAATGTTGTAACTATCTGCACCACTCTACATTGCTGAAGGTACTGTCTTTTGTGAAATGCACCAGAAAGAACAGAACGTTCAAAAGCATAAAAAATAGGTCCTTGAGAAGGAAATTTGTTAAGAATAATAGTATCCAAAATTATGAGAAGTGTATTGTGAAAACAGCAGAGAATCATATTTTTGTTGGCTAGTATATAATTAAAATTTAGGAGTCATAATTATTTCATCAGTGTATTTTTCTACATTTTTCATTTTGTACATCTTTGTATTTCACTGGGTAGATAGGTGCGTTCATTTTATTTTCCTTGTGAGCTTCATAATCTAAATTTATGTAAAAAATGAATTTCCCTCCTGGCAAAATGCAGTCTTCAAGGTTACTGAGGATTATTGCAAAACATAATGGAATTATCTAACAGCATCTATCATGGATTGGATGAGAAGCATTGGATTCAAAAGCATGAAGAGACATTAAGATTAACCTTTATTGGAAGGATTTGTAGACTAACTGCAATGCAGAAGTAATCAAGAGGGGGAAAATACTAGATTACATGGAATATCTGTGGATATCATGGAAGTCTGTGTTTTTGGAGGTCTTTATAAGCAAGGTTGAAAACGCATACTATCAGAAATATACTTAATCCAACATTAGGGGGAGAACGTAGATTAGATGATCTCTTGAGATCCCTAGAGCTGTGTACATTCTTTCAGAAGCCGAAAATGTGAAATTAAGCTTAAATGTCTAAAAGTATATCTACAAGACATATTCAGGCTCAGGAACATGCCTTTGAAGTGAATTTCACAATTGCTTTCATTCTCCACATCTTGGTTTGATAGTAGATAGGCCTCAGCGAATGAACTTAGTTCATTTTGGTAAAACTAAGCTGGAAGATGTAACATGGGTTCACATTAATAAATGATAGCTGCTTATTAGCAATGAATTTACGGGATCAAACTATACTTAGTCTGAAGTAGAGCAGCTTTAGTGCAGACATAGGTCCTTAAACTATCTCTTTTGCTCTACGTAACTTCTACTGTTAGGCTATCCTTCTTTCCAGTGTAAATATTACTTAAGACTTTTGCTAATTATGACCTTTTATTCCCAAAGAACTAATACAGCCAGAATCTGTTGTACCTGTGCAACTTTGATAAAAGATAAAAAGAAAATGAAGGAAAGGAAAATAAGAGACAGAACTTAAGCTATTTGTAGTCACTTTAAAAAGCAACAAATTTTGTTAAACCATATTTATTCAACATATTAGAACATCTATATGAGTATCTTTCTGTCTCTTCATATATACACTTATATATTTGTAAATCACTTCATTAGTTGAAGGCAGACATCAGGAGTCAGCTCAGAAATCATTTTTATTATTTCCTAAATTTACTTTTCAAATTAAATATTTCTAGTACAGATGGTAAACTAAATCGAGAGCTTTTTGCTAAAAGAATGTTTGTTTTTTTTTCCTGATTAGTATCTCTCCCATTCTACATTTTAGGGAGAAACTCTTTCGAAAATGGTAAGTTGCCATTAGAATACAAATCAGCAGATCACTTAGCCATCTGATAGTCTTGCTTCTCTTGACTCCCCATGCTTTCAGTATCATCAGGCAACAAAGACATAAGTCCAACAGACTGGCATGTGAAAACAGGATTTGTACAATTGGCCTACATTTGACTTCTGATTTCTCTGATATTAGAACCTTTTCTTGCTGCACTTCAGGTTTGTTTCTAAATGCATAAATGGGTTTCATCTCCATTAATGGTGGCATGGCTGTGGCCACTCTTCCCTCTACAAAAATGTGCACAATGTGGCTTTGTTTACAACAGGGAAAAGGAACCTATAGTTAAGAGAAGTCCCTAACAGAGAAGCTGGAAGACTAGAGAGGCCTGGAGTCACTGTGTTTGAATAAATTTTTATGTAAGGTGCAAATTGCAGTGAGCTGTTGCGAGTACTGGATGAGACAGGGTAATTTGGTAAATATCAGTAAGAGAAGATTAGCTAGTGGGAGTGCATCCAAGTTCACTGCTATACTCAAAGTTGTGCTGCTTTTTCATGCTTTACCACATAAGCAAAAAGATAGTAAAAAAAGAAAAAAGTTTTGTGAAGCTTACATCTAATTACTATTGAAATTAGCTCTTCCTGGAAAGAGCTAAATGGTGAACCAATATATCTGCAACTTAGCGGAATTGCTAAGAAGTGCACAAGTTTGAAAACGGCTTTTTTCTAGTTTTAAGACTACAGATGACGTGACTCCAAGGCATTCTTTCCCACGAAGACTTGGGTATTTCCTGGAAAAGGTTTATTAAAGCTGAAGGACAATATCTGGGCCAAAACTACTACACTAACCTGATATCAAAAAGGGAATTACTGTACATATGTTAATATGCTTTTGAGATGCACATATACACACATATATAGCAATTACTAGAAAGTCAGTAACAAGCTGGTAATAGCTGATCAGAAAGACTGAAAATTGAAATGGTTAACTGCTTAGAATAGCAGGATCAGCTCCTCTGACGAATTCCATAACAAGGTGAGATTCCTAACTTGCACCCTATATGCTATTTATGATCCGGCTTCACAGTACTGCAGATCTGTCCTTTCCCTCAATCACTAGTTTGTTAGAATCTTTAAAGTAGTCTAGGCAGCTGACAGAAGATGAGAGTGGACTTCAGAATACATATATTCAGGAAATTTTGGACTCTGAAAAACATGCTGCCAATAATTGCCTCACTGTCTTATGAAACCATTTTTCTTTCTCCGGAGAGTGCTGCTGACTACTTCTATAAGCTTTGATTACAGAAAAACACAATCGCCTATTCAAGTAATGAAGAACCGTTTTCTCTTTTAAGTATACCCTGAGCTGAGGTAGGCTGTGGCATTTGTCAAGATAGCACACCTGACAAGGAAGAAGATAAAAAAGAGAAGCACATTCCTCTGTGAAAAGTTGTATTCAAGTTGTCTTAGAATCAGATAGTGACTTCCACCCTGTGCATGCATGCGAGACAGCCTCTGACAGCACAGCAGGGTATCATTTCCTTCTGCCCAAATCCACTGTCCCAAGACTAAAACTGCACCTGTGTTTAACTCCCTCAGTTAAATGCAGTGCAGTGTCACCACCTGCTTACAAGCTCATGCCCTGGTGAACTGCTGTAAATGCTATGATTATAGCAACTGCAGGAGACCACTCCTCATTGGGCTTTTCCTCCCAGGCTCTAACTTTTGTCTCCCAAAGGGCTGTGACCTTAAGCTTAAGGTTCAACATCCAGCCAGCTTTACTCCACAAGAACTATTAGGCTTTAGGAGTGACATTTTTGGTGAGAAACAGACTTCTAGCTGTGGTTGTTAGATAATAAATCCCACTTTTTACAAACAACAAAGGAATCTTTATTGAGACACAAGTCAGTGATCTCTACTGGGTTGTATAAGATGACATTAATCTTAGTGTCTTTTCTTTCCCCCCAAAGGGAATGAATAATGCCTTAATCAGAATCTTCTGTTAAAGTTACAGAACATTGTTCATTCAACAGTCCTTATCAAAATCATCCAAAAAAAAAAACAAAAAAAAAACAAACAAAATAGTTTAATCTCCTGTTCCATACTAGTATTAGACTTTGACGTATGCAGTCCTACTTGTTTGCCTTAAGTACTGTGCTGACAGTTCCCTAAATATGCAAACATAAGAAAAGAGTGATCTCCTATTGCATGCTCAGGCCTTTCCAGATACCATATCTACTGATTTTTTCATAGAGGGGGCAAGAGGAAGGGAAACTCTAGGCAGCCAGCATGTAAATATTCTTTTGAATATTGTCCAGACAGATGGCTCTTGTACATGACAGGTGGACTCCTCACAGCCATGCAAGTGTTTGAGGAAGTTGGTAGATGCTTCAATAACTGTAGTGAATATATAGCCCAGGTCAGAAATTTGTACCAGGAGACAAAGTTAGCGATGCTTTACAGAAGGCAGAGAAGGAAAGGACAATTATTTTATTGGTGCATTGGAGTTTCTTGGAGGACGGGTGAGTCAGTTGTGTATGTGTGAGAGAGAGAGAGAGAGAGAGAGAGAGAGAATGATACTATGTGGTTTCTCAAGAGAGCTCAAATCAACTAGCTCACTGAAAGCAATCCGGAAGTCTAGAAAGGTTTTTCATACTCCTACAGTAAAGTAAAGCAGTCATTCTCCTGGTGAGCTCAATTTTCTGCTAGTCTTATTAGCGTAGTCTACAATACAGTAATCTTTACTGCTTCACATAAACCACAATTTTTCATGCAAATGTGCTTGGTAGGATCTTGTAAGAAGAGACTGTGAGAGTATTTTTTCTAAAAAGGTAATTACTTCATGTCACTCACAGGTCATTGGAGACCTCCTCACAATGAGGCTTTGTTCCCTGCTTTGATGGGCTATTCTGACCACAGAACTGCTTATGTAACAGAACAGTTGCAGTCCTCCCTTCTAGAAAATGGTCATAAGAGGAGGTTTTATTTTTAAATATATTGGCTAAACAGAAAGAGTACATATTGTATGTATTATGTTCTGCTGTCAAATACCAGAGTTACACTCTCTAAAACACTTAGTCTCCTTTCCAAATAAAGGAACAGAAGTAGCAAGGAGGAAAGAAGCAGCAAAATCATTGGATCTGATACCCAGGAATGATCAGTATAAAAATCTTTTTTTCTCTCTGTCATTTTTATTATTTTATTATATTTTTCACAGAATCACAGAATTGTAGGGGTTAGAAGGGACCTCCAGAGATAGAGTCTAACCCCCCCTGCCAAAGCAGGTTCCCTACACCAGGTATCACCTTGTTTTTAAACTTGTAAGAGTGACTCAAGTTGTTTTTTTTTTTTTAAAGCTTTTCTCTTGGAATTGCACTGAAATTTTCCTCTTAAATGAAAATTAAGGTTGAATTAGACCAATAATTTGTTTAAAATAAAAAAGCAAATATCACAAGACATGAGTGCATTATACTAAACTCACCTCAGAAATGCTGGCTGTGAGTTCAAAGTCTCTTGCAGAATAATACAAGGCGTTCATGAATTGGTTTCAGGAGTAGCTGACATGAGAAGTCCAAGTAAATTTGGTGACATTTAGTCTCCATATCAGTAAATGGAGACCAGGAATAATGTACTTATTCCATCATGATGAGAGTACTGTATGTGGTCATGTACAGCAAGATGTCACGTTTGTAGTCCTTGAATGTCAGAGAGCTTCTGGTGAGGGTGAACTGCTGTCTTACTCTTACTTCTCCTTTGGCCATTCTTCTGTGCCATTTCTGCTCCTTTTTTGCAGGATTTTGAATTTTGCACTCAATTTTGACATAGTTTACATTTCAACATTTTTTTAAACTTATTTTTTGAGGAAAAATGTATATCTTGTTTACTTTACCACAGGTCATGTTTATGTCTTTTCTCCATCTCAGCCTTCAAAATTAGCTGTTTGACACTGTGGGGAGAAGCCTGTGCTAAAACTGGAATACTGACTTCACAGACAGTGCAGTAAAAATTAACATGAGAAGGTCAACTTTGTGCTAAAATATCCCTATAACTTTCTGACAAGGAAAAATGAAGCTTCTGTTGACTTTGCCAAACTAATCAGAAACAGTGATTTGCATCCACACCTCCCATTTCCTTAAGATGCTGAAGGCTGATATTCCTACATAAGCTGAAATGTAGGAGAGTTAATGTATCAGCTGATTTGTATTAGGGGAACAGTCTGCAATATCCTAAGCTATTTGAAATGGCCATGGTTGGAAAAAGCGCTGTTTTTAAGCAATATTGGCTGACATTTGTGAATCTAAATTCTGCTATTCTAAATAAATATGAATCCAGAGAAGCTACATTGACTCTGCTGTGTTCTTACTGGGGTTTCTGAGAATGAAGTTGTAACATGACTCTTAAATTTTAGATCTTCTAATTTCTAAATGGAGATGTATGTCCTTCAACGCATGAAAGGACTATTTGTTCACTTCTATTATAATGGGGCTTCTTACAGGTTGCTAATATGTTCCCTGGGAATCACATTGCAATATAGAAGGAGAGGCAATTCCTACTGTTGGGAATAAAGAAAGAGAAGTGATGGTGTGAGATTTATTCTACCAAATATATAAAAAGATTTTATTGGAAGTGGTTTTGATTAAGAATGCATTAATTTGAATTCTGCTAACTAAGAAAGTGAGCAGAAAAAAAAAAAATCTGGTGCTTAACATCCTGAAAAATGAGTTCATGTTTTGAGTGAGTCAGCAGGTTGTGTGGGAGAAAGAGTGAGGAAGATTTGTTGCAGAGAGGAAAAAAAAGCCTGAAATACACCAGTGCACTGAAAATGGTAAAATAAGGTTGCTGTTATTAGTGGGGAGGTGTCTGGTCTCCATTTTCCTTCTTTCCCTTTTTTTTTTTTTTTTTCCTCTCCTCAGTCCTCACTGAACCAGTGTATTTGGGAAGAGAGACTTTGAACTATTCAAATTTGTGTTGCTGAGTAAAGTGCACAGAAGAGCCTACTGATCTCTCATCTGAGTATATCCACTGTTCCCTACCACACAGAGAATTGTAGAATGATTAAGGTTTGAAAAGAGCTCTATGATTATCTAGTCCAACCATCCACTAATCTCCAGTACTGTCCATTAAAGTACCAGAGGGTATGGTTTATTTACTCTTTCCTTAGACAGTTCTAGAGTCAGTGACTCCACTGCTTCCCTGGGCAGCCTGTTCCAATGTTCCAATGCCTTACCATTCCTTCTGAGAAGAAATGTTTCCTAATATCCAACCTGAACCTCCCCTGGTGCAAGTCTCCCTTATGGAGACTTCCTCTTCAGACTGAGCAATCCCTGTTCCTTCAGCTGCTCCCCATAAGACTTGTGTTCCAGACTTCTCACAGCCTTGTTGCCCTTCTCTGAACACACTCCAGAGCCTTGATGTCATTCTTATAGTGAGGGGCCCAAATCTGAACACATTACTTCAGATGTAGCCTCACCAGAGCTGAGTACAGAGAGACGATCACATCTCTGGTTCTGTTGGCTATACTATTTCTGATACAAGCCATGATATCTTTGGTCCTCTTGGCCAATTGGGCACACTGACTGTTTTGTGAACGCCTATGATTATTAGTAGTCAGACATTCCAAGCAGATTCATCTCACTGATTTAAGCAACATTCCAGCTGTATAATTATGAGGAAGATGTGTCAAAGTCCATGTGCTAAAGTACCCTAGAATAACCTGTGTTTGCCTCTGATTATCTAGAAATTTGATCTTGCTCTAGAGTCTACAATCAAATTTCTTACACCACTGCAGTGTTATGCAAGTATGTTATACAAAATTCTCTTTGCCAAGAACTGTCCTTTTAAAAAGAAAATAGTTATCTCTGCAGAATACTGGTCATTTGTCCCTGTTAATTTTACATAATTTGGTTCTATTTAGGTTAAGATTTAATTTTTGAATCCAATTTTAATGATTAGCAATATAGCTTTTACTTGGTGAGTTCTTGAAATATTTCTTTGAGCATCTCAGGATATGTCTGGAACAGGAAATTTTGCAAGTACTTTCAAACAATCTATGGAAATAACAGGTATTGATTTTTCTTTATTGAGGAGGAAATCTCAAGTGCATTCCTGTGTGTTTGCAAGAATATGTTAGTAGGAGAAATACAGGAAAGTTGAGAAGTGAATGTTCAAAGAGAAATTCTGGGATTAACTTCAAAGGAAATGTAAATGTTCTCTTTGTTCTTCAGTAATGCATTTTGTGTAATTTGATGCATCTTTTAGTCAGATCCAAATAAGTAAGGGCTAAAAATGAGAACATATTTCATTTCTCTGGCAGCTCAAGTCACTTCTTTTGATCCCCAAGGTACTATCTGGATCTCTGAGCATTATAAATGACTTTGTATCTTTAGCCTGGAGTTAAACCTCCCCTCAGATATGAGTCAGCCATTCTTTTATTTATTTATGTATCTATTTATTTATATAAACTTAAATCCTGAAAGTGCTAAACTTAATTCAGCTAGAAAAAAATTGACACTATTTTTAACTTTGAAATATCTATATATGGGACACATGAGTGAATACAGAATTGAAAGTTAAAATGAAACTTATGTATCTAGATATGGCATGCATTGCTATTTTTACCGATTACTACATTGAATAACACTAAAAGTTAAAGTGATGCTGACTTGGGACTTTCATATAACAAACTCCTACAAATGTATATAATCACATCCTCATTCCTTGTACGGGATAAGTCAGAACATCTCACTCAAATTTAAGTAAAATCTTTCTTTGTTAAAGGGCAAAAATTCTTCACACTCATAACAGTAATAGGATCTTCCAGTAGAACAAGGTCCTGCACTGTAAATAGGTAGCTCCAAAAGTATTGCTTTCTATTTATTTCCATGAAAACTACAATGGATGGAGCACAACAACACTATTTGACAGAGCAAATTCTCAGCTACAAAACACTGTTTTTCTTCATAGCCACCACTTATAGCTGTGCATTTTCACCAGAGATGAACAAGACCCTACATGCCTTGCTCATTAAAATCTGTACCAGCAGAGGTGACTTGCTGTCACTTTGCCACTATTGTAATACACCATTCACACCTCACTGTGCTCACATCTGCTGTTTGGTCTCCAGAAATGTTTAGCAAACACTGATGAATATCAATGAGTGCGAAGTTTTCCAGATGGAGGAATTCAGTTCCACACCTTAGCTGCATAAGCACTTCCATGTCATATATCATTTTGCCAGTCTTCCCCTCTGCTGCTATCTGTCATGTGACAACAAATTGTAATTGGTGGGAAGGTTGAACTTCTACTACCATACCACAACCATCTGCCTCTGATGCTATGGGCTGGCATAAAATAGGAGGCATTACTTTTGGAGCAGCCCTTGTAAATAAACACATTTAGAGTCTAAAATACTACTGTTAACAGAAGTTGTAATCTTTATGCTTTGGAAACGTGCAAGAAGCATTATATTATGAAATATTGTAGTATTTTATATATTAAAGCATAAAAGTAAAAAGGTGTGGAATTTTCACCTAAAATTGTACAGAAAGCTGGTGACGTTTTCTGCCTTCCAGAGAGTTCTTCCTATTAAATCAAGCTTTGTACGTTCTTCAAATATATTTTCTATTGAGAATTCAATGATATGTGAGGATTTCATAGCTTTCCGTTTTGTTTTGAAGGAGTTATCCCCATCATCCTGATAATCCTGGAGATTAAAACTCACAAGAAGTGATGAGCAGGACACTTTCCTATCCATAGCAATAATGGGAAAAAATTATTTCTATAAGCCTTTAGGGGCTAAACAAATTTCTCTGGGAAATTCCTGCCTGAAAAGTGTAAAGCACCATCTTCAAAACCTGTTAATATGAAGTGAAATAAATAACACAAGTAAAAAGAGTTTATATATATGTGCTTTTTATGCATTTTTTTATTAATAACTGTAGTTCCATGTTAAGCGTATTTTGGACTTAAGGTCTGTGAAGATCATGAGACATCATCAATCTCCCTTCCAAAGAGTAGGATTTATTCCCATAGCTGGCAGAGCTGAATGGATTTAGCATGTGGTGCTTATAAAAACTCACTGTCTGTTATATGCTTGACACATGGCAATCACTTAAAATCTACTGGAAGTAGAGCATAAAATGTTCCTCTATATAGTGAGGGATGACAGTGTTGGAGCAGAGAACACTGCACTTATGAAGAAAGCCTATGGACACTGTCTTTCACATGCTGTTTTTCATCCTGCTGTGAGAGGCCTCACTGAGCGACGTGAGCTTGCAATGCTGGCACCGGGCAGACGAAGGGAAATCAGTCTGAGCTTCCAGTGCCCTATCAAACTGAAAACAGACAACTTCGATAGAAAAGAAGTCATGTTCACTTTCAGTGAATATGTCACTGCTGACTGCACCAGAAAATTATGATGACATGCGTATGTAGATACTGAATAAAAAGAAAAAAAGCAAGAGACAGAACACTTCTGGTACTAAGATGCCAAACATCAAGACTCTGCTTTGGAAACAGCAAACTAATAAACTGAACATGGCAGTCAATATCCTGACTTTCAAGCAGCTCTAGCTTTAAAGTGAGGATTTTGGGGAAAAATCCAGTGGTGCACATAGGGCTAATGGCCACAAAGATGACTGTGATAGTCCCTTTTGGCCTCGAATCCTATGAATACTAGGCCTAAATGTAAAGCCAACAGGAATAAAATTCTGAGTTCATTTTTTCTTTCCTACAGTTAATACAATCCAAACTCTTTCTAGCTTTTTAAATGCCTGAGGTAGACCATTGCATTGTTATTTACAGATTAGAGTTTGTTCACACTAAGGGAGGAAATTAATTCCCCAACCTCTTTCACTTAGTATCCTGCCAGCTTCCTTTTGTGTTATGACAGTGCTTACCTCCAGTGCATCCAGCTGGGGACAAGAGCACAGGGGGTGAAGGGGATAGGAATTCCTCAGGAGGCTCAGAGCTTGGTGTATGAATTTTCTTCTTTGCTTGACAAAGTGACATAAGCTTTTACAATGGGGTTTTCTGAAGGAATTTTGAAGTTGTTCATAATGAAATGTTGTTATTTCTGGTTTTTGTTTTTTTTTTTCTCTCCCTCTGTGTGTGACCTCTTCACAGCTACACTTTTCCCAAGATGTTCAATAGTTGTATTTTATGTGAAATATTTATGTTGGCTTATTGTCATGGTGTCACCTCATCAGAATAAATTTTCAAGAAGCACTTCACTAGGGTAAAGAAAGACCTCTATTCTAATATTACAAATTCAGAATTATGACCCTTTCTTCCAAGTGGGAATCTATATTCTTTTCAAACAAAATCTCCAGAAAAGTTGGAGCAAGACATCTGCATCCTGATATACACTCCCCTCAGGACATGGATGTCCTACTCTCCCTAGTTTTCAACTTCTGGCTCAGTTACTCCTTAAATACTGCATACAAACTGAAACTGTTCATCAAAAAAAGGCAAGTTCCCACTCTCCATCTCATCTCATGCCCAGCAGGGTACCTGAAGCATATGTACTGAAATTGCTTGAAAAAAGTTCCAGCATCTTGGTCTATCTCCTATATACGCTAATAATGCTTACTATAAAACAAGATTTGCTCAGAAAGAATCTGAGGAAGAGTAATTAATCCAAGTCTTGGAGTTAACAGCTGCAACCGTGATGTAACAAGAAGCAGCAGTTCTTTTCACTACAGGAGCAGAGAGAAGCTATATGTCATTTATGTAGAAGGAAGAGAAACAAAGTGTCCGTCATTGTCCCTGCTGGATTTGCAAATCCGTGAATGGGGTAAACCCTGACTTTAATGTATAGCTTGCTGCCAGATGAACAGCAGTGCAGTACTGCCATCTTCACTTACTCTTTCTTCTGTCTCTTTTATTTGTTTGCTAACCCAAATCACCACTGTTCACCTTCAGAGAGCAGGAAAACCTCTCAGGGTACAGACGCTCTGTTTGCACAGCGCTCAGCATGATCTTGACAGAAGCTGCAGAGCTCTTGCAGCACACGAGATTAACCTCAGTCATCAAATGCTTCCAGAAGGAAGGAGTATTTTGAGGGAACAGACTCCCATGATCCTGAGGGAATTCAGGATGTTTTTTCACAAGAATTGTCCAGTTTGTTGTATTGACAGTGTTTTTACCCTGGCTTGACAGTGCTGTATCCTTGTCACTCTCAGTTTAACCCCAGAAAATCCAGGGAATGAATTCTGAGTGCATTTTGTTGGTTGTTGTTTTTTTTTGTTTGTTGTGTTGTTGTGGTTTTTATTTTTATTATCTATTGTATTTTTATTAATTAGTTTTAATTCAAGAACTTTTATCTAAACAGACTTGTTCCATTTCATCTTTGAGATTTTCTGAGCATTTTCTCATGGTAAAAGACTTTTCTCCCTAATGTTTAGGGAACCAGCACCCAAAGTTCCATCTCTTTCTCTTCAGGGTTCTGTAACAGTTACATACATTCTTTTTCAGAATGCTTGAAGAGATTGAGTCCATATTCATGAAGACATTACTCACAGGGAGCCTTTCACTGCATGGTGAATAAGAGGCTAGATTTGTTCTTTTCCACTAACCCTCAACAGACAAATAGCCCTTACAAATCATAGGAAGCTGACATTTTGATTTTAAAAAATAAACCTTGTTTCTGTCTTATTAAGTGCTGCCTAAGCAGTCTATCAGCTGCTGAAAATGATTGAAGAGTGACAGTTCTCTCTTTTTAACTACTTTCCATAACTCTATGAAAGCTATGAAGGAAATCACTATTCAGCTACCTTAGGGGACTGCAGATCTGTTACCAAGCCTGGTAGCTTTGCTATTGAAGTGTTCTCTCTCCCTGTAGCTCTAATTACTGGCTTCTACTATCTACATGACTAGGTTGAAGGGAACACCAGTTCAAATGTGAAAGTCTCTTCCTGGCAGGTTTCAGCCCAAGAAGATTTTGAGAAAGCAACAACAAAAGTCTACAAGTCCAGCATGGAATTCAGATTTTCTGGAATATCTGTACAAAGTACTTTTGAGCTAGAGAGAACGATTCTGTAAATTCCATACGTATCAATGCCTTATTCTATTTACTACAATTCAGCAGAGAAACTCAGTTTCTCTGAGATTCTAGCCACAAGGTTTCTGGAAACTCATGAATCACTACAGCAATATACATTACCAATACTTTCTTAAAAATTCAGTCAGTCTGAATGTAATGTGCTGTCCTTACAGATGTTGTTATTAGCTTTATATTCTGCCACTTCTTATAGTCCTTATAATAGTGGAAGTCTGGGGATATAGGACAGTATATTTGCACAAAGTTCTCCTGCAAGTAATCTTTCCCAGAATGAATGGAAGACTAACTATAAGGCTCATTTCTTTCCTGTCCTTTATGACACTTCAGAAATGCAAAGACAAATTACAACAATTCACCTCAACAGCTGGTGAATTTAGCACTGATCTGCTTATAAAGTAGCAGCCCAATACAACTGTGGTACTTTACAAGCAGCTTATGCAAAAATGTTCACTGCCGTCATGAGACTGTGTCATTATCATATATCACTTCAAAAATGATGATGCACAGCCTCTGTTAGTTATTTTTTTTCATTTTAGAAGGAGCTTTTCTAAAACTTATTCATCAGTTTTCTTGTAACTATAGAATACAATTAGTTAAATCTAAAGATAGTAACATTGTAATTGTAATAAAGCTATGATTCTTCATGTCTGCTAAACAATTTCTCACACTGAGTACTAACAAAGTATAGAACATTAAACATTTTATCACAGTTCTTCATAGTAAGCAACTTCTTGCTCTTAAGATAAATACTATAAATATTGGAAACTGTTTTCTTCCTTTACAAAATCCAGGTATTGGGGAGTAAAGAATCCCAAATACACCATGCTAAAGTGCATAGTCTTTGCCAGAATTGGTGATCTTGACATAAAATACATGAAGAATTGATGTTGATTAGGAAAATACATCAAAAACTGTGCCCACTTCCGCAGTTAGGATCTGTGCTATCAGTTTTACAGTGTCTCCCTCACAACATACTAAGCAGAGAAACTGCATATGTTGATCAGCAGAGATAAGTTTCAGATAATTTTAGTGATTCATCTTGTTTTCAACTATCAGACAAGACCTGCTGATATAAAACCAATTATTTTCACAAGAACTTTTGATTATACTCTTATACTAAATTAGTATTTGTAGTGAAAACGCTAAGTCATGGCCTGAAGAAGTGATTGATCACCTGGTGAGAAGTCAGGGCCAACACAGGGGAGATCAGATGCATGCAATCAGGATCCGCCCCTTTACAGACCTCACTTAAGGGTTGGCAGTGGAGGTGATCTCTTGCTGGAGATCCCTACATACCTGTGATCTTCCAAAGGTAAGCAGATATTTTCTTCTTTTCTGTGGCTGCTGTGTTTGGGTGTGTTCTCATTTGCTGGAGCCAAAGACTTTGCCACCCTGCAATTATCACAGTATTTTTCATCCCTTTGTAGCATTACAGCATTGCTTTTCAACTAGGGCATAGTGTGTTTAGTCCTGCAAGTCAGCAGACAGGGTGGAGAAATTTTCTTCTTCTACATTAATCTATTAGATTTTGTGTTTGAAACATTGCATGTCAAGCTGATCTAAAGACAAACTGATATAATACGCTTATCTTCAAAAAAGCTGTGAAGAGGATGCAAACTAAGACTCAAGTACTTGTCTAAACCATGCTTTCCTTTATGACTTTTTCTTTCCGCACGCCTTCTCCAAGCCCCTAAAATTGCATTTGTCTTGTATGAACAACAATGAAAAACCAAACTGAAGCTGTTAGGCAAGTTCTACTTTTAAAGTCATTCTTACTCTTTATAAGCTATGCCTTGCTAATGGTGAATACTGGGAGCCTCAAGAAAGAACATCTCAATCTTGGAGTAAGCTGCAGGGGAACGTGTGTGGAGAAAAATGTTTATAAAACTTAAGATAAATAAAAACAGTGAATTGTTTCATAGTCTATTTCTATTTTTCAGTCTGAAGTTCTTCGGGTATTAGTATTTTAGGAGATTTTTTTCCAGTAATTCTGAATATACCTACAGTGGTAAACAACTTGCTGAAGTACACTGCCTGGACATTGACACACAGCAGCGTTGCATTGCCAAACTGTAGAGCTGTTCCTAGCCTGCTGTGGCCTGTGTTACAAGTAGTCTATCCATCTATCCCAGGAATGGTTTTGTTGTCAGAGTCTGGGAATGGCTACCTTATTGTGGCAGAAATGAGCACTTCATAGGAGAGATATGGGTTGTTTTGCACCTATTGGTCTCATTGCCACTTTGCCTCTCATACACGTGCACTTTTTTTTTTTTTTTTTAAGCACTCTCAAATTTAGAAGGAAGGTGGTGATTTCTTCTGCTTTGGCTTTCGTTTCTTTCACTTTTTTTCCTTAAAAATTTGCTGGTTACTTCAGCTGCAGCAGCACAAACTTCCCCACAGTAAACATAAACAAGAAAAGTGAATTTCAGCAGGCTAAAACATCCTAAAATAGGCTTCTGGTTATGTATTACTATTCTCCACGTATTTCCTCAATGAATTTAGCATTGCTATCTCCATGATTAGTCTCTGATAAATATTATCTTTTTTAGAAAATAAAAGCAATATTTATTTGTTCTGGTGCATAGTGATACATAGCTATCTTTCACTAACAAACTAGACTACCGGCTTCACTGGATAATTTAATTTTATTTACAAGGGAATAAAATTCTTCAGTGAGAATAACTAGCTGTGCCTTTAATTTTTGAAAGCGACGATGAAGTAGGCTTTCAGAGAACAAAGTAAATATTTACTGACAAGTTATATAAGGCAATTAATTCTATAGGAAGTGCACTTCCCCTTTTTTATGTAAGAGACTCATTGTTTCTGAAGAGGAGTTTTGCCAGAATAATGGCTGTACTACACACTTACATAAAAGCAGAGAATGATATTCATAAGTAGCCATCATAAGTAGTATGCAGCCATTCTTGCGTTCTGCTGTGGTAAATGTTTCCTAGACTGTACAGTACATATTAAAGAGTCCTAGTTAGCATACTGCATGAGGATCTACACATCACATGTGCTTACTGTATCAAAGCCTCAGAAATATTTCCTCCTTATAAGCTGGCAATTTTACTAACTCAAAGTATCAACACCTTATGGCTCTAAATCAATTTCCTCAGGGACAGTAGCATAGAATGGGTAAATATCTAAAAACAAAAATATGAAAAAGGCCAGCTCCATTTTGTTTTCTGCTGCTAACCATACCCCGGTATCCCTCTCCCCCAAGTTCTCTGCCTTTCTTCCACACAGGACAGCCCACAGTAGGCACTCAATCTCAAAAGTTACTACTGTCTTGTTTATGTAGCTGTACAGCTTCTTCCATGTGCAATTCAGGGTAATTAAGAGCAATTAGTTCCTGAAATAGCCCTACCCAGCTAAAATTACTCTTTATGAAGTTGTACTCAGTCAATGACCTGTTGCAGATAACTTAATTGAACAGAGATTGCAGCAGTCAGGAAGGCCCTTTTAAAATGATTGTCACAAGCACTGGGAAAAGAGGGCAAAGTGGAGTAATGGAAACTGAAAGCTCAATATTTACAAAAAAGAAGTGAGAAGTGCTCTCCTGAGGTTATTTTCAAACCTGGTCAGATTTGCTGAGGACCTCTGATATAGGATATTTTTCAGAGAGGGCATGTGGAGTGGTACAGCTTCTAGCACAGAAGCTCACAGGACGAGCAGGGATGATCTGATAAAACCCAGGCTGACGTCAAGGCTGCCTATGCTGTAGGCCTGAAGAATGCCTGGGAAAAGGCTCTTCCTTGTCTCTTGTTGGTTTGGGCTTGAGTTCTGCGCATACACATTCAGATGTGCAAGCCATAATTACATAAATGCTTCAATGCAGAAGTAAAACCTAACTTTTATTACTTCTAGAATCATAGGTAGCCAGCCTCGAGGATGAGTGCTGGGTCCTTGTTTGTTCAGTTTCACCTGTCTTTACTGTTACAAAGAGTAAATCTATATAATCTGGGATGTTCTTGCTCATGTAATTTCTTCCAGAAGATGCTGTATTCTTAGGAGACTGTAGGACACTCATGCTCATCAAAGAATAAGGTAGGAAATTGTATGGACTCTCTTCAGTAACATTTTCATAGTCTTGAGTTGTTTGAGGCAAAATCCTGAAACTTTCTTCAAGATAACCATGAGGTAATAATCTGAAGAACAACTCTGTAAAAGCCGAGGCAACACCTTACCTGATTTAGAGGGCTATTTGTGCTTAAAATTAAGCTCTAGATTCAAGGTTGACCTGGCTGTAAACTAAAGTCTGTAGTGTCTCAAACGACCAGAACCTTCGTCAATTCAATTTATGTGGTATTTATGAGCATGGCAGAATTGAGGGGGGTGTTGTTTTACAGAAGTATGCTACTTTAAGTTTTGTATTTAATTATGAAAATATTTCACTGTTTTATCCTGATAATATCACTCACAGTAGAGCTCTTCCAATTCCGAAGAATTGTACAGAGAGACAGATTTTTAGGTTTAAGAACTACATTTGCAACGAAGGAGAACTTGTTACTTTTTTCCATTTTTTTTTCTACTGAAGCATACTATTTTACAATTATTTTAGTTTTGTGAAAGCAAGAATGTATTTATTGGAAATGCAAAGATGTTATGATGCTGGACTCTCAAAATAAAATTGAGAGATCTTTGTTGTGATTGAACAAAAATAACATTCTTTTGCTTATTGTTGTTAGCTGTAGAGCTCAATAATGGGGATAAACCATAGGAAGAAGCTCAAAACCTGTTATGGAAAATAAATCACAATTAAATCTTCCATAACTTTATACCCCTCTGGATAACATAAGTTATTACAAACTAAAATTCTCAGATATGGTACCTGGTATGTATACCACTGTACATTCTATTTTTACATGAGTCCCAGGGTAAGTTGTTCTAAGATTTATGTCAGTGTCAGATTTTTCCCAGCTATGAGACTAAATTTTTTTTTTTTAATTTCTTATGGGAAGTTGATAAGGAATCATCACTGAGGACAAGCTGAAGTGAAACTACAGCTCTCCAGGTCCAAATTTTCCTGCTAAGCTCTATTTTATAGGAACATAGAATCATTATGTTTAATGAAAAAAAAAAAAAGTCATTAAACCTAAAATGGAAACCCAGTCAACCCTTCATTGCCTTTCACATTGTTCACAGAGAGTGTCCTAGACTAAGAAGAGAAAAAGACAATAACTATTTTTAATTATTATTTTGATCTGTACTTGTTAAAAGTGTACTGTTGTCTCTCAAAGAAACATGAGTGATCAAATTCAGCAAGGATGTTGAATTTTTCTATAAAAGAAATTGCAGTGCTTCCTCAGAAACAGGAAGGTACTAAGAAGATTGAAATCATTTCATTGTTAATCCTTGGAAGG
Source organism: Lagopus muta (assembly GCF_023343835.1). Classification (NCBI taxonomy): domain Eukaryota; kingdom Metazoa; phylum Chordata; class Aves; order Galliformes; family Phasianidae; genus Lagopus; species Lagopus muta. The sequence goes on from NC_064434.1 coordinate 73,603,598, forward strand.
ACAGGTAAATGTCTGGAAAATGACTTTAATGAGGTGAGAAAATGCAGTACAAGCTCTCCCCCCCTCAAAAAGGCAAACAGAAATAAAACACAGGATATTTTTGTTCCAGGTTTAATTAAAAAAAAAAAAAGAAAAACTCTTTGTAAATACAAAGGTTTCTTTTACCTAATGGTAATCTGTAAACACTGCAATGAATTAACCAATTAACCAAACTTTAAAGAAAAAGATATAATAACAAATCAGAGCAACTTTTTGGTAATGGATTTATTTCAGCTTAAATGTAGGCTCAGACATATCAGGCTCAGACTTGTGTCACTGTCAACTAGATCAATCTACCCCCATGATTGGGGGCAGTAGGCCCCTGGGCCCCTCCAGCCCCACAAAATGGGAAGGAAAAGGCAAAAAGGGTAGGGAGATGGGAGCTAGGCTCAAGCAAGTGGGGGGGAAAAAAAAAACGAACAGTGGCAATGATCTATGGAGGAAAAATTATTTTACTAACTATGATATTGGAATGCAAGGTAATACAGTACAATCTAATTGAAATTGAGACTGATAAATCAAATAAAATAAGAGAGAGAGTGATCTCCTGAAAAGTTCCTGAGACTGATCAAACCTGAAGAGCTTGGTACGGCTAGGAAAGCACGCACCAACACCCCCTGCAAGTAGTAAGAGACCGCACAACCAGGAAGGGCCAAATCCCATGACTTCCACAACGATGTACAGAGACAGGTACCTGGAACTGAGCATTAACAGTTTAACTCCAGTGCACTACGTGATGTTATGATGTGGAATACCAAAAATCACAAAACCATGACAACCTCTTAGTTCTCTGTTGGCAGTGACAACTTTAGTCAGTTACAGTTTGTAGTTTGCTGTATTTTGTTGTTTTTGTTTGTTTTTTCTATAGGGGAATAAAAGACGGGAAGAAACAGTGAACACAAGAGGGATATTTCATGGGTGAAAATGAGTTAGTTTTCATTTTTGGTTAGTACTTTTTTTTTTTTAAAAAAAAAAAACCATTCCAGAAGCAAGACTTGCACGCAAATTCATAATGTCCTTTGCTTTCATTTTATTTTGAAGCACAGATTCTTTAAATGTGATTTTCAATCAACTGAGATTTTGCACAGTCTGACTTTAGATTCATAAAATGTATCTTACATGAAGTAGCTGCATCAGTAACCTGCAACACTTTCACTCCAGTGAAACAGCCCTTTATAATATCTTTATCCTTGTGTATGTTTGGCATCAGTGAAATGTATTTGTAAAGCAGAATGTCATAACATGTTATTTTGATTCTGAAACTGAGCGTTTGTGAAAGGGCACAGATAATGGGATCTTCAATGAAAGGAGAGGAGCACAAATTGAGTATACCAAAATGCTAAGTCAGGAGACAAAACTCTGCTTGGGATATGATTGTGTAAAAACTGAACTGACAAAATACTAGAGCATATTCAATGCTTGTAGTTTCATATCCTCACAGACATGAGGAGACAAAATCTGCTTTCTGTTCACCTCATTTTCATCCTGGCTTCTCTGAGATTAGTCACAATAGTGTATGTTTCAGTGTAAAATGTTCAACATCTTACTCTCCCTCCTGATACTAGGTTTTAATTAAGTGCTTATGGTTTGAGCAATGCCGAAATACAATAACGATATCATTTCAGTTGAAAAAAAGAACACCAAAAACTTCGTGATAGTCAAGGCCAACCATGACAACTAGTACTAAAAGGTACACTTTGCCTTCTTAAATTTATCAAGATGCCCAGCACTGATTTTATTCTTCCATCTTGAACCCTTTGTCTTCTGTTATTACCACCTATTTCTCAGACAGGTTGTTTGAAACACAGCTCTCAATTTTCAACTTTAAACAATTTCTCCAGGTGTTTTATTCGGTGATCTTTTTCTTAAAGCCTAAAAATAATGTTTTCTATGCTATGCTCAGAACAGACAACAATAATCTTTTTGTTTACTGAAGTGATCTCATGGGGAATCCTCACATGAACTTCAAAATCAAATCTCTTTTAAGCAGTTTGCCCTAGATGCCATCCTGTACTTCATTCTCACTTGTATTATCATATTATTTTATCTATTTTTTTTTTCACTTTACCTTTCACTGAAACCTTTTTTAAAATGCTCTTCCAAACTATTCCAAATTATCCAAAATTTATTAAGACACAATATTTTCCTGTATTTCCAATTTCCTAAAAACTTTTCTGTTGTTCTTGTTCTTTTAAATTTTTAACTATGAATTAAAATTCATTTGTAGACGTTACTGAAGGTTTACAATTCCCTCCCCTCCCTTTTTTTTTTTTTTTTTTTTTTTTTAGCAAGAATTGACATGTTTAGACTATAGAATGTGTTTACCATTGAAACTTCTCCACAGCTCAGTAGGTTTTCTTCAAAACTCTTTTCAGTGTGCGTTCTTTAGGAAGCCCTAACTATTCTTGTTTAAGGCAGAATGAATTGTTAGTGAGAACAACTAAACTATATTGCCTTAAAGCTTAAATGTATCAAGTACTTTATAGTTTGTGTAGTTTTCTTCAATTATTTCACTTTATCGCATAACAGTAAAAGGTCATTTTACTGCAAAGTGCTCTCTAAAATATTCATAATTTACTGTTTATAGTTTTTTAAAATTTCAAACAAAAGTGAATGTGCAATTTGTGTGTACATTTATTCCTTGAATTTTGAGTCATAAGATTCATTAAGTAATCCATTTTTTATTATGAATTTTGGTATTGAATTTACTTCTGTCTTGGTCTTCTTCCTGGCTTTTTAAAAATACTGCTTAGTGGTGTAATACATGATGTGCTAGCTAATGATCTAAAGTGATCAGGTAACCCACATGGATGCTATCTTTAAGTACTTCTTTCCTTCTTAGCTCAAGATATTTCTACTATTTTTGTGGTGGTTTTTTTGTTGTTGTTGTTGTACCAGCGATTAAATACAATTGCCCTCCTGTAGTAAACAGTCTACGTTGTACCTTGCAAGATCTTTCTCTAACACTTCTGCAAGAAACTTTTCCCATTTCTTTTCTGCCACTTTATAAGTCCTAATGTATTGTACATATTAAGATTAATATTATTTAATGACTTATATTTTCCAGTTTTCTAAATATCAACCTCTACAATGGCAGTCATGTCTATCTACGTGTTTTGATAGCTATCCTCCACTCACCTTTAAAACATACAGTCACTAGAAATAAGTAGCCAACATCATCTGAACCTAAGATTCAAGGCTGGGTGGAGGGAATGAAACATGGGGAAGCCAATTGCAATATAGTGATGAGGGATGAGGCAAACTTGGAAATATTGCTGTAGATGGCTGATAGAACTGGAAAGATGAATTTATGATGTGGTCATATCACTAAAATCTGCATTTCTGTTGCTGTGAAGTGATCCATGGTGTGACCCATCATGCCTGGTAGGCACTTATACTGGCCACAAATCAGTCTGGTAGCTGCTGTTCTACTCATTCCTAACACTGGAAATATCACATAATTTGTGATAACTGCATTTGGGTTCTCATCAGAATACAAAAATAAATTCAGCTAATGTGTATTAATAAAACCTAAAGTCTTTAATGTTGTAAACACTGAATAAGCTAGTTAATGTTTTCAAATGCCATGAGTCGGTCAGCATGTGTCAGGAGGAAAAACAGTAACTCTAGTGTATTTATACACTTCTTATGTGCCTGAATAATTCCATTCTTTTCCATACGTTTTCTTCAGAGGTGACAGTTTTGAGCCTAAGCCTGCTGTTCAAAATAAGTTGATTTTGTGCTCTGTTTAGGATTTCAGGTGAGGCTGGCATACACGCGTATGTGGTTACATTACTGCCAGATTTCAGTGTAAACAAAGATAAAGGTTTTTTTTTTTAACTTTTCTGTTCCACTCTAGATGAATAAGATATGAATTTTTCAAACTCCTCTAGTGGTGCACATAGCGGCAGAAAAATAAAGACCTACACTGCAAGATGCAAAGGTTCAGACTTGAGGCTTGGACTGGCATCAGATTTTTATTCCATGCTGGGGGTACATCAGGTTCCACACTGTGGTTTCAGTGCATCTGGGGGAAATCTTAACCATATTACTGCCTTGTTATATTATCTAAGTAAAGTAGTTTACACTTTACAGCATTTAAAAGTTTTTTTTTTTTTAACCTTGTTCTGATGTAATTTTTACCATAAATAACAAATCTATATTCCTGACAAAAGCTAATGAAAACCATTGCAAGCTTCACATTTCCCTGATTAGACACTTCACAGTTTTCCCTGTTCTTTTTGTGGTAGTAGGCAGCTGTCCTCGGGAAGTCATTTACTCTAAATGGTGAACACTACTGTGACTCTATGAAGGAGGGTGTTCTGGATCCAACCTGTGTTCTCAGGACAATTCATGCATTTCATATTGGACAGCGTAAGAGGCCTTGAAGCTCATCTCTTATCTAGTCAGCAGTGTACACTGGTTTCAGATGGTATAAAATGCAGGAAAGTACTGTTTTCGGCTTGCTAATTAGGCTGTTTATTTTGTCCTCTCACTTTGCTTCAGGCCCTTTGGAAAAGAAGTTTTAGAATGAATTAAGTTGGAAGAGACCTTAAAAACCAACTAGTTTGAAAACCTGCACTGTAGGCTAGATCAGGTTGTAAAAAGCCCCATCAAACCTGACCTTAAATATTGTCAGGAGTGGCAGATCCATAGCTTCTGTGGACAACCTGTTCCAGTGCCTCACTATGCCCATAGCAAAGAATTTCTTCCTAATGTCTGATCAAATCGTACTGTCTTCTTGTTTAAAAATGTTGTCCCTTGTCCTATCACTACGCTTCCTGATAGAGTCCATCCCCATCTTTCCTGCTGGCCCTCTTTAGGAGCTTGAAGGATGCTATAATTTATCCCCAGTCATCTTTTGTCTGTGTTGAACAACCTCTTCTCTTTCTGTTGGAGAAGTAAAGTACTTCCTTCTAGAAAATAATACAGTTTTGCTGTTAGTAGGATCAAACAGTCAATTCATTTCATCTAATTTTAAGAAACCAGATTATAAACATTGGATTTACTAGATTTAGGTCTTCAGGCTTATGTAGACTTTTGTGGCATCAATGTGCAGAAAAATATGCACTGTGGCCTGAGCCGGCAACTAGCTTTTGAGAAGGAGCTGTAAGAAAACTGTTGGTGAGAGACTGTTCTGCAGGTGTAACTAAGCATCCATGCTTTCTGTCAATGTCCTTGCTTATCCTGATACAAGACTATTGTCTCGTACTGTTGTATATACAGCCATGGTACTAAAGGGTTGCATGGTCATTGTGCCAGGCAGATGTCGCTGGTGTCTGCTGAGCATAATACCAGGGTGTATGCTCTATCAGCCTGCTGCTACTGCTAATGAGTACTTGGTGGAGACTCTACTGGCTGGCTGCCAATAACTAGTAACTACTAGTACTCTACTAATAGTATGAGTATCTCTCTATTAAATTAATGTACATTAACTCAGCACCGTGTACTTTCCTCAGGATCAGTAAACTTTACACAGAAGCGCTAGCGCTTTTGTATTACACACCATCAAACTTCTGGAATTACATCACCTTGGGATCAAGTGCTTAAATTTTTATTTTGTATCTTACCACACAAATAGAAATGGTTATGACAAGAGTTCTCCTAACAGGATTTTACAAGTTGGAGTCACCAGCAGCAGGAAATCACTGATATTTTTTCAGATTCTTGTGTAACTGGAGGTACTGATATGTCTTTCCCTGCCATAAAAAAAGCAACAATACAGTCCAGAAGACCACAGATATGTAATGCATGACTCTGGAAAGGACCCTGCCTTCCATGAAGATCCGATCAAGTCTGCTAAACCAGCTGCATACTTTCCTGACCTCAAGTCTCTCCCTGGTACAAAAGCAATCTGAATGTCTATCAGAAAGGATCAATCCTATGACTTTGTTTGCCTTTCACGTTTTTTGGAAGCAGCTAAGAAGGGGGCCAAGTCATGGTGTGTATGTAGCATTGGGCCCATTAAAGCAGCTGTTCTGACTCAAAATTTATTGTCCGCATTGCTGTTCTATGGAAGCTAGGCTCAGTTTGACTGAGTGAAATGTGTGAGAAAATGCTGGATCTTGAGCCGTACAAGTATTAGTAGGAAGTCATGCAGTTGCGGCCATTGGATCTGTAGCATTTAGCATCTCTAGGATTCAAGATAAGCCCCCTGACATGAAGAACTTAAAAAAAAAAAAAAAAAAAAAAAAAAAAAAAAAAAAGGCAATGGAAAAAAGGCTTTAAAGGGATCCTAAGGAGGGCAACTTAACAAAAGCAAGTCTTAGAGCTGTTCCGTGATGGAGGCTGTGGGGACGGCTGATCTCTGGTGAGATCTTTTGTCAAGTCTGAGGAGCAGATCTGTGGTTAGCCTGGCACCATGTTGGCCTTCTATTGCATGTGTTAGCCAATGAGTAACTGCTCTTTCTCTGTGCTGTATACAGCCTGTTTGCAAAGTATCCTTGCATATGGTAAAAGATGCCTGTTCTAAGGTGACTCATGAGGGAGGGTAATTTATGCTATTGGTTTAAAGATTCCTGTTGACTTCAGTGTTTGCACTTCACTATAAATGTTTTAATTATTTGATAAAACATGATTAGAAGGGAATGCAAAGGGAGTCAGTGGAAGAGGACAGAAATGGAGAGGAAGGGAGGAAAGCAAGGCAAAAGTATTTCCTCTGAACCTCATTTGAAGCACAAGTCAATGGTGCAATAAGAGTGCGTCCATCATGACCAGAATGTGCCCATACCTGAGCAGGAGAGGGTTGCTGAGAGATGGTGCTCCGTAGACAACCCTAATGTGGGGCTGCAATTCAATCCCTTTGGCACGGTGGGTGCACTGGCTCCTTCAAATTCATTCTCTCCTGATTTGCTCACCAAGATTGAGAATGAAGAACAAAAAGTAAGAAACAGGATATGAAGTTTCCTTTGTTTCTTAGAATTGTGTCATAGATGAAACATTTAATTATACACCAATCAAAATAAATCCCACATGTAATGAATATGAGTGCATTTTCTTTTACTGTCAAATAAAATTTTTTGTGTAATATAGCACAAAACAAATAGCTCAGTTTCTTTTACTACAAGCCTCCATGGAGCGTGGAAAATTCCAGATACATCTCATTAGCTTTTCTGCATATATGTCTGTAATTATGAAGTGCTATCATTGATCATTTTCTTTTTTCAAATTATTTTATAACGTAGAAAGATTTGATTGACAAAAAGTACAAAAGGAACAATTTGCTTAGACTTCATAGATATTTCCAACACTTTGGCTGATGTCCATCAAGATCATTAAAATCAATTAAGCAGTTAAGTATAGGACATCTATTGTTCTGTCAGAGAATCAATAGACCCTTTCAAATCTCCCATAATTTTGGGGATAACAGCTGACAATTTAAAGAATTACACTTTCATAGAAGCATAGGTTCTATCTCTGCATACAATGACTTTGCTAGGTTTATTTGTCTCTTTAAAGGTAAACTTTTTTTTGCGATTGGAAATATAATGTGATCTCTAAGATAGACATTCAGTCTACATTCCAGGTCTAGTATGATGAATAAGCTGTATGAAAACTGAAGTATATCTGATTGCCTTACTCCAATCAATTTCATTATAATTGCTAAATATTTAGTCCACTAACGGTGGGCCATTTGTAGCTGCAACTATATTTAGAAAAAAAGAAAAAAGAAATGTTTTTATCCAAATAAGAAAGATATGCCCCACATCATAGCTATGTGGCTGAATCACTCAGTTTCAGTCATTGCAGCAGCTGAAGCAGGATCTCTGAGGAAAGACAGACTGACAAAACACACAGGGCCCAGAATATACATTACTGTAATAGTAACATAGAAATAGGTTTAACCTATTTGGTGAGATAGAATTATTTCATATGAATTATGTCTCCATTCAGGAACCACAAATTCAGAGTTAGGGCAGCATTTGCTCCTATATGCGTAGCACCTCACAAGTAGGACTGATAGCACTTAGAGGCATCAGTGGTGTTGATTGGTAAGTGTTAAATGACTCTTGTGCTTTTTGTTATTTAACAGCAGTGGCTGGGCATTTGAGGAACTGGTGCTAATCATGCTGGAAACAAAGGATTACTGAATAACATTACCAGGAAACTTCTTTATAATTGAGTTTAATACTGATGGAGTGGAAAAGGAATTTCTTAAAGTCAGTATCTACAGTTATGTTCAAATCTAATCTGTGGTCAAAGAGGAAGCATGCTATTCATACAGGTATCAAAGAGTGTAATTGAAAATGAAAAAGTTTTTGATCTCAAGTAGTTCTTGCTGAAAAAGAAAGAGTAATAACAGGAAGAAAGCATAATAGTAAATTTGTATACAAATGTCCTGCACATGCTACTCTTTTCCTTGGGGTTATGTTCTCTTTTTCTCTATTCCAGCTGTGGTGGTTTTTTTTTTGTAAGTCATCAGCATCCTCACCATGAGGAAGAACTTGTTCATATTGATGGTTGCACCTCACTTGGGGTTCTTCTTATATGCTTACTAACGTGCACCTTGATCTTTCTTCATCAATCTTCAGCTCCGTGTCACATCCATATTAATTATATGTGGTGCCTTTTATATATGGTAAGTACAGTTTCTTTGTTCTTTCTGACCTCTAGTTTTTACAGCACCAGGGCTCTATTTCTTTGTTTGGTGAGGAGTTGATATCCACAAGGCAACCAGTGTCAGGTTGTGCTCTCCCTCTTGTATTTGGTTCCCACTCTCCTCTGCATTTGGTGTCCCCCATTCTCGAGGCCTGCTCTATCGCATCAGACTTGTATTTCTCTGAGGGGTGTTATTAGGATAGAGACATAAAATCATGTTAGTAGAGCGCAAAGACAAGCTTAACAAATTACTCAGACACTTGGTAGTTAGCAAAATGTTACAACTAAGCCACACTAAAAGAAAGTTGCCAGCTAGTTCAGACAGAACAAACTGGTAGTCCTCAAACCTGAGGACTTGCAAACTCAATACAAAGCTTATGGCCCTTTCAACAAGGTAATGCTTTAAGTTATGTGTAAGTCTAGCAGTATATCGTCTAAAGCTAGCAATTTGTTCATCTGACAAGATGTTTAGATCAATACTAATATATGGTCTGCCTTCGGTGAGAAATAATAACCTGCTTTTTTCTACTGAAAAGTCAAATTAAATTTGTTTCCGCATTCAGTAGGTGGGCTCTTAAGCACTTATTACAGTGTAACATAAACTGTAATAGAAGGTGTCCACAGTAAAATAACAAATAAAATATCATTAATGTATATAATTTCATTATGTAATGTGAGAGTAAGACTAAACATAAGCATAGTAGATTTCATAATCCATATTGCCATATATATTTACTCTATCATTGAAAGCATAAGAGTAATTGGATAACACTTTATTTGTTACTTTAAGAGGAAGTGCTAAATTTCTATAGTGGCAATGTTAATGAAGATACTCCGAATTATGCTGTTCTTCTCCTAAATTAGAAAACTATTCCTGCTTCTCTTTGTTGCTTATATTAACAAAAACATACCTGCCCTGGCCGCATTTTTCCCTTCTATGAGCAGCAGCAGGATCCCACCACCCTTATGAAGCAGAGGCTCAGAGATGCTGCATTCCTTGTGCTGTGCCATCAGCTCTGGCTGCCAGCATGCCCTCTGATGGCTTTCTTTAATCCTCTTTCTTGCATAGGTGGGGACCAGATACATTTCTGAAAATAGTGTGATGCTGTCAAAGTGAGAGGTTGGAGTTTATAAATAAACATCCTGCAGCTATTTGGCTTGCTAGAAAGAAGCAAAATGTTAACAGCTGAAATTCCACTGTGAAAATGTTCTTCAGCATCAGTCTTTTTTTCCCCTATCCTCTCATGTGCTTCAAGAACAAGGGCAAGTTTGACTCTGACAAACTGTTGACTGTCATATGTGCTAGCTATCAGATTTCACTACCACTGCTTTCTGTCCTAGCAGTGGTATTCCTAAATATGTATGAAGAACATGTCCTTCATCAGAAAGCAATAATCAATATCAGTAAAGGAACAAACAACCTAAGGTATTTCTGTGGTCCACAGTGTCTTTCCACTCTACCTCAGCACCCTTTGAAGTCCTCTTATACGTCTGGGAAATTTTATAGCCATGTGATAGCAGGGAAGGAGAAAAGCATTTGCCAAAAGGCTTAAATACTTCAGAATCAGCAGCAACTATGGTGTTCTCCATATGGCCTTCACTTGAAGCACTTGAAATTAGAAAGGTGTGAGAAAATATTCCCAGGGAAAAGAGGAGCTTTGGCAAGAAAATATTCTCTTAATACTCATGAATTAGAATCATTTATTTTTTGTGTGCAACACAGCACTGATGAAAAATGAAATGCTACATTGTCTCCTTTTTGTCTATGGAGTAAATATTAGAAGGGCTGCTTTGGAGTTAAACTGTCTGATATTTCTTCAGTTCTTACATTTTGGCATTTCAAATTGCACTATATTTTCTTCATAGAACCCATGGAAAGAGCACCTGCAGGTGGAAATCCATGTAGAGAGAAATACCTGCATATCTGTTCTATTGACATGTTTCTAACAAAACCAAAAGGATGTGGCCAAATGCCTGCAGCAAGTGTGGGATTCTGCTTTGCTACAGTGAAATTATATATAGTGCCACATCTGAACTGGGCAACAATTAGCTGAATATATATATCTGAAAGATACACATTTTTATATCTCTAAGTGGCTACTGTGGTTTTCAGTGTTAAATTTTGGTTATTCTGCTGTTTCTTATTTTTCTAAGCTTAAATTTCTTCCAGCTCTTTATCGTTCTCCTTGCTAAATTAGAAATATGACATCTTATGTTATAGAGTACATATTACATCCTTTCATTTCTGTGCAGTTTGTTCTATCTAAACCATTGGCTAATCCTGATTCTGCATATATATAATCTCTCACATAACAGCCGACTAGTGTTTTAATTAACCATCTTGTTGGCACAATCATCTCCATTCGTCTTTATATTACTGTCAGATGACAGGTCCTCAAAAAATCTATTAGATTTTTAGATGTTCTTTAAAGAATTGAGTTCAATAAATGTAATGTGGTACACATAAATGAGTAAATGACAATGTTATATACAAGTTCCTTATTTTTGAAGTACTGTAGTTACATTCTAAAAAATCTTTAAACAGAGCAAAACTGAAGCAAAAAAGTACTCCCTGTTTAATTGCATTTCCTCTGCTGTGCTGTTTTTTTTTTTTTCCTTTTTCTTGAAAAGTGCTTCCAAAAGAGCTCCCCAGAATATTTCAGAGCAAAGATTTATAATAGAGAAGATAATGGTAAATGATAGCAAACTTGCATATTGTATTTGACTGTTCTGCAGTAAATAGGGAACACATTATAAAATCTCAATGTAGAGTATCTCTTATGTGAGATTTCTGTTTCTCCATTTTAAAAAATCATATTGTTGTTACACAGAAATTTTTTTTTCCCATTTTTATACACAACCACCTCCTAAACAAAATCTGGATATCTGCATATTGTAACTTCTCGAACTTTTCATTAAGTAAAAGCACAGTGTATAATTCTTATGGGAAGAAATTCTGCCTTTCAAATGAACTTCATCTTTGAAAGCATTTTACCTTCTCATGCAACTTAAAAAGAAACAAAGAAAGAGATAATAAATGGCTATAAGTGCTCGTTAGCTCAAAGTCAAAAGGAATACATAATTTTCATATATATATATATAATATTTACCCAAGTCCAGTTTCGACAAAAGCTTTGTTTGTATAATCATTTCAAACCAGGTTCTCCATCTTTACTCTGCTTTCCTAATAATGCTAATGGAATGGGCTGAGTTTCTGGATGGAGCAAAGCAGAAGTGCAGCAGGTTTTAGCAACAGATGCAACTCTCTTACAGTTTGTCAGTGTGCTTATATTGTCATTTTCTTAAGTTAACTCCTTATGCAGTGGGAACAGTTAATTTAGATTCTAGCCTTCTCCAATTTTTTTTACATCAGTGCAGGCTCTGAGCGCAGACCGGCCTAATATGTTCAGGTAATGCAAACAGATGGGTTCTTTGCATTATACTGCCATCAGTATGATTTATCACAGCCACTCCCAGAATAAGACATTAGATTTACTATATATTCCCTCAAGGACCAAGTTTTAGAGCTTAAAGTGGGGAGCAGAGTTGATGAAGAGATGAAGGCGGTAAGCCTTTCTACGATCATCAAGTTGATTTTTATGTCCTTCTGGTGCCGAGCCATGGGTACATAAAGTTAGGCTGAAAGCAAGCTTTTCATGAAAACATTTCAAAAGCTCTTCTACACAGCAATACATCCTCCTTTCTAAAACACAAAAATGCCAAATGCTAAGTACTTACTACCTCAGCTACACTGCACCCTGTTAATGCATTAACACAGGAGTTCTGTTGACTACTCCTCTCCTTGTCATATATATCACAACAATGAATCAACTCAGGGTCAGAATATTAGCATTATGTTCATGTGGTCTGAAAAAACTGTAAATTGTCTTTCACCTATGCTCTCCCAAATAACAAACGAAAACAAACCTCAAAGCAAAACCAAAGCAAAACTGGAGAAAATGCTTCTTTTAACTATTTCTGGACTAATTCTAATTTTTTACAATAATTTCTTACAGAAAAATTGTTTCCACGTGTATGATGTAATCAGGTGTCTGCCATCTGCCACATGAAACTGCATCGTGCTGAGATATTTCTGCCTGCTGGTGGGAGAAGTAAGGGACTGAGTCAGTAAGAGGCAGCCACCTACACCTGCACTTAAGGGAGAATAATTTACATCTTAAGATATCAACACCAGACTTTCCAAACAAACAAACCGATAGTTCACTTTCTTATCTGCACATTTAGACATGACAGTTCCCTGTAACTCACTTGCAGTGTTTTGTTTTGTGTGTTCATTTCATCGCATTGGTGTTACATTTAAGGATTTTTTCATGCAGATGTACACAACAGAACTGTGAAGGTGCAGAGATTGTCAGACACAAAGTATGAAACTACTGCAGAAGCAAGCAGATGAAACATCATGAAATATTTCTGAACAATACACAGCTCAATTCTCTACCCTTATTTTGCTTTCTCTATGCCCTTAGCTTAATGTCAGTTTTCCACTAGAGAAGTCAAAAAAATGTATTCTGTTATGCTTACCTTTTTTGTGGTACATTCCAGCTAGCTACAACCTTCAACTACTGGACCTACAAGTTAAGTATATTATGGAGTTGGATGCATCTGGCCGTATGAATCTGTAAACCAAGAATATATTGTGTTAAAGGAATAAAAAAAAAAGCCAAAACATGCACTTTCTGCTGGGGGTGGTTTTGCTGACTTACTTGAGTTGGTTGCTGTGAGTAATGATAGCACCTTAAGAATTTAAGAAACAGTAAACTAAAATTTCTCATCACTTTCATTTTTATGAAAAAAAAAATAATGTTTTAAAACCAGTAAAATTAAAATGTATGCAAGTAACTTTAGTAAGGGTTCATGCTTTCTATCATTGTACTTGAATTATGGTTATGTAAAGATATATATGCTGCGATATGTCTCTTAAGAAGTACTTCATAAAGAGATTGGAAAAAGTAGAAAGTTACAGAATTACTAGAGAAGGATGTGCTGCAGATTTCAGCAAAGAGAAAATTACTGTAGGAACAGGTGACTAAATTCTCTATTTGTCATGAATACTGTTATCATTAGCAAAGATTAAAAAAAGAAGAAAGCAAACAAATAAATGAAAGATGAAGATAGGAATGATTTCCACAAATATGTTTGGAATTCTAGAAAATAGATATTTCAAAAGAAATAAGCCTCCTCTTAAGAGTTAATAATAATTTAAACTTGGCAATGTGTCCATAAATACAAACCGTCACCCTAAGTTCTGATTTCCACTAGTAAACTTCTAGATAGTGTTAATTTCAAACCCAGAAAACTTGTTTCAAAAAATAGATAGGCAGACATTCACCTGGAATATTGTATATTTTATAATAGGAATGGCTTTCTGACTCATATATTTAAATTGAATAAGGAAAACTTATCCCTTCCCCATGAGGCTCTCTGTATTAAATCTTGTGTATTGCAGTGTCTACACTGCAAGTGGTAAGTCAGTCAAAACAGGGGATTATCATCTCTAGCCATTTTCTCTCACATTTTTCAATTGTTTTTGTACTCCTGCTTTCTTACATATCTGTATAATATGTGAAAATAAGCCTTTTGATACTCTCAAGATTATTTTGCGATTCTTCATTTACTGAATTTCACATATCTGGATGAAAAATATTCTTTATGCATGTCTTTAGCTTGTTTTTAGCATTTCATATTTCCCTGAAAAATTACGATGATTAAAGTCATATCTAATATTAACAGGAACAAATAAATTTTTAAAAATAAGATGACAGAGTGGAGCTTTATAGTATAACATTAATAATGTCTTAGTTCAAATCTACATGTCGCAATGATTAAAAATAGAGCCAGATCCTACAACTGTATTCATATTTGCACTGATAGTCTCAAAGACAGACATGGAAACACACAGTGTAGGAAAAGCATCAGAATGTTGTAAGCATCCAAGGAAATATTTATCCTTTAAATGAAACATGGATAAATAAGTGCTGAAGAATGATGCTCAAAAATTCCATACTTTCAACCTAAATATTGGAGGTGCTTATAACTCTCTGTTTCTAGGATTACTGTCTTGTACCAGACTGATTGGTGTTGCCCTGAATGAAATTTCCCCAAGTGAGAGGATGCAAAAAATTCATTTTGAAATATTTTCCCATATCAATATTGAGATAACATCTGTTTCTCATGAGATCAGGCTACTCTCTGCTTCAATCCACCTCTAAAAGGGCTTAGTAAATCCAGTAAATGTCATAAATGTCTTCTTGATATTCTTTGTTTTCGTATTTCAGAAGATTATGGCATCTAGTTAGGAAATATAAAAAAGTAGCATGTAACAGTAAAAGCATTCGTGTCTTCCACCTCACACATTTTGAATTCTCTATATCACCAGTATGTTGAGATTGTTCGTTAACACATAGTTAAACTGTGAATGTGGTTCATATACATGGTTTGGGTCTTGATTTCCTGCTTGGCAAGGCTAGTGTTACGTGTGTACACATAGGATTCACTTACCATAAGTGGACTACACTGCCAAACTCAGGTCTCGGTGTAGATGAATTTGTGTGTATGTTAGCTTAGATGAAAGTCACGTGGTTACAAATAGTGGATAATTGCATGAATACAAGAATGATTAAATTCCTAGATAGTGCTTACAGAGTACTGCCAAAGAAAAGTCTTCAGGAAGAATGAAGGAATAAATCAAGACTGCACTATTAACAACCCACATCTATTCTACTTGCATCGCTTACATACTACTCTTTGGGACTTTCTGTTCCCAAGCTCATCATGTAGCACTCACAAAGAACAAGAAAACATAATTTGCTTCTAGATTTAGCAGTTTACTTCTTACATAAAGGCACATTGATGGATGACTGGACTCTTTAAATGAACTGGACATCACTTTAGGGGAAGTGGCAGCTGGTATTATATAGCTTCTTTGAAAAAAATCCCTGTGCTGTTTTTGCTAGCAAGCAGCTCATATGTTATTGTAGACAGGAACAATGCTTACATTAACATATTAGATAAGATACAGCTCTACCAGTGGTTACCATATTTGTGCTTGCTTACGTTAAAATATTATTGAGATCAGGACAAAATCAAACACCAAAAACTCTTTATAAGTCTATCTATTTGACATTGGCAGGTACAGTATCTCTGTGGATGGGGACTGGTTACCTGGAAACTTTGGGTGAAGTACCTCTTGTTGATATATTCACATAGATACAGTCTGAAGCAAAACAAGAGGCACTTCTTTCTTTGAAAATTGAATAAGCGATCACAGATACAAGAGCATTAAGGGAATGACATCTTTCATCAAATTCATGCAAGGCAGAATTGAGAGCAAATTTGAATTTGCTTGTCCCTTGTTCCATGTTGCTCTTGTGCTCTGATGGAGATACAACAGAAAACCTCTTGACACACGTTCTTTCTTTGTAGGCAAAAATGGAAAAAAATGAAGAGGCAACTTCTTTCAGAATTAAGTTACAAACCTTAAATGAAGGATAGAGGTAAAAATTATCTATGGTGTATAAATAGATCCATACATTCATAGAGATTCAGCCATCCTTTTTTTTTTTTTTTTTCCCTAACTGAATACTTTACTTTTAACATAACAAAAAAAAAAAAAATCCTAAAAATATCTCCTGTGCAAAAGGATACAGTTTTTTATAGTTAGAAATATAGTCTATATTCCTCTTAGACATTGTGTTCCAAGTGATATAGAAGAATCTATTGTCATGTTTTCAAGGGCAATTGCTCATTTTTACCTGTGAATTTTTGATAAATAGTTTTACAATAAATAATTCAGAATACATATGTAAATGACAAGTAACAGCTGTTCTAAAAATATTTCCTGGGCAAAGAACAATTTCATACTGCCAGTAAATATTTAAAATTACATTGCACTGAAGGAAAAAAAAATTCCTCTCACATCAAATAAATAATGTCATATCGTTTGCACTGAATGCTTCTGACATGCTGTAGATGTTCTACATACTGGCATTAGATGTAAATGTAAAATATAAACCTCGCATTTCAAGATAACCTTTTATTTTTGAGTTTTTCAATTCATACAATCAGACTCCAAGTCATATTCTTCTGTGACACTGACAGGCTCCTATGGTTATGTAAGGATTTCAGATTTAATTCTTGTTTGTTTATTTCTAAAAGCTTTTGTGTATGAGAACTGTAGAGAGCGGCTTACTAACTTAAATGAATCTTAAATCAAACGCAGAAAACCCAGGAAAAAAGTGCAAAATTATGGTTTTTTTGTTTGGTTGGTTGGCTTTTTAAGCCAAAATCAAGGACTGTATCACTTCTGCTGAAATTAGAGTAGTATTTAGCACAGCTGTAGTATTACATACTTCTACCTACATTTGAGAAATCAGGGCAAACTGTTATGTTATAACAATGTCATAGCCCATTCCCAGACAGATATAATAAAACCTTCAATTTTTCAAAGAAATGATGTACTCTGTATTTCTTAACACAGATTTCATTGAATATGTCTTTTGATCCAGCTGTAAATATCCTCTCTTAGGTATCATATCTGCATATCCTTCTTGGATGGAAAAGAATGGAGATAGGAGTGAGCTCAGGCTTTCTGTGAATACAAGAAGTACTCACAATACAGTACAGTAAGTACAAAGTCAACATTATTGAACAGAGCTGGGTGAAATAACAATTTGAAGCTGAAGACTCTTGTCTAAGAACAAAAGAATGGCATGATGGTTAAGATCAAAATGGTCTTTGACCTCTCTTACTGTCGTAAACAGTGGACAACCAAAGATTTCTCATAACAGGTTTTATGGATCAGTTCAGTCACTGAAGTTTTTGTTGAAATTTCCTAATATTCTTTCTGCTTTTCAAATTGCTATCCTTCAAATAATGATGGCTACTCTCAAAAAATTCTTTTAAAAATAATGATTTTAAAAAGGAGATGATAAGTTCTGCAATTAGTAAGCTTAACAACATGGTAAAACCACTCTGAGTTTATGAAAGTTATGACTGTTACAGCCTGCTGACTCTATAGCTCTGGGTGCATTCTAGCATTTGTGTGTACTCCCAAATAATCTCTGACAGACTGTCATAGTTCCCAAAGTGTCATTAAATGCCGTAAAACATTATGGTAAATCACACATAATAATTTGTTCTTGTCTGTTCTCAAATTTGTTATTAATGTTTCAGGTATGATTGTTGCCTTACTTTTGAAAGGGTAAAAATATTTGATTGTTACATATTTATTTGTAGTTGAGTTTAAAGACATTCTTACCTCAGTATCAAGGTGGCATATCCATTGATGAGGTCTAGTGATGACAAGAAATGACTTGTCTTAAATAAGATCTATATTTACATCATAGTTAATTAGTACAAGTATTTCTCACAAGAATCATTTTAAGCATGCCAGAAAATGGTGACATAAATAAACAAAAACAAACAAAAAAAAACAACAACCAGGAATATTTCTTTATCAAGCTAAAACAGGAACTCTTAGGTTACAATTTGTAAGTATGATTGCCAAGAAAATCTACAGCAGTGTGAACTATTCTCTAGACTAAAAACTGTTTCACTGAAGATAAATTCATAGAATCCGAACTGTAGAATATTTTGGATTGGAAGGGACCTGAAAGATCATCCAATTCCAACCCCTCTGCCTTAGACAGGAACACCTCCCACGACACCAAATCACTCAAAGCCCCGTTCAGCCTGGCCTTGAACACCATCAGGGAGGGGACATCCACAGCCTCTCTGGGCAACTTGGTCCAATGTCTCACCACCCTCATAGTAAAGTGTTTCTTTCTGATATCTAGTCTAAATCTACTCTCATCCAGTTCTGTTTCTACATGCCCTTATAAAATGTCCCTCTCTCCAAATTAATGTATCTTACTAAATACTGCTTATATGGATAATGCGTGCCTGGTTGCTAGCCTCAGTGCTAAGTCTTATGTTTCTAACTCTTCTTATGTTCCATTTTACTAATATTAGCATATGCACATGATGCCTTGATGCAAAGAACAGTAATCAAAAATAATGTTTTCACACATTACAGCTGTTTCCACAGCTGTACAGATGGTGGCTCTGTGGATGACACAGCAGATGGAACATTCGTCTGGAAGCAGAGCTGGGTAAATGTAGCATAATGGGACTTCTGAACACTTTTGTGAAATGTGCTAGCTTTCACACTTGTAATTTAAGCCACTTCTACTTCTTTGTTCACTGAAGAGCAAGAATGGAAGCTTTTTTCATTATTCACATAAAAGATCTGCAGTGGTAATCTAAAGGAAACAATGGGGCCTCCATCAGCAAAGAAATATAGAGTTATTTGGTGACCACATAGCATGTTACAAATATAAAACATGCATTGTAATCAATAAAAGACAACTTACGTGTGTAAGCTAATAATGCCAGCAGTTGCTCAAATAATTACTAACAGTACACACACAATAGTATTTGTGGTTGGAGAAAAGGTTATTCACAATAGATATAGTAATTATATCTAGTAATTGGCTGAGAGTCCAAATTCAGTTTGTTCTCAGGTCGACTACCTTTAGCTCTGGAGTCCCCGTACTCAAAGACAATAGCTCCTGTGCAAGCATCATTGCTTTTTAGTCAACCATACTCTAATCACTCAGAAAATGAAGACTTCAAAGAATAAAATTCCCCATTTAATGGAAACTCAACATTTCTGTGTAGACTTACACACTGTTCAGAACTCAGCAAGGAAATATCATATATCTTCATTAATAACTGACATATTGACACATCTCTTAACAGTCTCCAAGTGAAGGTGGACAAGAATGCCAGTAAGTGGAAAATAGTGTTAAAGGAGTGGTTACCAGTGATCTTTATCAGAGTAAAAGGTTGTGCTCTTCGTTGTGTTTACAGACAAGATTTTCACTCCTTGTGCAATCTTTTAATATCTATTTATTTATTTATTGAAACAAAAGTAATGTAGAAGACATGATCAGTGTAATGTCTTGTTTTAGATACCTCTTTCCTAACCCACATCTGTATATGCCTCAGCTTTGTTCAGACCTGGCCAGTATTACTTAGCAGTACCTTCCTTGTAAGGATTTCAATTCAAAACATACTTAAACTCATTTGAAAGAGATTTTGTTTCAATAGAAATGAATGTAATTGTATTTTAAGGTAGGGAATTACCACACTGCCAGTGATGTGAAGATGATTGTGGTTTGTAAACTAGGTATGTATCAACAGATGCATGTTTTGAAAAGCAAAGATAGTAAAGATGATGAAGGCCTAGGATGCAAAGGGAATGTAGCAGAGTATTCTTGTGATAGATTTGTAATAGAAAATAGATTAAACACGAATCTGGTAGAAATGATTTGGGCACTGTCTGAACGATGGAATAGATCAATTCTAAATCAGCTCTGCTTTCTGTATTCTTACACTTATTTTGCAGAAGGAAATAAACCTATCAATTTATTATCATTAAATAAAATAAAAACCAAAATAAAACAAAACAAACAAAAACACGTTCTGCTATTGCTTTCCAAAACTTGTAGAAACACATAAATTCATGTTAATGGAATAACATGAAGTCAGTGATGTTCTATCAGTTCTGTTTCTAGGTGTATTGATTTGAAGACAGAACCTGCGTTTATTTGTCCAAATGATTGGCAAAGCAGGAATAAATTAAACCTGATGGAAACAAGTTTTCTTTATTGATGTCAGTGGATCCAGATATACGGTTCTAAAACAGGCAATGAGAACATGAGTGATTTGATTTTCTTAATTAAAAGAAAATTGTTAGCAGTTCCAAGGGGACAAGCCCACCCAATCATTGTTCTCAGGGCTAACCCACCCATCCATTCTCCTTTCTGATATCAATTGTTCTATTTTAACTTCCTTATCTTCTGTATTTCCTTCTTGAATTATAGTATTTTAAAATATAAAAGCTAATAAACTATGCCAGAAACTTAAAATTCAAAACTACAGATTACAGGTGATTGTGATGTTATCTGAGTTGTTCTTCAACTGTTAGCAAGTATTTTATAATTACTACAGAAAAAACTTTATTAAGTGATTGAATTGATTAAGCCAATAATATAGAAAATCAGTAGGTTATAAATGAAAATATTAACAGTTTTAACTTCAAAAAAAACCTGCCATTATTAATAGCTGGATCGTTGCATATAAAAGTAATAAAACACATGCTCACTGGATTTTAGCTTTTTGAATGTACTCCATCTACTGTGGTTTGAAAACAATTGAAAACAACAGAGCCATGCTGACTGAATTGGATCTACTGTATTTCTACAGTTACAGTGCACCGTGCTTCTACTAAGTAACTATTTTACTCATGCAATCACTGCTGTTCTATACTTGTAATGCATTAAGATCATGCATATGGTCTGATTTGATGGCTAATCTAGCAAGCAAATGCATGACTGTGAATATTCATTTCATTCCTAAGATATACCAGTATTGGATGTATCAGTTGTTGCATCACAAGCTGGAGCTGTAGACAATATTACATTTATAACTAACAAAATTTAATACACACATATTGAGGTTGAAAAAAAGGATTTTACTAGTGTAAAACAGCAAGCAGTGAACACTGACATGACCAATATGGAACTTGGTTACAAATAATGTTCTGAACTACTCGGCAACATTGTCATAATAAGCATTGCTACCACTGGAAGCTGACTGAAATACTACAAAGCCCAACAGACTCCTGTTCTCTCTGCCTTGGTCAGAGATCTATCTCTTTATTTTGGTGACAATTGTTTGCTATTTTGGATAATAATAAACAACATCAGCATCTTTTAAAGGAAGTATTATCATGAGATGAGCAAAGCAAACTGGATGTCGTTTGATCACAGATTTTAAAAGAATCCCCATATATAGTCATGAATGGCATTGAAGTTTTAAATTTAAGCTACCTAATATGGCTTCTCTAATTTGTAAGTCTTCTATCCTTCTAATCAGCAGAAGTAATATTTAGCAAATTTCATTCCTTCTGGTTTTCTGTATCTTTTATCATACCTGAAGAATCACTTACTCTAAATACAGGAAAATGACATGAACAATGCCCTTGAAGAGCAATCCAATTGGCAACCACTATCTTTTGTTATTGATAATCAGACAGACTTAATATGAGAAACTTAATATGATCACAGATTGTTATAAAGTGTCATGTTATAGTACTCTGCATGATAACAGGTATATGACATAACTTTAAAACAACCCTACTAGAACGCCCTTCATGCTGCATCAATCTTTAAATAGGACTGTCTTTGGAGAAAATAGAAATGAGACAGGGAGAAGAGGCAGGGGATGGAAGATTATGATAGAAGAAGTACTAGAACACAGTCTACTAAGAGGGAAGAAAAAAAGAATCACTGGAGATATTGAGTATAAATAGACAGTACCTATATTGACTAGCAGATAGTTGCCAAGATCCATGGTATTGCAGTAATGAGAAATGTCTGCTCTCTACAGATACAAAATATCACTGTATGTTGTGTAAAATTCATTGCCAATATTTTTTTCATATCATATGTGCTAATAAAAAACAATAAATATGAAGACTGACATCGTGTAATTTCAGAAAATTTCTGAAGCATCTGAAATGTGTGCAAGAAATTAAAGGTTTTCTACCAAACGCTTAGGATCTTCTGACACTTAGGCCACAGGAACTGTAATTTGGAAGGTATAATCCAATCAGTATCTGGTTACCTATAATAAAATAATGAGATAAACCTAGAGAAAGATAGAAAGCCATCAAACTATTTCTATCAGCAAATATTGAGAGAAACTTACTGTGAAGAGGACAGTGGTTTCCTAACTACTGAACTCACTGGGATGTGAAAAAAATTAAAGACCCTGGTTTTAATTATTAAGTTTGATTTCCTTATCCGAGTACTCCAAATGAATCCAGAAACTTCTGTTTTGCACAGAAACTGAGCTTTTGTTAAAAATAATACACATCTGCATACTCTAATGAAGTGCTGTTTGAACATCCATAGATGTATAAAAGCCAATTCCTAACTTTACTTTACAAAACTTGTAAATCCTTTAAGACCAGAATATAGACGTGTCCTTATCCTTGACTGGTTTGATTGGGTACAAAGGATACCAAACAGCTTTTAGTTTAATGAATGTTATTCCACTCTGTCTTTCAAAACTTCTGAAGCCCATCTCTCAGATTCCACCCTTAGAAAAAGTACTTTCTAATCAGTGCTAGCCTAGCCCACTTTGCTAAAGCTGGTGATTTTCCTGATTTTGTCACAGCAGCTTCTGAAAGTTTTATGAAATTTAACTTCTTCCATCAACACAATACTTGTTCTCCCTTGACAAACAGAGTCTACTAAGAACCTGGAAGAACCTGAAAGCCTTTGGACTGCTTAATGGGTATAGAAACATACAGGTTTAACAAATTGCATTTATTCACTACACATTGCCCCAGCGAAGGTAATAACAGAGTCTATTTTGAAAGCCATTTTTTGGTTTAAAAAGTGGTGATAATCACTAATTCTATTCATCACATGAGAACAATTTAGGTAATGTGCCATATACAAGAGAATATGAACAGCAGCAAAAATATAAAAATATGAGTTTAGTAAGTGATTGCCCTTTCAGTGAAACTTACTCACCAAGGTGTCATTTCTCAGAAAAGTTCATATCCTATCTCAAAAATTATGTCAGTTCTTGGGAATCAGTAACTTGCTATATGTTACAACTAAATCTCTTTATACTAAAATGTTATTCTGTATGTGTACACAGCATATTGCAACTCCTTTCCACAAAACTGGTTCATCAAAATGAGGTTTTTTTTGTTTTCTTTCGGAATGGGAGAACTCAATAATCACACCAGATATTTATTTGTATACATTCTTTGTAAATAAAAAGAATTATGTCAATGTCTGACATCTCTGAATGCAACAGGAATCAAACAAGAAGGGAAATATCTGCTCCCTGGTCCACTGTTTTGTAATTTACACTATTGAGGATTTTGAGCTTAATTTCAGTTCGTACTATAACTTCTTTCTTTTTAGAGTCCACTGATTTTTGCTGTTTTTGAAGGGGCTGTCTCTGTTGTTTCTGTCAGACATATGCACATTGCTGCAATCCAGTCAATATTTTACCCCACCCCTGATAGCAGACCACAGGCTCTCTTTATGGAATATTTTTGCAGTATCATGCATCGTCCAACTATATTGTTTTAGGATAGTATTCCACAGAAAATATCAACTCTAATTTCTCTGATTGAATAGCTACCAAATCCAGTTTTCATGAGGTTTTCTCATACTTCAAGTATGCTTTTTTTTTTTTTTTTTTAATGGATTCATAGTTAGCCTCTGTATGGGACCTGCTGAATCACAGCCTGAACCTCTGATTGACCACCTGAGGCGAGCAATGAGTCAGCCATGGGAACACAGCTGAAGGCAATTCACCTGTGTTGCTGGAAAGGGTGGAGCCTGGCTCCACCTCTCCTAGACCCATTTAAGAGCTGGCTACCAGTGGGAAAGGGTCTCTTCTGGAGATTCCTTCTCTGGAGTTTTGCAGTGAACCCAGGATGTGAGTAAGCTTTCCATCTGTTTTCTTTCTGTTATTGTACTCTGTTTTGTCACTCTGTTTTTTTTTGTTTTTTTTTTTTTTTGTTTTTTTTTTTTTTTAATTATGACATCTTTATGTTCTTTGTTTATGCAGCCTCTTCTACTAAAAAATTGTAAGGAGTTTTTTTTGTTTGTTTGTTTTTTTTTTTTTTTTTATACTATGTTCAATTTTCAGAACAGAGAACTGATTGCAAGCATTTTATATACTGCTATTTAGAGGAGGTATTCAGTAATGCATCCCATTGGTGATAGCTGAACTTACTGGTTGACTGCAATCATCTACTTTATTCTTGAAAGATTGGCAGTCAGTGCACCACTGACTGCCACTGGTGGTGAGGGAGATCCTGGTGACAGTGAAGGCCTGTTCACTTCTGCTGAAGCAACTGTAGAAGTTGAGTATCTGAAAAGCAGAACAGAGGTAAGATTTTTTTTCATCTCCCTGACTGAATGTGATATTCACCTTCAGAAATACTAGACATGTTAGAGTTTTGCCTATTTATAATCACAGTGAAAAGTCTTGATATGACTACCACTTCCTGAGGCATCTCAGGAATTTCAGACTTGTAAATGACTAAGTTGGGTGAAAGTGAATGTGTACTTGAATAATGCCAAAAAGATTTAAAAAAAAAAAAACAACTAGTTTATAGTTAACATCAACAAAACTTGAATCTTCATTAATGTGGAAATATATTGATGTTGAAACAATTTATTGAATGGCACGCTTGGAAAAGACCAGATAAATATGTGGTGAACATTACACTGACATATAGTCTTAAACTCCATTTAAGCAATTACTTCTGAATCACTACTTCTAAAAAGGTAATTTATATGTGTCAAATGTATCTGCCTGTCTCTGGCTTAGTATAATCAAAAGTATGACTCTTTTTGAAGCCAGGGAAGAAGTAACTACGTAACATGTGCTAAGGGAATAGAAGGAGGAGTAGAATAGCCAAATATAGCTTTTATCCCTGTTCCTTCTCCATTTCAATTTTGGCCTTGGAAAACATGTTTATTTTCGTATTATTCCCTGAGAAGGTATGAATAAATATAAGGTCATAATCTTTTTTTATGCAACTGTTGAAATTCACATCAAAATTAACAGAATGTTTATAACAGCAGATTACTTCACCCTAAATAATTTGTGCAAAATAATTCATGTCATGAGTAGTTTATAATGTAACTTATTCCACAGCAGCGAATTTGCCTTGACTCATTACATCATACCTTGTAAACATGGTAACTCCTCCAAAAGTATTTCTCCCTTCTTAAAACATTTTTTCACAGTGTTCCACATCTTGCTGGCAAGAAAGATTTGAATTACAGCTCATAAAGCGTTACGTTGTTACCATGTGGATCATTCTGGAATTAGTTTATTCTTGTAATTAAAGGCATACTGCAGTGTGGTGTCTACTGTGCCATTCCATCTATAGCAGGGTATCAACTGCACTGAGGATTTGTTCTGGTTTTGTCTAAATGCTCCTGTTCCCCTACTAATAGCACTTCTTTAAAAAAAAAAAAAAAAAAAACACCTGGTGCTTATGAAAAGAACATGCGACAGAGGAGTTTCTAAGACACATGTTGTGGTATTAATAGAAGAGGGTCAGAGATTTCATAAAGCTTTTTTTCATTCCTAACTCTGAAGTCTCTCTAGTGCTTTTCAATTCACATGTAAATATTGCAAGAAATGCTGTTTGAAAAAAAGATATGAGGTAAATTGTATTTTAATTCAGTTTGAATTTAGAAGGCATTATAGGAATTGATCTTTCATGTACTTAACATACGTGTATTAATGTGGTTAATCTTGTTTGGAAGAGCATCAGTGAAGTTGAAACTAGCTTTTTAACACATCAAGAATTGCAGGAAACCTCTTAACGAATTATTATTTCTACAAAATTGTTTACATTCAGATATTTTAACTAAATCTAATGCTGGCTTTAAGTAGAACCACATTCATTTTAGCATACTGTTAAAGTGCATATAAATCCTAATTTACCTTTGTTGTGTAACCTAATGCAATCTATTAAGGAAATAGTTCTTTTAATAACAAGACTCCAGGAAACAGAGAGCTCAATCACACATAAAGAGACAATAAGATTACTGTTAATACCCATTTAACCTCTTAATAGCTCACTCTGGCTAGCACACACAGTTGAAGGGTCAATGTGTGTCCAGTTCAGAGATACATGAACAGCTGTCAGAGCAAGAAGATCAGAGAAACCAAGTGCCATGGGCCCATCTGAGCAGAGATGTTTGACTTTGCTGTCTGGGCAGCTATTCACAGGTTGCATAGTTTGGCCAGTCTTAGTTAATCCCCATACTTCAACACTTCTGCCTGAACTACCATCCCCCTAAGATTTCTTCTGTCTTTATCCACACACAATGTAAAGTGTGTATTTATTTCTTCCATACTTATCCCCCACATCTTTATTAAATTTCTCTTTTTTTTTTTTCTGGAGTTGCTGGCATTCATAAACATCTTCCTAATTAATACAAACATTGTTAAAGGAAAAAAGAAAAATTGATTCCTCTGCAATATTTATTCTAATATTTTTTGTGGTTCAAAGCATCTGTTAGTGTAATCAGTTAGGCTTAGTTATAGTGTGATTATGCTATTACTGAAGAAATTTTTATCTCATCATAAAGGTGGAAACATATTTTTTTACCATACTAAGCAAATAATTCCTTTATTAATAGTCTCTTAAATTCTTTATATTTAAATGGTCGTAAGGGATTGAAAGACTTACAAATTATCAATTGGTTTTACCACAAGTTTATAATGTGCTGCTGGCAAACAAGATTTTTTAAAGTTTAAACAATAGATTAGTGTGAGAAAACATTGATCTGAAGATTTTTGGGCCTCTGACACCTGTAAATCATCTCAGGAATATGCTTTCTATTAGGACTGACTGCACTTTTCACTTCTGATCTGAGCGTCACAAAAGTAATTTCTCTGAGGATGCCTTCACAAGTCTTGGCCACAGTTGAAAATGCAAGCCTTGTGCATTTATTTCCCAGTTGTCAGAGTTTTGCCCAGTATTTCATTATAAAGATGGCCATGGATGTAAGGAACTGCAGTTTTTCAGGAGAATTTGTTAGGTTTGGATACTGGTTCTCATAGTATTTTTGTGTTCTAGATTTTATTTCTTGCTTGAAGTAACCTGGTTAAATAACTAGTAGCTCAGAAAAGCGAACAATTTTTTAATCTCCCTCTAAATTATTATCTGACTGTTTTCTGGTGGCTGAATAGTCAGGAAGCACAGTTTACAGTCTCATTAAGAAAGCCGAAACAAAATTGTATTTTGTATCTGGTTTTTAAAACTCTTAAATGCACATGGACAACTCAGGACTCTAAACTTCCTTCCAGAAAAAGAATGCATTCACCAAAGGTACTCAAGGACATAACAGATCAAATGTTAGACAAGATTACCCATAATTCTGTCTTGCATCTTGTTCCTCCTGTATTTTGCTTGAGACATTTGTATTTAGTTAGCCATGGTTACACAAGCCACATTAGACTAATGGTATTCTCACTTTATCTTTTAAGCGATAAAGCTCCAAAAACATAAAGACTGCAGTGAAGTTGAAAAGAAAAGGGTTAAGTGAGGCAATTTCCAGCTTTCTTTTATAATGACCTGCTCATTCAAAATATAGGCACCTTTGCAGATAGGCATCTTGGCTAGCTGCACAGCACATCCAGAGCATTTAAAGGGTCTTTCCCAGGATTTGCTGCGATTCATCTCCTCCTTTCTGCACCCGACCTTCATTGTGTCTCCTCCACACTTCTGTGGCCTCCACACCACATGTGGGCCCCCTGAGAACAATGCCAGGCACATCAATCCTCATGCTGCTTCAAGGGCGTTTCATGAATCCTGTTATGTCTCCAAATTGTGAAAGCGACATTGAAACAAGGCTTAGGAAACACTAAGTAATCATAACATTACCTGAACTATTATAACATTTTAACAAAGAAATTTGGAGGTGAACTGTTTCATCAACTGATGGACTTCAGTCATTAGCATAACACCTCTCCACAGCCTCCAGGAACAGTGCCAGCAAACTCCTGCAACTTATCTTTTTCAAGGTGTCATATGGGCTCCAGGAGCTTGGCTTTATGACAAGCACTGACTGCCTCTGTGTCCACAAAGAACAGTCAAAGCCAATCATGTGCTGTTTGTGCAATCAAAGGGGAGAGATAAGATCAAAAGCACATAGAGAAGA
Organism: Lagopus muta; assembly: GCF_023343835.1. Taxonomy (NCBI): domain Eukaryota; kingdom Metazoa; phylum Chordata; class Aves; order Galliformes; family Phasianidae; genus Lagopus; species Lagopus muta. The sequence goes on from NC_064434.1 coordinate 73,632,043, forward strand.
ACAAAGTAAAATTAAGCTTTGGTTAAAAATTAAATAATTATATATACCTGGTAAAAACATGTGAACAAACATATATATTATATAATAAAATCCCTAGGTAAGCAGAGAATGCTTAGCGTCTGAAAAAACCAAGAACACATGTAGATTAGTCTTAAGCACAGGATTTTTTTGTGTATCGCACAACTCTAGCTCCCAACTTTAACTTCTTCATGTCTGATTCTTTCATCTCAACTCAGGGCATGCACTTGAGAGGGAAATATTTACCTTATTTTTATCTGAATGAATAGTCACAAAAGCTACTTGTTACGCACTTTCTCATGGCAATATTGTCAAGCAAAGCACTTTGTATAAAAAATTAAGCAGAATTGTTCATGTTGGAATGGTCCCATATTCTCTCTGTGAAGAGAAATGCGTGAATAAGATTACTATTACCCAATACAATTAAAACAGCAAAATGCTTCAAACAGCATTCCAATGAATGCCTCCATATTTTTAAAAATGTATTTACTAAACACTAGCAGTAAGCTGTATTCTGTTCAGGCATATTACACAAATAGTGAGAGTATGTAGATGAAATGAACATGCTAGCTATAAATAACCCATTCAGATTTTCTTCTAATATATTAACAGGCAGAGGTCTGAAACACTGTATTTAGGCTTTCTTTTTTTTCTTCATATGAAGGAAAGAAGATGACTTTTAGTAGCAGAGCAGATTATTTGCAGTGCTAATGTATTTTATCCAACATCGGGCTTGAACATTTATCACAATAGGAAGAATTATTGCTACTGCTAGTTGTGGAGGTTTCTCTTTCATTTGGGAATGCTAAATTCTACAATATGAAAGTTTTGTTTGGGAATATACTGGCATAAGTTTACCTGACTCTGCAATGAAATTACTGACCAATGTGGAAAGATGGATGCCAGAATAAAAAGTAGGCAGTTGGTTGCAGAAGTGGAAACTGATTAACTGAGATATGAATACAGGCTGCACACAACTGGAGATTTGAAGAACTTTTTCCTTTTTTGTTATCTCCAACTGTTTCTGTGTCTGAAGAGTTTCTGTGGAAAACATTAGTTTTACTAATGTAATTTTACTTATGTGAATTTACTTATGTAATATAGTTTTACTTATGTAATTTTTGAAGTCTTGATCTTCTGAAAAATTTGAGTTAATTGAAATTTAGAGCTGACTCATGTTGTTGCCCGCCTGCAGAGCAAACAACAATGGACTGTTTCGTTTTTGTTTTTTTTCCTCAAAGCTGGGCATGTCTTCTCTCTATGTTTGAAGGTACTCTAAAAAGTAGTTACCGTTTCATGACCATTAAAAAGGAGGAAATAGCTGATCCTTACATCCTGTTTTTCATGCTTGGATGAGGAACTCTTGTACTCAACTCTTAAACACCAGCAGCTGCTCAGGAAAAATTTGCTAACTTTCAGGTATGCTTCTTTTCAAGAATATTCTTTCTTTGAAGAATATATTTATTTCTGTGCTTGTGCATTGCTGTGCATACCAAACATTTGCCATTCATTTTTCCTTGACAGAGAATTCAACATCAGCATAAATGCTGAATAATATAGATCAGTATCTATGAATTTTCAGGATGATAAAATGGTTCTATTGCCACCACAAAGTTCACTTTCTTGATGACTGTAAGATGCTTTGGAACATTTTTGTTCACTTGTTCTCTCACTAAAACTGATGTCATTTCACATAAGAGAGAAAGTCTGTTCCTGCTTTCTCCATTTTCAGCTTGCTTGCTTCTCTGTTTTGGGTTAAAGTGTTTTCATTATTCGAGAAAAGTTTGAATGCTTTTAAGTTGATACGCTGAATGGTAGTGTTGTCTTCATTCTCAGTCATATCAAATAGAAAACAATATTTTCTGAACTGTGGTTTCTGGCTCAGTTAAACTTCATATGGTCATTATTATCTGGTGTGCTGTTTTTGTAAGGCAAACTAAACCACAGTAGTACAGATTATTTAGATTATATCCAATATAGGACAAGGACAGTAAGAATACCTCTAGGTGGCATAACAAGATGACTTTTCCTGGCATGTAAAGCCAACTAATAACAGCCAGAGCCATTAACATGCCAAGAAGCACTTAGAAATAGCAGGGAAAACTGGATTAATGAAGTGCAATTAATAATATTTTCTAAAGTTAAGACAATATTCACTGAGTTAATGTAAGATAATTCCTTAATTTATGAATGTTTCCATAACTGAAATTCCAGAATTGTCAAAAGATACCAATTGTCAATATAAAGTCACATGATAAAACAGAAAAAGTATAATAAAGGAAACTATTTTCACCACAGTACACTGAGTTCATTCCATATCACTAAAAATATTGTTTAGTAGAGAAGTTGTGCATGGATTTCTGAATGGCATTTTGCTGAAACTGGGTGACAGTAACTGGAAATGGATGCTATTGTCTTCATCACTTAGAAAGCTTCTTGTACAAATGATTTTGTCCTCTTCCATCCCAGGAATTCATCATGTTGCACCATTAAGACTTGCGGTTTCTTCCAAAGAAATCAGCCAGGAATTAGATGAACTTCTGCTCTATCCTCTGTACTTGTGAAAGCAGGATATCCACATACTCAGCTACTAGATTCCTTACTACGTGCTTTCTTTCCTGGAATTCTTTCAAGGTATTCTAAAATTTTACCATTATCTATGTTGGTTCCAAGTTACACGTTTTTGTAACTATGGTGCTGAGCCATTATTAACACTTTTTTCCTCTCCAGCAGGTTTTATTAGGTTGGGCTAACCTTAGTTGCACAACTTCCAATTCAAATTTAGCCTACCTGTAGGTGGTTTAGGGTGTCCTTACATAGCTATCTTTAAAATGTCATGCAGCTACAGATTCCATTAATATTAGAAGAACATCTACATGGGTCTGAATACTTTTTTTTTTTCTTCTGTTAAATGACAAAGTTTATATTGTAATGAGTTCAGTTTGGTTCTTGTTTATGAGACTATTCAATAGAATTCAACTGAAGTATTGGAGATCATGACATTATACAGTTGACTACTGTTGAGAAAATAAAACAACAGAATTTCTAAATCAGTAGGATAATAGGTTTTCATCATATGAAGTCAATGCAGTTGGAAAAAGCCTTTTATCCTTCAATACCCACATTACTGCAATTTAGTGAGAAACTGGGCATAATCACATAGTGTCATGTGTAAGCAGTGCAATTGCAAGGAATATTATTGCTCTTCTGCAGAACAAGGGTCTGGAAATGTTGTATATATTTCAGCTGAAGGTCTTGAAACCCACTGCATGAAGTCTCAAAAGTGAAACTTCAATTATGGCTATCCTTAACAGAACAAATTCACTTTCATTATTAATATCTGCAAGCCTGTGTTTTCCACTTATCGGATACACAGATGGGTGTGCAGCTGTGCCAAGGACAAAGGCACTGAGACATTGCTCTGCATGTACAAAACAGTGACCTGACCCTAGTGGAAGTACAGCTATGGACCGGAACAACTGAAGCCTATTCTGAGGCTGCCAGCTCAGGGTACTGCCAGCATCAGGTGCACCAAAGGAACTATACATTAAATGGGTCTCCATCATTAGGAAGAACGTATATTCCACTCCAGTTTCTCATTATTGTTTTTAAAAAATACAATGAGATGATATATAGCAGAACTTCCTTTACGTAGTTAAAGTGTTTGTTCACTCTCAGCAGATGTGTCATAACAGTAGGCAGGAGAGCTGTATCATGCACTCCTCACAACTACGCTCTAGGTTCAGGACAGCTTGCAAAGAAGAGAAAGCTCTCCCTCCTCTAATGGTTAGTATGCATGAATTGGTACAGCCCAGAGAGGAGTTAAACAGTGGGAGAGGCAGAATGCAGGAAATTTTCAGCACAAAAAGAAACCTGGGAAATTCCCCAGGGGACATGGGACCTGGGGCAGTAGCTACTGGCAGAGTACCATTATAGCTGTGCCTGCATGGGTTGGAAAGCAGGAAATCGATGAGGTACAACCAAGGAGGAAGGTTGTGGAAAACTACAGGAAGAGCTGGAGAGAAGGGCTTACTGTGCAAGAACTTAGTAAGCAGCTGCAGGAGATATTTTTTTCCTCAGTCGTCTATTTCATCATCTTCCCTGAGAGGATCTCATAGATTTCTCCTTCTTCCACGTAGTTATTCAGTTCAATTTAAACCTGTCTTTAATGACAAGGAACATTTTGGTGCCTCTTATGATCATCTTCTTTTGATGGTTTAGGATTCTGTCACAAAGATAAGGTGTTTGCAGCAGGGATGGGGAGGAGTTTCTGCAGGGGTGGCGACTGTGAGAAGAGGCAGAGGGCTGTTCCAAACTCAGAGATGGTTCCAACAGATGAAGGAAGGATAGGACACTACTGAGCCCATCCGTCAAGCTAGTTAGGGCTCTGTGATAACATATTTAAGAAACTGTGGAAAGACGCTTCACAGAAGCAGAGAGAGAGAGGAATGGGAAAAAATGTAAGAACCACAATGCTGCAGACACCATGGTCACCTAAGAAGAATGGGGAGGAAATACTCCAGATACTGGAGAGGAGATTCTCCTGCACTTAGAGAGAACATGGTGAAACATATTGCCTTCCTGCAGCCTTCCTCCTTCCTAGGCAGGAGCAGTCTGGCTGGTGATCTGCAAGGTTCTTAAGTCTGTGGGTGACCCAGCCTAGGGTGGTCTATTCCCGAAGGACTGCACTTTATGGGACCACGTGCTGGAATATGGGAGGATAATAAAGATGAAGAGACAGCAGGGACAAAATGTCATCTGGGTAGGGTTGTGGCAGGCAGCCATTGTTAAACTCTCTACAGCAAGTACAATATTCTTTCTCTGTGAATGCTACAACAAATACAAAAACAGAGAAAAACTCATGTTTAACATATGAAATAACCCATTAATATGAAAGACTGCTAAAGGGCATCCCTACTACTTTCCAAAAATGATCAATCAAAAACTATTATATACCTGTTGTCATGGTTCTATGTTTTTTGTTTTTGTTTTTTTTGTTTTTGGGTTTCAGTATTCCACATCAAAACATCATGTAGTGTACGGGGCATTAAAGTGTCACTGCCCCAATCCCAGCTACCTATCCCTGTACATTACAGAAGTCACGGGATCTGGCCCTTCCGGGTGGGGGGGGTGCTCTCTTGCTGCCTGGCAGTGGGTGCTGGAGGGTGCTTTCCTAGCCGTTCCAAGCTTTTCAGGTTTGAATCGGTCCCGGGAACTCTCTCTCTCATCTTGTCTGATTTATTAATCTCAATTGCAATTAAATTGTATCTATTGTGTTATCCTGTATTCCGATATTATAGTAAAATAAGTTTTTCCTCCATAGATTGTTGCCGCTGTTCTTTTCCTCCCTTCCTTCCTTCCCATTTTGTGGGACTGGGGTGGGGGGGGAGGGCAGAGGCCTGTCGCCCCTGTCACGGACATAGATTGATCTGGTCAAATCCGTGACAGATTTTTGGCGCCCAACGTGGGGCACGATTGCTTTTTAGCTTTTTGAACGAATCTCTTTTTCTCTCTGCTCTTAGAGAGCTTCGTTAGGGAGCATTATCAGTAGTTCAGGTTTCTGTGCTGGAAAACCTGACCTTGAAAGATTAGGCGTACTGCCAGTGTTCTGGGATATTTGTAAACTTTGAGCACTACTTAGTCTGAGTAGTGCCTTTTTTCTTTTTTTTCTCTCCTCTTGTTAGCTTCAATTCATTAACCCTTTTTTAGCAAGCACCAGCGATGAACCCACTCGTTATCGTGGGGGTGCTGGGTAAAGGATTAAAAGCAATGGTGTTAGTCACAACCTACTGGCCAATAATCCAGCTCATAATTATGTGTTGTGGAATTGCAACCATATATAGGTACCTAATGACACTGATGGAGACACCTATGTTTTACCTATTTGCAATGTGGTATGATTTGAACTTTGACATCTACATCCCAGAAGGAATGGCTAATTTCACGAACAACTACATCCCAGAAGGAATGGCTAATTTCACAAACTACATCCCATATGGAGTAGCTAATTTCACAAACAACTACATCCCAAATGGAATAGCTAATTTTACAAACAACACAATGTTCAGACCAGTCTCCGGGTTTTCTTTTCGGTTTGTGAAACGTTTTTCGAATCCTGAATTAATAGTCATGTTGGTGTGCATGTCATCAATTCTCCTGAATGTATTCCTATGCATTCGTATTAAGGGAAAGGAGTCTCTTCCGAAACCAGAGAATGATGATTGGCAGGGAATATGGAGAGGTTTAGGAAAGGTTTTAGAAGCATGGGGACCCGCAGTGTCATGGGATTTTACTCTTGAACACCTGTGGGATCCTGAGAAACTAAGCCAGTATTTGAGTCAGGGACTATGCGGCTTACATAAATCTAAGGAGGTACAACTTATTTGGGGTTTGGCTTGTGCTTACCGTGCCCTATATAATACCATTCGGGAGAGAGAGAGTTTCCGAGCTGAGGTTCAAGCCAAAGGGGAAAATCCCCAAGTCAAATCTAATCAATCACAGGAGACACCAGTAACAATACCGGTTGCTCCTGTGGAGGGCAAGAAATGGAAACGAGTGTCTTCGCGTCTTGAACGAAAAAGAGAAGAAGAGGAGGAGGAGGAGGAAGATCCAGGCGAGGGGCCCTCCTCAGAACCACCACCACCACGAAAGGCAAAAGCGAAAACTAAGAGACATGCAGAAGAGAGTGATGAAGAGGAAGTCTCTATTACTACTCGCCGGCCTCTAAAGATGACTGAAATTCAAGGTTCAAGAAAGGAGTTCACACGGCGCCTGAATGAAAGTATTGTTTCCTGGTTGGTTCGCTGTTGGGACAGTGGGGCCCATAGCTTGTCTCTGGATGGTAATGAAGCTCGCCAACTGGGTGCCATTGCCAGAGATCCAGCTATTGATAGAGGAATTAGTCGATGTTCGGATGAGGCTGCCTCCCTCTGGGAACGGGTGTTAACAGCTGTGAAGGAAAAGTATCCCTTCAAAAATAGCTTGAAGATTGCAATGAAAAAATGGGATACAGTTGAAAAGGGTATCCAGTATTTGAGGGAAATAGGCGTGGTGGAAATGTTGTATGACCCTGACTTTGTTCCTAACCACCCACAACAAAACCGCGACCCTGAAAGAGTGAGGACAACGCCTGAGATATGGCAGAAAATCGTGACTACAGCGCCGGACAAATATGCCGCTACACTAACGTCAGCGTGTGACAGATACCAAGAACAACAGAGAACGCCCTTAATTTATGAATTAATTGTTACGCTTCAAAACTACGAACAATTGCTGTCTCCAATTCATTCTGCCGTTGCTGCAATATCAAGAATGACGGAGCAAGTGTCTCAACTGATTAACCGTGACAAACCTGTAGCAGTATCAGAGACGCTTGATGAAGATCAGGATAATCAAAAGAGTCTAATGAAGGAGATGAAGGAGGTGAAGGAGACGGTGAAATTTATGCGAGCCCACCTAATTAAAGACGATGAACCTTCCTTCTTACGTGCACGATCAAAAATCTCAGCTGTTAGAGGCAGATGCTCTCCGGCTCAAGTAAGGAATAATACACCGCGAATTGCCTTATGGTATTACCTACGTGACCATGGAGAAGACATGGGGAAGTGGCACGGTCAACCTACTCCTGTACTACGAGCCCGGGTGAAAGAATTACAAGGCAGATCAACCACCAGTGCAGTTGCTCCAGTTACCACAGATAATGAATAGAGGGGCCCTGCCCTCAGTCAGGGGGGGGAAAGGGATAATAGAGTATATTGGACTGTGTGGATTCGATGGCCTGGCACATCAGAACCACTGAAATATAAAGCCCTGGTGGACACTGGTGCACAGTGCACTCTGATGCCCTCGAGTCATGAAGGGACAGAATTAATCCATATTTCTGGAGTGACCGGGGGCTCTCAAGAATTGACTGTGTTGGAGGCCGAGATAAGCCTCACTGGTAAGGACTGGCAAAAACATCCTATTGTGACGGGCCCAGGGGCTCCATGTATACTAGGTATTGATTATCTCAGAAGGGGGCATTTCAAGGATCCTAAGGGGTATCGATGGGCCTTTGGAATAGCTGCTGTGGACACAGACAAGATTAAGCAGCTGTCTGTTCTGCCTGGCCTGTCAGAAGATCCATCTGCTGTGGGGCTGCTGCGAGTAAAAGAGCAACACGTACCGATTGCTACAAAAATGGTGCACAGGCGTCAGTACCGCACCAACAGGGATTCTTTGCTCCCCATTCATAAGTTAATTCGTCAACTAGAGAGCCAGGGAGTGATCAGCAAAACTCACTCACCTTTTAACAGCCCCATATGGCCAGTGCGTAAAGCCAGTGGAGAATGGAGGCTGACGGTGGACTACCGTGGTCTGAATGAAGTCACACCCCCACTGAGTGCTGCTGTGCCGGACATGTTAGAACTCCAGTATGAACTGGAGTCAAAAGTGGCCAAATGGTATGCCACCATTGACATTGCTAATGCCTTCTTTTCCATCCCTTTGGCCAAAGAATGTAAGCCACAGTTTGCTTTCACATGGAGGGGCATTCAGTATACCTGGAACCGTTTGCCCCAGGGGTGGAAACACAGCCCGACCATTTGCCATGGGTTGATTCAAACTGTATTGGAACAGGGCAGTGCTCCTGAGCACCTGCAGTACATTGATGACATCATTGTGTGGGGCGATACAGCAGAAGAAGTCTTCACAAAAGGAGAGAGAATGATCCAAATTCTTCTGAGTGCTGGTTTTGCTATTAAGCGAAGCAAAGTGAAAGGACCTGCCCAGGAGATTCAATTCCTAGGTATAAAGTGGCAAGATGGCCGTCGTCACATCCCGACAGACGTGATCGACAAAATCACTGCTATGTCTCCACCCACTAGCAAAAGAGAGACACAATCTTTTCTGGGTGCAGTGGGCTTTTGGAGAATGCATGTTCCAAACTACAGCCTCATTGTAAGCCCCCTTTATTATGTGACGCGAATGAGAAATGAGTTTACATGGGGCCCTGAGCAGCAGCAAGCTTTTGAACAGATTAAACAGGAGATAGCCCGTGCCGTGGCCCTAGGGCCAGTACGGACTGGACAGGGTATAAAGAACATCCTCTACACTGCTGCTGGAGAGAACGGTCCTACTTGGAGTTTGTGGCAAAGAGCCTCAGGAGAGACACGAGGCCGACCCCTGGGATTCTGGAGTCGGGCATACAGAGGGTCTGAAGAGCACTACACTCCAACTGAGAAGGAGATCTTAGCCGCTTATGAAGGGGTTCGGGCTGCTTCCGAAGTAGTCGGTACTGAAACACAGCTCCTTCTGGCACCTCGACTGCCAGTGCTGAACTGGATGTTTAAAGGAAAGGTTCCCTCCACCCACCATGCTACTGATGCCACTTGGAGTAAGTGGATTGCACTGATTACACAACGAGCACGGATGGGGAACCTCAGCCGTCCAGGAATCCTAGAGATCATCATGGACTGGCCTGAAGGTAAAAAGTTTGGAACACCACCAGCAGAAGAAGTATCACGTGCTAAAGAAGCCCCACCATACAATGAACTACCGGAGAATGAAAAGAAATATGCCCTGTTCACAGATGGATCGTGTCGTATTGTGGGAAAGCATCGCAGATGGAAATCTGCTGTGTGGAGCCCCACACGACAAGTTGCAGAGGCCACCGAAGGGAAAGGAGAATCAAGCCAATTTGCAGAGGTAAAGGCTGTCCAACTGGCCTTAGATGTCGCTGAACGAGAGAGGTGGCCAATGCTCTATCTTTACACTGACTCATGGATGGTAGCAAATGCCTTATGGGGGTGGTTACAGCAGTGGGAGCAAAATAACTGGCAAAGAAGGGGTAAACCTATTTGGGCTGCTGAACTGTGGAAAGACATTGCTGCCCGAATAAAGAATATGATTGTAAAGGTGCGCCATGTAGATGCTCATGTGCCCAAGAGTCGGGCTACTGAAGAACAGCAAAATAACCATCAGGTAGACCGAGCTGCCAGAATTGAGGTGGCTCAAATAGACCTGGACTGGCAGAACAAGGGTGAATTATTTCTGGCTCGGTGGGCCCATGAGACCTCAGGTCATCAAGGGAGAGATGCAACATACAAATGGGCTAGAGACCGAGGGGTGGACTTAACTATGGATGCCATTGCACAGGTTATTCATAACTGTGAAACATGTGCCATCATCAAACAAGCCAAGAGGATGAAACCTCTGTGGGAAGAAGGGCGATGGCAAAAGTACAAATATGGGGAGGCCTGGCAGGTTGATTATATCACCTTGCCACGATCTCGCAATGGTAAGCATTATGTGCTTACTATGGTGGAGGCAACCACTGGGTGGCTTGAAACATATGCAGTACCCCATGCTACCGCCCGAAACACCATACTGGGTCTCGAGAAACAAGTCCTGAGGCGACACGGCACCCCAGAAAGGATTGAGTCAGATAATGGGACTCATTTCAAAAATTCTCTTGTAAATACTTGGGCCAAAGATCATGGCATTGAGTGGATTTACCATATTCCCTATCATGCTCCAGCCTCTGGTAAAATTGAACGATACAATGGACTGTTAAAAACGATGCTAAAAGCACTGGGTGGCGGAACATTTAAGCACTGGGAGAAGCATTTGGCAGAAGCCACCTGGTTAGTCAATACCAGAGGATCTATCAATCGTGATGGTCCTAACCAATCCAGTTCCCTACATACCGTAGAGGGAGATAAAGTCCCTGTTGTACATGTAAAGAACATGTTAGGAAAGGCAGTTTGGGTTCTTCCAGCTTCTGGAAAGGGCAAACCTCTCCGTGGTACAGTTTTTGCCCAGGGACCAGGATCCACTTGGTGGGTAATGCAGAAGAATGGGGATGTCCAGTGTGTACCACAAGGAAACTTGATGCTGGGGGAGTGCAGTTACTAATTCTATGTATATGTACATAGCCATGTGTGCATTTTAATCATTTTTTGTTTGTTTGTATATATGTATATATATTTTAAGCATGATGTAACGATGTAGAATAAGGGGTGGAATGTCATGGTTCTATGTTTTTTGTTTTTGTTTTTTTTGTTTTTGGGTTTCAGTATTCCACATCAAAACATCATGTAGTGTACGGGGCATTAAAGTGTCACTGCCCCAATCCCAGCTACCTATCCCTGTACATTACAGAAGTCACGGGATCTGGCCCTTCCGGGTGGGGGGGGTGCTCTCTTGCTGCCTGGCAGTGGGTGCTGGAGGGTGCTTTCCTAGCCGTTCCAAGCTTTTCAGGTTTGAATCGGTCCCGGGAACTCTCTCTCTCATCTTGTCTGATTTATTAATCTCAATTGCAATTAAATTGTATCTATTGTGTTATCCTGTATTCCGATATTATAGTAAAATAAGTTTTTCCTCCATAGATTGTTGCCGCTGTTCTTTTCCTCCCTTCCTTCCTTCCCATTTTGTGGGACTGGGGTGGGGGGGGAGGGCAGAGGCCTGTCGCCCCTGTCACGGACATAGATTGATCTGGTCAAATCCGTGACACCTGTGAAATTCTACTTAACGAAATTCAGCCATCAGAAACTCGTACATACAGACATGGAGACAAGCAGAGCTTTTTTGGCTATTATGTTTTGATCCTTTGAGGATCACTTGAATTCCAGGTTAAATGTATTCCTCTTTTAAATTAAATATCTGATTTATTTTATTTCCTCAGAGACTAAGCTGAAGCGATAAGGCTTAAACAAAAGCCAAGTGTGATCAGTAATAATATTATTTTTGCAGCCATGACTCTAGATTCAAGCAACATTTCTCATATATTCAAGTTATTCTATTTTCTCTGTAGCAAATTGATTATTATGGTTAAAAAATAATTCCATTACCTTGGTCTCAATATTGTCTGTATTGCATAAAGACAGGGCGAAACTGAGCTTTGTAATATCTACCCAGTAAAATGCTATGAAATTCTATCCTGGCTGTTACTAAAAAGAAAGAGAAGGGAAATTCCACAGTCCATTAATGTAAAGATAAATCTCCCAGTTAAAAACACCAATTATATGTATGAGTAAATCTTTCTGTATATGTAAGTTGCAGAATCACTGTCTTTGTTGATCAAGTTTCCTATAAGTTTGTTCACTGCTATGTAGTCTGATGGTAACAGCAAAGAATGATACTCCACTCAGAATAGAATTCAAGTCCTGTGTACCTTGTATCTTTCTTCCCAATAAGAAAGCATATCTTCTCCTGAGCTGTAGTTTGCCCTATACTTTTAATGCGTATCGTTACTACATCTACTTAATGATAACTTACTTCTGATGTTTCTTGTTTCCCTGTGTGTGCTCTAGGAAACATCTATAGGAAATGCTTTTGAATTTAAAATTAAAATAACTTACCCAAAAGCAATGGAATATATATGTAAGCGTTAGCAGGACTGACTTAGATCACAGTTTTGAAAGTGACTTTGAGTGAAGGAAGAGTTCGATGGTTCTTTGAAAGCTGATTTCCTAGGAATTTTAATATGAAGTCTGATCAACTAGAGGGTTCTCAGAGTGATGGTGCTTACTGCAGTAAATATCTCTTCACAGACATTTATTTAAACTAGATTTCAAATAATTAATTAGGTGTTTGTGTTTTTTAAAAAATACTATTACTTTTCAAATGCCATTTTTTTTTTCTATCATAACTATCATAAAATAAAGTGTAGTTACTTATCACTAGCGTTTGGTTAGTGTGATAGAGTTGATAATTTTTTTGCCCATGCTTAGGAGAATTCCTATATCATAAATCTGATTTTGGCTTTGTTTTAAGTCAGCTATTTTACCTGTGGGTATTTAGGTTAGTTTGACTTGATTAATTCTGTAACATGTTATACTTGTTAAATTGTCCTTTCCAAATGTATCAGAATGTACAATTACTCTGAACATATATTCATTCAACAAATATCTTATTGACATCAGATTTTTAGCTATATAATTTCATCAGCATTTTTTCAGATTTTATCTTTTTAAAATCTTTTTTTTATCTTTTTAAGATCATTTCACATTATTATTCTGAAAACTTAAAACATCTGTTTCATGGATAGTGATAGGACAAGGGGGAATGGTTTTAAACTGAGACAGGGGAGACTTAGGTCAGATATTAGGAGGAAGTTTTACACTCAGAGGGTTGTAAAGCGCTGGAACAAATTGCCCAAGGAGGTTATGGATGCTCCATCCCTGGATGCATTGAAGGCCAGGCTGGATGTGACTCTGGGCAACCAGGTTTAGTAGTTGGTGACCCTACCCATGGCAGGGGGGATGAAACTAGATTATCTTTCTGGTCCTTTTAAACCCAGGTTATTCTGTGATCCTATATGATTCTGTGTAATATCAAAAGCAAGACTTTTTGATCTTGTCAAACTTCACCCACATAAAGAGTCTTTGGGTAACCCAAAAGGGATCCAGAAGTTTTAAATATTGAATAACTTGAGCTAAGAAATCCCCCAAAATACAGTTATCAGAAAAGTTAGCTAAGTTCTAGTCACTTTAACTTAGCTGTCTAAGGTAATGAAAAAAACACATTGACTTCAAAATATCACTTTGCATGCAAGCTGCTGATTGAAGCTAATTTAGAACAGAAGATACTGATACTGATTCCATTACAGTTGATGCAACTTGAATTTATCTAGATCTTGAAGACCTGCTTACATCCTTACTAACAGATAAATGAAGGAAAAGCAGTATGCATTGGCAGCATATCGTGTAGGAGCAGTTTATTTTGATTTGTAAACTCTAACACCCATCAGAGCAGGTGAACATCAAACTGATTTTATTGTGCTTTTTATATTACAGTGAAGTGATGTGTAAGTAACACAGCACTGTGTGGGAATGAGTTTATGTAAGTCTAATTAGTACATAGAGATGAATGTAAAGATACATATGTATGCTTAACCACAAAAAAAAACCTGGCATATTTGTCTCTAAATTGCACGTTTAGTATTATGCAAATGATACAAGATTTTTTTTCCTCTTTAGCAAAGGAATCACAATGTATTTTTATATATCCAATGGAAATCTGACAGAAGATAAGGCTTAATGTTGAAGTCTCAGTTCTAAAGGACAAAGTCATTCATCAGTGGGAAAAGGCAATTATCTGCAGAGGTGAAGACTCTCCTGTTGGGTAAGTCTGTGGAGGAACCTTTCATTTTTTTAAATTAGTAGACAGTTCATCCTGATCTTTGAAAACCTTTCAAGTCTGAATACTGCCTACAGTATACAAGATGTAATTGAAACTCTGTTTGTCTGAGATCAAACCTGGGGGAAATTGTCTGAAGTTGAGTGCACTAGTCAGTTCAATTTAAAATAACCTTCTGGAGATAGCATGAGCTTTGTTTGTTTGTGTGTTTATTTTTCAACGTGTAATCTTCCTACCAATTGTTGGATCAAACTCTTTAATTAAAAAGATGGGTGTTATTTTGAACAATCAGATTTGTTTTATGAAGAAACAGAATTTCAAGAAAAGGTCTATTGTGATCAACACAGAAGGATGTGGAACATTTGTCTTGTTTTGTGTCAGCATTTTTTTTTCCTTACCAATAAAGTAGTGGAGTTTTGAAGCTAGATGTTTCAGCTTGGGGAAAAAAATGTCAGCTAGATTTTGCATCACAAATGCAAGGCAAGTAATTGCAAGAAAAATCCTAACAGGACATCTGCCTGTGTGTGGAATGTAGGTGTATATCTAGCAGAAAACAGACACAGACAGCTTGCAACTTTGCTGGATCATTTATGTAACTTTCATATGTTATAGAAAATTAAGAAAAACATTAAATGACAGTGGAAAGGATTTTCTAACATTTACACTCCCCTTCATAGGACAAAAGACTCTACAAGCTGGAAACCAGTTGTTTCAAAGCCTGTTCCTCCAGGAGGAACAGCAATGCCAAGAAAATTATCTTAATGGTTTTTTTCCTCATGTTTGGGTCGACACAATTCTATCCTAGCTACATTTACTGGCAAACTTACTAAATAAACAAGGCTGCCCAAACTCTCCATCTCATGTGCTGGTTGAAAGTGGAAGTTTGATTACACACGCCCTTGTTATGGACTGATCATTATCTCTTTGTATATGGTTTGTGGGGTGGTATTTTTGTGAGGGGAAAAAAAGGGTGAACAGAAGTACATGCAAATAGAGTCTGCAGGTTTTCTGTCTTCTGCCAAGTAATTGTTAGCAGTCTATCCACTGGAGGTTCTATTGCTTCATTTTAATTGTTGGGAAAACAATATTTAGACAATGTGCACCTCTCCATGGTGAAAAGCAAAAGGAGTCAGAAGCAGGCAAAGAAATAAGTAACCTTCAAGAAATGTGTGGATGAAAACTATATTGGAGTCAAATTTGCCCAAGCTGAGGCACAGCAATATGGAGTATTATGACTGGAACATTTACATGCTCCAGATACATCCTTTATATAGGCCATTGAAATGGCATAAAAATCTGAGGGGACCAAGCTAGACAAAGTTATTTCATCTCACCACAGTCACTTATTTCACATAAATGACAGTATTCTGAATGGAATTTTTGTTTGGAACAAAGAGCACATAGCATGAGGAGTACTTTTGTGATTCTGCAATGCAAATCTTCTAAGTGAATTATTTCACAATCTTTACCATGAAACATATTTTAAATGAGGATATTTATTTTGGTGTTTATTCTCGCTCTGAAAACTTGCTATCACGAAACTGCCAATAAGATTGAAGTTTATACTGAAATAGAATTTGAGCCTAGAACCACTGGCAATGATTGAAGTGTCTAATGCACAACCAAATAGAATATTTGCAGATACCGTATTGGTCAAATATTACTCAGAAATTTTTTAGGCAGAAAAAATTGTTGATGTCTTTAGTGAGATCTTAAATTACAGTGTATACTAATTTGTGTGCCTCAGATTTTAGATAAGATTTTCATGTTCATTACAAGTGTTGAGTTAATTTTTTTTTTTCTACCACAATACTGCATTTTATCCCAGTACGTTTTTTCCCAGAATGTAGTTCCTAGGAGACTAGATCTAGGCAAAGCTAAAGGCAATCTCTACATGGTTCTTCATGTATATAACTATAGTTATAGTTATATAGTTATAGTATAGTTATAGTTATAGTTATAACTATAATCTGAAGGATATTCTACGGATGGGACTCAAAACTGCTCTTATACCAGCCACAGGATTCCTGCCAATGCAACTGTATTGTGCCCATATTTAGGGAGAAAAGCAAACAAGGCCAAAAACTATTCTCTTACATTTTGCATCTGACAGAACTGTTTCATGTCAGCCTGGCCCAAAGATCTTGGCTTTAGGAAAAACTACTTGAACTCAGTCCAGAAAAGCAATTTGAGGACCAATTCCCCAAGCAGATAATAGTTCTGGGGCAATTTCAGACATGGACAAAAATCTGGGCCAGATTGGGAGTTCAGCCGAGTTTTATATTTGTTTGTCCTTGGGGCATGAGCAGATGATTAAGAAGCCATGGCTTGTGATCATTGAAGCATCGTTGTGATCATTGCTATGAGTAGGACTGGGAGGAGGAGCCTGAGCACCCTCTTGTTTTGGTGCCTTGCCCACGCTTGGTGATGCTCTAGCTGCAGTCCCCCAGCTTGTCTCTGAACCTAACTGGCTCCAGGCATGTTTGGCCAAGACAGTCTGTCACCCCAGGGGTGTGCTTCTCTGTTCTACATTTGTTCCCTTGAGGTCAACCCTCTTCTTGCATGTTTATCAATGTAAAAAATTAGCCCTTGGTACCTTCTTCTTAGCAATTGTATAGTTTTGTTGCTTTTTTTTTTTTTTTTTTTGTCAGAGAAAGATAGTTTAGAGTAGACAAACCAAGTTTAGCACATTAACACAGTTGAACTTTTGTGATTAGAATCTCTCCTAGAAAGAGCATGCTATATCTTTGAGTACAAATGGTGATTTTAATATTAAAGTGACAAGTTCTACATTTCATCAAACATAACCCCAGATGCAAACCAGAAAAATGAAGTATATAACAAGCACGGTGAAAATCAGATGTGAAAGGTATACTTTATCTGAAAAAAAAAACTACTAGAAAATATTAAAAAGATAGTGAAATCATAAAGCATTGTCAGAAATAATTAAAACACTGAGAAATTATTTTTCACAAAATAGCAGCAGTAGCTTTATCCATGTAACTCAACATTTTTGCTTTTGTGCCATGAACTAGTAAAAAACAGGGAGGAAAATATCAAACTTCACACTGAATTATTCTGCTCAGCAGTAAACTATTAGCTGCTTCTGTACAATTTCAGAGAATATTATACACCGCAGTTCAAACATTGCTATGTAGGATTTTCTGTTAGTAATTCACAGTTGACACAAGTGCATTCAATCGGCTCTGCTACTGACAGGACACACAGCTTCTGTAGCTTAGTAAGGAGAGACACTGGTGAAAATTACTGAAAATATTCCTGTAATTATTACAAAATAATGTCAACTGTAAGATATTAATATAACGAACTTTTAGCAACAATGAGCAGTCATGGAAGAAAGATATTCATGGATTGGTGTATAAGATTTTACATGGTCTAACCATATATCTGATCTGGCTGGATAATTGCCAAATTTCCTATGTCATTCGAGATGGGAAGGAATGGGGGGCTCACAGTCACTCCTGCCCAAAGAAGGCCTCAGCAGTAGCCTTGAGGTGGGGAACACATAGCCCAAACAGCTGGTGAAGCCTGCAGCATGTCCCTCAGGAGAGGACATCATGATATTTCAGAAAGAGGCAGTTCTGTTTTTTCAAAAAAGTCCTTTAATTAATTCCCTTTTCATGGAAAATGTAAATATTATGTTTTTCCTGTTGTAAACAAAAACTTAAAAATAATGGAATTCCACCTAGGATGACTAATTCAAACTTTACTAAGGAGATCATTTTATTAGTTTTTTGTTTTGCTCTGTTTTTTAAATTAACCTCTGCTTTGTTTTGCATTTCTTCTTCATAGAAGAATAACATTACATCAATTTTATTCTTATATGAAGAATTATATAATAGGAAAAGAATTCTATTCTTCTGTTTCATATAAGAATGCAAGCTAGAAAGTTGTTTTTGGGCAGCTTGGCATAGTGAGAATCAAACAATTTCTTATTGGTTGAATTTTCAGAGCACTGAATCCTAATATGTTGACTCATAAGCTGAACTTATAAAAAGAAAAATACATTATAAGTTATTGAATGTATGCTAATTAATTAACCAAGAAAATGGACTTCAAAATTTCAGTTGTACAGTAGGTAGTCCAAAATTTACATTTTCTCATTGTGCAAGAGACTATTACAACATCAAGTACCATACCAGTGATCAGACTAGCATGCCTTGTGCACATTGCCTTCACAAAAAGGCCAGTTGTCATTCTAGAATCAGTTGGATCTCTCTCTAGGTGTTTGGAAACAAAAAGTATATCTTTTTTTGTTTAAAACTTTCTCTGGATGCTTGACCCCTGCTATTAATGAAAATAGCTGTGATGAAGCTGCAGTCATATAAAGGAATTCTGTTTTGTATTTAGCCCTTTGTGCTAGCCATGGTCTCTTTCACATATACAAATATTTCTATCACTGCTAAATCCCTACTGCAAAACAAGAGTGCAGAAACTAAAATGTAAAAGATTGGTTCATAAGCAAACACCATATCTGGTGCTGTGACATTTAAATCTTCATCAAAGCTGCCACAGACCAACCTGACCTTTTGTTAACAAGAGCTAGTCCTTGGTGTTGTTCAAATCAAAGTTTGCTTGAACAATTTACTCTTCAAAAGTGTAAAACACTTCATGTTTACTTCTTAAAAATTACTTTCTCATTACTTTTCAAAGTTAGTACTTAAAACAAAACCTGGAAACCTCGAAGTAAACAAAAAGTGAAGAGAAAGAGAACAGAGCAATTCTGAAAAGGTTATAAAAATAACTGTGATAACTGTTAAAGGCATTTTTTTTTTTTTTGAATAAGAAGTATTAAGTTTGCTTTGCATTCTTAATCCAGTAAAAAACGCAACACACTGATGGATTTTAACACAAGATTTTAAACAGGTAATATTGATAGCCTGCACTAAAAAGCCCATATGCTACTGATTCTTCCACAGCCCACATCAGACATTTGTGCAGGTAAGAAAGCTTTGAATCTCTATGTCAAAGTTTGAGAGAACAATAATAGCCACCTTTTTTGTCCTTTGAATATCCATTTATGTCCCTTGAATACCCACGTATGTCCATTTCCCAAGATCGTATCAGCAGTAGAATCCCATTCCAAGACTCTGTGGCACCTTATGTTCTGCTGCTGCTGCTGAGGTTTCCCTCATGGAGGCGCAAGGCTGCCGCTTGCCACCTATGCCTTACATTATGTGGGAATTACATGAGGAACAAGTCCCCAGGTGCCACTGAAGCTCTGTGAGAAATTAGGGACCCACGGCCCCTAATTCACTATCCCATGCAGGGAACATAACCCACATCTGCTCCTCTCACTCTCCTTTTCCTTTACATAGAATAAACCAGTCTGAGAAGACATATGTTAAGAGGCAGGGAAATGTCAGAGCACAACACAAGAAAACATGTGAGTGACATGTTTATACTACAGTTCTGTGCTTTGTAAATTCTTCCTTCTGTTTTTTTTTTTGTTTTGTTTTGTTTTTTAATCTTTCTTTCAAGGCCATTTGAAAGGCTACTGGTGCCTTTCATGCTGATTTGATTTTCCTCTTTTGTTTTCATTCCTGTGGTTTAACCCATCTTTCTCTGCAAATGTCTTCACTCTGGCAACGTCATCATGGTATTTTCATGTCATTTTTAACGATTATTATTAACTCCTGAACTCCTATATTATTATTATAACTGTTTAAAAGATACCTTTCAAAGAGTCCATCTTTTGCTTTAAATGCCACTTAGTCATTCATGACCTTGGATTACATTTTGGTACTCCTGTTCCCTCTTTTCCAAGTTCAGGAGTTAATCTCATTCTCCTTTTAACAAGCCATCTGTGGACTCTGAATTTCTTTTGGCTAATCCCCTGTGTGCCTCTTTCAAAATTTCCCTCATAAAAGCCAACTCCTTATCCTTTTCTCATAATCGCCTTCCTAGTTCTCCCTGTAATGTTGCTATACTTCCCTTTGACTTAAGAATTTTACTTCAACACATGGCTCAGCTGGTGAAACAATAGCCTGTGACCGACTGTTGTGCTTTAAACCAATAAAGCAGGTAATAGTTGCCAGCACTAAATAAACAGCACAATGAAGTTTCTATTTTGCACGGAACAAACACACTGGATTTTTTTTAAATTTAATTTCCACACTTCTTCATAATTGGATCACTGATTTCTAGCTTTCTCTAATTGCAAATACATCTTCCTAAGAGCATGGTCTCCTTGGGCACTCTTGCACACTGTGCAAAGGGGAAGATGTAAGGAAGGAGTCTACCTACAAATTCAGGTTCTGTTTTGGCTAGCTTTAGTATCTTTTGCACTATAGAAGCAATGCTCTTTAGGAGCATAGGAGCATGCTTTTGGTGTGTCCTTGCTAAATGAACACCACTGACAGTTTCAGATCAGATCAAGAGGCATCCAGAGCAAGAGCAATGTGATCGGGAACTGTCCCATCCCACATCCATGCTGTGTGCAAGCCAAGAGAGAAAAACCTCTGCCTTTACCTTTAAGAGTCTTATTCTTAGTAGGCAGTCTTAGAAGCATTGAAATCCTCTGGAACACAGGTAGCCTTAACATGGATAGATGAAAAGAATGGCTGTGAACTTTCCCTATTTTTTTTTTTTTTTTTTTTTTTTTTTTTTTTTTTTTTTGAGGTTTTGAGCATTTCTGGGCACTTTCTTGAGGTTTTTTTCTTCTTTCTTTGGAAAATGTTTTCACTCAAAAAAGTAGTGCTTTCACCACCACCAACAATGCAAACACAGAAAAATGAAACTATCTAATGTAAAAAGAGCCTCCAACCATAAATATTAAAAGGAATCTTAAGCAAGAAATAGAATGGATAGTTTCAAAAAGTTAAAATAAGTATGAAAACCTGTGTCAACACAGCACTTACTATAAATCAGAGATGTCTGTAATACAGTCAAAATAAACCCCTATAGTACTGTAGCAGTAAACCAGTTACTCTTTTTATAAATCAAATTATTTGTTAACAACCCTACGGGGTTTTTCCAAAGCAAGTTTGAACAGAAATACTCATTTTCAGAAGTATAAGGTATCCAGGTTGTCTTGACCTCAGGGCTTCTGACTGGTTTATCAAATTCTGCTGTGTTCATTTAATGTAATACAGATACCGAGATGGCGAGAGATTGATATTCACTTTGTGGTGCAAAGTTCAGTGATTCCTTTGAGGTGTGAGCACACATACCTCCACTTGCCGTCCATGACTGTGACAGCTATCTGCAACTCTCCTCTCTTATTTAAACATGCAGAAAAATAAGGGGGGAAAAACAGTTATTGATGTAATCCATTTTTTTGTTGCCTTTTATTGCAGTGGCAGGGAGCACAGGGCCTGGAAGACCTCATCCTCACTGGTCAAGGCAGGTTAAACAATAGCAAGAGAAAGAGATAATGAGAAGAAAAACACAACCAATAAAAGGAAAGAGAGAAAAGCGGAAAGCTAACTGTAACATAATGCCAGGCTCATGCTCTTGCCGTCAGACCCATACACAGCATGTGTTCTATTTTGGCAGGCACTCAGCAGGTGACTGCTGCCACTCAACCTATGCCACTGTGTCCCCTTTGTCCTCCCAGTCATGGAGAGGGCAGGTACTGCATGACCCAGGCATGCAGAGGAATGCAGTACCCTTAGGGACGTGTATTTAAACAGCTGAGGTTTCTCCTTTTAATTACCTTCTGCCCTTCCAGCCTGAGAGACAAGCTCACCACGGCTTTTTAAGATTGACTAAGAAACCACAAGTAATAATTTGCCCACAGTAAACAAGTCAAAAGCTGTCATTTTCCAGAAACAACATGATTTTAGGAACTTAGGCTTTAGAGAAATAATAAATATTGCAAGTTTTATGAAAACTCTATGATGGACACCATGATGGATGGAGAACTTAGGTAGTTATCCAATGATTTTACACATTCAGAACATCCAAACACAGTCACCAACACTGTGGAGCAGATAGAAGAATTGCAGGATGGCACGTTTCTCTCTGAATGGGATGGGAGTTGATCTCACTGAAATTCACAGTTGCTGTGGGAACATGCCACACAAGATGTTTTGCTGCATGGAATAGCTTTCAGTGGATAATAAGCTCTGGCCCCCATCCTTTTGGAAGGATATTTATGATATCACCTTGTAAGCTCAGAAATACAGCATCAGATATACAGCACAGTCCCATGTCACATTTTTCTTATTTGGATCCACAAGAACTTAGGAGTGCTAGCTAGATCTGCAGTTCCTGGGAGCTGTAGAATGGCTTGGGTTGGAAGGAACCTCAAAGATCATCAAGTTCCAAGTCCCTGCCACAGCCAGGGTTGCCAGCCACTAGATCAAGTACTAGATCAGGGTCCCATCCAACCTGGGCTTAAACACCTCCAGGGACAGGGTATTCACATCCTCTCTGGGCAACCTGTTCCAGCACCTCACCACTCTCTCATCAAAAAACTTCCTCCTGACATCTAATCTAGATCTCCCTTCCTTTAGTTTTAAAACCATTCTGCCTTGTTTTATCACTATCCATCTGTGTAAAAAGTTTATTTCCCTCATGTTTATAAATTCCCATTAAAAATTGGAAGGTGAGTCTTCTGAGTGCATTTTCTCTTCAGTGCAAAAGGATCAAAAAGAAAGCACACAATATGAGGATATTTGGTTGCTCTGGTCATTCTCCATTCTGCCTGGGCATTCGCACCAAGTTACTGACCATTCTCCACTGTGTTGCTCTCTCTATGCTTTTCCATAAAAATTTAAATAAGAGCATTGAATTACTCTGATTTTATCTCCAGGATAACCTGTTAAACAACTTAAGCCTTTTGTCTGAAACCTTTTTTACATGTTGTTGGCAAGAGGCAGTAGCCCTGTTTGTTCTAAGCAGAAGCAGTTTGCCAAGCAAGCCAGAAACAGACCTTGAACCCAAGTCACTCCAAATTTACCTGGTACCTTGGCACGTTATCTCTCACCAGCCTCCTCTATTTGCCTTTCACAGGGTGGCCAGGAGCCAAACTCCACACCTCTGTGGCTCTGGGTAAGGCTCCACTTGGGCTTTGACAGGTGTGGAGGTTTCTACCTGCCTCTACTCTATGGTTAGGGATGAATGGAAGTATATAAAGCCAAGTCAAACTCATCCAACACGAGACTTCAAAGGAGAGTTTCTGTTCACAGACCATAGCCTCTGCTGGCAGTAGTGTCACAGATGTGGGAAGAAACTAGATCTTATCATTTTTCTACTTCTATGTTTAAAGTCACAGTATAGCAAAGAGAAGATAAGTGGTGAGATTTTCTAATTTTCTTCTAATGAGTATAAATTACAGTGAGAGAAAACTGGCAATGATTTCTGTGTGGCAATATTTATACCTGTAAGTGAGAAAAGAAAAATGAAATAAGTAAAATGTAGTGTGTTCATAGTAGAGAAGGTTCATTTCATTTTTTTTTTTTTCCACCAGGGAACAATCTGTTCCAAATTTAAAATAGAGCTATTTTACATGCCTTGAATACCCATTTACTATTATTATCACCTTTATTTAAGAAAAATAAAGAGCCTACGCATTTCAGAAGAAAAAATCTGCCAATCTCAAAATTGATCCCAATGGATACAGATCTCTTGTACAAGGTAACAAAAGTTGCTGTGAGACCATAAGTCTATTGCTGCAATTACTTGGAAAAACATTGGGTGAGGGAACCTCGGATTTCTGGATAGTACTCACACAATGCTTTGACAATTTCTGCAGCACTAGGCTTTAGTCAGTATCCTGCCCACATATGGCATCTCAAAGATAGTGGATTTCTCTAGGTAGCTGCCTTATTATTATGCATACACTTTTTTCATCCTAAGAGACAATTATGGGGCAAGAGCAGCTTGGTAAGGACGTTCCCCATGTCTTCTGTGACACATATCCTCAATGTTACATTTTACATTAGAATTGTAAAATCATGGAATTGCTCAATTTGGAAAAGACCTTAAAGACCATTGAGTAAAACACAACTTAACCATACTACTCTAACTAACAACCCTCTGCTAAATCATGTCCCTGAGCATCAAATCCAAATGGTTTTTAAACACATCTAGGGGTGGTGACTCAACCACCTCCCTAGGGAGCCTATTCCAGTGCTTAACAACCCTTTCAGTAGTAAAGATTTCCTGATATCCAACCTAAATTCACCCTGGTGCAACTTAAGGCCATTTTCCCTCATCCTGTCACCCGTCACCAGTGAGAAGAGACCAACCCCACTCTTGCTGTAAGCACCTTTCAGATATTGGAAGAGAGCAGTAAGGTCTCCCCTCAGCCTCTTTTACCCCAAGCTAAACAGCCCCAGTTCCTTCAGCTAAGGAACTAGCTAAGTTAAAATATATTTTTGGATGTAACCTATGGTATAATTATCAGAAATGACTCTTTTACAGAATTCTTGGCTTGAAAGTTCCACAGATCAAAGAGAGCTGTATAAATAAATGAGTCTTCACATGCTTGGAGGATAGAAAAGCAGGAAAATAGCTTTTTGGAGAGAACAATATACAATTTTTCTCCAAATTAGCAATTTTTCAAATTAGCAATTTTTTTTAAATTATTTTTTCCAGCATGTATGATAATTGAATTAACAAGAGTATTTGAAACTGTACTCAATGTATACTTTTTTTAACCTCTGGAAGAAAAATCATCTATAATGAAGAAGTTTATAATTGTTATACAAGTAGTCTTTAAAAATACACTAAAAAACATGTCAGAATATTTTATAAATTCCATTCAAGTGATTATATCATTATGATATAAGGTTAAGGTTTAATAACCTGTAGTGGGAATGCTAAGTCACAGCCTGAAGCAGTGACTGAGCACCTGATAGTAAGGCAGGACCAACCCAGGGGAGCTCAGGTGCATGCAGTGAACTGGAGTGACCAGAAGGGGTGGAGCCAGGATCCACCTCTTCCCAGACCTCATTTAAGGGTTTTCAGGGGGGTGGCAATAGTGTTTTGTTGGAGATCCCTGATGCCTTCTAAAGGTAGGCAGTTTCTTTATTTCTGTGCCCACAACTGCTGTATTTGAGCATATCCTTGCTTTCTGTTATCTAGGACTTTGCTGCTATGCTGTCATTGTTGCTCTTTCCATCATGTTATAGTGTTATATAACCCAAGTGTGCTTCGATATAAACACTTGGTTTGTACAAGAGCTGTGCAGTTAATTCCTAGCAGATTTCTATCTGAGGTGATTAAAAAAAAGCATGTATATAGGTCGCTCTAAAAGTAATGTATCCTATTTATTTCCATGGAAGTGACAGTAGATACAAAGAGCACATTAATGTTATTTGATAGAGCAAATTCTTACCTAAAAAACTCTCATTTTCACCATAATCACCACCATGAGCTATGCAATGAACAAGAGCTTTTATGCTGGGCTTCTAACAACCTGTACTAGCGGAGATGACCTACTGTAGCTGTCACCTCTGCTAAAATGCACCACCCACCACCTCACTGTATTCATATCCACTGATCTCCATAAACGTCCAGCAAGTACTGATGAAAGTCAATGTGTGCAGTTTTTACTCCTGGAGGAATTCATTTCCATGACTTTGCTTCATATGCACTTTCATGTCAAATATCATTCTGTCAGGCTGCCTCTCTACAGCTTTCTGTTGTGTGCAAGCAACATGTAATGGAATGTTGGCAAGAAAGATCTATTGCTATACCACCAACATCAGCCTCTGATGTTGTGGGTCAACATAATAAAAAAGGAAACATATCTGTCTTTTGTCTTGAGGAACACTATGTAATGAAATACAATGGTAATTTAGATTAGCACAGGAAAGCAGAGAATGGCAGGGAATGCCAGAGTTACTTAACAACTTTTAAATTATCTCTTCTTCATATTTGTAAAATAAGTATTAAGAAATGAAATTTCCTTCCTAAAAGCAGTTTGCTTTTACAGGTGTATTGTGGTTGATAACGTCTATAATCTAGTACATGAGTCTTAACTTCTCATTTTTCAGAGATAATTTCATAGATGGGAATATTTGCTCTCTTTCTTCTCTAAATAAAAGAAGCAGAGGCTAGTATCATGTTGTCTTGAGATACATATGGTCTAAGGCTAACTCCTGGAATAGACTGCATGTCACCTATGCTCCTGGATATCTTCTGGTGCTTGTTGTATTAGGCCCAATATCATAATTTCTTGGGTTTTGTTTATAAGATATCTGATGTGATGTTAAAGTTCACCTCGTTTTCAGAGCAGGCAGCCGAAGGCTTTGTGTTTCGTGCCCTGAGCTCTGTCATAAAGATCTCTAAAGCTTTCTCAGAATTATTGCAGGGCAGTGGGAAGCCAACTGTAGAGTTTATAGAGTTCATAGCACTGTAGATTCTAAGTCTTATTTCATGGAAAGCTATTGTGACATCATTTAGCCTTGAAGAAAACATTGTAGGCTGAGTGCAGTGTGTATCTTCTACATAGTACATGTAGGGCCCAAGTCTGCTTTCTGTTATTACACTGTTAATTTGTGTAGGATGTGAGTTAAGAAAATACTTTATAACATGCCATTTTATTAAAATCTCAGAGATGAAGGATTGCTATCAAGATGAACAGATGCAGAATAATTAGGTACTAAATATATGATATAATTGACTTCCACTGAAAATATGGCTTGGAAGGATAATTGCTGATATCTTTCTCTTATATAGAAAATGATATTGCAGGTTATGAATAAATAAAATGAAAGGAATTGAACCTTTTAAAAAAAAAAACTTCACTGGAACAAAACGTCTTTGAGAACAGTAAGTAGCAATATGAATAAGAACTGCGATTAAAGATATATTCTTAGGTATTTGTTAAATTTTACACCAGATGATGCGCTACTATACCTAATACTTAAAGTTAGAGTTATGCTATTCTAGGCCCTGCTATTAGACATCCCCAGTAAATGAAACAAACTATTTGTGAGATGGTGGAAACCACTGTGTGAACCCCTTTCTCTGAGCACGTGGGTGGTGGCCACCCTACTAAGACCAAGGAGAGCTGTGGGGGACCCCAGCCCATTTCCGTGTTCACCAGTCTGGTTGGGCAGAGATCAGCTCGGGTTGCCATTTTGCAGAGCTGAGGCACTGTGTTTGAGCATGGGTTTCCATCACACAGGAAATTGAGGAAGTTGCCCTTGACATTGGATATGGCTTGAGCAGTTTAAAGTGTGAATTAGTTCATGCTGGGTATATGTGTAGTGTTTCAGCATTTCTCTTCACTTTTATAGCAAGTAAGATCCTTTCACTCCTGTGTTACACAGGAAGATGTGATATAAATCCACTCCTGCATGTTTCTTTGCATTTT
Source organism: Lagopus muta (assembly GCF_023343835.1). Lineage (NCBI taxonomy): Eukaryota > Metazoa > Chordata > Aves > Galliformes > Phasianidae > Lagopus > Lagopus muta. Next base: position 73,659,473 of record NC_064434.1, read on the forward strand.
GAAATATGACAGATGCCTCAGTCTGCATTTTCCTGTACATCACAGTTACTTGCATTGTTTAGAAAGGAGGAACACCTACCAGTTAGGTAGGCTTCCACTAAATAAGCAGCAAAGAGTTCATTTACAGGACCAGAATGACATATATATTCTTTAAAGAATCCTTAAAGTAGCTCAAATTTCACTCATGAAAGAAAATAAGTATAAAAAGCTTCAATTAATTTCTGCAAAATCAGTGTGGCTCTTTTCTTTTTTTAATCTACTCATTAAGAAACCACTAACGTTGTTTAAACTGGAATACTACTATTAATATTTTCATTGCATGTAGTACTGAGAATTTATTAACTATTTGAAAGGGGCAGATAATAGCAGGACAAGGAAAAATAGTTTTAAATTGAAGGAGAGAAGATTCAGGTTGGATACTGCAGGGAGTTCTTTACTATGAGAGTGGTTAGGTACTGGAACACACTGCCCTGAGAGAGGTTGTGAATAACCAATCCTTGGAAGTGTTCAAGGCCAGGGTGGATGAGGCCCTGGGCAGCCTGGTCTACTATTAAATGTGGAGGTTGGTGAAACTGCCTGTGGCAGGGGGTTTGGAGGTTCATGATCTTTGAGGTCCATTCCAAACCAAGTCATTCTATAGTTAATGGTTAATTTGACATTTAAAGTAGCATTGAGGACTATTTCAGGAAGAGGCTTTTTTTTTTTTTTTTTTTTTTTTTTTAATTCCAATCAAATGAAGAAAAATAAAAAATAGTGATCAAGATTCATAGAGAATAGCAGAAGATTAGGCAGTCATGGCAGTTAGAAGAAATTCCTGTTCATGTCCTTGTACTTCAAAGCTCATTTCTTAGTAAAGTTGTAATAATAAATTATAAATATTCTGCACAGTAAATTTTAAAGTATTTAAAATGTCATTTTGCTCTTTGGTCTCTGTTGTTTCAGTCACAATAATAGTATAGTCATGTGACATACCTATGGAAGTATGTGTGTTTCATTTTAATGTCTAAATGCAAAGAATATATAGAACAAATCCTGATCAATTAGATCTATGTCCATCATAATTTCGTGCCTTTCAAGAGCTACCTTTTACAGAAGACTGTAACACTAATTCCAGACTGGTCACAAATAGTCATTTTTCAAATGCATAGTTTCAGATAGAAACAAAGCAGCAGCAAAGCAATTAATGTTAGCAAAGTAGTAGCATGCACAGTGTCATTAAGGTTATATGCGGAAAAATATTTTTTTCTATTGGTAGCTTCCTAGGAATCCACCCAGTTTATCGTTCGAAAAAACAGTTATCCACAGTGTTCTATACTTAATTTAGGGCCACATCCTTTTCTAGAAAGCAGGAACTTACTATTTACCTAAATGGAGTAGGAGATACGAAATGAAATGTGGCTGATTATTAGATAAAATGTTTATCAGCAGAACTCTTATGTCTATTTGACTTCAAGGAAAAAATCCAATTGAAGTATACATTTCTGCAGTCTTTGCTGGTTTGAAAAATAGCACCCTCACCTGTGAGAAGCAGACTTTGCCATGGTAACTCACTGTTTATTCCCAGCTTAGGTAATTTCTATGGATAAATTACTCTAAGCTCATGCAGACACCATTGATAGCTTCCGGCATCTGTGGCCAATTCCAATGCAGCACAAAAAGGCATGAGCAAAACACATGTACTTCAGAGAGCATTGCTCAAAGGAGTCACTTGAGGTGTAAATAATTTGAGCAATAGACATTCCAGAGAACTCATCCTCTCAAGTTGTTAGTGTCACGAAACTGCGTCCTTAAAAATTCAATGCTGCTGTTCATTTGCTTCAGCTAAATCATATCAGAGAGCAAGGTACAATGAGAGGTTTAGAAGGAGAAATGTAAAAAGCCTGAACTGTTTTCAGCAGCACCTGCTGCTGCTGTTGACAAATGATCTGAGGAGATTGCATTTATTCCCTGAGTGGTATGATAGTATGGATATTTCATGGAAACCCACTTCCATGATGCAGGGAAGGGTAAACTATACCAAAGCCATTGCTTAGATAGAATTATCTATCTAATCAACGCCAGAGAGATTGCACTTCAATGCAGGCCTCACTGACTTGCTGCCCTGTTCAGAGCACATCTGCCCACACAGCCAGGATAGGAAGCTATTGGCTTTGTCTGGGCCTGGGGATGAGGAGAGAGAGAGTTGCTCCACTTGACTTTTCTTCTTGAGGCTGAAGGACAAGCAAGGATGAAGGGGCAGAAACAGCTTCTGCTGTGCAGGCAGTATCCCCTGCTGTTCTGGCTTCTGTCATCCCAAGCTTTTCTCTTCTTACAGTAGTAGGCTGTGACTGGTTTTGGTATTGTTATGTGAGGAGGCACAAAGATTCATTTACTGTAGCGCAAAGAGAGGGAATGGAGGACAAGAATATGATTATCTTGCTCCCAGGGGTGGCCGCTGCTGTTATGGTGGTTGTGAATGCTGTTGGAAGCCAGGAAGGCACATTGTGGAGGGATGACTCTTGCCCTCTAGCATCTTCTACATTGCAGAACACCTCTGAGCTCTAGCACACCCAAGTTGTACCGTGAAGCTGCCACATCTTTCTTTGCCCTTTGCAGACCTATAGTGTCATCTTTCTCTGCTGAAAACTCCCACATGAGAATTCTATCCCAATGCCCTCTGACATCAGAGAATGTCCCGAGCTGTCCTCTCCCCACAGCTGCTTTGCTATCCAGCCACAACAAGATCTTTCACCCAACTGTGTATTACATACATCTCAGCACTTCACTGAGTGCATTTATTTCGCTTTCAGACTTGTATGAAAAGCCTATTAACAAAGACATATGTCTACACTTCCATAACACCTTATCTAACAAAGACAATCTTTTCTCTTAATAAAGTGTGCATGGCAGAGCCATTAATAGTGAAGGCTATACAGCACCACTATTTGTTTTCAGAATGAGTTAACACTTTCAAATTTTCAGTGTTTGCTCCTTCCTTGCTACCTCATGTTTGAGCTTTCTGTGCACAGGAAACAGTTCAAATAATTATTCACCTATTTGAACAATAATACGTAGCCTCTCTGTAATTATAACCAGTATCACTTTGCTGTATTTTACACTTCTATAATTTTAATTCTACTAAATTAATTTGACAAGGAATTTTAATCCAATCCTACATCCAGGTTCAGGGAGAAACAATTAAACTGCCGTCAAGTTAAATTTAAATAGGTAGTATCAGGCACAAGGGAGAAGCAGAAAGACCAGTTCAAGGTTTGCCTTTTCCTGTAATATTTCCCTGCCTACCTCAAGCTTTTTAAAAATTCGTGCTTGAGGTATATTAGGAAGGTGTTTCAGAATTACAAAGCTATTCAGTTTAGTAGGGAAAAAGGGAAGCCCTTTTTTCCTAATTCGCTGATCATATTTTTATTTTTACTTTTTAGGAAAACAATCATCTAGAGCATGATGAGACAAAGTCTTCAGCAAAAAATTTGTTGATTATAATGTATTTTCTCAAAAAAATCAGTCACATCTCTCCTGTTAATTAAGTCCATCCTTTTGTAGCAGGTTCCCTTCTCTGCCTGGATAATTCACATTCTTCCTCCTAAGGCTGCCTCTATAGGTGCTGCACAGTGAGATGCCAGGAAATCTGGCAGCTAAAAATGCTCATTGCCTTATCAATTCCATTTCAAAAAGTTGAGTGAAACTTCCATCTCATTATTTCTCAAAGAAACTCTTGAACCCAGTGGAAAATATTTGTTTACAAGAAAATTTTTAGCAATTTGGAAGCATTCTTATAAAACACGTTTCTGACCCCTCTACAAAATGCAATATAACCGCAGCTTAGACTTGAAATGCTTTTTGCCAAATGCCATGTGGACACTATTAATATAAGCTGTTTACTACAAATATGAGAATGTTAAAACTGAGGATACAATTACTATAATGATAGCTCTTCACTGCAAAAGAAGTACTCATACCTGGTGCCGTAATAGCACTGTTGCATTAGAAACCACAGAGATTCACAAGCAGAGTGGTGAAGTAAGTTATTACCTAACAAGGAACTAACCATTGGGTAAGTTTTCCATAATATAAACAAGTCATGCCTCCTGGTCTTGAAATTCATCTTCAAGATATAAAATGCTTATTCTCAAGTTGTTTCGCAATTGTGGATTAGATATGTTACAGGTGGAGTTTAGATGTTAAAGGAAAATTGGCTTAACAAAAAGAACAAAGCAGCTGTATTCAGTGCACAGAACAAATAGAAACACTTCCACACCCTTTCAGTCACACATACCCATAAACAAATGCACCAGTAGTACCTGAATTTCCTGCCACAGGGATTTTCTGCCTGCTCTTGACAGCTGTTATGAGAATTCTTATATAAAGCTTATAGTTGATATCTGATACCAAGCTGGAAAAAATGCTTCTCCAGCTTTTAGGCTCTACACAAAATCCGTGATGTACCTTCACCAAGGTATGAAAAAAATGTCTTCACATCTGCATATCAAAACAGACTTAGTGAGCTTAGCAAGAACTTGAGTGATTCTTGAGTACCTAAAGGAGCAGTAATACATATGTCCTTCACTGATACTAAACACAAAGTGTGACATTTGAGGAGGGAAAAGGTATAAGACAGGAACCTGATGATGCTTCAATGGGAAAATCATCCTGCAGTCTTTCCCTCTGCCTTTTAAGTTTCTGTGGTGGTATTAAGAACATGGCTGTCTTAAGCTTCTTGTGAACAAGAGCATCTTGTGTCTGAGCTGCCCCTCTTGAGCTCTGTCTTTTTTGACCACGCATGCTGTGCCAATTTGGCTCAGAGCAGTGTTTATATGTGAAGTGAATCCTCTGGTTTTATTTTTCATGTATGGCTTGGTTCTCAGAGCAGTTTTGGTATATGTGAGAAGGGTACATTTCAGAAACTGCATCCCAAAAGCACTGCCTAAAGTTTTTCACTGAAGCACCATCCTAGTTCCTATATGCACTTTGTGATGATGAGTTTCTTTGTGACACAAGAAGTAGAAGTTCAATGGGAATAACTATCTTTGACTTTGCAAAGGGACAGTATTCTGCCTGTTTTGCTGTGCCGGAAAATGGGAGTTATTTCTGCAACTGAAGGCATATCTCATGGAGGTTGATGTTTTCATGGTCCACCATGGGCTGGAAGAGAGAAGGCACTGTGGATAGTGTTCCAGCATGGAATAGATTGATAATTTCTCCCAAGAGGTGAAAAGAAGTGTGAGATGGCTGGGACTTGTAGAATGGCACAAAGCCTGTTACTCAGGAGACTCTTTGTTGTCCCAGAGGCCGATTGGCTCTGCACCACCTCTCCTCTGTCTTTCTATTCCTTACCAGGATTCCAGAAGCACATTGTTTCACTCAGCATTTCCATGCAGATCCATAAACAGGTACACATCTGTGCTCAAAATATGTTCCCCTAAGTAGCTTTTGGCAATTGCATTTCCTTAAATAAGCCTTTTTACTCCAGGCATGGAGGACAGAAGTCAAAATATGAAGGGCAGCACAGGACAGAGCATGAAGATGTGTACTTCCAGATGAAGTAGAAAATGAGGACTTACTCATCTGTCTCTTCTAAAAGAGTGGGAAAGTAACTGGGAATGTAGTTCACATCTGTCTGTGAGAAAGCAGGAGGATGAGCATTCAGAAGTTGCAAAGGAATACCCTGAGATTCAAATGAAAATTTTAAATGTGAATATAGGTTGAGAAAATTCTGTAACTGTGACAAGAAAAATGCAGGTGCCTTTTAAAAAAAAAAAAAAAAAAAAAAAAAAAAAGCAACAGGATAGATATGATTTTGTTGTGTTCTATCAGGTTCATTAGGAAGAGTCTTACTCAGTTAAAGATGGGAGGGCTATAGGAAAATCAGATTGAATGAGTAAGTTCAAGGTTGTGACAAGATTCCCTCAGTAATGTTTAAAAAAAAGTTTCCTTGGTTGTGAGGGAGGAGACAAAGATCAATAGGCCATAAAGATTCTTCTCTTTGGAGAGGAAAGTATGTAAGTAAAGAAAAATAGTTCTGCAGGAAGATTTGGCACTTGTCAATCAACATAATTATTACTATAGATTATATAAATTATTATATTAGAAACTATTCAATCTAAATGATAAATCATTGTAATTTATTATGAACACTGCATGTAACCATGGATGCATTGCCAGTTTCACGCTGGTGACATTATCAAGACCTGAACTAATAAATGATGGTGAGAGATATTGTTGACTGACACGTCTTTCATCTTGGAGTGCAGGGTTAGCCAATTTGGCCTTAAATGAAAAAGAAATCATTTTCAATCTACATATCAGTTCTGTTTTGTTAGCAGATTGTTGACTTTTGTTTGCAGATCAGCATGAGTTCCTGATGACAGCTGACTCACACATACTGTAAACCAAGAAATATCAAGTAAAATGATGTTTAGCAGTAAAATAGCTAAAACACGTAACTAAATATTGACACGACTTCTGTCATGTGAGTAGCAGCATGTTTTTATGGGTCTTTTTTTTAAATGATGAATCTTGAATACTTAATATTTTGTTGGTGCACAAGATTCTGTCTACTGTGGAAGTCTTTACCACTTTAAATTTCAAAAGTGGTGCAGAGATGACACAGTTTTTCCATTTTAAAAGTGCAGCAGAATGAAGGAGTCCCCCACTGAGCGCTCAGCAATGGCATTTTGGGATCTTCTGCAAGTTCTGTTAGGGCCTATAGACACAAGGTGAGATGGTGTGGCATTTTCTGAAGACTGAAGAGTGCTGTGGATACCAAAGGAGGTTCCAACTCATTCATTAGAGTGTTGAACTCTCCTATTTCTTTCAGGCATTGTGCCATCTGACCAGAGCTGCTCAGTACTGCAAAACTGCTAAGGCTTTCTTTCACTTACACTTTGCTTCTGCCATGTACTCTGTACTTTCTGAAAGAAGAATGTGAGTTTTCAGCCCAAATTTTCAAAAGCCCAATAGCGTGATTTAACCTGCTTTGGCAGGGGGGTTGGACTCGATGATCTCTGGTGGTCCCTTCCAACCCCGACAATTCTGTGATGGATGCAGTGAATCCAACTTAGCAGGAACTGAGGAGTCACAAACAGGCTTGGATTGGCCACAAAACCAGAGGGATTCTCTGACAACTGACATCTCTTAAAAGACGAAACAGATGCACAGAAATAATAAATTATAACAAAATTAGTGCTGCATAATTCATTAGGACTTGTCATTTAGATGCAGTTAACATCTCCAGAGTATTGAGGAAAATAAAGATTAGTGTAATGTGTTTTCTCACCTGTATTTCTTACCTCATTTTTAAAAGGAAAAATACTCTTAGATATCTATACCAGATTTCTGCTTTCACAGATTGTATTTATTGGTAAACCTTGCTATCTTATTAGCATTTTTATGTAGAAATTATTGAAGAGATTTTTATACAGAAAGATTTCATACTTGGTTCAACACATTGGTTCTATGAACCTGCTATTTTTGGATCATGAATAGGGAAAGTGAACGTAGGGAGATGAATGGATGAGGTAAACTTTTTAATATGCCTAAGAAATTGTTTCTCACTTGGAGATCTTATAGGCAAATTATTTCAGCTAAACTGTTTTCTGATGGGAAATTAGATTCAATGACATGGAAAATTAGTTAATTTATTTTGCTTTTACCAGATTATTCATTCTGGTATTTTAATATTTTGTTGTGACATTGCAAAATATAACATTTGTGTCTCATCTAAAACAATCCCTTATTGTGATTTTTTTTTTTTTCAGTTTTAATGCAGAGGCTTTTAATAAAAGTAATGTCAAAATGGCAATTAATACTTGTGGTTTGTCAAAAAGTGGAATTTTGTTTGTTTTTAACTCTGTTAGTGCTGAAATTTTGCTAGCCAAGCAACCAGGCAACCAACTTAAAACCAATTAGTTTCACATGGTTAATTTAAAATGGTAGCAGGAAAACTATTTTATACGTTTTTCAGTGGTATAGTAAAGAGTAATGGTAATGAGTGTTTGGAAAGTTTACTCTGTTCTCACATGCTTCAGAGATGATTGATGACTTTTTTTTGTTGCACTACTGTCATGTTTCTCTATTACTGCAATTATATTGGATCTTACTTCATTAAATTTGTATTTCAGTTGGGCATCCCAGGAGCCTTCTTCCAATATACTTTTTTTCTAGTCAAATGTCACTGTGCCTGTTTAAGTGTGCAACCAGAACAGTTAAAAGGATGTCACACTGTTCATCTTCTGTCTAAGACACAGAGAACTGAAGAGCTCTTGTTCAGAGCCAGAACAATTGTTCTTTTTTTTGAATAGCATTCAGTAGTGATTCTTATCATCAAATGGATCTCAGTGGTCACAACTTTAGTTCAGAGCTTTACTGTATGTGGAGATCTACAAGAAAAAATAATTTACATGAAAAATTCGACAATCTTTCACAATGCTTAAGATTCTAGACTACTGTATTTTTAAGTTAAAATATTAAAGTACACTAATGAATTCAAAACACTAAAAAATGTTGTATGTTCTGGTCATTTTTGCTGCTCTTATTATGTGTGCTTTATGTAGAAGGATTTTAACTTAAAAATTTCAGGAAATTCTAAAATATCTGTAGGAATATAAAGTTTTTCTGGTTGCCATTAATATTGACCTCCATGGATTTTTATCACAGAATCATAGTATCATAGAATAGCTTGGATGGGAAGGGACCTCAAGGATCATCAGGTTCCATCTCCCAGCCACAGCCAGGGTTACCAGCCACTATATCAAGTGCTAGATCAGGTTGCCCAGGGGCCCATCCAGCTTGGCCTTAAAAATCTCTAGGGATGCATTATTCACAACCTCTCTGGGCAACCTGTTCTAGCACTTCACCATTCTCTCTGTCAACAGTTAGATTAGATGTCAGAGGGAAAATCTCACTTCCTTTAGTTTGAAACCATTCTGCCTTGTCCTGTCACTATCAACACATATAAAAAAAAATTGATTTTTTCCTTATGTTCTCATGTTTATAAACTCCCTCTAATTATTGGAAGACCACAGTGAAGTCTCACCACACACCACTTTTTATGAGAATAGATTTGTGGTTCTGTAACTGAATGAAAATTAAGGCTTTAGTCATTGCTTCTTTTCTTGACCTGTCTACAAAGGAAACTGAATTTTGCTTCAGCTATTCTTTGTTCAGTGAAAAATTAATATCAGATTCATCTTCACATGGTTTAAGAGGGTATGATAAGAGATGTAAACAAAAACATTGTTTTCTCTCGCGTCTAACGTCAATATGCTGCGTGAGGGAGGGAGTTGGGAGGAAATTGAAATTTCCCCATGAAGGATCATAAATCTAGATCTGTTACTTATTAATGAGTCCCCATCTAGCTCTTCACTCTCAGTAGACACTGCTTAGAAAAAATGTGTAGCAGATTGTTGGGGAGGTAATCAGAGAGCATGTAAGAACAGGTGTGAATAGTATGCTCTCTCCATTACTTTGCTAATGTACCTTATATCCTTGTTGAAAAAGTAGAAAAAAAAATTGAGTGAAATGGAATGTTTCACTTTCCTTGCCTGCTTGATCTGCACTTATTACCAAATTGGTAGCAAAACCAGTTGTGTTTTCCACTTAGGGCACTTACTCAGAGAGAAATAAAAAGCAACAACAAAAACGAAGTTCCTTGTCAAGATGAGTTTGGTGTCAATGTTTGCTCTCTTGTTGCTTTGTCACCCATTAGATTTGTGAGAGATGGCATTTGGCCCAAGGTTTTTGTTTTTTTTTGAAAGCTGGTGAAGGAAATCCACATAAAGACAAAGGGGATTTATAATTAGACAACTGAGCCCAAAATAGGACTTTGGGCCTTAAGTAGCTATTTAAGTAAGCTTTACAATACATATAATTGAAAAATGCAACACAAACCAATGTTCTATCATTGGGAAGAACAGTATTGAATCTGTATCTTCACGAAATGGCTAAAACAGAATAGGATGGTCTTGCCTGGGATGTGGATGGAGAAACTGCATTTTTTCTTTCAAGATGAGGTACTGAAATAATTGGAAATAAACAATAAAAAAGGAGCAGGGCTCTAGAAAGTTGCAAGGTAATACCATCCTTTCACTTTATTTATGTGAATCTGTCAGATTTATTACTAACAAGATGATGGAAAAATGCACTTTTTCCCAAACATCTAATTTCAATCAATAGGTCAATGGGCTGGAACAAATAAAATTTCTAACCCAAACAACTATGATCTGTTCTTGAACATATCCCAGTTAATTCGGTTTCATTTCAGTACTTTTCTGCAATAACAGTGACAAGAGCTCTGTTGTATCTCATCTTGCTGTTGTGCACAGCAGTATTCAGTAGGGGAGGCAGATCTATGGGAAAAGTCTATATCTTTTGTACCTGATGATAGCCAAATGTCTCCTAGGCAGTGGATGATGGGGACGTGTGTGAAAGAGCATTCTGCAACACATGCGTGCCCATGGGAATTGCTTTGTAGCAAGAGGTAAGCAGAATAAGCCAAACGTCTCATCTAGTAAGCAACAAGCTCTGTCTTTTGTTTTAATCAGTGGCCTGATGCTATTGGATGCACACACTTTTGGCTGAACGCAGCCATAAAGAAAAGACCAGTCAGTCTAATATCATGAAGGATATTGCAACCTGGACACTTGATGCCTCTAGTCACCTTTCTGCAATGGAGGGATGTGTGAAGCTGACGTAGAGGAGTCAAATGAGAAGTCTGCTTTGATTTGTCAACTTTTTCTTATTTTCTTTTCTTTTGACTGTGCTTCAAGTGTGTTATGTTCACTTAGTTGTTAAAACAACCAATGAAATTGGTGCTATAGCAGCAATAGACCTGGCTACCTCTTCAGGACACTGCACTGTGTCTGTTTTATTAGGGTTAATGTAATATAATTGCTTAGTAGCAGATCAGGAGTCACAGGTGTTACAGAAGAGGTGGACATCTTGAGCATATGGTATCTCATGTTTATTTTTCACCTGTAGTATGTATATAGGCTTTGATTTCTTTTTCTAGCTCAGCTGCAATCATATCCATTTCATCTATTTTCTCCTTCCTATCCTGCCTTCCCTTTGTCTCTAGCATCAGGCTACAGACAGAAACTTGAGCTGAGGTGTCGTTGCAGTTGATTTACTGTTTTAACCTTTGCTTTTGCTTCTACGTTCTTCAGCATTCTCTATCAGAGATGTCTATACTCCCTTTAGCGGTTCCTAATTCATCTTGAGTTTTATTCTCAGTTGTTACGTTTCTTGACTTTTCAATCCCAACTATTTGCCAGAAATATTCTTTCTGTTTTTTGGGCTCTCTTCTTAGATCTCACATCTATTGTAGAAAGAGGACATAAGGCCAGGAATGAAGGAAGGGAAGATTTTTTTTCTCAGGTGTTATCAGAAGTTTTTTCTCTTGCTTCACGTATAACTTAATTCTGTTTTGATTTACCCTGGTTACAAGAGCACATCCACATTTAAAATACCGTAACAGGTCACCTATATTAGTCCGTACACATCTTGCACTTAGAGACCTCATGTACATTATTTAATAGAAATGTCTTAAACATTTCCAAGATCTATGTCCAAAATCCAAGTCTGATGAAATTCAGATTATATTTAGATGTGTCTTATCCATGCAGAATAATCAAAGGCATAATACCTTAAGCCATGTATGTCTGAGTGGCCTGCTCTTAATTGGGATAATTCATTTTCTTCATTGTGGCTGACATGGTGCATTTTGGATTTAGAAGAAAAGTAATACTGATAATATACACCAGTTTTCTCCCAAATTCAACTGTGGAGAAGTGAGTGAACAGACATGTATTGCTTCACTTCCTGACAGTTTAACCCATAACACTGAGTATGAACAGTATTTTATTGCTCAGCCCCCTTAGTTTCTCATGATGTGTGAAGATCACATTTGCTCAGCTGTGGCTCAGTTGCATATAGGTGTCTAATCTATGATTGTTCCATTCTACTCTGTACTGATATGGTCTCACCTTCAGTACTGTGTGCAGTTCTTAGCAACACTAAATAAGAAGAACATAAAAACTATTCAAGTATGTCCAAAGAAGGACTACAACAATAGTGAAGTGTCTAGAGGGCAAGATGTATGAGGAATGGCTGAGGTCCCTTGGATTGCTCAGTGCAGGGGAGACTGAGGGGGACCTTGTGGTGGCCTGCAAGGAACAGAAGGGCAGAACTGATTTCTGCTCTCTGGTGGCAGCAGCAAGACCTAAGGGAACAGCATGGAACTGTGTCAGGGGAGGGTTGGGTGTTAGGAAAAGGCTCTTCACCAGTGGGTGTTGGACACCAGAACAGGCTGCCCAGAGCAATATGCAAGGCCCCAAGTGCCTTCAAGGAGGTCTGAACAATGCTCTCAGACATAAGGTTTGCATTTTGTGTGGTTCTGTGTGGAGGTGGTATCTGGACTCAATGATCCACCTGGGTTCCTTACAACTCAGGATATCCTATGATTCTATTTCATTTTCACAGAATTGGAGAATGTCAGAACTGTAGGGATTGGAAGGAAACTCTGGAAATCATCTAGTCCAAACTTTCTGCTAAAACAGGCTTATTAGGGTACATTGCAAGGACTCCATGCAAACTGACTAGGACTCCATGCCAATTTTTCTCTTTTCTTTGGATAGAATTCATGCAAGTGAACTTGATGAACAAGTTTCTTTCCTCAAGTGCTTTTTTCTATGTCATCTGGAATAGACACTTTGTGATTTAGTAGCAGGGAATGCATTGCAAAGTCTTTGACCAGCTTGAAAATTAACCCTTTGGCTCTGCTTGTTTCTATGAGAAAAAGCATCAGGGAACCCTGGCAAATATCACTGAAGCTAGTGTGTAAGTTTTTCAGCTGCAGAAAATTTGACATAAAAAATGGGACTGTGTAGCAAAGCTGTGAAGAAAACAGAAATTCTACTACTATAAACCTAATTTTTATTTATTACTGATTTCAATACTAACTGTAATTCCTTCTTTCATAAAACTGACAAAGTCAAGGTTATAAATTAACTTCCCACTAAGAAGAATAAGAAAGGGTCCTTCACCATCTCATGCTTTCTTCTTCAGCTTGAAGATTCAATAAGAGAGCGCAATTCTTTTTTTTTCCTGTTGCAAAATGATATATATGTGATAATGTACAGTACAGATGACTACAGAGTAATATCACATCACAGAATATAAATATCACAAACCAGAACATAAAAGTAGTTTTTCTTTATAGGTATTTAACACAGTTTTCTAATTCTGTTTTAACTTCAGTTTTGTTAAACAATTTCATTCTCAGCTACTCCTTTTACTGACATAACTGCTAAATTTTGAGATTTTTTTTTTTACAGCTCTTTATTGAGCTATATGGAAGCACTGAAAAAATAGGATAGAAATCTCAGCCTTTTTACCTTGTTGAAGACAAAGATTTATATCCAGATTGATTTTCAGTTAAAATGGATCTACAAGTCAATAATGAGGCTGATAAAGTATGGTTCCAACAAAGCAGGATATTAAGAAGTTTGTATTAGAAAACCTTGTGGATTCAAGCATCAGACTATTCTTTCAGAAAAGAGAAAGCTGACATTAGATTCAATATGCTTGAGTGAGCCAAGGCTTTTGCAATTTTTTAAAAATTCTAATAGAATTCATTAACAGTGACTAGGCATCTTATCAACTTACTTTCTCATTTGGAAGCAAACTTTTGAACTCTGAGGATTCTGAAAAAAAAAATCTATTTTTGCAAGAAACTCTCTTTTCAAGGTGTGTGCTCCTTTAGGGAAAAAAAAAAAGACTCGAACAAAAATTCTGCAGAGTTTAACTACAGTAAAATTCAACAAAATAAATTATTGTGTGGTATCTGATTAAATTACTAAATTAATGCTGGGTTCTGTACACTACCACAGAAATGCAGCCTCTTTCAATTTTTGTCAGTATATAAACAAATGCTGCATTCATCAGCCAACCATGCAATCTTCAGAAAAAGCACTCATAAACTTTGGAGCTGTATAAATCTCTCCCGTATCTATCCCAAATAGTACAGCAAATAAAGCAACTACATCTGTGAAATGAAGGACTGAGAATAGTCATTCGTTATTCTCCTTGTTAATAATCCTGTTCTATTTACCTATTTTATTTTTTTCCTTCTGTAGCTCAGTTCTCCTAGGTCCTTTGAGCAGGACCTGAGATAGCTCTCATTCTGAAGTTTTCTTTTTCATTTAACTGCAGTTATAAAAAATCATAGGTGTATGTGCTTGTTCTAATATTTATCTTAAATTTCCAAATAAAGTAAACTAATTTTCCTAGGTAATGATGCTACTGAATCAAGTGCCAGCTTCATTCATTTTTGAGTAGTGTGCTGGCAATTCTTTTCTTATCTTTTTTCTCACTTTTTAATTTGAATACTTCTATATTCTGACTACTCTGAATATAGAAGTAATAAAAGAAAAAGAAGAAAAAAAATACCAAAGCAAACAAACAAGCAATGCAAAGGAAAAAAAACTGAAAAAAATACAAAGCTGAATGCTTATTATTTTCCTGTAAGAGAGATAGGTTGCTCGGTATTTCAAACAAAAAGGCCAGCAGCATAGGCACGTGTGCACAGATATGTCCTGCAGTCTTATTAACCACCATGGAGTCATTGTGCATAGATTACGATGTTCTTTATCAAAATAAATGTTACCTGCTCTGTTTTTATGGAAAAAAACTTAGTCCTATGAAGTTGGGTTACAAAAAAATAATGTGTTATTTAGGGTTCTCCAATAACTTTGTATTAAGTTGAAAAGACATTCAGCAGGGCTCCTTCATCAGATGTGCCTAGAAGTGTTACTAATTGTTCAAGTAAACATGCCCATTTGTATGTTTCATAAGGAAATTATCCTAGCGCCTGCAGAATTATGCTGATGCCACAGAAGAAATCTGCGAAGACACATTGTGAAATGAATTGACAGTAGGCATTCTGTGGGCCTTTCTGGGCTAAGTAATTCTTGAGATATTCAATAGTGAAGAAAATGATTAATTCCTAGACATTATCCATATTTTCTATATAAGTTTTCCTGTGAATAGTCTTTGTTTCACATATTTATTTTTTATGATGATAATCAATTTATCAAGTGTTGTCTTTTTCTGTATTATTTTTTAACTTCTTTCCCTTCCAGTGTCTCCAAATATGTGCTAAAATACTGCAGTATTTATTTTTTCTTCCATTTTCCCATACTTGCTTCAGCTAGATCTCCTGTAGAAATACTATACAATGTGGCAGAGAACGTGAAGTGGGAAAGGAAAAAGGAATTTTTTAAATCTTATTATAGTTAGTCCATGTTGATACAAGTCACTAAGGCATAATGCACTTTGTATTTGTTCCTCCTCAGTCAAACAATGATATGTATGCAGAGGTTTATATAAGGGTTTCAAATAATGCTTATAGGGAATTCATATTACTTATCTCAGGCTGTTACAGCATTTTTTTTTTTTTTTTTCAAACTAGAGTTTCTGCATTTAGTCCTTGCATCTGATTAGGAGGCAATTATACTGCACATGGATGACATTAATGACAATCACTCACAGGTAAAAGGAAATTTAAACTCTCCAGTTGTTACTGTGTTAAAGTCTATACTATCGAAAAAAATGCTGTGATAGTTCAATTTATTGTATAACCACAGGGTGGACAGCTTTTCCTTCTGTGTCTAGTGGTAACTAAATTTCATGGTCTACCGTGTAACTAGACACAATGGAATACTAGAAAGTATGTGAAAGATTAAATTATTGATGTCAGCATGTTCCTCATAAAGATATTTACAGAGAAATAATTTATTGAGAAAACAATTATTCCCTTCCATTAACATAAATTTATTCTGTAAGGCATACCTTTTGGAAACATAGTGATGATGATCTGTCAAATCTGTGTCCTATATTCTCACTTGCTTGGGAAAAATATCTCACTTGCCTTAGCTGGGGAACTTCTAATCTACAAAATGGGATGTGAGCTGAAAAAAATTAGATTCCTTCAGCAGTATTTTGGGCCTTACTATGTTTAAAATATATAATTAAAAAAAAAAAAAAGCTTTATCGTAGTTTAAAAATGAATCAAATTTCTACAGGCTATTTACTGCAAATGACTGACAGGGGCTGCAGTAACACCTGAGACAAAATTCATTCTTTTCTATATTTCTTATTGAGTAAAAATACAGAGCAAGTAAAGCCATGTCTCTACCTGTGTAAAAATTCTTTTTAATCTGTCCTTATGGTTTATTCAGAAATGTCTCAGCTCAAAAGGCCACAGGAAAAAAAAAAAATGCATCTTGACAGAAATTTTTCACTTTTATGAAACCTATAGGCTGCTTAGCTGGGTCATGATCAAATTCATTCAGGAAGTTCCAGCTGAGCGGAGGTGAACACATCATTAGCTTCCATTTAAAAGGATGGCCTTAGCTAATGTGTCTTTGGTACTTGCCTTCCAAACCCAGGAGAACACATACTATCATCTATACTGTAAGTTTCATCAGTGTTTTATACGCATTGGAAGATTGTGAAATGGGATGCATCCGAATTAACTAAGAAACTGATTTCCGTAACAGGAGAAAAAAAATGCTTGCTAAAAGGGAGGAAAGAAAAAAAAAGAATATTTGTTTGCTGGCAGGTACTTTTGGTGTTTACAAAGAAGGTAGGGAACTTTCTGTCTCATTAACTTTGTACGTAAGAAGATGAATACAATTGCATGAGCTTTGAGTTTCTAACTGAAATATGAGTTCTCGGTGATATTGATGTCTATCTGAAGTATGAGTCAAAAGATAAACTTCAGCTTTACTTAACAGAACTCACTCACCTTTAAACCCTATTGGGGAGCATGGGGCATTTCTAGACTGCTATATAGCAATATAAGCTGTCTGAAAGCTGGAAATTGCATGTCTTTTTCCTTGGTGGGATTAAGATTTATGTAGCTGTATTTGGCAGAACGAAAGCCTTGAATAAACAGCAACTCTTAGGATTGACCTCACACAGTCTTTGAACTGAAAAATCAAAAATAAATTGTTTAGCAATGGACACTGACAGGAAGTCTGGACCAACGGTAGAAGAGTGGCATCCCTCATTGCTTTTCCTTGTTGCGGTATCAGCCAGCATCAGTAGAGAAATGAAGAGACCTTTTCTCTCCCCCAAAAATAAAGAAGAGATGCTGTTGGTTACAAACATACGTATTTTTATGCTTAAAAGAAGAAAAAAGAATGGAATGATCCATTTAGCTATATATATAGTTATGTTGGATTTTAAGGTGGGAACAATTCTATACCACTTTATAATGTTTAACGTCTGAACTAAGAACCAAAAAAGCTGAGTGTTTGCTGAGAGGTTTTATAGATTTTAACTCTTGTATTGCTGTGAAATCATTTGTTGTTATTAATAATACTGAATTATGGAAATATTATATTGTGTACACAATGAAAGCAATAGAATCACATTTAGATGCTACTTAATTGCACCAGATTTTAACGTGTGCTGCCCTGGGTATCATTTCCCTGAATGTGTCACAGCTTTCAAAGAGCCTGAGTTGGATAAGGTAAGTATGAGAGAAAACATCTCTCGCAAGTCAGCCGTTTTAAGACTTTATTCCCTATCATCATTTTCCTATAATGATACTAATAATATTAACAGTAATAAAATAATAATATATTACTATATAATATTGTATTATAAAATAATATAATATATAATATATATAATATAATAATTGTAATAATAATAATCTTTTTCCTTTCTCTATTATTTCAAAATAGTAGTTCAGGTATGATTTTTATCTATTTCCTTGAATGTACAATGAGTTTATTCTTCCTCCTTGGAATAGCTAAGAAACATGCAGACTGTTGCCTGAGAATTTTTATACACCAAACTTTATGGAAAGCTCCTCTGTTTCTGAGCTGTTATGTTCAGTTAAGAACTGACAACTTTACAACTGCATGATGAATTTTTTCCTACAACTAAGGCACGAAACAATTTTGTAGATGCCTAATAATAGTTGTGATAGAAGGATGTTTTAATTAACACAGCTTTTACTGCATTTCTATTTATCTAAGCATATCATGAAACTCCTAATTTGAGAACATAAAGAAAAGTCTAATGATACAGTAAATTTAACAAAACCTACAATGTAATTTTACAGTATGCTTTTCTCCAGTCAGATGTCCCTTATTTATCAAGAAAATGTAAGTGCAAAGTCCTGCCAAATATTATCAGACTTGAGCTCTGCTAAAGTGCAGGTGGCAGTGAATCACAATGTGTCATTATTTCAACTGCTCAGAAATGTCCTGGAAGAAAGCTTTTCACTTAAAAATACAGAGCCAGCAAGTTCAAAACTTTCTGTGAGCATTCATGCATGTTTTGTGTATCTGTCTATATAGGTATGAACATTAATATAATCAGTTCTTAAACAGAAGGATTTCTTGACTTCAGGATGCAGTATTGTGTTGGTTTGACATTACATTTCTTCCTACATCTCAGAACAAGCACACAAACACTTAGGCAAAGAACAAAGGGCATGTTATGTATCTCACCAAGTCAGCTGCCAGATGTGATAGTCTGCTGTCTGCTTACTGAATGTCAACTTTCTGACAGGTAAACTCATATCATCTGCGTCCAGCACTTTCTGCAATGAAATAGTTGTGTGGCTTTTTGTTTAGCTGGCTGCTTGTTGTTGTTGTTTGTTTTTTTTACTTTGTGAAATACAAATGGGCAATGTTGTAGCAGTGGAGTATTGAAGTTTTCTGTCAGATTTAATAAGATTTACAATTAGAATCTTCTCCTTTTCTGAAACTTAGGTAAACAAACAAACAAAGAGACATTTCAAGATGTTCTGATTTGAAATTTTCAGTTATACAAACTGACATTCAAATTACAGTGTTGACCTCAGGGAACTGTACTTTTTTTTACTTGTTCTGTTGTTGATTTGTATGGAACTGAATTTTAGGAAACATGGAAAAAATTAAGGAGTATAAGAAAGTGAGGACTTACAGCCAAGTTCTTTCAGCAGTTAGGTCTTCGTGGCAATCATCAAATGTTACACAGAAACAGGCTGCCTAGAGAAGCAGAGGCTGTCCCATCCATAGAAGAGTTCAAGGTGTCAGCTCTGCCCACGTCAGGGTTTTGGAGATAGATGCTAGTCAAAATCCTTTCCAACCTAAGCCATTCTATGATTTTATGATTCTAAGTGATGGAATTTTGAGAAAGAAAACAAATCTATTGAATTTATTGCAAACACTCATGGTTTATGAATTCACCTAAGTGAATTGTTGATTGCTTTCTTACTGGAACTGAGTGAGACTGAAAACTATATTTAAAAAAAAAATCTTCAACAATATGGAGTTAAATACTATTTATATATTTCACAAAACAGTCAAATTTCACACAGGTCAGACTTTTAAGATCAGCAAAAATTTATTGGCTGGCAGAACTTTGGTAGGTATTTGTATATATTATGCTTTATTATGGTATATTACATACTCTTTCAATGTACACTCATCTACTTTTCTACCTGTCTAATACTTCGATGAAGCTTAAGACTAATAGGCTTTATTTTCCTGGCATAAGGGGATGGCATAAAAATGCCAAATAAGAGGCAAATGAAGAATTTTTTGTGTGTAAGTGAGTTCTTATTGTAGTACCATCCAAGGATATAAAGGTAATAAAGGTTGTGATGCAGATGCAGATATGAGAGAACTCAGATATATTACAAAAACCTTTTACTGAAGGAACGGCTCCAGCATATTACAGGTTCAGAAAAGTTCAAAATGGAGTTGTATACTTTGTAGTATGCCTTTGTAAAGCACCATTCATTTTGCGTGTACTACACACTATTTATTACAGACTTTTCAGAAACTGTAGCATTCTAAATCTATTTCTATTCTGCTTCCCTCTTCCCTCACTGATCTGTTGCCAGTAAGAAGGTGTCAGCACTCAGAACTGTGACTTCGAAAGACATTTTACAAAGAGAATCTCCGGGATCAAAGGTGGAGCAGAACCAGTTTAGAGAAAACACATCTATCCCAGGAAAGGTAGAGAATGTGAACAAGTAGTAGCTTCCCCTGAATGTTATTATTTATATTCCTTGACTATATGTTTAGGTGAAATTATGAGTGGCTGAAAGTACAAAATATTTAAGACCATTTCCCTAGGAAGGGATAGTAGTTGTAAGTTGAGTGAAAAAAAAAAAAAAAAAAAAATGTTCTCTAATGATTTTTCCTGAATAAATTGTGACTTCTGGGGGGAAGAGAGAGAAGAGAGAAAAAAAAAAAAAAAAAAAAAAAAAAATTTGGTCAAACATACAAACTGAGAAAATAGTCTTTAGCAAGTCCCTTTGCTCTTTTTGCAAAATAATTCAAAGCACTGAAATAATGATGTGCTAAATGATAGAAGTGGTATTTTTCCCATCCACTGTAGCCAGCAATTGCAGGCTGTAATTTTCAGCCTGTCTAGGCACTCTTGATAATTGACACTAAACTGAACCTCTGCATGGATATTTTAAAAGGTATGGATATTCTTCTGCAAGGCTGAGTATTCTATCTGAAGCAGCCAAATTATATCACGTTGCTGTCACCTCTGTCTCTCTGCAAAATTCTACTTATGTGTTTGTATTCCTAAATAAAACAAGGGTTGTACTGGGAAGTGTCCGAGGCAAAGAATGGAAGCAAAAGAACCTCAGCATTATTTGAAAAGTACCAAATGATACATTTGGAAATAGATTTCTGTCCCTGGCAGAAACTGTAGAAAATATCAAGTGTTATATAAGAGGGTGTTCAAATGGACAGCAGGCTACTGTGAACCAAGAACTTCCTCATACATCCTGATTAGGTGACAAAATCGAACAGTTAAATGATCTTATTGAAAATAGCATTCATTTATTACAGTTCCCATTCATTACATACAGTACAACTAGAAAACAATAACAAAACAAACAAAAAAAAAAAACCTATTTATCAATCAACTGTTTCTGGACCTTCTAAAGCAAAGGTTGAAGATGGAAGGCTTGTCATTTTGTACCTTTTCAACTTTGCTGCATTTTTTTTTCCCATTTATTAATGCTATTTTGATTCCACCAGAGTTACTGTATATAAGCATCAGAAGTCCAGTATTTTTGTCTGTGTGCCCTAGCCTGCTCCTGGGCAGTATAAGTGCTTGATATGTGGTCAACACTACATTAAGTACCACAGACTGCATATGTAACTGCTCATAAACAGTCATATGACAGACAAAAACTTTCATTTAGCAACAGATGTCTCTGCTAATGGTTAGGAAAAAACATGCAGGAAAAACAGGTAAAAGATCCTGAGCAACACTGCCATTTTCCTAAGAAGATGGAACTCTTATTTTTAAATACTGCAAGATTTTTCATGAAATATACATATGTATAAGGAAGAAGAAAGAAGGAAATACATTCACCTGGAAGCAGGTACTGTACTGTCTCATGATAATTGAAATTGTGTAGACTCCCCCAGTATGTAGACCGAAGAATTAATCTCTGTCTGCTATGAGTTTTTATTTTCTCTTGATTCCACTGCTGAATTGAAAAATTAGTTTTCAGAGTTCTGGCCAGCAATACTCCTAGCAATGGATTTTCTTACTGCAAAGTAAGCCTTGTTCCTATAAAATAACCTGGTGATACGTGAGCTGATTTGAATATTCTTCTTATGTCTGCTAGTCAGTTAAAGGTAATGGTACACTAACTCCAGAGTGCTTGAGAGTCATACACCATCCTGCTGGAATGTTATCCATACCACTCTCTCTAGCTTCTGATGACAAGTGATTTTTAAATGCATTTATTTGGTTCATTTCTTATTTCAGAATCTGAGCCTAAATTCAGTCTCAAAAGGTTAAGCGTCCATAAATGTAATCTACAACACCATTTAGTGCTGCATTTACATTTGCAGCTATATGTACTTCTCCAAAATATATGATTTAGGCAAAAATAACTTGATTCAGAGGAAGCGCAGGAATATTCTCTGTCTTATAGTAGACAATTGAGAGTCAAGCTAATGGAATCTGCTGACCTTAATGCCTGTGAATCTATATATTTGAAAATATACTTTTTGAACACACTTATTGTTATGAGGAAGAATCCAGAGTTAAAATAATAATAATTATAGCCCTTTAGAAAACTGTTTACAACAACTTTGGTTTATACACTGATGCTCTCATAAAAGTTCTAGGAGGATCTTTTGGCTGGCAAAATATTCCATTCTGTAAGAAGGTTGCTTGATACTGCTGTGGAAATTAGATATGCTGTGAAGTAATACACCATGGAGCATGTCAAGGCTTAGAGTGAAAGGCAAATACAGTCGTGTTTACATTGCCAGGGCTCCAATTTATTCCTAAATATTTATTCCTAAATTCAGCACGGCGTTTCATGCATGAGCAAAATTTTATTTTTTTGTTAAACATGTAAATAATACAAAGTAATAGTTTCTTCCCTTTTTTTTTTTTTTTTTTTTAAGAAAGTGATTTACCTCAAAGCATTTGCATTCTGCCAAGTCGTTCCCAACATAACCTCAAGGATCATGCCTTCAGGAATGTGAGGTCAAGGGAGGAATGTCATCCTCTTAGGCTTTTTCTGCCACAGCACCTGAAAAATAATTGGCAAATGATTAAATCAGAGATTTTCAATTGCCATGGCATTCAAGGAATTAGAGCCTTAGCAGAAATATCTGTTCCCCAGCTGAATTTCTCCCTAGGGCTTCATGATCTGGATAACATTAAAATGCAGAATCAAGGATGAAAGAGAAAACTCACGTTTTTCTCTGGAGTGACAAAACTTCTCATATGGTAGCAGTTTAAGGGAATAGGCATCAATTGCCTTTCCTTCCTGAACAAAGATGTACAGCAGTCACGAATTGACCACTTCCAGGAGTCCAGTTCTTAAACTGAACACAAAATGTGTTAGTGGACTTGCTTTACAAAGGATTATTCTGTTGCCAGTTCCATTTTCACTCCCAGTGAGCTGCTTTATGTGAACCCCAGCTCCTTTAGCTCATCTATTTGGAAACTGTATCAAAGATTCCAGGGATGGAGAAGGCTGAATCAGTTACTATTTTGATCAAATTAGGTAACCACCTAAAACTCAGTTATCTATGTGTAAAGTTAACAAGGACTCCTTGAGATTAATACTTTTCATGAGAAGAAAAAAATTTCTATAGAAAATGAGAGAGGTCTCTAGCTAAACCCTGGATAAGTAAGTAATGCAAATAGTCATTCTACTGGCATCTACTGGGAACCAGGTTCATATTGTATGTGTGCGTGTTATTTTCATAGCAACTAAATCTAAATTTTAATCTTTCTGTTAGAGAGTTTTACTTCCCCAGTAAAAGAGCAGTCAAGATGGTAATAATTATGTAGTCTGAAGCATATTAGTGATGACTCTTCAAAAAGTAATTTCATATCTTCCCACTTTGCTGTCCCATTTATCTAGCTCTGAGCAGAGCAACTGCAGAAGAATGGAAGGTAAGTGGGAGGGAATTAACTTTAATCTGCTTCTGTTGTACTGATTTAATGACACGTTCACGTTCCGTGTTCCTCTGGGAAGGATGAGACAGCAAAGGACCAAGTGAAATAAGGAGGTAGTGGAAGTGGAAAATAAGCTGGAATGCAGTAGATTATGAACAGCAGCTAGAACAGACTAACTGTTCTAACCGAAGGGAAAGCTCTACTGTAGAGTAGGAGATAAAATAGAAATTGAACCAGGTGAAATTCAGTGCCAGCAGAGAAAGTGAACAGAATTTGGATGGGAAAAAAAAAGTAAGTAAAAATAAAACTGCTTTCTCAGGAGCAGAGATAGAAATTGAAAGACTTTCTGAGAAGATGTATGATAAAGATTCAGAAAACAAGTTGGAAGAGAAAATGCAGGAACAAGAAAAATAAAAACAGAAAGTGGGGGATTAGTGAGGTTATTGAAGAAATAAAAATTAAAGCAAAAGGTGCCAAAGAGCTGGAGGTGGGAAAGAAAGCATGTCAAGAAGCAAATGAGAGTACAAGCAATGAAGAAATTTCAGACAGAAAAATAAATAACTGTGCTTATGTCTATCATTTATAAAGTTAAATGACAACAAAAGATAGACTCAGTGTCAAGATAGTCTGAGGAGAGAGGTTCAGATAGTTTGGCTCCTGTTCTTCATGTAGAAAAGTGACTTATGACTATTCTACTATTGTAATTAATGCTGAGTAGTATCATGACCTGCAAGTGATTTGAATGAAATCAATAGGGCTGTTTTCTGAGGAAGGATTTGACTGCTTCTTTGCCCCAGGTCAATAGGAGAATTCTGATTGCCTGAAGGAAGGAGGGGAAAAAAAAAAGAAAAAAAAAAAAAAGGAGAGAGAGAGATAAGGAAGTAAGATAAAAAGCTGTTATGAGGGAGAGTTATAGAACAAAGTGCTTTCTATTACAGATAATACATGCACTGGGAAGAGTGTATAATAAGTACATGAACTAAAACAGCAACTAAGAATTGCCAAATTTGGAAAAGACCTCCAATTGTCCACATACCACCAATATTTCCTCATTAACCAATGTCCTTTAATACAGCATCTAAATCTTTCTTGAACATCTCCACAGGGACATTGACACAATCACTTGCTTAGAAGTCTGGTCCAGTGCCTGATCACTCTTTCAAAGATGAAAGTTTTTGTAATATCTAACCTGAATTGCCCCTGATGCAACTTGAGACCTTTTCCTCTAGTCCTGTCACTAGATATGTGGGAGAAGCCAACCCCCACATCACTGCAACTTCCTTTCAAATAGTTGTAGAGAGTGATAAGTTTACTTAGCCTCTTCTTCTCCATACTAAATAATCCCATTTCCCTCAGCCACTCTTCATAAGACTTGTGCTCCAGACCCCTCACCAGTTTCACTGCCCTTCTCTGGACATGGTCCAGGGCTTCAGTGCCTTTATGGTAATAAGGGGCTCAAAACTGAACACAGAAGGATGATCACTTCCCTGTTCCTGCTAGCAGTGCTATTTCTGATACAAGTCAGAATGCCATTGGCTTTCTTGGCCCACCTGGGCGTGCTGTTACCTCATGTTCAGCTGAGCATCAAACAACACCGTGATCTGTTACTTTTACAATGTCTTCCAGCCACTCTGCCCCAACCCTGTAGCATTGCCTGGGGTTGTTGTCGCCTAAGTGTGTGATCCAGAACTTGGTCTTGTTGAATTTCATCCCATTAACCTCAGCCAGCTATCCAGCCAGTCCAGATTTTTGAGGGCGTACTCAATTCTGTCATCCAGGTAATCGATAAACGTATTAAACAGAACAGGCTCCAGTTCTGACCCCTGGGGAATACCACTCATGACCAGTCACTAGCTGATCCATTCACCACCACCCTCTGGGCCTGGCCATAGAACCAGTTCTTTAACCAGCAAATAACATACCTGTCTAAGCCACAGGCTGTCAGCTTCTCCAGAAGAATACTGTGGGAGACAGCATCAAAGGCTTTGTTGAAGCCTAGGTAAACTACAGCAACAGCCATTTCCTTATCCACCGAGGGGGTCACTCAATCATAGAAGTTGGTCAAGCAGGGTCTGCTTTTCGTGAACCCATGCTGGCTGAACCTGATCTTCCAGTCGTCCTGCACATGCCATGTAATCTCACTCAAGGTTTCCACTCCATAACCTTTCCTTGTCACAGAGGTTTGGATAAGGGGCCTTACTTATATTACTTACTATGTTATTTAAATGTAGTATAAACAGCTCTTAAGAGTAGTTTCTATTCCAACCACTAAATACAGATGAAACTACTACATAACAAGAGGCTTCCATCACTGGAAATCCCTGGATGACTTGAACTTTTTTCACCAAATAATCAAAATATGTTTTAAAATTGCATGTAATATGAGCAATAGCCCATTAACCAACATGCTATGGCTATAGCTTCCTGGAATTTGGGTAAATTCTGTTTCATATAGATAAAAAAGAAATTGTCTTTATTTGTTACCCTTTGAAATAAAAATCCTGAGAACTTTTCTCAGGGATTGTGTAGTGCTCTGGGTTAAGTGAGAACATCCATTTGATTCATTTTTAGTTTTGTCTCCGTCCAGTTCAATCAGTTGAATACCAAGACCTGAAACAGAATTTGTGAACTAAAGCATCAGTCTCTTAGTATTTCAGAAGTTCATTTTAAATTCATAAATTCACTGAGGACTTGAGGTTTAATTGCAAATAATCAAATTGCATTTACACCAGAATTATATATTTGTTAAACAGAACTTTCAGTAGACAAGTTTGGAAATAAAGAACACAGAACAAAACAAAAACATTCAGCAAGCCACTCAAGAAGCAAAACAAATTGATATATACTAGTGAAACCAAGTAGTTCAAATTGTGTAATTATGCTGTTAAAGGAAGCTACAAAGAGTAGACAAAGGCACATGTAAGCTTAGAAGAATTCGTAGTTTTCTAGGTATTCAAGTAAATTGTATTTCAATATTCATGATCTTAAATACCGAAACGTATGTTTTTAGTTAGCATGACTATAAAATTATAGAGAAGGGAATAATTCAGAACAGAAGCAAGACGAATATAATGAGAACCAGTGACAAGAAAATAAATTCTATTATCATATTACCCATTGTTTTACAAAATGCCTCCATGCTATTGGAAATCCATCTAAGCCCATATTTGCTTATTGTCAAAAAATATCACTCCAAGATCTTGTTTCCAGACAGATCGTTGCTAAACAGGTCTATTATATCTATGAATAATTTTATTTTACACTTGTTTTGTTTGCAATGAGCCAGTACACTATGGAGATGTATCCCTGAGTGAAAATAACTTCATATATCTTCATATATGACTACTGTTGTGCAGCAAATGGCAATCAGTCACAGTAAATCTAATAAAAGAAAAAATGCCAGAAATGAATGCAGTGCTATGAATTTTGTCATACTGTCTGGGTTTGTGATTCAGTAGGTTTTCACAAATTAAAAAGTCTAGAGCCTAGTATAATAAAGTTGAGTGCTTACAGAGAAATACATTAACTAGATTCATCAAACAGGTATCTCTGTAGCCAGGTCACTACTTCATCCCTACTCCAAAGCCACCAGCTTCTTGAACACTGCTAGTTATCTGCCCATAGCTGCTGACATACTCTTGTTTCATCTGTAACCCCGTTACTGTCAGGAGAAATGAACTACATTTTTACAGGCAAGTCTTCAATTCTGAATAAATATTACCATCTTTTTAAAAAAAAATGTAGGTGGAGGTGAAGCAATTTATCAGAATAGAGCTGTTGTTGCACTGGCTGCAATAGAGAGCAGTTATGTAAATTGATGTTGTCCTGATTGATTGTCAAGGCTCTAGATTCCCATAGCACTCAGGCACAGGGTGCCCAGAGATGTTTTGCAGCTCTTCATAAGCCACTTGGACACAGGCCTGGGTAGCTTGCTTGGGCAGGGATGGGATTAAGTGACCTCCAGAAGTTCTTTCCAGCCTTAGCCATTCTGTTATCTAAGACGTTAGATGTCCTCAAATTTAATAATGCCTACTCATTTTAATGTATATATTTTATATATAATATATACGTATATAAGGTTTTTCCTCATAACTAGAAGTACTGCTTTGTATTGCAATGCCTCTTGGAAAAGCAAGATTCTCTCTCTCCTTCTCTGGAGACGTTCAAGACCTGCCTGGATGCCTACCTGTGCTACCTGGTGTAGGGAACCTGCTTTGGCAGGGGGGTTGGACTCGATGATCTCAGGAGGTCCCTTCCAACCCCTACAATTCTGTGATTCTGTGATTCTGTGATTTTTTCAAGTATTTTTAGGATAGGAGTTGGGAAATAGGAACCAAATGCTGGAAAACTGATTTTGAAACTTCTGAATATAAAAACATCTGAGCTTTAATTACTTATAAATTTAAGAATTATTCTTAGAGACATTTTCTCTGCTACTGGTAGATATTTAGTACTGTTGAACAATTTGGTTGTATGACTTAACCTACTAAAAATCCAATATATATAAAATGAAGTAAAATAAAATAAAATAAAAAACTGTTCATATTGGAATTTTCACTGAACTTCTCATCCCTCTTTTCGTGTAATTAAATTACTGTATCTTAGCTTAATAAAGAGATCTTTTTTACCTGGATACATTATTGATGAGAAATTCAACAGTTACATTTGCTAAAGGTCATGGTAACATTGTGGATTTTTTCATTCTTTATCCAATCTTTAAGCCAACAAGGACAGCAACAAATTTTGTAAGATCATTAGCATGTTTAGAAACAAAACATTAGCTGTGCTTTCATTTAATTAGCATTTCCTTCTTTCTAGATTAAGAATTTTGCCTTGCAGCCTGAATGTATTTCATTATTTTTATGCAGCTGATTTTAAGACAAATTAATGATTGCTGTCACCTCCCACAGTGTCTGTGTATGCACTCTGCATCATACATGTGTCCCAGGTAGAAGACAACATGGTAAGGACAATAAATATGTTCGAAAACAAAGCTTTCCTCTACTTCCAGCCTTCAATCCAATGCAAGGTCACAGATGACAGTATCTAACAAATACTTCTCCCTTATGATTCATTTGAAAACACACAAATTTTTTCCATCCTTTTCAGTTGCAGTTAAATACTGCAAAATTTCCAACCCTAACATCATCTGAAACTGAGTCCCTGCATTTTCTAACTGAAAATCTAACTGAAGACACTCTTGGAGGAGGTCAGAAAGAGAGGATGTAGGCTGGGAAGAATGGAATACTTCTTTCAATAAAGCAATGTTCTTTTCTGAGATTTTCTCTGTGACTCATTTGTTTAGAGACACAACAGTGAAGGAGGGCAGTGGGATGCTGAGATGCTAATCAGGAAAAGAGACTGCTCTCCCCTGCAAGCTGGAGTGTCACCGCAGTTCCTCTCTTATCTCTAAAATTCAGTCCCTAAAATGTACATTCATTTGGGTGATGTAAAAAGAAATTGCAGTCTTTACTGTGGTAATTGTTCCTGCATTTTACACCTTGATTCTTTTCTTTCTTCTGCCTAATTGTCACAATCTTAGTTCTCTGCTGCAACATGGGGGGCAGCACTAACCCCACAGAGGGCAGCAGTCAAATGGTCCCACATATCTCAGTTTTATTTTCAATCCTCTTATTCTCTGACATAATAACATCTCTTTAATCACTGCTGGGCTACAACAGACGTGATACAGGACTGATTTTTTTATCAGTTGCCCTGGAACAGATTACCTGTTACAGAGGCACCCAGTAATACATGTTTTTTATAATGCCTAAAACTGTCTAGTCCTGCCTGTCCTATCTGGAGAGATTTTGGTACCATTCTCTCTTCTGGTATCCCTTTATTAATTAGCATGTCACTTAATTTTAAATATTGCTCCAAAAACTGCACTGAAAATTGCTCATTTTGCATTTCAAATTTCTATTTCATGTTACAGATTATTTTTTCACTGTGCATTTTTACTCACACAGATTATAAGAACTTAATTAATGAACATACAATGTATTCCTTCAACGACTGTAACCAAAGTGACTTAAATGTTGACTGGTGTAACATAATATACAGCAACAGATCGAAGAAAAGCAAACATACAAAATGAGCTGAGCATATTTTGTTTGTATTTCCACACAAATAATTTTTTACATCAGCTGCCTGTCTGGCAAACTTCTGTGCCTATATATGGGAAAGTTAATCGGAGTAGGTGCCAGAAATCATACAGTAGATTCAAAGGAAAACAGGAATGTGACTGCGTGTCTCTGAGGATAACTGCTTGGTGCCAGTCCAGATATGTTTCCGGCTGAATAGAACTCACTTAAGAGGATACCTCAGTGGGCTTGCTCTATCTGAAGGCAATGTTGTCCATTCCTTCTGGATATTGGGTTCTGTGAAACTATCCTTTCAGTTGTGAAGCAGTAGATCCTGCTCACACAGTGCCTCCTGTCATCACTGAGACCTTATTTGACCATCAATAAGACATTAACAATGAAATTGTACACATGAGAAATCAATGTTGCAAAGAAATCTGTATGGCTTCTCTAGTTTGGGGTTTGCAGGCCACAGCTGCCATTTGAAAGAGTGAATAAACAGTGGGGCAGGGGAAAACTACTCTCATTACTGCAAAGGACTCCTCAGCTGTTCTTTGCCCGAGGAATGTCATTGTTGTATCCTTGTCAGTCATTGAAGTGCAGGGAAAGTCAGTTGGTGTTCTCCTAAGATCTTCCTTCATCATTGCAGAGTGATGCCACAACCGAGTGCTGAAGTGCACTGGCAGCTGTGGGAGCCAGGTTCCCTGGTGCTGGCTGAGGTAGCATCTTTCATTCATAATTGGATATTTTTAGCACTCCAGAATGTGCTAACTATGGGGACCTCTCTGGACAAAAATCATGATCAAAATCTGTGGATGCAATAATACCTATTCGAGCAATCCTAGGATTTTTTTATTATTATTTGGAGGTTAAATTCAGAAGTGTGTTTAACGTGTTTGAAAATCAGCCCAGTGGTAAAAGATGCTTCCTAGAGATGCAGAAAGAGATGAACAGTGCTATTTCTCCCATTGCAGTTCTTCATTGCTCATGTTGCTGTCTAGCAGTTAACCCAATATCTGCACAGCAGGAAGCAGGTTGGGACAATCAATTAATATTGATTCCTATGCAGCATAAGACAGCAAATAATGCATTTTGTATTTGTTGTTGTATTTATATTTGTTTATTACAGAGTAAACATTTAATCAAGGCTGTGAATAATAATAATAATGTATTTCAATTATTTCTTTTATCTATAAAGAAAATCTAATTTAAAAAACATCCACAAATTATCTAACAGTTATCTGACATTTCACATAGTAGTCAATTGAGAGGAAGTGCTCATATAAAAGTAAGTTAAAACAGCAACAAGTCTAGAATTTGCTATTATAAATAATGCAACAAGTAATGTTATTACACTGACATCTTTTCCACCAAAATTTGTCTACCAACACTTTTCTTTTTAACATATTTGTTTTTGTTTTTTTTACAAAGTGAAGTATTTTATGGATTACTTCATAGAAAAGTATGCACATGTCATTAAGAGGATAAACCACTCTAAACAAAAAGTTGTATTTATTGAAAAAAAAACACAAAAAAAAAAAAGAAAAAAGAAAAAAGAAAAAAAAAAGTAATTTTCCAGCTTTCATTTTGTGACAAATAAAAAGAAGGATAAAGAAAAGGCCTTTCTTTTTCTACTGGCCAGATTACATTTCCAGTTCAGCAAGTAATCTGTCCAAATGTGATCTGGAAATTCTATTTCCAAATGTGTCGTAGAAATGCATTCTGTTTCCAAAACTGCATCTATCCATTAGTAATTATTTGAAGCTTCTATTCAGGGCCAACACAAAATCATTTTTCATGTTTGCCCCAAGAGAATACTGACAACATGTAGAAATCCCATCTGCCCTCTCAGATAATGTCCAGACACTTTCAGTTCTAGCACACTGTATTTCTAGCAAGCAAACTTTTCCATTTGTTTCCCTCTCTTCAATCAGAACGTAGTATTGTAAGTATGAAGTAAATCCAGTGTTAAATAGACTATCGTAGACCAGCTGAAGCTTTGGTGCTTCCAATAAAACAGTTGTCTGATTAATAACTGCATATGTTCTCCATAACACTAATTACTCCTGCTTTCAGAAGGAAAATTAAAGTGTATCCATGCAACAAATGACTGTGCAGATGCAGTCTCAGCTGTGAAATTTTAGAACCTGTCTACTTCATTTAAGTCATAATCATGATTTTTAATTCTATTCGTTAGAGTTCCTTGCATTTATGTCTCGTTTACTGTGTAAGTACATCCATAATGATGCTGAGATTGAATTAATTTTTTTTTTTTTTTTTTTGTCCCTGTTTGAAATTCTCTTGAAGAGAATAACTATAATATAGTACTGGAATGGTATTTTATTTTTCAAAAGTTGTTAAACTTCTGGAATAAAATATATTTGTCTCTTCAAAAGAGCAGCACTCTAGTAGCATTGCACTTTCTTGTTTCATGCACATTTCATGCACTGCTTCTGAGATGTTCATTTACCTTTCATTGCCATAATTTACAGGTTTGATACTTCTTCTGTGCAACCACGGTGGAGCTTTCTCAT
The DNA here is from genome assembly GCF_023343835.1 of Lagopus muta. Lineage (NCBI taxonomy): Eukaryota > Metazoa > Chordata > Aves > Galliformes > Phasianidae > Lagopus > Lagopus muta. The sequence goes on from NC_064434.1 coordinate 73,691,550, forward strand.
CTGTTCCACAAAGAAAAAGCATGGAAGTTGGTTTTTAATTTTTATGAGCTCTCACTGTGATCACTGAAATGTAGTTCCACTGGAATTCCCTAGGTTACCTATGCAAAATTTGGATTGGAAAGTTTGCTTCTCTTTGGTTTTGTTTTTCTGTCTCTTTTGTTGCATGGCTCAGAGTTTTGTTAGGTTTGATATGAGGGCTGCCTAGGCTGCACTACTGACCAGCCACACAAACCAGGCTGGGGCACAATTGAACTCCACAATCTGGGAACAGCAGCCCACAGAGATGCCTGCCTCTCTGCCTCTGTGTGTACGTCCAGCCTCTCATCTGCAGGCTGAGTCAGCACTGAGTGCTGCAAATCTAAGGCATGGTCATCTATGCAAAACCTGAACTTTACAACAATTGCATGAAAATAAACCAGATATTATGCAGCTTTTACGGTTTCATAGCATTGAGGTCTATGAACAAAATTAATGTTGACTTGATAGTGATAGAGATTGAATACTGATAAAAATCCCTGCAGAATCAATGGAATGTCTTCAGCGTTAAAGATGAAAAAAGATGCAGTCTTCTTTTAAAGACAGTATCTGACATAAAATTGAACATTTTAATCACAACAAGAAGAAAAAGGAGAAGAAGAAGAAAAAGAAAAAGAGAAAGAGAAAGAGAAGGAAAAAGAGAAAGAGAAAGAAAAAAAGAAAAAGTGAAAGAAAAAGAGAAAGAAAAAGGAAAAGAAAAAAAAGAAAAAAGAAAAAAAGAAAAAGAAAAAGAAAAAAAAGAAAAAGAAAAAGAAAAAGAAAAAGAAAAAGAAAAAGAAAAAAAGAAAAAGAAAAAGAAAAAGAAAAAGAAAAAGAAAAAGAAAAAGAAAAAGAAAAAGAAAAAGAAAAAGAAAAAGAAAAAGAAAAAGAAAAAGGAAAAGAAAAAGAAAAAGAGAAAGAAAGAGAAAAAGAAAGAAAAATAGTAAAAGAAAAAGCGAAGAAAGAGGAAAAGAAAAAGAAAAAAAGAAGAGAAAAAGAGGAAAATACTGTTCTGACTGGGATGGATTTTAAAATAAAAGTTGCAAGCAACGCCAACCTATTTCAATACAGTGTTCCCATATGATTTTTACTATTGATTTCTAATTAAGGTGGAATTAAGACATGATTCAGAGCAGTCACTGATGGTTTGTAATAGCAATGCCTGGTAGTTGACTTTACTTGTTTTATTTTTGGCTCTGAACATCTGCTTTCAGTTGCTTGAAACTCTGTGGAATGCTCAATTTATTGAACAGACAGGTGGAATCAGCAAATAGGCAGTTTTGGCACCTTGAGAGCTCCAGAAAAATGGTTAAATAGGAACTGCTTTATTTTGGGAAATGGATTTCAGTTGTGTGCCCCAAGTACTTCAAAACTGTCCATAAATTCTTCTAAAAATCTTATTTTTCTGTTCTCTAGAAATTTAACTTGCTCAGGTCAAGACCCAAGGAAAAACACAAGCCCTTCCCTGGAGAGTGTTCTGGGCTATGTCTTGATTACTGTTGTTTAGGTTTTCTTTTCTTTTCTTTTTATATTTCTTTTTAAATTTGGCTTGACAAGCAGGAGAATAAGATGTTAGGACAAAGAAAAGCTATGTGTCAAACATTAATCTACAAACTGAAGGTCTGTTGGAAATGAATGTAACAAGAATGTGTGTTTAACAATATCACAGTTTTGATTGTAAACAAACAAACAAAGCCCCTTTTTTGTTTTATTTTGTTTTGTTTAATGTTTGTTATTACATTTTTTTAACTGAGAGTATATTGAGCTAAGGATTGAGACATTTAAAGAAAATATTTACATATTACATTGATAACGAGGTTTTTCCAGCACTGAACTTCAGCGCTGCATCCAGCTTAGAGGCCAACTGTGCTGCAAAATTCAGTCACTGAAATGAGCACGTTAACATCTTGTTGCAAAGCTGCATTAATGAATGTCTGAAAGGCATATGCACAGGGAAATGCCCTGTGTGCTCTGACAGTGCTGCTCCTTGCTTTTGCTTTTTGGGCAGGCTCAGCCCACCGCACTAGCAGTCAGGGAAGCAGAGTCCAGCTGCCCACCACCGGCCAAAATGGCATACTGGGGGGGCTGAATCACAGCAGCAGCCTTCGATACACCACGAGGTGAGAATTTCTGTCTAGAAAATTAAAAAACTGGTTTCAGTAAAACTGATTAATGATTTGTTCAGTGGCTCCAAAGGAGGGCCTGGAAATCTCATTGAAACCAGCTCAGTCTCAGGGATGTTAGAAAAGGACTGATTTTTTTCTTCTATGTAGAAGGTAAGTCTTAGGTTATGCTGCATAGCCCTGGATCCATAAGGAAAGCTAGGATGGACTCATTTTGTTACACGTTTTGAAAATAAAACACAATAAAATGTGGTAAATATGGCAATCATATTTGAAATACTTGGCTACTTACAGACAAATTGGAAGATGAAAAAATACTGTTTTTTAATCTGAAAATGGTGCTGCTTGTATGTGTAAGTGCTAGAACAGAGAATAAATCTAATGGCCATATGCCTTCTCTCGACTACAGCCTTTTAAGTGATTGAAAGTAAGGTTTTTGTTCTCAAGTGTCTGCTGTTGGTTAGTTGTGGAACTTGACCGCAACCGTTTTAGAAGGTTTTGAAGCATGTCTGTAATATGGCTGAGAAAACAGTTTTTGTGCTGAAAATTATTTTTATTGGTAACAGACTGACAAAGGAAATTTTATACATTCAATTGATTATCTACTTTTTTGGCAACAGTGTGGCTGTAGTTCACAGCCTGCAATAAACATTCATTTCTTCCTACATCCATTTGACTTTTTGCTCATTTTTTTCTGATGAAAAAAATTTAATGGGTACTAAATGGAGTTAAAAAATGAGGTAAGTATCAATATGATATATATCTACACATTTGCATTGTGCATATCTAAATGAAAGGCAAGCCTCAAAGTTGTTCAAATTGATAAGTAATGGATTTTCTGAAACTTGATGCCTTCTTAATCATGCCTGGAGGTGCTGTATGTGCAAAGCCGCTCGCTGAGTGCTGCCAGCAGTGGCAGGGTCTGCAGCTGGTGTTACTCATGCACTAGCTCCTCTCCTCCTTCTGTCAACACATTGCCCGGACTGCTCAGCCCACAGCCAGAGCCTCCCATCACCCTTCCTACTGATTTGTTTTACACACATACAGCTGCTCGTGAAAAAAAAAAAGAGAAAAAGAAAAAAGAAAAAAAAAAGAAAAAAAAAAGAAAAAGAAAAAGAAAAATGAAAATGAAAATGAAAAACAAACCTTGCAGGTTGTTTCTGCCTTTCTGCCAGCCTACAGCAGTTGTGCATAATTGGGGAATTTGAAGATAACATTCTGACCACACTTTGGAAACAGAATATTCATTATGCTATACTTAAGGATTTATAGTATTAAAATAAGAGGTAGAGAAAGGCTTTTTTTTGTTTGTTTGTTTTTTTTCTCTTTGATAACATCTCCCACAATCTGTAATTGGACACTCACTGCACAGTATGTGTGTCAACAGAAGATTTTGTTCTTACTGCTCCTTCATGGGCAGCAAACACAACTTGTGCACTGTGTGACTTCATCATCATGTGCTACCCTACAATAAGCTGATACTTTTATTGGGCTATTTATGGGAATTGACATGCCCTTTTTCCAAGGAACAGAGGTAGCAGAAGGATTCCACATACTTTGTTCCCCATTTCACAGCACTTTGGTTTCCTTCAGGGATTCACTATAAATAGTTGAATTCATGGTTTTTAGTGCCACCTCTAATTAAAATTAAGCAAGTTAAACCACAGCCTTTCATGTCCCCTGACATGAAGAAATCTTTTTTTTTTTTTTTTCTATTTTCTAATATTTTTGAGAAAAAAAAAATGTATTCTACTTTCCCTGCTTGACTGCATAGTTTAAAGTGACACTGTGCTGCAGTCTGAGTAAGAAATCTTATTTTCATATAATTTCAGGAGCCAAAAATATTCAAAATCTATAGAACAAGGTTTTAAAATGTAAGGGAGTAGAGAGAAACTTCCAATACTGTCATATCCAATTCCTCTATTATTACATGCAACATAGCTATTCTCTGATTTCTTTTCCAATTTAACTGAAACAAATTGCCAGATTTTTCAAATCAAAATATTGTATTGGGAGCCAGACTCGCCTCTAATAGCAAAAGAATCAATTCTACCAAATTTCTAATCAACTCCTTCTATCTCCAGCAGCTGAAAATATGGCCCTGCTAGGGGCTGCTAAATATAAGGAAAGGAAGGGGAAGAAGGAATGAAGAAGGAATTATTCTGCATAACTTTTATGATCATGGTGGCTTCATCACTTTGAAGCTCAACTTCGGAATGGTATTTACCTGTCAAAATTCCATCTCATCACAACCCAGAATCATATCAATAATCATTCTTTAGAAAGTCTTCAGAAAAGGTCTTTAGTTTTAGCTTTCAGAGCACATATTGCTGTCTCATTTGAAAGTATTCTTACAGTGTTACATTAAGTGAAATTACAGGAAAATAAGCGTGTGGAAAACAAGCATTTTTTAAAAAACGTCTTAGGCTGATTTTCCCTCTGGTGCAAATCCATGAGACAAAGGCATAAGAAAGAAAAAAAATGAAGTACTATTTAAAGACTTTGGAAGGAGAGCAGGGTCCTTCAGACAAACAGAGAGATCCAGAGTGTTATGACAAAGAATCAGAGCAGTGTCTGGACAGACCTGGATGTACTTGGAGCTGAAAAGCATAGAGAATTTTTTTTACGCAGAATCATTGAAAAGAGATTTATTGTACTTTTCCTTTTGTGCGGCTTAAAATTCCTCCAAACTTAAACCTGTATCAAGTACTCTTCATTAGTCACTGTATTCATTAAGGACCAACTGTCAAGTAAAAGTATAGCAGCTCTGGGCTTGTAGCTGAGTCGGGCTCCAGGCGGCTGTTGTGTGCGATGTGATGAAGAGCCTTTACCAGGACTGAAATGAGAGTGTTGTTTTTGTTACACGTTATGTTGTCCCTGCCTGAGTTTTTTCTAGTGAATGTTATAATCCCTTAGTTTAACCCGCAGTTTAAGTTGAAATATATAAATCAGGAAAGGAATATTTGTATGTGTGTTTGAATCCAAATTCCTTCTTTGTTTATTTAACCATGAGAGAAATGTTTCTTATTTACTAACTCTTGTATCTGATGTAGAGAAGCAAGAGATGTAATGCTTGACCTTGAAATCCTGATCGTTTAGGTTGTGGGGGAGGCATCCAATATTATTAGATTTTTCACTCACTCCAGCTACTCTTGGAAAAAACAATGGAAAATTTGGCTTCTCTAGAAAAGAATAGAGATCAATATTTTGTATTATTTATTTATATAATTGACTACATTGAGATAAATCAAACTGTAATTTTGAAAAGCTTCATGTTTCTTACTGACAGCTGATCAGATATTTGTAGAGAAAGCCATTAGCAAATCCCATGTGCAGTGCTCACCATTTATGTGGTATATTTACAGTTCTTTACAAAGCAAGTGATAGAAGAATAAGTACTTTGCCTTAAGGAGCAATCTGAGAGGCTGATTTTCTTTGAATGTGGAGTTACACAATGGTGAGTACAGCTTATGAAAGGGAGCCAATTTGGAAATCAAGTTAACACTCCAGAGAGAAAGACTGTGTTCCAAAGGGAGAGACAGTCTGGAAAGTATTCTAAGATATGAACAAGTAAACCTCAGTGTCGCAGATGCAACCACTTTTAATTGCTGTATTAATAGTTTTGGCATTCACCACAGCCTGGATTTTATAGAGCTATGAACAAGCCTGGCACAATGGTTATACCATAAAATAGTGCTAAAGGCTTTGCAACCAGTGATCTGAATTCTAGCTTAGCTGTGGTTGAAATTTTCCCCATATCAGAATTCCCCAGTAAGTGGGAAATGTGCACAGCCAAAGTTAAAGCATTTTCCTAACCAGCTGAACTCTGTATTCTCTATCAGCAGGAGATTTAAAAAAAAAAACAAAACAAAACAAAAAAACCCCACAATATTATTTGTGCAGGAAGGTGTACTTCCAGATTCTTTTCTGTCTTTTACAGCTCTGGCTTTCTCTGAATGGGGATTAGGATTGACTCCATGAAAACCAGTGTGGGTAGGTTGTTCAAATTCACTAGTAGGAAAAAAAAGTGAAGAAAGGCAACTTCTAAATCATTTGAACCGAGAATTAAAAGACAGCACTCTCTTGGACAACTTGAAGGAGAAAGTATTTAATATGCAAGAAACATCTTGGAGGAAATCATTAAGAAGTTTAAAAAGCAAAGAGTGAAGGATAGTGTCACTGCCATGGCAACATTTACTTTTCAGATCTGTATAGGTATGCAGTTGGATTCCTATGTAAAGTAATGCCTGAAATATTAGTAAAGAAAGTGGCACTGTTATTACTCTGTTCATAGACTTTGGGTTTGCAAATATAAGAAAAACTCAACATATGTGAAGACATTAGGCATATTTGCAATGCTGTGTACATATTGTCTTTAATTAATCAGCCTTTAGATTTGCTAGCAGAGTTTATTCATTTTGTAGCTTAAGTAGATGTGTTTTACTTCTCAGGGTGAGATTAGTGTGATAGTTGTGTCTTTATATCAGTTGCTCCAGTTGCCCCTCCATACATTTTTTTATAACATATCTTTATCATCCTACTGATTCTCTCTCTAAATGAAACAATACTTCAATTTCACTCCATATAGCAGTCAGTCAGTAATTCTAATATCATATCTTGTCTGTTTGAGAACATCTTTGTCATATCCTTTTTAAAGACAGAATGATAAGAAATGAGATAAATATTCCCAACAAGTACATATAATTGATCCTCATAATGACATTATGAGGTTTTTTGTTCTGTGTTTCAGTTCATTCCTTCCAGCAATTCAACAATTATTAGGGCAGAAGATATGAGCACCTCGAACTTCCCTTCCATTTTACAACTTGATATTTTTTAATAATTCAGTTCAATGACAGCTGTATTCCCTTCCTCCAAGCATTCTGACCTGTCTGAAGGTGCTCATAGATTTCTGTACTTACATTTACAGTGCAAACATTTGTTCCTCAAATGTACACACTAATATAGCCCATCTTACATTGCAAGGAGATCTCCTTTTTCCAATTAGCACACACAGAGTCAACTTCTCCTCACAAATTTCCAGGAGTAATTAAACAAACAAACAAATAAAACAGAGCAAGAACAACACAAAAGTGCTGAGATCTCAGGTTTACTTTTCATTATTGCTCTCTGCACTGCAGATGAGTCAGATTAACTTCCTTCTACTGATTTCTATCTGCTGGTAGTTAGGAGGAGAAAAAAGTTCCTATCAAATGGCTTGAAATATATGAAACATTATTTTTAAGTGATAACAAATTTTCTGAAAAAACAAAATGAAAGCAATAGCCCCTAATACATCCTCTTCCCACTTAAGCTGGAAGCCAGCATTCAGGGACTGACAGTACCTATGGCATGGGACTGCCTGTCTGCATGCCTTCTGCACATCTTCCCACCTCCTTGCTTCTGACAGCTGTCCACAACACTTAACCAAGTCCTCTCATGGAGGGTTTAGTGCTTGCACCCCATGGTGCTGCTCCTCTCTCTTCCCCTCTTGACTTCCTTACTCTTTTCTTCTCTCTTTCTCTTTCAGTATCCCCATCTTTCAACTCCCACCACAGATAGTTCCCCTCCTCTCTCATCCCACAAGATGCATCACTTCCTGCCCTCAGTTTCACCCCAGGGACTGATGAGGACAGTGGCTGTGGAAGGGTTAGGCCCATCACTCCTCCTGATTCTGGACTGGACTACACCCCATCTTGGCACAAGCCTATCTGCAGATGTCCCCCATGGAAGAGTATAACCATTTTATTTCTGCACTCTGTTTACCCTTTTGTTCCCCCACATCACAGAAATTACGCACAGCTAACAATTTTCTACAGCCTTTTGCAGTTAATTGCATCCACTGCCTTTTCAAAAGTCTTGTGGTGTAACACTTATCGTTCTTCCTTTGGGTATGTTTATGATAATTCTATTTTATGTTGCTTAATATTTCCAGCTTTATCATTTTCTCTCTCTATATAAGGACCTTTTTCTTGCTATTTTCCCAGAGTAGAGACTTTAGATACATAAATATACCAAATATGTCTGTTATAAAATGTTGCCTACATTTCCTCACATGCTAGTATACCTCTCAATTAAATGACTCATACAGATCAATGACTCAAAGATGCTTTATATGCAGATATATTCTATGTTTATCCCGCAGACCACCCACTGCCAGCAAATACAATTATCATTTTATAATTGAAGGAGAGCTGGAGGGATAGAGGAGTGTGTATACATGCATTTGTACGTGCTTGTGAGTATGCGTCTCACTTGCTATATACATACATATGGACAGATAAATGGATGGGCACATGGATGAACGAGGTGCACATTCATACTTACTGGAGTAGAAAAAGGAAGTTAAGTAAGTAAAATGTCCTGGGCAATATTATAGCAGAACAATCAAAATGTAGTATACTGGCATCATACGTACTGCAGATTAATATTAACGGCTGCATTGAGTGCAGTGCTAATGGTATTCCAAGCCTCCTGCCCAGGCTGACACTGATAGAACACCTGCATTACAGCAGTCAGGGCAGGAGATGGGAGAGCACTGGCCAGGCTGATCCTCTCCTCCTCGTCCACAACCACACCTTTCTGTCACTGCCTGTCTTTTACTCAATTAGGATAATCACGTTTAGCTGAGGAACTAATTGCAGAAGATTAGATAATGAGTTTGTATTCTATGTGAATGCATTTCATCTGGGCTTTAAAAGAAAGGCAATGCCAGAGCAACAAAACCTGGAAATGGTTTTGAAAGAAGAAAGCCTGCTGTGACTTGATTTGTAGCATGACATATTACAGTCACAATGAGTAAGTGTTTGCAGTGCTAACAGGTGTTTACTTCTATGCAGAGGTGGATGGGAATTTTTCATCAAATCATACTTTGAATTTCTCATGCTGGATTTGTCTGAATTTTCAAATTTAATTTGCGCAGGGAAAAAATTGGCATTTTTTTTTTGTCCTTTCTGTCATAATAAGGTCATAATAATTTATGCTGTTAGTCAAAATACTAATTTTAATTTTGGTATCTTATTTTTTATACAGAAGTGTTTCTATTTTTGTTGCAATTAAAACTTAAAACTGAGTTTTATAAAAGCATAAAAAGTACATATTTGTTCTGAAAAATAAGATAAAATATTTCAGTGAAGTAGCAATTCTCTTAAACCAAGTAGTAATAAAATTAATATAGCATATTTCAAATGCATGAATATGCAGTGTTGTTAAACTAGTGACTGCCATTTATGACAGTGAAAAACAGTGAAATAAAAAATATAACTTTGGGGCTTGGAAACAATCTTAAATTCTTCCAAACAACTTAAAATCCAAATGTTAAGTTTCTGTATTGAAGAATGCATTTATAGTGCCAGAAGGATAAAGGTATTTGAAGAGAGTGGAAATGAAAACTATGTGATTAATTTCACTATTTATTTTACTTTTTTGTTTTTTTAGACAGACATTACACAATGAAAACTGACATGCTGCATAAAGTAGATAATTATGGTTTACACGTGATCAGCAAAGAACTCAGAATACTTCTCCAGTCTTCACAGCAAAGTCAATATAGCAAAAAAGGATGGATTGCAGCAAGCTATGCAAAGTGAGAAAGCAGTTTTGACAACCCAAACCTCCTGACAACTGCCTGCAGAGCTGAGGGGCAGCCCTCTTCCCAGCCCTTTGGCAGAGAAGGCAGAGGGATGGTGTGAATTCTTGGCCAGCTGGCACAGCACCAGGGGCTGAAAAGGGCACTGAGGCAGCAAGCCTCACTGTGAATGTGTGAGACGTGACAGCTCTGAAAATGCAAAACTCAGGGTCTGCACATGTGAGGATGTTCATATCCTCACAGCAGGATTTCTCAGTGACCTTTCAAGTGCTGTTATTAAGCCAGAGGAATTTCAGTCAATTCCTTAGTAGTTAGGACAAGCAGGTTTCTTGTTTAGCTGCTTATATGTCTACCTTGGGACATATATTTAGAATGTTAGGTTTAGATATGATATTTTTTGATGCACCTGTATTTCTTCAACCATCTCACCCAATGACTCCACTAGAAGCAGCCAACCCTCACACTTTCACATGGCTTCTAGAAGCAGACATTTAGCAAGGAGATTTATTTTGAATTTACCATTGTGCAGTGAGATACATGAATTTTCAGTTCATGCCATTTAGATTTTCTTTTTCCTCAAATAATAATTCTATATATATTCTCCAGATTAATGGGATTAGGTTGGGAGGGGGAGTATGATTACCATGGGCCCACACCACCACTGGTAGTCTGATTCTGGAGCTTTTGTTCCTTTCTCATGGACCTTTCCATTTTCATCCAAGTTGCCAATTTTTTTTGTCAGCTTTCACGAACTGTATTTCCAGCTACTTGATAGTATGATACAGAGATCATGACCATGGTTTTGTAACAATGGTTTAGATTCTTTCCAAGAAGATGAAAATGGAAGTGGGTGTTGCTTTATATTCATGAAAGCTATCATCTTAATTTCATGAAAGTCACAATAACTGTTCTTGTACTACTGCAACCAAGACTGAGATTTTGGACAAGTGGTATTAAAAGAAAATTTCCAAAGTACCTGATATAGTTTAAATATTTGGAGTAAAATAAGGGGGGAAAAAAAAAAAAGTTACTGCATGTAATCTGCTGACATGACAGTTCTGCCATATCATTTCTTCCTTTTTTTAGTAAAGATAGAACAACTTTCATTCATTTCAGCTAATTATGTCAATGTCTAGAGAACTGAGACACAGTGATTCCAATGAACTCCTATATGTTGTGTCAAGTCTACTGCCTGCATCTGCTCATCAACTACAACATTCATTTCATATCTTATGCATTGTGTGACTGGAAAAGGAAAATATTTTCCCTCCCTCTCTGCCAGTTTATAGTGCCAGTGCACCACTGTATCATTCAGAGTATGACACAGACTCTCCAAACCAAGGTGATGAGGTGAGATCACCCACATCATATTTTTTATAAGCTTAAATCTGTATGTATTAGTAACAAGCAGAGCATGCCAGTTATTTGACAGTAACTTTATTTAACATGTTTCAAGGATCCTTCCAGCAGGATAGTCAAAACATAAATGATTGTCTTGAACTCTGAGAGACAGCCTGGAGAATCCCATCCATAAAATGACTGTTTATATGTTCATGTGCTTACAAACAGCAGGGGTGGTAGCAGCAGCAGATTCTCTATACTATGTAGAATTGGTGTGTTTCAGACTCAGATTGCATGAATCAACAACAGGGATGAAAAGAGAAGCCATTTTTCATGCTTTTCTTGCACATCCTGACTGCCAGCGTAGTGTCAGGCATTAGAGCAGTTTATTCACACAGGTGTCTCCTCTGATCACCTACCTCCATCTTCTTCATCTTTGCCTCATCCTACTGAGGAAAAACATTAAAAAGTCTAAAAAGTATTTGTTGATATAAGAAAAGTTCTTGACAATTACATATTTGGGAAAATGCATTCATGTTGAAATTCCTAAGTAAAGAATTTATTTTCTCCTTTAATAATGACCATTTATCCATTTTGTCTTTCTTTTGGGAAGCCTGTATCTTTAAACTTACTGAAATAAAGCAAAGCCCTCACTGGTCCATCACTGCCATTCACAACACCTTTCTCCTGCAAGAGTGCAGAGAAATCTAGAATTAAATTGGATACTGCGAGTAAAGAAATACAATTTATATTTAATCAGTTGGCTGGACTACATAATTCTGTTCAGGAACTTCCTTTACGTGCAGTTGCTGCAGCAAGCTGGGGAGGAAATATCTCCTCTTATGCGACAAACCTTAACACAAGTCTACAAGGAAATTTTCTTAATGTTTTCCCTCCATGCAAAGCCACCTTGCACTTCATCAAGAGCTGCTGAGAGCTTTGCCCAGAATAAACTGTGGCCAAAAATCTGACAGCCGCTGCTTGCTTTGGTGGAAGAAAAGGTCATCATCTTACAGACTAAGAGTAAACAACAAAGATCATATGGAAGGTGAACCAAGCAGCTCCTTCCCCCTCTTTATTGTCTTAGCTGAGCTAAACATTGTACTCTTGTAGCCACATTCTTTACTACTGCCAGACTTATTTCATGTACTTCTCTCTTCTTTTCCTCTGATGTCCTGATCAAGGTTGCATTGAAGAAAACAGACATATTACTTTAAGTAGACTTTATTTTGTATCAGTCTCCTTTCTATCTTTTGCTTTTTGACCAGCCATCCTTTGTTACAAAATAAGTAACTATTTTTTTCACTGATTAACCTGTTCTGTTTTTTTTCCTTTGGGAGGCAGAGAAGAGTTGCGGAGTGTGGCTTGTTTGTTTGTTTGTTTTTACAGTAAAAGGATGGAAGGAACTTGCAATTGCACTGATTTCTTTAGACTGTCTGGGCAGTTTATGTTTGCACATCTGTACCTTCCAACTTTCCTACTTCTGTGAGAGCTACCTCCAGCACATTCCTGGGTTGTACCAAATGACTTCCTTGCATTCCCTCAGCAAGGCTCATTTGTTATACACTTCTGTGTTTGACTGTACTTGCCTTTGAATTTTCAATTTATATCTTCCAATCAATTTTTAGGTCCACTGAAGGGTTTGAACAATTCTCTTTAATTACAGACTTTTTCTTGCATTCTCTGCAGGCAGTGACAATAATTCGGGAACGCTAATAGGAATTAGACAATAGTGGCTACAGTGTTTCTAAGCATTTCTTAGAACAGCTGTGTTTTAAAGTAAAAACACAAAACAAATCTTTATTTATGGCGTTAAGCAGTCTTGAATTTTCCTTAAGATGAAATGCACTTCTCATTTTAGATGTATAGTTTCTTCCAAAGCATTAGTGCTTTTGGCTGGCTAACCACTACATTCCTCCTACCAAATTATTAATTACACAATCTATCAAAGCACGTAGTCAGATAAATGGCTTGCCCTGCCTTCCTTGCCTTTTTGCTGTCTCAAATCATCTTCCCACACACATGAATGGATGAGCATCATGGCATACTCTCCTTAACCCTTAACCTGAAAGAAGTCAGGGTTTGGTATTCATGACTGAAGGCTGAGAAGAAGGAGGGAGTTTTAGAGCTAGTGGGAAGAGCACTGCTCTCTTCTGTGCCCATGGGGTGACTCTGTGGCCACTACATGAAAGGTTAATACAGGTCATAATGTCTTTACCCATCCAAAATCTAAATATTCTGATGGAAGGAAAACCTGTAAGGAGACCAGAAGAGAGACATACTTGACCTTATTTTTTACTGTGTCATGATAATCATTTTTGCTAATATTCATACTTCTTGTTTGAGTAATACAACCTTGGCCCCTAGGATTTTGTAGAACTCCTTCCAGCCTCCCATACTAATGATATTATTCCAGAATCCTTTCTACATTATTTTTTTCTGTTATGTTTGAAATCTTACACAGTTCAAATGGAAGTTTAAAGTTTACCTGCCCCCTCATCTACAGCTGTCAGTTACCCAATCAAACAACTCACCTACAGAAAATAAAGGAGCAAGTATTGATTTTATTTACTATTCTTATTTCAATATTCTCCTTAAAAATCTTAGTAATTTATCTGTAGTGTCCAAAAGAAATCCAGAAAATTTGGTAGTTCTGGAATATCTGTAAAAATTCAGCTCTTAATTATTCCCTCAAAGCCAAGGAATGAATTACGAGTTTAATCCCACTATACATCTTCTTTATTAAGAATATGTTTGGGAGAGTGGAAAATACAGCTTGTCTCACTTAAAATGCTCTGATCCCACATCAGCTCAGTTTTAACTTTGATCTTCTGAATACTAGAAAATATGAATCTCAGTAACTGAGGAATTTTCCTAGTGCTTTCTCTTCTTAACCTGGAACAAACACAAAGTAACTCTTTTCTTCTCAGGCTGCAGCCCTGTGTCCTGCTGTGCCTGAAGCACAATCTTTATGAAGATGCCATTCCAGCTACCCAACATGCAGATTTTTTCTGTGGAATCTGGCTCTAAGTTCTGACAGTAAAACTGGCATCACTGAATGCCTCATCAGTCCCAAGGTCCTCTCCATCAAAGTGATTTAAGACTAGAAAGATCTCCTGGTGGAAGTGTCTAAGCTAGCCATGACTCCTTGGCAGGCACTTGAGTAGTAGCTTCTAGCACTGAGAAATACAACTCTGGACATGTATGTTTCTCCTTTTGCTCCAACCCCCTCCTGGCATGCGAGCTGTATCAATCTACCATTGTCACTTCAAATTTGAGAAGTGAGAAAATGAAGTACTTTTGTCTTCAAAAGCTGAAATGAGATGTGATAATGTGTTTCTACATAACAGCTGACGATTTTCCCCTGCCTCAAAGAGAATTGTGACTATGTATGAAATACTATCTGTAGCTGACAGATCAAAACATATCAAAAAATGCTAAAGTGTAGACAGATAGGTGATCACTGTGATTAAGCAATTCTGATGGAGAGTTTTCAATGTCATTTGTCATGAAAAAAAAAAAAACAAAATCCGAAGTATCAACAATAGGAAGCAGGAAGAACCTGGAATGTGTTGAAATAAATATTACAGACTATTCAGAGATTTCATATTATGCAACACACACTTATTGTGACCAAAATACAGCAAAAAAAAAAAAGTTTTTTTCTTTTTTCCTTTTCAATTAATACAGTTGGATTGATTGCAACGATCCAAATATATACAGCTTATATTTTACTTGTATACCTTTGGTCTTATTGAACCTTGCATTAGGACCACATTTCTGTGTACTGATGACATTGAAAATAAAAGAGACAACTTCTATAGGTAGCAAATTTAGGTTCCCATGCCTTGATAAAGTTCTCTAAAGATGTCTCTACTCTGAAAAGAAGTATTTCTGTCACACTCCGTTCATCAGTGTTTTTAGTTGACCAGCTGAAATTGTTCAACGTGCAGACTGATGTGAATTTTCCTTGTGTGTATAATGATCACAACACAATTTCCAGAGTAGTAGTTCTAACATAGGGCAGTGGACTGAACTTCTTCCAGCAGACACATGAACTATAGGTGTGATGATGATATTTTTATGCATTTTCAGATAAGAAGTACTCAAAGCTGCATTGATTTTTCTCAACTATTTTAAGACAGCAATGTTGATTTTCAAGTGAAATTGTTAAGGTCCATATGGTATTTCCTTTATCTCTTTGGGGAAAGCATGCATGCCCATTGACTCAAAATAATAATAATAATAATAATAATAATAATAATAACAACAACAACAACAACAATGCTCACAATAATGATTTTGTCAGGAAAATTTGATTCATTTCAACATGAGATCTCTAATTTCATAAATCTATCATTTTGGAAGACTGCTGCATATCTAGGTAAAAAAATAATAACTACATTGTGCTACCAGCCAGATCAAAATAATGGAAGTGATGGATTCTGAGTTTGAAGATGTTGCAACTTTAATTAAAGTTAGGAACTATGATTCTCTGTCTGGACAAACTACTGAACTCACTGTCTCTATTAAAAGATAAGGAAATTGACGTATGCATTTGTTACATTTTAACATACTTTCAATTTGGTTGGTAGCAATCAAGAGGGTTGTCTTTATATAAATAAGGTGTCTTAGAGTTGTGTTAATTCATGTTTATTAAAAAAGGAAATAATTGTTACTCATTTTTAATATCTTCTTGCTGGAAGATTTCTTTCTTCAGTTAACTATTGACCATAAGAACACTTGCAATTATAATTACTTATTATCTTTTCTCCAGAATGAATATATTTTTAAAAATAATCTAATACTATCCTTATTGCACAGTTGTTCTAACTACATGGACTTATTTACAGCCCTTTCTGTTCCTTTACTGTCCTGATGGGAGCCTACTGGACAAGGTACAGTAACAGCATTTTATGTTATCTCTGTGCTATACCTTTTCGTTCAGACAGGCAAGAGAATCATTATTGCAACTGATAGAAACTCCCTCAGATGAATGTTGGAATGCTGCAAGGTAGACTAAAATATAATTGGTGCCAGAGACTTCTCACAGCTGATGGCAATTTGCCAGTCATGTTTAGATGTTGCAATTGCCCCAGTTCTCCATGATATCCCACAGTTCCTGCAAAAAGCAACAGCCAGTAAATCATCAAGCAAAAGCAGACAGAAAACCACCCACTTGCTGTTTCTTTGTGTTTTTTTTTTTTCATCTTGTTTTCATTTGGTTCAATCTAAATACTTTGCAGAGTTCATAAACTACAAAGTTTAGAAAGGAAAAAAAGGAGGTTTTTGAACCAGGAGGCAGGAAAAATCTGAAAGAAGTGAGGACATCCTTACCAAGTGCTTGATTGCTATCACCCTGAACTGCCAGCATCCTATTTCTGGGATTGAGATAAGAGATGTCAGGGTTCACAGCAAACCCTGAAACACAGGGCACAGTCCCTCCAACACCCCAGTTAAGTCACATTTTCAGAGGCTTTGTTCTCCATAGAAAGAGAGCTTCCTTGCTCTGTTGCAAAGTGGTTTTAATTCTCTTCCTTACTGAGTTTTTGAGATCTATAGCTGCTTTCATTTTTGAGTGCTTGTTTGGAAAAAATGAAAGAATGAAGTGTAACAAAAGAAAAAGACCTAAATGTATATGCCTTGTTTAACAGATGGTTGAGGAGAGTGGGATGGCAAAGGCATAATGATCTGAAAATAACTGAAGGATGGAGTTAGGAGACAGTACTGTGTTAAGAAAAGATGTTGTAGATTATTAAAACAAAAAAGGTTTCAAAAGAATGGTCTGTTGGAAGACTTTGTCTCTGTCTCTCTCTGTCCCCTTTCTTCCGTTCTTCTAAACAAATAGAATAAACCATCCTTTCCTATGGAAGATGAAACTACAATACAATGCAACACCTGAAAATGTAAAAGCTAATATTCAAAGAAGACACTTTCAAATGAAAAATTTTCCCAGATAATAAAGATGATCAAGATTTGAACTTACTTGAAAAGATTCTGATCAGTCATCCTGCTGCTGCTGATAACAAGAAGTACATTTCAGACAAATGCATTTTTTTTATTAAATTTATTTTTTTTTCTGGCTTTCACACTTGATAGGGATATGTCTGATTAAATTCTGAGGCAAATCAGAAGAAATTCTCTTTACACAATAAAAGTTAACTTATTAACTTACTCATTTTAGGGGAAAATAAAAAGTCAAAAAAAGTTAAAAAAAAATGTCCAAAGGTAGCATCAAATATTTACTACGTACAGAACAAACTCTACAAATGTTAAATTTCATGTACAGTGCTAATCCTCAGAGGAAAAGGAATAGCTTATCAATTAAGGGAAGATAATTAAGTATGCTAGATTTACCACATCCTTCTTTTTTTTTTTTTTTTTTTTTTTTTTTTTTTTTGTTATTGTTTTGTGTTTTAAGTCCTTCTGATGACATGTGACTGACTGTCACTCATGCAACCTAAAGTCTGCTAAAAATTTAATGGAAAGCTCACTGTGGCCAACTCTGTAGAATTCAACATTACTGAAGCTTCTCTCACTTAAATTAAGTTGAACACAAGAGCTAAAAAAAGGACATATTTTTCACAAATTGTATGTAAAATTGAGACAGATAAATTCCAAATTTCAATTTGAACTAATTTGCCACTGATTTTAGAAGTGAATTTTACTTACATCTTGTACATTAAGAAATTAACTAAGCATCCTAACTTCTGCTCCTCTGAATATATGCTGCAGTTTGAACATCTCAGTTTCTGGTTTCTAGCCCGATTTAGAAACAAATGTCTATACCAAATGCACATTCACATTCATTTTAATTCAGATAAATAAATGCGAATTTCCTGTTTGTCTCCCTCTACTAAGGATGGATGATAGGGCAGTCTCAAAACGTGTGAATTGTAGAATTTTTTTGATGAAATTGAATTGGAAGTAATGCCTGCTAGTGAGCTTTCATCTCAGACTGATAAAATGTACATACTGCTGCAGTCAGTGGTGAGAAAACTCATGTAGACCTGCATATCAAATGTCTCTCCTGCAAGCACACATTCACCACTCCTCCTCTAAAGGATGACTGAAGAGAGAACGCAGATCCATGAATCTGATTTTAGAGTACAGACCTTGGAAGAAGTTCACAGAAGTTATTTATGAGCTTTTAAACAATTGCTAGAGGAAAAAAAACAAAAGTCTTGGCAGCTATTCCCAGAGATATTCCTGGTTTGAAGCCAACGAGTAGCCTATCAGCTAGGTTTACACAGCCATATTCCTTCTTGGGCACTAGGGTTTTAGCACAGTGAACCTTTCACTGCCACACTGTGTCATAGTCTCAGCAGAAGGAACTAATAATACTGGCTATAGTGCCTGCGAGTGGGACTAAGAGCCTAACGGTTACAGCACAGTCCATACTCTCCTTGAAGATGTTCTTAGGCTTAGTTTTGCCCAGTTTACTAGTTTATGCACTCCCTGTGTTCTCCACACAGCTAGTCAAAACAGAGCAGCTAGCCAAGGCCCAAGGCATAGCAGAGTATGATTATGACATCTGTTTTGTAGGTACAGTCTTGTCCCAAAACAAAGCCTTTAACACAAATACTCTGTAGAAATCCTCCATAAATTGAGACATGCTGCTTGGGCACCCTGAGGGTGAAAACAGTACCAAACTTCAGTACCTGGTACATGGGTGTCCAACCTTTTTCACTGAGTGAAAAGGAATTGTCCTGGGCTGCATTCACAAAAGTCACTATGAAAGTAATGCCTCCTTTTTTTTTTTCCACATGGAAACTATCACAGCTACAAAGAGTACAACAACACTATTTGATAGGACAGACTCTTATCTACAAATCACTGTTTTTCAACACAGTCACCACCACTAGCTATCCATTTTCACCAGCAATGATCAAGAACCAGTGGAGGTGAACCATTGTCACTGTCACCAGAGCTAAAACTCATCACCTCGTGGTGCTTAGATCCACTGTTTGGTTTTCACGAACATTCAGTAAATGTTGATGAATGTCAACGGCTGCAACCTTTTCCACAATGAGTAATTTAATGACACACCTTTGCTTCGTACACACTTTTGTGTCAGATGCCATTTTGTTACCACCATCTGTCACAGAGCAACAAAATGGAATAGAATGTTGGTAGGAAAGTCCATCCTCTACCTCCATGCCACCAACTCTGACCCTCAAGTTGTTGACTAACCTCATAAAACAGGAGGCATTACTTTCAGAGCAGCCCTTGTAAAATATACAATATTGTCAATATATAAGTAACAGAACACTGTAATTTTTAATACTTTTCTTAAAATACTAGGAAAAAAAAAAAAAAAAAAAGAGGAACAAAAGCATAAAACTAGTGGAGAATTTGACCTTGTTTTTGTGAATCTGATGAACTAGTCTGCTTGCATGTCTGTGGCTGCAATACTTAGTGAGGTCTCATGGTGTTCATCAGGGATTTTTGATGAAATGTTACTCTTCCTGCACTTCATCCTTGACAATTTTTTACAAATATGCATGCTGCCATAAACCAGGGCCACTCCATTTGGTGAAGAGCTGCCACCTTTATAGCATGAGTAGCCACACTGCCAGCTGGGTTGGGACACATGCAAGCCTCAGGCCATCGGATGGACATGCCTGCTCTTCTATCTTGTACAAACATTTTAGACATTGTGCTGTGGTGTATTACATAAATACATAAAGAATACAACTATCAGTTCTCTTTCAGCAAGTCTTGGTTATTGCAGGTTTGAGGTCACTGTCCCATCCCTCATCATAACAGCTCTTGATGCAGGAGTCCCAGCTCTGAGTGCCTGTTAGCATTAGTGCCTCCATGAATCCCTGAGCTGGAAAAGTTCTATGTCCTTTCTGGACAGCTCTCGGTATTGCCTCACTTAACAGAAAAGAGGTTTTTTGTTTGTTTGTTTGTTTGTTTTTTAATTAGATTTTAACATTCTAATAGAAGAGAATGACTTGTCTAGGGAATCAGATCTTTGTAACTTGGGCAGTATGGCATCCAATAAATAGAATAAATAGAGAATATTTATGTGTACATATTATGAACATCTGCAGACTAGCATTTCATAGAAACAGCTATACCTCAGGGATTCAGAAATATACATGGAATATGTTCTTAGAAAATTCATTCTCACAATTTTTCTGACTCACTGAGCATCACTGACTACTGTCTGCTGGTGGCTGTGGTTAATTGGCTGCTTCTGCTTATTGTGCCTGGATTCCTTTTCTCATGCACACATACACTGCAAATTCCCAGCAGTAGGGATAACTATTTAGAGATAACTTCAGTTGCCTTCGGTTTACATTCCCTTCCCCATAGTTTAGCAAGGGTAAAAAAATAAAAATAAAAAAATTTAAAAAAAAAATTTAAAAAAATACAACAGAATTGGAGTTGTAATTGTATAGACTACATACCCAGCTTTGCAAAAAATAAATAAAATGAAAGCAGCTCACCATATTGGACTCTGTGATGCTTTGTGCCTGTGGGTGTAGGCTAATGATCACAATGCACCTCTTTGTAACTGAATGCTTTTTTATTTTGTATATATATAAAGGCAAAATACTAACAGCAAAAACAGCAACAATGACAATAAATTGAATAAGTCAATATATACCATAATTGGTGTTTCCTACGCAACAGACATACACGAACCCAATTTAGTATGGACAAAAGGGCATACAACCTCCTATTGTCCACCCACATATGTAAGGGCAGTTATACAAATTAGAAGATTATTTTTTCATCCAATATTTGTAATTTTTTTTTGCAGACCACAATCTAGTCTTAATGACAAGAGCACGATAATATCCCTGATAGTTTCACGCATTTTGTTTCAGCTGCAGAAAGTCTTGTAGGCAGACCTTTTGATTAGAGAGATTTAAAGAGTGGAAAATCCTATATTTTTCTAGGTAAATTTGTGCAGTGTTTTTTTACTCTTGTTACTAAATTGCATGTAATTTCTACTCTGAATTTGTCTAAATTCAATTTCCAGGCATTGAATTTCATTATCCTTTTCTTACTAAATTAAAAAAGTCATTATAGGATGTTTTCTCTCCACAGAGGTACTTCTGAAGTCCATGATCACATCACGTGTTAAATTAATTAACTACTCTGAGTCTCTTAAATCTTTCTAGGCCTCAAGCAAGTTTGGAGCTCTTTTCTGAGATTTTTTAATCTTTAAGAATCCTTTTCTGAAACGTGGGTGAAATCAGACTCTGTCTGTTGGAGTTTCCCTGTTACAACACAGGACTGGCACACCCCTGTTCCTCACCTATAGTCCCCAGGTCAAACAGCCAAAGCCTGTCTGGGTTCACCTTTTGTAAGTACAACTCTGAGGTGGGAATTAGAATGCAACTGTTTGGCTCCTAGATGTCTGACCTTGTATTTAGATATGTGAAAAGGCATTTCCTTCTAAAAGGAAAGGAAAGGAAAAGATAAACTTTTATAATTGCATTGTCCTCAGTATCATATAATATTTTACTATATTTTGTCTAATTAGTTTCTCTTATTAATAAAAACTTGGTGATTTCTCCACATGATATTTAGGACTGCTGAAAATCACCAACCTGAGGAACTCAATATATAAAGTTGAACAAAAGATTTATATTATGTATTTCAGTGACCATTCCTAGCATTAGATTTTCTGAGCAGAAAGAAAATGAATTTAGAGGAACGCTTTCAGACTAAATCAATGTTGGAGTAATGGTTTTTCATCCTCTTGCATCACATTTTGGAGTGAACTTTAATGAACTTGGGAATGGAACACTGAGTGAAAAACAGGTCAACTGGGATCTTCAAATTTGCTGTTTGTGCAGAAATTAGGCATCTTAATATCTTTTCCAGGGCACCTTATTTTAAAGATACTGGAATTTGAAATATACCAATGAAATAAACAGTGCAAGATTTGCAGAAAAATAGCAGATACTTGTCAGTGCAGAACTTAATTCTAACAAAAGAAAGTGTATTCTGCTGTCAATTAAACCTGGAAATTTGTTTAGTTCAAGGGCTGCTCTGAAAGTAATTTCTCCTATTGTACTATGTTGGACCATGACATCAGTGGCAGATGTTGGTGTTATAGCAGTAGAGGTTGGTGGAAGTACAAGCAAAGTTGTGCCACTGAATTCTTCCATGCAGAAAAAAAAGCACACATTCAGCGATGCTTGTTAAATGCTTCTGGGGACCAAACAGTGAATGTGAGCACACACAGGCTGTGGGTGGTATGTTTCAGCAGTGGTAATAGTGACAGTGGATCACCAATGCTGGTGCAGATTTTTATGAGTGCAGTATGCACGTTCTTGTTAATTGCTGACAAAAAATGGTGGAGACTGTGTTGAAATATGGTGTTTTGTAGCTGAGAATTTGCTCTATCAAATACTGTTACTGTGCTCTTTGTAGCTGTTGCAGTTTCCATGGAAAAAAAAAACGTAAGGCACCTACGTATCAGTTATCTGTCAGGAAAGGTGTTTGGTGTAGTACAGTGCACAAAGGATTAAAGAAGCACATTAGGTTCTGGGCTGTGCCCCAGCAGCTGTGCTGGACCTTCCGCTATGGTCTTGTTGTAGAAGTTGGAGCCAAAGGCCAGCAAGGACCTTGATTTCTGTATTCACTTGGGGGACCCTGACCAGGAAGTTTGGGATGAAGGTTACTTTCTCCTTGTAAACAGTACACAAGTTTTATCGGCAGTTCTCAGAGTGAAAATGATAGTGGAATGCATGACGCCATTTCCACTCTTACTTCTTTGAACATGTCTGCTCTTTAAGAGAATGGAAGAGGATAGCCTGACTGCTAGTTTCAAGATTCAACACTGTTAACTCCAATATGAAAACAATGCATTTGAAAAATGCATGTGACAGATTTTCTGTAGATTAACGAATATAATCATGAAGAACAAATTAAATGAAGGAGACTTCCAGAGAGAGTAAATTCACTTAACAATCTGGAGAAAGGGCAATTTATATCTAAATATAGCTCTTCCGAAGATGAGCATTCACGAACCCACAGCATTATTCATACTGTGGGAGAAAGTTTTTCTCCTTAAGGCTTCTTTGAGTTTTTGCTTTTATTTCAGAGAACAGAAATTTGATAAAAAATATTATAAATAGAATTTAAAAAACTGAAATAGAATGACTTCTCTTTTCCCTTCCTTCACTGATTCATTACCGTCTGAGAAATAAACATTCTCACACTGAACAGGTTTCTGTGGGCGAAGGTACAGTTTCCTTATCCAATAAAATAGAAGTTAAATTTGGACCTGGTCTCAGCTAGTTATCATCATGTAAGCAAGGAGGCAGCTGAATGCTCACTCAGAGCAAACAGACTATTTTGTTTTAATATTTCCTTCACAGAATGCATAACTGGAGTGCACAAATGGGCTTATTCCTTCTAGTAGGCAAAAGCTATTTCTTGTTGACTCCTGACCAACCAGAGGACAGGCTGAAATATCCCTTTTATGAAACTTTGTCTTCTTTTTTTTTAACTAGATAAATAAGTAAATAAATCAATAAATATTTATTCTCAGGTAATATAGAAAAAGTCTTAAGATCATTTGAAAATTTCCCAGACTAGAGACAGTCTCCTGTTCTAAGTCTTATTAGAAATGTAAGTCTTCATTTCCTCTGACCTTAATGAAAGCAGTGTGGTTAAATCCAGGGTAATCATTTTATGAGGCAGAGCTACATCTCTCCAGCATACTTGCATAGAAATCAACCGAAGCAAATTTTCAGTAATGTCAGGATAGAAAAGCTGCAGTACATACAGGCGGCATTGACTGTACAATAATTTGTCATGTTTTTCCAGCTAAACAGCTTTGCTGATTTTATGGAAGATGTCTGAAACAGAGAACAGTCATATGAGTTTTAGAAAATAGTTATTCTTCAAGCTGTTAATCTAAGTACTGTTTGACTGATAATACATCAATATAATATGATAACTATAAACTTAATTCTACAACAGTTACCAGGAAAGTGCTCCTTATTTACTCAGCTGTGAAAATAAATTCAGATATTCCATTGATAATTATCACAGATCTATGGTTCTATTAATGACATATATTGAGGATGAACTATAACAATGAAGTTCATTTTGGAGCATTTTCAGCAATTATAGAATTTCAGATGTCAGAAAACATATTATTTCAACAAAATACACTTACTTCTAAGATGCTGTTCTTAGACTTGTGCATAATTCATTTTTTTTGTTGTTGTTGTTTTAATAGTTCCTTTATAAAGCTGGTAGGTCTAATCAGATCTTGCAGAATTTCTGTTTATCATTTAGAAAAGTGAGCAAGACTCCACCAAAGAAAACCAGCTATTGCAAATAGTACACCTCAGTTCATTACTGAAAGTTGAGGGATTGTTTTTCTGAGAATATTAGTGGTAATTAGAAAGTTCTTTGCATCCATAAATGAAAATTAAAGGTCTTCAGATTCATATTTATTAAAACTTCATGGGCTTTTAAAACAAAAGTAACAGTACTATTACTAAAGTAATTTATTTACAGATTAGCAGTTTTTATTCCTACTAACACCACATCCAGTAAATATCGAAAAGGTTTTGGTGAGATAAGGCAACCAGAAATATGAATATATTACTAATCAGCTATGTTTTATGGTTGAGATGAAATTTTGATGAATCAAAAGTGAAGTGATGGGTGGTGCATTTCAGCAGTGGCAACAGCAAGATTAGGGACAAATCCCATTCCAAATGGCCACACAGACTGTTAGGAGTGTGGCATGCAGGCTCTTGCTCCTTCCTGGTGAAAATAAATATCCAATGATTGTAATTAAATTGAAACATAGTGTTATCAAGCTGAGAATTTATCAAATAGTGTCATTGTGCTCATTGTAGCTGCTGTGTTTTCCGTGGAAATAAATAGGAGGTATTACTTTTGAAGAGACCTGTATCAGAGAGTCATAGAATAATAGAATGATTTGGGTTGGAAAGGACTTTTAAGATCATCCAGTTCCAACTCCCCTGCTACAGGCAGGGACACATCCCACTGGACCAGGTTTCTCAAAGCCCATCCAGCCAGGCCTTGAATGCTTCCAGGGAGGAAGGATTCACAGACTTTCCAGGCAACTTGGTCCGGTGTTTCACCACCCTCACAGTAAAGAATTTCTTCCTGATATCTGCTCAGAATGCCATGAACTTTCAAATATGATGGATAGTAGCATGGCAACTTCACCTATCATTTCCCTGAGAACCCTTGGATGGATCTCATTGGATCTCTCACCAGTGAAGACTAAGGCAAAGAAGGCTTTGAGCACCTCAGCTTTCTCTGTATGTCTAAAATACACTTTCAGATGCATGCATATATGTGTAGAACAGCGTGTAACCATACTGCACACTCCAGCTAAGTTCATGCAATAAATGTTTTCAATTCAGCTGTGACTGACTGTGCAACATGCACTGTCTGAACACAGGCATTCTCTGAGCATGAATTAGGTTACACTCTATATGAAAAGCAATTTACAGATCTAGTCCCTGATAGATTTCCTTTACACTCACTTTTTACTACTGTTAGCAATGATAGAGCTGCAAAGGGAAAATTCAATAACTGCCGTTCCTAGTGAGTACTGTGTATCTCGAAGACCTAGAACATTATGTCTTAAAAGTTTCTGAACTTGTAAGCTAGCTCCTGTTTTGCACAAGGTAAAAGATAAGTATAGAAATAGAACTGAGAAAATCTGCTGCTTGCTTCTTCGTGGGCATTGGGAGAGTTATATTGAAATCCTTATTTTATCAGAGCCAAATCAGGGGAAGTGAACATAAGTATCTCATTCAAGGTCTTCTCTGTAACCCATTTATTTCCCTTATACCATATAAAAAGACATGTTCAGTCTGGATAAAACATATCCTGGAATCTATTAACTCAGAAATATTTCCATCTCTAGTTGTTTGAGATGTATATTGCTGGTGGAATATGTTCTAAAGAAGAAAAAATTATTCACTTGAGCAACATCCTGATTTATTAACAAACTTATTTATGAAGTTTTTCATTACAGCAGGAAGATTCTGGCTTATCTGTTTGCTTTTAAAATGAAGTTAATTCACTTTTAAAATGAAGTTTTTGAATCATGCCAGTGAGGCAAATTGGCAAGTGTTTAGGATGAGAATCTCACTTTTTCTGCATATCCCTTCTTTTCTCTTCTCACTCTCATCTACATGTTACTTTATCAGCTTAGTTGTTTTCCCCCTTCTTACTTGGTTTCTATTCTAACACAACCACGTCTGATAAGTGGTTGCAAACCCTAACCTTTGCCTTATGTTTGTGACAGGTTAGACTGCGCCCCAGTTTACAATGGGACATGACAATGTGAATGTCTCTGTATGAGAACGGCCCTGACATAGTGATAGCAGGGTCAGGCCTTTCATCCTGCTTGTTATGTCATCTGTGAGCAACCATATGGCCTTCTTCTGTACAGCTCTCTCTGCTTGCATGCCAGTAGACCAAACAATGACATTTATTTTGTGTGTGTTTTTTTATTGCTTTATTATTGCTGCCTTAATAATATCAGGTGAGTGATGATGGCAGCTTTCTGTGTACAAATACCTAAATACTAGCTGCTTGTTGCCATGGGACAGTATAGCATTCAGATTTAGATTTGGATTCTCAGGGCTTGTTGCTCTCACTCCAGATCTGAGGAGCTCTGCTACAATTTGTGCAACTTGTTGATATCAATAAAAAAGACTACCCATTAATGAGAAATGGTTCCAAGTGTACATTAAACCCATAAGCATGAGGAGAGATATGCAGGGTTTTATGACTTCAGATACTGAAATGCACTTAATATTTACAAAGTATTACATTCTTTCACAATAGCAGTAAGACAAGGAAGTTTATTTTGCTGCGCTCAGGTTTCCAAAAATAATACCTTCAACTAAAACTTCCCTCAACAAAACAGAAAATCTTTATATGTTCCAGTATTGAAGCATAATGCAGATCCTGAAGAGTATCTTAAAAATATGAAGAGGAACAAATTATTGTATGATTTTAATATTTTAATATGATTTGATACAGGATACATCAAAAGGTACAACATACCATTTCCCAGAATCTCTTCAGCAAAGTCTGAATAACCAGGAAAAATGCCTACTATGAAAATACTATGAAAAACAGTAGCCCCTGGAAAATGGTGAAAATAAATTACGTCAGATAACAGAAAACTGGAAGCAGAGTGTGTTTGGTGGATACAGAACAGGAGCTGATGTTTAAGAACAACATATAGGCAGAAGGAAAGAATTCAGAATATCAGGACTAGAGCACGTTTTCTTCATTTGCCATCAGATGTTTCCTTTATTTACTTGATTACAACTTTTTAAAGCAATTATTGAAAGGACACAAGCTCAAGGACCTATCACCCTACCAATTATCTCTGCCAATGGAAACGATACACCACTGAAAACAGTCTGGCCTCGCCATTCTGCCCCCCACACCTCAGATATTTATAGACCTGGATCAGGTCCCCTCTCAGTCTTCTTTTCTCAAGGCTGAACAGACCCAGTTCACTCAGCCTTTCCTCATAGGAGAGATGCTCCAGGCCCTTCACCATCTTCGTGGCCCTCCGCTGGACTCTTTCCAAGAGATCCCTGTCTTTTTTGATGTACGATACTGAGTTATAAGATGTTACTCTCTATAAAACTGGGTAAGTATACTAAAACAAAACACTTCATTCAAACATGTGATGCCTTTTGTACAATTTGTATGCTGATGTCTATGGAAAGAGTTGTCAGGAGGCTTTCTTAGGGTCTGTTTTCAGTTAGCTGAATAATGCCTGTCCAAGGATGTTTGATGTTGTCAACCAAAATTTGTTTGAATTCTTGCTCCAGCATCACCTCATTAGTCTATATCCAGCACTGATGGAAAGGATGGATGTGGCACTGAGGGACATGATTAGTGGGCATGGTGGACATAGGCTGATATTTGGAGTAGGTGGATCTTTTCCAATTTTATGATTGTATTATTCGATGATTCTATGACTGACAACTTGCAAATACCCAGCCACACCAGCTCTTGCACTGATAATAATTCTTTAGAATACACAGGCATGAAAAATTGCAGCATTTTTCAAAACCTGACATCTGTTTATGTACCTATGTATTTTTGTATGCATTAAATTTTAAATTGAATGCAACAACTATTGATAAAAAAATTGAGCTTTTATTTCTGTTCTGAATGAACATCTTATACCTAAAATTCAGTCCATTGAAACCAATACTCCTTTCATTTCACTAAAGCAGTGTGAAGTAGCATTACTGAAGATTAACAAATGAATACATGAAAATAACTACTTTATGGTACATTTTTTGCCCTCTCTTAGGCATTCTTCTTCTCATTTTAATATTGATAACACTGGCAATATTGTTTCTGCTGTGTCTTGAGATGCAAGTCAGGAAGAAAATATAAGACTATTTTCCAAATTAAGCAGGGGAAAATTCTCCTTTTGTAATGTGGTTCATAGTGTTCAATGTCATTTGGACATATGACTTAAAATTATTATATAGCCTAAAAATATACTAAGAGCAATATAACATCACAGGGTGACTTACAAAGGGTATATGAGCATATATGCAAATAACAGATGAGAAAGCAAATACACTGTAAATGTAAAAAATTTTTACATTTAAAGCTTGAAAATTTCCTCAAAGAATGTAAAAAATATCACTGTCCTGTGGAAAAAAAAGAAAATCTTACCTACTTTCAGAAGCTAAATTTCAAAATTTTGATGGTGTATTTAGCTGCAAAAGCTCATTATGAATATACTTAAAAGGCATGAGGAACACAATATTGGAAAATGTTATCACTTCTAACATAATTTTTTTTTTTAGAATTAATAAATTGTCTTCAGTATAAAAGGGTACCTACACTTAGACAAAGATCCTTGTACTTCCTTAGTGGCTTCTATTCTGACTCCTTTCCTATGCTGAAACCTTCCATATTTATTGTTTCCTTATTACATAATTTCCTTTTCCCACAGGTTAAACGTATGTTGCTTACCATGATTTCTAACTTTTGCTAAACTTTTACTTATTTTCTTTCTGAAGGATATTTTATTTGACATTTTGTGTAACCTTATGCCATTTAGCACTTATACACCAACCAAATGAATGAAGATTAAGTGATGGGACTAAAGCAGTACAGAAGTACAAACAGTGTGAGCACAGCCTGCCCTGAGAGCTCTGCACAGAGGTCAGTGACATAAAAAGTCTGTCCTTCATGGGCCTGTCATTTCATAGCTACCTCCTTTATACTTTCCATGGTATTTGCACCTTGATCTCCAGAGGTCTTACAGTTTCCCAGCTACACTTCCACAGCCCTGTGGAACAGCATTAATCCACTGCTCTTGACTCATATTGATTTGGTTGTGTGAGCAATGTAACCTGTTCTGACAGAACCTCTCTGAATGTGCTATGAAGTCAGAGGTTTTCCAGCCATTTTTCACTCAAGTGAACACAAAATAGTCTTGCTGTGCCAAAAAATAACAGGCCATCACACTAAGTGGTAATATTTGTGTTTACACTTAGGGTCATAATACTGTCATGACACAGCTAACAGCTGCAAGGTAGGCAGCTCTGGAAAAAAATATCTCTACAAACTGTAAAATTTCATCAGTCCTGCTACTACAAGATCCTGGATTTGCTTTCCTGAGGGCTTCATATAATGCATCTGAAAGGATCTATGCCTTCCTTTTCATAAAAATTTTGGAACACAAAATAGACGAAAGTAAACCAGAGCAGTTAGTATAATAACCATTTGGGTCACTTTATATTAACATTGCATATCTAACAGTCTGTCTATCAATACGTACATTTGTAGTGGGTAGTTTCTTAGTTTTTAGCTGTCTATAGTCTCTACAAAAATATGCATGCTTATCAGCGTGTGTAAGTTTTAGGTCTTGGCTTCACACAGCAAAATCAAATATTTACAAAATGTGTATAATAAAATCTTCCATTTATTAGTGTGATTTATATTTAATATCAGTGTGTAATAGATTCATAAAGCGTCAGCATAGCCATTTGTTTGTACTTTTCAAATGCTTAGAATTTTTGGGGGGGAAAAGCGTGTGGGGAAAAAAATTATCAACTCTATACTCTTGCAGGGCCTTTATCTCACCAATAAACTTTCTGAAGTTGTGCACACAACTTTCAAAACAGGTCCCCAAGGACAAAAATAAAATAGAATCATAGAATCCTTAAAGTTCGAAGGACCTCTGAAAGCCATCTAGTCCAACTCTCCTGCAGTGAAGAGGGACACCACAGTAAGATCAGGTTGCCAAGGGCCTGATCCAGCCTAACCCTGAAAGTCTCCAGGGACAGGGCATACACCATATCAGGGCCTTAGCACCACCACCACCATGGTAAAAGATTTTTTCCTCATATCGAACCTAAATCTACTCTCCTGAAGTTTGAAATGCATGGTTGAAATTAAGATTAGACACAATCAGAATGTCAAGAATAAAGTACTGTATTGCAAATGCTAAGTCACAGCCAGAATCAGCGATTGAGAACTTGGTAGGAAGGCGGGGCCAACCCAGGGGAGCTCAGGTGCATGGAATACACCTGAGTGACTGGAAAGGGTGGGGCCAGGATCCACCCTTTTCCAGACCTCATTTAAGGGTTGGAAGTGGTAGTAAGGGTTTCTTTTGCTGGAGATCACCGTAAACCTGAGGCCTTCTGAAGGTAAGCAGCTCTTTTCCTTCATTTCTGTAGCTGCTGCACTAGGGCTTGTTCTAATTTGTTGCAGCCAAAGACTTTATTGCCCTGCTATTATTGTGGTACTTTCTATCCCTTTATGGCATTACAACTACAAAAGAAAAATTAGAAGTCTGATTTCATTGTATATTATAAGATATAAGCTGTGTCACACCCTCTATCCTGCCTCGCTTTTAGGTCCAAGAGCTTTTCGGATGTGTGTTTCTTAAGCTCTTATCCCAACTGATTAATATATAATATTATCTGGTGGTATGACTCAGAAGAATTTATGGGCATGACTTCTGCATTTGGATATAAATATGAGCACAGGAAACATATGAAAAATCCACAAGTGACTCGGATGGAGATAATTAGACTCATATTGATAGCTGTTTTAAAAGCTCTTGATTTATGAACGTTTTAATAGCATAATTCACACAAAATTAATTATACTGTAAATTTCAAATAGTGGATCCTGAGCATTTATAGGCTGTTTATGTAACAATTTTTATTTAAGGTCCTCAAAGTGGATCACAAAAATGAATTTATTACAAAAATTAAAAAATCTTGCCTCCCTTCAAAACACTATTTCATCTTCTGGCTGCCCCAGCACAGAAATGAGCATTTTTCAGGAACCGTATGGGAAATAGCTTCAGCCACGTGCACCAGATTTTCAAATAGATAATTTCTACCTGAACATAAAGGTCTCAGGGAAGCAGCCACATCATTCTCCTGCACTGTTGAGCTGCAATGATTTTGCTGCAGTGATGCACCTGACTATATGTAAGGGATTTCTGTGAGAACTTTTAATACTTCTAATGATGATCAAGTGTTATAGTCTTTAATTTTTTTGAATATCTGCAGGACAGTACTTGTTGCTACCTTGTCTGTAGCATGACATACTCCACTGAAGTGGTACTGCAAAGAAATGCAGGCATTCCTGTATGGAGTGAATTGGAAAATCATGTGTTTTTCATTAGCTGTAAGAGGACTCTGAGACAGCTGGTTTATGGTATTACAAAGTATATGAAAAGCCTTGACAGGCTTTGACTCTGTGCTTGAAGAATCAGTGAAGTACTTGCCATTCTGCTGTGACTGATGAATGGGAATTCTATGGCTCAGAGAAGGTGTGGGGCTTTGAACACAGGCACTTTCACTTTTGTACAAATGGGCACTTGCTAATTTACTCCTGCTCTATTGTCTGTTTGTGGTTCATTAATGAATCTGTGTTGGTCGCAGCCTCCCAGAGATGTTTTGCAACATTTCTTGAATCACAAGCAGCTGGTCTGCTGTAGGAGCACAGAGCACAACTCCAGTCCTCCTCACTCTGTCCTCTTCAGTGCAGGGCCAGCCCAGGAGTCAGTGGGGGGAGTAGGAGCCAGTTCCAGAGTGGGATAGCCACCTTCCACGGGTCTACACACTGAGAATGGGCTGCAGCATAAGATTAGCAGGAAATCAGTGCTAACATCAAATCGTGTTTTCTGAGCTTTGCCACAGTTTGATTACCTTGGTGGCACTTCCGAACTGATTCTTCTAAAAACTTTTCTTTCCAATTTCTAAGTCATTACACTTTCAAAACAGTTGTGTAGGAATTTTCGTTGTTTCTAGCAAAACTAGTAGAAAGAGAATTATTTATATAGTAAAGAGTAGCAAACACATATGTTCTGAAAAAGTCAGATCAATCATCTAAAAATATAACCTGCACTTTAAAGGTGAAGTTTTTCAGGAGCTGCACGAATTGGCAAAATGCTGATTTGTCTCTGTTGCAATCACTTCTTCCAGATCATTTGATACCCTGCAGAAGAATTTCCTCACCATATTCTGTCTAAGAACTGGACTCAATCAATCTCAATCAATTTCCATTAGTGAGAAAGCTGTCTTAAAAAAAAAAAAAAAAGCTGGTTAATTCACCATAGAAGAAACACCATTTTATTTGTTTTAAATCTGTCCAAAATGAAATTCATGCTGACTTAAGAACAAGTAACTGAGATGCAGAATTGCTAAGGATATGTGAATGAGTATTTTTCTCCACTCAGAGTTACTCTTCCAAAAATTTTCTATTCTCAAAAACTGAACTAATGAACTTTTCTTTTTCCCAAGGTGTTTTCCAAAACACATTGATCTCATGGTACCAGTTCACCCATAGACGTATAGTAGGTTAACCTTGGCTGACAGATGCCTACCTAGCTAGGTAGCTACCTAGCTAGATGCCTACTCTTACTCCCTTTTCTTGACAGTCTGGAAGGAAATATTGAATGAGAAGCTCATGGCTTGATGTAAGGACTAGGAGGTCCTTAATGAATTACACTCATGGATAAAACAGTTCAAACCTGGGGAAAAATGATTTCATTTCTTGATAAATTGAGTTAGAGTTGAATGATGAGAAATAAAGAGAAAATGCAAACACTTCTCCCTTCCTTCCCCCTCCCTCCCCAGCTCATTTCCGGCTTTTCTAACTTATTTCTTGCGTTCCATATAGCACCTAGGGCTGAGGAATAAGAGCTGTTTTCTGCCACTCCATCTTTCTCACTTTTTTTCCCCCTCTCTTCTCCAGCATGGGTCCTCTCTCTGGGCTGTGATAATTCACGATAAATCTGCTTCACACAGGCTGCAGTATCTCTACATCAACTTGCTACGGTTTGTGGTCCATCACATGCTGAAGAGTGGATATCTGCTCTGCCAAGATGTCTTCCATGGGCAACAGGGAATCTGCTCTGGCTTCTGGAGCACCTGCTTTCTCTGCTCTGGCAGTGTGTCCTGCAGTACGCATGTCTTGCAGTTGGACTGAGGCATCAGTTGGAAGTAGGTATGTCTGGCATGGGACCACCCCTTTGCCAACACCTCACCATGTAAAGCCCCTTACGTGGGGCACAGCACAGTCCAGTGGCTTTTCTGTATCTTTGCTTTGTTTGTCACGGAGCTTGGTGGAGTGTTGGAAAACTCATGTTTTGATTCTTAAAAGCATTTGAGATATGATAAAGTGTTTATAACAAGGAGCAAGTGTTTAGATAGATACTCTCAAGTAACAGCTTGGTTCGCAATATCTGGTTTGCAATAAATGCTTAGACAATCTATTGGAATTTTTGTAATTTATTATCAGTTAAAATAAGATTCTCAAAACTAAACCTTGCCAACCTGAGTAATCTGTAAATTTTTGAGTTTAAAATATTTTGTCTTAAATGTTAAGAAATTTATGCTGAGCAACATTATCTGCTCTGATTTTTGCCCAGCAGATTCTCTGACAACTGCAACTTTACTGTGTCACCTTTTATGTCTGATTGATAGCCCTTCTCTAAGTCAGAGTCTAAGATTAATGATCCAGATCCCTAGTCTTGGTCACCTGATTCCCAAGAAGGACTTGGATTTGAATTATGAAGGTTAAAAAAAAGAAAATATTTTTCTTGTCTTGCAATGGCTGAAAGGTCATTCATGAGCACAAGTGGTTTAAATAATTTATTGTGAGTTACTGAGACATAACAGTTACTGATCTGTCTTTCACTACAGTGATGTTGTATTTTCTTAACTGTGTTTTTTTTTCTACTGCGTTAGAATTAAATATTCTGCAGTAACCAAAAATGCTTAAGTGCACTTTGTAATGATGCATCAGACCTTTGTCTTTCATAGTCTGACTAATAGAAAAGTGCCTTTATATGACTACCTTTTTAAAAAATAAATGTTCTGTTTGGGAATGGCATGCATTTATCAGATTTGAGTGCATCATTTATTTCTGAAGTAGCCTGTGCCTACTCACTTGATTTGAGACTCCAGTGCTGATCTTTTTGGACTTCTGTGTTGACATTGAGAGTGTTCACTCATTAAGCTTGTCTTTATTTTGTATGCATCATTGTTTGATACATACATGCCTACTATGTCTTTTAGTAACTCTGAGAAGTTGCCTAGAAGTTAAAAATCACTCTCTTGGCTGCTGGAATTTCACAACTTTCATTATGTCTTCAAGACAACTAACAAAATCTTTTTTCCCCCCATTTAACTTAAAATATTTATATAACCTGAAGATATTCTGGATCTTATTCCCTGAGAGAATATGAAAGCTTGATCTCTTGACAAGCGTACTTACCAAAATGTTTTTCCAATTTCTTATTTTTTTTGAATGCAAGTTCTTCCTTGACTATAACTGTAAATGATTCTGGTTGCTGTGCAAAACAACCAGAACACCTTTCTTCTTCCATCTGCTTTCTTTCCTTGTCCTTTGACAGTGAGAAATGACTATAGACAGGAGTTAAGATCTCATCATGAGGATAAGGCCATCATGGCCTTTAGTTCAAGGAAAAAGTAGTATTAAACAATCATATAATTAAGAAGTAGCTGGAAAACAAAACCATATCAGAAAGAAAAGGAAGCATGGGATTCTACTACATGTTTGTTATGCTCCATGCTGAACCAGCCCCCACACTGGCCACTTTTTAATGATGAAGCCCATTCCAGCCTGAAGCCGTCAATTCTTCTGTGTCCCTCTGAGTGGTCCAGGGGTCCATGGGCTGCCACAAATTCCCATGTTTCAGCTCTACAGCCCAGCTACTCCCTTAAGCCCCTAGAGTCTTACTCCTCCTCTGTCTTACTCAGTGTGTCCTGCCCAGGCTGAACTGGACACTCTTGGGGCTGTTCCTTCAGCAGGGCAAGAAGTGGAAGCTGAAGGTGAAGAAGCAAAGTGAAAGAATGAGAAAACGCAGCACTGAATAGAAGAAATGGGGGAAAAGGTTTTAAAAACAGAAGTGCTGCTGCTACAAAGGCTGATGCTCAAGTTGTACTTCTGCTGGCCATTAAAGGGAACCAGAGGAGGACTAAGGTATGTTCGTTTTCGTTATGTTAAGGAATGCATCTTAATTTCTGTGTGCCTTACTGCTAAATCTGTTATTATTTTATCCATTTAAAAAAAAGAAAAAGGAATAATTATATTGAGCTGACAAAGGAGTCAAAAGGATTAATTAATTGAAATTCAAGTGTTACAAAAATCCAATAATTAAGTTACAAGTAATAAGCCTGGAACTGGAGTTCTTGTTGTAAGTAGGCTGGCTTTATGTAGACAACACACTTTTTCTGTTAGACTGTGTATGTATATAACTTTCAAATGTTATACTCAAAGTTACTTGAAATGTTTATCATTTCAGAAATTTATGAACTACTTGCATCCTTGTTCAACATTCTCAGAAACTGTTGTGAAATGTGAATACAAGTGTGTTCTCAAGTCTATTAAACAGTAGAAGAAGCCATAGAACTTGCCTTTTTTCTTTCAAGGCTGCTCCCTTGGTTGGCCTTAGTGATGACTGTGATCATCTGCCAATGAAGCTGTTTTGACTTTGCTTGCACAGTGAGTATGACCTGGCTTTATGGATGAGTGTACAGTTTGCATTGATTTACATCACACAAAAAAATAAATCAGATGAAACAGCGCGAGCAGATTGTGCCAGACTGACTTGATCCCTTATTTTGGACAAGATAAGTATTCTCTTGATAAGGATAACTCTGTAGATTTGATCTCTTTGGCACTCAGTAAAGCTTTTGGCGTAGTGACACATGGGGAATTGTTCACTAAGCTGAAGAGGATGAGGATTAGCAAAATAATATAAATACAGTAAGGCACAGGCCAAATGGGGGACAATGAGATGCTTTATGCTGACAGTCAGCTGGATGGATGGATGCTGCTCGTGCACTTCCTCAGGGAACAGCAGCCCTTCACCCTTGGCTGAGTAGAGGGATCTGCCAGTGGGGCTCCCTGGGAGATGACACTTCGGGGCACTGCCAGTACTGACTGATGAGCGCCTGATAACCACATGAGAAGTAATTATGAGGGCATAGTAGAACATAACGTGGGAAATATGGTAAGGTGAAATGGTGTAATGCCTGCAGGGGGTAAATACAGGAATTTCTGCTATGAGCTGGGAGCTATCACCTGGAAACAGGACAAAAATTAAATCCTTTCTGGTACAATTGGGCCACAGGGTAACTGCTAGCCAGCAACGTGATGGAGCAGTGAAAATGGCAAAACACACTAACTTACAGTTCACAGTACTCCCATCCCTTCTGAGCCCTTTATAACTGGCCATATTTAGAACCTCATCTAAAATAGGTAATTCCACCTAGTCTGAAGGAAGCTCAATTCAGAATAAAGAGGATATGCAAAAGAATGATTGGATATGCAGAAGACCAGAGGGACAATGTAATAAAAAAGGCTAGGAGAGGATTAGGTTAGCTTTGCAGAAGGAAAGGTATGGAAGGATCATCATAAAAAATCTTAAAACATCTGAGAGTGGTGAGATAGCTAA
Source organism: Lagopus muta (assembly GCF_023343835.1). NCBI lineage: Eukaryota > Metazoa > Chordata > Aves > Galliformes > Phasianidae > Lagopus > Lagopus muta. Next base: position 73,728,595 of record NC_064434.1, read on the forward strand.
AGTCAAGGCTAGTATTGTCAGGAAAGATAAATTGATATAAAGTATTCAGAAATAAATTGAGGAGTAAAATTAGAAGTTCCTAACTGTTATAGAAATGAGTTTCTGATGTCCCAGAGGAGTAAAAAGGAAGGAGGAAAAATTAAGAAATGATGTTAATCATCTGAACTTCTGAATGAAACTAAGCAACCTAATCTAATGTGATGAAGGAGATCTAGAGATGAGGAAGTGGTGTTGCCCAAAAAGGTCCTTCAAGGATGTATTTGAGGACTGCTTAACTGAGATAACTAAACTGGCTTCCTGCTGAGCTCACTTAGGTCTTAGCTGGAAGCAGAAAACCAGAGGATGACTACACTGGCTCTGTGGTCAGCAGTGGCATGAAAAGAGCGGGAGGCCAAGGATATGAAATCAGTGTTAACAGAGACCTAGCTGCAATGTATCCTTAATCCTTAATGTATAGCAAAATGTATACATGTATAATGTATAGCAAAAAAGGCATACTGAGCAGCCACTTATTCAGTTGTCCACCATCTTTCCTCACCTTTTTTGCACTGATGTTCTCTGTGAATACTTCCATGGTCAGAGTGAGTGGGTCTTGATCTCTCAGAGGCATCCCATATGTGGTCTTATGCTGGGCAGCAAGAGGAGAAAATAAGCAAGGCATTGAGAGGTGCGCAACCTCTCATGCCAGATTTACTTCTTATTCCCATAGACACCTCAAGAAACATAGTCCAGTGACATTGCCTATTTTAAAACTTATTCTTCTAATTAGTCTTGACCTCTGTGCCTTCTTCAGAATACATTGTGAAAACCCATCTCATGCCCAGGAGCTGTTTGAACCTCTGATCCCTGCTCAGCAAAGATCTTGTTATACTCAATGGATTTTTTTTTTTTTTTTCTCTCTGCAGAAGGTATTATTTAGAAGTGTCATTGCAGCATTTATTCCCTTACCTTAGGCTCTCCTGAACCGTTCCTTGACTCTTATGACACTTATTTCTTTATACAAGACATTATCCAATGAGTATTTTCTAGGATTGTTGATTTTAATGTGTAAACGCTTCCTTTAAAGGTTCATTTTGCATGACTCAAGGTTAAATATATTTATTACAGAATTGAACTAGGCAACTGTGGTCTGATTTATGAAGTACTGATAGGTATTTAAAAGCAAGGCAAATTCAAAGGCAAGCCTTTGTGATGAATCTTAAAACAAACAAACAAAAAAAAAAAAACCACAAAATGCACAGTTTTGTAAAATACATTCTGCTTCATATACATACGTGATTTTTACCACGACCTCAGACACTAATGAGGTTGTTATAGACACAAACCTGTGTATTTTTGACCCTACTCTAATCATACTGTGATTTACCATCCGTGTCTTCCCACCCCTTCCCCTCCGGATGGTTTCTGTGTTAATACATTATCCACCTCCACCTGAGATCAGCTTAGTTATATTGTGGATGCTTCCTACTGGTAAGCCTTTAAACAAATATAATTGCTACTATGAGAAACAAAGGGGAAATGGTGGTCAAATTATCTAAGAATATTTTCAGTAGAATAATAATTAAAAAATGAAAAACAAAAGCAAAAACAAACAAAAAAATCCACACTATTTCCAACATAATCTGCAGAAGCAGAAACTGCAGAAGCACCCTGTGAGCTTAGGGTATATCTGTGTGCAGAGGCTTTGGGTGCAAAGGCCCCAAGGACAGCCACATTCTGAAGGGCTGTCTGGGTTGGCTCTATCAGCACTTTGAACCCCACATGACGTTACAGGGTATGGTGTGATTTTTAGATGTAAGGTGAAGGAAAAGGTGTAGACAGTAAAGTAAATGCACACAAATCTGGAGAACAGAGGGATCTTTCCATGGCAAAAATTCTAGTTTTATTTTAATTATTATTATTTTACTTTTAATCCCAATGATTTATTTAGGACATTATGAATTTTTCATTGAATATAAAGCAGTACATTCACTAGGTATATGAAAATGTAGTACCCCAAGTATGACATACCCTTTCACTGGCTCTAATTCTGACCGGTTTTGTGAGGATCCTACAGCTCATGTCCCATAAAAATCCCAGCATTGTGTGTGACAGTGCAGAGCAAGGTGACCCCATGTTTGTAACAGGGAGTGTGATGATCCTTGAGGTCCGTTCCAACCCAAGCCATTCTATGATTCCTGCAGACAATAAGATTAACAGAGTATCTGAACCTTTCCAAGCATCTGCTAGTGCTTCCTTTGTATTTTCCAGTGTGCCACTTTGTAGACTTTGGTGTTACATGTATACAAGACCTCAACAGAGGAATGTGTCCTTCTCCCTGTGCTGCGGGAATCTCGTGTTGAACAGTACTGACCATGCAAGCACTGAAGTCTAAGCTTTCTCCATGTCGAAAGATTTCGAGTTGAATTTATTCATCTTTTATGACATAAGAAACACAGAAGTTCAGGACACCTCAATCTGTGGAGATAATTCAACACACATCTCCAGGATCTTCTAAAATGGGCAAGATTCCCCTACGTCTTTCTGGTCCAACAAGTTCAAATTACACATGAGCATCCATTAATGAATTATTTGTCTTGCTACAAGCTTGTGACATGCTCAGATTAGCTAGAAGGGAAGAATATTTCAAGGATATGTCTTGAAAGTTACCTAAAAATGGATCAGTACCATATTAAGACATGCTAAGGAGCTGTATGGTAAATGCCACATACACCATTAAGAGAAATATTGAATATGCAACGGGAAATTATTTCTTTTCCACAGAGAGGACCACAGACTTCAAGCAATAGTTGCTCTTCTGTTTCGGTCAAAACCAAAAGAAAGGAGAAGACACCGCAGCCTAGTGGAACGGTTCCTCCGTCTTCTCTTTTGCTGTGACCCCTTTTTACTTCACTGGCTGCTGGCAGGGGCCAGAGGCTCGCGCGCCTCTGCTCCGCGCTGCCCCGAAGCAAATCCCGCTGGGGCGCTGCGGGCACCCGGCACCTCGCCTCCGAGCCGCCGCCCGGCGGCCACAACGCGCCCGCTGCCCACCCGCAGGACTCCGGCTGGGCGGCCTCGGGGCAGCCGCCCGGGCCGGGCTGGGGGCGGTGGGCGGAGCAGTGTCCCGTGAGGTCAGCGGCGGACGGGCCAATGAGCGGCGCGGCGCGGCGGAGCCAGGGCGCCCCTCGTGCGGCGGCTGCATGGGGAGGGCGGCGGTGGCGGCGCGGGGCGGGCCGGAGGCGGCAGCAGCAGCGGCGGTGGTGGTAGCAGTAGCAGCGGGGCGAGGGGTCCCGGTTCGCCCCCGCCCACCCGGGGGCCGAGGCTAAGGGGCGGTGTCCCGCGAGGCACAGGTGCAGCGGAGCGGGTGGGTGTAGCGCGAGGCGCGGAGCGCCGTGCCCTGCCCCATTGCCCTTCTCTTGGCGGCGCCCGGCGGGGGATGTGCTGGCCGCCGGGGGCGCGCCGCCCGTGGGAAGCGCGCTGCTAACGCCACCTGGGCGCCGTGGGAGCGCCCGAGGAGGAGAGGAGCGAAGCAAAGCGGGCGGTGAGGAGTCGTCGGGATCGAGGCAGGTAGGATGCGGAACGCTGTTTCGGGGGGGGGTCTGAGCGTTCTGCTTTGGGTTTTCTTCCTTCTGTACGGGATCGACCGGGCTGGTTGCGCTGCGGGGCCGCCCGCGGTGAAAGTTGCTGTGTCTCCACCTGCTGCCCTCCGCTGTCCTGGGGTTCGGGGCTCTGCTAGGGGCGGTGGATCGGCCCCTTCCGCGCTGCCCTTCTTTGGGCTCGCCTCTCCCGCGGGGCGCGTGCGGAGCGAGAACCGCAAGAGTACAGCGCAGCCTTCTCGTGCCGTCCTGTCCCGCTGCGGGTGCCTGCACCGCGCCGCCCGGCTCGACGTGCCGCCCGTTGACCACCGGGTGTGCCGCTGCCCCGGCTGGGGCTGCCCATACGGCTCCTTGCTCTCCGCCTGGCTCCGTGTCTGGGCGAGGGCTTTGCTGTAGCTCCGCTTCCCCCGTGGGCAGGGTGCGAGGGGCAGCGCTGCCGCCGGGTGTTGGGGCAGAGCCCGAGTGCTTGCTTAAAGCCGGAGACGACCCTGTTCTGTGTGCTATTCAAGTGTCGGGGTAGAGAAAGCCGACTGCCCTCACGTCTGTGGGGCGATAGAGCTGCTCCTGTGGGTTTCTGTATCGATTCATGGGCTGCCGGTTGCCTGGGATTACTTCTGGAAAAATGCAAATCCCAGCAAATATCTGTGCTGACCATATATAGAAATAGTCACAGGCAGAGGAACTGTAACTTCGGTATTACTGATACATGTCGACAAACTTTAAAAGAAAAAAAGAAAAAGGGGAGGGTGGGAGGGGTGCAAAAAAAAAAAATAATCCAGGTCTACTTGTGAGAAAGGTTTTGCTGGAGTAATGTATTTTCCCATGCTTACACACCACACTGACTAAAAGGCTCATATTTATTTATTTCATTTTAATTTATACATACGTACATACTGCAAAGTCAGTGAATGGCCTATTGATTTTCCTTCCTCTGCTGCTGTGTATATAATTTGACAGTCTGTGGCTTGCTGCCTTGTGTGGGACCGGGGCTGCAGTAGGTAATGCTGCTTTGGCAGCATGGAAGCCCTGTTTGGTGGGTTTATGCATGGATGTGAGTTGGTGGCTTGTGTGGTAGCAGTTCTCTGTTGTATGGAAAAAGTACTACAGGGTTGTTAGTGTTGTGTGTCCCAAAAAGTTTTTGTGGCCCTCTTATTCTTGTCTCTTTTCAGTAGTTCTGTTATTGTCAGAAGCTTTTACATATGCAGTATTGCCTTGTAGAGGAATATGGTGATAATATTTTATAGTTCTGAATCTCACTTGAAGTAATGTGTTCTTACCTTGGTGTCATTCACCTGTTAGCAGGGTAACTTTAGCTTTAGCAAAGAAGAATCACTTGACTTGAACTGAAGCACCACAGGCTGTTCTTTTAGGCTATTCAGATGTTGAAATCTTGCTGGATCTTAGCAGTAAAGCAGTGCAATGCTCCAGGGATAATCCAGTGTGAAATTTGTCTGAATTGCTACCAGCTCTATCGAAACAGGTTGCACATTTTCTTCTTCTCTTCTACATCTGTATGCTGCCGCCAAACCCAGAAATTGGTTTGTTTCATTCAGAAGCAAGAGAACAGAACTTATTGAAGCTGTTCTGAGCTACAAAGCCATGTCATTCTTAAGTAGATGCATTGCAACTTTCTGGAGCAGCTGATTACCTACTTTGTATCGTGTATCTGGATACTGTCAAGTACAATCTACTTTAATTTATTTTACTGAGGGAAATTTAAAGTTCATCTTACTGTTGGCAATATATTAATAAATTGTGGGATGCAGGCTGTGTTCTAGAGTTGGAGTCTCAGAAGCAGATTTTCATGGTGAAAAGCAGCTGTGACTGCATGAAAGATTGCAAATTCACTCTGCTCAGTGGTGTCTGAAATTTCACTTCTAAATAGGAGTGCTAAGGATTCTGATCTCTTGGTTACTTCGTAAGCTGGTCTGAAAAACCCACTTACTCCTCTTCTAATTCTAGAGCTGTAGTTACTGCTTTTAACACTCCCCTTCTCTCCCTCTCTGAAGTCAGTGCTTGCATTTCAGTCTCAGGGCTGCAAATGATTTCAGGACCAAATCCTGAAATGCAAAAGAAAAAAAAATCTTCTTAGAAATTTCTCTCAAATAAAACAAAATTATGGTTTTTATGTTCATGCCTTCTTCCCTCCCTCATCCCTCCTCCCAGCAGACAGAAAGCTGCATGCCTTCTTGTAGTGTCGACAATTACCACGCTTATGCGATATTATGTGACTGGAGAAGGAAGGGGAAGAGTGCAAAAGGTGCTTGATGCTGGAAGAAAGTTTAAAGTGATCTGGATGGTGGTAATTAATTTTGTTCATTATGAAATACTGGCTTCTTTGCCATGAAGAAGAGTCTGTACTCCCAACAGACAGTGCTTGAGGATGAGAAAGTATCTGTGAGGAATGTGAAGGCAAAGAAAGCTCTGCTCTGTGCATGGAAATGCATGCTTGCTGAGCTGAGTACATAATATGATAGAACAGTTTACTAATATTATTAGTATCTCTTACTGTAGTGACAGTTTCTCATTTAATAAAGACTTATAATTAGGTTTCAAAATAGGGAGCAGTATGGAGCCATATGTGAGGGAGGATACACAGTGCCACCACCGCCAGTACCTTCAGCTATTTTTAAATGCCTTTGTTTGTGCCTGTGTAACAAGTGTTTAAATACAAGCTGGAATGAAAAGGAAGATCCTGTTAACCCCGCAAGTGGTCTGTTCTGCAAATTCATTCACTTTTGCTGTATCCTCCCCATCTTCACTCTGTTTCCTCTCCCAGAGCAGCCTCACGCCTGGCTGCTGGAATAGGTGAGGCTGTCACCTCCATCTGGCAGGTGAATGATTGCAAGTCAGCCACACCTCCACACAGTGACTCCATCCACCCAACACAAAATGCTGCAGAATGCATGGTGAAGTATATCCGTGGGAGTGCACAGTAGAAAAAAGAAATTAGTTTTAAGTTTAATCTAAGCCCTGTATACAATATTTACATTGGGAACTTGTGTCTTGCAACACAGCCTGCATGCAAGGCTGGCTAGGAGCCTCAGCAAAGGCAGGAAAAGCCATTATCCTGAGTATAACCTGTTGAAATTGCTGTGTGTGAAATAGAGGATGAAGGATTAACCCCCTCATTTATTCTGAGTATGTGGTTTCATGGTGGAGAGATCAATTAGTGTAAAGGAAGGCAGGGTTAAGTGAATTGTTTCATTAAATGTTTGCAAACTGAAGGCAAGAGCTTTACTGTGGCTGGAAGATTTTTCTGAGGGGGGAAGGGGAATCTGAAATATGTAATTTGTATTATAAATGATAAATATTCAATTACTGAAATGAGAGCTGGGGCAGTTTGGTACTTATGGAAATTAACCTCAATTGAGATAGGTACAGAGAAACATTGAGAGAACAGCTACATCGTAGATGATGGGAAAATGCTGCTACTGATCAGTGTTCATACGTTTCCTACTGGCTCTTGTGCTTTCCTTCTAAAGTCACCACAAACAGAAATTATTTACTTTAGAAAACTTTCATGCAACCAGACCCTGGATTTTGCTCTCTAAGGCAGCTCAGTGTGCCAAGGCAGGCCCGTGTCACTGAGCTCTGTGCCACTCAGTGTTCAATCCCTTGTCTTGTTCCTGCTGTGAGCTTGTGCCTGGCAGTGGCAGCAGTCTGTAGCAAGTCCTTGTCAGGCAATGAATGCTGTTCAGAGTGGTCAGGTTACTTTTAACAATTGATGGAGTTATGCTCAGAATAAGTGTTTCAGATTTTAATTTTTTTAAATGAGAATGTGATGACATGCAAAGATAATCCGGTGTGTGTAGACAGTCTGATCTTGTGCACTCCCAGTATACTCCCAATGGGAGGAACCGAGAAATCATCATATGAAAAAGTTTATAATGTGGAGAAATTAGAGGTTGCCCTCTTTCTTCATAGTCTATGAATTCATAAACAAATGGACTGGATGAGAAATATATTTTTATATAAATATTTATACATATTTCTCACTCACTTCCCATTTGTTTATATATATGTAAATATATTTACAAAACACACACATGCATCTTTTGTGTGTGGTGTGTGTGTGTGTACATAATTGCTTAGAGTGTCTGTGATAATGCTCTGGTATGCCTCACTTTTGGTAAAGAGAATAAGTACTCACAGATGCTGAGATTAGATCAAAGCATTTTTTTGTAGTGTTTAACAATTCCTCTAGCAGTACTCATGTATGCTATTCTTCCCATTACTACCTTCCTTGCAAGCACTGCTTGTGCTGGACGTGAAGATTGAGAAGTTTGCATTGGCCCTGGAGTTCTACATCTGGCATAAAGACACCTCTTCCCTGCCGAGTCTGCAGATTGTCACAGCACAATGTTGTACCACAGCCCACTTACTCCTGCTTGTACTTTCAAACAGGAGACAGTCCCTCCAGCACCCAGGACTCCAGGTTTTTGAGAAATCTTCTTAGCATCCCTGCGTGAAGGTCAGAGGTATCATCTGTGGGAAATAACCCTGATGGTCTTGAAAGGAAAAAGTACTGTATATTATCTACAAGGATTCATAAAAATAGCTCTAAGGGGCAATCTGCCACAGGCCTTCGACTCCATCATTCCATTATAAAATAAGTATATTTATTGACTTCAGTAATTATGTGAGCTTCTAGGAGCAGAAAATACATTACTAAGGAAGTCAAGTCACTCTTAAGAAATCTTAATAAATATGTAAAGAAGCAGCAAAGCAATTCACTGCTTTAAACCTTGCATTATCAACAGTTATGTGAAGTCACACTGCTCTTTATAGGATTGAAATAAAAATTCAAGCCTAAAAACCAATGACAAATCTCTCAGAAACCTTAAATACCTCATAGAAGGTACTGCAATGATGACAACAGATAATTTGCTGAGATAATAGAAGTTTCAATGTAGAATATTAATTACTACTTTTGGTTTCATATGACCTGGAAAGCATTTATCAGTTTCATGACTATTACTCAGGAGTGAGAGAGCACAGGTCATTATCTTGAAGGAACACACTTGCATTCACTGAAAATGCAAAGGACATTTGCAAATGCAAAACACTGGAACAACAATGTCAAATCCATAGAGAAAAGTATTCAATTCTCTTTCTTTTCACTGGTGTAGTGGAGCTTGTCCCGCAGGATGCTATTATGTATGGATGTGTGCACATCCTTGTGTTCTCATAGGACTTCCTGAAATACCACAGAGGCTGGGTCCAAATGGGAGCATTAAAGTAGCAACATGCTGCATGTTTTGAAGTGTAGAATATGTGCTATGCGTATAGAATTTGGTGATACAAAAGACTCGGTTTTATAGCTGTGAGCTTAATGGTGGTCACCTGCTCACATTCTTACTGCTTTCTTTTTAATCAGATGTTTTTTTTAACACTTTCATATTTCTCTAGTAAAAAATAAAGTGTATTAATTGCCACATCTTTTAACATTAATTTCTGAATCAACACAAAATATTGCTATAGCAACAAATCCTTTAGAACTTCACTGCAGACAATTAGTTGAAGAACTCAATCTCAGTATATAACAAGCACAATAGTAAGAACTACTGAAAGGAAAAAGGAACTGGCTTTCAAAAAGAGGAGCTGTACTGCTGGCACTCAAAGTTGTCATGGAAGAACAGAATTTGAAGATTTTTAGAATTATCTTTTTATTAAGCATCCCCATTTGCTGCACAAAAGTGTGTGCTTGCTTCTAACAAAATAATTACAGCACGCTGTAGAATACATCACCCCATGGAATAATCTGTGGATCTCTCTATCATTATAATGATGTTTCATTGTAAGATGCTGCTGCTTCTCTTAGGAATGACTTTTCTTCTGTCTTGACAGTGTATGTATGGGGAAACTCATAAAAATCATTTGGATTTGGTGCTCAGGGACATGATTTAGCAGAGGGTTGTTAGTTAGGGTAGTATGGTTAGGTTGTGTTTGACTTGATGATCTTTAAGGTCTTTTCCAAACTGAGCAATTCTATGACTACTTGGGCATTTAATGACCCAATTTTTTGAAGTCAGAACTGTATGGTGCTCTGTGTCTACTTTTTCACCAGTTAAGACGTTCTTCTCTTTTTTGTTAGAATGAAAAAAGATTGCTATTTAATTTTTGTCTTGTGATGTCTCTTGATGATGAATAGATAAGGGAAGTTATGTATGTGTAAACATACAGAGGTCAGGAGGCATGAGGGGTGTGTAATTCTCAAACAGTTGGGGAACAGTGTGTGTGTGAAAAGGTGAGTGGAATGGAATAATCTTGGACTGTGACTGGTGTTATAGTTTGTGACAAATTTTGAAAGCTTACACATTTTCAAGGGGAGCAAAGTTTCTGAGGATGATGATTGAGAGGAAGTAAGCTATGAGGGACCATAAGGATGGATGAAAGATAAGAACAAGAAAATTGTCAATTAAGGAAATGAAGGAAAGACTTAAAGCAGAACTGGTGTTTATAGGAAGAAAGCTTTATGGTAATATTCTGAGACTCGTGTACGTGGAACAGAGAAAAAGGGTAAAAGAGACATAAATAGAATAATTGGATTCCAGCTACTGAAGGAAGAACTTAACTGTGGGAGGGATCCTGGGGAGGATGCGGTAGGCTCCTGGCGAGGAAGGGATTTGTATCTATACACCTTTGCTTATCAGTGAAGTGGATGGCAGCTTCATAATAGCAATTCATTGAGTGTGAAGGCTGATTTTTGTGCATATGATTAAGGCATTTCTCTTTATGCTTAGTGTCCTTGTATTCCACTGTACCTTTTCTTGTTTTCCTAGCCAGACTGTTAACATTGTGAGTAATGGTAAATGACAAATGGTAAAAATGCTATTCCATGGAAGATCATATCTCAACAGTTTTCTCTCATCAGAAAAATCTCTGCTTTGATATCGTTCCAGGCATAACATCACTGTTTTCAAGCAGTACATCTAATTTCTTGATTGCTCCTCTTTTTAATAGATTTCTCTTTTGTTATGTGAGAAATATTAGCATTCCATAACAAAAGCTACTGAAGCATTACCAAAAAACTACAGTGAAACAATGCTATGAGTGTTTTACTTACAGGATTTTTGGGAGACAAATAATTCTTGGAATACATATGTAAAAATCTTTCTAAAATGCCTGCTACAGAAAGTATCTCCCAATAAATTGAGAATGAGGAAAGTCACTTTGTTAAAACATCTCTCAAGAAGCACTGAAGACATGAAGAATTGAAGTCATTTGTTGGGTCTGGAGACACCAAAGTAAATTCAGGGCAGGAATTTAAATCTGGTGATGACGTTTCAGGGTGCAGAGTTATGTTTATTTCAAGTTACTCCAGTTACAGTATTTTGTACTTACTTTTTGTATAAAAGCTCACATTTCCTGGAGAGAGATGGCGAAGTTCACTTTCTGTTGGATATAGGGGCATTGGTCTCCTTTGGAAGGCAGATGATCTCCAGACTCTGGATGTTTAAAGTTAATGAGGAAAGGCTTTGAAATAAACATTATTCCATGTGAGAGGAACAAAAAAGTCTATATTGAAGCAGGAAGTTGGAAGGACTCACCTTCAGATGTCTGTGGAACAGAATCTTATAGGAATACAATTGAAAGGGTAAAGGCTTATGATGTAGAAAATTGTTGCTTAAGAAATAATAACATACAATTAAGGCAGAGGGAATTAATATAACCAAAAAAAGAAAAAAAAAAAAAAAAAAAAAGTATCTTCTTTTCTGGAAACTGCAGCTCAATAGCTAATGGCTAGCGATGGCATTGCAAGATAAGTCATTGGTTACCTTTTTCCTTGGTCTTCTATTCCACGATTCCACTGCACTCGATCAACAACCTTGACAATGTTTGACACTGCTGTTGATAGACTGTCAGGTGTGTGCCACAGCCAAATTTTTCTGTTTCAGTCATATGAGCTGTTTTTGCTGGAAAAGGCTTCTAAATAAAAATAGGAGTGACTATTACTTTTCCTCCCATTCTGTATCTTCATCTAAAACATTCTGTTGTTCTGTGAAAGCAAGTACATGGAAGGTGCAGATACCTGTGAAGAGAAACTATATTTTTTCAGAGGAAGCAGATGGTCTTTATACTATTCACTACTGAATTAGTTATTTTCATTCTTACTCAGCTCAATGAAAGCTATGTTTGTTTGCTAAAGGAAATGCTAAAAAGGCAAAAAATGTGCAAGCAAATTAGAAAAAAGGGGTTTATAAAATACCAATAGGTTTGTTCATCCTTGAAAAATGGTAGGAGACCAGGAAAAGAGGAAAAATATGCAGAAACCTGTCAAGTCTTTAAAGAGAGTTGGGGAGAAAGATTACTTTCTGCTACAGCCTATCTAGAAATGTCTAGCTTTCTTTTGCAACTGTGTTAGCTCGAGTGTTTCCAGCTTGAGTTAAACTCTCATAGATGAAAGAGCCAACAGCAAATGTTTTCCTCGTAAGCACATTTGATTTTTCTGGGTGTACAATACAAGTGCAATACACCAAATCACAAATTTATATGAACCTGTAAAGAGCTACTGTGATTCTTTCCAAATGCTTTGAGAACTGATGAGTTTTTGTACTGATTTCAAGGTTCTAGACTCCAGAAATCAAAGACATCAGGTGCTTATTCTGTAGGTTAAACTTTCAGTAAAGTATACATTCAAATCTGTGTATTTATCCTATTACTGTGATTCTGAAAATTAAATTTTATCTAAGCCATGTTTGCTGTTACTATAGCCTAAGTGATCTATTGTTAAAAGTCCACTCCTAAAAGTCATGAAGAAAAGTTTGGGTAAGAAAAATGTCATTTGTCATATGACACAATGCAGAAGTGAATGTGTTTATTCACAGATGGCAACTATTGAAGCTGAATAGATAGTGTGATTCTTAGTAGTGTTTTTTCTCTGCCTTCTCCCCAAAAAGGTTACAAAAAGAAATTGTAATTCTGGAAAGGCTTTCTTATTAGGAGTACTAAGCAAGCATGGGTTTAGTTTTATATATTTGCTCTAGATGTTATCTAGAATTAAATTAAAAAACAAAAACAAAAAAAACAAAAAACCAAACCAAAACAAACAAGAGTAGATGTGGGACTTGAAACCACTCACTTGAGAAAGCATATGTTGAATCTACTGTGTAGGGATGTCATCCAGCACGTAGAGATGTAATTCTTCACAGAAGTTTTGTACTACACATGGAGATGTTTTAGAACAGTTGTGAGCAAATCTGCTGTTGATGCAAGTTTCTAGGAGCAGCTCATGAATTACGAGCATAGTAAAATACAACTTTAGGCACCTGAAATGGAAGAACGAGAGTGATGAGATTCCTGTAGCCTGCCAACAAGACCTGGGAGGTCAGTGAAAATCCAGAGTATACCAGAAGATGTTGTGACTTAAAAATACCAGATAAGATCTCAACTGAATTTCATTTAAAAGAAAATAATGTATGAAAAATATGTTCCATCTATTTTCATTTCCACAATGTTAGCTTGCATGCAGAATTCTAACTTGTCATATCTGCAACTTAAGAAAGTGGAGGTTCAAAGATGAATATGATCACATATGTTGTTTGCAAGAATAAATTATTTTTTTCTTGAAGAATTTGTAATGTACTGATTACTCTTCAATCTAGCTGAATGTCAAGCTACAAGAGATCAGACAATATTAGCATGCAGAGATCTTATTCTCTTATATCAGTTTGAAGCTTTCCATGGTACAGTGAGTCATCTGGCAGGCCAGTGTCTTTCTCTGTGTCAGATCTCATCAACTGATTTCACTTGATAAGATGATTGGGTCAGTTTTTTTTTTTGTTTGTTTGTTTCCAGGCATAATGCACTTATTTTACAACAGTCACTTTTTTTTCTTTTTTTTTTTTTTTGCTCCTGCTTCTCTTAAAATGGTTAGCAGTTAGTATTTTATGGTTGTCATAGAGCTTGAAGGTTCATTAAAATAAATAGACTATATACTTTTCTTTTCGTGAGGTGGTACCATTTTCTTCATATGGATTATGAATCAGGTTTGGTAAGAATTTATATTGTGTTGTAGCCTATTGTGATTGTGTGACTTGCCTCACACTGGTCCTCCATTCTAGGTTGTAGTTGGAATCAGGTGTTACAGTGTTGTTAAGTTTCTGAATATTAATATTGAGTGGACTGTGAAACTGAAATTCAAGGTTACTCAGTATTTTGTATTGATTGTGTTTGAAACTTATAGGGTTTTTTGGCTGGTTTTTTTTTTTTTTTTTTCCCTATATTTCTTAGTTTTACTGCATTAAAAATAATGGCTAGCCTTTCGTTGCATTTTTCAATTAGTAATGCTGCTGCTCCTGATCACAAAGCCTTTATTTTTTTATTTTTTTTTTACATTGAGGATTTACTGACATCTGGGTTTGAATCTCCAGTATTAAACAATTATTTTCTTATAGATCCTGTGAGGTACTGCACCTAATTTATGACCTGTTCTATGTTAGTATCTGCAGTATAGGAAATACAGGATTATTACCATACAGTTTTTGACAGAAGTAATGAGACTTGAGTCCTTATATATATATATGTATGTATATATATATGTATGTATATATATGTATATATATACTTGTGTCTCATATATATGGAGAGAGAGAGAAAAAAATTGAAAGTCTAGTGTTAAAGGTGGTAAACTGAGATCTAAACATATATACTAAAAAATTATAGTGCCCTCTAGCCTCAGTGCTGACTGTTCCAGGCTGTTAAGGATTAAGAGCAGTGGCTGGATGTAGAAAAAATTCTTTCAGCATATTTTGCTACTTCATCCAGGTTTTACCAAAAAGGTAAAACACTAAGAGGATGTGATCATAAATTTGATGTCTGTATGTATATACCATCTGGCTGTTTTCATCTGTTTGTTCTGTTTTGTAAATAGTAAGGAAACATTCCAAAAGGTGTGGGGTGAAACTTAGCACAGCTGAGTTAAGGTTGTTTACTTCGTATTTTACATGAGCCTGGACTTCTCTTCCTTTTTCAGGCTTAGGGAGTAGAAAATATAGTTTACTCTACTTTGCTCAGTATTACTTCAATATTTTCTCTAAGTTTTTTCAGCTTTCCAATAGGAACTGTTCAAAAAGCCCCACTACCAAAACCACAATTCTCTCCTAGTTAAAATGGAGCACAAGCCTAAGTTCTAGAAACATGTGGCCAGGCAGTTGTGTTTGAACTAATGAGATGTACTACATGTACAAAGCATACTTCAAGGCACGTCCTAATCAACTTAAACAAAATAAATTAAAATAAATATCCCAAATTATTTGCAGCATTTAAATTATATTAATCTAAATAGGATTAAAACTTTAATATGTGTAGCTATTTTCATGTCAAGATAAGCTTAAGCAATATTCTTCCTCTGATCCCAGCTCACAATAACAAGCAGACTAGAATGCTTCACTTAAGGGCTATTTCCTTTTTGAAGCTCTAGTCTCCACTTTCTGTTCTCCTTCTGGTTAGTTCTGTAATTTTTCTGAGTGCAATTTTGTACATATTTGCAAGTTTGGCTCAGAGACAGTGACCCATATCTCTACCTGTATCTATTTATATGATTTATATATGTGAATGTTCATTGAGAGAATTATAGAACTTAACAAATATTTCAAAAAGCTAAGTACGAAATCATGAGAGGTTGCTATTCACAGCCTCAGGAAGAGTTCTTTTTTTGTGTATGTCTACAACAGAGTTAGTAGAACATTAGAGTAAATGCACACAAAACAGTTTGACAGTTGACAGTTTATGCATGTACCATATCACTCAAGAGTTGAAGTTCTCCAGAACTCCCCAGTTGTATGGTACTAAGTAATCTTTTCAAATTGGCCTGCAAAAGTGAAAGATCCTCGTTAAAATATTGCTTTAGCAGGAGTAGGGTTAATTATGGATTTATGATGCCTAGGAGCTTTTTCTTTCCTCAGCAAAACTTACACTTGAAGAATGCTAAGTGAAAGCTGAGTAATATACAGAAGAGAGAGATGAGCATTTGGTCACTTCTTTCAGCTAAACAATTTTCAGCAACTTACTGAAACACTGAGATTAAAGTTAATAGATTGATATCCAAATAGTAGAGTATCAAAGCTTTACCTTGCTACTAAATCCTTTCTATCTGGGTTTAGTGAGATGTTAGGTCCAGTTGAGCTGTTAAGGTGGATTTCAGAGGTATCATCTAAATATGTGAATCTTCATAATTATTGTTCAGAATGCTTTAAAATGAATAAATGACTATTAAAATTTATTGTAGTTAAAGCTTTGTACTAAGTGACCTATAACAAAATAATCATTGAGTACTTGCTAGCCAGTGAAAGCTTAACTAAATTGATGGCAATATAAACTCCACTTAACTAAAATCAGACATTTTAGTTAAGAAAAAGGCACTGAAATATGAAGGTTATTCATGAATTCATTATATGACAGGAAGATGCACACAGTGTGTTTGAATAGCTAGTTTTACTTTCCACACAATATCTGCACTTGCTTAAAAAACAGCTGTAGAAGCATCACAATGTTAATGTTGAAGAGCTTAATGCAAAGAAATGTGGGTTTGAATTAGTTACATCTTACTAGATGTCATAACTTCTGTCAGTCTTTGTCTCCTCTAAGATCATCCTTAATTTTCTGCAGAGCACCTAGTATAACATATTCTGCTAGGATTCTATATAGCTGTAGCTGAAGCTTTTCAGGCCTCTTGGTGGAGGGGAAAAAGAAGAAAATGTAAAGACTGGTGGACAGGTTATGTAGACAGACCATACCAACTGCTTTTTTCCCTTTAGCTGTTAGTGTCCTGTACTGCATTCCTTCTGTGTTGTTTCTTATCTTTCTCGGGAGGAAAGTTGCTAAAAGTATCTGCTGAGTATTACAAATTTCACTTTGAAAAAGAAAGTGCTTATTCCGGTTATTCTCTTATATCTTAATCCATTTTCCTTTTCATAAGTATTGAGGTGAGAATTCCCATGTTGATATTTACGTGTTTTGGCTGCTGATCTTTCATATTGTTGTAATAATAGTGAGCCTTAAGAGCACAAAAATTCTTATGCTGCAGAGCAGCTTTATTGTGTAATGACTTCAGTACAGACACCTGAGAGAAGTAACTCTGGTCTGAAGAATTTGTTTACTCTTCTTACAAAGCCTGTGAAAATTAATTAATCAGTTAACTACAACCAAGAGAACTCCACTGATTTCTCAAGAGATGGCCAGTGGATCTTGGTAGTTCACAACAGTTGCATTTCTACTTCAGGAAACTTTTTAACTCTTTAGCCTAAGCAACAAACAAGCACATGCTGTCTCATTTTCATGAAGTTCTTGATCTGAGATTTATTTCAGCTATATCACAATATGCTTGCAAGCCTGTAAAATGCTGCTCACTAACAAGTTTATTTATGCAAAGGGTTTCATTTTTACCTTCTGCCAAATGGTGCTGCTAATCTCTCTGAACAAACTTTGTTTTTCCTATCTCTGAAGAACTGACTTTATTCTGCAGCCATTGACTCCATGGGGCATTAACTATGGGGCAGGTCAAGTGGTAATGTCTTTTCTGGGTACTTTATGTAGAGGAAGTTCTTGAAGTGAGTTTCCAGTTTTCCAACTGTCTTTTAAAGCTTTTTTTTTTTTTTTTTTTTTTTTTTCCTTGAAGATATTTATTTGAGTTTGTAGGAAATTCGTTGCTCAACTGCAGTGCTATAGAAATCCAAGCTTTCACCAAACTGGGTTCCTGAAACAGAAGTTCAATGACAAATTTAAGTCAGCACTGCTATATTCAGTGTAGCAGATGTCTTATCATTAACATGAACTACAATTAATATAATAAATTTATCAGAAGAAAGTATACTGATGAAAAGTGAGTTAAAATATGTACTGAGGTATTGGGAGCTCTCATACAAGGGAAAAAGGTAGAATTAGGGTTGATGTTGAAAGATTATCATTTTTTCTTTATTTGAAGACATGAAGTTTAAGTTTTGAAGTGAAAAGCTTTGTCCTTTGTGGTCAGGGATACTTCCTTAAGAGGGATATTCTCTAGTTCCTGTTGGTCACAGTGACAGGGCAGTTTTGACGTATGTAGATTTTCAGTGCTGTCCTGCTCAATAGCTATTGCTGTAATCAGGGTGGAAAGAGTTCCTCCATATGCTGGCACAAATTGAGCTCATTTTTTTTCCCCTCTGTTTGTCTGCTCTTTGCAGAAGGGATTCCTGCACTGGGCTGCAGTTGCAGACCTCCTCTAGACGTGCACAAGTCTGGCAAGCCAGCAGAAAGTGAGAATGTGGGCAAGAATTGCCAGACCATCACAGTCCATTAATTTTACCTTAATTATACTTTGGCCTGTGATTAATACAGGTCACTGCTGCCTGGTCACATTGTAGATCATGGTGAATATTGTACAAAGACAAGTACAGCTCCTCTAAGTCGTTTTGACTCCTTGGCTTAAACAATCATTGTTTAAACAGGGTAAGGAAACTGTTTATTTTAAAAATATTTCCAAGAAGTTCTAACCCCTTTTGGGGTAAATGGAAGTGTTTCTGCTCTGACATTACTTTTAACGGTAAAAAGAAAGCAGGTTAAATATAGGAAAGGTAATAGAAAACCTGTTTTTTCTTTCTCAGCAAGTCAAGGATCAAAATTTCTTTGCATTGGGCTGACCAATTCTTTAGCCGAAAGGCTAGGCAAAAGCTGCAGCGATGAGTTGACCAAGCTAGAATTATATACATGAGAAAGAGGTGTGCAGAAAATGCTGGTCTAGGGGTACGTAGATGCAGCCTAAGCTTCTGCAAAACTTGCATTTTTTCAAGAGGAGCTTTACCAGGTAAGAAGGCAGAAGTCATTAGTTTAGGGTAGTTTATTTGCCATACAGGTCACGTGCTTGGTTCTGAGGAGTTTTGAATATTGAGCTATTCATTTTCCTGGAGACCACCCCAGACATGCAGCTTTTCTGGTCTGCAGCACTTGCTGGATATACTTTGTGTAACCAGCTAGCAAGAACTTACCAGCACATCTTTCTTTCTGTCCTATTAGCGATTCAGATGTTTTATTTCTCTGTTTCATACCATGCAGCATAGCTTTGATGGGATAGTCCAGTACCCATGTCTCATGGACAAGGAAGAGCTACTCAGGAGTGCCCTGAGAGATTGCAATGACCCTAACATCACAGTGCTGACTGCCAAGCAGTTTGCCAAGCGCACACTTTGTGTCCTAGTGTCTTCAGGGGATCTGTTGTGCCTGGAGGTGTATGACTATGAAACACAGCAATTCTGGAGCTGTCTTGGGTAGTCTGCCCTGCGAGGGAAGAGGTAAAGGTGTGGCCAACAGTCTGTACATACCTTGTTCCTATTCATTGTTCATAATCTTTTGAAAAAAATTGCTGCAGTTTGAAGCTTAAATTGTTTTGGGAAGCTGGAAATGTATGCATGAGGTTCAATTCTCCCCCACCTCACTTACCGTGCAGCCTGAATGATAACTGTAGGCTATGCACATGGACTTTTCTTTCAAACCTAAGTCTATTCTCATGACTTTTCCTGGTAAATTGAGTATAACAGAGTTGTTTGACAGTAGGTGTTTCAGACTGGCTTCTGTTTTGCCAGAAAGTAAACCAAACTTGAACAATAGTCATTCAGATTGAACTAAAAAATAAAATAAAAACTGACTTCACAGTTTTATTTAAAAACCAAAAGATTAATACTTAAGAGTAACTCGTGTATCTATACAATAAACAGGAGGATTAAAATTATAAAATTATAAAATTATACAAAATACAGGAGGATTAAAAGTTGAGTCACTTCAAGACATAAAGCAAATTAAATTATTTACATGCAAAGCCATTGTAAAAACCATTGAAGACAAAACTCTTTATGTGTAGTCCTAATGAAGGTTCTTTTCTTGGGAGTAGTTGTTTTACTGGCACTTTCTTTCCAGGGTAATGAATAAGGCAATAAATGTGTGTATGCTAATACAGTTCTGCAACTGCTGCTCTTGCTCCAGGATTGTAGGGGTCTGGCAGTAACTTTCCTAAATGGTGACTATGCTCATCTGTTTTAATTATATGGCATAGATGCGGTATGTTTTTGGAAGCTCAAAATACCTCTGAACATCACATACAGTTTCATGAGATGCTTGCTCATAGGATCAGATGATAGCTATCCTGCGGTGATGAACAAGTGAGAGTAAAAGCTCTTTTCACTGAGAGTCTTACATAATTATTTACAAAATGATGGAATGAATCAAGGCTGGGTTGTCTGGACATACATGCATGCTTACAGGTTAATACAGGCATAGGAGCTACACTGTCTTAATTTTTATGTAAGGTTTCCACTAGCCCCTGCAAGAGTAGGAAAATAACATTCATTAATTGGTCAATAATAGCTTTCTGAAAATGACAACAAACTTTTGCAGTTATATCTAATTCTGTAGTACTTGAGTACTTGAGACCTCAGGAGCTCTTCCATTCTCTCATGTACATATATTCTTCATTGCCTTGATATCTTAGAGAATTTTGTTCTTGTGTAGAAGTAAACAAAAATGTTCCGTCTCTGCTATTTTAAGCAAGAAGTGGAAACTTTCATAGGTGAAACAAAGAGCTGAAATGTAAACTGAAACAGCTTTCAAGTAGAAGTTCAATTTTGGGGTTATAAACTCATTTTGTAAGACTTAGTGAATCTTTATTGCTTCTTTTGAATGTGAGTATGATTGCAAAACCCTGTTAGCATTTCTCTGAGGTAACAGGATGGAGGAAATGCTGGTTTGAGAAGACTAATCAGCACAGAAAATTTTTCACTCTTTAATTCACTCTGCGTACTTCTGTGGGGGCAACCAGCTAATAACAATAGTATTTTTCTAAAAACTGTGGCTTCCTACTGTTCTGTTGTTGTTTTTTTTTTCTTTTTGCCTCGTATTTCCTTCACCTGCTTGTTAGTTCATACAGAGTCTTGAAAAACTGTAGTCTCAATGAAATCTCTCATTTGGTGTTATAAACTACAGGATGTATTTATAATATTTTCAAAATTTTGCAGGATATTGGCTTTTTACAAGCTGTTACTATATAAATTTTAACTTCTGGTGTGCTTTTTTAATTCTCCTATTTTTGATTCTTTGATTGAAGATTAGGTGCCAGCAATAGCATGTCAAGTTTGATGCTGCTCTGCCACTGAAATAGTAGTAGGAGAACTGTAAAACAATTGCATTAAGCTTGCAATGATCCCAATTTGTCACACTGGATACTGAATACCCTTTCCTAGGGTGTAGATCTGTGAGAAATAAGTTGAACACTGTTTTGATCATCAAGCGCTTAAGTGAGATGAATGACACCAACATTGATTCAAATGTGCCTACTCCTTTCTTGCCAGCTTGCTGGAATAAACTATATGCTTAATCCTTCTCCCATAGGAGTAAATAGTATTTCATGAATTCACCTCTACAGAAATAGGGTCCTATTAATCTTTTAATGTTGAGCTGAAGCTGAAATATCTTCTTAGACTTAGTTTAAATTGTTCCTAGTAAGTAACTTAAACATAGTTCAATTTTTCTACATCTTGGTCTTTTTCTCTGTAATTCTCATGTTTATTCAAGTTTTATTTTAGTTAATTACCATTTACAAAATTGAAAAGCTACATCAGATGAGCTGAAGATGTATTGAATTAATATATAATATTAATTAATTGAACAGCAGAAGGGTTCTTATCTTAAATATCTGGTTTAAATTATATTTATTATTATCAGTGTAAGCCATTTTGAGTGTGAGGAAGTACTAAGTACTACATAATCCGATAAATATACTCAATGTACAGAATTTGTTTTGCCAAATACTGTCACATGCTATATTTTAATAATCCAATCTGATACACACCTGATAAATTCTTGATACTATTCTCATTCCAATCAAATTTTTTTTCCTATGAAACATGATTATGTAGGGGTAGTTTTACATTCGCGTAACTAATTTTCACTTCTAAACTGGGGTTAAACTGTGAAATAAATGTTTGCTCTGGTTCAGTTCTATCAGCTTATGTTGGGGAGGTGAAATGGAGGTAGGTGGAATACTGGTGTTATAAACGGTCGGGGTATGGCTTAAACAAGAAGTTGTTTGCTGCAGGTGAACCTTAAAAGCCAGGATCATCACCTTGCTCACTGTTGAAGATACACAGAAAATCTTAAAATCTACACCCATGCTCTATGGACATGCAGGAATGATACAATTATCTAACATGGAAATTCTACTTGAACTCAAGGTTAAGACTCATCCCAAAGAATGACATCAGATAACTGCTTATAAACGAACACAGAGCTGTTCTTAAAAGTCTTTTTCAAAGCTTCCATGTGAATAGTGCTTTCCACCAGCAAGCTTGCGGGATTTCAGTGCAGAACTGATGCCCATGGCTGGTGATTCCCATAAAGACACCATTGTGTGTGCACTGCTTGGTGCTCTTCCAACTGACATACCTACCAAAGGTAAACTGTATTTTTTTTGTTGTTGCTTTGCCAAATATTTTCTCTGTAAGAACCTAAGAATTTGTCTCACTTTTGGTTTTTTTGCATGATGCAATGTATGTTGCTCATTGTTACTGTAAGGTGTTTAGCATAGTAATGCTTCATCAATATTTGAATTTATTACATACCCTGGGATGCGATTAGAGCCTGTTGCAAAGCATTCAAGCTTTCATATGTCTTAAAGTAGTTCACAAGAGACTTATTGTCAAGTCAGAGAGGTATTTCCATTCTATTTCTGCATGACATTCTCTTAAGATCAGATAAAACTTGGTTCAGTTAGGTGATGTCATTTGTTGATACATACTGGTAAAGTGTCATCTTTGACATTTGTCAACCCTACATATCCATAGTTTTACTGGTAGATGTTTTACTAGAGGATGCTTTTACTTGATTTGAGTACTATAATCTTTTCTCCTTGGCTATGACAGACCAATTTTGTTTATTCTGTTAGACAAACGTTCCTTTGCCATATGGTAGTCTTCTCACAGGCACACACATGCATCTTCAAATAAATTGTTACTGTATTTTCTGTTAACTCTCAGTGTTTTTTTCTTTGAAGCACATCAGTTTCAGAACAGTTTGTTTCTTTAAAAATAACATACTCATTAATACAATAGAAAAAATAAATGAAAGTGATGAGAAGTAGAATGGAGTAAATTGTAAGAACAGGTATTTCTGAAGTCTTGGAGAGGAGAGAGAGTAATCAAAAATAAAATATTCTTTTTTAAAAAAAAGTTCATGCTTTTAGTTAACTAGATTACTTTCTTTCAAAATAAGTTTTTATGCCAACTTCTAAGTATTCTCAGATATTCATGGGATAACTTGAAAATATTAATTAGAACTTTGGTTTGCAACTGAGACAAAATCAACATCCAGAACTACCTCCAAAGACATGTGTATCAGAAGATAGTAGACTTTTTTAGTCTATTTGAAACTGCATTGAAAGTATTGCTTTAAAATGACATCTGATGATGATAATGAATGAACATTAAGGGGAAAAAAAAAATCAACACATTGGAAAGCTCTTTCCATTTATTGGTAGAAGGGAAATGAAATATTTGCAGTTTTAGCTTGCTTAATGCTTCCAGTTGTGTCTGTAGTCTAAAAAATCTGATCAACTTTCTTGATCTAAAACGCTTCTTCAGGTAAACAAAACATAATTTTTTCTGAATTTTTGTGGAGGAAGAAATAAAAATGCTTGCTTAGGACAAATTGACATGAGTGAGGTTATTTCAACTCAGGTTTACTTTTTAATATTTGCCTGAATAATTGTAAATGATGAGAGTTGCTGCTCTGTCTCCTGTACTTGACTTCTCTCTCTAAAGCATGAGAGTTGTTAGCATGTGTGTCCTGGCTCGTCCAGAAATTAAAGCTGACCCAAAGTAAAAATGTCTGTGTTATTTCATAAAAACTGTCTATTTACCAAAAGTGAAGCTTCTGTTAACTTTGCTTATGTGAGGGAGCCTGAGAATGTACTTGACACTAGTATTTCTGCCATTCTAAAGGGAAAAATGAAGCAGTCTGTGGAAGACCGTATACCCACAAGTTCTAAGTAGCTTGAGAGCAGAGGGAATGTGCTCTTTGCAGTGACCAAGTATGGACTGGGAGGAAAATAAAAGCACAAGATAGCTTTGTGGTTGTTAGCCGTTATTCATGAGTAGAAGGGAGAAGTTGCTCTCCTTGTCCCTCCCTGCCTGCAGATGGCCCAGCACCCTTGATGTGAGGGGCCAACCTGGTACAGGCATGGGAGGAGGTGTCTGCACTGTTGGGTAGCCAGCTCAGGCTGTGAGCAGGGCAGGAGGAGGACATGCAAGGGGAAGAAGTCCAGGGAGTCTGGGACCAGGCTGGGCACTTGGGGAGGGAGGATGCAAGATTTGTCTCTTGTTCAAAGCTTCTCCTTTCTTGGGAGGTGCCTTACCTGCGCTGTCTGGGAGGTGGTGGAAGCATGTGGCTTTGGCAGTCTGTTGGCCCCACAGGAGGAAGGAAAATCTTCTTATTTACAGGACAAGTGATCTGTTGTTTCTAGTGACTCCTGACACAAAATGCATAAGCAGTCCTGGAAGCAAGGAATTGAAGTTGGGAACGTGCTCGTCACTTTATTACATTAATTAAGCTATCAATGAAATATATGTTAAATTGATTGAAAACAGTCTGCTTTCTCAAAAGAAACTATTCAAAAGGAAGCCTGTCTCCTCAGTGCTCTAGAAATAAAGATGAAATCACTGACAATCATGCTGTCTACAGATTTGTCAAAACAATAAATAACTACAGCACTGTATCAAACAAGTTACACAAGTGAAGCAGCCACTCCATAAAATGGAGGACGGCAGACCTCATCCATGGGGATCATCATGACCTGAAATGTGTTAAATTTGAAGGGCTGGTGACCAAGTCAGATTCCCCTAGGTGGTGCTGTGGAAGAAAAGGTTAGTGGCGTTTCCATAGTCCTGTATATATGTAGCGAGGTAGTCAGTCAGTCAAAAAACCAATTTCTGTTATTTGTATTTAAAGAAGGGTGGGAGGAAAGGGGGAGGAGAAACAGACTAGAGAAAAAGACGTTAACACTATGAGTTAAGAGAGATGCCTCTGAACAATAAACTTTAGAGCTCAGTTTGCTAACCAAATTGAAGACTGTAAGTGCATATGATCATAGTGCAGAGGCATTTTCAGGATAGCAAGCCAAGAATTAAAGTATTCTTTGCTCTAACACTACATACAAATGCAAGAAGACTTGGAGCAAGGTTTATCTTTTTTTTTCTCTTTTTCTTTTTTTTTTTTTTATTTTTTTTTCCCCAAGCATTGACAAAGAAAAGTTACCAAAATCAAGAAGGTTCAGGTTCTGCAGCCTCAAGCACTCATAAAGCCTCCATTCCCTGCTGGCAGAACTGCTCTGGCAAGCTGTCACAATAATGTTAACTGTCATATGAATGAAATGCAGTGGGATAAATGGTAGAAATGAGAAGGCTTGCTAAGTGTGGGAGGCTACGGGGAGAGGAAGGACTTTGTGTAAGGATGTACTGCCTTCCACCCTTAAATTGGCTTAATTATCTTGGACCGCAAAGGAACATACTTGACTTTTTTCAGACGATTAATTTGCATATAGGAATTATCTGATGGCCTTACTAACAAGATATTTTGGTTAAAATATAGTTCAGTCACATTACATTAGTCACTTCTGCACATGTTCTTTAAGTAGCCGACATACTTGTCTGATCACAGACCACTTGCTTTATAATTATGTCCTCATGACATATGTGAGTTCATCTTATTGAGCAATTGCTACTATTACTAGAAAATGAAAAAAAAAAAAAAGCAAAACAAAAACCTAAAAACAAAAAACCACAAAACTCTTTTCCAGAAAACTTAGGCCCAGTTTAAGTCTACATTTTTGCTTTGTCTTGACTCTATATCTGACAATACTAAAAATCTTCCTGATGTGTTTTTTCAGGAAGGGTGAAACTTTGCATTTGTGTCTCTGCAGTTTGTAAACAGAAGTGTTTCTGAAAGATGATATTTCTCTTGTCACGTATTTGTATGAGCCTTTAAGTACTGCTCAGTGGAGGGAATTAAAGCATTTCTTTTAAAGTAATATATTGTAAAAATGAAGTTCTCATTGTTGACTTTGTTATGTACTTTGGATTTGTGATAAGGCTCTAATTTCAGTTATTTGAACAAAAAATTTAGAAAGTGCTGTTGATACTCAGGAAACTTGAAACTAACAAAAAACGTTTTCCCAACTCTTTTCCCTCTTTTCCCTCTGCTTTAAAAAATTCTATAGCTGGAATTTCGCTGTAACATTTCTTTCCTCAGCAAATGGTAATACAAAGGTAGGCCTGAGTAAGGGTTTAGACTAGACTCTTATTTCAATGATTAAAAGAAAAAAGTGATGTTAGTACGTTAGCTGCCATATGCTGTTTATTTTGGAGGACTCTGTGGGAATAATTCTTCCACAATACACTAATAATCGGGAGATGTTTAATTTAAAGTTGTCTTCTAAGTAACTATGATTAACTTCTACGTTAATGCTTAAATAAGAATTCAAAATGTGTAGGGCTTAAATAATTTGTATTCACTTAAAGAAGCTGCATTCAAGAAAGATCCCCTGTGCTTTAAGACCACAAAATTATTTTAAAAATTTAATGAGACTTAATTGAAAAAAGCTGGTGCTTCAGGTGCTTCTGATATTACGCTAGTAGTGTGCTACTCGCCTGAAGAATTTTTTAACAATATTAATTATTAGAGCTTGTTTTTTCAATTTCAATTAAGCTTTCCAAGCTAAAATACTGCTGCCCTCCAATCTCACCCCAACAGCTTTGACTGGGAGCAGCAGAGGGATTTGTCTTGCTCTGCGTCTGCCTTTTTCCCTGTGTTATATACATAGATACTGCTGGGGGACTTTCATACAATAACTGGGAATGGTCACTGTTGTCATTCATCTAATGGAGGAGATGGCATTCTTTAAGAAGAAAACCTTTCCAGTTTGCCTTCATTAATTCTTGTTCACACTTCTTTGAATAGAAGTGTGGCCTCTGAACATTTGATAAGTAAACATCAAAATGCCACTTACTTCCTCAGTCAGCTTTGTGCCTGGTATATTGATCAAATAATTTCTCTTTAATATTATGAATCAAAATTATTTCTGATAGTCAGCTGTTTTCAAAATGTTAGTACAATAAAAATCCTGTTACATTAAAATAAAGAAGATTTTCTTAGCCCTAATCACACTGCCGTGTTGTTACTATTCTTCTTTCAATATTCTCATCCCTTGTGAAAGGGGAGAAAGATGTAGGAAAAACAAACCTGTAGTGCCAGTGTGCACTCCACAGTTTGTTCTATTAATATCTACTGCGTTTTTTTTCACCCTTCTAGGAAACAGTGTTGTATATTCTACTGAGTAGTGGAAGCAGACATTCATAGGATTTAGCAAGCTAAACTTGTTTATTTTTCTCTTCTACCTGGCATGCAGTGCATTTCCTGAGATCAGAACATGTGTGGACAAAGAGTTTACTTTTGCATTATTTTCTGTTTAACAGTTTAATCTCTTCCTGCTGATCATTGTCTTGGGTCTTATGCGCTTTTTCTGTCATACTGCACTATGAACTCCTTAAACTTTTTGCATTGTAAAATGTTGAGAAGAGTCTTGCAGTACCATACTTCTGGACAGTGTTAAGGCAGAACATCAGTATTTCATATTTCTCGCAAGCACTTTGCACTGCTCTTATCAAAAACAACTCTCAAACTAAAAGTTTTCGCTTGAGTTCTGTGAAAGCACTTTGAACTGCACACTGTTTGCAATTCCCAACATTTGCTTATCCCACGAACATGCAAAAACAGTTGATTAGGACTTGATTATCTTTGCAAGCCTAAATATTTGCAGCTTCCAAGTCTTTGGGTCAGCATTTCTGTTGCAACTTCTATCAAGAACTGTGTACCCCTCTCCCCCTCACTTTTTATTTCATGTCTGCCATTATTTTCTCACTTATTTTTAAGCCAGTTCAAGAAAAAGAACAAGTTATTTTTGGTCTTGTTGTCATGCTGAATATCAGTTATCTATTCTGATATAAGTTACAAACAAACAAAAAAAAAAAAAAAAAAAAGAGAGAGAGAAACAACAGGAAAAATAGGCAACTGATTCAATTCATTGCTTCCTTATTCCCATAAGAACTTTTAGAAAATGGTCTGGGAGCCTAGAGACGGGGTGCTCTTGCCTCTATTCTGCAAACTGAAGTTGGTCACTCTGGGCTGTTCAGTCCCTGCTGACTCAAGCATCTGGTCTCATTTTTAATGTTGATATTATTAGCATTCTGTGTATATTCAACTGATACTACACTCAGTCATTGCAGTGAGTGTTTGAAACAGGGTACTGAATCTCAGCCATTTATCATACGTTGACCTCAAAACTTTTGGCACAAATGTGCCAAATGCATGTTCAGTAGTATACGCTAATGTCTGACTTCCCTACTAGGGCACAGTTTTGCTTCAGAGATGAGTAAGTAACTCAGGAAACACAATTTCACACCTGTCACTGTGCTGGGACGATACAAACATTGTTATGATTAAGGGCGCAGAAAAGGGTGTGCTGAAAGCAGGTTTTAAAATAAATAAGAAATCCTGTTTTAGCTGTGAATGCTATCAGTAATAGTCAATGGTGCAGCCATGTTTCCTTCTCCCTTGTAACTTCTCCGTGACCATAGTGTGCAGAGAGATTTAAAAGCTCATGTTCATATCCTTCTGATTCACCATGTAGAAGGAAGTGCACAGAATGGGTATTTACTATGATATCTGTAATAGTGTACGTAGTGATCTTGTGCATGTTCATTCTACATTTTTTTTATCAGGATTATGGGCATGTCTTCCTTATTTTCGTTATGCTATTTGTTATATTAAATATTTCATAGTACTAGAAGGCAGCTGGACATGAGTTAAAAAATAAAAAAACTGTTTTTTGTTAAGTGATTTCTGATTACTTAGTGCTTTCTGGCATATGTGATTGCATAAAAACTACATAATTACTGAGAGGGATGATGTCCAGAGATGATCCCTTCCAACTTCTGCCATTCTGTAATCTTTGTGCAGGTGCCTATTTGTATGTTGCTGAGCCAATAATGTCTGCTAGAATGCAATTAAGGAAGGAATAAGAAATCAGAGTACAGAAATGAGTAGTATAGCATTCAAAACTAAATAGTTTTGCTATTATCTGTGTAGAAAAGTTCAGAGAGCTGCTTGATTTTATTTGTAGATTTGAAACTGGTGAAAAGTGGAATTGCAAAACACGAGTAAAACTGCTGTAGCAATGCCTGAACATGATGCTGTCCGAGAATCACGGTCTGAAAAGGCAAAGCTCTGTTTTTATTTAGGAAAATAAGTGCTCTTACAATATTCTAGATTTCTGACAACCATAATAGATTTCTGACATAGTGGGATCATTTAATTTTCACTCCATAACATGTGTAGTCTCTAAACCAAAGAAACAAAGAGGCAAAGCAAAGGAAAAAAAGCTTCAGAGGAATCTCCAAAATGCAAACAGTTTTCTTGAAAGGAGCAGTGTGAAGCATGGGTTAGAGAGGCATGCACACTGGCATAAGCAGCGTTTTCTCTTTGGACAGAGATATGAGATTTGCAGAATGATTTTGCTGCTTAGAAAACTCAGAAAGAACATAATGTACCTAAAAAAAGAAACAGTATACATGTCCTGCAAAATGAAGTGATTTGTTTAATAAACTACTACATCCCCTATTGGAATAATTTCCCTGAACATGATGGAACCTGGGTGTTCCTTATGCATTTGACAATGAAATATTAATTGTAAGATAGCCAAAGGTGAAGCAGTTGAAGGTAAAATCTAATTGAATGCGAGAAAAGTAAAAGATGATGGAAAAGATTTTGCTACTGTATCACCTCTGACATGTAAAAATAAATAAAACAAAGAAGGAAAATAAAAATAGCCAAGGGTATTGCAAAAATTCTAATAAGCACCACTGGGAAAAAAAACAAAACAAACAACCCATAACAACAAGGCAGAACATGTACCATGAATGAAGAACATATTTAGTTAAACCACCTTCATAGGCACAAATAATATAGCATAATAGTGTAACGAGGACAATTCTAAAAGCCAGTATTCAGAATTCACAATGAAACTGAGGGGGAGAGATGGGGAATGAAAAGGCAGATGAGCAGGAAAGAGTAGTAAATATCTTCTCCTTCACTACAGAAAGCAAATGTGAATGCTTTAGGATGGTGTTGTGATCAGGAAGAGGTGCACGTAGTCACATTTCTGAAGTCTTCCAGAGCTGATCCCTGCTGTGCTGTTGTACTGAGGTTTTGCTTCGATGCTGCATCCTCCCCACATTCAGAAGCATACAGGAGAAACTCTTCCTTCTTTCCCCAGGTCATTCTTGCAATTGGTTTATGTATTGGTTTATCAGCTGCATTCCAGGGGTTCATCTTGCTGTTGCTCCTTGTTACTACTTAGTATAAGTATATAAGACAATAAGCTAGGAATATATCCACGGAGTCATAAATGACATAAATAATTCAGTACATGTTGATACACAGTTTTAGTGTGAAGCACAGAAGCACCAATTTTGTCAGATTGAGATTTTCACCTGCTGCAGAGCTGGACAATATTCAGCACTGGCAGAGCTTCACAAGCATCCAGTTGAGAAGATAGCAACATAATAATGTTGACTAAACAAATAATTTGCTGTTTATAAGCCAGGTTTTGCTACACTTCCTTTGAAGGATCCAAACATTTATCTGAAGTACTATGTTACCATAGTTCATCTGAGCAGCACTTTTATTCTTGAATTTGGAGGCATCAGGTGTGAACCTGGTTGAAGACCTGGTTGTCTATTAACTGACTTGCAACAGCTGAAGAAGCTTCAAGATAGCAAATATGCATTTAGAGGTCTTCTGGAATTATTAGCCAGCTGTGTCTGACTGTAAATATTTTTTTAAACTTTATCACATAGTGTTTCTTCTTTGAGGAGCATACTGATGCTGATCTTGTGTCACAGATTTTGATTAGTTAAAAAATAAAGCTTTGTCTGCTTGATTTAAACAGTTCAGTTTGTTTATGCCTTCAAGGAAACTTCTGCTAGGTTTCAGTTTTCAAACCTTTTGCTTTTGTATGGCTTAAAATGCATGTTGTTAGACTAAACATGATCTGAAACTATATGCAGACAAATGCACCAGCATTTCCACAGGGCTAATTCAAATCAGTTTTAATTAATTATCCTTATTAAAAACAATTTGATTGTTTGCCAGAATTTGACTTGTATTGCCAAATCTTATGCAGGCAATCGTTGAATGACTGGAAATATGTGGGTGTGTTTTCTATGTTACCTTACAAGAATGAATTGGGGCTTTTTCTATTCTCCAGATTTTGCAGCTAAAACAAAAAAACATTCTCACAAAACTGAAACCACTGAAGGCAGCAGCTGTTGAAATGTTGAGAGTAAGACTTGGGTAATCAGGCTATCATCTGTTTGTACACCAGAGTGCTTACATATGGGAGAACAGCAAACCTCAATACCTACCTGAGGTATGAGGGACCCTACAGTAGTGCTAAGCACTTCTTCTGGCCAGAGAGCTGCGTGAGGGGCAGCTGATGGGAGTGCAACCCCACTTATTAAATCATATGTAAATGCCTGTAGGGTACTGGGAGGGCTTGGGTTGGCGCATAGTTTGAAGATCTGTGTGGAATTAAGACACTGGACTGTTCCTGTAAGTACAACTCAGACACATACAGAATCAAAGTCCAGGAATTTAAGACAGCTTTTAAATATCTAAAAGCTGCAGGGTCTCAGAGGTTAGTGGGATATTTGAGAGCTGTTCTTTTCAACCTATGTATTTGAATTTCATCCAGTTGCTGGTCTGGGCCTAACAACCTCACAGGACCAACCATTAATATTTACCCTAAACCACAGGAAAAAAAATATTGTTTAAAACCTTGTTTAAATAAGGTATCTCCTGTGAAGGAGGGCTCTGATGCAGAGCAGTATGTCATGACACTTTTATAAGTGTATTTCAGGGTGAGATAGTTGTGCTTAATTCAGTTAAAAAAATAAAATAAAATCATGATAGGTTGCAGAAGTCTGAGGTAATCGCTGTGTATAACTTGTTAAGGACTTCTGGGGCCTGCATTGTTTAGCCCCCAGTTTACTTTCTAACTGTAGATATACAGTTAGCTGGAGGGGGGGAGAACAATATAACTATTTATAGCAGTTTTATTCTTTCAAGGACTTCTTTTCATATGTATTCACTGAAAAGACAAGAGATAGAAGAAATGCAGTATTTAGGGTAAATTCAGGTTACTCATTACATTTCCAAAGTATGCAGCACATATTAAAAATAAATAAAATTGCATGTCATTCTGGGGAGCGCTTCTTAAAATGCTTTTTCATTCCAATTGCAAATGAATCCATCCCACACTTCAAAAATGTGAAAAAAAAAAAAAAAAATGAAGAAAATCATTTGAAATTAAGTGCCAACACAGAGAATGTGCTTTTTTTGTGAAGCAGATCAATTTTGGTAAAGCAACATTCTCTGGTATGTAATTGTTCAATTGTAGCTTATTTTTGAACTATCTCTAGTAAAAGGTGACTCATTTATCCACTTTTTTTTATTATTTGTGCATGTTTTATTTTGTATGGCACATTTCCATTTCAGCTTGGGAGCTTTATGAACATTAAGGTTTATAGAGCTCTTTTCTGCAGATATTATCCCTATTACACAGGAAGGTAAGCAAATGCAGAGGAAGGTTAATTGAATTGCCCTGCTGCAGCAAGTATCAGTGCTGGAACTACAATTTGGGAATGATCGTTCCCAAGTCAGTACTTTAATATAGCACAGGGGTCTTTTCTCTAGATTTGTAGCCATAGAAAAAAGAAGGGTAGAAAAGACCAACAATAAAAATTTTAAGCTCTAAGGTACAGGTTTTCATCCATTAATGCTGTTCTTTTTTTTTTTTTCCTTTTATAAGTTATTTCCAATAATAGCCTTCTTTTCTTCATGTCATAACAGGCAAGATATATGGAAACAACTGTAGTCAGTAGCAATCATGCTATTCCTTTTAGTGATCAGTCTTTTCTTTTGAAAAGACTTTTCTGCTGGTATCTGCTTAAAACAGCTCACGTGACTAACAAAGGAGATTATGTTGCATTCTTAGTGATGACTATGGTATTGACTGTTTAAGAAAATACATTTACTGTCACTATACTTATAAAAGTGATTCCCTCTCACTCTGCTGTACAAGTGATCTGTGTGACACCTATGCATAGCTGACTTATACCAAAGCTATTAGGTGTTTGTTATAGCTTTAACTGTGTTATTGTTATGCTTTAAATCAGGACTGAAAGCTGAGATCTGGTTGTGAAGTTGCATAATTTCTTCATTTCTGGTATGATTTCAGAAGAAATACTTAGTTAAAGCTGCTACTTTCTTCTAATTTGAGTTTCTGTGAATTGCCTACTTTGGCAATTCTGTTAGACTTGTAACAGAGACAGAGGTGCACACTGCTGGCATGTGACCTATTTGATGCCAAAAGTCTCAAATACAAGGTGGTGCAAGGGAAGAGGGGACTCTCACCTCCCTTAGAAGGGAGCTTATGCCTGCAGCACTGTAATATCAGCCTCAGGTGCTGCTCTGCCTGTCACGGAGCCTGCATGAAGTTGCAGGGAAACGAAAGCTGCGTAGTGATGGAAAGATGATGTGCTGGAGGTTTGCTCTGCCTGTACCCTTGTGAGGAGCTGACCTCACAAGGCTATGAACAGTTTACACCCTTTGCAGGAGTGATTCCTTTGTAATCCAGTGTTTCAGTTGTGCATTATCCTGAACATTTAGCACAACTATGTTTACAGAAAACTTAAGACTTTTATGTGGCAGTGGAGAGGCAATGATCTCTGTTCCTTCAGGAGGGCATTTTAACAAGCTTTTTTTCTTTCTTTCTCTCTCTTTTTTTTTTTTTTTTTTTTTTTTTTTTTGGTCAAAAGCTTTATTACTTTCCTGGGACTGTTTTTAGACTAGTGTATCTGGGTCTTAAACTGCATATCAAAAAATGGTTTACCACAGCATCTGCAAAATGTTCTGAAGATGCTGACAAATACCTGATAATTACAGTCCATATTCAGATATTGGATACTAGTGCATATAGACTTGCCTAGTTGTGGCAATAGTTTTAATGCAGGAGCAAAACTTACATGCTTCCTTTTTCTTGATCAAATGCTTTAAAAAAAAAAAAAACAAAACCACAGAGCTCTAATTTTGCCCTTTCCCTAAAATAAATTAAAAAAACAAACACTGAAACAACATCAGAGTCCAAATGCATCTGCCTACTGAAGGAAAGCATCCTTCTTTACGACCATGGTTACTGTACTATGGAGTAAGGGAATGTGCCATTGCTATACTGCATGTTCACCTCCTAATTTATCCTTTCGTAGGGTGTAAGTATATCTGTAATTTCCCTAGTCCCAATGTCCTTTAAAAGTACCGCTGTATGTGGGGATCCCCAGCGCAGCTCTGTTGTTCTCTGGCTACAGGGGAATGAATATTGAACCTGCACGGTGTTTTTCTGCGTATCTCTGTGGAAACTGCACAATGTCAGTTGAATTTTCATTGTTAAGGATATGGAAAAAGCAAACAAACAAAAGTGTACTGGGATGCTATAGAACACTTTAGGAAGTATAAACTTTTAAAACTTGAGTTTACTGCAACTCCACTGATAATTCCTAACATGATGTTGAACTGTGTTTTGAGGGCAGTAGCAGAGCTTGGTCATCACATGAGACTACAACTATGAGATCGTCTATTGACTCGTAATACTGAACTTTTTTCTCAGCTCTGTAGAGGCTGCCTTCTTTCTGAACGTACCTGAACTAGTCTGAGTTTTAACGAACTCTAAAGGATCAATGCAAGTATTTGGTTCTCCCCCGATTTCCTGCAATTGCTATGACTCACTGAAAGAGATGAGGCTAGAAACCTGCTTGTTCCTTCTAAG
Organism: Lagopus muta; assembly: GCF_023343835.1. Lineage (NCBI taxonomy): Eukaryota > Metazoa > Chordata > Aves > Galliformes > Phasianidae > Lagopus > Lagopus muta. The sequence goes on from NC_064434.1 coordinate 73,763,128, forward strand.
CTGTTTATAAGGAATCGGCAGGCACTGATGATGAACGTCATGTGTACTTAAAACTGAAGCTATACCATAATACCTACTGTACCTATTGTGCATTAGTCTCTAATAATTCACATTAGCAAATGGTGAACTGTTCTGGTTCAAAGTTTCTGAGAAATGAGAAAATTATATAGTTCTTTGTAACATCAAGGTTAGTTGTGCCTAGCTAATTTCTAGAGACCCTGAGGCCCATGTTGCCATGAGGTAAAAATTTGACCTCTTCTCTGCTTTTTCCTGGTAATGCCTCAAATGAATAGTGTAGCTGTCTTCAGAGCATTTGAATGAGCTGAGAAACATGGGGACTGTTTGTAGCATGGATGGATTCCCCAAGTAAAGACCTATCTATCCTGTACGCGCTGTGCAATAGAGAGAAATAGGGTTCTTGTTATATTCATCTTTGAGTTAGCAGTCAGCACTTCTGTTAAATATTCAACATAAAATTAGGAGATATATTTTCTGCTTATGAGAAATAGGCCACTACTGACTGGCTAATTTTGTCTAATGTTTGACTATAATTTTGCAGCTTTTTCTGAAGTAATATATTGGGTAAAATACATCCCTGGGAAACAGCAAACCTGTCCGACTTTAAAGAATGAGATACAAAGCAAAAGAGACTATGGGCAATAGTGAGGCATGCAACATCTGTATATACTCCCTGTCTACTCTTTAGAAGAATATCACATTTTGAGAGTTAACTTGATATAATCTGACAGGTCTCTTTTGACCAGGCCCATGTTCCCAACAGGGGCAGTTAGTTGGGGTACCTGCAAAGGTGTGGAGCTGAGCATAGCCAAAAGCATGTTCAGCCAGCAGACCTGACATGTCAGCTGGTCAATGACACTGCTCTATCATGACATCCATGTGCTCTGCCCAGGTAGCTAGCGGGTGGCCTGGCTTCAGGGCAAGGAGCCTTTTGGAGGGCCTGGGCCCTGCTGGTGTAGGTCTGGCAGGTAGGTAATGTGCGGTGCAAAAGCAGAGCCTGGTGAAAAGGGGCAGCCATGAACCAGTTCCTGTCTCTTCACTTTGAAGACCCTTTTGCTTCATCTACTGTGGAGATGCTTCTACTGTGGCTGAAAATGAGTGACGAAAGAACAGTTTGAAGTCCGTAAAGCACTTGTGAGGGAGGTGTGATGTCCTTTGGCCATCCCTTATCCTGCTCTGTCCTTGTGTGAGAAGAAAGTAGTTGCATGTCCTCAGGCCTCCCGCTCTGGAGCTTTTCTCCTTCTTCTTTGCCTCATTTATTTAATAGAATGTTTCCATAGGTTGAAGACTTCATTTTATTTCTTTTCCCCTTGGATGAGTTTGAATTTGTGCTGATTATGCAGGGATTCAGAGTGCCAGGAGGTGGGTTGCTATCGTTGACACTATGCACTGGTTGTTTCAGTAGTTATTCAGATATTCTGAGTTCCTGGAACTAGTCTGACATCAGCCACTGTGATCCTTTCTTGCTATTGTCACTTGAGATTTTAACTAGTTTTATTTCCCACTGTATTTCCAAAGGATCACAAACTGCAAATCAGTAGGATGCTTCTGTGGCTTCTTTTGGCATTAGTATAGATGAGGCCCCGAAGGACAAAATGATGAATGGAATTAATTTTTGGCGTTGAAATGCATAGTTATATATGAGCTTCTGCATGGATTTAAAATATTAGAGTTGACCTTAACTGTTCAGGATGCCTGAACAGACCCTGAGCATGTAAATCTATATGGATAATCATGGGAAGCATTTTCTGTTTTTAAATAGATTTCACGACATGCAGTCAAACTTCACTAAACTTGAAGCCAATCCATTTTCAAAACTGGAAAAAACAAATTGAATGTCTGTTTAACTGACTTGTAGAAATTGATTAGACTATTACTATGAATAAACTACATTATCATTTTTAATAACAGAAATAATTCTAATTTCAGTAACTAAAACTGGAAGGTGAAGAGTTCGGAGCTAAAGAGTATGTTAGGTTTGAAGAAGATCAGAGTTGCAACTTTATATTAGATTTTAATGCAAGGTTCTGTTTATTGTAACAGTTTGTTACCATAGAAGTATAAACTGAAAGGTAGCAATGATGAGTTAGTGTAGTACATTATATTAAATAAACTTGTCCTGTTAGCGCTTCATGCAAGGCTTTGTTTACATTACAGTAAGCTGTTTTCTGCTGCATTTACAATTCTGCTATACAAATAAATTAAGGGATCTCATGACAGTATGATTTACTCTCTCTCTGCAAACTGAAAGACATTAATATTTTTAAGCATATTTGCTTGGAAGTGGTTACGTTAAGGCTGCTATTAGAGCATCATCAAATCTACCATCTAAAAAAGAAAGTAGATGAAAGTCAGTCTTATCTTCTTGTTCCTATGCTGGATAGGCAAATATTGAATATTGTGTTTAGAATTCAATGCTATTGCAAACAATATTGAATAAATTTTTAACAATATATTCCTGTCCTGCAGTAACAAATGAGCATCTGCAAAATGAAATAAATTGAAGGTAGTGAACACAATCATATACAAAACTTTGACTGTTTGAACTTGTGTTGTACAATGTTCTGTTATAAAAATCAGTGAGTTTATCCTTAGCAGCAAGGTGAATGATTTGGCTTGTAGTAAAGTTGTTATTGCTGATGATAGATGATCTGTGCGGAAGCAGAGTCTGAACTTCTAGTCCCAGAAAAACTTGCAGGTCTGAAATTAATGGTTGAGTACAGAAAAAAAAGTGATTTTTCTATTTAGATAAAGGAACAAAATTTGTCTGTACTCCAGGTACTGAAGTGGCATTAAACATTCATGTTTTTATTTTCAGTATATGTAGGACTGTGAAAGAAATTGTCGCTCTGTTATACTCAATGATCTGTGCTGTTGTGCTGTTTGCTTCCATATTTAGCAGGTTTCTTTATTCTTTTTCTCCTCCTTGTTTACGTGTTTATTTTGGATATTCATAGTGCAATGGCATCAGTTTCAAGGCAGTTTGAGCTGTTCACTCTGTCTTCAAAACATTTCCTCCAGTGTCGAAGGTTTTGTTTGTAAGACATCTAAGTAGGTGCGTATAATGCTCATGGAAATTAAATGTTGGTATTTGGAAAAGCTGGAAATATTGCTCTAGTTTTAAATAATGGTAGGCTGAGGGGACAGGGCTGGAGGCAGATACTACCACAAAATTATAGAATACACTGAGTTGGAAGGCATCCCCAAGCCAGGAATCCAGCTCCTGGCTTAACACAGTACCACCCCAAATACAAATTCTATGTCTGAAAGCATTATCTAAACACTCCTTGAACTCTGGCATTTGGGGTCATGCCCACTGCCTTGGGCAGCCTGTTCCATGCCCACCACCCTCTGGTGCAGAACTAACCCCCAGCTCGGGACACAACTCCTCCCTGGACACAGCTCTGTGCTATTCCCTTGGACCCTGTCGCTGTCAGCAGATAGCAGAGGTTGTATTTTTCATGGTTTTTCTTGTTACCTTTGTAACAAGTGGTGGGTAGCACTGTGGAATAAAATCTCAGTTTTGTAAACTCCTCAGCTGTACCCCCACTTAAATTATTAAATTATTATCCTATGTTTTCTTTTTTCATAATGAGCCTTCCATTATATTCCAGTAGTACAAAACCTTACAGAGAATACTGATAAGGAAATCTCCCAGGAAAACACAAAATACTGAAATACAATGCAAAATTTTCTAACTTAGAGATCTTCCTTGTCTAGAAACTTGTTAAAAAATTGTTTTGATTACTGTAGCCGTGTTAAAGCAGTATGAAGTTTTTTAAAAATAAATCCTCTTACATATCTGCCATAGCTATTCGGACAAAATAGCCAGTGATGACCAGTTTGCTATCCTAGTATGGGTGGAATCAAAATATAGTTGCATATGAAGGTTCATTTTTTATACTTACTGAAGTTTGTGTGGCTTAAAATTACACTGTCTATTCTGTAGTCATGTTGCGTTCCATTAATTACAAATTCATTTCCTCAGAGACTCTTATTACTGTTGCTTTTCAGCTTCTTCCCGTATATTAAATTATGAGGACCCTCAGGTGAGAGATGCCTCTTACTGCTAAAAAGAAAAGAAAGGGAAGCAGAAATCAGTCCTACCCAGGGAGCTGTTGTCTTCCCAGGAAGCTGTTAAAAAAAATAAAAAATAAAAAATTCTGAGGCATGCAGGTGTGGAGAGCAATTTTTTTTTTACATTGCCAAAGTTTTTTCTGTGTAAAAATCACATAATTGAAAGATTTTACTGTTAAAAACAGACAATTTAATTAACGTGATCTTTAACTTTTTCAAAATTTGAAATTCAATATAAGTATTTAGTTTAATAATTTCTTATTCTTTTCTAGAAAAATGCCCTCTTCCCCCCCCCCCCCCCCCCCCCCCCCCCCAAAAAAAAAAAAATAGTAGGAAATAATTTTCTTTTTGGTAGGCATTATTAATGGAGCTTTCCAATCCAATCCAAGCAGTGTGTACAAGAAAGTTAGAGCTACGTCACTTACTGACGTAATAGACGTGTTCTCAGCATCCAGACTACCTGTAAAAATTTTATGGAGTCAGTCGATAATGTTAAGCTGAAGTGAGATTGTGAGGAACTTGCCAGACTCCAATTTCACTATATGAAGAAAAAACAGGTGGTTGTGGTTTTGTTTCTTTGTTGCTTTTGGTTTATTTTTTTAGTTTTTCTGTTTGTTTGTTTCTTTCTTTCTTTTTCAAAGGGTGGTGTTGGGGAGTTGGTTTTTTTTTTTTATCTTTTAAGCTTTCTACTTACTGGAAAGTTACCCAAATTCTCTTTTATAGTCTAAAATATTACGAAGAGATGGTCACTATCTGCATTCTTCTAATTTTTCTATCCTTTTGTTAGTGTAATTCCTTTGCTGTATTAATACTGAAAGAAAAAGTAAGCTGTGGAAATGTATAAAACTATAGATCTGTAAAAAAAAAAAAAAATAAATAAATAAATCATAGAATCATAGAATTGCTTGGGTTGGAAGGGATCCTAAGGATAATCTAGTTCCAAACCCCCTGCTGTTGGCAGGGACACCTCCCACTAGACCGAGTTGCTCAAAGCCCCATCCAGGCTAGCCTTGAATGCTTCCAGGGTAGGGTCATCCAGAACCACTCTTGGTAACATGTTCCAATGTCTCAGCACCCTCACAGTAAAGAAATTCTTCCAGACATCTAGTCTGAATCTACCTTCTTCCAATTTTAAAGCCTTTTCTCCTTGCTCTGCTGCTACCTGCCCTTATGAAAAGTCCCTCCCCAGTTTTCCTGTAGGCCCCCTTCAGATACTAGAAGACCCCTGGAGCCTTCTGTTCTCGAGGCTGAAGAGCCCGAACTCTCTCAGCCTTTCTCCCACAGGGTGCAGCTCTCTGATCGTCTTCATGGCCCTTCTTTGGATGCACTCCAACAGTTTGTTGTTCTTCTTGTGCTGGAGGGCCCCAGAAATGGACACAGTACTTCAGGTAGGGTCTCATGAGAGCAGAGTAGAGGGACCTCCTTTCTAGTGCTGGTCACACTTCTTCTGATGCAGCACAGGATACAATTGGCCTTCTGTCCTGCAAGTGAAAGCTGGCAACTGCCAGCTCACATTGAGTTTTTCACTAACTGACACACCCAAATTCCTCTCCTCAGGGCTGCTCTCAAGTCATTCTCCACTGAGCCTGTATTTGTGCTTGGGATTAACCCAACCCAGCTGCTGGACCTTGCACTTAACCTCACAAAGATCAACAAGGCTGGCATGGTCCCCCTCTCAAGCTCGTGCAGATCCCTGTAGTATGTCAACTACACCAGTCAGCCTGGTGTAATCTACAAACTTTCTGAAGGTGCACTCAATCCCACTGTCCGTGTTGCCTACAAAGTAGTGAAATAGTACTGGTCCCAGCACTGATCCCTAAGGAATGCCACTCATCACCTGTTTCCACTTGGACACTGAATCACTGACCTCAACTCTGAGTACAACCACTCAGCAAATTCCTTTTCTAGTAAATGTCCATCCATCACATCCATTTTTCTCCAATTTAAGACCAAGTTGTTGTGCAGGACAGTGTCTATATCCATATTCAGAACTGATTTCAATTTTACTACCAGCTTTTTCCTTAGTTTCCTTAGTTAAATGTTGCATGCAGTGACAGGAGACTGTGGAGATCTGCTGATTGGTCTCTGTCCTTTAACATTGTACTTACAGTTGGGAAAATATGCCTGCATTTGAGCTTGTTCATGGAAGTACTGAATATTCCTTTCCTGTACAAAGAGAAATGGGAGATATATGGACCTGGGGATGAGTGCAGGGAGCAGATAAAAATTACAATTCTTTGATGAATACTGTAGAAATTTTCACGTAGTCAATTGTAAAGCAGCTCTCGGGGTTGCATCCTCAGCAGATGCAGCCTCTGTGCACGTTTGCTGTGGTGGGGAGAAGGCTGTTTAACACTGGTGTCAGGGTAAGACAAGTTTTGGACTGTGTTTGGAGCATGCAGAGGTTCTGGAGGAAGAAGCTTCCTCTTTGGCTTAAGCAGCCTTTGAAATGCTGTCATCAATCCCTGCCTGCACTGGTGATAAACTCTTGTTTCTCTTAATCCTGGCTTTGTTTGAATTATGCAGTGTATAAAAAATACAGCTTGTTGAAGAAAAAACAGTGAACGTTAAAAGTGAACCTGTGTCCAAGGAACTTCAGAGGACTTGTTACTCAAAGGATAGTTTTTACCTGCCAGTGTATGTCTGGTGTTATATGAAAGATTTTCAACTTTTCTTGTCTGTATATTACCACAGTTAAGCTAGACGTTTTCTTTGTTGTTCTTAAGTCACCTCCTCAACTGATCATGCAAAACTGGTTTCAGGAAGGTGCTGTGCATGTGTGCCATCATTCATGAAGTGCCAGGTGGAGCTGCAGCAGCTACATTGCCTCTGCAGTTGTTGATGGCATGCTCAGAGTTTAGTGGCAAATGCCTGCAAATTTTAACAGAGTTAGGGTACCAGAATCTCCTAGGCCACTTCAAAAATATCTAAACTGAATTATTATTATTTTTTTTTGTTAAGGACTCTACCCTAAATACACATTTCAGTTGGAGGAACATGTGTTTTCACTGTGTTAATTCTTGAAACTGTAAGGATCAGACTTTGGAAGTATTCTTACTACATAAACAAGTATTCATATAATTCTGAAAGATGTTGTTCCCTGTATCCTATGTACCAACTTTCCAAATTTATTTCTTTTGATGTGTCTGGTCAATTCATAATGCCTTTATTGTTTTTATTGTGTCAGGTGCTCCGGTGTATTATTCTTATACCTCATACTTCATGTACTATCAGTTTGATGCACTTATCATACATTTCTAATCTAACACAACAACGTATAAGAAAGCTCTTCTTTTACATCACCATGATTTGTTTAAACTGCTAGCAGATGATAAGCTTACATATACGAGTGTGATTCTAACCATGCAACAAGATCAGAACCAATCAGCCGTAATCTAAGGGTTTCAGGCGGGAATGGAAAACACTTTAGAGGAAAGTGTGTTTCAGAGGCATGTGGGATAGAAGGAGGCAGGACAGTGTCCAAGAGGACAAGTCACTTCTGTTTGTTCATTCTCTGTATTAAGTTTGATGCAAATTAGTTATTCATTACGCTGAATTACCAAAGCCATACAGTACTTATTTATAAAAAAAAAAAAAAAAAAAAAAAAAAGTAAAGCTATCCAATTAAAAGGAAGTCAGATTTCAAAATTAGTGCTGAAGGAATGATGTCAAATGACACTCATCAGAAATAGAATACTTACAGTTTTTCAAAATAAGTATTACATAGGTAATATATAGTTATAAATGTATATGGTGAAACAATGAAGTGGCTGTGTAGTGATTCTGATTATATACTCAACCACTTGCCTAGTGATATGAGAGGTCATGCTGGATGTATTAGACACAGAATCTACTTCCTTTTCTGCTAAGGACACTTGAACACACGGCTCTCCTGTCTGGAGAAAGTACTCTGTTAACCAGACTAGAAATAACTCGGAAATAAGTTGTGTTGTGCTGCTCTGTATAGAAAATTAAACATTCAGTGGAGCAGGGACTGGAACCAGATGTCTCATTTCCCAAGGGACTAATCTAGCCACCAGGCTAGAGAGTTATATTTTCTCATTACTCCTCCCTTTCTCCATTTATGTACAGTTTATCCACTGGAGACAGTTCCAATTGGCCTGTAGCATTAGAAATTATCACACTGGCATATAATTTTCCCCGGGGCATAATTGGGCCATGCCTAATTCAAATGGAAAGAGAGAATGATTAGCCAAAAGTTAGATATTTCAGTAGGTCAGGCATCAAAACCTGCATGATTCATCGCACAGATAGTGTTATTTTTATTTGCTTTAGCATAGGAATTTTTGCAGCCTCAGGGTTGCCTCAAGGAGCCAAGAGAATTTCAGTTGCAGTCTGAATTTAAAAGAATATAAGAAAATCATCCCTTGGGCTGCAGGTAGGGAGATAATTCTTCCCTTCTATTTGGCACAGATGAGGTATATCTGCAGTGCTGTGACCAGCCTTGGGTTTCCCAGTTGATGAGATATGTGGTCGTACTGAAACGAGTTCAGCATGGAACCACTAAGATGAGAAAATCACTAGACCCTCTCTCCTATGAGGAGAGGTCGAGAGAGCTGGGATTATTCAACCTGAAGAAGAAGGAGCTCGGAAAGGAATGCATTCATGTGAATAAATATCTGCTGGTAGGCAACAAAGAGAGAGCCAAGCTCTCTTTAGTTCTTCTCATTGACAAAGCAATGTGTCCATGCAAGGAGCAATGGGCACAATCTGAAATGGATGAGATTCCAGCTCAACACAAGAAAAATCCTTCTGTTTCACCACACTGACAGAAACAGGTTGCCCTGGGAGGCTGTAAAGTCTTCCTCCTTGGAATTATTCAAATCTCAACTGGACATGGACCTGGATACCTGCCTTATCTGCCTGTGCTGCCTTGTGGTTGGACTAGGGAGTCTTCAGAAGCACCCCTCCCAGCACCAGTCTTTCTGCCAAAGATGTTTAGTTCTGTTATTTTTCTTTTTGACAGATCTGCATTAACACTATAAATACTTCTCAGCCCTGTTTCTCTTGATCTCAGATTAAAATGTGAAATTAAAAGCTTGTGAACAGTATAAACAATACTGAAATCTTCTCTTAAATTCATAAGAGAGAAGCCAATTAGACTTATGAGACCAGCATGATTACATAAAGATAGTATTGGTGGAAGAGTCTCTGTCCATTTTTAACTGGAGCTGAGTTGTGTCCATATTAGTCATTGAATTTTCCTGAATGGTTGTAGTATATGTGATATTTTTGACATATTAGCAGTTTGATTCTGCCCAGTGGAAGAGGCTTGACCCCTCCAATACTGCAGTTTTTGGGTCTATGTTCAAATCTAGGTAAACTAGGGCAGGTTTGGGCATTGTTCCTCGAAGCATCTCCCCAGTGCCTTACACCACTCATCCCTGTGCACAGTTCCCTCGGCTGTACCACAGAATGTCTTGTAGCACTGTGCAGTGAACTGTACTAAGGTACAGCTGGAGGCTAAGAATAGTTTTCACAGAGCTGTTTTCAGCCATCATTGGTTCCCTGCCCCAGTTTACTGCTCGGCCCCAGACACCAGAATCTGAGTAGCTGGAAGGCAGGGCTGCTGCACAGGGAAAATGCTCTGCAGCCCACTTGGGGAAGCAAATACTGGGTTTGTGTGTCACAGGCAGTCAGGTAGAGAAATACTGTTGTATTTCTGAATAGAGCTGGAAAGGTATGTGTAAGTATTATCTCCATGGAATCAATAACCATATTTCTAAAACATGTTGTTTTAGTCATTTGTACAAAATTTGAACTGTCACGCTGTAAAGTCTTGGATTTTATGGTATTCAAAAAACATGCCGGTGCTTTCTGAGAAATTGAGTAACTGAGCAATTATTTTTGCCTTTCAAAATATATTTTCGGTTTCTTTACTAAAGATTTCTATTCTTCATGAAATGCAGAAGAACAGAGCAAGGTGTGAGCAAGACCCAAGCAATTTTCAACTTTCAACTTCCTTGTTTTAATAGACAGAGTTTATCAAACGGAATCATTTGCAGTTATTAGGAAAGAAAGCAGAGATAAGCTTGGTAGATATCAGAACGTGCATATTGCAAAGTCAGTCATGAAGACATCCATAGGGATTTGTTAAGCTGTGCAATCATGTCATAATGAATTATAGAATGGCTTGGTTTGGAAGAGACTTCAAAGATTATCTAGTTCCAGCCTCCCTGCTTTGGGCAGACTCACCAATCATTAGATTGAGTACTAGATCAGGTTGCCCATGCCCCCATCCAGCTGGGCCTTGAATACCTTCAGGGACAGTGCATCCACAAAGTCTTTGGGTAGCCTGTTCCATCACCTTAACACACCCTCTTTAAAAACAAAAACAAAAAACACCCCCATACCTCTCCTCCCTCTCCCCCCCCCAAAAAAAAGACAACAAAAACACCCACACAAAACAAAATCAGAACAACGAAAAAACTTCTCCCTAGTATCTAATATAAATCTTTCCTCCTTTGATTTAAAATTATTTTCCCTTGTCCTATCACTGTTTCCCTTTGTAAAAAGTTGACTTCCATCCTGTTTTAGAATCTCCCCATAATCGCTGTATAAGAAAGAGTATAAGGGGATTAGTTTGTATTTGATTTCAGTGCTTTCAAGCTCATTGGCTCAATTTGTTAGCCAACTGACCGGTAAATGAGAGAACAAATAGGATGTTCACAGAGGGGCAAGTTGTCACTTTGAAATTTGACATTTTTCTTTCCACAGATGAATATTAAATATCAAATACTCCTACTAAATTCCAAAGGATTGAGAATCAGAGTTAAATTAACCGAAGGGTACTGGAAGCAAATCTATAGAAAGTGGTCAGTGGAGAAAAAAACCCAAAACACTGAACAAAATGACATCTATGGTATATGAAGTGGTATTGTGCTTAGCTTTTCTTTTAATTTCCTTTCAATTAATCAGTTCTTTCCTTGTTCTCCTCCTTTGTTTAGTTTGACTGAAGGAAAGCAATTATGTCATTTCAGTAGTTATCAACAAGTAGGCTGGGACAACATCTTTGCTGCTTATTTACTTAATGATGAAATGGAACTCATTTAATGCTTTCCTTTCAGTCTTTTGTCATGTGTTTTTTTAAAATTCATTAATGATCAACTTTATGAAAATTTCCTTTTATAAAAGACTGAGGGAGAAATATATGTATTACATATTTTGTTAAATAAAGTTCAGAAATGAGTGGAAGGTATGCAAGACAAGGAACCTAAGTGCCCAAATGAATAAAGTACCTATTTTCACCTATATATTTCAAACTACTACTTATGCTACCCAAAACCTGGGTACTGAGAGACTCGTAGGCCTTTTAGTATCAGAGTAAGCAATTTTAATTGCAAAGACTTTTCTCTTTCAATCTTTTTTAATAAAACAGTAACAATGAGGACATTCAATTAAATTAGTTAATTTATATTATCTTGTCATATTTTCACTTTGACGTAATACAGAATGATAGCCAGTAGCTGAATGAGCAGTATAAGTGAAGAAAAGAGCATTTCTATACCTACACAATATATCGCTTGTGAATTATAACAGACTGAACAAAATCAGTAAAACAGTAAAATTTGAATCACTGAATTTTCTCTTTGTAGATTAAGGGAATTGAAAGTGATAGTCCTGTTTGACATCAATTTGATGAGTCAATGTTTTTGTTTCCAGCTAATTTCATTTCAGTTGTTGAAAATAATATACAATAATTTCATGTTTTTCTTGAGGTTTTTTCCCCATTTGCTGGTTGTTTTTTTTTTGTTTTTTTTTTTTTCTTCTGCCACTATGGTCTTTAAATATTACCACTGAAAGAATTTTTGACCATCTGACCACCTGTATTTCAATGGCAAGTTTCAATTTTACTCTGAAGTTCAGGTGTAAAAATGAAAACTTGTTTCAGATCTACCTAATTCAAGATAATTTTGGGAACGTATTCAAAGAAGAAACTATCTTGCAGTTCAACAAAATGTATGGTTGTTTCTTGAGATTCATTTCAAATCCCTTGAATTGTGTTTTCCATAAGAGAACTTAGCTTAATATTTTAGTTAACTTTCAGTAACACTTAACGTTTAACATATTTTTCAAACTTGTTTAATAAATTAAAATGAAAAATATTGGGAGTATCAAAGAATGTTTATTACTTTAATTAAAAAAATGAATTAAGTAATTTAAAATTTTCTATTTTTGTGGGGTATTAAAAAATCTTTCAATATGGAGAAATGCTAGTACTTTAGAAACCATAATAATAATGATTTATTCTGCAACTTTAAATAGCTTTACAGTGGCTTTCCAGCTAACTTCATTCCTAGCAATTTTTTTTTTTTTCTGGTTAGCTTCTTTTTAACACTTTTTTTTTTTGTGTGTGTGTGTTTTTAATTTTACCTTAGCCAACTAGTAATACCTAAATTATCTTTGAAGCTGTTCATACAGATGTTCTACTATTTCTAAGGAGAAAAATCTGTGCAAGAAATATCCATTGCTACTAAACCTTGATTTTGATGTATCCTGAAAAATGCTGAAAGTGGATGTCTGCTACTAGTTGGTTCTCTATGGGGAGCAATTCTTGAACTTGCTTAACAGCTCTCCAGCTGTTCCTTCTCAAACCTCTGTGCTGTTTATCTCTCAGTGGGGCTGCTTAAACTGTAAGGTGATGCTGGAAGTGATCATTGTACTGGTTAGGTTCGCTGCTCATCTGAAAACAGGAAAACCAGGCAGTAACAAATTTCTTGATTCTGCTTATTTCCTAGAGCAGGGAGGCTTGTGAAACTACTGCTGGAGCAAAAGCCACCTGATCACCTTCCCCCCCACTCCTTCCAAACTCTCTCCCTGAAGTTCCTTCCAGTCTCTCCTTTGGCATTGTCTCTGAGCATCCAGATAATTTTTTAAGTGAGTAATTTCATTGACTTTGGTAGGATAACTTGAATATGTAAAGCTAGACATATTTGAGTACTTTATTGAATCAGGGACCAATTTTTCATAATTTTCTCTTTATTTTTAATCTAAATGAGTGGGTCAGTCTCAGGAACCAGATGTCTTACTCTCAGAACTCTGTACTTTGTCAGTTGTAATCAGCCCATACTCTAGTTGGTGTTTTTTTTTAAACAAACATTTATTTGATGGAGTGGTGGCATTAGTGGACAAAGAAAGGGCAACTGATGTTAGCAACCTGTTCAAGGCCTTCAGCATGGTTCTGTACCACATTCTCATCTCTAAATTGGAGAAATATGGATTTAAAGGATGAACTATTTGGTGGATAAAGTATTGATTGGATGGTCATAGAGGGTTGTGGTAAACAGCTCTTGTCTGGATGAAGGCTGGACACGAGTGGTGTTCCCCAGTGGTCTATCTTGAGACCAGTGCTTTCAGTATCTTTATCAGTGACATAGGCAGTGGATTTAGTACACCCTTGACAAGTTTGGTGACAACAAGAAGATGAGTGATGCAGTTGATACAACAGAAGGACCTGGAGGTTTGAAAAGTGGGCCCATGACAATATAATGAGGTTCAACATGGTTGAATGAGGTTGTACTTGATTCAGGGCAAACCCAGATATGTGCCCAGACTAGTCAAAGAACTCAATGAAAGCAGCCCTGCAGTGAAAGACTTGGAGATCCTGGTCGATGAAAAGCTGGGCGTGAGCCAACAGTGTGCATTTGCAACCCAGAAGTAAATGCCTCCTATTTATTTCCATGGCAACTACAAAAGATAAAAAGAACACAATAACATTATTTGATAGAGGAAATTCTCAGCTGCAAAACACAGTTTTTCAATGTAATCACCACTATTAGCTGTGCGTTTTTGCCAGCAATAAGTAAGAGCCTGCATGCCACTCTCGCAAAAATCTGCATGGCCCTCCAGAATGTGGCTTGTTTTTCACATCACTGTCGTCACTGCTGAAATGCACCATCTACCACCTCACTGTGTAGTCTTCAGAAACCTTCAGCAAGCATCCATGGATGTCAATGAGTGCAATGTTTCCTGCGTGGAATAATTCAATGACATACCTTTGCTTCATATTAGGTTCCATGTTAGACACCAATTTAGTCAGGCTTGCCCGTCTGTTGCTATCTGTTACACAGCTATAAGGTGTAATGGAATGCTGATGGGAAAGTTCAGCCTCTCCACTACCATCTACCTTTGATGTCAATGGCCAACATAATAAAAAGGAGGCATTACTTTTGGAGCAATTCTTGTAGATGATATTTAAGATTCCTTTCACCCCAAACGATTCTATCATTCTGATTTTTTTTTTAATGACATGAAGCTGGGCGAAGGGTTTTTAAAATATTGAAGAAACTCTTTGTAAGCTTTGAGAGTGGATAATTCTTATTGTGCAAATTTACTTGGTCTATAGGATTTCTAAATTGTAAACACAGATAAACATTCTCCAAAAGTCATTATTTGCCATCATATTCATGTTTTGCTTGATGTTATATCTCTTCAGAAACTTTTTCAGATACTTCTACAGAGGATTTAGTATTAGCTTGTTAGCATTATGAGCAAGTGTAAGTGCACATTGAAATAAGCAAATATTTTCATTCATTTGGCATTACATTCAACCTAACCAATATTAATAGTCAGAATTCAACCAATCATTTAAATTTGTTAATATTTACAGTTTTTGTTATCAGAAAGTGTTGGTTAGAAGCTCTCAAGAGTTACGCAATTGAGTGATTCTTATGACTTTTAGTTCCAGTAGAGCTGCTACAGAAAGTTGACTAAATTTTTGTAGCCACAATATTTTTATTTAGAAAAGGAATAGCAATAGTCAGTGGTCCACAGCTAGTCTTTAATTTGTTTATTTTCCCAATATTATTGGGAGATTACAAATCTTATTAGGACTCAAGCTGTAATAACAATGATACTAGGTACAGAGATCATGGCAGAAATGTAGAGATCAATTCATTAGAAAAGAACTACACCTCTTCCATTTTATAACACTTTATTTTTTTCAGTTGTTTAATAGCTGTTAAAAACCTGTTTTTAAATTAATAGGAAATCCAAGTGATAGAGTATTTCTTGACCAGATCTTGTAAAATATTTGAAATCTAGCAACAAAAGAGGGCAGGATCACATGTCCAAGGTTTTTCAACTTGTATGCACAGTAGCCTCTATGTACTTCTTATGTCCATCATTGCAAAGATTACTTTAATTCCATGTTCTTTTTTGTTTAATGTAGTCCTTTTTAGCAGAAATAGTTTACTCTTAAAATCAGCCATAAAAATGGTCACATTTTCAAAGATAAAATATCCACCATCTAATCCATTTTCACATCTGCATAAAGGAAGCTCTATGATAACAATGCATTTTCTCAATTAATTGTATTCTGTATATAGTGTTTCACAAGTTTTCAGGAGGAAAGTATAACAGATAACTTTATTCACACCTTCCATTAACTAAGAGGGAAAGTTTTATTCCTTTCTTCCTTAGTTTGCTAAAGTTCCTTTCTTACTTTCTAGTTGTCTTTTTCATACAACTTTCTTAAGTTGATTACTGTATGAAATTTTTGATAGGATCAAGCAGATTTTTAGCCGTATACCTTTCTAAAAGTACACTGTTCTAAGAAAAAAAGGCAATGTTCCATTTGACTTTTTTTTTTTTTTTTTTTGCAAAGCATGTCTGTTTCTTAACCTTAAAGTATTCTATTCCATGTCCTGCTCTTTTATCTTTTTATCTGCTAAGAGTTTTTGATGGCATTAACAATAGAAAAGTATCTTTCCATGCATTTCCTCATTTTCCTCTGTCAGATTTAAATACTGTTCTTCCCTCATGCGTTCCTTGTAATTTTAGTATGGATTTCTCCTAGGTTCCTCTTCTGATTATGTTTGTTTTAAAGCAGTGTGAGCAATTGATACATCTCATTGAATGTCTTTTACAAAACTTTTTTCCCTTTTTGAGTGGCTGTCATTGGTGCACAAACTGCTCTAAGATACTGTTGCTGCTGTGTAAGCTACACAGCTCTTATTTGTATTTGCAATTCTAATAACCTTGTCATTGTCCTTTTTGTTGCCATTGGAAAGTTTTGCTGACTGAGTAAATTAATGTACTGAATCTTCTGCCTTTAAAACCTGCAATCAAGTCTGTTGTGAGGCAGAAATGATTTTTTTTTTTTTTTTTTGGCAGTCTTACCCCAGTCTTTCCTTGAATTTCTATTCCGGAATAAAGCATAACATAGAATAATTGCCCTTTCCTGCTTTGGTTGGTTTGAGTGTCAGGGATGCTGCAGGTCAAGGCTGAAGTATGTAAAAGCTTGCTCAGCTCATTACTACTCTTTGTTTTACCATGTTAGATTTCTTGTAATGGATTCTTGAAATCATTTATAAGGAAACAGTAAGCTAAACTTCTCATGAGAAAGACTAGCACAAAGATGAGAGGATTTTTGCCTTCGTATAATTTCCCAGAAGCACAAAAAATTGACTTTTCTTAACGTTTTTATGGTTCCCACTGTATATTCGTCCTTTGGTTTAGATCTTTAAACTAAAACATTAAAGTTTTAAAAATTCCTTTGTACATGATATGAAAGGTTAGTGATTGCCTTGTTTCACTGTGTCATGTTGTTCAGGTTTTATGTAGTAAGAATAGAATATAGATCTTCTTAAAGCATGCAGAAATTCTTAAAGCATGCAGCATTGCAAGAAATGCAATACTTAACATGTTAATTTACTAAATATGCTATCCACTGCAGTAGTTTTATTTGAATACCATCAACTTGGGTAATGATAACATGGTTAGTCTGCATTAATTATTCATTTAGTTTTACAGCTTTATTGTGCACTTGTTTGTAATGAACCAGATAAATTTGGCTTCTGTTATGTGAAGTCATAAAGAAAAACAGATCTACCTTTTGTTTCTGAGTGAGTAACTCTGATGCTTTCTCTCTGTTAAACTGTACTTGTGTTATTGTTTCCTAATGATGCAAGGTATAATAAAGATTTCAGAGAAATATTTAAGCACATTGCAAGTGCTAATGATGCAGACGTTGAAATCTTGGCAGCATCTTTCTATCTATATAGCAGTCGAGTATCTACCAATTTACTGAGAGAGAAAATAAAAAGCTGAGAGGATAGATGACATCTTCCAGGTCATTTCTGTAAGAGTAGATGATTTGCACTTTGGCATATGATTGTGAGCAGGTTACTAAAGGAGAAAACTCTTATAAACAGCGTGATAGCGTAAAGTGCACCAGTTGTCTTCCCAGTTAAAATACACTGAAAGGAAATGACAGCTGTGCAGAGGATAATTGAGACTTCAAAAATCTTCTGTTTTATATCAAGCAGGAACATCAGATGCAGGAGGTTCTTTCTTGCATGCACATTCTATTTTAGCTTCCGTATCCTGCTCTTTTTCAGCACACCTGGTTTACCTCTTTCATTGATCAAGGTGAGAATCCTCTACTTCCCATGCTATTCTCTCTCTTTTCTCTCTATCTCTCTTGTTTAAAATGTAGATTGGGATCTGTGGGAAGACAAGATTGTTATTTTTTTTTTCTCCTAGTTAATTCCAGTGACTGCCCGTGCAATTCAGAAGTTTTAATAGCTTAAAACTAAAACTGTTTTATTTTCCTTTGTGATTTAAGCCACCAAATATTTTTGTTACCATAAATCCAAAATTACCCTTTTGTTTCTCCAACCAGTTGTATTTATGTTACTAAATAGAAATGAAACATAACTTTCTCCACATTGAAGTTTACTCAGTGGAAACCATCCTCCCTGACAGAGATCTGGTGTCCTCGAAAGATTTAGCTCAGTGGATGATTTTAGATGACTATAAGTGTTATGGTCATTATGGTATTATTCAAAGTAGGTAGTACTGAATGGTTTTCTGGTTGTAAATTTTTCTTTTTATATATTTTCTCTTTTCACTAGCTGAGATATTGGAAAGCACCTACACCGTTACTGGCAGCCTTTACCTTTCATTAACAAGGTTTTCAACAGTTTGTTTCACTATGGATTTTGCTTTTAGTCAGAAAGAAAAATACTGTAGTGAGTAATCAAGTTGGCAGCTGTAAGTGCCTAATAACCAGTAAAGGGTAATCTGCAAATAAGTAATACTTTTCCTGTATTTATAATAAAAGGAGTTTTACAATCATTCAGGAAAGTATGGGGATTAATGTATGATAGAGCTGATAAGAAAACAAATGACAGACAAGGGCCATATTTTAAGTCCGTGTTGATTATTCTGATATTAAGCAACCAACAAAGCCTGGTGTGTGCCCTTCAGCTGACGCTTCTACTTTCCCCAACTATGACCGAGTCTTTGTCTCTTTAAGAAAACTACTCATATTTCAGAAGGGCCTTTATAAAGCTGATGTGAATAACTGTCCTTTGGTTACAAAAAAAGCAACAGAAAAGGAAGGATGTGTTAAGAAAACTGCCGCAGATGAAGTAATTGTCATCTTTATAAAATAGTTCTGTAACTTGGGCTCGGTTCCTTCCTCTGCCTGAAAGGTATTTCCTCCCTGGGACAGTGTAGGGACTGCTGGGCTGTAGGGAATTTAGGTGTTTTTAATGGCTGTTCTCTTAATTTCTGCAAATGGCGTTCTTGTTATTTCTTTGCAGAGAGTGGGAATAAAAATATTTTTGGGGAGCAGGCAGGGAGGGGGAAGCCTTTATAGAGCTGCTGGGGCATGTGTCTCCTATCACCTGAGTTAGCAAGCAGACTAGGACACTGGAAGGGGAATTATTGAATATAGTCTTTTTTTTTTTTTTTTTTTTTTTTTTTTTTTTAATCCACCCTCCTCTTTGTCCTCAGAGAGTTTCTTACTTTTTATTTGAGCCTTGTTTAGGGTCTACTAGACCTTAGTTTAATTTTCCTACCAGGGTTCCCGGAAACCCTGGTATGGGTGGGGCTGATGCCTGCCCAGTTCTTGCCATCTGCATGCCCATGGAGGAAAGCCAGACCCAGAGGTGCTGGGACCACTCACCTTGGTGTTCTGCAGACAGGCACTGCAGGACCGTGTCCCCACATTTTCACATCAGCTGGATTTGCTGTTTCCTTAAGAAATTTTGTAGTGCTAAGCTTTTTGTCAATAAACAGCCTCATGCGGCTACCTTGCATTCCTTGAGCCATGAGGCTACCTTGAGGAAGGACGGGTGTTATTGCACATGGAGCACTGAGTCCATCTATAATTTAAGCAGGGATTTGCTGTAAGCCATATAGTCTAATTCTTCTTGCATTCAGAGTTGAGGAAAATTATCTGTAGTAGAGCAGGTAGCTTAATAATAATAGTAATTATTACTTAGGTAGCATTTAAAATATTGTGTGTTCTGAGTTCAAACGTGAAGTTTCAGAGTTGTGATGGCAACATCAGTGCAGTAGATAATGCCTAGAAACAAAGCACAAAGTGCTTAAAGGCAAATGACTGTCAGAAACTTCAAAATCTCAGGGGGAAAAAAAAAAAAGAAAAAGGAAGCATAGTATTTAGACTACAATAATAAAAATTTGGACTGCTGCATGTGGATACATTCCTTGAGACAGCTGGAGTGGACACAATATTTTTGTTCTGAAAGAGGTACCACAGCCAAAAATGAGAACAGTTTCTTCTTTTCTCTTAGAAAAATAGGAAAAGATTTCTTTTTCCTGTCTTGATCAAATAATTATTTTTTTTACCTACCCAAACTGTGTTTTCAACATAGAAATGAAACTACAATGCATACAGTATTTATATGCTATGGCAGAAATAATTTTGTCATTAAGATTTATCACTGATCAAAGATGCTTGTGATAATCTAGCACTGATTTAAATATGTTAGCAGGCACACTTGCAGAATGGCTTAGACTATATGAATTTGGGTGTAAATATGGCAGTATATCTATCCATTTTGAGGGTATTACTATGTTGTGAAGAACATGTGTGACAGTGAAGTTGAGTCACAAGTATTAGAGCGCTACTAGAAACTGTGAGCTTAAATCTGAATATAAACATGCTAATTATGTGTGGTTTGTTAGTCTGTGCACGTTGTATATGAAGAAATTGGGCTCAAAGTTACATTTCACCTTCACTGTCTGAAATAACATTATTTGCATTCTCTTTATCATGGGACTTATCTCAGAAAATGTTAATTCTTAGATGTTCTTCAAATGTGAGCTGATCAACTTGCTGTTGATCCACAGAAGTACAAAGGAGAAGGAAGCTGTACATGATGCTGTTTGAGCTGCTGATAAATTTTCCCTCAAAAGGTACAAATTTTAGCCATAGAACATTGGACTTTTTTTTTTCTTTATGTTTGAGACAAGAAACTGAAAAAAGTGCCATTCAAATATAAAAATAACAGTTGCATTTTTTTCTAACCGCAGCAAGAAACTAAATCAACACTATGTATTAAAAGATACTGCAGCTCCCATTTAGCTTAGCAGCTACTGTAAACATCCTCTTTGGCTTCCACGTTTTTTTCTTCTCAAATGTGTGAAGTTTATTTTTTAAGGAAGAGGGCTAATGGCTATCTCATTTTACCCTTCATATGCTTATCCCTCTGAAGTGCTTTCTGCAGCATTGTGTCTAAAATTTTTTGAATGCAGGATTTTGTTTTTTGCTTGTTTTCCCCTTCAAAAATGTTTTTTTCTTGTTTTCTTGAGGAAATGTAGGCAAAATAGAATCATTTATTTTAGGAACATAGCAATACACGAGAAATCTGGTGTGCAGAGATACCCACATTTGCACCAGATTTGTGCATGGCTCTGCTTTCCTGGATGTCTTTAGCAGTTGCACTGAAGGTGGCACTTTCCTTGGACACATGTACGTGCTGTTACATTTTTCCCATGTGTTTTGACTTCTTGTCCTGGCCTCTCATGGAAATTTACTTTGGGGAAAGACTTGTCAAGAAATAAATGTTCCTGTCAAATATTCATGCCAACAAATAATTGTTTCTGATTGGACAGATTTTCATTGGTTAGATATAGTTAACAGTTGTTCATTTCTTTTCTTAAAATTTTGTTTCCTTATTGGGAGATGTAGACAGGGAGGACAAAGTAATGCAAGGGTTTGCTGTACCTCTTGTTTCCCTCCTGCCTTGATCACAGTCAGTATCTTCTTGGCACATAAATAAAGCTGAATTTCATTTATAAAAAGGACACGTGTACAAGGAGAGATGTGGAGTGGCATGCTCTGTGGAATCTGTGATATTTAGTCCCACTATGTATCACCTTCATTATTTTCAAAGAGTTTGTCCTTCAGATACATCATAACAGTAGTTTTTTTCCTGACTCAGTTATGTTTATTGCCAAACTTGTCTAACTTGCCATTTATTTTTTTTCCTAATAGTACTCAATCATGCTTAGATTTCTTTGTCTTTCTTGTACAAGTTTTATTTTCACTCTTTTCAAATGTCAGAAAAAATGTTCAAACATGATGGTTTTCAAACTCATTTTGATGTTTTGGCTTTGTGCTCTCAGTTAAGACTCCTTGCTTTTTGGTTTAATACATTGCCACTGTTCTTAAGAGAAAAAGATTTGAAGCATTGCTGTTTGCTAGCACATCTCTAGAAGCTGTGAAACTGTGGGCTATCGAAAGAGTGCTTTTGAGGAGTGATACCATTTGCTGAGAGTGGAGCTGGGGGAGCTCAGTTCCATCTCCACTTCAAAGCACTGTGGCCTGGTACCCTGTCAGTGCCTGTGAGGAGCCAGCTGTAGGCCTGTCCCAAAGGTAGATTAATGCTGCGTGGGACTGGAGGGGAGAGCAGGGGCTGTGGCCTGGCAGTGCTTCCTTCCTCTGCTGCTTCCTTCGAGAGTTCAAAGCTTTCTCATTCAGTACACACATAACTTAGTTGCCTGCCCTCTCCCGTGGAACAAATGTGAATCCTGAAATAGTACTTCTACCATTGCTTAGAAGTAGTCGTTGTTGTTGGTGGTGTTGTTTTGTTATCTTTCTTCTCAGCATTATTTGTGTCTTAATCTTTGTGCATATGTTCACAATGGTGCATACTTCTGCAAAGTAAAACAGGGAATGTCCTCGCCACTGTCCTTGCCTTCCAAATAGGATTTCATCTGTATGTGATGTCTTCCGAATTTAATTTCCTAGTGAACTTCCAAATATGATAAAAAAACATATTTCTTCTTTGCCTTTCATCTTAATACTACTTCCTTGCTTTGATGTATTATTTACTTCTGTAACTTTATTATTTGACACCTGAGATCATGCTAGACTACAGTGTATGAGAAGCCCAGCATATAGACATGCACAATATTTAAAACTAGTTATAAATGTTCTGAAGACAAACAGAAAATGGAAGCAGAAACAAAAAAGTGGAAATTAGTTGAGCCTAAACATTTTGTTTTAAATAACTGGGTTGGAGAAACAGAATTCAGAGAATGTGACAGTGTCAGAAGCTATGGCATTCTTCAGACAAACAAAAGCGAAATTTGAGGGGGGGGAAAAGGGGGAAAACTATTTTTGTTGTTTTATTACTGAATAGTCAATAATGATGGAGAGAAAAAAATATCACTATTTCTAGACCACTGTTTCTGATTCCTTAGAAATACCATAAGTCCAGTGAGAAATCCAGCCACCATTATGATAGATGACATCTGCGTGTTTCACAGAAAATGGCTCAAATGGCTGGAAAAGTCTAACTTTGTGAATGCAAAGCAACTTACATATGAAACAGAAGTGCGACCTGAACACTGCTACATAAATATTAGTAGCTGACTTTGTTTTTTTCCCCAAAGATACACAAGAACAACACTGTTTCTAATGGTCCTCCTTCCTAGTACATCTGTATGCACTGTGTTCTGCCATGAGACAATAATTGAGTTAAATGTGAATAAGTAGTGTAGCCCTGTCAGATTTGTGCTCTGCTCAGGTTAAATTTCGCTTCTCAGCAGTGCTAATTACAGTGTTGCACTAATATTAACTAAACTGCCTTCTTCACATTACTGACCTGGCACTTCTGATTCAATTTCAGTGAGCTTAGGCTTTTGGCTTTCTGCACAGTTCAGGATGTTTTCCAGTTCCATTCTGTGTGAAATAATTAAAGATCAGTAAAGACATAAAAAATGATGTTCTCTGTATTTTTCTGCCATCATTAGAAAGTAATTGCATTAAGAGTATGCCTAAATACATCTGTGGATTTTTAAAAAATGCAACAGTATTGCGTGCCTGAAAGTAAGACAGAATCAAACAACTGTTTCCTCCCACCCTCCCTCCTTGGTAGCTCTAACATTCCTGTTTTCTTCCCTTTGTGTTTTTGATATTTACTTCAAATTCTGCATTCAGATGCATCTTCTTGACCAGTTTAAGAGACTGCTGAGAGGATGGCTGTCAAAGGAGATTTCTTCATCTGTAAGAGGAGATTTACTATGACTACTGAGGGAAATTCAAATAAATAGTTCTACAACTATTAAATCTTCTTAGGCAAAGTGTAAATATATATGTATTTGACTGGATAAAACTACAAAACTTTTTATTATATTATATGGAATTTAAAATTTATTTTCATAGTTTTAATTAATCCTGGATTATCTGGAACTTGAGCCAAGTGACCAAGGATTCAAACTATCATCCTGACGAAGATATTCACACCTATCTGATAATTTGCTGTTTAGGTGCTGGAAAAATTCTCTACTCAATGAAGCCATGTGCAGATACTTACATGCTCTGTGATGGTACATGTGGCAGTGAACAACATATTCCCTATAGCTGGAGCAAAATTTCCTTCTTTCTTTGTGGCCAAGGACTGTTCAGGGGCAGGATTTCTGAAGGAATAGAGGAAGTTTGATGATCCTTCACATTATAACATTGTGGTAGGCACAGTTTTCTCTCTGACAGTGACACAAAACATTGGCTTGGAAAACTATAGGAAAAGATGTTTAAAGTCTTTTCAGTGTACTGAGGAGTAAGCAGGAGCCCTGTATTCTAGCTTGACAGCAAATAGAAGAAAAAAATGAAAATTAAAGCAAGGTAGTTGCTTCCCTAAAAGTGGTGTGGAAGTTTGGTATTCACACGCTCACTCAATACCACATAATCATTTATAAGAAACCTGAAGATTGTCTCAGAGAAACATTGACAACTCTCATGCTTAATGTGGAAGTGCCCAATAGTATTACTGTGTGTTTATCCTCTGAGAAGATAAACAATGAAGATGCTCATGGCTTAAGGCGGGCCCTGAAAAGGATTGCAGAGCATAAGTCTGTCTTTGCAAATGTTGAATTAAAGCCATCTTAATTTATAGCTATAACATAATACTATCTGAAGGTTCTGCTCATAAGTGCACTTCTTTATTATGGTTTCAATAGCTTCATCATTTTAGACACCAGCTTCTGCTTCTCTTTGATGCATCCAGATAACTTGAATTATATCATTAGCAAGTGAGATGCTCTTATGCCAAAATCTCCTGCCAGTCAGCGTCTCATATATCACCCTTTTACTTTCCTTACTGCTCTTCTGCATAATATTTCTCTATGTGTTTCTGCAGAATCTCTTTCAGCTTTCTACTTGCATAATGGCTTACCACTTAATTAAACTAGCTGGCTGAGTATAAACAGGACTATTAATGAGAGATAGCATCTATACATAAGATAAAAATATTTTTACTTTAGCTCATTTAAGAGGATACTTCAGTTTGTGCTAAGTGTAAGGGTAATTTGGGTGGGAAGTGCTGTGGGAACCGATGGAAGGAAATTATTGTCCCTCTTTATATAACTGTTCCTCTAAAGACTATCATTTTTAAAATTTAAGGAATTTATAGTGATCAAGCTCTTTTGGAGGGAGAGAGGAAAATTCTTGAAATATTTGTTTTACTGAAAGTGCAAATTTATATTAACAGGTCCAGAGCCACTGAAATAGTCACCTTAATCAGGGTGATTAAGTGATGTTTAAAATCAGGCTTGGCATTGCTTGGTGTATGTACCTCAGCAAGTTTTATCTTCCCAAGGTCAGTTTCGATGAAGTTAAATTTAGCTTTAGTGCTGCTGTGGCCAGGTGGAGCTTCCCTTTATCAGAATGGTAGGGGCTGAGCTGATGTGGGAATGCTTCTTTGAAATAAAATTCCTTTGGGTTGTTGACTTAAAAATTATGGTGATGTTTATTTCATCTAGCCTTAGAATATTACTCATCTGACTTAATTTTAAAACTAATGAGTTTAGTAGGGAATACAGTTTTTCATAGTTGATCTCT
This sequence comes from Lagopus muta, assembly GCF_023343835.1. Classification (NCBI taxonomy): domain Eukaryota; kingdom Metazoa; phylum Chordata; class Aves; order Galliformes; family Phasianidae; genus Lagopus; species Lagopus muta. The sequence goes on from NC_064434.1 coordinate 73,788,344, forward strand.
AAAGCTGTTCAATTCCAAAAAACGTTCTTTATGGCACCTAACATTACTCAGAAGGAAAGCTGACAGAATGGTTTCTCTTGTGGTAGGTTCTTCATTTACTGTGGTATGGTGGATAGCAGCATCCATCCATGTTTTCCTGCCTACCAAAGGGACAATTCAAGTCCTAAGGTTCATCAGAAAACAGTGGAAGCATGTAATGATGTGTGTGGGGGGGGGAGATGTGGATGGAAGAAGGGGAAAACAGTATTTTTAGTGCTTTTATCAATGAGCTCAAAGCAGTAAAGCTTTTTTTTTTTTTTTTAAACATTTCTACCTTTAAGATGCTCTCATGTTTAAAATAACATTTATTTTTTAAAAAATGTTAAGTTGTTCAAAAGAATGTTACGTGTTAGACTTTAAGTCATGGCCCATCTTCCATATCCTTGCTATTGTGAACAACTGTGGTAATACTGTTTAGTGTTTTGTCTTTGCTCTGCTTAAATTAATATAGCTACTTTTAAAAGCTTGATAATTGAGTCCTTTCTTCCAAATTGCAGTTCAGACAAAGGTGGATCATAAATTGTGACGTGTTCTGAAACAGTAGAAGGACTCTAATTGTCCAGGTGCCAGGCGTAATTATTTCCTATGATTTTACCCTTAAGTATGGAGTTAAGCCCATTCTCTATGAAATTTAAACTGTTAAGCTTCTAGAAAAACCATACAATACAAGTTATCAGGGGAGACACAAAGGCCATTGAATCACAAACATGAACATAGTAGAGATTTACAGAAGAGTACTTTGCTCTGATTAATAAACGGTCAAGCCGAGCACTAATTGCAATGCTATCAATTTCATGAAACAATAATTACAGTAGGTTGTCAAAGCTGAGAGGGCACAAAGTTAAGAAAAACAGAAGCAAGTTCAAAGGATGGGGCAAACTCATCAACAGTCGACTTTGATGTTTGATACATTTCCCCATGGGAGTGCTCAAAGAACTGGCATTGCCTTGCTTGAACCTCAGAACTTAGTCAGCTCTGCTTTTTTCCCTCAAGGAAGAGCACTTCAACTTAGCAAGATGAGATGGTTTAAAATAATTGTTTACATTCTAAAACTTACTAACTAGCAACCTTGCTGAGGGTCAAGGCAGCTGTCAGTACCCCAGCTATTTTAGAAATTTGGCTGCTTTGTTGGATTGATGAACAACAATTTCTAGATGCCTGCTCATCTCTGACAGTAGGCAGGGTCTGTGTGTGCACAATTCTAAATCAATAAAACACAGTAACATACAAAAAGCTAAAAACAGACCCTATCCAGGTTATGTATGTAATTCCTATGTATTTTAATACAAGTAAAATAAGAACAGAATTACTAAAAGCTGCCATTTATCATTTCTGATGTTAACTGATCTGCTTTATTCCCATCTGATACTTTGCTCCACAAAAGCAATCATGTGGAGGATTTTGTGGCACAGTATTTTCAGTTTTTCTCTTCTTCTCAATGGATGCAGGGCCAGGCATCTAGCTCCTCTTTAGATGTAACTAAAAGAAAATAATGAACCTAATTGATTTTATGTAAATAAGTTTCTTAAAGAAACAAAAGAATATTATTATTTCTTTCATGGCTTTAGCATTCGCCTCATTCTCATGAAAAAATAATTTTGCTATGCTTCAGTGTGTTAGTGTTTTTATCTATCTGAGGCTTTGTATACATGAGTGTTTGTTTCTGATCACTGATGTGGTTTAATACAAATTCCCTATTGGTCCCTGCTTAGTGCTTGGTGATTCTGTACCTGGTTTTGACAAGCATGAGCTGGTTTCTTCTCAGAGGAAATGAAACCAATTTCAGATCTGTACCAGTGCAGTTTATCCCATTCTCTTTCCTACACAAGGTATTTACATGAACTGGATTATAAAAGGCTTGAAATCTTAAATCTGGTTTATAATCGTTTTCAAGGCAGCTAAAGCAGAAAACACAATGAATTGTGTTTTTATTTTTTTTTTTAAGCTTTGATCTTTTTAAAATTCATTTTCTAAATTACTTTTTCTTGTTAGATGCTTACCTTTTGATTCTTACTGCATTGTCCTACTGCTCAGCTTTGAGGTATTCCCTCTACATGGCAAAGAGCTCTAAAAAGAATTAAGTTGTTGGTTTTGTTTATTAACTTCACAATTGTATACATAAGCATAATAGTTATAATTGTTGTAATTACTATCATTTAAAATTATAGGTGTAGTAAGTGTATTCTTTTAAACTATCCTAAAATAAAATTTACTTTTTATCTGAAATTGGAAGGTGGAAACTGGTGCTTGTTTTCCACCAATTTATACTGGTTGAGAAGTGATGTACATGTTCAGCCTTCTTTGTTAGTGTTAGTTGTGAATTACACACAACTTGAGCAGTCAATTTACCAATGAATGTTTAGTTTCCATGTCTGTGTGAAAGAAGTCCATAAGAAGATGGATCAAGCATTTCTCTTTCCCTATGATTTATAAGAGCAACTGAAAAATGCTTCTTTGTTATCCTCAACACATACCAAATGGAGAATTAATTTAAGCTTATTTAGAAAGTGCAAGGAAGGAGAAAAAGGGGGATGAGCTACCGTTAAGAGAGGATGTGAATTCCCAGTGTCGTGGATTAGAAATGAATCAGCAGCCTTGCCATTTCAAGGCATACGTCTCATGTGATGTATGGCTTCCAGATGATTGGAACTGACTAGTGTTAAAAACATGGTAATGGGCTATTACTGGAGCTTGTTGAAAACGTAAAGTATCAAGTTTAGGAAAGCACTTTTACAACTGTGGTTTTGTTCCAATAATGAAAGAAATGGAAAGCCTCCATTTTGTCTTGACAGAAGACAAGATGGGCGCCTTCTCTCCTTCCTCCCCCATCACTGGATTGGCACAACACCACACAGCGTGCTGGCCCAGCTACACAGTGTCAGTGAAATCCAGCTCTGTGCAATGAGTTTCTCTTTTCCCTGGTTTGCAAGTGGGCATTCTGGATCTTCTGAGAAACATTTATCATCCAGATGTGACTACAAGAACATTTTCCAGTAGACTGTAAGACTTTAAAAATTCCTATTAGCTTCAGCATATTCAGTCAGTGTGCTCCTGTCCAGGTCAGCTTTATGAATCTTCTTTGGGATGTGGTTTTGCTCACTTGTGGGCTTGTGTGACTTAAGGATTTGAGTTTTCTCCAAGATCCTAACACGCAAATATCCACATCAGGAACAGACAATGTCAGTATAAACATGTGTTGGGAATTATTGTGTCATGTGCCTTTTTTTCTGGAATTATACCTCTTAGAAGAATTTTTTCCTATTCCTCCAGCACTGTCCTAGTTTCAGCTGAGACAGTGTTACTAGTTCACCAATTTTTCAGTTGATCCTGTGTGATGGATGTACGTCTGGGGCTGCTCAGCAGGAAATAAATGCAGCTGTTATGGCATGTTGGCAGGGTGAGGGGTTGGGGTGGAGCCAAGAAAATGGGCCTGAAGGGCTTATTCCCCTTCCAAATTGTTTAAGGATTGTTTAGTCTGGAGAAGAGGAGGCTCAGGGGAGACCTCATTGCATTCTACAACTTCGTGAAGGGAGGTTGGGGTGAAGACGGTTTTGGCCTCTTCACCCAGGCAACGAACAGGACTTGGGGAAATGGCCGCAAGTTGTATCAGAGGAGGTTTAGGTTAGACATGAGGAAAAGCTTTTTCTCTCAGAGAGTGGTCAGACAGTGGAATGGCTGCCCAGAGAGTTCCTGGAATTGCCATCCCTGGCAGTGTTCAAGAGGTGTCTGGATGAGGAGCTGCGAGATACGGTTTAGTGCTTGTGGTAGCAGTGGTAATGAGAAGACGGTTGGATTAGATGATCTTATAGGTCATTTCCAGCCTTGTGATTCTATGATTCTATGATTCCATATCATGTGGAATCCTGCAGAAGGCCACAAAGCTGGAGTTGGCCCACTTCTTGGAGACTAACTGGATGTCAGTCAGTGGGTTGTGAGATATTGTGCTGCTACTGGATCATCAGTCAGCAAGAAGTTGTATTGTTGGTGGGTGGGTTAGCCAGTGGCAAATTTCAATGCGGATTTATACAAGGACTGCTCTGAAAGCAGTGCCTTCTAATATATTACGTTGCCCCATGACATCAGAGGTGGATGTTGGTGCTTGGAGGTTGGAACCTTCCCACCAATATTCCATTGCATTTTTTGCCATGCAACAGATGGCAGTGGACAGACAATCTGATAGAATAGTGCCTGACATTGAAGTGTGTATGAAGCAAAGATTTGGAATAGAATTCCTCCATGTGGAAAACATTGTACCCATTGATATTCATCAATGCAGCTGAACGATTGTGGAGACCAAAGAGTAGATGTTAGCACAGCGAGGAATGTGTGGTGTATTTTTCAGCTGTGGTGACAGTGGAAGCCAAGTTATGTTCTGGACCTTCGTGCACAGCTGTCACACCACAGAAATGAAGTGTCTTCATCAGCTCTTCCATGCAAATTAACTAATAGTGGTGACTATGTTGAAAACCATTGTTTCGTAACTGAGATTTTTTTCTATCAAACAGTGTTATTGTGTTCTTCAAGTCTCTTGTAGTTTCTATGGAAATAAATGGGAAGAATTACCTTCAGAGCAATCTACATATATTATTTTGTTATAATTGCTTTTTTTTTTTTTCTCTTCTCCTTTCCTTTCTTACTGAATAGTTTGTAATCTCAACTGACAAACTCTATTTTGCTTCCAGTTCTCCCCCTCATCTCACTGAGTGAAGGAGTAAAAGGCTGTGGTGCTTAGTGGCCTGCCAGGTTAAACCAGAGTGTGCATTTTGATTTGGATGAAATTTTGATTTGGTGTTCCAAAATTACCTGGCAAAAGGGGAAGGCATAGCTTTAGCATATTTGATGGACTGAGTTTGTCTGGTCATATAAAATGAGCAAATGCCAAGCGTGTTTTGAGGTGATGTTAACATAAGAAAATCAAGGTTTTCAAATACATTGCAACAATATATTTAACAGATGATTTAAAAAAAAAATTGTAAAAACAAAATTGCAGTTGGTTTTACAAGGAGATGGGGAACATCCATACTGTTATTTGAGAAAGGATGCCCAACAGTCAGGGTCACTGTACTGTCCGAGTAGGCTCTGGGGCAGTGCTCAATCACTGCAAGTTGACAACTGAAACACCACCCTCCAGAAATTGGCCCTGTTCCTATCCATCTGTAACTTGGAGTGATGGCACTTTCTACTCCATGGTAGGGGAAGAGCTCATGAGTGAGTCTGTATTGGATAGTTTGTTATGCTTCTACCTAGTGTCACTTGTGCACTTGTGACAGAAGGCATACAGCACTCTTTTTCTGAATACATGTGCTTCTGTCTCTGTTTAACGAGCACTTTTACACTGACTTTGCTCACCTTGTCTGTGTATTTAAAATTTATGTACTTCCTGAGTTATAGAATCATCTGGTTTAGAAAACATCTTCAGGGTCAAGTCCAACCACAAGGATCAAATCCAACCACATGCCAAGTGCATTGTCTTTGCTGGTGACAGCTACAGCAACAATTAACCATATTAATCCTGAGGGATACTGTGTGCTTTGAGTAAACTGAGCAGTGTGTTGTCACAGCACCTTTTGTTTAGTTCCCTGGTAACCCTATGCCTCAGTAATGTGCGCTATGAAAGAAAGTACAAACAGGGAAGAATTTCAAAGGACAGTTTGATGCAGTTTGGATGACTTTCACAGGAAAAGCTTCCCTCCCTCAGCATGTTTGCCATGCATTGGTAAGGGAATGTCAAGAAAGTCACTGGGTATTTATTTCTCAACCCCTACGTAAGTTTCACTCCTGAAGGTTTTCAGAAATTGCAAAGTAATTTATAGGTCTTTGAGAAATAACCCTGATTTCTGACTTCAGCTTGTGTCTTCCAGGGAGCAAGTCATTTCTGTTGCATGAGATATTGACATCGTTCATTATTAAATGGTTAGAAGTTCAAAGAATAAGTTTGGATGACTGTGGAATGGCTGGATTTATGCTTGTCATTAGAATAGTTAGAAAATTTTTGACAAGCTTAGATTCTTTTCTTATTAATAATATTTTCATACTACAGCATGGAAATGTCTGCTGGAATAAATCTATGCAGAAAGAATTACTAGGTAAGATAAGGGAAAAAGACAGGGATGAAAGAAGAAAAGCTTTCTGCAGTTCAAAATAAAATAGATATGAAATGAATCACTGAACCTTAAAAATAAAGGTTCACTTGTTGTCCGGTGTTTGTAAGCCTGAATATTCTGTCTTGTGTACTACTGATAACTGTACATCAAACAGTATTAATGACTGTTGATACTTTCAAAATGACTGTAGATACTTTCAATAATGAGAGAAAACCACTACTTTTTAACTGTATACAGAGCAAAAATAGGCAGGTAGTGGAGCAACATATATGATAAGGGGAATTTTTAGCAAATGAGAAAAATATTTAGATTTATTTTCCTTTGGGAATCAAGAGAGTCTTCTCTTTTTCTTTTTTAAAAATAATTGTGGATTGTCACATCTGGCATCTGGAAGACTGTATTCATCTTTGCGTATCTCTGTCCTTGGTAGGCAGAGACATAGATTCACAGAATAAACTTGTTCCCAAATTCAAATTGGTTTTGTTTGCAAAATAAGGATTTTTGCCTCTTAGTTCTGTTTAGGGTTCTTATCTGGGACTTCAGCTTCTCCAGCATCAATGGCTATGGTTATACAAAAGCACCTGGCAACACTGGAAACTCCTGCATCAGAATAAAACAAAACAACTTCATTGCTTTTGGTTATAGAAAACCCTGGAATTGTCTCTTTCCTGTGGCTTTCTAGCCAGAACTTGGTAATTTAAAAGTGATTGCATACATGAAGTCTTCCTGTGTCTCTAGAAGAGACGTGCATTTTTGCTTGGAAGTAGGTAGGTGCCTACAATTCCCTTCACTGTGCACGCTTTTTCATTCATTTCCATTCATTCTTTCTGTTGTCCTAAACCTAGTTTATTCTAGTTGGACATCAAAGTAATAAAGCAGGAGTGAGTCATCCATGCTTTTGATGAGATAAAGACATCTTAACACCAAGTTTTATTTTAATTGCTTTTTATGCTGCACAAGGGAATTCTAAATAGCCAAATGAGCTTTCTGTAGACATCTGTGATTAGTAAAACTGGCTGTTCCCAGAAAATGATAACCCAGAGAAGAATTGCTTTTTGACAATTGAAAAAGGAAAATGTTAGTTTTTTGCCCCTATTGGCTATGTGCCAAATTGTTGTAAATGCTTCAGAACTGATGAAGATGCTTACAGCAGGAAGCAGTAACTAAACATTTTAAAATTTTATTCTAAACTTCTACCTTTAACTTAGAAGTCAAAATACATATTTTAAAAAATTCAAATCCCCTTTTAGCTGTAGGATAGTTGATGAATCTGAGTCTATATGTGACTTGATTGGCTGTTGTATTAATATTATTCCTATATCTTGATAACCTGTCACACAGATGAGTCCTCTGAGTTGGAATGCAAAGAAATAAAGGAACTTTTCCAAGGCCTTTCAGGAATGGTACAATGAAGCAAGGAATGGATCATCTTACTAATGAAAGTCAGTCAGGTACAATCATCACAACCTTATCTGCTGACATTGCTATTTTTAAAATAGTGTCAGATCTTTTCCTGACACTATTCTGGGATAATCAGGTGATTTCAAGGGTGTAACACTTCCTGATTTAATTTACTTGTCTCTAGCCAAGCAATGAACTGAAAAATAAGCAAACTACCTGTGAGATGTTAGCAGATTTCTGACAAAATTGTACAGCTTCCTGGCACAACTCCTGAGGAAAATTTTCAGTGTAATTATTCATAGGGAAAAGTCAGTTCTACAGTCTTCAAAGTACTCGCTTTCTCACATAGTGATGAAGGTGTCTTTGGATGTGGGTGCTTGCTAGACCTTTTTCACATCTTGAAGTATAAGGACTTTCTGGATGTCCTTGATTCTTTCCTTTTAGGAAGTACAAATGACATAAGCATCATGGTTTTTTTTGCTAATGATGTACAAATGTGTACACCTTGACGTCTGCCTAGCCATAGTTGCATACAGCCCCCTATGATATGAATTGTCATTTAAATAGTTTTGTCTTAGATTCCAGAATAGTTGCAATAATTAACCTCTGAAAAAATGTCATCTTTACTACAGAATTGTGCTTTAGAGAATATTTATCTTTTAGGGAAAAAGATTCTTCACTGGAGACAGCAGACATTACTCTTTCATGTCCATGAATGATGAGCAATGCTTAACCTCAAAATGTCTGTGAATCAGCCTCTCATAAGAAGGCATTACATTTCCTGACTGGAGTCACATTTTTATTTTTTTTTTTTAATTCTTTCTCTCTGTCCCTTTCCCATTCCTCTACCCTTTTCAATGTGCAAATATCCATGCGGAACCACTGCATTCATACCACTCCTGCCTTTCCTCCATCTGCGTGCCCTTCGGAGCCCGCGTTTCGGAGAAAAGAAATATACAAACCGTTTATTCATTCATTCAGCTCTTTCCTGCCTCTTCCTTGTTTGCAGAGCGAGCAGGAAGCTATTTGTGCCTGGTGACTCACCATCAGATTTTACGAGGGGATTATGCTGAACATCTCTGATTCACACACTCACAGCTTTGTTGGAGGTCAGTGCCTTGGCAGCGCTCCCCTCAAATACCCTGTGAGTACTGAGCTGTTGATCTCAAGAGCTTGAAGTCATTTCTGCCTTCCATGATAGCTGCTGCAGAGCAGCTACCAGTGTGAAAAATTCTGTTTCTTTAGTGAAAATTTATACCAGGCACCCAGACACTGTCCAGATAAAGTTCCTGCAGGCCTCCTCCTTTCCCCTGTATTCTGAAGTGTGCATCTTCTTTTGCTTTCCTTAATTCAGAGATCAGTGGAGGTAAACACACAAAATCTGATTAGATGTTGGTTGTGGCCTTTCCTTTTGTACCTCCTCTCTTACTCCATAGCTGCTTCCTGGTCCTTTAGCTCTCTCTCCTAGAATTTTCTGCTGCTTTCCTTGAGGATGTGAATCTTCAGGATCCCAGCCTGGTAGCCTGTGACTCAAGCAGCTATCAGCTCTGAGAAGTTAAGGAGATTTCTGTGAATTTCAGTCAAGCTGCTGCAGCATGCTAACTGGTGGTTTGCCTTTTACTTTTTTGTATTTCTCTAACCCTCTCTGTGTGTTTTTGAGCGCATACCTGTGATGGAACTCTGATAATGTATGTATTCAGCAGCGTATTGAGAGGTCCAAGAGACAGTCCTATGAGCAGTAATAGCTATGAGCCGCCTAGTTAACTTTGCTTTCTAACTTTGCTTTCTTCCACCATACTGATGATACAGTACTTTATTTCTTGCAAAATGAGATGTAGTACAGGTTGTATGCAATACCTTGAAAATGGGAAGGTTAGTTGATGGTTTACCAGTGATACAAAATGTGAAAAATTGTCGTGGATTTGCAACTATTTTTGTGTTGTAGTCATTTTTAGATTAAAAAAAAAAAAAAAAAAAAAAAAAAGTTACTTCTCGAATGCATAGAAAAACCTTGGAAAAGTTGAAATAAATTCTTCAGTAATGAATTGCTAATGAATTCAGTAATGATTTTGCTATTGGATACTGCCAGCCAACCCCGCTCCATCTAGATTCCCCTGTATTGCTCCATTCCTGCAGAACTTCTACACAGAGCAATTCTGCCTCCCATGAAAACACCAGGCCCTTGTGAATCTCACCCTTCCTGTACAGTCTTAATTCATATAGATTTGTGTTTCTGTTTTAAGCTGTCTGCATCTTCCTATCCCAAACATATAAATTGTTCCTTATGTCTCTGGTCACATCTGTTTTACAGACTCGTGGGAAATTTTTTGGTTCTGGTTCTTCTCCCTGTTTTGCCCAATAATTCTCCTGCTGTTTACTATTCATTTTGTTTCCTCTCTTTGCAGACAGAAGTCTCCTGAGCTACAGGTGTGCCTGGTGCCAGTAACTTAAAGTTGGAGTTGCTTTCCTTGCACTTTCTGTTTGGGCATTCTTTCATTACTGATTCCTATTTCTGCTATGAATTCATCTGAAACTTGTAGAAATCTCATGTCTTTGAGACTTTCAGCTGCTTTACTTTTTTTGAGTGTTTTCCTTGAAAACAAGGAAGGAGGCAACTATCTATAGAGAGGAAATTTCTTCTTTTTGCATGGTTGTGATTTCATTGTAGCTGATTTAAAAAAAAAAAAAAAAAAAAAGAAAAGGCTTAGCTGGTATTAAATTTGTTCATTTGAGATAGAGAGGAAAGTTATAAGGAGATTTCAGGAGATTGAGATGATGCAATACACAGAAGACACGTGGCTCAGTAGTTTTGTCAAGTGGAAGGAGGCTGGGGAAATGGGTGTGCCTAGGGAACATACCTGGACATTTGCTTTTGGAAACAACTCTGATCTCACTGGGCCTTTTTCTGAAGCAGTGAAGCACCCCTGTACTCCTTCAGCTTTGCAGAAAGATGATGTGTTTAAAAATGCTTCAAACAGAAGAAAACTAAGAAGATAAAAAGGATAAAAGTGTTTGTTTATTTTAAAACATAAATTGTACTGGAAGAAAAACTCCTATAATATAGAGAACATAGAATATAGTTTATTAAAAGATATTTAAAAGTAAGTACAGTGTGTAAGATTCTCCTTCAGTTAAAGGAGACAGGATTGAATGCTTTCATCTTTCTGGGGCCTTCAACCCTCTTGACATCTGCTGGAAAGGTAGCATGGTAAGATGTAGGCAATCAAGGAGGCTCCCGGAACAAACTGAGGTTAACTTCCTGAGCCAGATGATAGACAGCCCTAACAAGAAGATGCAGTGATGGACCTGTTGATATCCAGTATGAGTGAACTGATTGATGACATCAGTATTAGAGGCTTCCTGGGCTGTAGTGATCATGCAGTGATGAAGTATCTCTCAACACTCCTGAGGGATATCAGACAAGCAAAGAGTAAAATCAAGAAACTTTACTTTAGGAAAGCTAAATCCCATCTCTTCAGGGAGTTAGTCAGCAGAGCTGTCAGGTTTTTAAGGAAACTTTCCCTAGGGCATATGATATCTCCATCCCCAGGTGTAGGAAGTCAGAGAAAGAAGGCAAGAGTCTGGCATGGCTGAAACTCAAACTGCTGATCAAACTGGAGAGACCAAGAAGATGCACAGGCTGTTGAAGCAGGGACAGATAATTTGGGAGGAGTATAAGAATGCTGCTAGGCTGTGTAGGGATGGGTCAGGAAGACCAATGCACAGCTGAAACTGGATTTGGCAAGGGGCATGAAGAAGAACATAGCTTCTTTAGGTATATCAACAGGAAAAAGAAAGTCCAAGAAGGTGTACTGTCTAAGTGAGCAATACAGAAGGTTGTTGAGAACAGAAAAAGACTGAAGTACTCCACAACCTTTTTTGCCCCAGACTTCACTGGCAACTGTTCTTTATGCTTCCTTATAGGGAATGGTTAAGAAGTGGGCAACGGTACAACAATGCCCTCGGACTGTATGGGAAGATCAGGTTAGCGACCACCTGGAGAACCTGAACATCTTTCTGTAAATCTGTGTGTCCCAATGAGATGCATCCCAGAGTCCTGAGGGAACTGGCTGATGTAGTTGCCAAGTCATTTTCAATGGTATTTAAAAAGTCATGGTGGTGTTGGTCAGGTGAAGTCCCTTGTGACTGAAAAAAAAGGCAATATAGCACCCATTTTTAGGAAGATGACCCAGAACTAGATAACTTTTAAAGGCCCCTTCTAACTCAAACAATTCTTTGATTCTATTTCTTAACAGAAAGTCTTCAGCTATCTCACTTCAGTGGCTTATGCTCTGGTTTCTAAAGGAGAATGTTCAAATCTTTGGAATAATGAAATGTGTTCAGGTCACTGGGCAAGAAAATCTTTATTTTGGCTGAATGTACAAAGTGGACTTCAGTACTAATTCTTCAATACAGGATTAAAATCATATAATTACTGCCTTAGACAACTGTAGAAACAAAATCTATTACAAAAATAGTTTGCTTAGCCTGGAAAGAGGTAGTAATTAAGGTTTGTTGACTTATCATGGTCACCATTTAAAATATTCAGCTGCCTGTCAAAAGGGAGTAAAGCCTGAGAAAGCCCCCCCCCTTTTTTTTTTTTACTTGGAGGAAAAAGATAGTGTGTTTACAATCTCACTTTCTGAGACTGGCCTTGTATCACTGTAGTTATTGATATAGGTAGTAAAGATCTTTATTAATTTTATTGGGATTTACTGAAGCCAAACTCCAATTAATGAGTATTTTTCATCTTCCCTCTTCTCTTTTTTTTTTTTCTTTTTCTTTTTTCCCCTCCAAGATGTTTTATCTGTAGAAGCCAGTTTCTGAGACAATCCTTAGGTTGTTACATTTTTGCATGTACTTCTCCACTAGCTTTGTTCAGGATCGCTGAGCACCTCATTGTTTTCATTAATTCATGGATAATTTGCTTCAAAAACAAATGGTTTTTTTTAAAGGCAGTGTGCAGTATTTGGCTTCCATGTTTTTTTCTGTATTATCTGTTTATATGAGGTTTTTAGTGCAATGGAGAAGTTTACTATCTTAATATCTTCTAATTCTAAAGAAGAATCCTGTTTTTTTTTCTTTTTATAGTTATAGCCAAATTATTATTTTAAGGCAGCAATCATGTCAAAAAGGTTTATTTTATTCTAATTACTTCTTATATGTTCTCATCCACCTGATTTTGAAAGCCTAACAAGCAGAATGTGATTTTTCAATTATCTTAAATGTCTGACATTTACTTCTGTGTTACTGACCTTGAGTCTGATACTACAGTGAGGACTGTTTTACAGCTACTTAAGAGGATTTTAGGAATTTCAAATATATGCTTCTAATTATTTAAACTGGAGAACAGGGTTAAACTTGATGCCCTTTTTCTATATAATAATACTATTTTTGTGTTACTGATGTACTGTATGAAATGCATTGGTATTTGAAATGTTGATTTCCTGCAGCTTACTTAATTATATATATTTTTGTAAGCAAATAAAGAAACAAATAGGCTTCAAGTATGAAAAACTCTCTGTGAAGGACATATTGGAAGATTATTATCTTTCTATTAAGAAAAAAAAAAACAGTAGTAGTGAAATTGTATTGAAAATGAAACTATATTTTTGTAGAGGTTTTTTTGTTTGTTTTGTTTTGCTTTGTTTGTTTTAATGGAAGACCTGCTTTTTCTTAGAGATGGAAACAACAAAATACAAATCTAAATAAAAGACTTCTGCCTTTATCCCATCATCCCTTAGAGTTTGCTCTTTGGAAACATACATGCAAACTTGCTTTGTATGTTCAAATTTCAAACTAGTTTTTTTTAAATCTTCTAATCCTTAAAAAAAACAAAAACAAAAACAAAAACAAAACATGTTATATGCTTAGAACTGATTCAGGAATATAATTAAGCACCTTTGTGAAATGGCTGTTTAGAGCAATAGTGTATACCTCACTACTTGGTATAGTAGTATATACCATATATATGTATATGGTATATATATACACGTATATATATGTGTGTGTGTGTGTATATATATGTATATATGTATATATATATGTAGTGTATATATATATGGTGTATATATATATACATACGGTATATATATATATATGGTATATATGTAGTATATACCTCCTACTTGGAGTCACTGTGAAGTTGCAAGTTCAGAGGACACACAGTTGAATTGCTGTTGACAGCACATGCTCTGGATGGTACCTGCATGGAATATAAGTCACTTTTTCACTGTAATCTCTTTTAAAAACAAATAAATATAGAATGTATTTCTTTAATAAAATATTTGTTTGTATTCCAGCAGGATGAAACAATTGTATCTATTTGTTTTCCCGTACCCTTCTGAAAGCTGTTGCAATGCAGGATTAGGTTTTGTACTTGTAGGATTTATTAGGTATACAATTATCCTGTTATGTTGTATAAAGAACAGTTATAAAGTTACACGGCTTTGTGGGTAGTATGAGATAATGATCACGAATAATAAAGATGAAGGGAGAAAGTTGTGACTGCACAAGAGTATTGTGTTTTAATCAAAGCATCTTTTGTTGATGATGTTTTATTGAATTATTCTAATTGTTTTATTATGGGATTTGAGATAAATACAGTGTAGAGATTAGTCTTCGCCAGCCTTAAAATCGTTCTCCTTTCTGAGGAGTCAATTGGTAAAGGACAAGTGCTTGTGTTCTTCTCCTTCACTACTTGTGCCGTATGTTTGTGCTCATCTTCATCAGTTCCCTGTTTCAGAGGCACACTGATTTGCACTGGGGATACTTAGCAGTGCTTACCATTCAAATGTAGCATTAAAGCCCTTTGCTATGCAAACTTCCCAACACAACAGGTGTAAGGCTTCTGTACTCAGAACAGCACTGCTTGTATTTTCAAGCAGACCCAGCTGAAATTTCCCTCCAAATTTATCTCATCCACTCCTGGCCAGAATAAAGAGCATAGGCTGGGGGACTAGAAAGTGTAGGAATTGCTGAGTTGTATGCTTGCCAAGAAGCCCCCAGAAGAGCTTGGGCTTGGTTGGCCTTGACTGAAGATGCTGAGAGAGCTCAATAGGAGAACCCTGGTCTCACCTTGCTGTGAGGTGGCACAGGCAGGAATGCTGGAAGAAAATGGCCTTGCTTGTACTTGTAGCATATAGTGGGGGAGGGGAGGGGGGGGAAGTTGAAAAGCATGTAAACAGAAAGAAAAAAAAAAAACAACTTTCCATTTTGTGCATCCTGTTGGCACATATCTGATAGAAAATGGGAAAATCAATTCAGAAAATAAGCTGTCAAATTCCATCTGACCTATGCTGAAAACATCTATTTCAGTTTTGTAATTTAGCTTTTACTAGGCCTTTTTTGTAGCATCTGAATGTAGAATGTCATGATGTCTACCTACTTTGCCACGTTTTGAGTCCAGGAGGTACTGGATATTCTCCAGAGTAGAAATTTGCAATAGCCAAAATGTAGTCTCTGAGTCTTTGAAAGCAGCAGAAGTCAAGTGTAATAGCAACCAATAGTCGAAATGTTTGTATTGACAAATCAGATATTGAGAAGAGAGATTGAGTTGTCCTTTTTCTATAACTCTACAAATATTGCTCTTTTTGAAGCACAAGCATTTATACCTGTTTTATCTACAAAAAAAAGATATTGGCATAGAGTATTTTAAAGAAGGGTGTTCTGAAGTCTATCAGGTTCTGAAAACTGTTTTTCATTTGCATTTCCAATTCTTATTCCAATTAAATAGATCGTATGACTCTTCAGACATTGTCCTAAAGTTTGCAGTGTGATTATTTCTCCATATATAGCATGTTCTTGCCTTGTTTTTTGGAAGCTTTTTTAATATCTGAAGGTTACTCTTTAGGTCATAGCTTTTATAGGTTTAGCATAAGCCTTTAATCTCACTTTAATGATTTTTGGTTGTAACTTACTTTCATAATTATTACTAATAAATCTACCACATAACAAAGTACAGAACATCCTGTAGTATCAGAATTCTTTATCTTATTTGTTTATATCGAATTAGTAGAAAAAATACTGCCCATCTCTTCTTATTTCCCGAAAAAGAACCTTCCAAGACACTGTAATAGCTTTGTGTCTTCCTAGCCACACAGACAAAGAGGGATGTAGAAGAGCATTCAGATTTTGCTGACAGCATCTTAGTCAGGGAAACGGCATCAGTTGTGTGGGAAAAGTTTGCTGATTTTTATTGTTTCCTGGGGTTAATTTAGAATAAGGATTATACTAAAACAGTAAGAAGAATAGATCTTAAAAATTGTGTTTTATCACCTTCTATAAAATCAGTGATACGATTTGACTATATAGGGCTTGTATAGTGTGTACTTATGTCTTAATAACAGAAGGCATCTGCTGAACTAATATGCTCAGCAATTTAGAGGGTTGCATATATTGTGAACTGATGGACATTCTCCATTTACCGCAAAGCTATTTGAATTTCTTGCATGTTACATTTCGTAGCAAAGTATTTGTTCTTTAGGCATTTTGCTGTACTATTTTCAATGTTTTGGTTTCATCTGGGACAGAGCTGATTTTTTATTTTTTTTCATAGTGTCAGGTACGGTGCTTTATTTTGGCTTTGGGAGAAAAGTAATACTGATAAAAAAGTGATATTTTAGCTGTTACTGAGTGGTGCTGTACAAAGCCAAGAGCATTTCAGATTTTCAGCTTCTCACACTGTCCTGTCGGGGGGGCACACTGGGGGCACACAGATTTGGGAGGGGGCAGAACCAAGACAGCTGACCTGAACTGGCCAAAGGTTCATTCTGCACCATATGGCATCATGTAAAATAACTTCATGAAACTGAGGGTAGTTGTCCAGTGGGGAACTGCTACTGATTGGTTGGGCATTGGTTAGTAGGTGGTAAACTGGTTTGTGCATAACTTGTTTGATAAATATATGTATTATTTTCATTACTGTTATTTCTCTCTTCCCTTTCTGTCTTAGTGTATGTTTTTTTCCTTGACCTGTGAGTTCTTTTTTTTCATCCCAGTTCTGTCCCCCATTCCACTGGGAGAATGGGGAAGTGAGAAAAAGGTTGGGTGGTGCTGAGCTGTCAATTGGGCTAAACCACAACATGCAGGAAAATAAATGTACTCAAATTTTCTAACCATTCTTTGTTACCATCTCTTGTTACTTCCTTTGTACTCTCAGGATCTTACTTCCAATGTAATTCTTCTAGCAGATAGAAGAAACTTGTGGTCTGTGCCTCTGGTATCTCCATTGTCTTTTCATCCCTCAGCAACAATGTTTTGTTAAATGAGCTCTTTGTCTTCCTTCCCTGAGAGACAGTTAATTGTTGTCCTAGCCCATGTATTTCCTATTTTGAGCTTCTGGCCTTCCCTTTCCACAAGCCTGCCGCTCTATAAAGTGTCTTGTGAAATGCAACTTTGAGGAGAAAGCAATGCTTCCACTGTTTGATACCTCATCTTTGTGATTTCTAGAATAGGGGAAATGAGTACCATTGCTTTTCAACTTCTTCCCAACTGAATTTTATATGTTGTTTTTTCTATAATGCGCTCTGTTGCATCCTTTTTAGAAATGCCTGTATTTTTCTGGCTTGAACCTGTAACCATGAGGTCCCTGGAGGGTTTTTGACTGATGCCTGACTCTTGTAAGCACACAGACACTGACTGTGTTTTAGCTGGTGGTATGATTTAATAAGAAAGCAGCACTGATGCTGAGCTCAGTACCGGTTTATGGTCAGGCAGCAGAGCAAGATGTGAAGTCTTAGGAATGTGTTTATCTTTCTTGTATGACTCAGAAAATTACCACAGAATCATAGAATGGCTTGGGGCTGGAAGGGTCGTTAACTATCATCTAGTTCCAACCCCCCTGCTGTGAGTAGGTTGGCACCCATTAGATCAGGCTAAGAAGAGAAAAGAAAAAGAAGTTTGTCTTACCAATAATTCTCAAGTCCATATATCTGCAAAATCTTTCCGATTTTGCAATAACTTACGTTGTTACGTCTTCTAGTGAGTTTTCTTCACTTTAGAATGTGCAGATGTGAAATCACTCTCCATTCTGAAGTGCTACTATTTCTTTTTATTTTTTCTTCTTATACGTTTAATGGAGGAGGGGAGAATCTTTGACATTTCACAACTGCATCTGTCAGAAGAAAATAGTGTGAAAGCTCCAAGGCCTCAAAGCTAGGGCCTTTGGAGCCTATATACATCACAGTGAGGGAAATCATAATGAACTCTAGACAAACACATTACGTCAATAGTTGCCAGATGAAGACAGCTAATGCAACTAATATGAAGGCCATGAGTTCTATTTATAAGGTTGTCACTAACCTCATTGTGTGCACTGCAAAATGGCCAGTTATTGACAGCTTAAATTACCTTATATAGTGAGACTGTATCCTGCAGGCTCTGAAACTGCAGCTTTCTTTCACCCACCTCTTAAATTCTTTCTTTGCTCTCAAGAAACAAGGACTGTTCTCATATTTTTAATCCCAGGTAGTATATGCAGTAGGCATCTGCAGCACCACATTGCATGCCAGTAGGGAGAAAGAATGACACTTCTAAGGGGAATAAAACCAGACCCTGTGCTACTGCCTCTCTGCTGATCCATCTCCCCATTGCTTATAATGGTTTGTGTTGAGGTGCCATGAAGCTGTTCCAACTTCATTTCTCTCTGGCAGGTTTTATTACATTGTATGTAGTATTTGAAGATTTGTTATTTTTTTTCTACAAGTGATGATATAGCTGGCATAATTAATTAATTAATTAACACCAATTCATTAAAGGGTTAGTAGCTATTCAGCAGGCATTCATTCAGGGGAGATTCAGGTTGGATATTAGAAAATGGTGTGTTTCAGAAAGAGTGGTCAGGTGCTGGAATGCGCTGCCCAGAGAGGTGGTGGAGTCACCAGCCCTGGAGGCATTCAAGGAACCTTTATGTGTTGCTTTGAGGGACATGGTTTAGTGAGAACTATTGGTGATTGGTGGATCATTGGGCTGGACGATCTTGTAGGTCTTTTCTATCCTTGGTGATTCTATGATAGACTACCTGTTATACCATCAGTTCTGACTTTGTTCCTTACTCCCTTGATTTATTCCTAACCTAATGGCAAAAGGTGAGGAAATGATAGTATGGAAAAATAGGTTGTGCAGGAGCATCTGCTTCCCCCAGCTATTGTTTGGTTCATGGAATATGAAGCCATAACTATTTGATTTGCAGTATCAGTGGCTGTTTACAGAATTTTACTGTGTTGAGAAGCGGAGTCCTTGGCAGGTGGCATCTCCTTTTTGCCACTGATGCATTAAGAATATTCAAAGAGGGAGGGGTGCCAACATAACCATTTTCTGCAAGGTGGAAAATAGGTCTGAAACTTTTCATTTAGGAGAGAAAGAGGGGAAAAGAGAAAAAAGAAATAAGTAGTTGACAGGTACAGATCACAGTTGTTCCTGACCTCCTTTGGCAGGGACTCAGTTGGAGACTGAATACTGCTGTGAAAATCAGCCTTGCAGCACCTGTAGGTCACAGAAAGGAATGTTCATGGCAGCACTGAAGACCGAATGTCACATTTGCATTACATATTTGCTCAGAACAGAGCTCCCTCACAGGAAATACATTAGCCCTATTTCTTTGCTTGATGCTCTGCTAATGAAAAAGAGTGAGTGACAAGGGAAGTTCATGCATTGATTTAGGAGGAAAGACTTTTAAAAATTGCACAGCAATTCAAAATGATGCTCAGATGATAAATGCATGGTTTATTCTCATCCACCCCCATGTAAGAGGTGATATTAAGCATCTGCCCATATGAAATGACAGTAGTCACTCTGCTATTCTGTGCTTTTACAGCAGGAAAACAGGTATTTTTTCAACAAAGAGCTTAAAAGCCATGCAGACAAATGTTAGCACAGCATTGAGCCTTCATGCCGATGACAAATAAATAGCCTAAATGCAGATGCAAACCATGGTTTGAAATTAAGATTAAGGAAATTAAGAGAAAATTGTTAATCTTAATACTTCTAATAAATACTTGGCAGAAATAAGATACCGCTAGTGACTGTTACCTACCTTCCTACCTCAACTTCAAGCCAAACTGATGCTGTTCATGCAATCATTCTTATTTTGAAATAAAATATTAATAATTTTTATATGTATCAGCATTTAAGTCTTAAATTCATTGCTATTACTGAATGAGGTTGAAGTATAGTAGGGGATTGCTGTGTAAAAAGCAATAAAGGATGTGCAAAGGAAATGTAACTTGTGTTCCTCAGTTTAATTTTCTCTACTATAAGCATTGCTCGCTGTCCAGAGATCACAGGTGTTTGGCCCTTTCCTCCTGAGTCAGAATTGAAAATCCATTGTTTGAAAAACTAGTATCAGCCAAATCCTTGTGAAAATTGAGATTTTTTTTTTTTTTTTTTTTTGAACAAAGCATGCTGCCAGATATACTTTTAATTAACTGTGCTCCTAGTACAGCTTAATTACATTTACTTTTTGGACATTTATTCTTTTTGGAAAATAGCATTTTAATGGAAAGTCATATTCTTTGGCCTCTGAGGAGCTGATTTTTTTTTGGATTGAACTTGATTGGTTACACTTTGAAAATAGGTCAGTAACTAATAGCATTTGTATAAGGACTAAAAAGCACTTTATCAGCACTCATTAGCCATTGTGGTTATAAGGTCTCACTGTTAAAACAAACTTGATACTTTCAAGCAATAATAGGCAACTCCACAGTTCTAAAATATTACATATTCATAACATAAACCGAAGATTGATTAAAACAACAGTTACATGAGTTGCTAGGGGCCAAAATGTTCAGTCATCTGGATATGATCCAGTTTAGTTCATTATAAAGGGACAGATGCATCCAGTTTCTCTTCCTGCTGTACACAATTAATATATTGTTATTCTTCAGTGTGTTATCATAATCAGTTGGCATTTAGCCTGCCATCAACGCAAATCTTGGCGTAATGAAACCTAACAAGAGATTTTCATGCAGATAAGGAAAATTGTATACATAGCAATCAATTTGAACACCATCACTGATTTAAAACGAGCTGAACATCAAGCATTTATCATGAAAGTTCCTTAGCATTTGTTTACACGTGTTTATTACAGATGTTTACATGGTGGGTCCTGATTAGCACCGTGTAGAGGTGGTGAGACCTTGGGGTTTTTTATTTTTTTCTTAATGCTTCCAAGTAGTGGCCATGGTTTGATTTTGAAAAGGAAAGAACTGTGCTCAGAATCAGTGTTGCATGCATGTAAAATACATTTTGATGAGTGAAAACTGATGAATGTAACAAGCAAATACATATTTTGGAGGGCTGCGTGCTTTGTTCCCGAGGCTGTCATTTAATGTATAGGTGAGCAGCAAGGGAGCAGGCCTGCAGAGCCTGGTTGAAGGGAACGTGAGAGATTCAGGAACATTCTCAGTGTCAGCTGAGCATTTGCAATTAGCTTTCCAAGAATCACCTTTCACATGCTGTGAAATACATTTGAAATAGCTCTGACTTCTGATTAGTTTTCAGTGTGGGATGCTTGTTAGAAAATAAACTTACCCTGATTGGAATGACAGGACAGAATTTGATAGAGAACGATGGTCTGCAAACTACTGTCAGTTATTATCATATCCTTGAAAACAACTTTTCCAGTTAGTGGAATCAATTGCTAATTCATGTTCCATCTGGATGCTTATGTAGTTACTTCAGATACTGAAAAAATTGCCCTTTTTTAGTAGTGCTTTTGTGGAGATGGCAATGAGGCATAGGCATGGTCTAAAGCGAACCCAAAGTTATCTCATCGTTGTAAACTGTGTCCTTTCTTGCTTCTCTGACCTTAAAACCTGTGTGCTCAGTGTGTGCTGCCCACTGTGCCGCTGAACTACTCCTTGTTCAATCCTGGGGCTGGTTGCACTGTCCCTTTGTGATGCTGATGTGCAAGGTTCATGGTCTTCCACCTGGCTGTGGGTACACCTCCAGCTATGTGTTTGCATTTAGCAGGGCAGGAATAGCCTCTCACCATCCCACCATGCCACTTGCATGCTGGCAACAGACCAAGACTAGCTGCTATGAGCAGATTTGTAGCTGTTAGTATTTTTAATATTTTGGTCTTTGTTTCCTTTTTTTTAAAAAACACTTAAAATATTATTGTTGTAAGATAGTCCAGACTGCTGCAGGAGAGAAATTGAGAGTTTAATAACTTTCAAAAATACTTAGAAAAAGCCTCTGTTGGGTATATTGCCTTATTTGTTCTTATGTGTACTCAATAAATAAATAAATAAATAATAAAAAAAAAACCCAACAAGCAAATAAACAAAAAAAAAAAAAACAAAAAAAAAAAAACAAAAAAAACAAGAAAAAACCCACAACAGTGTTCATCCTTGCAGAGTTCGTTTTTCTTTCTTAAGACATGGCGTTCAAAATACCACAGGCCAAAATGTGAGTTTTCCACTATTTTCAGTGGTGTAATTAGAGAAAGTAGAGTTATTCAGAAAATAAAGTTTACCTGGCCAGGCTGTGTTCATTGTACTCATTGACTGCTTTTTGTGTCCTACAACTTCTCACATTGCAAAGAAGCATTAGATGAACTTTGTGAAAATTCTGGGGAAAGTGCTGCTGTGGTGGAAAGGACAGTATATGCTGGTGTACATTGAAAAGAAAAACAACAACAAATCTTTTGGAGTCATCGCATGAATTTCATATATTTTAAGGGAGAGAATAGAGAGTGAAAAATTCTCCACATTTTTTACAATGTTTTGTTTGTTTTGATTTTATAATTAACTGAAGTCTAATCCTGTTCAAGAGATGTTACCCTGGAGGGGAAAATCTAGTTACTTGATTGTCTATTTTGTCTTGGCAAAGCCAGGCTGGTACTTTTTCTTATATTCAGAGTTAGGAATGGTGAAAAACAAGTCATTTAAATGATGCAAGTAGATGTCTTTATCTGAACACCTTATGAGAAAAGAATATTCTAAAACTATTGGTTCTTGAAGACTCTATGTGAAATAAGATCTTTTAAAAGATCCCAAATGACCATATCATTTTTTTTAACATTTTTTTTAACATTTTATTTGAACGTAATTGCCCTAATTAAGTGTAAATTTTAGAAATTTGTATTGCGTAATTCATTGGCGTGTTGTAATAAAGCGGACAATTTTTAATACTGCATTAAAAATACTACAGCAAACACTGAGATGCTGTCTCTGCAGATAAAATACTTCTCAACAAGGGCATATTATGAGTGCATATCCATAGCCGCAGAGTCAGGTTAAGATGTCTGACTTTCCTATGTGCCTGCCTAATCCTGTGCTGCTCTGTCCTTAATGCCAGCACTGCTGGGTCTGTAGCCAAGGGGTGATTGGCTGGAGGAGAAAGACCTGACTTGAAAATAAAGTATTCCCCAACTCCTATTCTCTTGTGCTGAAAAGACAGCAGGGATGCAAGAAGCAGGAACAGTAAGAAGTCTGGTGTAGGATCTGCTACAGAGTTGCTGAGCATCTGCACAAAGTCCAATCATGTTTGAAAATATGTAGTTTTATCCTTTTGAAAGAGAATTAATAGGAAAGTATTTATAGGAATGGGAAGTAATAGGAAAGTATTTATTTAGAGGAACATACATATTAAAAATGGTTGTTATTGACTGGAATGTCTTTTTCTAAGCATGTTTGTTTTAAATTTCACAGAAGTCTCCACGGTGATAAAATATTCCCATATTTTTGTCAGTTAAAAAATGATTTCCGCTGTTCAATAATTCTGGATAAGAATATTTAGTTCTAGAAAAATTGTGTGATGACATTTGCTACTCATCCAATTTTAATAAATTTGTATTTGACTTGGCTAAGTCCTTACTTCAGTCTTTATAACAGATTTTTTGAGAAGGCAGGACAGAAGATTAAGTATTTGGAAGGCTCATGCAGTTTCTTGAATCAACAGAATTTACTTGTAAAGGACAAAAGATGTAAGATGTGGTTGCAAACAATTTCCGGAAAACAGTCAGAAAATTATATTCATTTAAGTTGAGCTTTTCTCTTTAAATGTGAAAAGAAAATCAATTTGATAACATTTAAGATCTACACAGTTCCATGGAAAGTGTAAAACCTCACCTGAAACAAACCTCTGAAGTTTTATTCTGTGTCTGATTAAAAACATATTTGGGACTCCCATGGTTTCAAAGTGATTTGTGAAAGGCCAGCCACTGTGTTCTGATAACATGTTCACTTTAGTCATAACTTTATTTTAACTTCTAATTTGAAATAAAGATTCTTCTGCCAGAAAATACTGAAAACTGAAAATGCCAAAATGAGATTCTTCAAAATGTAGACCTCTACCATCCCTTTTCACTCTGAGCAGAAATGTATCTTCTCAAATTTGTCAAATGTTTTGTTGAATCAGCATTTCTGCAACATTTCTTGGAGTGTGGAGGTAGCACGAAAGAATGATTCAGTATTTTTTTTTATTTAGTAATTAGCCCTGGTGAAATTTGAGTAAAAGTACATAAAATGATTATCACAAAACAAAAATTAACAAAGACTCTGAATCTTGAAGAGTTTGAAAGCTACAAAACCTTCAAAAGAACTGCAGATGAACTAACTAAACAAAGTGCATTACAGCTGTTATAAAATAAATTCTTGCTAGATGATGATAGTATGAAACAAGATTTTTCGAACTTTCCTTAATAGTATGTTTTAAAGAGCAATGAAAGTTAAAATTGTGTTTTAAATAAGGAATTATTAGTTTTTATTATTTCTTTGTCTTATTATCTTTTGTGTTTTTGTCTTTTTTAGATCTTGATCGTTATGGCAAAATCTTTCAGTGGTGTGTGGTATATCCAGCTACAGGCCGGATGATCTACAGTCATCTGAAACATGATATATACATTTCCTCTTCCTTGTTCATGGTGAGTTTTGTTCTTGTATTGCATAGTCGATAAATACCTTTTTTATTTACTTCAGAGAAGGAACTAAAATCTTACAATAAACTGCATTGGATGGTGCTCACACTGTTTTTATTTGGATTAGCCTAGCATTGTTAATTTAACTTATGCATAGAAATCAGTTCTTAAGCTGTTCAAGGATTTTTATAAAATCAACTTGCAAAAATTGCCTCTCTCTTTAGATGACTTTGGAGCTATGCAAATCTTTATACACACCTTGAATTGCTGTTTCTCCTTTCAGATTGAAAGCATTTTTATCTCAGTGTTTAATATTTTAGGTCAAAATAGATTCAAGCCAAATGCTTTTTTTTTAGTATCAGACATATCACAATGTATTTTTTGTATTTAAGGGGAAAAAGAAAAGCAACATTGTTAGAAATATAATTAAAAACATAGGAAAAATATGTTGGAGAAAATATTTAGAGGAGTTTTCACTTTTGTCTTTGTATTGTCTATACTTTATGCCTACAATTATTCCGCTTGTAGTATCCATGAGTAGTGTTAATAATGTTAAAAACAAGGCTTTGCATCGTACAAGAAAACTTCCATTTATGCTTTCCACAGAGTCCAGACATGCAATAGTGTGATCCAAAGATCCAAAGCAAACTGTTCATTTGGCTAAACAAAAATTTAACACTGACAAACCAAATTTGGATATCACAATGTTTCACTGACTGTTCTTCAATACACCATAAAATAGCAGCCCAGAATCCTGCCCAAATATTAGGTCAGTCATTTGAAGTTAAAATTCTTATGGTCTTGTCCTTCTCCTTTATAATAAAGGATTTTAACCTGGCTCTTACAGCAGTTTATTTGTGGTTGATACCAAATTTTATGAAATAGATTATTGATTAGCTACTGTTAAAAACTATATGTAAAAGTTTGTTACCTTATGTGTAGAGTACAAGTTGCAAGAAAAGGTCTGACAAGCCAGCATGAAAAGTATTTTTTATTTCAACTCCTGTTCTAGATTTCTGAGTCCTTAGAAATATGCAAGAGAAAAAAAAAAATATCAGAGATGAAAGCAGTGAGAATAGAAAAGACAAAACAATGGAATTAGTCAAAGCCATTCTTATTATGTGCTTAAGTACTGTAATGAAGTAACATAGAAGCAGTACAGTTTCCAAAGATGTGTTTGCACTTGATAATGGAAAGACATGTTTAAATATCCTGTATAAATGGATAGGGATATTTGCCAGCAAAATTCATTACTGTTATTTTTGGTGGAAGTAAGTTATTTACACAGCGAAATGGCCAGAGGTATAGCACGCTTTTTTCATCCTTTGGAGGACACCTTTCATCTACCTCTCTTACCAGTGTCAACCTGGCTTTAAATTTCAAATGACATGCCTAAACCAGACAGATCTGATACCAGAGAACCAGATAAATAGCAAAGAAAACATCACCTCACTTGTTTCCACTGGCAAATTATTGGAAAAATGTGATGCTGTTTGATGGTTTTATCTAGTACCTGTTGATTCTGTGAGGCAGTTCCCCGGGTATTCATTGAGTCCTGCATTGTTCCCTAACCAGGCTTTTTATTTGCAGAATTAGCTGATTTGCTTCAAAGACTTGACCTTTTCTTTTCTCCTCTTCCTTATCAGCAGCGTGCCATGCATTTCTGAGCCTGTTTTTGCATCCTGAATGTGCACTGATTCATGGTGAAATAAGGGCTTTGTGACAGGTCTAGTGGAAGGACTAACCTCTTTAAACAGAGAAAAGGGTGTCTACTCTGTATGTGTTAACACTGCAGGATTTTGTCTCCTATTACAGAGATCTGCTGCACCACATTTTACTGAAATTATTCTCTGTGTCCACCCACGTGAGAACAGAATATAGTCTACAGTGTTTCCTTCGTGACCAAACTAAAAAAAAAAAGTCATATTTTAAATTCTTGTTTAGGAAATGTCATTGTATGTTGTGCATATGATTTAAAACAACAACAACAACAACAACAACAACAACAACAAAAAAAAACACCAAAACCCACACAAGAAAAAACTTCTTGCTATGGCAGTCTATTCATCAGTTGTACCCTTCAAGCAAAGAGGACAGGTGTGAGAAAGGCATATTCATCTCCCCCTCACTATCATGCCCTCTCAGCACGAAGTACAGATTCTCAATAATCCAGAAACTTAGCTCAAGGCTTCTCTTTCACTGGATTTAATTTAATGTGGACATAAGGAAGTAGACTGAATGTTACTACACGATGCAAATTCTGGAGGATGTTTTCCTACCACTGAAGCAGGAATGTTATCTTGAGACTAGATGGGTCTTATTTGCTGAACTCAAACCCTACAGAAGTAGGAAGATTCACAATAGGAATGGACATACAGAATCTGTAAAATAGTAATTTATAATCATTGTAACAGTACCAGTTTGCTCCCAAATCTCATACTCCTTTAGTTAGACCAGGGAAACCTATTAGAGAAAGATGTGTTGAGCTGATGGTGTCAGCCTTTTAGAGGGTGTGCTAAAATGCAGGAAGTTACATGAAAGGGAGTTGGAATGTCTTACAAGGAGTACTGGAAATGTAAAATTTACAATTAGAGCACACACTGTATCTTCATTTTGATTTAAACCAGCTGATAACAATTTTGGCATGTCTCTGGGGATGAAAAGTACAGCCAGCTCCGCTGAGATTAAGAACAGACAAAATCAAACAAAATATGAAACTTCATATAGTGTTTTAATATTTGAAGGCTTTTTTTTTTTGTTTTTTGTTTTTGTTTGATTATGAATATGTAAAGTCAGCACAGAATGACAAAAAAAAAAAAGCTGTAAAGAGCAGATGCTAGCTGCTGTTTAGGAGACATTTATGATAATCAAAATGAGGATATATAAAACATTAAAGGTCAGAACATCTACAAACAAGATAAGTGGGTGAGACCATATGTTAAGTTACAAGAATAACTGAAGAATTTTAAGTATATGATCTCATTATTTGGAAGGCAACTGAAAAAAAAAAAAGCCTAGAAAGCTCAATTAAAGGACTGCACTGGGTATCCCAAAGCCTGAGTACTTACAAGCTATATTTTGGAGTGTTACACAGTGTAGACAACAACTTCTAAGGATAACATCAACAATTGCTTGGTGGTGTTAGAACTATATAATCAGATTTTAAAAGCAAGCAAAGAAACAAAAATCCAGAAAACCCACACACCAGATTATCACAAAAAAAGACAAAACTTGGAGAAGGTCGAGCCCTGGATCTCAATTTCAGGTACCCTTCTTAGCTCAAAACAATCTCTGTCAAAAATCACATTCAGAAACTCCTTAGACCAATACTAAGTAATGGATCAATTGGGTGTTGGATGTTTATACTGCTGAACTCTAGTTTCAGCCTCTTTGCTGACGGCTCAATGCAGTTCAGTGTTGTAACTGAAGTAAGGTGTTTTATTTCAGTGTAAATCATGGCCAGTAAGTATGAAAACCAATCCTTTCTTTGTTATTCCCATTGCTTTCTTATTGTGAACATTCATTGTTCAATAGATTAATTTTTTGTTAGGGTGTTACTCCACCTGTTCTCACATAGATGCCTACACTGAATCTGGATCTATCCTTTCTGCTATGCTAACTGGTAGCTGGGCTTTCTGAACACATCACGGGCTTCCTCTGGATGCCAGAGTAAATGGCATAACAGGTACACAAAATGAATCAAAATGAAGCATGCATTATTTATGGAAGTAATCACAACCCTGCTGAGACACAGTCTGCTATGTGATGCCTGCAGCAAATAAACAGAAACAGATGACTAAGTGTCAGCATTTGTCTTGAAAATTTCTGGTCCAGGTGAATTTGAACCAGGTTTTTTGCTGTGTCTGAACATTCAAATAGTTAGTTTCCCTTCCTTTTCCTTTCCTTCTGTACTTCATTATCAAACAAATACTGTGTCTACCATGTGTCAAGACTCCTGGATAACTTTTGCCACAGAAGCTTCAAAAACTATGGAGAAACTCTCCTCAAAGTTGGTTATTGGTTAAGGCAAAGCTCAGTAACACAGGAGGTATTGCTGTTGGTTTGCACTCTGTTAGGGATTTCCTGTTAGTAGGGAATCTTAACTAATAATGTTATATCATAACAGATCAGTGCATCATTTTTCTTTTTTATTTCCTTAAGATACAACTTGTGTCCTCATAACATGACCATAAGATTTGGTTTTAAATGAACTGCTGCAAGAAATTGCTTTATCTGAATAGTAACAGTGAAAGATTTTCATTTGCTGTCAGTTTGCATTTGTGCATGGTTTTCTGCTGAGTTCACAAACTCTGCTATATAACTTCTGTGGGCTTTTTGCATTAAAAAAAAAAAAAGAAAAAAGAGTGAGAAGAGTATGTATGGTAGTGCTGCTGTTGTGTTTAAATTCTATACTGATCTGAGTAGCATCATTTGTGTACTAGCTTGCAAGGCAGGAGATGTCAGTCATTGTGTCCTGTGTCCTCACCATATCTTTTGGATTTCTCTTGATTATTGGTGAAAGTCAAGTTTTTGGGAACTGCTTTCACATGATGACAGACACTAGTTGTCAATATATTTTGATCATTCACCTCCAAGTTTTGTTTACTTCGGTCTTAAAGTTTAAGGTGAGTCTGCTGCCCAGTGCTTGTGTTGACATTTCTAAGGGCACCTGAGCTGGCAGGAGGGGACACGCAGTGTCACTCTGTGTAGCATTACTTCTTCTGCACACTTATACTTCTAAACCACACAGCAGTCTGGTTTTCAGTGTAATTAATTTCACTTTGGGCAGTTTAAATACCTAGGGAGTATTAAATATTGTATACCTTGGGACCGTTTTTTGCTATGAAAATTTAGGACCTTAAATTTTCCTAGAATTAACCACCCAAAAATTTACCTAGAAAATGAACCATGTTTCTTCTTGACAAAACCTAAATTTCAGTCTTCTGGGAATCTATGTAGTCTGGTGGGCACTTACATTGCACTGGAAACAGATGGTGCTTCCTACATCCCTGAGAAGCTTGAGTTTGGTAACTCACAGAGTTTCTCACAGAAAGGTTTCAACGGGGAGAAAAGGTTCTTCTTGGGAGAGTCAAGGGAGCATAAAAAAGTTTACTACTAAGAGTACTAAAAAGAATGAATGATGACATTTTTTTCTTTGTTCTTACATAATTATCAGGCAAAGTTCCTTTCTGTTATTACTTTTGGAGGTTTATGTTACATAAATATATATGTTGGAACTAAATTTTTTGATGAACACAATTCTGAAATAAACAAGTTTATATTGAGATGTTCAAAGCTGTGTGGTGTCAACTGTGGAAGAGGAAAGCTGTCCTTTGCTAATCATGGGGAGGAAAAAAAAACATTAAAAGCTTGACTGAAAACATTTTTCCAGTCATCTAATTAATTGGATTTAGATTTAGATTAGATATTAGGAGGAAATTCTTTACTCAGAGGATGGTGATGCCCTGGAACAGGTTGCTCAGAAGTTGTGGGTACCCCATCCCTGGAAGTGTTGAAGACCATGTTGGATGGGGCCTTGGGCAGGGAGGTGGAACTAGATATCTTTAGGTCCCCTTCAAACCGTAGGTATTCTGTGATTTTATGTGTTTGAGGGTCTTTCTTCTTGGAGGGTCTGCCATCACAGCCATGGCAGCACTCCCCGTAAATTAGCACCAACTGCATATTTGCCATTTGGACCTTTTGGCAACCTTTTAGCAGCACGTCACTGATGAAATTGCTGAATAACACAGACTACTCTGAATTGCCATTGTGAAGAGATATAGATCTGTTTTTCACTTTTTTTTCCCCAGTATTATTTATTGTTATTTATAATATAGTAATATTATTCTGTAATTTCCTCAATAGCAGAGAACTGTTTTAAGGACCTGTGGCAGAATTACATGTTAAACAGAACCAAAAAACCAAGGTCATGGGCTCTCACCCTGTACAAGCATTGGTGATGATAATAATTTTGACACACATTCAAAAAATGGCTTTGCAAAGCACA
Source organism: Lagopus muta (assembly GCF_023343835.1). NCBI lineage: Eukaryota > Metazoa > Chordata > Aves > Galliformes > Phasianidae > Lagopus > Lagopus muta. The sequence continues at coordinate 73,818,756 of NC_064434.1, forward strand.
ATTTAAAAATGGGTAAGAATCACTGCTGCTCTTGGACTTCCCACTGATCTAATGCCTATATTTCCTCTCTCTATGATTATAGTTTTTAGCGAGCATTAGCAATGGTAGAAAAGAGGAAACATCATTTGTGAAGACACAGTTTCTCAAAAGCAATTTGCATTTCTCAAATAATGGAAAAATAGCTAAGGTTTTGAAAGGACTAATGAAGTGCCAGAGAAGGGGAGGAATGAGATTCTTAAGTTTAATTCATGCTGTTATAGTAGGCATCCTTAGTTCAATTCTGCATCAATTGCTTTTAGATGTTATCTGTATTAAATCTGAGAATTTATTCATAAATTCAGCTTTTTCTAAAATGCTTGTCAATAAAAACTTTTAGGTATTAGCAATCTGTTAGCATGAATAGAAATTTCTCATGAAGACCAAACTGTTTGTCCTAGTTTCATTTGGGATAGAGTTAATTTTCTTCCTAGTAGCTCGCGTGCTGCTGCATTTGCAATTTATGATGAGAATAATGTAATCTAGAAAGCTACATTAGTGCCAATTTTTAAAAGTAGAGTAGCCAGACTTTCTGCTAGAATAATTACTTTTTTTGTAGATACTTTTGCTTTTTTTCAAGTCTGTGGTAGTGCCAAATTGTTACTATGTACCCTTATTTGCCAGGAAATTAATGAAGTTGAAGTAAAGCATAAAGTCATCAAAACTTTTAAGGACCTTGTCTGTTTTCTACAGCTGTACGTAAATATCTCTTCTGACTGCATTTTCTGTGATTTAAGTGCATTTTACAATGGTTTGTAGCAGCTCATATGAAATATAATTTTATGTGTTCAGGCTTTTTTTTTTTTTTTTTTTTTTTTTTTTTGCAAATTCTTATTTTTGTTGTAAATTATTTGCTGAAATGTCACTGTGAATAGAATATCAAAAAGTAGTTCTCAATCATGCTAAAATATTAAGGAAATAGCAGTTCAGGTACATCAGGATACTGGTTTCAAATAACTGGAACTATTGGCTTAGTGAGATATATTTATTATTTCAAACATTAATATATGCTTTATATGTTAATTTGCGGGATGTCATTAACTGTTGTCATTTTTGTGTAATGTGTATAGCTGTATGTACGTATATATAAACAAAAGGGAAGCACAGCTTAAATAATATAGAAGCAGATTAAAAAAGTTGTTTGGGGGAAACGAGCAGCATCTTCTTTTGTAAGATGAGCAAACTTGGCAAGTAATGTCTTTTCTTTAAAAAAAAGCCTGCACTATTTTGTGCTTTATCTGTGTTCTGAATCCATTACTGTGCATCTCTGATGATGGATATCTTTAGAATGACAGTAAGTTTCATCTGGTGTAGAGACAGGCAAATCCAGAAGGCAATTCTTCTCTGATATTATCTAAGATATTATTGTAGGAGGGGTTATATTATCCTCTGGAGTTGACTGTGAATGCAGTATTATTTTTTGTATTAAAAACGAGCCAAGATAAACATGAAGAGCTCAGTTCTATACTTCCTGTAGTTATCTTTATTTCGTTGGAGCTACAGCAATTGTGTAGAACCATAGAATGATTTGGAGTGGACCTTTAAGATCATCTAGTCCCGTCCCCCCCCCCCCCCCCCCCCAGCTATAGGCAGAGACACAATCCATTGAGCAATTGTACTTGAGCAAGTGATTCTGCATTTTAAGTGCACAAAGGCTCCCTCAAATGGTAGGATCTTTCTAGCAGGAAGAGACAGTTAACTATTGTTATTGTGCAGCACAATAATAAAAAAAAAATGTCTTCAATTATACTGGCACTTAAACCAAATCAGTGTTGCTCTTCAGATCTTTTGTTTCCTTGATGGTTTGACGTTCACAGCAATAACACTCTCCAAGTGTTGTATTTTACCTGCTCCCTTTTTATACATAAGCAGGATATTAAATTTCTTAGAAATTGGAGTTTATTTGGGAAATAAAAAAAATTGAAGAAGCAATACTCTTTAAATCATTTCCTACTTTTTGTTTGTTTCTTTTTTTGTTGTTTGTTGCAGGAAAAGACCAATGTATTTCAACAGTATCCACTTAATTAGTTTGTACAACACAATTTCTCTTTTGTCATTTCTTTTCTAGAAAATCCTAGTCTTATTTATTACTAATTTTTCTGGTTTGGACATGCTTGTGCAGCTCATTGCCTTTCATGCTAACTATGCTATCTATACTAATAATAATATTTGCTTCCAAGTAGTGTCTTTTGCACAACTTACAATGGAAGAACTGCACTGAGGGACGTGGTTTAGTCCCTCATGCATGGTGGTGATGAGTCAGGGGTTGGACTAGATTATTTTAGTGGTCTTTTCCAAGCTTAATGATTCAGTGATTCTGCAAAAATGGTGCTTTACACATTAGAGTGTTACCCATTATGGTAGCTTTTCTCCAAATACTTGTTATTTCTACTATTTTCAAAGTTTCCTGTCTGTGGTGAGAGTGCTTGTTTACTCATGTAGTTTTCCATGGATTAGACATTTCCCCTCCAAAATGAAATGAGCGTGCTGTTTAATAGTCATGTTTCAGCACAGCGGTGTGGTCATTTAAGTGGCGTAGAAATTATTTCCCACTGGAGAATATATAGGTTTCTTCAGGACATAATACTTACAATCTGAGTTTCATTGCCAGCCAAGTGAAGTTAATAAGTTGACTCTGCATTATGCAGGATCTCCTTGAATAGTGCTAATTTATCAGTGCCACACATTAGAGCTGAAACCTTCTGGGTGAGAAATAACAGAAAGGTTTCAATCATTTATACTAATAAAAGAGAATGTGCCATTTGGGGTTACCCTGACCAGATTTCAACTTGTATTACATCCCGCATAATAACCTTCTTAGTACATTTCAGTAGCATAGTCTGCTAGTCTTTAATTCTTCCTCTAAGCTGTTCTGTGGCTTGGCACAGCTAAGCAGCTGCTGTGTTGCCTCCTCAAGGTAAATTCACTTAAAAAGACTGGAAAAAAATGATTACTTTTAGAAACAGGTAGCACTGCAGTAACATTTAAGATGTGTTTAAAGTGTCCTATGGTCTGCATATTGCTGTCTGAAAGACAGTTAATATTTTGGCTTTACTTCATGAGTGGTAGAGAAGAACTTTTTTCATTTAAGAAAATCATGAAATTACGAAGTTGGGCTGTCTATAAAACAGCTATCAAAGAGCTGTTGAAGGCTTTTGAGAGAGGCTTTGTGGGTGTGATGATGCTCAGGGGAGAGAGAGAGAGAAAGTGTAAGGGATCTGCTGTGAAGTGTTGAATCCTGTGAGACTAGAAGCATCAGACAACATTTCCAACAAGAGCCTGGAGCAATGCATTAGCGTGTGCAGTAGGTGATGTCAAGTCTGAAAAGCTTAGATTAAATGAATTCAGGTGTTGATGCTAGAAAATCTCTGAAGAATAGCGTTAGTTACTATCCAAGGATTGCTCTTGCCAAAAGAAGTTGGGAGGTAATTTAAATTGCAGTGTGACACGACTTTGTGTTAACTCCAAGCAAGGTCTTAAAATGCAGGTGATTTAGTTCTGCATGTGAGTCAGCTCTGGAGTAGGAATACTTTTAGATTTCCTTTTGTTTTGAAAATGTACATATTTGAAATAATTCAAGCCCAAGTCACCATATTTGTTAAACTTCTAGTACAAATCTTTGAAACAGGAACTCAAGTCTAGCTGAGAAGAAAGAATTCAAAATGGATTTCTTTAATAAGAAGTGTGCCAGTTTTCTTTAACAGGCACAATAAGGAGGGACAACTCTATATAAATGTAGAGTATACATAGAGTGTGTCAATTTATTTTTGAATATATTAAAATTTTGTATAAGCAAGATGTTTTGATTTTTTTTAAAGAATTCTTGCAAGATTAAGGAACTTCTTGTCCATTGTGTTTCATAATAATTAAGCCTGTGAATGGAAAGGACAAAGCATAAAGAAGCTTTCACTGTTTTTAAAAGGCCTGGTCTTTAGGAATGGGTGATTTCATTTCTGTGTTTAAGAAGGATATGGTAATGCTACGTTGTTTGATAGCGTTCGGTGCTCCCAGACTTTGGCAACATGGAACTGATGGCTCAATGAGAGATAAGTAGAACTTCCAATTCTGATGCAACACGTGGGAGGGGCTTTGCACACCCTCTGCTGCTACCTTGCCTGTAATCCTGAGCCACTTATAAGCTACAAGATAATTCAGCTGTTGCTGAAGAGTCATGGCTATTTCAGAGGATGAACGCTATCACTTTATCATTGCTTTAGTGAGTAGCGTGAGAATGCTAACAGTTACTCTATTTGGTTGATTTAAAGAAAGCTATACACTTTGCTTGTGAACCATTTTGCACAGCCACTTTTAAAACACATTTCTCAGCCATATCACTGTTGACAGAATTTTTTGTTATGTTTGACTTTTATTTTTTGCTCTCAGTGTTATATGTACTTCAAATTGAATTGATGATTGTAAGGTGTCCAATTACTGATAAGCTCTTATCTACATGAAGGACTGAAGCTAAGCTCATTTACTTCCCCTCTGCCCCTCTTCTCCTTTTCCTTAAATATGTCATAATTAGATGAGAAAATCAAGAAAGGCACCAGTCACCAGTATTCATGTGCAGAAATGCTTGTCGTGGTCTTGTTATGCTCTTGCTCAGAATGCGCGTTGAAGTTGTGTGATGCAGTGCATTTAAAAATCTGCCTGTGGTAGGTCTGCATTAAATCACTGAGACAAATGGATGCTTTTCAAGCTTGATGGACTGCATAACTATAGTATTTTTGAAAATGCTTTTATTAATCCTTTAAGTTTCAGCTTCCTGATGAAGAGAGGTGAAAAATCATCCAAGTCTAGAAATTTTTGTGACCACAGGACTAGCCAAACCTCTCATGAACACACTGAGCCACTAGGATACATTCTTGAAGCTGAAGGTGCTCTCCCTCTCCATCCTGCCCCGTATTCTAATTCCTGAACTGTGCAGATGTCACTGTTTTCCATATGTATTTTGTGCATGCATTCCCACAAATTCTTTGTAGCTGAATCTTTGAGATTCCAGTACGCTTGTTAGAACGGTAGGTTTTTTGCATTTCCCAAACTCACTTTAATATTTTCAAGGATCAAAAAGGTAAGTTTACATTCTTTTTTTCCCTCAGTAGTTAAATTCATGCTTATTTTCCAAGAAATTCATGTAAAATTAATTAGTTTTCCCAAAGGGGAATTTGGTGCTTTGCAAGCTAAATAAAAATAAACCACTTTCTTTCCTCCACCCTTTCAAATGAGTAGTGTTTCAAGCGTGACTAACCCATCATCTCTGCCTGTAGCAGTGTGGGTTTCCACGTGCCACCCAGTCTTTGAGGGGAATTGTGCTAAGCATAAGAATTAAGAGCCTCAAAATTCCTTGTTTGTGACAGAGTAATGCTCTCAAATCCATGAGCATCTGTTGGATGTATCTCACTGCAGTTCTGTGGGATTGGTGCTGCCCCCAAACCTGTTGAGAGAAGGATGATTGCCCCGGCACAAGCTCAGAAAGAAAAGCTCATATTCTCTTGCAAATATTGAAGGCCCAAAGAAAATAGAGCAGAAAACAGGAATAATGGAGGGCTGAGCGTAGATGAGTACTGCATGAGAAAAAAAAAAAAAAAAAAAAGTAAAACAAAGAAGAAAGCATGTATCTACTTTGAAATAAAATATCTTTTGTTCTGAAGTTAGAAAGTTTCTCCTGACCAAGACTACTTGCCTCTCAGAACAGGAGAACTCCCTTCTGAAATATCTTCCTTAGAAAATAGGTCAAGCATCTTCTGTCACGGTGATGTTTTCTTTATGAGGGAAAGGGCAACATGAAAATTATTTACTAGTAATTCTTGTGAACTGTAGTCGTCTATTCATTGGCTGAATGCAGATGACAGTAAGTGGTGTATTAGGTTATGAGTTGAATTAGCAGTGTTAATTGGCTATCTGAGCTCTCCATTTATTGTTTTTTTTCTTTTCCATGTGTCTTTTCCAGGCACGTTTTGTGGACCACGCATGAAATATAGTCAAAGTAGTTGACTACTTCATACATATTTATTTACCTTCATTCTATGGTCTGCTTGTTCAAATGTGCAAACTCCTCTGATTAACTTGCTACTTGGTTAATCTGGCTCAGTGAATACTGAGTGCTGCTCTTTGAAGTGCAAAAAACTCAACACATGGACATTTTATCATTTTCTTTACTTTTTGAAGTTAAATGTATGTAGACTAATGGTGACAGTAACAGTGGTACAGGAGTGATTTGGGAATTTTTTTTTTTGTGGCTGAGAAACTTCAGTTTCAAACTTCAGTCAGTGTGTCAATCTTCCAACCTTATGTGGTGGAAAGTGGACACATTTTTGAACTATGCATGTATACATATAAAGGTTTTGCTTTAGTAAGATTTGGGTAAATACATTCCTTACAGGTATGTCTCCAAACCATGTCTAATATGACCTAGGATAATGATATTTTTGAAATGTCTGAAGGACAGTTGTTAACCTTAGTAGATTGCTTTGGACTGACTTTGTCAGTTAATAGTTGGTTTGCATGTAACCTTTATTTCAGAAAATGAACTCTTCTTGCACTGCTTGCGGAAGCAATGACAGCAATGAGTAGTGGAAGGTAGGGTGCAACGTAATGTGCCTGTCACTAAAGGAAACTTGAAGTTCACCATGCATTACTATATGATGCTGACATGGTTCATTATTTTTCCTATATCTTTCCATGCTTTTTTTTCAGATGTCCAAATCAGCTGTCTGATTCAGATATGCCAGCCCAGAATTTATCACAAGCAGCAGTGGCAAGTTCTGCTGTATCATAGAATGGGATAGGAAGTCAGATGCTGATCTGTGCAATACTGTGTGGCTTAATGCAGGGCTCCTTCAAAAGGATTTAAGTGATGCCTTGAAGGTGTGGTTTGTAATATGGCTTTCTGCAGGGCAATATCTGGACTGTGTCTCCAAGGCACTGGCAGTTGTCGCACAAAGAGGATGTTGTCCAGAGTTAAATGAACCTGCACCTAACCTAGAGTTAAATGCACCTCTGTGGTGCAGTTACCATCCTATGGTAATAATGCCTCCTATCCCTCTCTCCTCTGTTCACTGTGAGCCCACACTTGGTGGGAGTGGGGCAAGATTTTTTGTGGGAGCAGTGGAACAATTGCTTCAAATACTCCTTAGAAGGTTCTCATACAGTAATTTCTGATTGAGCTCAGATTTGTTTCTCATTTGTATTTCGTAATTTGGGGAAATAATGACTAAACTGAACTCCAAAGCATGTTTAACCTGGACTTCAATATAAATAGAAATGTACTTTTTTTTCTTTTCCCCAATAAACCTGTGGAGCAGCTTCTTCAATACTTACTTAGTTCTGTAAGAGGTCATAAAAAAATTGGGATCATCTTGTGAGGTCTATGATTATTTGGACCTGTGCTTTTGTATGGCCCTTTTCAGTTACCACAGTGTTTGTTCTTGCTTGTGAAAGAAACTCTAAAATGCATTTCTCTCCTTATTTACTGATGGATTTATTAATGTATTCAAAACTGATCATTGCCTTTTTTCCTGCCACCAGTTGCTTTTAAAACTTTGGGCTTCAACTGAGCTGGCGAGTACAATCCATGAAAGACAATAATGAAGACCATTAATGAAGAGAAGAATAATTTTTACACAATACCAAATGCTATAAACTATGTGTAATGTAGTCTATGAGTTAGAAGGAAATTCTTAGGGCGATTGGAGTCTGCAGCAACTTTGAAATTAAATAATGAATTTAATTAATATTAGTAGATGCTATGATTCTTTGTTGTTGAGCAGGTCGATATACCTGAAACTCACCTTGCTAGTATCATACCATATCATATCTAACCAATGGCCCACAAAAGCAGAAGTTTCTTTGTGAAAGATGTTAAATAGTTTATCACGCAGCATTAAGACATGGTGGCATAGTAAAATCATAGGGCTGATTCACCCTCAGCTAAACGTGATAGGCTTTGAAGAACAGCCTCACTTGTTCATGTGTGATGCCCTTTAAAACAAGCAAATACAGAACTTCCTTCCTGCAACTGGTTCATATAGCAAGTGCTGGCATCAGGAGAAGCAGAGCAGAGTATGATACCTTGATCTGTGTTTTCTCTTAAAGACCATCAATGCTCAGCATTCTCACAACAGCAACAACTGTTGTGTTGATGATATCTGATAGAGTTAGGCAGCAAAAGGGATGTTATAATTAGAGATCTTGCAGCACTGTGAAAATGTTGAAATCCTCTTTCTAACGATGTGCATTACAACTGCCAAAGTGACAGAGATGGCCAGGAGTACTTCAGCACCTGAAAGGTTCATTGCAAGAGTCTTAGCACCAAAAACTGGACAGATCTAGGTGTTAAAAAACAGCAACTCTAGTATGCCTTTTCTTACAGCTTTCAAACACTCTTGCATCCAGCTAAACCCCTCCATGGATTTGACAGATCTCTCCTTGTGCCTTCCCGTTCTCATGCAGGCAGCTCCCTTTCTCAGCTAGTCTGCTCTCCATCTTGAAGCCAAAAGCACTGCTTGATGAAACTCTTCTCTTTACCTTCTGACTGTGCCTGGTGTTTAAGTACTCTCCCCAGTGATTTTCTCAGACTTCAGAACATGTAGGACTCCTTTTTAACCTGAAGTTTCTGGTCTCCCACTGAAGAATTATCAGCTTTCTGAACTCTAACCATTCCTACAGGCATGGCAAAAGATAATTCCTCTATAGCTTGAGACTGCCAGTTGGATGCAGTCCAAAGAGGCAATTTGTTAATTTACACATTAGCTTTTTCTTTCATCTCTGTGGGGCACAAATACATAATTCCCTCAGCTTTGTCTTGTTCTCTCTCACCTCTGGAGGTTGCATTCACAGCCTAGCCTCCAGAGAGATCACTCATCCCTGGTAGGCAGCTCGTGACCTGACGGGCCATGGCTTCCCTTCTGCCCTATGCCAGCTGCTAGACTGCATGGCCACTCCTGCCCCTGTGAAGGTGAGTGCAAGAGGTGAGGAACCTAGAGACCAGCTTGAGCTGCCCCTGGCCTTTTCTCCCTTATCCCAGTGCTACCCTTCTTCTAGCCACAGGACTTCCAGCCCCAAGGGGAGGCCCATGAAGTCTGTGCAGCTGGTGATGTGCAATCCTTGCCTCAAGGAAGCTAAGCTCTGAGCTGGGGTTCTCAGTCACTAGACCTGATAAAGCAATGTGGATTTGGACAGCAGGAAAAGGAGATACTGCATTCAGTGAATGTGTTAGCATTCACTGAAACTAGCTTTTATAATCAATTTTTTTTTTTCAAAAATTTTAAATTCATTTTTCATGATTTTTTAATTTCTTTTTTTAATTTTAATCTATTTTTCATTATGGTGTTAGAGAAGCCGAGGCTCTCTCTGCCACAGTGGAGGAAGCATTACAATTTCATGGTCTACAGAATTGAGAATCATATGTTATTGCAGGCCTGTTAGCTTAAAGTTCCTGTAGAGTGAAGTTTTAAAATGTCATTGGTACAACAGTTTGCTAAGGTATGCTAGCGCTGTTTTACAGAGCTTTGGCATTTTGTGTTACAAGATATTTCTTGAATAAAGGAGATTATTTATTATCTCATCCCTCTAGGCTGAAAACCAATGCAGAGGTTGTCATTTCAGGTGTAGATTACAACATGTAACAGATATTATTTGAATTGTTTCAGATGTATTTGAGCAAGAGATATAAAAAATGATGACATAAATTTGTATTCTTGAAATTTAAAATATTTGGTTTCAAATAGAAATGGTACATTATGGTAAATTCACATTTAAGAATATCTTATCTGAACAACAAGGTACAATGCTAGTTTCCTTTTACCCATGTGAGGGATAAATTAATATTTAGGAACAGAAGTGAAAGTGGTTTGGTTTTTTTTTTTTTCTTAATCCTATCCTAGAAGTGCTGAGTCTACAAAAATATTCTGTACCTTGGAAATACATAATTTTTTTTTTTTGTCTACAGCTTGACACAATGTAATTTTAGTGCTGAGATGTTAATAGCATTTTCAAGGGAATAATTCATACAGTTCTATTGCTTATGTCAGTGTCAAAGAGAAAAGAAATTTACCAGACCTGTGGAGCTGTTAAAAGGCAGTGCAAGATTGTACAATGTAGTTAAGGGTGTGCACATCCTTCATGGTGCAGAGCACTGCCTGCCGGATGGGAGCTGGGAGCATGCTTCAGATTTCAGTTTCTGCCTTGCTTTTTAGTTTTGGAGGCAATAGGTGATATTCCAAAATTTTCCATTTTCTCATGCTTTACCCATTTAGTAGCGTACCTGAGCCATGACTGGGCTATGAGATATCCCTGACTATTAATGTGCTGTAGAACAAGTTGTCTGCAAGGATATATTTGCCTGACCCAGCAAAGTGATTGTATTAATGCTTTAAATTGCACTTTGCTCTTGTTTTTAATATGCCTTCATGGTTTCTGGGTATAATCTGGCTCTTCCCCTACCACGACTCTCCAAATTTCAGTGGAACTGCTGGCGTGTTTAAAACAAGCTGTGCACTAAGTGCTCTGGTGGACAGAGGCCAGAGCACTCCCTACAGTGCAGGACAGAGCCCTGGCTGCTGCTGCCTGAACGTATACCTGCCTCCAGACTGGGGTAAACCAGAATGAGAGCTATAGGAAGCCTCATGGTACTGTGAAGCCTCAGAAGACACCCACTTGCTCACAGTAAATAAAAATGTGAGGTAGTCAACAATGGCGGCTTCTTGCTTTCAGAAGCTACTGTCAAATGAGAGGTGCCTTTTGCAGCAAAGAATTGGTCAGTTAGGTGTTTCATCATTGTGCTCAGACAAGCTCCTGCTGCTGAGTACTGCTCTTCTCTTCATATGTTCTTCCAGACATCATTAAGCTTCTTTCCCATTAGATGGACTGTGAATGCCTTTAACGTTGAATAAATACAATTTGTGGCTTAATCTACTCACAGACTGCATTTCTGCCATTATTGTTTGGGAGGAAGCAGCAGGAGATCTCTATTCTGTCTCTGATTCCCATTAGACCACAGAGGCATTCCGAAGCCCTTATCAATAAAACAGTTTATATGTCTTTCTGGGTACACATAGAAGTGATGTGGGGGTGTCATATAGTTCAGACATGTACTTTGGCAAGCATTATCTGGTAGGAAAGTCTTTAACATGATTTTATGTGTATCCTATTGTACCAGTTTGTGTGATTCTTTTTTTTCCTGTTTAGGAGATTTTTGATAATCAAAACTATTTTTTAGTGAGCTTATCTTGGATAAACTAGCTTATTCTTTATAACAGAAGAGATAAGGAAAGCAAAAGGGGTGATGTTGATTAGTATAATGTTAAACTGAGTTTATTGATCACTGAACTCAAGATACTGATTCTTTTGCTCAGTTGTCTGCCTTATACTTATTCTGTTTTTATTTTTGTTCTTTTCTTTATTTAGTTGTGTGTAAGGTAATCTCTACAAAAAAAAAAAAAAAAAAAAAAAAAAAAAAGCTCTGCTTAGAATGGCATTTTTAGAGTAAAATTTAAGATGTTTTTAGGAATAATTTGTGGCCCTAGAAGCCCCTGTTACACATCATACTGAAGAGATTTTTTTTGAACTGCTTGTTCTGGCAGGTATATCCCCCCCCTTATGCCTGGTTATACTGCTTGTTCCAAATCTAAGTAGATTTAATGAGATAGCTCCAATGCCCAGGAATCATGTAGGGGGAATATTTAAAATGCTAGTCAAGCAAAGTTCAAGACTTGTGTTTACTGAACTAGTGATGCATAGAAAGAGGCAAGTAGCTCTCTAGGTTCCTGCAAGGAATCACTTGGCTTGGTGACAGAAGATGAAATTATGGTTTTAGGACAAAAATGGAGTGCAAGGAGCTAGTAAAGCTTAGAAATAGGGAAGCGTAACTATGTGACTAAATGCTTCCTTTCTGTTCTGCAAAGGCAAAATGGTAAAATACAACTCATGGCATTGGAAGGCTCTGCCTAGATGGGATAAGAACAGATTTTATGCAAATATCACTAAAACCCCTTTAAGTTACAGATCTGAACTAGCAAGATTTCTGTCTTTTAGGGTTTATTGCACTACCCTGACTATGCAGCAATGGATCACATCTTCAGAATGAAAATCTCTGGGTGCATAAAGACATTCAAGTACCTGAGTCCCTCTGCTTAATTTGCTTGAACAGAAAGAGCTTCAGAAAAGCAGAGGTTGTTACATATGTTATGTCTGCATCACATTAAAGCCACTGCTGAGCATTAAGTTTTGAAGGATATCACCCCCCAGACTGAAATAAATATTGATATCCTACAGTCTTGACTGTGGTAATAGAATGGTACAGATAATAATGAAAACATGGTAGCAATTCATTGTGATTGAAATAGGTTCTCTTTATAAAAATCTCATTTTTATTTGTATGTAGATGGATCATTTCCCCCCCTTTCATGATTATAGTTCAGTCTTCAAACTAGTTGCCATACAGTCAAATGTTTTGGTTTTGTGAACTTACCAGGGATACTGGAGCTTGTGGATTGCCTTTCTTGGTGATGCTACTTCATGCAAGCTGGTGTGAAGTGACTCAGCCCTATTCAGTTCCTACCTATTGCCATTGTTCATTTTCAAGCCTGTTTAATTATGTGTTTCTAGCCAAAACACATGCTGGCGTCTGCTAAGTGCAAAGTGCTTTGGGTGAATGAAAATAAACAGAGGATACGTTTTTTTCTCTTTTCCTCAGATACTGTAGGCAGTGAAATAACAACTGCAAAGCCATTTTTCTGTGCTTTGTGTAATTTCTGCAACATTCTGTATTTGCCAGTCATATCTTTTTCTCCACTGTAATACTGAGACCCATTACTTGCCTTTCCTTATCTCTGATCCTCTTTATTTTAGTAGAGATCAAATCCATTCTCTCTGACACTCTTTTATTATTATTATTATTATTATTATTATTATTATATTTTTAATTAATGCCAGGAAACATAAGGTCTGGTGATCCTGTGAAAAATCCTTTCTATTTTACTGCTCCAGTAAAAATAGAGGATGAAGAAAAATGGTCCAAAATCTAAAATAAGTCAAAGATTCAAAAAAGTGTTTGTTGGACATATGCTTCTTGATGGCTATATGTAAATTCTGTGCTTGTCAAAATCTACAGATTAAGAGATAAGAAAAGCATGTTGCTACATATGAGGGGATCTTCCTGTACACTATTTGGAAAGTATTTAAATCTTCCTTAAACTAAACAAACAACAAAATAATACTCAGCATGAGGAGGAGTTGGCACAGAAATACGCAGAAAACAGAAAGAACTAATATTGTTACACTCATGGATTAGCAGAGCTGAGCTTTGGTCACTCAGGTTTTGAAGACCCCCCAGGGATGGTGCTCTCCCTGCTCTGAGAGTCATAGAGTTGCTTCTGCTTAGCCTTCTGGTCCCTCTGACACTGCCAGGCTCCTCTGGTTCAGCACCTCCAAGAGGCCAGCAGGCACATCACTTTATGCCTGTGGAGAACCATGTGATGCCTGTGAGGTGAAGGTGACACATTTGCAGCAGAAAGACAGGGACCTCAGAGATGAGAGGACAAGGATGTTTCTTTAAGATTTCAAAAGCAAAGTAGTAGATTAAATAAGCAGGTTTCTCCCACTTCTGAGAGCAAATGTTGCTTTAATTAAAATCTGTAGAGTACACTACATCCCTGCTAGAAAGTGAGACTATCATTTTTTTCAAAGGAGAAATGGTAAAGTTTTGTCTTCTTTAATTACAGTGGAGATGAAGGGTATTCTAAACAGTAAAATCTTTGCCAAGTACCCTAAGTTGCCCTAGGTGGTGCCTTTCAAGATTGTCATTAAAATATGACCGTGCTGAGCATAGCTTTGTCTTTGCTAGTCATGTGTCTGCTAAGAGTCTTGTTGGTTGTTTGGCTGATAGTCAAAACTTCTCCATGACACAAGCCAGTCTAGTTCACTACAGTACTAAAATATATGTGTTTTCTGGAGAAAATGGTTTATATTAAATTCCACACTCTGCAATTCTTGCTGAAATGCCTTTAAATATCTTGCAAGATATTTCAGGACAGGGGACAATACAGTAGTAGTTTTACATGATATAAGGAAACAAAGTTCTCCATGTTGTATGAATGTTTATGATTTGAAAAATTAATATTTATTACCATTAAGTGATAGTTGTTTATAGAAAGTAAGTTGGTGTTTATTGGATACAAGTAATCCTATGAAAGTCTGATTCGGAAGGCTGTCAATTGCCTTCTTTTTATGGAATATAATGACAGGCTTCAGATCTTTTCCACTGAGCTTTCTCCGAAGGAGCTCAGCAACCACAGCAGTGTGTCAGAAAGCAGTTTGCCTTTCCACTCAATTAGCTTGTGTTGCCTTTGTCTCTTTTCTGAATTTGCTTTAAAATCCTGCTAAGCCCTTCCTTCTATTGTCTCATCCCCTTCAGGTCATAGGCGACAGTGCTTATGAAAGCTCTTGATGAATCATTAGGGGCACCTCTTGCCTTTCTCTGGCTGTAGGATGGCTGAGCAAGATGGGACTGACCAGGGAAAGGCGGTGTGTGGGGGCCTGGAGTCTGGCCAAGGGGCTGAAGGATAACTAATTTACCTTGGTGGCTGCCAGGTAGAGCTTTTGGCCAGGTGGAAGCGGGTTGTTGTGTTGTGTGGCTACTTAAGTGCATGCTCGTAGCCAGAGTCCATTCTGATGTTCTGGAAAGGTAGCTCAAAGAGTGCTCATATATCTGAGTGTCTGAGGAAGGATATTTGTTTTGCTCTTTATAGCAAATTGCATCATGTACTGTTTCCTTCATTTGGGAGATTTAGGTGACAATTTCGAAATGGTAGGAACAACACATTGCTTTTATACCCACTCATCAATGAGCATAAGTAGAAAACAATTGTAATAGCCTGATTTTGTGATTAAAGTTTCAGAGATGCATAAGTGGACTGATTTTTGTTGCTCATCTTCACACTTGTGCAGGCTAAGCAGGAGTTTGTGTTTGTTCAGCTATGGCTGTAAGCCTGCTTTTTTTTTCTGTACAGTGATTCTAGGGGATCTGTTTGTTTACAGAGGTTGAAGACATATGGGTATGAGACAGAAGGGAGAAATCTTATTTAAGATTTGGAATGGTAATAGAGATATGGCCATGAGAAAATACCTCCATGAAGTCTGAAAGTCTGACTAAATGCAAACTGCTTATGAAGTGACCGTGTATTTAGTCAAATTCCTGCACTGCAGTTATTTATGAAGCCATGTTTACCTCCAGGGTTCAATAAAATGGCACTGAAAACTGTAAGAAAATAAGAAAAAAACTATACAACCTTATTCCAGGCATCACAGTGGGGAAAGACATTAAGGATTGGCTTTTGAAATTAGCTTTTTCTGTAGGTTTCTGCATTTCAGTGCTTCTTTCAGTGTTATTTATCTATTGACAGTCATAAAATTTTTCTAGCAGTGCATCAGGAACTCATTCTGATTTCTGTATACTACATTTTGATAACCTATGTAGTGTTTCTCTTAATCGCGTTCAAGAGATGCAAAGTATCTCTAACAGACATTTCTAATACCAGTTCATGGTGTGCTATCCTTAATAAGAAACTTGCTGTCTGCAGCTGGGATCAGAGTAATATATTGCCTGTGACTAAGCAGAATGGAAACTTTCAGACTTGCTCCAGATAAAAGAATTTGAAGCTTCCAACTATGCAATTGTCACCTTAGTTGATTATAGGCATATGTACACATTCACGTTAACTAGACCTGAATTTTGTACATCATACTTAAAGAGGTACTGAACAACATTTTGGGTAACCAGCACAAAAATGTCCTGATTCCTTGGTGAAGGAAAGTTCAGAAAAGGAGAGCTGGTGTGGTTGTCGTCTGGAAAGACGCGTGGCAGGGCTCCAGCTTCCCCGCTGCACTTTCTGTTCGTGTCAAACTATGCAGAAAATGGCTCTTGTCTCCTACTTGGAGAAATAGTGCGGAAGGGCTCTGTAGAAAACATTTGAGACTTGTTAAGTAACTACTGGAGCGCTTCTGCGCTCTGTTCTGGGATAGAGGGGCAGAAGTGTTTGAATGCTTGGCTACAAGTGAAGAGCAGTGGGGAGGAAGGGATATTTATGTCAGTGAAACTCTGCAGATGAAAAGTCTCTGTTCTTGCCAACTGATTGCGTATTTAGCAACACCCTGTAAGTTCTCATTCTCAAAAGAAAAGGCCAAGGAAGATAGAAATCTTGTACTGTAATTTATGGGTAACTATGAGGGAGGGGCAACATCAGTGCTCAAGATAGCAAGGAAGCCTAACAACAAACCCTTGGTTAAAGTCTGGCCTCTTTACCTTCAGGCTGCTTCATTTCCAGTCATGGACCATGGTGCTGCCCCAGACACTCACCTGCCTGTCTGCTCCAAAGCTCCTGGTCTCTTTGCTGGCACTGAAGTGCCAGGTTTGCTGCTTGCTGGAGGATTGCATGTGGGACATCAAGAGGATGTCCAGTTTGATAAAACCTGACAACTACTATCCTCTCCTGATTTTTCAAGCTGTGTCTCATGAGACCTCGACCAGGAAATCAAAATATATCAAAAAAGACTTTATGTTCCTTGGGAAGATGTTGAGGGGATTGGGAGCACAGGTAGTGTTCTCCTCAATCCTCCCAGGTAGTATTCTCCTCAATCTTCCCAACTGGAGACTGGAATCTGAAAAAAAAGGAGAATGGATCGGCTGAATCACTGGCTGCGTGTGTGGTGTCATGCTGAAGGCTATGGCTTCTGTGATTTAGAACACAATTTTGACAAAGCAGGAATGTTTTCATGGGATAGGACAAGGAGGGTAATACTAGGCAGCAAGCTGGCTGGGCTTATTGACAGAGCTTTACACTGAAACTGTTGGGGAATGGGATATACCACTGAGTTATAGAGAATGAGGGAACACTGTCATTATAGGAAGCAGTGAGGGAAAAAATGATTTGTTCTGGAAGTTTGTGGGAGGGGTCCTCTAGGAATGTAATATGTCTGAAAGCCCAGCTGAAGTGCCTCTATACCAATACACTCAACTTAGAAAATAAGCAGGAGGAGTTGGAAACCATAGTGCACTTGGAAAACTATCACAGAAACATGGTAGTATGATTTGCATAACTGGAATACCACCACTAAGGGCTATAAGCTTTTTAGAACAGATAGGCAATGTAGGAGGGGTGGGAGAGTTGTCCTCTATGTTAAAAACAAACAAACAAAATTAGATAGACTGGGAGGAGCTCCCTCTAAGAAAGACTCAGAAACAGGTTGAGAACCTGTGGGTTAAGATTAAGGAGGAAATGTAATCTTAATCTAAGGATAGCTTGCAGTCCACTACAGGCCACATGATCAAGGGAAGCCTGTTGGTGAGGCCTTCTTGCTTCAGCTGCAAGAAGTCTTATGTTCACAGGCTCTCATCCTGGTCGGCAGTGTCAACAACATGGGAAAACAATATGGTGAGCTGCAAGTGATCTAGGAAACTCCTGTAGTTCACTGGCAATAACTTTCTGATTCACATACTGGGCAGACTGACCAGAAGTGAAGCAATGCTGAATCTGGTGCTCACCACTGCAGAGGAAATCACTAAAGACATTGAGACCAGAGGCAGCCTGTACTGCAGCAACCATGCTTTGGTGGAGTTCTTGAGGAATGTGGGCCTAGCAAAGACTGGAGACAGGATCCTGAACTTCTGGAGAGTGAACTTCTGCCTGTTTAAGGAATTGTTGGATGAGGTCTCCTGGGAAGCTGTCCTTAGAGACCAAGGAATGGAGCAAAGCTGGGTACTCTTTGGATGCCTTTTTGAGAGTGCAAGAGCTCTCCATCCCTCAGAATAATAAAGCGGGCAGAAAAGGCAGGAAACCAGCATGGCTTGGCAAAGATCCTTCTGGTCAAACTAAGGGAAAAGAAGGGCATGTATAGGTAATGGAAATGAGGACTGTCACCTGGGAAGAATATAGGGATGCTGTCCAGGGCTGCAGAGATAGGATTAGGAAAGCCAAGGAACAGATGGAACTGAACTTGGCGAGGGAGGTTAAAAACAACAATAAAGGATTCTGTAGGTATGTTGGCCAGAAGAGACAGACCAAAGAAAGCACACTCTGAGAAAGGAGAACTGACTACAACAGATATGGAGAAGGCTGAGGTGCTCAATGAGTTCTTTGCCTCAGTCTTCACAAGCAACGAGGATTCTCATATTTGTCATATACCTGACCTCTTGGTGGGAACTGAAGGAGCAAACTCCTCCCCACTGTAAGGGCAGAGCAAATCTGAGACCACCTCATGAGACTGAATGTGTGCAAGTCTATGGGACCATGGGACCAGATGACATGCATTCCAGAGTACTAAGGGCTGGCTGATGTGGTTATAGAGCCACTGTCCTTCATATTTGAAAAGTCATGGCTGTCAGGCAAAGGCCCTGCTGAGTGGAAAAGGGGAAACATCACTCCCATACTCAAGAAAGAGAGAAAGGAAGACCTGAGGGAACTATACAGGCCAGTGAGCCTTAGCTCTGTGCCTGGGAAGATCACAGAACAGACACTCCTGGAAGATATGTTAAAACACATGAGGAATGAGGAGGTGATCCAAGACAGCCAGCATGGCATCACCAAGGGCAAATAATTCCTGACCAATCTGGTGGCCTTCCATGATGGACTGACAGGATCGCTAGACAAAGGGAAGGCACCTGCTGTCATCTACCTGGACTTGTGCAAGGCCTTTGGCATGGTCTCCCACTACATCCGTATCTCTAAATCAGGGAGGGATGGATTTGAGTGGTGGATGATTCAGTGGAAAAGTAATTGGCTAGAAGGTCACAGTCAGAAGGTTGTGGTCAATGGCTCCATGTCTGAGTGGAGGCTGGTGACAAGAGGTGTTCCCTGAGGGTTTGTCTTGGGACTGGTACTCTTTAACATCATTATCAACAACATGGATGATGTTATCAAGTACACCCTCAGCGAGTTTGAAGATGACACTAAGCTTAGTGGTGCACTTGATACTGCAGAAGAAAGGAATGCCATCCAGAAGGACCTCGATAAACTCAAAAGATGGGCTCTTGTAAACCTAATTCAACAAAGAAGAGTGCAAGTATTTGCACTTGAGTCTGGGTAATCTCAGATGTATACAGACTGAGAGAAGAACTCCTTGAAAATAGCCCTGCTGAGAAGGCCTAGGGGGTCCTGGTAGATTAAAAACTGAACACAGGCCAGCAGCATGCACTTGCAGCCCTGAAGACCAACAGCCGCACTAACAGAGGGGTGGCCAGCAGAGGGAGGGAGGTGACTGTCTCCCTCTACCGTGCCCTCATGAGACTCTACCTGCAGTATTGCAACCAGGCCTGGGGTCCCCAGCACAACAAAGAAGTGGAGCTGTTGGAGCGGGTCCAAAGGATGCCACAAAGATTATCAGAGAGACGGAGCATCTTTCCTATGAAGCCTGAAGCAGATGGGCTTGTTCAGGCTGAAGAAGAGAAGGCTCCAGGGATACTTTATTGCAATGTTCCAGTGCTTATCAGGAACTTATAAACAGGAGAGAGACTGACTTTTTTACGTGGTCTGATACTGATAGGACAAGAGGGAATGATTTTAAACTAAATGAGGGAAGATTTAGTTTAGATGTCGGGAAAGTTTTTTGCTGAAAGGGTGGAGAGATGCTGGAACAGGCTGCCCAGAGAGATAGTGATGTCCCCTTCCTGTAGCAGTGGATTGGAACTTGATGATCCTTGAGGTCTATTCCAACCCAAGGTATTCTATGATTTGCTTAGCTCAGTAGCAGCTCAGCTTCCCGCTGTGATATGATGATGGTGCCCAGGAAAGGTCAAGGGAACTAGGACAAAGCAAAGCTCAGAAGGAAGCCTGGAGCTGACTCTTCAAATTCTCTCAGCAGAAAACAGTAGCTCCTTGGCCATCATCACACAGACAAAGAGATGATCTGATGGGAACAAATGGTGCTCTTTTTCGTCCTTTTCTCATCCTTCACTTCTGCTTCTTCAATCAAAGGAGGTCTTGCAACAACACTTGAAAATCAAAAATCTTTTAACCCCCATTTTGGTCTCCCTCCTCTTTTTTTTTTTTTTTTTAATTTTTATTATACAGTATTAGAAAGCAAATATTATTTTCTGTGCTGCGTTTTTCTTTCCTTTTCATGTTTGTGCATGTTACTTGTCTACGCCTTGCCCTGATCTTCTGCAGGCTCTCTCTGGAATTCTAGAGATGAAGAGTTGTATGCTAGGCTGCCAAGTAACATCTCTCTCTTTGCGGAAATAACTTCCTTTGCAAAGAGGCAGTCACTTTTCTTCTACAGCCACTAACCACGTTGACTCTAGCACCTTTTTCTCCTCCAAGCCTTTGCCTTTCCTGTCTCTGAGACCATTAATTGACTTGGGTGTCTTTTCTGTCTGTCCAGGAATCTTGTTGGTGATGCAGAGCTGCTCGTACACTTCTCGGCAAGTTGTGATGTCCAGGTTAGCTCCCAGTTGGATGCTATCCCTGACTTTCCTTTTCCTCTTCAGAAATGTGCAGAGCTGTGCCAGACAGCATAGATATTTTTATTGTAACTTGACTATAGGTTTTGAGTGTCAGTAGGAGAGAACTCAGGCAGTCTTGGCAACCACATATTCAGAAATGCAGGCACACAGGTCCTGTTAAGAACTCTTGACTTTGCTTTCCAATATATATTTTAGTGAGTTTTATTCCCTTTTTGCTAATCATATAACACAGTTTGGTTTGCTGGTGTAAAAAGCTTTGAAGGTGGTATTCAAAAAATAATTAGTAAGATTTTTCCCTTACAATTGCTTATCTTGACCTTGTTTATAAATATTATGTAATGCATTGTCTGCAGCGACAGGGGACCCTAGTCAGTGACTCAGGAGTCTGATCCTACTAAGTTAACGACTGAAACTCAATAACATTTTCTCTGTTGCACTGGTAATATGCATAAAGAGTCTTCATAGGAAACAAAATGTCTATTGCTTTGTCATGTGGCACAGCTAATCCCAGGAGTACCTAAGCATGCTGATCCTTTCTGGGAGATTGCTCCCCATTCTCCTATGTGTGATTGTCATGAGAAATAATTCACTAGAATTTTCTCTTTAGGCAATGGCAATGACTTACACCATTGA
Source organism: Lagopus muta (assembly GCF_023343835.1). NCBI lineage: Eukaryota > Metazoa > Chordata > Aves > Galliformes > Phasianidae > Lagopus > Lagopus muta. Next base: position 73,839,880 of record NC_064434.1, read on the forward strand.
ACTGTTTGAAGTATTATATCTCTAAGCTCTATAATGAGTAGACAGACAAGTCGATAAAATGCTGGATCATGTTAATAATTTATTGTAGGGATAATTATACAGGAAATAAAAGGGACAAAGAAGGCTATCATCTGCTTGCATCATTTCACAACACTGTGAGATGTATTATATGCCTGTCTCATTGTGGCTCTTAATGCTGTTTAAGAAACATTGGCCTGTAACTGCACAGAACACCTTAGAGAACTATTAGCACAGCCCATAAAATTCAGAGAGACTAGTTATATACTCAAGGTCTGAACATCAGGAGAAGAGCCTTAAAAGTTTTTAATCGGGCTGAACAGTAAATTTGTAATTAAAAATAAAAGTAATTTAGTATAAGCAATCAGTTTTATCAATATAGTGCATTCTTCTTTACCAGAACATTTCTCATACCCAGGTATCTATAGGTTCAGGTTACTTTCTGGTGTTTTCTTCCTGTCTGAGATACAATACATTAATCAATAAGAGGTGCTCTGGTACTAACAAAATATTCTTGCTTTCATTCTGCATGAATACGATGGTCATTTGAAAATTGAAGCCAGGATGGAGCACTGAAATCATTCCCGGTGTCAGGCTGTAGCAGTATTCTCAGAACATTTCAGCTGGACCAGAGATACTTTTCACAATGCCACCCCCCTTTAGAAAACTTTTAAAACAATATAAAGCGTACAGGTGCTGAAACTAAATGGCTGCTAGTATATTGGCCAGCTCATTTGGAAAAAAACTTGCACATTATGTCTGTGCTAAATGCTGTCATGGAGTCCACAAGACTGTGAGCATGTGGTTCTATAATTTGTGTGTGTGTGCACATAAGCTTTTTCTTCCAGCATGAAGAAACCATACAGATCAATCATATTCATTTTATTGAACCAAATAACTTGGGCTGACCAAGGGGAAAAAGGATGGGAAGGCTGAAGGTCTGGTTAACTACTTAATTTTAGATACTACTTCTGTTTTGATTGCCTAAACAGTGAGGATAATTTCACTACAGAAATTACAGTACCAAAATTAAGCTTATTTTGCAAATTACTCTCTCATTTGAGGCAGAAAAAGCAGATGGGTTACTATCTTTCTCGCTTCCCCTTTTCATTACAGCTCATGTTTCCCAGTGCTTTATGTCATATTTAAAATCAGTCACTGGAAGCAGTCCTTATCTCTTCCAGCCTTGCTCGAGCCCAGTGCTAAACTTACATTTCTGTCACATGGAGCTGAACTTGTTACAACAGGAGGGAACATGCTCTCCATGGACTTTTCTCTTGAATGATCTCAATGAAACCTGGTGGTGAACTACTGGGACAGCTCTCCAGCCTGCAGGCAGAAGAGAGCCCAATGCACAACTGATTGCCCCCATTCTCTGCAGGCTTGCTTGCCCTCTCCTGAAGCTGCCCTGTCCTGCCACAAAGGTCCCTCAGAGCTTCCCTTACACTGTGGCAGAAATTCTGTTAAGTTCTTTGGGCTACTCTTTTGAGAATGAATGCTCATGAAGTGTTGTTAAATTTTCAGATTAGTTCAAGACAAAGCTTTGTAATTTCATTGCACATCATCTCCAACTTTTTAATAGGTAGTTTAAAACATTTTCACTTCTGACTTTTCTTTTTGAGAAGGGTAATGTGTCTCCTTGATTGTTATTGCCTTTAACTTTTGTATAATTTTGGCTCAAAGAAGGAGAACTTCATCCAAATCAGAGATACATTAATGCAGATGAGCAGATTTTTGACATGTGAATCATGATAGATATTTAAAATGCAATTAAAATTATTTACCAATACTAAGAGAAGTTCAGATGCAACCATAGAAATATGGACTTTTTATAATACACCTAGACTAAGCTGTTTACATGTATCTTGTAAGATATATTTGAATTGTGCAGTGTCCCTCAGATATAGAATAAAGCATTCTCTTTGAAGAAAGAGAATCAAAGCAGCTGGTTGCAAGCAGGGTAACTTCTCTACCCGTGGAAATTAGTGCTGACCTGCACTTCTCCAGGGCAGGTGACATGGCTTCTCCTCACAAATATCATGGCCAAGGAGGAATTGGAGGAGGAACACCCTTTGCCTTTCAAAATTCCACAAAAACAGACTTGTCTCTTGGATCAGGTTCTTCTTGCTGCCTACACTCACAGATGAGGGCATTGATTGCACAAGCAGGGTGTGTCCCCAGTTGCAGCTGGGGGCTTTTAAAATAACTGAGAGATATTGTGCTGTTTTTTGTGCATCTCTGGACAAAGCCAGTAACATGTTCTTATCAAAGCAAGCTGCTCCTAGGGCATGATGAGGTAAAGATACTTGTCTGGGATGGCACAGGGCATGTTGTGAAGCAGGCACCTACAGCCTGGCTTGCATTTGTTCACTGCACTGCCTGCCTGGTGGGCCTTGCCACTTGCGGGTGATAGCACAGGCTGCCTCTGATGGATCCCCACAGGAAGATGCACTCAGTCCCCAGGAGACAAGGAATGTATTTTCTTTTTTTCTCTTCCTTTTTTTTTTTTTTTTTTTTTTCCTCCTCCTAGAAGCTGAAAGGTGTGTGTGAAGCACTTTCAGTAAAATGCTGCTGGATGCAAACCCAAGCACATCATAAAGGACAAGCTTTGTAGGGATGAGAGCTTTTCTAATGTGCTCAGGTACTCAGGGTTAGTTTGAGAAGGTGACAGTGCACTTTGATGTCCTGAGCTGCAAATATTTAAAGACAGCATACCAGGAAAGGAATAGTGGACAGGTGATTTGCTTCTTTCTTCTGAAATGTTATGCTGTGCAAAGAATGCCTTGAAACTGAAAGATCTGAGAAAGAAAAATCTTCATGTCTCGGGAGATATATTATCAGTCCTAAGAAGCTGAAAATCAGGTAATTCTGTAGTTCAATTTGTTTTGATCTGTGTATCATTTTATCTTTTGCGCTAATTCACTCAAGCATGTGTGGGTTTGGAGTTGCTGGGAAGGTTTTAATTAGAAATGTCTGAACAGATTAACAGTAGTTTCAAATATTTGAAAATCATGTTTTTGCAGTGATCACTAGAGAAGGTGAGATGTTTGCTGTTGCAGCCTCTCTCCATCTTCCTTTTCTTTACCACTGGTGTGTTAATACTGACAGGCCACTGACAGATAGCGTTTCAGATCTGCTTGTACTTCACTACAATCTGCTGCAGTGTTTTTAAAAAGTGTTTCAGTGTGTAATTGTATAGTGGTCAATTGAGAATGGATTCTGTTGGACACAGGTTCTGATTTCATATAGGGTTCTCCTGAACCAGAGATGCCTGAACCTGCACTCTCTGAACCTGCACTGCCAGGATGGGGCAGGAGCCTTATATTACTGCTATATATAGCAAAACAATAGCTGTTTTCAAACGATCCATTTCCATAATGATATATTAGCTCTCTTCGATCACTTCAGCTGATCATAGGAAGAACTCCAGTTAAAGCATTGCATGATGAGTGAAGTGATTGATACATTATTCCTCTACATGATATGTCCACTAGAAACTTTTTATCACCTCTGTAAAAAAGGTGAGGGAGTGGATTAAAATATTTCAGAAGTGCCAGCGAATTTTCCAGGCCTCTGTGTTTGACAATGCAGATTTATTATTTCTGTTGAAATGTTCTTTTGAACAGTGATGACATAAGGTGTACAAGGCACACATGTCTCACTAAACTTGGAATGACTTTTACTAGGATTTTGGTAGTGTCTATGCTACCCTCATAGGAAAGAAGGAATTTTTGTCTTAAATTACCCACCAGTAGCACCAAACAACAAATATATGGTGACAGTGCTAGCCAGACATTACAGATAACAATCTCCATCTTTGCTCTGTTTTAAAGAGTAATTTCAATAGTCATGCTGGCATAATTCTGGGGTAGCAGAGAATCTGTCCTCCAGGGCATTTGTTGTTCTAGACAGACAAGTAATTTTCTACCTTCTTCAGTGGCTGTGTGCTAATCAAAGTATTTGCTGGGTCACTTCAGAACTTCTATCTAGCACACTACTTTTGTGTTTGTCATTCAAAAGGTCAAATCAATATATGCAGAGGCAACTATGAGTGCGTGGAGGATTTCCTCATGGATTGCCAGAGTACTTTCTGTTGATGTCAGGTCAGCTGCTGGAAAGGGAGAGGTGGTATGATTCTGCAGGGTCAGGAGATGGCCCCTGCCTGCTTGGTGTTCTGGGGGGCACATGGACAAGGCAAAGTAAGAAAGTAATTGTGAGATGATGCCAATGGAATCGAAGCATCTTGGTGTGGTGTTAGTGCTATGAGCTGTGCTGAGGTGCCTCCCTCCTGTTTTAACTTGTAATTTCATTTAGGGAGTGTCTGAGTAAGAGCCGTGTACTGATCCAGCAGCCGTCTTCATTCATCATAATAGTACCCATGAGATGTAGCTGAGTCACTGAGCTGGGTTATTTTTTCTAGCATGCATCTGTGTTTTATTTGATTATAAAGTCCAGATCCTTCTGCTTTCTGTTACAGGCTTTTTATCTTACTCTGGTCGTGTCAAAATCAATTTGTAATTCTGTGATGTAGACATGAAATTACTTTTAGTATGTTATGTGTATCCAAGAGTGACTGACATTTAATATTTTATTCTGAGGGTCTCATTAGTACTGTGTACCCATAATCTACTCTGTGGGTTTAATGCCAGTGAGCAAGTGAGCTATTGAAGAACATCCATTTTTTTTACTTACAGAATGGACAAAGAGAATAAAGTGGAAAAGAATAGATTCGTAATGGTCGGCATTTCTGTGTTTGTAGTTAAGAAGATTCAAAGGATTTTAGTTCTCTGTGTCAGAAGATTATATTTAATAGTAATTCATGCACACCAAGCAATGGGAGAATCATGGCAAAACTTGAAGAGATGGAATTTCTTTTCAAGCATGAGAGCAACGGCTACACCATGAATGAAGTTTTGTGTCTCATACTCAGGGGCTAGTTGCCATAATCTAGAGTCCATTCCTTATCTGTGTTTCAGTCACCATGTGACTGCATGCCATTTATGACTGCTGGCTGGCTTTATTTGTGCTGTCCTGTGAGTGACAGATTCTAAAGACCTGAATGGAGCTGTATGCCAGGTGTCAACGGAAGTTAGGGAAGATTATTTTCTTACTGTGACATTACTGTGTGGCCACTGAAATAGTTGTACCCTTTTATGTCTAGAATTTAATGAGCCTGGGGAAAGGGCAACAACACGCAGGAGAAGAAACGAGACAGAAGTGAAGGAAAAAGAGAAATGTGGCAAATTCAGTTGTGCAGTGTGGCCCAAAAGGAGCTCAGCTGAAAGCGTTCTGTCAGAAATGTTATTAACAGACTTATCTAAGTCTTTGAGAATTTATCTGTCTTTCTTCCTTTTGTCTGAGTCTTTGCTTTGTTATCATTGTGGAAAGATACTCTCAGTATTTCTGGTGCACCTTAAGTTAATGTGGAAGAGAGATCTGGGTAGATATAACAAAAATCTATTTGGAATTTAAGGAACAATGGAGGAGTTTGTGTTTGTCTCCAGTAGATAGAAATATTTGCCTGTACTTGATAGCTGTAAGTAACAATGTGAGAAAATTAGTTTACCATGTGTTTAGACTGCAAATGTGAGGTTGATAGGTTGTATGGAGACTTGATATTTATGCTTCATTTAATATGTTCAGGGAAGTGCCACCATCTTCTCATATGAGCTGTTCATATAATACCATGCAGTGTGATCACTGCCACTCAAGTCCATTGTGGATTTTGTAGTATATGTGTACAGATAAATATTTTTAAAAAAACGTAGTATTGACAGCTACCACTAAAATGTCATCAGTTGTGACTGTTCTTTTCTTGAGTATTTTTCAAGGGAATGTGATTAAGCTATAGTAAGAAAGTTGCTGCAGAAATTTTGTATTTGCAATTTACTGCACTGATGTATTTTGAAAGGCTTTGTTTTTTGGTGTAGTTGCTGAAGATTGCTTGATGATTTTTCCATAAATTACATGTTTCTTTTGTACTAGCCATTTCACATCAGTATTAAGAAAAATAATTATCATGTTATTTTTTTTTCCTGTGGCAAAATCAATATCTGTTCACTCAATAAAATTATTTTTATTAGATAATATCATATAATGGATTAGAAAAATGTTTCATTCTTCCAACATTAGTATTTACTTTGCAATATTTCTGGGTTGCGCTAGATTTTTATTTTTTTTAACTGTAGATAATATAATAATAATAATAATGTGTTATATGTATAATTTTACATATATACATATATTGCACATTTATAATTGCCAATTGCTAGTCTACATCAAAAAATGCCTTTTACGATATAAATCCTAGAAGTCTAACATGTTCAATTACATCCCCCTGGTTGCTTTTGTAGTCTGTATTAATATGAAGTTATGATACGAAACATCCAATTAACCCCAATTATAGAAATTGCATAGCATCATTATATGATCTCATGGCTACTTTAGCAGCTCACTGAAAGGATAAATTGTCTGAATTCCAAATCTGAAAGAACTGTCTCAAAAGAACAACTATATTGCGTTAATGGTGTGGTGCTACATATAGGACATGCCACTACTGATTAATGATAGAATGCTGAAGTTTCTTCTCACTCCTAATCTTTTTTGCGTGTGTAGTCTTATACACCATTAACTTACTGAACAAGAGTGATGGATACAGTAAATGGGAGTGAGACTCTGACTTCCAGGACACAGAAAGTCATACCCCTGTGTTATATGTCTTCTATTGCAAACTCTCAATGTTACCTGAAACAGTGCTTGTGGGAAATTTTAGGTATCTGTGGTATCTTTAGAAATTCTTCCTGTTTTGTTTTTGTTGTTGTTATTGTTTTTGACAGCATTTACTGGTTTACAAATAAGTGTTGTTTTCAACTTTTATGGTTCTAAAAAGTCAAAAGATTTTCTCATATATTTAGGGGGAACATTTGGATGTACTTGTGTTACCACAAAAAATTGATAGTTTTATCTTGTTAGCCAAGGGGTAAATAGGACTTGTCAGAAAGATCAGTGTAAATACTGTATGGAAAGAAATGAAGAACAATGCAATGAATTGCTTCTGAATTAATAGAAATATCTTGGAAAGCAGGTAGAGTTTCACATTGTAAAGCACAGTATTTCAAATCTCTTTTCTCTTGGAGAATTCTTGAGATGATTTCAGAATATTTACTTCTATCACACTATGTCATACTTCATGTCACGTGTCTTGGTGGTTTTACTTCTGTTTGTTTAAAAAACAGCAAAAATAGGAAACACAGAATCTTTTTTTTTTTTTTCTTCTGCCTTTTCATCCAATTCCTTTAAAATCCATTTTGCTCTTGATGCTACACTTCATCTCTTAATGCTAAATTCCCCTACCCTATTCTGGGTACAGCTGACATGTCTGTTGTGGTTATGCAAGATCAAGATAAATGGCAAGGCAAGAATAAATCAGATTGCGCAGTCAGATTGCAGAATTACGTGTGCTAGGGGAAGGATACACAGATGAGATGATTGCTTTCCAAACTGCTCTTTCTAGACTTTCTGCAGTGTTTCTGAAGTTGGTTTTGATCCTTACAGTGACCGTCATCATTGAGCCTTTGACTTTCAGCAGTCCATCTGTCCTGCTGTAGTATAACATTTTCTCATTTAGAGAAAAGCTGTTCAGCATTGCAGAGAATGCCTTTTTAAATATTTTCGTTACATTGGATCTTACTTTATAGAAAACATTTTAAATGACTTTTGTTCTTTTATTATGCTAAATCCATGTTGAGTTTGTACTTAAAGAAATTGTAAAATTCTATTAAAATTGATATTCAGATAGTTATATATTTAGATGTTCTATCAAAATTATGTGCGGAAACTGTGTTTTGAGTAGAGAGAAAATAACTAAAAATATATGCCGTGTTAGTCTAGAACAAGTCAATTGTATTCCATGTCATGTGCTTGCAGAAAAGAGTAGACTTTTTTTTTTCTTTTCTCCTTTGTCTCCTTCAAGAATACGCTAGGCTTTTTGACTAACTTCATTTGATATCATTTACACTCAGCTCATTTCTTGCCCTCTGTTGTATCAAGCTAGAAAGCTCAGAACTGCATTAGAACCATCTTTTTATGGGAAATAGCATAGCTGTTCCTAATGAAGTGCGTAACTGTCAAGCTGATGTGGTTGTATATGAAGATTGGCTGTCAATTTACCAGATTATAATAAAAAGAAAAATAAATTGCAATTCTTAGCATTCAAAGTTATAATGTTTATTTCCTAATTTTTGTTCCATAGTCATTTTATCAGAAATTATTATTTTTGAAGATGAGAAGTACTGCTGTTGGCATCAGCATATTTTCCTGATAGATTTTATTCTCAGTGGCTCTTCTCCCTTTTCAGACCCTTTGGAAAAAAAATGTGTGGAAGGACAAGAGGTGGAGAAGGAGAGAGATGTCTGTTTCTGAAGTTCAGTTCCTATGCAGCGGAGCAAGATGTTGCAGACAGGCTGTCAGTTACAGGATAGTAAGCTTCATCTCTTATGTGCATGACTCCCTCCCGTGCCTGAGCTGACTTTAAGAGTTTGTTCACTTATTCTTAGACTTCTTGGCCTGTAGCAAGGCTGCCTTGCAGCATTTTAGCATTTCATGGCAATTACATCACTGAGAGTTCAGCTAAGCTTGTCAAGGTTGTCTGCCTGACTAAAGGAGAAGACAAGAACAGGAAAGGAAAATGTGGGGATAAGGATCAAGAGCTGAGTGAAGAAGTAGAAATAAAAAGGAGCAATAAGAATCTAAAGTTAGATACATAACATACTTAACCTTTTTGCTTTGGGTGCTCTTGCAGCCACTGTCTTTTGGACTGCAGAGGCAAAACTGCAGATTCTGGGAATCTTGCCCCTTCCAAAATTGTATAGCTACTTGTTTGATATTATTTTATAAAGGGAAAAATCAATCAGCTTTGTCATCTCCAGCAGAAGAATCAAAGTGAATTAGTAGTGAGGAAATATTGTCTATTTCTTTTTTTTCTAGTTTTTCTATTTCCTTCTCCATTATTTTAGGAAAGAAATATCCTAGTTTCTAACTTCAGTGTTTAGCAGCCTGTGTCACTTTGACAGTCAAAATGAACACACTAGAAATCTTTAACAAAGCATAGACAAGCTACGTGTCAGATTTTCACGTGCACTTACAGAAAGATGCACCATTTTTTTGGTCAAAGAATATACATTAAAGGAAAGGTGTAGCTTTAGTCTTTTAGCTTAGGATACTTTGTTCATTTTTTTTCCTTCAACTTTTAGAAATAAAGACTTAGTACTTACATGTGCCATGTTACTGAAAAGGAAACGTGCTTCAGTTGAACTGTCTTCAGTTGAAGTGGATATCACTTTTGTCATTGTTCTCAAATAGCTTTCACTGGGTGAGTTCAAACAAATATAAATCATACTCTTACATTTCTATGACAGCAAGTATTTTGACCCTGTAATTCAACAAGATCAGGAGAAAATATTAAATGTCACATACTCTACCTCAGTCTAATGTGGCTGTATATACAAACATCTTGTTTACATTTTCCTCAACACAAGGTATTTCTAGGAGATAGCTGACTGAAATGAACTGTGCCCTTTCTGGGACTGTTATTTCAGTTCACAAATGCACCTTTGATGCAAATCTCCTGATTTGCAGCTTTATTGTAGGAAAACCATCTTGGCACATGCAAAGTAGGTACCTGTGGTGAAACTAAACTGGAAGGGAAATGCAGTGCAGAAGCCAAAACTGTGAGAAAAGGACTTTTGGAATTCTGTGCATTTCGTGTACTTTAATTTACTGTAACCTCTATATCAAAATGCTTTGCTTTGGACTTTGAATCTCTCTTTCAAGCAGTGATATGGAAAACATTTAATATGAGTCTGTAGTCCTTAATTTCAGCCCAAAAGTCTGTCTGGAATCAAATACAGCATATTTTCAGTAGTTCCTATTGATCTGTGTGTGAAATATAGAGATGAAATAAAATACACATGCGTACACAAAAACAACAAGAAAGCAATCTAGATATATATATTTTTTTTAATATGCTCCACAGTATCTTGTTTTGTGCTGAAATATTGGGAAGGAGAATTAATCTTCATCTTGAGCCCTTCCAGTCTTTGTTGTATTACTTTCAAAACTGTATTTGATACACAAAATGGAAGATTTCTTATGTCACTGTTTTTGATTGATGAATTTGTTTTGCTTTAGTATTAAGAATGTTCCCTTATGAAGACATTCATTTCAGAAAAATTCTAAAACTAATTTTAAAAATTCTTATGATTCCCAATCTTTATTTCAGAGTAGCATTGCCTGGAAACTAACCCCCCCCCCCCCCCAAAAAAAAAAAAAAAAACAAAAAAAACCAAACAAACAAACAAACAAACAAAAAAAAACAACAAAAACAGTCTTACAGAGTTTCATTGTATTTAATTTGAAATATTTTATATATTCTGTTTGTAAACCAATTGTGGAAACAATTGTTTCAGGCTTCATTGTGGAATAAAAAAACTTAATCAGTCTTGAAACAGCTATATCTATCCGGAGACAATACAACCTCTTATCTATGTTTTGATATGTAGGATTAAAGATTATTAAACCTCTTATCAGCATTTTTATATATTATACGTAGAATTAGAAATATAGGTTGCCATGCTCTGTATTCTGTTTGTCAGCATTTGTTGAAGTTGCATTGCAGGGATACAACTCCGTGGTCTGGTCTTATTTTCAGTCTGTAAATTCAAAATTAAAAAAAAAAAAAAAAAAAAAGTAGTAAATCCTGCAATGTTTAAATGCATTAAATGTAAATCAGAAGACAGTGCAGGCAAAATTCAGCAAATCACTTGCATCTTTGGTCTGCTCTTTATTTAATTTGAAAAAATGTGTTGTTGGAAAAGAAAGAAATCAGAATATATAAAGGAAGGGAAAAATCTTTGTAGTAGGTATTATAACTCTTTTTCTATTAAGAGGTATACAAAATAAAGAGTGTGAAAACATTTGGTGCTTTTTACCTGACTAGGTTAGGATCATGTGTATGTTGTCTCTGAGGACAGACTGGGGTACTAATCCTTGTAAAATTGACAACCTGATGATATTTTTATTTGTGTCTTTGTAGTCAGTGCAGGAAGATTCTGTGTTTTATAGATGTGTATGTATTCAGTGTGCTTCCTTGGAAATCTTGTGCTGGCGTGATATTAGCCAGAGCCAATTTCATTCTTGGAAAGCACCCAGGCAGGGCTCCTAACTCTTCCTTTCAAAGTCTTGAAATGATGCAAACTTACCAATTCCCCTGAAGTTGATAAAGATTTATGTTCTGTTTCTCTGACTTCTGAGAGAATTTTTTTTCATATGCAAGACTATTAACATGTCATATGCAGTTGTGAGGAGTAAGTATACAATACATACTGCAGAATGTTTCATGTTAATTCATCTTTGTCAGTAGTAGATGTGACAGTGACGTATTACTAATAAAAGATATAAAAAGAAAACTGTACCATCTCAATGTATTATATTAATTATATTACCTTAATTTGGCTCTGGTATGGCAGCAGGTGTGGGGATGCTCCAGTACCTCAGAGTTCCCCACCCACCAGCTCTTCATCAGCCCACTGGACTCTGCCAGCTTGCTGCAGGATCTGGTACTGACTTTGCTGAATATTGAGCTGAACATGAAACTGGTTAGCTAAATGGTGTCACTGTGTGACTTCTGGCACAAGGTACTAAACTAAATTGGGTGAAAATGGGAGAAAAGAACAGTCAAAGTGCTTGTAAGTCATGCTGTAAGGGCAGATCACCTGTCGTTCTCAAACAAATCAGCCAGAAAAGCAATGCCAATAAAGATAACGTGGTGACATCTGATTTACACCTAACTTTCATGTTAGCTTTAGATCCTATGTGTATATATCAAATGAAATATAAAAGATATGACTTCTCTGCTTGAGTTCATCGAAAGTTCAGTAAGATAGAAAGAGCTGTCACTTCATGGAAGTACTTCTTTAGTCCAGAGATGTGTGAGAGCATGGTGCAACCTTGACATACCTTCCTCAAAGGGTAATCCCTGTGTTTCTCAAGTCTTCTTATATATCCAGCTGACTTCTACAGATGTCACCAAATGTAGAAGCTTTTCCTTTCTTGCCTGATTCTCTACTCTTGCAAAACCAAAGCTGAGCCTTGGGAGAACAAGTAAGGCTGGTAACAGCTCAGGGTAGTTGAAGTATTTGGAACTTCCTTGAGAGGAATGGGGAAGGATATCAACAGCAGTATCAACATGGAGAATGATGTTTTTGAATCTTGTTTGCCCCTGTAGCTTCATGTTTTTCTCAGTTCTAACGAAATCATAAGTAAGTTTCAGGGAACACTTTAGGTGTCAGTGGTTTGGTATAATTCTCCTTGGCTGAGTTTTCTCTTTGCAGAGATTTCTGTTGGGAAATTCCGACTTGTGGAGTGTTCTCATCCATAGAAAATTGTACATTCTCAGAGATAAATAAACTTGCAGTACAATTACATATGAAGAAATATTAGAGTGGCATTAACAGCTTGAAATTTAACTACATGGAAAGTAAGAGATAACCGTGAAAAGGAGAGTTAGAAATGTTTAAATGAGGTGTTTTCAAATTCAGCCTCCAGTTTTTCTTAGATATGAGAATTCCTTTGTTAGTCTGGTTTTGAGGATTTATTCTCCGTCACCTCTCAATTACAGTACTCTGCACTCACGTCTTGCTGTCAGCTATTTAGACCTTTGTAAATAGAAAGCTATGCGGTATACTTTCTTGCTGTTTTTTGTTGTTGTTATTTTTAAAAAATTATTATTATTATTATTATTATTATTATTATTATTATTATTTACTTTTGAGAGAATTGCTCTACTGTTATTCAACCTGTTGACACATGGCGTATGTAGCCATTCCATTCAAGATTGAAATTGTTGTTTTTTTTTTTAAAGAAAGCAAAAAATGATGTACTATTTTAAATGGAATGCTGAGCAGTGCAACTTACATTTCAGTAACACATCTGCAGTCAAAGATTTTTTCATAGCACACTGACACACAAGTGGTTAGATAGACTACTTTTTACTTTGTTAATCAGAAATATGTGTCCTGCTCAAAGAAAAGCTAGAAGGATATTGCCAAGACATAGTTGTGTGATTAATACTTCTCTGTCTTGACTTTTGTTGTTGTTGTTTTGAAGCTACATTTAGGTGTGTAGAGTTGTCAAGGCTACCACAGTCACCGCTCACTTTAGAAGGTTTAGATTTAATTTTACTTGAAGCGCAATATAACTGTTAATAAATATCTTTTGGATTTGAGGAACTTTGCAGATTGATTTTAATGATCTATTCCAGTGTAGTGTGTTTGCAACTTAATATGCTTGGTCTGGACCTTGTTAGAGTTTCATGTTACTGTGGTTTAACCCAACAGGTTGCTCAGCACCAGACGGTCATTCATTCACTCACCCATTCCCAATGGGATGGGAGAGTGAATATTAAAAAAATAGAATTTATGGCTTGAGATAAAACTATTTACTAAGATGGGGAGGGAGATGGAAATAATAATTGTGACAAATATATATGTATATAACAAGCGATGCACAAGGAAATGCATGCCACCCTCTGACTAATGCTCAGCTAACCCCCTGAACTGCAGAAAAGGAGGAGATGAACTCCCACCCCCTTCAAGACTCCTCCTGCATGATGTCTTATGGTGTGTAATATCCCCTTGGCCAGTTTAAGTCAGCTGTCCTAATTCTCTTCCCTCTCAGCTCCTTGGGCCCTTTAAGAATGGCCTTGGCTCTGTACAACACTATTTAGCAGGCAACTATAAACATTGGACTGTTATCAACATAGTTTTTCTCATAGAACCAAAACACAGGATCATATCAGACACTCTGAAGAGAACAATTTCACCCCAGTTGATAGTAAGATGCATATACTTCTTTTAAAATTCACAGGATATCAGAAAAAAAATTACTACAACATTCTGACTTCCTTCTTACATCATTACAAAGTGCATCACTTTATGTGAATTTGTCCTTAATAAATTTCACAGTTTTAGCAAAAACAGATTCAGATAATTGTTAAAATGCAACAATAATTAGTGAAGCACTAAATGTTATATGAAATTTATATAAAAATAAACTTCAGTGGAACAAGAGGAGTTTACTGAGCTAGTTGTTTTTTTTTCTTAACTCTTAATAAGTTGCAAAAATGATGCACTTCAAATACATTCAATTCCTCAGGTAATGTGTATTATTCGATATGCTGTTCTGAGGGTAATACTGCATCATTAATTACCTGTATCTAGTAAAATTTGGTAGTCAAATGACTTAAGCAACTATGCTGATAAGGAAAATATTGCATAAATCGTAGAATTTATGTTATGTTAGAAGCTTAATCCAAAGGCATATTGTTGGAACTCTGAAGGGATTTAGCTAAGCACTTTTCAACCATACTTAATGCTCAGAAACAGCCAAGACCCAATTCAGCTCTTAGACCAAGCCTCTGATGGCTCTGATTTATTCTTTCTACTGTAAAAATTACACTAGTTTGAAATCTAAAGAGTAAAATAGGAACTGTAAATTTCCCAGCCAACCATTAAGGCAAGTCTTGGGAAATTTTTGCACGGGGGAAAAAAGTGTATATTATAATATTATTGCTACAGTAGTTTACTTTCAATTCATCCGTTTTAAAATGGTGAGATGGTCACAAGGAAAATGGCCATGGAATCTGAAGTGATATAAAAATTTTAATGTATATATTTTTTTAATTTCCATTATTCCTGTGATATTTTTCCACTTGTAAATCATGCATGCAGTCCAATCTCATGGCAGTGAAAGCTTTTAACGCAACAGTCTATTGTAAGTCTTGGTCTGCAGGTAGTATATACAAGATAATTCTGTTAGGTGTGTTTTAAACAGAGTAGGTGGTTTTGTTCGTTCTTAGCTGTCAAGCTTACTTATTAACTATATAAGTAGAAATCAAAGCCTTTAACTTTTCTCAGAGTGATTCCTTTCTTTGTGCATATGTATGCCATTCAGTATTTGAATCTACCAGGAGAAGTTGTCAGGCTAAGGCTGGCATTTGGTGTCCACTGTATGTGGCTAAAGTGCTTAATCTAATACAAGCAAAAAAATAGATTCTCTACTCATTTATGAAACATGTTGGCTAAATCTACAGAATTTATTTCCTTTACAGTTTTCAGATAATTGTTTTCTAAATTTCTAAGTGACACTTCATCAAACACAGGACTTCACACCTTATCTCAAAAAAAAATATTTTATGCATTGTGGCAAAGGGGTAAAGTTGGCCCAATTTGGTTAAAGAAAAGACCTCTTCCTTCTGGTTTGATAGGAAAGTTTGGTTGCATTATATTCATCCAGAAATTGTTGAACACAGATTATTTTTCCATTATAAAATTTGTCTGTCACTCTTTTCAAATTTCTTCTGGACAAATCCACATGGATCAGGTTTTATTAATCCCAGTGAAAATCCAATGTGGAGGAGTTTAGGAATTTTAACTGGATTGTTTTCTGCATTAAATCACAGACAGTAATTAAGCAATTGCTAGCTACTTCCTAGCTAACAATTTCTATCTTCCATTTATGCAATTGATCAACATCAGTTATTAACAACTGTAAAATATATATATATATATATAAAATGCACTAATAAACATGGTAAATCTGAGCAAGCAGTTGCTGCATTACGTCCAATCCTGTGGTCTCCGTTTCTGTGGAGATGGAGCTTTAAGAGCTTTAAGAACTCTGAATAATTCATTTGTCCCAGTAACAATGTGTGAAGGCAAGGATACTCTACGGTTTCAGCAGCAAAAGCTTCAAAGCAGTATTAATCTTGGGTTTCACAATAGAGATATCCAGCTATGCTGAAGTCAGGTATTCTCTGTCTTTCAGTCCTCCTGTCACAAGTTTCTGTATTACCAGAAAAATGGCTGTTCAAATGTGTTGTGAAGCAAACTGGGAAACTGGTTCATCTCTTTTTTTTTTTTTTTTTTTTTTTTTTTTTCCCTTCTTGAGAGAGACGAAGAAGAAGAAAGAAAAACTACCTTCTGAAACAACTGCAGCTCTGGTCCAGGTTGTAGCAGAAACTTTTCATGTGGGAAATTCTGCTGTTGCAGCCAAGAGGGCAAGCATGGTGTCTGATCGAGTAGGAATAAGTTTCAGAGAGAGGGAGAAATAATAATGTATTCAACTAGTATTAATGCTGTCTAATATTTTATTTCATAAACTGGAATTTAAATCCTTCTGTACACATCCAGGGAGATTACTTACTGGTTATAACTTCCATATGACAAGAGTATAGGAAGTTATAAGATTTAAAGTATCTCAGAAGCATTTTGCAGCTGCCTCCAGAATAGCATATTTAAAGTTAAAATTGTTAAGTCTGCAAATATGTTTGCCCTGACTCAAAGACAGCTATCACGTTGTGAATAACTCTGCTGTTTTATGGTAAGACTTCTGTTAATCAAATCCAGCAGCAGATTAGCTTCAAATGTGGCATAGTAGCAGTAAAAGTGGTGATGAGTTATGTCTTTTGAACCTTTCTAGTTAAAAATGTTAATATAATAAATATCAACAATGATCAGGTTTTATCAGAATGAGAAAAAAATTCAAAATCAAAAGCATATTCTTCTGTCATTAAATAGAGCTTCCCATCTCTTGAGCAGTAGTTCTATCGTCGTTATTAATTTATCTGTGGCCTACAGAATCACCCAGAAATATGTGTATGATCTGCATCAAGAAGAGGCAAGCCATAGTTTGTTCCTGTAGAATTAATCATCCCATGAGATATGGAGTTTCTGCCATCTTTATCCTCCTGTATGTCAGTCTACCAGAACAGTACAGTAAACATGTAGGAACAAGGATAAACATGCAGAAGAACAAGCATAAGATGAAACATATTAGCCAAAGACAGTCGTTGTTCAGAAAAAAAACATTCCACAATTTGTGGTAGTGGTTGCTTAGCAAAAGTCAACATCAAACACATAGCTCTGAGAGAGCCAAGGGAGAGTGCTGTATGAAATGTGAAAGAGAAAATTAGTTATTGACTGCTGTGGTGGAGTAAGGGCAGGAGCTGTTGCTTACAGTCACATTCTCTGTTTTGCAGAAGTAGGGTAGGAGACCAAATGCTGCTCATTGCTGGAATTTGTAACACAGCAAGCATTTTACCTTTGTAGGGTCTGGGAAAAGGCAAGAGGATATTTTCCTAAAACACTCCTTGACATTCACACACTGCACTGTAATAAACAAAGATTTAATAAGAGCACAAGAATAAATCTACCTCTAAACACTTTTATAACAGCAGCTCTTAAAATGACACCCCTTTTGAATCCCATCTTAGAATACATTAAATTGGGATAGCAATTCATTTGAAGGCTTACTAAAAGAAGTGTTTTGTTTAAACTTGTACAAAAATATTTGAAAGATTGAAAAGTTGATACTAGGAATTAAAAATCAATTGTTTTTTATCAAAATCAGTCGCAGCAATAGTATTAACTGATACTGTTGAGTGATCAATAACATCATATCAATTTCCTTCTCAAAATAATCTTTGAATATTATATCTTACTCAATTTTGACAGGAAAAGGGGAGGATTTTGCTATTTTGGCTTTATGATGATGGGCTAGTTGCCACCAGCTGATTTCCACATTTGGAGTAAGGATCCTCATGGAGGACACCCACTTGCTCAGGTTTTGCTACAAAGCATAATCAGGCAAAAAGCACAAAATTGCAGTAAGAAAATGTTAGGTATGATAGGAAAACACATTTCATTACAAAGGTTCAAGCAAACCTGTGTAATAGATGTGTATGTAATTGTTTTGTTTGTGGTGGGTACCTTTGAGAATAGCAGCCATGTTTTGTCATGTGTGGTGTTGGCTCTTGTATAAAACTTTGTAATTTTTCCCCCCAACACTTCTCACAGTATTTCTTTTATTGATATAGCTGCAGGACAACTTCAACTTTTTCTTTAGAAAATACTATTTTTTCCATTTCCTATTTTGTGTTATTACTTATTCCGTAAAAGAAACAACAACTAAAACAATTCTTCAAAATTGCATTTAAAATCTCTCTAATCAAGTAGAGCCCATGTATTTCAGACTGCAATAGCTCGTTAACGTAATTGGTAGTAGTATCCTTTCATCTTATCTTGTAGGAGCTGGAATAATATTTGTCAATATAAAGAAGTAGTCTTTAAGCTGCCAGCATTTAATGACCATACCAGAGACACTGGGAACAGGGAAGGTTCCAAAGGAATCATCACTCTTTGTTGCAAATACTTTGTAAAACATTGGGTATACTACTTTTTATTAGATTAAGTATAAAATCATAAAACTTCATTGGATTAAATTTTTTCACTGCTTTGAAGGCAAAACTTTCAAAGAGAGAGTTATCTGATTCATTATTATTATTATTATTATTTCTAATCAAGGGAATGTTGGTTCAGTGACAGTGCTTGGGTTATGGAGTGCCTTTGAATCCCTGCGTATTGCTGTACTGACACAATTTACTCAAGGCAAAGCACACTCAGATTGCTTTTCTTTCTCTCAAAAAGGAGTTTCTCTGTTCATCTCCTCTAGCTTTTGAGGCAACAACACTCTTAGTCCAGATCTACTGCAGGCCAATAGAAAGAGGGAAGGTATGCTGTGGTAACAAGCAATTTACATTTATCATTTATCTTACTGTAAAACTAGGTAGCAGATTGAGAGATTCAAAAGAAATACATTTGTATTTCTGTTGCTGAAATATTCAGATTTTGTTAGCAAACATGCTGTCTATCATTAGATACTTGCTAATATTTGTCTCTTACTTCAAATGGTCTTGCTAAATCATTTGAACAGGATACAGCTCTGCAGGGATTGCCAGCAATTCTGTCACATCAGAGAATTCCTCCTTCTTTTTTTTTTTCTTTATTTTTTTTTCTTCTTCCTTGGATGACAATCACAGGGTGAAAGTGGCAAGTTCTTGCGAGATGTTTTCTAACATCTGGCTAATTATGAGCTCCTCAGGCACTTGAGCTAAAATGCTGGAAGAACTTCTGAGCTCCTCACATAATGAGGTGACTTCCTGGCATCTTACATGCAGCATCCCGTCCAAGTGTCCTTTGGATGAGATTTTCACATTCCATCTTGCTAGTGAGTCTAAAGAAGCAGGCACCCTGAATGAGAATGTTTACCTATGAATACAACTGAGACATGTTTTTGTTTTATAGTAAAGTTTCAGCTTCAAGTAAATGTGAGATTCAGGACTGTAAGATGTCTACCAGCCTAGAAAGTAAACAATGCTATCAGTAAACTCAAAAATAGGGAGTATCTTTTTGTTCATTTAATTCAACTACTGTTATCTAACCATAAAAGTAAACTGGACAGTTACTTGTAAAATACTTGCCTTCTGCTTTTTGTCACTGATTGTCTTAGATAGCCAACATTATTTTCTCAATCACTACTTGCTGGAAAGCAAACATTTAAACAAAAGATAACACTTGAGGAAGTTTAGGTTTCATATTAATGTATGTTGAAAAAATATGATAATGATAGACATCTGTCTTGAACAAATGCTTCTCAAAATGCATTAGCTTTTTTTTTGTTGTTTTTAAATGCAGTAGTTTTCTGCTTGAACATACCTGCTAATAGCTAAAATTCTCTCAAAAAATCATTTCAATTTCAGTAAGCATGCAAAACTGGAGTACTTTAATAGATTGGGCTCTATTTGTAGGAACAACCTAGAAAGACAAGACTGTGAGTTTGTCTGGAATCTTTATCAGCTTGACTCTTTATCAGTTTCTTTAGTAATGAAATGAACTTGAAGTAATCTTTAAAGTGTTATCATTAACAGTACAATGATGTAAAAATGCATTCCTATAAAAATGAACTGCTATATTTACTTTTTTTAATCTGAGGAAGAAAATGAGAGAATTTACATATAATGAACAAGGGGAAATCAGATCTTTTTTTTAGTGTATGTATTTATTTCTCCATCTGCTGAAATGCTTAGATTTGATGATACACCAACCGGACACAGGAATTTTGTTTTCTCATTTTTCAACTTAATAGCAAATGATTTTTCATTGGTAAAGTTCTTTCAGTGTTTCACTTAGAATTGACTCTTGTCAGGTGGAAATAATGCTTCCCAGAATCAGTTGAGGTATAATCAAGTAATTTCTCCTTAGAGCCTCTCATCTGTAATTTTCCCACATTGCCACAGCTCTGATCAACTATTCTGGGATTACTTACTACCAAAAGGCTGTTATTTTTTATTTATTTTTTATTTTCTAAGATTAGAAGAGTGAACAAATGGAGCATTTTCTTTCTTTTGAGGAAAGAATCTTAAATAAACTGACTTTTGGATCACCAATGGCTGTACTTTTCCCAGTAAAAGCCATGATTAGTTTTGTTTTTGAAACCACCTTTTTTGTTTGTTTGTTTTTGTTTTTGTTGTTATTTTGGTGGGAGGGGGGCTGTTTTCTTTTTTTTTTTTTTTAACACTAAAGTGATTTAAGAAAGAAAGATCAGTCTTCACAGCATCTTCTTACACTTCTTTTGAGAACTTGGACAAATTATTGTGTTATGTATTTGTGTCTATTTTCAATCTGCAAAATAATAATTATATTGTATGTCTTGTTCATATCTGTATTATATTGCTTAGTTTGATTTTATATCTGTAAAGCATTCAAATATTCTAGTGAGTACTTCAGGAATAATTAGATAACCAACCAACAAACAAAAACCAACAAATTGCTGTCTTTTTTGTATAGTTCTTTTCCTTTATGTAACTGTGCAGAGTTGTAGTGGTTTTGTTTGCTTGTTTCTTTCTTTCCTTTTGCTTTTTTTTTTTTTTTTTTAACTTGATCTGTATCTATATCTTGATGCTCTTGATGTTATATATTTGCTAAAAGTTTTGTACGACCTTTCACCTTTTGACTTAGGAATTCTATATCTATAAGAATTTAAATAGGTGAGATTGTAGAATTAGTTACTAGGCACAATTAATCTGGTTTCGGGAAACTTCGGCAGTTCACTGGCACAAAAAAAGTTGAGTTTCCTTTGGTGAATGAGACGCAGCTTAACGTATCCTTTTGATTCAATTTGGGATCACCGTGTTCTAGAATGTGCAGGTCCAGAGAGTGTAACAGTCTTCCCATCTTATTGATTCTTACAGTGCTTTCTGAAACTGCTTAGTGGGTTATAGAATGTGTAGTCTGCTAGTTTCTTTCACCATCAAGTAAGATGGGGAATGTATAGGTCTTTAAAAAAAACCTAAGTGTAAGTGGATGCTTGCCATTCTGAGAGCTTTCATTGCTGGATCAATAGTGTTAGGCATTGAGAGTCCCCTTATTCTACTTGCTTTTCTTTAGAAGTACAAAGGTGGATTCTTCCAAATTTCTTCCTTTTTAAGAATCTATTTGTCTGTAATATATAATAATTCCTGTGGCATCATCACAATTTTCAAAATTTCACACTGCTTTTTGGATTTGCACACCCCATCTAGAATACTGCGTCCAAGTGTGGAGCCCCCAGTACAAAGAAGATAGGGAGCTGTTGGAGAGGGTCCAGAGAAGGGTCACAAAGATGATCAGGGGACTGGAGCACCTTCCCTATGTGGACAGGCTGAGGGAGCTGGGCTTGTTCAGTCTGGAGAAAGGAAGGCTGAGGGATGGCCTCATTGCAGCCTTTCAGTACCTAAAGGGAACCTACAGAGGGGAGGGGAATCAACTCTTTGAAAAGGTTGATAACTGCAGGATTAACTGCAGGACAGGGGGAAATGGTTTTAAGTTGAGGGAGGGAAGATTTAGGTTGGATGTCAGGGGGAAATTCTTTACAGAGAGAGTGGTGAGGTTCTGGAACAGGCTGCCCAGAGAGGTTGTGGATGCCCCATCCATAGAGGTGTTCCAGGCCAGATTGGATGGGGCCCTGGGCAGCCTGGTCTAGTATTAAATGTGGAGGTTAGTGGCACTGAATGCAGCAGGGGGGCTGGAGATTCATGACCCTGAGGTCCCTTCCAACCCTGTTAACACTTTTTAAAATATTCCCAGTTGTTCATTCTCCTCATTGGGCTGAGAAAGAATTGTTTCTGTGTTCTGTAATCACACAGGTACTGGGTTCTTGGAAATTTCACTTGCTGGAAGTTACATGATAGGAAAGGAAGTTTTGTGATTGAATTTAACTGCTGAGAGGCAGGTATACTTAAAGGCCTTCAAAATTACTATTAAAATAGAACTAACCTATTGTTTGAAGTTATATTCCTATTTAATTAGATCTCTTATAAGATAACTGTAGTACTCAAAGGAACAGATGAAATAAAATAATACAGTTTCATCAGTGCTTCACCAGCTGTATTCCAGAAAAGAATGAATATTAGTAATGCTTACTTCTCTTTTAATCTTTTCATCACTTCAAGGGAGTTGATTCTAGAATTTTTTCATTGACTAAATGTAGATCAAGATTGACCTGATACTTAGTGTGGAAAAAAGGCACATACAGACAATTACTTTTTTAAAGTCATAAATAACTTTACAGAAAGGATAACAATCAGAGTTGAAGCAGTTTGTCTATAAGTAGAATTTTTACTTGGATCGCAATACTATTTAAAAAATAGGAAGGTAGAAATAATTGCCTTAGCACCTGTTGGAGCTGAGCTATGCTGTACTGAGGTTTAGAGGAGGAAAAGATGTTCACAGGGCCACTGAAACCCCTATGCTGATAGACAGGTAGCATGATTGGTGCTGTGTGGGTGGTACTGTAGCTCTGTGCTCCTGCAAAAGGCTTTTCAGTGCAATGACAGTCTCTTTCCCATGGATGTTGTTAAGCGATGCATCATCTTTGGAACTAGGAGAGAATTTGGAGAAAAGGTGCAGAGTAACACTTTGCTCAACACTGCTTCAGGTCTCGATTTAACGACATGTTGTAGTATTCCTAACAAAGCTAGAGCTTATGAGTCATGAAACTGACTGACTTCTCAATTGGCATATATTTATAAAGGTTAAAGGAGGAGGAAGGGAAACATGGAATAGAACTATTTTGGTGTATGACATCAAACTCCTTTTTACTTTATGCATTCTTAATGCTTAGATTTCCTTCCAGAAATGTCAACTTAAAAATAGTCAAGAAGAAATGTAGAAATTACTAAGTTAGCTGTGTTGCTTTGACAGACTTGATGTGCACACTAGAAGTTAGGTTTAGTAGTCAGAAGGTTTTAGACCATTTTCAGACTGTTGGGTAGAGAGTAGTATTTGCTGGTTTGAAAAATCTTCAGATCTTGCCCACATCAATACTTAATGGAAGGAAAAGAAGGCAGGATTTTTATTCAGACTCTGGATTTAGTTTTGAGGGGAGTCCAACTTGCTTAAAGTTATCTGTCAAGATGTTGAATGTTTAATCTAAATTAGCCATTGGGCTCGTGGAGAGAGGCTACTGCAAGGGTGATTCACATAAGACAAAAATAAATAGTTGTTATATCAGGAGCTCTCCTAAGGATTCCTGAAGTCACAGGGAAATCGAGCCTTTGGGAATTTGCTGAAGGAAAAGCTATAGTGTTTTTAAGAACTGATACAGTTATCCTTTTTGTAGCACTGGAGGGGTGTAATTCCTCCCAAAGTGAATTCACTCAGAAGTTACCTTTATGACCCATTTTCTGTGAGAGGAAAAAAAAACAACAACCTCTCACACACAAGTCCTGTTGGGTATTCTGTATTGGCATCTCATTATACTAATGCACGACTGCTATTTGAGCTCAGCCTTGGGGGTTTTAACTCCGGCTTTGACATTTTTGTACTGAATTAAGAAAAATAGCTGCACTTTGTCTCATTTTCTGTAATGTCAGTAAGATGCGTAATTTCTGTAATTTCATTGTTAGTTTGTAATAAATCAGGATATTCCTTGTCTCAAGAACCCATGAAAATGATCACAGAATTTTTTGTCTATACAGTCTTTATTAAGTAATCTAAAATCTTATTCCAGTGAGAGCCCTTGGTTAGGCTGAATGCATGCTAATGTTGTGTTGCCTTCCAGAGGCAGCCATTGTGTAAGGCAGTGCTGCTGAAGATCTTAATTGTCCCAATACATCTTGGTGTGCTTTAATGCCTCTAAATTAATAATGCAATTTAATACCGTTATTAGGTTTTGAATTGCATTACTTCAGCAGAAACATAAAGCTAATGTGATTGTGTACCATAGGGATGGAAGCACCTGTATTTTTAAAGGCTTGTCCCCCACACTGCAGTTATTTAGTCCAGTTTAGGAGGCTGACAAAATATTTTGCTTATATACTTCTGGGGGCCACTAAAGACCTTACATGTAGCTTATGACTCACAATGAAAGGTCAAAAGCCACAATTACACCATGTCTTAGGAACACAATATAAGAATTAAAGGTCATTGCCAATAGGTTGAGTGCCTATGGAAGCGATAAATATGTTAAACAAAAGGTATTTGTTGGTAATGCACTATACACCAGATTACAGGGGAAATGCAGTAATAAACAGAATTAAAATCAGTAGTCTCTGCTAATCTTTTCTGAGGATTTTCATTCTTACCTTCAAGTTTGGTTATTGTTTTGTACAGAGCTTTCATTATTGCATGAAATTTAAAAGGTAGATACTTGAAAATTTTAATATTGCTGCCGGCTTGGTTCACATCAGTTTCTGATTGATCTAGTATGCTAAAATAAATAAATAAATAAATAAATCTAAATCCTCTCCAGATGTATAATATACAAAACGAACAAACAAAAAAGTAACTGCATAATTTCCTTTGCTCCTTAAAGCATCACCATGAAAACTGTATACGTGGAAAAAACAGAATTGTTATGCTCTGTGGCGCATCACTTCTGCTCTGAATGTTGAATATGATTATGTACAAATAATATTACCACTGTTTGATTTAAACTGAAATAGAGAAAGAAATATATGTAAGTTAAGTGCATGGTTATCTCAGCTAGAAAATGCTTCTGGGGTTACTGTCAAAGGAAATTTATATTTCTACTTTTTTTCTAAATGATAGCACTGCCATTACTAAAACGATGTGTAAAATCATGGAATAGCAAAGTGGTACTGCAACATTGTAGTGATTATCATGAATCAAATAGAAGTGCCTGCTCTTGTGATATTGCCTGTGGAAGTCAAAGCCTACATCCGGTGAGAATAGCTTCTGGTCCTGTCCTGTTCTAGATCATTCTGTTTCCTCCATAGGTAGTGTGTGTATAGGTCTCATCAGAGTTAAATCCTACAGTCACCAGATGAGTTTATATTCTTCTGGAGTCACTTACAGTATTTTGCTCATATTAATTCACCTGGGTAAACATATATCAGTAAGTGTTACCACCCTGAACAGTATTTTGTTACTAACTTTTTTTTTTCTCTCTCTTTTTTCTTTTTCCATACTCAGATGTAGCAAATAAATATATATTACCTGAGCAGAATAGTTAAAACATTAAAGGAAGACTATTGGCTTACTTTCCCTGGATTGTTTTCTAGTTTTAATAATGTGTTGTGATTGGGATGTTGTGGTATACTTTGTAATTTTGTAAGGCTGTTTGGTTAAATTCTGAATTTAATGACAGAACATGAAAGTATGCAAGGGTTTCAAGTTAGGATTGTTGTCTTTACAAAATGCCAGTATATCTCATGTTAGTATACAACAATACATATTATATAGAGTATATAGATCCCTTATAGATGGTATATTACATAGGAATGGTGTTGTATGTACAGTGTTTTCCTTCTGTATGGGTTAATTTACATTCTGATGGTCTTGAGTCTTACAGTTATAAAAATAAAGAAAGAATCCTAACTTCTCACTTTAAACAAATACTGTTCTTACTGTCGAATGCAATTTTCAGAGAGTCAGAGGTAGTAGCACTGCTGCTTTCTTACCTGCGATTGCAAAGCAAGGCAGCGTTCTGCAGAGCAAACTATGTGTAGATGATACGTGCCCCCTAGAGGTCTGCAGGCATCAAAACATTCCTCGTTTTGCCCCTAACCTCAAACTTGCATAAATCATGAAGCCTGGACAGACTTGCAGAGCAAGGGGACGCTGCCATTAGGGAAAGAGCTCGTAGTTTTGACCCCATATTTACAATGTAATAAATCCTCCTAGAGCCTGACAGCCATGTTCTTCATTTTCTGCTTATTTTTTTCTACCATGTGTCCACGTGTCTCTGACATAAATGTGTGTGCTTCAAAAGCTGGGCAAGCCATTGACATACACACCTACGTTAGCCTAATTGTTACCTAAGTTAGTTGTATTATCCACTAATCATTCTGCAGCTATAATTCCCTGAAAGGTACTTTGTAAAACACAGTGGGAATAGGTAGCTTGTTTATTAATTTGTTTTGGTAGGAGGACAGTTACTTTAAAGACAGTTCTTAATTTAACATTGAGGCATTGTTTGTATTTTTAAAAAGTATTGGTAGATTTAAAAAAAAAAAACAACAAAAAAAAAACAACAAAAAAAAAACCACTTTAAGTCTTTCTTTCTATATGTCGTTTTTTCTTTTTCAATTTCTCCTGCTTTTTGTTCCCCACCCAAACTCTGTTCAGCTTTTTGTTTGTACACACATTCACAGAATCACTGAATTGCAGAGGTTGGAAGGGACCTCTGGGTCCAATCTAGTCCAACCCACTGCTAAAGCACGTTTAGTACAGTAGGTCACATGGAAAAGTGCCCAGGCAGGTTTTAAAACCTCCTGAGACAAAGACTTCACAATCTCTCTGGGCAGCCTCTTCCAGTGCTTTGTATCCCTCAAAGAAAAGAGTTATTCCTTATGTTTCTATGGAAATTCCTGTGTTGTGGTTTGTGCCTGTTTTTGTCCCATGTCTTGTCACTGGACGTTGCTAAAAAGAGCCTGGCTTCATCCAGTTGACTCCCACACCTTAGATATTTATAAGTATTGGTAAGATTCCCTCTCAGTCATCTCTTCTCCAGGGTGAACAGTTCCAGATCTGTCAACTTTTACTCATATGGAAGATGTTCCAGGCATTTAGTAGTCTTTGAATGACAGTACACAACCTTCTGGTGTGTCAGCCACTCCTCCCAGCTTTGTATCATCAGCAAACTTGCTGAGGGTGTGTTCTGTCTCTTCAATCCAGGTCACTGATGAAGGTGTTGAGCAAGACCAGGCTCATCACCAACCCCTGGGGAACACCACTAGCTGCAAGCCTCCAGCTAAATTCTGTTCTGTTGTTCACAACCCTTTCAAGATGTTAATAGGGAAAAGTAATTGCTAAACTATTTTTTCTGATGGTGATTTTCTTTATGCTAATTTGGTGGCAAATTTACCATACAACTTTGGATTCAGCTGCATAGAAAATTGCAGTACATGTGATCTACAGTAGAGATGTTGGCAAATGTTCAGACATGAGTAAAGGCGTGTTATGGAATCAAGGCTTACCAGGGGTAAGGAGCATGTCCTTGTGGTGTCTGCTTTTCCCCATTTGTACTCACCAGCCCTAGTGCCTGCACAGTTGTTCACTGTAACACCCAGGGAGATCTCTAGCAGTAAACTGCATTTTTAGCCATGAGAAATTGTAGTTAGAAGTCAAAATCAACACCTTCACCTATATTGTTGTGTGTTATATTACTTGCTGCTGTAATCTGTAATTGATATATAACTGTATTTGTACTGGAATTTATGCTACCTTTATGGAAGGAGCTGTGCTCTGAGACCCTAAGCAATCAACCTGTTCCTTTGATTGTTTGCTTCAAAGAGTACTGTGTGTCAAATCACCTAGAACAGCCTTTCCTGGATAGCGGGTGGATAAAAATAAAACCTCAGATTATGTTAAAAACCAATTAGTTGTAAATTTCACATCATATGGATCTGTAGCATGTGAGAGGTAATTTTCAGTCTCAGCCACCCAAAGCGCAGCCATCCTAAGCTGCATTTTGTGGGCAGCTCAGGTCAGTCCATAGCCCCTTGCTATGCTCTGTATTCCTTTCACTACTTTTGTGCTTCACCACAGGATACAGCTCCTTCAGAAAATGGACAGGACTACGATGCATTTTCTTGCTCTTTCTTAATTGCCTTTCCTCAGAGGTGCCACCATGCTGGCTGCAGGTCCAGCTCGGTGCTGTGGCCAAGCCACTGGAGCCAGCTGTGTCTCACACATGGTAGCCTCAGCCTCACCTTGCAGAGGCTCTGCAGCAGCTGCTTTTATTTCTTCAGCCCCCTCAAAAAGATCTAGTGAAACAAAAATTCAAGCTGTTGTTACATCTGTAGATGTAACAGTGGAAGGAGTTGAGCATTTAATATTTCTCAACATTTTTCTTTGTTTTATATATTTGAATACAAAAGCTGCCTTGCAGACAATGTCTGGGTTAATTTAGGAGATCATTTAAGGTTATATACATATGCTATTAACTGTCTTTTGATGTGTGAGTTTTGATAGGTAAGTGTGTGGGAGGTGATTGCACCTCTTGCCATAGCTAATCTCTTTTCTGCACTTATAAACATTTTCACTAACCCTGTAATTTCATGTCAGAAGTTTCACTGAGACAATTGTTGGATAATTTTGTGTATATTTTATACAAAATCGAGTTTTGAAAGGAGTTTATGATCATGGAGTCTTTCCTTCTATTGTGAA
This sequence comes from Lagopus muta, assembly GCF_023343835.1. Taxonomy (NCBI): domain Eukaryota; kingdom Metazoa; phylum Chordata; class Aves; order Galliformes; family Phasianidae; genus Lagopus; species Lagopus muta. Next base: position 73,868,463 of record NC_064434.1, read on the forward strand.
GCAGGCATAGGTATGAAAGAGCAGCTTTCAGGCTCCTTCCTGCCTGGGTAGCTGATGACCAGACAGCATCTTTCCAGTGAGAGGCTTACTGACTTTCCAGTGTCAGGAAATCCCACTTGCATTACCCACAGTGTACTCAGCAGCCTCCCGTGGTCATTTAGTATTTCAGTACAGTGCTGTCCTATGCTCTCAAATAGAGCACATCAAACACTTCTGTACGTAAGTCACACCCAAATGTTTTATCAAGTATTGATATTTTTAATGTTTCCTGAGAATTTCTTCTTTTCTTTTTGAGGTAATCAGTGACACTGACTCTGTAGGAGAGGGAAACGTCTCAATTTCAGTGATTGGAGAAAAAGGTTATTAGTCAGGGAGTAATGAATGCCTTAAAATCTTTGAATAGCTGTTACTAGTGTTTCTATATGGAAGAAACAGAGCAATATGTTTACCCAGGACGTCTTTTTCAGATAAAACTGCCTTCCATGAGAAAAGGTACGTGTTTTTTACGTGGATACATACACATATATATATGTCTGTGTGTATATGTGTGTGTAGGTATGTATGTAGGGGAGCCTTAGCTGATTCAAAATTGCAGGATGGATCAGAATATTTGTAAACTAAGGAGTGAATGAAAGAGTCATTTGTAAAGACTGTAAATACAGTCATTCTGGGTAACAATTTATGATAGTAAAAGTGAACAGTGAAAATGGGATTCATCCAACCAGGTTTAGATCTGCTGTGTAATAGGTGTCATGATTATCCAATAGTGTATATAAAATTATACATGAAATTTTAAAAACCTTTTAAAGGAAAAACAATCTTTGTTTTCTTAAAAAAAAAACGGAGGTGCTAGAGGTCAGCTATCAGTAAGCACCAAGAGGAATAAAAATCTAAGGGATTGTAAATTTCTCAGGTTTAAAAAGCTTTCATGATTATATATTGGATACGTGGAAGATATAAGTAATAAAGAGTAGTTAAACTGAAGTACACTTCTACATAGTATTTTTGCCAGCTGTTTTCTTCTTTCCTAACTGCTTGTGCTACTAATTATTTTCAGACACTCTAGTGTACTTACTAGTTACTTTGTAAGTGAAGTAAACTGACTTGAGCACTTTTAGGCTGACAATATCTGCAAAATAACCACTCAAATTTGCCAATAAAATGCTGAAGTCATTATCTGGAGTAAACATCATTTTACAGGTTGCTTCCACAGTGTGGAATGTGAAAATAAGCAACAACAAACAGTTCCCAGCAGCAAATTATACCCTAATCTGGGTGTAGCATTTTTGTAGCTCTGTTACCACAGACCTGTTATTTTGAGTTTATAAACATTGCACTTTCAGTCTCTTACTTTCATCTTGTCCAGAGTGATTCTAACATATATCTAATTAGATTCAGTGGAAGAAGTGCAAAGCAGAAATACTTTTAGCTTTTAGACTTTTCTATACCTGAAGCTAAAGAATCAAAAGACTTTCTGGCCTTTAAAGTCCATTGAATATAGAAGCTGCAGGGCAAATATTTTATAATGCTTTTCCTTCTGATGTTGTAAAGTCATCAAAATTATATCCATAAAACTACTTTTACACTACTACACTATGAAGTGCCTTGTATCTGTGTAGGTATATTTAAAAAAAAAAAAAAAATTCCCAAAGTTTAGTTCAAAAAATAATAAAGTACCCAGTGAATAATAAAGTACCTGGTGATGATTTCATGTGAAATTCATTCCTTATTATGTACAAAGTTTTATATATCTATGCAATCTGTTTCTAACAGTGAGAAACTTACTCCATAATACACTTCTGAATAAATACAGGAATTCAATTTCAAAGTGCAGAGTCAATGTATGTCAATTCATTTTATCAAGTAAACATAACAGAAATTACTGTATCCACAGTACTGCTTTCAACAGAAGTAGTTCTCTTATTTAAAGGCTTTTTTGACACTTGTCTCAAGTGAGGTTTTATCAAAAATAAATTAAAAGCAAAAGGCATTCAAGGTGCACTTCTTGCGCTAGATAATGTTTCTGATGAATAAAAGGAAGGAATTGTAAAGTGTGATCTTCAGATCTGGAACTTGAATAGAGAGAGTCCACCTGTGCAGATAGCAACATCTTTTAAGCTGTCATGGTCACAGATGTATTTGTAATACTGGAAAACTCAGATACCTCTTCTTCATAATTGCCCCCATGCATGAATCCTAACTCAAGTTTCTTAGTTGTACTAGCTCCCAAACCACACCCAAGGACTGGTATCACAATTTATTGGCCAATGCTTAAAAGCACCCCTTAAATTGAATTTCTGTCATAGAAAATCACCATTGAGTTCAGAGTGGCTGTTGTTGGATTTGGTATGTCCAGGATTCATGTTGATGGAGTAGGGCATAAGGGTTTTGTATTTCTTTTCTTTGGACAAGTCTCTCGGAAAAGAGGACTAGTGAACTATATCAGCATAAAAGAAAAAGTGCCACTGTTTCCCAGATGTAAAATATAAGTTAGCCATCTTCTGTGATTTTATCCTGGTATTTTGTACCAGATGTGTGGGGATACAACTTTCACATCATTCCTTCACATGAGCTTTGATTGTCTTCACAAGCTGAATGGCCAACTGTTTTTGATTGGTTTTCATGGTGAGAGGAGTTTGTTACTTTCATAGCTGGGTTTAGCAACAGTACAAGATTTTTTTGAGGAATTATAAAATAGAGCAGTAAATTCTGAAGCTGAGTCACTACCTGTGTGGTTAAGGGTGTAGATCTGAATACATGACATGTTTCCTTGTGCTACAGTTAGTTCCCTTGCCTATTCTGGTGGGAGTAGTGACACAAACAAGTTGCAGCTTGGAACAGAAAAACCTAGCTGCTTCAGGAGGTGTATCTGGAATTAATGTTTGTCAGCCAAATCTTGAACTCAGCAAAGAGGGCATCAAAGTGTGCTCCTACAAAAGGGTTTGCCACACTGATGTATCCAGGTTCCTTCCAGCTAAAAATTAAATGGCACTGCTAGTGATACAGTTATTGTATATTCCCTCTTTTGAGCTGTCTTTCATCTGATCTGCTTCCTTTCCAAATAGGAAAGAGAGACCTTCTTGATCAATGGCATATAGAGCTGTATTTATGTCATCTTTTGGTGAGAAAAACTGGACTAAATGCCTGTTTTCTTCAGAAAATGAATTATAAAGTGATCTCAGCCTTGTTTGTTAATAACTTCATAGAATCATAGAATCATAGAATCACTAAGGTTGGAAAAGACCTAAAAGATCATTCAGTCCAACCGTTCACCTATGTCTTATAATTGCTGTTGTTTTTTACTGGGAAAAAAAAAAACAAAAAAAACCACAACAAACTAGACATCCAATATAGCCAGTACACACTCTTTCTGGTCTTCTGCCTTGTTTTGTAACACCCGGGAGTGAAACCTATTGGCATGCTGGTAAGGCTGAAACACTGAGCAATCACATGCAGCATCTGCAGATTCAGAATCATTCTTCTGTGTTTAAGCAATTCAGAGGGGTTTTGAAGCCTTCAACTGCAATAGCATGTAATAAATGGGATAATAATAGCACGTGGTCCCACTTGGCATTAATTATATCTAGTTAATTGAAACACAGCAGTAAGTGGCTAATCCTGCTCCTTCACTTCAGGAATTTACATTTTTTTGTGGAGGAAAATATGTTGTATAAGTTTTAATTATTGTTATATAGGTCACTGAAAGTAATGTCTCCTATTTATTTCCATGGAAACTACAACGTATACAAAGAGCACAATAACACAGGTTGATACAGCAAATTCTTAGTGACAAAATACTCTTTTTCAGCATAGTCATAATTATGAGCTATACATTCTCACCAACATGAGTCTACCTGGCACGCCAGTGGAGGAAACCAACTGTTTGCTTAAAAAATGCTATAACAGCATTATTGCTAGGAAAGTGTTGCCCACACAGTCCATCTTTCATCAGTCTGAACAGATGGAGGTCAGAAGTTGAGAAATCTGCACAATACAGTGTATGTGCTAAGACAATCCAGCCAAGATTGGTAATGTATTTCACAGTTTTCAAAATGGTACCAGGCCTGGCATTACCTTGTTGCAAGAAAGGCTGTCTTCTTCTGGCCTGACTGGAAGTGATCCATCTCTGACATCACAGTCCAACATAATAAAATTGGAGGCATTACTTTTGGAGCACCCTTCGTGGTTTTTTTTGTTTGTTTGTTTTTTTTGCTTCCTCTGTTTGTGTCAACTTTTGATACCAACAGTATGTTAAATTAAGCTGAAAATAATATTTGGAATCAGATTCCTTTTGTTGTTGTTGTTCTACTCTTTTAATGGAAAGTAGTATTCCAAACAGCTTTCTAAACTGGTTAGTTTGAGAGACAGCATTATTTGGGGAAGAAAAGGAGAGCCATGTACTGATTTCTGCCCATGCAATGAGCTGTCCCTGGAGTCCAGGTGAGCTCAGCAGCTCTCTGAAGCTCTCTGAATAGCAACTCTGAAGGTGCTATCTTCCAAGATCCCTTCCTCACTCAGATGCAGACTCTTTTGTGTTGTCTCAGGCAAATAGTTATCCTCACTCCAATGTGGTCACTGTGTTTGAAAATTCATCTGAAAACATTACGATTATACTTAGCCCCTTGTGTAGCACTGTGAGTAACTGAAGTTGTCAGTACTGTCTTATTTCCAGATATATGCAGTATGTGGATCCTTGAGTTGTTCTTACTATTTTCAGCTGTCTAAAAATTTGTAAATATATTAAAGGAAAACGGTATTCAGCTACAGAAAGCATTAACAGCTTTTGTTTCCTCTTGATACACACAAGTACACTCAGCTTATATGTCTGTGTCATTGCTGTGCATTTGCAATCTGTTCTTATAATTCCTCCTCTCTCTTCTGTTTTGTTCACAGCCTACATGCTGACACACTACCAGTTATGTTTCCAAAAGAGGAGTTCACAGAAATACACAGTGCCTGATCCTACTAGCCACTTTGATGTTCCTCCTGGACCATGTAGGTAAAAGAAACACATCTATAATATATCTTTTTAAGTAGTAAGCATATCAACAAACAGCTGATTTTTTTAATTTTTTTTTTAATAATAATGCTCACTTTGCCAGCTTGGGTTCTTCTGGAGTTTTTGGACCACAAACTCATTGAATAATGCTTTCCAAATTTGTGATGTGTTTTATTATGAAGAGACATGCAGCTGTAAACCGTCATATATCAATAAGTGTTTGGTCTCTATGCCACGTGTATTGGAAATTGCTGTGCATGCTAGAAATGCTGCAATGACTATCATTCATGTAGGTGTACGTGAGCTAACTTCAATAGTAGCTGCAGTGATGCAAATTTTGGCTTAGGCAAAAGCCCAATAGAGAAACTGAGTAAATTCTCAAGCAGTTGGCAAACCCTGAGCTTCTTGTTATTACAACTGCATAACTAGCTGAATGAGAGCCAGGCTGAAAAGGTTTACAGGAATGAACCTCTAGGCCTGTTTTAAAAAGAATAGTACAATATAATGCTTTTGGCAAGTAGAAGAAAGATGCTTTCAGATTATTTCTGCTATTCATCTTGAGCTTCTGCAAAATGCATCAATTTTCTAATGGATTTCAGATAAAGAAAAAATGTAGCCCATAATTCAGTCTTGCTGTAGGAAAGAGTAATTTCCTGGAAAGTGTATTTTCTATTCCAGTTTTGATATGCTACCTGGGCTTAGGTTCTCAGAAGTAATTTCCCCTGTAAAAATTAACTTAGGCAAAGAACTAGATATTTCCAGATAAATTGCTAGCATTTATTAGCAGTTGTCTGATTTCTTCATTGCATGTTTAACTGTTTTGTGATCCAGTTGCAGAGGTATTTAAAACTATCTACATTAATTATGAATTTGTAGGCTGCAACATTCATATCTGACGTAGTCGGTGTTTTTCCACATTTCTTACATTTCTGTAAAACTTCCATGCTGATTTGCACTTTGTTCTTCGTTTTGTAGAAATGAAACATACTTGTGTAACAGTGATCTATATGGTCTGTATTTACATTTGTAGGCACACCCCTTACATGGAAGACTGCTCTTCTCACATACTCACTTGAGGGACTGTGGCACTGACAGTTTATTGCGATTGTTGCTGGAGTGTGTTGAGATTTCAATCAGTCAGTTCTACTTGTCTAAACAAACCTTCTAATCAAGTCATTTCAGGAAATCATTTACATAGCATGCTGTTTGAATCTTTATATCTTTGAAGCTAGCAACAAGCAGCTCATGTACATCCTAAATCAAGGCAAACCTCTAATTTCATATTCTGAAATTAGTACATAGTGTCTTGAACAACATTATACAGTTGACCATACTTGATTATAGTTTTTTTTGCCTTTTGTGTTGTGTTGGCCATTTTCCAGCTTTAGTTTGATTTTTTTATTTCACAGATTTTGAGTATGGTAAAGGCTTGTAGCTTCTTTTTCTTTCAGGTTAGTCTTTGTGAATAAAATCCTGAAAACACGTACGTTTTCTGTTTAAGTAGTTAAATTGAAATTGTCAGTATTTGTAAGTGAGTTGCTAGCTCTAGATGGAAAAGAAATCTATGCTGTTTGGTTGGAGTATCCAAAATCTTCCTTGGGTTGTAGCTAAGGGGGCAGGAAGAAATTCAATTCATTATACTGTAGAGGATACTGACTCTGCAGCAAATGTTGTCTTTTGGTTTCAGAGGCACAATTGCCATTCAACAAGAATTGTTTTAATTGTTACTGAAATTGAGAGTGTTCCAAAAGGATTGGAATTAACTATCTTTAGTCATAGCCTAAAAGAAAAGTAAAGAGTCCAAGTCATATAATTCATTTCTACAAATGTTACAGAGCGCATCTCTTTCCCCTTGTAAGTATGTTTGTCAATTAGACTATAATATGACACTGGGATAACAGTGAGCATATAATAAAGTGTTATAGCACCAATCCAGTCTATATCAACATAGCTTTCTTTTTTCCTGCTACTAAGTTAAAAATGACAAGAACCATTCATGTAAATATATCTAATGGATTGCTTTATGTTTATGCTGTTGTGCTACCTCTTAAGGGATTACATATGTGAAGAAATAATCAAATAATGTTCTTTACTCCAAGGAAGTGGAGTAAAGCACTGCACAAGAGTGCAATGCTTTAAACAGAGTTTGTCGGTTCATCGGAACGCATTATATTATTTGAGAGGAGCAGCATTGTTTTGCTTAGCAAAGGTGCATTAGCTCTGCTGTTTGGGCTGTCAGAATCCTAAAATCTTACTTTGAATGCAAGGGTAATGGTCATTGTGACATGCATTTGTCATTTAACACAAGTGATGCTTGTGCTTTATGAGCTTTTAGCAAAAAAATAGATGTTTGCAAAGTTTGTGGTACAAAATGACTCACTAATGCAAAGTTCAAAGTCTAAGACAATTGTGGTAACTTTCAAGTCTAAACTACATCATGTCTGATCTAAGAAGAGCCAGAGGAAATGTCTTGTATTGTTGTATTTTTACTTGCTTGCTTAGTTTTAGAAATCGTTATTGGTTAGAAGAAAAAAATTTTTACAAAAAGGAGTAACCAATACAAAGTGTATGTAATTTGTGAATACACTTGTCACGAGTTTATGCTGTAAGCAGTTGTACAATCAGCCGGATGTTTCAGTGCTTACTTGCTTAGTTCCTGTTTATACAGTCCCCTTGAAGTGACTTGGATTGACATTATTTCACAGGAAGCATCACAGTTTAAACCGTTGTGTATCTATGGCTCATGTGTTGAGTTAATGAGTCATTCACAAGGCACTGAACGCTATAATGTTTAAAACAGATGATAAATGGCAGAAATCGATTTTCTACAGACAAATTCCTATTTGTTTCTAGTTATTTAACAAAGTCTAAGCAGTAGCTCTTGATAGTGAAGGGAGGACATAGACTAGTGTTCAGCTCATTCATTCAACTTTGCTTATTTATTTTGAAATAGAATAGTTGAATTCCTTGGAGTAAAAAAGGTGACACAAACTGATCATTTGTAATATGTATCTTGAGAGAAAGCATACATTTTATACTAGGATTAGATTTGTTACTTAAATGAGTGATAGAACTATTTAGATACTTAAACTGAAGTGTACAAAATATATTTGCTCTCAGATATAATTCCCTGTAGGATCCGGCATAAGCAATTATTTCCTTACGTGCATTAAAAACTCAAGTGGAGTGGTTATGTCTGAATTCCATTCCCTCTAAAAACTCCAACTTTTGCAATGAATATCTTTCAGTATCTTTTTTTGGGGGAGGAAGACTGTTAGTTTTCACAATTACATATTTCTATTTCCTTTGGCAATAAAAACAAACAAAAAAATCTTGCATTTTCTAGTCACGTACTTCACCAGGCTGGTCATGTCTAACTTGTAAGGGCTGACTAGTTTGCAGCTGTAGGTGGTATGTGAGATATAGAATTCAGGAAGAGCATGATTTCCATAACCTTCAAAGGAAATACATTATAAATAAAATACAGTTCTCTAAGGGTTTACAAAACCATTCTGTTTACAATTTAAATTACATTAAGCTAAGTAAAATAGTACAGTAAAATCCTCAAGGGATTTAAGTTTGAACATTACACTACTTCCATTAATTGGAAGTATTTTACTGTCTCTCTAATAGTTTATTTTCTATTGAATATATATATATATATACACACACATACATATATATGAAATTGAAAGTATTGTCCTGATAACAGGACTAATTCTTTCCTACTCTGTATTCCAAGTCTTTCTGTTCAGTTGATTGAAATAGCTTTATTTGCTTACCAGTCTTCATTTCTCACTACTTCATTTTTGGTGACCATCCCTATTTGGCAGATTTTCTACTTGTAAGCAAACTCAAACTGACACTGAGACTCTTGACTAACCTGAAGTTCTGGAGAGCACTAGGCTTTCTTTTGTTAGAATATTTTAATCTACTCATCTAAACCACACAGCTTGTTTCTCCCAGGTTATTCTCAGAGGGAACTGTTATTCAGGGACTGGAACAGGAGGAAATCCATTTGTCTTCCTACTTTATAAAAGTAATTCAGATACAGAGAGAATATTCTGTAAATATGTGCATAGTGTATTGTGTGTGTGTGTAGCAATATGATTTGTTACACATGCAGTTTCCTTTCTTTTCTTGCTAGAAATGTATGCCTATTCAGTTTCATACAGGATCTAAATATGGTAGTCCACTTTAAAGCATTTAAAGATAGAATGACTTCTAAGAGAGGATGATAGGATCAGTACTAGGAAGGTTTTAGAATACCTCAGAGAAGTACTTAATTCTAAGAGTGATTTATTCTCTCTTCCTTTTTCACCCTGTGGCAAGACATCCAGACGGAACTTGATCAGGTCATCATTTGGAACAGCAAGGAAGACAAGACAGTAAATCTGTAGTGCCAGACTCCTCTGATATTCACAGCTTTTCAATATGGTTATCTAAGCACATATAGGCTTACAGAAGCTGACACAGCTTATATAATAGAAGCAACAGTCCCATAAGGGATACATTCTTATTCTCTTTTTAGAGTAATTTTTAAACCAGCTGCTAATTCCCATGTAAAGCTCTGTGTTTCATGTAAATTAATTTCAAGTGATTTTTTGAAATGGGAAAACAAATCTTTCCAACTAAATATTAACATTATTGAAAATGTAAAAAAAAAGAAATTACACACAAATTTTTATCTAATTAATGAAATGTTTTCTTTTTTTAAAGAGTACATTTAGAGGGCAATATTAATTAAGCTAAAGCTGTATTGAATAAAAACTTACTTACCTGAAGGTTTCAGGTTAGCTTGAGTAAGTCTTGCAGGAGGGGAGGTTATAGAAAATATCAAAGCTTAGACATATTTTCTATTGACTCAGAACCTAACGTTGTTAAGAGAAATGTAAGAAGGATTAGTCACAAAGGTCTAAAGAAATTATTTCTTCACGATATTTTTTAAGATTTTCATTAAGGATTAAATAAGTTTACAACTTCATTGTATGTACTTAGAAATCATTTATATTTCCTTTCCACCGTGCAAATTTATTTTCTTTTTTCAGTATTGTATTTCTGCTTATCAAAAATAACTTTTGTTCCTAGTGTCACACAGCCACTGCATGATTGTGAAGGTAAGAAACTCTGTACGAAATTTACTATACTGTTTCAAATAGTAATCGGTTTTTTTTCTGTATTATTTCTAACTTTCTCCAAATGTATGCAAGAGTAGTTTTTATTATGCAAGTAGATTATATCATAATTATGTCAGATTCATTCCTTTCTTTTTCCCCATCCCTTGTCATTAACTTTACAGGTAATATTGTAAGATTTAGTTATTATTGTCTATTTTGAAGCAGAGAACATAGGAGGAAAGGAAATGGTTCAAAAATAGAAACTGCATTTATGGTACTTTTTCTGCCTTTTTCCATTTTAGACAATAGATGAACAAGTGATTAGAAAATACAGCTTTATCTTCAGTTCTCGGGCATGCTGTATTAGGAGTGCATGAAAGCTGGAGGGTTCACAGTCAGCACTGAGCAAGATGGTCACTGCTGATTTGCTCAGTGCTGGGTGAATTACTAAGGTTATGGTTTCATGCCAGTACATATCTCCTGAAAAATGCTCGCATTTTATTGGGATGTTATTGCAGAGCTGATTTGACCAAATAAGGCTCCAAGGGCCAATGCCCTAAGATATAGCAACTCTTCAAACTCCACAGTCTCAAAGTCAGCCCCTGTATTCATTTAAATGTAACTTAATGCAGTAGTCTGTGTGTGACGAAAAATAAAAAAAGTTCCTTAGCATTCATTCAAAGCATTTTAAAATCTCTCCTTGTTTACTGAATTTGTATTAAGTTAATTTGATGGAAACTCACTGATTCTGGACAGAATAAGTAGGTTCTAGTTTATCCTTACAGAATGTGCTGATACCCTGCTATGGAGATGTGGATCTGGAAGATCTGGAAGCAAATTTGCTATAGCTTGTAGTGACTTTGTTGGGGACTTCTTAAAATTTATTGTAGGAATTAAGAAGAAGTTAGTAGCTTGTGTGTACATCTTCCTAAGAAAAATACTCCATCCCTTACAAATATTGCTATATTATATTGTTAACAGAGAAACAATACTGACAAAGTGATGAAAGGTACTTAGGAATTTATGTGTCTTAAATGTAATGGTGTAAAATGAATGATTCACTATGATTCTTCAATTTCAAACTCTCAATTTAATTAAGTGATTAATTAGTTAAAAAGGATTGTTTCTAAAGTGGAGTGAAAAGTATTTGGAAAACCAACATGTGGTAGTTTATACATCTGTAGTAGTTTACATATCTCTGGTCGTAAAGTAAAGCAGAGGTTGAAAAAATGTCATCAAGAAATTTATAGGCATTGCTGATCACAAACTTGAAGAAATGGGCCAGCAGCTAGATTAATTATGGAATCTTTTATGGAATCTTCGTGGCCAAATAATCTAAAAGCAAATTCTGTTGTTTATTTTAAAAAGAACTCCGATAACACAGTGAGAAAAAAAATAAAAAAATATTCACAGCAAGCTGTTAGACTGTTGCTTAAAAAAGCTTTAGCTTAAGAAACATTTAGCTTTGCTATGCCAGAAACTTATGTTGACACCAGATGTGACATGAAGTTCATATATGTGGTCAGAGCAGGACATTGTTTGGTGTCTCCTGAGCACTGAAACTCCTTTGGAGTGGGATGATGAGGATGAGGAGGCAGGATTGGCAGCAAGGGACTAGATCCCCTCCCTCTCCTCCTCCTACATTCATGAACTTTTGCTTCTCCCATGATTTTTTACATTTTTTAGTTCGGTTCATACAGAAGGGTAAGAGGAGAATGGCTCCTGCAGAGACATACTGTATGGCCTGGATTTGGACATGCCAAGGACAAGAAGGTTGAAGCACTGTCAAACCTTTAAAACCCAGGGTTGCCCAACGCACCACAGCCCTGGGTAGCTCACAGTGTGCAGAGCAGCCTGGGATGTGGTCAGGCATCCACTGATGTACCAGCTTCCCCATATCTCTGGCCTCATCTGGCAAGTCAAAACTTCCAGAATATGCTAGAGTATGAAGATGACTCTTCTCATGTGTATTTTTGGAGGAGAAATTTTTCTTACATCATGCAGGGCAAGGCTGGAGAGAGATTAATGTTGTGGACAAAAGAACCTGTCATGCTGAATAATTAATCAAAGAATATTTTAACACCCATATATTATAGGTAAAAAAAAAAAAAAAAAATTAACAGAAACTTTTTAAAAATATCACATATATATATCATATATAGGAATATATAATATATATGTAAACACATAATATATTATATATTATGTATTGTAACATAGTATTTATAGATATGTCTCTATATATCTATATACAGATGGATAGATATGGTTATCTATTTGTATATATATATAAATGTGAAGTATATATGTCATATTTATATGCCCAAAGGATACCTGAGACAGGGTATTGCAGAGCTTTGACAGGGAAGTTGTACAATCCAGAACAAAGCTCTTGGTAGCATGGCAACTAGGACTCAGTAACTCAAATGTCCTCTGCTTGTAGTTGTAACCTGAAGTCAGACAAAACATTCTCAATATTTCAGTTTGTCTCTGAGCCCACTTTTTAGCATTTCCTCATAGATTTTTCCACTGCTATGTGACATCTGTTGGTGTGGGTCTCAAGTTCTTTTATGTACTCATCGAACACTTCCTTTATAACCACTAGATGACTGATCTGCAAGCAACAGAGCTTGCAAGAGAAGACTTTTCAGGCTGATTTCTGATTTTCAGGTGAGCTCTGGTCCCGCCTCCTGTGCAACTTTCCCTAAAATTATTACAGTGATGGTGTGGCTTCACAAAGGAATTTGAACAGGTAGAGTCTGTAGTGGTCTGAAAAATACTACCCAAGAAAATGCCTCTTGATGAGCTTAATTTCTACTTACTGTAGAAATTCCTAGCAATTTCTTTTCCTTTAAATAGCAGCCAACTGTGATTATTACTGACCATTACCTTTACTCTGTCTTCTGGGGACTGTTTGGGTTATACACCTAAACATCAGCTGGCATCAAAAAAGATATGAATAAGGACAAACAATTTTTCTTACTAGTCTTTTCAAGTGGAAAAACTCAGAAATCTCAGGACTACCAATCTATCTCCCCTTTTTCATTTTAGCCTCATATTTTTATATTTGGCATTAGTAGATGTTCTATTAGCTATTTTTAAATTATCTGTAATTGCTGAAGACAAAGGGTATAGTTCTTGCTGAAGTCAGTTTGGACAAAGCATACAAAATGTCTACAGAATATATAAAGACATATAATTGGATATCACTGTATGCTTAAATTAAATGCATAGTGCACGTGCAATTATGACTGCTTGCAGTATGTTTTAGCAGTTTAAGCTCTAAAAATGTGAACTTAAGCTCTGTAGTAGTCATAATTATTAGTTTGCTGAGACTAAGGTAGAGAATTGTTGGAAAGGAACAATAATTAGTGGGATATTTGTTGGAGTTTTTTAATCTTTCTAAAGGAAGTTTAAAATGTTATTAGTTTCAATGAGTCTTTTTAGCTATGGCAATTTAAAGAAAAGAAGAGAGTTTGGAGAAATGACTATTCTTTTGGGTCTGATTTCTGCAAATCCTGCCTGTGGAGTAGGACAGCAGTGTCTATCATTTATGCCATCATAATGTCCATCACTTATGCTAAGATTGAAAATCAAAGAAATAGAGCTTCAAAATATTTGTGACAAAGAAGCTAGTGAACTATTTTTAAAAAGAGAAATATTCTCAAAAGAGTATTTAAAGTTTTTAGGATTTATTAAAAAAATAAAATGAGAGGAAAAGATATCGCATTTAACAGCACTCAAAGAAGACAGGACTTTATCTTTAAAAAATCCGGTGGAGGACTTCTATATACTATGCTACACAGAATTTAATCTTCTGATGAAAGGATGTGAGGTGAGCCTACCAAAATTCAAGCTTGGGCTTCAAGGGAGCTTAGGTTTTTCTACATTAGTGATTATATCTCAAAGCTATTTTCTCTGGCTATAAATCCGTCTACATCATTGCTTTTAAGAATTGTATACAAACCGACTGTGTCTCAGTGCGGAAGTAAGGAATGACCATTATGTCAACATAGGAGCCAAGAGTATTGTGAGTCAGGTATTTGAGAAGAATACAAACAATTGTTTGTTGGCTGCTTTGTTCTTCGTCCTTTTTCATTTAGAATACTTGCAGCAGAAATAGTTTTACAACTTTGAAATTTGAGTTCATTTTCCAATGTAAAAATCCCAAAATATAGGCATTTATTTCTTACATCTCAGATTTACAAAGTTCCCTGAAGGTAAAGATGAATGGATTTCTTTCTTTATCAATGTATTTGTGGATGTATATTTATTTGTTTCTACATTTGCTCTAGTGACTACAAGTTTAAAACCTAGATGCATCTAGATGCATCTATCATCAGAAGAGTATCAGAAATTTTCCATCGTAAAAGAGGATAAGGATAAATGAGACTTCAATGTTTTGGCTTCAGTATTGTTTCTTTTTCAAGTCTTAACTGTGATCTGGTCACTAGTTAACTACCCTTGTAGATTTTTATCTACTCAGGCTCTATGTGATCATTTATCATGGATGAAAAATAATAACCAGAATTTTTTTTTCATTAGTTAAATATGTATATTTGTATAAGAAAATAGACTGCAAATGGATTGATGTATTTATTTACTCTATTTTTATACTATATATATTTGTACATTATGTACATATTCATATATTATTTCTATATGTAATTATGGTATTTATAAGAAAGATGTAGCAGTGTCTTCATAAAAATTGTGGGGGGGAATAAAATTGGCTCCTGGGTTTTTGGAGGTGCCTAAGGGAGTTTAAACTTTCAACAAAAAAAAATTATATTATTTTTAGAATAAAATAATGTTTCTCAGGGTTTACTCATCTTTAGTACCAAACTTAGTAGCTGTCGCCGATAGCTGTGCTCAAGCTCTGAGTGAAGAATAGGCCAGAGAGGAGGATGTTGTGATTTACCAGGTGCTCCTAAACGTACAATATGTGTAGTGGCACTGCTCAAGTAGTGCATCCCCTTTGGATGATTCAGGAAAAGTTCATTTCCTTCTGCTCAGATCAGGGTTGGTTCAAACAGCTTTGTGCCAGCAGGAGTGACACAAATCCAAGATTTTTCTGCCCCATTTACTACAGGCAGTTGAGTAGCAACAGTGGTATTGCCCTGGGAAAAGATGTGCATTCCTTCATTTCTCACCTCTGTGCAGATGTACAGAAACCAGGGTGATGTGGATGGTTCTCCTTATCTATTTTTCATAAGAAAAAAACTCAAACACAATCAGTCCTCTTATAAGGGCAAACACATCCCTTAGAAAACTATGGACATCTGGCTTACAGTGACTGAATGAGGTTATGCACGTGTTTCACAAACACAATAGACTAAAAGAAGCAGAACGTTTTTTTTCTTTTTCCTACTTTTCTTATTCATCATTTTGACGTATATATGCTAATTTGATTAATGTGCTTACTACAAATCAACACATCATCAAAAGCTGTGTTTTCATCTGGCTTGATGGATAATACTAGAAACTGCTTCTGTGAAATTCCATTGGAAATCTCAATATTGGGCTGCTACCTATGTTCTCATTCTCACTCTATCTTTTCAGTTCTGAAAGACTGGGAAATATAGTAAATACAATGCATGCTATCTTATTCCCAAGTCAATTCCCTGCTTCTTGTTGTTGTTGTTGTTAACCTAATACAAAGTAATCTAGCCTCAAAAAAAAAAAAAAAAAAAAAAAAAAGGTGGAAAATTTGATTTTGCTTTTTTTCATTTGTAGGGATTGCTACTTTTTTTTTTTTTTAAGTATCATTTTATTATTGTATTTATGTCTGTGAAATAATCTTGCCTCTAACATTTTTTCTTAATGGTATTATTTTTACAAGCA
The DNA here is from genome assembly GCF_023343835.1 of Lagopus muta. Taxonomy (NCBI): domain Eukaryota; kingdom Metazoa; phylum Chordata; class Aves; order Galliformes; family Phasianidae; genus Lagopus; species Lagopus muta. The sequence goes on from NC_064434.1 coordinate 73,884,423, forward strand.
GAGCTATTTGAAATCTGTTATTAGATTCCATGTTTGCAGAGAAATTCTAAGAAGAAAATGGCACATCCCAAAGAAGATATCTCTGTTTAACTAGAGTTAGGGCTAGTTACCCCAGTGATTAGATTAGCCAATCACGCATACTTCTTTCTACAGCCTGAACTTCTGCATGATTTTCAGCTGCTTTAGTTCAACAGTTAAATAATATTTGTAGAATTTCTGATCCAAAACTACAGTTTTTTCATAAGAAATACATTATAACAACACCTTAGCCAAAGTAGCTGAGCCAAGGACTGATCTGAAACAGACTGAATTCAGAGGAGTAGTGAAGTGGGCAATTTTTCTCCTTGCTCAGTTTCTACATCTGTGGACAGATTCCAAGATCTGATACTCCAGGCAGTATCACCTCTTCCAGAATTTGCATAAACTGAGAAGATTCAATCATGAATTACACATTTGATCCAGGTTTTGCTCTAGAGAAAACCAGAACCCCAAAAGGGAACACTTCCAGAGAAAGTTGGATTCCACATAATACATGATTTCTGCCCTGTCTACACATCCATTTTCACCTTCTCTTAGCAATCATATAATCATACAATATCCCAAGTTGGAAGTGGCACACAGGGACCATTGAGTCCAACTTCTGCCTCCACACAGGACCACCCAAAGTTTAAACCATATTTCTGAGAGAATTCTCCAAATGCTCATTAAACTGCAGTAGGCATGAGGTCATACCACTGCCCTAGGGAGACTGTTCCATGCCTGACCACTCTCTGGTGCAGAACACTTTTGTAACCCCGCCTAACCCTCCCCTGACGCAGCTCCATGCCCTTCCCTCCAGCCCTGTTGCTGTCACAGAGAGCAGAGCTCAGCACTGTCCCTCTGCTCCCTGTGAGGAAATATAAGCCACCACAGAGCCTCCTCTCAGACTCCTCTTCTCTGGGCTGAACAAACCAAGGGACCTCAGCCACACTTCATACACCTTACTCTCTAGATCCTTCAACATCTTCGCAGCCCTCCTTTCAATGCTAATAATTTTATGTCTTTCTTGTACAGTGGTGCCCAAACTTGCACACAGGGCTTGAGTTGAGGTCACTGCATCTCAGAGCACTGCAGGACAATCCATTTTCTCTTGGACACAGAAGCATAACTAGTCTGGGATCTCTTTCTGTAGCTTCCTCAGAAATTTGGTGTTTTAATACCTCTGAGGGTCTGTACTGAAATATGCAAAAATAACTATAGAGGGAATCGGGTTTCCATGTGGTGGGGCTGCTGGTACAGTTAGAATAAACATGAGAGTCTAAATAAGTCCATGGTTTAGAATGAGAGTGACCCTATATTATCAGAAAAGAACATCCACTTCTCTGTTACAGCCTTTGGCTGTCTAGGATTATTCTTTTGTCTTGCTGCTAGTCACTACTTAATGTTGTTTAACCTACTTCTTATTGATGTAAACTATGGTAATATGTACCATATCCCTGTATTTAACTTTTTATTATTTTTTACTAATGAATGGCATTTCCAAATTTGCATTTATAGACAGTATGGAATAGAATGCAAAAACTTTAAATGAGACAATAGTTACTTCTAAGTAGCAGGAGTAATTTACCACATATGATGGTAATTAAAGAAAATGATCTCAGCACCGTAAGATCAAATAATATACTGTTAGATCTCTTTGTTTAGAGCTAAATCAGTTGTATTGTGAAAAGCTTTTTTGTTTATACCATTGATGTATAAGGTAAGGAGAAGTAGGACACCGATTAAAAAAAAATTAGATTAACTATATGCATAGCTTGTCTGAAAGATCAATTTAAAATTCGCAAGTTACTCATTTTTTCCACCTTCTCTTGGGAAAGTGGAAAGACTATGGTGGCATCCAGAAGAGTCCTATAAAACTTATGTTGCTTTGTTTTCAGAATAGAATGTGGAATTTTTATCTGCCAGACTATGATAAATTGAAAACTGTATCAACAAAGTAACAGTTTAAGGCAGTGTGCCTCATATACCTCAAATTGGCTTAGATTTACTGAATCCTAGACAACTAGGGAGTTCAGTTCATGTTAGCAGTGCATATACCTATGCAGTATCTCAGACAAACTGTACTGCCAGTGTGTTAACTAACTCTGAATTTCATGTTACTGCAGCTCTCATTAACCTCCGATATCATCAGACTAGTCTCCTTGCCCATGTAATCTTTAAAGCTCCTAGAGCTTTAGTTTAACAAAATGGACTTCTAGAACCAGCCTTAGCATTGATTTTATGGAGCATATTTACTCACTATTTCAACAATGAGCAATTGGCCAAATGGAATCAGATAGCTATTGCTTAGCTTAGACATTAGAACAGAAAACAATTATAAATTATTAAGTATATCTTGGTTAATCTCATGCTCTACTGGTACATTTAAGTGTAGGTGTAAAATAAACAAATGTCCCTTGAGAGTCTTTAGTGTGGCAATACACTTTTTAGTTTAAATCAGCATACTCTGCAAACAACACTGAGACTGACCACACTGGATTTTAAATTATGTCAATTACTCTGCAGTGCCTCAATCCATGAAAATATTTGCAGGCTTCTCTTAGGCTTTCAGTGTCTCTGAGAAGTCAAGTCCAGCAAATATACAGCAAGGCCTTATGTTTATCTTTCATATAACAGGTCGAAAATGTCAAAGCCATTTTGAGCACAGCTGGAATACATTCTTAATTACAATTACAATCTGCAACCTCAAACTATACAGTTTGAACCACATTGTAATCTCTTTCCAAAGAATAAGACTGAGTTATTGCCTCTAGAAGCTTATACCTGGGCCAAGTAGAGGGTGGCTCTTCTGGAGTTTTCAAGCTTCTGAGGATTAATTTTACCCAGTAATAAACTAAGCAGGAATGACTTAAGAGACTAGGAGATGACTAGGAGAGCCACAAAGATGATCAAGGGACTGGAGCACCTCCCCTGTGAAGGCAGGCTGATGGAGCTGGGCTTGTTCAGGCTGGAGAAAAGAAGGCTGCAGGGAGACCTCATTGCAGCCTTTCAGTACCTAAAGGGAGCCTACAAACAGGAGGGGAGTAAACTCTTCAAAGGGATTGACAACTGCAGGACAAGGGGAAATGGTTTTAAGTTGAGGGAGGGAAGATTGAGGTTGGATGTCAGGAGGAAGTTCTTTACTGAGAGAATGGTGAGAAGTTGTGGAAGCTCCTTTCCTGGATGTGTTCCAGGCCAGATTGGATGGGGCCCTGGGCAGCTTGGTCTAGTATTAAATGTGGAGGTTGGTGGCCCTGCATGTGGCAGGGCAGTTGGAGATTCGTGAGGTCCCTCTTCCAACCCTGGTCATTCTGTGATTCTGTGAATGTTTGCTCCTCATTGGGGTCTGGGCATCAGGAAGGTCATGTGGCTGAGAGGGTCATGCCATGGTGCCAGTGAGCCCAGGCAGAGCCACCAGCTCAGATCTGGCCAGGCCAGGGAAGTTGAGGAATGAAACCCTGCCTTTAGTGTTACGCATTTGAGGGCGATAGGTCCTGGTCTGGGAGGAAGAGGAATGAGTGAAGCGCTGCGCTTCAGAGTTGCACTGTGCTAGGAAGTTGCTCTGTGATCTTATGCACAACCAGAGACATATTTTCCTACTTTTTGTCTGTCTGAGCATACCTAATGCTTTCCTTTCTGGCTAATGAATTCCGCAGTTCAGTACCCAGTTGGTGTGTGTACCAACTGTTACAGCCTTGTATCTTCAATATCCTTCTCAGTCCCCTTTGGAAGAAAATGTCCTGTCATGATACGTTACATACAGTTAGATGAGTGAATAATTCTCTGTGACCTCTCTTCATAATTCTGTGCTGTGCTAGCGTTAAATAGGAAGCTAGGTACTGAACTTAGCTTCAAAGTAAGGCATGATCCTTCAGATTAGAAGAGTATCTACGTTTTATTTAATTGGCCTTTCATGTTTATTTTTTAAACATTCTTGAAGGTACTTAACTCTTCAAGATGCATGTTTTTCATGTGTCATCAAGACAGCTTATTTATCTTCTTCCTCTCTTGATGCAACAGCTGTTGATACCAAGTAACCTTTTGCTTTACAAATTCAGTTTCTGGGGAATATATTTACCCCTTTTACTCTCATTAAATGAGAATAAAACACTTGTATATTTCTCACTGGATACAAATAAGAGAAAGCTGTAGTCTTAAAACAAAATTGATACATAAAACAATCTTCTCTCCACTGATCTTTCCTGCTCTCCCATCTCAAATTGCAAATTAAAAAATTAAATAACCCTGATGCACTTATATAACATTACAACACTTTTAAACTTAAGAAAACACAAGCTAAACCACTGTTTTGCTGGACTTTGACGAAAGATAAACTTGGCCTAAGCATTTGGGAGTGTTTCTGTTGGGAATTTTTGGGTGGTTATCTGGCTTTGTTTGTTAGGACTTATTAAGTACTGATATTATATTAACTCATCTGAGTTACAGCATTATTTCATTTGTAACTGGAGATCAACGCAGGAGGTAGAAAATATCTCGTTTCAGAACTGCTACCAGGATGTCAGTAGCGGGTGTCAGCAGGACACTGAGCATGAGCATGAGATTCAAATCATGCTCTTGCAAAGCAGGGCTGATACATTACAGGATTGTTGAATCCTCACTTGTGCAAGAATTGGGCGTGTTTCAGTGCCTGAAATGCTGTTCAGAATACCCTGCTCTGGTTTAAAAGCAGAAATGTGAAAAGAAAGTAGTCTTTACAAACTTGTATGATACTCCTGCAGAACTGAACAGAAAGTACAAAACAGTCTAATATTTTCCTGAATCATGTACACTATGGTCAATATACTGAATTAACTTCATAATTTCTGCTGACAGCTGTTTACACTGGTTCTAATAATAAGCACTTTTTAAAAAAGTCAGCGCAGATCTTGTAGTTGATATGACTACCTACCTCTCTTTCTTTTGTTTGTGTTCATTAATTTTATCTTACTATCATCTATTTCATTTAGTTTTTTTTTTTGTTTGTTTGTTTGTTTTTAACGTAGAAATAAAACATGAAGGGAAGTAAAATAACATTCCTATCAACAATCACAAGTGTCCTACATTTTTATAAACCCTTACCTTTCCTTGAATGGCAAATTAATTTCTCCTTCTGCCTGTAAAATTTAGGATATGATTAGATTAGAGTGAATGTATGCAATAAAGATACTAATCCATGGTAGGTTTTTCAAATAATACTTATGGTTATAACAAAAGCTTACTGTACTGGCACTGGACCAGTATTGCTTTATATGGACAAAGGGAAAGACAAAACTTCACTCATTACAGTATAAGCTGTTCATAGTAAGAAAGGTTTAGAATTGCCTAATCTCAGGATTTACCAAGTGATATCTAATGTATTCCAGATGCTGCAATTAATCTTCCCAAAGACATTAAATTTTTCCATATTCTCCAAATCCATCTATCCCTTCAGTTTCAGAGGAACTATTGTGGGTCCTTGAATATATTTTCTGTTTTGTATTTTTGAAGGTAAATTGTTTATGGATTATTCAAAGTTAATTCTGTTCATTGATCAGTCCCTGGGGGGAAAAACTACGCAATTATTAGGACTAAATTATTGTCAGACCAACTATTTTATAATCAATGAAAAGTTTTAAAGACTATAACACAAAAACAATGTTAAATTTGAAGTTATTGCATCAAATACAATAAATCCAATCTATGCATATAAAATATTTATTTTCTCTGAATGATTACCGTTCAGTTAAATTGCTACTTTTGACTTTAATTTGGACGCTATTCATAATCATTTGGCAAGAGCATGACCATGGGTATGTCTACTTAACCAGCTCTCCGTTGCAGACCACTGGCTATTGCAAACTGTTATTTTGGATGCTATGCTTTCTAAACTCTGAATGTAGACAGTGTACAGAAACAGGCCATCATGCTGGACAGGAGGCCACTTAGAGTAGTCCCAATCTATGGCATACCTTTCATGCAGAGTGAAACACCATCTCACAGTCATGGATTTTCTGCAGTAGTCAGTCTTTATCTCAGCCTTTGGCATGCGCTGTAGTTGGAGGAAAAAAAAAACAACTATATTTTGTTTGTTGGATCAGTGTTTGAGGAAAACAAATTGCCTGAAGGGAACCTATTCCTCCTTTTCCAGAAGTGTCCCAGCAGTGGGAGTGAAACACTGTATTTAGGGCTCCCCCAACCGTGCTGCCAACAGTGCCTGCCTTTTACTAAAACTCCAAAGTTCAGCTGCGCCAACAGAACTAGAGAATTACAGCCTTCAGAGAGTAGAGCTCCCCTCTTTTCTGAAGACTCTAATTATTTTCTTGTGAATGTGAGGATTTGAATCTTGGTACCATCACTGTTCTAATCTGCAGCCATTTTTGAGATGCCTCTGAAATCATAATCTCAGGGTCGGGTATCAGAGAAAGCCAAAGAGTAGGTTGTATAATACTATCTCTCTTACCTTGTTTTGGATTGTATTTTGTTACTGTTTTGTTGCTGTTTTTTCCTGCTTTAAAGCAGAATTTTGAATGAAATAATTCTCTAAGTTTGCTCAAATCTTACTGAATTATTTCTAAAGGTAGAAATAGATTTCCCTTGCTCAGGGCATACCGCTGAGTACAGATGTATGCTGACAGGTTACCATTTAGTTTTTATGCTCCAGAAAGAGTGAGTCATCTTCTGTTCCTGTAAGGCCTCATGTGCTGGGATTAAATGAACAAATGAAACTCTGGGATGAATGCAGACTTAGGCTTTCATATAGGGCTCTTAGCATTACTGCTGTGTAAGTTCCAGAGGAGAAAATCAGTTTACACTTGAATGTAGAGTAGAAGTAATGGTACCTACATAGCGTGTGACTGTACACTTGATTCGATGTATTTACATGTTTCTGGGAAAGTGTTTAATTCTTCAGTCTCTTGGGTTTAGTTTGGAGCCTGACTTTTGTATATACAAAATCTGTGGGAAAATTTAAATTGTCTTCATTTTTCTATTTAAAGGAAGACTTAGAGCCAAAATACTATTTCATCATCACTTTTTATTGGTTGATAAATATCTTCTGAACTTAGAACACTGCATATTATAAGATTATTAATACAAAATAGTAGATATTATAAAAAAAAATTCTACAGGAGGGACTGAATATTGGATGCATTTCAGAGAAGACACCCTGGAAGAATTTTTCCCTTCCAAAGAAGTGATGCAGAACAACATTTTGCGTTTCAAAACTTGATCTTGTGTGCAGTTGCTTTATTCTCACAAGAGTGTGCATGCGTATATAGGTAAGTAGGATTTTCATTAGTACATTTTGTGTCACTGGCTAGCAAGGGTTTTGACATTAACTTTACTGTTCAATGAGCAGTAAAAGCAATAGTACCTACAGTTGATGAATGTGACTTAGAATTGAGCTAGACTTATCCAAACTGGATTTCTAGTTATATTAAGATTGGCAGAAAGAAGATCAATTTTTTGTGACTTCCCAGCTGTGACAGAAAAAAAATCAACAAAACAACTATTTAATTAATCAATTTACTGTGGTATTTGTGGTATTCTCAATTATTCCTTATACTTAGCAGAGAGATAAGCTCTTCAAAAAGAGTAAATGTTTTCTGCTTATTCCTAGTTACTGATTTTAGAACTGCTATAAGTGGTAATAAAGAGCAACCTTAGAACTGTTTGTGCCTCTGTGTGGGTGCCAGAAGTATCTCTATTTTATCTCAGCAGTATCTCTGCTGCACCTTAGCACTTGTCACAAGCATTCTACTTGTCTCAACTTATGCAAAATGGCTGATGGTTTAGGTGTGTCATGATGTATGTTATCTATCTGATAAATTTAATTTCACAGGAGAAAATCATGTATTTACTGTAGTTCTGTTCTTGTTATATTTCTACAGATGCTGGCACTCATTTCTGGTAGTTGTATATCCAAAAACTTTATGTCAATTTTGTGAAATACTGATCATTATAACAACTTTTTTTTCCCCCTCTCTACTTTTTCCTGACTTTAAGGTAAAGCAGTTAACATGATCATAAAAATAACTGCTGCCTCACCATTGCTGATTACTGGGGCAGGCTATGAAAGTTATATTAGCTATTTTCTTTCTCAGTGCAACACTGATATTATAATACAAGCCTTTGTCAAAGAAAGTAGCTGAAGAAAAATGTTGCAACTCAAATAGGAAGCTGTTCAAAAGGTCTTTCATGCATGATCACGTCCAGGAGCAAAAGCCTTATAGCTCCGCAGGAAAGTGCAGAAGTATGTGTTCTTTTGGCAAAACATAACCTGAGGTTTTGCTGAGTTCATCTACTCTTGATCCAAATGTCTTTCTTACTCTCCAGGAGACACAAATGGGCATAGGTGCAATTTCTTTTGAGATGTCACAATTTCAGTCTTCCAAGAAATCTCTTTGACTCTATTTCCAATACTGGAATTTTTTTTCATTGATCCATATGCAGTGATGGAAGTGTTTCTTATTATTCTCTTTTTATGGACTGCTTTTTCATTATTTTAGCAAATTGAAGAAGTTTGAGGGGAATGGCAAATGAAGTTAACAGATTTTGTTTTCACACTTAGTATCTATGTGGGAGATTTGGGAAATTATGCCAATCCTATAATAATAAAAATAATTTGAATTATATTTGCACAAGCGTTAAACATTTACAGAATTTTTCAAAATAGAACTCTGGAAATTTTAAATTTTTAGACACCATGGCCAAAACCAATTACGCTACATTTCTTATGCTTCTAAAGGTAATGGTTATAACACTGTAAGCTTACAGCTTCTTCCTCATTTGTACTTTGAGTCCTATAATAATTGCTATTGTACTAGCACATACCTATTTATACATGGTCTCTGAATTACATCTAAATTAAGATGATCTTTATCAAGCGTGTTCTTTCTTACCACTTCATCTGACAGCTTTAGTACTTAGGCATCTGGTCTCTGCTAGTAAGCTATTACTATATCACTAGTATACCAAAAAATGTCTTTGAGCATTCTTTCAGCTTGTGCCTGTTAAAAGTAGGAGAGGGAAAGGTTTTCTGTACAGGAGAAATGTAGTAAATGCTGTGTGGAGTTACAGGATTAACAGCTGTGTGGGCCTGTAGTTGCTGTGTAGAAAACATGCTATTGGCATTGCACTATGCAATGGATTGGACCCAGAAGGAAATTTGTGAGAGGTTCTTCCTGAAATCTGTCATATTGCTATTAAAGTAGTATTTCAGTAGGGCAAACCTATGAATTCCCTCTATGAAGATATCTTCTTTGTATAAAATATTCAGCAGCATTAGTGCAAGGGGTATTTAGTGCTTTTATTTCAGCTCAAAGACTGGCAGTTTTTCTTTGTGTGCTGAAGCAAGGCAATGCTTGTTTACCATATTTAGTATTCTGTGAGGACTAGATAATCCTCAATTCTAGTAGATAAGCCTAAAAAGGATAAAAGTTGATTCTCTTAAAAATAAATAAATAAATAAATAAATACAAATTTAAAAAGTAGTCATTTTCTTCACCTACTTCTTTTTTTTTCTTTTTTTTCCTCCTTTTTCTTTTCCTCCTTTTTTTTTTTTTTTTTTTTTTTTATGTTGGGGGTGTTGTAAGGGAGTAGAAGGTTCTTTTATTTTTATGATTTATTGTACTGTATTCATCCTCTAGTATGGTAGATATTCTCCCTGGCTGATCTTCAGTATGATGTAAAGTACCACTAGAACATTTATAAGTTCTGATCAAGATGAAGCCAATCCATTTATTTGTCATTGCTTTCTTCAAAATGACAGTGGTTTGGGGATTTTTTTTATTTGACAAAATCGAGTTGCAAAATTCTGGAATTATCCTTGTTGCTTAGACTCTGAAGTGCTGACCAATCTGAGTTTTTGCTGCTCTTTAGTATATCACTGCAGTCAGATTAATTAAAACATATAATAAACGTAACATAAGAATACATTAAAATGTAAAAATAAAACATGAGAAGAGCTCTCAAGAGTTTACATGAAAAATATACAAATGTCGCCAAAGATTAATGTCTGTGTTATGCACAAAATATTTGAAACTGTCCAAGTGAAAATGAGCCTGCCTTCTGATACCAGTATGTAAACTGTTAAAATATTCATTAATATGTTTATACATATTAATATGGTTATACATTTTACACATACATAGTTTACATGCATTCATGTATTCTCTGTATTTGCTCAAGAAATGGGCATATGTCCTTTGGAATTATTTTTCAAAATAGAAAGATAGCATTAAATATAACTTTGCTTATGAGAGTTGTTCTAGGTTAGCTGTTTTATAAATCTAAATTCAGATCTTCAGCATAACTGAATTCATACAAGAAACCAAGCAGAACAAAATTGTCATGGTTCACCCAAACAAGGAAAAATGTGCTTGACAGAAATAAAAAAGCTATTACCATTTTGCTGCGTGCTTTCCATAGAGCACAGTGGTGTATCAAGCAGAAGAAAGTGGCCATTAATAGAGAAGCAAACCATTGTTTGGTGCTGTGCATGATAATTTTGTGTAAAATGCAGAAGATAAAAATTCAAATGTGTCTGAAAGGGAATACTCTGGCTGAGTTTAGATGCATCCATTTCAGCTGAAATCTGCTTTGCATCATCACACAAACACACCCATCTAGGTGCATATTACAATGAATTTCCATTGATATTTTAGCTGTAATAACACCTTAAAGTGTATTTTATTGCACATATATTTGTAGGATAACAACATAGACTAAATGCCTTAGTTTAATTCAGAGCTTTCTGCTAAATGCTATACAGGAATGTAATAAGTACAGTGTTAATGACTGCGGAGTTCTACCTGAATAAATATTTTCAGTAAAGCTGAATACAATTCAGGTACAAGCAGTAAAGCTTGTTCAGTTGTATCTGATAGAACCATGAATCACTCATCCTGTGAAAAAAAAAAAATAAAATAATGTCCTCTGTAGGAAGCATCATTTCATAAGCAAAAACAGATTGTAGAAAACTGCTCTGGCAGAAATGTAAGCTCTTAAATAGCCATTGCATCATCCAGGAAATTCACATAGGCAATCCATGCCAAAGAGAATAATGTAGTCTGTTAATCAAATGGCTTCTACGTTAGAGACCTGGTTCTCACATGCTCTGGCAAAGATACAAGTCAATAATAAGTTACAAAATGTAGCATGCAGCTTTCTTAAATGATTGCTTTTTCTCTAATGTTCCTCCATCAGGTGATAGCTCCTACATTCACTTCGTTTTCCATTTTGTAGTTTTCCCTCAGCACTGTAGTCTGGGAAATGCAAAATACATTGTGAATACTTAAAGTGCTCACAACAGGCCTTGTATTTCATTCCAAAGTCCTCAGTGCCTTTAATACTTGGACTTTTCTCAATCACTTTCTGCAAGAATAAGTTGAAAAGTGAGAAGTTTTCTTTAAACTGAGAGCTGTTTGTGATACAAAGAAGAATGCATAGCTGAAGCTGAAGTTGTTAGCTTACTGCTCCTGAATATGACAGTGGCTATATTTTAAATGTCTGATGGTCATGATAACAACTGCTGGCAGACTTTGACATCATTCCAGAAGTTTTCTTTACACAAATATTCTTAGATACTTGCTTTTTAAAAATATATCCTCACTTTCCCCAGTTATAAAGATATGTCATATTCAGCTGTTGTAAAGATTTTCAAAGATACCAAACTTTCCCTTCACTTATCTGTGTTACAGCATAGGCAAAAATCTCTGATAAATGCAGACTAAGATAGGCTGCTAAGATAGATGTTAGTTTAACATTTTAACATTAATTTAGTATTACGAGTCACATTGCTTAATGCCATTTGTAACAATATGATTGTGTTTGTTGAGTAAAACTAAGGAGACGTATGGCCAAATTCACATCAAGTCATGAACATTAATAGTTAAGGGAATGCATTGCATGTTATAAGAATAAATGATTTCACGTATGAAGAGCACTGCTCATTGTCATTTTTAGAACTCTCAGTTACATGACTGATGCTTTTCTGTTTATTCGACAGAAGGACTTATACTGTTAAACAGTGATATTGGAGAGAAGATCTTTCTGCAAGGCATTTTTTTTTTTTGAGAAAGTAAAAAGAAACAATCATGTTTGTTATGCTTTATTTCCTCATTAGATGTATGCCAATTAAATTACATTACTAATAATATGTTTTAAAACAAAACATAAATGCAATTCCTTTACCACCCTATCCTGCCTTTGTCCTTCAGAAATTGAAGGAGATACCTGCAGTCAGGACCAAATCACCTGAATGATAGTTGAGTTCAAGCTTTCTGTTCCAAAAGCAGCACCCAACTTTCACACTGATGCATATGCTCATGCAATATACTGGTCAGAGGATGCAAATTCTAATCATCGTTTTTCCCTCTCTCACTAGAATGATTTATTTAATGATTTATGATTTAATATGATTTAATTTTTAATATTAACTAAGAATGGAAACTATGATAAAGAGGCTTAAAACCTCTCTATCGTATTATCTATGAATTATAATATTACCAGAAAAAATTATGGCCTTAGTAATTCTTGCAAGGATCTGATCCTTTTCAGCAAAAGAAACCATAGTTGTGTACATAGCTTGCTCACCCAATCCATCAGAACCTCTGCATGTTTCTGTATCTGAGCCAAGATTTCAAAGGGAAGGAACAGTGGGGCCAGGATGACAAAATAAGTTCCTATCTCTGTAGCTTGATAGAATATGTCTAGAAGGTGTCTTCTAGATTGTAAAATATTACTGAAATAAATAGAAAATAAAATTGCTTAAACTTCTGCTTTGGAGGGACGCGGTGTTGTGCCTCAAAATCGAGGTATTTTAACTCCCTTCATTTGCCCTTATATTTGTAATGAAGCCTGAGGGCATAGAGTTTTACAGAAAGTACTGGATGTATACCTGACCTGCACTATTATACAGGTCAGAGCTTCCTGCACCCCATCTCAATTCACTGGTGCTGAACTCAGCTCTCAGTGGATACTAAGACAAATGCTGTTTGTTTTTTCATCCCTCTCTGAATTATGTCTCACTGATTAATTCTCACAGCTTAGTATTCCTGCTAATTAGATGATAATTTAATAATTGATTTCTAGCTGTTTGCTAATTAAATAAATGAATCATATATGTACACTTTTAATTTTATCTGATTTCAAAGAGTGTGATCAGAGCCATTTCAAACAGGGCAGAAGGAATGATTGCAGTGTACATGCATAATGTTGAAAACCGTGTATAAATGCTCCTCAGATTTTTTAAATGCTGTAGATTTATCTACTTGAGCTGAAAGTGCTGCCAGTAACTGATCAGAGCAGCTCTTATTTAATCTAATCTAATGAAAATTCTACCTGAATAGCTAAAAGGAAAGGACTGGGATTTCTCAGATCTAAATTGCATTCTAGGCTTTTTTCCTGAGCAGCCTTGGCTAAATTTCCAAGTGTATCAAGCATGTGCAGCCTGTGGTGACATAAATTAGAGGTGGGCTATCCAAAATCTGTCAGCATCTACTAATGCTTACATTTCTGCATCTGTATTTCTTCTTCATTCTCAGTTTATGTTGTAAGTGTAAATCATTTGAGTTTTAGTCAAACATTATCCACTGTGAGAGCAATAAGCAGAAGCTAGATGAATTTGTGCATTGTCCACATGCTATTGAATTTTAACTCTGCTTATATGGATCTAAACCGCACCTAAATCTTATGTATCTAATTCCTGGTGCAGTTATAGGAAATCTTTGATTAACCATCACCATTCTCCATGCTTTTTGAACTCTCTTAAACTTCCCTATCATTAAGATTCTCCTCCTGGACTTTTGGAAATAAAAGAGATAAAAGACATATAAAATATTTTAATTCCTTTCTCCGTATAGGACGTAAAGCTGATTTTGAATGCAATTGAGAACATAACCTGTTTAAATGGATTTGAAAGTGGAAGAAAATTCTTCTTAGTGTAGAGAAATGTGGGCTTTGCCTTTCCAGTGTGGGCACAGATATGAACAGCAGTGATGAAGCAGAGAGTTGGGCATGTAAGGAGATGTGAGCTGTTGAAAGTGCAGAGACACAGCTGGGAGGTCACATTGTTATCTGTTATTGTGACCTGCAGAGAGATGGAATGCACCTGCTGTAAGAGAAATAAATGCGTAAGGAGATCCACTTTCCACTTCTAAATCGGCCTGGCAGCTGGCCAGACACAAGTATAGCCTAGGTAGCAACTTCCACACAACTGAGAAGCTGCAGGTTCATTTCTCAGATGTAAAATTGGCCTGAAGTACATTAATCACCTTTGCTACACACCCAGCATCTTTCCTCACCCTGACTGCATAGTCCCTAAGTGGGTTCCCTTTTTTTTACCAGCCAGGAACTGTTGTGAAGTGTTGGTAAGAAATGTTTTGTTTGGAACTGGAGTGTACTAAAGTGCTCGAGTGCTAAGCTAAAGCGATAGCTGGTTAAGTGCTTTGCTGAGCCACATCCCACAAATTGCAGCTATGCATCATAGGCCTGTTAGTTTTTAAAATGCTCTTTGTTGTTTGCTATAGCTCCTATTAACTCAGATTTTGAGTTGTTGATCAGGTTTTACATCTTTCATTCCCTGATCCCACTCCTGCCCTGGCATCATGCTGGCCTGCAGCCAGGAACTCATGTAGGACAGGAGTCAGGGTTAGCGATCATCTTAGATTTGCAGCAGCTTTTATGTTGTGGGGATGTTTCAGGGGTGAGTAATGACATGAAAATATGGGCTTTAAGAGGTCAGAGGAACAGGAGGGCAACTAGTGAGTTATCCCACAAAATTGCCAGGGGAAGTTGCAGCCCTGCCTGTAACTAAACCACTATAAAGTGCCTGAGTTGCTCCTGCCTAGGTCTGTTCAAATGTCTAACTCCAGCAAATTTTCAGAAAATACATTTAAACAATGGCTCAACAAGCAGAGAACAGAGAGATGAAGAATAGGAAAAGATTTCCCAAATTTACTGGTTCTACATTGTTGTGATGAGTTTCTCTGTGCCAGTTTGATGATGCAGAGCAGCCATAAAGCCGATTTAACAACATGGTTTTGCTGGATTTACTGCTTTGCCATAAGCAGTGTAAAACAACTGGAGCTTTCTGAGGAATCAGGCTTGTTTATTTAATTTTGCTTTGTGCACTTCAACTTTACTCTCTATATTTTATAGCAACATTATTAATGATTAAAACTTGAGAAGCATTCATCTTTGTTTATAGCAGAAGCTAAAATAATTTGGGGAAAAAATGTTTCCCTCTAATCTTCTTCAACTTATTCAATTAAAATACATTTGAATTTTAAACCTCTTGGGACTCATGCTTCATTATATTTTCTCAGCATCGTGTGTGTGTCATCTCCTGAGAACTGATTTCCCCAGGGATAAGAGTCACTTTACATATTGTTTAAATATGAGACAATAAAGAACAACTGCATTCAACAAACAGTAAGGAAAAACACACAGTAGAAGTAAATTCATAACTGTGGGTGGTTATAATTAGTGTGTATTGTCCTCTTATATCTCTGCTTTGCCTCAGCTATCCTCCTACATACTTTTCAGTGCATACATTGTACTTAACTGTTACTTATATACATACTGGACCAGTTCTTCAGCAAACAGTCTCTGATGATGATTGAGAAACTGGAAATTAATTCTGTTTGTTTTGAGTCCTGACAAAGACTTTGGACTATTTCAAGTTGAGCTCAAAGATTATTTTAGCAATTTAAACTGTGGAAAGGAAATCTCAGTGTGTTAAAACCTTATCTTGAGTCAAAGTATTTGGCATTTTCACTTTTATTGCATTTATTCTTCCACTTTTTATAGTGACATGTAAGTGACATAGCTAAATCTGGACGCTCTCTCTCTCTCCTTTTTTTTTTTTTTTTAAAATTGCATCTGATTAGAACTGTGTTATGGGGTAGTTGTATAAGCTAGAAATTCAAAAGTGGGTCCTATGCTTTTATGTTCAGATGGAACAAAAGTCCACAGTGCAGGAATGATGGATGTGCAGCGTTCGCAGGGAAAACAGAGCAGAAGTTTCATACATCAAAAAAGCCATATATTCTCCATCAGAAATCAAATCATACTGATTTTTTTCAAAACTAATAAATAAAGTTATACACTGATTATTTACTCATGGATTTGAAAAATTTGTTTTTAAGTGAAATACAGCTTATTCACAATGACAATCTATTGAACTTAAGTAGAAAATTTGATTTCAGGACTTTTGATATCTGTGGTTGTCTGCTTAGTTATTAAGAGAAATTCTAATGGGAAATAAGCTCATTATTACATTCTGACACTGAAAACAATAATTCTGTTCCTTCATTAAGCAGGTACCAATAAGTTCTATTTCCCACCTGAAATACTTTTCCTAAGTCATATTATTACAATTATCTACAATAAATATCCTGATTTCTTTTGAAATTGCAAGTGGGTATACTAATCTGGAGAAACTTCTTATTACCCCTCCTTTTTTATTATGCTGATTAGAATGTAATTAAATTTGATTTTAAGGAACGCGTAATTTTGATCCATTAGAAAAAATGCACCATCTGTGAATTTAGCAGAATTCGAACATCT
The DNA here is from genome assembly GCF_023343835.1 of Lagopus muta. Lineage (NCBI taxonomy): Eukaryota > Metazoa > Chordata > Aves > Galliformes > Phasianidae > Lagopus > Lagopus muta. The sequence continues at coordinate 73,900,989 of NC_064434.1, forward strand.
TTTAGAATGTGTCTATGTATAGCTTTCACACAGTTCCATATTAATTTCTGCATTTTATAGTAGTGTTTTGATATATACTCATGGGCATAAAAAGATCCCTTTGTTGTCACATGAAAGGAAAGTTCAGCACAGTTTACCTTACTTTACAAACAGGTTTCTTAAAGTAAGGAGGTCTTTTGGATATCCAGGATGGTTTTTGCCATTTATTTATTTGAAGCCGGAGTGTCAGCTTTTATTATGCTTTTCAACTTTTCTCCCTGCTGACCCTGCCATGCATCTGGATCCCCAGCATGAGCCTCTGTGTGCATCCTGGGAGCAACTGGGCCTAGCTCCGTGCTCTGACCCAGCAGGGCCACAACATGTGCCCACGCTGAAATGGGATAAAGTTGCCCTGGTATTTCCCTTTTCTGTGTGAAGGAAAGCTGCAGTCTAATCCAACCTCCTTACACATGCAGGAGGGATTTCTGATCTGCTAAGACAATATGGAGCTCACTGATTGTCACTGGGCAAAGGAACAGCAGCTTGTTTGTTGCTTGTATTTTCATTTTATTTATTTTCACTTTTAGTTCGTTGGGAGCTTGCTCCAAAATCTGGTGAATCTCCTTGGAGGCTTCAGAGGCTTTGGCTGCAGTTAAATAGGCAGTATCTTATTGTCAGTTCCAGAAGAGTGAGTGCCAAAATACACCTTTCAGAAGAATAACTTTGGGATTTGGAAAGTTGCCTGCTTTCTCATGTATGACCCTTTAAACTTCCTCTGTATCATGAATTATTTACACTTGCTTAGGTAAATTTGAACAAATTTGGTTTCTTTTTTCTTTGATGTTTATTACAGGGCTTGCAGTGTAAAATGTAAGAGGCTTTGGCAGTTACTTCATTTTTTTTCTTTTTTTGGAAGCACAGCAAAAGCAGACTTAAGATCCTGAAAGTATCAAAGTAGTACCAAATGTGTTGTGCAGCTCCATGCATTACATAGAGTTGAAAGAAACTTATAAAATGAATATGTGCTGTTTTCTGTGAAAATGTGCTTCCTTTAAAAAGAAAAAAAGTCCTTGAAAATAGTACAGAGGAGCTTGAATCTAAGAACAATCTTGGAACATAGCTATAATTGCTTATGAATATTCTGATTATAAAGAAGGCAGCGGTAAATCATCTTGTCTTCATAGAGAAAGAGGAGTATAGTGGGATGAAGACTGTGGGTGGGTAATCAGGACTGTAAAAGTTGAAATACTCCATTTTGCCATTGACATTCTGTCTGACTTTCAGCAGTCATTGTTATTTTTCTTGCTTCAGTTCTTTCAAATATCTTGATAATAGAAATAATCAGCTTAGAGGTATACTGAATAGTTGCAAAATGCTTTTAAACTCTTAGCATGAAATATGCAAAGATAAAATTAATTTATTAACTTACTAATTAGTAATTTTCTTCACTTGTGCTTTTCTAAATTGAAATGACAATTATTTTTCAATGGTTTCTTGATGAAAATTACTAAAAATAAAAACTTTTGAATGATTTTATGCAGATGCAGACACAAAGGAAAGTAATTCAACTTTTTCTTTAATTTAGCAAGTTTTGTAGTTTTCCTTTTGTTCTATACTGATTTTGATTACTATTAAGGTAAGAATAAGAGTAGAATTTACTAATTCCCATTAATAGACTGCTCAATAACATCTAAAGTATTACAGCAGAAAAGTTCTAGACTTTCAGTAAATTATTGCAAAAGAGCTGAATTCTGTGTAACCAGAGGAGTCTAGAAAAGAGTTTTCAGTCTTTGGCAATTGCCTGTTTGTTTTCTCCCATGATTGGATGTATCTTACATTTTATTTTTTCACTTCTAAAAAATATGTGTAATGAATCAAATGGAAGTGTAGAGACCTAAGTAGTATTGAGAAGATAATAAAAAGCCCATACAAATACATAATATACACAGCGTACATGTTAGAAGTACACAGAAGCCTAGTGAAGCTTGAAATGCAAGTGGAAAGAATGTGTCTTTTTTTTTTTCCCTCTTTCTTTTTAATATTTCATTGTTTACATTAGTGTCATGATGGTCACCAGTTCAGGCAACTGCCACACAAATTCATTCAGGAGCTTCCAGTGCTGAAACTGTTCTATGGTGAAATACTGAGTTTGTTTGGTATAAGAACAGTGCAGGGTGGAATTTGTTCCCCTTAATCTTTGCTGATTCACTTAGCCTGAGAGGACAACATTCCTTATGTTTTGTTTTCTAATGACATTATCCTTTGTGATTAGCTGGTTGGTGTTTTGTGCAGTCTATCTTGCAGTCTATCTTGTCTTATCCGCTTACTGCTGCCTGAATTTCACTGTTAAATGAATTAATTTTAGCAATTGATGTGTGACTTTATCTCATGTTTTATCAAACAGCCTACAAAAACCTGATAGGTAATTGCAGGTGAAGCAGTGCATGTAATCACTGAAGATGCTGGTTAATTTTTAAAAGTGCTCAAACAGTGGTTTAGTCCTTTAAAGTAATAAAATAGAACAAGATCCATAATATACTTCTTACACTGAAGTAATTTTAAAACATCCTCCAAAATATGTATGACATTTTGCAAAAGGAGTTTGTCTTCATATGGAGTGTTATAGATAATAGCAGTTATGGTAAACCATACAATAACATTTAAAGCTCCATAAAGTAAAGTACTCCAGATACTTTAGCCTGGGAGAGGAAAAAAAATCATTAATAATGTAGGAGTTCCCTTAACATATGGAAGTAAATTAGATTATGAGAGTGAAATAGATGTCAATTAACCATATTTACCATCCATTTTTAGATGGATTGTTACTGACTTTCACTGAAGCAGTAATAAAAGATGTGAATAGTGAGATAGATTCCAAGCCTTTTTATTGTGTGTTTCTTCGGTAACATGTTTCAACTGACATCTACTGCTTTCCCTTGTACCCAAGCTGCACCACAGTTTGTAATTTAGCTTTACAGCATAAATCTTATGGTGTTTATGTGAAAGTGGAATTTATGTCTTTGAACTTCTGTCAGGAAGAGAAGGAGACGCATCCTCAGCACTTTTACCCAAGTACAGGCAGTGTCCACGAGGCCAGCAATTACATCTGAGATACAGAAATAAAATGCCAGAGCACACAGCTTTCAGTGTCAGCACCTTAGCACTAACACGGTGTCAAAAGAAGTCAGTAACAATGCACAAACCTGTATGGCAGGCCCTGTGAGGTGATGGCCATCAGATTTAACTCTCTAGTGCTATATTGCAATGGGTGTAGTACCCTTAATTAACCACTACCAGACAAAACACGTGGACTTAAACACCAAATTTTCAAATCATACAAATCAAACGCAGAAAATTCTAGATCTTTATCATATAATGAATACAACTTCATGAAGCGTAATGTAAGGAATCTCTTTTGAATTCCTTTGCTGTTCACTGTTTTCTAATGAAATAATGAAAGTATTTGTATATTTATACTATATCAGTGATTAAAATTTAACATTTAAGGAAGAAGCTTCAGATTTTCCTTTCAAAATACAGTACACGACTTTTAAGTGCTATGTCACAATGGGATTCTGTTTAATACATCTTCAGCAATTGCTGTCAAAAGATAGAACATTTAATATCAGATGGTCCCAAGAAAGTGTTTTCTCCTGCCTTTTATTCCTACTTCAGTTCCTGCTTTTTTCCTCGCAAGTCTGTACAGTTTACGTCATGGGTAGACACTCTGACTCTTAGCAAGATTATGCTGCTGGACTGTACAACAGTCAAGTATGAGCAGGCTTGTTAATCAGTTTCTGTGTGATGTATGCATACCAAATATGTGCATAGTATACATATACATACAGAATAAGTGTATACACTTATTTTAGTGTTTTACTAAGACAAAATAGTGTTTCTGTTAAAGACCTGAATCCAGAATTAATTGTAGTAAAATGTAACTTATCCTTTTGTTTCACAAGTGTACATTCATAGATATTTCACTCTTTTGAAGATATTAAAGTACAATAACCACAGACAAAAATGAATTGAAAAAAGGTAAAAGGACTCCATGTTTAACAATCTATTTTTTAAAATGCTTTGAATTATCTCCTGCAAGACAATGCAAATGACGCTGTTTTTAAGGACATTTCTTGGAAACAAGTTCCATGTAAACTTTTTTTAGAGAGATTGAATTAATAACAAAAACAAATTTGGATTTCAGTAGGAAAACAGAAACCATGGGAACAACAAACAGTCATGGTGCCCTAATCACTCTGGGCAAAAAAAAAAATGTGCTTCAGGGAGAACTTTCATATTTCATGCATATTTTATTTTCTTCATTTGATGTGAGGAAAATCAGAGAAATTGATGCAGTCTGTAAATCCAAAATTAAAACCAAATGTGTATAATGAAGTCAGAAAATTTATCAGTTTGAGTAAGTGTGCATCTCTCGAAAAAGGAAATGAATAAACCCAGCACATGACCTTTTTTATACATAGCAGATGCTATGCTGAAATTATTCCCTCCAGTCTGTTTCACAGCTAAATAAGTGACCTATTTGTCATTTTTCATATGTCATGAGACATTTTTTTAGCTGTATCAAAACTGTAGATTTCTCCTGGCTTTTCTGGAGTTGAGAGGACAGGAATTGTTTATCAGGTTATCTAGTGGACACGCTGGCAACATTCAGCACGTGTGAAAATGAGAGAAAGTGAACAGCAGAATTTCTGGAAGAGCAATAGGTATCCAGTTTCAGTATAGTTAAGCGAGGAGCTGTTCAAGCAAACCTTTGTAACTGAGTTTTCCTGTTACTAGGCAAAACTGTTAGAGAAAGAAGTAAACACGTATCTGTTACATGAGATTGCAGCTGTACAGGAGCCTTATTCATGAATTTACTAGCCTGAATTCACACTTCCAAATACTAACTCTTTCACAAAAACAGAACTAACGTTGGCAGGAAATTAGGCACATTTTAAGCACCTCTTGTTCTTTCACTGTGTTTCACTTGTTCTTTCAGGTGTTTTCCTTATGACTGTAACAGATACATACTGTTAATAGATGAAGCCTATTCTTGTGGTCTAGTTTTGCCACTTGCAGCAGACAGCAGAGAGCTGTTTGCCCCACTGCTATAAAGTTCAGCAGCAAAATAGCCACAAGGTATGTGGTGAGTCCCCATCAAAGCCTACCAAAGAGGAATGTTCCTTCCAACAAGTGAATGGTTAGTTAGAAAGTGAATGTCTCCTAGCCAGAGGATAAATGCAAATAGTACATCTTTTCAACCAAATTAAAAAAAAAAAAAAAAAAAAAAAAAGAGAGAATTATTAAAGGAGGAAGGGGATTGGGTATCATCAGAGCTGTAAGATATAAGCACAACATAGGAATTAGGGGAATAGGAGACTATTATGGTAGGAAGAATTGGACAGAGAAAAAGGGGCTATGAAAAAGATTTAGTCTTTTGTTCACAATGCCTTTCTCTTCTACATGTCTTGGAAAAGCTTGTCCAGGGTCCTTCATTCTGAAGAGGATATTTATTTAGTGGCAGTTGTTCTAGTTCTGCACTGTTGATATAGTGAAGTCAAGCCTCTCTGAATTACTGATTTTGTAGGCAAACATTACAGAAATATAATACCTGTAACTGCTGACACTGGGAACCATTCACATGCAGCCAGCTTGAATCTTTGCTTAAACCTACACAAACTTTTGCACTGTATGGACACTTGGGTGTGCATCTGTTCAGGACGCTCTACTTATGTTCTCTGCATTCCCCCTTTTTGAAAGGTTTCCAAGAAAATGGGAACAGAATGCTCAAAATTTAGGAGCTTACTTTTTAGATATCTGGAGGCTGAAATTCTGCCTTATACTCTGTGCTTATATGGCACGTATAAATAATTGAGTGTCTAGAAACAGAAAGCATGTATTTGTGAAAGACATGTCCTTCCTGACTAACCAGATCTTCTTCTATGACAAAATGATCCATTTACATGAGGGTAAGGTTGTGGATGTTGTTGATATGGATTTTAATAAAGTGTTTGTCACTCTTTCCCATGCTTTCTGGAGAAATTGTCTGTTCATGGCTTACACAGGTGTACAGTTTGCTGGGTATAGAACAGTATGGATGGAGTCATAGTGAATGCAGTCAGTCCGGTTGGTGAACAGTCACTAGTGGCATTCCTCAAGGCTCAGTCTTGGAATAGGTTTGTTTAATACTTTTATGAGTGATCAGGATAACGGCATCAAGTGCACACTCAGTAATTTTTGCAGATGATGCCAAGTTAGGTAGGACTATAGCTCAGCTTCAGAGTAGAAAGGCCCTACAACAGGATGCGAATAGGCTGGATCAGCTGAGACCAATCACAGAATCGCAGAATGTCCAGGTTGGAAGGGACCGCAAGGATCTCCAACCCCCCTGCCACATTCAGTGCCACCAACTTCCCCATTTAATACTAGACCAGGCTGCCCAGGGCCCCATCCAATCTGGCCTGGAACACCTCCAGGAAAGGGGCTTCCACAACCTCTCTGGGCAGCCTGTTCCAGCACCTCACCACTCTCTCTGTAAAGAACTTCCTCCTGACATCCAACCTAAATCCCTCAACTTGAAACCATTTCCCCTTGTCCTGCTGTTATCAACCCCTTCAAAGAGTTGACTCCCCTCCTGTTTATAGGCTCCCTTTAGGTACTGAAAGGCTGCAATGAGGTCACGCTACAGCCTTCTTTTCTCCAGGCTGAACAAGCTCAGCTCCCTCAGCCTGTCTTCGTAGGGGAGATGCTCCAGTCCCCTGATCATCTTTGTGACCTTCCTCTGGACCCTCTCCAACAGCTCCCTGTCTTTCTTGTACTGGGGGCTCCAGACCTGGACACAGTACTCCAGATGGGGCCTCACAAGAACAGAGTAGAGGGGAACAATCACCTCACTGTCCCTGCTGGCCACCCCTCTACTGATGGAGCCCAGGATACCATTTGCTTTCCGAGCTGCAAGAGCGCATTGCTGGCTCATGTTAATCCATCAAGACCCCCAGGTCCTTCTCTGCAGGTCTGCTCTCAAGGACCGCTCCTTCAAGTCTGTAGAGATGCTGGAATTCCTCCGGCCCAAGTGCAAAACCTTGCTGTGTTGAACCTCATTATGTTCACCTGGGCCCACCTTTCAAGCCTGTTGATGTCCCTCTGAATGTCATCCCTTCCTTCCATCGTGTCAACCACACCACTTAGCTTGGTGTCATCAGGAAACATGCTGAGGGTGCACTCTATTCCATCATCAGTGTCATTGGTAAAGATGTTAAAGAGCACTGTTCCCAAGGCAGACCCCTGGGGGATGCCGCTCATTACTGGCCTCTACCTGGATATACAGTTATTGGTGACCACCCTCTGTCTGCAGCCTTTTAACCAATTTCTTGTCCATCGAGTGGTCCACCCATCAAATACACATCCCTCCAAGGGATGTAAGGGAGGTAAGGATGTGATGGGGGACCACGTCAAAGGCCTTGCTGAAGTCCAGGTAAATGACATCAGTCTCCTTCCTCTTGTCCACCAATACCATCACTCCATCATAGAAGGCCACCAGATTGGTCAAGCATGACCTTCTCCTGGTGAAGACGTGCTGGCTGTCTTGAATCACATGCTCATTCCTCATGTGATCAAGCAATTCATCCAGGAGGATCTGTTCCATGATCTTCCAAGTACAGAGGTGAGACTCACCGGCCCTTCCTCCAGACATCCAGGACCTCACCTGACAGCCACAACTTTTCAAGTATGATGGAGAGCGGTTCAGCAACCACCTCAACTAGCTCCTTCAGAACCCTGGGATGCATGCCATCTGGCCCCATAGACTTGTACGTGTTCAGCCTCAAGAGGCGATCTCAGATTTGCTCTACCCTTACAGTCGTAGGGGGAGAGTGGCTGAAAAGTTGCCCTGCAAGAAAGGAGTTAGGACTGCCAGTAAATACCAGTGTGGCCAAGAAGGCCAACGGCATCCTGGACTTCATCAGAAATGGTGTGGCCAGCAGGACTAGGAAAGTGATTGTCCCCCTGTATGTGGTACTTTTGATTCTGCACCTGAAGTAGTGTGTTCATTTTTGGGCTCCTCACTACAAGAAGTATACTGACTTGCCCAACTAAGTAAGTTGAGCCTCTGTGGAATCGAGGGGATGGCCAACATGCTGGACATCCTGGTGGGGGTCAGTTGTAGATCACCAAACCAGGATGAAGAGACAAATGAGGCATTCTACAAGCAGCTGGCGGAAGTTGTGCACTCGCCGGCCTGTGTTCTCATGGGGGACTTCAACTTCCTTGATATATTCTGGAAATACAATACAGCACAGAACAAGCAGGTTTCTAGAGTGTATAGAAGATAATTTCCTGATGCAGCTGGTAAGAGAACCTACCAGGGGACAGGCAATTCTTCAATGTAAACCTGGCTTCCTTCACCTCTCTCTGGAGAAATTTATGAAAGGGTTGCCCTCAAAGAGGGCCTTCATCTGTGTGTCTTCTCTTCATGTTCTTTGGACAAAATGGTCCTGTTTTCACTACAGGCTTTTTCATTCTGAAATACTGTGATCAGCGAGTTGATTCCAGTCACTTTGGTAAGTGTTATTACTTATTCATGGAGCATGATTTATTCATAATTTATTACCTATTATTTAGCCTTCTAAAGCAAGAAGGTTACTTAACAATATGACATTTTACATGTGACTTATTTACAAAAGCTGGTATGTAAAAAATAGAATACAAGTTCCTACTAAGTTTATTAACTTTGTGTCTGACAAAAAAGAAAAAAAAAAAATCAGGCTTACAGGCTCCTTGTTTTATAGGTGTTGAGTTGACAACAGTTGCTATCATTTCCTTGGAAGCCTTGAACTATTTACTCTGCTTCTGGCTCCACAGTTTTTTAGTTTCCCAAAGCTCCAAAAGATTTAGTATTCCCTCATCTCTCTGCCCTTTACTTTAGTTGTTATGAGCTGAACAGAGCCTAGGAGCAGTTCCCACGTGGCAGTTGGGCTGGTATTTATGATTTGCTTGGGTGCTCCTAAGTAACTTCCTTTCTTTACTTTTTGTGTCTGAAAACCTGTTAGATTTGATTCCATAGCAATTTGCTTTCATTGCAAACAAACACAAGTCAGGACTACATAAAAAATCCAGAAAATGTGTTGTATATTTTCATAACTATTCAGCATTCTATTGTTCAGCTGGATATTGCTTTCTGCCTCAGTAGAAGTTAAATTTGAAGATGTCCATAAAGGTATTGCTAACAAAATAATAAATAAGTAAATAAACAAGCAATCTCTCCCGCAATCTAGAGGAGAGGAATGTCTTCTACCAAAACAGTCAGTTGAATGATGCTAAGAAAGGACTCCTCAGCTCTGGTAGTGGTTTACTGAAATAGTTAAATATCTGTGTTTCAGTTGTATTACAAGATACTCATTAAAAAAAAAAAAAAAAAAGATTAAAAAATAAAACAAAATAAGACCGAAGAGAAAGTCAGTGAAAAGTTGAGAAGCAAGAAACCTTTTATTTGCAGGAGATTGCTGCAAGTAGCTGGGGAGTTCTTTGTCACTATCAAAGAGGAAAAAATCGAACCGTCCTCAGCTGTGAAATGCTAAAGTATGTCCACACCATTTTGCACATTTTTGTACATCCCTCATTTAACATAGAGAAATTAAATTTCACCAACTTATTTTTGTGGTTATCTAAAACACTCCAAATTAAGGAGCAAATGCCTATATGATTGATGTATAAAACATCAGGTGATTAAGTATCTGTTTTTTCTTTCATTGTTTTTTCCTAGTGGAGGACTCTACTCATTACAGTGGTTTTTTCCATTGGTTCCAAACACTCATTTCAACTTCAGGCCACTAACTCCTGTGCTCTTCTCTGTCAGAATGACAATCTTGTTAATATTTTCTCTTTGTGATGGCACAAATGCACTAGATGAATCATGGATTGGATTTCTTTTGAGTACTTTGGAACAAAAATCAGCTTTCTATAGCTTCTTTTACTGTTAAGTTTCTTCTAAAACAGATTTTTCCAGCAGATTTACACAATCTATTTATTGTAAGTTCTCTGAATTTTATCTGCAGAGATAAAAATTACCTCATCTCAATATATGTGTATACATATATATATATACATATATATGGGTGTATACATATCTCTTGTTTGTGTAATTCTTTAGTCTTATAATACCTTTATGAAAGCATTGCCTCTGTAAATCTGCTTGAATTATAGGTCTTCATTTTCATTGCTTTCTAGGTTAGGTACTTGTCCAGTAATGAAAGGCTACATGTCATGTACGTCCTGAACTAGAGCTCTCTGGAACAAACATTCCCCACAGACTTCTGTGAGGTTTCCTGAGGGATCATAGATTTCCCCTTTTGCAGTTGTTTGCTTAAGGAAACTATATCCTTCACATGCAGTCATATATATTATGCCCCTATTACTTCTCTATTGTGTATCTCATCTAGTGACATTATAAGAAGAAAAAAAATACCCACAAAACAGTACTGCCAACATTTTCCCTAATTTTGCCTTGTCAATTGTCACTATTGATGCTTAAGAAGATTTTATGTGCAGCCTGATTTTCACTGTGCTCTGTGTTTAGGGAAGAGAAAATATGTCAATGAATTTTTGAATAGCAAAGCTGTACTGTGACTGACAGTTATCCTAGTTATTTGAGATACACTGGTATCTATAAAGTAATGTCTGTTCAAGAATGAAATGCCTAATTTCACTTCATTTTGATTGCAGAGCTGATCCACTTAAGTTAAAGAGTGATAAACGACATCATTTTTAAGGCAGGTGTCATACATGCGTTATTTTTTAACTCCATAGTCCAAAATTTTAAATAACTGATTTTCTGTGATGGGGTCTTCTTTATAGACAAAGATGTCAGAACACAAATACAAGGACAAAGCAGTGTTTCATTTCTCTCAGATGTATCCAGCAGAATGTGTTCCCAAATTCTTCCACCTGCACATGAAGCTCCCACCACTGTTGCAGGGCAGCTTTGTCAGTAAATAGAGGATCCAGCAATTCCAGCCTGCCATTTTAGCAGCTACTTGCGGGCTTCAGATATCCCTGCAGTTTCGGCAGGTTTGTCTCCGCCCTCTGCTTAGTGGTTGTCTGCTCTGAGTCTCCTCTACCACTCTTCACCTCCGCTGTACTAAACATCTCTCCTGGTCATCTCTCCCACATTTCTTTTTTTGTCTTTTTCATTTGAGCTGGCCTTTTTTTCAGTGCCCCTTTCTTTTTCCTTGTTACTTCTGAGCCTTTTGTTCTTATTTTCCATTACAAAAATTTAACATTTGTACCTCCTTCCTCTTTGGTGCCTGTGTTGCTTATTTAGTCTATCAACTTTTCAGGATAGGTATAGTCTTTTACTATGTATCTCTGCATACTCTGTACAGAGTCCCATGAGGCTCCTCTTTTGTGTGGTTTCAGACACTGCTGTAGTAAACATGATTAATAATACTAACACGTACCATAATGTGCTGAGTTTATAGCTATCCTATAAAGGAAAATGACTTCTTTACACAGCTACTGATTGTACTTTGTATTTTATCTGCTCTAACTATATGTAGTTTTATATAGTAAGTTTTCCTGGTCTGAAATTGTAACAGTGATGTATTTCAAAGGCTTTTAAAGCCAAGCAAAAGCAGCCTGATCTCACTGAAGTTTAATCAGATTGCCTCTGAATCAGGTAGGACAGCCTGACTTATCATAAGTACATAATTTAATTTTAAGTACTACCACCACGCCCAGGGGCTTTCTTCAAAGGGCACAATGAAAATACTAAAAAGAGAAAGGAAGAAAGGAAGAAAAGAATGGAAGGAAGGAAGAGAGAGAGAGGAGAGGAGAAGGGAGGGGCGGGCAGGAAGGACTTTTTTTTTTTTTTTTTGCAAAAAATGATGAGGTGCCTCAAGGGACCTCATCTATCTGGGCCCTACACTGGATCCAGAAATGTTAAAAATTATATCATTAGCTAGAAAAAAAAAAAAAGAAATCCTGTTTCTTTCCCACAGCTCTTCAATGCTGTGGGTTCTCACAAACCCAGCATGATACATCTTGCATCTTTGTGCTCTAAATTGCTCTGAAATTGGGTCTTGCATAAACGCAGTGCCAAACTAAGGGATCTAGTTTGCCCCCCCCCTCTTTGGAGATACTTCCGCAGGTGCATTTTCCATTTGCTCAGGAAAAAAAAAAGAGAGAATTGATGCATTAGTATTTTCATTAACATTGTGTATGTATTGCCCACATTTCTGTACCCCTGTGAATACAACTGATGTGATGTATCTTACATGTTCTAATAACAATTCTCATCATGTCTGTTCCCCACATGAATAGTCCTCTCAACATGGTAGTCAGTCATTCATTTTTTGTCTTTTGTTGTTAAATCCAATTAAAATCCTAACTTAATTAAGATAAACACTGGTTCTAATCTAAAAATAAAATTCTCTGCAGCAGCAATGTTTTTGCTACCAAAGCTTGAGATCTGTTGCAATAAAATCTAGTTTTGAACCGACTGGTTGCAAAGCCATTACTGCTGCACATTTCTGAAACACCGATTTTCTTCTCCAAACTGAGCTCAAAATCTGGACTTCTGAAGTTCTTCTGTAAATGATAAAAATAAGACTACACAGGGATTTTCAGACTGAAACATAGAGTATAGTGTATTGACAAACAGCTGGGACACAATGGCTGAAATACATCACCTAATCTATCACTTATTTTCTCCTAAAATGAATTAAGCAGTAAAGAAAAAAACAGTGTTCTCATACTTTTGGAAATACATTGTAAACCCTTTTCTCTTTTCAAATACTTTTTCATTCATAAATATTTTAATTTTGCTATTTATCATAATTCTTATTATGGGTTAATTCCATCATTGGAATGAACGGACACTTTAAAACTGAGATGTTTTTTTCTAAGGCCTAAGGCCAGACATTGGCAATGTCATTCAATTCCTTCTAATGACTATTTATGTATGTTCTAGTCTATTTGTCTTTTTTGTATTACCATTATTAACTGCCAAGACATATTAAGGATAAAAAATCAAATGCTCAAATGTTCTAACCTTTAAAATACAGAATGAAACACCTGGAAAAGGTACAAACAGTAGTGCTGCGGATTTCCTTCACAGCATGAAATGTCCATATTGTCTTGAGAACAAAACTACTAGAAGGTAGAAAATAAAGAACATTGGAGGAAGACCAAAGAAACAGATACTTTTGTTGAATCCTTTAAGCAAGCTTTTTAAATGCTTTGCTCTCAGACCTGTAGTGGAATTCAGAAGGAAAAGCCCTCAGTTTCCATTACATGAATACAGAAAATATTAAATTGTTTGATATCTTATGGAAATGTTCTAAAATGAAAAATGTTGTGAGCTGATGCATACTCTCACATACTCTCATTCTGCCTTTTGATATCCTTAAACTCTCTGTGAATCTAACAGTCAGAAACATATTGTCAATCACACCAAATGTCAACTGTGGGAGAACAAGACTATGGAGAGTCAAAGACACAGCTGCAGTGCTTGTGTACCTTGACTGATCACACCAATGGCCAGTGCATCATTTCTTGTGGCATTTCATGGAGTAAAATTGTTTAGGTTGTCACTGAAAAATACTAATTATTGTGTTAAGAGACCCCTGAGTATTCAGTAGTTTTGGGGTGATATTCAGTGATAGAGGTTAAAATGAATATGAAATAGTTCACAAGCATTTGACAATTACCTAAGAAAACTGGAGTGGTCAGGGTAGACACCGATCTCCTTATGCAAGAAAGTACACTGACATCTAAGCTTTCATAAACCATAAATCACCATTTTCTTTTATAGTTGGTGTTCTTGATACTACATTCTGTGTGTTTTCTCAAAAGAACAGAAGTGCTTTTCTGCCAGGTGGTTACATTGGCAAGTCAGTTCTGAATTAAATATACCTTCCCTTAATGAAAGTGTTATAGATTAGAAAGAAGCATCATCTTCTAAGATCATTAGACATCTGATCCATTACTTGATATCCTTTTCTGTGCAGCTGTTTTATATTATATAGGAAGACAATGTCCAGTTATCATTGTAGTTGTGTGCTGAATTGTGGTGTAATAGAAATTTCACTTTGTGTCATCAGATGAGAAATAATTCTTTCCAACGTGGCCTGAAATTATGTCTTTGGCATATTGCTAACTTCCTTCTGTCCAGATACACTGACAGTAAAGACTTCTGAAAAAAAGGATTTGTTGGCAATACTTTTGAGAACCAGATGTACTTTGAATTGTTTTAGGGGTCTCTTGATTCTCACAGAAGTAGTGTGTTGATTATGGGAATGTTCTGAACTGAACTTCTGCAAGTGTTAGCATAAAGGCATTTCAGCAAAATTAGGAGATGAATTCTGTTCAAAGCATTAGCTTGGCTTTGCAGCTTCTACAGGGTGACTGATCTGCTGGTAGCGATGAAGGAGGAATACAAGATCACACCCAGATTTCAAAATTATAATGAAATATTGGCATGCTAAAATAAATCAGTGTCATCAGTGCTTAAGAACTGTCATTCTGTTTAGCTTGTTTTAGACCTGGAAACTATTCTCCGTGGTAGATATTAAACAGCATTTCAGTCTGTTTTGTGATCTAAATTGACAGCTCAATTAGCATTTTCTTTCTAACGTGTTTTTCTGAAAGACCTTTAGGACCAAATTCTGTCCCACACACTGCTTCTGATTTAAAAGTTCATTAGAATTTGTCTAAACACCTCCTTCTACTGTAATTCTCTCAGCTGGGAAAAGGTTAAGAGGCATTTGTTGGCTCACGGAGGCAGATGACTCATAATGCCTGGATTTTAGCAGGGGAAGTGGCTGCCTGAAAAGATAGAGTCGAGGGTGTGGGCTCAGAAATCCCAAAGTAGTCATCTTAGCAACAGCCTCAATAAAAAGAAACAGCATCAATAGAAGTTTCAAGCTGAAGTGTATCTTACTTTCTTTGTTAAGAGAGCCAAATCCCTAAAAGGGACTGGATTAGGATTTTGTGTAATGGATAGACTCTTTGGAGAGTGTGTGACTAAGGCACCTATTCACAGACAGGAACACCAAAGACATATCCAGACTATAAGAATATGATTTCAGTACTGAACTGTGTGATTTAATCAGTAAAGTTGTATAACCCACCTTATACCCTTCCCTTAAATATTTTATTTTCACACAAATATTTAATTTAAATTTGTTTTTTATTTTACGTGAATCAACAGCTATATTCTACTTTGTTCTCACTAAAACACATGTACTTGGCATGTAGCATGCATAGAAATAGAGATTTACCTCGAGTTTTATTTTCTGTGTGATATGAAAAGAAATGAATTCAAAGTGAACATACAAATAAAATAAAATAAAAGCAAACTGAAATCAATTAGATCATTTAGCTGTGTTTTTCCTCTGGCATTCTCTTTCCTAAGTGAGAAGAAATGTCTTGATCTATATTACAAAAAATAAACTTTTATATAATTATCTCTATGCCACCACTGGGTTCAGTTTACCTTTCTCTTCTCAATAGCGCCTAAATACTGAGCAGATTTTTCTTCGTTTATGGATTCAAACACCCTCTTATGTTTGCAGTCCACATCAGGTTGGATTTTTTTTCCTGTTCCATCATAACACTTTTGATGAGATTCTGATTCTGATTACCTTCAGAGGACCAAGCAGCCTGATCTATGGTTGGCAAGCAGGAGAGTTGGAACTAATGATCTTTAAGGTCCCCTCCAATCTAAAGTGGTCTGTGATTCTAACAGCCTGCCTCCTTTTATTAAGTTCATATGTTCCTGCAGTCTCAGCTTCTCAAGAGACACTAGCTTCAGTTACATTGAACTGATTATATTTTCTTGACCACAGCTGAAATTCATGCCCATGTTTAGGGACTGCTGTCTTTGCTATGGATGTAATTTTATTTTGCAGTAACAAACTCAAAATGCATACTTTGCATTAATGGGAATTGCTTCTAATCCAATATATTTTTAGTGTATTTCTTCAAATGGTTGTTTAAAAATTAAGGCACATACATGGAAATCTGCACAATCTTCAGTGAAAAACACATCTGCATTATAATCTAAGAATGAAAGGTTAAGCAGAGTGCAAGAAACTGCAAAGGGAGGACAAAGCTATCATTGAGCTTATGTTGTGCAGTGCGGAGAACAGAGAAAAAAAAAAAAAGAACATTGTTTGGCAAGCTCTTCAGTTTAGTAGCAATTCAAAGCCAAAATAATATAGATGCAGTATCTCAGGGCTCTCTATCAGTTTAAATGTTACAGAGTAGATAGTATCAGTAGATGCGTACCCAGAGTTCATTGTATCCCACTACTGCTTTTTTTGTTACATTTACAGAATGTTGAAATTGGAATTCAGTCTAAGGAACAAGGAACTAAGAATATATATAGAGAGAAAATATCAAGCCCATAGTACACCATTTTCCCAGTTATCATTATTCCCTCTGCTTTTATTTCTCTAAGCATTCTAGCCTATCTGCTTGGGTTACCATATCCAGTTAAAATGAATTTATGTGTGTATTTGTCAGTGGAGTTTCAGCAGCCTGTTTCTTTTTTTTTTTTTTTTTTTTTTTTTTTTTTTTTTTTAAATTTAATGAGATTTTTAGGTTAGACAGAATTTCCTTTCTAACATTTTCTGAGTGCTTCAGAGTCTTAGGGCTGAAGTCAGAGGGAGCTCATTAGTTCTCTAACCACTAAGCATACTTAAGTGCTCAAATCCTATCTTACTCAGACTGTTCTTCATTAATATGAAACAATTTTCTTATGTAATCTGTGATGTATATTAGAGGGAGAAAGAGTATTTTCTTAAGCAAAATTAAATAATATTTCAATGTTATTTTTTGCTATCATCTCCAAGGTCTTAACACTGTGATATTTTTGTAGCACATGAACACCACGTGTAACTGTGTAGAAATAAGATATATGCATTTACCACTCTTGAGGGTACTCAAAGGATAACAAATGTACTTGCACCATTTCTTGCAATCACACTGGACAGGAATTTCTTCCCTGAAAACAATTAGGTTATTCCTCTAAAAATCACTATGTCTGCCTCTAAACCTCCTTGTCCAGACTCTTGCCTCTTATGCAACACATTTCTCTTATGCAAAGACTAAGTCCCCATCCCACATGTCTGGTAAGAAACCTCTTGCCAATGCATCTTGCTCTTGCTGTCTGCATCATGCATTATTGAAAAAATAAATCCACCACCATAAATCTTTGCTTTTGCTACACTTCAGCCATCCCCAGGCCTCTCTGAAGTACATCCTCACATAAAGCATTATGTTTCTCTTTATGCACTACCATAGCCTGTTCAGCAGCTTAGCCAGGCCTGTATGCAGCTGCTTACAACTATACCATGCAGCTCATGTTGTTGGCTTGCTTGCAGATAATCTGCCTTCATCTGTCTGGCTGATGTGTGCTTTGGGAGGAAAATTAAATGGACAGTAATTAGTGAGTGCTAAACGAACAGGCAGAGTTCATTTTAGGTGAATAACATATTATATGGTAATTGTTAAGTAATGGCCTAACCCAGTGATTGAGCAGCTGGGGAAAGGACCTGGTCAGCCCTGGGAGCACAGGTGGAGGCAATTCAGTGTGTGACTGGCAGGGGTGGACCTTATTTAAGGATTGATTGCCACTGGGGAAGGTTATCTAGTTAAACACTTTCACTCGATCTTTGTGGAGTTTCCCTTGCAAGCCTAGCTCTTCAGAGATAGGTGAGCTCTTTTTCTTTGTAACACTATTCTATTGTGCTAGTCCCCTTGTTGTTACACTGCCTGTATCACTATTCCATCACGTTGATCTTTCTGATTATTACCTTGACTATGCCAGCATTTTTTCTTATTTATCTTAAATAAGGATGTTATTTCTCTGAAATAACAAACGTTCAGAGAACTACAGTTGTCCCACTTTTTTGTATTTAAAACATTAACTGTGGAGTAGAGGCATCTTTCTTTGCTTACAGAAATTGGCAGGTAGATACTGTTAAGCTGATTGGTCTTATCAAAGTGTTCACAGTCATTCTTAGCAAGTTACTCCCCTTCTAGCAAATGATCTCTATTCAGATAGTTAATTTTGAGATGAAGTGTGAAGACTTTATAGGTTCCTTTTAAATTCATTTCTCCTACATCTAGAAAGTAGAATTAGATGGAGAAGGGCATTGTGGCCTTCCAAGTGAATCTTGCCTGGTTTTTGTACATACATGATAACTTTCATCTGAATGTTGAGGGCACCGCAGCTTTCTGGATCCTGCAGGTGTCTAGGTTAGGCACAGTGAGAGAGACAGGAAACTATTACCTCTGGAGCATTTATTTAGTGCTTTGCTACTTTCTGAATACCTTGGTCACTATTACAGAAAGTGGCAGGAGTATGCTTTGAGTTTCCAGATACTAAGAACATTCAACAGGTCAGAGTCTTGCTGTTATTTTTGGGTGTTCATGAAAGGAGCCTTCAAGAAAAGCACTATCTCTTATGTGATTTATCTATGCAAATATTGAGTGAAGCAACACTAAAACTTGGTGCCTTTGCCGTGTTCTGTTACATGAGCAGAGATGCCAAATCTGAATGTGGATTTCTGAGCAATTTGTAGTAGTATGTAGAACTGATGAGGATTTGGTTTTTTCTTTCTTTAAATAGAAAAGGATTATTAATATTAGTTGCAGTAGAGCTCATGCTACTCTATTAAAAGTCATAGTGTACAAGCAATGTGAGTTTTTTTCTCTATCTCATTTCTGTTGCTGTGGTTCAGTGTTGGGTAAATGCTCAAAGAGAAGCAGTGGTTCAGATACAAGGTTCTGAGTTAATCCATGTGAATTCTTGAAGATCTTAAGAAAGATTTTGAGGTGGGGCAGCTTTTAGGTCTGTTATTGTCAAGGTTGAGTTATATTTCATTTTAGAGTGAGATTTTTGTCATTTTCTTTTAGTTTTTTTTTTCCAATACAGCCTGTTTTAACTTGTTTGTTTTAATGAACATAAACAAAACACTTACTATATAAATGTTATAAATAATGCTATTTATATAATAAGTACTTGGAAACTTGCTAGCTAAAAGAATGCTGCTGAGTGACTGTATGGTCAATCGTCAGGGAAAAAATATGTCAAAATGGACCATATTATCCTGGAAAATCTGAGATTCTAAGCTACTATGTACAGTCATTCACCAAAGAAGTAGTAGAAAAACTTCTATCTTTAGAGTTTCTGTTTCCCACCTGTATGTGGCTTTGTCTCATTATCTTAGCAACCTGGCCTCTGCTATCAGTGCTACCCTTGCTGACAAAAGGTGAAAATGCATTGTGGAAATAGTCTACTCCTGCCAGAGATGTGCTTGCATAGGTTTTCCTAATTGATTATCGTTATGGTGTTTCCGCAGTCGATAGGAACTAAATTCCTCTGAGAGCACTAATGAGATTGGCTAAAGATTCAATGAAAATAACATCCAGAGGGACTGCAAGGGACATCGTGATTACACAAGGGTCTATTTCTGCTTTCAAGCACACAGGAATGAATCAATTCAATAGAACACAAAAAAAGGCCTGACAGTTTCAGGCTCACCTCTAACATTTTTTCTTACTTCTTACTTAACGCTTACTTCTGGGCACAGCAGAGAAGTACCATCCTAAGACACAGCTCAGCATAGCTGTATACAGGCCTGTTAACTCAGCAGCCTGAAAAAGCACTCAAGTCCAGGATGCTGTTCTTTCACTACCAGATGTTGCAGACTTACTGCATCCCCAGCGTGTGTTCACCTAAACTGGGACAGTTGCACAGGAGCTGACATTCTTTTGGTGATCTTGGTGAAAACCTTGTCTGTTTGGTGGGCATATACAGCAGACTGTGGTGCTGGGGCAGAAGTAGTCCTTGTCCTTCCAAGAAGACGATCTTCTCTTGACAAAGAGAGAGTTCAGGCTGCATGTAGTGGAATATCCATTAAGAAGTTACTTCTGCATTTGAATGGAATTGAGGGTTACAGTCATTGGAAATTGAAGCTTTTAAAGTGATCTTGGCAACAGCAATAACAAAGAAATACAGTACCTCCCATGTCACATTTTTGGTTGCTGCAGGTTATGTTGCCTCTTTGTTATGACTTGAAATACTGTAGATGTTTTGTACCCCTCATGTACATGAATCAGGACATGCTGTCTTATATACAGTTATGGAAATAATGTATTCAAGACTGCAGTTGTGATAGTGCTGCAACTCCATGTAGAAATGTCCAAGTCAAACCTTTTTGGTGTTCAACTTTATGCTGTTTTGTCAGCAGTATTCTTTCTGTAGAGCCTGTTTTGGTAACCAAGGCAGCAATAGAACTCCCAACTCCTTTGGAAGTTTTACAGTTCAGTTCTGTACAGGATCCTATGCTTAAGGGCAAGCAGCAAACAAGCCGAATAGGATGCAGACATGCTAAAGAAAGTATAGTTCATGACAATGTGTTCATTTGTGTCCATATTTAAATAATGTTTTGCTTTCAATGATACCAAAGCAGGCTGAAGTGGAATGGCAAAGTCTTGTCTCAACAGAACAGGTAGAGGGAGGCTGTAACCAAGGTGGCAAAGTAGGGAAGCAGACCTACTGTTCTTTTGCTATCATTCACTGGAGAGTTTCTACTGGAGTAGTGGGCATAGCTCTGCTGCCATTCTCCATCACTCAGTAGTACAATGCAAAAGCCAGACAGAACAGCAATTTGGGAAAAAGGCAGTCTGTGGACCACAATTAGTGTTTACAATTTCTCTTATTTTAATTCTTGTTAGAAGTTAACTCTCAATTTTGTAGAGCTGATGAGAAACCTGCTTTCAAAAGGATCAAAAAACAATGCATTATGTCATAAAAATATGCTAAAAAAAGGTGCAGTTGTTAGGCTGTGCTTAAGAAGTTAAACACAATTAGGTTGTATGAAGAAGGAAACTTAAAAAATAAATAAATGAATAAAATTCACCCTTAGGATTTTTGCTCAGTGTTGTAGACAAACGCTCTGGCCTGAGCCCTCT
This sequence comes from Lagopus muta, assembly GCF_023343835.1. Lineage (NCBI taxonomy): Eukaryota > Metazoa > Chordata > Aves > Galliformes > Phasianidae > Lagopus > Lagopus muta. The sequence continues at coordinate 73,921,947 of NC_064434.1, forward strand.
GCTGTCCATGCAAAGCTTTCTTTTCAAAGTATTCTGGGCTAATACTATGAGAGGTTGAGGACTGGTACATTTATATTATACCATTAGAATGAAAGCATTCAAGTCAGGAATTGCTTTTGGCTACTTTAAGCTTATCAATTATTGCTCTATTTGAAAAAGGGTAGTGAGTCTTAGCTGGTTTGCACATCAGTGTTTCCATTTAAAAAAAAGTTCCTTCCTTCCTCTGCCTTGTATGTGTGATAAAGAAGTCAATTCAAATCCTAGATGCTCAACAGACCTTCTTGTACTCATCTGCAAGTAAAAATGGAGTTATGAGCTATTTACTTCTTTTAGCAATCAGTTTTCTGACCAGAATTTTGCATAGTAGTATATGCAGAAATAGGAATTCCTTTTTGAAGCTGGAAGTACTTAGGATAGCTTTTGCTTTAGGAAAATACAAAAGAAAAGCATTTTTGAAATATGAATTTTACAAATTATTTCCTATGTGTATATTATACATTTTCTGCCTTGAAAGAGCAAAAACCTTGATTGTGTTCAGACTGTGAAGTGAAGTGCAACTCTGCCTGGACATGGCCATGGGACATGGCTAGTACTGATTACTGTGTGCCAGGTACAAAGAAGGCTGGAGTCTGGCTTAGTAGAGGCAGTGAAACACTGTAAACCATGGGTATCCAGTTTTTGGCTTCCCTGGGCTGTGCTGAGTGAAGAGGACGTGTCTTGGGCCAATGTTTTTGTTGTTCCTGAGCATTGGATTTGCTCCTGGGGCAGGTCCAGGCCACTCAGCAAGGAAGAGCTGCTGCCATGATGGCACAGGCCACGTGGCACACCGCAAGCTCTCCTGGGATTTATGTGGCCCACAGGTTAAGAAGACCTGCTGGGTAAATGATCACGTGAGATCTAATGACAGTGTCAGTTGTTGTGATCTTGTAAGGAAGTTGGCTATGACATGGACTTCCAAATCAAATAAACTGAGGCCAAGGTAGGAACAGCATTGATTATGGGGGTCGTGTAAGGGGACCATATATATTGTAGGATTTAGCCATGTAAAATTATGCTGAAAAATTATCACATACTAGAAGCTCAATCATGGTTTTGCAATAGATCACAAGGAAAGAGCAGTGATTCACTGTTACCCTGCAAGTACACATCTGTGTGAGCCACAAGAGACATACATGTGCAATGGAAAGAAGAATTATTTTGTTGGCTCACAATAATTTCACTCTGGCTCCTGCATGCTTCACATATCAGAGACTGGAATAAGCAGCATCATATGAATTACATCTCACTTTCCTACCAGAGCTCCTTGCTGGCTAGGTCTTTCTGAAGGGAGCCTTGTATAGGTCAGCAGGATGTTTGGTGAGCTGGATCTGTGCATGAATCACTGTAAAAAATTAGCACTGTGAAATATATGCACAGTAAGTATTGACACGTTATTGTTACGACTTTATTTTGAGAAAGGTTAGCTAAAGGTAGGTAGTAGTAGAAGCAACACTGTGTGCTGTGATTGCATTCTGAAATGTAAAATGTTGGAAACCTGCCAGGCACTTTGCAATGAAAACAGTAGTGTGGACAACAGAGAGGGAAGGTTATTGAACACTGATTCAGCAAACAAACAATGACATATTGTGAAGATATGTACCTTCCCAGAGGAGACATTAAGTATCCCTTAGGATACTTAAGATGTTCCAATAGATATAACAAGTGTTCGTTGGTTAAGATGATTAATCCAAAGATTCCTGCAATAACTTGAAGGAAACTTCTCTCTGCTGTGAGAGAAGTGGTGACATAGCCATTGTTCTTATTTGTATTATTTTATTTTTCTGTATAGTATTTCCATGAGCTAATTTCAAAGTATTGATTAAAATATAGCATTTGTATATAATTCTAGCTAGGTTGGTAATTCACTATCAAGAATGAATTTCTTTTCTTTGAACTCAAAATGAGTTTAATTTGCATTCATCCCATGAACAGTTGACTTAGTGGGTAGAGAGTCAAACAAGTAAGTTCAAAGCAAAACCATTTCTAAGAGAACCCTGGAGAGCAGATAGTATGTTAGCAATGAGGAGAAAAAGCTACAGGGAGACAGCAGTTTAAATAACCAAGGCAGATTTAAAGGTAAGCTCCTAAAAGGACTTCTCAAAGGACTAGTCAATACTTCAGTAACTGGGAAACTTATTCCTATGTAAAGTGTGTTTTTATATATGTACCACACATATGTACCACTGTTCTCATCTGACTTGGGATGTGAAGACTGTCATGAGACTTGTCTGTGGAAAGCTGCTACACCAGTATGATGCTTCAGAGCTTTGCTTAAGAGTAGGATATTGCAAAATTTCACTTCATAAATGGACAAGGAATAGATATGTATTTGGCTCATTTGCGATTTTAAAGTGCTTTGTGATGAAGGAAGATCTTGCTGCTACTTGGGATGAATAAACATGTTAATGTTTAATTCAATACAAAGTTTGGTAATTCTGTAGTAGAGGAATGATCATCATACTTCAGAAAACAGTGAAATTCATCAGCTATAGGTTGGTAAAGGGCTAGATAAACAAACATAATATTACACCAACTGTTATGCATCTTAGACAAAGGCTACTGGCCTGATGTATTAGAATAAGAATGTATCAAAGTTACAACATCTCTTCATTAATTAGCTACCTGGCCAGTTTTGTCCAATTGAGATTTTTTCTATTATTATATTAACTTACACTAGGAGGGGAAAGAAATTAATTAGAGGAGAGTGGAAATAAATCAGTAATTCATTGCCTTACATAAATCTGCTATGAATAATGGTAGATTTTTTTTTATATTACTGTAACAGATTTGAAATATATCACTTTATAGAATTACTTAATTATTTGTTTTTTTTTTATCTCTTCCAATACTTTAGTGTGCCTGGCTTCAGTAAAACCTTTATTGTTGTGTGTGGGGGGGAAAAAAATAGTCTCACAAGGTCTAGAATGTTGGTACACAATCCAGTGAAAACAACTTCTAAGAGAATCATACATTCTGTGAGGTGCTCAGTCTAATTTCATGGTGATGGCTATGAGGATGTGATATGTTTCATATTACTCAGAGGTATCGTGTGTAATAAATGAGTAATGAGCCAGAATTTCAAATAGGGATGTTCCTAATAAGTTCAAATGGAGTTTACTTGAGTTTAAGATTAGGAAAATTGAACGTCACAGTATTTCCATCACGTGTTTACAAAGAAAGTAGCTTACTGCCTGCAGCGTAGCATTGTCCTAGGTTTATCAGTTTTACTTTTATCTTGTTTGAATTATCTCAAACTTTTTTTCTGCCCACTGCACCCTATGAGTGAAATGGGAAACAGGACATCCTTCTAGTAAACAGTCAGTCTTTATTTTTTTAACTGTAATTTAAAATCAATCAGAAATACGAATTTATGTTATCTCCATGTTCAAACCTATTGGCTGGCACATGGGTGATGCTTCAGTAGGAGTGGTGGCTAGTGCTACAGATGCTGCTGTGGAAGGTGATTGTGCATTGCCAGAGCACTGGGACTGGAGTATGGTCTTGTATTTATTCATTATTCACAGCCAGACAATGGAAGAGGCTTTTGTGTAGCCTTCTTTTGTGAGGAGTTACTGGATTTTCAGCTTAATATATGTGTGAATTACATTATTTGATTTCTTAAACATTGCCTTCACAATCCAGAAGATGTGTTCCAGTTCAGTGCTCCTAATACAAAGTTGCATTGTGCCTGGAAATTACAACAACTTCAATAGGGAAAACCTAGCAAATAAGTAGTGTAAGTAGGAAGAGTAAACGGACTGTAAAAGACCAACCAAGAATTTTGATAGCTCTTCCCCACCCTTGGGAAGGTTATATTCAAGAACACTAGCAATTCTTAATATCTATTCTAATTTGTAGAAATCCCAAATATCAAATGAAGAAGCTAATTAAAGACATGATTCTAATTACAATTAGTTTTTTTTGTTGTGAAAGTGACTCAAAAATTGCATGATGGGACTCCTTTATCTCTCAGGAATTTCAGAACAAAAGTAGCTAGTCTGTGAGGAGAAGATAAAATTACTTCTGTGAAGTCTTCTTCAGCTCTGTAAAACAGGTCTGGAACGTAAAATGGAAGCTTTAAAGCTTGTACATACATTTGTTCCTTGGTAATTCTTCCCAGAGTGGCTCACCAGACAGTTCAGTTCCTTGGGTTAAAGCTGCACATCCTTTTCTCTCTAGGCTTGGTAACAAACCTCAAGAGTTTATTAAAGGGGTCCCACTCAAGCATTTGCAGAGCTGGGTTGGATAGCTTATCACCTTTTCACCAACACGCAATGATACAGTATCTCACTGGTTCAGATCAGTACAAGTTGTGTGTTTCTTCTCCAGCAAGGCATGTTCATCTATGCTTTAAGATGACAATGCTTACAGTGATAAGGAAAAGCATGCCTAAAATGCAACTAATACAGGATTTTTAGAAGCTGTTTGAGCAGGATTCAGTTTTAGACTAAGACATAAATCTAGGTGCCTGTGTGTGGATGTCTTCATGCAAATGAAGCATCGAATGTCCTGGTCAGTGGTGATCTTGTCAGTAGTCAGTGGAATTTAAAGAAAGGTTTGTTTTAGCTGTTCTAATTGTTATAACTTGATCAGCTGAATCACCAGAACCATAACACATAATATGTGCTCCCTTCAAATAAGAGCTTATAAATCATGGGAACTACAAATACTCAATGCAAAATGCAAAACACTATATCTTGTGTATTTAATGCTTTCATGTATAATTTTTAGGTACATCAGCTACAACTATGTGTGGACTTATACAGACAATGGACTTAAAAAGAAAACTGATTAAAAAAAGATTCTGAAGGCTGATTTCCCTACAGTAGTCTCCTTGTATTGATCTTAAATCCAGTCATCATCACTATGAAATTCATGTGAAAGATATTTACTGGAAGAGTCTAGGAAGTGAGATTTAACCCTTTCCTGATTACCAAAATGGTCTCATAGGAGAGGTTACTTCTGTTTTCTTATAGTCTTTCTGCTCCCACTTCACTGAATTTCTGATTTACTCTTTCTTTCTTTGTTCTAGTCTACTATCCTGTCATTTCTTCTCCCTCTAAATTGTGTTATCTAACTTTTTTTTACCTTAACAACTGGAGAGCATTTAAGCTAACAACCCTTGCACCTGACCTGTTCCAAGCTGGGTTTTGCTTCACTGTGATAGACTGGATAAGGGAACTGCAAAACTGAATTTCCGTAAGAGAAAACCTCAGTACCATAGTTGCTCCTACTTGCTCTTTCCTGCTCCAGCATCATATTCTGCTGTCCTCTGAGTTCTTCTGATACAGCTGTTTATGATGTCTTGACTGTCTGTACATCAGTTTAACCACCAACAGCACAAGAACCACCCAAACGAAAAATACAGTGCCGTTATCACTTGTATTGACAACAGTGATGGTGTGGGGAGCTGCAATGTAGGGATAGGACATTTTTTCACATTGACTTCCTGACAAAGAATATGTATAACATAATGCTAAATTAAGTTTTCCTCTTCTCCTAATTCTCACATTTTGACTAATAGAAGATTAATAAATTACCTATGTCTTCAGACTGTTTCTCTTCTGTCCTCATACTATTACAGCTGCAAAAAAAGTTGTTTCAAAGAACAAAATTAAAATTTATTTTCTCCATAAGGTCAATAGGACTTCGAAAAGCATAAAATGATATCTGCTGAATTTAAAACCTTCGTATTTCATAAATTTCTCTTTTCTTATATAAAAGAAATATTCAACTTAAGTTCAAATTAGAGATATCAATACAGCGTTTCAGTTCCTTCCCCAAAGTGTAATTTTGCAGTTGGCTTAGGATTCACAGATGTAAAATGTATTATGCTTACCTCCAGTAGTACTTCACACAATCTATATTATTACCGTGTGTACAGGATTATTCAAACTTTTGAAACTTATTTTACTACCACTATTTCAAAATATGTTGTACTTGCTCATAGTCCTTACTGTTATCTTGCATCACAAATAAACTTACAATAGTGTGGAGCTATGATCTCATATTATGAACATTTAACTTAGTAATGAGTACATCCAGTTCATTTTATTTCTAATTAGTATTGATTCCATTTTAGCATAAAGATACTAATATGAAATTAATTGCTTTTCCTGTCAACGGCCACTAATATAATTCAGTTACTGATGCTTTTTTGTGTATCTGCTTTGTGACCTATTTGTCTTTTTTTTTTTTTTTTAATTAGAAATAGAAATATGGCATGTGTGACAAAGGTAAATTTGCTAGATACAAAACAGAGTAGCTGGACAGTCTAGCAGAGGTCCAGGTGGGGAGAAGAGGAGCAGCTGGGTCTTCTCCTTGTGCATTTCTCACTTGAAGGCTGCTTCCCTTCTCCCCCACCCCCTCAAGCTGCAGCTCTCCCCATCTGGCAGATTATCTGCTATGTAGGTGCATAGAAAATAATCTGATTTCAAAGCACATTGCCCTTTTTATAAAGGCTATATGTGTTAAATTATATTCTTATTATATTCTTTGGTTATCACAATGCTTAAAAATATTTGATTACTGAAAATTGAAAGTGGCTATTTGGTTACTCTTATTAGTTACAGAATTATGTTCTTTCCTCATACTACATGTCAGTCTGCACTTTCTCTGTCTTGCTTCATTGTTCTGTCTTTTGAATAGTCATTTGAAACTAATTTCTGACTAGTAAGATAGTTCCTATTTAACTATACCAGAACATTAAAGGCTTTCTGGTGATCAAATTGAACGCTGACCTGAAAGCAATTTCGGAGTGTAAATACTGTTGTATGAAAGATAGAACATTCCTGAAGAATTTTTGGTGCTTTGAAACATAGCTTTTAGATAAAAATTAAGCTTTGAAATTCTTTTTGAAGTCTAGTTAAAAATAAAATCTGTTTTGATATGATTCAGCAAAATTATATGAAATTGACAGACTCTGATGTTTATAAGTATGTAATGAAAATACTAAAATCGGATATAATGCTGTGTTGAAGTACACCACATTTCATTTACCATACATTATGACTGAGTGTTTAAATCATTTCAGTAGATTTTTTTGTATAGTAACCTTTGTCTTCCAATTAACACGTTCTAAAATTGAAATGGATGTAGAAACACTTCTTGGTTTTTTGCTAGTCCTTTTATTGAATTTGATAGATATTTTTCAGTTGATGAAAATGGTTTCTTTAGCCTTTCTGATTGCTATTAACTCTTGAAAGTTTGGGATCCTTCATATCTTCATTTACGGTGTCACATAGTCCTATTTGCTCTATACACAACATATAGCTTTGATATTGTTCTGTTTATGCCTAGGATCTTTGCTTTTCTTAGTACATATAACTAGATTTCAGCCCATATCTATCAGATAAGTAAAAATAAGGTTTACGTAAACACACAGACAAAATGTAAACTATATGAAGAGTTATTACAGAAAGTCTGAAATTTCAGGAGGTACAATGAGGGAGTGAATGGGCTCATTTTCTCACAGGGTTGCTTTTATTGGGGACTTCCGTAGTTGCATAAAGTGTGATTTCATATGTTTATTTTATTATGGTGTCTTTTAGAAGAGCTATACTCTAGTACACTGAGTTTCATGACTGGAACAGGGAAATTTGAGTTTGGGGATGTAACTTTCAGCAGTCTTTTTTTTATGCTCTGTGTATGAAAACAGTGTTTGAGTATTATTGCCTGCTGAAGTAGTACACAGTCAGCAGAGATGCTGAGACAAGAGCTGTGTTGCCCACATGCAGCAATGTGAGAAATGCTTTATCTATCAGTTTAGTAAGGAGGGAGGATTTCTGACATACAGGTGAGATGCAAGAGTGGCCTTGGGGGCTGTCAGCAGTGGCACAGCCTTCAGGGATCAAGGACACAGAGGAAAATGCTTCTATCCACTTCCCAAAGCCGCAAAATCCCAAGGCAAATCAGATACTTGTGTGACCCTTCTGCTTCACACTTGCGAGTAGCTAAGAAAAGCAGCAATGAGTCAGTCCATGAATTAAAATATATTGTGAACTATGTGTAAGGAGCCAGAAGAAACTGATTTGATTCAAAAGCAGCTACAGCACAATGTACTTTATGTATAAAATTCAGTAATACCATGCTTGGGTCCACAAATTAAGGAGAATTGAGGGTCTGTTAACTTCAGCTTGTTTGTTCATTTTTCTTTTTGGCAGATTGCAGGCAGCTGCTAGAACCATATATGGCCTTAAAAATAAATTAAAAAAAAAAAATAGGTCACAAATGGTATCATGTCAAAACCTGTTATTTCTGTGCTTAGTAAACTTGAAAACATAATAATCAGATCCTTGAAACATTCTTGTGACTAATAACTAAGTGTATGCATAAAGCAAGAATACAGTCATGCATTTTTAATTTTTTTATAATTTTCTTCATCAGTAGTATATTCAGAGTGATTTCCTGAGGTTTTCATCTCCAAGTAGTTTTCTAAGTATTAGGATTCTTGTCAGTGTGTATGTTTTATTGACCTTTCTTTAGTTGGCCTCACACTTCCATTACATCATTTGAAAATTGCCATTAATTTTGCTCAGTTGCCAGCACTTGTATTATGTTTGCCACCTACAGAGAACCTCAGTATTACTTGCTGATAATATCACACATTATTCTTGGCTGTACTTTGGCTCGAGGAGCAGAGAGGGGCTGTGTCTTTTCCCTATCTTCTCTGTTCCGTTTTTTCTTCATAAAATAATTTTACTGGGGTACAGAGTCCCTTTCCACTGTCCAGTTTGAAAAGCTCATTTCTGGACTTCAAAGGCTTTTCATTTCAGAGCATAATAATAGCAACTCTGAATACTGTACATGTAAGCATGTAGTTACTGTTTGTTTTTGTGATTCTTATGAATTTAAAAAAATGTCCCAAGTATTGTATTACTTGAACTGTCACAGACACAGAAACAATGCAAAGCCATCAAATGAATTGACTTTTGAAAATCTGTTTGCTGACTTTATATAGAAGAAAAATATTTTTGCAAAAGCAGAATTCTGCTAATACTGAAATTCTCCTAAAGCCAAGAGATTGTGGAAGTCTAATTAAAATACCACAATAGAATAGATACTTTTTGGATAATAAAGACTCTCTCTCCTTGTGACTATATGCAGGTTGTTTTCCTCAGCTGTATGTAGCTCCTTCTCTAAGCAATGTAGATATTACATTTCTATGTTTGCTTTTCTTCCTAATAATATGTGGTGGTGGTGGTGTTTTGTATTTATTTTCAAGTTATTTGTTATCTATTTGCATTTCTGTTTTGTATAACTATTTCATCAGATGCTGGTGAACTTAATCATATTTTACTACAGTCCAGAGTAGATATTTGAAAACACTGTAATGAACTTCAGTAATCAAAATTGCAGAAAGATTACTAAGCTGTAAAATTTAGCTTCAATTTAAATATTTGTTTAAATAGAGCTGTGGAAATACGTTTTTGTGTAGAGATTTGGTAGCTGAAACAGTTGTTTGATTCCCATTTTTTCTGTCTGGGTCCACCAGGCTTATGCAGTAAATGGAGACAAGTAATAATCATTAACTAAGGACTTGCTAGCATTTGCCAAGGTGCTTTTTAACACCACCACTACACCACTTCAATTTTCTATCTACATATTCCCTTTTCTCTTACTTCTTTTCATAGTTGCTTTGGGGCCCTACCACTCGCAATATTTTCATTCACATGATAACAGTTCTAAAATTAAAGATGTAAAATCTGCGTAAAACTTGAAATCACAGGCATGATGCTTATATTTAAGATCAGGGAAGTTAATACATTATACCTTTGTTGTAAGCATGTAGTAGTAGTACTGCACATCAGCTATTCCCGCAGAACAGTCTTTGTAGTGACACTAGTTATCTGGTCCCCGAATTTTGCCTAGGAACATCCAAAAAAGTCATACTGAGTACTGAATTAAAGGCCTCAAGCAAAGATATATGAGGTATGAAAAAGTGATGTAGAAAGATTAAAATCACAAGCAGCAAAACACTTTCCCTCTGTTCCCCAGGTAGGACTGTATGCTGCTTCAACTAGTTCCCATGAACCTACTATTCCCAACAATGTAAGTGAACTGTAGTACTGCTTTCTTTTCTTGTTCTCTCTCTTTTAGCTGCTGAATAATCAGAATGTAAATTTCTTTATAAGAGCTCTTGACCTATGTCTGGAGGTGCTAAAACAGCCTGTTTTGTCTTGAGGATTAAAAGTATAGGAGGTTTATGTCCAAGTTGTGTAAGTGGGAGGAGATTGTGTGATCCTGAGCCCACCTCTCCCCATGCTTGCCACATCATGAGAGTACTCCGCACAGCTGTCATCCTGGCTTATCTGATAAAGCCTGGATGTCAGTGGTGTTTTAGGAGAGATACAGGCACTCATCTATATAAAGGTATTGTTGGGTCTACGTAAGTGAGATTAACATCCAAGGAAAATTTCATCTCAATGAAGGTACTTAACACGTACTTTCAAGCATAAAAATTTAAGCTGAACTGACCTACAGGCTAATAATTGCTTAGTATCTGAACTTACATCATTTCAATTTTCATGGTATTGCTTTATTCAATTTTCATTTATGTTAATACAAGCTAATGGAGAATCCAACTGTTTTCTTTTTCAGAGAAAAAGAGAAAAACTATCATAGATGCCATTCTTCCTTAGACATAGGCACTTAGTACTGATATATGTAATACTGCACCTGAGGAAATCCTGTCATACTGACTTTCTGTACTTGTTTTCATTGCCAAGGCAAGCTTTCTTATATCACATTAAATGAGTGAGACAGCTTTTCTACTGTAGCAGATTTATTAGCTTTTTCAGTTTTTTGTATGAAAACTTATTCTGGCAGCTCCACACTTGATCCCTTACACTTTGTAATTATTCTCACGTCATTAAGCATTTTTTCCACATTTCCCCCTCCTTCTAAGATAAATGCTTCTGATTTTTTTTTTCAAGACTTCAAGTCTATAAAAGCTGTTAAAGCTTTTTTTTTTTTTTTTTTTTTTTTTTTTTACAAAATCTTGGTACAGTGTCATATCATAGATACAAAACAAAGTGTTGTACTTGACTACTATCTTCCTTGAAGTTGTATCTGTACTTCATGACATTATACCAAATAATTCAAAACTAAATAATCCCTGCTATCATATGTGGTCATTTTAAATTTCTGGAGAATGGGAACCAATGCTTTATTTTAATTATGTATTACCCAATTGAACAATATGTTATTGAACTATATATTATTTGCAGGAAAAGGTAAAAATGAAGCTTTTACACAATTCACCTGTCTCTTTGGATGACTCTCTTTAACTTTGAATAACACATCAAAATTTATGGTCATACTTTCCTACTACACAAACATAGTTGTGTCTCTTTTATCCAGAAACTAATTGTCATGAAACCTGTAGGAATTTTATACTTTGAAGATCTTCTCTATCAAAATTGAATTAATAGCTCAAAATATCTGGTTCCTTCCAGGAAAGACTTCACCTACAAATGTTGATCCTTGATCTCAAACCAAGATAAATCAAAATAAACAAGCTCCACCTCAGAAAATCTGCTCCACTGGTACCCCACTTCTCATGTAGTTCTAGTTATTTACAGAGCAGGGGTGCAAGATGCACACTGGCCAAGAGCTACTGAGAGCTGATAGGATGTGATTTTATTCTATAACACTTCATATCATACCGGATTATTTCATTCTTTGTGGGTAAATATTACTTCTGTACAATGGAAATTCTGATATTTTCTTATTTAGCTTTCATACAAGAAGAACATATAAATCAAAACTTGCATTTTAATATTTTATTCCTTGAAAGAAATGTGGTCTTGTTTTAACATGTTGTTTCAATGTGTAATAAAATATGTGGAACATATAGAGATAAAAATATAGATGCAGCGTATTATGCATACCTCATCACATATCACATGCGTTATTTCAGCTGAACAGCAGTTTCATTAGCATGAAGCAATGTATGCTGCAAAACAAACAGTTCTGAAATATTTCCAATGATGTAATCAAAGGGTTAGGTTCCAGCAAAACCTTTCAAGTCTGGCATAATATTTTTAATGAAAAAGTCTTCCATCAGATATTTTTTTCCCTAACTGACTCTGGCTGTTAAGCATTGTTTCTTGCAGGGAGAACATGACATGACATTTGTTTCACATAATTCATACTGATTTCCAGGACATACAATACCTAGAGATAACTTCAATTAACGTGTTGTGCCTCTTGTTTTGTCACTGATGCCTTGCAGTTATTTTACTTGAAGAAAAAAAAAAAAAAGTGATGCAGGAGCTAATACAGAAAGGAAATGGTGGTAGAAAGTCCCTTGAGAAAGAGCAGCTTTTTTTTTCTTATTCATTAATCACAAGTTTCAGGTTAACAAATGTATTTTGCTTTTAGAGTTTTTTCTTATTGAAAGGATTGAACAAACATGGGATTGTGTGGAGGGGGTGTCTATGATAAAACATTTTAATTATCATTTACTCAGACTTATACATGTGAAATTATTTTGTATGTGAGGTGAGTCTTATTGGCTGTATTTTTGAAAGCAATCCTTTACTGGCTGTATTTCAAATAGATAATACTTGATGTGTTGAATTAGCAGAGGTAATGTGAAGGTTAGACTTATCCAACATATTTCTAGCTTTTTCTCTTGCCAATTTCTATCAGTCTAGTGGTCTTTTTTTTGCCAAGATCTGCAGCAAGTAGAGTACTGGCCTCAGCTCCATGTAATAAACCAGACGCAGCAAACTACTTTCATAGCTGGCACTTATGATGGCAAGCCTTAGTTGCTCTTAGGCAGATTGGAGAATTGCAGTAACTCCCACAAAAATGCAGGAGCCATCACATCACATACGTGTGGCCTTTGTCTATTGCAAGAAGAGCTCTCTGAGTAATTCTGGTTTAAAGGCTGGGTAAAGAGAGGACTCAGATCTTCTTTCCTCCATTGCTGGTTTTGATACTAACCTACAACAGCAAAAATAATTTCTAGCTCTAACTTTCACTCCTTAAAAGTAGCCTTGGCATTTATAAAGAGGCAGTCCCAGGAGCTTTGGATTGTTCACATAAAAGAAGCGATTGCTTTTTCTCAATTCAGACCTATTTTATTTTAGACTAAATATGTGCAACGTCGTTTTTTTTTTTTTTTTTTGCATTTTTGGGATCGCTTTCTTGAAAGGATCTTGAAAAGCATCTCAGTTGGTTACACACACTGCTGTCTTTTATGTATAAACACAAAAAAAAATTGCTCTGTCTGGTGTCCTGCCCTGATGTTGTGTGCTAGGTGCTGCACTGAAATGAGACAATAGTTTTTTTTTTTTTTTTTCCTCCAGAATGAAATTGGAGGTGTCTGCCTTTTTGATATTTGACTCTTTGCTTTTAGTTTTTGTTTACAGACTTTGTCACCCTGACAGGAAATTCTCCAGTGACCTAAACAGTTAAATACTATTAGAAGGATTTAGAGCTTTAAACAAAATGTAACATTTTCGCACCTGACTGGGTACTGACTCGGGTCCAAGCTACTGATGTTTCAAAGTATTTTTAAAGTATGACGTAAGTCATTAAATATCTGGACATTTCTCATTTCCCAAGATGATGGTATTTTGCAAATGGTCAGATTCATCTTGTTTAGCTCAGAAAGGTTAAGATCCTAGCTTATTTTAATTCTGCACTCTATATTGCCATGTGAATTCACACATACTTAGCCATGTTTTGCTTTAGAAACTGTGGTGCTGTACATGCAGAATAGAATAAAATTATGGCTTACTGTCTTCCTTGTACTTTACAAGAAATATGGATGCAGAAAAACCCATTAAAAGGTTAAGTACAGCTTCATATTCCTTTCTGCTTTTTATGCTGTTACAGAGTGTTTTTGTGTGCAGTTAAGTGTGTGCAGTTGCTATGTTCCACCCTGAAATTGCACTTCGCTTCACTGAATGAAAATTCATCAAGATAACAGAGGCCAGGTCGGGGTAAGAGCACATAGCTACACTGACATGTGTGCTGTGCCTTGGAAGTGTTCACCCAAATGTTTATATGCTGTGGACATGACTGTGTGTACAAGCCTCGGGAGGCAAAATCTTGGCTAAAGATCAGATATTTTTCCCATTGTAAAGACAGGAAATCCTGGGAACTAAAATCATATTCTCCTACATTGCTACAGCATTTGTAAACACAACAGTAATTTTGAAGGTTGGCATAGATGATTTTCATCTTTCAATTCTGGATTTTTTCATGCATTTTCTAATTTTTAAGTAACAATTGCACAGATTCACAGCAGGCATTTACTGCTTCTTCATTCTGAAGAAGTTATGACTCTAACTAGGAATATAAATCTAGTGTAATGCATGTTGAGAGACCCGAGTGAAATGTACTGGGGGGGGGGAAAAGGTAACAGCATATTAAATCAAGTTTTCTATCTGTCTTGGGATGTTTAGTGGAGAGCAGTTTTAAACTGTTTTGAGCTTTTTGACCTTTTTACTTTCATACTGAAATAGTACTGTAACTCACTTTATATTTGTTTTTATGTCTATGTATTGTATATTTGCTTTTCTTCATAGTTGTCCTCCTTTTTACTGGGGCATAGAGAAGCATATTGTCTTTTGCAATGTTTATTGTCAGAAGCCTTGCTCCTCAGCCACCAGCCTGACTCTGCTCTGTGATGGCTCTCCTCTTAGGGCATCTCTGATCTTGTTGTCTCTGGTTTCTTCTTGAATAGTGGAGACCAGAGCTGCAGAAGGTATTCCAGAACATTTCTGCAGAAGAGGTTTTGCTGCAGCAAAGATGGTACTGCTGTTTCTTCTATAGTATCAGTACAATCCTACGTCAGTTTTGAATGTTTGCTATAGCAAATACATGTTTTCTCAACCACTTTATTTGTACGACAAATACTACATTTTGACATAGGGCTTCTTTTCCCAGTCTCTTGTGAGCAATGAGCATTTATCAGCTTCCAGATGTCACATAGCATGGGGGGGAGGGTTCATTTGTTTCATTTTCCCTTCTTACCTGCCATTCCCTGCTTTTACAACTGTGCCAATACCAACATCTTTGTGCAAAATATCATTTTGCGCCATATCAAACTGCAACTCTTTTGCCTAGCTTTTCTTGAAAGTTTCACAGCTATAAAATCCTGACATACGTGTCGTCTTATAGAAGATAGTGAATGGACAAATTCTGATTAATATTTAGAGTAGACTTACAAAAAATGTCTATGCTTTTTATAAATTATAAGGTGTAATTAAGGACCTTTAGAAATTTGATGCACTGACAGGAAAGTGAATACTAGACTATAGTCACCATCTATGCTGGCTATGCAACCACAAAGAAAGGACAACCCAACTCTCTGGAAGATGAGTGTGCAGGGGGAAGATCTGAGAAAGGAAGAAATGGAGGAGTTATACTGAGCATATCTCTCAGTTGCTGCGAGTACTTTTTCAACTGTTAAAAGAGAGTTACTCCATCCCACTTAGAGAATAAGTCATTGGTTTACAATAAACAAAAGGTATATTAGCTCTGTGCAGTGTCACACATCTAATTTTCCTAACTGATATACAAATAACCATTATTGTTTTGTCTGTTTTACAACATAAGATATTACCTACATAAGCTAGACAGTCTCCAGACACCACTCATTCTCTTGCCTTTTTTATAGGTCTTCTTTATGGCAGTATTGCTGTAATGATAGGAGTCTCCAATTATGTCTTGAAAGGATGCGTTATTCATATTTATTTTTTCCTTCTTTAAAAATCAGGGCATATTATCATCTGTTCTTCTGTTTGGAAAGCTGACAGCTGTTAGACTAGAAGGATTTTTTTCATTTGTTTTAAGCAATAAGTGTCTCTGCTGTGTTCTGGTATGGACTCTGCCTTTGCATAATATTATCTATGAAAGAAGCTGTTAGATATGTTCTTTGATTTCATCAGAGATAAAATATTATGTATGGATATGACATTTTGTAAGACGGTAACAACTTCAGCTCTATCCTACACTTACATTAAAAGCTGTGCAGAAGTAGTTACAGAAAATTATTAGACTCTGTGCTCACAAGAAGTGTTCCTTATTGGGTCAAAGTTGCTTCAAGGAGATTATAGAAATAAAAACTAATAGCCAAACCCAGAGTGAAGTCTGTGCTGTTGTCAGAGTTAGGAGAACTGTGCTATGATCAGAGTGCTGCCCTGTGAGGCCCTGGGCACATAACTCTTCATTGTTTTGTTAGCATGAACTGTGTAACCATCAGCAGTTTAATGTGTGTTCCTGTTGTACTTAACTGGGGGCGTTAGCATGGCTCCATCCAACAAGGCATCACAAAAGGGAGAGGTACCAGGGTCATAGGCTCAATGTAAACATGTAGAAAAGAGAGTGCTGTCTGCAGATATTTTTTTTATCGAAGTGCTGGAGCAATATGTTGATTTTATGTCCAGAAATGTGAAATAAAGGTGCATAAACTTATCAGGCTTCCTAATTCTAACACTCAAATATTTCATTCCTTAGAGGATGTTCTATGACGTCTTCTGCTCAGTGGTGTAGAGCTTTAGGTATCTAGCATTCTATTTTAGACTCCTCCAAATGATTTTTAAAAACTACGAAAAGCTTCCTCTATATAATGTTTACTGTTAGTTGACCTAAACTCTAAAATCTAGTTTATGGCTGTTTAGTTAAACTGTTCACCTATGTGAGGTGAGAGATGTTATTTAAAAAAGAATCTAGAGTGCCTAGTGAAATCAAATGTCTTAAGGATTTTTTAATTAGACTGTGTGTTTAGGTGACTGATTCATGTTGTTGCTGTATTTTGTCTTACTGAACAGCTGTTAAAGCAAAATGAAAAAATGTGGCTTTATCACAAGGCAAGTACACTCATTCAGAGGAATATGGGTGCATCATTTACATTTACTGTCCCTAGTCAAAAAAAAAACAGAATGGAAGGAGAATCTCTTCAGGTGCTGCCTAGCACCTTTGATCTGCTTCCACTGTGGAGGAAATAGGTTGTGTTAGATTTGTGCTTTCCTGTGTTCCTTCTTGCTTCTGTGTCAGAGAAAACACAGGTGAGGCTACAATTATGTGATTTTCCTCAGCTAGTTTACAGGACGGCTCTTCTTTTTGCTGTTCTTTTCAGGAGAATAAAAACAAAGCTGAGATTCAACCTTGGATTTTACAATTGGTTAATAAACAAGAACATAAAAAATAAACTAGCAGTCATAAACACACATATGTATGGAATGCAAACTATGGCTTAGTTGCACAGACTGTATGTCTTGTGCCTATTGCCAGGGTCAATGTAGCAAAAGAAATTCACATTTGTTTTCTCTGTGTGTGAGTGGGTCTGACACTTCTTGTTGCAAACATGCATATAACAGCATCTTTATTTAGTTCTAGCATCAACACAACCAGCCTCACAGCATTTCTGGAATGCCCTATAACTGCTTAGAAATAAAGCTTAAAATGATTCAAGCCTATAATTATCTTTTTCAAGTGGAGCATGGACAATCAGACTTGTATGAATCAGATTTATATAGTCTCAGACAACAAATACTCCATGAATATGCCAGTCACATCCAAGAAACAATGTTGTATTTATCTAACCAGACTCTGAACTTCACTTTTAAAAAGAACCCTCAGAATTTCTATTTGAATATTTTCAGGAAAAGTGGAAGAATTGTCAACCACTATAAAGTCTACCTATAATATCTGCTGAAGTCAGGAGAGGAATTATTCCTTGAGCAGTGCATGCTGCTTCTTGTGGAGGTACAGAAGCCAGCATTTAGCTCAGAGGTGGAGTCAGCTTTAATAACAAAGCTTTTCTGGTAAACTAAATTTTTCGTAGGGAATTTCATTCTCTTCTGTTAATGCACCAAATTTAAAATAAAAATATGAACACTTAATAAATTAATATTTTTCCACAATTCTTTGATGTTTTCCAAATATTTGGAAAACTTGGAACAAGTAGTCTTAAATGTTGTCTGTCTTGCACTTTTATTTACCTTAGTTCTGCAAACTGTTCATTCAGCTTTAACTGTGCTTTAACTAGCAGAAGCTGGACAGTGGTCAGAAACAGAAATCTAGTTTCTGACTGCCTTCCAAATTTTTGCAGCTAAAAATCAAGTGAAAAACAACAATGACTGCAAAAACATTTTATGTACAGGGAAGAAAAACTACATTCATGGCAAGAGTTGTGTGAAGCTCAGTTCTGAACAAAATTGGTGGACTCAAACTGCTACATGTTTTCTTTTAAATTACTGTATTTCTAAAGTTTTAAACAATTTCCTTTAGATATCAGTCCAAACCACAATTAGTACTAGATAATTGTTTAATGCAGTGGTCTTTATTTGAGGGATTGCAATTACTGCAGAGAAGTCCATGGCAGAAGTTCTGGCTGATTCATGTTGAAATCCCTTCAAGGATCTGGAGTGAGTGCGCACAGGAGAGGCAGCTGCACTGTCCTTAGCAGAGATGATCTTTTCTTCTCCATCTGTTCCACTCCCAGCCAATTCCACTTGGCCAGGTCCCTATTCTCACTGGGCATGGAGCACAGATGGCAACCTGTGGATTTTCTCCAAATGAGCTGGAGGTAGGGTACCCAGATTTCCTGGGACAGGACATATTTTCCTACATCTTTTTAAGTCTTTTATGCTTTTCCTTAGCTTTTCTTACAAGAGAAAGATGCAAAAACTTCCATGTGAAACTGATAGTTGTTCCGTGGCTTCAGAATTTAATTCTCCCCTTTTTGTCTAAACATTCTTCCCTTACTTTAATACTGGAAATGATGTTGTAGTGGATGTATCTGAGTGATGTTGGTATGCAGCTAGTGAATCAAAAATGCCTATTGAGTGTGTTGTCAGGTGACATCCAAAAAAAAAAAAGCTTGGTAAGCATTGTGTAATTCTCGCCTTACAGATTATCATGTTTTACATACTAACAAAAAATCCCAGATCAGCAGTAACCAGTGCTGAACTGAGCTGACTAGAGCGGCTGAAAACTACTCAGGTCTCAGTCAGACAGCCTGGCTGCAGGCTGCATGTGTTGGGGCAGGGGCTGCATATGAAATGCTGGGAGAATGGCTTTTCTTTGTGAGAACATGGAGTCATCTGGGCCTTATTTTGTATCTGGAGAGCCAGGCTTTTATTAGAAGTTTTAATTAAAAAAAGTTCCTACTGTTTGGTTTGATTTTAAACCTGAGAAATATTCCGTTCTCCATCATTATTCCAGCAGCACTGCTTCTGTTAGCTCTCCGTCTCAGCAATCTGGGAAGGGGATCCTGTGTAAATTAAGCTGTGCATGTTGAAAAGCACCTGCTAATATTCGAGAGTCATGTCCTAGAGGTACTGCAAGCCAGCACAGCAGAAGTTGCTGGACTACACAGGGAGAAAATAATTAGTCTTCAGGGAAACTTCTCAGGGCATGCAGAGGGGAATGAAGGAAGGGGAAACTAGACTGATATGTAAAGCGCCATTAAGAATTTCATCATATGGACAATGACAGTTTTATAGCCTTTTGGAAAACCAGAAAATGGATTTCTCACAAAATCAATAAGCCTCCTAGAAGATAGTTTCAAGAGGATAGAGCAGCACATATCAAAGTAATCAAAAAGCTGAAATAGGAGACTATTTAAGCTATTGGATACGTGGAAACATGCTGCTAAAAATCAAATGGTCTCAGCTGAGCTTTCTCTATTATTCTATGTATCTATCTTCTTTAATTTTCATCAGATGGAAGGCTGATCTTTTCAGATGGGAAATGTGAGGCTAAACTAAAAATTTCTGTAATGCTTGCTCATCACTATTTTGAGAAAGCATTTTAATTAGGTAGGCGAACAGACAATTAATAAAGCCCTGCGTAAACCAAGTACCAGTCAGAGTGGTTTCTTGGAGGATTAGTGTAGCTTGTCTTGTTAATCTGCCATCTTTGTTCCTTATGTTATCTGAGTTAAAATTCAGAAATATTCTTACTAAGGAAGGGTTGGAATACATTTGGTTGCAGAGTAGTGCTTCTCATGCAGCAAACTATAACCCCTCCTGAGTATCACAGAGGCTTTAAAGTTGACTGAAAAAGTCTAGAACAAGCTTAAGAAGTACTTCCTTTTAAGACAGCTCATGCTTTCCTACAACAGGAGTTCAGATAAATGAATCAATAAGTAGGAGTCAGATTTTCAAAAAGTTGGAGAAATGCTTCTATGATATTTTAAGATTGTATCCTGAAGTTTGCAAAAAAAAAAAAAAAAAAAAAAAATCCAAGCAAATAGGTTGTGGTAGTGGCTGTGTGATTCAAATTTAGGTGTATGGTTTGAGGACTACTTTATCCTTTTCTGATTTGGTAATCTTACAGCCTTTGATATGCTGATGCTCCATGTTCCAGCAGCCCTTACTGGATGGGTATGCTGAGCATGGGGATTCTTTTGTCACACTTTCTGATGTACTTTCTTATTGTTCTGATTCAACTTTTGAAGGTTGATTACATAAGGAGTGAATAATTTCCTCATTGTTGTTGATCTAAGGAGAACTATAGCAACGGCATGTTCAGTTGGAAATGCCCATGGAGTGAGCCCAGTAGGAAGAATGAGAAGGTAGAAGCACTCCACGGAGCTGCAACTTCAGCACGCTGCCTGTTCTCTGAGTCACATCCCACACCACTGTTTGAATGGTCTACGCTACTGCCGTGCATGCATGGATATATCTTGAGTTTTCAGACAAGCTCAGCCATGTACAGCTGGGCTGCTACAGTTGCTACAAAAAAAAAAAAAAAAAAAATCAAGATTGTATCCAGACAGTAATTCTGGAAGAGAGAAATAAAATAAATATATTTTCCAGATTTTACCTTAATCTGGTAGATCAAACTGGAGGAAAAAAAAATTGTTTCCCCTCAAGCAGTTGCAGTGAGACTAAAGCAACTTTGTAGAGAATCATAAGGTGCCAATCAGCATTTAACAGGATTTCAGAACCACTTCTATATCTCTCTGCTATTGATTTGCTTTAGCTTTGACTGTGAAGACTAGCTCTTTCAAGTACCTCACATCCCACATTGCCTCTTGAGAGTTGAGAAGAGTAGCGTTATGCGGTTGTCTCTGAGCACTGCCGCAGCGAGGCATGGCATCTTACCTTGGTGGGTTGAAGTTTGACTCAACATTATTTGCGTAGGTTGCGGTGTTCTGCTTCAAGGGGATTAAGATGTAAGTGTGCCATTGAAGCTTTTACAGCATTAGGTTTCCAGATATGTGCAGACACAAAGCTGAGATGAGTTTGCAACTGAGTGTGTGGAACTGCAATGTTGTCATTACCCTAAAACCCAGGATAATAACAGAAAAATTGTTTCAAGCCTAGCCTACGTGTAACATTAAGCTAGATTTCCTAGGAACTTTTATTCTGCTAATTAATGACAAAGAAATAAAGAGAAAAATGGTAATGGTCTTGGAGAAGGAGTTTACTGAGTCTATAAACATTGCAAAAGATTATTCCCTGGTGGTGTGCTTTAGTGTGATCTCAGGAGAAGTTTTATATTTGATATTTTAGAAGTTAACTTTTATTTTTGATTATGTTGTTAGTAATGCTTGCAGTTTTGAACAAAAAATTGTCTGCCTTGATAAAAACAATATACAATAAAATCAAAGAGGATATATCTGGCAGTACTTTCTCAGTAGCATTTTGCAAAAGTTTTTATTTTTTACCAAACACTTCTATACAGTTTCAATATCTAGGAATACAAAACAAGAAAACAAAATCCCGGAGATTGAGATGACTTTTGCTGAATTAAAATCTAATCCTTATCTGTTATCTTAGGCCAGCTGCCCTTACAAAAGAAAAAAACCAAACTGGCTGTAATAACCCTGGTTTGTATTTCTGAATGATTATATGCAGGAGATGGACTAGATTACCTTTTTTCAAGGGTCCCGTCTAACTCAAATGGTTCTATGATTCTGTGACCAGTGGTCAGCAGATGCATGTATTATCCAAAGCCTCCTTCTCCTTTGGCATGTGGTGGGACTCAAAGTGGATCTCCTTGGTCACTGCACTAGAGCCATGGGTCTCAAAACCAGTTTATTCTTGGAGGTAGAGCCTGAAGGAGGCTGGCCCTGGAGCAAGTGGGGGACCACCTGGATGCTTTCCTGTGCAACCTACTGTAGGAAGCCTGCTTTAGCAGGGAGGTTGGACCAGGTGATCTCTAGAGATCCCTTCCAACTCCTACAGTTCTTTGATTCTGTGTTGAAGAGCATGATTACACTGGGAGATTGAATGTGTCGCATGAGACTTGGTATCAAGTTTGATGTCAAAAGAAGTTTAATACAGTATAAAGTACATATAGTGCAAATCTCACTGCAAAATCACGAAATGATAAAAGAATATATGGGAATTATTCAAATCAATATATTTTAATTTGGGAAAATCTCTTTTTCTTCAATAGCATCGTTCTTTGTGAAGTAACAGCTTTCAAATGTACTTCATTCTGGATCTATTTCCTGCCTCCTGTCTTTCATTTCTCATTTTCTCTAGGACAATAAGGGCATATCCTTTTAAATAACTGCTTGGCACTTTGTTATACTGACACTTGTCCTTCTTTTCTGATTGTCTAGTCTCCTTGTCATTTTTTTTTTTTTTTTTTTTTCTAATGTCACTTCTAAATCATCACTATCTTTTTGGGCAGCAGCTATATCATTGTTTATTACTGAGTGACTTCTTATGCATATTTAACTGATACAAAGCTCCCAGTAAAGGCTGAGTTTGCCTGAGTAAAATCATTGATATATTCAGTCAGTGAAGTCTCAAATGAAAGGTCTGAATTTTAAGGAACTCGTGTTCCCTGTCTCCTTTTGTAACAAGATTGCAATATAAATTGCATTAAGTATTGTGTTTTGTGTTATCCTTTTGTTTATTTTGAACAAAAACAGTTTGACAGCTCATTTTATTCTACAGATGAGTGTGCTTGTTTTACCATTTCCAGGGGTTTTTTTTGGTGTTTTTGTATGTGGGTTTGTGTGTGCATAAATCTGAAGTTTACAGTTTGAGGTACAAGATGAGAACCTACGTAGTACTTAAATACCACAGTGTGAATAGCTGAAAGCCAAAACACAGTGACTGTAGATCCCCCTTAGCAAGTCATTAATACACTGTGACAAGCAGACCTCTTTATATAAAATGAGCTTTGAGTTTTTATAACTTCTCTGCTTTTTTAACTGCAATACTTGTGAGAATATTTTTTTTTTTTTTTACTACAGCCCGTTTGTAATTCCAAACAAGAAAAAAAAAATCTTGAATTTGAATACGTTAATATAGAAGACTTCAGATTTTAGAAGTTACTTTTATTTTTGATTCTGGTGAAGAATGAGTTTTTTGAGAAGACAATAGTGATAGCATGGATAGCGTAATATATTGCAGTCATATTTTGTTAACATATAAGTGTTATTTTGAATGGATCTTTTTACTGTTTTCAAGTATTGAGTATCAGAAGTATTGTAGATAAGCGTGGGTAAATGCCATTTCAGAAATAAATTCAGAAGATTTTCAAAGCTTTTCATGGATGCTGGCAGAATCTAACTGAACATTGATATCGTGCCTGTTGAGCGATCCAAAATTATTATTCTGGGTTTCTCTGGATAATAGGTCAGAAGAGTATTATTACTTTCAAGATAGAAGAGCCAGTGAATCTGAACAGTTCCCTATGCCAGAAGGAAATACTTCCAGGAAGTGAATTCTAACTGAACATTTCAACAAAATATTCACAAAATACCATGTCATATTTATATTTAATCTTTATTTAAGTTAGCAATGAAAGTGACAGGAAGAAGTGAAATATGGCAGTATAATTTGTAGTGTAAGAAAAATATATAATTTCACAGCAAAATAAGCAAAACACATTCTAATGAGCAAATTAGATTATGAAAATTGCCTGTTCTGTAGTATTTACAAGTCTATCTGTCACATCAAAGGAATTTATGCAGACTTTTTTGCATTAATTTTTAAGGAAGAGGCTGAACTCCATCAGTCTATTTGGAGAGGTTTTAGGAGGATTTTTTCATTTTGTGGTTTTTCTAAGATGTTCTAAATTATAACTCCTTATTTCATTAACTATTTATAATTTCAGTGATTTAAAAAAAAAAAACGTTTGCAACCTCTGCAATAATAAGCTCTACCTACATAGGCATGCTGAGGTGTGACAAAGTCACTGTAGAAGACTGCTGTACAGTGTAACACATGTACATTAAAATTCATGAATCTTCTGCAATGACAAGAGCTTCAAGTGTTGTCAAGCCTACACCGTCCTTAAGACAGTTTTTTAGGTGACTATTTCATTATTCTTCCTTTAATAAAAGTAACTATCAAGCACCAATTCATGAAATAAGTTCTCGACTTTCAGGGCCCCTGATCCCTGGAGTTTGCTATGTTGTAATAGTACATCTCAGAGACCTCAGAGGAAAGAAATGGTTGAAGGTTATGAAGCTCAGGTATAGGAACACTGAAGATCTCAGCTTTAAGAAAGCCTCTGTTAGGAAGTAATTTAGTGAAAGAAGTTAGTAGAGTCATTTACCAAAGATCTAGACCTCATCATATGAAAGAGAATACTTTCAGACAATTCAAACTCATAAATTAATTATGGCCAGCAAACAAAAAATAATCCAACAAATTTTCATTACTCTTCTAAGTATGTTCTAATCGGAGGAGGGAGCATTTCTAAAGATCTTGCTGGAAACAATGTAAAAAAAACATAGTGAATTACAACAAATTACATAGTGAATTGCAAGATGCCTACCAAGTTCACACATGGTGTTAAGCAATCCACTATACAAAGATTTCCAGATTGTTTCCATGATCATTCCCAGGATCATTTCCAGATAATATCCAAGATAAACTATAATAATTATACTGTGGGAGTACTTAGAAACATTTCCTTATCTTTTTCTGTTCACAGGCTTTCTATCATTAATATGTAGAATGATGAGGTTACTGTGTTCATTCCCAACGGGACAATTAAACTATATCCTGTATGAAGTTCTCAGCTCTTGCCATCTACAAACTAGGAAATAAAATTTAGTCATTAGTTTGTGAATTTGAAGAGGATGAAAATGATTTTTTTTTTTTTAATAAATCTAGGCAACTATGAATTAAACCAGAAAAGCAGCAACAATTAATGTGTTCAGAAAATGACTAAGATAATCTGCAGAAAGTGACATAATTTAAAGAAAGCTATTCAGTAATGTAAAATAGTCATTAAATCCAGCTAGCTCCCATGTTTTATGAAATGGGTTAATTCACTGACATTTTTCATTGTTTGGCGTCAGTACATGCTTGCAATAATACACATTTCCTTCATTTTGCAAGGATGTTTTCCTCTGAATGTAGGTCACTGACAGAAATGCCTCCTATTTATTTCTACAACAAAGAGCACAATAAGACTTTGATAGAGCATATATTCTCATCTACAAAACACAGGCACCACCATTAAGTGCTTTGCATAGATGAGCTGATCAAAACACTTCATTTTGCAGAATGGCAGCTTGCATCCACTCTTTGGTCTTCCTAAATGGTCAGCAAGAGTCAGTGAATATCATTGGGCACTACATTTTCTGCATTGAGGAATTCTGTCTGACACATTTGCTTCATACGTGCTTCCATGTCAGGCACCATTGTGTCAGACTGCTCCTCTACTGCCACTTGTCACGTGACAATGGAAAGCAACAGAATGCTAGTGGAGAGGTTCAACCTCTACTGCCACACCACCACCATCCACCTTTGATGTCGTGGGTCAACATAATAATATACAAAGCATTACTTTTGGAGCAGCCCTTGTATTTAGGGCAACCTTTATAATCTACCTGCTCCTTGTCAAAAGACTGTTGATTATTTAGAAATCATTAAAAGTTTGTACAGGAAACAGTCATCCTAATGTCTTTTTTTTTTTTTTTTTTTCTGAAAAAGATAGAATTCCTGCTGAAGATTTTAATTCTTTTTGATTAGCGCTACCTGCAGCAGGAAGGTTCTGTGCAATCAGTTCAGTACAATCAATATGCAACTTTCAGCCAAATGTCAGACTGAGTGATGTTTTAATGCTATTACAGTTTATCAGGAACCTGTATTATAATAATTGGTTTCTTGCAGGCTTTTTGATCCCTTGCATTCCTTCACTTCCGCCATATACTTACTTATTTATCAATTAAGTTTGCTATTATGTCTATTGTAAATTAAAATTACAGTACATGACTATGTATTATTCAATAAAAATAGAAAATATATCTATATCCTCAGGTTAGGATCAGGTGGAAAATAGAACATATAAACGGAAATGCATTTTTGTTTGGACAGATCAGGAAATAATCCTTAATGAAAAAGATTTCCTGAGAACATCTCAAGCTTCAGGTCTTTGAGGAGCTAGAAATCAGAATTACTTGTTGAACTCTGTGTTTAAAGGTTTGTTATTACTATTCCAAGATCCAAAGTTCTGGGGGGTGGGGAGGGGAAGTCAAAATTGAGATGACCTGTGCACATTGGTGAATATGGTTTTGATCCTTGATAACCCCTCTGCAAAGATCAGCTCAGGAAGGGATGACAAATATTTTCTTTAAATTTTTAAATCATTTTTTAATTCCTGTTCTCACATTCAATTTAATCCTCCTTAATGCTTATCTTTCAGTGTGCCCTCTCCCTATTATTTCTTGTTCTGTATTAATTTTTCAATGTATTTGGGAAGAAAACAAATTTTTTTGTCAGCATTATGTTTAAAGAGACAGAGGAGTAGTCAGCACAGGCTGGCTCTGCTCCTCCAAGCGCGCAATGCTGTCGACTAGTGTGAAGGTGACTGCAGTCACTCCCAACTTGTGTTCTTGTCTCTTTTCTTGCAACACTCTATCTCAGCAGCAATCAAAAGTCATTCTTCCTTCACTTTCTCCTCCTCCACGATCCTGTTTAAGATTCAGAAATTTAGCATTGTTTTTCTGGAAGGTTTGCAACAGTTATGTCTGAAGCATACTATCTGTGCATTGACACAACACCTGCACTGTGTTGATTTAAGATTTGGGATTTTTTTTTTTTAATCTGTCTCCTATTTATGTATTTGTGTAGTAGCTGAACCCTCTCCAAATGTAGTATTTATTTGGAGTGTGTCGGCCATTAAAATCTGGCATTGTGCTTAAAGCTGGCATCAGTATGTCAGAGAGAGCAGATGTTAATTGAGTTACAGAGGCACCAGTTAGGCCTTTCACTGTCACAAACTTTGGTTTCATTACCTACTGTACACATTAAGGACCTTAGTGCTCCCGGGTTACACTTCTCACCCCCTTTGCCTGGAGACTCCTGGAAAAGGATAGCAGAAAAAAATAGAGACAGTAGCAGGGAAAGAGTGGTGCCTACAGGTGCACTGGCCCATCTTTTCCGTGCTGAAGGCCCAGGGTACCCAGCCATGGCTCTAGGAGCTGCAGACCCAGCCTGGGGCATCACTGTGAATTTTTCTTTTCTTTCTTTTTTTTTTTTTTTTTTTTTTTTTTTTTAAATCATTCTGTATGATTTTTTTTTTTTTTTTTCCCCAGAGCCATGGAGTTATGGACCAACAAGTCAGCAGATCACAGCCTGTTTACATATATGTCAGTGACAAAATAATCTACAAGTGTGAATTCGTAGGTGTTACACTGAGAGTGATAAATGAGAACAAGAAGACAGGGATCTTTGCAGAAAAATACCTCTAAGGCATCCAGGTTTCTTTCAAATGCCTTTTTCTGAAGGACAAAAAATGTATTTGCACTAAAAAGTGAACATTTCCATTTCCAGAGGCAATATTTGTACTAAACAATTCAGTGCTATTGCCAGAAGAAACTAGAGTTTCATGTATCATGCTAGTAAACTTTTTAGCAGTTTTAAAAAAAGCTATTAGTACACTCATACATCAATATGACTTTTAAATATGTTGTCTCTTTTTTGACCACTACTGCCTGGGGTATGAATGAGATTAGTATTCTTTGTATGTCAGACTCTTTTTGTGTAGCTATTGCATTTAATAAAAGGCAATTACACAAAAGTCTGGGCTGTCATTCTCAATTTTGTACATGACCTTTATGGAAATAAGAAAAAAATATCAAATTGTCTATCTGTGATCCTGAAGAGAATTCATAACTAGAAATGGGGGGAAAAAAAACTTCTTGAAATAAACCACGAGGCCTTTATTTTAACACACATCCAAGTTTCTTTACAAATCTCAATTACAGTTGCTACATTCTATTTTGTTTGCTTTGCTAACCTGTAGCAATAGCTGTCGCAGTTTATGAATGCTATGCTATGATAGATCTGTGCATGTATAAAAATATCCAACATACACTTCCTATTTCTTTTTACAATTGAGTTTCAGACAGTAAAATAATATTAGGTCAGTCCTTCTTTATCATCGGGACTGCGTGAGGGCAGTGTTAGGAATGAAAGGAAATTTAACAATTCAAGATCCATATCTGTAGCTGTTATCAATAATCAGAAGACTAGTTAAAAAATTGCTGCCTTGTATTACTGACTGGTGATTGGATGACCAAGTAACTTAGAAAAAAAGTGCTGAGTTATTTCAAACTATAAGTATCAGAAAAAGCTCACGTAACTATGTGATAGTATAAAAATATTTAATTCCATTTAGAAAGTTTAAAATTTTGCTTCTTGGGACATCTGATTTAACTGTGAGAGGGAGAATATAGAAAGAAGAGTGTACAGAAGGCTGAAGGGCTTTTATGTCCCTCTTTCCTTGAGGATCAATTAAATGAAAACTGCAAAATCAAATACACTGAAAAGCAAACTTTACCATAATGTCAGACCAAAGAAAGTTTAGGATGTGGTTAGAGGGGAGGAGATATAGATACCTGTTGTACCTTAATGAGCTACAATGCCAATTGTGGGGGAAAAAAAAAAACCTGCTAATTATTGGCTTGTCTCGATGACAGTAAAATGAAACTTTCACTTGGCGTTGCAGGCAGGGCATGATATTGATGGAAATGAATTTGGAATGGCAGGAGCCGTGTTTTCAACTATTCAAGATAAATCAGATTTGATGCAAGCTGCAGTACTCATAAGCAAGATACAAACAGGCATTTTATTACCTAGTGTGAACGTCAACCCATCATGCTAGGTGAAACTACGATCTTTTAACTCCATTTTCCAAAGCCCCATTAAATAAATCTATGTCAAAATGTATAATTGTATGTGCTTAGCTGTGATAATTAATGCTTGTCTTGAGAGTCCAAGGGCTGATCATCTTAGAAGGGTGCTTATTCTGCTCTCATTACTACCTTGTGAATGATTCCTCAGCAGAACAGAAAATTGATGGCATCTCCTTTTCTTTTGAAAAGGAGGGGTTTGCAGGGTCTTATGGAAATATCCACTGGATAATTTCATAATTTCTTTCAGTTCTTGCTGTTCTTTGAAGGACAAATCAAGGAAGGAAAAGGTAAATGAACTGTATTTTACTTCAGTTCATATCAATATAAGCTTAGAGTGGCTCCTGACTTCTAGTGAGGTTGCTTTAAATTTACACTAATAAAAAATAATGGTCAACATTTGATGTTCTTAGCAATTGTTTTAACAATCTAATGCTTTCTTCCACATTACCCTGAAAGTTAAAATACAATTCAAAGGACTTAATGTGAATGTTACAATAGCTGCTTTTAAGCTTTCCTTGCAAGTGATTTAAACTCACTTTAGAAATGTTTTTAATTTAGTTTCACTAGTTTGCTCTTGGAATCTATTTCAATGTATGTCTATGTTATTTCAATTTCAGAAAATGAGTACTAAGTCATACTGCCTCTCAGACTGCAGTGACCACCTTACAGTAAACTAAACAAGGGTTCTGTGACTTCAGTTCCCAAACATATCTGAAAACATGCAATCAGTTCAACTCTAAGTAGTAAAGGAAATATGAAATATTTCCAACCTTTTAGTGGATTTTAACCATTAACACAAGTGCAGGAGCTGACATACGTTATTTATGTTGGAACCATTGTGCTTACTGCATATTTATTGGAGATTTTTCATATTAAAATAACTTGATGCTTCCCTTAGTGAGAAAACATTTTTCTGTCGTGATTAAGGGAGAGCTTGTTATTTTAGTAGTGGCAGTTAAATTCAGGGGATGTATTTCAGGGTCTGTTTCTATTTGCAAAGTAAAATGTGACTTCTAATGAAAATAAAATAACTTCTGGATTATTTAGGGCTTCCTGCTAATAACCAGATAAAGAGTGATGAAAGAACAGGACTTAAGACTGCAAAGTCTGAGTCTCCTACTTCTTGTTTGGAATAGAGTCTAAATACAGTGACAGTTAATAGTTATAAGCAAATAATTCATATAAGTCTATGAATACATAAGCACTTTAAAAAAAAAATGTTTGAAGTTGGTTGTGGGTTTTTTTATGTTCTGTTGCTTCTGTAGAGTCATAGAAATCTCCTAGGGAGGAGAGAGAGAGAGAAGATGTGGGTGACCAAAAATGTATCTTTTACAAGATGGTAATTATACATAGTTTGAATATCTTTAGAAAATATGATGAAGAAAGTGCATTTGAATTGTCATCTCCTGTCTCTATCAGCCCTAATACAGACATTATGATGTTATCTGCACCCTTTAATATTAGAAACTCAATATGCTTTATAGACATAAGTAAGCTACTTAAATAGTGTCTAAAATGAAGTTTCTTGAAAAGATTGAACAGTATAAGAACCAACACTTTTCTGATATCTTTTTAGATTAACTGAATTCACATTAACACATATTTGGACAACAACGGCTGCAGAAGTGTGTTCCCTCCTTATTTTCTTAAATGCCCTACACTTCACAGCCCCACTTCTGTGCAGGGAGGATACTGTCTCCATGCAGCCTGTGAGAGCAGTAGATTCCTCGTAAAATCCAGTATGGTGCTTGGGATTTAACTTACATAATTTCAAAGAAGGAAAAAAAATAAAAGCAGTCCACACCTTGTGGCCACTTTGTGCCATCACTATAGAGTAAAATACATAGAAAAGGAATCTCTCTATCCTCACTGAGATCAAAATAGTTTGAGGGGAGAAAGGTAGAGAACTCTACACTGAAGCCTTGCACAACACATAAAAATTTAACTGTACTTTTTTCCTCCTACACAGGAGCTTTCTCCTCTTAACTTCATTTTGCATACTCTACTGAAAAGTTTTTAGCCCAGTTTTGTGTTTGGCTTTCAATCGTAAAATCTAGCAAGGCATACTAAATAGCATGTGCTACCATCAGCTATATATTAAAATAGCCAGAAAACAGATTTTATTTTGAATTCATGCCCTTTTTGGGAAAATATATGCAAAGGCACTTTGTACTAGGCCAAATGCATCTGGTTCTCATGAGTGAACTAATCTTATTTCTAAACTATTATTAAAAATATTTGTTTATAATGCCCTTTACAGATGTCCTATACAAATACAATAGTAAGTATTATTATTGGGTCAATTGTGGGCATTTACTGAATTTATTTAGTAACCACATAAATCTTATTTCATTAAGATTTGATGAGGCATTTCATTTGGTTTGCTTGCACTCTGAAAAATGTGTCTCTTCTTTCTGAGACATTTTCTTTTCTTGGAATGTCTGTCCACTGCTGGTAAAATATATGTGTGTATATTGATATTTCACAGTTATCATTTAATTCTGTTATGGCATCCTATAATTCTTCTTGCTCATTTGCTAACTTTTGCAGATAAAATGCTGGTGGCACCTGAAAGTGGTACTTCTCTTGCTCTGTGTTTCAGCACTGGATATGTGTATGTATGAGAGCTGCTCTGAAAATAAAGCCTCCTGTTTTATTACGTTGGCCCATGACGTCAGAGGCGGATGACAGTAGAGGCTGAACATTCCATTACGTTTTGTTGCTACTTGACAGTTAGCAGCAGAGAGGCAGTCTGACAGAATGGCATCTGTAATGGAAATGTGAATGAAGCAAAGGTGTGACATTGAATTTCTCCATGCAGAAATAGCAGCACCCCTTGATATTCATTGATGCTTGCTGAATGTTTTTGCAAACTCAAACAGTGGATATGAGCACAGAGAGACATTTTAGCAGTGGCATTAACAATGTGGAAGACAAGCCACATTCCAGCTAGCCTTGCAGCTTTTTACAATAGACTGGCATGCAGTCTCTTGTTCATCACTGGTGAAAATGCATAAGTAAGGGCAGTGACTGTTGGAAAAAAAAAATGTTTTACAGCTGAGAACTTGCTCTATCCAGTAGCGTTGTTACGCTCTTTGTATCTGTTGTAGTTTCCATGGAAATAAATAGGAAGCAATACTTTTGGAGTGGCCTACATATGTACGTTATGTACATGCTCTGAGCCAATATGAATCAGTGCACATGCATATTTGAGACTGGCAGAAGGCTCTGTGAATGGCCACAAGTTCTGTTGCGCTACAGATTGAAGCAGCATCTGTCTTCTTCAATTTCTATTGCTGTTGGGTGGGCACAGTATAGTGCCGGGCCTAGATGTGAGGATGATTATTGCTATATCACAATATTCACAGATGGAAAATTACCACTTTCTCTATTCAGTGTGGTGGAATCTGTGCAGATGCCATGTGTGCTAGAAAACCAAGTGAGCGTCTGTTGGACAGATGGATTTTTGTTATTTTGAGGTGATGTAGACTTCTAAAATACAGTACCCATCCTCGGCTTACAGTAGAAACTATGCAAAAGACAGGGCAATTAGGCCTCGGGAAAGAGCAGATAGCTTTCTCTGGATACTTTTAACTGATATTTCTGCCTAGCTTTTCTACATAAATACATGATTTGTTGTATAGAGAGGACTGATAGACAAAAGATGGAGAAAGCTTGTTCATGAATGTTCAAAGCTAAAAAAAAAATAATCATGCAGTATGTTCATGTGAGATGATTAGATCCTGTGAAGTAGACTGTCTGTCTTGTGAGCTGTTTTCCAATACATTTGGTCCTTAAGACTTCTTTATGTATTTCTAATACCTCGCTGAGAAGACTCACTCATGTAGAATCTCACAGTAATAAGTATTTCAGCAAAAAGTAGCATTTTGTAAAATGTAATTTACTTCTTATTGCTAAGAAAACTTAATAATTTGCAGAAAAGTCTAGGGAACATAGTCATACCTGATATGAGGTATCAATGGATTCCAGCTTTTTCTTTCTGAAGATCCTGTGAAATGATTAACTGTAGTTCAGGACATATTGCAGATCAAAATCTTACCTATTGCATTTGAACTCCAAAATAATCAGCAGCAGCCCTTAGATACAGGCCAACGTTCAGAACAAGTTCACATCACACTTCATCTCCTGGCCTATTCATCATATATTTTTCCATTACAGGTTAGGCTACTGTTTGACAATGTTAGTTCATGGCTTAAAGGAAATTCTCTGCCAATTTTGTTTCACTCTTGCTGTCTTTAAAAAAAAATCCTTATAGACTAGCCTATGTACAGTTTTACAGCCAATACTGTTGGCTGTGAGCTAAATACATTCCTTTTCCATTATTTCACAAAGAAACTAAGCTAAAATAAATAATCATTTTCAGTTAGCCTGCTTTAACAGAAAAGATTGAACACTTTCTCATAACCTTCATCTGCAAGTAAATTCTACTGTCCTGTTGCCATCACTATTTGTAGTAGGGTCTTTCACCTTATTTTTTTTTTTCCTTCCCAATTTCTATGTAGCTTGCACTAGTAATTGATTCCTGCAGGGCTTTTCTATCTCAAACTTTCTTTTTAAAGGGTATTTCCAATTAGTCTAGCAGCATGTTTATACACCAGGATAAAAGAAGGCTGTTATTTTCAGTACAATAAATCCATTTCTACTTTGTGAACAAAATATGTTAAGAGTGACTAAGATCAAAGTTTTTAACCATGCTGACAATAAAAGTTGTCACAAATAAAAAAATATCTTTCTGCAGAGAAGAAAATCTTTGTTAAGGATCTTGCTATAAATATAAAGCTCTCAAAATGCATCCTTCAAAGTAGAAAGTGGAATTAGATATATCTGAGGGATCTGGGATTTACATATACGGAGAAATGCAATGTGAAAATTGTGAATTTTTTGTTGTTGTTATTGGATACTATTGTTTTACTATGAAGAACCACAATTAAATAATTGTGTAGTGTAATGTCATCATTCTAATAATGAAGGGAAAGGTAGATATGAGCAAGAGAGTAACAACAGTTACCTGACACTGAGGGTTTTATGTTTAGATACGCTGGCACAGGAAACATCTTGTTCACAGCAGCTTTTTAAGGATGAAAGTATTTTGCTTAAAATGAGTCATTACAGCAATTATCTATTTCTAGCATGTATATTTTTCACATAGGAAAAAAAAAAATAGAAAGACCTTGACATGCTAACACATTTACTTATTACTTTCCAGATTTAGCTCTGTTGTGTTTAGAAACAAGTGCATTATGAGCAATTAGAGACAATCTCTGTAAGAAGACTGTTTTATTTCAATCACTATGGACTCAGAAAAATTCTGTATTGACTTGCTGCAGTTTGTAGTAGGTGTATTCAACTACTATTTACAACAGAAAACCAAAGTTCATAAAGTTCTCATTACTGCAGCAATTTTATTAATACAGGTTCATTTCAGTGGTTGCCTTCAATACTGCCTTTGCTTTAGTTTTAAATGTGAGCTGTATGAAACTCCAGATGCATCTGGAGCACTTCCTCTAAGTTTTATTGATTATTCTTTAATTTACAGAAGCATTTCTTTCTTCATTGAATTTGCACAGTTATTTCAATAACTGCTCTCCAAAAATGACCTCAGGAAATAGAACACAAAGAAATTTTAATTACTAAATCTAAAAGTAAGAACACTTGTGCAGGTTTACAACTTTTACATGTAAGTTCCAATTTGACTGAACTTATGGAGAGCCTGTTCACCAACCAGTCATACAGTCACAGATGTGTGTCCAAACAGCAGGAGTGTGACCCCCTGTAGTGGTATGACTCTTCCGTTCACGCTTTTTTGTTTCACCTAAGCAAGATGAATAGCACCTCTGTACTGCTGAGCTAACATCTTCACCTCCCACTCTCCTGGTTATCAAGCTGTGGCAGAGACAGGTTTTCAATAACTTCCTATTTCTGCCAGTCAAATAATCTTTTTTTTTTTTTTTTTTTTTTTTTTTGAGATTTCTTTCCTGTGGTTTGACACATCAGCTTTCTTTCTCAACTCCATGTGAGAGAACAGGGCAGGCTCAGAATAAATAAATTGATGGAGCATGGACTTGTGAGTTCATTAAGCATCAGTAGACACGGTTGAAAATAATAGCACCTAATTGTCACTATTCCTTACTCAGAAGTGCTTCAGTTCTCTTAATAGACATCATTGATCTCTTATTTCTGAAGAGCTGCATGTTTCCACCTGGCCATTGCTTTGAAAAAGCTGCATCTGTAGTTTTCTAAGCAACAGGAATTTTTATGTTGGCTGGGGTCCATGAACATTAAGTCATCACTGTGAGAACAATTACTCAAATTATTGCTATTAGAACTTTTTGTGTGAAGGGAAACAAACCATACTTGACTCCCAAAAAATAGAGGAAAAAAAGTATGTTTCATTGGAGCTGAGCACTGGCAAGATCCTACAAGCGCAACAACGCACAAAAGGGTGATTCATGTAGTCAAAAGATGCTGTAATTCTTTTTTGTTACTATTGTAGATAAGAGACATTCAAATAATGGCAAATTAAAACCTGTAGTCACATTTTTGTGGAGTTTCAGGTATGAATGTTGTGAAGTGAGCTTTTTCTGTTTCTGTTGTTCCTGACATATATAATATTTGACCTGGAAAGGTAATATTCTCATACTCCCTAGTAGCAGAGAATGAAAGTCTTTGATTTCTCTAGTACTGAATTCTTCCATCATGAAATATTTAGACTCTGAAAAACTTCTCTCAAGCTAAATTAAAATCCTGTACATTTTCACAGACTTATAAAAGCCAGACAGCTAAAACCTGTGGGACCCTCTAGTCTATCTCCTTGTTGATCATTTTCTTCCTTACAGTACTTTCCTTCTTACTTTGCCAGTTTACTGTTCAGCATTTTAAGAATTTCTTTCAAAAATTCAGCTGTGTTCTGAAGGCTTTTGTTTTGTGCTGCTAGGACATCTACTCTCTTGCTCATATAAAATAATGAATGCTTTTTATAACACTATGTATAGTTCTCCTTTTCTTGGAGCAACATTGAGATATTTTTGCTCATGCTGACAGCCTGTGCGTTATTCCTAAGACTCTTGTACTTGTTCCTGGGAATAATTTCACTGAACCTGTGTGAGTAATATTATTTCATGGATTCTGCTAAGATTTCCAAAATGTTTTGGTGTACTTGAATATCTTAAGTGGTTTTCCTGTACTTGTCATTTCACTTAGAGAATGTTTTCTCAATCTCATAACTCAAGGACTCCTGTTCCTCATAATTCTCTGTTATTTTTTCTTTCTTTGATCTTATGTTAGTTTGTAAGTACCTTGTGCAGATCAAGTTGGCAGGAACAAAGCTCGGTATTGAACTGTGGTACACTGATGGATTTTTCAGCCTTCAGTACCACACGACTGCATATAAAACTGTGTCATGAAGATGTCTAAGGTTAACTGGAATTCATTTATAACTTAAGGATAAAACCATACTTGTATTACCAAAAAAAATCTCTAAATCATGTAAATTTGTTTTGTTTTCTTTCTATGGCAAAACTTCAGAACCTTGAGAGAGTTTTCTCCCTTTGTTGCAACAGGTACTGTTGTTATTGCTGTGAGGCGTATAGCTCCCAAGCAGGCTTATAGTGTTAAGAATATCAACTGCTGCAGAATCAATTATGAAACCCTAAGCCTGAAATCTATACTTACTTTTTGAGTTTTCAGTTCACCTGTTAAAAAGAACTACCAAAATAAGATTAATTCAGAATTAAAGAAGATGCATCCAGTAATGAAGGCATCCTTCCAAAGTAGTTCATTTTTATAACTTTTCCAGGCATCAGGGTTTATATTATGAACTACCAAGTTAATCTCAGTATTTAATATCTCAAATGAATTTGATTTTGAAGTATACCGATACATAAAAATAACTTTCTCACTTTCTTTTTCCTACTTTCTTATTCATTTTCTCTTACACGGACTCTGATTCTATGCTTTTAGTCTCAGATTAATCAGTGATATTCCATTACTTAAGTCAAAATCAATTGTGCAGATGTTTTTTGCCTAGGTGATTGCACCAGTCCTTGCATAGAAAATGTTTCTGATAATCAGCAATGGGTTTTGCAAAAGATGCTTAGTGAGAAGCAGTTCTGTAACATGCAGAAATGTGGTAAATGAGGGCAACCAATGCAGTGTTCCTAGGGAATGATTTTACAACTGTTTTTTATCCATCATTTTAGCTGTTGCCCTCAGTTCACTGGCAGTCTGGTCTTAAGGATTTGCAAAGTTACCTGTTTAGATTCAAGAGTTTTCTAAGTAAAATACTTAGTATCGGGGTTCATGTTGTGGTTACTTGGGAATGTAGATTCAGAAAAATATTTTTTTCTGAAAAATAGTGATAAAGTATAAATATTTTCATGAGTACTTTCTGCAGAATTCAATAGGAATTTCTAAGGAAAATATTACTCAATAAGGTATGAGCTAATTTTGTTTTTAGCTGGACTCAGTATGTCTTCAAAGTTTCTTACTTCTGAATACTGAGACAGCTGTAGCCTATCCAGCCATTAAAAATGGAACTTCAAGAGACAGTCTGTGGCTGAATGCTGTCTAATATTGCTGCAAAGCACTGTAAGTGCCTGCAGTCCAATTTTAAATGTGGGCCAAAATAAAATTTTGGAATGTGATAAGTTTCTGCGGGAAGGGAGAGAGCTCACATTTCACTTAGCACAAATGGTGCTAAAATGGTAATTTTTACACTTAGTAAAAATTATTTGCTGATCAAACTTTATCATAAAATTTCATAGGATATCAGTAAACATCTCTACTTTCACAACCACCATGCACATGCCTGTACATTTTAGTCTGTTAAAGGGAACTGCAAGCAGGAAAGTAATTTAAAAAATAGTAACTTGAAAAATATGAATGATTCTTTTTTGTGCCAGGGAATACTTTGTGCAAACTTGCTTTGTTAGGAAAGATCTGAGAAGTTTTAGTGACTCTATTGAAGCGCTGTTGGGGTTCTCAATTGGAGATACAGAGCAGAAGAAAAAGAAGCATAGGCAGCAAACCAGGAGGACTGTTAAAGAGGAGGGTGAAGGCCGATCTCAGTACTTCTGCTGCTGCTTGTTAATTTGTTCATTTCCAGAAAACATCCTTAGCGATTGGTGTTCTATAAAAGGAATAGGAAAATTCTAGATTTTGTACGTGTGATCTCCACTACCATTTGGAACATCTGCCAAATCTGTGTCCATGAAAGAAGATAGTGGGAAATATCCCACAATTCAACTCCTAACTATTCAACTATTATTAGGCAACTATTCAAAGTGTTTATGGGATTGCAGATATTCCTCACTGTTGTACAGTTGTTGCAAAAAAATTTTTTTCCTCAAGCAACTGCAAGCATACAGGTGAAGGAGGAATCTGAGGATACAAATTGTTCCTTCCTCAGAGTTGCTATAACCACGTTCAAGTTTGGATTGTTACTAACCTTACTCAGAGCAAAATATTACTAACTGAATGCTCAAGGCAAAAGAGAACAAAGCTGCAAAAATCTGCCCCCTCCTGAATTAAGCAGAGATGTAACTCCAGCCACAGCTTACTCTGAGTCAGATGTGTGTGATACCAGTGCTGAGAGAGTGAATGTGGTACCAATTGCTTGAAAAGAAAAACCTGAGAAAAGCCTGAGAAAAGTTATTTCTAAGAACCACATGTCTTGTGCTTGGGTAGAGAATACTCTGGAATTATTTTCAAACCACGAGTAACAAATCTGTCTGCAACTGACATTCTCGGGAGGGGAGAGAACTAACTGCATGATATAGGAGAGCATTTATATTTTTTCAGATTAGAGAAATTTAGAACTCCAATTTTGAAGCACATAAAACTAATAAATGCTCTAATGGAAACACATTGCTACATATACTGTGTTTCTTATGTAACAGTTGAAGATGGATGACTACATATAGTGCGATTTCTTTGATTACTTTTCCTAGTTACTTTCCCATTCATTCATTGTAAAAAGTGGTTACAAAAAAGAATTAAATAATAGGTATGATGTATATAAATAATAAAATAAAATGATGCCAAACATAAAAAAATTGGTAACATTCATGTTCTAGTCTAATAACTATTTCATAATCATAAAGATATTCAAAATTGTATGTGTATATGTATACACGTGCTCTCATATGCAAGTCTTCACTCCTAACTGATATGCCCGTTCTTCACTGACTTGCCCCTGACAATAAACTGCTTTTAGAAGGATTTGCCAGCAGTCGAACTGATGTACTTACACATTGTAGTGGGATTGGTAGAAATATCTCCCATGATTTATATATAAAACTTTTCATTACTATTATGATACACATATAAGTTTCCCAAGCCTATTTGTTTGCAAGCAGTAGCGTGTCCAAGTTTTTATATAAACGCGTAAATGGGCAACATATTTATTCTAGGCAAGGATGCTTGCCTAGAGCTCATGATCTGTTTTATACATATCTACTGCCAAACTAGAAAAGTGACAGAAGAATAGGTTTTACTGAATAATAATATTGTCTTTCACTGTTTTTTAAGAAGCTACTTAACCTAACTCCTTAAAAAATGTTGCACTTTTTTTAATGTATCAAAGTGTTTTTCTGGATATAACTCAGAGCTATAACTCCATGAGCTATCAAGCTGACAAAGTTTGAATGAGTGGGGATTTCAAGAACCTGGGCAGTGACCTACAGTAGGGAATATACTCTATAAAAAAAAAATAATAATAATAGAAAAAATCTTCCATAGTATTTGCAGCATTATCCTGCTTCAAAAACTTAACTAAATTATGCCTTGCTATGCTGCAAAATGTGATCCATGGCTTCTATGGTGGTGCTTGTTAAAAACCCAGTTGGATTTTAGAATAAGTTTTCAAGGCTTTCAATGGGAGTATTTTTGATGTTTGCCTAGAGTAGATTGAAGTGTTTACAGAAAATAAAAAATGAAAGATAAAGTAAAAGCTCTTTGAGACTTTAGGAAATGAAAAATTAATTACATAGGCCCTGTGGACTTGTAAATAATTAGCAACAGTTCAGAATAGTTTTTCCAATTAGAGAAAGGACCTCAAAGTTGATCTTTGAGGTCCTTTTCAAACCAGGTCATTCTAAAATTTAATTTAAAAATGTATTTTTTCCTCCTCAGATGATTAACTGAGGCACAGAAAAGTAAAACCTAAAATCATAAAACTGCATTTATGGAAGTCAATAATTTGAAATTGAACATGAGGCATTTTTGGTCTAGATGTTCTGAACTTCAGAGCACTTGTCTTATGTGAGGGATGCTCTGAAAGTAAATTTTCCTATTTTATTATGTTGGCCATTGGAGTGTTGGAGATGTATAGTATCAATATAAAGGTTAGACCTTCCCACCAATATTCTATTACATTTTGAAGCTATGTGACGGATAGCAGCAGAGGGGCAGTCTGACAAAACGGCATCTGATGTGGAAGTGCATATGAATTAAAGGTATGTTACTGAATTCCTCCATGTGGAAAAAATGGCACTTGGT
The DNA here is from genome assembly GCF_023343835.1 of Lagopus muta. Classification (NCBI taxonomy): domain Eukaryota; kingdom Metazoa; phylum Chordata; class Aves; order Galliformes; family Phasianidae; genus Lagopus; species Lagopus muta. The sequence continues at coordinate 73,962,592 of NC_064434.1, forward strand.
GACATTCACCAATGCTTGCTGAATGTTTCTGGAGACCAAACAGTGAATGTGAGCACAGGGAAGGATGGGTGGTATGCTTCAGCAGTAGCAACAGCATTGTGAAAGACAAGCCACGTTCCAGTTGGCTGTCACAATATGAAATGAAGAGTGTGTCAACCAGTTCACTATGTGAATCAACTAATATTGGTGACTGAGTTGATAACTAGTGTTTTGTAGCTGAGAATTTTCTCTATCAAATAGTGGTATTGAGCTCTTTGTATCTGTTGTAGTTTCCGTGAAAAATAAACAGGTGACATTACTTTCAGAGTGACCTACGTACAACAGACAAGAGTGAGAAACCAGCTTAAACACCCTGACAATTTTCCCATAAAGAATTTTTTTCCAAAGTTATATAATAATTTCAGAAGAAAAAAAGTAATTTGATTGTTAGAGTAAAAGACTGAGCTGACCCTCAGCAGTGCAGAGTGACCCTCAGGGTGTCAGACTGAATCATTCCCTCCTTACTCACATTTCTTCCCTTTGGAAGAAATGGAAGCTTAGCTCTAAAATTATCACTTTAACTTATTGCTTCATAAAATGTGATGAATTCATCCTCCAGACTGTGGGACTTCAAAAAAATTTGGATCCAGGTGATTTTGACGGTTTTGATTTCACTTATAATCCAAATCAGCATAAGTTATAGTTGTAGAACAGTACTTGAATTCCATATGCCATATGTTAGCAGTTTCTAACATCATGTATGTGTAATCAGCATAACTTCATAACTAATTCAGACACTCAGTAGGATCCCATTGTTACTCCCATACATCATATAAGAGATTTGTTTGTGCACCTCAGCAGAGTAGCAAATAACATCTCTAAGCCTTGTAGATAGAGCTGCCTAGAAAGCTTTTGGTACAGCATTTTCCACTCCTAGATACATTTTTCATGAAATAGAAGAGTTCCTTATGAATATGCCAATTCTTAGGAAATGTAGACTAATAATTAATTACTAATATTTTTAAAATTTCAGTATATAAAACACTGTCTAAAGTTATTAAAGTAGAATATTTTGACACTGAAATATTTTTTCTCCAAAACTGTCTTGGATTCCAAAGCAAAAAAGACACTTTAAATTTGATCTATTGGATTTTTATTCTATCCAAAAGAAAAGTGATAGTATCTCTGAACAGAACTAGGGTTTTTTATGTGCTCAGTTGTATCCATGATCTGTGCTGAGATTCAACCAATCATCTGTCAAATGAGTGTTCTTCAAAGCTTTATCTGCTCAAAGTTATATCTTTTATACAGTCTTTTTTTTTTTTTTTTTTTTCCTTAACTCTTTCCTGAAAGATGCTGGAAAAAAAACGGCAGCTGGGAAAGTCATTTGACAGACACCTTTAGATACCCACATGTGCTTTACTCTCTTGTAAAGTATTAATTAATTGAAACTTGGTAACCAAACTTGCATTCACTGAGCTAGGAAAATGACAGCAGTACTTAGGTGCAGCCAGTAGGTTATACATCATCGTTTTGAATCTCAGCCATCAGCTGCCAAGTTATAGTTGTAGGTACAACTATAGTTTCTAAAAAGCTTTGATAAAAATAGGTGGAAAGTCAGAGAGAAAGAAATGGCCAAGATGTAGCAGGTGCTGAAGTCTTGAAGCATCTGGATTTCCTCTAAATTCGAGGGGTTTATTCCATTGGAGACATAGGATCAGTATCTTTCAGATAACTTAGTGAAAGTGCAAGGGAGACATTTTTGTAGTATTCAGGAAAATGATAGTTGATTTGATATGATTTTTTGAATAATCTGTTCAGTAGATCTTGTCTTGCTATCTGGTAATCATGCGATGGGTAAGGTGACTAAAGATCTCCACTGGGATTTATGCAGTGGTGCAGCAGTATTTTTTTCCCCAGATCTGCCACCTTTTGCTGTTTTGAGTAAACTACCATGCCACTCACAGCATCCCTTTTCAAAAGATATGCTTTCCTGTAATATTTTCCAGTCCTTAGTGAACTACGCAAAATGATCTGCAGGAAGTTTAAGGAAAGAAATGTAAGTGATGAATGAATGAAGCTGGGATAATTTGTGCAGTAGGTGGTAGAAATATGTTATGCTATGAACAATAAATACTATTATTTCACAATTATGTTTTGCCATTTTGGTGTGTGGGTAGAGAGTGTTTCTGTAATTAGGGAAAAAATCCAAATATTAGTACATGGTGAAACAATAAATATGTAGTGCTCTGCCTTGGGGAACTTTATATAATATATTTCCAATATTTTAGCACAGTATTTTAATACACACTCTGTAGGATGTCAGTAAAATGGAGTATCAGCTGAATTTATTCACTGTGGATCTTAAAAGCACCTGTGTAAAAGCTGCATCTTCATCAAACTAATTTTTTTTTTTTTGTCTGTTTTAAAATTGCCTAATATTAAATTCAGTTGCTTTTATTTTTCAGGCTTCTCATTCATGTCTCTGTGTGTAGTCCCTACAGGGAATATAGTCTCTAGAAACACAAGGGATTTAAGTACATCTTAAATCTATGGCAGATTTAACTGAATTTGAGAAGACTGGGGCATGATGACATTTAAATGCTTTTCTAAATGAAGACCATACTTATACAACAAAAAGTCTGAGGGTCACAGCAGGAATAATCGAATCTGCACTCCTGTTTCCATCAGAAATACTCTTCAAAATACACTACGCCCAATACATAAGTTTCAAGGGTTTTATGATTTTGTCTCCACTGCACTGATTTGGATGGTGATTTGGTTTGGTTTGATTCAGTCTGATTTTTTCAGGATTTATTTGTTTCCAGAAGTCAGAGATTTTACAGTCCCATAAAATAGAGACAATAAGTGCCAGTCTATTAATCTAGTTGAAGGAAAAAAAAATTTGTCACAGTTTGGAGTGATCTGAATTTCCCCACTAAATTTGCTTGCACTATACATGTCTGTGCCACTGAGCATGAGCACAGGGAGCAGAATCAGTCCTGTTGATTCTGCAGGTGACTAATAAGCTGTTATGGCATCACTGAACAGCTATGAAGATACAACTGTTCAATTTGCATTTCTCAAATCAATTTTTATAGATATGCAAGGTTTGATGTTTACCTGGATTCAAGAAAAAGGTCAAGATTAAATAGCTAATAGCTGTTTCCTATTAACTTTATGGAGATATCTTCAAAAGGTAGGAGTATTACAGAATAATTCATTTGGGATTTGCTTTTAGAAAACTGGATTTTATACCCACTTAGAAATATAAGGGACTAAAGTGACTTCTGTTAGGAACAGAGACTGTTGCAGCCTACAGATTTCTTTAACCATGCTGCACTGTTTCTGTATGTGTGCATTCATGCACAGGAGACTCGGTGCCTTAGCATATACAGTGGAAGATGTCTGAATAGCTCTTTTGTTGGGGAGAAAGTGTTGACATGTGAACAAGCTTTTACAACTTCAAGGGAAGCAGAGGGATTTGTTGTTGAATTATTTGGGAACTTCTTTACGTTTTACAAAATAAGAGGAGTGAGAGGCTTAATAAATGTGTTAAATTATTCAATTGGAAAAGAAATAGAAGTCAGAATTGCAAAATATGTTGAAATAAACTTGATGTGAGATCTTGAGCTTTGCAATTAAGGGCGTTTTTTCTAATTGTCAGCATTTATTATTTTCCACCGCTATTTTTTTCAACGTGTACATGTTTTTTTCTTGTTCTCAGGTAAGCTTTTCTCTTTTTTATGAAAAAAAAAAAACAAGTACTGGTGGGTAGAGAGGCTCTAGTGAAAAATTAATTCATCTAGGTCCTGTAATTTGAAAACTGTTTCAAATAGCAAGAAGTCATGTGTTTTATTACTCCTTCTGAACTAGGCCATGCAAATGGAATAGCAGAAACTCATATATGCTGACATTTGGTGCTTCAGAAATTGTTTCCTGTGGTACATTAATGAACGTTTGGTTTTGTTTTTGCCCTTGCTTGATACAATTTACCTGCATCTTGGCAGCAAAAGTCAATTTTTTTCCTGTGAGTAAATGTAAATGAATGATGAAGGACAGATAAAGGGCAGAAATGCACAAGTACCATCAAACCACTCATCTTTGGCTTTTAATATTCTGCAGCTGATGTGGAATATTTCTCTTGCAGTTGAAAGCACAGACAACGTGGGCATATTGATAGGTTTTGCATGTATCCTAGAGACTTGCAACTTATTTGTTATTATTCACTAATAAACTGAATCTTGGAGGATGCTGACCTTATGGGTACATTTTCAGCTGGAAACATCCTCAGTTAGGAATAAAGTTTAATGAGAGGTATTGATGGGGAAATAGAGGCATTTGGAAAAGAAGGCTCAGATCAAAACAGGTTACAGAGAGATCTATGCATTATTCTCCATTTCAAAATCTAAGGTAAATACCAATACATAGCAGAGTGAGTGTTGTTTGGATCCTTTGTGGATACGTTTTCCTTTTTGGAAGTCTTGATATTTCTCTGGCAACAATTAAGCGTCAACAATTATGTTAATATTATGTTCTTCAAGATCAGACTTTGAAATTCCTATATGAATTTATTAGCCTCAGTAATAATGCACATCATCACAATCTCTTAGACTGGGCCATGTTTGGTGATGATTAAGGGTAGGATTTTTGAAAAAGCTATAGACTGTGGATGCTAAATATCTATTCAAAGTTAATAGGTACTTTTCAGTAGCAGATAGTACTTTATTTTTCACCAATCATTAAATTAGAAACATTATTTTTGACACACAGTTTTGAGAGTGGCAGGGAGATTCAGCATCATTTTGATGATCAATTAACAATACAGCAAATAATCTAGAGAAGCCTGCTGTGAGCTGTAAAAGTGATAGTGATTCAATGAAATACTTCATACTCAGTGTAGATAGAGAGTAAATAATAAAAGCATCTTCCAATGTGATTATATCTGAGCTGATGCCCCTAAGATTTTCCACTGCTGAGTGTATTTCCAACCTGTTATAATGGAGTTCGTTACTACTAGCTATCTGATCCACAGGATAACTGGTTCTGACATAATGTAGACCAAAATGTACCTTTAAAGTATAAGTGAGTGATGAAATAATGCTTATTTTAATGTTGCAAAGTAATGATCATTACTGTTTTAAAACAATCATATTGAGAGAAGTGTCTTATCTCTCCTCTTAGTGTTGCTGGCATTGTTATGATAAAATATGCCGAATCTATATTATCCCTGAAATGTTGTTTAGGCTTTGCTGCCGTAGGAAGCATAAATTCATCTGGTGTCAGTATTTTATCTCTTAAGGGAGAGAGCAACCAGTGATTATGTATTGACATAAGAGCAGAAAAGGGTTGCTGAGCTACCTAATCTCTGAAAAACCCTTAAACATTGCTTCCAGCTGTTTGCTGGTGGTGGTTCGCATACCACCACTTTCAGTCCCTTTGGTCTGAGTATGTCACAGTGCATTTTTATTCATAGGTATAGTTTAACTTACTGTTACAAAGTTGAATTAGTCTTCTGTCACAAGAGGAAAAAATATCCCCCTAGTATTAGTCAACTTAGCCTAGCATGTTTTCTTTGAAAGCTTGCACTATTGAAACAATTTGGACAGACTTAAAGTGGAAAAATAATGATATTGGAGAGAAGTTGAGACTTTAAGAAAAAACATTTGGATGCCCACTTTACACTTTAATTTGTTTGGCTGAAGATTTAGCTTCTTCCAGTATTTTGAGCTCTTAAAAGCCTATTTAACATTTTTGGAAAGAAATGTCAAGAGTTCTCTCCAACAAAAACCTATAGCACTAAAAACTGCTTTGTTCCAGGGAGGTGAACTATACATGCTGTTTTAACTGAACACTGATGTGATATTTCTCACTGTCAGTACAGTCATAAGGGATTTATAACATAAAAAGTTTTGATGTGTAAATGAAAATGTTTATGTTGACCAGAAGGGCATTCTGTTGTTTACCTGTTTTCAGTATGACAACTCAGGTATATTTTATGTCCCTGAAAAGCAGTCAGTTTTGCATTTTACTGCACAAGGGATTCAGAGCAGGGAACACTTCCATTTTGTCTTGCATTTTGTTTATATGTCTGCTAACACAACACTGAAGTACAGAGTAGAAGTCAAGATGCAGGATTCCAGTAGCTACAGGTATTATTAAAAAAAATCCCATTTACCCATTGCTAGAAACACTGCATAAATGCAGAAGTTCATACATATTCCTGCATGGTTCAGTCTCTCCTGTCTAAATCAAATATGCTGATAATAATCATACAGTGCATGTGTGTTTGACTTCATCAAGACCAAAATTATTCAAGTGTTAACACAAAGCTCACTCAGTCACTTTCATAATAACATCATTATATGCCTTGCACATCACTTCTGGACTGAGTGAAAAAGACTAATCATCACTAATGTATGAACATCACTTAAAGAGAAAAGATAAGAGGACAGTCAGGATGTGGGCTTCAGCCTCTTACCATATTTCAGTACAGAGCCGCAAGACAATCCCCTTCCAGTTTCCTCCCTTGTCTTCCTCCCCCCCCTTCCCCCCCCATATTTCATGCCTGCACAGATAAATCCTTGCAGTGCATCATCCTCACATGCACGAGGAGCCACTCACTCCCTTTCAGTGACTATAACCTACCAGAGTGGCCAGTACCAGAACGAATTTGTTCGACACTGTTGGCTTTTATCATGGGGAGAATCAATGTATCAGATGGGCCACTGTTTATCTGTGCCATTCTTCTGCTACAGCAGTTCACTGATGTGAGGATAGGCCTGGGAACAATTTGCTTTCCTTTTTCTCATCTGTATTTTTTAATGTCTTCTTATTTTATTGGGTTTTCCCCACCCCACTCTCTCTCATGAAATTATACCAACTTGGAGAGGTTTCATGTAATGGCTGTGTCAAGAGCCAGCATGATGGATTTCCTTGTCTTGATGGTCCTGTGAGCTGCTGCAGCTTAATTACAGGAAGAAGGACTTAACCTGGAAGCTTGAGCATTCCTCTGCAGTCATCTGGCTTTGGTTCACCAAGCTGAATCCCTGGCTTCTCCTCACTCACGCTCTCTTGGGAAAACTGGTTCTCAATTTAGCTCTGTTCACGCTGCTGTACTAAGCAACTGCCATCTGAAATGGTGTATATCTGAAGCAACTGGGTGAGGGATTTATTTGCTTATTTATTTATTTTATACAAAGTGTGTTTCCTGAAAGTCTGAGGGGCGGTCTGCTTTTTCTTCCTCTCGCTAAGGTCACCACTGGCACTTCTACCATCACACATGAAAAATGAGAAATTGATTTGTTTATAATATATGCCAAAGCAATTGTGTGCACTAGTCTCTGTCTATAAACATCTGATATTATTAACAGTACTTTTGTCCTTCCTTTCCTACTCTTCGAATTTGTCTTTGTTCAATGACAAACTAAAATTTACATTCGTTAGCACTGGGGCTTTATTTTATTTTATTTTATTTGGAAGTGCTTAGAAAATATTAGTTGCCCCTGTAAACTATTTTGGCATCCAAAATGTTATCCTTCTACTCACATTCGTTTGGAGATAAAAAGAAAAGATTTAGCATTTGTGGCTGAAAATATGGTTCTTAAATTCAAAGGCTGAAGGGATTGATGTGAGCGTTAAGAAAGCAGGTGATGTAACAGTCTGTGGAGCAAGAATCAAAGGAAGATTTCATAGGTTTGCTCTCTGGAATGGAACTGTACCATGCCACATTCACTGCTCTGAATAGACATTAGTAAAATTGGAAAAGGCTACTTAGTAACTCAGTACATTTTGACATTTTAATCTTGGTAAAAATAATTGTTTTGTCAGGACTATGCAGAGTATTGTCTCAGTTTTCGATCGTGAATATGTTTGGAAAGGAAAGTTCAATAGCTTAAAATCTTTTCTGTGAACAAGCAGCTCTCAAGCAATTCTTCATTTTTGCTTCATTTTGAATAATCAATTACCAAGAATGCTTATTTCTCTAAACTGAAGCTACAAGACCCAAGCATTCTTGACATCTTCACTCCAGAACAAACACCTGAACTCCTTTCATAGCAGTAGCTATAGTTTCTAATCTAGCCTTGCCAGCTTACAGAGAAAGACACGAGGACTAGCATGGGAAGGACTGAGAACAGAGAATTGCTGCTCCATTCCAAAAGGACAAATGGAAATATCCTTTTACCTCAAGTGATTTTGTTGCTATGTTTAGATACAAGATGCCTGCATGCTTTCCTTGCTTTCCATCCTGACTTCAGGTTTCCAGAATTAGTTATCAGTTTGCATCTTAGTCATCTTTTTACAGTGCTTTACATATTTGGTTATTTTACATTCTCCCATTCCTTCCACTGTATTGAATACTCTGTGTTTCTTTTATCCAGTTTGTTATCGTTTCTACAGTGAAATCTCATTTAAGGCTCTGAAAGCTTTTATCATTTAAGCATTCACAAGCACGTGCACCCATTAGACTAACCATAGCCACATATCTTCCTTTTCAGAGAACATCCCGTGACCCACAGGGGGAATACTGCACTACTACATTACACTACATCTCTGTGAACACAGGAAAACAACTAGCAAGGAATGTATTTAAAAAGGATTTAAAATTAGTTATGGATTTTAAATGGCTTTAAAACTTCTCCAGGAGCTGTTGCTGAGATCACAAGTGAGAAATTAGCAGAATCTACACTGATTCTTTTACATTAAGCCTTTCAGCTTGAAAGAAATGTTAGGGCAGAGTACAAAGAGCAGCAACTGGGCTTTTTATTTCTCCTTTGCCCTGATGTTGACCAGCAGACCACGTATGTCATCAAGAATCTGACCAGATTGCAATAGACACCAACTTAAATAAAGATTCTCATTCATGGATCTTTACTCAGGTATATTGCTATAGTGCTTCCAGAAATATTTTAGAAATTAACAAATAAAATATTCTCCTGAATGGTAGCTAATTAGAGAATCCTTTTTTGATTCTAAAACAAATAGATCAGTTAGTTCCACAACAACCTGGAAGTTTGGCAAACTGAGGCATAGAAATGGGACAGCTGGATGATAACAGGCAGGTAAATGGAAGGAAATACTTAATGAATACTGATACTTCTTTATTGGTAAATGAGACTCAAAGAAACCACATGCAGTGTGCATCCCTGTTCTTAGTTTAAACATTAAAATGCCTCTCACCTGTCAGTGAAGGAAAGAGTTTTTCTAGGTAGAGGTTCTCTTTCTTCTGGCATTCCAGTTCCTTTCTGGAAGTTACATATTCTATCTACCATCTGAAAAAACCTATCAAAGCTGGAAGAAATATTTTCATTTTATTTTAGCTAGACCTCCTGATTTCACTTGTTGTTTATTATTATTGCTATTATTAGCTTACACTGTTAAGGGTTTGCAAAGCGCAAGTAAGTTTTTTATGCTTGAAAGAGCAAGTACAGAAAAACTAGTTCAATTTACCTATCTGATACATAGATAGCAACTTTTACACTTAACGTATTCATATATCCACATTTCAACCTATTTTGCATGTCAGTGTGCATGAAATCTCAGAAAGAGCAATCAGGAGAGAGTACAGAGTACCATGGGTATATTAGCTAGATAGTGTAGTGTAGTAGATGAATGCATCATGTTGAAATTAAAAATGATCTTTTTGTTGATGGAATGATTAACATTTTAGAAATATGCAGATGAATGCTTGCAAAGACAGTAGTTCATAACTGTTTGTTTTGCAAAACTGCTAATACAAAACTTGGGGAATGGATATGGAGTACTAATTTCAACTTGACATTATCCTTTTGAAGTAAGATGCTAAAAATACTGGCTGAATACCTGTGCCCAAAGAGCTGTGGTCAATGGAACTAAATTCAGTTTGAGGCTAGTAACAAGTGGTGTTTCCCAGTGCTCAGTACTGGGGCCAGTTCTCTTTAATATCTTTATCAATGATCTGGATGGGAGGAGCATGCCCTCAGCAAGTTTGATTACATTACTGTTTTGTAGTTGTTCGTCCTCTTGAGGGTAGGAATGCTCTGTGTCTGGATAGGATGGTCCAGGGGGCTGAGGCCAACTGTATGAGGTTCAACAATGCAATGTGCCAGGACTTGGGTCACAACAGTCCTTTGCAACACTACAAGCTGGAGTAAGACTGGAAAGATGTCTTGGTAGCAAGTGTAAAATGCATCTCCTGTAGTGTGTAGAAACCCTACGCCAGAATTAGGTGTGAACTTGAGTTCCATGTATAACTTACATTAATTATAAGTCCTACCTTTTCCCTCCTCAGCCTTGCACACCCTTACAACAGTAAGGCAAGAGGTTCCTAAAGAAACCTGAACTCCAGTGTGCAACTGTGATTAAGTGATGAGACAGATTCATTCTGCAGGCTGAATAAAACCACTGTTTTTGCATATGTGTTCCTTACACTATAGCTGTTTTTGTAAGGCTGTAAATCAGAAACTTTAAGCTCTTAGTATAGGAAGAAAAGGCAGATACTAAAGCAAAAAATGTACAGCAGGAAATGTTTTTAGAAGAGAATTCTGCCACAAGGGTTAGCAAAATACATTTATGTAGAATAAATTAAATCAGAATACATTTATCATTAGCATGTCCTCCCTCTCTCAGAAATATTTTCATTGGGCATGCCTCCATTTCCCTTGCTTTGCAGCTGGAAAGAAAAGCAAACCACCAAGAAAACTGCACACAAATCCTAAAAAAGATTATAGCATTGATAGCATTATTATATTGCTTGTCTGTCTGTGAATAAAGAATCATTGCTGACATTCACTGAAATCCACAATGCCTGCTATTGTTGCTTTCCCAGAGACTAAAATTTCATCACAGCATGCATATAAGGGGTTAGAGTTTGGAGTGAGCCATTTTGATTAAGTTACAAAATTCCATTGAGAATTTCAGATGTGTCTATCTTAGGGGAAAAAAAAAGAAGAAATAAAAAGTGAAGCTAGACTATAACTCAAAACATAGTTGTTGGTAATGTGGCTGCTAGTTTGGTTAAGTCAAGTACTTGGATTGTGTGCATTTCTTTTAGGTGCTGTCCCTATCAGGTAGTAGATAGAATTTATTTGGCTATGATTTCCACATATAAGACATATAGACTTTAAGAGAGACCAATCAAGATTCTGCTTTTTGCTTTTGAATATCTGTTGTGCCACCTAGTGGGTATTAAACCACACTTTCAAACAGATGGAAAGGTATTTATGTAAATATTTACAGCAAAGCACTGAAACAAAGCGTTTTGCCTTTTTGTCTGATTTAGTCTCAAGCTGTTTCATTAAGGTAAAAATATTCCATTTCAAATATACCATTGCATTTTCTTACAGTTATATTAAAGAAATATAAAGAGGGCAAACACAGCACTTTTCCTCCACTCAGCAATAGATTAGTTCCTTAATCAATTACTAAGGGGTTTCATATACTTTCCCAATTTGATCAAATTATCAGTATGAAAGGATATTCCTAAATCTGGTAAGTTAGGAATTCATACTCAGTAATCCAATTAAATAAACAAATACACCGAAAGTATTTTCTGGCCAACTACTTAAATTTTCACTTGATGAAACCAAGCTAAAATGTTTTGAAACTTTAAACATTACTATAATTTAGTGAAAACAAATAATACATTTTGATTAAAAGCATAACATTCTAACACAGTTTCTGTACAAAAATTTTCAGTCTAAGTAGTTCCAATTTGCAAATACCTATATAGAATTCATTAGGTAATAGATATCACTTACCACCTTTTTTCCCTCTAACTTTGGCCAGCTTTTAAGAAAACCACTTGTCCAATTGGGGACTGTTGTTTCTGTTGCGGTAGATAGCAATAATATTTCAATCATTAAGGGAAAAAACAATAAATTTTCCTTAATTAAATGTTTCCTAGCATTGTTCAATTCACCTTATTGCACCTATTTAAAACTACCAGACTGTGTATCATCCAAAAAGTTGTATGTGTTGGTTTGCATTTATAACACCCGGGTCCAATGGCACAGTTACATTATTAAAAGTAGTGTGCAGCAGAGGAACTGTTCAGAAACTTATAGGATTCCACCACACTCAAGATAACTTCAACCTTGTGTTCGCACATTTAAATGATAAACATCAGAGATCTCGCATGATAGAGGACCTAATGGCTGGTAAACACTGACATTTGAGCTGGTGTCCAAATAGCTCTTTGCTAGACCTTTATGTAAAATTTTACTATTTTTCTCTCTAGATAAATATTTTACTATTATTCTCTCTAGATAAATAACAATGTGTAGTTCATCTGCTCGCAGACACATTTGTAAAAAAAATAATAATAATAATTAAAACAAAAATGGAGTTCTGCTTGAATTTGACTGAAAATGAAATGTCTTCCCAAGGAAAAAAAGAAAGAAAAAGTAATTTTTTTATTGAGAAGGTAGAAAATCAAAGCAATGGGTTGAATATTTATTTATGGTGGGGTTTGGGTTTTTTTGTTGATGTTTGGTTTTTGCTTTGTTTTGTTTTGTTTTTAGACTATTAATTCTCCCTACATAGAACTTCCAGAAAAAAAATATTTTCAATTTCAAGGCTTGACAGCATCTTGTCATTTCATTTTCCTCTTGCAGAAAAATGAGATTGAGAACAGTGTCAGGTGTCTTCTTTAAAGCTCCATGTCCTGGCTCTCTGTTCTCTTTGGTAGTTGAAAAACATTTGTACTGTTTCCCAGTTTTTACTGATCGTGTATTGTCTCAGCGGGCAAACAGTAAAAGCAAAGAATGTATTTCTTTTCATAACAGAATCAACCGATTACATTGTTGTAAAGCAGTTTCCTTAAAGACAGTTTTGATGAGGTCTGTTATTGTCTGTAAATATTCTTAGAGGCTACTGTTCATGTTCAATATAGATTTTAAATACATCCAAGGATTATTAAAAGTAGGGTTGGATTATGAGTGTGGTAAAATGTATTTGTTTTATCTAGCATGTGATTTAGATGAACTCTTTCTTCTTGATACTGATTTGCTCAAATATGAGTATTGTTTTAGAGAAGAACGATGCATAGGAAAATAAGAGAATTTCACTCCAAGATCTTGATTTTTTTTCTCTCTCTACATTGGCTCATACTTTTCCCTGTTTAGTCAAGTATTCTGGCATCTAATGCCATCTAGAAGAAATATATCATTACGGGTAAGAATTTCCATTACTTTACATAACCAGCATTTTAGTATGTGATAATTAAATATTTTATAGAGAGAATTATAATTTATTGAGAGTCTGTGGATGGCTTTTTGCAAAGAGGTAGCTAAGTATCTACATATACATACTGCCATGTGAAATTTTAGATCATGTCTTGGATTCGTCATAATGGTAAGTAATAAAATATTAAGAAATATGTTAAAAATGTATGTACAAGAGAATATTGAAATGAAGTCTCTGAGATGGATAGGTTTTTACTCAAAGGAAAATATTTCACCCCCTTAATCTATTTTCATGTTTCAATTCAGTGTCAATCCAGCCCTTTACCCAGGCTTTCCTGTCCCTAGACACCTACAATACACATCATTTAAGTCAGTAAGTTAAACTCTCAATATTTGATTGTAATTCTGACTAGGTTTTGGACTGTATGTCTGTTTACTCCAATATCAATTAGACAGATGGAGTGTAATTCTAATAAGGTTCTCTGAAAGAGAATGCCTGGAATTTAAATAATTGCCTCTCCATATGAAGGCATATTGACGTTTTAACCATTATAGCTGGTAGTCAATATTTACTGTAATCTTAATTAAGACCTAATTTGTTTTTGTTTTCAGTAATTCAAAAATTTAAGGTACATCTAAGCTCTAGTTTTTGAAGGTTTCTCTTTTTTCTACAGGAATTGTTCAGATAATACCTGCAAAGTGCAGGAACCTGAGAATGGAAAGTGCAATTCCGTGAGCAAATCTGCTGCTATTGACCTTGGTAAAACAGACATTACACCTTGAGCTCATGTTTCAAGTTTCTCCCTGAAAGGTGTTTGGAAGAACAAATATTGTATAAGCAAATGCAGTGTAAGCATCCAAGGCCCACAGTGGATGCTGCAGGGACAGCGAGGTGGTATGACAAAGGGCTTGCAGTCAACATGAACAGCATGGTGTATGTTTGCCAAAAACTAATTGGAAAATTGAGGAATAAAAAAGGCTTTACATGCTGCTTTTAGATTCTTTGGCTATGTTAGGTAGTGTTTCTTCTGCTCCTAGTCTGGCATTCATGTGCATCTGAGCTGTAGTACTCTGAAATAGCTCTGGAGGGATGCTCCTTTTGCTGACTGTAAGGCTGGAAGGGAGATCACAGAACTGTAGATTATCTGGAACTGACTGGAATCCATAAGGAACATGCAGTCCTAACTACTGGCTTCACACAGGACCAACTAAAATTCCAACTCTATGGCTGAGACCATTGTCCAAATATTTCTTGAACTCTGGCAGCTTGGAGCCATGACCACTGTTCTGGGAAATCTGTTCCAGTGCCCTACCAATCTCTCAGTAGGGTGAGAGGCTGACTGGTGGGCCGGGTAAATTTGTGCTTTGCATTAGGTCTGGTAAATGCTCTCTAAAGTCATGGAAAGGAAATATATCATAGAACCATAAAACAGCCCATGTTGAAAGGGATCTCAAAAGTCCATGGACAAATCAAGTCCAACATTTCATGGGAAAAGGGAGCCTTCGTGTTGTGGTCTAGCATTCTGTGTAATTGCATCTTGAAAGCCTTCAGTCGCAGGTATTCTACCACATCCCTGAGAATGAGTTTGTTCATAGAGAACAAGTCTAGCTTGCTCATTACTAGGCCTCACACACTAACAGAAGTAATATAATAAGCAAATGATAAGTAAAATCTAATTCACAAATCACAAAAGCAGCTTCTTATTAAATCCAGCTAATTTTAGTAAGACTGAGCAAAACATCTTTATGGAAGGAAAATGGTAGAGATTGGGGTTGAAGTGTTTGCACCTTTCACCTTGGAGGGATATGTTTGACAGTTTATTTACATCAAGTTGACAGCTAATCAGCAAAAGGTTTAGTCTTTCCATGTAACAACATTTGAAAAAGTGACAAAGATATTTGTGTCTGTCTGCACATATCTGCAGTTATATACACATGCATACTTTTGTCCTATTTAATGTGATATATTTTTATGTACATAGTCTTAGGTGCATATGTGTATGTATATATAAAAGTATAAGAGCATATCGGTTACCTGTTTGTATCAGTTGCAAGTGTACCAGGATATTTAGTGGTGGGATAGACTTCTATAGCTCTGTATTTTTGTTCTGCAAAGCTGAAAATCTGTATTGAATGTATTATACTTTTAATCATCAGTATAGACAATTTATTATAAAACTGATGTCCAGTTCACTGGCAATTGCATTGTGCTTTCTATTATCACATACATATTTTTAAGGAATACTGTACCATGTGCTACAGCAATGCAGTGATATAAGTAATGTAGAAGAGTGAACAGCATTATAACTACTTGCATTTTTTAAATTATTATTATTTTTGTGTTTCGAAAAAGAAAATTTAGGTTTGAAAAATAATAGTTATATGCAATCTTGGGAGTAATTTCAGGAAAACTTTAAAATGTGCATGTATTTTTTATTTTAGCACATTTTGATTTTGTAACAATGCTTATTTCTAGTTTAAATAAGTATAGTAAACATTCTAAAGGCTTGGTTTTCTTTTATAATTCACTGCATGGAGTTGCCTTCGTTAATCACTGGCTTGAAACTGTAATGCAGTATTTCATACCAATGACTTGCAAATTCTTATCCACTTATTTGTGGATCCTCTTGCACTTATCTCCCCATCTTTTTGTGTTTGATCTTGGCTTGCTGGGAAGGCGATGGCAGGCTGTATTGCTGGATGAGCTCTCATTTTGTCGGAGCTGAAGACCTAGAACATTCTCGGCTTCCTTGGGGTGCTTCTTATATAGATAGTAGAAAATGTGTAGTAGATTTGGAAAATGAAGGATAGCTTGGCTTGTTCTGGCTTCCTACAGTGAAGAAAATCTGGTGGCACTGATTCAAAATAGAAAATATTATGACTGGTGATAGTGATTTTTCTATGCAGATGAACATACGGGTAATAGATTTTTTTCACTGAATAAAACAGTTTGATCGCAGGAACTAGGATACAAGCCAGAATAACAAATGACTATGTTCACCATCATGCTAGCAACTTTCAGTTTATGAAGTGAAAACCTAGGATCCCTTTAATACCTGAGGGATTTGGAAAGTTGAGTTCCAGCTTTCAGGATTGCATTCAGCATTCAGGATCTCATGTATGGGTGGTACTTGATATGGCCTCTTCCTCAGTTGCTCGTCTTCTAAAGGCTACTCAGGCATTCACTAAAACAATTACTTTACAGCTAGATAGGAGAGCTGACCTGAACAATAAAGGTTTAGTTCCAGTACTTTCTCAGCATCAGAAAATGCAGCTGAAGTAAGGTTTTCCCAGGTTTCCTCATAGTGACTTGATATTTCTGAAAGTATTTATTAGCTAATTTACATTGATACTGCATTTCAGTTTCTGCAGTTAAACAGAATTCTCAATTGTTTTAGTGGATATAGTGATAGTGCATTTATACATTAGTTTTACAAATTTATTTGCAAACTGCAGCTGTCTTGGACTTCCAACAATAACACTTAGGTTTGTTTATGATTTTATTACGTATTGAAAATGTGAAGCACTACTGAATTGTCAACAATTTTATTGCTATTTCTTAGTAATACTGCTATTTCTACCATCAGCTCTAAGGGATACCAATTTTTTAATCTTTATTCTTTAATGAAAGCTTTGTTTCCTTTATTCCTTTGTCAACATCTTCTCCCAGGTCCTTTCTCATCTATTACAAGATACTAGCTTGTGTTGCTTTACTTGAAAAAGCAATTAAATATTATCATCATCAAAAATTATCTTTCAGGCTTCTCAATCAATACTTGATTATGTTGGATGTACCTTGTAGAGTTTTTACCCATGTATGTGTGTTGAGGGCATGCTTAATGGCCTTTATCCTATGCTCACTGCCCCAGTGTCAGTGGAAGTGTCTGCACTCTATAAAATTAATTATTTCTAGAATATATTTGGCAAATATAATAACTCAGCTCTCTGCCATACTTATATTGTATACATATACATATATTATGTATATTATTATACATATATTGTTGTGACTTCATCCTCTCTGACAGCTGTAGAAAATATGCCTAGTTCCTATGTAAAACACTGCAAGAATACTTTACACTGACTCTATTTCTCATCCACACTGACCCATAAATAATTGGCAAGAACATCGCCATTGTTTGTTCAAGTGATTGCTCACAAGTGAACTGTGTTTTTGTTTCACCTGTGCATTGAAAGCAGCTAGGTGAACTTAAATTATGCTTCAGTGCCTCCTTCAAAGGAGAATATGTTATTGCACATTGAGTTTACACATACTTTGGTTTATAATTCCTGAGTATTTGAGATCTCCATTTTTCTAGCCATTCTACATAACAGTCAATAACTTCCTTGGTCAAGGTGTTTTGAGCAGATATGAGGGCACTGGAGGAGGAGTGAATGAAAAGCAAGAGTGTGCTTCTCATCCAGACCTCTTTCTGCCTTTTTGCAAATGGCCTTCTGCAGACTTTCACTCTTTATAATAGGTGGGATGAGTCTGTTTGACACTGCAAATTTGACTTGTTCACCGTCATTGAAGCAGCAGGATAAGGATAAGGTAGAACACATTATGTTTAGTGGCCTGAATTATACCAGCTCCAAAACCATAAGCAGAGTGCTTCTTGAGGAAGCAAAGAAGAAGTATGTTGTGTCTCACACCTTTTCTAATAGATGGCAAGAACATGGTAAAATAGTTTCAGAAAAGTTTGTGTGGATTTGCTTGTGAAAAGCAGTCTGACAAGTGTGGAAATTTTTGATTGAGAACAAAGGAAAAAGATGACCACATAGATATCACATAACAGTACAGATGGATCAGGCCTCAGAGAATGATTCACATGCCATAGTGTACTTTTAATCTAGTGTTATTTTTCTACACCTTCCTTTCAAAAACTTGCGTATGGATAGTTCTTGGAAACGTGCATAATGCTGCTCTTTGTTTTAGATATCCTACAATTGTAGAATCATAGAATAATCTGAGTTAGAAGGGTCTTAAAAAGATCATCTCGTCCAGCTCCCCTGCAAGAAAAAAGGACTATATCAGGTTGCTTGGAGACCCATCCAGATTGACCTTGAATGTCTACAAGGATGGGGCATGTTCTTGTTCATTTCTCTATAGCTACTTTCTAAAATAGATCTCAGTGCAATTCACTTTATAGAACCATCTTCATGATTTCATTTTGGTATTAGCTGTATGTCTAAAGATGCTGAAACCCAAGCTGGTAAATACTTTCTTTGTGAACTAAATTATTAATTTTGAAAAACAAATAGTCACCTGTTGTTAAATGTAGAGCAAATCCTGAGCTGACTTTAAAACTGATAGCCACTTCACTCTGTCATCATTAAAAAACAGAGTTCTTTCAAGGAGAGGTGTATGGTGTTTGAACACAGTCATGCAATTTGCACTACTCATTCCATAAGTATTTTGATAGCACTGCAGTTTCAAAACTCATATTTTTAGTGGTCCCAAGACACAATCATTCTTGTGAATTTCAGTAGGAGAGTAAAACAAGCTTAAGGTTTTATGCAAAGCATAAAAAGTATAGCAAAATATAAAACATAATGACTATTTAAGTATGCCACAAATTAGTGTGGTTCCTGGCACCATCTTCTAATTTATAGGGAACAATTTCCCATGACAGTAGCAAAGAGTTTCTTCTAGCATCTTGGGCAAGTATCTTTCTTGTGCCTTCCTTTCCCTTTGTCCTGCTTACTCACTCACATGTTTGCAAGCATCTTGCATGAGCCACTTTTCCTCACCCACTTTATCCTGTTGTGCCCTAAGTCCTGCATTAATTATGTATTTGATGCAAAATACGCATTTTTATGCAGCAGGTACAAGCTCAGGACCAATCTTCAATGTGTTGAATGCTGTCTGTTATGACATTTGGTATACCTTACTTTAAGCTGGTAGGAGTTGTTATTCTGATTGTTCTAAATCCTGTAATAACATTGCCCACAAAGTTTAAATCAGCAGACATGACAAGTGGGTAACAGCCATAGGAAAAGCCAAATATGCGTCAAGATAGTCACCTATACTGCAACATTTAACACAGGCAGAGTGATAGACTCTCTATTCTTAGCTAGGTCTATGAAAATCAGAGTGGGAATGTGGGGAATTCTAATTAGTTTAATACATTTTGCTAAAAGATTAATATTCGTTTTTACAACACGTAAGTTTTAATCGTCATTTTATATGATGGCAGTGTAATCTTTGTGATTAGTTAAAGTCTTGTGCTTTTGCTCTTACTTCCTGGGTTTTTAAAATTAGTTAATGAAAAACAAATAAGTGCAAGTTGCCCGTTGCTATTTCTGTTACATGGTTAATTCTTTATTTCATTTTTACTGTTTCCTTCCTATGAAGCCTATGAAGCCAATTCAGATCTTCTCAGTCTTTTTTTCCAAACAATAAACAAACTGTGAAAAAATGTCACTATTTTCCTTCAGAAAATAGAGTTTTCACTTGAGAAGACATTTTAGGATACTATATAGTTTTTCATGAAATATTCCACAATATTTCAATGTTGAAAAGAAATTCACAAACCAAATTCTGATTTAATTTCATTTACAAATTGACAAGTTTTTAGAACGTCTGTTTGTCTGAATTTTCATGCAAGCGTGCACATTTCCTTTCCAATGAAAATTGGATTTGGAATGTCAGCTTTTTTGATGAAAGATAATTTTAGTTTCAAACTTCCATCTTGCTATCTAGAAAGAAGTTGAATTTAATTCTGTGTTTCCCAGAGCAATATGTACAGTTATTATTTTGTTATTATGTTTTGGTATTGTATTTTTGTTATATATATGTGTCATGATGATAATGAACACTTTCAATGTAGATTGAATTAGACTCTGCAGTAACATTGCAATATTTTCTTTTTATTAGTAAAACAGAAAAGTTAATATTTCCTTGACACCAAAATATGGTTTATGTAATTACTGTACTTGAACTAAAGTAACAAATTGTTGTTCTTTTTAATGCATATATAAGAGGAACTATACAGTTTAAAATCACAGCTTCATACAGCTTGCTGACAAAACTAAGTGCATTTCAAAGAACAACAAAATATATACAGAACCAAAAAAAAAAAAAAAAAAAAAAAAATCCCTTTTTCTTTAAATATTTTCTGTAGTGCCAGTGCATTTGGCTTTTCATAATTTTCTCATGTCATAATATATTGACTGAAACGATTCTGTAAGAATACAAACGTTTGCCTTTGAAAGCATATTTTGTTCAACATTTATCATCTGCAATGGATTTTCTCATCAAAATTCTTGCTGCTTGATGATATAATTGATTTATTACAACAGATCTAGTCAGATGACCACAGAAGTTAATGAAATAAGGGAAATCCAAATCCGTATTCTGAACATGTCTTCATTTTACATAAGTACTTAGGGAAAAGGATTAAAGTTTAATTATGAATCCCTTTCATGCTTTTTTTCCTCTTTTTTCTGAAGTGTTTAATAAGTGCTTTGACATACTTCTGCTAAACATTTTCCCCAACTCTAGAGACCATACTTTCAAAGGAAATTTTAACGTATTGCCCCAAAGACATTTTTAAGTCATTACACATTCATGTAAAATCCTTAAACCAAGTGTAAAAATGTAGATACAAAATGACAAGTGTCATGCACAAAAAGCAGTGGTGAGAACTTCTAGTATCAGATTGCTGAAATATAGCAGAAAAGATCTTTTTATTTTGTAGCAATGTAGGGATATAGTAGCTTGATATATAGTTAAATCATGCTGAATCTCTGTATCTCTGTAATTTAAGGAAAGGTGGAAAAATATTTTTGTTCCATGTTAGCTATTTCTGGAGACTGCAGTCTGAGGCATCATTTTGCTAGAGCCATGGGAGCTCTGGGGACCAGCAGTGACTCAGTCTCACAGAATTTGTATCCACATGTGTCTGGCATTTAGTTTTTGAAGGCTCCAAGGTAGCAGGTTGTTCAGATACAGAGTTCCATGCTTCCATTAGGAAGCATTTTAATTAAGAGTTAGTGGACGTTTTAATGCTATCAAAGGTTCAAATTCTCCTGGGAATTTGGTTCTTCTGCTACTGAATGGTTTTGAGAAAACACTGTGTGATTGCTAGAAAGAGCTTTGATTATTCACAGCTGTAAGCTGAATATTATCACATATGTGTTTGACTTGGACTGTATCACAGGCAACTGTGCTTTTGAAGACATCTTTCAAAGTGCTAAAGGTTATGTATATGAGTATGTGAACAATTTTTTTATTTATCACCTGCACTCATTCACTTGATTTTTTTTTTATTTTTCTCTCCATTGCAGACTATGTCAGAGAGCCACAATGATCATGCACAATAGCAGTTCAGCCTTGCCCCTGTTTTCAAATGTGAGCTCCTTCTGGAAGAGAGATTCCCATGGACCAGGACTACTTGATGAAGGAGCATCGCTTATTGGCAGCTATGATTTTCCTCAGACCACAGAGAGCTTTCCCTTCTCCACTGTGGAATCAACAAACACATCCCTAAATGCCACAATCAAAGACCCTCTGGGTGGACACACTGTCTGGCAAGTAGTTTTGATTGCTTTCCTCACTGGGATTGTTGCACTAGTGACCATCATAGGAAACATCCTAGTGATTGTCTCATTTAAGGTTAACAAACAACTGAAAACAGTCAACAACTACTTCTTGTTGAGTCTTGCTTGTGCAGATTTGATCATCGGTGTTATTTCCATGAATCTTTTCACCACATACATTATTATGGGCCACTGGGCTTTGGGAAACTTGGCCTGTGATCTTTGGCTCTCCATTGACTATGTTGCCTCTAATGCCTCTGTCATGAATCTCCTTGTCATAAGTTTTGACAGGTATTTTTCCATCACTAGGCCGCTTACATACAGAGCCAAACGAACAACTAAAAGGGCTGGAGTAATGATTGGTTTAGCATGGGTCATCTCTTTTGTTCTTTGGGCCCCTGCCATCTTGTTCTGGCAGTATTTTGTTGGGAAGAGGACTGTGCCTCCTGATGAATGTTTCATCCAGTTTCTAAGTGAACCTATCATCACTTTTGGCACTGCCATAGCTGCCTTTTATTTGCCAGTCACCATTATGAGTATTTTGTACTGGAGGATTTACAAGGAGACTGAGAAACGCACCAAAGAGTTAGCGGGACTACAGGCTTCAGGCAGTGAGGCAGAGACAGCACGCTTTGTACACCAGACTGGCAGCTCCCGGAGCTGCAGCAGCTATGAGCTGCAACGGCAGAGCACAAAGCGCTCCAGCCGTAAGAAGTACAGGCGCTGCCACTTTTGGCTCACAATGAAGAGCTGGGAACCCAATACAGACCAGGGGGATCAAGAGCACAGCAGCAGTGACAGCTGGAACAACAATGATGCTGCTGCCTCCCTTGAAAATTCAGCCTCATCTGATGAAGAGGACATCACAGCAGAGACCAGAGCTATCTATTCAATCGTGCTGAAGCTTCCTGGTCACAGTGCCATCCTCAATTCCACAAAGTTGCCCTCCTCGGAAGATCTGAATGAGTCAGCAGATGAACTGCAGAAATCCGACACGGACTCACAGGAAAAGAAACCTAAAAAACTGCAACCTCCCAGAAGTATTCAGGATGGTGGAAGTTTCCAGAAGAGTTTTTCAAAGCTTCCAATTCAGCCAGGGTCAGCAGAGACAGCTACAGCTTCTGATGGCATCTCATCAATGACCAAGACATCTGCAGCCCTGCCTTTGTCCTTCAAGGAAGCAACTCTGGCAAAAAAATTTGCTTTGAAGACCAGAAGTCAAATCACAAAGCGAAAACGAATGTCACTTATCAAAGAAAAGAAAGCAGCACAGACACTCAGTGCCATTTTGTTTGCCTTTATCATTACCTGGACTCCTTATAACATCATGGTTCTGGTGAACACCTTTTGCAACTGTGTCCCCAAAACTGTGTGGAACCTGGGGTACTGGCTTTGCTACATCAACAGCACAGTGAACCCGGTGTGCTATGCACTGTGTAACAAAATGTTCAGAAATACTTTCAAGATGTTACTGCTGTGCCAGTGTGACAAACGAAAACGACGCAAACAGCAGTATCAGCAAAGGCAGTCTGTCATTTTTCATAAGCGGATCCCTAGGGAGGCTTCATAGAATAGTATTTTTTAAACAACTGAAAAAATAATGGAGAATGGGATGGGACAGGATTAGATAGGTTTGGAAGGGATGGGGTAGGATAGGATGGGATGAGATTGGGAGGGGCTGGAATGGGACAGGACGGGATGGGGTGGGAGGGTGGTTCCAGGGTGCTGATTCAAACATTTAAACATCAGGACATGAAAGCAGCTGCCGGGCATATGTATCCTTTTAATAAATCTGGTTTAATATAAAAATGAAGTCTGCATTCAGCAAAAACTAACAAACTTCAACGTTTTTACTAAAGAATGAAAGACTTAATAAAGTTTTCGTACAAATTTGAAAGAAGCTGTATAGCAATTGTAAACCCATTACTGATCTGCCCAGCTCTTTGATTGTAATCAACTCTGGGATCTCAGGTAAGCACATCTAGCTAGCCCAACTCTTCTGTTTCCAAGGAATCCAACAGCTTTCAATTCAAGTCACATGCGGATGTAGCAAGCCAGCAAAACAGGATTATGAAATTATTTGAGACACTGTATAGGTTGCAAAATTGCTTCTTGTTGTCAAGGTAGAGCTTCCTGTCTACTTCTCTTTTGGTGTATTATTATTAATTGTACCCCTGATTCCTGGTCGCCAAATGTGCAGCTCATGTGTGCAGCTCATGTTATATATGTATGTGTGTGTGTGAGTGTGTATGTATGCAAAAAATACATTCACATCTCTAAAATACACACATACCAGGAAAGAGGTAATCTATTGGTCTAGTTTTTTCAGGGCCCCACATCACTCTTGCATGTGAGTGAAATTAAAATATATATATTAGAAAATTGTATTATAAATATTTATCTCATTGTTCACCACCTGAAATTCAGGTTCATCTCTCCAGCCAAAACAAATGGAGAGAACAAAAGCGTTGCCTGTGAGCCTGTCTATAGAGTTTTATAATGGGGCGTGTGCCCAGTGTAACCTTTGCCTTGAGCACGGTATCTCTCCCCGCATGAGATTACATCACTTTAAAGAATATGAAGGTGAAAGGAATTGATGGTCACATGCAGGGCAGAGCACGTGTTTATCTTTGTAGAGTGTGGAATAGTGAGAGCTCACATCTGAGCTATCAGTGCTCAAAGGCTCAGTGGTCAGACGGGTGCAGACATGATCAGCAGCCCCATTTCATGCTCAACCCAGGTGATCTTCAGATGTGAAAGCTGTGTGTAAAAGAAATAATCTGTTTTTGCATGTGAAGGACACTCATTTTAAAGTGTTTCTTTTCCAGAATCTCTTTTAAGTAGAAGTATACCTAATTCTGTTTATTGCCATGTTACTTGGTGTTTCAGAAAATGTGGATATTGCCATTTGTAACCTGGTAATTTTTAATAAAGAAAATTTTTAAAGGGCTTTCATATTTCTAGCTTAGACATGACCAGTATTTCCTGGCATTTGTGATGTGGTCTGCACTGAACAGTGTGATTTATAGAAGTCAGAGGTCCCCCAGGGAAAGGATTGTACTTTAAACTGTTCTAAATCTGATTTATTTACATGTTGAAAGATAATTTTGTATTGTCTTTGAACTGACCAAAACTTTTTTTATTGCTTACACTTTTTTTTTTTTGCTGAAAATAAAACAAATTTATTTTATAAAGGGGCATCAGTGTTGTGAACACAGAACTGATGTAAAAGCTGCTTTTGTATTCAGTGTGAGATGGTGTTTACAGATGATTTTGACAACAGTGGAAATATATTAAATGGTGTCTGTGTATCTGAACTATTTAATTTTGTGTTATGTTCATATGAAGAAATATTTATACATACTTCACCAAATGTTTTATTTAATGTTGATAAATATTGCTCTTCAGTCTTCAGCTGTAATGTCCTTTTAAAGTGATTCATAAAGGTCTGCTTGAGAAATGAATAGAGTATACCTAGCTTTCTTGTCACTAAAACAAATACTCTTGACATACAAATCTTTCTTTTGTATGAATTGTTTAAAATGTCTACCTAAAAGTAAGCTTGTAAATTATATTGTAAGTCTACTTCAAGTGCAAGTTTAGTTAAAAAAAAACAAAAAAGTTAAAGCTTCAGCTATATGACACGAGTGCATTTTGAGATAAAGATGCCCAGGATTGGTTTATGAGTTTAGTAGACATATAGAACTTGCAAGGCACCCACTTTACAAAGAAAATTAAATATATTTGTTTATAGAAAGAAGCATATATTTGAAATATATTCATTACTCAAGTTGACCTAACTAATGTTTTAACATTTAAATATATATCTATATCTATATCTTGCCATATTATTATCTTCTGATACTTAGAGTAGTGCTGTGCCCCTAACACACAAAATGAGAGAGAGCATGTAAGGAAGCCAGAGTTCATCAGGGGGATTTATGGTATATTAGTATTGATTTTACAATGGGAAACTTATATTTTAATGAAGTTAAGCTTCTTTGAAAGCAGCTGTCACCACTGTTTACAGAATAGGAAGAGCTAAACCCTCAGATTGTTTTAAGGTAGAAATAAACAACCTGTATTTTGATGTGTGAACAGGCTTTAAAATGTTACTACAGGCATTATAAATTGTGTACGTATACACATGTTGTAGCACAGATCAATTTTGTTATTTATTTAATGGAATATGCACTATAAAATATTAAGAATTTGTCTGTGTTGCAAGTACAGAGGGGATCAAATTAAGTTGTATCCTTTATGTATATGTGTTTGCATTAAAACCATGCACACACACAAATTGTAATTATATGCACAAGTGGATATATTATTTATGAACACAAGCGCACATGATAGCTTTCAGAAGAAGAATGATGCAAGACCCAAAGGTACAATCTAACACAGCACTACTTTTTTTTAAGTACAAATGATAGAATACTGCAATTGTTTTCAGGAAAAGTAAGATAGAAAGCGTCATTCTGAGGGCAGACAAACAGCTCAGTCCCATTAACATTCCTTACATGAAAAGCTGGCTTTTCAGAGGCCAGGCATCATTCTCATTAACTGCAATAATACAAGATTAGACTCCATATGAAGAGGATCAGAAAATGAGAGGAGATAGCCAGACAGGAGCCACTGGATTGTCTGAACAAAGCTTTGCGGAATAGGCCCAGTCATTGTCAGTCACTGAACAGTTATAAGACAGTGAAACTCACTGTAATAATTTGGCTTTCCCAATGCAAAAGTGTATGACAGTTTATTGCTTCTGAACCAAAAAATTGTGTGAGAAATGCCTGATCCAGAGGTCCTGGAGTAGGTGTCGAGGGGCTCCATCCTACCACAGCAGAACGCACTTCCTAGAATTTAAACTGCAGATCAGTCAATCATTGTTCACAGGATAAACGTGCAGATCTGAGCAGTTCCCAGGGTCTGAAGATCTGGATCTAAATAAGCTGAACAATAAGCGGCCTCCAGAGATACAGCAGTTTTGTGAGAATGCCCACACCATTGTTCTGAGGCAGTTAATGACCTTCTTCAGTCATGTACAACTTTGCTTTCTTATTTTTTGGTTGTATTGATTATTATATTTCCTTACTTCTTCTGTAAGAAAATCTTAAAAACATCTTGGCTCGTCACCTTTGTGTATGTAAGAAGTGAATGAAACTCTTTAAGTGCACTCAGTTTGTCTGTATGGAATACAAACATCAAAGCAAAAGGATTTTTTGGTCTTTTTTTCCTGATCAGCACCATCAGTAAATTTGAGTATCTGGACATCATCATGCTACCACATACATAGTATGGATAGTCATGTAGTATTACGTTAAACCATTTATAAACTGCATTACACTTGCCCACTTAAGCATCTTATGCACCTCTATTCCATTTTATATTTGAGATTCCAAAATCTAATTCTCCTCCACATGGTTCCTAGGTTCTTTTCATAACATGTTTTACAAGCTTGTCTTACTCTCAGGCTTTCTTCCCTTTCGAAAGATTCCCATGCCAAGTTAAACTGCTCCAAGGGCATGTTACTAGCTCCAGCAGTGCTAATGTTGAGACTGATACTTTCTTCTTAAGGATGTATAAGACTGGTCAGAAGGAACTGAAGCAGTATCCTTTATATATATATATATATATATTCTTTTAGTCTTTTATTTATTTACCCATGCAAATACCACTGCACTTTCTTCTGGGAGCAGGTTGAAGTGGTCTGTATTACTTTTTGTTAACTAAAGCTTACGAACAGATGTGTGTTGAGTTTGACAATGGCTGTCTTTTCTGGTCCATTAACTGCACTCCTGTGATACGCAACCACTCCCAGTGGGAAGTTTAACTAAGTCATACATGACGTTCAGATTTTCAGAGAATTAAAAGTGAGTTTCTCCCTTTCTATCAGGCATAGATCACCTGTAGGCTGTCAACTTCACTATTTCTATAGACATAGAGAGCAAAATACTAGATTTTGCAATTCTGTTAATTGGGCATTTTTGCATTTCATCTTTTAGCATGAGCATGCATAGGATAACTAATTCAGTCATGCCATTTGTTGGAAACAAATTGATATGAATAGGATGTTTAGAGCTGCACATTTTTGGTTCTATTTCATACCCTTTGGCACTACAATTTTACACCCTGTGTATTGGCTCCATCAGCACAGTATTTGATGTCACTGATAGATCTTTACAGTCCTAGCTGGCAAACTTATTAACTGGTATTCAGGACATTGTCTACTTTTCACCACCCCTGCTGCATTTGAAATACATATTATATTACAATATAGATTATTTTTTTACTTTTTTTTTTTTCTCTTAAAGAAAGATTGCTGTAGTTATTTACAGATGCATTCCAATATGTGCTTGCAGATGTTTGGATTAATTTTAAATACTAAAATGATCAGAGAGTTTCAGTTAACCCAACAGGGATAATATAATGGAAGGAGTACAAATAACACAGTAAAGCAATTAGGAAATTGCTATTTATTTAATGGCTTATTCAGGTGTATATCATGTAGCATGTAGATTGTACCTAAACATCTATATGCAGTCTGTATATGTCAGAAGAATAACCTAAGTATGACATTGTGCTGTGTAGCCACATACAGAGAGATGCACATACATCTAAAACAATGTACATGGAAGTAGTTGCAAAATTATGTTGAATGGAGGGTCATAGTAAATATTACCTTTGATGCCTTATCAGTTGTACCTGGACAGTTTGGGTCAGCTCTGCTTAGCTGAAAGAAATGCTTCAACATCTTAGTGCCTATTTTTCAAAAAGCGTTATGTCTATTTCTGAGCATGCTGTTTTCTGTGTGTTGTTCTGGTTCTTTGGACATTACCCAAAATTTAGAAATGCATGACCAGATTTCACACACTGAGTTATTGCATCAGTACTCCACTAGGTTCAACACCATTAGTTTAATTAAATCACTCTGGCTTTGCCAAATATGAAAATAAGGGAAGGCCTCTATTTCTAAAAGTGGATTCTGAGATCTCATAAGAGAAATAGGAATCCCAATCTTCATCATTCATGTAAACATAATTGACTGATTCTCATCAGAGTGATGAGGAGTGAGCCTTCATTAATTTGCAGTTAATTATTTCACTTTGAGCATGATTGTCATTGTGACACAGAGCGGTCAACACCATGAGAATAAAGGTTGTAGGTCAGTTTACTTTGAACCCTGCACTGTGTGGATATATCATAAGAAAGAGACGTGCAGTATTACCTGATATTCAGTATGTTTTTTTTCCATTCATCATTTTTACTTTTCAAATGGATTCAGTCCCCTCTAGCTATACATACCTATTCAACACCCTCTTCCATCAGTATAGAAGTATCCCATTTATAGTACCTGCAAAATATTACAGATTTAGCTAGAATGAAGGAAATTCTTTCCTGTGTTGGTTTGAATTTTTTCCTTTTTCTTCTTTTCTTCTTCTTTTATTTATTTATTTTTTTTTCCTCCAGAATGAGAGGGCATGAATAGGCATAGAGAATTTTGAAGAGTTTTATTTTGGATTTCAAAACTGAGTATTTAATATCTGAAATTCTTGTTTGTACAGTACTCAAAACTATATTTCAGAATTTCACTGAAAAGAAGAAATGTTGTGTTGTCCGATTAAAAAATTAGGAAGGCTTTTCATGGTTTTTTTTGCTGCATTAGAAAAAACAAACATAGGAATAGAGGGAAAGTATAGATGGATCAGACTCATGTCAGCATTTCCAGATTTCCACTAAAAAGAAACAAAGTTGTTTGAATTTCACAAGCAAGCAAGCCACATTTTTGCATTTATCCAATGATAAAATGAAATTTTATTGGATAATTCATCATAGCCAGAAAATATCACTTTGATATGAAACTTTGTTCCTCAGACTCCTTCTCTTACCTATCCTTCCCTTCCCTCTTTTTTCTTCCATCCTTTCCTGGATTTCTTTTCACATAAACATAGTGAACCAAGCTGAAAAAGCAAAAAATCAGAAATACATTCAATTTGTCCATCTTGTATCTCCATTTATAGTGCTTATTTTACAACTGGTCCTTATTAGCACAAAACCTTTCTACTGTGGATGTATCTCTGAGTAAATATTTGGCTCCTTTGGCACTGATTCAAAATCAGTGTGGTTTCTTGGCCATAGGTTAAGAACAGACTTTGTTTTGTCTGCTGCTGGACCTGCACACTTTACTGAATGTGATAGAAGGTCCTTCCAGGCTTATTTTCAAAATAGTATAGCTCCATAATTAGTTGCACATTTCTCCACAGTCGTTGGTACTTTCTGAGCAGACTTAAGCTCATGCATTTTGCCTATTGCTATGAGGCAGGAATTATCTGTATGAGGGACTACTACACTGTTGAATGCAAGAGAAATTTAAATAAGCACTGGTGTCATTTTTGTACTCTATACAATGCATATTGACTGGCAGCTGCTGTTATTAGAGGCGAAATATGGAACAGAAGAATGTATTCATCACTCAGTGGCAAGAGGCACAAGGAGAGATCATTGGAATCAGTGTGCACAGTGCATGAATGCACCTGTTTAGAAGTTAAAAGTTAAAAAAGTATGAACTATTATTATTCACTGCTTTCTGAATGATGCTTTGCAGGTGTAGGCTGTTGAAGTTGTACATGTTCAGTGACAAAGGTGCAGTTTTTCTATATAACTTTTGTTTCCAGGATTCATGCCTTTCTTCCATTCTAAAGGCCTGGAGAGGTCATGGGATTTTGTCCAGCTTGAAGCTGGAAGCAAGCTCCTGCCATTTGCATCCTCCCAGGGAAGGGCGTGGGCCACGGAAGCCAAGACATAGGCTTCCTGCTACTGCTTGGAGATACTGTGTATTTTTGTGATACAAGTAAAGATAACATCACAGGAGTCTGATGAACATACACTATGTGTTTCCTGATGTGTTTTTCTGTTCCTATTAGTTGAAAGGTTTCTGTGCCGGTTTTCTGATGATGGATCAAAACAAGTTCCAGAAACCTTATTCAAATATGTGTTTTTAAGGCTCAAATATTTTTAATACATTTACATTTTACTATTTCTTTCTCGTTTTGAAATATAGGAGCAGATTTTATGCAGTAATTGAGCACCTCAGAAACCTCTTTCATATAAAGGGATGATCTGCAGTTTTACTTCTTATCACACCCTGCTTTTCTTCTGCCAAAACTGGTGGAGATGATCTTAAGTGGAAGCAGATAAAATAATTAGGAAGCAGTAGAAGAAAGACTTCCACCTTCTTCTGTATAAATAAGCAGTGCATGAATAGTCACGCCAAGCCTGGTATCTACTTTTCAAGTTGTAACTATCCATTCAGGTACCATACAAAATAAGAGTGGTAGTTAAATTGCTGGCAAAATTGCAGGGGTTGTATTGCATAACAATTCACCTGGTGACTAATTAAACTTCTGTGTCCAGGTAAACTGTCAGAAAGAATCACTGGTCATAACTGATGGCATCTTGCAAATTGTTAGCACATGAATGGGAAGAGTAGAGGTGGATAATAACAGAAAGAGACTGCTTTGCATTTGTATTCCTCTTCAGCAGTGTTTTGGAGTAACCTTCCCTCCTTTAGTCAGCAAATACGAAGAGTAGATACTGCAGAACAGACTCAAATGCTGCTGTAGGCATTCTGCCCTCTGTGGTCACTGCAGCCCTGAGGGCAGAGTACATGGCTGTGTGGTTGCAGGCAGAGTAATGCATCAGGCCTGTTCTGGAGCCCTCTGAGCCTCCTCGTTTCTCCTCTAACCAAATAGGTATCAGCCCAAATGCGCTGCACAAACTTGGTGCCCACTGAACTCCCATTGTGCAGCATTGTGCTCTTAAGAGATTTTGTACTGCCAAGCTGCTTTAACATCCTTATTTATTTATATATTCGTATTTTTTTTCATTCCTCCATATAAAGCTAATCAGGTGGCACCTTCCCATGTGGAATTTTCCTTGAAAATATATTATTATTGTAATCTAAAAATGCCTTTTACCCTGTATGCCCCTGATAACGGTTGCATTAGTATAAGCTGATAAAGCCATTTCTTTCCTTGCTGCTCATGGAGTGGCTTGTTAGTTAAGATAAAAAGTAATTGATGTGATACAAAGTCATATCTGATTGTACAACACATTGTCTGCCAAGCAGTTGGTGATGTAAGCTTTACATAACCACGAGGTTTTGGATGAACTTTTGAAATATATTTCCGTGTTCTTTTTTTCTCTCTCAATCCAGCACAGGGCAGAACACAGAACAAGCAATCAAGAAAAAAAAAAAAAAAAAAGTAATAACTTTAAAGTTATTTGAGATTAAGAGTAGCAAGGGCAGTGAGTGATTTAGAAAAAGTAGAAGTTTCTGTCAAGTCCATCCTTTGGTGACACGAATTCCCCTCCGTCTGGGATAGCTCTCTGCAGGAAAGTTTGTAGAAGGCAACGTGGACTGCATTTGTTTGCCAGGGGATCTTTGGCTGCTATTAATTGGCTTTAAGGCACGCTCAGTTGCTCGGTGACACCGCTCCGTGCTCCCGCGGCATCCGAGCTTCCCTGCAGGGCCCGACCTCGACCGCTGCCCTCGGCTGGGCTCCGCCGTGCTCCCTGCGCTCCCGGAGCCGGCACTGCCGTGATACTGCCCCCTGCCTCTGCCCCAGTCTCACCCCGAGCTCCAGCCCGCCGCCCCGCTCTGGAGGAAGGCGGCCGTGGCTCGGCTCTGCCCCGCGCCCTCTGCCGGCTCCATCCTCCATCTGTCGCCCGACAGCTGAGCCCCGGCTCCCCGCAACACTCCTAGACTCAGCGAGAACAGCACTGCCCGTTATTTCCATGAGCATCAGAGAAAAATGGAAACGAGGAATTGCTTATCGCTGGCTCATTTTTCAGTTCTTTCTTCCCTTTGAAATGATGTATGTATAACGCTTGTCTGTTTGGAGGAAGGGTAGTTTACTGATGCAACATTTTAATGTATTCAGAGAAGAGAAAATTCAGTCATAAAGAGACATCGTGGATCTTTTTTCATCTAATACCCGGCCTCTTCTCCCAGATACCAGTGATCAGACGAGAGGTAACGGACTCAAACTAATGCCAGGGGAGGGTCAGGCTGAGTGTTAGGGAACATTTATTCTCAGAAAGAGCAGTGAGGCAGTGGCACAGGTTGCCCAGGGAGGTGGTGGGGTCACTATTCCTGGAGGTGTTCTAGTAATGTGTGGATGTGGCACAGGGGAACATGGTTAGTGGGCATGGTGGGGGTGGACTGCTGGTTGGACAAGGTGATCTTATTGGCCTTTTCCAATCTTAATGGTTCTGTGGTTCTGTGAGTCTAAGACTCATCTCTGGTTGTACCAGTGTCTTCCTACACTTCTGACAACCGAGCAGTTTTCTCCTACACCAATTTGTGTAGATCTCCTCTGTCTGTTTCCTCAAAAAATGATTTCTGTATAAGAGAGTTTTTTCCTTTTGATGGAGAACAGAATCTGTTGGACAAGCTTTGTATTAACCACACTACCTTAGGTATCAGGAAGCTGCAGTATGAGCTTTCTACACCTTACTGTATGGCTTGAATTGGACCCTCAGCATTGTGAATTATTCACACACTTGCAGGCAAGAGGATTTGTCAAGTGTTTTTAATCTTCATAACATTTAGAAATCAAGTGCACATAACTGAGCTGTTTAAAATACCAGTCCAAAATCCACCCTATTACTTTAAAGTACCATATCAAAAGTATTTTCCCATTAGTTGTGGAAGCAAATATCTCGGTGCATAGTCAAGACCAGATATATAACCTATAATGAGATCTAACACAAAACAGGTATTTTTCACATATTTCATTACATAATATGACCTAATTTATCCTGACTGAACAGACCTAGTCTGGCCCAATGCTGTTGTTAATCATACTTCAGAATTCTCATTAGAATCAAGGGAAATTCTAGCAAGAGGATGTAAATCACTCTTAACTTATAGGGCAGATAAATAATGCTTTGGTTTTGTATTTCTTGTTAATGAATGTAATCAAATTACATAAAATATAAACACTCAAAGCCTGTTCTGTGCCCTCAGGGAATCCCTTTCACCCTCCCAGTGCAGTAAATCTGCATATAGCAGGATATGTTCCATTAATACAGTTATAAAATATATGGGTGTATGCGATTAACAGCTTAAAAAAAAAAAAAACAAAAATCATACTGTAAATTATGTGATTGAGTGAAATTGTATGTATATTTTTCAAGTCTTCAGAATAGTTGAAGTTTTAACTTATTTCAAATTTTTAAGTTGAAATCTATTCATATTTGGAAATTTTGTACAACCTTGTAAAGTTAAATACTATGTCATTGTAATTTATTTTTGTTGTCATTTATTGACACATGTTCATTTATATATGAAGTGTACTGTTTATCAATTGCTTCTAAGGCAGCAATAAAAACATGAAAGTTGTTC
This sequence comes from Lagopus muta, assembly GCF_023343835.1. NCBI lineage: Eukaryota > Metazoa > Chordata > Aves > Galliformes > Phasianidae > Lagopus > Lagopus muta. The sequence continues at coordinate 73,996,684 of NC_064434.1, forward strand.
TCATTTTTCTGTCACAGCTGTCATTTATCTCAAGCAGATTTTTTGACTGTACATTGATGCATTCAGTCTATTTCCTCAGAAAAAGCAGACGATATTCTACTGAGTTTTAACTGTCTCTCTCTAGGATAAATTAATGCAAGGATAATTCTTGCCTGTTCAGCTATAAAGAATCCCTAAGAAGAGATTACCATTTTGTAGAATCATAGAACAGTTTGAGTTGGAAGGAACCTTATAGATCATCTAGTGCCACTCACTCCTGCCACAGGCAGGGTTGCTACCCACTAGATCAGTCTGGAAGAGGGAGAACAGTTTCCAGTACACTGGATACACAAGATACCATCATCTACAGATTTTAAAGTGTCATATCTAAAACCACTGTAAAACAAAAGGCACGTGAGCAATGGGCATAGACAGAGGAGCTACATAGAACACATCAATTTTTTTTCCTCTTTGCTGATCTTCTGTATGGGAACTGTTGAATCATGACCGGAACCTCTGACTGACCACCTGAGGCAAGCAGTGAGTCAGCCATGGGAGCACAGGTGGAGGTAATTCACCTGTGCTACTGGAAGGGCTGGAGCCTGGCTCCACCTCTCCTAGATCCCATTTAAGTGCTGACTGCCACTAAGGAAGTATCTTTTCCTAGAGATTCTAGAGAGTCCTTGTGGAGAATAGTGCAAGCCTATGACATTGGTGAGCATTTTCTACTTATTATCTTCTTGTTGCAGTAATCTTATTTAGCCTAATTTTCCTGTATATTTCTTAATTATAAGATCTGTATGCATTTGTATATTCATTGACTATACATCTTTTGATGATCACAGAATTATAGAATGGTCTGCTTTTGATGCAGCCCAGGATACAGCTGCCCTTGTGTGTTGTAAGCATATATTGCTGGCTCATGTCCAGCTTTCTGTCCACCAGGATCCCTAAGTCCATCTCCATAGAGTTGCTCTCAATGAGTTTTTCTCCCAGTCTGTACATGTATTTGGGATTGCCCTGACCCTAGTGCAGCACCTTGTACATGACCTGGCTGAATTTCATTAAGTTCACATGTGCCCACTTCTCAAGCTTGTCCAGATCCCTCTGGATGGCATGCCTTGTTTTATTGCATCAACTCACCACTCAGCTTAGTAACATATACAAACTTGTTGAAGGGTGTGCTCAGCCCCACTGTCTCTGTAGTTAGCAAAGATGTTGAAGAGCATCAGTCTGAAGGTGGTTACCTGGGAGGCACCTCTCATGACAAGCCTCCACCAGGACATGAGACCATTTATCGCAGCCCTCTGGCTGCAACTATTAAACAAGTCCATATTCTCTCTTCAAATCAGTATCAATTTATTTAGAGATACACATATTGTATGAGACTATATCTAAGACCTTGCACAAGTCCAGGTAAATGACATCAGTTATCCTTTGTCCACTGGTGCCATCACCCCACCCCAGAAAGTTGCCAGATTGTTCAGGCATAGTATGTCCTTGGTGAAGCCAAGCTGGCTCTCGCATGTTACCATCTTGCCTTGCACTTGCCTTAGCATAGCTTCCGGATGCATTTGCTTCACAATCTTCCCAGGCACAGAGGTGAGGCTTACTGGCCCATAGTTTCCCAGGTACGTTTCCCTTTTTTAAAAATGGGAGTGATGCTTCCATTTTTCCAGTCACCTGAGACTTCTCTCAACAGCCAGGACTTCTCATATGTGACTAAGAGTGGTTTGAAAACCACATCAGCCACTTCCTTCAGGACACTGGAATGCATGTCATTGGGCCCCATAGACTTGTATACATCCCTTCTCATGAGGCAGTCTTGGACTTGCTTGTCTCTTGCACTGGGAAAGTTTTTGCTCTCTCAGTTCACACCTAGAGGTTAAGGGATGTGAGAGTTGTGGGAATCCTGGCTGCCAGTAAAGGCTGAGAAAAAGGACGTGTTGAATACCTCAGTCTCCTCCATGTCCATTCTAAGTATACCATGTCTGTTCTGAGTATAACACTGACAGTAACAGGAGTCAGAAACAATAAATTGTGCTTTATGTTTCTGGGTGATTTCTGCAGTCAAGTGCTAGAAGAAAAACACAAAATTCTAACAAAAATAAAAAACAAACAACGAAATTAAATGGAAGACCACGACCATTGGCCACACACAATACAAAATGAGAAAAGATACAAGCTGTGGAGTGGATTTGTATAGATACCACAGAATGGATTGTTTTCTGGCTGGGTGACATTTGCTCTCTGTTTGTGTCACAAGCCTGTCTTTTATAACTAGCAAATTGCGGCTACTGACTTCTGAATTTCATAATCTAACTCTATCAGGAGGCCTAATATAACTTTTCAGTAATTACTAATTTTTGATTCTCTGAATACCACTAATGTAAAGGGGTCTGTGCTACACTCCTAATAAATATGATTCAGCCTGCTTTATTAAATAAAATGATAAGCTTTAACTTGTAACGACATTGATGCTTGTCATTTGATGGCTAAGCACATTTGTATAACATAAGAAGGAAATGTAAAAGCACAGATCCTTTTATTCAGCTAGTGAGCAGTTTCCTGATGAGGCCTTCAAAACGGGAAACTTACTTCAGCTTTATTGTGTAAGCGCTGCCATATGCTGGATTTTTCAACATTTCTGTCAGCCAGCTGATATAAACCTTCACAGCTTTTTAGTGGGCTGCTTAATGAAGCTAGACTTTGCTTTCAGTGAGTTGTTTATATCACTACTGAAACCACCTACAATGCTATGAAATAGTAAGTCAGCGGGCAAGCGTGGGAAAATGTTGGCTTAGTGAAAATAGTTCCCAGCATTTTTTGTGTTTATTGCATTCAGTTTTGGTCAAAGTCTCTAAAAAATGACACAACCAAAAAGTTCAACTGTACTTTTGGGTGCTTTTAGCAGGTTTAAAGATTTATCATCCTTGTTGAGGCCAATGTAAATGATAATTACACAAAAGCATTGGCTGGCTGTTCTATACAAAACAAACTAGATGTGATCTTGTAGAGAATGAATGTGGCTTGCCTTCAAATTACTTTAACAGTAAATACATTGTTGCTTGTGATTTACACTCTTGGGAGCCAAATATAATGCCAAAGTCAAGAATTATCCAAGAGATGAAGTAGATAATAAACTATTTAATATGATGTTTAGGATTGCAGCAAGGATTTCAGGGCTCCAATCAGTGTTGAAGAGAGTGCCAGTAACTCAGGTGAGAGTAACTTTTGTTTCTTGTTATAAATGAGTTAGTGAGGATCACTGAATCAAACAGCTTAGCTGGTACTACAGAAGATGCTGTTCAAGATGGTAATAGTCTTTTCACATGAGTTACTTGCAACTAAAATCTATAAGGATGTTCTCTGCACTGAGTACATGATGTGGTATTCGGTGATGTAGTACGTATCTGCTTATAGAAATTGAAGTTGTTTTACACATCAGCTGAGCTTCATCCAGGCTATTGCAGAATGACTCATCTAATGTCTCTGTCTAACAGAGGCCAGGTGATTCCCTTATGAAAGAGGCCTAATCAACTACAGAGACAGTTCTATTACTAGCTCAGATTAACAACTTTACTGCACATATTTCAAGTTAAAATTCAGGATTCATCTTGTCATCTGTTGTAAAGGTTGAGAAAATCACCATGTGCACAAAACAGAAGCATTTTCCTATCAGTATGTGTTCTTAGATTACATTTGCCAATATTGCATAGGCATAAATAAGCTGGCCACATTGGTAGGCAGAGCTGTGGTCTCTCTCATTCTGTTCCAGGAAAGTTCTAGTTTGGAGGCAAGGTGGCTTCAACAATATATTAATGTGCTGAAGCAAATTCCTAAACCTTGATGATGAAGTAGTTGCTTTCAAATCAGACCTTTGTTATATCTGACCAGCTCTTTCAGTTAAGGCAAAGGTGGCTCATCCAGCAGTGGCACACCCTGCAGCCCTGCTTTCCCAGCAGAAGATGGGCAGTATTGGTGCTGAGTGCAACAAACCCCAAGGGAACAGGCTACTAAAGTGCTATAGGGGAGAGTGTATATAATACTTTTAGAAATATCAGCTTATTCATGACATTCTGAGATGAGTACAAAAATAACTAAAATTATGATTGTGTTGCCTATGCCTGGAATTTCATTTACCTCCAGGTGTTCTTGATCCTAATTTATCTGTAAAAATTAATAATGCTCACACTGTACCATAGTCTGGTATTTCTCATTCTACCAAATCACCAGATCCATGTACCTCTGAACTCCTGAGAGTAATAAGAAACTGTAGTTGTGTTTGTTTTGTTTTGTTTTGTTTTGTTAAATTCAATCTTAAATCAACAGTTTGGGATATTTCATATGCATGCACATAGAACTTACAGACTTGTACAAAACTACAAACTACACTTTCAATTACATCAAGGGAATATGAATCTTATCATTTCCAAAGTTCAGACTGTAATAAGCTCTGGGGCTCTGATGTGGGACTAATTAAAAAAAAAGGATAAGACTAATTGTGATGGGGCAACCTAACCTAGTAAGAGAGGCCAGATCCTTTAATCCCATAAACACACAGATGAGCTAATTGCTGAAGCAGTAATTCTTGTGCAGAAGGTGATGGTGTTGTATGGCCTCAAAGACCAATTCAATAGGTGCCATTTTGCAGGAGTGAGGCAGCTTACCCAGAGTTTGGGTGATAGAGGTGGCTGCCATCGGGAGTCCAATGAAATACACGCTGCATCACCGAGGAGTTTGTTCAGCAGGCATACAGGAAAGCAATAACAGAAAGATGTTGGTCTTCACTGGAGAGGGATAAATGTTGAAGGGATAAGAAGGGTTTCATGGTGAGAAATATACTGGGAAAATTATCTTGGAGATCCTGTTTAGAACTGCCCACTGCTCAGTGAATTGCTACTGGGAAAACAAAACAAACAAACAAAAAAGAAAGAAACAGGAAATTAAAGGACATACAGAGAAGTACAGAGCTGAGCAGTTCTGACAAAAAAAGGCAGCACTGAGTGTCTTGGGTTTCTGGGCTTGAAAGAAAGCTATTGGTCTCAATAACAGCTTCAATCTGCAGAAGTGCACAGCAAAGGCAAAGTCATCAGTACTGTGACCTGTTGGGAAAAAAAGATAGCAAGGAAATATAAATACTGAATTTATACAGTGAAGGTGAAAGGCTGCTTTTAAAATGCTCTGTCTCATTAACTATTTCTCATATCACAGGGCAAGAGCTTTTAATTCTCCCAGGAGAAACAAAAATCACGAACTGGTTGGAATTGCTGCTTGCAGCTTTGATACCACGTAGTCAAGAGGGCAGATGAGCACATCCTCCCCCCTGAGCTTATATGTCACTCTAATCAACTCTGTTCTCTCTTTAAATATTTATTTTGAGCTTCTTAATATTCAGTAATAATGCATTCTTTGAGTTTTGGTATTGTGGATTTCTCAGCAGTACAGGGAATGAATTTTTCTATTTATTTTCTCTGATTAAGGGAGCTGTGAAGCAAAACCTAAGAGAGAAATACTGCATTTAAGTTTTAATCATATTTGGTATACTTGGAAAAAATGCTATTATGCATAAATATACATGGATATTTTTTATTCAGATGACTTGAAGCCAAAGGTACCTTTTGTCTTATATTTGTGTTTAAGTCTTCTCTCAAGGTAATATCCACCTCATTACACATGCATTATGAGAACAGATTTTTGTAACAGGTGACACTGGCTTCACCAAGAAAAAATCCAGTTTGACCAACCTAGTGGCCTCTTATGGTGGTGTCACTGCATCAATGGACAAGGGAAGAGCCACTGATGTCATCTATCTGCACTTTAGTAAGACCTTTGACATGACACTGCACAACATTCTTCTCTCCAAATTGGAAAGATACAGATTTGATGGGTGGACTGTTTGATGGATGAAGAACTGGCTTCAAGATTGAATCCAGAGAGTGGTGATCAATGGCTCAATGTATGGATAGAGATCAGTGACGAGTGGCGTCCCACAGTGGTCGGTGCAGGGACTATACTCTTTAATATCTTCATCAGTGACATTGGCAGTGGGGTCAAGTGCAAATCAAGTGCACCCTCAGCAAGTTTGCTGATGATAGTAAGCTGTGGGGTGTGGTCAACACACCAGAGGAATGGGATGCCATTCAGAGGGACCTAGATAGGCTTGACCAGTGGGCCCAGTTGAACTTCATGAGGTTCAGCAAAGCCCAGTGTAAGGTCTTGCATCTGGGTTAAGGCAACCCCCATTACCAATACAAACTAGAGGATGAAAGGACTGATTGCTGAAAAAGACTTAGGGGTACTGGTGGATGGGAAGCTGGACATGAGCCAACAGTGTGCCCTTGCAGCCCAGAAAGTCAACTCTGTCCTGGGCTGTATTAAAAGAAGTGTGACCTACATGTCAAAGGAGGTGATCCTGTCCCTCTACTTTGAACTGGTGAGGTCTCATGTGGCATGCTGCATCCAGATGTGGAGTCCTCAGTGAAGGAGAGACATGGACCTGTTGTTACATATCTAGAAAAGGGCCACAAAAATGATCCAAGGGATGGAACCTGCTCCTACAAAGGCAAGCTAAAAGAGTATGGGTTGTTCAGCTTGGAGAATAGAAGGCTCCAAGGTGAACTGATGGCAGACTTTCAGTATCTAAGGAGGAGCTACAGAAAAGAAAGAGGTAGGCTCTTTATGAGGGTCTGTGATAACAGAACAAGGCGAAATGACTTCAAGCTTAAAGAAGGTACTTTTAGATTGGATATAAGGAAAAAGTCTTTTACGATGAAAGTGTGAGGCAGTGGAACAGGTTGTCCAGAAACGTGGTTGATGCCCTGACACCAGCTGTGGTGTACATGTTCATTGCAGGGGTGTTGGAACAGATGACCTTTAAAAATCCTTTCCAACCCTAAGGATTCTACAAGTCTGCATTATATTCCTCCCTTCACAAATGTTTCTTGCATTAAAGAAATCCTTTGCTCCCTGCATCTTCAAATATTCAATCCTCATGGTTTAGGAAGCCTCAGCCCCTCTGCGTAGTAAATTATCAGACTTGTGAGGGAGGTTTTCAATTACAGAGCAGTGAGGAGAGCTCAAGCTGCAGGACATCCTTCAAGGTTTCAGCGCTGCTTGTGACTCAGCAGTCTGATCATAAGTGAGGTGGCTGGCTGCAACTTGAATGACTTATTATTTTCCAGATCTAAACTTGAGGGCATAAAACTGAACTTCTAATACATTTCTTATCTTTTAAAGCTGTTTGTGACATTAAACTATTTGACTAGGGCAGAAAACTACTTTTCATGTATGGAGAAAAAACATGACTTCCTTTTACTCTGAAAGAGGGATTTTAATTTTTTATTATTATTCAGAGTATGCATGTTGTAGCCATAACAACAGTTCAGCACCTAGAAGTGCGGAGATCCAACAACATGCCAGAGATTCTTTAAGAGGAGAAAAGACTGTTTTAAGATTTTCAAGTCACAAAATCATAGTCCCTTACTGGCTGTTTTACTTCGTTATTTTTAATCCAAGTGAGCTAAGGTGATCTACTCGGCAAGGACAGGGGATGATTTTGTTTTTGTTGTTGGTTTGTTTGTTTTAAATGAAAGTATAACACTTGATTCCTGTCTGCACTTCCCTTTCTAAGACTTTCACTTTATATAGAACTACAGCTTTCGATTTCTTGAACTATACAAACAATAAAAAATAACGTGAGTATCTTTGCAGTAATTTCAATGCAAAGGAAGAAAATAAGGAAGGGAGGTCAGCTGATTTATTGATCTCTGCCTCTGGCTCCTGGATTCTGGTCCTCCCCAGCTGTTGTGCAGGACTGGGACTGAGGGCACCCACCAAATTCAGAAAGAGTTTTCTCCTCGTCTCTAAGTTATCAGACCAGTACATATCCCTTATACTCAGGTTAATAATGCAGGGAGCATGTTAAAGGCTAATAGGATTTCCGTTTCATCTCCACGTATCAATATGAAGTGCCAATCTGTCAGAATGATGGGGGGAAGCTTTGGTTTCCCACAAAATCCCTATCTGATTGCTATGCTATATGAGGTCTTTCCCAGGAAGGAATCAGTTGGCTGATTTGATTGCAAATTATGCTGAAATCCTACAGCATAGGCCCTATATTGTACAGGGATGTGCATTCTTCATCTTTTTCCTTTAAGCAAGCCTACAAACAGAGCTGGCAGGAGAAGACTCAATAGCATAGACTTAATTTAACTCTGACATTGAAAGTGCTTTTGTTTTGTGTGTGAAATGTAGGTACAACCATGGATTGTGCTTATTTTTAATGGAATTAACCCTACAGTTCACAGAGGATGGAAGTCTCAGCCTGTTAAACTGTGGCAAATGTTCCAGGCAGTTTGTCATCTCTGTGCCCAAGCACGAACTGTGCAGAAGAAATTTCAGGGTCTTCTGTTCCTGCTTCACGCAGCACCTTAACTGTGGCACAGAATAAATGTAGGCAGGTGTGCTCCTACTGAGGCAAACTCTGAGGAGGGTTAACTTTTTATTGTATTTGCGTGGCCTCTGCATATTGTAGCATATTATGTTTTTCCAGAAATGTTGTTTTCCCTGTCTTAGATTGCTGCAAAGATGCTCAGAGTGCAAAAGGACCCTCCAGGAACTGGTAATTAGCAGAGACTGAATAGGAGACTGAACTAGAAAGTCTCTAAAGTGCTATACAGATGAAAAAAAAGGCATCATTTCTGAAGTATTTCAGTAAACTGTGTCTCTCTGTCATGTGTTTAGAAACAGAAAGAAATTATTACATTTATCAATATGTCAAAACTCAGTACTTGCAGTAATAGTACTGATAGTTTATTTTCTGTCTGATATTTGTGTCTAAGCACTTTCTATTCCAAGTAAACTACAAAATGTCAGAAATAAATTAACTTCTGTTTTGATGATTTTAACATGGAAGTAGACTTTAAGAAAGGTAACTTGTCTTAAATACAGTAAATTCTTCAAGGTGCTGGGTACACATAAATCAATTTGCAGCCAACCCTGAAATCTACCTATCCTTTATTATTTAGTAGATGATTCTCTACCTGCAAGACAACAGTGCCATCCACTGATTTATGTATGTTCTTACATAGACATTTAAGATGTTTTTGAGGATCCCTCTATCTTGCTTAAGATAAGAGAATCCTTTAAATCAAACCAATAAATTGAAAAGTAATAGTGCTAAGTCTATTTCATAGGCTGCTAGGGTTTTTTAATTGATTTGATTTTCACATCTAGAGAGGGCTTTTCTGCTTTTGCAGGAAGATGACTTCTCTAGTATTTAGACAACTTCTCATCCCCACCTGCCAAAAACTCCAATGTCATACAAAAATCTGAAGACCAATAGAAGTGAAGATCTTGGTTATAAAATACTAACTCTACTCCATTTGTCAAAGACCTAACTTTCTCTCTTTCTCTCTCTTTCTATCCATCTGGGATATAAAATCCACTTCTACTCTACAAGTTTATGGCCATTCATCTATTTTTCTTAATGGAAGCTGAGAGGTAGGAGAAATTATTTTTCTTTTAAACCTTTAACATTAGTTTTTTTTCAAATTGTGTTCTGTCACTATAAATGTTTGGAATAGATCCACTATAAATGGATCTATGGAAAAAGAAAACTTCTCAGCTCTCTGAAGAAATGAGAAGCCATATTTTAAGAATCACAAAGCTATTCAAGCTACATTTGCATAGTTAAAGGGAGATTAACCACTGTGCTACTGTTTTTCAGCAGTGCAGTGAGGAACTCAAGCCTGTGCAGAAGGGGCCACATCAAACTGTGCTGCTACTGCTGCAGATTTTACATGCGTATTTATTGCTCTTACTCACCTGTGGCTGCAAGGTAAGTTACTTTTTACACTTACTTCCATACAGCATTGTCACCAGCAGAGTTCTTCTTTCTCCAGCTGATTAGGTTCATAATAACTGCTGTTCTCAGGAATCACTTCTTAGAATCACAGAACGGCCTGGGTTGAAAAGGACCACAATGGTTATCTAGTTTCAATCCCCCTGCTATGTGCAGAGTCACCAACCACCAGACCAGGCTGCCCAGAGCCACATCCAGCCTGGCCTTGAATGCCTCCAGGGATGGGGCATCCACAGCCTCCTTGGGCAACCTGTTCCAGTGCGTCACCACCCTCTGAGTGAAAAACCTCCTCCCAATATCTAACCTAAATCTCCTTTGTCTCAGTTTAAAACCATTCCCCCTTGTCCTTTCATTATCCATCCCTGTAAACAGTCATTCTCCCTCCTGTTTATAGGCCCCTTTAAAATATTGGAAGGCCACAGTGAGGTGTCCCCAGAGCCTTCTCTTCTCCAAGTTTAATTTAAGATATAGCCTTGCAAATATTTTGTATTAGAAGTTTCCACATCATTTCACTGAAATTCCTGAGACAATTTTAGAGTTGAACTTTCAGACTTCGGCATGTACCAAAATATTTGCTAGCTTAAGCTACAACTGTGGTTACATCAGTCTTGGATTGTAACAGTAAATTAAAATATAAATTACCCATTTTAAACAGAGATGACAAGGTAATTTTACAATAAAGTTTACTATTAGTCTGGTAAGTTTATATGGCATTCAGATGATGTTTCATATGCCATAGTAATAAATCAGAGACATCTACATTTGAAAGAAAATGGTTAGAATTTTGAAATATTAAAAAAAAAAAATAATGTTGGCATACTACTGGCAGGAGAGGGGAAAGAATAAAAGGAAAAACAATAAACCAAGCAAAACACTCCCCTGTCGATGTACCTAAAGAAGTAGTGGTTTTACTTGTAAAGCGATTTCTCTCCAAAACTCAGGAACAACAAGTAGGTGGCACTGCATGATCATTTAAGACTTCAGGGCAGGCAGTAGAGGCAGGATGGAAGCAGAAAGTGTTTTGAGAAAGTACAGCAATCCATCAAAGTAGTTTTTGTTAAAGTTCAGAGTATAAGGATGATTATACTTTCCTCTTTAAAATTATATCTACTCTTTTACTGTGAATTAAATACATACTAGCTGAGTATCTGTGCCTATAGATCTATATATGTCCACAAAGTTGTAATCAACCCAATTAAAACACAAGTGGATATATATGATGGTATCTATTCCTAAATGCTGCTCTCTGTATACGTAAAAGCCAGAAGGTAACTTTTCAATCAAGTGGTTCTTCATCATGATTTTCAGATCAGTGTTCTTGATGTGTAACTGTGTGTTGTGATGTGTTATTAACATAAAAGGAGAAAAGAGGACTTATAACAGAGCTGTGCTTAGGACTGTTCATCCATCGTTTTCTTCATAGATTGAACAGGAGGGGTCAGCACCATTGCAATCTTTTCCACTTTAAGCAAATACATAAATTCTATTTCATCCTCCTGCACTACTCTGGAAACTTTCCAGGCTTCCCTTTTTAAAGCATGCACCTGAGAAACACAATATCTGAACCTCTGCTGCACAGATTACTCCATTTTCCAAAGCCTGCAATGCAGTGTTCACAAATACCCCTATAAGCAGGAGCAGGAGAGTGAGTTTGGCCTTCCCAGTGATATTCCACTCCGCAGCAAGTGGCCATCTCTTGTGTTGGCCTCTCTTCTGCTTGGCCAGCTGGTCTACTGTCCTGTCCTCACCTGCTGGGATCTTGTCTGGTGTCCTAGATCTTTAAACTGCCTATACTGTGCAGAGCTTGGTTGTAATACCAGTCTTGACCTGTCTGAACAGACGGACAGGCTCTCCAGCTAGAAAGTGGCCCTGGGGGCAGAGAACCTGATATGCTGAATCCTTAGTGCATGGGTTTGCCCATTTCAGAAAGTAGGAGCCATTCAGATCTAATCTCACTTAGTTGATTGGATTACATAGGAAGGTTATGTTCTGTGTTTAAAAACAAGGAGTTATCAGGAACCCTCATTTCTTCACAGAAAGTAAACTGGTCTCCCTGAAACACACTGCTGGGGCTTCTAGGCATCTATCTGGACCATTGGCCTCAAGGAATACGATGTTTTTTGGCCTAGCATAAAATGCTTTTGTTTCACCAATGCTTATTTTAATACATTGCTGTCTTTCAGTTATAAGAATACTAATATACTTTGGCCTATGTTATTTATTTCTTCTCTGCTGTAACAGATTATAATTTCTTTCACAACTTTTTTTTTTTATTCCGTCAAACCAAATGACAGATGAAAATGCTGTAACTCCTCAACAGTCCCACCGCCACATTTGGTTTTATAGTTCATGTGAATGCCTGGCTAAGATTTTATATTACTGTTTTAACAGAAAAAACAACCTAACAGATACAAACAAAAATACCTTTTGAAAGCAAGAGCCAGGAAGTTTAAGAACAAATAACTAGAGACTAGGGAAATAAGGTATACAAAAGGTATTAAAAAAAAAAAAAGGTTAAAAAAAAAAAAAAAGAGAGAGATCAGAGCCTGGGAAAGTAAAACATGGGAATGGGAAGATAAATATGGTGATGATAAAAGCTGCAGCACTGACAGCTTGTGTGGGCTTAGTGATATGCTTGTGATGTTTACCTTAATGCTCCACTTTGTGGAGCTGGTTATATGAAGTTTCATATCTGCATGATGTAGTGGAGAAAATCTGGACTCAAAATCTGGTAAACCTGAATATGGAATATCAGAAAAGGCATATCTGAATAAAAATAAAAATTATCATTCTCCCATATATTATAGTAGCCATTCTAAGGAAATTACAATTTTTGATGTATTTATTTATATGCAGAAGGAAAAAAAAGGTAGCTAAACAGTCAATCAGGCCTGCATACATGTGATTGTTCGTAAGCGCTGTCCTGCTGACATCACTGGAAATACTCATGAGGACATTGATTCCCAATTTCAGCATTAAATTTTTAATTTGGTATATAAGCCTAGCTCTCCTTCATTGGTTTTTCTATCAATAAACATGAATGAGAGTCCAGGCCTGGGGACTGTTTATTTTCCTGAGATTCTATTTTGCTAATCAGACTCTACATAAAAGCCTAACAAATGTGTGTGAAAACAAAACAAAACATTAGTTTTATGAGCATAAATGCACAAACCTTCACAAACATTTTCACAACTCAATTATAGCTGCCTCCTGATGAAAGTGTAGCTGACAAAGTCATGACAGCAGTATGCAACCCACAGCCTTTATTTCAGCTCAAAACCATCTGCGTGCTTGCCATTTTACATATGTTTAAACTGTTCTTGATTCAAAGATAAGCCCAGGAGTTGGCATACAGCCCCACACTGGGACCATCACCCTTATTCCTATGCAAAAATTAAATAGCTTGTAATTATCTCTGTTAATGATAGGAAAACAGAATTCATGCACTGGGGGAAAGCCTGCCATTCATTATACTGCACTTTGGAACATGGTAAAATTTCAAAAACTGAATTTAGGAATAACAGGATGTTTTATGGCATTTCTGTTGATTGAAGTGAAACATTTGTCAGTGCCAGAAAAAGAATTATATTCTTGGTGATTAATGTCAATTAACGCTCCAATTAGCGTGCACTGTCACAGGTGCCTCCTGGCTTCATTACTCTGCCAGCTTTATCCTGTCCCTCCTGTGGCTGCAATACAGCTCCAGCACTTGACTGGGCCAGGCTACCAGCAGATGAAGGTGAAAATTTTTTTCTACATGAGGAAAACTGCTGTTGCTTGTTAGTGTTAACTCCAAAAGACCTAGGATTGTGCTGGCTGGTTCTCCAGCCCGTAGCAGCTGGCTGTGGCTCATGAAGGAGCCTTTACTGCAGCCTGGAGAAAAGGAGCATATGTAGCTCAGGTGTGAAGCTGCTCAGGGTTAGGACATAGGTGTCACAGACTACACACACCTGTGAGGACATTTGTGTCTGCTGATGGCTTTCACTTCTCAGAGAAGATAGACATCCAGGCAGAGCACTCTAAGGCTGAAACTTTATCAGATTAGTTCCTCATGATGAAATCCATAGGGAAAGATAACTATCCCTCTACATTTGGAATTGCAGTTTTTAAAGGAAAATCTGAATAGCATCACTTCTCTGTGTCTTATTTCTCTAATATTTACCAGTCAGTTCTGAATTGTTATCTGTTTGACAGTGTGGTCTGGTACATACACGGTCTGGAAAGAAAGAGAAAAATCTTCCTTTTTCCTCTTGTAAAGGAGTATTATCCAAATGGTTCTTGGCAGCTGATGATAAGAGCACAGCCTGTAATACATTTCTCCAATTAATCTTAGGCAAAAAGCCAGATGTTACTGCTATTCAGTTTTCCAAGCCTATAGGAGTGCTTGGACTGTTTTTTTTCCTCCTTTGTTTCTTACCACTACAGAGGTGGAGAGAGTCAGCATTAACCTAAGTTTTACTGTAAGTATTTGCTCAGATACAAGGTAAAATGGAAACAACGTCCTCTTCACTGACTCTTTTGAAGGTAAGACTTTTGCCATTTTAATAAATTCTTCAGATTTCTAATGCATATTGTCTTAGGAAAAATATGTTTGCATATTCATTTAAATATTAATTGTTTTTGGTTTTTTTTGGTTTTTTTTTTCATGAGCCACTCTAACTTGTAATAGAGACAATGCTGGCTAAAACTGAATTATATTTACTCCAGAAAAATTCTTGCAAGAAACTTTCTGCAAAGAAAAACAATAGATATTTTTCAACCTCATTTTTAATACAGCTAATGTTTTACATCTTCAGGGCAGGAACCTTTAAACTGTAAGCAAAATGTAACTTCTTTTATCTCAAATAAAAATACAGATAAATTATTGTGTTTAGGAATGGGGATGTTCATGGAAACGCTTCATTCATGCATCTATCTTAAAATACCCCTAAGTTGCTGAGGAGAGGCAAAAGTTCATAAAACCAGGTTATGGTGGGTTGTTTTTTGTGTTTATTTTTAATAAGAAACCATGTACTGAATGAAGAAAAAGACCTGTATAGGCAGGGAGTGGCATGAGACATACAAACTGTATGTTAAAATGATGTATATTTTCAGTAGCAAACTTCTAAGCTGGCTGGTTGTTTTGAAAAGTAATGTCAGGAAATCTACCATGGTACTTGTATCTTCAGATTTGGGCAGGATATGATTTGGTAACCAAATGTCACAGGCTATCTCTGTGGAAGGTTTTCGATCCCTCTCTTATGTGAGGAACAGTTAGAAGGAGATAATCATACCTGCAGCCAAATTTACCTCTATTTTTCCTTAAACAGACGTGAAGTACTGTCTGTGAACCAAGTAGGAATCCCAAAACAGGGATACAGCTCTGATAGCAGTGACAGGCTTCACCTCAGAACGGTGGTCATCAGTGACACAGGCACAGACCTGGGGCTAGAGGCCATTCTACCACCTCATGGCTATCGGCTTCTGGACAGGTTCTCCTCCTGCTTGTACTTCCACTTTTGTAAAAGGGACAAAAGTGATTACAGTGAGATTGCTGGCTGTTGCTTACAAGACCTTCTTAAAGAGCTTCTTAAATTACCAAGAAAATGCTCTGAAAAAAAACCAACAGATGTTCAAATTCATTTCCAGCTTGAACCATGAGACTTTCCAAGTACTTGCAATTGTTGGAGAACAGTTCACTGGTTTCCTACAAAGTTAGCATCGTTATTTTCTTAATGATGGTTTTGTTTTTTCTTTATATGTTCACTGACTGTCTTACTACACAGACTCCTATATTTCAGAGGCTACATGATGGACATGCTAAGTCTGGGACTATATTCACTGAGATGTACTTCACTTTTGAAGGAAAGTAGTGTAAATCCTATAAACTAGGGTTCTGATTCTCCTCAGGCCTGCAGGTGTAAGAGTGTCTATAAGCTGCTTTTTCCTGCAGCCAAGAGGAACTAGTGAAGCAGCGAAGTTGCTGTCACCAAAGGCAACTTTTCCTAGTAGTATAGTGTTATGAAAAACATGTTTCTTACTATTTCTGTTTCTCCTGTCTGATGGAATACATTTTTATTTTAAAGGTAAATGCATAACCTTTCAATAGTGCCTCTCTAAAAAACTGTAGGATTTTTCCATGAACTCTATCTAGATCTCTAAAATGTAGAATGTGATTTAAAGGCCAAGATGATAATCTAATTGCTTTCTGACTTTCTCTGTCTGTACAATGTGTGCTACCTATGTACAAGATGCCATAAAATGTAATAACATCCATTCAGTGTTCTGAGAAGGTTTTATATCACCTAAAAAAAACCACTTATGCACAATTCCCATCTTAACTTACACTACACAGAGTTCTGTGGAAGCTCTGATGAAGCAGTATGTGAAGCAAGATTTTGGTAAGTGAGAGTTTGAAATAATGATCAGAAAGTAAAATGAATCTAAAAGCTGAAGAAAAAAGTAAGATATATTGCTTAATTTTCCTTGGGTTTTGGTGCCAGATAGATGACCCGCCTGACTAAAAGTCCACAAAGCAAAAAAGCATATTAAGACAGTTATTTTTTCTCTCCACGTAAGGATGAGATGCATTTGTCAGCAGTAATAATGGAAGTGCAAGCCTTCTTGCTTTATGATTTTGTTTTCGTTCACTCACTCTAAGATAGAAGGGGAGGCACTCAATCTTATTCCATAACAAAATTTTCTAAATTATGCAAGAATTTCAGTGCTTGAATCATTCCAGATACTGGCATGTCTGGTACATGACACAGCTAGAAGAACTGAGAAATCAGATCAAATGCTATATGACAGGATTTGAAAGCAGGGAACAGATTGTTATATGCTGAACTTTCAAAGAAAATTGTACTTTTAAACATATTACCTTACATTCAAGCTATTATGTTTACTGGTTTTTAGTTTCGAATCAGTGATGTGATCTGAGGTATGTCATGTTGTGTGACTTTCTGTCCTAAAATTCTGTCTTTGTAGTGGGGGTAAGATTTAGCACATGGCTAGCAGTTGATGATTGCTTCAAATTCTAATATAACTTTTCATTTCCAGTGCATGGAGGACCAATAGCAATGCTATTAAAAGTAATTAGCTGTAGCAATCAACTTGTCTGAGAAGAAATTTTGTAATTCAGAAAAACATTCCAACTTCTTAACCTTGCAGCTTCTTCATGCTCCTATTCACAACAGCTTTTGTACATCATGAGTAACTTCCTAAGGAATAAAAATTTCTAGCTTACCTGTCCCAGTTAGCGGGGACAAAAGGCACCATTCTCATTTCATCTTTCTAGATGCCATGTAGGATAGAGAGAGGGAAACACAGTTCTTATATTTCTTCCCTAGGCATAAACTTTGCAGGGCAATCATTTTTATGCATGCTATTTCACAGAAGTTAAATGAGATCATATTTGTGTCCTCATTGCCTCATCCTGCTTCCCCCAGAAACAAACAAAATAAAACCTCCAAAAACCACTCATCTTCTCTGCCTTTTCTATCATTAGCATTTCCTAAATATCGCTGCTAAATTTTGTGACTTCATTACTTTTTTTTTTTTTTTTCCTGACAGGTAGGAATAACAAATTAAAATCCACCTTCCTCCTTTGTCTTACTAGAATTTGTGGAGACGTGTTTGTAGCAAAACACACTCATGAAGGAGGCTTTCCGTATAGGGTGTATATATACACCCTATATATAAGGATCAACCTTAACCTTCAACATAAAGATATAATGATTTGATAATTGGAAGAGAACAGATTCAGGAGCAATTAGTCTGAATTTCAGCTGCAGTTAAAGAAACTTGTGTAGTGCCAAAGATACAAATTCTGGTCATGTGTAACTTATTAAATGATTGGTGTATAGCCCAACCCCCACCTCTCGTTGAGGACCTAAACCTGCATGGTAAGTTCAGGGAATTCCACACAGTCTGATAGCTGAAGTGGAAGATGATCTGCAGACTGGTGAGCTGAAGCATATTCAAGATCTATGCTACTGCTGTGACTGTTTTACAGCCAAAATGAGCACAAATTGAAGTTTCCCTTTTAACACTTTCAAGCTTTTTTTGTAGGTTCATTCTCCTTCCTCTTTTTCATATATATATCTATATGTATATATATATATATATATATATATATATACATAACATATATATATGTTTTCTGACCCTACTGCAAGCAGGATAAGAAGTTACTGCATCTTCCTTCTTCTATCATTTAGAATTTTTAGAACTGACTTCATGAAATAATCTCAAATGTTGTCTTCATGATAACCCCACTCACCCATTCAGACGGTGATTTTTGGCTTGTTTTCTTTAGGTCAATGTCAGCCTAACTAATGTTTGCCTTTAACTGAAGTTTCTTCTTTCATGAAAAGTTTCAGCAGCCTTCGCATAAACAGTACATGGTATGTTTGTGTCTTGTTCTAATTTAGCTGCATAAATCACTCTCTTCTTCTGGGCTGTGGAACTTTTAGAGGGCTATGATGTAACTGTTCTGTCTAATTCAGTATCCTAATAACAAAGATGTAGTCATTGAGGCAGAGGAGAAAATTGGGAGCTACTTAATCTCTTTTATATCTGTTCCCTTGAGTGTGGTTTGGGCAAGAAATTTCTTGAAGTAGGGGCATCATGATGTTTTCATGGCAGAGTTTGAAGGCTGCTAGTATACTTCCTTCTATTTTTTTAATTTATTTTTTTGCTGGTTTTTGTTTTTATTTTTTAAAGGAATACTCAGTTCATTAACTGTAATCTAGTCTGAAAATTTGACAATGAAAGCATAATATTTTCTCATGCTTTCAGACCACGTGAAACAACTGATTGATCGCTCATTCTATGTAGCTTTTGAAATGTGTATAAAGGATGGTGGAAGGTCTACTTTTGCCCAGCCATTGCATATCTTTCAAGAGAATTTTAAGAGCAAATAACAAGATTTCAACTCTCTAAAACATCAGACAGATCTACAATGTGAATGCTACACTACATTGATAGGAGCTCTTACCAAAGCCCTGTCTACTGTATATTCTTGCTATTTCCGTGGAAGGCAAGCACTGTCACTATGTAGCTTATGTTCTTTCAGCCTAATGTTACTGTATCTGAAACAAATACAGAAGGACTTGATCATTAACTTAGATCTCCATTAGATTCTGAATAGAATACTCCAGCTAAAAGTTTGCTAGTAAATGCATTTGCTTCTTTAACTGTCTATACAAAACTAACCAATTTCTGCCGAAAGTTGGATTAATTAATTAATGTAAAAATATGATGCTGGTAATCTGCCCCAGATTAGGATGTCTGGCATGCTAATGAATATAGGCTTGTTTGACAGCAGATTTTTCTAGTTGTGTTAGAATGACTGCCTTGTACTACTGCATACACATCAGTTTCTGTCATCTCTGGTGTGCTGCACAGAGACTGGGTTAGTTTTTCGTTTGATCCTCTTTGGCTGGAGGTACGAGAGCTGTGAGAACCATGTTAATGGAGAAAGAGAAAGGCACTATATTACAATATTCTGCTTAGAGAATAGAGCAAAGGCTATGAGGATATAATGTGCATTCATTGCTTTAATTCATCTAAATATAGCTGGATTTGAGATTATTTATTTATTTGTTTGTTTGTTTGTATCTTACTATTTTCATATTACTGAGATACTTCTGAACAGGTCTGGTAGGCTTCATGAAGTCTTGTTTGTTTGTTCACTTCAAAAGACCACAATGCAGAAAGGAACCATCTTAGGTGGGAGGAAGTATTAAAATAATCCATGTGGCTTGAGTTTACGCAGAGAAGTCTGTCAGATGTTTGAAGCCAGTTATCTCTTATCCTGAAATGATTCAGGGACATAGCTATTCCCCTTGGGGTCAACTTCTAAGCAGGAGATATCTCCAGAGAGTGAAATGAATTGGAAAACAATGGGAGCTGAACTCTGAGTGTCTACTTTACTGTAATCCTGTGAAATGTAAACCACAAATGTTCTTTTTTTTCTTCCTAAAACATTGAAAACCTGATGGAGATCTTCAAATCTAAGAGAATAAAAACCAATTCCCCTTACAAAATTGAAAAAGGATTTAAAATAAATGCAGAGAGTGTTGGGAAATTATTGGTATTACAGGTGCCAGTCATACTTAAACATTTTTGTACTCTGGAGTTGAAATTTATCCGATTTAATTTGTCAGAGTCTGACATCTGTGTAACACCAATAAGTCAGATTTTCCTTGACTTTCACAGAAGTCCAACTTCAGTGAACTTGTAAAGACACGAAAGTCAGGCTAGAATGTTGTTTGGTTTGCTCCTCAATGTACTGTATAGCTCTGTATCACGTTACCATGAACACTTACATAATGCTTCTTCTCCTCACT
Organism: Lagopus muta; assembly: GCF_023343835.1. Classification (NCBI taxonomy): domain Eukaryota; kingdom Metazoa; phylum Chordata; class Aves; order Galliformes; family Phasianidae; genus Lagopus; species Lagopus muta. The sequence goes on from NC_064434.1 coordinate 74,016,859, forward strand.
AATAACATGCTTACCATATTTTCAGTAACTTGTGATAAGCCTGTTAAGCACCAAAAATTCTCAAAGCTTTTATGATATTTTTTAAACAACATTCCTGCAAATGTCAGTGGCTATTAACATCTGAATCAAGCTGTTCCCAGTTCATGTGACTGGAAATGGTGCCCAGAGCAAAAAAAGCCAGACATGCTGACTCTCATATAAGTGTAGTCTGTTTGGAAAAGTTACCACTGAATGGAAGTAGAAGTTGCTGATTCCACCTCAGAATACATTCTGGCAGGAAACAAGGTAAGGCTGCATGGTGACCATTTTAATATTATTATTTTTACTAGAGGTATATTTTAGAAATGGTCTGACATCTGGAGGAAAACATGTTGAGCTGCTAAATAAGGATTCTGGCTGGACACAAAGCTAACTGGCTCACACATTGCTGGCAGTATCTGAAACACTCCTGGGATTATTTTGGAATTATCTAACAGGAAAGATGGCTGAATTTGGGATTTCAACTTATAGCCACCCTGGGGAGCAGTTCTGAATGGCCTTATGTTCTTAAGAGTTTTTCCACTCTCTAAATAGGTGGAATACCATGCAGTAACCAGCTGTGCATTAAGGGTAAAGGGCACTAACAGCAATGAAAAAGGAAAGAGATGAACTGAACTCTGTGCATATGTGAATGAGACCAATTTGGTGTGTTGTGTGGGTAGCATCAAAAACAGAAAAATGTACCAGTCTGATATGACTGGACAAGAAGGAGCTGCAGACATATGCATGCTTTTCACCTCCAAAACTGTTAGTGCAGTTAAATATATTTCAGACTTAACACATTGACATATGCACATCAGAAATTGGAAGGTCTAGGAACACAGCAGAAAATATGTAACTGAATCACTAACTACTTATGAAGTTTCTATTCCAGAGCAGAAAAGATTTTTTGTTGTTATCGAAAAATAAGATAAAAAATGGATCATGCTTAGAGGCCCATTTGGGTAATCTAACTTTCACCTGACATTTAGGAATAAGGCCTTTTTAAGACCAAGCCCTGGATGGCCTATGACTGTTAAGGTGCATGTAGAGTTAAGATGCTACTTTCCAGAATTGCAGAATTGTTTAGGTTGGAAAGGACCTCTGGAGACCATCTGGTCCAAATTGAAATTTTAGTGAAGGAGTAGCATAAAGGATAGTAACTCCTCCCTAGCTTCCAGCCACCCTTACTTATTGTTAAGTGAAACTACCCAATGTCGCTTAGTTGCTCTGGGCAATGCAGAAATTAACATCTCTGGCAGCAGAGCCCTCTCCTTGTACTTCATGGTGGCTTTGAGTCCTAACAGTATAGGGAAATTTGTCGAAGCAGTGGCTACAGAATATGTCAACTGCAGTCCTTTACACTCTGTTTCTGTTCTCTTTATCTCCTACCTTACTGGCAGTGTTTGCTAATGTAGGAGAGTGGAACAGCACAACAAAGTAGCTATTTCATACTTTTGCTGTCATCACAAGAGGTTTGCTGCTTTATCAGCCCAATGATTATGTACCTATGGAAGTACAGGGTAAAGTATAGCAAGTGCCCATGAAGCACTTTCGTATAATCATAGGACTCAGAGTACCTGGTTGAATAGATGTAGTTTTAGTTTGTATATTTGTTTGTGGTGGTGGAGAATTTTTTTTCATTTCTTTCATCATGTAAGTTTTTTTTTCCTTTTCTTTCTGCATGCTTTCAGAAAAACTCATTTGACAAATAATGTCTTTACCATGTTTTCCAAACAACCTTTGCGTAGTGTCAAACACTTTGTACTCACCCCAGCTATGTTGCATGTGTATTTTGATTTCAACACAAATCTTCCAAGAAAAAATATGATGACTGTGTTAAACAAATAAACAGCAGATAATGAGGTGTTATAGCAGCTCTTGTTCAGTCTTCCAAGATCTGCAACAGATCTCCCTCGAATAGATTCTTATCATTTCTAACTGTTACAAATTTATGAGCTGTCTAGAGATGTCAGTAGGGGTATTCTTAGACAAGAAGCAATACTCTGAGCATTTAAAAATAACTAACCAAGTAGGTAGCTTAGTACATCAGACTCATTTTTTTCTATTTGGGATGATGAATGAGATAACAAAATAAACCTAGTTTCTGTGGATACTTCTTCAAGCACCAAAAATTGTCTGAAGTGTATACAAAAACTACAAACTTTTAAAGTAACTGATACCATGTAGTCCAGTCACATCTAAGTACTTGCGGAAACCAGTTGTGCTCAAGAATACAGAATAATTTAGAATCATCTTGTGATCAAGATTTTATTAAAAAATGTTTTATTTTATATATAGTATATAATATATATTTTTTTAATTAAAAAATATATTTTGAATTTCATGTAGCCATCAGAAAAAAACAAAGCCGTAATCAAAAATGCATTTTAGTAGTAGGAAAACATGGTTCTGAAATAGTATTGTAATCAATTCTAGTTATTGGAGTTCTTGTTCTTTATATGATTTCTGTTATGTATTTACATCTTAGCCATCAAAAGGCTACAAGTTAAAAATACCTTTTAAATTCAGCAGTTTTCAAAGTACCTCATACCTCACAGTAATTTTTTGCAGATAGTTTGCATATACACACCTCCTACACCACTTAATTGCATCAAACATTTTTGAATTTTGTAACATCGTAAGAATAGAATTCTTTGTTCCATCTGAAGTCAGCAGTTTTTTATGCAATCAGAACTGCAATTTTTACTGTGGCTAAGTACCCTACAATGACATCTTCCCATCTGAACACAAAGAAACACTAAGTTTCATTGTGTAGAATTAGATTTTCCCCAACTCTTAATATTACATACCGAACAACTTTCTCCACTTCATGCAGCAACTGAGGCTTTTAGTCTTTCCAATTTTAACACAGCTATTTATTTAAACTGTACAGCAGTTTACATTCACACTATTGTTTTAATCTCAATTTTAAATTATATTCTCTAAAGCTGATTTTACACATACGTATTATGCAATATTTCAAGGCACTCTTTCCTTTGCACTTATTTTCATAATAGAAGAAAATGTGGAATAAAACAACCAACAAAGAATCTGAACAGCTAATACCACATAAGAATTAAAAAGAATATTTAAGTTGACACTTCATCTTTTTGAAACATTTGCAATGCTACATCTCAATATTTGCAAGAAGAATATTTTTTTAGATCACAAACAAGGTATTCCTATTTTCTGTGCATGCCACCTTCTGAAAACAGCAGGCGTGATATTTTCACTTTTAGTCTACATCAACTAGTATCAAGGGTTCTAAAACACACTTAGAATCGACCCTAACTGCAGGATCAAGGCAGCTGTGCCAAGACATGTTTAAGTAAGTGTATAAACACAGAATACTTGACCAGTAGTGTTGACTCAAGAATTTTCTGAAATCTTCCATATAATTCAGGCTTTGGTCACTAACAAAGGCAGTGTTATTAATAAATTATTTGGGCTGATATCAATTTAGAGAACTGTAACTGCTGACAATTGTAGGAAATGAACTAAAAATATATGTTAAAATCTATATACATAGAAAGTCCAATCATTTGACTTCTATTTTTCATTAGAATATTAGATCCTGCATACTTCTATACAAAAATTTACTGAAAGCTATTTCTAATTCTTGCCTATATTATCAGCCTTGAGAAGTCTGTTTTAGTGTAATGCCATCTGATTTCTTCTCTGGGACACAGTTGGATTTTCACATCAGGAGAAGTATCAGACTGCCAATAACACAAAATTTCACACAGAAACACTGGACTGCTTAGAATCCTCTTACAGCATCTGAAATATTTTGGATTAGTACTGAGTCAAAGGGGTAAGAAGAAATTTCTTTTGGTCTGACCAAATATTGGCAATAGTAATGGAAGAAAAATAATGGCATCATGGACAGTCCATAATGGGCATGAATAACAATAAATTCAGTAAAGTAGAACTGATAAGATTGGGATGAATTGTCTGAATGCATTCTGTCACTTTTTTTTTTTTTTTTTCCTCTTTGCTCCTTGCTGCATGTAAGATTGAACCATAGAATATTACAGATCACCTAGTACCAACCTATCCACCATATGCAGAGCTGCCACCCACTGGCTCAAGCTGCCCAAGGCCTCATCCAGCTTGGCCTTGGACACCTCCGGGGATGTGGCATCCACCACTTCTCTGGACAGACTGTGCAAGGGTTTCACTGCCCTCTGAGTAAAGAATCTCCTTTTAAGATCTAACCTAAATCTCCCCTCTTATGATTTAAAACCATTTAAAAACACTACCTACCTGACAAGATACAAAAATTACATATTCTATAACTGTTTGAGCCCTTTATCTAGATTAGAGCTTGTCATCAATATGGATCCTATGACTAAAATTGCCCTTACATTTGAATATTCCCATTTGCTAAAGTATCTTGCTGCAATAGCATGCAAGTTTAAAAATAAATCTTGGTACTTCAACATGAATAATAGTGTGTTACAGTTATTGAGTGAGAGAAGTTCAGCACTCTGGTATCTGTTAGCAGCAATAGTACGATATACTTTTCTCTATAGTACTTGAGGAGTGATGTGTTTCAAATGAAAGAATACATGAGGCTAACATCTAGGCCCAAAGTCATTCACCCAGGAGCTAGAGTTTGAGGCAATTCTCCCTTAAGATGAATTATAGAAAAAACTGATTTGCTATTTGATTTCAATTTCCTTTCTCTAATTCTTCATTTATCTTCTTTCATTTTCCTTAAAACATTACATTGTGATTGAGCTTTTTGTGTTGTATTTATCCCACCTATGTAACATGTAATCTGTTCTGGGCCTTCATATAGCTTATTGCCCTTTGCTGAAGGGCAGAAAATGCTGCCAGATTTAATATTCCTTCACCTTGACACTTACTAAAGCAGTAGTGTATATACTTACATGACCACTGAATGTTACTAAACTAGGCTGTCTATCTTTTCTACGTAAAGAATATTTCTTGAACTCGTCATTTCTGGAAAGCTAATGATTACTGATATTTGTCCATCAGATGCCTCTTTGTTGCACTTTTTGCAAAAACTGAAGCAGTGGAAGGCTGGGGAAAGTGACAAAACATAATTGAGTTAATGAGGTTATCCATGTGAGTCTACTTAGGCAGTAAGCTTTCTGTGGTAGGAACAGTGCTCTTCTAATGTTTTGCTCAGTTTAACACAACTGATCCCAGCTGTGAAGGATATGTCTATGAAGAGAATATGCAAATACGAGAGTGAAAACACCCTGAACTACAACATAGAATTGTTTAGTGTTGTAAAAATCAAACTGTGTAATCAATGAATATTAAGATGTTATAACTACAAAACAAACAAGAGCGTGGCAAAGTAGAAAATGATAACAAAAAGAGAACAGATAGAAAGCCCTATCCTGGACTCACTTAAAAAGCTCCAGCAGAGCAGATCTTCAAAAGAGATCCTTTCCCACTGGTAGCCAGCTCTTAAATAGGTCTCGGAGCCAAGCTCCACCCCTTCCGGCAGCACAATTTCCTTCACCTGTGCTCCTCTGGCTGACTCATGGCTCGCCTTAGGTGGTCAATCAGAGGGTCAGGCTATGACTCAGCAGTTCCCATACACTCAAACAAACAGATAAATAGAACCTCTTCTCTCAGGGCATACATTTGTCTTGATAATAGACTTCAGGAGTAAAGATTCTCATTGCTTATCTTCATATCTTGCAGTATCTTGCAGTATCTTGCAGTGTTGACCATGCAGATAACGGGTAGGGGAATGATGTTCAACTACGTGTACTGGTAGGCCAAATTATAAAATCATTTTTTTCCTTATAATCCTGAACTACTTCAGAAGCCACGAATACTAGAAAACTTCTAATGCAGAAGCAAATGAATAAAATGTCAGATGACAACGTGAATATTCCATTTAGAAGTCATGAGTTACCCTGAGCTACACTAAAGTAGTTTAACTGTACTTTAGTAATGCTAAAACTTCATGCAATAATGCCTCAGGTAATACACTGGCTCAGAAAAGACCACGAGGGTTTTGTTAATTGAACATTTAATTGAACATCTTTTCCCCAGGTGGTGTTTTCTTCCTTGGTGCTGAGTACATTATGTACAAAAAAAAAAAAAAAAAAAAAAAAAAAAAAAAAAACTCTCCTCAAAAAACACTCCTCTTAGGTCATAATTCATTTCTCTCTTTTTTTTTTTAAACATGTACAAAGAAGGTAAACTGCCATACTGATAGTTTAAACAAAACCTCTTTAGGTTAAATTTAAGACTACTCCTAAACATTTCAACTGTGTTTATTGAACAACTTCCTTGAATATAAATGAAATAGCAGTGACGTATCTCATGTCACTTGATGAATGAGGCTGACCGACTTCAATGTTAGGAAGGGCTTGTTCCATTTTCTAAATAATTTTATGTAAGCTTTTAATATTATGATATTGGCAAGGGTGGGGACAGAGCATAATAAAACATTAGCTGGAAAATTTCCTTGCCAACTGTTGCATAAATCAGTGCTTTAGTATTACTTCAGATTCCATAACAAATTTCCTAAAGTGCTCTAGACAGTGATATTTTAAGCTCAAATGTTAAAAGAGAAATTAAAGCCTTGAGACATGATGCAAACACTGTCTGAATTATAAATCTCCAAACTGTTTGCTATTTTTCTCAGAACTGAAGATTGCACTAGCTAGATATAGCTGTTTTAACTCATTTTCTATATTTTTTTCTCAATGAAAACTATAAGAAGATAGAGACATTTTTAATATTTCCCTTCTGCTTTTCATAGAATACTATGAATGTTGTGGTAGGGTTTCTCCAAACCTTCCCTTCTGCTTAGTGAAAAGTCCTAACTCCTTCAGTCTTTCATCACAGGGCAGATACTCCAGACATTTGATCATAATTGTGGTCCTCCTTTGGACCCTCTCTAGACTGCTTGCATCTTTTCTGAATTCTGGGGACCAGAATTGGACATAGTATTCCACATGTGGCCTGACAAGTGCTGAGTGGGATATTTATATCTCTTTATATCTGCTGGCAATGTACCTGCAGATGCAACATAGGATCCAATTTGCCTTTGCTGCAGCAACACATTGCTGTGTCACATTCAGTTTGTTTTCCCCCAGAACCTTTAGGTTCCTTTACACAAGGCTGCTTCCCATCCACAGTCAGTAGCCAGTACTAGGGAATTTGGTTATGTACTCCCAGGTGTGGAACCTTGTACTTTTCTTTGTTCAGCTTTATTCAGTTCTTGCTTACCCACTCTCCCAGCCTGTATCATAAGATGTATCTCCCTTCTGACATGTGCACCACATCACCCAGTCTATTATCATCTGTAAACTTGGTGATGGTGCCTTCCAGTCTCACCATCCAGATCACTGCTGAAGATGTTGAGTAGCATGGGGTTCAGTGTTGATCCCTGAGGGACCCTACATGTCCCTCATGTTACCCTGAATAAAAAGCAGCTCTGTTTGGATTGTGACAAAGAAGAAAGAATGAATGTCCACTCAACTTTCTCACAAAGGTGAAATGAATCTGCTGCAGAGAGCCAAAGAAGGTTTTCTAAGCATTGCAGATTAAATAGTTGATTAAAAGAATGTCTGTTAGATTATCGGTCATATCTTGCCAATATTTGAAAGACACAGACATTAATGATTAATAGTGTTAACTGAGAGTCAGGATATGGGAAGAAAAAGTAAAGGTCATTATAGTTATCTGTAGCACTGTGTGAAAGAAACTGATGTTTAGCACAGCATGCTTCTACTAATTATCAGATAACAATTAAGAAATTGGAGCTCCTCCTTCCATCACAGCCACAGATGTGAAATTTGGTGCAGTGAAGGTCTTGGATTAAAAATCAAAAGAGAATTATGTGATGACATATCATTTAAGGTTAGAAAAGTTAACACACATATGAGAGAATGAGCATGAGAAGCAGAAGGAAGAAACGGCCTTGTAGAGGACACCAAATTGGACCATAGCAAAAAAATATAGGACTTCAAAGTGATCGGTGATTTCAGACAAAGAAATGAATGAAATAAAATTACAGAAGAAATGCTGTTTTGTAGACAGAAGCAAATTAACTGTCATGGGAAGAACATTCTTGGTCTGCAAATGACCTTAGAGAAATCATGCAACAAAATGGGATACAGAAGAAAAAAATATTGGATTCAGTGCTGACAATGAAGTTAAAGGAGACTTGTTCAGAATGAGAAGTTCAGCAGGTTACTGTTACTAAATACTAGTTACTATGAGCCTAAAAGCTAGGTACAGTGCAGACATTTAATTGAGGTAGAAAGGTGCGAGAATAAAAAAAGATTGAGATTAGGTACCGTGATCAGGTATAGTAATGTGGCAAAATTTTAACCTTCTCCTGCTCATAGGAGACACTTCTAATCCCTAACTAGATCACACTAGATGCCTTAGGCATTTAGCCCTATAAAAGCTTAGTTTATTGATGGCCTCTATATATGGCATAACACTTTCAGTACAAAAACATCATCAACTTAACTGTATCTCATGACCTTTATCAGGGCATCTGTGTTATACAGCAGCATCTTTATTCTTTTGTCTTACTCTAGGCAAATAGATTGCCAGCTGTTCATTTATAGGGTGTTAGCTTTACAGAGACAATCAGCATCAGAACTCAGCTTACTATGATAACCATTCAGCTGACAATAGGAAAGCCATGTTAATTACCAAAACAGTAGGAAATTATTGTGCTAATTAGTCTTTGAGAGTCTATCATGGATCATTAATCCAGTACATACAACATAAGTTGTGTGTTGAGCTCAGTTGATGTGTACATTGTACTGTAGCTATCTTAGAGCAGGTAAGTCTTACCTAACTACTTCAGCCCAATCAAGCAGTCAGGTCTGTTGAAAATTAGAAACTGTAATTGGGTGGGTTTCTAGTGTGGCAGATGCTCTATGATTCTGTGGCTGATTGTCTGATATTGTCCCCCGAGATGACTGCTTTATTATGCTGCAGGTAACAGCACAGGCAAATGAAAAATATACTTGAATACAGAACAAGTTAATTGCACCTGTAACAAAATACAGTTCTGAGGTACTCGGAGGGATAATCAAAATATTGGTCTGCATGCGTCTTCTGCATGGGAACTTAGTGGATAAGAGCTAGTCTTCTGAAGAAGTGACTCAATCTAGGAAACTGGGTGTGGCTATAGAGTATTTCAGCTAGCTTTTTTTCTACATAAGAAGCCAGAAAGAATAGCCTTTAATATCTCACATCAGGTTTGACTAATTCTCCTTACTTTTCTGGTCTCTTTTCCCATTACATTGAACTACATGCACACTTAAGACCACATTTAAGTCTGCAAATGTATATACAGGGCAAGGATTTTACTAAGGAGGGGCCACAGCTCAACCAACCAATACTTAAAGTGAACACTGTTCCCCGTGCATCAGCAACACATAACAGAATATATGTCAGAAACTGTATCTATCCATGTAATTCTCTGAAATAGCTTCCCCTACCCTCTGTTTATGGGATGAACTTGAGTTGTTACAACTGCAATAACAATTTCACTTTGAGCAGTACAGTGGAGACACAAAAAATGGCAGAAATTTTATCACTCTTTGTGATCATCATGTGACAACAGCAAAGGATCAGAGTCAGAGGAATTAAAACCACATGATGCATATGACATCAGTGTCTGTTCAGTGTTCTCAGAGTTCCTGACTTTTTTGTTCCTTTAGTGCTTATTTTTTGTCGTGATAGATGCTGGCTGACAATTTAATTTCAGTACACTCTGGTCACTCCAGCTGCAAAGATCTTCATCCTACGAATTCATAAATAGATGGAGACATTCACGTTTGTTAGTTAGGTACTATTTGCCTTATGAGTATGATATAATAAGTAAGTTAAAGCCTAGGAGAGAGTCATTTTTCTGCATCTTACTATGCTGGACTCGTTTAGTCCCAAATCTAATTATGGAAATACTATCAAAAATACATTCTAATTGCTAAGTGTATTTGATACATGCATATATATATGTATATGTCTACAGCAGAACAGGAGTGGACATCTGAAAGAAGGGGGCAAAAGCTGAAGTCAATCTCCACTGATTTTTTCTTTGAAGTCACAGTCCGACATCTTTAACAGACAGAAGGATCCTACGAAAAGAATTATCTTCATCAACTTTTCCTTCAGACTAGTAAGTACTTATAGTAGAAAAAATAAAATTAGAGTGCTTAGTATTAAAGTAAATTCCTTGCCTCCTGCAGAAAAGGACTAGGCTCAAAATTAGCCATTGTTTCATGGCATTTTGGGCTCTCTGCAGGCAAAAATGTCCACTGATACGATCGAAGTCCACATTTTTCAACCCTGTGATTAAGTACTGTGGGAGTAGTCCAACCAAACCAAAAAGACAATACATAATTTTCTGCTTGATTTAACAGAATATGTTCTTCTCTAAGGAATGAAAATGAGGAGGCCCAGTTTCCTACAGATTTGTATTCTTTGTTCCTTTCTCTGCCCTCTAGTATAACAAATCCCTTCTGCTCTCATTTTTCACTATGAAATATGTGCTTATGATAAGTAATCTTAAACTATGTGAATCCCTCTTGATCAACTCAAAAACTGATTCTGTGTGTGTGTGATTTTGGCAGGAATTTAATGATTTTCATCTTAAAAACTTGGTTGACCTTTTTTACTGTGATCAAAAGCTATTGAGAGGTCTGAAGAAACACACTGCATAAATTTTACTCTCTTAGAAAATAAAATCCACGACTCAGACTCTGAATTTTGACTGCATTCTACAGTGGTTTAAATGGTAAAAACTTACACAAAAAGGAAACTAAATGCAAAAGTATAAAATCCGTCATGAAAATTGAATTAGCTGGCCAGGATATCAAAGTATAAATATAAGCAAATGACTGCCGGCTGATTGCATTTAATACAAAATTTGCCTGAAAAGAACTTTGTGCAAAGAAAAGTGGGGACTGTGCCACAAGATGCCTCCATTTTTCAGAGTACAATAGATTGGGGAACAAAATAGACCTTCACACTTTCCTGTTGAGGAATTCTATGATTCTATGATTCCATGATTTGGTTACAAAATGAGTGTAGCATCTTATGCTCCATACTCAGGAGTCCCTGGATGCAGTGTCTGCAAAAACCTGGATTTTCAGAGACTGCTTCTGTGACCTGACCCTGACCTGCAGCACATATATCTCTGGAATGCTGGCAGGGTTTTGTGTGCAGCTGCTCAGCCAATTCGTCCTCTCTAAGTAGCTGCGGAAGGTTCTGTACAGCTCTTATGCTATATTTTACACTAAAATAGAAGTTAGGTTGCAGTAATATTAGAGGAAAATAATAAAATAGCTTGTTGAAAAGCATATGTTTTTTGCTGTGCTGAGCAGATCATATCTCAAATAAAATAAATAAAACATTGCTTCACTATATATGAATATATTATTGCATTTATGTGAGGAATAAAGGAGGTTCAATGTGTCAAAAAGATTTTGGCTCCTAACCAACGTGCAAACTGCAGGATATTTGGCAAGCATTGCACTGCTGGAGATCCTGTCTCCTCAGATATGTTAATTTGCAATGTTAGTTTTTGCTACTTAAATATTATGCAGGAGAAAGTTGAGCACTTTGTAAAAGGTATTTGAAAGTCCTCCTCATCACTTTCTCATGCACCTAATAAAAGCTCCTCCAAGGCAAGATAAATGCTTCAATTTGATCATTGCTTGTTGGATTCAAGCTCCTTATACCAGAAATATTTCAATATGCAAACCAATTGAATGATTTCTACTTAACATAAATACAATTCATGAGGCATGATTTCATACTGCTCAGATGAGTATTAACCAACTTCACCTCTAGCCACCGTGGTCTCATAACCCACATTATATTTCCACATCTCCTGACTCAGTCTTCAGCACATGCCTGTGGGAAAGAGGAAAGAGAAAAGCCAGCTTGAATTTGTCAAGTTGTAAAAGACGATTCTGCCTAGAGCTGAAAGAGTTGGGGGCAATTGGGCAGGAAATTATTTTCAACTGCACTAGCACGAAACACTATTTTTTACAATGGTAACTAATATCTTCTGGGAAAATAACATTTCCAGAACAGGATAAAAGAAGGCTGGAAGAGTTACGGTGCCAGGGGAGCAAAGTCCAGCTTTTTGCTTGCAGTTCTGCCAGAAGTACTTGAGCATGATGTGTTCACACCCTGCAGCAGTCAGCAGCAGCTCTCATCATGGCTGTCTTACCCTCAGCCTGTTACCACTATCCTCTTCTGTACTGTCAGTGGCAACCCAGTACTTGCCTGTGGCCTTGGAAAAGAAGATGGATCTCTCTCCAGAACATCTGTGACCCGGGTCAGCACGTTGTAGCTTAATCCCACCAAAGCACCTATCCTGGGCTGCTGCTGCTTCCCACTGCCTCAGCTGCTGAGTTTGCCTAGCAAGCAGAGGGACATAGACATCATATGTACATACACATGTACACAGCCCCCTGGAAGGAGTGGTCTGTGGCTTCCTTTCTCTGGGGTTGTGTCCACAAAGCCTAACCCTGTTTTAACAGCTCAGTCCTGCCAATCACAGCCATGGCAATGCCACATGTAGGTCAATTGCAGTAATGAGGCATTATTATCTTCACTTCATGGGCACTTAAATGACAATACTCACTTGACAATTACTGAAGTGGTAAAATAAAACATTACAGCCAATAAATCATGGTAAAAATGGACAGAACTCCCAACTTCAGCAGCCTTGTTCCAAGAAATCTCTATCTCAGTAGTGTGAGCTCAACTAGGCACCTCTCTACCTCCCTAAGCCAGACTGTGATTCTGCTGAGCCAGGAACACAAGGATGTTTGTGAACGATCAGGGCATTTTGTGAGAAATTTCAGAGGAAATTTCCTCCTGTGGTCCCAGGTCTCCACAGTTTTGCCACCCTGGAAAACTGCTCTGCTTTAGCTGTGCTCCAGGAGGGCCCAGGTGCTGTGCCCAGGTGGGGGCAATCAGTGCAGTCAGAAGACCTGACTTGCCCAACCCTGTCCTCCTCTTCCTTTCCTCTCCATCACAGACCAGCCCAGAGCAGGGCTGGTAGGCATGGTGGGTCAGTGCTGTGGGCATTCAGAGGGGGCTGCAGTAGGTGGAAATTCCTGTAATTGGAAAGATTTGTCTTCTAGCAGCTGTTTCCTTTTCTAATTGGAATGTGTCCATGTGCACTGTCTAAGAGTGAAAGAATAATGCATCTTGAACTGTAAGTTTTAAACCTATGTCTGTTTTTAGTCTCTCTCAACTTTTACATGAATATCTCAGGCTCATGCTTGTGATCTTGACTCTGTAATTTTTGAGAAGCTGCAAGCATGTTAAATACTAAATGAGGTAGGCAGGCTTGAGGACCAGTATAAGTTACTTGCTGATAGCCTGCAACATGCGACAAACAACTTTTAGTTACTCCTAAAAATTATGTTTCCTTCTTGCACACGTATTTTTTTTTTCTTTACTGCCTTTTTATGGAAACACGTTGTTGTTGTTGTTGTTGTTGTTGTTGTTGTATGTTAATTATGTTCTTAGTTTTTTAAATGTAGCTTATACCGACGCCAAAGTGTTCTGATTGCTGCTGTCATTAATAGTATTATGTTTCTTTATGAAAGCTGAAGAATCCTGAAGGGGAAAAAAAAAAACAACAAAAAAACAAAAAAAAAAAAACCACCACAAAGCCCAAAATATTAACATCAGAAGTAAAGGGAAATGATTTAGGGACCATGTGTTTATGGAGAAGAATAGAGAGGAAATCACTTCCCAATATCTCACTAAAATTTCCCTTATATGTTAAGTCTGTACTGTGTTAATTTTGTGTAGTTTGTAGTAGAATAAGATTTTGAGAAGCTATGATAATTCAGGTGTGATTAAGGATGAAAATGAGCGAAAAATCTCAGTTATATCAGGGTAGTATTCTACTACTGTGGTTCCTTCAAACTGTGTATTTGGTAGTTACTGCCCCTATCTTCAGATGGACCAGATTACCCCTGAGATTTGAAGCCCTTTTGCAAGTATGTAATAATGCCATGAAAAATAAAATATTCTAAAAAAAAATAGAAGCTAAGTAAGGTAATAGAAAACAAAGGCAGGAATGGAGTCAGAAAGCAAATTACCCTCAAGTGTTCTTGTGGGCTTTGCTATACTAGCTTTTGCTAGAATATTTTCAATTATCTGGTTAAGTGAAAAGTAAAAGAAAAAATAAATTAAAAAGTCAGTGTCATCTGACCTGCTCAAAAGTCTTGAGTCCTTCAGTCCAGGGGATTTGTGATGCCTGAGCCATAGGCACCTCAGGACATGGCTTGCAGTAGAACAGGAAATGAATAAAAAGCTCAAGGAAAAATTTATGATAGTTCAGAACAAGTTACTTATGTTTATTATTGTCAGTGCTATTCTTTCCAAACTGAATAAGCAGTAGTTATTTAGCAATGGCAATAATCCAGATTGGTAAAGGTAATTGGTATTCTTTGAGGAGGAGAAACTGGTGGAGGTGGTACTTATGATGCTTGTTTGTTGGTTTCATGAGAATGTAAATATACAAATTGTAAAGTGTAAATATGTACACATTTCTTATTATTTAATATATTCAGACTAAGAAAGCAAGTAAAACCTCAGATAGGAGGTGAATGATATAAAAAAATAATAATTTGTCAAGCTTGTAGGATGCATTTCCCTGGAATTATGTTAAGAAATCCATTATGGAATGAAAACTGGTGATAAAGGAGCTCAGTAGTATAAGGAATATATAAAGTTCTTCACAAAAAGTTTATCTAATAGACTAATCAGTTTAGATATATGTATCAAATCTGTTTTTGGCTGGATTTCAACCAAGATACTGAACTGATCTAACTTGTTAATTCACTATCTTACACTTTTGTTTCTACTGGAGGTATTTTAAATCTAAATTTCAAAAATGGGAAGAGAATACCAATCTGGAAGTTCAGGAAGTGTTGTTATGAAGTATGGATGTTAATGCATCTAAACCAAAAATGGAGGTAAAGGAGGACTTCAGCACAAGTTTCCAAAATAGTTAGGAAGCAACAGTGTTCAAATCAATTATTAAATATAGAGGAGTGTTTTCCTTAGTTGCAATTGAATGGTGCTATTTTTTTGTTGTTTGTTTTTTCTTGTTTCGTGCCAGATGTTCTTATCAGGAAAAACAACAGTGATATGTTTTAATATTAATGAGTTGAATCTCTTGATAGTAATAGTATATATACACCTTCTCAGCATACAAATTGTGGGAAGTTTTTTTTTTTATATAGTGTGGTTACCAAAATGTGTTGAATTTTAAGTGTATGTCCTTACAAGAAGAACTTTCTGTTTATTATTTTTATTCTATGTACTTTCAGAATAATTCTCCTTTTAATACTAATTTTCATGTTTCAGTGACCTTTAAAAAGTAAACATGTATATCACCAGAGGTACTGCCTAATCTGCCAAAATAGCACATGCTTAAACAACTTATAAATATTATGATCACTCAATAGTCTATATTTACACAGTTATTCGTTTATTCATTTGATCAATTGAGGAACAATTAAAGTACCTTTACTTTTTTTTCTGCTCTAGGAATGAGAGCATTGGAGTCCAGCAATTATCAGTGATTTGATGCCACACAAAATTTGCAATGCAGGCAATAAAAACCGTGGAAAAAGAAGTGACTTTTATAAAGGAAACACTTTTCACAGAATCCTTCCTAAAGAAACAGGAGTGCAGCAGAAGCCCAGAGAGCAGGCAGCTCTGTGAGCAGCAGCCATTGGAAGGAGCTGTCTGCAGCTCGCAGTGCTGTACTGAGCATGTCCCAGCGGAGCCCAGTGCAAGCAGCACATTATGCAAAAAGGCAGCTCTAGCAGATGGGAGAGAGGCACAGCAAGCATTTGCTTCACTTGCATCACCACCGCTTGAAAACAAACCTGGATTGCTAGAGGGGATCTTGCCGGCAGGTCAAGGGAGAGAAACCCAGGAGCATGGCTTGATTACTGAAGGTGCTGCGTTGCGAAAAATCATGGGGAATCAAGATGGGAAGCTAAAGAAAAATGCAGGTGATGTGCATGAAGGAGGAGAGGATGCCTCTGGGCCGAAGGATACAGATGGCACAAAGAAGGTATCGGGAAGCAAAAAGGGACTGGGGAAGCATGCAAAAGGAAACGAATCTGGTAAAAAGAAGGGTAAATCAGATTCGAGAGCTTCTGTGTTTTCAAATTTGAGGATTAGAAAAAATCTGTCCAAGGCTAAAGATGGGAATAGTAGTTCAAGGGAGGATGTTTTGGAAAGTCAGGCCTTGCCAGCCGGAGAGCTGGACAGTACTCATTCTATCATTACCAAAACTCCAGATATAAGCATCTCTGCAGATGAAGGGGGTCTTTCTGATACAGATGCTGAACATTTTGAAATCAGAAATGAAACTGTCCCAGTTGCTGCAGAGACACAGGATGGACAAAGGACCAGCTCTGGCTCTGATACAGATATATACAGTTTCCATTCAGCCACAGAGCAAGAGGATTTGCTTTCTGATATCCAGCAAGCTATTAGACTGCAGCAGCAGCAGCAGGGGGCAATTAACATTGGAACGGAGGACCTTGTCACCAAAACAATGGGCCGACACATGGCTAATTCGCAAGCAGCCCCTTTGGATTTTGAACGGTTTCTTTCAGTAACCGCCACTGACAAAGAGAGTAGCCCTGACGCTGTGGAGGCTATTCCAGCAGTATCTGAAATTGCCGAAGACATTCCTGTTTCCTGTGCAACTGAACACAAACTGAAAGAAGCAGTAAATGGAACGGGCTCTCCTGGTAACGGTTTATTTGAACCACAGGAACGTAAGCAACTGCCTGAGGAGCAGCTCACTGCTGGAGTGGATGCTGTAGCTTGTGAGCTAGAGGGTGATTTAAATAGAACTGTGGTAGAAAATGGGTCTGAGGCATGCAGCTCCACAGCACATCTTCCAACCTCAGCAGCAGATTCTGAGGCTAAAATTGCTGAAGTGCAGGCTGCTGATTTCCAAGGTTCAGTAACAGAGGATAGTGCGTCAGATGCAGGCCAAGATTATCAGGATCAGGAAGGGAAACACGTTCCACCAGCCAGTCAAGAGGACTTGCGTAATGGTTTATCTATGGAAATGAAAAATGGCATTTTATCCTCTGAAGGAACAGCCGGAAGTCCGATGTTTGGCTCCCGATGCTTTAAGCCCTATCTAATTAATCCCTGTTACATCAAAACCACAACTAGGCAACTGAGTTCTCCCAACCATTCACCTTCTCCCTCCCCATCTCAGAGCCCACTTTTTACAAGGAGGCAAGAGTCCTTTCACAAAAAAGAAAAAGTTCCTATTAAGAAGCAGAGGTCTGCTAGTTTGGCTGGTTTATTTAGCCGTTCAGCAGACTGGACAGAAGAAGTATCTAATCACAGAAGCGAGATAACGCAGAAGGTGGGCTCTGCAGGCTACTTGGAGCATAAGGGGTTTAGTGAGAAGTTTCAAACAGAAAGAGTGCCTTTGACTCATTCAAGAAAGTCCTCAGGGGTGCAGGCTTCTACAGAAGCATTTCCCAATGTCTTTTCAGGTGAGTGACATGTACTAAGATTGTTTTTTTTTTTTTTTTCCTGGAGTCTTTGAAAATGTATTTAAAGTACTTGAATTCAGTCCTTTGTATGTACTGTTGTCTTTACTTGTAGTGACAGTTTTAAAATGGAAGGCCTAATCTTACATTCACATTTTATTAATGAGAATAGCCTCTCTGTATTCAGTGTCAGCCAGGCAGTAGTGCCAGTCAAAGAAGTGTGCAACTCTTTGAAGTTTTTCTTTTTTTCTCTTTTTTAAGTTCTTTGTCTACATCCTGTTGAAAAAGGCTGAGTGCCTTAAATTATTCTTGTTGAGAAATGCCAAGAGCTGCACTGTTTGAAGCAGAAGAGCTCATAGCTTAAATGAGTCTTTCAGATCTGAAGCTTTCTGCAACTGTGACCTTGTTTAGGATTTTCTTGTTTGGAGTAAGATATTCACAGTGCATATCAAAATTATTGTGATATATATGAGAGCTGCACCTAGGATGAGTCTGAAGCAGTTTTGTATAAAAAGCAAAGATGCATGCAAGCGGATGTGGACAGTGCTACAGAAGAGAACTAACTTCCCCTTCAGGAGGGGAAAAAGAGAGAAAATGTTAGTGGCTTTACAAGGCTGCATAAAATGGAGAAGGGAAACAGAGTAAGTTTTGTTAGTTCTAATTGGCTGTTGTTGAAGCTGCATAATGGGACTCATTCAGGAAGGCGTTCTTTTACCTTGTCTGTCAGGCAACTTGCACCTTGTCAAAGGTGCATAGAAACATAAAGTCTAAAAATGAAACAAAGTGCAGAAAAATATGTATACTATTGGGTTTTATTTGTTTTTTTTTTTCTTCTTTCCTCCATCTTCAATTTCTTTACAAAACCTAAGGCATTTACAAATAGAGAGGTATGTATGAGGTCACATATGAGGTATATGCACAGGAATTTTAGCAACTTATTTCATTTCCTTTTCATTCAGGAAAACTGTAAAACTAATACAGATGTCCTACAAACATCTGTTACAAGATTAAAGCAGTTGCATGTGTAAATCACTGTTCAGGTTTATTTTGAATGGGTCCATTTAGGTGCATGAGCACAATAACCAGTGATGTTTGAGAAAATGGGATTAGAATCTTCCTTTTTCACAAATCTAAAAACTAGTGTGATTTAAAAATCTCACTTGAGAAAACAGTTGAGCCATTTCTTTTCATAAAGAATAATTGTTATAATGCAGATTTCTTAAACTGCATAACTTGTAGTTATCTACATTCCCTTCCTATGTGTGCATTATGCTCTGCTGGACATCAAAATATTACTAGTGAGTCAACATGCCTGGAGGCGAGGGGAAGGAGAATTAGTGACTGTTTTCACAACAGCAAACTTCAGCAGTTTGAAATATTCAGGTAAAACTTTTATCAGATTAAAATCACAAGAATCCTTTGATTATTTGTCTTGAACAGAAATCCCCAGCCTCTCACGAAAATTGGAGTTCAGGATGTTCACATGCACATATACAAACATCCAACCTCCCTTGTGAATGGAAGCTCCCCCTCTGAAGAGAGCTAAATCCTTTCTGTGTTTTTAAATCCCCTCCACCTCTTTGCATATAATTAATTACAAACATTCCAATCTAAAGTTTTACAACTGGAGCTGATCTCTACTTTTTGACTTTTACTATATAAGAACACATTTTTTTGCTGTCAAGATTTGATAGCTTTATAAACAACTTAACTGCAAAACTTTAAATTGCACCACTGGTAATTTGGCTCTTTATGGTAACACCACCTTTATGGTGGTGTTATGGTGAAAATAAATATTCTGTGGTAAACTTCAAGCTTTTTTTCCAAGAAACATACTTCTTCACATTTCGTAACAGGTTTTTGATTTACCTCTTATTTTTGGTTGTTTTTTTTTTTTTAACCCACCAACAGATTAGACTTATTATGAAGAGACCAATGTCCAATGCAACAGTGGTTCTGTCTCTTATGGAAATTACTGTGATCCTCATTTGCATGTGTATGCTAGCTGTCTTTGCAGACAGAGGACAATTACACCTTTCAGTTCATACAGAGTAGCTTGAAATAAAGGAATCGGAATGATATCATAACGGTTCATCTCTTATTGGTTGGCCTTCTGCTTTTCGTAAAAGTGAAAATTACAAGCTGAAAATTATCAGAAATACCCAAATAATTTTTTGAATAAGCATGCAAGAAACAGGGAAACAGTAAGAATACAAAAGTTCAGTTTAAACTGCATGTCATTGCTTTAAGAGCAGGAAAGTCTTCATTTAAACTGGTCTGCATAGCAACAACCACAAAAATAATTTCCAGGTAGTAAATAGTAAATAGTGTTTTTGAAAATTGTTCCATGTTAATTGCATACATTACATGCATCAATGCGGTGATTATTATCAGGCTTTTATAAGTAACATTATTTACAGTGGCTCATTTTTGTGTTAAAATAAAAACAACACAAACCCAGCTTCTTGCCTGGAGTGTTGAATCCCATCTTGCTGTGCAGTGACTGCAGCATTGTTTTGCATTTCTAACTAGAATCAAGTAAAATATTCCACAACATCACTTCAGTCATTGATTTTAATGACAGCATGTTCTATGCAGATGACTGGCCTAGTTTGGCACTATGTTGTAGTTTGGCTGTGTGCCACATGGGTTTCACAATGATCCATGTGAATTAAAGCTGTTTTAATGTAGATAAAAATGAACAACTGGAATTGCAAATATGACTGTGTGATCACTTAAAAAATAGTCTTGTTTGAGTTTGGGGGAGGAAGAGAATAAGACAGCTTGCCAAAGAAAACTTTTCTAACTTGGCCTCTTTTGTATAATTTTACGTTGATTTGTGTGAGGAAATAAGTGCAACATTTTGAATTGAATTTGATGGAATGGCTAAGAATGGGGCGTGGACAAATTCATGGGTATTTTGTAATTAAGGCAGCAGATCTGTTTCTCCTTCGATGAAGACAGCTGTGTTTAAATTGCAGTAATAGTAATTACAAGTTCTAGATTACTTGATGCACAGAGGAGTCGTGGATTCTATGTTGTGGTCCCAGGAGGACAACAGCTGAACCTGAATGAACAGGGTTGGCTGTTTCACTTCAGTATGTGTCAATGAATGACTTTGCTGGCATTAAGAAAAGTATCATAGTGGGAAATGAAACTGATGTTTCCAAACCTTCACAAAATTGGAATAGAAGACTCAGTTAGTATAAAGAAGTTTATCCTTGCATTCATTTGAGTAGAAGTGATTGCAAAGACACTAGGAAGAGGGTCTGTTACATAAAACGAATGTAAGAGTTCCATCAGCTACTCCAGATTGTAATTAAAGTCTAACAAAACAATCCCTTGCCCTTTCTAATCTCTGTTGGCTGTCTGTAACGCATTTGCTGCATTCATCTGTTTCAAAACTGGTGTGTTGTCTTCAAATATAAATTTATGAAAAGAAATTTATCCTGCTTTAGATGTAGAAGGGAGGGGGGAATCTACAAATGTGAATTACCATAAAATGAAACCTGAAGTCAAACCCATGTTAAAGTTCTCATGGCTTATCTCTGATTTCCGTGGAATGCAAGCCTGCTTCTCACAAAGGCCTCTTTATGTCACTTCTGTAATGGGCTAATGTCTTCTACACCCACTTGCAGTTCTAGTACATTGTCTGCAAGCTCATACAAAGGTCTTAGTATATATAAGTATGTGAAAATCTGAGAAACTATGATAGAAGTTTGTGCCCAAGGCACATAGTAGAGCTTTTAGACACTTTCACAAAGTTTTCTTTTTTTTTCCATTCTGATTCATGTGGTTATGCACATAATATGGATTTGCATCTACTGGCATACTGAGGAAAGCATTTATCATGCAGCTGTTACTTAGGACTACTTACAGTTTACACTTTCACTGATGTTTGTTAGCACTAATACAAATGTCTTTTATCTGGTGGTGGGGCAGCATAGCCTATGCTAACTGTCCAAGAGCAATCCTTACGTGATATGGGATCACACGATCACACACTCCATTGAGTTTTGCCTTTCAGAGTCTGATGGGAATGCTTTTTTTTTTTTTTTTTTTTTTTTTTTTTTTGTCTAGTAAACCCAAACTTAATATGAGGAACAAAACTGTGAAATTCCAGCCCAGCTATAATAAAATGTGTTTGGAGATAGGTTGCAATTCATTATGGAAAAACTGCTGAGTGCTGATAAGCTGCTTTAATGATACTGTGCCAGCACTGCAATGTGGGAATCAGAGAAATGTGGGTAATGTCACTGGAATGCAAGGCTGCCACAGTGTTGTTTTGATAGAGTTTTATGATTAGTACTTTGATGTTCTGGAGCTCTGTTGGAAGTAACAAGTTTTGGTCATGGGGTTGAGTGATTGCATCTTCCAGATGACGTTTACCTGGGCAGCAATAGTACTATGAGGTCTTGCAGCCAGCCTGACTTACACCTCAACTAGAAGTGTGTTTTCTTGGTTGCCTGCTGAACTGTTCAGGTGTGAAATGTAAAGGCAAAAAAAAAACCAAAACAGTTTGTTGTGCTGTTTGTATCTGATGCTTAGCACTAGTATTCTATTCAGTGGAATAGGAGCTGGCTAGAATTAGTTGTAACGGACCTTATTTGCTTCACTGATTTAACTTGTGAAAAGAGCAAGCCATTCTTCCAGTATGAATAGGTATATGGAATTTTAATTTGAATCTGTTTCTTGTATCTAAATATGCCTTGTTTTCTGTTAAAATGTTACTAAATTGTTAGCTTTTTTTTTTTCTTTTTTTTTTTTTTTAATTTTTGAGATGGGGACTGAAGTGAGTCCTGGATTGTTTTCCAGATGTCTGGCTTCTTAAAAAATTGTGGGGGGGAAAAAACAAAAACAAAAAAAAACAAACAACAACAACAAAAAAAACCAGCCTGATCCTACTTCTTGTATCAGGCCTCACTCTTCCTTTGTGCTGTGGTATCTAAAGGAAAATAATGTTGGCATGGAGAAGTACCTCTGAATATTTTAGGCTGCTTGCCTATGAAAGATCAAGCTCTAATGTGAATCATGGTAATAGAAAGTGTGAGAATAACAATTAGTCAAGGTATTTTGTTTGTGCTGTTAGTTAAACCAAACTCAGGATATGACTAAGAGTATTCTAAATTACTCCTGCCAAAATGTGAACTTACATAAGGGGTAATGGTGATGAAGCATATGCATCTAAGTGTTTTTGTGACTGATTATTTTCAGGCCCAATTTAATGCATAATTCTGTTGTGGTTAGGTGGAATATGGCAGTTACTGTTTGATTGAAACAGTATTGTTTGATGAATACAGTTTGTCCTTTGTGGGAATGAGAAGAGTTGACACAAGGATCGGAGGGCCAAAGCAGTGAGACACTGTGCAAGGAAGGTGATGGAAGTGAGGAGTTGACAGTCACCTCATTGCTCCTTCTTCAAGTGTTAACACAAGGCCATTTGCAGATCGTTAATTGTTTCAGAAAAGGCAACTGAAGGAGCAGTGTCATACTGTTGGGGTTTTTTTAATCAGCAACAATTTCCTGAATTCATACGGTTCATGTTCCTGTGAGGGAAGTTAGTGACAACAAGAAGGCCAGTGATAACAAAGCCATAATCCTTCATTTGATTTCCATGTTGCTGCTGCCCAGGATAAAGTTTCCCTTGTGTGGATGGAAGCATCTATGCTCCCTGACGATGAGTAGGAAGTGTGTTAAAACTTCTGATGTGGTGTTTTCAGATAAATACAGAATATATCTTTTTTTAATCTGTGGATGTTTATACTGTGGAACTTATTAAAGCAGCTAGCTATTTTGCCATGGTAGGAGGCAGTGGTTACGAGATTGCATATGCAACATCACAGATGTAATGGTGAATCGTAATGTGCATAAAATTAAATGGAAATATACAAGTACACGAGGCAAAATTGCTTGGGAAATTAATTTTGGTGTTTTGACATATGCGCTAAATTTTGGCAGGAAAGCATTGTGAGAAATGAAACTTGTCACTGACAAGTTTTTATTCTTATTTGTCAGTTTAAAAAAAAAAAAAAAAGTTCATTCTCAGGATCTATATGAAACTTATCAGAAGTACCAGAACTCTGAACCTGTTACAAATTCAAGTCAGGAAGAAGCACAGATACGTTTATTGTATAACTAATTACAGGGCGTAGCTTTGATTCTAGAGTTTATTGGGCACCAAGATCTGACTCAGGCATCCCCTGAAATGCATAATAAGTAGTACGTACCAGGGCAAAAATAACTGTTCTATCCTTCCCTCTTCCTCGCACTGACAGGGAGAAAGTCACTGCACAAAAAGAAGGCAATGCTGTATTAACATTATAATTAACTTTGTTAACATCTGCTAGCAGTCATGAAACAGAAGTGGTTTTCATTTAAAAAAAAAAAAATCTAACTCCAAAACATATTGTCTTCATAGTAGAGGGTGTGGATCTAAACACTTTTTGTCATGTAGAATCATGACAATATAGTATTCTGAGAAATAGCTGAGGAAAATATGATTACATCAGTAAAAACATAAAATCCCACTTAAGCAAATCTCTTGTGCTGTATGTTTTGTTTAGATGAAGTCTAGAAGAATATATCTGAACAAATTTTTTTTTTTTTTTTTTTTTTTTTTGTGGAATGTAGTCTTTTTCTTTTGGCTTTCATCTTGCCAGTTTTTGTTTAGAGTTTTTTTAGGTATGAAGGAAACAAGCCTTTATGTGTTGTATAAACACAAAACAAAAAAAGTCAGCAGTTCTTCAAGGTGATGGAGATTATTACACTTCAGTTGCATGGTTCCTGTATACAAAAGAAAGTAAAGCACATTGGAAATATAATGTCTAGATTAAAAGAAATCAGTTGTGTCCCACTTCATAGATTTGCTAGTTCAGTTGTGTTTTGTGACCTGTGGCTGCTTGTAACAGTACTTAAAATGCTCAAGGTAGAGGTAGGCCAGGCTTTGTTGAGTGACAAATGAAACATGGAACAGTTAAGAAACAAAAGTTTTACAAAGTTGAATTGCAAAGAACATCACACTGTGTGTATCAGTTTGGACTGACAAAAAAAGATTTTAGTAACAGCTGCCCAAAAAGACATCAGAGGTTTTTCTTTCTTTAAAGAGCTGGACAAAGAAATGTGTGTTTCCAGCAGCCTATAAAGACCTGGCACCTTCACATCACAGATCGCTGCCAAAACTAAAAGGATAAAAATGAACAGAATTAAATGCTTACTGAGAGGAACCTAGGCACCTAGGAAATGCAAACTGGAAGTTGCCAAAGATGCATATAGTAACTAAAAGGTTTGGTTGATGGACATATATTGAGAGTTTTAGTAATGTACCTCTGTAATTTTCAGTGCTATTGCATTAGAATCTGAAGAGAAATAAAAATGTAGAATACTGCTTCAGAAGTTTGCATCTTGTTCGTATTTTCAGTACTATGTACCACTGTTGCATTATAGTTGGGGAATTGTTGCTTTAAAATTCAGTTTTTGAAAGTCATTTTGGGACATAACAAGAAACATTCTTACCTCTCACTGTATGTAAGATAGAATTCATGTA
Source organism: Lagopus muta (assembly GCF_023343835.1). Lineage (NCBI taxonomy): Eukaryota > Metazoa > Chordata > Aves > Galliformes > Phasianidae > Lagopus > Lagopus muta. The sequence goes on from NC_064434.1 coordinate 74,041,966, forward strand.
GTAAAAGGTAAGGAATTTTATTTATATACATACTTTGTCCCGGCTTATGCTGAGTAGTGTATTTGTCATATTAGAATATTCAGAGTGGGAGATAGAAAATCTTAACCACTGCAGAAGCAAAATCTTAAGGAGCTTAGTGTTCAAGTTAGGAAGATAGAGTGCCTTAGGGACGATGGAGAGCTTAAGAAACTTGCTAATTTGCAAGAATTAAGAAAAAATTGTCACAAACCTTCACAAATACTTCATAGTTAGAAGCTCTGGTGATAGCCAAGTTTTAATACCTGCTTTTCAAAAAGTATTATGTTCTTGCAGAAGTTCGATGCCATTTCAGTCCTCTCAATTTAGGCTGCAGCAATAAGCAAGGCTTTGGGATGAATCTTGCAGTAGGAAACTGTATGATATAATTAACTATTGGGCATATGATAAAAGGGTATAGAAAAACAGTATAATCTAGCATGGTTTCTTAGCAATGATCAATAAGACTACATTGATAACTTTATGTGAAGCTGCTTTCTAGACAATGCAGAAGTTGGTAGGAAGGAATTAATCCATACGTAATAGAATGCTGTGGATCTCTTACCCAAAGACAAAAATTTCTGGTAGCTTTGGCAAAGGACTGTCTTTTCTTTTCCTCTATGGAAGAACGACTTTGTTTTGGTCCACTTCTACCTATGGCAGTGACGGCTTTCTCAGGCAGTGGGATTTTCTCACAATGCAGGAGTAGTTAATGCTATAATTGGTGGTGTTGCCATGTCTCATAGCATGTTCCTCTTGGGCTTGCTGTTTAAAAATACAGATGCTTAGTTCAACTGTGGAATGCTATTTACTTGAAAACTCCAGTTGTAAAATCGTTTCCGAGGTAGCCTTTTACTTTATTAAATGTGATATTTCCTTGTCACCTGATTTTTTTTTTTTTTTTTTTTTTTTTTTTTTGGTGGGATCTCATTTTCTGTTTTTTTTTTTTTTTTTTTTTTTTTTGTAAACTGCAGCCTTTTTTGTCAGGGCTTGAAAGAATGTCATTGCTGTTTGTGTGAGGTGTTGCTGCCACCTCTTCTGTGCTATGATACTGAGGGTGGCAGCAAATGCAAGGTTATCTTCTGAGCTACAGCTTGCACCCTTCTCACTAAAGGGACAGCACAAGGTGCCTGGGTCTTTGAGGGTTACCTTGAACACTTGAAGCTGTTAGTATTATGTTTCTCCTTTTGGGATGGACCACTTGTTCTAGTTGAGTCAGTTGAAATCTCAGGGATATGGTTATTCAAGCTCTCTTGCACAATCCAGAATCTGTTTAGTTAAGTGGAGATAACTTTGGGAATGAAATAAAGGAAAAATTTTACTTGCTTGAGTTGCTCAGTAGATATATTACTTCCATAATATATCTCATATCTAGTCAAGGTTATTCATGTAAAATTTCTAACAGCATACTCCTATAATGGGAGGGAGGCTGAGGTGCCAAAGAATTTGGGAAGCTTGGCATAAGAAAATCATGGTATTTACTGTCATAATAAGATACAGGATTTACAGAAGAGAAAGTAATCACAGGCGGTTTTATTATTGGTGTTTTTTGAGTCTATGAATGTTATCAATCCAGCATGAAATACTTTTTTTTTGTCTTTTAATAAATATGTACTACTGACTTTGAAATTATATTGAACAGTGCATAGGATGGAATAGAAAACTGGAAGGAGGAGAGTAGTGTTCTTGTATGTTGCTTTCCTAATTCTGTTGTTTAAACAGCCTTTTTTCTTTTGGCTTATGTGTTTAAGATTTGTGGGCTCAGTTCCTATGATCCATGTGAACAGAGACAGAAAATCTGTAGATGGAATATCAAAGGAAGAAAGGATAGGCCTCTAGGGCATTTTAATGCATTCCTAATTTTAGTAATGCTTTAAATACTAGAATAAGATATTATGTATTTTTACAGTATATGAAAATATAAGGAAATCCACTGTTCTTTCATCCCTTAGAAAAAGGAGAAGTATACAGGCATTTAATGTAGTTATTAGCCAGTACATTGAAATAAAGGTGGAATGAAATATAATGACAGAAATCATATCCTGGAATCATGGGAATTTCTACTATCACCCTAGATCTTGACATATTTTGCAATTATTAAGGTTTAAGTTGTCTGGAAACTAACATGTATTTTGTTCCCATGTATCTTTATAGTGGAAGGATTCAATTATTATTTTGCTGTTACGAAGCTTTGTTGCATGTGCTGCCCTGTTGCTTGGTGATATTCTGTGACTTCTAAAACAAAATTGAGAGAAAAATGTTACATGGTTTTAAGGAAGAGTATGTTGGTAAAGATTCAGTCACCTTTAAGAAAACAAACAACAAAATCCTCACAGGATAAGAGATCTGGAAAAATATTCCACTCTAAATCAGCAGAGGATTAGAAGCTTTGCAGTGAAAAAGTACATTAAATGAGTTCTCTAATCCAGGAATAGTGGGTGTAATCTTTCAGGTCAGTCTTTGGGAGAGTAAGAGACTAAATATTTTTAAATGGAAATATATGTTTAAGATGCATTTGTGCAGGGTTGACCAACATAGTCAGCTCTTTTTCTCATGAAATAATAGAACAAATTATAGTTTTTTTCCAAGTTCCCTCTGTACCACTGAAGAACTCTGAGCAGCTGTATGTTATGCATTGTATATAGGCTGACTGTTACAGTTTAGCTGAAAACTATGACATTTGAAAAGAATATGAAGTGAAAGGAGAAATTTAAATGTTAATAATTCAAGGATCAAAAGTCTTACAATTCTTTAATATGTGAAAGTGCATTAAACAGCAGAAGGGTGAGAATGAAGTGTGACAGCTTTACACTAGGCATTAATCAGCAAGGTTTTGCTTTGCATTTTGGGGAAATCTGATGAGGAAAAACTCATACCATGAAGTATTTGAGGAATTACATGTAGTCATTACAGTATCTTTGTCTCTCAGATATGTCTGTGCTCTTCCAGCATTCTGGAAAGCACTTAATGCTGCCCGGTTTAGGTGTTTTGTCAGGTAACTTAGGCTTAAGTTATGATCTTGATATTGAAAGAAAAAGAGACAGTAAACATTTTGGAGACAGAAAGCATTTTGGAATTATTGCATTACCTAACTTCTAACTGCTGTGGAAATCAGCTTTTTTATTTCCCCTATTTTATTTTCTTTAAATTTATAGAAATAGGTTTGCATCTGTAATCCTGCGTGAATTGAAAAATCGTAATAAGGCTACAACTGTCTTTCTGTATTTTTTTCAGGCTAATAGAAAACATATGCTACATAGATATACACCATTTCATCATCTTTCTTTTCCTGTTTTCTTGTCTTATGCTCCAAAAATAGAGCAATGCCCATGGTAGTTTTTGCTTCAAAGCTTATCAAAGACCTTTCCTGTGTGAGCATTTATGATATCACTGAAATTAGAGGGAGAGGAAGGAAAAAGAAATTGCAATCTGATTTCAGTTCTTGAAGATGTAAGCAGTATGTGTATGAGTCATCTATGGCATGAATCTGAGTAGGGCTTTCAGGATTTGTTACACTGCAGTCATTCCCTTCTCACTGGGAGAAATCGAAGTGGAAAGACTGTCTCCGGCCTGTATAGGTTAAGGTTTGCTGAAGCAGCTGCTCTGCTAATGGTAGAAGTGAGGTCTGATTGTCACAGGAGAGCAGCAGAAGAGAAAGCTTTTGGACTATAACTCAATGTGGTTGTCAGGCTTGACTTTACTCACTGACAGCTGTGCTCTCAGGCTTTTGCAAATGCAATGGAAGAATAAGAACCACATATTTAAAGATAAATGTTGAGGGTGTAACAACAGTCCTCTCAGTGAAATGTTGCAAGCAATGGTGTGATGCAGTACATCAATGCATTTTTTTTTTTTTTTTTTTTTTCCTCCCAGTATGTCTGTGACTACTGTAGTTCTTTATTCTGTTTCTCTTCTGTTCATCTTCTTCATCCATCCCTCACTCTTGCCTGGATAAAAATATAATTCCAAAGCCTACAACAATGTGCTTATGGTATTGCTTGCTCTTAAGGGTTTTATTGAACTAATTTAGTTAAGATTTGCCACTGCCTTTCTGTGAACTGCATTGAACATGCTTTTAATGTTCGGTAGTCTCATACGCAGTCCAGTCTAAGGTAAACCCATATTTCATTAAAGTGTAGCACTTTTGCAACTGCTTGAGGAGAAAAAAACGTCCTGGAATATAAGGTAGCTGTGACAAACCAAATGCATTTCCTTCTAAAATAGGCATCCTTCCCTATCAGAAATGAGCCGATCAAGATCACAGCAGACAAACCAGTCCAGATTATCCTTCCTAACAGTAGCAGTTGCTGCTGTATGTAAGGAGAAGTAATACAAATAGACACCTCTCCAGAGCAGAGGAGAATCTTTGATTTTGTCTGGGCTTGTGCCCAGTAGATAAAGCTTCAGTAAACCTAAAGTTGAAAATGAACATTCAAGAACTGCAAATGTTCTGTGTTTTTTGAGAAAGGGAGACAGCATGAAAGGAAACTATGCTAGGCCTTGTGAGTTTTTGTTCTCTGGTGAATGACTTGCATGTTCTACAGTTGTTTCCAATTGTGGTTTAGATAGTGTTTTAAGTCCTTGTGATGGGAGAAAAACTGTAATGTTACAAAGGAGTTGGCAAGATCATAATGCATCATCCAAATTGATATGAAATGAAGAAGTAGATGACATGGGAGGTGGAGAAGAAATCTTTACCTGTTGAGAAAGTATTAAAAATACTGCTATTGAAATTGACTGGAACTCAACTTTTGCCTTAAATACCTCTGTGACTTTTTTTTTTTTTTTTCTGTTTAAGGGATTGAGGGATTAAATTTGTAAAGCTGGTGTTTCCAATTTTATGCAAGTTGTCAAAATATTTTTATTGAATTACTTCCAGATGTGTAGTGTGGATAGGGTGCTAGCAAACCAATTCCAGTTCTAAACAAAGCTGGTTTATTGAGTCTGGTGTTAAAGAAGGCATTTCACTATAACTCCACAGAAATATAATCTTTGTCTTTTGCGTATCAAAATCATAAATATGACTTCTGCTTCACAAGCTCCTTGCATAAGGTTGCTTTGACAAGACTGCAGGAGAACATAGAGTCAGATGGCAGCAAGACAGGGTAGATGACTGGCATCCATGGGCTATGAAAGACTTTGAAGGACTTCAGTGCTGGAATTCTTTCACAACAGTGAAAATTATGGCTTTTACCTGAATGCAGGGGCAGGAGGAATGCAGGTTAATGGGGGGGAACTACTTACTAGTAAGAGGTGGCTTTTATATGTCCTGGTCGTATGTAAAGCTTCAGCCCTGTCTGGAACTTCTGTACTGCAGGGACTCACCCTGCGGCGTGGATGAAGTTGCTTTATGAAAATGAATAGCATTCTGCAGTACTGAAATGCTTTTTTTCAGTAAAGTATTTCCTCACCCCATTTTAAGAAAAACATGCTGTCTTTTTATACCTTTGGCTTTCTGTTTTTTGGTGAGAGAAAGGTTTTTCTGATTCTTGAAATAACCATTCATTTTGATAAGACCCTAGATAGTTTGATGCAAAAAATCAGTGGTTTGACATGGGTTTAAATATATTGCTCATTAAGTAGTCTAAATTTATTATGTTATAATGTTGATACAGGGATTTTTTTCACAGCTGTTCACAGAGGAGCTATTTCTGTATGCACTGAAAATCAAACGTGTTTCAGCTTGCTTTTAGTAAAATGTGCTAAAAGAGCTGGCTAAACATATTTTTTGGAATTTCAATTTCTCCCTCTGTCCTCAGGTCTCCACAACAAGAGCAAGGAGTGCACACAGTGTTAGAGCATAGATATATCAAAACATTATTACCTTTGTCTTGATGACTTTTTTTTTTTTTAATTCTGTGTATCTGTTGCAAAGGACACTTTAATAACTCTCAGGTTTCCTGCACTTAAATGACTGATGCTTAAAAATTAAAAAGTAGTAGCTAACATCATTAAATAAGTTTTACTACCCTACATATTCAAAGGCTGATAATACACTAGAGAGAACACTTCAGGTACAGATGGATAAAATGGCATAAGTAATGCAGAGTAATATGCAAGAAATGAAGTTCATCCATGTTGGTTTTTTTTTTTTTTAACATATTTTCAGAATCCTAAACTGTTCTTGAAAGTTGTTAAAAGGCAGCAATATATAATAACTACTATACATATTAAACTGAGTAAATACTAAGGTTCTGAACAACTAACAGAGTATTTGATCATGAGCAAGACTGTTAAGAAATTAGGGAATGAATGGGTAGATGGGGAGGAGGGGTGTAAAGGGTATAATTTCCTGTCTTGTCATTTACAGATATTATTCCTGTTCATTAGCTTAAAGCAGAAGTGCGTGGAGTGGCGGAGCATGTACTCCTGCACATCCAGGAGAAGACTCTTTTAAAATGACAAAATTCTTTAAGTGTTGCAATGTCTGGGGAAAAAAAGAAGTCATAACCTATAATGCTATACATGAATTTTGAATATTTAAAATCTCATGAAGAAATGTGTAGTGTTCTGTGTATTTCAGACAGATGTGAAGTATCGACTTCCCCATTCTTTTTCATTACTTGTAGTCTCATTTAGCTTGGTGAGTTTTCATGTTGTTGAACTTCAGTTAGCACTATTACATTTATAATATCATGTGCTTTGCTCCAGGGATGCTACGTATTGGTTCACAGTACAGTCATTAAAATTTCACTATCATTAGATAAATAAAGGCATATGTTCAGTAAGCAGTTACGGCATCACTCTATAGGTGATGAAGCCAAAGGAACAGAGGCAAACTAATCAGCAAGTTGATCAGAGCATAACAAAAGCCATGTCTCTTTTGCCTGGCTTACAGAAACGTGTTTAATAAAAGGCTAGGAAACTTGGACTAATAATTTAGAATTATCAGATCTTGTAGATGTGGGGAGGAAAATCTTAGAAATAACCTCTAATGTTTTATTGTATTGCTTATTTTAGGCTGAATTGCCACATGAAGTTAAAATAATACAGAAACTTCGGGCTAAATCTCAATATCTTTTTCAAATCACATCCAGATGTTTTTAATAAATCCTTTTTATGTTTAAAAAGCCTTGAAAATTTTGCACTTGAATAAAATTTTAACAGAAATCTTTTTGCGTTTTTACAAGTAAGAAGTTTTATTCAGTTAAAACAACACCATAAAAAATGACACCAAATTGCTTTATTAATGTCATGAATTTTCTTTCTGGAAAGTAACTTTGTCTTCCAGAGAGTAAGTGGAAAAAGCAGACTATACAAACTGATTTAGGTACAAATTATATTCACAACTAGTTCATACTAAAACATGTGATTAACTTTATTACTCCCTCTGCCTCTTCCAGTAGGTCTATTTCAGCTCTATTTTTATATTCTGTAAATCCGTACATTGGCATCTTCCGACATTTTGGAACTTAATCAAGTAATTTAGTATTCTTATAATGTAGATTGTACTGCAGCTTGCATATATTACTGACTTTTTTCAAGTCTCTTCCTGGCTACATCTACAGAGTATGAAGATCTTTCAGACCTCTAGCACTGTCTCCTCCAATGTGCTTTATATCATACACTCTCCTTTCCTGGTCTGATCAGAGAGCAGTGAAAATCCTTTGATCATGAAATCCAGCCCTGTGACAGGAATGGATCACTTTTCTGAATCTTGGAAAGTTTTACTTCTCTAAAATCTGTATTGCTGGTTGTGGCACTGCATTTTATCTTGGAACACTTTGCTGGAGCTGTATTAAATATCATTTTAAGCTGAGTAGTTATCAATTTTTCTTTTTGTTGTCACTGCTGTTGTTATTCTTTTGAGACTTTCTCCACAGTACTAAAGCACAATTTCTTGAAGTCTAAGATTGCTTTGATTCAAAAAAAACAAATGCAATTCCAAGAGCTGGGAGACTTGATTCCACGATAACTTTGTGCGACACTCGTGGAAAAAAAAGTTTCAATTCTCAGTAAACTCATTTTTTTTCCATCAGGAAAAAATGTAATTGTATAATATAAATAGGAATTTGATGCTTCAGTAACAAATCTTGCTTTTCCTGCTCTACAACGCAGCCAGCTAAATGTATCCTTTCTTGAACATCCCAACTAATCAGGCTACAGATAAGACCAATGATTAGATATGAAGAGTTTGTTTTATTATCAGGTGCTTTTCTCCACAAGTTTTTTAATATAGATTTTTGATTTCTTTTATTTCTTGAGATTTTCAATAAGCATTGTAATGCCTTAATCTTTGTACTCCATAGATAGCTACAGATTCTTATTGATTTGTGTCATTGTGTTGGCAGGACGAACTCTGCTGGAAAAGCTCTTCAGCCAGCAGGAAAATGCACCGCAAGAAGAAGCAGAAAAGCTATGTTCTCGTATTATTGCATTGGGACTCTTACTTCCATTCACCGATTGCTTCAGGGAACCATGTAATCAGAGTGCCCAGCAAAGCACACCCACTTTTGATGTAAGTACTGGACAAATTTTCTTTTGTCTGTTTTTCCAAGAGGGATGTAATTTATCAGTGCCTTATGACTGTCTGGGAGAGAGAATCAGTCTGGAGAAGGTTAGCCTGTTTAACGAAAATTGCCTTTTTATATATTGCCAGCCAACTTCCTGATCTCACATACATATGCTTATGTACATAGTTAAGCTTACTTGGTTTCTTGGCATTATAACTCATATCTTATTATGTACTGTTGCTCTGTAGTTTTTTAGTCTTTTTTTACACGAAGTATTTATATGAATCCAGGTGCTTTATAGGACTACCAATATTTAAATCTAATAGCTGCCTCACCAAAAAATATAAATAAAAAATCAGTCATAACCAAAACCAAGAGAGCACATTGTAAACGGAACACAAATTACACATCTAGCACAGACAGTTCTTTTCCCCCTGCTCCCCTTGAAAAGGCACTGGATGCAAAATCGGGCAAGAGTTAGTATAAATTTACTGGCATTCTAACCACATTGTTATCTCTGCCTTTGAGCTATCTGGCCACAGTGCTGTTATTGGTGGCATTTGCATATGGTTACAGAATTTAAGAAGGGACAGTGTTGTAGACACAGCCTAACACACTATTCTTCCCCTTTGATAATAAATTCAAAATTAAGATTTAATTCTACTGTATGATACTGTAGTTGAATTTTTACGGTGAACTTATTGTGAACTTCTCCATTGAAATTTTAGCGTTAGTCAGTCTGTGCATCAAATTATGTGACTGGAGATAACCAGAGTTTTATCAAATCATCTCTATTTTACACATAAAGCTGAAACTTGCTTAGATATGGTTAGCAAATGACTGGAGTGAATATGAGAGACCTTGAGTATTTTTGATGTTTTAAATATTTTTCATCTTGCTGAAGGGTAGTGTAGTATATAGATGATAAAAGGAGCATGCAAAGAATAAATGTCTGTATATATTCTTAAAACAAACAAGCTTTCCCATATAACCGAGCTTTTCTAAAAATGTCTATAGCAACATTGAATTATTGTTGTTATTGTTTTGCTTTTTAAAAAAAAAAAACTTGAATGTATTTTCAAACTAGAGGATCTTTTTTTCTGGGGGAGGAGATAAATTGAGGAAAATTGACAATGGAGTATGACTATAAAACTAATGTTATTCAGGCGATTTAACATTGCATTACATCTGAAAGTTTCTCTTTTATGGTTTCACATACTCATCAGTTTATTACTAAATATGTTTTGTCAATTTGTTTAAAACAGTTTTAGCAGTATTCTCAGTTCTCCTTGTTTTAGCAAAGATTCAGTTAATCTTATCTCCTTTAGAGCTTTGATTACAATATTTGCTGGAAAAAAAAATCCTCCCCCCCAAAAAACAAACAAACAAACAGGATTTTACTGTTATCCAACCATTGACAGAGGAGTTAAACTAGCCATAAGCAGTGTTTAAAAGTTTGCCTATCTAGAGTTAGGAGGTGCAATAGTCTCTTTACCCCAGATTTGGGAGCATAGCCAGTCCCGTACTCTTCTTTCATCTGAGCTCATCTGATGTGCCGCTTAACAGCCATTGCCTCCAGTTTCATGCTGGATCCCCTTCAGTTTGGCCAGGTGACCTTTTACTCAGCTGAAAATGCTGTCAGCAAAACTCCTGTATCCTTGTCCTGGTAGGAGCCAGGTTTAACTACCACCTCATTGTCCTCCTACTCTGCTACATCCAACTCTCGTGATTGCTTATTCCTTCAGTTACTCATGGGAATGTTTAGATTTTTTTTGTCTCAGTCTGGTTCTTATAAAGTCTCTTAAGTCACTCCTTCAGCATGTTTTTTGCTGGATTGCCAACTTTTTTTTCCCACTGAAATCCTTCTTTGGATCTCTTCTTTTTTTCCTTCTGTGACTGATCACATGTATTTCTGAGTTTTCACTTAGCTATGTTTTTTGTATTTATTTTTCATGTTGAATAAAATCTGTTATTCCTCTTTTGCTTAATGTGGTCCCACACACTTTTTTTTAAAAGAGATTACAATTTATGAAAATAATTCCATATGTTTTGTTCACTCTGAGATCTATTGCTCATGGCCTGAGATGAATGTAAACAGATTATTTAAAAGTCATGTTTAATTTAACATGGCTAATGCAGAACTCTGTTGTGGCTTGAAATATTTGCAGTTGTACACTGATTATATTCTCATCTTCTTTGATTATTCATGTCCAGTAGCCACCTTTAATTTTCCCTGTTGTGCAAGTATCGAAACCTCTGCCTGTGTTCTCAGCAACACAGCAGAGCACTGTTTCTTTTTTTCTTGGGATATTCCAAACCTTTATGTGGGGCTCTGTTTCACCCCATTAAATGATTGTAATCTTTACTTTTCTCATTCGATCTTGTTTCTTTCTTTTCCACACTGATTTGTGTTAGACAATATGTGAAGACTAAAGACAACTTTCACAACTCTTGCCTTTTTTTTGCACTTGTATTTCTGCTGTGGGCTATGCTGTGTGGAACTGGTGCTCATTCCTTTGTTACTACATGATAAACGTAAAGTACAAAAGAATACCCAATGAAATTGTCAGAAAGCTAGCAGCACTCACAAAATTTTTGCTGCGGATATTTATAATCTGGTCAGATTGTGGATGGATTTTAATGATGGTAAGAAATCACATGTTCCTGAAATGTCGGTGACCTTTCTGTCAAATTTCAAGTTGTAGTCCAGTAATAGAAAGTTGAGATCTGTGATAAGAATTTTTTTTGTTCTATCTTGGCCTATTTTTGTCAGCTATTTCTTTGGGGGGAAAAAAAAAAAAAAATCTGACAGATGTCCAGAATAAAAGATTAGTCTGAAAAATAAAAGTTGAGCAAAGCTTTAACACTAACAGAAGTAGACAGATTAGGATTTTTAAGATGTTTGCTTTTGAGCAGCAATGAAAGCTTTCACTCCAGCTTTTTCTACTTATTTTATAATAATGAAGAATAATGTACATTGGCAGATTCGTTCTCTAAAAATGTGATTGCCTTTTTGCTGGTTTCCTCCCCCTTAGAGGAGCTGCTCATTATTGGCTTATGAGTGTCATGACTTTTTGCTTGTCACATTATCTTCACTGCATGTCATACTGCTTTTTATGAAAGAAATTTAAAAGTATATTTTAAAAAAAGACCAATCTGGTGAATGCAAAACTTTTAGAAGGATAGATTAAAGAAAGTCTATTCAAAGAATGTTCTCCAAATAATTATTAGTTTTTTGGTGTTACTGTAGCCTTGTTTTCCTGCTCAGTTTCTTCCTTTTTAGTAGCTGTGACTTGTTCAAAAGTGCTCCTAAGGAATCAGATGAAAATCAAATATACTCTCTGATTGAAAGGTATATAATAAATTAATGCTTTGTGGAAGACTGTCAGTCTGAATGACTGTGGTATGTTATTTAATAATATTATTTATATAGTGCAGGTGTAATCTTCATGTTTTTTGCATGTTGCCTCATTATATTATCCTGTTAGAAATCAACATAAGTTTGAGTTTGCTAAACAGTTCATCTTCAGAAAGAATGCATCCCAGGCAATTTCTGCAGACATTAATAGAATTACAACTTTCAACAGAGGTCTTGTTATTTCTATTAATGATGTATAACAGGAGCTAAAATGTGGCTGAACATGGACAGTCATCAGTAAAACCTCCAAAATATATTAGGATTGAAATTGTTTGGACACCAATAAAGGCTGACATTCTCCTATCAAAGTGAGGCAACTGTATTCAGTTTCACTGTTATTAAGAAATTTTGACTGTACTTGGTACTTATCTGCATTTTATCCAGTTGTTGAAATTATTACTACTTTAGAGATTTAGTTCTGGCAAAGCAAACAAGAAAGTACGTACATCCAGGTGGTGTAAGTAATAGCTGGTAAGCTAGTAGTCGTGGGATGTGGTCTTCCACGTGAAAGTTTGAGTCTCATGCATAAGGTGACTAGATCTTCAGATTCTTCTGTTTCATTGTGAGAGAATCAGGTAAATGCGGAAGTTCAATCTTCCAAGCTATACTAAAACCAGAAAAATGAGTAAAAGGAAGACCAGAGCAGTAACTCTGAAATTGAATTAGAATAGTTGTTGAAATTTAAAACTGATACATTTTCTCATAAGAGCCCTAACCAGGGCTATTTGCTCTGTTGGCCTTTCTTATCCATTAAACACAAGACAGAAAGATTAAGAGTTTGATGCCATCAACAAGTTTGTTCTGTTTTGCTGATGAGAATAAAATCTTTTCTAAATTATCAGTGGAAAGAAGTGGTTCATGGGTTGTGGAACTTGGGAGGTACTTCAGTGTGTTGTTGAGGCACCTTAGTTTTCTTAAAAAGAAGCAAGTCAGTCAAATAACTAAGGTGCTTAGTCACAAATTGAGTTCATGGAAATAGAATGCTACTTCAGCCATATATTACAGTATTCTGACTAACTTGCTGATTTTTCAGGCTTGCAAGGCATTTGTGTTCACTAATACAGACAAAGGTGGTAGAAGCTGAGGGCTGTGTTTAATTCTGCACTCTTTCTTCTTTTTTTTTTTTTTTTTTTTTTTTACAGTAGTTAGATGGAGCTTTGCTACTGAACCTCTCATCAAAAAGTAAACCACTTTTCCTTTTCTTGATAGTATTGATTTCTTTATTTTAAGAGCTGCTTAAAATAAAGCAGTCTCCTGCTGGTAAGAGTATTCTGAGGTGGATTGGCTCTAATTTCTCAAACTAAAACCTTGCTTGTCCAATTAACTACTTACATGCAGTGGGAACAGGGAAATGTGTATTTAGTATATTAGAATGGTTAAACTTTCTGAAAGGAAATATTTCTCTTCCATCTGCAGTAAAGATAGTGCTGTTTAAAGTACAAACATTTGCATACAGTGTGGAACAAGCAAGCTCTTAGAAAAGTTCTTACCTTAGAAATCTCTTTTTAAGCTACAGGAACAGAGCGAGTTAATCCACAGACCTGACTGTGTACAGCTGTATTCTCAACACTTCCTACTATAAATGGTAAAATGTCTATTGATTAGTTATCATCAGATCCTTTAGCAATTTGCCTCACCCACGTGCAAATGCTATGCAGTTTTAAGAACCAGAGGAAAGTGCTGTGTAAGGATATGTGAAAACCAGAATCCTCCACGTGACATGACATCTAGTGCACTGGACTCAGAGAGCCTTAAGCTCTCAATGTCTGCACAGAAATGAGTCCAAATAAGACTGGGACCACTCAGTAGTAAGATTATTTTTTTTATCAAAAATCTTTATACTCTTTAATAGTGGAGATTGAGCAAGACAAAGTGGAAATTCTAGATGTATTCAACACTTGATCAAGGTAAGAGAATTAATTTGCTGTGCTTATAATGATAAATAGTAAAAACTGTCTTTGAGGAAATATTTCAGAAGTTGGAGGTGGAAGTCAGTAGTTTCATGTATCCCTATAGTAAATTTATTAATGGTAAAACAAAACATGGATACTTTACTTAGATTTTTTTTTTGTTGTTTATTTTGCTTGAATAGTATTTCAGCATCACAGAATTGACTGCATATAGCCTTTATCAAAATTTTCCAATAATCATGCAAATTTGTAGCAGTATCAGTTTTGGAAAAATATATATTACTATATTGACTGAGAGGGAGCTACAGACTAAAGGCAAAGAGATTTTGGACTATATACTGAGAGATTAAGAATTAGGACATTCAAATGATTTGTCTTTTGGACTGTGTGAAAGTGAAGATAGGACTAATTTTTTTCCCATTTTCAGTGCCATTTATAGAATATCAACTTGGCAAGTTTTTCAGACTACCTTTCTGTGAAAAGGAATTTTCATATCTGAAATTCTGTTTTAAGTTTACATGTAGTCTGTAACCAGGTGTTATTAAATACCTTCCTTATATGTCAATCAGTGATGCATTTTTATTTTGTTGTCATATATCTCTGTAAGTATCTATTGCATTGCAGACTCTTCCCTCATCTTTCTTTGTGTCAAATAGAAAATGAAAGATTCAAAAACAAGCAGAACGAACAACAATAACAACAAAAAATCTTCTATAGTAACCAAGGTTTAGGAATATAGGATGGAGTTGTCTGATGTCGTAACTGCTCATAGTTTACATACTGTAAATCATATCAGTTGGAACACAGGTACTTTGTACTATATTACTATGATAATGTATTCTAATTGTGCCATTATTCTAAGATATTGTGTTTGTATGTTTTTTAAATTCAAGTAGACTAGTCATGCATCAAAGCTTATTTGTTAAAAGTTTATACTGTATCTTTCAAGATACTGAAATATCATGTCTGGGAATAGTTTGTCTTCTATTTATATTATGTCAATATAATCTACAATAAATTGTCATTTTCTATTTTATTTCTCTATAACTCTACTTGTAAGCCTGGTGAAAATTGTGATTACCCAGCTAACCCACTGCACAGATTGTTCTTCTCCTTGTTTCTTGGATTGTGTAAGGTTTCCGATCTTAAGCAATACAGTGGGCAGCAATATTTTGTTCTGGTTTGTTTCAGAAATATTTTCGTCTTCTTTTGAGATTTGAATGGCACAGAAAAAAAAAAAAAGATAGCAATATTTAGCACCATTTCCTTTTCTTCACACAGTATTCACAGGTCTCCCTCTTTCTCCTCCCTTTTATTCTTATGTTACTGAAATTTAGGCTGACACCTGAAATGTTTATCTTCTAAAAAGCAAAAATTTGCATAAATTGGATAAATGGAAAGTACCAAGTTATTGGAAGAATTTGCATTAACTTTGCCCGTTTGAATAGAAAGTGAGAAAATAATAGCCATTAATGCTTTCTCCCTTTAAAAGTCTAAGTAAAGAATTTGATGTAATTTTGTATAAATGGATAAAAATCTTTATTTTTGCCTTTATTGAAGATTTGATTGTGTCTGGATTCTTATGTTTTTCATGCTGGAAAAATTTAATAAACTTCTTTCCAATATATTTCCAATATATTTTTGTTTCTTTATAACCTGCATTTGCATGTTCTAAGTTGTTCAGATTAGAGTAAATTTGTACCACTTTATCACAACTTATTTTTAAAGAAATAGCAGCTTAATCACATGGAATGGAAATATTTCAAAAATATTTGTGTTATGTTCTCCTGGTGACTATCTTCAATACTTGTTTAGGATCTGTCTTTAAAAAAAAAAAAAAAAGGTTAATATTAAAAATGAAATATGCAGCAAAACATATTACTGATATTGGGCTAAGAAGAGTGTGAAAGGGGGACCATAAATGTGATCTTTGAAAGAAGATGATGTTGAGGGATATAATTATGTTTATTCTTTATGTTGATTTATCTAACTTTCTAGTGCAATATTTTCGCATTATTCCAGACCAAATGCTCGGACTCATGCTCTTGCTGGGACTTATTTTTGTAAAATTTATAGTATTAAAAAGATCTAATCTCAAGGTGTACTTGTTGATGCATATTGGCAATCGCAACTAAAGATACTTGAATGTGATCAGCCAACCTTTTCTCAAGTTGAAATCATTAGTAACTGTTTGCTCAACCTGTTACCAGAGACTCTGGTTGTCTCCTACTTACACAAAATGGATAAAGTTGAAAGCTATTGAAGAATGTGCTTGGATCTGACACCGGATGATTAAGAACACTTTAATTTGCCTTTAAAAGCAAACTTACCTTTTAATTTGTTTATCAATACAGAAATATAAGTGAAAACAACAAATCAGTGGAGTTGTAGAGAATAAACATCTCAGTTCAGTTTATTCTGAAAGGATCCTAAGAATATTCGGTTTCTTTTTCTGGTTTGTAAATACGATGTAAAATACGGAGTATGGATTAAAATAATTTTCCTTTCTGCAAACTGTAAACTAGCCCTATTTGAAGTAGCATTGTCATGCCGGACAGAAACTTCTGTCTCTCTAAGAAAAGGTGTTGGAGCTGCTTGCACACTCTAAAAATGCTGAACTGTATTCTAGTCTCTTTTTGTGCATGTAGATAACTAAGGTTAGTTTTTCCTATTGCTAATAGATGTTATTTCAAAATCAGAACATTCAGTTCTTTCAATATAAGTTTATGTTAATTCTTTGCACAAGATGGAGAGTATAAAAAGAAACCTGCCTTGACATAGGGATGGATAATGAACTCTACGTTGGAAACAAAGACATTAATATTTTGATATTGTCTTTATATATGAATTCCTTAATCTTTTTTTTTTTTTTAATGACCACAGCAAGACCAGCTTTATACTTGGGCTGCAGTTAGCCAACCCACACATTCATCAGATTACATTGAAGGAAGCTTTCCAAGGAGAATTTCATCTGCATGGCCCCCACCCAAACCTCCAGATGAAGAACAAAGACTTAAAATTCCAGAAGCAGGTATATGTTTTGGACTTGGACAAGATGTATATATGACACTGGGGGGAACTGCTGCCTTTTAGAATCCAAGCTACAAAGTTAGTATCTTAACTTCTAACAGATCTGATTTTGAAGATATTGGGTTAGCATCAGAAAATCTGTTAGATAGCATAAATCTAATTAAAAATATTAAGCAAAAAATGTATGTTTCTTAGCAATCAAGATGTGCACCTGGCATCTGCTGACTAATAGATTTTTATCAGATCTCATACCTTTGTTCAGTTACCAACCATTCCTATTTTTTCCCCCTCAATTTGAAGAATTAAGTTATCATTTCAACATATCTCTAAATATTTATTGTAGTATTTGGGTGGAGTTAATTTCAGATTTCCATTTCTTTGAGACCACTTTTTCTGGAACAAGAGCTAAGTATTCCTTGCATGGATGTTATTTGTTGGCAATACTTTTTTATTTATGCAGTCACAAGCAAAATAAGTGATGCCAACAAAAAATGCAGTGTTACTATATAATTCTGTTTATGCAGTGACTTTTTACACTTTTACCAAAGCAATACTATTACTGGTCAAAGAAACATTAATGCATGCATCTTACTGATGCAGTTCAGGGTGTGGGATGATCCAGCACTGGACTATCACAGTCGTCCAGCATTAAATGGTATCATCTTAAATGCTGAACTACTTATTTTATTTTGTATTCAGTATGAATGGTGCCATATGTGGTAAATGAATTCATTGCCATGTACTTTGGTTTGCTTTTCCTGGAGACTCAGGTATTGTATATGCAATCAGAGTGACTGACTTTGAAAACAAAAAGAGGAATATTTTATTCCTTATTTGACTTTGAGATTTTAGCATGGCAGAGGCTAGTGCAAGTAAACAATGAGTTTGATGTTTCTAATGTCCAGATGAATAATGAATTAAATGTATTTTTAAATACAGAATGTTATTATTTTTACTTATTTGATTGTGTTTCAACTATACAGACTATTAAATATGTTCATTTTGTATGCTGTTTCCATCCAATGTTGTTATATTTAATTATTTCTACTATACTTATATAAAATGTGTAGTATATGTGTATTCCTTATCTCAGTCACTACCCTCTTAAATACTGCAGAAATTTAGGCAAATAGAATTAGAGATGAAAAGGAAAACTGCATATTGCTACCATTTCTAAACGGAGCATAAATAGTCATCAATTTACTTTCTGTGTTGACTTACTGGAATTTTATCAGTTGGTGTAAATTTGCCATTTGATGCATGGAAGGAAAAGAAAAAATTAAATGTTCTGAATAAACTCAGAAAAACTCAGTAAAATAAATTAAAAAAAAAACTCAGTAAATAATTTAGATTTTGATTGTGTATTTGCCATGTGGAAGAAAATGGAAGTGAGAGATACTGCACATGAACCTGAAATTATTCACACTTCTCTCACGACGTGTGACTACTGTTTTTATACATGGCCTTTGATATGTGGAAGGGGCAAGTATTTTATAAGGATTTAAATTTCTGTATGAAGAGTAACTATTCTTTATTTGTATTTTTATTACTATATGCAATGTAAACATTAGAGGCAAAGTTTATAAACAAAAACTTGAAGCTAAGAAAAGAATGCCTGTTTGGAATTTTGTTTTGATGTCCATTTTCTAGGAAAAATGTGCAGATAATATTTTAGTTTTATATATATATTATATATAAGTTATTATATAGTATATTCTATATATTATATATAATGTATGTGTGTATATATACATAAGATAATTCAGTGGAGGAATGAATAGATGTTCATTGGGATTTTTACTAGCTATTCAGAAGTAGAAAACAGTTAAAGAATGAAGAATTCGTTTTATCTTTCAATATAAATGGATAATGTTGTCAAATTCTTGAAAACCAAATTAATGCTGTTTTTAACTCAATTTGAACCCAAAGTAAATAGTTTTACATCTGCACTTAGAATGCCCTTAACTCTAGGGAGTAATTTCTGTACACTTACACAATAAGTATACATGACTATTTTGCCCTATTGAGATGCCAGACAAGGAATAATATTGCTTAGATATTTCTCCAAATTTACTTTCTTTAGTGAAGCCAATTGTCTTTCAAGCACACTTTTAAAATACAAGTTTTATCTCTGTCATTGTCTACCTCCTAGTGGCCATCTCAAATCTTGTGGCAGATCAGGAAGGCCATGTCAAAAAGATGACATAGCTGCCAACAGTAATCATCCTGCTTATGGCTTCTTGTAGCCTTTGCAGAAGAGAAGGCTTTGGGAGGATCTCATTGCAGCCTTTGAGTACTTAAAGGGAGCTTATTAAAAAGATGGAGTTTTTTTTACACAACCTGATAATAATAGAACCAAGAACAATTTTAAACTAAAAGAAGTGAGAAAAATGCAGATCAGATGTTAGGAAATTCTTCACTCAGAAGGTGATAAGGCACTGGAACAAATTGCTCAAAGAAGTCATGGATGCCCCATTCCTGAAGTTAAAAGCAGAGTTAGATGGAGCCCTGGGCAACCTGACCTAGTGGATGGTGACCCTGCCTGTTGCAGGGCAATTGAACTGGAATTATATTTGAGGTCTCTATCAACCCAAGCTTTCCTACAATTTTATATAATACTTCTTAATGAGACTGGATGTGAAAAACAATCACAAGAATTATTGTTTAACCTTTGGTGACATGTAGGTAAGAAACCTGTAATTAACTACTTTTCTTTAAATCAGACATTTTGACAGTCAAAATAGAGTTCTTTGACATTTATGCATTATATTTTTAAGATGGTACCATTTAATGCTGAATTTTAAATAATAATAATAAATAATAATTAAAAAAATAATAAATACATTGGACACTGAGATCAGGCTCACTTATATATATATATATATATATATATATGTGCAATTAACTTTAAGTGGATAATTAGAAAAGTAGGATGGCTATGTTTTCTTAATTATCCTCGTTCGATTAAATCCTTAACATGTATTTTAGAGCAGTGAAATGTGTTTGTATATATAACCTATGTGTTTGGTTTTTGTTTTTTTTTTCCAGAATCAGAGTTGAAATCTACTGTGCTAGAAGCAGAAAAACAACACATAGATGATGTTCAGCAGGTACAGGTAAGATTCTGACACAAGCATTCTAAGCAGCATTCTATAAAAAAGCTGGAAAAGTAGTACTTTAGTCATTTATGCAATAGTTCTTGTGTAATGAATTTTCAAAATGTAAACTCTTAAGTTTTCTCTCTTCAATCTAAACTTTTCTTTCAAAATCCTCATGCTCCTTTTTTTATCTAGAGATTAAATGTTCCTGCCTGCCTAAAATAATTATTGTCAAATTATTGTTCACTTCACTCAGAAGTAATGCTTTGTTCCAGAGATCATGGTATCTCTTGGTATCTCTTAGAAATAAAAGGTCGGGTTATATCAGTTAATCTACAGAAGTTTGTGTGACTAATAGTGGTAAAAATTATTTTATTAATGGAGCTGATCTATCTACTCTCCTCGGCCACAGCCCTTTCTTGTATGTTAATGGCTGTGTTTTGTAAAAAATAATCACTGAATTTGTTTCTGAAGTAGAAAATAATGTCTAACAAAATACATTCTATTCTTTGTTAGGCTTACTAATTTAATTTCAGACTCAAGCAGGGATTTTGTGTGTGTTTTAGTCTTACCAAACATTTGAAGAATTCTCCTAATTGATTATCTAAATTCTCCTCTCTGTAATTTTAGGAATGCTTGAAGACTAGAACTCATTAGTTATATCACAAAAATATTCTACATTGCAATATCTTAAGCTTAAATTATATTTGTGCCACGCATTTTTTTTATCCTCTGTCAGTCATTTCTTTGTCTGATTTATTTTATTCCATTTGCTAGTGTTAGCAAATCCCTCTTGTTCTCTATTCATTTCTTATAGCAATAATGTAAACTTCTTCCATTCTGTACTATTAGCCATCAGTGAATAACAGCAATAAGCACTTTGTATGCATGATCACCTCATTGACAAGAAGTCAATTTTTTGCTGTGTTATGTCTTCTCCTTGGTTTACATTAAAAACCAGAGTGGAAGAGCCTTAATATTAGAAAATGTACGTGGGTGAAATGAAAGTGTTTCTGTATTGTTCCAAACAGTTGAAAATATCCAACATGCATACATATTATATATATTACAAAAAGAATGTTTACTGAGCAAAATGTTAAAACTAATGTCTTTTATCATGTTTGGAGATAAATCATGTACTATAGTCAATTCTTTCTTGTTATAGTTTGTGCTTTTTGTTAAATGTGATGTAATGCTATGAAATGTTACTTCTAGAGATCTATCATTTCATTCTTTATCTAGTTTTGTAAGTTTTGTTTCTGAAGGAAGCAAGCATTGGCTGCTGTTATCCAAGTAGGTGATAACAAAGAAGGGGAAACCTAGCACAAAACTTGAATCTGATCAACTATGTTTCTTTCAAATTTCCTCCCTACCCTAACCATTCCCTTAGAAAGAATTTTCCACATTGGGTAAAAATAATTTGCTGTGATTGGTATTGACATAGAAACAAATGCAAGCATAACATGATAATTTATATTGCTTATAAAAATTCTGTTAACTGAATTTACTGCAAAAGGCTTCTGAAGTAAAAGCGCATGTCACCTCGCTGTCCCCTTCTCCCCTGCCCTATACTCCCTTCCCAGATTCTGCATTTTCTTGCTGTTCTAAGGGATTTTTTAATCTTGAATATTTCCTTCCGTCTGTGACGTTAGACGCAATCTTGTATTTTTTGGCCTAATTTCCTCAAGTTGTAAGACTTCTCTTCTTCAGTCAAAAACAGCTTATTCACAAAAGTCACAATTTAAAAAAGAGATTGTAAGAGAATGCCTGTTTTTAATGCAGGATTTGTTGAGTAGAGTTAAAAATAAGATAAAATGGCAGTAATTTCAAGTCTTAGCTTTGAATTGGCATGAGAAGAGCAACAATGTCTACACGGTCTTCTCAAAACAAGCAAATCTTTGTTAGGTGGAAGTTCATTAGTGAAGGAAGAAGAGAAAAACTGAATGTTCTCATTTAGAAACCTGAGCTTCAAACTTGAAGTTTCAATTTGGCAGCTGTACTTTTATGCAAGAGTAAGTTATTCTCTCTTTTGCACTCCTGCTCTTTTGTGGTACCATTGCAATTTTCCCTACGTTTTAACTCAATTTTATTTTATATACTAGATAGAGTCGTAACAGACAGGAAATAAAAGCTTATAATTGTTAAATAATCACATAAAAGCTGAGCTTGAGTACAGGGACATCACAGAACTAAAAACTTCTATACTGTTTGACAGTCGCCTAAATTTCTTTTTCTTTTACACATCTTATTACCAAAGCGTTTTATATTTCTGTGATCATCTGTATCTGAACTACATCACATCACCTGTGATAAATGCTTACTCAGCAGAAATTTAGAAAGCAAGCCATGATTACGTGTATTTGAAGGTTAGAATTTCAATGTAATTACATTCCATTGAAGATGTCTGGTCTACTGCCTCATATCTGATTTTGGTTGTATTACAGTTTGCATTGAGTATTTAAACTACGTTTCCCGTGGAAGAATTTGCCAACCAAAAAAACCACCTTAATGTTGTAGCATTTCAAGTTCAGTTGTTTGTTTTTGTCTGGCTCATTTAATTTCTACCAACAAATAATTATTAGGTTATTCTTAGAGATAGAGGTGAGGCAAAGAAGACTTGCCTGAAATGATTCTACAATAACAAATAAATTAAGGATTTTTTTTAATAGGGAATTTTTCTTATTTCTGTGTAACGAAGCTCTCATCTGGAAAAAGATGCTGTGAAGGAGACTGGCTAATAACTGTTCAGTAGGAACCAAAGGAAAAAAATGTTTATATGCTAATAAGAGAGAAGTTCCCATGTTATGGCTTTTTTTTAAATGCAGCTTCGATTTGCATGCTTTTTCTTGAGGAAAAAAAAAAATACGTATTTTCAGAAGATGCAATGGTCTTATTGAGAAAAAAGTTTGAATGAAGGAAACTTCTTAGAAGTTTGCTGTATGAATGGAATGATAATGAAATCTACCCATTGAATTTTACAAAGTAAATGCTATAATCTGTGTTCTCTCAAATAGTTCGGTATTTTGTTTTAAGAACAAGCATCAATTTAAAATTCTTGCAACTTCATGCCAGCATATCCAAATCACAGAAAACAAAAAAAGCTAGAGAAAAACTTAAGAGTTTTTTTAAATCTAATCTTTCCCAACATTGTCTAGGTTTGTATTTGTGTGGTGCAGCAACTTACTCTAATTTTCCATTCAATATGTAATGTTACAATTTGGGGTAACTTTGCTTCAAGTAAGTAAGCATACGGAGGTGTTTCCTTGTTAGCCTTATGAATAAATTATGCTTTATCAAAAATGTACAGAAAGAAAACAAATTTCTTGTGGCACAAGAAACGATAGAAATCTGGTAGATACTTCAGTTATGGATATAGGAAATGTGCAAGTGCAGAATGTTTTACTTCAGTAGTAAAAAGGATTCTAATCTTGGTCAAAGCTAAATCTCAGATGTGATAAGCAGAAATCGTGTATATTTAGTCTTTAAATGTTCATGAAACACAGATTTTATGCAGGTTTCCAATTTTGAGATTCTTCTCTTTTTCTTAATGTCAGAATGTTTTCTTCCGCTTAAACATGCTCTGGTGGTTTTGTTTCTGCTATAGAAAGCCTTATGAGCATTAAGATTTTTTTTGTTTGTTTAATAGTAGATAAATAGACCAAACTTTTAAAATGTTTGACTGAGCATAACTGTTCTATTCTCCAAGCTGAAATCCCAATATAATTTAACAAGAGGGTGCGAGTTCTTCTCTATTCTAGCTGAGCTATGTATTTAAAGCACTGGATTCTGCTAGTGTCAGAATGGTCTTGAAAGAAAAATGAGATCACAAGGAGAAACGGTAGAACTGTATAAGTAGAGCCTTAAAAACACCATAAAGAAGTCTGCCTACTCAGCCACTAGATGGCAGTTAAGTATTTTTGAAGGAGCGAGAAATGTACTGGTAAATCATTCTCAGAGGAATCCTTAAAATATTCTCAGGTGAGAGTTCAATTTTATTGGTCTGAAAATGGTGTCTTTCTGCTAGTTAAGAAGCTAGCCTGTAAAAGGTATCCACATCGACTGTATTTAAATTTGGCTGTGGTTTAAGTAACTGGAGCATCTCCTAAAGCTAATAAGACCATATCCTAAAAATAACAGCAGTCCTGAAATATTGAATGTTCAGAAAGCTCTGTGCTGTCATTGTTAAGGTGATTTTTTCTGTTATTGTTTGTTATTAATCCAGAATTGTAAACACATTTGATTGGTATAGTCTCCAAGACTGCTAGAAGGCAGATAACTGTTAGCCTAAATCTTTTCTGAACCTTTTTTATTCATTCATAATGCTGGAAAGAATAATAAAAAAAAAAAAGGGTGACTTTTTATTTAATTATTAAACATTCATGGAATATAAATCACAGGCTCTGCATTTAAAGAAATAGAAAATGTAAACTAATATATCAAGCCTTTGTGGTAGGAAACAAAAGCAATTGATTTTCAGAACAAATATTAATATTTTGAATCCAGACTTAACAATTCTTGGATAGGGTTCCACTGTTTTGCTTGAAGCCACTACTTCTTTAAGAACAAAATGTGGTCTTTGGGAAGAGAGAATAGCACATTTTTGCACTCTTCCTCCTGATCCTACTGAGACTAAAAGTAGTTTTACTCTAATCTGTGTTCTTAATGTTCATTATAAAATGCTTTGCCCATATATTCATTTGAATTTGAAAGGCTTTTTATTGTTTTTCCTTTTTGATACTTGGCAAGCTACTTCAATTAAAGCTGCCATAGAATATTTTAGGGCTGAATAGACATAGAGAGGAAATATGTTCAGTCTCTCTCCCACCAACACTTTTCCCCAAGTAGAGCTAGTATAGATGTTTGGCCACATTTCTTAGGACTTGTTCATCTCCAGGGATGGATCTGTGATAAGTGTTAGTGTGTACTTTCTGCTTTGCCAAGTCAGTGGTAGAAAGATGAAGACTTTCTTTATGATTAATTGCTACATTTCTGATGTGACACTTTATAACAGCTTAACAGCTGAAAATACGTGGTCTAAGGAAAGTAGATTCATTTTAAGTTATCCTAGTTTTCTTCTGAATATTGATTAAAATAATTCTCAATAAACTTCTGGACAAGTTCAGGTGTTTCATCCAGTTTCTACAAAGCAGACTTTATGAGAATACAGTAGAACAGAATATAATTTTGCATAATGATCATTCTGCATTTTCAATTTTGATTATGATTTATACTTGGTGGGGGAGGGGGGGAGGGAACAAGGAAGGAAAAAAAAACAACAGAATTCTTTGTTATTTTATATTTAACTGCTTTGAAAAGTAGCGCCAACCTTAAAGTTCCAGGAAAAATATTGCCTGAGCTGTGTGGTTGCAAATTCTGTACAATTGAAGTTGATAAAGATTTACAGACTTTCCTTACTTCTATCACAAACAGCAGGGATAAAAAGACTGATTTATTGAAGTGGAATTTTGTGGTGAATTTAAGTGGAACTTAAAATCTTGGCTACGATGTGCAAGTTTCTCATTCTTTCTAAAATGTAAATGACTGAAATGGGTAGGTCTTGTTTAGGAAGTTACCTTTTGTATTCCTGTGTGTGTGACTCTGAGCAATGGTATGCCTTTCTCTCTTGCTCTTTTATAGATTGCTAGTAAAATACTAGCAGAACATAGTTATTTCTGAGTGAGCAGTGAGTAAACAAATGCATGACAGGCATAAATTTATAGACCTGATCCAGGTGTATGAATATCTAAGGTGTGGGGGGGCAGAATGGCACGGACAGACTCTTTTCAGTGGTGAGTGGAGACAGGACAAGGGGAAACGGCTGGAAACTGGAGCATAGGAAGTTCCGCACAAACATGCGCAAGAACTTCTTTACAGTGAGGGTGACAGAGCACTGGAACAGGCTGCCCAGGGAGGTGGTGGAGTCTCCTTCTCTGGAGATGTTCAAGACCTGCCTGGATGCCTACCTGTGCAACCTGCTGTAGGGAACCTGCTTTGGCAGGGGGGTTGGACTCGATGATCTCTGGAGGTCCCTTCCAACCCCTACAGTTCTGTGATTCTGTGATAAAGTTATATAGAAAATGCAGATTTTACATATTTTTACATATTTTTTTCATTTTAGAGGAGTTGTTGATTGTTACATTCAAAACCCAAAATTACAGATAAGATCACATTCTCAAATGTTAAATTATTTGCTTTGTTTCAAATAGTCATATTACTCTAAGAGATTTTTTTTTTCTAAAATCCATCATACCAAAATCTTTTTACTTAAACTCTCAAAACATAATGAAATCATTGGAGACTAGCTTTGTGATTTATTTTATTTAGTATTCTCATCTGAAATGAAAAATCTTTGTTTTTAATAATCTTTCCAATTTTAAAAAGATAGGGAAGCTGATTGGATTCCAGTCCCTACTTTATGCATACTCGTGGATATATTTGTGAAGACTCTTGACTCCATCTTCCCAGACTTATTCTTTAGTGAATAGCAGGCTCATATTTCAGGGCAGTGAAGACTATATATCCCTTTCTATGAAGAATTATTCTTGCTGAGGGTTGTTTTTTTTTTTTCTCTGCTAATTCTGTTTGAAGCCTGAAACAAAAGCAATATACACATCTCCTATTTTGCGGTCTGGCTAAGCTTTTGTATAAAAAGGTCAAGCACTATGTAGAAGTATCAAACTCCAGTTATTTGCATATCAGGACGTGGCAAACTTGACCTGCAAAAATCTTTTTTTTTTTTTTTTTCCTCCAGTATTGGACTATCAGGAAAAGAAAAGAAAGACACTGGAGGAGTCACAAATTCAGGTTATATTAACATTCTCATTTGGGCAATAGAATCCTAACTTTCTATTTCTAGTATAAGAACTAGCATAGTTCCTGGAAATAAAGAGGAAAGAAATAACAGAATGAGTAAGAATAAACAGTAGTACCTACCCAGGGTGCCAAACCATTTATAGATGAACCAAAAACTTTATTTAAAAAAAAAAAAAAGCCTAGTCCAGACAGATTCAGCTTCTTTCTATAGCATGCCAATTTAGTAAAATTCAAGTTACAACAGATTTATTTGTTTTAACCCAGTGAGATGGTTGGTTTTCTTAGCTCTGATATATAGAAAAACTTTTAGACTCTGAAAATAGCATGGAAAATCACATCCTTTCTTCTACCACTTGTTTTTTTTTTTTTTTTGTTTTTTTTTTTCTGTGTTAAAATAAATCCACAACAGATTTTATCCCCACTTTTAAAGTTGTTGACTCTTAAAGAACCTGCTGCTAATTGGATTGATAGCATAGATGCTTAGGTTTCAGTTCTCTCTTCAGCTGTTGAAAAATCTGAGGGCAGCTAGTTCTATTATAGCAGTCTCTAATAAACAGGAGAGACCTGAAGAGACAGCAGAAATAGGCATAATAAAGTTATGTTAAAAATAATAGATCTCTGTGGGTTTGTTGTTGTTTTTTTTTTTTTTAAGTTGTTTTTCCTATTCTTTGTTATGCACCTATTTTACGCTGGTGTGTGTGACTGAACACTTAAACTATTTTTTGGAATAAATGAAATTAGATGGAGTATGCTCTTCTGAAGTTATTTGTGCAGACCTGATGTAGTATAGATGACAGTTATTACACTGGACCACTGCATTTCTTCTAGGGTGGTGTTCAGTGGTTGTGTAAGATTTATCTTATCTCCAGTCAGCAAAAATTCTTGATGCTTCAGTTATAGTAGAACTTAGGGATAACATGCAGTCGTATTTCAACTTAGCTACAAGTCTTATGACTTCATAGAGGGTGAACTCTGCAAGTTTTCAACATTTGATGCATCTTCAGTTTACTGACTAAAAATGAGAAAAGGAAAGAAATGGATTCTTATCCTCTGAAGTGTATTTAGCCCAAGGAGAAGGCATTCAGGCAACTGTTTGGGAACAGATGCTTCAAGAAATTGCCTCTAAAAAAAACAACTGCTTTCTTACTCTAATTTTGGAAGTTGGCATTTGTAATGAACATGTCTTTGGTTGTGGGTCCATTTTCTTTGTTTAATCTATTTTCTTATTTAACTATTTGAATTATGGTAGTTATTGATTATTTTTTTTATTTCTGTAATTCCTTATTTGAGTGTTTATTTTGTCATCTGTAATAGGATATGATAACTTTTCAGCTGGCTATAGACTTGTCCTAGCTCATCAGTTTAGGAAGAGCTGAAAAGCCCCAGTGCCAGCAAAGCATAGGCTTCTGTAATCTGGTGTTGCAGTATGTCACTTGTGTCTCTGTGTGGGAGATTAGCTCACATCCGCCAAATACAATTAATCACTTCAGGCAGGGCAGTGCACTTCACTTACTTTCTAGGGCTGGCTTCTTCAGTCCTAATTTGGGGCCTGAGTGTCATGTTTCCTTGTGGCTGTAGGAAAATGTGGAAGAATATAACTTAACATGCAGTGTAGCTTTAAACTACTGTGAAAACATACACCCTTTGTCCCCATACACACACCTTCAGTACAGAAAAACCTTCTCAAATGAGATACAATCTACTAGTCTGAGGAATAATCTAGCATCCAGTACCAATTCTCCTTCGCTGGTTCTCCCTGAAGCCATTGGCATGTTTGCCAGCTATTGGCCCAATTTCTGCAATTGTAAAACTAATATGTTGCAATGAGTTCTGAGGATTAAGTGAAACATGAGAATCAGGTTCTGTGCTGTTTGGATGCAAGTGACCATCAGTACTTCTCTTCTAACAATAGCTGCAGCGCTGAGAATTTTTGTTAGAGTTTTATCTCCTTTCCTTAAGGTTGGTTGGAAAGAACATTCTTCTATACAACTGGATGCTACTAGAAGCATGTGCTGACATACTGGGAGACCTTAAGAGATCTTCGGTTTTGCCATCTTAGTCTTGCTTATGTATGTGCTTCTATTTCAAGAGCGTGAATGCAGCCAGGTAGCAACAGAATTACTAATTTCAGAGAAACAAAAGGATAAAAAAAATTAAAAAGGGAAAGAAGGTAAATCTAAAATCCTGTCTTAGAAGTACGAATTTCACGTAGAAGAAATAGCATGACTGCAACAAACTGCTGAAAATGATCGGATTATTGATGTAACTTCTGGGCTCGTAATAGTGTAAGATGGTATCTTCTGAAACTAAATTGTCTTTATTTTTTAAATTTTCCATAAATGCCATTAAGAACTGCCATTCACTTTATTTTCAGAAGAGAAAGGTACATTATGTCTGTTCATAAAACATATAAGTGAATGCAGTCTATGTGTGTATATTGGAAACTATATATAGAGATAGAAAATAAATACATTCTCCAGTACAAATAGGAGATTTTTAGAAATACATTTAGGTTATTGCTAAGTTTTTTTGTTGTTGTTGTTTCCCTGCCTGGAAATTTTATTTGAAACATTCATCTGAGAAATCCAACTCATTAGAAGAGATAGCTGTGATCTGAAATTTTAAATGTTTGACAATGGACATGTTTTATCCTCATAGATCAGCTTTTCTGCTGATGCATGTACGTGCAAACATGACAAGGGTGGAAAGAGTTGGCTGTAATGTACAGGCTGTTTGTGCACATGCAGATTCGAGTATAGAAGCTTATACACAGCAAGCAGTATCTGTTGGATACTGCAAGCTCACAAGTCTATGGTTACAGTACAAGCACAATTAGGGCAACTGTCCCAGATTTAGCCAACACATTGCATATGGAATGTGTAGAACTTGTTTGAGGAATGATGAGAAAAATTCTATACTCATACACTTGTGGATTTTTTTTTTTTTCCTATTCGCAGCTTTCACACAGTTCATCTGGATAAAGAAAGGCTTAAGCTTCCACCTTTCTTTCTTTCTTTACAGAAAGAAGACTGTTCCACAGTACCTGGGTCCTGGGTAAGAACTCTAGGCAAGACAGAGTTCCCACATATTGCTTTTAAAACCCGTAGGTTTCTGCAGTGGAATTGTACTTTGGATTAAAAAAAAATGAATTTTCTTTTATGATGTGCATTTTTTAACTTGATATTCAGGTTCTTATCAACAGCTTTTTACCATCTTTTGTATATACCAGAAATTAAATCTTCTCTTGCCTGTTCTTCTTAATGAATGATCAAATTTTCAGTTCTGATCACTCATGGCTTTTTTGTTTGTTTGTTTTGGTTTGTTTTGATTAAATTGCTTGTTTTGTTTTGGTTGACCTGTTCTTCAAATTTCCTTTCTTATTGGTGGAAATGTGCTGTGTATTATGTTTCTTAGATAAAACTCAGGATTTAAAAAAAAAAAAAAATCTTTCAAGAAAAAATTTAAACTTAATGCTGTAGGAAAGGCAGAAATGTAATGAAACTAGTCTGAGGACATCCTCTATCTAGAATAATTCTGGAGGCATAAGTACGGATTTTGTTCTGTTTTTGAACCAAATAAACTTGAGATCAATGCAGTTTGCAGTTCTCTCAGCATTCATAGCAAAATCTTCTATGTTCATATAAGTCTTTTGTGTTTTTATGTGAGAAAGTGGAAATAATTGCGATTCTTACATAACAAGGTAACAGTAAGTGAGGAAGATTGAAATACAGTTTTTCTCCTGTCATTGAGACGCGGTGCTAGGGCTTGAAGTCAAAAGTCACTTTAGTTCATCAAAACATTTTTGATTCTTCTCTTCAATTATTTAACCATGCCACTTGGCTGCCTTCTTAAAAACAATAACAAACAAAAACACTTTTCTTGAAGAAACTTCCATGATCTACTGCAAAACATGATTTCTAGGCTTTTCCTGTAGTTCATGTTGCGTTTTAGGATTCAAGGACTACCTCTTTTTCTTCTGAAAAATTTAATCTAATCTAAATAAATCAGTTTTTAATGCAGTAAACTCTTCTGAGATCAGCTATCATTAAGGTAAATCTCTGCAGAACCATTTAATGTTGTGTTTAATCCTGCTGGCTTCAGTGTTGTTGTTGTTTTTTTCATGGCAATAATAAATTTTCCAATTCAATTAGAATTGAAAAGCTATATCTGTTGCGTAGCTTTTGGTAGATCGTTCTTTCAGTTTTAAAATTGGATATTAGGAGAGTTGCAGTCTGGAAAAACTGAATTTTTTCACAAACAACTGAAAACAACTGTGTGGCCTTAGAAATCTTAGTAGTATATTTCTGTTGTCTTTGCAGTGTTGTCTTTTAAAGAATTTATAGGTCTTGATACTGTGTTTGTGGGTGACTGATACTGGGGATAAGATGAGATGAAATGCAGAGATAATAGGATATTCATCTTTTTCCTTTATAATGGAGTTCTTCAACAAAACCGTTATCACTACAAACACAAAGCTATTAACAGAAATGGCAGTAAAGAAAATATCTTTAACCTTTTTTTCTTGTTATAATATAGTTTGTTAATATGTCTGTTAATTCCTTTACTATTCATCAAAAATCCTTTTTTATGTTCTCTGTTTTTACATTTCTATTCAAAGTTTGGTTGGGAGAACAAGTTGAAATACATGACTTTGAGATCAAACTGCAATTCCAGAACATTCAGACAATATAGAAGAATTAGTTTTGATGAAGTAGATTCAAAATTGCACCATATTTGACTTAAGTGTAGAAGCTGGTGCTTTTTAATTTTGAGATTGTTTTAGAACAGCTAGAAAACTAAGATAAACATGAATTTCTAATCTTATGTTTAAAAAACAATTTTGTGCAGAAACAACTTTGTAAGTATTAATGAACATATATTTTATCAATAGTCACCATCTGGAAGTTACAACTTCATTTTTCAGAAAGAATATTGGCTTTTATATGTATGTCAAAGGATGAGATTAAAAACATCATCTTCCTGAAACAAATCAAGACATTTAGTTAATCAGGTATTGTATGCTTATTTGTAGGCTTCTTTTTCAAGACCTGTGAAATCTGAATATTTGAAAGATTCCCTGTGAAATAAGCCTGCAGTCTCCTCATGAAGTTTGCTTTCATGAAAGCGTAAAAAGGCACTGAACAGTTTAGCCATAACCACTTGCAAAAGCTGTTGTGTGACAAACTTAATCTAAATGCTTGAAGTTCTGATGCTGGTGACTAATATCCCAAATTAAAAACTAGTAACAGCAAAGAATACAAAAGAGTAAATGGATATAACTAGGAAAAAAAAATTCTTGAAGACTTTGTATTGCAGCATCACTTCTGTTCTATGCACTGTTCAACATTTCTGAATAAGCACCAACTGTTTGGGGACTTTTTTTTTCTTTTGGTACCTTTTGATAAAGCACATACCTATTGCATTTAGTAGGTTTTTTTTCTGATATTTAAGAATATAAAAATTACTGTGCTATTTAAGGCTCATTTCTCCACTCAGTGAACTGAAGGCAGGATCAAATGTTTGAGAAAAAGAGATTAAAAATGTGAAAACAGACAATTGGAGACTAACCATTCCAGACAAGAAGCTTTTCTAATTTTACTCATTCACATTTCGTAGCTTGGCAGAAGAGAGTCAAATTTTAGGTGGGAGGAAAGTTATCTCCTAATTTTGTCTTCTTTCTTTCCGAAGCACCTGAATGGAAAGAAGCATTATTACTCTCCATTTTGAGATTAGTTTCTTTTAAGAAGTAAACATTAAATATGTTCTGCATTCATTATTTTTACCATTAATGTGTATATATTGAAATCCAGCAGTTGGAAGTATTTGAGTCTGTTATGTGCAGTTCCATCCCTTTGAAGAAATGCTTAGCATATTTCCAGATAACAGAATTAAAGTGTTGCAGTGCCCTTCCCCCCATAATAGGTTTGTATCAACGTGTACAAATGCACTTAAAGCACTTGTTGATTGTTTTCTTGGTTAGGGTATAAGGGGGGAGAGAGATGTTTCTGGAATTTTGCTTTTGCCAACTGTAATGAGAGTTGAAACGCTCATGCTGATAAAGGTAGTTTTATACTGAAGCAAGTCATTTTCCTAAACCGTTTTCTTTCACTCTAAGATACATCTATTCAAAATGATACTTGTCTTTAAAGGCTTGTCAACTCTGAGGCTCTGGAATACCAATATTCTTTGCCAAAATCTTTTATATGTAATAGTAACAAATATTATCTTGTTTGTGTTTATTATATGTTCCTTTTCTCTTAAAGGATGATTCGGAAGTGAAATCTGAGGAGCGTGCCAGTGTCATCCAGCAGCTTGAGCAAACTATTGAGGATCTGAGGACTAAAATTGCAGAACTAGAGAAACAGTTCCCTGCTACAGAAGTACAGACTACAGAGAGGGAGCAGGAAAATGAGCATGTGCATACTGCCTGCAGGGAATTCAGTAGTGTGACTCCTCAAACAGAGGCTGTGCCCAGAACTGTGTCACAAGCAAGATCTGTACAAACGTCACCAACAGAAGATTATTCAGTACACAGAATGCCTTCAGCCAACGCACTGCCACTGCCCCCTTCACCACTGAACTTGGAAAGTGGCAAAGGTGAAGAGCCATCTGAGAAATTGCCAGCTCTAGAATTACAGCCTACATTTTGTTCTGAAATCTCCTTAATTCTGTCACCGAAGCTAATCTCGGTGCCCTTGGATGCAAGCCAATCAGTACAGACTGCTTCACATTCGCCTCTTCCAGGACCCAAAGCTAATTTGTCCCTTACGTTTGAAGGCGAGACTGAATTTTCTGCTTCTCATCAATCGATAGGTATTACAAATGTGACTTGTAGTGAACATTTCCTTTCTTTACCCACAGAGCCCACATGTAGCATCCCCTCATCGCTATCGGCCACTGAACTTGCTGCTCCTGTACCTGGGGAACATGGCTCTTCTGTCACTGCTTCCACACCCATGGCAGGAGTACCACTCCCGCCACCCTTGCCTAGCTCAGGACTCCCTCTGCCTTTTGCTGGCCCAGCAATGCCACAACTGGACCACTCTTTGCCCGGTGTAACAATAGCACCCCAGCAGTTGCTGCCGCCTCCTCCTCCTCCTCCTCCTCCTCCTCCTCCTCCTCCTCCTCCTCCTCCTCTGCTAAGCGGGGAGATACCAGTGTTGCCTCCAGTTCCCTCTCTCCCATGTACTGGAGTTCCACCCCCTCTACCACCACCTCTGCCAGGAGCAGGAGTCCCACTCCCTCCTTCTGGTGGGGGCATTCCACCACCTCCACCACTACCACCACCTTTGTCCGCAGCTGGTATCCCTCCCCCACCTCCTCCTCTGCCTTGCTTGGGAATACCACCTCCACCAACTCTATCTGGAGTAGGAGTGCCACCACTTCCTCCACCGCTGCCTGGAGGGTCCATGCTACCATTTCCTCCTCCACCACCACCACCACCCTTGCCTTGTGCAGGTGCCCCTTTACCACAACCACCTCCGCCACCTCCTCTACGTGGTGCGGGAGTCCCACCTCCTCCGCCTCCTCCTCCGCCACCTCCTCTACCTGGTGCGGGAGTCCCTCCTCCGCCACCTCCTCTACCTGGTGCAGGAGTCCCTCCTCCGCCACCTCCTCTACCTGGTGCGGGAGTCCCTCCTCCGCCACCTCCTCTACCTGGTGCGGGAGTCCCGCCGCCTCCTCCGCCACCTCCTCTACCTGGTGTGGGAGTCCCGCCTCCTCCACCACCTCCTCTGCCACCTCCTCTACCTGGTGTGGGAGGCCCTCCTCCACCACCTCCTCTACCTGGGTGGGGGCTGCCACCTGCAGCCCCACCACCTTTGCCTGGAGAAACGGCACCCCTTCCACCACCAGCTCAAGGCAGTGCCTATACAGCAGTTCCACAAGTTGGTGGATTTCTTCCTCCACCATTACCATCTGGTTTATTTGCAATGGGTATGAATCAAGAGAAAGGGAGCAGGAAGCATGTGATAGAGCCTTCTCGACCCATGAAGCCTCTTTATTGGACAAGAATTCAGCTCCACAGTAAAAGGTATGTTATATAGTTGTGAAGTGTATTTTTGCTGTCTTCATAGCATCGTGTTATGAGCAAAAAGATCTATTTACTGCTATGCAGATCTTTATGAGAGACTTAGAGCAAGTTCAGTACTTAAATAGGCTGTCTATTCCATTTGTAACCACACAAACTCTGAGTAATATTATTTATTCATGAAAGCTCATTTAGGGCAATATTTTCAGCTGTCCCGTGAAGTTGCATATCATATCTTAATCAGAAGTCTTTTCCATTAATGGGTTTTTAGCATTGTACTTGTGATTTTCCCACTTAGCTTTCAAGATAGAGTTGATCTTTCTGTTGAACAGGAGTGAACGAACTTTGCTACTGTCTTTCCTCCAGGTGAATGTATGCTGAACAATTCTTATTCTTCTATTTTCTTTGTCTTGTGACCTAGAAACCTTTTTTCACTTTGTACACCTAGCACATAGAGTCTAACCACAGGTTGCAGTGGGTTGTTTGTTTGTTTGTTTATTTTTGTTGTTTTTGTTTTTTGTAGCATGGATGTATAAATCTCTTGTAGTTCTTATCAGTTGATATGATACTGAAATACTCAGTTTTGGTTATTGATGATTTTCATTTGTTTGTAGAGTATAATTCTTTGTCATAAAAAACCTGTTTCCTTATTAATCTTTTCTTTCTCTCTGAGTACTGACAATTTATCTACTATTTCTTCTACCTTTTAATGATGAACATCTTCTGTCTTCAGTTTCTTCTTGCCACTGTCAAACACGTGGTCTGCAGATAGCTGTATGTTTCTACTTCTCTTTGTGTGCATGCCTGTGTATTTTATTACCTATTTATATTCCTGTGTATGTGAAGTGGAAAGTATAAACAAGTCTGACAGATTTCCTGTGTGGAAAAAAGAAAAGAGGTATTGGGGAGAGTGAACATTATATCTTATCAAAATGCTGCTGGTAGAAGTTAGGCGACAACTTGTAAACTGCTGCTATCTTATTTTCTTCAATCAGCCATTTATGATTTTAGTTTGACACTACCCTACATAGGTCTTTTGCTTAACTTTAGAGATTCTAGTGCTTCACTTGTGTGGGAAAAAATTGAAGAGCCTTCCATAGATTATCATGAATTTGAAGAACTATTTTCTAAAACAGCTGTTAAAGAGAGGAAGAAACCTATTTCGGACACCATTACAAAAACAAAGACCAAGCAAGTGAGTACTCCATTTAATTTCAGATATTTTCTAGGCTGGCTTTTACATAAAAGATTTTTGCATGCACCTGAGTTATTTTTTCTGGTTTGAAAATTTTACCACATATATATGCTATATAGAAATAGAAGAAAAAAATGTAGGATGCTTTCCAAAGCTGTCTGTTGAAGAATGATGGTTTTTCTTAATTAATTGCTTTGAAGTTTATATATATATATATATATATATATATATATATATATATATATATATATATAAAATAATAGTTTATATATAGAAGTTTATATATATATATAAAATAATAAGATATAATATATAAAAATATGTATATATTTAAAACTTTGCTTTATCCACTTGATATATAAAAAGATATAGATATGGTGATTGAAACTGACTCCACATATGATACTTCAATGAGAAGTATATACGTTATTCTAGAGGATTTTATACATGAAAGAAACGGATGTAAATTACCATGATTTCAGAAGAAAGTGATATTTAAGAATCTAATTCCTGATGTTATACCAGTGATAATAGTTCTAAGTTTATAGTGTGTTTATATATAGTGAATATAAAGCTTATGTATACTAAAAATGAAAAACACAGTCAGGGAAATGTAATAATTATGTCACTGATTTTTTGAAATAGGGTTCAAAAAACCCACAACACATATTAAATGTGCAATTTAAAACTTGGGGTGAAAGAAATAGATCTGAATATGTAGTTGACTACATAGAGGCTCTAACCTTCTTGGATTTGAAATGCCTGACCAAATTTTGGTGATGTGATTGGTAATTAATTCACAATTAAAATTTCAGGCTATAGAGGAGATATTTATTACTGTTATTCTGTAGAATGCTAAACCATGTTTAAAATTCTTGTTTTCGCTCATCTTCACTGTTACACTTTTCTAAACTCATTACTGGGAAGTTCTTCCCCCCCCCCCTTTTTTTTTTTCCTTAAAAAAAAAAAAAACCAACAACACTGCTGTGCAAGATTTTATTTCCTCATTGGGTGTGCAGTGATGTTTTTGTGTTTCTACACCTAGTAGTCATGGGTACATTCCCCGTCACATACTTTTTTACTGTGCTAGCAACCTGCTACAAGCAATAGAAAACGTATTGAAGCTCAAATGGTTATGGTTAGGTGCTGGGATAAGATCTTCGTCTGGATGGATTGGCAGGATAGGGCAGCTACACACCTGTGCAATGCAAAAGATACTATGAGCTGGAATAGGTGTAAAGGTAACAGTGCTGCTGCTGTCTTGCTGTCCCCGCAACACAGCTCTGCAGTTCCAAACTATACTTGATGGTTTCTCTATAAACAGTTAACTCACTTTTTTTGAGGTTTAGTGGTGCAAGTCTCTAAGCAGAGTAGAAATCATGATTGTTCAATTCTGTGGCATAAACAGAAGTAGACAGCAGTTATAAGTAAACACTGCATGGGGATTTTAATACTAGCAGTACATATTTTTTTGAAATGAAAAATACTTAACAATAAATGTAGATAAAGCTAATTGAAAATTACTGATTGTTCTTAACTTGAAAATAAGTTGTATATGGCAGAAATTTTCACACAGAATTTAAGGAAATCTAAGTAGCTGCCATATTTTAGATCAAATATTCATGTGGGCCACTTAAGTTGATCTGTCAAGAAAGAGAAATTACATGATGGAGAAGTTTGATTTGCTGTGTGATAGTACCTGAGTAAAGTGATCAACCAATTGATAATCAAATGTGCTAGAAACAACACAAGAAGGCATCAGAGGCTTTCATTAGAACTACAGTTTCATGTGTTACGTGTGTTGCAGATGACTAAGTTCAGTGTTCGTGTGTGAATAGAGTATGGGCTTTTCATAGCATTGAAGTGAGGAAAATTAAAGCAGAACACAAAAAGTATGCTCTATGTACATACTCTAAGTAGTTTGGAACACGGGCCTTCATTCTCAAATGCTCTTCATTTGTACAGCAGTAAACACTTTGGTAATGAAGTCCATCCATATTTAGCAGAAGAAGCGGTTCTTTGGAGAAAGCATGGCTGTAATTCCACAAGTATGTTTTTATAGAAAGCACTAAGTGCTGTTTAAGTAGTTACTGACTTGCATGGATTCTGTGATAGTTATGGGTATTGTAAAGATCTTAGAAATGGTGTTTCTGTAGTGATTTTTACTGGGATGTATTATGCAAAGCAGATGTATTCTGTCACCTGTTGAGCTGCAGGAGAACACTGTAAAGTAGGATCTGTAAAGCTTACTGTGCTTCTCTCCAGAATATTTCTAGTTTGGCAATTGTTTTTCCTCCTTATATTGCTGTGTGGTTATACTAAATGGATGAATTTCTTTTAAATATTGGATGCAAAGTGCTAGCTTAAAGTAGTTGTCAGATAAAAATACCCAGATAACTTTCAGAGGCATAAAATATTTGGTACTCTGTAAACATCTGATTTTAACAAGTGTTTTTATTGTAAGCTGAAATAAAAATATATTTACAGAAGAAGCCACACTGAGGGGAGAAAAAAAGATTTGAACTGATCTGAAGAAAAATTTGATCGTTTGGGGTTGGTTTAGTAGGTGAAATATTTATTTTGCAGTAAACTGCTGTTCTGCACGCTGTTATTTATGCTATGTAACATACAGTATATGCACCTGTTTACTTGTGTACATGTATATAGACTTGTTACCATTTACAAATATTTGATATTCACCTTCTAAAGTGATAAATTTATCTGCATTACTGTGGAGGTTTGGATTTTGTTTGCTTTCTTTTTGAGTTAAAGTTAATTTTGCCCTAGCCAAGTATTGTTTCTAACTTTTTTTTCCCATTAGTATGACCATCTCAAATACCTGAAGAAAATAAAACAATTCTTAAAAAATAGATTTTGCACCTAGCACCGGATGAAAGCCACATTAAAATCCATCCTACTGCAATAAAAAAGGAAAAAAATGAAGGGTCAATATTATTTACGAACGCAATTGATTTTACTCTTACTGTCTTTTATTTGGTGCTATGAAAAAAGCTGTGATTTACTTTTCTCTGATAATACATGTATGTCAAATTCTCAGCTGCTCCAAATGTGTGCAGACTCGCTCAATGAGAATGCCTACTTAATCTTCAAAGAAAGTCTTTTATGGAGTATATTATAGGTGGAGCTGCCATTACTGCATATTAAAGTGATCTGGCTTTCGTTATAAGTCCATCTTGTTATAACTTTGCCAAAAGTTAGCTCTTTAGCCTGCAAATTTTTTTGAGTTTTTGTTGCTTTTCTTTTACATGTTGGGTGTCAACTTCATTTTGCCTGTTTTAAAAAAGAATACAAAGTCTGTTTTTGCTCATGTCTACATAGCTTTGAACACTTGAAATGTGGAAAATTTTTATCAAATATGTCTTCTGTTAGCTCTGTAAAGTGTTCCTCAAATTTTGCCACTCTACAGGCTATATGCAATACCAGTGTTGCTCAGAAGAGACTGCAAGTATAACTCTAAAGACTTCTTTCCTAACCTTGTAATGGTAGATTGGAAAGTAGGGAATATGAGGCGGTTAAGGTGAATAACTGAGATGGGAGTGAAGAAATGAGATCTGACAGATAGAAATATAGAGTATATCAGGTCTGATTTGTGTCATCTCTTACTCTATCTTAAGTAATTTCTCTCTGGAACCATTGTGAACCTGGAGTGGTGTCAGTATGGGTGTCAGCAAATAGTTAACTCCATCAAACCTATAGCATTTGACCCAATCAGTGGATGGAAACTTGATTTTTGGAGTGTCTTGGTGTCACGTAGTTACAATATTTACTTATTTTTACATTAACGGATACTATTTTTCATAGGCTCTTTCCCATATCTTCTGCAGAGTGTTATGAGTACAGTTGGTAATGATGATCTTCGTCTACTTAGTAAATGGAACTGTTACCTGAGTAAAAATGCTTTTATTGGTTTTTGCAGCACTTTAAGAAAGTATACTTAGTGAAGAAGAAAAACAGTCTCTTGTCTGAGGCCAAATACTAATGATAATACTAATACAACACTAAAAACTTACAATGTTCTTTTGTGTGGAGAACACTGGCTAGTATGGATTCCCAGAAAAAATGGATTATGTGGAAAAATAGTACGCAATCAGAAAATCTTAATATCACTATCAGCACAACAGGTTGACAAAAGGGACTGAATTGAGTTGCGTAGATTACTTTCCTAGCTCTTGAACCAACATCTTAGAAAGCTTGCTGATGATCTTTTTTTTTTTTTTTTGAAAATAACATACATTTATCTGCAGAGAACTTTTCAAGAGCAGACCATATGTTTATAATCTATCATGTAAATGAAAGAAAAATGTTAAAGATATTCTCATATGGAAAATCTAGTATTAATCTATTGAAATTAAGATTTTAATCTCTCACTTCCACCCCAGAAAATAAATAATAGGTTACTTAAGTTTAATTTTGTTTCAAAAGCCTTAGATGCAAACAAGATGCATCAATTTTGCTAATGATTTCAGCGTTTTTGAATTTCTGAGTTGAACACAAAGACGCCATGGTAATAGAATACTAGGAATGAAATGCCACATAAAATGAGTATAAATTGGTAAATAAAGTTAATGTCATATTGAGTTAACAGATAAAAGATTATTCACATTTATTCATTAATGAGGAAGGACATCAAGGGAAAAAGAATATTCCAAAAAGGAGAATTGTTTCCCTCTGCAAATAGATGAGGCACTGTATTAAGAAGTTTTCTGTATCCACATTTATTGATCTCTTAGCTATGTCAGTGGCCCAACTGTTTCTTGCTCTCTTGTGAACTCTTCAGAGGCAGAGTTGGAGTACTGCTGCCCTCACAGACAGAAATTTTAGAGTTTTCTGAAACATAATTTTTATTTATGCACTATTAATGATGTCCTGAAGTTACTTATAATTTTTTATATCTCATTTGTTTTGCTTGTAAGGATAATTTTTTATTAGATGCTTTTTGAATGATTTTTGCTTTTTACCTTTCACTCTATTCTTTATACAACTTGTTGCATGTTTTCTTTACTATTTCTTTTATTCTTGACTTAAATTCTTCAAGATTATTTTTTGCAAACACAACTTGACCATGTATCAAATCTCTCTGCCTGTTCAGGTTTCCCAGGTTGATGTCATCTTTTATATACATACGTTTCTCCTTCGTTCTTCCTCTTACTACTTTTATTCAGATCATATATTTGTAAGTTTAATAAACAAATGTGAGTTTGGCATCTGACAATGCTGTAATCTCATCTTGTGACCAAAGAGCTCTGGAAGTTTCTCTACTTTGTGTGCTTATCATCATGAGTACTGAATAGTTCTGCTGATTTAATGGCATGGTTTAGCTGCTGCTGCTTAACATCTTATGGATTCTGTCAAGTTGAGAATTGAGAGTTGTCATTTCTTAATCTGAGAAGCCATTCAATTGTCTGATAATGGCCTCATTCTGTTCCTTTATGCAGTGGAAAACCTCTGTAGGGGAAGGTTGTACAGAAAGTTTGCTCAAGTACAGGGGAAAAAAAGGATTTAGGCTGTAGTGAGCGACTTCCAGCAGCTGTGCAACTGAAAGCTGCACAAGTATAACCCAGATCTTGAATCTTGAAAAATAGCTGCCACCTTGGTCTGTACAGAACTCTTGCTGTGCCAGAAACTGAGTTGAGCTGCCTCAATTATGGCTATCTTTCCAGGGAGACTGGCGATTGTATGTTTTTATAGGAAGCACTTTTAGATCTTTCATATACTACCTTTTCCATCTCTCCCTTGAATGTCTGGGTGATGATTCTTCTCTTAGCATGTTGGATGTGTTAATGTTAGATGCTATCAAGGGAAAAAGAATGGGACACAAAACACACAAAAGAAAGAACAGAAAACAATATGCATTTCTTCTCCTGTCTGCCCACCTGCTTTTTTTGAGCTGAGAATGCAAGAAAGAAAGCTACATCTGAACTCAAATTCAGAATTGGATGTACATATGGATTGAGTGCGTTTCACGTAAAGAAAAAAAAGAGATTAGTACAGTGATCATGATGATTTAATATTTTAAAATAATGTTCAATTTTTGTGAATATCCCTAATAGTATTTTTATCAGTAATGACTTATGAGTTAAACAAAGTTTTAGTGCCAACATGAAAATCAAGTTTTTAAGGTTACTATTTTTAATTTGTAATGAAGTCCAAAAAGACTTTAGGTAAGAGACATGATTTTCATTAAATCATAGAATGATTTAGGTGAGAAGGGTCCTTAAAGATCACAGAATCTCAAGAGATTCTCAAGGATCTCGAGAGATCAAGTCCAACCCCCCTCTCAAGCAGGTACCGTATCATAGGTCAAACAGGCAGGCATCCAGATGGGTATTGAATACCTCCATAGGATCCTCCACAATCCCTCTAGGCATCCTGTTCCAGTGTTCCTTTGCGCTTACTGTAAAGAAATTCTCGTACATGTTTGTATGGAACTTCCTATGTTCATGTTTTAGGCCTTGTCCTATTGCTTCGCACCACCAAGAAGAGCCTGGCTTCATTCGCCTTCCACCTCCCATCAGATACTTATAAACATTAATCAGATCCCCCCCCTCAGTCTTTTCTCTAGGCTGAATAGACATAGGTTACTCAGTCTTTCCTCAGATGGAAAATACTCTAGCCTCTTTATCATCTTTGTAACCCTCTGCTGAATTCCTTCTCAGAGATGCCTGTCTTTTCTGAAGTGGGGAGCCCAGAACAGGACATTCCAGATGTGCCTCACCAGGATAGAGTAGGAGGGGGAAGACCACCTCCCTTGACCTGCTGGCCACATTCTTTTTTAATTCATCCCTGGATTCCATTGGCCTTGGCCACAAGAGAACACTGCTGGTTCATGGCCAACTTGCTGTCTACCAGAACACTTAGGTCCTTCTTCACAGAGCTCCTCTCCTGTACAGATGAATATGGTTATTCTTCCCAGGTGTAAGACTCCACACTTGCTCTTTTTAAACCTTGTCAGGTTCCTCACTGCCCAACTCTCCAGTCTGTTCAGTTCTTGTTGAATAGTAGCACAGTCTTCTTGTGTGTCAGTCACTCCTCCCAGTTCTGTATCATCAGAAAACTTGCTAAAGGTGGATTCTGTCACTTCATTCAGGTTGTTAAGATGTTGAACAACACCAGACCCAGCACCAACCCTTAGGGAACACCACTTGTTACAGTCCTCCAACCAGACTCTGACCTGCTGATGACAACCTTCTGCCAGTCAGCCAGTTCTCAATCATCTAGTTGATTATCTAATCACCCCTCTGCTGTAGACAGGACGCTTTGCTGATGATGATTTGGAAAATTATAGGATCACAAGGTTGGAAAGGACCTACAAGATCATCTAGTGTAACCATCAAATTAGAGAATAATGCAATTTTTGCTTAGTGGTGGTCAGTACAAATAGCAAGAACAAAAAAGTTGTAAAGAAAA
Organism: Lagopus muta; assembly: GCF_023343835.1. Taxonomy (NCBI): domain Eukaryota; kingdom Metazoa; phylum Chordata; class Aves; order Galliformes; family Phasianidae; genus Lagopus; species Lagopus muta. The sequence continues at coordinate 74,085,355 of NC_064434.1, forward strand.
GGAGGCAGTTGCAACTAAAAGAGTTCGTTGGGAGTGAGTACAGTAAATAATGTTTTTGACTGTAACCATGTGTCATAAGATGGTAACATTGCAGATTTTATTCTGCAGGCTTTTTCCATTGTTTGACCTGCCCTTTTTTCTTTTTCTTCCTCTAGCTTTCTATTTGTCTTCCTGATTTCATCTGTTAACTTCAAATAAAATATTTAAAAATAATAAATTCAAATCTTTTGGGCATGCAATATCTTTTGAAGACTATTCAAAAGACTTGTATAATTCCTAACGTGACAAGGTTGTTCATGGTAGTGGTTCTGATCACTTGCAAAAAGGCAAGTGTTAGTTCATTGTAGAACATACACAAAATTTTCACTTTTTATGTGTGTTTACCAAGAAAATTGTAGCTTGTTGGATTTCCATTTTTTAAAAAAGTTTATATTGTAGACCCTGATCATTCACTTTTGTTATGAGCCAACTCACAGAGATGTTTTCATGATTACAAACAGAATACAAATTTAGAACAGCTACAAATTACAACAGCTACAAATTTAGAAATTAAACTTTAAGGTACCCATGTCCTTCAGATGCTGAAAGAAGTAGGTGTAATTGTGGTATATAACAATCAGTTAAACTATCAAATAGCTTTAAGCATATAAAAATATATATATTTCTTATGATCTATTTTTAAGCTAAAGAATTTAAACTTCGATATTTTATTTCCATCCCCCACTCTAATGTTTAGAATTAGGTTATTGCAATTATTTTTAATGATGAGTATTTAAATATTTTTGTCTCCTTTTGAGGATTGCAGTGTTTATCTGAATTATTACTGCGTATCTGAATCTAGATGAAAAATTACTCAGATTGCTTAAAGTGGTAAAAATTGATTTTATTTTAAATCAACATGTTCCATCAGAACAGGTAGGCTGTTAGGCAGTCAGAACTGGATGCTATGTTGTTTGGTAGGTATGAAGTAGAAATACTTTATCTCCTGCTATAGCAAAATATCCCCACCAGGTGTATTGTGTGTTATTTCCTCTCACGCCACTGCTAGCCAGAACTAATTTTTGGTTTTACCTTAAATAAAATTTAAAAAATAACTAATAAGCTTTTATGGGAATGCTCTCTTATCGTTCTGTAAGGAGGCAAGGATATCCATGTGAAAATATGGTACAATTCTTTGATCGTGTATTTTATAATTGGAATATGCTGGAATCCACAGGAAAGAATTGTTGTTGCAACAGCAGATCAAGATTCCTGCATTACTGCCATGATGCAATCTCCTAAAATCTTGTTTGGAACTTCTGTATTTCTGCATCCTCTCTATAAAAGCTACAAGCATGTGTACAGTGGCTTTCCTGCTTATGACTTTTTGTAACACAGTAGTTTTTCAAAGCCACTGAGACCCAACAGGATAATTTTGCTTAATGCTAGCAGTCAAAATCAGAACCAGAGAATGAGAGCCACTGAAGAATTCCGTGCATTAAATAAATATTTTTCTGGGGAAAGGGGAACTTTTGTATTTTTACTTCAGGGTTCTCATCAGCCATGTGTCTTGTATTACCTTTCATTAAATATCTTTTTGTCTTTTTGACTTTTTTTGCTGTTTTCAACAATCAGGAGCAAATTTGGCAAATGTAGTTTGTTTACTGTTTAACAATGAAGACCACTCAACAACTAAAACGTTTGTGCTAGACTTTAGGCTTCAGATAAAAATCTTCTGCTTAGTTTTTTTAAAATTTCTTTAAAGCAAAGTTCCAGGGTCCAGACTAAAAAGGAGCTGTGTGTTGTCTGAGATTTTAGATCTTGTAAAGATTAGTTTATCAGTCTTTTGTTGCTATGTCTTTAAATGATGTTACTAGCCTGTGGACAGTCGGCCTACACTATGTTGCTGATTAATTTTGTTTTGTTTTTAAATGTGGGATTTGCTTTAGGCACTTATGTTAATATTCATAGTTTCTGAATTAGTGTCGTATTGTTAAAGGGTTCTGTTGGAAGAAGATATAGTTTTCATGCAATTTACTCAAATTAGGAAGGAAGAATGAGTAAAGATGAGTATGAAAACTGACATAAAGCCTACATTTTAAATAAAGCTGGACAAAACAAATAGTTGTTATATAACCACACTTTCTGTTCCTTTTCTGAGCCCCCATTTACTTGATGGTGATGCTCTTTTAGTATTTCTGATGTCCCTGAAGTTCAGAATTGTGGTAGAAATAATGACCTATTGTGCACAGGAACAGTGTTAATTTTTTTTTTCTTCTGATCACTGCAAATCAAGTCAGTCTCTTATTCATCAGCTCACTTTAAGAAAAAAGCCACTTTTTTTTCCTGTGAACTTTCAGATCAGGTTACTACTAGAGCATGTGACTCAGATTTTCTGGGCCTCTAATATTGATGCCCCCTGAAAAGAAGAAAAGGTTTGTTTTAGTCTGTATCACAAAGTTATAGTTAATGTATCTAGTGGCTATTTTTTCTCTCTAGTTTTTGTTCCCATGCTACATGTGTAGCCCTGTTCTTGGTAGCTCTCAGATTTAGATTGCTGATGGGTGGTAAAAATAGTGTTTTCAGAAGTTGAATCCAGTAGTAATATAGTAGTGTATGGGTACTGACGTTACTAAAAGTTGGAGAGTCCCAAGAACAGACTTCAGATAATAGTTTATCTTTACAGGAAGTCTCAGGTTGTTTGCTTTAGCTTGATCGCAGTTCTGTGCTTAAATATCTGTACTCCTAATGGGAAATAATTAGAGCGATTATAGTTGTAATGACAGTGTGCAGTATCCCAGTTATATTTTTGTGAATTATCATAGTTTTTCCCTTTGAATTCAGAAAATAATTATCTTCTGTAAAACAAGATCTTCTGTATCTTATCTGTAAAATTTTGAATTCAGTATATTTGACTTCAGTGTTTAATACTAATGCATTGTGTGTTATATAATTGAATGAGTACTTGCTAACTTCTGACAGATGACACTGACAGCTAGGTCTTTCACCATGTGAACAGTGATAATGCTGCACCTGGTCTGTGATTCCAAGCCTTTTTACTTAGCAGGATGCAAGATTTTCACTTCACTGCAGTGAAGTTAGAAATTCATGAGGAAAGGGAAATACTTGACACACTGATTACAAAGGCACAAGGAAAAATAAATAAAAATAAATAGAATTGGCCAGCTAATCACATCCTCAGAAAACTTTCTGCAAGCATTTGTGAGTTTATCAAGCTTCCATTTCTAAGCAGTTCTAGTGGGATAGTTCTAGTTCAGAATTTTGCTGTTCTTCATCTACTGCTCAGTCATCAACTTAAAAACCCTTGTGTGAAAACCTGAGTTAATCAAAGTAAGAGCAACTGTAAACATCTTGTGGAATACTTCAATGGATTTTAAGATATGAACTGTATTACACTTTTTAGCTAAAATATTTTTATTAATTTCATTTGTACTCATTAATTACTAATTATTTTTTCCAGTGGGCTGTAGTTGTTATGGCATCTCAGCACAATGATAGAAACTACATAACTTGAAAAAGCATATCCCCTACCTGATCGAAATGTAAAAGTAACTTGAATTTACAGATCAAATATCTGTTTTCTTCTTCTTATAAATTCAGTTTTTTTATTTAGCATGTAGTACAGCATAAAATTCAGAAACCTGAGTAGATCAGCATTTAATCTTCTATATCTGCATAATGTTGTAGCCCTACTTAGAATCTAAATTCATGTCACTTTGCAGATAAGAAACCTTTCCAGTAATTACTTGCTAATTGTTTCAGTAACATGAAATTTATATCCAGCGAAAGTCAAATAGCTTAGAGCTACCTGTGAAAGATAGTTCATAAAACACTTGTTGCTTTTATGTTTGCAAGGCAAATATGTACAGAAGTACATTTTTTTTTCTTATTTGATTAAAAAAAAAAAAGCTTAGATTTTTCTTTATTTTCTAACTGATCAAAGAAACTACCAATATGTAATAGTTATTTTTTTTTAATAAAATTGTATTTGGTACCTGCAATATTAAACTTGAAAATAAGACATTAATTCTCACAGTTTTAGCTTACATCAAAGATGGAAATTATTGTGTGGTTCTGGAAACCAAAGAAATTCCATGACAGACATAGAATTTTTTTATATGACAGCCTGTTTCATACACCTATAACAGTAATGTGAAATTGAAAGTGTACATCCTAATGAAGCATAAACTGTAAGGAAACTTTACAGTAACTTTTAGATTTAAGATTCAGCTAGATGACATTTGTGCTTGTGATATATTCAGTTGAAGCACCCTTAAAAATAATACTTTTTGATGCATATATAAATTACTCAGAGTACTATTTTTTGAATTTTTTATTAGTATTGCAAAATATATTCTAAAATTTTTCATGCTGGTGAATATTAATAGATGGCTTTATTTTGGCAGGTTGTCAAGTTATTAAGTAACAAAAGATCTCAAGCTGTTGGAATATTAATGTCTAGCCTTCACTTAGACATGAGGGACATTCAGCATGGTAAGTGAAATAAATATTGTTGATTCTATCTCAAGTTGCATCATTAATTATCTGGAAATCATTGTTATTCCTGTATTTTCTTATGCTTAAAAAAAAAAAGCTTTATTTTAGTGTTTTGTGAAAATAGCAGATTATGGGCTATTTCCACTTTTGTAACATATTATGGGATTTCCACTTTTGTAACATATTCCATTTTCCACTATAGTAATTAGATGTGTTGAATGTTTATCTGCAGAATTACCACCTATAGTTCTGAACAGCAATTATCTACGTGGCATGAAATCTAAACTCTTTGATCACAGAGGACTGTGATGTGTTGTTTTATTCTAATTCAAAGTGCCCAAGAGTATATCCAAAAAAGTGTATTACAACAGTTAATTGATTTGCTGTCTAAAGTAGTTCATATTAAGGGGGTTAGCTCAAACTGGAGTTGTTTCATCTTCAACAGCTGTTTATAATGGGAGATTTTTTTGGAAGGAGTATAATACTTATCACATTTATGCTAAGAGACAGTAGTGCAAAAAGGTGAAAAGTGGAATTGCATTTATACTCAGAGCATCCTTTATGTTTCCCAAAGGCTTTAAATAGATTTGAAGCAGATTGAACTATCTTGTGAAGTGCCAGCCTATCTATTAAATAAATGTGGTTTCAAGTATAACACAGACTTCATAAATCACGAAAACATCTTGTGAACTTTCTAGGTTACATATTTACAGCCATGCATTCAGTTTACTATTATTTGCTAACTTCGTGAAATTATTCCTAAGTAGAAGCAAATTTTAGTCCACTCTGTCAGCTAATGAGTAACTCTTAATCACAAGATTAAGTTTTTATTAAACTGTTTTGATCGTTAGGAGACTTCCTCAAACTGAAGCACTTAAGATGGTAGTCATAGAGCAAGGCGCCAGTACTGGCGCCAAGAAGTACTTGGTATTTCCAAAGCTGGCAGATGTAGTTGAGTTAAGTCATAGAGCAAAATCTGAAAACAATGATATGGTCCTTTCCTTCAGTCAAATATTCAACTTGGTTTCAGTTAATAATGAGAACCTTATGAACAAAGGAGTCCGCCTAACATCTGTGTCTGTGGTAAAGCCAACACAAGTTCATTGAAAAGTTGCTTGCTTAACATGCAACACTAGCAATAACATGGCATGAATGTTAGTAGTTGAAAGGGTCAAACAATACTATGCTTAACCTTTATCCTACTACAATATGAAGTACATGTGGTCATCTAAGAGCTATGTGCAGATTTTGTATACCCCTTCAATAGCTGTTGTTAAAAAACAATAGTTTTTGCAAAGGAGAGTTTAATAACACTCTTACTTCCTAGCTGTTCAGAAGTAATTGAACAAACATGAGAAAAATTTTATCTGATAGACAGACTTGTGGAAATAGTTGGAAGATCATGGTTTAAAACATAGGTTTGGTGTGTTGGTATTTTCTTTAATATAGGCACACAGGAAAAGCTGTGAGGAGCGGGAAATAATGTAGTGGGAGTTAGTGTTATATCGCTTGTATTTGTCTAAAAAACACATTTCTAGTACCAGTAACTCCATGCAGAATTTTGAGTAATCTGACTATCAAGCTTGTGTGAGATGTTATAAAATTAAGCACCCATGAATTGAGTTTTGGCTTTGTGTATGCTTGCTTATTAAACAAGTAAGAATTCTCTTATTTTTTTTTTTTTAACAGTTTTAAGCTTGCTGGCTTATCTGCAACAGTTTGAATAGTCTAAAGAGAGAATGGTACCAAAATTAAAAGAGAAAATTGAAATAGAAGCTGCATTAGCAATATAGAACTTGCTGTATTTCCTTTTTTTACATTAAGATTCAAAATACATGACAAATACAGCAAAAACAGTTATCAATATTCTTTGCCCCCTAGCCCAGGGTGTTAGTGGCCTTCTTGTGCTTTTATGATTTTTACTTTGTAGCTTTGACTACTTGTGGTACCAGTTAACTTTAATTTTGGTGGAAGTAGTGTTAATACAAGTTGAAAAAGAATTGTAATTTTATTTTCTTTTCAACTGACTTAGAAATGTACAAAGAGAGAGCAAATTTCGGTACAGTGTGGTATTCATTGATTCCTTGGTTTTATGCTGTTGTGTTTTATTTTTCTACTAGTTTAGACAAATTTCAAAATGTTATCGGAAAAGAAGGGAAAATAATTGTGCTAGCTATGAATTCATGTAAAAAGTTTAAGGTTTCAAGTTTTAATCATAATGAAGTGCTTAAAATAACTTGAAACTTAAGCTGATGTATTTAATATCTTGCAAGGTTTTTGGTTTGTTTTTTGCTGATTTTTGAAGATGAAAAATACATGTGAAATATTATCTGCAAGATGAAAGATGGTTTAGAAAATTTGAAATTGAAATTGGATATTTTAACTAATCTAGAGTAACTATTAAATTTTCTGTGCATGTGATCAGATGGCATTTAATGGAAGATCTCAAGCTATTGGAATACATATTAAATGGATTTGAATGATGGTGCTGATGATGTCATTGCTGGTAGAACTGCATTTATTTGCTCCTCCCTTGAAATTGGGTTTACTAAGACAAATTCCAAAATTTTGGCTGTTGTTAAAATATTATTGCATTGTAGAAGTACTAGACTGTATTTGTGCTGAACTTTTGCACACATTGTTCTAATAGTGCTTTAAAGTAGGGTGAGTTGATTTTTTTTTTTTTAGATGTTATTGTTACAATGATTTCCTTTTTTGTAGATTTTCATTGCTAACAGCTTCCAACTAATTTGTCAAGGATATAGTTGTAAGAATTGTAAGAAATATTGATTTCTTTAAACCACTGCCATTTTTCAGTTATTAGTATTAAAATGTGGCTCCTTCTTACAGCTTCTCTGATTTCAAACAATATTTTACTGATTCCTATTCCTTACAGTCATCTATCAACCATGCAAAGCATTTTATCCAGGTATTTTGCTTGCTTTTTTGATTTTTTTTTTTTTTTTTTAACTGTACCACAAATCAACCTCACTTCTCTTATCTAGTAGAAGAGTAGCTGCATTTGTCTGTAAGAGAAAGCCAAAACTGAAGAAATATGAAAGAAGCACTTACCTATTTTTCCTTTATAGCTCAGATTATTTTTCTGAATTAGAAATTCCAGTGAATGGCTTTTAGTAGTCTATGAAGAACATCCCTTATATTAATATGTAAATGCATATCAAGCTGGTGTCTTCCTTCATTCAAGGACTGCGTCTCTTAAATAATAAAACTTTCAAGACAGGAAAAATAGTAATAATAATTTGAAACTGTAATTACGTTGTCCAGAACATAGTTGTCCTTCCTTCCCTGATCAGTTCATTATAATGATACAGCAAGTCCTCTGCTGGTTTTCAACGTTCTATAGATGGTAAAACATACAGTAACAATGGAAAAGCAAATAATCTAATATGAGAAGAAAGAGAATGAAAAATAAACTGGAGTTTTCAACTGTGAGGAGAGCAGACGTTATATTTCATGCAAACAATGTTTGCGTTTACTGCAGTCACATTTTTATAATTGTTTCCAAGATAGAAATGTATCTTGTTTAGTGAAGTTATCCTTGTCTGACCTTATCTTGTAAATGCTAAAAGTAGAAGACTGGCAAAAACTTTACTAAATTCCTTGTCTTTTGAACATTTCTGTAATCTTTTCCAATTCAGTAGTTTTGTGTAACAGGGTTTAGCACTTCAGGTGTGATGTTACTTCTGGGATGGCTGCAATTCTGTAAATATTTCTCTAAGTCTTTGAGTAACATTTTGTGGTTGCACTGACTGTGCTAGAAGTAGTTTAATGATTTCTGCCTCTGATTAATTCTGAATCCTCCCTCTTTATGATGTTCTGTTCTAACAATTATTTTTCTTCCTCTCTGAGATGATAATAATTTAACAAAACTATAGTAGGAGAAAAAAGATCAAAGCTATTTTTGTTACAGCTCTCAACTGACCATTGGTAAGTGATACTAAGAATGTTATATAAAAGCACTGTAGAAAATAATTGTGAAGAAGGCAGGTTCGTCTAACTGTTGGTAAAGCCCAACATTTTAACTTGAATCAGAGATTATTTTATTGAAAACTGTATTTGCATCAGTGCTTGCTGTTCTAGCAGAGGTACAGCTAAGCATAGCAGGCACATTTTCTGCCCTTCATTCAAAAGACAAATGTACAGGAGGGGAATGAATATTCAATGTTAGTGGACAAAAATAAGTATTTATTCTTAGTAATAGTGGCTGTTAATGACGGAGAAACATAATAGAGTTTTGGTTTAGATTTTTCACATTGACACTTTGAAATCATGAACTGAGAAGGCCTTCATCAGAGATAAACTGAATGATTTTGGTGGAGGAAGGGGGAAAATATCATACTGCGTTATTTGAATGGCCTTGGATCTAGGAGATGATGTAAATGAAAAGCATTTAGGAAAGAATAACTTGATCTGAAAACTGTCTCTGATTAGTTTATCCTATAAATACTCCAGAGATGATCTAATTAGTACTTAAATCCTAGTATCAATATATAAGTATAATCACTTGAAACTCATAAAATAAATTATTTCTCAAGAAAGGATCTGTTCATAGAATGCATGTTGCTTTTTAAATTAGTTATGTTGTAAAATGTAATTTGTTTTTTTGGACATTTTCAGACTGGAAGACAAATAGATGACAAAAATTCTAATTCCTGTCTGTTCAGCTATGGATAAAATATAAAATCCTGAATGCAAGTACATACACAGAGGGTTTTTTAGGTTATTTAAAGTACTTACCTGTAAAGTGATTATAATCTGTGCAGGTTGATAATAGGTAGAAATTATACCTGTCTTGTTTTATTAACTGAGAATTGTAACCCATTAAACATTTTTTTTTTTTTTTTCCCCCTTATCAAAAATTGTATTTCAACAGCTAAAGTCTTTTTAGACCATGGTTTAAATTTCCTTCTGATAGCTTTTTCCATTGTTTAGATACTTCCAGCTTGCCACCGATAAAAGGTTTGTTAGTTGGGCATTTATTGGTTCTGTGCAATAACATGTGCTTGAATCTTCACATCAGAGTGGTGAATCTTAGTCCTCTATTTCTTCCCATCTTTACTTTGCCATATTTGTAACAATTAATGTTAGATTTCAGGCTTATACATTTTATTTGCTTATAACTTACAAACTCCTATTGTGAAATTATTTTTGAGAAAAAATGGAGTAAACAAAATGACTTGTATAAATCACAGATGAAATTAAATTTGAGTGCAACAATGTTTCTATTGCTTTGATGCTGTCAGTATTCCTTACAGTGTTTGTACTAAATAGTTGAAAGTGATTCTGAAGTCCTTTTTCTGCCTAGTTAGGGAGGGAGGACCTTGGAGAAAAGTAGCATTTCTAATGGTTGTGATTTAAACCCCAGAGCTGTGTGTGGAAAGCCTTAAAAGCCAGTCCCAAGTTTTGATAGAGATAGGGGACTGGGTGTCCCTTCCAGTCCTACCCTCTGAGATTTCCTGGAGGCTTATTCTAGTGACTAAACTCATGCTGGCCAATAAAGGAATAGCAGCAGGAAAAATAGGATCTTGGTGATCTTTTTAAGTATGCATGCAACACATCAGGGTAATGAAGAATAAAAATATTTATGTCATCAAGAAAGGAACTGAATTTTGGTTTCTATGCAACATGTTATTATGTATTTGATAATTGAAAAATAAATGTATAGAACTAAAATCACTTTTCTATACTGCCAAATACACATCAAATGAGGGAAATTATGTTGAGCTTTTTAACAGTACTTGAATCAGCAGAGACTAATTACTGCCACATTGGATAGTTTGGCTAATTAAAAATTTTTGTTGTTGTTAAGAACATATGAATGTAATTTAATGGAAAAGTTTTGTAAGAAATGTAAGAACTCTAAGTGCATTGTTTGTATGTTGTTCCAGTTGAAATGGTTTATTTTTTTCTTAGAAGCCTGATTAACACTGAGACACGGAGAGAAATGTTTCAGAAAAGTTCTTCTTTTGGGGGAACAGAAAAACTAGGACTGCTATTTCACATTTGTGTAATGTGTACTCAGTCGCTTATGAGAGAGATGGTTATGAAATTCAGTGCAGAAAAGCAATAAAATGCATGTTACGTTCATTACTATCATTCAAAAACTGAGGGAGGAAAGGAATTTTTTTTTACAGAAATACAGTAAAAGTATTTTTCAATGGCCATATTTCTATGCATCGCTAAACTACACAAGTTTTGGCATTACGTCTATTAAGAACAGCTTAATAATTCCCTTAAGACCTTCCAATAATTAGTCGCACACTTTTTCATTAAGTTAAAAGGTTGGGAAAAAAAGAATGCCTGCCACATTAATCTGTTTAGTAATTTGTTTTTGTTTGGTAAGTTTAAATATGAAATATATTCACATACATTCTTTCAGATCTATAAAAAATTAAATGCCTTATGTATTTAACAGTTAAAATCTAATCTACATTCAAAGTAATTAGAATAAAGATGTAGGAAAACTTGCAAGGTGAATACAATACTTTTTTTTTTTTTTTTTTTTTTAACATGAATGGAATCCATTTTACTACCTCTACCTCCCACCTTTTTGTAATTTCTCATTTAAGGAAGGAATTCAACTCTACCTTGTATTGGCCAAAAGATATTTCTAGCTTAGTACCTGACCTCCTGTGTAGTTAGCAAGAAAAAAAGCAAAAATAAAATTAAGCCAAGATGAATGACATTAATTGCTCTTCATGTAATTCTTTAGATCTCTATTGAATCTTTTTGGCAGTATTTGTCTTTTTCCAAATTTGGAATTGTTCTCATATGTGTTGCCTATTCTTTTGAGTTCACTTGTCAGCAGTCTACCATCCATAGCTCTTTCCTCTCTTTAGAGATGAAGTGACTAGCTCTGCAAGTGATTTTCAGTATTTGTGTGTTCTGTAGGCCTATGCCACAGTATCATTTCTTCTATTTCCATACTGGTACTGATGTTGTATGTATTTTAACTGTTGCTAATTATTGAGCTTTTCTTGTCAGAGAACTATGAAAAAAAAAAAAAAGTGATTATCATTTTGATGAAGGTTCCTTACATTTGGGTTCTTTTCTTCTATGTACTTTGCTTTGTATTGACACAATATTTCAGAGATCCTTTTGCACATGTTTGCTATTAGCTTTAAACTAGCTAGCTCTTATATTCAACTATTTGCCTTCTCATTCATTAAACTGCACAGGAAGTAGTGAAGATCTTAGTGGGGCTTCATTGCTACAACACTCTTTTTTAAAAATTCATAATCCATTTTTACAATTGACTTTTCTTAATAGCAGGTGCTGTATTTAAACCAAGTTATTTATCTCATGACAAAAATTTTTTTCTGAAGCCTTTGATAAGAAAGAGCTTTTTGCAAATCCAGTACCAGTTTAATCACTCTAATCTGTGCCTTTTTTTGATTCCACTAGAGGAATAACAATTCAAATTAGTGTTTGTAAGTATCCACTACAAAATGGAATGCGACCTTTCTTTCTCATTACATTGTGTTTCTCTGTATGTTTAAATAAGATGTTCTTCATATCATACATAGACAGTTTCCAGGCACAAAATTCAGAGTGACTGGTTTGTAATTTTCAGCATAGTCTCTGGAATCCTCTTGTTTCTGAACATACAAGTTTTAAGTTCAATTTCAGACAATGCCCAAAATGCATCTCTTGAGAAATGTAGATCATGTACGAGAACATCTTCGACCTTTTCTCTCGGTAATAAATCCTATCACAAGTAATTTGTTTAATCTTTTTATTCTCCTTCTTTTGTGCTCTTTTTATAGTCAGGTTATTCACATGCCCAACTGTTCCCTGTCAGGCTTCCTACATCAGATGTGTTTGAAAGCAGTTTTATTACCAGCTTTATGCATTTGGCATGTCAGTTTTAGACCTTTTTTTTTCTTGTCCAATTTACATTGAGCTTATGAGACTTTCTGCTTTTCTATTTTCTTTGGCTGATTTCCATGTTTTGAAGAGTGTTATTTTCTTACAGGTGTCCCTCATGCTCTTTTGTTTAATCATGTATGTGGTTTTGAAGCCCAGAGACAGTGGGGATATGGAATGATAAGGAAAAGTCTGAGTCCTTTATATTTCTCTTTTTTTTCCCCTCCAAAACTTATCTAAGCTTCGTTGTGACTTACAAGCTTCTTACCCTTCTAACCAACTTTCTCCTTGTATTTTTATTTTTATATAATCTCATTTTTTGTGTCCCTTAAAGAGAGTGATTTTTAGACTGTTATAGTGTCTTCAGCTGTCTCGTATGCTATTTAGAAGTAAATCAAATGCTATTTCTACTCTTTTGTTATTTCTGCCTACTTGCCATGTCCTGAAGTTTAGATTCTGTACGATATCTCATAAATGTATTTAACAGGTTAATCCTGCTGCTATGGAACATGGCAGATCTGTTTCAGCAGATTGCTTTATCTTAATTGACTCATCCTTCCTTCAGCAGTAACTGGTTTTGGCATCATATGCAGCCTTGAGACTGTGACACTGATAATCTTCCTTCTGATACATTTGGAACAGCCATTATACCCATCACTTAATAACTTCCCCATTGCAAGCATGAGCAGTCTGGCGACTATATCACTCTATAGCTAGCCAGGACATGACTTCAACTTGGCTTATTTTGATTTTTCCTCCTCCTCAACTCAAAATCTAGCTCTCATCCCTACCTCATCCAAGCACCTTTCCCACTCAGTCTTCCATTCCTCCCAGCTCTGCACTTCCAGCACCAGGCAGCAACAACAGCCCATGGTGTCTGGTCAGGGCTCGTTCTGCTTCAGCTCTGTTGAGGGTACTGTGTCTTGGTGCCAGGTACAAGGAGGAGAAAAGATGAAGAAATGATAGGGCAGAGACCTGTTTGCTGTATTCATCTGTGTTTGGCAGAGTAAGGAGTGCAGGGGCAAGCTGTGGTTAGATGTTAGAAAGTTTTTCTATGGAGAAATATTTGGCATGTTTCTTCTCATGCTGATGCTGTTGAGCCTATGTGCCCCAAAGCACATGGATTTATTTTGCCTTCTTTCTATTCTTTCTTGTATTCTGGCAGGACAGGACCCCTGGATAATGAAAGATTGAGATTTATTTAGGTTCTTCTGCTGTTCCATAGGAAACCTCCCTGTTCTATTTCAATGTAATATATATGTTTTTAGTGAAAATGCAAATGGCTTTAGTTACTTAGATAATATAGGTTAATGCACTGAGTGCCTTTTGTAGTCTTGAAGACCTTAGTGGGCTAAATCTAGTGATGATACTGACATAAATACAGGTCATTGCCTCTCAGAAGACACAGAGTTTTCTTAAATTGGTGTATTTTGGTTTTCCACATATATTTTGATTTTGTTGCAATTGCAGTCCATATTTCCTTGAATTTATTAATACCAAATCTTGAGAAACACTTTGGAGCACAAAAAAAGATAGATACTTAAATAATCAATGCTCATCCTTCTGCCCTCAGTTATCACATTACTGTGATTTGAATTAGAAAACAGATGACATATCTTTACTACCTAGCCAAAAATCTTGTGCTATTTTCATAATGCTACTGCACTTAGAACATGGACTAAATATCACAAGACCATAACGTCATTTTGTTAGCATCTGTAGCTAACAAGTATCATAACTTCAGAATATTTGGTGAAAGGCTTAACATCCGTTATGACAATGAAGGCCATAGTGTTTGTGCAGGCTTCAGACAGAGCTGGCATTGAAAATTCCAGGCTACATCTAAATTCCTTCCTGCTGTGCCAAAAATATATATTTTTTTACTTGTTCTAGAGAATAACATATTTTAGTGAGATACTACTATCTGGAAAATTGAAAGGAAAACCTGCTTTTGAAAGGTAACTACTGAAAAATTCAGTTCATAATTCTTGAACAACAGCAAAAAAAATTCAACACGTGGTCAACACTATTGTCTTCACAGCAGTTATAGCAAATGAAGGTTTGCCTGATTTCTGAATTCCTAAAAATTTCCATGTAGAATTTTCTAACTAGCTGTACTACTACAGATCTCTATATTATCGCACACAAACAGCTAACTAACCATAAGCGAGGGAAACTTTGTTTCTGCATGTAAATGATCGCATATCCTTATGGCTAAATGAGCTTCCATTAATTTATGTTGTAAGTCACTAAAGGTAGCAAAATTCTTTGCAGATTATGCAAAAAGGGGTTAGGTTTGCTGACTTCAGAGAAAACAAATGGAGAACTTCAGAAGGAACTGGCAAAATGGCAAATAAACAGCTCAGCTCTGAACTTTCAGAATGTGAAAGAGTATTCTGAGCGTTTAGTCTAGCTACAAAATAAGTCACAATATTGCCTGCTAATTTCTTGCTCAAGCCATTAGTCTGTAGAAATATGAATGTTTTAACAATATAAATGATCTTGAGTTTGAGCTGAAATTCTGACCCTTCAACCTTTTTCTTTCATTGAAGTCACTGATAGTTTTGCCACTTACTTTGAGTCTAAGGTTTCATGCAAATAGTTTAAGTGATGGAGAAGGCAATGCATTTCATGAAACAATACTCAAAGGGTTAATTTCCTTCACTTTTAACACTTAAAATACTACTTACAAAGTGAAGTTCTCAGATTAATTTGCAGATATCCTTTTTTTTTTTTTTTTTTCTTTCTGGTCTGTGAAATTTTGAAGCCCATCTAGTTTCAAATGTATCTCTTGTAAGCATGCAAGAAATTATCATGTTGCAATTAAACATAATTTCTTGAGACCTCAGGTTATTCTTGGTTGCTGTCCACCAGTTAGACTTCTATTAAAAGTATTGTTTTGACATCTAGTCACTCACAGAGAAAAGCCTTAAATTGATTATTGAGAGTGTAATCAAGGCAATTCTTTGGGTGATTCTAAGTCTGTTTAGGAAAGAACATCTATCTCATTTACAGTACGTGGACATCACTGAGGATTAATAACTGTTTTTAACATATTTCTTTTCACTGTTAGTAAAGATATATTTAATAGCAGCAAGCTAAGTGTGGAGATCTGTGGAAAGTTAAGATGCTCTCCTTTTTCATAGTGTTTCATGAGCTATTAAATTTTCAGGTCTATACATTAGGCAGCTTTTAACTGATTTAGTGTTGACACTTAAGTGATTTAATGGAAATGTTCTAAATTGCTGCTTGTACACACCTGGATCTTTAATTGTATGCTGATTGTGGGTAAGTTGGGAGCAAACAAAAAAAAAAAAACTAAAATTGTGTGTGAGCTGATGAATATAGGTAATACTTTTCTTGGACAAATCTATTTTTGGTATCCACCCAACAAATTATACCAAATATGAAAAATGCTCTATGGTTACGCGTTACTCTTGTCTTTATTATAAGGGATGAATTGTGGTCAATTCATCTCAAATAAATGTACTGTCAAAAATTTAGAGTTTCAGTTGTGGGCTAGAAGCATGATTAAAGACTGGAATGTATATAATGCAGGGATTAGGGATTATTCAAATTCACTTGGGGTCACAGAGTAACGCAATGTATTTCACAGATCCTATACAAAATGATGTCCTTCTTTTGATTATGAAAATAAGAAATAAAAGATGCTTTTTATAGTTGGAATAATCTTAATCTAAATTAATTCTTGACTTTGCACTTATGTAAACCTAGGATTAATATTTTTCTATTAAACCTATTTGGATTATCCTGATCTTCCTCTGCATCTTGTGTTTTCTTTGCCTTGATCATATCAAATGAGCCTTCTGAAACATGAAAAAGTAAGCCTCTTTAGACTAGACTTCTCAACACATCATGGCTTTGTTTACCTTAAGCTACTCTTATACAAGGTACAATTAAAAGTCAGCAAATTCAAATTACTAGAAAAAGAAATGACAACAAACAACTGAAACAAAATGTGATTACAAGTGTGAAATACTATGAATCCTGAAGTGTTTAAATTCTTTGTGTTCCAGAAAAATCTGGCTAGTTTCTTCCAACTGTACTCAGTAAGAGATGCTACCTTGTTCTATGAAGATTGACTTGCATATTTGCTTTGATAGTCTTGTTTACATCAGCACTAGTATCACTTTTATTGTATCACTGTAGAATTCACTGAAAAAATGCAACTGAAGTAGAGATCAAAAAGCAGTAGAGCATATATTTAAAAAAAAAAAAGTCAAATAATAACAAACTGGAACCCACATTTTATTTCACTTGACTCACAAATATGAAGCTGTAATTAATCTGTAGATGGATTAATAGACAAAGCTGCATGTTTTTACCGTTGATTTCTTTTGAGTATGATTTACCATTGATCTATTTTGTCGTTTGTTTTTATAATATATGTACTGTAAGTGCACATGGCCACGTAAACATCTCAAAGACGTATTTCTCATATATCTTGTTCTGGTAGTCTCTCTGCTATGGTATAATCAATAGGTATGACAAATTTTAAGTTTAGAACCTTGAAATTGAACAGTTATGGCATGATATACTACCTTAACTAGATAATTGAAAAATACAGTGCTACCTGTTGCTGAAGTAAAACACCAATTACTATTGTATTTTTATAACCATAAATTTATTTACTGTAAGAGAATTTATCGTACGCAAATTATATCTATCTGTATTAATTTTATATAATCTCATTCATTAAACATTTTAACAGTAATTTTAAGGGAAGGAAATCTTTCTAGAAAACAGTAAAACCTTTATTGTAATCATCAAGTACAATTAAAAAAAAAAAAAAACTACTAAATTGATCTTATGTCATTTGCATTTGTGTACCATAGTAAGCCTTAAGTAGAGTTTTCGAGTCGTCGTGGCTGTTCTTTCCAGTTTGTTGAAAATGCAGAATCCTGCCAGTCAGTCTTGCACTTCAAATTTACTCCCTGAAGACCAGACCCTGGCAGGTTTTTGAGACTGTTTGCTCTTCCATCCACTGTAATTTAAAATAAGCATAATCTAGTAAAATGCCAGTCTCTTCCCAGTCTTTCGATGTACTATGCCTCTGTTTTTTCACCTGCCTGATTTAAACAAATCTTATCTAAACAATTAAGATAAGCATTGAAGTGTAATCTCAATAGTCAAATCAGCAAACCTCTCAAAACCAGGGCTGAAATATAATCTCTCTAAATTAAACAGTCTACAATGGCAATCATGTTTGTATTTAAACATTTTATTCTGAAAGGATTACAGCATTGGTCTCCATTTTTTTTTCCTGCCTAGACAAGAAGGCGACCTACTGAGTCAAACAAAATATATTTGTTCTCTAAGAACTGAGCGCACGCGGTTTTTGTAAACAATCTGTATAGGTGTATAAAATCAGACTTCACATAGTCAGTAAATCTGTCCTTAATGTTATAGGCAACTGTTTGAAAAGTATGTAATGCAATTGTTTACAAAGTTATACATAGTTAATGTATTTTGTTATATCTTGCTCCACATATGTTTATGTGTGTGTATATATATAATCTATTGATACAATATTATTGCTATTGTAAAGCTAAGGATATACTCCTAAAAAATGAAATGTATTTATAACAGAAGAATCAATGCAAAAAAAAAAAAAAAAAACAAAAAAAAACCAAATACCTATGGTTATTGTTTAGTGGAGACTTCTATGTCTGTTGCACCAAATTTTACAAATGTGTATTCTTTGTTAATTCTCGTTTTATTATTTTCTAGAAATATTATATAAATAATTTCAAGTTCTTAATGTTCTTAAGCATTTTCAGTTCCTCAAAACCGTCTTGAAGCAGGAGCTCAGTTTAATCCATGTCTTCTGCCTGGAAACTCATATTCTGTATACAGTTCCAGCTTCATACATAAACTTTAGATTAAAGTGAATTACTACCACAGGAAAACTGTGTGCAAGCAGTTCAACGTGCTTTTTCTTGACTCTTGATTCATGACTTGTGTACTTTGTTGAAGATCTAGCCTGCACTGTACTATGTGCACTTAATTTTCATCCTGAAAAGGTGAGAGTATTTGCTAAGTAAACATATCACAAAAGTAACAAGAACAAGCAGGTAGGTGAGAAATTTTTTCATTTATGCTAACTACATCTAGTGTAGTGAATCATCCATTGTAAGCATCATCCTATCTGTTATCATCAGGGCTTCTCTTCAAATTTTGCAAGTCTGGGTGCTCTTGTTTAAAAATTTTTCTTTCACTTTATTTCTGAGAATCTTTAAAAGTTTTACAGCCATTATTCTTGCTTGTTTTGCTGCAGCTCCCATGCTGTTTTATAAAACATTTTGTTTTATCACTGCATATTCCATGCTTATCTAAATGTAGTGTTTATTTCAGAGAGGCCGGTTTAATTTTCTGCATTAGGAATTTTGTATTTTTTGTTATGAGTTGAAGAAATAGTTGTCATGTTGCTGGACGCATTATGGACAAAAACATGATGCTGTGCAGTATTGCAACCATGGTTATGTGACCAATGTAAGCTTACATGGATGAAAATGGAGCAGAAGATAGCGCTTCTTGAAGCTGTGGTTTTACTATGTGAGCTGCTTGATAACTTAAATACATATTTTGCAATTCAGTTGATTTTAGTGTAATTTGAATTTAAATCTGAGTTTATTTGGGAAGTACCTTGATATTGCATTATACCATAACCTACATAGCAGAAAAGGAAGCTAATGCACTTTGATCTTCTAAGGCTCTCTTGGCTCTGTGTTTGTTTATTTGTTTTTCTCCTATGGGAGCACTGAGAAGTGGTTGTTTTTGTTTTTCTACTTCTGAATCAGTTAGTTCAGTCATTCCAGGGAACCTGCTGGAATTGTCTACATATAGACTTTGATCTGTGTTTTGCTTGTATTTATGCATGTGGTGTTTTGCAGATTATTTCAAACACATTTGTCAGTGAAGGCTTCTATTCCATACTTACGCAATTATTTGCTCCTTGTTTTGTTGAAGTTTTAATATTTTAGCACAGTCTGAATATTTCTGGACTTGTGTTTCTTCCCTCAATGCATCAGAATTTTCCATTCCTTAAAGTTTGGCAAATATGTTGGTTTTCTGCTGGTGTTGCTTTTGACCATTTTAATTTTACTACCTTGGAGCAGCTTTTGTCTTTGATTAACTCTGAAATAATTATTCAAGGTACATGACACAGTATGACGCATTTAAGCAGCTTGCTATTCACTCATGATGAACACAAACATATTAGATTTATCCTTCCAAATATTCTTCTGGATATTCAAAATGAGTAAAAATTTCATCAAATCTTGAAAAATAAGTGTAAAAGTTATTCAGCCTTTTAAGATGTTCTCATCTTCTGCCTCAAAATAATGCATGGTTTTTTGGGAATCTGTTTGTATACAGTTCACAGTTTTTGTATATTGAAACCACAGAAACCAGTCTTCTGGCACAGGTTAATAGTAACAAAGTCAATTTCTCCTATATGATTGGTTGGTGCCTTTTCTGTTCTTTTCTGTTTCTTTTCTCAGGAGCCTGAGATGTAGATGATTTTATTTTTATTCATAAATACTATCTGAAATGTAGACTGGGGAAGGTATCTTAGGTATAACCTCTTGGTGTCTTGTTCTTGCGTCTTAGTCAGTAATGCTGGAACAGCTTTGAAACCTCCAAGTCAGTGCCCCATGCTGAATTGAGAAATGAGAAAACTATGGTTGCTACTATAAAACTGTTGTCCATCATTCAATGATTAATTATCAGTTTCCCTCTGTAGTCTGTCGAAATGACTGTCCATTGCTGATGCTTGATAAAGGAGACTTGAAGTCTTGGAAATACTCTTAGCAAAAGGGAGCGGATGAGATAGCAAAGTAGTAACCATGTTCAGGAGGAAAAAAGGGAGAGAGGTGTCTTGGAGAGATACTAATAGTTTCTTGGGTTTTGGGGGTTTTTTTTGAGAGTCAGGGAGAAGGTAGCTGTGATGGAAAACAGCATGAAAAATTGGAATACTTCTTCCAGAAGCACAGAACTGAGTATACAGGGTTGTTTCAGCATTCCTTGTGCAAGATTGAGTTGATTTTATGTCAGCTAGCAGTCCTCTTTGAGGAGATTAGCTATAATCTATTATTGGTAAAGTAGGATTTGGAATTTCTCAGTCAGTTTTGGAGGGACAGCAAAGCTTAAGTGCATTTGACAAGGACAGAGAAGAGAATGGTGTAAATCCTACCCTGAGGAAAGGAAAGACACAGAACCAAGGATTGGACTGAGTAATGGGCCACTCAAAGTCAATCATAAATGAGATTGTGCTGTTGAGAGTTTTATGACTTAAGCTGCATCCAAAATACTCTACTGATTAATCTTTTTATGAAATTCTTCTTAGTAGGAAATTTTGAATGTTGGCCTTTTCATTTTAGAATGAATTTCCAGATTAACAGTGAAGGATTTCCAAGTACCAACTTGTTGTAGGAAGCAGTCTTTTCTCTTACAGTTGGCGATATTTTTGGTGTATTTGAATTCTAGATTAGCTATGTCTATATCAGATGTCACATTTATTTAATTGATAGCTGTTAGTTCATGTATTCTTAGATGAACGGGGGCTGTTCTGTAAGTAATGCCTGCTATTTTATTAATTTTGCCCATTATGTCAGAGACAGATGATAATGGTACAACAACAGAGATTGAACCTTTCCTCTGATATTCTGTTTCATTTTATTTCTGTGCAACAGATGGCAGCAGAAGGGCAGCCAGACAAAATGGTGTCTGACATGGAAATGAGTACAAAGTAAATATTTGTAATTGAATTCTTCTGTGCAGGAGAAAATGGCACCCGCTGACATTAATCAATAATTGCTGAATGTTTATAGAGGCTGTACAGTGGAGGTTAGCTCAGTGAGGCATTTCAGCAGAGGCAACAACAGTGTGGAAAACAAGCCACATTCCAGGTGGTCATGCAGATATTTACGAGCTCATTGTGTAGAAGCCTGTTCATCAGTGACAAAAATGTGTATAGCTAATGGTGGTGAGTGCTGAATAAACAATGTTTTGTAGCTGAAAGGTTTTCCCAACAGTCAATGTTATGGTGTTCTTTTGTATCTGTTGTAGTTTCTGTGGAAATAAACTGAAGGCATTACTTTTAGAGCAATCTACATACAAATAATCAATGTTAACAATCTATAACAATAGCAACAACAAATATCACAGATACGTTCTTTTGTAGTTTCCTTGAGAATATACTCTGCATCCTCCAAATTCCTACTGGTGTTTTCTCGTGTATTACTTCTGCCAACTATAATAATGAAGAAACTTCGATTTTCATTGGAAGATTAATTATATACTCTGTTCCCCTGAAGGATTGTGATGATTCATTGTGTTTGGTTTTCTTAGGTGTGTCTTTGTTCTAAAATAGATTTGTGTGTGTGTGTGTGTGTGTGTATACACGCACACACGCGTGGGAGAAAGTCCTTCTGTTCTCTGAGTTCAAGCATGCCTCTAAATGTAGCCATGTTCTTTACACTAATCTCACTTTCTTTAGCTGCGATATTATCTTCCTGCTAGGTGAAGTGTCCTGTAAAGCTGGATTTGCAAATTAAATGATATTACTAGGAATAGTAAATCTTTGTCCTTTTGCATAAATTTGATTATCCTGTCTGTTTGAAACTAGTATCAAAGTTGTTGTTGATGTTGTTAATTTGTGTAAAGGGTGCAATGGAAACTTTTCTATTCTGCTAAATTTCCATGTTCTTCTGCAGTTGCATAAAAAATCATTTCTGTCCCAAAGATACTAGTTGAAATTTCAGTGAAAGTTGTTAGACCAATGAGATTGTCAGGGAAGTTCAGAACAAGAGGGGAAAAAAAAAAAAAAAAAAAAGTCCCTCTAACTGGATGGAAGTACTTTAGTTTTGGCTAGAAATAATTTGAAATGTTTTTTCTTCTCCTTTGCCCTTTAGATTGTTGAGCAACACTTTGTGATTGCTCTTCAATGGTTTTGTTTTTAGTGGGAGGGCTTTTTTTATAAACATCTGTTGAATAATGCTTGTTTTTTTTTTTAATAAAGTTGTTGGTTTGTAGTTCTTTTTATTTTTGTTTGCATATCTGAACATATTTTGTTCAAATGTAATTGTATGTGTATGTATTCATATCCAGTTTCAATCTATATAATATATTGAGTAATATTATAGTATTAGTATTTGAAACTGAGGTTGGTTTTATTGACAGCAGTGACAATAAAAATAGACAATACAAATACAAGAGTAGTAACAAAACTACTAAATCTTAAAAGTAAATACAAAATGTATGAGTTTTTGACTAAAAGAAAACTGTTGCTGCAAGTGTAATAGCCAATTGATATTTTTTTACTGCTGAAGAACATAGCTGGCAAACTGGATGATGTGCTGGCTGTTAAAGATAATTTCATAGTTCTCAAGACCAGGGAAACGGCAGTGTCAAATGCAAAACAAACAGAAGAGTTGTCTTCCACAATAGTAACGTGGGTGGAAATATCTATTGACTGCAAGATTTATAAACCTTTCTCCAGATGTTTGCATCCATGTGTACTAGAACTATAGCATTATTCAGAAGATTTTGAAGGGAAATTAGCATAAATTTATGCTTTCCTGTATTTTCCTACTTAGTCTCTATGTTTGGAATCCTTTTGTCATATCTTTAAGTCTGTAGTAATGCTGATTGTGGAGAGGGGACAAAAGATATGTTTACATAGTTAATTTGGCTGCTTGAGAACATTATTGCTTTTATCAGTTCAGATTGTCTAGATAACATAATTAAATGTGCAACAGCGGTCATTTCTTTGTCGGATATGTTCCATATTACTGTGCTGCAATATCACCAAGAAACAGAATTTAATCTCCTGATTTCCAAAGAGGAAAAAAAATTAAAAGTTCCGTGGTGAATGTTACCAACTCCCCGTGGGATCTTTGAGTGCTATTTAGAAATGTATACAACTTTGTATAGAAACACCTTTGTTGGTGTGGTTTTTTGTTTTTTTTTTTTTTTTTTTGAGGGGAAACATGTACTGTGGTATAATTTCTCCAAATCCTTGTTTCAGACAGATTTGTTTTAAGTGGCTCCCTGAAGTATGTACATTCTTCTGCATACCTGTTTTGTTGAAAGTACACAGACCTGGCACCGCTTTGTTTGCCAGGCGTTCTCTTATCTCATGCAAGCATTCAAACAAAAGTGTTCTATTGCTCCCTAAGTAATCTAAGGGTGATCTTAACATTGAGCAAAAGTCAGAACAGGGACTTATGTAATATTTCTTACAGCAGGAGTAGACAGTCTCTGGAAAGAGAGCAGGCAGAAGACAGCCAGTAAGACAGAATAAATAGCTGTTCATATAGGAAAAAAAGTTTTAAGTTTTAAAATGCTGAAATGTAGAGATAATAAAAACTGAGTTTCAAAATATTCTATTTTTAGTAAAGCTCTTTTTATATGTGCTTTCAAATATGTTTTCTTAAAGAGGAGCTCTAAAACTAATCTAGATCCAGTTTTTATTTGCATATGTCTTCTGTTCTACAAGGCAAGTTTGGTTTACTTGAAAGCACACAGATACTCCTACTGAGTAAAATGGATTATCAAGTACTTTTGAGAGAGCATATTCATTTGGTATTGCCACAATAATTATACTTAAAGGGGGAGGGGTTGTATCAAAATATTCCAAATAATTACTAGCAGATTTTTTGCATGGACCCTCTCCCCTAAAACCAATAAAGCATTGCTCCCTAAATTTTTAACTATGTCACTGTTATTATCTTTAAAATGTATTTACTTTGTGGTAAGGGAAAAGTGTTTTTTTTGTATTATTTCTGAAAGTATAAATTTTTCTATTTTTTTTTATTTCAGTCTTAAAACTTGCATACATACAGAGTACCCTGCTTAGTACTTAGAAGATCAACACTTCTTTGTTTGTAATATTATTTTACTGTAACTAAAACTATGCATCAAGCCTGGAAAGGGGTAATATGATGAGTCCTAGACTCAGAGTGGTACACATAAAAGCTTTAAAGCAATTGGAACAAATGAAGTTGAATTATATTATTGGTAGTCTTTAGGTGTTTACACAGAATTTCTCTATGACATAGACTGAAAGGACAGAAACTACCCTTGTGCAAGGTTGCTCTCACAGATCAAAGTTACGATATCTAGATTAATGCTATTAATCTAGAAATGTACATATTGTACGAGCGCCTACACATATATATATTTATGTATATGAACACCTTATCACAAAAAAGTAAAATTAATGAAGGCCAAAATGAAGGAATTACTGTAGTGTGATTAAAGTATTACCATTTCAACAAAATTGGAATGAGGAAAGCTAGATTTGTCTTATAGGCAAATTGTCATAAAAATTGTTACATAAAACATATAAGAGACTAAAACCTTCTTTTTTTTAAAATTTTTTTAAAATTTTACTGTTTTTGTTCAAGAGTAGTTAGATGGAAATCACTCTCTCTGTGTTCACTGAACCAGCTTTTTGACGCTGAGAAAACACGATACGTGTGTGGCGCCAGAATTGGTTGGGAACAGGAAAGGCATATTTTGTATCTGTACTAAACCTGTCGACTTACTGCATAGAAGACTTGACCCTTGTCAGGTGTCTTGAAGTTAACTGGCTGACTTATGGATTAATCAGTTTAAGAGTGAAGCCAACCAGTGACAGGAATGAGCTTTGTTGTGTGAGTGTGTGTGTGGCTGTGGTGCAGATTTACAAATTTTTATAATGCTTTCAGTCGGACCGTGAAAGTCTGATGTAAAGCTTATCTCTGATCTCTGGCTATGGCCATACTCGTGGGATCGTGTGTATGTGTTTGGGGGCAGGGAGATGAATTCTTTAACACTTGACACCTGGCTCTACCAGGTTTCTAGCCCATAGTGTTAGGAATAGCACTATTAAAGGCATTAATATAGTCAAAACCGTTAAGCTGTATGGCCAGTAGGTCATAAAAACTATTGCTGGATATTGTGCTTAGGTTTTCTTTCACAGCTGGATTATCATCTTGATAACTAATTCTTTTTTATTTTGTCTTTTTTATAGCTGTTGTGAACTTAGACAACTCTGTGGTTGACCTAGAGACCCTTCAAGCCCTCTATGAGAATGTGAGTAACCAGAGGAAGTCCGTACAATGTAGGAATACATTGGTCCATATGAAAGTATTTGGGATTTACATCAATAGTCGAAAAGTGTCCAATTTTGAACTGACTGTTCTGATGAGCAATTCAGCTGCATTGATTGTGCATTTTTTTTACTGAGCACGCATTTTGTTGTAGCTAATGGAATTCCTATATGAGAAATCAACTGTATTCCTTTTTGTTTGTTTTCGGGTAGGGCAGTCAGTAGGCATCAGACCTTGCACTTTGGACCTTTGATTTATCCTGGTTACCTCACTAATATAGCTATGCTGTTCAATAACAGTTCTTTTCAATAAGAACAATCATTTCAATTGTAAAACTGCAGTTTTAATTATTTTGGAGGAAAACCCTAAATAATGAGAATTTCAAATCTTTGAAAGCAAAAGGCTTATTTTGGGTTAATAAACTGCCAGAGGCTTCATAAATGTCTGGTGCTTATCATCACAGCGTGTTTGACTAGTAGGTATGCAAAATCAGGGATTCAGAATGTAGTCAGGCATGATCTAAAACTTTCTAAAGCCAGTCACGTGCAAAACTGAAAGAAGTGGATTTTAGAAGTACATTTCTGCTTTCAGCTGAGGCGAGTGAATATTATTCTTTTCTTGGAGCACACTGCCTGAGTACATAGAGGTCTGGCTAGGAAATTCCAGAAAAAAAGAGAAGTTGTTTTCTATTTACACTCTGAAACACGATGCTGTGAGAAACAGAAGTGAGTTGAAAGCCAATGTATTTTACTAGACTTTTCATTTCCCTCACATTGTAATTTTAATAATACATTCATTAATTTAGCACCTTTCCCTTTTTTTCTTTTCTGGACTACCTTTATATAACATATCTTGCAATTATTTATTGATTTCTGAAATTTCTCATTTGGGATGTGAAAAGAGAGACAGTAATCTCCAGTCCTCTTTGCAGAGAGGATATTGGGTAGCACAGTTTGTGATTATCTAACTAGAACTTGAAAGCACTACTTCTCTTATTTCACCTCTGAAGGATTAACTCCCTTCAACACTGCTCAGGAAGGTAATGACCAAATGGAAATCTATCCTTACCACCCCCAGAGTCTTCATATTTTAAACATTTGTCCCCCTCTGCCACAGTCTTTTCAGAATGAATGCTGCTCTCATGACCAGTTTATTAAAAACTTCACTCTTTTGTTGCATTACACTTCTTTAGTTCAAAAAATTATCCTTTTGCATTGCTGATTATAAATTGTGCTAACAAGGTATTTTTCAAATGCCTTATTAGTCTCATCTGTATTGATCTGTGTAAGAAATATGTATTTCTTAATTCTAGTATGATGGATCAAGTGCAAGTTTGCTGTCTCCCGAAACATCAAATGATGCTGTTCTAGTTTTTTTCATTATTACTTTCATTAATTACAGAGAACGTCTAGGAAATGTTGTCAAGAGTAAGGAAAACATATGTTAATCTGAGGGTAGACTTAGAAAGTTTAAACAGCTATAATGTGTTTTCTAACTTTTGGCGTAAGATATATCAGTTCAACTGTATCACTGAATTTATTGGACTAAAGAAAGAAGGCAAAAAAAAAAAAAACAATTATTTTCAATTATTTTCCTCTGAGCTGAATTTTGTTGCTGGATCCTCTGTTTAGTAGACCTGAAGTGGGCTCAAAAGAAGGCTCTTGAGGTTCTTGTTTTGTTGTCATTGTTCCTTATTGTTTTTGTCTTCAATTTTAGATCATACTTACCAGACCGTATATTTCTTTTCCTTTATAGCTTCCTTAATTATAATAATATTGTTCAATATAACAGTGAGCAATAGTTGGTAGGAGAGGGCATGGCACGCTCAGCTGTTCCCTTATTTCTCAGCCTCATTCTTTGTTGTGGGTGGGGATAACTTTGCCTAACTCCATTACACTGTGTTCATTAACTACATTTTTAATTCTTAAGGTTTATTTGTTGAGTTGGGATTTCTTGCTGCGTATTTAAATATCGCTATACCAATTCTCAGCCTATTTGATCTCTCTGGAACATATGGGAACTCTTGTTTTACAGTCTTTCCTCAGAATGTAGTTGAGTGTTTTTCTGATTGCATATGTCTGGCATGGTGCTTTCCCTTCTTAAATGATTACTTAAACGTGAATGGAGTTTGGGCACTCTCCAAGCCTAAACACACCCAAATTTCAAAAGCTACAGTCTCAAGGATTTAATTCCTGTTTACTGAAGAACTGAAGTCTTCTTTAACCATGAAGTTACTGTAAACATATTACTACTTTTTAGTGAAGAAGCCCGCACCCCACCAGTGACCCAAGATCCGTATTTATTTAATAATATTAACTGATAGCTAGTGAGAAAGACTTTGGTACTGCAGTACTGTACGATATAGTTTCATAGTTGCATATGGCTGTGTAGTTTTCTCTACAAACTATGTTTAATACACAGTTGATTGTCAACATGTGTTTAGACAACTTAAATATAGACAGAACAATATGCAGAACAGTTGCTTTAGTGTGATTTTTTTTTCGCAGATATTACCACCAGAATACCCCAATGTCCTCATTTTCTCTGCTTTATCACAAAAAAAAAAAAAAAAAAACAAACAAGCACACTTTAAATTGGGCGTTTCTCTGCTTGATGAATACAGAACTCTAGTTTGGAATACATTGGTAGTTTCTTTGCAGTCTAGTTTTGAATTATATTCCATTTTGCTATTTTAGCACTGAAAAAGTATTTGTTTCTATTTAACTAAGGAACACTTGGGATATATTTTTCCCACTATGTTAAAAAATGTTGAGGTTTTTTTTAACTTGCTATGAGGGAAACAGAAATCATTAGGTTCCTGAAATTCCTTAAGAGTTGTGCTTTTGGGTGGCAAGTTGATTTAGAAAGAGAAAAAGCAGGTAAAAGTCTAAATGGAGCTATCAATTCACTATATATGGTAGACCATATTGATTGTGATGAGAAATACAATAATTTGCAGACAAATGAATGTTCATCTTGAAAGCAGGTGGCCTCTTACCAGCTAAAATACTGCATCTTGAAATCAGGTAAGACTAAGGCCTGTTCCTGCTTGTATCTTCAGTTTTGAGAAAAAGAGTGTATAAAAATGTTTTTAAATTGCATCAAACAATTCTTTCTGCACTCATTCCTTTCAGGTTTCTTCACATCACAAATTCAAATGCAAATACTTCCTTAATTTGACTCCTGTTATGTTGTCAGGTCTATCTCTTTAAATAAATTAAGGGCAATGCTTTCATAAACTTCCAAATGCCTTTTGTAAGAGAAAAAGGTGACCAGAAGTTTGCAGCACTTGCCTCCACTCTACCAAGATTCAAATCTTAGTGGTAATTCAAATTGCACCTGCAATTCTCAGAACTGGAAAGTTTCGCAGTTAATTGGAAACAATGTTAGAAATGTTGAAAAATTCATTTTGTAAAGCAACTGATATCATTGCATGATAATGTACATATTCATGTATCCCCAACATTCTCTGATTTGCTTGGTAATATACATATGTTGTAAGTCACTTATGGGTCTGTCAGTTAGATTAGTAGAAAAATACCAAAGTGAGTAAATAAACTACCTGCATTTATATTCAATCAAATGAGTTGTGTAGTAGGCATTGACTTTTTAAAGAGTGAATAACACCAATCTCAGTTTGTATTGCAGTAGTATTACAGGCATTGGGGGCTGTTGGGAGCTAGAGAGTGAAGGACAGGAAGAAGTGGAAGTGGAAGGGAAAAATGAACAGAGTTAATACTATGTATCTCAATTTTAGATGTGCCTTTGGCAGTGTTTTATAGGATGTTCTAGAAAAGCCTGCGGAAGATAAGCTGACTGGCGCTTCGAAGGGCTGTGTGAAAAGCTGCTTCAAAAAGTATGCTTTGACAGTAGATTACAGGAGTTCTATGTTAAATGAAAGAATACATCGGTAGTGGCTACTTTTCATTCTGATGAGATTTTGGAGCTATGCTGTATTTTATTTTGGCATATGATATATTTATGTATACTATATAGAAATGTTTTCATATTCAATGTCATCAAGCATGACAAAAATAATTTTAAGTAATTCATTTTGATGAATGAAATGTGGACTAATGAGAGATCAGAAGAAAACAGTGATTTTAAACCTAGGCCATAATTTACCAGGCAAAATGTGAATGAAGTGGAATTTTTTGGAGTAGAACAAATATGTTTGGTTGAAGCCTCTTTCCTGTCTTCTTTGGAGCAGGACGTGTGCTTAAACTGCAGCATAGATGATTTAGACAAACTATCAGGGAAAGTGTTCCAGGGATGAGGATAGAAAAAAATGCTGAAACAGGCTGTTGGAAAGGTGGTGGATTCTGCCCCCCACAGTTTAGAAGACAGGTGGGAGTTATAACTGTCAGAGATAACAGAAGTTCTTATTTTGCTTGAGCAAGAGGGTGATACTTTGACAAATATGTGATCTTACAGTTGACAATTTTAATTCCTGAGGTCCTGTCCTTAGTTTTCCTATCTATAAAACTTAACAGCTTGAGACTAATGCAATGTTTTAGTAAGCAGCTGTAGTATGGTACAATGCTATTTGTTATTCCCTTTTTTATGTTTCATTTTAAATCCAAATATATATGCATGCATATGTGTGTGTGTATATATATATATTTAATAGAACATAAGAATTATTGTACAAAAAGTATATGTTCACACTGTTTTGGACACTTCTTTGAAAACCACAATTTTGATAGCTCAAGAAACTTAGCAATAAATATTTAAGTTAATAGATATTGAAGTACCTTAAGTAATAGTAATATACTTAAATTCATAAAACAGAAGTAATTTTTAATACACAATCATGGTTTTAGTATATCCATTAAGGTTGCTTTTCTTGCATCTGATTTCCACCTCTCAGCTCTGCTCCCTGTGACTGGGAATGTCTAATACTTCTTTTTTGTCAACATTAATAAAACGTAGTTACAAAAGAAGATCCCTGTGGAATTATAAGGATAAATGTATCACATCCAATTTAGTCATCCTCTACTGATAATACATTTCTATCTTTTTTCTATCTTCGTATTATTCGTATTTTCTATATTCGTATTATAATAATTCTATTATTTCTATCTTCGTATTTTTAGAAGATAAGCCTTTTGTGACAATAATCTTTTCCCCTTTTTTTAGGTTATTCTGTAAATCTATATGCTATGAATACAGATACAACATGATAATAATTTATCCAGATGCTGTTTTGCCCCATATGTTCTTTTAGAGTAAATTTTTTCAATTCTGTTGTTAAATGGTGGTATCAGATTCAAAAGAACTTGATTTTTGAGTGCAAACAGCACTGAACATGCTAGAATTTTTAAGGTGTAGAATTCAAATGCTATGGTCCTCTGGAAAATGAAGGTTTCTTAATTCCTTGGATTTTCTTAATCTAAAAAAGACTGATAAGATAAACTGGATTTACTAATATGGAAGATAATGTAACAAGTGATTGAGGGGAAAAAATTATCTACAACAAGTTCACTCATAATTTCAAGGTGTCTACTCTGTGGGTATAAAAAGAAAAAAAGTTTTCTGTAGTCCTACCTTTCCCTTTGTTTACTGTAAGTTTGATCAAATACTAGGGTGGGAGTCTTGCAGTTCGCACAAATCCAATTGGATGCAGCATTGAGAACCTGCTTTAGCTGCCTCTGCTTTGTGCCAGAATGTTGGACTAGATGATCTCCAGAGCTTACTTCACACCTTAATTATAATTCTATGAAACAGATACTGCTACCATTATAATACTATAGTGTTGAGAAAAAAGTTTACTGCTGAGGGGAGAAAGTTGTTAGCAATATTACTACTCCAATACTATTAGAGCTCTTCATAGAATAGTCTAGGCTACATTAAGGAAGATGAACCTTGAAAGAATATCAACAGGAACCCTGAGTACATACTAGGACATGTAGTACTTGAGACAGATAGTCTTGCAGTCGTTTCAGTTGATTAGAGAAACTCTCCATTGTGTTCTGACTTTTCTATCTTCATGTTTTGATTTCACAAGAGCATTTTCCCTCTTCCACGTGAGATGTTTAACAACCTCAGAAGAACTGTCTGAACTTGACTTTCTAGTTTCAAATTGCTGATGGAGCTATGGCAGTATGATCCTAGGTAGTTTGCTTACTCTTCCATTAGTTGTGCAAAATCTTGAAAGACAAAATGTATATCCATTCGTAGTGCTTTGGCATTAAGTAGTTAGAATGTTGTTTTTTGTATCTGCTGTTGAGTTCTGGGGTGAAGTTCAAAAATGCATGTAGTGTTTTCCTAAAGAAATGAATGTATATATATTTGCTGTTTTTTCTTTCATTCTTGCACAGATACTTAATTTGAATCTATTTTGAAAACAAACACAAATGTTAAAAGAAGAGTTAGAAAAGGTTTCTGTCCTTTTTATGTTGTTTGGTTTTATAGTATGGAACAGGAAAAGAAGTGAACCTCTTTTTGTTTTGATTGGAATACTGAAGAACAGACAGTACAGCATACCACAGAGTCCTCCAAGTAACTAGGCAGTTTAAATATAAGTGCTTACACTCATTAATATAGACTCACTACTAAGTGGAGGTGAATACTATTTTCTCAATGTCTGTCTGAATGATTGTCTTATATTTTGCATTTTATCAGTAGCCAATAATATTATAAGGAAGTTCTTGTTTCCATTTTATGTAATTCTATTTAAAGAATGTGATGAATTTAGTAATTTCATTGTAAGCAGATGCTGGAAAGAAAAGCATATAGACAAGATTAGTGACATGGGCATTTCCACTTGTGTTTTTAGACTAGTTTTTTTATAACTTATACTTTTTAATTACTTTATTTCTTTATTTCAGAGAGCACAATCAGATGAATTAGAAAAAATAGAGAAGCACAGCAAGGCGTCTAAGGAGAAAGAAAATGCTAAGTCTTTGGATAAACCAGAACAGTAAGAACATACTTAGAAAATAATACAGTTTTATTCACTACAGAAAATGTTGCATGCTATTGTAAACTAGCTATAGATTATATAAAAGAAAGAAGAACAAATCAAAACAAACTCTGAAGCCTGTGATTATTTTCTCCATTAATTTCTACAGGTTCCTCTATGAACTCTCACTAATTCCCAACTTTTCAGAACGTGTATTTTGCATCTTGTTTCAGTCAACATTTTCAGAAAGCATTTGTTCAATCCATCGCAAACTTGAATTATTACAGAAACTCTGTGAGGTAGGTTGTGTTCCATAAAGACTTAGAGCTATATTTTTGATATTTAGTCTTGTTAAGTTGTATTCATATTTCAAAAGATTTTTCTTTATTTGCTCTAAGAACTCATTACATCTGAAGGATAGCAGTCCTTCAGAATAGAACATTTTATAATAGCAATTCAACATCAAAGCCAATTTTAAGATTAGCTTTTAGGTCTGAACTATATCATATGTTGCCATAAATGCATATCGGTCGCGGGAAGAGAATGCACCTTTTCTGTTCGTCAAAGCAAAATCTTTCCTCTTTATAGTAATTTTGTAATTCATTTCCAAAGGAATACAGGCTCCGTTCACCTTATGTTTGCTTGGTTTTTGGAAGTGTGCAACTCAATAATATCAATGATAAAATGATTGAGAGAAGGCACTGGTGTCTCTAGCTGGAAGAGATTCCTGTGATTTGGTAGTCCCATGGAGGAGGCTGGGGGGGAGAGGGGGGGGGGGGGGGAAGCACCACAAGCAGAACAAATAGCTTTAACATGCAAATTTTGTCAGTATTTTCATAACTATTTTTAATATTTTGTTTTAACTCTTAAAGTTCTGTTTGTCTTTAAATGGGTGTTTTAGGGATTTGTTGCAAAACCCTCTTCTAAATTAAATATATAATTAACACCAGCACCATTCAAGGAAATAATGTTTCCTTTTTCCTAAATGATCACCTCTTATAATAATGCTGTTTTCTACATATATAAATCATATTCATGTTACATATAATCTATATATATTATATTTGAATAGTAAATACATATTAAATTAATATCAGTTTTGCAGATAAGGTTTTCCATTCACAACACATTAATAATATTCTACACCTTTGTGTACATTTGTTTTTCTCTTTTGTAGACACTGAAAAATGGGTCAGGAGTTATGCAGGTCTTAGGTTTGGTTCTTGCGTTTGGAAATTACATGAATGGTGGAAATAGAACACGAGGACAGGCTGATGGGTTTGGACTAGATATCCTGCCAAAACTGAAAGATGTCAAGAGCAGTGTAAGTTGATTTGAGATTTCCTGTTGGGCTTAAAATATTAAAATATTTCCACAAATCACTCTTCTTTCATTTTTAAATTAACAGTGTGTATTTTAGAAAGGCATATCAAAAGAAATTCTTAATTCTTAAGTCTTTAAATTGGCCCAAAATTTGTCTAGCGAATTACTCAGGAGCTTAGAGCATCTCCCTTTCCTGTAGGAAAGACTACAGGACCTGGGACTGTTGAGCTTGGAGACACTTATAAAGAGTAGGTGTTAAGTGGGTGGGGCCAGGATCCTCAACAGTGCCCATATGAAGAGGATCTGGGCACAAACTAGAATACGAGAAGTTCTGTACAAACATGATGAGAAAATTCTTTACTATGAAGGTTACAGAGCGCTAGAATAGGCTGCCCACAGAAGTTGTGGAGTCTCCTCTGAAGATATTCAATATCCTTTACAATGTAGTCTGGAGAACCTTTTTCAGCAGAGAGTTTCAACTCAAGTTTCAACACCTACAATTCTATGATTCCATGATTATCAAGTTTTACTCTTCAGGAAGAAAAAGAAGAGCTTGTTTTCCTAACTACACATGCTTTAGCTGTTACGTTGGATAATGCGAGGAAGCTAGCTTTATCATGTCAACTACGTTCTTAGAAAGGAACTCCATTCTGGTGTGTCTGTTCCAGCAGTAAGCCAAGGGAACAATGATGTGAATGAGGCCGTAGTACAGCATGTCTAGGGCAGCTTAGTTTAGTAAAACCTTATGAATTTACTATGAACTTGATATGTAGAGCACCAGTTTCAGAACTTAGTTGAATACTTAGGCACATTAAATTTAATTTGGTGACCCAAATATTGTGACCACTAGCCTTCCAATTGCAAAATACATTTTAAATTCACTTGCTGCTGTTCAGTTGGAAAAGTTCTTATAAAATATTATTCCACCTGAAAACATAATTTCATCTGAAGTCCTCTCCAAGTCAAAGATTTATTGTTGAAGTTCCATTACAGCTGGGAAATAAGCAGAAAGTAGTTTCCTCAACAAATCCAAATATTATTTTAGAAAAATAACTATTTGCTTATTTAATATTTAGTTATATATGAGCAAAAAATTCTGAATGTTACCTAGATAAGTTGTATATACCAGTGTAGAATTAGTTTCTCTTTTCCCTTGTTCAGAAATTTCAAATGCAAAGATTCAGTTTACAATCAACTACATTTCTAAAAGCAGGAATGGCTTATGCAAATGTTACAAAATATTTTTCTGTTACTGTTTTTAATGATTGTTTAATAGGGTTTTTTTGTTGTCTTTCTTGTTAGTTTGTGTTTAAGTGAAATCTCTCCACTTTCCCTCCATCCTCCCCCTTCCCCCCCCCCCCCCAACCCAAAAAAAGAGACCCACAAAAAATAATTTCTATGTGTGACTAAAAGGGACTTGAATGAGCGTTTCCTGAGGGAGTCTTAATAATACAACAACAATTTTGTTTTCTACACAGGACAACAGCAGAAGTCTTCTATCTTACATTGTCTCATACTATTTGCGTAATTTTGATGAGGTGAGTGAGGATAGATTTTGCTTTTTTTAAACTCAAGATCAAGAATCAGTTTAATAAAATTGCATTTATGCTGGCTAAGATAAGAAAATGCACACGTGTTATTTGTGTTATATTTTATTAAATAAAAATGTAGTGAGCACTATGTAACTGCCTATTTGTGTTGTTGTCAGGATGCTGGAAAAGAGCAATGCATCTTTCCTCTTCCTGAGCCACAAGATCTCTTTCAGGCTTCACAGCTGAAGTTCGAAGACTTTCAAAAGGATCTCCGCAAAATGAAGAAAGATTTGCGAGGTACTGAAGTTAGATTAAGTGCTAATTATATGTTTTCAACATATATCTGAGATTACTTTTTCTGTCACTTTGAGAAATTCTATGGCAATATAAAAGTAGCTGTGTATACTTTAATTTCTCAGGTAGGCTTTTGTTTCCTTGATTTCTTTGCTTTTTTCTTTTGATGGCCATTAGTTTATCAACTTCATTATAATAATTCATTATTTTCTGCTGATAACCTTAAAGAGGTTGCTAAAATAAACAGCATCAAATCAATTAGGTAAAATCTTATGTCTCAAAACTAGAACAAAAAAAATCACTGTTTTGTGTGCACGTGTTTGAGTACTGACCATAAGAAAAAAATGTCGAAGCATTGGGCCGTAACCATGACAACAATATTTTAGAATTAGGTCCAAAATGCTGTTGAAGACATATGCAAAGAAAGTATTTTTTTTTCCCTCATGTTTGTATAATGACATTTCTTAAAAATCAACTTCATAAAGTACATTTGCTAGAGTTCTTTAAAGAACACATATAGCACTTTTTAAAATAGCACTGAGGGTTAAGCACGAAGTTTAAGTTAAATAAGATAAAGAGTTTGAAAATATTAGTCAGCAACATACACAATATTTAATATTTTTGTTAAAGTTCTCCATCAGACTAGGCATGTATATGTCATTATGCTAAACTGTGGAGAGATGGATTCAAATAAAACAGTGAAAAGATCTTTATTGACTGTTTTGAATGGTTTCAAATGCCAGGAGTCTGGAGAGCATGGAAATGGTTTAGTAAATCATTAGTCCCGGAATAACCTACAATGGAAGGTTCTGTATTAAAACAAAAACTTGTTACTTTTACAGAACAACAACAACAAAAAAAATACAGAACAAAATCTGACCTCTTCTTGCCCTTATCAAACTTTCTCTTTGTATGTTTTCTTTAAAAATGTATTTTACGTATTTAGAAGTAAAATTTAAAGTTATTTCAAGATCACTTACTATGATACTTCAGAGCAAACTGAAGCAGCATCCAGCTGCTGCCCTGAAGAATCCCACAGTTCAGCCATAAGAAAAAATATTTCTATAGCTCTTGCAACTTTCGGATTATACAGGGGGTGAACTCCCAAGCTTCCAAACAGAGGAGAAAGATGCTTAGCTTTGATTTAGGGAAGGTATTTGAATTCAGGCGCATGTTTAAGAACTTCTAGGGATGAAGACGTTATCCTTTGCAAGTTCACCAAAAGTATAATTATATGGACAAGGGTTTAAACATTTTTAGATCAAGGTTGAAATTTGCACACAGACATAAATCTCTTGTGGAATAAATCTACACTGTGTAGTGATCAAAGACAGCTTTCTGTAAAAAAGGGAATTACACGCTTCACTCTGCCACAAGACTTCAGGCAAATTCTTTCTGTGCTTCCAGACCCAGCCCTTAGGCTTGAATCTCCATTGTCATTCTGTTCACTAGTTAATGAAACTGAAGAATAGATGCAGACATCCTGACTCCCTGCTCCCTTTAGGAAAAGCGTTTTTAGGAAATAGCTTTGGCCTCCTTCTGCATCCTCTTCTGGATATGAAGTAAAAATCTTACCAGTTTCTTATCAACTCTGAGTGATGCAAAATGCTTTTTGCTGTCTATTTTTCAAAGAAGTGTGTCACCTCGAATTAAAAATCAATTGCTTTAAAGAAAGCTCGGATTGTAAAAGGATTCACTAAAACTTCTGCGTATTCCAATTGCGTAGTTGTAATAGGCTCAGAGACAAATTAAATGCTGGTCTTTTTAAAATAATGCGCATTTTGGCTGAACGGCTAAAACGTCTTCAAACTGGTTTTCCTTTTTCATTTATTTCAAGTACACTGCCAGTTTTGCTAATGTGTACCTGGATCCTTACCACTTGAGGAACTACTAAGTGTCTTATTAAATGACTGAGCAGGAAGAGAGCTTAAGATACTAAACAAATTATGACAGAATCCTAAATACAATCCTCTCTTTTTGAAGCCATTGAAAATAAAATGAGTATTGAGTATTTCCAAGAAAAACTGATTGTCACCAAACTTAGAGAGGGAAATGGGTGCCTATGACTGCATTCCAGTTCTACAGTTAGATGTGGGCTGTAGCTGTGACCCCATTTTCATCTTTGTTTAGGAGGAATATTTTATAAGAGGATTTCACATTTTCTTGTTCTTTTTGTTTGTTTGCATGTTTTTGTTTTTAATTTAATCACTGAAAATATGCATATAACTTTACTGGTACTGTCACCAGTGTAAAGGGTATGTTAGTTTCAAATATCCTGCAAACTGTGTACAGTGAGATCACACTTAGTAAAAATGGGGGGAAGGCAGCCCCAAAAGGATCCTTTCATAAAATTACAAATAAGTACAACAACAAAAATAAATAAAGCACCACCACAAGCTAGAGGAAAGGTATTATGAAAATTGCTATGTAACAATAATTAAATAGTTCAGTCTATAAATGCTATATTTTTCTATGTACATATGTCAGTAACATACACAGTGGCATATAGACGTAAATCATCTTTATAATTCTGCAAAAATCTGTCATGCTGTTTCACGGTTCAGAGCTAGGGCTTGTGATTGTATTAAAGGAGTTACGCTGATTTTCTTAAGAAGAAAAAGAACTTGGGATGTTCAAAATATTTTTGACTGTGGAAGCTCTTTTCCACTTTAAATTTTCATGAACACTACATGCCTTTCAATTTGTAAATGCTAGAAACCAAGTCTGTACAGAGATTTCAAATCAAAGTGGAAGTCCAAAAGGTTTTCAGAAGGCACAATGTGTACCTGTCCAAGATAAATAATTCAGAAATTTACATTTCAGCTAAGCTGTAAGTCATCTAAACTAGTGTAGCAGAAGTTATTCTAACCATACAACAACATACTTGCAGATTGTTCAGACCTTGTTGCTGATTTTAGATAAAATACACCCCAGAGATAAAGTTAATATGGTAGATTATTGTAAAGGAGTAGAATACCTAAGAACAGGTAAAGCTTCTCATTCAAAACCAAGTGAGTTTGGCTCCATCTGTTGCCCCCCGATTTCACAGCTCTCCAGGATTCTTACTTTAGCCTTCTTAACTTCAGTGACATATAGTTTGTTAAGCAACTTGATCTGCTTTTGATCTCTCCTGGCTGTCAGCAATGTTCCTTGATGCAGTCATGCTAAGCAATGACTCTTTTCTTATGTCATTCCAGGGATGAAACTTTAGCACTTGTCACATGATTTAAATCAACTCACCATATAAAAGAAAATTGGGCATCCAGGGTCACTAGAATGTTGAGTGACTCTTGCTGATTAGGACTTCTGTTGTACAGTCAGTACTAGCATATGGATGCACAGTTGTGATTTAGCAAAAGATTGGATTTGTGGCCCATAAAGTTCTTCAGAACATATATTTTGTTTAGGAAAGAACTAGAACATTAGAGTGGCAGTGAGAGTTATTCATGAAGCACTTATGATAAGTTAAGACTGTTTAGAAGCTGTTCTTTGGCTGCTTGTTAGTATTTAAGCTTTAAAATAGTTTATTCTTGCAAATCATAATCCAATTCATCAATTGTCATTTATTGCAAAACTTTCACTGAAGCTCAGCTAAAATGCAATTAGAAACAATGTCAGGCAGAAAATAAATCTGATTAGTAGAATGTTGAAAAGAAGAGTAATACCATACAATGCTATAAAATTGAGCCAGTCAGTGCTTATTTATATGCCACAGTATTGTAATACTTACTATCTTTGACTGAAAACTTATTATAAGTAATATTTTCGTAATTTAAGTATCTGTTTTCTACCATGAGTGCTAACAAGACATTCAGAAGTCTCCATCCGTAAGAAGGTAGGCAGTACAGCTTGCTATTTCTCTTTGGCTTGAAATAAACATGACTGAAAGTGTTTATAAATTGTTAAGCAGATACAGAGCACTTAATATTTTAACAAGTGTCTTCCAAGAAGGGTCCCACAATAATTTGGAAAAGTACATGATCCCTATTTTTTCAGTGCTTCTTACTGTGACCTGAAATTATCTATTCATCTCAGCTGTGTAGCAATAGAAATTATACATCTAGTACCTGCTGTGGCAATCAGAGAACTGAAAGTTCCATTTTGTGCAGCAGCAAGAATTGTATCTGAATCTGGGGCATTATCAAGATGGGACTGAGAGATATAAGATAGTAGATATGCTTTGGTTCCTTACAATTTTTTATTCGCATAATAATCTATTAAACATTTAGGTGTCAACAGTTGTGTTGACCATGGATTGCCTTGCATATGAGATTGTATCCGCTGATACATTGATCCACTGATCTTCTATTAATGCTTGCAAGCTATGTCCTTCTGTTATCTTTTTAATTTACCTTTACAGAAACAGCTATTGTCTTAGCCAAATTAAATCTTTACTTTTGCTTATTCATTAGCAGTGTGCATCCAAAAATTCTAGCTGTTTGTTCAGCTATTACTGAAAGGGTTAATTGTGGCAGCTACGCAGCATGCAGACTCCTAAACCTAAACCAGATGTAAACTAAAGCCAGGCTTTCAGTCAATCTGTGAGTCATATTTTACTGTCCTTAAAACTCCAAACAAGGAGTTGTCTATGGGATCCCTTGAAGACTCAGCAGTTCTTAGTGTAAGTCTTTACAATTAAAAAAAAAAAAAAAGGGGAAAAAAAAAGAGCTGTTTCTGTACTTGGGGCTGAATTCATCAATTTCTTTTGATGACGCCAGTGTTCTCCTTTGATAAAGTCTAAACATTCTTTTAAAGTCATAAGTTGCAGTGCTAAAAAAAAAAAAAAAATCACTGAAGTGAAAATAGTGATTACACTGTTATATACCTATCTGACATGTTGGATACAGGCTAATGGCCTGTGGGACACTGTGTACTCAGAACCCCTGAAAATCAGGGAGATAGTTTCAAAACATCCTTAAAAATAGTTTCTTAAGTCTTAGCACCACTTGTTCTCTCAAGTATTGTAAGCTGTCCTGTCTTAAAATTCCATCTGAATTCTGTAGGACTTTTATGGGTAAATATGTGGTCTCAGGTGTGGTTAGCCCAAATACCCTGACAAAGATCAGATCATTTTTTGAATATTGCTTATATATTAATAACTGTTTAGAGGGCTGAGAAAGAGATGTCTCTGCCTGTACCAACCTCTGCTAAGGATCTGAAGTCTTCGGAGTGTATAAATAAGGTAAATGCATGTATAGTGGGTAGCCAAGAGAACCGAAACCTTTGCTGTATAAAGCAATATGAGGTTCTTATCCTTTTTTGTTACTGTTTGGGCAGTGCCAGCACTTGAGATAAGTTTCTACCGAGTGCTTTTATGCCTGTCTTACAAGATTCTTAAATGCCATTCCATTCTTGCATTATATTAAAATCTAAAATCTGCTTTAATTAAATGGAACTACATATACTAGCATTGTCTTTCTGTTGCTTACGTATCTCCTAGGGTGAAAAACAACAGAAGCTGTGAGAATAGAGATGGTATTAGAGCAAGTTTTGACTTAACTCGATAGAACTTGAAAGACAGATAAGCATTTGTTTCAGACAAAACTTCTGTGATCTTACTGCAGCAAATCTACCTTGCCAGCCTAGTCCTTTGATATCTTAGGTGTTTAGGTGATCTGCTTTGTTGGAGTGATGTATGTTTATATATGTTGGGAAGGGGGGGGAGGGGAGGGGGAATAGATATGGAATACTCTAGCATTTTCACATTTTTTTAATGCATGTTTCATGTCCACATTACTTAGAAGTTATTAAATACACTTCTGACATATTTATTTAGTATCATATTCCTGCACTTGGGCAGAAATGCTGGTAACTGTCCAGCATTTTACGTTCCTTTCATATGATGAACACTTTAAAATTCCTTCAGTTACAGTTAAGGAATAACAATACTTCATCCAAGTAAAGGGATTTTATACTCTGGTGACAAATTGCAAGACATGATAAATGAGTACTCTAACAAACAGGTTGTGCAGGGAGACTGTGATTCCAATCTTGGTGCTCTGGAAAACAAACATAAAACTTACAGTTCTTTAAGTTCTTTAATTAATTAATCCTTTAATAATGAAAGCATCCAGTTGAGCTAGTTTTGAACACAAGCTGTCTCAGAGCTGGCAGATTACGGGATGGGTATTAGTATTTTAACAGTGATAGCAATTCCTTCACTTGTAAAAATTAGATATTATATATGGTATCTTCCTACAAAGCAAGAAAAAGCTTTTTTTCTTTAAGTTACTTATGCATTATTTGCAATCCAGAAATAGAGTTGGAAACAAACCTGAACTGCTGCTCTTCCAAACATTACTGATACTGAATACAAAGGATGGTATATCCTTGTACTTTCTTCTAGACTTTGAAAGAGGACTGCTTCAGATATTGGCATGGGTATAGGCTTAAGATTTTTTTTTTTTAGCATAAATTTTTATAAGACATGTTTCTTCCAAAGATATCTGAGATATCTGGAGGGGTACTCATTGAATCAGGAGAGTAAAATGTTTTAATTGTTATGTGAGGAATATTTTGGAAAAAGATGTGAAGTACAAGTGATGTTAAATGGACAATTATGACTGTTTCTAGGGCATCTTTCAATTGTCACGTATTTTTGAACAGTAGAAAAGAATAGTAAAAATATCACCATGAGATTTTTATTTATTTATTTTGCATGATAGTACATAATTTCTCCAGCTTCATTCTAGCCATTACTTTTTGAAAATTCATGGTCATTTTGAATTCCTCCCCTTATTTTCAGAGGTGTTGACTAATGTTTAAGAATCTTGGAGAACGTTAGAGAACATTTGGAACATGCTTGTATTTTTGCTATTTGTGGTAATATTTTTAGAAAGAATTAAAAAGTTTTCTTTGCTAAAGTTATCAACACATTTTTTTCCACAATCTTTAAAAATAATGAAAACATCATAAAAGAGATGGAAAACTGAATCTCTGTATTCAGGCTCTGAACTGATCAGCAGTAGTATCTATTTATCAAAGGTACAGTTTCTGTTCTGTTCCTTTCTAAAATCAGACTTCTCCAACCTTAGAAATGCTCCACTAACGGCAGTGATGGTATTTTTGTATTTAGTTTAACATATAACTCACACATTTGAATATGTGTATACTAAAATGCTTCTTAAGTAGCCTTACCCATTTATTTGAATATGTTCATTTAAAATTGTTTTGCTTTCTAAAAATCTACTTGTACTTATATTAGTTTCTAAGCTAAAGAAAAATTAGATTGAAATTTTTAGTGACACCCTGACTTTGCTTGTTTAGACTTGCTGATTACTTGATTTGAATCAGTCATCCTTTGTGCGTTTGTATTTTAGAATCAATATCACTAGTTGTCTTTGATTTAATCACAACTATGAGAAAAGACAATTATTATCTATGAGATCTAATACTGCATTCTCCAGAAGTTTGTTCCAGACATAGGAGACCAGATGAGTAGTAAAGATGAATAAATTTGCTCAGCTAACAAAATACAAAAGAGTAATGTGACTACCATAATATCTGTTTACATTTTTCATACTCTAGCTTGAATGACTAAGTGCAGACCTACATTGGGCTCTCTGACTAGCATTTGCCATAGGTAATGAAACCCTGGATCATTATCTTAAATTGCAATACCGCCACCATGATCTTTTGGATATGTCATTCATCTGTGGCTGCAAACCATAAAATGTTGTTACTACAGGTTAAAAATTTACTATTGGTTAGATAAGAATGACCTGGTAACTATTTCTTTTTTTTTTTTAATTCTGGTATTTTTGCAAATATTACATATTTCTAGAGAATATAATTCATCTATGGCTTTTACCTATTGTTTCTAATCTAAACCAGACTGTTATTCTCATCTGTATGTTTTTAGATGGATGGCATTCTATGCATTTCTTTTATATTTAAAGGAGATAATAGTGAATTCTGCTGCTTCAAAATATTTTAATGTAATTATTCTTCTGTATGTAAAAACATAATAACAGACCTCTTTCTCTGAAAGAACCTTCAGAGAGTAAATAAAAATCTATGTGCACTTCCATTGGAAATTTTGAGGCAGAGCCATTCTCCTGAAGTAGTATCTTTTGTTGCTCCAAATGAAATTACTTTGGCTTGTCTGTGAGAACACGGCGATGCCACCTCAACAGTGACAAATCTGTGACGGATGCTTTGGGCTTCTCTGTCCAGGTCTCTGATAAAGTAATAACCAAATTGTCCTCCACCAAGATCTCTTATAGAATTCAAGCTATGATGGCTATACTGTCATGTTCTTGTACTTCAGTAACTTCTAGGTTATTTTTGAACAAAGCAAGATACTTAACCACATCTGTAGTTTTAGCAGACATCAAGCCCTCATCTGCATTTTATGTACTATAGTTCTATAACTAAGATTGCTCCTAATAGTTGGTGCTGGTTTTGCACCTGAACTTCATTTTGATTGAGGTACTGCCACTTAAGTGCATATAGATTAAAGTAAGTGGATGAAAATTACCTTAAATCAGAAATCATAATTTTGTTCCTATATCTTTCAGCCCCTTACAATTGTTTTTTTCCTTCAAAATAATTCAGTGTTTTCAGTAATCTTGCTACCGTTCATTTAAATAACAGTTACACTAACCATGAGTTATTGTTAAATTTTGATCAACAACATTTGATCATGACATAACTGTTCCTGAATATATTGTCAGAGATCACACTTGAAGTAGTGTGTTTGAGGAACATATTCCAGCAATTTCACTAGGTATATATTAACTGAAGTATGTATCTGCATGTTGAAATAAAATACACTCTATGATGTGCCATTACTAAACTAATCTGTTATTTCAATTTCAGTATGTGAGACAGAAGCAGCAAAAGTTTATCAGCTATCACTAGAAGAGCACCTACAGCCTTTCAAAGACAGCATGGAGCAATTCATTAGTCAAGGTAAATAAT
The DNA here is from genome assembly GCF_023343835.1 of Lagopus muta. NCBI lineage: Eukaryota > Metazoa > Chordata > Aves > Galliformes > Phasianidae > Lagopus > Lagopus muta. Next base: position 74,129,832 of record NC_064434.1, read on the forward strand.
GAAACGTCACTTAACCTTTTCATGACATTTCAAAGACAAGTTATGGGAACAATGTTTATACATTGTGGGAAAGAGACTGTTTATTTTGGCATCATAGAAAGATGTGGATTAGTTTAATCAGATGCCACACAGTTCTAAAAGATTTACAAAATGATTCTGTTGTAATGTAGGTGACTCATTTTCTTTTGCATGACAGCAAAGACAAATGCTATTGGCTCAAGTATGTGATCTGATAAGTTCAACATTCCAGTAGAAAACAATTTTACAACCTTTGTTCCTAGAAAAATTATTGAAGCTGGATCTGTGTCATTAAGTTCTTTCCAAAGAGATAATTCCTTTAGACGTGCCAAAAACATGCAGTAAGTTCAGCAAAAGTACTTAGTTTTTTCCGTATGTAAGGCAAATCCATATGAAATTCTTGGATGTGATTAATGGAAAATGCAAGAAAAGATTTAAGTATCCGTGATGAACTGGCATCCTGAGTGCTAGAAGGAATAAAAAACACAACAACAAAAAAAACACTTCAAAAATGAATAGACAATGTTTTACTAGACTCTTCTTTTGCAAGATGGTAGGAAAATAAGTATGGATAAATTTAATTTTTAACTAGCAGCGTGTCACAGTGAAATACTGAAATACTGCACTGAAAGAGTATATTCTGTGTTTGACCAGTTCAATTTCTGATACAATTTGGAGTTCAATGCCTTAAATTGGCAGTGGCCTGGTAAACAAATCAATGGCATTTTAGCTTTCTTGGTCATGTTACTGCTCCTTCTGCTTGATAATATTTTTTTTTTTAATAGAAGATGTCTGTTACCTCCTGATCAGGTGATTTATGTGAAGTGAGTTTCTTCTGATTACTCAACATAGTTCTCAGTAACACATTTCTCTACATGTAAGAGAGAAATTATTATTAACTGTTTGTGCATGATGTTTGACAGACCAGGCAGGTATGCATTTCTTTATTCTTAATTAGAATATCCAAGGTGATCATCTGTCCAAACATGTAAAAAAGGAAATTATACAAATTTCAGTATGTATCAGTACAGGCTACCAGTTTCCTAACTACTGTGGAAAAAATTCACATTTACAACTATGAAAATTGCAAAAACGTTGTTTTGAACTGTACATGTAAATTGATGCTTCCTGAGTCAAACTATCCATTTGTCAAATCTGGCAAACAGTGCTGTGTCCTGCATGACTAGATATGGAACTGCAAGGGCTTCTCAGAAAGCAATGCCTCCTAATTTTTTCTGTTGGTCCATGAAGTCAAAGGCAGATATTGGAGGTATGGCAGCAAAGATTGAACTTTCCCACCAGTAGTCCACTATGCTTTCTTGCTATGTGACAGATGGCAGCAGGGAGGCAGCCTGGCAAAATGGCATCTGATGTAGAAGTGCATATCAAGCACTGGTGTGTCACTGAATTCCTCCACGCAGAAACAGTTGTACCCATTGATGTTCATTGACACTTGCTGAACAATAATGGAGTCCAAACAGTGGATGTGAGCACAGTGAAATGATGGGTGGTGAGTTTCAGCAGTGGTAGCAGTTCTTTTTCTTTTTTAAATGCAGCATTCAGGCTCTTGTTCGTTGCTGGCAAAAATACCTAGCTACTGGTGGTGACTGCTGAAAAGGTGTTTCGTAGCTGAGTATTTACTCCAACCAATAGTGTTATTGAGCTTTTTGTATCTGGTTTAGTTTCCATGGAAATAGCAAACATTACTTTTGGAGCGACCTACATGTGTTAAAACTGTATTCTTGTTGCGCAGATGATATGCAACTAGTAACATAGACATATACCACATATGTTAGGTTTATATTATTACTGATATATGTAGATAGGGAGCTATCAAATCATGAGCTACTCTTAAACAGATCACTAATGGTACACTGTAAATCATGCAACATGCTTGCCTATTAATAAAAAAAAAATCAGGTCAAATATGGGGCTTATATTACGTCACGTATGTGTTACTTTTAGAAGCCACTCACTCTATTGTAGCCTTTTTTTGACTATGACTTAAGGCAATAATGTGAAGTAAAAGCTGCGGTAATTTTATGAGGAACATGAGAAAAAACATATAGCCGTGCATCTTATCCATGAAGAACTTTGCTGTGTTATTATTAGTGGATCTTGCTAAAGCATTAATAACTGGAAATCCATAATGTAAGTAAAAATATCATGATCACTTTTTAATTGAAATAATTGGAAATGTGCATTGTGAACACAATTGTGACTAAAAAGCTTATACTGTTTATAATTTTGAGGACTATTTTTTAGTATTTGATTGCAATGTAAGAAAGACAAAGGTTAATATATAGGAAAAAAGAAGCTCTGGTTAAGTTTAAAAAAAAAAAAAGTAATTCTAAATACCTTTCATTATGAAATCCTTTGTTTTTACTTCATGGGGTTGAATTCAGACTTGAAAGAGGCCATGTTTAAAGCAGGATTTCTCTTTCCTGTTCAGTGTTTGACAGGCTTTTGATCTAGATATTTTTTCTAGGGGCTTTTGTTGTTTATGTAGACATAATCGATGAGTCTTTTCAGCTAGACTGCACACATGATCATTTAGAAAAACAGAGGGACAATTCTTGGCACCTTTTAGGGATTTGTGTTTATATAACATATGCTCTGGGCAAAAAAAAGAAAAAAAATGCTAAGCTTTAAGCTTTATCTTTTCAAGTTCCAGTTTCTCTAAAGTCAGAAAAAGTTTTAACTTATAATTCAGATGAAAAACATTTTTCATAAGCATGAATAATTTGGCATGTTTATATGATGTCTTTTCAGAGTAGATAACTTGTGTGCATAATGGGACCCAAAAGTTCAAAGTAGCTAGTTATTCACTTAAGCTTATTGCTAAACTTGCGGTTAAAATGGAAAATGAGTTTCTTGTAGGCAGAAATACTTGGACATCAAATTAAGTATTCCTGGCAAGGAGATAGAAAAGCAGAATAGTTACTGTATGTAACTATGCACAGTTATGTAACTTTAAGTTACTATAACTGGTCTGGCTGATTGTTGCTATTGATGTATTAATAAAAACAAAATTGTTAACACTTTCATTTTCATTAGAGTCATTAGAGGCAAAAATGATTGTTCTTCTAGCTGATTAGTGGAATTTATTTCTTTCAAAGGATAAAGAAGGGGAAGAAGTAAGGTATGTGTTCAGAGTCATAATGTTTTAGATCAAAATGTTTGTGGTGTATATAGCTGAGGCTGCCTAGCATTTACCTTGCTATCCTAGTCAGCAGTCTAAAGTGTCATTGTATTCATCAAAATAAGCAAAGTAGTCAATCTATTTAACAGAAAATCAAAATATCTGCTCCATCTCAATACATGCAGTTTCTGAGGGTCTGCATGTGTCAGAACCTCCAAGGCAAACCTCTGTTCTCCCATGTATTCTGTCCTCTTTTTGGAATCACATGTAGTAAACTCTCAGTCAAAAAATTTGTTATTCTCAAATTTAAATATCAGTAATTACTGCTGAGATTCTCTGTAGTCCCATTGCTTTAAAAACAACAAAAAAACACTTGCAAACAGGAAATTGAAAAGAAAAATGTGTAATATTGCAAAGAACTTTATAAAAGTATTTTTTTCTTTACTGCATATTTCTAACAATCTTCTTAAAGTTTATACTAGTATTTGGGAGATAGTCCTTTATAAGTGAAACATTATTCAGACCAAATTGTGTGAAATTAATAAGTATTGTTTGTGTCTCCTCGGTATAGGAGTGCAAACTTCACTGGAGGTTTCTTTCCACAAGTCAGTCCACACAAGTTACTGTAGTTTGTAGAACAGAAATCACAAAGGAAAACACTATTTGAAAATGCAGTTGCTTTTGGATCAGTACTTTTCTGTGGGAACACACAAACATCTGAGATCACAGCCACATGCCTCAGTTCAGAAAGGTTCAGAAATCACTTTTTTTTTTCCTTGAGCAAACCTTCTCAGGATACACGGGAGACAGTGAGAGAAAGACTGGAGGGTGTTAATCAGCCTGCAAGTTAGAGGATAAATTCATTAGACTTTAGTAATCCTTTAACGCTTGATAGGATAGCCAGCTCAAGTTAAAATAAATAAATAAATAAAAATACTGTACATGGATGAGCCACAAATGAATTCCAATCCCCAAGTCTTAACTGTGGTTAACTTTGCAGTGAGAAGCAGTCTGTGATGTTTGCTTTTAGGACTCCAGCTAGGCTGTACATTCTTGTCAGCCTGATAAGGCAGGAAACGTCTGATAGGAGGCAGCAGCCACTGCTCCCTCAGACAAGTCAGTCAGTCTGGTTTGGTACCTGAGAAGAGGCAGGATGTTCAAATCACAGATTTTCAACTAAGATTCTATAAATTCTGCAAATGTTTTAGTCTTCAAATCTGAGGAAGGGATCCATTATTGTTCTAGTTACTGAATAAGATGTCATTAATTCTAGATTTTTTTAAAAAGTATTATATTATGTTATAGGATATTTTAAGAATAGAATGCATTGCATATAAAAGAAATAAAAATGATTTTCAAATGGTTAGCTAGTTAGTCTAAAACCAGGAATAATTCCAGAGCGGTGGTATGTTTGGGTGAACAAACTGACCACTCAGCCTTTGGCTCCTTCTAGTCTTGACAAAAATTCTTACAGTTATTAGCAAGTGACAGTCCCAGGTTTCATCCTGCTGAACTACAGATTCTTCTCCAGGCCCGAGTTTTAGCCACATCCTTGTGACCTTGCAGGATAAAAATGCTAAAATTGTGCTCTTGATTGAACTGTCTGTAACCATCTCTCTTTTTGCCAGGAATCCAGTTTCCAAACGTTTAGTAAATGAATATATAAATCACAAAGTGTGTTGTATTTATCTCTATAGCTGCAACCAGCTAGTTGGAAATAACTTTCTCTTTTAGGTCAAGCAGCAAAAGGCTGTACATCATCAGATGATGTATTGTGAATAAGACTAAATCATCAGACTGAATTTTGGATGACTGGGTTCAGTTTCTGGCTCCAGAAGACTGTGAAATGAGTGCTGTTAGGGTAATCTTAATTCTGGCAATTTGTAACACAGAATGATTGATTTTGCTGTTTCCATTTCCTTCAACTGTTGCTCTTATAATTTGATTAATACAAGGGATACCACTGCATCAAGTTTTTTTTCTAAAAATAACTGAGAAAATATGACTAAGATCATTAGAAATATATAAAAACTTAGGCTTTAGTTTTTCTTTAAAACAAACAAAACAAATGCACAGAACATCTATAGGTTGGATACTGTGTAATTTATATGAAGGTGTTCACTTTAAATAATGCCTTCAAAATCTACTCATTACTCAGACAAACTATTTTTTTCATTGTAGAGTAAATTTTTGATACAGAGAGAGCAACATGCAATCGTTGTAATAGAAATATAGGAATCACATTTTAACTAGTTCCATAAAAATGTACATTTTTTGTTAGTATTTTTTTCACTGGATTACTGAAAGAGCTTTTAAAACATTTTGAGTACTGAAAGCATTTTTTTTTTTTTTTAAATCTCACACTGACGTCTTGGTGCTAAAACATAGTTTTACCTCAGTATTGTAAAAACTTCACCCCAACTCAAGAGTCAGCACCTCCATTGATTATGATATAATAATCCTAGTTCACATTATGGTGTATTTGCAACACTAAAGACTGTTTAAAGGTTGTTTTGGCATTTGTTGGGAAGAGGATATGTGTTAGTCATCAAAACACAATACAGGTCAGCTACTATGAAAGCATTCTGAATGGATGCAGCGGATAAATGAAAGCATTGCAGATAGGGTGCAAAATCACCCCTTCTTCGATAAAATCTTACCAACTAGTTGTTGGGATGGTAAGTTAAAATAGAGACATTCAAATTTAATTCATGTTTAGTTGCTGCGCTGACCCTGATCAGCATGTAGTGGTATGTTCTCCAATGGTCCACAGATCAGATTAACAGCTGGGCATCATTGCTTTTAAATTAGACATGAAACCTCTTGCATACCTAATAATGCGTATTTAGTTTTCAGTATGCTAGGTAACAGCACATCTGTTTAGTGCCTAGTCCTGACCTCCTGAGACCTTTCTGCAGTGTAGCATTTTAGAATCAGTAGCATGGAGTGAGGTGGTCAAAGCTATATGTGAACTACATTGTATTTTATTTCTGTGAATATGACCTTTAAGAAAGTTAGAGTGAATAGTCTATAATGCAGTTAAATAGAATATAATGGATTAGTAGTCTTGGATGTGGGTCCTACTTCCACCTCACTTCAGTGGAAAATAGATTCCATCTTTTAAAGGGTAACAAATTATCTGTTTACCAGATTGCTGCCTGAGATGGAATGAAAGATCAAACAAAGAGGTAATTCACATCTTGAAACATGCTTTGAGTGCTCGGCAAGACTTTTGCTGATTTTTGTTATTATTTTTATTATAGTTATTTTTGTGATGAAGGTAGAGAAGCTATGGAACAGGTTGTCCCTTGCCTGGAGGCACTCGAGGTTAGAGCAACCTGCTGTAGCTATAGGCATCCTTGTTCATTACAGAGGTGTTGGATCAGGTCCCTTCCAACTCAAATGATTTAATCATCAGTTATAGTATTCTAGACTCCCTTCATGGAGTCTTTTATTTACAAGGTTGTTGGGTTTTTTTGGTTGAATTTTTAGAGTATTGTTGATCACGTAATCATTGGTATGACTGTGGATCTTAGATCTATGGATCAGCAAATAATTTGACTTGTCCCTGTCATGTAATACTATTATGAAGTGCGACTGGTTGAAGTGACTATAAATGTTTTGGCTTATCCTAAAAGTGTTGAAAAAACAGGAACAACATAACATGCTGCATGCTTTCTAATTAAAAGTTCTATTCCCAGTTGTCTTTAAGAAACTGGGGTCTAAGTGAAGTATTTAAAAATTCTGTTTCATATAGGCATGAAAATTTTAGAAAGTAGGGGAGATGGAGTAGGATATTCTTCCTGCTTGCTATCTTCTATGAATGTCATAGGAAATCTAGAAGGATCCTGGACTCCTGCTAGGATTTCCAGAATAAAATCTGTCTTCTTTTGCAGTTTTCTTAGCATAAATAATACCAGATAATAAACTATCCAAATGTACTTGGATCTTTGTTCAGTGTAAATAGAAATACTTAAAACTATACCAACATAGTTCTAATGACTTATTGTCATTAAGCTCTTTGTAAAGTCATTGTATCTGTCAAAAAAGTAATAAAAACCAACAACCTGGCTCCACTTGAAAGTTGCTGGAAAGCACATTCATATCTAATTGTAAACAAATACTAGTTAATACTTTAAATAAAAAGTGGAAAATAAAAAAAGATTTAGGATGTAGACAAGCAGATGAAAGGATTCTTGTTGCTTTCCATCTGAGATTACTAAAATGCATTCCTGTATTCAATTACCTGAGAAGATGTGATATCCCCTTGAGAGAGATCAGGAGATCAGAAGGGATAACAGTTTTGTGCATCTCCTTATTCATAGTCCTTTGAAACCAGTTCAGTAGAAATAATTTATATTGCAATAGGGTTTGTGGCCAGACAGTGACTACAGACAGTAATCACAGGGTCAAGATCATAGCACAGGCCAACAATACAATGTTATCATGGAACACAAGTGCTGAAGAGGGACATTTAAGTGCTGTTTGAGTAGACCTATGATGTCTACTCAGAATTGCTTCTGAATCTGAACCAGAAAGTCGGCCTGTTTTTTGACTATGCTTATTTATGCCCTTTATGTGCAAATGTACTAAATAATTTTTATTAACTGTTAAAGTCTATTTTTTTTCCTTACAAAATTCCTATTATGGCATGTTATAAGCTAAAATATGCATATCACTTTGTGTGTGTGTATAAAAAAGTTTGACTTTCTGCGTATTTTTTTTTTTACAAAGCCACTAAGCTTCAGCTCTTGACATCACCTAAGGATTAATTATTTAACTCTCACTTACAGTTTCTTCTCACCCTCTCCCCCAAAAACAAAACAAAACAAAATCCTGTTTGATTGTTTCCATTTAAAATAACTGCATAGTTTTTCCCAGTGCCACTCTCGTAGCCAACTACATTAAGTTTATTAAATGAAACATGCAAGTAGAGCAAACAACAGAATAAAAGTCAGAAGTTGAGGCAACAAACGTTCAGAAGACCAAAGGGGAGAAAGTAAGAGGTGGGTATTTTTTTGTTGCTTGCTTGAAGAGCTTTGCACAGACTCTGGTGCCTTTGTTAGTCTGCTTTCATAGCTAATTTTGTCAAGGTATTTTCAGAATCAGTGTTGAACAGTATTCTGATATCCAAACAATTATTTTACAGCTTTCTGAGAGGCATTCAAAAACTATATGTGCAACCAAGGAGAACAGAAGCAACTTCAGTAGGAGCTCTGGCAGAGGTCCTGTAGACTTGAACCTTAGGCCTTAATGAAAGTGTAGCTATGTGACTTTGTGGTGGTTATTCTTCCAACATCTTATCTCTCTAGTCTCCCTTTCTCCTGTGCAGAGGTTGTTCCTCATGGCATCAGATGGGCTTTTCAAGTTCTCAGACCTCAGTGGAGTTGGGTCAGTGGAAGGATGAAAAATGTACCGTCTAACCTTCCACACACACTTCAGAAAAGTCAGCTTTTTTTTTTTTTTTCTTTTTTTAAATTTGGTCCTTGTTGTTGCTTGGTTGGGTTTTGGTTTTTATCTTTTAGGACTGGAGAGCGGTGAGCTGTTCCTCTCCAGAGTAGATATATTGGCATGTTTTGGTATATTTTCAGTCTCAGCTAGTATTCATTCAGCATCACAGTGGAGGGGAAAAAAACAAAGTTATTGTCAAAGCTTCTGGTAAATACTACAGCAAAGGCTTTTAAAAGTTTTGGAGTGGTTTTTTGTTTTTTTTTTTTTTTTTTTTTTTTTCTCCAGTAAAATGGATTTCTAATAATTTCACTACTATTAAAATATAAGTAGCATAAGGCAGAATCATCCCAGTTCAAAAGGTAGTTGCAAGACTGATCTCCCTGCTAGTCTTAGGGCAAATATTTCTAAAGATTTTTAAACTTTCTGGAAGAGATGATAAAGAATGGAATGTACTTTCAAACTTTTTGCAAAAAATTGCAAGCACTGATAATAGACACAATATATGTTGTATGCAATGTCTATATGGAACATAATCTGACCTAAATACAGAAAATAACCTGATATATTGATGTAGATTTAAGGCAGAAGGTATAAAGCTTAAATTTGGAAGAAAGTTGATTGGACTGAAAATGAGAAAATACTTGGCAAGGTTCTTAATTCACAGAGAAGCTTGATTCCAGCAAAGGCTGTAGCATGTGTCTGAAATGCCTGCTGCCTTTGAGATAAGAAAAGACCTTCATTATAAAAGACTATTTTTTTATGTAATTGTCATTGAACCTTTCTCCATTTACTTTTAATCTCTTACATTGTGAAAAAGGGAAAGCCACTGCTTTGCTAAACACTGCCATTTTCTGGAATGCCTGTGTACATTTCCCTCATTCAGTTTCATGCAGTGTTTCAGGCTTTTGTAAAAGCATAGGTCACTTTGGTATGACTGTTTATGTGTGTACCTTTGCAGAAGTTTATATGTAACCTTTGCAGGACTGGAATTTAAAAGAATTAAAAGAGCAAACACAGAATAATGGCATGTATCATTCTGGAATGTGGTTATTTGCTGATAATGACAAAGATTTTATACATTAAGTTAATTAGATTTTATGTACAAAGCTTTGGAAATGCACTGAATTGCATTAAATCAAGTTTTATACTCCAATTATAGAACATCAAACAAAAAATTGATTAAAAATTAAAAAACCAAAAAATTGATTAAATAGAAGTCAAAGCGTTTATAAATTTCAATGAAATGCATTTAGCCTCTAGTGAAGAGATTTGCTGAAAAAGTCTAGGATATAGTACAGTCTTCATGCTTGGGAAGGAATGACATGGGGAGGAAGGAATGTACTTGAGTTTTGAGGAAAAAAATAGAAAGTGTTTAGAAAGTATAGAGCTAGCTGTAGATGGTGACTAACATTAAATAATATGAAGGTGTCTTAATAGAAAGCAGGCAAACAGTATCACGTTGACTCATAAAAAGGCATTACATGATTTCAAATAAAAAGTGAAATGAAAGTAATTAATTAAATAATTAATTCAGTATAGGTCATAAATAGGTAAGGCTTCATGGATTTTTCTTGCTTCATGAAAGACCATTTTAACTCTGAAATTTTCCTTTTTTCAATATTGCAATATTTTTAAATATGACCTAAGATTATTTTTCAATTCTATCATTTTAAGTAGATTTCACAGGATACACATTCATTCAGGATTATAAGAGTGTGCATATAAAGACCTACTATATATATAAAATGTATACAGGCAGAGATACAAAATTAAGTTTTACTTCTACTCCTGCTGCATTACATGAAATATAGGGACTAGTACTTCTTAGTATGATATATTCTGTAATAGGCTTGAAGCAGTATTGTTGGAGGTGGTTTAGAAATTCATTGTCAAAGACCAAGAAATCTATGCAGGGAATTGGAGAGAAGATGAGTCAGTAAAATATGGAATATTTTTTAATTGGCCAAGATTGGCCCCCCAAAAAAGAAACTCCTGTATCTGCCATTAGAGTCTGCAAACGGTTGCTGGTATGGTCAGTGCAAGGGTGTATACAAAAGCAAATGTGACTGCAAGACTTGTTTTAATGTTTTTCGGAGAAAAGCAGTAAAATTTTCTGAGTAAATCTTGCTTCTTCATGATAGAGATTGAGAATTTTATTGACTGAGCTGAGCACCCAGAAATGCTCAGCTGCCTCTCTACCCCTGAAAAGGACAAATTCTCCCGCACCATTTGCTGCCACAAGTCAGTAGAGATTTTCTTCTTTTTGCTTCACCTGCTAGAGGACTTATCATCTGGAAAAAAGGAAATATACTTTTCTCCCAGTACTCTTCTCCCCTCATACATACGTTTCAGCTTGTACTTAGCACTTCATTGATACAGGCTGCCAAGAAGGAAGAATGTCAAACTGGTGCCTTTCAGGCACGCTTTACCAGTTCTGAAGAGCTGCTCTGGAGAAAGAAATGAAGGTGAAGATGTATTATATTCAATGAAAAGATAAAGTCTAATGCACTGTGGGACTCTTCAAGTGAATCTGTCTTAGCTTTTATGTTCAAAAATGTATAGAGCTTTTTGAGAAAACTGTATTAAAAACATTACTGATTTATTTTATCTCCCTTGTTAAAGCAGAGAAATGAGTTGAAAGTAGTTTACCAATGGGGCAATCACTACAAAAAACACCAAAGATCACTAACATTAGGTGATCATAAGAGTGGACAGTTTCAAAAATTATAGGACTCTCCAGTTGCCTCTACATCTAATAGTTATTCCATTATATCTAGGTGATATCACTACTTTTGTGGTTTTTGATAACAGTAGGTTTTCTTCCCCAGCTGGTTAAATCTCCATGAATTTCTTTGACTAGCTGATGTCCACATCTTTCACATGCTTACTGTACGCTAGTGCAGATATAGTTATTTAAGAATTTACTTTGGACACTGACAGATTCACAGTGTACTACATTTTCTTCTCTTTTGCTGGTGCCACTGGTCTTCTTGCTCAAGCAGAATCATTTTTATTCAGTTCTTCAACTATTTTCATCTAGAAAATAAGAAAAAATGAATTGCAAGTCTGATCCATGCCTGAATAATATCCCTTTAGTAATGTTTAAAAGTTTCATCACATATTTGGAACAGAGTGCAGAGGAATTCTCTCTAAGGGTGAACTTTTTCCTTGCAAAAGTCTTAATTTCAAGAGGTGATGTGATGTAAAATGGAATCTCTCTTTGGGTATATTTCATTTATACTAAAAGAAAAAAGCTATTACAGATCATTTTCAAGATTCTTTTCTTTGTGTAATACTTATCTCTAGGAAATTATTAGAACTACAGATACTTGAAATGATTAAAAGTATATATTCATGCTTTGAAAGTGAATTTGAACAAGAGTTTCTGTTGCAGAATGGAGACATTCTGACATGCTTTGATAAGCCTTGTATCATATGTATCATATGTGTTGTGCTTGCAGTCTTCCAAAAATAAATTATCGAATATTTTATCCATTGTTGTTAGGTAGGTCTGTGTTGAATTATTGGATATGAGGAAGAAAGGCAAATCTAGACAATGCAGATGATATGTTCCGTCAATCCTGGAAATTATTTAAAAAAAAAAAAAAAAAAAGGTTCTGTACAAATCTGATTACTAAAAGGCTGTCCCAAACTAGAATATACTAGAATATACTAAGCTCCATTTCCAAGCATTGCTTAACTCAGTGGAGTCCAAATTACATGTTTCAGTAACAATTGCTTAATTTAGAAGTTGTATTTGAAGGTACTAAGAAAAAGCGTTACTGTAGAACTAGATGTTGACTCTCCCTTCATTCATGGAGTTTGTGTGGAGTTTCTTCTCTCTTGTAGCATATGTTTTTACAGCAAATCATACCTTGACTTTTAGGATTGAAGTATAAAGGAAAAAAAAATTCTGTCAAAGCTGCCAGGTTTCACCTGGTTTCATATCCAAAGCCAAGCAAGACTTTCAAGCAAAACTATAAGTCAGCCCAGATTCACTCAACACTGGGCCCAGGTTCAGTCAAAAGAGTTGTGAGCCGTTACAAACCTTTTGAAGAATCTGGGCCGAGTTTCAAGTCAGTAATGAAACCCGTAATCAGGCAGCCTTCGTGTGCTCTGGAGTTTTCTTGAGAACATTTACCCAGATCTCCCTAAAGTTTCCTGTGGTTTGCTGGGATTTATTTTTCACTTCAAACTAAACAACGGTGGAGCCTGAATCAAGTAATGACTGCTAGGTACAAAGGTTGTTGCTGCAAGTAAACCAAGCATTGCTCACCTGGCTCAGCTGACTGCATTACTACTAGTAAAAAACACTTTCAGCTTTAACTATTTTAATGTTTTGTGCAAGTGTAAACTGCTGCTGATTGAAACATCAATCAAAACAGTAGCAATTACATTTGATTCCTAATATTTCCATTGCTATTCTCATCTGTGCCAAGTTGCCAAATTTTAGATCTGCATTTTCTATTTTAAAGGTAGTGCATCTATAATGCAAGAAGAAATAATTTTAATTATTATTGTGGAACTATGTAGGAACAATAGAACGGTAAATAACTTTAGAGCTCTATTTTTATTATTATTATTATTATTATTATTATTATTATTTTTAGATTTCTTTATGAAACTTGCACCACTGGCATTTGTTTTCAGGACCGTGTAGAGCCTCTTCATGCTCCTAGACCAACTGAATTTCTGCAATCCTAAAATTGTCCTTGCAAATTAGCAGGTTACTACTCCAGCGGAATGGAAAAGGGAATCAAGTTCTAAATTAAAAAGATTTTGGCCAAAATATTATATCTTGAATGAATTTAAGATGTGCTACCTGAATACCTGAACTCTATACTATAAGCATGCTTGCACAGAGTAGTTTGTACTAGAGCTTTACTTATTCTTTTTTTCCAAGTTTAATGCGCATTTTCTGGTAGGTGTTGCACATCATTATTTCCTAGTTAAGTAAACTTGATATAAAATGCAGTATGAGAGAAGCTTTGAAAATTTGATCATTTTTGCATTTATGTGTGGCAATGGCTGCTTCATGTTTTAACTCTTCATATAATGACCATGTAATAATTTCCTTCATATAAAATTTTTCTTTTCAAAATGGGTCCATCATATCTCTATTGCTTCACTATATATTACATCTTATTTCATTCTTATTTGTAAGTTACCTGTAGTTATTTGCAGGGGGATGGGAGAAGGAAGGTAGCTTTTATTTGTGACTGTCAAGCAACTTTTACAAAGGCTTAATGCTTCAAGCTTTTCACTCAGCTTTTCCTCTTGGTTCCCATATTTCTAGTTTTCAGAGTCATTCTTTAAGAATTGTTTTAATGTCACATTCATGACCTGATTGTTGTTTATATTAGTGCAAGAATTTTTTTTTTTAAATCTTGCTCTGAGGAGTTTTTGTTTGTTTATTTAAACAGATATCAGAATTCATATCACTTTTTTCAGAATTGATGTACATTAGTGTATCTTAAGGTTGTTTTTACAAAATGCAGGATAAACAAATCACAGCAATTACAGTGAAATATTTTCATAAAACAGTGCCTGTAAATTTAACTTTGTAGCTAATATTTTGCCTGTATTTTTACAGCTAAAATAGACCAAGAAAATGAAGAGAAGTCACTGACAGAAGCACATAAAAGGTAAGAAAAAACAGTGACAAAATCCTTCTGTAAAAAACATGTTTTGCTACAAATTGCTGAATTGGAGGCCAACATTTTACTTTTTTGAATTTTGAAAGAAATGCACTGAGAAAGCAGATTGACATGTATCTATTGTAAGTTTCAATTTGATGAATAAAAAGCATAATATATAACTTAATAGAATACAGAGCAATAGGAATATATTCTGTTTTTAGAGAAATATTGCATGAGATTTATCTTTAAGAAAATGCATGTACATTATATAAAAATGAAGTTAGAGTATGATATCTGAACTGAGGGAGTTCAACACCAGAATTACAGCGACTTCACAGACACTATTCCCAGACAGCTACTAATCATTAGGTACTACTTTCTATGCTTATAGAATACAGATTTGGTTTTTTAATAATCTAGTGATATGTATATAATTAAATATGACTTTCTTCAAATACTTTTTGTGGTTAAAAGCAAAATACTTCATTAAATTTTATTGAATGAAATTTCAGGTATGTGCAGTTGAGGGTTTTCAAAATTGTGAACTTTACTGTGCAGTGTGTGGCTTCTTCTAATTTCTGGCAAAATTCTCCAGAAGCTCTAAATGGGTCAGATAAAATCTGTCCCAGCAGAAGGCTGAAATGACACTCCGTTTCTAGTCCAGATTTGGTGAAATTGACAGTCTACATTAGTTTTCCATTTGCCAAACATAGCATCTTTTTTTGTATTAACTACAACTGCTGCTAAGCACATGCTGGTGAATACAGCTGGTAAGTCTTTCAACCAGATACCATTAAAATGTAAAAGATTCCAATTTTTGTTATGTTTTTTCAGCCATTTTATGGCTCTGATGCCCCAGTTTCTACCTAGGTTCAATGTAACATGACAGTGACCGTTCTCCCGGTGGAGCATAACTATCTCTGTCTATTCTTGGCCTACATAATAGAGCATTTGAAAAGGAGAGACTGGATGTTCTTTTGTCACAAGTTCCATTCTCACTTTCATGGTGTAGATGGGTCATTGAGTGGTATATAGTTCCATTGTTACATCACAATCTCACATCATCAAAGGAATTACTGCTTTGTCAGTATGATACCTCTTACTTAAGTATACAGAAGGCCTACTCCTAATCCTTCCTATTTGTCCTAATTCTTTCTTCTCCCCCTGTGCTGAATACAGCAGCTCCTTTTACGTAGTACTTTGTCCAAGAAGGAAATTCCAGTTCGTTTTTGTACATTATATTCAGAAGTTTTTTTGGAAAACATGAGGAATCACACTGGGACATAAAACAAGAAATCTAGGGACAACATTATTTTTACTGTTACTTTGAGTTATGTTTGTCTTTCTTCCTTGCACCTTTCCACTGAAAGCGTTAAGCAAATTGCTGGTATTTGTTAAAATATTGAAAAAACAAGTGCTTGATGTAGTTTTAGTATTGTGTGTGTTTATTGCATTAAGATCCTTAAAGAGGCTTAGAAATAAATTTCTTGAGATCTTTTTTGGCAGGGAGTGAAAGATAAGATGATAGCTTAAAGAGCTATATAAAAGATTCATTTCATTTGGCTAATCATATGAAGAATAGCTGTGTATAGGATGACTAGGCAAGCAAGTGGTGCAAGGAAAAGTGACAGATTTGATGGAGAAAAAATAATGTGAATTATGTGTTTGGATTTTCCTTTTTAGAGTGGACAAATTCAGCCCACAGATAAGTTCAGGTCTACCTGACAACAGCATTTCTTTTGCTTTTAGTATGAGATACAAATTTTCTTCGTTTTAGCTTGGACACAAAATATTAAATCTGATATCTCCATAAAAACACAAGTCTGAAGGAAAGCTCTTGCAGCAATAACAACAGAAATATTTCTAAAATGAATAATGATTGGGGGGGAAAAGCAGCAATTTTAGAAAAGCTCAATTGTGCAATAGATGAACTGAAATGGAAAGTTAATCTTCCACGCAAAATGAAGACAAAGAAAATGGAATGTCTGCTCTAGGGACTCCATGCAGTGTATAGCTGTTCATTTGTCACAAGTGAGAAAATGTTTAATCGGTTTTGAAATGATGTATTCTCTCTTTATTTATCGTGTTTAGTGACTTTAAGAGTGTCAGTATGTAAAGTGTTTATCCAAGGAATGGATTTCTGGCACATGGATAAAATGAAAAGTGAAATGTTTAGCTTGCAATAGGCATATGTTCCAAGATCCCTCTGAGAAAGTATCCTGAGATGAGAAGAAAGCACACAGGTCTGTGTTTATCTAGCTTACGCAGGCAGACAAGGAAGGCTCCAGCCTGGTATTAACACTGAAGTGACATGGAATGTCTTTACCAAACCCCAAACAATTACATCATTCCTTTAACAATATTGATAAAGTGCAATAAAAAGAGAGCTGGCACTTTCCAGTTAGATCCTCATTGCTAAATACTTGAGTAACTGTCGAATACATGACAAGCTACAGTAAAAAAAACACAACACTGTTTCAAGGGGAGAGGAAAGAAATAAAAGATAAGAAGGAGAGAAGGAGGGAAATAGATGCTTCTGTATTTCAGGAGTACACAGTTTGAGATTTCTTTTTTCCATTTTAAATGAGTTTAGATTGTATCCTACATACCAAGATACATGGATATGTGTTCAGTTTGTGCAGATGGAAATAACATTTAGACAAATTTGTAGCTAAAAATAAGACTGAAAGTTGGAAAATACAATGCCCTTTTTGCCAAGCAAACAATATTTCATGTTTTCTGTGTTTTCATTTACTTAGCTTTAAATACCTCTGATCTTCCAAGATGATATATTCTTTATGCAGGGAGAAAAAAGTAGAATCATTGTTCGCAGGTATACCTAATGCAAATGTAGGAGAGAGTCCAATCACAGCATCTACAGCAAGTAGAAATTAAGATTGCATCAAAGTTATTGTCAAAAGTTGTGTAGTAGCTGATGTCTTGATTACCGTGCCAGTAGTAAGAGTAACAGAGGTGTGATATCATCTTGCTAGTTTACATTCTGAAATGAGCTAGTTGCTCCCCTTGTGCTTGGATCCTGAAGAAACAACAACTAAGCAATTACCAGAGTAGCATTCAATGAAGCAAGAGCTCATTACTTTCTACTCGTTGCCTATGTTTAGCTGAATAGTTATGAAGGTATCGCATGTAGCTTTATTACTTTCTTCTAATACTTTGTCCAGTATTTAGTTCAGAGCTCTTTGGAAGTCTTCCAGATTGTGGACTTGAGAACAGAATAAATCCAGACTAGAGCATAGATTCTCTTCTGCTGAAACAGTTAATAAATTCTCTGCCATGGTATGTCTCTTTCTGGAATAAGGCCTTTGGAGCCATTCACAAACTGAGGTGAAGCAGGTGGTCTGAGAAACATTCAGAACATCTTCACTTCTTCCTGACATTTCACTAAAACAATGAGACATTGGATTCTAATTTCAGTGCAGCAGCACCTATATTAGTTTAAATAAGCTTTGGGTTTAGTTGAATCTTAATGAACCATAATGCATTCAGACAGAGGATCTGACATTCTTCAAGAACAATTAATTTCTCTGAAAATTGCTTATTTTGTGTACTCATATCAAGCCAGTGTAAAGAGGCAATGTATGATAAGAATCTCTTAAACAGTACAGACCCTTTCATTTCTAATACTTCAAGCAGTAAAACCTTGCATTAAGTGATAACAGTTCACTAAGACAAAACAGTCTCAGATGTTGACTTGATTTTTTGGGTGAAACACTCCACGTTATTTTCCTGCTATGATAAATAGTGAAGTCTGGATACACAAATGTGCTGCTTGCTATTATGGCTTTGTGTACGTCACTGACTTTAACAAATCTAAGAATTTAACCTGTTTTTAGTAAATCTCAGTGCATTCTGATAGTATGTATTTGTTTTACAAAAAGTCAAATAGGATTTACCTCCTTTTAAATATCAAGTGGGGAATTGCAGATCTGTATGGCTGAGTGCAGAACACTCATCTTCCCATGTCAGTGTATTTTTATTTGGTTTATTTTATAATTTGCTCACATTACTTGCACATTCCAGTGATCTCTGGGCTTTAAAGTGCTTCTAGAGTGCTGTCTCCCAGACACATCTTCTGTTTTCGAAACTTGTAATAATCCATCTTGCAGTGTTTTGTTGCTTTCTTGTTATAGCAACAAATGACATTAATTTTAAAGATAAATATTTACCTTTAAATTCTCTGGAGGAAAAAAAAGTACTCCTGAAACCACACTCTTCACAGATATCCAGTGGCTTCACTGAACATTGGAATGGAGGAGGAACAAAGCTTTGCTTGTGATCTGACAAGCTGATGACACTTAAAGAAATAGCAGATACTATGGTACAATGGCACTGCTAAAAAGCAACACCTAGAAATGTAGCACCTAATTCTGCTAATCCTTAAAAACAGTAAAAGTTCTTATTGCATCGGTGCTGTCCACACAATGGTTTGGATTTTTTTTCCAAAAACGAATGGTAAAGTTGAAGTGAAAATTGAGTTAACGATTGAAATAAAGTGGTGAAAAGTTCTGAATGGAGAGAGATACTAAGTTTAAAAAAACAAAAACAGAAACAAAAACAACCTACATCAACAAAAAAAAAGTAACCCTGCACTTCTAACTGAAAGGCAAGAATATGCTGTTGGACTCCATCTTTCACTGCTATTTTGCCATTTGTCTTTTGTTGGTTCCTTTCCTGGTAGGTCTCTTTTCTCGCTGTGTGGCTCCTAGTGTGTAGACTTGAATTGCTCATGGTAATACATTTCAGCACAAAGTAAATACTCAGTGAGCAAAGGAAATGTGTATAGCAGAAGCTTACAGACAGCTAAACAGATTGGATCATTCTAGTTTAGTATCCTGTCTCTGACAGAATATCAGAGCCTGTAAATATGCAGTAATGGAAACATAACCAACAGTTTTATGTCAAAGAGATTCTTCTGAAGCACTGGTATTTGATCATTCCCTGATTTTCATTCTTTCCAAAAAAATATTTTCTAAATGAGTGCAAGTTCTTAACTACTTGCATGATAGATTTTTTTGTACAAGAACACTGTCTTTTATGTTGACGCTCTTGCTTAAATCATTTTAATGGTTTTTAATTAGTTTCCTTTTAATAGCATTCAACACTAGTATGAACAAATGGTACCATAGCTTTTAGCAAACTGATGTACAATTCAGAGAGCTAATATTCAGCAGAATATATTATGCAATTGGCTCTGCAGTTAATATCGGGGATATTCTTAGATCTTATAATAAAAGAATAATTAGTTTAAGATGCAAAGACAGTTACACAAACAGGTAACATTGATAATACAGTTAAGTACCACTCTGATAATGATGTTTAAATAGTGGAGATCTTTTCATGCCAAATGTGGGTGCTGTAAAATTAAATGCAGAATTAAAAATAATAATTTATAAAATTTCACCGCTATTAAAATTTACAGAAAAATGCAGAAATGACTGTTTAAATTTGATGTTCTTTTTGTCTAAACTCTATATCTAGGAGGTGGTTTCACTGTGTTGTCTTCAAATATTCAAGATACTTGTTTTGAGCTGTTACAGCTGAAGTAAAATGTGTGAGATTTGCTCCAATGCATTTCCATTGTGCTTCAGTTTACAGTTATGTTCAGTAGGCTTTTTCTGTCATCATGTGGTCCATTTGAGTTGTTTAGTTAGATTGTTCCTAAGTCCTTTATGGTATAGTGTTAACATTTGCAGTGACTGTGACTTATGTAGATACCAACTTCTGTTTTTACTTCTTTCTTCTTGATTTCCCACCACAATGGTTGCCTTATTTTTTGCTGTATTTTAAAGTTTACTTTAAGTATTATTGTATCATACAGCTGTTGTCATGTATGTGCAAATGGAAAAGCAGAACATAAGGGATTTGGTTTAATTAGGTCACAATTGTATTAACTTGTCTGGGAACTATCCAGTAACAACTTATTCAATATAGGTCATTCCTTCCTTAATGCTTTCCAGCTGATGGAACACTCCCATCAGCACTACCACAGTTCAGAGCTGGCCTCAGCCTCCACTGAAACATTACTGAGCTTCTTATATGTGGAGATTAAGTAACTAGAAAGATGTTTTGCCTCTGTTCTTCTGTTTATTCCTCGGTCTTGCCTTATTTCTTTTTTTTTTCTTCCTCTTTTTGAAGACGTCTTAATAAACCAGGTTCAGAAAATGCTTTAGTAAACAAGATCCCTTCTGCACTTCTTAAATGAATACTTCTCATATGATTGCTTGCACCTGCTCCTTTTCTTTCCTGTTACCTGGAAGATAGTTCTACTTCAGTCAGTCTGCTGATGAGAGAAAAGTTCCTTCCTATTCAAAAGAAAAATAGCTAGTGCAATGATCACCAGAAACATCATGTAATCTTTGGAAGGGATGGGAATAGCTCTTCTGGAGTTGAGTAATTGGGCCAAAGGGATATGCTTTATGTGGCTTTATTTTAATATGTGAATGTATGATTCACATATCCAGAGCAATATGGTTATGGTAATCTCTCAATCAATCCCAGTGGTTGCCACATTTTCATTGAGATTTCATCCCTATATAAAATGCTGCTTGTTTTTCTCTCTGTGTCTAAGCAAAGATACTGTTATTGCTATGCAGGAAATATATTGGGATAAGTTAGGAGCTCAAAGATAAAGGCCTATCTTTTAAAAACACGTGTACGGACCTTTTCCATCTGACACTTCATCAGCCCAAATTTTGATATTTTTCAATTTATATTCATGTGACCTTTTTTGTAATTCACTCAAAGAATATGAAAGCCTGTGAATGTTTCCATCTTCTCCAAAGGCTAAATTTCTTCCTTTCAAAGTTCTGAATGCTCTTGGTGATATTAGGGGAGCCTCTATTCATAGGTCTCAAAGGGAGAGAGCTCTTGTACATTGAATTAACGAAGAACACTCTTAGAGTGGCAGTTCAAAGTAAGCAATCAGAAAGGGCTAAAGCTGAAACTATATAAGCAAATGTTTAAAATGGTAGGAGGTTCTAGAATAGTCAAGTATTTCAGAACATTTTTATTCTATAATATTCAAACAATAGAAAGTTTGATTTCAGCAAAAAAATGGAAAGAGCCCACGACAGTACTCTTAATTAGACCTGTAACTTCATTTCAGTTATGTTTATAATGCATGTTTTTGGAAATGCATGTGTATAAATTATGATCTATATTGGATCATATTCTTAGAATGTACAGAGAATCTGGTAAAGCATCTGTGTGGTTTCTAAGTTTTTTTAAAAATCTACTTCTAAGTCAAATTACTTATTCTGTAAGATAATTCTGGTCATATTCCTCCTCTATACCCTAGAGGCTGCAGATTCATAAAAAGATGAGAATGACATCAATAAATGGGAAAGGAAAAAAAAAACTACAAAAACAAAGTATTTTACACAATAGTGAAATAGAAACATCTGGAGACAAGGTGGACTTCAGTGGAAGGTGTTTAACTGTTTCATACTGCAACAAAGCTAGCAGATTGTCTTAGATCACTGCTGTTGAATTTCATTTTACCTCTCTATTCTAAATCTACTAGCACCTTATTTTTTCCTAAAGCTCAGCTAGCCAAGGGTTATTTAATATGTTTGAAACTCATATGTTAGTCTTTTTAAGAGAGAAAAAGTTTTCTCTTGGATGTGTTACTGGGCCTAGTTTACCAGTGAACACAGTTATGTGATGTTGTTCTATGCGTGCTCATGTTATATATGGTCAGCTAAGCACAGAGCTGTCATGTGTCTATATAACAGCTGAGCTGAGTACATGATATCCACACTAACAAAATTAAAAAGCATTGAACTCTAAGAAAGATAACCATTGTATTCATTTTATAGTGGGTTTCAACTAGGACTGGTACACCTGGGAAAATGCAAATAACATGCAGTTTAAAAGTGCACTAAATGCTAAAAATATTTACTTTTTTCTCTGAATGGCTGGTAGATTATAATTATCAAGGACAAAAGGGAAATAAAGCTCCTCTGTTTCTGATACTTGATTTCAATTCATCTATTCAAATCTATATTTCTTGAACTTTGAGTTTTAGGTGGATTGAGACTGAATTAGACTGTGCCAAAGAGCTTTTCAAACAGTATTTTTTTATCATCAAAAATTTTCTCTTTGCTAAAATTGTTTCATCCTGCCTGCCTCATAATTTAACGCCTAATTCTATGCAATCTAGGTTAAAAGGTGGTATTGCTAAATCACTGAAGGATCCCTTACATCAGAGCAAATAAAAACATGTAGAGGGATCATGTTGTTGATGCTTTAAAAAATAATAGGAAGAAAAATAAATAAGAAAAATCTCAAGTAATGCTTTCAGTTATTTAGTGTTATCTGTGACTCCTGATGAAATGATGTTCTCAGAAGTAACAAGCATTGATTTTGCAAGACTCATCATCATGCCCAACTAATATACCGTAATTTAGATTTAATAGTTCATGTAGATAATTTTTTAAAAATATCTTTGCTCAGATTGACCTTCCAAAAAATCCCGTAGTCTGAATTAGTTGTGTCCACGTTATTTTGCATGATGTGCTTCTGTGTTCATCAAAGATGGAAAAAAAGAAAAAAAAGTTTTCCTGAAATACTCATTTTAAGTATGGATGAATATTCTTAATACTTGTTGAATTTAATAACTTGTAGAATAAGTCCTGTTCAGTTACTGGGTCTGACACATTCAATGTATGACAGTAGAAAATATGTAAGTTGTACATTCATGGTACTCACAAACTTTCCTGTTTTTATATGATGTGTTGGGGTGGAAAAAAACTCAAAGGTGGATGAATATTTTTGTTACTGTTGAAGCTGTTAATTTTCATCTAGTTGGAATACTGAAGCACTCTTTCGTTCAACATGAAATTATAGGAGGCAAGAGACGCAAGATGAGGCAGATGACTTAGCATTCAAAACATTGCAAATGCTTGGCAGATTTTTTTTTAGAGGATAGGAAAAAGTCTCTTGAGACCTTTATTTTCTGTGGAACAATATTACAAAATCTGTAGTTACAGAATATGAATTGGCAAAAGGAATAAGAGATTAATGACTCAGGCAGTTGCCTTAAGCTAGCATATTATCTCAACTTCTTTAATATATGAAAGATATCTTTTTTCATCCTTTAAAAAAAAAATCATTACCAACACTTAATTACTAACTATTTTGAATGATCCTATATTTTTTTTTCTTTTTTTCACACTTAATCATGTAGAACAAGGGACAGCACTGGGTAAAGGCAATGGCATTATGAACAAGTAAATGAAGAAAGTGTCCTAGACTTATTTGTTATGCAGGGGGGGCCCTCAACAAAACATATCAATAGAAGATGAGAAGTTTCTTAAGATGCTCTTTGTGCTAAGTTTTCTCATAAGCTTTTACTTTCTCGATAGCCAGGGTGACAGTTCTCTTTATCATATAATTTTGTGTGACTTTGAATTCCTTTGTATTCTGTCATAAGACTTAATTCTCATTCATGCTTTCAGCTGTTTAAAACACAAGGAAAACACATATGTAACCTTTTAATATTTATAAAATGAGTACAAAAATTTGCACAGTTGATTTTTCTGAGGAGAACCTATTATTACCTATATATTGCTCTCCTCTTCCCTATACAACTCATTAGATTTAATTTAGTAAGATGTATGAATAGTCTTTTGTCTTTTTAACCTTCTTTCTTTTGGTAGACTATTCTTAGTTAAAAATTGACCTATGGCTTTCATGCAACTGGAATATACATTAGCTTTTCTGAGAAACGATTGAGCACACACACCTGGCTTCCATATATAGCAAATGAAATCACCTGCAGATATGTTTGAATGTTCTGCGACTCCTACATGGTTCAGAACTGCTTCTGAAATGTACCACTTCACAAAACTAGCACAGTACCAGCAGTAAGACTAATCTGTTCTTAACATCAAATGTGTGTAAATGATCATTAGCAATTTATAAAAATCAAACTCAATTTGTACAGAACATTCAGATTTAAACTTCAAGCAAAGTACGTAATCTGTATTTAAAAACAAAACAAAACAAAGCAAAAAAAAAAAAAAACGTATGGAAGAATTGCAGAAACATTTTTTTCTGCTTTTAAGCACACAGTCAAATAGGTACTCTTGCACATGGTTTATTTTTTTGTTTGGTCTCAGGAGCCTGTCTAACTTAAGCTAAGGTCTTTTGCTTAGTATTATTGATTTATGTTTTGTGGGTTTTTTTTTTTTTTTTTTGGCAACTCTTGTCTCCTTTTTTTCCCTTCTGCTTGTCCCACTGTAAACTGATCTAGAGAATGAAAAAGTGTGTCAACAAATTCATCGCATTCAGATTCACATACAGTACATGTGAATCTGAATCATCATATAAAGTATAGATTCCTTATTGACTTCAAAAGGAAATGGTAAATAATTAATCCATAGCCATTCTTAAAATACTCCTAATGGATGAGCTTAATCTAGAAATGCTGTCGATAAGCTATTTACAGTGTGAATGACATTGGCTATTAGAGCATCCTTTACTTCCTTCTCTCCAAACAGAAAATGAATTTGCATAGTCTCACAGTTGTACTCAAGGGAATGCACAAAAAAAGTACAGTTAATCGTTCATTAGATTTCCACATGTGACAAAGTGATGAGTTCAGTCATCTTAATATACAATGACTTTTTTTCTGAGTTACGCAGTTTAACCGAGGAAATTAGGCAAACAAATTTGTCAGCGATGAGCAACTCCTCCAATGTTTTGAGACATTTTATTTATTCATCCTTCAAGATTAGCATGTGAAATATGAAAACCAGTTTGAAATTTGTTTAAGAAATTCTGCTTTTGCTATGTCAAGATAAAACAGTGGTGTGAACATCACTGTCTTACTTTTAATCAGGCTTTCAAAGTTACACTATTTGAAGTAAAGCTGCTGACCTCCTTTACCTCTTTTAATCCCTGAAAATAACTTGCATGCCCTCCCTTCCTTCTTCCATGACTGCTTTCTCTTCCCTAATGCACATTCTTTTCTGTACTCTTAGCAAACGTCTTAAAAGAAAACTAAGAACCTGTTCACTTGAGAAATGGATGCTAAGCAAGCTTTGCAATACCTGTTTGGGCAATACATGTTTCATTTTTCACAGAGGTGTGAAATGAAATCCAAAGAGGTCAGATGAGTGTTCTAAAGCTAGAAATTGCAGAAATTGATTTGAATATAGGAACGCAAGCCTTCCAAACTGTAGTTCATTGCTTGATTCAAAATGCTTGCATGGACAGGAACGCTGTTGATATTTACAGATGTTTTGTTTCAAAATCTGCTAAAGGACAAACAGGAAAATTTGTCCTTTAAAATTTTGTCCAAAATTTTGTGGGGCTGCCCACAGAAAAGCACAAGAGAAAATGCATTTGCCACCTGTGAAATCTGAAGGATATATGTTCTTAGGATTATGGCAATGTCATCCCAATGTCTCTTTGTTTTTGAAATGTGTGTCCCCTCCTGTTATCAGCTTTTAGATATGATTGGTTTGACATATGTAAACATTTCCAAATCAGATATTTATAGCGCATGGTAATAGTGAGATTTTATTGCTGTGCATGTTTCATTTGATGCATTTTGATTCACTTTATTTGCTTTCTCTTTCCTGTGTGAATTATGCTTCTCTGTCTCGTAGCACAAAAATTGCAGCATCAAATATATAACAAGCAGTTTTCCATATGCCTTCTAAGTGTGCTGTCAGAGACTGCCAGCTAGTAAATAAGAGGAGACCTCTCCAGCCAGTAAATGTATAGAGAGTAACTATCTTGATTGTTTGATCTGAATGTATAGAAAAATTATTTGATTCACTGTGACATGTGCCATGCGGTTTTTCTGTGTTGCAGCTGCTACCTTGTTCATTGTTAACAGGCATTAGGAAGGCGTGACATGTTAACAGTGACAGCCAGCTATGCTGCTGCTGTTCCACATTTTATGAGCAGCGTATCTCTCTTACCTCTAAAACAAACTTTCAGGGAGGCAAGCAACCTGCCTGAGCATTTCTATTCAGTGTATGTGCCTAGAAATGAAGTGACAGCAGTTAACCATAGATGTATACATGCATAAGGTTGTATCACTTCATAAGTAGTCCTCACTGGAAGAAAAACAAAAACAAAAAACAACAACAACAAAAAAAAACAACCAACAAACACTGGCTTACCAACAGGTCTCCAAAAAGTAAATGTTAGTGCTGGTAATGTTAGACAAGTTCCATAGTGTTTTATATTTGTTTTTGATTGTTGTTTTTTACAGTGTACTCTTGACAATGTGAGCTTTACTTTGTCTTGTTTTCCTGTTTTAGGAGGGCTGCTCATTGTTTGATTCCTTTCATTCTGTTGCTATTTTTCAGGTTGTAGCTTTATATTTTAACTTCTTTTGCCACAGAAACTTTTCATAGAGGTCATGGGACAGTAATAGGTCAGTGAGCAAGTTATCTAGGATTATATTTCTAGAGACAGCTTTCCATAGAATTTTTCATGAAATTTATAAAACGTCTGTTTTGAGCTTTGGGTGAGAAGTACGTTCTTGAAGGCTCCAGTATTTACAGAACGTTACATCAAAAATGAAATGGAATACTAGTTAAGCAATTAGTTTTTGAATTAATTGTTTCAAAATTTTCTGCATATTCTTAAATTTGAAGTAAGTAGAAGCAATTGAAATCAGAAATCTGTTAAATTTCACTGCAGTCATAGCTCTTAATGGGTGTTACAAATGTAACCTTCAACTTCAGCAGCAGTTCTAATAAGAGATCTATCTCCAGTTTGCTGCTTTGCTTTTGCCTTGTTCAGAGGCAAATGTCAGATCATTCTTGCAGAATGAGATACCCAACAGGAGCATATTTGGTTTTCATTGCACAGGTTTCAGGTTTTCATTGCACAGATGTGAATTTCTTTTTGTATATGCTCACATCTAAAATACCTGATTTTATCACAGTGTAGATTTAATAGAACTTGAAAAGGCTGAAAACAAAGTTCTTATAGATGTTGCCACTGTTTTGAAAATCTTTCTACTTTAAATGCGACAGAGAAGCAGTATTTAGGTAAGTGTGGATATCTGGATTTGCAGGGCTCTGCAGAGTGCATTAATTTCAGCTTTTGAAATGGAAAATCCTTTCCTCAAAAACAGTATGATAAATGCCAGACCCCATTTATCTGAAGAATCATATTTATGTAACTATCTGTGTATGAAGATCTAAGAACTGTTGTTTTTATATTTTAGATCTGCTACCCAGAACAATTAAATGTTGCGTCAGTTTTAAGTTGGGAAAGAATTCTGCACCTGCAGTTAGTGAGACATTTGTCATTTTTCTTTATCTTTCTTTCTTTCTTTGACAGCTTTTTGGAAACTGCAGCCTATTTCTGTATGAAACCAAAAATGGGAGAGAAAGAGGTATCCCCGCATTCTTTCTTCAATATTTGGCATGAATTCAGTTCTGACTTCAAAGACTTCTGGAAGAAAGAAAACAAACTTATTCTTCAAGAAAGGTAAGTTTGTTTGTTTGTTCAAAGGATTTTCGCAGGGAATGTTATTGGGAGCAATCACATGGAAACCAGTCACCATCACTTCTTTATTATCACAGAGACATTCTCACTTCTTTTTGAGTCACATTGTTTTAAAATGATTTTTGCAAAGGCTTCTGATATGATATTTCCTAAGGTTGTGTTACTTTCTGTTACTGATACATTAAAACTATATGTACTTTAAAGAAAGCAGCCAGACAATTCTTATTTTAAACACCTTTCAGTCAACATTTTAACTTGTATATTGATTTGCTAGGCATTAACGTGCAAAAGATAAACACTGAAGTGTTAGACTTCACGTTTCTTTCCAAGATGAAGAAAAATAAGAGAAATGGCATGAGGTTAAAAACAAAATATTTTTTCCAAAATTTTCTACTGCTTTCACTCAATTCTGTCAGTTGAAATAAAGCAGAACTGGAAAAAAACAGTTGAGAAAATCATGTGTGATAAACTGTTAAATACAGTAGCAATAAAAAGAAAAAAATGCACCTGAAAATTACAGTGGAAGTATACATCTGCCAAAAGGTTTTCCTAAACATACTTTTGGATTTTTTTTTTTTTTGTGGTCACACTGTAGTCAAAGCTATAGAACATACTTAGCAAAATTGTTATCCAAGCTATCTGTAACCTTCTAAAAAATTTAGATAGAAATTCTGGTGCTGTTTATCCTAAAGATGTATCCTTTTGAATGAAAATGGTAAAAGTAATATAACTTCTTTCTCAGTTACCAACATAAGACAAACAGGGCCTGATTTGTTGCATATTTTTAAATATTGGTCTTGTTGTCTTTTCACTGTATTTTTAGTGCGACACTGGTAGGCTATGCTTTTGTGTTTGTATTCTGAAAACTCTTAAATACTATCCGACAGTATGCTTTGCACTCTATATGTGATACAAAGAAAGTAAAGAAGAGCTGACATACACATTAATTCCTTTTCAGTGTTGTTGCAGAAAAGAACAACTGTTCAGCATTCTCCTAATCTGTACATATATTTTAGTTTCTGTATACCCTAAGGTATGAGGTAAATTGATCCTTGAATATTTATTTTTAGATAATGCATAGCTACAGTGACACCTGTACAAAAGTCTTACCTTCTTAGGAAAACTCTTAAGGGATTATACTACCAAACTTGAAATGCATATTTTTTCTCCTGTAGAGACAGCGGGTATCTCATGCAAACTGTCAAAGTTAATATGGTAACTCTTTTCTTATTAAATTATATCTTTATTTCCTTTTTTTCTTGTTTTCTTTGTATTTCTGAGATATTCAACATTAAATGCATTATTCCAGTGAAGCACTGGAGCAAGAGGTATTTTCATTTTTCTTGGTGTTGAGCCAAGTCCTTCAGGCCCAGACCCTACCACTTTCCTAGAACTCTTCCTATGACTGAGCAAGTACAAGAGTTCATGAGGCAACACCTTTTAAATCACTGCAAAAGAAAATCTTGAAAAGCAATGATCAATTAACAAACAAACAAAATAGCTGCTGTACATGGCAATCAAAAATAAAGTTTGCAAATCAATAATAACTAAAAATAGAATTTCTTAAAAAATACAATTTTCTGTAGGCAGCAATGAGTTGTTTTTAGGACTGTAACCTATCTTTTCTTTATGGATGGGGATCACACCCTGGCCCACCCACACTCCCAGTAGTAAAAAAAAAAAAAAAAAAAAAAAAATAGTCAGAAGTAGTCAATCCTCTAAGAACTTTTATGTTTACATGAAATCAGAAGAGAAAAATAAAAAATATTTCATTGCATTGCTGTCGAAGGTTAATATTAGTAAACCTTAGATTCAGACCTTACTAGGAAGATGCAGAAGCATTTTTGCAGAGCCACAGCTATATCTTTACTTTCTCTGCATACAAATGGAATACTGACACTTGTTTGTTCACTCCTGCCCTAAGTGATACTAAGTTTCTTCAGATTGTTTGTTGTTCCAGACACCCTGTGCAAGCTTGCAAATATAGGGAGAATTGAAGTTGTGTTTCTAGGCAGAAGGAAAAAAATGGGGGGTGGAGGCAGGGGTGGCATTGAGCAGGTGTAAGCACCTTTTAAGTATGTGCAAGAGGTAAATATTTCTCATAGGCTCAGTTTGGTGCTTGCCTTTGTGAGAAGGCATGACACTGAACAGAGGACAAACTGTCTCAGGGATGCCAGCAGAGGACAGTTCATAGGCCAGACCAAGATGATGGTAGAATTCTCTAAGTTGCATCTTGCATCACACTAAGTTTGAGAATTTCCTTTGGCTAGCTTTATTCAACCTTTTAACTGCCACAATAAATCTTTGATGCATTAAAAATAATCTATACGTTCAAGAAAAAAAAAAAAGGCAAAAAAAAAGCCCTAGTTTCTCAAATGTTAAAGTTGCCCATTCCCGTAAGAATAGCAGTTAAGCTGGCACCTGGTGTGTCACACTGTGTATATCTAGATGAAAGGGAGATTCCTGGCCAGCGTGTCTCCACAGCTCATTGATCTCCCCCTGCAGAAAGACTGGTATGTCTCCCTACAGACTCCTCAGCAGGATGATTTAAAACTTGCTGTTGAGCAATTTAAAGTCTGGCATTGGATATCTCTGTACGTTGCACAGTGAGGAGCATATTGGTAAGCTGCCACTTCTGCTTGTGGAGGAGGGCATTAAATCCCATAGCACAAGCAATGGTCCTCAGAGTAATTTAAGGGATATTTTGTTAACGCTTATAATAGGAACCAGTGAGTCAGACTTGAGAGTGAGAAATCTGGGGACATGGGAAAATGTACTTGCAAAGAAATGTGGAGATCGAAGAAAAGAGTAGGAAAATATATATGGAATTACAATGCAACAGGAAAGTGGATGGAAATGTGGAGTATGTTTAGTGGAGTCACATATTGCTTGGCTTGTGTTGTGGTGTCATCTAAAAGCTCCAGTCACGATGTTAGTAAGCAAACGCTTTTCTTGGACTTAAGACTTCAATATCACTCTCTTTATTGATGTTTAATCAACTGGGCTGCAAACTGCTAGACTTTGTTTTACAGTGTCAAAACTGAATGTAGGTTGCGTCTTTGAACAATTAAAATAATCTTCAGTTTTTAGGAGTATTTCAAAATTTTAACTTGATTGAAAGAGTTTCTGATCAAAAAGTATTGTGGAAAATTACAGACATAGAAATATATACTTGAAAGAAGAAGAACACATTAAAGATAGAAGCTAGGAAGAGTCCTTTGAGGCAGTGCTTCAAATAGAGGCAGTTTGCTTTCCAACTGAGAGAGGTTGCTCAATATTTCAATACTTCTGTTTCTTCCTTGTGCACTTCTGGCAATTTGTCTATTTTTCAGTTGAAACATCAGGCCTTTTGGTTAGGGAAGGAGAGCAGTGAGTCTCATTTTTAGCATTGCTTAGATAACTGAAAAAATATTTTTGAGAGTTTATCTATCTGGATGTCTGGCAAAAATTGCTTAAAAAAAAGTTAAATGAAGGATATTTAAAAGTCTTTGATAAGTTTCTTTGTAGCTATAAGCCAATCAGTGTATATGAATTCTAAGTTTGAACAAAGTAAAAGGTCTAGTATTAAAAAAAAAAAATCCAAGTCTCCAATCTCTGCTAAGTGTTATGACTTTCATCAGATTCTAGAATACCACCAAATATTTAGCAGAAGATCTTTTCATCAGCCTCACTGATTTATCTGATGTGGAGGTGGCATGGTGGCACACTGTATTGCATTTTAGTATTTTGTACATAAAAAGAGAGAGAAAAATTATCATCTCATAGTGAAGTTTGCCTTCTCTCTTCTTGGCTCTCATGTCAGATTGGTTGTGACAGTTTAGGATATAGCCAAATGGTGATATCACGGCTCCTACCCTATGGTGATCTTTTCAGATTTTGTAACTCTTTTTACTGTTTCTTAAAGGAGAGAATGAAATTTTTATTTAAAAAAAAATAAAAACAAACAAAGCAGCCTGATGTATACCTGAAGATTAATAAAAAAATTGCACCACTAGAAATTTTAAATAGAATTTTTGACAGGAGGTGCAATATTTTCAATACTTGTTGTTTTCTTTCCCAGGCAAAGTGATCATTACATTGGCGTTTGAGGTATGCTAACATATTGAAAGGTTCTACGAATCAATAGCACTTGTCACTAACTTATCCAACTACACAAGTTAGATGGCTTGCTTACTGAGAAAGTTTGCCAAAATAGTGATAATAATTGTCATAATGAAAATATCCATTAAATGTAAGTGCATGGCTGCGTGCATATCTTATGGCCATGAGTACAAGGCATACTGTAGAGGAAAAAAAATGTTTTCTGGAAGAGATTTGCTTTGTAGCAGTCATTGTGAGGTCAGTATGTAATTATGATGTGAGTATTCTCACCTGATACAAAAACGTTGGAGGCCTCTTATTTTCCCGCGTTCTGCACTGTACATCTCTAATTCCATGACTCTGCAGATGATTTCTGTTAACTTTGCTGGTGGTTGTTGTTGTTTTTCCCAATGATCTCTTCTATTCACTCATTTCTCATATTTTCTTGTACTGCAATGACTCTACCATAGCAGCTGTGAAACAGTGATTCACCTCTGCTGGTGCAGGTTTTTATGAGCACAACAGGCAGACTCTTGTTCACTGCTAATGAAAATGCATAGCTAATAGTGATGACTATTTTTTAAAAAATCTTCTTGCAGCTGAGAATTTGCTCCAGCAAATAATGTTATCATGCTCTTTGTATTTGGTGTAGTTTTTGTGGAATTAAATAGGAAGCATTACTTTTGAAGCAACCTAATTGTATGTGCCCCAGTTAATTCAATGTAGTTGTTCATCTGCATGGGGTATATCCCCACAGCCACTTTAAGATAGTCTCCTTCTCTGCATTATCTGTTCACAAAGAATTTTCTCATTTTTTTTCCTAAACATTGCACTTTTTCTTTTTAACACCATTTACTGCTTCATGGTGTTTTAGAGCAAACACATGGCTTCGCATTTCCATTCACTTCCAGGTTTGTTTTCCTTTCTTTTGCTTACTCTTTCAGTCACCAGTTTTACCTCATGTTTTGTCTTATCCTTTTCCCTTGTCATTTCCTGTTGAATTTCTCAATCAAATAGTCACAATGCAGCCAGCTTTTTTGAGAGCAAACTGGTTTCATTTCCAAGAAAAACAACAGAAGTGATGACTAAATTTTCTTAGAACACTCAATTTTCATATGCAAAGTCTGGAGGAACTACCGTCTTTCCTGAAGGTGGCCAGGTATAGTCTGAAATACTGGCCACTTTGATGAGAAAAAAATATATATGATTCTGGTGGCACTCTGTGCATTTATTACAATTATAGCCATCCTTAACAGGTTTTTGTTGGTTGGTTCTTTTGTGCTCTTATATTTTCAAGTGAAATTTCCTTTAATGTTAAAACTATCATCTTTAGAACATGGCTTTTAACACAGTGTTGAGTTAATATATATATATATATATATATATCTATGAGCATCTGTGTGTATTAACACAGATAAGAAAGAAATCACCCAAAATATTACTTTTATTTTTTAAAATATTTTTTTAAATATTTTTTTTTATTTACAGCATAGAACAGAATAGTTCTCTTCCAAGAATTAAGAAGTTTCTGTAATTTTTTCATCCCTAACAAGCATTATTAGAAAAAAAATCATCTTTACAAAGCAGTTCTTCTTGACTTTAGAGCATTGTGAGTTTTGTTGTGGATTGCATCAAGACTGCAAATTTGAAGGTCTCATGTTCAATTCAGTTGGGCTCACAGCTTCATTTTAGGCTAGTGTGATATGATACACATGGAAGAATACCTTAGTTGTATTCCCCAAAGTCTATTCTGCACTACTGATCTAAGAGGAATTGTATTCCAGGTCCTGCTACAAATTAGTCTCTATGTTAAGTGGCCAGATTAAAACATTTTAATCTGCTTTTCCTTGTCCTCTGAGTCAAACTATGATTAATCACTGCATTTTTTTAACCAGCTATTGTCTACCTCATGGTCTTTGCAGTAACCATGCTAGGAGCTGGCAGAGATGTCAAGATAGACTAATTCATAATCTCTTTGTTTGTAGGAGAGGTTAGGTTTCATCAGTCAGTTTGATGGCACCGGGTACATTAAAATGTGCTTCTTATCTGTATAAAGTCTTTGCAGTCAGTTACTGAATCATATCTGTGTCATCACTTCAATCCTATTGGCGTGAAAGTAAAAGCTCTACATTTTTTACTGCACTTTTATGTTGAGAATCGTATTTTTTCTCAACAGTCACTGTTTTTTTCACAAAAGAGAAATTCCTTAACAACAAAAAAAGTTATTTCACTATAGTTTGTAACTATAGTTTAGTAACTGAACAAGTAATAAAACTTATGCCAGTTGCTCTGGAATAGTTTTCCAAAAACACAGCTTTAAAGCTTTCTACTCTTGATATCGTAAGGGCATCTAGTACTTGATATTTTTGTGGAGATTTTTTTTAAATTATTTGTTAAGGTATTATTATTATTATAAATATGCCATCTCTACCCCAAACTAACCTACATAAAATATTTTGATGTGCAAAACACATTTTATTCATCTGATAAAAAGCACTAGGAATATAAAGAATATTAGTCTCAGCTTTGCTATATGTTACAAAGTACAGTATATTTGTAGAAAAAATTATTTTGGGTTTCATGAAATACATTTTCAAGCTGTAAAAGTAATATATGTCTGAGTTTATCGTGGAAGTTTTTGTGAGCAGCTCCAGTATCTAAGGCATATAACATTCCAGCCTTCTCACTGTGCTTACATTTGTCATGTCTTAGCACTTGCTAGTGAACTGTAAGGCTACTAAGCCTAAACGGAGCCAGTAAGAAATGAATCTGTTACAGATACTTCAGTCAAAATTATTAATGTTCATTGTTAGGAAAGCGGCTGCCCTTCTCAGTGGACTGAATGATGATAGAAATTCTCTGAGGCTTGATAAGATTGTGACCAGGCTGGCTTTTTGGTCTAGAAAGTAGATATAGCTAGTCTGTCTTTTGGTTTTGTAGGGATGTCTGGTTCTTTTTTCCTGCATACCTGCCAAAGTGTAACTCATTATCTATTTGTCTCATAGATTGTCTTTAAACTTAATCAATTTGTGTATGTTTGTCTTACAATGAATATGAGGTAGAAGGAAGTTAAGGGTACTTTTACTATGATGGAAAGAAGAAGCTATTTCTTTTGTTACAGGCAATGCTTATTAGACTCTGAATCTTTATACGTAGTAGAATTTGAGACACTAATTGTTGGACTCAGTGAGTAATTACCTCTTCATTCACTTGTACTTTTAACTAAGCCAAGGATTGCTTACTTATATTTTATACTTTATTCTTGTTGGGGCTGTTCAGAAAGTAATCCTTTCTGAAATAATGAAAGAAACATCTGAACTCAATTTAATTAACCTTATGGAACATGTATTTGTCCAGATACCCATTATGAGCACTCTTAGTGTGCACTTATAGAATTTGCATTGGACCTGATGTTAAATCTAATAACTGCTAATAACTCTGCTCTTCAGATTGCTATAAGGAATTAAGCAACTCTGTTTGACTGAGATTAGTTTTGTATGACTACGTCCTTATAAAGGCAAAAACAAAAATGTCTTGGGAACAGAAACAGCATGCCAAAAATGCCAAAGGTGTAGTGCTGATGCTATCTTTCCTATTGAAAAAATATGCTCCCCTTAAGCCAAAATTGACGTGATCTGGGACAGGGCTTGATAGCAAATGAAACCATCAGTTTATTGAAAGCAAGTGAGTTGGAAAAGCTGAGAAGTATGAAATTAGATAATTAGAGCATCAGCCATGCAGAAGCATCTTAGCACACTGCAAACAATGTGAACAATTCCTGTCACACTTTAACTGCGCCACCTGGCTTCTCCAAGAGCATGCCATGTGCCTTTTCATAGAATTGTAGAATATTCTGAGTTGGAAAGGACCCACAGGTATCATCAACTCCAACTTGTGAATCCACACAGGACTACTCAAAATTCAAATCTTATGGCTGAAAGCTTTTTCCAAGTGCTTCTTGAATTCTGGCAGCTGGCTGCTGTGACACCTGCCTTACCCTAAGGTGCCTGTTAATGTCCTTGATCATCATCTTGATGATGAACCTAATCTCCAACCTGACCCTGTTAGACTCCCTTAGCACTTCTTTCTCTCACCCTATCTCAGAACTTGCCTGGAGTTGCTGTTCCACTTCAGAGTACTTAGTTGCACTTGAGAGCAGTGATTCCACAAAGTGACCAAATTACCTCTATCACCGAAAGTATTAGTTGCATGCAACTGTTTTAACTAGAAACAGGTCTTTGAAACAGTATATCAATCTATGCACTTGCCTGCCTTTGCCTAAGAGTCATATTCTCTCAGGCACAGAGAAGCACCCAACTTCCTCAGACTCTTCTTTCCAGGGCTTCCCTCAGGGAAAACAAGGTCTTGACAATTGAATTCTCATCCTAGGACTGTCTTGTTAACTTTTTCAAACATTTTGAGTGCTTTGTTGTCTACAGAGGCAGAACAGCAGTGTCACTTTGGCCTGGATCCTGTTAAGTATGTCACTGTCTACACTGAGTACTTCTTCCCTATTTGTGACTGTTGGGAGGCTCACAGATTCATAGCGCTTGTGTTGTATTCCCCAAACGTTACCTGCCCTCTTGCCAAAATTGAAAGAGATCTGTTAACATTTTCATGAAGCCATAACAGTTGACCATTGTTGAATATTTAAGCCAGTCTTCCTAATATTACAACTTAAGTTATTGCAATTTTTGTACCTCTTTGTCTTGGACTACCTTGCATCTCCATATTGATAATAATAGTTCTGCTGAAGTCAGGGGGAAGTAGTACAGAAAAGTTCAGAGCAAGATGACGTTACTGCTCTCTACAATTATTTGAAAGGAGGCTGTGGCAAGGCAGGGGTCTCTTCTTCTGGGTAAAAGCAACAAGACAAGAGATAATGGCCTTAAGTTGTGCCAGGGGAGATTCAGATTGGATATTAGGTAAATCTTCTCACAAAAAGTGGTCAGGCAGTGGAACAAGCTGCCTGTGGAGATGGAGTCACCATCCCTGGAGGCGTTTAAGATACACGTAGATGTAATACATAGGTACATGGCTCAGTGGGCAGTATTGGTGGTAGGTAGACAGTTGGACTAAATGATCTTAGATGTATTTCCCAATGTTAAGGATGCTGTGATGATATGTAGGAATTTACCATAGTGATAACCAGGTCTTAACCTGTCTTGAGTTGACAGAAGCAAGGTGGTTTTGCCTAAATGTTGTAGATTTTATCTATGAGAAGATGAAGAATCCTTCAGGAGCAGGACAGAATATCTAATGTATATTTTTTTAATTGCCGGTGGCAATTAAATATTTTCCAACTGAGTTGAGATAATTGTCCTTATCTCAAAAGGCAACACTTCTTGCAGTTTAAATGATCTTGATATTAACATCAAAACAAATCCTTTTGCTCTTTTAGAAGGATTTGGGTTAAATTCAATAAAATCAGTTTAGTTCAATGGTCAGGCTTTGGAAAATACATGCACACTGCAGCTGGTTCACAGTGCTGTAGAAGGCTAATAATTGTCTCTATGTTTCACCAGTGTGTTGACTTCTTAGAATTTAGATATATATTATATCTTTAAATATGTACAGTTTTATGCCCTTCTAGTTTTTACTTAGTCATAATCTAGCTTCCTGAAAATAAGACTTTATTGTGCTACATTTACATTTCTAATGACATTTTTTGCTGAGGAAGTATATCTATAGATCATATTGGTTTCAGTGAGGCTTTATCCAACCACTTGAATCTTCATGCAGGATCAGGGCCAGGAGGCAGTGAACTATCCCAAACCCACACAATGAGTCAGTGATATGGTTGGAACTGGAACCAAGTGGCTGCTAGCTTTCAGCTTTGTCTGAAGTGTATTAGGGGATAATGCTTTTCATCTTCTCCATTCCCACTGTGATAAATAAATATACTTAAACTACAAGGAATTTCATAAAGACTCCCAAAAACTTCAGTTCTGCAGCTATACTTGAGAGACTAGGACCTCTTACATAATCTTGAAAAAATGGGTAGCACAAGCTTTAAGGCTGTTGGTCTTTTTTTTTTTTTTTTTTTCCAAGTGCAGTTTAAGTAACAGAAAAACTAAGACCATCTCTTTCACTAGCTAGCATTGTTATATTTTGTTCTTTCAAGGCAAGGCAGCATTTCTTCAAACATCTATTAATTCTAAAAAAACCCAGCAGATTTAGAGACGTTATACTGACAATGGCACTCAATAGGACTTGCTTTCCAGAAAATAACTCGTCACTGTATTATCACAAGTTCCAGTCCATACAAGGATTCTTGTTTTGAATGAACATTAAACCTAGAGGGGAAGCCAAGCCATCTTATGAGCTGGTGTGTTAGGCAAGCAGTGAGCAATCTGTTCTTTGTTAATGCAACAAAGACTGGAACTAGAGATTCCCTGATATTTCCTGAGAGTAACATCTGGATCTATGTGAGCTGGTTTAGTAAATATTTTTGTATATTTCACATGCTGTCGCTTGCATGATGAATAGTTTGAATACCTGCATATATTACGTTGCTTCTATAAAACAATGATCACTTTGGTAGTGCTTCTGCGTTCCCCAGGATTTGATACTAATTTAACCCCAAGTAACATTTCATTTTCTTATTTAAGTTATGCCAGTGATGGGAGTCAGTCATAGCTGTATTTCAAAAAGAGGAAACAATATGATATGTGAGCTTTTTTATTTCTGTGAGTGGTTTTTTATAGCTTCGAATGTGTCTGACTGTTTTGAAAAGATCATGAGAAGATTAGTGTTACAAATGCTCTTATTCAGATGTATGTAGAAATGAATCAGAAGAAAAGGTGGTGTTTTAAGGGAAAGAAAAAGTCTTTGACTTTCATTGCATCCTGTATAATTCCTATAAGCTTCTATTTAAAACTGTCACCGTACTCCGGCTGTCGCTTTTATTCAATCTATTTAAATACATTTTGCTGGTGAATTACTTGTCATTTGACATTTCCGTTCTACATTATGCTGCAACAATCTGACTGACTTGCAGTCAGGTCCAGAATGTTACAACTTGAAAATAACAGGTCTCGAAGCCTTTTATTTTTTCTTCTACCTGTGGAAGTTAAGGTCTTCCTCCCTTAATACAATATACCATTATCAAATGAAGAGAGCAGCGTGCTAGAAAAGAACTGAAGTTTAAATTAAATTTTGAAAGTATGAATTTGAAACTTAGGAGAAGAATGAAGTGTGTTTGGTGAATCTAGATGAAGGAGAGATGAATGCAAAGGCAGTTTTTGTAATGTGCTTAGCAGACCCAGCTGGAGTCATATTTTGAAAAATCTGGCCCTTACCACACACACAAAAAATATTTTAAAATAATAACAACATGAAGTCTGATTCTCACACTGCCCTGTGTAGCCTCAGTGAAATAGCAGACATGCAAGTGGTCTGGAGATGAACCGCAAGGAACCAGCCAAAGATATATCATTTCTTCAATATCATTTTACTGTTGGTTATTTTTCGTTGTTGGATAATGATGAAAAAGTGGAGTAAGTGCTATCCAAAGTCTATACTGTTGGCAAGAGCAAACCAATATAGAATTTACGTTCTTATTTTCTACTTTCCTATTTATAAATAATGGTCTCATCTCTCATAAAAAATAAAAATTACACATCTCACACCATTTAATGCCATCATAAAGAAAGGGTTTATGTAAGTCTTTGAAGCTCAGAGAATTCATAACTTAAATCTGCATTAGTGTTTCAGTAACCATGTGTGTTTGTAAGACTGATCTCCAAAATGAGTAAAAATGTTTGAGAAACATTTTATGGTGTGCTGTTGAGCCTACCAGCCTGATTTTGGCAGACTCCCAGTCTGAATGCTGACTTCTGTCTTCTGGGGCTTGTTCCCTATCTGGATGACTAAAAGGACATTTATCTCATCAACAATGTAGCATTTTGTGGTATTTCATAAGCCCTAATTTGGTACCGTTTACCAAGTCATGAAACACTCATCTATGACACCCTCACATCTGGAACCTGCTCCTCTCTTTGCGCCCAAGTGCTTTCATGCATGCTTTGCTGCTCACCCTCCAAAAGTGGAGAGAAAAGTGATGTGCACTACCTTGTTTGTAAACCAGATGGTTTTTAAGAACAATACTGAAATTTTTCAGTGAACATTTTTATTTAAAGAGCTAGAGAGCAAAGACTGGAAATGTAAATAGAGCTGCTTTGTCACTTTAAATACAAACAACATCAGGTTAAAGGGGGAAGGAAATTTGATGAGAGCCTTTTTTTTTTTTTTTTCTTAACTGCAGTTGAGGTACTGAGGTCAGGACTGGTTGAATAGAGATTTAAAAAATAAGTGTGAAAAGTAATTTTCATAGCATTATTTGGCTTGAATGTTCTGAAGGCTGGTCTTCATGTCTACCAAGCTACTTTAAATCCTGTTAGATTTCAATATTAAACTATCATAAGTACTGATTACTTTTGTAACTAGCATCTAATATGCCATTGATTATGCCTCATCTTTTAAGTACCAGAGCCTGGTGGTATGGCAAGAACAGCTAAGTTCAATTGCTGTTTTGTAGAGCCTATTAATGAAGACATAGGGAATAAAGTTGTCCATTTGCATCTTTAGACTTAAATTTTTTAAGTTATATACTGTGCTGTCTTCAGAAATCATTTTGGTTTAGAGGAATGCTTATAAATTGTGTCTTGTTTCAGAGTTAAAGAGGCAGAAGAAGTCTGCAGACAGAAAAAGGGGAAATCACTCTACAATATAAGACCAAAACATGACTCTGGAATTGTAAGTAAAAATTGTAGCTATACTTCTTTTACCATTGTTCATTCTATCTTTTTCTCCTTTTCTTCTATAGACATCTTACTCTTGATATACTTCTTGTTCTGTTTGGCTATTATTTCTTTAAGAGGTGCTAGATTAAACAACTTGAATGTTGTCTGTTAATGTTACTCCATAAAAGAGATGTAGAACAAGCAAAAGTAATGTGTTATTGCTCTATCCTGCCAATATCTGCATCACAGTCTTAGTGTGGGAGGCACCTAGATGGGAGAAAAAACAATTAGAGTCTTCAAGCTTATTCAGCCTCAAATTACTCTTTTCTAAAGTTACAATATGTAAAGAAGGTTCAGAATAGCATGCGTTTTGCAAATTGGATCACTGTGTCAGGTACTAGTAGCTTCTGTTTCACTGATCTGATTTTCTTTAAAATAGCAGCTCTTGGAAAAGATAATACTGTGCTTTGTCTGTTCTGAAAGTAAGTGTAATGATGGTAGTCTTGTCAATTCATTATTATGAGACTTAGAGGTAGATCTCAATACTAGGATCTTGGTTTATTTGGCGCTGCAGAGATTTCCAATGATACTGAAAATTTGACAGAGAGAAAAGTAATGTAAATAAATTATTTCACAAGTTTACTGCAATTTACTTCAGTTCTGGTTTTGAAGGAATTTTACTTGTGAATTCAGTTCTAGAGTATGTATAATTTAACGTTAACCTATGCATTTGTGTGCTTTACACATGTGAATTCATCATCTTGCTGAATTTTCTTCATTTGCATGTTTATTATTTTTCAGAAAGCCAAGATAAGTATGAAAATCTGACAGAAGAAAAACAAAAGCCATTGTTACATGGTTACCAAAACTCAACATGTCTGTGGGTGGGGTGTGAGGGGGAAGGAAACTACATCATCCTGATCATTTGCTTTCTGGACCCTTTGAATTTGCTTTTTGTTCTCTGGCGTTTTCCATCAATTGATGTGTTAATGTACATTCATGAATGAGTGTAAACACTTTAATGGAGTGCCCAGCAATAGACTAGATATTGACTTGAAACACCTTCCCTGTATTCAGTATCTCCTTTACCACTCAAAGATGATATTTTATAAAGTGTATGGTATGCTACAAATAGGCCAAGTCAGCATGCATAAAAACAGTATCTGCATCAGTTCTGAACATGCTGAAAATTGCATTAAGTTGAACTTCATAAGAATACTACTTGATAAAGTAAAACATTTCCATTCCTACTGGCAACATCTGTCTAAAGCAGATACTTCATGACAGTGAGCTTAGATTAGGGAAAGAAATGTTACTCCTAGTGAATTGTTTGTATCTGTTTCATGTTGGCATATGTAGTTTGTATTTTGAATCGTTAAGTGCTGCTTATACAGTATAATCAATGCTTTCCCAACTTGTTTGGTTGCCCTCCATGGCTAAATATTTGTGGAACAAGATGTTTACTGTAACTATGTTTAAAATCGATAAGGCAACATACTTTTATGACTTTTACTTCATCTTGTGCCAGATAGTGAATGCCAGGTGGTAATGGGGGTCAGAAATCCAGCATTAAAAAAAATAAAGAGGGGGGGGGGAGGCAGGGAGCAAGACAATACAGAAAAGCACAGAAGTACTATAGAGAGAATATGAGAGAGATTTGGCTGTTATAGTTTGTTAACATATAGAGCAGCTAATAATTTTACATGAACTTTAGAAAGCATAGTATAGATTTAACTGCTGATAAAGTCACACAGGCTTTTGGCCACGTGTACATGACTTCTCTTTTGGAATTAGCTTCACAGTTACTTTAAAACTCCTTTAGAGAGCCGTTAAATATGCACATGGGGACTGACATATGAAAAACAGTAGCCAATTCTAGTGACAGACACAGACTACCAACTAATTGACATTAATTTCACACTTAGTATAGTTGCAGGGTTTTCCTCCAGGCTTTCTGTGTCCCTTGCTAGATTAATGATTGAAATCTATGACACAAGCTTTATTTCTGTTTGCAATCTAGAATTGATTATATCAGCCTTGATCTGTTCAACCAATAACAACTCTTTCCTCCAGTCATGATTAAATAGCACCAAAACAATCTGCCTGATTGATAACGTTCTGCTTTCAAGGCTCGCTTTTCCTGAAAGCAACCAGAGTTTAATACTGAGTTGGAGGCACATGCTTCATTCAGCCCTGCTGCCTGAAAGACACTGGAGTAAAAAGCAAATGAAGTCTAACCTGCGGGGGTGCGTTATTCCCTGTCTAATCTAGCACATCATCAGACATTCCTACCTGTCTAGAAGCTACTATACTATACAAGTGTCATAAAAGAAGTGTGAAATATGACCTCAGGAATCTGTTATTCTTCACTTATACCAAGCACTAGAAAAGATGGTTTTTTTTTCACTATGTGAAAAGTAAGTCTCCTGTTGCTGACAAACATATTTGAAATTCTGTAGTCGTAATAATTTCTGTCAGGGATATAAATTACTAAGAATGGAGTTCTAAAACTTTGTGTTGACAGGAGTAACATTACTATTTGGGGGAGTGAGAAGAGATTATTTGTTGTTACAACTAACTTATGGAAAAAAAAAAAACTTTAAAAAATAAAGCTATTTTAATGGCACTGATTCAAATCCATGTTTGTATTTATGTAAACAGTAGTCTTTTCCTCTTAACTTTGCTCCTAAGTGCAAGAATACAGTAGCATGTTTTCATTTGTAGCCTTCCTGTTCCCTTCAGTACCTACAGTATGTAATTATACTAAATGAAATAATAATCATCTAACAAAGATCACTATGTGCAATACTGTATTTAGTGTTTCTATTTCAATTTTTTTTAGAATGTTAATTTATATGAAAATAAAAGGAATAACAACAAAATAGTTGCCTTCTCTCTTCACTCTCATGCTGTGCTGTAGTTTTAGCAACCATGCACTAAGTGCCACTTCTCATCAGGAAACTAATGTGAAGGGATCAGTGGAAATGGGGCTTTTGGATGCCCCATTTACATTACAATTACAGTTACAGTACCAGTAACTCGTCCTTATGTGGATATAATACCTCTTCCCAAGCGGGAATGCACTCACCGTGCTTGTGCATGCCTCCAGTAGTGCATTAGGCTTAGCTGATTCAAATACATTTCTTTACTGCTGTGGAGCTGATTTGATACCTGTGAGGAACCTAACTGTTCCTACTAGAAGCACACCTGTAACCTGTTCTTATTAGTGCTGCCTGTGTCACATGCCTACTAAATTGCTATTATTGCAAAAATGTGTTCAAAAATATTATCTGCGTATATCTTTTACA
This sequence comes from Lagopus muta, assembly GCF_023343835.1. Taxonomy (NCBI): domain Eukaryota; kingdom Metazoa; phylum Chordata; class Aves; order Galliformes; family Phasianidae; genus Lagopus; species Lagopus muta. The sequence goes on from NC_064434.1 coordinate 74,173,714, forward strand.
GTGTATATATTGTAATCATATACTCATTTGAGTTGGAAGTCACTTCTGTAGGCCATCTAGTTCAACTCCCCTGGAATGAACAGAGACACCTACAGCTACATCAGGTTGCTCAGAGCACCATCCAGCCTGACCCACAGCATGAGTGGAATCCCAATGTAAGTCAACATTACTTTTTTCAGTGGCACACAGAACTTTGTCAGAATTCAAAACATTATTTTGTTTGCTTTTAGAAAGTGGAAAGGCCCTTTAGGTCTCTCTCCCCATTTACTTGAGTATCAAACATGCTACACTTGCTGAGCCTTTGCTGTCATCATATAAATCGTTCATAGTTGCTTAAACTGCAGCAGCTCAATAAGGACTTGTATACCTAAGCAGCAGATGTAACTTTCTGAGTATGAGAAGATCCTCCTTTCAAGATGACCTAAGATTTATGTTGCTCTGCTTTGCAAATTAAACCTTTCAGAAGGACAGTACTTAGTCACAGTTGTTGTGACGCAGCAGTGTTTGGCTTTCCTGTAGCAACTTTCATCTTTGTAAAGAACTTCCAAAAGTCAGTTAAGTATTAACCAACAGTGGCACTGGGAACGTGAGTAGTCACATCTTCCATAGGTTGTCATCTTTTCTTGTCTGATTTTTTTTAAGTAATCAGCTTAAAAGTTGAAAGCAGCTATTAATTTCATCAAGAGAAGATATAGCAAGTCTTTGCATTGCTATTATTTTGCTACATACTCTAGGCTAATAAGTAGGGCTCTGTTTATGCCAACTCCCTTATATCAGTTACATAACTTACACCAATTTTGAACTGCTATGGACAGAGTAAGTGAAAACTGACAGAGCTGAATTCTTCTGAAGACAATATGAAATGATCAGAAAAAGGCAAAGCAATGCCCAACATCCTTCAGGTCAGTACCCATCAGTAGAAAAGGATTCACACTACAGAATGGATTTTACAGGCTATTCCCTTGATGATGGCAGATCTGTCTTTATCTAATAAACATTCATCCAACCTACTTGTAAAGGCATCTAAGGGTAAGCTCATTGTCTCAGAAGTATGGTATCTTTCTGAGGATAAAAATACTCTGTTGAATCTAAATTGGTTTTGTTGTTGTTGCTTTGTTTTGGTTTTTTTGTTTTTTTGGTTTTTATTTTTTTTCCAGCTGCAGCTCTTAGAAATCAAGAATCTTCATGTGTCACTCATCACAGACCGGGGACTTGCCAAGCCAGCAGTTCCACAACAGAGCTTAACATTTGCTGTTCCCCTCCTTTTCCCTGTCCCACAACACCAGTTGCATTTAAGAGAGATTGGATCCGTCTGACTGAGTGCCTCTTCCATCTATCCAGGGTGACTCACCTGCTTCTGGATTGTTTTCACAAGAGGGAGTTCATTGGATTACCACATGAACTTCTAGTATGCTTCAGCAGCAAGGCAGGAAGAGACTGAGAGAGCCAACCAAGCTGGAACACAGACAGAAGTTCAGCTGGGTGCTGGGCAGTGAAGCTACAAGCTAAGTAAAAACACTGGCCAAGAGAGGGGCAAAAATGAGAGTGGGCTGCTGGAGGATGTGGCTGCCTGAGCTCATTTTAAGCCAAATGACTGAGGCATTTGCAAGATGGGGCATCTGCCTCATCAAGAGTTGGGCTCAGTGGTCTTTAGGAGTCCGTTCCAAATGGGGTGACTCTATGATTCTCACATCTCATCGGGTGCTGAGGGAGCTGGCAGAGGTGATTGCTGAACCGCTTTCTGTCATCTTTGAGAAGTCTTGGAGGATGGGGGAGGTGCCTGAAGACTGGAAGATAGCCAACATCACCCCGGTCTTCAAAAAAGGCAAGAAGGAAGACCCAGGCAATTATAGGCCAGTCAGCCTCACCTCTGTCCCTGGAAAGGTGATGGAACAGCTTGTACTGGATGTCATCTCCAGACAACTGGAAGAAGAGGAGGTTATCAGGAGTAGTCAGCACAGGTTCACAAGGGGGAGGTTGTGCTTGACCAACCTGGTAGCCTTCTATATGTTGTCTCTGGCTGGGTGGATAGGGGGAGAGCAGTGGATGTAGTCTACCTTGATTTCAGCAAGGTATTTGATACTGTCCCCCACGACATCCTTATATCAAAGCTGAGGAAGTGTGGGATAGATGAGTGGACAGTGAGGTGGGTTGAGAAATGGCTGACTGGCAGAGCGCAGAGGGTCGTTGTTGGTGGTGCAGAGTCCGGTTGGAGGCCTGTAACTAGTGGTGTTCCTCAGGGATCTGTGCTGGGTCGAGTCTTGTTCAACGTCTTAATCAGTGACCTTGATGAGGGGATAATGGCCACCCTCAGCAAGTTTGCTGATGATACGAAGTTGGGAGGATTGGCTGACACGCCAATTCCATGCCATTCAGCAAGACCTGGATAGGCTGGAGAGCTGGGCAGAAAAAAACCGGATGAGGTTTAACAAAAGCAAGTGTAGAGTCTTGCATCTGGGGAGGAATAATTGCATGCACCAGTACAGGTTGGGGGATGACCTGCTGGAGGGGAGCTCCGTGGAAAGGGACCTGGGTGTCCTGGTGGATGACAGGTTGGCAGCGAGCCAGCAGTGTGCCCTTGTGGCCAAAAAGGCCAATGGCTTACTGGGGTGCATTAAAAAGAGCGTGGCCAGCAGGTCGAAGGAGGTGATCCTCCCCCTCTACTCTGCCCTGGTAAGACCTCATCTGGAGTACTGCGTCCAGTTCTGGGCTCCCCAGTACAAAAAAGACAGGGATCTCTTGGAAAGAGTCCAGCGGAGGGCCACAAAGATGGTGAAGGGCCTGGAGCATCTCACCTATGAGGAAAGGCTGAGTGAACTGCGTCTGTTCAGCCTTGAGAAAAGAAGACTGAGAGGGGCCCTGATCCAGGTCTATAAATATCTAAGGTGTGGGGGGCAGAATGGCGAGGCCAGACTGTTTTCAGTGGTGAGTGGAGACAGGACAAGGGGAAACGGCTGGAAACTGCAGCATAGGAAGTTCCGCACAAACATGCGCAAGAACTTCTTTACAGTGAGGTGACGGAGCATTGGAACAGGCTGCCCAGGGAGGTGGTGGAGTCTCCTTCTCTGGAGATGTTCAAGACCTGCCTGGATGCCTACCTGTGCGACCTACTGTAGGGGACCTGCTTTGGCAGGGGGGTTGGACTTGATGATCTCTGGAGGTCCCTTCCAACACCTACAATTCTGTGATTCTGTGATCTGAGCAGAGAGCTCTGACCATACTTAGTGAAAGCACAGTAGAATTCTCAAAACAACAAAAAAAGAAAATAACAACAGAAAAAACAACTGGTTACTTAAAAAAGATATGTATCTTTGCTGAACTGTGAGAGAATTTGGTCAAGAGTTTGGGAGATGAGGAGAGTGGGCTCCTACTTATGTTAGTTACAGTGCCATAATGAAGGTAGCTCCCCCTTGCTAATTGTAGTCTATGCACTCCTGTTTCTCTCAATATCCATGACAGATACCTCTTCTGATGGAGGCTCACCTCTCACTGTAAGAAATCCCTTTCCTAGCTAAAGCTTTCCTTCATGTTTGATTTTGGGTTTTTTTGGTGTTTTTTGCTGTTGTTGTTTTTTGCAACAATCTTTTCTTTGGGTTGGAAAACAGCATCAAAGATACTACTCTACACTTTGACGTGCATACACTGTACTCATTCAAGAGCTGATGGCCAGGGTTCAAACTCACCTATATCTTAAGAGACAAACTTATTTCTATGTGTAGATTGGTGACTATTATGTAAGGATTTGCCTACATTTTGAGCAAAACAGACGATAGCTTCTTCTCTGAATGTAAATGCCAGCAGTTCAGCTAGTGGTGGAACTTTGGTTGCCTTCTTGTCATTAACCAAAAAAGCCAGTGGTAGTATAGGGGATTAATAGAGAAGTGTGTAGGGGTAAAGTAGCTAGGCTTCCCCAAGCTGTCAGGGCAATCCATTTACTTGTGTCTCATATGGTCAGAAGGAAACTGGAAAACAGACTGATTAAAAAGCAGCTGGACACAAGGTGTTGAAGCAAAGCCTGTACATATGGATGCCATATAACCCTAGAGTAGCTTTATTATTTAATCTATAATTTAATAGTAGACCTATAAAATAATTACATTATACTTAAAGTATTTCTTCATTTTTAGTTTTCATTTATAAAACAAGAATTAAATACAGTTTTAACCATTACAAGCTCAACTCAGTTTTTACATAAACATAGCTCCTAGAAGGAACTTTAAGCTGCAGCATAGTCATATTGCAAACTGATGAAAACCCCAGGCAGGGCATAGCTTAAAGATTCTTGCACATCATTCCTAACTGAAGTTACCACAGTGCTTTTCTCTCTCTCATTCCAAAATGACTGACTTTCAGTTTGTTTCTTTCAAGTGGAGACTGAGATCACTGGAGTCATAACAGATTAGTTTTCTCCACTTTGCCCCACACCCACACTGACACTATCAGGCCTGGAATGAACACTATCCATTCAGGGGTTGGCATGATGCTGTTAGTATAGTAATGCCAGCTTCTGAAAAAACAACTGTGAGGGGTCTCCCTCTGCATTTCTGAAAGATCACAGAAGAAAACACATAACTGTTCACTTAATAGGGCTAGCACACCTGACCAACCTCATCCTGCCCGTGCCAATCCCCATAAACCGCTTGGTGAGCTCTTGTGGAGCTCAGTCCCAAAAGCCTCTTAGAGCAGCCTGTCTCACATAATATGGCACTGAACTCTTGGTTGGCCAGAGTCCTAAACACATTAACCCCTTGAAGTGGCTGCACGTAAGGAATCTGGAAGGAAAGGGTTCCCACAGCAAGCTGTTATCAGCAGATGCAGATCCTGAACCCTAAGACATGCATCGGGGAGTCAACTTGTCACTGTTAATTAGTAAGCTTCAGATGATTGAGCATGCATGGGCTACAGTTTGGGGGAAGGGGCTGGTTTGTTTTTAGACATCTTATGATCTTAATGCAGCTGGTACTAATACAGATCAGAACTGGAACAAACAGGATACACAGGACATGCTAAACTCCACCAAGTGAATAACAACACAGTATGATCAAAATTAACTGCAAAGTGTTCACCACCATGGATTATGTAGAACCCAAACACTCAGTGGGCCACCAGTGTCACAGTGATTAGCGCTGACTTTCTCTCCCTACTCATACAACTGTGACCTATTCCCACAGCACTGACTGATGGGTTTATCCTTTAACATCAACACTTCTTCCTGGTTTCCAATCATGGGAGAGATGTCACTTCCAGCACCTGATGACGCTGAACAATAAGGCAGCTTTTGCATTCGGTCCAGCAATGACCAAATTTTGTTCTTTGTGCGACAGTGCTTTTATACCTTAAGTGAAACACACCATTAGTGTTCTCAGCTCCTCTCCAATCACCTTCCACGTTCTCCAGTCTGAGCAGGCATAAATATAAGGTAATAAATGGATGTTGTCCTTTTTGGAGTAAGAAACAGGCGCAGATCTAACACATTAACGTACCAAGAGCCCAGTTAAAATGCATCCATTTTAAGCCAGGCAGCTGACCTAGCAACCAAGTCTCTTACCACATTTTAATCTCCGACATATTCTGTCACAAGAAAAATATACATGGCTAGGTCTATAATACTTTAAGCAGCTGTTTACTATAGCTAAGTTACAAAACAAACACTGCTGCAGAGACCACATGTTCAGTATATTCCAGCCACAACAGCTTAAGAATCCTCCTTCAGGCTGCTGATGTGATCACGGCGGCTGATCTGACGTTTCGCCCTCTCCCTTTCAGCTCTTATCTGCAGTTCAGACCACAAGTTTGGAACAGTTTGTCAATTGCACAGTAAGAGGTGTCTCAAGAAGCCGAGCCTTGTCAGAGAGTCTCTTTTTGTATGTTACTCTTTGTAGCTCTCCCTGGTCTGCCTCACCCAGATTTGGGCAGAACCCAGCCTATCATGGTGACAGCAGCAAGCCCCGGAACAGCTTAATGGGAAGGCATCTCATCTGGTGGAGGGGACTGGAGTGTAGGGAGATGGCTTTACTCCACACAGTGGAAACATTTAACGTTGCATTCAGCCAACTGGTCACTTAGATGCACAGTCTCAACTTCAGGAGCCTGCTCCACCCTGTAAGATTCAACTGTCAGATGATACCAGACATAAAATGAACCTGATGATCAAGTGCATAACATAGCCCATTAAACAGCTTTATTCCAGTAGGCACATGACAAGGAGCCTTTCCTTTCTGGAGAGATATCTCCCGAAATAAAAAATAAACAGGGAAAAAAAGAAAAAAAAAAAACAACAAGAAAACAGGCAGTCTGCCCAATGGAGAGGAGATGCAGCGGGATGTCTGATGTGGACAACAGGAAAACAGCAAGCAGCAGCCACACAGCTATTCTTACATCTTGCCTGAGTTGTTCAGATTCACAGACATGCACCGGCACTGCTTCACCTTCTGAATTTTCTTGAGTCGGAATGGTGGGTCCAGCTCAGGGCATTCCAGCTGCACAGTTGAGGAGGTCACCTTGTGTGGCTTGCAGAAAGCACAGGACTGGAAGGACTCCTCCTCCTTCTTCACATGCCGCGGTATGTAGAAGGAGTTGCACTGCCCATAGCAGAAGCGGTTGATGATGGTGCGGCTTATGCAGCCCTCCTCACTGACAGTCTGTCGCAAGGGCTGCGTCTTGCACCAGTCGCTCTTGAGGTACTTCCGTTCAGTGACCACGAGGGCCTCCTGGCTGGAGGCCAGCACCTCCTTGTTCAGCTGCTGCCTCCGCTCTGAGTTGTTGCTGCTGCTGTCCTTGTAGGGGGATGGGATCGCCCCCGCCGGGCGGTTCTTCCTGCTGTCTGCTACTCTAGCCAGTGCTGCCATCAAAAAGATGGACACGGCCAATTTCCAAATCATCCTGCAATGGCAATACAAGAAGCTGTTAGAAGAGACGTGTTTTCAAACCACAAAGTTCTGAACCTAACACATGCTTTTAGAAGAAATGGAGACCTTAGTGCCTTTGTAATCCCACCACTTTTCCTAAGAGATTAGGTATATTCTAGGGTGAGCATTTATCACAAAGAGGTCAGGGCCCTGTTGAAATGCCCCTCTCCTCTTTCTCCTGTAGGAAAGCTAATGCTTTGATCACTGAACCACCGTCTTTGCAGAAGCTTCAGCCAGAAAGGTTTCCTTCTTTTCTGTGAAATCCTGGGCCAAACAGCTGGGCAAATTCCTGGCTAGGAAAGGCTCAGCAGACTTCTGCCAACTCAGTCACTGCTCATCTGTGGAGACGGGGGAGAGGGAAGGGAATAGTACGCTACACAAGGTAAACTCCCATTTGCCTCTTCAGATCTAAAGTCCCTACCTAGCCTAGTTCCAGGCAGAGGAGTGAGAGGTGTCCAAAAGTATATTTTCATCATTTTGAATTGCTTCTGGTGTTTCTCAGGGCTTACAGCACATACAGCCCTTCATACACTGTGTTTGTGGGAGGCCGAAAACTTGATAGATTTATTCTTCCAACAGGAGGAAACGCTTAAATACAACACAGGGGACTTCATTACTGCAAGGTTTCCTAGGCAAATAGCTTAAGAAGGTTTGTAAACATGAGAGAGTTCAGTATTTACTTTAGATGTTAAGGAATAGGCTAGAGCATAAGCCAGTTGCTAAGCTAAAATAAGCAGCCAATTGGCAAAAGTATTTTTTCCAATAGTTGTCTATTAGAATTTCTTGTTCTGTGGAGCATATCTTAGCAGCTCCTGGATTTTCATCAACAACTTGTTGATTCAGTTTAGTAATGTGTCTAAATGTGCATGTATGACATCAGAGCAAAAGTACTGCATTTCCTCATCAAGCCAATGTTCACAACTCATTTGACTGTTTATTTAATTTTGTTGTCCCAGGAAAGGGAGAGCAGAGTATTTCTAGGGTGCCAGAAGTGAGTGCAGCCCAGAAGCTTTATGTTCAGAGGTTAGGGACACTTCAACTCTTTCTAAAAGTGCTCTGCTTACCTTTGTTCTGAAAAGACAGTATTTATGCAACAGTATGCAGATGAAAGAGTCACCCCTCTTTTCCCAGTATAGTTTCAAGTCCTTTCGAGTAGTGTTTTTTTTTTTCTCCTTTAGAATGATGCCAAGAAAGCAAATACTATCACACCAATAAATATAGATATATCTAACACTGTAGTGCAGACATTTGAGATTTTGCATTAGGTAGTTCTAAGATAAACACACACCATTTTCCAAATAAAGACACCAACAGATCAAAAATGTGTTTGTGGTGAAGATTCAAGACATCAACAAGGCAGAGTTAACGTATTTAAGCTCTGGATAGATAAAGAGGAGGAAAAGTACCAGATTAAGTGGAATATGTTTTAGATAATTTTCTAAGTTTATAAGATCTCAAGGTCAGACTTTGACTAAATTTTAAGGGGAGAAGTTGGAAGTGCTGAAGGAAAGTGCTTATCCTAGAGCTGTGAGTGGAAGATGCTCTGATGCAAACATCAAATATCACCAGACTGCATGCTTGAAATGGACACCAGAGTTCCTAAAACCCAAATGAGCAAATTCATCTGTAAGTATGCCAAGTGACCACTGACATCCATGGTAGCCATGGGTTCTTTAAATCAGTGGCCTATTTTTGCACTGCTTAGCATTCAGCACGCAAGTCCAGAAGGTTTGTCCAGATCCTTCAAATGAATCAAGACTAGACTTGGATTTCATCACAGGTATTGTCGCCAAGAGCCCTGGATGTCAACCACCGCAGCCAGGCCAAACTCTAATCGGGTAATTAGTTTCACTTGAATGCAGTGTTCCATGTTTCCTCCCAAACTGTTCTCATGTTATTCTACACTGATGGCTGCTTTTCAGTAGTAGATAAAAAAATGTGTGCCCACTGTTTTGTGCTTTAGATAGAAAAGGGAGGGAATAAAACAGGAGTTATGAGCCGACATTCTCTAGAAAAAGACATGCCAGGATGCCTTATGCCAGCATTCCTCAGACAATCTCTTCTACTTCTTTTCTATATGCAGGGACACAAAGTAAATGCTCCAGCTCTACTGTCCTTCAGGGAAGGAGTCCAGTCCTTTTCAGCAGGGATATACCTCTCCAGTTTCATTTATCTTACCCTGACATGGAAGAGAAAGGTAAAAATCCAGAGACATGTCAAAAAGAGATGCACACTTTCCCACACCTCTTTCCTAGCAAAACTCTGTCTTACCACACCCACAATTTTCCATTACCAAATGCAAGTTAAAAGACAACTTCCTTTGCATGTTAAGAATGGGTTTGAGCAGAAATCCTACACAGGAATTCTATAATGCTGACAGAAGTAGGAACTTGAAATTTATAATGTGGAAAAATGTTATAGTAGCTTTATAATTTCTGAAATAGTTTTATGTAGGCATGGGAAGCAATTCAACAGAATAAATAGGATTTATTCACTAAGTCTATGTTTATAACTAATAAAGCATTATTAATCAAAGCCACTATTGTACAATTATAAACCAAACTCTGCAGTACACATTAGCAAGTACTTCTACAGACACTCAGGAACACAACGCCTATTTCTGTCATTGATCTCTACCAAATTTGAACTTTCTGATATGTACAGAGAGCACATTACTCTGGTTTACACCAGCTAGTCAAACGTGCATCCTCTCAGATCATGGAATTTCTAATCGCAGGGCTGCCCCTTACTAACCGACAAATCACTCCTTCCTAAACCCTGGCACACAAACCCCTATTCAAGCCAGTAAGGGTGCAAACAAGGTCACCTGATGCCAGGAACACACCATGGACTACATATGTTTTAAGTAATCACATGCAAAGAAAAAAGAAACTTCACTGTTCTCAGAGAAACAGAACATTCTGGCACACTCAGCCCAAATGAAAGGCAGCATGCTGAACGCTGCCTGTCCACAAACAGAACAAAAAGAGAAGAAACAGAAACATTCTGGTTTCTGGCAAGAACAGAGCAGTTATGTCCTTCCTCAATATCAAGGAATTATATAGCAGGTGGTCTTAAGAGTTGAAAGCTGCTAACACGTGTGCAAATGCCAGCCTGGGTCATCATTCCCGCAGCACTGAGGGGCTTCTCACGTCAGAGCTGATGGAAGCTGCTGTGTGATGGTTTTCAACTCCTTCAGGAGTTTCTGCCAGCTGCTGCAAGGCCTCTGTTACCCTCCCCCCACCACTTCCTTTTTTCAGTCTGTGAGCTGGTGCAGAAAATAACTTAATCTTATACTAGACATGAAACAGGGCCTAGCTGCATTAGCATTTCACATGTTAAGCTTTTATCTCTTTTAGATAAGGAAATCAGCATAAAACATGAGTTCACAGGCTCCTGAAACCTGTCATGCTGAAGCAGAGCTGTAAGGTACATAGGAGTCTACAAAATCCTTGGCCAAGGAAGCAGGAATGCCAAGACCCAGCTCTGTAATCCAAAGAGGTCAGGGCACGCAGCTAGGAGGGGAAGACCCACGACTGCTGTGTCTGCCTTCAGCTTTATTTCTTGTTTGTATCCAATTACTGTGTAACATAAAATATCTACTAAGTCAGGCTCCCTCCTGCATACCATTCTTCTGGCCCTATAACTCAACGCATTCTTGAAAACTATCCAGCTCTGGAGCAGGACAGGCAGTAGTGTAGCCCCCAAAATAACCTATAGTTTTGCCATTACGGCACTTCCCTAGGAATTAGAGCAATGGCTTTGACCTCAGAATTCAAGCGCATCATTTTGGGAAGTCCACCAACAGAACAGGGAGCTATGGTCCCTGAAAGACAAGAGAGGAAGCAATGACAGCACCCATCCATACCAAGTGACTGCTCCAGAGTTTCGTTTAATGACTTCAATTTCTGAGCTTAGGATGAAGTTTCTTCTCCTGTTTCACAGATTGGCCTGTTTAATTAATCCTCAAATGATGAAAAAGAGAGACGGATGTAAGCAGAACCAGCAATTGTGAGATCCATTTTCTTGTTTAAGCATAGAACACCTACAAACCACCCAGCATTATCAGCTTGCCCAAAAATCAAGCTCTCTGATGCACTCATAAATACATTGGATTTAGTAACATAAACCTATTCCACCACCATCAAAAGTCAGGTGTAAGAGACAAAGGGAAAAAAGAACAACAGAAAGATGAAAACTCCAAATTCAGAGACACTTTAGTTTTTGAAAACTAAAATTGATAAGAGAAGAATTTGTCTTGGAAAATTGTGGTTTCTCTTCTACTAGCAGCAAAAGACAGGCAGTATAGCCTAAATGAAATCAAGTACAGTTTTGTGGCATGGTACATACACAGTCATGTGATTCTATGCATCACTCTTTTCCAACCTGCAAACTGTAGAGACTCAAAAGCTTTCCCTTGGGATCAGCTCTTTGCTGACCCTGGGACTCAAAGCTACGTTCTACTCCACCATTTACTTTATTATTATACCTAGTCAAAAAAGAACATGCACAAAACAACCATATGTTTATTAATGCAAGAACACTGTGTATATGTTCAGTTCTTAGCTGTTAAGATGTCACATAAGAAGTGTTCCTTGAAGATAAGCCAGGCAATAACTTTCCAAAGAACTAAAACGTGGCTTTAATGACTTATGTTGGAAGCAAGGAAATATCAGATTCTCTCCCAGGAAGTAAAAAATACTATTTATTTAATTTATCAGCGGTTAAGCATGATTCTAATAGTTAAGCATGATTCTAATAGTATAATATACAAATAAAGATGAAACAAATTAAGCACCTTTACGCAAGGGAAGCATTTGGTTCTAGCCTCTCCCCTTGTAGTATCCTTTGGAAATCATTGATCCTATGTCTCCAAACAACAGTAATAAATGATCACTGTATATCTTTCTTTCTCAAGAGGAAGGGACCTCTTAGTGATTGATCCCAATATTAACAGATTCTCACAGTTAAAATGCCAAGACTGAGAAAATTGACTGCAGAAGAACTGGAAGCAAGTTACAACAACAACAACAAAAAAACTAGAAAATTCTTTGGTTTTAGCAGTGAAGTTCTACCATGTACAAGCAATACTTTTAAAACATCACTTTTAAACATCACTGCACGCATCACCAAAGGGCATAACTGTTTCAAAACCAATAATTAAAGCCACTACAAGGAGAAGTCCACCCTCACCCTCTAATAACCTTCTATAGTGATTTGGGAGAAAACAATTGTATTGCACCATAGACCAGGGAGAAAATACTCTACTTCAAAATGAATAAGCTCCTTGCATCCTCACTGGCTGGCTTGGAGATCCTTCCTCCCCTTTATCCTTCCCTCTCCCTCTCACCACCACTTCTCTCCCAGAGAGGCTCAACATAGCTTATGTGCAATAACATAAAGGTGTGAAGGAAATAGGAAAGGTCTGCCCACAAACTGAATGCCTCAGGAATTGTTCTATTCTGACCAGGCTCTTGATTTGTTTCCAAAAAGAGAAGGTGCAGAAGGGTTTCACTGAGGCATAGTTGCATTCCTCAGGAGAGGTCAGCATTTCCCCTGCAACTTAGACATTCTTATCAAGACAGTTCCTGAAGATATTCAGTGTAACGCAACTAAAAAGACAGCACATAAGTACATAAAAGAGAAGTACAAAGAACAAAGACACTATGGGGCCTAGTGATATTAAGATAAAGCTAACTAAAAGCAACTCAGGCCATGTTACTAATTCCAGTTCTCACTATAGATTTTCTACAAATAAGAGTTTTATCTTAGATTTTCTCAGATAAATCTGGGAGATTAGAAGGATTCCTGGTGTGTGCATTCTGATATAAGAGGAATCAAGGATGCAATCAATTGCTGTTATCATATTCAGCAACATTCAATGTGTCAGATACATTATTTTTAGAATAGTAGCAATTATGAAGAAAATGTGAAGGTCTGTCTACACTAGGCATTAAACCCAATCATCTAGAACCATATTTTCTTCCTTTATAGTTTATCCTCTTTCTTATCTACATTTCTGCCACCAGAAATTCATGTTTATAACTATGATTTCCTTCCTTCAGGAACTTGGGACAAGCATATTAGAAGCAGGTTTGAATGCAGCTGCTCATTTCATCAGAGTTAAGAGATCACATTACTCTTGTGCTCCTCTTTGCACTGACACCTTGCCAGGCAGTATACTGATTTAAAGACTGTATTACCAATATATAGTATTAAGTTCTCCACACGCTCAATCTTCCTGATTTTGCACAGCTTCTAACCCTGGCCTTCAATTTTCTTTCTTTCTTTCTCCTATTTTTTTTTTTTTTAATAACAGTGTTAGTGTTAGAGGAGTTCAGAAAAGTCTACCCTTTTTTTAAAGGCAGGACAAGGATCTTGTGAGGACAGCCACTGAAAATTTCATTAGCTAAGATAGCAGCTTTTGGCTATTACAGTCAAGATGAGATCTAGAGTTCCAGGAGTCTGAAGAGTGACTAAAAAAAAAGTATTGCTGAAATCCACCCAGGTATTTTTCTTTGAAATACATTTTCCAATACTTCTATCTGTGATAAATATCAGTACTTACAAATATGTACACCATAATAATAATAAATCATACCTACTCTTAAAACACATTTATAAGAAATGCACTGCCTAAGGCAAGCATTCAACTAGAAGAAAATATTAAGGGAATTAGCATCTAGTTTTATTTTAAGGCTAAATTTTACCCAGGTATTTAACAGCAGCTAAGTTTCAGTTCCACAACTGCATCAGCATTGCTCAGTTTTACACGTGGAAAACTAAAATACAGATGAGGAAGAAAAGTGGCAACATATTTAAGAGTTAAGTCATCCTAAAACATTCAGGCAATGAAGCAATGGCATTTTTAGCAATCTGAACTAAGATGATAGAATACCAAAAGGTAACCAGACAAAGGCTTTTTGGAATATTGTTAGGATCAAATCTCCTAAATTTTTATTGCAATTTTAGCTTCAGGAACTTGCGGTTTTAGAGCGAACCACAGTCAAATGTCTGCCTGGTGAGCACATGTGAATTGTCCCAAGCAGAGTGAGATGTCCTACTCAGAAGTGTCTGTGTAGTCGTAAGTACTGGCAGCACATGCAACATGAGGGGAAAAAAGAGGGAGTGAGAGGAGGGAAAAACCCACAAAATAAAACCAGATTTCTGCTTACTGCCCATGAGGTTGATTTTCTTTCTCCCAACCTGGTTTTGGAGAATGCTACACTCAGGGGGTGGGAGGAATAAATAAATCTCCTTGGAGACAAGGAGAATAGCTTTTTGGAAAGCACTGAAAGCTAGCCCCACTATGAATCTAAAATTGTGTCTATTCATGAGTGAACTAGGTTGAAAAGATACTTGCTCTCCTTTTCAGTCTCTTCAGCTTTTCAGCATAAGATAAAGAGCCCCACATAGGCAAGTCATTTCTGTTTGGACATGAACATTTTGTCCAGCACGCAATAATAGCCTACATTTGACTTTATTCTTCTGTGCAGAAGGCAGCTGGTACACTCCCATTTGGCAGTGTTTCATTCGGGAGAAAACAGCAGACTTCTGCCCTTGGGAAATTAAAAGCTAAATAGGAAGAGAAGCAGTGGCTTGAGCAAATGTCTTCATCTGTGACCATCCCTCAGCCTTCTGGAAAAGAGAAGAGCCAACACAAGAATGGGGAACGTTCAGCACTTACATACAATAGCTCATTTCAAAGCTTCCTTGCTGGAGTATCGATACTACAAAAGACTATTTTGCAAGGAGTAGTCTCCATTATATTTTCGCTGTTTGCATTACAGCAGAAAATAGAACTCTCATCCAAGATCAGAGCTTGACTAAGCGGCACAGATTCAAAATGTTTGTAGTCTAACTTGGTGAGCAACATATGGTAGAATCAGAATAGAGCACAGGGGGGAAGTGAGTTACCAGAGGTCAGAAATTAACTGGGAACTGTTTCTAATGTATTTTAATCACATCATATGATACCAATACTATTCCTTTAGCTCATCAATCCAGATTTGTTATATAAGCATTTTCTTAAAAACATTATACCTTCTTATGTTAAAGTGGTTCTATATGAAAGTGCTGGATGCAGTTTCCCCGAATTTTGGTAGAAGAGATATGGGGTTAGGGGTTGTAATGCTTTGCATCTTCAAACAGTGTTCTCTGAGCACAAAGCTCACTTTCTAGCTCACAATGTGGGACAAAGCCATTAGTCTTCAATATGCACGCATTACTGTATTTGTCCCAGTTTCAGAGGAAGGCATCTGGATGAGGTATGTTCTGCAAGAAAATTGAGTTCGCTACCTTAAAACACCATAAAAGTGCTCATCAGAATTACTGTTTGCTTATCCTAATAGAAAAATGTAATTCTTTCTGAAAATCAATAGGTGGCATGGAATCTTGTACATGCAAAATACCACACTAATCAACAAAGTAAAATCTACTTTTCCACATTCAGTTATTTGCCTTCTGTCAAGCTCTCCATGCAAGATGTCCTCAGTTTCTGCATTGTGATTCTTAAGTAGTCCTGTTCACGTTTGAAAATCTAGAAGATTATTTATAGTCTAATATTGACATTATATAGTTTAATTAGCCAATATCTTATTTGTAGAGTTGAAACATGCAAATGATTCAAATAAGAATTGTTCTTATCTCAATATACAATGGGCTAGCCCTTCTACGAGGTAGTATGCAAATTCCCATACACACAAAATTTCAGACATGTATCTCATTACTTTACAATGTGCAGCTTGCAAGAAACTCTACAGTTCATTTTTTCATAAAGTTCTCCTTTAAAACAGCTTGAAGAGTTTTTCAATTACATTTTTTCTGAGCTTAAATTTGCTTGAAAAAGCCTCTGTTATGCTAATTTAAACTTATAACAATTCTGAGGACAGAAGACCTAATGGACAAATAAAACAACCAATAAGCCAATCCAGCCTGTTAGTCCCAGCCAGGTCTATGCCAGGCAAACGTAACTAAGTGTCATACCAGAATGATTACTTTCACAGAACAGCATTTTTTCTCCTCAATGATTCTCCCCAGTGGTTCTTCAGAGAACCTTTTTTGTTCTTTATTCTTTGGTTAATGATCAACACTGAATTACACATCTGACAATTCACCACAATTACAGTTTTTAATCCACCGACCAAATTTCAAACAACTCTGACAACAAGGCAGTTTTGAAACTTCTATTGCATTACACTGCGTTTTCTCTCAGGGTATAACAGGAAGGCATGGAAAGTATTTCAGATGAGAGAGGGGCAGACAAGTCAACGATATCGCTGTTTGGTACCCTAAGAGGCACGATTAGGACAGAGGACATTTAAGTTTACTATAGTGGACTGGCAAATCAAATACAGAATTTGTGAGCTCTAGCGGTCACATGTAATGCAAGATATATTCGAACAACAATGGGTCATGTCCAAGTTTTTACGGCATTCTCTTGCTCAGGGTGTAAGCTGGCCCAGCAGTTAAGAAAATCTTGTTTTTTGCATCATACATAGACAGAAGCCAGGTGAGAATGCATCACTGCTGAAGACAATATATGTTATTACCATTTCATTGATCCTGTAATATCTTGGATTCCTTTTTGTTCACAAACTTGAGGAGTTATGTTTTCTTGTCTTCCTAAGAACACCAGGGTTCTGCTTGGCTTGTTTTAATGCTTACTTACAGTCTGTGGATTAAGTGATGGTCCGTCAGAATCCCCGTTTAACTATACTTTTGTTTCAAATGTTTAACTCAGCTGTTCACTCAAACTCTCATGTGGGAAAATTCAGGTACAAGGCTGAAGTTCAACTGAAATTTTTGAGTGCTGAGAAGCACAGGAACCACATGCTCTGATGGCTGTTTGTGTATGTCTGTATATAAGCCCATAAATTATGATGAAGTTTGGAATTCAAAAACCTTAGCATTGTATGGCTTCTTGGCTATGGTACTACATATATCAACTGATGTCTTGGTCCATGTTCCTCAGTACAGAATCATTCTGATACTTAGTTTCAAGTTATTCTGTAAGTTAACTAAATAAATTTTCATTTATTCACTACAGTCTATTGATATTTACAAACTGACAATACTATTTACCAAAGATATAGCTGTCAGCTGAACAAAATAAAAATCACATCAGCTGATGCTCAACAACTGCTAAAAGTACAAAAATTTAAGGTGCTATAAAATCAGAAATGCAAATATAATTGTAATTAGATATGCTATGGTAATTTAAGTATTTAACAGCATTAAGCTTTTAAATTCCATTTTCTAGATACAATGGGAAACATATAGCATATGGAATGAAAGGACAAAGTACAGTTTATTCCTCATTACTGACAATATGTGTTGCTTAACCAGGAGCTGAATTTTCAGTGAAATTCTGCAGGATGACCTGCACTTCAGGAAAGTTTACATTCAAACACTGGAAACTTACCCTATCCTTCCTACTTCACACTGATGGCAACACATGGCTGTCCCACATCTATGTTCTTGTGGCTTTGATTCATGCACTGCTAAGTGATTCTCCCTCCAACATTGTCCTAAGAATGTAAATATTTGTTCTGTCTGTATTCTGGTTTACAGACTTGGCCCATTATTGAATATGAAGGTTGTAATTCAATCATAGAAAGATCTGTTGCCATGCATAAACTGGGATTTTATATTTTATGACTTAGGCTTTGCAGAGCAGACGTCTTGCTACTCACCTCCCCCTCTCCTTGCCCATGACTGAATTATGGTTCTCTAATTGAAGGCTAGTATTATTCTATTTCTCTTCTTCTACTGAGAGGAAGACCAGAGCTATCATTCTGAATACACACCAAGCCACAGGAGCCTGGATGAGATACTTTAATGACAAGTCCTCCTACACAGCACATTTGCAGTCTTTCTGCTAATTAATTTGATTTCCTTTGTCTGGACTAACATAATAACAGTAAGTTATGCTCATTTAAAGGAGGATTGTTAGCCTTTCAGTTCCCTTCAAGTGAGAAAGAAAGAAGAGTCAATAGACTGGAATCTGTGGGAGACTGACTTTGTCCTTGACTACACAACTGCTTATGTTTCCCCTTGACCAACACTTTGTCTCCAGGAGAACCTGAGACAGTCCTCTCATCAGAGGAAAGACTATAATCAAAATCAGATATTGTTGGTATGTGCATGGCAAGGCAGTCACAGTTACACTGAAGGGTTCTGTCTGCTATGTACTGGAGTCAGCATCTTTCTTCCTGGCAAATCATTTGGCATTTACTGTTCACAGCTCCTGACATCCACAGAGGGCTGAACAAACATATAATTAAAAACATCCAAGCTGGTTTCTTTAGACTTCCTTCATAGAATGAAAGGAGATTCAGCAATGTGCCACTGGTCAAGTAAAACAGAAGCAAAAATAATATTGGGAGCTAAAGTAGCAACTCATTATTTGGAAAGAGAGATCTTTATTCAGCAGGCTTTACAATGATTGGAACTGTGAAGCTGAACAGATCTCAAAGCTGAGCTGTCAGTCAGATACAGGATTTGGGAAATGGAGTGATGCATGACAAACAGATGAATTTGGATATGAAAATTCAGTCTTAAATCAAGTGGACATACCCAGTTTTAATACCCATAAAGAAAAGTGTCAAGGACTCATATATCATCTGTGTATAAATGGAATGGAATGAATGCACACATATCTTAATCATGGCAGAAGAGATGCTCCCTATGGCAGAAGAATAAGAGAGGAAGCCTACAGAGAAAATCCCTAATCTCTTTTGCTCACAAACCCAGAGAAAAGAGCCAGAACTCCCCTTCTGTAGGCTGTTTCAGGATCATTTCTAACCTTTTAACCAGAGATGCATTTATCATTTTGCAGAATCAAATAGGGAAGGATTCCAACTTCTGGATCTACTGGCCTCAGCTATTTTTTTTGGTCAATAGACATTGAGGAATCTTTACATAAACAAGCAAAAGATGAAAAGCACGTAGATGCTCTTTCTTAACTCAAAGTGACCCTGTTTTTTACCAGTGTTTGGCCATAAGCCATTCCTACTGCTTCACAACTGTTAGGTTTGAATATTTTTCCATTACTTTTATCCTAGATCTAACTTAGACAGCACTTCCCTGAATCCAGAAGAGAGAGATGGCTCTCCTGCTCACCTATGATGACCTCCTATTACTGCATAGAAGGAAAAAGATAACACGACTCCATTCCACATCACCGCTTAATTTGAGAGTTGTTGAGCAAGACAGTTCAGTTGTTCATGGTTTTGCTTTGTTTGTCACTACAAAGCTGTCTTACTGCAAAGCACTTACTACAATCTAAATTAGTCATTTCGTGGTGGTCTAAGCATTTATGTATTTCTTGCTGAGGCAACAAGAGAGAGCAACCAGCTGAAGGGTCAGCATACTACTTATACTAGTTCTAATATCAGCACAAAACTGCACCACTCTATTAAATAGTCAGTTGGCTCAGCAACTGAATGCAGACTGCATCACTTGCCAAGATCCATTTTAGCTGATGAGACCAAATAAGACCATCCCTAGATAATTCTAAGGAAAATCTGCCTCTCCATAGCTCTGCTTTGGTGAGTAATTCACATAGTCGTAAGTGATTTAGTTCAAAGGTATACGCAACAATATCAGAATTGCTTTCTTAGTCATAAACACACCTTTTCCTACTTTCTCTTATGTTTTAATTAAACATAAGACTTACCAACAAAACTATGTGTAGTATCAGATTAAGAGGACTGGATTCACAAATGAAAGAAAAATATTTTATGATACAATGAAAACTAGGCATGTTTGTATGTTCATGTTATGCACAAACTGAAGAAAATGTCAAGTTCTGATCCCTGGTTTTCAGTTCTCATCAGCTGAACTGCTACATTCCTGCATCTTCCTTCTTTGCCTTTCAAAGGAAAGAAGTGGGAAAAAAAATGGTTTTAAGATACTTTTAATGTAAAATTATTAAATTTTCAAAAATGAAGAAGACATGTCACAGAAATAAAATGAAGCATCCTTTTTTGCCTCAGCAATGCTAAAACTCTAAGGAGTTATAGAATGGCTTGGATTGGAAGAGACCCTGAAGAACATCTAGCTCAAAGCCCCCTGCAATGGGCAGGATTGCCACTCACTAGATCAGGCTGTCCAGGGCTCTATCAAAGCTGGCTCTGAGCACCTCCAGGGATGTGCCATACATTACATGCTCCTTTTAAGTACTGGAAGGCTGCAGTAAATTCCTTAGGTTATTCTGTTTTCCAGGCTGAACAAAACCAGCTCCCTCATCCCTTCTTCATATGAAAGGTGCTCCAGCTCTCTGAGCAACTTTGTGCTTCTCCTCTGGACCCATTGCAACAGCTCCATGTTTTGCTTATGCTAGAGGCCCCAGGCCTGGATGTAATACTCCAGATGACACCACCACAAGGGCAGAGCAGAATCACTCTGATTCTCATGAAATGAACTATAATGCTCAGATGTTTTCAGCCTTAAGATGCTGATATCCTCTTTGTGAGTAAAAAAATAAAATAAAATAAAATAAAATAAAATAAAATAAAATAAAATAAAAATGCTGAAAGAACACTTTTGATCAACACTTTGAAAATCTTTCACTCCTACTACACAAAAAGGAAAAAAAGAAGCTTTCAACTCTGAGCAGTCAAATTACCTCACCTGTCTGAACAGTTGCTATCTCAGCACACAATGTTTTTCCTAAATGACCCTGAGAAGCTCCTAATTAGTTCAAAGACCAAGGAACATTAATTACCACTTGGCAAAACTCTGCTCATTAAAAACAAAGGATAGACGTGTGGGCTTTTTTTTCTTCCCACCCCATACTCCCCACTATCAAATTCTTGTTTAATAATGTGAATGACATAAAAGGCTACATGGCTACATGAGAACAAGTTTAGAACTTGGTATCTACGAGGGTGATGATTCCTGTTCATTATGACCCAAAAAGCAAATGGTGATGGTAAGTCAGTAGAGGTTGAACCTCCCCACCAATATTCTGTTACATTTTGTCGCAATGCGACAGCAGCAGCAGAACAGTCTGACAAAATGATGCCTGACATGAAAGTGCATATGAAGCAAAGATGTAAGACTGAATTCCTTCATGCAGAAAAAACTGCACCACTGACATTCACTGATGTTTGCTAAATATTCGTGAAAACCAAACAGTGGATGTGAGCACAGTGAGGTGTTGGTGCATTTTAGCAGCGGTGACAGCAACTTGCAAGATAAGTCATGCCACATAAAAAAATGACGAGTGTGTTGATCAGCTCATCCATGCAAATCAGCAGATTATGACCAGGGAACTGTGTGTGGAGCTGAATATAATCTTCACTAGAAACGATGGCGGCAATAGAAATATCACAAATGTTGTGCCAGGTGGGTCCCACAGATGCTCACACAGGAACAGAAAGAACACTGTATGTAAGTTTGTCAGGACACATTGAACCAATAAAAGGCTGGAGAGGACAGTTTTCTGGATCGCATCATTACTGGTGACGAAACATAGTGTCACCACTACAAGTTGGAGTCAAAACAGCAGACCCTAGAGTAGCCATGTGTGAATTTCCCATTGAAGAAAAAGTCCAAAACGCAGCCCTCATCAGGTAAGGTGATGAGCATTGTCTTTTAGGATAAGAAAGGAGTGATCCTGCTGGATTTCCTGCAATCCAGACAAACCGTCAACTCTGACCTCTACTCCACAACACTAAGCTGAATGCTCAAACTTCCAGAGTCAGACCACTGATGAAGACAACCTTTCTCTTGCCACACAATAACACCAGGCCCCACACCAGTTTGAACCTATCACGCTGACTATATAGTTTGAATTTGGTAACTTTTGACTTGCATGGGCAACATTTTCCTAGCAACACTGCTATCATAGCAGCTGTGAAAACAGTGGCTCACCTCCATTGGTGCACAGTTTTATGAGTGTGGCACTCAGATTCTTGTTCACTTTTTGTGAAAACGCATAGTTAATGGCAGTGACTATGTTGAAAAAGAGGGTCTTCTAGCTGCCAAATAGTGTTATCATGCTGTTTCTATATGTTATAGTTTCCACGAAAATAAATAGGAGGCATTACATTCAGAGCAACCTATGTATATATTTCTTAGAAGGCTTAAGTCAAGGACAATTAGCTTATCTAAATGGAAAAAAAAAAAAGTGATAATTCATCATACTGTATATTTTAGGCAAAACATTCAATGGTACTACGTAGCAGAACAGGAAAGACTGCAAGACAGGCACATCTGAGTTAACAGAAACAGACACAAGAAGGAAAGCTACTGTGCGAATTTACAGAATTAAGTACAGAAGAAAAAGACTTAATCTAGATACTGTGGTTTCAGCAACCTCCTCTCTATGACTATTCTCCACCCCATTCAGAAAAAAAAAAATAATATTTTTTTAAGGCAGCTTGCCAAATCCACGGTAAGTCATCTTAAAGCAATCAGAGATGAGATTTGGAGACACTTTAGAAATAGGTGACAGGGACATAACTGTCACTTGAATCAACACAAACAATACAGAATACTCTTGTTCCCACACCTACAAAGCCTCAGTTTTCATCCTGGACTACAGCATTGCACATATATCCATATACCAGTGCCTCCTTAGGGTGCACAGATGCACTGCCGGTTGCGTGGCAAAGCCATCTGTTATGATTCACACAGAAGGCAGACAAAGATTAGGTGCCACACAGAAGCTCCCTGGATATTGGGAGTATTTCACAAACACTGAGCCAATATCACTGAGTTGAATAGCATTAACTACTACTAGCCACTCAGATATTCAGCCAGAGGGGACACAGCTACTCACCTTTCCCATAAACAACTTCTCCATAAGATATTCCCCATTTATAAATGTAAACTCAGAATCTCAGTACCCACATGAACAGGAGGTAATACAATTCACATACCCCATGCAGCAAAAAATAATGTGGGGAAGAGCAGAGCACAAAGAGGCATTACCCATACTTTCCACTAAAGCAGGATTATTAGGTAGAGAATAAAAATAAAACTCCTGGACATAAAGGGATTTAAAACAAGAGACTGCACCACTATTTTTCTGTGATTAATCTGTGCGATGTGTGAGGTCTTGATTTTAGCTCCCTGAATTTTATCATCAACATATTAAAATATGCTTTTGAATCCAAATTAAAACAATCACACGTCTAAAGAAAGAAAACCTATGCCTTTCTCTTTTAATTCAACATTCTAATAAGAATAATGCAGAATGTAGGTTCAAATACATGTACCATTTACATACATACACATCGTGGAACAGCAGCGGAACTTTCAGGTAAAGTACCAGAGCAAAGAAAACCCTGTGTCTGACCTTGAGAAATAACCAAAACAGCAATTAATGTCAGCTGGATATATTTCAAACTGTAACCCGTGGCCCTCTGAGATAAACCTTAAGTCATCTCTTGCAGTCATCCCGCCCAGCTTGGCTGTAGTTTAATTAAGTTAAACTGTGAGCCGCAGTCCCTTTGCCCCGGGCCCCACCACCACCACCTCCCCTCCGCCCTCTCCTGCCCGCTACAAAAGTGTATGCGTGCACACAGTCCTCAGTTACTCAGTGCCAGCACTAACAACCAGGCAGCCACACAGTCAGCAAGATGAGCTGGCTGATCCAGCTGAATGCTATATTTTCTGTTTAGCCAACCGGCCTGCAAGATCAGTAGTACCACCGAGCCTCTGTGCCAGCGTGGGGCTGCTTTGCCCTGTTGGTCCCAGCCTACAGACAGACTGCCTTCATCCAGCCGCCACACCACACCCTGATACTGCTTCCTACTGGGGCCTGGGAATGCTGTCACCCAACTTACCTGTTTCAGGGTGGAGGAGGCTAATGTAACTGGGAGGGTGTGGCTGATAAAGGTGCTGCTGACTGATGGAATGGCATGCTTTTGCTTTCTGCATGGGATGCATGGTCTTTATGTACAAATGGCTCACTGTTAGGACTAGGGCCTGCACCACAGCAGTGAGAGGAAATAAAATAATAGCTATAGAATGTGAAGGTTATATCACTTCCTACACAGACTTCACAGAATCATAGAATGGCCCGGGTTGGAAGGGACTCAAGGATCATGTATCTCCAACACCCCCTGCCATATGCAGGGCCATCAACCTGCTCATTTAATGCTAGACCAGGCTGCCCAGGGCCCCATCCAACCTGGCCTTGAACACCTCCAGGGATGGGGCATCCACAACCTCTCTGGGCAGCCTGTTCCAGCACCTCACCACTCTCATAGTAAAGAACTTCCCCCTGATATCCAACTTAAATCTTCCCTCCCTTAACTTATAACCATTTCCCCTTGTCCTGCTATTACCCACCTTTTCAAGGAGTTGACTTCCCTCCTGTTTGTAGACTCCCTTTAGGTACTGAGAAGCTGCAATGAGGTCACCCTGCAGCATTCAGTTGCCTCACTGGAGATAACTTAGTACCATTCGAGATTCTGGAGGTGTTTGTATAGGCTGCTGAATCAGAGAGAGTCCCTATGACAGACGCACAGCCATCCACAGTGTCCACTCAAAGCCAGCTGAGAAAGCGAGGATATTCAAACAGGCACAGGGCTCAGTTGCTGAGGTAAGCAGCTCTCTGCCAGTTCATCATTCTGCTGTAAAGCAGAATTTTTTCAGTGTCTTAAATACTACAGCTTTTATTTAAAACTGTATTTCTAGAAGAGGTGTGCATCATTTATCTCACTTCCTCAATAGATACGGTATTCTTAAAAAAAGAATCTTCTGTCTTGAAAATAAGCTCCACAATTGTATGCAAAATTAAATGTTAAAGGTGAAAGAAGCAGCATAGAAGTCTAGTCCAGGTGCTGCATTCTACTTTCTTACCTTAGAGTATCTCGCTTTATAAGTTGAAAGGTTTCTTCCACCAAGACTCAAGGGTTTTAAATTTGAATGCACACACTTGCCCAACTTCCCTTCCAGAATAGAGTACTAGAGCCACAACAGAAGCTGTGGACTTGTTGTTGAATTCACATGGATTTTTGCCCTTGTTGGGCAAAGGTATAAGTTGTGCATGCCTATGATGTAGCAAGATACAGAATTATGATACTAATGCATGAACAAGGAAAACAAGGAGACGAGTTTTGCAGGAGCATTCATTCAGCAGAAGACTGAAACAGCATCTCACCAGCCAGCGTCTAAAATGAAGCTTTCAATGCTAAAGGGCATCAGACTATATTTCCCACCTAGTCAGAAGGTACGTATGCCACAGGCTATCCAAAGGGCATGGAACCTGCATATTAAGCTTCTCCCTTATTACAAACTAATGCCTTTTGATTCTCCAAAAATCCAGAGAATTTTGGGTACAACACAGGTTAATGTTTTCCCATTAAAAACAGTTGTAGGTAAGTAGAAATATATTTATACATACAAGGGCTAAGCTCTCATACAGGTATGAACACATAATTCTAGTAATTAGAACTCTGATTATGAGAGTACAGCTTTAAACTAACACATTATAAGTTAAGAAAACAATTAATACATTTCCTGTATCCAGATCCAAAAGGCTGTTAAAGGAACCAGCCATTAGAAGAAAAGTTTAATAGCATATCCTGAACAACAGCAAGACAAAAGCATCAGGGAACACACCCTATCCACTTGTAATTAAAACTGAGATGAAAATTTTGTCATGGCTGTATAAATCTGTGCTTCTGAACAGATGAGATTTAAATGGAAAAAGCCGTCTATCATCTCATATTTTTAGCTTTTATTTTTCATCAGCTGTCCCAAGCAGTATTTATTCCACTTAAACAAAGACTTAGTTTCTGTAGTTTACTGACAGTCTGCTGCAGTTTCCATATACACACACCAAACTGTATGTTGTTTCCACATGCACTGACGCCTCTCACAGTGGTGGTCTCACAATAACCAATGTGTTCCAACACGTCCCACATGAGGACAAGAGACTTCTCATCACATGGAAGCTTAAAAAAAATTCCAAAAGTAGAAGACAGCCTAATTTATATGCAAATCTTGGGGGGGGGGGAAGAGTCAAATCTATATCCACCAAATCTTGATAACTGTGTTCTGAAAACATAAAGAACAAAAGTCAAAGTTCTGGTTTTGGACTTGAAAATATGGCTCCACAAGTACACAGGTTACATACATAAAGTGATAGGTTATGTTCCAGTGATTCTATGATTCAGTAAAGCCATGAATATTTCTAGGGGCAGGGCAGGGAAGAGAACTTATATCATCTATATACATGGAAACTAAAACTTGATGTGGAAAGATTGCAAAAATTTGGGAACTTTAATACAAAGAAGCGAAGACCTTTCAAAGAAGTGCTGTTAGTGCTTCCCAAATGCACAGAACTGCAGAACAGAACAACCTTTCTTTACCTTTCATGCATAAAAACACTACAGTGCCAGCAAATAAGAGATATGTCCAAGTTTGTATACCTATCAGAATTAGATGAAATGAGTACTACCTAGCAGAATATGAGCCAGATGACATCTCAGAGTCACCTTAATTCCCTTTTAAGCAAGTAAATAAATAAATAAATAAAATACAGTTATTGTGGTCCAAGCAACCAATTTTTAATAGATTTTTGTCTAGTTTTCATTTATTTCTCTTTTCCAATCTTCCTAGCCTTTTTAGTTTCTTAGTAGCTATCACAAAAAACATTGTTTTTTTGCAGTACCCTTATACAAAGCTAGCCATATGTTTAATATATTAAAGTCCGCTAAGTGTGAAATTACCAAGTTTATAATGCAGATACTATCAGATATTTTCAGAATTCAATAATTGGTTTCTTTTATTGTAGGCAGAATATTTAACATTTTTTAATACGTCTCTGTTGTCAATAGAGGCCAAGATTCAAGACTCTGGAAAACATCTTGCTATTTAGAGGACATGTTGCCTAGATTATTTGTTGTGGAAGGATAATTTAATTTATAAAACATTATAAAATAAGTATTTAAAGCTTCATTATTTATAAAACACACAACACTTTCCCACAGAAGATGTTAACGTACTTCAGTGCATCCAGAGGAGCCAACAAGCTGGTAACAGGGCTGGAAGGCACTACCACTGAGGAAAGGCTGCAGACATTAGGATTGTCCAGCCTGGAGAAAAGAAAGCTGAGAGGTGACCTCATTGCTCTCTACAACTTCCTGACCAAGGGAAATTGTTCTCTTGTCTCCAGTAATCAATGAATAAGAAGGTGGTCAAACACTGGAAGAGGCATGCTAGAGAAGTGGCCATAATAGGCCATGTCTGCCAGTGTTCAGAGGCATTTGGAGGATAATACCCTTAATAATATACACTATATTTTGGTTACCTCTGAAGTAGTCAGCCAGATGAACTATGTAACCTTAGAAGATCTCTTCCAAATGAACTCTACTTATCTTTGTAGCCAGATTTCAAGACAGAAAAGTCAAACTGATTAACAATTAGGTGTGGATAGATGATACCACACCAACAGGACAACAGAAGTACCTAGCCAAACCTGGGGGCATGGCTGGGCAGTGCGATGGCACCATGGCAGCTTCTGGAATATTACCCACTGATCTCAATCCTGTGCTTTAAACAAGTCATGTTTGATGGTGACCTTTGCAGCTAACTGTTCCTTACTTAAAGCCTGAATGCTGTTGCTGTGTATGTCTAGCAGCAGTGGTTTGGGGGCCCTAGTTACCATTGCCCACCAATTAGGGCACAAGTAATTTGGCCAACATGCACAGTCTGCTGCAGGAATATGTGGTCTACAAGGCATAGGAAGCTTTTTCCCTAAGCCATTTGATATGTAATCCCTTTCAAGAGCACTTTTGCAACTCTTACCTGTTCTCAAATGTTGATGAGACAGGCATTAAATAATACATTGAAGCACACTGGTATCCAAACTCCAGACAGGGATATGGGCACAACCATCTTCTCAGAGATGCGAGACAAACACACAGAATTTTATACAGCCCAAAACATCTGTACTGTCCTAAGAGCAAACACCCAAATTCCTCTCTATTTGTAATACTCTTAATTAAAAGGTGTGGAATAGTTTGTCAACAGTTGTCATCATAAAGCTATAATATTTGCCCTATAATCACAGTAATACCACATGAAGATGTATCTAATGTTCAACCCTTCCTTTCCCACAAAACCCAACAATTAAATAAATCAAATTGTTCTCAGACAGAAACTAAACACACACTGGAATCACAGTGCAGTTTCCCATACGTTTAGAAATTTCATTTATTCATTTCAGCTAAAATTAGTCTACAAAGTAAAGGTAGCTCTTCAGTGTTTGCTGTGAGAGGAACTGCTCCTTTACCCAGATATGTTAGAGTATTTCTGAATACGTTAAAGTGGTAGGATGATATTGCATTATGAGGTTCCCTAAAAGCCAGAAAGATCATTCATATATGAACAACTTCCAACAAATAAAGCTGTTCTTTCCTAACTGTTGTTCAAATCTTCTAACTAGAGCTGCTTCTGCAAGGAAACAGTTGCTTTTGTACATTTTTACACCAGGGTTATAATATATTCTTATTACTTCAGGCAAAACAATGATCAAGTGGATATAGACATTAAGAATCTAAAAAGAAGCACATCTCTAATGGTGAAGGTATTGAGACAAAGGGAAAGTTTAATACGAGACAAAATTCTGATACAGATTAGTACGATATAGCATAAGTACTCTGCTAAGCTACAGAGTGTAAGATGAAAGGCTTCATGCAATAGTGCAGCATTTGCTACCAACAAGAAGACCCCACTATTTCTCTTCACTGTGTCAAATAATTCCAGGAATAAAAGAAAGGAAGAAAAAAGGGAGGATTATTTGAAAATATTTATCTACAAATTATTTCAAGAGTATTTATATGACAAATATTGACTTCATTAAAGTGGAAAAAAGTAATATTTTATTCCAATGGAGCCAATAATTTTTCTTCATGGGAATGTCAGTACAGAGACTTTCAGAGACTTCATGTTTACTATACACAGCCATTTAGATCAGTCAAGGAACTGCCTTCAGGTCATTCAAGAAAGAAATCACCATTAAAAATGCACTATCACTTTCAAGTAACAAACAGATGACTACAGAGAAATTGTTGTGATGGAAGACAGGTGAAATACCTATTTTATATATTTATTTATTATTTTATATATTTATATATTATATATTTAAATATTATATATTTTGTTTCAAACTCCCTGTTTAACATATATATAACATATATAAAACATACCTTATATATATTTATAATATTATAAATATATGTAAAATAAATATATATAATAAATATATACATATATCAAGTTTACCAGGGAGTAGTTTGAAACAATACATTCACAACATTTATGTTGTTGATATCTTCTGATCACAGTGCAAATTATTTTTCAGTTCTAGTCAGCATTAAATTTCTTCCTTTACTTTTCATATATTTGAAATTGTATTTCAATTAGTCAAACTTGATTTGTCTGAACAAGTGAAAAAAATTACAAGAGAAAACTCCACGAATGTCTTTTTTCTGCCTAGCGTAATATTCTAAATAAATCTAGCATAGTTAGCCCTAATCTAGGCTACAGTGCTCCTCACATATACAAGGGCACTGGTAGCTGAACAGGTTCTATAAACAAGAGCTAAAAAGTTACTCCACTAAAAGTGTTTGCAAGAATGAACTACTGGCCTTTTTTTAAACATGTGCAGGCTGGTAAAATTCTGGAAGTCCTATTAGATGAGCCAATGTTAACCTCAACTTTTCTGCATCTTGGTTTTGTGATTTAGATTTAGACATTCAAGAATGGTTCTGACTCTTATTACAATACTTTATAAGAATTTTGAGACTACAATAATTAAGTATCAACACTCCACAGCCAAATAGCTCCTAGTGTTATCTTATCTTTCTTAGTTACTGAGATCTAGTAAGAACTTAGTGGAAGACCATTCGGACTGAAGAAGAGGGAGAAAGAGCTGTAACACAAAAGAGGGAAAAAAATGTAGGGGCAAGGACCTCCTCCTACATACTCCGCCACCCGGTCTCCAAAGATATTCATGCTATTTTTCCTCTTGTTAGCTTTTTCAGACTCTCAAAGCATCACTCTACATGCTTATCACAAGCTCCACTTATTTTTTAAAAAATATACTCTGCACAAAAATATCATCAGCTCTACATTTTATCACTCATGAAGTTCAAGTGAATTCCATACAGTCATGTATCTGCACACTGGAGTTTTCTTTGGTCGACTCCTTTTCTCCTCCTCACACCAGTGCTGTAGAAGAACATGGAACCATGCATTCCTTCTGAGTGCAATTAAATTGTGCTAAAACAATCAACATTAACAACTAGCTTGCTGCCATCTCCCACCAATGTTGAGGTATGTTCCATGATGACCAATACCTGATTGACTATATAACTGATCACATATGGTACGACTGCCATGTTATCTAAAACACAAAAGTACAATCAGAATCACCCTATACCTCACTGTTTTCCACCACTGACTTCAACCAGATTAAGATCTTATCTATATGTTTACTTTGAAGACATTAGTCCTTAAGTCATTAGGATTAGTTTCGGCAACAGTGACAAACAGCAACCTATTTTTTGGAAGCTAATGGTAACTTTCCCACAATGTGTGCATTAATTGTAGGGTTCTTAACAGTTTGTTGTTTGGTACAGTTTCCTGGCTGGGAGGACCAAGTTCCTGCCAATTGGATGTTCCAGGCAAATAATAAGCAAAGAACTTCTGTTCCTATCTCTCCGTATACAACGCTAAGATGGTGTCAAAGAAGAATTCACTGTCATCTTGCTTTGTCTGCACAATTTCATACTGGACTACGTCCTTGTAAAATTAGAAGTTATACAGCAGTTTCTCATCTTGTATTGAAATCATGGTGTCCATGATCATCATTTGAAAAAGCCTCAAAATTACTTAGGAAAGCAGACTCTGAAAGGCTCACTGGCTTCAAACTGTGCATTCTGGCACTGCCACCTCAGACCATTCCCTACGTGAGGGCTTAAATGCAGGTTGGGGGAGGGGGTAAAATGTGTCTAGCTGTACTCTGGATCTGATTACATCTTCTTATAGCTCTGAGGATTTTATCACCTTTAGTTCCAGAGTGTAACTTAACCTGTGCATTCAACCCTCATAGTGATCCTCCCTAGCCTCCAGTTGCACCTTTTTCCTTGCAGAAAGAAAATCTCAGCACGTGCATCCAAAAATGGGAACATTAAGAAGTGTACTGGAGCATTTTTCAATCTATCATCTGTTTTTATTCCTCAACACTTGCTTTAGCTATCACTCTCCTGCTTTTCTGCAAGGCGAATCAAGCTCAGCATAATCTATCTTCACAGCTTCACACACAGAATGAGGACCCTGCAAAATTCTTAACCATCTTCATAAAGCTGAGCAGAGGTAAGCCTATGTATTCCAAGATACAGGATTAAGGTGAACTGCCCAACATTAAACACATATTCATGGCTCCACGTTCCCAAACTAGTAACTAGACATTGTTATTTGTAGAGCCATTTGACCTTCATAATAAGTCAGTCTTCTGCATACTGAGAATAGGTGGAAGGAAAGAAGGCAAAGGCTACTTTTATCCTTCACATATCTAAGCAGTGCCAGAGGTACCAGATACATTTAGATTCTTC
Organism: Lagopus muta; assembly: GCF_023343835.1. NCBI lineage: Eukaryota > Metazoa > Chordata > Aves > Galliformes > Phasianidae > Lagopus > Lagopus muta. The sequence continues at coordinate 74,205,206 of NC_064434.1, forward strand.
ATAAGTTACTCAGAGACTATGCTGAAATATCAAGAATAAAAGGAAAGGGCTCCTTTCTTTAATAACTTACGCATGTGTCGAAGTTTTATTACACATCAGAGACATGCAAGGTTTGCCTAACAAGCATATTTTGGATAAAGAGTAAGCTGATACGAAAAGGTGACCCAAGAGAGAGAGAGAGAGAGAGAGAGAGAGAGAGAGAGAGAGAGAGAGAGAGAGAGAGAGAGAGGTAATGTTGTAGTTACTTTTGATTCATGATTTTCTGAGTAGGGCAAATCCTAGGAGTAAAAGCAGTGAAAAGGAATGTGACTAAGTACTTAATATTTCTCTCCCCGTAAGCCCAGCATGTCCTGGAGAGAAAACCAACAACCAGGAGCAAGGAAAAGCTACAAACATACAACCTTCCACTTTGCAGACATCAATTATTGCTCTTTTAAGAGCAGAATCAAAAGCACACCCAAACTTGTCTTTTTTCATTTTCCCTTTCCCGTTTCTTCTACAAACCTCTAACTACATTCTACAAACCCCTAACATTACATTAGGGAAATACTGAATGCTGCAAGACAGTTTGGAAAGACACTACTGCCTCAGTGTACCATGAAGATGACTAAATAGTGAGAAAGCAAATCATGCCTCAAAGTCAATAGCAAATACGTAATTTTATCTGTCAAGAATTAACATGCAATGAATAGTTGCAAAGTTTACTCTGTAGAATCTGTTAGCAGTTAGATGTGATTTCCCTCACATATGCTAACCAAGGAAGCCTGCAGAGGAGTAGATCCCATTAGACTCCTTTATTAAGAGCCTTAACAACAGCAAGTAGTATGTATAAACTCCTAGAAAAGGATTATATCCTAAGAGATTGTTAGCTTACAGCTGGACATCTTACAGTAAAGACACAATTTGCAAGTATTTATCAGTATACTGGTTCATTTTCCATGAAGAATATTTGAAATGACCATTGAATAAGTGAGAGGGGAATAGTTTGTAATGCATTAAAAAAAAAAAAAAACCAAAGGTTATTCTAAAAAAATCACAGATTGGAGGAAAAAAAAACAACCAATGCCCATTTAGAGGCCATGAACAATTTTAGCTTATGGTTAAAGCTGGCAGACCACTGAAAAGCTCACCTTGCTTTTTCACTTCTGTCATTATTTGCATTTTTCTTTTTTACCTGTTATCCAAAGGCATGTTTGAATTTTTTTCTTGAACATATTGTCAAATACACAAATATGCTTCTATTTTCTGGTATAATATCTGTCCTTAGCACTCTGTAAAAAGAGCTTACGATGTTTTAAAAGTTCTTTTTCATTAAGTGAAATTAAGAATCTTGATGAAATATGCAAGCTATGGCTGTATATCCTGAAAACTATGCTGAAAGTATACGTCCCTTAAATTTTCCCATCTCTTTGAATAAATAGATCCTCTGAGGTTTCCCAGAGTAGATATATTTTGGATTACTTGGGCTATCCAAAGAATGTTTTTGCTGCTCTGTGCCATTAGAGCTGGAAGTGCATTTATCTTGCTATAAATAAGGTGACTCTTAAAGAATGAAGTTCAGAAGTGTTAATTTCAACTCTTTAGCGAAGACATCTTAGATAGGTTAACTCCACATCTCAAACTAGTCTACTTTCACTCAAATTTGAAATGAATTCTGACCCTTATAACATATGCAAGTTTGAAAAAAAAAAAAAAAAAAGTAGGAAAACTGGTAAAATAACAGAATGATTATATAATGAGCTTTGTTATAAAAGCTAAGTGTTTACAGTGTTTCCAATTTTATGTGATGCCAACTGAAAGCTGTACCTAAAATCACAGAAAAAGATTAACTTAACTGTTTCAAAACAATCCGTGTATGGAATCGCTATGTTCATCAGAAGCAAATCCACTCCATCTTATCACGTACATGTCTAGGGTTAGATATGCTCTTTAAAAAACTAAAAGTGCAAAGAGAAAAATGCAATGGCAATTAACTGTAGTTTCATACTTTGACTACAGTTATATATATATATATATATATATATATATATATATATATATATATATATATTACAGACACTAGTGTAAACAATATACAAAACATGGATGTTCAAGTATGGAAATACTAAATAATGAAGATAACAAAGCAATACATAATGGGTGGTTCTTCCCTCTAAATAGGCACAGTTATCAGTGACTTTTTGAAGTACAGAAGTATTTCTGAATTATACTGAAGCAATGCACCATCCAACTCCTTAGAACAGAAATTAATTTATAATTCTGTGGGTACAAATTTACATTAGAACTTACATCCTTAAAGGCTCTGCAGTAAAGCAAGCCTCTTTTTTGTTGTTTTTTTGGCATCTAAAGATGTGAACATGGCAACATGTTTTATGTATTATTTGTATTTGTGTTCATATACATATGAGAGTTGCTCCAAAAGTAATGCTTCCTAATTTATTATCAGAGGCAGATGGTGGTGGTATCGCAGTAGAGGCTGAAGCTTCCCACCAATATTCCATTACATGCCATCTGACATGAAAGTGCATATGAAACGTAAGAGTGTCACTGAACTCCTCCATGTGGAAAAAATCTCACCCACTGATATTCACTGACACTTGCTGAATATTTATGGAGACCAAAGAGGGGATGTGAGCACAGTGAGGTGGTGGGCGGTGTGTTTCAGTAGTGACAACAGCAATGTGAAAGACAAGCCACATTCCAGAGGCTGTAAACAACTGTCACACCAAAAATGAAGAGTATCTCAATCAGTTCATCAGGGTAAACCAGCAGATTATAACAAGGGAACTGTGGACAGAGCTGAATATCAGCTTAAATACACTGGAAACAATGGTGGGAAGGTTGGAATATCACAAAATTTGCATCAAGTTAGTCCCATGATTGTTTACACAGGAACAAAATGAACATTGTATGTTAAGTTTGTCAGGATCTATTGATCCAAAACGAGACTGAAGGTGATAGTTTCTTGGACACAGCATCTTTCTCTTGCAACAAAATAATCCCAGGCCCCATATTAACTTGAAGACCATGGTTATCTGGACTGTTCTAACATACCTGCCTATATTCTGGATTTGGCACCTTTTGTTTTCCATCCATTCAAGCTGATGAAAAATGGTATGCATGAGCAACATCTTCCTAGCAACAATGCCATCACAGCAGCTGTGAAACTGGTTCACCTCTGCTGGTGCAGACTTTTACAAGTGCAGCATACAGGCTATCGCTGGTGAAAATGCATAGCTAATGGTGGTGACTATGTTGAAAAAGAGTGTTTTGTAGCTGAGAATTTGCTCAATCAGTGTTACTGTGCTCTATCTGTTGTAGTTTCAATGCAAATAAATAGGAGGCACTACTTTCAGAGCAACCTATGCATATCACACAGTAATAAGCAGTATGTAATAGAAGCATCCTAGTCCTTTTTTTTATATATATGTATCTTGACAATTACTGTAACAGTTTTTACAACCTGTAAAGTGTAAAGTGACCCATAAAACTCTATTCAAGGCAATGACAGCATTACTCTTTATTATTCAGAAAATCTGGAAACACTGAGCTGCATCTGCATTAGCATAATTAAAGATCTTCCTTATTTACCAACTGAACCATACTCTACGAACTAGACTACTAATGCCACCCAGCCACACAAAGTTTCTGCACTTATTGACAATGTCAGTGAGAGGACAGAAAGTGTTCTAAACACTCATGCCAGCCTTTTCAGTACAGTTTATAAGCTACTTTCATATAGATTTTAAGTGTACTGTTTTTGCATACTGTGCTAGGTGTCATGAAGTCTGTAATAGAACTAAGACACAACCAAGTACTTATGAGTAGAGCCAAGGAGGGAATGACCCTTTCAAGACAAGTTTAGACTCATGCCCAGATAAACTGACATCACAGGATTAGCCATAAGCATCATAACAAGAAAGCAATGCTCCCTGGACCATTTATGCTTTTAAGAGGCTATTAGGTGTTGCCAACTCAGAAAATTCAGTCACAGTGAAAGAAAAAGTCCATCACCAGAAGATTTGGGAAAGGCTTACTATTAGCCAGAAGACAGTACTTATTTAAAAGCAAAATTGAGGTGTGACTCTCACCCTGAGTGTGAGAGTGAATTTCAATGACATAAATGCGAAATGGTAAAATAAGCCAGTTTTCAAATGTAGTCAGCACTCGGGGGGGGGGGGGGGGGAGGGGGGATCTCATTTGGGGCACTTCCATAACAAAAATGTCATATACTGCAGTTCATTTTTACTGAGAAACTAAGCATCTCTTTAACTAGTACAAATCCATCCATTCATATCCCAATATGAAAATAAAAAAGTATCTTTAAGGCATTTTTTTGTGCTATCCTGTAAGCAGAAAAGAAAAAGACATGATAAATGCAATGAAAAATATATCTCAATATTCTCAACAAATAAAACTAAAATTCAGTCTGGAGGGAATATAAAAGTGCTGCATTAGCACTGCAAGAACACTATTTTACACATTCAGAAAAGGAAACACCTTAAGTCAATCATGTTTGATTGCTACTGTACAGTTATTTGTGAGTAAATAAACCTTGCAAGGGAGTGGGGAGATGAACTGGCAACTTGCTGCAGCTTTGAGTTACAAGTTGTATACAATGGAGCAAACTGCAAGCAGTCCTGTTATAGCCTATCAATGTGGATGAAGCTAAGCAGAAGACCTCAAATAGGCAATGTTGTATTTGAACAATGATAAAACAAGATTGAGATTTCTTCAGCCTTCAGGCAAAGTTGCCCAGGACAGATCAAAAGAACTGTCCCCCACAGTCTGAAGCATAAACTGCCAGCAGAGTAAGGCAGACAATGTTATCTTCCTGAGACAGGAAAACTTTGTTTACAGACTTCTCAGCCATAGCTTGCAGTGCATAGAATCACAGTGGGTTAGGCTGGACAGGACATTAAAGACCACCAGCCTTCCTGCCTCATTAAGTTCTTCTTCCAGTCTATATTTGTACCTGGGATAGCCTTGACACAAGTGCAGCACTTTGTACATGGCCTTGTTAAACCTTGTTAGATTCTTCTCTGCCTACTTTTCAAGTGTGTTCACCTCCCTCTGGATTACATTCCTCCCTCTGATTCTATCAACTGAACCACTCAGCTTGGTATCACCACCACTCTTGCTACCTATGTCATTGATAAAGATGTTGAAGAGCTCTGGTCCCAAGACAGACCCCTAGGGAATACCACTTGGTCCAGCCTCCACCTAGACACAGAGCTAATGACTATAACCCTCTAGCTAAAACCATCCAACCAATTCTTTACCCACCTAACAGTCCTTCAAATCCATTTACATCCAATTTAGAGATAAGGATGCGCTGCAGGGCTGCAGGATCACGTCAAAGCACAAGTCCAAGCAAACAACATCAGTGGCCCTTCACTTGTCCACTGATGTTGTCACTCCATCATAGAAGGCCACCAGACTAGTCAGGTATGATCTGCCCTTAGTGAAGCTGTACTGGCTATCTCAGATCATCTCCACATCTCACAGATGTCTTAACATCTCTTCCAGGAGGATCAGCTCCATGATCTTCCCAGGCACAGAGGTGAGGCTCACTGTCCTGTAGTTCCCCAGGTCTTCCTTTCTACTCTTGTTGAATATGGAAATGATGTTTCCCTTTTTCCAGTCACCAGGTACTTTACTTGACAGCCATGATTTTTCATAGAGCAGCTTAGTTCTGCTGTCAGAATGGAGCAGCTAAAAGCAAGTGGAAAATGCCTGTTGTTGGCTCTTTCAGAGGTTCTCCAACACTCTGGACTGTGTCACGGCCATCATTACTACAGGCAGGTATGGATCATGGAAGAAATAGTAATTCCACATATCTTTATAGATAATTTTGGATGAGAAAGAAAGGAACATGGGAGAAATGAAATTATTCCCCCTTAGCACAAATGTGCTGAGCAGAATAAGAAAGATTTCTTCAGTTTTGAATATCTGGGAGCAGATTAGCTGCTCACAGTACTCACTATATGAATGGGAGAAATGGGTATTTGTCAGTAACATAATGGATAGTGTACAAACCCAAAAAATTCATATAAAAAAAAAAACAAAAATTGTTTTTCAGACTCTTTCCTAATAAATTTTAAAGAGTAGATTAGAAATAATAAGCTAATTACCATAAGTGTCTATTTATTGAACAGTTTTATTACCATACACAGCATGAACAGCTCACAGCAGCAGCTTCCGAAACCAACAGTGAATCCATTCTGCATTTCCTACACATTCTCTGTGCTTGTCAGGAATAGTCCACAGGCTTTTCTAGGTTTTCAGAAGTATAACGTAAGTAGTTGCCCACTTTTGCAAGATACCTGTCACTGGTGATTACAATATTTACTATGGTAGCTTGTGCATCATTATCTCTACTGCATATTTCCCTCCAGTCTTGATATTTCCTAAAAAATTCTCTGTATGTCACTCATAGCAAAAAGTACTTCATTCTGTTTTACTGATACACAGCATTTATGTATCTTTCCGTGTAAAAAAGCAGATATCTAATGACCTCTCAACATGTATTTAGGAGTGAAAATTCATCCCTGAGGCCCTTTCTTTCTCCTGAGCTCAGTCTCCAGTTCAAACATTGGCCAAGACACAAATAAACAAACATGAGTAAATATGAGACTGGACTGCCATTGCTCCCCAGCAGTAGAGCCTGCCAGCACCAGATATGGATCCAGAGGTACTGCTGGGTTTGCCTCTTCCAGAATAAATTTTCCAAGGAGCTACACCCTCGTCTAGCTTTTTCAGATTTTGAAAATCACTGTTTATGACTGTGGCTACAATAGTTGACCTAACCAGAAGTGCTAGGACTCAAACCACAGACTTTGGAAAGCAATGGGATCCATACGCTATAGACTCCGCATTTTGAGAGTCTATGGTATGAAAGGTCCAGTGCTAAGCCACACAAATGGCCATGCCAGGATACTTTTTCAGATTCTGCAAGTCACATCCATATTGATAAGCCTTTCTAAGTCTGGTGTAGTCTTAAATGGACAATAAATCTGTTTGTTGGATAAAGTCTATATAAATAGTGATAAATGTCCTAATACTACTGGGCAGACTCTTCCTGCAAGTACAGCGGGTGTTTATCAATTTCCCGCTGAGCTAGGGTTGACTTTCAAATTTCCTCTAATCCTATTATAGTAAACATAGTACAGCTCTCTGGCAAACAAGAGAAACATTCTTCATGTAATATCATATCCTTCTTTGAAAGAAACCTTAGAGATGTCCAGAAAAGAACAAGGCTCAACTTGGAATGACACAACAATCCTGTTTCCAAAAAAGCTTAAGTTTTATAAAATATTAGATTTTAACATTTAAAAAAAAAAAGTACTTTTTTTTATAAATAGAAAATTGGCAATTTCTGATAGTTACTCAATCTTATGTTTGCAAATATCATACTTTAAAGTCAGTTATCTGAAATAAAAATGTTTTTTGGAAGCTGCATACCTGAGTTGAACAATAAGTCAACTGGCATTTTGGTGCTAGAATTCAGAAAAAAAATAAACTCCAGCTTGTGAAGGTGCTTTTTCAATACTTCATCAAGAAGAAAGAACATCAAGTGCAGAGAAGTTTAAAAAAATGCGAATAAAGAAAAACAAATGGGATTTGTTACAGTACAATTTGTATTTAAAGTTCCTTCTCATTTTGAAGGAATTTATGGTAGACAAAGGTGAGATCTGTCTTGCAGCTATTAAAAAAAAAAAAAAAAAAAAAAAAAAAAAAGTAAAGAAATAGAAGAAGAGAGAGAAAAAGAGAGAGAAAGAAAAACTAGATTGAGCTGTTGAATTTATTCTTGTAAGAGACAGAAGGGACTTTGGAAACCTCAGTGAGAGCTAGAGTAAATGACAAAAACTAGCTCAATTTCCAACTGCGCACATTTTTCTCAGTTAGTTCAGGGACCCTACAGAAAAAGTGACACATAAAAAAACAGCACGTGTGATTTTCTTTTTTTTTTTTTGTGAATTTGAATGTAACTATACATTTTCTTAAAAACTGGTTTATGTTACATTGAATCCTCAGTTTCAGATAACCTTAACAAGACACAATTTTGGGCTATGACTTTACTTAAGGATCAGCTTCAGTAAGGAATGGGAAAGCAGAAGAAAGAAATCAACAGTCTTGCCCTGAGTATACACGATCTAAGATACTTATAGATTGTAAATATTTGTGTTTAAGAACACCTGGGCAAAAGTTATTTTCACTGAATTATCAGGAAAAGTTTCCATGGGATACATTAATGAAGAATATAGACCAAAATCAACAATTATGCTCAGTATAAATCCATTGTATCCGCTAATCTGAAAGGTGTCAGCCAGAGAACAAATTAAATTAAAATACGACAGATAGCAATCTCTCTCTTTACAGGAGACTTTACTGGATGAATCCATTAAGTCATGCAATAGTAACAGAGTATGTTCATGTATTTCCCATCTTCACTGCCTGTCAACCTCCTCTTGTTCCTAGGAAAGGACACTGAGCTCCAAATAATAATGCTGTCAGAACAGAAACTGACAAACGATAGATGGATCATAACAAAAAACATGCCTAGAGCAAGGAAGTCTGACATCTGAGAACTGGGATGTTTTCATTTTGGGTAGAAGCTCTGACCCACTATTTACACCCCTGTCCCAATCTCTCCCACATCTCTTTAAATGACTACTTTTCAGATGTTATCTGCATGGAGACTAGCCAGATTTATGGGCAGGATCCTACTCAACTCTACGCCAAACTAGTTTTTGGCCTCACTGGAAATAGGATTATGTCTGAGACTTGGAAGAGGAAAAAAAAGAAAACTTCTTTCTTGCCAGAAATGGTCATGCAGAATTTTTACAATGCTGTTTATTTTTTTGTTAGCACTACTGTAGAATATCAGGATATTCAGTGCTAGCATAATAGCACTTAAACAGACTGGTAGAATAGACTACACATGGCTGTAGTCCATAGTGAAACTGCATGCAAATGAAGAAAGGCAACCAGTTCACTTGTAGCCCCAGCACGGTGCAGTTTTCCAGTTCTAACAAGTGTTTGAACAAGGTAAGGTCAATAACGCATTCTGTATGAGTTGTGCAAATGTTGTTTCCAACTCTAAAGAGGAGTTAAAAATTTAGGAAATTTCTAAGATTTATTACTGTTAAATACACAGTCTGATGTTATATTTGTGCACTGCCCATCACACTCAATAAAAACAGTTTCCAAAATGAAATTTGGAGGGTAAATGCTGTATTTTCCTTTGCCAGCGTACTTTTCTTCTCCCACTTACTTAACACAAAATAGGCAGAAATAAAATCTTTATAAGACTTTCTGTATTCGAATGTATCACCACTTTAATTTCCTCCTAGTTTTTTCAAATACTCACTTCCATGACTTTAAAACTGTCCAAAATGAGAAAATTTTACCTTTTTGTTTCTATAAAGACTCTTATAGTAAAGATGGTAGCATGCGTATTTCTATACATAATATACATTTACAATATAATTCCGTATGTCAGTTTAGCCTCTAAAAATCTGACCCTTATGACTAACCTGAAGTATTCTGCTATAGTTATTACATACATTATAGAGAAAGAAAGAAAAAAAAGAATAAAAGTATAAAAAAAAAAGTTGTACACAGAGCTGTACCCAGAATGGAAAATGAATGTGAAAAATAGATGCTGTGAGGTATCTTTTTGACGAAGACAGGTGACAGGTAAGACTACCATGGTTGTACCACACTGGATATTGAAAAATAGATTGCCCCATGTTGTAAAGATCTGGAGCAAGACACATTTTTGTGGTCTGTTTCCCTTTCTGAAGCAGGCATCAAAAATCTTCTTGAAACAAACAAACAAACGGTAATAAAAGGCTTAGTGCACCAAGAACGAGAAATACCATGTTTTCAAAGTGGCATACCCATAACCTAGGCAACTCATCTTAAAGTCTATCTGTGCTTCATCCCACAAAGCAGCTGTGTATAAGAATAAAGTTAGGAGTAGACAACGTCTAGTAATACAGTCATCAAGAAAGGAAAAAAACAAATCTTGTTTTTGAAATCATTTTGAATAGAACAACGTTTTTTGCTTTTGAAAGTGCTTTTTGAGCAGTCACAGCAATATAGAACTAGGTGGGCATATACAGCATTCATACTATCCACATACAACCCTGCAAACTACGTTATGAACTCTGTGAACACAGTAAGCGTGAAACTAAAGTGTGAATAAGACTGATTTTTGCAGCAGTGACAATGATCTTACAACCCACTGAAAGGAACTGCTTTAGCATGAGAGGCTGGACTCTATGATCCCCAGAGGTCCCTTCCAACCCCCATGGTTCTGTGATTCTGCTACTGACCAGAAATTATCTGAGCCCCTAATAGTTCCAGTAATGTATTTTCTAGCCAGAAATGCTTTCATGCAAAAGATAACGGTAATGGTTTATTATTTTTTAAAAAACATCTTTTTTTTTCTTATTTAAAATAATTTTCACAAAAGCAGCAAGCTAAGGGGGTACAAGAAAGTGCAAGCAGTCAGCCAAATCACCGACCAGAGAAATGTTTTCAGCTTTAAAGTGAGAAATGCACACAAAAATGTTTTAGAGCTTTTTAACCAGCATCTGTTTCTAAAACTCTATCCGGGCAGCTCGCACTCTCACCTGCCTAGGCTGCAGGCATTGCCCCTTCCATAGAGTGTGCTCCTGGGGTGCTATGGGAAGCACAGTCAGCCGGCACACTGCACCCATGGAATGCAGAGCAGCAGCGCTACGCGACAGTTTTCAAGTTTCGGGCCAATATTTTTCACCACTCCCAGATGACACGAGGAACATAAACACAGCCTTGCGAACCATCACACACACCGCGGCTACAGCCAACGCGGGCAAACAAGCACAGTGGGGCACTGGTTGTCCTTTTTTAAGCACAACGGCTGTGTTCGCATTCAGCAGGCAAGCTCAAGCCTGCGTTATCCAAAGTTCTCACTCTAAAAGTAGTCTGCAATCGCATACCAGACTGTTACAAAACAAAACCAAACCAAAACACCTCTCCGTCTGTGGAGATCTCAGTGAGTACAAGCACAACCAGGGGTACAAGCTGGCTGCAGGGCCATGATCTCCTGGGCCAGAGCAGCCCCTCAATAACACTTCTGCAGCAGTGGTGCGAAGATCAGGGAACAGTCAAGGCCCTGGAAGTACTGCCTGCCTCAAACTGGGCTGTGCACCAGCACTGCATGCTGCAAATCAAATGCGTCTATGTTAGCAACAGATCGGCCCAACAGGAACACATGGAATACAAGTGTGGGAAACTTTGTACCAATGCTAAATGCATTTTGTAGGGTTTTACTTCAGGCTAGCACTGGTCTAGTCCCACAGACGGAATTTCCAACAATGACTCAAGACTCTAGCACATCCTCCAGTTTAGATTCATCCTAAAGGAATCCAGCTGGCCCACCATGAGGTATATGGAGATGGACAGTAAGTGGGAACAACTGGGAGACTGGCGTCAAAGAGCCCTCCTGATAGGAACCACAATCCTAATATAAATGCACAGCCACGCCTATCAGCATCTGGGAGAGTGAAGGGAAAGAACTCAGTGTGCAGCGCTTGAGAGGCTCTTCGGGTGTCAGGAAATCTGCACAGTGACTTCAGCAACTCAGCTTGACTGCCCTACATGCAGCGCCGCTAAATTTACATTGAAACCGTTCTAATGCAAGCATCCAATCATGGTACATTGGGATTTGTCTTCTACCACGATTATCAAGAAAATCGCAGCAGGACAAAGCTATTTGCTACCAAAGGGATTGATCTGCATATCCTTGATTTACACTCACATAAGCATTGACAAACGATGACCAAAAACCATCAATTTCCAAAGGACAGGGTATACCTGCATAGTTCAACTGGCAATTCAGACTGTTTTTTGCCATCACCTGATACTATGGAAAGAAACAAAATTCCCCTCAGATTAATTCTTCACCTTCCCATGCCTTTGTTCTATTCCACACTGTAGGAGTGTCTCGTGAAAGCACAGTCTATTCAAGAGACAAACAAAAAGCAAATAGATCAGCTAGACCAGCCGCTCAACATCCAGAGATAGAGGCGTTCATTTTGGTGCCACCCTTTCAGAGCCCCTCTGATGCTGCTCACTGGCCTTATACCACTCCTGGTCCTGCTCAGATACTGAGCAACCCTCACTGCTATGGGCACGCTTCCTTCAGGCACAGAGCTCTGTGTGTGCACAGGAGGTGCAAAAAGCAAAATGCCACAGCCAGACTGTCTTTCCTTCCACAACACATTGAGCAAATAGGTCCATCCTCTGCAGCTTTATAGTGATCACACACAGCTCTTCAGAACTTAGGACTTCACTTCTTGGATGATGGCAGTGCGTTGCAGACTGTGCGACAAAACTGAGGAAAGGTGCTTTGCTCAGAGCCTGCACACCAAGACAGAACACTGATTCTTGGCAGAAACCAGACTGCCTCTATTACATTATTTTGTCAAGGCTCTGTTTTCTAATCCTAGAATATTAACGTTCCTCCTTAGCATTTGGAAAGGCCAGCCTGAAAGTTATGCACCAAAGTTACCAAGTGAAGCATCTGCATAAGAAAAATCTCTCAGGCACGTATTTCAGGTGACACACATTTCTTGGAGTTTACACAACAGATTTATCTCCTGACAGCAGTGTCTGCATTGCATCAGTGCTGGTGGGCAGCAAGGACTCTGTGCTCACGCTCGTTTCTCTCTGCTTTAGCACTAAGCAGCCCAGAAGCAGCCTCAGCACCGGCATGACCCAGGCAGGCAACTCCTGCACCTGTTACCTGGGGACTCCTGCAGGATTTTGAACTGGGGTTGTCCTTGGGGAGCGTCTGCCTCAGTCACTGCTAAGACCGATGCCCACCTGATGGCACTCATTGGGCTCTCATCCAATTCATTTCGCCTCTTTTGTAAAAGGAGAGGTTAAACTTGTTATGGGCTGTTAATTTCATCCTCAAAAACTCCACCAAAGTTATATAATCCCTTTCACAATAGTGTGCTAAAAATAAGAGTCGTTCAGCCAAATGCCAGTGCAATTTTTTTATGGGACCTGTGACTCCAATTCTGCAAGAGCGCTTATTTCCTTAGCTCTTGCAGAAAGTCAAGCATGGTATGACGATAATCATCATCTGCAGGATAAGAAAGTGGCTCCCATGTATTTTCACCCTCCCGTGTATTTTCAACTCCTGACTTAAAGCAGTGCTGGATCAGATCCCTCGGAGGGAGGGGGGGGGGGGGGGGGCGGTTCATAACTGCAAACCATCATTAACCCAAAGCAAAGAAAGAAAGGTACAAAGGGGCACAGCTCTCACGCACGCACGCGCTGCCATACTCCCGGCCCGGGGGGCTCCGGCCCTGCAGGTACCTGGGGCAGCCAAGGGAGCCGCCTCTAGGGTTGCTGTGCGCGGAGCCGCCCCGCGGGCGGGCAGCTCCCTCCGGGACGCGGCGCTGCCGACGCCGCCGCCGCCGCGCGGAGACGCGCTGTCAGCTCTCGGGGCCCTGCGCCCTGCCCTACAGCCGGCACAGGGAGAGAAGGGAAGGAGGAAAGCGAGCGGCCGCCACCGGTCACCCCGTACCTGCGGTGAGGCGAGGAAGGGTCCGCAGCGCGCTCCGTCCTGCCGGCTATAGGTCCAAAGGCGGGGTGGAGCGGGGTCGCGGTCCTCGCCCGCTGGCGGTGGTGCGAAGTCCTCGCTCTCTGCAGATGCCCATAGGCGCCCGGTGGGAGAGCGCGGTGCTGGGAGAGAGCGAGGCGGCTCGGCCGGGTCCCGGCTGCGGAGGGGAGCTCGGCACTGACTCCTCTCAGCCGCTGCCCGAGAAGAGGATCAAGCCCCAGCTTTCGATTGGCTCCGGTGGCCAAACAGCTCGCACCAGCCTCCTGCCCGCCCGCCGCCCGCCTCCCCGCGCCGCAGCCGCACACGCTCCGCTCCCGCCGCTCCTCTCCCGCTGTCGGACGCAGCCCCGGCCTTCTCACCCCCTTCGCCCCACCAGGACGCCCGGTCCAGGAGCTATTGTTCAGGCGAGGACGTTCTCGCGTCCCAGGTCCTACGGAAAACACTCGTTCCGTCCGCTGGCTGAAGGACCTGAAGCTTTAAGCGTTTGTGACACTCTGTGTCACGCTCAATATTCAGCCACGTTTGTTCTCAGAACGTTTTCTCAAATATCCCCGGCTAGTCAAATTAAAAGCATGCAGAGCCTGATCACCTGAGGGCTGAATCGGATGTGGGACAAAGCATTCTTTGCCTCAGTTCAGTTTGCTTTTCTTACACTGTTTGGGTTCCTTGCCCCTTTCTTGGTTAAATCCACGTCAACTCACAGCGTGCACAGCAAATAGAACCAGGATGCTCAGCCTCCTCTTCCCACATCTACAGTTACTAAATCATAGCAACTCTGACTGTCATTTCTCGGTGCATCTGGGCTGCTGGTGTTCTATTTGCTTGGGCTGACTTCAGTGGCTTCTAAAAAAAGGAGTTTCTCTCTCACAGACATGCAGCTGTGTGAAGCCAAATCAGACCTGTCTTCTGGGGGAAACGACAGTCCCTTGGTTGCAGCGTGACCCTCTGTTTAAACAAGAAGACGGCTCAATGGGATAAATGGGCCCTTTGGGTTTTCTCGGCACAGGAAGATGTTGTAATCTTTCCAGTAAACGTGTTGGCAAAATTGCTTATTAAAAATCAGGAAGAACAAAAATTATCAGTTGTAACAGATGTGCTCGTAATTAATGTAATGATCTGCATCTGAGAGATGCTGTTAAGTAGTGTTGGTATATCAGGTGCCCTCAAAAGTCAGCATTTATTCACATTTAGTGTTGTGGCATTTGAAACACAGAGGATGGAGTTACTGAGATATTCCTGTATTGCAGCATATATATGTTTTTAAATGGTAACTTCCCCAACATTTCAAGTAGATTCTGTGGATTTGGGCTATTTTTTTGTTGGTTGCTTTGGGGTGTTTTGTTTCCTTTTTTTCATAAGGTTGGCTCCTATTTCTCCCTCTCTAGAAAAAGTGTGCATGCAGATCTAGTTAACAAAATGGTTTTGTTTATTTTTTTTTCAGGGAGAAGTCAGAAAAATGAGAACAGAAATATTGAGAAATATACAAAAACAAAGATATTTGGAAATATCCGTACTTGTGGTATAGTCATTCCTTATGTTACCAGCTCTGGTAGTGGAAATGTCCCTCGGTGAATTCAGTGGTTCTATACCTCTGGAACATGAGAGTAACAAAACAAATAAATAAATTTTATGTTTCTTTATTACTATACGTGCTTCCTTCATATATTTCCTATTTATTTTTTGCTGAGATAAATGAAATTGCTGGCTTAGAGACCACATAACAACCCTTGGCCCAGTGGGTTCAGCCCCAGCTGCCACAGCAGCTCCCTGACCCCACCAACACCTCCACAGCAGGCACATTTCTTCCTGCATCTTCTTGACCCATTCTCCTGCCTTATTTCCATCAGAATTTCCCATGTCAAAGAGTGATTCCTACTTTCACACTGTCTCTTTTCTTGGAAGAGTCCTATATGTAATATAGAATTGCTGCTTCCCATAGCCCATTCTCAACGTTGCATTTGTCTCCTTCTATTTCAGTTCAGATTCCTTTGCAGCACTGATTAGGTTTCCCTCCAGTCTTGTTCAATTTAATAGCTTTTAACCTGTCTGTTTTATTTATGTCTGCTTAAGTGCTTATTTAATCTTTTCCTTTATAACTATAATGACCTTCCACAGGTTACTATAATCCTAGAAGGTATGTGGAGAATTTAAAGATTTAAAAGTCGTTTGACTTCATAAATAATTTTTATTTTCTCATTATGTGCCTTATTTCTAAAACAGGGATTTTTCTATTACAATCAGTATTTGTTTCTCACAAATATTCCTTCTGCATATCTTGTAGTAGGGCTTGGTGAGAAATTCTGGTTACAAAACAGCTTTATTTATTTATTTTTTGTATACGTACAATTTTGACAATGGGAATTACAAGAGGTGTTGATCTGTCATTGGAAATATGTAACACATTTGTTCTCTGCCACAATTTTATGCCATAATTTTACGCTGTAAAAAGTATTTTAGTTTATGTGCAGGTTTAATTTTTAAAATGTTGTAATTACTGCATCTTTCCTACAGCCTCATGTCTGTTGCATGCCCTGCTTAAGCAAATTAACCAAATTTTTTAACAGCCCCTGCGAATTACACATGCTCTTGAAGCATATATCTATTTTTATTCTATGTATTTCTGGATGGTCTTTCCTTCTGTTGTGGCCGTTCTTCAGAAATGTCTATTATCCATATCTTTGGTCTCATGTTGAGACAAAACACAAGCAACCAGTGCCCATCTCCTTCACTGCAAGGACTATATCTCTGTCACCATCATGATAGAAACACTGTTCTGCTTTGCAGCACTGAGCACCATGATCTGTGACAGTGTCTGGCCAGAGCACCTGGAGAAATAGTAGCAGTGTCCCAGGGCCATGGAAGTCCTGGGAAGTGGGAGCAGCCCATCACACCCCAACCTCCTCCTGTCCCCAATTCACAGTTTCTTAGATGGAAAAAAAAGCCCGAGTGTTCTGTTAACGTCATTACACCCATTTTCCCTGCGCTGACTGGATAACCTTGTTATATGCTAGAGGTTCAGCACATGCCGTCCTCTCTCAGGCCCTGCAGCCAAGCGCTGTAGCCAGGAACTGAGAGGTCAGTATCCTGGGAAGCCTGACTACCTGAGATTTGGGCACAGAAGGAGATCTCGCTAACTGCTTTCATTACGTGGTGTCCCATTTGGTCCTGAAGAAGCTTCTTGGCTAACCTGCTTTATCTCTTTTTAGACTTAGGCCATCTTTGTCTAAGACTTTACCTTTTACTGCAAGCTCTTCCATTTCCTGACCTTGCTTTTGATTTGCTCGTTGGTTTGGGGTAGCCCTGATTTCTCCATTTTTCCGAGTACACTTTCCATCTGGAGCCTTGGGCTGGTCTATCCTTGGGGACTGACTCCTGATCTTGAGTTTCCTCGGGCTCAGTGACTGATCCCACCCCAACTACAGTCACCACATGAAAGTATTCCCACTTGTGGCTCCTTAACAGTACCCACTTATATCCACCTTACTCAATGGAAATGATATTGTGTGATATCACAGTACTGACGCAGAGAATTTAGCTCATATCTTATCTGCATGATAATTCAGCACCTCTGTAAGAGACTGTAGCGGTGGTATTGGGTAAAGGTTTAGGAGAATCTATGAGAGCACATGAGAATATCATGTCCCCTTAGGATAAATCACACTTGTCAAGATCTTCAACAGCTCATACTGTTTTCATAGACAATTAGGCACCTAAATGCCTTGGACATAGTGCACCTGTTTTTTAATTTGGAGTTCTTTCTGACATTGTGGATTCAAGCCAGGAAAGCACTCTAAGCAGCATTAATTTGAATTCTTTTTTTTTTTTTTCTTCCCACTACTTTATCTCTGCTGTGTAAAACAATTCTAAAGTACATATCTAGCTGAGTCAGTGCAGTATCCTATCACTGGACACGAGTAAATACTTCACCCAACCGCCAGTAAGGAAATTCCTTAAAGTGAATAAAACTGTTTTTGTCAAAAATGCCTTATTTGTATTTCACAGCAAATGTGAATGAAACTTTCACAGTCTAGCCTGATTCCAGCTTCAAACAAAAATTACTCTGTTTACTCTTTGGAAGGAAAAGAAAGAGCTAACACATTTCACTACCTTTATCTTCTACCACTTCATTTCCAGCAAAATTTCATTCGAGTCAAATTCCATCCAGATGCCCAGAGCCCACCTCTATGCTCCAGGAACTTGTGCTCTGGGTAGCACATCTCTGGCTATTTTTCAGAGGCTCACATAACAAATAATTAATAATTTTTAAAGAGTCCTAGCAGAGGCCTAAAATAAATAAAATTTTCCTTGACCAGAATGTTTTCTAGCATGGGGGTGATCTTCTAACCCCAATGAAGGTTCAGTGATACATGCTGCCAAATTGTTTTGGGAAGATCATGGTAGGAAATGGAGTAACAAGTGAGGAACAGAAAAAAATCTAAGGGGATGAAGAGTTGTGAGATGTCAATGCTGTCATTCTATTTTTAGACAGAATGGGTCTGTAAACATTCACTGTTCCTTTCCTTTAATGTACTCAAGGTAGACCAAAATATACTTTTCATCACTAATTTTAAAGCTATGATTTCTTAAGTCATGAAAATTTTACAAGACCTTTGATGTCTCAGAAAGAGTCTGAGAGCCCTGAGCCACCCACAACCCTTTGAAAATTGCTCACTGAAAGCAGTGATCTCATGTGTCCGAGCATTATAAGTGTATGGATGTATATTTTCTGGCTCGCAGTCTGAGACCTAGACTAGGATTTTTGCTTGGATGTACCTTCAGAGTCATCCCTCATCTCCAGACTAACCTTAGACACTCATTTTTTAACCTGGTTTGATGATGCTCTTTCTGTTTAAGAGAAGATGATCCTGCCTAAATCCCAGAGGAGGTAAATGAATGAGGGGACTTACGCACTCCACCTCTGTTTTCTCTTATTGGATGGAGAGAATGTCAAGCCAAGGAAGAGAGAGAAATGGCACAGCACAGAAATACATTTGGGATGAGTTCTCTTCCTTCTTCACTGTCATAAGAGACTGTGAGGACATCTGGATCTCTTGGGAACATCACTAAATAGGACCAGATAACCTCAAAATATTAGAGCCAGACCAACTCTGTCATGTATGATTCTCTTGCTGTATAACGACTAATAAAGGCAGTATGTGTGGAACAAGGAAAGCAGCCAATATAGCTTCTTCCAAGAACTGTGAGTAATTAACTGGGTCCCTGCTTAATTTCTTTCATGAAAATGTGTTGAGTGAGATTCTTACAAGTGGTGCTCTTTGTGTGACGTCTCCCTCTACTCCTAAATAGAACAAGTTCATGCAATTAGAAAGGAAGGAAAAGTAAAATACGAAGCTTAAAAATCTTGGAGATATTTTTTTCTACAGAAGCATCAGCTTACATTTCCTTGTTACTCCTTAGTTCTTAATCTCCTGATGGTTTTCCTCTCAAAACTTGTTCTATAGTCCATATATATATATACACTGAATCCCTGTATAACATGCAGCGTCTTTCTTTAGTCTGAGGTGTTTCAGTTTTCAGGTGTTTCAGAGGAAACGTTCTGTAAAACTTCCCTAAGATGGAAGAAAACCTATTAGTTGCAGAACGTCCCAAAGGAGGAAAAACTCACACAAGGTGCCACGTTGTCCTTCTTTGTGAATCTTCCATCGGAGCAAGGAAGAAGAAGAAAAGACAGCTGTTAGCCCAACCTGCTACATCACTGTTGCACCTCCTTAAGAAAGCTTGAGTTCTTTCGCTCTGTGTACTTATGGCTTTCCTGTTACTGTTCTGGAGGAAGCCTGTAGCCATTCACTACTGAGAGCATGCCTCCTTCAAACTTGAGCATTTTTTTCTAGCTACTACAGAATTAGCAGGCTGTGAGAGATGTTCGAGTTACACAAAGCAAACAGAGCTTCCCCCTCTCACACCAAATGCAGCAAAGGATCCTCCAAACAAACAAATTAAGTGATGGATTGCTCATTCTGACAGCAGGGCAGATTTTAAGTGACAAGAATCCCGTGAGGGATATGTTCAGTACAGAGTACATATGACAGCAATTTAATATGTACAGCACACAAGGGAAAAGTATATTAATATCACATGGTGAAATTGCATTAGATGTTTTAATTAAACTGAAATTTATCTCACTTTGATAATGAATGATAGTGGATGTCTTGGGAAGTGCACGAGTATTTTGCTGAAATCATTGGTTTAAACAACAGGATAGTAACTTCTTTCAACATTTCCAACATATTACGAACACATCAGCTAAAAGTTATGAAGAAATAATATTAAGCTGCTACTGGATGAGGTAATGAAGTGACAGAGCACAGGATATCCTATAGCATAACATTTGCCACAAATTATTGTCACTGAAATTCCAGTCTTTAGGACGCCACTTGACCATAACGTCCAATCTGCATCCTCTCACACTATTTTTTTTAATGTTTGTGTTTTTTTTTCATAATCCTAAGAAATAAATAGATGTGATCAGTGCCCAGGAAAACCAAATGACAACAAAATCTCTATCATCATGAAAACATTCACATGTATTGCATGAACTAGAAAGGGACCAAGGTTTGGCCAAAACAAGTGGAATCTATGATTTGTTGGGAATCTAGGAATATTTCCGCTTTTTTTTTTTTTCCCCTAGTGAAATGTACCAGTTTGAATAGCACCAACTTGTTTTTATTGCGTAATTTGACTCTGTGGATTGAGTTATTTTTGCCAAGTTTTGTCAATCTGCCTGGCCTGTTTTGTACAATTTATACACATTTAATACATCATTCATCAACTCCATGTAAACGACAGTATTTTTTTGCTTCTTTCTGCTTGTAATGTCATATAATATTGTCTGCCCAGTTCTAAATAAAATATCCAGCTAAAGTTTGATATATAAAGATAATATATATCTATCTAATACACGAATATAAAGAGATATTCGTGTATTAAATATAGCATTTTGTTTCTTTGTCCTTCAGTTTCTTCTTCTTTTTTTTTAAATTAATTTCCAGTTAATAACATATCTGTTAGATGTGGGTTTGATTCTTTTAAATAACAAATAATACTGAATACTGAGCATTATGCAAATAAAATCACTTATTTTCTGTATATTGAAAGTATTTACACACAGGGACTTACACGAAAAAAAAAAAAGAAAAAAAGAAATTTCCTTTCTTTTTCTTGGAGAGGCTAGAAATTCTTTGAATTTGAGCTGACTACATATGTGTTTTTCTACAAAGGTACAAATATAAGGTTCAAACTGACACCTGAGCAGAACTGTCAAAACAGATGTCTCAAGAGCAAATCTTCCATCTGAAAAGCTTTGTAGCTTTTCCTGTCCTGTTAGAAAAATCCCCCTGTAATTTGAATTAAAGCAATTATTTTTAAGAGCAAAGCATACTATCTTCCCACTAAGTGCAAGGGATCTGGATGGAGTGTAGGAACAGCAAGAGCCTGATCAGAGGCTGTGGTTCTTCTGCTCATTCTTCCGTTCTTACATAACTAACCTTCTGCCTCAGAGGAGTCTGAGCTGCATCCACTCTCAAAAAGCAACTATATATTCATATATATGTTCCTTTGAGTACTGGAATAGATTGCTCAGAGGAGGATTCTCCATCCTTGGAGATCTTGAAAAGCCACACGTGCAGCCTGCTTGGGGTGGCATTACTTGAACAGCAGTTGGACCAGATGGCCTCCAGAAGTTCTTGCCAACCTTAACAGTTCTGTGACTTTGATTTTGTGAATACATGAGCAAGCTATTTAGGGAATTCCTCAGTGATGGAGTGGAATTATTGACGAAGTGCTGAACATCAAAAAGTGGGGTGTTGCAGGTATATGTATCTAACAAATAGCAAGTTGTTTATGGATGACAAGATGTTCTACTGATTGACATGAAAGCATAATGAATGTGCATTCCTAAGTGCGAATGCATTTTCGTATCAATAATACATAAAATGAGACATATATTTTAATTCATGTTAAATTATACAAGGACAAGAAGGGAATCAACCATAAAAAATACAAAACAATGGGTGGAGTGTAATAACATTTATTACTTTTGCACATTTTGTAGGTGTTATGAATGCCTGACAGTACAATTGGAGAAGTATCATGCTTTTTACAAGGGGCTGAATTATAATTTTTACAACCAGATAATTGTAAGGCCTCCAACTCCAAAACATTTGAGGAAAAATGGCATTATTGATGAATATATATTTATCTCTTTTTGTAGTCACACTATATAGGATCCAATAATTAACCTATCTAAATAAGACAGTAAGCCTGCGTCAAAGTAGTGAAAAATCTACGTGATAGAGAAAAAAGATAAGACTACTAAAACTATACTAGAAACAGGAAGATAAGACACACATAGACAAGACCCCATTGAGAACCCTTCTAGTCCTCCAGCTATTTTTCATGTTTTTTTTCTACTGCTCAGTCTGTGTTTTCCATGATCTACCTGGAGTCATTTTCTTGTTGAGAATGGATGTTAGTGATGGACTTGGATTATTCATACTACTAACTCATATTAAGCCAAGTTAGAGAACTGCAAATACTACTAATAATATTAACACACACACAAAAAAAAAAAAAAAAAAAAATCTGATTATGTAGACATATCTTCAGCTTTTCTTTCAGTGCCATCTCTATCTACTTAGTGTTTGGAGATACGAGTTACAAATACAGCAGTTCTTGAGGTGATGTAGGTAACTCATAATGAACATATTTATTTAGGTAATGAACTACTACGTATATGAAGCACTCCATTCAATGGAGAAATGCACTGCAGAAGTTCATAGTGAAGCTACAGCAAGGTGACTTGCACATACACCTCCTCAGTTTTCCAAATAATACAGTTTTATAAGCTTAGGGGGTGTTGAAAACGAATGCAAAAAAAAACACTGGTGATAGAAGGATTTGACAATTAAAAACTTAAAGAGGAGATAGAAGAGAAATAGGTAAAAAGTTCAACACAGCACCAGGAAAAATGATGTGTAAAATAGAAGGGGTCGTTGCAAATGCTGGTGTGTCATGCTATTTTCCTCTGAAATTTCATTGTGTTGGTGCAAAGTATTTGAAAAGTATTTTTAGGACTTGAAATAATTTCTGCCTTGCTAACATACCTTCTCATATTCATTTCCAGTTAAGCAGTTAAGGTTTATTCAAGCCAGCTCCTGTGGATGCTAAACTTCCATCTGAATATGCCACTATTTATGTTGGATTTGTTAGACCATTAATCCATCCAGCTTAAGCAATACCATGTAGCCATTGCAATCCGATGAACAAACAAACAAACAAATAAATAAATAATGTTTACAGTAAGATTTTATCTGAAAATAAAATAAAATAAATAGTCCAGTACTTTAAAATACTGACCAAATCTGATGAACTTACAATTTGCAAATGGATATTGAATGAATCTTGAAAGAATAAGTCCTAGTGTAAATTTTTCCTGCATGATCTCTTTTTTTTTTTTGCCGCATAATCTCTTCTCCAAGTCTTTGGACACATGCACCAACACATTAATTTCATGAATTTGGATGGCAACTCAAGTCTCTTCTACAAGAAAAAAAATATAAATTAGAAGCATTATAGTTATCCGTGTATAAGAACCTAAGAATGCAATTTAAAATGATCAGTTATCAAAATGGCTCAGCTTGTCTCAGGTTTTCTTTGGGTATGAGATTATCGTACCAACATTCATGTAGCTACTCAAAAAAAGAAAAAAAAAAAAAAAAAAAAAAAAAAAGCATGAGGCAGATGGCTTGAAATCAAGTACCTCATTTATTGCTGGTTTGGAGCTTGACAAAGCCCAAGGGGAATCTTACTAATTCTGGTCTCAAATCCATTGTTCTGGTTAAGCATAGGATGATCTCTTTAACAAGAGAAGACAGTCTAGATTCAAAACTTGGAAGTGATAGAGAAGCTTACTTGTCGCTCCCTGCCTATGTAATTCTGATAGCCCTTGTTTCTAACCTGAATGTTTCAGGATACAGCTTTCTGATACTGGATCTTGTTATGCCTTTTCTGCTGGATTAAAAAGTTCTCAAAGCATTCCTGAAGCAGTTTCCTGAATTCTTTCCAATTTTTCAAAATCCTCTTGAAGGTGTGGATACTGGGACTGGACACAATATTCCAGCTGACAGTTGAGTTTTATTACCTTGAAATAAGGATTAACTAACTTGTAAGTCAAAACTACGTAACTTGGTGTAGTGACATTTCACCCTTAGTGACCTAGGTTTTAATTTGTGTTTAGTCAGCAATGGAACTTGTTTTGCTAATCTTATCCTAGCCACGTCTGACGTTTTTCCATATCAAATAAATACCACTTACATTGGCATAATTTTCTTTCTCAACTGAAGACAGGCCCAGCACTTGTGTGGCTGAATAATGGATTAGAACAGCAAGGACACAAATGTGAGGTAAACTGACTGAGCTGTGTCTGCGTCTGGCACATGCTATCAACTCCTGTTCTCCCAGACACAAACATGTCCTGAGCAAATGCTGTGTTTATATGAGTCACAGCAGCTCACTTCTCTCTGTTCTGACCCCAGGTGCTGCCAGCATAAAGCCTAGCAGGATACTTTCCCCCTTTTGCTTAGTGGTCCTGCTTGAAAACTGGAGAAGAAAACAATTTTGTTTATAGCCCTTAGAATGAAATGATATTTCACAGCTGTAAATTTATGTAACGACTTGAAGCTCACAAGCTGAGCAACAGGAAATAACCCAATTCTAAAACCACTTTTACACTATAGAATATTGCCAAACAGTACGTGATAGAGAGTACAAGATGTTTCCAAATGCTTTTCCTTCAATGAGTTAAAAAATTCTCATCACATACAAAGTATGTAGGCAGTGATGTCTTCCAGACTATGAAGAGACCAAAGGGTATGTCAGGAAGGAAAGAGAAACAAAGAAACCTCACATTGCAATAAATGTAGTTCAGGCAAATTAGCATAAGGTAGTTGTATTTATAGGGGGTTTTAGATAAACTTATTAATATTTATATACATATACATAAACATATGCATAATTATGTTCCTGTTTAACAGCTTTTTAGTTAATGTAAAAACATTTTTAATAGCTATTAAAGCTAAGAAATAGCTGTTAACATTCCTGTGATGTAACACTAACAAAATTATAAAAATTAGTTCAAGTTAATCATCCAGGACTTGGCAGAGTGACAAAAAATCACTAGAGTCATTTGCATCATAATCTTACACATGTCTCCAGAAGATTTGCTCTACAAAAATTCTCTCTCTCTGTTAAGTATCAAATAAGCTAGGGAAGTCATTTCCAATTGATGCCTAATTTTTAGAAAACCGAGGTTAAGGAGTTGTGATGGATCCCCCCACTTATTCAGGTTAGAAACATATGCATATCAATGGCTACACACAAACTGTATAATCAAAGAAACAAATGATTCTCACCTCCTTTGTGGTACATTTTTAGTTCAGCATTTCTCAGTTTTGTGAAGTGAACTAAGCGAGAAACTGTTACAAGTCTTGTATAAGGGTTGATATCTGCATTTATTGTAAGAGCTACTGAAATGAATACCAGATTTTTATATGATGCAATACTAAATCAATATTCTAAAAAGGATGTGAAGGGGTAGTTAGAACACTTATTAATGTGTTGTTGGAGAGGGGTAGATAAACTATTTCCTTTTTGTGTCTAAAGAATACCACAGCATGTAAGATAGTTTATTCAAACTTGTATGACTCCATCCATTTTACAGTTTCAGTATGACTGAGGATTTCATGCCCTTTGGTGGCAGAAGACTTGTGTCTTACCTAAATATCCTGGAAATTCTGGCATGGCACTCTTGAACTGACTAAAATTAAAGAATTAGTCAAAATCAAGGCTGATGGTAGGCCTGGTTGTTTTGACAGAATACAACAGCACAAGAGAAGAGGAAAAGAACAGACTTTCAATGCCAAAGATCCAACCTGGCTATTTCCACCACTGTTTCATTGAAGAAAGAGCTGGTATGTTGGAAGCTGTCAACATTCTGGTCTAGAAGCAGCATTATCGGGCCCATTTTCCCTGTCCTCCTAGTAGTAGCAGTAGCAAGTCTGAGCACCTAATGCTTTTCCTCAGCTCTTCATTCCACATACGTACCTTTCCAATCTACTTCTCCTGACCACAACAGGAATGGCCTGGCTCTCACCCGTGGGTGGCAAAATTCAGGTTTGCTTGCACAACTAAGACTTCATGAGTTATCTCCGATCATTAAATCTTGATATCTTTCAACTGTGTAGACACAACATGGAGAGCCAAGCATTTGGCATGAAGAACTGTGTAGAAGAGGTTTAAATATTCTTGCATGTAAAAATATTGTTTTGATTTCAAATTGATGTAGTCTACACTGAGGCTGCAATACTTCTTGCAGTCCAGAAGTACTGTAATTTCCACTAATCATTTTTAAAATCCCCAGTGAAATTATGTTTTGAGTCAAAAGATCAATTGGTGTAATACAAATTTATCATTTCTCGCTTCGCTATAAATGGCAATTTCATTGCTTTTATTCAAAACAAAAACAAACAAAAAAATGTTTAAAATGTTCCATTACATATTTTGTTTCAAAGTTTTTATTTTCTCCTAAGTCTGTTTAAAACTTCTTGGAAAAAATACAAGATTGTTCATCAAGCAGAAACATTCCTCAACATTTTATTTTAAAAAGTTCTTGATGAGATGTATTTGGACTTCTGACCAGCTATTGACTTAAATCATTTCATCACTAAGCACAGTAAAAAGAAGTCTCATTTGGTGGGGGGAAAAAAAAAAACAAACATTCAAACAGCCTCATCTGGAAGAGTACTAGTGGTAGCAGAGAACTTCAAGGCGTTCATTTGGCTAGTAGATCTTTCAAAATTTTGAAGTAGAAATGGTTCCTACTTCAGAAGAAATAATGGTAAAAATGAACTTATAATTCAGATTTAATGAAGAGTTTGATTGAATTGCTTCTCTAAGCAATTCAGGTACCTAAGTGTTTACAGAATTGTAATAGTAACAGGTTAGTGAACTGATCAGTACACAAAGCACAGATCAGTACATAAAGCAACTTTGGGCTTTCAGGGATTTTAAGGGCTGCATATGCAGAATTGTAACAGTTATAAAAACAACATGGCAGCAAACTTTGTGTTTATATACTTACCATTCAAACTGCATTGTGTTTTTCAAAATACGCATCCACATACAAGAAGCTCCCAGAAGCTGTGTCTGTTACCTTATTGCCAGCTGCCATTTCAGGCAACAGTAAAAACTCCCAAGTTGGAAACAGAACTAGAGCAATGTTAAACACAGGTGGGAATATCACCCATGCTGTGAAAACAGTGTAAGTGATCATTCGCACTACAAGATGAAGTATTTAGCGTTCCCTACATATTATTGGTATTTAATTAGTTGGACAGTAGATAGGAGAGCAGATGTCTACAAGAGAAAATGTGAGAGGTAGGTTAATGGGGCAAAAGAGGAAGAGGGAAGACATCAAGTATAAGTGATCTGCCTTGTGCCTAAAGAAGGTTCTTACATACCCATGCAATCACATCATGGAGACCTTCCCCATGGTTTAGACTCCATATTTACTCATCTGAAATGGGTGCTGGGAGACAAAAAAGGTGAGCAGTCTCGTAAGAATTCATCTTCAGTTCAACATACAAACTGGGAAGTCCATGTGCTGCAAACCTGCAGAGTGAAACCTAGTTATGAACTGAAATAGACTCTTTCACTTCATCTTGAGGCAGGGGGGCCTGGTTTTCAGCTTAACCAAGTGAAAGATGGCTTCAAGTTTTGATCAAAATGTTTTGATAAAAAATTAATATAGGAAATGGATGTATTTCCATCACAAAGCTATTAAATCTCCAGTTTTGGCTTTGCTCCATCTAGTGGTAATCAAACAGAAATTCTCTTTGCTCCATTCACTCAGAAGCAGCGAAGTGTGCACTATAACTGAAAGTCTGTGTTTGATGTGCTTGGCATTGTTTGGGCATGTTTGTGAAGTGCAAAAGAAGTCAATGAATTGGCTTTGATGTGTTCACTGATGGAAATGTGTTTCTCATTAGGCCACACTGTCCTGGGTAATGAAGCCCTGCACAGGAAGCATCACAAAGGCAGGAGAAGACCGTGTCTGATGCAGATGGAAGGAAAAGTCCACTGCATACATGTAAACAAGAGGTGTGATGTTAGCAGGGTTTGAGAGAAAGGCATTCTTAGCTTCTGCTAAAGATTTTCCAGGCGATAGAAGTGTAGAGACAAATTCATCTGGAGTCAAGTTTGTGACCTAGAGTCCTTGGTCAAAAATCTTGTTTTATATGCTGTAAATAGACTAGTTCTGTAAAAATTCTACGTGCTTTATATTACTTTTTCTCTGATGCATTACCTGAGCTTGTAACCCTACAGTTTACATGTGACTTTCCTAATGAGACAGAAACCATCACTGGCTTTGCCCAAATCAAGATTCAGAAGCAAAGGATCTGTACTGGTCATATCAGTTCTGACATTTGTTTTCTGTGATACAGGTTTGGACTTTGTGTTGGATTTGGATACATTATATGGTCTGTGCAAATACCATTAGGACATGTAAGCTTAAATTAAACATTGAAAATTGTTTATATGTATGTGTAGATATGCATACATATGTATATTATTATACATATACATTTATGTAATAATGTAGTTGTTCTCTAGAGATACTACGAAAGGATCTGGGTCTCATTCTGCTCTATTTTGTTAAACAGATACTTAAAATGCAATCTTTTTGAAAGGAAGAGATTGGAAAAAAGAAACTGTAGGAATGCATCTTATATGACCTTTCTATCAACCAGAATAACAAAAAACTCCAAATATATTGAGATAATCATCACTGAATCATGCTCTGTTTTCGTTCAAATCATATAGTAATTAGTAAGTGATGATCTGGTTTAGAAGAAAGAACATATTGTTTTTGTACACTGTGCTTTGTGTACTGTTTGGGCTAAATTAAGACAAATAACCAAGAAAATATTTTGCTTTGATATCAGTAAATATTGGCATGAAGAAACCATTGCCCCATTATTTTTAATGGGAAGAATTCAGCCTAAACCTTTTTTTCATCAAGTTAAGGAGGTGATGTCATATGGTAAAGGCTGGATATTCAAAATAAATCACTAACAAGTCATTTTGGCTGAGCAGTATGTGTATCAGATATGCAATTGAACAAGTCTGGAAGAAAACTCATTATTGTCATAAGATTTAGGAGTCAGAGCCTGATGAGTTTGTATATCTCGCAAACAGTTACACAACTAACCAGACATTTCCTGCACTACTCAACATTTTTCAGAGAATGTGCTAGACTTTATAGGAAATTACTTTGGGTTATGCACTTAGATCCTGATTTGGCACCCATTACTGAGTGCTTTTCTCTCTTCCCGCACATCCCAAACGACATGCCTGTCAAGTACATGTTG
Source organism: Lagopus muta (assembly GCF_023343835.1). Taxonomy (NCBI): domain Eukaryota; kingdom Metazoa; phylum Chordata; class Aves; order Galliformes; family Phasianidae; genus Lagopus; species Lagopus muta. The sequence goes on from NC_064434.1 coordinate 74,234,279, forward strand.
TAAAATCATTGCAACATCTAAAGTGAGCAAGTGATCAAGCATTTTATATTCATTCATGTGTTTGGGATCTGCATTCCTGGAGAGACTGCAGCAGATAATAATTATGTGCCTTCTTCTGTACTTCACTCAATCTGTGATCCTGAATACCCAGAATGACTTAAGAGTCAAGTGATCCAAAATTCCCTATTACTCAGAAAAAAATTCTGGTTCCCCCATGCTTGTTCTGTACGTAGAATATGAGGAAATACTATTTTGGCCGCTGCTGGGATTCAGTCCACACACAGCAGGACACAGATGTATAGGTGTCTGTCTATAGGTGTCTGATTCCAAAGCAGATGCCCTGAATGATGAGTTCAGCTCCCTGTGGGGATTTACATGAGTGATTTAAGAGCCTCATAGACAGCATGTGGTACCCGAAAGTTCTCAGGGTAATTATGAGTGCTCCTGCTAATTTGATGTGCAGTAAATCCTGAAAGGTTTTATCAGCAGGAGGTATATAAAAATAAGCTCATTACTCTTTCTCACAAATCACCTATGATTTTTTTTTCCTGATTTCACTACCTAGCTTTACGAATTGACAGAGAACAGAGTATCAGAGGACAAATTAGTGTCTTTGCCTGATAACAACAAAGCAGACATCCCTTCAGAAAAGGAGCTGTATCAGTACAAGCTTGGTTTATGCTTTTTTTTTTTTTTTTTTTTTTTAGTAGGGTCACTGTGGATCTACCCTGCAGAAAACCAGAGCAGATGTGTAGTGTCTGTGTGGAAATAGGAGCCTTCCTTTCTAATCTACACAGAATGGATACCTTTGACACAGATTAGAATCCAGGCAGGGCATTTCTCATGCTATAAATTCTGACGGTGGGTGAATATTTTCACAATCAAAGTGAGGCTGGAAAAAGAATTGGCTTGTCTCCAGGAAGTTCTGTTTTTCATTTCACCTGGACTGTTTAGAATTTTACAACTGAAAATTACTTCTTTCCATCTGTGAAGCATTTGCTTCTTGGAAAAGATGCACAAAGCTGAGACATGAAAGACATTTGAAATAAATAAATAAACTAATGCATTCTTTGGAGAATCCACACTGTTTCCCTACTGCTCCCCATTTTCTTATGAAAACCTACACACAGATGGAGGGCAGCCACGGTCTCTTCAGCAGTAACAAGGTATGGAAAATAATCCTAGTAAGTAAACTACAGTAGCTAATATATCTGCAAGTCTTAAGTTTTATTTCTAAAGCACAGGACACAAGTTGGTTTAGTGGGGGTAAGACATCTTTCATATATAAGCATTTGTAAAATTTACCATGTCTACAGAAACTCTAGTTCCCCTAATGTGATCAGCTGTGAATACTACTGGCCTATATAAACATTTTTGGGCAGGAATGGTGTGGTGATGCCACATGAGGCAGCAGCACATGCTTAGGAACAGTTCAGGTCATTGCTTTTTCTAACACAAAGGTAGCTGGAGTCTGTTGTTTCATGTGGATATGGAGAGGCAGAGATACAATGACTTATTTCTCTGGGCTCTCCATAACCTCCCATAAATCCCAAGTGCCCAGTAGCAATTACAAAGGTGCGGTGGTGGTTTAAAGTCACCTTCAGACCTTCTCCTTCTGCAGCGTGACTTTTGTCATCACCCATCTTGGAAACACATCACATAAAAAACTTACCCAGAGACACTGCTGAACTGAAACTGTGTCAGGCAATTAGGGAGTTTTCCACTACTCTTTGATCTGAAATGAGTACAGTAAAGTAGAAAGAAAAATCCACAAGCAAAGAAAGCAGTAAGGGCCAGATATTCACTTGGAACAACTAGAAATCTTTCCATCAGCTTCAGCTGAACACCACTACCTCATTTCAGCTGTAAACCTTACCCTAAATGTTTCTCACTGGAAAGCTGCTGCCAAGCGTTCTTCCACATGTTTCTGGTAGTGACAAAGATCAATTGGTGATTATTATTACCAAATTATCTCTATCCACGTGAAGGGACTATTTGCTGGATTAGGGTTCAGAAAGTAAAAGCGGCATTAACAAACGACAGGAAAAGATCCTGGCCTTTCTTACTGCAATTAATTACTTGATGGAACTAAAATTATTAGTTATTTGATGGCACTTTTCTTAATTGTTGCTTTGCAGCACCAGAATAGTAAAAGGAGTTACTTCAGAAAATGCCACATCATTTAGTTAACTATTTGATTTGCAGCAAAATGGCAGTACCAATCTGCATGGTCCACCAAACTGGAGACAGCGTTTTTTTTCATGATTCTTATTGCTGGAGCTATGGTTACGTTGTATTTGTGGAATGCAGAAAAGAAACTGGGTCTTGTAAAGACCTGAGGAATCAGCTTGATACTAAGGTTGAAAGCTTGGCTGCTTAGGAATAGAGCACAAAGTATTTGCTCTCTTTTCTGTGACTACTCTGAAATACAGAAAGCATGGGATCTGACCATCCTTCTGCTATAACAGACTCGAGAGCAAATATCTTGTTCTAAAAACTTCTCCTTGGTTCACAGAAGTTTTGGCTAAATGACCTATCAAGTTCTGAGCAAAAAATAGAAGTGAAACAAACAAACAAAAAAAAAATCAGCATTAAAGGCAAGGCATTTGATCATTTGATCACAGGAACAGCAAGGCTGTAGATGAATGTGCAAACATCAGTTATATCTCTACACAATAGTCAGAGCTATCAGACTCTCCTTAATGCATTACACAAAAGGGCTTCAGCACACAAAGCCTGGAACACATCAGTTTACAGATCCCAAGAGGGTCCTGTGGAGTCTATTACTTTGATGAAGTGGTATTTAAAACCGCATTACCCAGCAGTTGTTTAACCCTCCAGATGTTGCCCCTGTGGAGTGTTTAATATGACGTGAAGCGCTAGTAGGCTAGGCCATAACCTCATGTCATCTTTTCAGCAGGTCACATCAGGTCTTACTATCTTCCACTAAATCAATATAGGATAACCTGACAGCGATTTTCTTCTTCTGCTGCGCTTTTCTAAAACAGTGAATAGAGGAGGAGAAAAAAAAAAAAAAAAAAAAAAAAAAAAAAAATCAGGAGAATCAATCCAAAAGAAAAGGAGAAAGAAAGGAGGTACGAAAACTCTGGGAAACTTTCGCTCTACTAGGTTCATAGCTTACTCAGAGTTTGTGCCAACAGCATGGATGAAGCAGCCTGGTGCTGCCATCTGCTGTTTCTGCTGCTTTTGACTTTCCCCATCCTTTTCAATGAATCAAGAAGCAGTTACAAAGAAAGCATCACAAATAAATAAACCTAAATGGAAATAAGCAGAAAGTCTGTATGCACTAAGGGGGATTATTTTGTTAACATCTCTTAACATTCTTGACTCTTTTTACTCCTTCATTCACCAAGAGATGAGGCATGCTTGTGAGTTCAGCTAGTTTTATTTCCTTATGATGAAGTTTTAGAAATATTTGCTCAGAAATCTCATATAGCTCTCACACAGATCAAGGACCTGACACATTCTGTTTTTCACAGCTTAGATATTTGGTGTTACAGGTATTTGCTATATAGACCTGACTTCTAAAGTCCAAAAAATTAACAGGAAATATCCCTTTGATTACAGCTGGCATTGGCTAGACAAGACCTGTGAAGAGAAAACTTTCTGTCCAGAGGTTCCCTGATTGCCTGAAGCTCCAGAATCAGATTCACCACACTTTTTAGAATGCTAGCAAAATCCCAACATCTACCAGAAAGAATTCAATTGGTATCTATAATTCAACAGAAAACACAGCAATGACAACAGAGTAACAAAGTCCTAAGCTACAGCAAGTGAGGATATGCTCAAATACAGCAGCTGTAGACACATAAACAAAGAAAAGAAGCCATTTACCTTTGAAAGGCTTTAGTATACGTAGATCTCCAGCAAGATACCTTTGCCTCCACTGCTGACCCTCAAATGAGGTCTGGGAAGGGATGGATCCTGGCTCCACCCCTTCTGGTCACTCAGGTAAACTGCATGCACCTGAGCTCCCCTGAGTTGGCTCTGCTTTCCCACCTGGTGCTCAGTTACTGGTTCAAGCTGTGACTTAATGTTTCCATTACAGTATCAGATCCATGTCATCGTTCTGATACTTGGTTAGCAGTGAATCTGCTACCATTTGCATTAAAATATAGTCCTGCCAGGTTTACTGTTTTAGAGAATTAGAAATGAATCACAGAATCATAGAATGTCCCAGGTTGAAAGGGACATCAATGATCATGGATCTCCAACCCCCCTGCCATTGGCTGGGCCACCAACCTCCCCATTTAATGCTAGACCAGGCTGCCCAGGGCCCCATCCAACCTAGCCTTGAACACCTCCAGGGACGGGGCATTCACAACCTCTCTGGGCAGCCTGTTCCAGCATCTCACCATTCTCATAGTAAAGAACTTCCCCCTGGCATCTAACCAAAATCTTCCTTCCCTCAACTTAAAACCATTTCCCCTTGTCCTGCAGTTATCTACCACATCAAACCTACCTACCCTTCTGTTTGTAGAATCCCTTAGGATTTGTAGGATCCCTTAGAATTTCAGTTAGGTACTGAAAAGCTGCAATGAGGTCACCCTGCAGCCTTCTTTTCTCCAGGTTGAACAAGCCCAGCTCCCTCAGCCTGTCTTCATAGGGGAGGTGCTCCAGTCCCCTGATCATGGCTCTCCTCTGGACCCTCTCCAACAGCTCTCTGTCTTTCTTGTACTGGGGACTCCAGACCTGGACACAGTACTCCAGATGGATCCTCACAAGAGCAGAGTAAAGGAGGACAATCAGCTCCCTGCCCCTGCTGGCCAATGCCTCTTCTGATGGAGCCCAGGATACCATTTGCTTTCTGAGCTGCAAGAGCACACTGCTGGCTCATGTTAAGCTTTTCATCCATCAAGACCCCCAGGTCCTTGGCAAGGCTGCTCTCAAGAATGCTCCTTCCAGTCTGTATGGATGCCTGGGATTCCTCTGGCCCAAGTGCAAAACCTTGCAGTTTGCTGTGTTGAACCTCAATAGGTTCACCCGGGCCCAAATGAAGTTAGAGGAGTGAACTCTTTTTTTGTTTTGTTTCATTTTAACACCAAGAAACTTCAATTTTTATAAACTTTAGGACATTAACATCCAGGATGTTGAAAAGCAGAAAAAATTAACCATTACATAAAACTCTGTTTTTCCATCTGTTTATTTTTGCGTGAAAATCGATTTTACTTCTCAGTGAAATTTTTATGCAAGATTTATGCAAGAAGGGCCAAGATTTCAACCCCTGCTGGCTGCTGTTAGCACAAATTTGACTGCTGTTACTATGATATTATATCTAAAAGGAACCGGTGCTTAGAGAAAATAATAGTTTACTGGCCTCCTTCTTACTAAGTTTTTGAGATTTAAGTATCAAGTATGTGTTCTTGTATTGAATTCACCATGCCAGCACAAATAATCTCTTGACACATGACTGCAACCGCAAAACTCAATGCCAGCATCGTTCTATCAAATTTGAGTGCATTGACCACTTCCTTTCATTGTTTGAAAATCCTGAGTAGGAATGTAAAGAAGATATCTGTAGCACATGGCAGCACAGGAACGGATTGTCTGTCACACCAAACTGTTGGTAGACATGTTTTCCATCAGCTGCCTTAGCCTTTTGCTATTCTAATAAACAGTCCTACAGAGTGAAATCTTTGGTCTGCAGCTAGTTCTGGCATTTCCTTGTCTAATATTAACAACAACAGTAAAGCAGCATTTATTGTCATTGGAGGTTCTTTTCTGTAATAAACAAACCAGAGATGTGCAGTAACTTCTTGCTCTGAGGAGGTGCTCCTTTGCACCTTTGCCAGTCCATTTCCTCCATCACCTACCTCTTTCCAAAAAGCAGGCCTCCTGGAGACTTCTGGCAGCAAGAAGCCCTTGCATCTTTGCATCATTTTATAATGAAACAGCTAGGATAGAAGTGTTTTGTATGCACTTGTGTAAAAAGAATTAAGCAAGTTAATTGAGCAGGTTTGTGCTTACGGAGTGTCAGAGCTTTTGCTGAAGGTGCAGTTGCTGTCAGTGGCAGAGAATGGACTCTAATCCTCAAAACTGCAACAATAGCTCCAGCGCTGATGTGCAACCACCATTTCAGGTCTTAGACTGAAAGTGTGCTGCCAAAGACTCCTTAGATTCAAACTCTGGGACCTAACCTTATAATGCTACTGATACACCCAGAACATATTTTAGTCTCTTCCTTCTTCTCAATTCCTTCCCATCCATTGTTAGTGAGCTCAAATATGAACAGTTAATGTAGACATTTAGTGTAATGTAAAATGTAAGGTGAATTGGTAATAATAATTAAAAAAATCTGAAATGCAGATATGTGGAGATATTACATCTGAAAACTTCTTTGGTGTATTGGAGTGACAACTGGTACATTACTAGATGGAGAGGAAATAATATTTTCAACTTATCTTACCAGACTGGAATCATTTGTGCTCACAGCAAGACTGTAAATGTAGGCCTGGAGCTGGAGGTCATGTTCAAGTCTATTGAGACCATCCAGGAAACAAAAATCACTGTTATTCTGACAGTGTAGATGCAAACTCATACTATTTGCTTGGTAAAATTCATGTTTCCTTTCTTGATGCTTTAGGGAAGAGAGAAAACACATGCAGAGAGCAAGCTGTTTGAGGTTATATGGTAACTGTGGGCCAAATAAACATTTACCTTTTTCAGGTTGGGCATACACTCAATAGTGAAATCAGAAACAGCTGATCTGACCTTTTAAAACCAATAGTATTATTTGCCCAGATTTCAAGATGCATGTGAGTTGCCCATACATATCCTCACAGTTTCCTTGCCCTTTATTTTGTGAAGTCTGCAAGAAAAGATTTCAAAGACAACACTCCAATGGTTGTTTTGGAAAAGAAAGACATCAGTAGTTCACTTGCTCACCACAGTCCTCCCACTTGGAATTCTTTTCCTGTTCACAAACCAGTCAGACCTTCAGAGAGCAGTGCTCCCCACCTCGTGTAACAGTTTCACAGCAGTCAGGTATGAGGGCACCCCATGGGCAGAAGTGGGAGACTTTACACATCAAACTGTGCCTGTGGAAAACGGATCTGTAGCTTTTGTTCTTTAGCTCATGTCAGCTCCCAGTATTCCCAAACCACCCTCTGCTGTAGCTGTTAACATCAAGACAATCTCCCCAGGCTTTCTTGGGGACAAAGACTATTTATTAAAAAGTAGATTTTGCTGGATCATTTTCCACGGTTCAGTTTACCTTTTACCAGTATCATATTTAAATGGTTTATATATTTGTTAAGGACAGTTGAGTCATTACTTCATCAGATTTTGGTTTCATCTGACCTGATAGTTTCCATTCCAAGACCCGTATCTTTAGTATAATTCTGTCAAAATACCATCTTCTGAACATCAAAGCTTCAAAAGTTTTAAACTGCTATTGTCACTGACCTATATCCAATAGAAGGAACATATTTTTACTGCAGAGGAAAATGAATTTTTCATGCTTCTCATATATTATCTTTATTAAACATTCTGACAGATATGCATCCATTTATTGTATGAATAACCTATGGCTTAGTCTGCAAATGCTGACTGAAAGTTCACAAGAGCAGGCTTTTCTGTGAACTTTCTGTATCCATATAATCAGTCAGTGCAATGCTTGAGAATAATGCCTGCTTAGCAGTATTTTGCACTGCACCCCCCTGGCTATACCAGGGAAGCTGGCTGTTCTACATCTGAGTATTTCATAATCTCCGAGCAGCTTGATTGGATCTTCATTTTCTTCTGAAATAGTGCAGGTGGTTCTGAGGAGAACACATAATGACAGTTACCTCCTACATAAATCCTTAGTGGCTAACATACAAAGCTCCACTACTGCTCAGTGCTAATAGAGGTTTCAGTTAAGCAGAGCCTATGGAAGCATTTTGTAGTCACTAGAAAAAAAGTGTTCTTTGTGCGTGCTGTAGTTCAGAGCTGTAAGGTCTTTATGAATGGTTACTCTCAAAGCGCTACAGAAGTTCCCGTGTTCAAGGTGGTTCCTGGCTCCTCGGAAAAATGAATGTGGGGTTCCAGCCTGGGAGGAGAGAAATAAGTGAAAAAGGAGCATCCTTGGCCTAGGCAGGAGAGGTCTGCCTAGTGCAGCTCTGCAGCGGTCACCAGTGAGCGTAGTGCTAGGTCAGAGGAAGGAACAAAGGTGAGCACTGACCCCAGTAAACATAATGAGCACCACTGAATGCAAAGTTTCAATCTGGATAACAGCTCCTCCAGCCTTATTTGTCAGAGGAAAGATTTTCGGACTACTATGTGGTCACATAATCACATAACTTAGGACACAGAACATCCTTGAATGAGATCCAATTTAAACTTGAGTACATCTTTTAGATTAAAAAAGCAACAACAACATCTATTCTCGGTTTAAAAATTATGAATGAAAGAAAAGCCACAATATCTTATTGCTGTCCATGCCAGTAGATGCATATATCACTGGTGTAGCTGCTTCCTCCTGTAAAATGGTCCCACTCTTGCCACCAGATCTTTTTTATATCTTTGCTTGCTAGATGGGAAGAGCATTAATCCTGAAGTAAACACTTACCGTCCATGATTGGTCACTCTTTAACCTTTAAGCTCAGAGGACTGGGTACTCAAAGCTACTAGAAGGTCCTTTCCAGTCATTTAGCTGCTCTAAGACTGTTGTCTTTCAGAAGGACTTTAGGAGTGCCTGAAGCAAATGGGATGCTTCAGAGCTCAACATATGTGTCAAAGAAAAAAGACTTCCCTGATAAAAATTCATATCCCCAGGAATCACAGCAGTTTTGGACTAGCTTTTCTCCTTTGTGTTCAACTGATGATCTGGACACGAGTCTACACATTCTGTTTCAAGTTCCCATGGAGAGTGCTTCTGCCAGCCTATACTTAGCGTTCCTCTATGTCCAAGCTCATCTTTGTCAGCAGTAGAAATGACTATTGTTCATTCAGCTGCCATCAAATGACCACGCTTCACATTTTCTCTGCTTGAGATCCTTTTATCTTCATTATGTACGATAACCCTAATCTTTGTAATATTTGCCAGTGTTTTAAGTGACGGTTTTATTCTCTTGCCACTCCTTAGTAAGTAGTAATAGTAAAGTAGCACCATATTTTTGCAGAGTACTACCAGACATAAGCTGTTCCCTGCTGAAATGCTCCACTGCAGAAACATTAGTTTGTAACACTATTATTGTGTCTGGCTTCATATTCCTGAAGTCACAAGTTATTATTCACTTAATGTCTAAGACACTAAACAGAGTTAACTGCACTGCATTTTCACATCAGAGATATCTCTCCATAGTGATGCAAGGAAGTTTGGCAAACAATAATCATTTTCTCTATGTCTGTTGTGCTTTTCAGCTGAGAGTGACAAAGCCATTTATTAATTAATCAGCTTCATTTACTAATTGAAATAATATATCCTCTGTGTACTATCTGAAATAATGATTATACATAGATAAAGCCGCAACAAAGATAAATAAAAAGTTTCATGAGTATTAAATGATAGAACTCAAAGAGGATCCTGAGAGAACAGTGGAAACAAGTCTCTGTTGCCTTGTTTTACTCAGAAAGGTAGATTTTTTTTCTGTCTGACAATGGTTCACACTCAGTCTTTCCAGGCTAACGAACAGTATCTTGAGCTGCATCAAAAGAGGAATGGCCAGCAGGGACAGGAAGGTGATTGTCCCCCTCTACTCTGCCCTCGTGAGGCTCCATCTGGAGTACTGTATCCAAGCCTGGAGGCCCCAGCACAGGAGGGATGCAGAGCTGTTGGAGTGGGTCCAGAGGGGGGCAACCAAGATGATCAGAGGGGTGGAGCACCTTTCCTGTGAAGAAAGGTTAAGGTAGTTGGGCTTGTTTAGCTTGGAGAAAAAGAAGTTTCCAGGGAGAGAACATTGTGTACATCCAGTACTTGAAGAGAACTCACAAGGAGGAGGGGGATCAACTTTCTACATGATTTGATAGTGACAGGACAAGGGGGAATGGCTTTAAACTAAAAGAGGGGAGAATTAGGTTAGATGTTAAGAGGAAATTTTTTCCTCAGAGGATGGTGAGAACCTGGCATTGCTGCGCAGAGAAGCTGTGGGTGCCCCATCCCTGGATGCGCTCAAGGCCAGGTTGGATGGGGCCCTGGGTAGCCTGAGCTGGTGGGGGACAGCCTTGCCCATGGAAGGAGGCTGGAACTGAGGGATTTTTAAGGTCCCATCCAACCCAAACCATTCTGTGATAAAGTTCTGTGGTTTATCCTATGCTTTCTTTTTTTCTTTTACACATTCTGCGTGTCTCTTGATATGTCAGATAGGTCTCCAACAAACAATTTTCATCAGGCTCCCATATATCATCTAGAAAAAAAATCTCATGGCTCCTCTGCCACATGAATTTCTGCAAAAATAACCAGCTACAAATAACCAGGGATGCATATTTTCCATGATTCATGCTGCAGATTCTGCCATAGACTGAGGAGCTGTTGCACAGAATCTAGCCTTCACACGAAAAAATGTTACCAGCCCTTATGATGGTGAGGGAAGCCTTCCAAAACAGGAACTGAACATGAATCAGGTCAGGATGACTCAGATTGTTTTTGTGATTCTGCAGAGAGACAATCTGAGATAATAGCTGGGTTGTGTGAACTATTGCTATAATTTATTGCCATAAAAATTCAAAATACAATGACTTACATTTGTATTACTGTTATGAGTTAGATTTTTACTTTTACTATGTATTCCTAGATCCTGTGTGAATGGACACAGAATATATCTATAAAAAGTCCTCTGTATGGTTCTTAGGCAAAATGTGAAGTTTCACCCTAACAAACAGCAGTGCCCCGTTAGTGGGTCGAATAAGTACATTTTGCTATGAAGACAGTACTGTATGTACTGCAGTACTGTCACAGCAGGACTGAGTTACAGAGGTAGGTAGCCATACTGAAGACACTGAAGAATTCATAATACGATTATTACGTGTTGAAGCTGGGAGCTTATGATAGAAAAACATTTCCTTTCCAGATGGTGAAAAAAAAAATCATGGGAAAAAGAAGGCCAAGCCATTGGTTAAATATCTAAATTAGATTTCTGCTGCTTTTAATATGAGGAAAGAAATAAACCCAGGCAATTTCTATTTCACAGAATAAAATTACCACCTGGTTGCTGCAGCCAGTGTAGCGTAGGCAGCACAGAGTACAGTACAAGGACATCTACAATTTTTGTGTGTTGTACAGGCAGGTTAAGTAATTGGTTTTAATTTAAATAACCAGAACTTATGATTAAAGGTGCGAAAAATTCTTCTTTAGTGCTGCATTCCATCTTTGCCAGAAAGCTGTTCTCAATCAAAACTATATTTATCCATTATTTACCAGTTTAGTCAACTGAGGACAAGCTGTACTGAAAATATTTTTTTAAATCAGCTAGCCAGCCAGCAATAGGAATAAGGAAAGGAAAGAAAGAAACAAAAACAAAACAGAAAGACAAAACACATCTAGAATTCCAGGGAAAGCCTTTCTGTTGACTTTACTAGGGTTTGGCTGAGAATTGAAGTCAGCAGATGAGAATGATGGGCATTAAAATACGTGAGAGAGACTAGGGACTTTGAATAACGAGGAGGGAGAGGGAAGGAAGAAGCTTGCAAGGTAAAGAGAAAACTGCAAACAAATAAAAGAAAAATGGGAAAGCAAATCAGAAGATATGCAAACACTGACAATAATGGGTATAAGGGTTTTTTCAGGGTTTTTTTTTTGGGGGGGGGGGGGGTTAGATTTTCCTGAGTGGGTTCTGGAGTCACAGGGTAGGTTTATTACGGCCAGGAAATTAGAAGAGCTGCAAAACTCAGAGAAAGACTATTCACATATGAAATGTTGGGAATATCACATCTAGGTAGTACTAAGTGGAAATATTTATCTTTTCATTGTAAATTACAATTAGTTTGGAAATGATTGGGGAGTTTTTGTTACGAAAGTTACACTTGGGGACCTCCCACTATGAGAATATTTTAATTTGCACTTTCTACCCTGACAAAATGATTTTAGTACTGCAGTGGATTTTATGAGTGCACAAAATATATATTAATGATGACAATGAAATGAGAAACTCTGGTCAGGTAAATGCACCTCCAGGAAGCCTTACATTAAGGAAGGACAGAATCTGAGTTTTAGTAAGAAAAAAATCCCAACACGTTAAGAAACGTGACTGTAATTCTATGACTAGCAAATAGTTCAAAAATGAGCCCTTGTTGGAAGAGTAAACATGAAAGGCATATTTTGTCTTTTTAATCCATTACAGAGACAGACACAACTTCTAAAGAACAAAATGCAAGTCTTTCTAAACTATGGAATCTTGACTGGAGAGAAAACACATGATCTGAAGCACACCAAGCCTGGGAACGTAACAACCAACTTGCTGGGAGTGCACCTTTGCCCAAATGATTCTTAATGATCCAAAGAGTCTGTCAAAAAGAAAAAGAAAAAGAAGCTCTTCCAGTTTATTTTCTTATTTCTTAAAATAAATAAATAAATAAATAAAATAAAAGATCCAAGGTTTTTCTGCCATTGTGAAAAACATCAGCATTCACTGAGCACAAACACAAGACATTTTTCTTCAGTAAAAACTTAAATACAGTCAGATAGCGTACAAACAGATGGATAGTTGATAGAAGCTGCTTGCTTTTTTTCTCCCATGCTTTTCTGGTTGGTAAGACTTTAATTTCCTTACAATGTTTCTGATTCAGCTTCCAGTGCAGAGAATGGTTTCCATTTTTATTTTGTCAAACTTAGGTAATTACAGCTTTCTCTGTGGACGTGGGGAAGGACCTGGTAGTCTTTGCAACCACATTATAAACAATGAATGCACATGCTGCTGATATTCCAACTAGATGAACACAGGCTGCTAAACTTCACATTAAAAGACATTTTTACCCTTATCTTACAGCCATGAACTGGGAGAGATGATCCATCACCACAAACATCTTCTGCATAGCCCAGGTCAAGGCCATCACCTTCTTTCAGTGCATCAAGATACTGGTGTCCTTGTGAGCTGCAGCATCTCCTCACCTTTCGGTCCATGCAGGCTCTGTAGACTGTTTGCCTCTGTTGTGGAATGCTGCCTCCGAGGCCACCACACACTTCCAACACAGTTATCTGGCTTGGGCTTCTGCTCCATGCAGATGGGCACCATGATTTGATGTCCCAGGTGAGAAGGATATTGCTCTTTTCAATTTCTATGTAGGTACAATGTGATTCTTAGTACAAAGTCAAAGAACAATCTTGCCAGTTTTCCAAATCCTTGGGGAACGCAGAAAGGAGAGCATGACTGACAAAAGTCACCTCTGATAAGAGACGAACTGTCACAAAATTGTTTCTTTTCCTAGCATGCATCTCAGTTTGCTAGCTTGCTTCATCAGTAGCTCCCAAGTGGTAAAAGATCGTATAGGATTACACAAAAAAGTTACATAAAGAGCCTTGCTAGGAAGGAAAAAGAGTATTTGGCAGCAGTCTCCCACATCATAGTGCTCCAAGAACATCAGCTCCGTCACTAAATGGTCTGCAGGAATCACAGCAGCTTCCAAAAATCCAGCATTTCCCTGGAAGCAATCAGATCTTCCTTCTTCCATCATCAGCTGACAGGTTTTGAGCCAGCACAAATTACTAGTAATACTAGTATTAGTGGTATGGTCATTGCATCATCTAGATGGGAAAAGGCTTCAGGATAATCAAATTTGAGCACCAAGCTGACCTTCCTAAACCATCACTAAACCATGCCCATTACTGGGAACAGTAGTAGCAGTGATAGCAGCAATACTACTACTAATGCTTGCTCTGTCAGTGCTCCTCATAGGAGGCTTTGAAGACCAGTTTTCCAGCAGCGCTGTGCCAGTCGCACACACAGCAGGCAGCAGCAAAGCACATCTGTTTCAAAGAACGTGCTGTCTGCAGCAGGCACTCCCATGCTCATGTACACAAAGGCACCAGCAGAATTGCTGTAGGACACTGTGGGGTGGGAGATCTGTTCCTACCGTGGCCAAGGACAGAGCTGTGCTGCCCGTGCTGTAGCAGTAAGCCACATGCAGCCTGCATCCTGCTGCTCTGTACATGCGGCACCACACGGCTACACTCATTCACCAGCACAACCTTCAGCCCTCCTGCTCCCTGGGAAGCCAGCACTGCTTCAAGCTGTGTGAAATCCACAACCAGACCCCTTGTTTTTGGTTCCTTTGCCTGCCCAGCCACATCACCAGACTCTGTTTTACCAAACGATACAGACAGGAGTGAAGTCTTCGGGTACTCCAGGAACGTCCTCCTGCCTGCTGCCCCACCTCATAATGTGACCCCCCACTTTGAGTGCAGCCCTTTGAGTTATCCTTCATTTGTTTGTTGGTGTGTTCCCTTAGATCTGCAGATCGCTTTGATTATTTGCACATCTGGAAGTTGTCACACGCTTTTTCTGACCGTGACCATCTGAAATATTATCCGGCAGGACTTGAGGGAAACACAGTAAAGAAACAAAAACGTCCTACTCATAACAACATGTGGCAGAAATTACTAAGTGACACCATCTCAAAGGGGAGCGCCATATATCCAAGCAAAGATAAGCTTAACTCCATTCCCTAAAGCTTTACATTTGCTTTACGTAGCACCTGGTCCAGACATAAAAGATATTACATATAAGTACTTATTTTTCATTAAGCATCATATAATGAAAGTTATCTGTCTGTTATAAGGGCTGGGGTGAAACAAAGCCATTCCTTCCATCCCGTAAGTTTCAGAGGGGAAGACCATCTTCCCACTACGTGATTTTCCATAGAAAAGCCTCCCTGATAAACAGTTCAGAGGACACCGGGGTGTACAGCCCGATGATCCCACACAGCCCCCGGGGTAAAGCTACAATTCTGTGTGCAAAAAAACAACGTTGGATGGACACGGCTGAAGTAACAGAGGCTGTTTTTCAGCAATCCCAACACACGGACGGCGTGGGGAAGAGTGCAAAGGCAGCCTGATGTCGGTGCCCGATAAACCCATGTATTCGCACACAACGTATCAGCACACGCCTTATCCCGAGGCCCCGCTCCTGCCCCGCGGCTCCGGGTGGGGGCGCCGTCCCTCGCCACAGCGCCACCGCGCGGTGAGCGCCACCGCCTGCAGGGCCGCGCGCCCCCGCGAGGTGTCAGCAGCCGCCCAGGCCGGGCTGGAGAGCGACAGGGCCGCTCTGGCAGGGCCGTAGCGAGAGCTCGGTGAAATGAAAGGGGCTTTTTGTGTATTTCCGTCAGCAGCAGTTCTCAGCAAGGCTTAACCAGAAGGAAAATCCAAACGGAAAGAAAGGGAAAACGATCACTTCAGAACAATTTGGGAAGGGGAAGAAGTAAATAACAACAAAAGAATCAAGCAAACCAAAAACAAACAAGCCCCCTCTCCCCCTCCCCCCCCCCCCCCCCAAAAAAAAAAAAAAAGTCAAACACCCCCACCCTTTTACAGCACCAAACTGTTTGCTTTGCTATGGTAAAGAAAATTGTTTTGACTGATGCTGAGTCCTTTGGTTTTGATTTTATGCTCTATTTAGATTTCTTAGATGACAGACTGTAATGGATACAAAAAATGTTCCATCCAATGCACCTACAAAATTTGTATTTTAAACCATTACACAAATCCAAGTGAGTGCTACTGCTCTGATTATACTTTTATCCTGAGCAGAATTAAAACCTTGGCTGTATTGTGGCAGATGGGTGCCGATACACTGACTGCGCTGGTGCTGCCATGTCAGTACCAATAAACGGAGAGATGCAGAGCCCAGGGGAAAGCTGCTTCAAGAAGCCAGCACTGAATGGCACTGAGGACAGGTGCTGAGTGCTGCAGGCAGTGTTTCTCTGACTGAGTAGGAACTTGCAGGCAGACACAGAACCGCAGTGCCTCAGCAAGGGGGGGGCACAGAGCTCCATCTTGGCACAGGTGCTGTCAGGGCTAAGAAAGGGACACAATGGCAACTTTATAAGTCATTGCCACATCAGGAACTTAGCCATTTTTCTTCTTCCTTCTTTTCTTTTACACAATGCAAACTTTCTTTAGATGAAAAGTAAATATGGTGGGCTCAGCACGGTTTGGAGAGCAACACAGATCAAGCTCCTCTGGTGCCTGACCTCAGCCTTTTATTTCTCTGTGTCAAGCAATATCAGCAAGTGTGTGCATTCCGCATGTCCCTCTCTTCTGCTGCTTCCCCTAGAGCTTTACTGGGACACAGAGCAGGGGCTGCAGCCACCCAGAGCCACTTGCAGGAGGCAGAAGTTGGTGGCTGTAACAATGGTACCAGGGCCACTACTGCAGAGGTTATTTCTGTGCTCTGTTCATTCCTCCTTTCTTGTTCTATTCGTTCCTCTGGGTCTCTTGGCCTTCAAACCTTTGGTTTTTCTTTTCTAGGGCTCATGAAAAGATACAGAGTGATCAAAGTTGCTCTGCCCCATCTGTGTCATTGGTGGAAAGAGACTTCAAAAGCTTCCAAGAGACATGTGCACACCCCACATAGGAGGTGGGGTGGACAGGAGGGAGAGGAATCATCAAAAACATCTTTCAGAAGTAAAAACAAAACACTTATTGTACCACATTGGCAACACAGGTACCCACTGAGCAAAAGTTGATTGCACTTTAAGTCAGCCCTGGCAGGTTTCACATCTCCAATTGCAGTGGAGGTCTGCTGAGAGGATGGGGCAGGAGGAGGCAGTGGAAGATGCCACCAGAGGCACTGGGAGATCAGCAGATACTCAGCTCTCCTTGTAGACAGGAACCCCAAGGTGCGGTTTTAATGTGGAAGTGAGATGAAAGTAGGTAGTAGGGGTTAATTAGTTTGTCATTAGTTCCAGTCTGCTCTGACCAACAGATATTTTAGAAATAATCAAAAAAAAAAAATCAGACCTTTAAAAATATATATATATATTTTTTTCTCCAAGTAAGATGCCTAAGTGTCAATAGTAGACAAATACAAAAAACAAAAACAAAAAAAAACAAACCATATCAGTCTGTATGACAGGAATTGTGCTGTGAAGAAGCTCTTTAGAACAAAATGAAAGTCTGACAGTATGTGTTCCCATTACAAAAGGCAAAAAAATATAAACATAGAAATCAAAATCCCTCCTGCCCACACATGCACTAAGTAGGAGCACAACTGCAGTGACTGCCCCAGGTCTGGGTTTTGGAACAGGAAAGGATGAGGAAAAAAAATGAGAAGAGAGTCAAGAGAGGAGATCTAGCCAGAGACCTAGCAGTACCAGTTAAGTGATTCAGGTGGGGTGGAAAAAGAAAAGGACCAACCTTAACAATTACAAATGCATCCCTAAAACTGTCTTGCTAGAAACCAGTTTCATCATTAAGTAAACATTAACTGTCTAATTGTTTTCACTGTATATTCAACAGTTGACTGATAGCGTCACCTTTTAAAACACCAGAACCTTTTTTTGGAAGAAAAGGGTATCTATTGATGAAACTAGAGACTTACATTCCTTCCTTCAAAAAGCCACCTGTACAACATGGGCTTCCATACACCAGCACATTAGTAGATCAATATTTAGAAACACTTACTAATCTTGAGCTTTAAGCTCCCTTTCTGTCTCCTACAGACACTTTCCTTGTTAAGAGACTCAGGTGTTTTACATTACCCTGTGGACCCTCCCACCCCTCTGTTACTTGGAGGGAAATCCAAGCTCCCAATTACTCTAAATCACAAATGCCTGCAGTTGGTCCTGCACCTCCACCACATCCAGAGTAACACAACTAGACTTCTTTTTGTTTATACCTGATCACTGCTTCCAAGCTAAGGAATATCCAGCTCCCTCCTACCTCCTTTCAGGTCCACATCAGGGCTTGCTCATTGGGCTTCCCTAGGATGACACCCCAGGCCCTTCCACCTCCCACACCTGTTATCTGTTTGGGCCCTGTAGGCACCACATCTTCTCTAGTTCAGTCATATATGTCATTTAAATGCTGCTTACCAATGTTAGCCAAGTTTAATTGGGAGGGAAAGAAGACAAGGCCAGACAGTCCATAGCTCCATTACTGTTTCAGTGGAATCATGCTTGATATAAGTATGGAGTCCCAATGAGGTGTGGGTTTCTGCCTTTATGGAGAGATCTGGAGGGCATTTTCAGCAAAGAAGGTGTCATCACTAACAGCCATCCTCTAAAGTGGCGAGTTTGGGGCAGCACTGGCTGGAGCGCTGGCTGGAGGAAGAGTGGAGAGTTGGTGGGAGCAGAATGGGAAGGTCATTATGTGATATTATGTGAGGTATTACATGAATCAGCCCTTGCACCAATTGCTGACCATCCTTTTCTTTAATGTTTTCTCCTTATTTTCTTGCAATTTCTTTCAAGTCCAAGAAACATAAAGCAGAGAAGGGAAGTGCAAAGAGCATTTGTGGTCACTGTGAAGGAGAAGAACCACAGGAGACGAGAATCCTAAAAAGTTGTTATCTGGGAGGAGGGGAAGAGAAGAAAGAGAATCTAAAAGAACAGATGAGCCATATAAAAAGAACAGAACATAAAAATAGATGAACTCAAATAAATGTCATAGACCTCAGATTATGCATTCAATAAAAAGGTGGAAAAGCAAGTCATATTAAAAATGCCATTGCTGTGCATCTTTCAAAAAGGAAAGGAGGAAAGGAGTAAAGAGGTGGATAGAAAAGTTACATGAATAATGAAAGGCTTCATTCACATGACATAGCAGAAGCAGCAGCCACAGGGTTAATAGCAAGGGTGGAACAGCATTTGTTTTGAAAAAGTGACATCAACCTAATGAGAAATTACAAAATCAATTAAAAAAAAAAAAAGAGAGACAAGGTGAATGCATCAGAGTATATTTTGTGAGCAGAGAGTGTGTGTAATAAAAATAGTGCAAATGCCACTAACAAGGTAACATTTACAATTGTGTCTGAATATTATTTGATATTTATTATCCATGTTTACCCTTGTAAATAATTTTTGCAGGTTCTCGGAGTCTATTGTCATGGCAGTTTCTCTTAATGATCTGTATATACAGATCCCTTATGTCACTATCACTCATGTTTAAGCATTAAGAAGTTTGAACAGTCGATTCCTCACTCCCACTCATGCAAATAAATACCAGCAGGAAAAAGGAATACAAGTATTGCACAGGTTAAATTAAATTAAAAAAAAAAAAAAAGTGACCTTGGTAAAAGAAAAGCACAGTCTGAAAAACTAGGATGCTACTCAACGAACAACTGAAGACATCTCACTGACCCAGGAATTAATGCCTTACACACCAATGTGAACAACACCTATGTGTTACCACAAAGGACTGGCAAATCAAAGTGCCTCATAAGCCAACACAGTTCAGCAGCCACCACCTATTGCAACGGGGGCAAGCTCTGCCACTTTGTGTATAGGCAGACACACAGCTGGCACAACATGAACAACAGTCCTCCTCCTTAGAGCCAGGGCAGGAGCACTGTGGTGCTGTCCTCCATAAAATATCCATAACATCTCCAGTCTGGAGGAGGGCAAAGGAGTCAACCCACATCGGTAAGGATGTATCTCCTTGGATACACCAAAAGAGGCTGCAGCATTGCAGTGGCCATTTTAAGCAATAACAGAGGGGACATTTTATTACAGTCAATGCAGCAGCTTCATCAAAAACTAAAGGGATAAACTGAAGCAAAGAAGATTTTATTGGGCTTCTTCAGCATATCTTCAACTCAAAGGAGACAAAAGCATTAATCTGTTTATCTTAGTCAGATCAAAAGGCAAATCAGAACTAGTTAGCAACACACTTAAATGAATCATGGACATAGAACATGTTCAAATAAACTGTTGGCAATTTCCTTTGAACATCTTCAGATTAAAACCTTATTTTAGAAAGGTCCCTGTAGCTATTAAATTCCCTTTAGCAAAATTTCTATTTTTTATGCACTTAAGTTAGTAGTTCAGTGGTATTGGTTCTATGCATGACATCTCTAGCTAGAAAGCAAATTAAAAATATGGTAATTTTTAAGCCTAAATTCAAACAGCTGCTAATAACTTGGCATAAAGATAAATAAATGGTAGAGCCACAAAAAATCACTGACGATTCCCAACTGTTAGTTAAATAAAACAGCCTTCTCTCACTTCAGTCATCTGCTTTGGCTTTCATTCATATTTTTAATAAGTGAATATTCTAAATGCATTCCTGCAGTTCTCATTTTCTGGAACTGTTTTTTGCTCTCCTATTTGTTATTTGTTGAAGAACTACTTAGCATTTATACCTTACGATTTCAAATAATATTAGGGGTGCAGTTTGAACAAAGCAATTCCGTATATTTGGTATTAAGAGCTTTCTTTCAGAAGAAAAAAGTCTGAAGGAGCAGCCGCAGCTGGTGCTGTTGGATGGTTTCTGCTGGCAGCCCTGCCTGGCGCTGGCATCTCAACAGTGGCATGCTGCCTCTCCAGCACCCAACTGCTCTGTGCATGAGTTCTCCTCCCTCATCAGTTCCATTCTGGTCACTGCAATTAATTTTCATTTCTTTCTTTTGTCTTCACTTTCAGCTCATTAATTTTTGGCCAGTCTCCATGGCTCTTTCAGCTCAGCATTTTGCTCCTTCTCTCTTCCCTCTTTAAGGCCTTTTCCTTCCTTTTCTGGTCTTGTAGGTTCAAGGAGCAACTTTTAATGGCATCTTACACAAGGTCTGATGACTGTTCTGCTGTTCTCAGGTCAAGTGGTTCCTTTAAAGAAAAGCAGGATGCTTCAAGCCTCCTGGGAGGTGCCAGGAGGTGCTGACCGCTGACTCTCCCCAGGAGGCAAAGAGCACAGCCCCTTCCCATCGGGTTTCTCCCTTGGTTCTTATTTTTGCTCAACAGATTTGTGACCTCACTGGACTTCCTAATGGGTACACTACTGTGTAACCAAAGCTATACTTCATCTGTTCGATGCTTGCTGCAGTAAGAACAAATAAGCCTTACCCTGGGTTAATCCTAATTTATGGAAGTGGATTTTCATAATGTTTTGAAAAAAAACAACTGTTTTTTCTCAGTGGGGATGTAAAAGGACATTGTGCCTACAAGGAGTTCCCATTCCCACTGTGGCAGCACTGACAGATGACAGTGATCAGTGGAGGGATGAAGAGATCTCAAATAAACACTTTAAAAATCAACTGGCTGCAGAGCAGGTTTTGTTTGGTTTTCTTTTTCAGCCAAATTCAATCACAGGTAATAGTGGAGTTACATCACTGGAAACACAGGCTCAAATGAAACCTTGATAGAGCTCCCTGACTACTTTGAAATCCTTACTTTAATGCATACTTTTACCTTGCAGTCATTGTGTTAATTCCTGTGCAAATACAGGAAAAGACTGCCATTCAATATAAGCTTCATATCTACTGAGACAAAAGAAGAACTAGAATGAAATGGGTCTAGGGATACAAATAATCCATGTATTTGTCCAGACAATGTTGCAAAATGCTTTGAGAAGAAATAAAAATAATAATTTCCTTATGGTAAAGTTGCATGAAATATTTAATGCGTGAATCTGAAATGTTAATTATTTGATGGGAGTGATTCTTCAAAGCAGACATTGGTATCTAATTAGTTAAATCCTAAGGAAAAGCAGGCAGTATACCAGCTGATGCAATCGGTGGCAGCAGGAGTTGGGAAATAAATATCTCCATTTGGCACTGAAAAGTGAAACAGAGCTCAAATTTCTGTGGATATCCTGGCCCCAAGTTCATGCCTCAGAGCTCTCATTTCTGCAGTAAAGGAAAATTAAATCTCAGAGTTTAAGATCTGGGGTTCAGTGTGACTATTTATTAGAATTCATCTAGCCTCCTAGACTGTGAATATTTTGACTTGACCTAGATGGAGCTCTTGATAAAATCAAGCTCTCATGGGCATTACCAGTGTTCTGTGATAAAACTCAGCTTGGAAGCATTGTGCTGACAGAAACTGCAACACTTTAACGCAGTGATTATTATCCTAGTTAGAAACCAGAAACACCACAGCATGTGAAAACAAAGAACAACAACAAAAAAAAAAAGAATTCCCTTCCCTTCCCCAGATCTCAACCAAGCAAAAACCAGGGGAGAAGCCATTCACGGTGATGAACAATGTGTTTGTTCCTGGGTTTATTGAGGCCATTTCTCTGGGGATGCTGCAGTCAGGGTTATGGCAGCTCAGCTTCCTTCTGCCCACAGCAGCCCTGTCCCAGAGGCAGTAACGCAGGTAGGCATCTGGTGCTGAATGAGATGACTCCAGCACTAATCTGTTCAAATGTAATGCTGGATTGTGTCTACGGCCAGCTTGTTTTGTGTCAGGAATGGGGGGGGGCGGGGGGAAAGATGACATTTTTAGGTTTAGCAGTCCCTCTGGAACAAGATCTCTGTTTATCAATATCACACAAAAGTGAGTACAACAGATGGTACCGGCTCTGGCTGTCCTGAGCCAATCCTGTGCATGGCTAAAAAGGCTCTTTCAGTACATTTGTCCTACACACCATATAATGCCCCGGAGCTATTTGTCATTTGCCTTAGTTCACACCACTGCTTTTCTACTTGGAGATTCTGCCACTATCTTTACATCATCTATTATGCAAAAATGCTGCTTCTCTTCTGCAAGCAGAGATATTACATCTCTAGCTCCATTTAGCAGCAGAAGGCTCTATATCCATTGTCTCATGGACAATGTCTGCAAGCTCCTATGAACCTATAAGTAGATCTCTTACATGAATATCACTATTAGACACACATACAACAGTGCACTTGAACTGAGCCCCTGAGTTAAAATTGCAGGTTTCTTCATTTACAGCCCAAGGTTTGAGCTCGTCTCAGCACTTCCAAACCACCATCTCTTCAACTTAAAATGTTGCACTGTGGCACACATGACAGCAAGGAGAAAGAAATGGTGTCATATTTAGCAAAAGCATACTCATGTTCTCAGCCAGACTTGATCACGTCCATTCCTAAGAAAATGCAGTTTAGTTGATCTGCTCTTGGACAGCAACTGAATCGTTGAGCAAACTGTGTAGACTGCACCATTACAGACCTGATCTAGCATGAAGAAAAGTTTGCTTATGTGATGATGAGCAAGCTGGAAAGGTCTCCCTGCTGCTAGCTTGCTAAAAAGAAAATGAAGAGTAAATGATTATCAATAAAGTGTGTTTGGTTAGGTGTCACTCAGAGAAAGAAAATGCCATTTCATGTCACTTTTTAGAAAGCACAAGGCATGTAACTTTTGGGAATGGCTTTGCTCTGGACTAATCTTCAGATTGAGTATTAAAATCTCAAACTTCCCAAAGGAAAGAGACTCTGCATATTTTAATGAAAGATAAAACAACAATATAAACATACACAAATTTACAGAGGAAGGATCAACTTTAATACATCTGGAGTAAAAGGTGTTCTTTTTTAAATATGGTATAAAAATAAATGCAAGAAACATTAACAGAGAATATACAGACAACAGACAAAGACACAGGTTTTCTTTCTCAATGTGAATACATCAGTGAAATGAAACCTTCTGTGCTAATTTATTGTGCAATAAATGCGATGCCATATGTATATTTATTAATATATGCATTTTTTACATTTCTTCCAGTTTTTGATTGACGTATTTTTTTAATAAACTGTGCCTAGCAGAAGCTTTTTTTTCACTGTACTTGAGCTTGCAGAAAATAAAAAGACACAGATCCAGCTTGATATGAAGGAGGAAGTGAGCAGACAGTTTTCGAAATGGAGGCATCGAAAGGCTAGAGAGTCCCTCGGAGTCTGTAATGCCTTAGTATACACAAAAGAAAACAAGTCAGGTCCTTGCTCATGCAACATCTTGTTCTACTGTCCTCTGATTCAGGCAATCAGTGAGCTACAAAGTATGTATAATGATTTGAGTCTGCTTCCATGCTACAAGGTGATCCTTTTAGTAGGACTGCACTAGACTGGTTAACCTCTTTGATGTGAGCGATTTCCCCTGAGGAAAAGATAAAAACAAAAAACAAAAACAGAAAACAGAGGCATGATCACTGCAAACCTGTTCATCAGCAACCACTCAGTGTTGCCACATCACTGTCAAATATCTAAGGGCACCAACTGGAGTCTGTCAAATCCTAAACCACAGGAAGCCCTTACACTTGCACGCCTGCACTGCCAGCCAGCCATTCTGTTTCAGAGTGTTTACAGCAAATTCAAAGGCCAGTTTTGAATGAAATTGGGTTTGGCTGTTAAGAAACTACTGCTGTGACGGCTTTGCTGTTGGTCACTCCCAGAACTACTTGAAGGTGGCCACCAGAAGCGAGGGTGCCTCATGCTACAGCGATGATGTGCACACTGTAGTAGCTCCATCACAGATTGCAGAAAGCTACTTTACAGTTGAAGTAAAAAAGTAAGAGGCAGATTGCATACAGGCAGGAAAGCAGCTTTTCCATGAACTTTGCAATAGGCTTGCTGATACTTCATTTACTATTTATAAGGAGTATTGGTCAGGTATGTTACATGGGACTGCCTAAAATTGCTTAGAAGGTGTTTGGATTTTCACATTGTCTTTTTCCTCATCAGTCCTCCTGTTGCAGAGATGTTGTTTCAGTTTTTCAGGAAGTTCTGTCCCACAAGAGTTAGCTGTACAGTGCAGAAAGGATAGTGTAGGTATGTTGTGATGGCATATTTCAGGCAGATCTGAGCTTTAGCTGAGCCAGACAAAAGCCACAAAACCACACAAAATATCAGTTAGCTCTCCTCAGGCCATCCTGCTGTGGCACCAATTCAGCAGAGGCAGAGCTGGCACAGCAAGCTTACAGCACTTCTCAATACACCACAGGGATATCCTGATAATATAGGTCATAAAATATAAAATAGTAAAGGGCTCTATCTAACTTGTCATTTAAAGGATATTTAATATTAACATCTATTGTTCATTTTAAAATCAAACTGACTTCAAGGAAACTACACTAAGAATTACTGTAACTGTGAAGAGAGGTGACCTGCAGTAAATGGTAAATAAACTTATTCTGCTTTATCAATGAGCTGTAAAGTAATCTGTTGTGCCGTGGAATTACACAATTTAATATCTGTTTTCCTTACCAATTAATTTTATGCTCAAAGAGATATGCAAATTGGTTTTGAACATTTGCTTAAATGCAATATACCAGAATAGATCTTGACAAAAAGAATAGCCATTTTACTCTTTGTGCTCTGAAATAAATGTCATACAGATGAGGGTGAATTTTCCCCCTACAGTATAATATTGAAGGGAAATAACGATCTGTAATGTTGGATTAGATTCCTCATCTCTGAAGTTCACCATATTGCCTGACAATAATAGCACTTGCTTCTAAAAAAAAAGACAGCATGTCTCCTTCTAGGCATGGTTTCCTCCCTTTATCTAGCTTTAACTCTATGAATTTCTACCTACATTAATTTCAATTTTTTTGCATTAGATTATGTTCTCCCATAATGTAATAATTAAGCTGTTTAAACCACTAAGCTAAACACTTTTTAGATAAGCAAAATGTCTCCACAGCTATGTGGCATTGGACTACTACAATTTAAGACGGTAGCCCAAATTTGTTATGTGATTTTAGAGGTAGTGCAGGGTTGTCAGCCTTGTACATAAGCTAAGAAAATATTCAGCATATGCTGATCTTTCCATCTTATGAAGATTTTTGTCTGTGAATCTATGAATTAATTTTGTCTTCTTATTTGCAGCAGCTGATTCTTTAGGAGTTGTAATTCCATGGAATTTGAGATGAACCATTCTGGCATCTGTGGAATGAACTGTGATATTATATAAAGTAGGAATTTTTGATCTAAGTGCAGGCAAAAAAACTATTCATTAATTAGTTGATCTGACTTGATAATCTTATTCTATGTATTAATTGAATTTTTCCCTATAGATGCATTAAGATGTCATGAAAATTTTGTTGTTATTTGGCATCACTTCTTCCCCAGATACTGCTCACCACAGTAAGCTGAAAGACTTTGGGTAGTTTTTCTCCTAAGTTAAGGATTTCTCTGGATGTCTTATTCACCACTTTCCTTCCCCAGGGTTGAATCTATTTCTTTCAGGTGCAATGCTAATTACTGTTCCTTAAGCCAATTTTTCAATTTGGTCACCTACAACAAATGGGCAAGTTCTAAAAGGTGTGGAATACAACTAATCACACATAGGAAATTGTTTGATGTGCTAGTAAGATTATAGAACGTTTGAAAACAAATTCAGAAGTACTAGATTTTCATCTGAAGAATGAAAAGAAGATCTTTAATATTTTTGTTGTATTCTTGCCATCAACATGTAGGAGTATAGGGCCAAATTCTAAATGAGAAAAGGATTTTGGTCTTTTAGGTACAATTTGGACATATGAATTGAAACAATTTAACAATTTTATTATAACACACCAGCCAAATGAAGCTTTATGCATATATGCAAATGACCTTTGAAGACCCCTTCCAACTCTAAGGATTCTATTATTCTGTGATTCTGTATCTCAACAAGGGAGTCAGAGTACAAGCAGGCAGCAGAACAACTGGAGTCAATTACATTGATGAAAACCAAATAACTGACCTCAGCGTTCTCTCACCTACATTAATGTATTAACTTTTTAAATGCAGAGTTGTCCTTCCAATTGTACTTTTAGAGAGCTTGAGGAGAAAATTACAAAAGTATGTGCAGATTTATGACCATGTGCAGATTTATGAACACAAGTATGCTGACTGACCTATTTATGTAGCTGGACACCAACAACTTAATCTGGCAAGTAAGTCAGCAACAACTTCAATTCATATGTGACTTATAAGAGACCAATGTGAAATTTATATAGGGATCAGAGTTGAAAAATATGAAGGTTAAAAGATTAGTTTTCAAATTCTTATCCTTTCTGCTAAGCAACCTCAGTCACTCCTTTTTCAAGTTTCTTTATTGTCATTAGGACTTATATTTCCAGTTCATAGAAATGGAAAGGGGAACACCACATATCCAATAGGGAGAATGCCATGCACCCTACTGGGAGCAAAATGAGACAAAATGAGGACTGGGCCTCCTTGCTCTCACTATTCCTGATCTGCTCGTGTGTGGCAAACATGATGAATGCCAGCAGCTTGGCCAGCATCAGCAGGCAAAGTTCCCAGGTGATATCCCTGGTGCCACTCGCAGTGCTGAGATAAACAGCCCTTGGCAGGAGCGCATTTGGAGAGGCACAGGAACAGAAACAGTAAGTCTCTGGTCAGGATTTAGCCAGCCCTTGCTCCTCTAAGGCAGGCAAATGGATTTAGCATTGCCCAGGGGGTCAGGATTTTGCTTTGATTTTCATCCAGTTGTGCCAGTGTATTTCTTTTTCAGGAAGGTGGTGAAGTGGAATTTTACTGAGTTTAGGGGACAAGTTCTCACTACTACCTTCAGTGGTTGCATGTGCAGGAAAATCCACTTGCCTATAGTGGGGATTTGCAGTCCTCTTCTAATTTTACACTGCAGCTGTTCCTTTCCTGGAGCAGTTCATAGACAAAAAGGAGTGTCTGAGCAATTGCATAGTCTTGGTTTGGCTTGTTCCAAACTGGGTGATAATTCCTCCTTCTCCTTCCCCAGTAATCTGCATATTCTGATGAGCTGCTCTAATTCCTGCTTAACCTGCAGGCTCTTTCCAGATGGGATAGTTTTAACTTGAAAAACCATCGGAAGGATGGGGTAGAATCTAAGATTTTCTAAGGAGCCAATGCATTCGACAAACAGTTCATTTCATTATCACTTTGTACTTCTCAGTCTTCCAGTAGCTTAGGACACAGGCAAATATTTGTCAGCTGGGAAATGGCAGTCACTGGCCTAATATCTGAATGGGAGCACTCTGTTTCCTAATGGAGACAGACCCAGCTGTGCCAGTACCACACAGCAGCCCCTCCGCCCCAGCACAAAGCAAGGCAGCTCAGCTCATCATTGTAGAACTGGGCAAGGAGGCCAACCTTCACTGGCATCTCCTAGGGATTCTACTTTTGATTTTTCTCACTAAGCTAGACAGTCATTCCTCAAAAACAACCTAACATTGGATTTTTCGACTAATTATTAGTCCAAACTCAAAATTTCAATTATTATTATATATATATATATTTTTTTTCATTGAGCCATCTCTTTCCTAAAAAAGAGGGTTCATTTCTATGAAAGTTTATTGTTTTTAGGGTTTGGGTTTTGAGTTGTTTGTGGTTTTTTGTTTTTTTTTTTTGTATTTTTCAAAGCTTTGGAGAAAAAAAATTATTGGCTAATGGGAAATTAATATCTGCATTTCTCAGTAAAGGCACAGTTCTTAATATGGCAACATCAGTTTAAACTTCTATAAAGTCTATACCCGACTGAAAAGAGGAAGCTATTTTAAAGAGTTTTAATTTCCACCTCTAGACCATAATTCGCAATTTTTCATATTAAGTTACACTGGACAGTGGATTGTGAAAATGTGCTGTGTTGCATGGCCTTCATATTTCTTATCTCATGCATTAAACAGTCTAATTTTACTGGTTTGGAGAGGAAAATCCTTAGAGGAAACTGGTAAGAAGTTCTAAGCTAAGTGGAAGCAGATAGCTCTAAGTGGAAAGAGCATGGGTAATGTAAGACAGCAGTTTTAAACCCAGTGTCATTAAATGGGGTTCTTGCTTATGAGGCTATGAGTGAAGACTGTTATCATTTGATGACTCTGGTTTAATAAGTGGACTGAGTTAGCTCAGTTTTGTACTGACTGTTTTCATAAAACACCACAAACTTGCAAAAAGCCCATTTTTTCACCTCGACAGTTAAGCAGCAACAGATAAAACTCTGACACTGGCGGTGGCATCTGAAGCTGTCACACCCACATGCAGTGATGGAGCATCTCCCCAGGGGGATTCTGAGGAAAAGAGTGCACCTTACTGCCCTGTTAACTGGTCTCCTGCCAAGACAGGAAAATTTGCATGTAGTGGAAAAGAAATGAGCCTACTGTGCTGTAAATGAAATGCTTTGTTCTGGGTTTCCAGACCACTGAGCACAGCTAAACAGAGGCAGGTGTTCACAAAGGTGTGTTGCTCAGAGACTACCAGTCTGCTACTGTCACAGTTCCTGATGGAAAGGAGAAATTAAAGTCTTCCTTAAAGGACCTCTTTTCTCCCATCAGTGTTATCAGTGCACCTTCCTTCACTTGTGGGTTTTGTTTTGTTTTGTTTTTTTCCTATGCTGTGTAGATGTTATTACTTGAGGTAGAGGAAGTTTCCTAACTTTTTATTTAGGACAAAATATTACACACAGCAAATACGAGTTTGCTATTACTTTACCTATATTGTATCTTATATAAACATGTTTCTGACACTATTCACACTGTTGCAGACTGCCAAAAGCATTAGCAACTGTGCTGTATAATTTACAGAGCAAGCTAAATAACTAGTGCTTTTAGTTGTGCATATAGGCCGTTCATAAAGTGCACTGAATTACTGAAAGCTTTCTGAAAAGAAAACTCTTGTCTCAAAGAAATGCAAAGCTAAGCCTAGTTTTTATGTGTGGATAGATTCACTTCTGTTTTTTCCCGCCAAACTAAAATAATGAGTGATTATCTTAGGTGACTTCAATTTAATTTTCTGATTAATACCGAGAGATAGCATGTAGAAAGTTTTAAAACTTTCTAGCTTAGCAAATGTTTTCTGTTGCAAGTATAACCCACTTCCAATTACTGCTCACAAAAGGTTCAGAAATCTCTTATAGTCTCAGCTTAACAAATCAGGTTATGAATCACAAGGTCATCCTCTCATGTTCAGTCCCTATATACAACTGGTTGGCTTTTTTTAACATTTCAAATAAAATACTGAGGTCTAATTTAGTTCAATGCAAAGCCACTTGGGTGTAATTGAGAAAAATAATGGTGGAAATGAGTCTAAATTTTCTAAATTGTCAGAAGATAAGTGAAAATACTATTTTCTTCTTCATAAATCATTCAGAGACATTTGGCTAAGCTGCAGAAGACCTGTTTCACATCTGTTTTCTGTATTAATCAGAAGAGCAGGTCTTTTACCACAGTCTGTCCCTTCAGAGTAGAACAAGTTAATCAGTAGGATATTCTGAGAAACACTTGCCTCATCCCTGCATGTTAGAACCAGTGTACCGAATCACATAATTACACATTATAAACTCATCATAACTGAGAACAAGAATGGAAGAATAAGGATCCCTGGTGGCAAGGGGTCCTGCGTCTGTGGGGGATTAAAAACTCAGATCTCTCACAGAAAAATGTTTGTACCTGAGAACCCTGATATTCTGGAGAAGTTTGCGAGCTTCCGAGCTGCTCGTCTCATCAGGAATGTATGCTTAGAAGTGATATTTTTTACTTTTGCAGCTGACCTAACCTGACAGATTCCACCCAAATTCATAGGGCAGTACTTTGAGAAAAAGCAAATGCACAGTATTTACATTATAGCTTACACCATGAGAAAAGAATCACCCTCTTCTAATGAAGTACTAATGCTTCATATTCAGAAATCCTCACTCCCCTTGTTCTAGCTCACAGCTTTGTTATTGGGCCTGCCTTACATCTCCAGCATCCTGCTGATCTCATCTCATCTGCCTGAAATTAGCCGCTGAATGTTGGGCATGCCAGCAGGGCACTATGCTGCACCAGTGCTGGTGTACAGGGCTGATGCTTTATCAGAGAATAACTTTAATGCCTCCCAGTCTGTGTTCACTTTTACACTTTTTTGTATTGTTTTCCTTGCACCTGCTTGGAACTTGCTATTTCTCTCCTTACAGCCACTTGTCTACATACTTTTTATCATAACCAGTTCCTGATCAGCTGGCTGCTTAAACACCCAGCCTATATACTGTAGTTTGTCAGGCACTGTGATGAGCAAAATCTTGCCTCTCAGGAGTCCCAGATGTACTGTCTGCGCTCTCTCTCATTAACCCAGGCCCGTTTATTACTGTGGAACTTCCTGTTAAACATCTCCATGGAAGAAAGTAGAATTGTTATGTATAATGTTGTCACATATAACGTTGTATAGATCAACCTGTTCAGACAACACACAAATCACACTGCAACATGCTATGGCAACACCACCATGCAAAAAATAGGGGTTTTTGTTTCAAACATTGAGATAGTTTCCTTTGTGGCTGTTTATTTACTTTTTAGTCTTACTGACTTTGTCCCATTGAATTCAAATTTGATCCTGATTGCAGTGGATTCAAAGCATATTACAGGAAGCCTTTACCTATAAGAAAGTAGTCAAAGGATTACAGTTTTGTTTCAACATGTGAGATATTCCTGAAACCTCACAGAACTTTGCACTTTCACTGTGTTTGTTTCTTGTTCTGATTACTGGAACGTATATGCAATTTAAATACTCGAGGAAACACTCTTAAGCCTCGTTATATGGGAGGCAGTTTCTGAGAACTGCTTCTCCTTCCCTAGTAACTAAAAACAAAAACCATGATCTTTGCTGAAAGCTCTCAGATTTGTCATTTCAATGCACACAGCTCCACTAATCAGGTCACAGAAAAAGCCACAGATGCACACACACACACAGCAGCATCAACTGCACAATTCAACAGACAATGCAGACAAACTTGAGTAGAATCCAAGATCTTTCTACCTCTTTTCATAACAGGTTAGTGCTCGCCCTCAGTGTTGGTGTACAGTTTTTATGGCATGGGAAAATAGGGATGTTTCTGCCCTACAAAAATAAATGCGTTGAATGCTTTAGTTGGAACTTTCACAAAGTTTAAAAAAAATCCAAAGAAACCGGAAAAGTAAAAAGAATCCCACATTTCAAGCAATCAGTGGATCTTTTGGCTGGTGGCAAGATAATGCCCACAGCAAATTTACCAGCCTTCACAATTTTACCTTGGTTAAATATATTTCCAAAATTATTATTAAAAAGAAAAATAATTGGTTGCTGTATCCTTAAACAAATTGAAATCTTAATCAAACCCTTCTGCATCATCAGCATCAATTCTTTGGTCCTAAAGAAGCTGTGCATTAAGGAGGATAGGGAAAGGGAAATTATTATTGTTCATTTTTCGCTGTCCCCAATTACAAAAATGGGACAAACGCTTTTCTAGTAAAACCAAAAAAAAAGAGACAGCAATGAAATCCATTATACTTAAACTATATCAGCCTTAGTATTTTGAGAGGCACTGGAAAAAGGAACAACATCAAGCAGGTTTTCACAGATTCTTTACTACAAATTAAAAAAAAGAAGCAAATCATTTCATGCTTCCTAGTGTAAAAAGCATGGCTCCCAAAGTTCCAAAGTTCCATTCCTCCATGTGTGGAGGTCAGCAGGAAAGGGACTAGGGAGGAGGGGTCGTAATGAAAGTAGATTATAAAGCTGACATTCCTAGGAAAATTCACAAACTGTGATAAACAGACTTTTAACTGTCAGGTTAGAGAAGCAAAAAGGGAAAGGAAGGTTCGGTGAGGGGGAAAGGAGAAGGATGTCCCATCAGGTTTACTAGTCTTCCGAGGCAACAAACTTACCACATTGCGTGTGAATTTCTCAAAAGATGTTCGACGATCCAGTGTGTTTTCCAACTTAAATTTAAAATAAAATTAAAAGAAAAAGGAGGGGAAAAAGAAAAGCAAGAAAAAATGGAGTAGAAAAGGACTGATGAAACAATGGACTGCAAAACAAAGTTTGTATAAATAAGGAAGCAAACATAGGTATGAAGCTGTAATGGGACTCTGCAAAACAGCAGATGGGCAAAGCAGATATAGTATTTGACAAAAATCATTTTTCATGGGAATCAAAACGGTTTGATTTAAAAGAAAAACTGAAAATAAAAAGAAATAATGAAGTGCACATCTTGTGTTAATGAACTGACAATCACAAACTTAAGGACTTCACACGGACAGTTGTAGCTTTCTGGTATTTTCAACATTTCTCTCTATATTGGATCTTCAGAAATCAATGTTTGAACAAAAAACAAAATCACACAGTACTTTCATATAATTTTAGGTTGTCATTATAAACAGTAGAATGCTACAATGTCAATAACTACCTCATTTCAGCAATGACAGGGTCCTGATTTTGCAAGCACACGGCTCCCAGGTGATTCTAGGAGATCACTATTTAGAGACCTCTAATAAAATTATTTATCTTTATAGAATTCTGCATTGCACAAACTGCTCCACATACTCTGGGCTGTGCCTTTTCAGGAGTCAATTGGGCTTCTCTAAGCAAACATTACATGCCAATACATGAGCCTCTGATTGTACAAGTGTGACATGATCAGTCTTTCAACTCATATTTCTGATCTGTTTGAAACTATTCATGTAATAATAGGGAAAGAAATAGGATTAGGAAGCCCCTATTTTTATAGTTGGAATCAGAAGTTAGTCATATGAGTGAGACTGTTTCTAAACACATTCTGTCGATTTTACAGGTGGAATAAAGAGAACAACAGTTATTACATAAGCAAACTTGCAAACATGAAAGACTATTCTTCTGGGATTTTATTTTATTTTTTAATGAATTTGTAAAGCACTTTGCAATTTAAGGTGCTTCATAACAGAGAAAACAGTACAATATGGGATGTAAAAATAAAAATACGTTTTGCTAGAATAACTTATTGCAACATGCCCACATGCAGATATATACACATATATGTATATTGAATTCCTGTGTATATGTGACCCTCCAAATACGCCAAGTTGGTCACCTACCAGATATCCAGTTGCACTGGCACAGGGGAGAGAAGACTGAGTATTGTTGCAAACATAACCACCGCTTTGCACAGTGGCAAGACAAAGGCAAGATGGACCAATACCTTTTTCTTGGCCTGTAGCAGCTCCTGGTAGGCACTGGATCGTATAAAACGAGGGTAAGAATCACTTTTCATCAGTTTGTAAATGTGCTCCTGAAAGGAAAAGAAAGTGTTGTTACTCCCACAAAAGAAGATATAGGTAAAACAGGAGGCAGTTGTATATCTTTAGCCAGCTACCACTCCTTAGAATAGGCAGTGTTATGAGGTAAGGTTAGCTGAGGTTGCAGTTCCTCAGCTGAAGATGAGTTGCTTTCCTTCATTAAACCAGAAATTCCACTCATTTGTTACATATAAAGGATATAGCACATCTTCCTTAAACTTACTGTCCCTATTTTCTTACAGAATTATTTTTTCTGAGAATTTGTAACTTAGTTCTATCTTAAAGCCCAGTTTGAAACCTTCCTTACATCAGTCAGTTCAGTTAAGCGACCAAATTGCTTAACTCAAATCCTTTCCCATCAGATTTTCTCAGCTCGTTTCTGGAGATGCTTTTCTGACTTGATATGCTTGAAAAGGTGGTAGGTTTCTAATTTAGCACTACAGATAAGTGCTTAACCTAGAGAGGGTGTCCCTTGGCTCCTCTTGGAAGCATTATTTGAGAGATGTTTATTCTGCTACCCAGCTGATAATATAAAAAGGAAAATGCACATGCAAACTGAAAAACAGTTCCAGGCTAATCGAATTTTCAAGATATTTATTCTTCAGAGACATATAAAAATTTGATAGCACTAATGGAGAAAGAAGTGACACAGGCAGTTTATAGAGCTTTTCTTCTCAACATTCTCATCACTTTAAAATAAATTAATCAAAATAAACAAGGAAACAAATGGAAAAAAAATCTCACTAAAAATCTACAACGTAAAACATTTTATAATCTCATTCCAGTTATAATGTTAGAAGAGGAATTTTTAGAAAAAGCGATCTGAACAGGAAATATTCTCACAAAAGTATTTTAAGAAATGTTCTGCACTGTGTTAGCTGTTTCCATTTTCTTTTTCACTTCAGCCCTACCTTCTACCACAGGAAACTTTAGCAGAGCAAACAGGAAACAATAAACTCTACAGTAAATACTGTTTTTGAGGTTGGTACTGCATGCAATTAATGAATAGAAAAAAACCCACCAAATTAAAATTATAGTGATGTAAAATTAAAGCTTATTTTTTTTTTATCTTTGATTTGTTAGAAACTCTAGAGAATGATTCTAAGTGCTTTTCATTGTGCTTCCCACTCTAAGCCAAGAAGTTCTGGCATACAGACAGAACTCAGGCTTGTTCATTTGGGGAGTTTTAATTCCATTCAGTTTATACAAGAGCAGCTGATTCAGGCAACTGAGAGCAGAAGGGACCCTGGTACTGACGTACATATCACTGATGATGGGCATTAAAATGCTATATCTGTGCAAAAATCTATTAAAAAAAGACTAAATTAGGTTGCATTAATATTGTTAATGTACAATAAGTCGGAAATTGAGGATGGATATTATTTAGCACAATTGGTCTATTTTTACTTTTGTGTCACTCTCATTTGATATGGAATTCCACAGTACCATCTTTCAAGTCCAGAAATGCTTTTCAAAGCATTTTAAAGCACAATTAAATGACTTGATGTCTGCCAAAAATGAGTTGTTAGTGGTCCGTTTCCCAAGAGGCAGAGCCCCACTACTGACTGAACTCTGCCACTGCAGGTGGGGCACAAATATGAGAGGTGCTAAAGCATCAAGCTGGAGTTGGGCTTGCCCCTTTTACTCTGCAAAATGGATCCTTCCTGGCTCGAGCTGTATGCTGAACTGCATCAAATACATAGAAGACTGAATGCAGGAAAAAATCCTTTATTGCATATGGACAGCATACTTTACCTCTTTCAGAAACTGAAGGGGAGAAAAAAGGAAAAAAAAAAAAAAAAGTAAATCTGGAAGTAAAATTACGTTGAAACTTTACACTTATTTTTATGAAACAAAAATTGGATGCTGGCAAGGAATTAAATTTTCGTTTTGTGACTCAATTGCAAAAAAGTATTTTCCTTTCAACCTCTGAACTTGCTAGAGCTTTTATTTGTGCAACTTGTTTTTGCTGTATGCTAAATTCCTAAATCTCCAGTGGCTCAGTATATGTAAGCAACACCCACTTGTTTGGCT
The DNA here is from genome assembly GCF_023343835.1 of Lagopus muta. Taxonomy (NCBI): domain Eukaryota; kingdom Metazoa; phylum Chordata; class Aves; order Galliformes; family Phasianidae; genus Lagopus; species Lagopus muta. The sequence goes on from NC_064434.1 coordinate 74,270,112, forward strand.
TATTAAAATCACTATGAATGATACAGTGTTTAATGACAATATTATTGTTTCATCATAGGTTGCTATTATAACAGCAATGAGAGCACACAAATTTTCTTTCTTTTTATATTGGTATAATTATTTGTCTTCCTACTTAGAGCAGAGGCACTTTCCCAAAAAGTAGAAAGATTGTCAGATTCAATTTCCTTTCTGCTTTGAGGGTCTTAGAACAGTATCTCCTGGCTTCCAAGTTGATGTCCTAATAATCAAGCTGTAGAAAATTCTGTAGGGATATGATCTCAATCTCTCCTTTTGACACCATTTCACTTTGTATTAATAATTAAATTTTCATCACTAGGCTGCTTATGAAAAAGGGAGGGCAGGAGTAGTTCTACAGCTTTTATTGTGAAACAAGTTATTTCTGTTGTATTTCTCAGAAGTCTTCAAGTATAAAATATTAAGCTATGAGTCAAATGAAATTTCATTTACCATTTAGGTGCTTGGGTTTTTTGTTTTTTTGGCGGGTGGGGGGGATTTTTGTTTTTCAGTTTTATTTTTTTCCCCTGAGGAAAACAGAAACTTGTATTTTACTGCTTTGTTTTAACTTATGCTCCCATCCCAAAAAGTAAGCATCTTCATAACCTAGCTCTGATTGAAAGTATCTTTTGATTATGGTATTCAAAAATGTACTAAGTCAAATCCCCAAAAGCCAGATAAGACATTTACAGACTGTTCTTTACTCCTATTATACTGTTTATCAAAGAATACATCCTTAGGATGTTCTGTAGATGATAATTTAATACAACATCCATGGAATATGATATTTCTGCATAAGCCACTATCAAGTCTTTTTCTCATGAGTCAGATTTTCTTCATGATGAGAAGCCTCACTATTATAAATGACAGCAGCAGTTTTGGATGAGCACTGAGAGAAAAGACACTGAGTATGTATCAAGGGAAGTCCTTCACAGGCAGATCTTGAGAACTAGAAATTGATGCATACCAAACCCAGTTGAAGACTCCGGATACAGAAGTTTCATCAACAGAATTAATCATAGAATCATAGACTCATAGAATCCTTAGAGTTCAAAGGGACCTTTAAAGGCCATCTAGTCTAACTCCCCTGCAATGAACAGGGACATGCACAGCTAGATCAGGTGGCCCAGGGCCTGATCCAGCCTCACCTTGAAAGCGTCCAGGGATGGAGCATTAACCACATCACTGGGCAACCTGTTCCAGTGCCTCACCATCTTAACTGTAAAAGACTTTCTTCCTTATATCTAACCTATCCCTTTTTTGAGCTTGAAGCATCCAGATGCAAATAAATGTTACACATTTTAATTTCCAAAATATCGGTTTGGAACACAGAACATTACTGTTTAATTCTCAAATATATCTTATTTTATGCATATGCATCTCAGTAGCCAATATTCTGTTTCAGATTTCCATAAAAAGAATTGCAAACTGACCTGAGCATCTTCAAATGTGTATCTTCCAGGGTCTTTTACATTCTGCGTGGTTTTGTCATAACTTTTTGAATCTAGATTGATGGCACTGGGTGCACCTGGAGCAAGAAATTCTTGCCAGATTTCTTGGACACGAGCAGGAACTTCACGGATAGGCCTCTTCTTCAGGTCTTCTACTGCTAACCAGAACCTATGGCACAACACATCATCTTGACTTCCAGCTCAATATAATCACTAATGAAATGGTGATAGTTTTCTCTGCTCTTAAAAAAAAAAGAGTAAGGTAACTACAGGTTTCATGTAAAACGTGTGAAAATAGGTAAAATCTATCAATTTATTCTAGGATCAAGACTGGTGCCATGTCAGGCAATCCAACTGCCATGAAAAGCAATTACAAGCCTAGACAAGAGAGGTGAGAAATGCTTCATTTCTTATGTATGTGTAGCTTTCTTAGGAGGTTTTCATTTAACTGGAATTAAACTGAGATTTCATTTCACCTGAGTCACAAGGTCTTACATCACTGATAAACCTATTGCTTTTTGACATTCCTTCAGAAGCTAATAAGAACTCATGCTCCTGATATCTATGTAAATCTAAGTCCTGCTAAGCTATCAGCCAAATAACTGTATTGACAGTTTTCCTACTTTTACTCCATAAATTATGTATATAAAAGAAAAGCATTTCTATAATTTCATTTATTTGTTCAGTATTGCATTTCTAAACTTTTTTTTTTTTTTTAACTGCAGCATTGAACAGAAGCACCCATTCTCCTGCTGCAGAGCAAACCAGCATCATGCAACCACAGTGACAGTCATCCTTCTCATTCTAGAGAAGGATCACTAGAATGGGCTTGATCGAGCTGTGATCACAGCCAGCTAGCTATGAACTTTGTTAATCTGTTGTTATTTCCTATTAGGAGCTCTTAATTGTTACCTCTCTTACAGCTATTAGAACTCTCACTGCACAAAATTCAATTAAATTAAATCAGGATGTCATGCTTATGTACACTACAGAACCCTTACACAGTTGTGTTCTTTTTTCCTCAGAGAGCTCAATTGAAGTATGATTTTTATCATGTTACATATGCAACCACTGCAAAAGATACAACTTTTCAGTATTGTTTTGATATGGTTGGCTCTATGAAACAGGTCGGCTGATGTGCGTGAAACAAGTCAGATTTTTACAAGGCTGACAGCTAATTTAGGTGGACCTTTATAATGTGGTTCAATCCTGCTTAAAACATAAAATCAAACTGAAATCTCCTAGCTTTGTCCAAGAGTGAATGGTTGGAGAGAGGAATTGTGGATGGGTGTTCAGGTAAATGAAATAATACCACACTAAGTCCAAGTCATATTATAGTTACTGCAACAAATCATAAGAGACAGTAAAGCACTTTAAAGAAAAACTTAGAGTATTCCTATTATGACACATTCTTCAGTTGAGATAATTTACCTTCTGGGCAGCAATTAATCCTTCAGTTCTGTTTCAAAACTGCTTTATAGTGTGCTGGATGGAAGGAGCCCGTGCTCATGGGTTCCAAGCCACTACAGTCAGTGTCACAATACCAAGCTGACTATTTTAGGCACTTCTGCACCTTCCAGTTGCATGGTATTTACACACAGCCTCTCAGCCTGTTAATCCCATAAAATTCTCCAAGAGACAAAGAAGTAATATTGTCCCAGTTTCGCAAATACATTAATAATGTACAGTGTTTTCTCCAAGGTCACAGAGTCTGTGCCAACACAGAAAAAAACTTTAGTTTCAAATATTCTGAGTAGAACCACTTATCTGTGTGATCTGCAATATGAATTGAAAACAGTTCTGCACAAAGCCCACAGATATATTCTGGGAATCTGACGGCAATGCAGTATGTATAAAGGCCTCATAACTCAAGTTTTAAAACAGCACAGCTCAGAAACTTTAACTCAGTTCACTCTGTCAAATTTGGGCAACCTACTTTGGTTTCCTTAAGCTACTTTTAATATTTGCATCTAAAAGTGCATATCCTGCAGTGCCAACCCCTTTATATGCATCTTCTGGGACTGACTGATTACTCATGTGTATCAAAGTCAGGTAAGGAACAGAAAAATGAAAGAGAAGGATGTTCTTTGTAAACATACATTTTCTATCACCCTGCAGACAGCCTGAGTATCTAGCTCAAAGCTGTCACATTCTTGTTTGTTCCTTTATATGACTGCCAGTATCTCTGGAAGTCACTACAAGTATGCCTTAGGATGCTATTTTCTTTCTCAAGTGAACTGTTTCCATACAGTAGGTTATACTCAATTATGGGAAAATAGATGGGAGATAAATTGGACTTCTTTGAGTAAACAAGAAGCTTCCAATATGGAATAGCAAGGTTGCATAGATACATTCTTAGAGGCTCAACATCAGATTTTCAATAAATTAATTTTATTCCACCCTTCTAACATTAGCATTTAAAAGCTCTATTGGAAATACGAGGCTCTAAATATAGAAAACACTTTAAAAGCATGAAGAAAATGCTGATTTCTGCAGCATGCTCCATCTAAGAAGCTTATTCACAGCCAAAACTGAATTCACTAATTTAATCTACTTTTCAATTTCTTAATCTATGTTTAAGAAAAAATGCTTACCCTCCTCCCACATAAGAGTTAAAGTCAAATATGCAAAATTAGGAAAAGCCAAAAATGAGGCTGCTACCTCTTGCATTTTCTAAAATAACATTTCTGAGTATCACATGGCTATCAAAAGCACAGATTATTGAAGGAAGTGGAAATGGATTCTGCAAGACCTCAGCAGAGGCCTCAAAAAGATGCACCTGTCTGCTTTTATACCTCTGCGTTGCGGGCTGTGATTAGAGCAAGGTAAAATTCCAGTAGCAAAGGGTATGTCTGCAACAGTAAATACACGAAAGGGGAAGAGAGGATAGAGGGAATTCCAAGTGCATTTTCTGGACAAATCTATGCACAGACTTGGTTGTACATTTCACAGAAGGAACTAGAGCTTTGTCTCTTTCCTTGAATGAAACTTGAAAATCCTGTTCATGTAGGTTAGCTTCAGTCATGGAGACCCTCGCTAGAGGATGCTCAGTACCATTTGAATAGACAGTCTGAGGGTCAGGGTATAAACCTTGCTGCTTTGTTCATCCCAGCATTTAGGCTGTGTCATACTAGGTCACAAGCCAGATGTATGGCTGAGTGAGAGTGTCTAGCATGAGAATTGTACCTCTAGCCACATAACATGATAGGACACATGTTGAAAGACATCTGGGGCTTACGTCCTCCAGCTGGAAAACTTTCAAAGTGTGGGTGGCCGAGCCAGATAAATAGCACAGCTGCATCCCAGCTTCTGTCCCATTAACTGACCTAAATGACTGAGGCAGCCAACAGCAGATCCCAGATTAAGCTAATCAGTTATATTTAGCACATAGCAACATAAGAACACAGACAGAGGAAAAAAGCTGCAGTGATTCTCAACAAATGTGTGAGAATTAAGCAACACTGAGAAAGCAAGGTGGGTTTTCCATGGGCTTTGCAACCCATGTATGTGTCACAACAGGTCAGAGACAGACCTCAGCACTTTCAGCAAGACATTAACAAATTGCATTGAGAAAAACAGCTAGCATTTTTTTCTGGCTGCATGAAAGATTACTTTTTGACTCCTAGAAACCACCTTCTTGCCAAATACAACTTCAAACTTCAAATATAGTAGCACAAGAGTTCTTCAAAAAAATGGGAGGGAATTAAATCTGGCAATTAGTGTCTTCTGATCTGCAGAAATTACAATATTTTGGGGACTTGGGAGTTTACACTTCTGACTGAAACAGAAGTAAAGCACAGGTAATTTCAGCCTCAAAGATTACATTTTGGCCACATTAGCACTTAGAACAAGGTCTCATAATCAACGGTATGAGTTATAAACACTAGCAGTACCTCAAAGAAAGTAGCTACCAGTGCTTCTGTTCAGATTTGCTACACTATCAAGTACAGTTGATTGTTCATCATACCTTTATAACTTCCCTGTTAGTGAAGACTGGTCATCAAAAACAAAGAATGACAAAAGAAGAAACAAGCTGGATTAAGAAAAAGAACTTTGCTTCTTGCACCATTTTCCCCCTAGTGCTCTAGAAAAGTACTGTCATGCTGTAATTAAAAAAATTACCAGTACCCTGGAGTAAATAAAACATAAAATTAAGCACTATGACTGAAACAATTTGTGGGCAAAAATTACACATTTTGGTAATACTTTTTAATTCATTTATTTTATAGGACATAATCACAGCCTCTATTTCCAGTGTAGAACATTTTTACAGCAATTTAGGAGTCCATGATAAAAATTTCACACAATCTCAGCTTGCAGAGGTCTGAGCACATCCAACTTCACCAGGAGAAAACACTTAAAGAAAACTTAATTTAACTAATTTCTCAGTCCCTTTCCTTTCTCTGAACAGACAGAACTCAGTGCCTCTTTTCCTTAACTTGTTCATTCAATATGGAAGATAGTAAATGAGGGTCAAAGGAAAGGGCTACAGGTCCAGTGGCTTTTGCTTCTGTGTATCAGGGAAGATGCTCTGTCACTGTCCTCCATTCATTAACCTGTGAGGCTTTTGCAACTTTGGAGATCACCCCTACTGCAGTACTGCATAATAGACTGTGACAGGTTTTCAGATTGGCAGCACTGAAATTATTTAGATCTTCCAATCGTTGGTAAATCCTACAAAACAACCACGTATGAGCAAACGTACAGTTCACATGAATGCTATTTTTCCAAAAAATTCTGCAGCATGAAGACAAAAGAAGGGTAGGGAGAGGAATGGAAATTTTCTACAGAGGTGAAGAAATTCAGTTTCCAGGTGCCACGTTTCCATAAGATTCATTTCACTAGGTTACTCTTTGAAAATCTCCTTTCCCATGCTTGAACTGCCTTGCAACTGAACTCAGTAGCACTGGATCATGCCAAAACTGAAATCTCATGAATTCTGAATATTGGTCACCATGTTTGTAATACGCAGTGGGAATTTTTATAAATTATCCAAACTTCAGCTGTTTGCTCTCTTGTATTGAACTGTATGCAAAGTGATGCATTCAAAATAGCTGCATGATAAGGAGAGATTACAACTCGTAGATATGTTAGGTGAATGAAGAATCCATTCTGGCTGTTAGTAAAACTCAATCACATTGCAATTAAGCTGCCATGCTGATAAACCTTATCGGGCTTTCTGAAGAGCTCACTGCTAAATGATCAAGCAGAACTAGATTCATGAGATGGCTTACAGTTTTACTCAATATCTCCCTCAGAAGGACCATTCCTTTGCTACCCTTCACAACACCCCTGGAGAGGGAAATACTATTAATTCCAATTTATGGGCAAAGAAAGAAAAACAACAGAGAGGGACAGAAAAAAAAGTGAGTTCTGATTGCATTCCCCTTGATTGCACAGTTCTTAGTTTTAACTCATGACTCAAGTTTCTTTATCCCTGTTCTGTTTCTCAAAACACAATCTATATCCTCTAAGACTCAGGTTCTCAGCCAGTTTAGGCACTCTCAGTTCAAGTCAATGAAACAGTAATACTGGGACATTTAACTTAGACAATTACACTTGAATACAAATGGTGTATATGGTAGACTTAACAACTGATTCACATTTCAGGCTTTTGTGATTATTTGTTTTGAAGCGAGGTATAAGAATTCTAATCAATTAGATTATCTGTAGTGTTTGAGTATCTCTTGTACTGTACTGGGTAACTTGAATCCACAGTCCCAGCTGTATTACCTCCCTTGAGTTTAATGGCACTTACTGATAATGACTGTAGAAGGATAAGAGCTAGCTACTGACTTGAATTCACACTGTTGCAGTAGGAAGAGTGAATGGAAATAAACATTTTGTTCAAGGTGGCTGTCAAATTCAAAAATAAGAAAAAAAAAATTGCTGTAGTGAGGTTAATAACTGAGCAAACGAACAGGTAGTCTTTTAAATTTAAGGTTTTTCTAATAATAATGCTTGAAACCACCATGCCCCAAATGCTTTTAATTTCTCTTAGTGTGACCTGTAATATTTTTATTCTCATATACAATGAGCCTTACAAATTCATGCTTTGTAACCTGATTTTACTGTTTGAGCTTAACTGTGGATTGATTTCCCCAGTTTGAGAACGCATAAATATAATTCAGAGCTTGTGAGACAGTTTCCAGTTAATCATCACAGAAAGCCCCTTTAAAGTAAGAATTTCATCCTCTGCCCGATTCTTCCCAATGAAGCCTTTAAGCTCATATTCACTGCTGCTGTTAGGTATTTTATAATACCAATGTAAAAATCTAGAGGGATGGAAGAGAAGATGGCATGTCAAGGAATCAGCTCTGAACAAATTTCTCTAGTGTATTTTTCTGGATCAGTCACTTGCAGTTTGCCTGTGGTTAGTGTTGTAAATAGGATTAGAGAAAAGAGCTGGGGATTATGTGGGTAACACTGTAGTTGGCAGAGAGACAAATGAATCACAGAAACACACTGAAACTGCAGTACATACCAGGCTGGATAGGTTTATGTTTGAACAGCTGCTCTGCGTAAGGAATTGCCAGGATGTTTTGTGAGTGAAAAAATGATTTTTTCTCTCTTTAGGTATCATGCTGAGTTCATCACTGGATTTGTTAATTAACAAAAAATCTTTATATGTCACTAATGAACTTATCAGCATGGAAATCAGGCTATATTTCCATGTTTGAGCTATATTTCCAGAGAGGTAAAGTCAAAAAAAGTCATTTGGGAAATATAAGGTATAGAGTACATAATATATACTTGTGATGCAAAGTTCAAAGTATGAACATGGTCAGCAACTTAGAGAAATCCATCTCTAGTTATTCCGCAGTTAATCCTAAATTAACAACAAGGAGGTTTGTGCAATTACTGAGCATTTAAGGAACCAACACCACAAAGTGCTAAATGCCTCTTGTAAAATGCTATGTAAAGGTAACTCTAATGCTATGTAAAGGAAAGGTTATACTGCACCGCTTAGGACTAAGTGCAGGCACACACACACACAAAAATGAGGTTCAGGAATTTTCTAAGTTTTGTAATGTAAGTAAATAGGATTTTATATTCCTTATGCTATTGGTGAATGAGAAGTGGTACAGATGACATTTGACAAGATGGAACATAGAGAAAATAGTGGCATACATGCTTACGTGCTATATAGTCTGACTCATCAGTCGAAATACTGCTATTGGTTCCTCTGAAGTAATCCCTACCATAAGACTTCCTCAGAACAGCAATACTAGATATACTGAAAGCCAATGGATGGAATACTATTTCTTTAAGTCAAAGAATATTCTCTTGAAATATTTGGAATAGTACTTTGAATAATCTTTTTGAAATAATACTGCTTATATACATGTGTGATTTAAGATTCATACACTAAAAACAAATTTGCATTTTGCAATTAGTAAGGAATTTGAAAGGTGAACATCACATTACTTCTGTGTCTGATCCATATGATCTTCGTGGAGCTTTTCAAGAGACCAAGAATCCACATAAACGGGACCAACAGTGAAAGTTTTAACTTTTATTTCTAAATACTTTATCTATTTTTTTTTTTAACAAATTTTCTTTAAAACTTTACTTTTTTCATAAAACCAAATATAATAAAAGCTACTGAATAGGTTTTAAGTGGGTCAATGTTTTAATGCTGTATAATAGAATGAGCTGAGAGAAAGTCTTTTATGTGGGTATTTGGACCAAAAGTTGAATACGAATAGGAGACCATTTCATGCGAGTCTCTGCTAATTATATTAGTTTTTCTCTCAACCTAAATATAAAAACCGGCAGCAATCCACATGAATTGACTCCAAAACATAAGACACAAGATAACTTTTGATGGGATTGAAATCAAGAAAGAATATGTCATCCAAAAATATTAATAAGAAAATAAGAAGTATCTTAGGAGCTACTAAAACATAAAGTATTTCACCTTAAATTTTCTGAACTGAATTCAGACTCCAGAAACTTGAGAAATTGCTCTCTTCCCACAGGGTCTTTCAAAGCTTCATCCATGCCAAATCCCCATCGTTTCACCCTCTGCTGTCCTGGCTCTTTACTACAGGAAAGGAAGGAATAAAACCCACAATCAGCAATACTTCAGTGTTTTAGTGCTCTATGTACAGAATATAGCAGATAAAGTCCTAGAGCTCAGCCAGAAATTTCTCACTTTCCAGATTGCTCACATCAGTGCAAAGTTCAGCAATGAGTAACCAGGCTGTTATTGTTCAGACAGGATGAAGATAAAATGCATTCACTTTTGCAGAAGAAAAAGGACTTCCAACTAGCAAATGTTACCAGATTTCAAAAGTCATGTTTTTTTTTCCCCACACTGGAATCCTATAGACTGGTTACAGTAACTTTACATAGATTTATTAATCCATAGCTCTTCACATCTTCTGAAGCTAGAAAGACCAAAAGGATATTGCATTTACTTTTGCTTCAGTATTTTCCTTCAATGCCTCTTTCTGCCTGAAACTTTCACATTTCAAGAGAAGCCTGCTAAGCACCCTTCACCCAAAAGACAAAGGAAAAATATATACCTTGCCTCCAGCTCCCAGAAAGTGGTGTCATCAGATATCCAAGGGTTTGAGGGATCAGGGGGCACAAGAAAAGGATCATATTCCAAATACTGCTCTGTATAAGCTAATAGACTAGGAAAACAAGAGCATCAAACATTTGTCATGTCAGGAGGAGAGAAAACCTTATTGTGTTATCCAGTCAAGAAGCTACTGTGCCTCAACCAAACCGCTGTAACCAGGTACATGTACATTCCAAAACAACCTACAAGCTCAAGCTAAAATATGTTTGCTATGCTTTAAAAAAATTAATGATTCCAGTAACACTGAACTTGTGGATCCTTGAAGAAAGAGCGTGCTTCGAGGCTTTCTTACCAAGAGCTGAAATAAAATAAATTACAAACTTTCCTAATATGTCCAAAAATATCCCCAAAAACCACAAAGTTGTTTTTTTCAAAAAACTTCAGGGTTCATGAATAGGTCTGAATCCCATGAACAAACCAAAAACTTCTTTATGTTGTGTTCTGTTACTTTACGTCTCCCATGTTCTAATTCCCACTTTCTTTTTGCCTAATAATTATTGAAAATCATTGAAAAGTGAGGAAAAATATTACTTCTTGTTGTTTACTGCTTACAGTGTACTTAGTCCATAATCTCTACTGTTCAGCAAGCAGAACACAATGCATGTGAATACATAAATATGTATATATAAGCAAACACATGTGGACACACCTTTATGATAGGATGAAGTCGTGTTTGGTTTTATTTCCTTCAGTTGATCTTATGCAGCTTAATCTTTCTGCAGTTTTCACTTTATCCATGTACTTCATGATCCGTAAGATACAGCAGACATTTTCTTTACCTAAACTGAAGGTGAACTTTCTAAAGAGCCTTTTTGAATGGTTTGGTGTCTAGCCCCTTACTTGCATATTTTGTTCCAACTTGGAAAGAGATTCCTGCTGGTGTTATGTGCTCTTGTTGGATGTAAGCTCAGAGCCATGTTGCTCAAGCTGAGAGCTCATCACCCAGCAAGCTCTATCAATCAGATCCCTTGCTTTGTCAGTGATTACCCTTTTGAAATACCAAACTATAACCCCAGACCTATTTCTAGTTAGCCTCCCTGTCAATGCAAGGGGAAACTTGAGAACACTTGGTCAGAGGCCACTACAGTGACTTGAATTTATCAGGAATATCAGGGCCATCTTTTATCAGAAAAAAAAATTCATACCTCACACTTAAACTCTCTTCAGTTATTTCTGTGACATGAGTTCTCGTGCCTCTCTTTCTTTCAAGCTATTTCATGCTGACATTTTCCAAATAGTTATCAGTCTAATTGAAAAAACAGAAGATGTGACAATATACTTACCTCTCTGCAACTTTTGACATTTTTAATCGATGTCTGTCTAATTGCATTTGCCAGTGTTTAATCTGTGAGAAAGGAAATCAGAGTGTTATGAGTAATTCATTGCTTGGCTCTATTTCCATAACTTTTTTATTAGGGCTGTAATTTACCCTGGGGCACAGAAAAGAAGTATATCTGAAATAAAACAACACTTCATCAGTGTAGTTCTAAAATAAATGGAATTTTCCATCAAAGAGAAAGATTATATAGAGGAAAAAAAAAAAGAAAAAAGACCCATTGTAACATGTAACATTTTTCCCTACAGGTTCATCAAAAGAAATTCAATTAGCCTTTTTTAGATTTTTGAAGAAAGCTACTAACTCTTCAGACATTTACCTTCTCCCATTTCTAATGACTCAGGAAAGACTAATGAAATATTAACAACAGATAAATGTGTGAACCCATATATGCACACAATGAAAGGCTAGTGTGCCCCCATAGCTCAAATCAAAGTGGTGAAAGGAAGAGTGATTGAGGAGTGTAATACTAAAGGAGCTAATGGGCTGAGCTATGCAAAGAACCCACCAACTGGACTGTTTCTAACTGCCTTCAACTGTTTCATCTGTGATATAAAGCATGTCACATTTTGTCTCATTAATTTTAATAGAAATTACATACCTAAGTCCACATACATGGTGCAAGGAAAAGGTCTACTAAGCAATTCACAGATCTACTCCGAACATACTTCCCAGGTAGGACAGTTTTTGGTTTACTACCTACTGTCCTATAAAGTTCATTTAAAAGTAAATGCTTGTAGTTATTTTTCAAACCTCTTGGTGTAGTTCATCTTCTGTGGGAGGCTTAGACTCTGGTACTGGTGTGTGAGTAGGGCTGTGACTTCGGATGTCATTTTGTAAGCCATAGACAGACTATGCAAAAAATACGGAACAATGAGAGTTGCTTTTAAACAACATTTCCTACATAAACCCACAGTACATAACTGGGATAAAGTGCTCAAGACTTTATTCCAGATCACCAACTTCTAAAGAAGCTGTAAATAAATCATGTGCTCACATAAAAGTTTGTTTCTATGTATCAATAAACTGTACAAAAAAACCCACAATTTCCTAAAGTCACTGAACATCAATTTGTATTTTGTCTCTATATTAATGACACAGCAAACATGGGGGATGACACTGAAGGACAGCTATTAGAATAAGGTCAGTGGGAAAAACTAGTCAGTTGGAAAATATTATAGTTTCCTTTTGAAGGCACTAAAATATACCCCAAAAGGCACACTTAAAGTTGGACTCAGTCTACATTATGATAAAGAGGATTCGATAGAAAATATTGTTTCATTCCACCTATATGTCCCTAGAGAACTGAAAACAGTTTGTATCAGGATAGTAGTGCAGATGAAGCTTAGTTTGTCCAGTTTTTGTACATCTGTTTGATGCAAAATTGTAAAATAGAGGCAAATTTTTCATTAAAGGTTGCACAAGAAGCACTACTGTTATAGTTTACACTGCATTTTTTCATTTATTTTTCCTTAACTAATGACATAAACATTTTAATTTATTCAAACTACTGAACAACATGAATAACATAAGCAAAAAAAAAAGATTATTTTCATAATCTCTGGGTATTCCTCCAAACACTTTCTTATGTGACAGCATTTACTTAGTATTAGAAAATTTTTAAATAGTAATTAATTTAAGACCTTATTAAGTAACAAAATATGTTCATGTACTCATTCCTTGCGGCAGTAATAAAAAATATTTTAATAAACTACAGAACTTCTTGCAATAAATTACCTCCATTTCCTGCTTCTTATATAATTGCAGTACTTACCTTTCTTGTTTTATGTGGATTTCTCATTCTTGAAGACTTTTTTATATCCACTTCAGTAGTGTTTACACATCCAGGCTATTCAAAGAAAAAGAAAGGAAAGAACTAGTTTCTTTTAATTCATCTTTCATAATTTTCTTTAAGTACTAAACTCCCTGTAGAAGTCCATTTTTTATTCATTTCTGGAAGCAACTAAAAATTGTTATCCTCTCAGGTGAGTTTTACCTATTGATTTTAAAGGGATTAGATATCCCACTGGGAGTGAGAAGTAAAAAATCTCTTCTCTAGTGAGAGTACACGTGTTAGTGAAAATAGGTTGTCTTGTTTTACTTTTAGTGGAATTTGGAATTTACTTGCCAAAGTGGAATTATTATCACACTAATGGCAAAATCACCAGGACTGCTCTAAAAGTAACGCCTCCTGTTTTATTACGTTGGCTCATGATATCAGAGGTGGATGTTGATGGTATGACCAAGTTGACCAAGTCCAAGTTGAACCCTCCCACCAACATTCATGTAAATAGTTGCCATGTGACAGACAGCAGGAGAGGGGCAGTCTGACGTGGAAATACAAATGAAGCAAAGATGCGTCACTGAATTCCTTCATACAGAAAAAATGCCATTCTTGGATCTTCATCAATGCATGCTGAACATTTATGGAGATCAAACAGTGGTTGTAAGCACAGTGAGGTGGCAGGTGGTGTTTTTCAGCACTGGCAACAGCAACAGTTGTTCACCTCTGTTGGCAAGCAAGCTCTTGTTCAGTGCTGGTGAAAATGCATAGCTAATGGTGGTGATTACATAGAAAAACAGTGTTTTGTAGCTGAGAATTTGCTCTACATAATTATTGTTATTGTGCTCTTTTTATCCGTTGTAGTTTCTATGGAAATAAATAGGAGACATTACTTTCAGAGCAACCTACATGTCTCCTCATCATTCTGCAAAATGCTTGATAAGGTGCAGGTGTAAATCTTCACAGAAAAAAAACTTTTACATCTTTCTTATATTGACAGTCAAGAAACAAATACATTTCATTAAACAGGACAATGGTACTTTATCTCCAGAAACCTATTTCAAATAACAGCTTTTAAATTAAATTTAATTTAAAATTAAAATAAGTTAAATTGAATGATTTTAAATGCAGTATTTTTAAAAAATTACACTTTTTAAACTGTAAATATTACAATGATATGTATTTTATTCATATTACATTTCAAGAATAAACAGTTCCTCATTACAAAGAATATACATAGGTACTGGGATAATATCAAGACTGGATCTGTGTAATGTACCAGGAATACTATTTTATTGCAGCATTTGCATGCAAATGCATTCTTATTCTGTAGGATTTGCACAGAGCATTAATAACCCATTTTCTGAGACATTTTTTTTCCATTAAAATATAATGTCCATAAAATTTAACATTATCTATGTTACATAAGAGGAATTGTATAAGTCCATTGCAGGGTGCATTTGAAATGTTGTGGGTTTTTCTTTTTCCTACAGCAATCAATACACTGTCTTCAGCACTGCTCTTCTCTGCAGATCTGTTAGCAATAAATTCTTTCACACTATTTTCTAATGTTATTACCACTGAAACAGCTCACCTGGTGGCTTTCCAAAGTAGGGAAGGACAGTGATTTAACAATATTTTGACTCTGTGAGCGTTGCTAGATTAACCAATGATTAGACTGTCAAGAATCACATCTCACTATTATATCTACACTGTTGTAGTTGGGTTGGTATTATTTAGGGGAAATAAAGCTCTACCCAAAGACATTTTCATCTTTTAATTATGTAATAAAAAAATAAAATATAACAAAAAATATTTTTTTCACCACAGTAGCATTTCTTCTATTTAGCAACAGAAGTTAATTTGAGTTCTAAATCTCAGAATGGCTTGTAACTCTCAAACTCAACAATAGGTTGAAAAGTACAAAATTCCGCATGACAATCAATTAAAAGGCTGAAAGCAATTTCATAGGACAGTATACTGAGATACAAAGTTAAAAAGAAAACATTTCATCTACTTCAGGATTATGGCAGCAGCTGGCCATGAAGACTCAAGCTTTTAACAGTATTTCAGCCCCTGAAAGCAGCTATTTGAATAGCAGGCACACTTACATAAGGTACAAACTGTTATAGGTTTTTTTTTAGTCTTCAGTTATGGTTTGTTAAAAACATGTCTTAAAACAAAACAAAACATAAAACTCATCGGAGGCGTCTTGTTTTGAAAGATTTCAAGTCCACTAGCAATGAATTGGCATAACCAGATCTAGCACTTTGACCAGGTAACTTACAAGTTCTGCAGACCGATGAAAATAAGAAATTCTGGGAAACTTGTAGGATTGGAAGAAGGGCAATGCCTGCACTGTTTAGAAGGAAAGCCAGTCCAATACTGAACTTCTACAGCATCTGGTAGAATCTTACTGAAACCTGGCTGTTGACAACCTCTTGGGGTGATGTTATGTTGCTGTGGCACAGCAGAAGCAGCACCAGAATGATACAGGCAGGAAAATCAGTAAGCCTCACTGAGCAGGGGAAGGCAGTGAAAGGCATTATCACAGTACTATCACAAGCCAGGGTAACAGGGGCTTAGCACATATGTCACCACTACAGAGTGTTTTCATTATGTGATTCAAATTACAGCACCTAAAAGATTCAGAGTCATAATTCATACTTTATTCTCAATTAAAGAATATTTATTAAATTGATTCTTGACATAAGTTCTCTTGTTTCTGTGGTGCTGCCACAGTTCATCTGTCAGTATTTAAGAATAAATACCAAACATATTTTCAGTTCAAACAAAAATAAAAGGTTGCCTCATTTGAACATCTTGCCAAAGTAATTCAGAGTCTTTGCTGGAAAACCTTTGCTTTGCTGGACAATGTTTCATTTTATTCACATGCCCCTATTAACATAATAAGTATGTCTTTCAATACAATTACATCCAGCTGTGTTTTGTGTTGTTTTTCAACTGGGCTACCATAGTTAAAATAGTGAGATGCCTGTCATAGTCCTCGGCTGCAAGACTCCCATTTAGTGTGCAATATATAATTTCCATACTAATACCATAAATAGTTTTCAAACAGACTTCCTGGAAGAATTGAAGCCTATTATATAAAAGTAAATAGAACGCTTATTTCTTTCAGGACTAATATACTATATGAAAACAGTCCCCCACAGTCACAAACACATAGGAAGCTCTTGTGACCTTGCTGAAATTGTCATTCAGCAAGATCATAACCAGGATAGAATTAGGCCCTTATCTGATATTAAATAAGATGTCTGAAATACTAACACATATTTAAAGGAATCAGATTTCATTTTCATCCATCAGCTGACACACTCTCAAAGTATAAATGACACTGTTAATATACACAGAATCGCTGAGGTTGGAAAGGACCTCAAGAGATTGTTGAGTCCAACCTCCCTGCTAAGGCAAGGTTCCCTATAATGGGTTGCACAGGTAGGCATCCAGATGGGTCATGAATATCTCCATAGAAGGAGACTCGCATCCTCTCTGGGCAATCTGTTCCAGTGCTCCATCACCCTTCCCATAAATAAGCTCTTTTGCATGCTTTTATGAAACTCCCTATGTTCACATTTTAGGCCACTGCTGTTTGTCCTATCACTACACACCACCAAGAAAAGCCTGGCCTCATCCATTTACCTCCCACCTCCCTGTAGATTCCTATAAACACTAATTAGATCCCTCCTCAGTCTTCTAATCCCCAGGCTAACAGACCAATGACAATAAATCCAGTGCTGAATTGAACAGATACAGATAAATATTTAAAAACAAAACAATAAAAGCCAGAACACATATGGAAGATTTATTTATCCCTACTTCAGTTATTGAACAATCACATTAGTATGAATCCCTGTCGACACTACTACTTTCTATTGATACTGTCTAGAAGGCTACATGGTAGGAATCCACTAAGAAACACAGCAGAAGGATGAAGCTTCTCTTGCTTTGCATCCCATGGCTGGTGGAGTGGAAGACTTTATGTGAATCTGACTATAGACAACGTTTGAACAAAAACACTCGAGGGTATGTTTAGTTAAAAAATGTACAATTGCTACAGTCATCTTTATATGTAACAAACTCTGTATGATCTACTTGTAATGCTGGTAAGTGCAAAATCTTTTTTTTTAAAAAAAAAAAAAGTAAATCGAGATACTGTCTTTTTTCTTAAAGAGTATGGCAACTTAACTGTAAATCTACTTAACTCTTCTAAACCAGAAGCTTCCTTGTATCTGATACAAATAAACTCACACGTATGTGGGAAAGGATAACTTCATCCATTGCAATAGGGTGGGAATTGCCTGCCTGCGTTGCTGCTCTGTAGAAGCTGAGGTAGAAGTTAAGTATAAGTCAGCAGAGTGCCCTTGCAGCCGTAGAGGTTAATCACACATCCAGCTGAATTAGCAACAGCACAACCAGCAGGCAAAGGAGGAGGTTAACTCTTTTGCTTAGCATCTTGAGAATAATATATCTGGAATCCCAAGACCAGTTTTGGGCCTCGCAGACAACGCAAGATATAAATTCAAAATGGAAAAATCTGGTGAAGGAATAGCAAGATGATCAGGAGGCTGAACATACGACAGACAAAGAGAGGATGAGGGAATCAGACTTATTTATCATTCAAAAGAGGACAGCTAACTGCTGTCTTCTGATGCCTGAAGGGGGTTTGCAAAGCTGAACTTGTTCCAGACGTGCACCGTAAAAGCACAAGAAGCAACAGTCAGAAATGGCAATAAGGAAAAGTGCTGTCAGCTACAAAGGAAATATTCTTCGTAATAGAAAAAAATTGCTTAGAGGGGCTGCAGAATCTCTATTCTTTGTGATTTTCAAAACTTGTGTAAACGAGGGCCTGGACCATTTTATTCAACTTAGCACTGCTATGAGCAGGAGGTTGAAATCAAGGACCTCCAGAGGTCCCTCTCAGCCCATGTTTTTGTGATATAGGCTATAATCTTTACAAAGAGCAGGGAATGAAATAAAAATAATCCACACTGTGGAACGCTCCAGTGAAAAGTTCATGGCAGTGTGAAATTGATCATCCTGTCCTCCGATTTCCTCAACAGCAGAATGGAAAGACAAGACTGGTAGTTGCTTCCTCTGCTCTCTAACAGCCAGCAGTGTGTGTTCTCAACTCATAAAAATTAACTAAGTGTTGACAAGGAAAACTAAATCTCACAGCCTCTTCACCTAGAAAAGCATAGGTGATATTTAAAATAATTGCATCCTTTCAATATGCATGCCCATAAATTCAGCATACATTAAAGCAGTAAATGTAAAATTTCCCTGGGTTTCAATGTCAATTCATTTTGAAATAGATTTTTACATTTGTTTTGCAAGCAGGGGACTAACTGGTTAAATGTAATAAAAAATAACATATTTAATGCTTCAGATTTATGCAATTTAACATGAAGTACCTCAGTTGGAAAAAAAGAGTAAAAAAAGATTGAAGTTAGAGCAAGTCAAATGCACAAATGTAAAGACAATACAGAGGTTGAAAACTTTTGAACTGTTTTTAACAGGAGATTATCACAAATATAGGAAGCTTAAAATTTGAAATATCCAAAGTCTCAAATGTCAGTGTTGCCTTCTGCAACTATCTATTCTGTTATTTCTGTCATGATTTCTGTTACTTTCTTAGGAAAGGAGTCTTCTAAACCTCAGCAGTCACTATTAATATTTCTCACTTCTAAATGAGGGAAACAAAGATAATTAGATAATAAATACTTTGAAGAATATCAGAGTTAAATTTTATCTGTTGTTTTAATATTCCAATTTACTTGTGGAGATAGCTGGACTGTGCATAGTTGAAATTCAAACAAGAATAAGAGGATGAAAGAAGCATGGCAAAGAAAAAATGCCAGTGGTGCTCAGCTGGAAAAAAATAAATGAGGATAGCCAGAGGAATCCCCAGTTTGACCCTGGGTATGTGGGAAAGTTTGTTTTTCTCAGACATCTAGCACCAAAGGAGACGTTAAAATCCTTTATTGAGCAAGTTGTCAGTAATGGCTAGGAGTGTTTCTCACAGAGAAAAACACAGGCTATTGTATAGGTATAGACATTCTTCTGCAATGCAGCAATTTTTCACTTCCCAGAGATGCAAGTTACTGGAGTATGTGGAACCTGTGAAGACTTATAAGGAAGGGCTGAGATTTTTTTAATATTTTTGCTTTTACCTCATTTTACTCTACATTATGCACTTCAGGGTCAGTGGGTGAGATGACTTTGCTGTGCAGGAGCACAGCTATTAATGACTTTGATGGTACAATGGAAAGTCTTATAGAAACACTCCCAGTGTGCTAAGTACAATTGGTCAGCTCTTTTAAAAGTATTTAGAGGAACAGCTTTTATAAGCTCCTGTCAAAGGATGGTTGCTCTCTTTTTAATCCTTTAAAAGAAAATCAAATAACTGTTTTCCTAATGTTTATCTGATTGCTAACTTTATAACTGTTACATCAATCAGCCTCAAATAACTGACAAAAAAAAAATATCCAGTAACCATAGATTAAAGTCCATGGGGACGTTATAGAAATTGCAATAAGTAGATTAGCTTGATTATGACTTTATATACAGATATTACCAAGTTCTTTCAACTCTCTACAACTCCAGACTAAACTTCTCTAAAATTGTATCACATTTTTCCTAGTTCTTCCCAAGGACTCTCTTTTCTGTTGTAAGTTAGCTCATCTGGGAAGTACAGTGATGCTTTCCAATTAACACTGATAAATTATATTTAATGTTCAGGAAGAAAATCCCAAGATTTTCTTACAAGATAAATTCTGTAGCAGTTACGTTTCAAATTAATTCCTGGATGCCTTGCAAATTTGGCACGTAATCAGGAAAAAATTATTAAAACCTGCTTGTTCTACTGAAGTATTTTTCACAATTTCTTCAGCCTTTTAATCATTCATCTTAAAACACCTGTACTATGCTACTAAATACAATCCTTCTGGAACACAAATAGGGTAAATAATTCCAGTATTATGAATTCAGTCTGACACTGAAATAAGTGAATACAATTTGGAAGTAGACTTGCATAGAACAGCCACAAATTTGGTTATATTCCTTAATTTGAATGTATTTTTAAAACATGATACATCTGACAAGATGCTGGAACTGTCTTTGAAAATAGTGATCTACACTCAAGTAATATTATGGAAACAAATTAGTATTACACAGCTTAGCTGCTAAAACTTGTCTATATCAGCTGATGATGTACAATCTGTTGGCTTTTAATTTCCTAAATACAGCTTTTCATGCTTTCTTATTCATTTATTGAAATGGCATTTCAGGCCTCAGCATATCCAATGTCAAACCTTACTGGAGTGGTTCCTACAAAGGAAAGGATCGTCCTGCTAATAATTAATAAAAGCTTTGTTAGGATTAAGTGTTCTCTCCTGTTGAAGATTTTAACAGAGAACTATGCAGGAAGCACAGAGAATTTAAATGCTATATATATGTCCTCCTTAGTTAATTTCATTTTGAGTTATTACATAATGGAGATATACGGTTACAAATTTCTTTATTAAAGTGAAATGAATGAGCAACAATCCTGATTGTGTCATCCACTGGAAATACACTGATTCAGAAATAATGAATTCTTGATAAACTGCAAATACAGGCATAAGCATAAGTTAAACCTGCTATAAACAAGTCTCTTGTAAAGGACAACTTGCCATTTGTACCAATTAGTAAAATCAATACATGCTTTAGTCAAAGATTTATTTAAAGATAACTATTAAATATATATTATTTGAAGAGTACTATTAAAATGGCAGAAGGCCCCCTGTTGTTCTGCAGTTTAAAATTAATCAAAGCATGAATAAGATTGCAATCAGTGGATAAAAACATAACTAAAAGTTGTCAAGTTCTCTTGTTTAGACAAGAAAAATGAGGTTCAAAGAGCATCAGATACAGAAGAAATGATCAATTAGTTTGATCAAGCTTTAAATAGCATGTTCAGTACAGTAAAACCAATTGTTTTCAAAAGTAAAGGTGGGAAGTCACACTCAACCACTCAACAGCAAAGTTAGGGTTGCTTAAAACTTCAGTATCTTTTCCAGTATCTTAAAAAAAAAAAGCACCTAAGCTGCATGAGCTTTCTCTTTATACCTGTCCTTTCAAACTACAGCTCAGATCTTTTCCCTGAATAACATCAGGCACAAAAGGAATTTCAGTGGCCTTGCAAGTAAAGGGTTTTCTTGGGACAGGAGAAGAAGAGATACATAGACATTTTCAAGAAATTTAATATAATAAACTAAGCCTTAAATTTAATCCATATGTGAGCATCTTGAATCGTGACATTTATGCTCACATTCTCATTTCCTTGCTTGTTTAAGATTTAGTACAAAACTGGGTTTTCACTTTAAGAGAATAGGATTTCATCATTTCACTTCTGAAAATATTTCTTACAGTGGTTTCTTTGTCACAGAAAACACATATAAAATTCATACAAAAGGGACGTTGAAATGTAATTTTTAAAGACTTAAGGCACTTAAAAGTAAACTAGAAACAGTGCTAAAGAGTTTATGACTGGACAGAACTGATATGCTTAATTCTTTCTGAAAGCTAATCCAATTTCTGATTATTCTTAATTTACAACAGGTTGTTTTAGGTTTGTAGTGACTAGTTTTCAGAACCAGATATTACTGTACATAAATAACATAAATTGCATAGATTCAAAATTTTTTTAAGCAGTATGAATTTTAATTAAGAATGTGTTAATATGATCTTTGTGAAAAATACAGTATTTGCAATACTAATGCATAAGGAAATCTGTTAAATCTATGTTTTGTACTGCACTTAATAATTCAGCTTATTATCCCAGTTGCTACCAGAATTGAGTCTTACTAAAAACCAGATCATCTCATTTTTCTGCATCTTCCCATTACCTCATCAGTTTTATTTCACAATTCTGAAAATAACATATTGTACATTGTACATTTATTTTATTACCAGAAGTGTGATTATTTGAGGCTGCCAACAGCTGTGTTGGCCGTATTCCCTGACTGTTGGATGGGTAACTCCCTTGTAAAGGTACACAGTGAAACAGGTGCAAAAGGAGACATGATACATCACCAGATAAATTGGATGGCATAATTTATGTTTGTTTCCTATAGATGTTTAAAAGGTAAAGCAGAGAGAAGTGTTCTGTGGCTGAACAAGTAACTGACCCAGAAAATCTCAAGGTCTGTAGCACATGAAGTGTGAAAAAAAGGACTGTTCCACCTTGGCCAAGTTAAATGCAGTTCTTTGCCAAGTCTTTGAGGCTGATCTTGAAGAACAGGATGGAAAAGTCATTAAAAGCAGAATAAATGAAAAAAAGAAAAAGAAAGGAAAGCCTAGAACAAATAACCACAGCTATCCACTGCATGACCCTGAACACCTGGTAGTATTACCTTTTGGCACAGATACTGAGGATCATGTTCAGACCACATAAATTACAATTTTAAAATATAAACATTTAAAATGAGATCAATGGAAACAGAATCCAGTAAAGAATTTAACAGGGAAAAAAAGATGAAGGTGTGGAATGTGTGACAAGGTCTTAAAGAGATGACAAGGTTGCTTTTTCCTTACTTTTCTACCAGACAACAATGCCATGAAACCCCTAAATCCTGAAATCAGAAGTATTTACAAATGCTATATCGTCAGTGTATTGGTCTTACAGTCACTTTTGATCTTAACAGAGTTTGCCTAGACTCAGGAAAGCTATGAGTTCTTTTACAAAGGCTTCAATCCAGACATTTAACATTACTTTTCGAAGAAGAACAGCTCAATTTCTTTTCATCTTAGAAGAACCATCTTCCCTGCATTAGCTGTTTTGTTACTGCTTTTTGACTGAAACCCTAATTCTCCTAATCAATTTTCATTCAATCAGTTCCATAGTTTGCTATTTATAGAAATTTCAAAATTAGGGAAATGCTCTTTCAGGGAAGATGTAAAGAAAAGGAAAGCTCTTAAGATATATTTACTCTGCCAGTACACACACACACACACAATTAAAAAAAAAAAAAAAAAAAAAAAAAAAGAAAAAAAGAAAAAAAAGAAAGAAAGAATATGTTGCTAGGTTTAGCCCAAGTGCCAATGATTTCTTCTCCATTCTTCTATTTATATCTCTATTTATATAATCTCTCAAAGTCAGGAGCCTAGATTGCTGACAGTAAGCCAATCTTTTACCTTTAATATTTCCTAGGTCTATCTACAGCCAGGTTAAAAATCTCAACAAGAGTAGGCAGATTTATCCACAGTTCAGTCAAAGCTCTCAATCAGATTCAATTTCCTCTTGCTCTGATGCCTTTAAATCTCTCGTTATTGTCTGCCCATACCTTAACTCAAACCTTCAACTACTTCTCTTCCAAACATGGAAACAGCATCTCATTCCCAGATTCAAATCCCTTAAATCCATTTCTGCAGCTAAGATAAATGCTGTATGCTTTAAAACTTCTTATACGCGTAGAAACATTCTGTGTCTCTTCTATTGACAGCTTCCATGGCGATCAGGTGGCAGATTGTTTTTCTGCCCTCCTTTGTTGTTTAATGCCAGTGACTAGACAATAATGTTTTTGTATCTAATGTCTGCAGACTGAATTTTTCACCGCAAATGATTTTCCCTACTTGACGTTTTAAATCCTACCTAAAAATCCATTTCTTCTACTGCTCTTCCAATACCACTCTACACAAGTGCAAGTTGACCCTGTTGAAGTTCATTATTTTTTCTCTGAAACTTTTTCACCACATCCAGCTCTTCTACAGGCTTCATCAAGCTGACCTTACTTCCTCAAAACAATTACTGACAACATAGCACCAGCTGTTGTTACAGTTTAAGTCATCTAACAAGTAGGAATAGAAATGAGTAAGCTTTAGTTCCTTATTTATTAAAATGTCAGTGGAAGATACAGTCTGTATTCTATTTCACTGGCGATTATATCAAAATGTATATGTAGCTTAATGCTACATATGAAAAGCAGATATAATTCTGTAGTAATGCAAACCAGTGTCATTATTCACTTCTCAAAGATCAATCAGAACTGTTATGACAGTTATGACTGTTATTCAGAGGGACCTCGACAGGCTGGAGGGCTGGGCTCAGGTGAACCTAATGAGGTTCAACACGGCAAAGTGCAAGGTTTTGCATTTGGGCCAGAGGAACCCCAGGCACCTGTACAGGCTGGGAGGAGTGGTCCTTGAGAGCAGCTCGGCAGAGAAGGACCTGGGGGTCCTGATGGACGAGAGACTGAATATGAGCCAGCAGTGCGCTCTGGCAGCTCGAAAGGCAAATGGGATCCTGGGCTCCATCAGGAGAGGGGTGGCCAGCAGGGACAGGGAGGTGATTGTCCCTCTCTACTCGGCTCTTGTGAGGCCCCATCTGGAGTACTGTGTCCAGGTGTGGAGCCCTCAGTACAAGAAAGACATTGAGATTTTGGAAAGGGTCCAGAGGAGGGCAACTAAGATGATCAGGGGGCTGGAGCACCTCCCCTATGAGGACAGGCTGAGGGAGTTGGGCTTGTTCAGCCTGGAGAAGAGAAGGCTGCGGGGTGACCTCATTGCAGCCTATCAATACCTGAAGGGAACCTACACCCAGGAGGAGAGTAAACTCTTCAAAAGGGCTGACAACAGCAGGACTAGGGGAAATGGTTTTAAGTTGAAGGAGGGAAGATTTAGGTTGGATGTTAGGGGGAAGTTCTTTACAAGGAGAGTGGTTAGGCCCTGGAACGGGCTGCCCAGGGAGGTTGTGGATGCCCCGTCCTTGGACGTGTTTAAGGCCAGGTTGGACGGGGTCCTGGGCAACCTGATCTGAATGTGTATGTTTGGTGGCCCTGCTAGGCAGGGGGGTTGGAACTACATGATCCTTGGGGTCCCTTCCAACCCGGGTGATTCTGTGATTCTGTGATTCTGTGACATTTGGTGTTTTCCCTCTATTTTTCACTCTCTGAAGCAGTAGGACTTTTTTTTTTTTAAATTTCAGATGGATTTTGAAAGAGAGATCTGACAAATCTTGTTAAGACTACAGCTTCCACATATCAAAGCTAACAATAGCTAACCTTTATGCACATTAAAAAAAAAAAAAAAAAAAAAAGAAAAAAAAGAAAATATGACCAGTGAAATTCGAAGGCTTAGCAAGCAAATAATTAGATTAAAATATATTCTTGATTTATTTAAAGGCAGTTTTAGATATGATGATAGTTTGGTGGCGTGACTCATACCTTGCAAAACATTTGAGACTGTAATAGCGAAAAAAAGTTACTGTCTGATTCAAGAAATTAGACACAAGAAATCTATTTCCTGAAAACCCTAAACTGTGTGTAATCTTAAAAGCAGTCTTAAATAGCAGAATGATGGAAACTGTTGATATTGGAAATAGGAAGGCAGACCCCAACTCATGCTTTACAAACCTTTTACTTGTTTCCAGACTACCTGAACACCCTGCAGAGACTAATGTTCACCATCAGTCCTGCTCCCAGGCAGCACAATTCCACCAGCACTCACCACTGGCCGGTGCACATCCCAAAACGCTCGCTCCTGGCTGTCAAGAATTTTCCTTTCTATCTTGTCTCTCTTCTTGTCAACTCTGTCATTATTGTGAGATATTTAAAAGAAACTGTGTTAGTGATTTGAAACATAAGAGGTTTCCAATATCTTATTTATCCCCTATTCCCTTTAAAAGCACACACACATGCACACACAAAACTCATCTTGAAAGGAACTTACTTTGCTTGTGCTTCAGCTTGCATAAAAATAAACTCCCACTTCCGAGCAAATGCTCGCTGTAGCCTGGCCAAGCTCTCCTGAAAACAGATCACAGTTTTGACAAGTTAGATAGCAACTTACTGTTTAATAGTTTTTGAACTATTACCTTTTTTGAACTATTACCTTTTCCTCCTCCTATGCCTCCCCCCCACAAAGACGTAATGCAAGCCATAGTGTGTACCAGTGTAAATGCACCCTATGATTTAAAGTGTTTGCACAAATCCAAAGAGGATAGAACATTACATCAATCTACTTTTTAATGTCCTCACTATTTTTGCTTTGAAAACTTGATGATAAGAGTGGATGAAATCCTCTAAAAGAACATGGGATTTTTGAAAGATTTCCATGTGCTGGGTGTTGGACTGGGTAATCCTGTAATAATGCAAAACCACATTCTTGTTTTATACCTACTCATGAAAGGTAACAGAAGAAATTTCCATATTGAATGATCTACATGACAAATTCCATCAGTTGCCTGTCTGAGTGACTTGTGTTTGATAATGTTGGCTACATACAAATGTATTTAAAATACAATAATGAGAAAGTAGGAATATTTTTGTAGTGTAGGAGTCTCTGAAGCTATCCACAGCTATTCTCATTTCAAAAGAAATACAGACTAAAGTTATTCAGTACTGCATGAGGAATGTATACATATGCTATATTCTACTACTAATAACAGGAAGAAGATTTTCCAAACCTTGAGAAAATTATTTTGGTGGCACTGGAACAGGTTCATGGTCTGTGACAGAGCTTTTCTATCTCTCTCAAGCTTGAGAGGCAGCAGCATGCATTATGATAACATGGAGAAGAATGAGGTACTTAAATTCATCAAGAAAGATCCCAGTTGCCATTGCACATTGTTTTTATTGAGATTAAGTGAAAAAACATCTTTAAACTTCCTAACAAAAATTGTTGTGTTAATTGTATTTCTATGTATTGCAAAAGTCTCTCAACTAAATTCTTATCAAAAATAAAGATTACAGAGACTGGAAATCTTGTAAATACCAATAAAGGCTCTTATGAATAGTATACTGGAGGTAAATTTTCTATGCAAATATAAAATCATACATACCTCACAGCGCAGTACACTGAAAAGCAAGTTTGTGCCAGAAGAGGCAATGAAGTCTGTCAGCATGACGCTGAGGCTGGAGTATTTGGCATGTTGAGAGGTCTGGCTGACTATTCTACTATCATGTCATAGTAACACAGCTGGACAGCTTTCAGTGCAGAGACAGAACTGTGCATGAATCTTATGTTGACACTTTCATGAAAAATTCAGGAACTTTAGGGGGAATAGGGATGGAATCCAACCCATCTCCTTGGTCAGTGCCTTCCTCCTCACCTAATCAAACTCCTTCCTCCTACTGCTCTTCCTAGCCCCAATTACCTTGCTTTCTTACCTGGGGCAGAGCATGACATTTATAGTGGGAAGTGCTTCTACTCTAGCAGTCTTTGCCCATAGTATAACTGATGAGATGTAAGCTCAAGTGCCAGCAACACTTTTAAGAATGAGATTCATATCTCTATAGCTACTAAACGCTTCTCAAAACATTGCCAGAGACTTTTCATTCAAGTCTTTACACTATGTAGAGTACAATTGCTTTCAAACACGAGGTGTATGTGGGATTTGCAAGCAGCTGTTTCTGATCCTTGCATGATGATCCAGTATTAGAGACAAGCCAAAATGTCAACTCTTGCCCAGCCAGCCTTTGCTACTGCCTCTCAAACACCTTTTATTACTCCTGAGCAATGTCAAACCCACATGCTGGCAAAAGTTGTATAACTACAGAATGCCCACAGTTCTCACACTTATCATTATTTTACATGCTAATTAAGATCAGCAAAGAAATTTACTTTTCCTCAGGTACTTACAGCTTCATAGTCTGCTAGCTCTAGCCTTGCTTTATTTTGCATTGTCCGCTTGCAGAGGTAAACCGCTGAAACAGAATAAAAATCATACAGGATTTGCTACTGTCTCACAAACACAGCAAACCAGAAATCTAGAGCCTTCATCTATACTTTATTGCTCGCCCTCTTTTTCGTTTTGAATTCTTCAGTTCTGAAAAGTTTTAGATGCGGGATCAACGCTACAAGTAATGTAACTGAAATTACAGGTCAGATACAAAGGTTCATTAAATAATTATAAAATCTGCTTTATGTAATAGATGTCACATACAAAATGCATGAGATACTTGCAGTGAATTTATTTCATGGCAAATTAAACACAAAATGGCAAAAACATCTTTAACTGTGTGTGCATTCCTCAGGAAATATAAAAATTGTGTACATAAACTTTTAATTAAAAATTGATTCAAAAAAAAAATTCAAGTATCATACAGGACAGTCTGCAATGACTTCCATTTAAAACAAGATTAGTTCAAAAAATGAAAAAGGAGAAGCTTGTATTAGATACAAAGTCTTTCATTCTTTTCTAAAACCAAAATCATTCAGCAGATCTGTTCTGCCTCCACTTCATCCTGACTGAACAGAATAGTAAAATGGAACTAAATACTGAAAACATGAAAATGAAAGTTAAGGCTACACAGACAGCACAGTTGTTTCTATTTGAATAAAAGCTTGATTCTTACTTCTTCAGTCTCTATATTCTTTAGAAATGAAGCATATTTCCAACAGATTTATTTACTTCCCATCACCCCAAAAGCATTACACAGGATGCCCCAACAGAAAGATAAGGAGGGAACTACAATTCCTTCTGCTAAAGTCTGGCAGCGGTGTCTACCCACATCACTACTTCTGAGCACATTGTCACATATAACATGGGAGAATCTATTGATCAGTGCAGGTAAGAAAACCTTAACAGTGGTCTCTGTGATCAGCAAAATGAGCCAATGGTTCTGCTAGGAATAGGCAATTACTCCTACTAGCTTCTCCACTACAGGTCACAAAGAGAAATAACTGCATATAGGAACATCATTCCTGCAATCTCTAGGAAGAAGGAACTGTTTGTTTTGTATTTAGCTTTGATTTTTAAGGTAATCAAACCAATTACATATAAATTTTACAACTCTGAAGGAAATATATTTATGTCAAACAAATCACTTGCAAATGCATGGAAACCCCCACTGATGGATGTTATTTTGGTGCAATTGATGACAAGCACTTCTCATAACTCCAGCAGCAGCTACAAGTGTTACTTGACATAAGATGAAGTTGTTTGATACAGTTTTTTGCCTATTTTTTCCTCATTTAATATACATTACCTAGCCTATTTTCTTTCACACTTTTTTAATTCCTTTAAGAAGCAATGTCCACTTCCTCTGTTTGTTATGCTCCTGCATCCTCTCTGGTTCCAGTGCAATTTCTTTGTCTTCAATACGTATGGATGCAAATACACTAATCACACATCCAGTACAGCAAGCAAAGAATTTCTATAGCCTCCGTTTCCATACATTTTAATAGTACTATACAATTACACTATTGCATTGGAACGCATAATGAAATGTCACAAAAAGATTAAATGAATTCTGGACCCTTTGTAGTGAGGATGTATTCACAGTGCTAGAAAAATAAAAAGGACAGAGATGGTCTTTAATATTTAACTCCTCTGATAGTGAAACATTTTTCCCCCTTTTCCTTCAAAATAGGTTATTTTTCTGAACATGAAAAAACATTCTTAAAATCCTTGAAAATATCATCAATAAAATGTATACATACAGTGTATATTTAATAGAAATGTGTAGACAGTTCTAAGAATTCCAGAAGTTGTCCATTCCAACCATTTTAACAGAAACAAAACAAACTCTCTACTCTCTGCTCTCTGCACGTGCTTATCCTCTTCTAAGTCATATTTTCATGTTCTCCATTATAGGCACCTTTAATTAGCTTAGCACTTCCTTGAATCCCCTTGTGCATAAATTTTGGGATTGGCATCTCCTCCTACTTTCAACAAAAGTCACTGCTGTAGAGGCAGCCAACTGTCCAACTTTCTGCCAGAGGAGGCTTCAATAGAAGAGGCATCTTCAGATCACAGAGTACTCAGAGCTGGCAAGACAACCACTAGGGCACCAGGAGCAGATGCGGACAGAAGAATTAGCTTTCTGGATTCTTAATATAATACTGTGTCTGAGAAAATCCTTGTCTTCACTATGTGAGCATACCACAGTATATTTCCTGCAGTTCTCTTAATGATCCTTTTTGCTTCAACACCTTGGCAAAGAGTCCTTATAAGAACACTTGTTCTTATAAGGAATTTTATAAGGAATTTTATAAGGAATTATATATATATATTTTATAATATATATAAGGAATTTGTTTCTTGTCATGTACATAGTTAGCCAAGTCATGTTCATCCCCTAGACATTTTTCTCCAGAAAAAGAATTTCTCTAGTATCTAGATCACCTCCCTTTTGGGAATATAAAAGTTATAATATTGATGGTTTGGAATATTCCCAATAAGGATTTAGTTACCTGGGAAATCACTAGTGCAGAACAAAATAGTCCTCAAGAACATTCCTAGTCCGTGACTCAATATACCGTCATTGCGGTGTGCTAACAATTCATCCTTATAAAAGTGCATGTTTGAGGATCTTTTTAAGAGCTACTGTAGACAGAAGAGAAGTGGGCAGCAGCTCAGGAATTTGAGTTCATTAGTTCACAGTCTTGCCAATACAAAACCTTGGTTTGTCCATAACAAAATTCACTAATCTATTGGAATGCAGAAAAAATGTGAAAATCTCTCATTTTCAGACAGAAACTTTGAAAATACAGACAAACAATGCTTCATGCCTTTGAAGTTCAGAGCAATGAGACCTGAAATATGGATGCTGCTGTCTTTTTCTGGTACCACTCCTTTTCTGCATCAAAAAATGTAGCTTCACATCGAGCAATGTGTCTCCTGGTCCTCTACCAAAAGACAGTCATGATCCCTTGGCATTTCAGAGTATGACAGTATCTGCTTTTCTATGTTCATCATTTGAAAAAGATTCTGGTGTTTTTACAGCTTCATTTGGAACCACAATCTGCAGTAAGGTTCTCAAACTATAAGTTGCTCTATTTTCACACATGCTTTTCCAGCACAAAAAGATGATGCAGTTAATTACAACATACCCAGTGTTGTGTTTCCCATTCTTTTCCCCAAAACATGAACATCTGCATTTGTAGAATGGAAATTACAATAATAGAGAAGACATTTCCAGCTCATCAGTGTTCATTTATGATCTGCTAATGGGAGATTTTTGGAACTGCATCTGAGGTTGACTTACCAGACTGCATCATTATCAGATGGTCCTTAGTAACTGTAGTGTATTGGCAGTTTGACAGAATCTGTAAAATTCTGCAGATTGCTTTTATGCCTGAAGGAAGCAAGTTGTCAAAATATTCTTTTTGTTCTTACATATCTTCTTGTGATCCTACTGCTCCACATTAGAACTGCAGGCATTTCCCAGCCAGGAATCCTTATGCTTAAATAAAAGCAAGTATGCTGAGAGAATAAAGAAAGTTTGAAAGACTTCAAAGAAGGGGGATTGTATCTGAATTCAGCCAAAATTTTTTGAAGATGAGTACTATTAATTGACTGTCCAAAAAAACAAAAATATAGGGCTGCAACTGTTCTTTCAGTTTATTCTGAAGCAGAATCTGTTTTTGAGCCTGCACTACTCTAAACCTGCACAGGGGGGGAGGTCCATTAATTTGTAGCATGTGCAATAAATAAAAAAGACATTTACTAAAAGTGACCCCCAAGGACCCTGCTCTCGACCCTCAGTTCACCATGGAGCTGTAAGTGCTCTAAGCAACCCATTCCAGGACCTCTACCAACCCATAGCTGTGTTCAAGCACAGCTACATTCCATTGCCCCTGCTAGATTTGTACAAGGTATGCCTGTAAACAGGCCTATATACTACCAATGCTGTCCTGACTTCCTAGCTTAAGCCAGGACTTTCACAGTCACTCAATACTTTATTGGTGAGAGATTAGCCTCTGCTGTACTGTTGCCACCCTTAAACCTCATATATCTTCTACTGCAGAGCTGCCTGTGCTTGCTGTTCCCTCACAGGGTGTTGAAAAATGCTTAACATATGGATGAATGATACACTGGGAACAGGGTCTGATTAATAACCTCAATTTACTAAATATGGACTGCCACATACAATCTTTTTTTTGTGCCAGTGTACTCTGATGGATTTTGCAATCAACAGAATTGCCTCCACTAAAGTGATCTATGTATTAAATGCTATATGCTTTACAAGTTACTGATTAGCATAAGAAAACAGATTTTCCAGCAATTTAAAATGCAGTGTGAATATGTCACATTTCATACTGGAAGATGGCCAAAGATCCCAAAGGGCTGCTCCCAAGCAGTGCCTCCTATTTTATTTTGTTGACCCAGAACATCAGATGCAGATGTTGGTGGTATGGCTGTAGAAGTAGAGCCAACCTGCCAATATTTAATTACATTTTGTTGCCATGTGACAGATGGCAGCAGAGGGGCACTCTGACAAGTGGCATCTCACATGGAAGTGTATATGAAGCAAAGGTATGGGATTGAATTCCACCATTTGGGAAAAAAAATGGCACCTACTGACATTCATTGATTCTTACTGAACGTTTCTGGATACCAAACAGTAAGTGTGAGCACAGTGAGGCAGTGGGTGGTATGTTTCAGCAGCAGCAACAGCGCTGTGAAAGACAAGCTGCTTTCTGGAGGTCTGCACAGATTTTTACAAGCACAGCACGCAGACTGCTGCTCATTGATGGAGAAAATGTATAGCTAACGGTGGTAATTATATACAAAAATAACATTTTATAGCTGGCATTTTGCTTTATCCAGTAGTGTTTTTGTGTTTTTTGTACCTGTTGTAGTTTCCATGGAAATAAACAGGAAGCATTGCTTTTGGAGTGACCTACATTATATAAATGGGTATTTGAACCACAAACTGGAATTAAAAAAAACAGTGTTATCTGTGAAGCAAGACTACTTGCTCTTGAAAACTCTGTTCAGACATTCACAAAACCCAGACAGTTAGAGAGTTGAAAGTGAAAACCAGAAATTGGAGAGGGCATATAGAATTTTATCCCCTCCAAATTTTCTAAATTGTTACATACAAAATAGCAAATTTTCAGGTTAATTACCTCTGTTTCCTGCTCAACTGTTCAACTGTACTTGAAAATTCACACAAACTTCTATATATCTCAGTGATAATTGCAACTTTTATTCTAGAAGCAATAAGCTGGACTGCCTATTCATTGTATTAAATAAACATACCGACAGAAACAAAACCAACAAAAACCTCAAAACACAGAGCTTCCAACTGAAAGTTAAAGCTGGGAATTTAAGGTTGTTTCTAAAAGGGGTCTCAATCTATACAGAGCAGAGAAAAAAAGCTTCAGCTGAATCCTATGGAAGATACCCACACCTCTGAAGACCACAGATAATGCCACCTACACATCCACCACCACGTACACAAACTTAAAACCCCTTACGTAACTGTCCCACGCCAGCAGTGTTACAGCTTGATTCACCCCTAGATGGTGGGTGTAACATTCTGTGAACTTCATTTTCTTCACTGAAGCCAGATTAAATTTATAGCCTCTCTGAATCAAAACTCTCATTTCAGAGTCAGCGCCTAGTCAGTATTTAAAGTGCAAAGAAAACAGAAAGTAATGTAAGCTCCAAGGGTTTCAAAGTGCCCTGTGGGCAAACAGAAGTTCTCCATATGTGAGTATCTGCGTCAGATGGAGAATTACAGGACAATAAGCACTGAGCATAACTACGGAACAGAGATAATGAAAACAACTGTTTTTTAACATCAGTATTTCTAGGGCTATTTATGCCATTTTAAGATCTGCTCTAAAAAATTAATTTTTGGTATTTGTGACTGCTGTTGAGTTTCTCTTAGTCATAGGAAAAAAAAGATAATTTTCTTTTAGATGGACAAATGGGTCAGCCTCATTTATCAGTAAACGTACTGCACCCTTCAGTAAATGCTAGTGACATTAAGCAAGACTGTGACAGTTTCTGTGTGCTAAATCTGCAAATGGTCCAAAACAAAATTTCTGTAATAGTCCTACCACTCACCAGCTTTTACTCTGTGATCACAACATTTCCATAACATTTAAGGAATGCTGTATGATAATAAATTTAGAGAAGTAGAGCCAATTAATTACAAATTTCTTAAATAAATCAAGGACAAGAAAGAAACCCAATTTCAAAATACCAGGGAGTTCAAGAACTAGGGAGAGTTCAAGAAAAAGCAAATCTATCTTTTTATACACAAAATTCTCCAGATTATGTTGCCAGGTAAAATTGTGCAAGGTGATAAAAAAAAAAAAAATGGTACAGAAGAAAGGCCATCCAAGTCACCTAAATTCCCATGGATTTGCTATGCAAAACCCAGCTGCAAGGATGGCAATTACTTAGTGCCCACTGTCAGAGTGCTGACAGTGTTAAGGCTAAAAAAGACATTTGTAGTCACAGCCTGAAAGCTCTAACTTCGATATTAATAATGAAACATTAAAAAAAAAAGAAAAACATATTTAATGTCATAAACATGGTGATTTGAAAGCAATTCTGAAAATTATGCTTATAAATATCAGAATCTCTATTTTTAGGACCTAGATGCAGATTATCAATGCTTTTAAAGTAGCACTGTTAAAGTAATGCTGCCTACTTTGACATGAATACAAATGCCTTGGCCAAACACACTTTACATGTTACACATATTACAGAGATAAATTACATATTCATGGAAAAAACAAACAAACAAACAAACAAGTGAAAAACTCTGAAGAGGTGAGGGAATTGGAGAGCATTTTCGGGAAATGCCTCCTGCTTAAAGAGCCCTAACTGTGGTGGGCTGTCAGTGTCCGAATTGCAAAGTTTACAACAAAATTCAGGACATGCTTATTAAGGGAAACATTCTTTTCATCACTTACATGACAGAAATAGTTCCTAATGAGTGAAATTTGTAGCTGTGAAGTATAATATAATGGAAAAAGTCTGGAGTGGAAAAGTAGTTTACTTAGACCATCTTTCTGCTAGTGCAGCTCTCCTTCTCCTGAAAGCACATTTCATGAGGTTCTACTCAGATTACATTTTATGCATAGCAAATACTAGACCCAGCCATATTTTCTTGAGGGACAATGCTGCTCGTTAGATTTATTTCTCACCAAGCCCCATTACCAAGATCCTAGTCAACACATTCTGTGTATCTAGTTTCTCAATGAAAAGCCACTTACATAAGGAGTGACAACCAAGTAGTACAACAATTTGGTAAATTACTTGAGATGGGTGGAAGGCACTGCTTCTCGCTTCACCTGAAAATCCAGGAAATTTTGAGATATCCTGAGGCAGATCCTTACAATAAAGATTTCTATTAAAGACCCAAGAGGATTGTTTACAGGAGTCATTGCTGACATACTCTTGCTGACATGAGCTGTTGAAAAAATGGGTATTGGGCATCAAGATTCAGGATTATAGAATTGTAGAGCTATGCACAAGCTATTTACACTATATTGATAATTTTTTCCCCATTCTCATGGAATACATTTTAACAAAGATATTTTTATTCATATCTGACAATTTATATATAAGAAAAATGCTACTTTGCTACCAGTTTGCCCCAAGCTACTGACTCATATTTATGGATTCATTTCCAGAGATGCTGAGCACATGCAGTTTTCCAGCAGAGTTCAGGCAAGCAATACGGCTTAATATTTCTCAAATCGACATTGCTTACTGCTAAGCTGTTGCCAAGGGAATCCTTCCTGAGCATATGGGCAAAGAAAGGACATAATGCCTCTTCTGCACAGTCCTCCTTCTTGTCAGTTATTCCATGCAAAACAATGCAGAAAGATGTATAAGAAAAAAATTCCTAAGAAAAATCAATATTTCAGATAGAGATTTGAAGCTAGTTATATGAAAAGTAAGTAGGCAACAAACGCTAGAGAGAAAATTATGTGAAAAATTTCAAGATGTGAAAAAAATGACGCATGATAGCAATTATTTTTTGAATGCTATGTACTTGTGCATGTGTGGCTGCAAGCTTGGCAGGACAGGCAGATGAGCCAGTTGCCATGGCTCATGTTCAGAAAGGAGCAGCAGATGCTGAACAGAGGTCTTTTTCAGTTTACTCTTACCTGGTAAGAAAGTTTCTTTTAGGAAGGAAGCTTTGTATGGTCTGACTTGTTAAATGAATTATCAAGAAAATTTAAACAGGGCAGAATCTTGATTTTACAGAAATGCTGGAGAACAATATCTATGAGACAAAAGCTTTCACGTAACAAAAGGAGATGATTTCTGTATTTTACTGTAACTCAGCTGGTAGGACCATCATGAATATTTATGGCATTGCCACAGAAGTATACATGCAGCACTTGTTTTTATCTAGATAGACAGCATATCTATTTTAAAGACAGTAATTAATTAAGGCATTTTATTGTGTAAGTTCTCATTTCCTAGAATGCTATATTTATAGAATGTCTTTACATGGAAGGCTACTAACCATAAGTGCATTTTCAAGATTTGTTATTCTTCACAACAGAAATCACTTTGAATATATAGAAAATAGTCTTATTTAATGCAATTTATAAAACAGACGGTCGTATGCTCCTGAACTCATGCTGCAGTATCAGTTATTCACCCTCTTCTCCGTAACCTATCAAAACTGCAAAACTCCTCTATTTCTAACCCACTTGGGGAAAATGCACACACAACAATGACAAGGCTGAAACAGATCCTCCTGCAACTATGTAGATACAATTGATTATTGTCTTCTAGCATTAGTTCAAACTTCTTTTACATCATAAGTGACTGTGGCACTTATAAAATTTTCTTCTGACTCTCTTTGAACATCTTTTTTTAATATACAGTCAAGTGTAAGTGAACTACTTTATGTCTCAGATACCTTTGAGATTAAACTTCAGCAAAACTACACTAGAGAGAAGATGATTAAGAGTTACTAATTCATTTATACCTTATATGTCTGAAATCCTTATACGATTGCTACAAATATTTCCCTCAGTTTGCTTAGACTTTGCTTGAGATTCTCAAATATAAAAATTCAGTTTGCTTGGCATGTGAGTAGATTTTTCCCCTAGACCCTTCTATTTCTTATGTATCTCATTCAGCAAACTGAATCCCTCAAACATGCAACAGCTGTGAGTCACTACACCTCCAAGAGAATCAGACTAATTCCATAAGGCCAAATGTGTAAAGAATAATAATTTCATACATAACCAATCTTCACCAGTTCAGACACGAAACATACTCAAGTTTCCATCTTTAATTTTATCCTAATGGCGTGAGCTGTTTTTAATATACCAGAAAAAAAAAAAAATCTGTTAGCAAAAAAAAAAAAAAATTGTAAGAAAAATGAAGATGATTGTAGGCAGATAGCACATTCAGCCATTCATTTTCAGAGACAGTATTTTTTACCTGATATCCAGTTCTATTTGTCATAAAACCAAACAAATTCAAGAATATGACAGCCCACAGGAAATGCAAAGTGACTTAACCTACACCATCATTTTTTTAAAAACAAGCAAACAGAAACACACATGCTAAAAATGTGAGATGCACATAATTATTTTCACCAGTAAGATCCCACTGAAACCACTGAAACCAGTGAGATTCTGCACAGAACAACATGCCCTGCACGGGTGGACTCTAAGATATATGGCATTAAAATGGGTGTCTTCGACAGATGGAATAAAATAATTCAAATTTAAAAAAAAATATTTACAATTTATCTATCCTGAGATATCTTACAGCATGATTTTCAAGAGGAGATTTTCTGCAATTTGTGAATATTAATGTTTTCTAAGCAGTGGTCTCAGAATTACGGTCACTACTTTGATAGTTAAAATCAAAACCAAGGCTGCACACTTCCACTTTTGTATCTGTTATATTAATCCAAGCCCTGTTTTTGTCACTGAGACACAGCAATGCACTATTGTTTATGAGCAGAACTAGCTTGAAGTTTCTACTAGCTTGAAGTTTCTTGAAATTTTGGAATGCTGTTTTTCCTCACATTTTCTCCATACATATTTTTAATGAATGCCTTTTCTTTTACAAGCCAATATGGAGCAACCAATATTATCTCAGAGATGATAACACGCTTCATAAAGTTGTAAGGATATTTATTTTTTAGTTAGTTTCAGTAATAAACTATCACGTGCTCTAACTCATTTCATTTCTAATTAAAGATTAATTATTTTCTGGCTGTATTTTACATTCTGGACAGCAGTCCAGTTATAGGTGTGTAAACATCAAGGGCGGGGCATAGTTTTTAAATTAAAATAAAGCTGTAGTGTGCTTTAATAGACTTGCAAAATTAGATCAGTCCCATACAAAGTGATTTTTTTTGTTTTCTTTGATATAGGAAGACTACACAGAAAGCAGATTTTTTGTTTCATTTTCTTGTTTCAAAAACACCTAATTCCTGCCATTAATTTGTTTTAGAGGCAGAAATTCAAGTTTGTTCAGGATATATCCATGAAAACAGAATCAATGCACAGCACTGTAACATGTGACAAGTACTAAATGCATTTATGTACCTGCAATAGAAAAAAAATCTATTTCATTTTCTAGTAGGTAACAATTACTGTGAAAAATCTGCAGAACCTTGTTGGAGTGTGTTTGTGATGAAATTTAATGTCATCAAATCATTTATATCCTTCTTTGGGTTTTAGAATATTATTTGAGTTTTCTTTATTCTTCTAATGACCATTTGTTTACAACAGATGTGATCCTTTCAAACAGCTGTATTCTGTTCTCCCCTTGTCTTTTCTATTTACAGAAAGCCATTAAGGAAAAAAAAAAAAAAAAACCTCAGGCTACAAAACAAAGGGTAACTTCTGAGTTTGGGAAGATGCAAACCCAATAAACATGTTATTGAAAAGTAGCCTTAAAAGACTACTTTCCTGTTAATGCTCTAGCCTTAGTCATTTCTGGCAACACACAGATTCCACAGGTAGATCCAGTGCAAGCACTGGGCAGATTTCTTACATGCTTGCATCTTTGTCTCATGATTTGAAGGGAGCAATGAGATGGCAGGGTTGGGGCTTTTCCTTCCTTCACCCCACTGCAACAGAACTTAAATTCACCAACTGGAAATTATTATACTGGTCTTACACTGAATCTCAAGGGCTCTCAAGCCAGTAGTCTTGCTGCTCAATGAGGGTTAGAATCTGATCTCAAGTTAAATTCTGTATTTCTGACATGAAAAAGACTACACAGTTTATATCAGAATTCTGTTCACAAACTTGTAATTCTGTTTGATATATTGGACTATTCAATATATTGGATTATTGGACTGGGCAATCAGTCCAATAATAAGCTACATCTAGAAAGTTAGTTTCTTACAATTTTCATTAAAGGACATAAAAGGAAATCTCCTCAGACTAACCATGAGTTCAGGTGTGTTAAGTATATGCTTATTAAAATTCCCCCAGTAATGTCATACACACTACAGCTGGAGAACTCAATGTCTCTTAGAACTACAGCAAATTACTTTCTTATATTTAACATATTAGGAGACTACACTGAAGGGCTCCTGCGAGGAAAACAAATAACTTTCAAGGAAAGAAGAAACATTTTAATAACTAGTAAATCAAGTATTCCTCCTTCAGTGATTAACTCCCTCATATGCAGTGGCTAATCACTCAGGTGCGGTATGAAGTATACTTCCTTCATAGCCTTTGATAACTACTTGCAGGAAATCTTCAAATACCAGCATTATATAAGATTAATATTTTTCTCATTCTATAGGATGAGGAAACTGGTACATTTTTTGAACTCTCCCTTGAAGGTACTCATCTCTGCTGAGAGTCTCAGTGTGAAATTGTGTTATGTAGCAGCACATTTGAAATCAAATTTTGTGAGCTCTGGAAAAGCAAGAAGCGTCCATGGGAACCATCCATCATCTTGAGGTTCAGTCTAGCAAGCAGAACCGGTAGTTTGAAATAAAAACTATGAATAGTGGAAAGTTTATTCTGCTCCTCACCCAAGACTTCCAGGCCAGAGGGTAGAGTACCCCAGTGATAACTGGTATGAATTTTAAAGACAGATGTAAGGAAAGGCTGAGGTTCTCAACACCTTCTTTATCCTCAGCGGTCACAATCTCTGCAGTATTCAGTAAAAGATGAAGGCTCTCCTAAGTCCTCCTCTTACTGCTAATACATCGTAAAAAAAGTTTTTTTTCT
Source organism: Lagopus muta (assembly GCF_023343835.1). Classification (NCBI taxonomy): domain Eukaryota; kingdom Metazoa; phylum Chordata; class Aves; order Galliformes; family Phasianidae; genus Lagopus; species Lagopus muta. The sequence goes on from NC_064434.1 coordinate 74,310,212, forward strand.
CTCTTCCCCCAACAGCCAAGTTGGGGTAAAGCTGGTCAAGCTGGGCTTTTGCCTTTCTAATTTTCTCCCTGCACATCCTAACAAGTTCTTCGTACTCTCCCCAAATTGTCCATCCCTTCTTCCACAGGAGGTAGATTCTCTTTTTCTCCTGGAACCTCAGGAAAAGCTCCCAGTTCATCCATGCTGGTCTTCTTCCCTGCTAGCTCATCTTGCAGCTCAGGGGGACAGCCTGCTCCTGCACCTTTAGGACCTCCTTTAGCTCTCCTTCTTGAGGAGAGCTCAAGGGAGAGCACCTTTAGCTCTCCTTCTTGAGAGCTACCCGCCTTCCTTCCCTTTATCCTTCAGGACTGAATCCCAAGGAACTCTCCCTGCCAGTGTCCTGAACAGTTCAAAGTCCACCCTGTGGAAGTCATAGAATCATAGAATGACCTGGGTTGAAAAGGACAATGATGATCATCTAGCTTCAACCCCCCTGCTATGTGCAGGGTTGCAAACCACTAGACCAGGCTGCCCAGAGCCACATCCAGCCTGGTTTTGAATGCCTCCAGGGATGAGACATCCACAATCTCCTTGGGCAACATGTTCCAGTGTTGTAGTCCAAGGTAGTAGTCTTGCTGCCCCCAGTCCTGACTTTACCAAGAATTGAAAACTCTACCACCTCATGGTCACTCTGTCCAAGACAGATCCTGGCCTCTCCATCTCCAACTAGTCCTCTTCTGTTTGTGAACAGCAGGTCTGACAGGGCATGTCCACTGGTAGGTTCTCTTATCAGCTGCGCCAGGAAGTTAACTTCTGCTTGTTCTGTGCTGTACTGTATTTCCAGAATATAGCTAGGAAGTTGAAGTTCTTATGAGAACAAGGGCTGTCAATCACACAACTTCTGCCAGCTGTTTGTAGAATGCCCCATAAGACTCTTCATCCTGGTTAGGCGGTCTATAACAGACCTCCATCAAGATGCCCACCCTGTTGGTCCTCATCGTGATCCTTCCACATGGTGATTCAACCATATCATTCTAGCCCTAAGCTCAACATCAAAACACTCTTTAGCATGGAGAGCCATATCACCACCCCTCTTTCTTTACCTGTCCCTTCTGAAGAGCTTGTTGCCCTCCACTGCAGCACTTCAGGAGTTTCCATAATGGCAACTAAGTCATAGTTTGTGTGCTGCAATATGGCTTCCAGCTCCTCCTGTTTGCATTGGTGCAGATGCACTTCAGCTGAGCAGCTTGCCTCATCTCTAGTCTTGTCATTATTCCCCTAGACTCCTCTCTAGGAGGCCTGGTTTTATCCCCTTCCCCCTTCATAACTTGTTTAAAGCCCTCTCAACAAACCCTGCCAGTTCTAGGGCTAGGATCTGTTTCCTGCTTTGAGACAGGTGAGATCCATCAACAGACATCAGGCTGAGTAAACCGCCCCACAGTAAAAAAAATAAAATAAAAAGTGTTTGCAATTGCACCAGCCTCTCAGCCATGTATTTATGAAATGGGTTTTCCTGCTCCTTTCAATACACAGAGGATTGTCTCTTCAGTCAGTTTAGGTTAGCTGACCTGTTTCTGTGCAGCGATTTGTGCCCTCCAGTCTTTTTGCTGACAGGACAACAAAAAAAGCTGAGAAACTGAAATGCTTTTGGCTCTGTACAGCACTAAGCAACAACTAAAACATTGGTGTGTTTAAACATTATTTTTCTCCTATCATGGAATACTGATAAACCAGGACAAAACCAAAACTGAATATCATACCAGACAAAATGAAGAAAATCAGCTCTGTCCCAGCTGAAAACAGGACATATCCTTACAACGACCCTACAGTTTTCAGCTCCCAAGCACTGAGACTGAATTTACCTTACAAGTGAAAACCTACCTAAATTTCCAAAAGATTTTAGGTTTTTTGTTTGTTTGTTTGTTTTAAAGGTAAGCCATCATGTATGTGCTTAGTACCCTAAATAAGTGACCTTGCCGTCAGATGAAGTGAGTACTTACAACCTGCACTGGAATGGAAACTACATAATTTTTTTTAATGAAAAAATTAGGTTATTGTTTGCTGTACAGAGATATTTAAATCTGGTTATCAGTTTTTGAAAAGCTTAGCCTAAGGATTTTTTGCAAGTCTAAGTGCACATCAGTAATTGTTGCATGCAAGTTATGAATAGGAAACCAAAAAATAGGGAAGCAAACAAGGTATTTTCTAATGCACTTCATATTAGAACTATAGCAAATAATTTTACATGTCACATATTAAAAATAAGAGACCTAAACTCATTACATTTTTGGGTCCAAATCTGAGAATAACTATTGCAGAACTATCAATAAAATGTGTACTGCTGCACTAAGACTTTACCATTGCAAGTGATTACACTTCCTGACACAAATAGAAAATGTAAATAGTAAAATAGATTGGATGCCCTTTGGGGATTATTTTTTTCCCCCCATCAAATTAACACCAAATCTGACTTCTGCTTTAATAAACTTTGAAAAGGGTAACAACATATTTGTTTCAATATCAGCAAGTATTGCACAGGAATTACATGACATTAATTACGCTTTTCACAGTGGAATGATTAAACAAGATAGACTGCAATGATATGTTCATTTATATAATACATAATTCCCAAAATAAAGAGGAAAGATTTCCACACTGACCATAGTCTGTGTTTTCCGGCTCCCAACAATTTGAAGGCCAAAAATAGGGCGTCTATAGACAAAACAAAAAAGTAGGGAATTCAAGTTAGACAATGCAAGCATTATACAGTTCTTGGATTGATACAATTTCTCAAAATTGATTTACATTTTTGGCAGATCTACTATAATATTAACATGATGATTTTGAAATAGGCATCAAAATAGAAAATTACTTTTGTATGCTCATTTTTTGCACTAGTGTCAGAATGGCATTGAAAAGAAGAACAATGTGTTCTTTTTATTTTTAAAGTTAAGGGAACAAAAAACAAGGTTACGTAGTGAGGTACTTTTTCATCTTCCCTAGCAACATACTCATCACATGACCTAAGAATCGGTTTTAGAAGCAGAAAAGATGGAACATACTTTTGGACACACTGCGTTCTTCATTGTGCAGAGTTTTCTTTGTTGTATGTTAATATTCAGTACTGTTTTCTAGAAGCTATTTGTTAAAAAATGTTAGTTAGCATATCTGGTCTTCAGAGTTATCAAATTTGTTTTCATTTATGGAAGCCTACTTTTTTTCTAATTATGTAACATCATTTAAAATATGATTTCTTAATGGAAAGCCAATAACTACTTTAACACTGATAATGAAAACTGCAAATTGCATTGCTAAAACATTTCTTGCCTATCAAATGAAGAATATAAAACAATACAAGGATTTTTCACATCAAGAACTTAATTTTTTAAAAACCCAACTTTCTAGTGAAAATTTAAACGATTGTGATATTTATACTTAATGCATTATTTTATATATATCTGCCCACAAGAATTATATATGATTTGAGAAGTTGTATTAACCTAATTAAATATATGTGGACTAGTAAGAGCAGATGTATTTCAAACTACTGATACCTCCTTGGGCTCACTTTCTGCTTCACTCTCTCTTTCCTGTTGTTTTTTTTTTTTTTTCCTCAAAGATCCCTCAGCTACACAAATGGAAACCTCTTGCTGCCCACTTATCTTGAAATTGTTTTAATGTTTATCCAGAAATCAACAAGACTGAAGGGTGACACATTTACACCTACTATCAGGTTAAACATACATTGTGAAAAATCTCTCCATTGTAAAAATGGCCTATTAACTTTAATAACTGCAATTTAAGACTTGCTTTTTACTAAGTAATAACGATGAGCTAAAGGATGAAAAAATAAAATCACAAACTAACTTTGAAGGTTGAGACAAGTTTCTTGCTAGTTTTTCTTTCTCTCTAGTGGAGAAGCAATAAGTCATTCTTCCTAGAAACTATTCCTTCATTGTGCCACTAGAAGTGAGCACTATAAGCACAGATGGAAATAGAAAGTAAACTCCTCAGCAATAAATAGTAGCAGTCAGAAAACACTTGAGAAGCAAGAAGGTATAAAAATAATTTATCCATATAAATCACATAAAGCATAAAGTTACTTTTATTTAAGTTTTCAGACCTGGGGAGAGAGAGCACTCCTTCCTTTGACACAAATTGCATTTTAGGAGGCACCTAAGAAGAAAAGCTCAACAAAATCTGCTTTCATTTGTCCAACTAAACTTATCAAGGAAAAATCCAACAAGGGGAAATATCAAGTATGTAGAAACCTCACCCACTCAAACAGGTTCTGAGCTGAAACTGGCTAGAGTTCAGATATTGTTTGTGAAACAGAAGCAAGCTATGCTAGAGGAGGGCTAGAAAAAAAATACAGCAAAAGAGCCTTTTCAGTAGTAAAAAGTCAAACATTCTTATGATTGTGAAAATAGTTGCAAAATTCTCATAAAAACTTTGGATTTCTATTTAGAAATCAGATGAACACCCCCCCCCCCCCCCCCCAATGATGATACTTGCAAAATAAATTCTGTCTTCTGAATTTAACCCAAACCCATTACATTATGAGCCAATGCCAAAGAAAGTCTCTTTGCAGAGGTTATCTTAGGCATGCAAGGTCCCTTGGGAAACTTAACTGAGGGATGAAGAGGAGGAAGGGAGATCACAGTTATGGAAAGAGACCTTACTAAGTGTTCAATTGCCTTTAGAGAGAAAGCACAAAGACAAACCAGTAAAATCACACCAGCAATCTCCAACTAGCTAAACTCAAAAAGAAATCATTCAGAAAGCAAATAAGAATATGTATGCTTGTAAGGAGGAGTCTAAGAATTCCCGTGCCATCATCCCTTTGGAGATAAAAACAAGAAGATAAAACATACACTTCAATTAGCAAAGTACATAATAAATCCCTACAAAAGATTTTATAATGTGTTGTAAGGTAAGCCAAAAGAGAAAATTCACCACAAAGAAAATACTGCAAAATGGGAAAGGGGTTCACATAACAGTACATATAAGCACAGAAATGCATTCCTTGTTTGAGCCTCCAAAAGGAAAGTGACTGTGAAAGACAAGAACCTTTCCGCCAGGGAATAAAAAGCAGGTATGAGATCTCCTTGTTGCAGCTCTCAACTAGGCAGGCACAAGCAGCCTCCCAGCTGCAAGCTGTGACCTTGTCTGCATAGTGCTTGAATACATTCACTGGGACCTGCTGAGAAGCACAGCTCAACAGCAATGTACTGCAAGGTGGCCAGGGCTAGCCTCAAGCCAGCAGGCTCCTAGTGGGAACAAAGTTCAAGTCTCCTCGCAACCAGCCACGTGAATATGCCCCAAATTAATTTTGATATGAAGACAAGACTACAGGATAAAGTACAAGGAGAAAAAAACAACAAAACAACAGGAAGAAAAAATACTATATGAGCTCAGATTGAGGCCTGATAAAATACATAACAGAATGCTTAAATCATATTTTCACATGGGTAAGCTGTCGGTTTATTCATAGAAAACAAAACACAAAACAAAGACTAGATAACTATTATTCACTTTCAATGCAGGAAATGGCACTGGTGGAGGTAAAGACAAGAGAAATTCTCCTAAGGCCTCGCATAAAAAAAAAAAAAAAAAAAAAAAGACAATAGAGGGCAATATTAAAACTTAGAAAGAAAATCCAAAATCCACACTTAAAATAGCATAAACACTGGTAATGGAACTTGATATAAAGTCAGATTCTATTAAAGAACTTTTATAATTCTTTGTTTCTGTGAAAAAAAAAAATCAACAATAAACTTGTGCACAGATGAGATGACTGACATTTTTCTAAAGATGTATGCAACGTTTTCTTGCTTAACTGTTTGGTATTATCAGTCATGAAGTTCTGGTCTTAATCTACCTTGCCATCTGTCATGCACAACGGATAAAGTGGAATGCTTCTTGAAAAGTGGTTATAATAGAAGAAAAGCTAGCTGAGAAAAGATCCAAAGAGATACCTTATCACAAGACTTCCACAATAATACAATTCAGTAATTAGAATACATTCTGCTTTCATGGGAATGGGTTTCAATGAGCCCTATTCAGGCTGGCTGTGTGATGCACCAGGTAGATCCTTGCTATCTCTGCTCTCCAGCTATAGTCCTCAGCCTCAGTGCCACACAGGCTCCTGCCAGCACAAAGATGGAGACTGAGGGTCTCAAGACAGAGACCCACAGTCTGACAGCAACAAGACAAGAGGGAATGGCTCCAAGCTAAAAGAGGGGAGATTTAGATTTGGATGTCAGTTGGAATTGTTTTGTGTACTCAGAGGGTGGTGAGGTAATAGAACAGGTTACCCAGAGAAGCTGTGCATGGTCCATTCCTGGAAGTATTCAAGGCAAGGTTGGACAAGGATCCTGGGCAGACAGATCTAGTGGATGGCAAGTTTGCCTGTGGCAGGGGATTTGAAACTAGATATTTTTAATATTTCTTCCAACCCACACCATTCTATGGTTCTATGGTGATTTAAAACCCTAATTTTTCTAGGAAAAAAAAAAAAACAAAAAACAAGCAACCAAACATCAAGAAAACACAACAGACGTCTGGAGTATTACTTTGTCCCTTACATCTTATTTTTTCAGTTCATGCACATAACACATGGCTGCTTTCCTCCACTTCTGTAACATAAGGGAAGACTTCCCATTTTTCTGTTCCAGAAGTCTTTACGTAGTTTCACAATCCAGATATCTAATAACTCCATAGAAGAATTTGCTGGAGAGTGTATCTATGAAGACTATGTGACAATGCTTTTACCTTATTCAACCAAGAAAGATTAGGAAGTAAGAAAATATCAATAGAAAGATCTCTGGTCTCAAGGAATGAGGTTAGGAATGAGAAGAGGAAGTGTGTGCAAAGAGGAAAGCTGGCTGCTCTCTCTGATCTACTAAAGAGCCCTACAGCCATGCAAGGAGACTTTGCCCACATAAATGAACTTATCTGTACCTGGGGAATGCTAACAAAGATTGGTTTAACTATTTCTTACAAATTATATTCAGAGTATATTGTAGTATTATTACAACATCCATTAAGTACCACATATTCCTATAATACAAACATTACACAACCAATGTACCTTGTCTCAAGATCTAGAAATCTGCATAGGCAAACACCTTCCCCAGGAGGGTTTCAGATGTTCAGTTACAATATTTTATACCACATGACCATTTTCAAAGGCAAAATTATAAAATATCAACTAGCTTTCTTCGTGAAATGTAGAAAACCTGATGGAATTTTACTTTTCCTCAGCAGGAAATGTGAAGCAGTTCGTCATGAACAAGTATTAAAGAGGGAACATTTGTCATTTTGCCATGACATCCCACTTATAGCCGGAAGGAAGGTGGGTGGTAGAACAGTTTGGAGAAAGTCAAGTACTGTTTATCAGTGCAGGCAAAAACAACGCTGCTAGTTTTTATCAGTATGCACTGATAAGGCACTTTGTTTAACTTTATCTGCAATTTGAATAAGCAACCAGTAAGCAGCTAGAGAAAAGAGGCTTACCAAGAACAATATGTGCTACCGTGGAACCAGTTAAGCACTCTGAACAGAACAGGCTGTCATAAGGTTCTTCATGACCATTGGCAGAGCACTGGTTTTGCACTCAAAAAAAAAGCACTCTGTTTCTCTTGAAGTATAGACTTATAAGCCAATACAAACCACAGAAATCCATAATCCTCCTTTTAATAAAGTCACATGAAACAAAATCTCATAACATAGTGCCTATTCCACGCGAAACAATTTGTTAGAAATGGCCGTTATGCATGGTGAGACATCCTGTGATAAAACAAATAGGTCTGTTTTGGCTTTACTGTTAAATTAATCAATAGTAATATTTGAAATAATGAAACAGCAACTTGTGAAAAATTAGTGTTGCCTGTCAGCCTTTAATAGAGCATGATTAATTTCTATGCATTAAACTGTATTACTGCAGAAATAAACCATTAAGCATCTTTCAGCTACCACTGCTGATAGTAGTAAAAAGAATTGTTTCTGAAGCTGCTCCACTCCATGACATTTTCTTTAATTCAGTAACTGGAACATGGGAGGAATATTCAAATCACCCATAAACCTTACTTCACATATTACAAAAAATAATAATAATAATAAAATAAAAATCACAGAATCATAGGGCTTGGAATGGACCTCTGGAGATCATCTCGTCTAGCTTCCCTGCTAATCTCCACAGTCAGTTACAAAGGAAAGCATCCAGGCAGATCTCCAGAGAAAACTCCACAACCTCTCTGGGCAGCCCATTTCAGTGTTTTATCACCTTCAAAGAAAGATTTTTCTCAAAGAATCACAGGATGTAAAAGTGTGCCTGAGCAGATTTAAAAAAAGAGAAAAAAGGCCACTGATAGCACAGTCAGGAAGACAAATGGTTTTGAAATGATTTTTCCCTCTTTGAAATCTCAACTGCACCTGCATATGCTGCATATGAGCTGAAGAGACAACGAATTAGTTCTTGCACTTGCAATTTCCAAACAAAATCTGTCAAGTGTGGATAAGATAACTTCTTTATTATTGCAAAACTTGACTTCCAATAAAATGCTTCTCTCAAGGCACAGATGATCCAACAAGACAGTGGACAATAGCTAGAGAGCTGAGATATTCAAACATAACTTAAACAAACAGACACCAGATTATGACTGAGTCCTGAGGTGGTTAGCTGAGCAGGGTGACTCAGTGATGTTGGCAGTAACACTGTTTTGCAACAGATATTAAAAGATCCCTACAATGACTGCTATATATAATTTCCACTACAGATATAGGAAAAGCAAAGTTGGAGAGTTAAATGTATTCATCAATAAAGTGTTACAGTGGTAGAACAGAAGACATCACAGATGAAACCATCTTGCCAAAACCATGAATTTTGCTACTATCTTCACCAGAATCAAGCTTTCACAACAAAAAGTTTTGTTCCCATTTCCACATTTGTTCTCACCTATGTATGCCTCCAAACTTAAAAGTCATAAAATAACAGAACCTAAACCTCATCTCTGAAAATTCAATCTCTTAAAAAACGTGTGATTATCAAAAGCCTGAATATTCTAGGAGTTGGTTTAAAAACAAAAAGTATTAAAAAAACACCACTTTCATTATGAATGTTGAAAGACCCTATACTGAGTATGTAGTTTGTAAAAAAAAAAAAAAAAAAAAAAAAAACCAAACAAACAAACAAAAAAAAACACACCAAAACACAACCACCAACATTCTTTCCCCAGGAAGCAATTACAGAAGCATAGCGGCTGAAAGGTTAAATCAAGCATTCCTCACCAGGTCAGCCATATTATCAGCTATGTGGATAGTGATGAAATGCACTCAGTGAGTAATGCCTGGTCCCTCGAAGATCTTTCCAAGGTGCACCTTGCTTTTCTTATTGAAACCCCTCATACATATCAGCCTTTGAGTGCAGGAAGGTAGGTAGTAGATATTCAATTCCTTTTTTGGCCCCAGCTTTAAATAACATGCAAAGGCAATATGCCTTACGTTCAGAGTGGTTCAAAAAGTATCACCAAACCTAAGCTTCCACTTTGCTTTGTTGACACAAAAGCTCACCTCTCTCCATGTAAGGTAAATAATATTTAGATCTATCCCCTTTGAGTTAAATTGCTATAGCAGGAACTGACCCAATTAAAACAAAGTAAGTAAAAAGAATTATTAGGAATGATTGTTTATTTCTAAAGCCACATTGTTTAAAAGAGAAGACAAAACTACAATTTTACAGCCACCCTGGTTGCAAGAGTAATAACTGAAAAAACATAATTTTGCCTTCAGAAGGGCATTTGTGCAAATAAAGCACAATTGCTACTGCTTTTAGCTTCTTTTATACAACAGTAGCTTGTTTAAAACAAACTGGAAGTAATTTTACTGTTAGGAGTGAATGCATCATCCTTTGGAACATTAAAAATGAAGTGAATGGGGAACACTTATAGCTCAGTTATACTTTTATACTCTCAGCTGTCCACAGTGCAACTAATATTCACCTGCACTTTCCTTCAAAAGAAATATCATGCTAGCAGAGGTGATGTTTTCTCATGTTTGAAACATTACTACACTAGTAGCAATACAGAATTCAATGCTCAGCACCCCTATTTGTCCTATTCTTTGCAAAGGAAATTCTCAGATACTTTGTCCTCCTGACCACTGCTTATGGGGAAGAGCCAGAAACTGAAGCCTTATCTATTTCATGATTTCTTTCCACTTTTTGCTTACTTCACAACCACATTAACCCCTTTCCTTCAGCAGTAAGCCCCTCCATCCATATGCCATCCCTCTCATTTAAAAATGTGGTGTCCCACAGGAATCAGTGCTGAGACCAATACTCTTTAATATCTTCTTCAGTGACACTGACAGAGCAGTTGAGCACAGCCTCAGCAAGTTTGCTGATGACAGCAAGCTCCAGGGTGCAGTCAACACACCAGAAGGATGGGATGCCATCCAGAACAGCCTAAACAGGCTTGAGCAGGGGGCCCAGGTGAACCTCATGAGGTTCAACATATCCAAGAGTAAGATCTTGCACCTGGGTCGAGGCAACCCTCTCTACCAATACAAGCTGGGGGAAGAAAGCACTGAGCACAGCCCTACCAAAAAAGATCTGGGAGTACTAGTGGACGGGAAGCTGGATGTGATCCAGCAGTGTGCCCTCACAGCTCACAAAGCCAGCTGTATCCTGAGCTGCATCAAAAGATGCATGGCCAGCAGGTCAACAGAGGTGATCCTCCCGCTCTACTCTGCACTGGTGAGGCCTCACCTGGAGGACTCCATCCAGATGTGGAGTTCTCAATACAGGAGAGACATTGACTTGTTGGAGCGAGGACCACAAAAATTACCAAAGGAATGGAACACCCCTCCTACAAGGACAAGCTGAGAGAGCTGGGGCTCTATAGTCGGCAGAAGTAACCGAGGCTCTGAGGTAACCTGATAGTGGCCTTTCAGTATCTAAAGGGGAGCTACAGCAAAGAAGGTAACAGACTCTTTAGCAAGGTCTGATGTTATAGAACAAGGGGAAATGACTTCAAGCTCGAAGAGGGTAGACTTAGGTTGGATAGAAGGAAAAAGACTTTTACAGTGAGGGTGGTGAGGCACTGGAACAGGTTCCCCTGTGATGCAATTGATGCCTTGTCCCTGGAGACTTCCAAAGCGAGGCTGGATCAGGCTCCTGATTTACTTCAGCATGTCTGTTCGTTGCACGGGAGTTGCACAAGATGACCTCTGACAGTCCTTCCTAACTCTAAGGATTTTGATTCTATGATTCTTTGATTCTACATGGAAATCATCACATAAGGAAGACTATATACATTATGCTTCATTTTTAATCAGATCTCTTCTACAGGCTTAATAAGAAAAAAAAAAATCCCCCTCTAAATTAAGATTATTTTAGGAATCATAGTCTATAAAATAATTTCATTTCCTTTACTACACTTCCAAAGTTCTTCTACAGTTTTCATTATCACATTTACTGAATCTAGGGGCTTAAAAAGGTCATTATCATCTTAGTACAAGATATTGTCTTCATTTTTTAAATTAAATCCTTCTACCATTTTTAACTTTAAGAGGAATTGCTACCATTTACTAGGTTACATAAGAGAGAAAGTATTGTTAAAATTTACTATAAACCTTAGTGTGAAGTCTTTAACATGTGCCTGCCTTTGTACAAGTCAAGAACATCTCAAAAACACTTACCTGGAATCGATAAAATGTGCCATCATCCTTTAGTGTTAGAACATGGTCTGAGATTGGAAAAAAATAACCATGTGCTGCCATCAGCGTTCCCAAATGTAGAGCTTCCACTGTTTGAATATCAAAACAAGATAGAAAAATATTTTAGAAGTTATATAATTTATTTTAAGCAACTCAGTTTTCTATTTCCTGCAAATAGACACTTACTCCAGGTGCTGGCATCATGAAAGCATTCTTTTTTTTTTTTTTTTTTCCTTGGTGATAGAATGATACAACAACAACAACAACAACAAAGTCTTTCCTTAATCACTGGCTATTAGACATCCCATTTTGTAGCTGTAATTTCACATCAGCATTAGTGGGTGGCTACTGTGACATTCACATACTTGCTCCAAAGGTGAAAACAGCAATCACTTTTATCCTGATGGTCTTTACTCATTTTCCTCTTCAGAAGTTTCAGATTACACAATGTTTAAATAGTTGACTCCAACTACATGATATATTCCTCACTAGCTTTACCAGAAAAGTAGTAAAGAACAAAAATTTTCTTAAAAATCTCTCAATATTAGGACAATAATGAAGGATCACAGAATCACAGATTAATTAAGGTCAGAAGAGGGAGGTCATCTAATCTAACCTTCCTCCCTCCCACCCCCCCCATTCAAACAGAACCATCTAGAGTAGGTTGTCCAGGACTGTGTTCAACAGATTTTGAAGATCTCCAAGGACAACACTCCACAGCCCCTCTGGGCAATCTGTGCCAGTGCTCAGCCATCCATACAGTAAACAAGTGCATCCTGAGTACATCCTGATGTTCAGATAGAACTTCAGTCAACTGCCTTTTTTCTTGGTAGTTGGGTACCAAGAGAAAGAGTATGGTTCCATCTTCTTTACACATCCCTCTTCAGATATTTATAGACATCTGAAAAGATCCCACTGAGCCTTCTTCAGACTAAACAGTCTCAAGTCTCTCAGATTTACCTCATAAGAGACATGCTTCAAGCCCTTCATCTTTGATGACCTTCTTTGGACTTTCTCCAGCATGTCCACAACTGTCTAGTACTGGAGAGCCCAGAACTGGGCTGAACTCCATTCTCTTTAGTGAATAAAACCATCATACCTACCAGTCATGATTATATGTGTGCTTGTATTTTCACTAAACCACTGACCATTATCAATCTCTAAAGTCTCATTCATTATTGTTAATATTTGGTTCATGATAACATTGTACTGTAGGAAGAGGTGGTTATTAGTTAAAGTCATTATCTTAATACTGTATTTAAGTCTTACTCTTTAGAATACTCTTATCAACAATGTAACAACTGTAGTGCATGCCCCCAAAATATCTGTGGACAACAATTTCTGTTGTTGTGTTAAATATTCCCTAGCATAACCTACTAATACAAGTGCACAACCACTGAAGCATACTAATTTTAAAAGATGAAGCTTGGAGAAGGTTACAAGGGTTTCTGAACTCAATGATAAAGCCATCAGTTATGGGAACAAGTGATAGAGAGGGCAGCAGTGCAGCAGCATAACACCAGCAATATGAAAAGAAACAGATCAAAACAAAAGCCATACAGGAGAACTTGGAAATAAGGGGAAAGCGGAGGATGAAAATGATAAAAGAAGGATAGAAGTAGTGAGATCTAATAAAGGAAGATTTTTTTTTTTTTTTAATCTCAAACAAGACATCAATGTTATATAATCAGTGAACATACAGATGTTATAATTAAGAAATATACAGGAAGTTAGGCTAAACAGGTTATCACACCAAAGAAGAATAGATGGAAAGCTTACCCTTGTCCTGAGCTCACTGAGAAAACTGCAAGAGGAGCAATTTCCAAAAGAGATCCTTCCCTACTGGTAGTCAGCTCTTAAATGGGTCTAGGAGAGGTGCAGCCAGAAGCTCCACCCCTTCCAGCAGCACACATGAATTACCTACCTGTGCTCCCAGGGCTGACTCATTGCTCACCTCAGGTGGTCAATCAGAGGTTGAGGCCATGATTCAGCAGTTCCATACGAGCATGAAGAGGTGCACAGTATTATCGTGCAGAAAAAAACCTGGGTCCTCAGCCCTGTGTTCTTTATGAGGATGATAGAATCATTTATGTTTCAGTTCAACTAAGGATATTCATAAGGTACAGAAGATACAGGAGGTATCTCTAATCTAACTCTCTATGCAGGAGATATTAGAGATACAATAGGTATCTCTAATTCTGTACTAAGGTACAGAAGATACAGGAGGCAGAGTGGGATGTTCGTAAGCTATCCCAAAGCCAGCAAACATGTGTAAGAAGAATGAAAGGGGTCTGGACAGTAGTTTATTGAGAGCGCACAACCCTAGAATGGCTTATTTGATACCCAACAATCCTTGTGATCTCTGTGTTTTCCACAGTCTGTGATCTCTGGTTCCTGCCCCTCTGGCAGAGCTCTTAGCTAAGAAAATCCAACACAGTCTCTCTGGCAGTGAATTCCCTATCTACTGTAAAGTGCTATAACCCTCTTAACAAGACTTTTCCAAATTACAAGCCTACAAGAAAATTCAACGAAAGAATACAGTTGCATCTCTTCCAGTACTTGGGATGTGCAAACCCACACATGAACTTTATCCTAATTAGCTTAACCCCAAGTATTGTTGTTATTCATCTACCTCAAGCTACAGAATTATATTATGCTTTGGATAAGATACTTTGAGCAAAAACATTCCGTGGTGAGTCAGTTGCTGATTTTCTTTTCATTTTGGTTTACTTTGCTTTTTTAAAAATTTTATTAATCTTTTCTTTGTTCTTCACACTGCAAGTTTAAAAAGGTTTTTTTCCAGGCATTATGAATCTTTGTGGAATAAGAGCAAAAAAAAAAAAAAAAACAAAGGCAGAAAATGTGCTGACTTTTTCAGGGAAAGATTTCTTAGGTTAAGGGTGACTTGGTTTCTTGGTTTCTTAATTGTAATATTTTTCAAGAACACAAAGAGATAATATTATTATCTTTTACCCAGCAACCGTTAGAGCACATCTGGGCTACCATGCCCAGTTGTGAATACCACATCCACTCCAATACAAGAAAGATATAAGTGAAGCTGGCTGAGTCCAGTGGTGTGTCGCTGAGTTGGCTGGGGAACAGATCTCTGTCCTGTGAGAATCTGGAGGAGCTGGGCTTGCTCAAATTGAAAAAGAGAAGATTTTGGGTGTGCCTAGCAAAAGTCTTCCAGCTACTTAGAAGAGATTACCAAATAACAGAGCCATGATTTTTAAAAGATGCATGACAAACAAAAAGAATATAAATTAAGAGAGACAATGTTCATAAAATAAATCAGGGGTGGTTCTGATTTGACATATGGAGAACGTTTTCATGCTGAGAGCAGCTAAGCAGCAGAAGAGGCTGCCCATATAGTCTGGGTCCTTGGCGAGTTTCAAGACTGAAGGAGCTAAAGTCCTGGACAGCCTGCTTGATCTTATAGTTTATGCTAATTAGAGCACAGCATTGGACTAGAGCCCTCTTGAGGTCCCGCTCAACCTGAAACATATTACAGCTCTGTGACTCTTAAGTGGATGAAGCAGAAGTGAAACAAAGAGCAGAAAACAGGGATGTGGACAGCTGGAGAATAAATAATTTGAAAGCTGCCAGAGCAGCCTATAATCCTGGGAAGGCTGGTTACAGTAGGAGTAAGAGTTGTTACTTCTCTAACTTACTGCTGAGAAACTTAGTGTGTACCCAAGTGTACAGTCACTACTGAGTCTCTACAGAGAAATAGAAAAGACCATGATGGTTTTCTCTAGGCAATTAAAGCAATTAAGGTCAACTGAGATCTGAATTGTTCGCCATAGCAGCCTGTGTCTCATCTTCAGCTATGCATGGAGACTAAGAAGGTTATACTCTCACCTCAAGTACCTTATTCAATTAGGATGAATCTACACTGACTCAGTGTTAAGGTATCTCTCTGCAGAGCCACTATGAGGTAATAGGGACACATAAACTTCCCTGTATTTTCCTTCAACTAATAGACAATTTATTTAAATTTGTATGACTATCAATCCAGCAATTTATTCCAGCACTGCATAAATATAAATGAAAAAAATATATCCTTTTTAACAGCAACCTAAGATCCTCTGTAGCTCACACAGGTGAGCAGTACCTGTTCTATTAAAAGAAAAAAGAAAAAAGAAAAAAAGAAAAAAAAATAAATGTATGGTATAATAAATACATTAACAGAACCATTCAGTTGGTAGTCTAAAATCCTCTCTATTAATATTATCTGACAATGACGCAACTGCGTAACCAAAGCATTTTTGATTTGGTGAGAGACTGAATAACACATAAATCAAACGCAGATCAACTAGGTGAAAAATGTTCACAAAATTGTAAATGGTGAATAATGTCCAGAAATCTGCAACCTTGCCTCATATCAGACTGACTCAAGACTAACACTGCTCTTCTCTGCAGGACAGCAATGTAATTTCCACATAGAATGAAAGGATTCTTATTTCCAAACAACAAAAGGAATGCTTAAGTATACATCTGATTTTGCTAAAATCAGACTGAAAATCCAAATGAAGTACAATTGTAGGATTCAGGAAACAAAACATGAAACAAAAAGGGAGCTTGAAAAGGAGAATGCAGCCAGCAGTAGACTAGTCCTACATGCCTAAATGCCTAGAAGTTCAGTTCAGACGGCATCATTAGTCCCCAGGTATTCCTGCATGTGGAATTAGGGGATTTTGACCTAAAAAAGCATCTTACATCTGGAAGAATAGCAAAGGGAGGTTAAGAACATTAAAAACATTGTAAAGTGCATTAGAAAAAAAGAAAAAAACAAAAAACAAATCTGAAAAAATACTTTTAAATATAAAAGTTATTACTTAATAAGTTTAATTACTTATATTCAGAATAAAAAAATCCAAAAATAGGAGGAACATAGACTAAAAGCAATAAAAAGCTTCTTCTTACATGGCAACTGTAAACAAACATGCAATGTGATATGTACATAACAATTATTTCCAGGTATTTAGTCACCATGCACAAGGATATGCAATACATATGAGACTACATTGTCAATTTCACCCGGATAGCCTCACTGAGAAGGTATAAGTCAATTGCAACAGAGATACCACATAAAAATTTGAAAGAAGCAAATCTCACAAAGGTGTAACTGGTAGAACGGTGAAGATTTCAGTTTCCTCTCTTCTTGACTGCTTGTTTTGGAGACGATCAGTTATATGAATTAAGGTTCCAGGCATAACTTCCCAGCAGTGACAGTACAAGTAAGTAGAAAAACATGTTCAAAAACCAAAATCACTAAAATCACTCTTACTTTTTTGTGGGTGAAAAAGGGAATTATACTGCAGGAGTTTTAAGCTAAGAATATATAACAGAAAAGTATTAACTGAAAGGCAAAAATTGGTCTTTATCAGCCCAATTCATTTCAACAGCATATGAAATATTTTGATATGAATTCAAAATATTGCTGTGGGTGGAATTTTGACTCTTAAGGTGTATGCTATTGCTGGGCTAAAAGCTGAGAAGAAGTTTAAAATTTCATGTTTCCCTCTGCTGTAGAACTTTATTTAGTTGAGCGGTGAAGTGAACAACAACTGTACATTGATTAGCAATCACATCTGGGAGAAATAACACTGCCCTGCCATCCACTATGCCACTACAAGGAGAGTGATTTTGATGGATTAAATGGTAGTTACTTCTAATGTACTTTGTTATAAGAGAGAATCAGGCTATTACAGCACTTTGGGACAACACAAACCTGATGAAGTCTGAAAAATGAAAATACACCCTGATTGTTGAGTTTTCATTTTATTTTCAAACATGGTTTGGTTTTCTCCTTACTGTACAAGCTATTGTGTGGATTGAGTGATTGTTCATCTTAAATTGCAGGCTGTGGTAACATGCATGGAAGAAGTTGTTTCTTATGATAATATTCACAGGAGAGGACTCAAGTGGATGGATTATTTGTTTTTCTTTGGAATAAAATTGTTTTTCTGCTTTGAAATCTCTCAAAGGCTATGATTGGATTCTGCTTTTTCTTATGCATCCCAGGGTTTTAGGTGATGTAGTCTCTTAATTCCATAAAACACCTTACAGTATCACACCACTGTAATTTCAGTCTCACCACACCTGAAGTAGATTGCAGTACTCTCTGAGGGACAAAGGAAATGGAAACAGGTGTTTCTCAATTATGTTCCACTTTAAAATGTCATTTTTCAGAGCCTGTTTTATGTTGTTCCATGCAGCTTCCATGCAAGTCTTAGAGAAAAATTTCCTAAAAGGAACATCATTTGGGGCATTTTATGTTCTTAAGACTGCTATATGACAAAAGTAACTGTAAAAACCCCAAATTTGCAAGTTTATCTTTCACTTTTTATTATGGCCATGTCAAAAAAAAGAAAGCCTCCCTTTCCTCCCTCCACAATAAAGTGTTTGTTACTTGGGTTTTTTTCTCTAATCTAAAATCCATCACCGTGCTCAAGTGCATGGCTGTGCCACATGGCTGCCTGGAAAAAGAATTAATGACTCAGAATTTCACAAGCACACATTCATTTTAAGTGCCGAATGCCAAGACATTATCACTTACTCTCACCTCACTCCTGCTGTCATTTCATTGCCAGTGTGAAAACAGGCTGTAAGAATTAACTTAAGGCAATAAAATAAAACCCACTTTTGATGCTCACACAAAGCGTAGGAGAGCCTTGCTCATTGGGCCTGACTGTGGCATTTAAAAAGGGGAAAATAAAAGAGCTAGAAAAGTTATTGAACGCCCACATGACTCTAAACTGTACTCTTTTGTCCCATCTGAAGAATGGAATTGCAAAAGGAGCAGTAGTCACTGAGAGTCATTTCACAGAGAAGCAGAAAAGACAGAGAAGGAAGAGGAACTATTTACTCAAACACACTTAAAATGAGATTCATGCTTAATTGCAAGATACTCATCACAAACTTCTTTATGTATCACCACAGCATGTAGGGAGGATTTTTCTTGTGCCATGTGCCATGTGCTAGACAGTGGCTGCTTCTACCAGCAGGTCAGAGGCATCAGTAGGAATATCACTCAGCAGGTAAGGAGGAAAGTATATCAGAGATCTGCCATGAATCCTCACCTGCTCAGGGACTGGTCACCTTGATGGTCTGATGATCTATATTGTGAGGTCGCATGCACCTATCTCAGGTCTAGAGAAAGGGATGTATATATATATATATATATATATATATGCACGTGTGTGAAATAACTATTTTATTCACAAAAATTTCCAGCAAATGGGTATTTGGGAACACCACCAGTCTTGTCTCTTATGCTAACAGGATGTGGCTGAATTGAGACTAATATAAACTATCTGATATGACCCTGCTAGGATTTTAGTCAGACAAGGTCAATAGAAGTCATGTCATTATGAAAGACCAACTGAAAGGAGAAGACAATCCCCTAGAAAAGGCAGTTGCAATTTGAAGTCTCATGAGGCAAATAGGGAGTGAGGTTCTGAAACTGAGCAATGCTGAAACCCCACATCTGAAAGGATTGGTGTGGCTTTTTGGTGTACTGGGAGCCAGTAGTTATACAAGGTAGAAGAAATTCATCTAAGCTGCAGGCATTATGTAAACCTAATATCAGGGAAAATAGCATACAGTGTCAGTTGGCCCCTAGATAATCAGTTCATTCACAGTGATGAAGAGTAGCTTGAATCTATTTAAATTTGCTGTTAGTTTCTTTGTCACCTCAATTTTTTTACATGCTTACGTATATCACATTAGCAATCAGACCTTCTAGTGGGGGAATTTAGCTCTCTTGCCAAATGACCCATTTCAGCATGTAAAAAATATTTCTTCTAATTTCACTAGCACTACTCTTGAGTTTTTATATTCTCAATTTTGCCAAAATCACAGAGTTCAGGATTATTACTATTATCTTCTCTCGTCTCCTAAAATTGAAAAGATAGAAAATGAAATCCAGACTCCTTTGAAGTACTGCCTCCCTCTTTTTCCCACTGGCACTTCCTCTGAAGTGACAACTTTTTAGTTTGAGCTTTGATTCACATACTACTTCAAGGCAAAATACAGAAAATAAAAAAAATTATGTCTTTTTTCCCCTAATAATAGTCTGAACTTGTCTTCATAAGATATTTCCTGATGCTTCACTTATTTCCCTCTACTCTAGTTTATACAGTCATATGCATACACCTTTGAGTGAACCTGCAAACAACAAAATCAAAATTCCTGCAAATACTATACTTCAATTTCTCAAATGTTGTTGTTTGTTTTTTTTCTCCACAATTTCAAGTATCGATAAAAGATACAAAATACTGGACATAAATCACTTCTACTCTGTATATTATTTCAGGTTTTTTTTGTGTACTGTTTGTTACTTGCTGTTTGTATGCCAGGTCATCCAACTTTTCTCTCCTCCAGTGGCTGGGACTGCAGATGTGTGATCAATTCATTTGGCTGCATATATTTGGAGGAGGTATGTGATTCTCCATACTCAAAAATTTGTGTAAGCATGTGCCAAATGGAAAACACATTTTACATCATGGCTCCTTCAGACATGCCGCTCTGTATGATGGCATGTTTCCCTGCTCCCGTGTAACCACTTTTCTCTTTCTTTGTGATGCTCAAGGCAAGGCACAGCTAGCAACTCCTCCCTCAATCAACTGTTTGGAAAGCATAGGCCCATGAGCAGTCTGGGGTGGGGTTCATGGGAGGAGACAGCTATATAAGGTGCTGAAAAACTGGTGTGGATCAAGTAGCACTTGGATTTGTGGCCACCAGTGTTGCTCAAGAGTTAGCACAGGCTTTTTCAGTGCACAAAATATTTGGTCCTGAAGGAACTATAGAATTGATGAATAAGAGGGATGTCAGCTAATGTGTTTTTTTTGAAGTTGGGTAAGGGTAAACAATAGGTAGCACTATCTTGGTATGATTACTGCTGGTTAAAATGAATCATGACACTTTTTTAGTCTCCAAGTCTGTTTTGATATCAGTTGCTTACTACATCAACCATTAATTTTCTGTCATTGTTATACATTGCTATCATAATCACAGAACACCCACTTATGACCAGGCAGTTCAGATAATACAAAGAACATGCTGCAGCACCTCGAATAATAGCTGCCTCTTTCACTGCACTCTACACAGTAAAGATGAATTCAATCTTCTTCATAACAACTTTCCAGCTAACTGAGGGCATAAAAAGCTGAAGATAATGTATTTCTTTCAATGGGAAGAATGCTGTGCATTTAAAGTCCGGCAGGAGTTAAAAGCTTTGTAAGTAAAATGGTATCATTCAGACACACAGCAAGGAGAAATAACCAAAGCTTATGCAAGCAAACTACAAAGATTGTGGAGATAGCTTTCCAGAGACTAACATAGGAGTGTGATCTGCTATGTCATTAGATGCAGTCATCTGGGATGAATATATACTAAAAAAGGTAATTAATATAAACTTAATTCTAGAGAGTTCTCTCATAATTAATTTATTGTCTGGTAAATTATATATATTTCACTGACCACACTTATATTTTAAGACTCCATTTTTTCATTTTTCTTTTCTTTCCTACTGTCTGAATCAAATGTTCTTTCTGTCATGAAAATCCCCCCCCCCCCCCCCAGTGCTTACTTCTCCCTGTTGTAGCAGATTTACACAGATTATTGCAGAGCACTGACATTTCAGCCAGATACATTCACAAACTCTGCTGTTAAAAACATGGAAATACTGAAAGAAACTCACCAGCAAAAATAGTTCAATGAAAACCCTTCTGTTAGGGCTTCTTTTCCCATAGAAAAAAAAAAAAAGCCTTCTCAGTGACTGACCTACTTTTTCTCTATTGGCAGGATCTAAATATAGAAAGAAAGGATAGCACTGGTGACAACAACAGCAATAAAAAATTGAAAGGCCTTAAAACAAATTGATAAAATGAATAAAAACATCTTGCTGGGTCAACATAGTGGTCACTCAGAATGGTGACTGTATTTTTTTAGGCAAGTCAAATATTAACTCGCTGAACTGTTACCAGCAGTGTGCAATTTGTCACTTAAATGACCCTAAGTGAAAAGAAAAGAAGCTGGAATATATGTCCTCAGATTTTAGAAAGATCTACAGTGATAATCAAAGGCTGGGGAGGAGGCACATGAATAGAACAGGAGCTCATAGAGACAACAAGATAGAAAGTATAATAAAGTGGAGAATGTGTATATATAAATGAGACAGAAGGAAGATAGCACACCGTTATTGGATGATGCAACTTCTCACAAGTGTGAGTGTTGTTACGTAGAATTAGTGAACATACAAGGTTAAGAAAGTCTGCATAACATATTAACTTGGCCTTCCTAAGGGTTCTTGATATAATTCCCCAAAAAGTTTTTGTAAAGGAGCTAAGTGGATCTGTGATAGAAAGTCATGGAAAAAGAATAGTTAAAAAGATAGGCATAAAGGTTAGCCACAGTAGGTCAGTTACCACAGGTCAGGGACGCAGCCATTGCAGCTGATTACTGTCTTCAGAGATTATCTGCAGAAGAGTGATTTATGATATAACAAAATTTGCTGACAGTAATAATTTCTGAGTTAAGTAGAAAGTCAGTTTTGAAGAGGCACAGAAGGACTTCACAGTACTGATTCAGTAGACAGTGCAACAGCAGATGGAATTGATTTTTGGTAAATGCTAATCATTTAAAGTACAAACTCTCCATGTTCACATGGGGCTTTAAGTTAGCTGCTGCTCAAGAAAAACTAGAATCACTGTATACGATTACTTGAAATTTTTTGCTCAAATGTCAAACAGGATCAATTATTTGAAATGGAAAACAAACCATAAGACATCATTCGCATACAGGATAACATGAACACACCATAAATTCCAAGCTGGGAACTTGTTTATTTCATCTTAAACTGTGTATGTACAGAGAGGGAAGTCAAAAATCACAGGAAGAGGGGAAATATGGACGGTGAGAGTGCCATACAACAAGAGATATCACAAATACATCACTGGATGGTGGAGGACAGCCATTAAAGCAGTCAATAAAATCATGATGAGGCAAGAGGAGTTGAATTGATTAGGAATAATAATTTGCTAATTCTCACAACTCAAGAACTCAGAATCAGTGTGATTATCAGGCATACTCTTCCAAACAGAAAATACATCTATAGTATCAGAACAATCTCTGGAACATATTTTCGTGGAAAGTTTTAAACGCAGAAATGTCACTTAAGTATTATTAAACATGAAGCTGAAAACAACTGAAGGTCAGGACCATTACACCATCTTTCTCCTTCAGTGAAGCAAAAGGGACTGATCACTGCCAGAAACAGTTAATGTTTCAGATGGTCTGATTCCAGTGCTGCCTGTCTTCTGTTCATATTGAATTTGTTGTACAAAATTCATTTAATCTCTGCTGTTCTGGAGTGTGCACTGGATATAAACTAATCAGGATTATTACTATACTTTCTCTTGCTGTGCAGAAGTTTTCGGCCTTACTAATTAAAAAAAAAATATTGGTGATCATTATTATGTTTAAATGACCTTAGAGAGCAGTTTCTTTTTACATTAGAAGTGAAATTGCAATATATTCAACAAGTTAATTGTTCTTCCTGGCCATATCTTTGATATATCAGAATATCTTCTAAATGCACCATGTAGGAACTTAAATAGATGGTTCCATTTCTACTTTATTCTCAGCCATCACTACTATGGTAAAAACCGTGGATTGCTAAATTATCTTTAATCTGTTTCCTGTAGGCATAAGTTTTGATCTGCTTCAACTAACTGAGAGCATAAATTTTGCAAAAGCTCGTTAACATGAACTTTAAAACCCCTGGAATTCTACAGTCAAAGTTCTCTAGATAGTTTTTTTACATTGAGTTTTATTATGATAGTGGCAGTTACTATTATTAAAAAATTCAAGTCAGGTTTAACCGTGGAACTGTAAATCCCCATCCTTAATTTCTTCAAACCAGACTACTTTAAATATTGTTAAGTGAAGTGACAAATACATGAAGCTATCTCAAGAAATATTAGTTTCAACTTTTTTTATGAAGAACAAATCAACCATTTGTTATTACCCTGAAAGACTTTCAGCAAAATGTATTGATACAGCAGTTACTATGACAAAGCAGTTTTTCATTTTATTTTGCTTTGTTATTTGTTATGCTAGTGATTACATTTGAAGATGTAAATAATTCCACAATTGCAATATGCAAAAATGTCACAATTCATAGTTCCTCATAAGCTTCCCCACAAGTTTTAAAGCTATTTAAAAGGTCAAGTTTTCCAGTTCGTCTACAAAAGAATTTCCTTAAATTAGACATTAAGAAGCAATCTTTCAAAAACAAATGTAAATTACTTGTTATAATTTCTATATATATAGCTGAGATAAATAGGATATTTCATGGTTGGGCTCTATTTAACTATATTGAGTTACAGCTTTAGAGGGAACTGAAATTTTTACTTTGTGGATACCAATATTCCAAAGACAAATGAGATTTCAGCTACAAAATCAGAGTGGACATGGAACAGTTAAACTCTTGATTATTCAGCTTCAATTTGTCTGTTTTCCTATGTGAAATTTGAGAATGTGACCAAATGCAACCACTGAAATTAAAGAATATGTAAATGAAGAAGAAAATGTGAATAATAACCAACAGGTCTTAGCAGACAAGAACCAGAAGACACACTGGTAGAACTAGGGGACAAACCATGGAGATGAAAATGTAAAAGACAGAAAATGAAGAAAATAAGAGAAGAGAATACTGAAAAACAAGAGAGAGAAAGGAATATTTTTCCATTAATGCTGACATAGGAAGCAGTGTCTTTTGCTTAGTAAAAGAGAGTGCCCAGCAGTTCACTTAACCTTGAACCTTCACTTTGCTCTTATGTGAACAGCTGCATTTCTCTAAATGTGCCATGATAAAATTGAAAATCCGCTTAAGAACAACTAATAAAATCAAGAAAATGCCTTACATTAACCATTCAGTCATCAAATGACAGATATTAAAAAAAAGATATAAAAGATATAAAAGTCATAAAATAAAGAAATATCAAAATATTTTTGTTCACTCGGTTATAAATTGTTGCAGCAGCTGCTGGCAAGATGAAACAGAACTTCAACTACTTTTATTTAATTAAGTTGTTCAGATATATAATCTCACTTCCACCTACTTGTGCTTTCCATTGCCACACAACAGAGTTCTCCGGGAAACAAGGAAACAGAAAACTAATGAAGTCTCTAGACAATTATTTAGCTACTTTTAATTAAATATGCCAGCACGAATTGGGATTCACTAAATATTCTACCTCTTAAACCTTTAAAACTTGGTATGATCCCAAAGGTTCAAAAGGAAAATGAAAAACAGGAAAAAAAATCACAAAAAAATCTTAGTAGCTTCAGTAAAAATAGAATCAAATATTTTATTAGGAATATTATTACTGTTAAATTCATTAATGAATAAGCTTTATTTCTAAGAGGCACCAGAATTCTTCTTACAAGGACATACCTTTCTTATGACTCTTCAGTTGTATTTTTGACTTTAACTAAGTTGATCAATACGTTTCATTGTTTTTAACAGCAATAGTAATACAGCAGGTTCTGACCATGCTAAATAAGCAAAAAGTGGCAGCTAGTAATGTGCAGTTACAAAACAAGCAGACAAGATGGAGAACACGTAACATTTAAATTAGTACCATTTGGTATCCAAAGCTAGTTATTCTATAATCTGATGTGTCAGCAAGAAATTAATATTGGCTAGCAATGTATTTTCTTACTCTGAGATACTGGCTCAATATGCTGAATGATGACATCAAGTGATGCACACAGTACCCACAAGGAGATACCCAGTTTAAGTCCGCCACTTCTTCTAGAAGTACATGAAACATTTTCAGTTGAAAACCATGGAACAACAAAAAATGCCTGATTTATTTTTCAATTCTAAAAGAATTGAAAGATAAACTTTTGGAAGAACTCAGCACCAGTTTTCAACATATAGTTTTACATATAATAAAATAATAGCTTCATCATAACACTTTTTGATGAAGCTGTGTACTTTGGAGGTAATTTGATGGAAAAAGATTTCAATCGAGTAATTTAGATTTCTTATGGACTAATTTTTTCTGTGACAGAAAGGATAAAATAGATTCCTTAAATTGGTACAACAGAGAATCTGAAGCGCTTTTCAGTGAAATTACTTGAAATTAATGCTTACTGATTTTTCAGTATCTAGTAATAGTTTTAGCATTAGCCTTTTATCAGACTATCTTCTTTAAACTCACTTTTCTACTCAAAGTACTTTGTATTCTATTCAGTACCTCTTTCTTACTCCTTGCTCACGAGGACTCTGAAAAACCTCAGTGAAATAATGCTCATATTACCTTTTGAATTACAAATAAAATGCTGTTTATGATTATTATTATTAACTTCAATTTTTAAATTCTTCCTGGCACATAAGAGGAGGGAAAGCTCATTCTGAGTTACTTCTGCTGCTCTGTGTGCTCCTGAGAGTTGCACTCTACACAGGGTAACATGCTATACCAAAATGGAAGAACCTTTAGTGGAAAAGCATGAAAGAAATGGTATCCTTTAAGTCTGACTTCTCCAATGGCAATTAAATTACTGTCAATACATCCTTGTTCACCATTTGTAAGGTCTTTCCTAGGGCTTTGGAGAAATACAATCACTGCTGCAAACAAACTTTTACCATTTCAGCTCTGAATCCTAAGGATTGGCTAGTAGCCCATTGACTATCACAGACTACTAAATGTTACACGAACCTAAAGAAAAACTGGCCTATACAGTTTCATCACAACATTAATACAATTGGTACAAAACACTGCCTGTAAATGTTGACATTTTCTATTCCCTGCCTTCTTTCTGTTCATCTAAAATTACAGATATTATTTAATTTAAATGCTACAGGACCTGACAAACTCAGATCAAATTCACACTTGTTTTATGACCAGCGTTTTGATTAATGCAAAAACTGCAAACAAAAGTATGATCTCTCCACTCCGTTCTTTTTTTCCTAACAGGCTATTTTCTTCTTTAGCAAGCTCTGGAAACGGAAACACTCCTCTGCCTGCAGCTGGCTGGTGCTGTGTCCCAGGTTACAATGACTTGTTGCTCTTTGCTGCTGCCTTCCTGCACATGCATGCAAGAAAGGGGAAGAAGTAGGTTTCCAGCTACACTCAAATACAATCAAATAAAATACACTCAAATAAAAACCCTAATACTTTCTGCTAACTCTTACAGCAAGCAGAGTGCATTATCAAAGATATTATTAACACAGCTACTGCTGGAGAGAGATTTAAATACAAAACAATAGAAGGAAAAGCAAAAGAAACAAATAGATGTTGTCCTACCAAATTGTTCCTTTTTCTTGTACTGGGTTAGTGATCACAGTTTACATGGCCACTGATACTGCAACTCTACTGCAGCAACTACCCAAAAATGATCTGCCTTCAGCCAAATAATTTCCATTGGCTTAGCAGATACCAATAAATTAACTGTGCAACACTTTTAAGTAAAGGTACTATGGAGAAAGAAGGTCATGGCTTAACTATTATCAACTCCTACAGACTCTTTGTGAGCACCTATATGGAAATACTTCATGGACTATGGGAAGAATGAAATGAGTGTTTCACACTCATTTCAGTGTGTATGCATGTGTGTTTCACACACATTTCAGTGTGTATTTTAACATACCTGTCTTTATGAAAACACTAATTATTCTTCGCTAAACCAAAAACTGATACTGATTGCATGTAAGAACCAAGTACATAGCCAAGTACAGAGAGACTGGGAAATTTCAGCAGACATCTTTAAAACAGTTCACTAACCCTAATTGTTATATTTTTGGACTGGAAGGATTTCAATCTCCAGTGTGGTCAGCCTGGTACATTTCACAGAACTAATTGTTACTTAAAAAGAGAAAAATATAATGTAGAAAAATGGAATAGATTTTCTTCATTGAGATTAATTGGCACCAGCAGTGAAGAGTCAGCACTTACCCTGTAATGGCCAATTCAACAAACATATGTCTAAGTGCCAAACCACATGCCATTACAATTCTATAAACTCAGTTAATTGCTTCTTTTCAGGTTGAGGTCAGGCTTATTTTTATGACTGAGCTAAGCTTCACATTAAAAATAACTTAGATAATTTCCATTCCTTAAAATTTTACAGATAATTTTTAGGCTGAAACACAAACATTTTTTTAAAGTACATACTGAAAAGTAAACAATATAATAGCAACTGTACACTGTACACAGCTATTCTGGGCACAAGCTCTGTTCTACTCCACTGAAATAACTTCAAATCTGGTATAATTTAGCAGAATCCACCCATCATCCTTAGTTTATTTTCTTGACAGAGATTTAATGTAGCAAGCCAAAATCTTACAAATCTTCAACACACTGTTTTTCAACTATGGAAAAATGTGCTTTTTTGTTTTGGTGGGTTTTTGTTTGTTTGTTTGTTTTGTTTTGTTTTTGTTTTGTTTTGTTTTTACTGGCAATTTACACTTGTAACATTTTTTTGGGTTGAAATTACTGTTTCCAGATACTAGCTTTACATTGATTATCACAGTGAAAGGAAATGTTGCTAGATCTCCTCCTCTCTTTTGTTCTCCCAGTTTCCAAAAAGCAGATTTCTTCCCATTTAATGTTACAGTATTTACATGCTCTGTGCAAAACAAAGAAAAAGGCAGCACTTCTAATTAGTTCTTTGATTTACTAAGAAGAATCTGCCTATGTGTTTGAGAATTTGCATGCCTTGCTCATGTGAGTAGTTCATACTGACATGGAGGGATTATAAATAGTTGTTAATTTTTTCCAGAGATTACAGAATATACTCTTAAAGTATGTGAACCAGGGTCTACATTATGTTGCTGATATGAGAATTAGTTGGAGAGTATAACTTTCAGTGCAAACACAAGGCTTATTTATTTCTGCATCAGAAAACTGCACAACAGCTTGGTAACATGACTTTAAGGAGTAATTTTAAAAGAGAGCCATAGTAAAACCCTGGCATATTGGTGAAAAGTAGACAGAAGATAATGGAAATCCAAATTATGCTGACAACAGCCCTCAGAAGGTTAGGGCTTTTGCACAGGAAATCCTGGACAGTTTTGTCTAGAACTGGAACAAAAAGTCAAAAATCTTCGAAGATTTTACAAACCAGAATTTTATCAGAAGCTTTGCCCTGTGGACAGCTCTTGCTTGCTATCTGTGAGGTTCACTGTTATCTGCAATTCTGAGTGCTATCACAAGTCAACATTTGTGGTGGCTTGCCTTCCAAAGATTTGCAGCCAGACAGCTCCAGAACACTGTATTTTGGCTGTCCAGTCCCTGGACTAGAACCAACATGAATAGGACATTTTTGTTATTGTGGACAGTGTTTCCACTCATGCAATCCAAGGGGACATAATACAGCTCAGATAAAATTACATTAAAATGGTTATATATGCAAGTCGCACGTGTGTTTGTTTAATTTTAATTGGGTATTAACACAGGAAACCATGTTTCCCATCGAGTTTAAGGTTTCTTCTATTGTAAAGTTTCACAACAACCAGATAATCTGAATGACAGCTATCATAGGACTTCAGTTCTGGTTTGACAAATAAAGGTTGAGCTTCTGTATCAATTGCGATTTTTCAAACTCTGATGAGAATAGAGAGGTACGTGTTTTTTAGTTGACAGCTGAAAAACACAATATCACAGCTGTGTATCTAGTGACCTCCACGTTGTCTTCAGGAAGAAAATATATAACACTCTGTAGGAAGTAATACTAATCTGGCAGCAATTAGCAATCTCCTTGATGTAATAATTTAGATAATTTGTGAATTGCATGTTTGGAGATATTGAATTATGCATCTACAGCTTAAACCTACAGTTTATGCACCTACAATTTATAATTTTAAACACAGTGATTTTACTCTTTCCTTGAATTCCACAACGATTAAACTTCATTTCTAATATGTCAGATAACATGTTTAAACAAATAAAGATAGAAATTACACTCCCAAAAGTCTGAAAAAGGAACAGGAAAAATTGGAATTTTTGTGATTACGCTCTAAAGATAGAAGATTATCTTTCCCCTGAAGAAAATATAACAGGAGTTCCATAGAATTTTATTTCAGACATTCAACATTTTCTACTAGAAAACATTCATTTCTGGAAATAAATATCAGACATGCACAAAGACTGAGCTAGAACCTGGCCATATAAGAAACGTGTGGCACACTTGGAACCAAAGCTTTACTTCCACATTCCAAGACTGTTCATTGAGCACTGATACTATTTGCAGTTCACTCTTAGTTTAAGATACTATAAAGGAATCTAAATTTAAAAATGCAAACGTAGTTCTTCCTAGCAACACTAGAGCACATTTTATTAATTTTATTTATTCATTGATCTATTCAAAATTCTGTTAAGAAAACATCATGTGTTTATGAAACTATTCAGTACAACTATGAGTCAATTCCTAACAGAGTAGAACGAAAATTAATTTTCTACTAATTAAAGCACTCATTTTCTTGGACATCCTCTTGCTTCCCAGTATGTGCTCCAGCAAAATGTATAGCCAAAATCATCAGATTCTTAGCAAAATTTTCTGAAGCTTGATGATGTCTTTTTTTTCTGCAGAAATTACACTGATGAAACACAGTCCCCGCATTGCAACAGAAGACAAACAGAATGCAATCCTTTAAAAAGGTAATCTAGAATTTTCTAATATGTATAAAATATATATTCTAATATTAAAAAAAAATTAATTACCTGGATCTTCTATAGATAAGTTCTTTGTCAACCACTGAACAATGTCTGAACCTAGGAACAAAGAAATAGATATTTTTAGATTAATAAGTTTTCTCTTCCTATTCTTCTATTCCCTAGATCTATTAGTTTTATTCTACATGTAAAAGAAATATCTATCTTTTGCACTCAGACAACTATATTACTTTTTTCTTTTCTTTTCTTTTTAGTTTCTCCACAGCTTTGGCCAAAGAAACATACTACTCCCTCCTTTCCTTAGGTCAAGACTCATAAAACACAGAAATGTCAGATGATAGCCTACAGTTTAAATAGATATTATTGCAAAATTTGCATTAAAACCACTCTTTCAGAAGTCAGAATGATAGTTTCCCTACTTTCCTAATTCCAAATTAGGTTGCAAATGAAGCCTAGGAAAAATAAATACAGATACAGATGATTTTGGAATAATGATTTTTTACAGGTGCAATACAGATGATTTTGGAATATATGACACTGTATGCTGCAGGCCATCTCTGATAAAAGGCCTCCTTGGTACTAATACGTACCATTATGAGCTCACTTAAGGACCTCTATTGTGTTCAGCTTAGCCTTCTGACTTTTTATCTCTAGCTCTTGATAGAAGTTATTCTTCTGCAGTGTTGAAGCCCTTTCCTTACAACTCCAGACTCCATACTTCTTTATCCCTGCATTTGCTGCCTATCCATTTCTTTGTACTGTGTTTCTTTCACTTATCTTAAGGCCATACGTTATTGCTGTCCTCTTAACAATTCTGACACCAGACTCCTTGTGTTTTACGAGTATTCTTCCAACTCTACCTCCTGCTTTCTAACTCTCTCTTGGACGTGCACTTCCTATCACACTTCACACTTTTCGTACCAAGCCACGCTGAAGGATGTCTCATTTTTCAGACTGCAAGCTGCAGTTGGACTTCACCACTCTGAACATACTAAATTCCAAAATAGATTATGAAGCAGTTTGGCAGACAAAAAAAGACATTCATGATTTAAGCAACCTTAAAAACAAAAACTGGCCTAAGGGGAAAATATAGTCTAGACAGTTGGGGGTGATGTGCATGTTCTCTGCATTGCAGCATGTCTCCATTTCAGATAAGCAATCTAAAGGAGAGACATGTCCAATTTTTAAGTTTCCTTATCCATTTCTAAGCAAACATAATAACTTCATTTAAAAAAAAAAAAAACAAAAACAAAACTCTGAAAAGTGAAAAGATAATCAAAATCAACATATGTCAATGTGAAAAAGTCAAAATAATAAAATCTCACAAATAGGCAATAATATAAAATATTAGAATCTGCAGATTTCCCCATCACTCTCAAGACTCAGATTTCTTCCTGCACTTCTAAGAGTGCATAATTTTCTTTTATCTTTGTAAGACAAGGCATACAAGGAACTAATAAACCAATTCAGAGAAGAAAGAAAATCTATTTTTACTCTCTTAATTGCAGAAAATAAAATTTTGTTGCTTCTATTTTATTATATTTAATGAACAGATTTATCATGTATTTTAGAAAGCCTAGCTGATTTTAATATAAGTTTTTGTGTGCATACACATTACTAAATTGATTATACAGCAGTGAAAACTGTGGAGATTTTACAACTGTCTCCAGAGAAATATTTTCAGTACTTTATTACATGTAAATTTGGATAGATTAAACTTCAGTGGCAAAATTTCTCATAGTATTTACACTTAATTAAAAAATTACACGTTTACACATTTACATTAAGTGAAGCAGTCTACCTTTACATGCTCTTAGTGTTGGACATAAACAAAATGTTTCAGATGGATATTCCTACCTCAAAATATTATATTTTTGTGTATGTTTATAAATACCATTCCTATCTTTATTCATATGAAGTTTATGAGGCTGATGTTGGAGGATGTATTTTAGCTCAGTGTAAGAGGAAACTTCATAGATTTCAGTGACACAGTTCCAAGCCTATTTCCATCAGCTAAACAGAGAAATAATCAGCCCTAAATATTTCCCTAAACCTTCAAAGGTCAGAGGAAAAAGTCATTAGAAAAAAAAACATAGAATTTTTTTAAACTTTTGTTTCCTTCAAATTCCTCAGGTACCCTATGGGAAGAAATTTTCCACTTTTGATCTCAACTTAAAATGCTTCATTTCTCTTTACCTCTTCCGAACACTTTCCTACAGTGACATATTGCAAATCTTAGTCTTCAGCTCCTGGCATTGTATTTGTGTATGTGATCTACACATCAGAAATTTCACCTCCATATGTTACACTGTCTTCTAAATAACAGTGGGAAATAGGATTGACAATTATAATATCTGTTTCTGAAAGATCACTACTACTATATATTATTTTGTAATGAAGTCATTTCCCAAGTACCAAAAGCCGGAACAGCAGTTTCAGTCAGCTATCACATTTGAACATTGCCATGATTTGAACTGCATGACTTTGATGACAAAAGGTCAAGCCAGTAAATATTTACATTTATATTCTCTGTATTGTCCAGGGCATTCAAGTGAAGCAAAGTTGCAAGTAGTTTATCACACCACAAGTGAGAAATTTATCAGTCTATATTCCTTTGGGAGATCTTGTGGGCAACTGTAGTTCTAAAAAGAATAATAAAAATGCCACCTTTAATAGCTGAGTGTTTTTAGCTGTTATTTTAAGTGTCTAATCAGTAATGTGATTTCATTCACTCACATCTGCCCCCTTTTCTAGAGTTTACTAATCATGCAAATTTGTTTCTGAAAGTGAGGGCAGTACTGTAATTTCTTATCTCAAGAAAAGGACAAAGCAGCAAAACAGGTAAATGTTTTGAGCAAAAACGGTATTTCACTAGAGTCCCAGATTTGAAAATCGGGTGACCAGTAAATTCATGTCAATTTTCATACACTGTACTTCGTACCTAAAGAAAACACCCAAGAATTAGGATGAAAAAGGTTACAGATTTCGTAAATTCTAAGCAAGAGCTAATTCTTACATGATAACACATCTTCAACCTTAAATCCTGAGTCCTTCTCATCACCAAGGATCTATCAAAGTGATGAGGACAGAAATTGCAAAGAAGCATTATCTTGGTAAATGAGCCTCCCAAGAAGGAAATAAAACAAGACTTTTGCTTTCCTAAGTTGAAAGAGAGTACTTGGAATGCCTGATGATGTTGTCCAATGATAAAACGTCTAAAAACTTTGAGCTTTTTAAGATATTTCCTTTTTATAATTTGGCATTACCTAAAACAAATCTTTTTAACTAGAAGGAAAAGCAGTTCAGTAGGAGGAATTACAATTCTCTACTTAGAAGAGAAAGTAAAGTAGTTTGAAATTCAGACTGTAAATGCTACATTTGATTTAAATCCAAAAGATGGAAAAAAAAAAAATGTTACATCACAAAGATATTCAGTTTTTGTCAGTTGATTAAGGTGGCAGTCACTGGTAATGTACAATAACAAGTACTCTGTAATAACATTTTCTAAGGAGATTCCCAACTGAAATTCCCCAGCTCTCCATGTCTCACTTCTGGGAGGCAGCAAAAGGGGAAGCTTGCTTTTAGATTTCTAATGTATAAGAGACCTTACAGACCAATCACCATTTCAATTTTGAAATCCAACAACCCTCACTTCTCGTGCAAATTCCTGCACCAAATACAACTGAACATTATCAGGGGAAAATCCTCAGAAAACATTAGAAAATGTTTGCAGCTCATCAGATCAAGGAAATAAAATTCACAAGATCTTATCCAAGTCCACAAATATGAAAGACTTTCCACCTTTTAAAAGAAAGCAGCAAAAATACATAGAATATCTGCTGATATGCCAACTGGTGATTAATTTTAAATGAAGCAGTCTGAAAATAGCAGTTACTGAAGCTGTCACGACATCTTAAGGATTCGCCAGGGCGAATGCTTAAGTTATCTTTCAAGAACAGAACCTTTAATTTAAACAAGCCTCTACAGAATACATTTAAAAAAAGGTGCTGATTCTAAACTCCAACAAAATTAACGGGAATTATAGATTTGTTTTTTGCTATGCAGGGATGCAATGAGCCATGTAACCTCTGATCTGACAAGAAAAAGGTGTAACTAGATCTGCAAAATCAAATTAATATTAAAAAGTTCTATTATTTCAAAGATTCAAAATGCATTTATGTGAGGAACATTGAAATTCTAATAAAGTGCACCGGAATCACAAGCCATGAGGTCACTGAGGAGCTTAACTGAGCTACAGTGATCTATCATTTCACAAGAAGAGAGGTTTGATAATGCAAATATATATTACTGCTAACATCTAGGTATTGTGACTAAATTCTATTCATTTTTTTCACTTGTAGTCTTCAGAGTATTTACATATAATGAAGTATATGGGAAGTTTGGGAAGTTTTCTGCATTCCTGATACCAAAAGAAAGGATTTTGCTGCTGACAGCCCAGCAAATACTGTATCTTCATGAAGGCTTTTGTCATCTGAACTCTCAAGGGTAAGCTAATCATTGCAGAGTTTCGTCTGTACTGTAAGAGCCAGGAGGCTGGGCTTGTCCAGCAGCTGCGTTTGCTGAAGGGCTTCACACCAAGTTGCAGGAACCTGGAGACCAACTTACCGTAGGGAAAGTTTAATAAACATTACACACAAAGCATCAGTTTCTAAATTTATGACAATGTGATTGTTACTAATTAATAAGGTAAGATCACTGCCTTTCTATTGGCTTACTGTTTTTGTCAAAAGACCAGGGTCGTGCAATTTTGGTTTCTTTCTTCAACATTGTTGCTTTGTCACAGTGGGAGAAATACTACACGAAAATAAATTTAGTTGTTGGCACACACTTCAAAATCCTTGATCATGACTGAAAAAAAAATCATGTGCAAATGTAGTCCTCACCATTTATTCAGAAACTGGAAACAGAAACTGGATGTAGATCAGTTTCTCAGCACTCGCACTTCTTTGCTCTTTACCCACTCACATAAATTGCTCTTTGATGGAATTGGACTCTGTGAGAAAGTGTCTGATGAATGGGAGATGATCTGCATTCTACAAGTTTTCATGGTCACAAATCAAAGCACAGGTTACCATTGAATTATTTCACCATAAATATTTTACAGTTTCTTTCTTTCTTTCTGAGAAGCATAGTTTGTGTATCAATTCTGCATGCATACATCTAAAAGAAATCAAGTACCATACATATTTTATGGCAGAAGGGTTGAGAGAAAATAAGCAATGGCTGCCAACTCTCA
Organism: Lagopus muta; assembly: GCF_023343835.1. Lineage (NCBI taxonomy): Eukaryota > Metazoa > Chordata > Aves > Galliformes > Phasianidae > Lagopus > Lagopus muta. The sequence goes on from NC_064434.1 coordinate 74,345,855, forward strand.
CTGCCAACTCTTTTGATACACTTAACATTCTAAATATATTTTTTCCATACTTGCATCCATATTGGTTTATTTTCAGATTATTTTTTCCTTATGTGAATTACTGGTAAGCAAAAAGGTTCACATCAGTCACTTGGTAGGGCTATGGATAGAAAAGTAAACAATAAAGGGTGTCGGGACTCCTCTCTAAGGTTTGCAGTGGTGCCTGAAGAAATAATGAGTTATTTCATGTTAAATTACAGCTCCAGTCAGTGCTAAGCTGGATTTCAGTCTAATAAAAAAAAATGAATTCAAGGATTTTTTCATTGCCTTGTTCCTAGAGTGATGTCAGCTGGTAAAAAGTGTTCCAATTATTGGGGAAAAAAAAAAGAAAAAAAGAGAGAGAGAGAAGAGAAATGACTGACTGTAATTCTTTGTATTAATTTAAATGCTTTCTACCTTTAATTTTTATTTAACAGCCTTTATTTTCTCTTTTCCTTTATTGGAAAATTCTATTCCTTTTATTGGAAGACAAATTCATAGACTTAAACCAGTATCATGGTCTAACATAAGTGGCAAGAGAGCTGAATTTGTAATAATTTGAATACATTGCTGATTACATTTACATATTTAACATACTGACCTTTACTATTTAAATATGCTGGCTTATAGAAGAAAGACATCACTGATCAAAGAGCTGTTTAATTAATGAAATTTGCATCTCAACTTTCACACATCTATTTCTGCCACTTTCTCTTTTAAATTACTGATGAAAACAAATGCATAAACTTACTCTTTTGACTTATTACAGTTGAAGTTGTCCCACACATCTGCTGTAGTCCCTTTACTCCTCAAGGAAGCTTGTAGTTGTAGATTTAAAAATCATATTTTAATAATACTCTTAACTGTACTGAAAATACAAACTATTCTAATGATATCTACTGCAGCACACAGACACACACAAAATAGAGTTTTCTGGATTAAAAACAATATAATAAGCTATGAGGATTTTTCTCTCTCTCTCTCTCTTTTTTTTCTTTTCTAGTGTATATTGACTAAGGAATTTGCAGAAATAGTCTCAAATGAATCATCTTATTGCTTTGAATCAGATGATTTCATTTCAAGCTCCAAACAATTCTCAAAAACACTCAAGCCAAAAATGACAGAAAGATATGCTCTTCTGGCTAGCATAACCATGTGAAGAATAATACATCTCTTGATATTGTTCAGTTACTGAATCTCTGCTTCAAAGAGGAAAATCCATTTACTTTCATATTGCAAAAGAACTAATCAGCTAATTCAAAAGAGCTAATATATAAGATGTGAAAAATCTCTCCTAGCTCCCATATCTACACAAAAACACTACTAGTGCTGATCAAAAATTCCGGTAATGTGAATTCTGCAGTTATATCCTGCGCCATGTCCAAGCTTCAGAACAGAAATTCTGTTCGATAAACACAAAAAGAGCAACTAGTCTAATCAGGGCTGTGCCTCTGTGCCCACCCTTTCTTCTAAACCACAAATACCAACAGGACCATGCTTTCTCCAAGCAAAAGGAACTGCAGCGTTGTTCCACCAACATTTGCCTCTAAAGTTTCTCAAAAGACATCCTCTAGTCAGATCTCTTCAACCGCCACAAGTGGCTGTTTTATAGATGAATGTGGCTGTGCTTAATTGGCAACATACCAGTAACCACAGATGGGACCTCTGTAATCTCAAAGCTGTTATAATAAGCACTAACGATTAGCATCTTCCTGAAGATTCCTGCTTCATGCTAAACATTTGCAAGACAAGAACGATGCTGTTTAGAAAAACTGTGCTCTGAAAACCCGGAACAGATTTTGACAGTAAAGGAATTTTTATGCTTTCTTTCAATACGTTGTAAAGCAACATGATCTTGTTTGACTCCCAAGAAATATCAGTGTTCAGATGACAGAGATAATGGAAAGACTATTTTGCACATTCTTTTGGCAGCAGAAATGTACAATTTCTTCTATGTAAAAACTAACTGTGAAAAAAAAAGAATTAGAAAATGTAAGTAAAAGTCTGAACGCTGTAAGGTCACCTTGAAGAAATCTATTTTTGAGAAATCTTCATCACCAAACAGAAAAAAGAAAAAGCCTTAATTCTAAAATACCTGACGTACACTCCAATCAACCAGGAGGAGCCCAGGAGGATTATCAATGAGACTTACTTGATTTCCTGCATGTAAAAATCTTGAATAATGATAAGAGATTAAAAGCTAAGGGACTTAAAGTTTTCTCATCACTGCAACCTATCCGTATTCTCCTGTCAACCAGTTCTGAGAGAGGAAACTTTCAAACACACATAAAGACATTTGGGTAATACTAAGAAAGAAAAAGATGAGAATTCAGAAACCCATCATATTGCCCTTCCCCCATTATGTTTGGGAACTCTCAAGCTAAAACCTACCCTCTGGTTTGCATCAGTCTTCCTGTGGAATCCTCCCAGCACCATGTGCAACCGTCTAGCACTCTTCCGTACATGACTGTGCGCTGCACAACTCAACAGGCAACGAAACTGTAATGAAACCTCTGTCCATCTCTCTCTAACCACATGCACCCCATGTGCAGGTAAGGGCCCAGACACCAGCCAGGAGTACAAACTTTTTTTTCTCCTACTGCCTGCTGCTTCTGATATTTCCTGAAATACAATCTTCACCCAAATCTGCTCAGATACACGCAGCTCCAGGCTTATTAACTCAAATGTCTCCATCTCAGTCCTCAGGCATTACTGTAATTTTAATTGCTTTATTTTATTTATTTTAATTATATTTATTTTAATTGCTTTACTGGAGCTGTAACACTTTTGTGTTAAATAGTTTTGAAGATAACAGGAGAAAACAGATGCAATTTACCGTCTTACTGGGAAGAATACTCATGGAGGGAGTGGAGCACTTAGAGTCCCTTCTTTCCTGATCTTTAATGGAAAGAACAGCATCTAGGTGCACTACAGCAGATGGAGCACTACAGCATGCACCAGTATATAAGCCCCCTGCCAAGGAAAGCATTCAGATGTAGAGAAGGAAATGGTAAGGTTCCCCTTCAATTCCTGAAATAACATGTAAAAGGGGTACAGTAATGGCACTGTTCTTAGCTTGAACTCTCACTCTAAATATTCAGCTAATATCTATGTTTTACATCTGAATAAGACATTTTTGAAGAAAGAAAAGCGCTGTTTACTGTAAATGGTTAATCTAGCTTTACTTTTAAGTTTGTTAAATGTTTCACTGTGTCTTGAAGACAACTTTTTACAGAAAATAGGTAAATCAATAAGCACAAATTTTTGGAGTTCACTGTAAAGAGATACCCTAACATTACATCGATCACCTCCTAAGTCTTCTTTCTTAGCAACCAAGTTTCAAACTAAAATAAGAATATTTTATTGCTAGTTTTATGACAGAGGTCTCCACAAAGGAAAGCATCACGAAGCCACAGGGTTGGGTTGGGTTTGCTTTCCCCTGCACATTTAAATTCTTTCTTCTTTCTACTAATTCAGCAGTAGCTGAAATTTCTAAATATACTTATTACTTTAGTCATTTGAATTGCTTTCTTTCTACGGGGAAGTAAAATAATAAATTTATGCTTTTTATAGTGAGCACCACATGAGAGATACACTAGAGTGAGAGCCCAGAGCTCTACTGCTGCAGAGCAGACCTGGTGTTGGGGTGGAGTGGGTTTGTTTGAGCAGACGAATTGATACCATCATTTTGGGCAGTGAATGCAGATGGGGGCAACCACTCTAAATTAAATTTCCACATATTTTATATTTCTTCTCAAAAATTGTTGGTGCTCATTGCATAAAGATAAAGAAATCTAATTTTACTATTTGCAGTTTTTAACTCTCAATTACTTTAACTTCTACTTGCTTAAATATATAATTTTTTTTTTTTTTTTAATTTTGGAATTTTTTAAGAACAAAAAAAACCCCAACACATAACCAGATGGAGATATTATTTATGCTGCTTTTGCAGATTTCACAATTATAAAGTCTTGAAAAGAAATACAACTGGTAAAAAAAAAAATAAAAATTGAAGTAGCACTATCCAAAGCAACCTTATTAACTTTCTGCAGTGATGTCATAACAAACTGCAGCTTCTGACCTCTCAGTTTTTCCTGAAATGCATGTTATCATTAGTCAAATATTTTCTTCCTTTCATATACACATCAGTAACAGTCTTCAAGTTGCACATTAATAATCTCTAAAATGCAGTAAAAGCAGCCTGAGATTGAGATACCTGACAAAATAAGCAGTTTTACTTTCTTGTTTTTATGTTAGCAGTTTAAAAATAGTGGTTAAAAACCATTTTCAGGTCCAACAAAAAGACACTGTAAAAATCTTCAGTACACCACTGCTTCAAACAATTCTGTATTTTTTCATATTTTCACTTACAAATGTCTAAGAAATACCGTATTTTCCATCTGAAATGGTTCTTCTAATTCTTGCCATACTGCCCCAAAAGACACCCACACACAGATGGCAATGGAAGGAAGTGAGGCAGCAATGTAATTTTTACTAGGCACTTCACATCCACAGAGGAAAATCCTGAAGTTCTCATTCAGGGGTAGTGGAAAGTACGTACATAAGCGATACATCATTTGTCTTGCGATTCTGACTGCAGGAAGAAAGCTGGTGGAGACAGGGCAACTTACTGTCTTGACATTTGCCCAGCAATAATATCAGTGTGATTCCTTCAAGAGCTCCCACACAACAGTTCACTTATACAGCTGGTCTGGAAATGGGCTTTTTTGTTACTGCTATTTCAAAACACTCTTTCAGTGACTCATGCTCTTACTCTATGCTTAAGAAAGAAAACTGATGCTGAAAAAAACCTTTTTGATAATCATATATTTACTGAATTAACCAAGTTGTTTTACGTAGATATGCTGAATAAAATACATCCTTCGAGGAGAGATAATGATGCTAATTACAACAGCATAAAGTGATGCTAAACAGCAACTCCTGATACAAGCTGGAGAACTTATAAAGAACTTAAAAATTTGCTCTTTAGCTCATTCTCACAGGTCCAGAAATATTTACATTGCATAATTTCATTCATGATAAAAAAGAAGCTATGGTAGAGTGACCACATAGAATACTTGCATTCAGAGATAGCACTCAGTGTGTGGGCATCAGCTATAACAAAGAGTCCCAAAACACAAATTTAATGATGAACTGCTACAAAATTTTGGGATTAAAATACTTTGTTTTGCCAAAGTAGTCATCTTTTTTTTTTTTTTTTCCAGTGCTTTTTTAACACATAGGTCCCACTGTTTCATGACATCCAGCGAAGACCAGCTGTTTATCAGGTAATAGCAATAAGTACATAGTATAAGATATGAGAAAGTTTGCTGAAACTGAGCAGAAGGATTCAAACTTAGATTCATACTTAATCCCAATCCTCAAGTGTCACACCAGAAACATCAAAAAATCACAGAATGGCTTGAGTTGGAGGGGACATCAAGGATCATCAAGTTCCAATTCCCTGTAAAATTTTGCTCACGGCTCCTTTTTTTCTACTTGAAATATGAAATATTTTAACATTCAATAGACTATAGGAAGTTCAAATGAATTTCTGTTTTTGATTAAACTGTATTGGATGGTTTTGTGCTGCTTCCTCTAGATCCATGGCTGTTTTAATACTGTTGTGTCGCAGAGTTTACATATCAAATATCTGCTGCACAGCTACATTTTCAAAAAGAAAAATTAGTGAACTACAATTGCAAGTACCTATCATTTGGACCATTTGTCTGGCTGAAAATCTAATCCCATTCAGCTTTTACCAAAATATGGAATTGTTTCAAGACTTTATTATGTTCAAGTGCCTGGTGTAGTAAAAATCATTTACATCACACAGCACAGAATGAACTGTTAGAAGTGAATCTGATATTGATACTTCCACTAAATTCATTTGCAGCCTTTCATCTTTTTTTAGGCACTATGAATTAATTCATTCTCAATATCAATAATTGCACGTCTGAAGTAAATATGACTGGCTCTTTTCTCAAAGCAATATAAATCTCTTGGTTCTTTTCAGAGTAGTTCTCTACACATGCACTTCAGCTGTTCTATTACAATGAAGGCAAAATGTATTATCTCTTCAAGATAATTCCTAAAGAAATGTAATGTGTACTGACAACCAAAATTCTCTAACATGATTTATCTGTCAGTGTATATTTATCAAAAATTTAAATAAACATGAACTATCATTTTAATACACTATCAACAGTTCTTGAGTTTAAGATATCCTTAATCATACCATCCCTAACAAGTACAGTATTTCATCTAAATTTGAAAATTGAAGCATGGTGAATGCTCATATAGGCCAACCTTTTTCAAAAACCTGTGCTCCCTCAAATCACAGTAAACTTAGCAAACTGACTTACAGAAAATAAATCCCTCTACATTTTAGTTCACTATGTTCATTCCTGCTCTTATGAGTTTTCTTGGGGACATTCACAGTAGCATTTCTAAGATATTAATCATAGCTCTCTATCTATTACCAGCTCTTCGATATTTTTACATGAATTGAAAAGCAGTTTTTCTACTTTTACAAGTAACTTGGTAACATGTAAACAAATGTCTCTTAGAAGCAAAACATTTTCTTTTCCAGCAATATCAGCTTCTGAGAGCAAGTATGAAGCCACCATGAAAGGCTCCAGTTTAGGAATGTTTCTTAGTGTCTGAACAAAATAACGACCATTGCAAAAACCACCTGGCTTCTCCCATCCTTCCCTTCACATTCATTATGTCCATAACTACCATTTGATATATTAATCCATTGGCTTCCAGAGAGTAATTGGAAGTTCATGTGAGAGAGTAGGAGAGAGCCATTTTCAGTCACCTATTATCAAGCAGAGGAAGAAAAAAAAAATCAACAAATTTTCTGAACGATGTTCGACCATTAGTCTGTGGTGTAAATGTTTGCTTTTAAGGAGGGATATTTACCTCTATAGTAAAGATAATAGTTACCCATAATGTGCTGTGGATTCAGGGGATTGAAAGAACAGTAAAGTGCATTGAAAGGATTTACCTGTAAGTATTGGTATAATAGACAACTGTATGTCCTGGTGCATGGATTCTATTCATATTATTTTAGTGAACATTTTCCTGTTTTATTTCATTTAGATGAAACAGCTGAGAAGGGATGGTGCCCTACTGTGAACACAGAATGTGTCTTTTACAACTTAATCTCATGAGTATAGAAGCTCTTTGTGAGGATGAGGCTGTAGCTCTGTTTCTTTTTTTTTCTTATTCACAAAATGCAGAGGAAAAAAAATAAGTTCATATGGTTGCCTAGCAGTATGCAGTGACGTCAATACTACTTTTAGCACCTGTTGAGTCTTTGCTGTTTACACTCTCAAGAGTAAGAACCTTTTAATGAAACATGCACAAAAGCATTTACAGACATCTCTAAACCAGCTCCCCTTTTTCCCACCTTCCATACATACATGGTAATTTTTTTATATGTTGGTCTACCTCTTCAGGTACAGAGACCTGCACATATTTTATCTAAAATTGTTGGTGGTCATTTTTTCCCTAATCATTGCTTACAGATTCAGAAATGGATCGCATATTTTTACCTTGGGAAAACAAAGCAGGATCAGTTAAAAAAAAACAACAACAAAACATAATACAAATAGGAATCCAGTACCTTCATTGGATTCAATCCAGTATGTCCACGTCTCTTTTGTACTGAGGAGTCCAGAACTGGACTCCAGTCTTCCAGTTGTGATCTCAGCTCAGAGGATACGAGGAGAAGGATCCTCTCACTCAACCTAGTGATAAAACTACTCTTAATAATTAGCCTCCTTTGCATCAAAGGCACTTTGCTGGCTTATCTTCAGCTTGACGTCCTTTCCTACCATGCTGCCTTCCAGCTGGGTGGTGCCCAGCACGTACTACCACGTGAGGCTGTGCCCTCCCTCACACAGAACTCTGCAGTTCTTAATGAAATGTATGAGATTCCTATAAAGTCCCAAACACTAACAACTAGTGAAACACACCACCTAGAGATGGTTAGTTTGTCACAAAACACACAAACACAGCAGCAATTCAAACCAATCAGGAAGAGTCAGAAGTCTTTGTTCAGCTTAAATTCACTAGCTTTCATCTGTTATTGACTATGTAAAGAGTCACCTTTATTTTGGGAACATACAAATTCCATGGTTTTAAGAAACACCTGCTGCAATATATGAGTCCTGCTCCGAAAGTAATGCCTCCTATTTTATTTTGTTAACCCACAACATCAAACGCAGATGGTGGTATGGTAATAAAGGCAGAACCTTCCCACCAATATTCCATTACATTTTGTTGCAGTGTGACAAACTGCAGCAGAAGGGCAGTCTGACAAAATGACATCTGACATGCAAGTACATATGAAGCACAGGTGTATAATTGAATTCCGCCATGTGGAAAAAATGGCACCCATTGAAATTCATCAATGCTTGCTGAATGTTCATGAAGATCAAGCAGTGGATGTGACACCAGTGAGGCAATGGGTGGTTCATATCTGCAGTGTCCACAGGAGGTCACCACTGTTAGTGTAGATTTTTCTGAGCACAGAATGCAGGCTCATATTCATTGCTGGCAAAAACTGCATAGCTAATGGTGGTGGCTATGCTGAAAAACAGTATTTTCTAGTTGCGAATTTGCTTTATCAAACAGTGCTTCTGCGTTCTTTGTATCTGTTGTAGTTTCCCAGGAAATAAACAGGAGGCATTACTCATCTATTCATACGCTACTGAGATGATTTTAGAATAAACTGATTATTAATTTAGGTGCATATATTAAAAAACATTTATAGATTCAACACTACAACTTCGATTTTGATATTTTAATAATAGTAATGAGTCTCCCCTCTGATGGTATGCATCTAGAAATCAGGATCACCCAGGAAAACAAAGTTACAAGATTTCATCATAACTAACACATCTTTAAGTTTCAGTTCTTTTTCCTCATTCTGTGTTTAGAATCATCATATAACTTGGCTTATAAGAGATGTATTTCTAAGTTGACATTTTCTTCTTTTTAGCAAGTCAGCTAACAAAGATAGACAAGTTCTTTTACAAAGAACAAATGTGCACTGAGAAAATAGAGGAAAATTACAGATCTGTGCACAGTTCTTTAAGATGAAGCACCCACTGTTAACTTGCTGCATATCAAGCAAAAATATACACAAAAATAGTACTTGAATGCTGCTTAACTTGTTATACTCTAATCTTGGTGGAGACAATACCTAAGAAGCCAAGCACATCATAGAAGGCAAAGGTAGATAGATCTGGCAAAGGTAAAGCTACCCTGCAGTTTGGAGTTTCAGAGCTCGTTCAAGAATTTTAGCATGCAAATATCTTATAGTAAGTGCAATTTAAATACACTGGAAAAGTCTCTCTCCTACAATCAGATTTCTGATGTGATAATTTAAATGGATAATGAAGACTTTCTAACAACCAACATTCCACAGCTGCTCAATATAGCCCCTTCCTTCTCTGTTATCCTCTGAGTTTCCCCAGTCCAAGGTGCTAGTTGATGATCCTCAAAAGGATACTTTGTGAACAACTGCAGAACTCATTAAACACCAAAGTTTCTACCATGCATCAACTTCTGAGGTTCTCAAACTTCATTTTATTCTGAACTGGAAGCCCAACATCAAACATCAGACTCTGCACAAAATGAAAAATACCAAAATACTTTAATGTTATCAAAATGTTTAATTCAACAGAGGCAAAATCTTTTTTTAGTATAAAACAAACAGAGTGTTTCATCTTCATCTTTCTGACTCACAGGAAAAACTTCTAACAGTGAAATAGAACAATAAAATCGAAATGCAGTATTTCAGTATTTCCAGATAACAGTATCAAAAATATTCTCATGAAAATTCTTATGAAACAGTCTGGCTGTGAAAACACTTTCCAGCAGAAAACTGATTTCTGCATAAAGCTTCACAGAAAGCTCTGAATGGATAATTCCTCTAAATTAAGCAGATGCAGAAGGTTGAAACACAACTAGGATGGATGAGCTTTATTATTCTGTGGTGTTCTCACCTTTTCGACAGACCAGAGAATGATGCTTTATAATCTGCTATACTGAGCACGCAGATAAAGTAAATTGATAGTTTTAGATACAAGAAGAAAGAGAATAAAGGTCAATACTAACTTCCATTTTCTCTTAAGATACCATGTTGTCAATGGTTAACTCTACAAGAATGAGTCAAAATTATTACTAAAATTTTAATAATATGTTACTTTTATTATAATCTAATCTGAATCCAAGGAAATTCTTATTATGCAACATAAACACTAACCACAGAGGTGATAACTGTTTAGCTCATATCATGCCTTGCTGTTGATAATTAGTCATCTTTCCTCCCACCGAGAAATAAAGAAAATGTATGAGCTTTGAAAAGCTACCACTTTTTTTCAATTTCATATAGCAAATATGCATATACCATTTGGAAAATATATTTGTGTAATTACAACTCTTGTAACTACTACATCCACTACATCCAGAGAGTGAGTTATGCAAGTGAAGATGAAAACATTTAGGAACTCTTTAAAATTTAGTTTCTAAAAGATGATCAATTGAAAAGTGGAGTAAGAGTCAACTTAGTTTTTCAGTAGTTTTAATCCATGTACTTTTAAGCTTTACTTTTATGTATATCTTCCATTTTGGTGCCATACTATAGTACTATAGTGTACAACAATTTCTACTTACTGATGGTGAAATCCAAAGGGATATCATAAAATCATTCTGTCTTAGTTGCAATGCAACTCCACTACAGTCAATACAGTTGTTTTGAAAGTTCCAAATCAATATAGTTTGAGGAAATGGTTAATAGAATTAGTGAAGTATATATCAAATTTCTTTCAGCTGTGACAAATGGTGAGATTCACAGCGAACAAATTGAATCTAAGTTTTATAAAAAAATTAAAGCCTACTTTTTAATCTTTTCTCCAATGTGCATGCAAAATTGTGCTGAAGTCAACAATTTAGGGGTATTTAACTTCAAACAAAAAAGGAACTTAACTATACACTACAATACAGTTTTATTCCCAATTAAACCTATTATACATCTGTAAAATCTGTAAGTGCCCTTATAGCAACTCATTTCTCCACAAACTGACCTCATTTTTTTTCATAGGCAGGTGAAACAAATACACAAAGAACAAGGCTCCAATTACCAGTCTTATTAAGGAATATGTTTGCAATGTCTTTTATGGAGCTTCCTGCCCAATGAGAATTGAGGCAATTGTACTCCAAAATGGACACTGTCACAAACTATTCTTCAGAGGAAGCATACAGGCTACTTTGGCATGATATACTTTGCTTTACAGAAGGCATTAGAAATGTGATATTGTCTTTCTTATAAATCCCTCATATCATTTGCACTGGTTGTCTAAGCATATGATCATTTTTTGTTGGGGTACATTTTTTATTAAGCTTAGCATTTTCTTTGGTTTTAATATATTCTATCCTATGTCTTTTTGAAGAAAAGAGATTTGAAGAGGCTTGATAGACTTATTTTCTTTTATATAGTTAATGGAAAGTATTTGCAAGTAAATTGGTAAATTGCAAGTAAATGCACAACAAAGCATGAGGTAAGTATATTTCTCATCACAACCGACTACCACTGCCTGCCAGAGGAGCTTAGAGGAAATTTCTTTGAAAAAAACTTTATCTACTCTTCTAGGGTTAACACATTGGAAGTTAGCATATATTCATATTATACAGCATTCAAGTTCTTCTGTACTCTTGTAGCTGCCTCCTATAGCTAATTCTTCATTCTTCTCAGTACCCAGGTTGCTATTTTATTAACCAAAGTAAGACTCTGCAAAGGTCTTGATATCGCAAGATAGTAAGCTTCCTAGGTAACAATGCCCTTGAGCTGTATATCTTCTCACACTAAAACATTTTCTTGTGTCTTACTGCTCAATTGCGTAACACTTTTCAAAATACATTTTGAATTTTGATGGATTTTTTTTTTTTTAAGGTACCATTTTGAGTATTAATATTTGACTCGTGATTCAAAACACAGACTTCATTGATGAAATAGCAGAACCAGAGAGTTTGCACTACCTAGTCTTCATTTTCCTAACTCATTTTTCTGTATATTGATCTCAAATACAGTCCTAATCTCCAAAATTTTGATTCTACTTAGCATGGAATCTACAGGCATTTCACTGTTTTGCCAGGTTTTCATTTTCTTGAACTGATGAAGGGAATGTAAACTGAATACTTGAATAATAGGAAGAGCTTAAATTCAGGCTTTCTTTCTCTCAGCATTCTGCCATCAACATATATTACTACTAGATACAAAGATAGTGAGAAAACTACAGCAGTTCTATAATACTGGTCACTCTTTAATTCCCACCACATTTTCTTTCCACTGCCCAAATGGCTAAGATACACTCCATTTGATGTACTGCACAGAAACTGTTCTGCAAAATGTGCTTCTTTATTTTGCAGCTATGTATAGTTATTAAAGGACAATTTGTGCCCTTTGATGCTAAGTTTGATACTCCTAATAAACACCCTCAGCTGGAAACTGCAGAGAAATATCTTGCAGATTCTTGGAAAATGCCTTCACATACCCAAAGCAAAACCCCAGATTCAAACTGGCACATTCACGTTTTGTCAGATTCTAGACATAATTAGAGAAGTTTCTGGCACAGCCATAGAAGAAGTCTCTGTTTGATATGAGTGCACACAGTGCAACACTGGTTGAAAGTAGTTTATGGATCCCCAGCTCTGCACTTCAGCAGGTGGCGCATCCATAAAATTGGCAAGTCCTCAGCTCCCAGCACTGGCAGAAGGAGCACAGACTGACCTGATGACAGGGGTGGGTGGTGATGTTCTTGGATTTCTCTGGCCTTACTGGGTGCTGTCTCACTTTTAAGCAATAAATGTTTGCAGATGAATTACTGGTAATTATAAGAGCAGATTTCTGATGATGTCTGCTTGTGTCTGCTGACACACATACTTTATACAATGCTCAGGCACAGAGTGCAGTGCGGATTTTGACTAAAGACCTAGTTAAATCTGTACTGAATCTTTTCTTCTGCAGAAGATATTTTAAAAATGTGTGTGCATACAAATCTTTCTAAACAATCTGTTCCTTCTGTTAGCACTACAATTTTAATGTTTATTTCACAAGGAAAAAGTTAGTATTTTATTCAGTTTGGGAAAAAGTGGCAAAAGTAATACCCAATAAAAATACGTCATTTTAGATTCATCTAAAACAACCCATGCTCATTGCAGGGGAAAGGCACACAATTTATTTGGGATTTTTTGGTTTCTGTTCTGCCCTTCTAAGTCAATACTCATTTCAGATCAAAATCATATTTTATCTTTAAATGATGTCAGCACGAAGACTGTTTTGACTTCCTAAAATAATAGAAAAGATTGTTCCAACATATTTCTAATATTGATCCAAAACTTTATTACATCTGAGACACAAGGCTATAATCTCCTTTTTATTTGACAGATTCGTTGGTTTGAGCAAAGTTTCAGCTGACTGAGGACATCTCCTGCAAATATAAAAACTAATGTACTTGATTACTCAGTTTGTTCCACGTTCTGCTTGTTTTTATGCTTGTTGCAAAGCAGTAAAGCAGAAAGCAAGAATTCTTTCTGATCTATGCGTTCTCTATTCTTATTTCATTTTTATTTTTTGCGGAGGTAGGAGGGAAGATATGTGGAATTAAATGTTCTATTTGGACAGCATATTAGAAAAAAAAATAATTTTGCATTTAATTTCAATGAATCCATTAATAAATCCAAAATGACACTTCAGCTTATAAAACAAATCTTTAACTTACCAGTACATATTGTCTCTAACAGAAGTTTGTAAATCATAATTCACAAAAGGATTATCACTCTTGAATCCCTCTTTCTAATTCTCACTTTTCAAACATTTGTGAAATGATTTTAAAATTCAGACTTCAATAGACAGGATGCCAACATAATGCATGGGACAGTTCAGCAATTCATGTGAACAGTTCTACTTCTGGTCTTACTGACAAAGCATTTTGATATTTGTGGGAGCAGTGTACAGCACAAGGAAAAGGAAGGCAGCGAAAGCCTATTTACAGAACTTCAGAACTTCACTTTTTTTCGTTGCTTTTCCTCATCAGCTTGTTTTTCTTGCTGTAAATCAAGAACCATGGTAGTGAAAAGATGCAAGCAGGAATCGAGCACAATTTCAGCTGATTCAAGAGTCATACTTAGTAGGAAAATCAGCTTCACACTCTTCTTCCTCCTAGCCCTTCTACATCTCTCACTATGTCTTCATCAGGAAACCATTATTGAGCACATATAATAGACAGTTTCTATCCTGGTTTGACTAGTATAACAATGAACACAGGGGCTCAGCAAGTTTTGATGTCTGAGTTTGACAGTGTAGACTAAATAGCCAGGCTCCTCAAGTGTGCTACAAGAACACTGCACAATCACTGAATCACAGATTTTCCCTCACTTTAGAACAATGGATATTTAGCACCAAATCCTTAAACTGAGGTTAACTTCTCAGAAGAACAACAATCATCTGATTCAAAATAGATCTAATACATATAGGAGTGATTTGCTACTTTATTCTCTGACTTTCATGGACATTTTAAATCAAAATTGGAAGGAAATTTCCTTTATCAAGCTGTTCAGTCAAAAAGTAGTGACTTACTTTCAGTTGAAACTAACTAGAATATTACTTTTTAAAGCACAAGCACATGAGTATGCATACATGAAATGCAGAGTGTATTCATGGGCTCCCTTTCAAAGCCATGTAAGGATACAGCTCATTATTGCAAACTAGTTAACAATACCACAGAGAATGAGGACAAATAATATCAAAATGCGTATCTTGTCCTAGATGACCATAATGCAAAATGCTCTGAATTATAACACCAAAGCTCTTCAAAACTCTGAGAAGATACATTTTCCTTAAAAAATACTGCTGCTTCCACACTAAGTTACTTCTTACTCTGTATTAAATAATTTATGTTCTCTCAGAAAGGCATTGATCCCTGAATTAGTAAATATTGTTCCCAAATAATTCGAACAGACTTTGTTCCTAAACACATGTAATATCGTTGATCAAATACAGAGTATTTCAAGTAGTCTGGAGCCTTTCACTGGCAATGCTTCACAATGTGTTTCCTTCACTCAATTAAAATTTTTATTCTGCTTTCCATCTTTTCTTGTTTAGGAATCTGTTGCAATCCTTCCCTATAACAGAGCTCATGAGTCTCTTCCTGAGATGCAGGTGGCCTTCTCTTTTTTGGCTGACACTTTCTAGTTGGCAGGCTAGCTTAAATTCATTACTCTTATCAACATATCTGGGCTTTACTAAAACACATTTTTAAGAGGTATTTGATGTTCACTTTATTTTCAGTTTTAATATTTCTCTGAAATGGGAATCTGAGCTAGAAAAACTTCTTTTAGTCTGCTACATTAGCATGGTTTTTCATAGGTCATCAACTGTTGGGTTTTCATAGAATAGTTTGAGTTAGATAAGTTAAAGCTTATCTAGTCCAACTCCCCTGAAATGAATAAGAGACACCTACAGCTATGTCCAGGTTGCTCAGAGTCTGGTCCAGCTTCACCTTGAATGCCTCCAAGGATGGGGAATCCACCATCTTTCTGGGCACCCTATTCCAATGCCTCAGCACCTTTATTGTAAAAAAACTTCTTTATATCCAATCTAAACCAAGCCTCTTTTAGTCTGAAGCCATTTCCTGTCACAGCAGATGCTGCTAAAGAGACTGCCCATTTCTTTCTTAAATTCCTTTTCTTTTCTCCAGTCTAAGCAGCCCCGTTCCTTCAGCCTGTTTTCATAGGGGAGATGTTCCATCCCCTGGATTACTTCTGTGGCCCTCCACTGGATACACTCTAACAGGTCCTTTTTTTCTTCTGTACTGACAACTCCATATCTGGATGCAATAATTCAGGTGAGGTCTCATCTGCACAGAGGGGCAGGATCACCTACTTTGACCTGCTTGCTGATTATGCATCTTTTCATGCATCCCAGGATACTTTCTGGGCTACGAGGGCACACTGCTGGCTCCTGTCCAGCTTCCCATCCACCAGTACCCCCAAGTCCTTTTCAGCAGAGCCGTACTCTATTCCCCACCTTGTACTGATAGCAGGGTTTGCCACAACGCAGGTACAAGACCTTGCACTTGGATTTGTTGAACCCCATAAGGTTCACCTGGGTCCACTGCTCAATCCTTTCTAAGTCTCTTTGAATGGCATCCTGTCCCTCAGATGTGCTGACCACACCACACAGCTTGGTGTTCTGCCTAATCTACAACTCCATATTAATACAGCTGCCTCTGTATAAATTTCTTCAGATGCTTTATTAATTAATTTATTTCTGTTTTACGTATAGTAATTTAAAAGTAAAAATAGCAGTCTTAAACATCATCAAGAAAGCACAGTTACATCAGACTAAATTCAAAACCAGTTACATGACTGACTAGATTAAACATGGTACATAGTTTTCTATGCCCCTTGCAAAACAGCCTAAACTATGATCAAAACAGGGAGAATGAGAGATATACCACTTGAGCTTTTTTGGTTGATTGGTTGTTTCTTTAAACACAGAGAACTGTATTTTTAAGAGGCAAAGAAAAGTGAGATAAGCTGCTCTCTCTTTCTTTCAATAACTGTCATACAAGAGTGATTTGCTATGACCAATTTTCCAGACACATTCTGGAACAATAGCCTCAATTTCAGGTCTTTAAGTGGCCCAGGATTTGGGGAAATAATCCCTGACAGAAGCTTCTATTTGAGCATGAGACAAAATCAAGATTAACCTCCTAAATCCAGCTCAAATAGTGTGATGGTCCTGGTAACACAGCTGTATTTCTCATCTACTTCCAGCCCAGAGCAACCAGCCCAGCGCACAAGCAGAGCAGCCTGGGTCCATCTGCAAATGTTGATCATTGTAACAATGTTTTTATGACTTCTCAATTTAGAACTCATGGCAATTTTTTTAGATAATCTATCAACAGTCTGAAAAAAATGTAGATAACATGCAATTGTATTTCTGTAAAACAGTATTTCACCAAAAGCACAAAAACAAAAGAGACAAGTAACTGCCTTCACCTTTCACTGAAACATAATTCTGATCTATTCTACTGAATAGAAGCCTTTGTAAGTATGAAAGGACTTGATAAAATTGTTTTAGAACAACAGTTCAGACAGCAGGAACACAAGAACACTAATAGCTCAGAAAACAAGTGAATAGAGAACAGTGACTTTTTTTTTCACTTAGGAGTACATAGAAAAGGAGATCTTGAAATTACTGAAAGCAGAAAAATCAGGAGAGGATAAATGGGTGTGAAGAAGAGCAGAAGGTAGAATTTATGTAAACAAACCGTTAACAGGCAGGCTTGGCCCAGTGCCTTTTCTCTATTCACAAAATATTTTCTGCTCTAGAAAAGTAGTTTGGGTAACAACTGGATTGTTACTTTCCTTAGTATCTACTAATTCTTCCTCCTATAACAAGTCCATGATATAATTGAAGGTACTCTTAACAAAAACTATTGAGGTCTATGGGTCTATAAAGCATTTCTATATTTTATCTATATCACATTCTATTATAAGAGGTTTAACAGCAAAAATACTGACATCAGACAAGAAAATGGAGTGCCAACATCCATAAGATACTCATGAGCACATGCTAATTTGGTATTTCGCTCTGCAGAGAAAGAAAAATGAAACCTAATGATATACCACTTCCAACTACTATACAGCTCTTCTCAATATGTTCCACAAGCTCGTAATATATTCTGAAGAAGAGTTAGAATGCCATGCAGTATTTTTAAACAGCTAATATCCATGCATTTTACTATAAATTAAAAATAAATAAAAGGAATATTTGCATGTACTGATGCCTGAACCAAGATCCAAACAAGTACATTCAAACACCTACAATGCCTTGCTGGTGTTTATGTATCAGAACTACACATACAGCTGTTATAGTACAAAAGATTACAGACCTTTTCTGTGGCAAGGAAAGATGTGCATCATACTTCAGTTTTTAGAAAAGCTTTTTTATTTTCAAGTATTTAATACACTTGAGAAGGTAAGTATTTCAGAAAGAGCCGAGGTAGTTCAATTGTCTGCTGCAAACGCCCCATGACTGGTGCTTTTCATGTGATATAATAGAGCCAAATTCTCAGCAACAACTGAAATCCTTCAGATATTATATTATTCTAACAGTGAGACACTCATCAAATACCCAGAAGTTCCACTTTCTGCTCCTTCACTCAAGCACTACCAGGTCTCATAATCAAAACTATTATGTTACTATTACGTTACAAAATGCATGTGTGGTGCAGGGAATATTAATACTTATTTTCTCTTCACATTTATATATATATATATATATATATATATATATTTATATACACATTTATATATATATACAAAAAAAATAGAATTCTCAATTATTTCCAGAGGAGTTTGACTCCTCTTATCCATGTTTTGACAAGGTCTGTATCCTCCTTCATGCTAATAATGGAGGATTCTGTAAGGGAGGACTTTCCCGGAATCACAGGCTCTGTTCCTCGTCTTCCTACAAGGATTGATTACAAATATAACAGACTTCAGTGAGCTTATATTATTAACAGCTTCTACAGAAGCTTACATAAGCCTTGAAGTGGATTTAGTTTGTTGGTTTTTTGTTTGTTTTTTTTTTTAAGCTGATAATTTATGCACTATTTCTATGGATAAATACATGTGATATACATATGAATGCTATACATGCTCATATGTGCAAGATGGGGGAGGTCATTCTTTGTGTAACTACTGCTCATTTTTACTGCTACAAAAGCAACATAACAAAATAATCATTAACTGGTATTATTACACCAGAAGAATAATGGCAAGCCAGCTAAAGTGAAGTTGTGATAAATTGGAGAAATTCTGCTACTTTCAGGGCTCCATTTTCAGCGCAATGTTTTCATGAATGTCACACGTCCAGCATCTAGGGACGGGATGTCAAGAAATGGCAAAGTACACCAAAGTAGTTGCACCATAACAAAGTTTTCCCATATGCTGCTCAGAAGTACTCAGACTTCACAGCTACAATCCTCTTCCCCAACCCCCCCCCCGCCCCCCCCCCCAAAAGAAGTAAAATAATTAAAAAATTAGGCAAAATTTACATACAAGAGGCTTGAAAGAAGAAGGTACAAAGATTGAGGGAAACACTTTCAAGACAAAACAACATATTAGAAGAAGTTAGGAAAAAAAAATTATTTATAATCAGCAAGCCCCAGAGCTATTTATCTGGAAGCATGCTCAGAGTTTATGCAGCACTTGGGAAGCAAGGGATCATCTAATTCCACTCCTTACGGATGAACCACAAATAAAAAATGAATGTTTCCATTGATCACAAATCTCTAAACAAAAGAGCAGTTATTAACATCTTTTTCCTGCAAAAGCATGACTTTTGGACCTGCTTATTTTGCAAGTATCTGTGAAATTAAGCTTTTCATAATCTACTGACTTTAAGGGAATAGACATTTATAATGACTATCTTAGGTACCAATTACTGTAAAAGACTTCTCAATGGGTTTTCAGTATATTTCACTTTCTTAGAACAATTTTGCTAAATTACCTCAGAGTTTCATTACTGTATTTTCTTCTTTCTACTAATGCTTCCAATGGTAATCACCACTGAACTGAAACTTTTTTTGTACTTCTTTTGCTTGGTTAGGAGGAAGAAATAAAAAATAAGAATTTATTGTTCTGTTGAAAATAACAGATGAAAATCCTTACACATTTTGAAAATATTTTAATTCTGACAGAGATTAGCAAAAGCCTGATATTAACACACGACTTTCTTAAAATGAAAACAGGAAGCAAACTTATCATTGAATATCATGGTTATTCAAAATAGTTTTTTACTTCTTTCATTTACTTCTCATTCCAGTGGAATACAAGCTGAATGTTCTAGGGCGGTCACAGCCCAACCCAGCATGTCACACAGAGCTGACATAGCTGAGCTCCACAGCTACAGCACTGATTGATAAAAAAACAAAAGTTCTGTCAAGTTGTAAGTAGTTTAAGATTACCCTTCAATGGCCATATTTCCAATATGCATGATGTGGCCAAGACTGACATACAAACAAACAGGAATTGTGAGGTAAACGTGCAAACAGCACTTAAATATCTACTTTTGTTTTGCCATATGGTAAAGCATACAAAGCATCACACATTAACCAGTTCATTATCTCAGTATCTTGAAACGACTGCACATCCAATCTTATGCTGCAACTTTAGTAAGTTCTTCTACTAATGTCTTGAAAAATCATAAACATGATTTCAATATATAAGAGCCTTCTACCGAAAAATATCAACTCCCAAAAGACCATGAACATATGAATGCAAATCAGTCACCTTTTGACAAAATAATGAATACAATACACAAGAATGATTGGTACTTTAAATTCAAACCAACTATTCATTTGGGGATAGAGAGTTGTTAACTTTTATTTTCAAAAGGTCTGGTTTGAAAACTGAAACTGTAAAGATGGCAAGTTCCTGTCTTTGTGAAGAAACGAAAAGAGAGAATAAGATAACTTCTGTCATTCCTGTACTGACAAAGATCTTTTTATTTCATCAAACTTTTTACTAAGATTGAATCCAATCAAGCCTACCAACTTGCATCTTTAACACTGAAGGCTCTGTTTGCAAACAACATACCTTGCAAATAACTGGCATAGAGCACACAGCATACATTGAAGCATATATTGAATTATACCTGAAGAAGAATGCAGTACAAAGGGGAAGGCGGTGGGGGACTTGAAGGAATTAAAGAAAGCAGGAACTTCTTACCAACCTAGCACTGGACATACACTGAAGGGGGAAAAAAGTACATAAAAATCAAGGGCTTGGGATAAGGAAATCCTAGATTCTCCTGCATGGTTAATTTATTCTAGAAAAAGATACAAAAAAATGGAAATTCAAAACTCCTTGCATTTACCTATAATGCAATATTACATTGCTTCAGAGGTACCAGATGACTGAAGTATTATGCTTCGGTGGGGTTTCTTTTCTGCCAATCCAAGTGGTAGAGCTTTCTCTTGTATCTTTTCAGTAGGTAATTTCCAGTACTGAATTGGATAAACCTATCAACTCATTTCATATGCAGCAATGAACAGTCATCAGATGCTAACAACTCATTACTCAGTTGGGCAAGATCAAAACTAATGACAGATGAAACACTCTCTTGTCATTAGCGCCCTGAGTCATCCAGTTTCCTCTGTACTGCTCTTTATTTTTTGCTGCTTGCCTCTATATAACAAGCAACACTGTTGTTGTAGGCAGCTCCTGTGATTCATTCATATCTGGGGCTTAACCATCGATGATCTGTGGGTGAGATGGGCTACCATGACACTGCTTTCTTCTGGAGTATCTCTCACTACCTCTGACCAGACCACGGCTGGTCTGCCAGTCTGCCAGTCCTCCGACATTTTGTCGGCTGAGTGTTTGAGGTTTAAACATATAGATTTCTTATTTCATCAAGCATAATATAAATGCTAAAATAAAGATTGAAAATTTATGATTATGTGAAGTGAATACATTCACAGATCAAAATGCAGCATCTCATTACCTTAACAATTTCCCCAGAAAAAAAGAAAAATGCATTTTCTGAGATTTGGAAAACTGATAGACTAAAATGTCATATGATGGCAGTAAACTTTCTAAAAATGGGAAAATGCAGTGCATATATGGAATAGGCACAATGTCATCCTCACATCTAGGAATGAGAAAAAAGCTAAAGATTTTTTATGGATTATATTTTCCTGAAAAAGATAAATGAATCTTTTTACCTTCTCTGTGACTCAGGAGACTTTATAAACCATCTTTCTACTGACCTTTGCCTATCATTGCTGGTTCAAGCTGTGACTCCTTTCTGAAAGTATTGAGCCACACAACAGAAACAGCTAGGAACAACTTGCATGAAAACTCTCTCCTTAGATACCTTTTATTCTGCCTCTGTGTGTACACTTTAACTGAACTAACATTTCTCATACATCTCCCCATTCCTTCAAAAAAACACTAAACAGCACCCCTCGTATACATTTACACACCACTCTATGGGCATATTCTCCACAGATTTTGTTCAGTTTTTCCTGCCATCACGTTTATCAGCAAGCATATCTGAGTACTACATAATTTAAAATCCCATTTTAAATTATAGTACCATCACACTGGTAATCTGTAACAACCATGAAATCTCTCCATCACTATATCTGTCTTTAAAAATATCCACATCCTGATTACCTTATGAAGCTTTCAGTACTAGTATTGACCATCTGCCTTGCTAAGATCCCTAAAACAAACCATTGAGTATTTCAGAGCATTATCCACAAACTCTGAATGCTTCTTTCTGCTGGAAAGTGAACATCAAAACTTTGGCATTTACTTGCTATCTCTCCTTAGTAAAAATAAAAATGATATTTTAGAGCTCCTCCTAATCCTTATGATTCATATGTCAGACTCCCTACATTCATCATCATTTCAAGCAAGTTTTTTTATCCGTTTCCAGGCCTAATGTGAACCATGTCCCTGGCAAATTGCCTTCTTTTTATTCCTAATCACTGTTAGTAAAGAACGCACATGACAATCTTCATGCAATTATTGTTGTTGACTGGCAAGATGTCTATATAAACATCTTCACTCTTTCAAAGCATTTTAAAACCACGGAGACAACAACAGCAAGCCCTTCCTTTGTTCATCAAAATCAAAAATAATCACATGGAAGGAGCAAATTCTCCTGCCTTTTTTTTTTTTTTCTTGGAGCCTTTAAAGTTTCAAATCAAAGCCATAATATATATCTGATAGATAACATAATTATGACTTCACCTTTAGACTACAGATTGTAGGCCTGTGGGGGGTCCTGTATTATTTTTAGTCAGCTATCAACTACTGTTTCAAATATGTGCCTTCTGAAAACTGAATGCCTATGACTGTGGTCATCAGAATTAATGGTAGAAAATGACTATGATCCAGATACAAAGATAACTAGAATTTTACCATTGAATGGAAGACCATCAAATTCCCTAGGAACCACACGGACACAACACAGGTGCCAATTCCAACTCAGTTTTAGATGCCTAGATTTGTAACAATATGCTCAAAGCTAATGAGAAAACTGACTCACTCTCTCCTTAAAGAAACTTCTAGCTTACCTGAACTGAACCAGAGATACTTTAGGCTCTCTTACATGCTGCTAAAATAATACAATTCAAAAACAAACAAAAGCCACACATTTGTACAGCTCACCAGTTCTAAGTTGGAGCAGTGCAACAGAAAATATGTAATAAACTCCATAAAAACATCTAGTTTACATTACCAGCTTCTATCACATCATCATTTTATAGCTTCATAACATTTGGAAATCAGTAAATTTCTTCTTGTTTCTTGAAGCCAATAATTTAAGTAGGATTTTATGGTAGATTCTGTATTAGCCTTAGTAGCTCACTAACTTGATCTTAAAATACATTCTTTAAATCACTGTGCAGTCACTAAACCCTCAATAAAGGTTATGAATTTGTGTGGTGACTAGTGAAAGGCTATACTGAAGCACAGCGATCTATCCATTCCATACTAGACACTGTAGTGAACTGGGCAAAACACTCAAGAAAATCTATTGTCTTTATCGTGTTGCAAAATAAAAAGAAAACAGCTACTTTCAAATTATACTTACTCATCTTTCCATCATCTCATGTGTGAAATACTCAATTTATCCATTAGCCCTGTTGAAAATGCAGCCTGTCTCTACGGAGATGTACGTGTAGGCTTAATTCACTGAATTCAGATTTGGCTATCAGTTATTCCTGAGTCTTCTTTTCACATAGTTTCTGTTTAGCTCTCATCATAGTCTCTGTTCTGCGCTTTTTGATACAGACTCAAGGTGATCAAGAGACCTAATGGATACTAAAAAAGCAGTAAAATGATTCAGACACAACAAATAATGCATATAGAAGTCTGGGAGAACATTCCATGGAGAAATAATATCTAGGTGAAAGCCTGCTTTTTTTTTTTCAGAAACACTATAGATCATGCAATTAGAAGATGAACATGAAATGCCCCCTCCCTAGAAGCATTCAAGGCCAGGCTGGATGGGACTTTGGGAAACCTGGTCTAGAGGGAGGTGTCCCTGCCTATAGGAGGGGGGTTGAAACTAGGTGATCTTGAAAGTCTCTTTCAACCCAAACTGTTCTGTGATTCAATAAGATACACAAAGACAAACTCCATGGCTACTACAAATGATTAAGATAATAATGTGAATGGTCACAAGCAGACTATTTATTCGTAGTAAAAATAGTTATTGCACTCACAAAGACCCAGAAGCTATTATTTGAACTATGATATCTTCCACCATAGTGTGGCAATATGCTTAAGTAGTCACCGAATCTCAAAATATCGTGAGTTGGAAGGACCACAAGAATCATCAAGTCCAACTCCTTGCTCCACACAAAACTAACTAAAATTCAAACTGTATTTCTGAGTGTTGTTCAAACACTTCTTGAACTCCAGCAGGCTTGGGGCCAAGAACGCTGCCCTCGGGAGACTGTTCCAGTGCCCATCCACCCTCTGGTGAAGAACCTTTTCCTTATGCCCTGACGCAGCTCCATGCCATTCCCTTGGGCCCTGTTGCTATCAACAGAGTACAACGCTGCCCCTCCTTTCCCTGTGAGGAGCTGCAGTTGCCACAAAGCCTCTTTTCAGCCTCCTTTGCTCTGGGCCGAACAAACCAAGCTGCTCCTCACCCACCTTGCCCTATAGAGCCTTTACCATCTTCCTTAGGTGTTCTCTAGTATATTTCTTTCCTCATATTGTAGTGCCCAAAACTGCACACAGTGCCCAAGGTGATGTCACACTAGTGCAGAGCAGAGTGGAAGAACCCCTTCCCTCGCCTGGTGGCAGTGCTGGGCTGGTGCACCCCAGGGTACGGTTAGCCCTTTGGACTGCCAGGGCACTCTGTTGACAAATGAAACTTATCAACCACAACCCCCACATGCCTTTCTGTGAGGCTGATCTCCAGTCTTTCTTCCCCCAGTCTATACATACATCCAAGGTTTTCCTTTCCCAGGTACAGAATGCAGCACTTGCTTTGTGGAGCATCATATGGTTGGTGGTTTCCCGGTCCTCCAAGTTGTCAAAATCTCTTTGCCAAGGATTCTTTATGCTCAAAGGAGTTAGCAGCTCCTTCCAATTTAATGCTGTCAATGAATGTACTTTGTATATCTTCAAGTCCTGTATCCAAGTCATTGATGAAAACTGAAGAGAACTGGCCCTAAAATGGAGCTCAGCAGAACCTTTCTAGTGACTGGCTGCAAGCCTGATGTAACCCCAAACTCATTGACTACTTGTTCATCCAGAAGACAATCACACACCTTCCAAAAGAATTACCATTAGCAATGACCAGTGTGGTACTCACAGTATAAGTCTGTTTTTAACCGGTGATGTTCTAGGATGCTTAGGCCCATTAGTCTGTTTTCTACAAAGCTCTACATGCTTATTCATCTGTTCGTATCTACTCTGAGCCTAGTTGCAAATAACATTGTGGTGAGTCAGCTTGATGTAAACTATCATTACAAAGACCATCTGCTACAGCACATTTCTTTCTGTTCAAAGACCTCACAAGCACTAGCTGAATGAGGTCATTTAGCAAGATTCAAGAAGGGCTAACATCTAGTGTAAAAATATTATTGGTCAAAATCACACTAGGCATACAGTATCCTGTAACAATGGCTCCAGAAGGCAGTTAGTATCAGGACTAATCAGTGAAGTGCTATCTGATTAAGCAAGTTATAGCTGGGTAGTCAGTAGAATATCTATTCTATGAATGGCATAAACATTGGTAAAAAATATTGAATGCAATGAAACCATTAGCTCATCACATCCAAGAAGAAACACTGCAGCATAATTCTGAGATTTGATATTTTTGTTGCTTGCCATGATAAATTAAAATGCACCACAGACATCTACTGATGTGCACAACAGGTTGTAGGTCTACCAGAAATACAAACAGAAGTCAGTAGTCAGCTCCCAGTACTGCACTTCCAATGATTCTTTTATGCAAAGTGCCACTTGGAATTAGTCAAGGATGCATTTTTTCCTCTTCAGTATTTGTTCATTAATATGTATAATAAGCCCTATCATTTCTGTTACAAACTTTGCAATATACTGAGTTGTTCACCATAGCTATTTGAATAATATGAGGTATAATTTTATCGTATAAAAGAATTTAAATGAGTATCATTAACATCATTGATGCTAAACAGCTGTGAAGAACTTCTCCAAACCAAGGGATGGAGTATAAGGAATAGGACAACTGTCAATTTTTGTGTCTGTTTTTTACCTCCTTGTTTTCAGTGTTTTGTATTTTTGCACATTGGAGTTCAGTCAAGAATTGAGAGTTTATTCATAATTCGTTTCACCTCCTAGGTGACTGAAATGCTGTTATCCAAATTAGTCTGCAATTCACTAGCTAGTAAATTTACACCACAGATAAATTTGCTGCTTACTCAATCTCGCACACTCCCAAATAAGCATATATGCTCCTGATGAAAATATGAGTACTATTATGATACATGTATGGGTCTGTATTCTTTTTCATCAAATGGCTTCCAAACTCAATCTAAGCATATTTTAATCTGGTAAACTCAACTAAATTATTTCTTTTTGAAAGATTTCAAGACAGAAATCAAATGAAAATTTTGTTTGAATTCAAGCAGATTACACACACTCAGGAACATATGTATGAGTCTTCAACATTAAGCAGCATATTTGCTCTCCATGAAAACATGAAATATAAGAAATATATTTTTTCAAAATTTCACAAGGTGAAATAATCCTTAACATATTATTATTTTTCCTTTTGTGATCTTGTGAAGAATAACAATGCATAGAGTACTGGCTGTGAAGAATTACCTATATCTGAAATGTTTCTCTGTGTGTATATTTTACTTGTAAAAACATCAAAGGAATGACTCAGTAAATGAGATAATACAGTCACATTGTCCCATTTTTTACAATCATAACATTCTACTAACAGGTCACATTCAGATACCTTTCCCCAAACTTCTTTTGCTAATTTATTCGTCCTTAATAGACATGGTCAGTAATTCTGCAATAAGGACTACCTGCTGTCTAAACTAGTCTGCCATTCTGTTTTTAGAAACAATAGCATGAAATACAAGAAAACAAAAATTAAAATACCCCTCCTGCTTTTACAGTGATAGCCTGTAAGACAGAAGTACAGAATTGGAAGTGTCCTCTGGAAATCATGAAGTCCAACTCCCAGCTAAAGTAGCTTGCTGGAGAAAGTTTCCAGGTGGTTTTTTGCTGTATCCAGAGAAAGAGTCTCCACAAGCTCTCTGTGCAGCCTGTTCCAGTGTTGTGTAATACCAATGTAAAAAAACTTTTTTCTCATTTTCATAGCAAACTTCCGCTTCTCCAGTGTGGGCTCATTGCATCTGTAGCTCAGCATAACTGAAGAGAGGCTAGCTCCATCCACTTGACATCCACCCTTTAGATATTTGTAAGCGCTGATAACATCCCCTCTATGTATTCTCTTCCCCAGACCCTAAGGATATCTATGAATTGTTAAGATTAATTTTAAAGATTGTTTAAAGGCTCTAACAGGTATTATCTATGGCATAGACACAAGCATGAGTCTGACCACTTGTAGAAACATGACTTAACTGCGGCATACCTACTTATTTTTCTCTCCTCAATCAAACAATTGCAAAGTTCCAAATTGTATGGGATGTTTTCCTGGGCAGCTGGCTAGATATAATACATGCCTTTGTAAATATATGCAAATACATGTACTACTTTTTTTTTTCTTGTTTTTTCCAGCAGAAGGAATGTAAATATTAAGTGCATTAAAAATATAGCTGTGCTTTCCTGTTTTTTGTTTTTTTTTGTTTTTAGTAACCTACTGCAAAAATTACTGCAATTGTATTTGAGGTAGAAAATCTAAAAATGAAAAAAAATGAATTGCTATGATTTTTCTTCCTTCCATCCACCTCCTCCCAGTATTAAATAGATAGTTACTAGTTAATACTAGTTAATTAAAAAATGAACATATTTTTGTGAATGCAACAGTACTGGCTTGGGTTACCTATAAAGTTTATGGCTGTTTTGCATGTCATCACAGAAATCTCAGCCAAAGCTCATAAAAGCAGATTGTAAGTGTTGTAAGAAATATCAACAATTCAGCATCATGTGGAGCGCTATGATTACTATTTTCATGTGCTGATGATATAATAGTTCTTATATTCATATACTGGCCTATATTTTAAACTATTTATACTTGCCATATAAACAAGTTAAAAATCAGATCTGAAATGCAAAAACACTGCAATAAAAATAAATTGAATTTTTACAGTAAAGTAAGTACTGCCTTCGGAAAAACTACTGGACAAAAACACATACATGAAAACACATTTTAATGTGCAAGAAATATATAAACAATTTTTATTATCAAAGTACTGAAAGGGTAGGGTAGTTAGTTTCTCCTCAGACCAGGCAAATGTGAATTCCCCATAACACTAAGGTAAACGTTTGCCATTTGAGCATCCTCTTACACAATGTAAAATGGGAATCTTAAATAATATCAAAATCACACTGACTCTTACCAGAAAAGACACTGGGGATCTTGGAAAGAAAACTTTTGACTGTACGAATAGGAATCCCATTTTTCTCATCTTGCATGCGAGCTATGACGTCTTCCATCTGAACACAGATAAAAAAAAATGAAAGGAAGAATAAAGAAAGTCAGAATTATTCCTGTAAGAACTTCTACAATAAATCCTAGGTCAATCTCTCAAATTAAAGGTCCACTCTTGCTACTTTTTTTAATTTACAATTTTTATTTTAGATGCTTTTTAGCAAGATAAAGTATTGGAAGTACTTTATCATAGTCAACAATAACAATGTATGGGCTCAAGGTCTTTAGAGAATGAAATATCAGAATAGAAAAGGTATAAAGTGGATAAAAATGGTTCAATATTGCTGGATGCAAAATTTAATGTTTGATGGTATTACTGGTATTGTATTGAATACGAAAGTATAATACATTCATTCATCCTTCCACAGTCCTGACACAGTTGTCAAAGGCTGTTCAAAACAAAAAATAGAGCCTTGAAGTTCAAAGCAAAAAATCCTTCTTTTGTTTTGAGAAATGAAAAAACTATGAAACAATGCAATTTTGCAGCCCTGGAAAAATCGGGGCCAGAAACAGAATTTTTTTTTAATAGCTAATGGAGTGGATATAAAAACATTTAAAATGATTTTACTCTATTTTTCTCATATTTTCCTCAGTAACTCAATTTTACAGGATATTTTGATCCATAAATTTTATAAATCAAGCTCAATGCAAAGGTTCACTTTCATTTGAAATACAAACACTTTTGTTGGAAAATACAAAGACTGTTTAGACAGAATCATTGGCTGACAATACAATTTTTTATTTTCTACAAATTTCATAGTGCATCTTAATTACATATTAAATAACTTTCACCTTTCTTCCTTTTCTTTAAATGCCTTACCTCTCAAAATATAAAATAATATTCTGGTAAAATAAATTATAACTATCTTCTTTCCTTAATTACCAAAGAAAACTGAATCTCCATCTGACTGAACGTTTCATATTACTACTCAAATCTTAAAAAAACTGGGGTATGTCATCTATGTTCCCCAATAAGTAGTAAGTCGAGGCGGGGGGGGGGGGGGGAAGTTCTAAAAGTTTGTGACTGGGTGATGTGGAAAAAAAGAGAAAAACAAATTATTCTAACACCTTCTTTTCTGCATAAGTCTGATGACTGCAATCAGCAAATAGCAAATCAGCGTTATTAGCAGCTATGAATAAATTCCCATAGTGGAGATGTGTACAAATGCAAGAAAGGGAGAGGGAGCTGGGATCACATACATGGTGTACATACCAAAAGTGAATATAAAATCAAACACTTCCACTGCTTATGGAAAACCTGCTTATGCAGTGTCTGGAGATTCAAATGTTCTCTCTAGTAACAGATCACATATTACCAATCCAAGAAACTCAAATCCAGTGGCGTAGTCCAAAACAAAAAAGTACAGCAAAAAAGCAGACATTGTCCAATAGCAAGATGTGGAACGCTGAGATTCCTGTTCTGTTTTAAAGAATATACAAATACAACTCCAAAGAAAGGCAGTAATAGTTTTTTTCTGTGTCAATTTACGACATTCATTTAGCATGAAATTTTATTAGTTAAGTAGAAAAAGCTATGAATTATGTTCCAAAGAAACAATCAAGTAGACAAGCTGTTGTCTACAAAATGGAATCTGTCCCTACATTTATTGTCCATACAAATAAGTGAAAGTTTCCTTCAACTCCCCAATTCATGAGCTTCTAAATGTGGACGAAGTCTCTCAAATTCAAGTGAGTATCTTTGCTTCAAACAATAAAGTACACTTAGAGATATAGGGGTATTCTGCAGAAAAAAAATGTACATAAGTAAACTTGATGATAAATTGTGCACATGCATTGTAAGCAATGTAAAGCAACATGATAAAGATACATTTACATTATAATAAGTGGAACTCAATCTGGAAACACAATATTCCAGAGAGTGATATGCAGATACTTCTTTCTTAGGAATTGCACAAAAGTGCAAACAATGATTAGCATTATTCATACTGTTGGTAATCAGTCTTTCGAGTGTATATGGAATAAATTACTGACGTTTACATATGCTTCCCTAAACTTGCGTCATGGACAGGTTTTAAGCTGAAGTACATAAAACATCATTAGGACAGTGAGATCTTGGATGGCTGAACTGCAAAATTATACACCTCCTGCAGGTCTAGTTCAAAATATTGTTCTGTGTCAACTGTGAATACCCTTTATGCAAAACTCAGCTTGCATGCCAGACATCACTATTGTGAGCAGATTGGTTAGTTCAGCATGAAAAGATTACTGCATAATAACTGGAAATGATCTGACAAGATAAAACACAACACACACCTTACTAGTTATAATTGACCTGCTAGTCTTTTCTATCAAGCAGACTGCTAAGCTTTATTTGTCTTTTCCCTTTTGAACTGCAAGACTAAAAGGTCTTTTATTTTTATGGTCATCTTAAACCTCAAGGTGTGATTTTATTTTTTTTTTTAAAGAAGAGCTTCAATTAAATATTCAAAATCATCTAATCCAGCCTGCAAAGTTGCACAGTTTAACTTCAAGTACACATAGTCCGTTTTTCTGCAGTTTTGGCTGTTTTAAATGCAGCAAACGTATAATCTCTTCCACAGAAAACATGTCCTCATTTAATTATATTTCGGAAACAGCACTAGAGGCTGCCATTCATCAACAATGATTTAAGACAATGAGAAGGGCAAAATGTTTTAATTAGAATGATAAACAAAAATGGTCATCTAAATTTGCTTAAGAATTCTGAGAAACACAAGCTGATGCCTGATACAGAAATTCTCCTATTTTTTTTTTTTTTTTTTTGCATCTGAGTAACCTGACCTGATGCTCATAAGGGAAACATAGCTCCTTCATTTCCCCTCACAATTAGGCTTTCCTAGTGTTTTATCTCCTGCTTACCTTGCTAAACCTCACCAGCTTTAACCATGCAATGGGATTAACTTTTTTAGCCCTAAGCCTTCTTGGAGAAGTCAAAGAAAACAAGTGCACAAACAACTGCCTCATGATCATTCTCAAAACAAAGCTTAATATGCATGAGAAAAAAAATAAGTTATATAAGCACACTTCATAGCACTTCTCAGACACAGTTACAGAATTAACAGGGAAAGTAGTTTCCAATGCAGCAAGGATTCTGCAGGTGTTTTCTGAGTAATTCCAAACATCAAAGACTGTGTCATTTATTTACTACTGAGTCAGTTCAAACCCTGGCAAAGCTCATTAAACTTCTGATGCCTGAGGCAACTCAGACCAAACTTAAAACACAATGTTATTATTTAAAACTTCACTCACCTCCTTGTGAAGATAATTTGCAATCTTGGTCTTGATATATAAGTGTACTGTCAAATTTATTTCAAAGACAAACTCTATGACAACACTGCCAATGCATCTAACGTGAAGAACAAATATGACTGTGAGAGCTAGGAATGGGGAAGTGCGTGGCCTTCCACACGGGCAGAACACACTGAGAGCTGACAAGACTTCAGGCAGTGGTATGTGAGTATAGGAGAAATAGCTTAAAGTTATCAAGACAGAAGCAAAGGTGAGAGTTTTCAGTTGAGCGTACTTCTAAAGGTTGGATGAAGAACTGTGCTAATTTGGCTAATTTTCTTTTTTGATGGTCATACGAGGTTTCTGCCACAAGGGATACAATTCGCCTCCTCTGTCTTTAATCAGTTTCTACCCCAAAGGTATCTCCATGGTGGACAGTGGAAGGCTTGACAACAAACACATACCAGTATCCATTATGTACTTACAGCTGGAAGAAATGAATCCAGCTCCTAGGAGCAGAATTTTTATAGCTTCTTAAATTTCAAAGACGTGGTTTGGGATGACCCAGATCATTAAATTTGTAAATCTGAATTCAATTACTAAGCATACAAATCTTGCAAAAAAATAATCTCTCTGCTCATAATTTGGCATTGGTGCTTCATAAGAAGCGTTTTTCATGTGAAGCAGTATTACCTATATTTGCTCTTGCTTTCAACAGTGATCTTATTTTGAAACTCCATTTTACTATATGTGGTCCCTCCACATTCTCTACTGGAGATTTTCTGTTGAAATGCTCATCAGCTAAAAAGCCTACAATTACAGGGTACAGAGAATTGGGAAGAAAGCCTTTTGCTGTGCTTCACTGAGGTAAAAATTTGTATGTTTAGATGAAAAGCTGAATTACCCCATCAGACCCAATCTAGTTGCTCCAGTCTATTTCTTCCCATGTGAGCTGCTCTTTGCATGGACTACACACATCAACAATCACTGTAATATCCTTCTTTAATTAAATCATCACAGTGCCACTTGAGAGATGCCTAACTCAGTGAACCAGGGGGCTTTTTCAGCAAGTCAAGCTGCATCACGGAGAAGTAAAGAGCACAAAACACAGCAACTCCCAGGAGGCTGCACCAGCAAGCACAGATACAGACAAGATGATCATCACATAAAATATTTCAGTGATGTCCACCAAACTAAAGCAAATCACCTCAGGTCAGGAATGTTGACAACTGTTTTTGTAAATCATATAGAAATGAAATAGATGACATCTCTATACCCAGGATTTTAGCATTTTTCCTCTCACACAGAAAGTCACAAAGAAGTCCTGGCTCCATAAGCAGTGAACTCTGTATTGAGGCATTATCTATGTTCAGTATTAATGATTCCACTTGTAATTATCAGTTTGTGAATATCTAATTAAGATACAAATTTATTTGTCCTATTTATTTATACTGTTTCAGATACAGTATATATAAACCATTCCAGACTGGCTGCAAGGAGTGGTACTACATACATTAGAGGCGTATGCTCACATTAAATGAGTGCAAGGCAAGCTTTTGTGTTTGTTAAGAATAATCTGAATTTGCTTGAAAATCAATTCCAGTTCTGTGCAATTGTTATTGACACTGGAGTTACCTGGGCAAGTTTGAGTCTTAAGGACAATTAATGAACATTTAAGTACAGAAATATCCACCTTTCGGCACTGTTGAACTACATAATGTTAAGGCTGAGGGAAATCACTCCATTCC
Source organism: Lagopus muta (assembly GCF_023343835.1). NCBI lineage: Eukaryota > Metazoa > Chordata > Aves > Galliformes > Phasianidae > Lagopus > Lagopus muta. The sequence goes on from NC_064434.1 coordinate 74,379,581, forward strand.
TAAATACGTATTATCAAAGAAGAAAAAAAGCACAGTTTTCATATAATGTATACTGAAATCACATAGAATATTCAGTCAGTTAAATTACTGGTAGCTCAAATGTTAATAACCATCACGCTGCAAAGAATCGTCCGCAATGTTATTTTACATGTTATTTAAGAGAAAGTATTTCTGAGTAAGTAATACAGTGCCAACATCAAAAATGCTGGAAAAAATAATAGAAAATAGTCTGCTGAAACAGAATTTAGGTTAGCTCTGGTTTGTACTTTTTAGAGAAAGCATAAATTAAAGCATACTTTGAACTCTGGTGAATAACCTGTAATCATATGGCATGTTTAGAAGCTACAGCTGTCAGTGCCCCTAACTAAAGAATGGATTAAGGTTAATACCTATAATATAACATCATACAATACTGGATGGAAAACCTTGAAGATAGTGTATAGTACATTCTGCACACAGTGATTTAGGTCGCTCAACTGGAAAGTTGATCTCTGTGGCCCCAGATTGACATTTCAAAACAACACTGCAAAAAGGTTTGGAATTTTTTCAATGAGAAAGCAAAATGCCAAAATTCAATAGACAAATGCCAGAACAGATTCTGGTACCCTGTGTACAGGCCAATATTATAAAGAATATTTTGAAGAAGAAGAAAACCAAGCACCTATTTTTACTGGAAATGCAAAACTAGGGCAGATTTAGCTTATACAAAGCACCTTCAGCTACAAAATTGACAGACAAGTAATGAGGCATCGTACCTTCAAAGAAACCACAAAACCATTAGCAGTAGGATACAGCAGAGTCTAAAAAAAAAAAAAAAGTGCTATTTCTCAGGAAAATACTTCTTTTATTCCCAAATATTGTCATTAAATTTAAAAGTATACAGAACAGATATTTTTTATGTTAGTATAGCTTTCTTATGTAATCTGTTATTAATAGTTTTAGATCCAAATTTGTGTGGTTAGAGACTTCTCCTGGTTTATCAAATGATCTAAAACACAACTAAGCCACAACATAGCAGCGTACCAGTTTAGAAGTAGCTATTGCCAGGCAAGGAGAACTTTAAATAAATGTAATTATTCTTCAAATACTGAAGACTGAAGCAGTAACTACAAAAATATTTAACCTTACATTGAGAGAAACAACATTACAGGGTAAACGATGACAATACAATGGAATACTGATTTTAAAAATGAGCCTTGCTGTATTTTGACAGCCTGCAGCCTGCTTTGGAGAACAGCTGATGAGGACACTGATCAAAGTCGGGGATTATCTCAATGAAAATGCAAGGAGGAACACTTTAGAGAACAAAGCCTAACTCACTCCGTGATTTTTGCATTGTTTGCTACTCGGTGGTGATGGAACAGTGAAGCTGAGCTTCTGATAACCCTTCAGCATCCAGGAAATTGAGATACCACATATGAACTATGTTTCTACCTCTGCTGGTATTTGAATTGCTCTCACGCATTAAGCCCCATTAAATATAAAAATACAAGTGCTACCACCTAAACAGATTTTTGCCAATACCTACACTCTTGTAAGAGATCTGTATTCATGTAACAAAGTTGTTCTTGATAATTGTATTACCATATCACAGAATTACAGAATCACAGAGTTGTAGGGGTTGGAAGGGACCTCCAGAGATCATCGAGACCAGCCCCCCTGCCAAAGCAGGTTCCCTACACCAGGTTGCACAGGTAGGCGTCCAGGTGAGACTTGAACATCTCCAGAGAAGGAGACTCCACCACCTCCCTGGGCAGCCTGTTCCAGTGCTCCGTCACCTCACTGTAAAGAAGTTCTTGCGCATGTTTGTGCGGAACTTCCTATGCTGCAGTTTCCAGCCGTTTCCCCTTGTCCTGTCTCCACACACTGCTGAAGAGTCCAACCTCACCATTCTGCCCCCCACACCTTAGATATTTATAGACCTGGATCAGGTCCCCTCTCAGTCTCCTTTTCTCAAGGCTGAACAGACTCAGTTCACTCAGCCTTTCCTCATAGGAGAGATGCTCCAGGCCCTTCACCATCTTTGTGGCCCTCCGCTGGACTCTTTCCAAGAGATCCCTGTCTTTTTTGTACTGGGGAGCCCAGAACTGCACGCAGTACTCCAGATGAGGTCTTACCAGGACAGAGTAGAGGGGGAGGATCACCTCCTTTGACCTGCTGGACACGCTCTTTTTAATGCACCCCAGGATGCCATTGGCCTTTTTGGCCACAAGGGCACACTGCTGGCTCATGGCCAACCTGTCATCCACCAGGACACCCAGGTCCCTTTCTGCAGAGCTCCCCTCCATTTCATAATCATTTGTTCACCGTCTGTTACACAATTATTTAAAAACAATTATTTTATTTTACCTTATTTGAATAGACATAGAGTCATAGATATTCTGTCTTTCTGTTCTTGAAGCATGTATAACTTACCTGTTTTCACCTTAAGGACAATGTAAATGAAAGGAAAACAAATTAATTACTGAGGTACTGATCTGCCAAGCAATCTTCTACAGAGAGAAAGGACAAATTCAACAGAAAATACAATCATTACACATTCTATATGCAAAAAAATGTATCAAAAGTGTAATAAACAGAGTAGTTACAAAATTTTCTGTAAAAATTCAGCAACTGATTTTCCTATTCTCCCTCTTCATTAAAAATCCTTTGAGCTAGCAGAAATTTCAGGCATGTTCATCTTCTTACTGCTCTTCAGAACATCACATACAAAAGTAGCTTGGCATGTCAGAGCTACCTAATATCTCCTGTGAAGCAGCAACTCAGGAACTGCAGTGAAAACCATAGGTTAATATATGCAAAACATATATGTATTAACCTACCCTACAGTAGTACTTCTCCATGTCATTTTTTCTCTCACCCTCATTATATAAAAACTTAGGCTTGACTTCTATTTTCAAACGCTTTTTATGGTTTTGAAATTTATTTTAATCTGAATGGGAAAAAAATGTCAGTGCTTGCTAAGAAATAAAACTGTGAAAACAAATAGTTCAAGTCAGAACTTTTTAATTTTGACAAAATTTCCGTCTTCTATTAATAAATAGTATAATTAAAGCATAATTAAAACTATTATAGGTATTTTTCAAACAATGACAAAATTGCCATCATTTAATTTATAATTTCACAACATTTCTAGAAATTTTTTTTTCAGTATGGGATTCTAGATATATCTGCCTATTCTAAGATGTAATTAACGTTTCATTAAAATCCAATTATCCCATGACTGACTAAATGTTTTCATGGTACCCATAAATTTCTGATATTCTCCTAAAAATTATGAAAATCGTGACTGAATGAATGTAGGCCTTTGTTTCTCTTAACAGTTACTTGGAAAAAAAGACAGAGTATTGACAGGGGTTTTAATTCTACACAATGAATAGACAAAACAGAAATGAAAAATCCTTGTTGAAAAGCCTGGTTAGCCATAGTCTTATCACAGCAATTTTCCTAGAAGCTTTCTTCATATGAATCTCTGAAAAAGTTCAGTAGAGCCAGTCTGACAAACTCTAGTGAAGCTTCTAAATTTCATCTCATGTAGTTACCTCATAGACAGACACAGCTATTGACTTGACTTCATTTCTTCGATTAAGTACATATTCAGTTTACATGATTTCCAAAAGCCCCGTCCATCTTTATCCATTCATAAAATAAATATTATTTTTCTCACTCTCACTTGCACACCGCCATATTTTCACAAGGATTCTCTACCCTGTGGCAGTTCAGGAGCTATTTCAATAAAGCTTTATTCATCAAAGCATTAAATACTTGGCAAACTTAAAGGTTGAATTTTTTTAAGGAAAAATGGATGTATCTAGTCACCTAACCGACCTTAAAAGATGGTAGGCTGACATATCAAAACATAGAGGCTGGCACAGAGATGGGTATTTTCTTGCACTTTGTGAAAAAGAACTCCATTTGAATATAATATTTTCTAGTTCAGATTTTGTCCGGTCACAGTATAATCAGCAAAAGAAAAACATTTTGTGATACTTCCTTTCAATGTATGTAGTGATTACATCAGCTATAAGGTTGTCATCTGGTTGTTAGAAAAGAATTAAAGAGATTAAAATGAACTATTCCTTCCTCTCATAATTATTAAAAAAAATAGTTTTTATTTTTTATGAAAATGAACTTCTTTTATGAGTTCATGTTACACCGCTAAGGAAAATCCAACTGTATTTTAATTGCCTTAGGAAAAAAAAAGAACTACTTTCGTTTTTTACTTTATTTTGCCATCAAAACACTTGGTTTTGAATTCTTATAATTTTGACACTTAAAAGCAGATCAGGTCTGAATGTTCTGCGCTTGTCCAATTTAGTCAGTTTGACATTTACTGAATCTACATTTTATTTTTCTTTGCAGTCATATTCCTTTTGATTAGAAATACTGTCTTTATTGTCACTTCATTGTCAAATCATGCTTGTGACACAGATTTGAAATGTGAGTTTTTAAAATTGCCAATGATGGCTATAAAACCATTTGTTCAGTCTACATGATAGACAATTAGGAAAGGAGATATTCTTCTGTTAGAAACCAATTCCAGTATTCACAAACTATTACATTCTCTCTGTGTATATACTGAGAGTAGAATAATATTAAAATTAAGCACACTATAATTTGCAACCAAAAACTGAAAATGGATTGAGTGAGTTCAAAATCCAAATAATTTCAGGATTAAAGCAATCTAATCATTTGTGCATTTGCGAGGAATGTTATTTTTAGCCGAATTTGGTTTTGCCAGAAGTACAGACTCATTCTGGATATTAACTATGGTGAGCAGAACACAGGACAAAATTGCTACTTCTGTCATTGCAAATGATATATAAAAATATTCTAGCTTGTATCTTGCAAGCTGTCCTCTTGCAACCCAGTACAAGTTTGTGGAAACACAGCAACTTACATCACCATGAAAACATCCATGGGGAAACAGGGGCAGACAATTAGCGTCAAATTCAGTAATACCCATCATACAGAATAATTTAGCCTCCTAAATAGAAGATGTATATTGAACCCTGTAGTGGAGTGCACTGAACATTCACATAAAAATGCATCAACATTTATTCCCAAAATGAGTGATTTTCCAGTACAAGGAAAATTCCACACTTCAGGAAGGACTCTGTTACCAAAGGATAGAAAGCACACTGTCCCTTCAGTAAACTTGCTGTCCTGCACCTTATATTTTCTGTGCAAACAAGCAACTTCTTACCTTGTCAAACTGGTCTAGAGAAAACCTGTGGATGATGATGATGTCTCCTGAAGGTGCAAGTCAGAATAACAGAATACACTGCACATGGAGATAGGGATTTTGCTTTCCACTATCACTCACTAATGAACTCACTCAAATCCAAATCAATGTACAGGAACAAAGTGAGCTTTGTTTTCCAATAGATTTTTACTACAGGGCAAAACAGCACAATACTGAAGTTTACCTACTAAATGGATGGATACTGAACCATCACTGAGCTACCAGTTTAATGAATGAAATGCAGCGATGCACTCTCACATGCACCACTGACGTTTGTAGGACTGAAGCCTATGGTTAAAATTAATGACTGATTAAATTATAAATTTAATTAATTCAGTATAAATCAATGCTTGATTCTTTCCAAGCAGGTGGCAGAGTACTTTAAATATACTGGACACAACTAACAGTCCCTAAACTGGATGACCAGGAGGTCTGACTGCAAGGATAGACCAGGCACTTTCAGCTCAAGAATTATCATATATTGCTTGAGGTAGCCAAATTACTTTTACTTTCCTCTAAAATCTATTCACTTAGACAGAGCTTTTAGTGATAAGTATGGGAAGAAATGATATAGATCATTTCCATAATGGGAACATTTTTATTGATGTTTTGTCATTTCAGACATTTCTAACCAATGTTTTTAACTGGAGTCTGTCCACTCCTTCAAAACACTTTAAATGTTTATATTTCATAAAATCAGAAGAAAAACAAACCACGTCTCTACAGATTGAAAAATTTATACATTTTTGAATAACGATAGGAAAGTAAGATATAAGCAACTTGAAGTGGATAACAGACAACTAGCAATAGCTAGCAATAGCCAACTAGCAATCCACCTGGTAAGGACATTACTTCAAGACTCTTCCATTTCACAAACTGCACTGAATGTGTTCTTACAAGTGAAAGAGCTGCCCATCAAAATCATGTTCAAAATTCATCGATGCTTGCTGAATACTTTTGAAGAGCAACAGTGACTGTTAGCAAAGTGAGGTGGTGTGTAGTGTGTTTCAGCAGTGGCAACACTGTCGTGAAAGACAAGCAACATTCTGGACAGCCATGCACAGCTGTCACCCCCAAAATATTGATCAGCTCATCTGTACAAATCAGCAGATTACAAGTTGTGAAGCAGGATATTGGCTTCAATGCATTGGAAACAATGATGGTGATGTTGGAATATCACAAAGCTTGCACCAGATGTGTGTCACAAATGCTCACGCAGGAACAGAAAGAACACCATATGCAAATTGGTCAGGAGCTACTGAACCAATAAAAGGCTGAAGGTGACAGTTTCTTCTATCACATCATTACTAGTGATGAGATGCAGAGATGAGGCGCCACCACTATGAGCCAGAGTCAAAACAGCTGTCAATGGAATGGTCACAAGTGAATTCCCCATCAAAGAACAAGTTTGAGATGCAGCCCTCACTAGGTGAAGTGATGTGCACTGTGATTCTTAGGGATTTGCTGGGACCCTGACAAAACCATCAGCTCTGAGTGTTGCACTGCAACTATCTAACTTTGCACTAACAAGTAATATTACTGTGCTCTTCGTATTTGTTGTAGTTGCCATGGAAATAAATATGAGAGATTACTTTCAGAGCAACCACATTTTCATTATGCACTCACTTGGCAGCAACCCCGTCCTTCTTCTCAAAAAGGTACAGAAACAGGAAGGAGGTATAATATATATATTTTGAAGGAGGAAAGATTAAGCAGATCAGGATTCTGCTGAGCAGAAAACAAAAAATGAGGTTTTGACATAAACCTATAACTTTAAGACTACTATGAAAAAGGTGAGTGTACAATTACACTATGTATGCCTTACATACCTTTCTATGAAGACATAATAATTCACAACATCAGTTGAGAGATATCTGGTTAACCTGAAAAGTTTATTTTCCTTACCCTTTGCTCAGTATTCCAGATCGTGGCATTTCAAATGAATGTAACACTTTTTAAATTGTTGTCTTCTTTCATGTAATCGGTATAATTTAACATTCAATAGCTCTTGCACAGTATCTAACTACTCATCCTGCTAAAGACAAGTGAGAGCCAGGATGATATAGCTGATTGTGGTTGTGCCAAGTGGGGTGTTATGCTTTAGCTGAAGTGAGGGATTTACAGCTTTGAATGACCTAGCAAACAGAGCAAGAATCTCTAGTCCTCCAATCCATTACCATGATCTCAGAAAGCCTCACGGGGCATTTGCATGTTTTGAAAGTATTTAAAGTATAACAAACATAAAAATAACTTTATAATCTAGCACAGCAAATAAACCCATGAAAGATAAATATACCATTACAAATCTACCCATATAATTATATGAGATCTTGGTGAATATGCTTTTTCCTAGCTTCCCATAAAGTCTTTACATTTACTGGAGTCCAGAGTTAAAGTGTTCCAGTTTCTGGATGACTTTTTTTCACCTAAGATGTATCTTAGTCATGAGTTTTTCCCTTAGGCCTACTGAGCCTGCATCCTAGATAATGCTGTTTTCTTAGTTTGCCAGCTATGCTTCCTGTATATCAAGGTGAGTTGATCAGGTGCCAGTACTGCAGACTCAATAACAATTCATTTAACTTTCCTCAAATTTCATTAATAATGTTTCAGGAAAATGCTACCCATCCATCATATGATTAAAAAAAAAAACAAATCTAATTTTTTTATTTTTTTTATTTTTTTTTTGACCCAGAGGAAGATACTTGCAGTAATACCCGTATTTACAAATTCAACTATAAGTTTGGGCTACTTTTAAACAAGCATTACTGGTCTTTTCTCTTGGGTCAGAAATCCTAATTAAATTTTTAATAGTAAAAAAAAACCTCACAGAGTATTTAACTGAGAAGGGCTTGACATTAGGATAAATAATCAGCCAATAAAAATGTTTAAATGGTTTTCCTCCATCTTTTTGGGCATAATTAAGTTCCATCATTGCAAATGAAACTGGACTGAGTGGAAGTCTTTGTACTAATTCCAGTTGGATCAAGTCAGTAGCTCAGATATGGGTCCTAGAAACTTTGTACCCCAAATTTCAGAGAAAGTTACCCTCAAAACAGAGAAGCTTGATAACAATGAAGTTCTCTCTTACTCAAAAAATGCCAGCTCTTTTTGAGATACATCTTTTCCTTCACCAGTTCACCCGTTTTACCAGTTTAAAGGATAAGAATTAACAGTGCTTAACAACCTAAGCACTAGTATTCTTGAGGCAGTTCTGAACTAGTGCATGGGAGCATTCAGAAGAATCCACCTCACACTCCAAATATATGAGAGATGTATAACTGCTAGAAGAAATTGGATACTTAGTGGAGAAACCTTCTATCTCTATATCTCTATACAGAGAAACTACCCTACAGGAGAAGTCTACTAAGCAGTCTACCAAGCCTGCCTCTACCAAGTAAAAAAAATAAAAAATACAGATTCTTACTTCCAGATGAGAAAACATACTGCACAACTAGCTTTTCTTCAGGCAAAATTAAAGGGGCTGTACAAAAACAGCACAATATGATTCAGTTTCAAACTGATGAGAAAAAAAAAAAAAAGAGAAGTAAACATATCAACTGTGATAAGATTCCACTAGTATTTGAAAAAAAATACTAGTAATTCACACAAGTTTCATTTAGCAGATGAAGCGCTTGACAAGGACTTGAAAATCACAGAATTACAGAGTGGCTTAGATTAGAAGGAACCTGGTGAATATCACTTGTGCATTTAACTGTACTTTCCAAACAAAGGAAATATACGAGAAATGTGCAGATGCAGAACGCTCATTAGAAATAATCAGATCAATTCAGACCTTCTCTCAATGATGGTTTGCTTTTTTTCTTCCATATGCCAGTTACACTCATTATCCCATCAGAGTATTCCCAGTGTGTACCTTGAAGCATCTGAAGAAGTTGTACAACCAACTGGAAACCATGAATCAGAGTTTTATTAACAGCACACACAATGAAATGAGTTACTGCTATCAAGGAACTGTTAATAACAATAGTTTTTAGACTCAAGATCTAAATTTTGTGCTAAGTTGGTAGTTCACATATCAAAACCCTCCATATAAAAGATCTTTAATAGATCTTTAACAGAAAATTCCTCTTATCCCTATTCACTCTAAGTCATAGGGTTTGCTGTTCAACAGCCAGAAACTACACAATTATACTGGAATAAGTATGATATTCAGTGTACAGGAACAACATCAACCTAATAGCGTAGCATGATCAGAGTTGACTTCCCCAAGACTAAATCTAGTCATCTGAATCAAATCAGATCATAAAACTGTAATTTCCAACCAATAATTTAAGACTAGCACAGTGCACATCCTTTAATAGATTTGGAGCAACAGAAACTAAAAATTAAACCAAGTGCCAGCAAGAAGAATGTGTTTGTAAGGAAAACTATTGCGTCTGAATCCTGGAATATTACTCCAGCTAAACACTCTTATTCAGAGCAAATTATTCTTTTTACTGGTAAAGCAAAGCAATAACGTTAAACATAAGCCAATACCACACTAGCAAGTTAAATTCTAGTCAGTTCTAAAGTGCACATCATCATAATGTAACATAATTCATAATTAAAGGAATCCCTGCCTTGAAAAGCCATCATGTCCTGTAGGTACAATCAGGTAACTGTATCCTGTAGGTACAATTGGCCCAGGAAATTAATATTCAATAGTGAGATTAGATGCTTTACAGCAGTTGCAGTGGATATGGGTGGGCACTTTCATGTACCAGTACTGGAGCAAGAAGCAAGAATGAAACAGCCTAAGTACGTTTAGTAAATACAGGCAATATATGCCAAAATTGAGATTCAGGCAAGCTTAAAAAAACAAACAAACAACAACAGAAAAAAACAAACATCACAGAATGCGTAAGAAGAATAGTTAAATTTTGCAAACAAACTGTAAGTAGAAGTGAGCAGATATTGGGCAGAAAAAACAAATATTTTAGACATAATCTTTGGAAAAAGCTACAGGACCTCCATGAATTCATTTCTCCTTAGAAGCTGATAGGCTCATAGAATAAATTCTGAAAAACACTGACATTTCTGAATAATTCTTGCATTTTCACTGAGACCTGTATTGCTTTAAAAATCAAAGATTTCATGTTCATTATTGACATTAAAATAAAAATTAACTGTGCTTAAAGTTATATGATTTATGTCATTTCTTCTTACGTTAAAGCAATTCACTTTGAGATCCTACCTCCTGAAGGCATATTACTCATGTAACATTTTGAGATGTAATTATATTGAAAAATTGAATATCTGCACTTCAAAAAAATCTATAATTTTCCTATTATTTGTCTTCAGGTTTTTTTCATTTGTTTGTTTTTCCCTTCTAAGCTTGCTTTTTGTTCATGGAATTATGACTAACTTCTAATAAATCTAATGAATCCAAATCTAATGAACTGGGGTCCTGGCAATTCCATACTGTGGAACAGCAGGGCGACAGCAGCTCTCAAAATAAAATAGCAGGCATTCTGCTCGCTTGAGATTTCCTCCAGCCCACCACAAACACCCTGGGAAAGCATGTCATTTGTGTTGCTTTTTCTGTGGCCAAATAGATGCACCTTAGCCCTCTTGTCATTTTGGCAACTAAGCCAGGCATGTTCAGTGCAGTGCAGCAGAATGTGGCTGCCCACTGCAGAATCTGCAGCATCCTGGAAGTGTGTTGAATATGCGCAGCATCCATGGCTACACAGCATTGATACCAAGGATAAAATATATAGACTGGATTCACATTAGGTTTCATTTTAATTTTAAATACATTTTCTTTCCATTTTCTGGAATATCTCATATACCTCCAGAATTATGTTACCTATTAGCATGTAAATACTGAAGAGAAACAGAAACCATGCTGATTATTTATAGATTTCTACTTTTTTTTTTTCTCTCAAAATCTATTTTGTTGTCTTTCATAACTAAGAGGTCATGCATTGCTATGAATATCTTATTTCTTAGTAATTTTAAAGTAATGTAAATCCTAGCATGTAAAGAATGTTTGAGCTTAATTAATTCTGGGTTCTCTTACAAAACTCCAGGTTACCAAGCATTGGCAATAAACTTCCAGTTTTCTCCCCCAACCCTATCCCCCTTCCCACCAATCGTTCCTATCTCCAGGACAGAAAGCTTTTTTTCAACTACAGTTGAATATCAGGAGCTTTAAGGATCTGAATCAACACTACGATTTCTAATCAGCGTGTCCCAGATTAACACGTCCTAAGCTATCAAGTCCACAATTTAAAATGATTGTCTTCTTGTATTTCCTCCAGCAAGTTATTGCTGTAGTGTAAGCATATAAGTAGGGTCAAACGCTTAACAAAAAGTTCAGAGCTGAGGACAACTTACAGCTGTATCATATTTTATCTCTTTCCTTTCACTTCTTCAACCTACCAACCTAAAATTCATAATAATAACAAACATTTCTACATATAATAAAGTTTTGATATTGTCTAGCCTGTTGGATTTCCTACAGTTATGCACCAAAATATCATATATTTTTCTATGTAACTACTCAAATTATTATTATTCTATAAACACAACAACAAATTGTTATAAAAGGCCACCAGACAAAAAAAAAAAAAAAAAAAAAAAAAAAAAAAAGGAGCATGTCCATGAGACAAAAAGCTTATGTAGGCTAATAGAATCAAAAATGAGTCAGTTTCCAGTATACTATATATAATTAAAACCTGCAGCTAATTATTTTTCTGTTTCAACTACTAAACAAATCTCTCATGCAAAACCAGAGGAGAAAGAAAATAAGCAATGGGACTGAAGAGCTACATTTATGAAACTAGAACATAACATCCTCTTGTGAGCTAGAGCTTAGGAATCAATGCTATACTGCAGAAACTTTTCCAATTTATGTAACTTTTCCAATACCACTAGCTTTCAGAAGAGTGCTCTGTCCACCAGGTCTACCCTGAAGTATTGTTCACTCGTGTTCATGCCACATACATAATTCTTTATCAACCAGTGAGGAAGTCTGGCACTGAAGGATAACATGCCTCATACATACAAATTTGGAAGCAGAGACACATAGAAAAAGAACACGAAGAGAACAATCTCACAGCATACTTGCACCAACTATCATAGGTTTTGTGTGGTATGTCTACTCTTTTGTGTAGAAAATATGGATTCACTTCTCCCTTTACAACAAAGTTGGTTAAAAAAGGGCTCCAGTTCCATGAATCTTCCTAATGAAACAAAATTTTAAGTTTTTCAAATCAACAGAAATTACTGCAATGTGCAAAAGGAAATTTCTGGGCATCAATAACTTGCATCACAATTATGTCATCCTGGAGGATCAATAAATTAGTATGATATCATGATATATCCATTACTTACTTTTGATCAAATTTAAATGGCAAGTAAAAGAAGTACCACTGCATTACTATAGAGTTACTACCTATTTTTCCAGTTGCCTTTTTGTTTTTATTGTGGATAAACTCACAGCAAAGATAATTATTTTCAATTAACCAAGAGATTCTGAAGGCAAAAGCAATATTCAAGACCAAAACACTGGAAATACAATGAGTTGTGGTGGGTTTTTTGAGCTGCAAAGCTGCCACAATCAATGTTCTGCTATGTTCTATTCCCACACCATGCTACTCCAAGCTATACATTTGAAAGTGCCCAGATAACCATACAGTGAAGCAAGTATGAGCACCAATTTAAGGGAAAACTTATCAATAGGCTTGACTGTGAAACATCATACTTAGTCTAGGACATATGGATGTGAAAAAGATAATGCAGACTTCCTGCCTTCCAACTAATTTTCTATGCTGTTTTATTCTAAGATAACCAATTAGATTGTTAGCATGGTCACTTTCTATTATCCATTGCAGAAACTATGTCAGAAAATTGTAAATCAAAATATCTCATTCTTATCACCTTCTCACTCAATATCACAGCAGCAAAACAAATCAGTGAATCTAAATAACAACATTTTAACAACAATTATTTGCAAAGAAATCCTCAACATTCTTTACTGTTCCCATGACTATCATTTCTAAAGCTTTTTAAAAAAATTTTTTTTTTTTTTTTAAGCTTTAGACGAGGCACAGAAAGTTTTGAATGAGATACCTAAAGTAAAAAAGAGAGTAAAATTTTCAAAGAAAGATTCAAGACAGAAATTCACCTGAATTTGCCACAGGAGAATACGAGATTCCTCAAAGGTTGTGTCAAATCTAAATAAGAGCACATTGCATTGCAAATACTCCTCTAGGTCATATTTTGAAAAAATTGTAACATAGAGCTGAGCCCTGTCTGGCCTTGCCAGCAGGGTCAAGCAAAGGGATTGTCCAAACTCAGTCCCTGTTCGAGCACTCATAGGGGCAACAGGACAGCATAGCCTCCCTCAAGGGCTCCTTCACTGAAGTAGTAACAGACTTTCTGTCTGCTTTTGCATCCTTGTCAAGCACATTAATACAGCAATAACTACTTCTCAATTTCTGTAGCGCTCACATACTATCATTTCAGGAGTTGTTAAATGCCTGACATCATCAAAATTCAAATTAATATAATTAATAAGTACTTAACTTGAAATATACTTCACAACTTCAGATATATAGCAAGACTTACAGACTCAAATGATTCACACTGGTTTTGTTACATTGACTGAAAACCTGACAGCACATGAAACATTCAGCTTCTCTAGATTTTAAATTCAACTGTCAGGAGGTAAATCAACAGTAACATTCCTTCTTCTGAATACACAAGACAGCAAGAATTAATATTTATGGATACAGAAGATGTACTGAAAAAAAAAAAGTGAAGGGTGGGCAAGAATGAGAAAAAGAACAGAATGGGCTTCGTGCTGGAAGTGATAAAACACGGACTCAAAAATTCCGAACAGAGATGATCAAATGGTGAGGAGACAAATATAAAAGACATGCAAGGCAGAAAAATGAATACAAGAAAATTAATATTTCTCATGATACATGAACTAAGGATATGAAATTAAATTGTACTGAGCAAAAAATGTAAGACAAAGAAAGAAATGTATACGTAAATAGGTTGTAAGACTAGTTTTAACTAAATATAAATTGATGGTTATTTGAGTCTCTGCAGCACATGAAAGACTTTAAAAATTAACTCAGCTATATGTCAGTCATGCTGGGATAAAAGCACAGCTTTGCTGTTGCAAAAACCCGTGTCACAGTTTTTAAAGATGTATAATCAACGTTATAATACTTTTAAATGTATTATTCAAATTAAGTTCATGCTTCCTCTGCCTTGGTATCTTCAAAATTTCACTGTAAAAAGGATAGGAGGGAGAGACTGACAGTTTTTTTCTAAGAGCCTTAAAAACCATTTAATGCCTCAGTTATGATGATGCGTGACAGATGACTGTTATATATATATTAATAGTTTCTTTTGTGAACACAACTGAAAATATTTCATACATGAAAGAAAGAAGAAAATAAGGTAGTGGCTCTATGATGAATTCACATACTAATAAAGTGAAACAACAAAAACCTAGAACTTTTCTTTCCAAACAAACATACAGAGCTGTGAATGCTGGCACATGGATGAGCTCACAGACACAAAAATCTTTTTTAAATTTATTTCCCATAGATTTATTACATACTCATCCTTCTGCAAACCTATCAAAATTTCTGGTAACCAGCTAATTAGTCGGTACACAAAACTATTTTACTTGACACTACGACTGTCAACATTTACCTTATTTAAATCTTTATCAAGTAATTATTTTAATTCCATTTAATTTAATTTCCATTCCAATGCAGGTGGTTCTTTTTTCTTTAACGTAAGGGTGACTGAACAGTAAAACGGAGTTTGTAGAGTCCTCATCCTTAGAGACATTCAAAACCTATCCAGGCATGAACATAAGTAGCCAGATAAGTTACCTCTATTTCATAATTGAGTTGAGTAGCGTGGTTGACCAAGGTGATCTCCAGGGGTCTGTTCCAGCTTCCAGAGTTCCAGGAACCATTTTGTTAAGCTACGACTGAATTGTCATCTAAAGCATTAGCATGAAGATGCATAAGCAGTCTAAGACAGTGCAACATTTAAGATTTCTGGTTTACTGCTCTTAAGTTTTACCTCACTCACTTTTATTTTGTATTTTAAGAAAAATTAATAATAATAATAATAATAAAATAGAGAAACAGCAACTTCCTTATTTCTTATATTTTATAGGAAAAGACATTATACACAAGTCAGCTTTGATGTTCAACCACTTTTTTCTGGTTCAGAAAGCTGAATGGCACTCTTACAGCATCACGTGCAATATCCCTCTTGCTAGCATGTACTTCTCAATAAAATATCTGCAGGTATCAAGGAATGGCAAGAAAATGAGAGCTAAAGGATCAATAATGCCTGAGGAGAAGCTTACTACTCTCTAGATAAACGATTTTATGAAAGGCAGGCTCAAAATTGTGAAAAATGATAAATGCTTTCATCTTTACTGACCTCCCTGAAATGATAAAGACACTCAGCACTTAGCTGCTTGGTTTCCCTACTGTCAAAATGAAGGTTTTCAATTAACTAATAGATGAAAGCTATTCAGCAACTAATGAATTACTTTCATTATATCTTAATGCACCTAATGGAAAATTTATTCAGTTTATTCTGTTAGTGCAAGCAGCAAGAAAATATTCCACATATAAACAGAAGTTTTGTGGCATCCTTGGACGCCATGCACAGACTTAAAAAAAAAAATACTTATTTAATGAGTATCTTTAAATGTTTTGAAAAAAAATGAAAAATAACTTTCTGGAGCCAGTTATTTTTTTTTTCAGCACAAATAAGCAGGAAAAAAAAAAAATGAACCAGACATAAACTATAGAATCTTATCTATGTAGTCTCAAAGTAGAATTATGAAACTTAAAAGACAGCAATAATACTAAAGGAGACTCTTTTGATTGAAAGATACAATCAATTAATACCTGACAGAACAGTCAGATAAAACCTGAAAAGATCTTTTCAGACTATCTTATTTCATGCATTGATGTCTTAGCTATACAGTGGATTTCATCACTGCACTGGTACATTTATTTTTACTGCTGATGCTGTCATCTATAACTGAACAGTTTTGATTTTTTTTCCAGAGGAAACCAGTTTCCCCAAATATAAAAATTCCCCTTCCCCTCAGCCTTTTTCATTCTAACTCCACGTATTTTTCATTTCAATTTAAGGTTGAAAAAGCGAGTATGTAAGAACATATGAAAGAGACAGCATTTTGAGAAACAGTGTAACTTGTCAGCATGAGAGTGAAACAGACAGGAGGAAATGAAGGCACGGTGCGACTGGAAATCCATGATATAGTTGCTGTCACCAAAACCTAGTTGGGATGATTCCCAAGACTGGACTGTTGCTATTGACAGCTGTTCAGAAAGGACAGGTGAAGAAGAAGGGGAGGAAGCATTGCCCTCTATATCAAAGAAGGAACAGAGTATGAAGAGCTGTACCTGAAGAATGGCCACGAGAAGTCAAAAGCCTATGAGTAAGAGTTAAAGACAGAGGCAACAAAGGGAGCCTTGTGATTCTTATCTACTAGAAGCCACTTGACTGAGTGGAGACTGCTGATGAAGCCTTCTTTCTCCAACTACAGGACATATTGCATTCGCAGGCTCTTGTCCTCTTAGTGGACTTCAACTACCCAATCATATACTGGAAAAGTAGCATGGCAAATTGTAGGCAATCAATGAGGCTCCTGGAACGTATCAAGAATAACTTATTAAACCAGAGAAGATGCAATGATAAACCTGTTGCTCACCAACGAGTGAACTGATTGGTGACATAAGTATTGGAGGCTGCCTGAGTCGTAGTGACCATGCAATGGTGAAGCCCAAATTCGAGAGACATCAGACAGGCAAAGAGTAAAATCAGGAAGCTTAATTTTAGGAAATTCAACTTCCAGCTCTTCAGGGAGACAGTCACCAAAACTCCCAGGCAATCTGTTTTTGAAGACAAAGGAGGAGAGCAGAGTTGTTGGATTGTTAAGAAAGCTTACCTTAGGGCACAAGAGCTCTCCACCGCACATGTAAAAAGTCAGGAAAGGAAGACAAAAGAGCATGGCTGAACCTAGATCTGCTGGTCAAACTGGAGAGCAAGAAGAAAATGCACTGACAGTGGAAGCAGGGACAGGTAACTAGGAAGGAGTATAGTGTCGCCTTTGTTTCGGCGACCCTGACTGAAGTCTTCTTGTGAAAGTGTTCCGACAGCCCCGGTCAGTTTCCCACGCTTTTCATGACACCAATATGGTGAGCGGCAAAATGGCGTTAATTGCAAGGAGCACACCCTTCTTAAAACTTTCCCCATGCCTTAGGGCTACTACCATTATCTCTGACCAATGGACATGTGGCATGTCTTATTTCCTCCTTATTTGGTCTAACCTATTCTTCTCTCTTATCTTCAGGTCATTTGTTGCCATGGTTTCCCAGGGGCCAAGGGGCCCCTGTCGACCCTGGTGACTGCCCCAGCCCATTCAGTTAACTACAGTATAGGAATGCTGCTAAGCTGTGTACAGATGAGGTCAGGAAGGCCAAAGCACAACTAAAACCGGACATGGCAAGGGACACAAAGAAAGATAAGAAAGGCTTCTACAGGTACAACAGCCAGAAAAGGAAAGTCCAGGAGGGCATATCCCCCCTAGTGAGCAATACAGGCAGGCTAATGACAATGGATCAAGGAGAAGACCAAGGTACTTAACCAATTTTTTGTCTCAGTCTTCACAAGTGACTGCTATTCACACACTGCCCTTGAGTAGATGGTTCATAAGGTGGTAGCAGTGGGGAGTAATGCCCTTCCTGCTTTAAACAAATATCAGGGTCACAACTGCCTGAGGAACCTAAATATACATGAGTCTATGGGTCCCAATGAGACACATTCCGAGTGACATTGGCTGACATAGTCGTCAAACCACTCTCAATGGTATTTCAAAAGCCATGGCAGTTAGGTGAAGTCCCTGGTGACTAGAAAAAAGGCAAAATAGCATCCATTTTTAAGAAGGGTAGAAAGAATGACCCAGGGAACTACAGCCTTATCTCTGTGCCAGAGAAGATCATGCAACAGATCCTCCTGGAAAATATGCTAAGGCACAATGAAGACAGGGGGGTGATAAACAGCATGTTGGTATAAACAGCATGGCTTCACCAAGGGCAGGTCCTGCCTGACCAGCCTTGTTGCTGATGGCATAACAGCATCAGTAAGCAAGGGAAGAGCCACTGATATCAACAGTTCAGACTTCATCAAGGCCTTAAGTCCTTTACCTATTTTCCTTTTGCTTGTTTCTCATTGTATTTTTATTTCTTGTTTATATCAACTCTTCACTGACATTCCATGATGAAACGCTATTTGCAAAACAATATTGCAGGAATAAATCTATGCCCTAGAAAAAAAAAGTTTGTCTGTAAACTATACAGTGATGTTTCATATGAACATTATATGTACTTGATTACTTCCTATCTACTTCCTGATCATTCCTTGGACGTTATTTAAGTTTCAAGTTAGTGAAACTCTTCTGCAATTTCCTCAAGAAATTACGGCTCAAGTTTTCTACCCTTTGTCTTAGACTTGAATCTCAAAATTTGAATTATGTTTTTGGTTGTGTAATGGCTTTTTTCCCCATATATTGTGCTTGTAAGGTATCAGCTGAAAAGCTTACACAACTTTTTTGAAGTTTATCCTTCAGCACACTAGGTAAACTATGAGGAACTGATGCAATTAAATAACAGAGTGAAGAATTAAATAGAACCAACTCAGAATGTGCTTGCTTATATTGCAGCACATGTTATAATGGAATTCATTTTTAATTCAATCTTAATAAAGAATCATTCCCATGATTGTTAAAGGCTTAAAAAATCCATGGATTCTTTTCTACCTCAGTGGAAAGTGGCTTCATAGCAAATATATTTTTAAATTTCATTTGGATTTGTGAACAACTTTTTGAATTGATTAAGTGTAAATTAGTGAAGAAATATACAGGAGCGACAGTGGTACAGAAACGATTGCTCAGTTGGGAAGTTAAATGAGGTGATCAGTTCCTGATCAGTTCCACATGGCAATTCTTGCTGTTTTTTGATCATTATTTTTTTTTTCATAGCCTTGGCTTATTAGATACATGCTGGATCCTTTGCCTTGCTTGTTACAATCAAACTCAATATCTAATCAAACATCCAATATCTAGTCTGCTCAATTATTTATGTATAGACAGTAGCATGCCAACACCTGCCTTGAGAATCAATTTTGTCAATTCGTATCTTTGTCTTCCTTTTCCTTTTCAGATATAAGCCATTCTCCTCTCATTTGAACCTCTCATTACCCTGTTTGCTTTTTAGTTACTGGGATACATCCTTGAACCCAGCTAAGATCCCAGTGCTTCTGAACCAAAGTAACAGAAAACAAAACTCAGCTCTACCATTCAGAATTCAGGTAGCCCAGAAATAGCAAGTATCCCCCATGTCATGGACCACTCAGGTATAGCCTGTAACTACCATGTTCTGATCCACTACAACGATTCATTTGTAAACTACTCATAAGTATCTTCAAAGCACCATCTTGGGATTCAATAATCTAATTCAGCAGACAGATAACTAAGTGCTATTCCAACTCAATTATTTATTATTTTGTAGTCGAGTTACGTAGATTAATTTCTGCAGTTTCTTTTAGGTGTCTGGTTAAAAAGGCTGCTATTGACAGATGTTAAGCCAGATAATGAACACTGTGGATTCTTTACAGTACAAGATGTACTGCTTCTGAATGAAAGAGAAAAAAATAGCCGGATTAAAATAGCATTAAAAGTTTTAGCATTTTCTTTGATTAGTGTAGGGTTCTTTCTATTTCCCTGATAAAACAAAGTAAAACACACACACAAAAACAAACAAACAAACAAAAAACCTGGTATGGAAGATTTCCAAGCTGATGACTATCAGAATCTGAACAGGATACAGAGGAAGGATTGCTTCCTTTTGTCTTGCCTCTTGTACACTTTATCTAAATATCTGCACCTTCCTATACTGGATTCCAAATAAAAAGTGTTAGCGTAGCTCCAGTGGAAGTGTTTTTAAGGGACTGAAATAAAAATCAATGATAAAACATTCAAGACATACTCAGACAATACTATAAAAACAAATAGAACCAAACAAGAGAACCAGTGAGACCTCAACTGTTTTTTCCAATGATGCGCATTCATGAAAGCATTCAAGGACATAGTGGATGCTGTGCAGATGATGGCTGACTGGAAATAAAAGGGTTTTTAGCACTGGGAGCTGACACTTACACTAGAAAGGCAACCAACTCCTCTGCATTTACAAGAAGCTTACCCCATCTGTACTTTAAGGCTACACAACTGGGGATGAAGCAATGAAGCAACTGAAACTATTAAATCAAATGAAGCTATTAAATAAATACCTCTGTCAAACAAATTTACCTCAGTTTTCTTCTCTGCTAAGGAAGAAGCATCTGGCAGATGTGGGCAGGCCACCCTGATTGTGAAACTGGACTTCAGCACGGTTTCACAGAGAACTGTGCTGACATAAATGGGAGTACAAATAGTGGGGAGAGGGAACGCATTCAACTAGTAATGCTGATGAAACATCTTGGGAAACCATTATCTCAGTTGAAGCCTCAAGCTATAAGTTTTCCATTTTCTTTGTTTTTAATTAATCCAGGTCTCTTTCTAAACGCTTGAAAACATTGTTGCCACTCACTTCATCCACAACTGAACCATACAATACCACCAGCTTCTTTTATAGGATTACTAAGGAGACTAGTTTTAAAAGAGAGAGCAGCAAAAAGGAGAGGAAGAGGAAACTGGAATAAAAACCATGCACTTATCATGTTGCACTGTAAATAATAAAAACAACACGTCTTCTGATACTTTGTGCTCAATTACAGAAAGATGATCTATTTTAAATAAGACTTTACCGGAAGAGTAAAACAGTAGAAGCACACAGCATGTTAAAAACAAGAAACAATTTACCCAATTTTACAGCAGATTTTTCTTGTGCAAAATAGCTATACATCATAATGCATGATTCTGAAGAACTCCTTTAAAAATTAAATAGTTCTTCATAAACTTGGAATTCAATGAAAATTTTAACTCCTATCCAGAGCTAAGAACCCATTGTTATCACTAATTTCCCTTTCATCAATAAATGGTTTACTTTTTCTTGTTTTTCTTAACTTCAACTTTTTTTTTTTTAATTTTGAATTATATTGTGTTTAAATAACTAGAACCCAATAGGAATATAAAATGTTAAATACTTTATACAGTTTACAAACTCAAAATACACGTTTCCCTTAATTTAATTCAGTTATAGAGATAGGAGAGAATAATTTTTTCTTTCAAGTATAACTCTGGTTCATAATGGTAAAATTTTGTTAGTGAATTTTGAACTTCATCCAGCTTCATTTGCAATACAGCATCTCTACAAGAGTATAATGCTGTAGCAGGAGAAACACTGTGAAGAATTCTGCATACTGAAAACCTAACTATTGCAAATTCTCTGTAATGATTTTTGAGGTTTAAAAAAAGACAAGATTGTTAATGCTGTGGCTGTAAGCATAATAGGTACTATTGATATCAATGAAAAAATAGTATTCTAATCAGACTTTATTCCAAGATTCCAAATATGGTGAAAAATCAACAATCAGTAAGCTGTTCTGGCAGGCTCCTCCAAACTGAGGAGGTAGAAACTTTCAGCAGGTAAGACTCAGACATCTACAGAGCAGATGATGATTTCCACTGACAGAAACAATTTCTACTCTTTTAATATTCCCTCTATTTAGAAGGTTGTAAAAACCAGATGCTTTGTTTCACGACACTCTTGCAGTGATTTTTACAGCCTTATCTGTGCCAAATCAATCATTCTGATGACCCATGTGTCAATGTAGGGGCATAAAGCATCATCAGAAATAATGGACAGTAAAAACTTTGACAGAAGGGGAAAACATTGTTTTCTTGTTCAATATTGTGTCCTTAACAGAGAGACACTGTACAGAGTGCTAGCGTCTAATTCATTTAAACCAGTGGTTCTGTCCATCTTTTTGATGATAACTGGCAAAACCACCAGCAGAAATGAGATTAGAAGTATTATTTCACTTTCATTTTAAATTGTGAATTTTAATGTTTTTTTCATTGCCCTTATTTCTCTGCCTCACCTAAGTGACCCAGAATACATTTTTCTTTTATCATAAGTCTACCAGTTTTAATCCTCTACTTATTGCCCACAGGAAGAATCTCAAAGTAAGAGCAGACTCAGTTTGAGTAGGCTATAACCAGGTATCTCTCCTTTCCTAACCTACAAAAGATAATGCAAAGCACAGTGTTGTTTATAATTTGATGTCTGATAAACCTGTCAATGTCAAGCTCTCTGAAGAACAGATGGTACTACAGAACACCTTGCTAGAGCTACAAAATTAGAAACATACTAAGGCAACTGCTTTTTTGGAATTCCCACAGCCACTCCACTTATACTGTAGCAAGCCTTCCACTAGGACACTTGCATTTTCTATGCAAACAAGACACAAGTAAGACTTCAGTAATAGTCAAAGATAAAAGGATTTCCATTGTGAGCCAGTGGCAATAATGTGTAATTTGTCTATATTCAAGAGTCTTAGTACTACATTTAAAAATTAGTTGTTGTCATTTATATCCACATTCAAGTTTATATCAATACAATTTATTGACCATAGCTAAGGTTTTGTTATACATGTATACACCATGAAATAATAGCTTAAGTATTTTATAGCGTCCTCTAAAATACCAATTATCATAATATAACCAAAATGCAGCAATCTTTTCAAACCCAGTTTACACATAATAAGTGAAACACAAAGAGACTGCTTTGCTTCTATTAAAGAACATAAAATTTCCAATCTGAGAAAAAATAATCGCTTTATTTCAGTACTGGTTAAAGCAAAAACAGATACCTGCTTTAACATAAAATTATAGATTCACGAAGGTTGAAATAGATCTCTAAGATCATCTAGTCCAACCATCCACCTACCACCAATATGTACCCACTGAACCACGTTCCTTAGTACAGCATCTAAATATTTCGATTGCCTCCAGGGACGGTGACTCAATCACCTCCCTGGGCAGCCCTTTCCAGCACCTGACCACTCTTCTGGAAAGCAAATTTTTCCTAACATCCAACCTGAACCTCCCCTGGTGCAACTTGAAACCGTTCCCTCTAGTCCTATTCCTAGTTACACAGGAGAACAGGCTGACCCCAACCTCACCACAATCTCCCTTCAGGCAGTTGTAAGATAGCAATAAGGTCACTCCTGAGACTCCTCCTGACTAAGCAATCCCAGTTCCCTCAGCCACTCACCATAAGACTTGTGCTCCAGACCCCTCATCAGCTTCATTGCCCATATCTGGACATGTTCCAGAGCCTCAATGCCTTTCTTATAGTGAGGGGCCCAAAACTGAACACAGTACTCGAGACATAGCCGCACCAGAGCTGAGTACAGAGGACGACCAATTCCCTGCTCCTGCTGGCAATACTATTTCTTATACAAGACAGGATGCCATTCGCTTTCACAGCTATCTAGACACACTGTTGGCTCATGTTCGCTGAGCGTCCACCAATATTTCTTCCACATGGTCTTCCAGCCACTCTGCCCTAAGCCTTAAGCATTGCCTGAGGTTGATGTGGCCAAAGTACAGGACCCAGCACTTGGTCTTGTTGAACTTCATTCCATTGGCTTGAGCCCTGCGATCCAGCCTGCCCAGATCCCTCTGTAGGGCACTGTTACCCTCAGGATCAACACCTCCTGCAAACTTGGTGTCATCTGCAAACTTACTGTGAATACACTCAATCTCCCTGTTCAGGTCATAATAAAGATAATAAAAAGGACAGACCCCCAATACCAACCCCCGGGGAACACTCCTTGTGGCTGTTTGCCAGCTGGATTTAACTCCATTCACCACGACTCCCTGGGCCAGGCCATGCAGCCAGTTCATTACCCAGCAAAGAGTGTACCTGTCCAAGCCAAAGGCTGCAAGCTTCTCCAGGACAATACTGTGGGAGACAGAGTCAAAGGTTTTGCTTAAGTCTTGGTAGATACATCAATAGCTTTTCCTTTGTCTACCAAGCATGTCACTGAGCACAGAACAGGCTGTATAGTGATGCACATATTCACACTGCATGGACAACTTAACACTGCCTTGACCTTTGAGACTTCCACCTTACACAGTCAATATTAGTGTTTATCACTGTGCACAGATTTTCTATATTTTTAAACGCTAAAAGGCAAGTTAAGAAACATCACTGCATTTAGTTTTTGTTAAGCTACCAGTATGGTAGGAATTCTTGCTATGGTAAGACAACAAATTTAAAATCTTTCCTTTGATGAACTAGTGAGAAGGCATTCCCTTTCAAACTTCCCACGGTACATACAAACAGGAAAAGAAGGAATATTTCATAGCATCATAGAATGGCCTGGGTTGAAAAGGACCACAAAGATCATCTAGTTTTAACCCCCCTGCTCTGTGCAGGGTCACCAACCACCAGACCAGGCTGCCAAGAGCCACATGCACTCCAGCCATGAATGCCTCCAAGGATGAGGCATCCACAACCTCCTTGGGCAACCTGTTCCAGTACGTCACCATCCTGTGTGTGAAAAACTTCCTCCTAATATCTAACCTAAACCTCCCCTGTCTCCGTTCATAACCATTCCCCCTTGTCCTGTCACTATCCACCCTCATAAACAGCCATTCCCTTTCCTGTTATTATGCTCCCTTCAAGTACTGGAAGGCTGCAATGAGGTCTCCCAGGTTGTTTCCACAAATTTAAGCATAAAATGTTAGGTATTCTTTCAGAAAATATTTAATAAACAATGATCTCTTCACCAGGTCTCTGAAAGAATATTTCTAATCAGCCTAGGTGTCTAAAAAAATATAGGGCAGTATAATAAATTACCCAGCTACAGTAGTTGCTCCAAGTAAAGTTATTTTAGTAATAGAATTTTACCTAACTCATTTACAAAAAAAATGAATTTCCTTACAACATGGAAACTTGCCACATTTTGTTTGAAAGCATGCTTGCTAATTTTAAGGTCCAAAATGAAATTCACAGTGCTTTTACACTAAAGCTTGACTATAATACTATGTCTGTATGTCGTTCTTGTTTTTAAATCTGTGACACCTGGGCAAAATGGTTACCTGCTGAGACTTGGCTTTAATAGCTTCATTTTTTATTCTGCTTTTCTGGATTTAGAAATAATTCTTCAACTCAAACTGATGTTTATACAAGACCTAGTCACATGAAAGGGTAAATGCTCATCTTCCAGTTTCTCAAGCAAGGACTCCATATGCATACTCAATTTTTACATCTTCATTATATAGTTCATTTTCTTTAAACTGAAACTCTTCATGTCAAGACCTCAAATCCAATCTCAAAGTGTGTTACAGCTTTTTGCCTAAGTCTGGTCACAAGTTTTACAAAATTACAAAAGTTTTACAAAATGAACAAAACCTCAGTAAATTACAACTGAAAACAGGCTTTGCTTTTAACACTGCAACTGGGAAATGTTTCTACCCTTTGCTGTTCTAAGGTAACACCTTCGAATTTATTTGGCCAGCAGCGAGACTGAAAAGATAGAAACGTTCAGTATACAAGACCCAAACAACTACAGAACAGATTTACCACTGATGGAGATTGTTTTTCCTCTTTTAACATTTTGTCTATTTAGGAGGTTCCTAAGTGCAAACAGGGCACCTCATATCTCATGACATTCTTCCTATATTGCTTGTGATTTTCAATCCTTATCTGTGCCAAATCTATCATTTTTGTGATTTCTAAGGTAACATTTTGGAACAGTAAGCTTCTTATTAACAGCCATAACAAGGCATGGTAATTCATATGGATTTTTTTTTTTTTCCTCAGAACGTAAGCTGCTGTGATTTGGCTGACAGATAAATGAGTCATCAGTCTGTCAAATACGAGAGTAAAAACACTAGGTATGAAAGTCTTGTTTTTGAAGGCATTTGGAGGTCATTCAACCAGTGGGATATGAATTTTAAAAAGAGCTGGCATTCTGTTAGAAAAGTTAGTCTCAAGGTCAAGAAAATTACCTGGTACTGTAAGCATGCACATGTTAAAAAACACATGCTGCTGTAGATGCACAGGCTGAACTGAACCCCATCTCAGGACAGCATTTTAGAGTGCGGCACCAAGGAGAGGCACCAGCACTGAAAAGAGCCTGCAGTGGCTGGGAGCCATCTTCTCTCTGGGCTCCAGAGCGCACACCACTCTGCCCTCCCCAGCCTCACAGCAATAATATCCATATTCTTCTGACCACACCTCTGTTTCAACAGTGAAATGACTCTTTGGGTATTACTCAGCAGCAAACGCATGTGATACAAAACCTGAGAGAAGCCTGGTTCAGGTGCAGGGAATGCAGCCAAATTGAAGTAAGCATACATCACCTTTCAGCTGCCAACACCATGCCTTCTAACCCATGATTTGTTGCCAAGACTGAAATAACTGATTACAGGCCTCCAGGTGCTGGCAGGGGCTAGCCTGTGCCAGATACAGCCATAGCATTTTTGGTGAGAAATTGTTACTTTGTTCATCTCACGGACCTGCTGGGGACATCTGATAAAAACTACTGCTGGTAAAAAAAATCAAGGTATTCTGAACAGGCAAAAGCAGATATCCAGCCCCTTCCCTTTTCTATTCCCATTCCTTTCCTTTGTACCATTGAACAGTTTGGAAACCCACTCACACACATACTACATTTTCCTGGTCAAATGGTTTACCGGGGTGACATTTTTATAAACCAGGACTGAACTAGAGTTTAGTTGAAGGTAGAGCAAAGCAGTTCCTGAACTACAAAATATAAGAGGTGTTGTTATCTATCTGAATCAGAAATGTCAATTTGAGTTCTGAAAAACAGACTTGAAGGAATTTGATTTAATATGATTTGCCTACTACTCCTGTCATCTCAATGACAAAGCAGAGATTATATAATTTGGAATATTCCAAGTATTGCAACAAATGCTTTGATATTTCTACTATTCTTCTGAGGAAGAAATATGCCTTTGTCAAAGTATACTTCCTTTAAATGGGTTATCTAAAGATCTCCATCTAGTTAGTATAAATGTTTCTGATATTGATGTTTCCGGTTGAAACAACTTTTACAGCAGCAGTTTTTCATTCATGTTTGTGCTTTTCATCCAGAATAATCACAGAAACTCTTAAAACCCTCCACATCCTGCACAGAGAACCTAATCAATGAGTAGTTTCCCTGTAGCAGCTAATGGTTTTCAGCACTACAAAGTAGAAGATAATGTGCTTCAGCATTATCCTACGTGTTGAGCCACACAAGATTCATCAATAGAGCAATAAATAAAACACCGCATACTTTATTTTAAGGTAGACGCAAATGATAGAAACTGAAAATGCCATGTTGAAAGTTTGTTTTTTAAATTCTATTTAGAACTCAATTCTCTCATCTTAGCATTCTAAAGCTGTTCATTCTTATTATGCAGAAAAATGCTTTCTTCAGCAAATGGTCCCTTTATGAATGACTATTAAATGTCGCTTATCAAAACACATTTCAAATAAATAAAATACATTTAACTTCTTCCAGATTATACTGCCATCTGGAAGACACCAATATTTACATATGAGATGAATTTTTTTCTAATTTGCTTTTCAATTTCTTTAGGAGAATTCTAATGTTGAGGATTCAGAAAGATGCAGAAACAAAATGTTCACATCTCAAAAACATAAAAGAACTTTTACAATACAGATAATGAATACCTAAACATGCCTCAGGCTATGCTAAGTATAAAGATGAATTCATTCCAATTATAATTGGACTGTGATTTCTTTCACAAACAAGGCATTTATTATTTTTTATATAATCATTCCTATTATACAAATGTAGGTAATCATTGCATATATATAAAATATTAATCAACAATTGTTATTCAAGCAGTAAAACAAAACAAAAAAACATCAGCAACAAACAACAACAAAAATCAAAACAAAAAACAGAAGAAAAAAACCCCTTGTAATTAAAGGTTGCCTGCACAGCGCTACTTCGTTGACCTGATGCTCTCCATTTCTGACATTAACATCTAGCTATCTTCATCTCTCTTCAAAAGATGAAAAACTAACTGAAAACAATACGGCAAAGCTGACTTCTGCATGTTTTTTCTTCAGTCTCCAGTTTTCAGTTGTACTCGACTGAGTTTTTTTTTACCTATACTCTCTGCACATGTAGGAGTCCTAAACCACCATTTTTTAAATATGAAGTCAGAGTCTTTTCAAAGTAGAATCAAAATAACCTTTAAAAAATCAGAACGTATTGTCAACTCTTCAGAGCTTTGAAGAACACATTCACAAATGGCAAGCTTTCACAAATGAAAACAAAACAACAGTAGTCTTACAAGAATTGAATAGATTTGTGATAGGAAAACTCATAGGCTTTTTAAAATGCAACAGTTCATATGCAGACAACTAAGAATTAATACTATCTGCCTTTTGTTATCAAAATCTGCAATACTCTTGAATGCAGTTACATGATCTTCAGTAAGTTTTAGAGAAGACAGAAGACTGTAGTACAGAAAAAATATTTAAGTCTGTTCAATCTTGAACACAAATCCAGCAAGACTGAACACCTGCTAAAAGTTCATTGAAGCTCTTGGATATGACATTGAAGTATGGTTTTTTCATGGTGCTGCAAAAGCATTTATCTGAGCAGTCCTAGCTGCTGTTGGCTTCACAGCTCACTGACAGGCATTCGCAAGCTGTTTCTTTCTTATACTCTTCCTTGTGTTCAATGAAAATAACCACTGCTAGTCAGGCAGCAAAAGCACCAGAAGAGGCTGTAGTCATTTCTGGGGGTAAAGACCTACTGACACCTAGTTACATTTTTTTCCCATGCTTTTCAACCCAAATATCAGAATTTCCTGTTGAAAAACCAAGCACAGCTCCCCTAGTTTTTCTGTAAAGATTTTCTGAAAGTTGAATTACAGCAGCAATACAGTAAGAGCAAACAGCACAGCAATACCAACTTGAATTTGGAGGTAATTTGGAGACTAGCACCCTTTCAGCTGACATTAAACAACATCTTATTACCAACTTTCTCAAGGACCTTAAGGGTTCACTGTTTTCTAGACTGTTTTCTAGGCAAGACAATTAATAATCCAAGCACCATTTTATTTCCTTTTCTGCTCACCTGACTGAACCTACTCTTTCTCTGATTTTTTTCATTAAGAAATAAATAAACCATGTTTCCTGTTCTCTTCTTTGCAAATTCTCTTCATGGGATAAAGACCACTGCTGGCACTTTCTACAAATATTTGTCTCAGCACAGCACAGAAATCTATTCTGGCTGATTACAAAATGATATATAATTAGAGATCATTGCATAAGACTCTTTCCTTAAAAGAAACAAACAAAAACCTAAACACTCAAAAAGACACTAGGTACTTTACATTCTAGAACATTTTCAAACAGGAGGAGTATCTGGTGTGCCTTGATGAGATATGAGGTCTAGGAATCAATTGCACAGGATGACAAATGGGAATAATGAAAAAGGTGTTTCAAATGTACAAATTGGAACACCTCATAAACTCGCTGTGCAGTTTTCCAATGCAAATTTAAACAGCAGCAGCCTCATAATAGAAGTGATGCTTATTATAAAAACAGTTACAACAGGATAGAAATGACAGAAGATTCAGGTAACACACCTATATTTCAATCTCAATAAAATGTTCTCTGCAACACTTTAAGCCTTATCACCTGTTTTGCGTAATTACACAAAGAAGAAAAAACATCCAAGGACTTGGTGAGCTTTTGTTTTTACTTGCTGAGTTGATTGGTTTTAGCTACTTAGAAAATACTAGTGCAGGATAAACTTAACAGGATGAAAAAAGAAAAATTCTAAACTACCTGCCTTCTTTTCTTCTTTAGTAGCAATTCTGCAATTTAAAAAGAATGTTTGAAATCAGGAAAGAAAACAAAAACAAAAACAAAAAAAAAAAACACCCACCAACATACCTAAACCTCTAATAGCACCTCATCTTTATAATTAGAAAGAAATTAAATGCTAGTTCCTTTTTCACACCATTAAAGAAAGCAATGATGATTTCAGAAGAAGAGCTAGTACTCATGCCCATTTTAAGAAAAACAATAGTACATATAGGTAACAGGAATTACATCTGGGCGAACAATTTTAAAAGCAAAGGCAAAATACCCTTCTTTTGAAAGTACTAGTTAACTGACCATGACCAAAAGCACCTGCTGGGTAACACTAAGGACTGAAGTTAGGTTTTTGCTTCTTTTTTAAATACCAAAGAAGATGCATGTATTTTACCGATGTCAGCAAATAAGGGAAAGATTGCGTTCTAAATGAGCTCATGTGTAACATTCTGAACAAATAGAAGCAAATAACAGTCCACCATCTTGATGCCAGACATATCTTACTTCTGTTTCCCATGGAGAAAGTAACCATATTCTATTTCTTGCCACATACATAGTCACAAGATCTTCCTTTAAAGCATGAAGGCTTCCATTCTTATATTTTTATATAAGCTTTCTGTAGGAAGGATTTCTGAATGAATCCGCAATATTTGCACAATAGTTGTCCAAGGATGTTATTTAAAGAGAAAGTCATAAGTAATACCTATGATTGACTGAATACTCAGGAGCTAATACACAAAAAGCTCCCATTAAGTTTAGTAGATTTACCTACAGAACAAGCACAGTCCAGAACAAAGAGGTAAGATTTCTGCTCCATCAGCTTTCAGTCTGAATCAGGTTAGATACAGTGTGCAATGAAGCACAAGTTAGGCTTAAGATAGAGCAGATAGGCAAAATATAAAATAACATTACAGCAATTATCCTGACAGAACTATAATCCATAGTGTGATGTAATGGCACAAAGACAACACTTGCTATAACACATAACTTTTTGTTGCTTTTGGGCTTTGCTTTAGCAGGTAGAAGCAACTCTCTGCAACCTTAAAAATAAGGCATTGTATAACTGTATTATCTCAGAACCATTGATGTAGGTGGCCTGCTCTTTTGGCATAGGGCTGGCTCAGTATCCAGATTATGCCCACTTTGTTGGCTGGGTAAGTGGGAGGGTTGTTTTGTTTTGAAGTGTCCAAAAAACATTTTTAAAGAATAGTTTCAATAACAAAAACAATCTTAGAGTTCACCTCAGAGATGACATTCCTGGAAGCCAAGGCACTGCAAATCACCTTTCCTCTGCCTCCAAAGAGATCTGCAAAGTGCACAAATAGATCCGTCCTATGCCTCCTCCTGCTTAACTAGTAAATACGCACAGCATCCTTCAAATGCCTTCACCGTACTGTTGCTCATTTTTATGATGACACAGAACCACAGTCGTTGCAATTGGAAGGAGTCTCTAGAGATCACCTAGTCCAGCCACTTGCTCAAAGTGGGGTCAGCCAAATTACAATTAAATGCAAGCAGTTCAGAGGAACTGTCAGGTTGCTGCAAAACCTCTATGTTCTAGTCAGTAATCTTAGGGCATTTCAAAGTAGTAGCAATTCAAATTTTATGTTGTCTAAAACTAACTACCTAAATCTGTATGTTGCACCTCCAACTCTCTGCATTATTACCTAAAGCAGCATCATGACCTTAAAGATAAACCTGCTATATTTCTGTATTAAAAAAAGCAAAGACATTTTATAACCAGCAAATAATTTCCCTTGGTTTAAAGAACGGTCACTTTTCACTAGGGAGGCGTACGATGGCATAAGTACAACACATGATTTCAGTTTTTACCCGTATTGCTTATGAAAGAGAAACTTTATTAACAAAAGGTAAAAATTCTAAAACTGCACAAAAGAGTGAAAAATATACTTACTAATGAACACTGAATAGCACAACATAAATTAAGATGTTAAAAGGAATGTGTGGTAGTCTTTTCATGCCTATAGGAGCTGCGCCTCTGAAAAATTGCACTTTGACTTAGGAAAGCTATTTATATTTGTTGCTTAGTTTATCATAAGAAGAATGCATTATTCTTCAAAATGCCTTTGAACTTCAAAATAATATTAAGTGTTGACATGGCTGATATTTATTTTTACTTCTATCCACATCCAATGCACAGCATTTGTTCTGAATTGATGCACTGACATTCTGGCTTGTTTCAGAAATAGTATTTCAGCAGGAGCAGGGAGGTGATCATCCCCCTGTACTCAGCTCTGGGGAGGCTACACCTTGAGTACTGTGTTTGGTTCTGGGCCCCTTACTACAAGAAAGACATTGAGGCCCTGGAGCGTGCCCAGAGAAGGGCAACAAATCTGTTGAGGCTTCTGGAGCGGCTGAGGGAGCTGGGATTGTTTAGTCAGGAGAAAAGGAGGCTCAGGGGAGACCTTATCACTATCTACAACTGCCTGGTGGGAAATTGTGGCAAGGTGGGTGTAATTAGCAGCAGGACTAGAGGGAATAGCCTCAAGTTGCACAGGGAAGGTTCAGGTTGTATCTTAGGAAAAATTTGTTTTCTGAAAGAGTGGTCAGGCGCTGGAAAGGGCTGCTCAGGTAGGTGGTTGAGTCACCATCCCTGGAGGTGTTCAAGAAATGTTGAGATGCAGTACTAAGGGGACATGGTTTAGCAGGTAAGTATTGTTGGTAGGTGGGTGGTTGGACTAGATGAAGGCCTCTTATAGATCTTTTCCAACATTGGTGATTCTGCGATTCTAGATAATGCAAATCACATAACTAACATTTTTTCATTTTCAATTGAGTTCCAGCTCTGCAAATACATGAAAGAAATCCAGTTGATTGAGAAAATGTAATGTGTACAAAGTGCTGATAATTTTTTTTTTTTTTTTTTTTGTCTTTCTACATACTTAATAAAGATTTCTGGTCTCTTTTCCTTTAATTTCCTTGAGACTCTGCATCTCTTTGTTGTTGTGGTGATTACCTAAATTTTCAATCTCTTTAAGCCTAGGGGGAAAAGAATATTGATTGGCTATGAAAAGCATACTGATGCTGTACTCACAGATACGTTTTAAGAACCCAGATTTCACTTCCTATGAGACATACAGTTTATACAAACTTGAAAACTATAACCTACAAGCAAAACCAGCAGTAACCAGCATACACTGCTGTGATGTCAATCTTAGCACAACATTTCAGCAGACTCCTACTCTCGTGGTCTGACAACATGGATGGAAAGTATTTCTGCCTGTGACTGTGGAATCTACATACTCTGGCAACAAATCAGAAGCTCTGAATCTGGGATTGAACACTATACCACCTATATCTACACAAAGATTTCCTTTGTGTGAGTAGTCAATTGCAATCACACAGCCTTTTCCTAATGACAAGTTTTCTACATATTCACTGTTATTGTCACCTGTGCATAAACTATTTTCCACCAGTTGACTAGAGGAAGTAGGAAGTTAGGCTTTTCACATGCTTCTAAGAATGTAAGAGTATTGCACAAGAACAAAAGCTTTTTTTTTTAATATAAATATAAACAATGCTGTCTGTTCACAACTAGGTTATTCATGAGAAAAATGAGACAGTAAGCCAGATAATTGTTTTAGGCTTAACACATTTTTACCAACTCTGTAGTTCTGATCTTTTAACATGAAGCTCTGCCAATATTCTGCCTAATGTTCTGACTAATGAAAATTATATACAACAGTACTGTAGTCCTTGTGCTCCAAATACACACCATTCATATCTTCTCTGTTACCAAGAAGACTGAAAACAGCAGTGTTTACAGAACTTTTCCATTTTCTTGACTCCTGGTCAAGAAGCAGACTTCCTTTTCTTTAGAATGCTATCTTTTCATCTTATCTTAATTGAATAAGATGGCAGGAGAAGAACCCATCTACAAAGGACCAGTCAGGAACTAGACCATGGCAATGTGAGGAACAACTGCTGTACTCAATCACCTTTATGCTTTCAGTACAGTCACCAGAACTTCTATTTTATCTCTATCTTTAAAGACTGCTATTGATTTGGAAAATGCATTTCTTACTTGTCAAGAGTGTCTAAATTTAGCATTTTTGAGAACACTACATCCACCATTTGGAACACACACCTATTCCTGTTTTTGTCCAAGTATTTTTCTTCTGCCTAAAAACCAATCACTACAAAAAAAAGAAAATACTTAGGTATAAGCCAACTTGTATGACATGGAAATGAATATCTTTTCAAATACTTTGAGTGATACTTTCTGCTTCTAGTTAAGCGTTTAAATCTGTTACTCAAGAAAGCCTGTGATATGACATTCTTCCTCAATTAGCATTTGTTCTTGTACAAATATTAATCATTAGACAATCTAGTGTTCAAAATGTATTTGGAATAAGTTCTATGAAAGGATGAACATGTTCTGTTTAGAAAAACTCAGCCCATGCTTCAAAATGATCTGTCTAGGTGAGACAGAATGACAGGACCATGGCAGTTGTGAGATATTACGTAAGAAAAAAAATAGACACAATGCAACAGCATCTAAGGAAGAGGACTGGACTAACGCAGGCAAAACAGCATAGAAAGAAAAAGATGATGCTGGGAAGCTGACTTTCCAACTGTTAATTGACTGTGCAATAGGTTCTTCTAAACAAGCGCTCATTTTGAAATTAATCAAACTCTAAATAATATGTATTATCATTAAACAGCCAGAAAAACACCATGCTGCAAATGAACACTTTCAGAATAAACTATTCTGAAGCTTGCAGACAAAATTTGCACATGAAGCATTGGTGGAGCTTGTGCTATGGGAGGAAGATAAAGAAACAGACAGTGACAGCAACAGACAGAATAAAGAAATTATCTCTACAGAAGCATTTGAAAGGTATAAGTGTGACTAGCACCTTCCTAAAATAAGAAGAGAAACTATTTTAATAACCAAAATAATTTGACAAAGTCTAGGTTAATGCTGCATATCTGAAGAGGAAAAGTAAAAGAAATATTTCTCATGACAACACAATCAGATTCACTCACATTCTGAATTCAAGATGTATTTATCAGCCTGAGGTGTCCAGCAGTCAAGAAAATTGAAAAAGAGGTTTAGGAGACAAATCTGTTTGCTAGTTAAGCTTGCAGCTGAATATGTAGGTTAGACAAGCAGATTTAGTTTGGACAGAAGATTTAGTTTGAAATAGAAAAATATTGTTAGTTTAGAATAGTAATAGTAGCTGTATCAAAAATAAAATTATTCTGGGACTTTATCACTGAGGAAGATAAAGATCAAGAATAGAGGCCTACGGCTCTGCAGACATCCAGCAATGGGAGATCCTATAAAGAAAGAATCAGAAAGAATGGGAGCTTGGGCTGAGGACTTCAATGAAATACATTCCGTGTTTGGCACAGACCTCCAATAACTGTGAGTTTGTAGCAGTAAAGTTTTTCTTATGAGACTTAATATAAAGTGTTTCATTGATTCTTTGCCACGAGACAGCTCAGGTCTACCACCACCCATGAAAAAAAGGGATTAGCATGAAGTCACAAGTCAGACGGTAAAAGCAGCAGAATGACAGCTGGCTGGGGAAGTAGGGCTGGCAAGCAGCTTGCTGCTGACAAGAGGATCAGCAACAAATCCAGCAGATGGCTGCACAGCAGGGACCTATGTGGAAACCATGCACATGGGTAGAAAAAGGTGAATTCTCACTGGAACTACTTCTGGCTGCTTGTGGTCAGCTTCAGAAAAGGTTATAACCTGAGCATCCCTGGCATTAAAGTAAATGAATCTATACTCTTGTACTAAATTTCTCCAGAGAACTGAAACAGTACCTGTTCCATTTATATCGCTAAGCTTTTAAGACACTGCTTGACGGCTGAGATGCCAGTCATTTTTCCTAGGACTGGTGGCAGAATTTTCTTGTACATTCAGAAAAAATGTCTGTATGTCTGCCACAAGCTGAAATAGAAGGAGAAATTTTCTTGTAGACTCAGAAGAATGTCTGCATATTTGCCACGAGTTGAAATAGAAGGTGTCTAAAATAGATAAAGAAACTCAAATTTCATTTTTCAGATAATTCATTTGCTTAGACCATGGCTAAGGTTGTTTCAAAATTGCGTTTAAAGAAGGCAAACAAAAGTAACTTCAAAGATGAAATAAAAAATCTATCATGAACTGTTTGGAAACCATTTATCATTTTTAGATCTGATGGTATTTTCATCTCCTATTTTGTATGCATACTTTTATTGTAAGACTCACCTTAAGAACATGAGCACAACTAAACAGAATTGATAAGAAGCACTGCCTAAGAACTCATTCTAACCTTAAACTATCACAGTAAGCAAGACTACAACTCACATCTTTCTCTTCATAATCAAAACACTGGCTGCAACTTTAGGCTCTTCTAAGGGATTATCTCAGGACACCAAAAGCATAAATTACTGTAAAAGAACAAGTTTTATCTTTGGCTCACTTCTGAGTGTCTTAGTCACTGACATCATTGAGAATATTCACATAGTTCTTAACTCTGAGAGGTAAAATTTTAATGTGATCCCTTACAAGTACTGAGAGTCCTGAATAAAACAGGACTGAGATGTGGTAGCACGATGTATACATATGTATATGCAGTATGCACAAACATTCAAACAAGTTTAAAGGAAAACAATATAGTCAAAGCATAAAAGCACGCTCTGAGAAGTCAAAAAAAACAGAAAGAAAACCAGTGCCCAACAAATACAATTCAGTTTTATTGAGGTATGTAGGACATTCTTAAATGTCCTACATGTAGTTTTTATTTCCATAAAAACTACAACAGATACAAAGAGCACAATAACACTAATTGATAGAGCAAATTCTCAGCTACAAAACACTACTTTTTAACTCAGTCACCACCATGATCTATGCATTTTTGCCAGCAATAAACAGGAGCCTGCATTTAACAGGCTTATAAAAATCTGCACCAGTGGAGGTGATGCACTGTCACTGACACCACTGCTGAAAAGCACCACCCACCACCTCAGTGTGCTCGCAACCACTGTTTGGTCTCCTGAAACATTCAGCAAGCAACAATGAATGTCAACGGGTGCCATTTTTTCCCCATGGAGAAATTCAATCCCACTCTTTTGCTTCATATGCACTTCCATGTCAGACCCCAATTTCTCAGTCTGCACTTCTGCTGTCTCCTGTTGCATAGCAACAAAATGCAATGGAATACTGGTGGTAATGTTCAGCCCCTACTGCCATTCCACCAACATCTGCCTCTGATATCACAGGTCAACATCATAAAATAGAAGGCATTACTTTTGGAGCAGTCCTCCTAACATTGTTTATAAATTTGTAAAATAACTCTTTCATATCAAAAATTCAATGCTGTACATCATAAAAATCTTCTTCTGTCCTCAATTCGTTCCTTACAAAAAGGTTAATATTACTGCACACTCCCAATGGGAACAGATTGCTTTGCTTTCTACAGAACTGACTACGCAAAAGAACAGGAAAAAAAAAAAAAAAAAAGGAAAAAGAAAAAAACCAAAAAAAGTAATTTGCTTCAAGTAAAAGCACATTACTAAAAGTAATGTGCTTCAAATTTAGGTGGAAGCTCACTGAACCTAAAATATATCTTACGTAAATGGAACTCTTTCATGTATAGTATTTTTGGATGCAATCATAAGCCTGAATAAACATATATATGAACCATAATGGAATTTATGAGATTTTTTGGAAAAAGTTAAAGGTAGCATGCACCATGAATTATCAGAATATTCAGATGCTAAATGTGGGTATTTGCTAACACAGTATTTTCCAAACTGTGCTTGATACTGAAAAATTCCATGCAGTGCATCATGAAAAGTAATTACTCAAATATTCCTTATATTCTACAGATTTTTTTTTTAATTTATTGAAGTAGTAATGTTAGTATCTAGGTATTGCAGTTCTATGGCAATTTTTTTTTTCCAGGATAAGTTGCAGTATCTCACTGTAACCAGAGAAAGTCCTATGTCTTTTTTAACTAATGCACATGTCAAAAAAAAAAAAAAAAAAAAAAAAAGTGTTAAAGAAATGAATAAGTACAGAAGCTTTCGATTTGTATGAGTCACAGCATCTTTGGTTTGCTGCCATAAAACTGAGTTTCATAAATCCACATCTGTGAAGATTCTTCCAACATGTGAGCACAGCTGTCCCTCCGATCTAGCTTACTACACATTTTCTGATCTTCCTTTTGTCTGTTTGGCAAAATCAAGACTCCAATTAGTACTGTATAAATTATTCTGACACATAGTTAGCATCTTCTTTCCTCCACTAAACATCTGTTAGAAAAGTTGAGTATTCATAAGCAAATTAGATTTTCTTTTGAACATAATTTTTTAAGATGCTGTTATCAGATAAATTCCTTATATTCAGCATGGGAGGTATTAAACTACATGAAGAGCAAGTGATTTCAATTTATCAATGGCCAGCCATTCTCCAGCAGTTACTCCAAAAGCAATTTTACATATCAGACAGTATGTCTTAATGCAAACACAACTTATGTAGTTCATTAATATTCTGTATCTATTCTGAACAGTTTATTTAATGCAATCAGGAACACTGAGGTAATTCTTAAAGTCTAAAACAATATCTAATTATTTGTTCTGTTGATGATTTGCTATGACTTTCTTTTGCTCACTCACCTATAAGCAAAACAGCAGTTTGAAGAAAGTGAATTTCAGTCTAGTGTTTGCTAGGTATTTTGAGTATTCGCTGCTCTGCCACATGATTTATCACCCAACACAGGCATTTTTATTTCTGGGTCTTAGTTAATTTAAAAGCAAAAACAAAAAAAACTTATGTTGGGACCTAAGATTTGCAATCTGTATCCTCAGAGACATGACATGGAATTCTTATTACTTGGCTTCCATTTTTCAGATATTTTAAATCTGCAGTCAAAGCACACAGCACATTAGACGTATCTACACCACAAGTAGCTCTTCATTAGTGACAATTTTTAACAATTAACACATATAGTCATATTAATTTCAACAACGCTGCTTTTGCTAATCAGCAAAGAAAAGATTTCCATATCTATAGTATTTCAACATTTCCAATCACCTCAAACAAGTAGTTTAGAACCTTTCAACCAAAACATCTAAAATATATTGCTTTCAATTCTTTGTTGCATGCTTCAGGCCTTGAAGTCACTAGTAATATAAAGCTAGATAACTTCAGTAAGGAATGACACAAAATTCTTGATTTTCCTGGTCACTCTAAGCACATTCACATTTAGTTGCTATGAGAATGAATGGCAACCTGCTGCCTATTAGTGGCTTTCTAAATCTAATAGTGTAAATACAATTTGGAAAGTCAGTAACTTTTCCTTTTAGAGAGTCTCTATTTAAAGGAATGTCAATAAATGGAAAGATAGCAATTGAAATACTTGCAACACCTACCAAAACAAAGTTAATAGTTTTGATAATTAAAAAAAAGTCTGTAGAATCAGCACGCTTGTTTACATAACTTTGGCTTCAGTGCTTGTTTACCATCATGATTAGCCTTTGAACTGTGTTTAGAATCAAACATTGTTAATATCTGTGTGGAATGATGAGGAATATCAAGACAGACAACAAGGACTGGGACACTGCACAGTGACAAGCTCAATATAGAATTCCTGTTTTATTCAAGCTGGAAGCACTTAAGTATGGAATCGAAAGACACTGAAGGTTTCTGAGGAGTAATACAGCAGACTGAGCCATTTGGGCAGACACAGCCATAGTATGCTACCATGCTGTGCCTTGAGGAGAACAGTCAAGTGATGACTACAGCTGGCATAAGACCAGACATTGCAGGGAGAAGGCCACAATTCATGTGCTCACTCTGCCCATTTTACTTCTGCACATGCACTTCAGCTTCTGTTAGGGGTTTGTTTACCAGTCCCCAGAGCTAATTCTGCCTGAACATTCAGACTGGCATTCGAATAACAGTTTAGTGAAGGTAAATTGAATTGATATGAATTGACTGTACTTTTGATGTAATGCAAAAAGTAGAGAACAAATTTAACACACGATCAAACATGCTTACTAGTGCTATTTTTACATGAGGTATTTCCCCCAGTTCAAAGATAGCTGAAGGCATTTTATCTCTCTTCTCAGTTCTGAGAATGTATTTTCTTGTGACATAACGCCTCGGGTACTATGTCACTTCCACTGAATCTTTGTATTTCCCACATGAAAGTACATATAACTTCAAATTTGGTCTATAAAATTATTATTTATACTTATAATTCTTTATCATAAAATTGTATTATCCATTCTACTGTCAGTTATGAAGTTCTAAAATAAAACATGCATCTGTGATATACTGTAGTTTTAAACTAATAAAGGAAATGTGCAAGTACTTCTCAATTCTTAATCTGTTGACTTGGAAGGTCTGAGTAAAACAAGGAATAAAAATATCCTCAATCTAATCTATAAAATCAGTAGCATTTTTTTCAGAGAAGAGACAAAATAAAATCCTCAACCTCTGAGATCATATTATTTCAACTGATAAGCAAAAACAAAGTGTGTTCCAAAAGATACTGGAATAGATGAGAGCTTATTCTGCATCCCCAACAAATCTCAGTTTTAGGATGTGTTTCAGATATATATATCCTAATTACTAGAGAATCTGTGTTATCAAAAAGACAAAACAGACGTTGCTAGTCCATATAGTCTCAATATTTAGGTAGAGAATCAATGGTAAACCCAATAATTACAATCAATACAAGTCTTTAAATTGGTTCAGACTTTCATGAAAGGTTGTTTTATCTCACTCTCTGGGTGAAAAACATCAAGTCAGCCACTCATGCTGCAAAGAAACGGGAAAGCACGCCACCGCTCCACCTCTGCACCTGACTTTTTTTTTTTTTTCCTCTTTCTGTATTCACAAGTATTTCTATATGACAAAGAACACAACTGTTGCCTGCAGGAACTTAGGTCAGAATGAGGAAGCTAAATGTATTTAGAGAAGTTCACCTACCATATTATTAGAGCCAGCTAAAGTAACCTCTGATAGTTCAAGGAAGACTGGCAAAATCCCAAACTATTTCAGAAATGTAAACATAGTAATTTCTTTTAAAGCTAGAGAACAATCTAAAAGCTTACAGGATAGACATCAGATTTTGGCACTCAGAAAAATACTAGGCAATGTTAAACTACTTTAGTGGTACCCACAAGATAAGATGAAGTTCAGTAAAAACGTAACCAACCCATGTTTCTTTGTTTTCTTTTATGCCAGGTTACTCTTTATAAAGAAGAATAGTGAAGAAGTGAGAATAACGTGTATCACCAGGTTTTAGAAAGCTGTCAATGTTGCTAATTGAAAATTCTGAAAACATTGAAAACACTGGAGTACTAAATATAACTTTCCATTAGAACATATTAAAACCATACAGAGGTATTCAAGGTAATCTTTGACAGAACATATGAGCTTGCTATATCAATCTTTTGAATGCATTTTAAAGATATATAATTTTCTAGTTCTATTAAAACTCTTCCCAAAAAATTGCACAGCAGATTTTTTTTGAGCCATGAGTTATTCCAGATCAGAACAAGTCTTTAGCAGTTTCATAACTTCCCAAGGAAGCTGCAGATGAATGAGACAAAAATAACAGTTCACCCAAGATAGCCCTGTTAACCTTCAGCAGTTAAAGAAGGAAATAAGACATTTCTTCCCTATAATAAGAGAAAAGAACAAAACAGAAGGAAATAATCAGTCTCAAGCATTTCCCACCAAGAGCACAAGTACAGATAAATCACTATATCATGCCTTATTTCAAATAATTAAATGTAAAGATAAAACACATTCCATTGCTTTTCTAAGTGTAGTAGTTAGGTTAAAAATAAAAAAAATAAAATAAATAAATTTAAAAAAACCTTCTAAAACACAGGGTTTTTTCCGCTCTAAATCACAGCTTTTTGGCATTAATCTAGTGAAGTCTACACTGCTAAATATTCATTTCTTAAAAACATACATTATTATTCTTAATCCTATCAATAACCCCATTGTCTTCAGCTAGGTCAGACTCCTGTTTAAATACATCAAGCCCTTAATATACATTCAGTTTTTCAGACTTTATGCTTTCTATAGACATATAAGATAATCAAGCAAAATGCATCACAGTCATAGGCTGAATGCAGAATTAGTTTGTCATACTCAAATTCATTTATCTTACAAACAGTACCTGAGGTGCTAACCAAAGAGCTACTGAAACTTTCTCTAGGTGTTTCCACTGACTGTTAGATTTTGCAGTGTTCCATTTCAACAATTGGAACTCCATGTATAAGTTTTTTTTTTTTAAATACACACACTCTGAATTTCACATTCTTTATAAAGAACTTTCATATTTCCCAATTAATATAAGTATGAATGCCAAGGAAACAAAGAAACAAGGCCACCACCTTTATATGCCAGGAATTCAAACAGTTCATATGTGACATATTCAGCTGCCACTAATGCATACAAATCAGTCATCCAGGTCAACATGAAAGTCACTGGCATTATTGGTCAAAATGCATCTCAAAATCATCTCAAAAAAAAAATTTTTTTCAACGTGGTGCTGCAAAAACTGACTCAAAATTTGTTGAAGGAATGTGAAAGCTGAAGTACAATAAAGCATGATAAAATTCATGGAAACAGCCTACATCCAATAAAATACACATCTGCAGTAGTCCAATTATATTCTTTATTACAGACAATTATTTAGAGCAGAACCCAAAAGAAACAAAGCCAACCACAGAACTTGTAGACCTGTAAGTAAAGAATCAGGCATGAAGACAGGCAGTGATCAAAAGCTCTGTTTAATCTTCAGTATTTCAAATGCTGAAGCACTTGTGTATTTGAGGTATGCTAAGGTAGCATACAATATTTAGAAATACTATTTTGAGAAGATATAAATTTAACAGAGCTTCTCAGATTTGATCCGTTTCTAATCTACTTCTGCCTAATACAAGAGAATTCCTGTCAAGCACCTGTATAGGTAGAATAAGAAATGAATTATGTATGCTAAATAAGGCAGCCATAGTAAGTATGCTGGTTAAATTTGTGTAAATCACTCTATTTTTCAAAGCAATAAAATGTCACTTTACTAATTAATTTTGTACACCTAGAATTTCATTGATTAAAAACAATTGAAAAATTTGTCACTTCCATAAGCACCAAATAGTACTATTCGTGTCAACATCTCAACTATCCTTCAAATGTTAAAATAGTTTACATAATAACAACTTTAGAAATTCAACTTAAAAATATGCATTTGTGATCTTTTTCCATGATAGCTATTTATAACTGATTCTAAAGAAGAATCAAATCACTAAAATGTTAGTGATTTAGAAAAATGTAGAACTAGCATATTTGTTTTAAAAAGTCAGTTGCAGGTTTTACATATATAATGTTAAAATCTCAATAGGTACTCAATTTTGTTTGACACTGATGAGGTAAAGACTTGAACTCTAATTACTGTAAATACTGAATGCACCAGCATCTGTGTATAAAAAAAAAAAGTGATTATACTAAAACATGCTAACAGACAATGAAAATGCAAACAAGAAGTATTAGCTGTGCTTTCACTAGCTGGTTCTATACTGATAACTGCATTGACTTGTAATCAGACAGCAAATGAAGATTTGGTTAACTGTAAACAGTAGCATTCCCAAAAGAGCAGGTCAACATTAGGAAACCATGAAATTGATTAAATGACTGCGCCTCAAAAGAACAAATTATCAATAGTAGAGACTCATGGCTTGCCATCATTTTTTTACAAAAGGAAAAAAAAGCAAATTAATTATTTTCCAAACATCATTTGTTGAAATTAATTTTATTAAGAATTAAAACTGTCCTCAATACCACCATTAAAAATAAACCAAAGTATTCTGGGCTCACAATTCCTTGGTCATTAATGTGCTACTACAAAATATAACAAGGTTAGAGTACATAGGAAAATTGACAGACAGTTGTCCAAAATACAGTTGCTAGTATAAGCTACTTAGCTGAAGCAAAATTCAGAGAATTCCCAAAGGAAAAAAAACAGCATCTTTTTCTGATATGCACTGTACAATGGTATGGATTCACACTCAGATTTATTCTCATTACTGCAATACAGGCACTTATGAGTCGCCTTTAGTTACTTCTCTTTCAGTGATCATTTATCTAATAATGATAACTATAACTATAACAGTAACTAACCTATATGACTTCTGCAAACATACAGAAGAAGTTTAGTGTTTGAGAGGTAGCTGTAGCAAGGAAATTTCCTAACTTGCGCAATTGAAGTGTTTGATATTGCAGATAAATTGTTGTTAGGTATGTATTAGAAACCAGATTTGCCATTTTTTTTACAGTTATAATATATTTATAACCATATACATATTATAACTGTATATATAATATATTACATAATATATATTATAATATTATTATAAAATAACTGGCTTAGATCTACAGACTAACTAGTGCAGATTTGAATCAGGTGGCTCCTACATTAGAAATCCAAAGACAGCTTTCCTAAAGGTTTTTCTCACTTACTGAGGATCTGTATCAGTAAAGCATCTTCACATAAAGGTGTAAAGGGAT
Source organism: Lagopus muta (assembly GCF_023343835.1). Taxonomy (NCBI): domain Eukaryota; kingdom Metazoa; phylum Chordata; class Aves; order Galliformes; family Phasianidae; genus Lagopus; species Lagopus muta. The sequence goes on from NC_064434.1 coordinate 74,424,279, forward strand.
TTCCGTGCAGGCATAACCTCAAGAGGCTTTCCTGCACAAGGGGAGATCCTGTCATGCAGCCAGCTGCTGTGCAGGAGAGCTTAAAGATTCTTGGGCTGCTCACTATTTACAGGGGTAAGATAACTGACTCATAGGTACCCTATGATTAGGCGCATGCTCAATTGATCCTCATCTATTGAACAGTGAGTCTGCTATCAGTTCTTTCAGCCCCCAGCCTAAGACAGATTTATGGTCATTAATCTTTTTTAGCAACTGTTATCAGTACTGATGTTCACTGTCTTCCTGTGCAAGGCCAGGCTGAAAAAGAGAGCTGAGGAAAGAAGCCAAGAGGGTGGGAAGGGGGTGAGCAGAGGGAACGTACCATCACACTATGCTATCTAGAATCAATTACAGCTAAATCTGTCAGACAGAGTATTTTCTAGTAACAATGTTTTATAGATGAAAACTATAGTCTTTGCAAATGTTTTAATACATTATGCGGAGTTTCCCACAAAGAACAGCAGAAGAGAAAGCAAAATGGATGTAAGGTGCCTCTTACTAATACAAAGTATTTTTGGAAGGCTGGAGGAGAAGTTAATTTGTTTAGGGATAGATCCATAGCAATCTGTCTTGACTGAATAAATGCAAACTCTATTGATTCATTAGTGAAATATTCTTCCTTTTTAACTGCTTTCTAGTTGTTGCTGAAATTAGTTAGATAATCCCACTGTCCCACAAACTTTAGTACAGTAAAAATCAGTAACGAACAAAAGTGAATGGATACTTAATATTATGTGCAATCACACTCACAAAATTAACATTTTGTTCCAAATCTTTTTTGCTAAGGTTCCCTTAAGTAACATTAATGTTTTTATACTGAGGTAGAACTATCAATGGTGTTTAATCCTTACCAGCTAAGTTGCTGGTAGAAGAAAGGAAGAAAATGCAAAACTAACATCATAGAAAAGATTCAGTCAATGAAAGAGACCAGATTCGCAGCAGATACTCCTCTGCCTGTATACGTTGCAATTCTGTTATCTGGACTGAGTCACAGAATTGTAGAGGTAGAAGGGACCTCCAGAGATCATCGAGCCCAGCCTCCCTGCAAAGCAGGCTCCCTACAGCAGGCTGCGCAGGTAGATGTCCAGGCAGGTCTTGAATATCTCCAGACAAAGAGAATCCACAGTCCTCCTGGGCAGCCTGTTTCAGTGCTCCGTTACCCTTACTGTGAAGAAGTTCCATTGCATATTGGTGAGGAACTTCCTGTGCTCCAGTTTATGGCCATTTCCCCTTTTCTTGTCCCCAGAGACCACTGAAAAGAGGTCGGTTGTGTCTCTTTGAGTCTCACACTCAATACATTTATAAACATTAATAAGATCACATAATCACATAATAAGTCCTGATCCTTATGCAAATTTCTGTGCGTTTTCAACTACATTCAACATACAGGCCATATATATATAGATATTCATTTCAGAATAAGCTGGTTGATAAGTTCACATACAGAATTTCTAAGCATTAAGGCAATTAAAGTCATACTGTTGAATTTCATTCATCCAGAATCCATCCATTCATTCATCCAGAATTTACTGTACCAAACACAGTAACTTGTGCTACATTCTTCAACAGGCATGGAATGAATAACGAAAAAGCAAAAATGACTTGCCCTCTATGTCCATGAATGTAAGATCTAGCAAAAACCTAGATCTTCCTCTTCAGCAATCTTCAGCATGTTGCCTTCCAATAAAAATCTTCTAAAACTCAGGAGATCTAAAGCTTCATCTGTTTTCTTCTAATGCTATTTGTTATTTATAGTTAAAATGTTCCAAGTCCACCACAGAAAGTGGAGCAACAGGACCACACTCCCTGTTAATTCTAAACAGTTGGTATAGAAGACAAATAAACGTATAACACTTAGAATGGATACAGGAAAAAGAGAGTGACAGGAGAAATGTGATTAAAGCAAAAGAAATGCACAGTTATAAGGAAATATTAAATGTTTCAAACCATTTGAATGTTGTCAGTAGTCGCAGTGGATTCAGTAAGATCAGACTGCTTATAATACCAGTAACATTTAATGTTCTAAAAACAAAGGCAGCAAATTAAAAATAAAGGGAAAAGGAAAGAAAAATAAAGAACTACAATCTTCAAAGAGGAGTATGCTGAAGCCATGTCATTACCTAAATCAAAAACTGGCATACTTTCCAAAATAGATGTTTAAGTTCAGATGTTAATACTCTGGAGAAGAAAAAGAAAAGAAAGAAAGAAAAAGCATAATTCACTGAAATATAAAACAATGAGAAGTTGTAAACAGTAGAAAAAGCCACTGAGAATATCTCAAATGCACAGAAGTGTCTAACATTCTGGCTACATCCTCCCGTTCCACATTTTTGAATGTCACAGTCCATCTAGCCTGCCAATTAGTCCTCAGGACAAAAAGCTTCCAATGCAACTGTGACAAACAGGGCTTACTTAAGGTAAGGAGCCTCAGCAAGCAAAAACATTAATTAGTAAATCATCATCTTTTTTTTTCTTTCAGATTAAAGTTGCCAAAAGCAAGAGAAGACATCTGCCTGTACTTATTAAAAATAACCTCTTCTGTCAATAACTGAAATACGATTTTAAATTGCAAACAGTAGAAAAATGGAGAAACTACCATATCTATAAATTACTAACTGCCAAGTAGCTGAGATTTGCAGAAATATTTATTGCAGCAAACATTGGTTTAATGCAATCAAATGACATTCAGCATCTCTTTTTTGTATTTGGGGATGCTGAACATTTCCTCAAAAAGAGCTAGCAAAAATATTCTCAGCCCTACTCTCTGTTACCTGTTTTATCACTGAAGTCATGCAGTCTTACACAGATATTGGCCATCATAATAATCTAAAGAGTGGGAACAGTTTTTAGAAAGGTTTTTTTTTTTCCCTTGTGAAACAGGATTCAGTTAGAGATAATTATTTTTATGGGAGAAGGCATTCAATGGACATTTAACAAAACTACCCACTGTTTATTTTATTGCTGCTTTGTTATATAAGACACCAAGCCCTAGCTCAGCCAATATGGCATAATTCTGCCACTGAATAACGTTTCACAAATTGTACATGAAATCTGTAAGAAAAAATGTAGATTAAACACAGGTTTAGTATCGTTCCAATGCACTTCTGCTCACCAGATTTTACCAGCAGGTCTTTCATTTGTTCCGGGATGCCTAATTCCAGGTCTATTGCAGTTCAAAAAATCCGTCCAACTGATTTTAATTAAGCTCTGAAAAAATTCTGCCTTCTGAAAAACTGCTTGGAAATTTTTATATCATTGAAGGGGTTCATAGTGGAATTTCAATCAAATAAGGCTCTTAAGTCTTGGCTGCCTTGTTGTTAAAAGAACTGTGATGCAAGCCTTCTTTTCACAACACGCCGATTAGTCCCAAGTATATTTATCCTATGTCGTATTTATGCATTTGTCCACTAAGAGTAATCTCAATTTCTACTTGTAGGCTTATCATTCTTTAGTTTCCACATCAAATGCTTCCTAAAACCCACCATCATATTTGCTATTCTCTAATCTTCAGTGCTAAGAAAATTTTAAGGGAAAAGTTGCACATCACCAATAGTATCACCAGCTATTTCCTACATGTGTTCCTGTAGCACTCCTGAGTGAACACCATCTGTTCCAAGTAGTTTGTTATTAAGATAGTATTTGCTCTACAGACACACTGCAAGATTCTTCCTGTTTCACATTTCTATGCAGTATAGCAATCAGATATAATTAAACATTTCAAATTAGCAATTCAGTAAACCACATGAATCAAATTCATCTGCTGTACTTTATTGTCTAGCTTTTGATATCTTCAGCATAAATTACCTGTTTTGTGATACTAGAAACCCCACTGATATACTGGGAAAAAGCAGAATTTATGGGCTGTTTTCAATCAAGCAAAAAATAAGAGTAACAAAGTCTGCTGAATTTCATCAATGCACAAATTCACATTATATCTTTACAAATATGCAGACCCTAACACAGTGCTTATAGTAAATGTCTAAGGATTTAATTTCTTAGATTTTCTTCTGTTGACATTTAGTAACACGTACAGAGCAGAGTCCTTCAGCATTCAAGTAAGCACAGGGGAGAAAATGCACTAAACATTAGTTAAGAGTAACTCATATTTCACATTTAAAACTTTCTCACATGGTCTCATAATATTATATTCATCATTTATATAACAGAACCAAAACGGAATTCATAGACATTCTTTGTGGGGTTTTCTCCACCAATAAGCACATGCATTTTTACTTATTTTGACTTCTAATGTACTTATAAATATTTCCAAGTTAGATGCTAGACCCAAGTCATTCTGCTTCATAATGATAGGGGACTGATTGAAGAATGAAGTCCAAATGTCTCCATTATCTGAACTACCATGTTTCATTGATTCTTCATTATAGAAGTTAGTTTCTTATTTCACAGCCTGAGGAACTGCCATGAAACAATGCTTTTGGTTCAAGGTCTGTGCTTGTTATGCTGAAATGTTTACCAGTCTTAAGGAACACCAGGAGTGCTTTCAGTCAAGTTGGTTACACATTATGAAAATTGTTTTTGTTTTTTAATCATATTATATAAGTAACACCAAGTATTGTTGCAGTCCTAGTATTTGATATTTTAATAACACACACATTAATATCTACTGTTCTTTGGTAGGGGGAATTTTTCAAAGGACAAAAGGTAGCCAAGCATGAAATTGATATCCACAATCACTTTATACTGATTTTGTTTCTGAAAATCATCATCTGGGTTCCAATATGTTACGACATCTTTTGAAAAAGTTATTTTAAAATTCCAGGAGCAATGTTTTCTGCTTTAAGTGTTTAACTCAGAAGGTATCTGGCACAATGAAAAGCACAATTGAAAAGAATACTTCTTAAAACCTAACATCTCCTCTAGAAGAAAAAGGACACAGAAAGGAATCTCCTTCTGCCACAATACTTTCTCCAGCACTTTCTGAGCTCTGAAACATCCCTCATCAAATACAAAAGATCACAGGTGATCTTTTCACAGGAAAGATATAGGGCATATAAGCCAGGCAAATTTTTCACTACATGAGGTACTCAAAACTCAAATGTGGTGTTGAGAAGAAAGCTATGCCAGAATTTCTATCACAGACCTGTCAATCTAGAAGTCCTGGGAACTGCAGTCTAGTAAGGATTCTGGCACTCTGCTGCAGTGCTGTGACTCAGAATCTCAGGAGCCCTTGGCTGCTGTCTTGATAATGTCATTGAGCAACCATAGCACAGGAAAGCAAAAATTTAGAAACATTGCACTTAGTGTTTCTAGGAAAGAGAAAAGCAGAATTTGCAGCTAAAGAGTAAAGAAAAAATAGTGCTGGCTACTTATGACCAAACCCAGACAAAAATAATGAAAAACACAGAACTTCTTATGGATAAAAAATGCTGCAATTTTGGCTTCTGCACTCACCGTTTGTACCCAGGAGTAACAGACCACCATTTTCACACAGATCTCTAAATATTTCAGTTATCAGAAAGTTCTGACCTGGTTAGATACAGATTGGGCCCAGAAAGTCTATCTTTAGATAGACTTTGAGCATTCAAACATTATTCTTTTTAAAGTCCACATTATGTTGGTTTGACAGTCCTTTCTATCAGTTTCCATTCATTTCAAGGCTGATACTCAGCAAATCAATCAATTGTACTTTATGCTTGTAGTGATATACTTTGTTTCTTGTTTTCTAACATTTCATTCCATTAGACATTTATTAACACACTGGAAGAAAGAAACAAAATAAGCTACTTTCCATTTTGCTCCAAAAGGCAGCCACGTCAAGGTATATTTAATATACTTTTTAAATGTCATCTTTAAGTTGCTTCAAGACTTTCTTAAAATACTGTCATGCTCTTTTTCTCGTGACAGCAGTGTTCTAACTCAAATTCTTTTGGTAGCCTTGTTTGAGTCCCTTCTCACTCTCAAATTCTGTTTCTTTCTGGAAAATGCATTATCCTGGTGGAGTAAATGTTAAGTAAACACCATTTTCTTACTGCCTAGTCTATTTGACAACCTTCTACATCCCAATTACCTCAGTGTGACTTAAAACATCACAAGTCGTTATTAAGTAGTGGAAGCATTTTTAGACATCTGAGAGACTTCCTATGAAGGCAGGTTAATACCCGGCAAAACTTTAAGCACAGAAGTGAATACAAATGACATTTGTTCAAAAAAAAAAAAAAAAAAAAAAAAAAAGGCAGAAAATAAAACTTTACAATTGAGAAAAATATTGGCATTTCTCAATGGAAGAGCACTCTGTAAGTACAAGAAGGCTGTCTAAGTGTATGTAAGTTTTACGTATATCAGCTCCTAATATTTCAATCTAAGGGAAAATTTTGAATTCAAGTAAACTGTTACTAAAGCAGCTGTAGAGAAATCACACATACACAGAGTCTAATCTTCTACTAGAATCAGGTACAAGAAGAATTTAGAGTAAAATCTGCCAAGACAATTCACAGTTGCAATAACTGAAAGACACCTTATGATGGAGGAATAAAAATGAAATACCAGAAAATACGAAGGCAACAGGTAATCACATACAAAATCTTACTGTCCAGCAACAGCACTCATTAGAAAAAAAACAGTTTGAAAAATTCTTAACTAATGAACCTTTCAGTTTTAATGTAACAATTTACAAAATTCATTCAGAGTTATTCATAGTTTTTCATTCCTTTTCAGTGAGATGCCAAATCAGAAGACAGAATTTATCTAGTTCATTCCAACGTAAATTCTTCTGTCACATGCCAAAATAACAACACTGTGGTTTAAAGTTCTGAAGATTGCTGTCCCTGTCAGTTCACATAGAATCCACATGAGTTAATTATGCATTTATTTCTTCTCCATCGCCTTTGGATTTTTTTCCAGGACATAAATAGCATGACTGAGAAAGAATGGGCTACGGGTTTTCAGAATCGCAGAAAGAGTGTTTTCTGTTTCTGAGCCCCCACAGCAAGAGGCATAATTTGAATGACAAAAAAAAAAAAAAAAAAACTTGATTATTTTAATTTTCCTGTCACCAGGAAGTTCCCCAAATCCACAGTGCCAATCTGCAAATGAAAATATACCATCCAATACAACATTGACAAGACAGAAATAAAGTACAGCGTGTGTGGGGTTGCCTGCCCATTGGCTGTAGTGTACAATATACAGTATAACCAAGTATACTATATATACTATATACCGAGTATAACCAAGATTCCCCCCGGTAGCATTTTTTATTTCACTTCTCCAGTATCAAACAAGATATCTGTGTATTTTGAAACCCTTAAAAAATATGTCTTTTCAAACAACTCTCATACTTTCCCTTACAATCTCACAAAACAAACTGCCCAGAAGCAGCTTGGATTCCTTGAAAAGTTTCATCTATTAAAAAAACAAACAAAAACAAAAACAAATGTCCTCCACTTGGGATTTTGGTTCCTTTTTGTTCCATATCATGAAGAAAACTAGAATGCTTGGCTGTACGGTGTATACTAACAATCATAAAGTTAATGAGAGTTGACACAAACATCGCTTAGAGGGAGTCATTAGAAGCAGAAGTGCTCACTTAACATTCTTGAACTAGCCAGATATAATAGACTGAAAAGATTAAAATAGCCCTCTTCTACACATACATGAATTCTGACCATGAGAAGCAGCTCACAGAAATTCCATCACACCACTTAATGTTTTTAAGCATCACACCAGCGGTAAACAGCACAGTCAGTAAGAACAAAATGGAATAATCACTGCCAGCTTACCTTACACAAGTCAGCAAGCAATACCATGGCTCTGCATGCTACACTGATACTTTTTAGTCAGGAAATCCTTTGACATTGCAATGCATAATCAATATGTCAGCCATATTTCTATTTCCAGAAAAATACATCTTTAATACAAGCTTTTAGCAGATAAATCAATAATGACCATTTTGTCAGAAAAGTTGCATATTTTCTTAAGGTATCTTCTTTGAAGTAGGAAAATTAATGGATGAATTCAAACAAAATTTTACTTAACAAGATGCAATTCCTTATGAAAAAAAAAAAAAGACAGAGTAGATTACTGTTCCATTTATTACCATCTCTAGGATACAAGCCAAGGCAACACTAAAACCTCACACATCTCTAAATAACCAGTCACTGATTGAAGGAAACAAGCTTTACAGATATCCCTTTCCACCCTTGTAAGAAGAGTCTAGACAGGAACTAAAAAGTACTAATCCTTCAAACTTTTTTTTTTTTTTTTTTTTTGTAGCAACATGAAACTACCCTTACAGCAAACTGTTCCCCAACTGAGACAACACTTCCATCACTTCTTTGCAAGTGAACGATCTGAAATATTTCCCATCATCACTTATAACTGCCGATTAAGAATTTTCATAGAAAAATCTCAAAACATGTCCATTCATCTCAAAGCAATGCATTTAAAAGTACTTTCAGCTACAGTATCCATTGTCTCATATATGGAGATCTGATGTCAACATCACGTTGAGATGAAAGGATACAGAGAGAGATTCCTGTTCCCACTCCTTGTCATTGTGCTATTCTCTATGAGAGAGAGAACCTCTGTTAGTTAAGCTACACTGAGTTCCTCACTTGTGGACCTGAGAAGACAACAGTTTAGAGACAGAGGAGGAAGGATACACTCTAAACTATTTAAAGTTCATTGAAGCATTACAACATGCAGACAGTCAACAGGTGATTCCAGAAATGCATCTTTTTAAGTGCATCTGCTAGCTACATTAACATGCTGATTTTAGCAGTAAATAAGTGACATCATCTTACATAAGCAGAAAATCAATGAATTTCTATTATGACTCAAATGCCATTGGGGACACAAAACTGAAAGGCAGCAAGAGATAGCTGAACACCTTTAGTTTCTCTCTGAAGATCACAGAATCACAGTGACCTAAAGAGATCATTGAGTCCAACTCCCTGCTAAAGCAGGTACCCTATAACAGGTTACGCAGTCAGATGTCCAGACAGGTCTTGAATATCCCTCCACAGAAGGAGACTCCACAATCTCTCTGGGTAACCTGCTCCAGTGCTGTGTCACCCCTAGTGTAAAGAAGTTCTGCATGTTAGTATGGAACTTCCTACATTAAGTTTTAGGCCACTACTCCTTGTTCTATTGCTATGCACCACCAAGAGCCTGGCCTCATCCATTTGCCTCCCACCTTGTTTATAAGCATTTACCGGATCCCCTCTCAGTCTTCTTTTCCCCACGCTGAACAGACCCAGTTTATTCAGCCTTTCCTTTATGGGTGATGATCCAGCCCCTTAATCATCTTTATGGCCTTCCATTGGACTCCTTGGAGATCCCTGTCCTTTTTGAACAAGGGAGCCCAGAACTGGATGCATTAGTCTAAAGGTGGCCCCACCAAGACACAGTAGACAGGGAGGATAACATCCCTCAACCTGTTGGCCATGCTCTTTTTAATACACCTCAGGATACAGGTGATAACCTATACCGATGCATGCAGCTATTGCACTTTGCAAGTGACTTTGCACTTGCTCTTGTTAAGGTTCATCTGGTTCCTCTCTGCCCAGATCTCCAGTTTCTCCTGGTCTTGTTGAATGGTAGCACAGCCTTCTGGTGTGTCAGGCAATCCTCCCACCTTTTTGTCATCAGCAAACTTGCTGAGGGTGGACTCAGATCATAATGACAAATTGAAAGAAGGGCTCAAATGCCAGATTAAAAAAATAGGAGAGAATTTAAAGCTCTAAAATTTGAAGAGTGACAAAAATTCAGAGAAAGAGAAAGAAGCAGAAAATGCAACTAAAATGCTGGAGAAGCAATAAAAGCAGCTGGGTGAAGGGGTGGGAAAAGAAGAATCAGTGCTGGAGAGGAAAGTTAAGAAAGTATGGGGGAAGGTGTGGGAAAGAAGTGAGCAAGAACCTAAGGGGAGGAGAAAACTAAAGGAGAAAACAGACACTATACATTTTAAAGCATATATTTGAAGAAGCTTTGCATTTTTACCATCTGGCAGCATATGTGTTTTATTATGAAGTGCTGGGATGTGTTTAATGGTGTGGGGAGAACTCTTTCATGAGCTCATCTGAGCTAGATACCTAACATATAATTACCTTCTGAGAACTGGGAGAGAACCCAGCGATGACTCAGACAATCATGTCTAATCCCATCACCAGTAAAAATTAAAAATGAGTTCAAACCAAAATCAAATTCTCAGAGTGATGCAAACCTCAATGCTCAGCTAAGCCTGAAGGTGACATAGCAAATCCTCCTACTTCGAGATAATATGTAACACCAGCATTCAGGCAAATTAAGAATTCCTAGGAAATGTACTACTTACAGTTAGCATGTTGCTGCTGACGTGCTGAACTACACTGAGCCTGAAATGAAATGCCTGATTCTATCACTATTGAAGAGACAATTTCACCCAATAATTCTTCTACTTTTAAGTTCATAGTGATGTTAAACATAAAACTTTAGAAAAAAATTTCTTTTACAACTCAGTTCTAGCTGTCTCTTTACAAATAGCCACATCTGACAATGACACTTAGGAGCAGAAGGTGGCAGTTCCTATCGTGTCTCAATTAAAATTAAGCATACTTTACAGGTCTTCAAGATTTATTCAGTTATCAAATTTGAATTCAAGTTTCTATTTACTTTGACTCATTGGTGTCTATATATACAACACTCATTTCAGGGTAGAAAGTATACGGTGTTTTCTGCTCAGGGCACTTGCGGACAAATCACAGAACAAGCCAGCTTGATGAATAGACTCATCAATTTCAAAGAACTCTCCCTCCTTACAGGCACTAATCTGTTATTGAAGATAAGCCATGTCATGCATTCAAAGGCGTAAGAACAGTTTGACACAGATAAAGTTATACTGAAATCATGTTAAAGCTCCTAATTAACTATCAAGTTGTATGCAGCCTTCAATTATCAGACTTATTTAAATACTTAAACAGTTATGAATATTATGAAAAGCTGGGCATAAGAGAAGTAGAATCCATCCCATGCAACTGTTCTCACATGATTACACAGAATTATGGGTTGGAAGGGACCTCAAGGATCACGAATCTCAACCCCCCTTCCACAGGCAGGGCCACCAACCTCCCCATTTAATACTAGACCAGGCTGCCCAGGGCCCCATCCAGTCTGGCCTTGAATGCCTCCAGGAACGGGGCATCCGCAGTCTCTCTGGGCAGCCTGTTCCAGCACCTCACCATTCTCATAGTAAAGAACTTCCCCCTGACATTCAACCTAAATCTTCTCTCCCTCAACTTAAAATCATTTCCCCTTGTCCTGCTGTTATCAACCCTTTCAAAGAGTTGACTTCCCTCCTGTTTGTAGGCTCCCTTTAGGTACTGAAAGGCTGCAATGAGGTCACCCTGCAGCCTTCTTTTCTCCAGGCTGAACAAGCCCAGCTCCCTCAGCCTGTCTTCGTAGGGGAGGTGCTCCAGTCCCCTGATCATCTTTGTGGCTTTCCTCTGGACCCTCTCCAACAGCATTCTGCCTTACTTGTACTGGGGACTCCAGACCTGGACACAGTACTCCAGATTACACCTGTGTGTATGGACAAAAAAAGCTGATATATATATATTTTTTTTCTAAAAACTACAAAGAAAAAACAAAAAAGACAGCTTAGCTACCAAAGCATGTTAAAAGAAATAGCACATACTTTCCTGATGAATTTAATCCAAACTTTTCACAAGTGTACAGGTCTAATCAGCGAACGACTAGAAGTGAGCAATCATAATAAAGTCTGAATGTTATTAAATTCTGCAGCTGCAGAGTTTACCACACAATTTCTGTGTAAAATGAAGCATTAAAAAATAAGACTAGTGTGGCTTTTTCGTAGGAAATAAAACCCTAAAAACAAAAACGGCAATTAAGCTGTTGAAGTCATATTTGCGTGAATTCGCACAAAGCCTGACACAAAAGCTTTGAATTACGTTTTCTGAACTTTCAGCATCACCATTTATTATTTTGTGGTTAATCAAACAGGCTTTTCAGACAAACCAAGCTGTCTCCTACATCTTCTTGCACAGAATAAGCCCGTTATTTCTAAGCCATTACAAAGATTTGCCTTAACAAACTTTTATCACCAAGGAAATTACACTACACTATTTAGTTTATAGTCAAAACTTTCAGTACAGATCTCAATTTCATCTTTTATGATGAAATCAATGAAAAACCTCCAGCTGCAGAATTTACCATCTTCCAGAAAATGTCTTCATCCTCAGTATTCAATACAGCATGCTCTCACCATGTATATTTTTTCAGATATGTAGCATTTTAAGAAAGCTGCTTGTTTCCCAACTGCAATTTAAAATTTTCACAACTATAAAAAACATGCCGTAATCCCTGGCCAACTGGTGCCAGCAGCCACTTAGCCGTCTTGGCCGATTTCAGAAGACTCTTAACATACCTATTGCAACGTTAGTATAACTGCAGAACAAATACACTTCTGATTCTAAATCACATTGGAGCTGGTGTTGAAGATGATTGGAGAACTGAGGCAAATTTGACAGGAACTTGATATCTGTACTCATGGCAAATCGTTTTGACTTTTATCTTCAAACATAAGCTTGGTCTGGAGTTGCTGTTTAAAGCTAACTTGCCATTATTCTTCAAGGCTTTCAAGGTAGATGCATACCACACTTACAGAAATGCTTCATCGATGCCAGAAATCAAATTCCTAAAAGGAATTTTTTTTTAATCCAGAAAGCAGAATACATGCCTTAAATTCAACTCTGAATGAACAGGAACATTCATACCCCTCTACTTACTTGGCTGTTGGTATAAAGGATAAATCCAAAGTTTAAAAAAAAAAAAAAGCAGTCTCTGGATGTAATGCCAACATGAACTGTGGGAAGGAAGAGATGCCAGTTTGTATTTTCAAAGCATGCTAGGGACTTAGAATCAAATTTTGCATACATGTAAACACTCTCAAAACTGAAGGAGAATTTTAGGGAAAAAAAAAGAGAAAGAGAGAGAAAGAGAGAGAGAGAGAGAAAGAAACAATTAAGAAAAAGAATATTGGAGGATTTGATCAATTATATATCTTTCTGCAGGTATAAAGACTCAACCTCTTCAGGTATAGTCATGAACTCTCCTTTTACAAAAGATTTTTTTTAGCACTTACTGTAAGTGGACTACTTGTAGGTATCAGAAAACTTTCATACTGAAGTCACAAATGGGTTAGATGCAATATGATGTTCCTATATCTTATAATGAAAGATAGAGCAAAAGTAATCCATTATGGACTTCTGCCGTTTTCTTCTGGAAGTTCAGTGGGAGTTATCCAATTTGGCACTCTGAAGAGAGATTCTACAGCATCTAATGAACTAAGGTAAATCTCAAAGGGGCTCTAGACTTTTGCTTTTATAACACAAACCTGAGCTCCCACATTGTTAAGACAAAATAAATTTCCTGTAGAATCAAATCATAAACAAACAGAACTTTCAAGTATTTGACAGTCCTTGAAAAATGGAACTTAGTACAGAGTCAAGAAACAAAGCAGTTTCAGGGTTAAATGATTTGCATATGTTATGACAGGTTCTCTTTTCCCAAGAGATGAACAAGTTCGACGACACAGGTACAGCAAAGTATCCAACTGTGGAGTGGGGTGACGGAGAGATTCAAGCTAGCACAATTTTCAAATATTAATTGCCATGAGGTAACCAAGTAACAAAGCTTAACTATTAGGTAAATGTGCTTAAAACCAAAAAGAAGAACCTGACTTCAGAAGTCATTATGATGAAAACCCAGAAACAGCACAAGAAGTTTGAAACAAGTTGAGATGTTCTGAAGAGTACCACCACAACAACACTGAGGGCCACAATGACTTCCCACTCATCCTTTTCTATGAATGTAGCTTGTTATTTCTACCATGTATGTGAGGGTTGTTATTTCTTTTTTTAAAAAACAATTGCATAATTGTGCTTACCTAACAAATGTATTTCCTTAAAGAGTGAAAGTCTAGTTTCTGTCAATGAGCTATAAGTAGCAAAATAAAAATCCTGAAAAACTTGAAAGAACTTCACATTAAAACCTCCAGATTTTTCAGATATTTAATAAAATATTAACATTATTCAATTACGACAACTAATATCAGAATAGAAGAGTATATACAGTTTAGAATGGAAGTTCAGTAGGGCCACAGAAGTTAAATCACAGTTGGTTTCTTCTCTATCGCTTTTCATATATTTCAGTTTTTGACCCATGATCACAGATGAAAAGAAGCAATTTTATGAATGTGATAAATAATTTAAAGACTGTCACTATGATTAGTACATCTCTTTTCCTCACTCTGCAAAGATGTAAGTCACAGCCTTGCAATAAGTAGCATAATTTTAGCCAGATCCTGGCTCAGAATTCTAAAGATGAGAAAAACAGGAATGACAATGGATCTCAGCTGCCTGTTATGCTATACACTGGACAATTTAAAGCCTTCTATATCACAGAGCAGATTTAAGGATCTTCTTCATTTTGCCAATCGCTATATCTTCAATAGCCATTGCACACTGAAAATTGCCATCACCCATCCCTTTTCTAGCCAGGTTCTTCATTTGGAGAACATGCAAGAAGAATAGCAGGGATCCCTCTCACAAAAAAAAAAAAAAAAAAAAAAAAAAAAAAGTGCCAAAAAGATGGAAATTAATCAAGAGAATATGTTTATATCTGAACTAGCGCATGTATCTGTAAATAAGTGCTAATTCTCAGCTCTCACCTGATCAGCTACCTAAAGCCTGGACTCTCGAAGCTTGTTGCAGACAATAAAAGATTTCCCAAGGAAGGAATATTATTAGACCTAGCACAGTTAAGAGTCCTGCTTGAAAGAATTAAAGAATTCAATTCTTCTGAATACAGTATAACCAAAGGGGGTGGGGGGGGGGGGGAAGAAAAGGAGTGGGAAAAGAAAGGAAAAAGACAGCTTCTTCGCTCACTTGCTTAGTTATCAACTTAAACCCTCTCTTACATCTCTGCCTAATTCCTTTGTTTCCAGCCCTGTACTGTTTCATTTCCTCTAATCTGACTCTTTCATCGATACAAAAAAATTTCCCTAAACAAAACGTATCTCAAGTAAAAGGAGTGGGGAAAGGAAGGAAAGGCACTATTTTCAGCTTTGTTTTGAGGCTCCACTCAACCCAGCTTCCTGGTTCAGGTGTTGCACCATTTCAAATATTTACTTCCCATAAGTAGATGGTTATGTCCATTACTTTTAGTTTGGTTCATAAGATCAGTTTCTTACTATGAAAAGTAAATACAAGCACTATGTTAGACTGCTCCATAAAGCTAGCAATATAGGTAAAGAAGGACCAAGACCATGAGTAAGGAATCTAATCACTTAGTGATATTTCTTTTTTCTTTTTCTTTTTTTTTTTTTTTTTTTTCAGGATGATAGTCATTTCTATACCATTACTAATTTACTTTACTCCAAGGTAATATTTAAGTACTTTACTCTGAAGGTTCTTTTCTTTTACATACTGTTTTATAGGCAGGAAAGATCAAATGATCTTTCTTTCAAAATCATTAAATATTTTAGTTTCAAATAACTATAACTACTACTTCTCTGTTTCCTTCTCCACTGAAATAATAAAGAAGATTAAACTGTTCACAAGTAAGTTATTTAGACGTTTCTAAAAGTTTCTCCTGCTCCTATTTATTTTACAGTAAGAAGAAATATCTCTTTGAAAAGGAAATAAGAGGTAGCATATCTTAAAAAAAACAACAAAAAACAGTGCACATGCAGAGGAAGAGGCTAAAAAAAAGTCTATAGCAAACTGAAATTTGTACACTTGTATAAATATTCTTTATTATTATATTATCAATTTATTATTTTTTATTATTGTATTACCAATTAAAATACTAAGTAAACAGAAATACGGGTTTATATTCCTTCCAGAATACAAATATGGTTTTTATATAGAAACTTGCAACTTGTTGCCCCCAGCTAAGCACAAATACTTCTCAATCTAAAGTAGGCATTGAAATATAATTAGATTTTATAGTCAGGCTTGATTAAAGTTGCAGCTTCTGTTATGAACAAAGCTTTAACTGGGTCATCTATAGCTTAGGCAAGAGTTTAATCACAGCTTCTCTCTGCTTTTAGGATAAAAAGTAGGATTTCCTGGAACGGACCACTTCTTATCTTTAGCTTTTTCTGGTATTATCATCACAGTCTGAGCTGTTTGCCATTTGTCTTGCCCTTAACATATATTACACATGATAAGCATGAAAATCCGTATTCCAAAAAAGAAATTATACAACTACTGTTTCCACTGTACAACTTAAGAAAGTCTCATCTTTTATTTCCCTACTTCTATCTCAAAGCAAATTTTTTTTTTTTTTTTTTTTTTTTTTGCCATTTGGTTAAATGTTACTGAAGTTGCATGTCACCTTTGCTTTCTAGTATGTAAAAAGGTGTCATAGAAACTGAGAGCTATTTAAAAAATTCTGATGTGATATGGAGTTTCATAACATTGCATCCCAGTACAAGATCAGATCTTTTTAATCAGCTACTTCCTATGCATACTGTTGTTTGTAACCTCAGGCCAAATTTGCCTTATGTAGCTATTCAGACTCACAACATCTGGAGAAGAGTTGTACAGACCTTTTGGCCACTGCCAGGTTTGTACACTGAAAGCTTATTCTAAGTTGATTAATGTGAGAAGGATATGATGTGTCCAAAACCTCAAACAAATAAAAGTCATCCATGCCCATTAAATTAAGGGATTACAGAAGAAGAAGAAACATTTGTTTCAGGACACGAAGACCAAGCAGCACTGAGAATATGCAGTAAAATATTTAGCACGTGGTCTATTTGCTTTGATGTGCTATGGCTCCATACAAATCTTCTGTCTCAGAAAGCTGTTCTGTCTTATAGCATTCAAGGATATGTAATTCACGAAGATCGACAGAAACGGCTGCCTTTGAAGTCAGCCAAATTCAGCTAAAAAGGCTTTATGATAATGTGGAGGCAAGCTGCCATTTTGAATGTATGAAACCTTCTAATTTTTAACACACAGAATTCAAGCTTATTTCAATACGGAATACATTTTATTAGCTTTCAGTGACTTCAGCTGAACTACATAGGATTTCAGTATGCATAGTTTGATTCCTTCAACACTGTCTCTCACAGCATTCTCCTGGAGAAGCTAGTAGCCCATGGCCTGGACAGATACACCCTCTGCTGGGTAAAGAACTGGCTGAATGGCCAGGCCCAGATTGTGGTGGTGAATGGAGTTAAATCCAGCTAGCAACTGGTCACGAGTGGTGATCCCCAGAGGCTGGTATCAGGGCCCGTCCTGTTTGTTGAGGTCTCTGGATGAGGGCATTGAATGCACCCTCAGTAAGTTTACAGATGACACCAAGTTGGCAGGAAGCATTGATCTGTCTGAGGGCAGGAAGGCCCTAAAGAGAGATTTAGACAGGTGGAAAGCTGGGCTGAGGCCAATGGGGTGAAGTTCAGCAAAACTAAGTGCCAGGTCCTGCACCTGGGCCACAGAAACCTGAGGCAATGCTTCAGGCTCAGGACACAGTGGCTGGAAGACTGCATAAAATAAACAGACCTGGGGGTATTGATCAATGCTTCGCTGAACATGAGCCAGCAGTGTGCCTAGGTGGACATGAAGGCTAATGGCATCCTGTCTTGTATCAGAAATACTGTTGCCAGCAGGAGCAGGGAAGTGATCATGCCTCTGTACTGGTGAGGCTGCACCTCAACTACCGTGTTCGGTTTTAAGCCTCTCATTGCAAGAAAGAGAATGGTGATATATGGACAGTTGAACTGGATCATCTTAGAGGTGTTTTCAAACCTTGGTGATTCTATGATTCTATGGTTTTAAATGTCAGCTACAAATGAAAAAAACTTAGTAAACTACCAATAACAATTGCTACCATTACCTTGAAGATGATGATGTAGCAGAGAACCTCAGAGGTCTTCATAATTTGCATGATTGAATTACATAAAAGGGATGTTAACTGTGCCTTAGCCAGAGGAATATCCCCTTCCAAGAAACACACTTCTCTATGTAACTACAAACTAGCCTTATTGGAATTTTTACAAAGTAAAAGTCTGTAAAGGTTTCACTTAAGTTCTGAAGTAACGTGAACTACCCATGATTTTGGGGGGTTTGGTTTGTTTCTGAAGAGTAGAAAATTTTAAAAAGAGGATATTAAAGGACAAAATACCTCTTCACGAAAGCAGGTCTCCTTATGTAAAGATATTTATAATGTCAAATCTATGTACATGATCAAAATTTTCTAGTTAGTTTAGAAGTCTGCGATCAGGTTTTTAAGAAGAACTGTAACATAACTCTCTTCCATGCCTTCGTTCCATCAACAGTGGAGAAAAATATTATTTCCTCCAAAGTTAACCTGGACTGACAGCTTAGCATCAAAGTCATATCCTCTGCTATGAGACAATGGCCATCTCTTTAGCTTCACAGGGCTTCTCATATTCAATGTTCCAAAGCTAAAATTGCATCCCCAGTTCCTTGCAACCAATGTTTGTTATATTTCTGGAAAACAGTGTAAAAAAAAAAAAAAAAAACCAAACAAACAAAAAACACACACACACAAAACATTTGCTATGCCATTATCAAGTTGTCATAAAATGGCATCACAATGTATAATTAGTAAAGGAGACAAGTCTGTGATACAAGACACCAGGAATTGGCTATTTGTTTCCATCTACCACTACTGTGTTGCTACTATTAACAAGTGCCACTACTGTTTTAACTAACAAAACAAAAACGTGTTTTAATACTGAAGGCATTGCAATTACTGCTGTGAGGACTGAAACAAATGCCAGGAAGCATCTATATAGCCTCCTCTTCAGAGCACTGTCCTCTGTATAGCTCTACGCAGTTAAGTAAAAGTTTAAGTCAACTTTTCCATGCATATTTGATTACTTCCCTTGGACACAGAGCACAGTGAACTACAAAGAACACCAAACTCCTACAAGAAGAGTTCACTGTCAAAATATTATTCATCATTCCTTCTGAGCTGATGATGCACCCATAACCATTGCTGATAATCCAGAAGACAATTATCCTGATGTGTGTCAGCAGCATACAAAAAAGGCAAGATGCACAAATAGTACTTCTGAACACCGAAGCAAGACTTTCTTTCACAATCTCAATTTTACTAAAAGGGCTTCCGGAATAACAAATCTGTCCTACTAAAAGCTTGCTTTTGTCTCAGCATCTCTTTTTTTTTTTTTTTTTTTTTTTCCTGCCAAAGAGCTCAGATTTATTTTCTAGGCAAAAATCACAAAACAGAAATACGTTTAATCATTTGATGGTGAGAAATACTATCTGTTCCCACACAGAAACAAACAAGGCCCTGCAAGGGTTAAAAAAAAAAAAAAAAAAAAAAAGAGAAAGAGCCAGGACCCTATTCTAGACAATTTGGATCCTTCTTCTTTACTACATTTCTAGCTGTGCCAGTTACAACAGATCTTCTAGTTTCTAGCAAAGAGATACATAGTGAACTTCTTTGTGGGGGGGCTATGAAAACACGGACAAACCCTGGCCATTTTCAATGACTTTTCTGTGAATCTCCTCACTGGAGTGCATGTGAATGCCAGCAGCAGCAGTTGCTGCCATAGCAACAGAGTTATTTAGGAAATAATTTTAAGTGAGTATCACAGCATATTCAGTCTCCCATTTAAAAAAAAAAAAAAAAAAAAAAAAAAAAAAAAAATCACACCGCAGAGTTGTCAGGAAGATGGGAAAAGGCAGAAGAAAAAAAATAAGTTTTTATGAGTTTTTATGAGTTTTATAAGTTTTTTTTTTTTTTTTAATTGAAAGATTTACATGTTTCCATCTACTTACCAATACAGAAGAATCTCTGCAAATCAATAGTTTCCTATGAATAGTTTTGAAACTTTTACTGCATTTGAGAGCGGAAAAAATTAACCAACTCAAAGTGCTTCACAGCAATAACACTTCCATCATGCTAAACCACATGGAATACTATTCTCTGAAAAACAGTCTACAAATCAGGTTTTCTTAGTAAATGAAGGAATAAACTGACATGACGATCTGTGGCATTGAACTTAAAATCATAGGCTTCTCTTAGAGAAACGCAGCTTACTTATAAGAATGTTGGATTGTTACGAAAGAGGCTTTTTAGTGACTGCATATACCTAGATCAGTGAAGTAATTTGCTTTGAGATGTTCTACTTTTATCTAATTGACAGTTCCGGGGGGTTCTTTTATAATTTTGTCATTACTGTTTATCCCCTTCAAACCAAATATAGCCACATTCCTATCAGAAAATAGTTGCAGGAAGGATCAGAAAAACCTGCTACTGTAAGTACAAATGTTTCAACAGTGAGCCTTGAGAAATCTTAACAGTTCCTCAAAACCGAGCTCAGTTACAGCATGGCATATTTTTAAATTCTTCTGTATTTGCTATACTATATAAGCTAAATTTCCATATCTATGCCTTCATTGCTCTGATTCCATCATCTGTACTTTTACATGGATAACCAACGACGTATCTTCCTATACACATTTATGGCAGCTACATCCATGCGAATCAGTAGACTCATTTGCCCGCTTAGCACTAAAAATATTATATAAACATATTCATTTTTTTTCAAAGCGTAAATGTTTGCAGTAATGACAACCTAAGCGCCCTCCTCAAACCCACTATTACATCACTCAGTCTTCTATATTTGTTTTTAAAAGTAATATTTGCATATGTACACAACTCCAAAAACAGCTGTTAACAGTGTTTGCTCACCTGCTGCAGGGCTGGTGTAAACTAATACCACTAAAAAATATTCTGCTATAATATTCTCTACAATATTCTCCTAGGTTAGCTAGAAATGCAACAAAAGAGCTAGTCACATTTCTCATCTTTCCATCTACACAACTTCCAAAAGCTGGTACAAATGAAGTGTACAAGCTCATTCCAAAAAGACAAAAGTATTTTTAATGACAACCTCTATTATTTTAAATACCACAGAGAGCCACTTAAACACTAACAGCTATCTTTATCAGTTCCATCATACAAACAAAAAAGACTGAATGTACGTCATATTCTGAAATGATGTATACATTATATACCTTTGTTTCTGACTGCTTTTCCTTATATCTGGATAAGTTACTATGCTCTCAGCTTGTAAAAAAAAAAAAAAAAAAAGTCAGCCTACAATGAATAAGTATCACTGTATATTATAATCTATCAAAATTTCCCCTACCCTAGAGTGGACAGCTGATACACAATATAGATATCACAGTGTGTAACAGCACTCTGAGACGTTCTGTTCACGCCGAGTAGCACACGAGAAGGTTTCCTATTAATACCTATTCCTGTCGCTATTTGTGCCTGACAGTTACAAGCATCACAAAGCCCTTTTCCTTTTTCTAAACATAGTTTTACTAAAAGCTGAAGTGCAATTCTTTAGATGATGTCTTATTAAACATCACTAAAACTCTAGGTAAACATACTAGAAACTTCTAGCACTGGTGAGCATTTCAAAGTGGAACCAAACATCTTCGCTCTTTGGTTTTCAAGACACAAACTTAATGGAGATTCCGCTATCTCTACAACTCTGCTACTATCTGCCAAATGATATTATTCTTCCTAAAATATGCATTCAGGATAAGTTAAAGTTAACTTCTGCTGGCCTAAAACACTTTCTTATAAATCTCTGCCCTAAATTAAAATTAAAAATAAATAACACAATACTGTCCCATCTATTTTTTTTTATTCCTATGCAAAACATATCATCCACATTATGTAATATACCACTATCAAAGATGAAGAGGTTGGGTTTTTTTTCTACACATCATAAGGTGTCATTACTTTCTGAGACATTTAACCTAAATTCCATAGAACTTAGTTTGTAGTTACAGCAGGTTAGCTCACTTTGGCTTGCCAACATTGTTCTGTTTGGAATACGCAAGAAGTGAGAGAAAAGAAAATTAAAGAAAGGAAATAGAATCATAGAATCATAGAATCACCAAGGTTGGAAAAGACCTTCAAGATCATCCAGTCCAACCGTTCACCTATTCCCAGTAGCTCCCACTAAACCATGTCCCTCAACACAACATCCAGCCTTTCCTTGAACACCCCCAGGGTCGGTGACTCCACCACCTCCCTGGGCAGTCCATTCCAGTGCCTGACCACAATTTCTGAAAAGTAATACTTCCTCATGTCCAGCCTGAATCTCTCCTGCCGTAGCTTGAAGCCATTCCCCCTGGTCCTATCACTAATGACACGAGAGAAGAGGCCGACCCCCAGCTCACTACAACCTCCCTTCAGGAAGTTATAGAGAGCAATGAGGTCTCCCCTGAGCCTCCTCTTCTCCAGGCTGAACATTCCCAGCTCCTTCAGCCTCTCCTCATATGGCCTGTGTTCCAGACCCCTCACCAGCTTCGTTGCCCTTCTTTGAACACGTTCCAGGGCCTCAACATCTTTCTTGCAGTGAGGGGCCCAAAACTGGACACAGTACTCGAGGTGCGGCCTCACGAGTGCTGAATATAGGGGAACAATCACCTCTCTGCTCCTGCTTGCAACACTGTTTCTGATGCAAGCCAGGATGCCATTGGCCTTCTTGGCCACCTGGGCACACCGTCGGCTCATGTTCAGCCGAGCATCAATCAATACCCCCAGGTCCATTTCCTCTACGCAGTCCTCCAGCCACACCGCCCCAAGCCTGTAGCGTCGCCTGGGGTTGTTGTGGCCGAAGTGCAGGACCCGGCATTTGGCCTTGTTGAAACTCATCCCATTGGCTCCAGCCCAGCTCTCCAGCCTGTCCAGATCCCTCTGTAGGGCCTCGCTACCCTCAGGCAGATCCACACTTCCAGCCATGCTTTCTACAAGCAAGCACACATTTCAAATGAGTTTGCCTCAGTCATATTTGTATACCTTTCCTGTTTCAGATGTCTCTAGAAAGTAACCTAGCTTTGCTATCAAAAAACAGATGCAGAAATTTCCTCTCAAGTTCCACCAATTAGAGGTTTGTTTACATTATATTACTACACTACAGAAGAATACTTCTAGATGTGACAGAAAAAAAAAAAAAAAAAAGTCAAACCTCACATCATTTAATAGTACAATTCAAGGTTTAGTCACAGTCCCAATTCTAGTAAGTAGATTGCTGATTCGCTGTATGTCTGGTTAGAAATTCTGGTTAGAGCTCTGATTCAACACTCAATGTCCCTTCAATCACTGCCAATTTTCCATATGAACTTCTGGCAAAGAATTAGTGTTAAGGAATATGGTTTATTATAACTACAGCTCAAATCTCCACTTTATCTGTCTACAAGCACTGTAAACAAACCTGAACTAAAGCATCACAGTTTTATATTTCTAGGTTAACCCAATAGCAAAATCAGAATATTCCCTACAGAGCATTACCACATATCATTAGAGAACAGCCTGCCCAGTATAGATGGGACAAACAGAACTGCTGAGAAAGGCAAAAGCAACTACAGAGTAGGTGAAAACACTTGAAAAGGAGGCATCAGAGCAATCAAAACAAACTGTTCTGTATGTGTGTTTTTGTTTTGCTTTTTAAAAAGATGACAACAGTTAACATTTTTTGATTAAAGACCAATTTTAACTGTAGAATATATCCAGACATTAACTGCATAGCAAGGCTATCACTTACACTCTGTTTAATTTTTATTTTTTTTTTAATATACAATTATGATATTTCTGGAAAAGAGAAAAGGGAGATTATGAAGATGTAGGTCACAATGATCAGAGACAAGTGCACAACCATCTCATTAATTAAAGTTGACCTTAAAGTTGATCTCCAGCTTTCAAAACAACAGTCCAACACAGACTGGTATCTCTTGGTCCTCTCAAGTGTCCTATTTAAGGAATTACAACCTCAGACAGGTAAAAGCAAGGACTGTCGGAAAATATTATTTTCTGTTTAAATCAAAAAAAAGAAAGGGTGGTGGGAGGGGTGAAAGAAGAAAGATATAATAGCAAAGCAGCAAAGCCAATTCATTCTGAAACAAGAGGAATCTCCATCTTGGGTCATAAAACTTCACAGATGAGTGCTTTTGTTCGACTGCTTTAATAGGAAGCTCCAACAGACCACTATGGCAGACTTACGTTATGCATAACACAGTAGAACAGAATCTCCTCTAACTAATTCTGTAGCAATCTTAAGTCTTCTAGCTGGATTTGAGAGAAGAAAAAAAAAAAAAAAAAAAAAACCTCCTGCACACTTTCTTCACAATTCCCTTCCACCCTCCCTCCACCCCCCCTCCCCCCCCCCAAAAAAAGCCTTAATCTTTCTACATAAATCAGCACTGGTATGAGAAACCTCTTTGGGAAAGATGGACAACATTTTTCTTTAATATTTTCATTAACTAACATAACATAAACACTCATAACTAGGATTAGTTAAAGCACTGGTGTAAAGGCATCCACGTTTAAGTCTAAGAGAGCTTTCACTGATTTCATTAAACAGAGTAACCTCATACCCAAAGAGCATGGTGCTTTCTAGCTAAACATAAGGGTTTCAACAGCGCCTTGCCAATATAGCTGTCATAATATGAGCAGAGATAACAGAGATAACTCCAGTTACCTAGATCAGTTAATCCATGTGCCACTGTGAATGTGCATTTAGAGAAGAAATTGTTCAGGAGTATTTAGGTCACAAATCCTTTCCATCACTGGCATCTGGTATTAGAATTGTGGGCATCTGCCATTTAATGTTTGTTCTAAAAGTAGAAACAGTTTATCCTTGATAAGCATATGACTTGGCTAAGAGATATTTCAGATTTTTTTATTAATAGAATCTGGTTATGCTCTGGTTTTTTTAGATTTAATACTCCCATCTATAACTACATTCATTCAAACCATTTGTTTCTATCTTGCCAGCTAGTAAGAGTTCTTAACTTGGAAAACCGAAAATACCTTCAAAGCGAAGGTACAATGGCAACAGAACTGCGAGAGCAAAAATTTTAGGACATACAAAGCTTAGACTTAAACCATCTGCTTTGGCTGTTCTGAAAGCAATAGCCCTTCTACTTTATAAGAGGAAGGCACAGTTGGTGGTGCCACACAGCTTCCCTAAGTAGAGCACTGACTAAGAAATGACCAGTATATCTTGGAGCTGCCTTCCACAGATGGATCCCTGTAGCAATGCTGGAAGTAAACCTATCAGAAGTACTCTGAGCATAACAGCCTCATGCTACTTTCCACAAGGAAAATGGTATAACCAAAAGTTTCTGAGCGTATGAAACATCTATCATTAATTTTCACAAAGATTCTTTTACCAGTGTAAAATAATAGGGGAATAAGCTAGACAAGATTTGTCAGAGTTTTATTGCGAAGTTCCAAATGTGCCAAAAACATAAACTATCTAGATAATCTGCATGCCTTGTATCAGCACGCTTTAAAGTATATTCTACTGGATGTAGTATCAGAAACAGTTCCGCCAGCTGGAACACAGATGAATTAGCTTTAGAAACCAAAGAAAATAATGAGATGTTTTGCAAGAGAATATTAACTAATCAAACAGACAATAAATTAATGTTCCCCTTCCTTAAAAGATTATAGATTTCAGAACAATTAACTACAAAGTAGGTTTCTTTTATATGCAGCTGGCCACAGTTTTTTTTTTTCCTATTATCTCCACACATTTTGGATACTGCTTATATTTGGTGAGAGAATGCAAGAGCAATTTGGAACAGCTTTCCATCAGCTTAATTTTTTTTATTTTTTTTTTTTTATTATTTTTTTTTTTTTTTAAAAACAAGGAAGCTCTACACTAAGCAGTCATCGTTGTGACAGTGGACAGCCAATTACTTTGGAGCTCCGAGTCTGATAGACTCTCACTCTGGAATGGAGAGGAAAAAGTAAAAGCAGCAACTATTCACCTTCCACTCGTTTATGCAGATGTAACTATAGTGGTTCAAAATGAACTGGTTGGAACTTCTCACTATGCAGATGACTTTTTTTTTTTTTTTATTAAAAAACAGCAGTCTTACAAGGCACAGATGCTTAACCAACCATTTCATCCACTCTCACAAATAACTGGAAAAGGGAAAGCTGTTAACCAGAACCGGTTTCAGATTAGGCAATGTTAAACAGGAAAAGAAAGAGTAATTTAAAGTTGTATTAATAGGAGCATGTATTTGAAACTAACGTTATAATTCACAATTATGTGAAAACGCACACACGAACTCTTTGGTAATAACTGAAATTATCAGGCTTTTAAAGTTAGATCTACATTTAGACTG
Organism: Lagopus muta; assembly: GCF_023343835.1. NCBI lineage: Eukaryota > Metazoa > Chordata > Aves > Galliformes > Phasianidae > Lagopus > Lagopus muta. The sequence continues at coordinate 74,450,495 of NC_064434.1, forward strand.
ATTTGAAGAGGAATATAGAGTAAGTAGGTATAGAAAACAAAGGGATCCAAATAAGCCTTTCAGATTAATCATCTTAATATTGCAAAATTGTTATCTGCTTTTCCTTCAGCTTTTCATGGTTGATATTTTAAGTGGAAATATTTTCATGTACGTAGTATGTTTTCCATTTCAAATATATAGTAATTTACAGTGTATTAAGACAGTAGAACAGTGAATACATTTCTTCCATTTAACTGCTGAGGATCTAAGACAGAGAGACTGATAGATTTCCCAAGCTTAAACAGAAAGACCTTGTAAAACAAGCAATTATCCCAAAATATTTCACAGTCCAAACTACAAATATACCTTTCTACTTTGCATTACAAAGATTTTCCCTAGAGGATCTTGCCAAAAATGAAATGAGTGTTATAAAATTAGTATTAGCATACCCATTTTTCTATAAGAGTTAAATTCATTAATTTAATTTCATTCATCGCAAGTCAAAATTATCGCACATGCCTCCAAAAAGAATTTTTTCACATTGATTGAATAAAGAAATGTCCTCTTATGCTGAAGCATCCAAATGTTGAAATACTGTGAAAAAAATCAATTGTAAACTTTCATATATTAAAAAGAACTCAGATTTTAAACAAGAGTCAACGTTAACCAGATATTTCAAAGAACCTCACATAAATGTTCAGACCTCTTCTCTTGCTATTCCATTTCTACAACCCTTATCTCTTCTGTGATTCTTCTGCGATTCTCCCTTGAAGCTCACAAAAAAAAAGGAAGAAATCCAGAAGACCAGTTTTAGTGTCAGGAATAATAATTTTCAGCTGGAGACTAGATGATCTCCAGAGTTTGGGGTTTTTTTGTTTGTTTGTTGTGGTTTTTTTTTCCCCCCAAACATTCCCATGATGGTACAATTACAAGCAGGAATGCTGAAATGCAGTCTGTCACTTGCAGAAAATAGGAAACATCAATTCAAATGTTTTGGAAATCTCATGACCCATTAGGCACAACTAAGATGCTCACTTAAAGCTTTGGTTTCTATCTAGTTGTTTTATCGCTTTTCAGAAATAGATCATTGAACTTCCCAGTGAAGATCAGTAAAAGTACCTTCAGCCACCAGAAAATGATATCATGGAGCACCAGCAGCAATACTACTGAAAGCCGTACAGCCTTCCCTTACCCAGAAAGTGTAGGTTACCTATTTCATAAGGCTGTACTGAATAAAGTCTCACTGGCTTCACTGTTTCTAGTGCATCTTTCATTTCTCCCCTTCAAAATATGTCTTTAAGGAGATTTCAACAGCAAAACAATACAGGTGGAGGAGGCTATTTAAATTTTTAGCATCATCCACCCCCATATGAGGCCAGAAGGAGCAGGGAGGTGATCATCCCCCTCTACTCAGCACTGGTGAGGCTGCACCTCGAGTACTGTGTTCAATTTTGGGCCCCTCACTACAAGAAAGATGTTGAGGTCCTGGAGCGTGTCCAGAGAAGGGCAATGAAACTGGTGAGAGGTCTGGAGCACAAGACTTATGAGGAGCAGCCGAGGGAGCTGGGATTATTCATTCTGGAGAAGAGGAGGCTCAGGGGAGACCTCATGGCACTCTACAACTTCCTGAAGGGAGGCTTTGGTGAAGAGGGATTTGGCCTCTTCTCCTAGGCAACAAGCAGGACATGGGGAAATGGCCACAAGTTGTATCAGAGGAGGTTTAGATTAGACATAAGGAAGAAGTATTTCTCTCAGAGAGTGGGCAGGCACTGTAAGGAAGAAGTATTTCTCTCAGAGAGTGGGCAGGCACTGGAATGGCTGCCCAGGGAGATGGTGGAGTTGCCATCCCTGGCAGTGTTCAAGAGGCATCTGGACGACGTGCTGTGTGATGTGGTTTAGTAGCTTGTGGTGGCAATGGTGATGAGGACATGATTGGACTAGATGATCTTATAGGTCATTTCCAACCTTGTGATTCTATGATTCTATGAGTGTGTCGATATCAAACAGCATATTTCTACTGTTTTGGTTACAATCAGCCATCTTCACACCTTATTCCTTATTCACAGTATTCCTATCAAGTCACTTTGTGTCTTCAGCCACTTTCATATTTCAGGAAGGTTATCTGTTCTCCAGTTCTGCATACGCATGCAAAGCTTTGCATCAGGAGTGAACACTTTCTATTTCAAAGAGGACTGGAATATATTACTATTTACAAGTTGACTTAGAATAACTCTACTCAAATATTGAGAAATTCAGACGTAAGACTTCTTTACTGAACAGATCTGTTTGGAGTATGGCAAGATAGAGTAAGATTTTTAAAAAACAGGAAAACAAAGCACAGGGAAGGATTAGGCGAGAACAAGAATATTATGCTTTACAGAAAGGCACAAGATACCAAAACTCTTGGCCTTAGGTTTTAGAAAAAGATGAATAGAGATAAAAATTATGTAACTATCCAGAAAATTAGCAATAGCTTAAACTTTTCCAGTAGTATCACAGAAATTGGAGTTCCATGTTATCTTTAGGCCTGCAAACTAAACCATTTAATTAAAAAGCATTTTACTGTCTTCTTGCACATGGGCACAATGCAGGCAGGTTGGCTGAAGCACTAATTCCAAGTTTTCAATACCATCAGCCCTTCAGCAGTGTACCTCCGATCCAACACAGATACCAAATTCTTTCAATTTTCACAGCATTTTAGCTGCTTTTGAGAAGCTCATTCAGCTTTGTCATATAGAATTATGTCTGTATAACTGACAAAGGTGTAAAGCAGTTTGACAAGTTACTACAAAACAGAAAACCAGAATTCTGAAGGAATGATAAGTGGGAAACACTACAGATGAGGTTGCACAACATTGCAAGAAAAGGAGAGCTATGATACAGCAAACCAAAGGCTGAGGGTAGCTCCTACATAAACCCTTTGAAAATTGAATGTTAAGGTAAGACATCATAGAGAACAACTTTAATTTCAGAAGGGCCTGGATTTTTCATCTCCACTTGACATTCCATAAGACTACATGTGAAGAGACCACAAGCCTAGGAAAGCTAGTCATCTCCCAAAATCCAAAAGCAATACACAAAAAGAATTATTCCCACAATCATTTGCTGTTTAAAAAAATAACAACATAGCCAGAGATGTTTTCAGAAACAGACAATGTAAACTGCTTATTCGTTTACTGTCACTTCAAACATCAAGTTCATCTCTTCAAACACATCCCTTTACCTGCAGCTAGATTTTAATTGTGCAATCACAAACTCTTGTAAAACTCAATGATAAAACTACCATCTGAATAATCTTCCTGCTGTGTGCTCAAATGGCTTGAAAAGTACTCTGTGTCCTTGGAATAAATTGACTCAAATAGAAGAGTAGAAGATACCAGATAAACAGAGAGATCGATAGAGTAATGTGCAGGTAAGCAGTTGAGCCAATAGATACTTATCAGTGGCAAAGCAAGTAGTTTATATATTAAAACAGTCTAAGATCATTATACTGATAAATTAGAATGGCATTAACCACCAAGTATTCCTGAAAGAAAGTCATCAAATGGCAAATGCTACTACATGCAAAGTAGCATTAATGAAAATCACTAACAACAAAATTGGTTTTATATCCAATAAGAAAAAAGCAAAATTCTTTTCAAAAGTCTATTTGAAAACTAAATAATTGATTTAGAATTACATTTTTTAGCTTACAAAACACAGACAATTAATAGATAGAAAAAAAATTGATTATAGAGCTAGGCAGGTGCATGAAGAACTCTCCTGAGTAAAAATAAAAACAATAGTATTATTTCTTAAAATCTTTTCAGCAAATTTCATGAGCAGCTTATTTTTTTCTTAGACAATACAAAACATCTGCTGCTGATGCACTCAGTTTCACCATTGCCTTGAACACTAAAATTATTTTAGAAGGAAACTATTTAAGCTCAAATACACACTTTCAGTTGTTTTACCCACTAGAAAACCTTTCCATGTATTTGTCTCCTTGGAATAATGCTGTGAAATGCAAGAGGTATCATGCCAAAAGTCATGCCACCCAGCACTGCAAATTGCATCCACTAGCTGCTGTATCAAAGACAAATTACATACAATTTGCCTTCCTTGAACTACAGAAAGGTTCTGAAAATACGTAGCCAAGTATCTTACTAACTAATGGATGTGCTGTTTTTGCATCCTAAATACTCTGCAACACTGAAGTTTTTCTTCCACTAAGACTCAGGGAACCAGCCTTGTTGCTAGTTGCTTCAGATGACCTGCACTGACCAAAAGAAAGGTCAATCTTATCAAACTTCAGATAGCCATGACTACGCAGTCAGGAAAACTACTACTGTAGTTCAGCATACAGTCAAAATGTAAAGTGCCAAAAACTTTCTAGCAGTTCTAAGACTTGACCATTGTACTAAGATCTTGTGCTTCTGACCATCCATTTAAAACTGTTTTCACTTTTTATTCTGCAACTGAAATACTGCTGTGTAGATTTCTTTAAAGCATACATTAGTCTATGAGCTTACACTGACCCCTTTTTTTGCAGAATTACAGAAATGCTTGTTCAGACAAGTATCAATGGGTAGTATGTACTATATTTCAAGGCTTATAGTAACCAAAAATTCAAATGGCGATTGAAAAATGGTTGTACAGTCACATGATAGATATGCTCTTGTGAATACAATTTTGAAACTTAAGCACCTCACAAACACAACTGTCAAGATTTTTATGACAACTGCAAGTAACATTATTAACAAGTTTGTGTATTTAATCCCTCAAATCTGCAATGCAAAAGCCAAAGATTTTTTAGTAATATACATAGGTAACTCCAGAAGTAATGCTTCATACATATTTTCATGGAAACTACAACAGACAAGAGTACAATAACAGTATTTGATAGAACAAATTCTCAGCTACAAAATATTTTCAGCACAGTCACCACCATTAGCAGATTTGCATGGATAAGCTGATAGCTCTCCATTTAGTAGCGTGACACAGCCATCCAAAACATGGCTTATCTTTCTCACTGCTGCCACTGCTGAAACACAGCACCCATTGACCCACTGTGCTCACTTCCACTCTTTGATCTCCAGAAATGTTCAGCATGCACTGATGAGCATCAGTGGGTGCCATTTCTTCTGCATGGAGGAATCCAGTGTCACACATTTGTTCCTTATGGACTACCATATAAGACACCATTGAGTCATACTCTTCTCTGCTGCCATCCATCACATAGCAACAAAAGGAATAGACTATTGATGGGAAGATTCAGCCTCTACTGCCATACCACCGTTATCCACCTCTGACACCACAGACCAACATAATAAAATAGGAGGTATTACTTTTGGAGCAGTCCTCGTAACTCCCTAAACATGTTTTTCCCCAGTGAGGTCATTCAACAGAATAAAATATAATTGTCTTAACTTGAAAAATAAAGTTCTTAAACAATCTAGCTTGCAGATGTAAATGCATCAATTCTTCCACTAGATTGGTGCTTGCAAAAAAATCAGGAAATTTTTTGGAAGATATTTGTATTGATGAGCATCGCAGTTGAGTACATACTTAAAATCAAGAATGAACAGCTTAGTTTTCAATCATACATGTTCTTCCTTATAATAAAAAAATAGAAATTAAACAAACTGAAGCAAAACTTCATGTAATACTGCAACTGAATTCTGCAACTGGAAAAGCAATTCTAAGTGAAAGACAATATCTTCCCTTAGGGAAGTATGTCTGAAGCTAGTAATGAAATAATATATACAACATTTTCCTTAACTTTATGTTTACTAAAAAAAAAAAATCTCTTTTCCTTCAGAAAGATTCCAAAACAGACAGAATTCAGAACCCGCAAATTCCATTTTAAGAATGATGAATGGAAATAGATCTGAGACATTAATACATCACTTTCAAGCTTTAAGATCAAGCAATACTCTGCAGAAAAAAAAATCAATTTGTCAGACCAGAAGATGAAATGCATTTCCTCTTGCATTCCTAGTGAAGCACAGACTATCAAAGACTCTTTTCATCTGAACTGCAAAGTCTGGTGAGCAGTGCAAAATAGCAAATTGAAGAAAAAAAAAAAAAAAAGTTAAAACCAAAAAAGGCCCTTGTAAATTATTATTACAATAAGCTAGAAGAAGTCTTTCTATTTAGATTTTAGAATTCTATTTAGAATTTAGAATTGCTATTACATAAAAGTAGCATAGAGAAGCAACAGTTTGAAGTGGATCACAATTCTTAGACTATGGAAGATTTACAAGACAAATTGTGTGGCTTTCCAGGTATTTCAGAAAAGGCAAAAATCAGAAGCTTAAATAATGTCCTTCATATCTACAACCAGACTAGTTTTCTTTTTGCTATATTATAAAGTAATGCACTATCCAAATTCCTGTAACTAATACCTGTTAACTGCAAATAATTAGCAAAACATCGTATCTATAAGTAAACAGATCTCTTAATTCAGATGTCCAACTGTACTGTGTGTATGATTTGGTTCCTTGCTCTAGGGTTTAGGCTAAAATTTCAATACAATAAAATTAAGCTTTTTATAAAGTTTCTGTACTGAGCTGAATCAGTGGAAAATGAACTAAAATGCAAAAAAAAATGAATGTATAATAGCTCATTAAAAGTTTTGTGATTGAAGAAGGAACAGCTTGATTGGATGTCAATTGTAATTTGTCATATGCCTACCTCAGACACAACCAGAAACAATATAAACTCAACACATCATCACGCTTAAAATAATCCTACCTTGGATGCTACCAGAAATAGCACAAAATCCAACATAACATCAGACTCAAAATCCTGAACTGTCTACAATTACGACTCAGCCTCATGAGCATCCAACAAGACTAACAACTTGAAGTGATATTGATCTTAATGTTATTTATAACTGAAAAAAGACATCATCTGAGGTGATGCTTTTGGCAAATAAATTGGTTTATAAGTGACATATTAAGGTGCTTTTAATCTTACTTAATAAAAGTTTATGAGAAGTGAAAAAGAAGCTAGACAATACTACGAAGTGGAGAAAATATTTGAAATCATTAGCAAAGCTATCATTCCAGAGCTACAGTCTTATGAGAAGAAGAGGTAAATGAATAGAAACTACCAAAAAGAAATTGCAATATCTGTTGCAGAGGTAAACACGGAACACGTGGGACTTGCTAGATCAGAAGCAGTACTTGCAAAAAAATTTGAATACATTTTAATGTCTTCAAGTAAACATTACACAGCTATCACAAAATGATCTGACAGAATAATGATTATGAAATGCCCAAACCTGCTGATGCATTTCTATGGACAAGATGCACTTTTGATAGTATAATCTTATTTCTAGGGGGAATCCCACCTGAAACACACTTCTATGTTTTTTATGCAGATAGGTGTATGGTATTGTAGTAAAAGAAAGGACCACACTGAAAGCATGGATTGATTTAAGCTAGATGGATAAACTTAGTCATAACTCAAACGGCTGCAAACATGGATACACATGCACACGCACCTTGGGGAAACAAATATTGCTGGCTGTGACACAGATGTCAATTAAACTTAGTGCAAAAAAAAAAAACATTACAAATAGCCCACTGTTTTGCATATCTACTCCTGTTTCACAGGAATGCAGTGCATAGAACAGCATAGGTTCATTCAGATCTTCACTAGTCATATTATTCGTATGGATAGCACATGTTTAAAGATTAAAAAGCAGGACTTTATACTTTAGCATAGTGAATGCTTCAACATTAAGATATACTGCTGAGAGGTACAATTACAGTAAAGGTTATCAAAAAAATGAAGCTCGGTGAAGACAGTGTGAATGAATGCCTCTTTATGTATACTCGCTTTGATTCTTGCTCAGCACCCTGATTATCTTTAAACTGCTGGAAAGCAAACTCCTTCAAACATGGCTCCCACACACCACTTCAGATACAGATATCCTCTCTGTGCTTTTAGAATTTCACATTATTTCAAGCTCAGCATTCATTGGCATTACAGAAATGAGGTTAGGCTACAGTGATAAGAAAACAGAAAATGCCACATCATCAATAAAGGCCAGTACTTCCAATATTCTTTTTTCAGTGCATGAGTTTTCCTAGACAATTTACAAGAAATTGAAATGAAAATAACCAAATTATTGGAAAAACTACTATAGATGCCATCTGGTATTCACAGATGGGCCTGTACTGCAGGTCATGTACATTCCTTCTCCATCCCCCCCCCCCCCCCCCCCCCCCCTTCGTCATCACCGAGAGGAGAACTCAAAACAGGTAAAGGAACAGATAAGATGACTTCAGGAAGAATATCACCAGCACACCATGTGAAGATTTAGCCACTGTATCTCTGCTCAACACTCCACTGAAAGTCAAAGACCTCCATGCCAGAAAAACTTCACCCAAAAAGGACACAGAATCCCTTTACTGGATTAGTCCCGCAGCACTGGAACAGGCTCCCCAGAGAGGTAGTTGAGTCACCATCCCTGAATGTGTTTAAAAAACGTTTGGATGTGGTGCTCAGGGACATGATTAGCAAAGGGTTGTTCGAGTTAAGGTAGTATGTGGTTGGACTCAATGATCTTTAAGGTCTTTTCCAACCTGAGTGATTCTATGATTCTGGCATGCTGGCCAGTCCTCAGCAGTCATGCAAGTCTGTTTAATAATACAGAACTTTTTAAATCAGAAAGTCAAAGGTTAGAACTGTAATGAATCACATAATCACAGCGAATTCTAAAAATGTAACTGGAAAAACAATTATGAGGGAAAAAAAGGCAATATTCATTGCAGTGATACTGCCATCACCATACTACCCGCTGTCCAAAAACATAATTAGCTTTATCTTCAGCGTCCCTTTAAAGTTTAGTTTAATTCTCTATAAATTACAAATGGAAAACAGAGGAACAAAATTGCTACCATTTTGTCAAATGGGAAATCAGAACAATGAATCATATCCATGTTCTCGGTGCCTTATTTTCTAAATGCAGTATTTGACTTTAGACAAGCTTCTTTGCTCTGTGTTCTTGTGATAGTACAATTCACCAGCCATGAGGAATCTACAGTTTTTGCAGTACTGTACAAATGAAGAGTTTTTGTAGTTCCAATTTTCTTTCTCAAAAATGTAGGTAAGGGTTGTTTACTTTTAAGATACACACTGATTCATCCATTTAAGTAATATCTATATATTTCCAAAACAGCTAAGCGCAAAGGGCCTATAAGGTTTTTTGCTTCCTTGATATGGATTTTTTTTTTTTTTTCCCAAAACCCTTCAGCTGCACAACACAGATAACCTTATTTCTCCCATGCTCAGTCTCCCTCTGCAAGACCACACTGAATCTTAAATAAAAGGCAATAGGCTGGGATCTGACAGATTAGAAGTGTGATACAACAGACCATTCATCACAAATCATCCTAGCATTAGCAAAAAGTATGACTACTAATGCATTTCAGTGCAGTATTCTATTGGCCACTGCTTTTCTACTATATTCTAATGCAAACTACATCCTCGAGGCATCATTCATATCTCCATTCATGAAAAAGGAGTTACGCTGGCTATTGACTAACGTCTCATTTATTCTCACTTGTCAGAAGTCATTCACTGCTTTAATAGTGATATTTACTTTGAAGGGAAACTGGAAAATACAAACAAAACATAAGATTTCATTTAGATCACTCTATAGTATTGCCGACTTTGGTGAAAAAAACCTACTTTTCACACTTCTAGCGTGCTACCATCAGGACACTAGTGAATAAGAACTTCTATAGCATTTTGCTTGCACAGAAACAACTTTGGTAATTTTCAAGAGCATTAATAACCTGAGTGAGGACAGCATTTATTCTGCACTTGGACACACACAGAGTAAAATCCTGTGTCTACATCTACCATGTAAAAAGAAGAAAAAGAAATCACTGCTTAAATTAATTTAAAAAAAAAAAATCAGGAAGGAAACATTTTCCCCCTCAACTGCGTCTAACAGACGCTTCCATCTTGAGAAAGATTGTCAGAAGGATAGCTAAAAACACATTCATGCTGATTGCTTCTGCTAACACTCTTAAGTATAACTGACTAATAAATAAGCATGTAAGTATTCTATCTACTCAACATAGCTTGCAAAAAGAATAGGACTAAAATATTTAGACATAGCCAACAATATGGCTAAACCATCAACAGATGCTAAGATATTCATGTCAAATTTGAATACTCATCTAAAATCCATTTACCATGTCTTACGATGGATTAAATAAGCTCAAAAAGTGAGATAATGGAGAAATGTGAGACTGTACAGAAATCAGTTTCTTCTTGCTAAGGCCTACCAGAACAACCAAAACCACAAACATCTAGGAACAAATCATGTGAATGATTGAATTTGTAACAAGCTCCACTTGGTGATCCTGACACATTATTCTGAAGAAGAGGCAAAGACCATTCCACGCTCTGAGGAAAGAAATAGACGAAAGTTACCTGGTCTCAGCCTCTACTGAGTAGTCTCCCCAAATCTCTTAGCCATCTTCCTTTTACACTTAAGAGTGCAGAATTTAATGCACAGAAATTATATTTTCAGCTTGCTAGCAGAAAACTAAATCCCAACAGTCTCTTATGTTTAATAAGTGCAGGTAATAAGCTCCAGTTCTTAGGTTGGTTGATGAACTCATGATTATAGTAAAGGCTTTCCACCCTAGTAACTGCAGAAAGAATGAACTGATCTAGTTTATCTTTGGTGCTTTTAGCAGTTTCACCAGGACATCAACACCAACACCTACCATGGAAGACATAGTTTATGAGCCAGTACTCCATTCTTCCTCAACAGAAACCCTGCCAGAACTACAGTGCAATGTTTGTTCACTACCCAGGGGGAAGAGCACCACCTAGTGAAGCTCCAGCATTATTTCCAAAAACACCTGCAGATTCTTGCTGGCCTCACTCAACCCTGGTATGGCTCATGAACACTCTGCAAGTGACAAAATGATGAAATGCTAAATATTTTCCCTTCAATGCTTCACTTGCCGATTTTCTTTTTCCTTGAACTTACTCCAAGTCTTTTAACACTTCTGAGAGAAACCAAGCATCATAAAATCATCTAGCTCAAGAAACACAGGACTCAAAAAAGCATTTCAGTTCAAAGTCAAAGCGTGAAAAGTAGTTCCTCAATATATTTAAATAAATAAATGGAAGACCAATCAAAGGAACTTAAAAATGCATACATGATCCTGTGTAACATCCTTCCAGTGTAAACTGAAATCTCAGCATCCATGGTTGTCTTTGCAAGTTGGAAAGACAGAACCAATCTAGACTTACAAGTTCATAGCTGTAGGACACCTTATTTTCCATAGCTTAAAATGACAGCTCCTAAACACCAGAATACAGAACTAGAAAGGACTCCAACTCCAACATACTGGAATCAAAGCTATCCCTTAATTTCTAGAGAGCAAAAACAATTAAATAAAAAAAAAAAAATACATAAAACAAAAGAATCCCAGAGACAATACAGCTGGTTATGGCCTTCCTGATCAACTGTGCTCCCGAGTTTCTGTCAAAAAGGTTCATGTGATGACAGCTACAGATCCATCAAATCAGATAAATACAAAAATACAAATGAAATTATAGTAATAGATCATCTGCACACTTTTTATCTGGATATACATCTGAATGAGACACAAACAACAAACATTACCTGAAGGAGAACAACAGTGTATTTAGTATTATCTGAATATGCACTTAAAGATCCAAATTTAATTTTAACATTAGTGGAATTGCTGGTAAAGAGAAAGTAAGATCAGAACTATTTTTGTTCACAATGAATGTAACAAAGTAGTTCAGGTCGCAAGAACAGTTCAGCAATAGAATAATTGCTCAAAAATTGGAAATTCCAGTATTTAAAGAGGACCTACAAGAAAGATGCGAAGAGACCCTACCAAGGAGTGTATTAACTGATCAAAGATTAAATCTTTGAAAGTAAAAAATGTAGATGTAGATTATGTATTAGGAAGAAAAGCATTTCTCCTCTTTCTTAGGACACCAAACAAATGTTTTAGCCTCATGAGCATTAATAATATGGTTCTTCCCTTCTGATGGACACTGTTTGGTACTTTTAACCTCAGGAACCAGAACCTTATTTCTCCCCCCTCCCCCCAGCTTGATTCAGTTAGCACAAGAGACACAATTTGTTACTAAAAAATTACACGAAAAGTTACTAAAAAACTTTACCTCTTAGCAACTTGAATGAGATTTGTGGTTGCTTAGTAACTATGAAAAAAATGGAGACATTTGAAATCTAGTAATACTGTGAGCAGCTGGGTAGAACTCTTGTTCTATATAGCTAAAAGTAGAATTCCTATGATAATAGTACTTTAGTATCTAATTTGTACTTTGATAAATTTAGGGTACTCTGTAGAAAATGAACAGTTAAACTTCACAGAATAGCATCAAGTTTAATTATAGTATAGATTATCTATATTACAGATGACACAGCTTTTATTTTAATAAACTACTCTACCCATAGAGAAATCTCAGTGTGGCCCTCTATGACAGCATTAATTCATACATTAAGTTCTACACTCACTACTAAGAAGGCATCCCGTTTTACAATACTGAGTTTATTCTTCAGACCAAACATTTCTCACCCATATCACCAAATATGCCAACATCATGGTACAGCCATGAGATGTTCCAGATATTGCACTGCATACAGACAAAAGCATGCCACGTGATGAGAATTCTTACCATAAAACACCTCGAGTTTATGTAATTTTGAGGGGGAGATGTTTTGTTTTTATTGAGCTTTGCCATTCTTCTATATTGATACTGATTCTATAATCAAATGCAATGTATGGCTCCCACTGATATCAAGAGCTACGGTGAAACTGTACCTGAGGGCAGAATCTAGTTCACAGATTTATATATTTTACAGTCTGTAATTCAGAGAAGTGTAGGTGTTAAGAAGCCCTAATGTCTTTCTTTTAAAAGGTATTCAGTAAACTGCTTATTCATCCTGAAATAAAAAGTAGTTCAGAAAAAACTATGTTTTTCCACCAGAATTTAGGGCACTTTGAATAACAGCTCTACAAAATACTTTAGTACTGAAAACAGAATCCCAAAGAGCAAGAAAATACTGATTTATTTCTGTTGCAATGCATATACAGGTGGAATGAATTGTATAGACAAATATGTGCAGTTCATTTCAACAGCATGGAAGGAAAGGTACAATACTGTTACCTTATATGTACGAGACACTGAAGACTACTACACTTTTATATGCTCACTAAACCAATCTTCCCATTCATGTTTATGCAATTTTGGTCAATTATGACTCAATCATATTACAAAAGTAGTGTTTGGTTGGTATAATATTCCTTCCAAAAATAATTTCCACGAAGGCTACAAGCTTTTTTTTTTTTTTTTTTTCCTACACCAACAATAAATGGAATAGAAAGAAAATATTTCTTTGGTCCTTGAAGGAAGAAATTTTCACTTCCAGCTAGATGATCCCTGTACATCTGAACTGCACTGAATTTGATATCTCTTTTTCTGTGGAGCAAACCTTCCTCTCTACAACTACACATTATGTTGGCTGAATGGGATTTCCATAAGTCAAAGGAAGAAGAAAAACAAACTGCAGCAGAAATGATGCAGAAGAGCTGACATTTTCAAAATTCTCATTTTACCTGAAATGCAATTCTCAGGAACATCTTCTCACAAAGCCATGCAAGAATCTGAGAAGTATGTCAAGGGTATATTTCTGTCTGGCCAGGATCTATTCAGATCTTGCTTAAGGTTTTTCAAAATGAAATCACCACATCTTTTGTTTGAACACAACATGACAAACCCTTCACCTTCTGATGTGAGCAACACTAAAGATCAACTACACTTCAAATTCCATTTAGAGGTTAGCAAAGACGACCCTAATTAATTAATAGCCCAATAATGGTAAAATACTTGAAAAACAAGCAATGGACTTAAATATTTCCTATGGCAAAGGCAGATGAAACATACATTATGATGTCATTTCTCCAGTTTCTAATTCATCAACAGCAGTATCACAACTTGAAGGAAAAGCTGGTAGTAAAAGTAAGAAAAAGCGCAATGCCCTGTTCACCTCAGAAATAAAGGAGCTTCTCAGAGCTGCAGAGATACATAAACACATTTGCATACACATATGCAAATAAATTGAAAGAAAACCATAGCAGCATCTGAAGAATGAAGCATTCAGAGGTACGCATGTAAGCTCAAAATGGGCCCCAATTGTGGAAGGTTAAATAACCCAAAGATTATAAACCACCCACCACAAAGTACCACATACACTCAACACAAGTTGGTTTAGCCTGTCACTTTTCAAAGAAAAATTGAATGCTCACAATACAGACCAACTCCTTATTTTGGGGAGTTCAACAACAGTCTGAAAGGGAGAAAAAAAAAAAAAAAAAAAATCTTACATATGCTGTCACAAAACCTGTCATACAATTACTTCTGAACTCTCACAATTTAAAAAACATTTTGAGTTCTAATTAAAATATATACATTTGAACTTTTTTCTTATTACCTGAATGTATTTTTGAACAATTTAACAGGCTGCAACATACAGACATTTAAATATTGCAGGTTGCATTTCTCTGCCATGTTTCAGATTGTTTTTTGTTTGGTAGTTTGTTGGGGTTTTTTTTGTTTTTTTGTTTTGTTTTGTTTTGTTTGTTTGGTTTTTTGTGTTTTTTGTTTGTTTGTTTTTTGTTTTTGTTTTTTTATACCAAGCTCTCATCCCTGACAGTTAAGAAGTTTATGTGTTATCCAGTAGAAGACTTTCCTGACTGTTATGATGGCTTTACGAAGGGCCACTATTGCTGTTTCCACTTTTTTTTTTTTTTTTTTTTTTAGACCAGCCTGCTTTCCTGCACAAACTTCCAGCAGTTCTCTCTTCAGATGAAGCTACAGTTCCAAACTCTGGTCCACAGACAGTTCAGCTCACACATTTCCAACTCCTTCCCCCTACTGCTGTAATTCATTAAATAAAGTAACTAATAATGATGGAAAGTATTGGAGACATTCCAGGTAATATTTTGCAAGCTTGGCACTGATGTTTCCCTCTTCTGTAGAAAACTGTATTTTCTATTTCACACACACACAAAATAATAATAATAATAACAACAATAACTTCTAGCTTTTCCGCTGCTTTGTCGTGTTACTGCCATGCCTCAGCTTGTTCACTGGTAGCACAGAGAATAACCATATGCATCTGTTACAAAAGAGATATCTCTGTGCAGAGATATGTTTGAAAACCATATGTTTACACTGTATTTTGTTATACAGCCACTGTTTAATCCCTTCCCCAACATTTTGCCTGAGAAGTTTTATACTATGTTAAACAGACATGTTCTGATGACAACCTCATTCTAAATTTATTTTTTATTTCTTCACAGTTTCATCTGTCATTTCAATTGTAAATGGACTTCACAAACAATTTATTCTCTTTTAGCAGCCTTTACAGATTGATTTGAAGAGCGGTTTGTATGTTTCACCTGTACCAGATGACAACATATAACCATAAAAAAAAAAAAAACCCTGCACTTAGAAAGCACGTTGCAATTCTGAAGAAAACAAAACTCATAACTCCAGAACAAACAATTTCTTACTTCGAATTGCGCATTGCTGTCAATAGCATCGTTTCCATAGTTACAAATGTAGACTGTTTCAAAGGCAAAACGGAAAGAAACTAAAAATGACAATACACAATCAAAACAGGCACATACAGTTTTCAGATAGCACACATGGGATGGAGAAAGGAAGTAGCATGGTAGCACAGAATTCTACTGTCAAATACAAAAACACCGCAGTGCTAGCGATCTGTGCACATCAAGTTCAGAACGGTATGAAGCAGTAAACTTCTCACTGCAAAACCACTTCATACGTTTCTATAACTAGTGAAAGAACAAGGAGAACAGAAAGCAAGAAAAACATCAGCAGGAATCACCAAAGTAAATATATGGAGCACATCTGCAGATCCAGCCACATGCAGACTCAAGTATAAGTATTTTTAATCAAGTTTCCTTGGGTTGCATTTCGGTGATTTTGTATAGTTGTGAGACAGTCAATTCCTTTATAACACTGTTATCACAAATGATGCCAAAGCATATATGCTCTAGCTAGCATTGACAGTAAGCATTCCAGGATGGGATAGAGCATCAGGTGGCACAGCAGGAAGATACAATGGAAAAAATTAGTATGAAGAGAGATGAGACCATAACACAAAATGTAGTCTCACCACATGAAAGGCACTCCACAGAATCTAGTAAATATACTGCCCTTCAGTATCGAGTTCATGCCCCCTACATACCATCTATTTTACTTTAACAGCAACCAACCACTCCAGAACAGCATGACAACATCCCCATGATGTTCACACTGAATAGGGAGGAAAATGCTATTTTTACAATTGGAATTCCTGAGGTCCATAGACGTGGATATATCAAAGTCAACTGTGTACCTAGGAGAATCAGAATGAAACCAAAAGCAGCATCCACACTCTACACTAACTGCAGCAATACCACTACTCTTCTCAGAAGAAACTACATTTTGTGTATATTCATCTATTTTTAATTAAACTACGTTTCACATCCTTTAGTCTGCCCTAGCATTTGCACTTACAACACAGTGGTAGCAAACTCTGCAGTTTTCACTGGAAGCAAGATGCAAGCATAGGTTGCGACAGCATATTCAGAAACACGGTGCATCAGCGCAATTCTTCTCTTATCAAACTGAGTGACAGCACTTAAAAAAATCCCACCTACTACGTCCTTCCTTGATCTCACAGGCTCTAGGGAATACAGTTCTCACAATTTTTTTCTAACAATCTTCAAATGAACACCTGATAAAAGCCACATGAGAGCATCACATTATATGCAGTCAACACTGGAAGTCATCTCTCGTACAAGCAGAAAATAATGGTTACTAGAAATTGGTAACAGTGTTCTAATGCTCTTTTACAACAAGATTTTTAAAGCATCACACCTGGGAAGCTTAGCTTCTAGCAGGAATATCAGAAGACGGTAAACTAAGAAGTACCTGAGATCACAAAGTTAGCATTTTCAGTACAGGGGCACTGGCATATGACCTTCAACAATTGACACAAAAGAACACCTCCGTAGCTTCATTACAATACTGGAAGCATCAACTGTTACTAATTCTAATCAGCTTTGGCAAAAGCTCTTAACATGTGGGGCAGTGAGGAAAGCAGAGAATCCAAGTCTCAATCACAAGAACTCAGACTAGGGCAACCTTACAAAATAAGGCTATCACCCCTCAAATGAAGCTAGTTCAGACAGCAATGTAATAACCATCAACTTCCCAAATTAGAACTCTTAATCCTTTCAGCCTATACTTGACTAAGAAAAGAACAGAAAGATAAACAAAGGTTTAGAAGGACCAGCAGTATGTCTAAAATGAGGTTCTTCAAAATGCAACTTCTACTTATTTAATTATCTGCGGCACACAGAAGATGAAACAGGATAAGTTAAGCTCTGAAACTAGGGAAAACTGCACATTATAAACCTCATTTACATTTGAAGTATTGTCTTTAAGACTCAACTTCCAGCCTTAAATTAGTGTTGCTGAAATCTAAGATTCCTGTATGAGCAAAGAGCAAGCATTCTAATGTCTTATGTCTTTTAAGTGCCGACTGAAATGGACTCTGTTGGAGGGGAAGTAAAAGCAGGAGTTTTAAATTTTTCATGTTGGCCTCAGGCTACTGGCAGAAAAAAAAATCGGGACTTTTTCCAAGGTATGTCAGTATTAATGATGTGTCACATGTCATTACTTTATAATTAGGCTGATAGCCAAATAGAATAATGCAACTGACATTCTATTAAAATAAAAAGTATTCCCCAAGGCATAAAAGCACTGATGTACAAGCATCTTAAGAGTCAGGATAAAAATGATATATGGAGCTATTTATGTTTGTTACTACCCTTTCTATCAGAGTCAAATAAGCATTCAGAATTAGACATGCACAGAATATTTAATTCAAAAATTCAGCATAAAATATATTTCATTTCTGAAAGCAGAATGCAATGAAACTCTTCTTTCTCTGAGAATACAGGCAACTATAATACGTTGTCTACACTTAATATTCTATCCTGCATTTCAACAACCTGTGTTTCTTCAATCTCCCAGATGAGTAACTAATCACAAACCAAAGACAAACTAAAAACATTTAAAAAAAAATAAAAATCAGTAACAAAAAAAATGAGCCTACATGTCAATACTTTTCTATGTACTTAAAGTGCAATAATAACTCTATAACAATTCAAAGCTTTAAATACTTAATTTTCAAACACCAAAATGTCATTCCGTAAAGAGCGGATTTTACATTTTCTATAAAATACTCCTGACAGAATGAGGATTTAGGAAATCCAAGTCTGAAACTACACGTAGCTTAGGTTGTATTTAGTTCAGATAGCGTCTGGGAGTTAAACTAAAAGAATAACCAAAACTACTAAGTCATGTTTTATAGCCAAAGGCATTGTCTTTATTTATCATGGTCAAATTTCAGTTCTTCATTATCACAAGAGAGGTATCTCACCTAGTCCTTGCAGACACACGTCACAAAACTTGTGCTAATCCCTGTGTTGACACTGTATAATCTACAGCAAGAAAATATTCCAGCATTTGTGTATTTCAGTAGTGTTATTTTCCTTCTGAAGCCAGCCAACAGCACTTATTTTTTTCTTTTCTAACAACTATTAATACTTTTTCAGTTGGCCAAAGGAAAAAAAAAAAAAAAAGAGTTCTTCATGAAGCCAGCAAATCTAGTTCCTTGTTCACTCTGCACAACAATTTCATTTCCAACACTATGACAGACGTATTGTGTTTTCTAATGTATTACAAGGAATCCCATGATTTAGCTGTTGCTATTAAAGAATGATATTCGGAGATTATATATTCTCAATTGAAATGACTTCTACCTATCTTTCTCTTATGCTCTAGACAGAACTTATAAAACATTCACCTACACCAATATCTTATTACAGAAAAAGGTAGGTAATTTTTGAAAAGGTTATCTATTATTTTGTTGCCTATTTCTTGATTTCTCCCAAAGGAAGGACTACTTACTTTATACTCTTTGTACGCTAACCATCTTACTATGTTTTACATATGATTTACTATGCCAAAAAAAAAAATATATATATAACATATGTTGAAGTGTATAAAAATAAATATGGCAGATAATATCGTAGAAGGTCAGTATTCGTGAAAGTTTAACACTCAGTACACCACTTGCACTTTACCATCAAGAGAAGAACCACTGCTATACTGGAGATGATACAAATTGATACCATCCCCATGCCTTTGATTTACTGAAAAGGTATTTGACACTGAGTGACTACATGAGGCCTTAGGTCCTATTTCCACTCCTCATTTTCAAGTTTTCTCTGAATCACCAACATTTTGGTCATCCGCCTCAGAACTTTCCTTTTAATCTGGAGGCTGCTCAGGGGCAGTGTTAAATTGTGGCATAAGGTCAGACTAAATATAATGGATGATAAGCTCAGCCCGCTACTCAGACATACACACCACTGGAAAAGACAAAAAAAGACAAACTGTTTCTCTGTCCGTCTGTCCGTTCCCCCCCCCCTCCCCCCCCCCCCCCCATCTACTAAATAGGCACTTTTTCAGCATAGAAGTACATGTCAAATATGAAAAGATACTCTTCAAAAACATCAGAAGCCTATAAAGGACAATAAGTTTCGCTATATTGCTTTATATCTGCACAGCATGTTTTTTACATATAAATTCATGCACATTATTTCATATTGAAACACACTTGTCAAGTTAGTGATGAGGTACACTGTATTTTTTCCAGCTGTCTATTCTTACACGCATGTATAACTAAGATTAAGTTCATAAATCTCATTTGTGTAAAAGCATAATTTTCCAAAATGGCAAATCATGGATAATACCATTGAAACTCACTGAAATCAGCAACATATTTGAAAATAATAATGAAAAAATAGAGTATGTAACAGTCTTCATTTTGAAACTATTTTATAATTTCTGAGGAAAAAACATCACAGATACGGTGATACCTCAGTTCACCTCAAAAATTTATCTGAATATGTATCAGATATTTTGTATTACAGTTAAATTGCAAAAAGAAAAGTTGAGGGCTCTAAGAAAAAAAGTATTGATTTTTCCACCTGACAGAAACAACCACAAACAAGTTAGAAAGCACTGCATTCTAGGAATAAACAAGTAGCTGTGTAATTACATATTTCAATTTGCAAGAACAGCTATTCCTCTGCATTATGAAAATGTGTCACTCTCCCAGTGAATAAAAAAATCATGATAATAAACACAATTGTCAAGTTTAAAATAAAGAAAAGTAATAATGTATCAACCCATCACAAAATCCCCAAGCACCTACTTTAACAAAAATGAAAGTGTAGAAGCTATATAAATCACACTGTTGGAGCTCAGGATCTGAAAATTTGTGTATTGATGGCATTAGAATAACTACATTAGAAATGCTTTCCAGAGAGAATCCCCAGAGTGTATGTTTGTGTTGTCATGTTGTGTTTTGTTTCAATTTTTCTGGTTTTATGTTCTGGTGACTGCAGATAAGTATAATACATGCATTCATTTTACTACTAGATTTTGAGAGTGAACACTTGAACCCACAACATTTTCCAGACTCTGACACATCACCACCATCACATGCCATATGTTTCAATGCATAAAATGAAGTAAATACATGAAGATTTCAAATTCTAAATGGTTTCTGAACACGATGCAAAGTTGAGGCACATATAATTTGCTGTTCAAAACAAGAAATCTAGTCACTTCATAAAAAAGAGTCGCTGCAGTTCCTGAGATATAGATCTAGTTCTCACAAGCCATTTGATCTGCCTTAGGTAGCATAAATGTCAGCAGCCAAAACATTCCAAATTCATATCAGGTGACTGCATCCTGAAATCACACTGCTCCATTCATGGCAAAGCAGAGCAGTAGCTTCTCTTCGGGAAGGTGGAGAGAAACAGTAAAAACAATGGTCTCACTTTCTAAGCTAAAGAGTCCAGGACGTCACCATTTCCTGAAGCACCTTCTTCAGATTTCATAAAACAAAGCTTACCTTTCTGTACACCAGCATGTTTGGGGATTCATCAGCCACCCCATTGCTGCTTTGCCCATAATTATTTCCTTGTGCCATGTCCCACAGATTTGATCCGCTTTTGGTGCGCTGTAAAAGGTACAAGTGGTCTCAGTAAGACACTTCCTCAGGTCTCCTTCCCTCCTTGATGATTAATGGATGTGACTTTATACCAAGATGTTATTAGATTCAGTGTATGCTCTAAACTTTGCTACAGATATTTACATTGAAGCTAATTCAGCATTTATTGTCACTACTCTCTTTTGCCTGTAAATAATGAATGTAACATGTTAATCTAATTCAGACATTAATGAATTGTTGCTCCAAATAGCTCCCTGACATCTCACTAACCACCACATCATGAGGAGCCTCGCCCCACGTATTCCCTCCTGATATGCACTTCCAACCAGGGATGCTCAGCACCCTCCTGACCAGAGTTTTGGGGGGGGGGGGGGGGGGGGGGGGGGGGGGAGGACTGACAGGGCCCAAGACTTTGTGTTCAGGTCTGCCTTAATCTCACGGCTCGAACAAAAGCAACTTCCACAACCCTCAAACACACGGTAAGAAGAACAGCCTCCTTAAAAACTTCTCTTGGCACCAAACAAAAACACGACAACGCGCTCCCGCTTGCTTTCAGCTACTTTCATCGGAGTTCACCGCAAAGCCTCGTCTGAGCCGCCAGCCCCGGCTCCTCCCGCCCTCCCCAGCCTCCCCCCTCCCCCCCCCCCCCACGCTCACCCGGGAGCCGCACTGAGCGCTCAGCTCCTGCTGTAGCTCCGGCTTTGCACGCAGGTGTAAGAATGTGCTCCATCTACAGACGGCACCGGAGGCTGCGGAGAGCGGGGCGCACTAAGCTCTGCCCCAAGCATCTCCTCCCGGAGCCCCCCCGAACCCTTCCCCAGACCTCCCGATGGGGGCTGAGCCGCATCTCGCCCTCGGCACGCCCCGCCCGGCGCCTGCCCCGCCGTGCCCGCACCTCCCAGCGGCAAAGGGCCGGGGGAGCCCTGCGGGCAGCGCGGCGCGGCGCTTTCAGCACCGCGGACAGCGGCAGCGGCGCCTGAGAGGTCTCGGCACGGCCGCGGGGAGGGCGCGGAGCTCGGTTACCTCCCGGGCCAAGGTCAGTGCGGGGTGGCCGCGGCTCCTCGGCTCCTCCTGCCGCTGCTCCTGGCGCGCCCGGCGCTGGGGGTGTCAGCCGGCGGCGGGCGGAGGGACGCGGCGATCGCTCATCACACACACGCGCGCACGCACACACGCTGCGGCTGCGGCTCTCCCCGCTCTGGCGGAGCGGCGGCAGCTCAGCGCCCGCCCCGCAATGGAGCGGCCGTCACGTGGGGAACGGGCACGTCAAAGGTGCTGCTGTGCTGCGCTGCCGCCGCCGCTCCGCCACGCAGCGGCCCAACACCGAAACCCGCGGCCAAGAAACTACAGCTGTCTGCGGATCTGGCGATAGACCCCGTAAATGAGATCGGACGGCCCGAGGGCTGGGCAGGAAGACAAATGCGGGCTAGCGAAGGAAAAGAGGAGTCGGGGTTGAAAGACTAAGGGGAAGCAGATGTCACCTGTCTCCTTCTTACACATTTCCCGACAGTAACAGGGATCTATCTGCCCGTTCCTCTGCCTGGGCGCTTCCGTATTTTTTCCAGGATGAACTGGGGAGAGCTCGTGTCCTGTCGGCACTGCAGACCTCTGAGCAGCAGGGGAGCAGAGAGCGAGTCTGTTCCAGCCAGCAGGAAGGAGTTCCGAGGACACCTCAGGACACCATCAAGGCTGCTTTGCTGTATGCAGGCAACTGCCTGATTTGCAAAGGCATAGAGCTGACCACGGTAAAAATAAAAAATAAGGTCTCTTAAGTCATGCTTTTTCATCACATAGATTAGAATGCTTTCATTTTCCAAAAGCATTGAAATGCCTTGCACTCAACACCCACAAGAACAGGACAAGAACACCTAACTGGCTAGATTTGGGATATCTCTGTTTGAAGGTGTCCTTTCTGAAAACATAAGCTCTTATTGCAAGGATGATCTTGGGGAAAAAAAAAAAAAAAAAAGTCACATTGTGTTTGCACTTCACCTTGTGGATTGCACACTGCTAGAAGTGCACAAGTCAAGCACAGAGATTTCAACTACTGCATCATTCCATTTTTTCTACCTTTCTCCCATCTCAAAGAGATTCAACGTTAATGACATCCTGCTAGAAGTTCTAGCCTAGGAGAACAGTAGAACCTACTGTTAGCTAGTAACTCCTCTTCCAAACTTTGCAAATATCTTGAAGTCCTTTCAAAAGTGAACGTGACAAGCTAAGGCATCAATAGTGAGTCACAGTGGCCACTGCATGGTAAAGGAGACAGGACAGGGCTGATCTGGACTTCTCAGAAAGCTAAGGAAAGAAAGAGGATTAAAAGTGGCACTGTAACACACACTGTAGTAGAGAGCAGACCCCAAGCATGAATATGAATGTTCTTCAGGGAAAGCAGAAGTAAAAGCTGAAATGACCTAACAAAATTTCCCTAGATTCAGCACACACTTCTTAAGTAAGCAGCGCTGCAGTAGCTCAGAAATGTACCGACAGTCAAGGGAAATATCTTCCAAGATACATCAAGAATAGTTGTATGGCAGTAAAATAAACTTATGTTCTTTCTTATTCTGCAGTTGTTCAAATTTTTCAGAGCAAAAGCAAGAACTGTATACTATATACTTCAAATTTGAAGAGGAGGAAAAAAAAACACCACAAAAAATGTGTATTATACACATGCTCCTTCCATTTACTTGGCCAGCCAACACTCGGTATAGAATTTGTGTCAAAGGATGTAAAAAAAAAACAATCATAAGCAAGTTTCCAATGAAGTCTCATGCTTGTTTTCTTACTCTGCCTGACCTAATTATAAATTCAAGTGAAAAAATACTACAAAAAATTATTTTGTACTGGAATTCTTGGACTACATACACAAAGATGTTACAAGATGTCTCTAATCTACCTATTTGCCATAAGCAAAAAGATTTTGGTGGGTATTATGTCTTTGAAAAACTCCCCAAAGCTGACTAACTTAGGCAGTGTATTTCCAAGCTTTTATTTTCTGAGACTCTCTTAAAAAAAAAAATAAATAAATAAAGGCAGGGGTATCTCCAGCTGAGGTAGAATTTTGGCTGTGCTGCCTCCAATCATGATTTTTTTCTTCAAACATTGATTAATTTTGCAAATAAAGAAAAAAAATGAAAATGTCATACTAGCTGGGCAAGGCTTAGATATTTTCTTTGGAAATAAGTTAATTATCATAAATCAAGTTCTAAAGTAAATTTGTTCAAAAATGCAGACAGAGCAACAATCTAGACCTACTGAAATCAGTATGTGTTTGCCCATTAACATCAAAGGATCAATGAAAGGAACAATATTTCACAGTCTTTAGTCTTGTCCTTGAAAATAAAAAAGTCATTCAATAATCACTGCTACTTATCTCTTAACTACAGACTTCCTACACTGAAGCATATCAAAAAGTCTTCACCAGTTTGTCCATTGTCAAAATGGAAAAGAAGCTCTGATTTCTGAGAGGTCTAAACGAAAGAGAAAACCGGAAACAACCTAACAAAATTTGTCTGCCACTATTTTGTGATGAAACAGACCCTGGAGTGGACTGCTTCGTAAAAGCAAGTAAAAAAGAAATTAATTTCTTTTAAAAATACATAACTGATATGATAATTTCATCCTCACACAGTTGAATATGCTTGCTCAGTAGCCTATAAGAGGCTTTATAATTCATAAATTACTTACGTGTTTTGTCACATTGAGAGTCATCACTCATTTCATATACAATCTGCATTAGCATCCTCAGAAAGCACAGTCTGCCAGAAGAGGAATGTCTTGTTTCAAAATGCAAAGCAAAACTACTCATTAATAAAACAATGATGATGGGAAAGGCTGCCAAGGGGCAGATTTATCTAACAAGGCAATAAAGTACACATGATTTAGCAAGGTGGTGACTACATTTTCTGTGTTTAGTTGGCATTGTCAATACAACTCAAGTATTCCGATACCATCATAAGCACATGGTACACATAACACAGGCATTTTTAAATCAAAACATCATGTCAGGATGGTTTTTCCTATCTGGATTTAAAATAGATCAGGAATGTTTATCTCTGTTATACTGACCAATGCTGTAGCATTACATCAGCATGCTGCCTATATCCATCAATTATCTCATTTTATACCTAGACTGAATGTTCTTTGGAGTAGATGATGTGCAAACTCTTAGAACAGTACAGTCTAATTCTATGAAGTCTTTAAAACACAACTGCATTATAAACAATCACATTTGAATATACTAAACTAATAGAAACCTTTCATCTAGGCTCTAAACCCTAAATACTCACTTGAGTTGTTCTATGCTACTTTAAAGTATAAAATCCAAGTTTTTTTTTTTTCCCCTGTCAGCATAGTTAAGCACAAAGACAGCCCTTCTACTTTAGTCAAGCAGATATATTTATGATCCCACAGACCTGTGAGTGTTTTAGTGCCAGGCTCTGAATTGGTAGCTAGACAGTCCAGAACAAATCCACAGCCTTTCTGATGAAATTTGGAACACCTGCTCCTTCAAAAATGAATGGCAATCAATTCATTTAACGTAGGTCATCAAATGCCATTCAAACTATTCCAAGTTAGAGTATGTATTTGATAGAAACGTACCTTGGACTGACTTCACGAATTTCACTATTTCCTTCATGAAACTTATTTTTAAGCCATGGGCATCTGGTTTGCCACCCATCTATCAAGCTTCATTACTTTCATCAATTTATGATGCAGAAAATGAAACTATGCATTCATTTTCTTAGGGCAAGGAGTCACAAAACATGGAAAAGAGGATCTTTAAAATTAGAGGGTAAAAAAAGTAACTAAAGCACTCTATATATTTAATGAGAAAAAAAAAATTGAACCAATAAAACAGAACAACGAAAATATGCTAGGTTATGGCCATGCATAATCTCACATGAAGGGGAAATTATTAGAAATAAGGAAATCCCACTTTCTCATTAATATGATATATACACACTGCATACATTATGCATAGCATGATATGAAGCTTAAATGCAACTAACAATCTCCTGCTGAAGATGTTGACTACAACAGTCATAGATAACCACAGCTACATAGATTTTGATATCAAAGTGGTGTCCACCTCATTCACCCATGGAAATTCACCAGCTTCTACAGACAAAGCTGGGGCATCTTCAAGCAGTTGTAGCTTGGCAATTAAACCAATTCTAATTACATCCAAAAGAGGGCAGTCTTTCTCAGTTAAAGATAAAGAGGTTACATTCGATCTCTGGTATGCAACAAGCATTCATCAACATTAATTTTCCTTTCAAACAAATAACTATCGCAACCAGCTATACACCCTTATTTCATCGAATAGTAAGAATGTTCACAGAATTAATAAATACAACACTATACTCCTTGAAAATTTCCTGGAACATTCAAGATTAATTACTTTTCTTACTCTTAAGTCTAAATCACCAACTTGGAAAATCAGCTCAGCATGCAGGAATAGAACCAACATCCAGGAAAGAAGATTTTGTTTTAGTCAAGTTTGTATTTTATGCCAGCATCCTCTCTTACTAAAGTAAGATTGAGAATCCAGCTCTCTCAAATCCCAAAACAGCCCTTAGAGATTTTTTTTCCATTTTGTGACACAATATTATTGATGAAATGAACCTAGAGATTGTGTAATGGGACACTTGATCTATACTTCAGATAAAATATTTTAAGAGTCTATTGTTTTCAAGCATCTCTTACTACTTGCTGCTTATGACACTCCCCTGGGTGGCAAAAAAAAATAAAAAAAAATAAAAAATTCATAGGCTAATATCCACATCTTCAGAAATGCCGCATATCTCACATAGCAGTCCTAACTACTGAGCAACTTAAATGAAATAAGATAACATAATCAGAGAATCATATAATGGCTTAAGTTGGAAGGGGCCTCAAAGATCATCTAGTGGCTGTGATTTTTACAAGTCATTCTTTCAGGCAGAGCCACTAGTTTAATTTAAGCTGGCACTAGTTTCAGGTTAAAAACAAACAAACAAACCAACAACAACAACAGTCTTTGGGATTTGGCTTGGGGCTTTTGTTGTTGTTTTTTGTGGCTTAAAAAAAAAGACTCTCAAGTGTGAAACTAGCTTTATCCCTTTACTCAAGAAAATCTCTCAGGCTTGATTTACGGGACTGTATTTGCTCAGATCAAAAAGAATAAGCCCCTTATTAAGGATTAATTAGAAATAAATCACTGATTTAGAATCCTTTTAGAATTCTCTGGTATAAAAGGACTAGAGAAAGGAGGACTCAGAAACACTACATAGGAAAAGAGAAAAGTGCATCATGTATGAGAATGCCATGGTTACGGGCCAAAACCAATTAATTGTTGAAAGGCATCATAAGGGAATTATCAGGAGTCACCAGGAAATAGATGGAGGAATATTCCGTGTGGCAAAGAACTGAGCTGATAAATAGAGATTAACTTAAGAAGTTAATGAGGACATGTTAGGGAAAACTGAGAAGTTTTGAAAAATGCAATTTGTTCCTTACTCCACCAAGCACTCCTCCCCTGCTTACACCAAAAGAATTTCCAGAAGCTCCTAGAATAGGTAAGAGCTGAAACATTCTGTGTTTTGGGGAGCAGTTGTTTATTTGCTTGTTTACCAGTTGCCCAAAGTGGTTTCTTCTACAAAAAAAGAAAAACCTTCTCCAATATACTTTCCCAAACATAAGCCAAGTTTCCACATATCACAAAAGTAATAAAAACTGAGGCAGCTATCCAACTATCCAGTAAATGGTAGCACCACACTACCATTGGTTCCCTGCAATTGCCAAATTCAGCTCCACAGGCAACTACTGGAATTCCCTTCTCTGCTAAATCCTTCCAGCAACCAGGAGTGATGCAACTTAATCTAATTAATTCACTGAGCTGAAAGCACTGTAGGTAAAAAAAGAAAAGGTCAGCAGTTTAAAAAGCTTTGTTTGTCATATTCCTTCCTTCCCCTGCATTTCATTTCAAAATTCCCCCCTATCATTCACAAATCCCCAGCCTTATATCCACATATAATCTAATCAAATAGCCTCTGCCCCTCAAGGTCATTTTGTCTTTCTAAAGCTTTAAAGCAAGTGGAGTCAATTTGCTGACTGTGCATCACAAACTGAACTTTATTCACTTATACCCAAATGCACATACAAAAAAATATACTAATATCCTCACAAGAAGAACTGGAGTTTTCATTCTTTTAAAATTCTATATAGCATTCAGACTGAAGTGAGAGCTTTTTGTAATTAAATCATCCAGAACCCCAAGAGTCTGAAAAACACAAGAAAGCATGCCAGCAGGTGTCTGCGTCACCTAAAGATTCCTATGTTTGAAATGAACATAATGAACCATAAACTAGAGCATTCTAAGGGCTTTTTTAGGGTTGCTTCCCCCCCCCCCCCCCCCCCCCCCCAAACCATAGCATGAATTTGAGACTTTTCCAGAACTTACTCCATATCACAAAGATTTTCCCTTCAGGTTACATGATTATTAACTGACATTCAACTTTAATATATTTCCTCAAATATTAAAGGAAACTGCCTTAAAACCTGAAACCACAGCTCTGAGAGTATTCTACTCTTTACAATAATTGACTGACAAAGAAAATTGTATCTGTGAAAACACCCTGTCTGTATTTTCACTAAAATGATCATGAAAGTTAGGGAAAAGAGTTCAAAAAACAATAAACATGCAAGTTCAAAGCATTCAGGCTACAACAGTATGGATAGCAAAGAAAACTCTTATAAAAACGTTGGTATGCCAAAACTTGCCTCAGCTTTCAGCAGTCAGGGGGCAATGAGTAAAATACACTTCTTTATTTACAATACACTGTAGTATCAAGGCATTTTGCAAGCAAGGAAAGTCATCCTGACCTGTAGCTCTTAGCCGGAATAACGAGGCAGTGAGATAAAATAAGAGGGAGAAGGGAATAAAAAGATGCAAGACATAAGAAAAAAAAAAATTGATTTTATTTTAGGAAAAATAAAATTGAATTTAATCTTTTCAAAATGCCAGCATGTCTATCTTTATTACAGTGCACAGTACCATTCTCTAGTTAAACACAAGTATATATACAGTTGGCTTTCTCACTGTCTTCTACTTCACTACTGGCAAACAGTGAAGCCTGATATTTTATCATAAGATAAAACATTTAACCTAAAAAGAATCATAGCCCCACCTCCCTTATTTTGTTGCAAAAGAAGGGAAACAGAAAGGAGCAGTAAACTAGGAGTAAAGAAAGTAGAGTTTTGGTGGACCTAAATAGGGTACTAACATTTTACACAAAAGGTAATCAGGCATCCACAGGAGATTTTCAGAATATGAAGTCTTACTATGCACTGGGGGAGAGAAAGATGTTTAGTCACAGGTCTTTGGTAACGGACAAGAAAGAGGCAGAGAGAAGTGAATAAAGAGGTCATGATAGTCAAAGCAGGAAGGCAGCGTGAGTACAGTCAGACAGAAAAATGTTTCCCAGTGGGAGAGGACAGTACTACTTATTTAATAAGGAAGCAGACTGAAATCAGACTCCACAATCACGACTCTGTATGCCAAATGAAAATTGCGCAGCTGTCAACGATAAAGGAAGAAGATGGGCTAGGATGAGAGAAAAGAAGCAAGGATTAATCCCATTTTCTCTGCAAACTGATTAGATTATCAGGATAAAATTAAGGACAAGGAAAGTAAATCCAAGGATATAAGTGAAAAATAAGCTGAGCACTACAGAAAACAAGAACAATCCTTTAGCCCTATAACAAGAAGAGAATTAATGATAGAAAAAGGTAAAGTTCTGGGATTCACAGCAAACTGGAATACTTCGGGCATTGGACCAAAAAAAATATAAAAAGATGTTACAGAGGGAACAAAAAAGGAAAGAAAGTGAAGGTGTCCGTTCTTACTCGGCAAGGACAGACTGTCTTTAAAATTAATTGGTGCTATCTACTTCCTGACAACAAATAGAGAACAACAACAACAACAAAAAAAATTAAAACCACTAATTTATTAGTCTGAGTTACAATAGTACTCAGGGATTTTTCTAAAGACATTTGACAAGAAAAGCTATCATAAGTAATATGCAAAAAGAAAAAAAAAAATCTTTTACATGACAGAGAGAATTAAAGTGTTGAGTCATGAAATCATAGCATGCGTATTTTCTTCTATAATCTCCCTTTCTCTCTCCTATACAGTATTTGCTTGTCTGACAAAGCTACAGAATGCTAAAACAAAGGTTATTTTGGGTGTTTGGCATAACAGTACTACTTGTTCTACATCCACAACTGTGGCTACATAATATATACAGTGGATAATTTTGTCATTGCAACACAGTTATACCCAGCACACATTAATCACAGAAAGTGGCTTCACATTGGCTAAGATTGTTTCAGATAATTTAATAGAGGAAGTACAAACAGAAGTGAAATCCAGCTGTAGCTCAGCTAGTTCACCTCAAACCAAAAGCACACCTAGTGAAAAAGCCGAATTGAAGTAACTGCCTTTGGCATCAACAGATATTCAGAAGCGAGCAATGGTTAAGACTGCAAATTCAGACATGTCAACTGAAAAGAGCTTTCATGTTTCATTTCTTGGCTGCTTGCAGGTGACTTGTGTGTCCATCTTACCATTGCAGGTCTCCTAAGTAGTATTTTTTGTTCTCCTAAAATATCACCAAACTCCACAAGCACATTTAGAGGAAAAAAAACCTTGAAATGTGAAACCAACCCTGCAATCTAGACTGATAACATTCTAGCAAAGTAACAATCAGTTTCAAAGCTGGTTTAATCTGGCATGAGACACATCTAGGAAGCAAACTGCAGGTATGGAATTGTATGTATATGCCCCTACCTAATCATTTTATTTAGTAATTAAATGTCACTTTATTTTGGTAAGCTACATTCTGGTAGAGAGCTGCTAGCATCACAAATGCCTACACTGCCAGTCACAATACAGCTTCCAATAACTTGTCCTTCCCAACTTATCCATGAGGGTATGCACAATATCTCCATAATTCATATCCCCACACCTGTGACAGTGGAAAGTCACATTCATTAATACAAGCAAGAAAAGAACAAAGTCATGAGCTTGGATTGCTAATGGGTAATTTAGCAGGAGCAAGTTTCAGTTCTAAATGTTACCAGGTAATAATGCTGTCATCACAGGATGCTAGGGCAGCACATCTCCATTCTGGCCTCTTACCATTTAATTCCCAAAAACTTGAATAACGTTACCTTCATAACCTCACCATGCCAGCAATTCAGAGGGAAATAAATACATTTCTTGTACACAACAATAATTTATTTTCTGCTTCTAAAAGTCTACACAAACATTAAAAATTGGATATTCAGTAGTTCAGTCTGCCAGTACCCAGAAGGCAGCTGCTCTGAAGCATGTGTCAAAGTAGCCAACTTACACTGCAGTTTTTATTCTGGATATAAAACCTCTAGTAGTCCTGCTCCAGATAAATCCATTCCTAAAGTCTGCAGGAAACCTTAGTAAAGTAACGGGGCAGCCCTCTTTACAGGTCCTCAGACCATCACTGTATCAAAGCCCAAATGCGAGAATGCTGTCTCCATACTTAGTGATATCAAATAGCTTCATCCTTCAGCATGAGGAAGTGAACATGGTGAAGTTTCAGAACTCCTGTCTTCTCTGCAATACTATAATTGACTTATTTTTATAGGTAGCTCTAAATCTCTCTAAACCAATCTTCTGGAAAAAAAAAAATACAGAAAAAAAAAAAAAAGCACTATAATTAAGAAGCAGAAAACCAGATATGACTTTAAAAATTTCAAATAGACCACTATAAAGATGGTAGCTTTTCTCTTTAAAAAAAATTTAAAAATTTAAATTTCAACCCAACATTCACTCCCAACAAAAGATTGAATGTAGTCACAATCATCAGAGAAACACCTCCAGTACAGAGCCTGGAAGGCTTTAGCTTCACATCATGATTCCCGCAGCATGATTCACTTCTGGGTTGCTGAGAAACTACTCTCTTCCTTTTTTTGTGGATTGTTTTCTCTAGTTAGGAAAACATAGGCTTCCAATACGAGGCGCTAACTGACCTGGAAAAGCTCATTTCTTGTATGGTGAATTCAAAGTCCAACCTGCTCAGTGGGGCCTGAATTTCACCCTTCAGCCACAGTGTTCCAACAGAGACAGAGGAAAAAAAAAGGATTGCTCCTACTTAGCTTTCTTCCTCTAAATCCTGCCTTTTTTTTTTTTTTTTTTTTTTTTTTTTTAATACTTCACATGAAAGTATACTGAGCCAACTGCATCAGAAACATTACAAAAGAAAGGTGCATAATAATACAGTGCACCCATCCAGCAGGCCTTTTTCCTGTTTGTTTTTATTACTTCATTATAACTTCATACAGGGAGGAGGACCAGGAGAGAAGCTAAAGAGATAAAGACATTTACTTAAATGACAATCTGACTGTTTTTTCTTTTACACAGTTTGCCCTGGATCACACACCACAAGCAATGTATTCAATGTCAAAATACTCCATATTCCACAAACATTAAAGGCAGAAAAAAAAGAGTCAGATAAAGTAGGCTCTTTCTCTGCCAAAGATGTAATCACATTAAAAAAAAACTTTAAAATTAAAAAAAAAAAAAAAGCATACTGCTTGTTTTTAGTTGTATTTCCATAGGTACTTCTTTGAAAAATTAGAAATCAACATGCTATTCATCCAATTCAAAGACTTCATCTTCCTCTATAAATGAACATAGAGAAAAAGGCCAAAACTATCAGGCTAGGATTAGGGTATGAAAATAATCAAGTCTACCATCCTACCTGCATCTGTAGCTTAGTCAGTGTATAGTAAATAAATACATAAATAGCTTTCCAAATTGTTTTGACCCACTTTAGACAAAGATAAAAAGCCTGGAGCTCTATTATTTGCTGTCTTACATTTTAGCTTCATTTAAATCGAAGCAAATAATCTGAAAGTGCATTCAGATATTCATATTGCATTCAATAGCCACTACTTCAAATTAATTGCCAGTGTTGTTTAAGATGGGGACTTCTGCCAAACCAGCCAACTCCCTGGGCTGCCCAGCCAGGCAGGAACACAGGAACATTCAAAATATCAGCACTGGGCCCAGTGCAAGACAAATCTACCTAAAGCACAGAAAAACACAGAAACCATTCTCAGGACAACCACAAATTCCAGACTTTTACAACAAGATGCATGCAGAGCTCAGATAGGCCCAGTACTTCCACAATTTCCAAACTCCTTTTTTCATAGCAAACTACTCCAAAATTGCACTTACTTGGTGTACTCCTACAATGGGGATGATAATCACAGGCTGGCAAAGTCTTTGACTACAACAAATAAGAACGAGCCCAAATACAGCAGCCGTGGATGCAGAAATGAAGAAAAAGAGCTGATTACTTTTGGATGTCCTCAGGTAGGCAGGGACCTCCAGCAAAAGATGCCCTCACTTCCACTTCCAACACTTAAATGAAGTGTGGGAAGGGGTGGATCCCGGCTCCACCTCTTCTGGTCACTCAGGGGCACTGCATGCACCTGAGTTCCCCTGGGTTGGCCCTGCCTTCTCACCAGGTGCTTAATCACTGGTTCAGGAGCATTTCCACTAACAGAGCACTAAAGTATGCTAAAGGGGAAAAATAAAAAAATAAAAATAAAAAAAAAAATTAAAAAAAAAAAAAAAATCAAAGCTTCAGTATTTATACAGATGTCTGAGGACATCTATCTTTCAAAAATACCTGCTAAGATATTCCTAGGATCACATAAGTATGTTTTGTGTGAAAGAGAGACAAATTAGAAAGAAGGAAATCATTGGTCAAAGATCCAAATGAATACAGCAAAACATGACCAATTTCAAACAGAAAATATATTACTTCTGAAACCAACAATTGCATTTGCTTTGTATTTTGAAACATGAAAAATACAAGGCTTTCACACACTCCAAAAGCAATGTGGACCTGAATTTTTTGTAGGCTGTCAGGAAAATACTACTTCTGGAGGAAATAATGATAGCTTTTCAAGAATTAGTGTTCAATAAAAAACTTGCCATAGGATTAGTGAACTAACTTTGACAATCCAAATCTCTGTCATAGTCACCCTTTTAGAGCTCAGTCCTGTAACCACACTCTTGTCTTATTGAACTGCATTTCCATGGGAAATGAAAGAGTTCACTCCATTTCTTACTGTGTGAAAAATTACAGCACAACAGCTTGCATCCATCTGTCTGACTCACGGAACTACACTGGAACAGGCTGCACAGGGAAGTTGTGGAGTCTCCTTCTCTGGAGATATTCGAGACCCACCTGAACACCTACTTGTGCAAACTGGTGTAGGGAACCTGCTTTGGCTGGGAGGTTGGACTCAATGATCTCTGGAGGTCCCTTCCAACCCCTACAATTCTGTGATTCATCTTCCCCCCAAACAAGGCAGGGACTTCCTCTCTACTTCTTACTAGGAGTAGATATTAGCCCACGCTGTCCATCTCAAGGCATTACAAGAGAGCAGTGATTACCACATATCGAAACCATGCCTGGAAACTCACTGAATATTGAATCATTAGACTGTTCTGAAACATATCTTCCAGCCCTGATAAGTTTCCTAACACAGACACGGCCTTAAGGCCTAAACTGGCTACCATTCCTTCTCTCATTCCCTTTCCGGTTGATGCAAAAGCAGACACAATTGCTTCGTGGGAAGTCGCCTGAAAAACCTGACCTGTGGTCCTGTTAAGGAAGGTCTTTTGAACAAGACTGCTTGTTCAACTTGTTCTGAGCTCTCCTTGACAGACTGATATCACATCTTGTGATATCAGTACAAAAGTAACAAGGTGTAAAATAATAGCTTATTTATTTTTGTTGCTGTGAATATTCTACTTTACTTAGAATTATTTTCAGACTATCATATCGAAGATATGTTAAAAGATGTGTGACTCCTTCCCACCGCTTTATGAAACCTGGGGGGAGAAATAAGCTGAACAAGAACAATTTGTGAAAATAACACATCCAGTACTGAAAAAAAACCCACAGGCAGAAGCAAGTGCTATGCACTTAAAATAATATGCTTAGTACAAATACTCTATCTTATTTCCAAATTTATGCAGATATCCCTCCTACTGGTTGTATGGCAAGCACTGTGATGTTGAGAAGTTCTAGGCTCTTGAACATACATGCACAATGTCTTGTAAAAACAGCTCTTGTTTGTTCCTGTTGTTTCCATGAATTCAGAACCAGATCTGTTTTGGTTTAAATCTAACGTGCTAGCAAACCTCTTGAATTTCAGAGCATAGTAAGGGCTTGCCAAGGTAAAATATGTAGCACTAAGCATTATTAGTGCTACTAATGCGTATGCCTGAATGAACAAGCATACAAAAGGCCAAGTTAAAGCTGGCTAACACTTCTCTTAAACATTGCTGAAGTTGTTCAGAACTCTTTCAAAACTGTTGGGCTAATTTCCACAAAAGGCGTTGGTCCTAGACTGAACTTTTCTGGAGTCTTCAGCAAGATGGTGAAAGGGTGCTGTGAACAGGCATTCCCTACTTTCATTCTGCATGGTTGCAAACCAAACTGGAGGCCAGATTCTACAGTTTGAACTGCTGTCTTTTTGAAAGAAGGAAACTGTGCATTTTGTATGAAGATGCCACAAAAGATGAAGAGGAACAGATTTGTATGAGAAACAAAGACTTTCTTCCTGGAAAGGTCAACTCATAAACATGAGGGACTTAAATAGGAAAGCAATACCAGAACTCTCTGGTCTTAACAAAAGGACACGTCATGAGAATCCAAGGCAGTAGACACTGTAACAAGGGAGAAGAGAGTGTGAGATAGAGTGTAGGCAGAGACACAGATTGCACGTGGATCTGAAGGAGGACAGATATCAATTTATACTGCTGAGTAATCGTGGAGTTACTTGTCCACTGAGATACCTTTCTCA
Organism: Lagopus muta; assembly: GCF_023343835.1. Classification (NCBI taxonomy): domain Eukaryota; kingdom Metazoa; phylum Chordata; class Aves; order Galliformes; family Phasianidae; genus Lagopus; species Lagopus muta. The sequence continues at coordinate 74,486,568 of NC_064434.1, forward strand.
GATGTACAATCAATTTAGCCATATGGATAAAATATCCAAATACAAGAACAAGGAAGACAGAAGGGTGACTTTATGTGCCCGCACTGTCTGGGATAAGAAGAAAAATCTTCAACTAATTACAGACAAGACTTTCTAAAGTACTTTGGTAGAGCATGGCATCTCATATTTCCAATCTCACAAAACAGAAAGCATGAGTGACAGGAAAGAAAATGAACTAAGGAAAGAAAACGAAGAGAATTGAGGAAAAAGAAAATTTCCTCCTAGAATTGCAAGCAATATTAGCACAATCTCCATGCGTGTCACCTCCTCATTCCAAGAAAACATTAAAAAATTAAAAAGGAAGCTAGTATCTTTATGGTTTCAATTTTCACTTCTATCCAGCACTGTTGAAACCCAGGGTATACTTCTGCATGTAGAACACCTGCATTCTTAATGTATCACTTTAGGCATGGGGCCTGGGAACCAACATACCCATTTCTTTGCAGAAGTATTTATACAAACCTGCCAACTCCTGACTTTTATCTTGGAGTAAGTACTTCAGAATTTAAATCCAAGGGGAAAAAAAAAAAAAAAAGCTATTAAAGAAAGGAGAAGACTATATGTTGAGATGTCAGCACATTTTATGACTCTATATATGAATCAGTAAAAAAAACTGAAATACAGGCCAAATAGTGGCAGATGAGCCCACAGACAGTATCACAGATAAATAACTGCAGAAAAGATGACACTGAAGAAATAGAAAGAAATAAAATACATAAAGCGAACGGGACAAAAAATACTTCCATAGGTGGACAGAAACTGCAAAGGCTGATAAGTTAATTGATGGTACAGAGAGAAATGGTTTTGCACATTAGGCCAATGAATAGATATTTAAAATTAGTTTTCCAAATCTATTTTCTCCATTTTGAATTTTAAGACCACATAGAATTTGAATACTGGGCAGTGTTCAAATGAAGAGATATTTGCTTCACATTCACAAAAAAAAAAATATTTTGTCCGCAATGCCACAGAGAAACAACACAAGCTGTTTCAAGATACAGCCATCTATGGGAATTTCCAAAAGAAAATGGGAGCTTGGACACTTAACTTCTACTCCAGTCTATAGAAGTTCTGTGTAGACATTTTTCAAAAGCTCACATAAGCCTTTCTTGAATTTTCAAACATTTTGATATTCACAAATCCATTACATTGGGTTTTTTTGTTTGTTTGTTTGTTTGTATTGCTGTGGGTGGTTTTTCCTTTGAGAGGCAGGAAGAGACAGGGAAGAAGAAGGTTATTACTTCATGTAATACTGAGAAATTTTTATTATTCTATTTCAGAGACTGATTCAGCTAGTTAGCACTCAAACTTTCTGCAGTGTTGATATTTAATATAATATGGGTTATGGAACAGCATGCATATATATATATTTTTTATTTTTTATTTTTTTTTTTTTAACTTATACACATCAACATCTAACTTCCAGAACTGAACCTTCCAGCTATTATTTGGTTAACTGAGGGAAGAGAAGAAAGCTGCATTCCAGCAAAGTTTCCTTCATGAGACAGGAAAGAGAGCTAATGGCAAAACATAGGCAAAGAGCATCTTTTCTCTCTGAAAAAGAAAAGCTGTTTTATTATATATCAAAATATATCACTGAAGTAAAAATTAAAACAGTGTCTTGCTAACTCTTACACACACAGTCAAAACGTATCAAGATAGGCTTCGCTATTCAAAAGTCTTGGCTAGGTTCTAATATCAAATTTGCTGATGGGCGATTCCTTGTATTTTCTCTACCCATAATCAGAACTAGCCAGAAACGTATCCACAGTTATTAATTTATTTAAGTGGGTTCCACTTAAATACGGGGCCTTCCAGTCAACAAAACTTTGGAACAGAACCTAACAGTACACTAAGCTTATGATTTCACCACCGCCACCACCCACCTTGTGCTCTTTATTATAAAAAACTGAAATTAGCTAACTCTTAGTTCATATGCTGAACACCATCAGACCAGAAATGGTTCAATAAAAGCCACCATGCAATTGCTACAGCCTTCCTGCTTCAGCTCCTGAATAAAATTTTTCATATGCATCTTTCATTCTTCTTGGGATTGACCATGGAAATTATATTTGTCCCTTGTTATTTTTTTTTTTTATTATCATCTTTCAGCCCAGATCCTAGGTCACAGCCCAGATCCTAGGTCACAAACTGCCATTCCTGATTTCTGTGAAATTTAGTACTAATAGGCATCCACAGTATTTATAAATATATTTTATATCAAGCAGGAAAGAGAGGCAATAGGCACAGTGACCTTATAACTTAGTGGGACATAATTATTAGTGTCACGCCCTGCTAGACCTAAGGAAGGGAATTTTTACATCTAATGATTCATTTGAAGAGCATATGGAAGATGCAGAGAAGCAAAGTATTTCTCTCATCTACCATTTTCCATCTGTTCTATTTTGTTGGAGTTATCTGTTCTGGCTAACTGGACATACACCTCTTCACATTAATTAGAGCAGTGATAGCTTAGGTTAGACACCAAACTTTTAGAAAGTTAACATTACACAGAGAGAATCCAGGCCACTTTCTAGGCCATTCCTCCACCAAGAGCATGCTGAAAGCAATCAGTTCTCAAATCTACAGAAGGTCAGCTGGCATAGTTCTGCACTATTGGCTTGAGCATCATTAGAGTCTACACACCCCAAAACTTTTCTTTTTTAGAGCAAGATAATGCAAAATATAAACAGGATTATCGTGGTGAATCATCGTGGTTGATCCTGGAACCAAGGACTGTTTTTAGCATTTTTCCCACCAATACAGATTTTAACTCTTAAAGGTATTCTGCAGAAACGGAGAAGAGCAAAGGCTTAAAATCAACACTTAACAATTCTTTGTTACAAAATAGCCTCTAAAAGCTAGTAATCCAAGCTTGCAAGGCATTATGATCTACATTGTCCCCTCACTAGCACTCCACATCGCCACTCCTTTGCTATTATTCTTTAACTCAGTATCACTTTTAAAAAGTTTGATCCAGGACTTCTGGAAACAATCTTCAAAAATACCAGAATGAAACCAACTCTCACGAGGAACTGTTACTGCAACCCAAAGTCCTCTTATGCTAACTTTAGAGAAGTAGAGAAAAGACTCGCAACATTACTGAAAACTACTTTCGAATTCTCTTTTCAATTGTTTACTTTGAACAAATTTAAACCAGCAGATGCCTGCCAACTTCAATTGGATTTCCTTCAATTTTAATATGCCTCTGCATTTATGCAAAAAGCACTATGGAAAAACTGAGTAGTTAATGTCATAATTGTTCACTGGACTAACAGAATTATGAAAGCATCATCAGTGCACATGCTGATATGTAATCAAAGATATGTTATGACGTACATAGAGCAGTTTAGAAACAATCAATGCAAACAGAAGTTGCTGGGAAGACTAATGAACCAACATTTTGATTACATAATTGCTCACATTTGTCTCCTGCAATTTTATCCATTTTTTTCCTTCACTCATTTACAACAAAAAAAGTTTACCTTCAGAAAATAAGAGAGTAGGCTTATTTTTTTAGAGCAGGCTTACTGGGTGCGCTTTTGTTGTGCAATAAGAAGTTGTGCTCCAGTATATAAGCAAACATCTCAAAATAAATACTTCACAAAAAAATAAAAATACTGACTGTATTCCACAGAACCATAGGATGATTTCAGGTGGAAAGGACCCTAAAAATCACCAGGTTCCAGCCCCCCTCACCATGAGCAGCATTATCACCCACCAGACCATTTGGGGCTTAAAGGGCTGAGATAACAGCAGATCTGACTGGATCAAGTTAACACAGGATTCTGTGGTGGTTTTCTGGTCAAAATGTTAGTCTTTTGCCTATTTACGGAGCTCTTTGAGTGCAGGACTTTGCATTGGCCTTGTAGAACTTTAAGATGTCCATATGGACTCACCTTTCAAGGTTCCTTTGGATGGTGTTCCTTTCCTCCACCACACAACATGGTGTAATTTGAAAACTTGCCGAGAATGCATTCAATCCCATTGTGTATGTCACCAACAAAGATAGTAAACAATATTTGTCCCAATACAGACCCATGAGGGATATCACTCATTGCTGAAATTGAGCCCTTGACTGCAATTTTTTGAATGTGATTATCCAATGGTCCATCTATTAAATCCATGCATCTCAAACACAGAGACAAGAATGGTGTGCAGGACAGTACCACATGATTTGCACAAGCCCAAGTAGATGGCATCGTTTGCTGTAATCTCATTCTAGAAGGCCACCAAATTTTTCACATACAATTTGCCCTTAATAAAACAGCACCCATGGTGGCTGTCACAAATCACTTCTTCGATCTCCATGTGCCTTAACATAGTTTCCACAAAGATTTGCTCCATGAGCTTGCCAGGAACTGAGGTAAAACTGACCGCCTGTCTCTTTCTTTGTTCCCTCCTTAAAAACTGGCATTATGATTCCCCTTTTCCAGTCACTAGAAACTTCACCAGCCTTCCATGACTTCTGAAGTCTGACGGACAGTAGCTAGCAACTTCATCTGACAGTTCCTTCAGGTACATCCCATAAAGGTCCCAGGGACTTCTGCACTTCAGGTTCCTTAGACAATACTGAATTTGATCTTCTCCAACAGTGTGCTCACCGTTCATACTTCATTCTACCAGTCTCTGCCTTAGAATTCTGTGAGTTGAGTAGTTCAGATAGAACGAGTTCTTCTTCTGAGGTAAAAAAAGTCACTGATTACTTCAGTAATTTTTACCCATGTTCTGCGTAAACAGGTCTCCCATTTCCTTATGCTTAGGGTCCACTCACTTTTGCTTTATGATTTGTTCCGAACATGGATGCCATTTGTTGCCTCCTCTACAAGCATTCTGCTACAACTGAGGCCAATCTTACCACTTATCACCCCCAACCTTTCATCAGTCTATCTCATATCTTGCATCTAGAAAAAAAAAAAAAAAAAAAAAAAAAAAAAAAAAAAAGCAGAGGTAGACAAGAATGTCTCTACCTCTACTAAGGAAATCTATCATAACTCTAGATAAATTAAGCCAAAATAAAGTAACATTAAAAAAAAAAAAAACCTTTCGTATTACAAAAAACAGAATACATTTCAGTTTTGAGCAAAGATTCCTGTTTTTTATATGAAATGGCTCATTCCATCACAATCTCCATTGCACAGTCCTCAAAGCAACATCTTGAAGACCAAGCAAGTATATATTTACTGATTGCTCCTGCCATTATTACAAGCACTACTGTAAGCATCTACTTGTATGCAATTTCTTACTCATATTCACAGTGTGCTATTTCTTTCCTCAAGTCACCTGACAAATCCGTATGGTGCCTGATCCTCTTGGTACCACTGTCCCTAGCATGAAAAACAAACCTTCAAAATAGTTAGCTTCACCAGCACCATCTGTCAGTAGCTCTTTTCAGCAGCAGTCTTTCCTATCCACCTCACACATCAGAAAAGTAAGATCTGTAGTAAGGATAGATAATCCAGGCCCACCAAAAGTAGTAAGGGAAGCAACTTCTTCTAAGCAGGATAGAAAAACAGTGCTTAAAACACTCAAGCTTCATGTTTAGCTACCTGTATCAGCTCTCCCATTCTGACTGCAGATTTTTCACACATCTCCAAAAAGTCAAAACCCCAGGAACAGAGTATTGTCCAATCAGAGAAAGCTGCCATGATTCCAACATTAATAAAAGGTTTATGTTTTGAAGAATACCTAAGATAACCTTCTTGCTTCCCCTCCTCACAACCTCCCCAAGAAAATAAAAGTTTCTTAGCTCTAATCTTGAGTTTCTTAGCTCAATCTCAAAAACAAGAGAATTCTAAAAAGTCCACACAGACACAAACACAAAATATATATACATACATAAATTTCAATCATTCTGAAGACAAAAATTACTTCTAGCATTTGTTCCATCATTACTCACTTATAAGCAGCTAGGTTTAGAGAAACATTATGTGTTAATTCTTGCCGTATTTAAAAATATGAACTATTAGAAGAACCCAGAACAGAATTATCTATTATAATTTTCTCTAGTTTGTGTGAGAGCTGGATTACTTTTTCTTTTTTGAAAGCGTTCCCAAGAAATGCATGCTACTGCTGTGATTACTATGCAAAGAAAGCCATAGCCATGACAGTTCCGTGAAGCAGGAGAAACAGATGAAACAAAGGGTTAAAGATTATTTCCTGTCCTGAGCTTGTGAAGTTCTTAAGAACTCTCCAAAGGGTCAGGTAGACAGGATGATTTATTTCCATTGGAAAATGCACACCAGAATTTTATCTTTTTGTCCTCACAGGACATCAAAGGATATATGTAGAACTTAAATCTTATCCTTGGTATTGCTTTACACGTGAAGGTTATTCTTACTTCATAGAAGATTGAACTTGTTAATTCAGAGGAACATCAAAAGGGATACTGAACAAATGAATCCTTCTGTTGTTGATCACGCTAAGGGGGACTGTAGCAACATTTCCTAGGCAAGTGCTATTCCATTTTCCCCTGAACAATTCTAGGGACAGCCTGGCTCTCAGAAAGGAAAACTGTCTTTATACGTAAATTGTAAAGCAGCCAGCAACTCAACAAAACAAAACCAGAAACAACATTCTTGGGTTTATTAGCCATCTCATATAAAGAATCATCGTAGATTTTACAGTTACTAAGAACATTTTAGCAGGAATTAAAACCTGACATAGCAGTTCTCCTACAGAAAGCCACAGGTTTACTGATGCAGAAATTTCATTTTTCAGCTGCCTCTACTTTACGTTAGCTAAAAATTTCTACAGAGTAATTTCAACTGGAAGTACAAAAATTTTCTCCTCTTCCGATTCCCAGCAATTACTCCCTGGAAGCTAAACATTTAAAGAGTAAGAGTCAGGGCAAACAATTTATATATTTTGTACAAGCATGACACATATTTCAACACAACACTAATTTTGCACTGTTCCAAACTGAGTAATACAGTTACTGTATTACTAAATTAGATTCCCATCATCCTAAAATAGCATAGCTCAGTAAGTATCAACCGCTGACTTGTTATTTTTACAGAAATAATTACCTTACTATTTGCACAAGTACAATGCAGTCTAAATAAGGAAAACTACTTTTCATCATATCAGTATTTCAACCTAAGGTACACCTTGCCTGAGGGATATTTTTGTGCTGTATTTTTGGCACAATCAGCTCTTTGAAAGATTCATCAAATAAATATCAGATATAGCTGCCCCACTTCTCTCAAGAGGCAGCCTTTCCTAATCTGCTACTTTACATAAACAAAGCAGGATCTACTCTGCCACAAGAAAATTATTTGTTGACTCTCTGCTGACACATATGCAAAATTTATGTCAGCACACTCAAATTCTGGCAACAACTTGTCAAACTCAGCGATGTGGCAGTCAGCAAGGACACATATTGAAATACAACAGTATTCAGAATGAAGATAGCCAAACAGTAGAGACACAAGTGCCATGCCCATTACTAGTTACACCACACAATGCAGAGAGAGAACACTCCACACAAATCCTGACAATCTATGAACATGACCTACCCGAATTCACTACTATGGCTTTACTTTCCTTCAAATTTTTTTTATTTTCCTGAGGATTTTTACTACTGAAACACTGTGTGCTCCTAAAAATGGAGTACTCCTTTCTCTTTTGATCCAGGTGCAGCAGACCAGCACAGCAAAAGGGGCTAAACAGCACCTTAAGGTTGTGTGCGAAGGAGAACATTATTTAGTACAACAAATGGGGGGAAACTGATGAACAGACTGACAGCACAGCTGTCACTTGGAATCAACAGTGAATGCATAAGCAAGACCGAATTAAGAGACACCTGTACTTAAAGTTACAATAGTAACATCCTATACAAGGAGGGAACAGGTAGAGATAGAACTGTAAGTGCCAAATGCTATTATGTAATTATACTCTGAAGAAGCATTACTGTCTGAGAGCATACATTAAAGGGTAGGGCTCCAACTGAAGGTGTTTGTAAGCAACTAGTCCAGCCAAATAGCTGTCAGGGAGTATGAATGAAGCATATCTAAAGAAATATTAAGGAGACTGAAAATACTATTTAGTTACTGGAAAAAAAAAAAAAAAAAAAAAATTCCACAGGCAGTTCCATAAAAATTCATCTCTACAGCTAACTCTCTCTTACAACAGCTTACAGTTGTATAGTACCAAGTATAACAGCACCTTAGTCACTATGCAAAATAGATTAGGATACCACAAAATGAATTATTAGTCAAGGATATGACAAGTTTTGTTGTTGTTTTTCTTTTTTAAAAGGCATTAGAAAAACAAGTGCTTATTGTCCTACCAAAGTATTTAATAGCTTCTCCACAAATTCAGGATTCCTTCCCTAAATAATTCTAAGACCATTCCATCACTTGATAACTGTTTAATAGCAGTAGTAGCAATATGCTATTTAATTTCAGAAGATATTTAACCAGTTCAAAATACTTACATCATAAGACAGGGAAGCACTTCATTGATCAAAAGCACTACAGGTAGCTAAAAGAATATTTCATTTCCTTACCAGAGGGAATATCTCAAGTTTTATCCATCAGAGAACAATTCCTTTTTGTAAATCTTTCAAATGCAGAAACCCAGGTGGTCTTCATTCACCTATTATCTCATATACTCATATATCCAGTTATCAATACCAACAATTATCCAGATCAGTCTCTTACATGCTATACCACGAGAGGATTTATGTTTGTTTTTTTTTCTTTCCAGTTCAGACCTTTCCTACCCAGGTAGATAAAGCTTAGAAGTAAAGTTCAAAACAAGCTTTTGGAAAGTTAGAGGATTACCCATGTCTCCACATGAGGAGAGAGCCTAACACCTGCTACAGTTATCTTACCTCCTTCCAAGCATGGAGGAACTGAGAAATCCATCTGAACTTTCTTCTAGACATACTGACTGAAGAGCAGGAAACTGAACACAAAACTCTTTATAGAACAATACATTCCCTCTTCTACCACTCCCACAGGAGAAATCCTACACACTCCCCACACGCACGCTCTTACCTGTTACAGCTCTTCATGTGCTCTGGAGCCCTTCCAGAACAGTTAGCCCTAGCAGCCAGGCACTGCCTTTCATAACAGCTGCTTCTGATCAGCTGCACAACCACAGGTTGGTAAATACGATGCTCTATGAGGTACTAAGAAGCCTCATAATAATCCAAAAGCCACCTAATTTTGCTCATAAATATTGCCAGTGCAGCATTTACAGGTCTGATTGTTTTTAGAACTTTGTCATAGCATACCACTTCACTCTTTTTACCTTTTTCTGTGAACAGCTCTTCAAGACTTACAAGTCTTGTACAAGACAGTACAAGTAAAATCTAGGTGTGAGGACACGAACCCCTCACCCTAGCAGTGTGTGTGATATGTTCCCACTGATCCCACATCCTCCCTGAATTATGCATCCTCTTTTGATTGTGTTTAGATGAAAATGCCATTAGGAAACAAGAAGAAGGAAGGACAAAGGTTACAAGACTTTTTTTTCTTTTAATATATTTTTCAGCGTTTGTACCCTGTGTTGAAGTGCAACAATGCTCTCAAGATTATTGACAGAAGAAACATTTAAGATGTTTTACTGTTGAGAAGGAAAGGCAGCACTTCATAAGGCTGTTTGCTTTTTTTTTTTTTTTTTTTTTTTTTGGTCAGAAAACATAAAAGAATTTAAGATATTAACTTCCCTGACACATTGATTAGTTGTGACCATAAAGACAACAGCAAAAAACCACATCATTGATTTTATTAAGTAATTTTAGAAACCTTTTAGTGCTACATAAGAGAACTATCTACAGTAGAGAGTTGGAACTCATCTGTCTGCTGGGAAGAAAAAGACATACCACATCCTTGGAATTCCATTCAATGCTTAAAAGCATAAAGAAATAGTGGGGGTGAAGATCATCTCTTATTGTTCATCTCAGCCAATATTGTGCAATTTAGTTTGAGATTATATCCGTAAGTAGAATTATTTGTCCCTACCTCAATAAGCAAAAGTAAACATGAACATAGCCATAGAACAGCAAAGCCTGCTTCCTGGTAACTCTCTGTAACTTTGCTGGCCCATTGGTACCTTCTGGAAGAAGGAATCATTTCTCATCACAGCACTTAGGAGCAATGCTCAGTGTAGCATTCATTCCCAAGAGTTTTGGATTCCTGCCGCAGACCTTTGTCATGCAGAAGCACTAAGAGCAGCTCTAATAGTGTCAGCCACCTTTCTTACAAAACCTGCAGAAACAACTCAGAGCTCTGCTCCTCCAGCAAATCTTCAGCCAGAATTACTCAGTGAAATTTCAGAAAGACTATTTTCTTTCTTTTTTTTTAAGCAAGAACAAAAAACAACCCTAAAACAGCAGTTCAGATCAAACTATCAGTTAAGATCTGGCTTACCCCACTATCTTCTTTCTCCAAGGTTCACAACACTATTCTGCAGGAATGCAGAAAACATTCTTAAACCATTCCAAACGCAGGTGTCCTAGATCTCAGAAAAATCACCTGATGCTCAGCCTAAAGGACTGGGCACACCTTCTTAGAAGTTCTGTAAATTTACCATTTCCAGTATCCCCACAAGTTTTTCCAGCAGGAACTCTTAAGAAATATTATCTGTACTTGCTAACAACAAACTCAACTCACTCAATCTGATTGCTTATTCTAGTTACACTGAAACACAATGTGCCAACTAATACACAAGAAGTCTATCATGGTGACAGTTATTTATCTTAAATAAAATTGCAATAGCAAAGAAATTCCATTTCACCTTCTCCCTTCAAAGAGAGGTCATTGGAGAGAGTTACACTATTTTTTTTATTTGCCTGTCATTCCCATTCTTTTCATTAAGGTGGTTTATTTAGTATTTCTCAGCATAACACCACTTCTTCTAATCCTCTTAACTGGGAGATGAAAAGAGCACAGCCCAGAAGGATCCTCAAACGGATGGAAATGGAGCTGTGGCAGGTTACAACTCTCTGCTGTATTAAAGGACTCATTAACCAGAACTGTTTCCACGAGCTCTGGGCACAGTGAGTTCATACACACTGTGTGTCTCCCTACCTCTACTGCAGCAGCACAATACTGAAAAATATTCAGAGATTAAATTCCCACTAACTTCATGAGAACAAGCAGACAGGTTAAGCAGAATTCCCCTATGAAGAGAAAGTAGCAGCAAGAACAATAACTTAATTAGAAAATGAAATGGGGTAGTGGGAGGAAGATTGAGAGAAACCACAACTGCTTCTTCCTTGGGAAAAGGTTTGACCAAAACTCACACAGTATGGATCCCATTGAATCCAAAGGTCATGCAAGCTAAAAGAGGTCAAATTTCAAAGTTTCCATAGTTCAGCTACCCAGAAAAGTACTTGGTTTGTGATCAAATGCCAGCACGTGTTGCTTCAAGGGATGTCATAAAAATTCTGGCTTCAACCACAGCCTCTGTAACTTTTGAGTTACAGCCCATAATTCTGCACTTATTACTTTAGCCACTTAGCCAAAGAAGTCATTGGGACCTGTTTCCAAACAAATTATTGATGATTAACTCTTGTGCCTTTTCATATCTATATCTCATCTGTGACGAGAGCAGTGTTAGAAGAAAAACAAACATAGTAGCAGAGCTGGAATGATTTGCTTTCCATATTTGATGTCTACTTCTCAATCAAAAAAATAAGAATAGAAGATCAAAATATAGTTTTGTGTCTCATCCATCTATATGGATACGACCTCAGAAACTGGGTATTAGCAAAGGTCTCACCAATATAGAAGGTGGTGCTCAATCTTGCACTCAAGAGAGATTTTATCTGCTATAACTACAACCTATCTTTTATATTTGATAAAAGAATTGCATGAGAAGTGTGGAACAGATATTTCCCAAGTTTTGTCTCTTTTCTTTCCCTGAATAGAGAAAACATTGTATTAAGTGGTTACTGACTCAAAATACACAAAATATTTCCCTTATTCCCTTACTTTTATGTCTTGTGACCGAGAGCTGTTTAGGACATTTATGGCTGCCTTAAATCTGAGCAATCTTTTGGAATCTCTCCCTAGGTCAGCATCATACCTCAGAAGACTTACTCTTGCTGACAAATGTTCCACAAGCATTTTCTCAATGGTAGATTTTTTCATTTTTTTTTTCTTTCTGAAATGCAAGCAACACTTAAAACATGCTGTGAGAAGCCATAATGTGATGAAAAAAATTTCCTTTGCAATCATAGCACGTTCTCTGACTAGACACATTTTTAGCATAACGTGTGAAGAAGGGAATAGATTTATCCATCAGTATTAAGTAAATACATTAACAGAAAAAAAAGAAAAGTCAAAACTTGTGACCTTATATTTATAACAGTGATTTTCTTTTGTGAAGAGATCTAATGTCTTTTTCATCTTATTTTTGAAAAACCTACTGTATTATTAATTCCAGTGTTAAAGCAGAAGTGAATACATCATTATATAATCTTAGCCATACTTTCCATTTGCCAAAAATAGCTGAAGTTCAACCCAACACAAATATTTGGAAGGCATCACTTATATTTGCAAAAAAAAAATTTACCAAGCTCAAAATATCTAACATAGATGTTATTCAGTTCTTCTATCAAATTTTATGCGCTGCAAGAAACAGATTGTACCAATTGCTTTATCAATCACACTGGCAGTTGATAAATACATTATGCAGGAATATTCTCTTGTAAGGAAACATTTGAAGTTCAAAAACCAAAGAAATTGGAAGGGAACCCAAATAAATCATAGCACAGCAGTCTACCTTTTTAGAATTTCAAAGATCTTCCTTCCTACATACTACCAAATCATCTTTTAGTTCAGTTGACTTCTTTGCACCTCTTCAGTAGCTTCCAGTTTATAAAATATCTGATGGTACCACCTTTGAGACTGTGTAACCCAAATACACAATGGGTAACAGGAAAGGTCTGTTTACTATGTGTACATACAAGCGGATGCTTATAAAATAAATAGATGTGCATATATTCCCATATGCATTTCTATTTAATTCGTATTTCATGCATGACTATGCTCGACTCCACTCCACATTTTCCTCCATACTGTTTCCATCTCCATGTGCACTGGAATCAATCAGCTTTGGTCTCAGTGGTTCTATTAGTTTTTATTTTCCAGCATTTTCTAAAAGTGGCTCCTCATGTCTTGTATAAATAAAAGCAGCATTTTACAGGAACAATAGATTTACAGCTTTAATAAGACTGCCCTCCTTCCTGCATTAAAGTCTACATGACAAACCAGGTTAAGCAAGCTGGTATCAAATCTGAAGCCAAATACCTTTTTGAGCCAGACATTAATTCTCTGCAGAGCTTCAGGCTTATTTTCAAGATGTTAAATTATTGATAAGGAAAATCAATTATTTTTTCAGCATGAGCAATGTCATACAGTTACATTATATACAACAATAGCTAAAGTAGTTTTTCTATCTTATTAACTTTAGGACACTTTAGAATTAAATTATCTACCTTTTCTTCTTTAGAATCCAGATAAAGAGTCACTAGGGACAGCCTCGCAACTTCTGTTAACTTCAGAGGAGATTAAATATTTGTCCAAAAACAAACTGTCAGAAACAAACAAAAAAAAGCATCTCAGAGATCACCAAATGGAAACGTTTCTTTATTAAACTAGTATTATTTAAACAGTAACATTTAAATTTGACACACCATCAAATTAACTGCAACAAATTCTCTTCTAGCAATAGACAGCTTCCACAAAGAATGTGAAACAATATTCCATTAAGGGCAGTTACAGAAGAATCACAAGATAATCCTGGGAGGAAACGGAGATAGCAAGAACAATTCTTTTTTAGCAATAAACTTCCTGAAACAAAAGCTCAGAATTGAGTATCTACATGCTCAATTTTTCTTGGACTCGTAGTTCCATAGAATATCAAGTGATTTCAGTTCCAACGATTCTGTAAGCCTCTATTATTTCCTAGTGTTTCCACAGGGTACCTTGGCCACTGCAAAAGATTGGGTGACAGAGCTTTCTGTACAACATCCCAACCATTATGGTACAAGATATATAAAAGGAGGAAGGAGATGAAATATCACCAAACCCAAAAATACCTTAATTATCAGCTTTAGGACTTAATGGTGTCATATGGTAAATTAATGGAGAAATTTCACAATGATTCCTGTGGAAGTTGTCTAATTAGTATGAAGACTGGTCTGAAAGTAACGTCTCCTATTTTATTACGTTGGCCCATGACACCGAAGGTGGATTTTACATGTTGTTGCCATGGGACAGACAGCAGCAGAGGGACAGTCCGACAAAATGGCGTCTGATGTGGAAGAGCTGATGAAGCAAATGTGTAGGATTCCTCTACGCAGGAAAAATTGCACCCATTGACCATCCATCAGTGCTTGTTGAATGCTTAAGGTGACCAAGCAGTGGATAGGAGCACAGTAAGGCAGTGGGTACCTCATTTCAACACCATCACAGCAGCTGTGGAACAGCGGGTCACCTCTACTGGCACGTGTTTTGAGGAGCATGGCATGCAGGCTCCTGGCCACTGCTGACAAAAATGCACAGCTAACAGTGGTGGCGATGCTGAGAAGTTACGCTTTGCAGCTGAGAATTTGCTCCATCCAACGGTACTATTGTGTACTTTCTATCCGTTGCGTTTGCTATGGAAATAAGCAGGAAGCATGGCTTTTGGGGGGATCTACATATGGCAACACGTAGTGATCTACACAGGGAAAAACTGACACCTCTTTTTAAATTCTGATCGTCATAGTGCCGTCCCTAACACAAACAAATGCGAAATTGAACGCGGAAGGGAGCTTACCTAAGAGTTCTAAAGTGAACTCAAATATCTAGGCAAAACGCAGCTACCGGCAGAAAGTAAACAGCGGGTGTTATTCTTCCTTTCTCTTTCTTAGCTTACACGTGCACAGCTTTACAGCTCTGAGGGAGCCGCGCAGCGCGCCGGCGTGAGGAGGGGCAGCAGTGGCGAAAAAGCCCGCGGCAGCGCCCACAGCTGCGCCCTGCAGCCCCAACGGGCGGTACTCCTCCACACCCCGTGCAGCCGGGCACCACAGACAGGGAAATGCCATCGCTAATGCCGCTCTAACAGCGGACGGTGGTGGTTGCTGTCGGTACTGATGCTTCTGTCTCCAGAGGCACCTCAGAGCTGGGAAGCACCAGCGCCTACAGCCCAAAACGACAAAGGTGCCCTGAAGCCATCGGCAGCTCCTTAAACGCTGCAAGCAGTGCCAGGGCAGATTCAGGCAGCAGGTTAGTAAGTACTACTTTTCTGAAAGAGCGGTCAAGCCCTGGAATGGGCTGCCCAGGGAGGTGGTGGAGTCACCAGCCCTGGAGGTGTTCAAGGGACGTTTGGATTTTGTGTTGAGGGACGTGGTTTAGTGAGTACTGTTGGTGATAGGCGGATGGTTGGGCTGGATGATCCTGAAGGTCTTTTCCAACCTTGGAGATCTTGTGATTCTAAAATGAAGCGCCCTTTCCCTTCCCCGGGCAGGGCAGCAGCTTCAGCGCCACACCACGCACGCGCCATCACGCGCATGCGCAGGCACCGCTGGGTGCTCTCCGGGTGAGCGCGGCCATGGCGGGGGGGCGTCCGGGGCTGGGCGCTGCGCTGGGCGCGGGGCTGTTGGCCAGGCTGAGCCTGGTGCTGTACGGCCTGTACCAGGACGCGGTCATGCGGGTGCGGTACACCGACGTCGACTACCGGGTGTTCACGGACGCGGCGCGGCTGGTGACCCAGGGGCAGTCTCCCTACCGGCGGGCCACCTTCCGCTACACGCCACTGCTGGCCTGGCTGCTGACGCCCAACATTCTCCTCGGCGAGCTCTTCGGGAAACTGCTTTTCGTGGCCGGGGACCTGGCGGCCGCCGGCGTGGCCTACCGGGCTCTACGGCACCGAGGGGCCTCCCCCGGGCGGGCCTGCGGGTGCTGTGCCGCCGCCTGGCTGCTCAACCCGCTGCCCATGGCCGTGTCCAGCCGGGGCAACGCGGAGGCGCTGGTGGCCGCGCTGGTGCTGGCCGCCCTGCACCTGGTGGAAGCGGGGAGCGTAGGGAGGGCCGCGCTATGCTACGGGCTGGCCGTGCACCTGAAGATCTACCCGCTGACCTACGCGTTGCCCATAGCGCTGCGCCTGCAGGGCGGCAGGGAAGGGGCGGCGGGGAAGGGGCGTGACGGAACGGCCAAGTTTACGCTGGTAGGGGGCGTCTGGAAGCGGGTAGTGCGGGCGCTGAACCGCGACGTGCTGCTTTTCGGAGCGGTCTCTGGATCCGTGTTGGCCGCCTCGACCGTCCTGTTTTATCACCTCTACGGCTGGGAGTTTTTGGAGCACGCCTACCTCTACCACCTGACCAGGAGGGATATCCGGCACAACTTCTCTCCCTATTTCTACATGTTGTATTTAACTGCGGAGAGCAAATGGAGTTTTGCCCTTGGGCTCGCAGCTTTCCTGCCGCAGCTGCTTCTGCTCCTGGTGGTGTCTGTAGCGTTTTACAAAGACCTTGTTTTTTGTTGTTTCCTACACACCGCTATTTTTGTGAGCTTTAACAAAGTGTGCACGTCCCAGTATTTTATCTGGTACCTCTGCCTTTTGCCTATCATAATACCTAATATTAAAATGTCCTGGCGTCGTGGTGTGCTGCTGCTCTTTCTGTGGTTTGTTGGGCAAGGCCTGTGGCTTGCTCCTGCCTACTTTCTGGAGTTCAAAGGTTATAACACTTTTTTATTTATATGGCTGGCTGGCTTGCTTTTCCTTTTTATCAATAGCTTCGTACTTGTACAGATTATTTCACATTATCAATGGGAAACACAAGTTGCCAAGAAAGTCAAAGAGCAGTAATAAGTGGACCAAAATTTAGAAACAGTGACATTGTCTTTAGTAAGGCTTTTCATACCAGGAGCACTTTGATTAACATAAATGTGTACATTATATAATGGATGGTGTATGTAAGCAATGCTTTGTTAGGGCTCTGAGGGCATTCATAGGTTTTAACTGCAGCAAGCAGCCACTGGCCTACCCTGATCTGTGTCTACAAGGGAACCCACCTGCCACATGGACTAAATCTGCATTGTAGCCTTGACCTGGCTGACTGCTGCTGCTCATGACTGAATTCACTGGAGGGACCCTAGACCTGGTTCATCACTAGCCACATCTGGGGCTGCAGGTGGACTCATTCCCTGCACTCATCTCTGTCTGCTGTTGCCAGATGTGGTGGGGCTGTGCCCTGGCCACCAAGGGAATTGCCTGTGCTGTGGGCTTCTTTCTGGCTCATGACTTCCTACAGTGCAGTCCCAGTCATACTCCCCAGTGCCCTTTTTCTCATTGTTACTGTGCTCTGTCCTTGTTAAGGACTGTGGCTTTTGTCTAAGAAAACACAGATTATTATAGTCATTATAATATAACGGCATGTTGTGAGTTTGATGGTCTTATACATTCCAGTAACTGGGTGAGGGGTTTTGCAAGGATTAAGCTTACAAATAAATACAATATATATATATATGGTGGGATTTTTTTTCTTCTCGCACTAACAATTTAGTAGTGCACTGCTCAGGGCCTGTACCCAGTCTTTCTTCAGTGAAGAAGGGACTCTTGAAACTTTGCATTTACTTTAAGATTCTTACTCTGTTTTATTACTCTGACACATTTTTTCCCCCCTTTTCAGTGCTTTTGGGATTTTTGAATAGGCAGACTTAATCCATTCTCTTGCTAGAGGTAAAAACAAATACCTGCCTTGGATGACAGAAACATACAGAGCAAAAGTATTTGTCTTCCTTGCTGCCCCAATCTTTAAAAAAAAAAAAAAAAAAAAAAAAAAAAAAAAAAAAAAAAAACGCACTGCTTTAATCTGTGTTTTATTAGCAGTCATTGTAGATACTAAGAGAATCAAATACAGAGTCAAAGCAGAGTCAAAGTGCAGCTCAAATGACAACTGTGTCCCATACGCACTATATAGTTTCTCAATAGTTCAATCTCTCTGCTATTAAAAAATGAACAAAAAAGAAAGTGAAGGGATCTGAGAAAATGTAGCACTTGCCAGAAGAAAAGGAAAGTTTTAAAACAGTTTCTGTGTCCTGTCAAAATGAGATATTTATTACCGTATGAGACAGGAGATGTGAGTGGTAATGAGAAGAAATCAGAGTCATCTAGGAGTCAATACTCTCCTTAAGAACATGCTACCAGAGGTCTACTCTCTACAGCTTTTGGCAGAGGAAGCAACTAGCTGTGTGGTTTTTAACAAGATATTCAGTTTAAATAGATAAGAAATAAGAAATTTGATATTTACCTGAAGTTTAAGTTATGCCCTACCTAACATCTGAAGGAAAGTGAAATTATGTAGTAATCTACGAGAACATAGACTTTCAAGACAAAGTAATTCCAATCAGTCAGTGTGATTCCAGTGGCACCAGTGGGAAAGAATGAGGCCAAAGTTCCTGTGTAATGCTGCCTATTAGAATCCTGAGATCTCCAGAGGGAGCTGGGATTGTTCAGTCTGGGGAAGAGGAGGCTCAGAGGAGACCTCATTGCACTCTACAACTTCCTGAAGGGAGGCTGTGATGAGGAGGGGTTTGGATTCTTCTCCCAGACAACAAACAGGACCCAAGCACATGACAGGTTGTACCAGAGGAAATTTAGGTTAGATATAAGGAAAAATTTTTTTCTCTCAGAGAATAGACAGGCACTGGAATGGCTGCCAAGGGAGGTCATGGAGTCACTGTCCCTGGCAGTGTTCAAGAGGTGTCTGTATGAGGAGCTGCAAGATATGGTTTAGTGGCTTGTGGTAGCAATGCTGGTGAGAGGACAGTTGGACTTGATGATCTTGTAGGTCCTTTCCAACCTTGTGATTCTATGCTTCCCCCATGCTTCAGTAGCTCCACAACTCGCTTACTGACAGCTCTTTCTGTCCTAGCATAGTTCAGTCACTTGGGGCTGGGCTGTGGGTTTTTGTTGTGTGAATCGGGACAATTACAGAAAGCAGTGGAAACTCTCAAGCCCCAGTAGCCTCAAGCCAAA
This sequence comes from Lagopus muta, assembly GCF_023343835.1. Classification (NCBI taxonomy): domain Eukaryota; kingdom Metazoa; phylum Chordata; class Aves; order Galliformes; family Phasianidae; genus Lagopus; species Lagopus muta. Next base: position 74,505,588 of record NC_064434.1, read on the forward strand.
GGGCACACTACCAGATGTAGCATATCCTTGCACTGTTCCAGCCTTGTTCAGCCATTTTGACGTTATCTTGGAAGTAAAGATTCCCCTGCTCAGAATGGGATAGAGTTGGTTCTGCTCCTAAGCTGCAAAGGCATGCTGATTTTCCCTGCTGGCCCCATTCACACTCACCTTCACATCATCAGATAGTGCTAACCACAAACCTGATGAAGCGAACACATTCTTTTGACAAACTCCTGATTTTTCAGGCAGGTCTTGCAGGTAGGGCAAGAATGCCTAAAATGTAGGATGAAAGATCTCTAGCACAAAATTGGATGGGAGAAATGAACTGAAAGATATGAACATCAAAGCTCTTTGAGGGTGTATAGATATCAAAAGCAATTTGTATGATAAGTGGAATTGAATAGCTTCAGTCACTGATAAAAAGCATTAAATCAAGTAACTGTAGCCAACTGCAGAACAAGTTGTAATTCATGAACAAGTCGTGGTCATTAATTAAAGCATCCTTAAAATTTACTAAATTAATTTTCTATGGAACAGTACTGATTTTGCTAGTGTTCAGATTTTTTCAATTAGTGATCATATGTCCATTTTCCTTCTAGTAGTTAGGAACTGAAGTGTCTGAATGCTGATACTAGCTATCATTCTTCTGGGTTGCAAAAATTCTAGTGCTATTTAAGTAAGAAATTGTAGAATTGCCCAACAGATCTGTGTTTCTTTTGCAGATTTCATAGACTGCACTGAAATCAGTCTTCAGACACTAAAGGGAAAGAAGAAAAAGAAATACAGACAAATAGTGTTTTTGCCTTGCCTTTTACATTGTAGCCTTTAGTCCAAAGGCTCATAGTGAATTCACAAGTCTTTAGTCAAATCTTCAACACTGAATTGATTTGCTGCAAAATTTATGCATGAAATTACTAAAACAAAGTACACAAAAACGTCACAAGAAATGGTTCACTGAGTTACTGACTGAGCATGCTAAATTAGCATCTCTGACCCAATAGCCACAATCTTAGTCCTTATTATGCAATTTCCTTAACAGTGTAACCAGAATTGTATTGATTTCTATAGTCCTAAAAATCAGTAATTTTATGCTCTAAAATGAGCTCATCCATTTTTGTTTGGTTGGTTTTTAAAGACACCTTGAAGCTTTTATATGTAACAGTAATGGAAAATTCCAACATTTTCCTAAGGCTTTATAGAGAAAGCTAATGCTGAAGACAGTAAATCATGAGCAAACTTTTTTTTTTAGGCTGAGAATAACAAAGCAACTATTCCAAAAGAGCAAAGTTCACAGTGAACACATAGAACTCAAAAACTACGTTCACATCATTCCAAAGGACAGCTTTAGAACGCACACCGCAGTGCTAGCAGCACTATGGGATGAGGACAATGTCTTCAGTGAGATCAAATTCAAACCCATTCTTGCGTGGGCAGCAAGGATAATGAGTTGGAAGAGACACTTTCAAGAACCCGTGCATTCTGACTATACCTGTACCCATTTCACCAGTATTCTTTTTTAACAATGTAAATCAGTGGTACTTCATTTTAGCAAAAGTCCTAGTGAGCGTCCCTTCAGTCCCTGCACACTCCTGCTAACCTCTCAGCAGACCCAAGTCCCTGAACTCATCTGTGCCTTCCATCGGCAGACTGTTAAACCACTCAGAAGCTATAGCTGTAGCTATACCGTTTCCCACATAAATCAGAAGTGTCCATTATTATTTTACATTGAGAGATGAAGCATGAAAAGATTAAGGAAGTTGTATAAGATGATAATACAGGATATGGTAGCACAGGCCATAACAAAATACCAAGTCTTTGATTCCCCACACAGAGCCTTAGTGACAGACCTCCTTTCTGGCACACACTGAGCTGGACTGCCACAGAAAAAAAGAGGTTGCACATTGCAGGCAGTCCTACTTAGCGCATAGATTACACTTAAGTTCCAAGAATAAAATGCTGAAATTAAAGTTTGAATCTTTAACATTCTTTTTAGATAAAACGTTTATTTCAGTGCTTGCAAGTAAAGAAATGAGAGATAAGGAAGCCTTACTATTTCCTGGGGAAAACAGTGGGGTAGAAAACTAGAACATCTGTGGCAGTATTATCTAAAGGAAATGTCTGTATCTGATTATGTAGGAGGACAGAACTTCTGCCTTGGAAATCAGCTGACATGCAGGCAAATTGAGCAGTATGCTTGTAGCAGGGAACAGACAATATTTATGTGAAAGACATTCTATCAAAATGTGCTTTCCTTTTTCACATGAGAAAAGTGAGGTTTGGTAACAGTTATCAGGCTGGGTGAACACAACTTCTATTCTTTCACGTTACCATAGGAAGAGTCCATAGGATGTTACATCCTGCAGTAATGCTTACTGAGCTGTGCAGGTGTGACTTGGAATAGAGTTTTAATAGGCAACGTTAGAGTAAAGCAAGAGACAAGATATTAGCGTACAGTAACTCTGAAAATGCTTCTTGAAGGTTAATGTAAGGAAGAACTGATTTCTGCTTCACAAGCCAGCAGCTGTGTTAATAGAGATGGTACTGTTTTGGTAGTAATTTTCCAAGGAGAGCTGCATCCCGCGGCCCATATGCTTCCATTCTGTGCTAAAGAACATTAATTCAAATCCCCTGTTGATCTGACAGTCAACATTTTTTCAGTCTCTCGCTTGTCCCTCCTACTGATGCGGTAGATTGAATTAGCTAGGAAGCAGGCTTAGAAAATGAAGTGGAAAACAAAGTATGATTATCCTTCTCTTGTTTCCCCTGAACGTATAGTGTGAATATGTTGAATAATTGAGGAGATTCACCTTTTGGAACACAGTGCCACTTGAGCTTGAGGTAAGAGTACTTAGTTAATATAAGGCATTTTACCTAAATGCACCTGAGAGAAACTTGACTGAATGAGTCACATGGACTCCTGCCAAATAAGAGTGAAGCTACAGATAGCCTGTCCATTTCAATATTAGCACTATTTTTTTCTGTATTTTGCTGCTAGAACAAGAACAAGGAAGTTAACAAAAAAATAGTAATATTTATAAGTTGTAGTTTCAAACTTCTCTTAAGAGATTTTAGAGAACATACTAGTCATGAACATACTAAAGGTGAACAAATGCCACATCACACAGAGCATTAATAATTCATTAATTATCTCTTTCCCACCGATAACATCATCTCATAGAAAGTATCACTTTTTTAAAATACTTTTTTAAAAAATACATAGTCTGGAAATTTACATGAGTATCAAATACTTCTCCACCTTAAAACTGTGAGATCTATGTGAAAATAGTTTTTAATTACCATTAGCACTTCCAAGTTTGGTGTTGGCAACAGCCAGCTTGTTAATTCAGGCAGTACAGGAACTGAAGCCGTGACCAATTTTCCTTCATGCTCTAATAAACTGTTTGATTAAGTATAAGAAAGTTTGTTGCTGGAAGCAAACCAAATGTTATTTTCTCACTGCAAAGAAATATGGCACATCTAGTGCCAAAATTGACACATGCAGGATGGAGCAAAGTGATCAAAAAACAAGGACAGAAGTGAGGCCCACAAGACCTTGACTATGATCTGGCTTCTACCACTAATCATTAGCAAATGACTTTGGCTTGCTGTGCTATTTTCCTCTGCTGCTTTTGGTTGCTTGATCCATTCAAACGGCTAATTCTAGCCATAACATGCCTCCCGAGCCATTCCTGTAACACACTGCCAGGAAGCGATTGGAATCGTGTTTCAATGGTTTTAAACTGATTGTTAGTAAATCATAAATGCCTAAAGACTTTGTGTTTAAAAAACATACATACAAAAAAGGTGAATATAAGTCTTCTGTGAGATATATTAAGTTCCCAAATGCATTCTAGCATTGTATTTATGTGAAAGAGTGGACCAGTGCTGAAGTTAAATGAAGATATAAAAGTGTAGGTTAACAGCACTCATAGTAGAAAGCTAGACAGTAAAGAATAAACATTAAAAAAAATTACAAGGTAGTTGATACTGCAAGATAATAAAATTTTATTATTAGCAGCCTGCTTAGATTGTATTGGAAGTAGTTATTGAAAATGTATTAGGGAAATGAAACCAGAGGCAGCTCTGCAGCTGGCATAAGTAGCTGCTAGTGCCTCAGATGTGAGACAGCACTTCAGATGCAAAATGTGTATTCATAAAACATCCTGTACACTATGCTGTTATCCAAGCAAAAATTAATAGCTGTCCTTCCCTCTGAAGAAGAATGTTCATTCTCTGTTCAGATAGAGGTAAAACTATTCTTTTGCATTAGTCTTTTCCCAGAGGTGTCACTAGAAAAATGCAGGTGTCACTACCAAAATGAAATCCAGACTCATGTACTGTACAAGGAACAGTTACAGGGAACTTTAAATCTGCTTTCACTGCCTAGGCTACCAGAACAAGTGTATGCTCAGTGCTGGAAGCAGTGTGAATGCACAGGTATAAACTTCCCAATGACATACCCAAAGTAAAGCCTACCATTATGCTTAAGGCAATCAGATGTTGCCTTGAGATATGCTATGACAGTTACACCTATTATCATACATATATCTTAATATATATCTCTACAGCTACAGCATTACAGCAGCATATTCAGGGACTTCATGCCCAGCCTAACTGGATGAGCATTTGCTAAAGATAAAAGGGTCCTCCTCTTGGGTTACAGGGCCACTTCAGACCCTTTAGCAGGACATTTCCTTAGGGCTCATGTATGGGAATGATCAGGTCACAGCCTGAACCAGTGACCGAATCACACAGAATGGCCAGGGTTGGAAGGAGCCTCAAGGATCAGAATCTCCAACCCCCCTGCCATATGCAGGGCCACCAACCTCCCCATTTAATACTAGACCAGGCTGCCCAGGGCCCCATCCAGTCTGGCCTTGAACACCTCCAGGAACGGGGCATCCACAACTTCTCTGGGCAGCCTGTTGCAGCACCTCACCATTCTCATAGTAAAGAACTTCCCCCTGACATCCAACTTAAATCTTTCCTGCCTCAACTTGAAACCATTTCCTCTTGTCCTGCAGTTATCTACCATTTCAAAGAGTTGACTCCCCTCCTGTTTACAGGCTCCCTTTAGGTACTGAAAGGCTGCAATGAGGTCACTCTGCAGCCTTCTTTTCTCCAGGCTGAACAAGTCCAGCTCCCTCAGCCTGTCTTCATAGGGAAGGTGCTCCAGTCCCCTGATCATCTTCGTGGCTCTCCTCTGAACCCTCTCCAATAGCTCCCTGTGTTTCTTGTACTGGGGACTCCAGACCTGGACACAGTACTCCAGATTGGGCCTGACAAGAACAGAATAGAGGGGGACAATCACCTTGCTGTCCCTGCTGGCCACCCCTCTTATGATGGAGCCCAGGATACCACTTACTTTCTGAGCTGCAAGAGCGCACTGCTGGCTCATGTTAAGCTTTTCATCCATCAAGACCACCAGGTCCTTCTCCACAGGGCTGTTCTCAAGGACTGCTTCCTCCAGCTCAGGTGGAGAACGCTGCACTTTGCTGTGTTGAACCTCATCAGGTTCACTCCGGCCCACCTTTCAAGTCTGTTGAGCTCCTTCTGAATGGCATCCCTTCCATGCTGTCAACCACACCACTCAGCTTGGTGTCATCAGTAAACTTGCTGAGGGTACACTCAATTCTATCATCGATGTCATTGATAAAGATGTCCCAAGACTGATGCCTGGCAGACGCTGGTTGTTACCAGCCTGCACCTGGACATAGAGCCATTGATGACCACCCTCTGTCTGTGGCCTTTCAACCAGTTTCTTATCCATCGAGTGGTCCACCCATCAAATCCACATCCCTCCAATTTAGAGATAAGAATGTTATGTGAGACCATGTCAGAGGCCTTGCTCAAGTCCAGGTAAATGACAGAGCACATGCTAGGGAGGCATAGCCAGCCCTGAGAGCACAGTTGTCAAGAATTCACATGTGGGACCAGAGTGAGTTGACAGAATCCACCTAACCTCATTTTAGGGCTGGCAGCTGAAGGGGAAGCATCTTTATTTGGAGACTGCCTCCTTTCGCTGTTTTCCAGCAAGTCTTTATCCTCAGTAAGGGGTAAGCTATTCTTTCTTTATTGCCAGATTGTGATTAGTACCCTTCTTGGCTGATCTGAAAACTAGTCAGTGACAGCTATATCCCCTGCCTCGTACAATACAACCAGTTTTGCCTCTTGGTGAAATTGATGACTGCCACTGCTGTCTTTTTAAAGTAAGGAATTCCAATTGCTTTTTAGTTGTGATAGCAGGTATGAATGCATATGCAAAATGAGAAGCAGGAAAATAAATGTGGCTCCGAGCAAAAAGTCATTTTCATTTTATTTCTAATTCAGGTGTGGAAAGGTTAGAAAGTCTAGAACTAGGTGTCAGAAGAGAAAACTAATGCAAAGACCAAATGATTGTGTAGTGAGAAGTAACTCTGACACTAGCCTGTTTCCATCATTATGTACTGTCAAAGCTCACACAAGGGATTTCTGAACTTCATTATACTCAGAATCATTTTTACATCTTCTGAAGGCTTGAAGGAGAAAGTACTTGGCTCTCTCCAAAAGAGAATAGGTCCTTTGCAGATCTGTTAACAGCAGAAATGGTGAATAAACTGGCTCCTAATTCTGGATGCTGAGAATGCTAAGTTACAGGGTTATGAAAATAGGTGGACAAACACACAGAAGAAGAGTTTGCCAAGGGCTCCTGGACACAAAAACATCTACAGAAATTTCAAGAATTCACTTCACTGCAAGACATAGCAAATTAGCATTGTATTGCTGGACAAATCTTTTCTGTGCTTCTCTAGTTTTTCTCTACATCTTTTACTGGCCAGATTTGGAGAAGAATACCAGGTTCATAGAGCATTTGGTCCCATCCATTTCACTTATTCCTAGATTCTTAACTACAAGAGCATCACCAGCATTGTCCCCATTGTCACTCATTCACAGTTGTGCTCCTCCCTTAACAGCACCATGTTTCAATCACTGCCTTAGTTCTTTCTGGGCCTGTGTGTGCCTGCTTGCCTTCCCCCCCCCCCCCCCCCCCCCCAGAAAGGATGCTATCAGACTGGTCCAGTAAAGCACAGCCACAATATATTTCATAAGCATTTCACAGATGACAGTTAGCAGCTGACAGCAGATTGATAGGCAAGAAAAATCAGAAAGAAATCAAAGCTGACACAACAGATCTGTTTGATCAGGGAATGATTTTGGCTTGCTAGGCAGTTAAAAACTAGGTGAACTCAGACAAATTATTAGACCAGTTTAATTCAAGCATACTGAGTGCCTGGAAAGTAACCCCCATCTCACTTATGGGACAGTATCTCAAGAGATGGGGCAGAAGCTATTCAAAGTCTAGCTGGTCTCTTTGTTTCACACTTACATATTTTCCTGAGTTTTGGCATTGATTTCACCTCTGAAGAAAAATAAGTGAATTCTTGTTACAGAGACATTACACACAATTTACAGTACCATATAAAATGCATTTTCATTGCAGTTCATCAAGGCTAACACCTAAATATTAATTCAGCAGTTTGGAGTAACTACAACTAGTCTGATCCTTAGTGTTAATTAGTAGCTGACATTTGCCTAAAATCAATCCTCAGGATGAGAGAGGAGGCCTCAGGTGAACACTGAGCTCCTTAGAATTTGAGCATTATTTGGACCTAAATAAAGGCATATTTGCAAAAACTGAGAAATTAATAGTTACATCTTCCTGTCAAGCCAAGGTGCTAGAATTAATTTGGCTGCAGGCCAAATGAAAACTGTTTCCAAAGGAATTGAGCCACATTAGTCACTGAACACATATATAGTTCAGCATCTTAAAGGTCAAATAAATTCCTGAGAACGTATAACCTTATGTATGTTTGGCAAATGAATATGAAGATCATATCTGTTATAGAAAAAAAGGGTCAGAATACTGCAAGAGAGCTCTGTGGCTCATGTTTAGAGCAGCAACGTGGATGCTAATTCAATGGCAGATGACTGCAAAGCAATTTTAAAAACACACATTGAAAGTAAAAGATGCGCTTCAACCTTGAAAGTTTAGACAGGTCATATGGTACCACATAGAAGAGCTGCTTTCAAAGGAAATGGGGGATTTTTGTCTTTTGTGAGACCGGATGACACAGAAGTTGGTATCTAGCAGCTGTCCCATCTAGGTCATCATTAACAGTTAATTGTATAGGACAGAAAGTAGTCTTAATCTGAAGGCTTTTGAATATATAATACAATGTGTGTATTTGTTTCCCAAACAGATATGCATAATAAGATCCCTGCAATAAATAATGCCTCAGTAAAGATGTATAAATAAAGTAAATAGTATTAGTAACACATAATAAATGTAAAAAGTAATCAGTAAATAAAGTTCTCAGTGAGGATTTGGTCAGATACAACAGCTGTAGGCACTGAAATGGAAGATTAAAAAAAAAAAAAAAAAAAAAAAAACAAAAAAAACAAAAAAAAAAAACCTGCTTACCTTCAGAAGGCCTCCAGAACACAGGAAACTCCAAGGAGATACCCCTACTTCCACTGCCAACTTTAAATGAGGTCTGGGAAGGGATGGATCCTGGCTCCACCCCTTCTGGTCACTCGGGTAAACTGCATGCACCTGAGCTCCCTTGGGTTGGCTCTGCCTTCTTACCAGATGCTCAGTCACTGGATCAAGCCATGAATTTCTACTGCAACTGGCATGTGTGGTATAAGCATCCACCTGTACAGCACTCTTTAACCAGGCTGAGTCATCCTCTGTTAACCTGAATCCTCCCTGTACTGTGCAAAGGCATCTGCACCTCCGTGTTTGCTGCCAGTCCTCCAAGAGAACAGCTCTTGTTTCTCCAACAGAGGCGTCCCCTCACCACTATCTTTTCCTTTCTTTCTGATACCATCTCTGATACCATCCCTGCATGGATGAACTGTTCCAAAGGGTTTGCCTCTGTCTTCCTTTCTTCTTTCACTGTCCCTCCTTTTCCGGCACCCATCTCTCCCATGTGGGATGGCAGTTTCCTTGGCTTCAGAGACCGCAGTAATGCCATAAAGCAGGGCAATGCCAAAGCTACTCTGCAGCAACCTCCCAGATGTTCTCTGGGCCTCGTCCTCAGCTGCTCCAGCCTACTTCTCCATTCACTTTATTCTGCACTATTTGCTGATGGTGCTGTAGCCTGAAGTGACTGAAAACGCTTTAATCTTTGAAAAATGCATGGGTATACATTCCATTTAATTGAAGAAAAACCTATGTGGACATTTCAGCATTGGAAACTCAGGCTTTTTGATTCCTGTGGAAATCAGTGCAAGTACAGAAGGGTAATTAAGGGCAGAATTTGGCAATTACATTGGAGCTTTTTCAGGATGTTTTTGCTGTGCCTCAGTGGGAAGGAGAACTTCCTCTCTCCTGGTAGCTGGGAGCACAACAAATCAAGTCTAGATGAAAGGCAATAGTCCTTCTAGATAAAAGTCTGTCACTGCAAGAATTAGGCAGAATAAAGACAGTGTCTCTAGATTTTCTTCTATTAAAAAAAGTTAATAAAAGAATTTGTAGACCGATTAATTCTGAAAAGTGTCAGTCTGAAATCTCAGTCCGTTTTTCCTTCACATTTTCTGAGATTTCTTTCCCAGTATGGAAGACTGTCCCTCCTGGTCTGGCCATTTGTCACGAGAAAAGCATAAAACAGAAGCACCTGATCCAATCTGCCTTCTGATAGCCTTTAGAGCCATGTTTCCTTTAATTCAATGACAGGTTTTCAGTTCTTCATAGACCTGCATCTTATTCACATCTTTTACAATTTTCAGGGCTTCCAATTTGGATGCCCTAATTAAACCCACACAGGCAATAAAGAATCTCTTGCGGGGACTGGGGGCTAAGCAGCTTTTTGCTAGCTATTAGCTCACATCTGTGATTGCAGGGGGGTATGGTAGTCATGTCTATAGTTGTGCTACCAGTCAGCCACACCACCAGCGGGAGTTCCTGTGTGAAAAGTCATGCTTAGTGTGGTTACTTCCATAAGTATGATTACAGCATCACAATTACAGCTAACCAGAATACAGAGACAAAACAACTATGCCGTAAAAGACCCAGTGCCCGCACCTCTTCTTCAACAGCCATTTAGGAGATGAATTTTTCAGCAAGTGCCTCTGAAGAAGAGTTTTACTAAGTCCTTATTTTCTTAATTTTCATTTCACTCACTGCAAGGTATCCTTAGTCATAGTAAAAAAATCCCCCATATATATAGATTTTTTTTTTTTTTTGCTGTGTTCTTCATTATTTCCTGTAATTTTGTTTTCTTATTGTCTGTTTATGAATTTAATCAAAGATGCAGAAATAGTTATTGTAGATTATGCAGTTGAACTTCATTAAAACACTGCAGGAAATAATAATAGCATTGTGGTGCACCAAAGTGGAAAGACATTCATTGCTATTCTGCTCTCTGAAAACACCCTTATTATCCAAAATTACATCTTAAATTATCATATCCAACTATTACATATGTTTCTATTTCACACTGGCAATTACTCTGTTTACATCTTTAAATTCAGCCCTGTTCTGAGGCCAAGCTCTGCATGTAAATTAACCATCTTTGGCCCTCTCTGCAGTCATTCTCCTTCCTTTAATTCAGATTATTGAGAAACTTCAGTACCACCTACAGAATTCAGTCCTCTGAATTGTCTAAAATATATCATACTCGTAAAAAACATGTATGTATTTGGTCTTACAAAGCTGTTTAATATACTGTATTTAAATTTAATCTAAATATTTTGCACATTGACTGTATATTCAATCTGTGAAAGCCTCATATGCTCATCCTTTGCGAGTAGACATTCTGTAGAATAGCATGCTCTATGTTTGTAGGACACAGTTCCAGCTGACATAGGTCCTGGTCATCCTTTTTCTACTTCCATTCAAGGATCTGCAGAGAATGAGCGCACACTGCTCAATTAAGACAAATGATATTATTAAATGTTAAATAATTAATATTAAGACAAATAGCTGATGCTCCAACAATGCAAGAAACTGAGCCAAGTGGAGCAATTCCAGTATCATTTCAATGTGATTCCTTGAAAAACTCAAATCTCTTTTCAATACAGGATCATCTTTGTCTGACAGGAAAAGCAAAAGCGTTACACAAAGAATTCTTTTTAATTAGCTAAGGTCAACTCAAGCTACAGCCCCGTGTGCCCACTACATAGGGATGATTTCCAAGCACGGTCTGCAGGTGACCAAACCACCTGCATTCAGGACTGTTATCCCTGTTAGGAAATGGCGTAATCTTGCTCAGAGCATCTCTGATGTGACGTGTCCTTACAAGGGGATCTGCTTCAAAGAAGGCTATGGGCTCTATTCTTCTACTTCAGCAAACTTTGGTTATGTTTGTAGCACTGGTTAAACTGGCAGGTTCTCACCATCTCACCGTGCTCCATATCATGCCTCCACCGTGCCTCCACTGTGCCAAGATGTTACTTACATGATATCAGTATAAAAACTTCATTTATAGCAGCTTCAAACTGTCTTAGAGATACCAGCAAATATTTTATTTCCTTCCTCAAATTTCAGTCCTTCCTAATTTCTGCCTTTTGTTGTTGTTGGCTTTTTTTTTTTTTTTTTTTTTTTTTTTTTGTAAAAATAAAGAGATCAGTGGATTAATAAATGAGTTTAATACTAATTACTGTACATTCTTTCAGACCCCTTCATACTCTGGTCCATGTCTGAAATTACCTTTAGCAGGTATGTTTTAAGTAGCTGGCTTCTACCCTGTTTTGTTTTGTGGATGGATAAAAATATATATTTACTGAGCTTGAGAGTTTTCCATGAAGGACTATTCTTCTGTGATGCTTTCCCTATAAGTGAGAGTTGTGAGTGAGAGCAGTGTGGTTGTACAAAGAATTCTTCTTTAGAACATATTCAGCCACAGTCTGACAACATTCCAGGAAATGGTTCCCCCCAACACATGCCAGAGCTTCCCAAATGTTTAACACTCCCCCATAAATCAGAGGCTCAGGGAGCCTTTTTAGGCACGCATTTCAAGGAAGCAAAGTTCAGATGACACTGCAGCTTAATCTTTACACCTGCAGCAAAGATTATTCTTTTATTATTTGCTTTGTTTTCCACATATGAAAAAACAGGAGGCGTTAGAAGGCTAACTGCAAACAAACCAAACTTCCCAGTCACTGGAAGGCAGAAACTACAAAGCAGGCAAGGTAAGTGATGGGCGAGCAACAGCAGCATTCTTCCATCTGGAAAAACAGACAGTGTTGGTGTCTGTGAGGCACAGGTGAAGCTATTGGCCCAGTTAGGACCTTAAAAATCATGAAACCTGCAAATCTGCTGAGCATCACCGGCAGCTATTTTAGCTGCTAGTAGGAGTTATTTATAACAGAGCCCAGTGCAAATTGCATGACTGACCACAGTGACTCATACAGCTCTGGAGATTTCTCACCTGCAGCCCAGGAGCATGGGATAACTCCAGAACTCCCTGAAGTTTGTACCAAAATAAGAATCCTGTTCTGAATAAAGAGAAAATGTTATGTTTTTCTAAATTTTCACTTTTGTCCCCCAAGTAGTGACTTCTCCAAGGGTGGCCACTGAATACTGTGTCTATCTTCAGGAGAAATTTGTTTGATTGTCTTTCGTGGCTCTTTTCAATTAAAATCTTATTTACACTATGGTTATGGCTAGGTTTTTCTTCACTTCATGCAATTTCTTGAGGTATTAAATTGTTCAAGTTACATATAAGGAAGTAATTCTGAAGTGTACCTTTCAGTAAATAGCACAGGTACATTATTTACTCAAATGTACTGAATTACATAGTTAGAAGACAGTCTTTTACAGAAATTAAATGCATGGTTTTGAGTGTCTGTAAATCAGCATCCTTTCTCTACAGTGCACTGTGCCACTTTATGCATAGAATTAGAAGACTTCTCTTTCAGAAAGATCCAACCATTTGATTTACTTCATAAAATTTGTAAAGCAGACATAATTTTCAGTGTTTCACCACAATTTTTGATTCTATCAAGGGAAAAGACATTACTTTTGAAGTACAGTATATTTCATGTGTATGTATTGCTCTGGTTGGATCTGGTAAGAGAAGATCTTTATAAATCAGCAAGAAAAGAGTGACATTTAGAAACTGCAAATCTGAAAGAAAAATATGTTGCTGTTTTATTAAGGAGCTTTTCTATCTGCCAGCTCTTGCAAAAATTGGAAAGTTGCTGGTACACACGCTTAGTGTCATACAAGCATTGAAACAAGTTATATGGCTGTTAAAAAAACATTGAAAACATCTCTTTTGTCTGTTTTTAATTCTTTACAAGGCCATTCAGACCTCAAACAGTGACACTAATTTCCTGAATCTCTTTAGAAAATGCAAACCAGACATCAAAGGTAAAAACTGAAAGGAATGAAGAAATCATAGAGTTGAAGGTCACCCGTGTAAATTAGGAAGTCTTGTCTTGAACTACTCACTCACATTTCTGTAACAAATAGGCTGATCTAGTCTTTGCATGGCCCTGCTTTCATCTAGCATAGGAATAATTCTCCTTTTTAGATATCTGTTTGCTGAAGATGCTCTTGGTAAATGTCTTTGAGGTACCAGTATTCCTAATGTGACGTCCTTCGGGATTTTAGTAAACACCCGATATGTGCTTACTATATTGGGAACTCTCTTATGTAATGTACATGAAAAACCTCTACTTCACAATTAAATTGCTCTGTATAAAAAAACTAAACAGGCAGCAGAATCATCTGCAGCTCCCTGCCACTGCTCTCCCTCCTCCATTTTTTGTTCCCCGTGGTGCTAAAGAAAATGACTCAAAGCCAAATATTTCTTTGGGCTTTGTTGCTGATCAGTCTGTTCCTGTCTGAGGAATCCAAACTTGGCAGCTGCTTTTGGTGCCATCCCTTCGTTTGCTCTCTTGGCAATCTGGTCTTCCTTGTAATATCCTGTGGAAGAAAGAAGGAAGGAAATGAGGGATTACTCATGACTGTGGGCTTGAAAAGCAACAGCAATCACAAAGTGTTTTTACATGATCCATCTATTAGACACTTCTGTTAACTTCTGTTTGAGAGCGTGCTTCTCCCAGCCTTCTGGGAAACTCTTCTGAGGACAAAAAGGGTACAGAGATGGGATTCTGATCAGAGAGGAGCTCTTTCTTTCTTGACTAAAAACAAAAAAACTCTGTGCTGTTTTTATTGCCTCCCTTAGCTCTTACACTACTGAAGTACTTTGAAAAATAATTTTACACAGTTACTCTCAATCATCACTTTTTTTTTTCTCACTAGTACTGTCCAGAGTGTTAAGTTCAGCTTCATGAATAATACTGAGGTTTTGATCTTATAGGAAAACAAAAGAAAATATATGACTAGACATATATTCGGATTCTTGAGAGCAGAAGAAGGAAGAAAGGCAGATGGGACAGTGACAGTGAGCATTAGTGTTATCTCAGGGCATCCAGTGACCTCAAAACCAGAAGAATCTGGATATCAGATTTAGACTTCCAGGGGGGAGAAAAAAAAAAAAGAAAAAGAAAAAAACAAAAAACAAAAAACTTAGCTCTAACATACAGGAGGAAAAAAGGGGATGTGCCCATTCTCCACATGGGATACTCTGTCTCCTCCTGGTATCTAGTCTCATCTGAGCCCTCTGAGCCCTACCCAAGCAGTCTCTTGCTCTCCCCAGTGAAGCATTCTCATAAGTTTTTAATGGAAAAACTCCCTACTATTTCTAGCTGTTCTTGACATAATGTCTTCCATGCCAGATACTGATCTGGCATTTGCATGAGTGTTGCCAGGTTGTTTCACCGTCATTGAGAGAACACTGATATAGACAGATAAAATCTTAAGCCAACATTGTATCAGCTATTTTTAGCTCTACATATATAGGAAAAGCACAGAGAAGATGGTGCTGTTGCTTCTGTGACATTCATGCATGGTCACCTGTCTAACAACTTTATTTTTACCTACCCAGGGAAATCACATGAAATCATGATGAAATCATTTTCCTCTCTCTTTTTCTGTTACTTAGAGCAGAGATCTTTGCTGCAACAGATGCAGGAACAGAGGAGGAAAGAGGAAAAAAAGAAAAGAGTATGTGCAAAGGATATAGCTTCATGGACGTCGTTTTATACAGCACTTGTTCTTGTCATCCCTGGCTGTTCAGATCTTGTTCCCTCCCCCAGAACCAACTGGAGCCAGATCTGTCAAATGATGTCCATTTTCGGGTGACTGTGCCCAATCTCCACTTTCATGGAGGTTGTATATCACTGCTCTGCTAGGTATTTTGGCAATGTAGAAGTTCTTGAATGTAAATCATACCCTTAAAGGCCCCTTCATGCTGTTTAAAAGTTCTCACATGTAAATTAGAATCAGGTGTAATGATTTTCAAACCAATAGTGTATAAATGGCAGTCATGTAAGGTGAAAATTCCTTCCACTGATTCCTATTTTCTAGATCTAGAGTGGTGAGGGGCATATGCTTCTTTAATGCTTAATATCTTACAGAAAGATGTGTTTAGAGTGACTCAAGGAAGTTTCTTGCAGATAATACTTCAGGCTACCTCTCTTTGCATCCTTCATACTATTGTTTTATTAATGTGAGGTCAACACCATGGCAAGGCTCTTTGCTGCAGGCATAAATTCTGCTCGGAATGAAAGTGCTTCCCTTCCAGGACTGAACGATAAGTCAGACTGCTCGAACGTACCAGGCAGCTCAGGAGGCACATGATCCCTGACCTGTGTAGCCTTGGCCACGAACTCAGAACTCACTCTCCATCCCCAGCAAAAGAACCTCACTTTCTAGGGGTTAGCTGGAATAGTGGCCTAGTACAAGCTGCCTCTTCCTCCTGCTTAGTATTAAAAGCATCTCCCCAGCAGTGTGTCCACAGCATCATTCCCATTGATGTGTTGTCAGCAGCAGGGTGCTGCTGCCCTGTGGATTTCCAGGCAGGTTTGCTTCTGTGTTGGAGTGCTTACAATGGCTTCTCAGTCATTTCAAGTAATCCTGGGAAGCATTTTAGTCTCCCAAGCCACTCGTTGGGCACCTTCTTTGTATCCCAATATGCATAATTTCTAGAGATCGCAAGCTGTTTCGGAGACTAAGGCTAGTCTTTATACACTGTGGCCTTCTGTCTTGGCTGATTTAGGAGGCCAGATGCAGGTAAGCCCACGAACATATGGCTTAACTACACTTAGTCCTTGTGATAATTTGGACGCTTCTACATTGCACTGCTGTATAGAAACGCTAACATTTAGACTCTTACAAAGATGTATTCTTCATCTCTCAAGAAGCTATGGACTCTTGTGGTTTAACTTCCTGTGGCATACTGATAAATCTGGAGGTCCTAAGCTTGATGCTGTGCTAAAGCCTTCCCTCTACTCCTGCCTGGCTTTCCTCCCTCTCAGCCCCGTAGCCTTCTATTTGAAAAAAAAATAAAAATCTGTAATTGTACTGTAAGGGAAAAACAGAGGGGTTCAATAGTCTTAGACTGGTTTTATAATAATCTGTGATAAGTCCCTTCTTCATCTAACAGCACCCCCACTGAAAAGCATTTTTGAAAGTAAACAGCCTTTCTGGGCCAACAGAACTAAAGATTTCTATCCAAGGGAACAAACAGCAGCTCTTCTTTTCTCTTTCAGACCTCCATAGTTCCATTACTTGCATGAGGAATATCCTGATAGATATATAAAATTTTTTTATTCGTTCAATTTTATATTTGAAATATGTATGTACTTCAAAAGGAGATTCATGAGATTATTGACTTTTTCTTTGTCTCCTAGAATGGATCCCCAGGCTGTATTGTGCAATCATAATTTTTGTGTGGCTGACTCCCACTGAGGAGTGTATTATTTTGATCAAGGATGACATGTATCCTATAGAATTAGCTAGTTAATTTATGATTTTATTTGAGCAAGTATTTTCTTGATTGATATTCATTGGTACTCACTGGCATCTGGTGAGACTTGCTCAGGTAGTAAGCAATTTTTTTAATTATACTTGCCATGAAAACATTTTCATTTGGCCACTTTCCCAGTCACAGAAAAAGAATTATATATATGCAGGCACATGCAAAGTTTCAGGTTTGCCCTAGGGAAAACAAATTCATCCTGCTGTCACTGGCATTTTTATTAAATCCTATGCAGTTTTCCACCTAAATAACTGCTGTGAGTTCAGGGCAGTACACCTAATCCAAAACCAAACATTGTTTTGTCTACTAATACATCCACTCACATATTTCCTTACAGAATAAGGTTAGCTGGCTCGTACTGATCCTACTTATTTTATTTTGCTGATCCTTCCACCTATTAGCTACTGAATATTCTACTTGGCATTTTGATTCCCTGACACTGAATCATTAAATAAAAAAGGAGGCAGCATTAAAGGAGGAGAAGACATTTTTTCATACGTGCTGCTATTGTCAAAGAGAGCAGCAACGCCCTTACCCTGCTGCTGGGTGGCTCTCATGCCTGCTGGTTCACAGGGTTCAAGAGAGACAAATTTAGAGAGAAATCAAAAGATGTTCAACACAGTGAAGCTCTTTCTTCATGAGTGCTGCTAGTAAACTTCCTTCCTCTGCGACTGGAATTTGAAGTAAATTCATGCAAACATAAACTGGAGGAGCTCCTAAAGAAGACACAAGAACAGAAAATCAGAAATCTTGTCCTGGAGTCCTCTTCTTGAGCTTTTCTCTTTCCCTTCTTCTGATGTGTTCCTCTGGTCTGCCAGCTGCAGTTAAATGTTTGCAGCTGGCAAAGAGGGCAGGCAGGATGAGCACTGGTGAAACCCTCTGCACAGGTCCAGGCTTACTGTAACCATGTAATTCTACACGTAGTACATGCCATGGGCACAAATCTTACTCTGACTTACTTATTCAATTACATCCGCCTCTCATCCCTGTGAAACTATAAAGAGCAATTGATTATGTAGCCTGAAAGCAAGACACTGAAGCCACGTTCTCAGAAGAGGAATACTGAAGAACTACACAATTCACTTTCTATGATTATATAAAATAAAAGGCATCATTACTGTCAGACTAAGCCCCACTGCAATGTTTGATATGCTTCCTAGTGATACACTGGTATTTATATTCCAAATAATGGAGCAGTCTGAAGGCAGGAATTACAGAGTGCAAGAAAACACTATCTGGACCTGCTCAGCACTTTAAAAATACATGTTGCAGTATGACAAATGGGTATCTTCAGCCCTAGCCCATCATGAAGTGAAGTCCTTCTCTTCCTCTGTGTGACAGCTCTCAGAGAAGCCCTGTCTGTGGAATACCTCAGTTCACTTTCAGGTAAAGGACATTGCTGAAGGAAACCACGGTCTTCGAACAACACTCAGTGTTTAGCTTCTTATTTGAAAACAATTTAATGTCTTTGACATTAATGCCTGCATTTCTAATCAGGACAGGAATAAAGGTAACTGGACAAGAAAGGATGTTCAGCATTCAAGCCACATGTTCATACAAGAAAGGAGGTGATTGAAAAAAAGTTTCCCTGGGGAATCAGTATTCATGAGGCAAAATGGTGAGCACAACAGAGTGTATGGTACAACCAACCTCGGTAAAGAGCCCCCTTGCCGAGTTGTATGGAAGAACAAGCAGATAGCTAATAAAAAATGCAAAACAGTGACCTACATGATTTTGATATGAAATGTTATTCATTATCTTACAGATGTAGTTTAGCATTCCTCCGTGATTTCTTAGCATAACCAGTGAACACGTGACTCACATCCTCAAAAGTCTGGATTCCCAGCTCTCTTCAAGGTCCTATCTAAGCACTCTTCACCCTCTGATTTATATATAGTAGGATTTTTTTATACAAACGGTTATTTAGCATTTGAGATCTTCAACATGACAAGTAGGGAAGATGTTAGGCTGTTAGACAAGCAAAAAATAGTTGCCATTCCCTTCATGATACCGCTTATTGTTAAATATGGTGAAACTATTCACTGATGTGAGTCCTCCATCTAAATAAACACAATACATGGTGAAAGGGAGGAGAGAAGGAGAAAGGAGTCAAATAAAAATGTTGGTAACAAAGGCCAGTTTTGAAGTAATGTATGATTTAGCTTGCTCATTCTATGCCTTGTTTTTGAAGTAGATGCATTCTGTGTGCTCAGGCAGGCATCCGCCTCAGGCTTTTGTCGACATGGATGTTCAGCTCTGTCACTTCCATCAAAAGACGTCCTCATTAGTTTCTTGATCCCCCATTGGCTTAAACTGTGACGACACAGCTGCCAGTGGGGGAGATGCAGGCATCTCCTAAGAGGTTTTAGAAGTTTAATGCATTTTTTATCCAAAGAGCATTTGTTTATTAGAAGCAGTGCTTAGCATTTTTGGAATATAGCACAGTAACTCAACAGATACAACTCCATTACTAAGGTTCTATACCATTTTCTTTTGCCCTCTGTGTATGTACCTGTATTTTTCCTTTCTGTCTGCAAATGTACGCATACCCATATGCATAGACTCACTGATATTTACCATCCACTTTGAAACTCAGCTGTATCAAAGCCTAAAGAACTTTTTAATAGCATGGCTTATCCAGATCAGTGTGCATTAGAGCACTTTGTGGACTGTTCTGAGCTCTCTGCATAAAAACATTTCATGACCGTGTCATAAGCACTACTTTTGCTAAGCAAAATGAAGATTTTACAAATTACATTTGAGCTAAATATACCACTAGAAGGCATTTATAAGTTATGCAGCTTCACAATTAATAAACTTCTGGCGCAATGTGGCAACAATTTGCAGCTGATCACAACGCTGAAAAAAAACCAAATTTCTGCAAAACTAGAAATTTTAATCTCCTTTTGGGAACATTATTATACATTTTCAGTATGCTAATCTGACTCACAAAAAGTTAGTCTTGCCAAAGGCTTCTAACAAGCTTCTTTAGTCATTTAGAAATATGCCTCGTTAGTTCTGCTTTGGTCATGCAAAAACAACTATATTGCTTCATTTCTTTTTTTTCTGATGTCCTCTATTTTTAGGATACTCTCCTCCAGAGAGCGTGTTCTGTTCTTTTCATGTCTCTTTTCCTGTCTCTGTGTGACTGACTGTTTTTCCCTTTCCCCAATCCTATTTATTATTTACTATTGTGAATATACATATTCCCCATACAGAACCCAAATTACTTCTGATATGGGAAGAGCAGGGAAGAGAGAAAAGCAGAGATCTGCTTTATTGTGTCTTATCACTTCTATTTCAATTTCTACACAAAAAAATGGTGCCAGAAAAATCCCAACGGCAGATGAATCTACGGAAAAAAAAGCAAAACATTTGCCAGTCAGCCTGCACAGTCACTTGTTAGATGTCAAGATGGAAAATTCATCATCTGAGGATCTGAGTGAAGTCCTCCAGCAATGACCCAAAACTGAAGGAAGTCTGATCCTTCTCCTCCTTTGAAATTCACTACTGAGATCATTAAAGTGCTTGCTATATTTTTTTTAATTTCCTTCTCTCTCATCTTCTGATTCTCTGGCTTTCACGCTTGGCCTTTTCTCTGACCTCTGCTTTTGTCCTCTAATCGTTATCCTGAAATCAATCTTCTTGAACTCTTTTATTCCTCAGTGCCTACAGAAACCGATTCTCTTTCACCCTGTTGCCTGCTGAAAGTTACTTTCCCACACAGCTATGGAGATTCAAACAGTGCAACTTAAGCTCCTCTGAGGCCTTCAAACAGCAGGTGCTTACCACAGTAAATGTGGCTCCCCTCCAAGGGTGGTATGGGAAGGATCACAAAAGCTCACAGCAGTACGAGTATGGCTTCCAAAACCAGGGCAGGCTGAATCAGCTGAGGGAACCATTTTTATCACTGCAGTCAGTAGCTTGCAATACGCCGCATGACAGAGTTGTAGATACAAAACCCACTGGGTGTCTTTGTTGGAGCATGGACAGGTTACCAACCAGAGCTACTCAGCCTGCTGATGGAAAGATTTCTTTATGGCTCCATGGGAGATGTTGCTTGCCTGTCTTCAGCAATTCTTATGCCAATCCTGTCCCCAGAATGTACAGTCAAGGTGACAGCCTTTTGCAAATCTAGTAAGAAAGCTTGAGATCAGATGCCTGGACTTAAAAATGGAACATTTGATATTATGCACAAAAAGCATATAGCCCACTGGGAAAAGCATACAGTTTACCTATCTGTCACAGTTAGCGGGGTTCCTGCTATTGCTATATTTGAAGGTTACAGTTGAAGTTGCATATTGTTTTCTCTTATTTCCTGTATACTCTAGCTGGATGTACATTATTACACGATTACTTCTACGTGGCAGCTTCCAACAAAAACAAGCAGAAGCCTCAGCTTGTGAACATGCCAATGAGTCTCTTACCTAGCGTTACAAGGACAAGTGTTTTAATTTTACAGTGGTTATCTAGCATAACAGGGATTATAAATGCTTTTTGAATCAAAGTGCTGCTACAAAACAAGTACTTTGTTTCTGATCCATGTCAACTCTTCTTGATCAAATTAGACACTGCCTAGTAGGTGTAATATTTTAATATAATGGTGAACATTTCTCTTGGGTTGCAGGACTATACACTGGTTTGTGGTGCCATCACTGTACATAAGGAGTACATTAATTCGAATTTGAAATATACCAGATAATAGTTTGGCTCCCTGTCTTTTTGTTCTTAATAACTGTCCCAAAGTTACAACCACATACGGCTTTAGATATCACTGATCTTTAAACCAAGAAAGAATCAGTTACAATATGCAGATGGCAAGCAGTTGTACATCACAATTACTTTTGTACTGCAAACATATTTATTCTTTAAGATGAAGAATGAGCGTGCTGGCCCTTCTTGCTTATGTACTAGTGCTCAGCAAACCTTTGAACACTGTCTATAGCAAGTCTGGGGAAACACAGAGGAGCTAAATTTTTCATGGGTATCGGCCCTCAACCAGCTTCTACTACAGCTGCAAAAGAGAAAGTATGCCCAATAGTGCTGAGTTACACTGTGCTCAGCTGTGGTACAAACTAGAGCAGGCACTCAGCTGCAGGATTGGGACCAATCAGTCTCCAATAGATCTCCATGTGTAGATATCTCTCCAGAATCCAGAAAGAAGCTGCATGTGTTTTAGGACAACATGCAGCAGCAATTACAGTGATCGTGTCTATGTGGCTCAGGAGGATACTCTGAGAGCTACAAGGGCAACTGGGACAGGATCAGGATTTTAAATCATGCTTTTCAGCACTAGCTTTGACATAGATTTTCTGTCTGGGTTTAGGCAATAAAGCTGATCTTCCTGGCTCTCTATTTATGCAGTCTTCTTTCCCAGACAATAATGAGAATTAGTTCTTCTAAAGCACTTGAGAGACTGAAAATGCCCCATGCTGCTCATGGTCTAAATTGCTGGTTATATCCAGACCCTTTTTTAATGCTTCAAGGCCCCTTTATGCAGCTAGTGATGTAGAGGTCCTTTATCTAACAGTTGGTCCCTACATATCTGGGACTCCCTGTTGTATCTCTGACACCTGTTATTAGATCAATGTTATCATCAGGGATTCAGCTTTCTTCCAGCATAGGTGTCCCTCAGCTTCTCATTGCAGGTGTGGCCCAATTACCAAAAGTGTTCTCTTCCCACAGACTTCTTTTCTGTAAAAAAAATACAGTAGCACAATCCATCTTCAAAGTCTAAGCTTATTAAATGAAAATGTCTCAAGCAACCAATCATGGGCTTGAAAACATTCAGCTCAGAGTGTCCATTTCTACCTCCTACTGTAAAAGCAGCATCATTTTTCTCACAGTGACTAGATCTGCTACCATGGTTACAGCTTCACACGGAGTAGGGTCACCTTTCCTTTCAAGAAAAATCAATGAAAGATTTCATTTCCACTAGCGTCATTATTCCCCACACCAGTCACTTTTTACACCAGTTTCGCTGCAGTAATGTTAAATTCTCAGAAATGAAGAAGTAAACGTGATGTCACCAGTGAGATTGATGAGGGAAGCAGCTGTCAGGTTGATAAACAGATTCAAGTGCTGACTTATTAAAGAGCTCGACACATTAATGAAACCTTCAAGCGGCATTTCCTGTTCTCCTTTTCCATCGCACTCGTAAGCTTGTATTGACCACAATTTAGTGTTTCTAAGAGGAGGAGCTTTGTGGGTAATTAAGCAGGAAGTTTTTACACTAAGAGAAACCTTTTGAATCTGTCACTGAAGTGTACCTCTCATTTCCTTGACAGCTATGTGCCACTTAATTACCAAGGACAAATGCATAAGTTCAAAACCTCTTTTGTAACATATTTTTACCAACACTTATTTTCCTGACACGTCAAGATCATCCACAAAAAGGAAGGCTGAAAAATCAGCTCTAGTAGAACTTGCCTCTATTTAGGGGAAAGGACAGGAGGAAGTACGGAGGTGACGAAGGACCCATGTTTTAAAATCAATCGCAGATGTTATTAAATGGAGAAAGGTACTGGGGGACTTCCAAAGTCCTGAGAAAATACTAGCTTTGTTTCAGCTCGGAATTCATTAATGAAGAGGGATCTTTTCATTACAAGTGTAAGGTGGGTTTAAGTTACCCCAGCCATACAAAATCATAGAATCATAGAACATCTTGAGTTGGAAAGGTCTCAACAATCACTGAGTCTAACTCCTGACTCCACACAGGAATCATTGCTGCCAATGCATAACATAGGATGATATATATATTGAAGGGACAGAGGGAAAACAGGGAGAAGAAAGGGAAAAGTAGAAAGTGGAAGAGAAAGAGAGGGAATCCAAGACACAGCAACTGCTGCTGACTCACCTCCTGATCACCCAGCAGTGGTAGTAGAGGAAAAGTGATTCCCCACATCCTCTCTCTAGCTCTGGATCCAATCTCTGTCCTTTCCACTACTGCTTTCTCATGACATGAGTAAATAAGTCCCTTTTAGCTTACAGCTCAAAGAGATTACAGCCCTTCATGCTTAGGATGTGAAAATTTGGTTTTATCCATGCTGCTGAGCAGCACTGAGTTAGTTCAGTGAGGAAAATTCACTCTGTGGGATACTTCAATTCATGACACCTGTGATGCAACTGACAGCAAAATGCTACCTGTGAAGGCTTTATAACAGCCCTCCACTGACAGATGACAGCCCACTGGTCCTGGTTTAGCTGCCACAGCCTGATTGAGAAGAGCTGAGGGAATACCATTCTATTACAGATTTAAGATATTAAAAATTGGAAAAAGCACAGTTTCTCAATATGGTAGCACTGATTCAAGCAGTACTTTCTGCCTGCGGAACACTTTCACAGTTGGGAGTGAAGAAAACAGTTAAGCTTCCAGCTGTTTTGTCACTGAAACTGAAGGGTGCATCTCCTGCAACAAAATGATGGCATCCTCATTAGTTTTTTGTAGCCTAAGATAACCCTACTAGAGCATAGTATATAGTAACTCCACACTGACTTTGTGAAGAACACATCATTCCCTCAGACTTGAAGAATCAGCAGACTTATCGACTAATGTTACTGTAGACACTTCTAAACAGAGGGTTCAGCAATGATGTGACTTTTAAAGAATGACATCAGGTATAAGCCTGTCCCAATTTTTACCTCTGCAAAGTCAGCCCCTGTACTCCACTTGGAAGAATAAATTCCCATATATAACAGGCTGAACTCCCAGCATGAGTTCAGAAGGCAAATCTAGCTTTGAAGATGTTTCATTAGAGCTTTTGCAGGTAGCAAGATTTCAGAACATTATTTAAGTTTTCCTATCTGAAACTACTCCTTACTCATTATATCCTCCTTTTCAGCTTGATCCTTCCACACTTTGTCTCTGCCCAAGGTGTCTACAGCTTCAGAATAGTGTCTTCCCTGACATCTTGCAGCTGGAGAAAGAAATACACTGCTTCTAGTTCAAAAGAGAAAGTGCTGACATAAACATAAATACAGACAGGAATGGAGGCTGGAATGAGCTGGTGGGATGCCATAACAGCACTGCACACAGAAACTAAACATGCTTCTTTCTTAAGTACTACAAACAGCAAATGCCAGGGAAGTGTTGCCATTGCAATTCACAAGTCACAGGCTTTGTAGTGAATTTGCAAGGCCTGATGACCAAGGATTATCAGTTTGCCCTCTGTGGACTTGTGGACTGCAGCTTTGCTTTCATTTGGTTTGGCTGTAACACGGATTTGTACTTTACTGTTGCTTTTCTTTGTAATCAATTTGCTTTTCTTTTGGTAATATCCAAACTTTTTACATAGGCAACAGTAACAAGTAAAAAATAATGTTT
The DNA here is from genome assembly GCF_023343835.1 of Lagopus muta. NCBI lineage: Eukaryota > Metazoa > Chordata > Aves > Galliformes > Phasianidae > Lagopus > Lagopus muta. The sequence continues at coordinate 74,530,785 of NC_064434.1, forward strand.
TATTTAGAATGAGATATTTATAACTAACATAACGATGCAGAATAAAGAAATGCAGGTCTACTCTGACAGGAGGGATCTTGAATAGGGGCCATATCAGCTGTGGTGCAGAGGAGTGCAGGCACGGAATGAGAAGCAGGACAGAGACCAGCACAGGAGACCCTACAGCTATGAACAACTCACCAGTAGTCACAAACAGGGAACAGGGAAGGGCAGCTGGGGCAGCTTAACGTTAATGCAAAATACTACTAACATAGGTCAAAGTTTGCTGTTACAGATGGCTTAAAGGAATTTAATCTTAGTGTAATTGTTTAATTTGTACAGCCCTATATATTTCACAATGTTGTCTCCAACTGGGTATCACTGTTGCATCTAAAGCCCTGAAATGCACGTGTTTCTTTGTGCTGTATTTTTTCTGCCCTTGAATTCCAGTGCTCCTATGTGATATCCAAGTATCCTTATGTACTAACATGAAATTCATACTAATAGCTTCTCAGTGCTCATGCAAACCAAAAGGAGTAGAAGAAATGAAGCTCTGAATCAATAGCTTGATATATAATAAGGCTTTGATTTACTTCCCAATTACCACTAACAGAAAATGGCAGTTGCCAGGAATGAAAAGCCCATGGACCTTGATGGCGTATTCACAATGCTGTTTATAGACAACTACTACGTAAGAGCTGACCTTGAGGAGTGCTGCTGGGTTTGCAGCTTAGCTTCTCCTCTAATGCTTCCTGTAAACAATAGCAGCTGTCAACACCAATGCAGAGACCGAGGAGAAATGGTATAGCCTCACTTAAAAAAAAGCCACAGATAATGAAGGCAATTTTATCTGTTAAATGATTGTGTTTAACTCTAAAGACCAGTGCCTACATCAATCTCCTTCTGAATTTAACCTCTTCTGTGGTGAGCAAGCACAGCTTCTATCACTAACTGACCTCTGAGATATACTCTCCTCTAACTCAGCAAACTCAGCTGTAACGGCTATTTGTTATTCAGCCCACGTTAAATAGAGATTCTTATTTATTTTTTGTATGGATTTTAGTGATTTTTTTTTGTGAAATCTCTGGAAAATCAGCTGTTAAAACACAGCTTCTGTATATTACCAGCAGAAGAGCTACACTTATAAGCAGCTATCCTGTTTTCAGAAGGATTGTCTGAGGGAGAACACAGCTACCTCTAAGACCATCAGATTCGTGGAAGCTTTTCCAAACTTCCCCTGCTCTCATCTCCTGTCCAGATCTCTGTTGTAGATTTTTCTCCCCATGTTCAGGGCAGTGCATTTGTTGCTATGTCCCTTTTGCCATGCCCTGCCTAGTGGGTCTGATGCTTCATAATTCAATGTCAATCAGTGTCTTTGTCCAAGCCAAAACTCTTTGTACAGCTATAACCAGATTCTGCTCTCTTACCTTCTCTATGTGTTGGTTCATCCAAGTGCTTGCTACGCATTATTTCAAGTGACACTCATTTTCCTGGTTAACTACTTGCTTATCCACCCTGCAAGGGCCCAGGCACAGCTTCTGGCATTGCCAGCAAGGCACTCCATCATGAAGTTCATCCGTGAACACAAAATGTTTTACTAGTCAAGGTCAATCCTTGGCTATCTGAACAACCTCCACAGTAATCACTCTTGCCCATTTGGAGCTATTACTCCACGTGCTGAAATTTTCTCCAGATAGATTTCTGACAGAGGAAGCAGTAAGAGCATTAACACTTTCTTTCTTCTTTTTTTTTTTCCCCCCTATGTAAGACACAATGGTTTGTAATGTGAGCTATCAAATGCTTCATATTAATATTGCCTAGAACAAGCACACTATGTAAACAAAGCAAAGTGTTCAGATCCAAACAGCTTGATTTGTTAAGCTGCAAATAATTTTCTAAATGTTACTACTGTTAGGGGTTCAGTATAATACTGATATCCAGATGTAAGAGTGACTGTAAGAAAATCTGACAGATGATGAAGCTGGAGTAAGATTCCAAGATGGGAAGGCACTCAAACTCTCTGCTCTTTTTTCATAGAATTAAGGGAAAAATCTGTCTCCAAGACAAAGATAGCTTTTATCTGTTCAGCATTCTGAGGGTTTAAACGTAGGATGACTTACTTTGTGCTACACTATGGAAAAAAGCCACCATGTCTACCAGTGTTCACTGTAATTAAGTCATTAGTTGATAAAAAGATATGTCAAGCATTGCTATTACTGCTAGCAACAGTATTTGAAACAGATTCTTATATAATCTCAGTGGTCATACTGAGCTATGGAATAACACCTACTAAATCATTATGCCTTGTGATGTTCATGTTTGCTAGTGTAGCAGGAGTGGAAACATTCTTTAAGACATTTAATTTCTATTATTGTCACAACATTTTTGTTAATTCTGGAAACAGCCATTGAAAAGCAATGACCTAGGAAATTTATACTGAGCATTTTGAGACCTTTATTTCAGCAGCTTTTTAAAATGAAGATTAAAAAATAATTAGACACTGGAATCAAATGTAACTTCCAAATGTTCTTGAATCCCAAAATAGCCACTAAGGAAAGCAGTGTTGAAAGTTGAGATTGTAAGTTATTTAATGAGAGACGATTACTTCATAAAAATCACCCCCCTCTGGCTTTCTGTGCAGGACCTGCTTCTCCTTCCTTGTTTTCAGCAGTAAATGTATCTTTTTTCCCAGCAAGAAAAGTGGTTCAAATCTCTGTTGGAGGTGTTGTCTATTCAGGAGTAGGACAGTCCAAAGAGCACCAAACTACAGGAAAGCATTCCTCTTGCTACCACACTTTCCTGTGTGACATTTCAGTAGCTTGGATACTTGGATAAGATCAAGTACTGTGCCACAGTAGAGGAATGTGAGAATAATTTGGGGTACTTAGGCAATACAGTAATGGAGGAGTCACATGGAGATGCCTGCTGTTCCAGGACTCAGGTAGATTCTATTAAGGCTTCATACTGAGGCCCTTTTTGACTTACATCTCTTGCAGTTTGTTTCCTCAGAATGCAAAATGTACAGAAATCCCACCACCTTAATTTGGCAGCATTTTGCATCTCCTTTCCACTTGTATAATCAAAGAATATTAGGATGTTATAATCACAAAATAAACAAGAGAGTTAGACAAAGTAGACTGTGATAACAAAAGAGAAAAAATGGAAGGCTTACCCTTATGCTGGGCTCACCACAAAACACCAGCAGAGACAGTCTCCGGATGAGATCCTTCCCCACTGGTAGCCAGCTCTTCAATAGGTCTAGGAGAGGTGCAGCCTGGCTCCACCCCTTCCGGCAGCACAGGTGAATTGCCTTCAGCTGTGCTCCTCTGGCTGACTCATGGCTCACCTCAGGTGATCAATCAGAGGTTCAGGCCGTGACTCAGCAGTTCCCATACACCACTAGACAGCAATGAAATGATATAAACAAGTAGAAAACTATTTTAGATTCAGATCACTGCTACAAGTTTGAAGGAATAAAAACTATTGGACTTGAAAGATTGTCAGAAAAAGTAAACATGTCAACAGTGTTCCACTCTTTATGGAGAGATAAAAATTGTCTTTTTCAAGTTAATATTCTGCTCCTAAGGAAAGCTGTTTAGATTAGAACATATTTTTTCTCTCTTTTGCTAAGTCTACAGTATGTAGGTCGCCCTGAAAGTAATGTCTCCTATTTGTTTCCATGGAAACAACAACAAATGCAAAGAACACAATAATACTATTTGACAGAACAAATTCTCAGCTACAAAACACTATTGTTCAATGTAACCACCACCATTAGCTATGCATTTTCACCAGTGATGAACAAGAGCCTGCACACAGCTTTTAAAATTCTGCACCATCTGAGGCAACCCACTGTTTCACAGCTGCTATGACAGCATCACTACTAGGAAAATGTTGCCCACACAGTCTATCTTTCATTGGCCCAAACAGATGTAAGTCAGAAGGTCGCAAACCTGGACTATTCAGTGGGCGTAGAACAGTCCAGAAAAGATTGGCATTGCGCTCCACAGTCAAACAGGCATGGGGCCTGGCATTACCATGTTGCAAGAGAGAGGTTGTCTTCTTCTCTGGCCTGACTCTGGAATTTTGAGCCTTCAGCTTGGTCTGTGTGTAACATGGTTCTCAGAGTTGATTATTTTTCTGGATTCCAGGAAATCTAGAAGGATCCCCTCTTTCCTATCCCAAAAGACAATGCATGTCCCTTTACTTGCTGCATCTTGAACTCATGGAAAATTCACATGTTGCTATCCTATGGACTGCCATTTTAACTCAAGCTCAGAATGGTGACAACACATCTCATCACTAGTAATGAGTGAATCCAATAAACTGTCACCATCAGACTTGCATTGATTCAATAGGCCCTGCCAAACTTGCATATGGTGTTCTTCCTGTTCCTGTGCAAGCACTCATGGGACGCACTTTTTTGATATTCTAACATTGCTACCATTGTTTCCAGTGCACTGAAGCCAATATTCTGCTCCATACACTGTTCCTCAGTCATAATCCGATGATTTGCATGGATTAGCTGATCAAGATACACTCCATTTGATGGTGGAACATCTGTGCATGGCAGACCAGAACATGGTTTGTCTTGCATGTTGCTGTCATCACTGCTGAAACACATTACCCACCACCTACATACGCTCACATTACTTGTTTGGGCTCCAGAAATGTTCAGTAAGCAATGATGAATGCTAATGTGTGCATTTTTTTCTGTGTGGAAGAATTCAATTCTGTGCCTTTGCTTCATACGCCCTTCCAAGTCAGATGCCACTTTGTCAGACTGCCTCTCTGCTGCCATTTGTCGCACAGCAACAAAATGTAACAGAATATAGGTGCAGAGGTTCAACCTCTCCTGACATATCACCAACATCTGCTTTGCACTAATTAACTCTGGTTCAAGTCCGTAGTACTTCAGCAGCTGCTCAGTTCGAATTGACTAAAACCCCTACAGACTGGAATGAAAAACCTTTTCTGTATAGAAAAGACTGAAATACTTTAGTTGTCTGATTCTTCCTAAGTAGTACTAACAAAAATATTTCAATTGAATGCTTTTTAGTCAGAAAAAAATGATTCCAAGAAAATCATACTGTTTAGTGGAGTTGTGTTTTTCAGAGTCAAAGTCATAAAACATTAGTAATAATCATGATGCACAAAGTCCAGACAACTGCTTTCCTCAGAGTGCAGCTGCATGACATAACTGTAAAGAACTGGGTCAGATCATGCATCTGGATAAACTGTCATTATGTCTGTCAGCATAGATGCTAGGTGATTAGGTGCCATGGAATTAAGCTGTCCAGGTAAAGTTTATAGTATTCTACTGAAGAAAGAAGGAAGAGACAAGATAGAGAAAGTCGGGAAGGAAATAGGAGTCCCCAGGTTTAAGTGAGAGAATCACCGTGATCAAGAGCAGAGCAGTGGAAGATTCAAGCCCAAATTCAGACACCTGTATTTGGATGCATAAAATGTAGTTACTTCAGTATGACCTAAGCGTATAGAGTCATAGAATCATCAAGGTTGGAAAAGACCTCCAGGATCATCTAGTCCAACTGTCCACCTACCACCAGCATTTCCCCACTTAACAGTGTTGTAGCCAGTGGAGATGTTTCTCCATACTTGTGCAGCTATGTAGGTGCCTCCTGACAACTGGGATTCACCACAGTATTCAACTCATCCAGGGGTGACTAGTGCATTTGATAATAGGACCAGTGGCAGACCTGCACCCCCCTGCGATAGTCAGTGCCTATAGTGTGGAGAGGGTGACTGTTTTACCTGACAAAAGCCATGAGCTCATCTTTCAGTTGCTTCAAAGAAAACTCAAAAACCATTACCACAAACAGCAGAACAGCTTGTCTAGGCTCTCTAGTCTCTGGTCATGTTTTACAACAGAGATTATCTTTGCAACTGTGAAATCAAGAAAATGTTCTGTTGACATTATAATGGATGTAATTTTAGAGAGCATTAGGCTTTTTTAAGGACTACATTGTAGAGAAAAAAGAGACAATATTTCTGTTTGGCATTTTCTAAATACTAAATGCTTCTTCGTAGGCAGCAATACTGTATGGATAGTCAATACCTACATCTTTGGATGAGAGCTTTGGACAAAATAAAGCTGTAGATTAAAGCATCTTGTATTTGGACCTGCAAAAGAATGCAAGCTCTCCTTGGACTCACCCCAATACAAGAAATGACCGGCTCTTTTCTATGCATTTTATATTAGACTGATGGTGAGCATCTTCTTTTACATGAAAGCAACTCATTTCTTCTTTCTTCTGTCACAGCAGAATGCTGCTTCCATTTGCACAGAGCATTGTATACCCAAATATGATATTCAGATCACTTGTGAGACAGGCTGTATTTCATACAAATTAAGCTTTGCCCTTGCTACTTTAGAACAGGATGGACCTTTTCTCCTTTTTTTTGTTTGCAGAGAAACCCTTAAGCATTTATTTTCACCTCTAGAAAGAACAGTTAAAGGAGATGGACTTTGCAACAGCAAAACCTGAAGAAACACAGTCCATAAGCAATCATGCAAATACCAACATATATATATATATACATATATATATATACATACATATATATATATATATACACACATATATATATATATACACATATATATATAAACAAACAAACAAGATCACAAAACCAAGTCAAACTCTAGCAATAAAAATGTCATAGTTTTGCTCGGCTTGATAACCCAATGGCTCCCTCTGCAGGGTGATGCCTTATTCAGATAAATAACAGTCTTGCCGTGTAATCACTGCATATCTCAAGCTTTCCAAAGAAAATTACAATGTTCTTAGGAATAATTTATTCCTTATATTCATATATAAGTGTGTACTAATTGCAAAGTAAGCATATGGATACATTAAAGTACTTCCCAATCTGACTTTACATCATCCTCTTAAGATTTTCAGTAGATCTCAGTTCAGTCCCATTTCCCCACAGTCAAGTTGATACTATTTTCACATACCTCCTTGCAATAATGCGGAGTTCTCAGGAAGTATGCTGTATTTCCCTTTTTACACACCAAAAGCCACATATTTGAGGCTTTCTGTTAGAAGAAAATGAAATCTTAGTGAAAGAGTGTTATGACCATTTGAAAAAGAGAAAAATAGAAAAATGTGGACGCTTTCACTCTGAAAAAGAAATGCCTTATTAGTCTAAAAGTTCAATTTTAAAGAATGAGTGCATAAAGAAAGGGAGATCTTGTTACCAACTTTTCCTACATTTGACAATTTAGAACACAATTCCTTTTGTGTTTCATTATCTTTCTGAGAAAGATATCATCATTTATATGTCTCTTTTTAATGTCTCAAGGACCAGTTATTAGGAGACAGTATTTGAAAGGTAAGGCTTGGGACATACTGTTCTGGGGAAACGTTCTGTCCACTTCTGGCAGCGGTGTGTCTATTTCTAATCACTGATTTCTCATTTCACCTTGGAAATTGGCAGCTTATGTTCTCCCAAATTTAAAAGCTGAGTGTCTTCTACAACAGTACTCTGATCTGGAAGTACAAAATGTAGCTGGAGGAAAAGCAAAGTAAATATGATTATTATTCTATCACACATTATTCCAACAATAGAAACCAATAAGCTGTTTCAATACAGCTACTGAAGCAAATGTTCCCCACTGTCAGGCCATCTCATAGCGATTCTCTGGAAACCAGACATGCTATTAACTTAAATAGAAGTACCTTCAGGGCAGGAAAAGAAGATGGCTATATCTAAGCTTTTATTCAAAATTTTAAATACATCTAGTATTCATGAGGTGAGCAATTTTGTGTAACCATAAATAGCTACATTAATTGAACTACTTTTTTATTTAGCGTCTTTAGATCTAGTACTTGTTCTAGTGTTTATAAAAAAAAAAAGTCTTCCTATACCTACATCTTCGCCTTCTCCTCATCTTCTATCATCTCATTTAAAAATTTTCAGGCAACTAAGCATACATATTTCCACGATTTGTAAAGTTTCATTGTTTTCTGAGTGGTTCAAAGAAAACACTTCATTTACAACTATCTACAAATGACTGATTCATGATTAATAGAAGCTGGCGTATGAAATGGAAGTTCAGATTGATGTCATGTGTCATGTATGTAAATGCCTTGCTACCTACTCAAATGATCATATAAGCTTAGTGATGAAAGAAGGTTCAAAAGTGGACAAATGTCTCTTCTATATTTTAACTCAAGGAGGATAATTACAATCCACATTCAATAGCACATAGATCATTCTTTAAGCTTTCCTAAGACCCAGCTGGTAGACAAACGTTAGTGAAATTGTGATTAAAACAACTATTAACTAGGCAATGCATTACTTGCATATTTGATGTAAGAAATTTGGTATATTGCCTGACTTTGTGTCTCTTCTGAAATGCTTCAGTGTGCCACAGTAAAAGGCAACTTCAAATGGAATTTGAACAGACACAATTCAATACGTCAGCCTAGAACATGCACTCAGTACACCACTCATACCAGCACAGGAAACCAAAGAAAAGGCACAGTGTATTGAGTGTCTATTGATACTAGCCCATTAGATAAACCATGAAGGTAAAGATATATGTAAAAACAAAGAGTATTTTTTCATTTTTTGCCTCAGATCCACTCATAATTGAAGCAAAATTCCATTTCAGTGACATCCAGAAACTCTCTAGTGTAACAAAAGTCAGTCAATATAAAGAAGAGGGTGGCAGCAAGCATCATTTCTGTTACACACCAGGCCTATTAGATAAAATTTATTAAGTATACATCATATCCTGGCCTCAGTCTCATTCACTTATCTATAAGAATGACAGGTGAAAAACCAATGTGGCTAACTGTCCTTTCTCATGTAAACCCCAATCCCACCTTCCTCTGGAGAAAGTTTCAGCAAAGAAAAAAATAGACACACTTTAACACACTGCTCCAGCACACCTACACACTCTATAAAAAGCAGCGTTCTACCAACATATGCAAAGACATTACCTCTTCCAGATAACATAATAAAGAACCAGACTTCCTACAAATGTGTCATTACCATTATTTTTCCAATAGAGAGCCACATGCAACAGAACCAAAATACATTAGATGTTAAATAGACCTAGCAAATCTTCTCATACACAGGGAAAATGCAATAAGGAAAATATACATTTTATGAAGACAGGATGTTTCTTCTACTGTAGGTGTCAAGCTAACCACAAGAGGGGGTAAAAGCACTGTCGAAAATTCAGTGAAACACCTGGTAGAACAGCCAGGTCCAGGCAGCATGTAGATGCTGAGTCTGTAGCTAATAGCCTGAATTCTAATTTGTATTGAAAAATCAATTTAATTTCCTCTTCCAATTTAATTTGTTACAAGTAAATCTTCAATATTAATCTGTTAAAGAGAGAGAGAGAACTGTTCCAACCTCACCCTCTCCTCTTTTCCTTTTGAGGAGTCAAAAATAGGGCTCCTTAACTGTAGTGAAACAGGCATTAATTCTCAGCAGTTTACATTAATGCCACATAATACCATTAACACAAACTGCCATGCCCAAGCCCTCTCTCTTCTTCCCATTTCAAGCTACTAAATACATCTTTGCTGCTGAGAAAAGCAAATTCCACATCCATCACTGCCATTCTGCGCATATCATCCAGGCCTACAGATCTGTTACTCATCTATGTGTTTTTTCTTGAACCTTCTCCATTAAGCCATTTGCTACTGCCAACTTTTTAAAAAAAGTTTTCTGCAAAACATAATGTAAAAAATTCCATACTGCTTATTCCTTCTTTTTCCATTGCCACTTCTATTCACTAAGGTCTGAAAAGAGTAACAAATTGTTTTCTCAGGCTTCGAGTCTGTAGTGTCTTCCACACTAAGATCTTCACAGATCTTTGACTCTTAATTTTTCAGATTATTTTCTTCTGATAAATGAATGCACTCTCTTTATATTTTATAGAAGAAGCTTTCCAAAGCACATCAGCAGTGATAGGTACTGTAATTGATGAAATTAGTGGATGCCTGTCTCATCAAAGACAAAAGCATCATCACTACTTCCCGGCCCTGAGGAAAAGTACTCCCAACTACTAACACACTTCTATGCTCCCATTCCTTCTCTGCTCCATCCTCGCATTTCTTTGAATCTCAAAACTTCACACCAAATTCTGTTATTGAGATGAAAGCTGTTGATACAAGCTCAGAATAAATATATTCTTAAAAGCTGTGCTAAACCATCCATAAAGAACACTACACAACACTTGAATATCCATTTCACTTAGCTGTTCCTGAAGTATTTTGGCAGGAAACAGCATTGTCTTCTACTGCTGTTATGGAAAGGACAGATACATGAAGAATAATGTTTGTGAATACTGATTGCCTCACAGATTTAATCGCTGTGGTGAAAGATAATATTTCAGTACTATAAACCCAACTTTTCTGCATGAAGACATTTACATTCAGCATAAATCTAGCACATTCTAGGAGCAGAGAAAGGAGGAGGTCATAAAACTGCAGCAGATCTGCATCACATATCCCATAGTTTCCAGTCCTCATGAAATTTAGGGCAGCAGCAGAGGCCTTGTGTTGGCAGGGCCATAGACACACAGCCTTAGATTCATGGCTGCCTCAAAACAGAGCATATGCAAGAGATGTAGAAATGTATCTCAGAGTGTGGAGGCACTACTGGCTGTTGGGAGACAGTTTCACTGTTTCAGGCTCCTGCACTTCAGAGGTTACAAACAACATTCTAGCTGAATCATCATGCATACTTTTCCACTAACACACACACAAAATAATAGTAAAAATAATAAGTCTGGTGATGCTTTCAAGATCGAACATTACAATACTTAAATTCTGTAGCAGGGTGTGAATTCTGTGTCAGTGCTGCAGATACTCACAGAAAACAGTTGCACTTAAGATATGAATAACTGGGACCGCAGCATACTAACTGCACATAGCAGTGCTTGTAAATCTAGTGACATTTTTCAGGGCTGCAAGAACAAGTTACTTTAAACAGTTTACAAATTTTACCATTTTAGGCCACCAATTTACATTAAGTAGCCAAAATACAAATTTACAATAGTTTTTATTGATTAGTTTTCCCATATTGTAATATAACTTTAATTGTCCAGGGTATTGTCACAGTAAATATCTTGTCTTACATGAATTATTAAAAATTCCGAGTACAGTACTCTGAATTACTTAAAATTTAGTTTTGGAAATCTGAACAGTTTCTCCTTACACCAAATTCGTATTTGTTCTACAAAATATCAATTGCATTCTTGAAATGTTATTGGTTTTTTTTAGTGCCTAATGATACCCTTCAAGCTGCCTCCAACAGGTGATGATATTAAACCATCTTCCTCTCTGTGGGAAAAAAATATTTCACTGAGAACACATTACTATAAATAAAATAAATTTAATCACTTATTGAAGGCTCAACATACATGAAACACTAAGATATAAAACATTTTGTTAAAAGGATGGAATCACTGTATGCAATGCTAGGGTACATCTTTCTCTTTTTGCAAATATAAAAGTGCACAGATGCAGTGATCATTAGCTGAAAACAAAGTTGTTGGCATTGAAATGAATATGCTTTTTATAATGGCGAACCCTTGACATCCTAGGATAATTTATCTATGCATTTACAGCAAAACAAAAATAACATGAAAGATGAGTAGATATGTTTTCTCTTAGCTTGCGATTTAATCTAGAAAACAGAGTGCACTCTAAAAGTACTTTCAAACATGACGCAGAGCCAGTGCTGATGTTCTAGAGTGGCGCATGTATGAGTAATTTGCCTTTTCAAAAGCACGTGCACAAACATATATTTTGAGTTGAGATCATCAATCCCTACTCCCAGGAATACTGTGATATCCTCAATGATCGAGGCCAAAAGGTTCTGTATTTGGAGTCTGATTTTCCTTTATTTGAAGTTTTCGTCTTGACCATGAGATCAATGGCTCCTGGTCATAGCAGTTATTCTTCACACTGCCTTTATACCTCTCAAAGATTTACCCTTAGAAGAAGCAAGTAGTTTCTTAATAGCTTCTGTCACAGTTTTCACCAAGATGGAAAAGCTGCATGTTGCAGATTCACAATGCACATTTATTAAACTGAAGCAAATAAATCGTATCAGCGTAATGGATGTGACTGAGAATCAGCTCCCATAACTCAAAATTAGTTCTCAAACTTACTCATCCAACATGACAGGCAGCCCTGCCCAGAGCAGAATCCCACTGTCAACTGATATCATCAACATTTACAAAGGTGAGAAAAATTTTTCAGAATGTTTCCGTTCTGTTTACTAAACAATAAATAGGACAATCATTACTCACACTACAATGAGGCAAAAGTTCCCCTGCTCTTCTTTAGTCATTACTTTCCCAAAGTGCCAGAGCAGATTAGCATTAATGTAGTACAAGGCTCCTGTTAAATATATATCATAAATGGATGTGGGATAAAGATGCATGAAGTACATATTTAAACAAAGAAGCAAAAATAAAACAAAACTGGTAATCCTTTTTCACTGACTGTTTTTCATTTGAGCTTTGATTTGTATGACTTGTATCTCACAACACAACTCAAGAGTTCCTCCAGGGAGCAAGAACAGAATGGCTTGCTGAGTACATATGCACAGCCTTAAGGTGGCTTTTGGTTTTACCACTGCCCCAATCATTGTGGATATCACTTTTTTTTCTTTTTTTTTCTTTCCTGCAAAGCATCAAGTAAAGTAAACTAAACCCAGCCAATTTCAAATATTTCTCCCTCATTCCTAAGAACTCTGTGCACTGGAAGTGCTGGCAGTTTAGGAAATCATAGGATAACTTCGGCTCAAAGAACCTTAGGAATTCTCTAGTCTAACCCGTTGCTTGGCTGTTCTCAGAGTTAAAAAGCTTTTTTTTATTTCCTTTCTGTTCATGCTCATCCCTTATCCTTTCAGCACGTATCACCCTGAACAGCCTGGTTCCATCTTCTTGAAAACTGCTTTGTCACTATTGGAAGGTTGCCATTACATTCCCCTGAAGACTTCTTTTCTCCAGGCTTCATCAATGCAAATAGCTCCAGACTGTCCCCACAGGCCAAGTGCTCCAAACCCTGACAATTTTGGCAGACCCAATAAATTCACTCCAGTTTACAGGAGCCTTCCTTGTACTGGAGGTTCCAAAATTGGATGCAGTGTAGATAGGATTGTTCAGCTGAGTTGAGGGGCATAATCATTTCACTCAATCTATCAGGCTCTGCTCTTGTCGGTGTAGCACAGAATGCCAGTGCCCTTGTTCCCAGGGCACACTGCAGGCTCATGCCCTGCTTGTTGCTACGCAGGAGCTCAGGTCCTTTTACACAGAGCTACATCCCAGGCATCCAGGGCCTTTCCTGCTGTGCTGCACATGGCTCTTCCTCAAGCCCAGGACTCTGCACTTGTCCTTGTTGAATATAGTAACATTTCTGTCAGCTTACTCCTTCAACCTGACCACGTTCTCCAGAATGGCAGTCCCATCCTTGAGTCTAAAGATTGTTCATGCCCAGTCTAGTGTTACCTTCAAAGCTGACAAGAATGCACTTGTCACCTCTCCAAGTCATTGGTAAAGATGGACAGGTCCCAGCAAAGACCCCAGCAGGATTTCTCTCTTTATGAGCCTCCAGGCAGAGTACAATCCATTAAGCACTATGATATGCTTTAAGAAAGTTCAGAATAAAAACATTCATCAAGTTTGGCACAGATGTGAAGATATCTATATCGTGACCAAAACTGAACTGCCTACAGAGCTTCTGATGCAGAATTACTTCAGTATTTCACAGTTTAATATGACTTCCTTTGGCTGACCACGGGCACTATCACTGAAACCAGTCTTCAGCCCAAACAGTCACTGACTGGAGTTCATCAGATTCTAATGTTTATGTAGCTCATCCCTATAGAGGCTTTACTTGGATGACATTTACTTCTGTCCCATTGTGTTTGCTGTTATCATCTACTTGCTGAGCATCATCACTGGCAATAATAAAAATGATGGAGGAAGAGCTGAATGTCACTTTCTTCTTGGGCCTGTCCCCTACTTTCTGAGACATCACTATTGGTCGTATCGGTTTGACATTCCCTGCTCCTGAAGGCTCTTTCATGGTCCTCTGAAATCTCATCAAGCGAAAGCACAGGAGTTGCAAAAGGCATTGCCGAAACTGCAAGAGGAAATAAACAGAATGAAATGACAACTTCCTATGTGATCACTATTACGCATGATCCAGTGAAGAGAGTAATATATTAAGTTGATCAAAATAACCAATTTCTCCTTATCCCCTCTTTGTTCTCAGTTGGTTTCAATTTTGTAATGCACACAGTGGCGTTTTAGCAAGCACTTTTCCCCCCCACACACCCAAGAGGACATAGGATGACACAGCTAGCAGAGGTACTAAAATGCAATTTAATATTTTACCAGTGCTCTGCAATCAATAAAGAACAAAAGGACTCAGCCTCAGAACATGCCAGGTATTGTTCCATCTGAGTATTTAAAAAATTACAAATTTCATTGAGCAGGGGAAAAATATTCTCAGAAGCACTTCATCAGAGGACACAGAAAGAAGGAACCAAGGGCAAAGGGGAATTAAATGAAGGTGAAGTTTCCCATTTATGTTACTCAAGGGATTGGAATTTTAACAAAAATCATTGAATAACAATGTAAAATAAAACTTCAGAAGTCAGCAATGCAAAACTAAAGTGTTCCCTTTGAACAGGGAAGGAAGTCTTTCAGCTTCAGATTAGACGTCACTATTGACACAGGTAGTCTGTTCTACATTGAGACAAAAAAATGCAAGATATTCAGTGAAAACTCTCATCAATAAACAAAATGATAATTTCAGAAGCAGCATTGTTCTAAACGCTCCAGAGATGGTCTCACCTTCACAAAGCAAAGTATTCAAGTATGAGGGCTTATAAGATGCATCCATTCAGTAGTTCCACATCTGTGCACATCTAAATCTCAAGTATGACCATCTGGGGAAATTTTCTGCTTTTACAAGAAATATGTCAGCATCTTCTTTTAACTCGTAATAAGGCATGCTGGGAGTGCTCTTGGAGAGCACTTGAAACACAAACAAAGAAAACAAACAAACAAAAAGCACACCAAAAACACCCAAACACCTTTTCTCTGGAAAAGTAGTAGGACATCCTTCTCAGCTGCCTTCCAGTTAGCGGTTTTAAGGATTACTCTATATTATCCTACACTGTCAATGACTTTGTTTCTCTAGCAAAATACAATAAACTCTCTAGCAAATCAGTTTGGAACAAGGTTTTTAATAAGAAATTAATCCTACTCTGATATGGGAAGGCAGTAGATCTTGTTGGGAAGGGAACCTAAAAAGACAAGGAAAGGTGATCTGAAGCTATGTGAAAACACAGCAGAATGGTCATACGGAGGCCCTGAATATTTCAGAGTTAACGTGGTACTTCTGAATAGCATTGAAGCATAGATCAGATTTAAGAAGGTCCTAACAGTGAAGAATTGTTTTCTCATTCCCAAATTATCCCAGAAGACAAGCAAAAATATTATCACTTTGGTCTTAATATGAAATTAGAGGTAAGGGAAAAGTACTTCTAGATGCAACTCCAGCATAAACAATTAGCTGATTCATTCTTTTCCTGGCTATGATTTTACTGGAATTTGTATCTGGTACTGATTTGATTTGCTTCTGGGTATCAGAACCTAGAAAATCTTTATTAAATTAAACAAATCAGTCTGACATCTGTGTACAGTGCTAGAGCCACTATATTAAAATCACTCAATTGATGATACTCTTTTGGAATATGATTGTTGTCAAGGTTCTAAATGAAGTTCAACAGTTCTACAGCCCCTTTCTTCCCTCTCCACCTGTGGAGGTTAGCAACCCATACTCAAGGCCAGCTCCAATATCCTCCTGTACCTACCTTTCTACTCATGAAGATGTAGATGACTGGATTATAAGCAGTACTTGATTTGGCAAAGAAAGATGGGATGATAGCTACTGTGGGAGTTACAAGGTTGCTATAGCCATATGTTACTAGGAGGGAGACGACTGCATAAGGCATCCAACAAATAAGGAAAGTAGAGATCATTAAGAAACACATTTTAGCCACTTTCTTTTCATATTTTAGAAGTTTAATCACTTGAGAAGTCTGAAAATCTTCCACACATCGAAGCTGTAAAAGACAAAGGGAAATGTTAAAGTAAAATCACTGAACAGTTCCATTTATAAAAAACTAGTTCACTAACAGTTTTAGGCATACATGGCTATATGCTCGTTTTATGAACTGCAGCTCTTCTGAAAGCTTGCATCATGCTTCCCAGACTTTTAGTGTGTATATTAAGTATATGAAAACTTCAGAGATCTAACTTTCTTTAATCCATTAACATGAACACATTTGGTTTATATTTACTGGTCCTTTGTTTGAAAACTTAGGTGAGACTGCAATTTTTTTTTTCTTTCCTCTAAAGACTGCTTATGACAATAGGATAAATAGATTTCTTCTCTGCTGCTTAGTTTTTCACTCTGAAATTATAAAATCTCCAAAGCAGAATTCTAGGCAGCCGGTTCCCAAAGTCATCTGAGTTAATGTGATTAAGATGCAGAAAAATGGGACATGTATGTGAATGTTCTTTGCAAGAGCTGTCAGCCTTGCTGTTACTGTTGATCACAAACTTGAACAACATCATTAGACTTATTATCCACAAAATATGAAACACTAATACTTTCTAATACCTGAAGATCTGGCCTGAACATGGAAAGCTTGTTTAACAGGGCTTGGAATAATTTTACACGATTATCCTTTCAAAGACAACAAGGATGAGAGAGAAATAGTTATTTAATGATAAGAACTGCAACTAAAGTTCTCTTCTATCTCTTTTTAAGGAAGGATCTGTCATTGATTGGTAAGCACGAACAGTTCCCTAACCTTATTTTATCTATAACTTGCTGCCCAGTAAAATGACTTAACAAATAGATTTTGGTAGTTCTAGGTTGATTCTCCTTCAACTCTACACCCTTTCTAATGGTTCTTGACATAGCTAAAAAAATCAAGGTCTTGAAACGTGAACAGGAAATGAGAATGTAAACTTAGGCTATGATCCAAATTTGATATACAATATCAGCATTTCACTGAAAATATTTCATTCACAGAAGTCTTACTTCCATCAACTTACCATTCTTACTGCATATAGAATATGGCCGTAGCAATAGGCCATGATCACAACAGGTGCTACCAGACAGCCCAGGAAAAAAAGTAGCACAAAGGAAGTATCATTGGGATCCTTTGACTTCCAGTCCATTGAGCAACCTAAGCCATGAATTTCCAGTGTGTATCTGTTCCAGCCCAAAAGAGGTGCTCCAGTCCAGGCTAATGAATAAAGCCAAATGTATGTGATAGCCCGCCAAGACCAAGAGAAGTCAATCACTTTTGCATGGACTACTCGAATGTAGCGTTCATAGGCAAGAACAGTGAGAGTCATAATTGAAACAATTCCTGTAAGAAAAGGAAAATTAATTAAATCATACACAAACACTGTATATTGGACTGAAGTTCTCTTGATAACTTTGTAGCAAATGAAACATTTAATTCAAAACTAGCTGGCTCATATTATGAATCTAACACCAATAAGCTTTTTTGGTGACAACTCTGTAATCACTATCTACTAACTCAAACAGATCCTCTTACTTCAGAACTACTCAGAGCAGGGCACTGCATATGGCCCATTATGGTGGGCAAGAAAAGAAAGCAGAACAAGCAAAAAGAAAGAGCAAGCGAGTACTTTTCCCTAAACATTAGTTTATTATTGAGGGCTCATGCTCCCACGTTCTGGGATTCCTTCCTTCCCTCCTTCCTTCCTTCCTCTCTTTCATCTTTTAAGAAAAAGCTTTCACATCAAAATGCAATAACTAACAATAACAAAACCTATTTGGAATCCAAGCAATTCAGAGTCAAGACTTAGATCAACAGAAGCATCCAAGACCTGGAAGCACTGAAATATACCTGCAATGTGAACAAAATAACTAACAGAACTCCAGATTCTTTACAGATTTCATGTAAGTCTTTCTGTTCCAAAAAACAACTGCCAAAGCAAAGTGTTACATTGCTGAAGGAGTTCCGTCTGAAAGAGATCCAGTTATTTTGTGCATCCCTTTCTATCTTGCTGCGACCATAAAAATAGCATAGTCTTACTTCAATTATTATTTCTGCATTTTTGTCCTTTTCTGTCCACTTCTAATACACTACACACTTAATTTGTCAGGACAGAAATGGTGTGTCATTCCCAGTTCTTAGAACTATTCTATGCAGACACTTTTATAATTTAATGAAGTCAAAGTAATTCTGTCTTGATTAGAATATAAGAAATTCAGTTTGAGTGGTCTGTGAAATTTAATGATCAAGGACAAATCTTCTCATTATACACATGTCAGTAAGCTTAAATATGTATGATTCAGACACCATACACGCAGCCTTTTGAACAACACAATCTACACACAAAAGTCTTTCACAGCACTGAATATATTCAAGTGTGTACGCTTTATCTAAAAAAAGCATGAGTATTTATCACACATACACACAACATTTCAATTCTGCAACTGCATTCATATCAGTCATAATACATATTTACACAGCTATGAGAAGGTTAAATGTGCAGATCTGCTAAAAAGAGAATAATCATTATATTCATCAAAAACCGTCAGAGGATATCATAAATTTCTCATCTCACTTGGAAAAAGTGTAAGCATTAAGCAATACAAATTTACAATAGTGTCTTTAAGCATCAGCAATGTGAATTTTAGGAAGACAAGTATGAATAAAAAAATCTAGGGAAATATTTAATCTGTTGATAGTATGCTGGTTTTGCTGATTAACTGAGTATCTCATAAGACACGCTTTAAGATCTCTATTAGAAAAGTTGCTTTATTCTGCAAGTATTAAGGATCTTTTTCATTTTAAAAAGGTTACGAGTTCAAAAAGCTTTCTTGATTAGCAACATTAACACTCTAATGGAAAATGTGACACCATTGTTACCGCTCATCATGAAATGAAACAATTAACTTCCCAAAATTTTAATTATATACATTTTTTGTCAGCGTTATCTTTAAACTTTCAGCACAAAGAAAAGTAGATCTTGCTGGACATGAGGAAAGGAAAGTCTATTGATTTCATAGTTTTGTATAGTTTAATTTTTTCTTGTGCAAGTCATTGCTGTGTGAGTTTCTTTTTCATGGCTTTAAAGAGAAACTGGTTTATAAAATGTGAACTTGAAGGTTTCTGAAAGACTTGAGGTTCTTCTTTTCTGTTTTTCATTTGTTTGTTTTTTAATTAAGCTGATAGAAAGTTCTTTATGGCAGCATCCCTATCCAAGACCTAATATACTGAAAATGGCACGAAGGATTTGGAACTAAGCAAGATCTTAGCAGGAATTAGAAAATAACAGAATTACATATGTGATATTCTATGCTGTTATACCCATATAGGTGAATGTTTTATACAAATAAATGTAGTCTACTTCCTGAACGCAAGGTAAGGTAAGATCACCTCCCAGTGCTCTGTACACAAAGACCAGGAATTATAAAATTTTACCTGATGGGTAACAAAATCATCCACAGATGTGGTTATGGAGGAGAAGTCACATCATTCAACTCTGGGCAAAGTTAGGTTATCTGGTGTATGAGGCTTTGTTTGTGAACAATGTAGAGCAAGAGGATTCTGCCTCACACATTCCTAATTTAATCGCTTGGTCTGCATCACTTCTTTCTGTTCCATTAGAAGCTCAGGGACATCAAGATGATAAATAAGGTACCTACAACATCAATTAACAAGTAGCGCCCCCATATATCCTTAATGTTTTACATATGTATTTATATGCAAGCACTGAATTTGGCAATGACAAAATCAGTAGCACACATACTTAGCTGAACAATCTGAAAGCACAGGTGTTCAGTTCAGCATGAGTAATTTACTGAGTCCTTGACATTTTCAAGAAAGCCACTGGAAGTTCAGTATACCTAAGAAGTGGAACTTGCACATAGTTCTTCAAATAGTTTCAGTTCAAGCCTGAAGCCAGTGCTCCTTAAAAGGAAACTTGAGTTTTCTACCAGAAAAAGGGAACTTGTTAGCCAATGTGTACTGAAATGCAAGTGCTGACTTTCTGGGTATTTGGGAAGGGTCTGATGACATAAGGCACATAATGCCAGTCAGAGCACATCAGATTACATTCCTCTCTTTGGTGCTGGATCTCTACTGTAACACAGCATACAAAGCGGTCAAAGTAGTTACCACAAAAAAGAAAGTTTGAAACAAAATGCATTTCAGGATATGTCAACATGTAGAGAATTTTGTCCTACAAAAGTCCTCTGTGCAGTGGAGCCATGCCTGCCTATTTGTGGGTGGATGATAAGCAGAAATAACCGTAAAAAAAGGAACACCAAGATCTGCTCTGAAGTGGTATGTTTTATCATTTCCATAACTTGCCCACTCTCACTGAGGTGCTCTCTGTGGTGCATGTGCATTGCACAGGGCTGGTAGCACCCAGGGAGTTCCTGAGCCAGGGCAGCTCCAGGGGAAACAGAACTTCATCAGGAGCCAGCAGTGTTCAGAAGGTGAGTTTGGGGCCCCCATCCAACTACAGATGAATTCTTAATATTGATATCTCTATCTTGAATCTAGCTATGATTCAATGCAGTCAAGTTACAAAAAGATTCCAGGACTTACCTTCAACCTGTTCTCTAGCATTCACATATTCTTTAACTATTCATAAGCTCAACCACAGAGGCTGGCAAGTACATGTCTGCAGATGCTATAGAAACTATCCTTGGTATTGATGGTATCATTTATGAGACTACATATCCTGTGAGGTTAAGCCTTCCTGGTGCTCGGGGGGCAGCAGAAGGTTATTCGTTGTCCTCAATATCTCACAAATGGCTACATGCATCTGTTACTTAACTTTATGTTGGCTAGTCAGACTTTCTGTACATTCTCTTTTACAGATAACACTGCAGAATGGATCATTTCTTTCAAAGGCTAGATCCACGGCACTTCAGATATCAAGTAAATGGAATATTCTTCAGGTATGCAACACGCCTGTCCTAATGCCACAATTCTCCCCTAGTGCTGAGCTGGCAGTTTGAGTGGAAGAACATCCATGTGGAGCAGCAGGAACAGTCAACTGACTCTTAAAACTCATAGCTGTTAATGCAGGAAAGAAAGGAACGCTACACATACTTTTACACAGAACAGGCACACATAGGAAAAAAAAAATTCACACAAGGGTTGCTCTGAAAGTAATACCTCCTATGTGGCCCATGATGTCAAATGTAGATGGCGGTACGACAGTAGAGGCTAAAACCTTCCAGCCAATATTCCCTCACATGCTGTTGCTGTGTAACAGATGGAAGCAAAGACACAGTCTGACAGAATGGCATCTGACATGGAAGCGCATGTGAAGCAAAGGAGTGTCACTGAATTCCTCCATGCAGACAAAACGGCACCCACTGACATTCACTGACACTTGCTGAATGTCTGTGGACACCAAACAGTGGATGTGACCACAGTGAGGCAATGGGTGGCGCATTTCAGCAGTGGCAATAGTGACACTAAAGACAAGCCATACACAGCTGCTGCACCACAAAATGAAAATGCCTATTGTAACCACTGAATGCAAAGGTATTACTTAGATCAAGCCAAATCCTGGCAGGGTTCTGACAAGCCATCCTTTGATTGGGATCAATAGTGGCAATTCTCACCTAGAAAAATCTTTTTAGCCCAGTAGCTACATGCATCACCTGTGCTCTCACAATGCTTCAACTTACCTTACATTTTATTTATGTATGTACATAGCTCCATTTTTTTTCCCACATATGAATCAGGTTTTGTGGCCCAGCAGAGGAAAGCACTGAATTTTACTTTTTTTTTTTTTCCCCTTTAAGCAGCTTTTCTATAAATGATGTAGATTTCATCCTGAATGAGTTTTACATTTTAATATTATGAAGCATATACTGATTAAGTGTTTAAAAAAAAAAAAAAAAAGCATTACAGAAAGCCATTATGGATATTACTTGGGTATTAATCCCTGGTATGAGAAACTGCACTTTTTTTTTTTTCCAAGCAAAGTAGGGAAATATGAAAATTCAATTCTTTAATTCTCTTAACAAAACATGCATTTAAAAATATTTGTTTTTTAACTGAAAGTATTTATTCTCTTCCAAGACTAGGGCTCGATATTCTGAAGATAGATTTAATTTACTAGTGAATCAGAGAATTCCAAACTCCTTCTGGAAGACTTGACTAACCAGTATTTACAGATAATATTTCTCTGATTTATAGATTTTAGAATACTTCTTTCCCTAAGTACAAATTATAAATGCTCTGCGTCAAGGAATTACAGATACTAGTTTTAACTCTGAATTAAACCTACAATTACATTGGTATGAGAGGAGTCACTCTCATTTAAATAGTGTATGTCAAACATAGCAGAACAAGAGTCTTTCTGTTTCAGCTATTAACATGCAATCCCTATGTTGCAGCCGTTCCTCTTCTCCAGTAAGCGAGCTGAAAATAAAAAACAGCTCACTACTCCTTACCAATTAAAACCAACCAAAAAAAAAAAACACCAAACCATTACTTTCCTACTGAAATACTGCATTTGGTGTAGATTTCTTCACTTCTCTCTTTTCTATACCCTTTTTCCAGAAGTCACATTACTCTTGATAAATCATGAAATACTTCCAGCTACATGGTGTAAGTCATCGTGGAGAAGAGCTCAGAGTGCCAAAGAGTGAGACTAAACCTGGAGTGCTGTGTTTCAGTTTTGGGCTGAGTCTTAGGAGGAACAGCTGAGGTTCAGGTTGAATATGAGGAAAAAATTACTCTCCAGAAGAGTGGTCAGGCACTGGAAAGGGCTGCCCAGAGAGGTGGTAGAGTCACTGTCCATGGAAGTGTTCAAGAAGCATTTAAACGCTGTACTAAGGAACATGGTTTAGTGGGGAAGTATTGGCAGCAGGTGAATGGCTGGACTGAATGATTTTGAAGGTCTTTTCCAATCTTGGTGATTCTACAACTCTTTGTTTCTATGATCCATCTGAGCTTCAGTGTATCATTCCATACAATGCGTGTATACTCTAACTTTCTAAATCTTAATTAGAACAAAATACTGTGACACCTTTCAGATGGACTGAGCAGCTTTACAAGAGAACTACAACCTAATGCAGCAATGAGGTTCACTTCTAAGACAGTCAAAGTCTTTTGTCAAAGAACACATTATCTTTCCTATTCTTGCAACAAATTTTAACTGCAGTCCAATCCAGGCAAAAATCACTTCTTCTGGACTGAACAGACTTGAAAGTGTATTTTATATACATCTGAAGTATAAAAGTACAGCAGAATTAATCACCTCCTCCACACTGAGTCCTGCAAGCAATTAGTTCACCGCAAACAAATTGCTAATGCAGAAGGCATGCTGATCAAGTCTCCAGCTGTCTGTAACACAAGGTCCTAAAACCCTCTGCCAAGTAACAAAATGCTTTTACTGATATTAAATCAGTGCACGTAACATATATTGGTAATGCAAAATGGTGTTACATGGTAGCATTCTTTCACAGCATGTAGAAACAAAATAGATAAACCTGGAGATGCACACATCACGTTCTGCAACAGTCACTATCATTTTAAAATCGTATTTGTGAAGAGCCAATAGATGCCGATAAAGATTATTATGCTCTAAGCCAGTTATTCTGCAACTGAAATACTTCAGGTAAAGGGGGAACCATGCCTATTAAATAAGACATTTGGGTGTATTTAACTGTCAAGTTTCTTTTCTTGCTCTTAGACCCAAAACTTTACACTCTCAATAACACAAAACCTTCAAAGTGTGAGTTGTGTAACATAATCAGCCCTAGAGATTACACAGATCTCTACTACTTGCAGCTTGGTTGACTACTATAGGGAGGAAAAGATTTACAAACTGTTACACCCAGAGAGGCTCAGTGGCACCAGTATTGAACTGACTGCACAACTCTACAGAAAGCTGAATCCCACAGATTAAACGTCACTTGGGTTGACTAGTTCGCAGAAAAGTAGGCCAAGAAGTGACATTGCTCTCAAGTTCCTGAGGAGGAAACCAATCCTGGAAACCAATACAGGATATGGCAACCAAATGGAAACAGCAAAAACCTGTACCAGGGGAGAGTTTCAGAACAATTTCTTTACTACAAGTGTGAACATGGGAACATACTTCCTAGCAAGGTGCTTGCCAACATTCAAGAGGAATTTGGATAACACTCTTTAACTTTTTTGGTTAGCCCTCAAGCTGTCAGGTCATCGGACTCAATTATTTTTTAGGACCTTTTCATCTGAACTATTCTAACTGCAGAAGTCAGTTTAGACTGATTTCATGGGTGCTCTGCTAAGGGAAAAAGGGAAAAAAAAAATAAAATAAAATAAATCAAGAATATAATCACATCATATTAAATAAGCAGGTTCTGGTCATTTGGTCTGAAATGAGCTGAAATGTGTCCAAATCCAGCAAACAAATATTCACAGCAGTAAAGTAACCTCACAGTATTTGTTATTATGAGTGAATGAACTCCACAGAGATATTTCCCTCCTCTTTATTCTAGAAAGGTCTTCACTAGATCACTCTGGTTTACTGAAGTTCAAAGTTGCAACTATCTTGCTTAGCTAGTAAGGCCTCTATTTTTAAATGTCAATTTAAGCTGTCAATTTCATCTGATCAGATAGCGTCGCTGTATAATCAATGGGTATTAAGATGTTATAATCACAAAAAGAACAAGAGTTAGGCAAAATAGACTAAGGTAATAAGAAACAATAAATGGAAGGCTTACCCGTATGCTAGGCTCACCTACAAAAAACACCAGAAGAGGGGATCTCCGGATGAAATCCTTCCCCGCTGGTAGCCAGCTCTTAAATAGGTCTAGGGGGGGTGGAGCCTGGCTTCCGGCAGCACAGGTGAATTGTCTTCAGCTGTGCTCCTCTGGCTGACTCATGGCTCGCCTCAGGTGATCAATCAGAGGTTCAGGCCATGACTCAGAAGTTCCCATACAGTAGCATTCATGTGCTACACTTAATAACTACTAGTTATGATGCATACAAGATTCCAATATTTTATTTTCCCCCTGCCATCCCTAACCTCAAGAAAATAGTTGACATGGGCTTTTATATACAAAGAGAACTGTATTTTAAGTATAATACCTGAATGAAATCTACAATCAGCCTCTTTAATAACACCAAAATAGAAAAATATCCTTAAGTCATTGCTTTCTTCATAGGCATATTAAAATGGAAAACAGAAGCTGTGGTGACAGTAGTCCAGACAGCAAGTAAGATGCTACCTGCAGGGCATTCTTTTCCCCAGTATTTACATGCCTCTGTTGTCCTACTCAGTTAGGTGTAGAACTATTAATCTTCACTGGCAGAAGAGAACAATCTTTGTATTTCCAGAGGAGAATTTGGAAGTAAAAATGTGGACTTTTCGACTGGAATTAACTTTATTAGGTTAGAGTCAAATTATAATATTCAAGTGAAAATTTTTTATTACTTCATAAGGCAGCTGAATGAAGCAGTGCTCAGGAATACTGGATGCCTGAATTAAGTGGTGCACTTACTCTCCACTTATATGTGAAAGACTGTACACACGAATATGTACTTTAATACATCAATTAAAAAATTATTTGCACACACTACCTAAGAGGAAAATAATATGACCAATCAAGCACAAGAAGATGTAATTTTGCAAACAAAAATGCTATTTGGATCATTCGGTAAATAAGATCCATGAATTTTACCTCTTTGGAAAAAAGTTTTATATCAAAGCAATGCAAGAAAGCATCAACGTGGAATATATAGTGACGTAACGTATTGCTAAAAACAGAAATGAAATGTCATGTATGATCGAACATTTCACATCTCATTATTTCTATCTATTCCAACTTCGGAAGATAAGAGATGATTACCGTAGTCTTTTTTCATTGCCCTTACTGTGCATCTTATTTTTTGACTCTCTACACAAAACGCCTTCACCAAAAATCCTACATAAAACATAAAGGATAAAGATAGGAACAGAACAATACGCAACTTCTCTTGCGCAAGCTTAATGTTCAGCTGCCCAGTAGAATCAGCTCCAAGTATCTGAGTGGGCTGACTGATGGAGACAGCCCCATGCTAGCTGGGTTCTCTGGTACTTTCCCTTCTAACCCAAGGAAACAAAATGCACAGTGAAAATTATGCAATGCCAAACCTTGCACAAAGGTCTCACTGCCTCCTGAATCCACCCTGCCTTCCAAGATCCAGCATTTTGGCAGTGCTATCTAGCAGTAGCCAAATCAATCAAGAGGAAGCACATACCTTCCTCCCAGAAGCCCACCAAAAGCAAACTATTGAGTTATGTGAAGTGAAAGTTATGCAGGAAAACTGCAATTCTTACAATATATATATATTTATTTAATTATTTTAACCTGAATAACACCAACTTTCTGAGAGTACATGTTGTGTGCATGCACACAGTGACCCACCTCTCATCTACACACCTCTGCCAGAAAATAACCAACATTTTGCTAATGACTGAATGCTGCCTTTCACCATTAGAAACATGAATATGTTTTTTACAACATCCTTTGTCAGTAAAAAACTGAATCTATTTCTCTTAACAGATAGCACATCTGTTTAAAACGCAGCTGGGCTGCATCCTCTGCAAATTTCTGTAGAGGGCAAATACAAACTTCAGGAAAGAAAACTGAGACCCAATGTGTGGGTTGCTGGTGGTGGTTGGCTTTTTGTTTATTGGTTTGCTTTTTTAGATGGATGTGCCTCTGTAGCAGCCATATCTCATTTCACAGCAATCAACAATTGCCCAAATACCCCTGTGACTCACTTGTGGCTGAAAAATCACAGTGAATTTCTCATAAAGAGAAAAAAACCTCAAGGTGCTGCCACGTTTTGAATAGTTTTATAGGTGAAGTCTGAATACAGGGGAGGCTACACCCTTCGCGGAGCAAAATGAGATACTGAGAGCAAGCACTCCCTTTTCTACCAGCTGGAGCTAAAGAAACTGTACATATCCTTTATCCACACACAGTAGCGTTTTCTCGCTGAAAAACAATCTTTTACGCTCATTAAGCCCGTACGGGCACCTCTAACCACGTCCTCGCCGCTCTCCACAGGTTTCCTCTCGCCCTAAGAGGAACCAATTGCTGACCAACTCCGCCCGAGCTCGGCCGCCAGCCCCCCGGGCAGAAGGTGTCTCTCGACGGCCGCCGGGCGGCAACTCCTCGCGCCGGGGGCGCAACCATCGGGATCCCCGGGAGGGCGGCAGGGAGCGGGAAGGGACCCAGGCCCACAGGGGGTCAGAGGGACGGGAGCGGCGGCACCCACCGAAGAGGCTGTTGCTGAAGCCGTCCCAGACGCAGCCGGCGGCGTCCCACACCCAGCGGCTCCGCAGGCAGGACATGAAGGTGAGGCTGACGCCGCAGACGGACACCAGCAGGTCGCTGAGGCTGATGTTGACGAGGAAGAGGTTGGTGGGCGTGCGGAGCCGCTTGAACTTGTAGTAGAGCACCAGCACCAGCAAGTTGTTGCACACGCCCAGCGTGCCGATGGTGGCGATGAGCAGCGCCAGCAGCTCGTAGGTGCCGGCGCTGAAGAGCGGCCGCTCGCCGGGCACTTCGTGCCCCGCCGCCGCGGGCTGCGAGCGGCTCGTCGCTCCCGTGCTGTTCCCCGAATGCATGGCTCAGCTCATGCCGCAGCGGAGCGCGGCCGCTATCCTGGGCGGCAGGAGGAGGAGGAGCGCTCTCCGCCTTCCCGCCCACGGAGGGCGCGCCCTTCGCCCCCGGCGTGGCACCTCCCCGACTTCGCTCTGCCGCTTGCTGCCGTGAGCGGCCCGGATGCGGTTAGCGGGAGGATGTCCCCTGCTTTTGGATGCTCCGCGTGTTTGGGCTCGGTGAGGCTGCCGTCCGTGCGGGGCAGATCTTTCAGCTGTGCTTCAGGAAGATTTAGAAACTGCTAAGCCAATATCCAGATGTTTCACCAGTGAAAGCCCTTACTGTGAAAAATAGTTTACGTTAGGATTGGCTTCTTTTGGTGTGTGCATCTCCTAGTGAGGCGGAGTTAGCAGTCTCTGCTTACACCTGTCTCGCCCCGGCGCACAGGAGCAACGTGCTTCCTGTGGCACTCTGAGGTGGCTGCAAACAGCCGCGGCTGGCAGCGTCCTTCCAGGGGTAAACTTGTGGGGCAGGTGGAAACCTTTTTGTCAGATATGAGACAAGCTGTGGCAGGTACCAAAGCTCACACAGCAACCTCACCAATTATCACAGCACTGTTTCTTGCATGCGTCATGAGAAAATGGCATGGAAACCTTCCTATGCCCACATCTAGCTGTAGTCTGGGTGCAGTACCAACCTAGCTGTTCTAAATTAGTTGTAGTGTCTCCAAACTTTGCATCTCCCTTAATATTTATCACTGCAATTTTTGCCCAGAGTGGCTTCAGACCTAACACATCATGCCAGAACAGACATCAGTCTTACCCATGGGAAGACTCTCATTTGCTTTCTTTACTAGCTGACCTATGCGTACTGTGATTGGAAAGTTCAATGTGTGTGCTGGTATGGAGCAGCATTCGTAGGTGTGAGGGAGGTGATTGTCTCACCCTGCTCTGCCCTTGTAAATTCAATCTAGAATACTGCAACCAGACCTGGGGCACCCAGCACAAGAAAAATGAATGAGGAGCTGTTGGAGTGGCACAGGATGCCCAGGTGAGAGGCAGCCCTGCCCACAGCAGAGGGTTGGAACTAGATGATCCTTGAAGTCCCCTCCAAAACCAAACCATTCTGTGATAAAACTCCTTTTAGATCCATTCTCAGTTTAGTTCCACATCACCTTTGGAAGCATTTTCAACAGGATTTTTATGGAACTGTGGCATATCAAATTTTACCTGCTTATTTTGTGTTTGTTTACTTGTTTTTCCCCCTCAATACAAATACAGGTATTTAGAAAGTTGGTCTGACTGCACGATTCCTTGTGGACCAAGACTGAAAACATGGGTAGTTGAAATGATTTTGATATCTTCAAAGACGCATTCCAGTATACAAATTATGGGCTTCAAGTGGCAATTTTGTATGACAAAGTAGTGTTGGAATGCAGTGCGTCAGGAAAATGAAACACTGATTAGAGTATCTGTCCTTATAAGCTTTATTTACAATGTTTTCAAATCCACCAAATATGATATACTTAATAACCTATATATTTAATTCCTTTAAAAAGCTAGTTCACCAGACTTCACTGGTCTCCCATCTTTGCTGCTTACAAAAGCAGCAGAAGTCTTACCCAAATCATTTCTGTTTTCCACTCTGAAATTTAGATTAGTGGAAGAACACATTACTTCCATTCAAAACTTCCATTAACAGACCAGTAGCACTTCAGCATGAGGTTTAGGGAAGGCTTAACTCTTAGCTTTCTTTGTTAGTGGAAGTAATTTACCTGTGCGTGATAGACTATGCGCTGCATGGTAGAAGTCAAATAATTGTAAGACATGACTGAACTAATTAGCAATGCACCTAATTAAGGTGAAAAGATCTCTATCTTCCGCTCTTAAAAGCAAGCCTTAAACTGAGAGCATACCTTATTTTGCCCTGCAAAATGAGAAAAGCTGGTAATTTAGTGAGGCAAGTAGTAAATTCTAGACAGTGTACTGCCCACTGGCAGATTCCATAATATATACAGAGCTAATAAGTAATATTTCAACTGCAGCACCTGACAAAAATACTCACCTTAGGTGTCTTATGGATTTCTCAAAAATAGGAGAAAGAATAAGTTAAATTTGACAAAGATCATGTTTCAAAACTCCTGGTTAGAGATCCTTTTTCATAGCAAAATTAAATAGATCCATAAACATGCAGTCTCTTCAGTGCTTTATTTTATGGTGGTCACATTATTAATACAGTCAAATTGCAAACATTATTCAAGTGACCTCAAATTCTTCTTGAGCAGAGTTCTATCTGTCTTCCAGGCAAATACAGAATCATAATTAATATGAAGGCAAACAAAAAAGTGCTATGTTATTGTATCAGATCAAAGAGAAAGCTGGAAACAGAATCCTGACTTCCCATTCTAGTCCAGCACTTGTCCTGCCTAACAGTGTAGATTGACACAGCCAACACAGCTGTGTCTTTGATCATCTAATTGATTCCAATATATACTATTGGAATTAATATTATTTAAAATAATTAGAAATTATGAATACAATATAATTATAAATAAAATGTTATTAAAATATTAATGCCAATCATTTTCTAAATGTTCCTGTTGTTAAAAAGCTGAAACACAAAACTGAGACATCCAACTTGCATTTTTTCAGGGTTGCGCTATTTCACAACCCATTATTTTAATTTCTGGAAGTGTTTGTGCAGCTTACTGGAGGTGTATCTCAAAGGACTAAATATATACATAGCTGAGCTTATGGGATTAAAGCAGTGCAGCAGCAAGCTGGAGTATAACGTCTCCAGTGCTGTACCTTAGAAACAGTACTTGAAAATCCCTCAGTACTCAGTAAGTTTGTTGACATACCAGACAGTGCTGGGTTTTTGTTGCTTGTTTTGAACTCTCTAGAACTTCTTGTTTCATAGGTATGGTAGAAAATCAGACTACAATCTCTGAAAGAAAAATAATTTAAAAAAGAATAAGAAAAATTAAAACAGAAGTGGTTACTCATCTTCATCTTTTTAATTAAAATTTCTACAGCCTTCTTTTAGCATTTTTTTCATACATGTTCTTTTTGCTGTTCTTTAGCCTTAAGTACAAATGAAAGCCTAGTGATTATTCTCTATCTATATATAGCTGCAGTACCTGTCTATAGCACAAGGAAGAGTTTATAGAAAGAATAATCCTTTTATCTTGGCATTAAAATACACTTGACATTAAAAAGGGGCTTTTAATATAGATGGACATCTGCTGATAAAGCAGTATATAAGAAAAAACCAAACATGTGCAAACCTAATGGTAAGAGTTCAAAATTAGGGCCTGATCTTCCAGAGTTTGTAATCCTAGCTATACAGTGTAGTCTGTACTGGGATGTGAACTTTAGAGCAGAGCAGGGTAGACAAATGCTGCAAGAATCTGGATTGAGAGAAGAGGCTGCCTCAAATAAGTTCACTGAGGCAAGGACAGGTACTTGCAGCAGGGAGGTGACCCAAATAGGTGATCCTAGGAGGTGGAGCGATACCATTGGAACATCTGTGCCATATCTAGAAGTTGACTGCAGCATGTGAGTAACATCTGAGCTCTAGTACATCTGGTATATGTACAAATAACTATACTAGATGCAGGTGTAATTCATCTCACCTGAATAAGGCATTTAAAAGTTAAACACTTAAGACCAATAAGATGAATTAGAGTGCTTGATGTTTCACTATTGATTGGGTTATAAGCTGGCTTGATAATTAACTTTTAGATGCCTAAGTGAGATCACAGGAATTTCATCTTGTCTATAGAAATCTGGTGGATCTGTCACACACTTAGTCAGCAGATGGCCATTGATTTCTCTATGGCACCTGTTAATTACTAAATAGAGTGAGTAAAATAAGTGATGATACATATTTGCACCAGCTGACAATATACCTGCCCTGGATATACAAATACAACTCCAGGAAAGCTTGAACCTTAACCGTGTAAATCTAAATCAGACAAGTGTTACCAACTTTTGTAACAATAAACCTGTGAAATTCACTAGTGATAGGACTTCATTTTATAGGAATTGTTCTCCACAGAAGTTTAGCAGCTCCATGTGCAGGATTTCAAGCAAACCTTGAGCAATGAGCCTGTCATCAACCTTGGCTGAAGAAATATAAAAGTTGATGTGGAAATAAATAGACAAAGAACAGTACAAATAAGCTGATTTATATGGTTCAGGGTCTAATAAATAGATTTAAGTTCATTATTTGACCAGAATGACAATTTGCTTATTATTGTGTTTTACAGCAACATGCTTTCAGCATTTTTTTAAAGGTACTAAAAAAAAATTAGCTGGAAAATGCAGTAAAGAATCACAAGCATTATTTTGAGGCTGGAAGGAAAGTGTAGTATGAGGTAAAGAGCTCAATGTGCTTTAAATAACAAGAAAATGGAGAAGTAATTCAGGTACATAGGCTCCTAAATGGGAGAACCACCAATTATTTCCACTAACTATGAGGACATTCCAACAACTGCCAAGTGGTGGCTGAAGCAACACATTCAAATGAGAGAATTCTGTGATGCATGGGAGGGTTGTGACATCAGCTGTTCACTGACAGATTTGCCAGCTTGAGATGCTGAACTAGGGACACCTCATTATGTACTGTTTGGTATACCTGTCATACAACTGCATCTCATATGAACTCATGTGGGAATTTAAAATCTAAGGAGCAAAACAAGGCTTGAACCACACTGTAAAGAGAGCTCTCTCCTACCTTTTTGTCCACCCTTATTAAAGGATGTCTGAATCAAAGGATTGTGATAACGAGAGTTGCTCTGCTCTTGAGGTGCTAGATTTCAAGAATGCTTTAAAGCAGTTTCAGAAACTAGTTGAAAGAATAGTAATACAGAAGAAAAAGGAAAGATTAGGCGGGTACACTAATGATGATGGTAAGAGATACACTTTCTTACTGAGTGATATGTAAAAATTTTCACATCAATAATAGGTGTCATACAAACAAGACTGTAGGAAAAATATCAAACATATTCAAACTGAGACTTCATGACTTGCCCTGTGAAAGTGATTTTAGTCTCCTTTTATGGCCTATGGTAAATTATATTTATAAAGTCATAATAATTGCTAATGAAATATAATTCACAGAGTTGCCATATACACAGATTGGCACTTCTATGGCATTTCCACTGATCTGTAAGAGTACGTAATATTATGTAAATCCATTGTCTTGATTGTAAACAGTTAGGACAAAGTTTTGCTTTTTTTTTCTCAATGCAAGTGACTATTGCCTGAAAGAACAGATTTTATCCTAGGTCATTTTAATAGGATTGTATATAAATTATGGAGTTAAGAGAAGACAATAACTTTTCTTTTCCTGTTTCCTATTGTGTTCTGCAAAGTGGGTGCTTTTGGAGAGTAGGTTGAACATCTTTTTGGCAAAATGCTTTAGTGGATACAGTGCGAGGAGCTGAAACTTGCATGTTACTGATGTTGAAAGAGAAAACAGGAGCTAGGGAAGATAAGGACAGAAGATGTAGCTTCACAGTTTTTAACTCTGGATGTTGTTCCTCCAATACAGATAAAATAGATTATGATGAGTTCTATAGAACCACACAGACACTTTTTGGTCCAGAAGTCAAGGAGCATAACATTAAGGCCTTTTTCAGGAAAGTAAGCAGCAATCCTGATGCAAGGACAGAATGGTGTGAGGTAAGGATTTTTAATATTTATTAAATATAAGCAACTCTATTGCCATACCACCAACATTCACCTCTGACACTGTGGGCCAACATAATAAAACAGGAGGCATTATTTTTGGGGCAACCCTGATATATCACCTGAGTTTTCAAATCAAAATTATGCTACGCTGTTCATATGAGTTTGAGGAAGCTGTCCTCTGTTCTAAGATGCTTGAACTTACTATGTTGATGTACATGAATGCATGTTGAAGAATAATCTGACTGAATAAAATCCTTTTTTCTGCTTGTTTTGTGAAAGAGCACAGAGCTGTTTACCAGAGCTGCTTACCCTGAAGCAATGTTTGATATACTAGATTCCTCACATGGCAGCTGGATCTGGAGCATGGACCTGAGGCTAGAAATCAGTACATCCAGTCATGAACTACTTTACTGATACACATTTGCCTCAGGCATTGCAATAAAATGCAAGAAATATTATCACTACAGTATGCAGTTTGTGCCCTGGGGATAGGTCTAACTTTAGCTAGACCATCATAAATTCTTTTTCTCCCTCATCTCCTTCCTCTTTACTCAGAGATAAATCTACACCTTACTTTAGGTGGAAGACATTAAGAGCTATACTGCCATTTTAGTAGAGGGTTTTGTAACAAGAGCATTCTTCCTTATTGAATTCTGTTGTAATTTATTTTTCTGTCTCTAATGGTAAATAGCAAATTCTGAAGAGAAAAAAAAAGAATGTAATAATGAGGTAAGTATGAAACAGAATCTGATTTACCCCCTCCCAGCTTCTGGTGGCATATAGCTTAAGGATTTTCTGTACCAGATTTTTCTGTACCAGATTTACAGCTACAGAACATGCTTAGTATTCTCCAATAGGATTTTTATTTAACTGTTCATAAATTACTTCTGCATTTGTACAAAAGAGATATTTCTATAGTATCCACAACTTTATTCATTTTGTGAAGTACTTTACTTTGTTTCTTTTAGAGATGGTGGTCTATTCTCCCTGTATTTTGCTTGCCTGTTTGTTTTAATGTATTTTCTTTTGGGGAGAGAAGTATTTCACACAAAGTTGCTAGAACTTCAACTTCCCTTACAGATAAACTTCCATTAGTACATGTACAAAGGTCAGACTACTTACATCGCTCTGAAGTCTGACTCTAATTCTTTTTAACTTGAAGTGACCTTACCCAGCAAAGTTTGAAATACAATACTACTTCATTGAAAAGCTGCA
This sequence comes from Lagopus muta, assembly GCF_023343835.1. Classification (NCBI taxonomy): domain Eukaryota; kingdom Metazoa; phylum Chordata; class Aves; order Galliformes; family Phasianidae; genus Lagopus; species Lagopus muta. The sequence continues at coordinate 74,565,352 of NC_064434.1, forward strand.
GTGAATTTTTCAAATTTTAATCTTGTTTAGTAGGAAGTTTGTTAGTGATACGTATCATCAGCTATATATACATTATGGAACACATCAATCTAAGCTCTGTTCAAAGGTAAGAATTTCTTACAAGTAGTGTGGATATAGAGAAAGAGATGAAAACTGTGTATAATCAATAAATATACAGATGCTATAATTATGAAATAAACAAGAGAGTTTGGCTAAGCAGGTTAGTAAATCACAAATAAAAAAAATAAAAAAATAAAAAAAACAGAGTACTTACCCTTATGCTAGGCTCACTGTAAAACTCCAAAGAGATCCTTCCCCACTGGTAGTCAGCTCTTAAATGCGTCTAGGAGAGGTGCAACCAGGCTCCACCCCTTCCGGCAGCACAGGTGAATTGCCTTCAGCTGTGCTCTGTGGCTGACTCATGGCTCGCCTCAGGTGAACCATCAGAGGTTCAGGCCGTGATTCAGCAGTTCTCATACAACTGAATTTAGAATTCTGCAAATTTAGCTTACACTGAAACAACATTGTATTGGTCATCTGATAGTCATCTGAGCCCAATTTACATCAGCTGTAACTTGAATATTAGCTTCTGATCTACTGTAATTGTGGTAAAATCCTTTCTGACATGAATGGAACAAAACAGATATTTCCAGACTTATTGGAATGGTTTCTACTAAAATAAAAACAGGCCTATGATGTTTGATGGTGGGTCTTTTTTCTATCCTTTTTTTCTCTGTCAAACTACAGTTTCACTTTGGTTCACTGAATCTTGGAGAGTTATAAATATCAGGAATTAAGTCAGTGTTCTTTTTCTTCTAACTATGCTAAGGGTTTATGACTGTAGCTACGCTGCAGCTCTATGGTCTCCTTATCTTTTTTCAATTCTCAATATTTAAAGATGTGTGTGTTTATGCACTGGTAGCTGTATGGGAACTGCTGAGTCACGGCCTGAACCTCTGATTGATCACCTGAGGCGAGCCATGAGTCAGCCAGAGGAGCACAGCTGAAGGCAATTCACCTGTGCTGCCGGAAGGGGTGGAGCCAGGCTGCATCTCTCCTAGACCTATTTAAGAGCTGGCTACCAGTGGGGAAGGATCTTTTCTGGAGATTGCTTCTGCTGGTGTTTTGTGAGTGAGCCTAGGATAGGGGTAAGACTTCTATTTATTCACTTTTGTTATTGTAGTCTACTTTGCCTAACTCTCTTGCTTATTTTGTGATTATAGCATCCTAATATTCTTTGATTATACAGTAGGGAAGATAGGCTTATTTATTTTTTTTCCACTTATATTTTTAGTTCCTCCTCTTTTCTCTTTTTTGAAGCTGGCTGTATTTAGCTTCATGAGCTTAAGTCGTATTTGCTTTTCTTCTCTTCATTAGGCTTTACATTGCTTTTAAATGAAACTTTTATTTAAAGAAGCAAGCTTTCTGTTTTGCCTAGAGAAAACTATTGGAAAGGTAACTGTGCTTGTGTAACTGAAAGCTATTCTGGGTGTTCTGCTTGAAACCAGTTGTTTGAGAGAGATGGTGACAGAAATAAATAAGTCTCCTCTAATTGATACATTCATTCTTATAAAGTTCATTAAACTGCTAATTACATTAGACAAATCACATTCCTGACTTGCAGCTTGAACATGTTAATTACCCTCATGAAAAATGGAAGTAGCCTTGATCTTGCTTTAGCTTCCTTTTCATCGCTTATTTTTTCAATTGTATCATCAATCTTGATTACTTTCTGTAACTTACCCAATATCTTACCCAATATTCATCACATCTTTTGTGATCTATGCTCTAGTTTTCAAACTTTATTCTACAAGGACTTAATTTCATCCTGTTCTCCTGAATTCTCCTGCTGTTTAACACTGAGCATTTCATTTATCTTGAAAGCCAAGGAAGAAGCATACATGTCACTTCATTCTTTTGATATTCCTCTCTCATCATCTCTGTCTCTCTCCCTTCCCAGAACTCTGAACTCTGACCATTTTCTTTTCTTCTTGCCCTCACAGTTATAAACTTTTCAAATTTACTTCTCCATATCTGGTACCTCTTTAGCTTGACAAAATCTGCAGAATTTATTTCCATTATTTAAAAAAGCATGGCCTTATGCAAGTGTTCCATTCCTTTCTCTTCCAGATGTTTCCCTTTTTCAAGTACCTTCATTTTCAAGAGTTTCTAGCATTCTCCACAGCAGTATACCTGTACTCAGATGGTACTTTCCTGTGAGGAAAAAAAATTAAAATCTTCTATTTAGTCATGTTAGAGTTTACTGTTAGGCATTCAGTGGCTCTAAAATATATCCTAGTCTAACAGCTATCATTTATCAAACCTCTGCATTTCTTCCCTGAAGGTGGTTGACCCTTTGAAAGCTCTATTTTTAGTGGCAAACATAAAATATATGTAAATTGCATTTTGCCTCATATTGTGTGTTCTTTGTCAGTCTCTGCTTATGGGCTGTGCACTAGTTGAGATCCCCTGTCTCCATGTTGGAGTCAGCAGAAGCCATTTATGCTACTCTGAGGTATTTCTTAAATCAGAATCCTAGAATCCTTAGAGTTGGAAGAGACCCCTGAAGGCCATCTAGTCCAACCCACTTGCATTGAACAGGGACGTGCACAGTTAGATCAGGTTGCCCAGGGCCTGATCCAGCCTCACCTTGAGAGTCTCCAGGGACAGAGAATTCACCATGTCTCTAGGCAAACCACCCTCACTGTAGAAGACTTTTTATTAATACCCAACCTAAATCTAACTTCTTTAAGTTTAAAGCCATTTCCCCTTGTTCTGTCACCACAACCCCTGCTAAAGAGATAGGCCTTTTTAGGGCAGTGTTCTGCCTGCTGAGCAGAAATCAGATGTGTCACTGTCTGATGTCTGTAAGAGGCAGGATAGGGCACACCTGGGCATCTCACTTAGAGGGCTACCACCTCTGTTGGCCTTAGGTCAAATACTATGCTGGCCCAACCACACCATCAAGACTCAGGAGTGACCTCATATCAGGTCAGTGTACTACTTAAAAAAAAAAAAAAACTCTCCTACCAAAAACTTAGTCCTGAGAAAGGTGAAGAGCCTGTTCTCCTTTGCCTGGAAAAATGGGAACGTGCTAAAAATGCAAAATGTCATTCTTAACTTCTAGAAAGATGAGAGGAATGATCAAGGGAACTAGAGGCCTAACCTCAATCCCTGATGAAGGTGATGAAACCACTAATTCTAGAAAATATGTGCAAGCACATAAAAGATAAGAAAGTGATTGGGAATAGTCAGTATGGGCTTCCAAAGGGGAAATATAGAAATTGCATATAACCAACTTAATAGGCTTCTACAATGGCATGACTATCTTGGTGGATAAGCAGAGGGCAGTGGATGATGTGTATCTTGACTATAGTAAGGATTTTAATGTTGTCTCTCATGACATACTCTTAGTCAAGCTGACCAAGGATGGGTTAGTGGGCAGGGAGACAGAAAGAATACTAGCTGAATTTTTCAGTGGTTCAAAATCCAATTAAGGCAAGATGATATTGATGTATGTGCCAGGGGTAAGTATTGGTAAATATACTATTTAATATCTTAATTGATGACGTAAATGATAGGAATTCCAGGTGTGCACCTGTTGCGGAGATGCATTCAAACATGAATCTGTAGTTCAGATTCATGTTTGGAAACAAGATGGAAAGATAAGGTGGTGTTACAACAAATTAAACAGAGGAAAGTAAAGGATTGTAATGGATGATGCATTGACTGATATTTTCTGATAGATTATAATTGTGTACATAGTAAGGAGGGTGCTATGAAGTGAAAGAGAGACTAATATTCTTCTGTAAGAATATGCAGAATACTTTTTGTTGAAAGATGTACACGTGAATTGCTCAGATAAGAAAATAGAAAGTTCAGGTGTATGAAAAATATTGAACTAGAAAAAAGTGTGAAGTTTTGTCTTGCATACAAATGGGCTTTGCTTTCAGAGCATGTTAAAGGAATTGACCAGATGATGTCCATAATATGACAAAAGAGATGAAAAAGTATCTCTCTGTACAACTATAAAGGGCTGACCTCATTTCCTGAGGAGATGACTAACCTACACTTGGGTACAGGGATTGAGTTGCTGAGAGCATTTCAGCTGAAATGTTTTGCCATCCTGGGAGAAATTAGCTACCAACCTGCATTTCCCCTCCAGGAATCTTCATTACCATTACTACAAATAAAACATCGTCAGGCTGAGGGAAATAGTTAAAAAAAAAAAGTTTTAAAAAATGTTCTGTATACTTTTTTGTTTTCTCCCCCAAGCAAACAGCAATCTATGGATCTTGAGGGAAAAGCTCTTCTATGTTGGCTAACCACTATGCTACTTTGAATCAGTTTACAAATGTCGTGACTTTTGTTTCATCTGCTTCCTCCAGTCTTTCATTCTAGCTGAAGTCTAGCTCAGGAAGCACAAGTAGATAAAAATGGAAAAAGGAAATGGAAAATGACTGCTTACATGCAATCATAGCAAACCAAACTGGTAGTAATAGCTTTATCAATTAGACTGTTTTTATTCCTGGTATCCTGTTTATTCTGGCTTCTTCCCAAACATTGATGAGAAGTTGTGCCTGACTAGCAGATCTCTGCAATCTAAAGTCATATTGACAGCTAATAACTGAGAGGAATACTGGAGGGAAATTCCTTATTCAGGAATTTGAAATGATAGAAAAATGACACACAGAAATTGACTATCTGTATATAAACAGATGTTCCAGATGTAGTATAGTTTTAAACTGTTAGTTTTGTTCTATTTTGTTTTGTTCAGATTTTTGGCTATTTCATAGGAGGAAATGGTGCTATGCCTTCCCATTTCAAAGAAGAAAACACAGTTTTCCTTACATCCGAAAAACAGCAGATTACTTATCCAGGTAATCATCTTGTGTTTAAAACAGAAACTCCCAAAATGTGTCTGCTCAGTGCTCCCTATTGCACATCTTATTGAAGTTACGGTGATAAAATCTCACGGTTGCTTTTGTTTACTAATCATGCTGCTTCTTCTTGTGTGTTCCAGAATAAGTTTCTTACTAAGGTGCCTGAGCAGTCCTGAATCATTTTGAAATTACTAAGGTGTCTGACTCAGACTATTTATTTGCCTTTTGTGTTTTTTAAAGAAATATATTATGTATACATATATTCTAGAAAGAACTAGCAGATGGATGATGTATTAATGCTATTTTAAAGTGCAACATGATTTATAAAATCGAGTATAGAATAATATGGCTATGTTTTACAGTCTTGAAATTGGTGCCAATAATGTATTTCAGGGAGATAAAATGTTCTTGGTACATGGTTTGATTTGTTTAGTATTATGGGAGGTTTTTTTGTATGTACTGTATGTAGAGCTTTCTGTCTGTGAGATGAAGAGTCATCTTATGTCTTTCACAGTTGTCAAGGAACGAGATATGATTACAAGTATAGTGAAGGTGCCCCATCTGGATTTCACTGTAACATCCTCTCAGAAAGGAGTGCTAACTATTTTTAACAAGAAGGTAATTCTGACTCAAACTTGTTCTACTAGGTAGTATATACATGAACTGAGTGAACTGTGATCCAGAGTGCAAACTTACCCATAAAAAAGCCAGATATCTTTTTTAAGTTAACTTTGCCTATACTTTTAAATACAGTGGGAAATGTACATTGTTATTTTTAATTATAATCCTACTCAACAATCCATAAAAGATAAATTGATAAATAGAGTAAACAAATAAGTAAATAGAGATTGCCAATAAAAAAATGAGTAGAAGTCCCTTCAATATAAAATCTGCCTTTTCTCTTTTTTTATTCTTAAATTCTACATATGCTATATTTGTCACTGTGTGTTGCATACACAGTGGAAACCAGTGAATTAACTGTTTTCTGCAGCTACTGGGAATATTTAGAATGTGCAGAAAGATTTTTTGGTAGTTTGCAAGAAAGACTTATTCTATACAGTAAGCTCTTAAAGCTTGAATTTTGTCAGTCTTCATGACACTGCTTCACAGTCACTCCTCTTGTCAGCAAATTGTAGAGAAACCTGTACCATTTTAAGTAGAAGTTCAGGTTCAAGATCATTTTAAAGTACATTTTGTAGATGAGTCTCAGATGATATTACTATTTAAACATACAATCCTAGCTGCCATGAGGTATGTCACAGTTCTATGTTCATTGGCACTTTACATTTAAACAATTTTAATGACTAATTTATTAAAAGCTTTATCAAACAATGCAGTAAAGCTTTTAAATGGCAATAATATTTTCTAGGGGATCAGCTAATTAGTGTATAATGCTTCTAACAGCAGCTCGCAAAGCAACAATGTTCTCCTGTGGATGATTAAACAACAAAGCAATACTGCAGTTTTGGTAAATACTGAAGTAATTTGTTTGAAAGCCTAGTTCTTTGTCCTTCAGAGACTTATCCCTCTTGCATACCTACAAAAAAATAATTTCACAAAGTACAATGTTAAAATTAGTTTCCTTTCTCCCTCCCCCACCTCCTCCAGCCCTCCAACTGCTTGAAGTTCTGAATTGCTGCTTTCTCATAGTCTGGACTGATGTCACTCTGACATCAGTGACTGCAGTGTAACTGATATTACACCCAGCTGCTTAACGCAGTGAATTACAGGAAACCTCAAATCCCATTTACAAATGGGATTTACATTCTGAAAATGATTAAGGCACTACGACATTTCAGTTGATCTGAGCAAATGACCTTTGACTTGGTTAAAATTGCTCTGATGCATCTTGATGCAAGCAAGAGAAAAATATAGCAGTTTAGCATTGCATTCACTTGAATCTTGTTACTAAGATATGACTTCATATCATAAAGCCAAATAAAGAATTAACACCTTTTACATCATTTTTCTTCAGTCAAAGGCCAAGGACTTAAAGTGTCCTGTCCTTAAGCCTCAGCTAGTGAGTTGTTTTGTCTAATCTGTCTTTTTAGCATGTTGATAAAGGACTATGAATATACTTGCCCTGAAGGTGCTGCTTGTAAGACTTCTGCTCAAAATATGAGCTCATGAGCAATGTATTGACAGACAATGAAACTTATTCTTGTCTAATTCTTGCACTTCTAAAGTACAGACCATTAAATACATGATCTTCTTGGGTTCATATATATCTGACATGAGTCAGTGTGTTCCATGTACATGAGTGATGAATAGTATTTGGTCTGATATAATCAGGGAATCTAACGTAAAACACACTTTAACTTTGCTACATCTGAGACATTTGACTATTATGAAACTTTTATATGGAGGAAAAGACAGGGCCATATTCTATTCATTCACACTAAAGAAAACTGATGTCCAGTGCAAATAAGCTTTTCACAAGATCAATTTAGTATTGTTTTATCTGCTCTTTGGAAAGCACATATAACTAGTTTTTAATTGATACTGTGTGAAATCTGAGAATACCTTAAAAAGATAAAAAAAAACCCAATTCACATATTAAGAATAAGAGCAAGAAAGATTTTGTACCACCACACTGCTTTTCAGTGTAGTAAACTTCAGTTTAATGTGAAACTTGTTTAACAGTACTCTATTTGAAGACCATCCTTGGTAACACTGTGCATCACACCTTTGTGAGAAGAAATACCATGATCCCTGCTTCTCATTTTATGAAGTGAGGAATTGCTGGGATAGGAATGGGGCACTACAGATGTATTATGGATGAGGAACATGGGCAAGAGGTGAAAAAGCATCTACTAGTGTTTCATGAGTGGGAAAAACTGCTTTTGAAAACTGAACATGGAGCTAGAAGACAAAGAAGATGACCCTGTCTCTGCTGTACAATGGCACCAGATATGCCTATGTCCCTGTGACTTTCAACATATTAGTTTCCAAGACATACACTGGGCTGCCTGATAATAGTTAACGCTGAAAGGTGCTATATCAATATGGTTATTTCTATTTGCAATGTAAGGTGTTGTCTCTACCTGGCTGGCACAAGTTCACATAATCTGGGCCAGAATCAGCTTGTGTTTCTGTATCCCACATCCTATCTCTCATGGGAGTTATGGCTGTGGAAGAACATTATAAGTATGATTTCATTAGAAAAACAGTGTATCTGTACTCCACTATTAAAAATTGTTTTTTCCTTGTTGCTCAGCCAAACATCATAAATGTTAAAAACGGACGAAGTGAAGTAACTGCGATAGGAGAATCTAAGTTCCTCACTTTACATATAGAGGAATCGTCAGTAGGTTTAAATACCTTTCTCAGATGTTAACTGCAAACTCTTTCTATTGGCTACTTAGCTTCTGTTCTGCCTGTGATACAGCAGAGCTGTTTTCAGACTTCTAGTTTAAATGCTAACAAGTTATTATTTTTATTTTCCAGATGAAAGTTCTGGCAACCACCAGTGTTAAAGTAAGTTCATTTTCCTCCTTTTAAATCATTTGAAGTAGAATTCAATAATTGTTATGGTGAAATAATCGGAGACTGAGTATCGTTCGGTATGTCTTCTGACCTTGAGACTTCTGTGTAATCTGACTTGGGGTACCATTGGGTGAACACACTCAATTTTTTCCTTTCAGTTAAACAAGCGTTTATGTAACCTGATTTATTTCTTCTGATAAAAGAAATCTGAGAAATTTTGCTTTTTTTCTACCAAATTGTCTGTTGGTAAAATTTTTACTCATTACTTTTCTAAGACATTTTCTTCTAAGCTGTAACACTTCCTTTGTCGGTGTAAAATTTGACTGAGAAAAATATAACTTTGTTAGTGAAAAACAGTTTGACATCTTGCTAGTTGGATTGGTAGGCAATATAGTATGTACTTTAAAAGCTGATTTTACCCTATGATTATCACTGCACATTTTTGGTAATTAATTCCCTTCAGTTAACCTGCAGACAGGAAAAGTGCCATCAGACTTAACACAGCAATGTGATCCCCTGACCTTAAAGTCAGTGTGGGTGTCTTGTGCCAGGGGACAGCGCATTTGTGTTGATTCTTATTCACATACCATGAATGTTCTAAAATGAAATCCTCCATCTGGAGGATTAGCAGTTGCTTATTTCCTTTTTTGGTCTGAGAATTGTGAAATTTTCACCACTTTTGTTAGAAGTCTCTCTTCTTCCTACTCTGCCTTGTCTTAGGAAATGAGCAATCTTAATTATATATTCCTATTTAAATGTTTGCACTGAAAGGTCTTCTCCTTAGCTAATACAGCTTGCTCTCATTCTTCCTCTAATTACTATGCTGAAAACAGTGAAACTGCCTAGTTTTGGCTGAAACTTCTTGATGTTTTTAAAAGATTTAGGTCTTTATAGAATATAATGTTTTAAGCTACTTTATTTTTAAAACTGAGATGCTATATCCTTATCCCAAATTGCTGTAAAATAAAATGGGTTGAGATAATAAGTTGTACTTTCCTTGGAGGATTAGAGGATAAATTCCACTTATTTCTTATGCAGTAGAAATAGTATGTGGAGCAGAAATGCTAAGTCATGGCTTGAACCAGTGATTGAGCATCTGGTGGGAAGGCAGGGCCAACCCAGGGGAACTCAGGTGCACTGCAATGCATCTGAGTAACCAGAAGGAGTGGAGCCAGGACCCACTACTTCCCAGACCTCATTTAAGGGTTGGCAGTGGAGGCAAGGGTATTTTGCTGGAGATTTGTGCATATCTGGGGCCTTCTGAAGGTAAGCAGAGTCTTTCCTAAAGTAGAAAGGCTGTGAGATACAGTAGTTCTAGGAATAAAATCAAGTAAGTTGCAGCTATTGGAGTTTTCCCAGCATTGTGACAGTATAAATAGAAATTGAGCTGTGACTACATTGTATCAATCATTTATGATTTTGTTCCAGCTATTTTATGGTGAACAGGTCACTTCAATCAAACCAGATCTCATTCCTTGATGAGATTATGTAGCTGAGCAGAAATAACAGAGGCATAAATATAAAACTTAAAACTATGCTATATTTGACTTAATACCAAATGACTTTCTGTTTTTAAAATATGGCCACTGCAAAAAAAAAAAAAATCAAAGTACGTATTAAATGAGTTAAGGACTGTCCAACTGACAGGGACCAAAAATAGTAGGCAGCATGAGAACACTGTTGAATGGAAATATTGATAGTGAATAAGTTGCTTCTCTTGCAACATGGAAGTGAAATGCCTTAAAAGACAGATAATACAAAATAACATAGACAAACCTAGTGGATGGAAGCTAGAGTCAGATGAGATGAGATAAAAAATTGTCTTGAAGATGAGGAAGTAAAGACAGAGCCCTGGAGTGACAGGGTGAAAGAATAGTGAAAGCTGGTGTAGCTGACTGGGTTGTCTGTCAAGTACTGCAGTGTAAAGAGGAGAAGCACATAAAGCTTTCATTCTAAAGCTGAATGTAGGCCACATGTTTTGCTTATAGTCTGTCATACTCTTCTATCTGCAGCTTCTCAGCGAGTCAAATGAGTCTGTTGATGTGCACATTGTTTTTTTTCAGGACTTCACTCTGTTTCTGATAAGTCTCAAATCCCACAAGGGAGTCTGTTTTGGCAAGCAATTTCATTGTGTATCTTAAGGATATAGCACCATGCTCTACTATTTACACAGCCTGTTTATTCCATGGCTAACATTCTAGAACATGGAACTAGCTTGCAGGAGAGCGTTCAACTTTGGCAACAATCTCTGCACCTCTGTTAAGCTCTGTGTTTCTCAGTGAATGTTCTCTGGAGCATGCTATGAAGGAAGCCAAATTCAGTTGTTTCTGCAGACCTTTGTATCTATGGGTCTTCGATGTAATTTAAGTAATTTCTCTTGAATTATTTAAGACAAATTTAGTGCAACTTTTCTTAAGATGTGAGTCACTTATAATGTGAAAAAAAATTCTGTTGTAGGAAGAAGAATACTGGTGTAACTGGGTGAATATTGTCTTCCATCACTCTACTGATGTTTCATACTCCCTATATCATACTGCCTCCTATCATCTGTAGACTGAAACAGAAGAACATAACTAGCACTTCTTCCTCTACCTGTAGTGTTGGTGTTAAAAATGCCAACTAGAGAACTGACTCCTACAAAAAAGAATTCTCTAAATAGGCATCTAAGAAAAATAATCTTTGAAATAAAACGCAAAATGTCTTTCCAAAATTTAAGCCAAGAAAAGTATTTACAGGAATTTCCAGTAATTTCTAGTATAGTTTAGTCTATACTCCTTTTCTGGTCCAATTGTTTTTTTCCATTTACAGAATAGCACTCGAGGTCTGGTTCTCCTTCAAATGTGCTACTTGTCCTCTCAAATCAATGCTCTTTTAAACCAGGCCTTTATTTTTGAACCACTGATGTAGAAAGGCTGTGTCATTCCATAAACAAAAAAAAAATTAAAAAAAATGGAAGTGATAGGTGATATCAGTATCCTCCTTTGGACTATACTAGGTTGTCAGTTATCTATAAGCTGTACTGAGTTTTTAGCTACATGGCGCAAGATCCTCTTACAAATATCTGGATGCCTCAGTGTCTCCATGAATTAGTTAAGAGGCATAGAGAAACAGAGAACAATTTTCATATTTGTAGCATTGTGTGAGAGCATTTGCCAGTGATGCCTACGTACCTTATAGAATGTTTAAAACTAGGAGATTTTGGAAAACCAGGAATTTCTACTTTAAACTTCTTAGCTAAGTCTGAGCAAGGCAGTTACATCTTTTGTTCTTTGTAACTTATGTAACTTATGCCTTAAGAATTACAGAAAGCCTTTATTTAGGAATTTCAGCAGATAGTGAGCAGGAACATAGCAAAAATAAATGTACTCCTTGTGCTGTCCACTTCTGTTATCATCAGAGAAGAATAAGTAGTGTAGATATAGAAATTAAGAATAGCTAAATTTATGCTTTTATCAGGTAATCTCCCTCATATTCTAACAGTGTTCTCCCTGCCATGTATATCATTATAATTGCATAGGATTACACCTCTATTTTCATTAATGTGAATTGTTTGCTTATGAAAAGATGTGCTCGTTGTTACCTAAAAGATGGTGTGTATTTCTTACTGTAATTCTCCAAAATCTTATTTTTGTTTTTGCTACTTGTTAATTTCTTTGGTTACTCAGCAGTGTTTCACACAGTAACTGGATTGTTTCTGCTAAGTAGGTGAGAAATACTTGGTGTTCACCTGGGATAAATCACTCCAGAAGTTGTATACTGACTGACTTTTGAAGATTCCGTTGCCAGGACGTTATTTTCAGGGAGCAGGACTTTTCGGACATTTCAGCTAATACTATCAGATGTCTTCTCACATCACTGTCCTGTAATGCAATGAGTTTTGTTTATTTGTTTCCAAGTAATATCTGAGATTCCTGTTTGTATTTCTAGGCAAGTGTATGAAAAGTATTCTGGTTTCTGGTTATTAGGGTTTTAAGTCCTTCCAGGGCCTATTTTATTTCCTAAAATTTAACTACAAACACACATGCAGGAAAAAACACTCTTAGACTTCCTCTGTAAGTGGTCAAGAAGTGCAAAGATTCTCCTTATTGCTTGAGTTTGATTATCTTTTTGCCTCTGTGCCATCTCACTGTGTATGATAGCCTTTGAAGACTGTGCAGGACACAGCTTGGTTATTCTGGCTGCATAAGTACAAACCAGGTCTACAAGGTGGTAACTTATGAAAAAAATCTTTAATTGCCAGTTAGTTGTTATCTGACACGATTGTGGAAGACCCAAAAAGTTGGAGATAACAAAGTCTTCTGTAAGAATTACCAAGCATTCTCCGTAGCCCATGAAGGGGTACAATTTTCCTCTTGTCTCTTGGAGAAAAACAGTTCAAGAAATCCTTGTAAATGGATTACCGCTTGCACATGGCTGTTAGAAGGGAAAGAAACAGTAGAGTATTGACATCACTGTCAGTATTATGGAACCTTTACACTAACAGCAAAATCAATACTGTGTATAACAATTGAAACAAAAGTGGAAGCATCAGCTGCTGCCTCATCCCATCATCAGTGAGAAGAGACCAACCCCGCTCTCACTGTAAGCACCTTTCAGATATTGAAAGAGAGCAATAAGGTCTCTCCTCGGCATCTCCTCTTCCCCAGCCTAAACAGCCTCAGTTCTTTCAGTGTCTCCTTGTAGGGCATATTCTCCAAGCCCTTCACAAGCCCTGTTGCCTTTCTTTGGATCTGCTCCAACACCTCAATGTCCTTTCTGTACTGAGGTGCCTACTCAAGGTGGGATGTTACCAATGTACAGTGACAGGATTACTTCCCTAGTGCTGCTCAACACACCTTTCCTGATAGAAGCCAGGATGCCATTGGCCTTCTTGGCCACCTGGCCACACTGCTGGCTCATACTTTGCTGACCAAACTTCGGTTCACCATCATTTTTGCTTCCTAACTCACTTCAAGGATGAAAACTGTGTATGGAGCACCGCAGATCCCCATTTTAGCTATTTATCAAGTACTTCCACTAGAGCTAGTGTTGTTTAGAGGGTACAGGTAGGTATAGATTCTTTGAAGATCTGGGGGGAGGGGAGAAAAAGTGACTTAAGTCTGTGTCATTGTTTAATTGTAACTTTTAAAATAATGGTTTTGCTATTGCAGGTATATCAGAAAACATCCTGTATTTCAGTACATGGAGTTAATGTAGAAAATAAATATAAGTAAAATAAGTAAGATAAAATCTATTAATAAACCATGGGGTAAGATTTTGAATGGAAATTTTTTAAAGTTTAAAAAAAAAAAAAACATTGATACAACCTGGAGCATATTCCTTTTCTAAACCACTCTCATTTTAGGAAGGTCCATTACATTTTCAAAAATTGATAACTGTTCCAGTATATATATGTTTAACGGTCAAACAAAAGCAAATTTCAGGTTTTATAGTAAATTTGAGTCTCCACTTTGCAAGGTTAATTATTTTGCATTTTGATCTGTATAATTGCAGGTATATTCAAACGATGATTTAATACAGGCATATATACTGCATATATTTGTAAATATAGAATCTACCTATTGGAAGTATGTTTTTATATTATTTAATACAAAATACTTATTTTCAGAGACATTCATTTTTGTAGGGTTTATTTTTTTGGGTAGGGTTTCACCTCCAGTTGGAAATTTGAGTACCTTTAACTTTTATTTTTAATTAAACTGTATCCAAGGAAAAAAATCCACTTTAACACAGATACATAAACCCTTAACTTCAATTTGCTGCACTCAGAATAAGTTTTTTTTCAGTGTTATCACAGTTCAACAAACAGTGTACTTGTGTTGTGTATGTCCTCTTATGTGCAATCTCTGCATCTGTGAGTTACTGATTACAGGCTGAGCCAAGCTACTGCATTTGTGAGCTACTATTGGAGTTAGAACCCTCAGTCTCAGTAGCTTGGATGGCATCTAGCTGACTATATGAAATTTATGCAGAGATGGTTAAATACTTCTTAAAACAATAGGCAAGGTTATAAATTCTCAGAAAATCCTTGTTTAGCTGCTCTTTTTGTTTTTATCAGGATACTGCTTGGATGAATGGATGTGATTTCCTAACTCAGCTGAAATGTGTTGTGGCTGTAACTGAAAGGACAATCATCGTCTGGGACTATACCTCAGTAGGGAAAAAGGTAGTGTGTTGGATCAAGCAAATGTGAAGGGAAATTTGGAGAAAGTTAATTTTTTTTTTTCAATGTACATTCATATTCCTTTTGCCCAACAGGATGAATGCATTAACTTTTGTCTTTGTAGGAAGGAACTCAAACCATTCATTCTAAAGAAAGAATACTCTTTCCACACCAAATGTAATTTTTACACTGTCTTAAAACTTGAAAGAAAAAGGAAATTCTTGCCCTATTGTTGTTGCAAACAAACTGACAAAAGCAGTTTGTTTTTCTGCATGTATCTAATGCAGAATGTGTATGTATCTGATGTGTGTGCACGGCTATCTTGGACTGTATTAAAAATCAAGGGACAGGTCTTCCAAAGGAATTCAGCATAGACTACTTTGAGATAACTTCTTGATTTAAAGAAAATCTTGCTTCACATATTTTTGTTTGGACTTTTCAAATGTAAAAGCATCTCAATTTTGATAGTATATGTTCAAACAAGTTTATATTTATGCAAGCTTATACTTTATTACAAAATATGACTTTTTTTTTTAACAAGGATTTCTCATCCATGCCTTGGCTCTTTCGCCCAGTTTCTGTGGTTTTCTCAGTAGCTTTGAGGAGATATAAGGAAAAGAAGCAAAGTAAATATTTTTAGAATAAGAAAGCTTTTATAATTTTTTCATTTGTTCTCTTAAAATTAAAAGTCCTGTTCCCATGCTCAGATAAATCAATGGAAGTCTTTCTTTCCATTCAGTTGGAATTCTGAGAAGGAAGGCTTGAACATTTATTCTCATAGAGGTTTCCTCCAGTCATTATATCAGTGCAAGCGTGAGCTGTAACTGTCTTGTGACTGAATGAGAAATAATTATATTTTGAAATCACAGGAATAATATACAGACACTCTATGGTATGTCTTTTCAGTGTTTCTGTGCCATACAGAGAACTATGAAGCAGTTGATTTCTGTGGTATATGAACAGTTGACAGTTTAGGTTGGCAGGGTGCTTTAATCAAATAACAGATGGAGTCCAGACAGTTTAACCAATAAGTAGTATGATGCAGATGACCTCAAGTACTACTCCTAGGCCTTCTCAGTGTAGGAAAATACCACAGTGGCTTGCAGCTGTATTCATTGCCTCACCTCAATACCTAAAAATTCAGGCTCCTGCCTGTTTTGGTACTCCTAGGCTGTATTAATAACTTCTAAACTGTGTGTTACTGTTCACTTTATGATTAGTAATTCTGTAAATCAGCTATCTCACATTTCCTGTTGACAAAGATGTTGTCTAGAAGAAAGCTATTTACAATCTTAGCAAATACACTGTCCCAGTAAACTACTGAATTTCACAGGGTAATTACTTCAACATCAAACCAATGGAAAACAGTCTGCTCTGTGTTTGCACGGCAACTATGTCTGATCAAGTGGGTGAGGACAATATCCTAATGGGAGATGACAAAGGCTATGTTTACTTACTTAAAGTGACCAGTGATCACTTTGGATTGAAGCAATGTAAAGGTAAAAAAGAATCTCAACTTCAGATCTTGGATTCCAAAGATTTTAACATGTAAGTTATTTATGATAAAATATTTTATGTTGGGCATTATTAGTTAGTTTGGAATGTTCTCTGGCCTGAGTGAAGGGTCAGCTTCTCTGTGAATTAACCCAACCTAACAAAGAAAATAATTTTTAAAACTGCAAGTAAAGTAATTTGCTTGTTGTGTGGAGGAAGTGATAGAATTTTCGGTAGGTCTTACAGTAGAAGGGCTGGAGAGTGAAATTTCAGGGAAGAATTCATAATTGCTTTTATCCAGATATAGGGAAGCCTTATTGTGTCTTATTAAATAGAAGCATCATTATTACTAGAGAAGAGCATAATTCAACTCTAACACTAGCTCTGTTCTTATGTTTGCTTTTGAGCTGAGAGATGTGTTCTGGACCTGGCTTGGATATTCAGTGATAGCATTTGTTGTGTATAATCGTACTGACAAAATTTGTGTCCAGCTATGGGCATGTTGCAGTGGATGCTGCTAAATCCTAATAATAGCATCTCAATTTGTATCCATAGTGTTAAACGCAAGCTTCACGCTGACTGGGTTTTGAAAGTTAAATATATTTCTGACCTAAATTGTTTTGGATCCTGCTCCTCGGACAGCATTCGTTCATTTGTTTTAGATGACATAAAGCGACTAGAGGACAACTTGTAAGTATGCGATAAAGTCAGAAAAATATAACTGCATGAGATTAGTGCCTTGCAAGATGCCATCTTGCTGTATTGAAGCTGTTTTTTCTAAAGCACTGATAATGCATATAAAAATACCACTGCTTGAATACTTGAACATTTTTGTTTCCTAGCTTATAATGTAGGTAAGAATTGATGTTTGTGTTTATTGCATCTCTAAAAATAAACTACATTGGCAGTGTTGTCTGATTTAACTTCTCAGCAGGAAAAATATAGTTAGAAAAGATTGCATTGCTGTGTGTATATCATGTATCTATTTATTTAAACTTGATATCCACAAAACCAGAAGTTTCAGCTTTAGATTTAATTTCAAAAGATTCAGTTCCACTTGCTTAAATCAAGAGAACAGTTTAATCTGTGAACTGCAAAATGTTCCATTTGAGTTTTCAGTAAGTTTTGGAAAGCTAGAATTAATTTGAGAAGAAAACAAACTGGAAAATCAGAATAGTCAAAACTGTGCATGCTACCACTAATCCCTGTTTCTTGTATAGAGTGTTAACCACAAATGTCTTAGTAGGTCTTTCAGTTAACACTAACTTCAAATGCAATAAAATGTATATCTCTATGCATTTTCATACAATGGCTAACTGAAATTACATTTAGCCAATTGAATAATTACATTATCAAAATAGCTGTGCATCAAATCACTTCTGAAATGCCCTCTCCATAAGTGATTGTGGTTCCATTATATGATTTATTAGTGCTAACAAAACTTGCCCAATTGTTTCCAGTAAGTAGCTGCTACTGTATTTGAAAAGGGTTGGAATGTATCATGTCTACTATGTGACTATTTAGTTTCTTTGTAGATGATGGCTAATGAGTGGTTACAATCTTTTCTTGTAAAGTGTGTGTGTATATATATATATATATATATATATATATATATATATGAAAATGAAGTGTGGCAAAGATCACAAGGTACAAGGCAAGAAAGCCATGACTTGAGCAAGACCTCACACTCCCCTTATTTATGCTGTTATTGGTAAATAATCAAGACAGTTTGTTAAAGGGTAAAAATTAAGGAAAAAGATGAGAAATTGTGAAGCTATCTGCCAATCACACATTTAAGTCAATTACTTGCTATTTTACACCATCAAGAGAAGACTCCTTTGTTAGAGTTCTGGAAAGAAAGCTGTTCTCCCTTTAGTTAATAGAAACTCAACAATCTTTTATTTAGATCTGCCTAGAAAAAATTCTCTCATCCTCAAAGTTTCCAGAGATTTTCAACATATTTACCAACATCCACAGTTACAGTTAGCGATGCCCATAGTTGTTCTCTCATCCAGTATAAATGAATTGGCTACCTATCTGGATTTCAAAGAAAAAAAATATATATCTTTAAGTGTATGCTCATTTCAGTCTGTCTAGCTTAACTATATTGGCAGTCATTGTTTCCTGGCAGAGATGAGTATTAGCCTTGCTGTTGCTAAATCCCAAGTACAAAAAATTCTCATTCATTGGTACCAATTCATGAAATGTGGAGTGATGAGGTTGTTCAAATGATGGGCTTAGATGGAACACAGAGTCAATCTCTCTTTGTTGGCTGAATACCTGTTTTGGTATCATGTTTTGTTTTAGTGAATGCGAGAGAATTTTTGTAAAATATTTCAGGAGCTTGTCAGTCTCTTCGTGTTTTTATACAAGATAAAATAGATAAAATAATTGCACTATATGGACTAATATGAAATAAACTGTGGAAAAATGTACTTGGTTTATGTAAAATAGTAACCACTCTATATCCGAAACAGGCAAAGACGGTTGGTTTAATACTTGAAGCATGCTTTGAGCATATTCTTTTGTGAAGGCCTCCTTTGGCGACAATTACCACTTCAGGATTGTGTTTGGAGTGTGTCTGGCTGAGGATTCAGATGCTCAAATCAGAGACATACTATTTTAGTGGAGAGTGCCTTCTGTTACAGTTTCATTGATGCTAGCATCTAAGCCCCTTATATAGTATCTTGTTTAAAAAATAAAAAATGAAAATTACATGTTATGCAAACAGCTATTCTATATTCCATATACTACAGAGGAGTACAGTGGAATTAGACTTGACTGTGTTTTCCTAATGCTTCTTACTTGATTAACTATTTTATTGATGATTACAGACCTGTAAAAGAATTTTCTGTTCCTAGAGGAGTCAA
The DNA here is from genome assembly GCF_023343835.1 of Lagopus muta. Classification (NCBI taxonomy): domain Eukaryota; kingdom Metazoa; phylum Chordata; class Aves; order Galliformes; family Phasianidae; genus Lagopus; species Lagopus muta. The sequence continues at coordinate 74,584,248 of NC_064434.1, forward strand.
TGCCTTCACATACTGTGGAAAAGCAAAGGTCATTGTCACTGGGGGTAAGTATGAGGCTTATATAATATTTTTCCAAGATATTGTTTCGTTGTAACTTTTTATTTTCAGTTAAAAGATAAAATAAAAACTGAGTTAGTATTTTAAGAGTACAAACAGCGGCTTCCATCTTAATTTACAGTTAACAGAGATACTGCTAATAATTGCTGGGAGTTTGGCTCTGAAGACATGCAGTCCCTCAAAGAAATCTAATAAGGACTCAGTCTGTGTTTGATTCAGGGATTTTGTTATTTATGTAACAAAACAAGAGAAAACAGTTGTTTGATCTACTATAAAACAGTTCTCCAAGCTATGGTTATGAGTGATGACTGTTTTGGTCAGGTTTTAGAAATTTCTCCTTGCTCCCTTTGCATTACTCCTTAGCCTTTCTTTCTTGTCATAAGCAGTCACACTGGCCCACCTTAATACTTTCTGTCGCTTTTCTCTTTGGTCATGTTTCACCAAAGTTTTGCTGTTCTTTTTTTTTTTCCTCCCAGTAGAGACTCAAAAATAGTACTCTTATAACCATTTATTTCCATTATCTAATATTTTAGGAGCTTTTTTTATTGCAGTGATCATATTTCATTCTGTAGAAATGCATCTAGAGTATGGCAGCAGTCTTAGTGTATTCTGTTTGATATAGTAGTGCTTTGGAGTGACTACAGCGATGCTGTCTGTTGGTGAAAATGGCCAAGGCTCTGCTGCCTAGCCTTTATAATAAGCAAAACATGAAAATAAATTTGAGGGGGGAAAAAGCGCAACACCTAGACAAGGAAATAATGCAATTCAAGATTAAATGAAATTTACTACAGGGAAAACTAAGATGATATCCATCTTGTCTGATATTTATTTTTAGATTTCATAAATTTTATTGGTTTTTTTTTTTTTTTTTAGACACAAAATTAAAAGGGAAAGCAATAGGGCTATTAGTGAAAATCCTGAAGTACATCCTTTGAGGAGATCTTATTTAGATTGATTATTTGTCACAAAAAAACAAAGCCTGAAGAAATTTTATGATGACGTAAAGTAGGGAAGCCCTATAGGAATGTGATTGGTATTTCCTGCAGGTAGAACTGGAGAATTTTACTGTAGTGATAAAGATGGAGTAAAATATCTGAGCATGGCAGAAGATGATATACACAAGAAACAATGCTTTCTGTTACACACTGAAAATTGTTCTTAGAGGAGGAAAAAAAAATCTAGATAAACTTTCTAGAAAAATAAGAACAGCAATGGTATAAAAACAGGGCAGTCATGTTGCAATACTTAAGATACTTGTGTACCACTGAATAGTGGAAGTAGCAGAAATATCCTCTTTGTTTAAAATGGTGCTTGAAATTTTTGAAAAAGATAGATTACATACATGTCTGCGTTGACCAGACACTAGACTTGAATTGTAGGGCCTTCTATCCTATCTAAACCACTACCTAATCAGAGTATTTTTGTAAGATAGGCTGTCTTGCCACTGCATTTTAATTTATCTTGACTTTCACTGCAAAAAACACATAAAGCATAAACAACATGACAGAAGATCAATATTGTGTTCAAGAAGTCTGCAATTAAGTCTTCGAAGCGTAACAATTATTCTTACATAAAACAATCTTCCAGTTTGTTCTTGCTCATTACACTTATATTTTTGATTTGGAATCCTGTCTATCTCGTTTGCCCACTGATCTTTACTGATGTCAGAAGGCATCCTCCTGCCTCACCCTCATTTGTAGTGCTCAGTTTTGCTGCTTCCCTTGAATACAAAAGGAAGAATTCCTGGGCTGTACAGCTAATAGTCATAGGCAAGAGTGGAAATGAACTGCTAAACCAATTAAAGGATGTGATAGTCCCTTTCAAATTTACTGTGAAGTTCACATCAGACAGGACTACTGCAAAGCTGCACCAGGGCATGCTAGTTTTGTCTTTGTAACCTAAAAACCAGCATTCTTTCTGAGAAACACAGGAAATACAGTTAATGACATAATTAAACTCTTTCAAATGAATATAGGCACCTGAGTTAGTAAAGTCTTGTTGACTAGTAATACACCCTGAAAATCAATGGCCAGAGCAGCTAAATAGTCTAGGAATTTTACATAAAGAATGTACAAGCACTAGTGAAAATAGTTTGTCATATTCAGCAATTAAAAAGAAAGTCCAGCCCTTGATTATACAATAGCTTATTGTGTAATCAAGGAGGATAATTTGCTAATGACTTTGCTATGCCTCAATCTATTCTTATTTAGGGATGTATTTATAGCACAAGTGGTATGCAAAGTACTGAATCCTAAAATGCATTTTTCATTAGGAAGAGACTATTAAAGTGTGTTAACACTCCTACTCTTCAATCATTTATTTAGTTGTATTTGAATACTGTAATCAGTTTCACCAGTACTGTGATAGATCCAAACTTTGTCTTCCAAATGTTTCTCATTTGTGGTAATGAATGAGAAAGATACAAGCAAAACTGATGCAGAGTTCACTTTTGTTGCTTAAACCTGTATTTCTTTTATGAATGAAATGATATAATCCCATTAGTGGCCTAAAATATAGAGTCCATGGTAGTTTAGAGTAACTTTTGTGTAATATTTTGCATTATTATTATGCTTAAAGTGATATGGTTTTCCTCTTACTCTATATTTATTTCAATTCTAACTATGTCTTAGTCACTACATCAGAGAACAGTTACAGTAAAAAGCAAATTACGTATGTATACAGAAGGAAATTACCAGCTTTGAATAATATGATAAATCATCTTTTAACCCCACTGATTTTTCAAATGCATTTACTGTTCCCTTGTGAGTAATAAAGCAAAATCCAATCTATTAGTGATTTCTTAGTCTAAAAGTAGCAGTTCAAGACTGATAAAAATGGTCTTCTGTTCTTGCCCAATAGCCTTTGTGCATTCCTGGCATGAATAAAGTTAAAAATTAGTTAAAATTTCATGTAGAAAGCATCATTTTACGTAGGGAAAGGTTTTCTTTCTTAATGAGGCTAATTTATTTAAGATATTAAAAAGAATAACAAGTATTAGTGATTCTATTGTTGAAAGTAATTTCAATGTTTGAACGCACAAATAAAAGGAGAAGACTTAATTCTCATTATATTAAGACACAAAATTTCTCATCACTAGTTACCTACCTGCCATCAACTTGCATGTCTGCTCCCTTTGCCATTATGTATGACCACCCCCCCCTTCACTAAGGGGACATTATTATTTTTTTGATCATTTTCTAAATAAGGTCTCTGAGGGGAAAAAAATCTACACCCCAACTCTGTTTAATTATGTGTTAAGCTTTTACAGGGCCAGCATATGTAATCACAGCCAGAGCCTCTGACGTTCCCCTAACAAAATTAAAAGCCTTCAAAATGCTAATCAGTTATGTGGTTTTAATGCAAGTATGGGATCAAGCAATGAATACATGTTAACATGTAAGCTGGAATCCAGCCTTTAAATGAAAAGTTAGTATTCTCATGTGAGTTGGCTATGCGCTGAAAGCTGAGACTTATGAGCACCAGTACCTTCATCAAGAAGCTTACTTAACAGTATTAGTGACTATTCAGTCTTTTGAATATATATATATATATATATATATATATATATATATATTTTCTGACAGGTCATGACAAAATCCTTCGTTTGTGGCATCCCTGTGTTAATACTAGGCCTTCAGGAAAGCTGTCTGGACATCAGCACAGTATTGTGGAAATCGTGACGAATGAAAAAGATCAGCATGTCATCAGCCTTTCATTTGCAAAGGTAAAATATTTTTCCTAATTTCAAATCAATATTTCCAATCAAAATAGCAATGTGTTTCTGAGTAATTAATACTGATAGCATCTAGTCCTAATCTTATTGATAATCTGTTTATTTTAATTATAAAGTAGGCTTTTAGCTTAACATTTCCGTATTTTTTTTAGTAGCAAGACTAGAATTGACATATTTGACTTTCTTCTTTGTGTGTGCAAAAAAACACGTAATAAATATTAAAATTCTGATATTCTGTGTTACCTGTCAGCTGAATTATGGCAGAATTATTACAAAACCGGTATCTGAATGCTTAATTCAGTACTAATCATCTGCAACAACTTCCTGCTGCTTCACTTCCCTTTCCTCTCTTTGTCAACCTACCAAATATGAGTTTTTTCTTATACTCACCACTCTATGCACCATGATCAACTCAGCCTCTTCTTGAACAATGTCAGCTATGAAACTTAGTAATTAAAAGTATTGTTTGTGAATAGAAATTGTGCAGATTTTTACAAGTACAGCATGCCGATTTCTTATTCATTGCTGGCAAAATGTATAGCCAGTGGTGATGACCATGCTGAAAAAAGCATGAAACATTTCACCAGAATACAGACTTTTAAATACTACACAAGCTCTTTGTTAAAGTAGCTACATCCTAAGAGTCTCCTATTAGCCTGCCATAAGGATGTCTAGCAGTAAATAATTTCATTATCTGACACAGTAGTGCTTCTACCTGCTGTATATTCACTGGCTACTGCAACTCAATCTCTCATGTTTTTAAGAACAGACAAAAACTGTGAACAAATAGTGTCACTGATAGAGTGAGATATCTCAACATACATAATTCAACACTGTCCCTTCCTCTCTGTATTTATTTTGCTCATTCTATTGCAACTGGAAGCAGTTATTTTATTTTTAGTTTTAATGCTGCAGAATACTTTCAATACATTCAGAAACCACTGAGGGGAAAAGAACAGTCATAGGTAGGGGCTATTAAACCTGGGTGCAGGAAGAGGGTGGTTCTTGTGGTTTTTCCCTCAGAATGATTAGTGGAAATGAGAAAATTAAGGATAGTGGTATAGCAGTGGTACTGAAATGCTGTGTAGCCGTGAAAACCATTTTGTCTCACTTAGTGTGGAGTGGGAATTTGGAACTAGAACAGTAGAGGTCGAAATATTTTGTCTTGCCTGCTGAATCATTGATGAAAGCCACCCTAATTTAACTAAAACTACTCCTGTGGTTGAATTAGACTGCTTAAGTGAGTCAGGTGAGCAAGATTTGACACTACATGCTTGAATGCGTAAGAACAATCTCAGTACGTGTTGATCAATGGGGTGAGAATAAGGAGTACCTTCCTACTATAACACTCTGTGCTATCCCTTACAAACAACACAAAACTTTTATTTTCAAATCAATGTAATTTTCTTTGCCCTTTTTCTCCTTAAAAGTAATTTCATTTTTAATAGCTAATACTTAAAGTAATGTACGTACTTAGGCGTGGTGGGAAAGTACTGCAATTGACTCTGTTATAAACATACCTTCCTCTTGTTTTTATTCTGACAGAATCCAGGAAGGATGTCTTAGTTTCAGATGGGATGGAGTTATTTTCTTCACAGTGTCTGATATGATGCTACGTTTTGGTTCTAGGAAAAAAAACAATGTTGATAACATACTGATGTTTATAGTTGCTGCTCAGCAGTTCTGTACAGAACCAAGGCCATTCTCAGCAAAGGGCCCATGAAGCTGGGATGGAACAGAGTTAGGACAGCTGACTTAAACTGGCTAAAGGGATATTCCATACATATGATATCATGCAGAAGGAGTTTTGTAGGGAGTGGGAGTTCTCTCCCCTGCTACTCGGGGCTAGCTGGGCATTGGCTGGGGATGGTGAGCAATTAATTGTGCATCATTTGTTATATACATACGTGTGTGTGTGTCCCAATTCTTATCCTTTTCCTTTTCTCTATGTTAGTAAATGGTTTTGTCTCAACCCATACAAGCTCTACTTTGTGGGACTTTTTTTTCAATTCTTTCCCATATCTGACAGGGAAGGGGATGGAATGAGTGAACGAAGGTGAACAAAGTTGTTCAACACTACTTAGCTGCCGCAATAAACATTGGTGTGTTATGAAAATTGTTTTTTCTCCTAGAACAAAAGCATAGCATCATACTAGATACTCTGAAGAAAACAGTTCCATCCCAGCTGAAACTAAGACAGAAGGTAATAAGAGCAAGACATGTTATTGGTTTGTATATCTTGTGATTTTGCAAATTTACAGGAATCTTAATACTAGCAGCCTCTAGCTTTTCCTCTCCAGGTCTGCTGAATGGCAAACTTGCTGTGTAATATCTCACAGGGGAGTCAAATGCTTTCTGCCTGTCTAGAACCAAGCATGTCATTGTATCAAAGCCTGTGTAGATTACCATCTATGTTTCTCTGGCCTATTTTGAAATCAGATAACATTGCTTTAAGGATGTATTTATAATACGGTCATCCATCTTCCTGAAAAATTACAACAGCTGAGCTGGAAGTACACTGTTTAATTTATGTCAAACCATTGCTAATCAGGACTGTTACTAAAATGTACATCAACAATATTAAATTTAATCCAGAAAATTAGAAAAAGGCATTTGAGAAATCTCCTCCAGATACCCTGCACAGAAATTATTTGGCTACATCTATATCAGATACATTTTCATATACTGCTTTGAAAGTCAAAGTTAATCCTGTCCTTTCTGGTGTGATTTTATGATAATAATTTATTTACTCCTCCCAGATATCATATTCTTCTCATATTGCACAGATGTCAAATATTCTTGAAGGTTCTTTGATTTTTTTTTTTTCATCAACTTAACCAATTTCCTGGTATTTGCAATGCAAATTACTTTTTCTCTTGAATAGTCTGCAAGTAAGAACTGCAAAATTAGCATAGAGATGAGCAGGCTCAGGGAGCCTCTTATCAAAGAAGAGCAAGGCTTTTTTAATTGGTGCCCATTGACAGACAGTGGGCAAAAACTGAAACAGGAAAAATGATCTATGCATCAGAAAGCATTTTTTTACTCTGAGGGCAGCTGAGGACTGGCATAGGTTGCCCAGAGAGGTTGCCATTGGAGACCTTAAAAAGCATCTGGATGTGGTCCAGTGCAGCCTGATCTGGGTAGCCCTGCTTGAGCCTGGTAGAGCAGATGGATCCAGGAGGTCCCTGCCAAGCTCAGCCAAACCATGATTCTGTGAAGAAGGATTTAGAACTAATTTTAAATATGCTTTTTTGGCTTAAACCTATATTTTTCTCTCTAGCACCTAAATTTGATATATAACATGCATGCATGCTTGCAACCAGTGTGCAGTTGGACTGTTTGAGGAAAATCTGTTCTAGTTATGGTGGTATCTTTCCAAAATGCTGTTTCTCAGTTTATGAGAATGCATGAATTGCATTCATAATTGAATTGCCTTCATATATTCTAGGCATATACGAAGGAAATGATCCAGTAGGTTTTCTGTTTCTGGGCAAATGTTTGATTATTAAAGCATTAAATTTTTATTATTAAAGCATAAATAATCTGTATTTGCTCAGAAGAAAAAAAGATCAAGAGCCACATTCAGCCTGTGTTAATTTCTTTAGATTTTCTAACCAAAAACTGAGATCTAAGGATTAAGCTACATTAAGAATGAACTTGCAGACCTGCAGTTTTCTAGCTCCTTTGTTTTTTGATTGGTAAAGAAAGAAATATTGGATCTTAAAATGCAAATAAGGTGTTTACATGAAGAATATTTCAATACTACATCTAAGGTGAGAGCTGTGTCATTATTCTAAGGTAAGCTGAACATTAGCAGGAAGAACATGATTGTTGTTTTGAGCTCACCCAACCCAGGTGTTCAGGGCCACATGTCTGTGCTTGAACCTCAGACTTCTTGCTTCTGACCCACACACTATCTAAATATCCACTTAAACTGTTTTCTGGAAGAGTTAAGGGTCATTTCATATTTGTGTGAGGGGTCAGGCAGTTCTATTGTCAGCATACTGAGCAGACAGTACAGACAGATATACAGGTCTTTTACAAAATCTCTGTCACTGTATAGGACCTAGTAAATAGCCTGCAGACCCATTAATTTGCAAACATTTGCAAACAGTTTCACTGTTGCTTATTACCCAGTTTAATTTTTTTCAGTATTTCTCAATGACTGAGAAAGTAGCTACTTTATGTATTACCAGGTTTGTGGTGCTATTTAAGGAAGTGATTTGAAATGTATATTATTTTGAACTTCAGCAGATTACTGTCTCAGTAAGGCACCAGGTATAGGATCAGCTGCTGCATCATGTTGTGTTAATATGCTTAGAACTAAATCCTCCTTGTCTTTGCCTCAAAAGGAATCCCACTGACATCAATTTGTTTTTAAGTCTTCTAATAACTACGGGGAGTTGTAGTACTTCATAGGATCACCTTCAGAGATCACAGGGTGCAAAACTGAACTCCACAGGTAACTTACTCTATTAAATAACATGGCAAGCAGAGCTGCAGTTTGACCTCTGCTTCATGCCTGGTGATTTTTCTTTGGGGGTTTGGACTTTGGATATGAGTTTGTAACTTTTTCACTTGCAGCATGGAACCTTCAATGACACACTGAAGTAGGTAAGCTGTGTAGCAAATGAAATCCCTTAAGAAGAATCTCTGCACCATTTTGGACTACAACATCTATATGCAAAAGGAATGTCCATGGGTCAATGCTAATTCTGCTAATATACTAGAACTGAGCCAACAAGTATTTTTCATTTAAGTCAGCACTGCAGGCAGTATCACTGTTAATGTAGCTTAAGTTTTCCTGTATGGTGGAAACAGTGTGAAGAAGGAAAACGGTAATTTTCAACAGCAGTTGAAGATCCTTCTTTCTGCACTCTGCCTCCACTCTGATTTTGTTTTCTCAAAAATAGTCTGTGTGTGATTTCACAAGACACAGTCAAAAAGCATTTTGCCATAAAGAGTATGTCTTCAAAGGGCTTCAGTGTTTCCCAGTGCTTACCGTGATTTGGAAGTTCTTTATTAAATAGAACAGTTTTTTAAAAATGTTCCTCAGAAAGTTCCCCCAGTGGCCTCCTAGTTTCAAATTAAGAACAGTTTTTGTTTCTTGTCTGTCTTCATGAATTCATGCCAGTTATATGTGCTAATGCAGATAAGTAGCAGTGACATTATATCACACTGCCATGCTGGTGATGCCTTGTGTTAAAGTTATATGAAACAGTGGTTTATGTTACCTCCCCATCTCCTGCCCCCAAAAAGAAGAAAGGTTGGGTGGAAGGAAGAGATTTATTAATGACCAGGTTTTTGCTTGTATTCACTTGTGCTGTAAAATCATTTTCTCTGTGATTTACTGCTGTGATAAAATGTCAAACTTATGTTTTGTCTGACCGATTTTTGCTTGAAAAAAACATGATACTATTAAAATTGTTTATCTTCAGTTTTATTCCAATTTTTAATAGAATATTAATTTAATAGGTATTTCCAGAAAGGTCTCTGTTCAAGGCCTTATTCTTTTCACCTGAGTATCTCCATTGATATTTACTTCTGATTAATATTCTGTTCTTAGAGCTGTTTTTACACCTAATTGTGATTGGGCCAGAAATCAGCTTGGAGGTTTACCTTCAATATTGCCCTAAATTTTTTAAATTCCATCACCAATTCTTCTTTGTATCTTTGCTTCTCCACTTTTTTTTCCTAGGTGAACAAACATCTTCATAGTTTTCTCTATTTAACCAAGTTTTCTTCAAACACTCTCACTGGCTATTCCTCCAAAAGGCTCTTTTTGTATGGTTCAGCAATTGCATGCCTGAGTAAATTTCTGAAATAGTCAGAAATCTATTAGAGAAATATCACAGAATGGCCTGGGTTGAAAAGGACCTCAAAGATCATCTAGTTTCAATCCCCTGCCATGGGCAGGGTCGCCAACCATCAGACCAGGCTTGCCCAGAGCCACATCCAGCCTGGCCTTGAATGCCTCCAAGGGTTGGGGCATCCACAGCCTCTCTGGGCAGAAATATGATGGGCATGGTTCTGAATCAGTACAGGTTCCTGTACTTTTCCTTTTTTGTTTTCCTGAAAATAAACAGGGCATTCAAATTTCCTTTTTACTCAAAATCCTGAAATGCTTCTATATGAATTTTCCTCTAGTGTCAGAAGTGATCAGTTCAAACTGGTGTATCTATTTCTTTTCTCTCCTTTTTCAAAATTTTTCTGGATCCTCTGTAAATTTCTTTAAAATCAGGTTTTGCATGGAAATTCCAATGATCTCTAAATCTGTGTATCTTCTCCCTTCTTGATACTGCATAATCCTGAATAATTTGTGTCCATTACTCTTGCTTTTAATACTTTATACTCATTTTTATTTTGCAAACAGTGAACAGTCTTCTACTTTATTTCTTTCATGATACTTTTTCTATGCTGAGATTGTATTTTAAGTGGAAAGATTTATACTTCAGTACTTTATTGCATACAGAGTAAGAAATGTAAGTTCAGTTGTAGAACGTATGTCTTCTGAAGTAATCATTAAAGTATTCCTAACAATTGCACTGAAGTTTTCAAAGCATTTGCAAACACAAGTGTTCTTAATTATCAAAAACATGTTTAAGGACTGAGAATACTGCCTGTGGATTATAATGGGCACAAACGATGTAAATAGAATAAATAGAATTCTAAATGAAGAAAGAAATGGAATATAATGAGGAAAACTGAAAAAGTCAAAACTCTTATGTTTCAGAGTACAGCTTTCTGGGTGTGTTTTGGAGAAACATTTACTTTCTCTGTTTAAATGTATAAGGTGATTATTTTTATTTTTGTTCCTGAATAGAAATATTTAAGTTTGTACATAAGCAAACAGACATAAGACTGCAGAAATCCTTAATATTAAAAAAAAAAAATCTAGTCCCAAATTTGCAAGGAAAATAGTTCTCAGAGTAGAATTTTGCTTTCAAATATCCTTCTAATGTAGAGGGATTAAAATTAGAGATTTGAGTTTTCTGAATTGTCAGAAATGGATTTGACTGTTACTGTTTTCATTTTGAGTTTGACAGATGTCACGTTCATGTTTGTTTCTCAGAGTTCTATGTTGGTGTTGATGGCTCTTAGCTCATCTCGTTCTCAGGTCAACATTGCAAATCTTAGCCTTTCTTATTATCATTAAAATCATGATGAAAAATGCCTTAGGTATTTGTCTTGCTTATTTTCAGATGTAACACACTTAACAATGTGACTTTCATTGGATGCTATATTATTTTTCTCATACAAATGAAAAATAGTATCATTACTGGATTCTCAACTGTACTAACTTCCCTGCCCCCATCTCTCTAGATTTTTATAGTTTGGGATCTACAGACCCTTTCAATGCTGCAGGTCTTCCAGGATCAAGGGAGTCCGAGAGCGATTGAGACCCTTGCCATGGTATTTGACAATGCTTGTGGCACACTTATCACAGGTATGTTACTGTAACTAATGTGTGAGAGCTTCCCCCCCCCCTTTGTATAGATCACTTCAAAAGTAATGTCTCCTATTCATTACTGTGGAAACTACACCAGCAACAAACAGTAAAATGACACTTCTGATAGAGCAGATTCTCAGCTACAAAATACAGTTTTTTCAATGTAATGACCACCATTAGCTGAGCGTTTTTGTCATGAGACTGCATGCCCACTCTCATAAAAATCTGCACTAGCACAGGTGACCCTCTGTTTCATAGCTGCTAGGACAGCATAGTTACTAGGAAAATGTTTCCCAATGCAGTCCATCTTTTATCAACACAAATAGAAGAAATCAGTAGGTGCCAAATCTGAACTATAAAGTGGATTTGGAAGGGCAGTCCAGCCAAGATTGCAGATAAGCTCTCTGGTCTTCAAACTGGTGTGCAGCCTGGTGTTGCTATGTTTCAAGAAAAAGGTTGCCTTCTCTGGTCAGACTCAGGAAATGTGAGCCTTCAGCTTAATAACTGTTCCAGTATAGCGATCTGATTTGATGGCTTCTCTGGATTTGTGGAAATCTAGATGGATCACTCATTTCCTATCCTAAAAGTCAGTGCACATCCCTTTGCCCAGCTGGGGCTGCATCTTGGACTTTTTCTTCAAGGGGGAATTCACATTGCTACTCCATGGTCTGCTGTTTTGACTCTGGCTTGTAGTGGCGACACTACATCTCACACGTCTCATAACTGATAATAATTCAATAAAAAACTGTCACCTTCAACCTCATATTGGTTCAGTAGGTCCTGACAAACTTGCATATGGTGTTCTTTCTGTTCCTATGTGAGCATCTATGGGACGCACATGTTGCAAGCTTTGCGATATTCTAGCATTGCCACAATCATTTCTAGTGCATTGAAGTTGATGTTCAGTTCCATCCAAAGCTCCCTGTTTGTAATCCAACAATTCGCATGGATGAGCTGATTGAGGCATTCTTCATCTTGTGTGTGACAGCTGTGCATGGCCGTCTGGAACATGGCTTGTCTTTCATATCACTGAAACTCACCACCCACAGCCTTATTGTGCTTGCGTCCACTGTTTGGTCTCTATAAATGTTGAATGAAGGAATAATGTGTGTGAAATGTATGGGGGGGGAGGGGGGGATTTGCATGGTAAGACCACTTTGAAGTGAGTCCTGTTATGTGTTTTGCTAATTTCAATATGTAAATATATGTGAAAATATGCAGCATGGGAATTAACAGTAGGAAACAGTAAATGATCAAGGCTTTTGTGAAGGCAAGGCAAACCTTTCTGAGAAAGAATAAGCTACCTGTTCTACTCTGTAGCCTTGGCCTTTGTTAAAAGCTACTCAGCTGCTAGTATTCCTGGACTCAGCTTTTCTCTGGCACCCTCCTTCCATTTGGAGATGCCAGAAGACCCACTTGATCAGGAATTAAGAATTGTGGGAACTCATCCCATGTTTCTTGGCTCTGCGTAACTTCCTAACAAGGAGCGCAGAATCTTTGAGGGCCTAGAGATTCACGGGTGTCACTAAGTATTTTAGCCCTCTGTATCTAAGGAAGAGAACCTGGAAACCAGCAAGCCTTGTCTGGCCCAAAGACATAGTCACTGAAATCCTGGATTCCTTAGCTTTGAAGCCTGACCTTGGGCTAGAGAAACCTGAGAGAAATAAGGTTGTTGTTTTGTATCTGGAGACATCTAGTTCCAGTATTTGCACCAAGAACAAGGCAAATAGCTTGTCAAATCTGAGATGAACATGAAATCTTTTGTTTTCAATGACCTGCTGGCTTCTGTTTATTGTGCTAATAAGCCTGTTATAAACCTACTTACGTTGAACTGGAGTCCACAAATCAGAATACTATTCAGACTAGTTTATAAATATGCTTAATAACTAAAAGATATGGGAAGAATCTTATGTTAAAATTTCACTTCATGAGATTTTTCAAGGCATAGTAACAGTGGTTTTACATGGCTAAGTCCTCAGAAGAATGAGATAGCTTTGTCCTTATAAACACTGATTGGAGCTGTGTCTAAATATCTGTAAAAATGTTGTCCTGGACTCTGTTAATGGTGTCATTAAAAGGTTAAGTGAATATCTCCATGCTCCTGAACTAGACAAAAGGCTTGAGGCTGTATGTGGGTACATTAATTCTTATGGCTATGTACCTGATTTTACAGAGGAGATTTTCAGTTATTTGTTCACTAACATCCGTGGATGTTTGGTGGCCCTGCTAGGCAGGGGGGTTGGAACTACATGATCCTTGGGGTCCCTTCCAACCCGGGTGATTCTATGATTCTATGATTCTATGATCCGTGTACTATGGCTCACCTTCATGCTTCATTTCAGTACTGCCATAGCTTTCCTTCTGTGTCTTTTTCCAAACTGCAGTCCTGTGCCTGTTCTCATGCCAAGAATTAATGCAATTCCGTCCTTTGCTGCATATTTACTGCTGACTACATTATGGTGCTGTTAGACTGTAGCTATATTGGAACTGAAATAAGAGTCTGGATTGCAAGCCTGCCTTGCAAAAGCCTTCTCCTTTCCTTTGTCTTGTCTTCCCTATCTGTCTTTCTGTCTTTGCAATCCTTCTGATCAGGGAGCACCACAAGGTGAAACTTCATTCAGACCTGCAGTGCTGTATAAAGGAAGGTACAGGAGAGATCTCACTGCCTGTAGATAAAATTCTTATGTCTAAGGAAGTGGCTTGAGGCAGAGAAATACTTAGCTATTGTTTAACTGAGGTTTTCTCTTTCCAAGAAAAATAGTCTCAAAAAACAGACAAGATTCCTTATGCTTTTCAGAAAAACTCAAATGAACACTCCTCCTTGTATGAACCTTTCTGTAAAATATGCTCTCTCTTGTCTCACTACGTGCAGGTTCAACTGTCATTGATATTTATCCGCTAACGCACATGATACAAGATACAAAACAGGTCCCAAAAACACATGAGAAAAGCATAAATGTTCTGGCTTATAACAGGGCTTTTAACCAAATCCTCACTGTCTGCTCTGAGTCAATTCTGAAGGTGAGTGTAAGTTGTCCTTTAAGCTGAAAAAGTCTCAGACTTTATTACTGATGAGCTATTGGGCGGTTACTTAAGCAACTGGTGTTTATTACTTAAACAGTCAGCTTTGCGACCATTTTTGTGCTCAGATTCTTCAGGGAAGTGATAGCCGTGATAAATCAGCTATATTGGATTGAACAGCATTAATTTTATTAGAAAACTACTTCTCTGACTTGTACTGCAAGCACCAGACAGCAAGGTTTCAGAAGTGCCAATTTTGGTTGTGCTTTTATTTCCTTTGGCCATATTTTGGTACGCTTCACCTGATCGAGAATGGATAATACAGCAATAATAGTAAAAGTCTATTGTCTATTTAGTAGCTGCAAAGGACAATTTTAAATGCCACATCAAATATGTATCCAAACAATTTATGCAAACTTAATTGCATGCTATTCTTTCATCCAGAAGGCATGTCTCATGAACATTGCTTAAAGTATAGTAAATGCTGGAGTCCCAGACAGCTCAGTGGGGTATAAAAAACATACTTCAGATGCTCTGTGGATTGGTATGAAACATGAATAATGTCACTTTGTGAAAACAGGACTATGTAAAAAGGTATAAATATACAAAAGGGTTCTTTAATCAAAATTGTATTTCAGATATAAGGTTTCTTTAAGTAAAATTGAGAGTTTTTATGGTGCACTCAGTGTGTGACCAAAACACAGAACCTGATTTTTTTTATCCTCCTATTATTCCTTTTTTTTCTGAATCTGTTTCTGTTTGACAGCAGATCTGGAGCCAATTTGCTGACCTTCTGCAGATCCTTTTATTTTTCAGTTTCTTAGAACATGTTGTTCTGAGCCTTCAGGATTTCAGTCATACAGTGAAAGAGAAGTGTTGAATATAACAACCATTTAACAAGAAAAATAAAGTGATGGAGATGTCTCTCATTTGTTACTTTTTATCACTGCTAACTGCTGAAATGCTATTTAAAATATTAAATATGTGTATTAATTTTACTATTTGCATTTGAACCACTAAAAGTAATCACTAAACAAATTTCAGAAAACCCATAGACAAATACAGTGAATCATCATAGGTGTAATTAACAGTGTGATACTGGTTGTCACAAGTGCTAAGGACCTACAGTTTTCATTAATTACTAATGAAGTTAAGTGGCAAGATCTATAGGGTGATATAGCTACAGTTATTGAGACAGATGGTAATACATACCTTTTTTTGGCAGAAGGCTTGTTTGTGTGAATTGTCTATATTTTACTCTCAATGAGATGTTATTTCTCATTGTAAACCTCCAACTTCTTTAGATCATGATGGCTACAACATTACAATTACAAGATAGCTTTTGGCATCTGTTGCTGAAGAACGTCAGATCCAGGTAGTGCTTAAGACATGAGTGGCTACTTCACAAATCCAGTTGAATCTGGAGAAATTGCAGTAGGATCTCAGTAAAAGAACATGACTGTGTGCTATTGAGTCTGCTGAAATAAGAGAATTTTTTTCATGGGGAGTTTAAATATGCTCTTGGAAGTATTCATCTTTATACGATTACGCTAGAAAAAAATGTATGAGGAATTTTAGAGGATGTACTACAAATGATCAATTTTTTTTTTTTTAAGGTGTGGGACCTAGAAACAGGATATCAAATATACCAGATTGAAGATGCACATGGGCTGAATATTGAAGTGACCTGTGCAGCAATTGAAATAAATGGTTTCTATCTTGCTTCTGGAGCTCGTGATGGTAAACCAACTAAATAGTTCCCATATTTTTATTATGTTTATGTGAAATGGCATACAAGCAATCAGAACTCTTTGTCTTGAACTGCTTTGTCTCAGTGATAGAATGAACTTTGGCTTTCAACCAAGGTGGGAGGAAGTATTCCCACAAAGAAGTAGAGGGTTCTTTTTTTTTGTCCTGGTTATGTTTTATTTGTGTGATTCATAGAAAGGTGATTTTTGAATGCTGGGGCTCTGTTACTTTGCTTGCCTATGACTTTGTGGAAAAAAAAAAAATGCCTGCAAAGCTCTTGATCTGAAAATATGTCTCCTCATCTCTGGACCTAGATCTCTATAGCACTATGAGTGAATGGCTCCAGATGGAGAATAGTAGGTTTTTTTTTTTTTGATTTTATAATGTCTCAGCTCAATTTTGTACTGAACAACAGAATATGTATGTATGTTTCCTGACTTTTTCCCACGTTGTTTACGGTGCATCAGTTGTACAGAATGTGACAGGATCACTCAGTATATTCACGCATTTGATGCTACACCAAATTCTGCTGCAACTTTAATAATTTTGTAATCTGCGAACATTGAAGAGCAGTTCTTCCCAAATTCAGATGTTCAAGTATATACCTGAATTATTGAAATATATGAGCTATATGAAGGCTGCCTCACATAAAAAGAAAATGCCCTTTTTTCCACACAGAATACTGAATAATGTTTAGAATTTTATACTTTGCAACATAGAATGAACTCTTTATGGATCTTAAAAGCATGACTGTAGGTGAATGCTATCAAGTCCTACAAAACTGGATTCATAAATAATAGCTGCCTGTCATGGTTTTGCTTGGTTTCCTTGCCAAGGCAAGATATTATGACGCATAATACAGATGAAAAGCCATGAAACCATGACACTGCTTCACTTAGGATAATACTCTAGCTTCTTCTCACTATCCTGTGGGACAAGTCCAACAAATGTGTTGCTCTGCTCCTTGCTGTGTATCAGAGCCTGAAGTGGTCTTCCTGACTGCACACCATTCTGCTTGCTCTCTGATGACACTAATCCAGAAACAGCAATGAACTGGGCTGTGGCCTTTCAACCTGGGCTGCAGCCTAAAATGGGCATAGAAGGAATGAAATAACAGTGGGGTTAATGGTGAAGGTGATTTTTGGTATATTTTTTTCTCCCTAAGCTTGCTTTCTCAATAATCATATACACAGTTACAGCTTCTTGAAGATGATTGACTTAGCTCTGCATCTTCAATTAGATTTTCTTGTTTTTTCTCCTTTCCCTGTCCTCATTCAAATTCCTGAGTTTCAAGCACAAGCAATGTTGAAAGTTCATTCCCTTTTGTGTATGTTTCTTATTCCTGTCTAGGAACAGTGAAAATTTGGAATTTTGGCAGTGGACAGGAAGTTAAAGCCTTGCCTTTGACCCAACATAGCAAAAATGAACACTGCCTGTTGAAGTTAGCCTATCTGAAGGCTACTGAGAGTCAGCATGTTCTTCTTGTTTTGGAACAGAGTGGGAAAATGAAAATCATTCAGGTTTTTTAACATAATTACATGTATATGTGTATATATATACCTATGAATACATTCTAATTATTATTATTTCTTTCATTAGCTACTAATTTTCAAGTAAAATAAGACTTTCTCATTAATCAGTAGATGAACTTATAGAAATTATCAAGAAGTAACTCTCTTTCTGTAAGTCATCAAGTTAGCTTTCTTTCTTTTTAAGTTCATTAGTCCATTGCTTTTTGTGTTTTCAGCATTCTGATCATTTCTTTAGGTGTACTCACTATAATGGAAAATGAATATTTTGTCATTGTAACTGAGGCCTTTTGATTCAATTTACTAATAGGCTGTAACAGTTATCAAGATAATCTGTGTTTGCTGGAGGACCAGATCTTTTTTTACTTGTGTGTACACGTTACTGATTAATGTAAATGCGAATACTCGAATAAGTGAAGTCATTCACGGTTGTTGAATCTGATTCTTCACCTGAAAAACTGTTTCATTGCTCTTCTTCATCTTCATAAGATAACATTTGAGGCTGAGATCTGACTATCTGATGCAAAGGGACTACAATAACCTGAATCACTGACAGAAAGTTTGCAGAGCAACACTGAGGTTTTATCATGTGCTGGAATTCTGTAACTCTCAATCCTGTTAACCATTCGTTTTTAAACAAGAGAATCAAGAATTTATGTTTTGCAGCATAGGGTATTTGATACACATTGTTTAGCTGGCATATATGACACAACAAAAAGTTGAATAGAAACCAGGAGTCTCACAGTGAACAAAATTGGAACAGATTGACTCATGGCTATGTGCAGAACACCTTGGAGACATTTACTCTTCATATCTTCCATAGACAAGTGCTCCCCTCCCAGTGCATCTAATGTGTATGAGCTGGCAGTTCACAAAGGGTCAGGAGGTACCACTTTATTCCTCAGGATAATGTTTGTGCTGGGAAGCAGCTGCCTAATGCCCTGATTACATTCCTTAGTGCTGATGCAGCAAGAAGTTTGTGTAAGTTCATTCTGGCTGCTCTGGAATTTTCACAACCAGTGCTCACTTACAGTTCTAGCTGTTATAACTATACCCTTTGTGTTTTATTTATTACTGGCTGTACCATTAACAACTGCTTTGCTTCACAAGTGGAAACTCAGTCATATTTCAATGTTTTACTACTGTGATGTAAGATATAGAATCGTAGAATGTCTGATCACTCTGCTGTGGGTAGTGCTGCCGCTCACCAGATCGAGTTGCCCAGGGCCCCGGCTAGCCTGGCTACAACTACAGGGTTGGGGCAGCCACAGCTTCTCTGGGAAACCTGTTCCAGTGCTTGACCACCCTCCAAGTAAAAAATTTCCTCTTAATATCTAGGTCACTCCTCCTTTAGTTTAAAGCCATTCCCCCTTGCCCTGTCACTATGAGAGTATGTATGTCCCTCCTGTTTGTAAATTCCCTTCAAGTGTTGGAAGAACTCAATGAGGTCTTCTCAGAGCCTTCTTTTCTCCAAGCTAAAGAAGCTCAGCTACCTTAGCTTTTCTTCATAGGAGAGGTACTTCAATACTCTGATCATCCTTGTGGCCCCTCTCTGGACAAACTCCAAAGGAGGGACACAAGGATGGCATATGCATTAGCATACACAGTAATGTCTTTTAGGTGTGAAAGAGCTAGTGTACTTTTGGAAGGCTAGTTCAACTGCACAGGAAGAGCATAGAATGTACTCAAGTGAGAGAGGAAGCTGCTGAAATGAACTGATTCTTATCTGGACAATATCTTCTCTTTTCAAAGAGAAGCAGCTATTAGGTCATGCTGTTCTCAGACTTGTTTAGGCCTTTTGTCTGGGACAACAATCAGGGGTAGCCAACACTCTTCAACTGCTAAGACAGAGATTCAGATCCCTTCCAAGTTTGGTCGTTCAGTCCACTCTTCCAGAAGGTTGCTAGGCTCACTATGCCAAGGGAAGCATAGATTTAGCCAAGCCTGTGTTAGTCTCAAGGAAGGTATTTTTAAAAATTTCAGTACTTACAGATTATTTAAGTCAAAAGCTTTAAACTCCTATGCTGGTAAGTGATATATTACTTCTGATCCTCCTATTACTAAAAAACTGTTTTATTCAGAGTTTGCTTTTGATATGAAGCTGTACCTGAAATACTGCGGCACAACAACTATTCTGCAGTGATAGTACTTGAATTGCTGAATTATTCATGTAATGTAAATGTGCCCCTTGACTAACAGATTGGTGAAGAGTTTAATCTCTTCCATGTTTATGTGATTCTAAGTGATTATGTTATTCTTGTATATAGTTGCAGAACTACTTTATCTGTAAAAATGCCTCAGTAATAATGAGAAATGCAGGTTGTTATTATGAGAGTTTAAAGAGGCTCTAAACATGATGGCAAGATAAACTTGAGTAGCGCTCCAAAAGCTGTTTGTTCCTTGGAAGAATCTACCATACTCTCTCACAGTTTTCACTCCTTCCCCATATTTTTCTTTTTTTGTTCTTGTCAGTTGCAATTAATATTGTAGGACTTAGTAAAATCTTAATCACTGCTCTGTTCTGGAGCTTGAGACAACGGTGAGAACATGAGAAAACCTAAGAAGCTGATTTTAGTACCATTTTCCAAAACAGACAGAATTATTAAGGTTAAAAAAGAAACTGGTTACTGAAGAGAATTTGGAATAATTGGAAAAACTGTGAAGGTAATTTGCAGGAGCTCTAGGCATAGTGGGGAAGGACTGTAACTCAAAGCAATGGCTTAAGTATGGCTTGTTCTTCTCACAGAACTGAGATTACCATCAGCTTTGCTAATATGCTAGATATGAACTGAAGACTATCCATGTTAATAAAATAAGAAACTTGCGTTATAGATGCTTAATTTAGTTTAAATGGGAAATTAAACTGCATCTGCCAGATAAAGTTTGAAACGTTTTTTCTAATTAGGCATAGAAAATGAGCTTGCTGACCACTTTCTTATGAGTAACAAAATATCTTCCTCCTTCTTTCATTAATTATTTTAACAGGGTAATGAAATTCAAAGATATCTAAAGGTTACGTGGGTGCTTCCTGAGGCAGTGTTGTTTCTACAAAGAAATCCAGTTGAATTTCTGTCACTGAATCCAGACACTTTACAAAAACATGAATTTTTTCCTGATATACAGCTACCACCTGATACCAGTTCTCTAAGCAGTGATGCAGAGGTGAGAAACACTAAAGTTCCATTACAGAAGATTAGAAAGTGAAAGGTTTACTGTGCCCTTGAGGATCTCATGGTTTAACAACAGGATAAGAACCAGCTAAATATTCCAAACTTTCCAGTACACTGAAGTTCTAAATAAATCATGTAAGAGAGCTATTGTTTCTGAGATAGATCTGCTTAATAACTCATTGCACTGTTGTTGCCATGGTTAAGGAGCTCTGAATATATGCTTCATACTCCTGTACAAAAAAAGAAGTTGAAGTCCTTGTATTAGGAATCTTCTAGAAATCAAATTTCTTTCAGTGCTATAGATAGCCTGACCTTTAGTAATAGTGGCACATGAAAGTCAAGCTGAGTGCTAAAGTGGTATCTATTCGCATGTTTAACAAGCCCTGCAGCTGCAAACACATCCCTGATTCCTCCTATTTGTTCAGAGCATGTTTGCTGCATGCTCTGGTGTACAGGTACATACATCATAGAGGCATCCTGTTGTGGTGAATTCCCTAGAAAGGTGTGAAAACGTTTTCCACAGTGCTGTCCTGTGGAAAGATCTTTATGTTCATATACTTAGAGTAGGCTCATTCATTCCTGTTTGGTTGATAAGAGGTCTCATATCTACATCACCACGTGTCTTGTTTGCCAACCTGGTCCACAACCTTCTCACTTTATTTTTGATCATCCTTTCCCTCCCCTGTTAGTCCTAATTTAAACCTCTCTTCAGTAGGTTTGTCAGCCTGTTGGCAAATATGCTTATGCTCCAGTTTGTCAGGTGCATCTTGATTCTTCTTGAAGTCTCAAAGACAGTTCCCTAGTCATTAAAACAAATCTTTGTTGATAGAACCTGCATATCCAGTTTTTGACCCACCTCAATTCCTTCTCTGTCAAGTAAGATAAAAGAGAAAACCACCTTAACTGCTAAGCCTTTTACTGTCATACTCAGAGCTATGCAGTCAATTTTGACACAATCCCCATCTTTCCTGGTGGGATCATTTGTATCCACTGGGATATGCAGGGTGTACTAAGTAGTCTGAAGGACAGGCAAGCCCCAGCAGCCTCTTCATAATATTCCAAATCCGAGCTCACACCAAGCAGAAAACCTTTCTGCATAGCAGGACAGGTTGGTAAATGGAGGCCTTGAGCCTCTGCAGGAGGGACTTTGCCATTGCTATCACTCCATGCTTCCTTCTGGTGCTTCTGCCTAGCTCAAATACAGTAGTATTAGAATAACACTGAATATGCAGTTGTAGTATACGCTGTTGATTTACACATCATAGTAAGTTAGCAGTTAAAAGAAGTCATTCTTCAGTGTCCATACTGTTCCAACTCAAGTTATTTTTTAATGTTCATTACAGGGATTTGTGCCTTCTGTGGAAATGAAGTGCTTTGATGTTTTAAAAGTAGAAGGACATAGCTTGATAACTACAGGAAGTGAAAATGGTGCGATAATTTTGTGGGATTTTGAATCTGCTTCTGTCAGATACATGTAAGTCTTGCTTTTATGGAGGAATTTTCTTCTCCAGTATTTCATATGAACTTTTCAAACAGGATATTGGAAATTCTAAGGTACTCAACTGTAAAGGATGATCATCAAGCAGGAGTTAAAGCAGAAATTTGTCTAGGCCCCTCTCCCTCCCACTTCAAATTATTTTTCTGGCTAGTCCCCATGTTGAAGTTAGTAGAAGTAATTAAAAGAGTGACTTGTGGAAGGAATGAAGTAATCAAGAGTAGTGTTTTCACGTATCAGCATTGCCACTGAAGGAAACTTACTGAGCAAGTCACTGTCATTGGTTAGTGATTCCTGTGGAGCTGTAGAATTTCCTTATTTTTGAAGTTTTGTGTTTGGGAATATACTTGGAAATAAGACCATTTCAGCTAATAATCACAGATGTATTACATTCTTGCTGACTGATGTAATTTTGCCCTTTATTTTAACTTATTTCTTCATATTTCTTTTAGAAAGAAAGGCACCTAAAAAAAAAAAAAGAGGTTGTCATTCATTCTCTTGCTATGACATAAGCAATTTTTGAGATGGTTTTTCACTTTCATATGAAAATTTCTGGCAGTGTAGGAATGAGCAAGCAGACTTGGTGTAGGCTCTTTTATGGCCCTTTCAAAGGATTGCATTGTCTTTATATTATTTATACATATTGCATGGTCATATTGCATGGTCATTATTTTATGGTATTTCTGAGTACAAATGTTGAAGTAGATAGGCTGTTGAATCATCCCACTGTTCTTGTTTGGTTGGACTAATGATTAGTCAAAATATTGTTCTCACTGGCAAGGAGGTGACTTTCACAGGTGTGAACCTGAATTCCAGCCATTCTTTGAAAAGGGAAATAGAAATGTCCAATAGACCATGTTTCTGTACTTCAGATTGGAATTTAATTATATTACGGTGTACTTTCAAAATGGAAATGCAGCTGTCCTTCAGTAAAAAGTTTCTTTAGGCTTGTTTTTGGGGAATGATACAGCATTACCAAACTAATCATTAAAAATGAGGCAGACAGAAACAAGTCTGTCACAGTCCATTGAGCTGAGATTGAGGGATTAAGCAGGGATCTTGATGATTTTGAAAATGAAAAAGGTGGAACGGTGGAAAGGTATTCCATTCAAAAACCTGAAGATGATGGGCAGATATCTCTGCTTGCTACAAAAGGGGGGAAGTGTCAAGAGAGAAAACTGAATTATTCAATAAATAGCAAGAAAAGAGACACAACCAGTGAAAGTTAAATAACTTTTTATTTTAGATAAAAGAAATTCATCTGGAGAGGATTGTTAAAGAACTGTTTTGGCTACAGCTATAATTTTTGTTATTTCAGTTTTCTGTATTATCCTCTGGTCTTTTTTTGACCTTTGTACTGTTCTAATAGCTATCTATTTGCAATTCAGTATTTTTCCCCTTGGCCTATATTGGTGGTATTGCCTGTCTTTGCACTTTCTGGTTTTGGATATCTTCTTAGTCTTACCTTCAAGTCTGATTAAAATACTCTCCTTTTGAAATATCTATCCTTACTTTTAGACGTGTTACAGAAAGTGTTTGTTTGTTTGTTTTTGCCTACTCACTAGGCAGTAGCAGCATTTTGATGAAAGGCATTTGTGATTCAGATGGCTGGCTGCCCAGATAAGATGCCATACCAAGTATTTTTGAGTGTCAGTAATCAATTTTGCCTAGTTCCAGCAAATACTGCAAATAGATCAGTAGTATTAATTTAAAACTTCTTAGTTAATTAGTGCAAGTTTTTTTGGAAGTTGAACTGAGGGGAAGAAACTATGTTTTGAATAAGCATGACCTGAAAACTTGTTTCATTTTCTTCATCTCAAAGGTGCAAAAATTGATCAGGGGAAAATGCTCATTTCAATTAGAAATGCCTAGCTCAGATACTTGTGACAAAGAAGAAATAAAAACCTTGTTTCACAAAGCTGCAACGTTGAAAATCCTCTTCACTCAGTAAGCCCCTGACTAAGGTACTCCTCAGTACGTTGGAGATACAGGCTCAATTCCTATTTCTATCTTGATGGTTTTAAACCCACAGCTTTCACAAGAGTTCTTTAACTATTATGTTACAAGATATTCTGCAGCACAGAAAAAAAAAAAAAAAGGAAGTCTTTTTTTCTTATTTTGGAGCAATTCCAGTTTGCAAGACAAGAATGATCCATGAACCCAGGTCTACTCAATTATTTATTCACAGTGGAAACTGGATAGGTAGAAAACCTGCCCTTACTTCATCAGGAATAAAAAGAAAAAAAAATTGACATAAATTACTTCCGTTTTCTCTAAAATTATCTCAACAAAATACTTGGCTGAATGAATTTACATTATGCCATTTAGCATTTTTTCTTGCACAGGTACATTTCTTACTTACTTTTTACTGTCATTAATCCATCACAATTATTTAACTAATTATGAAAACTGTCTAAAACCGTAGATGACATGCTTTTTTAAGAAATGAAGTGTTTAAACTTTTAGATTGTGAATGAAGTGTACAAGGTTTTCTGAAAACGATACACAACATATCTGATATATTCAGTACAAACATTGTTATTTTTCAGGTGTAAACTTAATGAGAACAGCCAGGCTTCAGTTCCTCAAGCATCAGGAGTCAATGCTGTGTTATTCCTCGTGCATAGTGCTTCCTCTTCCAGGTAACTCTGACTTCCACCATGACAAGGGTCATCATTTGGAATTCTACTGTAATCTTTGACCAAGAAACCATATTTAAACTGGAAATTGTTTTGCATTTAATCAAGTTCAAATGGTTTCCTTTTTGCTTTCCTATCCTTAAACTATTGATACTGCTCTTGATATTAGGCCTTTCAGGCCTTGTTCTATGGTGCCCAGTGCCAGGACAAGGGGCAGTGGGCACAAACTGGAATGCAAGAAGTTCCATCTAAACATCAAGAATCACTTCTGTGTTGTGTGGGTGATGGAGTTCTGGCACAGGGTGGCCAGAAGGTTATGGAGTCTCCTTGACTCTCCTTGACTTTTCTTAATTCAGAAACAGACATCAAACACTACATCCAACTTTTTTCTCCTTCCACAGAATCCTATTTCTGAGCATTATTTTAACAAACTGAAAATCTTTTTTGTAATTAGCTGAAAACTCTTTGCAAAGAAAAACACTGTGTAAAATGAAAGGGGAAAACTCACTGGCATGCAGTGAATTTTCCCTCTTCACTTTTGGAAGACTAATACCAGTGTTGATTTTGACATACTATGGATTTCGCTTGCTAAAAATCTTGATAGGACAGTTTGGCTGTGTAATAATGTAAATCTTACCAAGTTACTTGCATAAATTTCTAAAACACCAGCAATTCTTAGTCTAGTCAGTCCAATTATTTCAAGAAATATTTTATTGTGCTTTATTACACTGAATCATGTTGATTTCCAGATAGCAAACAGCATCTTCAAGACTGTTGGAGATCTTTTCAACCATCTTTGCCCAGTTTTTCTTTTTTTCATACAGGAAAATTAGCTCTCTATCCTCTACTGCTGTTGTGAGTAGTGATATTGATACTGACAGAGATATTGATGATCTCCCAGAGCACAAGAACAGCCATTTGAACCAAAATAAGGTAGGTATAGCAGTTTCAGGGATTAAATAGCATCAAAAGCAAATTTCTTTTTAGGTTTTAGAATGTTGTACTTTACTAAAATCTCTCCATAAAGCCATGCACAGAACTTAGGATCAAGAAATACGGAAAATAAGAACTTTCAACTTGCATGGAAATGAGGTAGGGAATTATGCACACATTGTATTAGGCAGCTAGATCTCTGCTACATGAAATATTTGACTACCGAAGTGTGTGTCAGTTGCTTGTCACTAGCAATTCTGGCTTTCAAACAGGAGCATGAAGAACTAGAATGGGAAGGTCAAACAGACAAATTCTAAAGTATTTGAATAAAAAGAGAATTGTATCAACGTTGCAACCACATTTACTTGGATGTAATTTCACGGGGATTTTCAAATGACTGATAGGATAATGTTTTTAAATTTACCATCAAGCTGCATGTATCTCAATCTGCACATTTTTGCATTATGAGTTTTGTGATACTTCTAGTCCTTTTATGCCAGAAGAATATGGCATATCTGCATGATAAATATAGTGGCTACTCATGCATTTTTTTCCATCTTTACTCAGGACAAGAACGACAATAAGAATATTTGGAATTATATTCACTAAGAGACCTACAGCATGTTCAAATGACTATAAATGATGAATTTTGTTTTTCCTAAAAAATAAATACCCTTCAGCCAAATTTACCTTTAGCATCCTCCTAGCCTATTCTAATTAATTTCATCTGTGATTTTTTTTTATTTCTGATTTTGATTTCCTTCAGATGAAATGCTATGGGATGAATAAAAATTGGGGAAAAATCAAATCCTCCATTTACAAAATAAATTCTTGAAATAATTTCTACTAGAAAACTGTTCTATCCAAAGTTCCATTTTATAATTCTGTTACGTTTTACTCTTTGCTTCTAGAAAAATGCAAGAAGTGATGAAAACAGTACTCAGATAACAGCAGGTATGGAGAACCGTTGGTTTTCATTATCTCTTTTGTTGATCCCTGCATTCTGCCCAGATTACCATAGCGACTATGTCAGTTTGTCTGGTAAACTGGGTTTAGAATAACTGAGCTATCATTGGTTTTCTGGATGATACACTTCAGTTTTGCTCAACCCTGCTTTGTAGTTATTTCTGGAAAGCTAGGTCAGGATGCAGGATCTGTAAGGTTCAATTCCTGTTTTTTTCTAAAGAGGCATGATTTGATAACCTTGCAGAATTTCTGATGGTCAATAATACAAACTTATCTCCCACATAAGCTTTCAAGCAATGAATTTTTGGAATGGTAAAGCAAGAGCCAACTTGAGTCGAGTGTGAAAAAATGGATGTGAATAATGTTCACAATCAAGTTAGTAGAAAAGTCTTATAGTACGTTGGTTGCTCCAAAAGTAATGCCTCATACTTATTTTGACAACTGGAAGAAAAGGAGGTTATCAAGAGTAGTCAGCATGGGTTCACCAGGGGGAGGTCGTGTTTGACCAACCTGGTAGCCTTCTATGATGTTGTCTCTGGCTGGGTGGATGGGGGGAAAGCAGTGGATGTAGTCTACCTTGATTTCAGCAAGGCTTTTGATACTGTCCCCCATGACGTCCTTATAACAAAGCTGAGGAAGTGTGGGATAGATGAGTGGACAGTGAGGTGGGTTGAGAACTGGCTGACTGGCAGAGCGCAGAGGGTCGTTGTTGGCGGTGCAGAGTCCGGTTGGAGGCCTGTAACCAGCGGTGTTCCTCAGGGGTCTGTGCTGGGTCCGGTCTTGTTCAACATCTTCATCAATGACCTTGATGAGGGGATAATGGCCACCTTCAGCAAGTTTGCTGATGATACGAAGTTGGGAGGATTGGCTGACACGCCTGAGGGCTGTGTTGCCATTCAGCGAGACCTGGACAGGCTGAAGAGCTGGGCAAAAAAAAACCAGATGAGGTTTAACAAAAGCAAGTGTAGAGTCTTGCATCTGGGGAGGAATAATTGCATGCACCAGTACAGGTTGGGGGATGACCTGCTGGAGGGGAGCTCTGTGGAAAGGGACCTGGGTGTCCTGGTGGATGACAGGTTGGCAGCGAGCCAGCAGTGTGCCCTTGTGGCCAAGAGGGCCAATGGCTTATTGGGGTGCATTAAAAAGAACGTAGCCAGCAGGTCGAGGGAGGTGATCCTCCCCCTCTACTCTGCCCTGGTAAAACCTCATCTGGAGTACTGCATCCAATTCTGGGCTCCCCAGTACAAAAAAGACAGGGATCTCTTGGAAAGAGTCCAGCAGAGGGCCACAAAGATGGTGAAGGGCCTGGAGCATCTCTCCTATGAAGAAAGGCTGAGTGAACTGGGTCTGTTCAGCCTTGAGAAAAGAAGACTGAGAGGGGACCTGACCCAGGTCTGTAAGTATCTAAGGTGTGGGGGGCAGAATGGCGAGGCCAGACTCTTTCCGGTGGTGAGTGGAGACAGGACAAGGGGAAACGGCTGGAAACTGCAACATAGGAAGTTCTGCACAAACATGCGCAAGAACTTCTTTACAGTGAGGTGACGGAGCACTGGAACAGGCTGCCCAGGGAGGTGGTGGAGTCTCCTTCTCTGGAGATGTTCAAGACCTGCCTGGATGCCTACCTGTGCAACCTGGTGTAGGGAACCTGCTTTGGCAGGGGGGTTGGACTCGATGATCTCTGGAGGTCCCTTCCAACCCCTACAATTCTGTGATTCTGTGATTTTCATGGAAATTGCAACATATTCAATGAGCATGATAATACTATTTGGTAAATTCTCAGCTACAAAACACTTTTTTTCAGCATATTCACCACCATTAGTTTTTGTTAATGATGAACAAGAGCCTGTGTGCTGCACTTAGGAAAAATCTGCATGGCTCACTGGAACACAGCTTGTCTTGATGCTGTCACCACTGCTGAAACACACCACTCACCACCTCACTGTGCCAATGAACGTCAATGGGTGTCATTCTTTCCATGTGGAGGAATTAAATGACTCATCTTTGCTTCTTATGCACTTCCATGTCAGCCACCATTTTGTCAGATTGCACCTCTGCTGCCATCTGTCACATGGCAACAACATGTAACAGAATACTGGTGGGAAGGTTCAACTTCTACTGTCATACCACAAATATCTGCCTCTGATGTGCCAACGTAATAAAATAGGAGTAATTACTTTTGGAGCAGAACTTCAATATATCTTTAAACAACAGAAAAAAATAGGCAGCCAAGTGCTCAAGAGTTAAAGCTGTGCAAAGGGTGCGTTTGTGAGAAGTAGATCCTCTAGATTCTTCTGGGACCCTTAAACATCATCTGCTTGATAGCAGATTTTTCCAATAACAACAAACGTGGTCACCTGAAATCTGGTTTTAGGCTAAATACATTCAGCAAAGGAAGCAAGCTCTGAAAACAGAATATTCTTAAGCCTCATAGCTGCTCAATTAAATAGACACTCATGCTATGTCTTGCCCCCAATGAATGTACATTCCTCTGAGGACCTTCAAGGGATGCCCAGCAACTCTAGTTTTGGGGAAGTCAAGTCACAGCAGGAAGTCAGAAAAGGCTGTGGCCATTACCTTGAATTCATCTTTGAATTTGAGAAATGAGTATAAAAATCTGATTTCAGAATCAGTAAGTGTCATTTAGTTATTAAACTTATTAAATTACTAAATTTATAATAATCTCTGGAACCCTCATGCAGAGGCCTCAGAACTGCTTCTCAGCTGTCCTGATGACCTCCTTCATTCTCACTAGCATGTGCAGTTTCTGTAAAATCTGTTGCTATGCTCTGAATAATGTTATTGGAGTAATAATGCTGGCTGGTTTGCATGATACCATGAAGATTGTTTTCATTTCTTGTCAGTTGTCTTCTATCCATGTCTGCAGCATTTTCATGATAATGCTATCTTGATGTTGGCATTTATTTTCAAATTTAGTTTTTTCTAGTATTATGTAATTTCTGTACATTCAAAAGCTTTTTAGAAAATGTGTGATTATTTGTGTTCCAAAGCAGAAGACGCACTTAAGTATATCCAGTACTCAAAGACAAATGCACAATTACCCAGGGATGTGGGAAGATGCACACCAATACTGGCTTCTGCTCATGAAAATGGCTGCATCTACCTATGGAGTATTCAGGTAGCTTTCTGAATGTATTTGGAATGGGATTGGACTGTTAAAAAGTTAATTCTATTAATCTTTGGAAACCTGCTTTTCAAGTAGCACTTGCAGCAGTAGATATTTCATTGGTTTTTTGTTTTTTTTTTGTTTTTTTTTTTTTGATAAAGAGTTTTTTCCACAGACAAAAAATAGTTCTGCTTTAATAATGGTAACAGAGTAATAGCCAGTGGAAAATGAAGAAATATGATTTATAATGAAAACTGGCTGTAAAGTTATGTGAAATTGTAGGAACTAATTTTTCACTCACTTCATGTACCATTTAAGAAAGTATAATACACAAAGCAGAGTATCCTGAGCTCTGATGAGGAGAAATATGGCCGGAGCATTTCAGAAGCCAGTTAGCACTAGTAGGGTTACAAATTTGGAGCAATAGTATCTGATCATGTCTGATCTGTAGCTATAATCATGTAAAGCCAATCTTGAAACAGAATGCCAATGGCTTAGTGACAAATCCATAGGACTGCTCCAGAAAGCATGTTATTCTAAACAAGAGGTGAAAAGTAAATACACACAGAACGAGGAGCCTAAGAGGAAGCCCTAGCTTCCTGTAAAACAGCAAACGCAGATTCAAGAGAGAATTCTTCAGAAAGATGGTGAAGTAGTTTTTGCTGATGTTTTATAAAAAAACAAAACCAATACAATGGTAAATGTTGACAAACACAGTAGAATACAGACTTTGTGTGCTTAGATTCCTGTAAGCGTTCCCAAGTTCAAATCATGGCGATGTCATCACTGACATCATTATCACGCTGTCAAGATTCTCCTTATCTGCATGACTTTCCCTCACCTCCCAGACCTGAGAGGACTGTATGGGAGAAAGGCTACTGGTACTTGCTTGAAAACAAAACGTGGTTGGTGATGGAGACATCATGTGTGTATTTTCAGCAAGAAATGACAGGCCAGTAGAAAATGAAATGCATAGTGATATTTCATGGCAAATGAGAGGTAAGTGTTGAAGTAGGGATAGGTACGATTGAGTTGTGAATTGCCTGAAGAATAAAATCTGTTGTGCTTTTGATGAAGAAGAGATGACAATCCAGAGAGTACATCTCAGCTATATTGGTCATTCGTTAGATTAGGAAACTACCTTTTCAGCAGCTCTCTGGATGGGTATAAGCTTGATAATGCTGAACAGATTAAGTCAATAGCACTTAACTTCTGATGCTTTTTTTTTTTTTTTTTTTTTTTTTGCATGAAGGTGTTATAAAGAGAAATGTGATTTTAATTATTCTATTTTAGGGGAACTTACTGAAAGAAATTTTGCCATTTTCAAAATATCATCCAGTTCCTCTAACAGCAATATGTACAGACATCTCTAATAAAATGCTTCTGGCAGGCAGTAAGGGTAAGTGAATGTACTAGTCGTTCTGCTCAGGTCAGTTTGAAGAACTACATAAGATCATGCTGTTAATGTGCCAGAAATGTGAAAATGAAAGTGCAAATGCTGCTAGACTTTCTCCATCAAAGCTAATTAAACAATTGAAAATGGTACTTCCTGGTAGGAAAGGCTGGTAGATTAAAGCTCAGGATTAGTAGCATTATCAGTAGTCTTTCAAAAAGACACTACAGTTTTCTTTATTTACAAAATCTGTATACATTTTCCATTTGAATTACTGTAGTAATACCAAAGGCTACTAAGAACAAACAAAAATGTCACAACATAACTAAATAAAAACCTGATCCTGTGTTTGTACTGAGAGCCTTGATTTAGACACTGATATGGTGTGCACAATAATGGCCTCATCAGTACACAGCTATGTAAGGAAAGAAAGAACTTGTAGTCTGTGCTAGCAGCTCACTATTAGACTTAAAAGCCAGATTTGGTGTGAATTTATCTCCTGTCTGACTCTCCTTCAAACCTCTCCCTTCACCCTGGAAATTTTCCTCTTCTGCATCAGTCATATGAGATTTTTGTCCTGTCATGTGCCACTGAAATATCTATTAGAACTGTTTCCTACTGGTTTCCTGCTATTATGCTATCAACATTGGGATGGATTGAGAAGTCTGGGTTTTTCTTGTTTGTTTGTTTGTATGTTTTGTATTCTTTTTTTATTTCATCTGGTTCAAAACTGAGCAGGAGACTAAAGTGCTGAAAATGAAGAGGAGTTTCCAGTCTTCATTGATTCAAATCAATAAGGTGGCATGCACTGAACAAGATTTTAATTAACTGTGGAAAAGCATCCACCCTATTACCTGTTCATCTGACACTCTCCCTTAGTCCTTTTGTGTTTGCGCCACTGATGAATGTGCTTCTCATGCCTTCTGCACTCTTCTCTTTTATCCGCATTGCTAATGTCAATGTCTTGTTCCCTTTATCAATTTTCCTTTTTCCTTGCTTGATAGTGCTCGTTCCTAAGTCAGATGTGTCCAGTATGAAGGCTGGAATAGCACAAAAGATTCCTCTGTCTAGTAGTAGAAATTATGGATGTAAAGGGCGACATCAGCAGGGAAGAGTGAGCCTAGGTGGGAAACTGAGCGGTCACAAGTCATGAGAAAAATGGTTCCTTGATTCTAGTTCCACCTGAGTGCACTAGAAGGTTGTATAAGATTAAGCCTTCACTATATATGCAATTAATCACAAACTTTGTCCATTTTACCAGGATTGAAAAATAGTTTTTCATCCTCAGAAACTCTCATCTAGCTTGTGTAATAGATAACAGTCTGGAAAAGATTACTCTTGTTATTAACTCTTGTCACTCAAGGAAAGAACTCTTCCATTCTTTCCATTTCAAATTTATTTACAGAAACATTATTCAAAATGATATGTGTATTTGCATATTACTAAATGTGTATTATATTCTACTCTGTGTGCTTGATAAGAGATAGTGATTTTCCCACTAGAAGAATTTCCACTGACCTGTGACTTTCTTTATTTGTCATTCTGCCGGGTGTTTACCAAGAGCATATGTGAGCAACAAGAAACTGTGTAGCAATAATAAAATTTATTGATGTTTTGCTTTTTTCTTTTTTTAAATAGAAGGACATATTATGTGCTGGAGCATTGTCTCATTCTTAGAAGATCCACAAAACAGTAAGAATGTAAGGGAAAATCTTATAGTATAGTATACTGAATAGTATACTAGGATAAGACAAGTAGTGAAAAAAATGGATTCAGACCTTTATGGGGACTAAAATGGTTTCCCGCACATAAAGGTCATCAAATAATAATTTGATGCCATGAAAAACCAACCATCAAACAAAAAGCTATAAGTAAAAAGCTGATAGCAGTATCCTATTGTGTTACATTAGGTTACATTAGAATGAATTTATCCCTGTCTTCTAAGCAGAATTTCTACCACTTACCATTTGCAGCCTCTTTGGTGAAGGGAACAATAAATCATCAGTTAATTTTCAGAAAGCCTTGCTGGTAAAATCACTAAGCCAGTAACCACAGTGACATACAGAACTGCCTAAAATGTGGTTATGTTGCTTTTTCCCCTCAGCAAATAAAGGAGGAGCTCTGTTGGATGGCACACTCTGCTGAAGTCATTGACTTATTTTACGAAGAGCAGAAAAATGTGGTAGTAACAGCATCTGTTGATGGTTCAGTCAGGTACAAGATAACTAATACTTCTTACTTCCAGGCCAGTTAGTTGAGCTGCCTCCTAAAATCTTCTTCTTGATGGACTCACATATAGACTTGGACAAATAAAGTACAACATTGGGCACATTTTCTGTTCTGTAAGAACTAAGTTTTTAACGTAAACGCTTCTAGTTTTCTCAGTAAGTCAGACCTTTTACAGGACTCATTTTCTGTCAACAAGGTAGCCTTGACTGTGTAAAAAACAATACCATAAGTTTAGAAATGACCTCCTGTTCTAATTCCATTTTATTTTTCAGCACTTGCTAAGTTAACATGGGTCCCCAGCATTGGGTGTAGTAAATTAAGCCATTGTAATCTCAAGCCACTTTATAGGAAAACTGCATGATTCCTTCTGGGCTAAGAAGTACATTTGAAGGGGTGCTTTCTTTTTTGTTTTTCTGTCTTTTTTTTAAGGGAGTCAATGAGGAAGTTTTGTACAGACCTTGCTGTGGTGAGGGCACCTTACTGTTGGAGCAGTTCAGGATATTGGTGCCTTTGTTCCACAGTTTAATTATAATGATGAACTATTTATTTGTTTTCTGACATTTACAACATTCTGAGAAATTTTGCTCTCAAGTTACTTACATGGTAAACAGAGAACTTAATTTTCATTGATTTTTTTTTTTAGCTAACATACTGCATTCTAGAGCAGTGCAACAGAACCTGATAATGTATTTTCACTCTTGCTCCACTTCTAAAAGCATTAACTTTCCTTTCTGTTCTTTGGAACTGCTTTTACTATATCCGTAGACTCTGGCATGCTATGAATGGATGCTATCTTGGTTACTTTGGACAGCCCAGGAAATTTGAATTATCAGATCTCAGTCGATTGATTTTGCCTTGTGATGTTAAAGATGTTCCTATGATAATGAAAGAGGAAAGCAAGCATATGGAAAAGAAGAGAATACCGGACAAAGACAAGTAAGATCTCAAATATTTACATACATGCTTGAGTGGGGAATAATTCTGAAATATGATACTTACAGAGCACCTTTTATTTGAAGGTCAGAAAAGTAAAATTGTTTCCCATGAGGAACTAGTATAATCCTTTTTGAAAAAAAGGTTTTACAAACCATGGATAAATCTCAATATTTTTGTAACTAGGTGACTATCATGACGAGGTGATCATCAAGGTTTGAGTTGAGTAATAGTAACAACTAGATAATCACCTCTGGTTTTAGCCTAATTACAGTTTGCATGCTATCTACACTGTTCAGGTTAGTAACCTATTTTTTTTCAGTTCTGCAAGCTGTTATACTTCTGGGATACCCAAAACTTAATTGGAAAAGCTTACTGTGAACATTTTCAAACTAAAAACAATACTTCCATTTAAAAGACGCTTTAATTAAGTTTGCTGAGATACTATTGTAGGTACATTCACATTCATATCCTAATTGAAGGATTCACCTTCAATCCTAATGCACTGACACTGACATAAATTTTGTATGCTCAATGGCAGTGTTGGGCCTCTTTCCTTCTAGGCAGAGTTCTCAAGGGTTGTGGATTGGCTAGAAGTCAAGCTGGAGAACCTTAGTCCTCTAGGTTAGACTGTAATAAGTCCCAGATCTCCCTGTTTCATTAACCAGTGTTTTGAGGGAACGCAGAAGCAAAATGCGCATGGCTGTTATTGACAAACTGAAAAGTTACTGCATGGCTTAAAGAAGTCAAACAGGCTTTAATTATAAGGTCTCGTGTATTATGTGCATTTTTAGGTTGGCTTTTAACCAAAGAACTCCAAGACGATGGGAAAGTTCCAAGATCCTTTACTGATAGGCCATTTAGGTTGCTTTCCTGCTAACTTATTCTTACACAGAATTCTTACTAATGTGAGTAGTCCTGCTGAAGTCAGAACAGTAACTCATCAGTAAAGAGAAGTTCTTGATTGTGTTTGAAGGACTTATCCCTACAGTCTTTTTGAACAGGCAGCAAATAGTCAGGAACCTCTGGAAATGCTAACAGCTCATCCTGGGAGCCCCAGGCTTGGACACAGTACTCCAGATGGGGGATATCACGAGGGCAGAGTAGAGGAGGACAATCACCTTCCTCTCCTTGCTGGCCATCCCTCTTTTCTTTTGATGCAGCCCAGGATACAGTTGACCCTCTGGACTGTAAGAGCACACTGCTAGCTCCCATACCTGGGATTTCAACTGACAGTCACGATTTTTCAAGTATGACAGAGAGTGACTTGGCAACCACATCAGCCAGTTCCTTCATAACCCTGGGATGCATATCATCTGGCCCCATAGACTTGTACATGTACAGCCTCATGAGGTGGACCGGAGGGAACCTTCTCTGTTATTACAGAGGCATAGAAGAATTGTAATCAGAACTGAAAAACGACATTACCAGACAGTGAATTAACACTGAGTTGCAATAAAGACTGTTTCATAAGTTAATTTATCCAGCCTCCTAAAGATGACAAGCCAGTATCTGGATTGAAGAAGTGTTGGTGAAACACTTTATGACATATTTGAATATAAATTATATTTTGAAGACATATGTAGTAATTTATACTTCAAAATAATTTTATTTTGGTGTCAATTGAGAGTGTTAATTTAAATTTGCTGTGTAGATATGAACTTCTGATTTTTTGTCCTTTTCTGTTTTACATGCACAGGTGGAAATCAACTAAATCACCTTCAATTTTAAAAAAAGATAAACATATGGACACAATTCAGGACTTGAAGTTTTTCAAAGCTCTGGCTTCTCCAAAGGTATCTAGTGTATATACTGATTTGTTTCAGTTCTGTGCAACATAGCAGGAAGTGCAACTGTATTTCTCATTTAGAAAACAGTCATGAGTAACCCTATATATTCTCAGTCAGTAGAGAAGCTAGAACAAAAATGCATTAACAAAGAGATCCATGAAAATTCTGTGTTTTTCATTCTCTTTGTTTTATACTTCTAAATTCCAGTGTAGAAGAAAGAATAAATTGATTCACTTGTTTGGCTTGACAGCATAAAAAAGCCCTACAATTAACAACAAAAAACCTCAAACCCAGAATTCTTACATGGACCAACAGAAATCCAAGTAGTATCCAAAGTTTACTTGAAGAATGTGTGAAAATATTAGAACAGTGGTGAGCACCTACTTATAAATAGTAGTTCTTTCTACTGCTTTAACTGAATAGTGGTGCAACTCCTCCATCTTTATATGCCATAGCCTTTAAAAGTCATGGGAACAAATCAAACTTCTCTTTTGGATCTGGACTAGAAAAGGAAAAAGATGCACACTCTACAGGCACTTTTCAAAAAAAGAAAAGCTTCCATTAACACCTTTCTGAGCATTCTTTCCCCATATTTAGCAAGGGCTATGATTTCTTTACGTCCTTTCCTAAAATTTGTGGTACAGTGGGTCTCTTATATACCACAATCCATTATCCTAACACTAATGGGGCCAGCTAAGATCTAAACAGCAGTCAGTGAAAGTGCTCCATGTGACCAGTTCTCTCTGTGTAGCTTGGGTGAAATGACAAGAATGAGACACGCTTCTGTAGCGTTTATTGCCCTGTCCTGCCCAAACAGTCCTTTTCTTTAGCTTGCTCTGTGATATCAAGGATCAGCACTCATCTCCTCTGAATGTTCAGCTAGTTGGAGCTAATGGATTACTTGTTGCCAAGCATGCAGTTTTAAGGCATTCTGTCATTTTACCCCAAGGCATCAGTAAGATGACAAACTTCCTTGTGTAACAGTTATACCAGTCAGGTATGCTGCACAGTCTCTGAAGTGACCTCTGTTTAAATCAGGATAACTGCTTTTATGCAGAAAGGGCACACAGTATAACGTAACGGCAGTTGTACACCGATCCCCTGCTGTTCAGCAGCTGTAGACACAGCAGTGTATAATAAAAGAGAAGTGGGAAAAAAATATGTTGATGCTGAGAACAAAACGTGAATTTGACAGTATCAGTCTGTATGGGAACTGCTGAATCATGGCCTGAACCTCTGATTGATCACCTGAGGTGAGCAATGAGTCAGCACAGGTGAAGGCAATTCACCTGTGCTGCTGGAAGGGGTGGAGCCTGGCTGCACCTCTCCTAGACCCATTGAAGAGATGACTACTAATGGGGAAGGATCTTTTCTGGAGATCTGCTCTGTTGGAGTTTCATAATTGAGCCCAGGATTTGGGTGAGTGTCTCTATCTTTTCTGTTTTCTGCTTTGGTGTGTCAACTACGTAGCCAAGCTCTCTGCTATACTATAACATCTGTGTATTCATTGATTGTATGCAGTCAGTGGCTGAGTTCACTGTGGGACAAGCCAGTAGAGGCAAGTGTCACTTTGGCTTAGTCATTTGAGAAGAAGACTCACAGTGGAAAATACTTGCCTGTCCACACATGTTGGCACTGGAGCTTCTGTTAAGAAAGAGTTTTGATGTGTTTTCATTAACCTTAGAGAAAAATAAATGGAGGAGTTCAGTTTGCACTTCAGACTAGAAGCGTGCTATTCAATGGCTGTGCAAATACCAAGAGTATACAATTAACTCATTGTAATCCAGATGTCCAATCATTCTGAAAAAGGTAATGCCTGGTAATTAATACGTAAGTGATATCTGGAATGAATTCCTTGAGGAATATTTTTCATTGCTGAAAATGTGATATCTCAAACTGTTATTACTGCAGCGCACTTAGTTGTGTGAAAAAATATTTGTAGAAAGGCTGTGTGCATTCACCATTTCAAACTAAACTCACTTTCAGATGAGGTAGAAATGCACTATTTGCACCATTTCAAGGTTTAGGTGTGTTCTTTTTCCATGTTAGAGGACCACTAGATCCTCTCCTAGGGTGAAATCGCTGTTATGTTGTGTAAGAACAGTTGAATTTCCTGCCCTGTCTGTATAATACCTATGTAAGTCTAAGGATTCATGTGAATGTGGATGAACTATCAAGGTACTTGAGCTGTTTTCACTAATTTGAAGCTTCCTACAGTTTACAACAGCAAAGCCTTTTTGTTCACTTATGTCTTTCTGATGTCTTTCCAAACTGGTTGCTAAAGTGTTTGTGACTTGCATTGCCCAGAAGAGTGAGCCAGACTGACAGTCCTTAGATGAAACTATCATGTGGGAAGGAGGTCTTACTAGATTAGCCTTCATTTAGCTTTCTACTGTCCTCTAATAACAATCTATGCATCCACCGAAACAGACAAGTAATGTGAAAATGATTCCTGTACTGAACTTAACAAAATGTTAATAGGTGATATAGCTAGGTAAGTATTTAAAACCAGATTTAGTTTAGGTGATTTAAAAAAAAAAAAAAAAAAAAAATTGTTATTAACTGTGTTGAATTTTTGTCCCTTGGGAAGCTGGAATCTTGCCTGCTATCTCTTTTCTATAGCAGAAGAATCCCCTTCTAATCTAAAAATGTTCAAAACCTGTGCATAAACCACAGTCTCTTCACATAGTAATGATATGAACTTCTTCAGATAACATGAATGCTACCCACGCTATTCAATAAAAGTAATAGTATATAATAGGATTTTTTCATTACCTTCTGTTTTGAGCTAATAACAAACTCACTTTGGTTTCCATTGATCAGCTTCCTAGACAACCTGTGGAGAGCATTGAGTCAGGAAGCAAAGTGACTGGTGCAGTATTTGGGCATCTTCCTATATATAAGGTAAGCACAAGTGCTTCCCACCTCTTGCTGTGGTGTTCAAGCAGCAGAAGTCCTTAGCACTTGAAAATGATTAACATCATGTACTCACTCTGTTGTTAACTGTTTCTCAATTTAATTTTCTCATGTGGTCTGACTTACTCTCAACCCAACTTTGTTCTCCATTTGGTGGAAGCTTGAGAAGCCAGCTGAAGAGAGCATCCTTCAGAGTGAGTAGTCCAACCATTTATTTCTCCTGTTCAGCTTTGTGTCATTAAGTTATTGTTTCAGAGTCTTTTCTTTTAGCCAGTACAAAGACTACTGATTCTGCACAAAGCTTTGGCTGTAAATTAACTGTAAGTTGATACCATTTTGAAGGTAAACTGTTGTTTAGACTTATTGTGAACTAACAAGGCTTCCTAAGTTGTTCCTAATTTGTACTGAGACCAGAACTGTTGTCAGCAACTGCGAGACTGAGAGACCCCCCCACGGGATGTGACGCGATAGGCCCTCTCCCTGCTCTATGATTGATGTGTGGCACGTGCCTTAGGGGCGTAGACGAAGCACATAGGTTATATAAGCTAGAGTTCACGTGTAATAAACGCCATTTTGCTGTTCATCATATTGGTGTGTG
This sequence comes from Lagopus muta, assembly GCF_023343835.1. Taxonomy (NCBI): domain Eukaryota; kingdom Metazoa; phylum Chordata; class Aves; order Galliformes; family Phasianidae; genus Lagopus; species Lagopus muta. Next base: position 74,623,973 of record NC_064434.1, read on the forward strand.
CGTGCAGTCATTTGGTCCTGGCCTGGTTTTAGGTCAGTACCGCAGGAGGCAATGCAACACAGAACTTCCACAGTCTCCTCGCCACCTATTACAGGATGGAAAGAATCACTACTTGAAGTAGTGCTGATTTCTCCCTGTAGAGAGAGCCTAGTGAACCAGTCTGGACAAGACTCCAAATGTTTAGATGGCTCATTAGGTGGAATGAAGGGAGCATTCAAATATATGTGACTTATGGCTTTTAAAAGCAGCATTACAGATGGAGTATCTCATCCATACTAACCTAATGAACGCAGGAGCTGGCACGTATTGTTCAAATAGATGGCACATATGCTGTTTTTCTGAACATTAATGTGGAACTCTGTTTCGTTTTCTTTCCTGACACGTTAGGAGCAAACATCGAAGCCAATGGCACCACAACAGATTTACATGAAATGTGATCAAATTTTTTTGTGAGCTACATGTACAACAATTTTTGTTGTCTGTGCTGTTACAAAACACTATAAAGTGGTCTGACTGTAGGTATATATTTATTAGCTCTTGAAAATTTGCATTTTATTTCTACAGATCCTCAATGGAACAAACCTGAGATGTCCACTCTAACTGAATTGACAGTGGAGACAGAGTTCAGTAAAGAACAGAATCAAGACCAGTAAACATTATGTTCATCTTAAGGCAAGTAGTTTAGCAGGTTCCTTGAGCACATAGAAATAAAATCTTTATATCCATCCCAGTTCTTCAAGCAGCAAAAAAAATTGTAACATAATTATAACAAGACGCTTACAGAAAAGCCCATCTCACTCCGCTTCTTGATAGATAGGAATGAAAAGCACTTTACTGTGATTGACTGTTTTTTAAAGATTCAGGGCCATAAATCTCCAAAAATACTTCCATTGCTGACATGCAGATGTCTCTGGAGAGTAAGAAATGCACTAATTCTGGCTAGGATTAAGCTAGTTTTCTTTGTAACATTCCATATGCTAATGTGTTTTGATTTGTGATTAAAAAGGCATGATAACAGAACTGTGTTGTGGCTATTGCCAAGAGTTGCCTGTGTCATCAAGGTGTTTCTTTTCCCCACTCCCAGTGTACAGGATGGGAGAGACCACATCTGCTATGACTGACATGAACAGACCAGGGATATCCTACACCATATAATGTCCTGCTCAGCAATAAAAGACTGGGAAAAGGAGGAGAAAGATGAGGTGATGAAGGCGTCCGTCATATTAAGTAACCACTATGTGTGCTGTGGCCATTCTTCTCAGGTAGTGGCTAAACATCTGCCTTGAAGTAGTGAATGAATTCATTCTTTTTTCAGAAGAAAAGCAGAGACACTCAATTTTATTGAATGGACAAGCTACTAAAGCACTGCACTATACAGACTAGAAGAATAGACACTTATTGTATGCTAGAGAACAAAGGATGCTACAGGAAAGAAATTAAGAACAGAAAAGCTTATCAGACAATTGATAGTTCCAAAGATATTTTTCAGGCAGTCTTCGCTAGATCTAACACAAAGCTGTCTGCTAACTGACTTGTTGAGTATTAGTTGTGAATCTTCTGTTGATGTCTCTGTATTCCTTTGGAAGCTATTTTTCCTCTACCATCCACAGTTATAGTTCAGGCTTAAGTGTTTTAGGTGTATCAGTTGTTCTGTTGTTTCAGATCATTACTATATTATGGAAAGGTATCTTAATTAAGACAACCTTTTTCAGCACGGCAGAAATTTATGCTTGAACTGGCTGCAGTAGTTAGTTTGCCAGAATTTCATTACAGCCTTTGCCAGTGCTTTACAGAATTTGGGAAGTTCTTCAGGTGCCCTCACCCACTGTGGTAGTTCAATCTGAATGGCATCAACAACACCAGAATGACAGGAGCCAAAAGTCTTTGTTATGTATCCACCACTGTAATAGTTCCCATTATTTGGGCTAGGATTGGATAGAGAAGGCACACAAACATAACTGTTATTTTGTTCTTCAATATATTTACCCAAACTTCTGTTCCCTGCAAGCAGAGTCTCGAAAGGCACACCGACTAGCTGACTGGCCAGATATCTAATGGAGGAATTTGATGCAGAGAGGACACCTGAGTTAAGAGAAGTTTTTGAAAGTGTATAACCTAATTCTATCCACTGCTCGGGATGTGCTTGTCCATGGATATCCAAAATCAGGCCCCCTGTCATCTGTGATTTTGCAGTAGTCAAAAATTCCATGTAATCCTCCCAGGCCTGTTCTGCTTGGGGGACTCCAAAGCAGGCCTCTTCCTTTTCCCTGTTGGCATCCATCTTGAACCTCTGTAAGTGGTTAATAACAGTATGTGGAAAGAAACCATCAGTAATTTTGTTGATTTCCTCAGCAAGAGCTTGAGCCACTTCTATAGTGTACCTGTCTTGTTTGGTAGATACTTTACAATTTGTATAACTTTGAATGCTTCCAGGAGGACACTCATGAGAGAAAATACAAGAAGATGTCTCTGCATCCCAACAGCCAGCCTCTCGGTCAGGGATGTCTTCAGGTTCCATTGACCCACCATGTGGGACAGAGAGGATAAGGTTCATGTTGCCCACTTGATACTCAGTGAAATGATTATGGCCAAATATAACTTCTCTGCTGCTAGTGGGTTTCAGAAGCAAATTTAGAATGGAAAGGAGGAACAGATACATAGTTTTCATTTTCTGCTGGAAGGCTCAGCAAAAAAGAATATGGCAGAACCTGCATAAAAGCAAAAGAGAAATTTTTGATTATTCACAAATGAAAATATGTGAGTGTAGAGTAGCTGCTACTAGAAAAATTAGCTACTAATTAACCTATTCTACTTTAATTCCAAGTAGTACAAAGAATAAAAGTACTTTCAAGAGACGCAAAAAATGAACAGCATACTTTGTGTGGCTAGATGTAATTGATGCAGTGTTTCCAAAAGAGTGCACTCTGTCAGAATAATAGGGTAATGGAAATAGTAGGTTATTGGGTCTCCTTTATTCTCTGAGAAAGAACAAAGATTGATCACATCATCTGACCCTAGAGAATCACTAGATCTGAGCAAAATAATAAAAATAAACATTTTCCTAACTAAGCGTTCATTTTTTTCAACCCTGAAACATTAAGAAAATTTGAAGGATCGTCTGAATCTCAATGACTTGAGTGAAGTATCTTTCCATTATCCACGTGCTTTCAAAACTAGAGGTTATGTCAGCTCAGACCATCTCTGTGTTTGTCTAAAATAGGCTGATAAAAATTGAGTGCTACTATGGTCTACCTCTCATTGTTCTCCAGGCTGAGTTACTCTAAAATCATCATACATAGACACAAGTCCATTATGGAGCAACTCTCTTTAATTTTCAGGTTTCCTTTCTCTTCAGGAGAGCTAAGATACTTCTAAGCTGTCAGTAAATATGATGTTTTTTGGAAAGCTGTAATTCAGCAAGATACTAACGGTGCTTTCAGGTTTGAAGGCATCATATTAATAGAAAAACCAGTCTAGCACATAATCATGTAAAATAAATAAAGCCAGTGAAAAGCAGAAGAAAAGGATACTTTCAATTTCATGAATTAAAAAAAGCTTCACATAACGTAGGCCAATTGAGGAGTTTGTAAATAAGTACATTAATGTGCTGTGTTGTTGTCTGTCCTGCCTTTATCATCACATCACCCATGGAAATACAGAGGATACGAGGTATAGCCAAAGAAGAGAGTGAAAAAGCTGAAGAGCTATAAGAATCTGCCTACCAGACTTGGCCTGAGAGTATATCTTACAGCAGCTGTATAGCTGCTACATGGAGCTTCCTTCCACTCCTGTGCCGCACGTTTGTTCTCAAAAGGAGCAGCAACAATGAAGATATTCTACAACCTACACTTGACAAGCTGCCATAAAGTTTGTTTGTTTTAAAGGATCTTCAGTCATTACACTAGAGTTTCCAGCTTAAAATGAGCTTTTATCCACATCAGCGCATTCAGCACTAGTGAGGCCGCACCTCGAGTACTGTGTCCAGTTTTGGGTCCCTCACTGCAAGAAAGATATTGAGGCCCTGGAACGTGTTCAAAGGAGGGCAACAAAGCTGGTGAGGGGTCTGGAACACAGGCCATATGAGGAGAGGCTGAAGGAGCTGGGAATGTTCAGACTGGAGAAGAGGAGGCTCAGGGGAGACCTCATTGCTCTCTATAACTTCCTGAAGGGAGGTTGTAGTGAGCTGGGGGTCGGCCTCTTCTCTCGTGTCATTAGTGATAGGACCAGAGGGAATGGCTTCAAGCTACAGCAGGGGAGATTCAGGCTGGACATCAGGAAGTATTACTTTTCAGAAAGGGTGGTCAGGCACTGGAATGGACTGCCCAGGGAGGTGGTGGAGTCACCGACCCTGGGGGTGTTCAGGGAAAGACTGGACGTTGTGTTGAGGGACAGGGTTTAGTAGGAGCTATTGGGAATAGGTGAACGGTTGGACTGGGTGATCTTTTAGGTCTTTTCCAACCTTGGTGATTCTATGATTCTATGATTATTAATTCTTCTCTAGGTTTCCCCAAGACATAGGCTTTTATCGACTAGTTCACTGTTTGCATTACCAGAAATGTGTAGAAAAAAAAATTATTATTTAGAAACCCTTTTTATCAGAGAATCAGCCCACCTGCAAAAAGCAGCACAAGTGATCCACATAAGTCTAGACATAGCTTACCTGAGGTACAGTGGGGCTCAAAGCCAAGTTAAGGAAGTCAATGCTTTGTAGGTGCTGATCAGCTGCCTTAGGAGTCAGGCTTCCTTTGCCTCTGATGTTCAGCTTAAATGTAGTGACACAGCTGTACCTTTCCCATCACCTGCCAAACCAGTTTGTTTGCATCTCTGCAATTTCCTGTTAATGATTGAATCATGCTGTTAGCACTATTAGATCCTGTTTTAAAAATATCTGGACACGTAGCTCTGTATGATTCCCTAACTGGGAGAAAATCATGCAGGCTCAGACAGAGCAGAAGAAACTGGTGACTTCAGACTGGTTTATGGTTTTCTAGATAACACATAGGTACTGCAGAAGAAAAATGTTAGTCACAGTAATACAGACTAGAAGGGTATTTGGGGCTTTGTAGCAAAACACACATCTTCCCAAGGGATTTGAACATTTGTTCTCCTCCAACAGAGGAACACCTGCAAGTAGGGAGGAATGTGCTGGAAAATTTACCTGTTTGTTGTCTTCTCGATAAGGAAGAGGTCCATGCAAATAAGAAATAATTGAACCCTGTAACAGGCTCCATATTGTAGATAAATGTACATTATTGCGAGGTTTAAAAAGTCTTCAGTACTTTAAACTGGTAGCAATTGCTGCAGGAGTATTTTGAAGATCTACCTACAAAGAAAGGGAGAGCAAGCTGTTCCTGATTCGGCGCCTTCAAAAGCAAAACTGAACTGACCACTGTGCTGGGTTTCACTCTGGACTCTGAACCAGCAGGTCTCTAGAGAGCAGGCCGGGTCTTACAACTGCTGGCACAGAGACTTCTTCAACCTGCGCTTCAGTGTATCATTTCACAATGCAGAAATCACAAAAGGAAAAATTATATATATGCTAATATACTACAGGCTCAGCAAACTTTTGTTCTCTGGACTGGCATCCATTTTTAGAGATCAAAACCAACTTGTCACAAGCACCATTGCCATACCACAACTCAGAATAGCTGATGTAATTAGTAAAGATGAAAGTATATGATTATTCTCAACCTCTTTTTGCCATCACTTAAATCTTTATTTCCTCCTAAAAAGAAATCATTAGGTAAAGCATAACTAGCTACACTGCTATTATTTCACTTGGAATCTGTTTGTGCCAATGATTCTGCCTTAAAAACACAAAAAAACAACCCGGTATCTGGGAGGAGAGCTCCTCACAGCCAAGCATTACTGCCCAAGTATTCAAAATGAAGTTGCAGAACTCACAGCAGTGAGGCAGATGACCAAATCAAAACATTGGCAACACACTAGAATGGCAGACAGCAGGTTCCCACTGGCAGAAGGAATCACATAAATTATAGGTCAGTGCTCATTTCCATGGAATTACTCATGAACAGATTGCTTCAGCTATTCGCTGGCAACGTGGGTTCATGTTCTTTTGCTTTTGCTGGAAAAATCGAGGACACAGAGAGAAGGTCAGATGTTCTTGGCACTGACAGACATCTATTTCAAATACTTCTAAGGTTGTTTTCCTTTTGACATCAGTGAGCTCCACAAGGTATTACCTAGCAGAACTGTCTTTACTCCACAGCTGCATTCTCATGAAGTTGATGGGCACGGGTCTAACCTCAGCAGACTTCCACAAACAAAGTAAGATTTGCACAGGAATGGAATGTCAGAATCACATTCACTCATCTTTTCAATGCAAAATGATTCCATAAGCTGTGTGCACCCAGCAGTGAACAAATCATGACCAGCCTAAATGCCAAACCTCTGATAATGAGGTAAATGTAACTGATGCAGGAAATTGATATGGCTTCTCTCTTGTTCTCCTCTGTACCTGTTCAGAGGTCTGCACATGGCATTAGAAATTTAACAGTTGGCTGACTTTTGAAATATGGCCCAAGCTCTTGGTCTAGCTTGACTGCAGCAGGCATCTGTTACTATATTAACTTAGGTAATACAGGTTTTTAAAGTCTTTACTAACGTTATTGATATAATCTAAGATACTTTTAATAAATGCTAGTGCATAGCACCCACATACTCATGCAGACACACTTTTGTGAGATCCTTTTGTGATTCATTTCTAGAGGACATAACACAAAGAGGTTGCTTTGGGTGATCACACCGATCCCCAATTCCTTCCAAATCTTTAAATCTATTTGCAGCTTTTAGAGATTTAATGTAATCATGCTAACTCTTCAGCATGAAGGTATCTATCCTTTCAGATTAAGGAAGCAAAGAGAAAATTCTCGGTCAAGAATTGTGTGGTTCTGGTTTTCTTCAACAAAAGTTCCAAATTTGTGTTTCTGACTCTGAGGTTCACCTTATGATTGTTTATAATCCCAGCTACAGAAAATAGTCAAAAGTAGATTTAATTGAATTCTGCACGGCGTCTTAAATTGTATGTACATATTGTATGGTCTACCCTGGTTATCCTTCATCTCTTGAGCAGAACGGCTTAAGGAAAACAGAAATGTTAAAATTGATGTAAGAGCGTATTTTTAAGATAGGCGCTCATAATCCAAATTTCAATTACCTTGAAAGTAGACAAGTAGTTGCAACACTAACACGTCAGGATGGCTTACATTACGTCGCAACACAAACATTGGGAAACGTAAAGGTGTGCTCTGACTGGCTCAGGCTGGGCTCTTCCAGGATGAGAGCAGGATCTCACTGGGACACATCAGACACATCACACAAGGATGAGACCATCCGATAGTTCCTACCCACGTGTGAAACACAAAAACGAGAATGCTCTTCAGCATGCTCTAAAGTGACTTTATGCTACTGTATTTGTAGTACTTATTGCATTTATGCTATCCCACAGGGCCAACACAAAGAATGGACTTGCAGTGAGCTGATTCTCATGTTTTGCAGAAATGGAAAACTTTATACGTAGAGATAATTCATTTCCTGATTGCAATTACGAAAGGAGCAGATATCCAAACTCTGAATTGTGAAGAGAAATACAACATTTGATTCCTCCTCCATTGCTGTAGAGCACTATAGAGCCCCTCGCTGCCCCGGTTTGCAGGATGTGCAGACCACATGCCAGCTATCAAACTGCAGCTGATGCATTTAATGTGTCAAATAGGGAACATGAGATAATGCAGCTGTATTAGCAGATGGTTACGTAAGAAGTCACTCCCACGCACGAGATGTCCAAAACCATTAACTAGATCTCTGAAACCCTGCAGCTGCCACATTTAAGTTTTCTTTTCATCTCTCCGATCTTTAACTCCTCTAGTTTCTTTGCACGTAAGCACTGTCAGAAAGCAACAGACACAAATACAGCCTATGGTGCATTTTCTGCTACATGTATTTTTTTTTTTAATTCACAGCTCTCAGAAACCTTTCTCTATGCACCACGGTACAGATGCGACGGGGCAGCAGGGATACAAACACCGAACCGAAAAGAAGCGCTGAATGCCGCAGTGTCACAGCCCTTACGAGGCGCTGACCACCGTTCTCCCAGCCAGCAGCGCGGCAGTTCCGCACCGCTCCCGGCGGGAATCACAGCAACGCGCGGCACTCCCAGCGCGCGGCAACAAAAGCCTCCACACAGCCACGCCCGGGGATTCGAAGGCGGCAGAGGAGCTCAGTGCCACCCAATCAAAATGGCGCGGCACCGAGACCCGCCCTCCTGTACAGGGCAGAGCGATCTGCCGCACCGCTGCCATTTGCCCGCGCGGAGCACGCTGGGATTTGTAGTCCGTTCCGGGGGCGGGGCCACGGGGAAGAGCGCGCGCTGCTTGAAAGCCCTGAGGCGGCGGCCGCGCGCTACGGCTGAGCGCGGCTTGGGGCAGCGGAGCGGGGCAGCGCTTGGCCTCTCTTCTCCCCAGCTCCCCTCAGCGAAGTAGCGGCGCGCGGGGTTGTGGCCGTTGGGGACCGTTGTCCCGCTCTCTTCTTGCCCCCTCCCAGGCAGCGGTGGTGTGGGCCGAGGTAGGGGCAGGGGCGGCGGCGGGGTGGCCGCCTCGGCCTTGTCGTCCTTAATCGGGCGCTCGAAAGCTCCCCGTCGACTTGAAGGGCTGAGTGGGGGGTTGCGGGCGGGCTCGATGGCAGCCCTTTCCGAACGCGGGGCTGAGCTGAGGGTGCGTTAATGCCGCGCGTTTTTCCTCCCGCAGCCGCGCTATGGGCATTCAGGGGCTGCTGCAGTTCATCAAGGAGGCCGCGGAGCCCGGCCACGTGAAGAAGTACCGCGGGCAGGCGGTGGCGGTGGACGCGTACTGCTGGCTGCACAAAGGCTCCTATGGCTGTGCAGAGAAGCTGGCCAGGGGAGAGCCGACGGACCAGTAAGTCACGGGAACATCTCGGTCCCGGCCCTTCCACGGGCTGAGGTCTCGTTGGTCAGGGTGTTCTTGAGTTAAAAGCGAAGTTAAAGCAGTTTCAGCTCGGTTCTGACAGACGCATGCCTCCCTCTTTGAGCAATTTCTTGCACTGATTTTTTCACTTATTTTTTTCGCTTGGCTTGTTACATTTTTAGTAACAGTAGCTCTTTGCCTGCAACGTGGATTCTTCCCTCAGTAGCCTCATTTCTAAGAAAGGACACAAAAACCGTGGCTGTGCTGAAAGTCCTGCTTTGCAGCGTAGGTCAGGTTGGCACGAATTCTTGTCCTTTGTCCTATCCCTAGAAGGTCGAGTTGAGCTCTTGTTTTAGATTGTCATATAAAATATTTTTCCTCCTTTCTCTCTAGAAATAAAAATACTAGCCAGTCGGGGCTAAGCTTTATTCACGGGATTTTGATTAAGTGTTTGGCTGGAGACAAAAGAGCACTGATTACAAATTGATTCAAAACTTTAATTCCTGCTTCTGATGGGGAGAACTGCAGAGTTTCATTCAGCTTTGCTGCTTGTCTTTGAAAATAGTTGAAATCCTCTGGAATTCTGAGAAATTATGTATTTTTAAGTGAATTAAAAAGAAGGTAGGGAAACATGACCCATCAGTGGGAGCTTTAGGGTGATTGAACTTCTGAACTATATCTATTTTATGAGGGGGGAAAAAAAAAATCTATCTTTGTGGACATATGGTCATAAATTAGATAGGCTCTTTAACAATAGTGTAGAGATCCCCTCCACGCTTTAAAACGCATCTGAATAATTTTACAAATATTGAATAACTTGCTGTTAAATGTTAGTTGTGTGCCGCTGATGAGATGAGCCTGTTGTACAGGTCCACAGAACTAACAGGTGAGGAAATGAGAGATCTGAGGAAGTATGCAAGGTCTGGAATACTTGCAAATATTTTTACTGAAGGTTGGTCTGTGCAAGCAGTGGAGGATTGCCTCCTGGTCTGTGCTCTACTTCTAGTGCAGTTTGGGTAACTGTCCCATCTTTGAATGTTTTCAGTAGCGTGCCTGTATGCTTAGGGTGGGAGGATATATTTACGTGTCTGTCTGTTAGCACATACTCATCAACTGAGAATTGGATAGTTATGTGGCTAGAGGCTTTATACCCCATTGCTCTATAAAAATGCACTCAATGAAACTTTTTAAAGGCTCCAGGGAAAGATAATGTAGAGCATTTGCAATCTATTGTAGCAGAGTCAGCTGAATGCTGCTTGAATTTTTAGTGCATTTTGTGCAAAAGTAGAGCTTGGTAGGCTCAGACCTAAGCTGGGAGATGAAGCATTTATTTATTAAAAAAAGGCATTCATGTGTTCTTAATCTTTCTGTGATACAGGAAAGATGTAAGGCCTGTTAAGATCCCTGATCAATGAAATGTTTTTGTTTTTTTCCCCCTCTTGTTGCTGACACAGTTATGTAGCTTTCTGCATGAAACTTGTTGATATGCTCCTCTCGTTCGGAATTAAACCGATTTTGGTATTTGATGGATGCACCCTACCTTCTAAAAAGGAAGTGGAGAAGGCCCGAAGAGAGTAAGTATTGATTTGCCAGCACAGCAGTATGTTTAACACCACAGTCCATTTTCAGATTTGGAATAATTTCAAACTTGTTAGGCAGTGATCTTTGGTCATCTTTTCCTGTGACTTAGTTTAATTTCACTGAATTTACATTTAAAATTGTACAAACATCTTCTTAGAGATTTCATTCCAAAAATAGAAATGTGCTTAATAAATGAAAGTACTTTTAGAGAGGAAGGAAGTAAACTATTGAGCACTATATCCTGTAATGTGTTAAAGCCTTTCAGTTCACTCAAGCTGATTGATCTCTGTGGACAAAAATATTCTTACATAATATAACTTTATTTAAAATTAATACCACCTTCCTTATCATTCTCTTCAAATAAACAGCTAGAACTACTTCAGCTTTGGATTCGAGTCCTATATAACTGTACATCTTGCTGAAGCTCTGAGAATTTCTTATTAAATGTCGCTGTTTATCAGTTATCATAGAGCATATATTTTCTTGAGTATGGTGCAAACCATTTTTAATATTTGAAATGAAGTAAATAATGCCTTCTCTTCTGTAAATCAGTGAGCATCAGATGCTCCAGAAATCCATTACACTTATTTTACTGCATCCCGATTATGAATTCAACTCTTCTCTTTCACTGCTGGTTTCAGTTGGAGTTGTTGCTTTTTTCTCACTGTGTATTTCACTATGCCAATCTGGATGTCTTTTGTTGATATGGTGGCTTGCAGTTATTCTGATATTTGGAATTTTACACGGTAGAATGGATTTGGGGCACATTTAACTGCAACACAGCTTGCCTGCTTTTCTCTATCTCTTGGTCCTTTGTAATACTTGTTCTTTTAAGTGGAGGGGGGGGAACCAACAGTGAGGTCAATGGATATTTTTCTTTCAGGAAGCGACAAGCCAATCTTCTGAAAGGAAAGCAGTTGTTTCGGGAAGGGAAATTTTCAGAAGCAAGGGACTGTTTTGCTCGCAGTGTAAATGTTACGCATGCTATGGCTCACGAAGTCATTAAAGTAAGTTATCAGAGCTGCTGAGATGAACAGTATCAAATGAAAAAATCAATGCAGTAAGTCTGTAAGCATGCTTTACTGTGCTTTGGTACAACTACAGTGCTACCTTGTCTATGTAGGAAAGAAAAATATTCCCTGTACTTCCTCTTCTTAATCTACAGCATACACTGGATCATGTTAGACATGGGTAATTTCTCTTCAGATTTATTGTGCCCAATTGTTTAAATAATAGTGATTTGTCAGCTTAAATACAGCACTTTTAAAATCCATGAACTGACTTAAGTAGCATCTTGAATTTTCAAAATTACTTAGATACCCACCTCAGCTAAGTTCCTGGAATAAATTCTTGCTGCTTAAAAACCTTTCCAGGTTCCCTTGCATTCTTCCACTGCTATCATAGGAAAAATTGCTTTGTTTTCTTTGAAGAGAGTGTACTGTGCAGGAGTGTGAAGCATGCAGCTGTGATCAGCGTGTACACTGTTACATGCCTGCACAGGAGAGGTTGTTTTGTCAACCATCCTTAAAATTCCTTGAAACTTGGGTTTTAAATGTGAAAGATAGGACTTCAAGATAGGGGAGGGTGGGAAAAAAAAAAGGAGCAGGTGGGGGATATAGGTAAATAAAGAAAATGGTTACTAAATACTTGTATGTTTCCTGTTTGTGTACAGGCTGCACGAGCCCGAGGAGTTGATTGTATTGTTGCTCCCTATGAAGCTGATGCTCAGTTGGCTTACCTTAATAAGACTGGTGTGGTTCAGGCCATCATTACAGAAGATTCTGATCTTTTAGCGTTTGGATGTAAAAAGGTATAGAAGAAAATGCTAATAGCCCTTAATTCTCAGTGATATCTTAAAAGCAGAGTTGAAAGTTGCTAAATGTGTTTGACTTAGTTTGTTACAATAATTTGTGGAAATTGAAAGCACTTGCCTCTATTATTTCTGCTAAGTGCAATAAGCTAGCATATGTACAAATAGAACAAGGAGCCTATATTGGTGAACATTATTTTTTCCACTGCATTTCCAGGTGTTTTTGAAAATTGACAAATTTGGAAATGGATTGGAGATAGATCAAGCTCGGCTAGGAAACTGCAAGCACCTTGGAAATATATTCACTGAAGAGAAGTTCCGTTATATGTGTATTCTGTCTGGTTGTGACTACCTCTCATCAATCCATGGAATTGGGTTAGCTAAAGCATGCAAGTTACTAAAATTAGCTAACAATCCAGATATTATAAAGGTAATATTGATTGTAGCTTTGTGTTGGCTGTTTGGGAGCTTATGTCTCTGTATATAAAGCACTGAATTGGAAATGTGAGTGGTTCTTAGCTTTCTCTGTTCTGAGGAGAATGGTCTAAAGTATTTTGACCTGTCCTTTAGATATTTATTGGTTGGACAAGAAGACTTCATGAAGTGTTGGCTTGTGCTATAAACAGCTAGAATGGAGAAAACAACGCACAAAGCTATTTTTATTGCTTTATCTCTCCTGTTTAAGCTGATCTTTGTAACAGAATGTGTTCTACATTTAATGACAAACAAAAATACCTTATAATTGAAATGTAAATACTTTTTATTACTTGAGTTTTTTTGAAAAAATTGTTTTTTCTCTTCACATTGTATTTCTATTACTTGCTGAAATAGAAATTCTGATTACTCCAAGCCCTTCAGTCTTTAATTAATACTTCTGAAGGCAAACATGGAATTCTGTTATTTGTTCAAAAGCAACAGTTAATTTTTTTTTTTGAACAGGTTATTAAGAAAATGGGGCACTACTTGAAGATGAATATAACTGTATCAGAAGAATACATACAGGGTTTCACACGAGCCAATAATACGTTCCTTTATCAGTTGGTTTTTGATCCCATCAAGAGAAAATTAGTTCCTCTGAATGATTATGCTGATGATATTGATCCAGAAACACTAATTTATGCAGGACGGTATCCTTTTGGTATTGAAACTGAGAAAATTCAATGTGAACAGTTGTGGTGTCTTGCACTGTTTTTCACTGCACCTCTACTATTGGTTAAATCCTGCTTTTTTTTTTTGCAGCATTATAAATTATAGAGGCACAGGAAAGTTTGTTTTTTTTTTGTTTGTTTTTTGTTTTTTTTTTTTTTAGCACAGTGGATAATTGAGTAATAAAAAATGACCTATCATTTTATGTAGCTGCTATTTCCTTTTATAGATAATAACTCCTAAGTACAGGTTATTCTTCAACTGTTTGAGTTTTTCCATGGCTTAGTTTGTGCCTGTGTTCTGTGTTGTAATCTCTATCACTTTAATTCTTGCTATGAATTTATAATCTAAACATTCCCAGTTTTAACAGATACGTCTCCCTACAAAATAAGTGCAATTTTGATACTTGTCATAAATTTCAGCATGGAAAATGAAGAGGACAAAGAGATGACTGTTTAAGTAGTTGCTAGCTTTGTATGTTCTTCAGGCTAGCTACTATCTGTCATTTCCAGATGCCAGAAGGGAGAAAGATGATGATGGAGAAAGATGATGATTTTCTAGTGACTTGTATTTAATGATTGAATGCTTACCTTTAGGCTTGCTTAGTTTGCCAAGCACTGCAGATACATTGGCTTGTCACATCATATTGTACCATAATTATTAGTATCTATATATGGTTAATCACAAATTCAGAAATAGCTGTTCTAACTTCAATGCTACAGTTCATTTATTGCACTATTAAGATATATTTTCCTTTAATATGGTGGCTACAGACACTTTGGAGACAGTACTGGTTTTCAAATTGCCCTTGGGAACATTGATATTGATACGATGGAACAAATTGATAACTATAACCCTGATACTGCACAGGTAACACCTTTGTTCTAAAGCTACATACTGAGATAATAACACAGGTTTGAATGCTGATGGAAGAGTACAGCTGATTGCTATTCCTAACTGACTTGTCAGTGAAAGCTATTCTGCTAGTACAGAAACTGTATGTTCTTGGAATTGTATGAAGAAGTATGATACAAAGAGCAATCCAATGTAAAACCCTTTTAAATTCTGACTCTGAGTAGAATATTAATAATTCTTTGAAGTACAAGTGACATCTAGTCTACAAACTTCTGCAGCACGCAAAAGTAGTTACTGAAAACAAACCAGTAGTTACTGTTGTGGCTTTACAACTCATCTAGTTATTAAAGAGACCACGAGGTAATGCCAGATGCTGATGCATTCAGGCAGTTCTATAAATTCTAATCCAGGAAAAGGATCTTACATAAAGTAAACTGTGTTTATGGCACTTGAGAACTGAAATTTTGGTTTTTAACAGTCAAAACCAGTAAAGCCCTTTAGAGGATCTCATCTAAAAGATGCTGGAAAATGTAAATACAGAAGCATGGTTTTAGAGCCATTGTTTTCTGACTGACTCTAGTTCTGATAATACATGCCTTCCAACTCCTTCTCTGGCTGTAGTCCTTTCTAGTTGCTGGTCTTCTGCATTGCTGTGCTTATTTTGACAGTGGCACAATGGTCTGTGGTCACCTTCCTATCCTGGTGTTTTGTAACTCTTCACTTTACTTCAAATCCTTTGCATTTTCCAAAAAAGTAAGCAGGAAAACATTGTGACCTAGATGGCCTTTGAACACATTAAACACCTACTAAAATAGTGTAAAGAAAGAAATGATTTGGCTACACTTGGAATTATCCTGACTGTTTTCTTCCATCACGTGCTACTTGCTTCTGATCTAAAATTATAAAATAACTTACATAGGTAAATAGTTGTGCAACCAAGAGTGTGTATTTGCAGAGTTAAATCTTCTGTGTTACTGAGGGCTTGGTGTGCTTTCAGTTTCATGGGGTTTTTTTCCTTAATTTTTAATGGGCATGTTAGTAAACATAAGTATGGATAGACATAGGAACAAATTATTTCCTGGTGAATAGGAAGTTGTTAATGGAAATCCTTAAGAGCCATGTGAGGCATGAAGGGTTTTCTTTCCTTTCCTGACACAGCTGCATTCATTTAAGTCACAGCAGAGGCTTGAACTAAGTTACGCTGGCTAAATGTTGGTATCAGGGTATCCAGAGAAGATGGCCCTGAATTAGGTGACCTGTAGTTAGGTGACCTGTAGCATACAAACCCTTAGTTCTCACTCTCTGTACAAGTAGAACCTCACTTCTTAGAGCATCTGACTGTCTTTTTTTGACTGTTTTACTTCCACCCTTCTTCGGTAAGTCCTTAATCCTATTTACTGAAGTAACTGAGATTTTTTTGGGAAGTGACTTGGAGAGTATTTTTTCTAAGTAAATTCAACTATGAGGAAAACATTTTCCAAAATCATTCTACTGAATATAGGTAATAATTAAGCCTTTAATTTTGAGAAGAGCAGTTAGCTACTTACGCCATATTGGAATGAAGAAGTCATGGCAGCACAGATGAAAAAGAATTTGTCAGGGAAGCATAAGAAATACGGGAACAAAATGGAAGTGTTTCTGTGGAATGGACATGTCAACAATGGGTGTGTGTCAAAATGCTCTTATGCTAAATGAGGAAATCTTATTTAGAAGGCAAATTTATGAGCCTGTTTCTCATTTCTAATTTTTCTATAGCCTACACAGCAAAGAAGCCATGGCTGGAATGACAAACGTGCTAATCATGTAAATAGCATTTGGAGCAAAGACTACAAGCTTGGCCCTAGTACAGATGATGTTCCTCATACAACTCACTTACCAGAGAAATCAACAACGAAAGGCATTGAGAAGATAATCAGTATCAAAGGGTTAAATCTTCCAGGCAAAGAGCTCTTTGCAAAAAGACAAAGGAGTGGTATGTTTCTAGTTAAGTAACAACAGAAGATTGTATTAAAGATTTTACCATATTATAAAATACTGTCCATTTCAATTTTGAGATTCAATTCTTAAAAATGGAGAAAAGTGTGCTAGATATTTTGTGGTTTAACTTCTATCTTATTGTTGCATGTGAAGAAATGGAAATAGTCTATCAGAGAGTTGAGGTCTGGCCACTGTGCTTCACCTGATATGTTTTTCTCTGTATTTCCTCTTTTGCACCCTTATTTCTGTTCACGCTACCAGGATTTCATTTTCACCTTTGTTTCTCTTGACAGTCTTCCTACTCTTTAATTTATCAAAATTTTTAATTAGTTTACTAGACACATACCTTCTAGCTTTTAGTGAAGTCTGATTTCATGGTGTTGAAACCGTAATACGTGCTCCTCTTAGTCTCAACTGTTAGGTCCTCCTTTCATCTATCTTTCTAAAGTTTCTTTAAGCTTATGTAATGCAAAGTAACAGTAAAAGCAAGTTCTGAACCATAATGTCAAGAGCACTTTTTAAGGCAGTAGGGATAAATAATGTTCATTTCTCTCATAACTGGTTAGTTCTAGAACAAGCTTCTTCAGTGATTCTTAAACTGTCTTTAGATTTAGAAGAGCTCTCAGATGGAGATCTGTTGAATCAATATTCATTTTCAAAAGCGAAAAAATTCAAGGAGAGTGGTGAAGATGGTCAATCACAGAAGAGCATTTCTGCAATAGAAAACGTTGATTCTTCAGGGAATTCTGTCATTAAAGAAAGCTCTAACTCTCTGCCCAGAGTTAGAAATAAATTTGCTTCCTTTCTGCAAAGGAAAAACAAACAGACAGATGCTGTGATTGTTCCAGGAACAAGAAGCAGGTATGCTTGCGTCACGTGTTCCAATGAATAGCAAGATAGCATTTGGTATCATGGCTACTGAAATAATGTGTATACTGAGAGGATACTTTAGGTTTTTTTATGCGACTGTATCAATGCACTTGTAGTTGTAGCTGAGATGGGCAACTTCTTGTGCTAAACATGCAATATGGGATGCATAGGTAGGTAAATGCCTGGTACTTTTTTTAACTGCAGAAACGAAGGCTGTGACACAACCCAATATAGTCTAGTCTCTACATATCAATTATCAAGGTGTTGGCCATGCTTCATTTTCATATGACAACTCATAAAAAAAATGTAAACAAGAAAAAAAGAATATAGCTGCCTTAGCCAAATAAATAAGCAACACTTGTATACTGACTTATCTTTACTGAGGTTTTTGCTTATTTGTTTTAATAAAGGAGTACCAGCCAGTATAACCAGGTACAGCACTTCTTACCCAATTCCCTTCGGATCATGTTTCTTATTTCTCCAATGACAGTTTAAGAAAAAAGACTTTGGGTTTCTCAGATCTTTAGTTTGTTGCATTTGACCACAGCTATTTGAACTGCTTTTTACAAATAAGTGTCACAGATCTGTCTCATTATGTTTTTGTTTTTTTTTTTACCTTGAATAATTTGAAGATTTGTGTGTGAGAGAGGTATGATTTTATAAAACAATCTGAATATTGATATTTTTTTTTTTAACTTATACCTTCCCTAAGTTAGAGGTTCAGTTTAATTAAAAAGAGTTGTTAGTGATAGCAGGCTTTTCTCCAAATGAAAGCTCAGCTTGTGTCAAGTAGAAGGGAGGAAATTTGACTAGTACCCGTCCTTAAGAGCTGCACCTATAGCACAAAAAGAGCTGGATAGATTTTAGGTTTCTCCATAAGAGCTTAATTATCATTTAAATATCAATTAATATTTATCATAATATTTTTCTTTAGTTTTGTATAATTTTTAGTTCCTTTCAGAAGGAGGGCCTATAATTATTCTTAGTCGATGAATGACATGCTTACAGGTGCTTGTTTTTTCCATTGAAACAGTAAAATTATTTTGTGTTGTCTTTTAAATGCCTTCATGAGGGACTGGAGAAGTAAAACCATGGTGATTTGCCCTTGGTCAAAACATTCTGTCTTTCAAATGCATTTCAAAAATCAAATTGATGGATAAGGTTTTGCAGATGAAATACTTGTGGTTACTTTTCTGTTGCTTTCAACTTCATTTTTCTTTTAATTTTTTAGATTTTTCTGCAATGATGCAGATATGTTTGGCTTTAAAGAAAAGGATGAGAGTGATATAATTCAAGATGTTGAGGAGGATTGCAAGCAACAGGAGGTAGAACATGTAGCTGAAGATGAATCTCCATTTTTAGAAACTGAAAAAACAAAGACTGTCTCATCAGTTCCTGGAGAAAGACCAAGAAGTTGCTTCCAATGGCTTAGCATCCTTGGAAATCATTCAGGAAATCCTGGTCCATCTCATACTGTATTCTCACAGCAGTTTCACCAACAGAGAAGCAGCTGTATGGCATCTCAGGCAGATAACAGTAATGGGGTACAAGCAGAGACTGAAGCCATGTGTGGTGAATCAGATGAAGAATCCTCTCCCTTAATAGAACCACAGTGTTTCTCCCAGTCTCAAAAGTCTTTTGAGCCACCAGAATGCAGGTTGGAGTCTTCAAAAATACTACAGGTATCTAACAATAATTCTTACACAAAAGTAAGAAAACTAGATATTTCAACCTTTTCTTATGTTTTCTATCTCAAAGATAGAAATTAAGTTGTGAGGTTCTCCTTTGATTTATACCCTGTGGATTATCGAACTTCTACTCACAAAACTTTTTGGTGTTTGTTGCTGTTGTGTAGTATGAATTGATTTAGTAGCTTAAATCAAGTCTATTCTTCCCCTTCCCTCACCCTCCCCAGTCTTTTCATTGCTGTTACTGCAATGAGTTTCAACACTACAGTTGTAGGCTACTTTTTGTTCTCTGCTTTAAGTCCAATGAAGAAGTCCTCTGAGAGAACCTGTGTCTCAAGCTGGTGTTCTCCTTGAAAATATACGAAGGATTTCATGTAGTTTCTTAAAATTGCTGAAAATTTACTTTATAAAGTATAGGTAATTTGATATAAAAACTTTATACACAGTGTAGAAAGGTGTTTTGAAAGCAAAATTATTTTTTTCTTTGAAGGAATCTGACTCCAATTTAAGGCTGCTTGATAACCAATGTACTCAGAGGTCTCCAGTATTTTCTGCTGTTCGAACTGACAGAAAGAATATGGTAGCAAAGATCAAGGTAAGGATTCCCTTAATTTTACTATTAGTTCTACTGAACTCTGAAAATGAGTTTTCACAGCCGAATAGTTTGTTCTAACTCTTTCCATGCAACAACGTGCCTGCTAGCAAGAGAAAATTGCTTTCTTACTCATCTTTATCAGAGCCGAGGTGAAATATATGCAGGCTCCCTATGACTAGCGTGGTTGCAACTTGCTTAGTAAGAAGCCAGCTAACTCAAAAAACCCACTTTATTTTCCTCTGGAATGCTAAAAATGTAAGTTTTACAATGTAAATTGCAGTCATTTTAGGCAGTCACAAAATACAGTCTCATTTCATTGCTTGTGTGGATGAGTCCACTAGTTCAGCAGCTTCCTGCCCCTCTAAAAGAAAAAGTTTTTTAACTTAGAAACCTGAAAAAGTTTTAACTAAGCATGTTTCTTTACTTGTCAAATAACGCCTACAACTGAAACATTTGACTACTCAAGAATAGCCAGCTTCCCTTCACAGCCCACATTTTGGTTACTTTTCCTGTTGAGTGCCAGTAACTTGTCTTCTATGTGGTATCTTACATGTCTAAGAATGAACTTGCATTCCCTGTCTTCATGGCACTTTTAAGAGCTGTACCTGTCTACACAGCTTCTGGAACCATACCATCTGGAGGTACTTTAATTTCTTAGGCGTTGTCATTAAAACTGGCTAAAAGATTCAAAAGTCAAGGGAAGAAGATGCTTTTGTTCTCTCATGTACACCCCTACTTGTTTCTTTCCCATCCATCATGAGAAGAAATATCAGAAGCTTCCTTGCAAAGCGCAAGTACTGTGTGTGTTATATGATAGTGACATCTTGTGGTCATCCTCATAGTTTCTATGTTAAAGATTTAAATTCCAGCTTCATTCTGGAAGACCTGTTTATGAAAACTAGTGCTTGCTCATTAGAATAACATTTTCCTGCTTCTCTTCAACAAAACTAAGCCATGAACTGAACTCATCTTGAGATCGGGGTTATGTGACTATTTCTAATAATGTTTAGTATGGTTTGCTTAAAGAATAAGTTCTTGCATTAAAGATATTTGGAGAATTAATGTATTAACTATTGGGGAATTCTTGGTGTGTGGGGATGCGGAGGTGTAGTAAGAACGTCATTTGAGCATATCTTCAGGATGTTGTGCTGCCCAAAGAGCACCAATTTCTGCTGGAAGTTCACAATGTTACTTGAAAGCAAGCTGCTAAGAGATTTTGTCCTCCTTATTTCCTTAGCTGTGCATTTGCTCTGCTACCTTTATGAGCTGGCAACAGAAAAAATCTGACACAAGAAAACTGATCTGAAAAAAAAATTCAGCAATAAAACCCAAGAGGCCGTATTCAGGTTGGTTAGTTTGGCTCACTCACAAGCTCTTGTGAGTCCTCTCAGTGGAGGTGCAACTGGAACAAATTACTACTAGTGAAGCTATGAGGTGGAGATGAAGAATGCTGCTACCGGCTCAGTTTCTCCTTAGATTTGCCCTCTGGAAGTGTAAGAGAAGGAAGATCTTTGTTTACCCTAGAATGTAATGAAATGAATAGTGAGTTCTGAGTATATCATAGAAGAATTTGATCACCAAAAAAAAAAAAATTCAGGTTTCTTTTTTTTTTTTTTTTTTAGTTGAATAACATAGCTGGTCTGTAGAGAAGCCTAATAATTTAGGGAGGCACCCTGGGGAAGGCATTGGCTTTTGTTGTGATTCCAATCTAGGTTGTTGTGTCAATAGCTGGTCGATTCTAATATCAAAGCTTATAGAAGCTTGTCACTAATCAATGCCTACATACAAGTTCTCGAGGACCTTGTCATTTCTATGAGGGCATCCCAGCTGTGTGGTTTTCCTGGTTGTTATTTCCCCACAAGTTAATGTGAGCTCAATAAAGAAGCTAACATTGGCAAAATGAAAAGAAAACAATCAACTCCCATTTTGTTTCTTAGTGTGTATTGGACATGCATCTTTGCCTAATTTTTAGTTAGCTAATTTAACTTGTAGCTGTGACATGCTTCGATATCATAAAAATAAATGATATATTTTGTAGAGTGGTTGAGGTGATAAAAAGCATAAAAATCACAAAGCAAAAGCTTTTAGGATTTATTTTTATTCATCTCAGTACTTTCCTTCCAAGTACAAACACTCAACACTTTTTTTTTTTTTTTCCCCAAATCCTATTTGGTATTCAAAAATATACACAGTTCATTCAGGTAGAAACAATGTCATTTTAACTAAAAGAAAACCATGTATGATGTGTGTGCTGTGGGAGTGTGGGACGAAACAGTGTCACTTCAGGAAGAACTGATGCAGGTGATCTTTGAAGAAGACTTCATCTATTGTATATTTAAAAAAAAAAAAAAAGGGGTGATAAATAACAAATAACTTTCCTCTCATACAAGTATTTGCATTATCTAACTGAAACACCTGAAGTAGGCAGAGGTGTGCTGTCTTCTATAAATGCTCTAAACTGATTATTTGTTTTATTGGATCAAAATACTTCCATCATCACATCCGGATGGGAAAACTATTGGCACTATATGCAGCCTACATGTCCTAAACTCTAATCTTATATAGCCAACTGTAAAATAAATAACATACAATTTTTACATCAACGGACAGTCACCATTTCCTCTGCAGCTACTGTATTGTATTTTAATTACTATATTTTGGTCCTCCTCATAACGGGCTGCAAGTGAATGATCACTTAGCAGCTAGTAGCTTTGGGAAGAAGGTATTCTACCGTTAAGTAGCAGGAAGGCTCAACTAATAAATCATTGTTCTGGTGCTTCAATAGGCTACTTCCACAAAAACTGGGGAAAACTAAGCATACGTTTAAAAAAACCAAGAATATACGTAGGCTATTTGTTAACATTTGTTTCACTAGGGAAGTTTTAACTTCTCACGCATTGGGTTGTTGTGCTATGATTATACATACATATGTAGCACAAATTGAAAGAGATAAAATAGATAACAATAGTTTTAGCTTTTATGAAATGTGGTAATCTACATGCAGGCAAGAAAAATAAGTCTAGCTCATTAGTATTAAGTGTATTTCTGTTGTCAAAATCAAATTAGTAATCTTTGTGCATGAAGTTCTGTAAGGAGGGCAGAGGTGGAAATCATCATCTTGTGTCAGTATTGAAAGGAATGGGAGCAGCTATAGTCAGTTAGCCTGACATTGACCCTAGAAAACTGACAGATCATGGTTGGGGATGAGATGAAATATAAATCTCTCACCAACATGGCTGGGTACTGTATAATGTCAAAAACCACTTTCACGTGTTTTAAATATCAAGAAACAGAATCAGTGTTTGGACACTGGTGAGGGAATTAGAAACTGGATATATGTTTTTAATAACAGGAATGTCTAGAATAATCTAACAAAGGAAGAATGTATCTTTCTTGGTGTCTTCAAACTTGAGACTGGTTGCCTTTGAAATGTGTTCTGGCTGAACACAACTACTTTGAGTTCCAGGTACGGAAGGTCCTACTAGAGGTACAATCCTTGGGTTAATTGCACTGATATCTTTTCTCTACTTGCATTTCATGACAAATTGAATTGTAGGTATCCTAGAGAGTGATACCAGATCGCAACTTCTCTGAAATGAGAAAGTTGACCTGGAAAGTTTTTCTTGTGTTCCCATTTGAATAGATGAGAAAACAAGAATTCAATAAACTTTTACAATTGCATTCCAAAGAAGCATAGTTTTACAGCTATTTAAGATGCAGAGATATACAGAAGCTGGTTCATCAGTTCTCACAGTTGCATTAGCTCCACGTGAGATGAAGATTTTGGGGTTAAAGAAGCTGTCTAAATATGCTCTTGGGGAAATCATATTGCATTAACTTTACACAATGTAATGCACTTTATAATTAAACACTTAATAACAGATTATGCTGCTTGTAGGTTTTTATTTTAATCATTAATACTCCGATATTGAAAATGCTACAGGTTCCTGGTTTACGCAAATCCAGTTCTGTGGGGTCGCATATTGTGACAAAACTGAAGCCATTGATACCAGCTAAAGTAAGTGGATTAAGTAAGAAACTGTCTCCTGTGCAAAAGAGGAATCACTGCGATGCTGAAAATAAGTTGGGACTACAAGCCACCATTGGTGAACTCTGGAGAAACTTCCAGTTTAAAAGGTGAGATGCTTTAACCCTTTACTTAAAGCCTTTGTAAAGCTTTGAAAAAATCTTCAGGAAATGCTGAATTGTTGGGAGGAAACAAGGAGAACATCTTCAGATATATATTTCTACACACAGTTCTTCATTTCCTAGGCAGATTTACTTTTTTGTTGTTTAGTGTAGCCATGAGTTATAATTTGAAGTAAATATACTTTCTACTTCTAATTACGTTTTTCATACTAACCAGAAAGAACTCTCAGCTAAAATCGATTTATTTGAAGTGGTGCACTTATTATAATGTAATTTATATGAAAGTTATTGCCACTTTACATCAAATACTAAAAGTCATTTCTTAGCTCAGATACAAAAGCAGCCTAGAAGTTGCCAAACTTGATTGAAAGCACACTGGTTTTATTTAACTTTGATTGCCTCTCACACTTCAAAGTGGCTGTTTGTTACATCTGTTTTCTTTTCAAAATGGTGGTGAAATGATGAAGGATTGCTAAAGAAAGTCTCTGTTTGTGAGATACTTTACTGCTTTGGACACTAGAAAATGCTGTTTTCCCTTGTGTGGATGATTTATTTTCCTATAATAACAGAAATGGTAATATTAAATGTAGGTATTTTGTCTTACGCTGTTTCCATTTGGGATTGAGTTAAAACTCCTGATGGCAAAACTGTCCTAGTTTCAACTACCTCTTTCAACTTCAAGTAGTATTTTTTTTTTTTAAAGTGAATTTCTTCATTCTCATTAACATGAAGCAGATTGTGAAGGGACTTCACCTGCACTGAGAAGATGAATACTTTAACTTTGGGGAAAAAACAATCTGATAAGTTCTGTAGATATAAACACAGAAAACATTAGTACTTCAGAGTTGTGTGTTGATCTGAACTGATATTTAAATTATTTCACTCTTATTGTGCAGATGTCTCTTATTTGTAAGAAAAAGAAGCTGAAATGCAATTAGTATGAAAAAGAGACTGAGCCTGTGTGTTAAGTCTGAATAACTAGTCAGTAAGTTTGGGCCTGATGTAGGTTATAGTAAGTTGACAGCTGTTTTCTGTTCAAAAGCATATTACTTCTGGTACTAACATTTTTAGAAATCGTATTTATTATCCTTTTGATGCTGATTAAGAGCTAGTTTCAAAGGGGTATTTGACAATGTTTATATATGTATTGCTTGGCTTCCAATTGGGAATGTCTGACCAGGATTGTTAGAGAATCACGTGTTTTCATTTATCGGAATGCAGACATAATAAGATAGTGAGCCTAATAGCACTGACACTGTGCTCCTTTACTGTGCTGGTGGTTTTAAGACTTAAGCCCTAACATTCACATATTTATCCACATTTTTTCTGGTCTGTAATTTCTGGGGGTATACCAGAAATATATATTTTGAATGTATTACCTAATTTTATGGAATTAAAATAGCTGTTTCTTAGTTTAAGGGATGTTGTTTGTAAATTGTTTCTCAAAAGTTTTCCCTCCTAAGGGCTGGCTTGGATCTGAGTGCTCTGCTCACTGTTTTTTCAGATTTAAGTGATCTACTGAAATTGACTACAGGCAATTATATTGTCTGAGGTCAAACAGATCACACAGGGCTCTAATCTGTTCTGGCCTTAACATTCACAAAATAAATATAATACTACAGTTGTCCAGAAGACCTGGAAGTTAAGGAAGCGCGTACAGCCCTGTGTAGAATGTGGTACGTACTACGCTTCAGATGTAAAAATAATAGCTCTCATTCCATTTACAGGATAACTGAAATGGTTGAAATAGCTTTCAGTCAAACTGTTAGCCATAGTGAAATTGGACATAAAACTTACATCACTTTTGTTTTGGACTTGCTGGTGGATGAGAAGGTAGCTGGATGAAAGGTCTAGTTTTCAATTAAGCCATATGTTCTCACAGTGTGTAGCTATAAACACATAATGTCATAACTCTGGGTTTTGTTTTGTCTGTCTTTCTGCAGAGACTATGAAAAGCTCCCTTCTTGTAAAAAGTCAGACCCGCTGTCTCCAATCAAAGATAATATTCAGCTCACTCCAGAAACAGAAGAAGAAATCTTCAATCACCTCGAACGTACTCAAGTTCAGAGAGCTATATTCCAATGAACTGTATGCTGTGCAATAGAATGCATTTTTATCACTGTCAAAATTTCTTTGGGACCTCATCAGTATAGAAAAGATACTTTGAAAATTAGCTGTACGTTTTAGTCTGATTACTGATTTCTCATCTTGTTTTATAAAAAGCGAGTTGAAAGGTACAGTTTTATACTGACTGAAATAAAACCTTCAGATCTCCATTTTCTTGTTGAAAATTTAATACTGTTTTGTCCAAACCACTTTCAGCTGATCCTGAGTATTTTTTGTAGGTCATATAGACATGATGGAACTTCGTAAAACAGCTATGGCTTTACTTTTGCAGAAAACAGCTGGATATGTTTATGTCTTAGTTCTTAAGACCATTTAAAAATTTTCTTGCTGCTTCTTCCCTGTTGAGCCTAGTTGGTCTCCAGGGCAGGAATAAAACTGCTCTTGAGTATTCAGTCATCACTATACTCTGATGCTGATTTTTTCACTATACGGTAAGATCTTTTCTCTCAATGGTTAGCTTTCTGTACTTAATGTATGATGCAGCCACATTACTGGTAGGAATAATTTGGGAATTGCAGAAAGGAATATTATAAGTACAGGGATGAATTTTTTATGTTCACAGGCATAGAACTATTGGCTAGCATGAATTACTGTGTTGCTGTGTGTTAATATTGACAATGAAATTTTGAAGGGAAAATGTAAACTAATTGGTTGTTCTCATCACTTATTTATCAGTGCAAGAAAAGTAAGGTTGCTTTGTACAGCTGCCCAGTGCCTTTCACTGAGAGCCATGGATTCCTGCATTAGTGGAACATCAAAGAGGCACTACCACTGTCAAGGGCAGGTACTTTTAATAGGAGTATAGGACCTCTGACACAAAAGCAACGTGTGTGAATGGAGTGGAGGTTTTAATTCTGTTAACTGCA
The DNA here is from genome assembly GCF_023343835.1 of Lagopus muta. Classification (NCBI taxonomy): domain Eukaryota; kingdom Metazoa; phylum Chordata; class Aves; order Galliformes; family Phasianidae; genus Lagopus; species Lagopus muta. The sequence continues at coordinate 74,650,579 of NC_064434.1, forward strand.
AACATAGCCTTACCTTATTTTGTGGCTTAACTATTGAAAATACCATCACTTGTTCTTCTCTAGCTTCTTCAAACAGAGAATCAGTGGAAATAAAAGAGGCATTACACATCCACATTTTGGCACAAGTATGTACTTAGTTTTACTTTTTTTCTTGTGTACCCTTCTCTGGAAAATAGAAAAATATAACACCTAAGAAGACACAGGATGTGTAACAACTTGCTGGAGTGTTATTTCAATGGTAGGTACGGTGGGAATCATTTATGCAAGAGTACTTTTCTGTGTTTTATATTCTTAAAATAGACTTCTTAAGATTGTTTGTGTTTAACTTCTGTTTTAACTTGTTTAACTTAACTCTGTTTAACTTCTTAGGTTTTGACATGTTATGGGGGAGTTTTCTTCAGAAAGGAGCAGTGTAATATAGAGGTTTCTATTTAACACACATGACAAAACAACATGTAAAGGTTTTAGTTAAGTGTGGAATTTTTGGGCTGAGTATTTTTTTTTCTTTTATGAAAGATGCACAATAACATATTTGTATGCATATATCTAATATCTGCAAAACTCTTCCAAAGTTCAGACTGCCTATACACAAGGGGAAATTTCATAGCAATAAATAAATTCAATTTCAGAATTGCAGAAATTGTTAGGTGACAATGGAACAAGAGAAGTGAGATAAAATGTGTCCTAATGAAAAGATGAAAAAAAGCTTGGAGGGAGGGAGAGTTTGGTTTAAAAAGTAGGTGTTAAAAAGATCGAGGATATGAGGATTAAAAAGAAAAAGAAAAGGTATAAGTGAGAGCAGATAGCACCCCGGAGGTGTGTTTGTGCTGGTGGAATTTTATTAGTTTGCTTTAATTTGACATTTTTTAAACATATTTAATTCTCCATAAATAATATTCTCTTATCAGCAGGACTTCAAAATATTCTTATGAAATGGATGGCATCTCTGTATCCTGTGAAAAGAGTGAATCTGGTCTGTAAAAGCTAAATATACTGATGGTGGTCTAATCAAGCTTCACTTCTGGAAGTGCTGACTAGCCACTTCTGCGGCCAAAAGGAATCTAAACTGCAAACGTTCAGTGTGATAGTGAATACTTATGATAATGAGCATCCTAATCAAATATGTTTTTGATACTATAGGTGACTTTTCTATATTCAGCTGAGTCTGCTCTTCTAATTACAGCAGTTGATATTATCCATACACATTCTTTCTTTCATAAGTGAACATAGTAGAATCATGTTTACTGGATGGAAGAATATGTGAAGACTTGGGCTTTGCAATCTTGATTTAAAACAAACAAGGTTGTTGTAGTATTCAATAAAAGCAGTGTTATGGTATTTTCTGTTACATGTTGACAGTTACTGATACTTTATGAAGTGTTCCTGTTCTCATGTCTGCTAAACTTGTAACAAAGTCATAGTGAAGCTAGAAGACATTTCTTCACTTTTACTAAACATGGAACTACCAGTTCTGTTTTTCAATGTAGAGCTCAACTGTAGGTATACAAATATGCTTGACTTCATTACAGGGCTTTGTAATTAAATTAATAAAATTATCAACATAGGAGGGAAGAAGAGGAGCTAAATCCTTTTCTGAACAGTAGTGGTTACTTCATGTTGGTGACAGGCCTGAATCTGGCTGCAGTAACCTAAGCTTTAGTTCTGACGAAACAGAATTGTGTATACACAATGTGGCTTTCTTGTGTAATTACATAGCTCTGAGTTTGACAGTGAAATTGAAGTCATTGATAAGGGAGACTTTGCTCTACTGTATTTGGATTGGCATGTTTAATTCTCCTGATCTCCCTTCAGCATGCAAGTGGTCGAATATCAGAAATTTGGGATAGCTCTACTCAAAGAAAATAACTGAGCAAAGTCATCATGGAGTGTCTCAGCACCTAATATAGATTGTATGCAATTTGTTCAGTTGGAGATTTTACATTCATTAATGAAATGATTACTACATAAGTGATAGCATTTTTTTTTCTTTATTGTAGAAACACTCCTACCATGCATCAAAGAATGAACCTGAGTAAATACATTTGTTGTGCTTTGATTTAGGAAGATTCTAGAAATCAAGAATGCTCTAAGAAATTAATCTAGTTAACTGGCATTATTATTGTACAGAAATGCTGAGGAAAGTTATTCTTATATATGGGATAGAAATATCAGCTGAAAATGTTACTGAATTTTAGGACAAAAGGTAATGCTGGAGAAAATCCAGACCGTAGCTGTGCTGTTCATTACTCTTACAACTTTTAATCCAATTAAGCAAAACATCTGTAATAGAAACATTCATGGGAGACAAACAGAAGTAGCTGTAAGTAAATATTTAGTAAAATTTAGCAGATATGCTCTCAGTTGATAATTTTCACTTAAGACATTCACTGAATGCATTTGAATGTGGAGATTTTGAGGTCAGTTAGCACCCAAGTTTGCATCACAAACAGGTTTTTAACAACTAGCAGATTTGTCTAACTTTTTTCTTAATCTGGAATTCATCGCAATAACTGAGAATAACTGGAATGCCATTGTCGTTGACAGAGATGAGTAAATGCAATCTTGATTAGTTCCATTCTCAACTTTTTGTTTGTTTTGGTTTGGTCGTTTGTGGTTTTTCTTGGTGGTTTGGTTTAAAATAAAAACAACATATATTTAAAAATGGAAAAAGCTGTTCTCCCAGTCTGCACTCACTCAGCAAAGAGAACTGGTTAATGGTCTGAAGAGGTAATCAAAACCAAGTGGGATGATTGTCCTGTAACTAATACATGAATGTTCAGAGACAGTAAAAATAATAATAATAAAAAAAAAATTAAAAAAAAAAACCTAATATTTGTATTGGCTTAAATCATCTTCTTGGAGGTCAGTCACAGTGAGAAAACCCACCTTCTCACTAAACCATAAAAATGATATGATTTGGAAAGTTTCTGTGGTTGGTCTTATTTTTCTCTTTGTTTCCTGTGTCTGACATACAGACTTTGCTAGTGCAGTGTTTTGAAGCGATACCTACCATAACTTGCCATCAGAAGATCTGTGCTCACATGAGGCTGATTTCTGTTCTGTTACCATTTTCTAACAGATATTTCAGGTCTGAGAGAGAACTTGGTCCTGGTGAAATGACTGCAGATTCAGCTTTTAATACAGAGAGAGAGACATGTTTGTTTTAAACTGGAATGTAAGAGAGCAGAGGGCATTTTCAATCTTCAGAGAAGCACCAGTCAGTGAGTATTCTGTGCTTATGGATTTTTTGGATTGTAGTTAAGTATACTTATATCCATCAGAGTACATTGTAACTGAGAACACTGTCATGAATTTCATGATGTATCGGATAAACCAGAGTATGGTTGGGGGCAGAAGCGGGGGAAGAAAAAAGGAGGGGGGAAAAAAAAAATTACATCCTTTACCTTTTAGGATCTATAAAAGCTGCCCACCACCAGGCAATATTGAGAGGTACAATCTGACTTTTTCCACCTAGTCCACTGCACAGGGACCATGTTCAAGAAAGAGTTTTATTAAAGGTGTTTTATGTTAAAAATCTGTAAGGTTGGAAAAAAGCAACATGAGTCTGACTACCACCTTTATTCTTTCTGATCAGACAATCTCATTACCAGCAACTCGATAGATAATTTTCTTCTGACTTTTTAAGTACTTCCTGTCAAGATACAGAAAGGAAGAGTAAGCCAGTGGTAATTTCAGTAGACCAAACCACATGGTAGTTGCAACGATAGCACAGCACATAGGGGGTTCTCCTACTTGAGTTTCTAAAGGGGAAAGAAAAAATAAACAAAACCAGTTGTCTGTGGGTCTGAAGCTATTTTTTTCCCCTCTAAATGAATGGAGATAATCATAAAACTGTGTCAGGCCTTTACAACACTCCAACTTTCTTGTATTATCTACTATTTGTTACATAGAGTTCTTGAATTTTAGTTTTCCAAGCAATTCACTAAGTACTTTCTCACCACTTGTCACTTCTGGCTTAAAAAGTGAATGAGAAGCAAAAGAAATTGTTTTCATGAATGAATAAATTAAAGTGAGGACTAAGGCAGCTTTCTGCATTATTTCTGGTGAGGAAATACAGGTGGCAGATAAATAGTTTATCTATACTTGTATTAAAACTTTGGCTGCCATATCATATCTGTGTTACCCAAAGCTTTCATGTTTGTTAGACGGGGGTTTAACAAAAAGAAGAGCTTTGTTTTTCTGAGTATGTTAAAGTTGTACAAATAATGGAGGCTTTTATCTACCTTTTAATGATTTAGTTGTGCACTGCTATTAGGTATACTTCTAAATTGTTTTTTTTCTTTAAAACCAATTTAAGTTCAGCTTAAGAAAACTGATCAAAACATAGTAAGATAATTTGATTCTGGAGCTAATGTCTCCAAATCAGTAGTGTAATCCACTCTAACATGAGTCTGATTCTCTGACTTTCTCTATTGAACAGGAATTCATCTTAAAAATAAACAGGAAAAAAAGTTTGCTTTGGAAGTAAAGCAAGGATGTTTTTTCTGAAATAGCTGGTAAAACACAATTAGACAGCAGTTAAGTTGTTTGTTCATACGATGTAGGAGATCTGTGGAAAAATAAGCAGTAAGTAATCTAAAATTAGAATAGTACATTCTCTCACAGCAGGAAATAACTGCTCTCAGTTCTTCTTGAAAATCAAAGAAGAACAAACTTTTAACAAAAAACATCAAATTTTTTCTGTAATCTTTGTAAAGTATTACGCAATGTAAAGCAATACAATGAAGTAGGAGATTTTTTAATAAATTAAAACACTGTTAGTATCTAGAGCATTAAATATGACTATTCTGCCAGAATTACTATGAATCAGAGGTAATGTCTGGTTTATTAGTGTACTGTGTACGTACCATATAATAATGTAAAACAACTTAAAACTTTCTGGCCTTAAGACCCTTATTGTGTGTCTGTGTCTGAACTCACTTTTCGTGAGAAAAGACCATCTCCAAATTTTAATTATCAGCTCGATTAAGAAAGCTCACTGAACTTACCAAGTGTTAGCTTGTTTGAGCAAAATGAAGTGATTCTGGGGTGCAAATGTTCTACACAAGATATATAACATAATTCCTCCACTGTCTGTGACATATCGGTAAGACTCAGAGTACTGTTTTGGGCACCGTAATTCAAGAGAAACACAGACTGGAGATGGTCCAGGAGGGAGTAAGGGAGTAAGAAGAATGTGCAACAGTCTGGAGGGAGCAGGCAGGAGTGTGGAATGAATTGGCATTGTTTAGTCTAGAGAGAAGACTAATGAAAGGTGAAACGACAGCCTGTAGAACTGTTACTGCAAAGCAGAAAACATAAAATATAGTTTGGAAAAGAAATAATGAAAAAAACAGGTCTGTTAATGTTTTATTAAAATTTTCTGTCTATGTTTGGTTTTCAGTTTAAATGCAAATAACCTGCCAATATTGTGTAGTGCAAGTAAGCTCTGCACATACGTTTTAACTTCAAAGTCCACTCTAAAGACATTGTAAAATCTTACTGGGATCTCTTGATGATTTTTATATTAAATAGATGTCTACAGTAGATCACGTCCACTTGAGATGGTAGGATTTTAATTCCTGAATTGAAACTGAACGTAATCTATTCCACTGCAAGTAGCAGTATTCTATTTTTATGTGGGTTTTCATTTGATTTTTCACACCAACAGGAAAATATTATAATATGATAATGGTTTAATCACACTTCCTCATTGAGATTTGTCTTTCTGAACTGAATGAGTTTTGATCATGCTATTTACACTCTGGGCCACTTTCTTATTTCCAAAACTGAGACATAGTTTTAGACTTTCAAACCATAGCTTTTCAGCTGTTCCAAATCTTTCTTTCCTTAAACAGGAAACTCTATTTTTTTTCCTTTTTGTAACTTAACTTTATTCTTATAACTTAGAATGTTTTGGAATTTAGTTTTCCGTCCTATCTTCTTGCTCCGTTCCTGTTCATTTCTACAGATTAATATAATAAATTCAATGAAAAAATCTGTTATAGCTGTAAGCAAGGCATGAGCAATCCAGGAGAGAGGTGTAGATACACATATCATTTAAAAAAATCTTATGAACTATAAATACCAGGAAAATAAAAGAGCAAAGAACATCTTAGACTCCTAAAGTTGAATCTCTGGAACTTCTTTCTTCCTATGTGGAAAGGACTTAATATATGTACTAATTACGTTTACTTTATTACCTGATCTTTAGAAGGACAGTTTATCTGTGATACTGGTCAGAGAAGATGAAGCTGGACTTTCCTGTTCAGAGTGCTCCAAGACATCACCAGAAGTGTCAGGTAGATGGTGTTCTCCCCCATCATAATTGTATTTTACCTAATGCATTATTATTACTGCACAGTACCAAATGAATGAATGATGCACAAGAATGCATCAGTACTTTGAGTTATATGTGTAAGGCTGCATCATTTGGAGTAAAGCTTAGAAAATTGCTTTTGCATTTCAGATGCATACCTAATACTATCCTGAAATGTCTGTGGTGAAAGTGTCTGAACGTTCCTCAGCTGTACCTGCAGGAGAAGAAATGCAAAAATGTTAAATCTCCCACATTGATATTTGTTGTGAAATACTGGCATACTCTTGCAATCAAACCAAATTGCTTATTTTTTTTAAATATCAGGTGGAAATTTGGAGAATTTCAATTACATAATTCTCATGTGTTTCAGAATGAATGGATTGATCTCTAAATATGCCTATGTATAGTTTACTTCTTCCAAAAAAAAACAAACTTATTTTTCGTATCTTATATACAATCTAAATCTCTGCTCTTCTATTTTGAAACTTCTTCTTGTCCTATTACAACAAACCTGCTAAAGAGAATGATAGATTGGTGGCTAGTCTTTATTTATACACAAATAGCATATGGAAAGAAAACATTTTATTGGAGAACATTTAAACTTGGCATGTTTATTTTCAGTCAGAAATCTATCATAATTTCATTTTTTCTTAATATATTTTTTTCAGACTACTACTTCAGAACTTTTTTTTGTTCCATGCTTGAAACTCACAAGAATTATTTACTTTGAACAAACAGTAATAAAGCTGCACATTTCATAAAGTTTTATGGAAGTGGAGTTATTGGATAACGAGGGAGGGAAGTCTCTGATCCTTGACAGGCACCGTTTGTCACTGGTCTCCACATGAACATCAAGCTATTGACTGCAGCTTGTTGAGAGTGACCATCCAGCTGATTCCTTACCCACAGAGTGGTCCATCCATCAAATCCATGTCTCTCCAACTTAAAGATAAGGATGCTGTGTAGGACAGTATCAAGTATTTTGCGCTAGTCCAGGTAGATGACGTAAGTTTCTCTTTGCTTGTCTGTCAATTCTGTAACCTTTTCATAGAAGGCCAAGGAATTTTCCAGGCTTGATTTACCCTTTTTGAAGCCATGTTGGCTGTCAAAAATCACCTCCTTGTATTCCATATGTCTTAACATGATTTTCAGGAGAATCTGCTCCATAATCTAGGTGGGCACAGAAATGAGCCTGTCTGGGCTACTGTTCCCTGGGTCTTCCTTTTTTCTCTTTTTAAAATGAGGGTTCTCTTTCAGCTTTTCCAGTCACAGGAAACTTCGCTGGACTGTTAGAACTTCTTGCCTTTTCTCTTCTCTAGTAATCCTTTTTCCCACTGCTTTGTGTCCTATTCCTAGTGTCCACATAGCAATTCTTAGATTATGGTCTTTGGTCTGATTCAATCTGGACACTAATATGAGGGAAACAAACAAAAAAACCAACAGTCTTATTTCTCAGATTTATGTTGGAATCTAGAGCAGACGAGACTAGTGTTTGTTCCACTATAGCAACATGCTATACTGAACAGCAGCAGTCCACTGACCTTCAGCAGTTTAACTTCAGACATGGTTTTATTATCACAGAATTGTAGAGGCTGGAAGGGACCTCTAGAGATCATCGAGTCCAACCCCCTGCCAAAGCAGGCTCCCTAGATCAGATTGCAGAGGCAGGCATCCAGGCTGGTCCTGAACATCTCCACAAGAAGAGACTCTGCAACCCCCTTTGGAGCACTGGAATAGGCTGCCCACATCCTGTGAAGAAATTCTTCTGCACGTTTGTTGAGGTTTTGTGCATTTTATCCATTTGAAGGAATCTGTGGAGTAAGTAAAGTAGACACAGAACTTCTTCCTTCAATCCATCTGTCCAGCCCTGTAAATAGAAGTCTATTGCTTAATGAAGTGACAATGTGAGTTGTGGTATTTGTAGGCATTTTTCTATGTCAAGTCAGTCCTGGTCCCTGGAGGTGGCATGGGAAAACAGAAATGTCAAATCATATATACCCCAATTCTGGATGACCCCAAGGGTCATTGTGAAACACAAAAGGAAGCTGTTCTTTTGTATCCTCTCCTAGTTTCCAAATATAGGTGTATCTGGATAACAAGAGGAAGATATTCTCCTTCTGGGGCCATGATTAGAAGAGAATGCCAAGCCATATCTCAGATTATATCAGAAGTGAACAAGTGGTGGAGCCATCATATGTATCTAACTCTGTGTTTGAGCCCATTTTGCTCTCCAAAATGGTATGATAATATCACATGCTCATTAAATACAGAGAACAAAACAAACAAAATCGCAGCAAAGTCCTTTACCAAGACAAGCTATTTGAGAGTCTAAATTAACTTAATAAAGCACTACTCATTTTCATTTCTTTAATTTTCTCCTTTTTCTTATTTACACTGTCTGCTAGCTTTCACATAGGTGTAAACATGATAAAGGTCTTCAATGATTCATGTTATACAACAACTGTAAATTTTCATTAATGCTGAGAATTCAAACTGAATCACTTTTCAGAAGGCATGCATTCTTGATTTTAAAAAATGCTAAAAAATAGGTAAATAATACCATTAATTTTAATAGAGTGTTCCTGTGTTCTTCACCTTCATCCAACAACAACAAAAAGTCCATGTCTAGTTTTGTTTCATTTAGTTCCAATACTTACCTACTGGAATTTTGTCACTTGTCTCCTGGACTGAAGAGTCCATTACCAACTCTTCTTGCCATTAGTAAGGATTTTAAAAGTGTGTCCTGGATAAGGTAAATAAGCTGAGTTTCCGAAACTTTGCTCTTTACAGGTTTCTTTTTTTTCCCAGTACTTGAATGTTTTTCTTCACAATTCTCTGAACTTTTTCCAGGTTGCAACATCAATCCTCTGCTGTGTGCCATTAGCTTGGATGTAGCAGTAGTCGTTCTAGTGCCAGGTACAGAAGTAGGACTGAAATTCTCTTGCTTGTACACACATCCAATGATTGTATTAGGCTTTTCTGATGATTGGTAACACACGATATCTACCTTGATATGATGATTGTGTTTTTCTGCAAGACAAGCCTCTGTGTTATCTTCTGTAACTATAGCTTTTTCTTTGACTTCTATGTAGTTTTCATGTTGCCACTCTCCTCATGTGCTCACTTCCACATCATCCAGTAGTAGTGACCTGCCCTTCATTGTCCCTGCCTTTTTTTTGATATTTATGCAGGTTTTATCTGTGATAAATTTACAGTCAGGAGAAATTGATTTTTTATTTTCTAGATTAATGATTAAAATGCTTCACTAAAAAAAGCACAGTACAGAAACATGGCTTTTACAGAATCAAATTAGAAATACAACTATTTGGTGCTGATTTTCCTATTTTGAAGTATTTGGGGACATTTTTTTAATAGGCTATTATCGTCTTTTAGATCCTTTAGTCAAAATATTGGCAAAAAAAAAAAAGGTTAGAAACATAACACTAGTATGTTACATTAGTATGAATACCTCTATAATCATAAACAGTAATCCTATTGAAGACTTTGCTGGACAAGTTATATTTTCAGTGCACACACTAGCATTGATGTGATCTCCTTTTAAACTCTCAGTGTAGTTAATCTTAAGTCCTTGATACACCCTACAAATATCAATATCAGGCTTGAAGTTTTGTGTTTACTTTTGCCAATTCATTTACTCTTTCAAAATACTATCACAATATTAGCTTTCAGTTAATCCTCTCCTTTTTTAAGTGCCTTGAATGATAACAATGACTCTTATATGGTTCATCGTCGGTAACTGCCATTTGATGACTGAAAAGCTAGAGCATACCTCTATTCATCTTCTGTAAGATGGATGTAATACTTGCCTAATTATAGGATTCACTTGAAAGAGTGGCTAAGTTATCTGAGACCTTTCCCCAGTTTTAGGGGCTCTGCTGACCTCTGGGACCAGATGGATCACTGAGATGGAGTTTGTCAGCTTGGTTTCAAGCATCAGCACTTTCAAACACTTCGTGCTGTTTGGGAACCGCACCCAAACACTTCCACCAGGATGAATTTTGTAAAAGCAGATTTTTAAAAGTAACGGCATGAAAGTAATAGACTTGACATCTTGTGGATGTGTCAAGTAGGTGATACATTAAAAAAATGGTAGAACAGTAGAACTTTTTGTCTAAAAACTGTAGATTCTTTAACAGAAGGCAGAATCAAAGGAGGTCAGGACCTCCAGAAATCTTTCCGTTGCATCATCCTCCAGTGTGGGACAGTTAACAACATTCCAGGCAAGGATTCCAGCTCTTCACCACCTTTTTAGGTAGAAAGCTTTTGTAGCTTTTTCTTGCTGTAATTTAAGCCCCAATACTTGTCATAGTAGGTAGTGTAAACAACAACAAAAAGTCTTTCCTCTCCTTTTGCAGGAGCATTATATTTGTGGGGAGTAGCGTGTCCCTTTTCCAGCCTACTTGAAGCCAAACAATCCAATATCTTTCATCTTTTATAAGAAGCATATTCTAAATCTCTGCTCATTGTCATTACTCTCTGGAATTCTCAGCTAGTCAATATTCTTCTTTGACTGTAGTGCCTAGATGAGACGAACTATTTCAGTTGAGGCCCTACCATTGCTGAGTACAGCAGGAAGCTTATTTAACACAGCCTGTAGGCTCTACTCCTGCTTAGAAATCCTAATGTGTTTTTTTTTTTTTCACAGTAGCATGATAGTGTTGACTCATGCTTAGCTTGTGATTCAGTCTATCATCCCATGGACTCTTAAGAAGAAAAGTCACTATCCAGTTGTTTGCTATCCTGTATCTGTGCAGCTGATTTTTCCTGGTTAAATGAAGCATCTCTCCCTCCTGAACAGTGATTGGGTGGGGATGGGAGCCATCTTCACCCTTCCTGTAAAATCTTTGCCAACACTTTTTGTGTTTCTTATTGCAAAACCCACAGCATACTCAAGGACTAGCTATTCTTCAGATAAGTCTTTTATTTTTTTAGAAGGAAAGGGAGTAGGGTGTTCAATGAGTACCAGCTCTATTAGCAAATAACCACTATGCAGACAAGAAGATAGAAGAATCTCCTCAATTTGTGTGGTAAACTCTATAAATTCTGACTTGTTTGACCAGGGATTAAGCCCAAATGTGAAGCAAACAGTGTTAAGAAGAAAAAGGCAAAAGCTGACATTGATTAAACCTTGGCAAAGTTCCATGATGTCAAGCAGACTATTAAAATTTTAGCCAGGAAAATATATTTCCAGCATATATAGGTTTTCTCTCTGCTCTCTTTTTCTAGTATTTTATATTTATACGTTTATAAAGTTCTTAGCTCACATTTAATAACCAAAAGTAAATAAACAGATCCTCAGCATTTTATTTTGGGACCAAAACTTGTGCTGAACACTCTTGAGAGAGTATTGTAGAAATAAAAATATGCATAAATAGAAGTATCAAGTTTGATTCTAAGTACTTTTTTTTGTAACTGATTATTTATTGCTAGATCTAAGAAGTATTCAGCTGTATCAGTAACTATGATATAAGATGCTAGATTGATTAAATTTAGCATGTTTGCTTCAAACCTCCCCAAAGTCCCAAGATTGCTCAAATTTCCCTTCTAAAACTGCTAAGTTTTTGGAATCAATATTCAGTTAGTCTCTGTTTAAATTAGTAAAACGGAAACAGATTTGTTGATTGGAAAAACACATTTTGGGCACTGCTCTGCTGTAGATATTTTTTATTAATCTTATTTCCTCTAATGTCCCAATATAATTTTGAAGCACCTATTTTTACAGTTTGCATAATCCTGCATTGCTCAAAATATCACAAACAGTTATCAGTTAAGGTTGTGTTGCAGACTTCTGTGTAGCATTAACTCATATGTTAATATAACTGTTATTATGGTCCTCGTCAGAAGCGTCAGAAAATACGAGCACAGGAGAAAATCTTGATCAGTACAAAGGATTTTATTCTAAAATGTCACAAAATTAGGTGCTGTCCTTTAGCTCTGAACTCCTAATGTTAATCTCACAAGGATAAAATTTGTTAACAGATTTCCAGAAGAGTATGCCAGAAGGGTATGACTTACATCAAAATGAGAAGATACAGATACATCCTAAAAGAATGTTTGCAGCAGAGTTTACCAACAGTAACCAGCAGTTGAGCTTCACAGTCCATGCATAGACAAGTTGTTGTATTCTTATTCTTCTAAACGTATACTGAAGGTAAGACTGACTTAGTTTTTTTCTCCAGTGAAATTCTGAGATTCACAGATAAATCCACTGATGGACAAATTCTGAAAAAAAAATTATAAATCTGAAAAATGGCTAATTCCTTCATTCATTGACTTTCTCTAGTTTGCATTTGACAAAGTGTTTTCAAAGAAACAACCCTTTGCTAATATTGCTGTTTAAGCTTTGGCTCTAGTCACATAGAAAACAGGCAGGATGTAGTTCCTCTATTTCTAAATAAGTATGAGAAGACTATGAGTTACTCATTAATGAAGTCTTTAATTGAGCTACCAAAATTTAGATGCATCACAAAAATAACTGTTTATGAGCAACCAAGTTGTGTGGTTTCTGCCACATGCACATGTTGTGTTGAATTATTCCTGCAACTGTTTCACCCATTCAGCCTTATTCTCCTCAGTCTCACCTCATAATAATAAGCTTTGAACGATACCTTGAAATGCAGTCTCATGGCACTTTTGATAACAAGAGCCTCATTAAACTGCCATACATAACTCTCTTCCCTCTTTCTCCCCTTGTGTTTAAAACCAGGTTCTTTACCCCTCCTCAACTGAAGATTTGTTTCAACAGTACATAATGTGTGCGTGAATGTAGGTTTTGGTGTTTCATAGAGGAAGTGCTTTGGAAACAGGTGCCGACAGAGCCTGGCATGGAAGCAGTGCAGCTTACTGCTAGGATCTCTTTCCAGAGTTTTTCTGTAATAATCCAATGAGGTAATCATCTGATCCCTCAATAGACAACATGGCCAGGGAAGGCAGGAAGTCAAGGCTAACTTTAAGAGCTTAATCTTCCAAATGAGAACCCAAAAGTATCTTTTCAGCTCTTTCTGAGTACTAAGCCATTCTCCTACAGCCACTACTGTTTCAAAATACACTTTATAGATCTTGCTTCTGGGTAGAGAAATTTCTGGAAAAGAAATTGCTGTCTTAGCCTACAGAAACTCTGATGACTTGTTTATGGCACTTTTGGAAAGAAGTTTTGATAAACCACATCTTTTCCAACTGCTCACATTCTTCAGTTTCTCATTTCTTGTTCTCCTTGACATAAATGCATGTAAGGTGTCTGCACTCAGTCAGCTCTGGATCTTATGCATGCAAAATAGTAAGCTTTCTTACAGATTTATTTGCTGGCAAACTGCTCCCTGCTGCAGCTCATTGCTCTGCTTCTCTGGTTTTTATAGTATGACATAGGTACTGCTCTGTAGCTTTTTTTATGTAGTACTGCAGTTAACAAATCATCCACTAGAAAATGGCCATAAAACACAGTGTGACCAAAAAGTGTGACTGTTATATGTAACTAAAGCACACACGAAGCCAAACAATGATCTCCCAAAAAATTACTATGCTGGGAATTACCAGAAAGCCCCACCTAACTTTTAAATGAGGAGACACCTAGTATAGATTAACCTGTATTTGCTTTTCAGTGTTACCAGTAGGCCTGTTCCCATACGTATCAGTTTTTTGCTGCAAGTCATGTGTATAACTCTGCACTCAACAAATGTTTTCTTTCATTTCTCTTATCCCCTCATTAAAAAATAGGTAGAGATTTAGTTTTTCCCTCCTAATGAGCCAGCAGAAACAAAATTAATCTGGTACAGAAAAACTACAGCAGTCTGAATAGGGAAAAAATGCTTGGAAAAAGCATATTTTGAAAAAAAAGCTTTCCAGATAATTAACTGTAAACCTTTCATGTCTGCTACAGTGTTTGACCTTCTGCTCTCCACCTCCCCTGCTCAAGTGCTTCCTGCCCTGTACTGTAACATGGTAGCTGTACCTCTGCAGCCTGTGTGGCTCCAGGCAGCGCTCAGTGCATGCTCTAGTTCTACTGGAACTGCTTCCTTTTATAGAGTTATGAATCAGGCTCGTCAAAACAGCCTACGCTTTTCCACTAGTAAAATTGAAGCCACTCACACATGTTACAGTTGGATAATTTCCAGAAAGAAAACATAAGCTGGAGGTTTAGTATAGGAGCTGAGTTCAAGCCCTGCAGCCACACTCTTCCATTGTCTCTCTGGGCCTTCTCTATAAGCGATGTAGCTTCTGGCTGCACCACATTCATTTTCTGTGCTGGGTCTGGGTGCTTACGAGGGTGTGCAGTATGGAATATGTAGCTCTGGCTCATCAGGCATAAGGGTAGCCCTAGCAAGGTCTCCCCAACTCCAGATAAATGCTTTATCTGTTGAGTTATACAGGATGCTCTGTGAAGCACATGATGCATAATCATGCTCAACAGTAGTTTAATGGACCAGCTGTCTTGGATGACAGAGCCAAAGGATACCTTCCTTTAGGGTCCTAGCATCATCTTCCAGAGCCAGCTATGGCAGCAGCAGCAGTTCCTCATGTCACCCCTGTTTCTTGTAACATGCTCCCTCTGGACCAGCCAGCCCCTTTCTAGAGATTGCTAGCTCCCAGCATTGGAATCCCTATGTGAGGCATCCTCCTTCTTGGCAAAATCAGCTGGGTAAGCTGAGCTACAAAGTAAACCTCCTACATTACCCTGAAGCTAAAACAGTTCCCCTAAATGATCAGTGCTAAAACATACAGCTGTTCTTATTCAAGAAGAGGTTTGACACTTTTTCTATCTCAACCAAATTCACTGGAAGGGAGAGAGCAGTAAAATGACAGTAATGACCTCAGTTATATCCTATCTAAACTCCTGTTCCATATCTGCCAGAGACACTGAGACATAGCCAAATTTTGTGGCTCTAACATCAGTTGAATTACAGTAACAGAACAACTGTGAATTCTCATACAAGTTTGTTACATGGCAACTGAGGGTATGTTATTTATAGTTTTCAGCAATCTTGGAATCCGTACCCAGGTTCTGCACAGAAGGCCTGATTCCTTTCCAAAAAATTAAAAAAAAAAAAATGGGAACAGAAGTCAGTGAGCATGAGGATGGCTGGGAAGAGCTGGGGGTTAAACCAAATACAGCTGCCTGCTAGGAAATGGAGTATTCCTCTTGAGGTCTCTCTTGACAGTTTTGACAGGTTTATAAGCAGGCCAATATAGTTTGGAATAGCAAAATTATCTTCCTAACCCCTGTAGTGATTGGCTTACCCAGACTGTCTAGACAGCACAAATATGTCTGCGCTAAGTCAGTGATCCTCCCCTCACCTGTAGCACAACAGCTGTTTTTCCTATAGATGACTATTTTATTTTGTTGATGACTAATGTATAAAGCTGCTTCCTCAGTCTCTCAGCATTCAAATACACCATTCATATCACTATCTGACTTTTAATTTGCAACCACAGATGCAGCTTTTTAGGGAAAGGAAGGTCAGACAGAGACGGTATCCATCACTGGATATTAGGTTTTCAGTTTCTTAGAGCAAAGGCCAAGTCTCCTTGTGAAGTAGTGCCAGCACTAAGAACAGAATTTCTGTACTTACCATGTCTTCCTTTCAGCATTCTTGTATGCTTTTTTTTTTTTTTTTTTTTTTTTTTTTGCTTCCATTGACAGACATCATTTTATTCAGGAAAAGGCTGTATCCACAAGTGTGTGCATGCATGTTATTTCTCATAACTTCTCTTTTTGAGCTAATGGGTGTAATAATTGCTTGAGTGATGTCGCACTGAGGCTCAGGCTTTCCATTCAGTCACTGGCAGGCTTGTAAAGAACACATGGCTGCAGCTGCTTTGGGTGGAAGCAGTGATACAACTCCTCAACGCTTCTCTCCACTCCGTCCCTTCTCCTCATACTCTGGTTGGCTGACCTAAAGATTTCTCTGCAAATCCATCCGACAGACTGTAAAGTCTTGGCTCTGTTCTTGAGAACTGGAAGTGAGCTGCAGGTCTATCAAGGAGCTCAATCAATGGCAATAAACCTGGCTCTTACTGTGGAATTAACAGCTTTCTCACCTTTCTGACATAAATGGAGTTGAGCAGAAGGCCCAACTAAGAAACTTACCATGCTGTTAAACGCAGAAAGGGAAATCAAGCTCTTGCAGCATTTGCAGAAATAAACACTGCTGGCCAAGCCCACCCTAAAACAAATCATGAGCAGCCTCATAAAGGTCCTTTGCAGCCTCTTCCGGACATGATGTAAGCGTTGAGTGGCCAACGCAGCCCCTGCTGGCTCCCCTCCTGCCTGCTCTGGAAACTGCACACACCCACAGGGTACACTGCCTGCCTCCTCCTGAGGGTCTGCCCTGCTGCACTGCCCTTCAGGTTCCAGAGTCAGTACTTGCTATGGCTTCTTCAGACCTGTCCAGATTACGCTGCTGCTGAACAGCTGTGTGTCATAGGAATGCTACAGTCAAATGCAAAATGTGGAAAATACGAGACAGGGACAGACACAAATGACTGTAGAGGGGAACCTTAAGGACACTGGCCACCTCCATTCGAATTATATTCATGTTTCTCTAAACTAGAGCCAAATTGTTAATTGTCATAGAACCCACCCACCTTCACATACTATGAACTATATACAGACAAGAAGGAAATTGCTATGAAACTAGTGCTCTTAAGGAACAAAAAAAAAAAGCATCAGTGAAAAAAGCTGTGCACAGCAACCACTGAGAAGCATCTTAGAAAAAGCCAAAGTGATTCAGCACATTTCTATAAGTAGAACTTGTTTATTTTTTGCTAATCTAAAGTTTGGTAAGGTTTGGACTTAATGATCCTTCTGGGTCCCTTCCAACCCAGGATATTCTGTGATTCAGAACTATATGAAAAGAATGAAATACCTTTATACATAGCAGAAGTGTCCAGATGTATTTCTCGTACAGTGATGCTTGGAGGATGAGTGTATGGCATTAGATGTTTAGTGCATTGAAATTCATCTTACACTACAACCTATTTCTCAGTCACCCTTCAGAAACCCCTTGTGAGTTTTCCAAAGAAATCTTCTCTACCTTCTTCACTCTATAGCACATATATTACAAAGCACTGTTCTAAAAATGGTTTATCTCCTGATTAAGTCTTTTGGTTTTATTCCCATAGTTTCTATAGGGGCTTTCTTAACAGGGGAAAACAGCAGTGCAACTTGATGATGAAGGTTATTTTCTGTCCTATTATTTCACTTGACTTTCCAAATTTACCATACATAACTCCCTCCCCCCACCCCCTCCCCCCAAAAAAAACACAACAAATCAATTTGAAGAGGAGGAGGATACAGTCTGTCACTTAGTGTGGTTTTTGTTTTTGTTTTTTATCATGAAGCTACCACCACTTGTAAACAGCAGGCAAAAACAGTAAGCCCATCTAAATTCACAAGAATTGCTGCCTGCAATACTTGAAAGAGAAGATCTCCTTTCATTCATTAGTTTTATCCACACAAACACAGTAATTTTAAAATCCGAACAGTTTGGAAAGCACCTGTTGATCCTCATTGCACCAAGGCCCAAGCTGAGGTTACCTTTGCTTTGCAGCAGCAAATGATAATTTGCGCTCTATAAAACATTGTATGCATTTTGTAGGTGTGTGTATGGCTGTAGGGTGTCAGCTGTGACATGAAAAGTCTGAAATTGACAGCTGAATCTCTAGTCTTAACAGGCACAGAAAAAGATTTAATTTCTGGCCACTTGAAATTGAGGTGCATTAGTGAGACCTCTGTCCTTTCCTTTTTGTTTTGACCAAAGCCCAGAGATGGTTGTTTTCTGAACTACTATCATGGTGTCCTCCAGCTGCCCTGATGAGTATTCAGAGTACTTGCAGCCCCCACAGTATGCACTTTTGCATAACCCTTGCTCAGGTATTTTCAGAAGAAAACTGTCCTGTTCACAGAGCAGTCTCTATGCTATTGGAGCGATACATTTCATTAAAGTACCATTTTGTGCAGCAAAACTTCTGATTCTAGCTACTTTTGTGTTCCCCTTTCAATATCACTAGTAATAGCTGTGGTTATTAACACTTGGGCTTTCCAAGTGACTTGGTGAAGTTAAGGAAAACAGACCTTAATATTTTTTCCCCCAGTGTTATTTCTGTATAATTCCACATGGCCAATTGTGTTGAATCACAGCTCCCCCAGTACTCTATTTTACACAATACTCACTTAAAAATTAAAAACCAAACAGAAAAAAAAACCAACTTAAAGGACTCAAAAGGAAGGGCAGATTCAGTCCTTGTTCCACACCCTTTCAATGCCCTTTCAATTAAACTGGCTTAACATTTGAAGAATTTGGAGATAGAATGTTTGACCTTGCAAGGAGCCAAGGTCCCAACCTAACAAGTTACTTCTACAGAGTATGTAGATTTGGAGCCCAAGAACCAAGCACTTCCCAGGCTTTATCTGGTAGTCTGCGGCAAAAACAAAGTATCCTCAGCTTGCTTTCTTTCCTCTGATGCAGATTTTGGGTATTAAAGAACAAGAATCCATATAATAATTGATAAATGAATACACTTTTACAAACACAACCACTATCTCTGCCTTCTCTGTTTACGCTGGTGTTAGATAGGAGAGTGCTGCAGAATTTATTTATGGCAAGCATGCAGTGGTATCCTTCATTGCAAAAATTATGTACCTGTCTCTAATCAGTGCGTAGTAGCTCAGACAAATATTAGCTCTTCAAACAGCAGCTCACTGGAAGCAGCTGTGGTTATCTCAATTGCTTATGTCAGTCATCAGAGCAAAGTTTTTGTGTTTGCTTCTTTTTTAATTGCTGTTCCCTACAGTTCAAAGAATAGTTCCATTCAGAGCTTCTTATCACACCAAGGCAACTCTACCAACACATTAACCAATTTATTTGGGCAACTAATTCCCAGCTTATTACTTTTAAAACTCTTTGAAAATTGTCTTTGATAATTAATCGTACTTGCTTTAACACCTGATAGAAGGGTATGCCTTGTTACTATTACCCAATGATAGAGCTTTACCAGGCTCCTGAGATTAGGCTCTGGGTTCAGCTGGCCAGTTTAAACAGGTTTATAATGATGCTCTTCACTTGCAACTGACCTTCTTCCTATGTTTTTTTTTTTTTTCCTAGATCTCTGACTCAGCCCACTAGACAGCACACAATCTAACATCAATGAAAGCTGGAAGGACCAACCCTTAACCCTTAGCCACTACATTACAAACTGAAGTCAGCTGCCAGACATGAAATTGCCCCAGCCAAGAATCTGTAACGCTTTTCTCTTCACGTACCAAGCATCACACAAGACAGGAAGACAAACACAGAGGAGGCAATGAAGCAAAAATATTAGCTAAGCTCTTAGGCTGGGCAAGAGCCTGAACATGGTAAGACTCCCTCTTGCTTCCTCACTGCAAGATTCCCACAGCTGTTTGACATCTTTGTACAGTGCTCCTGCCAAACAGGTGTCCTTGCATCCCTGAGGGCTTCTAACAAATGACTATTTGCATTCAGTTTCTGAAATGGAAACTGTTTCCATTATGAGTAAAATGGCACTCTATCCAAGTATCAGATTCTGGGATCCCAAAGCTTGTGTGTTTTCATAACCTTATTCTTGACATAGCCTGCCCACTTCTAGTGAGTTGGTTAGGTCAATGATTTCTTTCTACCTGCCCTCTTTCCCCCATGTTTTGCAAGCTGGCAAATAATACCTTCAGTGATGCAGGTGCCCCTTACAGGGAGTACAGTAGCTTTTAGGTTTATAGGCTTGAACCCAGGTATGCTTAAAGATTTAAATTCAGAAGAGCCACTACAAAAAAACTCCTGCATAAGGAAGGGATGTGTGCATGTGCATAATTCAAACACTGTCAACACTTCTTCCTTCAATCCAGCAACTCCTACATTAATCATCCTGCAAATCAATACGGTACTGAATAGAACTATTATAATGCAATAGTTTATATAAAACAAATAAATATAACAATTTGACCATCCTAAGCTGAGGCTTCTGAAGATTAACTGCACACTGCAACAGATTTTTAGATAACCTGGTATTCTGATTGTGCATAATCAGAACATTTACAGCTTTCTGATACATTCCTCAAATATGAAAAAGCCAACTTGCACTGCACTTCTGACTGAACCTCCTGTCAAAAGAGATTTTCTAATTCATTTTCAGGAAGCTTGTGCATTAAATGTATCAGCATGTCACTACCTGACAGTTTTGACATTTTCTAGAGTCGCTGACATACCTCTGTGAGGTACAGCACAAGCACCCACGCTTGAGGCAAGGCTCACTGAAATCCTTCAGCAAAAGAGCCACGCAGGTGCCGATAGGTGAAGGATGTGACTGTCTTACCTACATAAGCCAGACAGCAGAATTCAATAGAAAGAACAGATTCCTGAACACCAACCCGTATTCTAGCACTGATGCAACCCTGCCACTCAGGTACGTCACAAGTTGTTTGTAGATATGAGTCTGCACCTGTGTGAGCAGACTTCAGTTCTGTTATCCCATTATAAAATTGAATGAGTGGCTGTGCAAGCAACACTTCAGAGGCCTTGAGCCCAGAATCCAGAATCATTAGAGAACCTTTTCCCAGAAAGTCTTCCCCCAAATTAAAACTGACATTCAACCTAGTACTTAAAAGCTTCTTTATTTTATTCTTAAGCAACACCTTAAAAAGCAGTTACATCACAAGATCGGTATTGCAAAAAGAAGTGGAGGTGCAGGTCCAAAAAAACAAAAACAAAACAAAACAAAAAAACCAACAAAGCAAAAACAACCCATAGTGCCTTCCAAGTATAAAAATATACACCTAAGTTATTATCCATGGAAAAGTGTACCACCATCTCTGCCTTGAGCTGGTCCTGCCAGCTTTTGGGTCATAACTCCCCAGTACAGAGCTCAAGAGCTCACATTAGAGGGAGCATCTCCGAGTTTCATGTCACAGGCATGATTCATAGAACAGTGGCTTAGCCGCAGCACATAGACCCCAGCATTAGGTTTTATGGTGGCATTCCATAGTTTTCCCTAGGGTGAGTGAGCAGCATCCAAACATCTCCTGGGAAGCATACGTCATGTACACAAAGCCATCTTCATCTTTGTAGTCCCTGTACACCTCTGCCATGGTCAAAGACATACTGGCTAGGCTTTTGTTGTTCACCAGCAGGTAGAAAGCTTGCGTAGCAGTCAGAGCCATCCTGCTTCTGATTGAAGAGGGAAAAGGAAATAAAGGACCAAGCATTAGCAAATTTAAGAAGGTTTCAACCTTACTCTATAAAATACATTCAGCAGAACAGTTGCAGCATTTCTTGTAATAGTTTATGCATGAAGTCATTGCTTAGTTTAACATCTCCATCAGAAAGTTAACTGTACTCAGAAACAGGAGGCTTGCTCCAGGAAAAGGCTTAACTTGCAGGACCATAGCTGCTACTGAGCCTGAGCTTGGGGTTGCCCATTCCTAAGAAGTGCTGAGTACAGCTATAATAGGGAATTTCAGCACAGTTTGTTACACTTATAGTCTGCCTCAGTAGAGCCTCATTCAGAGACTTACACATGAAGACTGGCTTGCAAGAGACAAAAGTGTCTTTTATGCAAGTTAATAACTAGAAAGATGGCTTCCACACACTTTCTGTCATCTGAAAGCCTTACAATTCTCAGCACTCCGGCACAGAATGCCACCCTGCCACCCTTTTGGGAGACCTCTTTGCCAGCGTATTTGTAAAGAACACCTGGAACGGAGCTGCCACGAGCCTGGGTAAGCTGGAGGTGCAACAGGAGCAGGGCAGCAGCAGCCAGAAGCAGAGCACAGCCCAGAACGGGAGCGGAGCAACAGCCTCGCGCCGCTCTCGTCCACCAGCGAAGGGGAAGAGGGACCGCGGGAGCCTCGAGCCCCTCCCCTCCGGCTCTCCCGTCCCAGCGCGCGCAGCCCCGTGCCCGGCGCGCACGGCCCCTACCTGATGATGGTGATGAGCTGCGTCATGGTCAGCTCCTCGGGGACGAGAAACTTGGTTTTGTCCAACAGGGGAAGGTATTTCTCCTTCTGGTATCTTTCAACGATTACCTGTTTAAATTAGAGTCACTCAGAAGCCCCAGCGACGTCCTGTTCCCCTCCTTCCAAAAATACTCGAAGCAGAAGCCGGGAGCCTCCGCCCGCAAAGCAGCGAATTACCGGGATCTTTGTGGGGAACTTGGCCCTGATTCCGGCCACCTCCTCCCGCCGGGTGGCTGCGCGGGAGAGAGCACAAGCGTTACGCGCGCGCCGCCCGCCGCCCCTGTTCCGCCGCCGCCGCACCGCCCCATACCCAGACTCTTGCGCAGCTTGAAGGGCCGCACCGCCTGCACCCCGGGACCCGCCTGCATCCCGCCGCCTAAGGCCACCGCTGCCCCGTGTCTCTTATGGCCCGGCCCGGCGCCGCCCCGCGGAATGGAGGTGCGGCCGCTGCCGGCCCCGGCCCTCCCGTCGTGGCCCGCCCCTCGCGGCGTGCGGCCCGCGCTGAGGAGCGGTGCGCGGCGGGCGAGCTGCCCGCTTCGCCCTCGGCAGCTGCCTTGAAAGTATCAGTTTAGTATCCGTCCCAGCGGTGCGCAACCTGCCGGCTTGCCTGGGCCGCGCCGAGTGAAGAGGAATTGCCTCGGGCTGTGCATACGTACTTTGTACCAAAAAGAATGCCTACTACTTATTTCTACAGAAACTGCAGCATATTGGAGGAGCATACTATTTCCTAGGGCATGTTCTCAGCTATGAAACACCATTTTTCAACAGTCACACCACTAGCTGCATTTTCACCAGTGGTGAACAAGAGCCTGCGTGCTGTGCTTGTAATCTGCCCCAGTGGAGGTGACCGCTGTCACTGCTGCTGAAGTGCACCTCCCTGTGCTCACATCCGCTCTTCAATCTCCATCAGCATTCAGCAAGCATCAATGAATGTCAGTGGCTGCCATTTCCCACATATTGGAAGAGTTCAGTTTCACACCTTTGCTTCATATACACTTCCACCTTAGACACCATTGTGTCAAACTGCCCCTCTGCTGACATCTGTCACACAGCAACAGCATGTAACTGAATACTGGTGGGAAGGGTTCAACCTCTACTGCCATACCACCAGTGTCTGCCTCTGACATCGTGGGACACCATCACAGAATATGAAGCACTACTTCCAGGGCAGCCCTCATAAAATATGTAATATGGTTCATACATGATAGTAATACAACTTTTTTAATCTTTAATATTTTTTATTGAAACAAGACAAAATGAAAAAAGAGAGCAACACCACCATAACACTGGTGAGATACGTGACCTTGCTTGTGAGAAACTAACTCATTGGTGTCTGGTTCACTGGCAGTGGCTGCAGCTCTTAGGAGCTCTGAAGGCATTTGCAACATTTTTGATGAAATTTACTCTTCCTGTGCTTCATCCTTGAAGAAATTGTTCACAGATGTATGTACTGCCTGACAGCGATTACAGGAATAAGGCGTGACTGTGAAGCAAGGGATGTTTCTCTATGGTAAGAGGGGGTTTATAAAATCTGGTGAAGAAATATGATCACCCTGTTGAGTTGAATGTCTGATGGCAGCTCTCTACATTCCATTTGAAAATTTGCAGATAATGTATTTATATTGTCTAAAATGGAGTTGCAAGTATACCGAAACATTGATCTTATCTTTTTTTTTTCAATCTCAAAACATATTCTCACATTCCTTTAGCAAAACAGAAAGCATGGCTGCATATTTTTTCTGTTCGCAGAACAGAAAGCCAATGTATGAAAATGCATGAAATTATTTGCATAACTTGAGTTATCACTGCACTGTACCCTCCCCATGCCCTGGTTTCAGCCCAGACAGTGCTAATTGTACATCAGTGTTTGCTTGTTGCTGAGTGATGGGTGCACACCCAGGGCCAGACTGGGCTGCTCAGTGGGGAAGAGCTGCTGCCATGATGGCGCAGGGTGGGCTCAGGATGGTCTGGGTTGGTCATGTGGCCCATGTGCCACAGGTTGGACATGCCTGACCTATTCCATCTGCCATGCCAAAGGCAACTGGGAGCTGCTGAAATTTGTGAGTGAAGGTCTGCAAGTGTTGGTCTCGGCTGCTTTTCTAAGACAAAACCAATAATTGTCACTTTGCGTACTCTTACTGTCAGTCTTGCAATGTGTTCTGCAAGACTCAGTTGTCTGTTCCTAGTTTTCCAATTGAAGGAGAATCTCAGCTCTCATTTAAAAATAGAATTATGTTTGTAGGCTCAAGGACCCTCAAGGCCTTTTAACAAAGTGTTGTGTAACACTGGACATGCCTTCAAGAACCAGCAACCAGCAGGTCATTATGAGTAGGAGCTTCTTTACTTAAATGTGTGTGCAGTCGTCCTGATTTCCAGCCACTTTCCAGAGTGTACCATCTAGTGCTGAGGTCAGGAGCACTGCTGAGCCGTCCATTCCTCCCCTGGAAGTGCAGGTGTCCATCACAGCACAGCTCCCCAGATGGCACTACAAACTGAAGTGTGCAGAGAGGACAAGGTGCGTTGCTCAGAGGAGCTGCTAAGCTTGGGACTTGGGAGGGGAGCTGAGGCAGGCCTTGGTGCTGCCAACACAGCTCCCTGAGGGGACCCTCCCCAGGGTAGACCTCCCCACCTGAGCAGAAGAGCTCCAGGGCTCCTAGTAGAGCTGCATGTGGAGCACACAGGCTTGGTTCCACACAACCACCAAGCACCTTGTTTCCAGAGGGATGATTTCCTTTACAAACACAGCTGTTTGACAGAAAACTGAGCGAGAGGGGGAGCTGGAGAAAAGAAATTCCAGTGAGATTCTCAGTTATGGCTCTAATTTCTACTTCAGTTTAAAGTGAGTGTAGTTAGCAGGTGCCTTGTGTTACATCATCTGGAGGCAGAGAGCATGGGAGGTCATCTGTGTGTCTGCATAGCACCTGTGCTCACACTAGCATCTAATTATCCAAATTCAGACTTGAATGTGGGATGTGTTCCTTCTTCTCTCCTTTCCCTTGGAAGTTTTTCTTTCTTGCATGTAACTAGTGAAGCAATTCCGTGCAGTGAATGGAGTTCTCAGAATGCCATACTGAAGCAGAAATAGAAGGATGAAAGGTAACTGTTATTTTTTTTATTTATTTATTTATTTTTTTAACCTGCTGAAATGCCTGAACACTGCACTGATAGGAGTCCTGTAAGTCTATGGACTTTAAAGAAAAAGGTTGGCCTGTATTATTGAACCCTATGTCACTGCCAAATTTATAGCTTTTTCTAGGTTGTAGCTGTACAATTGAATGTTGATCTGTCTGTTGTCTCTAATAAAGCGATCCCAGCCTCATTTACCTACACGTTTATGGAGTCTGGCTCAGAAGAAGTTAGCTTAAAGGCTGCAAAGAAGGAGCTTATTTTTTTGCCTTGTTCCATTCCACCCAAAGGTGTTAAAAAATCTGTCTCAAAGTATCAAGGTGCTTCAGGCAGGTAATTGTTTTTCCTGGGTAAGAGGGTGCAGGGTGTCAGAAAAGTGAGGATTTTGCAGAGTTTTGGTTTCAGTGGTAACCAGGGAGCTCCCATGAAAGACAGAACCGCAGTAGCCTGAAGTAAGCTAGTAGAAGCTTTCCAGGATAGAACAAAACTTGGTTTGTCTTAGAAGTGTTGCTGAGCTCTGAAGTGATACTGCTGGAGGGGAGCAATGAGGCAGTTAGTGACTGAGTAAATGCCTGCAGGCTTTGCCTCCTGACCAAGTGAGGGGAGCTTCTGCCATTTCACTGATTACATTGGCTCTTGAACTTTTTCATCCTGGTGTTTTGGTATATATTGTTGTTTTTCAGAGATGCAGGATGAGGGATGGGCTCTAATGTAAATCTTTTCTCTTAGACTGTGCAGTTCTATTCATGCTGGTGTTGCTCTGACAACCATTGAGATTTTATGTGTGATTGCACTAAAAATTTTAAAAAGCTATAAAATTTCTGACCAGATGCCCTCAAGCAGCTGAATGTTGCATGTTAGAAATCACATTTCCTAAGCTTTCCAGTAGCTCCTGCAAGAAGAATGAAGAAATATAAAGTACAGACTGCTTGAGCAGGTACAAGCTGCTTCAGACAGGTCTTAGCCCTGGCATGTCGCAAAGGCAGGATTAAACCACATGTTAACCTGTGAAGTGTGGCTGTGCACGAGCATCTAGTTGCAATCCAATGGATCTGTAACTTTGTCTTCCCCTAGTGCCAAAATGTGAGTGTCAAATACCTCTTCTAATGGGGAATTCTCTTTGAGCTTTGTGAATGCTCCTCCTTTCCTGCTCCAAAGCAGAAATTCCAAATCATATTTCTGTAGCATGTATGACAGTTTGGATGATGTTAGCTTGATCCACTATGGCTGTGGTTTGGTTATTCTAAGCTCTGTAGCAACAACACAAATAATTGTAGAAGATGCTGAGGGCTTCTGCATGACTTTATTGGAATCTCCTCCACCCTTCTGAAGTGCTTTTGGATCCTCAGATGTGTTGTATGGCACAAAACAAGCTCAGAGGCAAGTGTCTGCAGGAACTGCAGTACTGCTTTCAGGTGCGTATGTGAGCTGCTGTGGAGCTGAAGATCAAGAGCTGCCTCTGCTGACCAGAGGACTGGGATGCTCTGCTGCTGGCCTGAGCAGCATAGGCAAATGCCAAGAGGCTCTGGCCAGGATTTTGCCAGTTGCAGAGAGCATTCAGCTGAAGTCCCTGTCTGTAATCACATGACAATCCTGCTTTGGAAGCCTCTGCAGTGCATTCTGTGCCTGGGTACAAGCCCAGGGTTCAGAGTCAGTTGAGAGAAAAACTCAGTAAATGGAAAAACATGGACTAATTTGGAAGGGATTTGCGCTCCACTGGAAATGATTCACTCCATGTTACACGGCAAAAGGCATCCTGGTACCCCATAAAGTGATATTAGCATTCCTTCATCAGTCAGTGTGCAAGTGTCAAGTTAATTCCAGTGCAGCTCAGCTTGGATGGCAAACGAAGCATTGCCCTGGTTATAAATTGCATCCAGCATTAATAATCCTGAATACAAACTGATATATAAGTGAGCAGCCGAAGTTACTTGCAGAAGGCTCAGAACGGGTATATGTAGGCTCAGAACTTAAATGCAAATTATGCAGCACTGGAAGGACAGAGATTTATTTATTTAAGCAGCCTAGCTCAACAGGAAGAAAAATTGCAGCATGATGTTCAAGGGAAAAAATGTGAGCTGGCAAAATGAAGGCTTATTTGTTGACTGTGGAAGTCTGTGAAGATTTATGTGTAGTTATCTTAGATAAATGTTTTCATGAAGGTTGTCTATATGTGAAAATTGAATATTTGAATCAAGAGGGTTTTGGAAAACCCTGAAGTGGTCAGGCACAGCCTGTATAATGGTTTTTAAGAGAGCCATCCTCAACAAAGCTACGTGAAAGGCATCTTTTGCCTCCCCTTCTACAGCTCCTCACCTGCTCATTCCTCCTCCTGTGTCACAGAAGCAAACCCACGATCTACTTCTTTCTCATGATCCTGAAGTAATTGCATGCCAGCAAGTAGCTTTCTCTCCAAATTCATGAGTCTTTCTACTGAAAACTTGTTGGAGTGCTCTCATGTTTCAGAGGATGTTTAGTCCCATTTCTCAGATTGATGGTCCAAACTCACCTGTTAATAAGGCTCAGGTCATGAACTGAACCCTTCTCAAAGTGCTGAGATGTGTTTAAGAGTAACTGCAGTATTTCTGGGTTGGTTGACTTGGGGGTTAGATGTACATTTGGCTCTTTGTCTCCTGATGTTTTTAGCCCTTATATTGAACCTCGGTCAACTATCTGCCTTTTAGTGTAGCCATAAGGGTTAGAAATGAGTTCTGTTACTTTTAAATGAGAGACCATACAGCTGTTCTGTATCAGAGCTTCGGACTGTGAGCTTAAAATGTCTGATCTGCAAAAGAAATTTCAGTCAGACTTATTTCATCTTCTCTCTGTCCTACCTGTAACTGTCCTGTGCCTGTGTGCAGCTCATTTCTGTACTGGGTTGCTGCTTTTGAAAGGCTACAGTGCTGTTGTCAGTGCTCCCCATGATGTACGTACAGTGCCCTGGAGATGGCAAAATTCAAGTAGGATTTTGCTATGATGGAGTAGTTTCTTTATGCAAGTTTTTTATTTTGACATATATTTTTTGACCGTTGTATCCTTCATTTAAAGATTTTGAGACCTTTCTCAACTTACTTCTTATTAATTAACTAATTAAATTTTTAGCCATATTGAGAGAGTGGAGCAGGCGGTGTTACGGTGAGTTATTCTCAGTTCTTTTTAAGGTATTTACCGTGTAAGTGCTTCCATTTTAGAAGGAATTTGAGAAGAATTTGAGATCTCAATTCTCAATGTTTTTTTGCAAGAATTGCTCAAACAGAAGATTCTAATGGAGAGGTGGCGTAGGCTGGCCAGCCTTGGTCACATTCCTTGCACGTGCACCTCTGATTTTCTATCTGCGGTTGTACAGTAGTTCACTGGTATTCTCTCCCTCAGAGGTTGAGCTTGAAGTCTAAATTGATGCTAAAAAGGGGAAAACATCATAGGATGTCCTTTCCTACCATCTGCTCTCTCATTATCATGGCTAAGATGCTATGCGCCATGTCTTCTACCTACAGAAGAAACAGAATTGATATTGCTCTTGCCAGCCGAATTTCTTGTCTTCCATTTGAGGAGGAAATACCGGACAAGGCCATTAGCTTTTCTATGGAGCATAGTGCTTTAGTTAGTGAATTTCCCTTTGTGAAATATCATAACCTGGCTAGCAGCAAAGGAGCACGCTGAATGACGATGCTCAGGGGCTCCTGATAACAAGGCTCTCCCATGGACCAGGATTAGTTAATGAGTGCTGCTGCCAGATCACTGGCTTTTTTGGGAGCTTGTGCCTCTTTGCCCATTACAAAGAATTGGTGGCACTTCACATGCATAGCAGCAACAGCTGATGCAAAAGCATAACGAAGGGGAAAACGCTCAAAATTTGGCTCTGATTAGAATTTAGTGAGCATCTGTTTGAATAAGTTTCACTTTTTTGCTGTCTGTTATGGGCTGTAATTCTGGGACCATGATTTCCCTCTTCTGGTAATGTGTCTTCAGTATGGGAGCACATTTATATTCTGTCTTGCTGGTTTTAGAAATGTTACTGTGCACTTCTTCTTTGGTGAGAGAAAACAGTGTGCCATAAAATCATAGAATCACTAAGCTTGGAGAAGACCACTGAGGTCATCTAGTCCAACCACCATGCTCACTAACCATGTCATTCAGTGGCACGTGATGTTCCTTGTGTTCTGTAAAAATGGGTTTAAAAATTATGCTTTATCTATTTAAGATGGGTTGAAGAAGTTTTCCTTGCATACAGTGTTTTAAAGCTTTCCCTCAAGTATGGCTGAGCTGTTTCTAGAGGGATGTCAGTGGCTTCGTGTTCCAACCTGTTCCTGGCCTCCCTGTGGAGCCTGCCAAGAATGTGTCATGTGGTGTCAAAAGTAGCTACTGGAGTTCAGGTTGTAGATGTGGAAACTGGCTTCTATCTTAGCCTTCAGAAAGGGTGTTATAACTGACAGAGAGCAGAGGATTTTAAAAATATCTTCAGCATGTCCCTACAAAGCTGGCAGCTTTGTCATCAGTCTGCTGGAATGTCGAACAGAAGAGCCAGGAGAGCCTCGCTGTCTTTTGAAGCAGTGGTGGAAGAAGGGTTCATTGGGAGAGTGATGTACTGCGTTCTACAGGAGAGGCCAGGCTTCTTGGGTACTTCCTCTTTAGGTGCATGTTAAGCAAGTTGGATCTCTATCAGGAAATTTCGCTGCACCTCATGAAAATCTGTGCTGTTTCAGATGTCCAAATTATGCTCTCAGAAATGATGGCTCTCAGGATTTGTAGTCCTTTTTTGTTTTGTTTTCAATTTTATAAGAATTAGATAGAGAAGAATTTTATAAGATGATGGGAGAAATGCCCAAACTGAATGATGGAAGAGAGAGGGAAGTTTGATCTGATAAGGAGGCCCTCTAGATTACTATTCCCAATACTTGCTGGATTGTCTGATCTTAAACAAGTCCTGGAGGATCAGCCAAGCCCCTGAGCCACATCAGGTACTTTGCTGCACAACAGATGTGCTATGGGTCTTGGTTAAATTGCCTGTGCCAAGCACAAAATTCTACAGGAATTTCAAGAATATGAAAATGCTGACAAGTTGGATGACTGATACAGGATTACTGGGAATCATAGCACAAATGTATGGATTAGCAGATATACAACACTGCCTATTTGAGGAATGCAACTGAAAAGGACTACATTCAGAGTCCAGTCTCCTCAAGTTCTGTATAGTTCAATGGCCAGAGACAGAAGTTCCTGCACAGGATACGTACAGTGTATGTGCTCTCAACTATTTTGCCCAAGTCCTTCTCTTCCCATTGGCCACATGAAGTAGGTGCTGTGAACACTGTCCAAGAAACTCCGCCTTTTAGGAGTGGGATCCATTCTGCCATCATCACTTTCAGCAGAATTTCTTTTGCTTAATGACATATAGGCTTGTTCAGTTTCTTAATACTATCAAGTTAAATCTTCAAAACGAATTGTGCCAGTGTCATCCAGCCTATTTATGTTGCATTTTTAAATGGAGTACTTTTGTTTTAAATTCAGTTATACAGAGTATGTCAGGATATCTTAGACTAAGAAGCTGTCCTGTCTGTCTGTGGGAAATGGGCTTATAGTAAAGCACAGAGAAACAGAATGTTAAGAGGTAGGTGGGTTGGGGGACACTTGATAGAGGGCAGACCTGAACGTGGAAGTGCAAGAGAGCTGGTTGTTCACTCCAGAGGCTTTAGCATGTGTGACTAACATATATGTGGGATACAAGAAAATTCTTCCTGACCTCCAGAGTACTGTGGTTATAGTGGGCAATTTTTACAAAGGAATGAATTGTTCTTAACCTCAAATGCAATATGCTGCATGTGAGGAGGCTGCTGACTATGCAAAACGTGTACCAGTATCTTGCTTTTTGTCTTCCCAAGCAGACCTAACTGCTTTGAAAGCAGAAAGCTTTCATCACCTGCTTGCTTTCAGGTTCTCTATCCTCTTACAAACAGTTTCCTGAGAGGCACTACAGTGTTGGTTTCTCATTGTAGCAATCAAGAGCTGAAGGCAGCACTTATTGCTGTTGGTCGCTGAAGCCATGAAGGATATGCCAGCAATGGAACGTGGTCTTTGCCCAGATGTCTGTGTAGCTGCAATGTGAAGCTCCCAGAACTGATCCTGCGTAGGAAATACTGATCAGAAAGATTTTTGTGTGTTTTAAATGACAGCTGAAGTAAAGCAGATCTGAGACATGGTAAAACCCTCAACACAAATATAAGCATGGATAGATAGGGTAGATGACAGCTGTGACTCCTGTAGGTTGGTGACCTACATTAGTATCAAATAACTCATGGCACTGATATGAGCTGCTCAGTACTAAGTTCCTGGTGTGGATCTTTCCTTAATCATTAATAACTTTAATCAACTTGTCTCTGATGAAGACTACTAGAACAAATGGATAGGACAGTGCGGCTCTGGTTTCTACTGTGCAGCTCCTCCTGAAGAGCGTAAATATTGACAAAGAGAATAAGTATCAAGTGTAAATTTTCATCTTGTTTTAAAGAGGATCTCTCAAACATAAGGCTGAACTACACTTAGAAGGTAGTAGTCCTTCACAGGAGACATGCTTGTCCTACATTTCAAAGGGGGACAACAGGGAACGCTGGAGCTGTCTGTCAGTTGTTGCAGGCAAAGTTAGCATTACATCCCTGCAGCCTTCTTGTAAGTGTAAATCCTCTCCCCTCACAGGCACACCTGGTTCTGCACCAGTGTCATGGATGTTTTGTGCTGCAGCCTAGAGGACTCATAGTCTCTGGCGTTCATTAGCCAGAGGTGCTCACCTTTAAAACTGGCTCTGTTTGCAGCTTGGATTTTTCCTTCAAACAGCTCCAAGAGGGCTGTGCTCAGACTCTAGAATGAGATATTGCATTTTTCTTTCTGAATATTCAGAGTTGTTCTCCTTACTCATACTCTAGCTCAATTTATCTTTACAAATTTCATCAGGTGCCTCTCCTGCAAATAACTTGATATTTATTTGTGTGAGCAGTATCATGATATGTAGAACACTTTGTTACTGAAATACATGTGGAGGTGTATTTGCATATATCACTAAGAGCTTATTGGGAAAATTAGCTTTGTAACTGCTGTGGCATGCATCTGCATGATCTTCTTAGAGCGGACAATCAAATTAGTCAACCTTGTTTCTTATATAGCATTAGCTCCATGCAACTGTTAACTGCGACAGCTGAAAAGAAATGTTTATTAACTTAAAATTTCTTGCCTTTGAAATTTCAGTGTTCTCAGCATATTGAGTCAAGAAATTCTGTCAGAATTTCTTTAACAAAAAGTGAGATGTAGTGTCACATCAGGCAGTGCACGTATGTGTAAGTACCAATATACATACATATGATGGTACGTGTTTGCGTATATTTTCACATGGAGATGTATATGCCATTTCTTTTTCTCTGAAGGCTCATAGTCAGATATGCACAGTGGATTCAGCAAGTTGCTATGGATGTACATGATATATAATGACTAAACAATCCAGCTGCCTGTGGTCAAATGAAGCATTTCCCCAAATGCTTCTCTAAAATAAAAATTCTTCCAAGGAGTGATTTATAATTTAGACCTGTAAAATGGTTTCCTGAATAGTATTTGTTTCTTATGTGTAATGTGGTTTGTAATCTGCTTTCTGATCCAGCTCTCAGCAGTTGTCTCTGAAATGGGTTTGGTGATGGATGCTGGCAAGCTGCCTGAAAATGACTAGATATTTTGCCTTTCTAACATCTGTTTCCAGAGTAGTGACTTAGTGTCTAGCATCGTGTTAATGTCACACAGGAAAGGGAATGGGGTGAGAGTCACTAATCAAAAATGACTTGAGCCAGACTCCCAGAAGAAGAGCTATGGAGCCAACTGCCTGGTCTGGATCCTCTTCTTCAATCAATTCTCTTGTCAGAGAAGGTCTTGATCAAGCAGAGCAGCTCTTGGGATTGTTTTCCTGAATAGGAGCAGAATCACAACTTCTGTATTGAGAAAATCAAAATGGCGGGATGGATGAAGCTGAGGCAGATACTCAGTGGTGATGGGACCTTTGGACTGGGAAGGTGCTGGAGCAAACCTCTGACTGACTGAATGAAAGCAGAAGTCTTTCATCTTGCATTATCTTCAGTGACCTGAATGTAGGAAAATCCCACTCATCAGGGTGCAGTCAGGTGAAAGATCCTCCCCTCTTTCATGCCCAGCAGAGCCTCCCGTGCAGTTTGGTAATTCCTTGTGAAAACATTCTTACCATTAGCCCCCATGGAACTGGACTTCTTGCCACTTTTGTGTGGCTCTCTTTTTGTTTCCCAGAACTGAAATGATAGCTAGCCAGTCAGGGTCTGCCCCAGCCTACTGTCTGCGAGCTGCCTGTGGAGCTCTGGCACCATACAGCAATCATTGCCACAAAATACTTTGTTTCTAATACTTTGAATTATTTCAGGAAAAGTTTGCCTTGTGTTAAGGCTCTGCAATGGAACTCTGTCTGCTTTTGGAGCATCCTGTGGGATTTTTAGCCCATCTATAGGAAAAAGGTGTCAAATTCCTTATTGCAGGGATTAGCAAAATACTACTTTTGCTGATTTGGAATATAACTGATATCTTAAATCTAGAGAGCAAAGAAGATGCTGTCATTTCTTATGCTTAGAATTGGGGCTATGCTATGAATATTCTGTATAGAAAACTGATTTTGATGAGGCTATTTCTCCATTAAAAACAGAAACGCACACTGTGACTTGTGCACATAGTTTTACTTTACAAGCTAGGGCATTTTTTGACAGATTATTTTGAATAATGAATAAATTCAAGTAGTCTGAAGTGCGTTCATGCATCTAGTAAAGATGCAAGAGCAAAATTCTCTGTTACCAGGTTACAATGAATTGCTTTTTTACTTCAGTCCTTAGTTCCATTTAAACCCCTGTTGGTCAGAGAGGCTCCCAGCCTGATAAGAGAACTGATGTGTGAAGCCAGTTCTCCTGGCTGCCTATGGTCAGTTCATACAGTCTTTTTTTTTTTTTTTTTTTTTTTTTTTTTTTGCTTTTAAATTACTAAAATATCTAAGGATGAATATGAGATGATCAAATCAAGCAACAAGAATTAGGCTGCCTTATCACAGCGTGCCCTGATATTCTGCAGCTTTCAGATAAAGTGGTTGATTTAGGCATCAGGCACAGTCTCTGTTTTCCTATTCTGTGTGTATGTGTTGAGGGGGGGAGTGGGTGGGAAGAGGGGGAAGAAGTGGCTGGGGAGGGTGGGGATGTGTCCATGACATAGGCAGCTCTGACTCAGACACACAAGGAGCACATCTGCAGACTGAGGAGCACTAGTTTTTTTTAGATGGACTGTTTTCACGCTATAACTGCAGTGTGACAGACTGAAATGAAAACTCCAAAAACTTCAGTTAACCTCTGGCTCTGCACAGAAAGCCTTGCACTGTCAAGCCTACAGGGAACTTTTGATTGTTTGGCTTGTAGGCAGACGGCCATTTAGACTGGGAGTTTATTCACTGTGGTCACCGTGCTTCCATGAAGATAGGAACAAAATGCTAATGTGCTCCAGACTGATTTGTGCTTCAAACATGAAAAAAGTCGTACTTTTTTTCTTCCTGCTGACAGTGGGAATTAGGGCTGTAAAAGCTCTGCCTAGCAGAGGATTGTATGACAGTCTGTGAGAGACATACAACATCAAGCCATTTTTGCTCAATATACCACGTCAGATGCAAGTTGAAACTGCCCAGGATGAATGCGATGCAGCCTAACGTTCAGGTGTGGTTTATTTAGGATAGTTGCCCAGTGGGATGGTTATCCTTCTGGAGTGCACTGGAAGGTCCAACAGCACTAGCAATGTAAGTGTCTTTATGTTCTCTTTTTGAGTACCTCTAGCAGAGCAATGAAATCCTTTGACTTTTCTTAAAACAGGAATTAGGCAAAGGAAGTCATAAATCTGCAGTACCTTATTTTTGTATTAAGGGGTAATTTTCTTACCACAGAGCAGCTGGACTGCTAATTAAACAAAACATCTTTTACATCTCCAAAAAATAGTGTAGTTGAATATCCACTGACAGAGAATTATATATTTTAATAATGGTTTTAATGGGAGTTTTATTATTTGTGCTTTCTTCTCATTTGTCTTCTTGTGCTGGGCGCTACACTCACACTGTTCAAAAAGGAGGATCTTGCCATAAGGAGTTCCAGCCTGAGTGCTGGGCAGGACACTTAGGAGCGTAAAGGGGCAGAAGAGATGATTGGATGGCCGTGCAGTGTGAGGGAGGGGGCTTTGGGGTGCAGACAGGGGAAGCTCGGCCACACTACGCACATCTAAAGAGAGACTAGAAAGAGATTCCTGATATGGGATATGTTACAGAAGTTTCCATAAGCAGAAATATTTAGCATAGGCTCATTTCCATTTCTGTCAATGTGACTCACTCCTACTGTGCGACAAATGGTCCTGTATCCACTCACTTTCTCCTTCATGCTGTGAAAACTCGTTCCTTAGGCAGGAGTTCCAGATGAAGAGATTAGCTTTTAGAGTTTCAGATGGAACAAGCTTTGTTCGGCAGATTCCAGGTTTTAGAGACCGCAATTTCTTGCACTCAGTGAACTTTTGCAGCATCTCCACAGCAGAGTCCTGAGGTAAACTCCACCTCCCACACATCCACCTACAAGTCCTCTGTGAGGTTGCTGAAGGGTCAGGCAGTCTGGGATCTGGTGGGACCCCACCTTCAGTGACACCGTTACCTGACTTTGCTGCTGATGTTGGTGCGGAGGCACTTAGCTGGGTAGTTGCAGTGTCTGAGCAGCTTCCTGCAGAGTGGAGTCTCATTCAAACCAAGACTTAATTTGAAGGGAAAAAGAAAAATAAATATAATGTTTCTGGTTAGCAGGAACCCACTTTCCTGGCTGTCCTCAGTTCCAGCTAGGACCCAGACATCTAAATTTGGGATGTCTGTGATTCTTGACCTCTGTATTTTCAATAGACAAAAGAGATGTATTAAGACAGCTGATTATAATGAGTGATGTTAATGAGAAGTGCAGAAGGGAATTATCTGCATTCAAACTAAGTGTGTCTCCTAACACTGTTTTTTTTTTCCTAAATCATTGGGAAAGTCAGACTAGACTTTAACGGATGTGTTCTTGGTTCCAGAGATGAAAAATCTGACTGCTGGGGTTGGAAGGGAATTTACACCATCAAAGCCCAAATAGGTTTTAAGTCAGCAAAATCTATGTGGCATTTTCACAGATTTGTACAGTGTGTGGGCCAGAAGAAATGGTTAGACTTCTCATATGACGTCAAGTGCAACAGCAGCCATAGATAACACGTTTTCTTCCTGTCTTCAGCCTCTTCTTACATGAGATCAAATTCTATTTGCCCAGGAAGGTGGTGGAGGAGCCACCGCTGGCAGTGTTCAAGAGGTGTCTGGATAAGGAGCTACGAGATATGGTTTAGTGGCTTGTGATAGCAATGGTAGTGGGAGGACGGTTGGATTAGATGATCTTGCAGGTCATTCCAAGCCTTGCAATTCTATGATTCTATCAGATAGTTCCTAAGGTCTATCCTTCTCCTTCACCAAACCACTTAAATCTTGTTTATTATACAGTGTGCAAGTTTCAAATGTTATTACCATTAACGAAAAAAGAATATAGTATAACATTAGTGCAATTTCCAGGGAAAACTCATCCGTTCTTCCAAGTACTGCTAATGAGAATTAAAGGACTTTCCCTTCCACCTCTGAACTTCAGACTGACTGTCAGCTGCTACTCTGGGCTTAGTTTAATTTGAAAGCATAATTTAGTCCAAGCTTTGGGACTGTAGCTTACAACTCTGTTCTGCTGTGCCTTTTAAATGAACAGTGAGGTGGTGTTTTTAGCAAGCTTCTCATTAATGTTTAGCACATGCAAATTTGGGGAAAAAATGTTGCACTGGTGTCTATATCAGTCATGCAGTTTTTAACTATATAACAGCCTGGAAGCTACTAATTTTCACTATGGATTTTTGTATCTAGGGTCGCCACATAAGAAAATCCAGAGAAGAGCTGTTCCCCAGTACCCACCCTGTACCATGCAGAATCAGTTACATCTTTCTGTCTGGACTCAGTACTGATGGCTCCCTCTGCCAGCACTCCTGGCCCCTAGCTCAGATGAGTGCGCTCCTTTGAGGCAGGGTGCAGGAGGGTTAAGTGAGTGTTGTCATGGAATTAGGATTTTTTCTATCACCAGTCTGACAACAAGGGATGGCAAGTTCCCTTAAAAGGAATTCTCTTTGGACTAGACTTGCTGAAGAAGTCTTCCTCAGAATATCTACCTGCATCACAAACTGTCTTCTTTGACCATTTGTTAACACACACAAAACCCATGAGCAAAGCTGTGGACCAGAGATGCTCCTTGGCTATTTCAAAAATCTCAGCAGCTTAAATAGCAGATCTTGGTTATCCTGAATGCCACACCAGCAATTCTCAGAGCAGGAGGCTCTTGGGAAACAGCTCCTGAGGGAGAGGACAGAGGGTTTCTGAATAGCAGGGCTGGGACAGTGACAGGAGAAGCTGGGGGAGGAGAAGCAGCTTGGCCACAAGCCAGCAGAGAACTTCAGAAGCTGTGATAACTGCTATACCCAGGCCAAGCTGGGAGAAAAAGTTCAGTCAGCTCCAGGTAGCATTGTCTAGGCTGGCAGTTGTGCTTGCCCCACAGTTGAGATCACGTTCGTCAGATTTCCCACACTTTAATCCTCAGATGGCAATTTTGACTCAAGGAGAAAATTCAACTTACTGGTTTTTATGAGATAACTGGCAGTTTGCACAGTGAAGACAAGCAAGAAAACCCTATGAATGATCACGTTTCTGTTCACGGTTTCTACAGCTGCAGGAGCCACAGAAATCAAGCATTCTTCTGATGAAGCTTTCTAAGATCAGAAGTGACAATAAAATCGACAATGATAAATTAATAGTGGGTTAAAACATGAGCAGCAGTGGAGAAAGTAGCCCTTGTAGTCACTGATGCTCACAGATAGGTACTGGGTGCATGCATACTGACAGACACTGGCTCCACTCCAGTTTGAGTATCCGAAGAGTGTAAAGGCCTGGGTGGTTGTGAACGACTCCCATGTGTCATTTGAATGGGAGTATTGTGGAGACTGGCTATTGACACCTGAAACAATTACTACTCTGCTCATGGATTTGACCACCTCAGAATAGTTAATCACCAAAGGGGCTTCACATGACATCGCATGGTGAGAGCTTTCACTTTAGAAATACCAATGTCCTGACAGCTGCTCATGGCAGAAGGCAGTAATGGTGTTCATTTGCACTTAGGATATTTGCATGTAGTGGTGTTTGTAATGTATTCTGAGGGCAATGCGGCCCTTTAAATCCAAACTCATCTCTCCTTGTTGCCCTTGGGAAAAGCAGTCACAGAGGCAGGGATGTCTAGACACATGTAAATGGGGAGTTCCTGCGTTGTGCTGGAGGCAAGCGGTAGAGCAGTGAGTTGCTGTGGCATAAAATGCCAGAATGCTGGCTCTTGGTTCCATGAAGTGGTCAACATCAGCATCAACAACTGGGTGGCTAATTAGAGATAACTGTCTACATGGAAGAACGTTCTTCATGCCTCATTTTGAACCACTGATAGTTCCCTAAGTGTGGCGGTTTAGGAAGTAATTCACGTGTTTTTAGCCTCAGGGTGACTTGTGGTTGAATTCATAAACACAGGTATTGTGGTACGTTACAGATTTTTGATTTACAAACTACCAACAATTTGATTTAAAAATTGCTGGAGTTAATCCTGATTTTATGCATTGTAAATTCTTCATATACCATATACTTTCCTGTAATCATAAATTGTCAACATAAAAAAATCTAGGAAGCCTCCTTTCACATTTTTTATTAGTTCTATTTCAGGAGCAGAGGCTCTGCACTGTAAATAGTTTTGGCAAGCATATTCCCTTAACTCTTACCTGTTCAATACAGCAAATTTCTATTCTTAACTCCTGACTTTGCTTGTTTCTCTACTGCGGTATCATTTTTTATTTATAAATCCTTCCACTGGTGTACATAATGTGTTATTTGTGAGCTAACAAGAGATAGCATAGTGGGAAAGGCTCTTTAACTGGACTCCTCTGAGATGCAGAATAGAGTAGAAGGGAGAGAAGGTGTTGGTCTTTGTTTACTGGAAGCAAAAAATCCCTGGTGGGTGGCCCTGTGCAACTGCTGTGCCACTCTTGGAAGGCAGGCAAATAATTCTTAACAGAGCACAAATCTTATTTGAAAATGTGAAAGGTCTAATACCAAACACAGTACGTTATATCTGTGATTCACCATCATTTGTCATGTATGTGTTTTCTTTATTCTGTATTTTTTCCTATGATTTATGAGACTTTGAACTCACTTTCTATCTCAAGATGGCAAACTCCAAGCATTTTTATTTACTAAAAATATTTCATAATTTTAGTGATAATTTCAAATCTCTTACAAAGAAAAAAAAAACCAACCACCAACCAACCACATAACACCTTGCAGTCTTAAATCACCTTTCCCCACCAACTCCCTCAAATATGTTTTCTGACAGTATTTTCAGCATTATTATCATGTGAACGATCAGCTTTTAGGTACCTTGAAATTGTAACTAAGCCTGAATATTTTGATGAAACATACAACCAGCAGCAAAAATTAATAATTATGTTCGATACCAAAAGCCAGATAAAAAAAAATTAGGCATTGGTTTTGCATTGCATTTTTATTTTTATATGGCATGTATTATTCATTGTAATCCCCACTCCACCATCTCTGCCTTTCACAGTCTTCCAATATCTGTCACTTGTCCCTTTGGAAATAACCTACTTACCATGTTTTTCTAGCATTAACTACTTTTCACTACATGTAATCCATGTTTTATTTATCCTGGATTGTCTGGGTAACGCCTACTTTTTTATGTCCTTAGAAACTGTTCTCACTTTGCATTTAATGTTGAAATATGGTACATCTCTATTTTTCTAAATATATTAGTTATTTTGCTAACAGATCCTACCCTTCTTATAAATCTTGTCTTGCATATAAAAGAAAACATTTTGCAGAGGTTCTCTTTAGAAAAGGGAACTTGCATGTGAAATGTGCTTCAGGAAGAATGAATAATCATAGGTTAATTCCAGAATTTTAACCTATACACAAACCTAATTTTCAAGAAATGATCACAAACCAGAAAAAGGTAAGGATCAATAATTTAGAAGAGGTAAAATATCTTTTTATTACTTGAATAATTCTAATTAACAAAGTCTGAAGAAATTGAATATAATCTACAAAGAGGAGGATATGGCAGTAGAAAATAGTGAAAAGGCAGTGACAGTAACAATTAAAGTTAATGAGAACTTCTCATAACACTGTTGGTATCTGAAAATTCTCAATATTAGACAGGCAAGTGGAAGCATCTGTGTAAAACAGCTCTAGAATAAACATGAGATGTTTCACTAGGTATTTGATCATACTTGATTTTTGGGACACGTGGTGAGAAATGAAAATGTGGATAGATGGAGAAACATTGACAAAACTAAGAACCTGCCTTGGCATATTTACTGGGGAAAAAATTAAGAAAAATGACAGCCAGCATAATTATTACTTTTTTTTTTTTTTTTTTTTTTTTTTTACACCACATGCTTTATTTTGGTACTGGCGGAAAAAAGAGAAGTAATTCCATACCTGTGCTCTTTTAACATACTCTGGAAAGTTTTGCTTTATCCGGCCTTGAAATATTTCACAGAAAGTTATAGCATATTTTTCATGAATGCTGAGTGTACATCAATGTAGTTTCCACTCAGGGACAAAAAAGTAGGTCTTTCTCAAAGATCTTGGAAGGAGCAGTAGACATTAGTTTAAGGTTCAGTTGACAAAATGCGACTTGAACGCTACAGACTGAACAGGAGATAATAGATCAAAGAGAAACAGTAATTTGTTATTGACTGCTAACTTTGCTGCAGATAAACAACTGAATCGCATGGAAATTTTAACCTCTTGAGATGGATTCTTATATCTTCACCAATACCAAATTTCCTTCTTAGTTCATTGTCTTCTTTCTGTTGTGCTACTCTCTCACTTCTCCTTTGTGATTCTTTAGATGGGGAAGCAGCCTTCTTGGGGAACTGAAATGAGAAAAAGTAGAACTTTACTGCTTTATTTCTTGAATAATTCTGATTGCAAAGAACACAATTTCAGGAATCACCTGATATAAGAACAGTGGCGCATAATTCGGTAACTCCTGTCTCTTCAAGACAAGAAAACTAAAGATCAGGATTTCTACCTCAAAAAAAGACTGGAGGGAGTGTTTGTATTATTACAATAAAATAGAAATAGTAATAACAATAAAGTGAAGCAGGATGAGCTAACTGAAAAATGTCAAGTATTTAAACCTTGCTCTCTCCAGATATTTTTTTTGTGTCTGCCTTGTCAGTTCAGATGGATTTGATCTGGTGGCCAAATAAAAATTAAAAAGTTGCTAACAAGAAGAAAGAATGAAAACAAAGCCTTGACTTTTTAGGAGATAAAATGTGTTTATGTTGTGTTGGTCTTGGCACAGTGCCAGAAACGTGACGCTTGAGGAATTTCTCATTCTTATTTCTAGGAATGAATTTTGGAGAGAACTGGCTATTTTGTTTGTACTATATAGCTTGTATATTATTTGCCAGATGTGGAGTGTTTGTGGGAAAATTATAGCTGGGAACTCAGTTTTGCAAAGATAAACTGGGGCTGTGAGGTACATACATGCAGACTGCTGCCTGGAGGAAAGTTGCAATGAGGGCAAACCAGGGTAGAAAGCAATGTACCCCGCTGGGAGAGCTAGTGGGATAGGGCTTACACTTTGCACACTTCTTTAGTTTGCACTGTACTTTAAAAAAGGTAATGATGAGGAAGCTTGCTGTCACTGAAATACAAATTCACTGATGGGTAGAGGAACCTGTAAAGTGGCAAATTTTTTCTGTCCTGATAAATTTTTTTTTTTCCTTTTTATAAAACCCACAAACCCAAAGCCTTCAAGACTTTTTCCCAAATTTGCTGGTAAGTTTACTAATAAAAACGAGATAGCTTGTCAGATTTATTATGCTGTGTTAAAGACATGATGAATAGAAAGAAATAACAAATACAAAACAAA
Source organism: Lagopus muta (assembly GCF_023343835.1). Taxonomy (NCBI): domain Eukaryota; kingdom Metazoa; phylum Chordata; class Aves; order Galliformes; family Phasianidae; genus Lagopus; species Lagopus muta. The sequence continues at coordinate 74,693,111 of NC_064434.1, forward strand.
TCTGTCAATTTCCGCTTGCTGAATAAAGTACCCTGACCTAACGCTGTACTCAATGCCACTTCCAATCTTCCTATTAACTTTGCTTTCACAAAATGAGAGTATAGCAGTGGGATGTATCCCCATCTGCACACAGCTAGCAGCTGTGTAGTGCTTGGCTTTCAGTAGGCACATTCAGAATACAATGCGTGTTCTATTCTTGTACTCTAGTTTCATAAGAAAACTCAAAAACAGTATAAACAACATATCAGGCTAAGGTTTAAACTCTAAGAACTCTATTTTCTGCTAAGGTAGTATGCCAAAAGTTTATATTATTTACTGTATTAGGCTGTTTAAGGTAAAATTAAGGACTGAGCTCTCAGTCATTTGAGTAGTGTTGTTGGATTCCACAGCGAAAGGATCCACACATTTCCTATGAATACCATATAGTACCTTGCTGCATTTTTTTCCAGTGATGTCAAGAGGAATAATCTCTTTTTCAGGCTTTTCTGAAAGCTACTTGGCCTATATCTAGGCCTGCCTGTAATACTGTATGCTGAAGAAAAGGGTTTGTCCAATGCTCTTCCCAAAAGATACTCAGACATCATGCTTGGTGTTCTTTAAACTTTCATACTGCATAGACTAATTATGTTTCCCTTTCTCATGGTCTCTTGCAGTGCTACATCTCAAGGTTGAATAAGCTTTTTCTGATTACTCCCACTCTTTTTTTCTTCGCTTTGACAAACCTGGTTCAAGTGGCTGAGCTTGCTGCTGAACAAGAAGGATCTAACATATACACACTGATTTTACTTTAATCAATTCTGATGACTCTTATTAGACTGTTTTTATTAACTGAATACGATGATGTAACTGAAGGAAATCTGGACAATTCAGGAGAAAAAAAAAAACAAAAATCAGCTTTAGAACAAGACTTGTTCCTGTCCATGAGGAGATTCTGGCGTTATTCATGTAGTGGGCTCACCCTTAGCAATTCATATACAAACATTTTGTAGCAAATAGTACTAAGATCTTAAAAAGGACCTGTCATGGTTGCTATCAATACTAACATGAGCTCACTACATTAGTGAATTTGAGTTTTTAAGATAAACTCCAAAAGAAGTGCCTTTGCCTAAGCCAGTAGATTAATTGCGCTAGTAAAAACAGATCTGGGCTGCAATCTTGTACTTTGACTAGTTTCACACTTGAGGAAAATTTAAATGCATATATTTTCATTTCATGTTCTACACTCACTTGCTTTGTGATTACTCTGTGTGATGTTGAAAGGCATACAATTGCATCTAAGAAATACATAGAAATTCGGATGAGCATACTATTAAGATACTATGAATTATGTGTTCTTTCAGAGCATTTATACATTCTTTAATACAACATTATTAGTTATCAAAAATAACTTTAAACATACACATAAAAAGATGCACTCCACTAGAGCATAGTGCAGCCAGATGTGAAGTACAGATTAAGACAGCAGGGATCTCCCACTCCTTATATGAAAATGTTACTTATTTGGAATCTTACTTATGATAAAGGCTATCTTCAGCATGATGTGCTACTCTTTGCAGAATGTTCACACAAAACTTGCAGAAATGACAGACTGTAACAAGAGAATGTAATCTGCAAAGACTGAGTTTCCTGACTTTCAATAGCTGATACAAATATGTATTGGTGCTGTAAATCTTTATAAACATTGTCAGTTCTCAAATAGAAAATGTTTTATGACAAAGGCTCAAAAAGCCCAAAAGTTTTGGAGTACTAATAATGTGTAATGATCACTTCAAGGTAATGAATGCTGTATATTTTTACACTGAGAATTAAGTGTCCTTCGTATATGGGCAAAAGCTCATTTTTTTCCATTTCTCTGTCCTGGTGGTTACCTTCCATTTAAATGTAGAAGCTTTGCCAAAATCTTCCTTAAGTTCACTGGGATTTATCCTCTTGAGATGTATTCTTATATCTTTAACACCACCAGATTTCTTTCTTAGTTCTTTGTCTGTTTTATATTGTGCTTCTCTCTCATTTCTATTTTGCAGTTCTCTGGATGGGAAAGCAGCCTTCTTGAGGAACTGAAATAAGAAAAATAGAACTTTACTACCTGAAAGTGAGTGTTGGATAGCAGTTTTCCTCCTGCCTGAGTCTCTTTCATAGCTCATTTCTAGATTCTTCTCTACTTCAGTGCTATAAGGAGGAATTAATTTAATTCAGTCAATTCAGTCAATTCAGTTAATCTCCTGCCAGTAGCCCTTTCTCTCTCCTCTTTAATTTCACTGTTAATTTAAGATATTATCATGTTGGCACTTATCACCTGTTTTTAGAAACAACTTCTCCCTTGGGAATGGGGAAATACTGGTGGTAGGTGGACAGCTGGACTAGATGGTCTTGGAGTCTTTCCCAACCTTGGTGATTCTATGATTATACTGAATTTGAACTTATTATTCTCCAAATAGCACTTTGCTGCTCACATAAGTGCAATGCTTTCACCCTGACCACTTACTAAAAAAACACTGATAGACACCTTCTCAGCATTATCTAATTTTATTTAATTTTAAACCATGAAAACTCAAAGACCTGCACCGATCCCTGGGGAACACCACTCATGACCAGTTGCCAGCTGGATTTAATTCCATTCACCACCACTCTCTGGGCTTGGCCCTCCAGCCATCTCCTTACCCAGCAAAGAGTGTACCCATCTAAGCCATGGGCTGCCAGCTTCTCCAGGAGAACGCTGTGGGAGACCGTGTTGAAGGCTTTGCTGAAGTTTTGTGTACTTCATCAACATTCTTTCCCTCATCCACCAGGAGAGTTACTAAATCATACAAGGAGATCAGGTTGGTCAAGCAGGACCTGCCCTTCACGAACCATGCCTGTTCCCCAGTTGTCCCACAAATGCCACATGATCTCCCTCTAGACAGTCTGCTCCATAACTTTCCCTGGCACCGAGGTCAGGCTGATAGGCCTGCAGTTTCCCAGATCCTCCTTATGACCCTTCTTGTAGATGGGAGTCACACAGGCAAGTCTCCACTCCTCTGAGACATCTCCAGTTGGCCAGGAACACTGATAGATGATGGAAAGCAGATTGGCTATCACCTCTGTCAGTTCTCTCAGCGCTCTTGAATGGGTCTCATCCAGCCCCTTGGACTTGTGGCAGTCCAGGTGGAATAGTAGATCTCTGACTGTTTCCTCTTGAATCATGGGGGGTTTACTCCACTCTTCATCTAAGACTTCCAGGTGAGAGAGTAGAGTACCCTGACAATAGCTAGCCTGACTTTTAGAGACAGGTGTAAAGAACTCCATCTGGGTTGCCACAGTCTTCTTGGGACAAGCCTGCTGTCCGCTGGAAATCATGAGTAAATTGCGGTCTCAGAGACCACCAGAGAGCTGGTCTCAAGCAAAGAGGGACAGCACTTACGTGCCCTGCCACTAAACCCACCTCCTGCTGCAGTACCATATGGGCAGCATGGGCTGTGCTCATGCACCGATTACCCTTCCCTATTCTCAGTGAGTAGTGAGGCCGTTTACTAACCATGTGTGATCACCCTAAGGCTGCTTATAGCCCAGCAGCCAAGGGTCAAGGTGAAAGGTGGGCAGTGGCAGCTCTACCCCTGCTTGCTGAGCAGTCTGCCCATAAGCTGCCAGCCCCCGGCACAAGCACAGCACTTCTGCCGCCTTCAAAAATCCCTAAAAAGAGCTTTTTTGTTGCTCTTTTTGCTTCAGATTCATTGCTCAGTGCAGCCTTACCTGTTCTGTCCTTTCACGGATAATTCTGCAAGTAACGAAAGAAACTGTGATCTTCCTGAGCAACGGATCTTGACTGTGTATTTCCATTTCTGTTGACAAAATTTCATGTCTCATTATGTAAGGGATGTAGACTTCTCCATTATGAATTATCATAGCATTTTCCTTAAATGGAATTTTCACTTTCTTTCCAATAGGGCTAATAGATGAAAGTGGTAAAATATTCTTACAATCCTTATTCTCAGCATTAGCCAATGACCTCAGAATTCCTGAAACAACAGTGTTGGAAGATTTTAAAATAAGAGGATATGATTTTGTTGTCTTGCTGCTTTGCTCTTCTTGTACAGGCTGTTTCACTGGGGTTACTTGGGAACACGTTACATCTTCAGTTACTACATCAGGACTAGAGCAGTACCTTGCTAAGTTTGGGCTGTTTGATATTAAGGAATTTGGAAGTCTGCCCCAGGAATATTTGCAAGCCTCTCCTATCTTTAACACTGGCCAAATATAAGTAACAGTTGGTATTTCTGTAGGTTCCCTTACTTCAGAGACGTGTTTAATTCTGGTAAATACCAGTTGCTGCATTAAAGGTGAGAAGCAAGAAAGTGGTGCTGATATGACTTGGGCTTGAGGTGGTATCTCTAGATTGTAGTTTAAAATCTGTGCCTCAGGTTCTTTGCTAACTTCAAGATTTTCAGAAAATCTTGAAATCGATGCTGTGTCAACATGAGTGAATGAGAGGCATTTCTGCATATGTAGCTTTTTCGCTGACCTCTCATTGCTCTGCATATTAAAAACTGTTGAGGAGAACTTCTTTTCTGTCAGTAGAGGTCATGCCAACATTTTCTATTACATCAAAACTTTTAGCAGAGAAATTTTCTTCACTCTTCACTTGCTGATACTCCAGCATCAGAACAGATCTGTTACTATTACTGGCAACAGAAAACCATTATGTTTTTGAAAATGCATTCAATGCTCAGATGAGCTACCACAATCAGGCAGTCATATGCAATGGTAAGACTTCCAGGCAAAAGAGAATGCGGAAGATGTTTCAGTAGGTCTTCATGTATTTCCTGAAGGGCTTTATGTCAATCTAACAAACTTAAAATAAAAACTGAAATAAATTAAAACATGATTATATATGTGTAAATGCACAGAAAGTGATTTTTTTTCTACTTGGCTGCCATATGATATGTCATTCTAAAATAAAATTTAAAAACAAATATATTTGTGATTTAAGTCTTAACTAAAGCTTATCTAGACAAGAGGATTTTTCTACAATAATCATAATAATTCTTCTTCCAAGATACTTCCAATCATTAATGAAATCAGCAGTGACTTTCTGCTGCTTTCAGTATGAGTTAGATTTTACCCAATACTGCAAACTGCTGGTTGACAGGATGTATTTTGTTTAGATGAAACACTCCTTCATATCATACAGTCTTATGACAATGCCATTAAAACACATATCTAACAAAACTGGTCTTGATTGATGACCTTCAGATGTTTTCTTTTTTTTTTTTTTTACCTTGCTTGCAGTATTAATTGACATCAGCAGTTAGTTCCAGCCTACAGCAGCCTCCGCTGTTACAGGATAAGACCCAGTAGCTCTGCAATAGTTTTTAATAAAAACAAGAAATCAAGTACCTAGCTGAGCCTATCATAGAAGGAAAGATAAAATATACATTTGTATGGCAAGACAGGCAAACAGTCCGAGAAGGATTAAAACCAAACTAATTTTGAATTTTCTGATTGCATTCCAGTGCCTCTGTTCTCTCAGGAGTAGCCTATTTAGCATTACAGACACGATTTTGTAAAAAGTAAACACAAATATGTACTTTTTCTGCATGTCAATCACACAATTAAAATGTTTTTTATCCTTCCTGATTATTTAAAAAAAAAAAAAAGCTGAATTATCTCCTCCATAACTGAAGGGATTCTACTACTTTACTGACAGCAACAAATGTAATAAAGACAGTAATTTCTCTCCTACAAGTTCTGTGAGCCCCCTCTTAGGGATCACATAAATGAACCTTCCCAGGTCCTTCTAACTAGTAAAAATGAATAAATTGAAAAATGATGTTTCTTCACCTTCTAGGTGGTGCCTCCTGAATTTATGATACATAGATCTTGATGTAATCACATAATTCCTAACTGTAATCATTTTTTATTAGAAACAGTTATATTAATTGTCAACAAATTATTTGAATAATTGATTGCATGTCTGAGGATAGCACTGCATGTAATGAGACAAGCTATGGTCTTCCTAGAGCAGCACACTGTGGAAGTGTATTTCCATTTCTGGTGATAGAGCTTCATGCAGATTTTTCTGCAAAAAAATTATGCAGGTTAGATAAGTTGCATTTAATACTTAAATCAAAGATGAGTGAGGCTCTCAGTAAAAGCTGGAAGTAAACCCAGTGTTTTTCCTTTGTTTCCTCCCAAGTGTGTTCTTTCATTTTGTTTGATTTTCTGCTTTTGGATTTACAGATTCTCTCTGTGTTCAAAATTTCAACATAATCAAGCTAGGACAGGTCACCTGCCCTAGGAAGCCTGTTACTGGCTTCTGCATTTGCTTTTGCATTCTTTTCATTGGCTGTCAGTATTACTCCACTAAGTATTCATCTTCTATTGCGCAGCCACCACTTTAGCAATTTCTGCATAATGAGAAACTTACTACTTACTACTTTCTTTCCATCAATGGGACAGCTTCTCCAACACCTTTAAACAAAAATGAACCAAGAAAAAAAAATTCCCAAGGTTGTGAGTTGCTGACACATCCCAAGGTCCTCCAATTTTGAAAAAGAACAACGATATTCACATACCTGAAAATGTCCTTGTTTACACATAGAATAGATTTCTCCCTCCACCTTAAAACCAACTAACTGCAAATAGAACTTCAGACTTAGGAAATAAGCAGCACAGATGACCTTAGCTGACGTATACAAATCTTTTCCATCTGAAATGATATTACAATATAAATTTTACAGATGACTCACCAGTGCTCTGGCTTAATCAGAGATTAAGACAGCAGAATTTTTAAGAGTACATGACTTACAAAAATACTAAGAATACTTCTTATTTTTTCATATGTTCACATGAATATTGCAACCAGGAACTTACGGAATCATTTGTGTTCTAATTTATTCTAATTAGATTTTCATTTGCAAAGCTTTGTCTTGGCATCTTAACTTAGTTACAAGGTCTGTTATAAATGTTTCTTGTCTCATTCTTAGCAACAGTTCAAGGAGGATTCCAAGGTAATCCCCGAGAAAAGTGTGGACTTCCTGAAATACAAGCATGACTGTTGCTGCCATGGCATGGACTAGTTTGGCCTGGACTACATATAACATCTAGGCAAAATCCATTTCACGTGTTACATCGAAACACATTATCTTAGTTAAGTACCCTTATTTCAAAATTGGCTCTACATGGAAGGGTCATTTTATGAGGCCTCCAGGATTTCAGGATGTGTGTTACAAATTCCAACTATAACACAGATCACTAGTTCTGCAACACGGTTTAACACACAGTTCTTTCCCTTTTTCAACAACTGACAAATACGCTGTCATAAGTGCAGTAATGTTCAGAGACAGCAATTTTGAGAGTTGCTAAAATAGAGAGATGTTTTGTTGTAAAGCCACAGTCGTAACAGTTCTCAGAGTTTTTCTCATTTTGGGCAAATAGTACTATTTTCTGAGAAGCAAGCATTAGTAGGTCAGGTTGGAATCCAAAAAGCAAGCATATTTTGCTGTTAGCAATCTCTCTGCCAGGAGCTGGACGTTAATAGTATATGTAAATTGTAATGGAAAAAAATCAGTGAGTCAAAGCCTGAGCTGGCCTTCCATCCTATCTCAGAAGACTGTGAAGACACTTTTACCATGTACGTATCACCCACAACCCTGCTGCCCAGCCATTTACCCTCTTGCAGTCAAGGTTTCCCTCTCTGGCTCTTTAAGCAAGGACACAACTCTGGCACAGAAATTTATATTAAGCTTCACAGCAAAGTTATTTTAAGAATAAAAATCAGATCACCCCTTCTCAAAACCAGTAACAGCTTGAGAGGAAAACAATCTCTATGCAGAGAGATACTGCTCCCTCTGCTACTAAGCCTGACATGAGAGTGAGGAGAGCTGGATCCAGGCTCCACCCCTACCAGTCACTCAGATGCATGGCTTGCTCCTGAGCTTCCTGGGTTAGACACGTCTTCTCACCTGGTGCTCAACCATTGCTTCAGGCTCTGGCCTGGCAATTCCAGTGCACAAGTATAGTGTGAGGACATAAAATATAATTTATTTACAGCTAAGTAGCACTTGTGAATATTTAAAAGACCTAAATATTCACTTCATAAAATGCTCCACCCTGCTGCAGTTTGCTGCTTTGCACTAGCCCTGGCACAGAGGGTTAATTACACTATTGCTCACAGGGGGATCAAGGGTCCTTCCAGCACAGTCCCTCACAGCAGCCATCTGCAGAGGTAGATGGTCCACAAGAATTACAGAGCACATGGTGATACACTCTTGAATAGCCCCACCACCCAACAGCTGCGGCCACAGAGCCTTTCAGAGGTAGTTAATTTCCTGTTAGAATGAAGCCCTGCTGTGCAATGCTGCCCACATCCACCACAGCTTCTGACCTTCATTTGGGCCTGGCTGGGTTGGATACAGCTGTGAAACCCCTTCAAGTCCACAGTTTTGGGGACAAATTTTAAATTCTTTGGACAAAGTCTAGCCTTTCCAGTAAGGCCTAGCAGCTGCAGTAGGCTGGGCATGGCTGGGCATGGGGATGTGAAGCTTGGTTACCTTCATGGGAGCAGCACAGTGCTCAAGCAGGAAGACCCGGCTGCTGTGGAAACTACCACCTGCACAGAACCTTTCAGAGCCAGGGGGCTGCAAGCACTACTGGCTGCAGACTAACGGCTGTCAGTTTCAACAGCCTTTCCAGCACCAGGGGCTCTTGGGCCCAAACAGTGCCACTGCTGTTGCCCACAGTCACTCAGGGTGGTTCAGGGCATGAGGCAGAGATGCCCAGGGACCACTCCTCCCAGCCCAGCCCTTGTTCTGTGTCCTGTGTGGCTGCTGTAGGGAACCTGCTTTGGCAGGGGGGTTGGACTCAATGATCTCTGGAGGTCCCTTCCAACCCCTACAATTCTGTGATTCTGTGATTCTGTATCTGCCTGTTTGCCCACCTGACCTCTCTTTTCCTGTGCTTGCTCTCTGTTGGTGCCACATAGACTGTAGTGTCCCTGTACTCGGCCTGCTCGGCCTCCACAGGGCCACAGTACTGGAGTTCCCATACTAATCTTATGTTAACAAATACAATGTAACCCTGAACATATTCAAGCCTCCTCCGGGCTTAGCCCAGCTCCCTGCAGCTGCTAAGTCTCACTGGGAAGGCTAACTGCCCACAGGTGAGAGAGAGAGCAGGCTACTGGGAGAGATACACTGCAGCATGAATCGGAAGGGGGGGCAGATTTCTGATTGGCTTGACAATGCCCACAGCTGTGTAATTTCACTTTCTTCCACAGCAGCAAGATCACCTAAGCCCTGGTAATCCTGTGGAGCTGAATTGAAGCTGAACACCCATAAGCTGCCACCAGTTGAAGGCTCAGAGCAATGCACTATGAGGAAAAAGGGCTGCTTAGATGCTCACTATTCCTGTAAGGGAGGATGCCACCACACAAGACTTAAACAGGCAGTTGTTTGTTCTATTTGACTCCTAGCATAATGTGCTCTGAAGTAGCCTACGGTTTTAGAAGGTGCTGGAAATGAGTAAGCTATTTTATTGTTCTTGTCCAGTTAGCTGCTCCTCTTAGAAATCTCTCCACAGAGCAGTGTTATGGTTTACTCTAGAAGGCAGCTCAGCAACCTGTAGCCATTTGTTCACCCCTCCAGCAGCAAAATGCAGGAGAGAGTTGAAATAAAAACGCAGAATTTGTGGTCTGACATCAAAATTATTTACTAAGGAAAGGAAAAATAATAGTAATGATAACTACTATATATATTGATATATACAGTATGCATACGTATTTACCAAAGAGGTGATGCACAAAGCAATTGCTCACCTCTCACCAACCAACACCCAGCTAGTCCCCTGCAGCCAACTCTCCCAGTTTTATTGTTCATGTGGTATGGACCGTGTCTTTGGCCAGCTCATGTCAGCAGTACAAGTTCTGTTCCCTCTGAGCTATTTGTGCCCCCACAACATCCTGCTGGCAGGATTGTGTGAGAAACAGAAAAGACCTTGACTCTGTAAGCAGTAATCAGCAACAACTAAAACATCAGTGTGTTATCCATGTTGTTTTTCTCCTAAATCCAAAACAGCATCATACCAGCCACTAGGAAAAATAATAACTCTAGCCCAGCCAAAACTAGGACAAGGAGAGTCAAACATTTTATTTTGTTCTCATCAGTGAAATAAAGCTAGAGAGATACGAAACAGACATAAAGTAGCTGGGCAAGATGCATTATGAAGATAACTACCTGGTGCTCTGAGTTTGAAAGTCTGGTCACCTTCACAGAATTTCACTAGCATTAGGTTAAATTCAACTGACATATGAATTTCCCAAGATTGTTCACTGTCAACCACCATCTGCCAACAATTTTTATATTTAGTCAGAGGACAAGTTTCAGAACTGTTGTGTGAGATGAACACCAGCTGCTACTTGCTTCCCACAGCTGTAAGGCTGCTGACACTCAGTATTTGTTCTCTGTTAGTGTCTATGGATGCCTCAGAAATCAAGGCCACTTCCAGTCAGGCAATAAAAAATATAGTCCTTGCTCCAGAGAACTTATCAAGCAGAAACTTCAGTAAGAGAATAAGGACTTTTTCCCCCTCTTCTGCTGACCTACAGAATTTTGCTGAAATGATGCCCTGTTGGGGATACAAGCAGATGCAAGAAGCATAAAGAGACATATGTGATTCTAGAACAGATAACTTCTTTGTTGTGGGCAAACGTAGGAATCACCCTAACCTTCAGCATTGTCTCTGAGTGTGACAAGATATTCAGTGTTAGCCTCTTACATGCAGATTTGGTGAGAAACAGAAGACATAATGGAAGGCAAGAAATGAGCTGAAGGACAAGGTAAAAAGCAAAGTCAATCCCTTACAATTTTGCTCTTCCCTCTCTTCTTCCTACCAGTTTCTTTGTGTGAGCTGGGAGACAATGTAAGTAAGGAAAGAAAAGCACTCTGGCTGACTGTGATCTGCCCACCTACAGCTTTCAATAAGAAGTATTTTAGGGAAGGTAGGAGCTGTGGTGCAGCCTAACACAGAAGAGGATACAAAGATGTTAACCCTAACTAGTGACATCTAACCAGGCATGACAAGGGCAGTGGGTTTTCATACTATGTACACGTGTGCTAGTGGGGGGGGGAAGGGAGGAATGTGAGGCAAAATTTTCTGTACAAAACACCATTTTAAAAAAGAGTAGTTAACCCTTATTGTTTCAGAACTTTCCCTACCTCTCAGTTGGTGAACGTACCTTTTGTTAGGTTAGCAGAAACTCAGGGCCCTTCCTCTGGCATTGTTTTTTCTTACATCCTGCAAATTTTTGTCTTTTGGTACTACTTAAAGCTCAGTCTAGTCAGTCACACATCAGAAAGGAAGACATGGCAGCAGATTGGCTGGAAAGTTGCTTCTAGCATTTTGAAATTGCTTCTCTGTGTTAATCTTGCCTCATGCTCCTTGGCCACAGCTATTGGTACCTATTCCCTTGTAGTTACTCATGATCTTATGTCTTCACCAAAAATTGACCATAAGAAGAAGGAAGGAAACATCAGAATTTTCTCTGATGCAATTCTATGATTCTGCCCTTCTGGTAAGAAGAACCGGCAGGCTGTATTCCTTACCAGCTCACAGGTTGGAGAGAAGGGAAGAGGTTTCATTAACAACTCTCTATCTGCCTTTTTCACACTAAGTTGGAACTTGCTCATTAATTAGGAAATAGTTCAGTGATAGAGCATGCCACAGACACTGAGTGATGTTACATTTAATCTTAATTAATTTTTTTTTTCTACACAACTTTTCTTTTAATACCTACAGAAAGATTCCAATTTCAGTGGGTTCTGGACCAAGTCCTAATATATCAAGATCTTGCTAATAATACACCCATGTTTATTTATCCATTTCAGATGTTGATTTCTGACATATAAATAAGATATAGTGCACCAATTTTGGATAGAGGTGATCTGAAATTAATCCTGACTTGGAGCAGCACTCTAATTAACACATACACACACACAAAAGTAAAAAAAAAAAAAGGAGAGGTTGAAAGCAGCAGTTATTGAGGATGTATTACTTTAACCAGAGGAAGAGTCCTTTTCACACTGCTCCTCAGTTCAGTGGAAAAGTTTCCTTGCCACTCCACAATACTTCTCCAGCTCTAGATCTAGCAACTTAACAGAAGCATTTTACTTCAACTCTGGTTCTCAAGGTACCCAATTATTCTCAAAGGCTCCCAATTATCTGTAGGCACACCTGCAGTCAACAGATTATCCATCTAATAGGTTGCAGCTGACATAGCCAAGACAGGCTCATTAGCTAATGTACCACACTGTTCTGTACAATTGCTACCAGGGAAGCACAGCTTCACAGATTTCATACCCTCATGCTTTAGAATGAGAAGTTCTGGGGAACACGGCATAGATGCAATCCTGAGCTTGACAGGAATCTACCAAAATCTGCACAGGCCCTAGTAAACTGAGGTTTTATTGTTTCCTCAACTAAGGCCTGGCAGAGAGCTGCAGTCCACAGTGCAGACAATGAGGTGAATGAGCTCCGTTGGATGAGAGCTCTGCTGGAAGCACGCTGCCTTGAACAGCTCATCCACCTCAGCACATCCTTCTAATCTGCGCTGTAAGGATTTTTTCCTTTACCGTGGGCATCCGAGCTCCAGGTAAGAGGAGTTCGTTGCTTTTCTTGGTTAGCGCAATTTGCAGTGCTGCCAGCAGATGGCATAAGATACTCAACGGTCCGCCTGCGAGGTAGCGTGAAATGGATTTCTTTGTCAAGAAATCCATTTCTTCTTAATGCTTCTGCTTCTGCTTAACAGCATTGCCAAGCGCGTCCTCGACAAAAAGAGAGGTATTGCAGCATTCCTATGTGGTAATGCTAGTGTGGTGGTGTAGTAATCACTGTAAAGTAATGCTACTTTATGCACACACACACAAAAAAAAAGACAAAATATACATCAGTGATGTCTAGGTAATAGGAAATGGTAAGGAAATGGTATTGAAATGCCAGCTCTCTGGCATGGAACAATAGAGTGACAGAAGAACTCCTGCTCATGTCAGAGAGAGGAATTATCAACAGGAAACAGTGACATATCAAATAAGGGCTCTTAAATATAAAAATGCAGCTGTGCATGCAATCCAACAGGGTACCAAGCAAAGCATAGTCTGTAGTTCTGTCTAGTGAAGCAGAATTAACTTGATCTCATTGCTTCTATACCTCCTCCAGAGCTGGAGGAATTGATTTCACTCAAATAACTACCTTTTAAAGTGGCTCTGATTATTTTGGGTCTTCATTTATGCCTGTTCCTAACTGATTTTACCTGACTACATGCACTCTAGGGAGCTAGGTATTTTATGGTCAGTAGCTCTGACACTAAAGATGAAGGAATTACCACTTTTGCTGGCAGATTTTTGGGTCTGTATTTGGCCCTGAACAAACATTGCTTTCCACTTTTCTTAGTAGTAAATGTAGCTTCTTATTGGGCACAATAACACAGCAGAATTCAGAATCATGCAGGAGCATGGACTGAGCTAAGAACTGTTGCAAGGTCCTCTATAGCCTGGCACACAGCAGGGCTTTGCTCCATCTGCACAGTATGATCTCCAGTATGATCTCTAACTTCAGGAACAGCTGTACAGAAGTTCTCAAGACAAATAAAAACTAGAACAGGAAGAAATTTGGGAAAAGGGAGAGCAGGGCAGTTGAAGATGGACTGTTGCTAACAGTTGCCACAGTTGATTGGGGCTGCTATACCTGCAATTGTCACTTACTGTTTATCATGTCTGGGAGCCTCCATTGTCTGGCTCTGTTCTAGGTTATTTCTCAGTCAGCTGTGGACAACTAACTATGCTCATGTAACAGTGCTTAAACCTTTAATGTTTCACCAGCAACTGAATTCAGAGGTATTTCAGCACTGAAGCTATTATTGCCTGAGCATCTGGCTCCTACAAAAGGCAGACTACAGCATAACAGGAGAGACAAACAGTTATTATCAGCCTGTCATCTGCAGTGCCAGTGCTGACATCAAGATTATTCTAGCCTGAGAGAGCACAGGGAGGTAAGGGATTTCAAAATTAAGTGACAAGTACAAAGATAAAAGGCCCATAAAGCTGGCTTTGTACCTTCGCACTTCCACCCAGCTGAAATACTACCACTACATGATTGGATTGGAAAAACCACAGGTGCAAGAGGGAAAGGTTGTGCCCAAACACAGAGAAGTTCAAGTCTGGACTTGCAGAGCTGAGAAGAAAGCAAGTGCCCTGAGTAATATTTCCTTGTAACATAATGCCATCTGCTGGGATTTGCTATTAACAGATGAGGTAGTTCAAATGAATTTGGGATAAATGAGTCCACAGGGCTAGATGACATGCTGTCTCACAGCCAGATTAGTGCAGACAGAATACAATCATATTTTCAGCTAGCAGCAATGTTTGTATGAAATAGAAGCAATTTTTAGAGATTTTTCACTTCCTACTGCGTAATATTTGCCACTATGTATGACAGTGTACATCCTATACTATGCTCACGCAGGCTGTTACTGCTGCAAGCTTCTCTGGAGTGAAAAACTGAAGTTGTTGTGTCGTGACAGGGTAAATGAATCACAGAATCACAGAATCATCCGGGTTGGAAGGGACCCCAAGGATCATGTAGTTCCAACCCCCCTGCCTAGCAGGGCCACCAAACATACACATTCAGATCAGGTTGCCCAGGACCCCGTCCAACCTGGCCTTAAACACGTCCAAGGACGGGGCATCCACAACCTCCCTGGGCAGCCCGTTCCAGGGCCTAACCACTCTCCTTGTAAAGAACTTCCCCCTAACATCCAACCTAAATCTTCCCTCCTTCAACTTAAAACCATTTCCCCTAGTCCTGCTGTTGTCAGCCCTTTTGAAGAGTTTACTCCCCTCCTGGGTGTAGGTTCCCTTCAGGTATTGATAGGCTGCAATGAGGTCACCCCGCAGCCTTCTCTTCTCCAGGCTGAACAAGCCCAACTCCCTCAGCCTGTCCTCATAGGGGAGGTGCTCCAGCCCCCTGATCATCTTAGTCGCAATGAAGCTTGCATGGTTATCCTGCATCAAGTGCAGCAGGTTGCCTAACAACCTGCTTCCCCAAGGACTAACAGAGTCAAAAATAGAAAGAGACCCCATCACTTGCATTCAAGATTGCTTCTTGAGAGCAAAAACTGCCTGCCACACAAGAAAATGAATGGGCACACAGCTTTGTCATTGCTCTTGCCCTTCCAGAACAAGGCAATGGATATATTGTAGTTATTTTTCTCACTTTTACCTATGTAGAGAAAGCATATAATGAAGGGTCTGTAGAGCAAAGTGTATGAGGAGTGGCTGAGGTCCCTGGATGTGCTCAGCTCAGAAGCAGAGGAGCTGAGGGAAAACCTCAGGACAGCTGCAGCTCCTCACAGGGAGCAAAGGAGCAGCGCTGAGCTCTGCTCTGTGTGACAACAACAGGGCCTAAGGGAATGGTATGGAGCTGTGTTAGGAGAGGAGCAGTGAGGGTTAAGGACAGGTTCTGCACCAGAGGGTGGTCAGGCACTGGCACAGGCTGCCCAGGACAGTGATCACTGCACCGAGCCTGCTGTAGTTCAAGGAATGTTTGCACAGTGTTCAGACATAAGGTTTGAATGTTGGATGGTCATGTGTGGAGCCAGGTGCTGGATTTGACAATCCCTCCAGATATTCTACGACTCTATTCTGTGGTCTGTTTGATAATAACAAACTGGGAGGGAAGACCCTAAATGAAGGTGTTGCATTTTTCTACTTTTTGTTATTTTCATTGTTAGGGATGCATGATTTTTAGACAACTTGGATGTTTAGGCGCTGTTTTGTTGTTGTTGTTGTTGTTGTTTGTTTTGAATACTCAACTGTTGCAGGTTGGAGACTGGTTTGTGCCCCATTCCTTGTATGTGCTGCTTACAGCACAGCTTACAGCAATAAATAGACTGAAGTTCCTCTGCAGTTGGGCATGTCATGCTGGATCTCGTTTCAGAACAGCAGCTTGGGAAGGCAACTTTTAATTGATTGACTAGTGTTTTTCCTGCTTTTAAATGAATGTATGCTGGAAAAATGTTCAAAGTTTTGTTTCATGCAAGCACCTTCGAAAACATGCATTCAAGTCCTCCTGTCTTTTCAGTGCCTACTATATAAATATGGCTTGGAACTTGATGGATATGCTGACATAAATTATAATTTATTTTAATTTATTTTTCTTTTACAATGATCCTTGGGGAAGGAATTGTTTTGCTTTGAACACCTCTGTAATACCTTATTTTTTCCTATTTTGGTATATCCTTTTACTTTGTGTGTCCCCTGAGAATCACACTGGTGGTGACCTGGGTGGCACAGAGTGCTGGGAGGCATTAACCTGATTACAAAAATGTGACTGAATAGTCTAACGTACCCTCCAGAGGCTTCAGACTAAAAGACTGGGCTTTGAATCTTATTCTTGATGCATGAAGCCTATGGTACCTAAGTTTCCACGAAGTATGTGCTGGAAAAAACTGTTTCAGTTCTGCAGTGGATGTGTTAACTTTGGTTGCGAAGGTGAGAGTTCTTAAAAAGAAACTTGTGCTGCCTGTGCTGCTTTCTTTTTACTTTGCAAATCCCATAGGAAAAATGCTTTAGTGACTTGTCATGCTGAATGCTTCAGGTTGAGATTTATTGTTTCAGGAAGGCTAATAGGTAGCTTAATGACAACCTTATTAAGGTTGAAATGATCAAGAAAAAAAATACTTCCATAACATCTCGTCTGGACCATCTATACTTCTGCGACGTGGCTACGTTGTCCCTATAGGTACTTTTGAATCCTTCCATTCTCACAAATTTTAAGAGACTTGATGAAATTACTTCTGGAGATCTGATGTTGAACAGATAGAAAAACTCTTTAACTCATAACAGTATTTGTTGTAAGATTATTGAAGGCATGGCTATATCTGGCTCATGCAGAAAGAATATATGTACGGGAATAAAACTGAGATTTTTTTTGCTCTAGAATGTTTATTCCCTAAGAACTCTAGTACCTACTATATACCTAGCTCTTGCCCAAGTAGAGATATTTTGGGTATGCCAAGACGGGCTTACTTGGTTGAAATGCTCCTCATTTTTTGATTGTAGTGAATGATGAATGTATGCCTTGTTCACTTTTGGTTTGCGGCCATGCAGGGGCAAAATGATTAATAATAGACAATTACTTGTCCTATCTTTAGCTAACAGTCAGTGTTAACATGTGACAGTGTGTGAGACTGCTTTTATTAGTGCTATTTTTCTTAAAATTTTCAATTTCTGGTTAAGGTTTTTGAGTCCTTGCAAAGAACCTTGGAGATTTTTCCTTAAATAATGTTGACTACTGTGAAGTGTGGTGGATGGCTGCAAAGAGCAGGGCCTAGTATACAGGTGTCTCCCTGTAAACAAGTAAACCTGTTTTTCTGGTATTTGGGAATGTTACTGTTTTTCTTATGTCTTGCCTACTTCATTTGGGCAGTACTGGCAAACAGTAGGGTGAAATCTACCGAAGGATTAGGGTAGGAAAGAGTTGGATTTGTGTGCCATTACTTGTTGTCAGAAGTAACTCCAGATGCTTAGAAATTTAGTTATACCTCTGAGTTCAACTATTAAATTAGCAGAGTTTAAAGTAAGCTGTTTTATGTGCCCTGAAACAGTTCTCACGTAAGCACTAGGGCACTGTTGAGGGTTGAAGGCACAAAGGTTTTGCAATCCATATAGTTTTTTAGTTGTAGAAGCAGTTTGCTGCAAGAATATGATCCTCAGAATGTCTAGCACACCAACTTTGAAAATACCTAGGAAGTTCTTAGATTATTTGTGTGTGCGTGCGTGTGTGTGTGCCTCAGGCTCCCAGGTTTCATTAGGGAGTAATAGTTTAGTCATTGCTGCACACTTGCAAACATCTCAAACTAGGTGCTCTTGCTCTTTGGAAGGCTGATGTAGAAAGGATGCTCCCACTGCACCAAGTACGCATAGCTTTGTGCAGAACACAGCTCTAACTGCTTGTTAATGATGGGCTGGAACGGTAATGCTGCCTCTCTCCCCAACGCTGTAATTAAGAACCTGTTGTCCAGATAGCAAGAGAGGAGACCTAGATTTGGTTCTTGTAAATCGTTGCTTGTGAAGTCTCAAATCACATCTTTTGCTTTCCAGTTATGTCTTGACTCCCAAGTCTGTGTATTATGAAGATAGATCAGGTCTGTGCTCATTCTTCACCAAGATGGGAGAGGAGGCAATCTTTTAGGACCCTTAGCGTGATGCATTTGTTATCTTCTTAGCAGCAGCTATAGCTGTCATTAGGAAACAAGCACGCAAAAATACCGATCTTTGACTGTATGATATGCAAATTACTTGGATAAAGGGCAGGTAGTCAGCCTTAACTGCGGTATCTGTTACTTCTGGTATTCATTTCTTGCAGTTAGCCGTTAAACAACAGCTGTCCCATTTTAATGAGCTTTAAAAAAAAAAAAAAAAAAAAAGCACATCATCTCATTATTTCTGTCTTTCCTAATAGGCCCATTTTAGAGGCCTTCAGTTAGCAGCCTTTGTGATTTATGCCAAGCAGAACTCATTTCCATGACTATTAGGATCATTTGCAGAGAGTTACATATAACACAGCATACATTTGGTGTGAACCCTCTCCGACAACTCATTTTTCTGTTGGCAGTGGCTTGTATCACAGAAGCACTGTGACCATCTGTGGATCTCCCTGCATCTGTGTGTACAGAAATTCCGCATAAAACCCAAAAGGTTAAATGAAAAGATCTGCTGCCATAAAAACCTGAGCAGCTCTGTTCTTTTAAATGTGCTAAGTCCCATTCAAAATTTCATAATGGAAGAGACCCTCATTTTGCCCTGTATTGGACATGCATACATACATCCCAAACCAAATAGCTATTTCAGATGCTTGAGGAGGACTAAATATGTGTCTGCTGGATGTCTAACAGAATTTTTCTCTAAGATTAAGAAACAGCACAATCTCAACTCTAATTCTCCAAATTTGCAAATGCAATTTTGAAGGCTAAATAAGGCATAAGCATTCAGAGCTTCTGAGTTTTACTCATAAGACAGACAGGAGGGCATTCAGCTCAGTGTAGGTTCTTGCATAATACAGACCTGCCATCAAGACTCCAACCCCACAATTGTTTTCTGACAGATAAATAGGAGAGCAAAGCTCGACCCAGTAGTCAGTATCAATGTGTAATGATTTACCAGTTTTTGCAGTTGTCATTCTCTGAATTGAGACACGCTCTGTGCAGATTTAAGTATTACCTAGAAGTAAGACACATTTAAATTAAGTAGAGTCATGACCCCAAGCCAACAGAGGCAGTAACAAAAAGGTGATTACAGTCACTAAAGGAGTTTAAAAACTCTGGCCAAACTTTCTACTTAATGAAACAAATACACTTTAGTACCTATCGTAGCTGTTATGGTAAAGGAAGGAGTAATGAATTCTGATCCTGCACATATGAATTACGGAGACTTGCTTTTGATTGTATTTTTCATAGATTCATAATTTTTTTGATTGTATTGTAAGAGAATGATGCTTTAGATAACCTGTAAGTTATACCTGTTAGAGCTCTTCCAGGCTGATGATTTTATCCCCCATGTCACTGGGACTGATTACAGGACACAGATGTTTAGCTGCAAATGATATATGATGTTCTTTTGGCCAACAAAGGACTTTTCCCCTAAGTACTTTTCCTGTGCTTTGTTCACCTTTCATTGTGTTCCTCTAGAGCCTCCTGCCTGTTGAAACAACTCTCACCATCAGCTTTTCATTACACTTTCTTTCCCCTGAATTAATCTGTTGCCCAGAGCTATAACCTCAACACATTTAGGGGCTGAAAAGAGCTCTAAAATTAAATCCCTGCAGAGAAGCTGCATTTGTTCTTTCCCAAATAACTTAAAAATGACTATATCCCTTTCAGAAACAAAGGAATTGATCCTGTAGAGAAATTAATGCTGCTGTTTCTTGTGAAGGGGACAACAGAGAAGCCAAATGCTGCTTCATATTGCTAGAGACCTTGGAGCAAAAGGCAAAAGAATTGTACCTAGCTTTGTACTTCCAGCTACTCACAATGGGAATGTGAGAGTCAAGCTGTGTGGTGTGCTTGACATGCTTGGTGAGGTTCACCTGGGCCCAATGATTGAGCCTGTCTGGGTCTCTCTGAATGACACCTCAGGAGATTCAACAAACCCAAGCGCAAGGTCTTGCACGTGGGTCATGGCAACCCCTCTTCAGTACAAGCTGGGGGTGGTAAGGATAGAGCACAGCCCTGCAAAGAGGACCTGGGGGTACTGGTAGATGGCAAATTAGGCACGAGTCAGCAATGTGCCCTTATAGCCCAGAAAGCCAACTGTATCCTGGGCTTCATCAAAAGAAGTGTGGCCAGCAGGATGAGGGAGGTGAGTCTGCGCTGGTGAGACCTCACCTGGAGAACTGCATCCAGATGTGGAGTCCTCAGTACAGGAGAGACATGGATCTGTTGGAGTGTGTCTAGAGAAGGGCCACAAGAATGATCCAAGGGAATGGAACACCTCCCCTGTGAGAGAGCTGGGACTCCAGGGAGACCTGAGAGCTGCCTTTCAGTATCTAAAGGGGAGCTGTAAGAAGGAAGGAGACAGACTCTTTAGCAGGTTTTGTGGTAATGGGACAAGAGGAAATGGTTTCAAACTAAAAGAGAGAAAATCTATACTGGATATAAGAAAGAGTTTTTTTTTTACAGTGAGTGTGATGAGGCATTAAAACAGGTTGTCCAGTTCTCAATGCTCCATCTTTGGAGGTATTTAAGATCAGGCTGAACAGGACTCCAAGCAACCTGATGTAGTTCTAAGTGTCCCAGTTCATTGCGGAGGAGTTGGACAAGATGGCCTTTAAGGGTCCTCTTTAACTCAAATGATTTTATGACTCTAAATGAACATTTTCATTTTCCTTGGGAGATCAAACAGCTCTGAAGTTCTGGTTTATTTTTCTCCTTTGTTTACAATTGTACTTCAAATCCCAAGCTTTTTCACTGAATGAACATGCTATAGAGATGTTACCTTGTGCATGGCAAATAACCCTGCTGCAGATGAGTCATTCTGTTTCCACTGTACATTTCTACTAGAAAAGGCATTTTTCAGTAGCTTGGCAGGTAAAGCAGTGGCCAGCAAAAGGTGAGATCAGCCCGTATTTACTCCAGCTTAAGCTGCACTACACTGGGAACATGTATCTTTAGACAAGGGGGGAAGAAAAAAAAAAAAAAGACAAAACAAAGCATTCCTCCTTCCCAGAACTGTATAACGGCGCCTGCAAAACACGCACGTGTAACAAAGACGGAGCCACGCGCCGGCCGCCATTTCAGCACCCACCTGGTGGGCAGCACCGGGGCGGCTGCACAAGATGGCGGCTGGCTGCGGGTGGCGTTGGACGTGCTGTGCTGCATGCCGGCGTGGCTGCAGAAGCTTCCAGAGCCTCGTGTAGGGTAAGGCAGCGGCGGGCCGGGTTTGGCAGGTTGGTGTGTTGGTTTCCATCCACGGTGCAGAGCTAGATGGGGACTGGTTTCTGTTGGTGTGTGTTGTTGCTTTTTGTCCAGGATGTGGGGCGTAGGCAGCAGGTGCCTCCAGGTGCTTTTGTTTCCCTCAGAGCTTTGGTAACTTGTGCTCATTTGGCGCAGCCGATCATAAACAAAACCTTGTGAGTGAGCTGCTTGCTTAGTGATGTAATCTGAGTGTGCTTGTGGTACAAGAGGTGGTTTTGGGAAGTCTTTTAGGACAGAAAATAGTTTCAAGAGTGTTGAAGATTTCTGTGCAACTAAATGTAGGATAGAAATGAATGGTGTTTTAACTGAAGTTATTGTATCCCTTATAGTAGAGCATGGGTGTCCAACCTTTTGGCCTGCCTGGGCCAGCTGAACAAAGAGGAATTATCTTAGGCCACATCTAAAGTATATATACAATATAGTTATTGTATATAAGTAACAAAGTCTATTTTATTTTTTAACGTTAAAAAAAAATTAAAGCATTTAAAAAAGAGCAACCACACCGTAGCACTGGTGGGATGTGTGACCTTGTTTCTGTGAAACTGGTGCATCAGTCTGGTTTGCTGGCAGTGGCTGCAGTTCTTGGTGAGCTCTGAACGCATTTGGATTTTTGGTGAGATTTACTCTTCCCTGTGCTTTGTCCTTGGAAAGGTTGTTTAGAAATGTATGTAACTGCCTGACAGCAATCACAGGAATAAGGTATGACTGTGAAGCAAGAGATGTTTCTCGCTGCTAAGAGGAGGCTTGTAAAAATCTGGTGAAGAGAAACAGTCACATTGTTGAGTTGAATGTCTGATGGCATTCCATTTGTAAATTTGTACATTCCTTTTGAAAATGTGCAGGCAGTTTATTTTGTTGACTGAAAGTGGAGTTGCAAATAGTCCCAGTCTTGAAACCTATTATCAAATTTCTTTATGGAATTTGAGGAAAAACTGAAAGGAAGGCTGTATTTTTTCACTGTTCACAGGACTGTGCTTATCCAAGCTATCAAAATGCTCAAGTTTATTTGCATAACTTGAGTTACTACTGCATTGCACTCTTTCCTTGTCCTGATTTCAGTGGAGACAGTGTTAATTTTACACCACTGTTTGGTTGTTGCTGAGTGATGGTGTGTGCCTGGAGCTGAGCCAGGCTGCTTGAGGGGGAAGAGCTGCCACTGTGCTGATGCAGGGATGCATGCAGCCCATGGCCTAGATGTGCCTCAGTTAAGTCATCCAGGCTCCTGATGCTCATTTCCTGTAACTGAGTTTATATCTGGTGTTGCTAATTTTGCTTCCTTCATTTTACCGATGCAGTAGTTTTGCAAACATTGAACCAACATAACACTTCAATTTTAGGAGCAAGAAACTGCATCAGTCTTTGTACTAGAGCCAGTAACTGATCTTTGCACAAGAACAAGCATAGATCACTGTTGCCAAACTTCACTGTGGTACCTGTGATTATTTTCTGACTTTATGGTGGTTGTGGACCATGTGGTGTTGATTTTAAAAAAAAGAACAAAAACAAACAGGCGAGTCATACTGATTTCCAGAGGTAGGAGTGTGTGCTGCTCTCTTCTGACGCACTGCTGGGATCCAGTGGTAATGATCTGGTTGGTAGCTAAACTGAGGGTTTTGGTCTTTGCAGGTGATTCAGTCTTCTTTTGTCATTATTCAAAAGCAGTTCAACCTGGCATTTTGCCCTTCAGTTGTCACAGAAGAATTAGTAATGTATTGCTGATGCCCAGGAAGCAGTACATTTATTAATAAAATTAAGACAGTTGTTCTGCCATCCCCCAAGTTTCTATGTAATATTTAACAATTTAAGTAGGAGA
This sequence comes from Lagopus muta, assembly GCF_023343835.1. Lineage (NCBI taxonomy): Eukaryota > Metazoa > Chordata > Aves > Galliformes > Phasianidae > Lagopus > Lagopus muta. The sequence goes on from NC_064434.1 coordinate 74,716,423, forward strand.
ATCAGATCTCTGCATGAAGCTGAAGCGAGTAAATGAATGTGGGTGTGGGATAAGTAGCTGCAAAGATACCAGTGTAGTTGCTATTACTATGTAATAGCACAGATGCATTCCTGGAAGCTTGGGTTACGGTAGGAGTGTGGCTGCCATACAGTGGAGATGCTACCTGTAATGCTATAATTGGATAATAATAGCAGGCTGGCAAAGTCTTTGGGTACAGCAAATGAGAGTGAGCCCAGATACAGCAGCCATGGATGCGGAGATGAAGGAAGAGAGCTGCTTATTTTTGGATGGCCTCAGGTAGGTAGGGATCTCTGGCAAAAGATGCCCTCACCTCCACTGCCAACCCTTAAACGAAGTGTGGAAAGGGAGTGGATCCTGGCTCCACTCCTGATCGCTCAGGTGGATTGCATGCACTTGAGCTCCCATGGATTGGCCCCACCTCAGTCGCTGTCTCAGGCTGTGACTTTAGCATTTCCACTGCACTGCCATATCCAAGGAAACTGAAAATCCTGGTTTTTTTTCACTGTTGACTCTCTTACTTCTGGAGTCCCATGTTCTCTGGTTCTGGGCTATTTCTGTGCTGCCTTTCTTGGTTGCTGTACATCATAAAATAGGGGAGAACCTTAAGTATGCTGTGTGAGGCAAGGCTGTGGTGCAGATCAAGTTACCAAGTTCCGCGCAATGTTTTGAGAATTGTTGAAGAACTGAAAGGCCAGGTTATTTCGTTATTTCAAATAGTCATTTTGTGAGACTGGTGGGGTTGGGTTTGGTTTGGTTTGTCTGGTTTTGGAGGTCAGTTGAGATGACAAAGCAGTTTCATGAAAGCATGCAAAAGGCCAAGGGCTGATGCCACATGGACCACTTTTCAGCCTTATTTTCTTCTGTTGTGTCTTTATATGTATTTATATGTATATGCGTATATGTATATGCATATATGTATATATACACACACATGCATATATACACACACGTATGCGGGTGTATTCAGCCTGGTAGTGTTTCATAGCATGGTAAATGTGGTCTGAAAATGTCTCAGTTTGACACAGGTCTTCATTGTTTTGTTGCTGCTGCCCATTATGTTGAGAACTCGCTGGTGTAAAACTTTGAGAGAGCACTTACAAAGACTGTTACCAGCCCTAGCCCTGACAGCGGGTCTACAGATGGGTGTTGCTGAGTAGATTTTTCATCCCTTAAGCTCCGATGTTAAAAAAGATGAGGCAATATGAATATAGGTGTTTCCAGGCTTGGTTATAATGTCATCTGTTTCAAGGTGCAATGTTTCTTTATGTCAAGCTCCTTATTATTTTCCACTGTTACTCCAAGCAGGAGGACAGAGAAAAGAAAAAAAAAGGGTAATTAAAAGTGTCTTAGCAGGTCTTGTAGGATTTGCATTGGTGCTCTGAGGGGGAGGGAGGTAGTCATTCTCTCCCTTGGAGCAAAGCAGAAGACCAAACACTATGTCAAGGGTGCTTAAGTCTAGGCAATCAGTTGGCAGAAAACTGGTACCTATATTGCTGTTAAAAGATCAGAAGTGGAAGTGAGATGAATCCCTTAAGTGGGATTGGTGGTGATGTAAAATATGGAAGAATATTTTTATGCCACCTGGAAGTACCTAAGTACCTCAGCATACTAGGCTGCACTGTTTGCACTGGAGAAAAAATGACAGAATTGTAAGACTGTAGCCAGAGAGTGGTGGTCAGAGGCTCTGTGTTTGGATGGAGATCAGTGACAAGTGGTGTCCCTGGGATACTCTGTACTATCTGTATCAGTGTCATTAGCAGAAGGATTGAGTGCACCCTCAGCAACTTTGTGGATGACATTAAGCTGTGTGATGTAGTCGACAGCTTAGTGTCTGCTACACCAAGGAGGAGTCATGCCATTCAGGGAGACCCAGTCAGGCTTGAGCAGTGGGCCCAGGTGAATCTCAGGAGATTCAACAAATCCAAGTGGAAGGTCTTGCACCTTGCAGAATTGGCACATATTTAAATTAAAGACATGCAGTGAATTTACTCAGACCTTTATCATCAGGTACTCCTGATGTGTGTGCTCCTTTGTGCTGTGACAGTTCTGATACTTGGCAATCTCTAAAATATTACACTTCAGAGCCAACAGTTCCTAACGTAGCTGAACGTTGGACATTAAGGATTTGAGTTAATGTGCACTCGTCTGGGTCACTTGGGGACTGGGACTTGTTTTGATTCACAGATCCTCCAAAGATCTTTAATTTGACCTCAGCCGAGCCAAAAGTTGTTAAAATGTTATTTTTTTTCTAATAAATCACCAGCCACAGGATCGTACTGGCCTACTTAGACATGTGCTATGTTTGAAGTCAGGCTGTATTTGTTTCTGAAGAAATAGGGTCAATAACTGAGACAGAGTGATACTGAGCTTACAAGGAGAATGTCGCTTGGTTGAGATCGCATTCCCAGACGCTTTGACTGCAGAGGTTTGCCTCTGGAATGCGCTGGTGCTGTCCTGCACTTCTCTTCAGGACACTGCAAATTCGTCTAATGAGGCTCCAGCAAATGCTGCAAACTAATCTTTTGGCTGTTCTTCAGACTGCAGCCTGTATCTCATGGAGCCTTTTTACACAATGTCTGTTACTCTTAAGCATCCATCTAGGACTGTACTGTACCTCTGACTCTGGCAACTGAAGCCTTTCTGGTCCTTGCAGAGAATTTCCTTCATCACGTGTGAGCGTCTGTGGGTCCTGTGAAAACTCCAGTTGGTGTTGGGGCCTGCTCTGAGCACTTCCCTCTTCAAGTCTTGTGTTTGTTAGAGAGTCTGCCTTTGTTCTTAAGGAGACGCTGTTGTGTATAGCAGGTGTGAGGTATCAGGGGGGGTGAAAACCCAGAGGAACCAGACAGCATATTTAGGTAAAGGCTTTTTCCAGATGGGAGCTCCTGATTGTCCCATTAATCACTTAGCTATTAATATCATTCCAGCACAATTCCTGTATGTGTTCCAGAAGCCATAATGGTAGTAAACCCATCTTGCTCATTACTCATCTAACTAAATTCAGAACAAGGTAACAAAAGTAGGTAGAATTTCAAATAAGTAGTATAAGAGAATATATATAGCTTGCAGGAGCTGGCTTTTGTATTTCTTCTTCACTAAAATGGCAGTGGAACAAGTTCTGTCTTACTTGAACTGCTCATCCTGGCATTTGTTATTAGTGTGATTTGTCTGTCCATGGTTTGCCAAAGGCAGCAATGTGCAGTCCTGACAATATGGACTTTATGCTGAAGATCGCAATTTTGCCATTTTGATTGCTGTTATGTTTTGTTTTTAGATTATTCCAATATATTTTTTTTTACATTCGGTTCACAGTAACAACTGTGAGCATGCTTTCTTGTGGTTACTGCCATCTTTTCATGTGATTGTTAAGGTAAGCCAGTATCTATGAAGTGTTTTGTCCTTTTTTGAATGTTAAATTGTGGTATCCTGCTGCATGATATTGCAGTAATTTAGAACGTCTTTCTCCAAGTCAGATGATCAAGAAAACAATGGTGATCCTGCTGTCAGTTAGATATTGGGGAAAAAAACTGGGGTGTGGAATTTACAGGATGGTAGACACAGTTGGGAATGCTGTTTTTATTGCCTGTGTCCATTTTCTTTAGCCAGTACCACTAGCCTCCCCCATCTCAATTTTCTGTGCATGTAGACCAAAGACCTTTTTGTCAACTGGAAAGGGATCAGGGTTGTACCTTGGACTGGAAAATGGCCAGCCATAGGTTTTGCTACTCTACATGTCTGTAAGTACTGGCTGCACTGCTGATAGAGCTGCTGTCTAATTTGGAAAGGCCATCCATGAAAGTCATGACTTCAACTCCAAATGCTATATCAGAATGAAATTGAATGAATTTGTTGGTCCTTTTCTCCCTGCAGTTACCACATTGACCAAAAGCTCCACTTAAACCAGAAATTTATATGATCAGAGTTTATATGAGCATATGAGTTTATATAAAATTTATATAAACCAGTTTATATGAGCAGTTCTGTAACATAAGCAGTGCATAGCTGTAGTAGTATGACAGTTCTATGTGTGTTGAGATGCTTTAAGCATCTATAAGCATTTAAAATGAACTTGTGTAAGCTCATTTTGCTGCACAAGATGTCACCTTTCTAGTAGCTCATAAGTCCCTTGAAAGTTCAGCATTAGTATTTTGTTGGCTGAATGTAGTCTTTGGGAGTAGTGTTACACCAGCAGTAAAAACCTATTTGATGACTTAATGCTCTGCTGATTGATTCTGGCTATAATCATTGGAAGGATACAGAGTAGAGGCTAGAATGTGACCTTCTGGTACTGAGACCGATTATGTGTATTGTGTTGAAGGGATTGTTCAACTATTGACTGCGGGAGTGATGTGCTCCAAAAGTTTTATTGTAGTGAGCCAAACATCCATGATGTGTGTCTTTCTGGCTCTCCTGTTGAAGTCCATAGTACGTTTCCATTGACCTGAATTATAGGCTGTGGAGACCGCTTAAAACCTGGGCTGTCTTCAGAGGAGTTGTCTTTAGGTGCACCAGTTTGATGTTGGGGCAACAACATGGGGTATGCACAGTTTGGGTGTCTGTCACAGCACAGTATTACTGTGTTATGTCCATCTGCCCCTTTAAAAAGTGTACCATTTAAAAACCAAAGGCTTCTAGGAGGAGGCGGTTGTGTATCTTACAGTGTTATCAGCACAGTCCAGAAGCATACCACAGCTACTCTGCTGTTGCTTTTTTTCTGTTACATGTGCCATCGCTTGCTGGGTTCTTCCACTGCAGCATGCGACTTAAGTACGTTTGTGGCACTCAGTGAGTATTGGGACCCAAAATTAATCAGAGGTTAGAGAGGACTCTTCATTTGTAAGGAGCTGCAAAATTCTGAGTTTGAAATGTCGACATCTTCAGGAATCAGTGCCCTACCTTATTAGGTTATATCCCTTCTGTTCCTTGTGGTGGACTGCTTGGCCCACAAATGCGTCCCTTTGTGGAAAAAGCTTTCCCTTCCTAAGCAGAGAAACAAGGTCTTTGGGTAGAGAATTCTTGTTACTGTTGTTCTTATTTTCATAATCCAGTTTTTAGGATGTGAGGGGACCTGGACTATCATATAGTACAGACTGTTTTCTTTTTGTGCATTAATTTTTCAAATGCTTTCTTGCTCTGTGAGATGTAATGGGAGGTTGATAGCCTTACTTTACATTGAATTAGAGCTGCAAATAAAATTCTGGGCCATTGATTCAGGGTGTGCTGTCATTTCTGGCTGTATCCTAAAACAAACTATTCTGGGATTGAGGGAAATGGCCAGAGGCCGAGTATTAGAACTAAAAGCATCAGAGGGAGAGAGCAAGGGAGGGAGGCTGATATGCAGTAGGCCAACAAGTCTTGTTCTTTAATAACCAGAGAAAGTAATAAACAAGGGAGAAGAAATTACTCGTTCTTTTATGCAAATTTCCAAGCATGAAAATCTGCTGTACATTTTCACACTTAATGATATTTGCCTGTATCAAATGTCACTGCTTTTGTAGGCTGTTGTTCTGTGCAAGAGTAATTACGAGTTAACATAGAAGTTGTACCCACTGTGCTGTTACTGAACCAGCTACTTCCAGGTATAAAGCATGGAAGAAAGAAAAGAATCTGAGCTTGTTACAATCTCCTTTATTGGTACCATCTGATAAGCTCAGCTACTCCAGTAATTTACTGCAGCATCTTCAGGTGCTTCCATTTCATTACCCTATATAAAATGTTTTTTCTTCCTCCTTTGTCATTAGCCTCCTGCTGGTCTGAACAGCTATAATCCCAAGAAAAGGCTGGGGCTTGAAGTGCAGAGTGAGGCTCTATGGCCTTGATTTTTGGCAGAGCTCACATTAGATGTTAGCTTATTTGTTTCTTCTAGAACTTAACAACAACAACATTACAAAGAAGCAAAGAACTTAGCAGATTTTTTTTTTCCTATTGTTATAATATCTCTTCTAGTAAATGCTGTTCTTTGTGGGTGGAATAATGGGACATTTTATGGTGTCAGTAGCGACTGGTTCTGGTTAGTTGGGGAAGAATTGGAAATGCAGAGACAGAGTTCCTTGCTGGATTGGAGTGCTCTTAGGTAAAGGACATCCTGTAGAAGGCTGCACTTCTACAGGATGCACTTTGCCTGAAAGCAAAATTTGCTGTTTAGGTTCAGATCTGGATGGTATAGTGTTGAGGGTATGAGAGAGGCCAAGAGCAGTTCCTTGGCTGTATGGCTAGGTTGCACAGATTGATACCAGCTGTCCAATCTGTGCTTTTCCTCTTCTTTTCCAGGGCAGCTGCAGCCAGCCGTGCTTTGCTGGGGCACTGTCCGGTAGAGAGCAAGCTGTGGGCCAGCAGGGGGGTGGGTCAAGCTTGTACTGTGCTACTGCTTGACTTACTGGTGTTGATACAGTTGGCAGAGCTGCCTTACAGACTGAGAGTCTATTCAGTGTGGACATAGGTGACAGAGGGCCTGATGTGCCTAGAAACCAGATTTAGGCGTAGCTTTAAGAGCCTGAAGCTTAAAGCAGGAGTGAGCAGACTTGTGTTGCTGTTGCTGTGGCAGCACACAGCCTCAATGGAAATCTGTGAGTGAATGCCTCTGTCTGTGCCCAGGGCTGGGAGCTGGGCTGGGCTGCACTCAGAGACAGAACTGCTGACTGAAGCACAACCGAAATAAAATAGGAAAAGCATCACATACTGAAACAGGTTTTCTTTTATTTCAGTGCAGTACAAAGAAACAGGAGTTACTTAGGAGTTAGTTTGCTTTGAATGAAAATACCAAAACTAAAAAACAAAGCAGATGAAATTCATTCATGTAGTACTAGGAATCCTTGGATATCAAAGCAGTGAAAAATAATAGCTATGGTGCTGCAGCATTAAAATAAATATTTACATATCTTTAATGCTTTTTTTTTGTTTTCTTGAAGTAGTGTTATACCATTGGTAACTTAGTTTGCAGCTGTGCTGTATAACCCACTTCCAAAAGTTGATGATGCTCTGTTAGCCATCAGTCTTTCAGCCAGTGATTTCCTTGTGTGCCATGTGCTGCGGTACAGCAGCACCCATCCTGTACCAGGCCACAGCTTCCCTGCTCTCTGGCCAAGCCAAAGTCAGTTGTTTGTAGTTCCAAGGAATGAATCTGCTCATGTACATTGAATGTTGGGAACACAGAGTAATGCTGTAAACAGTGGGCCCAGTTCACAGACAGATACCACAACTCATTGTGGTAAGATCATAAGGAAGTTAAGAAAACAATAATAAAATAAAATTGTTACCTGTCCTGTCATCCTGCAGCATGAAACACAACAACTGCTCAGTTTGCTGTTTTTAAACAGGAGTGTTTGCTTTCAGATTGAATCAGGACAGGCCAGCTGTTTCCTTAATAAAGGCAGATGAGTTAAGTTTCCAAAGGTATCAAAAGATACGAACGTACTGGTTTACATCAGAGTTAATAACCCCATTTACAGACTGATTTTTTTTCTTCTAAGTACATGTCCATTGCCCAGGTATTGCTATGAACCAAGCCCATTGTAGAAAGGAAGCACATTTCTTGCCAAGTTAAAAGTCTTTATATAAGAACATGTTTTTATAATGGATTTGAAGAGCTGCTGTGTGAGTTATTAAAATCGTGTGTCTTCCTGCTTGCGCTTTGTAACAACACAGAAAATGGATAAACGTGGTAAAATGTAGTGTCGTTTAGAAAATAACGTGTAAAAAAAATTCAGTATCTTATATTAAAGCATTTACACTGCATAGGCATTCATATAAGGATATAGTATAATAAAACTTATCAAATATATAAGCATGCAGCAGTTGCCTTATTCACAGTTCTAGAAATGACCACACGTTGATTTCCTTAAATACAAATTGGGTTATCCAAAATAGATTTTGCAGCCACTCTCCTTTGCGGAGGCAGACTATGTTCTCATGTGCATTGCAGGTATTGACCTATATAACAGGCCTAAGCTATGCCACTGTATTGTACACATCTGTGATAAATACTGTGTTCTGAAATAGGAAGGCATGATGAGAAGTTATCCATACTTCTCGTAGAAGAGACTACACAATGCTTGAATTAACAAAATATATAAGCACATTTACTGTATTCTCCTTAGAGAGTAATACTGCAACCTTGCCACGTATCTAACTACTGCATAAGCTGGCCATGCAGTTTTCAAAATAAGTTTAGACAGATTTTTCTATTTGATAGAGGAGGCATAGTAGTAAACTCGTATAGTACATGTCCTCTCTGCCCTGCAAACTTGATGAAAGACTCCTGTTGCTCTCAGCTTGTATAGGGAAATATAATACAATGCAGTGCCAAAATCACACCCACAGGGAAATTTTCTTTTTTTCATTTACTTTCTTGAAGGCAGTGTTTGCGTATACAGCGGTGAGCTTGAACTGTTCGTCATCTATTGCAAGATGACAGTACCTAGATTAGACCTCTCTGTGGCTGCAGGGAATCTGTTGGAGAAAGTGAGGGCTGTGGAGCTTGCTGCTGTGTGTAGTTTAGCCTTGCTTGTTCTGCGCAGCTTGGCAGCTTCACCTGGTGTGGGACTCAGGACAGCAGTGAGTAACAGGTTTGGAGGCAAAGCTTTGTGTTAAAGTTGTGTGAGCTTTGATGCTGATAACAGGCCTTGGCCATGCCACGGTTAAACTGGAGTGAAGATTATAACTTAAAACCCTTCCTCCTTTCAGCTATTCTATTCTTCTTTCCTTGTCTTTGTATGTAGTAAAACTAAAATAAAAATGTGTTCTTTAACCAACATGGACATCTATCTCCTTTCTCTTGGCACTTCAGGTAAAGCTAGCAGAGGTAATGATGGAGGATGTCACAGCATCCCCGATGCAAGCTGCAGGGATTCATCGCTTTGTACAAAATAGCAAAGGAGTCCTACATAAAGGGCGAGTAAGAAATAACAGCTCAAAAACAACAACAAAAAAAGAGCCAGGTAAGAGGCGGAGGGGAGGTAGCAGAAACACTGTCTGATGGAAAACAGGTGTGGAAAGAGAACAGGAAGAACTGGGGGCAGTGGTAGCTGGGGGGAGGGGAAGGAAAGTGTAGTCCTCCCTGTAGTGTTTAGTTGAAAGAGTAGCATTGCCCTTTGTTTTTTTTAAAAAAATAAACTTTGGCACATATGTATGTGAGAGTGAAAAGATGAGCAGACTGCTTTGGTTTGTGCTATTGGAATCTGTTACGTTAATGTATTTCTATGCTGTGGCCAGTTTACTTCTGCAGTTTATCATCTATAGTCTCTGCATGCATATTCTGTTCCTATTTCCTAGTAGAGGACATGACATACAGCCCTTCCCAGTCAGGGATGTGCCTCGCAATAGAACAACAGTAGTGGAACAGTCACTGTACTAGAGATGTTTCTAGCTCTTCTGATGTACCCATTTCTCCTATGAGCATGTAGCTCTGAGCATTTGTGTGTGTGGTGCCTCAACTCCACATCAGGAAAGTGGTATGGAAGATATTTGGAATCTGAGATGGATATGGGGGCATCCTGATCTCTTTGTTGTATTAGCTACCTGACTACTGGAAAATGGGTTTACGGTGTATTCTAGTTGGTGTGCTGCTGTAAATATATTTTTCTGCTTTCTCCATACTTGAGATTTCTTTGTTGACATCGGAGGACTGTCAGAAGTGATTTGTTTTTTTGTTTTCTTGGTTTTTTTTTTTTTGTTTTTTGTTTTTAAGTTACTGTTTGGCAGTAAGGTTTGTAGAAATACACACAGAAACCTTATTTTTTTGCCTAATTTTCAGCTATAAATTTTCACAGGTGGACCATAAGACCTTTAGTGCCAAAACTTTGGGCTGTGCATCAAAGCTAGTGATGCACACTCTGCACTCTCTAATATTCAGAGCAGCAGTTTACATGTGGGGACTATCCACAAATCTAATGGCTTGATTATTTAGAAATGTCAGCTTTATTAATCTGGGATACTGTGCTGGCCTCCCAGTCTTCTTCCAGTTCTTGTTTATTTTTAAAATACTGGCAAAAATGAGAATGTGTTTCATTTTTGATCCTGACTTCTTAGGCATTTTAATATTTGCATTAGGTTCTTTATGTTTCTCACTAAACCTGCCATTCTTTGTTCTTTCCACAGGGAAAATTCCTTCAGTCTTGCCTGGGAGTTTATTTAAAGCGCTTGCAGATTGCTAGAAGCAGGTGCTGCAGCTGCTTTTAGTATGGTGCTCTCCTGGAAGTGGAACAGATTGTACTTTGTTGTGAGCCCCAAGATCCCACAGGTATGTATCACCTTTTGAGTACGAATAGAATCTGGATGGGTAGGACCTTTGTGTTTTCTAGAAACCTTATTAGCTTTGCTTATAGAAACCACTGAACTATTCCTTGGAAGGAAGAAAAAGTATATTTTCCACTCTTACCTGCCTCTTTCACCTATCTCTCAAAGTGAAGAAATGAATTCAGTTCCTAAAGACAAGTATCCTCTCCCCTTATTGTGCTTAACATCAAATTTCAGTCATTAAAATCTGGCTGCATGGTAGAAAAAAAACTAAAAAAAAAAAGTAAAAAAAAAAAAAAAAAAAAAAAAAAAAAAAGTAAAAAAAAAAAAAAAAAGTAAAAAAAAAAAAAAAAAAAAAAAAGAACAAAATGAGGCCATGAGAAGGCTTTCACCAGAACTTCTACATCACTTAAAACTTGCCAGATTTTTTTTTCTCCCATTCTTTATTCCCTTTCCCACCCTTCTGTATGTGTATTTCTCCAGGTGAGCACACCTTCCTTGTGGTTTTTATGCTCCTTTATTATGCTTTCCCTACTATTAATTAGGTAAGAGCTCTCTGAAAGGGCAAAAGCTTGCTGAGCAGCCCATGGTTTTCATATGGAGCAGGTAAGTAGAAGTGTTTTTTTTCTTTGCTCCTCGGGCAGTCACATGTGGAAAACCTGGAATGTGCTGCTGAAGGAGAAGGAAACAGTGAGAGGGCAGGTGATGTTGGCTCCTCAACCTTTAGAAAGAAACAGTTGTTCCCATAAAAATCCCAGGAATCTCCTCAAGGTTACAATTTGAAAACATATTTCCAGCTTCTGAATTGGAAACTTTATCTAGGGTAGCATTTTTGGTTTAAAAAAATATATACTTGAGTGCAAGTCATGTTTGACCTGATGCTTGTGCTTTGTTTGCACCAATTAGTTCAGAATGGTATCTGCCCAACTTGACAGTATTTGTAAAGTGAAATACCAAAATATGATACACGATACTTTATCTGGAGGTATTTGCTGCGTTGAAATCTTTTGTTTGTATAGCACTAAAGAAGTATGATGTACAAGAAAAAGTTGTATTTCTAATATTGCTTTAATTCTCAGTACCTGCTACATAGAATTCAGTGGTCATTCGTGCTGATTTCTTTGCTTTCTATTATGCAAATAAATTTTGTAATTGTTGAAGTTTTCCTCCTCGTCCTGGAAATAATCATGGGAATTCTCCTGGAGAAGAGAACATCACGGTGCCTAAGAAATGCAGGATTTTGCAGGGAAAGAAACAAAACAAGAACTTAGCCCAGAGCCTTTAGGACAGCATCCAGTCTGTTAATCCAGTCCGATTCAAGTTGCTTTGACTCTGTGGCTATTTGTCCTTCCTTTCTTTCTTCTCTCTGGAGAGGGACCTGGGTGTCCTGGTGGACGACAGGTTGGCCGTGAGCCAGCAGGGTGCCCTTGTGGCCAAAAAGGCCAATGGCATCCTGGGGCGCATTAAAAAGAGTGTGGCCAGAAGGTCAAAGGAGGTGATCCTCCCCCTCTACTCTGCCCTGGTAAGGCCTCATCTGGAGTACTGCGTCCAGTTCTGGGCTCCCCAGTACAAAAAAGACAGGGATCTCTTGGAAAGAGTCCAGCGGAGGGCCACGAAGATGGTGAAGGGCCTGGAGCATCTCTCCTATGAGGAAAGGCTGAGTGAACTGGGTCTGTTCAGCCTTGAGAAAAGAAGACTGAGAGGGGACCTGACCCAGGTCTGTAAGTATCTAAGGTGGGGGGGGCAGAATGGCGAGGCCGGACTCTTTTCATTGGTGAGTGGAGACAGGACAAGGGGAAACGGCTGGAAACTGCAGCATAGGAAGTTCTGCACAAACATGCACAAGAACTTCTTTACAGTGAGGTGACGGAGCACTGGAACAGGCTGCCCAGGGAGGTGGTGGAGTCTCCTTCTCTGGAGATGTTCAAGACCCGTCTGGACGCCTACCTGTGCAACCTGGTGTAGGGAACCTGCTTTGGCAGGGGGGTTGGACTCGATGATCTCTGGAGGTCCCTTCCAACCCCTACAATTCTGTGATTCTTTCTACCCAAATAGTGTGCAAAGCTGTTGAGGATGGGACTGTTATCAATTACTCTGTAAGATATAAAGGCCAGTGTGTTTTCATGATGCAGATACTCTACGTTACACACATTTGTGGCCATGTAACGTAAAACTTTTGAGTAGGAGCACTAAATAATCCCCTGGAATGCTACAATAGTGAATTGTTTTGCCATATTCTCTTTTATTTTGTTACTTCAGTCAGCTATCAACCTTATTTTCCTTTTTAAAGAGAAGCTTAACATGTTCAGACATGCAGCTCCCTGACTATTATAAGACTAGAATCTATCTGCTGACTTCAGCATCCACACTTTGTAAAGCATGTGAGTTTCTTTCATTGTCTAAACTGCTTTGCATGAGGTCTCTTTCTTTTACGTGCTACTTTGGCAAGCTTCTAAGGCATTTGTGTGAAGCAATGATGAAAAAGCTACCTGATCCAACACTGAGAAATTTCTAAGTAATATTCAGTAGTATTTATAGTGGAAAAATTACAGGTGAAAAAGGTATTCTGTGTAAAGTAACAGCTGAGCTACTATAGAGCGTGGTGTTGTAAGTGGAACATGTTCAATGGTGTGTTCAATTCAGGAGGTATCACTGGGAACTTAAAATACACCAAGGATTCATTTTTTTTTTTACTGTAGATTAAATTGGTCAAGTGAAAAAATGTGAGTACGTATGTGTAGAAAGGATAGGAGTGGAAGTAAAACAATGCCAAAAGTTAACATCTGCAAACATACAGTGGGTATGTGTGGCTGATATTTTTGTATTGAAAGAAAGGGTTAATTTTGAAGTCCAAAATGGTAGCTTACAACTCCCTATAAGGCCATTCTCAGGAGTCAAGTACATGATGTTCAAGAGAAAGATATTTGTAAAGGGCTTCAATTTGAAAATCTGGAATAGCCAGCTGATGTCTTACCATCTTATTGGAAAAGTCTGTGCTGTTTTCAGTAAGTACACAGTAAAGTCACAAAAAAAAAAAAAGCAAATAGAAATTCTCTGTCTGGGTTTCTCTTTGGATTAGGATGACATGGTAGGTAACATTAATGTGGATCTTAGTTCAGTTTTTATGAGTGTAATGCTCAGTGAAGTAGTAGAATTTAGATAGTTAGTAGAATGCAAAGATGGGTAGCTCTTAAGAGTAGAATTCTGAGCATTTTTACTCATTTCTCAGGCTTTCCCCTGAGCTGTGTTCACAGTCTGGATTTATTGGAAGGAGTACTGGGCCCTGAATTGTGTGTAATACATTGCACAGCAAGGCCAGCCAATTCACTTCAAAGATGCATTACTTACAAAAAAATAGTAAATCAGACAAAAACTTACTTAAATCTTTTTTTAGTCAGGGTACATCTGTGGCCATTGCTTTACTGGTCTTTGGAAAGAAAGACTAGAAAGAAATAAAGAGTAGCTGTAGGTATTTCTTCAGGGCAATAGTTAAGTGCCCACTCTATTGCATTTTTTTTGTCTCCTTCTTCCAGATACCCAAACAGACCCCCAACAACCAAGCCCCCAGTAACTATCGCCTCCCTGGTTTTAGCTTGATAAATAAGATGATATGCTAGAGGCAGAAAAAAAGCAGTGTTCTGCCCAAAACTACCTGAGCTGTAACATGTGAGATTTGTGAAATAACCACTGTATTGGACTTCACCCTGTGCTTTAAACGAATTCCTGTGGTGAAGTTTTGCTGTCAGCCATGTGTTGGGAGAATTTCGATTTCACTTGTTTCTATATTTGAGCAGCACAGACTGCTTTGATTGCTTTGTGAGTTAGTTGATAACAAATGCAGGAGGAGTTTGTGGAGTTCAGTTTTAAAACTGGGCTGGGATAAAAATTCTTGGAATTACATGCTTGACATTTGGACCAACATCACATTTACAGTTTCTGTCTTTTTGTGACTTTAATGTCAGGTACTAACCTGTAAACATAACAATGTGTAGTTGTCTTACTTAGGAGGCTTGCTGTATGCCTCAGAACCAAGTACAAGATCTTAGCAGGACTTGGCTTGAAGAACAGTTAAACAAAAACTATGAGTAAGGCACTAGTCAATGCAGCAAACAACAATTACAGTCTGTATTCTTTAAGAATAAAGCTGTTCTGTTTAGGAAATTGCTTGTAATATGACAGAGTTACCAATGCCAGCTAGAAGGGGATTAGAGAAAGTGCATCTTTTGGATTATTTCTCTGAGGTCTGTGAGACAATGCTGAATGGAAATTCCTGTTAGGTTTGGACATTGTGCAGTGGTGATATTCGGAAGAGCTGAAGCGAGAGGTAACTGGCCTAGACAGATCTCTGGTAACTTAATGTGAAATAGATTTGTTAAAGAATTATTTACATTGGCAGAAAGAGCTGAAGCCACAGTTGAGGCTGCTGTGGCAAATCTAGTTAAGCAGGAACAATGCTAGCCAGAAACAAATAATTGGCTGCAACAGCTTTAAAAAAATAATGTTTGTATGATATATATATTTTTTTTGTCTGTTTGTTTTCTCCTCAATTTCTTACTTGCTGAAGTCCAAGGATGCACTTTGTCTTTTGGCTAATGTAAGAGACCAAAGCCTTCTGTGCTGCTTTGGAGCCGCTGTCATTCCGAACAGCTATTAAAACACCAACCTGTGCTTTATACCAAATGAAACTTGAGCCTGCCAGTCTGGCTGTGGGATGGCTGACACTATTTTGCATTAGAGCTGCTCAGAGAAAACCAGACCCCTTCCATCATAAAAACAGAATATACTACTACATTTGGGGGGGGATCATTGAAGCATCACAATTTGTTCATCAAGTCAGTAAGAATGTAGTTGTAAACAGATGGACCCGGTTAATGCTCAGGATTGTATTTCCCTAAAATCTGTCCGATTAAACTACTAATTTGAATTGTTCATTTGGTATCCTGAATAGAAGGTCAATGGCAACTCCATTGTCTCATCACTAAATACTAAATCAGAAGAGACAGATTTGACAAATGTCTCTTTCACTGAGATTCTTCATTACATGTACAAAACGCCATTTCAGAAACTTAAGACATTGTTAGTATACATAATGTGAGGGAGAAAATACTACATTAATTGAATTAATTAATTAATTGAATATTATCGCCATAAGGAGCTACAGCTACCAACTCTGGACAGTGGGGAGAAGGGGTTCTATGTAGGTTTTCTTTTCCCTTTTTCTGAAGACTCAGTATTAAATTTATCTTGAGCTTTAAGATCACCCATCCATGGGGACTTATTCTCAATCTCAGAAAATTTACAAGTATTGCAACCTGTTTTTAAAAATGTTACTTATTTTTAATTCTTTTTTCCCCCATTGACTCAGAAGACAAATTTCATTGGTGATACAACTTAGCTGAGTGGTAAGAGTTTCACCAGAGATGAATCTGGACTAATCTTTATTTAATAATAATAGAAAAAACACTGTTAATTAAGTGCTGGGGATCTGTACCATGCCTGCTATACATATGCTGAAGTTATATACAGAAGAAGGAAAATATGAAAGTTTTTCTTTGCAAAGACTTCCTTCAAAGCAACTCAAGTAACTTTTCTCTCTTCAGATTACTTTTCTTTGTTTCTTAAATGAATGTCAGGATATATGCTCTTCTCTGTATGTGTGAAGGCTAATAAATTGCATGGTTTATGTGAATGTTACAAAATGTTCTTGAGCATTAGAGCTCTGCACAGTTTTTTCTGTAAAAGTGACAACTAATAGAATGATTTTCAGTAAGATGATGTACAGCTGGGAAATGGCAAAACAAACCGTGCTTATGAGAAGCATGTCAGTCACAACCAGTTTCATGGTGTGTTCCTCTCTCTCCAGTGGGAAACTGTCAGAAAATGGCATTAGGAAATTCTAAAAAGGTGCACATTCAAAAACTGTGCTTACTTCAAGGTAAAACTTTTTTTTTTTTCTTCAAAGCTTGTAAATGAAACCTGCATTCTGAGTCAGGGTGTCTTTTTAATTAACTTGTTCTTAAGGTGAAAGTAATCCTCTGAGACATTTCTTTTCAGTTAACCCACAGCTTTCAGATAGTCCCTTCTGTAACCTTCAGCATGGTAAGAACAGTCTGCATTTTGAATACAGTACGTTTTCAACAAAATGAAGAATGCAGTTTGCTTTTGCAGCTGGTATCATTCAGCAGAGGATAGGGATTTTCATTAAGAAACTAAGCTATTATGGGGCTGGAGAAAATTCCATTGTCAGACATTAATACCTTTTTTTTAAAGAGCAAATTCACACTTTTGCAGAACAGTTGCATCTTAGTGCAGCTGAGTCATGGTTGTAGAAGGACACCATTAATGCCAGCTGAAACTGGGGCCTAAATGAAAGCATCACATTTCTGTTAGACTGATATTTCTATCTATATGGATGACATTAAAAAAAAAAAGCTATTTCACGTGTTTTTTATTGATGTGAAGGGGAAAAAGAAGTATGAAATTAAACAATTCTTGCATTTTTTGCAGAACCTTTTACTATCCTAAAAAAAACTAAATAAAAAAAAAAAGTTTACATAAAGTTGTCTGAAAATGATTCAGCAAGCAACTGCTGGCCTGCACTTGATGAATATTTCAGTAAAATTTTTTCTTGAGATTGCAAGAAAAATCAATCCTCGATCTTTGCTTTTACTAAAGAGATTTACATTGTTATATACTATTGTAATTATAAATAGCAGTTATGTTGAAAGGAATCCATGTTATGCTATTGAAAATTAAGATTTAACTGAGAGGTTCCAGGGATTCTAATAAATTTGATTGGGTCAACCTTAATCCCTCAAAACCCTTGTCCCCTTAGAGATGAATAAATTACCAGTTACAGAACTCAAATGTAATTTAAGGCTATTTAGAAAACACACAGGAGTGATGCTCACACTAAATGCTGAAAACTAGGAAAAACTTGTATGACTGGATGTTTATTTAGAGGGAATTGTTTAAATAGTGAATATATCCTTACTCTGCTATCTTTTCTAATATAGTAAACCTACCACTACTTGTACATCAATAGTAACTGATCTTAGAATGCCATTTCATAGCCAGGATCTCAGTTCTGCCAAGGGTTTGTTCTAGCCTGGATGGCAATTAGGGGAATTCTTAAAACAGTATGAGTCAATTCTTCTGTTTCAGTTAAGTTCAAACGAGGAACATAAAAATTAACATGGAAGCAGAAATGACATTCAGTGTCAGAAGTAACAAACCTTGAAAGTCCCAAATCAATAGAGAATATATTTTAGACAGTTTTTATATAAGTGTGCTTTTTCCTAAAAACAATCACCCCCCCGAACCAAACTTTTTTTTTTTTTTTTTCTGAAGTCTTTTGTCTGTAAATATGAAAGAGGGCTACACCCCAGTGTAATTCTTCATTGCCATACTAAACAGTAAAATAGTCTCTCTAGTTCACATTGCTCATGGCAGTCTTATTTGATGTTGCTTTACTGAGTTTGTGATTAAAACAGTTTGGCATTTTTGTTGGTTGTAAACTTTTGGCATAATGTGAATACCAGTCTCTTTCAAAAACAGCCTTGAGTTGCTTTATGATGCTTGTGCTGTTCCCCGCGTCTGCTTGGTTGATAACGAGGCCTGCTCCAGCGTTCTGCGTAAAAGCATTTCCTACCCAATCAAAATTACCTACGAGTAAAGGCAGGAATACACAACAAGTGAGAACAAGTTACTTATTCAAAATTCATTTGCTCTTGCTTTTTATATATTGTGTGTGTGTGTGTGTGTGTGTTTGTCATCAACCTTTTCAGTGCCAAGAATGAAAATATTTTTGGGTCTTATAAGCAAGCTGATGTGATAGATAGTGGTTGCTCCATAATGGTGAACCAAAGCATCCCCATTGACGACTACTTCAGAAAACTAAAACAGGATTTTATGTTTTATTCCAGTTCTTACCACCTTTGTCAAAGTCTAAGGTAACTTTACAGAGTATCACAGATCTTAGTGATAGCAGAAGGAGTAGCTGCATTAATGGAAAGCAGGTAATCCAACTATTTCACTAGAACCCATAAATCCTTAAGATCTACATTTAGAGTGCATGGAGTATTTTGGAGAGAAATGCTGTTATTAGATGCCATATTTTAAAAAAGTCTGTTTAAACATGCACATACAAAGTTCTGAGGTATCTGAGAAACTTGCATCCTTTCTTTGGGAGTTATTTCAGCTGCTTCAGTAGGAAATGTTAAGAATTCTGAAGTTGTCAAGAATGGAAAATTGACACATTGTGAGGAATCGTTATTCCTGTGCTTGCAAGGAAAGGATATATCAGGTCATTAGCATCACTGTGGCACAGATTTAGTTGTATATTTCTTTGTCTGTAAATCCGTGTGTGCATGTATCTATCTATCTGTAGCAATGAAAATACAGATATGGAAAAGACTAACAGAAAACAAAATCCCAACAAAAGGCTTAGAAGCCATGCTACAAGGCACTGAGATTTTACTTGTGTATTGGAGAGAATTTAAAATGGAGTAAAAAAGATGAATAAGAAGCTCATACAGCTCAATATTTGGGGGAGGGGAGAGCTCAGCTGTTTGAAGTGAAAAGTAAGATTTGGATAGATTGAGAGGGATGCATCAGTGCATACCGTTCAGAAATCTTGTTACTTTTTAATTCAGTAGCTGTTTTTGATTCTGCAGCTCAAGCACACCTCTATCAGTTTTATTATCTTGCATTCAGTGAGCATTTGATAGTGAAATTTTCTAGGTGTCATGCAGAAACTTATATTAAGTGTACCTTCAGCCCAAAATACCAATTAGATGTGTATCTAATGATGAAAAGAAAGAGAATGTCTGAGATGTCAGTATAGTTAAGAATAAGAAGATGTCAGAAGGGAGGATGACAGCTGTTTGTATTTAGTAGAATTGACTATCAGTTTAGTAATGATGTATCATAGTGTATTATAATAGCCTTCCAGTATCTGAAAGGGACCTACAGGAAAGCAAGGGAGGAACTTTTTATAAGGGCAGGTAGCAACAGGACAGGGGGAAATGGTTTAAAACAGAAGGACTAAGTAGATTTAGTAGATTTAGAAAGTAGATTTAGACTAGATATTAGAAAGAAATTCTTTACTGTGAGGGCAGTGAGACACTGGAGCAGTTGCCAGGAGGGATTGTGGGTGCTCCAGAAGGTGTTTATGGCCAGGCTGGATGGGGCTTTGAGCAGCCTGGTCTGAGGTAGGTGTCCCTGCATATGGCAGGGGGCTGGAACTAAGTGACCTTAAAGGTCCCTTCCAGCCCAAACCACTCTATGATTCTGCGATGTGGGAAATGAAGAGCAGTCCACCTTTGTTGCATTGTGGAAACAGTATGTTAGTCGTATTTATGCCTATTTCATGAATTATATTGTATTTGTATTTTCTGTCTGTATTTTAAACTCTGAAAACATCATGCTACTTTAGAGAAACTGATTCAGGGGAAAAACGAAATTTAAGAGGTTTTAAATAAGAAACTCAAAGCTATCTTCATTCAGAAATTAGACCAGTAATTTAATTAATGAGTAAATCAGCTGTAGATTCCTCACTTATAAATGAGTGTTATTTCAAGCTTGATGGCTGCAAGTTAGAATTGCTGGAGAGATGGTAACTTACCAATGTACGCAGCTCCATCAGTCACCATGTATTTGTTACGGTTTAGTTTTGGAAGGGAAGTGTTCTTCTGATCTTTGAGAAAGCATGCACCCTCTTCCTCGAGGTCAAAGAATTTCTGCCATAAAAAAAAAAGTTAAGGTTAATAGGAACCATTCTGTCATGGATTAAAACAAAATATATGCTCTTCTACTCTTTATTGAAAACAAGTTTGTGCTGTAGAACAGCTCACATTGTAGAACACTGAACACTGTATAGAACACTGCACATTGTATTACATACTGAATTCTCACTGTGATACTTAGTATTCCTTTGCATTGTGAAGCATACAAAGTAGATGGCTACTGCAGATTAGATGTGATAAAATGCTGCATAATAGTGGCTTTGAAATAAACAGCAAAAAAAGCAACGCAAAATTGTTGTCCTCTGCATGAGAGCCAGAAACTTGAGCTCATTTCCCTTTTCATCAAGGAATCCTGGCAGTTGAAGATTGCTTCAGGGATACACATTTCCAGGTATGCCAGCAAGTTGAATTCACATCTTTACTTTAGATGTTGCGTAGTTTCCAGAAGGAGACCTGCAGATCTCAGAAACACTTCATGAAAAGTCATGAAAAGATAAAAATTTACCAGACAAGAGAAAAACACATCTGTTTTACCCAGAGAGCGATGGTCTGATTTGTTTTGAGGAGCTGTATGCTTTCCTTACTTGGTTTAGTGCCAGACAAAAATGAGATTTCCAGTACAATACCATGTTTTACTTGTTTTATGGAGGAAGCTAATAGCTAGGCACAGATTCCAAAAATAGAGATGGGAAATAATACAGTGAAGTAGAAATCAAATATTTACTGCATGACTTGGAAACTTTGAGGTGATGGTGTAGAACCTCAAAAGAAGTGTAATTCACAATACATTACTGATGAAAGTAACCAGCTGTACTGCTGCTGTTGCCTCTGCTCTGATTGCCTGAGGAATCCCTACACAAGGATGCACCCACAACAGAAAGCGTGTACTTAGCAAGTCAGAGATGGATCTGAATCATTCTGAAATACCTCATATTTCTGGATAAAGCCAGAAGAACAGGGCTTTCTTTGCAGAACAAAACAGGAACAGAGAAAGTTAGCAGCCATAAGGTGTCCTTCAAGTTTACTTGCATTAACTTTTCCCAATGATTTGGAAGATAAAGCAAACCGCTGCATTTGTAGGAGCTAGTCTAGAAGTTGTGCGTGGGAGAGGTTTTCAATGCCAGGCACTGAAACATGACAAGCCTAGGTTATGATACTTAACAGAAAAATTACAGATCTTGCCACAAAAATAGCCAAGCACAATCATCATACAAGCTTAGAATTGTCAGACTGAGATAGGTTCAACAGATGTGCAAACTGAGAGTTTGTATGCTAGTTTCCTGTTTGTATATGCTGTTAGAAGAGAAAATTTCAGCTTCAGGCAGGAAAAGATAGGATGACTGAATATATAACGTGTTCTCTGGCAGCAGCTGACAACTCATTCCTTATCAGTACAGATACCAGTAGGGAGCTGCATCTGTGCTCACAAACACTACAGAAATTTCCCTTAGCTAAGCAAGCAAACCATCACCAGCATTAAGTAGCTCAGATTAACATTCTCTTCACCTACCTTCAGCAGAAAAACTGTGTTAATAACAACACCTTTTGCTAGGATTTCATTCATTGTTTCCATCTTTATTTTAGGAATTTGAAACTTTAAAATAAAATTGGTGCTTAGGAGTAAAAGTTTCATAGTTAATGCACGATATTTTTTTGACTCATAGGGCAGCTCTATTTTGATGTTTCTGGAAAATCAGTGAAAGGTTCTGTTTTTTCCTGCCCCTTACCTTAGCAGGCAGTTGGTGCCGTAGACCTGTATGCTACTCTACATCTCTCCTTTCTAGGCTCCATTTCTCTAGTATCGCATCTAGTTACTTTCAGTGGGCCCTTCAGAAGCATGTACCTGCATGTGTTCAGCATAGTAACCAACAGTGCTGGGTCTCTTCTAAAGCTCCTTTGAGAGTTAGAGCATGCATTCTTGTGTTGTAGGATGCACTTAGAATGCCGAACGTGCAAAACTTAAGTACAGTACTTAATGATAGGTCAAAGAGGCGCACCAGTGAATCTTCACCTGGACTTCGAGCTTTACTTTCACAATCACATTTGGTACAATGCATGGAGCAGGATAGAGGTGCCTGAAGGAGAGCAGTTTGGTGGCAGCATACCTTGGTGTTTGGCGATGTGCTCCTTTTTTGTCCCTAAGCAAAGCTTCTTCCTCATGAATTCTTCCCAGTCTTTTTTTTTTTCCTCCACAGTATGTGCATTGAGGTTACACACTCAAAGCAGTGTCAGGAAGTTTTGTGGCAAGAGAAAAAGTTGTTTCTAGTCAGAGAATGCTGTTGAAATTCAGTGTTTGCAACAGGGAAATTGTCTTGCAGTCTGCTGCCTTTCTGATGTCCCCATCAGACTGCAAAATGACTGCTTCTTGTTCTTGCTCAAGGCACTCTTACACACAGTAGGTTTGCAGAGCCCTGTTTTTTAACTGCATTTGTACCAAAACTTGCACTAGTCTGGTCAGCAGCCACAGAAAGCCAGGAGGTTCCTCTCTAATGGAAAAATTACATCTGTGCTGCCCGCTCCAAGGTGACCGAGTACCTTGGGTTGCTGCCTTTGGCAAAAAACTGCAGAGTGCTGTGCAGCTGTAGCAAGCCAAGCCAGGCACCCTGGTGGAACCCCCCAGGCTTTGCTGCTCTTTCCAGAAGAATTAAAAAACAAGTCAAGGCGTACCACAGGAAGCAGAAGTTAATGGGAAGAAGTTCCTAAATGCACTTTGTGTAGGACTCAGCTATGCTATTTCCAAGAGAACAGAAGATGGGAGGGTATGATTTTGATCAGAATACTGTTAAAGCATTAGCATTAGCTAGAGGTTTAAGTACATTTTCAATCAGTTTGTAATGGAAGTTTCTCTTAAAATTGCAGCATTCTTCTATATAAGCCTATATTGTACATGTCTGCACATGACAGTAGTTTCTGTAGAGTTTTGTGTTCCCTCCCCCCGTGCACACATGTTATTACACTTTGATCCTGGCTAGAACAGATGAATACAAAGGATATACATTTTAAGAAAAGCAGTGCTCATCTCTCATGTTTTGTGAATCAGATACATGTCGTGGTGAAGCCTGAGGTACAGTTCAGCTCAAATCAGATGGTTGCCAGCAAACTCTGAGCCCTAGGTTATTACTCACACCAAACTAGTTTTTCTTTTGTTGTCGTCAAGGCAGGGACTTAGTGTAGCATATCTGATGCACAGTGCAGAGGTAACTGAGCTGTGCTGTGCCTGGAGCTTTTTTTGGAGATTGTTATGTTTTTATTTTAACTACAGATACTCTGGCTAGGATATCTAACTAGAAGAGTTGTCTAGGAATCTTCACCCCCCCCCCCCCCCCCCCCCCCCCCCCCCCCCCCTCGCCCCAATCATTCAGCTCTTTCCAGAATAAATTCTGTGCTAAAGATTTTACCTATTCTGAGTAGATGGAAATAGGTACAAGTATGTACACCATTTGGTGCCACTTCAAGAAAACATACATAGAATTTTCATGCTTAAAGATGGAACAAGTTAGAAGTTAATCAAAATAGAAGTGGCTTAAGCAATGTCATTTGTATTTGTTTTGTTGGTCTTCAGAATACACTTTATGCTGCTTCTCACATAAGAAATAACAGTGCCTTTTATAGCAAAAATGTCCATTTTTAGATACATACAATAGATCCCACATAACATGCGAAACACAAACAGTACTTCTTTTTTTTCTGCAATTCATAGAGTCACAGAACAAAGCCCACCCAGCCCCATGCTGTGGGCAAGGCTGCCCCCCACCAGCTCGGGCTGCCCAGGGCCCCATCCAACCTGGCCTTGAGCACCTCCGTGGATGGGACACCCACACCTTCTCTGGGCACTCATTATTTTTTCTTGTATTTTGTACTTAATAAACAAAAAGCAGGTGCCTAAGCAGTTGGACAGTAAGGTTGCACAAATCCAGACTAAAAAACATTTGTGCTGTTGCATTTACCAGCCTTAAGGCTCCAGTTGCCTTGGTTAGCTTTGCTGTGAAAGACCAGATGCAGTGTTTTATGCAAGCTGTCCCCCACACAGACTGCCTTTTGGCATCATTCTATTTATCTCTTAATTTCAGTGTCTGTTACTACTAGAAATAAATTTAGTTTACTATATTATGCAGGCTGCTCCAAAAGTAATGTCTATTACTTATTTCCATGGGAACTACAACAGGCACAAAGAGCACAGTAACACCAATTGATAAAACATTCTCATCTACAAAACACTTCTTCAACACAGTCACCACCGTTAGCTTAGCTGTGCATTTTCGCAGTGATGAACAAGAGCCTGTGTGCTGCACGTGTAAAAATCTGCACCAGTGGAGGTGTTCTGCTGTTTCAAGATGTTCTGTCATTGCTGGAAAGCACCACCCACCACCTCACTTTTTGATCTCCATCAACATTCAGCAAGCATTAATAAACGTCAGTGGGTGCCATTTTTTCTGCATGGAGGAATTGAATCCTGCACCCTTCCTTCATATGCTTTTCCGTGTCAGATGCCATTGTGTCACAGTGCTCTTCTGCTGCCATCTGCCACACAGCTACAACATGTAATGGAATAGCAGTGGGAAGGTTCAGCCTCTGCTGCAGTACCACCACCCATCTGCCTCTGATGCTGTGGGCCAACATAGTAACATAGGAGGCATTACTTTCAGGGCAGCCCTCATCCATTTCCCTTGTTCTTTAATGGCGTTCAAAGGCTTTGCTACTGATGGAGACCACTTCTCAGTTGTGAAATTTCTTCATTTTTTTCAGGACAGGGTGGGAGGAATATATAGGATTAAAAGAAAGAATACCGTTTATACTTACAACTTTCAAACTACAGCTTGGAACTTCAGTGCAGATAGCTTTGAGAGACGAAACAAAGTTGAAAGTAAGAGGATCTGTGTCTCTTGAGAAACTTATGAGGAGTCGTACTTTAATACTTCGTAAAACTAATGCTTCTCTTATCTTCCCATCTAAAAATGGCCAGTATCTGTGGAGAAAGAATACAGGATATTCACATAACTCTAAAAAAAAGGATTTTTAGGCAGCCAACGTAGAAGACATTACAGGGAAAACTAAACACATATGAATTTAATTTCCTGTTTAAGGAGCACTGCTCTCATCTGCAAGAGTTCTCGCTGAGAAGATCAGCCAGCATCCTGTTCCATGTCACTCTGCCCTGCCAGGGCACGGAGCAGTGCAGGTGGGGATAGTTGAGCTGTGTTCGCTCATAGCTGTGCCAGTTGCTCTTGCGTCACTGCCTGTAGTGAGAGTAGTAGGAGAACCAGTAGAAGCAGCTACAGCTAGAGGGTGCTGCTTACCTAGCCTACACAGAGGAACAGGAGAGATTTTCTGCTGGTTGCAGGTGTAAGGGAACAGGGACAATGAAATCTCTGCCATGCTCTCCCTTCTCCTCTGTCTTATATATGGAGAGGAACGGAAACCTTGTGTTAAATTCATGCTTTGAAAAGGAGAGCTGCTGCTGTGCATGGTGTCTACATCCTTTAATAGCGGAAGGAGATGGATTGTTAAAGGAGGATGCTGCTTTTTCCTGATAATTTCTGCCATGAACAGGATAGTGGCCTCCATGGTGCTATCCTCACAGCTGGTGAGAGATACTTTTGTCATTAGTTCTAGCTTTGTGTTCCCAAGGTGAAAGCAGGTCAAGACAAGACAGGGAAAATTAGACAAAGAGACAATACACTTTTGTTCTAGCAGTGTCGACGTTCAACCTAATGAAATCTGATCTCTGTAATGCTAGAAAATAAAAATAAAAAAATGGAAGCTGAACAGGTAGGGAAGCTGTGGCCTTGAATGCAAAGCCATACTACACTAAAGAAAATGTTGCAAAATTCACGCAGGTGACTTTCTTGGATCTCCCTGAATCCAAAGGATTTCTGAATTATTTAGGCACGAGAACAAAGAAGGGAGGAATACAGAAGGTAACATCACGTGCAACACTGCAGCAGTTCTGCATACATAGACCCTTTCCAATCTAAGGAGAGATCAGATGGATGGATGATGTGAGATTGAGGTTCCTGCAGCTCGCAGTACTCAGTACATCATTACGATGATTCCATCATCGTAAGAGAAGCTATGTGTAATGAGTTTATCTGAAAAACCCTCTTCTAGATTTGAAATAGTTTACACAGTATATTAGCCAAACCTTTTTTTTTTTTTTTTTTTTTTTTTTTGCATGTCTTCATGCAAAACTGGAAAAAAGCACATTTGGCCTAATGGCAATCAAAGTGCGTGGGTAGAACAGCAAGCTTAACGAGATGCTCCGTTCATAGGAACTGTTACTGAGGGACCGCTGGATACTTGCTGAGTGGAATGGTTTTCTAAAATTGTGGCTCCAGTTTTGGGTGACAGGTACTTTTTAACAGTTTACACAGACTATGTTTAAAAATGATTTTTGTTTTTAGCATTTCTCAGCCTATCAGTTATGATACAACTTAAAATGTGATCTACGCTGAGTTTGGGAAGACCTTTAATGTACCTGTGTATTTCAGTAAAACTGTGACATCTCCCATGCTTCAGGAGAACTCACAGCGCATTGTCTCTCTTCTGCATGCACATATATTCTCTCTCTCTCCTGCTGAATAGCTGTGTAGTTACGGTATCAAAGCAGTGGATATAACAGTGTAAGGAACAGGATTCGTGGATGTGTAGGTTCTTGTACTCCTGGGTCTCAGTCACTTGCAGATGGTCTGACTAGACAAGTTCTGAGCCCCTTTGATAGGCAGATCCAAGGCTTAGGACCCTGAACTGGAAATGTCTTCTTAGGTCCCAATTCTGCTCCCATTTAAGTCAATGGCAGAACTCTCACTGATTTCAATAAGAGCAGAATTGGGCCCCAAGAAATTGGTCCACATAGCAACTAATGTCCTGTGGGGTCATTATCTCCAGCAGACCTTATGGCATCGTGATAGCATGCTAGCCCTGCGCATGGACACTCACCGTTTAGCATTTGTGTCAATGACGATCGGCAAGTAGTCCATGACAGCTATGTATACAAACTGTTTGGCATCATCGATAACATTGTATATAGCTTCAATATCCAGGACTCTGTCCTTTGGGCAGAAGAGTTTAGGTGAATTCTGTGAAGGCAAAATTCAAATATTGCATTTAAAATAGAAGGACAGATTCTTTTCTTCTCCCTTCATATGTCTTAAGGTAATAAGCAATATTCTGAATTTCAGTAGAGACTGTTAACTTTACCCATCCTGCCGGAATGCTGAAACATCAGAGTAATTCTCAAGGCTTATTTTTTCCTTGAAAACGTCAGGTAGATACAGCTGGGTAAAATGTAGACATCACAAGCTTGAAAACTGTCCTCTCTGAAGCTCTGGCTGAAGGTGTTACATTTCAGATAAATCTGTTGTGGAGTCCCAGGACTGGTTACTGTTAGATAGAGTAAAATCTGTGAACCTAATCTATCACTTACTACCAGAAAGTAGTCTGTTACTCATGTTTACATGACCATACAGCTACATTTACTCAGTCACTGTTGCATGGAGATGCTGCAGTTTTGCAAGAAGCTTATCTTTAAAATCTGGCTTCAGATTTTACCTGGTACTGAGCTGGTAAGTAGCAAGCCCAGATTTCAGCTTTTCTGGTCTGTGTGTGGGGATGCAGAAGGTGACAGCCTGCTAGAGTCACCCACCTGCAGCACAGGCCAGGGCCTACTGCTCTTCTGCCCAGCAGAGAAGAGGTGGAGCCACCTGTTCATGGCACCTGAGAGCAGGAGTTACTAAAGGCATTTGTAGAATTAGAGCAAGTGCCAGTTCCTGCACTGCTGGTTCTGCCAGTGCACTGCTTTCCTGCTGCTGTGCCATCTCCTTTGTTTTCTGCTCGGCTTGCATCAAGGCTATATGTCTATTTTTTTTTTAGGGGTGCTGTTTTTTTCCCCCTCCCTTTCTTTGTACAGTGACAGTAGTGCCTTAGTCACTGATTGGTGTGAAAAGGCTTCTTACAAATAAAGTTAGGAAAATGTTAGAAAATTAACAGTAGCAAAATTGTAAGACCAGTATTCCAGATGCATTCTTGAATACTAAGAAAACCAAACAGAATGTGTTTTTTCAACCAGTCTGGAAGATGATCATGTTGCTAAGAAACATTACAGCAATGACTCCTGACTATAAGAAGGAAAGTTCAGTGACTTAGTGTTATGCTTGTTGTTTTATATAGCATAAAGGTTGAAAGTGAAAAAAGTTTTCAAGGAATAAGTCTAGACTCAAGAAAAGGTGTAAAATGAATTTGTTAAACATAATTTATATCATCTGAAATTTAAGGAGGCTGTTACACTGTTCTTATGCTCAATATCTTCTTGCAGAAAAGTTGTAAGTCACACAGAACAACAAAGAATTGCTACACATTGTCATTGTCAGATGCCTTCATTACAAAGACTAGGAAGTCAAAGATGCTTCAAAGAAAAACCTCTGTTCTGCCTGTAACAATCATTTTAAATATCCTTTTTTTTTTAGCCTTCCACTTGGTACCTTTCGGTATGGCTGACCTCTGGTCATCGTGGGTATTTTAGTGCTTTCCTCAGTATTGGATACTACTTTGTCAAGACAGCAAGCACTGCAGCAAGCACAAGCAGGCCCCATAAGAAGGGCAGCGATGAGGAAGTGAGCTCCCAGCCTCTTACAGGCTGTTCTTGTTGGTAGTTTAGGAGTAGCCAAGGTAGTAACACTTGGTTCCTCCAAACCCACACAACTCCAGGGCAGCCTTTCAAATAGGCATGCCGATAACCAGCTGCCAAATTTCTGAGGATTTTTTTTGTAGGTGAGAAATTTATTGAAAAGTCGTGTTTTCTGGAAGAAAGAACTGAATCTATTGATAGAATTTCCTCACCATACCGAGCAAACTTTGTAGATTAAAACAAAACGATAGTATAACTCTTATTCTCAACTATATCTTCCTGAGGAGAAAGGAAGCACAGAGACAAGCACTGCACTGAAATGGGGATACCCATTCTTCTAATGAAGAAGTGTTTCGTAACTGCAGTGTGATGGCCATCATCTCCCTTCGTACCAGCGAGGCCTCTGACCATTTCAAAGTGTGTGACCTGTTGGTGATAGACAGTGAGTGTCATAAAGAAGGTCCTTGCTTTGCTCTCCTTGCCCCAGAGGGCTCTTATGTAAAAGAGATACATGGGAGCAACTTCAGATCTAAACATTTTAGCAGCTTGTGAGCAGACTTTTGCTATTGCACCAGAACAATATATCAGAACAGTGTATGTGGAAGTAGCTCAGTTAAATTCAGATCTGCTTTGCAGCCTGCTGACATAGGAGAAAAGTTATTTTTCTTATGATAGATAAGCTAGTAACTAAACAGGCTGTGACTACAAATTCAGGTAGCTCCCAGAGTTGGACTTATTGATCTAAGCTTCTGATTACTGTAGCTCCTTCCTGTTTGTTTCATGAAGTGGAATTCCAAGATGAGAGCCTTTTTGTCCACAGAAAAGGAGAATGCAGATCACAGGGAACAACTGCATGTTCTGCAAGCTGCAGAAGAATAGTTTTTGTAAGAGCTTTCTCCGCTTGTCTTCGTCTAGAATTAATGGTCCGCTTAGGGACGGCCTTTGCCACATGACTGTGTGTCCCCAATGCAGAAGGCTTCCAGCAGCATTTCTTAGTTTCTTACAAATTGGTAAGAACAGAGTAGGATAATTTTTATAATTTATAATAGCAGATAATTTTAATAACAGCAACTACTTCATGTAGAATTCATTTTGCAGCTCCTCAGCTGTCTTAAAGTCGTTCTCTTCATTTTAGCCAGTCCTTAAGACTGTCCAGAATCAAGAGAAGTATATGTCTCCTCAGAAGACTGTTAGTTCTGGTTGCCTTAGGCACTTCAGATTTTCACTCGTTTCACTCCAGAACAGCTCTCTGTCTCTCCAATGACTGTAAAAGTCTGAAAATCTTGGGCACCTGAACTTTCTGTGGCTCCCAGCAGGCGAAGGTAAATCCTGTCCCATTTAACTACTCATCTGCATCAACATCTTGTGCCAGTAGCTTGTAAAAATTGAGTGCTACATACTTCATGTTGCTTTAGACTTAGCTGGCTATAAAACAACCCCTTGCTTTGTGTAGAATGGGAAATAACTCTTATAATCTTCAGTCTATTCCTGATTATGAAGGCTGTTTTATTTTACTTAGGTAATAATGTCCAAAAGAAAAGATCCTTCAATATCTGTATCAATCTGTGTACTTTTTTCCAGTTTTGCTACATCACTTCTGAAATGGATGAGTGTTCCATTTCTTCCCATTAAAAATACAAACACACAGGCAGTGAATCCACAGTGAATGCTGCTTGAATTTTAGAAGTTTGAAAATACCATTTAAAAATAAAAGTAGATCATGTTCTACAGAAGCATGAATGTCTCAAGGGAAGAGTGAAGATCCTTATAAAAGTCTTGTACAAAAATTCAAGCTCTGACATTAAGTTTATAATGCAACATTTTGGATCCCTGATTAAGAATTCATTTACTCCAAGCTATTTACCTTGTATCCACCATTGTAAGTAAATTAGATTATTTGAAGGTCGTCCCTACCATTTTCTAGATGAAAGAGGAAAAGTAGTGAAAATTACAGAGGAAAGAATAAGAATATTGCACATATACTGCAGCAGTTTTCAATCATGGCAAATTGCAGATAGGAACAATTACACAGAAGTCAAAAAGTAAAAACATACTGTGATTAGTTTCTATTGCAGCACAGGAAAAGATAAAACTTTCTTAAAACCTTTCAACTACTGAAATAACCACTTTCCCAGACAACAGAGTGATGTATGGATAACAGCTATAGTGGTCTTATCTCTGTATCTGTTTCCAGTCACCTGCACAAGTCTCATCTCAGCATTAATAGCTGCTTGTAGCTAAGTACATAGCAGTAATGCACATTTTCTTCTGTTAGGGTCAGTTGAAAGAAACACGTATGTACCAGCTTAAATTACACCACGTAAGTTCATGTTTATGGTAATTTCCATCAGTAGTCCTGCTAATTTGTAATGGGTTTATGTGCTTTCCTGAAGATTCAGGTGCTTTCGAAGAGCCACAAAACATTGGAAAATAAAATAGAAGATAAAAAAGCCAAAGTACTGAACTGTGGAAATAAAACCATTTAATATCTGTCAGAGAGAACACAGCCATGTGATGGACTTCATCCAGAGAACTGTTGAACACCTTTGTTTCAGTAAAGAGGTGCTGCAGTATACATGAGTTAAGTAATCCTCTCCCCTTCCCTCCCTCTCTGCAATTCATTTCAGAACTTACCGACACAAAAGCTTCGGATTTTGTCTCATTCAGCTGCAGCGTCAGTTTGTTTTGAGTATCGTAGACTCCATAGAGTCTCTTAGACCAACTTGGAGGTATTTTATTCTTGTATTTTAACGAACTGTACAGGGCAAATATCCTTTGTAAATCCAGGACCAGGCAGCTGCAGTTGTACACGATGACACCAAGTTCTTTCATCTGTGAAATTAAAAGTTCTTGTTATTAGTGGTGTTTTGGCTGAGGGATCAGTGGAAATAAGCAGCAAGAACGTAAACACTTTCTAAAAGGTGACTTCCAGAGGCGCACCTTGGACTCACTAGTATTATTCTCAGCTGCAGGAACATTTGTGAACAATACTCTGTTAAAGGTAAATGCAGGAACTAAATTTTCAAAGTCAAAAGAAGGCAGAAGTTGTAACAAGGTTTGTATGCATAGCTGTGTCACAGCCACGTGTCCTGACAGTACAGGACACCTGAGAGATGGACACAGCTTGAGAGCTGATATCCATTTGTCACAGGCACCTTTTTTCTTGCAGCTGTTGCTCAAGAGTTATAACTCTTAGCTGGGATGGGTCTTTTTTTTTCTTTTTTCTTGTTTACAGAGAAGGCCTCCTTTCTGCCTAGTGACAGGAGCACAAATGCTAGTGGTGACAGCTTCTTACATCAGAAATAAATTGTCTTCTCTGACTCTCAGAAAAGCTGAAAGCAGAAGGCTTAAGTTATCTCCCTGCTGAAGAAGAAATACAAATCTTCAGCTTCCAATTAATGCATGAACAAAATAGATTCTTCATACTTTCAGTAGGTGGGTGCATTACAGGCAATATGATCCAGTATGTGGAATACGCAGTTAAGGCACAAACACATTTGATTCTTAGTGCTACCATTGCTGTAGTACCTCATCTACACAGTCCACATTTCTGGACATCAGTTTTTTTGCATGTGAAAACAGAGACAGTTAAGCACTTTGAAAGCATCACTGTTCTCACAAGTAAAGATGAGGGAAAATAGCCCAAGCAAACGTAAGTAGTGTGAGACAATCAAAGTGCTTTAACAGTCTTCATAGTCCATTTAAGTGAAGGTACATCTCGTGATTATCCTTAAGTCTTGGTTTGGCAGAGATCTCATTAATTACACATACCCAGTACTTCTGTTGTTGAACTTACATTTATATTCCACTTACAAGTTATTTCCTTGGATTCTGGATTCTGAAATCGAAGTGTAACAACACAGCCTCTCTCCCTTTTGTTTCTTTACACGCTAGGCTCAGGAAAGCATTGCTGTGGGCACAAAAGCTATTGACCTCTTATCTGCATTTCACATTACTTCAGTCATCTTCAAAAACTAAGACAATCTGCATGTCACTTTTGAAAAACAACACGTAGGACAAATATTTAAAGGACCAATGCTGTTTTTTTGCAAGGCCATTCTCTTGGCAGCATGTCCCAAAAGTCTTCCTGACATGATGAAGAAAATAAGGAGGATGTGAGTTCTCCTGCATGCTCGGGCTTTCAACGACACAACAAATTCCTCACTGGTTGCCTCCCTTCAGATGGGCTCACCACGGTCACACCAGGCAGTTTCTGAGAGAAGCGTATCTTTTTGTAGAGCCTGTGTGAACTCTGAGACACACACAGTTATCTTGGAGATTGTTCCTGCACAGTTCTGTCTGCGGATAAGAAACACTCTGCAAGAGTGGGCAGAGGAGTACAAAAGAAGAGAGTTGAACCTTTGCTCCCTTCCAGTGGTGGGAGAGGAAACAGCAAATCCCAACATTCCAGTGTGAAAGAAATACGATGGTTGGCACCGTCTTCAAGTCCCTGAGTCGGAAGTGCCACATAAATAAGAATATACAACTCTTAACAACCTCATTCCCAAATACTTAACAAATTGGTTTAGCCACAGGAACGTTACCCAAACTTGCTATTGCCTAAGTCTTAATATTACTATGAACTTTTTTCATTTACTTTGGAGAAAAATAAGGTACTCCTCCATTAACCTGTACAGCTAGCAGTTCGTGGGTAGTTGAAAAACACAGACTGCTTATTGCACTGCAGCGTCTTATTCATAAGACAGTAAATTCATTTTGATGATAAATATAAATAATTCCAAGCTGTGCCCAGCATCTGAGCCAGTCTGTTTGGAGTAACATCTCTTTTTTTCCCCTGGGTGCCGCTATCTTTGAAGATGCTCCTGTTTTTAGTTTTAGGCTGTCTCTGACCTCTGCACACTGTTTGTCTCCAAACATTTTAAACTGTACATTATCTCTGTTTTCACTGAGTGCTGCAAATGCTGCTCCGTTAATTGCCAGGCACGTCATTGCAAAGGACTTACTAATAATATTCAGTTACATGTATCTGCATAATATAGCTTAATCGGCTTTTCATGGCTCTTAGCTGATTCCTACATAATTATGTGGTTACAGGTTTCCTTTCACTTTTGAGTTCCACTATTACTATTCCACTTTATCCCTTCCATTAAGCAGAAAGATAAAATAGTGACCAAACAGCACACCAGAGGCTGTCAGCCTTGCGTCTGTGAGAGCAGCCCTCTTCAGAGAAGCATGCTTTCTCCCTCTCTGCAAATCAAAGCATTGCCCTTCTGCCTCTTCACTTCCTTACCTACAGAGATGAGGAAGCAGCCTGTGGTACTACCCGCTTTGTGCCTCTGCCATTTTTACAACCCACCTTGCACCCACTCCGCAGTGCTCGCTGTGCCCAAACAGCAGGCCGCAGCGCCAGCCAGACCTTGCCTGGCACATGGGCTTCGGTGACACCACTCCAGGATGTGTGTTCACACTGCAGCAATGAACCTGGCTGCCCGCAGCACTGCAGTGTGCAGTTGTCCTCTCTGGAGGCACACAATGATCAAAGCTTTCCCTGCTTCTGGAGTCACGGTAAGAACTCTCCCCATGCAGGCTCACCACCATGTGATACCGACCGGACTCCTCCTTTTCCTCTGGCACAAGAGTTACTTCCTTTTCCCAGCTGCCTGTTTTCACTGAGCTTCATGGAGTTCAGTCAAAATTTGCCTGAATTTGGAAAGTAGCTTGAAAGTTACTGGAAAAGGGCAGACAGCAACTCATACACTTACTGTGCAGAGCTGATTTCCTTAGAAAATGAGGTTAGATGTCGGTCTGGGGCCTTGTTACAGTCAAGTTCAAGTCACCTTGAAAGGAAAGCAGCACAAAAAAATTCACAGAAACCTCAGCCCCATTGTTGTGGAACAGCCTTAAGTAGGTTTGGAGACTAAAACGTTGTGCTTCTGCTTCAGAAGCATCTTCTACACAGAGCCTGTTTTTACTCCCATACTGAGTTGATGAGAGACTGCTTTTTTCCCAGTTAATCACAAAGCCTATCATCCTGCAGGCACTTCTGAGAGTGGGTTACAAGGATGTGCTAGTGACAGATTTAGTATGTCATCTGGACAAGGGAAAAGAATTTCCCTTCAGTTTGAGAGCTGCTGTTATTACAGGCTTTTTTTTTCCCTCTCAGTAGTCTGACAGGAGAGGCAGAGAAAACATTTAAATTGAAAGAATCAAAATCTGAGTGTTGTTCTCTGACTTCCACTGACTGAAACCTGCAGCTAAGCATCATCTAAGATACCTGATGTGGTAAATTCCTCCAGTACTAGAGCTTATAAGGCAAGGGAAGTTTTTCTTCAGCCCAAGTTTTAAAAGCAACTTTTAACTTAGTAATGAAAATACCAGTGAAAAATTAAAGCGAAGAAGGTCTCAAGAAATCAAATCTATGGAAGATAAATCTGAAGTGAAAACCACAAATTTGAATGCCTCAGAATGGAACTGAAATACTGAGATAAGAAAATCTGAAAAAAAGCTGTTTGTGATATTTTAGTTGATATTTTCAAAACATCTGGGAACGGGGAATTTTATGTCCTCTCTTTCCTATGATCTCTGGAGGTCCCTTCCAACCCCTACAATTCTGTGATTCTTTCTTTCTGTGATCATTAGTGCCCTTTTCAAAGAATGAAAAACAAAGGAGCGGGCTGCCCTTGTTCTTGCTCACACCATTTCCATTTGTACAGAGCATCTGTTAAAGACTGCCAAATCAACATCTGTCTTTCTTGCCAGGAAGTGCTTTCTTAAATCACCAGAAAAGTGAATGGTTACAAAGACTCAAGGGAAAATGGCAGTGGCCCTGTATGATGATGATCTAACTACAGAAGACAATTAAGCTGCAAAAAGTAATAGAAAATTAGAAAATTAAGTATTTCTAATTAGAAAAACCGATTTTTGTGACAAGAGGAAGAATAATCTACTAGACTGGATATGAGCAAGATTTCACTAATAGAAATTTTTGCTTGTTCTTTGCTCTTACACGTTTGACAGGTGTCACTTACAAAATGAGAAAACAAGGGGAGATAATCTAAAACAAAAAGGTTGTGGATTTATAACACTCCAGTTATATAATATTAGAAACGGTGTTAGTAAGGCTTTGTAGAAATTGTGGATGATGGGGTTAGGGCTCATGTTTTCTCCTTAGCCCACAGTGCACAGACCAGACAGCGTGTTCTGTATTTATCTTGGGATAGACTCCAGGAAACAGCCCCCCTGTGTAGGCAAGGTACTATCTGACCTACATAAGAGTGGCACAGTCTGGTTCACAGCTTGTAGTATCTGACCTGTGTGAGCAGAGCAAGAGGCTTTAGAAAATTCCTTATTAATTTCTTAAAAAACAAAAAGAAGGTTAATGATTGCTCTGTCTGAAGTCTGATCATCCGATCCTGAAAGTGCTCTGCAGCTCTCCTGAGGCACCAGCTGCCATTTGCCTGAAAGCTCAGACAATCTGCAGGCGCCATCCATTGCCTATGCTAGAGAAGCACTGGAATAACTACAGGGAGTCCGTTGTTGGACTCTAAATTTACTCAGCAGACCATTACGTATAGGGCTGCATGTGTTTGCCTCCTGTCTGCCCTTTGTCTGTGTTTGAAAATGTATTTCATTATCTTTTCAGGTCTGTGGGGGGCTTTAATGAGCAATTTCCGAATGTATGACTGAGCAAAAGCAGAATGACAGCAGTAGGGCAGTGGGGTAACAAGAAGTGTGATCTGTCAGTTACTGAGGTTTTAAATGTCCTCACGTTTTCTGTAGCTTCTGAAGAAAAATAACAGTGTATTAATTACCACCATAGAGCAGGCTGCAGATATTTTCAGTGGTAAACTCAGGATCTTCTCATAACGTGCTATAGATACGTGGTCAGCCTGCGCTCCAGACACTGGGTTCCTTTTCACTCAGTTATCATCCTCATGTGACACCCCCTCCCATATCCCTCCTGTTTCCATCTGGCAGCAGACAGTGCTCAGTGACTCTCCAGTCACACACACATTACCCGATGGCTGCTTTCACACTGCTGTTTCACAGCCCTTACCAAACCCACTGAGAGGGACAGGAAGGATGTGTGCTGGGTGCTCTGCAGCCCTAGTGCAGGATGACCATCCCCAGGGGAGGGAAAGCTGGGAGACCTGAGAAAGGGAGAAGTGTTTCTTGGTTCTTGGTGGTGTTTGACAGGAGTGTTGTAGCAGGCTTGGCTCTAACGGGATTACAGGAGTAGTGCTCATCACAAATTCATTAGGTGTAACAGACCCCACTCGAGTGGCTGTCACTTTGATGTACAACAAAAACACAACCTGACTCTGAAGAGGCTATGCAGGCTGCAGCACTTCCTCACTTGTCTCACAAAACAAATGCAGACATTAGAGCTCACCAAAATAGCAAAGCACAAAGCTCAGCTAACACTTTGCTAGAACCTGCAACAAAACCCTATGCATCAGGAGCCAGAATACTCCCGCCATGTTTGGTTCTTAATACAGAGCAGAGGCTTCAAAGATTTGTTGTGTTAGAAACAAGAGAGAAAATTCAGTGAAATCTAAATCCAGCACAGTCCTGCTTCTGCTCCGAGTTCCAATTTTCCCTTCCATGCAGGTAAGAATGAGACCTACAGTACTGTTGGAAAATACTAACTAGAAAAGATTAATACAAATAGTAAAACACTACATTCTCAGGAAGTGAGTAAAACTCTGTCTCACATCAGCTACCTGACAGTAAGTGCTTCTGTGGATGTTAATAATGGTATTCAGAAATTCGTAGAATTAAACTCTGAACCATTCTCCAATGTATCACCTTGCAAGACCTGTTCATAGACCACCCTGGTGCCTTGCCTAGATTCCATAGTTATCTAATTAATATAGAAGTTATCAACTGTATCATGTTGTCCTCTGGGACTCACTTGTCCTAGGTGGTTTCTGTAACAAAATACACTGCATAAAACAACAGTTAAAAAGTCTAAACAGTACCTGTTGGAAGGGTTTACACTTTTACAGACCTGTATAAGTTAAAGCAGTGAGTCACAAGATGGATAAACAGGGTCCCAGGCTTCCGTAGTATTTGTGCGCAATATGGTATTTAAATGTTACTGAGAACAGGATGTTTGTGCTTCTGCAAGATCCAAGTTTACATTAAAAATAGTTAATGAACAATAAGAAAATCACATAAGAGATATAAGTCAAGAGCTAATTCAGAGAAGTACAGCTCAACCCCTGAAAACCTGGGTAAGAGTGAATTTATTCAAGTTGAGTGTTCTTTACTGTATGAGCAAACTGGAGGTGACCTGTATCACTGTGCCACTGACAAGAAAAGTTTTAAAATCTTTGCACATGAAGAGTCTTTCCTCCTAAGCTCATGGTTTTCCAGACTATTACAATAAAGAAGAAAATAGTACTGAGATACGTAAGACAATACAAGCCCCTGAAGGCAATAAATGACCCACCTTTCTGTAGAAAGTTTCAGTGGCGTGCACTAAAGTTTGTTCAGTAACGAAAAGCAGAATGCTGAATAGCTGTTGATTTGGTATGGATAACCCATTGCACAGCTGGAAGAACTAGAAGTGTTGGGAAAAACCAAATATGTCAGTAAACATTATTGCAGTACCTATGCACAAAGTAGGGTAATGTTACATAGGCATCTTTTCTAGCATTTCTGCAGTTTTGGCAGCTTTGTTTAGTTTAACATACTGACGCTGTATTAGAGGAATTCTGCGTAAATAATGCCTTATTTTTTTTCTTACAGAATCAGCTTTCTAAATTTGTACAATCTCATCTGTGCCCCTACCATAGCCCAGTCCAGCAGCTCTTCCTAGTTCCATTTTTTTTGCTCCCTGTCAGTCCCAGTGTTTTCTCCTCTTGCTCGCTCACTTCAGTGACAAGCACTGGGCCCTGTGGCTCAGCCAGCACTCTTTACGTGGTTTCATATATTCTTAGCCATGGTACTCAGCTCTTCAATTTTGTTAAGTTTTCTGGGTTGTTTTTTTTCCACTGCTTTCAACCGTCCATAAACACTGCTATCACTCAAGGTTAAAGGTTAATTCTTTATCATCCTGGTTTTAAGCAACTCGAACATAATTGGCAGGCAGAGTTTCTACTAAACTAGAAAAAAATCCCTTCCATTTGACATCAAAATACAGTCTCAACCTAAGCTGGAAACTAGATCCCATCACTGAAAATGGAAAACTGTCATTCAAGCTGCTGTGCTGAAAATTAGCCTGAACACGTGACTGAGGAGAGGTCACGCAGTTGATGCATGGGGCACACTGCATTTGCATTGAACGTCGGTACAAAGCCATGCTATGCTCTCATCAAACGACAAGAAGGGACATCAAAATGGACTAGCTGTACTCTGCTGGAGTACAACTGAATTAGCAGCCTCTGTCAGTTCACTGGTCTTTAATTCTCACTTCTAGAAGGTATAGTTGATAGATCTCAGTCCACGGCTCTCACAGATCAGAAGTGTCAGAGGAGTTACAACTTCATGTGTTATTTTTGCTTTTATTTCCTAACGGTAAAAGGCTGCCACGATAAGGCAGATAATTCCAGAGCTGATAATTTGGTTCAGCGTTTCATTTCTGTTGACAGATATTGCTGCAGAGAGGCAGAGGAAGCTAGAAATGCCAATGAAGGGTCTTTCTATCTCATGGCACAGTGTGCAAAAGGCTTTGTGGGAAAGAGATATCCACGTATCTTCAAAGTAGAAAACAAGAAATCCCCCTTGTCCTTGGCACATTAGAAAACAGCACCAACAAAAACAGTCCTTGTTTTTCAGCTATCTGCTCATCAGTATGGAATTCATCAAAAATAAATGCACTTTTTCAAACAATACAAATCAAATTTGTTTAAACAACAGGCCACTCTGCGGTGACGTTCCCATGGAACCCAACCTAGCACTGAGTGGAAGTTTGCGCTTTATTACCTCCACTGCTGCTTTCACTAACAAACCAAAACATAACAACACATCACTGCCTGTCAGAGCAAGCCAGAAGGCAGAAGAGAATCAGTTAAAAATTTCCTGCTGTAATCTCTATCAGCATAATTAATATTGCTTGGCATAATCATAGCCTAATTTATCATTATCAAATGACTTTTCAGTTTACAGTTTCATAGCCCCCTCAAAGCAAGCACAAGTGTCTCTTCAGGGGGAAAGCAAATGAGAAACTGCAAGAAACCATTTCTCCAGAATCAAGCTTGATTTATTTCTTTACTGTAGAATTCACATTAATTAGATTTCCTAACTTGGTTCCATTTCTCTTTCTAAACGCAGTTGTTGTTCATTCTATTAAAGAAGAGGGCCGGTAAGGAAGGAAAGGAGCACATGGTGCTGCCCATCATTTCACTGCTGACAAGATGCATCACATTCAGTACCCGTGTCACTCCTATGAAATCAACTCACTACCTTACTGGAACTGCAGCAAAATTAAAAGGTGATCTGAAGGATCCTGCTGGCTTCTGGAAGGCCCTGGAATCTCCTTTACCACACACATGCGCATATATGCCGCTGCCTCTTTCTGACGCATCAGAGCCTGTATCGCCCTCCGTCAGCCCTTATCTTGCATCCTCCTCACGCAGCTGGAAATCACAGCGTGAGCTCTGAGCATTTGTTCTCACCCTTAGTAATGCTGCAAGGGGCAGCCTCCCTACATCTGCTGCTGCACAGTGCATGGAGGAGAGCACAAAGGACTGACCTCAGAATAAAGGCGCTGTTTGTGTATAAACCTTTTCTATCAAAGCACAGTTTCTTTGGGGCTTTCAGATTCAGGAGCTTCAGGGAAATGCAGCGGCACATAGCTGACTAATTGAATGCATTATTTATAACACTACTGACACACACAGTGGGTTTCCATTTTACAAACTGAATATAGATTGGTGGCAGCCATGCTGTGGACGGAAACTGGGACAGTGACATTGCATATGAATTATTGCTGTAACTGTTCAGCCTTCCCCTGCTACCTGATCACTGACTTAGCAGTGAGGGCCAAAGGCTTTTTTTGTTGTTGTTTTTTTTAATCTTGATTAAATGAAATGTATAGGGCCTTAAGGTAAGCTGGAAGTCCAACCAGCTTAGATAAGGGATTTAGTTAAATATTACATAGGCATTATATAGGCAGCCCCAGGATAATGGCTAGCCTATACAAAAATGTGTTTTAGAAATCCATACTTGCTTTTTGTTCCTGTTCTTCTGAGTAGTAGCTTTCTGGCTTCTTTAACATGGAAGCTGTCACTTCTGTAAAGATGTGGCCCTACTGTATTCTCCAGTGGAAAAAAATTGGCATTAAACTTAATATTTGATGCCATTTCCAACTGCAGTACTGAGCAGTAATCACTAACTTTATAGGAAAAGGAAAGAAACACCTGAAAACACACTTGAAAATATGTTATTCAAATACAGCATTAGCAATCTCTTTCAATCTGAAAATAGGGAGATAATATTTTTCTCCTATAATTTCTTTTTAAACTGAGTTCTTTGTTATGGCACATAGAGTGTTGAAGGTATTAAAATATCGGTCACAAAGATGATACAAAGTATTTTCAATACTTTCAAAAGTATTATACTTTTAAAATAATACTTTTAAAAAAATTTTAACTGTATGCTAAAAAGCAGAATGTACATCATGAAAGTGTTATATATACGCATGGTGCACGTACCTGGTGCGTTTTTTCTGTACCCACGTGGCAGAGCTACATACAGAATGATCTGCTGTCCAGTCATAGAAATCTGCCATACCATTAACTTCAAAGGAAATGCCTATTAGTCATTGTATTGATTACAGAACTTTGCCTAACAGAGGAATCCTGAAATTTTCTGAAGATACATCTCACGTTTCTGTTGGCACGTGCTGCCTCCCCGTGTATCTTCATCAAGTGAATAAGTTTGCCACTGAGCGCTTCCATGCAAACACTGATGATCTCACTGCTTTGGAGACTGCTGTTTACTTGGCAAACTTAATAAAGGTGAATGCAAGATGACTTCCAAACCAGGCTTTAATGCTTATGAAGACAGTGTCAAAATCTGAAAAAGTTTAGAGGTGCTATTAATTCTGCACATTCATATGGAAGGAATGCTTTGTCAGAATCTGTTTTGTTCTGCTCGATGACTTGTGTATATAGAAAGATGAGATTTTATACTGAACTGTAGACTCATTATTCCTTTCAGAGAATGACTGAAATGATTGTCCTTCTTTGCCATACTCATGGAGATTTATAGCCTTGTCTTTCAGCCTGAGGTACCATGTATCTTTTTCACAGAATATTAAATCCAGTTTTCCTTGAAAGGCCTCCACTGTAAAAGTGAGAGATTACTGGGCTGCTGCACCAGGGAACTTTTAGGAGCTGAGGCAATTCTGAATGAAGATATTTATCTAGGAGGGAACTGTCTGCGCAATATCAAAGTATGTATGCATGGATGGAACCACTGACATACTGGGAATATACTGTCATGATTATTTTAATGCTGTTATTTTAATTGTTTAGTTGAACAAGACTGATCTGGTGGGGTATGCTAATAGCTAAATTCCTCTGAGAGGAATCTGCCTTCATTCATTAACATTACTGACCAAGATTAGTTGCCAGCATGTTCTTGTGGGAGATGACAACAGGCTGTGGTGCAGTACCTCCTCCTCAGAGATTCAGCTGTATTTTAATGATCAAGTTCTCTTTCAGCTCAACATATATAGAATTTACAGCCTTTCTTCTGTCCACCTAAGTTCACTTATTTAAGACTCTGCCACCAGGCCAGTGCAGAAATCAAACAGGATATTCCATTATTTTGTTCTGTAGACGTACCATCTATTGATTTAACCAACTTATTATTGATTACTCCAATGGAAAGTGAACCTCTTCTATGGAACTTTCACAATAAATGAAAAAAAAAGGGATGAAAATAGATATCTAATTTCAAAGGTCAGAATGATGAGCACGTTCTTTGAGTCAACAGAAATCAAATAAAACTATGCAGCAAGACAGAGTTTGCCCTGTTTTACCCTGAGTGCATCAAGCAGATGATACATGTGAGAATGGACATGGCCTTAGGAGAGCTATACTATCAGGGAATGCTTTCCTAACGTGTTGCAGTTTGGGATTGGCTCTGCATCTTGAGAAACTAGCAAAGCTGATGCGTTACAGGAAGTCTGCTTGGCTTTAAATGCAAGGGAAATACACAGCCCTAGGCTATTTTCACTCACTTGATCGCAAAAAACAGAAATCCACAGAACTAAGGAGGAACCAAAAACAGTGCCAGGCAGCAACAAAAAGCACAAAACACAAGTATAGTAGTCACATTATCCATATTTCCGTTCAGCTTTAATCAGTCTTGTGTTTGTTTGCAGTGTACAGCAATGCTGGCGAGAGGCACGACAGCCCATTTGCGTCACTGAGATTTGTTTGTAAACACTGAATGGCAAGATAAAAAATTTCAAGCCAAGTAAGTGTAACAGGGAACGCTGACTTTCCTCATCTCTGAATGTAACAGAAAAAACTGGCCTGTCTCAGTTAAAGAACAAAATAAAATGCCTGACTTCCAAACATACAAACTCTGCACCATGACAAAGGCACGTTGCGTGTTCTGTGCATTTCCAAGAACAACGTGTCTCCTGCCACACACTGTCCAAAGAAGAAGAAAGAAAGAAAAGAAAGAAAGAAAGGAGTAAAGAAAAGCTGATATTTTGGAGAAACAGCACTCATTGAACTGTTGCAGGTTTGGTTAAAGAAAAGATCTGGCCAAAAGATCTGAGCAAAAATAATAAATATACTTCCAGGCATCCTCTGAAGGATGAGCTGTAACAACGTCACGGCAGAGTTTTGACAATCCAATTTGCTTTCTATGCTATGAGAACTAAAAGCACAAAAAAAGGTATTTCATTGTCAGTACAGCTGTGTAATACCTACTCGCGTATGTTTTCTTCACATCTTGACTCATCCACATATGCTTTAAGATCTAGGTTACATTTTAATCTTTATAATATGGGCTAGTTTTGGAAATAATCCCATTGAAGTCAATCAGACTAGCAGTACGACTATTTTCAGGATTGGATCACGGAGTTAATAATGTATACAAACTTAGTAGCAGCAGATATTCTCTGCCAGATGTGAGGGATAA
Organism: Lagopus muta; assembly: GCF_023343835.1. NCBI lineage: Eukaryota > Metazoa > Chordata > Aves > Galliformes > Phasianidae > Lagopus > Lagopus muta. The sequence goes on from NC_064434.1 coordinate 74,760,112, forward strand.
CATGGAAATTTAGTAGATGGAGTATACAGGTAGTCTGCTACATGTACCGTCGGTATAACACTTACCTGTCTGAGCTAGCTTGAGCTTTGCTGGATAATGAAGTTGCAGAAGCTGTTTTAAGTTGTTCAGCACTTGAGACTACGCCCGACTTACTAATAACAATAAGATACCTCCGGGACAGTAAGAAAATTAAGCAAATTATTAGAAGAAAACAGTAGGGATTGGCTATAGTCTAAAATGCACATTAGGGACATAACTGTAGTTATACAAGAAACAGCATTCTATCAGCAGAAACACAGTGTAATGTTTGCTAGAGTGAAAAGATGCAATTCCACTAAGTGTCAGACAAAGTATCTTATCTCAGAAGGACCAGATGCACTGTTACATAACTTCAAGAGACTAATTTAGATAAAAGTTAAAAAAAAATGACTGACCGATAATAGCATGTTTCTTGTTCTGTGCAGTTCTGTAAAGATAAGATGCAGCTGTCATTACTAGAAATTGCAAATGTACAGATCCTGCCTCAGTGATCAGTTTGGAGAGGTGGCTGTGCTATAGCAGGATTTTCGGAAAGCAGCAATAAATGAGATCACCATAACGTACTTTAAAGTGTAGAGAAGTTAAATACTTACATATATTGTTCTTAAGGAAGGATAACATAGATGACACAAGTAAATAGAAACTACGGTTTTTAAGGATGCAGTTTGAGATAATAATTATTCCTCTTCTCTGAGAGAAAAAGAAAAGCCCTATAGACTGTATTTGCTCCTAGAAGCATTCAAGATCATCCTGAGTTTCAGGAAACAACTTGTTTTAGACCTGTCTCAAAGGATCAGATCCAGCCAGCATGGGTTCATGAAGGACTGATCCAGTCTGACCAACCTCATCTCCTTCTATGACAGGTGATTTGCTTGGTGGATATGGGAAAGGCTGTTGACACAGTCTGCCTAGACTTTAGCAAAGCCTTTGATGCTGTCTCCCACATTATTGTCCCAGAGAAGCTGGCAGCCCCTGGCTTGGACAGCTGCATTCATTGCTGGGCAAAGAACTGGCTGGATGGCCAGGGCCAGAGAGTGGTGGCAAACGGAGTCAAATCCAGCTGGTGGCTGGTCATGAGTGGTGTTCCCATCGGTACTGGGGTTTGGCCCATTGAATGTCATTCTTGATGATTTCGAAGAAGGCATTGAATGCAGTCTCATTAAGTTTGCAGGTGACACCCATCTGGGGGAAGTGTTGATCTGCCTAGAGGGAGAAAGACCTTACAGATCTGAACAACTTGGATCAATGGGCTGAAGCCAGTGGGATGAAGTTCAACAATATCAAGCTGTGACAGAAAAAGTCCTCCACACATAATTGGGATGAGACTTTGAGTAAAGAACTGGATGTATTGTGTCTCATTGATTTTACTCCTCGAGCAATCAGGGCGTTGCTCCACCATTCTTTTGTACTTTAGGAATTAATATTACCATATTTTTGCCCTCTTGTGCAATTTATTTAATATCTCAAAGCACTGAATAAAAACCAAGCCCCTCAGACAGAATAAGTTACTGCTTGTGTCCTAGTAGTGCTGGGACAGTTTATCCGTTTTTCTGATGAGCTTTGATTACGCAGATAACCAGCCATTTCTAACTTACAGCCCCAAGGGAGAAGAAGAGTATTGAGAGAGTAAAAGACCACTGACAGAGAATGTCGGGGTTTGTCTAAGAACAGATAGGAGGCAGCTTTTCTAGCTGCTGAATTTTTGCAAGCACATTTCCTTGTTGTCCACCTTGGGCCACTTCCCATCCCTTCAGGGAGGTGGCTGCTGGTCTGGGATGATGGAACAGAAAGTTGGGGCCATCCCTACTTTGTGGCTGCTGACATTCACACCTCCCAATTGTTGCCAGCCAAAATCTGTGGGACATCACTAGCCTCCATCTTCTCACGGATCCCTGATCTCCAGGACTTCTCCTACTTCTAGGATCCTTTCTCCAGCCAAGAACTTAACCTTATTTTCAGGCTTCTTTTTTTTTTCCCCAAGAACGTTTCTTCCCAGCACTCCTACCTTTTCTGGCATGCCAAGACGCACATTCTTCCTCAGTCTAAACAGTTTGTGTGCTGAAGTGCAACACAGGAGCGACCTCCTAGCTGATGGTTCTGACCTCAGTCTTGTCAATAACTGGAGGACTCTGGATATTTGCACTTGATTAGTGGTCCACATGTTCACAACCAGTCTACCAGTTACAGGGAAGGAACAGACAGCAGCCTTGTTGAGAGCTCAGAAGTTCAGATGTGGACATTAACTGCACACAGATGTTTGGATTACCTACCGCTTGTTAGAAGTCACAAGTTGGGCTATTGTTAGCCTGCAGCATGAGTAGTTAATATTAGCCTGATTCCACTTCCAGGAAGACAACTGGATTAATTTTTACTCATTTCAGTAATTTTCCATAATACATTTTCCAAGGGCTGATTACAAACGTTCTTCTGAAATGGTTCAGCTAACGCATTGCAGTTGTTTGCCCACTGGATTCAGCTGCTCATGTGTGAATAATAAAACTTTTCCAAAAATGCTGTTAGCATGAAGAGCTTCAGAAGTGTATTTTGAGCTGATTAACAGTTCTGTTTGTATTACAGACACGGTCCTTTAGAGAATTAAGGAGCAAAAAGCATTTTCAGGTTCCACTAAAATTATTTGAGGAAGCCATGGAAAAAATGAAACATGGCATTTTTTGTTAGCCCTCTCACTGCTATTATGGATGATAATTTATTTTAGGTACATTGTTAAGCTACCTGGTTGAGTAACCAGGTAAAACAAGAGTATGGCATCATTGCTCCTTTCACTGTTACCGGTGCAAATCACAGGCAGCAGCTGATGGAGTGAATCTGTGCAATTTTAACCCTTCTTAACCAGACATTTTAGCAGGGATGTATGCATTTTGCTGACTAACTGTAGACTTCTGTGTGTCACTGCTTTAAGTACATCCTTAAGTGGGTTGCCCAGCTGTGGCCCAAAGATGTTGCTTGGCTTGTTCAAAGATTGCAAGACTAACTTCCTAGGTGAGAGCCTGGCAACACTGGGAAGATGCTTCACCAATTGCAGCAATTAACAAATATGTCAGTGAAGCAGAAGATGGAAGTTGTACAGATGACCACATAGATCTCTCATATGAGATACAAAGTTCAAAAGTAATTTAAAATTTTTTCTTTACAATCTACCTGTTCTAATGTCCCTCCTAAATCACATTTTAAAGGGCAAATGACACCACAGAGAATGAGTGACTGCCTTTATATAATTCTTCCAGGTATACCAGCTTGATGAAAGAGTAGTTTGTAGTCTTCACACCATTTTATCAGTTTAACAAATGTACAAGAAAGAATCTAGATCAGTGAGAAGACTATTTTACTGCTATAGTTCCAAAAGGAGATTGGAAAACTTTCAAAGAAACCATCATTAGTAGCATAACAGTTTATATCCCTGCTCAGAAAGAATGGGTCAGTAGAGCAAAATTTAGAAGAGAACAACAAAAAAATGCAGAAAAAGCTACTGGACAAAATCACACACTCAGTGTTTGAAAAGCATTTTCACCACCTCAAAGGACTGTAGAAGGTATATTTTCCAGTCAAACAGAATACTACAATTAAGAAAAACAACAACAGGAGCTTACTGATGACACTAATTTTGCAGTGCTTTTAATGTTTTAGTTAAGCACGTGAATGATGGTACAAACCAGAGCCTGAACAAGAGGCAGAGACTTTCTCAGCCCTTGGCTCCCAGTCCTTACCCACCAGTTCCCATTGCAGACCTCCACACTGCACCCGCAGACTTTGTCTTTTGACTGAAACTCATTTCTCAGTCTCAGCTCCCAGCCTCTTGTCCCTGTTCTGCTTCTGCTCAGCAACCCTCACATGTGTTTTCCTAGCACATCACCATACAGTTTCTCACTTCCTAACTGATTTTGCAATTCTCTCAACACCTGTGTAGTCTGCCATCTTTTCTCTACGGCAAACCTGTCCTGCAATTTAATCTGCCTGGCTTCCTCACATAGCTAATTTCACTTTTCCCCGGGATCATTGTTATTCAGCATCTTCTTCCTTCCTTCCTACACCTCCCCAGCCTCATTATCTTGCAGTGACAGTCTCCTGCAGGTTCCTCATCCCCTCCGTATCTGGCTTTCTGTCTTGCCGGTGCTTTTTTTAGAGCATCCAAACCAAACCCATGTCCCTTTAGGGATCTGTTAGGTTACTTGACCAGAGCATCCAGACCAGTCCAGCCAACCACTTCTCCTTTCTGGTCTAATCTCCCCCAGTTACACCTCTGCATCTCAGTGGTACTCCAGACCCAAAGAGTCCCCAAGCTGAGGTACGTAACCACAAAAAGCTCAGAGAATGAAGTGAGACAGACAGGAAAGGACTTCCTGAAGAATTACTGTTAGGCATCGACAAATGGCAAACTTCCAATAGATTATGTGATTGAGGAGTACTTGGCATATATTGTTAACAGCAGTAAAAGATACATGTTCAAAGAAAAGATCAAAACATTCCACTTTGAATAAGAAAACATTCATTTTTGTAAATGCCTTTTTTCAGAAAGGCTAAACACTGTTTTTCACTTGCCTGCAGGGTTTTGACTTCAGACAAAAGCAGATAGCTGGCATAGATGATTTCAGCCAAAATGATTACAGTCTTGGAAAACTTGCAACTCACTTGAAACAGTTTTGCACAGAAATAATATACAATATAGCCTATGCTATCAGCTTTGTCAGCAGTGTTAAAGATCAGATTCAGGTAAGTTTTCAATGGCAAAAGCACAAGGATATATGCAACTATAAATGTTATTCCATAAGTGATATACAACACAGTATATGAAAATCTCTCTTCCTGAAGCAGAAACACTACTTTTAAAAGAAATGCTAGCCCTGTTTCTTGTCAGCAACAGAAAGTCAGGAAAATAGCAGCAAAACTTAGCCAGTCTCATATGAGATTTATATCTAGTGTCAAGCTCATAAAAGCAGAGAGGAATTCTCCACAACTGTTGTAGAAGGAAATCTGACACCTTTGTACATGTAAATCCTGCTGCTGGTTTCAGAGAAGCTGTTGGAGTTAAATAATTATTTCGGCTTTAGATTCAGATTCACAAGTATAATGCTGTAACAGATAGGGACTGAACTACAAGACAATCAAGTTATATCTACCACAGTAACCTTGCATAAATATTCTGTTTTGTGGAGATGTTTGACGTTACAGTACAGAGCATTTAACGACTCCTTCTGCACTTCCAGCTCCCTAGCAAGCAAGAGGTAAGAAGGGTAAAAGATTCTGGGACTGTAGCCCAACATATTTGCCAGTGTACAAAACTTGCTCAAGCTCAGAAGGCTGTGAAGCTGTCAGGCTCCATTCTGAGCTCTGCTGCAGATTACCTTTGCAACCCCTGGCTTGTAAACTTGATCTGAATACAAATGAAGTCATACAAGCTGCCTGAGCACATGGTGCTTCCAGGGAAAAACATTCGCCAAAGGAAGGAGATGTGCAGATATTATGGAGTACATTACAATCCCGATGGCACAAAAATGTTAACCCACAGCTCCTGTTTATAGTTACTCCTCCACCCCCCCCCCCCAAAAAAAAAAAAAAAGCTAGACCAGTTTCTTTGCTGCAGTTTCACATATGTAATTCTCCAATAAACACCACCTTCTTCCATGCTGAAGGCAAGACTATTGCTGTTTGAATTGAGCAGGATACAGCAGTGAGAAAATCTGTAAATAACTACCTAGGTAAAGACAGAAATACTTGGAAAAAAAATCTTGATTTCTCAAGAGTGAGTGATTTTTTCTTGGAGAAGGAAGTATGTCATATGCGGATTGTAAATGTCAAGTTAAAAGGGCTAGCTCCCCACATTTCATCTTGTTAGTATCCTACACAGTTCTGAGAATATGCTTCTTTGTGTAAAGTCTGTAAATATGGAAATCTGTATTCTTCTCTTGATTTGTACTTGAACTTGATTTGCACACCTGGAAAAATAAATCTAAATGAACAGCCTGAATAAACTCAATGAGCAGCCTACCTTGCAGCTTCATGGCTGCACTGTGTTCCTGTTATTTTTTCCGCTAAGGCTTTCCCTTAGAACTGGCCTGTTACTAATTCAGACTCAGTAACTGAAGTTACATTCTGCTAATACTCATATATCAACACATACCCTGTAACTAATTACCAATGACACCTTTTAAACTCCTAACAAATTGCAGAGGCTTGCATCTTTTTTTGTTAATTACAGCAAGATGAACACAAAAACTTCACTTGGTTGTAGAGCATTGCACCAGCCTCATGCCTAATAGAATTGGAGATGCATTTGCACAGGTCAGGTGAGCAAAGCTAACAGCCACCTACTTGTATTTGGTACAGTATTAAAAGTGAGCATCTTCAGCCCTACCACTGCATCAGTGGAGCAGGTGCTCCTAAATGAATAGTGCAGTGCAGTGGCCTGAACGTATGCAAAGTCTGAGTAGGGAGAAAACAGTAAATTATGCACACAGAAAATACAAGGGGAGACGTTCAAAAAAGATCTGACAACTGTGCACAGCTAAAATCTTAAGCTTTTCATTGCATTTCAGATATTGTGAGATGTGAGTCTGAATGCACTCAAATAATTTACGCTTAAGCTGTGCTGCTGAATAGAGCTGCTGCTAGTGACACTGAGACTGACTCATAGGAATCTTTTTTTTGAGTGAGAAGACGACTGCTGTGCTTGACTGGCCGAAGTACCATGTGTCTCTAGAATAGCACAGACCTACTTTATCCTGCAATTTGCTGTCAGGGTCCAGAGAAACTCGCCCAGGTGGTTTGCTGATTCAGTATCCACAGTTGTGTTAGTCTGTAAGTCGGATGAGTTTTTAAAGAGACCATATGTGAGTAATCAACAGCCCAGTCTGCCTTTTCACAGCCCCTTCCTTGTAGGTAAAACCAGGATGGAACAGTAAACATGTAGTGACATCTTCAGAGACTTCCCTGCTTTCACTGCAGAAATGCAGGAGTTCTACTCTGCTGCCAAGAGCACGAGTACGTGGCTCTGGATGATATCCCTTGATCCTCCATTTCCCAGTTATACGTGGTGTGTACTCTTTGAGGCTGCCTGAAGAAAAGGAAAGTGGGCCTGATCCCTCTGACATAGCTACAGGAAGACTCTGATAATGAAATCCAGTGGGAGCTGAGTCTCCCTAGTGATGACTTGGCTTATTGTGACACTGGGCCCTTTGCACATGCCAGAACGTTCTCCTTAGGAAGGCACTCATAATAAAATGGAAGAACTCTGTGCTTGTTTTGCCTCTTAAGTGGAAAGGTCAAGACAGATTATTATTTTAGGACTGCATATCAGATCTTTTTGGCAGTTATTCTAATGTATTAAACTATAACTCTGGGGTAAGGAAATTGGATATTCATACCTGATGTCAACAGAAGCCAAGCATCTCATGTCCTTAGGCTCTTCTGAAACCCCAGCATACATTTCTCAGCTAATTGAAAGCATATTTTGTTTAACAACAACTTGCAAGAAGTACTTATTTTTTCTCTGTGCAAATATTCCTCTGGGCTTTGTCTTATCACCACATATAAAAATATACTGGTATATGATGGTAACAAAATTTCCAAACATATGCAAAAAAGACAATAAAATTAACAATGAGGAATCATATTCAAAATACTAAAATAGCATCCAGTTTAAGGTAGGTATGTTACATGAGCAAAGATTTACTTCACTCTGACAAGACTGATCCTGTAAGAAAATCTTAAAAGCTTCATACTGAACATGCCTTCTTTACAGAATTCTTACAGTTATCAAAATTATGGAGTTTTTTTTCTTATGTTCACGCTCACATTAAGAAAATACTTTCAAAATAGAAATTAATAACTATCAACCTAGAATGCTTCCTTTTTCTCTGTTGTGCCATACAAAAGTACAGGTTCCACTCCCTAAATATAACTGATTATGATCTCACAGGGCCATTTATGCTCCATTACACTATTACAGTCTTTTGCATTCCTGAGACATCTGAGGGAGAAAAAAGCTACAGATACCTACAAAAACATAAATGACATTACTGATTAATTATTTCTTCATAGCAGCAGATTGTAGTACCTCAGACCTGGTGGTTGATGAGGCTTACTCTTCATTTTTAATTGGTAAACCAGAAATTATAACCTTCAGGCAACATCATCATCCCAGAAATCAGTAAAAGGCAATCCCTTTAAAAAACAAAGAAACAACAACAACCAATCCCAAAGCATAACTGTTGAGGATAGATGATGCAGAGAATTACTGTTCATAGTAATACACTTTTGTCAATGCAGAAGTCATCAAAACTGTAGCACCCCTCTGCCAGCAAATCAGAAACAGAAAGCAATGCATCTCCACTTGTTGGCCTCAAAAATATTACATGTTCAAAGACTGTAGGGTTACTTTTTCCATTGAATTACCTGTCCCAGTGATCTCCAGTCCAGGCTTGCACTTCCAATGTACACGTGCTGTTTATCTACAATCCAGAAAGATGACTGAAGGCGTCCTTCATTATACGCTGACATGTTCATATATAGCACTTCAGCACCTAGAAATTTAGGGACACGACAATAAATAATGTTGTTTAAAAGAATAGAAGTTGCAAGCATTAAAATGAAGAAATTTCACATTCTGTGGTCTCAGCTGAGAGACATAGTTAAACATGTTATTAAGGCTTAAAATCAAGGGTAAAGTGTCACTATCCCACATCAGACTTCATTAACATATATTTAATTAACATATAAGGGGGAAAAAAAAGGTAAAGGGAACATTCTCTTTGTTTATTATCTCCCATTTAAAATCAGGTAATTGCTTTTTTTCTGTATGTTCCTAAATCCAGTTTATTTTTAAAGATCTATTCTGTAACTCAAACCTGCTACGTATCATAATGACCTCTGAAATAAAGAAACCCTTCCTGAAAAGCAAACTCAGCTCCTTTGCTCTGCGCAATGCTTTGAGCGCCCAGCATACAACAGGCTGCCACATGGAGCAGGCATGGGGAATACGAGGGAGTGAGGAAGGAAGCAGAGGCCTGAAGTACACTTAAACTGCTTCGTTCAGCTGTGACGCCAAACCTGCTGATCTGAATGGCATGGTTTTTATTAGGATCAAGGGCCACTGAAATCAACCTGCACATGAGGAGGTAAAAGCATGTTGGCTCCATCACGAGTGAAAATGCCTGGATCAGCCCCGTCAGTCTGTTTGCAGCACTAAATCCAAAATATATTTGACCTTAGGTAAGTTCAGGGGATTGTTAGCACCATGTTTTTTCAGTGATATTTATTTTTAAGATTAGGTGATTGATCTGAATTAATTATTGCCAAGGGTAATTTACAGTAACCCAGTGTGACAACTAATATGAGACTAACTGATGAAGTGAGAGTAGACTGGAAAGCAGTAGCAGTGCCAGCACCTCCCTATAAGCATTCCTGTGCTCATCAGTACCACGCGTTTCCATCATGTCCAGAAAGAAATGACAACTTTAAAAACTCCAGGATACTTAGGGGAAAAATAAATATGTTTTTAACTTCTTATTTCTGACTAAGAAATATTCTGAATTTTAAGCTGTAATTACCAGAGCTCAATATTCCTTTTATTCCTTTTGTTCCTTTTACAATTTTGAAAATTGTAAATCTCACTTGAATGAATGATTCTAGAAGTTCAGGCACCAGGAAGAGAAAAAAAATCAAATATGGTGAAGCACCAAACACACAATGCAGAGCAAGAAAAAGAACATGCCTTGTGGTCTCTACATTCATATGTACTTGGCACTAGCCAGCCATGCTTCCAGTTTTTTCTAGGTATCACACATCCACATTCTTCAATGCTAGGAAAACAAAGGAAAGGCTGGAAACAAAGCATTACCCCTTTGAACATTTCTGCTTTCAATCCATGTGTTAATGAGTAGAATTATGCTAATGAATGAGATAATGTGTGTGAAATGGGAAAGAAATGAGAAATTATTATAGGGGCATTAAATGGATTAGATTGTTTTCTGATGAATAAAGGTGATTCCTCCTACTAGCTAAGGCAAACAATTCTGGAAAGCACTGAACTTCTAGCTGCATGTCTGAAAACTGCTTAAAAATCAAGTTTAACATAGCAGTTCGCTTCAATCAAATTTTCTTACATCCTATTTGCAACATTAAACAAGTTTGAATTTAACACCCACAGCCCACCTACAGCGAATAGCTTATAAATGAAGTGTTAGCATTTTTGTATAGGAAAGGTAACACTGTCAACAGAAACAATGGTCTTCCTTCTCACAACTGAGAGCCTAAAATAAAAGTCTTTTTAAAATATTCAGTGCCGAACAAAAATGCTGATGGCCAAATCCACAGCAGTAAACTATTTTACCAACAACATGCACATTAAAAACAGTAGCCATGATCAGTAACCCAACACAAAATTCTGGCTATCAGACCTAAGTAGCAGTTCACATATTGGTATGATCACTGGGACAAGACTATCACCCTAAAATATAAACTTAAGTTTCAATTACCAAAATAGTGAGTACAGCACGCAGACAGCACTGCTAGCACACATACAATTAAAAACAAAACCTGGAACCCAATTTATTTTCCTCCAGGAAGCAGCCCACTTACAAGGTTGAGGAAACAGTATCTCCAAGTTAATTAAAAAAAAAGTCACGTGTTGCAGCAGCAGCTGCTGTACAGCCTATTACAGCCCTTAACTTTTGATGAAAGGAAACATGCATCAGTATTGATAATTGCCTCTGTTCTAGAAGCCCTTGAGATGTTTTGTTAAAATACGCTTATCGGGCCTTCAACACAATCCATCATCCCTAGCACAGCCCAGGTCCCATGAGGAAATTAAACTGGACTGATCAATATGAGAAGCCATAACAGAACTCTTTATCATACCACAGCCTCAGTTACACAAGGCTGGGTCTACTGAGTTCAACCAAAAGGCACAATTTGTAGGTTTGATTGCTACCATAGATACCGGACTCTTAGAAAATAAATTTAACCATTTTGGTTCACTAAACATTAAAGTGCAAGATGAGAGCTTAGAGAAAAACAGTGCTGTCACTCAGAACTCAAGTGGATTTCTCATGAAACTGTGCACTGTAAGGGTTGGTTCAGAGTGCCCCTTTCCTGCAGGAAGAAAGAACACTGTAGGATAGGTATCAAAGCACGCTTTAAGTGTCAGGCATTTCTCCGAGTACTCTCTCTTGGCCTAAATGTTCCACACTCCAGAGCAGAGCAGTGACTGAATCAGGTTGAGGTGCACAGAGAGGCCCCTGCCCTTGAACACCTGGGCTTTCTGTGAGGCAGGCTGCAGCAGGCCAGGGTGCACAGGGCTGCCCCTCAGCCTTGTTCATGCCACAGACTGGAGGGGGTGAACAGAGGCTTTAGATCCTACATCTGCATGCAGCCTGGAATAGCACCAGGCTGTCCTGGTACAAAGGCAGTGTCACCGAGCCAAATCAACACTCCAGTGGACACAGTAAATTGTTTTTATAAAATAACCAGAAAGAGCAACTGTTTAGGCTGCAATGCTGCTTATGGCTCTTTGGAATATTTGCTGTTTGAACCTGGCAAACGTTCCTGCCCCACATCCAATCCACCATGCATCCCCCCAGCCACTGCTCCCCACGTCACCATGCTGGCCACAGCAGGACCAGCTGCTCTCGCCGAATTACCCATCTTGCTGTCCCTTCGCTCATCGCCATGTTGCATACCCTTTGCTCATGGCACTGTTGTTTTCCTCTTCTAATTCTATGTATTCCCAAGCAAACATACCAAGTAACATGACCTTTCAGAAGGAATCTAAGGGTTTGAGCTATGGCTAATTTGCTTTGCACTGCTGCTGACAGTCACTTGGCGCACAAAGAGATTCATTTTGATGCATATATTTTGGACAGTGGCCTCAAGCTAAAGCCAAGAGCGGGCTTACCCAGTCCATACCAGGAAATCTAGAGCTCACAAGGCACACATACACTTGAGCACAGGGGTGCTTGAGCACTCACATGCGGATAGGAGGCATTACACACTACGTACTGTGCCGCTGTTGTGCCAGGGAGCAGCTGCCCTCCTTCAGCTATTTTGACTTTTCAGAGCAGCTGCGATGCTGTTAACATGCAACTCAAAGCTCAACAAAAGATCCTTTATTACCCCTAAAACCTCAAACTTACTTTTTAAACACAACTTGCTCACTACGAAACATGAACACGTGTACACACATCTATGTAGATGTATATATTTTCAATATATAGCTTTCAGCTACAAGACAAAGTACACCTATAAATAAAAATCAGTTTCATTGTACTGAGACAGAAATCCAGAATTTTCTGTACCCTGCCAGGTGGCAGAGTAGCTGTCCTGTAGTGTACAGACACAAGAGACCCCGGCAGAGGATCAGCTCCCCAGGAACATTTCTGCTTTCTTCTTAACTGATTGCAAAACTTCTGGAGTTGTTCCAGAAACTCCATTAGTGTGACCTGCCAGTGCTCAGAGGAGGACAAGTACAAAAGCAAAGGAATGCACAACTTGACAACACAAAGTTGTTTTTGCCTCTGAATGATTAAAAGGCAAAATAGACTATCTACTATTTCTTGCTCTTTATGGAATATTGGATTTGAAATGTAATTTAAAAGTCTGCCTGGTTGCAGAAGGATTAATGATTCAGACTAATATTACAGAGAGAACACTCATGGACTTTTAGGGAAATCTCTGAAGGCAATACCTTCAGTGCAAATCAGCTGTTTTGCTTACATACTCCCCTGTTTCTCTCACACATACCCCTCTCATTGCAAACAACCAGGACTGGTCCTGACATTGTGGAATTATGTGCTATTCACCAGTTCAAACCCATAGTAATTAAAACAATACAACATCAAACATCCATTATCTTCAGCAGCTCCATATGCGACTGCCAGGTACATACAAAAATGAAATAACTGTTACACAAAGAAATTATGTTCTAGTACAAGGCCAATAAAACCAAGAGAGTCTACTTATTACAGCTAGTGTTCACAACACCTTGACTTTGTATTGCCTGTCTTAAACTGTAGCAAACTGCCTTCCAGGCAAAAATGTCTTTTTTCTGAGTGAAATTCCCACTTTCTGCCGATGTACAGTCAAACTACATGCACACACAGCTTCTCTAAACATTATCAGTGCAGTAAATGGGTCTGCTTCTGTTTGAGACTTTATAGTGGAAAATTACTGGATTGCTTGCTGCCTTACTTTACATCATATTGTAGTTCCTGATACAAGGGCAGCTTTGAGGAATTCAGCACACGGAAAAAGAATCACCTGCATCCCCAGAGGCCCCTCCAGTCCATCACTGAGAGATGTGGCTGCCTGCAGTAGCCCCTAGAATTGAACTGGATGGGCTCACAGACCCAGGGCTGCGGTGTGAGTGGTTCAGAGAGAGCACACAGAAAGCACACAGCTTTGCTGGCACACTCCCAGCCGGCTCTTGTGTCCAAGCTTGGCTGTAGCTCGGAGGCTGCTAGGAGAGCTCTTCCCTGAGCAGATGGGCTACAGTCAGGGATCTCCTTGCAGAGATATGGGCGTGAGCAGAGAGGCCTTTGCCACTGTCAGTTGCCTTCCCAGCCCCCTCTCCAGGCACGCAGCCAGCTCCTTGGCTGCTTCCCTTAACAGACCATAACATGCTGCTAGGCTAAGGTCCGTGTGATTAGGGACAGCAAACATCCATGTTCAGCAGTGGGTTTTGCTTTGTTTTGCACATATTTAGTGATTAAAATAATTTACATGAACCATGATTCTATGATTCTACAACCAATGCAACCCCAGAAACTGCTCGATCCTGCTTTTTTAAATTAACAGTAATAGAACACATCTCATTTTCAGTGATTCCTTCCTTCCAACACCACCTCAGCTGTGCCCGAGTCACTTTTTGGGCATCCAAAGAATGCACTGGATCAGAAAACAGATTAGGTTAAAAAAATAAGTATATAGCAATAAAAAAAAAAGAAGAACAATTCAACCAGGCCCAGTTCACCATGTAGCTGTGAACAATTTATCTGACAACTGAAGGCACAGCACAAGGATGGGAATGAGTGGCTTGTGAGTGGCTGTGGCAAGATGCAGGAACTGCTTTCTACCAGAGCTGCCATTTAAACATATGCCCGTGTGAGCAAACTCGCGGTGCCTCTCAAAACCAGACGCATTCACGGTGCCATTTCCCAGTACAGGTTTGCCTTTCACCTCACATAACCACTTGCATCACACAAAGTAGATACGAGGGCAATACTGGTATTTGATTGCGGTGACATTTCCCGCATGCTTACACAATGGTTCAGATTGACATGGAAGATCCAAAGAAGACTCATCAGGGGATGCACGTGTGTGCGGTTTGCTCACAGTATGCGGAACAACAGATTCTTGAGAACAAAGGAAAGGTCAGAATTAATTTATTTCAATTGCTTGTTTAACTGCAGTGACATCTTGGGAACTAGTTAGTTCCCAAGGCAACATTTATCCAAATACACCATAACAGTAGTTTCCAAGATTTCAAATGTCGGCCTTTGTTGCTTGTCCGCGTAATCAAAATACCAATTTCTCAGCTAAGTACATTGCTCTGGACAGGGTTCAGCATCACAGCATTACAGCTCTCACCCATGTGAATGCATTTTACACTGACTGCTGTGCCCTTTGATTTATTCAGCAGAAAACCTGACAAAAACCCAAAGTGTTTCTTTCCATGGCACAGGAGCGATGAAAGAGAGGCCTGACAACATTTCTTTGTAAAACCCACTCACAGCAACTAAACAACATTTCTGATTCACTGAACAAAACACCAGAGGTCCATTTTAATACAAGGTGGGCAAACCATGCCATATATGACAGTGCAGAGAAGGGTTAAGAGATCGTTTATAATACCATATGTTTGAAGGGGTTTTTTGTTGTTTTGTTTTTTTAATCATTTGCACTACAAGGTTCTTTCCTTTCTTCCTATTTTGTCTTCTAAAATCCTGCGGTGCGTACTTGAATTTTTAGGTAAGAATTTCATCTGTTATTTTAGAGTTTTATATGCCACATTTTCCAGAAGAAAGCAGACAGAGTCTGTAAGATAACTATTGTACAACAAAGTTTGATAGAATATATATCTATAATTTTAATTTCCACACTTTTTTGGCCTTCCATTGTTGGAGAGTGTGCTGCTCATTTACTAGATGAAGCTATAAAAGTGATTGCTTTAGAGATTGGGAGAAATAATTTTCTTACTTAGCTGATTCAGGCGACAAAGCATATTATCACTTAAAGGAAGACTATTAACTATCAATAAAAGCATTTACTAAAGCTAGATTGTGACTTCTTTTCTTTGCCTAATTATAAATGCATGAGTTTTTACTGTAAAAGAAAGCTATTTTAAATATAACAGAGATTAGTAAACTCATGCACTTTCCATTTTCAAAGATCCTTTACTTGGATTAGCATTATGAAGAACTAGATTCCTTTACATATTTCCTAGATTAAACATTCTAGAATTCAGGGACATTTTTTCATCTTAAGCAAGGAATGAGAATCACGACTCTCCAGGAATGAATATTTCAGGATTCAATCCCTTAAAAAAAAAAAAAAAGCAACTATTTACCTCTTTTTTTTTTTCAAAGCAACATTATTTCATTCTGATATTTATATATCTTCTAAACCTTTCAATATTATCATCAGCCACTTCTAAATGTTAACTGCTCATAACCCAAAATGTGCTCTTCAGACACCTGCAGTTCTGCTTTGGGTAGTGTTAATTTCCTTTCCATCAAGGAGAAATCTTAAATCTAGGTGAGAAGGTGTACTGCAGGACACGCAAAAAGAAGAAGGCAGATTATACCTCCACAAAGGGCAGTGTTCTCTGGTTCTAAGATGCTGCTTTTTATCTTTTGTTAACAACACCTTCAAAATAGAATTCATTTTTTTTCCTGCGCTTGCATTAACTGATGTTCTGAGCAGCTCTTAAGTATTATCAAAGCTACAAAAGCCCAGGATGATGGAGCCACAGCAATTTAAAGAAAACAGAAGCACAGCCAGCACTAATCTGGGTCTGTTAGTGACACAGCCATTTCCTTTTACTACTCATTTCTTTCTCAGCATCTTTCCCTAACCCATTCTATCATCCTGGCAAATCAGCCTTTAACTTTTCTATCTTTTTTTTTTCCCAGATCACTGCTATCAGAGTTCCAATTATACTTTCATCTACTTTGTCACAGGCCCACCAAGAATGTGCCTCTGACTAGCATTCTTTTCTGATGTTTTTCTAAACAAATTAATCAGTTTTCTCTTCCTGTCCTCTTTCATCTGGTTACTTCCTCATTAAATCATAGAACGATTCTCATAGATCTACCTTTTATTCCATCTGCCCCACTACTTTCCTCCCAACACCATTCTTCACACTCTCCCACTTCAGCCTTAGTTCATCATTTCACTCTCGCCTTGCCCACTCATCCACTGCTTCATTTATTCAGTTTTCCATTCACTTAAGGAACATGTCTTATTCTCTAACTACGTAAGTAGCATGATGCATTCTACAAGCCTTAACAGAAAAGTTTGTGGAAAGAATTATTTTTTCTTGGAGTTTTAAGACTATTTACAGTTTTGGGGTACGCAGTTTGGTCCTAATTTTATTTTGCATTTGCTAGAGCTCCTGCAAGTGTTAACTGAGGATATACAATTCTAAGGTAGTCAGATTACTGGCAGTTGTTGCAGATTAGGACTGGGAGTGTTCTATTGCTTTCTTAGTCCAAAAAAACACCTGAAGCTGGATCTAAGGTTTTTAAAAGAATAAAGCACTTCCTATAGTTTCTTCTTTAATAGAAGAAAGTATGCAGAATAGACTCTGCAGCTCTGCTGTAGCTGGCTCAACTGTGTCACACATGATTTACTATTGCCTCTGACCACACTGGATGCATTTCTGAAGGCTTTAGCACTCTGCTTTGGCTACAGAACTGCTTCATGCACTAAAATGAAGAAATTTTAAAGGGACAGCTGTACAATTCCCCAGTTATTGGCCATAAGTAGAAAAATCCACACAGTGTGCTGAGAAAAAACAGAAAGTACGTAAGGAAAAAATACTTTGAGGATATACATAGGGGATGCAAATCAATAGCTTGTCAGTTATCAGCTTTTTAACACAACTTTTATCTGAACAGCCTATTTGAAACTTAGAAAGCAAAATAAAAGGATGTCACAACTCCACAGATTCTGTCATTAATTGAGTGAAGGGCACATGCACTGCACAGTCAAAAATTAAGGAACAGCACATTGAAATCACAGAGGAGCTTAGTGTCCTGAAGGACTAGACCACAGGTATCATCTCATTTCTTCTTTGTAAACATCAGCAACTGTCTGTGAAGGATGACAATAAAGATCCAGTGTTACTCTCTCATGACACCTTCATCAACCAGGTCTGTAGAAATTTCCTTACACTGGAATCCTTATGAACGTGAAGTCAGAAGATAGCACACACACTTCTAGGCCCAACAATCACATCACAAACTTGATGCCAATCCCTTCAAAGCACTCACTCTAAACTGCAGGAGAAAGCGCTGTCATTATTTCAGAGGCTCATCTGAATTAGCTATCTGAAGGGGAACCCTGAGGGACTAGAGTGTAAGAGAAAAGATAGAAGGGAAAAATCAACTAGATTCAATGAAAGGTCAAACTGACAGCAGTTAACAAGGTCACACACAAAGCACAGGAAACAGTTCTGCTGGGGAAGGCCTTGGAATAAAGCAGTCCACTGCTGAAGGACCTTTCTCATGTGTTATGAAAAGCAAAATGGAGCAAATGAGGCTAGTTTTCAACAGAAAAAAAGAATTGCCTCATATTTTAAGCTGTTTCAAAGTACTGAGAATTTCCAGATCCCACAGTTGATGTTCCACAGAGTTGCTCTGTATGACAGAAGGCAGCACAAGACAGCTGCAAATTTCATATTTCGAAGAATTGATTTGAGCCCTTGGGGTCTAATTTTATTCAATGATGCATGCTGAGTGCTACACAATCATAAATATCTTTAAAATCACAGAATCACCAAGGTTGGAAAAGGCCTCCAAGATCACCCAGTCCAGCTGTCCACCTACCACCAATATTTCCCTCTAAACCACGTCCCTCAGTGCAACACCTAAATGCCCCATGAACACAAAAAAACAAACAACAACAAAAAAAATCCCAGATTGTGCATGTCACAAACTGGCATCAAAATAAGTGAATGTCTTGGCACTTATCTCTGCATCATTTATTCATATGTAAAATGGGAACTAAGCTATTCCTCCTCTCTGATAACTACGAAAGTTTATTCTTGAATATTAATGAAGCATACCTATTTCAGCATTAACGCCATAGAAAAAAGAAAAAGTTTATCTACAGATTAAGTCTTGATCAGTGCTCATTAAGCAAAAGATGAGACTGCACAATGAAAATGATAGCAAGATAAAATACTATACACATGCTTACATCATCATAAGTACCCCTGCACATTAAATTTGATAGGGTCCAGTGGGAAGAAGAGTGTCATATTCAACTGACATCATAGCTATAAACAGTTTAATGGCATAAAAAGAAATGACATAAAAAACGTGGTTTTTTCGTACCATAAATTACTGTTTCTCATATTAGGGAATGCACAAGTGAAGTATCAGCTCTTAATTTATTTTGAGGAATACACAGCATCAATTCAAAATGCAACTATCAAAACGTCCTTGCAAGGATGACCACTCTATACTTAATCTTGCTATCTTTGGAATGCTAATGCTTCCATCTCTCTAGGCCCTTCTGGTAATCCTTAATTTCAGGAAGAAGGCCTTCATATTCCAAGGATGTATGCTACAAAGAAATCGAAGACTAAAGACAAAAATCTATACTGGTTTCCTGGTAATACTCAAAAACATTCTAACAGAGGTTCAGTGTTAACATAAAATATTACCAAAACCCATCTTTCCCAAGTGATGATGCAAATACAGTTATAAACCAGGCTAAAGAAAATATTAGTTTTTAAATTGCATCCTTCCATAAGCATATTTGTGTTCAAGAGATCAAAATATTTTGGAAAGCAGAAAGGAAAGAAGATAGAATATGAAAGGAAATACACTCAGATAAGCTAATTGTTGAAATAAATAAGAAAAAAGATTTCAAGGAACAATGGATATTGAAGCTGCAGAACATTGCTGCTTGGGTAGTGGTTTGTGGATGACAAAAAGGCAAACAGAATCAGAAGTATTTGTTGAAAGATCAAACAAAATGACAGATTTCTAAATTCCATCACAAGGGAGTTTGGAAACTACAGATTGCGGAAAAAATATAAAGGGTAAGAATATTTTACTCCACTTGTTTCCATTATGCTTCTTGCATGAGCATGTGATTCTGATTATTGCACCAAGGCAAACAATATACCCTCAGTTTGTTTCTATTATCTTACGGCTGGAAAAAGTTGCTCAGTGACCATTTGCATGAAAAGTGTTATTTTTGAAAGACACTGTAATCTTAATAACACACTGCTGACATAATTTTGAACCTTAATATAGATATTATATTGGCCTGTAACTTCACTGGTATTTTTCACATCACTTTGTATGTATACATAACTCCTTAGATTAAAATGACCAGAAACAGAAATCTGTTCCACTTTGAGTGATGGAAGTGACTATAAATTTCTGCACTAGATGTTAATATTTGTTCACTATATACACTTAATATTCTGTCTGAAGGACAGAAAATATGCGGAATGTACTCTCTGCCAAGTGTCAGCATTAGAGATAATCACTCCGTAAGAATGGGCAAAGAGGGATGGAAATGATGGAGAGTAATGTAGAGACATTATTCTGAGATCTTAATTCCAGATGAAGTACTTCAGACTAAGCTTAACGTAATTTCATTTCCAGCCACTAGGCTGTATAAAAATTTATAAAACACCTTAGCACTGTAGAAATCTGTTGTTACTTTAAAAATTAATGCATGAAATCTACAAAAAAGTTGGATGGGCCCTGGTCAGCCTGGTCTGATGGGTAGCAACCTTGCCCACAGCAGGAGGGTTGGAACTCTATGATCAAAGCACAGTGCTAAGAAGTCAGTCAAGTTTCAAGTGGACAAGAAACATCTATGATCTGGATGAGCAGACAAAATTCATCAGAGAGAAAATATACTGCTTTCTTTGGATCCCTACATAAAACATCATTGGCTATCATCACTTTTTGGGATGAGATAGCACTAGTGTTTTTGCAACTAAGAGAGAGCATGGGGTGCCAACACTTCCACAAGGGGAGCACAGCTACCTAACAAATCTTTCCTGAGCTCATACAGTCCTGGCAGCTCTTACCAGCTCTTCCAGTAACAGTAGGTAGGAACTTGCATGCAGTCTATATGTTGTAGAAATGTCATAACTAATTTTGTCTAATGCCATCTGCTATTGGTTTCTCTGTGCCAAAAAGTGTCAGTGATTCCAACCACTATTGTCATACAAAAAACCATCCATGCAAATTATCAAACAAGATTTGGAGACATTATCTGTGGTGTGAACCTGCTATGTTGGACCTGAGTTCTCATCACTAAACAAAAGCAATGTGACTGTTGACAAAATGGCTGGATTATCAACACTTTTAACTGTTCTGGAAGTTACAAAACACAAGCACGCCCACTTCCACCAAATCCATGAATACACATGCATTAGTAGCAGTCTTAAATGCAAATAAATTTGCGAACTGCAAATATGTACAAAAATACTGATCCATCAACTGTGAAAGACTTTTTCAATTAAAGATTTTAAAGCAGAAGAATTATGACATTGTTTCTACTAAACATCTAGCATGTTAGAAATGTCTTAATTCATGATTCTTAATTCATCAAGTCAGATGTATTACTACTACTATGGTTCTTTTAAACAGTGGCTACAGATATTGGAAAACAAATGAGTGATGTTATATAATGCAAAACTGCACATTACACATACATTTCCTTCATAGAATCTCTCAGGTTGGAAAAGCCCTTAAAGAGCATTCATTTCTAAATCCACAGAAACAAATGTTGTAGAACTTAAAATTAGACTTTGTCACCTGCATATCTGGCTTCCGTGGGCACCAAGCTTAAATAAACGTCTTCCCCTCTCTCTCTCTTGAAAACAAGCCAGTACAAGCCAAGGCCCTGATTGCCTCTAGAATTTAAAGATTTTTTTTTTATTTATAAATTATTAAATATAAATATAATTAATATAGTTTATTGGCATAACAGCCACATACTACTAATTTTCTATTGTTAGAGCACTCTTTAAGGCAGACCACGCCTAAACCTTCTTAAAATTGGTGGGTTTCAGATCTGTAAGAGAAAATAAGCTGTTTCACACTGCAATCTACTATGGTGCCTATTTTGAGGATATTTATGCATCTGATGAAGTTTTAATCCCAGAGCTGGCATTGTTTCCCATAGAATATTAAACAAAAGCTGGACTACAGCACCTTCTGTTTTTGAGCTAAGACATCTAAACTAGACAGTTGGCAACGACAGTAGAAACTATGCCGTTTACCTCAACAACTCATTCAGAACTGCACAGAAGGATCCATTCTCTGACCAAGTTTCAAAATCCTGTCCTGTAACCAGAAGCTTAAAATAATTCTTCCAAGTTTCTTTCAAAATACGTGAGGTTAGAAGGACGAACAAGGCAGAGCAAGGACTAAACATCAGGTTTCTTCTATCCCAAATAAACATCATATTCAAATGAAGGCAGAAATTTCAAGAATTTCTGCCAACTGTTAGAGCTTAAATATCAAGGACCCAGATAGATCCTCCTCAGAGAGACATATCTTCTACATTTTCCAAACTTTTGTGATTACACTCCTATTTTATGAGGTTAAGGATCTTCAATACTGGCTCAATCTGATTTCTGTCACATGTCTGGTAAGGTAGATAACTCTCTTTCAAGTTGAAAATTTACAAACTTTTAGATGGATCAGGATTTTGAACCTATTCTTCCACAATTCAGGCAGATGTTCTGTGTCAAAAACATTTGTCCATTTATATGCATCTCTAAGATGTAACAGAAGTTTTACCTGCCCTCTCTTTTCAGTCATGATTAATAAGGTTGGACATGGCTTGGCTTACCTTATATTGCAGGATCTAGCTCCCCAGCTGAAACAAATGAGAAACATTTCTTATGAGTCCTCATGGGATTTAGGCATAAAACCAATGCTGAACACTTCCTTGCTATCAAGGCTTCAGTGGATGTGTGTACACTTAGTAACATAAAATGAGTCAAAGAAGTTTAAGTGCCTAAATAGAAAGGTGTTTCCCCCCCAGAACAGCTAAACAGGAGTTTCTGCGTATTAGCGTGTCCAGATGTTCGGTAGATACTTGAATGTCCAGTGTGAAACTGAATTATGTGAAACTCAGATACAAATTGCTTCCTTCAGGAGGACTCACCCTTGATCTGCTCAAAGGATCCTACTTACTTGTTACTGAAAAACCAAAGATGAAATGAGTGTGTTTTTGGTAGTTATGAATTTTAAGAGATGGAGCTCGTCTCTATCACCCCTCCTTTCACAGTTTTACAGAACCTGGCCTAGGAAAGACTGACTGATAAGAAAACAGTGGGGCTACAACTCTATTCAACACCTTAGATATAGCCATCAGCTGGTTTCAGCTCTCAAAAGCACTCTTTACACTCCCATGCATCAAACATCCATTAGCATCCATTCCAGTTTCCCACTGAATGA
This sequence comes from Lagopus muta, assembly GCF_023343835.1. Lineage (NCBI taxonomy): Eukaryota > Metazoa > Chordata > Aves > Galliformes > Phasianidae > Lagopus > Lagopus muta. The sequence continues at coordinate 74,782,827 of NC_064434.1, forward strand.
AGTGTATTATTATTTTAGCCTTCACACTGTTTTTTACATTGATTCCCAGCATTATCTTTACATGAAGAGGGACTCAAATGCTACTTAAATACATAAGTTTAGGTTATTCTTCTATATAATGCAACTATTAAAGCAACCCTTTAAATGGAGCCTAGACCTATTCTACACACCAGAGATAAACACATGAGACGGCACTCATAGAGGCCTACCTACTTTCTTAAAAACTCCTGTGGTTTCTCTTTCATAATCTGCTCAAAGTCCACTGTCCACTTGTTTGGAACATTTTTTTCTAATATTAAAACCAAATATTCTAGGCTGAAAATTTAATCATGCTTTACCCAACCACCTGCCTACAGAAAACTGCAAACTCACCCAGCTCTCCTCTCCCTCCAAGCATATTTTATGTCAATTGAAACTTATCAAAAGGTGCCCTTGCTAGCTCTGATGGATTTGTCTTTTCCAAAGAAGTAGTTTTCTCCCAAATGGAGGACTCCACATTCCTAGGACTTGCATTACACGAAGGCTCTAGGTTAAAAAACAGCGCCTAACTGCCAGCATGTTTCTTAAGGAGAAACTGGACTGAGGTTCTCAAACGTTCTCCATCTTTCGACAACAAAACACAAGTTTTTCAGTCTTCCTATAACATATTAGAACTATGAAATCACCTTCCCATTCGCTCACACCTTGACATAAAGAAAAGGAATGTGATTGTGGTTGAAGATAAGAACTAACATTCCAAAAGCCTGACAGCTCTAAAACCAATCTAGGCCTTAAGTGTGCCAACAAAAGCAGATAGAATATGGTTTTACAGACATGTATGTATGGATATATGCATATTTGAGATACAAAATAAATAAACACAATTAAATATTCACTACTGCTGTCTGTTGGGGAACAATTTCATTAAAACAAAGGTAAAGAAAAAAAGCATTCAAAAACACTCAAAATTCCAAAGCATTACATGAACTTGCAGATCAAGTCTGTCTAAACCAAGTACCAGAACCAAGTGGTTCTGCCTCCACTGTCAACTGCAGCTACGTGTTTCCTATCCTTATGTTGTATATAACCTGTGAGATAACACGCTGAGTAACACAGAAATCAAATGCAAATCAGAATTATGCCAGTTAAAAAATAAAAAAATCAGTCTGTAGAGCAGCCAACCAGCCTCCTGTCTGTTTTGCCGTATGAGCACTGATGCAAGGAAAAAGGCAGGGAGGGCCAACATATGGTTGGGAGGGCAAAGAGCAGCTTGGGATCACGCAGCTGCCCAGGTAGATTTGATTTGTCGTGGAATGGCAACTGCTAGTGTTTGCAATGCAAAGCGTACAAATAAAAGCTCAAAAAGCTTACAGTGCTCCACTTTTTACTAATTTATTTGTCTCTCCACAGTAATATCTTTTATCTGTTTTTCTAATTTGGTTGCATCTAATCCTAAACAAATGTTCACAAACTACTCAGCAAGTCAGAGTATCACCTTATGATTAGATCCTGCCATATTTAACACAGAGACTTCATATGATTCTTCAGTTTCAGCACTAAATTCAATAGCTGTAGGTTAAATTAGATTATTATTTTTTTTTTTAAATCTTATTTGTGAAAGGGACAGAGTCCTCTTTCCATATCTGCCACATCAAGCACTGACAAAAAGCATTCCTTGCAAATATATGAAAAATGATTTATGAAACAGGAGTACTGGGGAAAAGGAAAAAAAAAAGAATGAAGCCTACAAACTGAAGGAAATGCATTGGCATGCCTTAAAAAGTGTTAATACTGTCAGCTAAAATAATACTGTAATTAGCATAGAACTTAGATTCTGTGCACGTAAGAATTGATACAGCAACCTGCTAATTGAAAACAATGCCACTCATGTTACTGAGGCACAAAGTCTGGTACACAGTTATGTGCAAGGAATGGGAGGGTTACAAGAAATGTTTCAATCTAGTAAACCAACACAGCTGAGAAAAGGCTAAAGCAATAACCTTGAAAACAAGCATTAATAAGGTACTGTCACAGCACAGGAAGGATAAAGTGTTTGTTTACACAGTGAGCCAAATTTTGCCTACAGCAGGCCTACCTTTCACAAGACAGTCATATACATACATGCATAGTATTTATATACACATGTGAGAAAGCGAATACAGCTTTAACTAAAGAGAATCAAGAATTCACCCTAAATCTGCCTATTATTAAAAGTCCTATAAAAATAGAATCACAATTTATATGTTCAGTGATAAATTTGACAGTGTTAGAGTTGGGAAAACATACTCATGTTTGCTGTTGCTTTTTTTTTTTTTTTTAATGAACATATATATTTACAATTATGATTATAAAAAACAACTGCCTGGATCTAGCTTTTGGTACCAGTGCTGGAATTAATAATTGCCAGATGTCCCTGAGAGAGAGAGAAGCAGCAACTGACCTGCCTAACAGTGATGCTGCAAGAAGAAATTCATTAATACTGTATTTGCAGAGCACTCAGATACCACAGCAAGAAGCACTACCGAAAATCCTATGAGGAAATAAATCACTCTGTATGCAGTGCAGGATCTGGCAGATGTGCAATAAAGAAAGCCTGGAGACATACATTAAATACGAGATAAAAAAAGATTCTACCCATTATCAACAGAGATAATATCCCCTGAATGAGCATCTTCTCCCTCAGGCATTAAATGTTTGATGTATTCTCATTTGATACAATGGAAAAGACTTCTTATTAACTAACATGGTAAGATTACACCAAGTACCAGTTATGTATTTCATGTAAAATATAGCATCAGATAATGTAATTAAAGTCTATCATAGATACATGTTCTGGGGTTAGTATTTCCTCATTATTGAATGCCTAATTTTGCAACTAAACAACACTCCTGCAGTGCAACAATCATTAGCAAATGTATGCTCTGTAGCACTCAGAGGTTCCTATCGCCACAGCTCAAGGTGTGTTAGCTGAGTAAATCAATTCATGCTTCACAGTGCATTTGCTGTGCTGTTCCTGGAATCAAGCTACCATTTTCTACAGTTAGCTCAAGTCAGTCAGGATAGCAAAGACGTGGCAAGGAAAAGATCAAAAGTGGTGAAAAAACTTACAGGTTCAGTGCTAGCTCAGATATCTGTACAAACATGCTCACTGTTCTGTAAGTTACTCTATTTTACTCTACACCACTTCAGTTCTGCTCTTCTGTCCACGTAAACTGAGCTTTGTCTTACTCCATCAGCTCAAATCTGAAATCAAAGTTCAATTTCCTTCTCTGTCAAACAGCAGGGACAGGAAGGATGTGTAAGGAGAACTCTGGGATGCACTCCTATGATGGAAAGAGCTACTTTCTGCAGTACATCAGAAATGGGGTGAGGAGGCAAGAAGACACCACTCATATCTGTCCACAGATATGAGTGATACCCCCCCCCCCCCCCCCCCCCCCCCGAAAACAACAACACCAACAACCACCACCAGAAAAACTGCATGAAGCATTATGAATGATCAAGTTTATCAAGCAATAACTTTGGCTTTTACATTGGCCACTAAAGTCAAAAGGGGCACTCTACCTGAAGATGCACAATAAGGGAGACTCCCTGGGCTAAGGAAATGCATGTGATGTTTGACTGCGCCACACTTAAAGGTTCTCAGGTACCATTTGAATAGGCACAGCCTGTGGTTGATGATACCCAAGTTAACACTCATTCTGACCTCAGAAACCAGCCTACACAGAGTAGGGGCACAGTTCATTGGTGCTGATCATGCAGACTGGTGAAAAGAAAGACAAGGCTCTTCCACAACCTATGTAATAGCAACTATATCTTGCGTTCACTAGGACAGTCTGCTAGTCCCATTCGGCTCTGCACTGCTGTGGTCTCACCTTGAGCACTGTCTGTAGTTTTAGGTGTCACAATACAAGAAGGACCGAAACCAGAAACCAGAAGGAAGAAAGGTCAGAGAGCATCCAAAAGAGGGCTACAAAGATGGTAAAGGGTCTACAGGGCAGGATGTATGAGGAGTGGCTGGGTGTCCTCAGCCCAAAGCAGAGGAACTGAGGGGAAGCCTCACCGATGGCTGCAGCTCCTCACAGGGAGCAGAGGGGCAATGCTGAGCTCTGCTCTGTGTGACAGCGACAGGGCCTCAGGGAACGGCATGGAGCTGCGTCAGGGGAGGGCAATGGGGGTTGGGGACAGAAACTGCACCAGAAGTTGGTGAGCATGGAACGGGCTGCCCAGGACAGTGGTCATGTCCCCAAGTCTGCTGGAGTTCAAGAAGCATTTGGACATTGCTCACAGAAATATGAGTGGTCCTGGTGGAACCTTTGTGGTCTGGGTGGTCCTTTGTGGAACCAGGAAAGATCCTTGTGGGTCCCTACCAACTCAGGATATTTCACAATTCTACTATGCAGAAATGGTCTGACTATTTCACACGATCTCCTTAGAAAGAAGATGACAGTTTTTGCTTACCTAGCAAGAGGAAGGCAGGCTCTGGAACGTGAGAAACTCCCAGAGCCAAACAAGCTATGTAAATGCTTTCTCTTCTCACTACTGCTTTAGCCCTGGCCACATGAATATTTGCTGTTTAGGAACAACCAGCTGAGTATATAGGTTGGTGAAGCATGAAACAGTATTTGGACCCTCCTCCGCCCAATTCAGATAGACAATTAAGTCTGACCTTCTAATTGAAAGTGGCATGTCAAACCTAAGTTGTCTCTTAGGAATGCGGAACCAAATAAAGATTAACAAGTTCCTGGGAATAAGAAACAACAAACCAATGTAAATGTAAGGCAACAGAGCAACAGAGCTGGCAATCACTTCATCATCATTAAGAAATCTTAACAAAAATTCAAGAATTTGAAGAAATAAACTAAAACACAGAATGAGGAAAAGCATTCATACTGAAAAAAGCAAGAATTTACAATTATTGATCTTCAGAAAAGGTCAAAAGTAGAACATGGGTCTAAGAGCATGGCAAAAAAAACTCACAAGGATTACCACATAAAAGTTACTCTGATTCTCAGAGCAGCTCAGAGCACTCAATTATATCGATCCCTTCATTTGAATACTCTAAAATTTCCTGTCTCAGGAATCTGAATTAGTCATAAGGGAAGCTGAAACTAATAAAACAGTAAAAGCCTATGTTTTATTTGCTTACTCAGCAAGTTAACAGATCTAATTAATTCCCACAAACTGACATAAATGTTAATGACAAATGGTTTCCTTTCCTAGTTAAAGTTCTTGCTCATCTTTCTTGGAAAGGGGATTATTTATTTATTTATTTACATTTGATATTCTAAATAAATTATAACTAAAATATCAATTGTGAGGTACACCAATATAAACGTACAGGTCCTATCCTTAATTGCATTTGACCCTGTGCAGTTTGGGACACCAAATCACAGGTGAATTAAATGACTTTTTTAAAGAAGTTTCATTGGTGTTGATATTAGAATAGACATCTATTTTTCAACACATCAGAAATATATGATTCCTTATTTCACAGATGTCTGTCAAAGCTGATGTAGCCTCAGTTGTTATCAAGGAATCAGTATCACCTTTAGTCACGCAGCAAAAGTAATCAAAGTCCTGGAACAGGCAATGTCATGAAGTGACAAGTCTCCACAATGATTACATTGAAATAACACATCTGTCTTCAAAAAACATGCCTTCAAAAAACATGCCAGTCTTGATCAAAAGGCAGTCCACTATGTGAAACAGGACTTCCACTAGTAATTTTTTGTTTTCCTTTCCTAGTCGGGGGATTATAAGGAACTTAAACAAAGATTAATTACAGTTGGAAAAGGATGTTCTTTATTCTTTGTCGTGCAATGACATGTTATGTTACGGTGCTGGCACAAGTAGTGAACACTTAACTTGATTTGTTTTTAGAATTCCCTTTCTGATCCATATATTAAAGTAACCTGTCTCAAAAATGATGATTATCAGGATATATAGATTACCTATTCCTTTTAAAATTTATCCTACCATTAAAATCAAAGTTTTATCAGGATATTTCAATAACTAAGGTATTTTTATTCAAGAGAAATGTGTGTGAGGTTGTCAAAATTCTTAAGAGATCCTAATTTCTTTTAGCATTTCTTAAATCCTCTTCAATTTTATTATTTTTTTAGACAGTTTTACATCAAGGAAGTTTAGTCATGTAGCCTCAGTGTGTGCCTCCTCTTTGAACAGGGATTTTGAATTTCAAAACAATCCTTAGGAAAGTAGGCACACACATAACAGAAACTGGTGGCAGTTGGCTAAATCTGACTAAAAGTATTTCCTGTGCTTCAGAATCATCAGTAACATAGGCATGTTTTAATTAATTATTTTGCTTTAAAGAGAAAACTACCTTGTGCCACAGGGTATAACAGCAATTTCTCAGGTAAAACTGCCTACCATTAGTATGGCTATAGTGCATTTAAACGCCTATGTAAACACCTTTTTAACCAGTGCAAATGGCAAATATCTACTCCAGCCACAGTAAGAGTTTCAGATTTTTTATAACTACGAATCAAAGAAAACTCCAGGCTCATAGGATAACACTGCTCAACAGCAGTTTGCAGTTCACATGTCATCTGGGTCTGCATTTAAAATCAAATGAACATTACATAGCAGCCAGTGGCATAACAACATAAAGACGTTGGTCTTACCCTTTGATTTCAAGTCGTTTAATACTTTTGATTCCACAGGCAGTATGTCGCTCACTAGTTTTATCTCAATATTTCGGGATGCCAGTTCAAGCAATTTTTCAAAAAGACGTTGACCCTGGCAAGAACAGTAAAGGAAAGCAAAAGTGATGAAGCACTGAATTGTTTAAATAGCACATCATCAAATAAAAGATTCATGTCATATGCATACCTAGTACAACAGGGGAGTAACTTCCTAAATATGGTTAAAGCTACACTGAAAGTTATCAAGTTACTGTTCCGAAGGCCAATCTTGCCTTCTGCTTTTCCCAGGCTATGCAATATCACCGATGACGACAAGCAACACAGAGAGACAAGTGCCTAGTTCTTGACGCTGCATGAATGTAATTTTATATTAGGTTTCTTTTAACCAATTACTTTATGTTAAATCAGGATGAAAAGTGCATGGAAAAGACTTCATCACACACTTTTGTATTGATTATCTATTGTTTTTTTGAGTGGTTCCAACTATAGTGCAAAAAACTTTCATGTAGTCACATGCTCATATTTAGAAGAGCTATACCAGACAGAAAGACAATAATCTACATTTATTTTACGTAATTTTCTCTGTTATTATGCATTATTTTTACTACGTAAGCCCTATTTCTAAAAACAACACAAAAAGGGAACCTCATACACGTTACAGAAACGGAGATTAAGGCAATTAAGGCAATTGTTTCCCATGAAAAATAAAAATCCCCAATCAAGTCATACTTTTCCATGTCCAAAAAAAAAAAATTTCTACTTTCTCTTACTTATGCTGAGTAAACATTTAATTTTTAGGTTCAATATTTATTTAAAGGAAAACTCTTGGTTAGAATCACATAGCTACTACATGACAAAAATAAAATATCCTATGTGCCACTATTGTGCTGTGTTGCTACGGTCACAGAGTTGGAGCTTCTTTCCTTGTTGCCATTTGAGCTTCCTTCAGCAGAGACTAGTTATAATTATCAGCATCATACACAAAAAATTTGGGTCTAATCAGTTGAAAAAGTGTCTATTCTACCTATGTAGCTCAATAAATTCAGTATAATGTTAGCACCAAGGTAAAATCTTGCACATCAAGTTTAACATTATGCCAGTTGTCAGTCAAACAGGTAGAAGACAGAGTCTTGCACAGGACTGGGTTATAGAATTTCTGTACAACACCACAAACTGTTACTCTAAAATTCTTAAAAGGATCACTCTATTCTACTAAAACAGCTGCTGCAAAAGCAGTTTCTGATGAAGGAATGTGACGTAAAATGGACTAACAAAAACTTGTTCAGAAGCCCTCTTTCCTCACCACACGAAAACAGCAGCGAGTGGGATGCCTCTTTGCCCTGTGATGCCCAATTGAGCCTTGCTGGGATTTCAGCAGTCATAGAAAGTAGCTCTTCATTTGTCTACAGTACAGACATTTCCTAAGATTCACTTCCAAATGTATATGGCAAAATAAAAATACCCAGCCTCCTGAAAACTGGCTTTCCCAAAATTACAGAGCAGCCAGAGGCTGCAATGGAAACACAGATCTGCTGTTAGTGCCTGTCTGATGGCTCAAATCCACAGCATAGCTCCCTGCTCATCCCAGGGCTTCCAGGCATTTAGCAGTCAACAAGACGCTGCAGCAATGAAAGCAAGAGAACATAACAATAAAAGCATGCTCTACATGAAGATCCAAATACTTATTAGACTCAGCACTTTTGAGATGACTAGGTGTTCCCGTTTGGAAGAAATAGCACCCACATTTTATCTCACAAGCCTAAAAGCCTTTGTTGAGCTGCTATGCAAATCAGACATTCCCATTAGTCACAAAGCTAAGAAGATCTTTCTCATCTTTTTAGTTTAATTTATTCGTGAAGGATGTTAGTTGGAAGGATTTATTTATTAAAGAAGGCAGATGTTAGCAGAGTTAACAATTAAAGAGATAACAGTGTGCAGGGGTTGGGTGCTGCATACAGAATTATGTAGCAGCTCCAATGAAACCCTTGGGCAGCAGCACATCGCTACTGAGCAGCATTCTTTGGTGCCCTGGGTCCCCCAGAAGGTCTCTCCTGTAATTGCTGCAGACTAGTGCTGCTAGACTGCAATCAAATTTGGGGTCCACAATGAACTGCACTGTTTCCAGCCCATACCTTGACCTGTTTTACCTGATCTTAGCATGTGCTGATCTGTCCAATGCACCCTGCCTATCTCTTACAGGCTACTCTGACAGTTGAGTGGCCCACACAAGGGGTGAATACATCATTTGGAGTGATCCAATTAAGACATCTTCTCTGAAAATACATCTGTTTTCCCATCAGGAACATCAGAAGCTATGTGTCTATCATGTCCTTTTTTGTCCAGATATGTTGATACATAGTGAAACTTCAAATTGATAAAAACATGTAAACATCTCTAGCAATTGTTACAGAACCATAAAGTGTGGTTGGCTAAGGCTAGGACTGAACTAACTACAAACATCTGTATTTACACACAAATACAAAAAAATATCATCCAGCATCAGAACTGGAAATAAGTCCTTCAGTCACATCTCTTGCTACATAATTTCTCACCAGATATTAGAACTCTCACCAAGGCCTAAGTCTAGGCATTCTAAACAACTATGAGAAATACACAAGTTGTTTTTTTAAAAACTATATGTATTCTAGTAAAGTAGGATATAAGAAAGTATTTCTCATTGTTGAAGTACCTGGCCTTCTTTTCCCATTAATATTAATTTGAAACTCGGTTTCTATACTTTCTGACATGTTCACTTGCAATTTTACTGTTTTGTTCTATGAAAAAGAAAAGAGACAGGACAGAAGGTCTGAAGATTTTTGTCACTGCTGTCAGCACATTTGAAATGCTTCTGTTAAATACAAACCCTCATACTGTCATACAGACCACACTTTCTCTGTGAGACAATACGAGGCTGCTGTGCCACTACATGACAGCAATCTGAATCACTCTTATACAGTTAGATTGTGAGGACTGAGAAATAGTAACAAGCCAAGTGCCATGGAAATGCAGCACACTACCTATCACTCTTTGCATTTTAGCAGACAACATTAAGAAAACAGCTCTCCTGATAAAATATTATCTTACATTTTCACAACACTGTATCAGAAAATCTACTGAAAAAGACAAAATAAGTTGTAAAAAGTATATATCAAATGAACAAACAGCTTTAGGCTACCATCCATCTCAAACATCAGTCCCAACTATCCATGCCACAGCAAGCTGGTGAATGAAATTTAAAAAAAAAAAGTTACAGCTACCAAAAAGCTCTGAAATTCCCCACAAAGAAGTTTCTCAACTCTTCCTAGGCAGACTGATTCCAGCCTGATGATTTCCTTTGCTTACTGTTACCTTTGTCAGCCTGCATTCCTCATTAAATAAAACAGGGAAGATAAAAACCACAAAATGCATTTACTGAAGTTTTCTAAAAGTGAATTACTGTTCCTTCAAAAGCTTAGATATCTACAATTTAGACAGTGCTTAACTTTTTATTTCAACAGAAATAAAACCATTTACTTCCAGAATTTTCTTCTGAATTTATTCTACATAGTTCTACTTACAGTTTTAAAAAGTTGCCCTACCATCAGTTGTTAAGGCCATCTGCAAAACATCACTGACAAGCACAGCATGCTGGCAGAAACCAATACAGTAAGAAAATAACCCTAAATTTAACTTCTGCTACTTAATGCAAAACGGAGAAACTCAAAATGCTCTCCTCGTGTTTTTCTAGCAAAATAGCCAGCGTAGACTCCAACCAACTTTTAGAAGTTCAGAGTCCAAAAAAATGCTTTCACTATAAAAACTTTCTCTTTATTTCTGTGTCTCATTTTGTATCAGCAGTATCAGGGAAATGCCACCATCTGGCAGGGAGAGATGGCTTTGGAAGTATTAGCGTACAGAAAGAAAATACACTGAAATTTCTGTAGCTGGCTGTAGCCAATTTCTGCTGGCAGCTGCTAGGTTTACAGATGTTCTCATCCTCTTTGTACTTATTGATGTTTTTTAATAATTGTAAAGGACGGATAACTAATCTCTGGCACTAACATTTGTTCTATCAAACAAATCACGTAAGGCCCTTGTATGACACCTGTCTGCAAATGACACACAGCTCACCTTCAGAGATTTCATTACCAAGCTGGACAGATGACTTAAATATAAGATATTCAGGTGGAGTGGGAGACTTCTCCCATCAAGCCATCCGAGAACAGCACAACAGGTAGGGAAATAGAGATGAAGTCAGAATCACGTGGTTTCTGTATGATCATTGTAAAAGCCAGACCACTGATCATCTTCTGATCATCAGATCTGATCATCACTGATCATCATCTGATCATACTCCAAATATCCATCCAGGGGGACATGTGCCATACTTATGGCAATATCAATATACCAAAATAGAATTGATGCTTAATTGTTAAAATGAAATTTGCGAGGAAAGACTTACTGAAACTATGTAAGGTCATAGTAAATCAATGTTTCTAAATGTTAGAAGACTCAGAGGAAGCTAACTGTGAAAACAACTAACTGTGAATATAAAATTGCAGAATTTCCTGCTCTTTTTCTTCAAGATGTGTTTTGGACTTGTATATACATATGCACATAGATTCACGTGTGCCCATAAATACACATACACAAAGAACATGGCTAGTTCCTGCAGTTAAGGAAAGGCAATCTAGCCTACTCAGCTATTCTCCTCCAAAAATCAATGTCTTTTAAACCGGTCATGCAAAGAAACTTGCTTTGTAATACATCTTACCATTCACAAAATGAAAACTGTAATACAGCAGGACGTGAGTCCCTAAAGAAAATTGTTATGTTCTCAGTTTCTGATAAAAGCAGCATCATTTAGGGAACAACTAAAACTTCCTCAACTATAACCACTGCAGTACCTAGAAGTCGTGCAGCAGTCCCTGCATAATATTTCTGTTATGCGAGGATAAATTTCCCCAAATCCAAATTTGTAAAGACCCGAGGACATCTGACTTTTGAACATTACTGGATTACAATTACTGAAGCTTCACTGTCATTTCTCTTTCATCTTATGACCTTAAAAAGCAGATGCAATGATACAGATTTCCTTCCCTATTTTTCACTCGCTAAGCTTTGTACACACTCTCTAGGGCAGCAATTTGCTAAGAATCCCTGCCTCTTTGTCAATTTCTTTAGCAATTAGATTGGCCAATAGCAGCACAGTGTTAAAGGATGAATAGACAAGCTTGACAAAAAAATCTATCAGCTGTTCAGCCCACACTGCTGTACAATTGAGGGAATGACTGGAATATTAATCATATTTTAAACAGAAGTAATTACTTTTGTAAGGCTACTATGTATTCTAAATAGAAAACTAAAATAGAATATTACTTAAAAATATGCTACATTTTTTTATGGCTTAAACAGTGCATTTAAGGATGAAGAAGCAAATCCACCTATGTGTCTCTTCTTCCTTTTTCCTGTTCTGACACTCAGCAACATCCTACAGTTCTTTGCATGAAAATATGGAACAGTGAATGGAATTGATGCTCAACTACTGAAATCCCAATTTCCAGTTTGCTATTTTTATTCTCTGCTTGGGATTTGTTAGGCTCTGCTGGTTTTGAAGTGAATGACACGTTGAATTTTTTCAGACAAAATTTTTTTAAAAGATTCATGCACATACCAATTCATGCACATCTTGAAAACATCTAAGGCATTCTCTGTGAATTCATCTGCTTGAATGACAGAACATGGGTTTGAAGTTTCTTAGGCAATGAATTTAAATAAAGCTTAGCTACATAATTACATTGTGAAAAGCTTCAATATTTTGATATTCAATGAATTTATTCAAGAACTCTACACCAATATTTATAAGCATTATAAGAGGAAGGGTTTGTGCTAAATTTTCCATTTGAATGCTCAGCTCAAGCTTTCACTTGTTTAAATGGACATAGAGTAGATTTTGAAGAAAGTGAATGTATGCCCTTCAGCTAGGCAACAGCCTCTCTAAAAAGAAGTACCATTCAGTTCACCATTTGAAAACACAGGCAGTTTGAAGCACCATCTTTGGTTGCTGACAATACCAGTCACTGTCCACCATTTAGCGTAAGGCATTTTTTTTACTGCACAGTATCATCCAAACTAGAGAGGAAAGTGAAAAGTTTGTGACATAGTATGGTATTGTAGATTCCTTATGTTTACTCTACTGTGATTTTAACTGAATTCCATTCCAGCTGAGTGGCTTTTTCCAGCAAACAATCCATTATGAAAAAAGATACTCTCAGCTCATCATTTCTTCGATATCTTAGTTTGACAGGGTAACACTAAGTGGAAATCTGCCCTTTCCCCATTTTCTAAGGTGACTGCTATCAAGAATAATATATTTGTTGGCACAGCATCACTGTAATGCATATTTGTCTCATTTGGTGATTTGTGATTTTTCCTACTGTACTTTATTGCACAAGCCCTAACTCATTACCCTTCAGATTCATTTTGAAAAGATATTAAGAATCATCTCATACATTTGCTATCAGATAATTTGTAAGTGTAATTTTACACATCAATTTGGCTGCAGAACTAATCCACATAATTACTCTTTTACCTGATCATTTGCACCAAATAGAAAATAAGTATATAGTTTTATGGATATTCCCAAATTATGATGTGTTTGAATAGTTACAATTTTGCAAGTTTCTTAAGATTATACAATGATATCCTTTCCTAAGATGGAAGTGATATGAATGTGTTGAGTGTGTTCTCTAGTCCACTGTGCCACCACTCTCATATTCTCATAAAACTAATATCCTGACAGGACAATCCTCATAAGAAAATGTTTGTTTGCTTTTAAACTACCCAAACAAATAGGTTTGCTACAGAGAAGGGCTGCAGCTCTAAACAATTCACAAACAACAAAAACAGATTGTTAAAGTCCCATCTTTCTTTAGTCTAGAACATACCTGGCATGCTGATGGATGACTGTGATTGAGGTCCCACTGGGAAGATACTATGTCAACAGACTTTTCAGCCATATTAAGCAAATTCATCCAGCCTTGGAAAAGAGACAAGTGGGATGGTGCACTGTCTGAATAGTTGATCCCTTCAGGAATATTTTCCACAAGAGCAACCCTGAGAATAGATAAGGAAAAAGTAACCACTTAACATGAGCGCTTTTCTTTATAAAAAAATCTCCAATTGTAAAAAAATGCCAGGTTTGGGCCTGTGGTTCAATATCAGTTCCCAGAATCTCTCAGCAGTCAGTTATCCTACAACTCATTCTGAAGTTGCCAACTGCCATGCTCTTCACTTCCCAAAACAATAAAACATGGAGATGACCTAATGCTAAGGCAATAAAGCAATTTAAGCTTTTAAAGCCCTGGAACATCAGCTTAAACACAGAAAAGCCTAATTCTTATGACATGATGGAACCAGTCCATAAAGAGAAGATGGGAAGCATAAAACAATCTCTTAATTTTTTGCAATGCTTCATCCTTGCATTTAATGTCTCTTTTCTCTAAGCAATGTGGTAATGTGCATACTCTCTGATATTCTCTTACTTTGCTTTACAGCTGACATTTTGTTATTAAAAAAAAAAGAAAATGTCTACATAGGAATTTTCCCTTTCCAGTTGCTCTAAGCTGCCTAGTTGTGCTGTTGTTTTTCTGTTTGTTTTACCGACATAGGGCTTTGACTGAGATCCTGTGGATAAGGAAAGGAGAATGATTATGCTTCTTTTTATTTATTTATTTTTTTTTTTAAATTTCCTGTTCTTTTCGAAAGACTCTTTACGGTCAGTATTATTCAAAATGCTTGCAGGTTACACACATTCATATGCATCCAAGAAGCTAAACAAACTTCATAGTAAACTGACAGTTTCAAATATGCCTCTCTATTTCAAGGAAATTTTGTTTCATTCATCATGCTTGACTTCCTTAAATTACAGCAGGTAAGGCTCCTCACTTCACTCAATAGAAGAACATTGAAAGTAATCACAAGTGAGAAGTGTGTCTTTAGGTAAACAGATAAAATTATCAACTTACACAAGTTGCACTTCTTAAAGTGCCTCTTCTAATGCAACTCAAACAAATTAGATTTAGGAAAGCTGTAACAAGGGCTCCGTTTCATTGCAATCAAGTATAACAAGTATTTCCAAGACTGTTTCTATACTACTTCTTATCATAATTATCAACTCTGGCAACATAAATAAAATTTTCAATGTTTTGTTTTGTTAGTAAATAATCAATATAGATATCTAATATGAAAGAGAAGTGGGCACTTTCTGCCCATGAAAATAAAGAATAGTTCTGTATCTTCTGTTACTGAAAATCATCCCACACTGTTACATGGGAAATTTTACAGCTATTTCAGAAAATCTAACATGTTTGTGAAGCTAAGACATAAGAAGACTGAAGTTTAGTACTCTTTAATACTAGGGGGAAGGATGGGTGAAGTATTGTGAGAATGTGGTTATTATCACATGCTTGTTTTTCCTGCCTGGCAAAAACAAGCCAACACCAAACTAACAAAAAAACAGGTGCAGCTCTTCCTTTCATTAGCTTCAAATGTTCTCTTATTCCATCAAACAACTCAAACAACATACATATTGCTGAACTACAATTACTGACGAGACACTCCACAACATAGTTGAACATACAACTTTACTGATGATGAACATTAAATTTAACAGCATTACAGTAACATAATGGTAACATCAACAAATTAACGGTAAGAGGTTAAAAATACAACATGCTTTTTAATGTCTTCAAGTATACTCTATTATAAAATATTCTAACTTCCCCTCTCATAAACTTCCAGAACAACTGTCCTCTAAAAATAAACTACCCTTTTGTGCCTATTAGCAATGCTATACTTTAAAAAATAAACTATTTTAGACCAACACCCAAGGTTTATACATACATTTCTGCTGCATCTAATATTCTTACATAACTTATTAAAACTTTATATGGATCCCTTAGAAATCTAGGTTGCCTCTTTTGGAATAGTTAACATTGCTAAAGTTAACACTGCTAAAAGCCCCAATAAAATTAAAAGCTTTCAGAGTCCCAGAGCTCTTCTAGTACAAGAAAGATACTCATCTACTATCTAAAGAGAGAGAAAACAAGGCACAGGAGCTAAAATGATTTCTACAAGGGCATTATAAAGAAAAACCAACAACAACAATCCAGTAGCAAAGATGCTAAATTAATCCATGTCCTTTAGGGCCTCTTCCATTGTCCACCCAATCACACATGAATACAAGAAAAAATTTTCTCCAAAGACATTTTACATATCGAGTGATTATTCCAAAAATAATCCATCAAATTTTGTTCTGATTTAGCAAAAATTTAAAAGTGCACGATTTCTTAATAAAAGATCTGACCAAAATTTCTCAGCATTGCCTGACACTCACAGTGATTTATGTAAGCAAATAGACAAGAGCCCACAAAATATCTAACAGGATCAAATAAGTCCTATAAGATTATTCCTACTTGATTCCTTGATAAGAATCAAATAAGATCACTTCCAGTGACTTGCAGAGGTATTTCCTATAGACTGTACTGGCATGCTGCCTCACTGCAGAGCATTCAATTCTCCCCATCTTTGTCGATTTGCAATTTGACAAAAAAGGTAAGACTGTTACAGAATCACAGGGAATCATCTCGTTCATCCCTCAAAGCTGGGTCAACTTCAGCAGGTTGTCCAGGCAGGTTTTGAATAGTTTAAGTACTTCCAAGATCAAGAAACTTAACATTATTTTCGAGATTACGCCCATATTCTGCCATATTGACTTGACCTCATTAGGTGTGAAATAAGAGAAAACACTACAGTATGATGTGTATACATTCTATACCCAGGTTCCACAAGCAGCTTCCCTCCTCCATGGGCACAGAAGCAAAGTTCCTGTGCTTAGTCAAGAAGAGTTTTATTTAACTTCCATCACAAAAATTTGAGTTCAGAATCTTCAATTCCATCAATAAAAACTGAACTTAGATCTATTTTGTTCCAGTATGACCCACAAAGTGCTTTTTGGAATGTATAACAAAAATTTCCAAGAGAGAAGGTCATTTGCAGCCCTCAAGGAACATCAAACCTGGTGACATCATTTAGTCCGCAAAAGTGGCATATTGTCAAAGGAAAACAGAACAAACGTAGCATGGTGATTAAAATAGACTTTACTATGCACAAAAGTCATTAGCAGACAACCTTACACCTGCTAGATACCTTTCTGACTTCTTGCAGGATATCTTTCCCTGACTTCTTGGTGGTTTATTTATTTCAGCTGACTAATGCCAACATAACCTAGTCCCTTCAGTAATACAGCTGAATGTTCTCAAAACGACTTCTAGCTGACTGAGAAACCTGAATGTATATGATTTCTGTGATGTCATGGAGAGAAGGGTCAGAGCTGAGATTCAGGCTCCTCTAAGTGAACAGAAACGTGGGAATTAGTATAGTAGTATTTAATGCCTACAAAGAAGCAGAACTTGACCTCTATAATAAGTCACTTCTGAGTTCAGCTACATGAGTCACATTTAGAAATTAAAATTGAATTCTGTCCCATGCTGAGGATTCTCCTTTTCCTCTGACAATCCGTAGGTCAGAAAACAAGACTCATTTCTGATCTCATATCTTATTTTCTTCTTTTCAAAAGGAAATGGTTTAGGATCTGAGTTAATTAGAGTAGAAAGGGCACCAGCACAGCAAAAATAGGCAGAAGCTATATGCTTGCTGCTTCAATAAGTTTAGTATATTAACAAATATTTATAGTTTTACTTAAAATGAGCTCCAGTTAGTCTCTATCTAGAGTCATGCAGAAGAGAACATCCAGGTCTAAAGCACCTGAGTGACAGCTGAATTTACACATTAAAGGAAAGAAGTTTAAAAACACACTCAACTATTTATATGAGATAATAAAGAAATGAAAGATAGAGCATGTTGTTGTCTGAAGGCTTCTATAATTGAGACGGGAAAAGAATAAAATAAACAAAATAAAGGAAAGGAGAATGAGTCATGCCCTTAAATCAAGGACCTAGGTAAACATATCCACATGTAACCCCTATTGCTCTCTTAATCCAGAAGCTCCAGAACCAACACATCCTCCCTGGAGGACCAAAACTCCTCACAGAATTTCAGCTCCCCTTAGGTTATACCTCTGCAGTCTTAATATCCATTCAAAACCCACTATCTTTCTGACACCACTCCTTTCAGCTGAGGTTTCACTAGATCACCTTCATGCAATCTACTCTACATTGAATCAACCCTGTCACAGTTCTTCCTCATAGCTACTCAGCTGTAACATTGGTCAAGACCATCTTTCTTCTCTTCAGCTCAACAGAAGAACAGCTGCAGTTCTTATTTCTGGAAGGGAATAAGAAATATCCTAGAAAAAGTATAACTACTATTTCAAAATCACACAGAACAAACACTCTCAGAGAAGAAGCGTCCTAAAAAATAAATAAAACTGAAGGAGGTGCTGGCACAGTTTTTCAATACATTCGGCTGTTCCATTACAGTTAGTGGTAAGGACTTGGAAGGGCAGCTTAAGAGGAGTCTTTGATTTAGATCTGCACTAAACACAGACGTGCTCAGATTTCTTGTGTTAAAGATTCTGCAAACATACAGCATAGATACAGAGCTTTACCTGAACATTTCTGAGTACTCAGGAGAGAGAATAGTGTGATGCTTAAATTAAAAAGCTGCTATAAGTGCTTCCCTAATGAATACACATTTTTTAAATTATATGCAATCAGTGATAAAACACTGCAATGAGCATATTAACACTTCTCACTTTAACAAATCAAACTGTGCTGGAATTCTAGGGTTCACAACACCAGTCTTTGTTTTAAAGGAATATTCTTCATCTCCTGACTGTCCTCATATTCAGAATCTGGTTGGAAATCACTCTGGAAGATAACAGTAACAACACACAAGATATGAATGTAAAAAGATGAAAAATGATGACAGAGTACATTTAATTAGATGCTCTAATTGTATTTCCTAAATTTTCTTTCCCTACATATATCAACTGCAACTAAGAGGGACACAAGAGCAATGGTTGAACAGTTGATAGTGTGCCTCTGAACAGGACCACCTGACTACCACGTTCCAGCATATAAGGAAATGTTATTTTCAAACAAAGGTCCTGTTATATATGAACACAAATCATCTAAGGTTCAAAAAATGTGAACAACTTCTAATTAAATGTATTTTAGGTGATATTTTGGTGTCCTATTTAATTATTTCTCTTGAATGGCAATCCTTTAAGAACTGATGAGCACCAGATCATCAGTATCTCAATCCAGCCTGTGTCAGCAGCTCTTGAAGACCCTTTGTTTCGTCTCAGAAATAATCAGAATTGAAATGTAGTACAAATTAAAAACTAACCTTATAGTTCAGAACCCCAAAAAAATACTTTTGCTATTCAACATAACACAAAAATGTGCTTGGATTGACTGATAAGGCCAGTAAAGATATAAAAAAACAGCAGTTGAACCATATCAGTACAACATTCATCTGACTCTTTCCACATACTGATGGGACATTTCAAAATTAATAATCAATACGAAGGGCATAATACTCTGTATTATCCAGCCATGTAATTCTTTGCTTATTGTTATAATTTTGGTTTGCACCCTATTTCAATTGAATAATTCCTACTGATAAGAGAGAATTTTTCAGGACTCAAGTGACTTTTGCTTCACTGAGCAATTGCTTGTTTGAAATACTCAAAAATTGTTCTCAGATGCAACAGTGACACTTCTGTCAAAGAAAACAACATTATCTCTATACACTAATCATCATTCATTTCATCAGAGACTGTAGCTGAATTTCACATATGAGAAAGCACATCAATACAGAGGTCAAATGTTCTGTTCATGGCTTTCTTCATGCATAACAGAGATAAGCCTTGGGAATACATCTAAAATTCATGTAGTGGACACAAACTAAGAGTGGAAATTGCCATCTGTTTCTCATGTATATTTAGGCTTTAAAACATTTTCATTAGGCTATTGTAACAGTATGCACTGTGACAAGAAGTACTAAAATTTGGTTCTGACATACCCCTGCCCTCTTCATGCCTAAAAGATGTTGCAAAACTCTGCAGCACCTTACCATGTCAGAACAACTTCTATTTAGAGCATGATTTCACAGCAGTGTTTTAAAGACAATGCAGGAAGAAGAGTTTTCATTGTAATGTTACATAAAATTTTTTAAAAAACAGAAACAAACAAACATATGAAGGATGCCAAATCAATGTTTGCAAATGACTGACATTTGTCTGGGGTCACAACAACTCAAAAGCTCACATCTGCTCAACAAAACGGCAGGAGAATAAAAATTTCTCGCATGAAGCTTTCTCTATGACTACCAGAACCTTGCTTTTAATTTCTCGTTCCTTATTATTTCCCCCCCTCAGCTTTTTCTAGATGCTCAAACATTTGTTCCAGTGCATTGTGAAGCATTAAGTGACGGAGAATAAAGAATTTCTCTCATAGCTATGTTTTACACAATGACACGAACTCTCCTCTGGCCAGTGCTCAAAATGCATCACTTTGAATGAACTATTCTCTCTCGGGAGATTTTCTTACCCTGCTCTCAAGAAAACATTAGGAAGCAACCAGAGAGTGGATTCAAAGTCCTTTTGTGGGATCACTAGTCTTCCTAAAGCTAGCTGAGTCCTCCATGCTTCTCCCTCTGCGTTCTTTACACAGAACAGCTTACTCCATCCATATGCCAAATTTTCTTTCACCATCTTTTGCTTTAGTTCTTCTCCATTTCCATTCCTCTGCGTTCTCCTTTGCCTTGACTCTTTTTTTTTTTTTTTTCGTGGGTACTACATGCTAAATTACCTCTTTATTACTCTTTGGTTTGTTCCTTGTAGCTTTCTGCTCATTAAATATCTTCCAGATGAGTTAGTTCCCTGGCAGAAATCAGCTGATATGAAATCTGCAAGGCCATTCTGTATGTATTCTGTTCAGCACCTCCACTACCTCCAATTTGTCTGTGCAGACTGAAAGCTCTTCAGTAGTAGAGTCCCTTGTTACACCAGAATCACAGAATCACCCGGGTTGGAAGGGACCTCAAGGATCATGTAGTTCCAACCTCCCTGCCTAGCAGGGCCACCAAACATACACATTTAGATCAGGTTGCCCAGGACCCCGTCCAACCTGGCCTTGAACACGTCCAAGGATGGGGCATCCACAACCTCCCTGGGCAATCAGTGGGACCCATCTGCAGAAAAATCCTAGTAATCTCTGCAGTAGAAAAAAGTAATGTGGGTCTATAAAATGTGATATTTAGGGACAGACTTCTAAGTGTTGATGCTTAAACTGTCATCACTCCTCATATTATTAGAAGAATAATATCTAATTTGGCTTTTTTTTTTTTTTTTTAAGAGGGTTCATGATCTTAACAGTTTCCCAGTAACAACAAGCACTGCTCTATCATCTAAGATTTCTGATTATTATTTCTAGAGATAATGATTCTTTGAAAGTTTGGCACAGGTTGCTTAGTTGTAATAAACAGGAAAAACAGAACACTTAATTTAGAAGCGTGTTTACCATGTGTATACACAACTTGCTTGGCAATATACCCAGCTATGGGCAATGTTACGGAATTAAGTTCATATCTGAAATGGATAAGGCTTCCTGGGAAATCGAGCATCCACATCCCTGTTACTTCAGACGTCTTTTTCATATACTTTTATTCCTAAATTATTCAGATGAAGAAAAGATATTGGGACCAGGAAGGGCTTTTACCTCCACTTTTCAAACTGGTGTATTACCTTGCTTCTCTCATCGGCAGAAATTGTCTCACATTGTATCCTTTACTGCTCTATCCTGTATCTTCAGTAGCCCGGCTTCCACCCTGGAATTCCTCTCCCCTATGATACCTTCAAGGATGACAATCATTTTCCTTCTTAGCTTTCACTTTCCATGGCCAAGTGTCTTTAGTGCCATTTTATTAAATATGCTTCTAATTCACAGAAGCACCTTTTTTTGCTTGCAACTACTCAGTATGAGTTCAGCCTTACTGAACACCGATGACAACATTTATACATAGTAATTCAGGTTAAAATTTATCCATACCTTTCAAACTGACATTAATAATTCCTTCGCACTTCTAGATCGAAATTCTAAGCAATTCTGTCTTCTTTTATTACAGTTTCCTATGGAATAACTCACATCAAATATTGTAACAATGGAAAACTCAAATTATATTTGGACTAATGCCTAGAAATGACTACAGTCAAACTGTTGATTAAAATGGCACGTATATCCCCATGAGAAATCAAAAGCTATTTAAGATCCCTTATAACCTCACAAATTTGAAAGACTTCTCCCATTCTCAGTCAGAGGAAATGGTATTTTTGTATCACCTACATTTATTTTCTGCTTCCAGATCATATATCTTCTGGTTCAAAGTCAATTCTAATGATGTCCACAGGGAAATGTATCTCTAGGAGGCTCTATAATCAGTTGGTGTTTAGTTCACATACCTAGTTAGAAAACTGATTAAAACAGAACTCTGTCATTCCCTGCTTCTTCATGACTGCTAGAATATGTAAAGTTAATAAGTGAAACAAAGAAAAAAGAAGCTAAGAATAAGCAGACATTACATGCCAGATGAATGCTGAAATGCGAAACAAACTTAAGAAAATGTTTTTAACAACTCCTTTCTAAAACACTTTCTAGCAGAATAGCAGAAAACTACAGTAGCTGTATTTCTCTGAATGTTGCCTCTGATGATATTTTATTTTCAATTCATCCAAGACTACTTCAGAACCTGAGCATGATAAGCTCCAGAAAAAAAATGAAACATGAGAAATGTTGTCAAGCAGAGAGGACAAAAACAAGGTCAAGGTATAGGAAGTCTTTGAAGAGCAATTCTGAAGAGTTAAATCAATCACTGATAAGAAATTGTAAAATTGTATCACGATGTGGATCTGCAGGAAAAAAAAAAATTCTACTGAAAGACACAGAACTAACCCTTAGTGAAAATGCTAAAAATTGCCAAAACAAAGAATCACCTATGCCATACTGAATTCTACGGAAGGCAGGCACCCCACTAAAAGAAGTGAGCACAAAGAACTCTCATAAATGTAAGGAAGAACATCACAGGAAATAAGAAGCTCCAATCTACACATCAGTAAACAAAACAGCAAACTGTCACCAAATAATTCAGGCTTAAAGGAACTCTTGGAGGTCATGTAGTCCAACCTTCTGCTCAACACTGTTCCATCCAGCTCAGCTTGCTTAGCGTCTTGTCTGCTGAAGCATCGAATATCTCTAGGCATGGAGATTCCAAAGCCCCTTCTGGATGCCTCTTTTGATATTTGACCTCTCCCACAATGAGAAAACACAACATCTGTACTAACTGCAGTTTCCTATGCTCCCATTTGTATCCACTGCATCTCATTCCATTACTGGGCACCCTCATGAAGAGCCCAGCACTCTTGTAGTTATAATCAACTAAATGACAGTCATAGAAAACACTAAGATCTCTCTTCTTCTGCCATTCTCTCAGCCTCTCCTTGTGCCTACCACACTTGACTCTCTAACCACTTTAGTAACCTGTTGGATTTCCTCCAGCAAGTCAGCGTTTTTCTGAACTTCAGACTGGACATAGGACTTCAAGTGAGACTTCAGGAGTGCTTAACAGATGGGCAGAATCATTCCTCTTGCACTGCTGGTTGTACTTTTGCTGATGAAAACCAGTTTGTAGCTGCCTCTGACATTTAGCTTGTTGTCTTACCAAGACTCTCAGATTCTTTCCGTAAAATTGCCTTTAAGGCAGTTTTACAGAGTTATTTCAAACTAGGTGCAGGACACTGCATTTTCCCACTTCTCTAGGCTGTCAGACTCCCTCACAGGACTTGCTGAGAATGACTCTGTTCTGCTGCACAGGACATTAATAAACATATTAAACATTCTGGCCCCAGTATTGATAAACCCTGCAGGATGTCACTACTAATGAGCTGCCAGTTGAATTTGTACACATGATCATAATCCTCCGAAGGTAAAAGTACAGCTCATAATCTATCCAGTTTCTGCTCACTCTTGATGAATGACAATGGCATTAACCAGAGCTTCAGCTGAATAAAACTGATGAAACAGCTTCTTACTAAGCCACGAATACAAAATGTGTCATGTCTTTATATGATTGAAACAAGATTTGTGATTACTTGAATGTGGTCCAACAGCTTCTCAAGATTATTTTAACATTTATAAAAGTAAAATTTGCAGACTGCAATCCATTTGCAAGTAGAACATAATATCTCTAAATAGATGACAAAAACTCAGAGCCATCTCCTTAAATCACTACTTCACTCTAAATGCAATTTATGAAACTTTAAATTAAACTTAAACTTTTTTTTTCACTTTAAATGAAAAAAAAAGAAGAAATTACTAACTTAGAAATAAAGAATCTACAATAATTAAATATCTATGATATTTTTCACTGACTTAAAATGAACAACAAGAAAATTAAACATTCCATGCTAATGAGAAAATAAAACATCCCACTCTATTATCAAGGCTCCTGCAGTTCTTCATTTATAGCACTCATTCTTGTTTTCTATCTGCAAATGAATGATTTTGCACTTTGGAATATTAATCTTTTTAGGTTTTCTAGAACTCCAAAAACCATAAGGTCTCTTTCTTTCATAAGGTCTCATCTCTTCCTTTCCTCCAATACTCCTTGACTCCTTCGCAGAATTACCAGGTTCTTTTCTAATACTGACAATGGTTCTCAAACTTTTTTTTAAGCAAAACGCATTAGTTAAAATATTAAATAGTGTTGATCTTGAGGATCACAGACTACTGAAAAACACTTGTGGTAGTTTTCCTGGTCATTACTTTGCAGTATCCACTGTTGTAATTGCTTTTGACACTTTCACATCCACAAAACAATTTATCATAGAATCATAGAATCACAAGGTTGGAAACGACCTGTAAGATCATCTAGTCCAACCATCCTCCCATTACCATTGCTATCACAAACTAAACCAGATCTCGTAGCTCCTCATCCAGACGCCTCTTGAACACTGCCAGGGACGGCGATTTGCTTAGAGTGATACAGAATAGACTCTCTGCATCACCTTGTTACAATAGTCAGATGCATTATCATAGGCAATATTTTAGTCTGATAAAATCTTTTACAAAATCAAGGGGGAGTTTTATTCCTCTTTCCAACATCTGTGTGCTAAGGAATTATATAACACTGAAGTCAAAATTATAGGCTCTAATGACTTTATTTTTTTTCTTAAATAGAGGACGTGTTGACCTACAAACACCACTCAGCAAAGCATAGAACTCCAAGTAACCTATCCCAAAGAGACCAGGTCCTCATCACAACAGATGAAAAGAATTTTACTTGACTTAATCATGCACTATAATAAGTAAATTTAAAAAAAAAAAATGCAATACAGATGTAAAAACTTGCTTGCTACAGCAAATTAGAGATATGAAAATGGTTAATTAAACACCTGCAGACCAATACCTGTAAAACATGAAAGTTGGATGCATAAAACCGAAAGTAAAGCTTATTTCAAAGAAAAATCAGTAGGAATACCAACTAGTTAACCAAACGTATTTCCTAATAGGCTCTAGTTCGGCTACAGTGCTTATAAAAGGATTTTGAAATTTGCTGCTGGAAATCTCTGCATAAACACACGTTTAAGTATAGGGAAACACTAATAGCTTAATTTATACTGAGTGATTGCATATCTACCTATCTTATCAAGATCCAAAATAGGGGGGAAATTTAGACACTCAAGTTCTTTTCCCCTGCAAAAAATCTCCAAGTGATTTCATTTTTTCCATATCCAGTATTTTCTGCCCTTGTATTTTTTGGCTTAACACAAGTACAGGTAGGTTTGTCTAAGCTGCCTGCAGTATCCACACCACCTAAACTACCGGTCTTTCCTTATTCTGATACGTAATACTTATCATAAACCATGTGTGATAGCATATAATGGTAAATAACATACCTAGGCTTATAGGAATGTAAGGATTATCTGACAGGTGCACACGGCTAAAATTTTACTTCCCCACTGCAGGATAGAAACATTTGATGGAAAACTCAGCAATACTTTGAGGTTGGAACTGCCAATCTTCTCCATAGTTCTACCCACTCTAGCATATTTCCTGTGATGACTATTTTAGACATTTAATGAAGTCATTACAGCTAAAGTACTTATTAGATTAAAACTAAGTTCTTTCACTTTACAATCTAGTACTTGGACTTTCAAAACTCCTCTTCCTGCCTAACATTACTGAAGGAGAAAGACATGAGGATTTCAGATCTCCTCTGTTCCCAACAGCAATGAAACCTCAGCGATGAGAAGGCGCAGAGGACTTTACTTCTGTGTAGCGGTACTCAGTTATAATTGATAACAGATGTGCAAATGTTTCAAAATGTCATCTTCCTCCCCATCTTTCCTCCCAAATCTGGCAAAACCAACAAAAGAAGAAAAAAAAAACATAAAACCAAAAGCCATACTTTACTGAAAGCAGAATTCCTATGTTCTACTTCCCTTTAAGCAAACCATGCCAATCAATAGTGATGCTGGGACAGGACAAAAATCCCCCAGTGTGTCTCTGGCCCTTGGCCCAAGTCGTTGTCAATAAACACAATATTTGATCAATGCGATGTGCAGCATCTTCAAAACAAAGCCACGGTTACTGAAATAGGGGCTAGTCTACAAAATTTACATTAATGACAACAGGAATGGGAAAGGAGATAAAATATCAGGTCACCTCTCATATTCATCCGCTGGCAGACAAAGACACCTCACAAAATTGATGATGTTCTTCTTACCCTTTGCATGCCCGTTTGTTTTTTTTTTTAATGGAAACTGCATTTCCAAGAATCCCCATGAGTCCCTTGCCTGAGAAGGCAGATGGTGGATCGTGGTGAAGTAAAACAAATTAAACACTAGCCTCCCTGAAGTCAATAATAAAATTCCTAACAGTTCAGTTGGAACAGAACTTAGCTGTAGCTTAATCATTTTAAATAGCATCCAAAAAGCCTATACATAAGGGATTCTACAGTAGTTCACTTCACAAACCCATTAACTGTCTGTTTGATCTCATTAATGCTCAACTTTAGTTAATTCTGGCACAGCGTTTTTTGTATCACATGTGTTTATGCACATAACAAAAAGAATAATCAGTATGTAGATGAACCACAAGTGCTTTAACTTGTGAGACCTAAAAACTGCAAGTTTTTAACAGACTAGCTTAAATGGTTATAGCTGATCAAAAGCAGCATAGGAAGAAGCCATTCAAGCATGCTTAACATGTACTGCAAGTGCCTCCTAACGCCTCAATACTAAAAATTAAACAATAACAACAACAAAAGCAAGACACACTCTCCCTTTAGGCTCCTGCTCATTCTGTCGGCCTTATGAACCTCACATTGTTTCTGACCCACAGTTGCCAGATGGCACAAAACACAACCTTACCCTGACCTAGTCCCTTCATATAACAATTGAAGTACCTTTCTGAAAGGGCAGATACAAAGAAAAACTTGCTACCCAGCTCTTGTGCTCTCCATAAAGGCAGCAGGCACCTACTCACCTGGATGTGCTCAGTTTGAGTATATCTGCCAGATCAAGGGTTTCCTAGAGAAACATTCTGATGTGAGACCAATGTTTGCTGAAGGGGAATATGGCTAGAACGTGATAGGAGCCTTACAGAGTATTGCAGGTTTGAGGTAGACTTCTAAAAACGTGGTTAATTTTTCACCTTCAACAGTTTTTAAAAAAATTCATTTTTTATGGATTATTTTCTGTCTTTCAGCTCCCAGTTTCTGCCTAATTTTCACTTTAGAACACAAAGAGAAGTAAAAGTTACAGTGAGGTAAGGTGAGAGGACAGAGCTAGCAAAAGCAATTGAAAGTACTCAAAATAATTTAAAAAAACATCACGATGCTGATAATGACAACATAAGCATAAGCATATTGCCTGGTCTATTCTAGCTCTAGAATAATTGCACAGTGAAGAATTTCCTGGACACAGAGAGCAGCCACAAAATCAAGATTGAAAGATAAAATCAAGACTGAAAGACTGATGGACTTTTAATTTGCTAAACTTTATTAAGGTCAGAAATTACTCCTATGCCTGGGGAATATTATAACAATGTTCCAGTAATTTCTTCTAAAGAACTAAGATCAGGTCTTTGCTAAATAGTGTTTCCTCTGCTTTTATGAGTACTACAGAGATGAGAAATAAACCACTCAAGACTATTACTTCGACCAGACAATTTCCATTCTATTGACCCTATTTTTATTAAGCTGTCTTCTGACTTGATTTTTGTGATGAATACTTGCATGATCAATACTTGCTTATGTCACAAACGCACTTCTAAAAGAACTATTTCATATATTAAGTTAGCACCTGGAAATCTATTTTGGATAAGAAAATGTAGTTTAGATAACAACAGAGCAGTTACAGTTATTTAGAGCACACAGGTAAAAAATTTTAAATCATTCTTATTTTTTGGTCTGTATATCCCTCTCTTACCATCCAGTTTCTAATACTAGTAGGGTGAACAGATTCATCATTTCACTTGCTGTATACAACCAGAAAAAATACGGTTTTTAAGACAAGTCTGCTTATAACAGCAGATTTTTTTTACACCTTATCTAAATACACAGTAAAATAAATGTTAATCTTCAAAATGCATGACTGGAAAATAATTTGGGAAACCATGGGAGAAGAAACTGAAAGACACCATGATATTCAAAGAGATTCCCTGAGTAGTATGTCTCCTCAAAAGTTTGTTTTCATAAATGGGAACAACTACAGAAGGATAAATTCTAACAGACAGTATCAAAAAGAAAAGTAGCACAAGCAGGAGAGGTCTGAAATGAAAGTAACAGCTGTTCAAACAGGCAGAAGGTATGTAAGCAGTTCTTCAGAGGCCAAAGGTATGTTCCCAAAATACCATGATATATTCAGCTTTTGAAGTTTAGGACAGACTTCTTAGGTACTGATACTTGGAAATGGATTTGGCTGATTCCTGTTACTCCCTTCTGTGTAGTGTTAGTGAAAACAAGCTGCAAGCAGAGAAATACGAGATGCAGAGTCAAGATACCAGAACAGTGAACAGTTTGATGCAGTGGGGCACATTCTGCCTGAAAACTGGTTTCAAATATAAATAGCATGCTTTGAACAGAAAATAGACTCCAGACAAAAACAAAATACCGATGGTCCTAAGTGACATGAAAGTTGCTTCTCCTAGACACAACTGGCACAGACACCAAACATCTCTGATTGTAAATAAGTACATCCATAATAGTACTCCAAAATGAAACAGAATATCCACACTGCAGGGAGCACTGGACTTCATAGTGCAAAAATACTACAAAACCTCAGAATAAACAAATTAAAGCAGTGTGGAAACAATTATGAATGAATTCTGCTATCTATTAAATTCATTATCAGTGTGTGAATACTAAAAGGTATCCCAATAATTTTATGCTTTGACACAATTGAATCATTGGCTGTTTGGCAAGACTGAATGAAGATGAATCAGGATGTTAGGTCAGTTCATCGAATTAATTCCAGATATTATTTGCAGTCTTGTTGTTTTATTTGTGTTTTTAAAGCTATGACACTTTTAAAGCTATGACAATAAGAAATAAAACAACAGAAGCGAGGTTTGTGGCAAATTGAAATTAAAAATTAAAAGCTTTTGGTTTCTAGAGGTTTGTTTTGTTTTTAAATTTTAATGAACTCTCCCCCATTCCCTACATAAAGCAGCAGTTTTCAGCATCAACTGCTAATTTTTAACACTCCTTTGCATTTATGCAAACCACGTCTTCTTCTAGGCAGTACTTCTCCCCTATCTTCTTCATTATTGCTGAGCTTTTATTCAGTATTTAACAAATACATAATCATCATTTTGAGAGCTTTGGTGGAAGTCATGCATTTGTCACTTAAAATAATAACATTTCTTTCACTGCTTATGATTTAGAGATAAACTGAAGCCAACTCTCCCATCCTAGTTCCAATTGCTGGAACTGGAATACTGGAATACATGAGAATCACATTCTAAGAGTAAACCTATCTACATTAAATAAGGAGAAAGTGAAAAAATTATCCATTATTATGCTCTGGCATTTTAGTTACTGAAATAAAAAAAAAAAGCAATAGAATTCATCAGTGAGCCATATCAATATGATCTCATGTAAAAGACCAGTTCTGCTTTAAAGCATATGAAAGGTGAGAAAATGTACCGCTGTCTTCTCAACAGACATGGGGCCATTTATGAAAGCCAAATGCTTTTGATGATTTCAGGCTTCCTATATATGTGTGTATCTATATCAAATGACTAAATGATACCAAATAGCAAAAATAAAGATAAAGAAAATAAACTCAGCTGTTAAAAAAAAAAAAACACAACAATTTTAAGAATAACTGAAGACGTTATGAAGCCTTGCTGACAAAACAGTGTAGGACTGACAAGTCCCTTTCAATCCTGTCCGAAACCACACACATTGAACAAGTTAAGGAATGTTTTGTTGTTGTTGTTTCTTCCAGTTTTCACATTGGTAAATTCTCTCCTGAGATTTCAAGGCTTCATTTGCTGTCTTTGCTTGTATAGGCGTTATTGATTGGTTAATATTTTTATTGTGCTTTTTATTGTGCTACAAGGAACAAGAAGATCATGAACGAACCTACTTCACTAAAGAAAATAAAATTACCGCATATTTTCAGCCAACTGTTGCCAAGAGTTAATCAAAATGTTTTGCTTCTAGTTAGCAGATCTGCAAAAAATAACAGCATTTCTGATGAGAATCACTTTTTTACAAGGTTGACTTCAAATTCCTAAGACTATTTCACTAGTTTAAATGTGTTTTCTATTACATCAAATTGTTTTTGTCCATTGGAAGTGGAGTGTCGCGGAGTGTTAAAAGCACAGCAAAGGGTTAATGAAACACAATTACTCCTTCCAGCCCACATACAAACTTCAAGTAGTTCACAACATAAGTGCTTTGCATACCAAATATATTTTAGATTAAACTGAATGTTGCTTTTAATAAGACAAATCTTGTTACTAAGAATGTACTTTTTTGCTGTCATCATATTACCTGAAAAAATCGTAATTATTTAAATTATGGAAGTTTTTGGGGAAAAAAAAACAAACAAACAACCCACAACCTTATTTGTGAGACATACCTCTATAAATGAAAGAGACCAAGCAGTCACCAGATGACCAAGCAGAAACTACTCCAGCATAATGTTGTAGCAGCATTTTCAACTTCCAAATCAGTAGGTTTCTACACTGAATTTCAGAAATGGTAATTAATCCTCCTAAGAGGTAATGATACTCCAAGAGAGAAATTTAAAAATAAGAAATAAGCACCCAAAGAGTACAGATGGAGACAGCATGCCCCAACTTGTTGCTGGTCCCAATAGCAAACACAGCTCGCTGCCAGCCTGCCTGCAGTCAGGCTCCTGTCCCACACAGATTCAACTGCTAAGAGGAGATTTGAGAAGTACTTTAAGAAAAAGATGGCAACAGTTTTACAAATAAGCAAAATGCTTGATGGTAAAACCAAAGGGTGCAAAGACTGACATAAATGATCATTATTTCACTTAGCAAAGTGACAGAAAATTCAGTAACTCCATCCTCCCCTCCTGTTGGTCGCAATCCTTTCCATTTAAATTCAATACTAGTATGGGTCTTGCATCATAAGCCAGGGTGAGTTGGACAGAGCTTTGCCTTTAAAGCAGTTGCAGCTGCAGCCCACAGCTGCTAAAAGCAACAGAAGAGAGCCTTCATAGATTTAAAAAGAAACAGACAAACCCAAAAAAGCTGGAAATACACTCCATACCAAAAAAAGCAAGGAATCTTTCTTTATATTTTTCTCCTTCTGTTGCACAGATGGACAATTCTCATTTCTGTTGCATCTCATGAAATCAGGTATTCTCAGCTGACCACCATGCATGCAGCGTGATGGTGTTCCTGCATGCATTAGCTGTCTAAAATGCTGGCAGTGAGCCATGGGACATGGGCAGTGAGCCATGGCAGTGAGCCATTTACAACATACACTCATAAGGAAAAAAAAACACAGAAAGCAGATCTTAAAGTTTTACTACTATTTCTGAACTTGAATAAAGATGGTAGCACTGGTAGCACAGAAACAGAGTATTTCCTGGGGATTAAGGAGCAATATCTAAGGCTTTTCAGCGTATCTCCTGGTATCTTGCACTCCTATCTTCCTATTGTTTAGGAAGACCATCCCGTACTGTAGTTGTTATTAATAAATGCCAATCAACACCCTTGCCTCCGAAGATGGTGAGAGGCATAGAGAATCTATTAAGCTTTAAATGGTATGTCAAAAGAAAATGTCCATTTTTCATTGCCACGTGAAGTACGAGTTCAGTGAATTCTCATTAACTGAAACCTGGAAGGAAAAAAAAAGGTTCCATACCATCATCATGATGGATTGCTGGAGCTGGAGAACACAGGAGAGAGAGGATGCAGCAAGAAACTGATTTTTACCAATTCTCCTGACTTCAAATACAAAGTAATTGAATTCCAAATAAAAGGCAGCATTTAGAAAACAAGTGGTTGTTCTTTGATCTTTGCTACTGATTAATTATCACATCTCTGTACCTCCCAAAGAAAATAAAAGCAAACCTTTTATTGTTCGGGCTTGAGTAGAAGTTTTCACTGCCATTGATATTCCAAATAAAATCAGTTTGTTATAACTAGAAACAACAAAAAGTCAAAATTTATGAGTTAGGACACTAGTTCCAGTTCATTTCCAGATACTAGAGAAACGAGTAGCACGAGAAATTCTAAGTTTTCAATTACAGAAACCTACAAATAATTCTTTCCAAGAATTTCTACACAAGGTCTATCTATCTAATAGCATACTATGCCAACATAACTGGGGCAGGTGGAAAAAGCAGAGAAATGTATTTTTTATTATAAGACTTATTTATATGTATTTTTATTATTCCACAGATGCACTAGGTCAATACGTAATATAATGCATACAATATTAGAACCATAACACATAAGTCTGATTTTCAGCCAGCTCCATTGATAATCACTTTAACCTCGCAGCATGATTTCTCAGATACAGGTTGAGGATCAAGTTTGCTACAGCAAGAGGTTATCCAGCTGATAGGCTGTTGATTATTAACACAGGACTACAAAAATAAATAAAGAAATGAAAATCCAATACAAATCAGTCTTTGATTGCTGAGATCTCAAAATGTAAACACAAATAAAAATCTTTTGTAAGTTGTGCCAGTGCTGCTGAGCCTCTTAAGAAGAGTTGAAAGTCCTTCCAGAATTTTTAGGATACATTCCTTTGTGGGAAGGTACAATTCCTGCTACCTTCGTTAGATTCTGCTCTCATATGTTACACTGAGTATTAGAGTATGACCCAGATTTTTCTCAGAATATGCTATAAAAATCTCCCAATACATTTCTTTCCTGGGTGCTAACACAAAAATTAGCCAAGATTGAAATACGTGTATTAATTACAAACCGGGTGTTACACTGTGGAGCTCACTACAGAAACTTGACCAGAAAGAGCTGCCGTGCCTTGACGTTGCTGAATAAAGTAACGTTCATGAAGCATTTGTTCGCACTTCAGTAGTGTTATGAAAAAGTCTCTGTAGAAGTATTATTTTGTCTTATAATTTATACTTGTGCAAAACATTCTGTAAGTGTGAGTGACAATTCACAGAGACGTTAACATGTTGAACTGCAAAGGATCAATCCTGTTTGCCTGCATCACAAATTATCTAATGTAAACCTGAAAGCTAAGCTGAAACGTAGCAAAACAAACACAGTAGTTTAATATAGGTGACCATGACATATGGGGCAAAGGAGGGCTGAGAGGATGAAATTACATTGCTATAGGAAGCATATTGTTATAGTATAAAAAAAGCAGATATATTATCAACTGCACCATTCTTTTTCTGCCCCTGATTAAGAGAAGAAAATAGCATCCTTGGAAACAGTCTTAAAATATAACATGTGGGACAAATGATAATTTCAGCTGAGAGATAAAAGAGAATTTTTAAATTTTCTGATCAAAGGTCAAAGCCTGTTCCCAATTCTAGATAAAGTATTCACCATTCTTTTGCACCAGAAAATACTCTTATATTCATTAAATTTAATGAATGTAATTCAACAATTAATGGGTTTAAGCAAAAAGACAGAACCTCTCCAGCTCTGCATCCCACAGACAGTCAAGGGCACAGCCCTGGGCCTTTCCCTTGGACACTGTTCTACAGGACATCAGTGCCCACACACAGTTAAAAATCTGCTGAATGAAAGCTGACCCTCCCACCCTGCTGTTATATAGAGCTTCTAAGCACAGTATTTAAGCTAGGGAAGATGGTGCCTTTTTGGAGCTTACAAAGAAGCCCTTCCTTTGTGCACCAACAGAGCAGAAGATCACCTCTTAGCCTATTTTCTATTAAAAGAAAAAGGTACAGACAGTAAGAACTCTGTACCAAAGTCCTGAAGTGACTGAAAAATACTGGTGGGTCTTACCGATTGCATAAGCTTCTCTCTCACTGCTTGAAACTGTATTCCAGCTGTACCAAAACTCCCCTAAATCCTTACTCAGCAGTGAAATATTTTAGAAAGCATTTCTTGGCATCTTGCCCTTCAACAGAAGAAAATTTACATTTTTACAGTGTTTCAGCCTGTCAGCACTGAAATATTTTAGTGGGTTTTGCAGCTGTGTGAGGAGAATTGAGAGATGGTCAGCAGATTCTTACAGCATTCTGCTGGGAGACAAGTGCCCAAGGATGCTGAGGCAGGAGGAAGCAGCTAACCTGATCGGTCTTTAACACTCCACAGAAAATCCAAACAGCAGATTTTACCTGCAATGAGCATGCCAAAACAAGGACATTTATGATCCATTGGCTCTTTGTAGCAAGGAACATTAAAACCCTTAATTCTCAGTTGATTTGAACAAAAGCAGCAGCTTTCTGTAAGAACAAATGAAAGAGCAAAAGCATATCTAACTGCAGCTTCAATTCCCATAAACTGCACTCGGTCTACAGGCCTTAAGATCTTTATTGTCTAACAGCATGCAAGAGCAAAATCAGAGAAGCATGGTGTCCCTACTTGGAGGAGGGGACGGCAGCACATCTGACTTCAAGATGCTTCTTCTAAGGACATTACCTAAACACATATGCAAGAGGATGAGCCTGCCAGGGCAAGGAGGTAGCAGAAGTGCCAGGAGCTGTCAGCACACGAGGTCTCAGTGAGAGCTACATGCTGATGCAGCTGGCACAAGAAGACTGCAACATCACGAGCTCAGAGGAACCATTCAGTGTGTGGACACTAACTTTCAGTAGGGGGATTAAGTCCAGCAAAACAGGTAGTGAAGAAAATCCACATTCCCTCAGCTAAGAGCAGGGATGCACTCCTTCTCTTACTTTCTTTTGGTTTAAAGTTGCCCTGCAAAAAACTTCCCTTTGCCATACCAAGAAGAGTCTGCTGTTGCTCTTTCAGTACACTTTAATAAAGTCTACTAATTGTGGCCAGAAAAAATGGACTTATGCATAGGAGTAATTCTCCTAGAAGTATTTTGATTCAAGCCTAATAAAATCGAGATCGCGTAAGTATATTCACTGGATTAACTATTCAATGCAACAATATTTAATAACTGCACCAAAACATATCTGAACTAATTAGCCAATCTTTTCTCTTAGTTATATTAATACATAAAATAGTGGATTTGTTTGATTTTCTCAGCACTGTGGCCAACACAGATTTATCCCCAAGACATTCTGAATATAGACTTTCTTAGATAGGGATATGACTTGAGATAGGGAATATGAATGTGTGTAGGAAGAATCTTGTAGAAGTTCCAAGGAATGAAATTCATGCCACTTTCTAAACCACTAAGAGATGGGAGGAAGACCACAGACAGGCTGTATAGAAGATCCTAATGGAGACACAAGCATGCTGTCAGAACCTCACAAAGCCAATTCTAAAATGACAAGGAAGTGAAAGAGAAGGAAAGCAAGGTTACAGAAGTCTATCAAGGGTCAGGAAAGGAAACATAGCTGTAAAAATAAGTAAGCAAAGAGAAAACTTACTACATGGCAAATCCTATCACAGTGTCAGCCAGAAGAAAACTAGTTTTACAGAGCAGTAACACCTCAAAATATACCAAAAGATTCCACAAAGTATTAGTAATTTAGCATACCACCACTTATCACAGAAAATGTTCACATTCAAATCAGAACTTTCTGAAATCTCTTACTACTCTGCTTTGGAGTTAATGTAAGGAAAGTCAGAGTCAGAGTTATGGATGACTGTTATGTAATCTGTAATAAGCTGGGTTACAGCTATTGAGCTTCTTAGAGCAGAAACCCAATGACTGTTCACCCACCTGTGAAACAGAAATGGATCCTAACATATCACTTTTACTGAGGCTCTTAAAAGGTCAAAAAGTAACAATCAAATAGCTACTATCATATATATGAATTACTAAGAGAGATGCTTTTATTTTACTTCTATGCTCTGCTAGGACCGTGTAAGTTCATACAAAATCCCTTTAACCTGAATATTTAGCCTGAATATTGCTAATTATTATTACAGGGATGTGTTCTTCTTTAATAGTGAAATGTGCATTGTTTTTTTACTTTCTTCCACAGAACCATGATAATCTCTGAACATTTTAAAACTGTGAATAGTAACATTAATTTGTCTGAATAATTATCACAGAATCCTTAGAGTTGGAAGGGATCATTTTGTCCAACTCCCCTGCAATGGACAGGAACATCCGATAGCTAGAGTAGGCTGCTCAGAGCCCAGTCTAGCCTCACCTTGAATTTCTGCAGGGA
Organism: Lagopus muta; assembly: GCF_023343835.1. Classification (NCBI taxonomy): domain Eukaryota; kingdom Metazoa; phylum Chordata; class Aves; order Galliformes; family Phasianidae; genus Lagopus; species Lagopus muta. The sequence continues at coordinate 74,819,286 of NC_064434.1, forward strand.
CAAGGCATCCACTACCACTCTGGGCAACCGCTTCCAGCACCCTCACTATGTTAGACTTTTTCGTCATATTCAACCTAAATCTGCACTCTTTAAGTTTGAAACCATTTCCCCTTATCCTGCTAAAGAATCTATCCCCATCAGATACTGAAAGGTCGCTCTTAGGTCACCTCAAAGACTTTTCTTCTCCAGGCTGGCCAGTCCCAGCTCTCTCAGATGGTCCTCGAAGGAGAGATGTTCCATTCCCTTGGATCATTCTTGTGGCCCTCCTCTGGACACACTCCAACAGGTCCATGTCCCTCCTGTACTGAGAACTCCACATCTGGATGCAAATACATCAGGTGAAGTCTCAACGGCACAGAGGGGCAGGATCACCTCCCTCATCATGCTGGTCAAACTTCTTTTGATGCAGCCCAGGTTATGGTTGGCTTTCTGGGCTGTGAGGGCACATTTCTGGCTCATGTCCTGCTTGCCATCCACCACTACGCCCAAGTTGTTTTCAGAAGGGCTGTGTTCAATCCTTTCATCCTCCAGCTTGTTTTGGTAGTGGATGTTGCCACAATCCAGGTTCAAGACCTCACACTTGGATTTGTTGAACCTCCTGAGGTTCTCCTGGACACACTGCTCAAGCCTGCCTAGGTCCCTCTCCATGGCATCCCATTCCTCAGGCATGTCAACTGCACCCCACAGCTTGGTGTCATCAGCAAACTTGCTAAGGGTACACTCAACCTCACTGTTGATACAATTGATAAGGATATTAAAAAGTATCGGCCCCAGTGCTGTACCAGTTTCATTATATACCACTGAGGCAGAATGTGACTGATACCTTCTTTTCTTTCGGCCCACGCATCTTCCAGAAGATAACACCTGCTTTTCTTTGTATGACTTGGAATGGACAGATGTGTTAGATGATCTTAGCTGTAGAAACCAGCTCAAGAACAAAGATATTATTTTTCTGATAAATTAATGCCATTTTATGTTGTTGGTGGTAATTTAATTAGAACCTTTTAAGTAAGAGCTCTCTTTCCCAGAAGAGAAACAAAAGGATATTCTTTGATATTGTATTCTATGATCTAACAATTCCTTATGTTTAGTCAATGCCCTTCTCGCCCAACAATAACAAACAAAACTACATTGCAAAAGAATGAAGGAAAACCAAGGTAAAACTCCTAGTCAGCAACTATTTGAAATCTGCACTGCAAATTCAGCAAATATACTGTAGGTAAAAAAAGGTAATAAAAATCCACAGATGAAAAGAATGAAGTACTCAAAGCATTCATTCCCAAAGGACATTGCCAGCACTCAAATTACAAAGGCAACAGTCTACAGTAATTTCCAGGAGATCTTCGGAGCATTAAAATAGATTTGACTGTTATGTGCTGTATCTAAGTATCTATTTATATATCTACTTAAAAATAAAATATATATACTAAAGAGTAAATTAGTAAAATCCATACAGAATTGTAAGTGATGAAAATTACATATGGTTAAAATTTGGGAAAAAAAATGCAGGCAAAGAAGAAAACTAAAAAGTATAGTCAAGATGAAGAGAACAAAGGAGCCTCTTTCCATAACAGAGACAGGCTATGTACCTTGATAAATTAGTTCTTATATTTCTACTGGAAATGTATTTTGGTCTGATGTACTTAAAGTAAAATAAACAAATAACCCCAATTATCTCTTTTAGATTTTACTAGAAAGCATGAACAGTTATTCATAGTTACTTTGTCCAGAATTATATTTTTAATAGCAACATTCCAATTCTCAAACCAAAAGCCCTGAAAACATGAAAATATCCTGAAGTGTTATAAGCCACATAATGACACAGCCAGAACAACCAGTAGCTCTAACAGAATCACTTGGCTGTTCATACCAAATACTTGTATTGCTTCTCAAGCACAGCTCTGACATGCCCTGTTTTCAGTGTTCTCCTTTCCAGTCAGTCCTGAAGAACTCTTTTGACAAATGAGTGACTGGCCACAACAAAAAAAGTAGCTTGATGTTACCTTCTAGAGGTTACATCCCTGCTGTTTTCCCAGACCATTCCCATAAGATGCCATAGCAATGGACTGGCTCCAGGCTGTGAAAACCCGTCTTTGCCAAAAACTGGAAGGTGTTCAGGATATCTTTAGGGTGGCATATGATGTATGTCCATAAAACTCCCAGATGGGGCAGCTCTAGAGCCCAGTAGCCCTAGTTGCATGCATGAGATAATTCTAGCAGTCCAGCACTTCACCCTTCACTACTCAAAATGCTTCACCTTCAGATACCACAGTACCCTTTAATACACTAAACATCTACTCTCCACAATCATCCGTAATGAGCTCAAAACATGCACTGTCAAATTGATACAAATGAACCAAGAAAGTCTGATGAAATTTTAACAGTGTTTGAACAAAAATCAAAGCTCTAGGTTTGCACTTCAGCACCCAGTAGCATGAGTGCTTCAGTTTCAGTGAGCTTTGGCGAATGGGAGCTTGCTGCTGCAGAGATACGCCTGCATCTGTATGTAGAAGCTGTAGGCCTGCCCCTGAGGAACACAGGGCATTCCATGGTAGGAATAGATTGCATGGCCTATCCATGGATGATGTGCCACTGAAGGAAACGGTAGGTGGGACTAGATGATCTTACAGGTCTTTTCCATTATGATTCTATGATTCTATGACAGTTGATGCTGGGTGTGCCCTAGGGTGAGAAGCCTGAGTTGCCTTTGCCATCCCTTGTGCTGGATGTCATGCATTGCAGAGCAATGCACTGTGGGACATGCACTGATTTCCTTCAGGAACACCTCTCCAGTGCAGAGGGATATACAACCTCTTCCCTTTAGTTGCATATATATACATATATTATTCTGCTGTCTTTACAAAAATCATCCTTTGGTTTGAATTTCAGGTATCAAATATAGCTTCGCGTGAGCACAAAATAGTATACTTTAGTTCATCTACTTTTCTAGTGAAATTTGTTGCGGTTTTGGGTTAATGCATATTCACTGAGTTTTTGCATATTTGTATTTTGCTGGGTTATTAGTAACACAGTATTTTTCTCTAATACACAGCCAGTAGAAGTTAAGCTCCAGGATTTAATTCTGTAGAGACTGATTCAAGTCCAGCTGGCTTGAAGATGTAGTGCATAAATGACACCAAAGAATATTCCTTTTATTTTCCCAACTGTTTTTAAAGAAATACATTGCAAGATCAGTTAGCTATGTACCTATCAAGCTGGCAAAAGACCAGAAAATAATCTGTTTTCATGTTCATATGAATACAACATACATACTTTCTGGGAGTAGCAAGTAAATCAGCAAGAATAGTAAGAGGTCAAACCCAACAGTTCTCATGTGCTATTAAATACTCATCAAGAATCTAGTGTCAGAGGCAAGATGAATCTTCCCCCTTACATTGGAAGGCATGTAAATCACTGGTGGCTCTTAGAAAAACCATTTCAATATTTACTATGTGAAGAAACCAGATTTAAACTTAAATTATGATGCTATCAGCCTTGAAAACTAACTTCAAGCAGTACGATAATTTTCAAACACCCTTACTTGGAAAGGCAGGACACTAAATAGAGAATAAAGGACATATAGTGACTTGCATCTGGCAGAAAGGAAGGCTAGTATTTGTCCTTTATTTTTCTGTTTTCTGGTCAGATTGATGGAAAACAAATTTGTTAAGGAAAATAACCCGTAACACATAATGTGGAAAAAAAATTAGTACTAGTTGTAAGATGGATCAAGATTTCCAATACACTTTTTCATCTTGGTCAGGAGGGATTAGATATGAGTAAGGTCAGTGAGGGAAGAAAGCTCTTCTAAATTCAACAGAAGCCAAGCAGAAAGGTTCAACTGCCCAACAAACAAACACTTTATGCCTAAGGCTTTATTCATAGACAGTGATTCTGTGAACTAACTAGAGACATACAAACATACAGAGATCTCTGCCTTTGGCTCACAATTCACTCATTAATATAAGGGGAAAAAAAATGAAGGAGAAAATTTTAAAAATTACACAGTGTATCCTGAAAGCTTCAACTAGTACCATCCTACCATCCTACTGAAGCACATACAGAGTATGTGAAGACAACAGTCCTAGCAAACTTCAACCATTAAATTTACTCCATGCTTCCCAGTGGGGCATTAGCACCAAGATCCACTGCCATTTGACTTCAGCCTCAGTGCTACAGCTGACAAAGTGTGCTGCATGCCACTGAATAAGATGCTGTCAGCTCCAGCTTACCCAACAAAACAGTACCAATATCTCTAGAACGCTGATGGGGTTCCAACCAGCACCCCGACTGCTTATTCATGATTGATGCTGCCCTGGCACTATGGGCAGAGCACCCATCCATGCACAGGGTGGGGCACCAAAGACAGTGACTAGCATGTCCCACTTGAACTCTTGAGAGTATCATATCAGATCACGCTTGCTGAAAGGACATTCACAGAAGCACTGTAGGATTAGACACAGATCTCAACATATCTACTGTAAGCTGACAGGACAGTAAGTATCTTTTAAAATACTGCTCTGAGTGAGGAGTAGAGATTAAAAACAAATAGTGTCACTGGATCAGGTGCTTGCTATGGTCTGATACAAAGTTAGCCCAAGCTGAATGCACAAGTCATCCTGAAATTGAGCATGAGTTCAGACATTCTGATGGAAAATTTAGCCCCTTTTAATGCTTTTTCCACAGAGGAAAGGAAGAAATATTTATCAGGGAGCTTTATTAAATTGGATTTCTATTCTCAGCAGACAGAATAAAAACTTCTCTGTTGTGTAGCAAATCAGTCTTCAAGATCAAGAGAATGACCAATAATTCCAGATTTAATAACTTTGTTTAAAGCAGGCTTGCAGTCTGGTAAAGAAAACGACCTTGAGAATTTTATGAGTCTTGCTGGGAAGAAATCATCTGAGTTTTCTGCACGCATTAAGTTAAGAAGGAATAAAGATAAAGAAAGATTTGATTATAGAGGAGATCGCCAGCAGACCAGATAGAACAGGCTACCTGGTAAAAGAATTGTCTTTTTATCCCATTTACATCACCCAGGATCCATGAAATAATTGGAATTTGATTTCTGCAAAGGTTGCAATATTTTCTTCAAAGTAAGTTCACAAACTCTGGGTCATGAAACAAGAAACAAACGAATACTTAAATATATTAATTCCAAGAATACAAAATACATCAACCTCTGTGCTACACCATAAGCAATGCTTAGCATAACAGTAAAAATGCTGGCTTAAGGACCCTCTGGTGCACTGTCAGAACATAGAAGAAACCATTAGATTTATCAGAAAAAAAGAGTGGGAAAATGGTTTGTGAATTTGGACAAAGTGAAGCCCAAACTCATCCATACAATGTAATTAATGCTGGACCATCTTTTGGCAGTAATGCAGTAGAATAATATTTAAACAGGACATGTTCATGAGTTTTGGCACTTATCTTTTAATTTCTGAAAGCATTCATTATAGCCGAAAGTAAATGCAAAACAAATTGATTCTCTTTTGGTATTGGCAAAGGAACAGAGGAAAAAAAATTATTCCGTACAGATACCAAGGACCTGTCTATAGAGTATCTATTCCACAGAATACATTAAAAAAAAAATACGAAAGGGAAAGGGAAAGGGAAAAGGAGGGGAAGGCAAAGGGGAAGGCAAAGGGGAAGGCAAAGGGGAAGGCAAAGGGGAAGGCAAAGGGGAAGGCAAAGGGGAAGGCAAAGGGGAAGGCAAAGGGGAAGGCAAAGGGGAAGGCAAAGGGGAAGGCAAAGGGGAAGGCAAAGGGGAAGGCAAAGGGGAAGGCAAAGGGGAAGGCAAAGGGGAAGGCAAAGGGGAAGGCAAAGGGGAAGGCAAAGGGGAAGGCAAAGGGGAAGGCAAAGGGGAAGGCAAAGGGGAAGGCAAAGGGGAAGGCAAAGGGGAAGGCAAAGGGGAAGGCAAAGGGGAAGGCAAAGGGGAAGGCAAAGGGGAAGGCAAAGGGGAAGGCAAAGGGGAAGGCAAAGGGGAAGGCAAAGGGGAAGGCAAAGGGGAAGGCAAAGGGGAAGGCAAAGGGGAAGGCAAAGGGGAAGGCAAAGGGGAAGGCAAAGGGGAAGGCAAAGGGGAAGGCAAAGGGGAAGGCAAAGGGGAAGGCAAAGGGGAAGGCAAAGGGGAAGGCAAAGGGGAAGGCAAAGGGGAAGGCAAAGGGGAAGGCAAAGGGGAAGGCAAAGGGGAAGGCAAAGGGGAAGGCAAAGGGGAAGGCAAAGGGGAAGGCAAAGGGGAAGGCAAAGGGGAAGGCAAAGGGGAAGGCAAAGGGGAAGGCAAAGGGGAAGGCAAAGGGGAAGGCAAAGGGGAAGGCAAAGGGGAAGGCAAAGGGGAAGGCAAAGGGGAAGGCAAAGGGGAAGGCAAAGGGGAAGGCAAAGGAAAGGGAAAAGGAAAAGAGTTTCCTCTGATGAAAGTTTTTTTAATTACTGAATTCCCCCCTGGTCCAATTCACTGAATGCCCTTATAAGGAAGGTCACCAGCTCTCTGCACCATCCAGCCACAGAAACTTCAATGATGAAGTTGTTTTCAGGCAAAAATAAAAATAAAAATGTCTGAGAATATGAATCATTAAAAAAAAAAAAAAAAAGTGATTTTATAGCTCATTCTCTGCATCACCCCAACACAGGAAGACAACAGGCATCTTGTTGACAGAAGGCATTCTTATGCCAAGTGCTATAAGTGTTTTGTAAATAGAAATCTTCAGCTGCTCTTTAACAGGCTTGTTTTCAAAATCTGAGCATCTTGTTCTGCTGAGACATTAAATTATTATGCCTGTCATAGTTTGTTTATTAAATAGAAATCGGTCAATATAAACCTTGCTATATTCAGAACCCACGCAGCACAGAGAAAATCTCCCCCACAACCAGCCATGGGCAAAGCATTTCGAAGGTATAACTATGTAAGCATGTGGCTGCTGTATGCACACTTAAGTGCCACAAAACCCTACTGAGTGAAGTAGCAGAGAAGAATTGAAGAAAAGGTCTATAATGCAGTAGAAAATAAAATCAATTTTGGGTCCTCTCTCACAATCCAAGAGTAATAGGTACATCTGAAAGCACTACATTAAAAGCTGATTAATGCAAAAGTGCATTGTGTATAACTAGATTTAATCTCTGGATCTCAGTGCTGAGCTCTGTTGAGGTCTAAAACTTAGCACTTAAAAGGGAAGATTCAGCTCCTCTACAAGATACTGAAATTATGAAGGATACAAATCCTTATCCAAGACAATCCAAACAATTGCCAAAGTAAATGGAAACACAACCTCAGGCTCATTATTTGCTTGCTGTAGCCAGTTAGTGCCTTCCTACAAACACCAAAGAAACCACCTACACTTTCCCATTCACATTATACCTAAAGGCAAGTTCCTTCAGTGCAAATCCAAACAAGAGCTCAAGTGCCTTCATTACTACTCCGAGGAAAAGATAACCAATTAAAATAGCAAAATATTGTCATTGAAGCAGAATCTAAGCCAGAATCAACCTTGAACACACGCAAAACCAGGTGGCCAGGTTGTATGGGGCCCTTGGCAGCCTGGTCTAGTATTAAACAGGGAGGTTGGTGGCCCTGCCTGCGATGGGGGGGTGGGGGGGTTGAGAGTTGGAGATTCATGATTTTTGAGGTCCCTTCCAACCTGGGCCGTTCTGTGATTCTGTGATTTGCTACTAAGAACTTACCTCAGAAATCTAGAAAAGCTAAAATTCACAAAATAAGAAAAATCCCAAACCCCCATCAGAAAAATGAGGAGGGGAGGAAACAGAAGGAAACAAAGTATCCTCATGACAACAATCTTTCTACATCCTAAACCGTAGCTGGGAACCATACAAAGTATCCATCATTACTTCCTTTTTCACCTTGGTCCTCCTTGGCCCCAAGAGAGAGGCAAGACTAGACTCAAGGCCACGGAAAGATTTATGTTTTCTGCCACATTTGCTTCCATGGGCACTGGAAAGGCTGGCAAGACAAGGAGAATTAAGACAGTATGCAAGTTCTGTTGCACCCCTTGACTGTCTGCCAGCAGCAACAGGAAGAAGAGGTTTGCTGAACGCTTGAATTCCTGATATTCCTCAGATAACAGCACATTTTGTCAGATGTAATTTCTTCTGATTTCCACACTTTGGTTTTTAGAGATCACCAGCCAGTTTTAACAAAATCATGTAAGTCTTATGTCAGAGGCTAGCCAAGATTTATTCAAATCAAATCAGCCATAAAAAGGTACTATTTTCAAATTACAAAAATCTAATTTTATAGATGCAGTGTCTAATGGACCCAGGATAAGACAGGCCAGGCAAAGTTCCCAGACTGCTAAGCATATGCTCTTAACCAGTCTCATCTATCAGTACCTGTCTAACAATATATGGTAGACATCTCAAGAGAATTATTTGCATCCCGTTAGAAGTACAAACTGCAAAAACTCTGCTTTTCACAGTCGTTACTATTTGTAATTTTTTTTTTTAATCCTTAAATGTCAATCAGTTGACACTGCTTTTAATAGAAAGGGTCAAAAAGCCATTTGTATTTTGTTAAGTCTGATATTCTAAAATCAAATTTAGTGGAACCAAGCCAGGAATGCACAGCATTCTCTGTACTGAAAAGATGCCTCTTAACTGACTTGGTCCAACCGTAAAAATAAAAATAATTTTTTAAAGGATACAACAACTACTTTCAGTAAACCAGTTTCTCCATATGTGACTCATGATACGAGTGTTACATGGGAGACTTTATTTCATCTAAACCAATAAAGTTTTCCAGTTCGCACTCAGAACTCAGATTCTAATTTCAATTCTGAAGCCCAAAATTTTTCTGACAAATAAATTTCACAGACCTTTGCCCACCTCCACCCAACTCTAATTTTGAATAGCACTATGTGTCAGCAGAAGATAGTAATTTTTACATTGGCTCTTAGTCATTATTTTTATGGTACATGTATTTGCCCCACTACCTGCCCTTAACTACTAGGACAGAATTGTAATGTCTTCTAAGTTACCAATTTCTGTACTCCTGTAAGCAAGCTTAAAAAAAAAAATAATTCTGTATGAAAAGAAAAAAAAAAAAAAAGAAAAAGAAAAAAAGAAAAAAAGAAAAAAAGAAAAAGAAAAGGAAAGAATTTCATTCTTTTCTTAGTTAAATATGGAACATTCAAGTTCTGCTTGAATACATCGAATTGTTTGCCTGCCTCTGTAACTAACAAAACAGAAAATGGTTTGTAGCCTCCAGGCACCTGGCTTCACATTGTGAGAGACACAAACCGTCTGTAAGCAAAATGCTTTTTAGAGTTCTTGATTAAAGACTCAGCTTTTTAGCAAGAAGTTCAAAGGTTACAAATCATAATCAATAGTCCAAGCATAGCAATTTTTAAAGAAACAAAAATATTTCCTATGTACCCTCTTAAATAGATGGCAACAAATCCTTCAGCAATTAGCAAAGACATGTAATAAAGTCTGCTTTTCCACTTCCCTGCCAAATTTTTGTTACAAAGTTCCCAAGAAAAATAAATACGGTGGTAAAGAGGAAGGTTTTTTTTTTTGTTTTTTTTTTTTTTTGGACAACAAATCCAGTAAGCATTCATTATGTACAAGGAGTTTAGGAATTAACAAATGAGGAACCTCATGCTGAACTACAGTAATCTCATCAGAAAGGTTTTATTCATATTCATGAACAACAATACAATCATAGTAACAAAAAGATGATATAGAGGCTTACTGGAAAATACTACTTAAAGTATAACGATTTCTCTCTCAACCTAGGAAAAAAAACGGCTTTCTAGAAATGGCTTCATTTTACTTCATTCAGTTTTCTATCTCTGCCTTTTTTATTTCTAATTATAGAACTATTCTAGACCACAGCTCTATTTTAAATATATTTTCCTGTAGAATCCAAACACCAAAATGGAGTTGATTTTCAGTAGAAGAAAGAGTTTAACAAACCATCATCCAAGTTCTTGTCAATTCAACGGCACATTTCCCATCAAGTTTATTCACAAATAAAAATAAATCTAGACTCACAGGCATAAAACTTGTATTTGATAACAGTTTCATCTTAAAAAATGACATTCTATTGCCAAATGTCTCAGCAATCCTGCAAATGTAAGCGCCTGTTCCTGAATTTCAGTCAAAGTACTCACACAGCAGAAATATAAGAATTCAATAATTCTTGTCTTACTTATTAAAAGTGCTTACTAAATAGTACTAAAGTACTAAATATATGCCTCACAGCAACTGATCTCACAGCACTTCAGTTAAGTCTGCAATATATTTAACACATAAAGGAGCCTGATTTCCATCGCGCAAAGGAGGATTCAATGTTAGTAGGTAGCAGATACCAGCACTTTGATATTGCAATAGCTGTTATTAGAGATGGTTTATACAGTGTTATGGTTCAAGTATTAGTAGCTAGATCACGCACTTGAATCTCTCTTTGAAAGGCATCTTAAAATAGAGCTGCGATCACTTTTATCGCTGTAAATGCAGAACAGTTTCACCAACTCTAATGGTTAACATCAGTGTGAAGTTTTACTCCCAGATTCTACTTTCACAGTCCAAAGAGACAAGAATTACATATGCCAACCAACAAAGAACTGAGCAAAGATGAGCATTTTTGGAAAGGGAGATTGCTGTGTCCCATAAAAAGCATTTCTTCCCTTAGTCATGGAATAAACAATTCCCCGGTTTACCATGACACTGCTCCCACTCTTTTTTCCATTTGAAAAGTACAAAGAGAAGATCAAGGTCTTTCATGGCTAAGCCTAGGGACAAAATTGGGAACTACTACATTATGAAACTACAAGGAAAGCATAGTCTATAATTGAAGTCATGTGCAGTGCACTGAAGCAACTGAGCAGAAAAGACTTTCCCCTCATCTGACCTAGTTCTGTCAAAGATTCCCACATAGAGGAGTGGGTGTAGAGGTGACACATACAGTTGTCTTCAAAAATTTTGGAAGGCAATAACTCACAGTAGAGAACATCTCATGCCCTGACAAGGAAAAGCTAACTGAACTCCAGAAAATTCAGACAAGTATTAGAAGGCCATCCAGAACTGTGAGTGTACAAAGTGAACAGGCCAAGTCATTTTACAAGGGGAAAAAAAAAAAACAACAGCAACCAACAACAGAGCCAGTGCTAGAAAAATGAAAGCATGGTGTGGACAGGTTTCTGTTCGCAAAGAGGTCAAACACCAAATGTACAACTTGCAGAAATGATGAGAAAAGGCTCCAACAAACAATAAAATTTCATTAGATTATTCTAATAAATACAAACAACCTCCAGCTTCCCACAGGCCCAGCCATTGGTAGCTGAGTAGATTCTGCACATGTCTTATGAGAACAAATTTTCCCTAAAATCCAACCTGAACCTCCCCTAGCACAGCTTGAGGCCGTTACCTTTCATCACTGTTACATATCACAGAATCACCCGGGTTGGAAGGGACCCCAAGGATCATGTAGTTCCAACCCCCCTGCCTAGCAGGGCCACCAAACATACACATTCAGATCAGGTTGCCCAGGACCCCATCCAACCTGGCCTTGAACACGTCCAAGGACGGGGCATCCACAACCTCCCTGGGCAGCCCGTTCCAGGGCCTAACCACTCTCCTAGTAAAGAACTTCCCCCTAACATCCAACCGAAATCTTCCCTCCTTCAACTTGGATCCATTTCCCCTAGTCTTGCTGTTGTCAGCCCTTTTGAAGAGTTTACTCCCCTCCTGGGTGTAGGTTCCCTTCAGGTATTGATAGGCTGCAATGAGGTCACCCCGCAGATACATGAGAGAACAGGCCAACCCCCATCTTGCTACAACCTCATTTCACAGAGTTGTAGAGACTGATAAGATTATAAGATCTCCCTTGAGCCTCAATACAGACAATACTCTAGTCTTTCTGTCTGTATCCCTATTTTTCTCACAGTTTCTGGGTAAGACACCACATACATTAGGGGTGTGCAAGAGCAGTAATAGGTTATATAAAAGGAGCAGTCTCAGGTCAAAAGCAATCAGTGACCTTCCCTGAAAGAAAAAAAAGTCTTGATGAAAGAAAGATGCAGTAAAATTGAGAGCAGTGTGAGCTACCTCAGGCCTCATTTATTGAAATGCAATACATTTTGACTCAGGAACACAAAATAACTGAACAGGAAGACCTTGCTCAAAACATACCACAAAACACAACTTCAAGAAGTGTGCTGTATTTTGCCAAACAAGCTTCTAAAATAAGAAATTTAAAGCAAGAAAGCATTTCACTGGATGTTATCTACTTCTCTTACCAACTACACCACCGAACTATGGCATACCATCAAATAGTTCATATCTGTTCTTATCCACCCCAAAAGAGAAGTTTTGTTTGTTACCTCTTACCGACAGTTATTTTGACAGTTCTTCTCCGAGAGTCCATCCTCATCTTCTCCCATAATATCCACTGCCGAAAATATCAGTGCAACGAGAATTGCAAAGCAGCATACCAGTGCAAAGATCACAATGCATCTTTGCTGGGACTGAAAGAGATTAAGATTAAAAAAGTTTTAACAGATTGAGCACATTCCAGTCAATGACTTGAGACTCTAAAGCTTTTGAATAAAAATGTAGAAACCTTTGAAGACCTTACTGCCATAGCTGTAAATATGAAACACACCTCAGGATGAAAGTATCCTCAAAGCCATCCTTGAGATTATCACCTTGAGATGTAGTATATATCACTCAGGCATCATTAAATAATTCATGTCATAACTAATATTCATAATTTAAACTTGTCTTCTGTTGGCACCACAAGAAAAGCATTTTTAAAAAAAGCATTATGCATTACAATAATGATTCTCACATTAACTATATACTTTCTGATTGCACATCACAACATAATACACACTTCAGGATGGCAATCAAAATCTTGAGAGTTTTGTTGTGTTTGGCTGAAATAAAACATGTCATTGCAAGAATGAAGAGCAAAGTCCTCTTTTATTGCTACAGAAAGCAACTGACATTGTAAAAACTGTTGCAGCAACTGAGACACTTTGGCCAGTCCTTGCCCTGCAGCACTCAGGATACAAAGAAAGAAAATTCACAAACACTAGGAGAGGAGTTAACAAAACAATTGGAGATTGCTGGCAAAACACAGCATAGCCTTACTCTACAATATGAAATCTTGCAGCACTAAATGGATACGAGTACAGCGCTAGATAAACGTGAAACCTAAAGAATTTCCTGACATGAAATTTACACAGTTGCATGAATAGAAAGATTACTTTATTCTGAAACCTATTGTTCAAATATACAGTGTATTTTTCTACTAAAGAAAATTTGCACAATCTCAAATATATTTAAATAATAATTTAAAAAACTCTAACATTTTATCATAGTTATTTTCTTAATTTCTATCAACCCTGTACATGAACTTTTATTCAAAAAAGGTTTATAAAGAAATAGGAAACAGAGAAAGTGCAACCTCATATTTCTTCCCGAAAAACAATTTCACAATATTTCCATGTTTTTTTTGCTTTTTTTTTTTTTTTTTTTTTGCATTTAAGAGGTAATAAATTTCAGGGTACCACATGCACATAAAGAGAAGGGTCCACCATTTTTTTCCTTTTTTTTTTCCTTTCTTTTTTTTTTTTTTTTTTAAAGTGATTTTTCCAAAACTTCCACTTGAGTGTGCATCCCAGGAGAACCACACTCACACTTGTCAGAACAAATCAGATGTTTGTACAGAAGAAATGAAACACTCGTCAGTAACACAGTAAAACAACTCAGTGAGACAGAAAGAAATTTTCTGAAATTCTGTGAGAAATGTATTCCTTTACCTAACACTGAATAAATGTAGGTTATACGTGTGTTTTAAATATAATGCATGTTAAACATTTTTATAGCTTCCAAGTACATATTTAAATCTGTGCCAATATATTATCTAAAATCTTATAAGAATGTAGCATAAGAAAACCCTCTTCAAACATTCACAACACCTACTCCTGAAATAAATGCAATATGTACTTACTTTTCTGCTAGGTATAATCGTGGTAACGTATAAACAAGAATTAGAAGCAAGTGCATTTGGGTACCCAAAAATGAAGCTATAGTCATGTGCACAGTAGGATTTAATAGAGAAACGTTAAAATACTGCCTTGTCATAGTGGTGAGAAAAACTAAGAAGTGCCAAAGAGGCATTTGGACCTGGGACACTGCTTTATGCCCTTTCCTCATCAGGACATCTAATCTCTTGCTACGATGACCTTTGTCTCATGCAGTTTGTTACAATTCCCCAAGTGTATTTGCAGAAACTGCTGCAGCTTCTTCCAAGCGCTGAGTTTATCACCATGGCAGCAAGACAGCAGAGCTACTCCCATGGCAGTAAGCCAAGCAGAGCCAGGGCTTACTCTCTAGCCCTGAGGGCAGGGGAAGCCAGCCAGGACAGCTCGTGGCCCTAATGCTCCTTTCACTCTAATCACAGGATAACTGCAGTTGTTCTGCTCACTGGGAACAGTCCTGAGCCCATATTTCGGACAAAGATTGACAAAATTGTCACAACTGGCATCCTAGCTACTATCCTAGCTACAACACTGCTCCACCAATTGACTCCCACCTTCTTGCTGGGTGTCTTCACAAGCAATCAAATAACCACAGAGCATCCCAGGGACTGGAACAGATAGGAACACATCAGCCTTCAAAGTTGGGCCAGCCAGACTAAGGCAGCAAGAGATGTTGCGTTAAAAGGAGTCACCAAACGTCCCTGAAAGTCTTGCTTAAAGGCCAAAAGGTATGTAAAAACTACAGAATATTTAACATGATATCATAAGAAGAGGAAAACAAAAAAAAAAGCAGGTGAGCCTGACAAATAATGTTCCTTCAACACCAGGAAATTTTACGGTAGCAATTTCCAGGTGGTGATATCCCAAGAATAAAGAAAGTGGAAGGCCAAAATAATCCTCCTGATCTACCTTAAATCCCATTTCACATCAATTCAGGGAACATACTCAAGGCTTCTAGACTTCAGTGTTGTAGCTTGAATTTGTAAAAAGCTTAAATCCCTATTATTTCAGTTCTGAGTGCGTGCATTTTACCAACTTCGCAGTTTGACTGCTTCTCAGTACGAACAGCATCAATTTAACATGATGAATAAGACCAAGCTAAAAAACTAGAATAAAAAATTAGGCATTTCTGTTTGAATATAATAACAGATTAGTTGTTTCAATGTTTTATTACTTTTTTATTGTTTTTTTTTTTAAAGTCCCAGCACAACAGCATATTGACTTGTAGCACACAGGACCTATAAAATTCACCCACACTATAAAGAACTTTATCAAACTCCAAGAACTCTGCTTTTTTCCTTTGAATGAAGGATAACACAAAATACACAATTTTTTGAAAAACTAAAAATCCCAAGTTACAACTCTCCTAATCCCAAACATTCAATCACAGATCTGAAAGGCTGGGTAAAGATCATTAAAAAAAACAACATTATACAGATAGTAAAGGGGATTTTGAATGCTTTTACAGTTGAAATTACTGTTGCTGAGTGGTGATTTTTGACAACATTTAAACATGTATATTAGATTAGGAATGAATATTTAAATACTGCTTATCTTCAAATTGATGCTAATATTATTAAAGAAGAATGAAAAATAGCTGTTGGCACCAAACGTGTCTCCTGAGCTTTTCTTTTGACAGTGATAGTAAATCTTAATTTCCATCACTAGCGTCAAAACTGCAGGCAATTTTATAATAGGCTTTTTCTAATTAAAGCTGATCAGAACAGTCCATGCCCCTATTCTATTCTACTATCCACACGTGCATGCATGTGGGAGTAACAGCAGGCTTATTGAAAGAAATTAATTCAAAATAGAAAAGCTCACACATAGAGACATTAGAAGGAATCTGTTAGATTTGCTGTTTGGGCTCAAGTCCACATGCTTGGGAAAACTGCTTGATGTGACATAGCTTTGCCTTGGCTTGGCAACTAGGATCTGAGCTTGTCAGCTTTCTCTTTCTGCTTCAATCAGAAAATGCCTAAAACCCCTTTGTCTTTCATACTTCAACACTTAGTTAAGGAATACAGATTAGAGAGAGAACTCTAAAGCTTATATAGTCCATCTCTTCATAAACATGATTAATTTATACAAGCAGTACTTTAAGAGATATTTATCTACCCTGTCCTTAAGAATTTCCAGAAAGAAACTCCCGCAGAAATAAGGACCATCAAAAATGCTGTTATTTTCCACTTTCATGAGCAAAATGTGTTTATTTCACTTGCCTCATTCAAGTTAATACCAATGTTTAAAAGAAATCCATCAAAACACTGCATTCACTAAAAGAAAGCATGGTACTTTCATGCTGTTATGCTCCTAGGTAGAGAACGAGAAAAAGAACAAAACCTGCACAAAACGAGTATGCAGTGCAGCACCATTCAGAGAAGATTTTCATTTGAGAAGAACGTTATCTGTTTATTTATCATTATATCATTTCTTATCATTAAGAAAAATGACTAATGACAATGCCTGTGGCAGTTAAGGTTGCACCAGAGCTGGGGCTATCCAAGCAGAATTTCAAATGAGAGCTAGAAGAAAAAGCCATCCACTTTCACTGCATACCCATTGTGCAAAGCCTGGTAAGAATTCTTCAATGGCCCATAAAGCTTTCACTTTCTTCAGAAACAATAGGTATTTCTAACACGGTAAATGTAAGGAGGAATTTACTTTTCCCTCAGCACAGTACAAAAAAAAAAACCAACAAAACAACACCTCATCTCCCCAAACAAGAGCCACAAAATCACCACGTTGCATCTACTGAGAGAATTGAGTATGTAACAACCAAGCATGTCATGGCTTTGAAATAATGCTTTATTTTTATATCTATTTGGAGAACAAAGGAGGCAGGATTTACACAGCATACTAATACAGAGGTCATTTTTGCTTGTAAGAACCACAGAGGCTCTGAGAGAGGTTTTCAGTAGCCTGCTCCTTCCTGTAGTGTGTCTGAAGATCAGTATGAGAAGCACTCCTCTTCAGCACGAGTAGCCTGTCCAACAGCTCATAAAATTTTGCACAATCGGGATTGTATGGCATGCTATGCTACATGCTTAAGTACTGTGTTCAGTTTTGGGCCCCTCACTACAAGAAAGACGTTGAGGCCCTGGAGCGTGTCCAGAGACAGGCAACAAAACTGGTGAGAGGCCTGGAGCACAAGTCTTAAGAGGAGCAGCTGAGGGAGCTGGGATTGTTCAGTCTGGAGAAGAGGAGGCTCAGAGGAGGCTCACTGCACTCTATAACTTCCTGACAGGAGGTTGTGATGAGGAGGGGTTTGGCCTCTTCTCCCAGGCAACAAACAGGACCCTAGGAAATGGCCACAAGTTGCACCACAGGAGGTTTAGATTAGCCATATGGAAAGAACTTTTTCTCTCAGAGAGTGGTCAGGCACTGGAATGGCTGCCCAGGGAGGTCGAGTTGCTGTCCAGGCGTTTGGATGAGGAGCTACAAGACATGGTTTAGTGGCTTGTGGTCATGGAGTCGCCGTTCCTGGTCAAGAGGTGTCTGGATGAGGAGCTGCGAGATGTGGTTTAGTAGCTTGTGGTAGCAATGGTAATGGGAGGACGGTTTGACTAGATGATCTTGTAGGTCCTTTCCAACCTTTGATTCTACGATTTGCCAAAGGTAGTATGCAAATGGACTTCAGGGATTAGAAATCTTAGAATCCTAAATTCTTGGCTCTTAAGATCATTATATGCATCTATTAAAATGTTATATAAAAACTGTTTCACATTAATCTGGAATTCACATGCAGCAGAAATATCAGTCTTCAATCTTATAACTAGTATGAATATCTTTCACACTTAAATCTCTATTGAACATAACTAGGAAGGCACTGATACAAGAGTAGTAGGATATGTCATGTATTTTCAAATTGGTTGGGCCCAGGGAGCTTCATCCTTGTATATTTATGATGAAAGAAGATTTTGTTGATTTTTTTGAGATAAAATGAGATTAAGATATTTGTATCTGGATGAGGTAAAGAGAGAACTTTAAGCATCTTTGCAAAATCGTGAACATGAGTGAAGTGTCAGAAGACTGCAAAAATGGTTTTAAATTAAAGACAAAAATGTGGACAGATAATGGGGGTTTAGAAATAAACTAGTTATTCCAGTTTCCATCTCTAGAGAATACTTGAACAAGTAATGAAGGCATTACATGTAAACATCTGGGAAAAAAGGAATTGGACTGAATAACAGTTTCGTCATGAAAAAGTCACATCAATCAATTTACATTTCCAACTTTCCTAATCCTAAGCCTTGGAGAAGCGAAGAATAACATACTTTGCCCTTTAGTAAAACTTTCTTGCAAACCTGAGGAACTGTGTTGAGATTATTACAGGAGACATGTAAAGCTGGATGGAATTTCATGCTTACTGAAAAAAGATAGGAGGACCCTTTAGATGGATTTAACATGAATGTGCTGCCTGTGTTTTTGTTCACATCTTTATCAACGATCTAAACTGTGAAATAGAAAGGATATGTGCTCATTAAAGCTTTCAATAAAAAAAAAAAAATCAGGGCAAGGTGAAAGCATGCTGGAAGGCTAGATTGAAATTTCAAAATATTCTTGATAATTTAAAAAATACATTGAAAAATGTTAAAAATCAATTAAGGAAGAAAAAAGAGCAACAAGTAGGTACACGCAAACCATTGTGCAAATATAGGAAATTGGAAAACATTAGAAAAAAAGAGACAATCAAAACGATTATAGGCTGGAACAGATGCTCTGGGAAGAGAAAGCCAAAACAGGGTAGGACTCTGTACTTTGGCAAGCAGAAAATTCATCAGAACATTGGGTACAGTGAAGCCAAAGTTGTTATTCACCAAATATCACAACACCAGAAATGGGGAACGCTATAACGAGGAAGAGTTAAGTTTCAGACAGATCAAATGGAATTGAGCATCTGGAATTTATTACCACAGTCTGTGAAAGCAAATAAGAGCAGCAAGTTTAGAGAGGAATTACACAATTCTTTCAACATGTCCTGAGAAGCTGCTAGACAAAACAGGCAAGGATGCACCCTCTAATACAGAAGCTGGGTGACCATGCTATTGTCATTGTTAAACACATTGTAAAGGACTAGATATGCAAGTGGCCAGAGCATTAGCATATATATTCTTTGCTCTTGTATTACTTAATTATTCCATGGAAGGACCCACTAGTAATAGCGAAGTGCAACATGAAAACAAATCAATCATGCCACACTTCAGTATTGGCTTGCATTTCTATGTCCTTCTGTAATGTTTGTACTGCATACAAGATAAAAATAATCCCTATCTCTACTTCAAGTATGCATATTTTGTTCACCTTTTAATACTGCATGGAGAGAGGTAAGAGAAATATCATCAGTAACCTTTTATTCATATAGTCACTAATGAAAGTTAGTTCTCCAAAAAACATTCTTTAATTTCAGTGTTTTCCAAGCAAATGCCGTATATGAAGTCACACTGTCTGCCCAGTATCTTTTCAATCTGTATTTGAAAGAAAGATCTATAGAAATGTAATTATCTCAGATGTTTTATGAAATCCAGTACCCAAAATAGTGCCTCTACTAAGGGAAGGATGGCTGAAAGTTTCACCTTTCAGTGCATGCATGCCTTAGCACCATGCAGCCAGGGATGAGAAGAATCATCCTGCAGGGTGCAGGACTCTGAGCGCGCACCCCCAGCAAAGTAGCTGTGGTGGTTCCACTGCTTACTGAACAAATGTTTGATCGAGTAGGTCAGACGTACAGCACAACGACAGACACATTACTATAAAAAGAAAAACTAGAAATTACCTTGGAAGAATTCCAGGGCTTTAAATACGGCTTTTCTGAACCTCTTCTATACAAAGCTCTATATAAAGGAAGCTATTTAACCTATTTAGAATAGGAGCTCTAAGTTAAAAGTGTTTCCAGCACATGACTAGCTAACCTCTAATGCATTATGTTGACCAGAACTGGCACAATAGAGGGAACAGTCAAGTGTTCACGTGTCATTTTCCTGAAACAGGGTCCTAACATCTATCCAGGATACACTGACTTAATCTTCATAACAGTGCAAGACAGTACTGTAGTTCAGGAAAAACGGAGAAAGGTCATCATATACCCTAAGTACAGCCTACCCAAACTCAGTATCTCCTGGAAGGAAAAATAAAGTGTATTCAACAATCAGCCTGGCTTGAACAACCAACTTAGAATATATTAATACTCATTAGTAAAAAAAAAAGAAAAAAAAAAAAAAGAAAAAAAAAGAAAACCAACACCACCGTACATACTATTTCTATATCATAATAAAGATTAACACATCTCTAAACCTGAAGCCTGTACATAACTAAACTTACCATAATATCATCAACCTCATTACTACCTCAGGAATATTGCAAATAAAAATTGCTGCTTTAGAGAAAGCTATAGTCAATTTCTTTCTTGATGATCACTTCTTCACATGGTGAAAGATGAAGTACCTTCAGAAAAGAAAGACCAAATTAAAACAAAAACAAAAAAACCCCAGAAACACAGCATAAAACCCTAAAAGCAAAAACTGACAGCAACAGAACTTAATTAAATTTTTGGGATGACCAAAGAAAAAAAGGTCATGAAGTACATTGAAGGGAATTGAAGAGAGAAAAACACAAGTTGGAAAAAAATATTCACTGTACTCCTACAACTTCTAGTCCAAAGATGTTACCATCTAAACAGGTTGCCCTTAAATGTACCTAAATAGCACAACAAGGTTGATGCTAAAATTTAGAACCCTTTTGGCTGATAAAATTTGGTCCTTTAGGAGCCTTTCCTGAAGAGCTAAAGATGTCCAACAGTTGCTGCAGCCCTCCCTCATTTGGGGCAGAATCATGCTGGCAGAGCAACATATATTAGATTGATTCAGGGGGACGTGTCATGAAGACATTAAATTAGACAAAAAGAAGAAAAAAATCACTTTCATTCTGGTGAAATAAAATATAACTAATAAAACTTTTCCCTAAATTATATATTTACAGAAGTTCAAAAAATGAGATTATCTCACAGGGGAAGCATTTATTTTTAGCTCATTCTGAATTTCTAGTGATGCTTTGAGTAGATTTGCCACTCAGCCAAGCAAGTTAATTCCACTGTCACAGTGAACACAACCAGTGTGACATTCATAATAAGAATTATGTCCTACTTTAAGGAGAGATAAAGGAAAATAAAAAGAGGCTTACAATCCAGAGCTAATCAGAGGGATAAAGGTAAACTAGTTAATCACAGAGATTTTGTGTATCTGATCCATGCTTTCTTTGTTATGACAAACTTGAGAGGTAATTTAGCTACCAAGGCTTTAACTTATAAAATTCTGTACTCCAATTAAATTATAGTATTTATAACTTTTGTATCTTAAACAATTCTACTTGATGGATAATTTCTTTACTGGATGGAAAATACGTAACAATGGGTAACGACTGGACTATTGTTTTGAATTTGGCTTCTAGGAACTCAAAACTTGGCTCCTACTATTATTTTTGGAAGACCGAAACAGGTATTTGATCCAGAACACTCCTTGCCTGCTCACTTCTCTGAAAAAATTCTGTGTGTCAAGATCCTTGAATTTCTGTAAAAAAGGAATAGTAGACAAAAATCTACCTCCTTAGCATTCTGTCTCATTCACCCGTCACCTGCCAGTGATTCCATATGACTCGTTTTACAGTCAAAGGGGACAGAAGAGTGGGGTGTCACCAGGTGCATCACCCCTTACTCTACATGCAAAGCTCTGACTTCAAGAAAGCCAGACTGGAAGTCTCAGCTTCCATCTCACAAGAGCACCTTGGATCTCCTAGAAGGTTTTCATACCTTCCATGTAAAAGGAGCATTTGAGTTCTAATGGTTTTATCTCGTGATTTTTGTTTCATTTGTGTCTGCCTGTTTTAAATGAAAGCACTCCCTAGCAAAGCAGGTAGGTAAGATTTAGATAAAGAAAAAAATTTTCTCCAAGTGTTCACTATCTGCAATGTCTTTTGCTAGCCATTATTAATAATTGATAATTGATTAGAAAGGCTCTCCCTGAATCACAACAAAAGAAACAAGCTGAATATATACAATGGGTATAAATGTTTGAGCACATTAACATACATAAAAGGGAAAGTGAACCAAGAAAAAATGTCAAGAAACAAGTAAGTATAGATCTTCAGTCTTCTATTCCTTTCTTTTCCCTCTTTCTGTATGAGATCCATTACAGTGTTCTCCATACAACCTATTGGAGAAACAGAACTTTTCCTAACCCAATGGGGAAACACATCTTTAATGTGGAGGAAAAAAAAAAAAAAAAAGAATCAAGTAAACTGGCAAAAGTATATCGTTTCTGAATGTCCTCTAGATACCCACCCACTATACCACTATTCCTATTTACCTTGTCCTTCTTCCTGGACACAGCAAACAGCAAAACAATTCAGTATTCTCACAGTTACCTTTACCTTCTCACAATTTCCATAACTTTATACAAAGAATAATCAATCAACATCATAACTGACAGGACATACATAAAAATAATGTTAGCTCAACTTCTTATATTATCTATTTTGTCCTTCTTGTTTGCATCAAAGTCACTGAAAATTCAGATAAAACAGAGCTCATCATGTAAAACACTTCAATGTGGACGACCACACAGCCAAATGTTTGTCCTGCAGCTCTTTTGTCCACCGGACCACTCCTTTCCTCAACTCATCATCAGTTTTCATGGCACCCAACTGGAAAAACTATTGAACATCTTCATCTTTTTAGTACAGTTTAAACAAAATATAAAATGTAGCTTTTTTGAAGTTCTACTTTATTATTCTCAGTTTTGTTGCATAGAATCTCAATAAAGGCAAAAAAAAAAAACCAAAAAACTTAGAGACGGAGATGAACACTGAATACAAAATCACAAATCCTGTAGCACAATAATTTGAAGCAGTAGATACATGTACCTCACTGATGTTTCAATGTCCCTGAAAGGAGAGGAAGTGTATTGAACCACACCAGTACAAGTGATGATGTATCCGAGAAAGTTCCGAGAGTAACTGCATGCCAGAGCGTATCACTAAACATTATCACCTTTCATCCTACTGAGTAGTCCAATATTTTTCCCAGCAAACTTCACTGGGAATATTTAAGAGAAGAAATTACATTGTTTGCAATAAAGGCATCATAGAGGATACCATCAACTGGAGAAAACTATTCTGAGCACAGATTTATGCTCACAAAGATCTTGTAAGTCCTTTCTAAACTGCAAAATGAAATGCAGTTTGAGTTCTCAGCATAGATTAGATTAAGCATAGAAAGTTGGTTTTTAAACATGAAGGGAAAAAGTCTATCAGTCTCCATCCAGCTACTGCAGTTCAAACAGAACAAAATTACCTAGCAACTTATAAACTCAATAAATAACACTGTGCTTATCCAGAGATTGCTCCAAGGACACTGAAACTATTTGCTGTATTTGCAGAAATTAATACTGTCACTTGCTGATGTTTCGTAGCTGTGCAAATTACTTTGTAGATGGCAACTCTGGAAATTTGTCTTTTTACTATATAAGAGCAGACCCAGACTGTAAATGACTGTTTGGGCACGTTGACAAAAAGCATCTCAACACTTTTGGCTCAACATGAGAAATTCCCAGTGCTCTGTCCTCTGTTGGACAATCCCAATTCTTCACACAGCCAGATAAAAGAAAGCACCCGGGTGAAGTTATTGACTGTGAGATCTACATACACACAAAAACAGAAAAATACGGCGCAAAAAAGTTTGCTGTCATCTTCCACTTGTTTTGCCTTAGGTAAACACAGCACAGATTACCTAATCTAAAGAATGGTTTGGATGATATGCTTCTCAGAAAGCAATGCCCCACCTCCTCCTCCCTCCAATCTCTCTATCCTGTCATAAAGTCAGCAGAGCTACATCAATCAAGAAGGGTATCTAATGTGTAGGTAAAGTAGGCTACGCTCCTGTGGCAAGACAGGGGAAGGGAACAGGCATGCTCCAACATTTCTGCAAGCTGGAACGGCTACAGGGCAACACCAATGCCATCACACTGACCTAATGCTCACTAGATTATGGCATTTCTGAGGTGGCCAAGGCTGATGAGTTTGCAGAAATTCTTTAAGGTTACTTTTCTCAACAATAATCTTGACACATTGTAGAAGGTGATTAAAACCGAGTTTGCAGATAGTGTCCTCTCTGTAATAGCCTTGGCCTTTTTCTAAAAATCTTTATTATTTTTCCATAGTACATACAGCCAGTAAGATCAGGTTCTGTTGATGTAATGTTTCAGGATCTGAACTGCCCCTTCAGCAAATCTGAGGGAAGACAGATCTACAGACCAAGATGAGGAAAGTCTATAAAATGAAATAGGACAAGAAACAAAAACTGAAGTTGGAGCTCACCCAAGAAGAGAGACATAATAATAAGATAGAGGAATTTAAAGAACTACTTTTAGAAATGGGAAAAGATAAATACCACAAAAATATTATTGGTATTTTATACTGAGTTACCCTGAAAATGATATTTTGCTTCAGAGGCAAATCTGGCAAAGGCCTAAAGACTCACCCTTGCAAGGCCAATCAGGGTGAGTGTCCTGGCACTATCATGGTAACTACAGCACTTGTGTCTGCTCAGTGTCCTTGATACTGGAGCACACAGTGAATGAAGACAGAATCCTGCCGTGGTAAATCTCATATGCAGAAATCTCTTCCATAATGAAGCTATGCTCAAACTCCTTTAATCTTTTTTTTCTTCTCTTTCAGAATAAAACAAGGAATAAAGTCCAGTCTTTTTATATAATGATGGCAGTATATTTTGCTGCTGCTTCTGTGATCGTGTTATCAGCCAAAAGGGTTCTAAATTTTAGTTTCCTGCCTCATCTTTGAAAAGATGTCTTTGCACTGGCAAAAAGAAAAAAAAAAAAAAAAAAAAAAAGGTGCATTTAGACTTTGCAGCATGGCACAACACCTTCACTCAAAAAGTCAGAAAGATTTCAGTATGTTCTACAAAAATCTTTTAACTACTGTCAGAAGTATAAGAAAACATCAAAGTCCCCTAAGATTATGAACAGGTGACAAAAAGGAGCGAGCAGAAGCAGCAATATCCATCTATCATTTTAGATCGTCTTCATTTCTATTAAGTGTTCTGAAACTTTAAATTATTTCAGTTTGCCCCATCAGCCATAGCAAATAGCTTATTACTACTCTTATTATATCTTAGTCCACCCAAGATACTTTATAAAAAGCTAAGAAAGTGTGGCACTTCATTCCAAAATGCCAGGCAATAATTAAAACACAACATACTGACTGCCAGGAAGACCTCCCTCACTTAGGCTACCTGAAGTACTTTTTCCACAGCTCTGTTTATGAAGGACCAGAGAGCTTTTTTCTCCTCTTTGAATACTTACATTGAGCTTAACCATTTCTAAATTTCTAAAACCACTAATCTTGTTTGAATTCTATTATTTAATATTTTAGATATTTAGATTATAAATACATTGCAGGTGCACATAGATAGCACGGAGACTGTAAATACCAGGACTCATTCACTTCAGCATCCTCACTCAAACTCCTTCAGAGGCTGGGATTCAATCTCAGTCCCAAAAAATGGACAGAGATTTAGATTTACCTTAATTCAGAAAGTTCTGAAGATTGGGAACCAAGATAAACATCGTACAACATTTTTTAAAGTGCACCTTGGCTAAAACCAATCTCAGTATCTCCCTCATCTTAAACAAACAAACCCCCCAAACTCCACAGAAATTATCCATAAAATCACACCAGTAAATTACCGAAGGAAGTTAATAATTTTAAGATTTCCACCTCCAAAATTAACAAGTGTTTTTTGAATAAACATGCTTTCATTGTTCATTTTCCTGGTTAAATTACAATTTCTTTTCCAGTAGGCAGACAGCTGATGATACAGTGTTAATCTCATACTAGTAAGGAAGGCAAGAACTGGCAGAAGGATCTCCTCATATGGAGTGACTGCACATAGCAGAAAATGATGGATTGTCTGGATGAGGAGCTACAAGATATGGCTTAGTGGGAGGACAGTTGGACTAGATGATCTTGAATGTCCTTTCCAACCTCATGATTCCATGATTTAACTACATATGACACAGCGCACTAAAATACACATTCTTCCAACTTTGTTTCAAAATCAGTTTTAGGCTGAGTAGCACAATCCATGAGCAAGATTACAGTTATACTAAGTAGTTTTATGGAAAATATTAACTAAGTGTCCAGAAGTCAGAGGTCAACTGAATTACTGGAAAAGAAACAAAACATCAAAGAAAAGTCCTTAAATTAATGAATAAATTCTCAATATGCCCACAACCTGAAAGCCACATGCAGTTCTAATCCACTAATCTCAAAAACTTCAGAGATACAGGAAGAGATATGAAAAAAAGAAGCGCAGTCAATAGAATATCCCGAGTTGGAAGGGACCCGGAAGGATCAACCAACCTTGTTCTGCACAGGACCACCCAACACTGTCTGAGAGCATTGACCACTCCATGAACTCCAGTGGCTTGGGGCCACGACCACTGTGCACTGAGCAGCCTGTGCCAGTGCCTGGCCACGGTCTGGTAAAGAATCTTTTCCTAATCTCTGCTCCTCCACTGACACAGCTCCATGCCATTTCCTCAGGCCCTGTTGCTGTCACCAGAGAGCAGATCTCAATGCTGCCCCTCTGCTCCCCATGAGGAGCGGTAGGTCACTATGTGATCTCCCCTTCAGCTCTTCTGCTCTGGGCTGAATAAACCAAGGAACCTCAGCTACTCTGTACATCTTGCCCTACAGACCCTTCACCATCTTCGTAGCCCTCCTTTGGATGCTCATAGTTTTATCTCCTTGTATCGTGGCACGCAAAAATGCATCCAAAAATGCACCCAGAACTCAAGTTGAGCATGGGCTGCCACAAGAGACAGAGCTCTCAGCTGCACCTGCTTAGGAAGTCTGAGTTTTCACTTCTGTTTCAGATAAATCATTAGTAGTGTTTATGTGCATAGTAAAGAGTGACCATACAAACAGATTTTGTATCTACATAACTTAAAAACATCAGTGAAGTCGTGCCATTCAGATGCTCGTAAATCACAGTAAATTGCACATTAATCTGAACTATCTTGAACTTACCAATTTCAGAGATCACATGTACACTCTGTACATGTAACAAGTACTTAGGCTTTTTGAGCCTGAACTCTCAGCTTATCTTGGAGATGCTCACTGAAGTATCTGTTCTAAAGGACTTTTACAAGGTTTCTTGCTTGCGTATCAGTGTAGAGTGACAATTAACATTAACCTGCCAGCTTTATTTAGTCACCATTACAAAGGAAATGTATTATTTATGAAAAATAAAAATCAATCCGTGGACAGTTAAGTAAATTTTATCCATAAAATAGGAAGAGAAGGAAGACCAAGATTCCTTTATAGAAAACTTTAAAAATCTAAGGCCATCGGTAGCTGGATTTATGACAGAAGGGTTTATTAATTGGTTTATTAAAATGAATGACACCAATAAGAAAGGCAGTGACAGCTACATACAAAGAGAATCTACATGAATTTAGAGAACTGGTTCCAGTGGCAAAAAAAAGAAAAAAAGGAAAATAAAGCTATCATTAGCGATGTTTAAAGGGATGTAATGTTACCTGATTCACCCTGTCAAAAAACAGTAATCCTATCAGTTAAGACACAGATAGTAATGTGTTATGACCCAGGTATGTCTCTGGGTTCTAGCCCAGAGACATACATTTTTTCTGTGTTACTGTACAAGACTTTGGAGCTGCTTAGTCCTAAATACTGAGATATGGTCTGTACCAAGGCACTCCCAGAAAACAAGTACACTAGATTCATGAAGACAGCATTTTATCTATTTGCATTTTATTTTAATAATTGGGGTTATTAAGAAAATGTAAGGGAGAAAATGTAATGTCTTAAGTTAGACAGGCATTATGCATACTGATTTGTGTGATTTCATAAGTATACATTTCATAAAAATGCGAGCAGTAATACAAATTAATCTTAATGACTGCACAGAAGTACTCTGTATTTTTGCAGTACAGATAGCCTGCTGCTCTTTCACAAACCATAATGGAGGATAAATTTGTTCTGGCAGTCCCCCACAATCACCAGAGAAGTCTAGTCTTCAGAATTATCTCCATTTTGCCTTTAATAGGCACCTTAAGTTGTTTTTTACTGTTTTGAATAGACTGTGATTATAGTCAGAGATGCTCATCACAACTGAAAAATAAGTAAAAAGGATAGGTTTCAAGCTCTTTGAGTTGATGTAGTTACCAAAGATTTGGTATGGCTCTGAGGAAACAAGAACATTATACACTCAATATCAGACAATGAAGCAGGATTCACTGACTTTAATGGAACAACTGGCATAAAAGTTGCCACCTTAATTGTTATTACGATGAATGAAAATGTTCCACTAGCCCCACTGGAAGCTTGACAGGGCCATAACTGATAACAATTTCTCCTAAACAGAATTAACAACTAATAAACCAGGTAGAGAATTGTCACCACCACGTCACAGTTAAATAACCCAGGCAAAATGCATCTCATGCAGCCAGCACAAAGGAGACATATTGCAACTCGGCCGTTCCTGGATATATCTTTGACCAATCTTAACAGAGTTCTTCCTCTTCCATAACTTAATGTTCTCTCTCATGCTCTATAGAGAAGTCTCTTTCTGTTCAGTTCAGGTTTGAGGAGTATTTGAAGTGGGCAAACCACCTAGCAGTAAAAATACTGAGTCTACATCAATTATGTGATTAAGTCAGAGTTTACATGATCCAAGGACCACAGAACTAGTTGCGTAAGCACTAGAGTTATTAAAATAGAAAGCAACACATAGATTCAAACAAACAAAAAAATAACAAAGTCATTTCTATCAGTAAAACAAAGTTAATTAGGATTACCAAAAATGGAAAGTTTCTCAATCTTACAGAGTAGGATCTCACTCCTAATTTATGAATATTTTTATGAATATTTTAACATCTCCGCAACAGACCCACATTCTTTACACCTACAAATGCAAATCCATTATGGAATTTTTTACTGGATTACTAGTTTCTAAAACTTAAGAAGCCCTAATATGCATGAATAAAGCAAAATAAAGCACTCCTTGCCTTCTATAATATTGATTATTCAGGTAGGAGGAATATATTCCAATTCAGAAGATGAATGAGAGATTTGTCATTTTCTCCTATGCGCTCTTCCTGCTGCTCTTCATTTAAAGATGTAACATCTACAAGACCAATACTGATAGCTCAATTAGAGTTACATTAATGCATTATGAATTTCTTAGAGTAACAATAAAAGCAGCAATGTATCTTGAATTGAAATGCTGAAAAGGTTCATAAATTTAGAGTATCAATAACATATGCACCTTTGTATTATACAGTGTACAGGAAGAAAAACAACAGAATTTATAGCTTTTAGTCTGAACTTAAGCAATGGACTTGGAACTATAATCAGACCTTTAAAAAAAAAAAAAAAAAAAAAAAAAAAAAAAAAAAAAGAGAGATGAATCAGTAATTCAGAGAAGCAGAGATCTAAGTGACTTTAGTGACCAGAGAATAACTTATTTTCTTTCTTAACATATTGCATTTTCATTTATGCTTTCCATACTGTTGCTGTTAAAAAGGTCAAATCAAAGATCGGTCTCCAAATCAAAGCATGCAAAATTATACTGTGCAGAAGACAATGTCTTTCACTCCATAAAGTTTAAAACTTCTGGTTAATTTTTAAGTAAACAACTTCCTAATCTGATTCACTACAATTTACAATTTACTCGCTAGAAGAAAGGGATAGGACTTCAGAGACAGAGGCAGGACAGCAGTATGCAGCCTGGACTAGGTCATTTAAGCTGCTTTGCAAGCACAGCTTGAATAGAGATGGTCTTGACAGCTTCCTGGAAAACCTCTTTCCTAATTACAGAAGCTGCACTGAACAAAAGTGATTATGAACCATTGCAGCTGTTAAAGTCAGATGCTTGGAGCTGGAAGATTTGAATGTTCATTCTATATTTTAATTTTCAGCCATGCTGGAGCACGCATTTATGAAATTAGAAGATATTATGGATGTACTCCATTCTTATTGGCTTGCAATGTTTCTTTGAACTCTTGCAAATTCACAGTGGTCACTGGAGATGAGCAGAACGATTCTGTCGATGCTCTTCCATTATTTTCAGGTTACTAACTAATTGAAACAACTTCAAAAGCAAATACACAATTCTTTGCTGAAAACAAAGCTCCCTAGATGATTTTCTAGGAATGGTAAGTGATTCGTAGCTATCAGAATTCATATTATACACCTACCTCAACACAAATCATCACCAAAAAAACCTGAAGGCTGCAATCTTAACGTTTTAGACTAACTCCTCTGATTTCCCATTTCCACTTCTAATTTGCAAGTATCATCCCACGATGTTTTTCCTGAAGTCTTCAGCACCAGAACTCCCTGGAAATCCTTTTCTCTCAGTACTGAGAAAGGAAGATCATCTGTTGTCAGTGTTAATTGCAATACAGTATTAGAACCACAGTTGTGAGCTTGTGACAATGATTTAAAGATTGGAGATAGTTTTCCAGAGTTTGAACTCATTCAATTTTTAGCTGCTCTGTTTTACACTCCAAAAGCCAGACACGGGCCATTTTCTGATAACACTTACACATTAAGGGCAAAGACTTGATGGCTCTAGGACCCTGCCTCCTCCTCCAAGTCCTCCCCTCCCCTTCAAGAACAGTTGTTTCACGCTGACAAAACAGCATGAGGAAGTTTGGACTGCCACTGTCTAGGGAGCACATATTCCGTGGGCAGGCAGACTATTTCATTTGCCAGAGCTGTCAAGCCACCACTTTCTACAAACACTAGCTTAAGACAAAATAAAAGAAAAATTACAATAAAATATTTTAAAAGCTGCATGCAGAGTGCTGAAGCAAATGCATAGTAATTAACTGGTTTCCTGGGCAACCAGGGGCAAAATGATGAAATCTACCTGCATAAAATTAAATCTTACATTCAGACACTCAAAAGTTGCCCAACTTCCAGGTTTTTTGAGCTGCAGTTGTTTTGATTAGCAGCGTGTATCCTGAGGTACAGGAGCATCAGGCTACACTTTTGGGAAGATAAAAGGCAGTAAGATTCCTATTTTACAACTGTCATTTCAGTACAAAGTGTAGAAAGGACCCAACATACCAGTGCTTCAGCACTTACAATCTGTAAGCAGAAGTGACCTTTCAAAAAATACAAAAAAGGTAAGACTAAATTCAGACACTAAGACTAGCTATGTCTGACTACCTAAACACAGGTGCAAATGTAGCCTGCAGTATTAGAGTGTATAACATGAAAGAAGACATTAAAACCCTAGTGTCTGACTTAGAAGTGACAATTAATGGCCCAAAATCAAAAAGAAATCTTGGAAAATTTCCTCTCTCATTCCCCCCAAATGTATCCACACTTCTTGAAAGGAACAACGCGGACACGACACAGGTCAAGCAGTCAGGATCCTGCATAAGTCCACTGAACTACACCAAAGTCCTCATCCTGATGGACTTCCTGCCTTGCAAGACTAGTATGGGTGCTCCACATACACTGTCAGTCTTTTTTGCCTTCTGTTTGTCAGCATTAGCAAGCGTGAGATCTCTGTAATGAGCTCTTCAGCAATGATTTAAAGAATTACTCTGAAATTTTGTTTACCATACGAAGAATGAAATGAGCACCCTGGCAGATGGGCAAGCATGAAAGAGGTTTTGGACTGTAAATCATTTTTATTTCAGGAATAGATAAGCCCTAGTACAGCTTTCTAAACCAAGGAATCAGACATCTGGAAACCTAATTGTAGCTCAAAAACTTATTTTAATACTTTTTTTTTTTTTTTTGTATTTTTTGCTATGTAGGACACTGTATGCATGTGAAGGAAAAATAGCATTAACTAGCTAATCAGCTATTACATACTGCCTACAGACAAAATCTATTATGCATGCTTTTCTTCTGGTTTGTATGAATTACCAACCAATTCTTGGAGTAGCTTAACAAAATGACTGGATTCCCATAAGGAATTTGTCCAGGTGTAGAAAAAGTTATGTTTGCATGTAATTTACTAATTAGGATTCAGCAAATAATCTGCTGGAAAAATAAGAAAATGAGAAGTATTCTCTGCAATTCACTCCTTTATTTATGAGTGAGAGAGAGAAGGGGAGAGAACGCTCACTCTAAATACGTACACACACACAAAAAATTGACAGGCTTTGTCTGAATTACTTTTCAACTCTTTAAAGAACGGAGACGGGGGAATTTTCATCTTTCAAAATAATGTGAAATCTTCAGAACACTATTCTCTGTGGTGTTTCCTAGAAGCTTTTCTTCACCAATTTAAGTAAGAACAAACAACGCTGAATTTTAATTAACTGTCAGGTACATCAGTGTATACTCCAAGCCTCCTCCAGGAAACAACTATTTTAGAATTTAAGACAGAAGAGTGTTTATACCACAATAAAATGATATGCATCTCAGTGCAGCACAGTGTCAGGCCCTAAAGGTAGCAAAGTACGGTATTCTACGTCTTGTATCTATTTCCCTAGAGAACACTGTCCGTTCAAAAATAACTTTTGATTTAAAAAGATATAAACACATTAACATTTACAGAACACAGCCTGAACACAATTGAAAAAATAAATACCCCTACTGATCTCGTGGGTGACAACCCTGTCCACAGCAGGCACATTGGAACTGGATGGTCCTTAAGATCTCTTTCAACTCAATTCTATGGTTCTACTGAAAATACAGGAGGCCTGTGCAGGTTCAGGGTAGGATCTCCATCTATATATATATATATATATGTATATATATGTATATATATATATATATATATATATATATATATATATATACATATATATACATATATATATATATATAGATGCAGTGCATTGCCATATTCAGATTCAGATTTCATTTCACTAAAACCAATAGCACCCACTTTAAAAGAAGTTGTACAGGATTACTTTATGAATGCTCTTAAGCCTGACAGAAATATGGCTTCATGGTTGTGGTTGGGATTTCTTGGCAGTAAATGCATACTGAATCCACATACTTTTTCCCAATTGCTGAGATGCTATCTAGGTCAAAATTACGTTTTCTGTGCAACACTTGATAGCAAATCAAAGCTGAACTAGCAAGAACACTCAGCTGCACATCCAAATACAGTAATATATTGTCTTAGTGGAGCACGAAGACAGGTGCAATATCCTAAGGTAGCTCCTATTCAGTAGCAAAGTTTACAGAAAATCAAGCCAAAAAGAGTCCATCTTAAAACTGAGAACAGTGAGCTAGCTCTTATATTTCAGATGCAATGTATGGGTTGTATTATTTGTTGTATTTTTAATAGCAGTTGAGGAAAGCCATTTGATAGCACCAATTAAATCTTTCCAAAACTAATCGCTGCATCATTTTCTATTCACCACGTATGCTCAAAGCATTCTCAGGAGAGATGGGGCCACTTCGGGCTGAAGGCTTCTTTGGGCAACACTGAGAGCACAGGCTACTACCTGCGCTTCTGCTGCAGAGTTTCCAGGTGTGGCTAAGCTGTCTGGTCTTACAAACAAATGTCACTACACACCATGCCTACAGCTTTGTTTGAAGAAAGCTTAAACAAGATCCACTGAAGCTCTTCCCACACTAAATGGAGGAGTAGTGGGAACTGGGATATTTTTTATGTTTAGGATGTGGTTAATTCCAGGAAAGTCATACCACACTATATGTGGTAGCAAGCATTTGCAAGATTAAGCCCCAAGGAATTGACTTTGTTTTCATATCCAATGTCTGAGTCACCTTTGAATTACTTTCTAAGTAGCACAGTATTTCGCAGCAGGTGAGTTATTATTGTGATCTATTCTAGAAGGTTTTTTTTGTTTTGTTTTGTTTTTTTGCTTTTTTTAAAGAAGCATGGATGTGATCTCATAGCAGCAGCAACCACGTACACAAATTAAAGTGCAGTAAAGAGAAGGGAAAAAAACAACCAACAGTGTCTTCAGAAAGCTTTCATACTTCCCATATTTCTACATAAGCAAAACATTTCTAAGCAATGAAACAAACCATGACAATAATGGCCTATATTAGTTCTCTATTAAAATTTCCACATAACAAGTCACTAACACATTTTGATCTAAAATTACTTTCTAAAGAGACAGACATTATTAGAAAAAAAAAAAGTACATTACAAATAGGAAACTATTCAAAAAACCTTTACACTACTGGTAAATTAATAACATATCCAGAGAAGTAGTTTTTCACCCTATAATTTTCCATTCCTATTAAGCACCATCTCAGGCAACATCTTGCAGGTATCTTTTACATATGTGCATTTAATTATGTTGTTCCTGAAAAAGCCCTCCTACTCGCTCTCCATCATCTATGGGAAGGATGTAAGTGCTTCCCCTCCAGCAGAACTGACAAAGATCTGAGCAAATATTTCACTGTTTTTGGACCATTAAAATGATACACAGCATATGCATTACTTCCATAACTTTGCATGAGGGACTTAATACACCTGCTAAAAGTACTAACACCATTCAGGTCATTCTAAATAAACATTCACTAGCAGTTGTGAGATTTTTGGTGTTTAGTTTTATTTTTAACATTTATTCATCCTTAGGATTCTTCTACAAATATTTCCACGTTTTGCTTTCTTAAAAAGAGACTTTAAATTTTGAAGGCAACTTCAAACTTGAGAGGTATTGCATTGGGGGAACTTGTGACATACAAACAAACCAAAAAGTACCACAGATATTACCGTAACAAAATCACATGCTTTAAGTTCTAAAGTGTTGTGTAATAACCTTCCTTCTACACAGATAAGAAATTGCATGTTCTCTCTTGTTTTACAGCATCATAAATGGTTTCCTCAATTAGATTGTTGACATTTATCATGACTTCAGGGGGTTCTAAAACACAGAAGAACTCACATTTACCCTGGTATGCTTTAGATTTGTTAACTTTTCCCAAGCACTTAACTATACTTATGTCCTATTAGGCTGTAGCACCAATCTTTGTTTAAAGTGAAACACCTGAATACTCGGGTATAATAATAGTCTTCTCACAGGTGGAGAAGACGGAACTGCCCATCACTTCTTGGCTACAGGACCACATCAACAGCAAGGAACAAAGGAAACACAGTACATGAGCAGCCAATGTGTACAGAGAGGAAGCAGCTAAGTACAGGGATCTTCCAAACCATCTAAAACAGATGACTGCAGAGACTCCAATACACTCTGCTTGTAGTATTTCTAGTGTGTTGTATTCATCCCTCACACAGAACTCATTTTCTCATGCTTTGCATTTATAAAGAAGCCAATTTTCTTTCCACCTGTGCTGTACTGAAAGAATTATTAGATGCAACTGCTGCTTTTGTGATTGATCCTCTGTAACAGTGGAATGAATAGTAGCACAGAAAAAGGTTTCTTTTTAACCATACCTATCACTTTTGACAATCATACAAAAAGAAAAGTAAGAAAATTTCAGCAGTGTTTGCATGCAATATGTTTTGTACAGTCAGTAAAGAACCTAACAAAGGCTAATTGACTTATAGGAGCTTTTCATCATACAGCACTTTTTCAGCATTTCTAAAATTACTCCCTTCTATTTCCTCAATGAAAGAGGAAAAAAAAAAAGATTGAAAGGATTTCTTTTTTCTAGCCTAGATTTTGCAGGCTGGCTTCAGTCAATTGAACGTTATTTATTTTTACCTCAGCGAATCAGAGGTCTGCAAAGTATTTCTTTGTTTATTCAGGACTCGGTAGGTGAAACAGTGTGTTTGGTTGAAATCATATCTATACAGTTCCAAAACTTTCTCTCCAGAACTAATGCTGATAAAACCTACATGATATTACAAAGATTCTTCTTTCTGGACATGAAGGAACAAAAACTGTCAGAAGTATCAACAGGAATAAAGTAAAGTGAGAGGTGCAGTCCTACAGCATCCTTCTCCTTGCCATTACTCCTAAATAAATCTCCATTATCACATAGTCAAATAAATACCCACTATACTGCCAAAACAGGAATTCTCCCTATTATTGGGTATGCAAATGTATACAAAAAAAAAACCACATCAGCAGCCACTAGCCTGGTAGCCTTCAACACATGCACTCCCTGGTACCCTGTGACAGAGAGGAAATCATATGAAAGCCACTAAAAAAAGCCACATCTCAGTGAATAATGGAAAGAAAGAACTGAAACACACAATCTAAGTACACCTCTGGCCTACACAGAAGGTTAGCAATACTGAGTTTAAGCCTTGACTATAACCCTACTATAGAAATGGAGGTAGAAGAGCTATGGGTTTCACACGCTTATCTGTCTATTCTTTTCAAGTGAATAAAGAGCTACACCAGAGATTTCCTCATTCCAAAATCTTCATGGATCCAAAAGCTTTAGTTCTATACCTGGAGTGTATCTTGGTGAACAGAGGGGAAGTGGAGCTTCTGGCACAGTTCCTGACACTTGTCTCAGAGTCCTCCACTTCCTTATTAAATGATAAAAGAGAGCTGACTGTGTAGCTGTATCCCCAGGTGACACAGCTACATTGGAAAACATATTTAAAGAAAATGTCCTTAACTGCTGAAATACACAGTAGACTGAAAACAATGCATAAGACCTGAAGAGCTCCAGTAGCAAGCTTCCCATCACTAAACCTCAAAATCTGGTCAAGCTGTGCAAATGCATCTCCCACCAGCACACACTAACCACTCTCAGTTCTGACCACATCACACTCCTTACTACAAGCACTGGCAGCATACCTTCAGTGCACAACTCTCTGACTGACTTATTTTACATCTCTACATTATCAATTGGCATAGAGGCATCAGTACACTTGTCTACTCTCAGTCATTTTATTTATGTAGAACTCTTAATCACAATTTTTTGCAGTATTCTCAATATGATCATGACACATACAAGCAATTACGTGCAGCAAAACGTCACTTTGCTATGACGGTCCTAACATACACAGGCAACAGTTTTGTCTTGATATTTCAAAATAGCGTGAATACTCTAATATGAACATCACCAAGTGAGGAAAACTACAAATTATCCGGCTCACTGTAGCTCTATTTTTTGGAAAGCTGCTCCCATTAATTATTTCATGTGGAGACCAGACTGACCTTTTCACCTGCTTTCATTCTCCCCTGCCTTCCCTTTTGCCATCAGGACAGACTAAGGCTAAAAGCATCCCTTCCTAATAATTTCTTTGTATCTCACACAGACGAAGGAATTAAACCCTGCAGCAGACATGCTAATACATTATGTAAACCACAGCAAATAATTTATAACTTCCTGAAAGCATTTTATGTTGTACTGCCTCTCTGATGGCACAGTTTAAAACACAGGTTTCAGTGAGCTAAACCTGATCTGCAGAGTATATTGATATTGAAATATAAGTAAAACAGCTTAAAAAAAAAAATCCACCACCACCAAAAAAAAAATTATTCCAGTTTAGAAATTCTTGCATAAACCTTGTTTGCTATCATATTTTGTTCACTAAAAATATTCAAACTCCATAAATATGGATGCTGAAATTTTAAAACAGATGCTCTTTTCATTAGGAATGAACTCAAACACTTACCTGCACAGATTTCAGCATTACGTTTCAATTAAACATCATAGTTGTTTTCTTCTTCCTCCTCTACACAAGCAGTATTTATGGAGCAAGGTATGAACTTCATCCTACATATGGTGCACAGACTTGCTGGTGCGTTAAAGAGCTGTTACACAGCTACAGCATTATCACCTGAATAAAACTGTGCCAAAAGTTAATTGAGGCATACCAGCTAGCACTAAGCGCACACACAATCTGTCATTCACCAAAGCTGTAGTCTACTAAGATTTTTGACTAAATCTATTCAGCAGCAGTGTTATGAGTGTCAGCATGACTACTTCTGAATGCACAAAGTAAATTTTTTGGCCAAGAAAGTGGCAGGAGAACAAAGCAAAAAAAAAAAAAACTAACACTGAAAAAATCTAAGGATATTACCAAGTGTGAAGTCAAGCTCACAGAGACAGAAAGCAATTACACTCCCTCTTTCCCCTGTATGTGAAACATAGTTCAAATGTTTATAGCAATGCTCTTAAAATACAGGGTTATATTTTCAGGCAGGACTTCTGCTTAGTCACTGGGATTTAAAAGAAATATTTAACCTAAATTCATTTGGATGAACACTGTATCCAATTATTGAATTACTTTGTTTTTTAAACAATCCACGCTGCACCCAGCAATCTCTTCTACTAATCTTAAATCATACTTCATTAGAACTTACTCCAATAGTTACGTTTCTGTCCTCCCAGTTTTTCAAGTAAGGCTTGTACATTACTTGCTATTGTTTCTGTTGTTAGAAATACTTTGAGTGATTAAACCTGGGTCTCCATTAGATAGTTTGCAATACTAACATAGGACCACTAATTTACACTGAAACAAATCCTATCATGCTGAAGTGATAAGAGACTGCCATTCAGACTACACATGCCATTCTTTAAGCAGCTGATTTCTATTGAGAGTTCTTTTCAGGAGGAGTGGGGAGAATTATTTTTTTTCCTTATCAGCCCCCCCCAGTCCCTCTCGCCCCAGGAACAAACATGGAAGATCTTTTTCCATGCAATCTTAACTAAAAGAAAGATCCCTTTTGAACTGCCTGCACTAATTACCTAACTAATGCATGTCAAGCAGGACACAAAGCAAACTTACTTCAGATTAATCTTTATCACGAACAAATACATGGCAGTATATGAATGGCTTTATTTCTAAAAGAGAGCATTTTCTTTGATTTGCTATAAGAGAAATCACACACCTGGATACATGCATAACCTCATTTGTTATTTGTCAAGTTCTGAGTTTACAACAGGAAAAAACAGCCGGTTCCTGCATTTCCAATTTGTTCATGTACCAAAGTTTAGATACAAAGCTCTATAAACCAAGAGCACATTGCTGAGAGTAAATGACATTATTATAAAGTCTCCTCAATTAATGAATATCAGTACTTAACAGATATTCAACAGTGAGCATTTTTGTCAAGGAAATGGTAAGTAACATTTCACAATACTTAGGCTCATACTCAATATCTTTCCAAGAAGCTTATAGCCTGATTTCCGTTCAGTTATTGATTTCCTAATCTATGGTGTATGTTGAGAAGGGTAATAAATCTTTAATATATTAAAGTGTGTTTACAGTCATAACATGGAACATATAGGTTAAGACAACATTTCTGTACCTACTGTATTTCAGCATTATTTCTTGCTGAAACCACTCAGAATAGGAAAAGATCAGACAGCATTCGGGGATAGTTTTACTTCTAGAATTCTAGTCCTTGTACTGCTGAGCAACAACAAACAAACAAGACAGACAAACAATACCAAATCAGACCTTCTCACATCTGCTATGCGCTTTTCAAACTCTCATAGTTGCTATTTTAAAATTATTTTCTCCCATTTGAATCACAAAGAGAATAATTTCCCACACATCAGCTGGGCTGTCAAGGAAGCATATTTCAGTATTCTCCTGACTTTAGTAATTTGATTTCCTTTCACTCTGATGTAATGTAACTTTATAATCGATGCATTCCTGGACTTCAGTATGCACTTAAAACAAATGGCTGAGTTCCCATGTAGGAGATTGGTGGGAGTTTTTTGTTTCATTGCTGTTGTTGGTTTGGTTGTTTTTTTTTTGTGGTTGTTTTTTTTAATTGAAATACGCACATACTCAGTCTTAACAACGAGTCTTGGGAGTAAACTCTCCCCAGATTTGCATTTCCACCCACCAATTATTTAATACCTAAAAAACACCTGCTAGTAAAAGTATTTTATTGCATCTTCAGGCATTGCTTTAACTATTAATAGAATTGGCACTGACAGTAATTTCAGATTCTACATTAATGTGCTTTATATTCTAATTTTATTATTTTCATATTCAAATTGTTACGAAGCATAAAAGTACTACCCCAGAAAGTTTTCCTTCATTATTCCCCCTCGCATATATAATGTGACCAATAGGTCTTCACCAATTAAAAACACAGAAAAATAAAAACTTCCTAGCTCTCTGAAAGTAGAAAGGTACATACTGAGGAGCTCTGCTCCTTAAAAAACAAAACCAAAGAAAAAAAGCAGCACCTAAAAAGAAAACAGAAACATGCAACTTGCATAAGCAATCAGCATCAATTTTTTATATTTTTATGTATAAAATCTCTGTCGGTGTTTATTAATGTGAGATTATATTAAAAGCCCATACAGCTGTCGTCCTGCACTGGAACAAGCAGACAGACAGGCTCACATTTTACATCAAGTTCTAGTAGCAGTCCATCCCAATTTTAAAAGATTTTACATTAGCTGCACAATATGTTAAGTGCCAAAGATATTTGTCACCAACTTGCTTTGCTGATCTCTTTCAGCAAAACACTGAGGATGCCTCTGTAGCTTACACACACTGGTTTTGGTTTAAAAACTGTTTCCTACTAATTTAATCACCTTTCAAGCATTCTTTTCAAAGTAATAATCTAAAGCTGGTGAAAAGTAAAGCGCTTCTTACCATTCTGATCCAATATTTTCCACGTCCCTGGAGTCTCCCAGCAAGGAGCTGTTGTACTGCTTACTAGAGACACCGGAGGCTTTGGAAGCAGAGAATGTTTTATGTGGTTAAAATGTATCACCACTGATTATATTTCAGTCCCTCAATTCCTAGTCTTGATGCTCTGGAAATCAGCCAATCCAAGCAATAAAGAGGTTTGCAATAAGAAGGTGCAGGATTTTCACAGCGAATGCTTCATGAAAATGTTTTGCTTCTTGACACTTGTTTTTTTTATATCCACTAAATGTTAAAATAAATCCTGGCTCCCTCTTCCCTCCTCCTCTTTTTTTTTTTCCTCCCCTTCAAAATGAGATTCATATATTGTTCACAAGGGACTTCAGCACTTGCTACAGCTAGGCACAGTGCAGACAGGCTTCGTGCCAGATTCTGCATACATCTCTGCCAAGATACCTGAATCTTGACTTGCAACACACCCTGTTATTCCAAACATGGATCTTCCTAAGCCAAAGCTCCTAACTTTGCCAAAGCACAGAGTGTTTTGTGAGGTAGCCAAATGCCCCTTTGGATTCGTAAAGATTATTTGCAATGTGTTTGTTATTCGTCAGATTTTTTATAACACAGTTTGTTTTTTTTTAGTGAAGTCAAGGTGATGAGTTCCAAAGAGATGAAATGATCAGTTGAAACTTCTACTGCATGCCTCCAACCCCATCTCTCTCAAAAACATACACTACAGAAAATCTCTCTGCAATGCTGCGATTAAGGTTAATTACTTACTTCATATTGTAATGGTCTTAGTGTGCCCAGCAACTGTCCAAGATGCTGTGCTAGGCGTGATACAAATAAGTGAAGAAAGATCTGATTCCACAGAGTTTATTAGCATCAAAGAACAGAGTAAGTAATGGAAGAGAGGTGGAACCAAACCAAACAATGTCTAGTTTGACATGGACTTACAAAAATACCTTAACAACAATGAATTTATTTTAAAATTACATCTAGGAATAAATTTTAGATATCAGTAAGATTGAAAACTATTTTTGTGCACAGAAAGATCATAGTAAAAAAAAAAGAAACATATGTTACGGACATCATGGCAAGATGAGGCCGTTTTCCAAAAGGAAGCACCAATACAGAAATCCACTAAGCTAGATAGCTAAGCTTGACAGCCACAAGCAGTTTTCTTCAGTTCTAGCTGAAGAAGAAACATCTGAGATATATTTATCTGCAAATCTTTTTATAAAGATTAATTTGATTTACATTTACAGATGTGAACATTTGGTTCACAAATAAATAAAGTTCAATCCCTTTGAAATGCGGGAAGATGGAATGGAAAGAAGCACTGAAAGACTGATTAAGAAAAGAAGTGGGAAAAATTTGAGAAAACACAAAATTTCAGGAAGAAAACGGGCCACGGTGTCTAAGACAGCTGAAAGGTTAAAGGAAACCAGAATAGTGCACTAATTTTGTTATTTGATCAGAAAGCTGTCCACGAGGAGTTTCAGCAGTATGGAAAGAGCAGGAGCTGCACTGGGAAGCATCCAGTGCTACCCCAGAACTCAGGCAGTAACAGCAAATGACTTACAGGGAGACACTAGTCAGACTGCTAATGGATTCTGCTACAATAACACCGAGACCTAACAAGCAATTCTGTGAGAAATTCAACTGCAATTAATCAGGATTTAGGGGATATTTAATAAAAACTTCTTCATCTGAATATTTTCAGTTATCTTCCTAGTCCTGATAGTGTGCAAGGCAACAGAATAAAGTTGCACAAGGAAGAATTTCTTTGCTGAAGGGGTGGTTCGGTATTGAAGGGGCTGCCCAGGGAGGTGGTGGACTCACCACCACTGGAGGTATGGTACGGACATGACAATTAGGGACATGGCTTCCTGGTCAACTTGCACTGTTTGGTGGATAGCTGAACTTGATGATCTTCAAGGCCCTTTCCAGTGTAAATGAATCCATAATTCTATAATGCGCAAATATTTCCCAACACCCTTCTGAGAAATTTATGAAAGCCTTACATTAACACAAGATACCTACTGGGATAGGGATCAAATGCCAAATATTAAGATATGTAGCCAACACTTGTCTCTGTGTGTTTCTGCAATAAGTCTGTATGGAGCAGGGTGATATGACTCCATGCAAAACTCACAGTTTTCAAGTTTGCCTCTTGGTCAATGCAGCCAGGACGCCTTCATTGTATTGCTAAGTACTTAAGCATTAACTGAATAAAGACAGATTTCAGACTGAATTCTGGCACTCCATTCTAATAATTAAAATACACATCTTACAAACTTACAAATATAACCTCCTAAACTCAACAAATATTATTCATACAAGTATAGAGGCATAAAAAAAAAAAAAAAAAAAAAAACTTATGTTGGCTTCTTGCTTCAATAAATTGCCTTCTTCCTTACTCCTTCCAACATACATACTGAGGAAAAGGAGAGTCTTCATGGTGGACATAATATACTGATATAATTGCAATAGTTTAAACTTGAACCTCAACGTTTACATCTAGACAAGCCTTAAAGTTGAAGTTTTTGCATATGTCTTCTGGACAGGTCTACAGTTTATCTTCTTTATAAGAAGAAATCATATTCCTCCCAAGTTTGAGTTAAAGCCCTTAACTCAAACCATTAACCCTATGTTGACTGCCTACAGCCCTGTCCTGCAAATGCAGGCATATATTGTCAGGCTTGACTCCATGTGGCAGATTATCATCAAGAACCCCATGCTTTAGAAGCCATTTCAAAAGTCAGAAGAAATCTCTCAAAGGCATCTAACCACATTCTTCTAGCACCTGTAGAAATACAGCTAGCAGCCCATGTGATAAAAACACATAGCAATTCTTAAGCAATAGAATTGTCAATGACACAAGGGTATCCTTGAATGATCTAAATGATCAAGGAGCTCAGAAAGAAACTCACT
Source organism: Lagopus muta (assembly GCF_023343835.1). Taxonomy (NCBI): domain Eukaryota; kingdom Metazoa; phylum Chordata; class Aves; order Galliformes; family Phasianidae; genus Lagopus; species Lagopus muta. Next base: position 74,862,756 of record NC_064434.1, read on the forward strand.
GACAACCCAAAGTTGGATTAAAAGTAATCCGGTAATTGTGATGAACATAACTGGTGTTATCAGATCTACTTTTGCCTCCATGTTCTTTGTTACTTAAAACTTCACACTAGAGCCCTCAATCAGCAACAACTGAACAGCTGAATTAAGAGGTACCGAACAAAGCAATTGATCAAAGAGTTTCTACCCTGGTGGAATTTCTTTTATTTTGGCATTTGATAGCTGCATTAAGACAGGATGGGAAAAACAAAGTATCTCAATTTTTCAATTAAGGAAAAGTCCTAGAAAATAAATTAAATACAGAACTGTTGAGTCATTTTGGATTTGCTTGAGACACTGCAAAGCCAAATAGGACATACAGTTACAGTCTTCTTGGCACACTCTGTAAGCCTGACCAAATTGTCCCCAGCATTACGTAGCATCATCTCTCCCTACAGATTGTAATAAGTAATGAAAAGATCCATAGAAATCTTGCTATGAATGGCTAAAGATAGATCATAGTTCTAATATTTATTAAGACAAATGTACAAGCTATTACTTGGCTTTACAGTACTAAGGTAAACTAGGTTATGTTTGTCTGCATGAAGTCTAAACATCACAAAACAAACCAAGTTCAAAACTTCAAAAGCACTTACACAAGAGAAAAAAATGAAATAAAGGACTTTGAAATTTTAAATAATTTAATATTTCAGAAAATATGCACTTTTTTTTTTCCTATTCCTTTTCCAAAACATCACTCAGAAAAGGTTTAAAACCATCATGATAATTGGGATCAATACAGAATAGCAAAATGCACTCTTTTATGTATATTCAATTCAATCAGGAATGGGAAAACAGCAAATCAAGATGGAACACAGTAAGTTGTTTCAAAATCCTTCAACATTATCTTCAGGTTTAAAATTCAAACCCAGTTTAGCCTGTCTTTGTCAGATAGTCTTGAAAATATAATTGTTAAAGGCTTCAAGCACAGAGTCTTAAACTGTACCAAGACAGTAGAGAAATGAATAATCAAGACTGAAGAATTAATATGGCAATAAACATCTTTGCTTTTTGTGTCTCCACAGAAGCCTGGTAGATCCACAATACCAGTGTTCTGTGGGAATAAGAACAACATTCCTACATTTTTTTCTTTTACCATGATATTATTTGCGAGACTACATTTCAGATAGCACCTTCTCTGTTTGCTTAAGCTTTTTCACTAGGCCCATTACATCAAGATGAGCCCTAACATCCCAGCAGTTTGTTGCAGTCTTTGGCTATCATGATTCAGACTGGTTTTTCAGCTGCATCAAATGCAAGGGTAAGACCATTTACAGAATAGCAAAGCCCGATTAACACTATCAAAGGATGAAACAGGGCTGTAAAAATTTAGCTCTCCATCACTTCTTGCTTACTCAGCCCTGAACTGACATGCCAACTCACAATACAGGGAGCAGCCCTGTCCAACGCCAGCATCTGCTATTTAATAGGGTAGCATCAATATGCAAACAAAAATGAGTTTTCACTGTCATCAAGACAAAACTTTGTTATTTGTTAAGTTATTTTGGGAAGATGTGAAATCATGAGTTAAAGGTAAGAACAGCTGCAAAAGAACTGTCATCACATTCAGTAAATTTCTTTCTTAAAATAAAGTTTTTGCATCTACCAGATACAGCTGCAAAAACATATGAGTGCTGCCTCCCAGAGTCCAGCTGTCTGGAAACGATGCTTTCTTTTTTTGCTGTGGAACACCGATTCAGTGCCTACGGAATCATCTTCAGTGAAACAACAGCTAGACTCCCTGCCTCTGCCAACCATCACAGAGAGGGGGCCATGTAGGGCCTTCCCAGCTCCTGCTACGCACAAACTTAGGCCTCTCTACTGCCTTAACAGTGACACTAGATAACAGCTTCAGAACAAAGTTAAACCCATCTCTCCCACGCCCATAGGAACACCTGCCCACACAAGGCCATATCAGAAAGCAGTTACTAGGCCAGCTGTCCCCAGTGCTGCACAGCCTTGGCCACCCACTGCTCCTGCAACACCTGGAACAGCCCAGCTGCAGACAAGCCCTATAGAGACAGCTGTGAGGGCGGTGCAGGAGACACACTGAGAGGGTGGGCAGCTTCCACCTTCTGTCACCATCAGAGGGGAGGACGCTGTTTCGATATGTGCCACAGCCAAACATCTCCAAACAGCAGTATTTGATCCAACTACTGAAATTAGCACGAAATCACTGTAGGTGTGGTCTAGAGCAAGAAACAGATGTTTAAGGAAAGATGTTCTTCTGTTTAAAGAAATTAGGGCCCGAGGGAACAGCATAGAGCTATGTCAATGGATGGGCAGTGGGGATGGGGGCAGGGTCTGCACCAGAGGGCAGTGGGCATGGAACGGGCTGCCCAGGGCAGCGGGCACGGCCCTGAGCGCCGGAGCTTAGGGAGTGTTGCAATACTGCTCCCAGACACTGAGTTTGGATTTTGGGAGGTGCTGTGTGGAGCCAGGGTCAGAGTTAGTGCTCCTTGCAGGTCCCTTCCTGCTCCGGGTAATCTATCTTTCTATTTTTTAAGCATCTCAAATTAATTCAAAAGCTGTTTCTTAAGCAAACAAACCAAAAGATACAACAAGTCTGATCCTAATTTGTTTAATCAAAAGAAAAGACAAATAATCTTTATAATCTTTCTTCCCATATATGTCAGTGAATATGGCACACAGCCTTTAAATACTGAAATTGTTACCAATGCGTATACCTCATCTATAAGCAATTTCCAGCACTGAGAAAAACAGTTAACGGAGCAGTATTTCCTCCATTAACTTCCGTTCCCAAAGAAACACTTGCCCATGTTCCCAGCAGGAAAGAAGTCTCAGTGCCACAGACGTGCACAGCCTTCGGTTCCGCGGCGGCTCCCGGCAGCCGCTGTCCGCCGCCTTCCACCACGAGAGGGAGGTGCAGCACTGCGGGCCCCCGCTCCGCCGGCAGAGCGGGCGGCAACCACGCAAGGCTCTCGTTCCTTTATAATAAGCACTTGAATTAACTTAATTAAGCTCAGTAAGAACGATTGCAGTATATGCTAGTGAGTACTTAATTAAACATTGTTATACAAAAAGCTTACATAATGCATACGTTGAAAAGCAGCCGATTTTTAATGCGGCTAATCATCACACATACATTAGTACTTGGTCTCCTATGTAACAGCATTACTTGTGTTGATGTAATTCAGTTTGTTTCCATGAGAAGTCAGATACAATGTAATTTTCCTGGGTTGCAGAAGACATTTAATTGTGCTGCAGTACTCCGCTTATGCCAGTGTCAAACTGGGATAGAAGAGGAAGATGGCAGAAAGATCAAAGTTGGTGCCAATGAGCTGAGAACAAACTGAGAGAAACTGAACTGCACCAAGGAGATCTTCAGTTCAGTGTGAGCTCAGGGCTACAACAGATGAGGATTACCTACATCCGTGATCAAGACGTTCCTGCAGCACAGCCTTCAGAATGCAGGCGCCTGTTACAGAGGTGCATGCTACAAAGAAAGAGCTCTTGAAAGCTCTAGAGGAAACAAGCACAGCAAGGTACTACTGCAACATCACATCAGCAAGAGAAGGCTCAGAAAAGCACCGGATGATCAAAAGTCATCCAGTAGTGACAATAAAGTACTTGACAGATCAGGTGGCGTGATCTGAAGCAACAGGGCCAGGAAAGTACCCAGAGTGATCCAGCATAACTAGCTCAATGACAACTACAACCTACTTTAAAAATCAATGTTAACCTCACAAGCTGGAAATGGGCAGTTCATAAGAAAGAACTGAAAAGCAACCAAGTAGGACCAGCACTTGTTCAGGTACAAGACACTGGAATGCTGCGTGCAGTTGGCAGCGCTTATTAAACCCCTCTCCGAACAAACAGAGGCTGTCAGCAGGCAAAAGGCTGCTACAGATTTGTGAAATCTTGAGAAGCGTAGGTGTAAGCAATATGTACCTACAGTACAGGCTGAGCAGGAAATGGACCCACAAGGTTTTGAATGACATAGGAAAATTCCCTTTGCCGTGGAACAAGATCATCAGCATTAAGGAGCATCTGGACTACCATCCCATGAGCTGTCAAGTCTATCTGGCATGAGCTCTGCAAGAAAGACAAACTGTGAAGATACAATGAGGATGAAGCAATTGGCTTAGAGAAATTTGGTGGGATTTGGCCCCAAATTAATCCTTAGAGGCAGTAATGCGAGGTGCACTAGGGACGTACTGAAGAAGCCTCAGACATCACAGAAGAGTTTCCATACATCCATTGTGAAAAATAAAGAGAAATAGTGAACAGATGCTATCAAGTATCCGTGTATGATTCTGCACGTACACTGCAATGTATGCAAAAATGTCAAGAGAGTGAAAAATATTCAAGAGCTCAAAAAATAAGAATTTTCAGTACTAGAGCTGAGATTAACAACACTCAAAAGAGTAAACAATAGCAAGGACAAACATTCTCATACTCCAAAGGCTTTCTTGATGTTCTGAGAAAATGTCTGAAAAAGTAATTAGAGGATTACCAAAACTTTTATCAAAACAACAGACTGGAAAGTACTTTGGGAAAGGACACAGCAAGTGGCCAGACAACTGAACAGAAACGGTCTCTGAAAATGACAGCACATCTGAAAAACTGGAGATAGAAGCAGATGATAATCTGTCCCTCGTGCAACAAGGTGTGAAAGAAAGTACAATAAGGATGACTTGATTTTAGTGACAAGATCTTTCCAAGGCTTTTTACCCAAGTCCTATCTATCTATGTTGAAAAGAAAAAAAGATTTGAGGATGGACTGCTTCTCTAAAGACAGATGGAGTTTGCACTTGAGTCTTTGCCCCAAACTAACTGTTGGCAAATCCAGTGAGATTAACAGGAAAGATCTTTCATTCATTTTACCAGGCTTTAAAAAAAAGTTTGTTTAAAGAAGCATATTAAAATGGAGTATTCTTTGTCAAGTAGTTCGAGGCTCCTACCTTTGAAAAAGTGAAGTCAAGGGTCTCACAATAAACTCTGCAAACTGATGAGTTTAAAAATAAAAATGCTGAGAAAGAGTTGAGTTATCTCATTCTGAGACGGACAGAACTGATATGCAGAACTGCCAGTCCAAGATTTAAAGTACATACACTTTCAAATTAGACCAACAATCTGCTGCGATGCAGCTAAATTTGACCTAACAGACACACAGAACAGATGTCCAGAGAGCAACATTGCTTGTTTGCAAATATATATATGGTCTTTATTGTATATCATAAATATATGAAGTATAAATAATTACACTTAGATAAACTTTTGTGATGTGACAAGTTCAGACAACAGACAAGCATCCACATGGCTGCTTGCTCTTTTCTCCCCACTGATATGACAAGAGAAAGAATGGGAAGAAGCAAGCTTGTTAATTGAACAGAGACAATTTAGTAGGTGGAAAAGAAAAATACAGCAAGGGACACAGGAAATCACTCACCACCTCTAATAAACAGATTGATTGCCAGTTAGTCTGCAAGCATCTACCACAGAATTCAAACCCCTCTACCCCCTTCTTCTAAACTCCAATCACTCCAATCTAACTTCAGTCACTGAGTGCAGTGGTGTATGGCAAGGAAAATCCATCCTTCTGACCAATATGGGTAAGCTGTACCAGCTGTATCCCTCCTACAAACCTCTTTCCCACCTCAGGCTTCTTGCTGTGGGTGGCAAGTGAGAAACAGAAAAGGCCTTTATGAAGTGCAAGCACTATTCAGCAACAGCCAAAAAACATTAGTGCAATATCAACATGCATGTAGCCACAGATCCAAAACACTGCATCACTCTGTGCTATGAAGGCTGACTACATCCCAGCTGGACCCAGAACGCCTCTTTTGCAGCTGACTGTAATCCCAGGAGAAAAGGACAACAACCTGAACAGCTTCATGCACTTGCAAAGTCTTAACACGAGAAAATGTTACTACACTCTAAAGTAATACCTCCTATGTATTTCCACAGAAACTAAAAGTAGGTACAAAGAAACACAATAACGCTATTTGCTAGAGCAAATTCTCATCTATAAAACACTATTTTTCAACACAGTCGTTACCATTACCTATGTGTTTTTGCTAGCAATGAACAAGAGCCTTATAAAGCATAGGTTACCCACTGTTTCACAGCTGCTATGATGACACTGCTGCTAGGAAAAAGTTGTCTATGCAGTCCATTTTTCATTGGTTTAAACCAACAAACTTACAAGGCTCCGTATCTGGACAATATGGTGGGCATGATACGACAGACCAGCCAAGATTGGCAATACAGTCTATGATCTTCAAACTGATATAGGGCCTGGTACTACCATGTTGCAAGAGAAAGACTGCCCTCTTCTCTGGCCTAGTTCTGGAATTTCAAGCCTTCGGCTTAGTCAGCAGCAAAACGAAGCGGTCAGAATGATAGTTTGTCTACATTCCAGGAAGTCTGGAAGGATCAACTCCTTTACTATACCAAAAGGCAGTGCACATGATTTAATCCATTGAAGTCTACATCTAGAGCTTTTTCTTCTATGGGGAAATCACATGTCACCACTCTGAGGACTGCTGTTTTAACTCCATTTCATAGTAGTGACGCCAATTCTTGCCACTGGAAATTATGCAATCCACAAAACTGTCACATTCAGCCTTCTGTTGGTTAGATAGGTCCTGACAAACTTGCATACAGTGTTGTTTTTCTTCCTGTGCGAGTATTCATGGGACCCACTTGGTGCAAGCTCTGCAACAATATTTCAGTGTTGCCACCAATGTTGCTTTCTGGAATGTGGCTTGTTTTTCATGCTGCTTTAACCACTGCTGAAAGACAACACCCACAGTCTCTCTGCATTCACATCAAGTGTCAATGAATGTCAACAGGTACCATTTTTTCTGCATGGAGGAATTTGACTCCACCATTTGCTTTGTATACACTTTCATGTCAGACACCATTCTGTCAGACTGCCCTTTTTCTGCCATCTGTTGCACAGCAACAGCACGTAACAGAATATTGGTGGAAGGTTCAACCTCCATAACCATATCACAACCATCCACTTCTGATGTTGCAGGCCAACATAATAAATCAGGAGGCATTACTTTCCTAGCATCATTAACGTCTCCCCTGAAGCCCTCGCAGAGTTGATGTTAACTCAAAAGATACTAAAGAAGTACATTGTCTAAAATCAGCTACAACTTCACACATGAATATTCTCAGCTTTACTCATTGATGTTTCTACTGTTTGCCTGGAGTCAGCTGGTAAAACAACATCAACAGCATCAGTAAAGAAACAAGAATAGGAAAGAACTGATCAATAGGCTGGAGTTAAGAAAAACAAGACCAAAACAAAACAAACAGTTTCACTTCTACAGACATCTTCTAGATGAAAGATGACCTGGCTGCTTGTAGAGCTTTGCAGGCTAGCAAGAAGTGACTGGACAGCAGAATAGTGATGGAATAGCAAATTTATTTATGCATGTGTGTTGAAGCATGAGATAGAACAAGAATTTACTATGTACCAGGTGCAGAGAGTCACTGTAAGGCACTGACAGAAGCAGAAAGGAATAACAGACATTTACAGTAATTTAGATTAATACCCACATTTCTGTAGCGAAGGTGAAAGCTACTGTCCAGAAATTTATTTAATGCCGAGTAATGAAAAACTTAATGAATTTATTACCAGTCAAGTTGAACTGAAGGCACAGTTTAAGTTCATTAACGACTTAATTACCTAATGATTTTAAGTTGTCTCCAGCTAGTCCTGTGCATAATTAAGGCATGGGTATCCTTCTTAGCCGAATTCTTTAGTGGTTCAGGACATAGTCTCCAGAAGTTTCAATTGTATTTCTTTTGTTTATACAACTGAGAAACATGGCCTTGAGACTGAAGAGTATCAGTATGACCTGCCAGGAAAAAATCTGTTTTGAAAAACTAAGGATCAGAGAAAAGAGAAGAATCTCACACACTATGGAAAGAAGCCTTAAACTCTTATTTTGAGTACCCATACCTCTCTTACTTTGCTCAATGTATCTTTGGGTGACGAGCAAAATACTTTCATCCAAAAGATGACCTGATGCCATGTTCTTATCATTTTTCAGGTAAACAAATGATTCCCTAGGTGATGCACAAAATTCTGCGGAGCAATGGCCAACTCTCTCAGTCTGAAATTAAACCACATCACAGTACCACACTTCTCACTACTGACTCAAATCTAGTGCATTCCTGAGGAGGCAGTTCAATTCTACAGTAAAAAAGTACTTGGGCTCAAAGTAGAGGGAAAGCAAAAATTATCTGAAGACAAATAAATTACCTGTAAAATATTACATGCCAAACATAAAAAAGCCCTGCCATTTAAGACTTTTGCCAGTCTAGGCATGTGGAAAAAAAATCACCTGCTTGTAAAAGGTTATACAAAGTATAACCTGCTTATACAAAGTAACCCTAAAAAAGAAAAACTCATCAGGAACTAAAAAAAACAAAGTTGCTGGAAGATTCTGCCCTAACAACACACAAAAATTATGACTACTAAATATAGGAGTACACAAAACATCAAGAGTGGTATCCATCTGTGCTTTCAATGTTATGTTTGTGAATGCTGTGATTTTATTTTCAGCTTCATCTGAACAAGCTTCAGTAAAAACAGATCCCAGTAACCCACACAAGGAGCCCAAGAATTTACAACCTGCATATCAGAATACTGAGAACATGGTTGAAGCTGCTTCCACACTGCAGCACTTTGCTACGTCCTCATTGGTTAAGAGCTCAGAGAGGCTCGTCCCAAAAAGAATCATCTCCTGAGACAGATGTTAGTTCTTGACTGAAGAATCTGAAAGATCCAGTGCTCAGATTTAGTTGATAGATTAATTAAAATGCTTTCTATATAATATATTTTCTACCTTGATAATCCTTCTCCTAGGAGAGATCATGAAGTTTATTTCCATTATTTACAAGGATTACACAACATTTATCTAGCTAACAGAATAAAACCTGCTGAATATATAGACTAATTTCCTCAAGACTACAACAGCCGGAAATTGCTGTAAATAATTTGACCACTACCTGGAGGCAAAGCCATAGCCTGTCAGCATAGTTGGAACAGTTTACAGGAACCACTCAAAACATGAATCAAGCTGGGCTGAGTTCCAAATTTCTTACCATGGACCTGAATAATTGATTTCTTTTTTTCCTCCTGTTTTGTTTTGCACCACTTTATTTTCCATTTATTATTAGATAAATTATATTTGAATTCTATTTGCTCTATTAATAACTGGAGGTAGATACTGACACCTTCTTCTACATCGTCTTTTTCTAAGACTGCATTATTCTGTTTTTCAGGAATGCATGCTTCTCCAGGCAACTGACTGTGACTACACAAAGTACAATTTTTCATGTCTCCCTGGGGCCACATCACACAGTATATGCAATATTGGCTTAAAAAAAACAAAAACAAAACCAACACAGAATAAAATAAAAACACCTAAAGATCGGATTTGCTCTTGGTCTCAAAGCTGAGAAGTTGATTGCTTCACAAAAAGCAGCCTCAGAAAAGGAAGTCAGACTTCCAATGGAGTTATATCTAGGTATCTTCTGAGCGCCTGTTTTTCAGTAGACTGTTTTCAGAGTCCTACTGAGTCCTCTGAGCTGTGCAGAGCATTCATCTCAGACTTGATTTGAGACATATTTGTGTAGGAAAACAACAGATCCTTTCCTAGTCAACAGACAAAAGCTTCAATTCCATGAAGTGAATTTTTAAAATTATGCAAATGTAAGGCCTACTTTGTTTTACTGAAGAGTCTATTTTTCTGGCAACATGATGGGTATGTCTAAATTCATATTTTAGCTTGCTCCAAGAGCATACTTCTGCAACTGCGTAAATCTCTTAACCATCCCTGTCTTGCACTTGGAGATGAAGTGCCATTCTGTTTTGGATACCAAAGAGTAGGAAAGAAACACTCCCGAGACAGATAAATCCATTAATACTACAGAAAACAAAGGTGACAGCAAATTATAAGATCACTTGTCTCTTTTGGGTCTGGAAAACCCAAAGCAATATAGGTTTGGATGAAGCTCTGGTCGGGGCATTGCACGTGCACTGATCATATCTGTAGAAAGGCTTATTCATTCTACTTTTACTTTCATTTTTGTAGGGTCTTGCTTCTTACACAGAGTCAACTACCACTCACAGTAATTAAGTGTGGAATACGGACTTGACATTGGGGAGGACTCAGGTGTCAGGGACATATGAAAACTGGGGCCAGATGCCTTTACAATATTTTCAATAAAAAAGACAAACAAAAAATGAAATACAGTGGCTAGGATGGTTCAACCTCTATTGCCATACCACCAACATCTGCCTCTGACATTGCAGGGCAACATAGTAAAATAAGAGGCATTACTTTTGAAGCAGCCTTCCTAACACTGGACATACAACACAGAAAGGCTAAATCTGAATCCACAAGAATGAATGCTAAGGTCTGTAATACACACACATGGTTTTTATTTGTATTTAAAAACACGCTAGAACGATCTATAAGGAACCTATTAGAAGAAGAAAGATAAAGATTGTAACCTGAAATAATCTGAAGGCATTAATAAATGAGAAATAACGTTCTGAGAAAGAAAGAATTTGTTTTAACTTGGGTTTGTGCCTTACACAGCTGGAAATCAAGTAGTTAAAAACAACAACAACAACAACAACAACAACAACAAATCTGGGTGAGATGAAATGTAAAATAATACAATTATGGCTGGATTACAATGCATATACATAGATATGTATATAGATATAGATGCACTTGTTACAAAAACATTTTCTGAGCACTTTACTGAAGAAAGTTGACCCAATGATTCCAATCTCCTGAGAAACATGAACAACTATTAACTGGCTGAAAAGTAGCAATGCAGCCATTACAATGGACAGAGTGAAGTCTGATTTACACAATCCCTTCGCTCCTGCACAACGCTTATTCTGCAGCACTCTAAATCTACAGGCACTGAAAACATTGGGTTCCCCAATGACAAGCAGTGCAAAATGTGAACAGGTTCTAAATCATCTCCCAAGCTCAAAGTAGGTGGTAGGAAATAAGGCTAGGATGGCAGAACAGTTAATCTTTGTTATTAGAAAATATCTATATATCAGAAATTAGTACTGGTTTCCTTCAGCATGCACAATTATAGAAATGTTAGGGTACCTAAAACTACAAGATCTATTTACAGAAAAATACATTTTTGATAGAAGATAACATTCCTTTTCAGCAAAAAATATCATGTCACATCTGATAAAGCATGACTTTCTATTATTCTAGAGGTTTTGTTTTTACTAGAAGAGAAAAAGGTACATTGTACAAACATGGTTACCCATTCATCTTTAAATAGAAAGGGGAAAAAAAAAAAAAAAAAAAAAAAAAAAAAAAAAAAAAAGAGAACACCCTAAATACCAAACCCTTTGGTAACCGCAATATAATACTACAATCCTTTTATGAAGAAATAGTCTCAATATTTTAAAGAATGTCAGGTTAACTAGCAAATCAATACCTAGGCTGAATATTGTCTTTTAAATGAAGCATGACCTAAAACCCTCAAAACAATGGCTTTGCGCTAACCAGCATTGCATAAGCCATCAATGTTATGTTCCAGAGAAATAAACTGATACAAGAAGACAGAGAAGGTAAGACAAATTAATAGAAAAACACACAGTGCATGAGAATTTATTTTATGTTATGAGAAACACGTGCATATCCAATTTGCTTCAAAATCCTAATGCAATTATACCACAGGCTACATCTGTATATAAGGCAGAACTTTCTTTGAACTGAAATGGAGTAACTTATTCAAGATACAACAGTAAAACCAAGTTGTTGTTGTTGTTGTTGTTAAGTATTAATAGCTCTCACAGACCTGGTAAATTTGTAATGAAAAGAATATTATTTCACCACTTTAATAATAACTGTAATGAAAAAGACTAGCTAAAAGTAATAATTCCAGAAAATGCAAGACAGTCTAGTAAGCTCTAAATATTTTCATACCAGCAGATGTTATTTTTGTTTGTCCTGATGCTTAAAAAGTAACATCATCCACAGTTATATATTACACTACGATACACTTAAAACAGCCCAGGGGTATAAGCATGGAATATGTGCTTTTCAATGAACTTCCAGCTCTGCTTTTTTGTGATTCACTCAAGAGAACTACATATTTTGTGGGCAAGTTTCCAGTGATTCAATTATGAAACGTAGCTCCTTGTAAAAAATAAAGTATATATACACTATTACACTGTTTTTTTCTTCCCCTCATTTCCCTGCAAAGCAACCTTTAAATTCCAATGAAGAGTTACATAAGACACTTATTACACCTATTTTAATTTAGCAGTCTTTCACCACTACAACAGGTATCACTTTGCAGGTGTTCATCACATTGCTTGCCTATATAGGCAATAATCTTACTTTAAAAACGCATTTTATAAAGTTATGTAGAAATGCAATCAAAGGAGTTAATAGCCATCTATCAAAGGCTGCCTGTTGGTTTAAATAATTACTCCAGTTATCTAAGAAAAATGAAATGAGCTGGTAATTTTTACAGATTTATTCAAGCATTTACATGATTTTGTTCTTGATCTTTCACAGGCCACGATGTGCCCATTTTCACTGAACATATCATTTAATGCATATTGTAACCTGCAAGTCTCGTTTTACACAGGAGGTGAGAAGGTAAACAAAACCTATGTGGGTACCAACTGTGACAGTCTCTCAACATGGAGCTGGACCACTTCAGCACATTCCCTCCTCTCACACTGCCAAATTGCTCAGGCTGGCAGACAGACTTCACCATGTGCTGATAAGGTAAGTACCTCTCGCCTCAGCATGGCATCTAAGTTGTACATGAAAGCTTTCGGAGGATGGAAATAACTAAATAGCACGGAACTGTGAGACTTTCTGCATAAACCAGCCTCAAACTCACTAAAGAGATCTGTAATACATTAGTGTTAAATATTTTTCTCAGTGCAACAGTACACAGAAACATACAACAACTATTCAGTGAGATGCTGTACCTATGCCCCAAGCAGTTGACTTCCCAGAAGACAGCAGCAAAGATCAGGAGGGAGCCTGATAAAAGGCCTAAACACGGCTTTAGACACTGTCTTCAAAAAGACTTTCATGAAGAAGGCATTAAAGTACAATCTGGATGAATAGACAAGAAAGTGAAATGAAAATCAAGTGAAGGGCAAGATCCAGAGGGTGATGTCGAGGGCAAAAGAAAATCCCGTTGAAAGCCAATAACTAGTGGCACAGGTCAGGAGACAGTACTGAGTCTGGTGCTGCTGAGCAGTTTCATTAGAGAGCTGGATAAGAGGATAGAGTATAGCCTCAACAAATATGCAAAACTGGGTGCAGTGGCTGACATACCAGAGAACCTTGTTGCCATCCAGAATTTTGACAAGCTGGAGAGATGGGCTGACAGAAATCTCAGGCTATTCAACAAGGAGAAGTACAAGGTGCTTCACCTGGGATTGAGCATGCCCAGGTAGCAGTACAAGTTGAAAAGTATCCAGCCAGAAAGCAGCTTCACAGAAAATGATCTAGGGGTCCTGGTGGACACCAAATTGAGTAGGACTCATCAACGTGCCCCCATCCCACAGGTTAACAGTATACTGGGCTGTGTTGGACAAGGCATAGCCAGCAGGTAAAAGTCGCTAAGTACATGGAAAGAATCAGCAGTGTGATGTCACATCTGAAGTGTGGCATTCAGTTCTGGACTCCTCTTTACAAGAGTGACATGGACATAGGGCCACAAAGATTAAGGTGGCAGCACATGATACACAAACTAAAATATAGGAAAATCCATCTGAAACTTAAGAAAAAGCTTTTTTACTGTATGAGTGAATGAACATTGGCACAGGTAGTCAAGGAACGTGATGGAGTCTTATTCAAAAGCTAAGACAGGAACAGATCCTGAACAGCCTGCTTCACGTGTCTCTGCATGAGCAGGGATGTTGGATAAGTAGTCCTTTCCAAACCAATTGCTTCTGTGACAGCACAGCATGACTTCACTTGCAGGAGCTCTTTTCCCCAAACCTTCCTTGAGTTTCTTTCCTCCCCCAGTCTCAGCATTCCAGGCTTCTGTTCTGTTTTTTTATTATTTTGTTTGGGTATTTCTATGGGAGACGTCTAGGGAAAGCAAGCACATTTTACATTGCCCATTCTGAGAACAGAAGCCACGATCAAGATTTTGACTGTGCTCAATATTTTCAATTTTTTCAATATTTTTGTGTGGTATTGAAATAGAGAATAGTTTTGATATTAGCCTTTTTCTTCCCCCACAGGTGCAAGGGAAAAAAAAAAAAAAAAGAAAAAAAAAAAGCATCTGGGTTTTTCTGTTTCCAAAGGATTCTACTTCTTTTCAGAAACAGGATGAAATTGCTTTTAGTAGTTAGATCCAGCAGATCAGGCTGGCTGAATTCACCATTTTTCATTTCTCTGTAATCTCTTCTACTTAATGCAATGAAGGCCATATACTACAGTAACATTTTTCAGAACATTCACTGTACCAGCATCTCCTGATGGTTTTTCATTTTACTTTCTCCAACAATACCTTGCATTGCTTTTCTAAATATTCAAGGATAAGATTCCTAAGTTGCTCTCAGAAGCGATGGTCACCCAGAATACAAAAAGAGTAGAAGGTGCTATAAAATAATTATTGCAATGTATGCATCGTCCATGTCTGTGTTAAGAAGTGCACCCCTGAAGGGAGCCAGACAAGAAGCGTTCTGGGGGGAAATGAAACGACTGGTGAGTAGAATCAGAATTTATACTAGTAGTACATATTTAAATAAAAAAAAAAGTAATACGTCTCAAAGTTTCACCCTTCCTTACAGAAAAGAATAGTTAAATTACTATATTAGAAGATTGAAGATAAAAATTATCTGAGGTTGCTTAAAGTCACATAAATGTTCTCCAAAATATTTTCTTACTGATTGCTCATATCAATACTGCCTTTCAGAAAACACATGGTCCACAAGGCTCTAGGCCCACACATATTTCATGGAAGCAAAGACATTTTCTGAAGAACAATCAAGCCTTACCTAGGAAGCAGAAGGCTGGTCTACAGAAATAACTTAGTCCTGTTATTTTGGAAAGTATTTTTCCTTTAATTCTTTCATCTTGGGTAAGTAGAATTTTACTTTCTGAGACATCACTGGATTATGCTGACATTTACATTAAAAAAATCTGCAGGTAGTTGAAATAATCTGTACTCAAATATAATTGTGTATCACAACAGCCTGCAGCCTCAGGCTCAGATATCTGGGTTCCTACTCTGACAGAGACAGCTCTAGAAGGAATATAACAGGTGATGAAGTCAAATACATCCCTAAAGATATTATTTTGCTTTGAATTTCAACTAACTCAGAAGTATAGCAGCTAACAAAAGAGAGAAGCTACTGATGAGCTCCTCTTCTCACATTTCTACTTCTCTCTACAACAAATTCGTCTCACTTTGCAGCAGCATGATTAATGGGTCTGATTAATTATCTAAAAGAAATTTAACAATTTCATTAAGGTGGAAAGGTATTTAAATTGCCAGTGAATTCAGTAAGTTGGTCAACTCAGTTTCTGGCCACGTGATCACAGTCAGCAAATAAGGAAGGTGGCAGACTACGTAACTCAGGAAGCTGGGCATCACTGAACCAGATGAGACTTTATATTTGTTTCCTGGATCATCTAAATCCAAAATGAAATGAAAGTTCAGTACCATTTCCCACACTCAGCTCCATCACTCTTCCACAGAGTAGCCATTTTCAGGAAGGCAGAAGACTTTCAAGCTAATCAAGCTAAGCTAATTTTACAACAGAAGAAACCTCTTGCAGATAAGGAAACAGTCACAGTCTTCAGTATCAAAGTAGCACTTCTATTGTTAGTTATTCCTATCTCTACTGCAAAAAAAAAAAATTAATTTCAAACAGAGTCCCTAAGTCTCTCCATCAGCATAGCAGACAAATTGCAACAGTTTAATAAGGGAGTCATCTTGAGAAGGTAATAGCTAGATGTACTGAAGGACAGGTAGAAGGGAGGAATTTACATCCCTTTCCTTCTCTAGAGCAAACCTGATTAACATGAGCTATCTTGACTAAGGGATGGGGGGGATTACAAAGTGAAAATGGTTGCTTTCTGTATGCAATGATCAACTCTGTGGACAAGAGGAAAGCAGAAAATGTTGCTAATGTCTATCTTGACATTAGCAATGCTCTGTGACTGACTCCCTTATAATCCTTCAAGAAATTGGAAAGATGTGCATTGAATAAACAATAGTTATTTCATTTCCATAGTCGTAGAACCTTCAAGACTATTTTATTTTCAAAGTAGTTTTCCACTGCAAAGCAGTATAAAAACTACTTGAGTACTGACATGAATCAATTGCAATTTACCTGGAATAAGGAGCGCAGAAAGAAAAAACCCTACAGTTCAGAATCAGTATGGTTAAACAAACTAGTAAGACAGCTACATATCAAAATCAATATATAACTTTTAATCCATTTTACCTGTTTTCAGGTGATATTCATACATACATACATTTAGAGTGGGCTTTTCTTTTTTCACCAGGAAAAAAGCTTCAGAAATATTTGTGCAAGTGAATACTTGCAAAATGATTACCTCAAGTGTGCTAGCATGCCTATCTCAGAATCAATGACTCTCTGCATGTGTTTTTAAAAAATAAAATAAAATAAGATAAAGACATATTATTTGTATCCAGTTGTACACAGATTTGTAAATAAATAAGGATTTTAAAACAGTAAAAGCTACCAAAGAACTAGTGTACTGAAGTGGGACTGCATTAGAACTCTGACACAGTTCGATTACAATACCTCTGGCATTTGAAAAGCAAGAGTTGCCTCTACGTTCAGTCTAAAACACTTCATTTTTATTTTTTTTCCTTAAGTGGTCTATGTAGCTTCCATACTCCTTATTTAAATCTAACATAAGCTAGTTAAATGAACCAATGACTCCACACGTCCTAGAATCAGAATAAGTGGTTCAAATATCTGTTCTTTTATTATGTTAAAAAAAAAAAAAGCCACATAAACATTCTCATATACCTTGCTAATACACAGCAATGCCAAAAAGGAGTTGGAGGTTTGGTGGACGGCAAGCTATAATAAGGATATGAGCCAGCAAGATGCCCTCACAGTCCAGAAAACAAACCGTACCCAGGGCTCCATCAGAAGAAGTGTAGCCTGCAGTTGAGGGAGTTTATACATGGACATTCATGACAGAGTTTCATCTCAGCCAGAGCCTTCAGGTGAAATCACAGTTCACCTTTTAAGTGACCATGCCAAAGAACAGAAAAAAAGCAAATACCAAAAAAGACAACAACCCTATTTCTAATTACTTACACAAAAATACCAAGCTAATACCCTATAACAGATTTGAGGTTTGGCTTTTGTATCTGAAAAATAACTTTGTATCTGATAAAAAAACTTTGGCCCAAAGTTCTTTCACAGCAGTTCTTCTCTTTAGATTTGCTCTCTAATCCAATAGCTCTCACTGGCTTAATTGGACAACCTGATGTTCTCCTTTCTGAGGCCTTGAAAGAGCTTCTGTGTTTCTATCACCACCCTAATACAGACAACAACTTCTCCAATACCAATGGTTATGTTGTTTTTAACATTACATCATCACATCATCACGAAGTCCCTAATTAGACATGCAACCATTATTTGGAATTATATTTTGGGAAGGCAATAATGGTGGCAATAATTGAACTCTCAGCAGTAGCTGGTTCCTCAAACCACTATACTCAAGGTGGAACTTCTGTACTCAGAACCTGAAGAAATTACCCAATTATACTATCAAAAATTCACAACATCCAGAAGTAAACTGAGGACATTTAATATCAAACAGAATAAAAGGATAAAACATAGCAACAACTGTTTCTAAAGGTTCTTATGAAAAATGTTCCGCTTCCAAATACTGAAAAAACAAACACTTTAAAAATCCCAGCCAGTTGGTGGGGAAAATCTTTTAATAAATAAATAAATAAATAACAGCAAGAGCTCAAATATAGTCCTCCAATTATTCTTACTACAAAGGAATCTCTGTGCCTTTTTAAGAAGGGACCTGGGGGTGTTGGTTGATGCTCAGCTGAACATGAGCCAACAGTGCGCACAGGTGGCCAAGAGAGCAACGGCATCCTGGCCTGCATTAGAAATAGTGTGGCCAGCAGGAGCAGGGGGGTAAACATTCTCCTGTAAGCACTGGTGAGGCCACATCTTGAGTACTGTGCTCAGTTCTGGGCCCCTCACTACAAAAAACAAAAGACATTGAGGCCCTGGAACGTTTCTAGAGAAGGGTGAAGAAACTGGTGAGGGGTCTGGAGCATAAGTCTTATGAGGAGTGGCTGAGGGAGCTGGGATTGTTCAGTCTGGAGAAGAGGCTCATTGCACTCTATTACTTCCTGACAGGAGGTCGTGATGAGAAGGGGTTTGGCCTCTTCTCCCAGGCAACAAACAGGACCCGAGGAAATGGCCACAAGTTGTACCAGAGGAGGCTTAGATCAGACACAAGGAAAAAACTTTTTCTCTCAGAGAGTGGTCAGGCACTGGAATGGCTGCCCAGAGAGGTGGTGGAGTCATTGTCCCTGGCAGTGTTCAAGAGGTGTCTGGATGAGGAGCTGTGAGATTTGGTTTAGTGGCTTGTGGTAGCAGTGGTGATGGGAGGATGGTTGGACTAGATGATTCAACCTTGTGATTCTATGTATCCCTCCCCCTATTTAAGGAAAGCGTTTTTTTAAAAAAGAAAGTCAGCAAAAACAAAACACTTAGCTGAGCTTCTATATTTCTATCATCAAGTACAGAGGTAGCCTGAGAAAGCTTAGATATTTCAAATACTTCATGTGTTTCTTGTGCACTGTGGCTTCTAAATCATGAAGTATTAACATACAGTATTGCTCCCACAACAAGCAAGCGTTTCTATATCTGTTTTAGACTGCTGCTCAGATCAGAAGAAATCCTACTTACTACCTGCACAAACTAGCTTCAAAGAAGCACTCCGTTACCTACATCTGAAAAATAAGAAGTATGGGATCCCTTGCTCAGGAAAAAGATTTCATAAGACTCAGAACAATTTTTCTTGTTCCCTTCAATATACAATGGTACTGTTGCTTTTATTTCCGCTCACTGAAAACATCCAAGCTTTCATTTAATTACAAGGAGAGGATTTTCTGAAAGAATTCACTGCTGGTTGGCATAACAAAAACCACACTTGTATCAAAAACTTCATGTAATTGTGGCCTTTTAAATTATTAGATATTCACAAGGTTGGCACGCAATTCAAACCTTCCATTTTCACTGTAAATTCAGGGTTTTCATAAGTGCAAATTCAAGATTTATGAGCTTAAGTCACTTAAGATCTTCAGAAAGTGTTATCCTGCAGTTCAAGACTTAGATATAACCCTTGTGATAGAACATATATGTAGAACTTACAAAATTATTTCACTCGCCGAATCTTCAGTGGGAGCTCTACACAAAAAAAATCCAGCTGGGAGGTGACACGCAATACCTAAAATAGGGCTGTGGACTTCCCAGACAAGTCAGAGGGAGGGGCGGGGGGGGATGTGAAGCATGGATTAGGGTATTAAAAAAGTAATCATCAGCTTCATGGAAGAAGCAATGAGACAAAATTACAGCAGTAAAAAAAAAAGAGTCTTGATTTGGGCAAGTAAATTGGTTAAAGTAGGTAACAGTATCCCTGGAAAAGTAAAAAGGGAAATAATTGTACAACACGGCTGTCATGGTTTTGTGATTTTTGGCTTTTGGTATTCCACATCATAACATCATGTGGGGCACTGGGACTTTAACTGTCAATGCTCAAGTCCTGGGTACCTGCCCTGAAGAGAAGAAGAACTACATTCCCCAGGGGACCTTGCGGTCAGGGAGAGGAGGTTTAACTCCTGGCAAGGTCACCTGATTTCTCTTTCTTGCCTGCCCTTCGTCGTGGATGCTGCTCCCGTCTCCCCGCTGCTCAACTGAACTGCGCATCTCAGCGTTGTGGTGAGGCCTATCCACCTTTTGGACATTCTCTCTCTCATTATATTTGATTTATTAGCTTCAATTCTGATTATATTGTATTATAGTGTGTTATCTTGCATTCCGATAATATACTTAGTAAATTAGTTTGTTTCTCCTCAGATCGGTGCCACTGTTTTAATTATTTTGGGGTCTCCTGTTTCCTTTTTTTCCGGAGGCACGGATCTGCAGATCCCTCCACCCCGCTCGTCACGGAACCGGGCCGAACCAGCCCTTAAACCGTTGACAACGGCAGATTTTTTGAAACTGGATAAGAAGCAACAATTACTTAGAACCAAACAGATTGCTTGGAACAGACTCAGCAACACAGGCCAGGTGAATAAAGTAGACAAACTTAAAACTATATATATTTAAAAATTGAGATTTCAGTCTAAAGTTTCAGTTGTCATACAGTTGCAGAAATGAACTTGTTTAGGCTGATGCATATCAAGACCATATGCAATACATCCAGAGAAGAGAGACTGGTATATTCCAGCTTTCCACAGGAGTTTGCTGCACCTGAACCAAGAGAACCAACCTCAGACAGAAGAACACCACATGAAATGGAATAAAGCAATACAAAGGGCTAGGTGCTATCTGCCTGCCACATGCCCAACAGGGAACTGAAAGAAAAGTCAGCAGAGACAAAAGCTTACAAAGACAAGTGCATTGTTTAAAGGGGTAACATTTTCAAAAACACTTAAGTGACTTTGTTTCTCCTTACGCTCAAAAGAAATGTCACTGTTCAAACAATAAATCACAGTCCCCACAGGGGCCTAAAACAGCATTTGATATATTTATGATCTTTTTGTGCTCACGGCATCCCAAATACATGCCAACCTTCAGCATGGCAGATTTGGCAACAGTCACATTACACAAATATATCACTACAAAAGAACTTTAAGATAATGTTTAAATTTCAGGGCATCATTCATCAATATCCTTTTATGTTCACTTGTTTTAAGCCATTTTTAAGTTACGTTTCCTTCAAACATCCCAATCATCTGCACCAACCAGGGCGACTATGAAGTCCTCAGTTATGCAACACAACTTACTGTAAAGATGCATCTTCTTAGAGATGTAGAAATTACAGATACAACAGAGGCAGCACAGAAGACGCTCCATACAGTACTGTTTCAAGCAGCACTTACAGGAGTCTGAGTGCAAATGACTTTTTATCTAGCAAACAGCCCAGGTTGACTCTTTCTGAAGAGTGCTGTTTTTTCATGAAAAGACACATGAATAAATAAAACAGTGTAGCAAATACTTCAGACTGTGACTGAAGCCACCTCTATGGGAAGGAGAAGCTCACTACCCTACTAGAATATGTATTTACATATACATTACATATTCTGCTGAAAAACCAGGGAAACAGCTTTTTCTGCAAGGCATCAAAAGACCACTAATGTCAGCAGAAAGTCCTATAAACTCTAATGATGAAGCTATGCTAAACACATTATTACAGGCCATAACATTTTATCTAGTGAGCAGGAAGAAGTTATCTGAGATTCTGATTTAGGAGAAGAAAGGAAAAAAAAATACGATGGCTACCTCAGCCAATCATTTGCTCAAAAGCTTTGAAGAACTTCATTCCAAAAGGTAACAGTGAAGGAGCAGCACAAGGTTACAAATGAACATCAACTTCCATTTACAGGGACAGAAAACGCTCACTCATCGCACTGCACAGGCTCTTAGAGTTGTTCAGGTCCTAAAGCAAACTGACAGAGTCAGCCCCACCTTAGTTCCATTCCACTCATCTTCCCAGCATATCATGGGCTGCATCATCACCGCCAATCAAACAGCTAACCACAGGGCAGCTTCTGTCCGCAGTCACAAGAAAGCCTCAGGAAAGATGCTAATTCTAAGTTCCTATAGATCATCTGATCACTTGATTTCTTTTCATAGTGTTCCAGGAGTAAAACTTAATGGGTGATCATTCGTCCCCTAGTAAACAACCATGTAGAATTAGCAGAACTTGACAAGTCTCTGTTACAGACACCAGTCACATTCATGCACTCTTTGCTCACCTCATTCATTTTCCACAGTTGTTTGTGAGGCAATAGTTGTTTTTTGTTTTTTGTTTTTTTTTATTCCCTGTCCTTAAATCACCCACGTATCTCTACATAAATGAGCACATAACACATACAAAAAGATAATTCCTGTTATCATTAAAGTGATATTTTTAAATTATTAAAAGTGATATTTTTAATTATTATTTCTTAAGCCTGGTGGACACTTTTTCACCCACACTTCCTAATTAGGACCAGAAGTACACAGTCTAACAGGAAGCAAAGAAAGCATTTCACAAATAGTCTTGTTTTTCTGAGATACCCTTAAATATCCATTAATTCACTCTTCTTCCAGCTAAGGGAAAGTTCAAATACACTTGTTTGATCTCTTTCCACATTCCTCACTCTGAAACACTCTAAAGAGGACTTTGACCTACTTGTCATTTACCTCATTTCCTGCATACTTTCATAAACCTTACAATTTCTTATATCTCATCTATTACAATCAGCAAACCTCCCATTTCATAGCCTTTAATGGACTTTTTCCCATGCTAACAGGGAATTGTTCTATGTAAGTTACCCGGCAACTAGCTTAAGCCAGACTTCTCCTTTATCTGCTTCACATACTTCAAGGGCACTTTCATTTTTTTGCCTTAAACTCATAATAGCTGAGCTGATCCATAGTCTTCTCTCAAGGAGTTATATACAACTGAAATCCATAACAGCAAAGCCAATGGAGACCTTACCATAGCTCTGGGACAAATCTAAGCAGAAGCGCACAAACAGCATTGAGAAAGTAGCCTTCAAATCACTGTTATCTTTGACATCATTCTCAAAGTTTAGTAGGGAGCCTCCACTGAAGTAACGCCTGAAGTCGGTACAGCATATGTAATACCTTATTAAAATAAAATAAATTAAAAAAACCAACAAACCAACCCTGCCTAGGAAGGATCAGACAAGGAACTTAATGAGCAGCAGCACAATTCTTCTGTAATACTGAGAGCCCTACTGAGACACCATGCTGGAGAGATTGCTAACTCTTACATATGTCCAAAAAAAAAACCAAAAAAAACAAAAAAAACCAACAGCAACAAAAAAATCATATTTCTCATTCTGTTAGGCTTTTTACAACAAATACTAACATTCACAGAATTGTTAGCAAGTAAATTTGCCTTTACTTTGGTGTCAACACGATCACGAAAGTTAAACTTGAGACTGATAGCCTTACAATCAATCACTGACAAAATCCCCTTCTCAGCACTGCTCCACATTTGGTTCTGTTCCAAATGGCATAAAATGCCTTGGGGAAATTCAGCCTAATTTATCAGAACGGTAGGAATTATCTGAATTGCTCTTTGCTTTATTAGCAGCAATTCTCAAAAACATTAGCTCTTTTTTTTAACCTATTAAACATTTTATTGTAACTGTAAATAGTGAAATACGAATAGCAACAAAATTAAAGCAGAAAGACTATAATTTGAACTACAACAATTGAATAATTTGTAAAACAAGCTGCTGATGATGTTGACATCATGCAGGCAGAAATAGTAGTAGCTATGCTTTTTGAAATTCTTGGTTTTAATAAGAATTAATAATGTACGACTCCACTGTCTATAAACACTGAATACTTCATCTAGAGAAATGGGAGAATAGGTTTATTTGTGGTTATGTTCAAAGAACAAGTCAATGAAGCAATGCTAAAAACACCTTTGATATTTCTCTGTCCAAGGCAAGGCATTACCTATATAGTGAAATTACTCAACACAGTATAAAAAAATTATCCAAAACATCATGAAAACACTCTAATTCTGTTTCTTTATAAAAACTCAAAGAATTGTGAATACTAAATAACAGTCAAAGCAAGTTTTGATAGATACGCATCCAAAAAACCAGGAACAAAACTATAATCTGATAAGAAATGACAGATCAAATTAATTCATCAGTTGTACCAGAGTGGCATCAATTCCCTCGTTCTCCTTCTGAACCAGAAGTTCTAACTCCTTGCATGTATTTCTTCACTTTCACCTGAGTGGCCCTCTTGCCTACTAAATCACAATAAGACGATCACAGTCACAATAAACTCACTCTTCAGCTCTCTTTGAGAGAACAGCAGGTTAACTTGCTGCTTCTATAACACCTGAATATGGGATGGCCTCAATTCTCAATAAGTGGTTCAACTGCATCCCCACCAGATAAGGTGGCATCCAGTTACGTATTCCTTATTCCTCATACTGGAAACCTAGGCATACAGGTCACATAGTCTAGTAACACGTTCTCATGCCTCTTCCCCTGAAGGAATGCATCCCATGGAAGCAAGCCCACATCAGACCAGGTGAAAAGTATGAGGAGGAAGGAACAGCAGAGATAGCAGAGTTACACACTGGACAGAGATCCTACCCTCCACTGCCAGTGGGTGGAAAAGCACGTGAAGGAAGAACAAAAGAGCAAAGTCAACAGCAGGAAAGAGAGAGACGCAAGATGATTAGATTTCTTTCTCACTATCCTACTCTCTTCTTAATTGGCAGCAAATTAACTACCCCCGAGTTTGTATTGTCTATGATTACATCTGTTAAGAGAACTCCCTGTCTTCATTTTAATCTGTGGGCTTCCTAATCTTACTTTTTCCCTGTTCACGTTGAAGGACTGGAAAGCATCTCGGTGGGTATCTAACAACCAGCCAAAATCAACTCACCACAACTAGAAAAATGAACTACTAGGTATCATATTTTCATTCTTTAGAACATGCAATTACGTTTATGTATGGTAACCACACAAGTCAATTCTTTCCTCTGTAAATCCAGAGACATCACTCTATTTTTCAAGTAGCATGGGGAATTTGAACTCTTTCACATTTTCTACCCTAAAACTACTCAGTATTTTCTCTCTACTGTTCATGCATCTTTATCTCCCCTTTTCCATGCTTTTCTGAATGGTTCTTTTTCTCTTAAAAAAAAAAACAAACATTTCTACAGAAGAACCTCTCCAGTCCACCTGACAGCAGGGAAGATAACCCTGTGCTGCTACTTCAGCAGGGACATCAACACATGCTAATGACACTGGTACAGCCAGGGGACTCCAAATGTCAGCTTTTTGTAGAGAAAGAACCAAAAATCACTCTACGTAATGGAGTTTGATCTCTTGACTTTAATGATAAAATCTAAATATAGATATCAATCTCCAGGACCAGATAAGTATTTGGAATTCTAATCTACCATGAAAAGCTTCTAAACCAACACCTCTGACTCCTATGAATGGTCTCCATTTATGTAGCTTCATGTAAGGAGTACTTCCTGGTATCCAATGTTATTCCATTACTTATTCTTTCCTAATGAAAATTACCTAATTTACAAACTCCCCCCAAACCCTCACCTTCCCAAAAAAAGAACCCCAAGAAAACTCCAATGAGTTTGCATTCACAGCAGGAAGTTTTGGAAGAATGTGGAATAGTTTTCTAAATTCCAATTCAGATTCTTTTAATTTTCTCCCTTATGCTAAAGTGACTTGGCTTGGCTTTGAATTGTAAACCAAGTAACAGGAGTGCATTAAGCTACATTCACCTTCTCTGCTTACGTATTATTGTGCAAACAGTATCTTCCACCATCCTTGGAATGCATTTCATTTTTTACTTGGCCACAAGGCTCTGAGAAGTACTACAGACATGCTAGGTCTAAGACAATTCACAGTGCTGCTGGATACTTGCCTTTGTTGCCGTACAGCATTGCCCTCTCTCTGCCTTATCACCTCCTTCCTCCACAAATAATAACGCAGCCAAAGGGACAGCAGTATGCTGATCAACTGCACAGCACCAACTGGTCAAGACAACTCCCCTAGCAAAAGAGCATTTCGAATCTGAAAATCCCAGCGTTGATTTTGCACTTAATTAGAATTTACTTAAAAACAAGAGATGATGCAAGACCTATCAAAATTTTTTCCTCATTATGGCTATATTAAAGGTAACAGATTGAGCATGTCCAAGAAGGTACAAATCTTCTAGTGCCAGGTCTCCCAGCAACACAAATGTTTGAATCTGATTCAAAAAAAATGGAAGATTTTTTTTTTTTTTTTTTTAAACACAGTTGAGTAACCAAGTAACTTTAAAAGTTTAAAGGAAGATTGCTAATATTTGAGAAGTTGTATCTGTATTTGTAATAAGAAAAGAGTATATGCTTGAAGCATATCTGTGCTAGATTTAAAAAGTCTCTTTTTTAATGTTATTACTTATGTTCTCTTTTACAGGTGAAGGTACTTAGAATCTCTTTTGCTGAGCTCCTACAAAAGCTGCTGTCCAATATTTATCATTATTGAAAGATGCACAGATATGGCTGCAAATTAAATTAGATCTAGGTAACTCCCACCAGCTAAAAGCCTGTTAGTCATTATTCCTCTCTATCATGTTCTCTCCTTCTTACCCAAGTCACATCTGATTAAGAAGACAACACCAGAGACAAACAAATGCTATGCAAAAGGAGACAGTTTTTCACATAACAGTTTCTAGTCCAGTTATTTCCAGCAGCAGACAAATGACTTCACAAAAGGCATTTGGAACCAGCTGAAGCAGGCGCTCTGAATTTAAACAACCTGAGCTCTGCAGAAATACCAGTCAAACATCTGCAGCATCACTGTGGTCACATCTGCAAAGTTCCTCAGACCTCTGTTTTCTCTGTTAACATATAAATTTGGCTACAACAGAGGTATATAGAGGCCTCACTTCAACAAAACCTGCTCACTGGTGTGTTCTTTAAGCATGTTAAAGCAGTCCTACAGTCTTAAAGATATCATTTGAGTTCAAAGGAGAAAACCATCAAGCTGCGCTCAGAACCTGTGTGGCATGGATTGCATTACTCTTATTTGCAGTAAAGATAATCCTTATGAAAAACCAACCAGTGATGAAACATTGTATGAAGGTCATTTAATGTAAGAACAGTTAGCAAGATGCCAGCAATACGTTTCACCTTTTGACTTCCACAGTCAGTCAATAATGAAGCATAAAATAACTTAAAGAAACTGTATCACATCTGTGCATCTCAACATCTTGGCTTTTAGCATTTGAAACGTTATGGCAACAGTTGAATTTTGAACCTCTTCACTACACTCTTCAAATTTAGACCCATTTAAAAGAAGCAACACCAAAATCTCCAACTTTGTTTTGCAATCCAGAAGCAAACTGTGCATTTGAGGTTTTTCATATTATGTACGCATATTTGAAAATCGACTTCAGAAAATGTTTTTCGGTCCCTCAAACTATATATGAATTCATAAATGTCACATATGAATAAGTCATGCCACTCACTTTAACGAAAATCAATACATTTTATCTATTGTGGTCTACCAGAATTTACTGGAAATAGCATTCAAAATATACCGGCATAATTTTATCCCCATTACAACCACAACGAGGTCAATTTAAGAGAATTTCAATGAGGCAAAAAAAAAAATAAAAAAAAATAAAAAAAAATCTTTCCACAAGTCTTACGGAATACCTGTATTCACTATAACTATATGCAACTTCTTTTGCCTACACCCACCATCACCCATCAAATTTATGACGACGTACTTTCAAAACATAGGTGCCCATGTGAATGCTCACTCCTTGCATATTGATTTTTTGTAGGTATCAAGCAATGTAATTAGCTCAAGGAAAGCATAGGAGGGTGAGGGGCTGCAATGAAAAGTTTTTCATGACTGCCATCTACCTTGTAGCTTGTACAACATCATCATCCAATATTGGCCATAAGCTATCATCCATCAATGCCTACACCATTCAAAGCAATGCAATTCTAATTAATAGGTTTGTCTTTGGGGCTGGAAGAGCGGGGTGTAGAAAGTAATTTCTTTGGTAGTAAAATACTGAAGCTCTTGAAGATTTATCTGAAACAGAAAATAATCTTGCAAGAGAAGTGTATAAGCAAAATGCAATCTAGAAATTAATACATGTTTTATTCACATTCATTAAGGGAACATATCCAACACCTTGTCTGTTACAACACTCAGGACTAATGCAGTTACTTTAAATCACAACAATATTTTCACATACTTGAAGTTGGCACATCTAACACACTGCAGGGTATTCACAATAAGTGCCAATGAAATACTTCATTGAAAGAGAGAAATATTAATGTTATAGATATATTTTTTTCCATGGTTCAAGTATGGTCTGGAAATAAAAATAACTGGATCAAATGAGAGGGAAATCCCCAGAAGAACATGCATTTGTATTCAAGTGATAGCAGAAAAAGCTTTTCACACTAATGCTGCAGGGTTATTCAAGATAATTTCCGTGACTAAATACCCAAAGATCCCAATGACAAACAAACAAACAAAAAAAAGCCTCCCAAAATAAAGGTTTAGCACTTGGTCATCCTCAAGCAAGCTAACACTTACTTGATTTCAAATGCAGATATTTGAACATGCAAATATTCAGCTACCAGAACAGTATTTAGCTACGAAACTTAACAGATTCACCACCACCTCAAATGAATTATCAGTCATTTGCTGATACATATTAACATGTAGGCACACATAGCAAAATCCTGTCACAAAAGCCAGAGGTCAGACTGCTGTGTGTCCTGTGTTTTAGCCATCAGCTGTGCTGAGATAATGCACTGGCCTTTCTTGATTCACAATGGGAGAATGCTCTCCTTACAAGCTTACTACTGTGAAGCATTGTTGTTAGCATGAGAAAAAAAATCACAAAAATGCGTGTGGGAAGGCAGATAGGATTCAATATCTTTGTCAAAATTTGAAATGTGTTATTTCCAACAGTTTATCAGTTCTCTTCATTTCCCCAGAAGCATAAACAACTCAAATTTAAGATTCCAGTAACAAGGATAAGATATTCTGCAGGTTGGTGGGTAGACAAGGGAAGGGGTGAGGGGGTGGGGTGAGGGGAAGTGTGATACTCTATCAACCACTCAAGTGAGGGTTTTTTTCAGGTTTTGTCTTTAAAGGACTATACTATGCCATTTATGATTTTCATATAACAAAGACAATTTATCCTTGTAATAAGAACATTTCTACCTGAAGAGACTTCAGGTAGCTGTGTCATAGGAAATATTTTTCTGTGCATCTTGAAGTCAGTGTGACTGATTACAAGTTATTCATCAATACAAAGGATAACATTTTTGTATTATGCAAACCCATCCACATTCTTTTGCATTCCTGTACACATGCAGCCACTTTCATGTTCTGTACTGTACACTGTAACAGTGGAATTAATCTAATAAGCTACTCAGAAAACTCTTAGACAGTATGCATGCCATCTCAATCCATTTCCTTCCTGTTAGAAGTAACATGAAAAATGCTTTCAAATATCACGAGGCAGGAATACTTAGAAACACCTTAAATTCTCATAAAATATTCACTAGTTACCCACAGCATCAGTTCAACTATGGTTCCAAACGCACTTAGTTAAGCCATGTATTGTTGCTGCAAAAATAGATGCCTTGAAAGAAATCTCTACTCCATACAGACTGACATTTTCAGGGTCCTATGCAGGAAGGAGACGGAAGGAAAAAGCCACACAAACACATAATAATTAAAAAAAGAAGAAAAAACTATTTTCATTTGGCAATTATAGAACTTCACTATAAACACTGCAAGATAAATGCTCTAACCTCCATCTGCACCATCCCAATGTTTCTCCTCCCACATTTGGAGGAACAGAAAAATAAGCCAAGAACATTCACAAATATTTCCATTGAGGGAAAAACTTCCATGTGGTTTGGGAACAGCACTGACATCCTCTTTACCTCGGAACTGACCAGCCTGGGACCTCTGAGTAGCTCCTTTCTCTAGCACTTCAGAAATGCCATACTCAACCACTTGCGCAAGACCTCTCTTCTGGAGCCCAAGCTGACAGAGACAGCCTACTAGAGCACCCACATAGAGGTCTAGAAGGAAAGAAAGAAGGGAGGGAAATAGAAGCTGGCTTACATGCTCCAGTTTGTCTTTCCTCCTCAGCCAGACGCTGGCACTGTAGTCCTGCTGCTTGACGGTGCTGTAGAAGTTCGCACCTACTCTCGTGAGGCTAGGTGATGGCTCCCTGGGTCTGCTCTTCAGCCTCATCTGCTCGAAGCCCTCATGGGGGGATGAGGAAAGCCAGTCATGCCTGACTTCCATCTTGACATGACAAGGCACAGTCCAAAGAAAAAAATTAGAAGAAAGTGGAAATTAAGGGACACTAGAGGAAGAGGGTCAAAAAAAAAAAAAAAAAAAAAAAAAAAAAAAAAGTGGGGGGGAGAAGGGGAAGAAGAGAAAAGCAAAAACAATAATAAAAAAAGAAGAACACACAAAACGTGAAGAGAAGGGAAAAAGAGGGGAATAGCAAGGAAGGAAGGAGGGGCGGAGGGAGGAGGAGAGGCTGCAGGTACGACAAGGCAGCGGACCGAGAGGACTGAGGGGTACGAAGGCGCTTCCTGCCGCCGCTGCCTGCCGCCTTTGCCGCGGGGAGCGGCTGCGTGCTGCTCCGCGCGGGACGGCGGCGCGAGGAGGGCGGCCCCGTGCAGGCGGAGGCCGGGCGGGGCCGCAGCCTCCAGCCGCCTGCAGGTTGGCGCAGTGGAGGGGCCGCCGCCCGCCCGGGCTGAGCTCCTCCCCGCCTCCCTCCCCGAAGGTGGCTGCGTGCGAGAGCACAAAGCAGCGCGGCTCGGGGAGAGCGGCTGCCGCAGCCTCCCTCCTCCCGGAGGGCAGAGGCTCCTTCTCTGCAAGCCTGGGAGCCTTTGCTTGCCCCTGCCCCTTCGGCTGCCGGGTACCCCCGCAGCACCGCTCCGCTCCTGGGCGGGAGCTCCCGGGGCTTCCCAGGACCCGGCCGAGCCGCAGCTAGCGGTCCCCGCCCCGAGGAAGGCTGAGGCGAGCACGGCGCGAGCCCCGTGTCCGGGTGTCGCCTTGAAGCATCGTCGGGCTGTTGCCGTGGGCCAGGCAGAACCGGCCTGCCCGCACACCTGTGTCCCGAATACTGGCGTTTGTCTCAACGTAGAAAATGCTTTGTGGTAGCTTTTACAGCCCAGTGCCATCTCATTTTGTAGAAGTTACAATGTGTTGCTATTTAGCTGAAACTTGTTTCAGCAGGGGAAGAAAAAAAAAAAAAATACACCACAAAGAAAACTACAACCTTTCTTTTTCACACTATGAAAAGCCACATCAGTAGTTGCCCAAACAGTCTGCAAAGCTAGGATGTGAAAGCTTTCTCATATAGCACCAAGAAACAATTAGTGGAACTTAGCTCAACATTTCAGTTTGGTGGCTGTTTACTGGTAGACAATCTGCAGATTGCCAGAGAAGTAAACTGATGCAGTCATTCAGATGAAGTGATACTGAACTCAGAAGTCTACACTTGCATCTAGTTAACTGAGAGTAACCTTTGAATGGTAAAGCTGATCATTCGTATCATTGGATGAGAACACTAGAGAAGAGCCCTGAGCTTACCACTTCAGCTGGAGAAAAGCCTACTTCTGTATGAATGGAAAGAACAAGTTAGTTATAAACAGAGTAACTTATGCTACAGACAAATAATTTTTGCCAGTATAAAGGACTTCCAGGTTTTCCCCAACTCCAACAGAGAACTAGAGAGAACCTTCTCTTTGAAAGGCCATCAATGCATTTTCATGACACCTGGAGCAAAAATCAAGTCCACATGAGCACTGCACGCCAGATGACCCTGAAGGATCTAAAATTCAACATGCAGCAAATCAGAGCTGCAGTAGTATCTTAATTTAAGACTATCCTGATTAAAAGCATACTGAACAAAGCTTTATCTGCTGATGCCCTCTTAAGAAATTTATATGGGCACAGATGCCCCTATTACCAAAGGACAGGAATGCATTCAAATGTTCAGTAAATAAAGAAATAAACCAAGCAAACAAAAGGATCCAGACAACTTGGAGGTTCTACAAATATCTGTGTGAAGTTCTTACAGAAGTATGCTGTAAAGAACAGCCTGCGTTATGCTGTTATTTGCATAGGAAATATTTTTATATCGGTATATAAAGCACTCTAATGCTTTTTTTTGTTCCTCTGGCTTTCTTGGTTATGGTGACTGCAACGATTTCCAAACAAGTTATTAGCACTCTGCAACTGCCACCTGCTTTCCTTTCCATCCTTTCATAGGTCACTCCGTGACAAATCAGAATCAATATGCCACTGTACTTCAAGATAATACAATCAGACTCCTCCACGTATTTTAATATGCAAGCTTCGGGGTTTTTTTGTGTAAGGTTAATTTATCTCATCTTTCCTAGCTATTCTACCAGCAACATCCTCATCTGCCAGATAAGCTCCCTTCTACCTATCTAGAATGGTCACAAAATGGAGTGCTGATGTTGTTTTAATCCCTAGGCTATGAAGTAAGTTTGATCACCTTTCAAGATAATTTCTTAGTTGGGACCCAACTATTTCATCTGTGTGCCTTCCTGCCACTTTTACTGACATTTGTATTACCCCAGTACTCTTCCGATTAGGAATTAGAGACAAAAGAAATACAGAACAAGTGCATTCGAGTCATTGTACTTCCTGAGCCTTTGTTTCTTAAACCTAAGCAGGAAAGATTTTGAATGGGAAAACTTAGTCCAGTGTCTACATTTTTTGTGCTTTCATTAACATTTTGCTCAGGCAAACTGAATCTCAGTTAATACATAGCAGTTAATTCAATTTGAACTGTTTTCCAGATTTTCTTTTGCAGTTTATTTCTACTTTGGACCTACGCAATAAGCAAAGTTATTCAGACCAAAAACATAGCATCCAGCTTAACTCAGAGATAATTCAACTCATTAAAATTCAATCAGCTCTGCAGTAGGTCAGCTATTCCAATTGGCTCTATGAGGTAGATTCAGCTGCTGTCTTTCATGCAATATTCAGAATTATCAAACACCTGCTCCTGTGAAAGCACTTTGCTTCTATAGGTAGGTGATTATAGTAGCAAGGCTGACTGAAAACAAATGTACTTACATCACTAGCAACAGATGCAAGTCAAACATAGGGTAATGTTATTTCACTTTACTGTGGCTTACATGGCCATTTTCTCCAGTTCTTCACCCCTCTTAAGATCAAGACTCAGAGAAATACCTTCAAGGCAGCCTACAGAACTCTCCATCTTTTATACCAATATGTTGTAGGGTTAGTGTTCACTCAGGCCCATGAGAAGAATTAAGATACAGGCAGAAACTTTTCAGATAGGATTAGTAAGTGTATAATATATAGTTAAAATACCACAGACAAAAACCACCACAATCTTTTCCCACAAAAGTCATGCCCAGACAAGTTTTAAGGGGTGCAATAGCTTTCTAACCAATTTTTAGATAAGCGACTCAAGCAATATACCCCATATACAATCCATTACATATACATTAGACCAATAATCAGCAAATATCAATCATACACCTAGACAATTTAAAAAAAAAAAAAAATCATACCTGTAATAGCTTCAAGACCTCTTCACAAAGCACTAGACTCAATACATTCGTGCTGCAGATCTAGACAGTGCACAAACCCTGGCCCACTTTAATTTCCTACACCTGCCCAGAGCAGCAGGCAGTGATTGCCTACAGGCTTCACCTGGTGCTCAGGCAGAGGGCTGTGTCAGCCACCAGCAGCACTGCTCCTGGCAGCCAGGCAGGAAAGTAATGGCCCAGCTGAACTTGCCTTTTCATTTAGAAACTGCCAACAAGACTCAGCTTGGGGAGAGAAGGAGAAGGGTCTCTATAACTTCTTGTGTAACATTGGCACAGCCCAGCTTGAGCTACGGGCCTTTCAAACAATTCGAATTGCCAGCTCCTGCTTGGCTCTCTGAATTCTAGTAGCATACAAAGAAAAATATCCATTGTAGTGGCCTGTATCCTCTGTGCTGACAGCTTTGTCATTTCTGCTAGCAGGAAGCAGCTGCCAATGACTGAAATGTGGGTCTCACAGGAAAGAAGAACCATGGGGGAGAAGGTTTTGCCCATAGTGTGATCTCCTACGCTGCCATCCACAAGGTCAAAATAGTAAAACTCACTACATGAGAAACTGGAAGAAGGAAAAAAAAAAAAAAAAAAAAAAAAAAAGCTGGACTTCTTTCATATTGTTGTTTTCCCAAGCCCCATGCAACATAACATGCAGCCTTTGGACAGAACTTATCTTCAGTTTTTGAAGTCATAAGTATGTAATAGTAGGGTCAGGCTAAGGTTACAGCAAAAATTTGGAGCTTCAGAGTTAAGGTTATGAATACATCAGACACCTATTTCAGAAATAACATGGAAATACTCTTACATTCCCTGTTTCAGGCCTCCATGTCTTTATGGATCCAGTTAGTAAATTATTCTGTGTCTCTTGACTTAAACTTCAAGCCCAAACTCTTTCCTCTATTCATAACTTCCAGTTTTCACAAAACATGACAACCACCAGGTAGGAACATCTGGGCATCACTCTCCCCTCCGTCAGACATAGTTGAAATCAGTCGTGTGTTTCAGAACACATTGGTTTGGAACTGAAAGACAATCAGTGTAGTTACATAAGCTTCATTTCCTTTAGAAGGCAAATAAAAATATCAACTAGCCTATCTCCCATTTGAAATATACTATTATCCTTTAAACATCATTAAAATGTTCCAATTTAATTAGAATTAATCTCCCATACCATCCTTTTTACCTTCATACAATTAAAGATAGTCCTTTTGGTTCATCATGTGCTGAACACATATCAGTGCAGATTGGGATGCCTTCATTTTCACTAGGGATAGTGACAGAGCATTTGATAATTTTCATCTCAAGGCCAACTGTGCCTCCACTCTTTCACCCCTCCCTTCTTTTTTAGATGTGGGCCTTGATAATCTTGTCCAGACAAGTTTCATCTTGCATCTTAAAATAATGTTCATTAGAGGCACATAGTAATGGGGCCAAATTCTGTCCTCCTTTACACCTCTCTGTCCCCACCAGAGTCAAGAGACAAAAATAACTGTATAATGAAGGTGTATCCGGGGGACAGAATTTGGCCTACATTTCTTTAAAATAAATCTGCAGCAAGCAGTGCCTGTCTAACTCCCCCAGGAAGAGACCCTTTACGCTCGTGTGAAGGACACTGGCTTTCTCTTTGTTTATCAGGCAGGTAAGTTCAAGTCTATCTCAGCTTGGGCTCTTCATGCTGAGTTTATCTTGTTGGTACAGCTAAGTGCAATAGGCAGACTGCTGATAAGATCTAAGCTCTTGAGTGCTCATACTCTGAAGTGAGTAGTTTAAATTGTTCCAGGGGTTTGTTAGTCAGCAGAGGAAAAATACTTTAAGGAATCCTTTTTTTTTTTTCTAATGAACTGAAACAAAAGCACAGCAGGTGAGGGATATGCACAAGTAGAAGAAGCATCTCCAGGGACAATGGAATACCTTTCGTTTTTATTTTCAACACAAACATAAATTGTGATTGATAACAAGAGATATATTCTCTACATCTACACAATATTAAGTGTTTGGAGGGAGGAGAGAAAAATTGAACCTTTTACAAATGTTATTATATAAACAGCAAATAATGTGGAAAAAAGAAAAACCACTTAGTGGGTGAGGGGAAGAAGAACAAGGGGAAGGGAATGTTTGAGAATGCTTTCTGTACTGGATTCTTTCATATAGAGAAAGAAGGTGCTCTAAGTTTAGCATTCTCAAATACTCCTCAGATATGTTCTCACAATGCATTAAGACAGGAGAGAGGAAGAAGCATGTTCCAAAAAGGATAAAACACTATGGAGACTTTTTTCTTTCATCTTTTATATATGATATGTGTATATATATATATAATTCATCTATAGTACACATTTCTTCTTACTAAGGAAAATTTGTAGTAAAAGTGGTATTAGATCAGAAAGTATCTAAAGAGATCTCTTACATGTAAGACCTCTTCTTCTAGAAGATCTTGTTTCTACTATACCAAAGAATACACTTCAAATTAATTGGAAATCTCTTAAACAGAACATTTTGTGCTTCTAATTTCATAGGATACCAGTTATTTGAAGAAATTTCTGTATTTCATGAAGCAAAGAAAAATGTCCTGAATTCTAACTGTCTTCAGGAAATTAGCTCAAAGCTTCCTGATCAATAACATGAGGCTGCAAGCTACAGTAGCATAAGCTTTAACACAGTTTTTTTTTTTTATAATTGCAATAAAGCTTAGACCTCAAAGTAATTCATCTTTATCTGCTTCTTACTGCTACTGTAGATACAAATGGCTTAAAACATTTTGCAGTTAAGAGTTTTAAAGAGTCTGGATTCCAATGAAATACAGGTGTAAGGGTCATTATTTACTGGAACATTTCCCACTGAGAACAAACTGGAAGTGAAGTCACAAAAAGCTGATTTTTTCCCCCCAAAGATACATTCTGTTACAAATATCAGACTTCTGTGACCAGAATGACCAGAATTTACTGGTGTGAATGCACCTAAAAGTGGATGAAATAAGACATATGAGACAATAGGCACTATGAGTTCTATAACTTCATGCTTATCTATGTATTCTGATCCAGCTGACCCAACAGCAGTTCGGGTGATAGGCTTTCATTCAAACCAGCTATGTATTGAAAAGCAGAGTAGGAGGGAATATTTTTTCAGGAGAGGTGAAGGAGAGCTACAGCAGCTTGGATTTAGAATGGTTCATTCATAGAATGGCTCACGGGAACCATGTCCTTACAAGTACGTGTACCTCATATGAAGTGTGACTGGCCTGTAGGGATTGTATATATAAGATAAGCTTTATAGAAGGTAAGTACACATCAGTAATGAGCATACATTATAGCACAGGTGCAATAAAAATGAATTAAAAGACACTGTTATATTCAAATTTACTGTGACAGAGACCTTGGGATTCTGTGCAAGGCATTACACAAGTGTACTCATAGTGACATTCTGTCTCTCAAGTTCTCTACCCAAAGAAACAAGACAGACATTAAAAAAAAAAAAAGGATAA
This sequence comes from Lagopus muta, assembly GCF_023343835.1. Classification (NCBI taxonomy): domain Eukaryota; kingdom Metazoa; phylum Chordata; class Aves; order Galliformes; family Phasianidae; genus Lagopus; species Lagopus muta. The sequence continues at coordinate 74,899,701 of NC_064434.1, forward strand.
ATGTTTATAAATGTTTTTCCCATGTAGCAGGTATAATTTGAGATACAAGGAATGCACATGACATGCCAAGGCTATTAAACAGCCTAAAGAAAAACTAAAGATTGAGATATGGCCTCTTGGTACTCATTCCACTATTTAGCCAGAAGATCTACCAGTGCATTTGTGTTAATCATTAAACACCACAGGTGAAATTTTGGAGCCACTCCTTTTGTAGAAAAAGAGTTCACTCTCTTCCTCTGCAAGGGCTTTACTATCACAGCAGTGAGGGTTCTGGAAATACAACGGATACGCTGTCAGATTAGTATGTGCTCCAATGAACAATTGTTACTATTGTATTAACTTCTTCAGGTGCTCAACTATTTTTACAGCCTTTATACTATTTCACTAAGAAGTCTGAAAACAAAGCAACACAAAGCGATGGAGTAGTAAGGTATAGGAAAACAATTCAGAATGTGTGCAGTGCTATTTATAAGGAGGAGAAGAGGTGGGAAGAAATAACTAACAGTACCAAATTCTAACAGGAAAAAAAAAACAACCACATAATAAAAGGATGATAAAAAGCCAGCAATATGGCCTAGCTTTTGAGTTGCAACAACCAAAGGAAAAAAACAAAACAAAAAAAAAAAAAAAAACACCCCACCACAATAGTGTTCAGATATCAGGAAAATGCACCCACCTCAACAACACTGAAAATAAGTGAAGCACATTCTCAGTGCAAAGGATTTACTGTTTGAAGGCTAGAGCATTTCTACCAAGACAAACTATTTCATGGAATAGAAGGAATGCAAATCTTGGAACTCACTGACAGATTGAACTGTAAGTCAGGGAACTGCATAATTATTTTCTTGCTAGCCCACTCTACAGTGGGAAGGCTTATCCCCAAAAGTTCATAAATCTTGAGAAGAAAAAAATTGTAAGACTAGCTTAAAAGCACATTTTCTATTTAAAGAGGAGTTTTTATTCTGGGATTTTACAAATGCCTGATGTGATATTTTCAAGCATTTTGTTTTATTATGAGGGATAGAAAATCCCTTTTTTTTGTTGTTGTTGTTTGTTTGTTACAATCTGATATTCACAAAATAACGACACTATCAGGGAACTAGGTCTTTAACAATATTATTCAGGATAATACATACACTAAAAACAAAGCATTGTAATGCTAGGGAAATGTCATTGCTAGTTTTGTTTTTCATTTAGTATAGATCACTTCAGCAGTGTTCCTTGCTGTATTAGGGGCTAAGATCCAAAGCTGAACTTCTGTCTGTGATATATTGTTTCCACCAAGAACAGCAGTAGCTGCTTTGAAGATTAATGTTTGTATAAACTATTTCACATTTCAGAGAAGTGGGGAGCTTGAATGATGTACTCTTTTTCCCATATTGATGTGCAATAAGCTTTTTGACCTGCAGTTGTGTAAAGTCAGGTGATCAAACACTTTGCTTGATCACTGCTGGCTACAGTTCTGAAATAATTAATCTACCTGTGGGCTCCTCGCAACTTAGGATAGTCTTACTTTCACAAACCACTATTAATTTCTGTGGTGAGATGGAAGTAATTAAACATAATGCATTTTGCCTTCAGAGCCACAGCTTTAGAGAAACAATCTTAGCTCATCCTCACTTAGCAGTACTCTCACTTGGATGAATGAGGGCATATACTTTCCTTCAAGCTGCATTTCTTTCATTGCATCAAAGTTAGGTCCTTGCATGCTGCAACAGCTGCTACCATAGATCCACACAGTTACCTCTGTGTCTGAGATATGTTTCAACATGAACAATACTCATCTTAATTTTTTGGTTATTGCTGTTGCTGTTTCCATTGTTCAGCTCTGCAGACTGTGCAAAATCTGTTTCATTCTAATAAAATCCACATTAAATGTTTTCCAAGGGAAGAGTGAGTTTTCTAATGAATACACTCAACGGCTTAAACAAAGTCTTCTTGTAATGTAAAAATAAAATCTTCTAAAAAATTGGAAAACTTTTCTTAAATCCCTGGAACAACAGTAAACAGGTAATGGAAGAAATGCAGTCAAGACGCTTACTGTACTCTAGAAATAAAAAGTTTCAACTCTTTGTGGGACTGAAAAATAGAAATACATTTAACTTTTTACAGTGTGGAATACTGATTATCTGTATGGCCTAGAAATTGCTTTGAGTGTTCAAGATATACTGTATTCATCTCTCCTGAAAACTGATTGTGGCGAATATGCTGCCTTCCTACACCGCACAAGGATTAAACAGATGTACAGCAAGCACTTCACCAAAACACTGCTTTAAAGATAAGCATATATGACATAAACTTTTCATCTACATATTTTGCTTTCTTCCGTCAGTAAGAATTTTCATGCAGAAATGCAGAAAATATTTGCAATTTTGATCGTTCCTGATTGTAGACAAGATATATGCAATAAAATGTATCAGTATTTAGAAGGTATGACTAAATTGTATCAGATCGATATCTGGACCATAAATACCCAAAGGAAACTTCAGAAGCACGGTGGAAGAAGCAAACAAGTCACAAAAATGCTGCAGAGATCTAGGGGCTCCTGTGAAATTGCAAAGAATCCTTAAAGTTGGGGGCAGAAAAGGCCTTAAATGATTATCTACATTTTCCCCAGTAATGAAACCAGACAAGCGTCTCAGATTCAGCTTAATACAAATTTTCCACTCTTCCTTTGGTGAGGAAGATTCCTCAGCTCCTGTGATTTACTCTTTACAGTCTCTATACTTTACTAGTTTATTAGCATCTTCTTCACTATAAATTATTATTAGTAACTCCTTAGCAGCAACTAATGAATAAGTGATTGTTGTCCTGCTCATAATATTCTTTCCATGTTTGAAGTCTGGTTACATGTCTCTTAATCACTGCTCTTAGTTCCTCTCTTCAGAGCAACACTGATTTTAGTTTTTTGGGATTTTAGTTGTTGTTTTGTTTTCCTGAAGGTGTATGTCCTCTAAACACTACATTCCTATTGTTTTCTTCTTTAGCTACTTCAGCTATCACACATACTGCCTAGTCACGGTGAAAAAGATGGTCATAATACTCACGTACATGGATGGTACATAGCTGAAATACTGCAGTGGCCAATCAGGATAGAAGATTTTTATTTTGTTACTCGTATGCAGCTCTTCTTTTTCTTTAGCAAAGACAGAGGTTCATTGTTTACAATAGAACCACTTTGTTGGCTTACATTCCACTTGTGATTTCCTATGAAGCGCCTATTAACCTCTGCAGGATGGGAGCACACTCAGTCGCCAGTTACATTTTGTGCATGGACTTGCGATTCTTCTGTTGAAATGCAGAGCCTTATTAACTTGATTTTTTCCATTTCAAAATACTTCTCCAATTCATCAAAATCATTTTGAATACTAATCCTGTCTTCCACAACAATAAAAAAAATCTCAAGTCTTCCACAAGCTTGGGGGTAGTTATCGACATCCCATAATTACTGATATGAAAGGAAATACGTGGCAGGACTGGGCATAAGAGAGACCACTTAGATACTTGAAATCTCTACTCAAATTTACATCAGAATATTTATATCTGCTTTTCCAAGTATACTCTTTCAATCAGTTGGGCCCCTGTTCTATTTTATTTCTTAGTTATGTTTTTGAGAAGATACTTATTGTGAGAACATAAGACAAGCAAACCTCTTGCGTACATTTGCTGTACAAGGAGTACGTACCTTCCCTGGAAAAAATAATAGGGAACAACAATAGAAAGATAATGGAAAGAAACTGGAACAACTGACACAGCTCACTCTTCCTCTAGTCTAACCTTACCTGAACACTATGTGAGATGGAATCTAATCATAATTGAAGTTTTGATATACTTCATTAATTGCTTTTTCCTTATCTTCTCAATTAATTCATCAAATAAGGCAAAGTACCTCTCTTTACTAAGGTTGCCAAACGAAATTCTCCTTATTGGACAATGTTCTTAATTTAGTAATTTAGGCTACAATTTTTCATTCTGCTTTCACATTCTTTTTCATTTATTACTTAGTGCAACCTTTAGCACCACAGCTAAAACATATTTTTTTATGACAAGATTAGGAAAACAGATTGTGCAATGCACTTTACAAATATTTTTGAAAAGCTTTTATATGATTCAGACTTTGGAAGATAAATGAATTCACAGGGCATTGATTTTGTATCAGGAATTTGCTTTCTCACTTCCTGTAAAAATCCATCCAGAATTGACCATATTATACTTCTAATTCCTACCGTATGCTCATTACACACTTCTTAGAACACACTTGAAATTCCAAGAAATTCTGTAGTTGTATCACAGACTAAGCATGGTTTGGGAATCAGAACTAGAAAAGACTTTCCTTCTGTGACTTTCTGGCTTACAACAAGCCATAAAGTATAAAAGACAAGAGGCAGCTCAAAAGAGAAAGAAAGGTTAGAAATGGGAAATGAGAAGTAGAAGTAGAATTGGCTTTCTAGGAATCTAGGCAAATATTTTTTGATCAGAAGAGAAAAAAAACTTTCTTTTAGACAAGACAGATGCTTCTGTTTCTGAATTCAGTACAGATGTCTTAAAGAACTATGCCCAGAAAACTCATCGTCTTTTCCTGTGACTATAACCTAAGCCAAATGCGGTGCTGTCAGGCTAGCACCATTATAGAAGGAAAAAAAAAAAAACAGTATAATCTCAATTTTAGCTAATGTGATCATAGGGACTGTATCAAGTAATACGCTATGAATGACAGAGTACAAGAGCGGCAAACAAAGAGGATGAGGACGGGGTAATGTGATGAAACCTGGTAATTGGATAGAGAGGTAAAAAACTTGGAGCGAACAAAGAGGATGGGGAGAATGACCATATTTAATTGCATGCCTACTGTGTACTTCTCTATCCATAGTAATATCAGTCTTGTTCAGTCTGACATGGTAAGGGGTCCACAACTCAAGAGAAGATGCTCGTTACTTACATTTTATTCTAGAATAGAAGTGCATCTTTCAATGTTGTTTCATAGATTTTAGTTCTATTGGCTAAAAAGGATGAAAATCTTTGTAAGAATTTAGTGTCTAGATTTCTGTGCTGGTGATGCAATAACGCCAGCCAGAATATTTAAGAATATGTTAACAGTATCCATTTTGGACAATTCTACACAGAATAATTTTTTTCCAAAGACTAGCTTATTAATAATGAACATATCTTGCAAATCTAGCAAAGCAGTCAACCTATTTAGTTTCTTCTTATAGCATACGCTGTAAAGGACTTCAAAACAGAAAAAAAGCATGCTAAACAGTTTCAAATTATGGCAATATCACAGTTACCAAACATTAAATGTTATTCTAACATTTAATCAGAGTATTTTTATATTAGTAATCTGTTCTTATATTTTTGGGTAGGCGTCTCAGAGCTTTCCAAATCTGACATAATTGTTTAAGAGTTGTTATTCTGTTTTTCTTGTATGAGATTACCCTTGCCTGGACACTTCCTGGCATTCTCTGTCTTCTCCATCACTCACAGTTATATATGAGACCATTCTGGAGGGCTGAAATGACCTTTCTGTTCACCATGTCTTTTTGGCACAGTTCATATTGCTCATAGCCTACTATTAGCTATAACGAGTCATTCTTCTCTCCCTGCCCACACAGAGGAACTAAGATCTAGATGCAACTGCATGTTTTCAGCAAAGGTTTGCACATTTACTTAACTGATAGGGTTGGTGAACCTTAAACTCTAACTCAGCCTAACATGCTATGCACCAACAATTATCAAAACAAAGATGCAAAGTCACTGGGAGCTGACATATTCCTCTCAATGTTCTTTCCAAACAAGTCTTTTGTAGAACTGAAACAACCAAATAGGAAAAACATGTCATGCACCTCATCTGAAAGAGCAGTGGGATGTGTCCAGACATATCCACAAAAAGGAAAAACAATGATACGGGCAGGAATTTGCTGCAAGGAAGTTTACATTCAGGACAAACTAACCCAGCTACTGTTGCCTGAACAGATTGGGAAATAGACTTATCCTTCTAATATAGTACAATTTTCAATCATTCATTTCTGTCGTAGTACAGCTTGCATTTTCTCTTGTTCTGGACAATAGAAGTTAAAATACTCTCAATTATAAAATGAGTAATGCAGTAGCAAAGAATTAGGAACAATGGAAAAGTAATGCAAGCAAAGAACAATTTTTTTCCTCTAAACTGAGTTGTAAAAGCCTCGAAGAGAGCTCATTCAATAAAATGATTTTGAGAGAGGTTACTAAAATAATGGTAATAAAATTGCACACAAAAAATAATGAAGTTCTTGATATCGTCTCAGATTCTCACATTTCCTATTATTTTAAAGAAAAATGTTGAAGGTAGCAATCTCCTGACAATGGTGTCCCCATAACCTGAGATATCATGACATTAACTCTGATGGTATGAACTTTTCAGAGGAGCTGACATTTAAAAGGAGAGTATCCACAAAGACTCAAACAACAGCTGACACAGGCATAGCAGAATGCTGAATTTCTTCTAATATGTCTTCAGTACTGCCAAGAAGAAACTGGGTGAGAAAGAACATGAAAAGGATGGTTGGGGTGCTGGTAGAAGGAAGAACTCTGTTATTTTCCTTAGATACTTCTTGAGGAAAAAAAGTTGAGATGTTTGGGATGAAGAGAACATAGAATTGAGTAGAGATATAGCTAACCTAGACTATGTAGGAAAGCATGCAAAAGCAGTATTCTAGGGAAGGTATCTAGAACTATACGAAAAATACAAGGAATGCAAGAAATTTCATTCTATGTCCAATCATAAAATCATGGAGTCATTATGTTAGGAAAGACCTCTAAGATCATCTAGTACAACCATCAATCCATCACCACCATGCCCACTAAAGCAAATCACATCTACCCTTTTCTTGAAAACCTCCAGGGTTGGTGACTCCACCACCTCCCTGAACAGCCTGTTCCCAATACTTCATCCCTCCTTCTGAGAAGAAATTTGCACTAAAATCCTATCTGAATACAACTTAAATCCAACTCTGACACAACTTAAAGCTATTCTCTCTAATTCTATTGCTAGTTATTCAGGAGAAGAGGCTGAATCCTACCTTGCCACAACCTCCTTACAGGGAGCTGTAGAGGGCAATAAGGTTTCCCCATGAGCTTCCTCTAGGCTAAACAATCTCAATTCCTTCAGCCCTCCCCATACAACCTGTGTTCCAGTCCCTTCACAGCTTTGTTGTCCTTTTCTGAACATGTCCGAGGGCCTGAATGTCTTTCTTGAAGTGAGAGGCCCAAAACTGAACACAGAACTCAAGATGTGGCTTCACCAGTGCTGAGCACAGAGAGAGGATCACCTTCCTGGTCTTGCTGGATGCAGTATTTCTGATGCAATCTGGGATGTTATTGGCCTTCTTGGTCAGAGGGCACACTGTTGGCTCATATTCAGCCAGCTGCCAATTAACACCCCCAGATCCTTTTCCTCTGCAGCTTTACAGTCATTCTGCCCCAAGCCTGTAGCAATGCATGGGGCTGTTGTGAGCAAAGTGCATGACTCAGCACTTGGACTTGAACTCATATAATTGGACTCAGCCTATTGATCCAGCCTATCCATATCTCTCAGACCCCTCTGTAGAGCCTTTCTATGCCGGGGCATATCAACACTTCCCCCCAACTTGGCACCATCTGCAAACTTAATGAGGGTGTGCTCAATCCCCTCATCCTGAGGGTCAATAAAGATACTGAACAGGACTAGCCCCAGTACTGAGCCCTAGGGAACAGTACTTTTGACCAGTTGCCATTTGGATTTAACTCCATTCAACACCACTTTCTGGGCCTGGGCATCCAACTAGTTTTTCCACACAATGAAGAATATGTCTGTCCAAGACACAGGATGCCAGCTTCTCCAGGAGAATACTGAGAAACAATATCAAAGGCTTTATTGAGGTCCAAGTAGATGACATAGACAGCCTTTTCCTGATCTACTAAATGGGTCACCTGGTCATAGGAGATCAGTTTAGTCAAGCAGGACCTGCCTTTCATGAACTCATGCTGACTAGGTCTACTCCCCTGATTGCCCCCCACACACTGCACGATCGCACTCAGGACAATCTGCTCCATGACCTTTCCTGACACAGAGATGAGACTGATAGCCCTGTAGTTACCCAGATCCTCCTTCCAAAACTTTTTGTAGAAGGGTGTCAGATTAGCAAGTCTCCAGTTGTCTGTGACCTCCCTGGTTGACCAGGACTGCTAATACATAATGGAAAGTAGCTTAGCAATCATTTCTGCCAGCTCCTTCAGTACCCTTGGGTAGTTCACACTCAGTTCCATAGCCTTGTGACAGTTCAAAAGGAGAAGCAGGTAGCTAGAGGGACCAATTTAGAACCATTATTATGTAAAAGTAGCCCTCGATCCAACCAGAATTCTAAGATTGCTTTAGCAGAAAAAAAAGATTGATAACAATTAATTATTAACTTGAAGTCCTTTATTTCACTACTCCAGAAATCAAACTCTGGTATTCTGCCACAGGTTCCTATTAAAATGGCTGCACACATCTAAAGATAGGTTCTAAGAAGTTCTGAAGTTGGTAAACAGACAAAACCCTGGAGAAACAAAATGCATTTTCCTGTCTTACATGAAGAGGAGAACTCTGAAAACTGATCCTAATAAACTAATCCTAAATAAACTTACTAACCACGTAAAAAGTATATCCACTCTAATCTACTTAAACCTGTTACTGGCTTTACTCATTCAGAATGTCTAAATAATTCCTCATGGGAGAAAATAGAGTAAGATATGAAACATTTCCTACTAACTTTGGGTCAAATTACACAGAGACGTCAAGAAGTAATGGATATCTACAGGATCTAATTGAAAGATAGAAGGCTGTTCATTTATCTTGTAAGGACAAGATAAAGCTGTTCTACTCAGAACAAGAAAGAAAAAACAAGAAAGCTGTTCTACTCAGCTTTCTTATTTAGAAGTACCCACCAGCATGTAGTTTAGAAAATAAAATACAAAAACTTCAAAAGTAATTAAAAAACAACCTGGAATGGCCTGTTCTCAATTCCTAGAGTATACTGCAGAGTCTATGTCACTTACAAGCTTCTTCCTTAGACATATTCTGTCATGTCTTCACTACACAATCCCCTTGACAGATGATTGATGAATACAACGGGTTGACCCCAAAACAGTTTGGAAGATCATCTAGTGACATTCACAATATTCAGTTAAAAAAAAACAAACAAGCAAGTAAATAATCCAATCCAAAAGAGCTTCTGAAAACAAGAAAGAAAGAATTTCCTATGTTGCACATCTGAGGGAAGAAGTAAGTAAAGTATGTTTCTAGAAGAAACCCTGAAAATATGACCCACCTGCAGCCCATAGTTTTAGAAAAGAAAAAGAAAAAAGAAGGCAGTTATAAATTTCAAATTTTAAGAGAATTCTGTGTTTTGGTTTTGAGAGGGGAGGTACAGCGTGATTCACCTTTTAAAGTGATTGGATTTACCTATAATATTACAAAAGATTTTCTCTTCTGGAGAGTACATAGACTTCCTAAGCTTCTTGCTTATCTTACAAATTAGGGTATTAATAGCAGTTCTAAAGAATAACCTACAGTTTTCCAGAGTGTCTGTTTTAGAAATGAGAAACAATACTGTTACTCTTCTAGTTCATAGTTTCTGTAGTTTTGCATAGCGTGATAAAAACATACAGGGTCTTGTTAGAGAGCCAGCTTTAGAAATGCAAACATTTGTCAATCTTGTGCTTGGCACCAATTAGACATTTGATATCAGAGATAAACACTGAAAACACCACAAACAGGAAAGAGCCTGAGAATAGAGAAGAAACTCTGTAAGAACTGCATTACTAGACAGAAAAGCTGGCAAATATCTTGTTAACAAAGTCCTCAGGCTGCTTGGGATAGGAATAACATTATTACTTGTATCAATGGAAATGGACCTTGCAAAAAACATATGTACTCGGGCTTCAGTTAAATTGCAAGGGGATTTTTAGTACATACTTTGACAGAAAGATCCCTAGATAACTATAGGTGCTTGGTGCTCAGCAGTTCTAAGGCAGTTTCCTCTGGGCTTCAGTTTTTATATCTTCATATAAGTTAAATGATGTAATAGATACTCCTCTGCCTACTAAGATCCAAGCTAATTTCTGGTGGTTTGGTTCTTTTATAAAAAAAGTTTTATTAGACTAAACAGATGTGGCATAATTAAAAACATTTCTGTAGGAAAGAGAAGAGAGATTCTCCTGTAGTGGTAAATAAATAAACAGTCAAAAATCTGTGTGCTGCAATTCCTTACAGTACTATAGATGTGTTCACAACTATATGTGAATTAGATGTCCTTCTTGAACTTCTGGTGTGCTCTCCAGCACACTGACCCAACATTCTGCCTATTGTTCTTAAGCTCTACCACAAAGGAGCGGGACCAAGAAAGAAAGAAAGAGAGAAGAACAACAGTATAAAAAATGTGCTGCTGAACTTCCTGCAAAAGGAGAGCAAATGGCCTTTTGCAGCCTGTGGCACTTCCCTCTCTGTGGATCCCATTAATTTTAAAACACAGGTCTGACCACGTACATCCAAGGTCTCATCTCGTTTTTGGAGCCTTTTTTGTTCCCTGAAGATGCAAAAGAGGAAGTAGGACATAGATTCACAGGACAAAAGAGGGCAAAAACTCTAAGGGAGAATTTTCTGAAACAATGTCAGATTGCTGGCAGTCTTGCAAAGCAGTATGTTGCACTTCCTCTCTTCATTCATCTTCATTTTACAAACAGAAAGAAGAAAGGTTTTTCTGCAGAAGTTGAGTTTTGTTCCATTTCTTAGAGTTAGAACTTGCAATGACATGATCATTTCTAGATTGTAATATATGAATTTCTAATCAAGCAATTAAAGTGTATTTCAGAGTCATAATGAAATAAAAACACAGATGTTTCTTTGCAGTTTTCTTTAGTGTCTTAGAAATGCTACTCTTATTAGGTTTAATCAAACCCACAAAAATGACGTTTAAGAAGGTGGTCTACTGGTTACTATTGATGATCAGTGACTGATCAGCACACTGCAGTGTGATTGCTGTCACCTTCAACTGTAGTTGAAAAACACTATATAGTTTTATAATACAAATGCACAATCCCCTCACTGCAAGAAAGACATTGAGGCCCTGGAACGTGTTCAAAGGAGGGCAACAAAGCTGGTGAGGGGTCTGGAACACAGGCCATATGAGGAGAGGCTGAAGGAGCTGGGAATGTTCAGCCTGGAGAGGCTCAAGGGAGACCTCATTGCTCTCTATAACTTCCTGAAGGGGGTGAGCTGGGGGTCGGCCTCTTCTCTCGTGTCATTAGTGATAGGACCAGGGGGAATGGCTTCAAGCTACGGCAGGGGAGATTCAGGCTGGACATGAGGAAGTATTACTTTTCAGAAAGGGTGGTCAGGCACTGGAATGGACTGCCCAGGGAGGTGGTGGAGTCACTGAGCCTGGGGGTGTTCAAGGAAAGACTGGATGTTGTGTTGAGGGACATGGATTAGTGGGAGCTACTGGGAATAGGTGAACGGTTGGACTGGATGATCTTGAAGGTCTTTTCCAACCTTGGTGATTCTATGATTCTAATTACATGCAAGTTGGAATAAACAAGGTACAAGCAATTTCTATTTTTGGGTGAAAGGCCTCTTGTTTACTCTTGGTTCCTAGTACACAAATTACTTTTAAGAAGAGCAACTAAGAACAGTTCAGATTTTAACCAAAATTTTCTTCACTGTTTTTGCCTGTGATTGCAAAGGACTACACATTACACTAAATAGAAAAAAAAGAGGGAGAAAAATGATACAATCATACATTCACAAGGTTGGAAAGGATATACAAGATCATACAGGCCAAGCTTCCCCTGCATCAATCTCCAGATTTTTTTTTTTTCCATACTTGATTAACAATATTCTTCCCCAGTCCATAAGCAGAGGACCTCCCTCGAAGAACTGAGCACAATTCTATTTTTATGGAGATTGGTATAAACAGCTACTTACTGCCTATTTCTTACTGCCTTGAAGTTTTCAAAGATGTGATTTTTGAATTTCAATGTATTTCTCATATTGTCAGAAAGTAACATGTAATAAAGAATTGTCAGAAATATTTATTATTCAAACTGAAGGTAGTTTAACATGAACATTTCACAGACTATTTTGTATTCTGCTAGGCACTTCTCTTACATTTCTGAAAGAATATGTCTGTGTTTCCTGTGAATTTCTGGGCATTATGATTTAACCCTTACAATTCCCTAAGCATATACAAAACAAAAACTACCTCCCCCAGGACAGATAAACAGATAACATACAAACATTACATCTTCCCCCTCTTTCCTTCTGCGTTTTTTTTCCCCCCATCCAATATAGCTGATTTAACACTAGAGGAAACTAGAAATAACTAGAAACTAGGAATGAGTGGAGTCATTCCTAGCTGTAGGGAAAGCATAATGGTTTGTAGATAACCATGAAAACCATAACTATCACATCAGTTCTTATAACTGACAAAAGATAACTAATTCACTGTGATATTTCTGTATCAATAAAAAAAAAAAAAAAAACACCAACAACCAAAAAACCTGAAAAAAAGCAATGCCATTTTTTACATCTACAGAAGATAAACTGACATAGAGGTGAAAGCAGGGATTTCTGTTCAGTCCATAGCCACACTATTATTGCCAAATGTGTGTTTCTGGTCACATGATTGTGAAAGATTTATGCAGTCCCTTACCTTTCCTTCTATTACCACCCCAGCATGCATACTGTACCTGTATGTACCTAATGCATAGACAACAGTTTTAGTTCCCTGGAGAAAAGTTATCAAGCAATAACGGAAATTAATTTTTTAAAAAGGGCAGTTTTTTACTGCCCTGTATAGGATACAGAAATACTTTATGAGCTGCTGGCTACAAAGCAATGCAAAGAAGGGCAGAAGTCACTTAAAACAGAAGAATTGTGCTTTTTTGACAGGAAAAATATGCAAACTTCAGGGTGCAAAAGCATCAGGAACAGACCGGCACTGAAGTTTCATCTATAGCGTGAACATTTTAAAAAGTGCTTTCCCAGAGAAAGTACAGCATATCATCATTATATGTTGTACTTCCAAGCTTTTTCCTTAGAGGAAATAGTAGCCACAATACTGGCAAACTTAGTGGTAACTTTGGCGAGGAAGGAAAGTCTTCAAGCCAGTATTTATATGAGAATGAACACTAAAGGTTAATGAACACTAATATTCTGGTCCTTTAATTCATCCCCCTACGTTTTTAGGAAACATGGTAAAAGAATCTTTTGAATAACCATAACATTAAATTACATCAATATAATTAATCAACTTGATTACCAAAGTCATTGTATATGTGCATTTTCACATTAGTAATATCTGCAGTAAAAACATGCAAATCTTAATTTTCATCTCATGTGAGCTCAAAAGAGCTTTAGGCATATAGCAAAAAGAAAGAAGGAAGGAAAGGGGAAAAGAATGGAGAAAAGAAGGAAAGCAGGAAAGGGGGAAAGCAAACAAGCAAGAAAACAGTTTGACTGTATTAGCAGAGAGTTGTTCCTTTTTTTTCTTTTTTTTTTTTTTAAATGGCAGTTTTACTACTACATCTGATCTCCTCTGTTTGGTAACTTAGTAATCTCTAAAAACTCCATAGGGGATATGAATTCTTTATCAGCCTTAAGTCATACTGGAGTAAATTCAGATAAAAACCCAAGCTGTTTTTTGTATTAGTGCCCCATCGATCTAATAATGACATACAGAGCGAGACGACACATAATGGAATCAGTCCGGGGATTAAGCAGAAAGCTTCTTGTTATTTCTATGCACAGTGCTGGTTTGTAAGACTCCGTAATGGAGGCCAGATTTTTCAGTCATGCAAGACTACTTCCATATCTTTTCTCTGCACAAAAGTAGTAAGCAGCCTCATAATTCTCAAGTCTATTGTTTCCTCTGACTTCAGCTACCCTTTGTTTACAGGTGCAGAAATAATTCAAGTCTAAGCTTTGTATTTCTGCCAACCTCTTTTTGTAATCTATTTCATCAAAGAATGCCAGAACAAAACAAAAGGCATCATAGCTGGGAGAGGCATTTTGGCACTTCGAAAATGCTCGACTCTTTGTTCTTGTGTAGGCGAATAAGTTTTTATCACATTTGTCACAACAGAGGTTTTGTGACTGCTACTATTATTAGTAAAATAAATAGTAACACTCAGGAAAAAACAACACAAATCCATGTTAAAAACCGTGCTATTACTAGACTGAACTGGTGAGTGTTTCTAGAGTCAGGAGAAGTAGCTTGAAAAAATTTTGCATTAATCATTTCAATTCAGGTGAATTCCTGCAGACTGATACTACTAAAACTTAATAATAGTGTCTGAAATGAGGGGCAAAAATACAATATATCATTTTTGTCCATAGCATAATGCCATTTACTTCAATGTGGTTGCAACAAAATATGTACCATTATTTTGATTTAAGATGCAGGTACAAATCTACTATCATAAATGAATTTATTACAGAGTATTTCCAATATATTGTTCTTTGCCTGAGAAGATTAATATAGAAATGTTCTCAATTATTAACAATAGTCCTTACTTAACAGATTTTGATTTTTCCCCTCTGTGTCTTCTCAGCACATGTAAGAATCAATAAATGTCTGAGAGTCAAAGTCATCCAGTCTGCTCTTCGGCACACAGGAGGATTTTCTCAATGTATTTTAGTTTCCATTATAGGGAGAACACACTGAATTTGCTTTGAACTTCTATCTGAGATGACCACCAGCAGTACTACACAGAAGCAGACGTAAGATTTACAGAAACTTACAACCAGAAATCTTCTGTTGGTACCCACTGCATCTGCAATCTGCCTGCTTCATTTCTTATCAGCTAGCAAGACTGGGATACAGTATCAGAAATGAAGTTCAGAACGAAGAAAAACAAAATGTTACAATTTATTTCCAGGACCAAAGTTGCCAGAGAAAGAACAGGCACTTTAATCAGAGAAATGCCTGAGTTATAGCATTTAATCCTCAAAAGAGTTATGTTCAATACTGCACTTCTAAATTTGAGTGTGGCTGGAGGGCCAAAAAGAAGAATGATAAAAAAAGATAAGTTTCCACAGCTTTTTCCAAAGCAAGTAATAAATAGAGATCTTCATTCTTTTCCTGTCATTGCACAAAAAAAAGGAAAAGTGAAGAGTAAAAGAGTGCTGTGAAAATTGCAGGAACAAACATAAATTCGACAGTAGTTTTCAGAAATTAAGACTTAACAGAGAGAAAACAGAATTAAAGTTCTTTTATTACTACATTATCCTAACAACAAGTTACACATATCATCTTACTTTGTTTTACCTGAGCATAGTCGGAAAAAATCTAAATAATATCTGATTTATTGTTTGGTAAGAACATTCTTAAATTTTCTTCTACTATCTTTTTTTCTTTCTCTATTTTCATCTTCTAGCATCACTGTAGAATTTCAATCCTATCAAAATTATCAAGAGAAAACCAGAAGGCAACCATCACAAGGCAACATGCATAAAGAGAGTACTGAACACAATAGAGCAGTGTATTATTTTCTTAGACAATTCTCTTCAAATTCATCAGTCAGTTAAAAAACAAAAAAGCAGACCATAAGGAGTTTGTGCATATCTGTGTATGCTGAAGTATACGCATGCATGTTTGTAAACAGCATATGAGGGCTGGAAATATTTTCTTCATGAGAGGAAAAAAAGGCCCTACTTACATTATGATAACATATATGAGACATGTATCCCCACTTCATGCTTACAGAAACAAGGTGTATTTCAGCAAACCATGCCTTTTCTTTCTGTAACACGCTTTCTCCCTCTACCTCTCACCTCATGCCATTATTGTCATGCATTGATCTTCTAACCCACAATCAGATGTGTTGTAGTGGTTTGCAAATTTGAATATAAAGGTGAGAATTGGGAAGTGACATTTGAAAGAACGCACACTAGAGATCACAGCATGGCACGGGGCTGGAAGGGATCCTGAGGATCATGAATTTCCATCCCACCTGCCACAGACAGGTGCAACAGAAAAATGAAAAGCTGCTAACTCAAGATAACCACTGTGATGTTAATCAGTTCTATAGTACCACCAGGTTCCCTTCCCTGTGATGTTATCACAGAGCCTGGCTGCATTGTATGTGCCCCGCTCCACCCTCCCACTATCTCTCAGAGTCAGCATACCAAGCTCCCTTGGAGTTGCTAACAATCTAAGATTTACAGATCTTCTGTTGTTGTGGAAATATCATGGAACAGACTCCTTGCATATTCACCACATTCCACACTGACGTTTCCTCAATACTGTACTTTCTTTTAAGAGGGAGACATCTTTATATGTTACCTCCAATAATTATTCTACATAATCCATGCTGAAACTATAGTCAAACTTCAGTTCCTCCTAAATATTGTGAGGTGGTCATGTGCAGTCTTGCTGGGAGGATTAGAGCTAAAGGGGGAGCAGCTTGAGCAGCTGGCTATGTATAGGGTAGGACAATTGGCTCATAGTCATGCTATTTAGTAGGCTAGTGTTATCTGCCAGACCAAAGGAAGCAGAGGGGAACACATTGACACAAATGTCAAACACGTAAGGTCATAAAGAGAATGAAAAGGATTTTAGAGATGCCAGAATTCAGATCAGCTGCTGATATCTGAAGTTCGTAGAATTCAGACTGGAAGAGACAATATATATAGTAGTGAGATAGTCAAAGAGACTATCAAAGAGTATAAGCCACCAGTTAGAATTCATTCTTCTAAAAGTTGCACTCAAGTGGATCTTATAAAGTCGGGTATAGTAATCATTTTCATGGATTCTACCAAAAGGTTAAACAGACATTTAAAATATTTGATTTTGTGAATGCTATTAATATGTACATCTAGAAAAAATTGTATAAAATGGAATTATTATGAAAAAGAATGCAATAAAATTTTATTCTAATGATTCTGATGTTCTTTTTTATATTTATCCTTAACAAGAAAATAAATAGGGTAGTTCTATTGGATAACTGCAAGTAATTGTAACTCATGTTGTAAAACAGCTGCTACATGTTAAAAATCTATACACAAATGACAAATAGCAATAAGTCTGCTTTAAAGAACAAAACCAAAAATGTTTTTAAGCTTGTTGAATCACTTGTTTTATGTGGTTCTACCCTCCAACTGGAAGATGTGATCAGAATGGATCCATCAAAAAGTAGCTACGGCCTGTAAGTGGTTTCACCATGGTCACAGCTGGAGGCTGAGCTGTGGATTTATAGGTCAAGCTTTTACACTTATTGCTGATAACTGTTAGAAGCTACATGGAGTGCTGACAGATTCTTTTCAGGCACTGACCTAGATTTACACTGTTTTAGTTCAAAGTACTTTTTGTAGGGAGAAAACCCCAGCCTTCCTTGTATTCTAATTTATGTGTCTCATTTAATCTAGAAGACTTCACAGCCAGTAAAATAAGACAATTCAAAGCATCAAAGGAAGGTACTAAATATAAACAAATCCCAGTTCCATCACCTTTGTATAAATAACTACAAAAAAAATCACTCTATAGCATTATAAAATCATGATTCCTACTCCACTGAAGAACATCAATCAAAGTTTCAATCTCATTATAGACTTGCCAGCTTTCATCTTCTTTTACAAGTTCAAGATGATGACTCTGACCTTCCAAGAGCACTTTAAATTCACAAAAATGGGAGAGCTGGTGATTTTTTTTTTTTTTAATAATGGGCACATTTTTCTGTATATACAGCAGAGCAGCTATATTCACCATAAGCATAGATTTCACTCTTTTGTGGTAGCCCTTAATAAAATATCTTCTTCACATCTAGAATCTCAGACAAAGATAGCGGAGTTACTACTTTTTTCATCCTAATTATTCTCTACTAAAAACCCCCACCTCTTTAAAGTACAAATATGACTTTACATTTATATCTTTCTATTGTAATTCTTACATTTAAACAGAAAATGAAAACATTTTCTTTCCTCCTAAAAGACTGTGTAAAACTTTGGCTGACCTTAAAGATAAGAAAGATGTGCCCAGCTACACATGGAACTTGTGTGATCTGTGACCTCAACCTTCCCCAAAATACAAAAGTTTTTTTTGAAACTACTGAGACTACTGATATCATATGTTCCTTTCTTTAAAATGCTTGAAAAGTTATCTAGAAGAATATGGAGTCAAATGCAAGTATGTATATATATTTTATGACAGTGTCTAAAATAATCCATGCATTTTTCTTCAAAAAAAAAAAAAAAAAAAAACCAACAATAGTTTTACCTCCTCATTTAAAAAAATAAAAATGAGGAAACAGCCATTGTAAACAGTGGGAGAGCAGTATAACCTAATAATGAGCAAACCGGAATCAGTTCAAATCTCTATATCAAGATTCATCCTATTTTTCAACATGGTATCCTACACACATTTTGCTTACCTTTACAATGAAGGCACTGCGTTCACTGATTGTCAGTGCAGAACGTTACAACTTACACTTACTCATTTAAGATGTTCAGTAACTCTAGAAGCCATCAAAATAACTTTCAAATGCAATTTCCAGTGTCTTTTCAGAGGTTTGTGCGTTTGTTTTATATTAGAACTAGGAGTACATGAAGGAGCAAATACACAAAAGAAAATAAGTAAATTGAACCCTGGTTTTGGCTCTCCTGGAAGAGGGAGCTCACTCCATAACTGGAATAAAACTATTGGAGTGGAGCAATCCTTAGATTTGGAAAATCTGATTTTTAAACACACATTGCTATTTCACAGGCTTAAAACCTTTCTTCTCTTATTGGGTCATTTTCTTCCAAGGCAACTTGTGTTCCAGAAGCATACATTACCTAATTTCAAGCCTACTAATTTTAACTATTTGAAATTCAATTAAACATTGTAGCACTCATTAACAACAAATGCACTGCCATTTTTCCCCTGTTCTACTCGGTTGCTTTTTCTTTTTTTTTCTGTTCTATTTTTTAAAGATTCTAATGCTGTAAATGATTATGTAATCTGCCTATTTTTTTTTCCTCTTTAATTGAACTCTCATTTATTAATTTTCAGCACTACAGCGGTGTTACAGCTGGAAAGATTATCGCAGCAAAAATGGGAAAAGAAGCAAACAGGAAAGGAATGCTCACCTGTATCCAAAGAACTAGGTTCACAGGAAAGAATCCACAGAGAAGGGTTCTCCAGAAAGAGATCCATCCTTAGTGGCAGTCAACCCTTAAATGAGGTCTGAGAGAGGTACAGCCAGGCTCCATCCCTTCTGGTCACACAGCTGAATTGCCTTCACCTGTGCTCCCAGGGCTGACTGGTTCTTTCCCCAGGTGCTCAATCAGTGGTTCAGGCCATGACTCAACAGTTCCCATACAGATGGGGGTGTACTCTCAAATAGTAGGCTGCATTTAATTTCTTATTAGTAGCAACGCTGAAATTTTTCTTTCAATTTTAAAAAAAACATAATGAGCATCCAAAGGCATGAATTGAAACACACTTCAATTCCTTCACTCTGGGACTGGAATTAATTTTGCCTATTTAAAGAAAAAACAGAATATCTATGAAAAAATCTAAGTCACTGTTCTGCTCTGTTCAAAGTTATTAATACTTGTGATAAAATCATTAAAGTGGCCTAAGTTTCTATTCCTTGAATTCTATTTGCCAAACTGTCAATTCATATAGTTTTTTGTTGTTTTTTCCTTTTCTAGTAGCTATATGTTTGGCCAACTTAGTTAGAGTAAAATATATATCTGCTTCTTGGATTGTCACCAATATATATCATGAAAATGATTAAAGAAGAATTAACTATGTGTAATTTGCAAATATCTAACTGAAATACTTAATGTGGTCTTTACTTTTCTTGTGTGGTCAGTAGTGAGCAAGAGGACACTTTACAGGAAACTACCTCCTTTGCTTTGCATACTGAATAGTTACTATACAGGAAAGTGAGATTTATCTGAGCAAAACCAGATATGAAGAGCTGGTCTCTTGAGGCTCCCCTTTTAGAACAGTGGGAGAAATAGGGAGTAAATCTCTTTCTAAAACGACTGTCTGAAACAGGCCTAATGAATCACTTTCTGTTTCTCCCATTGACCTTAAAAAGAAGCCTCAAGTGACTTGCTTAATTGTATATGCCTACAGCACATGTTAAAAACGTCTGAAGTTGGGTGAAGAGATGAATTCCACACTAACCTCCTAATTTGGATGATTAAATTTAGCCAGTAACTTCATGTGTAGCTCTAGGGTACTCAGTAGCTCATCTTTCTCTTCCACCAATTATTGACAAGTGTATTATTTTGTTCTTTAACTCCCACTGTTCAAAGCACATTTCATGTCTAGTTTTCAGGCAGTGAAAACAATTTTGCAGACATGTTTCACTTCAAAACTCCTTCCAGACCTATGGTTGTGGCTCCATCTCTACGCTAGATAGACAGATTCATGTAGATAAAATCCTTTAACTGTCAAAGAGCCTGCAGTTTCTGTTTTATGTTTGCTAAAGATGCATAGCCAACTTGAGAACATAGGTGTACATTTCTTGTTCAAAAGTTACAGCCAGTCATCTTAATCTCACCACAACTGACAGTTTGGAAATGAAGTTCACAGGCCACCAGAATATCCTTCTGCTGCAAAAGCACCATTCTAGGCCATTGGATTAGTAACCAGTATGATGGAGATCAAGGAGAGAGCCATCTGTGTTATGTTAGGAGTAATAAGACTGAGACCAACAAGGAGACAATGAACAGGGCTCCATGGGGAAATTAACAGGAAAACAGAAACCGGGAAGGAAAACAAAGCCCAAACAAAGACATAATCTCAATTAGAGACTGAGAAAGAACAGTGGACACTTTAGATGTAGAGATGCTACAGCTTGAAGCTGGACTAGTATGTGGCTGAAAGGCCAGTGATCCAGCAGCTTTTCACACATGCTTCAGATTTCTGAAGTGCACCAATGAGATCTCATGGCTGTGTCATTCACCTGCAATGTCATGCGGGCAGAGTCAACACCTTTCGTGAAGTCCTTGTAATCACAGCCCACAGAAGCACAAATTGATCCTTTTGGATGATGGTTTCTAGGAAACTGGAATAACTTCTGGATGCATCAGGAAAATACTGGTGGGTTAGAGGTGTAAAAGTACTAGAACTGTTTTCTTGCTTGTAAACAAGAAGTATCCATGGAGACACCTGAGATGGCTGGCAGAGACTAATTCATAGCAGTCAATGAAATTGGACCATCACCCAGACAGTAGTGGTGGTAAAACAGAAAGCAAACACAGAAGAAAAAGAAGCAGAGAGGAGTCTGACCTGGACATAAAGAGAAAATATGTCATCTTTTTCCTGGTAGAGTTCTGTCTTAACTCAGAATCTGTACATTTTGGCTTGAAGGCATTCCAGTGTGCAGCTGGGATACCAGCATTCTGAAAAAAAATAAAAATCAAAGGGTAAACCGTAAATTTTGTTGTATTCTTATAATGAGATACTTCTAATACTATCAAAGAATTTTGACAAATAAGAGATCATCAATAAGATAATTACCAATTCAATTTATGGTGTGTCCCACTTGGCAATATGTATCAACAATTTTTTTCATAAGTCTGAAAAATATTTTTCACTCTTTCAATGCTTTACAGATCATGATTTTTTTTTCTTTATGAAATACCTCTTGAAAAAGAAAAAAGACAGCAGCCAGAATTATATCTGTATGACTTTCAAAAGTTAATGCTTCTAGTAATGATATGAATTTCATGTCGGGTTAGAATTATACATAACCAAGTGACCCACAATGAAAATAATGCCAATTTCTGAAAGGCTTTTCATCTGTTTGAAGGAAACATGTTTCCCTCAGCAGCTGGCAGCATATTTGGAAGCAAGACCAACACTTGCATTGTGTACCTGCTAAAGGGAAAAATGAGAATGTGACTTCTGCTACCATTGCTTCAGCTGGCATCATAACAGAGCTGTTTGAGAAAGGGGAGAGCAATACAGGTACGTATCACAGTCCCCTTCTGTCAGTAACATGCTCTATGGAGAAGTGACTGGAACTCTTGAAGAAACAGGAGCAAACCAATTCCCCAGGGAAGGAAAGGCTGCAATCTCACTGATGTGGGTAAGTCAAACTGTTGGCTTCTTTCCCTGCCTAAAAAACGTACTTTCAGGCTGATGTGAGAATCAGAGTCGTAAAGACCAGAACTTTACAAACTGTTCATGACTACAGTGATAACTGAAGCTGTAGGTCCAGAACAGCTCCTTTAAGAAGCTAAAAGGATTACTTCTGCAAAAGGCTTAAGGAGTTGAGCTGCAGGTCTCAGTTTGCAGAGAGAGCAGGAATGCACAGTAGGAGCTAGGGGAAATGTCTATGACTCTGGACTAGAAATACTGACCTCGAAGGAAAATGATTAAATGGTAGAGATAGTGTGCTATGGTGGTGGATTAACAAGTAGAGTGTACACTGGGGCTAGAGGAAATACATATAGGCATATATGTATGTACACTAATGAATTTCTTTGTTGTTTTTTGTTGTTGTTGTTGCTATAGACTATTGTTTTCTTTGACTAAATTTGTTATTAATTGTTAAAATCATGCAGTGGCAGGAATATATTTCTACTTACACTGAAGTTCATTCATCACAAAAATTAAACACTGTATCACCATTCTCCTTTTTATGACTAACCTTATTGAAAGCTGCTGGCATGATTCACAGAAGAGTATAACAAATGCAAGACTACTCAGACTTCATTATAAGCTGTAAGTACCTATGAAAATGAGTCTAATGCTGTACTTGAGTGTTGCACAACTCAGAGATAATGAGCCAGCCAGACTGCTCAACATCTCTTGTGTAAAGCAGTAATGATGAATACTACGTATTGCAGTGTGATAGCTGATATTTTAAGACTTTGTTTTTTAATCAGTTTCTTATCCCTGTGCTACATAGTATCAAAGAGTACAGAAACAGAGAGAGAGAGACAATGACTTTGATTTTTGGTGCCTGTAAGCATGTGACATTTGTATTTTAAGTGGTATTTATGAGTACATTTTCATGCCAAAATATTGGCACAATATGCTAAAACAAATGAGGATAGCAACATTTCTAAATATAGACGCAGTAAAACAAGGAAGAAGGTTTGCTCCAAAAGTAATGCCTCCTGTTTTATTATGTTGGCCTTTGATGTCAGAGGCAGATGTTGGTGGCTGAATTTTCCCAATATTCCACTGCATGCTATTACTCTGTGATAGATAGGAGCAGAGGGCAGTCTGACAAAATGGCATCTGATATAGAGGTGCATATGAAACAAAGGTATGTCACTGAAATCCTCCCTGCAGAAAACTGACATTCATTGAGGCTTGCTAAATGTTTCTAGAGACCAAACAGTGGATGCGAGCATAGTGAGGCAGTGGATGGTGCCTTTCAGCTGTGATGAAAGCAACATGAATGACAAGCCTGGATGCCAGACAGATTTTTCCAAGCTCAGCATGCAGGCTCTTGTTCCTTGCTGGTGCTTAGCTAATAGATGTGACTACATTGAAGAGTAGTGCTTGGTAGCTCTAGAGAATTTGCAATATCAACTAACATTACTGTGCTTTGTAGTTTCCATGTAAATAAACAGGAAGCATTGCTTTTAGAGCTACTTAGAATCATAGAATAGCCTGGACTGAAAAGGACCACAATGACCATCTTGTTTCAACACCCTGCTATGTGCAGAGTCACCAACCACCAGACCAGGCTGCCCAGAGCCACATCCAGCCTGGTCCTGAATGCCTCCAGGGATGGGGCATCCACAACCTCCTTGGGCAACCTGTTCTAGTGCATCATCACCCTCTGAGTGAAAAAATTCCTCCTAATATCTAACCTAAACCTCCCCTGTCTTAGTTTAAAAATATTCCCCTTGTCCTGTCACTATCAGGTGTAATATATGTTTGATAAGAAAGTTCAGCACTGTCCACCTGAAGATTTTATTTTGATTTTTGATAGTGAAAAAATGTTTACATGTATTTTCCAAATTTCATGGCTTCAAACATGATGATGACATCTACTCTTCATACTCCTGAAATCAGGACATGACTTATACTGTGAATCCTACCAATCTACCATAACATAGTACTTAAATTCCCATAGGGCTTGTACAGTTTGAACACACCTTTCTGAAACTACAGCCACACCTACTTTTTGAGAAATAACATGTTAGTTTGTGAGAATCCTTTTCTTTTTTTTTTTGGCTCAAAGCTTGCTTCCGGAGGTATTTCTTGTGATAAGTCTCTAACCAATTTATTGAGGAGGCAAGTGATGGGTGCTACTGTGTGACAATCAACATCACTCCATGGGCATTTGAAAGCACCTTCCTCCAGAGCTGTTTGCCTCCAGAAGAGAGTGCTCAGGAGCGTTTACTGGTGGAAGATCTGGGCTGTGACTAAATAGCTCCAGCTTGGTATGGGAAAACTGGGGAATGATACCATCGTGTTCTGTGAAAAACAGGATGTGGGTGGGTATCTCTGCTCCCTCTTATCTGCTGGCAAGGCCTGGAAGATGGGAACAAAGGAGTTTCTGCTGACATCCCAGAGCCAGAAGCTGCCACTCCAAGAAGAGCTGACTCAACCACTTTGGATTTGAGCTGTCACTCAACTACTTCGGGGTCGTCGTCATCAACAGAACAGCAATGCCCGATGACCCACATACTGAAGATCAGTGACTGAAGTATGAGCCATGCTGGATCCATGGTAGTGACTGTCTCCCTCTTGCTTCTTACAAAGACTCGTTGATTCTATTTCCTGTCTTCTCTATCACCCCTTTTCCCTTCCCCATCTCCCTGCTTAAGATTTGTAAAAAACTGGTCAGACCAACATTTGAACCCTTGTTTCTTAATGTCACACCGTGAATATATATATCAAAAAACCTCCTATAAATTGGAGTGAGACATAGTCAAGATAAGGAAAATATCATGTTGCATGACATTTGGGCCCAGTCTAAGCAGTCTGAATTCGCTTTATGTTAGTGAAGTTTAGACTTCATGCAGCTGAATTTGAAGTTTAGACTTCATGCAGCCCACCACTTTTGTAGAAAATGTGTTAGAAGTTATTCAGAATTAACAATTTTGCTTTAGAGCTGGAAATCTTGTTCATATCGTGCTTCTTGTTTGACATTAAGGAAGTACAAATTGCCAAATATTACAGCTACAACTGTAGTGTCTGTAGAACAAGAGTACTTTTTCCAAAATCTAATCCAATGCTGCTTGCAGAACTGTGGAGAAGCACACTAAGGGATTCAAAAATGCAATTGCTCTTCATACATGCCCAGGAGAGCTGAGTGAAATGATTAGAGGCTGTTGCTGTAAACTAAATGACCTCCCCAGCACTGGCCATGGTGTATTCATAGCAGCAATATTAATTACATGTAATGGACTGCACCTCCTCTTTGCTAAATTAAAATCATTACAAAGAACTGATGTATTAAAAAGTGTTAAGAATTAATTGATCCATAATTGCATGATAGAAAATAACTAATAGAAATTTTGGAGGAAAGGATAACCTTACCAGAATGTTAATGCTTTGCTTTCTAAATGTGATCCAGCAGCTCAATCCATTAAACTGCAATATCTCTGCTGGCATCAGTCAGAATTTACCATAGTGGTACCAGTCAGCATGAGATCTTTTCTCTTGTTCAACACTGTCACTGAAAACACAAGACGTATGTTTAAAAAAGCCTAAAATCACACACGTTTAGAATCTAAGTGAAGTCTATCTCCCTCATTCATACTAGCATTTTCTACAGACTGCAGTATAATACATGAAACAGACTGTATTTACATCTTCACAAAAGCTAAGAATTAGACCAGGCTTTGAGCTTAATTGATCTCAATAAAAGATCTAAGTGAAGAACTCAGTATGGGGCCTTATAATTCATGTAAGAATAAGAGGCACCCTATCCACACCGAACTGCCAAAACACAGAAACACGGCATCATCTCAATTATGATTCCTTAGTAACACCTGTATGCCTAGAATCTTTTTGTTTTAAAAGTTATCAAGAATTCTATTATTAAATCTTTTGAGGAAACCTCAGTCTCCGCTTGACCTCAAAGTACTTGCATAATCTAACACTTGTCCTTCATCAAAAATGACACAATTACATTAGATATTTTTAAACTGAAGATTACCCTTACAGAAAATATCAGGCTTGGATGTTTTAATTGCATCAATTATCTTAAGTAATTCACTAAAATGTCACAACAGTGACAGATGACGCTTTCCAGAGTTCACATGT
The DNA here is from genome assembly GCF_023343835.1 of Lagopus muta. Classification (NCBI taxonomy): domain Eukaryota; kingdom Metazoa; phylum Chordata; class Aves; order Galliformes; family Phasianidae; genus Lagopus; species Lagopus muta. Next base: position 74,925,935 of record NC_064434.1, read on the forward strand.
ATGTGATCTCAGTTCCTTTAATGTTTCACTGATAATCATTTTACTCAGCAAAGATGCCATCCTCATATTGTAAAAATGTGTTTGTACAGTGCATGCAAGGAGAACAATGAAAATTTTGTAGTTTCAGGGTGTGTAAAATTTGAAGAACATTACACATTTTTTCTCTTAATATGCTGAGTTAGTTATTTTAAAATCTATGTAAAATGATTGCATAACAATAGATGAATAGCTACATGTCAATAAAAACTGAAACATGAAAATAAAAATGTTTTAAATATAACTGAAAAACTGGTCTATGGAACAGTTTAATCTTCAGCTCCACTGCATGCTTAAAAGTCTTCAAAGAGAATGCATTTTAATTAGGCATTTAGCACTCTTAATTATTTCAGGCCACAACTAAAGACTTGTTTTAGGGTGATGAATGTCAGATGACAGGAGAAAAAAGTGGCATTTTGATTTCCTGGCTTCACAAAAAAGTAAGACATTCATTCATTAATTTAAATTCCCACTGCCTACAAATATTGTAAAGGAAAAAAAAATATCCTATGTGATTAATACAGCAAAGTCCTTCTTATCACATAGGTTAGAAGAAATAAATTCTGTAAACTAAATAGACATCTTTTTTATTGATCAAGTTATAAGGTTAACAGAATTATCAGTAAAACTTGTTGAAGTAGTGCAATTTGACTGAAAGTAAAGTGAATACATCAACACAATTTTTACACTGCATATATTAAAAAGATTGAAGCTCAGTTACAGGCTTTGAAATGTATTGGTAACTTAGATAAAAAGATCCTCAAGCACAATTCCAGCTGGCCCTTCTGAAATCAGATCAATTGTTTTGATTTGGATTCTCCCCTAACAGAATTAAATTCTGGCCCTAGTCTACTTCAGATTTTCATTTTTGACTTGTTTTTTATGACAAGAAAAGAATATGGTAGAAAATGAAGGTAGACTTTTGATACAGTGACAATCATTTGGTCAGCAGGACACAGTGTTTAATCATCTCTACATATAGGTAGCTAAGGCTAGAATACAGTTTCAACCTCGTGTTCACAAGTCCATACTGTTGAGTATGGAAATAAAAATAGATCAGTGCCTCACTGTTTGGAAGTAAATATCTCTTTTAATTCTGTTTTATAGCCTGTTTTTAAATTAAATTCTGCAAAGACATGGATGTATTGTATTGTACATACAATAGATGCAGTTGTTCACAGAATACCATATGGCAACTCTATACCTAACTAATCCTTTGGATTCAAAGCGTATAATTTGTTTTGTAAAGTAAAATGGTGCTTTGGTTGAATCCAAAACTGTCTGCTTGAAAACTGAAGAAGCTACTCTAGCTAGTCTGCATAGATCCAAGAACAGGGGAAGAATAAAGGAAAGTCTGACCAAAGAGAAACTTTTTTTGGTCTGTGTACAGGTAATGCCTAATCTGAATTTAATTCTCTGAGCCAAGTACAAGAGAGATAAGGAGAAAAAAACTGAACAAATAGCTCTAAATCCAATGCTAATGAACTGCTGAATTTTAACTTGGAGATAATCAAGTTTTCACAAACATGAATGATTCAGTGATCATATCAGTTAGCTTTATTGATCTCTGTAATACCTAAAAAAGATGTGGTTTTTTTTCAGCTGATTTTGGACTGGGTGGAAGAAATGTCTTGTATCAGATCAGATTATTCCTAACAGCCAGAATGTTCAACTGATAACCAGCAGCAGTTCAGGAACTATAAAAATCAGTCTCAGCCTTGCATATGATAAACATGGCTCTGAAGAAGAGAAATATGTATTGGCAAGCCTACCTATTGAGAGAGAACACTTTAAGATATTGTGAAAAACAAATTTAACATCTACAGGACTATGACATGCTGTGTTAGGGAGCAGTACAAAAGCAGTATCTGTGTCACTATTAAAGACACGAGGATTGCATTCACACAAAGTTTTAACTTATCCAAATAGTATATGGCATTGTATCTGACTCTAAAGGGGAAAAATAAATAAATACATAAATAATAAAACCAAAACTTATTAAACACGTACGCTCCCTGTTGAACAGGCTTTCCCCACCACTATTTTTTAGAGACAGAAGTAGTTAAGTTCTGGATTTTCATAGTTGCCCTTCAGGTGACTCATACAATGCAGAGGAGAATTCTGGGTTTGCCTGTTACTACACTGTAAGTACTCTGTTATAAATTTAGGCATCTTGATAGAAGTTACATTTTCTGTTTGCAAAATATGAATAATTAGAAGCACTGGCTTTTCAAGACTTACTGAAAACCTACATGCTCCTAAACTTCCTCAGAAATTTCCTTTAGTCTAATTGGAAATACCTGCATGCACAAAATAAGAAGAATGGGCCTTTTAGCATTAGAAAATTCTTACAAAATAAAGAAGGTTTTAAAAGTTACAGTAAACTACTAAGTTTTTCTGGCAATTCAATGCAGTCATGTGAAAAGTTTTTTAACATACTATTGATCACTTATAGAGGGCTATCATTCTTCATTAAATGGCAAACAGAGGCTTTTTTAATTCGTCAAAGCAACCTGAACAGGAAAGATTCCAAAAATCACTGATGCTAGTGAAATGAAAGGCGTTCAAGTTTCTCAAATGGCATATCTAGGAAATAAAGTTCAATTTTATTTTAATGTCAGTTACTATGATTTTCATAAGCAACCAAAAGCAACAAGAACATTTGGTCAGTAAGAAGTTTGATCTCAGATTAGTGAAGATGTGAAACAAAAATCAACAAATAAGACATACACTCAGAAAGAAAAGCTTTTTGCCTCTTATTTGCTACTTCACCTAAAAGCAGGTTTTGAAGCTTCCAGGTGGAGTACAGTTACGTAAATATTTGCTTTTCAAAGCAAAGATAAATTAAAATTGCAATGTTATATTAAAGTTTCATAAAAGAGTTTCTATGACAACTCTGTGAAGTTATTTCTCAATGTTCTCAGTAGATGCTGCTCAGCAGTGCATCAAACTTGCTTTGGTGTTTGAAAAGGCAATAGTTAAGCTATGTCTTTTGTATTAGTGACCTTATCGAAACATAGTGGCATAGCTGTTTCTTCTGAGCTTAAATTTTAAGTAAAGATAATATATTTTCACAGTAAATGTTTGGAGTGCCATGTGTATGTAATTAAAATCTTAATGAATTAGAATCTCAGAAAAATTATACAACCAGAAGGGGATTTGAGATTTGGCTGACATAAGTAAATACGTGCAGAAATCATTAATTCTCTGTATTCAGGATTTTGACACACATTCAATGAAATGGAAAAGGGAATTAAGTGTTTTTTTTTTTTATTAACAGAAAATTTAAACAATGTGATGAACGGCTACGATTTGAGTCAACAGAATTTTAACTAACATTTTAGCTAATTTCCAAGAATTACTTCTGATATATCTAGTACAGTTTTTCCTTGACTTCTATGATGATATTATAAGTATGTTCATGGGAAGAATTTATTTGTGGTCTTAATCTGTGCATTACAAACTCTGAAAAGTTGATCTGAAGAGTCAGAAACATGTCTAAGCACATTTAAAAATTAAACTTTAATTCCAGGGTATTTGTTTATATTGTAAACAGATTAGGATGTCACTAAAAAAAAAAAAAAAAAAAAAGCATAGACAGAAGGGAAAAAAATTGACAGTAACCTAAAGACAGTTTAGACTGTCCCTGCAGTATCATCTTGATACTTGTGTTCAAGCTAAAGCAATCTGAAAATAGAATATAGATTACAAACTCTTTGGCATTCTTCCACATATAACTAAGTGCATCTAGTTCATCCTAGGACTGGATGAATGATTTTATTTTAGGCAGCGCCTCAATGTATGCTGTGCAAGGGCTGCTCTGAAAGTAATGTCTCCTGTTTTATTATGTTGGCCTTAGGTGTCAGAGGCAGATGTTGGTGGCAGAGGCAGATGTTGGCAGCTGAATTTTCCCACCAATATTCCATTGCATGCTGTTGCTGTGTGTCAGATAGCAGCAAAGGGCAGTCTGACAAAATGGCATCTGACACAGAAGTGCATATGAAACAAAGGTGTGTTACTGAAATCCTCCCTGCAGAAAAATGACATTCACTGAGGCTTGCTAGATGTTTCTGGAGACCAATAAGGGATGTGAGCATAATGAGGCAGTGGGTGGTGCATTCCAGCAGTGATGAAAGCAACATGAAAGACAAGCCATGTGCTCTTTGTACCTGTTGTAGTTTCCATGTAAATAAACAGAAGGCAATACTTTCAGAGCAACTTACGTAGATTGAGATCCTCCTTCAGTCTTAATAATAACATAGCCACAGTATGCACAGATAAAAAGCTGAAAGATCTAGAGAGGAACTAGATGGCCTAGTAGACTCAGTTAACAAGCTTTGTACGATATGGGCACTGAGAAATAAACGATGGATTTTGTGAGATTTATTTTTGATGAGAATAAATCTAAGCTAAAACAAAGAATGCTTATCTTTCCAGAACTTAAAACAAATACTTCTCTAATTACAAGATGTGTCCTCTTCCTTTCCTTTTGTATAAACGCTCTTTGCACATGAAGCAGGAATGTTTACTGCATTTTCTGATTCACTCTCTGCTCCCCCTCTTCTCCATAGATCACTTTCGAGCCTTAAAAAGTCCCTTCCTGAATAGCTGGTCATGGCCTGTAAATAATTTTACAAGAAACTCTACAAGATAACAGTGATCATGTATTCCACATTGTTCACCAAGCCTTTAAGTCAGCGTTCAACCTATCTTTCAATCTGAGTTATGCTCAGATTTAGAAGAGAAAGCAACACACTCAGATAAACCTAATTGGACATGACCGTTCTTAAGGCAAAGAACTATTCAGCTCAGCACTTTATGGCCTCCAACACACCATTCTTAATTAGTTTTGCCAGTTGGTTTAGTTATACAATCATATCCTTCAACACACTCAGCATACTTCAAATTACTTCTCCAGTCCATTGCCCCCTGAATCTATAAAGCTGAAAGCCATAAGTAGGCTCAATCTTTGTGTATCAAGGTAAAGTTTTGCTGTATTAGTAGAATGTACAATCAACAGAGACCAGCCAGCAGAGATGCTTTTAAGAAAAGTTGTTTGTTTCAAGGGCTCAAACTGAAAAGACAAAATAGAGAAGCTTTCCACAGCCAGATTTCAATTCTACACATTACATCCAAAGGAATTATACTAACAGTAATACTTCCATTCATTCACAAACTTTATTTAAAAATTAAGATTTATTTATACTTAACTCTTAACTCAATCCATTAACTTTGCATTGTAGATATACCTAATTTAAACAATAAATGAAAACAGTCATTTGTGCTCCTTTTTCCCTTTTTCACTTAAGAAGGTAATCACAAACATGATTAAAGCATCATTCAGTACAACTGAGGGAAAAATGAAACTCCAGGGGTGTGAGCAGGGTCTGGCAGACGCCAATACAGGAAATGCTCAGGAATATCTACCACAACTGATAAAGATTTCTATCATGTGGTAGTCAGCTTCTCTTCTGGAGGCTCTTGAGCCTCCTTGTCTGGATTAAAGTGTACACTCTGTTCTGTGTTGAATTGCCTATATCACATCTTCACATTCATTCATTCATTCACCATGTGAATTCAGCGGCATTTGTGAAGTCATTCTCAGCTTAACCAGCACTTTAGTTTTGCTCAAGAGTGTGCTTTTGAAGTTAATCTCCTGTTCATCAATATGTATCATACTTTGGTTTCACACCATAGAGCAGCAGCAAGAGAGTTTTTGAGTGAAACTGACATGAAAGATGTCCTACAGGAACATACCTCCAGTACACTAGAGATCTCCCACATAACCTACAAAAGAACGGTGTCCATGCTTCTTCCCAATAATAATTTGGAAGGGAGATGCAGGGTAGAGACCTCTCCTACCTGTGACTGACATATTGCATTAAAGAGAATGAAGTGACCATCTGAATCCAGATGCTAGCACCTAGGACTTAGAGCTATGGTTGTGGTTGCAGACCCAGGCTCACGAGGCCCCTGCCCTGCCAAATGTGAGACATCACCTTCTGGTCTCCAATCACTTCAGAAGCAGCCTTCTGCTACTCTTCTGTAATGGACCCTTTCTCAGAAAACATGAATTCTTCCCAGTTCTTGAATCACCAGATTTAAGAGATACTAATTCTGACAGAAGACACTGTCATAAATATAGCTAGAAATAATCCAAGCCATTTTTTTGACACTGCAAATTTCCTGTGCTGGGCAGCATTTCCCTAAGAATATACTAAGGTAAGGACTTCAGCATTATTTTTGAAAGCAGTATGTTTGCTCTGAATCATCTTTGCATCCTCACTTTGGAGTTTTTCTTTGTTGGAATCTTCGTTTTGATTTGCTTAAAATGTCAGATGTGGTTTCTGAATAACTTCAAAGATTTTAAAACAAAGATGTTCAAACACTGCAGCAACAACTGAAGGGACTAGAGGTTGATTCTGAGGAGCAGCAGAGCTACCCAGTGGTGGACATCTCCAAGTTGAATCAGAGAGCTCCAGCCTGAGTCATCTCCAACTTGATTGTTTGATGCTTGTGGTAAAAGACAATATTTCTACCCTTGCTTTGTAACTGACCACAGCTCCCAGCTTTTAGACTGTTGTTGTTACACTGTTTGTGTGCACTTTTTGTGACTCCTGTTTTATGCTACTGTCAGCATGCAAGTAGAGTGCATACATCAGGTACAGCTCGAATTTGATTCAAAGTAAACCAATAAGAGAAGAAAGCCATCAGAGTACATGTGGTTCTTCAGAGTCCAAGAGCTAGCTATAGCTAACAAGCAATTTTTTCACTTAGATTATTTCAAGTCTGAGACAAATTTCTTACTATTTTTATTAAAAACTAACATAAGAGCACCTCTTATCTTACTGCTGCTATAACTGCTCTATCTTTTTTCCTTCCCACTCTCTTGCAAAGTCAGTTTCATCTTCCTCATTTTGAAAACCTCATTCAACGCCATGACCATGCCTTGCTGTGACCTTTTATATGTTCTTTCCATATTTCTCCTGGCTTGATTCATTTTGTCTGATTTTCTTCCTCCGGTACTCTTATTAGCACATACTTCTCTCATACAATCTGTTTGGCCTTTGTCTCTATTTACCTTTGTCTCTCTCTTCAGCCCTCTGCATCCTGTCCTCTATCTATGCTCTTTTGAAAGAAGTAAAACGCTTCTTGCTGTGCTCCAACTATTTTTCTTTCTTCCAATTTTGAGGGCATTTTGACTGTCCTCTTTTGCAAAGCCTTACTATAACATGTTCCACCAACAGCATTACCGATCTTTTGTTTTTTGAAGAGTTTGTAAAATTGCTTAGCAGAGAAACCTCAAGGATGTTTGCAGTGCTAAAATGAAAGAGATCAAACCTTTGCTTGAATCACAACTGCGTATAATGCTTAGCTGTTCTTCCTTCCCTAAGCTTTGTCTTGACTGTTCAGATTAGTTTTCTAAAAGGCATTCTTACTTGATTTGGGGATAATTCATAGCAGGGATCACATTGTAGAAAAGCAGAAGGCTGTACGGGTTTCCACCCTTTGCAGTTATCCACCACTGCATCCTCAGCACCCGGAGCACTTCTGAGCATGAAATAAACAAAATCTGTACCAGGTGATAAAAACAGTGTTCTGGTGGAACACAGAGCATCCCTCACATTATTTCAAACTATTTGAGCATGGAATTATATTTTAGGGCCACAGGAATAAAAAAAAAAAAAAAAAAAAAAACACCACCTAGGGCCAAGTGCTATACAGTTACTCTGCTTTAGAAAGAGCCAGATGAAAGTTATATGGACATAAGCCCATCTAATTTGGCTTTACATACAGGAATCTTTCCCTGTTCCCTTTTATTTCACTGTGTAGATCTATTTGCAGTTACTAAGATTGTAACAAGATTAGGGCAAAAAAACCGTCATATCACTCTTTCCATGACAGTTTCTGCATTAGCAGAGAATATGTCAGTTATAGTTTGGATGGAGAAGAGCTGTATTTTTTGGATCAGCTGATTAAGATGGAAAAAATAGATAAGCATTTTTGCAAATGTTTTTACTCTTTTCAACTCAGAAAACAGAAAAAATAAACCCCAAATATCTTACGAAAAATTGCCAGAGTATAATTTAATTATGTTTATTAGTCTGAAGAAATAAAAAGGGCTAAGAGTTACAAGTTTTATGCCAGGATGGAATGTACACGAAGGAGGAGAGAAGGTCAATAAATCATATAAGAATTGGGAAAAAAAAAAAAAAGTAATTACATCATATGGAGCGATGAGACATGCATGATGTTTGGCACAAGAGAAATCCTAAAACCCTCATCTGAATCTGTGAATTTTTGTGTCTAAATATTGTGAACTTCTGTTCTTAGTCTTGCATTTAATGATAATTTGAAAGAGTCTGGGGAAACAATTGCTGTACCAGTTTGATGATTTCAAACCTGTTCCCTGCTGCTCTTATCATCTGTGATTGTCAACAAGCAATTTTTACTCTTTCATCAAGCATGATGCTGAATTCAGAGTAAAAAAATAAGAAAGAGAGAGCAGCATCAGACTAATCAAAATAATGTCCTTATTATGAAGAGCTTAATAAGCCAGAAACTCATCTTAATTAATTAGCTTTAAATCAGATTCTAAAAAAAGGATCTAGGTTTTAAGTGGGACCTCAGATTAACTAATTAGTTAATGTTTGCAAAGTATGGTGAATATGCGGAGGGGGAGTTTGTTCTATAGCGCAGGATCAGCACTGACTACAGAGGAGTGTGGTCTCACAGCTGAGGCCCTGTTTGGAATCTCGGTTTACACCTAGGTGTATCCTTAAGTATATTGTCATTTAGAACTTAACGCTGCCTTACATTTGTGCTTGGGAAGACTATGAAGCAGAACCTCCTGGAAGATATGTTACAACACAAGTGAGAGAAGAAGGTGATCCAAGACAGCCAGTATGGCTATACTGAGGGCAGATCATGTCTGAACAATCTGATTGCCTTCCACAATGGAGTGACAGCATTAGTAGACAAAGGATGAGCAACTGATATCATCTGAACTTATACAAGGCTTGTGACATGTTCTGTACAACATCCTTATCTCTAAATTGGAGTGTTAGGGATTTGAAGGCTGGACTATTCAGTAGATAAAGAATTGGTTGGATGGACACAGCCAGACACTTTTAGTCAATAACTTTATGTCCAAATGGTGGATGGTGATGAGTGGTGTCCCCCAGGTGTCCATCATGGGACCAGTGAGCTAGAACATCTTTATCACTGGTACAGACAGGGGGATCAAGCACTCTCTCAACAAGTTTGCTGAAGACACCGAGCTGAACAGTGCAGCTGACACAATAGAAGGAAGGGACGCCATCCAGAAGGACCTGGAAAGGCTTGGAAAATGGACCCACTTGAATCTAATGAGATTCAATGAGACCAAGTTCAAGGTGTTTTACTTGTATCAGTACAGTCCCAGATATGCGTACAGACTGGGGGGAAGGAGGGAAGAACTCATTGAGAGCAGCCCTGCAGAAAAGCATGTGGGAGTATTGGTGGACAAAAAGCTCAGTGTGAACCAGCACTGTGTGCTTGCAGCCCAGGACAACAGCATCTTGGGCTGCATCAAAAGAGGGGTGGCCAGCAAGGTAAGGGAGGTGATTGTCTCCCTCTACACTGTCCTTGTGAGGTGCCATCTGGAGTACTGCATCCAGCCCTGAGGCTCCCAGGACAAGAGAAATGCAGAGCTGTTGGAGCAGGTCTAGAGGAAGGCCACAAGGATGATCAGAGGGCTGGAGCACCTCTCTTACGAAGGGAGGGAGCTGGACTTGTTTAGCTTAGGAAAGAAGAGTCTTTGGGGAGACCTCATTACGGTCTCCCAGCACTTGAAGAGAGCTTACAAGTAGGAGGAAGAAAATTTTACATGAATCTGATAGTGATATGACAGGAGGAATGGGTTTAAACTAAGTGGGGAGATTTAGGTTAGATGTCAAGGGGCAATGTACTCAGAGGGTGGTGAGGCACTGGATGGAGCAGGTTGCCCAGAGAAGTTGTGGATGCCACATCCCTGAAGACATTCAAAGCCAGGTTGGATAGAGCCCTGGGCAGCCTGATCTAACATGTAGCAACTGCCTATGCCAGGGGGTTGGAACCAGACAGTCTTTAATAAAGTCCCTTCCAACTCAAGACATTCTATGATTCTATGAATATCTACAAATAGTATCTAGCATGCATTGGGATGGATTTATCAGCAATGAAATTTATCTTTTATTATGTCACCAATTTATCTGCCTGCTCTTTTCAATGACTTTAGTTGTCTTAGCAATTACTTGCATCCTTCAAAGCTGAGAACATCTTAACTTCTCTGAGAAAGCCAGGATCAATGAAAGGGTAATGTACAATGGAGCTGAATAGCAGGGAAAACAGATTATATTGAGCTCAGTATTAGAAATACTGTCTCCTTATAATTTTTTAAAAATATTTTTGCTATGTTCTGGAATATACTCTAACAGAAGATCATGCCATATAACTGATGATTCACGCTAGAATCATCACCCAAACTGTGTCTTGAGAAAGTAAAGCAGTATCAGAGACCCTCACTCTCCTATGTAGTAGAAATGAAATGGATGAAAATTGTAGAAGTTTGACATGCAAGTCTGGTATTAGAGATTGACTGTCCTGTTCTGAGGAAGATGTGGCTCAGTACTTCTTTTGCCTGGTAATTCTGATTGTCATGAAGGTAGAATTGCATTGAGTAGCTTGCAGAATGAAGAGCTCTGGCTACGCAAAAGGTCATATGTCCACAGATACCACGTTCTGCATGGCAGTCAGAAAGATTCAAATGCATGAGAATATATGCAAACATCTAAGGGGGATAAAATTCATTCTCCACAGTTCCTATCGGAGATCCAGGACAGACAAATTTTCTGGCCTCATACTCATTATTACTCTTTTTGTCTTTGGAACTTCATCCTTTTCTCCTAGAAGAAGTTCCTCAATACATTCCCATTTACTACAAGTATCTCCATTTATCTCATTGCCACAGCATTTGTACCCCTGCCTACACACTCTTCTTTTTCTGAGTTCACCATGAAAATATTGGCATACTTCCTCAACTTACTGTTTAAAAAACATTTATATCCCTATATCTCTTTTAAAATATATCACTCCTTCACTCTTGTGTACCCCCAAGAAATACCTGAAATACACAAACTAGCAAACACAGAACAGTCAACCATACTGAATATGAGTGATGCATTCTTTCCTTTGGTCATCTATGCTTCAATAGTAATAGGCACTGTATGGAATTAAGACTAATTTTACACATTGGAAAAAAATATTGATTTTTTAAGATGGCAATGCTCTTTTTAAGTGATTCCAGTTTCTCTTTAAAAGATAGAGAAAAACATAAAATACTTCTAGTGTGAGATATACCATCAGAGGACATGACAGTGATAGGTTTCGAAGAGAAAACTCAAATAAAGTGTTCTGATAAAGTAGAGAACATTTTCTTTGTTTCTACTTAATTTGATTCAGCAGGAGATATAAATATAGCTCTTGATATCTGCATTCAAAGAAAAAGAGCATAGACATCTTTTCTCCCACAAAGTAAAACGGAGTTGAGCCAGTACCTTCAAACAGAATTTTTGATCAGTCTGTTTTTTTTTTCATTTGAAATCTGCTTGTCAACCCTGTATTTAGATCAATTTTGTCACATTTTAGATTAACATGATGAGGAACAAACAGTTTTTAGGTTTCCAGAAGAAGTAGAAGGTTCAAAGCAGTTTTTCTTTTATTTCAAGTGGGCAGTTTGTAATCTCCCTGACATTTTGTCCACTGAACACACAGTATTTTTAAATACTCTGTCAGGACAGACCTAAGGATAGCACAAGAAAACAGTAAGTCAATAGACATGTATAGTGATATCAGATGCATAGTTAACAAAACTCATAAAAGCTGGAGGTTTTAGAATTGTGGGTTTTTTTTTTCCTTTAATACTGAAATGTGATATAATCTCCTGTCTCCTGTGACACAAGTTTGGTTTAGGGACTGAAGAATTCATTCTCACTAGCTACGGTGTTGAGAGAAAGATTTTGAACAATTCTTAAGACATTGTTGGGCAAGAATAAGAAAGATATATGTTTCTGTCCAAATGATTCTTTTTCCTTCCCTGGAAAACCCAAATGGCTATAATCTATACGTAAATAATATCTTCTTTTCATTCCTTTCCTTTGTTCCTCACGAGAATAAGAGCTAAGTGATGTTTTTATTTTTATCCAAGCTATGATTTAAAACACAGAGTTCCAGAGTTTTAACAAAGGGGGAAAAAAAAACAAAAACAGTGATTTATAAAATTTTAAAAATCTAAAATCTAGAAAATACCTATTGAAGCCTGAGGGGAATTAGCTATCATTGTTAATAATTCACATTACTAATTAGCTATTGACTAAAAATACCTATGTAGGTATGAAAAACAATGTCATGGTAGATGTTACAAACTGAAAAAGAAGCAATGGCTGTCTAAACCACATAGTTTGCAGACCAGCTATAATCTGATTTTTGTTATTGTTTTGTTTCTACATATGCTACTCAATTGCGGAAATATGGAAGAGTAATAAAAATGAGTAATAAAATGAAATGTGTATGCATATAAACTAAATTTAGCTTTCATTGTATCTCGTCTGCAGACTAGGAGATATGTTTGTGAAAATATGCTTTTCAATATTTGCTTCCTTTTGTTCTTTTTCTTCATTGTAAGGATTTTAGATACTTCCTGAGCTAATGCCATGAGTGTTTTTTTCAAAAGGCCTCAGTCTTCTAAGCAAGAAGCTAACAGCTGAGAATATCCTGCTTCTTTAACTGTTTTGTTTTTTGTTTTTTGTTTTTTTTTTTCCAGGGAATTCAGTGTTCTCAAAAACTAACAGGGTGGAGCTGAAGCTGTGTGTATTCATGGAAGAGAGAAAAGCCAGTAACCAGATTTCCTCTGCAGGTCCTGTGCTTGGTGGCTCAGTGAAGAAATGAGTTGGCCTTTTAAGCTCCATACCTGAGCATTATTTGGTCCTTTTCTGAGTCTGCAAATAAGCCTGTCAGTTAGAGGTGAGAGAATAACGTATCCTCTAGAAACTAGAAAAAAAGATCATTTCATACAGCCCAACACCATCCTAGCAGACTATGTGCCTATGCTGATCAAATATTCTCATAACAAGAACACCTCCCAGGGAAGGGAATGCTGAAAAAAGACTCTTCCTACTACATCTGCTGATGAATACTTACTTTTTATTTCATATCCTATGTGTTATGCTCCTCTTTCTATACTCTTAACTGTGGAATTCATCTTAAAGGTAAGGTGAAATGAGGTCATTGTACTAGGCTGTTGTGCTAGAGCAGCTTCTAATAGGAAAAAAATAAGAGCTACAGATGACTGCTTAAATAATGGAGAAAAGTCACATTTAAAGTGAAGTTAGTATACATACATAACTGCGTTAGTTACAGATCATCATTTGTTAAGAGGCCTGACTCAGCTAGGTACAAATTTCGTGGCTTATCATTTGAAACACTAACCATCTTCATAATACAGTTTGACATTGCTTTAGAACACAAACCTAGGTTTTAGATAAAATGGGACTTTTTAGTATCACTAATGATCTCAAAGGGAAGACACTGTGTGTTTATGCCAAAAAAGGAATCAGGAAGTAAAAGCAGTGACACATTATACTAATCTAATTAATAATTCTACAGAAACAGGGTTTATTTCTAGTGGAAACTAACAATAAAATAAGACCTACCAATATTTTTATAGAGTAGTTGTGAGAGATCTTTTTCTCAGAGAACTTACCTTTTCTACCAGTGCTCAGCCTCTTTAGGCAGCTAAACACCACACAACGAAAACAGTAGTAGCCACTGCAGATCTTAGCAGCTATACAAATTACATCTAAATAATAATACTCTGCTCATTTAGTCTCCTCTAGTAGGATGAGGAAGAAAATGAGAAAAGTAATGGTGAGAATGTTTGTGGGTTGAAGACTGCTTAATATATAAAGCAAAAACTGTGCTTGAAGGCAGAACAAAATGAAGAATTCCTTCACTAGTTCCCATTTCGAGGAAGATGTTTAGCCATTTCCAGAAAAGCAAAACTTCACCTCATGTAAGAATTATTTGGAAAGACAAACACTATGATTGTGAATATTCTCCCCTCTTCTTTTCCTGCACCTCAGCTTTATGTCTGAACTTGATACGATATGGTGTGGAATATCTTTTTGGTCAACTGGGGTCAACTGTCCTTACTGTGTTCCCTGCCAACCTCTTATGCACTCCTTTCCTATTTGCTTGTAGAGCAATGTGAGAAGCAGAAAAGAACTTGACTCTGAATAAGTACTGTTCATCGACAGCGTGAACATTGGTGTGTTATCAACAACTTTTCATGGCAGATCTAAAATATAGCACCATATGAATTACTATGAAGAAAGTTAACTCTATCTCAGCCAAAAAACAATACAAGTAGAACTTCACGTTCTACCATTCTGTTTGGGAGGAAAGACTGAATAGAAATAGCAGAACACTGAGTATATTGACATATATATATAATATATATATGCAGAATCCTGAACACCTCTTTACCCGTGTACTCCTGCACTTGGCTGTGGAAGTTCTGCTCGCGGATTGACACCTCGTCTGCCTCCATCCTTCATAGTCCCGCGGACCCCGCGTGCAATGGCAGCTGCCGCCGCCGTGCCTACTGCTGTCCTTCCTGTATATACATATATATATATATATATATATATATATATATACTAGCAATACATATATATATATTCAGCAATAGGAACTATATCAGTTCCCCAACAAAGTTGTAACAGGTGTATAATTTTAGACATTTTTTGAAGTGTGACTACACAAAACATTCTTCCACTAGATTTAAATGCTAAATGTCCATCTTCTAAGGCAATATGAGTTTCTTTTCTTTAAGTCAGTATTTCTCCTCTTTCCACTTTAGATCAGTGCTAAATACAGATTTTGTACGCCTGCAATAAATAAATGTATCAATAAAATCTGGAGCAATTGAAATATGTACACAGAATAAATATGCATTTTATTATAACTGAAAATTATATGAGTGACAGAGTTTGTATTACTTTTTGAGAATTTTGTGTACTTCTATGTCTAGCAAATGCATGTGCAAAATCACAGATTCCTAGACATTTCTGCCAAAAAGGATAACGAGCCTCAGTAAGATCCAGACTCAACAGCATTTCTCTTCCTCACCACAGCTCTCATCTCTCTGTAGTGGATTCGAAATATTATGGAATTATGTGTCAAAACAATAGTACTCTGCTTATTTACCACCCTGCCTTCCCTTCTCAAATGAAAGAGTAAGGAATGATAGATGGACAGGGTAATAAGCTCTCAAAAAACCCATACCAATTCAGATGGGATGAGAAAAGGGCTGAGTGTTTTTATAAGCTGAGGACTCCGGAATGAAAATGCAATTTTCCTACTATCCATTGCCTTAGGCTAAGAAGATAATAGTTGCTCTGCATACCACAGCTTTTGCAGGAGGCTACCACAGATTCTGCAGGATGACAGGAGAATGCATGTTGTCTTTAAAAGAGATAAGTCCTAATTTCTTATTATCTTTGTCTTTGAAATGAAAACAGTAGTAGCCATTGCAGATCTTAGCAGCATACAAATTACATTTAAACAATTTTAAATGCAGCTGTCTCTAATTAATGTGTCCAGTCTAGTCTAGCTATGTAATCTTCTTCAAAAGTG
Source organism: Lagopus muta (assembly GCF_023343835.1). Lineage (NCBI taxonomy): Eukaryota > Metazoa > Chordata > Aves > Galliformes > Phasianidae > Lagopus > Lagopus muta. The sequence goes on from NC_064434.1 coordinate 74,941,685, forward strand.
AATGAAGAAAGGAAAACATCTTCACCAAGTAATACCATTTTGTTAGTTTAGTTAAGGTAGTTTAAATTGCTATTGATGGTAACAATAAGGGAAGATTAATCTTTTCCATCTGCTCTATGCTTTCAGAAAATGCACTACTCAGTAAGTGAACATTACACACTTTTGAGTGCAGTGTGTCTAGTTGTGGGCTCCTCAACATCTCAGAAAGATACAAACTAGAATGAGTCCAGTGGACTGCAAATACGATAGTTGAGGAGGTGAAGCAATTGATATCATGACTTATTGGTAAGAAGCTAAGGGACGAGCTTCGTATGTTCAGTCCAAAGACAAGAAGGAGGATATCTAATTGTAGTTTTCAACTATCTAGCGAATGGCTATGATAGAAAATGTAGCAAAAAAAAAAAAAATCCAGTATCTTCACAGAAGTGCACAGTAAAAGGAGAAGTAACATTCCCAAGTTGCAGAAATGAGTATTCCAAACAGAAGAAAAATAATCCTGTAAAGGAGTGGGGTCAAACATGAACTGTTTGCCCAGAAAGGCTGTGGAATCTCCGTACCTGGAAATATTCAAAACTCATTTGCACTAGGGTCAGAGCTGCTCTGACTGCACAGTTACTGTGCTGTAAGCAGGAGGTTTATACTGTCCTCCAAAAGTCCCTTCCAAGAAAATCTCTAAACAGTGTTTAGAATAAATTCACAGTAGCTGAATGTCATACTAACTAGAAGTGAAATAGCTGCATCAGAGGAAAGATGATAAGGCACTACAAATATGTAGTACTACGTAATCTCAATCACGCTCTGTCATTTCAGCATGAAAAGTTAATTGAATTTACTTTCAAAACAGGGACAGAGAAAAAGTGCTTCATGAATCACACTCATTTTTTTTACCTCATCAAAATCAGAAGATTAGTTAACTCAGAAAAAGTTTGGGAAAAATATTTTTGAGAAGATCCATGATAAATAAAACTTGATATTCTATAAAACCAAGAGATTATCTCATATATACTAAGACATAACACTGACAAAATATTGATTCTGCCCATGACTTTGGCAGTGCTCAACTTCAAATGCTTTGATTCGAAGCTGTAGGGGCAATTGAACTGGTCAAAATAGCTTAAAGTGCGTAGAATTATTAGCCTATCCTCTTAATGGTTCATCAACACAATAGTCATGACTTTGTACTTGCAAATGTGCCTATGGTTTAATAAAACTGCAAGAACTATTTTCAATTGTACTGTTCATTTGTTATGCTTACACACACTTACATTTATCATGAACATAAAAGGGAAAAAATATGTTCCAAGTAACGATCAGTATTGAGAAGCTTCAGTGCCAGCCGACTGAGGAAATCAGAATAGTAATTTTACTCTGAAAATAAGCACCATTCAAAACATTCCTTTTCACACATAAACTCTCATTTACAGTGTATTTAAGTCAGACCTTACTAATTTGTTTTAGTGCTATTTACTCCAAGGAACTACAATTAAAATAACAACAATAATAAAAATCAATTACTAGTATTAGTCATTTAATGATCTGAACAATCAAGATATTCATAAAAATTAATATGCATGCAAAATATTATAAATGAACATAAATTTAATGCAATTTTTGCCTGTTAAATCATAGCATTTACTAAAAAATTGTCTCACTAAAGAAACAGTATATATATTTATGTATTTATGTGTAATACATATATGGCCTAAAGACAATTTAGATATTTGTCTCACAGAGGTGCTGTAATGCAGCAGCATGGAAAGTTAGCATATTCACATAACTAATTTTTGCCATAGATTTTTTTAAAAACAACCTACTTTGCAATTAAGCAAAATTCTGCATTAATCTGTTACACTATGCTTGTTTCCAGTAAAAGCCACGGACTACTGTAGAAACAGAATCTGGTCCTATTGGTTTCTGAAATAAAAACTAGCTTGTGCTTATGGTTCATTTGCTCTGGATAATCTGTGCCCTTCCATAAATCAGTAGTGCGGCCCCTGTGGCCAAGAATGCCAGAGGGGTGCATTAAAAAGAGAGTGGCCAGGAGTTTGAGGGAAGTTTTACTCCTCCTCTACTCTGCCCAGTGAGGCCATATCTGGAGTGCTGACTACAGTTCTGGGCTTCTCAGTTCAAGGAAGAACTTCTTGAAAGAGTCCGATAGAAGGCTACAAAAGTTGATTAAAGGCCTGAAGCATCTTCCTTATGAGGAAATCCAAACAGATCTGGGACTCCTCAGCCCAGATGAAGAGAAGTAAAGAGAAGACTGAAGGGTGATCTTATCAGTGCTTATAAATATCTGGTGGGAGTCAAGTGAATGGGGACAGGCTTTTTTCAACAGTTCCCAGCAACAGAACTAGGAACAGTGGGCACAAACTGGAACATAGGAAGATCCATATGAACATGAGGAAAACAATTTTTATTGTGAAGGTCACATAGCACTAGAACAGCTGTCCAGAGAGGTTGTGGAGTATCCTCTGGAGATATTAAAAACTAACCTGGACACTTTCATCTGTAACCTACTACAGAGAACCTACTTTAGCAGGGGACTTGGATGAAATCTCCAGAGGTCCCTTCCAACTCCAACAATTCTGTGATTCCCCACAATCATGCACTGATTAAAATGTATTTCACTTAGGAACTCTAGAAGCAGAAACATGTAACAGCACAATATTGTCCCACTTTTGTCTGCATCCCTTTAGAGATCATTTCACTGAGAACCTTAGATTTTTTTTTGCCAAATACTTTGTAGCTAATATGCCATAACTCCTATTCCTGACAAATATTTTCTATAACATTCATTAGAACTCAAAATCTTCTCACTACATTTTAGTGCTATTTTTCCTATTGTAATCACCATGTTTCACTCTAAAGAGAAAATCACATTAATTATTTATTTCTTGATTTAATGCAACGCTGAGTAAAGCGTAGCGAAACAGCTTCAGCTTTCACTTCACACCACAGAAAACCCTGAGAAGGGATTCATATTAGCCCGTTTCTTTCCAATATGAATTCTCCACAGCAGCTGCACTAAATATTTTATCTAACCCTTTTTTTGCATCTAATTTATTCGCAGATTACTTTTTCTAGAGGCCAAGTAGAGAAGAAGTGTAGCTTGAGCAGAGTGAAAAATAGGTTACTCTTATGCAAGATTTGTCATTTCTGGAATTTAACATCTTCTTTTATTAAGCTATAAATGCATAACAACAGAACAACGCATCAAGAGTAATCACAGAAATATGCAGGAGGGCTTTCATCATGTATGTTGCTGATCAATTACTTTTAAAAAACTAGATCAATTTCAAAAGGAAGTGTATTTTAAAAAGAAAAGTTTACTCAAAATATTAACAGCAAGTAGGTGGAAGATTCATGGTAAGTAGGCATTATTTCATATTATGACACACAAGAGTGTGAAACTAGAAGTATATCATAGGTAGTCGTCTTTTAAACAGCTTAATAACATATAATTAGCTTTCAGGTTTAAAATACCTTAGGTTTTTAATACGTAAAACACTTTTTTAAATTACCAAGAACAATATTTTTGTACCGTAGGAACAAAAGAGCCCTCCCTTGACAGCACCTAAGCACTCAAGCAAAATCCATAATCAGAGTACTGGGAGGTGCTGGAAATGGCAGAAATTAATGCACCAGGCAGAAAGATTCCTAAAATGTTGGAGAAGAAAAAATCTTTATTCTTCATTCTATACAGTTAACACACTTTCCATTGTAATGAATTAAGTCATCTAATTCCCACATGTCATTTGCTACCTCAGATTTGGTATTAGGACAAAACACTGTCCTTCCCATACCCAGCATCAACTAATTCTATAACTTGTACATTTGTATTGACCTATCTCATTAATCAGCTGTAGGGACCAAAACTGCTTGCCTTAACTGAAAGAGCCTGGAAACTTTAAACGCCATGCATTGGAATTTGTGAATTATTTCTTTGGCAAGCAGAAGTTTACACACCTGGATACTAATGAGATTGTTACTAATCCACTTAATTAAAAAACTAAATAGCCTTTTGATACCTTTTAGCTTGCTGAATAAATTGAATGAGAGTCAATACAATTATGGAGAATCTAACACTTGTTTCAAGCAGCTCATCTATCATAGTAAACAGTCAGATTTTGGCTGATTGTCATTCCCACTCCAGTGTGTTTACCAAGCGGTAGGATATGTTTCATTCTAGTTGGTATTTACAGAAGAAATAGCACATACTACAGAGGAAATGTTGTGCAAGGAATAAGCATTTCAGTCAGCCATCTTCTTGTGAGAATTTTACTACTCTTGCCCCACTACAAAAAATGTCAAAACTCTCAGTAGACCTCAGCTAATAATCCTTATGTTTGCAGCCATTTGGAAAGCAAAAAAGGTAACACAAAAAATAACACAAGAATTTGGAATGCTGTTTCTGAAAGCAGACAGATGATGTACTGACTTGATGCCCATCACTGCAAGTTTGAAAGGCATACTCTCAATATCATCCTAGTCAGTTCATCCACTTATAATAGCAGCTTAACACAAGCCATATCACAGACATATATATTAAAATTGCAGGGAAAAAAGTCACCAAGAGATAATCAGAAATTTCCTTTGCATAGTTGAGAACAGACATTGTTAGGGAGTTCAAGTAGCTAACAGAAGAATTAATGGATAGCTAAATCAGCCAAAGGACATTCACGAAAAATATTCACACTGTAACAGGGCACAATCATCATATTTTCATATTCCATAATCAAACATTTATGCAGCATTTAGTAATGAATTTCCTGTAATTTTCATCCTTCATCAGAATTATGAAGAGATAACAATCTGTCCCAGTCAAAATCTAAGGAAAAAATTCTTAATGTCTTCAGAGCAGACAGGATCGATAGTGCGTTTGAGAAAAGGTCACTGCTAAAAGTATCTGCTGTGGAGTCAAAAACACTAATGCTTTGTATTTTATTTATTTCTCAGTTTAATTTCTCTTATAATGTCAACACACTTATGCTGTTATATAAAAAAATCCATATGAAAAGAAACAAAAATATTTGAACACAATAACTCAAAAATAGTGGTTTTTGTACATCTGAATTCTACTACAAACGCCAGTTTGAACTGAAGTTTTGTGAATTGAAATTACATTGAGAAATCAATTGTCCCATGTATGTTCAGTTGTATGGTTTCGCAGACTTCTTTGTCCTAGTCCAACACTGGACTGGAATGTTATGAAATAGCTATACAATAACTACATCACTCAATTCTGAGTTCATAATTATTGTAATGTCATGAAACAGAATGGTAAGTAATAGTTGATAAAGGAAGCATGCATGCACAAAATTTGTATTCTGAGCACCATTTTTTTTTTTGTAACTCTACCAAAGTTTAAATTTGAGATTTCAATTTTGACACTATTCAAATTATGAAAGTGCATTTCTGACAATACTAATTCCAGAGAATAATATTTCTAGAGTGGATTCAAGGAGCATGGATTTGCCTGTGCAGTTAAAAGCAGAAACTATTGAGCAGATAGAATAATATAAAGTAAATCTGCAGGTGTATGAGTACAAACAAAATGAATACTCCTGGAAACAAAAGTTCTGTCCAGACTGGCATGATTCAATTTGAAAGTGACAACTACTTTCTCCTTACCATGGATGTACCTGTGCCTTCATGAGTTTCAGTAATAAGGAAATTAAATTTCTATGTCTATTAACTTCTTGTTGATACTGTTGTCAGAGGATACTTTATATATGCAGTGCTTCAGTGACAATATTAACAGTAAGTTTAATCTTGGTGACACAGAAAAAAAAAAAAAGAAACTGCTAGACTGCACCCATATCTTTGCAGACATACCAACTGAAACATCCACTCATACGAACAACTTCACAGTGGGCTGATGAGCGCAAATAAACAAAGAGGGCAAAAAGATTCACTGAAAACATTTCATACTATTTGCAACTATAACTTGCGCTTTAGGAGAGTATAAGTTGAGAAAAAAATAATCGACTGTTTCGTATGTGTATCCTAAAAAAACACTTTTGTTTTTTAAGCTGTGACAATTGTTTTTCCTTCTGTCCTTGTTTATCTGCTCCTAGTGAATTTATTCCAGTTCTGAGTTCACTAAAATCTTCTCAGCAGGTCTACAACATCATCTTCACCTAGTACTCTTCAATTACACAGAGCTCATCACTTTGTTGTGAATAGATAAGTAGGCAAAGAAAAAGATCTATCAACTCACTGCCTGCTCCATTGGAAAACACTCTCTTGGACTAAACTCTGCATGAGGAAAGATCTGCCAGATATATCAGAGAAGTCAGTTCAGTGTCACAAAACGGTTTGGTACAGAGTGCTCACTTAATAGCATCTAAAAGTGGAAAATACAGTGCCAGCAGGGATGGAAAAGTAAACAGGTGTTGTCACTGCAGGAGAGAGTTATATGCAATGTTATCAGTATTCTTACTGGCTCCATTTCAGATGATATAGATGAAATCCTGTGGTAAGACAGAAAATCAGCAAGCCTGAAAATAACAAGACCTGCTACTCCCAGTTAAGTTTGAACATTAAGATATATCCACAGTGTTGCTACTAGCAAAGTCAATCAAGGGTCAAGGACAGACATTTGAAAGTGCCATCATATTCATTGCTGGATGTATTGGGCTTATATAGCAGGGCTTTGGTAGCAGAGAGCTGCAGGTTTAGCCTCTGTGGGAAGAGTCCAGAAGTGGCCCTGTATCAGATAAGAGCTGGTTCTAGATGGCTCCAAAAGCAATTCAGCACTGGCTGAACCAAGCCAATCAGCAGTCCTGATTGCACCCCTATGAGAGCAGCAGCTGGATGAGAGGATTGAGAAATGTGAGAGAAGCATTAATGCTAGTGTGGAAGGCAGGCAGGAGGGTCTTCATGCATGGAGTAGAAGTCCCCTGCAATCCACAGAGTCCCATGGTAAAGCGGACTGTCCCACTACAGCCCATGGGGCAGAAGGTAGAGCAGATCTCCATGTTCTGACCATGGAGGAGCAGAAGGTACTGGATGGATGTGATCTGAAGGAGGCCATAGCCCACAGAGATTCCACAGGATCAGACCCTGGGCTGGGGTTACAGCCCATGGAGCAGAAGGCCTGGGATAACTGCATCCTGTGTACAATTCACAAATGAATACTGAGCCCTGTGATATAGATGCAAATTGGAGCAATGGTTGGAGAGCTGCAACCTGTTGGAAGCCCATGCAGGATCAACTCAGGAAGGAACGCATCCTGTGGCTGGGATGCCAAGCTGGACCAAGAGCAAAGAGTGACAATGAAAGAGTAGCAGATGACAAAGCGTTACAGAATAATTGCAGCCCTACAGATTGATTGCAGCCCCCATTCTCTGTTCCCCATTGCTGTTTGGGGGAAAGAGGTAAAAGTGCGTGGATGGGGAAGAATGTGTTTTTATTTTGCTTTTAATTTCTCACTTCTCTAGTCTGTTAGCAATAGGCAATAAAGTACATTAATTTCCCTATGCTGACTCTGTTCTGCCTGTGATAGTAATTGGTGAGGGATCTCCCTGTGTTATCTCAACTTGTGAGCCTTTTTATAACCATATTTTCTCTCCCTGTACTCTCTGAGGAGGAGGATTGAGAGTGGTGCGGTAGAGCTTAGCTGCACATCACTGTAAAATCACTACACATGGTACACTACACTACAGTGGAATGGAGATTGGAAATTGAAATTTATGTGTACAAAGCCAGTCAATCTGTACTCTAATGTTCCTAACACCTGATAGCTTTATTTTGCACCTATTTTTGGATTGTTTGTGTTCATAACATCATCAATGTTATTTGCCAAGGAGTTATTAATTTTACTTCTTACATTCCAGATGAAATATCCCAACTTGTTACCAAGTTGGGAATTCATGAATTGGGTAAGAACAGAAGATAAAATGACTGCCTCAGCTAATTGCATTCTGGCACAATATTGCAGAATTGATTTCAAAGATGTGCCTACTCTCTTCAGTTGATTGTATCAATAGCTCACCATTGATATTTTCCAGCTAAATTGTCACTTCCCAAAACGCATCAAAATGCAAACAAGAACTGACTGTTGACCCCAAAAATGTAGTCATGTATATTCAAGAATGTACTTCAATTTCTCCCAGAAGTGATGAAAATTTCTGCATATAATTTTTATCTTTTGCAGCTCTTTGAATACTTCAGTGCAATAGGTTGTGCTTAAGTGTGTGATATTACTGTCATTATTACACAGCATACCTAAAGCTAGTTCTAGCTCTTACTGGGTGCCCACAGGCATCATATACAAATCAGCACTGAATCCTCAAGTCAATCTGTTTCTCCTTCAGCTTAGATAGCAAAGATTATTCTATGAAATTTGTAGACGAAATAAAGCTGGGCTGCAAAGACAAGATGGGAAACCAAAGAATTTTCAAAGATTAGAGGAATGGTCTGAAAAATTTAGGATAAAGTTCACTAAGAACAAGTACAACTTTCAACAAATAGCCCATAATTTCAGTGGAAGAAAAACAACCTATGCAGGAGTCCTTGTAAAAAGATCTGGGGCATAATGTAGTTGAGAAACTATTCCAACAGCAGTATGACGCCAAGAAAAAATAAAGTCAACAGTTACTACATGGGTTATTTTTGTTTTTATTACCTATTATCTTGTCTCTACCATTCAGATGAATTTTTTTAATTCACTCAAAGCTGGAAAAGCCCCATCTAGAGTACGAGGCTGACTTGAACACTGTAATGCAAAGGGGATGCAGAATAACTGCAAAAAGTGCGGAGCAGAAAGCATCATCTGAGGTTCTCCAATGATCTATAAGAGATATAGGTGAAATAAGTGAGTATGTTTGGTCAAGAGAAGAAAATGTAACAGTAACTTAGAAAATAAGGGAACAAATATTCAGCTAGCTCTCTCTGGATATGATTTAGAGAAATAATAAATTTAAATTACAGCAAGAAATAATCTGAATCATTTTAAGAACGCAGCTTCTAATAGTTAGGAGACCCAAAGTCTGAAAAATTTCCAGGTTTTGGAAACACCATCACAGAATCACAGAATCACAGAAACACCAAGGTTGGAAAAGACCTACAAGATCATCCAGCTCAACCATCCACCTATCACCAATAGTTCTCACTAAAAGAGAACACCATTATTTTGGAAGAGGCTATAAATCATTCAAGAATTATGTCAGGTTGAGGAGGCTCAATGAAATGATATTCTGCTACTTTTCCAGCCTTATTCATATTATCCAGTTATCCATATTATACATGTGCAAATATATATAAGGCTATGCATTACTTATTCACATTTTCATAAGAGGCCTTTTAATTGAAATACAAACTAGTAAAGCCATGAATACAGTGGTAACTGAAAAAAATTAGTCTCGCTTCCTAACTTTATCTGACTAGTCCACTTTACAAATTATAAAATTGTAACATGAAATAGTCATATTTTTTCATATTTTCATATGTTTTTCAAATTTTAAATATTAAATTTTAATTAAATATGTCATTGTTAATGTTTATTCCACAGCAACTTTAACAAATGCAATATTAACATAAAGCTATTCATGTTCACATGGAACATGCTTGTCTAACATTCTGCTGGTTTTACTGAGTGAAATTATGTCATCAAAATTAAGTATGCACCTTGCTGATTTTAACCAGTTCTGCCCAGAGTCCAATGACACAATATCATCTACTGATTGAATAACACGTGAATACATTTTAAACAGGAACATAAGCATAGCAAATGATCAAAATTTTAAGTTTTGTCTGCTTTATTTCAAAGTAACTAAAATGGGAATATCAAATATTTTATATAGCGATTAAATAGATTGTAATGCTATATAAATCATAATAGACTATTAATGGAACACTTTAAAAGATTCTATCCACCCATTAATATCCTTGTCAGACAGTAGTTTATGTCATGATATCAGAATGAAAATTAGGCAAAAACTTATTTGTATCAGGACATTCACTTTTGTGTAAACATGATATAATTTCCACAATATGATCCCTGCAGATTTGTACTCTAGCTTTGTAAACCTCACGAAATTCATCATCTTGATCCTGCAGTACAGTAATAAGACAACCTATGCTTTCGTTTTTGTCCAGGATCACTTATCCAAGTAGCTCATCACAATATCTACAATAATTTTTGAGTTTTGTTAATTTGTGATCAGTATAGAATCATAGAATACCTTGGGTTAGAAAGGATGACAAAGATAATCTAGTTCCACACTCCTGCCATGAGCAGGGATACCACACCAGATCAAGCTGCCCGGACCCCATCCAACCTGGCTTTGAACATCACCGAGGATGGGGGATCCACAACTTCTCTGGGCAAACCTGTTCCAGTACCTCACCACTCCTTCAGTAAAAAAATTTCCTTCTGACACCTAACCTAAATATTCTCTCTTTTAGTTTAAATCCATTCTTCCTTGCCCTATCACTACCAGATCACACAAAATTTGTTCTCTCTCCTGCTTATAAGCTCATATCAATTACTGGAAGTCACGTATTGACGTCTCTTTGGAGCCATCTCTTTTCCATGCTGAACTAGCTCCCTCAACTTTTCTTCATAAGAGATGTGCCTCTTCTTCATAAGAGATAAGCCCTCTGATCATCCCCACGGTAGCTCTCTGGATCCAATTCAGAGCTCTGCATATTTCCTGGGCAGAGATCCTCAGACCTGGACTCAATACTCCAGATGGGAGCTCAGAAGGACAGAGCAGAGGGAGACAATCACCACCCTGATGCTGCTGGCCAGCCCTCTTTTGATGCAGCCAAGGATACAATTCTTCTGGACTGCAAGAACACACTGCTGGCTCATGAAGCAACACTTGGATCCTGCTTATCTGAAGAGCAGAGCTACAGCTATGTGATACACCCTATGTGAAGAGTTTAAAAACATGACTCTTGCCACTGGTTGTCAGCTAAGGATATTTGTTTTGGGGACATAGAAGGTACAATAGAGCAAGCGGGATCTGCTGTTTGCCCCTGGGGATCAAAGGTGCATGTATTCTGATCACCTAGATTTGCCACCTGTTTGGAATATGTTGACGCTCCCATGTGGTCTGTATGTCTGGCTTTACTTTCTGCAGATACCAGAAACAGAGAAGAATAGTCCAGCTCTGGAATACCCTGTTAAAAAAAGACAGGAATTTCCTAGAAGGAGGCCAGCAGAGGGCCACAGAGATGACTAAGGGCCTGGAGCATCTCCCTTAGAGACTTAGAAAGACTGAGTAACCTGGGTCTGTTCAGCCTGGGGAAAAGAAGACAGAGGTGGGGATCCAATTAATGTCTATAAATATCTAAAGGGAGCTGGGAGATAAACGGATGAGGCCAGGCTCCTCTCAGTGCTGTGTAGTGATTGGGCGAGGCCCAATAACCTAAAACTTGGACATAGGAAGTTCCATACAAACATGCTGAACAATTTTTTATCTTGTGACAGAGCACTGGAACAGGTTGCTGAGAGAGACTGTAGAGACTCCCTCTATGGAGATACTCAAGATCTGGCTGCCTACCTGTGTGAACTATTGTCGGGAGATGAGTTGGATCCAGTGATCTCTTGAGGTTCCCTCTGATCCTTGCAATTCTGTGGTTTGTACTTGGGCTTGGTTGTTCAACACAGCAGTATGTAAGACATACACCAAACTATGGATACAATTTCAAAGCAAGTTAACAATAAAAATTCTTGACAGGTCAGTCTCCCACTACAGCTAGATATATTAGCATTTCACAAGGCTAATCTTCTGTTGTTTTGTATCCTATATTTTTGACTTAAACTATTGAAAACAGACTGGAAATCTGCTTCAAAAACACAACTTCAAAGAACTCAATTTATCTTGCACCAAATTGTTAATAAGAGGTGATAAACCAGAGACTACAAGAATCTACACAGTGAATGAAAATGAAAAAATTAGTCTAACGAAGGAAAATGCAAAACACTTGTTGATATATGCAAGTGAATAAATGACAGATTCAGACTAGAATTAAGATGCAAGTTTTTAATAATGAGGGACTACTAAGCTACTGCCTCTGAAATCTTTGAAAATCTTGAAGTTGAAGAATGCATAGAACACAACAATCACATTCCAATAGCATTCAGCATTCACTTGGTCTTCGTGTGGATAACTTCTCCCTCACAACTACTCGTGTCTTTTATGGAATGGGGCTTACGTTGTTCTAAACTTATGTTTAAAGAAATCTTACTTGAGGCAAAATGTGTAAAAAAAGAACATAAAAACTGCATATAACTTCAGACAGGAAAATTTTTTGGACTGGAAAATTTGTCCTGGAAGCACATCTGCTTGAAATTCTTGAAAATGCTTAAAACAAGAAACCACCAGCTAGGATCAATTACTGCTCTGAATAAGAGAAGATAGACATTATTTGGAAATTGAGTTGAAGTGGTTTTATTTATTGGTAAACACTGCCTTTCTGATAGCTGTTACTGTTACTGTGATTCTTCAGTTCTCTGGTTGCTTTCTTCTTATTATTAAGTAAGCATTACTCAGCACAGCCAAGCATGTTGCTTTTAACAGCTATTTTACCACTGCAAATCTAGAGGCTTTGGTACTATCAGTCTTCAAGGACAGTGAAGCCTAATTGAGCAAAGGTGAAGTAATGACATAAGTAATTGTACTAACAGAGATGGAAGTCCTGAAAAGTGCAACCTAACTGGCATTACATAAAAGTGCATGTCAGCTTTCATTCTGAAGGCTGTGAGATAAGAGTTACAGCTTTTGTTTTCTCTTCAACTCACTCCTGACATCACTGTGTTCTGCAGTACTGGAAAGAGCATCCTCAAATTACCCAACTGAGAAACTAGATAATTTTTTTAAACACATTTTCTGAAGCACACAATATCCTTGACTTTTAGAGGACTATAACTTTACAGAATTGGCTTTGACAAGACCCGATATGGGTAGCTAGTAAAATAAATATTTCCCTAAAGTAATCACATCTTCCAACAGAAACCCACCCCACTTCTTTAATGTATTCTCAATAAAACTTTGGAGACATCACGAGTCAAATAGCAAGCATGCAATAGGAGACTGATTATTCATGTGTTATTAAAATATTTATAGGAATCAAACAATATAATGAGCGTTAGAGTCCTTAAAGACAAAATAGACAGATATTTTCTTTCAATTTCAATTACTTTAATGAGTTATGAATTACCCAAACTGCTACAATGGACAAGGCATAACAGAATAAAGTAAATTGCCTCGAGTAATTAGAAAGGTAGTTCTCAAGCTGTATTTTGGCTGACCTTCATGATTTAATTGGCAGTGCTGAGAATATCTCATGTTACATACAGAACTAGTTGAACAGTTGTCTGCAAGATTTGGATAAAATTTGCAAACTGATGTAATTAAGATGACAAAAAAAAAACCAAACACTTGCAATCATATCTCATGTACACGATTTAGCTCCCAAACATGGATTATGTGCATTCAGTTAAGCATCAAGACATAAGAAGGCTGATTTTTTTTCCCTTTTTTTCTACTTCTTCTCTTCTAAGTTGTATTTTCGTTCCTGTAATCAGATCTTTAGCTAACTAAGGTGTGACAATCCGACTTACTCAGTTGACATCAAAAATGCATACACCAATGTGCTCTCCAGCAAATGCTGGCACTTCTCATTAAAAACCCATTCTCATGTTAGAAAACATAATCTGGCTATTCAGAGGAAAGATGACTGCTGTAATTGAAGCCAGTCTGAAGGTGCATATCTGTTTCATCACCAAATGAGAAGAGAGTGTGATCGTAACAAACATCCCCAGACATAAAAAAATCTAGATGAAGAGGTCAGTGACCATTATGCATACCATATGCATTTTGTTTTGTCCTGTGTACATTTAATTTATGGTAATAGCCATCCCAAGAACCTTGGAAAAATCTCAAGTAAAAAATGATATATTAAGTGTCTGTACATTTTGCAACAACAATCAAAATTTTCAAAATAAATTAGAATGAAACAGAAACCAATTCTAAGAATGATCAGGTTTTGTTATTCTCATCTAAGTGAAAAAAAAGAAAAAAAAAAGAAAAAAAAAAAAAAAGAACCTCTGTTAAAGTTATTGAATAACCCTGAGGTAATTGTAAAGCCACTAATCTTGGAAGTGAAATTTTCTTATTCCCTTGAAGAGCTACCTGAAAAAAAGCATCGTTCTGAAAATGACCTTATATCAAGGATACAGTCAGGAAGATTTTGATACTTGCTTGCAAGGTAACAGATTGGAAGTATTGACATCATTTACTTTTCAGAAGCCATAACATGTGAAGAGCTTCAGATGATCCATGACTTTAGAGAGTGAGACAGCTCCAAATCAAGATTTCCCCTTATACAGCTAGAAAAGAAATGGTCTATAATTTTGTCTTCCTCTTCTTTTTTTTTCAGTTTTTTGTTTTGTTGGTTTTGTTTTTTATTCCTCCTAATCTTTACTTTGCCTCCATAAACTTTAGCTGTTTTTTTTTTTCCTAATTATTGTTTACTTTTTTTTTTTTTTTTCTTGAGCAGACTCTCGTTTCAAATTGAGAGGAAAAACAAAATGGAACAACAAAGAAACTACCACTATAAACACTGACTCTTCTTTGGATACGTGTAAGAGGAATAGTGACAGGCAATGTCTAACAAGCTCTCACCATGATTCACTAGACTGATAATTAGAGATGAACACTTCATCATGACATATTTAACAATGAGCTCGTGTATCTGTGCTTCACTAACTCTTGAAATAACAGAGTGAGAAATTCTATCACAAATTCAATTCTGCATATAGGATTTGACAACAATGACACATCTTTGCACAAATGGAACTTCCAAGCAACTTCCTACTAGTGAAAAAGAAGCAGTTCATAATAGAGTTTTTTTATGGATTCTCATGGGTTCATATGCAACGCTGGAATTTTTCTTCACTCGTTCTAGCCTGACAGACTTCCACTAGAAATTGAACACTGGTAAAGAAAAATGCAGCCATTGTTGTGTTTTTTGTTTTTTGGTTGTTGTTTTTATTTTTCAGGGGGGTGAGGAGGGAAGGAAGGGAGAAGGCAATGCCGTATATAGACTCTGTAATTCAACTGTAGCCTATACTGTATGGCAGAGACTTAAATCGTTAGTTTATTTTTCATGGTGATGGATGCAGGGAGTAAATACAACAAAAAAAATGCTACTGAAGATCTTTGCTACTAGCTGGTTCTCAAGGTGGCCTGGTTTAGAATGAGATCCAGTTTGGATGTACACAAAATATGTCAAATAATTTTATAGACAATTAGACTAGATACAAGGAACTGAATTTATGTTTTCCTACAGCAATGACAAGTTGACTTACGTAGACATTAGAAATGCTAGTCTGTGATCATGCACTTGTTTGATTAGCAATTGATTTACTTAAGATGTATTGAAAAACAAAGAAAACTCTTGCAACTTATATTTGGTAATCTATAAAACACAACCACCTCTTCCCCAGTTTTCTCTCAAAAAAAGGGGCACAAACTCTAACGATCCTTTATGCAGTTGGGCCACATGACATGTGACAAGATTCTAAGAAAACTGGACTCTTATATATGCAGAAGATGAAGAATTACTGTCCTCATCTACTTAAATACATGTATAAGACAGTTACTCTGCTCACTGGTACACATGTATCTTCCTTTTTTTCTTGTCATTTAAAGCACAATGCAAGAACAACTGGTTTGATTTTTATCTCTTAACTCATAGTAGAAGGCCCAGGCAAAAGCTTTAGAAGAAAGAGCTTTTTCCATTTTATTGATTACACGCCAGCAAATTCACATGTTTATGAACATATTTGTAAAGACTATTTAATAATCCTTGTTTTTGTTAGATTTATAGAAGATGGGGAGGGATTTTTTTTAGGAAAAGCACACTGAGATATACCTACTGTATCTTACTTGATCTACATCAAATACACATTGTAAGCAGTTCTCAGCCCTTCCAACTAATGCATTTGAAATAGATTTGCAAATCATTTTCAACAATCATTAAACAGATTCATTTTATTAAGTTCAAATATTGTTACAATTTAACTTCACCAGTATCTACTTTCATGACCTAAATGAACAGGCTGTCCTGCTTTATTTTCCTTTCTGATGAACAAATAAGGTCACTAAAAGCTTTCAGAATTATAGTAAAATTCCTATATGAGAATATACAAGGCAATTAACTTTCATCAGTCTCCCCAGATTTGCTATTTCATCCAAAAATTTCTGCAAAGCTTTTCAATAGGGTCAATTGTACACAAATTAACAGAGCATTTGCTAATACAAGCTGGTAGCCCAAAGACAGCAAACATAGACGGGACTTCTGGCATCGCTTTAACAATCCTCTTTATGATAGCAAAGAGCTAGCTTGGTATATACCCCTACTGTACTAATTCCCGCTTGAGGACAGCAGCTTTTCAGGACTTCATCCTTATGACAGACTTGGACTCTCTTGTGCAGTTTTTACCTTGGGATTCTACAGCAGCACTTCTTGCCAAATACTTTTTAATTCAAGATGAGGATGAACCAAGGTGGTCTCATATGTTCAATACAACCTAATTCTGTCTCATCATTGTATTACACACTCTATGCCCAGTCAGTCTACTGCAAGTTATGTTTCAGATATCTGTAGGCTATTTTTTTTTTTTGCAAGAACTTAAAACTAGCTTTGATTACATCATTTACTGCCTGCCTTCTTAAATGCACTTTGTAGTCACTTCTTCTGCAGCTTTTTCTTGCAGAACGCTTAATGGCACTCAGAAATAGCTGCTGTATTTCATCTAGCTCTATTGCCTTTTATATTGGTAATATCAGCCTTCGTTCATTTCCACTGTGCAAATACCTCTACTACAGTAAATGTCATCTCAATGTAAACACTTCAGAAGCTTCTGCATGAGCTCCTACACAAAAATATATATTTTTTTTAACTAAGTGGATTGAGCTTCAAATACATGATAATTGGGCTAGCCTACCAGTGCACACTGCAAACAATTTCTTGCACTATAACTCATAGTGACCTCTCAACTCAGAGGGACACTCAGAAGTTTTGATACTTTTGCACTTTTCTCTCAGCACATTAGTTACGTTGATACACAGGTGACATATTTTAACCAGTTCCTCAATTGAAAGAAAAATGCTGCAATGGCCAAAGAAATTAAGCAAATAAATAGAGCAGGATAGAAAAATGAAAATGTGAAAAAGATTGGTTTTTGTTATTGCTTGGTTTGGGTTTTTTATTGCGTAACATATTCAGTTAGGAATAACAAAAAAAAAAAAAAAAAGTAAAAGAAGCAGATTTCACAGTGCAGTCAGTGACTGTGCTGAGTTTAAATTATTTACAAAATTCAAGATGTCTGAGTGTTTCTAATGAAATCATTTAGAATGATAAAAAGCTTTATAAAACCTCTCAAGTTTCTTCAAGAATCTACTTAAAAATGAATGTAAACCTAACAGTCTTACTTCCTTGTAAAACGATCATTTATTCAAAGAGCAAGCAAAGTTTGCAGCAGTTCTGTGCAGTGATACCTCAATTTCTCCACATATAACAGAGGAGGGAAAGGATTTCCAAAAGCTCAGGTGTGGCATATCATCTTATATACTAGAGTCTTGAAGAGAGAGCTGGGATATCTGTAGTCTAAGCTAGCTGTGTACATTCCATTATTCAGTTCTGTTTCCAAATAAGAAAGGATAGCCACTGAGAAAATTAAGAACACTTGGTAAGCATGATCTTATGGAAAAAATCTAACACAAAAGTATACGATGTACAATTTTCAAGATGCGTTTAAGGTCAGTAACAATTTGCCATTTTGTATTTGGAGAAATTGAGAGGAGCTAGAAGGCCTGTATATGATTTATCTCTTTACATTCCTAGATATACTGGCTCAGTGGCTCTCAACCGTTTGGAAGCCAAGCCTATGCCCCGTGATTCTATGAATCTAGGTCTGCTTAATCCCAGTCCCACCTCCAACGTATACCACAATCTGTCCTGAATTTCTCAACTCTATGCATTTCTGTTAAAATTACCTCAATTATGTTTCTTCCCTCCCCTTGCCTCTACATGGGTCTCACTTTTCTTCTTTTTTCTGCTCTTAGTTGTGGCCATAGTGGTGTTGAAACCAGAACAATTGAGATACAGCTAACTGCGTTCAGGGTCCAGGGTCATTCTCATACCTCTGCACTGCAGGAAGTGAGCCACGCAGAGGACCTGATGATCATGCACAGAGTCAGCACTGATCCACATGGATCATTGCTTGAACTGCATCATTGGGAGTGTCTGCTTGCAGAAATCACTTTTCCAGATCACATTGTCTTCTTTCATGGATTCCACGTTTATGCAGAGGTAGTAACTGTGCAATAAGCTACGCAAAGTAGGCAGCAGGTCTTCCAGAAATTATATAGGCTACATTTGAAGACAACTATTTCTCTCCAGACAACTATTTCACAGAGGAAGCAAATTTCATTAGTGATATATACAGACACTAGGATTGGACCAATGTATGTCGGATTGAAATAGCATTGTGAGAGTATCAGCATTTTAGTGGATTTTAACATATTTCAGCATACGACATAACTATTTATCTCTAAGATGAATGCAGATATCCATCCAAAGACTCTAGCTTAATAAAAACCTACAGAGGAAGAGATGTTTCTTTCACTGTTTGCATAATGCTATTTTACAAAGAAGTACCTGACCTTGTTATGCAAATGAAAAAATGTAATCAGCGTAGCTATAGAAACTTACATAACTTTTAGAAATGGTGTAATTTGGACTAAATCAGTATCTGCCAGAGTAGACACTGTCAGGATATTAAGTGATAGCTAATTAAAACTGTGATTTGTTAGTGGCTACTCCTGTAAGGTATTGCACATAAGACAATCCACTGAGTTATTAATAAAAACCTTCAGTTTCACCAACTTGCAAGCATGTAAAAGAAAACACCGTACACTGTACGTACCCCTGAATGACTGATACCACATAGTCCACTACTATTATACTCAAAAAGATGAAAAGGCAGTATCAACTATGTCATCCATTCAACTTAAAAGTGTGTTTCAGATAAGTGTTATATATCTTTTTGAGGTACCTGGAAGCTAAAAGAAGAAATAAACATAGAATAGGTGCCTGACAGGTGACTTATCTGACTTTTTTTTTTTTTTTTTTTCTCTTTCTGTCGGTGTGGAAGAAATGCTTAGCTCCAGGGCTGTATAGGAAACATAAAGATCAATGGAGCAGGATAATGAGTGCCACACGTAGGAAAGGATGGGGCTACTGTTAAGATTTGTGAACTCAGTCAGTGGGAAAAGTGAAACAGTGAAACTGATTATTTTGCAGCAACAGTGGGAGACTGGTTTGTTTTATTCAGAAGGCGAAAGAGGGCTCACTGAGCCATTCACACTGAGAAGGAGCACAGATGGCTTACTGACATATTTATCTGTCACACTAGGGGTAGCAACTTTTACAAAAAACAAAGGGATTTATGTTTCTGAAAAGCATTTCAGAAAGGATTAAACTTTTACCAAATTCACGTGCAGATATACACATACAAATCTCAATTCCTTCCATTAACATGGCTGGCTGCAGATAACAACCTACATAATATCATGTGCTAAGCACTGAAATATTAATGAAAAATCTTATTTCCCAGCATGCTGTAAATCTCATTATTGTCATTACTGGAAAACTTGTGATAAAGAACAGAAGAGTGTTTAGCAGGTAGAAATATTTTTGTTATTCTACGGAGTTTTTTGGTGCATTATTTTGTTTTGGTTTTGTTTTTTTGTTTTTGGTTTTACAATACACAAGAATGGAATAATGCAATAATTGTCCTCCAAGACTGAAAAAACTAGCCAATAAATATTATTTTTGTCACAGAAGCTAGCAGATAAGCTAGTGCTGGGTACTACAAAAAGGCTTCTCAGAGCTCTGTAGAATATAAAGGAAAGCACAGTTATTTTTAAATAGTCATCAACATCAGTAATTACACAGCACATTTCATCATCAGTGCTCCAGAATCTTTAATATGAACATGCATTGTGAAAGAAAGGAGAATCGGCTTTGTAGAGGGCTCACTTCTAGAGTAAGTTGTAGTTCAAGTGAAACTACAGATTATACAAAGTGGTTTCTTTCTCATTCTTAGCCAAACTGTCAAACAATTTTGCTCTGCAATGTTGAAGAGAGCAGCACAACAGAGGACTGAAACAAGACAGGAATAACAAGGAGCTTGGCTGTACTGCAGCACCTTGCTGATCAGTTCATACTCAGTCCTTGTTCCACTAGAAAACTCCAATCCCTCCTTTTTCTTAATCCTTGCGATCCACAGAGGTTTACAAAACAAAATGGCCATTGGAGAGGATTTCTTTTTTCTACTTTGCAATTTGAGAGACTGGTTTGGAGATATTATTTGACATTTGCTTATTTCCAGATTCTTCAGATCATTTTTTTTCATTTTTACTTTGTATTTGACAACTCATCACAATTATGTTATTACTCATCACAAATATTCAGAAACTGTAATATACTGCACAAACATAGTATGCCAGTAGTTCCCTGCTCCTCAGCTGAATTAAAGTTTAAGGCAGCTGAAATACCAGCTTTTATAAAATGAAAAGTTCTGCAAATATTCCTCCATTTAGCATTAACATTCGCTTTCTCTGAATGTTTCTGCTAGCAAAACTCTATTCTTCAATCGCTGGTATAAAAGAAGCACAAAAAAAGGTGCAAGTTCAGCAGAAACCAGTTTGCCATGAACACTTCAGTGAAATCTATGGAGAATTAAAAAAAGAAAAGAAAGAAGAAAAAGCAACTTGGTCTATTGCTTTTGTTACCAACAGTGAGATTTAAACACACATGCCAAGAGAAGAACATACTTCAGGATATGTAACAACATGGAAGCAAAGGGTGGAAGCAATACATTTTCAGTAAGAGCAGAGGAAGACATGTCAAACAGAAATAATGTATTTTTCAGTGCTGATCAAAGCAGAGAATATGTATGTTAAAACTGACTGTTCGAACAGCAACTGTGTAATGCAAGGAGAACAGATTTTTAGATTTTATTACATCTAAAATACCCCAAAGGGTATTTTAATTTGAAATAAATGACCTATATCCTTCTTAGATAAAACCCTGTTCGCCAGATTTTGAAACTGTAATGACTACAGGAATGACTATTAAAATACTGTTTCCCAGTCAGATGGGACTAAGGACATCAGGAACAGAAGCATCTTCCATACAGTCAGCCCTCTATTTTAACTCATTTCCTTTAATTCACTGAAAATATATTCTTTTTATATAAAAATGGCTTGGAGACTGGAGAGGACACCCAGAGTCACAAGAGTCTGCTTTCAGAGGCCATTACATCATCTAGTGCTTTCTGTGAGGCAATGACATAACACTTTAAAGTAGCTAGGGTTTTCCATCACTATTCCATTTCTTACTGGGAAGCTGCTTCCAACTTACACTGCTTTGTTAGTCAGTGAAATGTACTTGCGACCATTTTATATTCAGTTTTTCTACTACTAAGAGTGACTTGTAAATTCAATATTACATTTTCCTCTCTGTTACTATCACATTTGAAAGAATACATCATAATTCCTTCAAAATTATGGCAAAGTAGCAATTTATGTTTTTTAACAAAATGTTTAGAGTTAGAATATGATGATAATTATTCTTCTCTGATCGTAAGCCTCTGGATATTAGTCTAGCTCCCTAAGAAATGAATATATCTTTTACTCTTGTTAACCACACTGTCATGCTCATCTGCAGTGCATTTCTCTCTATAGGATGTGCACAATAGAATATTGGTCTATAAGTGCAAATCAGCATTTGTATGTTCCTGAGTATCAATTAATAAGACAAACTATTTGAAGGTCTATCATGATGCAGAACTCTCATAACTCTTACTGAAATGTCACATTCAATACTATAGGTTATTTTTTCTTTAAAACAAAACAAAAACCCACTAAAATTGCACATATTAAAAAAGACTCAGTATGCCAAGGGCAAGGACCAGACCTCCTATTTCTGACAGTATGTAATTAACAAGAAGCTTTTATTCAGTCTTTCAAGCAGAAGTCATACCCCATAGACGGCTTATCAGCTCCCTAACCAAACCCTCTGCACTGACTGGATGCCTGCTTATATAATTCTTCATCTCTTCAGAAATTCACACTTAGGTGTGAAAGTCTGGCTGTAAGCAGATCTAGCACTTGGACCTACATACCACAAGTAAAGCATAAGACTTAAGTGGTACCTCAGACTTGTCATTGTCTTTCATTCAATTTAAACCCAAGCAAAACAAACTCACCTCAACCTCAGTATTTCTAAAGAGGAAAGAACTGATTTTCAGAAAGCAGGTACCATTTACACAAAAGGTTCCTATTTCTACATGTGCCCCGCCCGACATACAACAGTATTATCTGTAAATTGTGATACTTAAAATATCGTTAGTAACTTAGAATAAACCAATTTGTCACCTTACTTTCAAATTCTAAACAGTTTTGTGTTTTAGTTTGATTCAATATCAGAATCAAGCACATAGTTTGATTCAAGAAGTTAACATGTTAAGCAACCAGTATAACATTCCAATTGGTGTACAATGTTTGGCTGGAGATAAGACTTACGAGTTGGAAAAGTAGTATTACATTCACCATGTATATTTAGAAAAAATATAGCACAGTTGAAAAGAGATACATCTTTTGGCACGCACCTAACTTACATAATGTAGTACAACTATATTGCCTGTGTAATTTGGTTACAAAGAGAGTTTACCATTCTCTAGTAAATAGCATCCAAAAGGCAGCTAAACATTCCTCAAATATTCCTCGGACTAAAGGTCTACAGTTGTTATTTTTATTATGTTTGTTCATATTTCTCAAGTAAATTCTGCTGTATTCAAGTAATTCATGCCAAAATCTCATTTAAAAATCATTCCAATAAAAACTAAATAGATGGCATCAGTAAAATTGCAGCATGAAGCAATACGTTTCCTCATACATCAGATTCTACAGAAGTTCTGCTAAAATTAATGTTAGTTATCTTTCTAAGAAAAAGAGCCTATGAATTCAGAATTGTAGTTGTAAAAAGGACATGGGAAAAAGAAAAAAATGGGGGAATGAGACACAGAATGCATGTAAATGAGCCTCAAATGATCTTGACCTAATGGCCAGCCTGATAGTTTCCAGCTCCTAGTAAACATTTATTGGAAGAGTCATAAACAACTCTGAGTAGAAGGTTTAGGAACCATCAACTTTCTGAACTCCCGTTTTCCTCTAATAAGTCACTCTGATCCCCTCCCCAGATCTGGTACACCATTTGCAGACCATCTGATGTGACTGGAACAGTAGCAGAGGAGCTGCAGAGGAACTGCCACGTACTCCGTCACCCCACCTGGAGTCTTTGCAGTGTCAGTCATCTGTGTTTAAGAACAGAAGAAGTGCTTTTGGCAGCATTTTTCTTGCACAACAATTACTTCACCTTTGAGCCAACACTGAGGCATCAGCAATGCATTACATTCAGATATTCACTGAAGTCTCCTGTCTTCTGTAGGCATGTTTACAGAATTACTTCTAAATTGGCAATGCAGATATACAAAATGAAGATGATATTCAACCTTGCAACAGTAGCTTCCTCATCCCTCTACAGTCTCAGTACCCTTGTTCCCCAGTGCACAGTGCCATTGCAGAGACTTGCAGTCTGTGATGAGGATGTGATTTTGTCTTTCAGGACGCCTGCCTCCCCTGAACACCTGCTTTGAGATATATAAAACCATACGTGTTGCTTCCCAGCAAGTTACAAAAAACAATTTAGATCACAAGGAAAAATGGGCTGTGTTGCCTTGTAAAATACGAAGAATCATAGATCACTGTACCAAGGGTAGAAAGACCCATTAAATAATCATAACTCAGTTCAGAAGTAGAAGTAATGCGTACCAATTTCAAATGCACCACTGGAAGGTCAGATCTGATAGGAATCTGTCTCGCATTGACAGCTGTCTAAAACCAAGCTGAAGTAAGGCTGGATTAGATAGTCAGGGGCCAGCTTACAGGGAAATAATTATTTACTGAATATCTTCTGCTTAGTAGGATCTAGTCAGGCTGTTATCTTTCCAAAGTTTCTTCTTATGGAAAGTTACAGCAACTTTGTTATAACGAATTCCAGCTCTTCTTTTCTTATTTCTAGAAAGGGCTTTAAAAAAAAAAAATCATACTTTATTTATCTTTACTATGTTGTTCTGATGGATATGACACCAAAGTAAATGAAAGTGCTTTCTCTTTCAAAAGCATTTAATGGTTTTCAGAGGATCTTCAAGAAACTGCAGATATCTATCAAACAAATATCTGGAGGTTCCCCCTCCCCCCCCCCCCCCATCAGCTATGCACTTAACCAAAACTTCATATGGTTCACTGCTTATGTACATCCACAAATATGAGAAAGATATTCATTAAAATTAGCACATATGTATCTTGTTACTTGCCTAATTTTTTTCCCTGAAAACAATTCTGTATTTACTGGACTGAAAGATAAAGGAGTATTCTGCTTGTTCTAAACAGGTAGGTTTTATTGACCAAAGCCCTGGTACTTTTCTGATTCTAGTTTAAAGCAGACACGGGACAGCTATAGATGATGTCATCACACTGGAAGATAGATGGAGTGAAGCAGCTACTCCAGTGCAGACTTGAGACATTCCCAGTGATGAGGTTATGGAAAGGAATACCATACGAATTAGCTACTCTAGCCTTCTGCTGCATTGTTCCTAGAGGCAAAATTAATTATTTTGAGAGATATAAAGTGTTTCTGCAATGATTTGTATTACCAGAAAAGCATGGGGGAAAGAATTACAGAATAGAAAATGGCCTGCTTCTGTCCATACTCAAAGGTATTCTTTCCATCTTCCCAAGACTTTTCATTGCAGTGAAAGTATTTTTCTATTTACTGGAGCACTGAAATGCATTTTCATATTAGGGACAGAGATTCATTGTATCAGAAACTGAAAGCTGTTGTCCTTCATAGTAAATACCTTATGTTTCAGTGTCACTGCTTTTGTTCAGACTGAGAGAAATGAAGAGCTGTCAGAACTTCCTGGGCAATCCTGCTGACCGCTGAAGAGAGAACAATGGCTGCTCTCATATTCAAGTCGAATAAAACAACAACAGCCACTGATTGGAAACTTGTCCCAATGAAATATGGAAAAAGCATTCAGTGCTTAAGTACAGTTTCAGGAGCTGGAAAGATAATACTAGAACATCTAATTGTTTACTTCAATCACTGTGAGGAACCACAGTTGCCTATTAACAGCTCTAGATTAATGGATTGTCCATTGGTTATTTCTACTCTTTTACTCATGCTGTGGTACCATTCAATTTTGTTCAAATGCAGAACAGAGAGAAACAAAGATC
This sequence comes from Lagopus muta, assembly GCF_023343835.1. Classification (NCBI taxonomy): domain Eukaryota; kingdom Metazoa; phylum Chordata; class Aves; order Galliformes; family Phasianidae; genus Lagopus; species Lagopus muta. The sequence goes on from NC_064434.1 coordinate 74,967,073, forward strand.
CTGATATCAAATTCCAGTTCCTGTAGAAACTTAGCCTAGGAACTACAGATGATTTAATTAAGCACACGGGTTTAGCAGATATTGAGATAAGTGGGATGAGTCAATTATGCAGAAAGTACCAATGTGATCAGGTGATATATCTTAATCCTCTTGCTCCTGCTTTGATACCTCTTCCCATAGGTCAAGGAGTACTTATTTTTCCTATAAACCAGTAGCCAATTATAGCTGAGTGTTCTGTTAGCTTTTTTTCCCTCTATGTGACATTAGAAGGGACAGTATGTTCATGATTTCTGTCAGACTTCCTGCAATGGCTGGCGTCTGGAAGGCATTTTATCAGTGACTGAAGGCTTGATGATTTCAGCATGCAGACTCTACTTTCGGAATTTGCAACTTCATGAGTTCAGTCTTCCATGAATCTAACCCAAGATTCGTAGTTGCAGCCAAAACTTTCACATCAGTGTTCTTATGGATTTGTAAAATTCATTTCCTTTTAATTTGTGTGAAAATTAGTGTCATAAAACCCCAAGTCAGTCACATCAGTACAGTGGATCATTTAGGAAGTGAGTGCTCAAGGAACTCAGACTTTCAGGATTTGACTCTGCCATTTGCAGTTTAAACAGAGTATTTTGCAAGAAGATTCCTCCTTAAAAAATCACAGATCAGGGAGGCAAATAATTTTTGTCCATGATTTGAAAAATAACAGACCCTTGTTTCCTCTCTGTAGATCAAAAGATACCTTGAGAAAGCGGTCACAGCATTTTAGCCTGCAGACAACAGGCTCGCTGCTGACAGTACACAGCTGGAGTTCTAAGCTAAGAGATTACAGTATCTGCAAGAGAGGTTTGAAGATGCTAATTGGATCTGCTGCAATTTGGAAATGCCTATGTGACTGTGAAGATGCAATGAATCCTGCTCAGCCTTCTCTACTGTTAGCACACAGCAGGAATATTTATGACAGCAGACAGCAGTAAAAATCACGAAGGACATGCCATGGTCACATCCCCAGGTGATGTATGGGTGTATGTACTGGGAAAACTAATACAGCAGTGTATTTATCTCCTCCTATGGTCTTGCATAAGCTTTTGTCACTGACAAACATAATAAAAATTGATGTGCATAAGCTTCATACAAGCTTTCAATCACACAAAAAATGGTGCAATTACACAACCAGATTTACATAATGCTCAGTATATATGCCTGAGGTGATTTTAGTGCAGAATTTTCGATGATTTTTTTTTTTTTTTAAGAGATCATTATCTCATTTCTATTGGTTTATTAAGCTGAAGAAGTAGTACATTTTCATTCATGGTAACCTTCGTGGTTCGTGGTACGAACATTTCATTCGTAATGGAAACCTTACCTATCCGACTGTGGGTGCTATCTTGATCATGATTTGTAATTTAAGGCTTAAAAGCCTGCCTCCAATATTTTTAGTTTGCATTAACCAAGTTTACTGCCTTTACACTGATCCCAGAGAGAAAAAGATCATTTTTCAACTTATTAGATTTGGAACAAGCAATGTGAACTCAAGAATTAGGAAAGGGACAAATCAAAAATCTGAATAAATGATAGAAAAAGCAACTACAGTACAATGATTACATGAAATCAAGATTTCTGACCTCAAAGACGTGTGAAATATCATGCCAAGCACATGGCACATAGCACTTTCTGGTCTTGAAAGAAAAAAGCTCAGCTGCTGCTCTTAATATTTCATTCACTAAAGTATCAGCTATCATCCTGACAAGGTTCCTGCCCTGCCGATGGTAGATGATAAAATGATGTTCACATAAGTTTCGCATATTTGTTTGTTAAGACTGAAAATTAGATGCCTGAATGCTGACATTAAAACAAAGGAGTTAACTGAAAATTCTCAGTGAGAATAATGCCAGAATTACAAAGAACCTTGTTGCTGAGCAATTCAGACATGATTTGTAGCCCTATTGGGCACACACAAGAAAAAAGTGGAGGTTTCCAGTGAATATTTAGGTGCCTGGACAAACTGGAGAAAACAGGATTTGGACAGTAAATACCAAATAACTTCCACCAATCCTCCACCCCAATAATTTCATGCACATATGCCAGATGCCACAATCTCTCCTAGACACAAATTCAGGATTATCTATCAAGCACTGCTGTTTGTTGGATGTCTTGGTATTATTGTGAGTAGTATCCTATAAATCCTAACGAGCTGTAGTCCGTTTCACTAAAGTAAATTGGAAAAAAACACATTCATTTTTCATGACGTACACATTCTACAAGTTCTGCTGGAGAATAATTGCACTGAATTAGATTGTTTCTGCTGTTACTAACTTAAATGAAATCTATGTATGTAGCTGACACTGCAAAAAACGCATATCAAATTAGAAATGGTTCAGCTTTTCTAAAAATTCAAGATCCTTTGCAAAAATTATTTAATATTTAGCACTATTCCTCAGATTTCAAATATGGATATATATGAGAAAAAGAGAGAGAGAAGAGCTAGAAGTCAAATTTTTCAACTAAAATTTAGAGGATTTATTTTTCAACATTTACCCAGGTTTCCTTTCTAAAGATATATACTGCTGTTCAAAAGTAATGGCTGTAGACAAGAACGCTGGCAACCTCCTAGACTGAGCTGACAAATACTTTTCAAGGAGATAGATGAGAATCAGGGGATTTTAAAATTGATTTTAAAATTCTATTCATTAAGCTTGATGGAAGAAATTCAAACTAAGGTATGAGCTACCACTCATCACGCATACAAAATTCCAATTATATTTTCACTTGTGCTTCTGGAAGAACCATTCAGTAGAAAACATAGTTGAAGTCGCAAGCTTGATTTGCTTGTGTTTTACATAATACCGACTTTTAATATGGTGCATGTTTCATTTTAAAATAAGAAAAAAAATGCCAGATGTAGAATGGGACAGTAAATACGGACAAGCAGAAAGATCACTGTCAGATTTCTGAATCTGTGGAGCAGGATAAGGCTATTTAATTTTTTTCTCCTCTGATTTATCCTCCACTCTCAAGTCACTAAATTTTTTCAAAGCTCACTATGAATGAAATCTGCACATTCTTACCACCATAATTTAACATTTGAGATGCTAAAGCCACAAACACTTCAGCTGTTCCTGCAAGGTCTAACTTATGCTTTCTGTGTCACCACAATGTCTCCATGAGATGCTCACACATTAGCAACTGCAATAACAAAAAACTGAGAAACATGGATTACCCTGTTTCAATCAAGTGCCTCTTTTTTTGACAGGTGACATCATTAGAAATATAATATCTACAAAAATTGTTTTGAGAGAGAAAAATAAAATACTTAAGTAAAAAGATATAAGTGGAGATTTCATCCTCAAATGTATTTTGGTGTGGAAACTATGAAATCTAATACAAAATTTTCTCAGTGTGATTTTTCCAAGGATTGACAGCTGATGAAATGCCACATGAGGAGTTCCTTTATTTCATCACAACATGATTGACTCAGAATTGGATTCATATGTACTCAAGTGTCTTTATGGATCTGTTTACGCTCCACTCCGGTGAACAGAGATCAAGTCAATCCAGCCAGTAGAACTGGAGATCAAGCTGCTGGCCAGAAAGTAGGTGAGATCACTTTAGAGGAGCTGAAGATCTCTGCAAAATTTGCAAGAGATCCAATCAAACTTTATACAGTAGAATTGAATTTTCAGCACAGCTGTGGACACATCTATGGAAATAAGTAAGTTTAAGTGTCTTAGGAAGCAAATTGACTCCTCCATGACTATTTATCAGGCAACAAACATTTTATTGCAGAAGAGCACACACTGCAAAGAACATCCACTGAAACCATGACGTATTGTAAACAATTCCCATTACATAAACTTCCTTTGATTACTGATACAGAGGATGTGTGTGAATTTTTCTTTTCATATTAGGCAGAACTAAAGAAAAGAATGCAGAGAACTATTTGTTATCAAATGTAATTACCTGAAAACCTTGAAATCACTGTTATTAGCATCTATTTCTAGTTAGTTTGCAATAAAATAATAGCACAATAAGTGCTGCAACAATTACCCATTATTTTTTATAAGGGCATGATTCTGCCAGCCTCACTTATATTGAGTGATAGATTGATCTATCTATTCTGTCCTAGTAACAACAGATCATTTTGTAGTTTAACGTACTACTCAAAGTGCGTGAGATCTTTTAGTCATTTTCTAAATAAACAGAACAACCTATTCAATATATTTCAACTCATTCTTAAATAACAATGCCATGAAAAACTTTTCATTTTACTAACAATTTAGAGTTTGTCTGGTCAGACCAAGAAGCTTATTGTTCATATCAGAACTCACTCACTGATAGGAAGTCATGAACTCTTGCAGTTTTGTAACAATAGAACATTCTCACCCACTTAAAGCAATGTGTCATTACTCCAAGATGACTTTGAAAGTTTTCACTTTTAAAATTTTCTCTGATTTTTTTTCTTTTATGACAAAGTCTGCCAAGCAAACTTTAATTAATAAATTTTCATCTTGACTACTGCTCTTTAAAAGTAGGATAAATGCTGTTCTTCTCTGTGCTGTCCCTACAGCTGGGGGCAGGGAAGGAGAGATATTTCTGAAGGATAGAAGAGTGTCTATTCCCATTACCCGAAAATTCCTGTTTTTTTTTAAATATTATTATTGTTACCATTCAGTTGATAACTGTAGAGAGAGACTTCTCAGATATGCTTAAGGATGCATCCATCCTCCTTATGTCATCAGTACAAATCTATCCTGTTCTGACAAGAGTTGCATTAATATTTCAGTTTTGCCTACTGCAGCATACACGTTCAAGGAAAAATTAGCAGAAGCACATGATTGTCATGAACTACATACTGGTTGCATCTTATAGTGAATTTATAGATTAATATTTGTATAGTCTTCATGGTTGATAATAAGTTTCACTGATATGGGACAGCAGTCAGATCTTATTTCGGAACTCAGAGGGGAAAAAAAAAATCTGCTTATCTGCACCAAGATTTTCCCAGAAAAAAAAAAATATCAAATTCTAGATGATGGTTTCGTCAATTTTTATCCAGCAGGTTAGCATTTAAATATGAAATTTAATTCTATACTTAGGCACAATACAAGCACAAGTAAAGTTAAATCAATATTATTTAATTTTTTTAATATTCTAACTTGCAAAAAAAGTTGCATGTTTTGAGACAATAACACCTCACATTTGCCCTTTTAAAATAATGACACTGTCACCACGATTATATATCTAGCTGTCTTCGAGCTGCACTTGCAGAGATGTTCTTTCCTTTGTGGGGAGATAGACTGGATGATCTAATAGGTCATTTTCTATTCCTAACTTCCATGGCTTACTGAACAATAAATAATATTACTGTGTATATGTAATGTCTTGTTCCAGCAATAAAATATCACCCACAAGACACAAACATTACTGAGATTGTGATATAATGACTCAAATGCTCAGATGCAAGATGAATATATTAAAAAGCATAATTTTTCAATTCTGTGGGCCACAATTAACACTGGTGTTGCTCAAAGATCAATTTGGTTTTCTCCACAAACTAAAAAAAAAAAAAAAAAAAAAAAAACAAGTTCTAAATATTACAAAGAGAATCATACAAACTAAGAGTACTTGATACTTTGCTTCAGAAAGTGTGATATAGATAATAACCCCCTTCTATAAAGGAAAAAAAAAAAACAACAATGATCCGCACATGTACTTAAAGACATTTATATTCACAGGTGCTCAGAATGCAAGTAAAGTTTTGTTTGATATGTTCCACACTTACAGCGTTCAGATAGGTTCCTAGAGAATTAAACTATCTGACTAAAGTGGTCAGGTACGTCGTTAGGAGGATGCTAGATTTATATTTTCACACCTTACTTAAAGCAGCTCCTCAGATAAATCACAAGTGTAATCTGTGTTTTCCTGTAATACAGAACAGCACAGCAGTCCCCACAGCTGGCTCTGCCTGGCAGTTAATCAAGCTCCTGAATTCTACTGGATGAAAGGCAAGGAGTGTATTACTTCTAAAGACAGACATACAGTTATCCTGTAGTATAGGAACCAATAGTTTCCACTGTTATCACAGTTACTGAAGTCCGTGTAATAATTCTAGAATTAAGTCCAGCAAAAGTCTATACTATGCCTTTCCCCTCACTATACAAGAATAAGACACAGATGTATAGCTAGCTTCCTATCAGTCATGTAATCAAAAGGAAATACTGTGCCAGAGATCCCTTGTAGCTTCAGGTTCAAAAAAATAAAATAAAATAAAAATAAGTGAAGCAGTTCTCAGCACTCCAGAGGACCAAGATTCCTAGTGAAATGTTTCTTCATTTTTTAAAATTAAATATAAAATAACAAAAGGATCAAGCCACTAGAAAGCAATGCATTGCTATTCCCGAGAAAAATGCCAAATTCCTCAGTGCCACAGCTAAGAGAAAATATCTACCTTACAGAGATGGACAAGCAATTTTCAAACAATACAATCAGAAAAAGTTATCTTTCCTTGTTTAAAGATCCCTTTAATGAAGCAACTTCATCCAGCTGCTTGCTTTTCAAAATGGATTTTGTAAATGAATAGTTTGGAATACACAGCTTGTTCTACATACTCTCAAAAACATGGTATTCAAAAATCAAACTACCTAATATGTGTTAAAATATGTTTCTGTATGTTGAACAGGAAATTGCTTCATGACCCTTCCACATGCATGATTTAAACACAAGCCAAAGAAAATTCATTTAATGATTAACCAGATCTAGGCAAAAGGCTAATACAACAGAAAAAGTCTCATGGATTTCCATTAAAAATAATGAAAAAAAAAAAAAATGAGGTCAAAACTTAAAGTAGATTTTAAAAACAGATTTTCTTACTATTAACTCACCTCTAATAATTTTCCAACCCCCCAAAAAATCAAATTGCATTTCAAATGAAAAACAGTTAAAAGCAGTCAACAATTTTGTCACGTGATGAACTTTGCATTTTAATCTCCTCCTTTTTATCTCCATGGTCTACAACAGTCATCCAAACTATGGAAAGATAGCTAAAGTAAAAGGCAAAACGTTCTGTGCTGCATATCCTCTAGGAAAGCTTTTCAGAAAGGTAAAAATTTTTCTCCTTTTAGATAACAATGGCAAATCATGGCCTTATGTAGTAAAAGTATTAGACCAGAGCTCAAAACCTTATTATCAGGTCTGCAACAGACCACAGCTTAGAGCAGATCAGTTTAGGTCACCGCCTCACTACAGTTTCCCCACTTCTAGAATGGAGCAATATCATACCCTCACTTCTAGTTTGAAAGACATGGTTAGATTATAAGCTTTTCTGTACAAGAAATATTTAAATATGCACACATCCCAAGTTAGTCTAATGGATACTCAAATCCATTTGCAGCTTCCAAGTACTACTGCAATTTAAGAGTGATTGGATTCAGTTTACCTTAAGACTCATCTAATCTTAGACTTTGTCAGCCATAAACTGTGAAAATCCAGCACAACAGCTTTCAAAATCATGTAAGCCCATCTATGCCAAAATTTACAACATTAAATGCAAAGATAAAAGTTCTGACAATAACTCAGGAGATCAGAAATTCTTTTGCTCTGTAGATGTATCTGTTTATCTCCCATTTGAAACTCCATCAGCTTATTCTAAAATATGACTAGTAACACAATGGAAAAGAGTTAAAAAGTCTATATAAATATCAATACTGAATTATCCTTACATAACAACAAAACAGCATAGATTTGTGATTTGAGGACATTTATTTCCTCCACTTATATTGATTTCAAATTTAACTGCCTATTCATTTAAAATTAAGTATCAATTCCTACTGAGAAAATGAATAAAGCTTATTCCACATTCTCAAAATGAGCACATAGCTAATAATTTATAATGATGTTTATGGTGAATCAAGCCAAAAAGTTCCATTCACATCCTTGTCTTCAAATAAAGAAATAGGATTCCTAGAAATTCCTGAAGGAGCCAGTGATTGGCAAGAACAACAAACATCACATCAGGTTAAGTTTCATGGCAAATTCATCCGCTGATTGTAAGAAAGTTTCAGAAGAAGAGGATGGGGTTAAGGGGTAAAGGGATGTTACTCCATTAAAATTCTGCTAATGTACATTCACACGTGTTCTAGTTCTTCATTCCCTTTTAATATAAGTGGCATCTCTTTTCTAAGGAAGATATGTATGCCAAAGTGTTATGACAGAGCCTTGCACTATTTTGGAAGGAAATTCTATGGGCAGGGTGATGATGGTTGTGTTCACAAAGGCTGCTCCAAAGGTAATGCGCCTCTTGCTTTATCATGTTGGCCCACAACATCGGAGGCAGATCTTGGTGGTATGGCAGTAGAGATTGAACCCTTCTGCCAATATTCCATTCTGTTTTGTCATGTAACAGATGGCAGCAGAGGGGCAGTCTGACAAAATAGTGGCTGACATGGAAGCACGGATAAAGCAAAAGTGAGGAATTCAACACCTCCATGCATAAAAATTTGCACACATTAGCATTCATGAATGCTTGCTGAATATTTCTGGAGACCAAACAGTGGATGTTTGCACAGTACAGTGCTTGGTGGTGCATTTCAGCAGTGCTGATATGAAAGACAAGCCATGCACAAACAGTCATGCACAATGTCACACTGCAAAATGAAGAGCGTCTCAATCAGCTCATCTGAGTGAATCATCAGATTACAACTATGTAACTTTGTACAGAGCTGAATATTGCCTTCAATGCGCTGAAAGCAATGGTGGCAACACTGAAATATTACAAAGCTTACATCAGATGGGGCCCACAAATGCTCACATTAAAATAAAAAGGGCACTGCATGCAAGTTTGTATTTTTTGAAAAAGTCCTGACAAGGCTGAAGGTGACAGTTTCCTGGATTGCACCATTATCACTGACAACACACGGTGTCACCACTAAGAGCCAAAATCAAAATGGCAGTCCACAGAGTAGTCACGTGAATTCCCCATAGAATAAATAGTTCAAGACAGACCTCAGTGGGCAAAGTGATGTGCGCTGTCTTTTGGGATAGGAAATGTGTGATCTTTCTGGATTTCTTGGAACTTGGACAAAGAATCAACTCTGACTGCCATGCTGATGCTGACTAAACTAATAGGTTAAACTTACAGAGTCAGACTAGAAAGGAAGACTACCTTTCTACTGCATCATATTAATGCCACACTCCATACCAGTTTGAAGACTAGGGAGCACATTGCCAATCTCGGCTGGTCTGTCTTACCACATGTATTCTATAGTCTGGATCTAAGCCTTCTGACATCCGTCTGTTTGGGCAAATGAAAGGACTGCATGGGCAAAATTTTCCTATCAACAATACCATCACAGCAGCTGTGAAAGAGTGGGTCACCTCTGCTGGATTTTCACAATTGCAGAATTCAGGCTGTAGTTCATTGCTCCCAAAAATGCATAATTAACGGTGGTGACTGTATTGAAAAAGCATTTTGTAGCTGAGAATGTGCTCTACCAAATAGCATTATTGTGCTCTTTGTATCTGCTTTACTTTCCATAGAAATAAACAGGAGGCACTACTTTCAGATCAACCAGTGTAGTTTTCCTCCAGAGGTTTCTTTGTTCTAGAGAAAACAAAAATCAAAGTAATACACCTAAGTCAGACAACCATGAGAATTTTGATGACCTCAGATCCCACAACGTATTTCATTCCATAGTCATGGCCATTGATTAAATTCTAGCTCCCAGAGGCAATTTCTACACCCACAACTCTAGCCTTGCTGCTGAGATAGTCAAGGATTATTAAAAAATAAAAATAATAAAAAAAAATCAATAACAGTTGCATCCCTAAGCTAGGTACCAACTTGACAATAAGAAGCAAGAAAGTTTAATTTGAAATTCCACGGGAAGCCAGAGATAATAGAAACTACTGCTGCAGTGTGCCTTCAGAAGAAAGCAGTTCACTCACTGTTAGGAGCCTGAATTCAGAACCAGAATAGAAATCACTGGTAGGAAACTACTGGATAGCAGTAGCACAAGGAGCCACAGGCTTGCACTAGATCCCTTAGCCAAGGTAGGAGAAGACAGCTTAGATGCCTTAGCTGACCAACAAAGAGTGGCATGCAAGGAGTGAAGTGACTCCAAATGGCCTTTCACACAGGCAGTTATGCGGTAAGTGTTGTACCAGTAAGATCTCAAAGTCCACTTTATCTGTGGACTGATGTATAGTTATGTGCCTTCAAACAAAAATGACTAAACTGTGCCTTCAGATTTTTCAATATTTCTTCTTTAATTCACCTGACTCTTCTTCACCATAAAGCAGATCTGTCTGAGTACATGCTCCAATCAATCAATCATTCAGAAGGTGAAGATGGCAGAAATGAACGTCATCAAAGCATTTCCAGCACCTAAGTCCTGATCATCTGAACAATCTAGCTAAAGAATACAATTTTTGGAAAAGATTTAAGGAACCAGGAATCCTAATACAAGTTAAAGTCTTGTTTCATATTACTGTTTTCTACCAGAATTCTCTTTGCAGAATAAATCAGAAGACTTTACTACACAGACTTAGATTTTTCCCATTTATCTCAAATGAGAGAATGATATTTCATGGTCAGTGCTGAATATGCGCTAGTCCCCAGGATTTATGAGCATAGATATCTGTCTATGGAACACTGAAAGGAAGAAATTATTCATCATGCCACTGAGTTCTGCAGGCTGGCTTGTATTCAAGTTCCTTATCCATTCCTTATCCAAGTTTAAGGGAGTTCAGCCCCATACTTAAGCAGAAATACAATCAATGTATTAACATAGAAAAGGACAGTCATTGATGCATTTCTATATTTGAAAAATCTATACTGACTGAAGGTAAGTATTTTACAATGTAATATCCATAATGCATCTCTTGTAAGAAAAAGCAGAAGACTCAAAAGAATCATAAAGCCTTCGGCCTTAAAAATGCTTGACTGAAGGCTCAGTCAAAGCCTGCCCAGGCTTAGAATTCTTACTGAATATATCCAGGATATTTCATGGAAGAAGATAATGCTTTTCCAGCTTCACAGAAATATTGGCATTACTTGCAGTGATCAGTGAGATGATTTTTTTCTGTTTATTGTCAACGTTTGCTTGCTTGCCCACAATGATGTTATGAGAAAAACAACACTGTTATTTGAAATAGGTTTAGGGTAAGAACAAAGTAAAGCCAGAAGTTACTTGGCTGGGTTTTTTTTTGTTGGTTTTTTTCCTGTTTTTGTTTGTATAAGTCTTTTCCTATATAACATTTTTACTTGCCTCTGTTTCTTACAATTTCCCAAAGTAGACAAAACATCAATCACGAAAAGTGAACAGCTATTATGAAAGCAGTTTAATATTAGTCATGCTTCAGAGGGCTAGCAGATAATAGCCATCATAAACTAAACTAGATAAGGAAAACTTTGCCTTGCTCGCTTATACTGTATACAGAAACACACAGCTGAAAAAGCTTCCTTTCAAAGATATATTGCCTCCACTTTTCAAAAGGTTATCTATGGAACTAGTGTCCATCAAGGCAAAGAATTCAATCAAAGAGATACTATAAGGAACTGCTTTGCAGATTAATTTTATTTATTTTTAACATACTAGAATTAGCAAAAGGTTTTAACAGAAAAGCTGAATGCTGCTACTGAAATAGAATGCAATTGTCCAGTGGTCTTGAGGGGATTTCTACATTGAAGTCAAATTGACAATGGTAGCAGCTACTCTACTAAGGATTTTATGGTCCTTCAAGATCACACAAAAATTATAAGCACATGTAGGATTGCTAACACTGGGGATTTACACCATAAGAACTAATCCAGATTAATTTCTGTGGAGAATATGAAGAGACACTCCACATAAAGACAACAGAATTTACAGCTCTGTTGGTAAAGCTGTCAATTATTCTAAACCAATTTAGAAAATCATGAACCAGTATGAAGACACGTAGGTGGCTAGAGCTGTAGATATTGCACCAGATAGGAACTCTGCGAGTCTGGCACAGATATTTATATGTCTTTATTTTGTGTAATTAGTTACAAATATAAAGCACCTATGGTTATATCGCTAAACATTTTCTGGAACGTCTCTGATGGCTGTGCAAGTACAGGATTTGGACTGTTAGTATCTCAGCTGTCTACTCTTTTTCAGGCACTTAATCTTCATGTGAACAACTGCATATTAACATAACTGTAAGATCTTTCCTGTGAAAACAGACATGAGAAACAGAAGAAATCACACAGGTTGAATGTTGGTGACTCTGCTCTGGCAATCAAGTTGTTCAATGCATATAATGCAGTTAAAACTGTCCAGTATAAAATACATTTAAGTGATAATGTTTCATTATGGTTTGTTTAGCATATTAATATGTTTTGGAGTATTTAAGTCTAGAAAATTTCCTAGTGAATAGTAGAATACATTATAGACTTTGAATGTAAATTCATAGTAAAATAAACACAAAGTTGCTTAGATTACAAATACTAGTAAGATTATCTCTGGATTTTCTCTATGAAATATATTTCAGAAAGTATTTAGTAATCACTAGCCTCTTCAGTGAGTTTGGAAAGAAGTATTGCAAAAATACTCAAAAATTCACAATAAAATTTACAAAATAAAGTCTTGTTACCATAGACGCATTTCTTGTATTTATCTTGGCACTTCCTTGGTCTAGTTAGTAGATACAAAAAGATAACAAATTAGCAACTTAAATAGGTGAAAAGGCACGAGAGGCAGAGAAAACATTCCTGATCTGAATGTGGATGTTTGGTGGCCCTGCTAGGCAGGGGGGTTGGAACTACATGATCCTTGGGGTCCCTTCCAACCCGGGTGATTCTATGATTCTATGATTCTATGAAAACATTTCAGAGGGACCTCGACAGGCTGGAGGGCTGGGCTCGGGTGAACCTGATGAGGTTCAACACGGCAAAGTGCAGGGTTTTGCATTTGGGCCGGAAGAACCCCAGGCACCTGTACAGGCTGGGAGGAGCGGTCCTTGAGAGCAGCTCGGCAGAGAAGGACCTGGGGGTCCTGATGGACGAGAGACTGAATATGAGCCAGCAGTGCGCTCTGGCAGCTCGAAAGGCAAATGGGATCCTGGGCTCCATCAGGAGAGGGGTGGCCAGCAGGGACAGGGAGGTGATTGTCCCTCTCTACTCGGCTCTTGTGAGGCCCCACCTGGAGTACTGTGTCCAGGTGTGGAGCCCTCAGTACAAGAAAGACATAGAGATTTTGGAAAGGGTCCAGAGGAGGGCGACCAAGATGATCAAGGGGCTGGAGCACCTCCCCTATGAGGACAGGCTGAGGGAGTTGGGCTTGTTCAGCCTGGAGAAGAGAAGGCTGCGGGGTGACCTCATTGCAGCCTATCAATACCTGAAGGGAACCTACACCCAGGAGGGGAGTAAACTCTTCAAAAGGGCTGACGACAGCAGGACTAGGGGAAATGGTTTTAAGTTGAAGGAGGGAAGATTTAGGTTAGATGTTAGGGGGAAGTTCTTTACTAGGAGAGTGGTTAGGCCCTGGAACGGGCTGCCCAGGGAGGTTGTGGATGCCCCGTCCTTGGACGTGTTTAAGGCCAGGTTGGACGGGGTCCTGGGCAACCTGATCTGAATGTGGATGTTTGGTGGCCCTGCTAGGCAGGGGGGTTGGAACTACATGATCCTTGGGGTCCCTTCCAACCCGGGTGATTCTATGATTCTATGATTCTATGATTCTATGAAAACATGGCACTTGGCAACAGTAAAATAAGCCCTCTGCATTCATGATATGCAGACATGGCTCCAGGTTATCATCATAGCAAACGGACAGAATTATTACAATCTCAAAATAAGTTATTTCTTTTAAATTCCTTCTCCAGACAAATGTAATATTGATGTAGAAATATTTCAGTAAACTACTTGTTTCAACATGTGAAATAGACTTTCTTGAAGAAGATGGATAAGGTGAAAAAGTAGATTTGCCAATACTTTTCAGAATCCTTATGCAGTAAAAGTTATCTGCTGTTTCCGAGGTCTGTTTCAAATAATAGGCCAGGATTTAGAACTATGTAGCTATAGGACAGAATGTTAGTCATTTTAATCGCATCTGTGGAGGCTCTGATATTTCACAACAACTGTCTGGTGCACCCACAAGCTCTTGTAAATAACGTTCACTTTAGAAAGAAAACATTGAGTTTCCTTCAAGATTTTTTTTCCCCCCATTTCCTGGACATTTTTGTCAGTCCACTGTGTCAACAAGTTCTTGGAAGACATCCCTGTAGAGTAGAGATTCAAAATTCTGCTTTTGTTGCAAAAGAAGCAGAATTTTGGGGAAAAATTATTCCTTAACTTGGTTTCCAAGTTTCTGAAGCAGGCACAGAGTCATGAACTGTCATCCTGCTTTTAATATGTTTGTCTCCTAAGAGCTTCTGAGAGTGAAAACCAAGCTGAGAAATTATTTTTCAGCTGAATTCTGATTTCTACTGCAGAAGACAAAGGATCAATACAATGGATTGGTTGGGAATATTGTACAGCCTCTTTCCATGCTCAAGGCTTTCAAGAACAGGTAAGAAATCTGTCAAGAAAGAAATAGGGCTCATGCCTTAGTATGCTAGACTTTTTATATAAACTCTTATGGTCTCTGTCAGCCTAGTTTTTGTTGGTGGTGGTTGTTTTTGGTTGGTTGGTTTTTAATACTATGTACTCAGGGCACACTTTTAGCTATGAAAAATTCTTATGGTGGCAGGTTTGAGGCTTTTATGCTTACATGAAAGGCACACTATTAAGGCATAGTATAAACAGATCAAGTATAAGAAATTGCAAGCTATTTTATTTGCAATTGTTTTGGACTGGTGAAAACTCTAGAGAGACTTCAATAAAATCTGATTAAGGAGGTAGAATTTCATTTTTAAATCCATGTCAGCCATTTACAAGTCATTACAGCCTACCCATAATGAAACAGTCACATTGTATAGCTATCTAATTTTTTCAGTCTCGATTCTTTACTCTAATGAGCAATATTCACTCTGCAAACTGAACTCTTATACTAAATAACCTTTCAAACCATAGCTATTTTCTTATCCCTTTACGAAAAGATTAAGAGCACTCTTATTAAGAGAAGCATCATTTAGGGTTCAGTGACCTAAATTGTAATAATTATAGATCTCACCAGAAACAAGGTTATCATGAAAGCAAACCACTAGAGCATTGTAAAAATAATCATTTTGTTGTTTTGGTTTTTTTTTCAACATTCTTTTGCCCCTATATATATAGTAAAAATAATAATTCTGGCACAACAATGATGTCAAGAGAGACCTTAAAAGTGAAATAAAGTGAAATAATATTTCTGAATTGATTAAATCACTCAGCTGTCTTGACATGACTCAATATAGATATATCTTTCCTGGACAAATTGTAATCGATTTAGGAATAAGCCACAAGCATCTTGAATACAGGAACTACTGAGTGAACAGGACACTCACAACTAAAGAACCATTTCCCCATCTGCATACAGGCTAAAATACCCCAACATTTTCCACGTTACAAAGACATCAGTGTTCCTGAAGAAATTTTATATCCAACAGATCTTCAAGAATAATTGCATAAAGAACTAATGTCCACACATGTTCACGGTGTCACTTTCGTGGACCATGTGAACCTAGATTGAACTGCCATGTTTTTCACCATACTTGAAATTCTGCCACACGTTTATCATTGGAGGCATTTTGCATAAATACACAAAGTCCACAAACAAGAAGCTTGCTAACTAGCCTATAAATCTTTCGAAGTATAATTGAACTGTCTAATGTAATGGATGAAGCACATAACAATGTGCATTTTGTCTGCATTTGTTTATTCAGCCTGCCAGCCTGGTTTTGCTTCGCTTACTGTTGAAGAATTTTTTACAGGCAAATTTGTCTACTAACGTCCATATAACTTCTTTCTAATTTAGCTTTCAAATGCTTAGCACTCCTTCAGGCACGAGACTCATTGAAGTGAGAGACTAATAGCTTTCTTTCTGCCATTGTTCTAAGTAAATAGCTAGAATAGTTTTAGAATGCCATGTCTTAGATTATTGATATATATTAAAGACTTTTCTTCCTCACAGTAGCTTCAAGTCTTTAGTAAGTTCAACGATGAAACATCAGACAAGCGCCACTAAAATTTGCTTTGAACAACAATCTTACCAAGTTCTTCAATATCTGAGAAACTCTCTTTTATTCTAATGCATTTACTTGGACGTTTTTTCTGTGCAATGAATTTGACTGTGCTGCCTACTCAGCATAAATATGTAATAAATACAACCATGAATAAATATTTGCAAACAAATATTTTGCAATTAAACATATGCAGACAGGTGTGTTTACTAAAAATATTTTTGGGGTCCTGGTTTGGTCAACATAAACAAAGAGTCCACTATAAGTGATATACATGGCTACTTCATCCTTTGGACACAAATCAAATCTCACCACAGTCAAGAGGAAGCTTCTTTTGACTTTCAGTCTTTAATTCTCTTAATCTTTAATTGTGTTTGCAGAGATGTGTTTGGAGCTTATGTGGATAGAAATCTTTCACTTATGCTCCCCGAAGCACATGTCCCTAGAGCAGTACAGATTCTCTCAACATTCACAATTCTAGTCTTAAAGATCAATATGATATGGTCTGACAGTATTTACGTAGAATAAGAGTGAAGCCAGTTTTATTACAAGAACGTACCAGGATCGTTTCTATTATGGTAGACAAAGCTGAACAT
This sequence comes from Lagopus muta, assembly GCF_023343835.1. NCBI lineage: Eukaryota > Metazoa > Chordata > Aves > Galliformes > Phasianidae > Lagopus > Lagopus muta. The sequence continues at coordinate 74,983,779 of NC_064434.1, forward strand.
CCAACTAGCTCTATACTCACAAGCATTCATTTAAGGATTCTGCTTTGTACCTACTTAAAAGGGGGTATACCTAAGGTTAAAAACAGAACACACTATCCTGTCAGCCTTTGCTTTAAACAGCCTAAGTTATTATCTGGTGTGGTTTTTTTTAGCACACTTTAGTTATAAAAAAGAATGTTAAAAGGTCTGTATATTTCTACCTGCCTGTGTGTCTACCTGCATTCATACCTGTCAATGGTTTCTAGCTTACCAATCACTAATGTGAAGTGCATTTCTACACAAAAGATCTGTATTCTCAGTCTGTTATTTCTACTAAAATAAGGTATGTGGATTCTTAAATCATGTTCTCATCTCTAAAAACAATCAAATACTTCTTTCTGACATCATGGATTATGAAGCCAATGAGTGAAATATCTTCTCTGAATTATGTCACAAATCCTATCTGTTAGGACAGTATCCTGAAATCTTTGGTTTAATCAAACTGTATGTGATGTTCAGCTTATTCATGTTCTTTTATAAGTGTACAATGAAGGGCAGGGGGAGGGGGTCCCTAGGTTCTTTCTAACAATATGCCATCTCTCACCCTCCCTAAACAGAGCTGCAGATTTTCAGACTTCTGTGTATGGACAGGTATGAAACTGGAAAGTTCAGCTGACATAGATGTGTCATAAGGTCAAAGCTTTACAAGAAGAAAAACCTTCCAGAGCAAATAAGTGGGTCCCAAGGTGGCCAGATAAATCAGTAGTTAACAGGGTTGCTTGCTCCTTATATGAGAGAACAGAAGCTGTAGAAGATAGCTGAAGACACTGAAACACAGCACAACTTAGTAATTCATTATCATGGTAGTTCTTCTGACACTCCCAAAGAAGGAGGCTGAAAGCATAGTTTTATAGAAAGATACTGTCAAAGCACGAGGTTGGTTCTCTGTCAAACAAATACTGTGGCTCTATATTTCAGACACATTTTCCCCCTTTCTTTTTCCTTTTGGGAGAGCACCGGTTCTTTCAGCTCCATTCTTAGAATATTCACGTCAGAGGCAACTGACCTTTTTTCTCTCAAGGTGAAGCAACCTAATTTTCATCTTGTTCCTGTCCCAGGAGAATAAATGAGGTCAGCATCTCAGTGGAAATGGGATTTAGGCTTTGCAGAATACTTCCTCTGTGTAGTAAATATTATAAAAAATTATTTAAAAGAAAATAGGTGAGATGTGACTTCCTTTGCTGTAGATTTCTCTTCTTACTCTCTCATGGAAAGCAACCAATTGATTCTACAAATAAAATACTTAGCTGTAATTTATTTTCCTAGTCCTATAAACATAGACCCGAAAAAAATTTCAGATATCATCTACAAGCTTAGTGAGACTATCCACATGGGTAAGGAGATGCCTATAACAATCACCTTCAAGTCTTGGATCTTTATTTGAAAACAGCTAAAACCAAACAGAAGAAAAATAGAAATGAAAATCTGCTCCATTTGCTGCCCATCCTACCACAAAAACACAGCAAATTTTGCTCAGCACTTTTGAATTCTATTGATACAAAAAGGAACTGCATATAAAAATGAAAAAGCCTGGTTAAAAATTAGAAAGTGTTTGAAGCTGTTAATCCGTAATTATGAACCTGCAAAATCTAGATTTCAACCATGCACAAAACAAGCACAACATAAAGAACCATGAGACCTTACACTTAAAAATCACAACAAGCCGACCAAAGGTTGTATGATTAGACTTGCATGACAGGCCTCTGCAAATCATTTTTTCTTGTCTCATTCACAGTGCAAGCTGAGTTGTGGAGAGCCACATGGACACCTATTGCTCCTATGACTTCCTTACTGAACTTAATTCTCACCTTTCATTATTAGAAAAAAAAAATAATAATTGTGAAGTGTTCAGCCATTTTCTTTTGCTTCTCAATTGCAAAATATGTTACCGAAGAGAAATTCTGAGCATTGATGTGAAGGTAATCCAAACTATTAGGTCACAGAGTGCAGCGGCTTTTGAAGCAATGTAAATTTTCAAAAGAAAAACGCATTTTAAATTAATGCCTTATTTAAGGATGTGGTTTTTACTGGAATTTATCAGTCAGCATCAGTACAAAGGACAGTATTTCTCATGGATCTTTCTGAAGCATTTTCTCAATAATCAACGAAATACTCCCAAAGGATACGCTTGCTAGATATAGGATTTCTCTAAACTAATAAAACATCCTCAGAAGAGGATTCACCTGACTGAGCAAGAAATCTGCAAGTGTACAGAATGAAATGGAACAAAGAAATTATGATGGACAGTAGGTGCTAGAATTTGGATCCCATCAACGTGGCTACTTAGATGATAATCCTCTCAGAATAAGAAGAGACTAAGTTTAATAGAGCTATGTGTTTATCACAGCCAGTAAACCCACTCTTATATCCCACAATAAATGTATGTAGAATCTATTTACAACAAAATATTATAATAAAAAAAAAAAGAGATGAAGTATAGATACCAAAACTACAGTAAACAAAAAAGTCAGTCCTGAAGAAGGAAGTTTGTTGTGAATACAGCAATGTTAATGGGACAATAAAATAACTCTTCATAACGTATTATTTGGCAAGATGAGGTGACAGCAGGATCTATATTCAAGGAAAGACAGCAAGATTAATAGATACAGTCACAGCAAAGGAGAATAAAGGAAAAGGTCAGAACAAAATAAGATTCTGAGTCAGGCCACTTGCAAGGGCAACTCATTGTCAATTCTAGTGGATATTTTTAAAGATAGGATTGAAATACTGAGTACCAACTGCCAACGTAGCATTTCCCTCTCTGCATGGGACAACATTGCCATGTCATGATCTGCAGCAGTGTCTACACAGCAAGTTGGAGCCACAGCAGTGGGAGTGTGAAACAAAGGGAAACTAAGGGATCTCCACAAAACCACCAATCTCATGATAAGAACCACATAAGATCTAGCAACTTGTTTCATTATGACAGGGCCTTGCTGATATTCCCATAAAGGAAAACTTCCATGAACAGTTTCTCAGTTTTTCCTCAGAGAGCATGACATCCTCATCTTAATTCTTTCCACTATCAGATTCATAGATTTAAACTGATTGGAGTGGAAAAGTGTCAGATTCATCTTATCACAGTGAAGCATTCAGATGCCTTTCCACAGTGTTCACCTTGCAGCTCTTTCACCTAGAAAACCTACGTACAGTGAAACTCGGGCTCTGACAGAGACATCAGAACCAAGACAGCGTCTTACAGGTAATAAAAGACATCACTGCAGTGATACACATGTGTTTCTTCGCCCTGCATCTGAACTACCAACTGCATCTCTGTTAGATTTGTTATCGCCATTAGCTGGTGGGAATCAGAAAGTGGGTTGGAATGCCATCCTCTCTGGCTAGCACATGGGATAAATAGTCTCTGTGCCACACAATAGCTCATTTGCCACACATGGTCTCTAAGAAACAGACAGAGGAAGAAATATAAAATCAGCCCAGGCAAAGATGATGGAAGAGTTGCCAATAAATGTGTTAGGAAGCCAACACAGAGAATAGGTGAAAGAACAGTTAGGGAAATGGGACTTAAATTCTGATGTAAAAAAGAAATTTTGAAGATAGAAATGAGAATGGTTAAATTCTTCATCCACAGGGTTCACCAATTCTTCCTTCCACTGGTTCATGCTCACCCAGACATACTTTCCTGATTTTTCTCCTGGTTTCATTGTATCATTTGATTTCAGTTCTGGACAGTATTTCAAGCAATACTGATCAAGAATGGTGTTTTTTTTTCCACTGCAATTTCTCAGATAACAGCAGCAGAAAAACCACCACTGTTCTGAGCAGTAGGCACAAAAAGCGTCCTCGTGAGAGTCAAATAGCAAATCCACTGAAGTTGAACACAGTTCCACAGCTAGGAAAAAAAAATAAAAAGAGGCCTATTTGTGTTCCTGCCCCCCTCTGGGTATACAGTTATTTGTAGGTATTTTGTTTATTCAGGAAGTGGATATATTACTGAATGGAACCTAGAGAGAGGGTCAGGTTGAAGAAACCAGGGGAATAGAATGTAGAATTATCACAGATATGCTAAAGGTCATAATCATATTTTTCAGTTTTGGATTCCTAGTATTCATATGGGATATCTACAGTATACATTCCACTCTCTCAACTGTCTGATTCAGAAAGCTGTGAGATAATCGAATGTGCCTTGAATAAAGAGGTAAAACTTCAACATGTTTCTCCCTCTTACACACAAACACTAAATATTTTATATAATTGCTTATGTCAGGGCAAAATAAATGTTACTATAGGCACATGCATCAGACTTGTTTTCAAATACATGGCTCTCAAGATGCAATACCTATTCTAATGCAAAACAAAAACCGTTGAAAACTTGACATTATTGCACTATGAATTCAGTATCTGATGATCTCAAAAGACCAAGTAAATCATCATAAGGAAGGAAAAAATATTACAATGGGGATAAAAGGAATAATTTGTGAGCTGTGGATATATCAGTAACATGCTTATATTAAGATTTCAAAGGACAGCTAAATAAAACAAGGAAATCTCAACAATAACAAAAAGACAGTAGAAAATGAAATGAGACACAAAATGTGCTGGTTGTTATGTACCAAATAATGGAATCTATTTGCTAGCAGTAAGGCCCTGTAGTCGTTAATTACATGCCAAAATTTCAAGCTGGATTCACAGAATAAACAAGCAAATAAATCCTCTTGTGCATTCTGAAATGCAACCTTTTAAGTTCTAACTATTACACAGAAACAGAACGTTCTGATCTTACTCTAGATTTCACATGTGTGAGAAAATGATCCCCTGAATGTTCTCTGAATCTGCTTATTAGAAGTCCCAGAAAAATAACCCAGCATTTGGAGCTCATTTATAGTCAATACTATGAATTACTATACCTGAATGATTATGATGATAATTTATAACATAATGAATGAGTCATTGTAATTTTTGGGAAGTGACAAAGTATTTTTACAAGGTACTTTCACAGAGAAAAGCTAAATATGCTAAAGGTACCACAATAAAAAAAAGAGATGGCGTATACTGGATAGCATTACATCAAGCCTGAGGGGACTGGAAGAGAAGCAACCACTCACAGATGCACTATCTGCTGTTTAAAAAGGTTTGAGATCCACTTAATATTTTCCTTATAGTAGTAAATTCATGAAGCCTTTCCCCACAGAGAGGATTTTTTTATAAAGCCCAGGTAAAGACTTCATGCAGAAGTTATCTCTACCCTGAACGCACCTACTGGCCTTCACTGTTCACTATTCTGCTAAAATACTGACAACACTGAGCATCATTCTTAGAGCCTACCATGGTTCTGTTCAGTAAAAGCCTAAGACGAGGACTAAATTGCTAAATTTTGGACAGATGAAAAGCACTGTAATCTATCTTTTACTACATTATGAAACTAGTTTAAAAAAAAAAAAACCCACAAACAAAATCAGAAAATAAATGAAAACAAAGAAAAAAAGCAGGTGTTCATATATTCAAGAAAACAGTATTCAGTGATTTTCTGTGACTGTGTTCTGATGATAGCTAAAGCAGTATGACCATTTCTTCCTCCTAACAATCAGACTGAAGCAATCATAGCAGAAGCTAGGCCAGTGAACTCAGTTGTGCTCCTCAGGGATCCACAGGTCACGCAAGTCAGTCTAACCAGATTAAGTCAGAACCACATTCATTGCATGCTTTTCATAGAAAGCGATATTAGGGGATTAGCTGAATATTTCACTGTTGGCAACAACGTCAATAGGTCTGTATTTCCACATCTATTACAGTAACGTTTATTACAGAAGCAACAAAAATTTAAGTAATCTGAATTGCTGATATAAGATGAAAAAATCCTCCTTACAACCGGTAAGAACTTCTTCATCTTCATGTGGCATGGCAACATCATCATTTTTTTTTTCCTTCTGTAATAATGAAGCTTAGCAAATAAAACCTTCAGCTTTCTTTGCTAAATTCTCACTGAGATGAAGGAAATCTGTGAACCTGAAATTCACGGAGCTGACCAGTGCAGAAGGGCTTCTGAGTATATTGAGAGTTTGGAGGTTGCAAATACTTCTCCACGCAGCTGGACCAACATTAACTGCCTTCTGGAAGCAACATAAGATGCCCTACGAAGCCTTCATATAAGCCACTTCCATTTTTCTAGCAACTAATCTCTTCAAAACATGGATATTGTGGATCTTTTCAGAAAGTATACTAATTAATTCTTACAAACTATTCTTTAAATATTTCTCTTCAGTTTGCAGAGGCTGTCAAGCACCAACAAAAGCAGTAATCTCCACTTAAAAGTAGATGGCACATTACCACAGCATATTGATAAACAAGATATACTTCAGACATATCTCAAACACAGAAACATCCATGATAATTCCCTACTGAAAATTGACTATAGCTCAGTTTAATGCAGTTCAAAGATGAGATAGACTTTAAAAGTATTGCCAGTTACTAATTGAGTAGCTATGCTTAACAGAATTCATAACTACTATTACAATTCTGTTTGAGCTGTCATTTGTAAAATTCTTGGCAAAAGAACTGAAAACAAATGCATCCTTCACCTTTTTACACTGTAGAGTAAAATTAAGATTAACTTCATTGAAAGCAGAGGATTGAGGTATGCATCACGAAAAAGCATGCTCTCTATCACATAGTTTAACTCTTGCAAAAGCCAGCCAATTTGAAAATACTGCCTCAGAATCTGTTACATCCACTACTCTCACTAATTTAAAAGGTTACTTATTTCTAACAAACCAGTAATCAATCTGAGAAAGAAAACTTACAAAAGGCTGTTCCATCAATCATTTGGAAAAGAAAAATACAACAGGAAGGAAAAATATGAGGTTCTGTAATTCTGTGGTATGCTAAAAATGCCAGAAATCTATCTTAGTTACAGAGCAGGATCAAGATAAACAAGTCCATTTGCTGGAGTCAATGAAAAGTTTTGTAGAATAGTGAATATTTTCATCTGTGATACAATGAAAAGCACCATAAGACAGCAGAGCAGTAAGATCACAGGCCACAGTGAGTGAGGATCCCCTCATACGCAACAGAAATAAGGAGAAAAAAGCTGCTTACCTCCAGAAAACCTGCAAGGTCCCCAGCCCCAGGATCTACAAATGAGTTGCCTTTGCTTCAATTGCCAACCCCTAAAAAATCCTGGCTCCACCCCTTCTGGTCACTCAGATGCACTGCATGCACCTGAGCTCCCCTGGATTGGCCCTACCTTCCTACCAGGTGCTCAATCACTGGTTCAGGTCCTGACTTAGCACTTCCAGTGCACCACCTTTACACACGTTTTCCTATAGTTTTCCTTGATGGGAATATCATTCACTACGACTTCTTTTTAACTTTGACTTAATCTGATTCTGGGAGATATTTTCCTCATTGACATTTCATTAGCTAATCACATAACTACAAAAGTCACAAAAGTCCCTCCATCTCAGTTAACGATCTATAGTTATCTCACATCTATTTTCTCTGCCCCTCTTATGTACAAGTTTTTGGTTTTTTTATAATACAACCATTCTTATAAAATCTCAAATAAGCAGGGTTAGTTTATCATCTCAGCTTGACAGCTCTAATGAACACTGTCATGTCACCTAGTTTGGTTCTACTCTTTATTTATTTATTTTTGGAGCACCATTTAGGCTACTGAAAAACTCCAGTCATTGGGTCAGTGTCATTAGGTAAGCAACCTCTCTCTTTTTTTTTTTTTTTTTTCTCTTTAACTGAGTTTTAACATGGCTCTGTTTTCTTCTCTACCAAAATAAATTCCATATCTGAAATCACATACATACACTTTTATGATCTACAAAACCACCACACATTCAACGTACCAGAAATATCTAATTAAGACAGAAAGTGTTAATATCATTCTCCAGCTTGATGATGTTGAATAAGTGCACTTCACAGGTACTGTTCAAACAGCAAGCCCATCATTCACTTTGTGATTTCCTGCATTTCACAGAACAGTAGTTATGAAATACTAACTTGAATATTTAATTATGTTCTTCATGTAGACAGGTTATACTGTGATACCATAAGCTTTTTTAATGATGATTTTCAAAATCATTAATTAGGGAAAGATGTTGCAAAATACTTCATAACCTCAGCCCTCTCTGAATTGAATGGAAAGAAGCAGTCCAGCACCTTGCAGAAAGGAGCCTAAGGCAACAATTTCTTTGCTAAATTAAACATTCAAAAAGATAATTACTAGCAGAGGAGATGAAACAGATTAAACTATGCTAGCTGTAAGAGAAATGAAATGAAGACTCTGCCTACTCATGACTTGCACAGTTCCTACTCAATCACTAGATTTTGAAGAGCTCTTATTTGACTTACAAGAAAAAAAAACAAAACAGCCAAGCTGGTAAGCATAAATAAAAATCTGCATGAATATAATTTAATGTATTATAAACTCAGTGTAAGTTTCCAAGTTTCTTCCTTCCTGGTTTATTAGTTGCTTTCAGGGTTGTATGCTTTATAAGATTAAAAAAAAATAATTAAAAAAAATCATCATTTAGGTCATTCAGTCTAATTTCTGTGTCATATTAGACATAATTTCATACAATTATCGATAACTTGTACCAGACAAAGGTAGTTTTTTACCACAAAGACAGCTGGTCTTGGCTTAAATATATTAGGGCAGTACAAGTTCCCAGTACATTCCCTGTTAGTTTGTTCTACAGCTAAAATCAGTCTCCTTAGCTAAAATGTATTTTTATATCAAGCTTGAAGGTATTTTTGCTTAAATTTTAGTGTTTGTTCTGGTGTGTTTGGAGCAGCTCCCCTGCACCTATTCTTTTCTCTCTGCGTAAGTCCTCACCCAGCATAACTCAGCCAGATTTAAATATTTCTTCTGATGACTTAAGCAGACAAAGCACCAGATTTCCCTTTGGGGAATACTTTCTGTATCTTTCTAATAGTACTTCAAATTTACCTCTGTATTCACTCCAGTTTTTTTGTTTGTTTGTTTTTTAACCCATATTAATGTTTGGAAATGAGAACTCAATAAATTTTTCCAGGGATATATACAGAAGTAAGGTCCCTTCCCTCATTTACATTCTCTCCAACAATGTTCAGATGAGTGTTTTGGCACTAAAGCACATGGGAGAGCTCACAGAGAATTGTTTTCTCCTTCTGTATTCATAGATTCTTTCAGTCACAGTTTCTCTGTGCCACATGCACAGACAGATACAAAACCAAAGTATCTTTCAGTGGGATCTAGTTAAAGAGCTCCAGCTTGGTGCTTATGTCAAGAAGCAAAGTACAATAGAAATATTTAGCCGTACTGATAACTGCCTCTCCTTCCTATCTTCATCGAAGATTTTTGTGTCTTCCATTATCCTGTCATTACTGTTTTCTTGTGCTTCTCTGCTACTGTTAAGGATATCTCCACTTAAAATGAGAGAATACAACCAAGACATTAATGAATGAGGGTTGCATAGCTTTTCTCTTGCTCCATGCAAAGAGGAGCACATGCAGTTCCAGATGGTGCTAACAGCAAAGAACATCAGACTATAGCTTTCTTATTCCTTCTACCCACTCCAATAAATAAATACTCACTTAAACATTTGGTAAACAGTAAATTATTTCCTTCATATGAAAATATGCAGCTGAGGAAAGGGATAGATCTAGAGAGTCACATGTGATCACACACACAGCCTGATGAGAGACTAAACAAAACACTGCTAAATACCCATGATATGTTAGTTACGTTAGGAAATTCTAACACTTTATACCATAAACATCATTTGTGTATTTTAGCAGGTATGAGAGAATTAATGCCACATAAATAATACATCATGATCCTCAGCAAGCCACTTGTGCAGAATTATTGAGAAAGAAAAGACCATAGATTTTTATTGTCGCAGAACAGATTTCTTTTAACCGAACTGACTTCTAATGAATGTATATGTATTCTGGAATGGAGATATTTCAGCAGTTTCCCTTGGGCTTTTATTTTATTGCCTGTATGTTCTTACAAGTTTAAAGTCCAAATGAGCATCCCAATGTAGTCACTCTGCCCATGATATAAAATAGTATCATAAGGAGAAATTTGCTTTATTTGTAAAGTTCTTCCAGTAAAGCAATTTTATTATAAAGGAAAATGATATTACAGGTTTATTGCCAATAGCGCTGATGATTCAAAATGCTATTTTGCCTGTTTCTACCTTATTCTGTAGAACAGAGAGCTCCTTTGTACCTCAGATCAGTCTGTCCTTGAAAGGGTGACACCGATGCTCAGCATCTCTGCTCTTTCAGATCTGTTATTGAAATCCCACCTGTAAGAACCCAGAGCATTGCTACATCCTAATGGGATTCAGTCTGTCAGACAATGAAACTCCATCTATTATTTCAAAAATGAACCCAGCTTGGACAAGAAGATTTCTGTGTTCAAGAGTGACACAACAAGAAATCTAAGCTCAAAACAGGATTTAGGAAATGCATGAATCTGCTTACTTTGCTCCACTAACATGCTTAAGTGTCTGATGAAACGGGACAAATGTTAAAATTTATTTCCAATACGGGGTGTTCACATCCATATGGTGATTTTTGCTTTTTTATATACAGCTAAGCTCCCTCCCTACTCCATTTCCATTGAAGTACACACAGATGTTTTCTTTTCCTCCATCGTCTCTTCCAGTATTCAGTGTTAAAAGTCTTCTACCACTGAACTTGATCCTGAAACTTCATTTTAAATGGCAAGCAAGTTATAGCCCCTTCGTTAAAGAGATAATGAGCACCTGAGCCAGGGATGTTGGACAAGGTTATGTCTGCTAAAGCTGAGAATAAAATCCAGATTCTCATTATGACAGACAAATGTTTTACAGTGGTCTGGATTCATGGTAGTAGTGAGTGGTTAACACATAACAGATCTTAACCAAGCTTAAGTAGGGAGTGTGTTACTCAGTGTGCTTGTATTCTGACACAGCCTCCCAGAAGCAAAAGTAGGCATTTGATAATCAGCCCTTGAAATTACTCAGGATGAAAGAAAAATAAACTGCATTTTCTGTTTTTGCTGAGTATTATTTGCTGCACTTCCTCCCTAGCTTTATAATTCTAATCTATTAGAGAATCATCTGGAAAACACCTTCAGGATGATTAAGTTCAACCATCACCCTGACCTACTGAGTCCCATCACTAATCTCTGTCCCTCAGTGCCACATCCACAGGACTCAAATATCTCCAGAGATGGGGCCTCCACTATCTCTCTAAGTAGCCCATTTCATTTCTTAACCACACTCTCCATGATGAAATTCTTCCTAGTGCCCAATTCAGACCTCCCATGGAACAACTTAAAAACAAAAATTTCCTCATCCAATCACTTGCGTCTAAGAAAAGAGATCAACACTCTCCTTGCAGTTATCTCCTTTCAAGGTAATCATAGAGAACCACTTGGGCACATTGCGGGTTCATGTTCAGCCAGCTGCTGACCAGAATTCCCAGGTCCTTTCCTGCTGGGTAACTTTCTCATCTTTTGTCATATTTTCCATATTCTGATATCAAATAAAGGATGGCAATTCTCTTTAATCTTCCCATTGCTGATGATGTAGTTATAAAGGTATTTTTGTCTTCTACTGCATTAATCAAACTGAGTTCCAGCTAGGCTTTTGCCCTGCTGATTTTTCCCCTGCACAGCTTGACAATGGCTCTATAGTCCTCCTGAGCGGCCTGTCCCTTCTTTCAGAGTTCTTAAGATGTTTTTTTTTCTTTCTAAATTCCAGATTATGTTCTCTGTTTAGCTAGGCTGGCCTTGCCCCCCTGTGCCAGCTCAACTTTGGGCACATTGGGACAGCCTGCACCTGTGCCTTTAAGATTTAATTCCTTGAGAAGACCTAGCCTTCCTGGACACCTTTGCCATTTAGAAGCATCTCCCAAGGGCTCCCAAGTCTCTAAACAAGACAAAAAGTTTGCAAGCAGGAATCCAAGATAGTAGTTCTAGTAACTGCCTTCTTTATTTCACCAAGGATCAAAAAGTCATTTTGTCATTACTGCACCCAAAGCACTCTCCAACCATCCCATCACCCACAAGTACTTCCCAGGTCATAAACAGATCAACAAGCTGACAGAAATTTATCCTCCATACACTCTAAGAATCTCCTAGACTGCTGTATTGTATTTCCAGTAGACATCTGGGAAGTTGAAGTCCCCCATGAGAATAAACAGCAGTGACCATGAGAAAAAGGGCTAGCTACTGCAAGACATTCAGACACCATTCAAATTACAGTTTTATATGTATTAAAACATCTACGCAGAATTAATCACAGAATACACAATCTTCTATTCTTTTTGGAGCTGGTAGAAATGTTCCTAATTATATAGATTCGTATTTCTGGACTAACATAGTAATCATCAAACTACATGACCACAAAAAGCATTCAGCCATTTTAGGCTCTTTCTGCCCCTAACATGGGGAGTGGAAGGTGCCCTATTTTGCCCTGTTGAGAAGGAACCAAGTCTACCATCCCTATGACTTGAAGATAACAAAACCTCACAAAGACACACGACCTTTCTAGAAGCTCTTCAGTCTGACTGCTAAAAATAATCAGCTCAGATTTTTTGTTCTGTCTCCTGTTTGTTTTTGCCTGGAAATGGCCAGTTTTCACTTTCACATCAGAGCTGGAAAAGGATGTCAGCTTCTAAATTTGCACTAAAAATTGAGATATTTTTTCAGATGCTTTTTTATTTGGTGAAAACATAACCTGTAAGCTGTAATTGCATTACTAGTATAAAAGCCAACTAAGTAACTAGAAAAGTGACTGAATATAAAAGCTAAAAGATCAACAACATACCGGTTAATAATCACTTTAAATAGGGTCTTACAGTAGTGTAAAACTCTTCACACCTTTAATGAAAAGCTTAACATCAGAGAGCATTGCCTACCTCTGGCAATCTGCATGTAAGCAGAAAAAAAAAGAAAAAAAAAGTGGTAAATATACCACTGAGTGCTTCAGCTTTACATCTGCCTGTCCACAGGTGCAGTGCCACCCCTCTGTGATGCTCTCTTGCTTTGAAGGAGAATGTGCACTTCTGCCTCCCCATTTATCTTGCAATTAGCTGCAGAATAAAGGTCACAGCAGTTTACACAATATACACCTATAGAAAGTGAAAATCACACTCATGAGCAGGATTCGTAAAAGGCTACTGGTTGACAATATATTATCCATGTTACTGAGTCTCTTGCAGATCACATATTTTTAGTGCCAGTAATGCTTCTTTATCCCTGGCTCAAAGCAATATTCAGCTACACACCACTATTTCAAGGAATCAGGAGTTGGACGATACAAGTTGTTAAAAATAATCTACAGACTGAATAGGAATTTTTGTTCTTTCATTATTTTTTCTTTTCAGTTCTTTAAGTTCTGGTTCTGCCTTCTGCAATTTCCATTAGAATGCTGGTTCTTTTGTATCTTTGCTAACATTCTTGTGTTCAGTAACTTCCCTAGAATGCTTATCCTTGACTGGAGAAGAAGCGTGGTCCATGCTCTCATTTTAAAGAGGAAAATAAGACGATGACTGTTCTTAGATTGTGCTGTAGGCCTGTGGCAGAGCCAGAAACAGAACTCACATTTCCTAAGCCACAGAGCAATTCTTCATATTGGCTCTTAAAATATGCTACAGTAGGGAGATGCTCAAAGGTAAAAGAAAATGATTTTGAAACCCTAATACAGAACGGGGAGAAAAAACAAACACGCAGCAGGAGTTAAACATCTAAAGCAGCAAGAGTTTTCAAAGAAAGCTGACAGCAAATCACACACAAGCAGGCAAAAATACATCAGACAGACTGTCTATGGTTTCATACTGCAACCTCTATACAAAAGTCCTTATCTTATTATTGTGGATCTTTTGAAACCACAGATGGGAAAAAAACTTAGACTGTGAACAGAAAACATCAATTTTTATAGGAGAAATTCAGCAACACACAGCAGAAATGAGTGCTAATCTGAAATCTAGATATGAGGAAATGTTAATTAAGAATGTTTGAAATTAAGCACGATTATCTAAAAATACGATGCAAAAAAATGCAATGAGAAATTTTCAAGATGGTGAAAAGGAAAAAAATGTATTTAAGAGTAAATGGATTAAAGATGAAGAACTCTCAAGTTTTCGTGTCAGAAACTGATTTCTAGTACTCATTTTAGGTAGAGTAAATCTCCCTCAGGAAGGAGTTGCAGTGTTTGAGTATTTTATGTGGAATATTAATTTTAAAATCTTGTTTCAAAGCAACCCAGCAAATATACTTTATTTTTGCTACCCCCTTAGGGTAATGAATGCAACAATAGCTTTTATTTCTTTCTGCACAATGTATCCTGCAGATATACCAATGACATTTTTTCCGTTTCACTGCATAAGGCTATTCAATTAGAGCAAAAAGTCTTTTACATCATTGAAGGGCTGCAACATAATACTGAATGTGAAATAAAAACAAATCTGCCAGAGATTTTCCTTCTTCTGCACAGCCCGTTTGTAGATCATCTCAAGTTGCTAAGGTGCCATGGAGGTACAGTAGCACTTTTTTGTTGTAAGGCCACTAGCTTTTGGCAAGGGAGAGTTGCAGACATAACACTGTTTCCAAGTCACCAAAGAGCTTTCAGCTTGGCTAAGAATCTGAGTGTTATCAAGTGGGCTTGTAGCTCAACAGCAGCCAAACCACACCAGTTAAATGCTTCGCTCTGCATTTCTGGTCTTATTTGCAAGTAAATTTTACATTTTCTCAATAAGTAAAAAATATTACAAGATAAATGATACTAACTTTAGCATGTATTTCAGGCACTCCAATATATTTTTTAAAAGTATGGCTCCATTTTCTTAGTAATCCTGCAGTAAACATACTAATGCATGGGTCTCTAGCTTACTCACCTATTTGTAGATTGGCTGCATAGCTTGCATATTATTATAAGAGCTAATACAGTTACTGTAATTGAAACACTGACTGACAACAACTTTAAACTCTGGAGACACAATGGTTCTACTGAGACTCAGCTGAGAAACACTTTGGAGTATTTACACAGAGACCACGTGCACAACACCAGCATCTCCTGTGGAATGAGTTGGAGAAGAGGAGAAAGCCAGGCAGCACATTATGTACTGTTCCCTGCTGAACTGCAACACTTTCTGTCATTTTACTGCCACTCTGTAACAAAAGTATTTCTCTTTGTGAAAACAAATCACGCAATAGTTTTAAAAAGGAATCCAGTGGATTTTGATATGACACCAAATTTTCCATTTTGAAATCTCAAGATGGATTAGTGAATTAGCTGTATGCTTTAATTCTTTCTAAACTCAGTGAGGCTGAGGGTTCACAAAATTATTATTCAAAATAAGAAAAATTTCCATTCCCTTACAGCATCAAGAGATCCTGTGGACTACCTTCTCTAGCCTTAATCAAATCAGTTTTGGAGAATACGATTAGCTTGGTTAAAAGGAGAGACTTAGTATTCAAATAAATGAATTAAACAGAACCCTAAGTAGTCTCACTATCACAGCAGATGCATTTTTTTCATATCCCCTGTTATTTCCTATTATCTATCAAGACACAATGCCAAATCAAATATTCCTTTGGAAAGTTTTCTAGTGAATTTCATTCTGGTCATTAAATTAAAGGACAAATTTTTGCCCTCATACTTACATAATAAAAGATTATTAACAATTTCGCTCCAGAATTACAGACTAATTTTAAAACCATGATTTAAAATGTTTCCTTAATTATCACTTATTCAATATATCTGTTGAAATAAAAAATCGTTATAACAATTACTTTTGGTATTTCATTTCTCAAATTCCATTATTCAAAAGAGCCATGAGACAGCAGAACCACTTACAGAAGGTCAATTATCTAAAATGGTCCATTACAAAAACATCTCCAACTCCCAGGTTGCTCTGTCTGTTCAGTGACCACTGTAAAGATTGCCTCAGTTCAGGTTCCATAGGAGGCAAGTGTTACTACTGCAAAAATAATGCTACAATTCTTTTCCCTCTCACTCTGTACTTGTTGTCTTCAGAGAGGATGAGTACTAGAAGGATAAAAGCACCAAGCTAACTTCCTTGGTTTAGATCTAAGACATGAGAAATTAGCAGTGTAACATTAAGGAAAGCAATTCATTTGACTCAACCTTTCCTTTTTTTTAGAATATTATTGACTACTGATTCTGCTATTTATTTTTTAGGAACCCAGAAGATAGTTTCAAAAAAGATATTTAAGTACTGGCATGAATAAGGAATAATTAAAACCTAGGCGATAAACCATACAATCAATTATGTAGTCTATTATAAACCAAAATGCAGATTTACACGTGTAACTGTGATCCTCAGTGATAATAACCAGGCAACCTCCAAGACTCTCAGTCAAAAGAAATCTTTTTTTGTGTTGGTTTTTTTTTTTTTTTTTTTCTTCTCAAGTTATTTATTCCTGTTATTCATGAGAAAGAGAAATAATTATTCTGATACATGAACAGTCCACTCAATCATACATACATTTGAATCCTGGGGCAGAAGCAAAACTTCTCTTTTCCAGGGCTTGAATATTATAATGGAGGGGTAAATAGTCTCTCCTCCTAAAGAGGACTTGATGTGTGAAAGCAATAATTTATATTCTGATGTGAAGAAATTCAGAAACAGCTGCTGAGCAGCAGCTGCCCCCATCCCAGCCAATTCACCTTAGTTTTATAGTTTGTTTGGTTTTTTTGCCATATGAGATGGAATACTCAGTGAGTTTAGGTCAACTGCTCTGGTTCTGTCCCTTTCCAGCTCCTTGTGCTCCATGCTGGAAGGACAGCATGAAAAGCTGAAAACCTGAAACTTGGCTCCGTACAGCACTGCTCAGCAACAACTAAAATATCAGTGTGTTATCAGCATTGCCTTTCTTCTGAAGCCAAAATATAGTGTCATATGTGACAGTGGAAAAAAAAAAAAAAAAAAAGAAACAAACAACTGAAACTAGGACTTTCTATAAAATATTTAGAAGTAGGGGACAAGAAATAAGCATAAGGAACATTTCTGGAATATGAAGCAGAGTACTCTTACTCTAGTTAAACTAACAGTTCTTGTACCTCTGGATATCTTTTCTTCCTCCATGCCCAATGGAATTAAGCAAGGTGGGAAATAATCAGTGAGCCATCTAGTTAAAGGTCCTGAATCATTGTTAAAAAGCGTGGATGGTATTTGGAGAGAGTACCATAACGTCCCCCACTGCAATTTAAACTCATTTTCCATTAAAAAAAAAAAAAATGGAAACCTTAATTTTGTGATTAAGAAGCTGCTTCTCGTCATATTTTTGAGCACCAGCTGAAGCCAAGCACTCTAACAGCTCTAAGAATCAGGAAAGAGGAACCTGCATTTACAACCTGCAACCAGATGGAAGAAATGGGCTGCGAAGCAAGGCTGGACTGCACGACTACATAGGATGCTAACTGCAGTATTTTATATCAGTTCCCAAACTGACTATGCAATTTGCACGTGACCCTTTAAAGCGTGCCTGCCAAGGGATACAGTTTTACATGAACACAGCAATCAGAGAAGCAGGGAACACCAGTTTTACTCAAGTGAAAGGTTAGGGGAGGAAAGGGAGCCAGAGAGTCACTGGACCTGAGAAAAGATAAAAGACAAGTTAAATTGTCACTCACTAAGCTGATGACCAATTCATGGTTGACTCATGCTCTTCTCAGGTTTATTGCTGTTGTTAAATCTACTAGCAATTTTCTTTTTTCTTCACACATTCTTTGGCAACTTCCCTTCAGGTGCAGCCACTCAGTACCATATTTAACATGTCACAAACCTCTTAAATTCTTTCTAAGCCACACAGCAGGAATCTAGCTGCATCACAGGGCAAGACAGTAGAATTTCTGCCTCTTTCTAGAAAATTCTCTGACCACACACTGCTACAGTGTTCCTCAATAAATGCATTTACTGTTCCTTAATAGGAAGGATCCTCCTTCTGAGTGACATATTCATACACAACTGATTTCACATTTTGATTACTTTTCCCTCTTCACTTCTTCGCAGCACAGTAGCTTATGCTGTCTTAATGAGACTTTCAGCAGCCTAAAACAAGCCTCAGATTGAATATGCTCTGAAAGGACTCTCTCAACCTCCATGTAGAAATTTGCTGTTTAAAAAACAAAAAAACAAGACAAAAAAAAACAACAGTAATTTTAAAAAGACTAAGAGAAGTGCACAACTGAAAGGGCAATTCCCAATAATAGTGACTGCATATAAATATTTTTCTGAAAAATAAATCAGAGGATTAAGACAAGAAAAAGGTATTTGGTGTACAACTAGACCTTTTCCCCATTGTGTCTCAGAAGATAGCAGACAAATCCACGCCTTCGAGCCACTGCTGATGAAATGCTCTGAAACACTTTTGGATATGAAATCCCAAGAGAAGATAGCAGTTCCTGTTCAGTGACTGGAGACATCACGCTAGAAGCAAGCAAACAGTCTGCAATTCGCAGCAGAAATTAAGCCACCTGGTAAAATTCCACACAACCACATTTTTTTCTGAAAATTAAAGCTGTTTCAGATTTATTTATTTTTTTTCAGCATTCTGTGCCTTCTCATTGTAAAGGAATAACGCTGATTTCTGAGAAAAATGGACAACATTATTTGAAGCAGCTGTAACCATCTATTCAACACAGACAAATTAAATTAAAGAGGAGCTGAAACAGGCAGAGGTATATGGCTTTCTAACTATTCTGTGTGCAGTTCTTTCAGAATGCTCAAATACCAACATGCTTCATAATCGACTGCCTACACGGTCTCTAAAACTCCTGCAGTGTTCAGGGAATATTTGTGCAAGAGAAACTGGAAGCAAGAACAAAAGCTTGGCAAAGTCCAGTGCAGGTCTTCTAAGCAATGGAAAGCAAAGAGCTTCCTGTGAGCATCCACAGCAGCCGCAGGGCTTCCTATGACAAGGACCAAGTAACAGCACAGACTGCCAGGATCCACTTCATGCTCAGATACTGGAGAAATTCTAGTGGAAGAGTTCACCTTAATGTGGCTTTGTTTCACTTATTAGATGAAGATGTGCTGAGTATTCTATTCTCATCCTCTGACCACATAGCTGCTGCACTTTTCATTTACATTAGTGCTGCATCTTCAGTGAATGCCTAACATCACATACCTGACTGACCCTTAGGAAGTACAGTAAAAGCATTTATAAATATAATTCCACATAAAATGAGGATTCAACTCCAAGTTGGAAAATTATAGGGAAAGTAAAAGAAAAGAATATTACTGAAGTACATCTAGAAAATATTTCTCTCTAGTGATGGATTTTCCCGGGCTACCATAAATACAGACTTGACTGCAGTTCATCTAAAGCAGTATTTTTTTTTAATTGAAGTGAAAGAACATAATAGCAATAACAATGAAATAATTTGCAGTGGCATTTGCTTTCCACTATAAACACCAGAATTCTAGGCACTTGCATGAGGTTGGCCATGATAATAAAATTTCCTTGTAACAGGGCTAAATAGGGGAAGCCAAATGAAAGTTTATTGTAACAAGATAATTCTTTTGTAATGCTTCAGGGAAGAGCACTTCCTTAATGCATGGCACCCTGCAGTTGACAGCTTCCAGGAAACTGGGTCATCAAACTTCAGACAACCAGTCTGCTGTAGGGATGCAATTCCACTCGCAGTAGTTTCCCTGACTTCTAGTGTCCACCTCTGTTCAGCTTTCCTTTCCTTGCCAACCAGAGGTGAGGGGAAGACCTCACTGATTACATCTAAGCATTTCTGGCAGTAACTTCCCCTTTTAAGTACACTGAATTCACTCACAAGCTTTTTGCATATGGATGATGGTCCTTTACAGATATTATCAAGAAATCCACATCAACCAGATACCTAGCACCACTAATCTAGGAAATAGTTAGAAAAAACACTTTAACAAAGAGGCTGCACTCACAGTGACCCAGAGCAAAAATTAAATTCAGGCCTATCCTTTCAATTCAGAGTCCTCTTACCTCTGCATTGCATTAACCAGAAACAATGGCAAAAGAGGTTCAAAAACCAAATTATTCTTAAGAATACCAAATAAATTGTATCACAGATCAGATAAACTATGACACTTAGAATTCGACTGAATTCCACATATCCCTAGATTACAACAACTCTGTCATATGATAACAGTTGCTTTCCTTATTTCCCAACATTCTTATCAAAAACGATTTGACACAATTTAGTATCATTATTCCTAAATTAAAAATAGAAGTGTAGAATGAGCTAAGCCTTTTTGAATTATTGATCTTAATTGAAGCATTTTGATAGTAAGTTCAGTGTAGTGATCCATTCAGACTTTTTGCTTGGATTACATCATTTTCCAGAAGATGTTGAGATATTTAAAATCCACTATTATCACATGCAACAACCACTGGCAAGCTAAAATACTAAGATAATTAGAATGGCAGAAGGGGATTCTGGTTCCAAAGGCAAGTTCTAGAATACAGCAGTATCTGTCTGCTGACTCAAACTCACATCTCTTTCTTCCATGCCTATTTCATAGCTATATTTCTCCAAAGGCCCATTATGTAAGTAACAATGATTCTGACTGCATGGATTTGTAAGAATAAAAATCAGTGTGTGGCAGTCTGGAAGAAGTTAACCTGGATCTCAAGTATTTACAGCGTGATGATAAACTTTTGTCCAGAGCCAGGACTGCATTTCAAACACCAACATCCAGCATTTTTTTTTGAGAAGGATTTTGATCAGTTTGTTACTCGACAGAATCTGTTCCTTCCACGTTCCTCAGGACTCAATCACGGGTGTGTAGCAGGCTAAGATTTAGAAGGTATAAAATGGTAAATTTAGAATAAAACTGATAAAAAGAGATAAAAAAGAAAATAAGCTATTTCATCTCCAGCTGTGCAACATAACACACTGATTTGAGATATACGGGTTCTTAGTAAGTAAACCCATTTAATTGAAAAAAAATGCCGAGAGAATCCTGGACCTGAAGTCTGAAATGGAATAAACAAGAGAGAAAGAACCAACGAGGTAGAACTAAAACGGGGATATTTTATTACTGAAATAAAAGATTTTTGAATGAAACACTACATACATAAGACCATACATGGTTCTGGAGCTTAACTCCAAAAGGAACATATGATGCAAAATGTTGTTTTAGCATTAAGGCAGAAAGTTCTCAGCCAATCTGAGAACTGGTTATAGCTTACAATCCATATCTTTTTCCCTGGCACTCAGATTCTGGGACATCTGAATGGATGCCAACAGCTACCACCTAATATCCATTTACTCTTTTTAAAACTATGCAATCCTGCAGGTCACTCAGTGTCTGAGGAGGTCCGATTTGTCAGAACAAGCAGTAAAGAACTGAATTCCCGTGTCAAATCTAAATTGGAGTCCACTCTACCAAGAAATGCGAGGCTCTTTCAAAGTTTAGCTTTTTAGCAGTAGTACTTGATATCAGTTTTTGCAAAAATCTTTTGCTAGCCAGAGTTACAGCATGACTCCTGATGCATTTGATCCTTACTCATGATAGAAAATTTCTCTAGGGCTTTCTGATGCAGCAGGAAAGACGCACATTTCTTGAACTCTGTCATGATCTAGGGAGTTGAGTTAAATATAAAAGCAGCAAAGGGGAAAAAAACAAACAAACAATATTTAAATACAAGCCATTCAGATGGCCTAGATGCTGCAATCAGTCAGAACATGAGATCACTGATGAAACGTGAAGGTAGGTGTCACATTTAAAGAGTTTTGCCTCTTCATTACTATGGATTATTGTTACTGTTACTTTTGTTACTATTGTTACTGTTTAACAACTGAAAACTTCAGGTTTTAGGAGGAATACAGCCTTGTTCCATTGTACAATATATTATTTGTAACAACAGAGTTTGAAAACTCTGCCCTATTTGCCATTGTAATTTGTAATTGTAATTTGCCATTTGTAAGTAGTTAATATTAAGAACTATTTAATAATTATTTTTTCGTAGCCAATAGAAAGCATTACATATAAAGCAAATGGCAGTACTGTAAATTAATGTTTGTGTCACAAGTCAACAAACAGAATGAATTCTTCAAATTTAGTCCTTTAAAATCTATTTCAACAATGTTCATCTTATTACTCATAGGCTGAAAAACAAATTCTTCCTAGAGAAATATGAGAATATGTCTTTACACATTTTCAGTACATCTGCAATTCTCTTTCTACCTGCTTTTTACAGATCTTTTACATCTTTTTACAGATGCTGTCCTGCTAACTGTCAAACTACCAACAATCCCTGAAGATCAAAATAATCTATTTTTTATTTAGATTCAGAGATGAGTCAATTGAGACTTAAAAACAACATTAAACAGAGTCAAAATTAGCCTGTAAAGCCAAGTCTACCATAGCGTGTTAGAGAAAATTAAACACGTGAAAAGGCATAAAATAATTTTGATGAATGCTAAGATACGTGATGAGTCTTTCCTCATAATATCATCTAGTTATAGTGGGAAATTTATCTTCCACTTTCTAGAGCAAACTTACAGTTATCCTTCTGCAGAAAGCTCATAAAGGTCTATCAGAACTCAGTCTCTAAGGCTACAATCCATTAAGAGTAATTTGTCACTTAACAATGAATTGAGATAAGGTATCATTAAGAAGAGAACATCCAATTAAAAAGAAACACCAACATCTCAAAAAATATGACAAGTACGAGATCAAAGTTTGCAGATGACATCCTCACACACAAATCCTTTCAAATTATAACTCAGTGTTCATTCACAGATCAAGAAAACAACATAGTTCTAAGGATCTTTAGAATCAATCTGAAGAAGCTGAGAATTCCCTGAAAGTTCACACAGAACCACAGCATATTTTGGGTTGGAATGGACCCCTAAGATCACCTTGTTCCAACCCTCCCCTGCTAATAGGCAGGGACACCTCCCTCTAGACCAGGTTGTCAAAGCCCCATCCAGCCTGGCCTTGAATGCTTCAAGGGAGGGGGCATTCACAAAAGAAGAAAAAAGAACAGTGATGAAATAGGCACATTTACATGCTTCATCTTTCACAAGAAGAAGCTGCTTCAGTCAAGTGGTGCTGCTTTTGCTCAAACAAGTTTTATTTAGTACACAGAAGCGGTGTGCAGTACTGTCAGAAGATACAACGTACATAGCTGGGTAATATCCCTGGGATATTAACATTAGCAGATTTTTAAAAATGCTTGAAGACTGTGCTTCTTCTGCTGAAAATACACTGCTACTCCAGTGTGCTTAACTGGTTTAAATTTGGACGGGTGTTAAGCAGGTTCTCTGTAGCACAGAGAAGGATTGGACAGCATGTTTCTGTGCTTCTGTCTCTGTCTCTCACTACACTTCTTCATAACTTAGCATAGTTGCCTTCACATATTTGCCATGGTGTAGTTAAAATAATTTCCTTATAAATTTGTTCTCTGAATCAACTGGGTTCCTGCAGCAAGAGTTGAATTCAGCAGCAACCTACATAAGAAAGGCTTTCTTGTCTATGAAATTATCTTTCCCTCAAAGATAATTGTGCTTTGTGATATTAAGCACTCAGGCATATTCAAGTTATTCTCAGAAATAATAATAAAATGGTTAATAAAGACCCATCTGAGGTTTTGATGGAAGCGTGAATTTAATTTCATAAAAATAATTAAACTGCTCAGCTTCCTATTATTCCTGAGGTCTTCTGTGCTCAACTCACCTATCCTGGGAGTCACCTCTTTTTATTTTCATTGCGATTTAATAAGGGCTATCACTCCATGTTGTAGGAAACAATGAAGTGCAGTTGAGGACTCAAAGCCAGCCTGGGTGGGAGGGGGTGGAAAATGATTGCAGAAACACCTGGACTCACTGCAGGAAAGTCTATCTCAAGGACATTGAGAAACAGCAACAGAAAACTAAGCAATCTTTAATATTCACCAGGAAAATAATGCATCTGATCTTGCACAGTAAACTGATACTTTAACACCATACTAATATTTACTCATACTCTGCTTTACAAACTAATAAATTATCAGTGTCCAGATATCTTTTGATCTCTAATAATAGCTCACTCTAGAGAAATAGCCAGAAAAACAGCAGTGTATGTATTTTGACATCAAGGTGATGTGCAAACTGCACCAAAAACTTACAAATGTACAGAGCAGTCCAGCAGAGGTGGACAAAAGAATGAGGCAGAGGAAGTTGCAAACATTTCTACTTTTGTTTTCTTAAAGCACAGACCTATCTTATATCCAAGAGAAGTGTAGGTATCAATGTTTTTGGTGGTATTTTGCTCTCATCATATTCAGGGCTTAATTTTCCCTTTTAACAATTAATTATAATATAGTCAAATAATCTGAATTCAATACATCAAAGTGCTGCTTTCTTGCTGACTTAGCCTGGAATGTATTTGTATAAGTTCATAATGCCATCCTGACTAAAGCAGCCAACAACTCTATTAATCCACTATTAATTATGAGATCTTGAGAGATATATTCTGACCAGATCTCTTCAGATCATCACAAACGGTTTCAAGTTGTAAGTTAGAAATAAAATGTTTGAAAATATTTGGAAGGAAAGAAGGAACATAATTTTAAATTCTTTGTAGAGCTAAACAAAAGAGAAACATGCACAGAAGGCATTGTACTTAAGCAACTGTCAACTGAAAGATTTTCAAGATGAATTACTTTTTAAAAGCTCAATATAATATTTTAAAGAAAAATCTGATAGGCAGTTACAAATACATGCAGAAATTAATGCTATGAGATAAGTTTCTGATATTTTGGTATGCGATTATCATCCTTCAGTTTTCTTTCAGTAAATAGAAAGGTTTTTTGTTTTTTTTAGACATCTTACCTTCAGGATCTTACAGCAGATTTGTATTACAATGGCCAAGTGATATGTGAAAACCAAGCATTAACTTTTACAATATAATTTTTACAAATGTTACAAGGAAAGCATTAAATAGAAATTTGAGATTAAAAGAGGAAGAAAAGAAGAAGTGATCAAAGCATAAAGATTTTAATGGGTAAATAACTTTCTGCTGAACTGACTGATGAAGCAAGCAGAATTTCAGAATACTTAAAATCTGCTAGTCATATAAAAGTAAGAATGAGAAACAAATAACAATGGAAGCATTTCAAGTTTGCTAGAAGCAAATTTGAAGAGTATAGTTTAAACTTACAGCTAAGTTAACTTAATTCAATGAAACTAACAGAGAATTAATCTTTTTTCAGGGATGAATACCTGCTGGTTTAGCTGTGTGAACCAACTCATTACAAGGTCAGGTAAGACACATTTTAAGTACGGAAGAAATTGCAAGTGCACACAGTCCATACATCTCCTCTGGCACTCCTATCTATCTTAGGAGCAAAGATTGACTTTTTCAAAATATTAAGCAGTGCCCTTGGAGCACCAACAGTATCGATACAGACAAGCAACCTGAGAAAATCCAACTTAATTCTATTTGCAAGTTATGTATTTCTTTTGCTCACTCTATCACATGCAAAATAATGAGTTCATGTCATAAAGCTGACCAAAACGACAGCAGCTTGCAAGTATGTCTCTGAAGTGTTCTATCACCCCTGAAGAGAAATAGCTCACCTTTTAT
Organism: Lagopus muta; assembly: GCF_023343835.1. Classification (NCBI taxonomy): domain Eukaryota; kingdom Metazoa; phylum Chordata; class Aves; order Galliformes; family Phasianidae; genus Lagopus; species Lagopus muta. The sequence continues at coordinate 75,009,354 of NC_064434.1, forward strand.
GCAGTCATAAGCTTCTTTAGTAGTTGGTGAAACACTGAAACTGTGAGAGATCACAGAAAAATCAACAGCAAACATTTTCGACTGTAGCCTGACATTACCTGCACAATCTGACTACAAAGACTTGGCTGTACCTGTTTATTCTGAAATTAATAAATTACTATATTGATTTGCTTGAAAACATTTGGGAATCTCATTCATCTACTTTGAAGTTTAATCATCAAAACGTGCACCAACATTTTGTGAAGTTCATACTTTTGGATTTGGAGGATAAATAAAGTAGTACTGATTATAGGAAACACTTAAATGTGATGCTACAAAATTATTTTGAATTACTTGATTACATGTTTACAAAATAATACTGGTAAATCTGAATTTAATTTTATTGTACAAATCATGGAATGTATAGTTTATCAAGTTAAATACAGATTTACCTACATTACTTCAAAGACTAGGACCACTCAATACAACTCTAAAGTGAAGAATATTCCATTGGGTCTCCGGTCTCAGGACCACAGCAAATCTAATCTGAAACAAAACCCCAAAAGCCAGTGTGAACATCAAGACCTCAGCATCAACTATTTCCCTCTACTGATCAACTAATTCATAACAGCACTTCCTTTTGAACACATAGTTGGAAACTCAGATTTCAAGTTTCCAAGTTTGGTCAGAGGAGATACTGTACTCTTGCAGCAGTCAGGTAAAAAGGAATTTTTTTCCTCACTTCTCAGTCAATTTACTTTTAAAAGGATGATTATTCACTAAAAATCATAGGAAACAGTCTTTTATATTGGAAAAAGAAAAAACAAAACATTAAAGTAGAGAGTAGGCATTCATTCTCCCTAAGAGAAAGCTTTTTATGAAAACAGTTACACAAATTCACACAGCATGAGGATAGGTCCAGCTGAACAGGTTGCAGTAGAGAAATTGTGTGGCTGCTCCTTTGCCATGCTTACATGTACCATTCAAGGGTGCTAATAAGAGAGGGGAAAACAGATTTCAGCTCCTTCAGCCCCCATCTGACAGAACACATCCCGGGAGATCATTGGGGATACAGGCTCAAGTTACCATTTTAGGAAGACATAAATCAGATCTGCTGTTTCAGAAGGCATAAAAAAATGCTTATTCTACTGCATAGCACCTAAAATCATCACTGACAATTATATGCTATTTTTAAAGTATTGTCATTTCCATTTCCTAAACACCATTTAAAAACCTTTAGATTATAAACTTCAGCAGCTTCACAAAACCTAAGTGAAAAAAAGCAAATAAGTGGTGACCTGCACTGAGGAGATGAGAAAAATCTATCTTAGAGTGTATAGTTTTCTTTGGTGTTTAGAATACCTTTCTTCTGTGACTGCAAATTCATCTGGATTTTTAAGCAGGAGGTCTTTCTTTCTCCTCAATCTCATTGAATTGATTTTACATTCACTATCTTTATAAATGAGGTACTCGAGCATTTTGCTTAAACCAGTGAAGCTCCAGCTACCATGTCAATTCTACTTCTGCTAAAGTCCTTTTGAAAATAAAATGGAATCAAAGAGAATACATTCCGTATCACATCTTTCCATTTCCAGATATACCAGAGGAATGAAAAAGTAAGTTACAATGCATAACTCGGTATGTAACTATAGCAGTCATTATCCACCTTGCAACAGTTCACACTCAAATTTCGATAAAGCATTAGAAGGAAACAAGGTCAGTTTAAGATATAGGTCCTTAAGCAATTATTCCGATTGTGATTGGCAAACCTGGATACCCGTTCTGTTGCAGAACAAATTAGGTGCTCAGATACTCAAGCATTTCTCTCACACCCATACCTCTAAGGTCAAGGTGAATTTTCCATCCCAATACTTCACATCCTCTGTGGTCACACAGAGAAAAGCACAAGATGACACTCGGTGTGTACCCACTACATCTGGTCTCTCAAGCAGAGGATGCTTACTTATAATAGCCGAGATATTGGTTTGTACAGGTGAAAGAGAAGACTTACTCTTTTTCTTTGAGCCATTAAACTAGTTTTTCCACAGCTGAGACACAGGCTTGCAGGCTAGAAGAGAGGTTTTCTTTATCTTCTCCTTCCATCTTAGTAGGAGTTTCTTTCCTTATAACAGCTTGAAGCAAGAAAAAAAAAGAAGAAAAAAAAAAAAAGAGAGTGAAAAAGAACAAAATATTCAGGAAGGAATATATTTTTCAAAACCACCTTCCTCACATTACATAGTTCAGTAGAAAAATCGAGGAACTTCCTCTCTCCTTCTTTTATAGTTGTGAAATGTTCAGACACTTCCTCGTCAAACAACACTTGCTGTAACAATACACTCAGGTCTCTTTCTTAGAGAATGACAGATTTAAACCTACACAAACTGCTTAGTGGTATGAGAACTGGTGAGCGAGGACCAGTGTGTGTCAAAGCGTTCAGTTCAACTCACTGGGTGTGATTTAGACATGGTCCAAGCAGCCATGAACATAAAAAGGCCAAATAGCAACTTGCACTTTTATGTTACTGCATCACTCAAAATGGAGGGAAGAAATGAATGCAGATAGAAGCGAAGGGCATCTACACCCCTTTGAATAGTTAAAGAAGTATTATATGTTGTACAAGGAACAACAGACAGGTTTTTAATGCAATTACATATTTCCCTATATCTGAAATTTATCTCTGGCATATAGCAGACTTTTGAGTATCGTTTATTGTCTGCATCAGCTCAGGCATATAGAGCTACATCTGACAACAGCAGAATACTGATCTCTTAGCACTCATTAGAGGAGGAGACAGCTTCTTTAAGAACTATATTTTCACCTTGGAAAAAAAATCCAACGACCCTAAATTCGGCAGCCATAGTTCCACAGGACACCATATGTCTACCTCAGAAACCTGCAGCACAATCACTTGCACTTGGTCTCTTAAACAATTCCACCTACGCTGCACTGCTCTGGCACAGCTGTTCGGCTGCTGTCTCAAGCTGAGAAATGTTCTCCAAACATGCTAGTGCTGCACTGGCACACTGCACAAACCAGGCTCCTCCTTCCTATGTAGAGACACAGCAGCTTATTTCACAAAAATTATATCATTTGCCACCTGTAATTCCTGTTATTCTGCGTTGAATAAAGACTGCACGTGGATTTACCAGCAACGAGAGGCTCGTCTTGCTTTCCCAAGTCCTGACCAGAGCTGCGCATGCTCCTGGATCACAAGAGCTGTTTCAGCACCACAGCTGCACAGTGCCTCTTCTCTCCTCCTTAGGATGTGGCTGATCCGCCCTTTTAGCCACGTATTTTGTGCTTCAGACAGACTGCGGCTCTGCTGCTGAAATATGAAATAAGCACTATTTGTCCTTCAGTTTCATAGCGGCTGTGATACACCTCGCACTCTCTTTAACACGTTCCACGCGTGCACACTCTGAGATCACACCTCCTGCAGCACCGCTCCCAACGAACAACCCGCATGACTCCGAAGGTTTATCTCGGGGCCGGGAGTAACGGCGCCAAATTTAAACGCGGTGTAACCGCCACCAACGGACGGTCACGAGGCGCTAACTGCGGCGCATGCGCGTTACGCACAGCTGCCAGCCGCCGCGGGCAGAGCCTGGCCAGGAGCCTGCAGTACTCACAGGGCGGCTGCAGGGGGCGCAGCGAGCCTCAGCCAGCCCCTAACCGGAGTGGCATGTGTGCGCCTGCTGGATGTGCATGGGTGTACGGGGCTCGATGGGATTCATCCCTGGGTACTTAAAGAGCTGGCCGCGCCATTACAAGACCTCTATCATTACTAACAAGGATATTCTAACTCTGCCTTCAAGTAACCTATTCCAATATGTCTCTCTTTTTTTTTTTTTTTTTTTTTTTTTTTTTCTACCTCTGGTTATGATACTTTCGCATCAAACAAATTTCTGAGGCTTGTGATAGTTGATAAGAACACTTGAAATTCACTTTGCATTGAGGCTGCTCCCAAATTATCATAGGCGACAGAGGCAGGAGAACCCGTCATCTCTACCTGTATTAAACACACAGCCACTGAACTAAATACATGTTTGCCTTGGGAAATAAATATTTAGGCTACAGATGAGTAAAGTACTCAGAACATATACCTGAGACACATCTTGGTATCACCAACTCACATAATTAAAAATCTGTTTGAGAACATTGAAGAGTTTTGCCTACAGAGATTCGCTCCAGGAAAAAAAAAAAGGAAAATCCATCATGTAGTGAGCCAGGGAAGAAGGGTCCAGCTAGGCTAAAAAAGAAAAAATAAAAATAAAACCACATGCTTGTGAGAAATGATTCTTGAAATGATTATTTCATTCACTATTTCTGCTTTCCAGAGTTTTTTAATGCCGAGGAATCAATGTCCTGATTGATTTTTCTATCATCTTTCATTTTCATCTGTAGGCAAATGGCATTAATATTGAAATGCTCTGCTTTGATCTACTAGTAGGCTCCAGTGCTGTATGAGAAGCTTCTTTATTTCTTCCACCCTGTGAGCACTAGACACAAGATGTAGCAAAACGGGATTATCTCCATAACTACTCCCTCCCTCCCAAATAGTTTTGTACTGCTTTTGTCCCCAGTGTAACTTAAACAACCTCACAGCAGTCTAGGAATTACGCTGAACAGCGCCCTGAAAGCTATCTCAGCAGTGAGATACCTTTACTACTGTGCATAAGAAAAAAGTAGAAAGTTCAAACACATCCCAAGGGAGCCTGGGGATTTCCTGCACTGAAGAAATGAGTTACTTATTGAACATCTGTTTTTAAATAATCTATCAGAGAAAAAATTGCACAAATTTGGAGGCTTAATGACTAAATTGAAGTTACTTATTGCTGAGCAGATTGCCTATATCTTAGCCGTTGAGCATTATGCTGTAGTACTCCTTAAACTACTCTTTATTAGTATCTTATTAGCCTCTTCAAAAATTAGGTAAGAGAACAGTTGTTTTTTTCGTTCTTCCAAACCATACTGACATGAATCAGAGGCAAAGGAGAGAAAAGCAAAGTACCACAAACACTAGTTCAGCCTTACACCAAGGATTTCATCTCAAGCAATACATGTTAGAGCAGCTTGCTGAGCAAGATTGGTTATGTGGTTGATTTCTCTGAATACTGTGAGGTTGCAGACAGGTGCAGACACTGTTGACATTGTGCCCAAAGTAATATGATATATTATTTTTGTGGAGCTTCTCGTGGTAAAATGAAGCAGCATCCTAACATCATGAAAACATTAACATGCATATCAATTTTGTATGTTCCCTCTACAATAAAAAAAAGAAAAAAATTAAGAAATATGAGAATAAATAAGAGGACAGTCTTTGAATTCATTGATTCAAAATTTTCTTCAGTTATCTACATTCTTCAGAAGCAAGATATCACTGCAAAATTAAACTTTGGACAGTACATTTATAGTAAATTTTTAGACTTCACTGTTAATGTGCACCAAAAAAAGGAAATATGCACAAATTAATAAATCTCCTAAGTTCTTTTAGCAGCAGAAAACAGCCTTATTCTGCACCACATAGTAACACTTATTTACAAATACTCTTACAAATAGAGAGCTCTTAGGAACCAGAGGTACTTCAAATGCTTTATTTTTCATGAATCTTTATATACATATTGGTATTACCAAACTTATCTATTGATGTCAGTATTTGAAAATAAATCTTTTTTTTTTTTTTTTTTTCTGAAACAAGGATCTGAGTCTGGCTTTAGTCTACTCCTTCTTGATGTGAGATTTACAGAACATGTTGGTTTTGCTCCCCAAGGTAACATTTAAGTTTATGAACTAATGACAATATCTTCACTAAATGGTTAAAGAATGAAAGTTCTGACAAGTTACAGAAAATCTGGTAATTGAGTAAAGGCAAAATGACTGATTAGAAAGCAACTTTGTGAGTGAAAAAGGGAGTAAAGCAGCTTTTTTCAACATCTTGGCAGCATAAAACTTCCCTCTTATTAGTTGACTTAGGCAAGTATCAAATTCCGAGTTACTATACCTGCTGTATTTTTGCCTTGTGAATAGGTATATACATTAGCAGAGAAGTGGTTCTTCCAGTATGCTGTTAATGTAAGGTACTACAGATTAAACATGAGCAATAGCAATGATTATCTATGAACAGGGAAAAGCGTGAGTGCTGGACAGAAGGCATTCCTAATCCTCATATACTTAGCACAAGGTGATATGGGACATTAAGCCTCCAGAGAAAAAGATGACAGAAAATAGAAGGCAGAAATAGGTGAAGCAGCAAAGGAAAAATAAGAAACAGAGTAGAAAAGCAGATAAAAGCAGTGAGATTACTTTATACATCAAAATAATGGATCGTGACAGCTATATATATATTTGCATTTTGTGGAGTGTGCATTCTTCTAGTATTTGATACTCTGATAGAATCCATTTAATAATCTGGCATCGTGCCCCATTTGCAGAACCAGAGCACCTCATATCTGAAGTCTGCTGAAAGCTACATGTACTCTCTCACAAGTACAGATGCCTTATTAGATTAAATGCTCCTTTCAATTTCCTCCCTTTTCCCTTATGCATTTTTATTGTCACTAAAAAGTCTGGATATGCAACCAAAAAGGGAGCCACACCTTTCTTTAACAGATGTTCCAATCATCCAGGCCCATGGACTGTGCCTCATTCAAATTACAAAAGCATAATAAAAATGGATAAAAGCATAAAAGAACAGTAGAGATAATGAAACAGGAAAAGTCCTTTATGGCACCCCACATGTGCTGCACTTTTTGACTGTGGCAAGCTGAAAGGGTCAAATAAATAAAAGTCTCTGCCCATTCAATTTTTGACCTAGCTCTACCAAACATCAATATTTATTTTTTAGCTGATCAAGGAGAAAAAAATAAACAAGGAAACACTAACATAAGAGTAGTCCAACTTAAATGATTCAGTACCAGTATTTTTAAAGAAGTTGGAAATAATCACTGCAGTGTTTTCTATATTCAGGTCCTCTTTTTATAACACGATCATGCACTTATGCTAGAAAGTAACCACTGACAGGCAATCAAGGTCAAGCCTTCTTCAAACTTTAGCCAGTTTAATTTACTAATCTGTTTCAACTGTTATCCAGTGCAATATTTTATCTGTAGTGCTTATCTTTATCTGTTTGCCCAAGTTTTTCTTTCCCATTGCTTTATATTTTTAGGTATATAGAGAACGGCTCTTCAATGGATGCTTCTTTGGTTTTTAGGTCAGTCCTGATTTACACGTTGCTTGCACCAGCAAAAATAATGATTTTTTTTTTTTAATTGCTTTTCTATAATCAGTGAACCTTAACTTACTGTAATTTATTCCCAATATGAACACATTATTTTCTTTTCTCACTTCGCTAACCAGAAATTTTTAAAACACTTAAGTCAAAGTCTGTAGTTTCAGATCAATAAAGTTAAAACTTAGCAAACATTTTGTTTCTAAATTCTCATTTAGTTGTTTGATTTTGTACTTTGTGCACAATTTGCACCTGTAAGACCAAAATATTTTAATACTCAAAAGTAGATTTTTATTACTCTCTCCAGGTCCTGGGGTCATTCTCTGTATGGAGATCTTGATATATGAGATAGTAACTCTACACAACGAGCTCTAAGTTTGCTTTCACGTATTAAGAAACATTTCTGTTTCTTAATAAAAAATGTAACTGGAAGACAGCTGCATCCTCCTCAGAAGACAGCTTACTTTGCTGTCATGCAATGTCAGCAGAGGTCAGAACAAAACAGCCGCCCTCCTGCTGCATTCAGATTACAGCTGTACCTAGCCTGCTCCTTGCATTGACCCCCATGAGTTTTAACTGGAGAAGCTGCTCTCTGTATGTTGCATATTTACTACATGCCAAAGAAATACAAAAGTATTTTGTGGAGTCATTTGTCTCCATAGCCCTCACCTTCTCCTTTCCTCCCACAAGAATTCCAAATGAATAAAGAGTATGCATAAGACAGTGATTAGAAAGTGAAGGATGAACACAAAAGGCAGCAGCTGCAGCTGTCGGGATCCCCTCAGCATGGCAAGAACACATTGAATGGAGAAAGTTGGGGTGGGACAGAGGTTTGGAGGCCATTGGCTGTTACACATTGGCTGTTGACTGCAAAGGATGAGGAGGGAGGTGGGGTGGAGCACTGGAGCATGCACTGAAGTCATGACTTTGTCAGCCACTACACTCCTTCTCTGAGATGAAGGAAGCTGCAACACCCCAGCACTGTTGAACCCCTCTATCTTTACCTTGAAGTGGTGTGCTTAGATGTCTTAAGCATCTGCCATTATAGACTGACTTCTCTACCACGTAGGTCCAATAGTCTCCAGTTCATTCTGAGTATGCATAAGCAGGATTAATAATAATCAGGTTCCCATGGTTAAGGGCCCCAAAGAAAGGCTGAACAAAAGTCAGTAGCAGGACAGTGCAAAAAATATATAAATTAATATGCATACATCTTGCTATACCACTCTGCCTTGAAACTTCCTTGTGCTTTCTAATCTGTTAGTTAAATAAGTGCCTAAGTCTTAAGGAGCAGCATGCTGTGCCATACAGATCACTTTGAAATTGGGATAATTTTTTCCAGTCTCAGGTCCATGCAACCAAGGGAAGCTAACCTCACCTGCAAGATCCACAAAACAAGCATTATGGTTTATGCCCTTTCTTCCATGAATGTGAATCTATATTTTCACTTGTCAATCTGTGCTTGTACTCGGAGCTAAGGCAGGGTAAAGCTGTATCTCAGAGATCTGGAAATATCACACAGCAGTACTCACCTCAGAACATTGCTGTCAGGTTAAGTTCACTAATTATATTGTGAGTCACACTATCACTAATCTGACAGAACTGATATGTTTAAATTAGATAGATAGTTAAGGCTTAATTCTACAGACTAATCTCACTGCTTCCATGCATTTTCCTCAGGATGAACAAGCAATTAACTTTCCACTTAGGTAAGACTACTACTAATAGATATTTTCTGAGTTGGTACTTGGTGGGAATAGCATAACTACACGAAAACAAGTTCTAATAGCTGCCAAAAGCAGGTGCCTGAGGAGCAATAGCAGAACAAGGCAAGCCAATATTCTATTTCTGAACAGTGCTTTTCCACTCGGGTACTTTCCAGCTCAGAGATGACATTTCTCATCCATGAACTTGACCAATCTCCCTATAAATCCATGTAGACTTTTAGCACCAAAATAACCTCTAACATTGACTCTGCAGCTCAGACACTCTCTGCACAAAAATCACCTCATTTCTGTTTGAAAACTGATCCCTTTATTTCTTTGTGTCCTTAGTTTTTGCTTCTGATGTTAAAATCTTATTGTTTAGTCACTTCTAATATGTAGTTTTTCTATATTTCATTCCTTCCTTCTGCCCTCTATAAAAGCATACTCTCTAACATGGAAGAAAGAGCGGAATACCTTACAATATTAAAGATACAAGCATACCATAGATGTATACAGTGTCATAGTCACATTACTAAAAATTCCCATTATTTCCTTTGTTCTTTTGATTAAGAGCATTGATAAGATATTGACTTGGAACCCCCTACCAGAACCTCTATATCTTACTCCTAAAAGGTAACGCTTAGCGCAGAGCTTGTCACTTCGTATATGAACTTCGGAACTTTTTCTATGTGAATTTACATTTGTTTCCACTGAATTTCCTCTGATGTGCCTCCTAGCAACGTAGTTCTGAAAGCAAGATACCTAAGTTAATATAAAAACAATTTGTGGCAGTAGCAGTGAAAACGGTGGTGTCATCTTCTCTTAAATCTGAAGTGTTCATTTAGGTTTTGCATTTCAAAAGCAGTAACTATCACTGAAACGGTTTGTCTAAGCTAACTATTCTTTCTGACACAAAAATGATATGCAGTTTCCTGAATGACATTGGTTTCCTGAGTTAATTTATCTCTACTGACAGGATGTATTCCTGTACAAATGTACATGTAAAACATGAGACTTTCCTCATGGAACAGCAAATACTGTTCTTATACTTGGAGCCTGTGGAATTTTTTTCATAACAGCACATGCTATCAGTAGAACATAAAAATAGAAATAAAAAATTTACCTACTTTCAATTTATTTGAATGCAAGTAAAACCATAATCTTTTTGTTGGCCTATAATCCCTATACTCATTGAGCCAGAGAATGTATGAGCAACAGAAAAGCCTATAATTGGATGCTGTAGTGTTTGATAGGTAACAAATAAAAAACAAAATTAATTACAAACCACAAAAGAAATGTGAGTTGTCTATATCCTGTGTTTTGTTGCTTAGATCTGTTCTGGCAGAAATAAATAGCAGTATTGAGCAAGATCTGATATTATTTTTGCTTAACTATCCCATCAGTTAGAAATAAGTAGATTTACTGAGGATTAACGGAATTTGCACATATGAAATACTGACTATTTTCATACTCTAGCTTTTGTCCCTAGTTCTTTGCAATAAATTCATAATACATTTGGTCCAGACCTATCTCCTTTTTAGCACTTTTTTTTTTTTTTTTTTTTTTCTCCCCATCACGGTATTTGTTCTCCTTAGTTTCAATACGGTCATTTCGTTCTGTGACAGCTTCAATTTGAGATTCAATTTATTATTAGATCAATAAAGATCTAATTGATCTAAAGATCAATTAAATCAATAAAAAAATCAGGTAGGTTCTCCCTACCTGGGTAGCAAGTCTGACCCTTATTTTATTCCAGCCTATCTTAGACATAACACAAATAATAAATGACATTATTACCTCAGAACAGAAAGCTTCTGTCCATGCAAAAGCACTTGTCCTTATTGTTTCCACATGCAACTTGCAAGATTTCACAGCTAGCCTCAACCTTTTCTTCAGGATTTATCAGGCAATAAACAGCTTGCTGGCTTCAGTTTCTGTATGTCTTGCAGTATTCAGTCATAATTTTTCAGTGCTCATTGTTCTAAGCCTCAAGTCTTAGCCTTGGACATAACCTACTATAACACCCGTCTCGTCTAGCTACAGAATTACTACTGATGGAAAGCCACTGTTCTATCACAAGCATTTAATTGGCTTAGCTGGAGCACTCCTAGCAATAAGAACATCAAAATGGAGCTAGAATTCAAGGGCTGTATAACTGGCACAGAAAATAATCAAAGAAGGTTAATACTGACTACAGTGATTGTAAGTACAGGGGTACTAGGGCTGATTGCAGCCTCTACAGCTTGAAGAAGAAAAGTAGTGGCAAGAATTGCAAGCATAATTAATCAAGAGCATAGACAAGAATTGTAGAGGTCAGGATATCACAAATACATGGATTTTGAAATTAAGCAGCTGCCCACTGTGTTTAAGGAAACATGACATTATACAAGCAAATGAGATTAGACCAAGAACTATGCCTTATTTTAGGTGGTGCTTTTTCATTCTAATGGAACAACTGAAATCAATAGCTTTGAATCTCATGCTAAAAGCAGGTACCATATGCAAGTATTTTCCTGATTTATGATCTCTTTTTTTTTTAAAGGAGCCAAATTAGTCAGAACACTGTAAGAACCAAAGTGAAAAGAAAAACCATGACTGCCTGCATACCTCCATTTCTCATTCATCAATAGTAGCTCTAAAATTAGTGCTCTGGATATGATAAACATAATACTCAGACTTAGTTTTATGCACATTACTCACACTGAAGAAAATAGAATTTTGTTTGATTTGTTTCTGTACTGTGTAAGGGACCAAATGACTACAAAACCAAAATAAGGGAAGGCCATTTATTTTCATATTTTTGTTTCTTCTCCAGCAAAGAAAACAAAAACATACAGAACAGATTAGAATTTAATGTAGGAAAAGAGGCTTTCCAGCCTTGGCAAATGAATTAGCTGAAATAATTATGGAAGTTCCATGTTGCTAACACAAACATTCAAAAGCAGAATATGTCGGGCTCCTGATGTCAGGCTGAAAGTAACTAAAATAGGCCTTGAGTGAACAAAAATGCATTACTCTCAATAAGGATTTCTCTTACTTTAGAACTGGAAGAATGAAGAAATCGTATAGCTTTAGAGTAGTGTATTAAAAAAAATAAATCAGGTGTGTACTGTGAAAGATTAATAATTCACACTGGTTTTGAATATAGAAGATAGTTTTCAAATGTTGTGCTTAGTCAGAACACATTCCACCAAAGAGATAATGAAGACGTTGCAACTAATCACATAAGGAATAAAAACAATTTACAGGCAATGCAAAACAAACAAACAAACAAACACACAAAAAAACCTAAGCAAGCAGAATTCTCTAAATTATCTGTATATGGAACTTTAAAAAGGTCTCAATCCTACTAAAGATTTCTAGTTCATTTCCATTATTAAAGTTAAGGAAAGAATAATGGATATTCTGTGTCAGCAGCGCAAACAGAATTCTGCAGAACTCATGCCTTTCATTCAAAGTAAAATCCACTGAGATCAAGGCGAAGAAAACATTTGTGTTGGGAGGCATATGCATCAAAGAGAGAAAAAACAGGGCCATGCAGACCTGAATTCAATTCAAAGCTTCTGCACAAGTTTGGACATCATACGCCATCATCTTTTATTCCCTTAAGAAAAATTTTCCAGTTGTACACAGTTGGTCTTCAACCCCCATGAGACAAAGTTTGTACAGTACACATTGCAACACTGTCAGGACTGAAATTAAAGTGCCTGGGTATGATAAATAAACATGAGTGAGTCCAGAAAAAAAAAGATAACCAGCCAGTGAGATTGTACCCAACAGTATGATCAAAGAGAATCGACTGTTTGCATCTGACACTATTCAAGTGTTAAATGTTACACCAAGTAGAATCACATAGCATAGTTTTGACTATTGCTACTGATACCACTATGAAGATTTTAGTTAGAGGGCAAGTTCAGGATTTTTGTAAGACAAATTTCTGCCTTGCAAAACATAATTGAATCTGTTGTAGCAATTACTCTTAAATTGAAGAGTCACAACCATCCCTTTGATAATTATACGTTACAAGGTTTGAGAGAGGTTTGAATAACAATGCACATAATTGTTCTTTTACATGAGTGAAAGCTCCCAGTGAAGTTGATAGAATTATATTAGTGAAAGCTGAAAACTGAGGCTACATGAGATACAACTGTTACAGGAGTTATTAACTGCTACTCCTCCTCTTAAACTTACCGTCGTTTTGTTTTAAAGAGGACTCTAATAAATTAGGCAACTTTCACACCATGCAATTAAGGCTTTAACTTTTCTGAAGACAACTTCACTACTTCGAAGGATTAAAATTCTTAGTCTTGTTTTTCCTCATTGCTAATTTAGCTCTTGGATTTTCTTGTCTCTAGTTAGCAAGCACTTGGAGATAAGAGTGTGGCCTTGGGTGCATTTTTATGCTTGGAGGGGAAGTTAGTGCAAGAGATCTGAAGTATTTGCAGTAAGCTGTGATGCAAAAGAGAAATAATGCACTAACTGGATTTCCCTAAGTACTTGAGGGTACTTGCCCATTTTTAGTATCTCATGTGTCAGATGATGCAACAAAGACAAGACTAACTAAAGCCAGCTCATTACTTCAGGGTGAGAAAATTCTCCTTACCCACAGAAATTCCCAAGAATTGTTAGTCACCAGTGCTCAGGATTCTGATTGATTGCAGAGACTCTCATAGGTTGAAGATAAATTGTTTGAATGTGGGTGCGAACCTTTCACAAAGGAGATGGCATTGTGACTTCTCCAAGACGGATTCCTACAGGTTTCATTATTACCTCTTTTGATCAGATTTGCATTAAGGTTAATATCCTCTAAAGGCAAACTTCTTTCAAACACAAAACTGTACCAGAAAGCAGCATGTTTATATGTATTATAAACAGTAAGTGTAACAATGAAACAGTTACCTATTGATCATGCCATTGAACTTTTTTTATCTGCATTCTAATATAGGAATTGGAACATCTCATATGTGAAGAAAGGCTGGGACAATTCAATCAGAAAACAGAGGCCCAGAGGGATCTCATCAATATGTATAAATACTTGAAGGAGAACAAGTGGCAATGGGCACAAAATGAAATGCAGTTTTAATTTGAATGCTATCTGAACCTCAAGAAACACTTTTTCTCTACAGGTTAGTGAGCGATGGCACAGGACACCCAGAGAGTTTGTGGAGTCTCCTTGGAGATTTTCAAAAGCCACCTGGACATAATCTGGGGCAGCATAGGGTGTTCCTGCTTGGGCAGGGATTAGATTAGACGACCTCCAGAGGTCCCTGCCACTCTCAACCATGTTATGACTTTGTGAGTACTCTGAACTAAGTCATCACATGGTTCTTGGTAATTCTTGAAACACTGTTGAAGTTACAGATGGTAGGAAAAAAAAAAAAAAAAAAAAAAAGTACTACAACAGTGTAGCAATTGAACAGATCAATAGGATGGGAAAGATATTACAACAAAGTGTGATGATGGAAGGACCAACAGGATAGAAAGGTGCTATTAAAGGAAGGGAAGAAGATTGCTCACCCACATTAGAAGACTCTAGGCTCACAGGGGAAAACTTCACCAAAAAGAAATCTCCGAAAAGAGATCCTTCCCCAGGAGCACTTAAATGAGGTCTAAGAGTGGTACAGCCAGGCTCCACCCCTTTCAGTCACACAGCTGAATTGCCTTCTCTTGTGCTCCCAGGGCTGACTGGTTCTTTCCCCAGGTGCTCAATCAGTGGTTCAGGCCGTGACTCAACAGTTCCCATACAGACAGTATTAAAAACACTAACTAGAGACCATCAGTCTGACATCAGTCCTACACAAGAGACTAGAATAGACTAGACATGTTAATGGGGAATTAGAGAAGACCAATAAAGCTAAGCAGTGTGGCTACAAGCAATGGATATTTTCATTAACTTGATTATTTAATGGCATTACAGTTTGGTGTGCAAACGCACTTCCTTAAAACAGTTGAAGCTGTTGACGTAATACATTGCTTTGACATTAAGAAAAAAAACTTTGATGGAATTTAGATTACACATTTTTTTTAAAAAGTGAATGCCTGATTAATCTTCCCATTTACGGCAGGATAAAACAGTTATATTCATAATGAATTTCTTCAGGTTTTCCCCCTCACTCTGAGGTATTTTTACCCAATACAATATAAAATCACTAACGAGATTTATGGATGAGATGGGAGAGCTATAATGTAATTAAAACAACAGACTACTGACAAAAGTCAAAGGAAATTGCTGGCAAGCTGTCCACAAGAGGAGGGGGAAAAATGGCAATCAAACAAGTGGCCCATAGTCACTTTATGCAATGTATTTGGCATATTCTGCTTATAGGACAAGACTACGTGCTGAGAAGTGCATGTCTTAATAAAACTATGTCCTGCACTGTGCTTTTTTCACGCTATAAGCATGAGGAAACAGTAATCAAAAGCAGTAGGGAAATGATACTTGTGTATTTTGGAAGTCATATTGTGTAGGTTAAAACATCAATATTGTTCATGCTCATGCTAATGCCACTGAAGTCATGTATCTAAATCTCAAGATGGGTAGCAAATAAGTATTATAGTATTTAGAGAAAATAAATCACAAGGATAAATAAGATGTGGAAAACATTCCTTGCAGTGGAAAATAGTATCTTCAATCCAATAACATCTAGTAAAGTCTTACAGCTGAATGTTGGAACACTCTTAAGCATAACATCAGCTACATCTAATTGGATTTGAGTTTCTCTAATTCTCCAGCCCACTCTTTCAAGAAAATAACTGTTAAAGATCTTCTTCAGACCTCCCAGTGCTTGATGATTCACACAGTAAAAGAACTTTGTGTAGCAGAAACATAATATATGCAAATGGCTTTTTCAGTTACCTCAGTGTGACCTTTTGCCTCATCTTACTAATTCAATATACACATTTGAGACAGTGTACTTTGAATTCTAATTTTTTTTTCCCTTCAGAATGAAAGTATTACTAATTATGCAATTGAAGTTCTGACATTTAACCTCTCTATATTGTTGATAATGTTGAAGTCCACCAACCTTTCATGAATTTGTATTAAACTGCTCATCTCTATTTTCTGTGTTTCTATTCCAATTGTAGCCACAGTCACAATTTCAGGAAAAAAAATATCCATGAGGATTTGGTGAATGCTAATATGATGATTACATAGCAAATTTCTTTAGTAATAATAAATGTAGAAAGATGTATAGATAATCAGGAATGACTCTGCAGGAGAACTATTCTAGTTTATATGTGTTATAGTGTTCCTTTAAGCAACAGGCATTCACACTGTAAATGACATGAGCAAACAGTAATGAATTATTTTGGGCAGAATGCTGTGAAAATCCTGAGTAACTGTACTATTGTCATACAGCAATACATCTCTAAAGTTAACAAAAGAAACAGCTGCCAACATTAAATGAGTAGCCAATATCTACATATGGTACAAAAAAGAAAGATGAGAGAAGCAGCTATCACTTTGATCTACAGCATTGCAGTTAAATCCACTTAATAATGAGGGTGTAAGTAAAAATCAGATTCTTGAGATAGCCTTTGACTCTGTGAGTGAAGCCAGAAAGTTAAAAGGAAAGCGCTGTAGCTCAAAAAGTCGATGTAAACGTTTTCTTGATTCAGTGAAGCCAGGAAAAATCTTTTAAAGCCAAGAATTCTGAAACTATAACCCCACAAAAGACGTAATCCAGAAGCTTGAACCATAGTCACTTGACAAAAAGCTACAATTACAAACTTCATTTTCCCTGGACTAATTTTTTTTTTTTTTTTTTTTTTTTTTTTTAAAACAGAGCCAGACACTGTGGTGACAGTTCCTCCAAATTCATGCCATTTTGTCAGCTCATTTGCTTCCTTCAGAAATGGTCTTACATGGCTGACTCTGACAGACAGGTTTGTGATAAATGCACTAACTTAATTCATCAAAATCTTATGTTAGCTATACTTATCTACTCCAATGCAAAGCAAAGTAGATGATAATGTACTGATTGAATAACACTTTTAAACTTGCCTACTGGTAATATCTGACAAGGAGAAGGCTGAGATACTTAACAACACTTTTCTTCAGACTTCCCTGGTAGTGCTCACCACAAAGCCCTCAAACATTCGGTTTGGCAGGAGGGGACTGGGGAAGCAACGTCCCTCTCACTGTAAGTGAAGATCAGGTTCTTGACCACCTGAGGAACCTGAACATCCATAAGTCTATGGATCCTGATGAGATGCATTTCGGAGTTCTGAGGGAATTAGTTGACATAATTGCCAAGTCACTTTCAATGATATTTGAAGAGTCACGGCAATCAGGCGAAAGTCCTAGTGATAAAAAGTAACATCACACCCATTTTTAAAAAGGGTTGAAAGCATGACCCCGGGAACAACTGTCAGTCTCACCTCTGCACCAGGGAAGATCATGGAACAGATCCTCCTGGAAGCTATGCTAAGGCACATGGAAGGCAGGGAGGTGATATGAGAGAACCAGCATGGCTACACCAAGGGCAGATCCTGCTTGACCAACCTAGTGGCCTTCTATGGTGCTATCACTGCAACAGTGGACAAGAAAAAAGCCACTGACGTTACCTATCTTGACTTCAGTAAGGCCTTTGACGTGGTACCCCACAACATCCTTCTCTCCAAATTAGAAAGATACGGATTCGATGGGTGGACTCTTTGATGGATGAAAAACTGGCTGTAGGATCAAGTCCAGAGAATGGTGGCCAATGGCTCAGTGCCTGGATGGAGGTTGGTGAAGAGTGGCGTTCCTCAGGGGTTGATACTCTAATATCATCAGTGATATTGGCAGAGGGGTTGAGTGCAGCCTCAGCAAGTTTGCTGATGACTGTAAGATATGGAGTGCAGTCAACATGCCAAAGGGATATGATGTCATCCAGAGGGACCTAGACAGGCCTGAGCAGTGGACCCTAGTGAACCTCATGAGGGTCAACAAATCCAAATGCAAGATCTTGCACCTGAGTGGAGGCAATCCCCATCACAAATGCAAGCTAGGATATGAGAGGATTTAATACAGCCTTGCTGAAAAAGACCTGGGAATAATGGTGGATGGGAAGCTGAACATAAGTCAGCAATGTGCTGTCACAGCCCAGAAAGCCAACTGTATCCTGGGCTGCATCAAAAGAAGCACGGCCAGCCGGTCAGAGGAGGAGATCCTGCCTTGCTATTCTGTGATGGTAAGGCCTCACCAGAAGTACTGCATCCAGATGTGAAGTCCTCAGTACAGGAGAAATACTGACCTGTTGGAGAGCATCCAGAGAAGGGCCACAAAAACGATCCAAGGGATGGAAAACCTCTCCTACAAGGACAGGCTGAGAGAGCTGGGGCTGAATAGCCTGGAGAAGAGGTGGCTCTAAGGTGATAAGGTAGTGGCCTTTCAATATTTAAAGGGGAGCTATAGGAAAGAAGGAGACAGACTTTTTAGCACAGTGTGTTGTGATAGGACAAGGGAAAACAGCTTCCAGCTTAAAGAGGGGAGATTTAGGTTAGATATAAGGAAAAAATATTTTACAGAGAGGATGGCGAGACACTGGAACAGGTTGCCCAGGTGATGTGATTGATGCCCCATCCCTGGAGATTTTCAAGGCAAGGCTAGATTATGCCCTGGGCAACCTTATCTAGCTGTGGTGTCTCTGTTCATTGCAGGCGGACTTCAGCGGTCCCTTCCAACTCTAATGATTCCATCTGCTACAGAAATAATTGAGGTGGCATGCTTATAAATGAAGATGTGACCTTATTGGTATAATCACTTTTCTTTAGAGAATTAATTAGTATGGTTTCTTACTTATAATGTTTGTTTACTACTGTATTGTAAAGGGAAACATGTCATTTGCATGTGACTCAAGCTGTTAATGCATGCAGTTTCTTCTTAGCACTGAGTCATATCAAAAACAAATTCTAAGTTTGTAAACACCACCAAATTAATGTCAGTCCCTAGTGCAGGAGTCAACTGCATTTTAGATTAGCCATGAGTAGCATCTATTTTCTGTAGAGACATAAGAACATTGTTTAGACACATCATCTTGGAAGGGAAATATGTTTATCACTTTCCATAGGATGACAGTCATTGATCTCAGGCTGTTCTTTTCTCTTACATTAAATTTAAACCCATGATGTCTGAAACTAAACTGTCTTTGCACATACAAACAGCAGAAAAAATGCCAGCCTAAGTGATATTAAATTCTGTTAATGATATGATCATTTGCAGTCAATGTTTTAAAACTCTGCACTTATTCAGTGCTTTGTAGGCTTGCAAAATTTTCTTCAGCAGGAATGAAGAACACCAGTAACATTGTCACTGTCACTTAGTTCAGCCACAACACCACAGCAAGCTATGTTGTGGCCCTTCCTCTCAGGGTTTTTAATTAGAGCACACCTAAAACTGTAATAGGTCTTGTCTTATATAATCTCTGAGACATTCTTTCCACTCCCGCATCATCCATCCACTCTTTCTTTTGTATTTAGCAAATAAACTTTATTCTGCTCTTGTGCTTTCCAAATGCTGAGGGAAATTCAGTTGCCTCTCCCTGCTGATTTCTTCTCTTTCACCACTTGGGAAAGTTTCCTCGAAAGGAAGCTTGATTTCCCATTTGAGAAACAGAAAGATGAACCTCCACATTGCTCATTTCCTCTCCTGCCAATAATGCCAGTCCATCTGCTTTTCATACAAGCAGCTCAACGATTTTTACTCAGCATGGCTGGCCATGGATCCCATTGATATGGGCTCTGTCCCATACTGCAGTTCTGCCCTGGCCTCAGCATGGCCCTGTCATCATCTTGGGGCTGGGGCTAACCCTGGCTACCTTTATCTCAGGGATGATGACACAGCCTGACCTTAGCATTTCTCTCCAGCTGTCCTGCCCCTGCCCTGCTCCATTGGTTGGGACTGGTAGGACACATCCTGGCTCATGATATGCTGTCCTACTAGCTCAGGAAATCCTCACAGCATCAGGCTCCCTGGCTCACAGAGAGCAGCCGTCCCACACACTGCCCTGACAATTGGCAAAACTAGCTGGTTGCCTGCCTTCAAAGCCCTCCTGGTAAATCTGGGCTGTGATGAAGCTGAATCAAAGTCTGGTTTGGTTTAATATGTTAACAGTGCTTCTGACAGACCAACACCGTTACACATTGTTATTTTCACTGCTTTGCATTCAAACCTGTTTGTAGAGGACCGTGTGAGAGAAGTAATTCACGGCATATTCAGTGACTAAAAAGCATTATTGGCATTAGAGACATCAGCAACTTGGAAACTCAGTATTGATCTGAAAACCTAGGGAAAAAGTAATGAATTATTCTACTCTCAAGTAAGTCATGGCTCTAAAATTTTTTTTTTTTTTTCATTTTCATCTCTCTGTAAGCTGTACAGTTTAGAAAAACCAATCAAGAAATAGATGGGTGTTGAATATTTTGCATTTTAATGTCTCATTATGATTTGGCAATTTAATACTTCCCATTTGGAGTTATAGGCTCTTCTAAAATTTCAGTTGGAGGTACAATGAACAGGAGTCTTTCAGTCTGGGGAAGACAGTTCAAGCCTACATTCTGAGGTATTTGTTATCTGAAAATTAAAGATTTCCTCTGAACATACTTCCTATAAAATCAGGTCAAATTCTTTTGTCACTGTTAAGATCTAAGTCATAGTAACTTCACTGACTTCAGACAGGGAACATAGAGAGCTCCAGTATTTATATAATTTCATGTTTTCTAATGTCATCGATATGAGAGCCTTCCCCAAATCTGTATGGACATCAGAATTATATCCCCAGATACTTACCCCAAAATGATATTGATTAGTTAACAGCTTTTGACACTATGCCCAGAATTATCTTTAATAAATAATTATCCTGCTCTCTAAAGATCTTTTTCTGCCTCGAATTTACGTAGTTTTTACAACAAGTCTATTTGATTAAAAGCACTATTAAATATGGTTAAGAACGATTGAAACCAAATTTGAGCAATTCATCATTTTGAATTCCACTGGCCAATATCAGCAAGTATAGAAGTAGATCTGGCTGTTCTTCACTTGCATGTGTGTAATTTTTCAAAAGATAATGCCTGTTCAGCCTGGCAGATATCCACAGGGCATCTTACAAAAATTCTATTCCCCAACACTGTTGCAGTTACAATGCTCAATAAAAATCACAGAGTTTGTTGACTGATCTCTGTAGAGCTCAGGGTTCTCTAGAATCTAAGTCTACAGTTTATTATTGTCCCATATGAATTACTTTGTAATTACTTTGTAATTCGTGTGTTCTTTTCAGTTATAGTCACAATATTTTCTTTTTTTCCAGGTAGATATTCCTAAACTCAGAAGCAAAATGAAATTGCGTGCTTTAGAAATGACAAATACATGAGTTTGTAGATATTCATATGTGGTCTGCACACTCAGAGGTGACAAATTACGCTTGCTTTAATGTCGCTGTTTTGTCCAGTGCAGCCAAGCCACATTCACGCTTTCCCATTTTGTGCTTGTGTCCATTTGCTGAACAGTTTAGCATCCTAACACTATGGGATTCCTAAGAGATAGAAATACAGACAAAGAGTTTGGATACCTGTGTTGGATTTACCTCTGCTGGCAGATAAGTTTCCATCCAGTGGGATGTGGGAGAGAATCAAAGGGAAAAAAAATCCATGGGACAAAATAAAGACAGTTTGATAAGTGAAAGGGGAGAAAGAAAACATTATGCAAAGGCAATTACTTGCTACCAGTAGACCAGTGTTGCTTGGGCAACAGCTACTTTGGGAAAATCTCCTTTTAGCATGGAATATCCTTTTGGCCAGTTCATGTCAGCTGTCCCAGATGGGTCCTCTCCCAGCTTCCTGCCCACCATCAGCCTATGCACTGGAACGGCAGAGTGAGAAATAGAGAGAGCCTCAACACTGTAGGCACTGTGCAACAGCAGCTAAAACATTGGTTCATTATCAACAGTGATTGGGTCAGCCCTCTAGAACACATCACCATATGGCTACAGTAAAGACGACTTTTTCATTCTAGGAAAACCCAGTACAGTGCCTCTCATGGAATAGGTGTATGTGCTTTCTGGAAACTCCCACAGGATAGCACTGTTTTTGTCCAGTTGCAAGAGCCTGTTTGGTTTAGTACACTGAAGGTATTCCCTGGCTAGAGCCAGTTAACTTTTCATATTACTGCAGTTCTCAATAGTTTTAAAATTTCAATTTGTAGATAGCCATTCATACAAGTAAGAGAGGACTCATTTGTTCTACAATATGGAAAATAGACACAGAAGTCTAAAATACTTCGCAAAATGGAACTGAAAAACGTGACAAGTACTGCTTCTTGTTCCATCACCCTGTTCATGGGTATTGCTGAAGGTATACCACATAAATGGAATTGAGCACATTTGCAGACACAACTTGGCTAAGAATAGCTCTCATACTTTTTCTGAGAAAGCAGATGTGGAAGTTAACTCCTATACTGTTAAATAAAACAAAGCCAATGAACGGTTTACTGACCTTGTAGCCAAACGGCATGAGCTACCTCCACACTGCATAGCACCTGACTCCGATTCTCCTCTGAGTTCTATGAGGAGTTTGATTTCCTGTTCTCAGAAGCTGTGCTGCCATACACCAGAGAGATGTTCTTGTAGGATGAGAGGAGAAAAAAAAAAGTCTTTTTTCTTGCCTCTAAATGTGAAATGAGGGCATAGAGCAACATCTGAGTGTACAAATCTTACAGGATTGTGCTGAGGGATGGTAAAGGGCAGAAGGAAGTAAGCCTAATGCAATATTTTCACACAATGTACTGAAAAAGGTGTCTGGCACATACTTTCCCCTGGATTGTCCTTGGGTATTGTCTCAGAGAGCATTAGTTGGCACAGACAAAAATGGCAACAAGAGCTAAGCAGCGTGGAAGGGCAGTCTCATGTCTTAACCCAGTTTTGCAGCCCAGACATAACAAAGGCTGGACAAAGACCTTATTTTTTTCCACCACTGCACAAGTCAAGAAAGCCAGGGTCTTATGGACTTAGCTTTACATTACTAAAGTAGAAATTCCCAATACTGCTACAGGTGCACAGCTAACTTAATATTGGTTTTTTTTATTGGTTTTACAATTACTGTTTGTATTACTGGCGATGAAAAGTTACAATGCTTTTGCCAATTGGAAACTTGATTTCAGGAATGCAGCTGAAATGAAATATTGTTTCCAGATACAGTAGATTTCCAACTGCATCACCTGAACTCTGATGCACAAAGACTGTGCTCACACAAAAGCAAAGAGGCATATTAAGAAGGGTATTGTATCATGGATTTGGGGAACAGCATGAGCACCCCTGCAAAGCAGTTACAAATTGTAGCACAGAAATCTCACAATATCTGATATTCATATTCTTTGACTTTGCCAGTGACAAAGCAATCACAAGAATGCTTTTGACAACTTGTATATTGAGGGATTCTGCCTTTTCTCTTCCATTGAAGGAGAAGCCCTGCTTACAAACCACACCACTGCAAAGAAGTTCAAATATGCTTTCAACAATTGTGTAGCTATGCCTGTTCACAAAGCTGAAGGAAAAGTGGCAGTTGATTCAGAAGCACATAGATGCAAATGTTACCAACATCACATGGGACTACAAAGTTCACACCAGGACACAACATCAACAGAACTAGAGAGAATCATTTTGGAAGCTAACTTTCTCTGTTACAGAAAGACTCTTTCACTATTTCACACAGATGAAAAGTGCCCTCTCCTAAGCAATATGGGACTAAGGTCAAGGGAAATTAAGCACCATACAAGTTAATGTCTATGCCACACATGGTGGTTGCAATGCATAATCAACTGTAAATGCTGGTACAATCCTGTGGATTGTGAAATACCACAGGGCATGTTTTAATAGGTTAAAGGGTATTGAAGTGCCTGCTGTACTTTTTTTTTTTTTTTAGACTCCTGCCAAATTAATTTTAAGGATTGCGTTGGATAAAGGTCAATTCGTTTAACAAATAAAATATCAGTTAATTGTATCCCTGTGCTTGCTGATTAAGGACATAGGGAGCTATTTAACTCGTTCATATACAAAAGCTCAAGCGTTTATGTTTGTCCACATTTCAATAAAACCTTTATGAGAACAGTGGCTTTCTTTTTCTTGCAATTAAAATAGAGAATAAGTAATTGAACGTGGTAACAAGGCAAGGGAGAGAAGCTTACAACAATGTTAAAAACAAGTAAATGCACTTTGATCAACAGCAGAGTTCAACCTGCAAATCAAAAATGGATAAATCTGTGTCCCTTCTTGCTTTTATCTAGCATGGGATGAATTCAGTGTCAAGCACTTCACCTTCTTCCTCTCTTCCCTTCATTTTGCCACCATGGCGGCATTCAAACATTTGAAATACTAATATTCCTCTAAAGTCCAAGTGACATAGCCTCATCCCGCCAGCAATTATGGCCATTTTCATGCCATCCTCGGTGGGAAGAGTGCATTTCCTGTTAAATCAGCAATGAGTTCACTTTTAAGAAACAATTTGTGATCTATGAGTCATGATTGGCTTAATTATCTTACACCTCTTTCCTCAATTTTCAGTTTCTAGCATCACCCATCCTGAAGTTGTCACTTCTCATGATGAAAGTAACTGGGAAAAACACAATCCAAACACTAAATACAATAACCTTAATTGATCCTAGTCCAGTTAAAAGTTCTTACCCAATAACAGTTGCTTAAAGCAGCATCAATCACATCTTCAAATTGCACAAATAGAAAGCTCTACTGAACTTCTAGTTAGTGTTCTTACTTTCATGATAGCTCACTTGGCACTGCTACCAAAAGCTATAAATGCCCAGGTAAGCAAGATTGTTCTATGAAGATGAATATTTCTATTATTGAAGGCAAAATTATGGTGCTTTCTCTCTGTATAGTCACCAAAATAAAAGTAGCCCTCTCTGTACAATGAAGAGATCATAGAATGGCCTGAATTGAAAAGGATCATAATGGTCATCGAGTTTCAACCCCCTGCTATGTGCAGGGTTGCCAACCACCAGACCAGGCTGCCCAGAGCCACATCCAGCCTGGCCTTGAATGCCTCCAGGGATGGGGCATCCACAGCCTCCTTGGGCAACCTGTTCCAGTGTGTCATCACCCTGTGTGTGTGAAAAACTTCCTTCTAATATCTAACCTAAACCTCCTCTGTCTCAGTTTAAAACCATTCCCTCTTGTCCTATCACTACCCACCCTTGTAAACAGGTCAGCTGCATAAGAACAGCTAATCTTGACTTCCTGTACATAACAGATGTTAGCCAGCCACTAGGTATCATTAAGTCTCCACTGGTACCATGAGGAAAAAGGTGGTGCTAAATGCTAAATAACGCTACATAAAATGTTACACATCTTCCAGTAAGTGGAACTTACTGATGGGAAGAAGCTGGTGAGAAGACAAATCAAGGGGCTTGGGAATAACAAAGGCTAGGGCAGGACACATCTATACTCAAGGCTGCTCCCTTGTATCTTCATGATGATCTTATTGTAGACTGGGTGCGTAAAGAGGTCAAAAGTAAGAAACTGATACGTACTTAAGACCTGAGGAGAAAAACTCAGAACTGAGTCTGCAATATTGCTACATTGTTGGCATATTTTAGATGGAATCCAGGCTGTTCCTGCAAGAACTGACTTAGAGGAAAAAAATGACCTCATTAAACCTTACATATCAACTTTGTAGAGTATTAACTATAGTATCATCTATACATCATATTTTATTGCAATATTTATTACTCTTTGTGGTAAAAAATAAATAATTTATAAAAGACCAGATTTGGTGAATCTCAGTTTATCAACAATTCTGTGAATTAAAATTAGATGAGGTTCACTTTAGATAAGCTAAGGCCATCTCTCCATCATACATTCCAGCCTGTTGTCAGTAGTCAATTATGTACAGAAGAAGCTTTAATGCAGTGAGGGGCTTTGGTGTGCCTAAATCCCTAATTTGAAATTATGACAGTAACCTGATGTTTCAGAGCCAAAGAAAACTTCAAAAGAACCACACCCCTGTAAAACAGCAAGAACAGACACAGAACAGGTTGCTTTTTTCTCCTGCTCTTGATAGGAATCTCAGATCAGAACTGATTCTCAGCTGCTCTCCTTCCATACTTAGCACAGTATTGCAAGTGTTACAACATCTCACAGACATAAAGGGGATGACAAATTCAAGCACTTCCCTTTGTTTATGACCCAGATATTTAATCAGCAACTGTTTACTTCATCCACCATTCAGTTATTTAAAGATATTCCTGCTTACCTTTGAAGTTCCTTGTTAAGTCTGTGACAAACTTTGAAAAATGCTGCTAATTCAGTTTTGTTTTGTAGATCTATGGAATGAGAACAGTTCTTAAAACTGTTTTTTCACTGTATTTTTAGATTAACATAGCTATAAGATAATCAGCTAGATTCTTCCAGAAGGACTGAGGGTTGTATTTCTGACAGTAAAAGGAAGGTGGAGCACTGCTGCATCACAGAGCACGCAGTCTGCACACTGGCTAGAATGCAACCACCTATGAAGCAGCATGGCAGTAGCATTACAATCCCTCCACCTCACTTTCCTGGTCCAAACTGCCTCATTAAGCACTTGAAAGGTAGCCACAGTGTCAATAAATACCTCTGTGTATATATCATTGTCTTAAACTTAAATTGTTCAATGGGAAAGGATGCCTTTAACTGATTAATTATAACAAAAAAAATATATAGGTAAAGAATTCATGTTGTTGTGAAGCATGAATACTTTAAGGATAGTAATACTTGTTAGTAAATGGAGGATTTGAAGTAATAAGAGGGAGAGTTTATGCCTGGCACTGGAGTACTGAAACACAAATTGCATTTCCTAAAGCAAACAGATAACCTACCACTAATTTTCCCTGGTGGAATGAATCTTACTGACAGTACAATTTTTCTGCTCACATTCATCATGCTCTGGGATGAAAATGTAACTTATGTTTTTTAAAACTTGCTATCCAAAAAAACAGATGTTTTACACATTATAATGCATTTGGCAGTTATATAGATGAGTGACAAATCTTAACAGCACTGACATCTGGAATATATGAATTAGACGTAGATCAGGAGTACCCTTATAACAGGAGCAAACAAATATTGCTCTCCTATGTTGCGTAGCAAAGCAATGTACTTGAAAACAAATATTTTAGTTTCAGAATGCATTCAAGCTTTAACCCTCAGGAAATCAGTCATTATCTGTGATTAATGACTGACTGGTAGTAAACAGCTGAAAGCAAAGATAAAATTAATGTTCTAGTCAAACATCAGCAGGTAACATTTGGCTGAGCAGTTGTGTTTCTAAATCTACCGTCACATAAAATGTCACATAATGCATATCATATTATGAAACAGATATTTTTCTCAAAAGAGAAACAACAGATAACTGAGGTATATTGTTAAAGTGGAATCAGGCTTTACCTATGAGGACTTTTTTCCTATGCTGACAAGCAGCTGGCCTCCTGGTGAACCAGTGCTGAAATACTTCCTTTTTTTTTTTTTCCCCCCTCTCCTGTGCATGGCAGTTCAGACACAGCACTTCTGAAAGATGCAAAAACACTTAGGGTGCAGACTTTTCCTTATTTTACTTTTTTTTTTTAAATAGATATGACAGCTTCAACAGGACACATTTTCAGATACAGAATATCTCTGTGCTTTTCCCAAGAAAACAGAGAGCAGGAAAATAAATTTCACAAGACTTCATTATAGTTTTACTCCAAAAAAAGCCTTGGAGAAAGAAGGTGATGCAAATGAAGAACATAGAAGGCCAGAAATTCTTTGTTTGACAACTATTTCACCTTCCTACTTCTGTAAACCTCAACTAACATACTGGAGTGAGACACTGAAGGTCATTTTCACAGGTACAGAAAGGAAGCTGCCAATAATTTGGGAGATGTGACTGATGCTAGGGCTTTTTTCAAAGAGGAAGAAATCTAAGTTTGTTTCTAGAGTTCTTAATTTATACAAAATCCAGCATCAAGAGTTGCACATAATAAACCATTCAACAGCTTACACATTAAATAATGTGTCTTTACCTGCCTTTCAGTGCAACATGATTTGTCAAAGGCATTGCTGTAGCTAAGTTACTTGTAATAGGAATATCCGTAGCAGTGAAACACTGCCTCATGAATAGTTACACTGCATGCTACTACTCAACAAAGTTAATTTGTCTGGCTTGAACTACCAATCAATATTTTTTCCATTAACTCTTCAGGAATGAAAGGATACTGGAGTGAAACTATTGATATATTCAGTATCTATTTCCAAAATAACAGTTTTGGAAAACGCATGAGCTAAAGTTATTTATCATTTATTGGTGTTCAAATTTAAAATACTTTAAAGCGACCACAGAAGCCACAAAAAGCCCCAATCCCTTAACCTTAATGCCTTCTCTATGCTTTTTGTCTATTTGCACGCTCTCTTTGTCTTTTCTGACTTTTCATTACTGGTGAAGACGTGGATTTTAGTCATATGTGATTGGTGTCAAGAATATCCATCAACTACAAGTAATCAAAGGAAAACAATAGCGTACAATCAATGAATATACAAATTCTATAGAATACCAAAGAGCTTAGCCATATAGTTATTACACCAAAGCAGAAAAGACAGAACACTTACCCATATCCTGAGCTTGCTTACAAAACCCCAGTGGAGTGGATCTCCAGACAAGATCCTTCCCCACTGGTAGCCAGCTCTTAAATAGGTCTAGGAGGGGTGCAGCCAGGCTCCACCCCTTCCGGCAGCACAGGTGAATTGCCTTCAGCTGTGCTCCTCTGGCTGACTCATGGCTCGCCTCAGGTGATCCATCAGAGGTTCAGGCCGTGATTCAGCAGTTCCCATACAAATAGTAAATGTGTTATTTCTCAGAGTCTTGAGAAAGGATCAGATGAGTGTGTGAACTGATCTAAGAACTAATCTCAGAACAAAATACTGAATAACAAACAAAATAATACATAAAGGAAAAAAATAATGTGAGGTGGGCAATAGAAAGCCATTTTATTCATCGAAAATTCAAGATCAGTCATACTATGCATTAGAACTTAAAATGCACCTGATGCACTTATTCTCCCATAGATTTCCTGCTCCTTTACAGGACAGCCTTACCAAAGCTGGAATTCATTACTGTACTTTTGTAAGTTTTCAAACGTACATTGCTTTATCTTGTGAGCTGAGAAAAGTCAGGGTAAAAGTCAAGGTAAAATGAAATTACTGAAATAAATAAAAGCAATGGCACATCATCCAGAGATGGAACTCAGTCCCATGCTCTTGCTATTCATTAGCCTTCTCCTTTGTTTTTGAGAATCCAGAACTTGAAATTATTTCTGATAATGAAATCTCACCACCGTCATAGGATAAAGCACAGCAGAAAACAGATAAACAGTTTTAAACAATAAAACTGACCAAAAAAAAAAACAAAACCACCAAACAAACCACAAGCATATTCCTCAAAAAGGCACATTTTTAGAAATGAAGGTAACTGCATTCTTGAAAATGCTTCTTACAAATGAGAAAACAGACCTGTAAGTGCATTGCTGAAATTCATGATCAAGCTACCCATTTTACTAAGCTGCAATGGGCTTCTTGATGTTGGCAAATGGATTCTCCATATAGAACAAATGGGAAGGACAGCAGAGTGAACAGGGCAGTGGTTAAGGATATAACACACTTAATTCTGGCATAAAATAAAGACAACGTGTAATGCAGTGTGCTTCTATCTTGCCCTTTTCAACATTTTCAGAGCAGCATCTAAAATACCATCTGAAAGAACCTTGTTGAGATTCTGGAGGCAGCCTACACCTCTCTCTGCAGACTAAGACAAAAATCCTTATTATTTGTCCCCCATGTTACCACTTATTTTACTCATTTACAGATAGAGTTCCTAAGATCTTCCTTCTAATTATGAGCCTCTGCATAATAAAAGCTGCTCTGAAGAACCACTGATGCATACAGTCAGATGCGACTTCCAGCTGCTATGAGTACAAAGCAGACAAGTGTATAAACGTGGCAGTCAGACAGGCACCTTCATTCTTTCTCTCCTCACACCTGTCTTGGATGTTAGTACCTAAACATCATCTCTACTTAATAGAACAGTTATATACAGAACAACAGTCTCACAAAGTCATCATCACAATTATACTGCTGTACACACACTGAGGGCAGTTACATGCATAGTGATGTCCTGGCTGTTTCCCATATGTAACTTATAGCTCACCCATGCAGCTGCTGTAACTGTGATCAACATCGCAGTGATGGTTCTGAATCTTTAGACCAATGTGCCATCTAGTGACAATGCAGATGAGCCTGAAAACCAAACTGATTATTTCTTCCATTTTATCTGAAATGGAAATCACTGACTTGCTACACGGACTGGCTTCAGATTGCAAGAGATTTGTATTTTCAGGTTTTTGCTTTGTAGTGCAGGAAAATGCACTCTGGAATCTGGAATCATGAGTTTCCATAAAAACCTGTGCTTGTGTTTGTTTTGAACAAATTCTTAGCCCACAGTGGAAAGCTTTGTAGACATTCTCATTGCCAGCATGTCAGATTAAGTTTACTATTCATATTCTTAGAAAATCCTTTTTTATAGCAATCCAAGAAACTCTGAAGTATTCAAGAAGCTATACTGGAGGTTTTGGTCTGAAAAAATCTACTTAATGTACACATTAGGAAGAGGTGATCATTCAGCAGAGTAGCAGAGTAGTATCACCTGCATTCTAACCATACCTGATGCAAACAGAAGGCTCTAAGTAAATAAAGTTAAAGTACTTGGAAGGAGTCTTAAATTGAGCTTCTTAATGGTGAACTCAAGAGAAGAAAACATGCATCATACAAGACAACTAACATGTCTGAGATGGGGTGGTAAAAACCAGAAAGCCTGCTTTAACTACATCATTCATAAAATATACTTAGGCATGAATAAAGTCATGAAAAAGAATCAACTGTTCTCAATCATTTAATAATAAGAAGATAATCATTATTCAGACCTTTTATTTTTTTTTTCATTGAAATTACTCAGCTGCTACAAAAGTAGAACAAGATCAGAAGAGGTCTCAATCTGGAAAGTACTTGAGGAACTCCAGGAGAAACAGTCCAGTCAACAATTAAGAGAGGAAAATATGTGGTCGGCTCCAGTAATAGAAGTGGCCACTGTCACAACAGTGGTCATTCTAAATGCTGGGTTTTTTGGTTCTTTTTTCTTTCTATAGAATAAAATCATTCATTTGGGCTGATGTCCATGTCATATTCTAGAGCTGAGATATGAACAATAGTTCATATAGCTCATATAGCAGTTTAAATGACCATTTAAACTATTTTGATTGGCACAATCTTTAGATGCAAATAATGAGTTTGGTTACTTCTGAGATTGGTATTCAACATGATATATTTTCAAAGGCTCCAGTTCTCCAGCATGCACTACTTAGCCATTACGAGAACCTATCTTATCCTTGTCATTTTTGACAATTTAACCATAGCACTACATAGCTATTTTTTTAATTTACTTTCTTCTTTTTTTTTTTTTTAAATGAGATGCAGTTCCTACTAAGTCTTGGTTATTGATTTCAGGTACAAAAGTTAGGCCAGTCCTAAACAGTCAGCAGACTGAGTGTATTGATTTCAGAGGGTAATGCACTTGTCAGCTCTATACAGCTTTCCCCACAATCAAAATTTAGCCTTGCATTTGCTATACCATCCCATCCTGTACATCCATTGTTCTTGTAGTCATGTAGCCAGTAGAATCAGAAAGACATTTTCCAAATCACCAAGTCATTCTAAAAAGCCCAGTGTACTCAACTCACAGAAACTATCCTGATAAATTGATGAGTCTTGATTGCAAACTGCATGGGTCAGACTAGTCTGGTTCATCTGCTGCCTTTTGCTATCATTTCAGAGTCAGTGCATCAAACTTTAAACAGATAAAGGTGCAGTATGCTGTTTGACGGGTGACACAGTTCCAAGCATGTGACTTTACCAACAGCAGATCAGAAGAAAATCTGCTCTCCCACAAGCTATCATAGGTAGAATGGTCAGAAAGCAGAAGAAATATTTTTATCTTCTGATTTCAAGCTTCTAAACAGAAGACATTTAATACCGAAGATACAGTAAGATATCTGTGGTCTACACAGAGTATTCCCTCCAGGATGACCTGGAAGCCTAAAAAGGCATCGTATTGATTCAGTCTCTCATTAGCTGCCTGCTTCAGTCACAGGATACGCCACTTTACAGCCAGGCCCATTGGAATTCACTTCTTCCAGAATCAAACAAAAACTCATTGAGACATCAAGGGCATCCTGGGTGCTTAGGAGGTCGGTCAGACCCCTCTCAGGTTGACCCCATGACTTCACCTACTCAAAACTATGAAATTACCAGTGACGTACAAAAAGAAGAGCAAAGCTCTTACTGAGTTCAGCTGAATTTAACAGGGGAATTTGGAGCCATTTTCATGTTTCTTATATCTCCGTGGTAGTACAGAAAGGGTAATAATCACAATAGTCTACAGATTGAGCCAGAGCAACTGCATCACTGAGAATGAATAAAGATGTCACACTTCTTAGATCCACAGTGTCCCCATATCACACAGAGTTAGAGCATCCATAACGGGTACTTTGCCTTTTCTGACTGACAGCAATCCAGAGGGCAGCGACTGTAGGCACCCAACAGATGCCAGAAACCTAGAAAATTTTTTTCCTAATTCTTCTGCCCATACAACACAAAGCTGAGAAGAGCAGCCAGAGATAGGCTCACAAGCTTTGGGGGCAAAGAGACTAGGGAACTGTTGGGAAGAAGCAGATCGAGCTCCTTACCATCAAATTTCCTCTTCTTTTACCCCTCTGGTTTAGCTCACTCTCCTGTTCCTCCTGTACTGCTTACTTTAAGGGGGAATAGTAGTGCAAGGAGCTTTCTGTGTTACGTATGCTTCTCTTTCAGTCCAGTACTCACTATCACATATCAACTACAGGCCCTGAAGAACATTTCTGTCCCTTTTCCTTAAGACTACTGTGGGTAGGGCATCATCCTACAAGGTACTCATGGGGCTGGGCACTTGAGTTTTGCTGTGTATTGCTACATAAATTGCAGCTTCAATGGTCCTGAAATCCAGGACTGTTTTTTGAAGAGCTGTGATCTTTGAGTCACGCGAGACAATTTCACAGTTTCTAAAAGCTCAGTACAATCCAGTTGCAAAACTGTGCTGAGTCGATTGCTGCATTAGGTTTAGTATTTCTGAATAATTCCTTGTGGATGTATATAGGACAAAGCACAGATCAGCCATCTGCCACAAAGCTGGATGTTACATGTTGAAGGATGTGACAGTATACGGGTGTAACTTTCCTAAAAGAGACAGGAAGACAGAGTATGGAATGAGTACCAGCGCAGAGGAATAGAATCTCCACAGTCTTCTGTAGTTTGTTCTCTATTTTCCTCAATCATATCCTATTTTGCAGCCTCCATGTGCTCATTCCATGGCATAACTTGTATTTTAGCATAAGACCTGTGCTGGCTTTTTGATCTCTCCGACTGGAAATGAAAGGCACTGCCGGTGAGATATACATCTTACAGGGAATGGAAACCATCCAGCTGCCACCACGGTCTGCTGACTCCTTCATTTTAGTTGCAATTAACATTTGAATTCTGGATATATTTGCATTGCAAAGATATCCAAGTGTAGAAACAGTTCCACCAATATACACGTATTAAAGAATCTAGACCGATCTGTTTTTTCTTTCCCAAAGCAATAGGACCTTACTGTGCCATCTGGTCATATCTAGAAGGTAAGCAGAAGAGTTACTTGTACAGAGTTGAGAAAGAAAAGTTTGTAGAAGTAATAGCTGCCAAAAAGCAGAAATAGTTGGCAAGAAGAACAGAAAACCTGAGCATCTGCTCTTTCCTGAGGCTTTCCATCGTTTTGTGCCGGGAATGATCAAGAGGCATGAGACAGCCAAGTGTCTGCTCCAGGGCTGAAGACAGCACTTGTCTCAACGGCTGTACAGGGCAAATAGCCAGAATAACCTTGCAAATGTTTAGAAAGAGCTTAGCGAGAGTGGAGAGTGGCATGGATATCAGTTTGAGTTTGTAGAGTGCAGGCATTCACAGTCTAGAATAATCAACTTGATTAAGCAGCTCTAATTACCCGTATTGCCTGTAAAGGAGTGAATGTCAGCAAAGAGTAATGAAGTGAAATGGCGGCAGTGTGAACCATTGGGTTCAGTACTTAAAGGCAAAGGGATGTAAGAGAAATCTTTCTGATTACTCCTTCTGTACTTCAGTTTTATGTCTCATCATCTGTCTCCAGAGGTGAGCAGGAGTTAAAGAGATAGGAAAAAAAAATATATATAAATATCAAAAAAAGGAAAATGAAAAACTGCAAGTTCTTTCATTCTAAAGAAAAAAAAGATTTTGTATTGTAGTTGAAATCATGATTTCAGACATTATTGCATGTTTTCTCTTAACCACATAGTTAATAGATGTCATATTCCAGATGCCAACAGAACCAAAACAGCTTTAAATCACAAATCTGTACAATGTACAAAGTACAATGAACTAATGTCATCTTCAGATGCCATTCAAATGTGAAATAAGTTTGATATGCTAAACTACCTTTCATAGCTAGCTGAAGTCTTGGTTCCTTCCCTAGTATCAGGAAAACATATCTGTAAATGGTCTGTAATCCTAGTTTATATCACAAGTTATCACCAAAGTTCACTGGCAAGATTTCAGAGTTTTTCTTGCAAGATGTTACGCGGTGAAGTGTTTCACTGCAAACCTTTCCCATTACTAAAAAGTGTACATGCAACAAGTAGCTATACATAATGCTAAAAATATAAATTGGATTAAAGATCAGAGAGGTGCTCTAGTCCTCAAGAAATTGATCTTTATTTGCACAAATGTGGCAGAAATTCATGAAGAATATGGGAAACAGGACTGAATGTAAAACAAAGCAGATTAACGCAATTTTCAAAACTTACTTTGCATGTCCATAGGCAAAGCATAGCCAACATTTGTAGTCACATGCAGCAGTTATTTTTTATGTCAGCCATTTATGTAGCCTCACCATTAATTATCTGTCTCTGAATTGCTATATTTGGTTGTTCAGTTGAGGCATGACACTTGAAATTTAGAATGAGCTACTACATATTGCACTGTGAGCCAGGAGGTGGTTTAAATGCCATTTGAAAAAAGCTGTGTTGTAGTTTGAGCTCTAATTTGGTATCATTAACTGTAGTTCATGACTAATGCTGAAATCCTATGGGCTGTTACTTATGGCCTCGAGCTTAATTCCCTAATGATAAACTATCATATTATCCTTCCTGCATTTCCTCAGATATGCGTGAAAAATGCAGAAATTACAACAGCAGCAACAGCAGCTTTAGTCTGTCTGAAATTCTGTGGAATTATGACAAAAAGCCCTACAGCTTTCTTACAAAACTCTTTGTCCCTTTTTTTTTTCCTCCAAGTTCAGTAAGGTCTCATAGGACAGATGAGACAGAATAAAGTACTCTGTAGGTGATCAGAGCACAACACCCAGAGTTAGATGGTGTGCTTACTGGTGTCACACTGCTCTGGGGCAGAAATGTGAGCAGCAGGAATCAAAGGCCATTGGTACAAGGTTAGGAACATCTCTTCTACGAGGACAGACTGAAAGAGCTGGGATTGTTCTCCATGAAGAAGAAAAGGCACTGAGGTGACCTGACAGCAGCCTTTCAATATCTAAAGGGGAGCTACAGGAAAGAAGGGGACAGATTCTTTAGTATGATCTGTGGTGATAGAACAAGGGGAAACCATTTCAAGCTCAAAGAGTGAGGGTGGTTGGACACATGAACAGGTTGCCCAGAGAAGTGGTGGGTGCCCCACCCCTGGAGACTCACAAATCAAGGCTGGACCAGACCTTGGGCAACCTGATCTAGCTGTGGATGTTCCTGTTCACTGCAGAGGAGTCGGACTAGATGACCTTTAAAGGCCCTTTCCAACTCTAAGGATTCTATGATTCCAGTATCAAACAGGAGATAGATGAATCTGCCTGTTACAGTCTCCTGTATTTCTCTGACAGCAAAGGAGACCCTTCTAGTAGAAGGAAAATCAGACTAGGAGACTGACCCTGCACTCTCACCTTCTTGTATAAAACAATATCCCTCATTCTCAGACCAGACAGACAGACAAGCAACTCCCAACATATCCAGGACTGTTCCAGGCACAAGGAAATGGAAAATAAAGACCAGGACTTAAGGTTCAATGGGGATCTAAAAGGAAATAGTGGAGAGCAAGATAAAAACAGATAAAAAGCTAGTGCTTCTTTCAGTCTCCAGGCTGAAGAAACTGTTTTATATCTTTTACCTTTTCATTCCATGTACGACAAATGCCCTCAGTGCTTGCAGCATATTTCCTTCAAGTGTTTTCCATTCACCTCTCTCAAATGCACTGAAGCAGAGAAACCTGCAGTTCTAGCACTTCATTACAGGATGTTGCTGATGATGCCCGGTTTACAGGAGCTGACTCTTCACAGATTCCTGAAATCAAGAAGAGTTGTTGTTCAACCCCATAAGCAATCAGGCTGTAGCAATAATAACATCACTACCTAATGCACAATCTCTTCAAGCATTCCAGCACTGAGACCACAGAGCACAAACTGTGTATATACAGAAGTTTATTAAACCTAGCTCAAGTTATTTAAATTAATTCTTCTGGTCATTCCCCATCTTATAGTTGTTGTTCATCACTGTTCAGGCGACTCACACTTCGGAAACAGTCAAATGCAATAACCTACCTTCTTAATTTACATTAACTTTTGAAAGCTCAGATACACATCACTGATTCACCTCTTGATGTAAATAATCATGTATGTGGCTAAGAGCATAACAAATCTGGAAACTAAGATAAGTGCCCACAAGCATTCTGCAGCAAGGTGTTAGCTTCTCAATGCAAGCACATAATTACACTGTTCAGCACAGCTGACATGTATCAATCCTTATTGATGTTCCCCTGGAAAGCATTACAAAGAGGCAGCAAATAAGCACAGGCACAAAAGCTGAAATAGCACGTATCTGGCCTGCAGGGTACCACTGAGAAAATATCTGTACCTGCGTGATGCATGCAATGACAGAGAATGTTATTTGAACTTGAGGGAGCAGTTATCCCGGAGTGCTCAGGTGGGCTCTTTCTTAGAAGTAACTGAGTAGAGGCAGCTGGAAACCAGGACGGGAAATTCCAGGAAAAGACAGAGCTTAAGGTGCCATCAAATGCATCAAATAGAGACAGGTGGCAGAGAGGAGTTAGGTGAGAGAGGCTCCTAGTTACTCGCCTGTGTTTTATCCTGCTTCTATTACTGATCAGTTTCATAAGATTTGCTTCACACAGTGGATAATGAGGTTGGGAAAGCCTTAGAATCTCATGAGTTATCTCGGATTCTCAGCAAAATGCTAAATTTTTTTTTTTTTTTTTAAACATGATTTTTGGTCATGTTGAGTGATTGCAGATGTAGGAAAGGAAGCCCAATGGGCCTGGTGCTCTTCTTACTCAAGCAGCTTTTTCTGACCCTCAGTACAAAGGTCCTGAAGTCCGCCTGCATCTCTGATGTAGGTTCCTTCACAGCTTTTCTTCTGTTTTTATGTGGAGAAAGATGAAATTAATAGGTTGTTCCTCTTGATATGTTGTCATCTTGATTACTCAGCCTAGGCACTAAGAAAGAGTTATCCATTCAATTTCTAAGTATAGAGGCCAGCCTAGAAATGTGTTCCCAGTTCTCAGTGTTTGACTCAGGTTTGGGATGCAGTGAACTTGTAGGATACAGGAATTCTTGCCATGTTAAAAAAAAAATTAAAAAATCACAAAATGTTAAATACCCAATAAAAGAAGAGCCCCTTCTCTGGCTCAGTGGAATGGCTTCAGAGAACACCCTGCTATTGGCAGATGCATCCAGGATTTAAGGACTGAAGAATTAAGTTACATTCATCTCTCTCCTGTGGAGAAGAATGGATTTTTCTTGAATTCTGCATTTAGAAAGCGCTCTTTGAAACCAAAGTAGAAATATATGATCCTGTTTTGCTCTCCAAAAAGCCACTTGATAATGAAAGAAAAAGAAATGAATAATTGGTATTACATTAAGACGTAAAATAACACAGATAGAAAGCTCTCATAAGTCTCATAAGATAGGATATGCTTTTAGTTTCCTCCCATTACAAAAGAAATAATTATTAATTAACATAGATCCAGGTACAAAAAGGACAAAAAAGAATATTTTGAGAAGGAGACAAAGTCAGTTATTCGTGAAAACCTGGTCCAGCTCCTTTAGCTGCAGTGCAACGAGAATAGGAAGTTTTACTGACTTACAGTGCAATGCAGTGAACAGTGGGCAGTAACCCTGCAGTTACTGTGCTTCAGCACTAGAGAGCAGCTGCTAGATTATCCCTTTTCACTAAATATCTCCTATGAAGAAGCCACAAATGAGTGCATGGTGTTGCACCGCAGCAGCCAAGCACACTGCCTGCACTCCCTCTTTTGCTCCCTGTATGTGTGGCATTATTTGGCCAGTGTCTGATCACTGGTTTGAAAGAGAGAGAAAAAATTAGTGCTATGGTGTTTTGGAAAAAACAGTGCAGAACACAGGAAGTCTGTGAAGGTACTGCAGGGCCCATAAAGTGGTCTTCAGTCAGATCTAAAGATGGTGACATTTATTTGAACTCCCGGATATTCAGACTGGAATCTCATGGTTAATGAGGCACAAGAAGTGAAATTTGGAACAATCCCACAATGGATAAGGAGCAGAGAACTCAGTCTAACCCAGATTTGTGTTGGCTCTGGAAAATGTTTTAAACATTTGCTCAGTCATTATGTTAGTATTAGGGAGTTGATAACCAGATTATCAGCTTTATTTGGACTCACATTCTCTGTAAAGAATATTAGGATTTTTTCCATTAAGGAAAACTTTATTAACAATGGGGAAAAAAAAATCAGAAGGAGCAGCCCAGAGAGAAATGAAAAAGAAACTGTGAAATATAAAAATCTCTCTTTCTCTCTTGCTCAACAGTTCTTAACAGTAATAAATGCTGCAATTCCATTT
Source organism: Lagopus muta (assembly GCF_023343835.1). NCBI lineage: Eukaryota > Metazoa > Chordata > Aves > Galliformes > Phasianidae > Lagopus > Lagopus muta. The sequence continues at coordinate 75,048,306 of NC_064434.1, forward strand.
GCTGGTGGAAAGATCATGTTGGCCTGTTCCCACTGCATTGTGCCTCACTGGCCAGCCAAACTGCACAGAAGTGTGAGGAGATTGACGAGCAGCCATCACTCACATCAGCACTTCTGGAAACACAGCTGATGCTGTCCTCCCAATGGCTTTCTCTACGCTCCTCAGTGGTTTCTTTGCTGATGCCCTCCTGAGGCTGCAGCTCAGTGTCCCCAGGCAGCACAACTATGGAAGCTGTCAAAGGAAAACCAAGCATGATGTCTCTGAATGGTGAGTCTGAAAGGCAGCGCTGCTCGGTGGCCAAAGCCCGGGACTGCTGTGTTGGTAGGTGCTTTGAAATACTTCATGCAAGATGTTTAAATACTTAAATGTATCAAGAGAGCAGGGAAGATACTGCACAGAGCTATAGCATTAACCTTTGAGCCCTCAGAGGGCGTATGTTTAAGCACAAAAATGACCCATCTCCTACCTGCATCTTTACATGGGTCTGTAAGCCAGAATTATTCAAATTATAGCTCTGACATGGTAATATTTTTCTTTTAATCTTGAGAAACTTTGAAACGTAGAAGGATATTAAATTTGAGGATTAAAATGAATTTTGTCTGGACCACACATATACAGAGTGATTTCAACGCAGGGAATATTCAAGATTTATTTCAACTGGTTTTTCTCCAGTCATTCCCTGTAAATAAATCTTACACAGTTTTAGCACTCTGCCAACTCAGTCTGCAAAATGTCTCACCCAAAGTGCAGCTATCTGACTTTTACTATCCTGATTTCCCATTTTTTTTCTTCTGTTTGACTCCAAGCGATAGCACCTTGGCTTCTCCATCCTTCAGCACTATTTGTACATCTGGGCAAAAAACTTTGGTGCCTGAATTGACCCCCTGTTTTTCTTGATCCTATTCAGCTGTCAAATGCCTTTATGTTATAATACTTCAAACTAAGCAACAGCACAGGACTGCTTCTGGCATCTCAGTGTAGCAATGGCCCTTTCCCCCTCCTCCCCCATTCCATGTTTTTGAACAAGCTCCAGGGATTGCACAAAGACCCTGGGGCATTTTCTTTAGTTGCTTCAAGCAACCTTGTTTAAGATCCATCATTTCACAGTTCCATCACTGAGCTGAACATCTGCCCTCGTTTGTGCATTGCTGAATTTCACTCATTCTAGGAAACAGATGTAATCGTTTACCGAAGCTTTCAAAAGTGTTCAAAATGCAATGAGGAAGCCCTGCGCCTGCACCTGTTTTTATCCTGCCAATGAGGCATAGAGGAGGACTCACTCATTTCCAGAGTCCTGTTGGCATTCCAATCTTCCGTGTGTCCTGGACTTGTGTCCCTGCCCCACAGTGCTGTACCCACAGCCATGAGGCTGCCTCTGCCATGGCCATGAGGTCTGCGGGGCTGTGGGAACAGTTCTGCCAACCATCAGCTCCTGCAGTCCTCACTGCTCCTGATTAGAGAATTAACGTGTGAGAAAAGTGCCAAATGTCCCCTTGCCCACTCTCTCCTGGGGAAGGAAAGCCTCCACAGCACAGCCTGTCTTTCCACCCAGGCAAACAGCGGAATTTTCAGGCAACAAAAAATTTCTGCATTTTGAATTTCTTTGCAACGTGACTCATTAGTTATTAAGGTTCAGACTGGAAAAGCAGTAGCTGGTTTCACAGGTTTATATGAACAGTTGGTAGATTGGTCCAATCAACATTTTAGTTACCTCAGATATTTTCAGGATATGGGAATCTTTTCAAATTGTTTTCTGGGAAGTTGTATTTTTTTTTTTTTTCTCATTTGATTTACTTGAGGAATTTCTGACCCTGACTGTAATGCACCTTTTTTTATATTCAGTTGAGTCCACCTTGGTTCAGCATTACCAGATCCCAACCTTGTTCCTCAGAATCTCTGTTGCTAAAAGAAGCACCACTGCTTTGTCTTTATCCTCTGCTTCTCAGAGCTCAGCACCAAGGTCTCCATCAGTGGGAAAAATCTTGTGCATTTTTTTGCTGAAATTGTCATCACAGAAGAGAAGCAGAGAGCCAGAGTGTGGGCACAGTTAGAGCCCAGCATAACTTGACCACCTTGAAATGGTCATGGGTCCTTCTGCCTCTCGTTTCTCATTTGAAAAAGATGCTAATAAACATCATACAGAACATGGGATCATCCACTTGGCTCTATCCTTTCAGACTCTTGAACAAAATGGAAACCTAAATCCTTTCTGGTTGGCCATTAACTTCATGTAATTTGGTGGTAGCCATCCAGAAGAAATTAGGAAACTTGGTTAGTTTTTTATCAGATTTAATGGGAGATGTGACTTCTCTCAAGACAACTTCATCAGTTGAAGTCCTGATCAATAGCAGTTGAACTACAAAATCTTAGATGATTCAGACATATTTTTGTTCAAAAAGTGATCATGTGCTCAATGCAGTACAATGCAGTACATCACTGCATTTTTCCTCTCTCTTGAAAAGTTGATGGGAAGGTGACTGTCTTAAGATTTTTTTTTCTGAACAGTATATACTGCAATCTGTTTTCTGGTCCTGTTCTCCTGTAGATCTGTAACACACAGGGGCAATCCAGCCATGACTGGTTACTCAGGACTGGAGCCCTTCTACAGAGACCACCTGCTGCATCCTGCCCTACAGGAAGACTCGTTTGTGCCCCACTCTGTGGGTGTACAAAATGTCATCTTTCATGTACTGCTGATATTTTTGGGGCAATTGAACAAAAATGTTGCTTGGATGCCTTTCACTCTCTACTTCATCCTTCATCTTGGAACAGAGTCCTTATGTTAGAAAACTGAAACTAATGACTACCTCAGTGCTGCTGCAGCTCTGCAGATCTCACTGATAGCGCTTTCCTGGTAGCAAATCTCAAGACCCAGTTATCAATGGCTGAAAATTTTTATGATACGATCTCCACCAGTCCATTAAATCTTGAGATTAAAGAAAAAGGAAGATCTTTTAATATATGCACATAAATGTGCATAATTTGCATGGAGAATTACAGTACTTCTCTTGTACACAGACCATATAAATTCAAATTAAACTGATACATACCATAGAATCACAGAATATCCGGAGTTGGAAGGGATCCACAAGGATCGTGGAGGCCATCTCCTGGCTTCACACAGGACAGCTGTGTCCATCACGAATTCGCCACATAAAGAACATTTCCCTCTCTTCCTCTCATGGAGAACAAGCCTCTTCCAAAGCCTCACCTCTTCATCTGATCTCCTTACTGCAGAGGCAGGCTCACAGAAATTGAGTGCAGTCCCACAGAACTAGCTTTGAAAGAGCAGCTGTCCCCCAGCTCCTTTCTCTCATCTTCCTTTTGCCTAAGGCAGCCCACCAGAACACTGACAAGCTGCGTTCCTTTTTTGTCAGTTTTTCCATCAGAGGACACATCCCACACAGAGCTGGGACGGTAAGCGGTGCTGCCTGAGAGGTCACTCTGCTCTCAGATGGCCTACGTGTGTACTAGGACTTAACTTTAGTGTCCAGGGACCCCCCACGCTGCTCCGGGCAGCAGGCGATGCCTCTCCCCTCAGCCGCCATGGTGCTCACAGCTGCACACCTCACAGCCTTCAGTCAGCTGTGTGCGGCCTGCATCCAGCCAAGGCAGCCCCTGGAGGTGTCTTGCAGTCCAGTGAGGAGTGATATTGGAGGAGTGCGAGCAAAGTGATCCAGGTGGAGACACAGGCCCCAGCTCTGTCACATCCATTGGAAGGCACGGGTTGTGCAGGAATGCATAAATGATCCTTACCTGACCCAATGCTGCCATGTGTCACTCACTGAGATGTCAGCCCTGGCAATGTCGCCTCAGCGCTCACAAGACAGGAAGTGCACTAACATTTTTCTTAGCCTGTTTTCTCATCTGTAAGACTGGGATGAAACTTTTTCCTCACAGGAATTTAATAATAGAAAATTTGGTTGTGAAGTGATTGGAAGAGCTCAGACAGCAGCCCCACAGAAGGGTCGATCTCCAGCTCTTTGGCTTTAGCAGTGACCCGCAGGCAGTGCTGGCTGTGAGATGAGCTGTGCCCAGCCCCAGCCCCGCTGCCTGGAGGCTCCAGCAGGCGGGAAACAGCCGCGTTGATCCACAGTGGCTCCACAGCGCTCACAGAGCTTCCAGTTCTCACTGCGTCCCTGTAGGGAAAAGCCTCATGAGAACTGCCTTCTTATTGCAGGGAGAACAGCTCTTAGGCACTTCCAGCCACCAGCATTTCAGAAGTTCCTATATAATCTTGTCCTCCAAGTCCAGTTCCATACAAGCCCATGCGCTGTATAAACAGACATACGGAATGTATGTTTATTTGCATTTTTGTTTAAATCTTTATTATTAATTTATCTTTTTCTGTTAAAAAAGTTTTCGTGAAAGGCGTCATGCTGCCACTAAACTGTTATTTTTTAACATAAGAGAGAATAAGATCTCTGTAGTCCTCATAGTGCTTTCAACTACTCAGCAGGAACAGAAAGACCCATAAATCATAAAAACTTGTATTAGTTTTTAAAGCTGGTCTAAAAATGCTAGCCCTAAGGAATTGATGGGAAAGACTACCAGAACTTCACCAATTACATATTATTGTGAAGTGAGACTGTACAGTTTTATCCCTGAAATGAACACCTATCCATCTCACCACCTCACCTCTAAAGCCGTGCGTTGTTCAGCTTTCATTTCAGCCATGATCTCTGTGGATACGCAGGTTCTCTAGACGTGAGAGAAAGAGCACTAAAAACACCTCTCAGGTGACCAAGGGCCCTGAAACCCTTCCCACAGGCAGCTTGCTGTGAGATACATGTCCTCAGACATGGCAGCATTTTTAAAAGCATAACATTTGGAAATACTGCCTTATGGCCCCATTGGATATTCAGGAACTAGGAACTCTGATTTTCATATAGCCTCCTGAAAAAGGGCATTTTGCAATAGTGTCAAAAACTTTAAGAGCGCTTCTTGCTAAGAATGTCAACATATCTCACAAAACAGCAACTGCCTTGGAGTTGTCCACAAAGGAGGTGGGCACTGGGTTTATTTTTTTCTGGCTTCTCATTCACTGTTCCCTCTGGCCTTGATGGAACAGCTGAAGATCAAGATCTGTAAATGTGAACATGGATTTATGGTTTTCTTATCCTACTTTAAAATATTTTCAGGGCTGCATAATTCCACTTGCTTCTTAAGTATATCCTCTCCTATAAAGCTAAATGAATGTTGAGAAAAGAATTTGAAAAGGAAATGCCTTGCTCCCAACCACTGTTGGTTGCCACTTGCAAGAGCAGGGCTGGGTAAAGGTTTACCAAGCTGAGAACAAAAATTATTCTCTCAAGGAGCTGGAGCAGCTTGAAATGCTGTTCCTTAGTGTTGGGCAACTGCACTTGGGCACTACTGCCAAGGCCAGTGTTGTCTGATATATTTAGTAACCAACAAGCACAGCTGAACTATCAAAACTATAACCTTGTCAGTGTCAACAGATGTGGTCTAAGTGAAGACGACATCTTTGTGCTGCTTAAAATCTGATTATTTATCAGGATGAGGCTTAACAACTTGGCTGGTGAGAGGGTAAGCTTCTTCCTTGCTACTCCCTTCCAGTACAAAATATTTCTTGCCAGGCAGTGGCATCCATTAGCTTTACATTCTGTGTCATAGAATGCTTCATGTGTTCCTGCCCACTTTTTTTTTCTTGATTGCTCAAAACAGCTATTTCAGATCTTTTCTATGATAGAATCTTCTGTTAGAATCTATGGTAGATCTTTCTGGTTAAAACTGCAAAGGCTTTTAAACAGGCATTACCCTCAGGAAATTCAGTCTTTGATACGAAGCAGCATTCTCTTCAGAGACTGAAGGAACAGGTAATTTTGGTATGAAGCGTACGCCATCTTACTCCTACCAGGCCAGGTACACAACTTGCACTCAGCTTCATTTCTGTATGCCACAATTAGATGTGATAGTCCTTAGAAGTATTCATTGGTTGTATCAGTGCAGGCCTGTAAGGGAGGAAGCTGCATGCCAACCAGAATGGTGTGGTGTCCCCTTTCTCTGTGTGCTACACATCACTCAGCCTAGCTGATGACAAAAGGAAGCAGAGGACTGGAGCAGGCTAGCTGATTGCCCAAAGCGTTTTGAACACTTCTCTGCATAACCTTTGCCTAGAGCATGCCAGATAGATGAAAATGCTACAAGGAAAATAAATGACAAACCACTAATGCTTGAGCAAATGAGGATTTGTGCTAGAGTATATTAACCCAGAAGTGCATTTCCTTTACTTTTGCAAACATAAAGGGAGGCTGGCAACAACTGAGGAAACGTGAATAGCAGCAGATGAAGTGGAGGAATATGAAAAAATCATGAGCATCTGGAAAGACTTTCTCAGTTGCTAAAGTCTCACTAAACCAACTGAGCATCCGTCAACATCAGTAAAACTCTCCTACTCCCATACAACTGAGTGCTATTGAGTGCTACTGTGTGTCACCAGAACAGGCTTGGTGACATCGAACTGAGGGCTAAAAGGAGCAAGAGATAAGCAGAAGATCACAGTTCCCCACTGCCAAGTCAAAGCAAAGCTCAATAACTCTGAAATGAGCAAGCTGGCAATGAATTCTGGGAACTTAACACTAATCTCTTAGTTTTGTTCTTGCACAAAGTTAACTACAGAAAAGAAAATGCAGCAGTCTGAAGAAAAGTTCATAAAAAGTCCAAGCTGGGAGAAGAGGGGGGAAAAAAAGGCATCAATCTGAAGCCAAATCAGAATGTGCGATAAAGTTTTCCAACATGTGAAGCAATGGGAAAGCAGTTTGGAAAACATCAAATACTGCACCTGGCAGATACATTAAAACTCACTTATTTCCATTCCACAAAGGGGAAACAATCACAATTTGGTGACTAAAACTCAGGATTATTTTCATTACTAGTTTTGCATACAACTACAAATTCAAATGTGGAAATGAACCCAAATAGAGGAAAGTGAGCCAGCACTGTCAGCACAGATTAAACGAAGCAGAAGTGGCAATAACACAACCTTTCCAGAAGAAGAGATGTTCATGAAAAATGTCATTTCCTATTTCAGTAAAGGTAGAACAGAATGCAGAAGACCGTGTGAACTTCTCAGCTCCGAATTACGTATTTACACATTTTTAAAGTTCCAGAAACACTTTATTTATTTAAAAATGGAGTTGTAAATGCATATAACAAAATAACATACATAATAAATGTAACAAAAATAAATAAGGAGAACATGTTCATATAAAATAAGAACATAGTAATGCAAAATGCTTATTACAGAACAGAAAGGTATAAACGCCTGAAAGAACACAAACAGAATCCTGCATGAAGAGCCTGCACCTCCAAGCCATCCTTGCCATCTCCTACTTCCCACTTGAGTCTGCAGAAAAATTATGTTCCCAAGCATTAAACAAAAGAAGGAATTATGGTGATGGTTTGGTACACTCTGTTTCAATACCTAGCTCTAGTTTCTATTTGTTTTTGCCCTTCTGCACCTTCTAAAACTTTTCTTGTAGCCTCTGTAAACTAGCTTAGTTCAGGCTTCCACAGTTAGCTGGAGTAGAGCATATTGAGTCATACGTGAAGGCTGTTTGCTTTTAATTCTTTTTTAAAGAAAATATGAAATCCATTATACAACAGATTAGTGGTTTTGTTTTTACATCTCTACAAAAAAAGTTTTTGCGTTTTTATTAACTGGTCCAACTTTTACTGACTTCTGAAAGCCTGTACAATTTAAAAGTGTACAGAAAGTAGTTTTCTTTTAAACAAACGTCATATAGGATTATTGCTGAAATATTAAAGACCATTTCATAAAAGCTGCAAAACTGTATCTTCAACCTTAATATATAGAGACCGATGCAAACATAGGAAAATTCCAGTCTATTAGTTACATTTAACAGAAATAACATTCCTCCAAATTACAGTGTTCTGGAAATACAAAGTAATTTACCTTTATTTTTATTATTATTTCCAAATGTTAAGTTACTGGGACAACTTATAAGGAAAATAGGCTTATATAGGAAACTTTAAATAGACTTGCTTTTCAGTGGTATAAGCAAAATGTCTACGTTAGCAGTCATCTTCCAGAATCCTTTTAAATATGTAAGACAGAGACAGTTTTACTAGCAAGACTACAGGAAAATATACAGAAGCAAATTAAAATCATTTGCTTGGGAGTGCATGTATTGATGAAGGAAATTATGACAATTCTATGTCCGAATCCCCAAAGGAAATTTTACATCTCATCGTTATCTCAAGGAATAGTCTTTTTTTTTTTTTCAGAAGCTTATGTTGTATTTGAATTGATGAGAGCCCATTTGCCTGAATATGCTTTAAAATGTCCCATGTATCTGTATGATTAAATCTGATTTTTAGTTCCAACTAACGTTTGGGCAGAAATGAGATATGAGATACTTGTACTTTTATGAACATCAAAAAGACATTTGAAGATCAAAAAGTGCCAAATAATCCTTTCAGAAAGCGGATTAAAACACTGCAGTGTTAATACAAGTATGGTATTATCAGTTTTCTAAGTACACCAAAACACCGTTTGCTGTTTAATGATATCGATATGTTCACCTACCACTCCCAGCAAATCTTAGTGCAAACATAATACGTGAAGTTTGTAAACCCCAAGACAATTTACGCAGCAACAAGGTTATACAAAACACAGAACTGTTTGAGATTCTCGGCACACAAGAACGAATGCTTTCTGAAATCCTTCTTACCTTTTGCAGTAATGTGTCACTGTAGCCAAAGATAACGTTTCCTATATAAATCATCTAAATCAGAATCGAATGCAACTGTTCAACAGTTCTGTACAAACTTTAGAGGAGGAGATCCATTAAATAGAGTAGCTTGGCAAAGAGATTTTGGGGTTTCAGTAACATTAAATGTTAGACTGCTCACATGGCTTTTAAAAAGAAATTAATCTGTTAAGGGAAAACTGCCGATATAATAATTTCTTTGCAAAGCGCACAACCACAAAGGGCAAATCTGCCACAATCTGCTTTCCTACACTTGTATCTATGCACGTCCTTATGATTTGAAAAGGATTTGTGTGACAAGCAAAGAATCACAGTTAAAGAAAACTGGTTTAATAAAACAACTGCTGTTCGACCAAGCCTTTTTGTTTTTTTTTTTTTAATTATAAAACCGAGATTGTAATCCTTCCATTTCTAGACATTCCACACAAAGGGTGTTATTACCAACAGCGAGATGTCATTCATGCAGAGTGGCACCTTCCTCTTCGCCGTCTGGGTTAAACCTATTGAAATGTATGCTGAAATCTGGCTCAGATTCAGCAGTCCCCAGTTCAGCGGCAGCAGGGCCGGCAGCAGGGCGGGCAGCCCGCGCCTCGGGCTGGCAGTTTGGCTGCACCTGGGGACGGGCACTCTGGGAAACAGGACTGGCCTTCTGCTTCGGCTGAGCTGGCACGATGGGGCCGGCAAATCCCAAGTTGCTCAGAGCATCCAAGGTGCCATCGGGGTCAATCATAGCATTAATAGCTGAGCAATTAAGAGAAGATTGAAAGGGATGGGGTAGAAACCATAAAAAATATATTATTTCATGCACTGATAAAAAATGTTTATTCTTTTCACATATTAGCACCTCCGTCTAGAGTAAAAGCCTACAAACAATCTCACTAGGGCACAAAGGCACACATTTACTGCCCTGACATGCTATCTAGAGAAGTCTGCTGTTTGCCAGGAGCCCACATCAAGGATGTGACAGAGAGGCTGCCAGACCTTGTATGTTCCACAGACTACCTCCTGCTGCTGTCTCACATTGGCACAAGGGACACAGCTGTCAGCAACCTGAAGAATATCCACTACAGGGACTACAAGGAGCTCGGAGCAGCAGTGAAGAACTCGGGAGCACAGGCGGTTTTCTCATCAATCCTCCAGTTTAGGGGAACGGGGAGGGAAAGGACCAACAGAATTAAGAAAATCAATAAATGGCTAAGAGAGTGATGTTGTGAACAGGCCTCTGGCTACTTACGTCATGGAACTAATTTAGAGATATCTGGTCTTCTGGGGGAGAATAGGGTTCATCTGTCAGACAAGGGGAAGACCATCATTGGCAGCAAGCTTTCCAATTTAATCAGGAGGACTTTAAACTAGAGCTGCCAGGGGTGAGGATCCTCAAATCACTGTGCTTAGAGGCTGACACTGGTAATGGATGCCCTGGGCTTGGAGTAGGATCATAGGCCAGTAAGACAGCCCCTCAAATACTGGCAGGCATGTGTCATCAACCACATTGCTAAGAATTTTGTGCCAGTGTTGTACCACTCTCACAGTAGACAAATTTTTCCTAATGCCCAGCCTCCTCTGAAATAGCTTGGTGCCACTCCTGTGTGTCCTGTCATCAGTTTCCAGCAAGAAAAGATCAGTGCCCCCTTTTTAAAATGTTCTCAATTTTCAAATTGATTTTGATGAATGCAATATATGTCTAAGCAGCAGACTTTGTCAACATAACACTTCCTTTTTTTTGTTGTTCATTTTTCAGATTAAAGTCTTTGAAAAATGAAAAACAAAGAAGAAAATCGTTCTATTTCATAGTCTGTGGATTCTGCAATTATGGAGAATGGATCCAGTAATGTGAAGGGAAGATGTCAAGAAATAATCCTAAATTTTCATTTTATGGTGTCAGATAAAATTTTTAAAAAAGGTTTCCTATAGACTGTGGCCCCAATGCATTCCTTATATTGAACTGTTCTACACATGAGGTTATTACTGACGCATTAATGTCATGTCATGAGGATTTGCTTGCATCCACTCTTCAAAATTTACTCACATAAACGTGTCTATTAAGGAAGTTTCACAAATAATTATTTTGGGAGTCTCTGGACTATTTCATTTTAGGTTAAGCCTTTTCTCACCCACATAAAAATATATCAGTATTCTGTTTTAATACAATTAATTCCGTGATGTTTCTTAACCAGATGTGCTGGTAATTATACAGTGTAATGTATGCAACTGATACGTATTTTAATAAGATGTGACATTTGTACTTGTTTCATGCTATCTACGTATAAATAAAAGAAACTGGAAACAGACAGCAATGACAGAGAGGAGTAAAAAAGGATCTGTACCTTGGAGCTGTTTCTCAACTCGTTTTAGTTCCTGTAAGATTGATGATATTTCCTAGGAAAGAAATAGATATTCCAAAGCTCAAGGACTTGCTTCATTAAGGAAAAAGACATTCAAGCTGTGTATCAAATAAGTTTCCTCCCCACATTCTGATATATTTGCGTTACCCCTCCTGGCATTGAAAACACCCTCTGTGGGTGGGACCAGGCCATTTGCACCATGAGTCTCAATGATTAGAATGGCCCTCTTGGAAATAAAGAATTCTTCTTGACTGTTCAAATTTCCCAAATCATCAATGGCTCATTTTACCCTTACTTATTTGCCTATGCTACTTTTTCTCAAGCACTGACCAACAGACATCACAGCAGTGTAGAAACGAGGCAAACCAACAGCAAATTCACAAAGAAAAGTTACAGTATAAACCCAATATTAACGGGGTAGACAAGCTGATTCATAACCGTGTTTAGATGTGAGTCAGAATAGTCAGCAAGATGACTGCCCTGAGATTTTGTCTTCAATCACTGGGCCACTGTGAGAGTCTGCACTGTGCCAGCACTGGGTCCTCAGCACCCATTTGCCTTGGAGAGCCCTCAGAGCTGCGCTGCTTGCTAGCACAGACACAGCCATAGCAACGCAATCAGAAAGGCTACAATATCATCTAAAATGTGGTGCAGTGAATAAGCATGAATAAAAAAACAGAATAAGCTGTGAATTCTACAGCTGAAAGATCCTGCCTGAGAATACTGCTAATCTGATTGCTGAGGAGAGCAGAGAATTTTTGTGGGTGGCAAAGAAATGGATTATACTGTATTTTACAAAGCCATTATCTTAAAGCAGATTCCTCATTTGAGCTGGAAATAAATGTACCAAGGTCAAAGCAAACATCAACTGCAGCTGTCCTCTAGTAACCCCTCATAAGATTTTGTGGTTAAAAAAAAAAATAATCCAAACATTGCTTTAGTATGGATTTGAATGATACATTACTCTGAAAACTAAGCAGGAACTTGAAAATGAGTGCATAGATCAAGCAATTCTAAACAACATGAGATGCTTTAATGCATTGTAGGAAAAAAAAAAAAAAGCAAAAAGCAAATCCTCACAAAAGCCTCAAATGCCAAAATGTACTGGGAATAACACATGCTCTGTTCCCTCACACTGCCACACTCCCTGGTCATGAAGCAGCTTCAGTTATGCACAGCCAGAATGCTACATGAACTCTACCTGTAGATGATACCCTACAGTTATTACTTCAGAACAATATTTATATTATACAGATTAGAAGAGTGCTTTTACTACAGTATGTCTACAAATTTGTTTTACATCCATATATTAAAATATAAATATTTCTTTAAATATGAGAAAACAGTAGATGAAGTAGCATTAAAATTGTAAAACAACTTTATTTGAAAGAAACCAGCAATCAAACTGATGGTTACTGCCTTCTTTTAAATAATAGTGCCCAATGGAGTCTGTATATAGTTTGTATCCTTTTGCATTATTCTTTATCTGAGAAATCCCTCAGAACAGTTACTTAGGAGAGGTTCTAAGATAGCAAGTCTTAGTAATCATTTAAAAAGATTAAGCTCTTTATTGAAATACATACTGTCAAAATGAAACCTTTTACAGATGTTAGCATCATCAGTGAAAATATCAGTTTATTCTACTTATTATTTAGAAATTAGATGAGAAAAAGGCTCATTCTACCCCAAAAAAGATAACTATTCATACCATACTTGATGTTTTCACAATAGGAACTTCACTTTCTGCTCGTAACTTGTTTTCAATTTCATCCCAATTTCTGTCTTTGTCCTTAAATAATATTCTAAAAGAAGGAAATACAAGGATAGTATGTTTAGAAGCAAACAAACTAAAACATAAAGATTAGACACAAGTTACAAGAAAGCAGTGTAGTGAGCACTAAATAAAACTGGAATCTAAAATAGTGAAAACAGGCAGAAACCCAAGATTGAATCTTCTGAGTAGCATACAAAGGTTCAGCAATATCCATATTTACAATAAAATGCAAGTTGTGTAGCTAAATACTTGCTTATGGTGTTGAAAAGTTACAGTTCATTCTTTCCTTCAGCACAAAGATTTATTTATTTCATAATCCAACTATTTAATAGCAGAATTCCCTGTTAATGTTGTATTTTGAAATAACAGCAAAATACACGAGTGGTTAATACTTGTGAATTCAGCTTCTATATTTGTATTTTATATTATTTTGGTGACAAATAAAACATTTTTGGAAATACATCCCACAGGATATAATTTTTTTCATACGATGGAGTATCATCATATTACATGTTTAAAGAAGTTACTTCCAGCATATGTAAAATTCCAAAGCATATTATAAGATTCTGAGGAAGTTTTTGCTTGCTTGTTTCTGCCTTGCTTCTCTGCTGTGATAAATATTTTTTTTGTGAAATTGCAGTATCATAAAAATCATTTAAATTGTGTATAATTACACTACTGAAAACACAGAATTGATGGATATTTAAGGGTATTTTTTTTTCCTTATTTTAAGTGATGTCATAATAATATTAGAAGTTTATATTCTAAATCAATTTCTTCTTTAATTGCAATAATTAGGTATTAACTCCAGTTGGAAATGTGACTAGCATTTCCATTAACAGCACTAACATTAACGGTATTTTAGACTTACAAGAATAAACACAGCTGTACTAAAACTGCTAAGCAAACAGACTGCTAAGCAAACAAGAAAACCATTTTAACATCATAGTGTAACAGTAGTACACTTTAAAGGCATTGCTGCTATTAGTAGGACTCTGAGAAAATAACCTTTTAAGGGGGAAATTCACAATACTTTGCATCTCAGAGGCTTCATTTAGCAGTAAACACCGTGAGTGAGATATAGAAATTAGGGTGACATTGCTTGCTTTTCCATTTACCTCGTTCATATTAGACTAAAACTCTCCATATATTTATTTATTTGCCTTTATGCATGTAGTGCTTTCAACCTTCCTGTCTTTCAGAGATGATATTAGCTGTCTAACAATCTAAATACTTTACATTTCAGAAGTTATCTGAAGGCAAAAATCCTTAAAATTTATTTAAAATGTTTTTATTCCCACTATAAAGTAGACCGGTCAATTTGTTTTTTCTATAATTTTAGGAAGCCTACTTTATTTTCTCCAATTCTGCATTTAACACTTGTTAATCTCTTATGAGTAGCATCTCTGTCTCCTTTGCTCCTCCACCTTTTAACCGCACTCAAAGGACATATTTTATAAATGACTGCTGTAAGGAAAGCCAATAGTACAGCATTTGCTTTATACAGTCCAGATAAAACTCTGAAGGTCTCGTCACTGAAATTCATACTTACATCACTTCATAATCTCCAAAAATTCCTGCAAATTCATATGGTATATAAAGGTAGAAAAGCAAAAAAAACTTGCATACGTGCTTCCCGAGAAGTCACCAGAGTAATTCATTAGCAAAGAACTTGGTTCAAGATACACGGCAAGAATGCCACACAATTTTCCATTACAATGTCATTTTGTGTATACTAGTGGGTAAAACCAAATCTGATTAAACACAGCAATGAATAAAAGTGAATTATAAAAAGGAGCTTAGCCAAGCCAAGCTATGACTTTATCCTGAAGGAAAACAGATCTATAGAAGGGGCTTTGTGAAAGGAAAGAATTGGGCACTTGAATCTGTTTCAAGTTGAACTCAGTATACTAGAACCTGGAGAAAATAAAAACAGCTTCACCAGTTTTGAGAGAATTTAGCCAAAGAATAATGCTCCAAAAGCTTCTCTCAATCCTATGTCTTAATATAAAGTAGGAGTGATCATAGAATCAGAGACTATCAGCACAGACTCTCCTGGCTTCACACAGGACAGCTGTGTCCATCACGAATTCACCACATGAAGAATGTTTCCCTCTCTTCCTCTGATGAAGAACAAGCCTCTTCCAAAGCCTCACCTCCTCATCTGATCTCCTTACTGCAGAGGCAGGCTCACAGAAATTGAGTGCAGTCCCACAGAACTAGCTTTGAAAGAGCAGCTGTCCCCCAGCTCCTTTCTCTCATCTTCCTTTTGCCTAAGGCAGCCCACCAGAACACTGACAAGCACATCCCACACAGAGCTGGGATGGCATGTGTTGCTATCTGAGAGGTCACTCTGCTCTCAGACCACAAATGTGAATCCTAAGCCTGTAACCTTAGTGCTCGCAGCCCTGACATCCAGCTCCAGGCAGCAGGTGATGCCAGAAACCCTGGGCCTGGGCAGGCTGGTGGCAGCACGACGCCTCTTCCCTCAGCTGCCATGGTGCCTGCAGCTCTGGCTGCACAATGGGTGCCCCTGTGCCGACAGAACTCCGCGTAATTCAGAACATTATGTTCAAATTGGAAAACAGAAATGGCAGCTCCAATGAAATGGGGAAGAAATTAGTCAAGCAGAAAGACATGTATTTCCCCTTCTTTTCCTCACGCACATTTATTTTCATGACTGAGTTCTGCTCATTATAATTTCTGACACATCTTGTCAAGACTGAAAATATTTATCTTCTTAATACTTTAGCCAAAGCAAAACTGGTATTTTCAGTAAAACTGGCTACTGCAACTAAAATATTACAAAAAGAAGCATTCACATTTACAGAGAACATTCATTTGTCCATTTGGACTCAGAGAGGATGGATGTCATTTTTCAGTATATATGGTGGAATCCGTAATTGCTGTAACCGTCCCATACTGTCTCTACTCTTGTGAGATGAGGTTATATTGGTGAACAAAGCAACTTGAGGGAGAACTTCAACAACACAGTCAAGCACACTGGCATCTCTAAAACTTCCTCATCTCCTTTCATGGTCAAATACTCTGGAATTGTACACAAATGTTAGCTTGACAAATCCTGATTGATTCTCATCATATCTATTCCGGGCAGAAATGTTAAACAGCTTAGCTCCAGGGAAATAAATAGAAGCATAGCAGTCTACTGACCTTACTACAGAATTTATCTTAGCTTTGTTTTGATGTACATAACTTACTGCTCCCTTACATGCTCACTAAAAAAACCAATTCTACAGCTATTGTGTTTTTCTAATTCGAAACACCAATGACATTATGAAAAATGTCATATTATTCAAATCCATTCTGAGTAGCCGGTAAAGGAAGTCTTGATCACAGATCTGAGGAATATGCTAAAGAAATTCTCCAATGAACATACTTTTACAGAAACACGTAATGCTATTCTCTTTAAATGTACACATAATGTTTATCCATATCCTCATATGTATCTTTTCGTAAATAATCATAGCTTTATTGCATTAATTACAATGTAGTATTACATAGCCATTAAGCTCAGAAAGTTTAGCAAAAAATATAAGATGATATTACTGTTTCTCAGAATGCATTTGCATATGTAGATTTGTTTAAGTTCGTTATACGGTACATTCAGATTTTTGTGTTAAATAAACTACAACTGTGCTGGCAAAATATTTATAGAACTTCTAAGCATCAAGAAAAATCTACAAAAAAGAGTAGAGCATCTATTATCTACCGCTTTTACAGCATTTTAAGATACATATCATCCCACAAGCCTACCACAAAAAAGTCAATCAATAAGTAAGATTCTTGTTCCGGCGATGCAGCATTAAAAGGAAAAAAAAATATACTGGTAAGCAGGGCTCCTCATGGTTGTTGCTGAATTTTCCCAAAGAATTACACTGAAGACAAACATTTATGTAATATTTTGGTAATGCTTCTATTTACAGTATGTTTAATGTCTTTTAGAAAAAATTCCAAATAATGATCACACTAAGCTATTTCTTCGCAAGAGTTTATTTGCTCATTTTTTGAGATGAGCTATTCAAGTAAATGCTACAGTGAACTCAAAGGTAGATTAGTATTGAATAAGTTGTGAATTTCTATGTAATTTATATTAAGTTCTGCACATTAAAGCCAAATTCTTAATTTGACACAGTGCTCTGGGTTTATCCAGGCAGGCGGCTCAGCCACACAGCCATTCCATCACTCCCCACTAACAGTGCGATGAGGAAGAGAACTGGGGGGGATGGAGGGGAAAAGTAGAACATATTATACATTTTTTTAAATATCAAATCTCAGGTTGAGCTAAAAACTATTTTCCAAGACAAAAATAGGAAAAGAGAAATAATAGCAATGACAATGATGTATATATAATATACATGTTTACAAAACAAGAGATACACAACAATTGCTCACTGCCTGCTGATCAATGACCAGCCAGTCTCCAAGCAGTGGCATCTCCCCTCAGCCAACTCCACCCACACTCTGTTTCACTGTTCCACATGCTGTCATATGGTACAGAGTATCAGTTTGGTCAGCTGTCCTGGTTCCGTCTCCTCCCTGCTTCTTGTGCACATCTCCCCCAGTCCTGTCACTAGCAAGACAACACGGGAAGCTGAAACAGCCTTAAATCCGCACAGCACTGCTCAGCAACAACATTGATGTCTTATCACCATTGTTTTTCTCCTAAAGCTAATATGTAGCATCATAGCAGAAACTATGAAGAAAATCAATTTTGTGCCAGCTGAAACCAGGATAATATCAGCTTCTTGCACTATCCCGTCAGTGAGAGAACTAGGGCTACATGAGAACCTGGGAGGGGACAGAACCAGGATACAGAATTTCTGAGAGCAACTATATTTTAAACCTATGTTTCAAAAATTCATTTACAAATGAAATTGACAGAGCAAAAGACATTTATGTACTTTCCTTAAAGATATCTAAACAAATAACATCATACATAAAGTTATATGTCTTGAGAAAACCAAGAAGTGTTTTCCAGTATTATAATCCTGCAGCCTCAAAAGGGAAACGTGGAAAGACGAGCAAGATGCATGTCAGTCTGGAAACACATACTGAGATAGTGGAAATACCATGCTCACAAATGTTACTGGTAACCACTGGTAAAAATAGAACAGACTTACAAATATCCAAGATTTCAATACATGGCACTTCCTAGCCAAACTGATCAATTACAGACCTACTATGTTCTCACACTTAAAAAAAACCCATGGCGTTAAGTTCAGCCAAGTGTCTTTTCTTCTTAATATACACTATGTTTAAATTATTAGCTACAATAAGACACGAAGGAAGGACATGTGAATTAAACAACACTGAACTTTGCATTTAGAATTTTCATTTCCTCTTGTCAACTAAAATGGTCACCAAATGTTACTGAAGTTAAATGCAGCTGTTGATAGAGAAACAAGTTACCATTTTTGATAGGTCTGGACTTCCTGTTAGCTACTATGACATTTGTGCCAGGAATCTAGCTATCTAAGCAGGACTTTGTAATTAAAAACAACAGATGTCATCATCTGTTATTTTAGTTATTGTCTCTTTTTCAGAAGGATTTAATGAAACCATTCTCTCTCCAACTGTTTTTCTTCCTAAAATGGTTGATCTCTACATCAAGTTGGCAAATACACAATTTAGCAAAGTTTTAACCTTATTTTTAAATTAAGGGAGTTTTATGATGTTTGTGCAGAAGTAATGGAGATTTTGTACAGCATTTCCATGCTTTGGAACAGCTCTTCTGCTGGAAATATGTTGAATATTATCCTGTCCATGCAAATTTCGCTGATATTTATCTTCATACAATAGGAAACACATACAAATAATAACAGAAAAACAATTAATTTGAAATCTCCTTAATAGTAAAAAAAACCAAAATAAATAAAAACTCACCATAACCGATGTTGTTTTTTCAAAACACAAGCTGCTACTAAATGCATTTGCTCTATTTGAATTACATACATCTCCTACTAGCATGAATGTCAATGTGAGCAGAATATTTTCCAAAATAACAATAACTTTAAAAAGAAAACCCACCTGATTTTGCCAGCTGTTTTGTCTATGGATTGTCTTATTTTGCGAGAAAACTGGAAGACTGAGGACAACAGCAAACTATCCCCCATAACCTGGAATAAGTTTTAAATAGAATTAAACATAAACAATTCCATACATTTCCCATTTTTTTAACCTTAAAAAATATTACTTGTGTTCTAATTAGTATTCTACACAAACGATCATACTAAAACATTTTGCAAATTAAGTAACAAATAATTTTTTCCAGTATTTATGCTACCTGGTAGAGGTAGGAATGAAAGGATAGTGTAGAATGCTAAGCAGAGAGATGATTATGAAAACCTGAAACACAACCACTGCCACAGAGAAATTTCTTTTGTACTTACTTCATCTCTGCTCCAAGTCCTTCTTCGGGTAATTGTTGGGGGATCCATGGCATCTGGCAGCTGAGGTCTGGCATCATTAGGCTGACCGTTCCCCTCTGGTGGTTTGGTGTGCACTAGTGGAGGGATTTTTCTAAAATTGAGACTTTCATCAAATACTCGGTCAACCAACTGGAGAGTAAAAGAAAAATGCAGTTTATTAAACCAACTGGATATGTGTCATCTTTTCTCCTTTTCAGGCAGCTTTGAAGAAGCTTATCAAATAAAAGTCACTCTGTTGACTTCCGTAGTATAGTGTGATGCCACATTCAAATATAGCAATACTTTGTTTAAATGTCTTTTATTTATTTATTTATTTATTTATTTTCCTAACAGCAGATACATCTACAGGGCAATGGAAATAAGGTCATCCCATAGAAATTTCGCTTACATACAAGTAACATGGATAATTACCTACAAATTGGCACTGGAAATTTATTCCTTTAATTAAAGGAACATATATGTGTGAGATTAGGTACAGTGCAATTAAATTGAGATTTTTCCCAATCAGTCATAGAGTTACAGAAACACCTATGCCTACTTAAAGGAAAGACTGCCACCTGCAGTAGCACGTACAACTGTACAGCATTTTTTAAAGAAAATAAATTGTAGTATAAAAATCACAGCAATCTGACTGCACCTGAGAAAATGAGCACTATTGCTGAAGTTCAGCTATCAAGCTATAAGAATTGAAGATAAAGGCTGTGTGAATGTAGTTATATTTTTTTCTGAGTACACAACTCACAAGTTTCTTGTCACTGTTTATATCTTTTTTTCCACAGAAAAAGACAGTATTATACTAAACATGGTCAAGTAATTATTAACCAAACTTTACGTACACAACAAATGAATAAACACATTTTGAAAGGACTAATATGAATTTTAAAATGCAGTAAACATTAGGGTGAATTGTAATATGGAAGACAGTGATGATTTAAGTTCAGATTAACATGTATACCAGCATTAGAACTGTGATGGTTACTAAAAGAAGTTAGTCAATATATTCAAGCACACCGGATATAGTCAAAGAAAATAAGAATTAATACAAGCACAATACAAACTTCTTTTAAGGCAGTTTTTACGACATTATTAGGAAAGAAAATGTGAAGTTATTGTTAGCTGATGGTGCCTAAGCATTTCAGTTTCCAGAAAAAGAAACCTCAATATTACCTGTGAAAAGAGTATATATTCCTGCATATGTCACTAGTACTTTTCAATGCACTTAGATACTACCCAACAGTATCTAAGGCTAAGGACAAGAAGGAAACAAATAATCATCCTGTCCTATGCTTTGTGGAAAAAAAGAGACAGACAGATAGTATGCAATTGTGTGGTATTTTTTACAATTTCTGGGTAGTTTATCAGAACGTAAAAGAACTTTAAATTAAAAATGAAGGTAGAGATTATGCATACAGGTTGGGTGGAAATAACTAAAAAAGGCTATGCAAAATGCTAAAAGCAAAAGAAATAAAGAAAAGAAAGAACCTTATGCATTTCTCCATGAAGATCTCCTACCTCTTCTCTAGTGTCTATGGCAGAGCCAGGGGTGGTGGCAGCAGTGCTTACTGTGGTACTGGGGGCAGTGCCTGATGAAGTCACTGAATCTATTTCTCCTGCTACATCGTTGATTTCCCGTGCGATGAGAGCCAGATCTTGACTGATCCTAGTAACAAAGACAGCGTTACACTCTTGTCTACAAATACAAACAGAGCAGTAGAGCCCAGCCTGCAGCCTTTCAGATGGTGTTCCAGTTTTTGATGGTAGCTGAGTTATGAGGAGGAGTATGCTTTTCAGAACAGAAAGTGTATGCATAGAAAAACAACAGGAAATTCTTAACTGAAGCTCTTAATACTATGCCCCTATAGAAGAAGATGGTAGAAATCTCAAGAGAGTATCCTTGTTTTCTTCCTAGGATTCCCAGGCAGAAGTGTGCAACACAATCAAGTTCAACGTAGGATACACTGGAAATACTGTGAAAATACTGCACAGATGTCCCATGAAGACACCTTTAATTTGTATTTCAGCTTATCTACTTGCAGAGAACTTCTGCAAGACCTCTTATTATAAAGCAGCCTTGCAGCTTGCTCAGATTGAACTGCTTACGTGTCTAAAATTCATGATCAATACCTCAAATCCCCGAATTCAAAGAAGAAAAGCTTGCCATTTGGAAAAACTAATGTATGATGGCATTATAGAAATACATTCAACTGCTCAGCTGAAAATTCTTTTGACTAATTGCTATCTGAAGAGCTCTGAACTACTGCTGTCTCTCTCTGCACTGCCTTTGTCTTTCTACCACATCACAACACAGCTCTGCTCTGCATTTTGCTCAGCAGAACGGAATCATATGGAGCTTCCCTAGCCTTTCTTGCATCTCTCTTTCCCCAGGAGGCTCCAAAAGACATTTTTTTAAATTTTTTTCCAAGTTTATTAACATTTGTTAACTGCAGAGTCTGTGAAAAGTGTAAGCTGGATCATTCTTTGAAGACCAGTTTAAAGAACACGATGGTAACATGGAAGAAACAAAACGCTTGTCATATAGTCTCAACTTTTAAGTTAAAACCTCTCTAATCTGATCAGTCATTCAATTGATCTTAACAAAAATCAACCCTCTCTCTCCTGCCCTCTCAAATCTTTTGCAAAGACATTGTTAAACGTGTAACCGATGACTGGCAAGCATAAATAAGGAATAAAAATAAATAAAAATAATAATAATGCAACCACAGAAGTGAAGGAAGCTAACAAAATTAGTGAACTATTCCACTTGTCTTCAGTTGACAGACTTGTATGCATTCTCCCATAATGTACCAATTACCCTGGTCACCCATTCACTTCCACACTTAAAAGCGACCTATTTTAGTAGAGTGGATGCAAATTCAACTAAAAATAAATAAATCTTAACTCACAGAATTCTGTAAGAGTTGAATATTTCCATAGATGTGCATGTGTGTATAAATACACATATATGCACAAATATAAATATATAAATATACAACATTACTGATGTTAAAGCACTTGTCTTCATCTGTGTTCAGGAGGACACAGTATCACCTAAGCTACAATATGGAAATTACACCTTTGAAGTTTCTAAGCCTTATACCTTTCTGATTTTAATCATACCTTCTTCATATTCTTGCTATTAAATGATAATTAAATTCATAACCTGTTAGTTCAAGGTGCTTCTCACAACTTACCAAGGCTGCCTTAAGTATTTTCCCTTTGCACAGACTACACTAGAAGAAAATGTTGAAAAATATTATCAAGAAGATGGGAAAAACAGAAATAGTTACTTAAACTAAGCAACAGTGCTTCACAGCTGTGAGACCACAGCATAAGATAACTTAAACAAACAACACTTTTCTTTTTTAGGCTTCCAAACTAGGTTCTGTGAAAATGTTCAAAACTTGAACACTCACACCTAAGTTTTAGATAGGATTTAAATACTTACACAGTTTAATTTACTTTGAACAAGCTGCTTTCATTGCCTGGGTACTGCATGATATGGGAATAATTAGTTAGTAGAGTGTAGAAGTGACTGCCTTTTCCATGGCTCACTTGAAGCACGGTGCTAATAGCAATAATGTAGAAATTGCGGCACTAGTCTCAGGGACTCACAAGAAATTACTTTTTGATGAATACATGTGATTTTAGATCACATGATGTCTAACATGACCTACTGGTCTCTCAGAACTTACTTCCTCTCTGACACATACATCCTCATCTGAAATTCTACCTCACTATCAATGCAAATGTAATACAAAATCAGATATAATTCAAATACAGCTCAAGAAATATACCAGTAGCAACCAACAGTTCCACACAAAGTTCCTCTGCAAGTCCTACTAATGCAACCAGAAGTTGCACTCTGGGATCTAGCTATCATAACTCAGCAATGATCATCATAATCCGTTAGAATACGTGCAGGTAACACAGGTGTTCTGCTAATGTCTCACAAGAGGAATTCAAAATCACCCTTTCAGTTAGCAAATGAAAACTATGCAGAGCGATACAGATAATCTACCAGCTTACTTTCGCCTATTTATGCACCATACAACAGTCTAGGTACAAATCCTTGTTATTTTGGTGGTGCTGCTTTGAAACCAACCTTGCTATTTCTTCTCGGTGAGCAGTCCAATCACGTATGTAATCTTCCTGTTCTTTTATTCTGTGCTTGAAAGCATTGCTACTTTGAGTTGCTGTCCCCGTGCTCTGCAGTCGTGTGGTTTTCAGGGCTGGAGAGGTACGTAGACGGGTATGTTTAGGAGAGTTACGGTTTGATCCAAATTCATCTTCTGAGGTGGAAGCATAATCTGTAGGAAAGCGCCTCCATCTTGCACTTACTAAATTAGTTTAATCATTAAAAAAGAATTATTATTGTATCTTTTATAAGGAAAAAAAAACCAAAATTATTTCAGTATTATCATAAAAGTACACAACTATTAATTGCCAATCCCCAGATACCTTACAAAAAGCTTTTTTACTACATCTTAAAAAGAAAGCTACAGAAGTTGTGTTAAATAATATTAATAAAACATAAATTGGATGCTCTTTGTATAATGATGAGTGAAATAAGATGTAAAAGCCAGTAACTGTATACGAGCTCAAGCAAACTGTGTTAAAAATCGGGGGCCCAATTCATTAACATTTAAGTATATAATCAGCTTGCACTTTTTCTGCAGATTTTTTTCCCATAAGTTTCATTTAAGGTTTAAGTAGCACACACAAAAAAATATAAAAAAAATGAAAGGACATGAAGGAAGGACTGAGCTGGCAGCAAGCCTAGAATGCATGCTTACATAAGGAAAGCATTAAAAGCCAGGAAGATACAATTTAGCATAGAAAAAAATATTTCTAATACTGTGCCATAAAAATCAGCAGCAGATCTCCAGAAACCTTGGAGCAAAATGCATGTTTTCTCACACGTAGCACAAAGTATATATGGCCATGTTGCTGTGGACAGACTGAAGTAGAAGAGAACTGGAATTAAGTAGGAAGCTTTCTTCCCCCTAGGAATTAGTCAAGTCCTGTTTCAGACATTCTGTCCTCAAACATTCCCAGCAGGAAGAGACATCACCCGAGTGTCAAGGAGTGCTCATCACTGTGACCTGCTGAAGTCTTGCAGGGGATTTAATCCCCTAAACTCACTGACATTCATGAGGCTCTGTAATAACCATAGACATTTTGTAAAGTGTGTGATCATATCTTGGTAATGTAAAGTATTCAATTTATTCATAGTGGCTTTAGGATAGGAAAAAGAAAAATGCAACTTGTAAAAATGACCGCTCTCAAATCATTAAAAGAGCCAATACATTAGAAATAATGTATCAGTATGAATTCAGGTAATAAGTGTTGAAAGTCATTTTTAATTGTGAAATGATCTGTGCAGTGCCTCAAATGATTATAATGCTTATAATATGACACTGATGTCATAAGCTTACACCCCTTCCCTCATGTAAAAAATCCATTTTTAATTGCTAAAAACACAAACATTCTTGCACAATTTTTTCAGGTTTAAATGTAGGCTTCAAATTGTGTCCAGCTCTACTAATTTTTAATTTTTTTTTAACTTATCACTATTCTAACTTTATTGAAGGAAAGAAAAAGATCTTTCCAGTTACTTACTGCATTCTTTTTAGAGGTTTAAGTTTGTTTTGATTAGGGAAATAGAACATAAGCAGAAAAAGCACATTTTCCCACCAATAGCATGCAAGCAACTTGTGACTGAAGTCCAAAGAGATTTATGAGTTGGGCCCACATTTCATTATCAATTTTTGTTTACATATTTTGTCCGAGTTCAAATGAAATGCATCAAAATAAATATAAAATTGATCATAAAATCTCTCAAGTGAGCTAGTCCAGTAACTCAGCACTGTACAATGAGCATATGTAGTCATATATTTAAAAACTAAAGATTGAATGAGAAGTGAAATATCAGAAACAGATTTGATTTCTAGTACTCTACCACTGTAAGTTTCAACATCAGGATCTGGGTCTGGGAGAAGCTTGGGTTTCTCTGTGTACAAAATAGTGTTTTATCATGTTAATTTGCATTAAAACATTCAGATAAGAATCATTTGCTTAAATAAAATCTATTGATGAGATCAGTATTAATTCCTCTTTTTCCACACAGCATTGACTCATACTTTTTAGAAAAAAATTCTTAAATTATACATTAAATCAAAAATAAAGAACTTTGCAAAAGCTTCAACATTCCAGAGATACTATGCAATTGAAATAACATCAATAGCAACTGGCTACATAGCACCACAAAACCAATTGTGAAAATTCATAATAATGATTGTTTTAATGTGGGAAAAATGTTACTGCATACTTAACAGTTGACAAATCTTACTGGTGGCTGCTGTGTGAAAGCACAGTATGTTGACAACACCTTAATTTAGCAAATGACACCATGATCTTTTAACATTTGGGAGCAGATTTACTCAACGTATCCCTTACAAAATATCCTCATTGATGCACTGCCATCTCAGAGATTGCCTGTTTCAAAAATCCTCACATCTGGTGCCCAGCACTACAAAAAGGCTAAAGGTCAGATAAAGGTTGTTTTCTATGCTTGAACCCTTTGCTTTTTCTTACAGGGATACCTCAGCAGCTTTGGTGAACTTGTCTGCTAATTATTTGCAATGATTTGATTTGCAATGATTTGCAAATGATTATTTGCAATGAAGCTCAGTCAGCAAGTTGGCAGTGCTGCCACCACCAGTCACTCACCAAGGTCTCTCTGCTTTAAAATAATGCAGAATTTTACAGTTGCAGTTGGCACTCTTGTGCTAAGTCTGTCCTCACAGCTTTTTCTCTGCAACATGTGGCTCTTCTCATAACATCATCTGCAATTTTCCTCCAAAATTCTGTCTTCTCTGTTTTTATTGATCACCCTATTTTTTGATTATTTAGTGCCTCGATTAAATCTTTCATTGCTTGTGCGATACACAGAATGACTAATTTGCTTTGGTTTTTCCCAGTGCTCTCAGTTATCATGCCTCCTGCCATGGGAACACCCTGGCAAATACTTCAATACTGATAATTCTCATCCAAAACATTCCATTTAGCTGCTTGCCCTTTCATTTAAAAACAAGCAATACTTATCTGCACAAAGGCTTAAAAAGGTTTCTGGAAACCATGGACTTGCTCACAGCTCTGGCAATTTTAATGCTGTTATGTTGCGATCAATCCACATAAATACACACTAATTAAAAAATTCAATCAATGCAGTCCTTTCCTCCCCACTTTTGTGGGCACGTATGTCTGAACAGTCAAAGAGATTTGCAAAATGTGAAAATAATTTTCTCTTCCATAGACTGAATCTAAGCAGCATGATTCCAATGCCAATATTTTCATGATCTACAATGCTGTAATGTTAACTGCTCTGATGAGAAGGCCCATGGAACAGTCTTAACACTTCAATCACAACTAATGCACTAGTGAAAACAGGTACAATAAGAAAAAAACAACTAACTTCCTGGTAAAGATTATGCATTTTCCAGTCTTTCTAGGTCCAGGTAGACAAGAAAATAAGCAGTAATTATGCTTGAATTAAATCTGCCTGAAGGCAAATACATACAAACACTTTGACGTACTTCAGGCATTTCATCAGTAAGTTTTTAAGAGCACAACAAAACATTTAAATGAATTGTTGACATTTCTAGAAACAAAATTATATTCTTTAAATCTAAAACATGCCGCTGCTTTACATTTTATATATTGCATGCAAATAATACATTCAAATCAAACATTTTAAATATGTGTAAAATGGGGAAAATGATAGTGTTATTAATAACTTGAGATGTTATCATCATTTTAAAAATGCCAGTGAGAAAATGGAGAAGCATTGAGTAGTGATGTGTGTAAGTGGCCTACAGCAGTAAATTTTACACCAGTTTTACAGCAATTCCAATATACCTGAAGTAAATTCTAAATGGCTTACATGCTACTCCTGATTTGGGTACGTACATTGATACTTTTGTTTTAATGGCATAAGCTAGTTCTACTGCAAATCTTTTAAAACAGTAGAGGTTTTTAATAGCTAGCTTGTTATATAAGTTGGGTAGCTCATGAGAAGATGGCATCTTTTCCCTTTGGAAAGCAGTACATTTTATACAAGGTAGAGTTAGCTGTATAATGCAGGTAACTGACATGAACGTTAAGGACAGACAGCCAGGACAGACTAATGGACTGGGAAATGAAAGCTGAAAGGACTCCACTGAACAGAATTGACAAATCACTTCAATGCAGCAATCTGGGACAAGTTTAGAAAGCATAGAGCCTTACAAATGTACACAAACCTCAACATCTATATACAGTTTTGGGGAGGAGGGGGGGGCAGGGGGAAGCAAAGTGACAAGTAGCATCTGTGGTTTGCCTTTTAAAAAAATCAGTGGTAGCGGGATGAGAATTAGTGTTGGTTATTAAAAGTACAAGCAGTATTAATGGACACTCTTTGGATTAAAGCTGCCAGCTTTCAAGCTGCATGAGCGCAGTCAAAACTGATTAAAAATGAAAGTATGTTATTTTTCCAATGACATCTTAGAGGGAAACATTCCGTTTTTATCAAAGGTTTAATTTTATTTTTTTTTGTATCCTTATAGAGATCATATTATAACAGAATCACCTTCTTTGTTTTCTACTTTATTTGTATCTCTTCTGAAACTTCTATTTAGCTAATAAACAACACAACAAAAACACAGCAGTGTAGGAGAAACTGCTAAACTGCTAAGAATTCTAGTGGTACATTCATGATACACAAGCAACGGAAGGCTAGCAGGAAATATACCTAAACAAATTTATAAATAAATGTATTCTAAATACGAGATGGTGTATTAAAAATATAATCTCAGTGGAAATACCTCAGCACTGGAATTAAGGAAGCTATTGTGATTTATTTTTTTCTTAGATTGTGCATTGGCTTGAAATACAGTCAGTACAGGCAACTCAAAAAGCAAGAAGTCACCAATTATAAATATTCATTTCATATGGTAGATAACATTTAGAATCACCACATTTCAACTTTGATTGATTTAATATTTCTGTTGGAAAAAAATCTAGCAGCCTTTCGCTCTGCTTGTATCTAAGGCAGTGTGTTAGCTTCTAACTGAATAGCAGGTTAAAATTAATCAACTCTGTGGATTTTTTTTCATCCACATCTAAGATAAATTACAGTAAACAAGCTACCTTTCAAAAGAAACACCATTTGGAAATCATGACAAAACCAGAAACTGTCATGACTTAGATATGAGAATAGAAACTACTCTAAGGCAAGGCAAATGTAACATGAACTGCTTAACTTTAGTGTGCTTAGTCAGGTAGTGTTTGTGTTTTAATTTTTTCCTTTCTTTCCTCGTTATTATCCATACTAAACAAATCTCACTTTTGTGGTTTTAGAAGCTGATCCTTAAACTTTGCAGGGTGTTCCCTTAGGGAGCACTTACCGTATGCCAGGCTGGCAAATATACTTAACAAACTAATGCTGTATATTCTATGTAGTAAAAATGTTGCTGACCTTCTAAATATTCACTACTATGGCTTGAGCTGAGAGATTTCACTCTCGTGCAAATCAGTGCTGCCACACTTGAATACCTCAGTGTAATTCTTCGATACTGACTTCCAGTTAGACGAACATAATTTTATATACATATACACACACATGCATATCTCCATCCAAGAAGTTAAAAGATTAAAATTTCTTGTCTTTGTGACTTTAAGTGAGAAGTGTCCACAAGCATCACCAAGAAAGCCTCCTACTTGAAAGAAAAAGATCAAGTCAACTAAAACTCAGTGAATTGTTTGGTAAGAACAGTACCTTAAAAATACGTAAACAAATCATATATATATGTAGTATTGTAGAAAAATAGTTCAAATAATCAGACATACCTGAGGGAGAATTATGAGCTGAAGCCAAAGATTTGGATTTTGAATCTGAAAGTCGAGAAATGCTATTGGCTCGAGTTCTAGCAGAAACTTTACTTTCTCCTGCTAATGTCAGCCTTGCACTTCTGATAATAGCTTCTGGAGTACGAGATGAAGCAGTGCTTCTGGTTATTGTCGCTTCAGAATCACTACGTGCTGATAAAGAGCCAAGTCGAGTTCTGCGGGGTTGAGCAAGTAAGTCTATTCTGGAAATACTCCTCCTCCCTGATGGAGGTTTTGACGTAGAACTTGTAGTGGACACTTCAGAAGCGACTGAAGCTTTATCGGCATCAGCAAGCTCGCTGTCTGAGGCTTCACCAAGTCGTGCTCTGCGCAGGAGAGAAGTCCTTGTAGGACGAGGTCTTGGAAGAGTGGTAGATTTACTAGATTGTCCAAGTACGACAGGAGAGCTTTTTGATTTAGCTGACTTTCCTTCCATTTTAGAATGCAAAAGTTCATCTGCTGAGGCAAAAGGAACTCTTCCATGTGATTTGCCAGAGTAGGTTTCCTGGTCAGATGATAAGATATCGGAAATGGCAGAATGAGGTACGCTAGATGTTTGGTCATCATCTGTCAAGTCTACTGATGGTTGTCTCATTCTTCCACTGGATTGCACAGATTTGCGAGCATCAGCTCTAGATCCACCATCTGAAGATCGACTTTTAGTTTTCTTTTCCATCTTTTCTCTGGCACTTGCTGCAGAGGATTTTACAACATCCTTAGAAGGGGAACCAGAGGAACATCTATCTTTACATAAGGTTGTAAAGCTCTTTCGTTTTTGTGTGGATTTCCTTTCACTGTCACCAGTAACAAGACTGATTGTGCTGGCTGTATCTACATCTGATTCTGGTGATATGGAATTATCTCTGTTATAGCTAGGAGTCTCAGGACCTTCATCAGTTTTATTTTCCTCACGCAGTTTAGCTTCAAGGAAAGCCATTACAGCTTCAGTGTCTTTTAAAATGAGTGTTGTATCTAGACTGGAATCAGTGTCCATTGAATCACTTCTGTCACGTACTCTGTTTGCAGATGCTAAGGGGGCAGCAGATCCACTTTGCTTATTAATGTGAGGAATAAGCTCTATTGGTATATTTGTGCTAGGCTTATCTATAGTAAAGCTGCCTTGCCTCACCAAAGGTTTTGAAGATTCCTTTTTTTCTCCTGATGCTTTAGGACTTTGTCCTTTAATACTTTCCTCATTTCTTCTTCTTTTTCCCTCACTTTGTGCTAACTTCATTGCTGCTTTATCATGTCCAGGAGCTTTGTCCGGATTATCCAAAGTTTTGCGTGACACAGCAATCTCCTCCTTATCTTTCTCAACTAGGTTTGTAGCACATTTTGTGGGTGTCCAGTGTCCTTGCTCCTTTCGTTCTTGTTGAATTTTCGCTAGAGCTTGTTTCACCACAGAAGTTTCTCTGCCAGTTTCAGCTCTCTCTTTACTGGAAGAACTAGGGAAAGAGAAAACCTTTTCTCCCGTTGCTTTGGGTGAAAGACCATTCACAGTTCTGCTTGACTTAGCTATACTTCTGCTGCCAGTATCTGAGGCACGAGCTGGAGTTTCTTTCTCTTGAAGTTCAGTGTCCTGCTTTTCACCTATTTCTGATCTCTGATGAGATGCAGTTTTTGTTCTGGAGCTTTCACTCATTTTCTCATCCTTGGGAAGTTGTGGAAGCGTCCTTCTCTTCCGCTCACCTTGGCTGGTCACAGAAGTAGCTGAACCGGTACTTCTGATGGAAATACCAGATTCACTGATATCTGTGTCTAAAAATGACAAAGAAAGCAAAGCTAAGAAGTAATTCAGTAGCAAGCTAAACACAAACATTAAATTAAGACAGCATAATACTAATCAAATAACATAAAACTGAAACGTCACTGGAACATCAGAGGGCAGCTCTGAAAGTAATGCCTCCTGCTTTATTATGTTGGCCCATGATGTCAGAGGCAGATGATGGTGGTGTGGCAGTAGAGGGTGAACCTTTCTGCCAATATCCCATTATATTTTGTTGTTCACTGTTGTCTAACAGTTGGCAACAGAGGGGCAGTCTGATACAAAGGCATCTGACACGGAAGTGGATGAAGCCAAAGTGTAGAACTGAGCTCCTCCATGCAGGAAAAAATGACACCCATTGACATTTATTGATGCTTGCTGAACACTTCTGGAGACTAAACAGTGGATGAGAGCACAGGGAGGTGGTGGGCGCGCATTTCAGCAGAGGCGACAGCAGTTCAACTCCGCTGGTGAAGATTTTTATGAGCATGACATGCACAGTCTTGTTCATCACTGGTGAAAATGCAGAGGTAGTAGTGGCATCTATGTTGAAAAATATATGTAAACATACATTGGTTGTTCCAGGAGAATAAGGTGTCCCTCATGGCAAGAACTCTCTAATCCCTTAATTGAATATTATCAGTTACACTGTATGTGTGCAGTTGTATGTATAAAGCCACTACAATAAATCAAATACTTATCTTCTGCATTCTTAATTTTTATTTTTGCTTTGCACATTGTCACATCTTTGATGAAGGTGGCAAAACAACTTGCACATTTTTCTTGTATCACCTGTGTTAGGACACTCATTTAGAAAAGCAGGAGATATCACTGAAATCTAAACATTTCTGGATATTTCTTCTTGGGAATTGATACTTTTGTAAATTAAAAAAAATATAATATATATATAAATATATATATATATATATAAATATATATTGAACAGAAATCAGCATAACTGATATTTGTGAAGACAGGCTTCTCTCAGACATACCTACAAGCTCAACTTGTTCGTTACCTGTTCATTTTTTCAGATATCTAGACATTTAAAAGTTGTTAGTAGTAGAGGTGTAGCATGACTCAGCATTGCTGACGGCAATGTACACACCTTTGGAAATTTAACTACCAACATTTCTAAAGAAAATGTAGGCACCTAAGCCAACAAAGCAGACTTTGTGAATTCTTCTATGGACATACATATTACATACAACTTTCATCACAAGTTAGGTTTTTGTGTGCTTTTTGGATATTAAGCACTTTAGAATTCTTGCAATATAGGGGCATATTACATAGTTGTTAGTTCACTTAAATCAAAGTTCTTATGCTGGCAAAATATGTATTCATCCCTTCAAAGATTCTGGTTAGTGTTCCATCTAAAACAGAATTTAAATGAATCCAAAAACCACATCATATCCCCCAGTTTGCAAGTTAGCCATCCAAAGGATCAGTCTCATCACATCATGGGCTATTGTTTTAAGTACTTATATATATATATATATATCACTCTGATGCTTCCAAGTAGTATAGAATTTACTCAATTCCCATTATTCTGCGTACATGATACATCAAATTATTTAATTTCCGCCTTTCCATCTCCTTACATATTTGATATCCTAAAGAACAACATATTCAAAGTTCCAACTCTATGAGGGGTGCAAAAGCTCCTAGAGAAGCAGTAGTCACTGGTAAGAATTCTTTCATGCATTGACACAGACATTTAAACTACACAACATTAAAGGCAAAATTTCTTTGAAAACAATACAATGAGGCTCTGAAATTGGAAGTTCTTTTATTGCTTACTTTAATATATGGCCTCATCTGTTATATTTTAAAACCATGCAATTGACTTAAAAAAGTAATAAGAAAAATAACGACAATCGATTAAATTAAAATTCTTTTAATTAAACATACTTACATATACACTATCATCTGCTGAACATAAGCCTGAATAGAGCTTCAGTTAGTAAACAATACAGAATAGCTGCTTAGTTTTGTTGTAATTCTCAATAATATTTCAGTTTCACCTTTAAAATTTTAAATAAAATATTAAAGATTTTAATCCAACTTTAGGATTAAAATTCACTTCCTTTGTCTTCCATTCTTTGTGTTAGAACAATACACGGAATGAAAAGCTAACTCTTTTGTGATGACACTACCTAGCTTTTTTCTAATACAGAATAAACAGTACGGATAAGGTCTCTATAAACACAAAGTATGCAAATACATTTATCAGTGTTACCTTAAATCTGAGAGCAGCAAAATACATCTGCAACAAACCCACTTAAGAAAAATATACATAAGTTACAACTAAATTAAGATGTCCCAGGACAAAGAATTTCAAAGAAAAAAATCACTGTGGGATTCAAGATCAAGCAACTCAAACAACTGTTCAGTTCACATAACCCAGGTCTGGTATAAAGAAACCTATTATTTGTGTAGTAAAATATGGATATGGTATTGTTTTGTTCTTGTTTTTTCCTTTTAAAGAAGTTATTATTTACTACGTTTGTAATGCAAACTTGATAACTATTTCGGAAAAATCTCTGCTGCTATGGTTTTACACTTGTTTGGGGACTCAAGAAGGAGTGTGCACAGCAAGGAACAAACCAACCAAACTGTCCACCTCCCCCTACTCCCGCCTTCCCCCCCGAAAAAGCTCAACAACCAAAACTCCCAGGAAACTGAGGAATAGGCAAGCTTAAGCTTGCTCTGCGGAAGGCCTGCCTGCTGGGCACAGTGCTGAGACCAAGTTTCCAGACTTAGCAAGGGGAGAATTACAGGATTCCATTCTGAAAGCAGTGAAGACTTAGTTTTATCATTTTGAAAACGCATTCTTCTGAGAGACTAACTTAAAGTTCAAAGATGTAGCTTGCTCTGAATTTGTAATAGACATATGGAATCTTGAGAATCTGAAGAAAATCAGCAGCTATAACAAAAAAAGTAGAGAACACAAATTACTGTTCTGAATGTAACTCCATGGAAAAAAAAAAAGTTATTAGAAAGACAAGTAATTAATTTTACTCACCAATATCTAACAAGAGGTTATTGGACAAGCTCTGTAGGTAGTAGTGTGTCTTCTGAAGTGATGTACACAGAAAGGCATTTCTACTTTAAACACACATTTTTTCCCATTTTAAAAAATCTTTTAAACTTTGTTGTGAATTTCAAAGTCAACTGGAATAAGAGGAAATGCTGGAATTGCAGGACAGAAACATAACTAGCAGTAGGCTGACAGTCGGTTACTTCTCGATTTCTAAACAGCATATTACATTCAGGATGTGGAAAGCATGGAAATGACATCCTTGTGTAATCAATTTGGAAACAAAGAGCTATATTAACTCATGATTTACAGAAGACAACTATGGAACTACTTTGCTAGATATAGTAACTTCTACCTTAGCATGTAAAAATCAGCATTAGAAATGCACTAGATTGTTCCGTTGCATCAACGTCTCTAAGTTGAAACTGAGAGGAAGAAAACAACTGAGGATAGGTAAGGTAAGCAACTCCTTCATAGTCAAGAGTGTAGACCTTAGTGAACAAGCTACTTAATAACACAGATGTGAATAGTTTAGTTAAGGACAGACAGTTGTTCATCACTGGAGATAAAGTAAGTCTTCTTTGTTTCCAGTGTCAGAAATACGGCTACTTTTCAGCTGAAGAACAGCTGAATAACAAACTTCAGGTCAGATGGTTTAACTGCCAATCCCCAGTATACCAGAAACATATTAGGCAGATGAACCCAAACTGCATTAAAGTGAAAGTTTCTTTTATGTTACACTTTTTAATTTGCTTTAGTATCATTGTTTAATTTTGGCATCCTTCTTCTGTGTCAGAAAACTACCACAGAGCTAGTTTTTACATTGCGTCTTCTCAAAGACATGTAAGAATTTCAAATGAAGACCAGGTCTTAACAGTATGAAAGTTGCTTATTTATGTACATGATCATTCTTCTCCCCCTTTCAGAGGTTTCTTCATCAGAAATTATGTCAACAAGAACTGATTTATTACCGTTCTCTAAAGCAGCAGGAACAGGTGACTCCAATCTGATATCATCTGGGTCATGACGTGTGTGATTGGCAGCCAAACTAGCCCACTGTGATACCCAACGTTTACTTCCAGGTGCAGTAGAACCTTCCTAAGGAAGAAAAACAGTAGAAGAAAATGACAACTGTTTGATAAAATCATGTTCTCATTCCAAGTTTTCCTGGAATAGAAATGTCAGACACTATCTACCTGGAGGAAACTGAAAAAGGAGTTTACTTGAATATATTTTAGATTTACTGTTTCTAGAACAGCAACATAAATAACTCCACATACAGCTGCAAAATCAGTATAGAATAAAGAACATCTCTTCATGCTATGAAATTTTAAAAATCAGAATCTTTAGAAAATATATTAGAGCGTGTGCCTGATTCAAAACACAAGAGTGGGGAAGAAACACTGCAGGTAGGGCTGTGGGCAAGAATTAAGAATAAGCTTCAAGAAGATGCTCAGGATACATTTTACCAGTTTAAAAGATCTCTTGTCCAGATACATTGCATTTAGTTCATTATGGAAAGAATGCCTTAAGAACTGAAGGAATGAAAAACCTGTGATAGAAAGAAGAGCAAGATAAGTAATTTGTCCAGTCTAAATGACAAAAGAAGGAAAGATTGTTTTATATCATTGTATAGGCTAGCAGGGTAGTCAGTGCGCTCACTATCTGATTTTCTTTGTTTTTTTCAGCTGACCTGAAAAGAAAATGGACTTGCTTTCCCAATAGGAAAGCCTTTTGACAAGTTTTTAAATGAATAAAAGTAAAAATAAAACTCAAAGCACCTTCCTACTCTGTATTCTTACAGTATGATAAGCATTTATTTTCCAAAAACAGATTTCTAGATACAACACAAGATTATTGTTTCACCCTCTATAGCAGACTTTACCGTGCTCCTCCAAAGACAGCAGACAACTGTGGACAGATGTATACGTGCATCCATGGCAGAACGCTATCGAAGACTTGATACATTTTCTAGTTTAGATAGTCTAATCTATGGGACTCAAAAGCCAAATTGCTGCAAATGAAAAAAGTCACTGGCTGCAGCACTAAGGGAGTTACATAACTATAGGCAAGTAAAATCAGAAATCGCAATTCAAGATCAACAGAAGAGATGGGAAAGACACAAAGATATGCATACCTTGCTTCTAAAGAGAATGTGAAGCAACTCTTTCAGAGGTTACCTGAAGCTCTGCTTGGCACTAACAGTAAAAATGTAGATTTCTGTTTAATTTATTGGGCACCCCGGGATTCTAACCTTTGATCAGGAATTAACAGTATTGATTTTATGAAATTTATTCAGCAAACATGGAAAGCTGAAAAGGTGTCATCTAATGTACAATAACCTCTTTTAAATTGAAAGTTACTTAGCTAATTAAGATTTGAATTTATATTCCTGAATGTCTCTAAATCACATGGATGACTCCAATTAACGCAAACAAAAGCATCGTGAATCTATTTCAGATTGTTATGAATGTATTATGCCAGAGATGCATCAAATCACTTCTATAAACTACTACAGAAATGTCCACATTCTCAATTCATTTCTTAGAATCAAAATGTTACAGAATTCAAATCTAACAACACTGAAGTAATGCAATTCAGTGTTTCAGTTATTTATGGGCATTTCTGAACATGATGTAAGGAAGAGTGCCAGAAAGAATAATTTAACAAAAAACATGCAAAAACAAGCAGCATTTAGGCACTGACAACAAAAAACATTCCTACTCCTGATACTTTTTTTATTGTTTTGTTTTGTTTTTCTATCCCTACCAAAGCAATTAATTACAGCCTAAATCAGATATGATGTTAGTTCTACTTGTCTTTGCTACAGAAAACCCTAATTGTTTGTGTATCACCTAAGCAATTCCACTGATACGATTTCCAATAAATAATCACTTCGTAATAAAGGATGAAGATTCTGCACATTAATGGTAATTACACTGTTAAAAAAAATTCTTAAAAAGGAGTGGGTGCAAATGCGTTGTTTTTCAATTTTCTATATATACAAACATACACAACAAAGCTATGAAGTTCCTTTTACCAGTAGTTAAAAAAATGGATATTTTAATCCTTAACTAAAAGGTTCTTATTAAAAGCAAAACGTTGCTCAGTAATAGAATCCAACATATCCAGATGTGAAAGGTTCATATAGCACTGAAAATTCACATCCAGTTATCCAAATTTTCTCCATATAATCCATAAATCTTACAGGCTTTCAACAAGCAGTCCTTTAAGTCTTCCCTTGCAGACCAAGAGGAATTTCCCAGCCTTTCAGAAAAGCCAGGCTGACATCAGAGGACCCAGCATTATAACTTTGTGTTGAATCTGCTTTCCCTTACTACATATTCAAACTAAATCTGAGTTATACATCCACAGGAAAAATACCCATGGATTTATGAAGATGTATTATTCAGCCTGAAGACTCAGAGCTTCCATCTGTGTATCTGAAAAAAGACACAGCACACGCATATGATGCCTAGAAGCATCCCATTACTTGGCATTTCAGAGCATTATAATAAGTTCAAAAAAAAATTTCAGTAAATAGAACCCAAATTAGTTTTTTTTAAGATACATATTCCAGTCACCTCAAGTTCCAAATATCTGACTATGCCATCTTTTCATACATTTAAGAGACATCTTGAAAGTCTTTTAGTCCCTCTCCCCTCTTTCTTTTTCTGAACCGTACTCTTCTATGAGAACTGATTTTTTTTTCCCCCAGGTTTCTATACTTCACTTATAGGCAATGTTTTCAGATTTCTTCATGGAACAACATTGACACGCATCTCAAATAGTTCTTTTTTCCTTCTGTTGCATTAACTCTACTTACACAGCAAACTCCAGCAGTCACATCCATGTGAGCTACCACGTATCTGAAGTAAATGAATTTTATCAATCTGTTCTTGTAACGTACATCTCTATTCCCTTAACAATGCGAGAAAATCTCTTTGGCTCCTCTAGTTCTGAATTCTCCTTTCCTAAACAAAAATGGTAACAAATCTCTTGCCAGTGTTCTGGAGATTTACTGCCACCTCCCATCATGGTGCCAAGATTTCCCATTTCTGCTGCTAATGCCTCACCCGGTGCTTGCCTTTTCACAGCCAGAGGACACTGCTAACATAATCATCCTGTTTAATCATAGCTTCTAATTTCAAACAAAAAGCCAATATCAAACTCCATAATCAAAGGTTTCTCTACAGAAGGATATGAAATTAGTGTAATTAATTGGAATAGACAAACAAAAGGACACAAAGCCTCTGAATAGACACGGCTGTTCTCCAGCTTTAAGGAGCAATACAGCAAATATTTACATGAAGTTATTTTGCGTTCGCAATGTCATCACTACTATTTATTTTCACTGGCAAAGATGTGAATTGGGTGTTCAAAACAAGGAACACCGTAGCCAAATAGCACTGATAACACTGTATATAGAAAAATAAAAAAGTACATCCTTAACAAGCACATCAAAAATAATGTTCATAAATCATGTCCACAGCTTAAGAACAGTGGTTACAACACAGTAACTGCTCACTGAAAATTAAATGGAAGCCGGGTGAATATATCGTAGCACAAAAGACTGCAGTATTTTTATTCAATGTGCTCATATAATCAGAACATATAGCAACAGCAAAAATTATTCTCTTTGTTCTCTATCATTTAACTTTTGTTCTTAAATCTCACTTACCTGGGTTGGCAAGTGGCAGATCATAATATAGAAAACATTTGAATATTTTAGATAAATGGATTCAGTGTTTTTGCTGTCTAATCTGTAATCGTTGAAAAGGCAAGTGCATGTAGGCTCAATGCAATTGTGTTAAGACATTCACTCTGCATTTTATCTATTCTCCTGACATACACCACTTTAGAATATCAAAGCCTGTCACATCACAAGTGAGACCTTCTTTATAGGAAAAGAGAATTTGACGCTCTTCGAAGCAAGCAATTTATAACCTGCCCTGTAAACATATCTAAGTTCAGAACAATCTCTCAACCCCTAAATGCTTTTATAAAACATTATTAATTTCCCAAGACATCACTTCCAACTTCCAAAATTGAAATCTCTTTTTCTATGTCAAACATTTTCCGATTTCATCTGCTTCTTCTAAATATCTATAGGTACAACCATGATGGGCAAACAAAACAAGCCTGGAACAGTGAGCTACCCCAATGTCACCTGACTGTTAGTCAAGACATTCAATAAGGTTTATTCATTTATAATCTGCAGCTCCTAACAGTAAGTTATGTTCTGCAGCTGGCAGTAACACAGTACGTTTTCCAAAAAGAACAAGCAGAAAAGCTCATCTATGATGAGAATATGGTGCTCACGGACTTTGCAAATCAAACACATTTGCCTCTCCTTTTCCCAAAAATAATAAAATCTGTTTTGGTAAAAGACTTTACATATTGCAGTCTTTTCTCCAGCTGAACCAACAGTTAAGCTCCTGATGTTTCCCTGTTATCACACTACAAAAGGCACCTCCACTTTTCTGAATTAACTTCTCTTTTTCTTCCATATATGCACTGACATACTGTATTGTTTCTCTGGTAAGCTTTTCTCCAATTGTCATTTGTCCTCATCTCTTATTACACTAATTTGTGCTACATCTACATGGTTTGGTCTACTTTACATACAAAACAATTTTCATTTTTTCCCTATGATGTCTCATAATAATCCTGCAAAGTAAGACAACACAAAGCCAACTCCTCCTCCAGTACATAAAGAAGGCTTATTTATTCAGCAAAAAAAAGTAACCATTTTTGTAATTTCAATCTAATTCAAAGCAAGTTTTTATATGTCATTGCCACATGAGTTCTTAAACTCGTCCTATGATTGCAGAAGTCCTCTCAAATCAATCCCTGCAAGGTGTAAAGTATGACACGTGGAAAGCACAATCATGGTCATAAAATTAATCGTATATTCTACTGCTGTTTACAAAAACAAAACAAAAAACCAACAACCAAAAACTCCCCAAAACTACAACAGAAATAGAAACAAATCAGTACTTTTAATTCTCTTGAAAACTCAGTAGGCTTAAAGGACCAGGAAGACGTGAAAAAGAAGATAGTAAGGTTTAATTTACAAATTAACTCAAAGAAACATGGTGAAAGGCGAAGTTTGTCAAATTCTTCTACATAACACAACCATCCTGGTATGATTATAATTTCCTTGAAGCTGTAACCTTAGAAAAACTACTCAAATGAACTAATCTAGACAGTCACATATTCAGCACCCCAGGGTTGTGCAGTACCTCAAAGACAAAAACTACGAAGTACACTTTTTCTATGGAAAGCACAAGATACCAAAACAAGTGTATTTACATGGCAGGGAGATACTCATACTAAAAGTTCTTGATACATTCCAGAAAGTTTCCTTATTTTTAAGGTTTTCTTATTTACACTTACAGCCAGTGGAATAAATGTGGTGTGTTTCACTATCAGATCAATTCTGTTCCAGTTTGAGCCTGTTCTAACACATTCCAGGTTACAGTTTATCGTTCACCAATACATCAGAATGTGTCCCAGGATTTCATATAACA
Source organism: Lagopus muta (assembly GCF_023343835.1). Taxonomy (NCBI): domain Eukaryota; kingdom Metazoa; phylum Chordata; class Aves; order Galliformes; family Phasianidae; genus Lagopus; species Lagopus muta. The sequence goes on from NC_064434.1 coordinate 75,088,889, forward strand.
TGATTAACATGTAGCTCATGTGTATATTCTGAGTCATATAAAAGGAGAGACACTTTCCTTTACCTCATCTTTCATCAACTGATTAAATTACGCTGCCTCTGAGGCAAATAATGTACGTGACTTCTCAGGAGTTGCATCTCACTTGAGAACTGAAACTTTGAATGCAAAAACCTCCAGCTTTGTAACAAAATAAAATTGAAACATATTTTTCTATTCACCCATCATTTTTTTCCTAGCTGGCTTTCTCTCCCTCACTGAATGCATATAACATATTTCTGAATTTTAATATACCTTCCCAATTTAACTTGGGAAATTGGGACATAGAAATTTCAATAATACAGTAAAGAATGAAGAAAAATAAACTTATAGATCTGAGCCAATATTTTCTAGGAAAAGCTTTGTTTGCTGTTTAATACTTATTGGTCAAGTATTAGTGCTCTGTCTTATTGGAAGAAAAAAGAAGACCATCAAAAATTAAATTCTACCTCTGTGTCAAGAAATCCAGTTGTACTCTGTGGTCTTTTTTCTTCCAGCACTACTGTAGTAGAATTTATAGCCCAATCTTTTACTAAATCTTTCTGGTTCTCGTTGATAACAGGCCTATTATAATCCTGGCTGTCATCCACTCCAAATACCTGAAAATGAAACAAACCATTACACACATTAACTCAATACCATCCTGATATTATGTTTGATGTTAATGGATGGATGGTGGCATGCTGGATAGTGAGTTCATGTATTTTTGTTGTATTATGCTTATCTGACATCCTGGTGAAATCTGCAGATTGAACAGAAGAAATGTTTACCTCATTGTAAAAAAAGAAAGAGCAGAAGTGTATGTCAACACTGAAAATTTAGGGAACTGCTAGCTGGAATGGTCACGAATGAAAAATGACACTGATGAAAGAAACAAATGGTGAAGCCAAAATTATTGCAGAATCCATTTCCCAGTCAATGAAAAATCAATAACCAAAAGCTACCACATTTTTAGAATTTTGTCATGAGCTAGACAAAACAAATCTAAACAGTTACATTTGCCACTAACACTCATTACATTACTGAATATAAACAAAAATCTCAGTTTTTATTTTCTTAGGAAATTAGTAGACATCAGAAGTTAACCAGATCCCACAAACCATGCAGAATAATCTCATTCAACATGCGCCTTGCCATGGTTCTGCTATACTGTTTCCTACTGATGCTTACAGCAATTCCACCATTACAGAGAAATAATTTCCCCACAGCATTTAAAACCATTGCTCATAGAGAAAAATACAGAAAACGTCAGGTATGCTTTAATGTTCACCAAGGCAATTTCATGAGATGGAGTTAAGCAGGACAGGCAGTATACTGTCTGTCAAATTTCATGTGAGTCAAAGATATTAAGGAATATTCACTGCTTTCAGAATTTACGTATACTTCAAAGACACTTTACAGAATATTTTGCATCTTGAAAATCTACCGTTTAAAAAATTTACATTAAAGCTAGCTGCCAGAAAGGATCTGTAACATCAAAAATTGTTTCATCTTGAAGACGAAGGAAAAGGAAGAAAATGGAAATTATTCTCTTGTATAAAATGGCTTGTTCAAAGCAGAAAGAACTATGGGGAATTAGGTTTTTTTTTTTTTTTTTTTTTTTTTTTTTTTTTTTTTTATAATTCAGTTTTGGACAGTAAAGTTAAGAGCTCAATTAAACAAAATTCCGCATGATGACAGTATACGTAAAAAAGATTCACCACTAGATGGCCACAAACCATAATGTTAGTTAATGTTTGAAAAGCATTTTCTGCTAATGCTCCCTAGATTTGCAATACATATAATCATGTCCAGATACTCTTTTATATGACTTGCTTAGGAGAATTTTATAATTTATTTCCTTAGAAAAAGTGTAACAGAACAGAGGATTCCCCTTCAATGATCTTCTTTTGTCTTGTAACGAGGCAATTTTTAAAGGTTGAATTATTTGGTGCCTCTTTTCTTTGAATATATCATTATTCTACAGCCACATTCTTCTTGTTTACTATACTTCTATTGCCCAGAGTTTTACACTCTCCTTTAAATAAAAGCAAATTTTTTCAGATATCTGAAGGAAAATATGAACTCACACTTCCACAGCTAGAGGAATGAGGACTACACAATTAAATCGCAGTCTGCACATTTCTTACTACTAGCTGGTGGCATACTCACTATGTCAAATTTCTTTATTTGTACCACACTTCTTTACTTATACTCACTAAAGCCTTCTTTATTTCAGCATTATCTCTTCTAGTTTTGGTGCTTTATTTAAGTAAATTTTGTTATTCTCCTTCCATTACTGAAATTGCTTCAAAAGCAAATTTGTTTTTTTCTTTCTGTGTAAGGCAATACTTGCTACAGTAAGATCCAAGAAACAGATTTACTTCTGAATACTACTTTGAACGTTCCCTCTGCAAATACATTAGGGATATCAAAGTCCCAAAGAGCAAATATTTAGCAACGTTGCTATACTTATCTATTTATTATTGATCTATTTATTATCGATCTATTTATTATTGATCTATTTGTTATTATTATGTAGAAAGCAACGGAAAGCATATTCCTCAATAATTTTCACATACATTTAACTTCTAGTACCACCTGCATGCACAAGCAGCTGCACCAAAGTTGCACTGCTATGCCACCTCAAAGCTCTTCTTGGGAAGAGTGATCCAGCCCAAAGACTAAATTTCAAAACTGTGATATAAAATATCCCTTTAAATCCAGAAGTCATTGATCGACACTTAAGACTTTACATTTGACAGCTATGCAGAAAGCAAGATAATTCTTGCTTAATGTTTGACATAACTTATGACATCTCAGGCACATCAGAGAATGAGTACTTCAGGATTAACCAATCCACTTCTACTGTCTACCAAATAATGAGAATATGCCCTCAAAAGAAACAGCCATGGGATAACCTGAATGCTAGTTCAAGAAACTGTCTTGCTGTCATTGTCAGGAAGACAAGGGATAACTCGCAAAATTTGAAAGAAGAAGATTCAGATGGCATATAAAGGAAAAGCTTTTTCAGCCCAAGAACACCAAGCAAGGTTGCCCAGTCTTGCTGGAGCACAAACTCAGTTGTGATAAGTACAGAGGCGACATGCAAATTAACTGATGGCAAAGTAATTGGTCCTTGTTGTAGATGTTAATAAATGCTTCAAATTTATCTCAGCAATAGTTTTCTAGTATCATCACTTAAGATGAACTTTAGCTACATAAAGTAATCATTAAAAACAAACAAAAACACCCCTTAATCCAATTAAAAAAAAAAAGTAACAAAACTTGTGTACCACAAAATAAGTGAGACACAGTTCTTCTGGGAAGCACTGGTGCATTTCTGGGGACAGCCTGAGTTACAGGACCAACTCCGAACACGTGCTTTGGCCTATTCTACGAGGGCCAATATTAGAGAAAAGAAGAGCAATCTCCTCTGGCAGACTGTGTGCGTTTTGCTGTGAAAGCAGTTCATGACTCAGAGCACACCTGCTTGTCACAGCAGCTGAAGCAGAGCTTTAACACAAGCTAGCTTTATTGGTCAGTTGTTGGTCATCACTCTGTGTCCCTCAGTAGATGAGTTCATGTTGTACACAATAGATACTACATTATAGGTGAGAATAATGAGCTTAGGCTTAATGAACAAAAGTGACTGTTCTTTAAAACTTCTTTACTGTTAGGTGAGCATCTAGAAGTTAAAATAAACAGGAAAGTTGGAAGAAACACTCTTCTGTATCAAAAGGCAGACAATGCAGTTGCTAAATAAAAAAGAACTTTACGTTTTCCCAAAGTGCTTCACCTACATTTCTAAGTACTTGAGGAAGAATCTCCTTTTTCCCATTTTTATATGATACCTTTCCAGTTGTGTCCCACTGAGAACATTTCAGAATTTCTAGTGTTAGGACGTTATATTTGCTTTTTAATCTCAAGATGCTAATTTTCAGTTAATGGAGACTGTAATATGTTTGACTGTCAGAGCAGCCAAACAGAAGCAAATTTCAAAAACTGAGTTGTGAACTGATGCAATCAAGGAAAAAAAAAAGAGAGAGAGAGAAGAGACGTTAATTGAAAAATGCAAGCTGGATTAAGACACTGTTTGGTTAGGCTATGAAAGAACAAAAAAGTCTGAATAAGCCAACACTCTGAGTATGCTTGACTGATAACAAGAGAAGGTTTGAAAAAGAAAGGAAAGAGGCACAGAATCCACACGGCAGATAAACTTGGCAATGCTGAGCTCTGAGTGTTCAGACTGAGCTCCTCATATTCTTCCAAAGAGGTCAGTCTGGACATTCACCATGTGCAGTAAGCTGGTTGTTAGAAATCAAAATTTCTGATAATTGGAAAATAGGACAAATGAGAAAACATTTTCTTTCTTCCTTGAAATTTGATGAGCCAGAGTAAAATGCTTATTTTCACCGTTAGCTATTGCATGAACTGCATTTAACCAAGTTGCTTCTGAGACGCCTGATTAATAGTTTATGTTTGCTCCTGGCAGTTAGCTGAGCTATTGCAGCCAGACTGTGTCCTGTGCAGGGACATTCCTCATGAATTCCTGGTGATTTTCACAGAAGCTGCTTAAGGCATTTTAACTATATATTGAAGACTTAGAACACAAAACACACTGGTACTAAAAAAAAGCTACATATGCAAATAAAGAAGAGCAGTGTGCTAAGCTTAATAACTTCCTCTTACCAATAGCCAGTTACCTATTTACATATTTTTACTTGTTTTAATGAAAAATTCATTATCTTCAGAATTTCAAATTCAAAAGGAAATGCTAAGTTTAGGGACTGTAAGACTCCTCATCCTCCCCCACTGTAGAAAGGAAGGAAGTTCCAAACATTCTGCATTCCTGCTAAAATTTACATGCTCAGATGATTTGATGGGCTTCAACTGTTCTACTGTTGGTTTCCTTTTAATTTTTTTTTTAATTATTTTTTTTTTTAAACTTGTATTCATGAAATAAAGTCACTCTACAACCAAGACACTGAGTAGGGCTAAACAGCATTCTTTCTGGAAAAAATCACTGAAGCAGTGATAAAAGCAATTAAATTCACAGAATGTGAAAAGGCAGATATCAGAAAGCCATTTTCTGAAAACAGATACATCTGTCTTGGTTCCTTAGCAATCTTTAAAGCATTCAGATTTATTTTTTTCTCCTGACTTCCTGTTCTTTGATTCTTTTCACATAGTTTGTCATATTGCAAAAAAATACATATCCTCATGTGGATATTGCATATTGCAATGCAAAATATTCCCCCCTTCCCTGCTCTGCTTACCCCGTAAACACATGTTTTTGGAACTACATATTTTTAATACAGATCAGAAAATATCCTTTTTAATGCATCTTTAGGGTCCTACAAATATATATGTTCAGTTATATATAGATCCATGTTTTGAACCAATCCCCACTGTGTATTGCATGCTACTTAAAAATGATGAAAAACACCCAAATTAGTCTATAATTCTCAAAGAGATGGATTGATGTATATTGGAAATGTAGCCATGTAATGAAACACCTACTTATGATTTGGTCAACTGGCATTACTCTGAAACTTGCAGTCCACAATTTATCATTTAGCAGTAACTTCATGCCTAACACAATGGAGGTATTGCAGGTACTTTCACAGCATACGCAAGATTATCTCTGTAGCTTTAAAGTCTACAACAGACAAGACAAGATCCAGCAAGCGAGCTTTCTGCATACTTAAAGGACACAACAAGAAAAAAACACCTATGGAAAATTATGCAGTCAAAAATTAAGCTGTTTAAAATATATTTTTTGAGAAGTTACTACAGACGACGATACCTCAGGCTATTTGTCTATGACTGCCCTCCAAAGTCGCCTTGCATGTTAAATAATCTGATATTAAGCAGTTTCATTACTGCTTGCAATGCAAAAGCAATAAAGACTCTCTCATTAAGAAGTCCTAGCTCAGCAAGGAGAAATACAGAGCAGTCCTTGAAGAATGCAGCTTTAACCAGTAACATAACAGAGTATGAGCAGACAAACCCCAAGAGCAAAATGAATAAGGAAATTCAATTTATTGTAATGCCCACTTACACGTATAGTGGGGGAAAAAAAAGAAACAACCAAAACATAAGTTTTATCATAAACAGAAAGATGAAAGATGTAGAAAATGAAAACGGAAAACCTGGGGTCACTATCAACATCAGCTCTGTGTCATCTCCTAAACCATCACAGCTATTCCAGATTTATACAGAAGAAAAAGGATCCAATGACTGAGTCAGCAGAACAGTATTTGATGTATATTCTACCTGTGGTTTATAATCAACTATATAAAATAACTGAAGTAATCAATGAGAACAAAAGAAAATTTTATCCAAGGCCAATGTCTCCATATGCACAATTTGCTAAAGAATTCCAGATACCCTGTTTAGCACAGCTGTTGAGACTCAAAACAGACGTATAACCTTTATTCTATTCATTCTCCTCCCAGGCATGCTCTGCTATAGTTAAATCCTAGAAAACCCAAACCTACACAAATAAAAAGAAAATACTCTTCTTACACTCTAAAAACCCTTTAAGAGCCTGCACACAACTCACTGAGCCGCTTCCCATTTACGGCAGATCTGTATGAAAATCCTTAATATTCCAAATACATCCATTCTCACTTATTTAATACTGATATTTTGATTTATTAAGAACATGAAACTCACTGTCCTGATAATTCCATTAACAAATAGGAAGACAAACTGCAGAAACTTCATTCTTAATTCCTTCATCCACTGACTTACCTTTTGTATGGTTCACGAACATTTCTTATCTGACACGTTCCATTTTTCTAATTGGAAAACATACATAGCTTACAATTCAGAGCAAAATAAGAGTTGCTACGAAAGTAGTGCCACCTGTTCTATTACGTTGGCCCTCTAGGCAGACGTTGGTCATATGGCAGTAGAAGTTGAACCTTCCCATCAATATTCCATTACATGCTGTTGCTGTGTGACAGGTGGCAAGAGGGGCAGTCTGAAAGAATGACATCTGACATGGAAGTATGTATGAAGCAAAGGTGTGGGATGAAATTCCTCCATGCTGAAAATAGTGCACCCACTGACATTCATCGACAATGGATGTGAGCACAGCCAGGCAGTGGTGGTGCATTTCAGCAGTGGTGACAACAGATCACTTGCACTGTTGCCTGTTTTTACAAGCACAGCATGCAGACTCTTGTTCATCACTGGTGAAAATGCACAGCTAATGGAGGTGATTATGTTGAAAACTAGTGTTCTGTAGCTGAGAGTTTGTTCTATCAAACAGTGTTACTGTGCTCTTTGTATCAGTTATAGTTTCTAAGGAAATAAGTAAAAGGCTTTACATTATGAGTGACCCATTATATTCTAAAATAGAAAAAACTGAAATCTTATGGCTGTTTCTCTGTTTCCTCTTGATAACGTAGCTTAACCTGTATAAAATTCAACACTGCTCTATTTTTTTAAACTTACTCTTCAAGGTTTTTGTTTTGAGAAAACTGACACACTATTTCTAATCATTCAAAGCTGGCCACACATCAGTGATGCTTATTCACACTGAGAAAGCTCAAATGACAGCACAGAAGAAATAATTATAGCATTCCTGGGAGATTAGCTAATTGCATCAGTTCCTACAATGGCTGATATAAAAATGGAAATTACTTGATATATACGAGTTAAATAGGCATATACAGTTTATCCAGAGATATTATATTTACATAGAAATGTTTAAATCTGAAATCTAGTTACTCATCACCTTAAGTTCTGTTTTTTTTTTCGTGTGTGTCCTAAAATCAAATCTCTTGAAAAAAGAAGTTGTTAATATGCAAAAACTTTAACAAATTTCTCTTTTCCCACACATTTCAGGCTTTGAACACATTTATACATTTTGCTTTCATTGCAGTGACCTTGCCTGGCAGATCTTAAAGTCTTGCCTAATCTTCATTTTCACAAATTTCTACGGTGTCGCAAGTCGTAAAAGGTCCATGCCTCAATATATTTATTTTCTTGAGCCATTTATTCTAGACAAGCTGCAGTCTATTCACTCCAAGACAGTCATCATTGCAAATAAATGATTCTACCCATCTTTTCGGGAAAAGTATTTCAGTGAAAAGTTTTTCTTTGTTAGGTAGAAAGCTTACTTATGTTATTATTAATGTTATTACTATTATGCTACGTAGAAAGATTACTTTTGTATCTTTCTCACATTCTCTTTTTATATGCCAGGTTTTAAAGTGTTTAAGAAAAAAGAAAAACAGATCGTCAATCTACCAGGCTGCTCAGAAAAGACTGAAGCCTCAACTCAGAAAGAGAGGTTCAGATGGAACCATTGATTAAATGCATACCAACTATTCACTTAAATAGTCAAGAGAGCAGCACAGCAGTCAACAAACTAGCACGAGTCCTTGTTTTATTCCACACTTATCCACCTTTTATTAGGAAAGTATAAGAATCCTCAGCATTTGCAATTTAAAAATGGAAGGGAAGCAAAGCTGAGCAAAACTGTAGATAAATTTTGATCTCCCTTTGATTTTGATTTTCTGCAGTGGCTGTTTTTCTGCACTGCATAAAAATAGCATCGTGCTACTTTTATACTACCAAGCACAGAATTGTTCAGGAAGGCTTACATCCAAAATCCAGTATCTGTGAACAGAGCCTTAAATAAAAGTGAAAAGATAAAGGACACCTCAAGGAATGTCTCTGCTTTCCTTCATTCTAAATCTTTAATGTCTAATGATGTAGCTTTCTAGGTTAGCACTAAGAAGTATTTATGATATCCAAAAACTTTTTATACAATACTACAAATATAAACTAATGCTTCATTATCATCCTTAACGTTTATCTTCACCTCCTGTCCCTGAATCTGACCTGTAACTGCAGATATTTCAAAAAAAAGAAAGAAACCTGACCACATATATCACAAAGAGATACTAAAGACCAAAAATTTTTTGAAATCTTATTAAACATCAGATAGTATTTACAATATTGTCTTGTACTTAAATTATCAATTTCGAAGTGGTTTTTTTCCTTTTTCCTATACTTTTCAAATAAATCCTGTTGTATAACTTCACTGACTAGAAGCTGGAGTTACAAATTTTTGTTTTGCAATAGCAATTGAAGATTTGTAACAGAAAGTAAGTGAATGTGTCTCTATTCAGTGAATCAATCTAATCTTTTTAAAATTTAGCCAAAACTAAAAGCAGTAATGCATTTGTTCAGCCCTGAAAAAAAAATTATAGAAACATAGAAACAATTCTTAATAACTCTATAATAAGTAATGAATTTTCTGTTAAACAAGCCAAAACTGGATGCCAGCATCCCATTACATTGGGCTATTTAGGAAGACATGACAGTAAAAGGAAAAAAAAATCTGCTTGTGAGTCAGTTAAGACTAATGATTAAATGTGGATTCTCCTATTCATATCTTCCATTTGAATTCAAATAAAGTTACTTCTATTTTTATGTTTATTTTTCCCTATAAGCAAAAGTTATTTCTTCACCACAAGGCTCCTAAGCCTATCTGCCAAAAACTGCAGAGACAACAGATTTTAAGAACAATTGAGTATTTCCACATGGGACAACTGTAATCAAACACTTCTTAAAAATACCAGCTCATTTAATATTGTTCTTTATATTTTGGCAATATTTAACATTTTGAAAACATACTAAAACTAGCAAACTAAAAGAACAACAGTATCACGTAGGAATAATTTTTAGTCAAATGTCTGCTTCTGCTTTTAAGATATTCTGTATGCAAACATTATACAATAGCTGGTAAACTTACAATACTGCAGTAGCTTTAAGTAGAATTGAACAGGTAGACTGCTGCCCACACAACATGTACCACTTCAGCATCCCTACACACTTCAGGTTTCTCACCTTGTCAATCATTTTACGGGCTTCCATTTCTTCAGAATTGGGATTTTCCAACTCAATAGTGTAAGTACCTTTGTCACTCTGGTCATCCTCATTGTCCTTCTCAGTAGCAGCAGAAATATGTTGGCTTTTCAACTTTTTGTCCATCTCCTGGTTCTGACTAGGCCTATGGCCAAGGCTTCCTGAACTCCTTAACAACGCAGCTTGAAAGACAGGTAAAGCAGCAGAGGGATCTTCTGATCTTTGTTTTAAAAGTTTTGCATGAACACTGTGTGCTGCTCTATGATGTGATGAACTACCTTGCACACAGGAAGGGGCAGCTTTCTCTCCTGATGTAGGTTTTGCTCTTTCAGCTCGCACGTGAGGTGTTGGAGATGGGGATTCTGAGCACAGAGCTCCTACATTCTGAGAAAAAGAGTAAGAACGCCTCTTTCGAGGATGGTCCTCATCAAAAAACTCAATCATAAAAGCAGTCTGATTCACACCAGCTTGCTCTTGCTGCTTTTCTGTGGAATGGACTTTCTGGTGCGACTTTTTCAACTCTGCATGGTGGTGCCTCAAGTGTTCTTCAAGTGCTGCCCGCTTACTGTAATGCCGGTGGGCACCAGCATTTTCTGAATCACTCTGTGTACCATCATCATGCTTATTCCCTACAACCAAAGCAAAACAAGATATAGTAGTATGAAACTATACAGACAAACAAAAAAACCCTCAACATATACAAAAGAAACTGGTAAACAAAGGAAGAACTGCAAATTGACTTTCTGTGTAGAATCAAACGCTTCTCTGCAGCTGCAAATCTTATACAGCTGCTGCTTATACATAGGCTGAACAATAATATCAGTACATTCAAATTATCCTCATCAGTATTTTAATCTGCAAATACTTATTAATGATTTACAAAAGGTAGCATTTTACTAGCTGTAAGGCAGTAAGGAAACAGCGTGTTTCCCAATTATATTAACTCCATTACACAGCCAATTGAATTATTGAAACATTCTTGGTAGAGTTAAAAGGAAAAAGAAAAACCTAAGGTAATCATTCTGGTAGGTGAGAATATCTGTCAAATCACAATTTATGTGGTTAGACTGTCTTTTCCTTAGACAATTACAATAACAGTTTATCATGAGAAAAATCTACAGAAAATTTGAATTAATTCTTTATTACTCTTTCCAAGAAGAACAATGAATTATTCTATCATTCATTCCTCACACCATCTGACATATGTATGCAAAATGGCTGTTATTAATTATTCATTCCTCAAACCACTTTGTGATCTGTGAATAACACATATCATAAATCATATATACGCACATATTTAAATCTATTTAGCAATATTGCCTGAAAAATGTATGGAAGACTGTGTACTCATACACATTATGTCACATTTAATTTTCAGCAACCTCATTTCATGTACAATGAAGTAGCCTACACCTTAAGTTTTACTGCAATTCCTGTAAAGTAACAGTTTTGTTATCTTTAAATTCTTTCGGATTGAGACTTACTCATGTATACATAGAATGTACAAGTGATTTTTTTTTTCCCCCTCTTAAAAGAATAGCTTTAGAAGGTTTTCCCACATGCATCATAAGAACACTCAGCTACTGTCCTCTTAAATGATAACTGTATGTGGGGAAACCTTACGTAGCAGGTTAACAGCACTGAATACACAACTGAAGTCTTTACTGCATTTCTTTGGCAAGAGACCTCCCTTTGTCACTTATTTGTGCAGCGACTAAGAAAATGGACAATACATCAGTATACTAACAATACATATCAACAGCACTGTGAAAGTCTTATAGCATCTTGCAGTGTGAATTCAGTACAAGGTACTGCAGGAAAAAGTTGAGAAAAATGAGAATGATTTTAAAAAGAGGTGGAAAATTCTAACTTTCAAAGCTAGATTTTGTAGCCTTTTGATCAAAGTAGAAGAGCAAGAATATGAACAGATCCCCAAAGATTCCAAAATTCAGATATGCGTTAGGGCCAAATGCAACCTGTAACTTACATTTTCCTAAGCAAAAAATAATAACAAAAAAAGAATCAAACATCCAGGAGATTCTGCTGCCAGGAAAAGGCTAAGGCCTCATAAACAAAATTGTTCCAACAATGCCATGACGATCAAAGAATGCTCTGTGGCACCCTCTAGAAGAACTTTTATGCCATTATTTTAATGTTACTGTACTCATGCAATTCTGTTTTGAAAATGCTATTTTTTAGTGTATTTTGGAAGAGTTGGCCTTAATATACAGCCTTTAGATCAACAAGAGAAAACTCACTGTACAAAATCCCAGCTACTTTAAGAGTTAAAAACGATAGTACTACAGAATTAATAAAGTTTGAGTAGCAGAGTTAACCTTCTGAAAGTAAAAACAGAAAATGACAGAGAATAACTTGAAAAATTTCCTCAGAACTTTTATTCTAAAAGTTTGAATTTCAGTGGAACCCCTTTGTCTGGAAATGAAAAACTGTTTCTACTCTATTCTGCTAAGTTGGATCTGAAAGAAACTACGCTTTTCACTTAACGTTTAATTTAACTTTATTTGAAATGTCATTGTCTGAAGTAAATGAACATGAAGCCAACTGGAACTTCATCTAAAAGCAGCGTTCCTATAAAAATTCTGAAAGCATAGTAAAAAAAAAAAGGAAATTCTTGGTTAATTTCAGGTTCCAGACTCAAGCCTGACTTCATCAAATATTCTGATGATATTAATCAATCACAAGTGTATGATATATTTTTTGTCACCAAGTGATTTTCTCAGAGTACTTGAATAATTTGTACTTCTATCAAGCAATCCAGCTTTTTAATGCAATTCACAGGAAAAAGTGAGATGCATGAACTTTAACTAAAGGCTTGGGTTTTTTCTTGTTCTCTTCAAAATCATGATTTAAATATCTGATGATTGCTTTTGTACCATACTTAGCTGTATGAGAATATCCCCAACCAGTATACTTACTATAAGACGATTTATGATTTGGTTTACTATCAGCTTTTTAATACTCAGTGGTGCAGTAAGATTCCCCAAGCACAAATTCTTGTGTTCCTTCAGAGTATCTGTAATTTCCATTGAACTCTGCAAGGGCTCAGGGATCCACTGACTGGATGCTTGTGAAGAATTGCTATCCTCAGAAATAAGCAAAGCTGGAATTATTCACGTTACCTTTCAGTCTCTTCAAGTAGACTGGAACGTCACTCTTAATACTTTTGGAATCCTCCTCTGTTGGATCCCAGATCATTCTAGGAGGATTGTTCTGTGCTAGCCAATCTGCTACCTTGCTCTCTGCGGCCATCATCACAGTCTGAAGCCCAGGCAGGTCCTGACCACTGGAGGAAGAAGGCTTCTTTGATTTGTGGCGCTGCTCAGACGTGAATTTTGTCACGTGATCTTTGATTGTTACTTTCCCTGGTGTGTTGTCATCAAACTCAATGGTAAAGGAAGCATGTCCTGCGCTTGCTGCATGGGAACTTTGGGTGTCTTTTGTTGGAATTTCATGAATAGCGCTCTCTGCTACCTGTGAAGTTTGCTGGAATTCTTTTGTAGGAATTTCAAAATAACTTGGCTCCCTACAGAAAGGATAAAGTTCTTCACTTGCAGCTGCAGATTGCTCCTCAGCTTGCTTGGCATCTGTGCTGCATCCTATTAAGAAAAATAAAAGATAGATTTCACAATACTTGGGAACTACAGGTTCTTCAAGAATTTTCTGAATATCTGTAAAGGCCACTTGAGTAGCCTTTAGACTAAACAGTAAGATTGCGGAGAAGATTAAGCAACACAGCTCTGGAAAAATAATTCCAGAATAACATATGAAAAGCATTACTGAAAATACAGCACAAGCTTTGGCTGTAAGGAGTGTAAAGCAGTTTAAAGCAGCAGAAAGCTCACTTCGAATTTGACAAAGGAGGTCTGCATTCCAAAAATGTTTGGACGATGTAAAAGTCACACAAGTTATTACTAACAGGGGAAACAGGCAAAAAACATGATAGAAATTGTTGAGATTATAGGTACTGCAATTTCGATCTATTTAAAGAAACATCAGATCAAGGTCTCCCTAAAACAAGTGCTAGTGATCCGGCTTTATCTCATTTCGTGCAGAGCTAGTATAATTTTGATAAAAATCTTTGGAAAAACAATTCACACAATAACACAAGATCAACGTTAAGACTGACTTGAAAATTTTAACCCTAATAAGCCTTGGATAACATTTTGGAATTCAAGCACCTTTTATGTTTCTACAAAAGGTAAAATCCAAGAATCAAGCTAAACTCTATCATCATCTGCTCTTATTTTATTTGTTTCCAGTTTGTAGAACAGGAAAAGCAACAATAGCTGGAAGCATGCAGAATGTTACGAAACCATGCTCTAACGGGGACAAGAAAGCAGAATATGGAAAAAGCATGGGGAAGTTCCACTGTATAGCATGAAAGAAGGTTAAAGCTTCTTGTGGTTGCTAAAAAAATCTACAAACGTATTTTTAAGAAAATAAATCTTCTGGTTGCAGTTCATTAAGCAGTAAGCCAGCCAAAGTATCAGGTGTAAAGATGTGCAACAAGCAACAGACGCTTGAGATGTTAGCAGTAATGGCTAGTTAGATCCCAGCAAAGAACACTGAATAGCTCCTATGTGATTTATCATGAATCAAGAAGTTTAAGAAATCACTTTGGGCTGCCAAGAAGATAAATAAGAATGCAACTAATAGATTTCTGGAGGTAAAAACAGTCACAGTATATCAGCTGGCATAATAAACATTTATGTATGAAATTATTATGCAGTAAGGTAGAACTGGAAACATGCATACTACAAATGGGAGTTTAAGGAGTCAAATATGCAGGACAGCTTAATACAATACATCTGTGTTCTTCACCAACATGCTTCTCGTGAAGGTTTAGGAAAATATTAAAAACTAAGAAAAACAGGATAGTAGTTTGATAGAGAGAAATAGAATGAATAAGGAATAATATAATAGCTGGAAAAAAATAAAAACGGGGGAATGTTGTTAAGGGATAACAAATAGTAAATTCTATTCATTCTTTATACATTGCCATGCTTGGATACCAACAGGAAAAAGTAACTCTGGTGAAGGTACACAATTAATTCATTTTGTCTAAAAGTAGCCACTGCAAACACAAAAGATATTTTTTACATCATGCTGTTGCAAGCCGAGAACACCCTTTGCTATCTCATTTTAGTGATGCATGTTATTTCCAAACAGGTCCCTGCACTGCCAGTTCTTAATCCACCCTGGGTTACCTCATCTCTGGAGGGTAGTTTTTAGGCCCTACAACAGCACCTCACTACTCCACATCCCGGGAAATGGCAGCCCTTCCCCTTCTCCCCCCACACGGAAGCATGAAGCAGATAAAGCAATATAAAGTCTACAGGGAGGCAGACTCTAAAAACTGTCGAGTTAGCCAATAGTAGTGCTCAGTCACCTGCACAGCAAAGAAGTGCTTCCTGATGTTTAGAGGAAACTTCTTGTGTTTCAGCTTACCCCCCCTCTTTCTTGCCCAGGGTACTGAGCAATACTGAAAAGAGCCTAGCTCTGTGCTCACTGCACCTTCACATTAGATATTTCTATATATTGATAACATCTCCCTAAGTCTTCTCTTCTCCAGGCTGAACAGTCTCAGCTCTCAGCCTCTCCACACAGGAGAGGTGCTCCAATCTCTTGATCATCTCATTTGATTAGCCCTTCATTGGACCTGCTCCAGGAGCTCCACATCTCTCTTGTACTGGGGGACCCCAGAAGTGGACACAGTACTGCAGGTGTGGGCTCATCTGTGCTGAGAAGAGGGGAAGAATCATCTCTCTTTACTTGCTGCTGCTATGTTTTTTATTGTAGCAAAGAACACTATCAATCTTTTTTTTACCAGCAAAGGCATGTTACTAACTCACGTTCAACTTACTGTCTACCAGGATCCCCAGGTCCTTTTCTACCAAGCTGCCATCCAGCTGGGTGGTTCGCAGCATGTACCGGTGCCTGGCTCTGTTCCTCCCCAGGTGTGGGATTTTGCACTTCTCACTGAACTTCATGAGATTCTTGTTTACAAAGATACTACACTAGACAACATATTTCTCTCTAACCAAAGAATTAAGAAACTGGATTACAAATGTCAAGCAAATTCCAAATAAGAAAAAGATCTTAGAATTTATCTTATGAAAAACATTCCAAGTACAAGCTAATATTCATCATTTAAAAGCACTGTTTTCTGACCAAAGTACTTACATTTTATAGAGTTAAGTATTGTTTAATCTAATCAATAATACTATTGGAAGCAAGGATGAAACAAAAAAATAACAGAAATCCTGAGCTAAATCACCCTTCAGAATTTTTCACTGAAAATATGATTGCAAGTACCTACAGATTTATATTACAAAAGTGAAGCCATTTTATAGTGAACTCATAAGTCATCAGCCAAGCTGAAAGAAATTACATATAAAACCAAATATAGATACAGAAGATAGTCTCAACTATATAATTAAGATAGCAAATAATTAAGATAGCAATCTTCACAGCTCTATAACCGTAATTGACTTCTGTTTCCTAAAGCCCATTTAAAATTCATGACTTCTATCATTTCTTATGTTTCTAGTAAAGGCATTATTGTTGTAAATTCTACAACTACTACTGAGATCAGCAGAAGTGTATTTTTCACTTTTCCAAGAAATAAGAATACAACAAATGGACAGATTAATAATTACCTACCCAGGAACTTGGCGCTAGCATGTAACCTTAACAGATGCAGCATAAATAAAATAGTCGTACTGTAGGTAACTTTGCAGCAATTGATTGTAAGTGGGGCTAGCAGGGTCATAGATAATTAAATAAGATTAACAAGTGTGTGAGGAAAAAAAAAAAAAAAAGGCTTTAACTTCTTGAGATTTTCCAGGCTTTCCTGATGTTTGCAAATAACTTCCATTAGTGAGCTTCCGTTGAGGTAGGAAGACAGTAACGGCGACATAAGCCTATTAACTTGAGACTGTAGAGACTAATTGTCTGTAGTTGGCTTGGCAGAAACAAATCTCCCATTTGAATCTCCTCATTAAACCTTGCCCCATCTGTTATAATTCATGCCTTCTTTTCTATTCAAGAAATAATCATGTAAAAAACCATTAAAGCATGAAGCAGATTATTCATAGGATTAATTTGTTAAAATGGTATCAGGCTTCACAGATTTGAGATACTGAAAAAAGTTTCAAAATTCACATAAGTTAATTCACCTTCAGTGAATTCTTGTAGGCAGTTTATAATATGAAGTGTGAACCAAACTTGTGCTTTAAGCCCATAAAGAAAATGAATAAACATATCCATTTTGAAAAGTTTCCAGTAAAATAAAATTTGATGTTTAGTTAAAAAAAAAAAAAATCTAAACATGAAGGTCTTTGAAGTTTCTTACTTTCCTTCATTACAGTGTTTCTTTACATCAATTTCTAATGATTATGTTCACCTATGTTGTAAGACTTCCGTGCATGAAGAAAATACAAACTAGCTTGCTGGAAATTAACTTGATGGAAGTTGCATGGAATTTATGTGGAATGTAAGTAGATCAAAGAGGCCTGAAAAGCTTAACTCTACAATTGTATCAAAATGTTCAGAGTACTTTTTATACACTCCTGTAGTGATCCAACCATTAGCTGGGGACTGAGAAGGTAAACACCAGCAATTCCCTTGCAAAATCTCTTGATAAATATATTAAAAATGTGAAACAGTTAATGCTATAATGTCTATGAAAAAATAACTTTAAAAAAGGAAAAAACTAAAAATAGCTACTAAATAGAACCTGGAGTCTTGTGTCACAGCTTGTTAAAGGTACTGCACCGAAACCACGGACTTCAGGATGCTATTTTTTTAATAAGCCCATATTTAAGAGGGGTAAATAACA
Organism: Lagopus muta; assembly: GCF_023343835.1. Taxonomy (NCBI): domain Eukaryota; kingdom Metazoa; phylum Chordata; class Aves; order Galliformes; family Phasianidae; genus Lagopus; species Lagopus muta. The sequence goes on from NC_064434.1 coordinate 75,106,656, forward strand.
TGCATGATTTTGTATTAAAATGTTGGTAGATAAATGCAAGTACAAGAAGCCTCATGATTTAATCATAGTTTTTTTTTTTTTATATTAGTTTGCTAAATACATGGTCAAAGAAACAAAATCATAAATACCATAGACTTAACCACCCCCGTTTTGGTGTACAGAGAGCACAGGTTTCATAGCCAGTGTATCAATGACAAGACTGAAGGCAAGGACTTGATTCTTATTCTTAGTAACTGCTGTCAAACACGCTGCCCCCCTTTTTTTTTTCCCATCTAACAGTCTTAGTATTTCATTATTATTATTATTGCCAGTGGAAAAAGAAAAAAATTGTATTCCCTAAGAATGCTTGGGAGTGTTTGAAGAACACCTTCCTACCCAAGATTTCTACTACACCTCTCAGAGTCAGCGTACTTAAAAAGCCTCTGTCACTGGAGTACACAATAACACCTCACACCATCCATGGTAGAGAAAACCTTTTTACAAGCATGCACACAAAGTTTGCAGTACTGCATTATGATGCACGTGTTCCACATGCAACAAAGTTGTTTCAAGAAAACTATCACTACAATAAATGATTTCACCTAGTTTCTTCTCTATTAGTCCAAATCTTAAGCTTACTTACAGACAGCTTACTGTCTGCATCTTGAGAACTGTAGACTAATAAGAAACAGTTTACTAAAAGCTATGGTGAAAAAAACAATAGAGAAATTGATTTTACTAAAGTGATGTTAGTTTTGTTTGATTTCATCATGTTTAGAGTTCATTTCAATTCCTCTTTTTTAGAAAATAGTTATTCTATTTATAAGCCTGATGATAGATTTAGGGGTCTAATTATAGACATTGAGATCTGTTTTGGCAACACGTGCTGCAAGCAGACAACCAGACTATCAAATAAAAAATCGGTACTATGGGGAAATAAAACTTTATCAGCTTAACTTCAGACTATAAAAATGTTCACTGCATGAAATACAGGACGCAATCCCTGCTAATGCAGATTACTACATTACAGGACAGAAAGCACAAACCACCTTATATAGCCAAGACTCAAACACAAAAATAAAATAGCACATTTTCAGAAGCGATTTCCTTAAGACATCCCACTGCAATCTCTAATTTTCAGCATGAGAAATGACAGATTAACTAAAGTGACAAATAAAAGACAGTACTTCAGGTAATATTTTCTAAATTTACTGACAAAAATTGTACTGAATACTAGAGAACTGACACACGTCTGAAACACTTCTCTGGAAATTTCTAGGTTCTTGCAGAACAATTTTTAAGGTAAATTTTATTAAGCTTTCATCTGTGCAAACTATCTGTCAAACCTCCGAAAATAACCTTATTTAGATGTCCAGTTCACAATACATGAAACTCTACTGAACAGCAAAAGCTCCCAAAAGAATTAGAAAAGAGAGAGAAAAGAGATTTACCTGAAGCTGCCGTCTCATGCATTTTTTCTTCACCTTTGCTATCTGGTTTACAACCACCTTTTTCATCAGCTTCATCCTCACCCCACCAGGCTGGCTGTCCATATAAAGGTGTACCACGAGGCATGGTAGAAAGATCTATAAAAATAGTGCAAAACTGAGGAAATTGCTTTTGTGTTTAGTTGAGTTGCTTAGGTTCAAGCAACAAGAAAAGAGCGATTTATTGGGATCATTTCTCCTGGAAGCTGAAGTGAATTGGTTGCGCGCATTTGCCCAAATACAAAACCAATTTAGAGACTGGATAAGTGATCTGAGTTCTAAATATAAAGGCTTACTAATGACCTGATCAAAACTTTTGGCACAAACACTTCTGCAAAGGCAGCTGACACCTCTTATTGTTGCCCTGATATATCTGCAAACACTATTTTCTGCATTGAGCTTGAAGTTGTCAGTACAGCAGTACATTCCTAAAAGCTGTTCACTGCTATTCCTATGAGAAGACTGTCACTTTTATCCACATTGACCTTTTGCTGAAATCTGAACTCAGTGCATGAAAAACTGACCAAAATTTCGCAGTGTTGCCAAGGTTCCAAATTGCTGACAGACTTAAGAGTGCTGAAAGTTATCAAGCGTAAAAGACTAGTGAGCAAAATTATTTTTAAAACAAACTGTAGTTAAACTGCTGTCCAATAAAGGAAAAACATTATACAGAATGCATACACAAGATTAAACACATTTAAATCCAGAGGTCAAATTTAAAAAAAAAACTGATTTACTGATTTAATTAAAATTTCTGTCTTCACAAGAACTTATTGGACTAGTTTTGATCTGACCCTCCCTCCTGAGAGTTTATTCACCATACTGAGATTTTAGTATCATATGGATGTCCCGAGGTTACTTTAAACAGTCTTTTATATAAAAGTGTGTGACCTGCTTAAATGTAGCTTGGTAGTTACCTATTACTTTGCCTGTCATGAATGTTTTTTTGCATTTTTCTTCAGGGCTTAATTCAAAGCAATTCCTTACATTCGGTACAAATTTCACAGTCATGTTAAAATTCAGCATGATTTGAAGATATAATTTTATTCATTTGTTTCAAAACAGCCCTACACTTCTACTGAATTGTTCTCAAAAACTTGATGGGAACAGCTTTGCAAACATACAACAACAGTGAGAGAATAAATACCCTAAAAGCTTATCAGTTGTAGTCAAATATAATCATTAACTTTTACTGTTATTTTTGAAAAAGTCAAGAGAAAAGGGATGTTGAGGAGGAAAAAAAAAAATCCACTGCGCTACATAATGAAAATGTAAGAGGCTGAAAAACAATATTAAATCAGAATACTGAAGTATTGGTTAGGCTTTATGTACCCATAATAGGTTGCTAGATGAGATAAAATTACTTATACCACTGAGTCCTACAGGTTGTGCAGACAATTATATAAAGCAAGCTTTCCAGAATGGATTACACAGTAACAGCCATGAACTAAGGAATTGGACCCAATCAGATTCAGATGTAATGCACAGTACCCTCCAACACCTTTCTCATTCGTATGGTTATTACCTGTGATAACAGGTAACACAGCAAGGAATTATAATGAGAAAATTACTAAATGAACACAAGCACACAATGAATTTAAGACAGCCTGGGCAAAGCCACCATGACACAATATATAAATACAAAAGATGATGTAAAAACAAGATCTGATACTACATCCTCTACCATTTTTATACCACAATAGAGCAGTTAGGTTCTACCCTGACACATCTAATAATGAATGCTACGATCTATAAAACAAAGAAATAAAAAATAGAAAAAAAAAAAAACCAAAAGGAGAACTATTCAGAATGGTGGTGGAAAAATAATACAAACTGCTTCAGCTCCACTGCAAAAAAAACCCTTCACTTTATTGCCAAAAATGCTTCCTAATTGTCAGGAAGAGAAATATAAAAAACAAGGAATGCTACTTAAAAAATTGTTGTAGGTGTTTTCTTAACATGTAGATCTATGATAAAGGTAGAAATTCTATTTTGAAAGTTATTAAATACTCTCATTCACTCTAACTTCTTCTCCAAAAGGGTGAAAATGCATTGGAACAGGTTGCCCAGGGAAGTATTCAAGACATGAAGATGTGGCAGTGAGGAACATGATTAGTGGGCATAGTGGGGATGTGTTGGCAGTTGGACTAGGTGATCTTAGAGGTCTTTTCCAACCTTAAAGACTCTAAAATTCTATGCTTATAATATATCTAAAATTTAACACGACTTAAAAACAAAACAAAACATCCGTGTGTGTAATTTCACAGACCCTGGTGAAGCAAACAAATGTCTCTTTCAAGCTCGCATGCTTCTGCAGCAAAAATGCACCTTACCTATGGATTTCTCTTCAGATTTCAGTGCTTCAGTAGTCTTGTGGTGCACTTCAGCTGTGGACTCTGTTTCTTTGGACTCTGAGCTTTTGGAGATGGTTTGCTTTGACCCTTCTGCCTCTGAAGATTTCTGGGATAACTGGAGCTGGCTTGTAAATTTTTCATGCTATATGACATTAAGTAAATTAATAAATTTCAAAGAATGAAAAAAAATCTTTTACCAATAACCCGTAATGACAGAGCACCACTGAGGCACGGGCCATTGTTACCTTAAGAGCTTCTTCAGGGACTCTCATCTCTCCTCTGACAACAGTAAAAAGATTAGTATGTGGGAAATGCTAAGGAAAACTCACTGCTCACAAGAGGATTTTCTACAAAGGCAACAGTTCTGCAGCATGTTCTGCCATTCCAACAATAAGAACTGTTCTACACATTTATCACTGTTAGGACTACAATGTTCAGTAGTGCTTGTAAAAGAAAATGCACAACACAATTACTTATTACTTACAAATAGATCATTGAATAGATAAATTTCATGTTGTAACACTACACTTTTTTCTTCTTCCCTCATACAGTACAATACTTTGAGTATTTTCCTCAAAGTATTGTTTTTCTGCAACACAAAAGTGACACACAAAAGTGGTATAACAAGAGGGTTTGAAATAAAGGTTTGAAACAGTAATTGGAAATCAAGGTCTCTTTTAGTGAGAAACAATGAGATGTACTTGATCAATATTTCTGATCACGGTACAGTATTCAGCAATTTTCTCTGATATGGGCATTTTTGTTGTAAAGAGAGATGCTTAAAGCTCTCAAATACAATGAGTACCCTTAATTTAATGCAATTACATTTTCCTCATGAGAAGTGTGCATCAGGACACCATGCATTCTCTTATGACAAGGATATCATATCCAAATCTCAGTTTATCTTCTAATTTCAGAGTGATGTATGTCTGTTCTGGAATCCTCACATCGTTTACAAATGTCTGCAGAAATAAATGAAGACAGAAAGAGATACTCTTAAACTGAAAAAAAGCCAACAACCTAACAAAACAAAACAAGCTACCCAACAATCAATCATTAAACTAACTTTATAAGAAAGAAGTTTTCAGTACTGCAAGTTTTCCACTGTTGATTCACTGGGGAACATTCCCTCAAATTAGCACTAATCATCATTATTTTTCTTGTAGCTTGCTTTTTCAATCTCAATTAGACAACAGAATTGATTTATCATCATCTTTGTGAAACACTTTTCTTTCAGTATTTCATGTCGGATATGCATGTTCTGAGGTAGTTTGGAAGTTACCCACGTTGTAAAAAGACTTTAAGGAAAACAAATATGGACCAAGTTACTGCATCCAAATTATCTCCAAAAAGCAGTGGTAGAGAACTCATGTACTGTGACACCTGAACAACAGCAGGCGTAACAATATTTGTAAGCAAAAATAACATCATTACACCAGCAAGCAGCAAAGTAGGGTGAAGTCCATAGTCTTGACAACACCTTTTGAAAGTTCACTTGTTGTACCATAACTAATCCTCCCTCCTTCAAATCACTGTTGGAAACAATTGGAAAAATCAGAGAAGCTTTCATCAATTTGAAGAAGGATTGATGTACCTGAAAGACTGCCCAGTTTCACCAGCCATAGCAGCTGGCTGTTAGAGGCAGTACAGATTAATTCCGACCTGAAATCCTAGTGGCTGAAAACAAGAAACTCACAAAAATATCCTGGTATAACTTCAAGAGAACACCTGAGATACAACAAGGAGGAGTAAGAAGCAGCAAGGAGGAGGAATAACACACGTTCAAGTCAAAACGAATCTCAGAAAGGGAAACTGGAAGATTAGGCAAACAATTTCATCTCTGTGGGGGAAGAAAAAAAGGGAATATAAACACAGCTTGAAATTACATTGCTCAAGCTCTACAGAAAATTCCAGAAAGTTACTAGTCAAAGTTATATTATCCCTGGAGGCATTCAAGGCCAGGCTGGATGTTTGGTCTAGTGGTTGGTGACCCTGCCCATGGCAGGGGGATTGAAAGTAGATGATCACTGTGGTCCTTTTAACCCAGGCCATCCTATGATTCTGAGTTATCTCCACAACATTCTGAAATTGGCAATGGCTCTTGTAACAACAGGGGAAAAAAGAAAAAAAAGAAAAGAAAAGAAAAAAAGAAACAGAAAAAGACACAAAAATCTTTCCACCAGGGGAAAAAAAAATAATAAAAAAAAAATCAACCGACCAACCAAACTAGCAATTGGGCTACAATTAAAAAAGAAGACACTAACTCTGCACTCAGACCCTTGAAGAATCTGTCCAACATATGAGCTGACAAAAACCTTCTGCACAGCATCTTCCCTTAAACTGTTTCTCAACACTGAATTCAAATCAGCACTGAGGAACCAGAATTTACAGTCAGTTATTCTTCTTTTGTTCCCTCCTGGCCTTCTTGAAATCATCCTTCTCCTTTTACCCAAAAAGGATGTAACATCTGGCCTTATAGCAGCGTAGCACCTTCCTTGTAAGAAATATGACTGATCACTTACTCATGACCAGTCTCTCATTCCTTAGATTTACTTCCCTCATCCTCTTTCCAAATCCTTAAAAAGTCTTAATTTGGGGCAAATTCAAGGCAAATAAAATATTTATGGCTTAGCTCATATGAGTCTGTTGCAATATTTTATGAATTATTTAGCAGTTGTATTATTTTCTGTACCTCACACAAAAATCAATTTTACAGCTTCCTGCTCATTTTTATTTTTTAGAATGACTAAGCATAAATTCTGAAGATGGGAGATGGAACACGGAGCACCCACATTAAAGGTATTTACTTTGTTTTGTGCCATTTTCAGGTGTTCAAAATACCAGCACCCTGCAGAAGGCTGCAGGTACTGCAAATTCAAACTTGAAAAAATTTAAACAATATCCACGTATTTTTAAGAACTGGAGCAGCTGAAGTCTGCCACTTCTAAAGCAAAACTTTGAAGTTAGGAGTGCACACAACAAATAAATATTTAATAAGTATCCGAATCTTTAAACACTTGTTTTGTTCATTTAAATAAATCCAGTATGAGATATCCAGCATGAGATCAAGTCTCTAAATACAGAGAGGATTACTTCCTCCAAATAATACAGGGCTCTTCTGTTTTATTTTAATTTTCTAAATAAATAGCAATTTTTCTTTTCTTTTCTTTTCTTTTCTTTTCTTTTCTTTTCTTTTCTTTTCTTTTCTTTTCTTTTCTTTTCTTTTCTTTTCTTTTCTTTTCTTTCCCTTCCTTTCCTTTCTTTTCTTTTCTTCTAATGCTCACCTTGGTCATAAAACTGACCATATTCTACAATGTAGGTAACTTCTCTAAGAAATAAGAATTAATTAAGAATTACTGTTTAGCAAGCCTAAAACTTAAAAGCGGTATTTAATGCATATTTCTTCTAATTAAACATTATGAGAGCCCAGACATGCAAAGAATATCCTCAACACACCCTGAATTTCAGTACTGGTCTGGAAACAGAAAACCAGAACTTCCACAAGGATGCTGAAGAGTAAGACAGAGGTTCAAGGCTGGCACATTTGACCACAGAATAGGCTCTCAATCTGTTATGATCTTCACTAGAAGCACAAAAATAAGCTGCCACTCCTGAACAATGACTGGGTAAAATAAAGAGTGTCTGAAGAACCTGGATCCTCAAATGCCAGAGAGAACTTCAGCTATTTCACTCAGCGTAGTGAGGAAATGAGCACTCTTAAGTAAGCAAAGGTGGCAGCTGAAAGCATTAGCTACAATGCTAAAAAAAGTTATCTGTCAAACTTAGGAACAACACAATGGTGCAGATTCAGTGACAATGGAGAAAAACAGATACTCATAAAGTTGATTTTAAATTTCTTCAAAGATTAAAGAACATATATCCCTTACGATCCCTTAAGATGGGGAGATGAAGCAAGGGAGCAGAGTAATGGATGTATATACCCTGGAATGATTAAAAAGGAGGAGAAAAAAAATAAAAATAGAACATCCTTTCAGGATCCTTTCAGCATCCTTTCAGCAGAATGTCACTCTACTAAGGATTTCTCAGAAAAAAAAAAAGACAATAATATTAAAGTTAGCAAAAGAAAAAAAGTCAGATTTTGGAATGTCTTATTTGTGTTACAGTAACAAGAAGGCTTATATATAGATGAAGAACTCTTCATAGAATTCAGCTCTCATTTTCCATAAACTGTCATCACTTAAATCTGACAAAACAAGTCAAACTTCAATGCAACAGCAAAAGGAAGCTTTCTCAGTAATTTATCACAGATACCACTGGATTTAGTAGCTCTCTCCCTGATCCAAACAACAGATACTATTTTCCAAAGGTGGCTTCAAAACAGCCTTTGCACACACAAGTTGGCTGAATTATGCAATGAGGTACAGTTACAGAAAGCTAACCACCTAAAATGTTAAGTTAAAATCAAAAACAAAAGATCAGTGGTCTGAAAGTATCAGCCAGAAATTTGGAATCTTGTTTTAAACTTCCATCTCTACACATTCTCCTCCCCAGTTTATGCTTTGTCATTTTGAACATCATTCAAAGCCATATAACGCTATCTAATATTCAGAGTAAATAGCTATACAGGTATAGCAGGATGAAAAGACCTATTGCCTAGTTATTAGTTCATTGTAGCATACAGAGGCATTGTCTATATTGTTCTGCCACACCACTTTGCTGAAGTATTCTGCTGTATAGAAGAAATACACCATTTTGTATCTGAAACCAAACAAGCAGAGGTATGTAAGAAAAAGCACAACTAGAAACAGATAGTAAGGGAAGCACTGTGAAGACAATGAGCAAGGACTATATTTTTAGGATTTAATATTCCCAGAACTATGGGAAGAAGGAGTCTCTGATGAGTCTGTGATGTCTCTGGATAAACAGCCACATAGGAACAGGCAGCTCCAACATGAGAATGAATCAGATCAAGTGAATCAAATAACTGAAAGTTCTTTATCAGAAGTGAAGAGAGGTTGAAAACACTTTTTTTCTTTAATTAAACTCAAATTTTGTGAGAAGATGATGAAAATGAAGTATACCTATTGATTACAAGAGTAACAAAGTTAGGGAACAAAATCAAGTGACGACAAGAAATTACTATGAGCTGAATTCATTTTGATCACTTCCCTGAAACAGTGCACTGACTTTCAAAATACAGAAGTATATTAAATACTTAAGGAGCAAAGTTCTCATCTGCATGTAACTATTCAAAGGAAATCCAAACACTTCAGAAGTTACACTGCTTTCAGATGGAGTTCAGGCTCTGACTCTTTGGAAGGCTGAGGCACCTGAAGACATCTAAAAGTCTATACCTTAAAATACAAAAAACTAATAAAGGCAGTCTGAGAATTTATTTTGAAAAGCACTTCAAGACCAAATGCCAAGTTGGAAATCAGTATTAGGAGACATTTCTTCCTCATATCTTTTTAAACATTTGGTAATATTTACTGATATCAATATTTAGTAAGCTCCTGATAAAGAGATGAACTCACAATACCGTGTACTCAACACATATTCATGATGTAGACAAAGAAAATACCAACCATAACCACCATCTCTAAACAGCTCCAAGAAATACTGAAAGAGCTTCAAAAAGTGACACAAGGATATTGAGAAAGAATATGCCAATATAAAATACAAGTAAGCTTACATGCAACACAGCTATTGTATACTTAAAATCTGTTTTCACATACAGAGTACAGTAACATTCTTACCTGTATGATAAAAGGATAGAAAGGAATACTGTGAAATAGAAATCCATTTCTTACAGAAAAATTCTAGAGAATAAAATGCCTTTAAAAAAATAAGTATATAATCAATTTAAGAGTGTTTGTTTCTACGTTTCTGAAATACAGAAGAGTTTAATATATCTTTGTATTCTTCTGAGATTTTTTTTTCTATTGCCGAGCCTTCTTCACTAAAGGACTTTATTTCAGTCCTGTAATTGATGCTCCACAAAACAACTTTTTTTTTTTCAGACGTTTCCCTCTTTTTAAAACTTGCATGAAGAAAATATTAATTAATGCTTGTTCATTCACAGTCTATTTGTTCAAAAGAAAAGTTTCCAATGTTAACTTACCCCATTCAAGCTACCTAAATCCTTCACTAAGTGTTCATCTGTAGAAGGTTCATAGTTAAGTACAGCATGTTGCTTGTCCACACTTCGTGACTAAAATAACAAGAATAAAAAAGTATTTCAAAAACAGATCAAAAGAGAATAAAATTGGATTACTCTACGAAATAACTATGTCATTTTCATGCATTCTTTCTAATTATACATAAGATAATTAATCCCCCACTAACTTGATCTCTAACCACATCGAAATCTGAGTACTCATAGCAGAATCATAAAATTCATAATAAGTTTTTTAATGTTTCCTCAAATGTGACTCTAAGTTACATCCAGCCATATCTTATCAAAAAAAATCTCTTTTTCTTTTCCCCATGCTATTACTGATGTTTAATCTTGCATCATCAATTTCACCTTTATTTCTCTCTTGCTCTTTCTCTCTTTAACTGCATGCTTATATCAAAACATGATTATAGTTCTCCGGTATAGCTGTTCTCTCTAAAATGTACAGTTTCCTGTCATGCATTTCTAAACCCTTCATTATGTTGTCTGGGATTCTTACTGCAGTATACAAACGTTCATTTTTTTCCTACTTGATCTTAACTTTATGAAGAAATTATCTATAACCTCTTCGCTAAATGTCTAAGTGGTTCCTGAGTTCCTATTCCCAGTCTCTGATTTGTTTCTTTAATTTTTCATTTCCTTCTATAAGTATTTCAGCAATTCTTTCTTTCTTTTTTTTTTTTTAAATAAAACTTGCTTCCAAATGTGAACAATAAGTTAGGAACAAACCTTGTTGCTATTTTCTCTGAGAAAACCATCTCCCTAAGATCCAAATTCCCAGACCTATATCGCACTGAGAATGACTTCTAGGCTCATTCCTGTACTAGCACCTGCAGTCTGCCAGTTTTAAGGATCCCAGGTCATAGAAGCATTAGCAAGATCAAGGCATCAGGCCATGCAATCATAGCTTCTGAGGAAATGCTTTCACTGAACTTTTAATAATTATTTTATTCAACTATATATTACTTTATTAAACAATTATTATATTACCTTTACGTGTCACTGCATACCACAGAATCACAGAATGGCTTGGGTTAGAAGGGGCCGCAAGGATCATCAAATTTCAATCCCAGTGCTACAGACAGGGCCATCCACCTCCAGATCTAATATGAGACCAAGCTGCTCAGGGCCCCATCCAACCTTGAACACCTCCAGGGATGGGGCATCCACGGCCTCTCTGGGCAGCCTGTTCCAGCACCTCACCACTCTCTCTGTAAAGAACTTCCCTGATTCCAATCTAAACCTTCCCTCCTTGAGCTTTTAACCTTTCCCCCTTATCCTATCACTGCCTATCCTTGTAAAGAGTTGATTCCCCTCCTTTACATAAACCCCTTTTAAATACTCAAAGGCTTCAGTGAAGTCTCCTCGCAGCCCTCTCTCTTCCAGGATGAACAAGCCCAGCTCCCTCAGTCTTAGTAGGGGAGGTGCTCCAGCCCTCTGATCATCTTCATGGCTTCCCACTGGACCCCCTCCAACAGCTCCACATCTTTCCTGGATGCAGTACTCACAATGGCAGAGTAGAGAGGGACAATCACCTCCCTTTCCCTGCTGGCCACACCTCTCCTATTCTGATAGAGCCCAGGATCCATTCGCCTTCTGAGCTGCAAGAGCACACTGTTGGCTCATGTTCAGATTTTCATCTACCAGGATGCCCAGGTCCTTCTCCACAGGACTACTCTCAAGGAGTTCTTCTCCCAGTCTGTACACCTATCTGGGATTAGCCTGACCCAAGTGCAAAACCTTGTACTTTGTTATGTTGAACCTCATGAGGCTCACACAGGGCCACCTTTCAAGTTTGTTTTAGAATATTTACAAAATATATTACGAAGATAGGAGTTTACTGTGGGAAGTAAATCTATATTCCCAGACATGAATAAAACCCCCACTACACGAATAGTGGGTAGGCATGACCTGAGGTCTAATTCTATAAAACACAAGACAGAGTGAAAATGCTCTCTAATAAGGCTACTGTAACACGCTTTCTGACAAGAGTATGAATAAAAGCATTAAAAGCCACTTTCTTTATCATGCATTGTCCACATGCTTTGCAGTAAGAGAACAACCAAGCTGTCAGAAGTGGAATGGAAGGTCCTGCACAAAGAGCTATACATACAGAACAAGAACACATTATGAGCTTCTCCTTTGGTGGGTTCCTCCCCCTTCAGCAATGTGGTATCACATTCATGCTGGCATGTAGACATAACAGCAGGCTACACAGAATATTCTTGAAATCACAAGGCCTCTTGATTCTGTTTAACTACCTCTAAAGTCAACAGACAATAACATCCATGAATGACTGTTCATAATATCCACCCAGCAGGCAGCTGCTTTTGGAAGTGTTGATGACTGAAGTTTTGTAACAAAATAATAAATGCTCAGGCAATAAGCTTCACTCTAAAGACTGCTCAGTTACAGATAGGGACAATTAAAGTACATTATTTACTAATGAGAAAACTGCAAAACCACAATACACCACTTATATATATGTGTGTGTCTGTGTATACATATATATATATATATATATATATATATGTATATATATGATATTTATATTATTATATATTTTCCTCATGCCACGTATGTATATATATATATATATATATGGCATGAGGAAAATATATTACACAATCTCCAGTTATGGAGAGATTTAAGGAAAATGATGGATAGCAAGGAACTCAAGCTTACTTAACTGAGGGTTAAGTAAGGTTTGTTTAAATGAGGGACACTGGACCAGGTTGCCCAGAGAGACTGTGAATGCCCCCTCCATGGAAGCAACCAAGGCCAGACAGGATGGGGCTTTGAGCAACCTGGTCTAAGGGGAGGTGTCCCTGCCTTTTAGCAGGGGGACTAGAACTAGATGATCTGCATGGTTCCTTCCAACCCAAACCATTCCATCATTCTACCAACAGAGAATTTTTAGTCTTTTGAACTCGGATAAAATGATTTGCTGCAGTATATATTATATAAAGCATATCTCCAAATAACTTTTTTGAGTGAGAGATTGAGCTGCCCTACTACTGCTGAGACTTGCAGTCAGCCAATCCAAGTGAATATTAAAAGGCTAAAAGGTATGATAAAAGAGGGCACAGAAGTAGAGATGGTAGTATTAGGAATGATAATTAAAGAAAAAGCACTTAATAAAGAGACAAAGTGCTGAGAAATCTCTGTCTTTAAGAAATTCATTCCACTTCATCTAGCACCTAGGAATGAAATCTGCATCTCTAACATCAGACTGATCAAAAATTTTACATTCAAAATAATAAAACTAACACTACCAGTTGCAATCAACATAAAATTATTGTAATAATTATGATTTTACTTAAGTAGCCCTAACTGAAAACACACACGTGTATTTTAATACAAAGTTTGTAGCTAATCAGTCACATTCTTTTCTCATTGCAACTCTGTTATTTTACCTGGCAAGAAAAACTGTATAGATTAAACAGGAAATAACATTTACTGTTGGGAAGGGGAGGTGAGAATCAGTTTCCGTAATTGCCTTACTAACATAAATTATTTGAAGCATATTACTACCTTTAAACTGTTAAAACTTTTACATTTTTCCAACTTGTGAGCAACAAAAAAAAAGCTTATATAACGTGTAAAAATACCATCTCATTCCCCATCTCAAAAAAAGCCAACTTTGCTCTCAGTTTCATGACCTAAACCAGAATATTTTTTTAATTATAACATCCTGTGTAGGAATCAATTGCAATTTTTATTTTTATTTCTTTTTGCCACCTTATTTTTGCTTTTTTTCCTTTATTTTTTTCCTACTGAAAACAAATACTTCATGCACAAATCCCCAAGACCTCATACTGCCTGTTCTTATTTTGTTTGTAAGAGAAATTGAGAGTATTTTCAACTTTATAAGAGACAAAGCATTTCTACCACCAACAAACCCTTTGGATATCTTTTGAGGTTGACATGACTTTGGACTGAAATTACACTCTCAGTAATACAAATAAAAAATAGGTTTCTAGGCACTTCACTTGCAAACAGGATTCCAACTTGGCTATTAATGGCTACATATACAATTCCTGACAACTAAGAATTCAAAAGTAAATATGTTACTGAATGGTAGAAATCACTGAGAATATGAAAGTTTAATCATCATAAGAGTTCTACATTAATCAAAGACAAGGATTCCCCAAAATAACAGCATTCACCATTAAAAACTACATACACTGGAAAGCAGCTCAGAGGACTACAGCTCTGATAAAGAAGAGTACCTGCCGTATGGCTGCCCAGCAATAAAGTTACACATCTCTAAGAGTTCCCCACAGTGACTCACAAGTTGAGGAAGCTACTGAAGTATTCAACTGACAGACTCGTATTTTTACAGTTGAACCGGAATCATTACTGAGATTGAGTCATTCAAATTCCTTAGAGATACAGGAAATAGCTTTTCTACTGATTTCATTGCCTTTGTACAAGGAGATCAGGACACAGGGACAGAGTTACATCAAATCATGTGACTAAATTAGATTACAAGAAAAAAGAAAGCTCTTTTCAAAAGCATCCGGTGCACGTAGTGTTATCACATATTAAGGGTGCAGCTGATTTTTTACTCATCATATTGCAAAATTTCTCCAGCCTTCTATTCTTGCATTCAGTATGAAATTTCTATAAAGAAAATGTGATCCTCTACACTTCGACAGTAAGTGTATGATTGATGGCAATATACTCTAACTTTCTGTATGAACACAACAGATAAATCAAAACTATCACCCCACCCAACATCTGGCAAATCTCATTTTCATGCACAGCATTAAACTCATTCAAGATTTGAGCAGCTGCACATGGAAGGCTGATGCAATTACCTGTAACATCAGCTCACAGTCATCTCTTCCAACAAAAATCATTTCCCGTGGCAGCCGATGGCGGGTGCCTCCACTGCTCACCAAAAACCAGGATGTTAAGCTCATTTTCTGCTTAGCTGATAAATCCTTGGCAAAGCTACGTCATCCTGCAGCAAGACAGAAAGAGGAACACAGAAAGTCATTTTGATTATTTTTAGCTACAGTTCCTACTCAGCAAACACTGAAAGCAGAATACATAAAACCTCTGAAAATACAGCATCTCTCAGTAGCAGGCACTGATGCCAGCAACTGAAGGAAGCGACAGGCTACAGACTTCCATAGTCCTGATGCTCTGCTTCATGCAATGAGGCAAACTCAATCAGAGGTAAGCTTCTTCAAAACAAATGAGCATAGGGCTAATGCCAGTCATACATCAAGCTGTCAGAAAGCTTTTAACATTTAACCACTTATTATTGAGATAATTGCTACATAAATGGTTTGCTATCACAGTCAATAAACAGCATGGCAAACACTCACAAGAGACAGCAATGCGCATGTGTGGTGTGCATATTTTCCAGTGAAAAAGAACTACTTCAAATTTATTCTATTTTAAGCTTAACTTCTCTGCACAGCACCCGATTTTTTCATCCTATTTACTGTTAGATGCTCTTGGGAAAAAATTTTATCTTGGAAATTCAGCAGAACACATTTTGAATTGTAAACAATATGGACCAAGATGAACAATTAAGAAATTAATTGTGAGCAACAAACCAGAAAGCAGCATTCCTATAATACATAGTCACTCCAAAAGTAATGCCTCCTATTTACATCCGTGGAAACTACAACCGATACAGAGAGCACAATAACACTAGTTGATAGAGCGAACTCTCAGCAACAAAACACTGTTTTTCAACAGTCACCACCACTAGCTGTGCATTTTCACCAGTGATGAACAAGAGCCTGCATGCTGTGCTTGTAACAATCTGCAGCAGCACCTCCCTGTGCTCACATCCAGTGTTTGGTCTCCAGAAATGTTTACTAAGTATTGATGAACATCAGTGGTGCAGTCTTTTCTGCATAGAGCTCTGGCTTAACTCACCAACTGACAAAATGACAGACAGTGATAGATAGAAATAAGAATACAATCATTTAAAAAGCTATAAAAAACACAAGATGAAGCAAAAGATTGAAAAGTTGATAAATATATACTAGTCTATGGAAAAGTCCTTCACATAATATGGCCAACTTGACGCTGAACAAAAGCACAATTAAAAGCGCTCTCTAGAGTAATTCAATGGTTGAAACTTGGGACAGACTTTAAGTGTTCCAAATCTCTCTTTAAGAAAAAGTAACATAAAATAATCATACCGTTCATTCATTATTGCTCCCTATTTGTTAAGAGAAGGTAAAGAATATAGAAAGCAACCAGTCTGTATTCCTTCTCAGTACCAAACACCTGGTACTTCTTTCATTTCTGTCATTTAGTGAAATTGAGTTGAGCAACAGTACTCCAAATAGATGTAAACTTATAGCAGATTTCAGCATAATCTTCACTCTAACAAGGATGCTTCGAGGTTCTCAAAACCAGGCTAATGTGTAAGCACTGAATAAGTCACCACCATTGCCCCATTAGGCAAACTATCATCAAGGAGAGACTGCAAATCATGAATGCACATAAAGAACAACAAAAGTCAAAACTGTATCTAAAAGTGACACAACAGGCCTCAGTTAAGTCTACAACTTGCAACAGAAGTGCTGAAATGAACCAGCAAAACTGTGAAACCAATTAAAAAAATGGAATTCAAATGAAAGAAATTAGAGGATTGAATGTGTTGAAGATTTATTTCATTAAAAGTATACACTGGTATTTGCAGGAGTGTGTTTTCATATAGACAGTATCAGGTGAGATTACCTTCTCACAGCTGTATTACAACAGATTCTTCAAATGAAGCCAATGCTTAATTCATGCTCTCCAGCTCAATGGAAGAAACGGTGAACCATCTACACTGTACTTTTCAATAACAAATTGCATCTACAAGAATAACATCCCCAAAGCGTATTTAAATACATCTAGATCCCTTGTAAGTATATTAATAATTACAATAGTGTATTCAATAGCCCTCAAGCAAATTAAACTTTTTATTTTTAATATAATCTAGTTTAAAATTAGAAAATAAAAAGTTTAATTAAATTATATCCTTGCATTCTTTTGTAGAAAAAAAAAAAAAAAGTACTGAAGATTGCTAGTCCAAGTTTCCACTTTTAACAAGCAAATTATATGGGTATCTGAAAGCAAGCATACTGGTCAATATAAAAGCTCTTCATTTAGTTGATATTTTACTACCCGTTAAGTCTCCCATCTGTTTATTAAAATACCATTTACACCATGAGGTCATCCAACACTAACCACAAATTCATACCAAACCTCAAATATTATGCTCTTTATGTGTATGTGTATATGTACAAACATATATGCTATTTTGAAAAGTTCATAATCACATACTATACATTTGTTTACACAGACTGTCAAGAAAAGAACTATTTTTACTTTTAAATCAGACAAGTAGGTCAACAGCTACTAAGCTACCTCAAACTTCCGAGAAATGGCAAAGCTTGACAACAAGCACATTAAACTAAGCTATCTGAAAATAAGTAAATAAAAAAGAAATTATACAGAGTAATCATTGCCACACAGCTTGGCAGCACATCCGTAGTTAAAAGTCCATCACCATTTCTATCAAAGCTAATACTGTTGTTCTTTTCCAACAGTGCTTGCTGCTACTGTGACAAATCATCAACCCAGATACATATTTAAGTTTCAAGTATTCATTAGAATAAACCAACGCCTTTGATCAAAAAAGCTTGGCTGAAATTGCACATGGCAAAAGTGACTGAAATTATAAGATACAGTAGCAACAATTATTTATTAATACCAGAGCAAAGTAAGTGCACTGAAATTTTTATATGAAACGGTGCTTCTCATTAGTTACAAGAGCTGCTCTGAAAGCAATGCCTCCTACTTTAGTATGTTGGCCTCGACAACAGGGGTGGATGCTGGTGCTACGGCAGTAGAGGTTGAAGCTCCCCGCCAACATTCCATTACACACTGTTGCCCTGTGATAGATGGCAGCATAGGGTAGTCTGGCACAATGGCATCTGAAGCAAAGGTTTGGGATTTAATTTCACCCTGCAAAGGGGAAAAATGGCACCCGCTGACATTCAATAACACTTCCTGCATGTTTCTGGAGTCCAAACAGTGAATGAGAGTACAGTGAGGCAGAGCATGATGCGTTTCAGCAGTGGAGACAGCAAACGTGGGTCACCTCCACTGACCAAAGAGCAGCATGCAGTTTCTTGTTCATTGACGGTGACTATATTGAAAAATACTTTCGTAGCTGAGAATTTGCTCTATCCAGTAGTGTTACTGAGCTCCTTGTACGTGTTGTAGGAGGCATTACTTTTGGAGCAATCAACATAGACAATATATGGACAATTACACTGAAGCCTGAAAAGTTCATGAAAGCTTAATGTTTTATATATACTGCTGTATTAAGTATTCTGACTGTAGTGGAAAGATTCTGAACAATAAGGGGATGAATGATTGCTCACTGTCTGGGAGACACCAAACTGAATTACTACAGGACAGATGCAAAATGGTTATCAGAAGTAGCTCTTTACTCAAGGCAATTTTAGGTCACGATAATTCTTGCAATGAGACATTATGGATACTAAAAGGTTATGCTGGGTCAGTATGCAATAAGCATTCAAGGAAGAGAAAAATAATTATGCCATTTAAATGCAACGATCCCATTTCTGGTTCAGGAGCTGCCTGAGTCAGGAGTAAGGCTCGAGGGAGTTGTCACTTGATATCACCATAGCTAGCACACTCCTTTCCTCATGAAGCCTGTGCTCATGGGGAACAGGACTGTGGCCTGGATGGACCTGCACTGCTACAGGACAGATAACTCTTTTAGCTGAGGTACTCACCAAACTCATTAGGATTTCCTCCCCAGCAAAATGAATTTTAAACACTTTCCTAGACTTTGATACCTGGGTGGCACTGGATTGTAATCTTTACCACAGGAAACATAATTACTGAGACTCGATCATCCAAAGCAGTGTTTCATTCTATGTACCATGAATGTCTGTTTCTCAGACTTCCATTGCAACAGTGAAATGTTTCCTCATTTGCAGAAGAAATAGCACTTTATGGTCAAGGACTAGCAATTTCAAAAAGCAATAATCAGCGTGTAAGGAAATACACACAGGTCATAAGTCATTTGAAACAGATGCAGCAGCAAAGGAAAATTGGCTGCATAAGACTGTAAACATCAGTCCTAACAAATAAAGCTCTATATTATGTAGCCAAGAGATGGGTGTAACCAATTTTAATATGTCTAGAAAAACATTGCCAAGCGTATAGTTTTGATTCAGCAAAAATCCTTAATAATCTCTCATTTGAGCAACCTACAGGCTACATTTTTGTATTTGCATGTCACTAGAACAGCCAACAGTTTTTTCCAGAAGCAAGACATCAGCCCTGTGGAAGAACAAAAAGCTGCTTTTAAAATTAAAACTAAAGCTAATATATGCTGAAATTCAGACTTTAAGCATCACAGTCTTCCACAGAACAACTGAAAATCATATAGCTTTAATAGTACACAATTATCCTATTACTGTACAGTGCATATTCTTTTTAAACAACACGCAAAAACCTCTGCATCAAGCTGATACACAATATTGACAGAACTGCAATCCCTACACTGCCCAGTATTTGAACTTCTAAGTTCCTGTTCCAGCTGCTAAAATTATGCTAATATTAAGTAGTCTTTGCCATATAACTGACAAAGAAGCAAAGTACAGTATATATGTGGAAGTTTCAGGGAAAAATGGCTCAAATGTTTTTGAAAAAAGGTAAAATATTCTATCTTACTGGCATTAAAAAAAATAATAATTAGAAGCAGTACTTCATACATTGGTAATTGAAATGAATTGGTAATGCTCATAAATTGGTAATTGAAATGTGACAGGAGGCCTCAGTATCAGTTCGTACCTTCCACTACTGCTCTTGTGCAAATCTACCCAAATGCAGGCAAGAAAAAGGCTTTTGAAAACTTTTCATGTGTATGTTAGTTAAGCAAGTACACAGATGAATTTTCTTGCCATCTGCCTACACAGAGCCTTAAATACTGCTTTGTAATGTTGCAAGGCCAGTTAGAGCCAAAACCAGTACCCCTTCCCCATTACTCTCAGTTCATCCCTTGTTGGTGGTAGGGCCAGAGGAAGAGAATGCCACATAAGACACCTGAACAGCTTTGCAAACTGCTGTGAGGACTCCAGGAAGAAAGACATCGGATGCAAGTCATGACAAAAGAGAAAACAGACCTAAGAGAGCACTGATAGCATCAGCAGCAACTGGAAGTGGCCTGAAACTGAAGTTGATTCCAAGTTCACAAAAAAATGCTGTCAGCAAACAATGCCCATCAGAAAGTGCCCACCATGGCTGCTGAACCAACTGTCTGAGGGAATTAAGAATGCTATTGCCAACTGTTCTGTTTTTGACTGAAACAGTGACATCCATGCTGTACAAAGAAAGAAGTAAATCTAATTCCAACCCCGAGAAAATTTCTGCATCAATATCATTGATATTAAAAAGTAACCTGTAAAGCTAACCAATGGAACTCTAGGAAGATGAGTGGAGAACACGACTACAATATTTAACCTACTCTGTAAAACACTGCTGTGGGGCAGGATCACAAGTGGCGTTTGATGCACTATCATAATTAACCTACTTACATACATTATTAGAAAATAACCTTTAACTACATCACCGCATATTAATTTAACCAGGATCTCTACTGTATTTGTGTTAAAGCAATCAGTTGACAATCAGTTTATGACGTTTCTTTCTCCCTCTTCTCATTACTTGATTGTACTGTGTCTTATTTATTGCATATCACTAAAACCCTTCATGAATTATTAACTTCCCATTGATTTTATCTACCATGCTCATCATCACAGCACGAGAAATTCATTAACACTTATGGCAAAAGCTGCACAACATCTGTGCAAAGAGTATATAATAAAAAGACAGTCTCTATTGTTCCCCATTTAACACTACAGTATCTTAATTTTGGACTGAGTTCTAAAACCAGCAGCACTTCATCTTAAAACACCTAATTTGACACACCACTACAGTGTTCAAACAGTCTCAATGATTTCTTTGTAACACTGAGCAATTCTTTTAAAAGTAAGGTTGAAGGCTATAGGCGTAGGCCTGTAAAAAATTAAGACCACCTTCCCAAACTAAAGGTAAATAGCTTATCTCCCATCACATGAAAAAGACTCTCTTTGCTGAAACTATTCTAATTTCTGCAGTTATTCCATTAAGCAAACTTACTAATAAAGAAAAAAAAAAAGCAATCCCTTATATAACAGTACTTTGTAGAGTTGCTCCTGAATACTGTTAAGCCCATCTAAAATTAAAGTATTTTAGGTTAAATTGAAGAAAAAAAAAAAAAAAATCTGTGTACTTTCTGAGGTCACAGACAGCGAACTTCAAAAGGGGAAATAAGACTTTCAGCCTTGATCTTTGCTTGCCAAGCAGCACAAGATACTTCCAAAGAAGTGTAGCACAATTAAAAGACACAGCCCAAGTAATGCTTGGACCAGTGCATAGAGTTAATAGGCTTTTCACTCTGTCTTGATAATATCTGTAGAGTTTAATGAAGCTACAGTTATACAAGACTGTAACAAAATTTAAAACAAACAAATGGATGGAAGTATAAACAAAGTAGCTTATGCTTAAAACTAAGCTGCAATTGCATTCTGCAATGTCCCACAGTGAAGATGAGCTCACATGCTCACGAACCAAAAAACTGACCAAAAGGACTCCGGATTTTCAACATCTGTCCAACAAGCTGCAATTGCTATATTACCAAATATTCTGCTGATGGGAAAATTCACCTGAACAGATCGCTCCAGAACCATTCAAATGGTATCTACAGTCCTGAACAGGAAAGTGCTGTTAAGATCATAGCTAATGATACTTCTTTGTTTAAAAAAATCTTTAGTTTCATTAAAGTTTTTACACAATTATGGTGGAGTTACACTGATGTAACAGGGTAGAACTAGATGGCAAACATGAAAATCAGTAATGTGGAAGAATACAGGAAACCCACAGGAAGATAAGTGAAGCATCCATTCAGTTTACTTACCCTGCTAAAATGGGGAACAGGATTATGTACAGGATGACTGCCCCATCTGTAATGCTTCACTGAATATAAGTAAATAAATGAATAAATCACAGACCTTAGTCTGTTGGCTTGCCAGATAAACTTTAATAAATTTAAGACATAAGACAACTGAATAACAGCCTCAGGTTTTCATTCTGTTTTTGAAGTAACACATTCCATCTTTGCTCAAAGCTCTGAAAAAGGCAATAATTCCCTGAAGAATGAACAGAAAATCATACTGAAGCCTTGTTTTTCCTAAAATCTCTGCCAGCATCCATCTAGAGAGGTGACTGAGACTAAATTCTACACAGCAAGGGAAGCACAAAGAGTAAAGAATGCCTGTTAGCCACTGCCCTGCAAAAATGCTCTTTTCTTCTTTTTGTCTCCTCCTCCCTCCTCTTTTCTTCTTCTCCCCCCATCCCCCCAATAGAAAAGGGGAAGAAAAAACAAATTAAGCCTATCTAAGCCTCCTTGAATTCAAGTCTACAAAACCATTTGAGCTTTTTCTTTTTTTGTACAGATGACGTTTACTTGTAACATCTGCAAGATCTGATATACAAGAAGGTATTTCTAAAAATAATTTTAAGGACAATTCTTTTTTAATACTTACAATAAAACAGAAATTAAGATCTGAGCAAATGTATGCATTTATAGAGCATCAGGAGGTCAGAGTCACCCCCTTTCCCTTTTATTTTTATATACTTCTATTAACACACCCAGCACATTATAGATTACCCATTGTCTAAGTCTATCTAAAACAAGAGTTAGCATTTCACCAGATCAATAAAGCATCAGCGCTGCATTCTTATGTGTCTCTGGCTGGCGGTGATGAAGTGCTTTCTGTGATAAAACCCCAGTCTCACAGGAGGGTCCAGGCTGGTGCCCTAGAGCCAGATCATCACAGGAAATTCCGCAGCAGCATTTGTGGGAAGAAACATTTCTTCCCTCATATTTTAATTACAAAAAGACACAAGCCTTCTGGCTGCGTATGCTACTAAGGATAGACTGAGACTTTCCTCCTGCATTCAAAGAGTTTGAGATCTCCACCAAAGGCAGTCAGACCCTCCCTTTCTCTGTCTCGCCACCTGATAGAGGCACACCTCTGTTTTGCAATGTGGCTACAGCCATGGGGCTGCATGAACATCTTCTCCTTACCACACAGATCAGAATTATACACACCAATTTTAGTGATGTTACACACAGAAATAGCTGCCAGGACAGCAACTGAAATAAGGCCTGTCTTTCTGCTGACAGCATGGCTGAACTAGAACTTGCTCAGGTTTTTGATTTTGAGGACAACAGACAGTGAGAGACAAGGGACAAATCTGAGGGGCAAAAAGAAGCCACAGCTCAAGTACTGTGTTCAGTTTTGGGCCTCTCTCTACAAGAAAGACACTGAGGCCCTGGAACACATCCAGAAAAGAGCAACAAAGCTGTAAAGGGTCTGGAGCACAAGTTCTATAGGGAGCAGCAGATGGAGCCGGGATTGTTTTGTTTGGAGAAGCGAAGGTCCAGGGCTGACCTTATTGCTCTCTACAGATACCTGAAAGGAGGCTGTGTGGAGATGGGGCCAGCCTCTTGTCCCACATAACTAGCGACAGGACTAGAGGGAATGGCTGTATGTTGTACCAGTGGAAGTTCAGGCTGGATATTTGGAATTTTTTTTTCTTTGAAAAAGGAGTGCAGTGCTAGAAGGGGCTGCCCAGGGAGGTGGTGGAGTCACTGCCCCTGGAAGTGTTCAAGAAACATCTGTAAGTGGTACTAAGGGATGTGGCTTAGCAGGGAAATATTGGTGGAATGAGGATGGTTGGACTGGATGGTCTTGGAGGTCTTTTCCAACCATGGTGATTCCATGGTAATGACTTGGAAGACTGTATCCTGTTTTTGTTGTGATAAAGAAAAAAAGAGAAAAAACTAACAAAATCTTTTCTTTTGTTGTTCTACCAACATACAGGTACTGTAAAAATTTTACTGAAAGCCTATTTGACAGCTATCAATCGTTTGAATGTCACAGTATGTAAAATAACATTATTTGTATGAATAAACAATCAGGATGTTTGTAACAAAGTCTAATATTATTTTTAAAACTTTGTAAGAAGTCTTAATCTCCATTCCCACGTAAAGCACCCCTAGAAAGGGAAGATAAACAGTAGAGGAACTACGCAGACAATCATGCCTTTTCCTGCTAGAGAAGTCCCTTTTTCAGGGGAGTAGAAGGAAGAAAGCCTGGGAGATTCAGAAGATATCAAGGGCAAAACCAAGCTGAAATGACAGCAATTCCTAGTAATGCAAGGAGATAGAATTTTATGAAGAGCAATTTAATGAAACAAAGGTAATGGCAGCAGTTGAAATAAAGAATTTAGCAGCTTGTAAAACAAAACAAAACAAACAAAAAAAACAAAACAGCAGGAACCTTCCCTGATAATACGGTCAACATACATGTTCTTAGAAGACCACTTAGAAAATTTTGCACAAGGCTGCTACTGTACATAGTTGGTCTTTCACAACCAATGTCAGTCTCATATGCATACTGTTAAAATAATCAGGGGGTACTTGAAGGAAAAAAATATTTACATTGTAGAATATGAAGGTATTGTTGAAACATTAGATTTCAAATTGTTAAAAGCATACTTGACATTAGCCACCAGGATAAAGTCAGTCTCAGACTTCAAAAAAGCTATCTTATTCTAACCTTTGAGCTGAATAATAAGAATATTTTGCATTTATTGAAGCCAACTGCTGGCTAATTTGCATTTCTAATCCTTACAGGCATAAGTAAGAAATGAGATCTCATGAATTTTCTTCTTTGCAGCATTCCCACACTGAAATGCAATGCTTCTCATAAGATGCTTCCAATACAGTTAAAATAAAGCATAAATTAAAGACTGCCTCTAAAAGTAGCTTAATTTATAATAAAACAATCAAATGTTCACATTTTGCCCGTCATCCTCATTTCAGTTAAGGAAATGCACACAGAAGTATTCTGAAATCTTCTTACATCACCATGACTAAACGAGGCCAGCCACACAGAGAGCAGCACAGCCAGCATGCTAATGAAACAGGCTGGCCATAACCAAATTGCCTTTAAGAAAGATTCTTCTAAAAAAGCTACAGAAATCCCTCCTTCTGCCCACCCCCCAAATCAGACCACACTATCAGATTATATTATTGCCAAGATAAGCAAGTGAGACAATAAATAATTGCACACTGAGTTCAGGCAGAACGTAATTAAGATGTAGTCAAGTCTTCCTCCCCCATTTGCCATTCTCACTGCCTCCATCATATGGCATACTCCAAGTTGTTTTGCATGCTGTGTAAAAAGAGGAGATTTTATTTGCATTGGCTAAGTACAGACCGCAGTCCTGACCAGTACTGAGAAAACAAATACCACTTTACAAAGAAAATTGGACTTTTTAACCTCCCAAGGGTGGTGATTTCACTTTCCCCAAAATTGTGAAATATATGGAATTTATTCCATGTCCCAAGATACCGAGTAAGATTAAATTACGTTCAAAAGAATTCAAATTTCTTTTTCTATAATACAGGAAATTATTTATTTTGTGGGTATGAAGATAAGTATATTTTCCAAAGGGAATAAAAAAGCAAAATGAAAACAAACATAGTAAGTAATTTTAATATCTACGTTTCATTTTTCAGCTCCATTTTACCTCCTGACTCAATACAAAAGCACACAGAACATGAAAACAGGAGTCATGGAGGACAACTATTGGCATCAACGTAACTGATCTCCAATGTACTACAGTCTCAGACAATAATACAGAACCAGGCTATACACTCAATGTTTAGGATCTCCAGATGAGTAGTACCCTTCCTGGAGACTCATGGGAAAAAGAAAGCTGAAAAGGGGTTAAAATGTCTTATATATTTTAACTATTTGTTAAAGTTCATTAGTCACATCTCAGATCATGCAGAAAGAATCTAGCCTTGCATTTTGGGTTACAGCATTTCTTTAATGCATGTACCTTTCCCACCTCTCTCCTTTCCCATAAACTAAAACTTTAAAGTGACACATACAACACAAACACTTTCTCAATGTATAAACATGTGGAAACAACTGCCCCCCCAAAACCCATAGAGTAAGACAGAATACTGATGGCCTAATAATAAATATAACCTATTACAGAGACTTTAAAGCAGCATAAATTACACTTCAGATTTTAAAGCAGTCTGTAATTAGTAGCTAGGAAATGGCTTCCCTGGAGAGGAGCTATTCCACATTTTGCTTGCAGTGGCTGCTCACTCCTTTGTCATATGCAGCCAACAAACAGGAATACAGCTACTAGCCTACAGCATAAATCTCAATTCTTTCTTACACTGCCTCTTATTTACTAAATACAGCAAACAATTACATGTGAAATTCTCACTGTAAACAAATGCAGTGAGTACATGCAGCTTGACATTTCTATGCAAGGACTTGACTGAGCAGACACACTGCCATCTCTCCTTTGGAGACCACTAGAAAATATTTTCATAAGTATGCTAAAATAAATAATTGTAACAGCTATTAAATGAACACAAGCATGTCTTTCAATAGACAGAAATCTGGAATTGAAGTAGTTCTATAGAAGGAAACTGACAGAGATTTACCTTTGTAAGTTCAATAATTGGCAACTTCACTTTTATTGCCTTAAAATAAAGGGCTGGAAGGAAGAGATGTGAAAGAAAAGGCTAAAAGGGAAAAGCTTGGAACTACACACACTACCCCAGGCACATAACCAAGAGGAAGCAGTACTCTAACCCCATCCACAAAAAGGGATTGAGTCATCCCTTCTACCAGTATCTCACTGAAGAGTTCCAGTGTTGTTTTGGTTCTTTGTTTTAAATATCCACAGTTACTACAAAAGTCTCATTTTATGTCTCCAACAAGAACAAAAAAAGATTAACAGGGAACTTGGTTGCATTCAGCTGCATTAAAAAAAGAGGTATATTACGCAACAATGACCACATTATTGCAATAGAGATACAGTCTTCTGGTTTACCAAGCATATTTTAAATCATTTATCATCAAACTAAAAGCGGATAAAAGCACCAAAAGTTGATTAAGACTGATCATCCCACTTCCCCTTTTCTTAAGCTGGAACAAATCACATCCTCTGTTTAAATTCCTCCAGGTTTCCATGGTGTAAAAGTCATAGTATTACCATTGGCAGCCACAGAACAACACTCCTGATAGCAGAATACATTACAACATTTAAAATATTGAAGCAAATCAGTGTTGCATTTCTGTTTATTTTGCCTTGGTTCTTCCCAGACTTCACCTCTTCTATATGTCCCATTTAGGAGATGGTAAATGCTTATTTAGCATATCTTTTATATGCAAGACTACTATTTTCTGATGTTTAATCTAAAAACAGCACAGATGGAGCCTTCATTTTGATTTGTCCCTAAAAATATTAAGCGGCATATTTCTCTCTTCAAGCAAGAATGTTTTTAAAACAAACTAGGATTTATGTTTTTTAACCATCTTCTCCTTCTGCCATAGTTATTAATTATCTTACCGAAATCATTAGCTGCCTGAAAAAACCTGACCTAAGCAGCCACTCTTTTTGTCAATTACTTCTGCCAGCAAGCTTTCAAGAGCTGGAGATTGCAAAGATGCAAGGCTACTATCAGCTTTGGTGGAATGGAGGACTCAGTACTGATCAAAAGTTCATCATCCCCCTGGCAGAATCACTGCTATGGGACTGACAGACACCAGCTCCTTGCTGCCTGCTGGCCACCCCATGCCTAGGTGGCTCATCTCTTCTCGGCCTTTGGGGGCATCTGCCATTCAGGTTATCTCCTCCATAAAACAGTGACGGTTCTCAACCAAGTGGGCAAGGAAGAGCACATGTTCACACTGACGTCCAGCACAGTTTGAGATACAAGACACATCCCTACAAAAGTAGACACTGCTTCTAACGTATTTTTTTCTCTCCATCTTATTGTAATAGGATTGCTTTGAATCACAAGCAAAGAGCTTTCACAGTGTTGCCAGAAATTCGGAAATGCTTTTTTTCCCTTCAATCCTGGAAGTACTTGCCATGTGCTTACAATTGGAGGGAGGAAGACACAAGTGGAAGAAACAGAAATGTTCCCTTCTTTCTGGTCCACAACACAGACTGGTTGTGAGCAATCAGTCTGGGCACACAGACATTTAACAGAATGAGTGCACAGCATTGCAAGTATAAACACACAAGCCTCAAACTGAAGGCGGTTTCACCATGCTACTGAAAGCATTCACAAAAGTCAATCTCTATAGTTAGAAACGGATGCTCTAGATCATACCTGTCAGTACTGATCTACAGGCTTCCACAGATAAAAAAGCAGTTGAAATTAAACAAATAACCAAACCACCACAAGAAAACAATTCTCTTTTAATACTGTAACTGTAAATACTTAAAAAAGTATAAACAACATAGTGCCAAAGACCAAATTTCTTCCCTCCTTCCCAAAGGTCAAAGTGGTTTTCATTCAAATGTTTTCCCAAGCTTAGAGAAAATATATTTTAACTCTTACACAAGTTTTGATATCTGAAATGATTAAAAATTCTGAAGTATGTGCTATGTTCAGAATTTTTCATGAGATTGGAGCAGTCTGTGCCCAAAATTTTACTTTCTGAAACAGAGAAGTTATTTTTAGCAGCTCAATTACACTTACATAGTTAAGGATTATAGTAAGTCTTCTAGAAAGCAGTATACGGTATAAAATTTATAGCATGGCATCTCTTCCTCATTAGCTGCTCATGCATGCATCCATACTTCCACTGCAGCAAATCTCAAATAACCCAGCAGAAGTTACAATGGGAAGCTAACACACTTCATATTTAGTTTCCCCCACCATAAGTTGTTTCTGTGCCCACAGCTTCACTCTGCTATTTATTTTCAATCTTAGTGAGGAAGATTCAACCAATAGGAAATTAACAATTGTAACTCTCATCACACTAATGATATACTGAAGATGCTGTGGTTCTGCATCAGCCCAAACCAGGCTTGCTGCTGTCAGGATCCCAGCCCTCCCACCCCGCCCCAGCCCTGCCTGCTCCCTCTGCCTTGGCTGCAAGATGGCTGTGACCGCACAGCTGAGCTACTGCAATGTGTTCAGCTGGTGACAAACCAACTCCTCCTCACTCCTCAGCTCCCACAAACAGATGAAGTGTTCCCAGAAGCGAGCACACAAGCCCAGCACCACAGCAAAAGGAATGGGGGTGTACAGCCAGGGCTGGGAAAAAAAGGCAGGACCAAGACAGCCTGCTGTCAGCTCTGCTTAGGCTGCTATCAGAGCCTGCGCTGCTTACATCAAACCCACTTGCACCTCACCTGACTTCTTCCATATATTAAAAAAAAATGGTTACTTTAAATAATATCCATAAGAAATATTAAAATAATATCCACTGACAGGTTTAAAATCTGTGATGAATAATTAAGAAAACTACGTACTTTTAAAATATTTAGTTCATATTTTTATTTTCTTTGCACTTGCCCTAGCGGTTGCTTAAAACATCATAATCCAGTCATGAAATCTTTACTGTCTCCCACCTCACAACGATCTAACAGTCTTTCTTCTAAGGCTGTATTAGATTAGGCTGCAAAGTGCAAATAAACACCTTGAGAAGAAAGAAAGGAAGAATTCCCATGGGAAATAGCTGTACAAATAAAGCAACCCATAGACGCTCTGAAGCACTGCCACCCTCAAAGCCCTCTAGATAAAAACAGCTCTGCCTAAAGCTTTTCTTGGTTTTGGAATGAAATTGCACCAATAGAAAGACCCACAACACATGGCAACTGAAGGATCCAATTCCACTAACGCAAGCCTTCTCCTAAACTACTGCTTAAAGTTAATTTATGAATTGCACTGAAATAACAGATCATCTAGTCATTTTTAATTGATCAAAGGCTTCAATTGGCCTCAACTGGGCAAGGAATGACTCAGGACATCCTGGTTCGTTGTTATGTCTTGATACCCTTTTTTGAAACTGTCATGTTTTACAACACTTCCCCACAAGCTATATGCTGCCCAGAAGAAAAACAACAATAAAAATGAATTCACCTTGTCAGAGATTTAAATAAACAACCCAATAATATTAACTGGAGCAACCGAAAACCCATTGTTTAGGATGCATAAAGAAGGCAAATAGAAGTGAAGATCATGAAAGCAATGTAGTAGAAAAAACAATCTTGCTTCTTAATAATATAGAGCTCAAAGAATGACAAACAAAAAACTGAAAACTTGAAAACATTTCTTTGGAGAGTGGATACTAAAATGTAATTCAGTCATGCAGAACTGAAGCTGTTAAGTAACTCAGCCCTCAGTTCTCCAGCAAACATCAAACTCCTCAAAGCAAGTAACCAGGCAACATTTAGACACACTTGCAATGAGAAGCCTGCAAGAGAACAATGCAAACCAGGTTCTGGACTGTCAGTCAATAGGGAAGGACATTGACCGTTGCCATTTGCAGGTTTAGCAAGAGCACACCAACAGCACGTTTGAGTGTTGAAGTTACTACCGCAGTGTGGTAAAGAAAATTCCATCAGGCCACAAAGAAGGTAAAAGCAAAGGTGTTTGCATAAGGAAAGGTATTAAAAAGAAAATAGCACACACAATATGCAAGATAATTAAATGTGGCAATTTAGAAGATGCAAATGCCAAGGAAGCAAATATTCTCTTTTGGAAAAAAGATGACACTATTCATAAATGCAAAGCAATACATTTTCTACATGAGCAAAGTAATATAATGCAATAGCTTTATTATACTGGGCCTTGCTTTTCTGTACATGGCAGGACTGTCTTTTACACAGTTCCTGACGTTTCAACTTCCCCAAGACTGTGGGCAAACAACTCTCCCTTGGCTAAGGAAGTTTAAAAAAACCCACCCAAATACTGAATATGGGAACATGCTACCGGATTTGTGATGTAAGTGGTCAAAAGTCAGCACACTGATTTTAATGAGAAGGTGTAAATTCGGACAGATTTTGAGCAAACTTCTACTGAAGTTGCTAATGATTGAAGTTGGTGCAGACTGAGCCAAAATAAAGGCATTTTCTTATGTTTATCAGCAGGAACTGTAATAGTAACAAAAAAACCAAACCAAAACAAAAAAGGATCAGAGAGGGTGGTATTATCTACATCAAGAAAATTCTTAAGTCATTCCATAATTCTTATATTAACGAGTTCTGGTGTGATTTTTTTTGTTTGTTTTTCAAGATTCTGTGGACCCAAAAGCTAAACAAGCAAAGAAGATCTGGGTTTTCAACATTTTCTGCTTGCAATTCAAAACAGATCTGTAGTAGTCAGTTATAAAGCCAATTTATAAGCTAAAATTTGAGCTGTGCTTTGACAATCATCCAAAAGAGTAATTCTCATAGGAAGTGTTTGACCCCTGTATTATGTGATTATTCCTTTTTGAAACCAAGCACGATTAAATATATATAAATGCATATATATATATATCACATATAGAGGAGATGGGTGAGCATAGTCTTCATTAACCTCAAAAAAATGCATTTGCCTATCTTCAATAATGAAAAGAGGTAAGAAAGATTTTAGTTATTAAATTAAGCTAGTATAAGGCTGAATGTTTATGAAAAATAAAGGTCTGAAAAACAAAAAGGGACAATTCTAACATGTTGCCTGAAAAGACAATGCTGAAGAAAAGATCAAGTAGAAAGAGTAACAGTTAATAGAAACAACACCTGGCTCTAAAGTCTCAAGTAGAAAACGCATAGACTAGCATTGTTTCAGAAGAAGATATCATACATGCCTACACCTTCCTTGTCTCTCCCTAGGCACTGGGTTACAGCTCTTCATGGAGCCCTCATTAGATTGACCTCTATTGTGACCCAATATGGCCATTCTTATGTTGTTAGGAAAATTACAAAATAAAAAAATTAAGTTAAACTAAACAGCAATACTATTCACTATATCTTTCACCTATTAAACTAAAATACAAAAATTAAGTGTAATAATTCCTGACATCAAGATTCCTGCACTGATAGTGGCCTAAGGCTCAATTATCAGTTATGTCATTGGTGGTTGATGAGGGTGAGAAATGAGATTAATGAAAGCAAGAAAAATGTGTGCTCGTGGGAAAACAGAAGAGATATGACATGCTGACTTCTTGGATTTTTATTCCAATTCTTGAAATGTAACAAGACAATAAATAAAAGATAGCTGAAAAGGCCTACTGAGAATGCCTACTTAGATAGCCGAGGATTTGCAGCTGAACAGAAAGATCATTAAGAAAATTATCTAAGTGTGTCATTTTGAGGGATGAGTTCTAAATACATCTGATTTAATGCATTCACTGTACTGCATCTTCCAGACCACAATGGTTAGCTAATGGATTGATTGCAAGTTCAGTTCTTTCTTCATACAGAACAACAGCTGAAGACCAGCAAAATACCCTGTGCACAAAGATGATCACAGAAACACCAGGGAGTGGTATCACTTCTCTTTCTATTTCTCTGAAAAGATCAATAATTGCTGTACTTTCTGAAAGAAACTTTAAAGGAACAGAACCAGAATCTCAGGAATGATATATGAAATAATACCAAATCTGCAAAGTTCATCACATAGGCTTTAGCAGATTCTTCTTATATCAATCATCTTAGTTTCACGGAGAAGTTCAGAAAATAAGATTTTAGTTCACAAGATTGGAAAGAAGTAGACAAAGGAACCTGCTACAAGAACACCAATTCTTGCCACAAATACAGCAGAACAAATTGAAGAAGCTAGACCTTTGTAAGAGGACTGCAGCTGTTGGCGGTGAGTCAGCTTGTGAGGCCCACCAGTGGGTGGGGATGGAGCTCTGAATAGCACCTAGCTAATGGGAAGCCTGTTTTTCAATAGCCATTTCTACAGGGACTAAATGAGCAGAAACAAAGTTGATATATCAGATGCACATAGGAAAAAAGCCACCCTATTTTACTGAGTATTCTATTCAGAGGATGAAATGAAAGATGTTTCTGTTTTGAATTAGTAAAAGCACATTCTTCACATATAGCATTTTAATACAATTTTAAAGAAAAGAAAAACCACATGCTTCTTCACAACTTTCTTATGTAAAGGCCACATCACTTAGCAGAACCACCATCTCATTCCAATTCTCTTTGCATACCTACACTCAAAGAAACACTATTTTTCACCCAGTTTCATGTTCTGAACATTGTGGATGTGAACCTTTCACAGATAAAGAACAGCAAAGACTAATGATAAAACTAAAACCAGTCTCCTGGTTTTCTTGGATATTTATACATTTCCCTTCCTGTCTGCAGTATTCTGCAGCAAGCAGGAGACTGTCAGAGAGCACAGCTGAGCAGTCCAAATGGATCTCTGCTACCAAAAAATGGAATATTTTCTTCCAGACCTGATGTTGCTGTTCCCACTCTGTGTACTTGCTCCAGCACTCCTCTGACCACACCATAAAATAATTCAATTTGCTAACCCAAGGGGAAAAAAAAAAAAAAAAAAAAAAAAAAAAAAAAAAAAAAAACTCAAACAGAACAAAAAGAAAAGAAACTGGCTGAATTAGTCATGTGAATCAACTTTTCACAGTGTAAGAGGACCAGGTGAGTGTGACTGCTCCATTCACAGCCACTGTGAGATGGGCAAGGACCACTCTGCCTCATCTTAAAAGACTCAACCATCTAAGAGACTGAACAAAGCAATTCAGAATCATGGGCAATCCACTAAACCATCTTTGATGGTTTCATTTGAAGTTTCTAGGACAAACTGCTTCTGACATAATGTGTGATTAAAAAAAAACAAACAACAAAACACGTTAATTTAAAATATATATATATATTTTTTGAAGATCAAACAAAATTTGAAATAAAAGTTTCTTAAGGCCCCTAACTATAAATGCATCTCTAAAATAAAAACAGCCTTCCAGCTTTAAGAGGACAGTGGAAGAAACTAAATTATAAAAGTGAACCAAACATTTGTAATTTTAATATTTTGTTGTGTCTACAAAACAGACATTCACAGAGCTGATTAATTAAGTAGTTTGTGCTTTCCTCTCAGCCTTGTTTGCATACATTATACCTTACCATTCAAGCCATGTGATCATGCTCTATTTTTCCCAGGACAACCACCTCATTCAGCACAGTGCACAGACTCTGACCCAGAGGAGCATGAGCACTGCACACAGAAGGAAGTTGCTATCTGTACACCACTCCATTGAAGATGTTCAAGGAACATGACAGTGCAAGATACAACAACAAACAGAGGACCAGAAGGAGCGCAGGTGCTCTGTAAGAGCATTATAAACTTGGCAGGCAGCGAGAGACACCTCCCAGGCTCACTTGGCACAGTCACAGGACGCTGTAGAACAGACACGCACCTAACTTCAGCAGACAGAAGCTCCATCCCTTAGAGACAAAGGACTTTCTTCCCTCATCTGCAGTTTCCTGGTCCCAGCCATGCCAATATTTACCACAACAAGGAGCGTTTCCTACAGAGAACAGCTCACAGACGTTAGATGCAGATAGAATCTATCCAAAGAGACTCAATGCCTGGCTCTCCTGTCCAACATCTTCTACTGGGAAAGCAGAATTTCAGATTCTATTGGCCTTCTGGTTTAAGTAAAACTAGTCTGTTTTACTCCAGGGTCATTCTGCCTGCAGAGCCAACAGTGCTGACACTGCAATAGTTCTCTTTAGGGACCCAAGGAGACATTGTGGTATCCATTCACATTAAGCCCTTTCTGCCTGTGTTTGCAAAAAACTAGAAATGGAACTTCAAAATCAGTTTGTGCAGCTACTCGTGTTTTAGGTTAGGCTCTTGTCACTCAGGGAAGCTCCCAGTTTTCATCAAGAGTACATCAACTTCTGCAGTACACTTTCATAACTTGGTTCTTTTCGAGCTTGTATGTTATAAAAGAACTGCTAAAATCATTTTTGCCACGTCTCTCACAGTCTGGAGGCATAAGATAACGAGAAACTGTTCTGATTTGCAAAGCCCAGCATGACCAGATAAGGGAGGCAGGCAGCACCTGCAAAACATCTCGAACAGATGTCAAAGAAATCCCTGCACTACCATGAGAAAGGAAGCTTGGTAACTACTTATACGCCACAGTATTTCTCTTAAAAGGTGAGAAAATATTTGTATCTGATCCTTTACAAATAACTTCTAAGTAGTTGAGAAATGAGAGGAGAAAAAACCCACATTAACACCTCATGGCTTTGCTTTTGATAGATTTCTGTGCATCTTCAGCCATACCCTTCTCCCCGTTCAGTCAGGCTTCATGACCCCTTTCAGACAAAAATTTTGTTAAATAAAATTTGAAGTTGAGCAGCTCCCATGGTGACAGCTTAGTTCAGGACAGCTCAGGATGGGCTCCTCAGCATCTGGACAGCCATTCCCAGAGGAAATCATTCACAGGAAATCACGGCATATGTGCTCATGCCTCAGCTCAGTTTGCACAAGGCGCCCCATCCCACACGGGCGAGCGCCGGGCCAGGAGCACTGTCAGTCAGAGCCTCGAGCGGCATTCGGAAGGCCGTGCCCACCACGGTGCCAGCAGCACGCTTTCGTCCCGCAAACCCCTTAGATGTTTAAATTCGCAACGAAGAGAACACCTTCAAACCGTCGAGTCGGGGATGCTATCTGTGTTCCCCAGCCCGTCACAAGGGGGCTGCTCTTTTTGTCTCCCATTCGGCAGCATCGCACCCACAGCCCGTTCCCCGCGTGACGCCGTAACGGGCAGCACGGCGCTGCGCGACGCTTTGTCAGTCGCGCAGTGCACCCGGCTAGGGCCAAAACCGCCCGCACAGAAACACAGCGAAGGGCGGCTATGCCGCGCTTCTCCGCAGGGAGAAGTGAGGAGGCGCGGGAGGACGGCGCGGAGCAGAGGACACTCCTCGTCGGGCGCGCACAATGGGAAGAGGGCGCAGGCAGCCGTTCTCCATCAGTCGCCCCGTCTCGCCGGGCAACGCCGTCCGTCAAATGACCGCCGCCGGGGGCGCGTTCGGACCCCGAGGGAGGCGCAGCGGCGGTTCAGGGGTGTGCCGGCGGCGCGGGCCAGAGGGGCGGCACCGCAGCCCGCCCCACCGCTGCCCCACGCCTCCTGCCGCGCTGCCGAGGGCGGATGGAGGCGGGGGCGCGGGGCGGCCTCTGGGCCCCGCGGGGAGCGCGGCTACGACCGGATCCGCGCTGCGGGGCACAGCCCGCCCGACGCCCGCTGACACAATGGGCTTCTCCAGCCCCACTTCTCCTTCAAGTCCCCACTCACCCCTCCAAGGAGGCTCTCCGCGCCGCGGGGTCGACCCGCTGCTGGTAGTAGTGGTGCCGGGTGCTCGTTGAACCGGCGGCCCCGCAGAGCGGGGCGGGGCGGGACGTTCCGTTCCGCGTTCCTCCGGCAACCGCGGCAACGTTATTCCCTGCACATAGCGGCTAACGGGCAGAGCGGGCACGGCGCTGCGCAGGCGCCGCCCGGGCTCACACAATGCGGGGGGGGGGGGAGGGCGGACGGCGCCGCGCAGGCGCAGAGGGCAGAGCCGCGGGGTCGGAGCTGCGCTTGCGCTGACTTCAGACAATAGCGCGATGGGCGCTCCGCTCGCGCCGCGACTCGCGGCAGTGGGAGGCAAACGTGGATCCGCCCCCTCGGCCGTACCGGGACCTGCGCTGTGCTCAGCCACTGCGGGCGCGGGGACGTAGGCGGAAGGCGTGCACAGTACGCAGGCGCGAAGGCGTTGCGAGTCACAACAAAGGGGAAAAGAGAAGCAGTGCGTATCCTCCTCCCGCTGCCAGTTGAGTGCGTGGAGGGGACTACACCTCCCAGCGCGCTCTGCGCCGCGCGCCGTTTGCTGGGAGCTGTGGTTGGCGCCGCGGTCTCCCCGCGCGCCGTGTAGCTGGGGGCGTGGCACAGCTCGGGCGCTCGGCTGTGGCTGGTAGTTGGCGTTGTAGCAACGGAAGGTAGCGGCGTAGCGGCTCCTCCGGGAGCTGGGGAGGCGGCGCGGGCCGAAGTGCCGCGGGGTGGCGCCGGGAAGTTCAGCGCGCGCCCTTCTCGGCGGTCGGTGGCGTCCCGATGCGGGCGCCTCGTGGGCAGCCCGCCCTGGAGGAATCTCTGCAGCGATACCAGAGGCGGCTCCGAGGTGAGCGCGGCCCGCGGAGCTGTGGGCGGGTGAGGAGGGCTGCTCCTGCCCGGGCGGGCACCGGGTGGGCGCCCGCCAGTGGTCGGACGCGCTGCGGCAGTGCGCCGCTCCGCTGCTAACGGCCCGAGGTGTCTTTCCTGAGCTTTGAGGTTTTCATCAAGTGTTTGCGGGAGTCGGAACTTGTAGTGAAATTAGAACGAGCCCTAAAGTACTGCGTCTGGTAAACTGTGGCCCTGTGCGATCACACGGGCTGTTTTTAACAAGTTGCAGCTCTCTTGGTGGTGGTTTCTGAGGTGCTTTGTAATGAACTTCACAGAATCATTAAGGTTGATAAAGACCTGTTGGGTCATCTAGTCAGCTACCAACCCATCCCTGTCATCCCACCAACCGTGTCTCTCAGTGCCTCGTCCACATGATACCAAACACCTCCAAGGACAGTGACTCCACCACCTCCCTGGGCAGCCTGTCCCAATGCATTATTACTCTTTCTGAGAATAAAATTTTTCTGATGTCCAGCGTGAATCTTCTCTGGTGGAATTCGAAGCCATTCCCTCTAGTCCTATCATTAGTTACTCTGGGAGAAGGGGCCAACCCCTACCGCACCACAACCTCCCTTGAGGCAGTTGCTAAAAGCAATAAGGTTGCCCCTGAGCCTCTTCCATACTAAACAAGCTCAGCTCCCTCAGCTGCTCCCCATAAGACTTGTGCTCCAGACCGCTTTGCTTTGTTGCCCTTCTCTGGACATGCTCCAGGGTCTCAGTGTCTTTCTTTTAATGAGGGACCCAGTACTGAACACACAGCGCTCAAGGTGTGGCTTCCCCAGAGCTGAGTACAGAGAGATGATCGCTTATTTGCTCCTGCTGGCAACACTATTTCTGATACAAGCCATTGGTCTTGGCCACCTGACCATACTGCTGGCTCGCATTCAACCAGCTGTTGACAAATGTATCCAGGTTCTTTTCTTCCATGCAGCTTTCAGCCACTCCACCCCAAGCCTATTTTGTTCTTTAATTGTGCCATGCCTGACTTGCCTTTTCATTTTAGGCGTTGATGCTCAGTTTGTACTGGCCTCCTGAATCGCTGTAAAGCTTAATGGGTGACACTCGGGCAGTGGCGAAGGCAGATTTTTTGTGTTCGTTCTCATCTAAGAGATGTGTTAATGCGTTTAACTTCCAGAGTATGCAACTTGCTCTGTTCATACTGCATCCTGCTGGGGCATGTGGGAATATATGTTTACAGTGGTTACATTGAGCTGCCTGAACTGCCTTCAAAATAGGCTGTTCTCATCTTTCTTAGGCTGTGACAGCGGGAAAAGCCAAAAACCTTTGAAGTTCAAGTCTACTGTGCTTTCTTTCCCTATGTTCTCCAAGCTTTAACATATTTAATATTTCTTTTGCGTGTGTAGTTTAGTAAGTTTGGTTCTTTTCTTGATTCAAACCAGGCTTTTCATTAAAATATGCTTTTGTAGCATTTTGCAACACAAATCCAATTTTTTTTAATTATTTTGTCTTAGGTTTTTTGTGCATTTAAACTGTTCCACTGAAATTTCACTTTCTGTCAACTAGAAAATCTGTTGGAGTTGCTTGGGAACTGTTGTATATCTAAAGATACATCTTCATAGTCATTATGAGCTCATAAAATTTTAATATGTGGAGTTCAAAGCATGCCTTTGTACAAAGCTGTTTGGAGGCTGTAGGTGATGGCTTTATATTTCATGTAACTTTAAAGGGCCTTTCTCAAGAATCTTGCATCTTGGACTGTTTACAGGAGCTCATAATATAGAATGACTGGATTGCTTCACTCTGGATCCGCTGTGGTTTTTAAATCACTTCAGAACACAGCTTTCTATTGGCTGTTTCATTTCCCTCTCTTTTTCTCACATTGGTCCCAGTAGCTTTATGATTCATTGTGGAATGAATGGATTTATTGCTCCATGAGCTGATGAACCTAATTCTTTTCCAGTCTTAATTACGTAGTTTGAGATTTTTGTACAAGTTCACATCATTTGTGTAATTGGGATTCTGAAATTTCAGGTAGCATTTAGCACCTTTAATGTTTTTGATAGGCAGCGTTCCTCAAGTGCAGTCCTTGACCTTATGTGGATCCTGGCTGATGCATTGCAACAGTTCCTCTTGGATGTAGGCTGATACGTGGCAGGAGGTCAATACCATCCATTCTGGAGAGCAGAAGAATCGTTTTATGGCCTTATTCAGTGAGATGAAAGGGTGTATAAGTTCTCAAAGATTACCAGTTACTCTTCAGTGCAGTGTCCTTTGTTGTAAAGAGAATTGCCTCAGGAGACTGGTTTGTAGGGAAGTCCAAGCATTCAGCAAGCCAACTACGATGGCCAGAGGGCAGAAAGCCAGACAAAAAGTGTGACTGAGAAATAGGTTGTCCTAGAGCCCACTAGAGGGATTTCTGATGGAAGTACTAAAGGCCTTATAGCAGGGATTTTCTTGATGAGTCTAAGACTTTGTATAATTAAAGTCTTTACCGTTGTGTGTAATGTGGAGTTAGGAGGGTGGTATTTGTGCAGTGGGTTTATTAGGTTACTATGTAAACTTTCACTTGAAACTATTTCAAATGAACTTCAAAATACTCAGGAGGTAATAGAATTTATGTTCAAAAGTTATCCCAGAAAGGTATTTTCTGCTGCAGAGTAAGAGTTGTGCTATTGTAGTCATATCAATTATGGTGGTCATGACATGAATGTCCTGTGAGCCTTCTGCTCTGTCCGTGTCATGAACACTGCTGTTTGAATGGCCAGAAAGCATCCTAGCTAGAACTGATTCTTCAATATTATCAAATAATCTGGTGAGTGCAAATCTGTTTATGAAGGAGGATTT
The DNA here is from genome assembly GCF_023343835.1 of Lagopus muta. NCBI lineage: Eukaryota > Metazoa > Chordata > Aves > Galliformes > Phasianidae > Lagopus > Lagopus muta. Next base: position 75,146,587 of record NC_064434.1, read on the forward strand.
TTTTAATCGACCTGTCAAAATCATAGAATCATAGAATTGCTCAGGTTGGAAAAGACCTTAAAGCTCATCGAGTGCAACCACAACCTAACCATACCACCCTAACTCTTACAACCCTCCACTAAATCATGTCCCTGAGCACCACGTCCTCCCTGAGCACCACGTCCAAACAGTTTTTAAACGCATCCGGGGATGGTGACTCGATCACCTCCTCGGGGAGCCTTATTCCAATGCTTAACAACCCTTTCTGTAAAAAAAACGTTTCCTGATATGCAACCTAAACTTACCTTGGCGCAACATGAGGCCATTTCCCCTCATCCTGTCACCATTGGGAAGAGACTAACCCCGTTCTTGCTGTAAGCACCTTTCAGATATTGGAAGAGAGCAATAAGGTGAAGACTCAGCCTCTTCTTCCTGAGACTAAGCAGCCCCAGTTCCTTCAGTTGCTCCTCTGTCCAGTAAATATTTTAAATACTACTAGTTACGTTTTTTAATGTAGAGACTACTAGTCTTATTAAAAACAAACAAACTAGGCAGTTGTCCTTAGATGATAGTTAAAGCAACATTTTTTGCAGAGTTATTTTTTTTTAATGTCTGTTCCTTAACACTTCTCCCACCTGGGGTTTTTTCCATCTCCTGCAGCCAATTTTGTTGTTCTGAATGGTTGTTTCCTGTGCTAAGCTCTCCATTAGGTCTTAGAGTATTTTCTGTGGCACTTCTGAGTACATGAATGAGATAACTTTGGTGCTTTCATTTGAAGAATTGCTCTTCATAGACAGTCTTGGGCAGTGCCTGAAAAAACATCTGTTGTTTAGGCTGTGCAAACAGGGTTCAATGCCTTCTCTGTTTTTTTCTGTGTTCCTTTCAGTGATGTATTGTTCACACAATTTTATTTTTTTCCTCCAAAGCTGAGTACTACTTACATGGAAATACAGCAAGCTTTTTTGTGTTGAATTTAATTTCAGAGTTTTGACTCTAGCCTTTATTTATTTATTTGTTTATTTGACAAGTTGAATGCATCAGTCATATCTCCAATTTAATAGAACAAAATACATTCTACAGTAGCAGTGACATGCTGCTAAAAAAACCCCTTGTACTAATTGTATTTATATAAAGATACTTCTCTGAAGAAAGGATACCAGTATTAAACCAGATTTAATACTTAAGATGAAAGCTGATACGTCAAAGAAAAAAGGAGCATTGGGTTTTCTTGCTGGCTTGTGTTTTTTCGTGATAGGATCATGGAATATCCTGAGTTGGGAGGGAACCCAGGGATCATTGAGCCCAACTCCTGGTTCCACTCTAGCACATCTGAGATCCAAACCCCGTGTCTGAGAATGCTGTTCAAACACTCCTTGACCTCCAGCGGGTTTGGTGCCATGACCACTAAATACCTAAAAACAGAAAGCATTATCAGTTAATAAAACGATTTGGGTTTGGTTTTTTTTTAATTTTCTTGTCAGTCCAGATAAGTTATCTGTACAAATTCTTAAATTGAATTTACATACATATTTTGACATTTCATATTTTTCATTCTAGGAAACAAATGAAATATTTTTTGAAGCAGGTTTTCAAGCGTGTATTTTAATGGGTAGTACGAAGATGCATCAGATCCTCTCTAGTGTAGGAAATATTATAATTACTTTTATATGTCTGTAGGCAACTTAAAAAAAAAAATCTTAATGAGCACTGGAGGGGGAAAAAGCATAAGGAAAAAAAACAGAGATCAAGGCTTTCTTTCTCCACTGCTGATAGTATCTGCATATTAGATTTGACTGCTTTCAGAAATCCTAGATTGTGTTATCATTTTGATTTGTTTCCAATTAAAATTGAATGTTTAACACAATCAGTGCTCTTTTGTGTGTGGGATCTGGTTGTGGAGATCTTCGTATTACACCTGGATGTGGTGTCTGTGCTGGAGGTTGTACCAGATGGCCTCCAGAGATGCCTTCCAAGCTCAGCCATGCTGCGATTCATCTATATCCTTAGCTCTACCTATGGGAGATAAGACATCAATGACATTTTATCATGCAATGGAAATATATTCTCAGATATTGTTTGTAAAGTCTTAAAATGCAGAAAAGAATATGACAATAGATATGCAGGCAATGTTGGGCAATGCGTTTTTACTGAGAGCAGCCTTTGTAAAATGTGCTGTTATAGGAGTAGCTAACTGAAAAAGTAGACTGGCTGTGCTAGCACTTAGAAACTCATGGCTTCATTTTAAAAATTACTGTGAGATCTTTAAGTAAAGATGCCTCAGTCTCCAATAGTTTGCATCCACAGTGGTTCTTTCTGCTTCTTTCATGCTTAGAAAGAACATTTGTTGCTTTTATCAATGTAAAATGTGTACATTCCCACTTGTTAATGTTTATTCTTTTATCCTAATGCCCCCAAATGATGTACTTAGAAAAAGAATTGTGCATTTAGCCTTTTATATGTCTAGTTCAACTCGTACTCAAATGAATGTTAGCTGTTTGGTATTGAAAGCTCCTAATTCCCAGTTCCCCGGTAGTGAGCTTTTTCCTTATAGCAGCAGCCTTTTTAATTATGAAACCAGAAAGCATTTAAGCAACTTTGTCAAATATTAATGAAGCTTTCAAAAATATTTCAAAAATATTCTAGAGACACGCAATGTTTAGCCACGAAAAACAGACATCAGCATGTCGCAGATAATGTTTTTATTATGTTTCACTACTACTCCTGCACACTTTACTTTGTGGAAGAAAGCATATACATGGACATGTACTTTGTTTTGTTTTTATTCTTTTTTTTCCCCTACTTGCTATGGAAGGAAAACTAGAATTCAGGGTTCTCTGACAGAGGCCTACAGTGAACAGGAAAATCAGGTGCATTTTCTAGTTATCAAATGACTCTCCATGCAATACTTTAGCTGACATTGAATATCTTTTGGCAACAACTCATTGCAACATAGTTTACTAAATATTCAAGCCATTGCATGAGTGAGATACAGTTACCATTTGTCAATTAACTCTCCCAGTCTCATAACATCCTGTAATCCTTAAGAATGGGTAACTTAATTATGCCCATTAGCTAATAGAAAAATGTATGACCTAGATTCTCTTGCCTGAGCCACCACCTTGTGAAATATATTTGGGTTTGTTATAATAAATTATGACTGTCTAAAATGTGCTTTTGCTTCTTCTCTTACACTAACTTGGTTAGAGCATGGAGTACCTGAAAATCAGAAGAGGTAAGACTGGTCATAAGATTAATGGGCTTTAAAAATGAGCGCTGCGGAAAGATTAATATGTGAGAAGCAACTCATGATTCTGTGAAAAACTAGCATTAGTAAAATGTGAGACAGAACTGGCACACTGGGTTGAAAGCCATGTTCCTAAATAGAATGGTGTTGGTGTCTTATTTGTATTTTATGAACTGTAGGTGAGTTATGGCAATGCAGAGAAAAGGACTGTGAAAACTGTTACAGTCAGGGAAAAAAAAGTATTTCCTAATTTTAGTCAAGGTGATGTATTTGAACTTGAAAAAGATAGGCAAAGTGAAGCTAGATATACATACTTAGCTTTTGTTCCGACTTGAATTGCTGCTCACTTTGCTGTTTGGAAGAGAGGAGCTATTAATATTTTTAACCTTCAGCACTTATACTCTAAGACATTTGCTTGTTCTACCAGCAAATGCTGAACAGTGATTTTTTTACTTTTTTTTTTTTTTAAATTCAAAATATATTTTCAGGTAGGTGTTTCTGAGTTCACTTGGTATTACAGCAGAGCCCAGAGATCTTGCTTTTTGATTGTTGCAGGAAGCCATACTCCTCTAGGCTGCTTTCCTGTCTGTCCTGTCTAGTTTGTGTATGTGCACTTAAATGGAAAAGGAATAAACTACTGATCTCCATTTATACATAGGTGATGGTAAGAAAGAAGTGATAAGAGAAATAACTGATGGAGGTCCTACAGTGTGGACCAGAAATATTGTTGTTTAAAGCCAGGCTCATATTTTCTAATTCCTTGTTCATTTTTCACCTCTCAGTCTGCAAGTTTTTCCAGTTTCTTTTCTGACATACTGGTAATGTTCAGGTACATTGGTATAATGTGGCGTTTATGGTTTTCTATTTTTATGAAGGTAGCAGAATAAAAAGAAAGATAAAAAAGAAAATAAGTTCAATGCACTGAAAATGAAAAAAGAATGTTATTGTAGCACTACCATGTCCATTCTTGAAAGGATTCATAGAGTATTTTGGTTTATGTGGAAAGAGGTGTTTTCTGTTTTGTTTTGAATAAGCGTTATTTATTTTTTATACTCATTCAGAAGTCAAATGTCTTTATTTATGTTTTATGTTGACTGCATTTGCTGAATTTTTATTTCAGTTATTTTTCAGTTATATGAGGCATTGCTTTGTTATGTAAGGTGTCGCCATGAGAAATCACTAAACCAATCCTTAGAGTCTGATCCTGTGCATTATATGAAATATAGAATGAGCATTATGTTTGAAATACAGTAAGGTATGACTATAGTTGAAGCTTCGTAGTAGCAATTTTTAATACTAGCTACTTGTGCTGCTGTGAAGTCATGTTGTATTGACAGGCTGACACTCTGTTCGTAACTTATTATTTAGAAATGTAGTAAATGTTGCTTCCTCAAGTTGTGACCTGTCGTAGTTTTGGCTGTTTGCATTATGTAATTGCTTTCAGTGGCTGGCTTAAGATGAAGCAGTCAAGTTAGACAGCTGCTGAATGCATTTAGTTCTCACAGTTTCTTGCAACTTAAAATATTTCCTTTTATGTTGTCTGCTGTGGCTAATGATATGATTGTTTGCAGAGCGTGCTAATGAAAGTATCCATCAGCTGAAATATGCCTTGGAGGAAAGCCATTTCACGGAGAATGAGGATAAAGTTGGATTTGACCAGTCCTCTGTGGACAAGAGCAGTGATGATGTGGACAGATGCAGTGACAACAGTGGCGATCCACCCTGGGAGGAGCTACAGCACAGTCATGCAGGTAAGATTACTCTGAAGGCAAACAGCTTAAAAATGTTAAAAACAATATTAAATTTATTCATTCGTACTACCAATATTTTTGCTTATAACCAGTGTGTTTATTTGTGTTTTTTTTTTTAATCTCTTCCTAGTTAATCAACTTAAAATTTTGTTGCAACATCAGGAGAAGATGGAAAGTGAAGCCTCTCCATCAAGGAGGAAGATGCAATTCCGAGTATGTTTCTTTTTGTTTCTTCGTGTTATTTGAATGAATGACATGCATGCTGTGGTATGTTTTCTACTGTCCTGGAAGAATTAGAGCTCCTGAGCCATTCTTACAATCTGAAATTTTGATTCTCAGTGATATGATCTGAACTTGGTATGTTTATGGCCATAGCAGAAGAAAAATCTCAGATACTTGATTAGGCATTTCCTTCTAGTTGATCATGATGTGTGTTCGTGACAGTTCATATTACTTTATCTTCTCATCATCTGAACTCCACTGCAAGTTCATCCTTTTTTCTTTTTTTTGGAAACGGTTGGGATTGGCTAGATGGTCAATCCATGTAGCACCAAGTATGTACCAAAATGCAGTGGTCTGTCTGCCAAGTGGAGAGGGCACCGTTATGCACGTTTCTCAAATTTATTCTCCTTGCAGCAGAACTGCTCTCAGAACATGCACTCAGCCAAAGTGGGTTACATTACAAATTTAGTGTCTACTTTGTGTTTTTCTGGATGGTTCTGGAAAACCCCGTATTTATCTCAACTGCAATTCTGGGTGAAACAAGGGTTGCTTTTTTTACTATGGTCAAAAATTATATTGGGTATAATTTGAGAAAAAGGCTGTTGTTGCTAGAAATTTCTGTTGCGTTTGCTGGTTTGATTATTCATTCTCATTTAAATGTCAGCATAGAATCATAGAATGGCTTGGGTTGGAAGGGACCTCAAGGATCATTAAGCTTCAACCCCCTGCCACAGAGTTCTGGTTTTAAAACCTGTTTTATCTTAAATTTTTTTATCTTAAAGTTTTTATCTTAAATGTTGGACAGGGAATCTTAGAAGCTTGCTGTTGAACATAAAACATCTTCCACCAATTACTCTTCTCGCCAGATGCACATTTTGTGTATAAGATGTAATAGCTACCCCATAGTAGCATGAATTTTTAATATATATATGTGTGTTTATATATGTATATATATATGTTGTTATTTATTTATTTATATTTTTTATTGTGAATATTTAAAAATAATTTTTTAAAAACAAAGATGTAGGTTTCTGAATCTTTTATGAGGTCTGGGAGACTTAGGTGTCTGACTGTTCAGTTAATTCCTGAAAATTACATCTGGGACCTTTAAGACTAATTAATTAGATCAGAATGAATTACAATATGCAAAATAGGTGTGTAATGTCAACTCTAAATTAATCCTGTTTTCAGATGGCCAAGGACTCTTGCTAATAGGATAAAAGAGAGGCTATGGTTTTTGTGAAACCATTTCAACTGTGATTTTAAGGGTATTTTAATAATAGATTTAGTTATACTCTTGTTTAATTTGTACACTGTTCTTAGCTGTAAATGCTGTGAAGTTATAGAATCTTAAAATCTCATATTCTTTGATAAATATTTGTTAGACATCTTCCTGTGTTTCTCTGTGGCTATTAAAATTGCAGACATACTCGTATTTCTGCAGCAATTATTAACTAACATTTAGAGGTGTATCCTTTGATGCATACCAATTAAAATTCAAGATATTTCAATATTCATTTCACAGAAGAAAATACCCTCCAACATTTGTCTAAAATGAATAATAAATAGTGTGTGAATTTCATTTGGGCATTGGTTGATGGCTATGTTCTATAGATGTGCTTATTCAAGCAGTAATATGTTTTGGCAGAAATGGCATATTTAGGGTTAGAATTTCTTGCTGTTTCTCCCTTTCTCATGACCTGGTACCTGGTGGGGTGTGTATTTTATTAAGCATAGGCTGTATGCTGTGTGCAAGTGACTTCTTATTGCAGTAATTGGTAAACCAGAAAATAACACACACTGTTCTTTACTTCGTTCAGAAAACCCCAAAAGCTGCAACAGAAGACTTACCAGACCCTTCTGATCTTATTCCTAGAATTAATGATCAGTCTCAGTACATTAACCATTTAGAAGCAGAAGTGAAGTTTTACAAGGTATTTATTACATAATATATTTCAGCTACTGAAACCCTGATCCCCCAATTATGAAGAGTTGCTTTAAAAAAAGCTTGTGCTTAGTCTTGAGATAAATTGCTTCAATGACCAAAAATGAGTAAACCACAGTTCAATAAACACTGAGCTTTGTTGCGCATCTTGGTGTTTATGTGGTGTTTGAGGACCTTCAAAGATGTTTTCATTTCATCTTACAAATACAAATAAGTGTATTTTTTAAGAAATGATTATTTTGTAACTTGTTTTTATACAGATTTTTTTTTTTGAGTGTTCTGATTTTGTTTGAAAAAGCTGAAATAGTTGAAAATATTTATCTAATCTTTGTTCTCAAGAGGTTGATGATTGTCTTAAGGAACCTTTTACATGCAGTTTCTCTGTCTCACAGGAGGAGTTGTCTGAGGTGAAAGATCAGGTTCGAGTAGTTATACTTGAAAATGAAGACCTCCATCAGAAACTGAAATTTTTGACTGCAGAATATACCTTGGGAGAACAAGCTCTTCCAGATACCTCAGTAAGTTTTTATTCCTCTTGTTAGTTCGCTGAACCCTGGTTAAAACAACTCCTATTAAGGAAAGCTTATATAAATGATTATCTTCAAACTGAATTTTAGTCAAAACAAAATGACAGTTTGAAAATGTGAATTCCTGTATCATCACAGATCCTTAACCTAATGAACTTGTGTACTGGTTCTCACATTTTACTGTAATTAAATTTACAACATTTAATATTTACATAATTATTGTTTGTTTAAAAATACAGCGTACATAATTATAATTGAAGCACTAACACATTTTTGTTTTTGGCAAATAATCAGAACTCCAGGCATAATGACTTGAAGCTGCATCAACCTTCTATACCATCATCAGCATATAACAGAGATCCAGCTTTGGTTTCAAAAACTGTTGGAGAAGTAGAAAAATGGCATATAGAACTGGTTGGTATTAGGATTTTTTTTACTTTTGGAAAAGCATTCAGTACTGTTATTGCTTCAATTTTGTAATAAATTTATGGAAGGAGTTTTGGTTGGCTGAACCTTAATTTGAGATCAAATTTTACTCTCTTAAACCTTATCTCCTCGTCATTCACTAATTAATATTATTCTCCAGTTAGACACAGATGCTAGGCTGTAGCTGCAGGTGTTGATTTCCAAGAGATAAGTCTTGGTTCAAGAATATCAGGTCAGTGATGGCTCCACTGTACTTTGGAGGTTCTTGGCAGTAGCACAACACATAAACAGATGGAAACCAGCTGCTGTATTTTAGGCAGGCCTCTAGACAAGCTTGTTTGCAATGAGTTTTCCTGCTTCCAGAGCAGAGTAGGGTCAGTAAGGTACGAAAGTGGCTTTGCTCAGTCTGTCTTCCCTGGCCTGAATTACACTTGTGGTTTTAGAGATACCAAGAACCCTTAGTGATTCAGAGCCTATCCTGTTTCCTTTGTTTGGGACAGTATTCTAGATTTATTTGCTCTAAAGGAACTAGGTGACATTGCCATCTTTTGGGGAAGAAAAAACATGGATTAATTGAAAGTTTTGGGATGCTTTTAATCATGCTTCTGGCACATGTTTAGCTGAAAACATATTCAATTATCAATAACACCAATTTGACAGCTAGTTTTTTACAATAAATGCACTTTTTTCCCTCAGTAATATTTAAAGTAGGAGTATTGTAGGATTGTGACTTCTTTCTAAGCATCATAGTGAGCTGAATTTCTGATGCTTTCTTTGGCTTGCTATCATCATTGTGTTTTATCACTGCTGTGGTTGATTTATTTGTTTCTTGGTAATAGGAGTCCCAGGTAGTAGGAGCATATTATCATATTATGAAAAAATAGCTCCTCTACTTGAAGAATCTTTTATTTATGCAGGGTTGTGGGAGAGTAAAAGGAAAACTGAGATAAGATCATTAATTTTTGTAAATTATTGTAGATGGCTGACATTTGTGGAGCTGTAGGAATTTATATCATATGAGGAACTGGCAAGTTGTGTAGAACTAAGGAAATGGGAGGTTTATTCAAGTTGTGAACTTTAACAAAAATGTGAAATGCTTAGATTTCTCTGAGTCTAGTGATTTAACAGGTTTATATCTTCAAGGAAAAAATAAATATGGCTAATGTCTAAATTTATATGTAAAAACAGTACAAAGAACAAACCAAAAGACCCAATTATGTTTTGTTTTTTCTTCTTTTTTCTTCTTCCATCTTGTCTAAAGGAGAAACTAAAGCTTCTTTATCAGGATAAAATCAATATCTTGGATGCCCAAGTACAATCTCTAAGGTAGAGTGAGATATTTATTTTTTCTTAAAATTATGGTTGAAGAAATATTATCAACTCCTAACATGATGCATTCTTCATTTGAATTTAGATAACAGTGTGGTTAAAGACTGCATGTGATGTTTTCAAGTACTTTGCCTGAAAGCTGGTTTTAAAGGATTTATTTGTGTTTTCTCAAATAATTGAATGCATTGTTGTAAAATGTATGTATTGCCATACAATAAATTATGTCAAATTGTATTTACAGATATTACTGAGCCTCAAAACTTGATATGAAATCTTTTTTTTTTTTTTTTTGTCCAGTTTCCTTATGGAGACTCTGTGCCTGCTCTGATAATACAAACAAAGTAAAAAAAGAAGCTGAAGTTTTAATTTATGTGAGCTCTTTCACAATTAACTTTCTTCTTCTAATATCTGGTATCAAAAATTTTAGGAATCTCTGAGCTAGTTTAGGCCACATAATGATTTTGGCAGAGGGCAACAATAGTTCTGAAGTATGCATGCTGTGTTTCCAGTCGTAACCTGCATAGCTTCAGAAATAAAAATATTTGAAAATAGGTCATGCACTCTAAATGAGTGGTTTCATTATAGACAGCAGATTAGCAAAAGCAGCAATAGAGTCCAACGCTGTAGCATTTGGTGTTCTGGAATAAACTTCTTGTGTACTTGCATTCATGGTACTGCTGCCAAATCTGTTTAATTACGTTTTTCCCCAAATAATTTCTAATCCAATTTATCTAAAATTATGTAATTCTACATGTGTTTGTGTGCAAAAGGACTTACTGGTTTAAATATGCTATCTGCAGTGGTGAAATTGTAAGTGTACAAAGCCAATTGTGCTAGTCAAAGTATAGGAGAATCTTAAATTTCAGCTACCTCATCTCTTGGCTTTTTTCCCCTCTTGGCTTAGTGTTAAATATATTCAGAAAGAAAGATCAGAGGTTGAAATCATCTGAAAACTTCTAAAGGTACTTTTTGAATCTTCTCATTTCCTCCTAAGGGGTGTGATCTTTGAAAGCGTAAGTGCTTTGAAACACTTGAGATCTGGTGATTTTGCACTTTCAAGTGCAAAATTGTACTGTTTTCAGATGGAACCATCTCTATTTTTTTTTTTTTAATTTTAATTATGAATTTACACAGGACTCATCAGTTTCTGCCCTAGACTTCTTAATAATAGGTCTGTTGTGCCATGACTGTCCAAGGATATACCCAGGGCAAATTCTGTCCAGGCTATAGTGTATTCTATTTAATAGACCTACTACTAAAATAGGAAAAAAGTACACAGAAGCTTTCCCAGAAGGAAATATATGTACAGCATACATATCATGTGCTCAGTAAATCCAGTACAGCCAGAATGTGTCAGACTTGGTATGTGTATGCTGCCCAGATGGTCTGCATAACAAACCAAAAGTTTTGGATACATTGCACAATTTGTCAGATAGATCTTTATGTGCACAGTGTGCATTTGTCTGGAACTTCCTGATGTCAGCATTCTTACTGAGCTCTTCCTGCCATGACAGATGCTTGGAAATTCTAGAGAAAATTCTTTATAGAACCTGGTATAAATTTCAGAGAGAAGTACAGAATTTACCCTGTTTTTCTGGCGTTGGGGTTGACCTCAAGTTTATCCCTAGAGTGATCAGAGTGAATGTCACAGAATCACAGATCACAGAATGGCCAGGGTTGGGAGGGACCTCAAGGATCATGAATCTCCAACCCTCCTGCCACATGCAAGGCCACCAACCTCCCCATTTAATACTAGACCAGGCTGCCCAGGGCCCCATCCAACCTGGCCTTGAACACCTCCAGGGATGGACAGGGCATCCACAGCCTCTCTGGGCAGCCTGTTCCAGCACCTCACCACTCTCTCTGTAAAGGACTTGTGCTGGATTTTCTCTAGGAAGAGAATTGTCACTTGCTGGCTAATTTGAGAGTAGCGTGGAAAAGAGGAGCTACTGTTAATATTAGCAATAAGAGCAGGAAAAAAATACATTTTCATAGGATATTGAAATATTTGCATAGCCATTGTATAAAAGCATTTACAAAGTTTATTTTGATAATGAATCCTTTTTTTTTCTGTTCAGGAAAAACGTAAGACTACAAGTTGCATCTAAAATTTTCCATGTGGCTTTACTATTTTGTCACAGCAGATGAAACAATTTAATTTTGTTTTATCTATTAGTAATTTTGTTGGGACAGTTTAACTGCTATTTCTCTGTTAAGATTTTACACAGGCTACTGAAATGTGTAAAATAATGTACATTATGGAATTTATTACAGCAAAAAATTTTTTTGCATTTATTGTTATATTTTGCGTAGCTTGTAAAAATGTTTGGGTGTTGCTCAAATTTTTTTTCTTTATTTCTTCTTTTTAGGAAACACCTTTCAGAATCTCAGAAGAGATGTGAAGATTTGGAAGCAAGGTTAAAACACCAGAAATCACTTGTTTCAGCCACAAATTCTAGTCGAGTTGGTGGTCTTTGTCTCAAATGTGCACAGCAGGAGGCAATTCTTGCACAGACACATTCTAATGTTCACATGCAGGCCATTGAGAGAGTAACGAAGTAAGTTTGGGGATATTTAGCTTCTCATGAAGTAACAGTTGCTTACATTAAACCACATAGATTATAATGTGGTTGTATTTGTAGAGACATTTACAAGGCAATGGAGTCCCAAGTTCAGATTGTAATATGAAAATTAATGGCAGAATATGAGTGTAGGTCAAAGCCACTGTGAAATCCATGGTAGTTTTCTTTTTATTTCAAATGCAAAAGAAAGTTAGTCTTCATCTTATAATTGCGATCCCTTGGGATTTCCCCCACCAGACTGCTGCTAGCTTGTATTTACTGTGCTAATTCTACAGGTAAACCTTTCACTCTATCAGAGAAATCCCTGTTTTCCTTGAATATGTTTAATAGGTTCAGACTTTGGGATGGAATACTTTGCTAACTAATTCAAGGCAACTTCCTTTAAATCAGAAAGAAATCAAATTATTTTTAGCAACTGTTTTTAAATTGTGGCTTTTATTTAAAGAGTTTAGAAAATAACTGTACAAACTGAACATGGTATATGTGTTTTGTAATGAGATACAGTAATTCAGAAAGCATTAACTTTTTTTTTTGAAAAGAAATGCTGCTAGTCCATCGTATTCAGAAATCTCTCCATTTTTACTTGTTAGTAATAGTGACAGGATACTGCAGCTTTCTCAAAGTTGGTTAAACAGCCATCTGTCTATTGTCAGATACATGAAGATTTTTAGGATTTCCAGACTTTTAGAATGATTCTGCTGAAGAGGAGGTAGTGGGTCAATTAGAAGTGAGAAGTCTGAAGGGGCATAATACATACTGTTTGACAAACGGATGTGATCTCTATGTATTATATGGATGTTGGGAGGATTCATGTATTTTTCTGTTGTCACAAGTCCAAGAATTTTCTGGGAAAGCTCTCTGTTGCTGAAAAATCATGTTTCCAAATCTACTTTTTTTTTTTTTTTTTTTTTTTTAAGTAACTGTTGTCACAGAAACTATGGAAACTCAGCCAGTACATTTTTGTCACCTTGTGTTACAGGGCAGCTTGAAACAAAAGATTTGAGCTGATTTATTTCTTCCTCTTAAACCATCCCTCAGCAACATCTGAAATCAACTTCTTTATGGAAGTTATTAAAACAAAGATACTACAGTAGATATTTTCACAAGGACTAAGTAGTTTGTGCAAATGCTGCTAAAATGAATATGCAGAACTGTGTTACCATTCAATGCAGCAGATGCACAGACAAAACAGCAGCAATTTTCAATCTAGTTGTTCTGTAAATAGATGGAGACAATTATTCTCTCAGAACTGAAAAGCATTCACCATATGAAAAACAGTGGAATAGTTAAGTATCTAACTTTACTCATTTTGATATGGTTTGATATAGAGCTTAGTTTTTGTTAATAAAGAAGTTGTGCAGAAGTGTAGAATCCAAGAGTATTTTTCTTTAGCTCAGTTATAGTAACAGTAGCAAAGAGCTACTGTTTTGTCCTGATATATTCAATAATCTGAATTATTTTTGGAACTTAAATCCTTTCTTTCAATAATTTTTCCTTCCTATTTTACATGTAATGACAGGGTAATGCCATATTGCTTTGTTCTGATATTTTATAGAGCTTTTTTTTTTTTTTTTTAAAACATGGATTCATATTTTGTAATGTTACTCAGCTTCAGCACATTCGTGACCTGATTTCTTCCAGATTTACTGGTAGCTTCATTAACCGTCCATCCTGAAGCATAAGACCAATAGCAAGTGATAGATACTAACAGCTCAGCAGATACTAAGAATATTCTGTCTTTCGTGCTCAACCTGTACTGGTTTTAGTCTTGCTTCACTTAATATCTTTGTCTTTTGTCTGTTAATATCTATTTTATCTGTAAATATCTGTTTATCTAATACACCTGCTTTTCCCCTACTTATGGGAAGATACAGAAGAAATATGTTCTTTCTTTTTTTATGTGCAGAGAAAGAGATGATTTGATGGATGCATTTGTTTCAGTGAGGCGGAACATGAAAGAGATGCAGCAAAGAGAATCTAATGCATACGAGCAAGTTAAACAAGCTGTGCAAATGACAGAAGAGGCCAATTTAGAAAAAACAAAGGTAAAGTCATCAAAAAGATTAGAGCTTTTGAGTATTCCAAACTCCTATAAATATGAATTAGTTTGCAAGCTAATGAGAGAATGTGTGCATAAAACCTTTGTTACTGATGTGGTAGATTCAAACCGTGAATACTTTTGAGCAGTAACACAAACTCTGGATTCTTAAGTTGTCATCCAAAGCTGTGGGATGTATTGCATTCTGAGGCCATTATTTAAATTCTTAAGTGGTTTCAGAGCTAGATGATAAAAACTGAAAGGTAATTTTTTCAAAGGCATTTACAACATATAGGAAGATAATTGTAATCACACGGTCAGGGGGTTGGAATGGACCACAAGAGAACATTGAGTCCAGCCCCCCTGCTAAGGCAGTGCCCTACAATAGGTCACACAGGTAATATCACATTTATGAACTGCTCCTGAAAGAATATTTGAAACATTTATAAACAATTAGTTTTACCTCAAATTGGTGCAAGGCAAGAATTGATTAGTTATTATATAGGACTTCTCATCTTCAGAGTTATAAATAAAAAAAAAAAGCTTTTTGAAGCTTTTGGCAAGGGGTAAATAATAACGACAAAACCAGTTTTGATCTAATGCTTATGCTAGCCCTAGTTACTATAATTATTATCGATCTAAATTATTTCTTTGAGATTTAGTGACATCTACTGTATTATTAGTGAATTACTATGGAATTGAGTGGTTGTGGTTTGGGGATGTTTCTATTTTTTTTTTTAATCATTATTGAATTACTTGGTTTTTAAGTATATTTATTTTTAATGAAGTGCCTTTGTTTTTGGGTAAGATTGATGTAATGGTTCTAATGACCAAATAAGCAGTAGTGGTTGATATTACTTATCCAGTGCTGTAGGGATGTGTGTATGGAGTCTGTGATTCATAGGAGAAAACATAGCTTGAAATCCTACATACTTGTTAGATGTTGTTATTGCAGCTACAAGTTTTTACTCAACAGAGAGATGATGAGTCAGATTAGCTCACATTAGTGATGTTTTAAGTCTTTCATATGAGAAAAGCAGTTCTGTATGGTGGTTTTTTGCTTGACTAGTGTATTTATTTATTTATTTATTTTACAAATACTAGTATTTATCTTGGGAAGCACAAATTGGCTGTTTGTTTTTGTAAGTATCAAAGAACCACTTAGAAAAGTCCACCTGAGAAATGTGAGGGGGTAGCATTTAGAAGCCCACTTTATTACATTTTGATTATCCTGTCAGACTATCTGACCTCAGGTATTTATTTTTTAAAAAGCATCATTTTTTCCTGATTTTTAGTTGTTTCTGTTCTCAGAGGCAGGAGGAGATCTGGAGAGGCTAAACTTGCTTAGCTGCAGTAAATCCAGGAGTGTTTTCCGCATAGATTTCATAGAGAATAACTTTTTGAACTACTCATATAGTAAAAACAGAAGTTTGAGAGGAGTTGGGTATAGGAGGCTGGTTCTACAGATGTGCATTCAGGAGTTTTAAATGAAAGGCAAGTAATCAGCTGTAGAAAAACAGCTTCTTATTTGGAAAATATACCCTGCAAGTGCTTTCTTCTTTGCCCTGACTTCTAAATGCATTCAGAGATGCATTTAGAATTACAAATCGCAGTAGGGCATGTTTATACAAATAAATGTATGTCTGTTTTCAATTTGTCAGTCCTATTCTAGATGTTAATAGGTGGGATTGCATAAACATCAAAACTACATTAAAAGGTAAAAACAAAACAAAACAAAAACTAACAGACAAACAAAAAAACACCAACAAAAACCATCCTAATAGTGAATTGGTTTCTCTGAACACATTAGATACATATTGCAGTAATTTAATGTTTTATTTTTTGAGTAAGAGAAACCTAATTGTTTTTGTATTTTTCTTTATTAGGCTTTAGTTCAGTGTGAGCAACTGAAAAGTGAAATGGAACGCCAGAAGAATCGTCTTGAAAAGGAGCTAGCTGTCCAGCTCAATAAGAGGACTGAAGAAAAAGAAGCTCTGCGGGAAGAAATGAAGAAAGGAAGGGAGAACTTGGCAGCAATGGTATGCATATGATTTTTCCTATTTGTATATACAAGGAGCATAGAATTTCTCTAACATTACTGTTTGGGCATCCTTTATTTTGTTTCTATTTTGAATTTTCGATCTCAGTAAATCTGTTCTAACACTACTTTAAAGCGTGATTTGTTCCTGGCTTCTTATAAGGAATAGTATTAGGTTGTCAAGTTGAACGTTCAAAATTTTGTATGTGTGAAGGTTAGGACCTTGTGCTACGTAATACTTACATTATATATCAAAGCTACAGTATTGTAATTGCATTTTAATATGGTATTTTTTTAGAGAGATCAACACTTAATTTGCCCATCTACAGAAATGTGGAGGAATCTTGTTTAAAGCAAAATAAAACAACCTTATATTAATGGAATCTTTCAGACAGAATCTCTCTCATTATTTATATTGAGACTGACTGACCGAGACTGACTGACCGTTGTAGCATAATCTTGCTTTAGACTTCTAGATCCAAGTGTAATGTGAGTATAAAGCACAAGAGTTTTCTGCCAAGTAACATATACAGAGGAAGCTTCATCCTAACATCAGTAAACCTACAGGACATTGGATTTAGAATATCTTCAATCATTTTATGGTGGAATTTTGGGAATAGTACAGTGAATTTCTCTTCTGACTGTAGTTTTTTTTCTGTATTTATTGGCTCTTTTTAGAAATAAGCCATATAGTAATATGACCATATATAGCATAGAACTAAGAGAAATATGGTTGTATTTCTGGTATTGTGAGATAATATTCTGAAGCTGTCATAGGAATTTAAAGTCTTCAACTCCAATTCTAGATATAAAAACAAGAATTAAGTACAGTAATGAGGATTGAATATTTTTAAAAGTAAGCTGTTACAAGAGGTCTTCATAGATCTGTTGGCTAGGCAAATAGAAATTAAAACTTAAACTGCGGACAGTGAGCCGTCGTTAAGCAGTAAGCAGGTTTTTGTTTAAGTCATTGCTGTCTGTTGGAAGTTATCCTTAAAGACAAAATTATTAGAGGGTGTCCAGAGGAGGGCTATGAAGATGCTGAATGGTCTGTAGGACAAGACATGTGAGGAGTGACTGAGATCTCTTGAGTTATTCTGCCTGAAGAAGTGGAGGTTGTGGAGAAGCCTCATGGTGGCCTACAGCTTACTTACAAGGGGAGCAAAGACACTGATTTCTGCTCTCTGGTTACAGTGACAAGACCCAAGGAAATGGCATGGAGCCATGTCAGGTGAGGTTCTGGTTGGGGATTAGAAAAAAGTTCTTCAGCATACGTAGGCCAGATGTTTGGGCTCTGGAGTGGGGCTCCCCAGGGTGGTGATTCTGGCCTTAGGCGTGCCAGAGTTCAAGGAGTGTTTGAAATTCAGAGTTCCTGTATAGAGCCAAGAGATGGAGTCAGTGATGCTTGTGTGTTCCTTCCAACTTGGTATATTCTATGATTCTGTGCTTACATCTTTAGTCATTTAGATTTATTTCAGAGCAGAATATGCACTCTAAAATACAGAGTATTCAACAAGCATGTTGTACTTTTCTTCAGCAGAATAATTCATTCCTTCATGTCAGTACATCACCTTGTATTTCATCACAAACTGCTGTGCTGTGTTTTACTGAAACTGATCTGAAGTCTTAGGAGTTGTAGTCTGTCTTTCTTCTTTTCAATTTTTTTTCCAAATCCCACATACACATTAAATGTTGCATATTGATACTATGATGATGTCATTCTTAGTAATTAAGAAAGATACAGAGTGACTTTCTAGAAAACTATGATCTGTATGTATGATTTAAGTCTAGTATTATTCTACTAGCTATTATGCTTCAGGAAAATGAAATGGTAGAAATAAGGGTTGACTTGATGCACTGTATGCTATGTGAGTATTTTATCACTTTCTTTAAGAAGTCATTTGTTTGAGGGAAAGAAAGAGCATGTTCCAAAATTCAGGTGGATATATAATAAGTGAAGGATAGTTACGAATATGTAATCCTCTAGGTTTGGCTTTGAATTCCTGTAAGTTAACCTAGAACTGTCAGACACCATTATTTCCACTTACATTAGTAAGCTTCAGGGCTAAATAGCTGAAGGGTCACTGTCTCTGTTTTATTGTTACATTTTTTTCCAGTGTTCAGTAAAATTTGATCTGAATTAAATTTTTAGCATACTACTTCTATATGCTTTTTGTGTTATGCGTTGATTTTTCAGTGCGAAAGTACTGTCTGAACTTGGAATTAATTGAATATGTATACTTACAATGGCAGTTGTCTTTTTGCTGGTGCAAAAGATAGTTGGGGGAATGTTGTTTTGTTGAAACCAATCCGTATAAGTACAGATAAGAAGGTGTTAAATAGTTCTTCCATAGCTGCAAAAGTATTGCAACCAGGTGCTTATGACACTTTGATCACGTTAGCAAGTTCTGAAGACTAGTCTGACTAATGGAAAGTTTCAAATACATGACCTCATGATAAATTAGTTCAAAATAACATACCAATTATTAAAGTAATTTAGTTGTATTTGGTTAATATTTTTATTATATTTCTAATTTATGCTTTTTCTTGCATTTCTTGGTGTATATTTTGTCTATATAGCTACAGTTACTTTCAAGGAGAAAGTCCTACAGGGTTTAAATCTGTAGCTGGCTGAATTTCATCATTGCTGTGTTCTTGTTTATTTTGCAGGTGACGGCCATGTCTGAGAATGTTGCCATGTTAGAGGCTCAGGTAGAGAGAATTACAAGGGAAAAGAATTCTCTGGTTAACCAGTTAGAAGAATCACAACATCAGCTTGCATCCCACGAAATGGAGATGAACAAGGTAGGCACATTGCTTTACCTCCTTGTTGTAACTTGGAAGATGAGAGGTTTTTTGTTTCTCCATTTTTCTCTGTACTGGTAAAGAGTGCGTGATTACAAACGTAAACTCTTCTGAAGATTCCACGTAAAGTTTTACAGAAGAGAACTTTTATGTCTTGTGATTCAAAAGTTAAGCTTCCTTTTTCACAGACTATGCAAATTCTGATTATAATTTGTATTAGGTATAAATAAGATGCATAGTATTCAACCCTGTCCTGTAATTACAGGTTTTCAAGTACTTGTAGAAATGCTTTGCAGTGTACTTTTTTACTAATTAACGTTGATGATAAGCATTCTACAAAGAAATATTTCTTCTATGTAAGAATTACTGTTTAAAATATATATTAGATCTGTTTTATATACATACAGTATAAAAAATTTATATGCAAATCAGGTCTGTCTGTATTGGTTTCGGGTGCTCTATACTGCACAATTCTCAACCCATTAGAGCCTTAATGTTATGACATGAGAAATAAAAAAAAAATGCAGTCTGAAGCTTATAATGGGGAATGATAGCTTGTT
The DNA here is from genome assembly GCF_023343835.1 of Lagopus muta. NCBI lineage: Eukaryota > Metazoa > Chordata > Aves > Galliformes > Phasianidae > Lagopus > Lagopus muta. The sequence goes on from NC_064434.1 coordinate 75,166,033, forward strand.
ACAGCAGTTATTTTTTTATCGTAGGAATTAATTCAACTTCATGAAGATGAGGGGATGCTAATTTCATATAGAATAGACAATCTGCAGATGAAAATTTGTTACGACCTTTTGAAATGTTTGTGGCTGCTCAGTAACCCTACAGCCAGTAGTTAATTGCAAGGTTTTTGGGGAACAGTTTGTTCTTCAGGCCTCCACTTCCACTGTGGAGATTGTTAGCTGTTTGTCTTCCTCAGTGGCCGATTCTGCTACAAATAGGTGAAAGTTATGCAGAAAATTTCCAGCAAAGAGCCCATCAAATGCACTAGAAAACTTAATTCAAATTCAACTCAAAGAAATAAAGGTCATTTTAAGAATGTAAAAATGATCTGTTTTACCTCTTCTGATACATGAAAGTTTTGCTTTTCTGGACCAGATTTGTGGATGGCTGTAGTGCTACTTTTGAGGGTGGGGTAGTAAGGGATGGAAGCAATACGTCCAAATATGTACTGATTTGGGTTGACTGATTTTATAGCCTGCTGATTTGAACCAATCTCCTGAGAGAGGTAATTTTGTGCTCCTAGTCTCTGCTCGAGTTAAAATTGATACAAAGCTGAATAGGTGATCCCTTTGCAATAGGCAATGCTGTGTTTTCATTGCACTGTCATGAGAGACTGGAAAAGTGTGTTCATGTTCCTGAGCTCAACTAAAAATTCTGGAGGAAAGTCCTGATGTTGAGCTCCTGGGACAACGTGCATCGCCATGACTGCTGTCATTGATTGTATAATGTTTACATCCCCTTGTGCATCTGATTCATTTCCAAGCTTGGTTTGCTATTAATAAGAACACTAAATTTTGATTTCTCTGGAATTCTTTTTCAACCTTCATTCTGAACTACTAGAAGGCTGGAAAATCAGTTATTAGGACAGCACCATCTGCTGATCCTTCTGTGTTATTCAGTGTGTACTGTGTGCAGGGAAGCCAGAGGCAGGGATGGCTGCATGTTTTTTATTTTGCTTAGAGGAAGGAACCAGGTCACAGTTTGTTCATTCTTAATATAAAGAATGGAGCCATTAGAAAAACAGGATTGGCGGTCTGTGCAGCTGCTGCTTAGGACTTTTCAGTTGCATGTCACATTTCAATGTTAAAAAAAAAAAATAATTAAAATTAAAATAGATAAAAACCTATATCATTGTTTATAGTGTTTTGTAGTTTCCATCATCTGCAACAGGACTAAATTGGCAAGTTATCCTCCAAGAAAATGGTCCTTTTTCCCTCTCATACTTCTAATTCATAAGTGATGCTGTATTTTAATGTCAGAACAGTTCTGTGAGAAAAGAAATGTTGTTTTGGATAATAGTAAGATGTTATGACTCTAATGAGGTCTAAAGAGGTGCCGTGGAGCTCTGATACAAGATAAATTCCTGCTCACATAATAGAAGACCTGTGTTTTTAAGTAGCATCAGAAGATGTATTGGTACAGACTGGTTCTGTGATTTCAGTGGGAACCAGAAGGGAAGGTTGACTATGAGAGGTTATGTCAGCATACCATAATAGGTAAAAACTAAAAAAGAATTAGGAGGGGTTCACCAAGCAGTAAACAGGGGTGGGACAACTGCTAAGGGAATTAGAAGAGTCAGATAGGTTGTAAACCCCTGGAGTACTCAACCAGTGGGGAAGTGGGAGGAAATTTGTGCTGGGAAATAAGAAATATAAACTGTTGCAACTCTCTGCTCTGATGCACCTCTCTACTCTGAAGGTTGTTCACTTCTGCAAAAGCGTGAAATAAATTGTGATTCATAGCTAATTCTGCCTGAGCTCAGACTATTGGACACAAGCATTTCTCACAGTTCCTTTTGGTATTGTTTTTTTCATAAGGTGCCTGATGGTTGTATGCATACTTACTTCCCCTGTACCTTTTTAAGAGTGAAAAAAATATGGAAATGAGAAGAGAGATGCGATTGAACGGTCAAAATGAATTTGTCTTGTAGAATGTGTGACTGGAAATTGTAAATAAGTGCAGGGGGCCAGTAACATGTTAAAAATGTGCCTATTTAAGAAGCAAGTCTTGTGGAAGAGAATAAGCAGGGCAGGTGTGAGTTGGTAAGAAAATTCCGAGAGTAACTGTTCTCATTGGGGACTGTGAGGGAAAGCAATCTTGCATGTTTTTTTGTTCTGTTTTTTGTTCTGTTTTTTGTTTTGTTTTTTGTTTTGTTCATTATTAAGATAAAATAAATAGCCACAAATTGGAGGTAACTAGCCAGGGAAAGTGAAAAGGAGACAGCTTCTCTGCTATCTTTCTCCATTCCTAACAGATAAATTTAAATAAAACCCATTAAGTCAAGAAATAGGAGAGTAATATTGTCACAGAGTAGTTACATGGGAGGGGTTAGCCTCCCTCAAGACTTCTGAAGTCAAGCTACCTTTGAGATGTAAAAGCAACCTTTCAGATGTAAAAGCAATGAGGGGTTAAGATAGTGAACATCCCAATAGCACAGAATACTTGTTGATATTGTGGGAGTGATCTTTTATTTTTTTTCAAATGTTGCTTCAGTACCTTTCTTTTGGCCCGTGCATATGGTAGAAATACGCATTTTTAAAGTAACTTATCTTTGACTTTTAGCAAGTCTATAGTGCTCTGATCTAACTTTGAAAATTAATGTATTAACATCTAAATGTTTTTTTTTCTTAACAGCAGAGAGTTGGCAAGACAAGAAACAGTCCTTACAGAGGAGTATGATAGATTCTTTACTTCTAGGTTGTTCACATAGACTTTCTTGAGATTTCAAAAAGAATGGGAGAAGAATGTAAAAGTGACAGTAGTTTAACAGTATTTAGTGGCACATATATTTACAACATAAATATTTATAGTTAGCAAAATCTTGATCCAAATATAATTGAATGTAGAAGGCTGTGCATATTTCAAAGTTAATCACTATATAGAGAATTCAGATCTGCTTTTTATGTAAAAAACATTTACCATATGTAGTCTTAAAATTTCTGTAAATTAAAATCTTGCGCTTAAATGACCTCTAGAGGGCACCAAAAGATCTCATTGCAAATCCTGGCTCTTCAAGCTACGGATCATGTTGTCTGTATAATCTAACAGGTGTGTGGAGAAATGCGCTATCAGTTGAATCAAACCAAAATGAAGAAGGATGAGGCAGAAAAGGAGCTCAGAGAGTACAGAACAAAAACTATAAGGCAGCTTGAAATTAAGGACCAGGTAAGAGATGATACTGCTGTAGCTTTGCAGTTATTGGAAGCCTAAATAGGGTAATTTCGGAAGTTGGAATGATTCATTTTTCTAATAGTGGTCATTTATTACTGTTAAATGGTTTCTGAATTAATGGCAACAAGCCAGCTATTACTGTTAAGTAAATACCTCTTGGTTATCTTATTCTTGTTTTCAGCCCTAATTTGTTAAGTTTTACGTAGTACTCATCCCATGCTTTCATACAGAATTACTTTAGCATATGAATTCATACAACGTACTTGAATTGTATATGCTGTATACATATGCTTATGCAGTCTTTTCTAACAAGTAAATCACATGTAACTAGGTATACATATAGCTTGACAAAACACTAAGAAGTCTTAAATATAAACTAACTGTACCAGGAAAAAAGAAGATCATTTGTCTTCCAGTTTCTTTAAAGATTCAAGTCTAATGAATGCTGGGCTTCATAGAAAAGTTTAAAAAACAAACTGTCTCTTATACTATATACAAAAACCAGTATATGCTTTACAGGTGAAAAAAACATCCACTGCAGTAAGGAATATTATTAGGATAACATGCAACATACTTGGCAAACAGCTTAAACTGGTGTAGTCTGCATCTTTTGAAGTGCCCTTTTTGTTGAAGTTCTGTCCATTTTTCTTTAGGTATTCAAACTTCCAGTTATTCCTTCAAAATTGTGATTTTTCACGAGAGTAAATTTCTTTTGAATACACAGAGGAGTGCATAAGATGCATGAAAGCATAATTTTTACATGGATTTTGTGCATAGAGCAGACTATCCAACAAGTTTTAAATCATTCTTTCACTTGTAAATAAGTGAGCAAATCAGCCCCTGTGTAAGAACATACGTGGAAAAAAATGCTGTATTTCTAAAATTAAATTTTATTTACCAGTTGCCCAAAATGTACATCTAGACAATAAGTTTATTAACTTAATTAAATACGAGTTTGGACTTGAAATGTTATTGATTCAAATTATAGTAAAAAAAAATACATAAAATAAAAAAAACTTAATTAGGTAAAATAACTCATTAATATGTATTGAAAAATCATATAGCTCAGAAGAGCAGGGGCCTTCCAAAGCCTTTTGTTTTCAGGCTTGTTTTTTCTGGTGTTTTTTTTTTTTTTTCTATCCTCCTGCATCCCTTAGGCCTGAGGACACTTTGAAAAACAAAAAGCAGGCTTGTCGTCTGTGCCTTGACAGATATCACAGATAAGAGAGTTGGCATAATCTTGGCATACAAATAAAACAGGATGTGTTTAATAGGATATCTGAAGAAGCAACTTGGATTTTAAATCCTGTTCTGTGACTTGCTTCAGGATTGCCTTTTGAACAAATTGCAAAATTGAACAACACATTCTCATCTCATGTATTGACATAATAGTATTTTATTCATTGTGGGAATGAGTATACTAAAATGTGGTAATTTGATATAATTACAATAAGGTGATGGAGGGAGAATCCCTACCAGTAGAGATTAGAGTAATTCAGTAATTATGTAAATAACTATATTGTTCAAATACCATAGTTGGTTCCTTTGTAAAAGAAAAGTAGGAAAAAAACCAATGGAAAACAAACTTATTTTGTTTAAATACTGAGGCTCAGTGTCTGTTAGCTATTTCATTGGTGAGGCTCTAGTAATCAAGAAAGTTCTGTATAGGTCTTAATATTATTTAATGTGTTAAAAGTTATGTTTTATTCCTTTTCTTTTTTTCTTCTTGTTTTAAAGCATAGCTTTACAAACACTGTCACTGCAAATTGTTTCATATAAGTAAAATGAAAACAGCTTAATCACACTTAGTGTATTTAAAGGTGAACCTAAGATGTTTTATCTTACATGGCACTAAATTGCAAACAGTAATTGTTCTTTGGTCTCTCAGCCATGACCTGACCTTCTGTCTAAGACAGAGTTGATACCTTTCTTGGCCACCATCTGTTCGTAATAAATACATATTTATATTTTAAAAGTAAAGAGATACTAGTGTACAGAGTGCTGCTATGTGTTTTTCTGTTTTAAAAGCAAATAATGTTATTTCAAATTCACTTTTGATATACTGAGAATGAGTTTCCTTGTTTTTTAAGATGTGCTTTTGTTTGTTAATTGTGTGGATAAGTTCTAGTTTTGAAGATGTATCTGAGTTTGTATATAATGACTTTATAAAAAGGATTAATGCTATCCAGGTATGTCAGAAGAGTCAGAAACTCCTATGTGTGCAATCTGAGATGATCAGGTATACATTTGGTAAAAGCTGATATTTAAAACATTCTTTGAAAATGAATTTGTATCGTTTAGGAAATTTAAAGGAAATTATATGTACATAATATATAGTATTTTCCTCTTTTTTCCAATATCTCTTTTCCTGTCTGTATCACTCAGTAAGGACTAATTTAGAATATTGGTGCTTTTGTGGGAATACCTGTAATTGACTTTGGATACGAATATATCTTAAAATAAAAATAAAGAACCGAAGAGCAATGCAACCTTTTAAATTGAATAACTATTTTGTAAAATCATCCATCATGATGTGATTTACCCTAGGATTGAGGGTGCAAGGGGCAAGGAAGAAATATACCTCACGGTTTCTCAGCACGAAGACTGCATCTGTTCATCTGAGCCAGTATATTGTAAAGTAGCATAACCTACTGCCCTCTCTTTTTCTGTTTCAGCTCTCCCGTTGTGGTTGTGACTGTGATGAAATAAAATACTTAATGCTTTACCTTCTTAGGAACAAGCTTTTTAAAAAAAAAAAAAAAGAAAAAAAGTGCATTGCCTTCACGGCAGTAAACAGTGTCCACACTAGGGGTTGTAGTAGCACAACTATATCAGAAAGAAGTCACGCCCTAACCTAAATAGCTGTTATCAGAAGAAAAAATTGTAGCATGTTTGATACAGTAGGTCTTCACTTTTATGATACTTTTTCTGTGAATTTATAAGCACTGCATGGACTGATTTATGCATTTGTTGTAGAAATCATTTTTCTGAAAATTTGAAGTCATTGTTTCCTCAGATTAGCATCACTTATTCTTTTCTGCTCTGCATTTAAAAAAAAAAAGTCTACTGTTAATTGCTTCCTGTCTCTTTATAAGTCATTTTTATTTGGTTTAGAAAATCTTGCAAGCTTCGGAAAACAGTTTGTAGTCTTGGTTTATGTAATCCCAATAATAATTTGGGGATCTCTGTTAGAGTTCAGGAGTGTTTCACAACTGGTCTTCTTATAATAAAGCTCTGGAATATGTTAAATGCAACTACAGAAAATCAGTCCTGTAAATTTTCTTTAAAAATTTTCTTTTAAAATGAGGAAAACATTTTATGTAGGAATAAATCTTAGCCTTTAAGCTTAACCTACAAAAACAACAGGAGAACAACCTTTCAATACTGTATTTAAAATTCAAATGTAATTTGAAGCTGAGGATAGCAGAATTCTCTTGCATGCCTTGTAGGTGAAAGAACAAAAACCTCCAGAAATATTACACCAGAAAAACCCAAGATTTTTTACGAGCTGTGGTATGTAAGTTTCTGAGCCCAAATAAAAGATGATGGAGTCACTAATATGTGCAACCTATACGTGTGGAAAGAGTTATACATAAGAAAATTTTTCTGTTGTATGACAGAACCTAAATGATGTCTCCATACACTATAGACTGAATGACAATTTTGCAGACAAATAAAAATCTGGCAAAATTGCAGTCCAAAAGCATTTTGCCAAAAGGTATTTGGGGAATGTTTATCTCATTTGTCATAAATCCATGATTTATAGTAACCTAATTTAGACATTATAAATGAAGAGATTACTGACTGTCTTCATCAAAAATAAAACAGGCCAAGAATTTGGGTATATATTCTGGAAATGCGTGAAGTGTGTCCAATACAAGACAAAATACAACCTCCTGAAGACACTGCTTCCCTCAGATGTCATCTTATGAATAGATATGAGCCATGCTTCAAAAGATGAAGTTTGTCACGAGCTGGGACATTCACAATATCACCAGATGTTTTGAAACCCAATAGGATTGCAAGGCTTAGTACTCTGGTGAGGATGGATTAGAATTGTGTGTCAGAATTTAGAGCTGTTACAAGATTGCTCATTTTTATACTGACTCCATTAGTTAAAAGATTCTCAGAAAGTTCTTTTTTTAAAAGGAATCTCTTGAGTTAGTAAGTGTATTCGAATGCTGTTTGGCAGGGAGGAAAAGAATGAAAATATTACAGACACCTTGAAATTCTTAAGGTTAGATTTTTTTTGTTTGAAAACAATGGCCTTGAGAGTAAGAAAAACCCACAAAATTGCTATTGGACAAGAAAGCCTCAAGAAAGAATGTGTGATAACCTTCTACCGTAACTAAAAGCCTTCTCATAAATCCTTCTTTTTGTTTTTTTTAATATTCCAAGTCCTATTCTCAAAATAGGTAAAGGAGAAGGGAGTGAAATGTTATTACTTTATGGCTTGCTTTGTTACAAATTTACAGGAGGAAAATATTTTCGTAACTGGGTTTAGTAGCTCAACTCAGGATTTTTGGAGTAAAAATGTTGATCTGGAACTCAACTGCATTTTACAAAGGAAGTGTCTAATTAAAGTTATGAAATATCTGCTGTTCTTGCTGTGCTATAGTGTTGCTTTCATATGTCAACCATTCATTCCACAAGGATCACTGAGATCACCCTTCGTTATACGCTCTTAGTCCTGTTTTCGTGAGAAAAATACCTGAGGCTGGGAATCCCAGTAGTAGATTTGTTTTATTATTATTTTACTTTATTTTTTGTACTGGTCTGCTTCTCTGAAGCAGCTGGCCTGCTAAAAAGAGTGAGATGAGCTTTTTCAGCCCATGTTACTTATCAGAATTTTATTTCTCATAGCTGCCAGTGACCCAAGTAATCTTGATCCATGCTCTATCACCTAGAGTGGTGTTACCATGTTAACACATGAAATTATTTATGTACATTAAACATTATTCAAAGTAGTAAAAGCATTGCACAGCTTTTGGTTTAAGTGTGCATATACTTAATGCTTACAGAAATGTTTTCTCAATTCTTTTTCTTCTTAGACTAGAGTAAGAGTGACTTTATCAATAGTCATTGTGTTAACAATCTGCTCTGAAGTAAAATAATGTTAAAGTCCCTGACTATCACTTTTCTATTGTCACTGTGTAGCTTTTCTTAATGCTATCTAGGAAGAGATAATCCCACATCAGTCACGTGGAAGATGTGTTTGAAAGGATAAATGAAGTTATTTTTGTCCTCTCCTGTTTCTCCACAGCGAAGGTGTAATCTTCCCATTTGTGTTTCTTATATGTACCCTGCTTTTCTGACAATTTCTTTTCAATGAGCAAACCATCTTCTCCCCACCAACCCTCAACACCCACAGCTGCAGTCCATTTAAAAATACACCTTGTTCCCCTATGGTACAAAATCATTTTCTTATCTCTACTGGTGGCTGCTGAGATAATCTCTATTACGGCAGCGTTGTCTGTTAAAATGTTGCAGTAGTAATCTCCATGGGTTTGAAAGTTTTGTTCCTGAAATAGCATTGTGGTTCAAATATTTTCAAGAAAATAATGTGGTAAAATCCTTGTATAAGATATTTATTCCTTCCTGTTTTGCAAGGTATTTATCCACAGTATGCAGGGGCCATGTTGTTCTTTGAAAGTTTGCACAAGGACAGACATGTTAAAGTACTGCTTAATTTAAAAATGGTGCGTGCATATTCATAAATATGTACTTAGCAACACAGATCTTGTCTTTCATTTTTTTTCTTGCCCCAGCTGCACATAACTAACAGTTACAAATAGAAAGTTTGCTTTCATTAGATTTAAAAATGTCTTTGAGATCATCCCACCTCCATACTATTCCCTGTTCTTTCTCTGCCTCTCTTCTAGCAAGCTGCAGACCCTCATCTCTGTTAATTCTTGATCATTTTGCAAGCAGAAGGTTTGCTCCTGGCTTTTGCATAGGTGATGGCTCTGGTCTTGAAGTTTTGCCCTTTATTATGTTGAAAAGCCACACTACTGCCAGATGCCATTATGTTTCTTTGCGCTTTAAGTGGTAATGTGGCCACAGAACTACATGCACCTGAGGACTGCAAGACTTCCACTAGATAAGGCTAGAATAATTAATATCTGTCCAACAAATTGCAGTCTGTAATATTATCTAGATTAAACCCTTGCTTTTCTCTCTGGTGTTTGGAGGTCCATAGATTTGTGAACTGTTGGTGGGGAAAAGGAACTCTGTGCGTTTATTGGAGATACCTCTGTGCTTCTGCTCACGTTTGTCACCTTTCACCGTCAATACATGAGTGAGTCCTCAATTTCATTCCTAACTTGAGATTTATGTTTTGGACTAAATGATTTGTGGAAATTTGGATTGTTCTGTGTTTGTAGAGAATTGACTCTAGTTTAAAGAGGTGATCTTTGTGGACTCTTCTAAGCCTTGCTCATGTATTTATTGTAATTCATTGGTACACTGTCACAGGCTTTTAATCTCAAATATACTTCCAGAAAGGAATTTTCTCCTTTAAAACCAGATTTAGTTTTCAAAACTACCTTGTATTCTAAAGCAGATTTAAATAGGAAACAGCAGTAATTCACATAGGATTCAAAAGGGAGAAAAACATTGTTGGGACCTAGCGGAGGTTAACCTTGTGATGGCCCTAAGTCACGTTATGAAGTTGGATAGCTCTTCAGGTGCAATATGCTGTGTCAGATGGCCATGCCTGGGAGGTCTGAGGTTTAGGGACTGATCAGAACGTAGTTTTGCTTGATTGATATCAAGATTAGGATAGAAATGACTGCAAGTGACCCCTGCTGAATATGGGCTGCTAGTTTTCTCCGAGTAAAATACCTTGGAATCTTGCTGCTAAAAGTTTGCTCTTTCTTGTAACTTAAAAAAGAGAAAAAGAAACTGTGTGAGGTAATTCTGTTTTTGATTAATTTGTATATACATGAGTAAAGAAGGCAACATTGGTTGAGATAAGTTCTAAACAATGCAGAAATTCCTTGTTGCTGTCATATAGAATGGTTAAGTGCACTTGAATTACAATACTGATGGTACCTCTTAAAAGGAGCTTAATTTTAGCCTTACTCCTATACGCTAATTTCATTGTGTTGAAAAGCTGTTTTAGTAAGTGAAACAGAACATGGGAGCTTCAGGGCCTGTAAAGTTTTACTATATATTAATTTGAAACATATTTGATTTTATAGTTGTTGATTGCCTTTTGGTGCAAATGCTGACAACCATAGTATTTATATTTCACTTTCTGTTACTGTGTCTTCATTCTTCTATTTCTTGGTTCTATTTTATGTGTTTTAATGTGTTAAAATGAAGGGAATGAAATAGGAAACAAAGAAAAGAAAGTACTGCAAATTTGTGGAAATATCTTTCCCTCCAAAATTACAGTGCTGCAGAATTTGTGCTATGGCACAGTTAGTGCAGAATTGATTTTTTTTTTTAGGTTATACTGTGTGATTTCGTACATGGTACGTAAGAATACTGGCATAACAGTGAATGTCATAAATCAATTATTAGCTCATTTGGTTTTAATGTATTTTTTATTTGCTAAAAGGCTTCTCAAGTTGTTTTTACATTTTAATAGAGTATGAGTCTTTACCACAGTTTAATCATTCTCATTTATTGAATATAAAAAACAGCATTTGTCTTTTCTGTCAGCTTTGCTGCTATTTAAAATTCTGTGGAAAAACATCTGCTGGTTTAGAATTTTAAGTTCCATTTTTCTGCATACAATAGAATCAGCATCAGTACGAAAAGAATTAAGCAATTATTTTAATCTTCAATTTGGCTTGTTTTCAATCAAATTACTTCATTATTAAATTTTATCACTCTGTGGAGTTAAAGAGATGTCTAGTTAATTAAAAAATATGTTTTTACAAATACATGAGTATTCATAGGTGCAGATAATTTCAGATTATTAATGGGGAGAATATATGAAGATTCATCCAGTGTTTGAGAAATTCTCCTTTATTGCCTTTTTAGTAAGATGTATTAATGTCACTGAAAGAGCATCTCCAGTGCTATCCTAAAATGCATTGTGAAAATCAGAAGACAGTTTGTAAACACCTCATGAACTAATGAATGAGAAGAGGAATGCTTAGAATTCCAACTGTTTCAAGAAACTCTAGAAAGTACTACATGCTGCAAACATAAAATAGCTCAGATACTGAAAAAATATATATATGGGTATGTGTAAGAATTTTTACTGTGATGTTATTTCCTCAGTGTGTTAATTATTGTTAAATAAAACTTCCTTCATTCAACTGAATTGGAGAGGAATGCAGAGTGGTGTTAACGTGCTCCTCTTACTACTTACTACTGTTGTTTCTCTTGCTGAGGTTCAGGCTGCCATCTTTCAATGGCAGAGTGCCTTTTCATACTTCTAAAAGTTTAGGCAGTGCAAAACAGATCAAATAATACTTTTAAAATTATGTGCAGAAGTAATAAGATTATTAAAGTTGGGGAGTTAGGCACCAGAAGTTGCCTGCTGCAATGTTCTAAGCTTAATGTAGTCTTGTTGTACGTATACGTTATGATAATTCTGTTTCTTGTTATACTGAAAATCTGTTTCAGATTTTCTTATACTCAAGATTGTCATCTGTCTCTTTTCAATTCTGTACTCCATCTCTTGTCTCTCACGTACATTGAAAAGTTAACTATTTTGAAGAAATATTATCTGATCATGTAAAAAGCTGCATTGTAAGTGATAGGCTCTGAGGGATCAAATTAATGCTGCGTGAGAAGTGGAGTTGTCACTAAAATACTTTAGTTGGTGGTTTGGTCCTGCTTCTCCCTACAGTTATGCTAAGGCCTGGATAGCAGCTACAGAACTGCTTGCAGCTTGCCAGTAGAAAAAATAAGTACTAAAAGTAACGCAAAAACTAGCCTGTATCTGACTAGTTTTGGAAAGGTTCCTAGGAGGTACAGTGAAGAAAACTCATTGATTATGGAGTTTTTCTGTGTTTTGAATTCTGATTACATTGTGATGAACTTGACTTGTGATATTTCTATACAGAGTTATGCATTTTTGAGTCTGACATTATTTGCGGGAGAGGGAAAGTTTTGTTTTTATTGATGTATGAAGAGATCTCGGGTTCAGAGGCTTTGTGTTTTTCAAGCCATTGTCTGAGTTCCTAAACTGAAGAAACATCTAGCATCAGGAACTGGGCTGTGAGTTTTCACATAATAATGCTTGGCTTCTACCAAGTTGTTTTTAATAACTGTTTCTTAAGAATTATTTAGTTAATGTCTCTAAAGTATGCCTGGGTCAGACACCTCTGATTTGTGACTTGCTTGTTAGCACGTCCTCTTGGGTGACAGTAGTTTTCTCCTGTTCTTTTCTTCTGAGATTGTCTGCTAGTTCTGCTGTGGCCACTTGCAGGTTGGAATTCCTGTTCCTCTCATCACTTGCATTGTGATGACATCTAAATGCTGGTATTTAAAATATATTTGTGTGTACATACACACAAACACATGTATACGTCCCTGTATGTGTGTGGAAAGAAGCATCTGATTTGGAATGTTGTAGTTATTAATGAAAGGAGTGGAAGTGAAATTGGTCTTGACAACCTGTGTTTGCTTCCCTGTTACTTCTTACGGAAGTCATAAGCTCCCTTTGAGTCCTTAAAGATCCTGTTACGGATTGTTGATTGAGAATTCATTTCTTTGAATATGAATGCATATCCATGACAGCTGAAAGCTGTGGACAAATTTTAGGGTTGAGAACTGAAGGTTCAACATCTGGCTGATAGAACATGTTCTCCAGGGGTTATTCTGCTCTGAAGTTGCTTTCTTCTGTAGGTCTCTGTCAAAAGCTGAGTGAGGTCGTTTAACTCGAGGCAATGGTGAAAAGCCCTTCTGTTTACTGAGGCATTTCCCTGTTGTAGTGGCGGTGAAGTGTACTGATGTTCACAAATGTGGTTATTCTTTCTCAAATATACTTAATTGATTCTTTTCAATTAATTCATATTATTGTGTTCGTTTTTTTGTTGTTTTTTTTTTTGAAAGAATTTTTTAAAGCAAATCTTAATGGTGTAATGGGTTGTTACAGTCTTTGAAGGGGAAGAAGACTAACGATCTTGCAAATAGTTTCACTCACTTTGTATTCAAAATTGAAATTACTGATTTAGTTTGGGAGGTATCCTATATCATACAGGTGACATTCAAATTCTAATCAAAACATCACAGAATCACAGAATACCAAGGTTGGAAAAGACATACTTCATGAACCTTTGTTGACTGGTAAAAAGAACATCATGAAACCTATTCCTGGATGGAGAAATTGTGTTTATCTGCAACATCATAACATACTGGAAGAGATTTGAGTTAACATTTTCACAAGAGGAACAGAGACAACATTATTACAAAGATGCTTCAAGTGCAAATATTGGCACCGAATTACATTAATTTGTTCTTGTAGTTGTTTGAATGAATAATTTAATTAACTGAAGAAGATACTAAGGCTTGTCTACATGAGAAAGCTATGACAAAATAAGTTATGGTATTGAAGTATAATAGCTATTCAGCACTGACTCCTTACATGAACAATTTTATTCTGTACTGCAAATGTCCTTTCACAATTTAGATGACTTAAAGATATGCAAGTTCTTTCTAGCTCCAACAATGAATTAATATTTATGTAGGGAGTTTATGTAAGATAGCTACTACCTTAAAAAACATATATTGTTATTCTGTGCTACATTGCCATCATTAGAACATCGTTACAACCAAGTATTGCATTATATTTCAAATGTATTCCTGCAGGTACTTGTATGTTATACATGGTCTCTATTCTGAGAATGTTTACAAAAATGTTTCACATGTTGATACTATGATTAAGTTGGCATTAGTTTGTCCAGGGTTTTTCACTGCAATCAAAGATGTTGGTCATACAACTTTGCTGCATGTGTGATAAATTAATGTACTCATTACCTAAATCAGGTTTACTTTCTTGGTTTAGTTGACATATAGAGACTTACAACGTAAAGAATATGACAGCATTAATCATGACCAGTGTTTAGGATTCAGTCATAAATAACTTGTTTTATAGCAGCAAAATCACTAAAATACCTTTATTCTCTTAACCTGATATTTTAAGAGTATGATGAGAGCTTGAGTCCCCTGCATTGTTATGTATGTAATAGATAGGGTAGGTAACTAGGTAAACAAGGAGATATCCTATGTCCAGTAGCATCTAAGCACGGTCACTTCTGCTTTCTGGCTTTCTGATGTAGTGAGTTACAGATGCAAATATGGAAGCATTCACATGAGGAAATAAGAAAATGATTGTAACGTGGATCTCTTAAATATGCAAAGGCAGTAATATTGTGTATTAATACATTTTTGGTATTTGTATGATATGCATTTTGACTTTCCATGAGAATATAACGTCACATATTTTAATTTACTTGTTTTGCAGCTTTTATGTTCATATTACTTTTGTTCTAAAGCAAAAATACACGTTATTTTTCAGGAGTTTTTATCACATTAAGATTTGCTATCTTCTAATGTTTTTCCATGCATTTCTTAAATAAACTTTCTATGGTTCTACAATTTTCTAAGAAAATAGAAAAACTGGGATTAGAGCTGAATGGAAACAAGCAGCGTTTGGAACAAGCCCAGCAGGATGTGGCAGGAGCCAGAGAGGACTGCCTAAAACTGACAGAACTGCTGAGTAAATCTGAGCACCAACTGCACCTCACCAGGTACCCCTTATCCTATTACATGCTATAGTACCAATTTCATTCTGCTAATGTTTTTGCCACAGGCTTTCCCCACAGCTGATAGCTGCAGTCATTGCATGGGCAGCCCCCCAGACATATTAAAAGTGGAGACTTGAATGACTGAGTTATGAACTATAAGCAGCTAAAAATTAATTACTAGTGTGAAGCAAAGGCAATGTTTAACTCCAGTGGTGAGGTATCATACTCGTACCCTTTCCAGCTCTTTTTCCTGCCTGCAGCTACTTTCTTGTTCTTGTGTTTGGTGGGACAAGAATACTTTAAAATGTCATTTCAGACTGTAATGTACAGCAGCACCCTTAAGCGAAGGAATTTGCAGATTAACAATGTGAAGTTTATGCAGGTGAATGACCAGGAACATATAAATGTATCTAATCATGCTAAGCTTCCTTGAAGATTAAACAATCAAAAGGTAATATTACTGTCTACACCTAGGAGAGAAACTCAAGAATGTGTAGAGGGTGTTGAAGTCACCTATTCAGTGGTATGTGATGTTATTCATTACACATTTCTAGAAAATAACAGAGGATTATCCTGCCAGTAAGTCATTTCAGCTTGAGTTTATTTTTTTTCCCCTTTTGTCACACACAGCATTATTGTCTTACTGTTGGAAGGTTTTGGTTGTGTATGTGTTTGGCTTTTTCTAACTCCTCCCCTCTTGTCACCTGAAAACTGAGTATCTGGATAGAAATCTGAAGACTTTTACTCAGTCCTTAATCAAAAAGTTGAGTTAATTTAAATTTTACATGGGAGGGGAAAAAACCCTCAGATTTTTATCACTTAACAGACTGTCTGTATGTTCATCCAAGTCTTGTACTCTTTGGGTTTATGAGAATTCTGCCATTGAGTAAATGGAAATAAAATAAAGCTTCATCTAAACTATTAAATTCAATGAATCAATTTTTTATTCAGCTCCATTTCTGTGTAATTCAGAGCACGGTAGTTTAACAGATGGAAGAAAGTACCACTCTAACAGCCTGTATTTAGAGAAAAAATATGCTAGAGGTTAATGAACTTGAAAAAAGTTTTGGGTGAGTTGTTAAGATATCTAAAGTTTTGATTTAGCAGAACTTTATTAATAATGATTTGTTGTGATAGTTAACCAAATGGCTTACCACGCTCCTTTTAGCACAGGGCTGATTATATGCAATAAAACTCTGGATATCTTGGAGGAAGTCTGATAGCCAATGAATTTTTGTGAAAATACATGGCTTGTGTAAATCAGCACTATTTAGTGCTTTTACATAGTGTGGCACCTCTGGGAAGGTGTAACATACAGATGACTTAGATATCTTTACAGTCTATGGTGTCAAACTCAGGAATTCTGTGAGCTGCAAATCAGTGGAGCCTGGGAGCAGTGTTTGGGGCAAGTAATGACCTATGCTGGCCCTGTTCTTACAGTCTTTAGTAGACATCTGCTTTTATCTGCTTTTTGAGACAGGCAGTGAATAAGTACAGCTTCTTTGTTTGACTGAGTGTGGCCACTCTTCTGAGATGTCCTAATCTTTGATAATTTTTTATACGTCATGTTTATATTATGTTTTCTGATTGTAAGTATACGTTTTAGGTATGGAAATGTTTCTATGCTGGCATATGATCATAAGATGTGTACATTAATGCTTGGGAAATCGAGTTACATGAAGGAAAAATATTTGAATCAAATTCTATAATACTGCTTAGGTTTTTTTAATATTCTCTTTATCTTCTTTCTGGGAATACAGTAGGTGATGCTAATGTCACAAGTGGTGGTTGAAGGATGAGATATATATTGCTTCTGAACTATTACCCCCTGGTCCCTCCATAGCTATATTGGTAGCACAGGGTTAGAGATGTTTTCATGCTGTCTTCTGTTTTCCCCAAGTCACAGTGGAAAAGATACCCAACTCAAGTTGCATTTTTCCTCAGCCTGCACTCTCCTTCTCAGATCACCTCTAGTGGAACAAGCTTACTGTACTAGTGAAGGGTCAAGATTTACATGTCTCTAATGGCATTACAGTTCTGTGTTGTAAAGGCCATTGTGTTTTTAATGTGTGGTACATCCATAGTTGTCATGTGGACTTGATTCACTTGCAGTCTGTCCTCCATTCTTTATTCCCTTCACCTGAAAGGGCAGTTGTGCCAGAGATAATACTCACTTGAAGGGTAGTGGTAATTGCAATCCTATGGGGCTTGTGGAATTGTTCACTGGCATTTGCCAAGGAAAACAGATTTTAAGCTCTAGAGTCCTCCCTGTGGGAGGTCGCTACAGAAATTGCACTGATTCAGTGCATCTCTTGGGTATTCTGGCCTTGGCCTCGTCTTACTGATTTCCCTGTTTTCAGGACAGAACCAGCTGGTCAACTGCAAGTCTCCGTCTAAAAGCTGAACTTGAGGGAGTCCCGTGCTGCTGTTATATCGTTGTGTATGATGTTTCTGTTGCCTTGCATGAACATTCTTTGTTCTGGCAAAAATTATATATAGCTGAGGAGTTACAGAAAGAATTTTTTGCTTTGTATCACTTAGTAAATTACTAATGAAGAAAGCTCTTTACTAATCCACTGATTCTAAGCTTGGATATTGTAAATAAATAAAAATGAATACGAGAGCTTTAGATTTTAGGATATAAACATGAGACAGTAAAGATCATATGAATGGATTAAATGAGAAAGAGCATACAAACTATGTCTTAGTGAGAAAAAAAGTGCTCTGCAGAGCTGTACTCTTGTTCAGGAGTCCCACTTCTTTTCTTGCATCCCAGTTTTCAAACCCCGTTGATTGATTAACTGCTAAACAGCTTCTACGTTAACAAAATGTACTTGTTAAAAAAATCAAGGAAGAGGTTACAATTAGCTATTCTAAACCATTGCACAGAGTTTAAATTTGCCTTTTCCTGTCACCTTTGTTTCTGGAGCAATATGTTGCTTAGAAATCTTTGCTATTAACATGCCTTCCTACTATTGAATCTAGTTAGTAATTCTAACATGTATGTTTTCAAATAACTGGGAAAATATGGAACCTTTGAATGCAGTTTCAGTTGTCAGTTGTAATTTTGTAGATGTCACCGTGTAACGAATCTGACCATACTTGCATAACTTTTTTGTAGTTTTGTTAACCCTACTTTTGACTTTTATATTTACTTACAGTAGTTTCCTCAGTAGAAAAATCTTCTGAATTTACTTCTAAAGCCAATTTTAAGTTCTTACTTTGACATGGCTGGGTCTTGCTGATTAAGCTTATCTGAATCTGTTCCTCAAGGCGTATAAAACATACAGATCTATTGTTCTTGGCTCATGAGAGAGTGATTGTTAAAAATCATGTTGGTATGCTAGTGGAAAAGATCACATGAAAGATGCAAGACCCTAACAGCTTGCAAAGATTTTAGCATGTCATCTAATTTAATAAAAACTTTCACTATTCCAGTGTAATGCAATCATCATTAAAAAGCCTTTCCTCTTTTTGTTACAAAACAAGTCAGAATTTATTACTTGCTTTGGTTTGTCAGATGTAGTTCTTCTTTTCATATGCCAGAACAGTTAAATCTTAAGACTTGGAGGAATCACAGAATTTCAAAATTGAGCTTTTTCGGTGTCATCATGTGTTTTCTCAGACATGGACATAGGTAGAGGGCTCAAGCTACGCTTGGATGTAATGCCATCTAAAATTGAACGGGAGATGTGATTGAATAGAATTGGAGCAGATTTTTTATTTATTATTTACTATCATTGTTTGCATATAGAAAATGTTACAAATGGTACTGAATGGCTTCTAGGTGAAGAAAAGTTTCTTACTCAGATAACTGCGCTTCTCTGTTCAGTTAAATGTGATGTGTCAGGGTAAATGAATGCCTGTTCCACTTCCTTGAACAATAAAGGTGGACAAGGGGATGTTGTTTTTCTTCTTTTCAGTTATGTGATATTTCTTTTCTCCCTCATTTTCACAAATCAGATGTTATCTAGAAAGTAGTGTATCAGAGACTGTGGTATTCGGGACTAAAGTGGATTTCAGTAGTGCCTTCCTTCTATGCGCAGATCTGCCTAGCAGCCTTTTGTTAATTTCAACAACACCATTAACTCTAATTGTAGTGCATGTATAATAAATAAAGCACATAAATCTATCATTCCACATCCAGGTTCATGTGGCATTACCTAGTCACAACTTTGCTGTTCTGCTTTGTGATGTCACCAGCATTCCTTATTAGAATTGCTAGAATTGATGTGTACCTACACATCAGATTTCCCATTTAATCTATACTATTAAATTCTAAAATATAAATTAACTTCTTGATTTGTAGGATTTAGTTCTACATAGTCAGCAAGGTACTTGCACAACGCCTGATATTATCTGTTGCGTTTGGGTGTTTGTTGTTGTTTCAATTTTTTTTCTAGGAGACGGTAGTTAGCAGCACACTTTCTCCAACAGTTTTAGCACATCACAAAGAGTCCATTGACTCTGCTGGAAAGAAGATAACAGTCAAAGAAATGTTGTTGCTAATATTAAACGACTGAGATACTGTTTTATGTTCCCAGAGTGGCTGACTGACGAAAGGATCAATAGCACTTATACTGGGGAGGAGGGAAAGGGGAAAAGCAGAAATGAAGTGTAAGCAGTGATTGATTTCAATTTTTTTTTTTTGTACATTTGCTAATTTTACGTAAAACCATTATTTTAAGATGCAGGGGGGAATGGTAACACGAAACAACTCCGGTAACTAATAAACTTTTTAGATCTTGCTTCGTATGTTTACTTTTCATTAAATTTAGGGACGGTTGCAACTGTGTTGTTGCGATTCAGTCAACATTTATTTCTATCTGTTTTTCACATACAAAGGCATTGGGATGCCAGAAAATAAACTGTTAACGGAGAATTAACTTCTTTGGCATGCTTTCATACTTGTCTTCCAAATTAAAGAAAATGAAATGGGCAGAAGCAGAGTGTAGATTACCTCCTTTTTGTCAAAAATGGTGGGAATTTGAAAATTAATAATAAAAAAGGGAACAGATGCAGTAACATGCCAGAGGGAGATTAATGTGGAGAGTAAAATCTGTGAGCAACAAAACTGAAGCAAACTGAATCAGTGGGAGGTGGTTGTACAATCAAAATCAGGATAAAAGAGAAATTACAAACAACCCTGCACTTGTCAAAGTAGTAGTAATGAAATCCTGACTCTGCCAGCAGCGAGAACCTGTGTTAGCACTTTGGGGTAAGGCCGGGAGCCGGGTGCCAGGTAGGAGGGCAGCGCGAGGCTGCTGGGCAGCAGCCATCGCGTGTGGAACAGATGGCAGGGAAAGCTGGCCGGGGAGGGGCTCCTTAGCAGAACTAATCAGACAGTAACAGATAGGGCAGCTGGGAGGACTGACCACCGAGAGGCAAGCGGCGGGGTAGCCGCAGCCTTCCGCGATGTGTGCAGTGGTGTGCCCGTTGGTCCGAGATAAGACCTTGCAATGTCTTTCTAGGCAGAAGCTGCACAAACTTCGGGGCGAACAGAGCGCCTGGCCGCCGCTTGCGCTGATGGGAGACATGAGCTGGCTGCCTGGCCTTGTGCAGCCTCCTGAGCCTCCGGCCCAGCCCCACGAGGTGCATCTGGCTGCCCGTGCCCTGCACAAGTGTTGTTTGCTCTCCCCCTGTCCCACAATATAAGGATGCATGGGGTTGCGTTTTGTTGTGGTGGCACGTTAAATATAGTACTTGGAGATTTGTAGAAATGCAGAAGCATTTGGACCTGGGGACTGATCCAGCAAAATGATGAGAAAACTCTGCTTCTTATTGAAATGGGAAAGAGCTGTAGGTCAGCAGCTTCCCACAGGGCTGGGCCCCATTGATCGGTGAGAAGAATCTTCTGATATTTTGTTTTTGCTTGGAGGGGGGCAGTTGCTTCTTTGTAAACGAGAGCTTGTGAAAAGTGAATTAGGGTCCGAACCTTCTGATCTTGAGCGACATGAAAAATTTTATTCACATAAGAAATAAAAATCAGTAGGATTTCTTGTGCAATGAGAGGTGGTCACGTGAGGGATGAGTGGGTCATACCCTAAGTCGATGACTGTCAGCTTGAAAGAGAAATGAAAACAAGATTTTATCAAGGAAGAGGGAAATAACATCTCAAAGTGTAACAAAGGGAACCTGACTTACTACTGTCCAGTTGTATTTGATCACAGTGTGGGATACTTTTTTAGATAATTAAAAAGGGAACGTACATCTCCTGTGTCTGCTTTTGAACTTGTGTATCTCTCTTTTGCAGAAGGTTTATAGCTTGGTTCAATTATTCGTTTTGAGCAGGGAAAGGAGATGTATTACACAGATTTGAAATAGGTGGTATAACATAGCCATATGCTATTTATGCAGCAGTTTTTTGCAATAAATCTAATTTAGTACTGTCAGAAAAAATTAGACTTATTTGGTATAGCAGCACATTAGGAAATGATTGTGGTAGCTTTGAAAGTTGTCATTCACTCTACTTTACTTGCAATATAATCTTGGAAGGCTTTTTTTTCCTTCCTTCTTCCCTGAGTAACTCCATGAAAATGTCTCAGTCTGTTGTGCTGCAGTTGTAGAAACTGCAAATATTTCCCCAGCTGAAAAGAAGGTCTTGCTTTCAGGTAATTGAAGGGGAAAGACAGAATAACCTCTATTGTTAGCAATTATCTGAATGTATAGGCAGAAAAATCAATGATGTGGGGGATATAGATAGATTCTCCCTTTCCTATAGGTTTTCATAGTGCAGCTGAAATTGTTTATCTCATTATACAGCATGTAGATAAATTAGCTGCTCTGCGTTATTATAGAAGGTAAAATATTTTACCTGCCATGGTAAGACCATATGCTGCTTTACGAAGACTGATACTGAGTGATTTGAAATAAATCGGCTCTGTCGTGTTCTGGCAATGCCTTTTGGAAATTTTGAAGCTTGTGAACGTTATGTCAAGATAATACACATTTAAATATCTTTCTATTTAATCATTAAAACATTTAAGATTATTGTACCAACATTGAAAGGACGCTGATGAAGTTTAAAAGAGGAAGAAAAAAGATAAGTGAACAAATAAATCCAAAATCATCTGTGAATTTTGAACACTGAAGTCTTTATAATAATTACCTTTTTTCATTTGTAAAGTATGCAGACGTGGTTTACAACTTAATTTATAGCCTTACAATACAAGTTTCTCAAGAAAAACAAAATGATATGCTTTCAGATTTCAATCTTAGGTTTATGCAAATTTTTCTCCATGGCATTTAAACTGCAAGCGGTCACATCAAATTTCTCTAATGATTTCATCTTTTATGCAGTGCGTCAGGTTGCTGAGGCAGCCAAAATGCTGCTGCGTGGAGCGGGTGTTTCGGGAGCGACAATACTTAGAGTGCTTGGGAGTGAGCAGTGAATTCAGATGAAATGTAGAAGAGACTGCTGCAGAAAACAAACATCTTTGGAAGGTCTTTGTTTTGAGCAGCTATTATTCAGCACTAACAGTAATAAGTTTGTGTGTGTACCAAATATTTACTTCAATTTCATTCAAATTATGTTTTCTATTTGTGTGACTAATGACAACAGGATAATGATTTATTATGGTTTAAAAAAAAATCTTTCAGACACTTGTATTCAAGGCTGCTGGATTTTTGGCTGAATTCTCTACTGGAGAAATGTTTCTAATTTTTATCCTTCTTGACTAGTCTTGGACTTTTCTCTCAAGTCTATCTGAAATTTCGATTTTACAATAAATTGAAATGTGCTTTTTCTATCAGCATTTGGTAATTATGAACTTAACTTTAAAAGCTGCCTTGTGCTTTTAAAAGCACACTGGTAGTCATTTACTTTGTGCTGTCACGGTGACAGTTTTTCTTTCCTTATGCAAGATTCTGCTCCTGAGATTCTCGCCTAAGAAAATATTTCAACAGGGAAACCAAAAGGTCCTTAATTAGAGACTTGATGCAACTTGACATTTAAGAGCATCAACCTGAAGGTTGTCATCTCTGTGGAAGGTAGCTGGTGGATGGAGGCAGGCAGGCAGGCAAATTACCTGAGCATGCCAGCATTGGCTGCTCCGCTGCTCTTGCCACCCCCGCACTTTGTGCCCTGGTGCCGCTGACTGGCCGGGGGGAAATGTGAGCTGGGAGAAGCCTGTCCTGAGCGAGCAGATGAGTGCTGCTTCTGCCGTCGGCTGCTCGACAGAGCTGACCTCCTTTCCCTGTCTGTGCTGGCAGCCTGGCGAGTTTAGTAGCATGCTGCCATTGGTTGCCCCTGTGGTATCCTGGTGATTCAAGTATCAAACTCTGCTTTTGCAGAAACAGGAGCAACTGTTCTTGATTAGCTGATCCTTGTTGTTCAGATGCCTTCTCCAGGGCTCAAAATAAGGATTAAATGTTTCTTTGTCATTAGATGGAACAATGCTGTGTATTCTGTTTGTCCCAAAGTTCCTCTTCCATTTCCAGTGCTTTTGTTGACCTGCATGTAGTTTCCTGAGGAGAAAGATCATGACATCAGAGAACATTTACTTGTGAACGCAGGGACTAATCCCCGTGTAAGGCATGTATTAATGTTAAGTTATTATTGAGCTAAACTTACATAGTACTTGTCAATGCAATTTTTATTAGAGTCAAATTCAGACCTAACATAAGTGTAACTGCATTTCTGCTAATGAGATTGGATTAGCTCTTGGATTTGCTCCCAGAAAGCTTTACTTTAAATTCTTTTTTTTCTTTTTTTTTAACAGAGTAATAAAGTGCTTGTTTCATTATAATTTCTTATAAAACTTAAATATGTATTTATATTTTTTCGCACTAAATTTAATCTTGGTGAAATAATTCTTCCCCCCCTCCCCCTTTTTTAAGGGTGCCCAAGATGCAGGCAGTTAAATTGAAAGTTATTTCTTATTTTAGAAGAGACTGTCGAGGAGGTTAGTTAATAATTCAGGAGTTTGCTGGTATCAGAACCTATTCCTGAAAAGAAATACAGGCTCAGGAGTTGCTGAAAATGTATCCTCTTGGCAATATGAAATTAACCTCAGCTTCAACAAAGAATCTTTACAATTCATCCTAGTTTGTAAGGCAGTATTTTAACCAAGATGTACACGTGTGTTTACAAGGCTTGCAAGCAGGAAAAAATATTGAGATTTTTTTTCTCCTTAAACAGTGTTTCATTTTAAACATCTGTAGGCAAGTTTGGAAACTCATAAACTTACTTGGCTGTTCCTATTTTATCTTTGCATTTTCAGTCAATCTCTTTGTTGCACAGTGTTAAAATGAATCAAAGCCTTTCATTTATTATTTTTATTGTTGTATTTTTTCCTTTTTCACTTCTTTATATAGCCTTGCAAGTTCTTCTTCTCAGGGATTATGCCAGTCTTTGCAAGGAGGTATATGTACACGAAGAAAACCATATTAGCTGTTGTGTTAATAAATGACTACAGTATCTTATTTTACTTCTGTATTATTTCTCTTAAAACCCAAACTGATCTTCATAAATTGAGCACTGCAAAGAACTTCATCTTCTGCTGGTTAGCAGAAGTGGATTTAAATCCACACCGACAGTTCATTTGACAATGACCTTGAGGGGCTTTGCTTCTTGAAGAAGAAAGCAGAAGCTTGCGGTAAACAAAGTTCACTTCTGACAGATGGATTGAATGACAGAAAGGTTGCGAGTGCCAGAATAGCCCTGGCAGAGGAGGAAATGTTCAGTGGAATCCAACAGGAGAGGAGGTGTGAACAGGTGCAGGGTTGCTGACGGAAGGGGAACCAGATGGAAGGAGCCAGAGCCAGTTTATTTAAAGGAAAAGGCAGAAAACACTGAAAGGCTGTGCGATCAGTGGCTAAAAGTGTGCATGGAAGAAGGTAAAAATTCACAAAGCAAAACTGCACAGTGGGATATCTAGCACTTAACATAACGGTAGTAATTTGTGAGTTCAGTTTTAAAGTTGCTATTGAAACATGTTTCTCCTTAAATCTTGACAGCATAAAGAAGAGATTAATAACTTGACTAAAAAAGAAAGCAACCAACCAACCCTTGACTAGTATACTATTTGTCCATTATTTCTAATATTAATGCGCAGACAGTGTTTCAGTCTGGATGATACCAAAATTATGCCGCAGCTAACCAAACCAGTGAAGGACCCATAAGGCTGGATTTTTGTTTTTTGACTCACCTGGCTGTATCTAGTTCCTGTGATATGTGGGTATATAAGCATGTCTTTTATTGGTATATTTCTGTAACACCTAGGCAAATCAACGTCAAGTACAATGTAACATTAGCATAGTATTTGCTTGGTTTTGCTTTTTGGTCACAGCATTGTCAGATTGTTGGAGTATGTGATATTTTGCTGTAGAATGGGGGAGAAGTCTAGCTTACCCTACATTAAATATCTTCACAATAAATTTTCTCTTTCAGATCGTCTTCAAGAAGAACTAATTGTTGTGTGAAGTTCTGCTTCTTCCCAGGCTGTTTGTGTGAGGCTTGATCCTTGGGAGGCAGAGAGTAATGTTCCTCAGTTCTTAACTTCATCAATAGTCGGGGAGAGTTAACAGCTTCAGAGCATCAGACCTGTGGCTAATATGGTAGCTTGACTGGAAGTTGTGTGTCTGCCCAAACAGAATGTCTGAAAAATTTGAGGTGGCTGTTCAGCAGGCATTCAGAGTGCATCTGTGATCTACTGGATCATTCAACTGTGCTGATCTGATGCGGATCAGGTGTGGCCACACAGTCACTTTTCTTTTGAATTAGCCAGAGCATGCAATGCGCTGTTTATGCTGACTTTATGCCAGCTGCAGGGGGACAAATGATACCTGATTCAGCACAAAGCTTGCTGGTATAAAATTAGTGTACCAAAATCATTGGATTTTTTTTTTTTTTTTTAAAAACAAATTCAAATTGACAGACTGTGTTCATAGCAAATCAGATCTCTGCGTCATTTAGCTGCATCATTTTTTGTTTCAACAGTAGGAGCTTGAAGTCTGGATATACTGTATCAACAAGCTGAGCTTTGGAGTACAGATTTACAATGGTTCTGATGTGGTTTAAATCTGTGCTGCTAGTGAAAAAGCAATTCCATAGAGGGGTAACATGTGGCTCTGCCTGGCTACATACCCACACATCTCCAGGCCCTTGCTTAGGTTAATACTGGTGTCCACATGGTCAGAGAGTTCAGGGAGCCGATTCTTTTGAAAAACAATCACTTGCTCCTGGTGAATTTGTATGAATGCTGATCGTCAGAGGACAAAAAGAATGCACCTTAAACTGACAGCGTTGCCTTAGATTGGCTTAAAACTGTTACGAAATCACATCGTAAGAGACTGCTGGTACCAAATTCAGGAACAGCAATAAGTCAAAAAAATTACTCCTTCATTTTAAACATAGAGAAAATAATTTATGTAACTGTGTGTACGAAGTAAATGCCTGCAAAAATCTTCTATGTGAAGCAAACATTTCAACATTAGGCCATCTGTGAAAGTGCTTGTGGAACAAAGAGCAAAGGAGGAAGGAATATTTTGTAGAAAAGGGCACAGTACTGTGAAGTGCTTAGTGCTATGCACTAAGTGACAGAAACCACTTCTTCTCATGTAGTATCTTCATGTGCAACTTCTATGCTGTACTTAATTGCATGTTTCTGTGTGGTCTTATCAGCCAAGTAGTTCACAGTCTGATAGTAATAGCATTTACAGTTTGGGTGTTTACATGCAAGGTGCGTGTCTTGCAGGCAAGGTTTATGGATGTGCCAGAAAAAGAAACTTACTTTTTTTTTTTCTTTCCTAATAGTGAAAGAGAGGGCAGTTAGCATTAAGCTGTGCCTTGGCATACGCTGAAATACCCAAGCTTAAAAGGAATTACAGTCTATATTGAGAAACTGGCGGTTTTCAGTACATATCTTCTGAAGGAAAAACACTGAAGTAATAGAACAGTGTTAGAGATTACTTATTTGAAAATTATTTATTTTATGCTGATTTTAACATTAGTGAGAAATCCAGTCTTTTCATTTTGTTAATAGAGCCAGTACCCAGCAATAGTAACAGCACCAGTAGTGCATATGCTGAAGTTAATGGTTTTAAAGCTTCTTCATACTGCATAAGCCTTTATAGGAAGAATACTCTGTGTCTCTCAGTTCATATTCCCTTAAAACTTTCCATTTTTTACTCGCTCATCATCATAGTTAATGGCAAGTTTTGAAGTAGTTTTCAAGCATAGTAAGTAATCAAAAATAGAGAGGTCATTTTCATTAGCAGTCACTGATTAATAATATATTCTGATGCCTCTGGCAGGATTTAAAGATCAAAATGAAAGCCTGGACTTAATTTTTTTCTGTAAAACTTCTAATACTATATACTACATAAAGTACAAACATCTTTAGGAGTTGTAAGCGCTTCCCAGCTGTTGTAAATATACTTCAAGTAGAGGAAACTGGGAAAAAAAGTTTCAGTGGAAACAAGGAAGGCATATGCACTAAATTTCCATCTCAGCAAAATTGAAATCCTCAGAATAAGCAGGATGTTGTGTAACAAGATTGAAATTATTTGGATTTTGGAAAAGGGGATGGATTTGTGTAACCTATTTTATTATTTGCACTGTGGGAAAAATAGTTGTAAGCAAGTTTATCAAACATTTATATCCAGTCTCTTGAGAACGTTGGAAATATAAACAGAGCTCTGTCTTTCTTGCTTTCTCCCCCAGAAATGTTCCTTACAGTTGAGGTGTTTTTGTGAAGTGACAGTACCCGGGGAGAGTTGTCTTTTCTGGTTGCTTGTCTCAGATAGGATAGTAAAAGGTTTTGTTTCATTCATAAACCTACTTTTAAGATCTTTCTATTCTAGAATTATTTCCATACTATCTTCTTCTCTTGCAGGTCTGTATTTGAAAAGTTTAATCAATTTGAATGTTTAATTTCATATCACATTTAAGCCCTTATCTTAAGGCATAACTTTTGTAATTGCTTTCAGTAGCTTCTTCTTCACGTAGTTATGAGAAGAAAACTCTGATACTTCATAGTTTTTCAAAGCTTCCTGTGCCTACCAATGAATGTAAGTAGACATCTTTCATTATAAAAACAAAAATTTTGTAAGCTTCACTTCTCGCAAGTAAGACTATTTGCATTCTTAAAAGTCAAGCATTCCTCCACTTTTACTGAAGTATTAACTGAATCTCTGCAAAATGTGACCATACAAATGTTGCTTGTACTGAAGCTCACCAACGCAGTGTGCCGGCTGGGGCAGATTCCAGAAACTTGAGCTTTCCACTGAGAAGACCTGGCAGCCAGCTCCAGAATCAGCATCCAGTCAGCTCCCAGAAACAGACAGAAAGAGCAGCTCAGTGGGTAATTCCCACAATGGGATACAGGAAGGGCAATTTTTCAGCTTCTTGGAGGGATTTGAAAAAGTGACCTGACCATGATGCTTTCAGAAGTTGTTTCTACATAATTCTTCCACTTGCATGCATGCATGCATACATTTTTTTTTCTTCATTTATTTTTGGATATTAGAAACATTCATGTCATGCCTCTCCTTCTGCCCTGTAAAAGAACTGAGTGCCATAAAAACATAGTGTGGTGAGTTGACACAAGCAGGGAAAAATCAATACATTTATTTAAAAAAAAAAGGGGGGGGGGATTAAATACAAAATTTACATTGTTTTGCAAGAGGAGAACATGAAACACTGCCCAGCTATGTCCTCAGTCATAACAGTCCTCAGTATTAATAGGGATCAATTAGATGATTAATATTATAAGCCTTATAAAAGAAGATAACCAGAACTAAACAAAAGGTTCCTTGAAGCTTGACTTAAGAGAAAGGGAGGTATCTTCAGATTCTAAGTCTTATTATTACCTGACCCTAACATATGAGCATGTTACATACTTATCTGCTAGTTTTTAAGATGTGGTAATAAATGATTTTGAATCATGACTACACTTAAAACCAACATTTACTTCCTTATCTGCAGAATTTGGAATCTTACTGTCTTGTATTTCCTTACCTTAAGTATTTGGAACACTAAAACTTCAGATAACGAGTTTATAGAGTTATGCTCTCCATTGTAAATAACCTAATAGGATACTGCAGTGATGTTCAACTGGGTGGCAGGTCTAAAAGCAGTTTTCAAAGTTGTTTTGCGTTACTAGAAAAAATGATTTAAGACTATACCGAGGAAGAAAGACTTCTTGGTACTTTTCAATTTCTCTTAGTGTTTTGGAAGCAACTGCTAAGGTTTCTCTGCTCATCAAAAAAAAAAAAAAAGCAAAAAACAAATCCTTATCCTTCTGTGTATGACATAAAGATACATGTGGAGCACAGAGAGAAGAAATTTGTAAAGTGTTGTGAAGCAAACTATTATTTCATTTTATACACATTCTTCTATGACCTTTGTTAGTATTTGAGTGCTTTCTGTTATAATAGTAGGAACTGTATTTTTCTAATATTTCACATAATAGGAAATACACGTAGACACTGTAACCTCTTCTTCCAGATTTTATTTTCTTTTACTGTGTATGTTGCTATGTAGCTTGAAAGAAGAGCAAGGTTGTGCTCTGATTTTCCATCCTTCTCTTGATACCTGTAGCTGAAATAACATGAGCAGCCTGTAAGAAGATGGTTCAGAAAGCTGCTTGTTATGCTTGTTAGGGCAGTCTGTTAGACCTGTGTCATGGAAACCTTGCAAATTAGACTGTATAAAAAACTTCTGGACCTTTGTATCCAGAGGTATTGGCTGAAATCCTTGAAGTTCCTAATACACATAGATTTTTCAAGTCCTGTTATCAAAAGTATTTGAATTGATTTTAGTGCCTGTGGGCCAAATTTTTGTAAAGATACTAGAAATTCAGTGCTTAAGTACCTTCTCAAAACTATTCTTCCATTTGGTAAATGGGTAGCACAAGCTTGTATGTGTTCTCAAAAACTCTTGGCAAGCTAAGGGAGACCTCAGTTATGTGCTTCTCATCTTATGAAAGCATTTGCTATGCAGTAGTTCACAGTGTTGGCCTTCTTGGCTGCCTGTTACCTGGGAATGGGCCCATGTTTGACTGGGCATGTGGAAGAAGTGCTAGGCTCCACAGGGCCTTTTGCTGCCTACGTGTGAGTGTTCGTGCAGAGTCTGGGAGTGGGCTGTTACTGAGAGCAGCATTCCTGGTTGTTCAGGTATCGCAAACATTTGGAACAACAGTGCAATACTGCCAGCTGCTCTTTAATGATTTATGAACTCCAGTTTAAAATAAGTATGTCTAAAAGCCTACAAGATTTTGTAATTAAATATTTAATTAACAAGAAATGAAGATGTCAGAAATGAGATTATTATAGCCTCTGATGTGCTGCAGGACTTACATAGTTGTTAGAGTATTTTAATTTGTTCAATTAAGTTTGTAGTCCTTACTAATGGATCCATTAGCTTTTTACAAAATGCTGTATAGTGATCTCATGGAAAAATCAAACAGTCAGTAGAGGGTACGTGGTTGTTTCAACACCATAGTTGCTTTGTGAGGAGGCTTACTGGCAACTTCCAGAGTCAAAGGCCTAATTCTGTGCTGTGATTCATCTTGTGTTTCCTCTTTTTGTATTTTTACTCTTGGCAAAACGGAAGTTGTACGGACTTATTTACTACTAAACTGCACTGTGACATTCAAAGTTGTATCAATCTAAGTTTTATTCTTTTGTAGGCAAAAATCTATTTATTTATTTATTGTCAAATGTCACTATGTCAGTAATATTTAAATTCTTTTTTCTTTCCCTTACTTGCATAAAAGTAGTCTTCTGTTGAAAACTGGACCTGTGAACTAGTTTTCATTTACTAATGATGGAGAAGGGGTTTGTTTCTTTGCTTGTTTTACTAAATTTGGTGACTCAAGTTGAGCCAATGTGCTTTACACATTAGCTTTGATGTCAAAGTGAATTTTCACTTGATTTTCAGCAAAGATTTTTTATGGGTTGCAAATGATGGATGGAATGAAGTTCTGTTCTTCATCTTCCTGTTCTATAAGCTGCAGCTCATTGTGGCCTTAGTTTCACCAAGAATTATTTAGAAATAAGTTAACTAAGTGGGCTGTCCTTGACAGCAGTAACTCAGGCTCAGAGCAGCAGGTGCTCCAAGAAAATCACTATGGAAAACATGTACTTGAGAGCAGAGGTCAAGGAGAACTTAAGTTTGTCTCCTTGCTTCTGACTATGTGGCACAAAAATGAAAATCACCATGAGTTTAATACTTCTGCTTTAGTGAAATTGGCCCATGTGATGGCCAAATCCGCAACTATAGGCTTTTACTGGATGTTTCAGGATAGATACTGTTAAAGAACTTTAAGTTTTACTACTTTCTGTTTTCAGTGTTTTCATTCTGTTGGAGAACAGGCTGCAACTCATCCATTCTATATCGTTTTCATTGGTAAACTATTGTTGATGCTTTAAAAAATGCTGGTACGATTAATCTTAAGCCATCATTTCAGATTCTAATCTTACTTGCATCGTCAATATTGGACTGTGCTTCCCTTGCATTTCACTGTCTTTGTGTTTTCCTTTAGTCAACATGAGAAATGTTGAAGCTATTGCAATAGAAAACTTACAGTGGTGGAGGAGCATAACTTTCTCTAGCTTTGTCTAGCTTTGTCTAGCTACAGTTGAAAGGGTTTTTTTTTTGTTTTGGTTTTTTTTTTTCTTAAACCAAGCTCACTTTCTTTCATGTTTCAGAGTAATTGCAACTAAGTAGCCATTGCTAAACCTTTCAAGATTGTTGCCTTCCTGTTCTGCTGGTTGTGGCAGGAATGCTACTAATAGTTCTAAAATTTCTTGGGTCTTTTTATACATGTTTTATGCACACTTATTTTTATTTTATTTTTTTTTGGGGGGGGGGGGACGGGGGGGGGGGGACGGGACGACATTTTCTGTTAGAGGACAGAGAGACTGAAATAAGGGGGCACGGAGGG
Organism: Lagopus muta; assembly: GCF_023343835.1. Classification (NCBI taxonomy): domain Eukaryota; kingdom Metazoa; phylum Chordata; class Aves; order Galliformes; family Phasianidae; genus Lagopus; species Lagopus muta. The sequence continues at coordinate 75,197,841 of NC_064434.1, forward strand.
TGTCAGATCTCTGTGTGAGTGATTCACCACTCGGTTCAGACAACTTTGTCTCCAAGCAGTTTTTCATTCCTCAGCAGCTCTAAGCACCTCAGGTCTTGCTCTTGTAGCACTGGATAGGTCGCAGTCCCCAAAATACTGAGACTGATCAGCTACAATTCGGCTTAAAGACTTACCTGTGTCGTCTTACTCTTTTAGTCTGTTTTTTATGCATTACATAAAGTCACCAATTTTCACCCACTCCTGTACACTTCAGATATAAGGAACTCATCATGAATCCACTGTTTCCAAGGTCCTGTTTGTTTGCATTTACAGTAGGTAGCCTAGATGCATTGCTTTTTTGGGTGAATCCCCTTAGCAAGAGGATGTTCTCCTTTTATTTTGAACTCTCCAATAGCATGAGTTCTTGTTGGACAGGAGGGACCCCATCAATGAGAAATGGACCTGTACAGGTCTACCTTGGTAGCTTGAGCTCTCAAAGCATGGAACCAGTCAGCTAGCTGTGTTTCAGATGACAACTTAGTACCCAACAGCAATCTCACACAAAGGCACTGTAAAACAAAATACTGTGTTGATGCCACTTTCTGCTGCTGGAAATGTGTGGTGGAAATGTGAGGTGCTGGTGCATTTTGTTTTATTTTTTTAAACAGTCCAGGCCTCATGACAGCTGTCTGAAGGCAAAAGACATTTGGAACTGGAAGGAAGGGGTTTTTAGATTGTTTTCTTTCCCGCAAATATGAAATGTTTTTTCATATTGAAGTTTTCCAGATTTGGAACTTATACTTAAGAACTGATGTAAGTATTACTCCTTAGTACAGTATCAGTATATTTACAAAGTAATTCTGAGAGTGATGTGATAAAGTATAAAACAATGTTTGAAATATCCTTGAACAATGTGCTTTGTTTCCTTAAAGCTATAATATTCCTGCTATTGAAGTGTATTATCTCTGTCAAATCGCTCAGTCCCACCTCAGAAAAAGCTGCCTGTGATTTCAAAGGGAGTTTTGCCCCAGGTACTGCTTGCAACATCAGGACCAGGAATTAGTGTAATGTAACCCACCATTTGTATTGCTTTGGGGTAAATTTAAGAGAGAAGATTTAACATTGTGTATGTCATGCTGAGATATTGCAATATCTTGGATGGGTTATTAGGCACTGATCCAAAGGTTAAGTGCAGCAACCACATGAGATGTGGCTTTATCCTTACATGATCTGTGCCCGTGTTCTATTTTGTAGTCCCCTGGAATGGAAATTATCACTAGTATAAAACAGCACGTTTCTAAGACTTCATTGGAATCTATCCTAAGCTATAAAATGTAGTTTCAATACAAGTGTGTGTGTGTGTGTGTGTGTGTATGTCCTTTGAAATCTAGAAATCAGTCCTCGTATGTGTGGAATTTTGAATCTACGTCCAAATATGCACAAGAAAAATATTTACGACCTCTGGGAAAGTCTAGATATAAATCTGTGGTTGAGGATCTTTTCTAATTTATATGCATATATCTTTTTTGTTTCTTATTTTCCATGCTGTTTTTGCTTGGCTTGCATTAAATAAAATGCTTCAATGGAGTGTGGTAGTCTAGCATTTGTTTTGCCTCAGGAGTAGATTGCCCCATCTTGCGTATCTGGTCAAGTAAATTGCTCTCTTGCCTGTGTACTTCGATAATAGTACTGGGCTTTAGACCTTCCTGTACAGCCCCCTAGTGAGCAGGGCTGCAAGGGTTGGGCCTGCGTGGCGCTAACAGGCTTCTGTGTTGTAATGGATGCATTCATCTCCTATTTACATAAATTAATAGTTAAAACTTGTTTGGTTGCTTAAGAAAACTCATTAGGCTTTTAGAGTAGCTGAATTATGAGCACTGTGGCAATTGCTCCCATTGACTTGTCTCCCGCTGGCTCACTGGGAACCAGTCCATCTCAGGGTCAGGTCCCTGAGTTTCCTTACTAAATTAAACAGATAGCATTTAAAAGAAAATACAAGTCATCTGTTCAGTGCAAAATGCATGTTGAGGAAGTTCGTTACAAAAAAGAAGTTATGTTTAAATTTAAAAAAATAAAATTATAGTCTTAATAGCTAATATTCACTCAGGAAATAGGTCATAATTTTTACCCATTTTCTACTAGGCACTAGAGAAAGCTTGACATTGTAAGAGAAAGGTCAGCTTGCTTAACCTGCAGTGGGATAGAAATGATTCATGTGAAAAGCCTGGTCAGATTCTGAGTTTTGTTTTTCTTAATTGAACGTTCTGCTTTGCCTTTTTACCTTATTTTACCAAATTTAAATTTTTTTCCTTTTTTTTAATAGATTGGAGAAAGAGAGCATTCAGCGCAGCATTAGCAATGAAGCAAAGGCCCGAGCCCTTCAGGCCCGGCAAAGAGAGCAGGAGCTGACACAGAAGATGCAGCAAATGGAGGCCCAGCATGAGAAAACTGGTAGGTGGTAGGGAAAGATTAGAGCCTGGGCACTCACTCACAAGCCAGGCCCACGCCTTACTGTGAAATGACATCAGGAACACCTGTAACCTTTGGCTGGCCGAAGGGAGCAGATGCTAACTACACCGGAGATTCCGAATTACATATTAGTTAGCGTTTAAAAGAGAAAATGGAAAGTATTGCCCACTGTCTGTTGATTTCAGAGTGCTGCTCTCACATCTGTTGCACCATCTGGATTATGAGTTTATTTACCTGTGTTCAAGAAACGTAAAGCTGAGAGAGACCACAACAAAGTAGAAAAACAAAGGGCTTGTTTTTGGCTGGATTTTCAGGCACACATGTTATATAAAGAAAATAGCATCAGAAGCTCTGCGGGAAATGCTCTGAGCTTACAGTTAAAGTCTCCTGAATAGCATTGAACAGTTCCCACAGTACACACATTATAGCTACTCTAAAAGCTTAATGAGTTTGCTTCGGCATCCAAACTGGAGAAAAGCTTTAGCCATTAATCGGTTCTTAATTCACTGTCGCAGCTGGATGTAATTCACTGGCTCCAAATTGATATGTTCCTTTATTTAATCTTTGCAGCCTCAAACATTTTTAGCATTAGTATGAGCCCCCTCCCAACACCCCCAATCTAGAAGAAAGATATTTAATCCCTTGCATACTTCAGTTTGTCATAATAAGAGACTTCATCATATTGACTTAGCAGATCAATAACTCCTAACCTTAATCTGTGAGTAAAAATGGATTTTACAAAACAAAAAAAGCCTTTTGTTGTTTTGTCATGCCAGTAAATTTAACAAAGGGGCATATTAAAACAAAAAATAATTTTTAAGGAGGTAGCCTCTGAGCATAGAAAGGAGAAGAAGCTTCAGCTTTTATGGACCGTGATGTATTCATATGTTTAATGAAATAGCATTCTTTTCCCCCGGTCCTTTAATGCCTTTGGAAAAATGATGTAGCCTGTATTACTTCTTAGCAGTGCCAGTTAATACCTGAAGTAGCAGGCACATTTACATCTCCCGTTGATTTGTTTTTTTGCCTTTTTTTGCAGCATTATCGCAGTACTAGAGGACGTTATCTTGTGTTGAGGGATTGCAAACAGCTATGTTATACCTACTGTCTACACAGTAGGAGAGAAGAAGCACTCAGAATCACAGAATTCTTGCTCTAGACACCGCATCTACATATGACCAGGTGTAACTTTGCACAAGAGATGTATAAGTTACCCTCCTGGTGCATTTATTATCCCAGTACATAAAAATGAAACAACTTTGAGGTTGAGTATGTATACAAGGAGGTGCTGAAAATAAAGAAACCCTTGTGTATTATGATCTTTCATGCATAAAGGAAATTTGGGTAATAGTTGTCTGTGATTCTGTGAATGATTTTAAAAGCAGGAATCAAGAAAAACTATTTTGGACTATCTTCCTCTCAGAAGAATAAAGGTCTTTTATTTCTAGGTCATGAGTTTTGGTGTAGCCCAAGCTACTGGTAGCTGAAATGAATTTATAAAAACTGGATAATAAGTCTTGTATCTGATCATGAGAGACTGAACATAAATTACAGTAAGCACAGGACACTGTAAATAAAATAACCACCCTCTAAAAGGACAAAATAATGCACATTACAGTCTGCGTGCTTGGATTACTAGCATATCCTCTGCACCAGCTGAACAAGCAAAAGGCTGCTAAGGCTGCTAATTTTATTCCTCCCAGAAATATCAATAACTTTCCAGCTAAAAATTAAAACCACTGGCTGCAATATATGGTCTTTACAGGGATTCCTGTCACACAAGACCTGATTCAGTGGTCACATCACCTTAACACTTTAGGTTAGCTTATTCTGACATACAGCCTTTACTTGGTGAATGGTGATGTTATAATTCCGTGTGCATGTAGCTGGAGTATGAAGAAACATACCAAAACCAGTGGGATCTAAACAAGAGAAATAAAGAATATATTAAATAGTTTCTAAATTCTCTATACGTTTATGTAATTTTAAAATGATTTTCTAGTTTTCTAATTTTATTGTTTCTAGTAAATGAATTGGACTCATTGCTGACTTCCCAGAAAACATTCATAGGAAAATTAAAGAAAGAATGTTGTTTGTTGGCGAGCAAATTGGAACAAATGTCAGAAAAATACAGGTTAGTATATTTTCTTATCCTGCCCCCTTTATTATTTTGACATGCTTCCTTATTTTGTATCTGTTTTTCAATATTTGTTATTGTTCATCTTGTCCCAGATATTGCACATCCTCTCAATATAACACATGCCATTTAAGTAACACGGATGGATTTTTTTCCAAGACAGTTCTCATTTTCTACTTTCAGGTTATGTTTGTGGCTATTAATTTAATCTTTTTGGTTTTAGATAAATCCAGTTTAAAAATTGCTTACTATATTATTTCTGATGTTCTTATTCTTAATATGAAAAGTAGAAAGTTCTTAGTGGAACTACAATTCCAGTTTATCAGAAGCTATGTTAAAAATAGTAAATACTTAAAGCTCTCAAAACCATAGCGTGTTGCTTTAGTTATTTACTTAAAGCTCCATTCATAACAGTACACGCCGAATAATTATCTCTGAAAAATTTGTTGTCATTGAAGCTCTGATTCTGCTGACGCTTATTATGTGGTGCTCTCATTTAGAATCAGTAGTAGTGCTACATACGAAACCATTAAAAATTCTGAAGTACAATTAAAATTAGAAGCAATAACTGGTTTAAATAAATGCAAAAGTAGGAAGGTATCTATTTAAAAACTGAGTTCTATAGGACAGGAATATTGCAGTTCCAGCCCTCATATTCCTTCCTTGTCATTACTTTCATACTGAAAAATATGCAACATCAAATAGGCTTTTTGTTGAAACTTTCTGCAAGGTCATATGAAGGGTAGTGGGGAAAAAAAAGCTGAAATGGTGAGGTAGTATTCTGCGACTTCTGTAAATCTCATGCAAAATGAATTTGGCAATTAAAGGTAGGAGGATTTCTTTTGTGGCTTATGTGAAGTAAGAGAAACATTCAGCAAAGATAAAACTTGTTTTCAAGATAGATTTCTTCTGCTGGGTGGATTTAATTATCCTGTTGAACTAACAACAGGGTCAACACTCACTTAGGGAGAGAACTCATTTATCCCAATATCCTGTCTCCAGGGATGATCAAAGGGGAATTATATAAGTAGATGATGCTTTCCACAGGTACTGCCTCCACTGGCCATCCTACTTTCCATGGAGTAAGAGGTGTTGACTAGCTGTTAAGTAGCTGAAGTTGGGAGATGAATCCTACCATAAGTATTCAGGGGAGAAATTAGAAACTTGAGGAAATATAAGCCATCTTCCCCTGCAAATGTTGTGATGGGTGTTTGAGAGAGAAGCAAACAGAATTTTTCTTCTGAAAAAGCAGAGCTCCTTTGCTAAAGTAATATAAAATCTAAATAGATTCAAACCATATCGTTATTCCAGCAATAAAAATGCACACAGACTTTGTTGCTAGAGCTCAGAATCACAGACTAGTAACTGTAAAAGGATAAAGGAAAGACAGAAAACATACTGTGAAAACACATTATTCTCTGAAAATAAATACCAGAGATTGCCAAGTGTATCTCCACCTAGCAGCATTAGCTGACTGTGTCAAGAACCTGAAAGGGGAGAAGGAGCTCTCTTGGATCTCCATAAAGTTGTATACTTTGCACAAGGAGCAGTGTGGAAGAATGTATTAAAACAGTTCTGAGAAATGGCCCCAAAATAGTTTGAGATTGCCTGCATTGGAGTGGGAGCTGTTGCAGGCAGTTAAAGGGCTGGACAAATATGTACAGGAAAAACTAAGCATGTGAAAAGGAGAACTGAAAGGTGAAACTGGAGATGATGGAAAATGGTAACTTAGTGAACGCTTCAAAACTGATATGGTCAGAAGATCAGATGCGGAAAATGACTTAAACTGGATTTAAAATGCATGAACATTCCTTAGCTTTCAGTAGCATCTCTCCAAAAGGCACTCTTCACACTCATTCTCATCTGCTATAGTGTAAAACCGCAGTTCTGGGATAGAATGCTGTACCTTTGTGCTCAAAAAAAAATTCAGAGAATTTTTTTTCGAAGATTTTATAACTTAGGTCTTATGTACATCAGTAAAAGCAGATCAAGCTATTTTTAAAATGAGATGTAAGAGTAACAATATTTTTCTTGGTAAAAAGAAAAGGGTCCACTCCAAATGAAAGGCATTTCAAATTTATTTTTGATGAGTACATCTTTGGGATCTTTGAGATACTCCAGGATACCTCTGAGTTGCGTGTGTGTTGTTCGTATTAAATACAGGCTTTCTGATAGACGTAAATTTTTTATGAGCTAACCCCCTCCACAGGATTAAAAAAAAATCAGGGAGACAACTTCAGTCAAATTATAAACCCCTCAAGCTGTGCAAAAAGAAGGTAGTGCCTGGGAAGGTTTTTGTATGCAGAGGCATAACCATAAGCCATAGTCCTTTGTTGATTTCTTCTTTTTTTATTTTTTTTTAATTTTTTTCTCTGATTGTCACTATCTGAGTTTCTAGGTTGTGGATTAATGCTTAACACTGCCCACTGTGTATTTGTGATTTGCGTTTTGTAATTAAGGGGAACAATGGGAGCCCATTGGGTCTCGTTATATATAATGGTTGGTTTAATTTGTTTCACTTCTATCTTGTTAATTGTAAATTGATCATTAAGATTTGAATTCTAATCTGTCACCAGGGTTGTGAGTATTGAAGCTAGAGCAATGATCCTGGTTTTAATCACTGATGATGAGAAACAAATTTTATAATTTTGGTACATATTGCAGTTCATATATTTTAACACTGTATTTTATGGTGTTATAAATATTGTTAAATGACTTTTAGTGTAGTTTTACTGTTTGGACTATAATGTATAAATTATATTACTGTTTTGGCAACAGTAGGCATCCAACTGTGTGAGTTTAATTGAAGTAAAGAACACACACCCGGCTGAACTATTTTTCTGCGGGTTTGGTTGACTGCAGTCAATTGCACTTCAATACCAGGAGCAGAGTGTTTGCTTAGGGTAGCCGTGTGAAGATGTGAAACAGAGTCTGTCTGAGGGATGAATCATTAAAATTACATGCAGTGGTACTCGTTGAGATAGCAGAAAATATTTTACAGCATATATTTAATGTATCTAATTGCTGTACAAGTAAATAACTGGTTTTAAGGGTAGGAAAAGACAGTGCTTAAAAAAGCCAGCCTCTGTGCTGTGAGTCCAAGTGCTGCTATGCGAAAGATGATTCAGAGGACAAAGGCAGCTTTGCCCCTTTAACATTCAAAATTCAGCTCATCCTAAAAATATCCCATGTCCGACTTTAAGTTACGACTATTTAACATTTGCTGGTTCTTTGCCTCTGTTGTCTGAATATTTTGGGTGAGCCTGCTATTTTTGTGATTTTTTTTTTTCAAGATTGTCCCAGCAGAAGTAGTAGGGGTACAAATTTAACTTGCTTCTTAACTTAGAAGTTGAGTCTTACACAGTAGATGGCTGGATCCAGAGGTATAGAAGTTTTTTCTGTTGTTACCCCCTTCAGCAATTGCTTTGAATAAAGCCCATTTGTGTTACGATGCTGAGTGAACAGAGCTATTTAGGATCATTTGTGCAGACCCTGTACTGCTCCTGGAATGACTACTCATAGTGTAAATTTGCTATCACAGTTGCAACACAGTTGTTTAGGCTTGTTACAGGTATCTTTTCATTACCCAACAATGTTGAAATTGTTTGAAAATCATGTAGAATGAACTGTTGTGTAATAAACTTTGGAAAATAATTTTGGATGAGTGGTGTGTTTAAAGCTACAGGAGAAATCTTTGTCAGACAATGATGGAAACTCTCAGTATGCATGTTGTTGGGGACCAGTATTCTCTTTTTAACACCAGTACCTGAACTTCTTAATACTGACTTCAGTAGGCATTCTACCATTCCTGTGTGCTGTCCTCTAAAATTTCAGTATCATGAAATACTTGAATCTAAATGTTCAGAATCTTAGATACTTAATTTAGAATGGTGATCGTGTAAATAGTATTTTAGCTGGAATAGATGCGGATTTTTTGCTGAGTTTTTCAACTGTAATTCCAAAAGAGATGTATTGGGAGAAGAGTACCTAAGTAACATGGTTCAAAGCATCTGGCATTTAGAGCTGTGTGTTAAGAGATTAGAGATCGTGTTACTTATGTTCTCTGGGAATTCAGTATTTTATTTAGTTTCTTCAGTGGTAATTTTCAGTAGTGTTTTGATTCCTTCAAGCACCTTCAAATGCACTGGAGATGAGCAAAGTCCCTTCAAAACTTTGAGATTTTTACCTCTTCGAAGTTGCTTCTGCTCTTTCTGTGAATCAGACAGCTACATATAAATGCAGAAAAAGAAGCAGCATCCCATGGTTGGGCAAGCCCCATGGAAATGATAAGTAATGGTATTTGCCTTGTGGGAATACTTGTAGTTGCATTTTCCTGGCGAAAAAAGGAAACCCATCCTGGTAGATGAGTTTAACTGGGCTGGTCTCTGTTACCTCAGATCTCTGGTGTGCTGCTTTGCAATGGACCTTTACTTTTATCTTCTGATTGCCTTTCTTGCATCATCAGTACAGACGAAAGACTGCATTCATCCTGTGTAATAAGAAATGTATGTTTTATTTTTTATTGCTGACATTTCACAGTTACTAGTATTTTTTTTTTTTTAAATAGAATTAGGCCTTAATTACCTCCTTATACTATCCTGCCTGCTGTTAGGAAGCTGTCCAGAAACTCATTCATCTGAGTTTGATGTGAACATCAGCGTGACTCTGATGTATTTTTCATTGACGTTCCATAATAGATCCATAACTCCATATTTAAATTATATACAGTCTTCTTCCAAAGTTGCCCTTGCTAAGTTCTTTCAGATTCACAGATGATATCCTGTATTGTTCTCCATTTAAATATGAAAAGATTATGTTGTCATTTCCAGATCTGTCTTGTCAGTGTAACAACATGTTTTTGAAGGAGTATTTATTCCCCTTGCACTTTGTTGTGTTTTTCAGAATGTCAGTTGTTGCATTCTGTAACAGCCAGGAAGGTAAAGTCTCTTCCTTCTGTATCTGCAGCATATTTAAGTTTATGATTTAAAGATATCTCTGAAGCTTTTTAACCTCAAGATCTGGAGTGGCAGATGCCATAAAACAAATTTGCCTGCTTTTGATTCTTACGTTCTGATGGTATAGCAGATTCTGACATGTTCTCATTAACCTTTTCCAAGGAGTTAAACTGTACAAGTGCATAATGTATATTTTATCACAATTTTATCTGAGATCTTTTCCTGATATTAAGAAACAGCTCATGCCTGTTTCTTCATGGGCTGATGGTTAGAGATGTAGCAAGTAACAGTCCCAGGTCATTCATGGATCTGGTGTTTCTGCTCACCCGTGAAGAATAAGAATTGCTAGAAAGTGACTAAATTTCTTAAAGGCTCTGCCAAGCGTTATGTAGATTAGAGTGTGGGTATTATTTTTGTTGTTTCTTTAGCTTTTATTAATTTTCCTCTTTTTGTGTGTGTGTGTCATGCAGTGTTTTGGGCATATCAGGGCAATAAAGTTTCTAAAACACTAGTACTATTCAGAGTTCAACCTGTGAGGTACAATTAGGGCTGAAAAAGTTTCTAGTACCCATTTTTTGAATTAGATGTTGGCCATTACCAACAAAGAACTTGGAAGGAGTTTTCAAGTGCTTAACAAGTATGGATTTACATGTATTGATGATGTCTAATAGCAGCACCTAATGTCAAATGATATGCTTGTTTAAATAAAGCTGAAATTAGCATAGCCAACCTATGACTGAGTAATTGACGTATTTACCAGACACACTGCAGCTTCATGTTCTTCCATTTTAAGAATATTTGAAGTAGTTTCTTGTTTCTGTAAGTTCTACTAATAGCCTTTTTATGCATTATATATAATGTATGGAATTTTATAAATGCTGAAGCCACATATTGATGGCACACTGCAGGATGAAATCTGACAACATCCATCATCACTGTGCTTTACTTCTGTAGATCTCAAGTCAACCAGCTTAGTCAGGAAAAAGAGTATCTTCATGGCAGATTGGAGAAGGTGCAGAAACGGAATGATGAATTGGACCAACAGTGTATCCAGCATGGGAGAATGCATGAGAGGATGAAGTCAAGGTAGGAGGTCCTGTTAATCTGTTAGCAGGTGGTATGTTATACTGTACCTGTTAGGCTGTAAACATAAAAATGACACTAAATTGATTGAAAGTAATGGTCTTGCTTTATGAAAATGACCACCCTTCCCCCCACCCCTTCAAGCATTCTGTCAAGTTTTTTTTATAACATCTTTTGCTTGTGCCATTTTGGATAAATAAAAGGAAAGCTTGAACAACACAGTCTTCCAAAGAATTTAAGCCTAGTACATATGTGTGTGGGCTGCTTCGGCTGTTCTCTGTTCTAACTTGGATGAATTGTCTTACCATAAAAAAAAAATGAGGAGGGAAGGGAGGGCTGAGAAGGAGAAGAGGAGGTTATTCAGTAGTGTGAAGGTAGATTACAGATGTGGATTCTGTAATGCCATGTAATGTCTTGTTTTTTTTTTTCATATTACCAAATTATGTTTCTTGGTAATATTTAAACTTATATAAACAAGAAAATCTTGTTGAAGGTCTTAGTATCCAGAGAGCTATTCATTGCTTCCAGATACCTCTAGCCTTCTCTAAGGATACTGACTTCTTGGGAGTAACTGATAGCAGCTAGAGTGAAATATTTCCTCCGATATACGTTGACTGTTCTGGACAGTCTCCAGACTACCTTGTGCTGTGATTTGTGTTAGATAGTCTTAAAGATCACTCTGGAGACTTTTCTTCTTGGTACCAAAAGAATCCTGTGCCTTTTCACTCTGTTTTCCAGTCTGTATTTAAAGGGTCATTGAAGTGAGCTGAGACGTGGCTGGGGAGGTGGGAGAAGTAGTGAAATGGCATTTCTGCAAGTCCAGCCAAGCTAGCTATTTCTTTCTTGTCAGTACTGAAAGTCAAGGTGCAGTTTAAGCTCATTTGGGCTAGCTGGTACTGACAGAACAAAAGTTAGTGGTCTGTTTTTGAGTACCTGACAAGAACATAGCTTGCACTGAATCTGCCAGTCCTGTTCGTTCACTCCATTCCAACTATGGGCTCTGTCTATCTATATTATACTGTTTCTTGCAAGCTCTCTTTGTTCTCTTTTCAGTCTCCCAGGTCCCCTTCCTTTCCTTTTCAGATTTTTCTGTCTGAGCCTCATCTTTTGTAACCCAGAATTGCTGTAATTTTTTATAGCTCAGAGAACAAAGAAACTCAAAATATCTATGTGATTGTCTCCCATCTATGTGACTGCATAATTTTTCCATTGATCTTACCTCCCCTTTGTTTTCTTCTGGTGGATTCTTCACATTTGGGCAACACACACTGAGGAGTCAATTTTACTTTTAGCGGGGAAAAAAGTTCAATCTTTTTTTTTCTTTTTCCCTCACTGTTCCCCTATGCATTAGTATCCCCTATGCATTAGCATTAGTATCTAGGTGAATTTCTGTGTAAGTTTTTAGGAGAGCCTTTCCTTTTGGTAAGAACCAAACAGACGCAGTGGAAAATGTTTCTCATTCTCTGCTGCAGCAGCAGTGACTATACAGTAGAAAAGATTGAAAGCATTAATCCAGAACAGAAAAGTGGTTTGAAAGCAGAGTGGCCATGCTGCAGGCAGTGCCCTACCTTCTGCTGCTGTTTTGATAACGGCAAGGAGAGAAAACAGCATAGTGATAGTATTGTCACATTAAATATTTTAGAATATTTAAATGTGGCAGAGATTATTGAGCATTCAAATCATGGCCAGTAACAGCATTTTAAGAGAGGGCTCTTCTAACATATTTTTAATTATGATTTTACACTGCATTTATTTAAAATCCAGGTAATTAATGACAAAGCTGTTATTATAAACTGCTTTAAAAATTCAGTGTAATCTGCTTTTAGTTTCCATGTCAAAACTGTAATGGATTCTTAGTTGCCAACTGCTATAAATTGGCTATGAACTATTCTTTTCTAAGTGAAGAGAAACAGCAAGTATAACTTCTACAAAAAATTTCACACTTATGTCTTTATAAGTTGCAGGACTTCCACCGAATAAAAAACAGCAGTTTTTCTTTTCTGATTTTGGAAACAGAGATCTATCAGTGTTATTTAGCAAAACAGAGAAGAAGAAATAATGTGTTTTTCCTCAGATTTCCATCCACCACTCAGGTACAAATAAGCACAACGCATTATTAAGGCTGCTTATTGCATGGATATGTTTTCCCTTTTTATGCAGCCACCAGTACCCTTGGTCTCCTTGCAAGGCAACAATGTGCAACAATGTGAAGTGGGTTCCTCCCTGATTTTCTTTCTGTTTTTATTCTGCCTCTCTTTAGTTTCTTGTAGCAAAATTATTTTGACTTAATCTTGAACTTAGTATTGCATTTGATTAATAAGAAATGGTAGCATTGTAGTTAAGAAGTCCATCACTACTTGTGTACTGCTGTGAAAATGCAGTGGGCCCTGGTGTAACTGTTTTGTGGCAAGAGCAAGATCTAATTGTTTGATTGGAGAATGTATTTTGGAGCAGCAGTTTGATAGTTGCAATAACTGCACTGCTGAAAATGAACAGAATAACTTTTTTTTTTGCCATTCCTATCTTTCTGTCTGGCTATATGCTCTACATGAGTGTTGTATGAAATGTTGTAAGTGGCTTTCAAAACAAAAGGTTGCTTTAAACTGCAGTCTTTAAAGATTATTTCAAATCAGTCTTTTCACAGTAATGCAAATATCCATCCCTTTCAGTGTTTTTTCTTAGTGAAACACAACATTAAAAGAAGTAGACATCCAACTAAATGATTTTAGATGGTGATTTCTTTGGCTATGTAAAATATCTCAAAAGTATTAGGTAGCATGACATAAGGCTGTACCTGTGGAAGTGAGGTGATCCGTGTTGGTGCCTTCACAGGTGTGAGTGTTGGAGAAATAAAATCTTTGGTGTGGCAAAGAGCGTATTGCGATCAGTTTTCTACTTGAAAGCAAATTTTATGATTAAATTGTTCAAATTCTGTAGATAAGTGTTCATAGCAGAAATTAGCAGATAGAAGGGAGAATGGAATTTTGAAGGCCCAAATGGTGTATGTAATGTGGGATTGTTATCTTCAAGGAGCAGAAGAAAATCACAAGCAATCAATTTCCGTTTTTAAAGATGAACCAATTATGCCTTTGTATCAAAGAGCAAGAAAGAGTACATGGACTATATGTTGTATGAAGTGTAAAGCTTTTTTGAAACATTATTAATGAAACATAATTTGGAAGCTTATGATTGGATGTTTTCAAACTAATTTTCAAACTAAGATCTGTAGGTGGAATCCGGGGACTGTAAGTTTTCTCTGGAATTCCTATTTGGTGATTAGAGCTGGTATTTTTTCCTCTTTTGTGTGTGATCACTGTTTGATCGACATGACATTAGCAATCCATGTTACACAGATTTAACTGGGGCTTTTAGTCATGGTACTTTGGGAGAGGCAGTAGTGTTGTGTGTATTTCAACTGTATTTTTGGGAGCTGAAGTTAAAAAGAAGAGCCTACAGGACTGGCAGTTTGGGGCAGATGTGTGTCTATTCCTCAGGCATCAGTGGTTGTAAGTTAACTATAAAAATGTTACAACCATCTGTGTAACAAGACGGCAGAGATCTGCTCTTGCCTGTTACTATAAATAAGAAGGAGATTTGTTTGACTTCATAGACATTGGATTTATAAAGACTCTATGTGTCAAATTGTAACTATGTGCCATGTTGCTGAGATGCGTCTGCAGCCAACTACCTGGGGTGTCTTCCCCTTCAGAGATTGTAGTGGAGTGCAGCGACTGTGCAGAAATGTCTGAATTCCACAGTGTGTGACAAACTATATTTGTTTTCCATCTATGGGGAAATGCATGATTCTTACGGATAAGCTTATCTGTAAGAGTAGCTAAAATGGATTCTTAAGTGGACCACTATAGGAGTTAAGAGATAAACGATGCTCAGATTGACAGTAATTTGAACGTTTTTTCCACCATTAATTTTCTTGTTGCTGTTACTAAGCAAAGTGTGAGAGATCTCATATGCATGAGAGAACACATATATATGAGAATTGAGACACAAATTGAGAATATACCAGCCATTTCAAGTAGCTGAAATCATAATTGCTGGCTTGCTGTCACACAGCGGAATAGAAATTTGGAGTTTCTTTGGTAAATCTCCAGTGAAACACTTGAATAATTTTTTTTCTTGATAATTGAATGTATTAACTTGAATTACATATTTTACATTTCCTTCCTAAGTTGTAGAATTATAGTTCATGTGTTGTTTTTTCTGTTTGTTTTGTTTCTCTATAAATGTTGATGAGTAGAAAAACTCAGTTTTGACCGTTGCTTAAAGGCTTTTTATTTTCCCAATCCAGTGGAACAATTGTTACCTTAGTCTTTATAGCCTAAGCATCTGTTTTGAAATGCAATTACTGCATTAAAAGTGCATTAAATTGCAGCTTTTTAATTTAAAAGGCATTAATGTTTATACTGAGAATAGTGAAAAACTCTCAGCTCTATTCAGAATTTGGGATTATCATTGTTAATTAATTTTTTTATTGCTATGTAATATGCTCACATTTTAGTTTGTAAAATGTACTGGAGAATTACTATTAAAAATAATCAACAAATGTTGCGTATATGCATGCGCACACACACACGTGGGTATGTGTATATATATATATAAAACAAATGACATCAAAATCTGAAAATGTATTTTTCTTTTGTTTAATATCTTTGGATGTTTTAACACAGTACATATGATCTCCATCCCTCTTCTTTTCCTGTTCACTGTCTTTTTCCTTCTCCTTATTTTAAGTAGGTGTGTATATGTATCATATACACGTATATATTATTTGTAGTTTTATATGTATACTCTACATATTAATATTCCCATTCTAAATAGGTAACAGCTTGTATAAGATCACCTAAACTCCTGAATATTGTTTTTAAAGACTTATTTTCCAAGTGCTTGGATAGCACACGCATAAAGGAAAACTTAAATTAGTTGTTAGAAAACCTGAAAATGTACACCTAGAATAAAATATAGTCTTCAGAAGATGCTACAAAATAGTGCACAAGTTACCTTTCTTGATAAATAAATGACAAGTAGACGGAAATATCGCACACAATTTTCAGGCAGAAGGGAATAATGTTCTGTAAGATCTATTCTCGGTCACTGCATTCTGTATTATTCTACTCCAGCTATCGCTGAATATATGCATTTGATGTATGTTATATATTTGATATATACATGTACACATATAATAATTTCTCCATTAAACTTCTCCATTAAAGTTCTCCATGGCACTCCATTAAACTCCATTGTGAGGCCCCACAGCTCCAATTAGGTCATTTCCAGCACCACTGTTTATTTGTGGTCAGCTTGTACCTATTTGACATCCAAAATTTGTGTAGGTAATCCTTTTGTTTTATTGTATTTGCATTGTATTTATAGACAATGGTTGTATCCATTCAGTCTACTTCTGAATAATAACTGAAGCCTTTCTCTTTTGTTCTTTTTGCAGTAAGCTTTCCCTCTCCCTGTGTTTTCTGGCTGTTGATCTTTTAATATGGGTGATCAGAACCATTGGCAGGGCATTGTACAAGGGCATTTGTGTGTCTTGGGTAGTAGAATTAATATATTTACTGTACATTCCTTGAGTGACAGATCCTATGGTCACATTTGCCTTTCTTATAGCTGCTTAATACTGACAGTTGGTAATCCATCTCTATCCAAAAAATGCATCCAGGACCTCTTTCTCCCAAGTAAATACAAATTATTAGCAAAGACTTTTTTGCTGTGAACTAAAAATCCACCAAGCCTGCAGTGTAAGGTTTTGTACCATCAAATTTCCTTCCATTTTTGCTGTCCCATTCTTCTGAGTAATGTTTGTTTCTGTGCAGTATTCCAGACCTTGTCTAAGCTCATGACGTCTTAAATTTATAAGCCTACTGTCACTTCTTGTGCTAAATCATAATTATAGATATTCCAAAATCAGCTTAAACTCAACTAGGAGAATCTTTCTTATCCTTCCTCACCATCAGTTGTTCCATCATATGTGCTCTTTATTTTAGTCAAGTAGTTACTGACAAGGATTAGATGCTTAGTTAACAATTGTTGATGTGGCATGATATTTAAAATGTTTTGGTTTTTTAAGTTAATGTAGGTAAGATATATTTATCTTAAACTGTCAGAGAAATTAGGATTGACGTGACAGAATCTTCATGGTTTAATCTTATGTTTCTGTTTCCTTGTTTTCCATTTACCTTCATGTCCTTATGTATTCTTTTTCCTTCATTGTTTGTTGTAGGCTTTTCAGACATTTGAAGTCACATTAACAGGCCAGTAGTTATTGAATTACTTTTTTTTAAGGATTAATTAATGCTACTTAGGTTTTGATCACTTGGCATGAAATCTGTGTAGAGGGAAAAATTACAGTGTATCTGTGTTCCCTTTGCATGTGTAACACACTGGTAACAGGTGGCCACCACAGTTTCATTGTTTCAGAAACTGGAGCACAATATTTGGGAAGGAGATGCTTCAGGGGATCTTTGAGGCATGGGGGCTGCCTATGCCTCAAAGACAATCTAGAGGTAAAAATAGCTCGCTTCTCTGTTGAACAGCTATCAGCATTGACTAGCATCTCTTCTGTTAGGAGTCTGATAATTGTCCACTGCTGAGGATATCTTCAACTTGACTGCTTTGATGTTCTCAGCCTTCTCCAAAGCAGACATGAGGATAGTTCTTATACATGCCTTCAGCTTCTGAGAGTCAAAGCCTTCAGCTCGCTAATAGTAAGCTTGTGCTCTTGTCTACCAGGAATGTAAAAAGCCCTGAAATGTGTGACATAAAACAGCACAACATAAGGTTCCAGGCTGTTCTTGTTACTTTCTGTTGTCAGCACAGTTGCTGGGTTTCAAATTTAAATGTTAATTTAGCATTAACAAAGAATTCTTGATTCTCTCCTCTGAAATGGAGGTGGATAAAGGTAATGTCTTTAGCAGCCCAGTGCAGACTCTGCTTGCTATGGCAAGATCTAGAAATGCTTGGCCCCATGCAGAGCATCGCATTGTTGCTGAATAAGGCATGCATTGCAATTTTATGCGTGGACTTCAAGTGAAAAAACAACTATATTCTCCCTTTTTTTCAGTTGGAGGTTACTTCTGGTGATACTTCTGGTATGCAGTCCTTGTTTTGTTAATCCAGCAATTACTTTAGCCACCACATCTTTCCTTTGAATATTTTGTCTTCAGTGACTGGTAGTAACCTTTCTGGTCAATGACAGTAGTAATGGACCAGTCAGTCGATCAAATTGCACCCTTGCCAGTGGGTTCATAAAAACATTATTGTTTAATGGCAAGAAACAGCACCAAAATGCATCACACATCATATAAAGCATCTGCTGAAACGTATCCAGAGCTACAGAATAAAGGTTTCTACCCAGGATAATAGCCTTCCCACTATAGTATACACTCTGAAGAACAATTCTTCCCATGTTTCTCTTAGAGGTATTCATATCTTTAGCAAGTCTTGATTCTTTACACCATCTAAAAATTAAATTGCTGAAATCTCTGACTAATTATGGTCACCTTATTTTCTTCCATATTATGTTGCATCTCCATTTTCAAAATTCATTCTTCTGTACCATATTTCTTGTGATATGTCAGAACATTAAAAAATGTGTATTTGCGAGTAACCGCTGTGAGACTAACATTATGAACTATCCAGCAAATGTCTAGTTGGAATATTTAAAAGTATTTGGAATCTTTCTTTTGGGCCTGAAGTGAACTCATTGTACTAGCAAAATCTATCAACCTATTTGGCAAACTCCTTTCAGCAGTAGCAGAATTTCTTCTGATTTTGATCTCTGTAAATGATGTATAACTAAGATTTTCAGGCTAAGACTAAAATCTTCTGTTCCCATGTAATGGGGAGCTGAAAATGAAGATAGATGAATAACATTTTAAAAACTTTGCAAGCATATCATGAAAATTTACCAGTGCCGTAATAAAATCCCGGCACCTACCTGCTTTGAAGGTTGGTGTTGTAAGGAGACCAAGAATTAATGATAGTTTATGTTCCTAATATAATAAGTGAGTCGATTTTTGCTAGGCTGTTGGAACACAGCTTTTTCGTAGTAACTTCAGCACTGGCATTACTTGCATTCAGATTTCTGATTTGATTAAAGCCAAGGTTGCTGGACACTTCCAAGTCTCCACATGAAAAAGGTTCTCTTAGTGGCGTGGCTGAAATTAAAATAAACTTTCCTCTGCTTATGTGAAGTGGAGTAATCCTTCTGAGTACTACAATAGCACTTCCAACACTAGGAGGGATTTAATCTTAGTTTCAACTACGTGATCTTTCTTCCCCTATTCTTTCTTCCTCTTCCCCTTTCTCCCATCCAGTGAGAAGAGCTTGTCTGTAAAATCACACCATACTTGGACAATTGCACAGAATAAATATTTGGAGACATCTTAGAAACAGTCTGGCTTTAACATTTACCGTCACGAAGGATATTGTAATACACTGTGCCTTTTCACACGTTAGATGATGCAAATACTTGTGCTTCTCAAATCAATTTTTTGAATACAGTGGAGAAACACGTTGAACAGACGTATGTGTCTCCTTGGGAAAAGGTTTTCAAAGGCTGGGCTGAAACGGAATTTCTTCATTGGCTTTCTGTAATGTTAACCCATGTCAAAAATCTACAGGAAATGTGTTTAACATTTTGTGCTTTTTAAATTTCCATTTTTAATAGCAAGACAACACTCCAGGCAGTGCATTTCTGGGGATTATTGCATTTCTTGGGTGGCTGAAGTCACTCACCATTCAGCCTTGTGCCTCTCAACACACCCAAGGCAAGCTGTAATCCCCAGCAAGGCACTGCTTGTCTTATCTTATTGCTTAATTATTATACCTATTTAATGCTGCTTAGAACATTGTCAGCTGTCGAGAAAAGGTAATTATCACTAGTCAAATGAAAAACACTTTTTTGGCTGCCTTACGGATACACATTTTACTGGTACCTTGATACATAATGAAGCCTGATAGCAAAACTTTTGCTTG
This sequence comes from Lagopus muta, assembly GCF_023343835.1. Lineage (NCBI taxonomy): Eukaryota > Metazoa > Chordata > Aves > Galliformes > Phasianidae > Lagopus > Lagopus muta. Next base: position 75,217,464 of record NC_064434.1, read on the forward strand.
TCTCTTCTTCAAGCCACAGCTGTTTCCCTGCTAAATTCATCCCATCTGTCTCCCCTTCCGTAAGGCTGTAGGCAGTATAGCATAAGTACAGAAGCAGTTCAGTGCTATTTTGGATAAACATAGCTGAAATTTGAATCTTTGCCATTTGCAATGCATACATTTTGTTTTACTGCTGTAAAGAGAGCTGTCAAAATAAAAACTACATGGATAATTTACTGAAATGCAGTCAAATAAAATGATGATCAAAGGAGAAAAATGAATTTATAGCATAGGGTCACTCTTACTTTTAAGGTCTATTGTGAACAGTGTAATTGTTGACCTCTCGACATTTTTGGGTTCAGAGAAATTGGTAGTGAATACGAAAGGGAGAAAACTCTGAATTGGAGCATAGCATGAAGAAATCCAGGTTTCATGCCAAAAAGGCTAATTGTAACAGGCAGTTGTTTGCGATAGTGCTATGTTCCTTTCACTGCATTACTGTGCGCTCCGTTTCTTGTCTCAGAGAAGAGTGTATTTCGTCAGCACTGCATCTATATGACTGGCAAACACTTATGAGCATTTGTAGGAGAAACTGAAATCTTGTCCTAGATCAACCTAGATGTGCATTTGAGATAATTCCACAAATTCTGAAAGTTAATTACCAAGGGCTACTACTTACAAATTCATAGGTAAAGGTGAACAAAGCTATTTTTGTCCTAACCTTGAAAAAATAAAGATAAGTGATCTTAATGGACAATTAAAAAACAGTCTAATTGTTACAAGCAGGAGGTTCTTTCTTTTTTTAAAAAAAAGAAAAACAAAACACTTTTGGGTGATGAGTACCACAGAAATGCTGTGTTTTTTAGTGTTCTGTGTTAGGATAGAGAAGGGAGAAAAGGTTTTAAATCATTAGATTCTTCTTTTTTTTTCTTTTTTTTTTCAGGACTATTTTCAAACTGTATCAAAGAAAAAAAGCTTTTTGTAATATTACAAAAGCTACTGCTACATGAAAAGCTGGCACAATAGTCTTCTCATAAATATATGTAATACACTATTACTAGAACCTATACTGCATTGCTCCTTATGTTTATAGGAATGTTGGAATTTCTCGTAATAAACACTACATTCAAATACATTCAAAGATCATGAAATATTACATTTATTTTGTTCAGTAATATGAATGTAATGAGGGATGTTTCGTTTGGGAGAGGGCGTGTCAGTGTTTAGTTCTCCCATAACTAATCCAGGAGCTGGTAAGACAGCTGCTGCACCGGAGCTAGTACCCTCATGTTTCAGCCTAAAGGAAAAAAGACTGCCATTTCTGATTCTTCATGGACTCCACTACAGTAGTATGCTTAGTACTTTCTTTGTGAATCATGTTCAGAGAAACGATGTCACTTTTAGATTGCAGAAGCTGTGCTATGAAGACTTGCAGTGTGTGAAAGCCGATGCTAAAAGCTGTTAACTCTGGGTTATTGTTTATTTTGCATTTGTTTATCTTGCTGGTGTATTTATAAGAGCTGCCTGAGTCTGCTAGCTGAATGGGAATGTAGCCAACTTTTACCTTATGAACATACCTGCTGGAGAAAGTTGTTGCAGGAACGCAAAGATTAAGAAACAAAAGGAGGCTGCAGAGTGTTATGCTTGTGGAATGACATCTCCCCATCCTACCTCCTTTCAGGCTTTACTAATAAAGTAGTTTTATGAGCTTCTCTGAACAATTATTAGGTTACCCAGATGTTGTAGTAAACATCCTGGTATGAACACCATCTTGGAGCAATTGCTTTTATTGTAAAAATACTGTAAATGTTATTGTGCTATTCTTGAAAGTCCTACTAAGACCTGTGCTTACCTTTCAAAATAGTGATATGGCTTCCTTACCCAGTTTTGTATGCAACTGTGTTGATCATGTGCAGAAAAAGGGGAGTGTTTAACCTTTGACAGAAGATGCATGTGCACCAGCTTAATGATGTCTTACTTATGACTTTTGCTTACATACTGAAAATTGTTAGTTTCTCTTAGAATCATTTAGATAGCCTCTGTAAGTTCATAATGAAGGCTTGCACATTCTTGCATAGAGTCTGACAGATCCACTGCATTTTTTCCAGTGTTTCAAAGCCACAAATGTCTAAATAAAACTGTTTTTTTGTAGGGTTATTACCTTCATTTGGTAGGTATCCAAATGAGAATTAGAGAAGGAGGGAGTGGGCAAGGTCAAGAGCAAAACAAGTCACAGTACTGTAGTCTTCTTTTCTATGTGCAAAGAATCAAGAAAGCTGTCAATCTTACACTTTCAATGTCCTTACTGTCACTTATTTATTTATTTGTTATACTACCTTAGCCTATGTATGTGCATTTATTGGTGATGTGATCAAAAATCCAAGATTATTCCAGGTGATCATTTACCTATATAAGCATGCTCCCACTGTTGAGTCTATTTGTAGTGAATCTCAGTCTACTGTGAAAACTTCACATTCTGCAAATAGATCAAATCTAACATTTCAAATATTCATCTGTTGTTGCTTGGCCATCGGCTTTTATTAAGTCTTTTTCTGCTCACGTGTTTTTAGATCAGCCAGAAGTTCATGTATTCCACTCTTTCTTTCTGTAAGGTAGTGTAAGGACAAGGAAAAGGAAGGAGTGGGTCGGAGGTGGTCATGTCCAAAATCAAAAAGTATTTCTTGATCTGAAAAAATTACTTTTGTGATGTAGACAGAAAGGAAAAATCTCTACTTAAAACTTACTTCTATCTTTTCTGCCTTGTGAGTTATATCATGAAAAGTGATAATTGAAGTCCAAAGCAGTATAATCTTTGCTGAATATTGCTACTTTTCACATAGCTGTCTGCTTTCATTTTCAATCGTATCTATTCTGGCAAAATTTTAGGCTGGTAAATTAGTGCTTGTATGTTCTGATTACATATAATTTACAAGATCCACTGTTTGAAAGTTGTTTTTAATGGGAACGTGACAGTAACTGAACAATACATTCTACCTTTATAGTATGTGATTTTTTTTCTACTTTTTGCCTGGGTTCTTCCAAACAATAACTATTTAAGTCCTTGCTAAACTAAAGTCTTTTGTAGCATTCGTGCAATTTTTGGATGTGTGTTGTTAATAGAAAGAAAAGCTTACCTTAAATTGTTGTGTTAAAATGCTTTATGCTTAATTGCCCTCTGAAGTGTCAGTGGACTCAGTACATTTCTAGTCCACTTGAACCTCACTGGATTTACAGAAGAAACACAAAACAAAGTTTTCAATGACAGGACTATTTACACAAAATCAGAGATAGAATTAATTATGGTAAAAAGCAGAACTGATTAGAGTCCTGACAGTTAAATTCATTAACAGAAGCTTTCACTTCTGTTTGAGCAGCGTTGCAAAGTAAATGAACGAGCCTTCCCATGCTACTTCCAATAATCAGTGCAGGTTGCTGGAAGCAACTGAATTCATTCAGACCTGCAATAAATGCAGTGTAGAAGTATTAGAGCATAACTGCAGACTAGGGTTACCTGACATGTTAGTGTTATTTGTATGAAGATACCATGTTAAAATGTCTGTCCTACTAAATTTTTTTCTCTCCTATTAATTTCTGTTCATCTTTTCAAATATTACATTTGGGAATTCTTACGTTTGTAATCTTTATGGGAAGGAATTTTTTTCCCTAATGAATTATTGACTGAATTAGTGATTTTCTGCATCAGATTGGAAGGTACTGTTACAGTTAGTAATGTTTACATCAATAAATGTAAATTCAAATTAAATCTACTATTTAAATAGCATAATGGAAACACATGGTGCTTTGTAGTCATGTAATTAAAGAAGATCTGTGCCCCCAGGAGTTTATGATCTAAAGATCAAACCCAGTTTGGCATGCAACAGACCTCTGCTAAGTATCAGTGTACAGTGTGGGGATTTCATCCTGCGTCTGTTCCAGTGTAAGTTTTATCTCACCCAGACTGATGCAGTATTGTTTGGTAATACATAAGTAATGTTTGTGATACTTTGTGCAGTGGCAGTAAACTCTTAGCACAGAAAACCATGGTGATTTAACTGCAGCACTGTGGATGCTATTAGTTTATTTAGGAAATAAAATTAAATCTCCGTCTTCTATGTCTTCTGTGTCTTCTCTAACACTGACTAGCCATGCTTTTTACTTTTTTCCTCCTCCAGTTGTGAAAGTAATTTTGTATGAAACTGCAGTTGGGTTAAATTATTCACTCATCCTGGGGCAATAGCCTTCTTCACTTTCCAGCTGAGCCAACTGCAAATGTGGGAAACAGACCAACCTCCTATTCCACCATTGCCTTAAATAATGTGATGGTTTGGAAATGATGATGAAGACAACTGGGTTTTTCATGGGTGAAATGGTAGTATCATAAGCAGAAAGCTTTGTTTGCTATTTGTAGTGTTGTTTTCTTCCTTCCAAAACCCTGTACTCAGAAACCAGAGATGCTGCTTTTAGTTAAAAAGGAAAAAAAAATCAGGCCTTTTTGTCCTTTGAAAAATCTTTGAAAAAGCTTGAATTACAGGCTGAAAAAGACCATCAAAGTCCTGGGCTCACTCAAAACTTGGAAAAGTTGCCTTAACTGGGTATGGTAGGTCATCTGGTGTAAATTCTCTTTATCCTTCATGATATGCTACGAATGAGGTTGATTGTAAATAGATAGGTTGTTATTTTCAAATGTGATGGCTCTGGAATTCTTCCAGTTATCATCCTAATTAGGACCTTGAATTAAAAAGGGGATTTTTCATTTCTTTGGCATGTGTGGAACTAAATGAAGACCTGTCTGTGAAACCTGTGACTCCTAGCTTGCTGTAAATTGTTAAACCCCTTTGTCTCTGATGACTTAAGTGATTTCAGTGGTGACTTAACTGCAAAATAGTTGGGCAGCTCCAAACAACTTTTGTCTTCATTCTCCTTGCTTGAATATTTTTCCCTAAGTAAAAGTAAAGGTTTTTTGTTTTTGCAGTAGTGCACTACAACTGTGATACTGTAACTGTTACCAAAAAAAAAAAAAAAAAAATCATTTGAGATTGCTGAGTACTTAATTTTTTTGAGCACAAGTTCTTCATCTGAGTCTACATCCAAATAAATAGGTCCCAGACACAGTGCTACATGAGCAGTCATGTTGAGCACTCCTTTGTACAGTGCGGAGTCCAATGTGTCTGCTGAAGATAAAAAGCAATCAGGAGGAAGAAGTGGAAAATAAACCTTACTAAGTTAGTTCTGTCATGTAAAGGTTCGTGTGAAGCCACATACCATATAACCCCAAGGGTCATTTTACTCAGAAAGCTGCATTTTAGCTGAAATGGAAATGTAGGGGAAATCCAATATTTAATATGCTGTCCAAGCTTACCTTAAGAAAAAAACACACAGGAAAGGAGGTCAAAGGCAAAGGTTGCTCCTATCACTAAGGATACCTTTATAATTTCAGTGCTTTGGGTGTAAGGAAATAAGAATAAGGAAAAAGTAAAATATTTCCTAAGAAGATGTAGTATTGTTTGTCTTAAAGCATAACAAAACAAAACAAAAAAAGAACAGAACAAAAACAAGTAAAAAAAAAAACCTACAGAAGTCTTGTGGAATTAGATAATAATTCTGACATCAGGCAGCTAAATAACAGACTCTGATGTGGAAAACTGTCCCAGATTCCAACATTCCTTTCAGATGACATTAGAAAACAAGGTAGACTTAGCATGAGAAATAGATTCTGTATATGAAGAGATTGCTTTTGTTAGGCCCATATGTGAACCATATATCCAGATTCTCTCTACATCCGCTCACATGTCTTGCTGTCAGCATCTGAAGAGAGGTCCCCAAATGTTCAAATGTACCTTTCAGATCAGAGTTTAATTTTAGAAGGCTATCTTAATTATCTTATCCATATTAATTTTTGTCATAAGAGTGCTGTGATGGTGGTGGAGACATCACAAGGCACGTAAAATTTCAGAACTCAGAATGTTGTAGAATGTTGCTGGAGTAAATGGATGTGCACCGTTCAGTGATAGATCATAATAGACGAATATAGTAAGTTGTGCATATATAAGATGCATGTCATTATTGAATAAGTAATAATTCACAGGAGAGTGTATTGTTCATGCACTTTTGATGTTACAAAACGTGGAGGCTGAACACTGGCACAGTCTGTGTGTGTAGGATGAGGGGAAGGGTGTTTCCAGAGCTGAGAACTGCAGAAATTTGGAATTTCAGTACTGCAGATCTGAAAATGAAAAATATTCTGTAATATTTTTGTAATTTCTCTATTTTCTTTAATCTTGCATTGAAATAGTTTGAATAGCATGAGGAAATGTTAGTAGAAGTCTTTCAGGTGCCTTATTGAATACTTAATTTCTGTGAGATACGTTTTCTTACTGTATTCTTAAAATTAAATACGCAGTCACTATCCCATCTAGAAATGATACCAAAACAGGAATTGTGAAACAAAAGATGTCAGTTAGAAGTGTTGTCATTTTTTTGCTGTAGTGGCTCTATGCTTTCTGTTTTGTTAATGGGTGTGTTAAGGGAAAAAACCTCATTCCCTTGCTAACATCTGCACTTCCTTATGCAGGACTTTTCAAATTAAAAGGACTTTGCTTTCAATCCCCTGTTTTTCTTTGTCTCGAGGAAAGAGGGATATTGTGTTATTTCTTCAAATTAGTGCAGTGCCTAATGGAACTGAGTAGATGATTTACAATCATTACTTTAATGATATCAGACGTTTCAGGTTTACCTAGAGTATAAATACCTCAAGCATTAAAAGTATTTCTATGATCTTGAGTATTCCGTGCAATAAGAACTGTCTTTTCTTCAAAACCAAACAAATAAATAAACACCTTGTTTTGCATTTGTAGCTATGTCACTGTGATATTAGTAAATTAAAGAGAGCCAGGTGTTCTTGAATGGTCCAAACTGCAATCCAGTGAACTCACTGGCACTTTTGATCAGAGATCACTGAGGGTGAGCATTTTATGAAGCAGTGTAGTTAGTCTCCAGAAACAGAGAAGCTCGTGACAGACACTGCACTTTCATAATTTCCCACCGTTTGTCAAGAGAAAGAATGTATCACAGAAAAGCATTTACATTCTTTCTGTAATGGTCAGTATGCAGTGAGTTTTGGCGAAGATGCCCATGGTCTCATTCACCTGTTCTGAAACAAGAAGATATAGCAGGTATACAAAATTCACCTTCCTTCTCCTGCCAATATCTAAATTATGTGCTTTGCCTCCTATTGCAGTGGTCATGAGCAATGCCCACTGTAATCCATAAATTCTGAAATATTTAATCCAAAGCATGATATATTTCATCCAAAGTGTAATCCAGGGGACCACTCTTGGCCAGTCCTGTTGTTTCTGAAATTCAGTTTCAGATGTTTATATGGGCTTCTAGCGAAGGGCGGATGTACTGAAACTCTCCGGTGAGGAACTGGAATGGGATGTGAGAATCTATGTGACAGTGCTCCAAGCACAGCATCTTCTGGAGCTTCTGTCACAGCTGATGTTCAGAGAGATGCTGAACTTGGTTAGAGATGATGGGTTTTGTCTATCAGTTCAGAGGAGATCCTGCTGATTTGATTATTCCTTTGGTATTCAAAGCAACCAAGTAGAGAAAAATAGGTATTTTGACCTACTAAGTACTGACTGGTTTACTGAGAATCTTTCAGGAAAATACAGAGGAAAATTTGTCTGCAGCCTTTCGCCAGGGGAAATAAGGGATGTTAATGGATACATTTTGTTTGGGCCGAAATTTTCTCTGACATCTCCCAGAGTCCTCAAAGAAGGGTGGTGCAGGTGGCTCTGCCTGGTCCTTAAGATCTGAAATAAAAGGCGATTAATGGTCAGGTTACATCATTAATGTATGCTAAACAAACTAGGTTGGAAAGATGTTCATCTAAGAGGCTTGAGGATTGGACTTGTTTTTTTTCCAGATTTTGTGGGGTTTTGTGTGTGTTGTGTGTGTTTGGTTTGGGGTGTTGGTTGTGTTTTTTGACATTTAAGTAGTTCCGTAATTTCTAAATTCTGGAGAGTATTATAATGTTAAGTCGTAGTTATTTATGAACATTTCTTATTACAGTTATTTATTATGGTCAGTAAACTAACTCTTATGACATCTTAACTGAGCTAAATTGCTGCATCATTGAATACATTGCCATAGTTTAGAGTTTGAATTTCAAGTGTGTTTTGAACTTCTGTCATCTTTTTCTCAAGGAAAAAGGAAAATAATAGAATTATGGGAGCAGAAGGTGTCCTTTTTGTTTTGTTGTTTTTGTTGTGCTTTTTTTTTAAAGTAAACTATTCAAGGCAGATTTGATGAAATGTAGAATTACCTTGAGACACAGAAAAAAAGGAGAATAAATACGAACCGTACAATAAATAGCTTAGAAGTTGAATGTTATGTCCTCAGAAACACTCTTTTGGACTTTTCTGTGAGGGTGGGCCCTTGCCTCTCCTTCTTTCATTTATTTCTAACGTTATGTGGTCAAACACAAGTGTTCTTGTGTTGTAAGGAAAGCTGTCTCTGTTCAGGCAGTGAGATGCTCTGTGCTCAGTATAATGGGGAGTTGATATGGGGAGACTACTGGGAGCAAATCCATACATAGTTTCTATTTTAGCAAAACGCTAAAATGTACACATGTGCTTTGTGTTCCTTATGCTGTGTACTTTGTCTCTCTGTGTGGATAATCACATGAACACTACATGTGAGCAGCATTTGAGGTAGAACTGTTATCTTTTATCTCTTTGATGTCTTATTTTACTTATGCATGAAAAGTTGAATGAGGAAATAGTGTTTCTGAACAAAAGGTGCTGCAGATCCTCAGCAGACAGAATTGCTAAGTGCCGTCTGTCCTTACACATTTCCATCTCTGCCTGTCCTTCATTAACTGAGATCACTATTCAATCTCAGTGGTTGATGAGAGTTTTATTGGCACGTTTATTTATAATTTCTGTTTTGTAGGTGTTATTGTTTTTTTTTAATTCCAGCCCCAAAGTGTATATTTTCTTTTCTGTTATAGTCAATTATGTCATAAATGGTCAAATGATAGCTCATCACAAACAAAATTATTTTTGCAGCCTGTCTTACTAGCGTCTGGATTCGAAAGAGACAACCTGGATGCCTGCATGCCAGTGTAACCAGGATTTCAACAGTGTCAATAATCTTTGCTCATCACACCAAAAAAAATCAGTGTGTCAGTGTATTCCTGCAGAGTCATTAGCATACAGACTCACTCTGCTTGCTTAACAAAGCACGGTTCACTATATTACAGTTTCCTAGTCTGCTTGTCTGAGTCACCTCTGACAAAAGCAGAGAGAAAATTCAATCCTTTCTTCAGTGGCTCAGCAATGCAGGAAATAAATCTTAGGGCATAAGGTCTGAAATGGCAGTCATTTAAATAATTCAAATGTGGCAGTCATTCTGCCCATGTGCCTTTCATTCCTTTGTTTTGCTTCTCTGTATTTGTCAGATCACTGATAGGCAAATGTCCTTCTGCAACCATCTATATTGTTTGAAATATCTAGAGCTAAATAATTCCTGTCCTCTTTAAATACAGTTAAACTGGTTACATGTTAAATAATTATTTGCTCTCTCTTCTGTGGTGTGGAGGGGGGAGTTGGAGGGGAGAAGTAACATACAAGCAGATGTGCTGCTAGATCTACAGGCTTCTGCCAACCATATGGCATCTTAAAGAAAGATGGTTGGAGCGTCTGGATTAGCAAAGAGTCGGGATGGAAAGCCATGTGTCGTGTTGGTACAGGCAGTTGTTTTAGCTCTCTGTAAAAGGCTTCAGGAGATTGTGTAATGGAACAAATGGTACTGCAAGCCTAGTAACAGCCTTACCGCTGCTGGAGAGGCAATTGGCCCCCAGGCGGGTACTGCTTCATCCTTGCTTGTTGGTTTTTCGTGAAGGATTTTTATGTCGTTATTCTGTGCTCCTCTTTTAACATGCAGGAAACTTGCAGATCTAATTCTGAACTTTCTACCTGAAAGAACTATTGTGTTAAGGGTTTTTGTTCACGCTCTCGTATTTTATAATGAAAGCATGCAGTTTCCTTCTGCTTGAAATGAGAGGCTCGTGCCCTTCTGCAGATTTCCCGCATCCTTCGTGAACACTTTGAGATACCGATTCATTTAATTTGTAGCTGATGCCCAGATTTTGAGGGGGAACTGCTCTCTCTGGGATTTATTTAGTTAAAAACAAGATTGGGGCTATTGTGCTGGTGGCTGTAATGCACCAGCTTGGCACTCGTATTCTGTTAGACAAGTTGCTCTTTATGCAAACAAGGGGCCTGCTCCTATTAAAGGCAAAATTCCTTTTGTTTTCATTAACACAGGATTGGACTCTCAGTGGGCTTTTCTGTGCTTTATGGGAGTCTCAGTAGTTCACATTGCAGCTCACAGGAGTTATTCTGGATTGGAAGGAAGGCTTTTGTATCTAGATCTGTAACAGAAATAGGTTTTATTCGTTTCTCTTTTGTCATACAATAGAATGTTAGACTACTCTATGGATGTCAATGAAATCTTGCCTCTTGCTACACCTGTCAGTGCAGTTTTATCTCCCCCATGCCATTTCTTTCAAAGGAAATGTAAAAATCTGATGCTACAATAATAGAGTTCAATTAAATTAGGATTATTTTATTTGAAGAGACTTTAAGTACATTATCATTCCATACCATGATTTTTATGTGAAGAGATAACATGAGGGACACCTAGATATTCAGTCATAGGTAAATACATGCTGAGCAGGCAATGTTATGTTTCAAAGACATTAGAAACAAGTCATTAACTGCAGAAGCATCTGCCCTACTGAGGATACTTGCTGAAAAATATATTATCTTAATCTGAGACAAATGCTTTTCTAATATAGTCCAAATCAACAACAATTTACAAGTAAAACTATAATTACTGCTCTTTTTTTTTTTGTTCTTACTGTCCAGAAGGGTCCTTATCTGGAGCTTAGGAAACAGCAGCCTTCAGCTTAATCTGCAGTTTAGTTACAGCAGCGCGCACTTTTTCCTGAGCCGCCTTCGTGCCCCCCTGCTTGAGCCCACATATGTTGCTCAGCGCTGATGAAAAGCAGCCTCCCCGGGGAGCGAGGCTTGGGTTGGCTCTGTCAGCCTGTTCGTCACCTCGCCATGGCTGGGCCAGGTGTGAGGTGGGCAGTTGTCCGCCCAGAGCCGTGCCAGGACCACCAGCACCTCTCTGGAGGGCTCTAGGCAGCCGTCTGGTGGCTGCTGAGGAGGAATGGGGCCGGGCCGGTGAGAGCCCATGGGGGCCTGTGCTGCTCCTGTGTCCTCTGCTGAACTTGCGGTCTTCCAGAAATCCTGGCTGCATTTTGTGCTGGTAGCATGCGAGTTCACTAACATAGCAGTGTGCATTACCAAAAGGGTATTTTCATTTAGAAATCTGCATTTGTCTGTGTAGATCACTCAATAATGAATTGTGAATAACAGTATAGTTATGCTATAGCATCAGAGGTTGCCAAGACTAGAAGGCAAGTAACTGATTAGTATTAGGTGGATCTCTTGCTTCCCATTTTGTGAATGTCTTTATCTGTATCCCTACTTAAAAGAACAAAAACCATGGTTGTCTTTTTAAATATACAGGCACACCTTTATTTTCTTTATTTTCTACTGGTGCTTTCAGGCACTTAATTGTTCAATTACTTATGTGAGTTATCAGCTCCCAAAAGAATGTCAGGACTTCTGAGCTTTCTTTTCAAACTCTTGTTTCATAAAGCTTTACTGTCACTTACCATTGAAAGAATAGAATACAGGGAATACAGAATCATAGAATGGTTTGGGTTGGAAGGGACCTCTAAGATCATTTAGTTCCAGCCCCCCTGCTATAGGCAGGGACACATCCCTCTACACCAGGTTGCTTAAAGCCCTGTTCTGCCTGGCCTTGAATGCTTCCAGGGAGGGGACATCCACAACCTCATGAGGCAGTGAGAAAATAGGAGAAAAGCAAACTTACCTAACAGAACTAAGCAAGGTCTTCTGAAACAATTTAAATGGAAATTTCCTGTATTTATATTGAAGATGCATCAAGAAAATGATTAATATACATTGTAACTTGTAGTGAAGAAAAGACTAATAGCTTTATTGGGGTTTTTGACAATAACTGAAATTCCATGGAAAACAGAAGTGTATGTACATGCATATTCTGGACAGAATGAATTTTTCTGCTGGAAAATGCCAGTAGTCTTACCGCAGTGGGATGCCTGTGCAGGGTGCCTGCTCACTGACTTGCCAAGCCAAGACATAGGAGAGCCAGGCTGGAGGCACATTTGTACTCAGATTGCCTGATAACTTCCAACAGCCTTGTGCCACTGTTGGAGAGATACTAGGCTGGCTATTCTCATCCGTGACCTTAGGTGCTGTCACCTAAAGGGCATAAAGGACCCTTCCCACTGGCTGTGATCTGAGTGTGTTATTCTTCTCCAAACTGTTGGGTTGCAGTCATATTGCTTGTTGTGGAAGTGCTAATGGTTATACTGAAGATAACTGTAATGACTTTTGCCTCTAAAGCAGGAATAAAACCTTTTTTTGTAGCAAAGATTGAGTTCAGGCTTCAGGCTTGGTGCAGTAAATTTAGACCAAAATTGAACTAATATATGCACATAATGAAATAGTCACTCTTACAGAGAATCATTTTTAAGATGTGTTTCTCTGAAATGCTTCCCTGTTTTCCTTCAGTGCTTCTGAAGAATTGCCATATTCACATATTTCACATGCAAATTCACTGTGTTTTTAATAAAGTTTACGGCAAAAGATCATGTGGACTCTGCATTCACAAGAGCTGAGCCTCATGGAGATCACCTGACAATACTGCTCAGACCATTCAGCTTTTTTTTTCTTTTTTTTCCTAGTTTTCTGACTTCTGGTTTCTCACAATGAAACTGATTTCTTCTCTGCTCTTTCCAATGGAAAACCTGTTTCTGTAACCCATGCTATCTCCCCTGCTTTTGGTGTTCAGTGTGACATTCCTCACCTAGTGTTTTCTTGATGCTGTCTCTACAGAATTCTGTACAGAAATCTACAGATGCTTCAGTCTCTACAGAAGCTTTATGGCATACCAGAGGAGCCAGGGAGATAGGTACTTGTCCAAAGGGCTGTGCTGCATGACAGCAGCAGTTCAGGAAAGGTAGAATCATGCTTGTTTGCCCAGCCAGTGCTAATAGGAAGTAAAAGCCGAAAAGTTCCTTGGGTAAACCTGTGCACAGCTCTTCTCCACATCCCATGCACGTCCTGGACTTCTTTGTTCAACTGATCTATTGACATCACCTGCTTCCCATTATCCTATCCATATTTTCACTCAGTATGTTCCCCAGTACTCCTTTTTTCTTTTTCTTTCCAAAATGCAATAGACTTTGAAAATAGATGTGTGATAGAGCTGTATGTGAGAGGAGGGAATAAGTTAGGCTTGGGAGAAGTTCACAAATGGAAGCATTGTGGTCTGTGTGGAGAGAGCAATGGTCATGTATGAAAGTTGTGTATCTGCATATGCTGCACAGACAAATGATCTCTGTTACACTGAAGTCATCTTCATCCTCTTGTATGTCACAAGCATAAAACTACGCTCTGTATATCAATAATTTCACTAATTTTTGAAAACCATGATAACCTTGTGTGAGCCCTAAAAGTAAGCAAATGTGTTTAGTCCTCCAGAGCTTGTAGGCAAAATCGCACATTTGCAATGATGCTGGAAGAGGGGCATATTTTGCATGTCAGAGGTGCAAATAAAGGTGATGGGACTTAATCAAAGGAGCTAATGGATGATGCCTGCAAAGATGCTTAACACTGATATTTTCATAGCAGTCTTACTATTCAGGATAACAGCCTTGGTTTTTTTATGTTGAAGAGCATTTTGAAGGGCTGTGATATGTAAGTATTAAATTGGGAAGGCTCCCTTGCAGATAATGGGATCAGAAGGACTACACCTGGCACTACTGAGCTCTCATTTAAAGGCCATTGGTGAGAAACATTTTACCTTTCCAACACAGGTAGTAATGGCATTGAATGCAGAAGCTTTATGCTCTCTGTAATACGGTGCCTGCAGTCCTTGCTGACAGCAGCTAGTTTGGACTCAGTGAGGACAGCAGGACTGAACTCAAAGCTGTGCTGCTAGCCTGTAATTGCAACTGTCAGAAACAACTGAAGCAGTTGTAGCTCAGCTGCGCTACCCTTTCTAGCAGTAGTATTTTTTTAATTAAGACAATGTCTGAAAAAGTAAATTAACTGAAGCTGATGCTTTTATCAGCTTTTTTGCTTCAAATCCCTGATGTCAGCTTGGGCCACATGCACATTGTGCACATGCCATGGGATAGAAAAGTAAAGACTTTTTTTGAATTCTCTGTCGCCTGCCCAAACACCACATGTACTGTCTGTTACATGTCGCTTCTGATGAGGTTCATGCTGGGTATTTCTTTTTAAAGGCAAAGTGTTTCTGAAGGAAAGAGTTCAGATTTGGCAGATTGCATTAAAAAATTCTCCATCTCCCTGACTTGGATATCAGGATTGTTTTGTGTGGACACCAGCTAGCAACCTGCAAAGGTTCAAGTTTGTCTGAAATAAGAATGAACAGTAAGCTGTGGGGAAAATGGAGCATGCATTCTAACAAGTAAAACAAAAAAAGTGTTAAAACTAGTAACACAAGTACAGAAAAAAAATATGTCAGTAATGTACATATGCACCTTGTAGAATGATCCTTCTGAACGTTAGCAGTCGCTTTTGAAGGCTTGCTAAGGTTGAGGTCTCATTATCATCATTACCAAGGCACTGTTTCCTGATTGGGGAGTTGTGTAAAATCTGTTCTGTCCAGCACACAACAAAATTGGAAGGTGAATATTTTACAAACAGAGCCTGACTGTAAGATTCATTGTATTTCTATAACACTGTCTGCTTCCAGCTCTGCTCCCCTTTTTTCTCTTAAGATGTTTTACGGCATTCTAATTTAATAGCCTGAATAATTTGGAGAATTATTATGTAAACATTTTTTCAGCAGTAAGCAAAAACTATTAATAGGAACTGTTCTTTTCTAGAACAAAGCTGATCCAGAGTTTGTATCGTTATCATGGGTGATAGAATTTTGAATTCTTGTAAAGGAAGAAAAACTTCTTTAGCCTAGGGACT
The DNA here is from genome assembly GCF_023343835.1 of Lagopus muta. Taxonomy (NCBI): domain Eukaryota; kingdom Metazoa; phylum Chordata; class Aves; order Galliformes; family Phasianidae; genus Lagopus; species Lagopus muta. The sequence goes on from NC_064434.1 coordinate 75,232,574, forward strand.
CAGACACAGATATTAATAAACATTTCATCCGTGTCTTTTACAACACCCTGTCCATTCTCTTGAATGGTTTCTTTCCTTCCAAACCCAGGTGGGCTAGAAGTGACTGTCATATCAGCTCAGCCCAGCTGCAACACCCCCTACTGAAGAGCAGGCTGTTAATATTCTCTTCAGCACTTCAGACATGAGCTACTGGAAGCCCAAGAATAGACCCAGACTCAGGTTTCCTACATGATCTGTTTGTTTAACCTGTTGGACCAGCTCTGAAAGTGAAGATATTTTCCAGTAGTCAGTGATGGTATCTCAAAAAAAATGGAAGCTACTGTTCCTATGTGAACTTTAAATTAGACCCTATTTGCAGTTGTTGTTACGGCACGCACTTGGTTTTTGAGAAGTGTGTGAAGTAATTAAGAGTGTCTTTAATAATGGGGAATTTAGAGATTGCTCAATACACATTAAGAAGAAAAGATTCACTAGCTAAGAACTGTCTGGGTCAAGAGACCCCTGGTAAAATGTGGACATTTTAAGTGTTTGATTCCAGACTCTGCAAGCGATATTAATCTCAAGTTGAGTTGGGTCAGTTTGTTCAGCTTGTAGTGTAGGCGAGTACTTTCCTTGCTAAACTAGAATTGGTATTGATTGCATTTCTTATCAGCTGAACAGACGACAGTTTTGGCCTTTTAGAAGAAAACAGAATTTTGGTAGGGATTTCAGTCTGGTGGTAAATGCCACAGAAACATCTGTTAAAGTGTCCTAAACCATCTCCCTGTATTAGAAATCACAGCTTCAAGTGTGACAGAACTGAGACATTCACCATTATCAGGTATTTTAACAGTTTTTTTCTCTGTATATTTCTTTAACATGACAAAGCTAGATCATAGTGTTATGCCTTTGAAGCAAGAAGGGAGAATGGGGTTCACTTAAAGGATAGATTGTATAATGCTTAATTTTGGGGAGCATTTAGGGAGATTGTTCGAGATGTTCGTGTCACAAGGTCCTGATCTGTGCCTCAACAACTTAAATACTAGCATAGGATAATATTGAAGCTTTGAGTTATAGTTCTCTATTTGTTTGCATTTCAAATTTCAAAATTTATAGGTTCTTGTTTAATTTCTCTTTAAAACTGTGTGAATTTGTGAGTGTTGCAAACCACAATGATGATGCAGATGGTAATGCAAGAACTAACTTTTACAACTAGTTTAAATGTCCTAGTAGTCTGTGGAGCTGATTGAAGACATGTAGAGTTGCTGAAAGTAAATTTTACTATCTTTATGAAAGGGGCAACTTCACTCTTGCTATGAAAAGTGAGGATAGAAGAGTAGCAGAGCTGAGCTGGAAAGCAGAGGGAGCCCATACTGATGTCCCTGCAAGAAAGATGGGAGTGACAGCAGTTTGGGCAGCTGAGAAAGGCTGGTCCTCTCTTACCATAAGCTGTACACCTGAACTCTTCAAGTGGCAGCAAGTCTTGTTTTCTGTAACTCTCACAGACAAAGCAAGTCTGATCATTGATGCATATGGGTTAGTTTTTTTGCCCTAGCTGGTACCTGCTTTATCTTAGCCAAGATATGATCACCAGCATTTGTGTTTCAGGTTGTGTGGTGCTTAAGACATTAAGTTCTTTGTAATTTCATTGGGCTTGACAAAAACTTATGGTTTACAGTTTGAGTAGTTACTGTCTGAACTTATGATCTGAAACAGTTCAGCAGTGATGGTGGGGAATTGTCTGGGGAAGAGGTGAGAGCACGGGAGTTGCTGTGGAGGTGGGAGCCAGGGCCAGAAGAGGCTGCACAGAGAGCTTTTGCTCTGGTGTTTCCTAACCCTCTATTTGAATATACAAGCCAACCTCCTTAAATGTGTTGTTGTACAGCTATCTGTGAAGTACCCTACCTTAACTACTTCCTACCATTTCAGTACAATAGCAAATTAGCAAATAGGCAAGATGCCCTAAGTCAGTGCTAATAGAGATGGAAGCTTGTTGAAGGAAAGTGCTGAGTTTTGTTGTCTTTCCTAACTGGCTTGTTCCCTCTTGCTGTACCCTGTTTGTTTTTAAGGCTGGCATACACTACACAAATGGACAACCACCAGGTCTGCTATCGCCTTCCTTCTGGGGCAGAGCCTCCTTCAGCAGCATCTGTGCAGGATCCTGGGGTTTGTGCCTTTGCTCCCATCTTTCCCCTGGTCACCAGAAGCAGCACCTGATTGCCAGGTCCATCCCCAGGCACGTGGGCACCAAGATGCTCCCACTTGGTGCTCCAGCCTCCCGGTAAGGAAGGTGTTGCAGACGGCATGCTGCACCATGCTGCTGCCTGTCCCCTTTTCAGGCTTTTTGTGGCCTCGGGCCCTTCCCTGCCACAGGGAGCCCTGGCCTGATGGGCTGCCCCGTTTCCACAGCAACCGACAGATGGGGGGTTTTGGCGGGGTGGTAACGGCCCTTTCAGCTCTGACAGCTCCGCACAGGCTGGCCAGCAGTAGTTATCAGATTACTTGTATTAAAACCTAATTAAGATGTGTGCCAGTAAATGCAGCGTGGTTATTGGATTTGGTGATTTAGCTGCTGCAGGTTGCTGCAATCCAGTTGCTCCATTTCAGCAGATTCTGCTCAGCAGAGTAGAGGGAAGGCATTTTACGTTAGTTCCCCAACTGTGCCGAAAGAGTAAATAACCTTTTAATGCCTCTGCGTTGTCAAGGACTGATCCCCACTCCTGGATGGACGGGTGCTGCCCACCAATCCCAGCATGTTAATTTCTTCCATGTCAGCCCTACAACCTGGAGGAGGGCTGACAGGCCCCACCGGCCCCTGTGGAACCGGCTCTCCCACATGGCTCACAGATGCCTGTGGATTAATGGGCCTGCGACTTCCCTGGGGCAGGGGCTCATAGCGTCCACGCTGGGGCCTGGCAGGTGCCCCAGGATCAGTGCTGGGGCTGTAGAAAAGGAAGCTGTTACTCCTGTCTGTAGGGCACATGGCACTAGCCCAGCTTTGTGCAGTTAATTCCTCTGGGCAGAATTCACCGTGGTGCCTTAGATCTGCTCTGCGTTCTGTGTTCATGGAGTTTCTGGCTGTCTGCTCCTACCTGTAATGTATCAAAATGCACCTGTCCTTTCTATTTCACCCCAGGACTGCCTACTCAGATCCAAGTTCAGTTTCTGTGCAGTGAGAGATGAGCCCTTCTGTGGGCTGTAGCATGAGCTGCACAAAGTTGGTAAGGTAGCCCAGAGCCCTTCTGACACAGAGCTGCTCTCAAGCTCAGGTGTTCAGGATCAGAACAAAATGCTCACCATGAAGTGCTTGCTGTGGCTTGCGATGCCTCTGCTTTGCTCTCCAGTGGAACAATGCTCTGTGCAAAACTGTCTGTCCCCTGCCTCTGTGTAGAAATGGGAATTCTGGTTTAGGCTGGCTCAGTTTGAGTGGAAAAATACTTTAAGGACGTTGCGACTACATGGAAGCTACTCATTGGTGTAAAGTTGTCCTGTAAGCAGTCCAAATATAACATGTTTCTGAACCTTGTGCCTTGAAACAGCGTGGCAGACTGTGGGATAAGGTCCCACTCTTCAGTGCTTCCAGGCCACAGAGCAGCAGCAGCCACTGACATCCCAAGTGGGGAGCTCTTCATGCTCCAGTGGGAAAATGAACTCACTGGGAAATGTGTGGGCCGTTGTGCAGTGGCCACTCACGCTCAGGACACGGTGCATGTTTGCTCAGTCGATGGTGTTGCCGAAGTGAATGTGGTGACTGCACAACCTCACTCACTCGTATTAGCAAAATGTGCAGAAGGTTCTGTCACCCAGTTGTAAAAATGATGGCAGGCATCGATGTGCAGTTGTAACATATGGGAAGTACAGTGAATGTGGGTGGAGCTGTTCATTTCTCATCTTGAATCATTTACGAGATCAGCAGGCAGGCCAGATACAATGCATATGGGAATGTGTGGCTGTGCTGCACATGTCACACGTAATAGCAGACACTGTGAGAGGGCCCAGAGCCTGTCCTCGGGAGCTGACTGCACTGGAGCAGGCTGGTCATCCCAGCGTGCAGAGCAAGGGCCAGCTTGGCAGCAATTTTGGGAGAGCAGAATGGTAGACAGAATTTGGGAATTAATAGACTGAGATGTGCACTGATGAGATCTACTCCCTCGTTATCATGACCCTGAGCTGTAGGAAGGAACATTATTAACCCTGTATCTGGAGCTGGCTACAGGTGATACAAGTAAAGGTTTGGTCTGTCAGCTAAGCCCAGTTCAGCGCCTGCTTCATTTTCTACCTCTGTTTAAGGGGCAAGACTGATGTAACATGATAAAGTTATGAAACATGCTAGAGAATTCTGTATTTACAAAAGTTAATTCAAATTACCCATTACAGGATATGGTAGGATACGGAGCTTTACAATGGAGAGCACTTAAGGCCCATATCCAGAGATGTTTTTGTGGTTTGCATGGGCTGCCTTTGAGTATCTAGTAGAAAGTGTAGTTTTGATATAATTTCTATGAGCTGGAAAATACTTCAGTCTGTGTGCCAGAACTGGAGGTTGTTCCTTGCACTGAAGTGGTCTCTTCAGCTGGAGCCTTCTACTCACAAGGGAAGAGGGAAGGTCCTTTCCTTGTGGGCTCCTTCAGTGGAGATTCCTTTGCATGCAGGGTGCATTGGTCGTTTTGCTGCAGAAATGTTGATGAGAGGTTTGTGCACTTAACTGTGTCTTTAGTTGCAGTGTCAGAAATGTTGTGTAAGGTGGTCTCTCAAAGACCCTTAGAACAGACTGAAATGCTAGCATTGTGGGAAAGGTACTAATGTAATGAGGAACTCAGCAGAAACTTGCATTTTAATGGCTTGAATCCAGACTGTAGTTGGTCGTTGTTGAATGGGACTTTTGTACTATCTGAGGTGACCGTGCACACAGAGGATCTCTTAGCCTTGAGGCTCTACCTAAGTAGGGTGGCACTGGAGGTTTTTTTGGTTGCCTGAAGGCAGCACATTCCAGTTACACTTACCTACAAGTACTGTTATAAAGTAGTAGGTGCTCTATAAATAAAGGACTGGAAGATGCCTTTATTACAAATAAAGAAGTGTGATAAGGTTGCAAAATGTCAAGTTAAAGGAAATCAATGGCAAAATCGTAAGCAGAATTCAGCTCTCCAGTCTGAAACTGATACACTGTCTCCAGCAAACAGTGCAGTTGTCCTTGCACTCAGTGGGAGCGACCTGATGCTCTGTAGGTGCAAGTATCTTTAAAAACAGAACAAAAAAAAAAAATGTGCAAGGGCATTTTGTATGAGAAAATTTTGTTTCGGGTTGGGTTTTTTGTTGGGTTTTTTGGGGAGTTCCATGCCCCTGAATTCACATTCAGTAAAGAAATCAAGCATGAACAGCCCATGTATCTATGTGCTACAGTTTAGAAGGTAATAGGGAACGTGAAACTGAATGCACAGTGTGTATGTATTTAACAGAATATTCTGTGCTATTAAAGTGGTCTTTTTGTTTACTTCATTGGATATTTACAAACCTGCTGTCACTGTCTGCAGCCCTGCTGCAGTTTTTTTTTTTGTTCTGATCCCCAGGAGATGCTCCTGCAGCTCCCCACATCCCTCTCTGCAATATGTATTAGCAGAGTAACAGGGCAGGATGAAATATATCCATTCAGATTGTTCACTGTAGGATTCTTGTAATTTGACTTCAAAGAAAGTGGCTGACAGATACAGACCACTAAATGCTGTTTTTGATATAAATTTTGAGATTTCATTATCAAGAAATTTGGAGGTGTTTACTAATGCAGGCATTTGAACAATCCTGGTTAAGAATGTGAATATTCAGAGCAATTATCTTAGCTGAGTTATGACAGCTGTACAAGTCTAAGCTACCACATGGAGTTGAAAGTAAAAAATTCTGAAAATCATATGCCTTATTGTGAGCATATAACTAATTCCATTAAAAACACAGACCATACGAGAGATGCAGCATGCACCTTGTTTAGTGAAAGCTGTATTTCAATATGTTGAGCAAGAAATCCTTTTAAAAAAAACAAGTGGAAAGTTTGGATCTAGAACTAGCCATAACAAAAAGCAAGTTGTTTCCTGCTTCCCAAGCACGTTTTTCTCTAGATTCAGATATTTACAAAGATTCAAAGATATCTGCAAGGTCTTCTAGTTAAAGGTGTTTTCACTTAAAGAATGGATGAAATGCATTTAATGTGAAAGCATTTTCCAGTTTATCCCCATTTACTTCCCTTGCTACAGATCCAGGCAAACATAAAAATGTTCACAGTGGCACTCAGAGTGCTAAGCAGTCACTGGAGATGTCTGGGGTTGGGGATTAAAAGGAAAAGGTGCAGCTGCCCTCTGTATAGCAGTGTCACAAAGCGGGACCCTTGGGCTCTTTGTGTCTTTCCAGAGAAATCCCTGCCTCTCTGCTGGAGAGCACCTGATCTATGCTGGAGAAGAGCAAGGCATAGCTTACGGCATAGCTTGCATAGCTGCAGATGTTGGGATACAGCTCTGGGGCCTTTACTGATGTTGTGACACTGACTTGCTGTCCTGTCATGAGAAGGGCAGACATGTAGAAATGCTTGTTGAAAGCATCAAGTCAAAATGCACCGCATGCCCACCCTGGGAGCAATACTTCAGTCCCAGCGCAATGCCACACAGCGCTCTGTCACCTGGGAGCTTCACCTGCAGTGCAAATGTCTGAGCCCTGCAGCGCACTCCCACTTCAGGCAAAGTGCAATCCTTTCATCTCTTTCTCCAGGTTGCACCAGCTGGACAAGCACTGCCAGGCCACTGCCCAGCAGCTCGTGGAGCTCCTCAACAAACAGAATCAGCTCTTCAAAGAGAAGCAGCTGCTGACAGAAGAAGTGCAGTTTCTGCGAACACAGGTACTTGTGCCAAAAGAAAAGGAAGTCTGAGGGGAATGTTCTGCAGCTTTAGCAGAGAAATCCACCAGCAGTCTCTTTTCAACTGCTGGCTTTTGTTGGTGTTTTAAATAAGGTATTAACTTATGAAAAAAAGAAATTAGACCATTAAATTGGAGAGAGACTGTTAGCTGGACCTGAGTCCCACTTCAGCCCAAACTAAAGGAAGAAGTGTTTTGAAGAGACAGGAGAACAGCAGCAGTTATTCTTGGTTACAATTCCTAGCTTTCTTATCAGAAGATTTTTGTGTTTCCTATTCAGAGATAAGGCAAATTCGCTCTTCCACAGCATTATCATTTGAACAGTAGCTGAGGCAGGGTTTCCTGTTGTTTCCTGTTGTGGCAGACAAACCTGGTAACTAAGATAGTGTTGGGTTATCAGCATGTAGTAACTACTGGCAAGCGTGAGGGCAACAGCAGTGTTCTCTCTGTAAGGCAGCTAAGGAAGGTTTGCTGTTCACAGATGAAAATGACTACTTGAAGGGAAGCACTCTTAGTAATAGGAAAAGACTTTATAAGAAGTCCACAGGGATTCTGTTATTGATAATCTCTTTTATCTGGAAGTGAATGTGCTTTTATTGAGTTGGGCAGAAGTACAAAAATCATACAAAAGATGAAAACTATCATTGAGCTATATTGCTATCAAGTCTTGACTTCCTTTTGTATCTTCATTAGGAGTTGATTATGCTTCAGAGGATGCTTTTACTTGGGAACACTTAGAAGAAAAATTTTTTAGAACTTATTACAAAATGAGTACTAAGAACCTATTTGCAGCTATTTAAAACAGCAGTGTTCTCTGGGAACTGGGATTCAGCCCAAGAGAGCTGCCTGGAGTATCAGACAATTGTTTGAAGAAAAGGACAATTCACCATAAATGGGAAACTTTACATACAGAAAGATGTATTTAGTTATTTTAGAAAGATGTATTTTCTAACTTCAGTTGTGTAATCAGTATTGATTAAAGGTGAAAATATACCTTGGTTTACTGCCTTACTCAATTGTTACCCTTTACAGTTAGCTTGGGTTCTGGGGAAAGGGGGAGAAACCAATTATACTGAATCCTTACAAAATGATGTCAGATACACTAAGTGAAATTTGCTGTTGTATCTTGGAAGATAAGCAGTTGTGTATTTCAGGAAAAGAAATGGGACGCAGATCTCAAACAGGACACAGATGGAATCAAGTAAAAAACTGGATGGATGAAGAAAAATGAGAACAAGTAGGTATTTTTTCTGTACACTATATATAGAGAAAAAGGAGAGAGAGGAAAGAAAGCTAAAACTATTTGCAGATGTGGGCTGAATCTGGCAAACACTTCAAGACAAAAGGGAGAAAAAAGTGTTTGAAATATTTTGGGGCTAGAAACTGTCAGTGTGTTGTTTGTGGAGTGGTTTTTTCTCCACATTTAAAGATCAGGGCAAGCACTCCACAATAGAAGCAGGTTTACATGACAAAATAAACAAAACCTTTAAAATTTAAACTGGAAGGAAAGACATACAAATCTTGACCTGGTGGGAACTTGCAGGAGTGACCAAGGCAAATGCCACAGGACTCAAAAATGTCTCTGACATTCTCGGCAATGAATTATATCTTTTGAAACAATGACATGAAGAATCCCAGTAAATCACCTTCCTGCAAATTTGGGGCTCTGTCTGTTTGTCCCACAGACAGAGGATAGCAGAAGGCTCCAATTATCTATACACCTTCCCACTCTAGCACTGATTTATTTCACTGTTAATGCTTTCCCAGTTCATTTCCTTGTCAAACTTCCCTTATGTATCTTCTTTTCTAAAATGTGAAGTATGCTGTAGGCAGAGACCTTGGGAAGTGGAGAAGTAGGATTTTGTCATTCCAGCGTAAGGCAGTAATGGGTACAACATGATGAAGATTCTCAAATCATAATTTTAATTTTCATAGAGCTAAAAAGGATTGGTATGATAATTCAGCCTGAGCTTACAGTGTGTGCTGCAGATGAAGCCATTACACTTGTATTTAATAGATGTCATTAATAGTTAATAATGGAATATAGTTTACCATAGGCAGATCCACCTGAAGGCAGACAAAAGTTTAATTACAGGATTTATACCTCTTATTTTGAAAGCTTTTGGAAGATTCATAATTTGAGTTTCTGCTTTTGAAAGTCTTAAATCACCGGTCACTCTAAATCAAGAGAGCGAGATACACAGCTCCCATCCTGGGTACTAAATACGAGTGTACATAATATAGTAAACAAAACAAAACAGAGAAAAAACTGAGATTTCTAAAAAACTCAGTACTGTCTACCCAACATTTCTGAATGCTGGAATGCTCTTCACTTGCAGGATCTGCCCTGGTGTCCATCAGTTATACAGAAGTAGGTATCTGTCCCGGTTTGTAATCCCCCTGCAGACTGCGAGTGCCTGAGGGGCCACTGCCAGCCGTGTCCCACCTGTGTGCACACAGCTAAGGGGGCTGGGACCTTGGGTTACCACCAGCCAGATCTGCCTTCTCCCTTGAACATCTCCCCGTGCTCTCCAGATTGTGCCAATGAACCTGCCTCCTCACTCATTTGAGACGTCCTGTTTTACAGCAAGCCTGTGACTAAACCACTATTCCTAAAAGGAATATAAAATATACTCAACCTTGAGTATATTCCCCCCCCCTCACTTCATACAGGTACTTTTACAGTTGCAGCTGTTCTGAGCTGAGATGTTCTTTGTCTTCTTATGTCTGTTGTGGGGCCCCAGCAACAAGCACAGAGTTTGGATGGGTTCCCAAGTGCTTTAGTTTGCCCTTTTTTTCAACTTAAGTGCTGAAGCTGCCCTTTGCACAGCCATAAGATGAGTAGCACTTCCATCTTAGATGTCGGAATTGATTTGGGCTGATCCTTACAAGGTCCTCACTTCTTTCAGGAGTCTACTTGGTGGGGAGGAGGGCCTTAAGTGCAGTCTTAATGTACAAAAATGTGCTTCTGCCAGGTTTTTGTAACAGCCAGTGACATTCTGCAGACAAGGTATGATTTTTTGAGCAATGATGAGTTATTTAACTATGAAAGGAAGAGAGGGAGACAGCCAGCACAGCATCTGATGCCTGGCTGCCCTGATAGGAATGCTTCCAGTGCTGCATCGTGTGAGCATGGCCAGTTCCATGAGCCTGCAGCTGTAGGCAGGATCCACACCTCCTGCAAGGTGCCTGGCCAGGAGCACAGCAGTGCAGGGTGGGTGTAGTTTGTCATCTTCTGTCTGGTGCTGGCCCTACGCAGAGGGGTTAGTGCAGCACAGAGGAGGCTTCCTCTGAGCACTCACTGATACTGAGTTCAACGTCTATGTCTTTCCCTGGATTTTGCTCGTGTTGCAGCGCACTGATCACCACTGCAGGTAATGTGGTGCATGTATTCTTGGAAAAAAAAATACCATGTTACTGTTTTTAATTAATTCTTTAATGAACTGCAGCATTATAAATCCTTTTTTAACTCTGCCTTCATTACCTTATCAAGTTTTGTTGTGTTTTTTAAAGAAAAACCCTTAAGTCCTCTAACATAAAACCAGCTGATGTGGAAAGTTTATTTTTATTTCTGAGGTCATTTACATCTCTTAGAATTCAAATTTCAGAACTCCAGTCACTTAATTCTGGGTATCCACCCCAGCTCCAGCAGAGCTTTATCTCTCGGTCTTAATGAAGTGCTGAAGTGCTACTGAGGAAGCACAAACAATAGCTATGCAAGAGCTTCAAAACTGTATATTAGCCTTCCCACCAGAGGTTTTCTAACAGCGTGCAGGCAGCTTCCTGTTTTGATACAGCTGCCCACCCCATATACAGTCTGTACAATTCACAGTAAACACTCTCTGGCACAACCCTGCCTCCTCCTTACTGGAAGGGAGAAGGGGCAGGATCTAAGACGTGCCCCAAAACAGCAGCTCAGTCATTTACTGCTAAACACGAGTGATGGCTAAAGCTCAGGGAGACCTTGTTTTTCAGAAATCAAACAGCTCCTGCACTTGTTACCTGGAAGAGTTCTGATCTTAGAAAGAGGCAGGACAGCAGGCCCGCAGGAAGCCAAGCCTTGGAACAGTGCTTGTTTACAATTGCCACATTCTTAACCATTTATGTATTTCTCTTCTGAGCACTCACCCCCAGGCTGAAGTGACACAAATGAGAAGTGCAAGTAGCTCCATACACACTACTTACGCTCCGCTCCCATCTCTTTCTTCTTTCAGTTCTCCTCTGTACGCGCCTGAAACTTGGGCTTCTCTGAAGCTCACACAGAGAACCATTTACAGAGAAGCAGACATGCTGCCTACCCTCACCTGCTTTGCATTTGTTTTTAACTATAGTGCCATCAACATACTGAAACGTTACTCCCCTACTGAACTTTCTAGGAAGACATCTCAGACTTGCCTAAGACACTGCGATCCAATGTCAACAGCTGTGATGGAGCACATACTGGATTTGTTATTTCTACAATTTTTATAAAATGTTTTTATCTATTTTTGTAATACAGATGTCTGTCTTATTTACCGATGGCAGTCCTAATAAATTAGTTTATTAATTCTTTTTCTCCTGGTTGCATCCTTTTGTATTCAAGGGAAGGCATGTGTATGTGGAAGAGGAGACTGCGCAAGCCTAGCACAGATACATCAGGCTTGTGTTAAGGACTCACTACCAGCACCTACCTGGGAGGTTTACAAATGTTTGTCTCCTTTACACAAAAACCTGAGTCCTAACAAACAACAACTTATCCAGCAGAAGAGCATGAGAATGATTGAGTCATTTCCCTGGGGCAGGTTTCCCTTTAGTGGTCAAAGCCTTGGGGACAAAGGGACCCGTGCTAGCAAGGCATTGCGGTGCAGGGTTCCTGCCACCAAGGAAGCTGTTTGGGACCCCCCTGCTGGCAGACACTCGGCTGTCTCAGGGATGGGCAGCAGCTGAACTCAAATGCAAATTATTGAACTTGAAACATTTGGCAATACATTTGGACGACTTTTTTTTTTCAGCTTGCCTTCATGTTGGTATTTTTAAAATGACTTTCCAAATGCCAGGCTCTTTCAAAAAGAATTTATCTGAATCTTTTGCTGAACTACTGCATGATAAACTATACAAGAAAAAAGTTTCTACATTCAGTGTAATTGCTGAATCGCAGTGGTAAAGAGAAGAAAAAAGTGCAGAGAACGATTCCCCTGTGATAAAGCTACCCCAGCCAGCATGAACACATGAAACGTAGCAAAAATAGGAATAACAGCACATGCACCAACCATTTGCTGTGGGACGCAATCTTTCTTTCCCTTGTATTTCAGGAATTATTAGTGGTACAGCTTTAACATCAAAGTGGTTTTCTTCCCATTTCAATTTCCTGCCATATGAAACTGCCAAGCACATCTGAGCCCCTCCCCAGCCTGCCTCCCTGCCATGACAGTAAACGTGCTTCCACTGCCTCAGGTTTGTCAGGAAGGAACGCTTGACAAAGGTTTCTGTCTAGCACAAGCGTGGGCTCTCCACACTCAAGGACATCTTTTTCTGTAACTGACACTACTTTATAGATAGGTAAAAACGCATTTACAAAGGTAAGAATCTGCAAACTTTTTTTTTCTACACCATAAATCTATGTTTCAATAGGAGAAGTGTCTCTCGGCTACATGTGCATAGGAACTCAGGCACCGAGTCCCAACACTGAGGCTTCACTGAGACCCTGGAGCCGTACCTCACCCTTCCTGGACCTGCCTCACTGCCAGCTGGTGCTGGTGGCATTGTGGAGAGGACAACTGCCAGCCACTGGGGTGCACATCTACAAGGACCAACTTCTCTGCAGCAGCTTCTCTGCTTGTAGCAGTTGCTTATTTGCTGGGCACAGACAGGGCCAGGTCTTCCCAACTCCCATTTCCCCCGCCTCACCATTTAGCCACAAAATGCTTGGTTTTATAAAGTATACAAAAGCCAGATGAGGTGATCAAGCCCAGGATCCCTGTCTCAGCTGGAGCATCACCCCCTGATGTGCTCTGTGCCCGTACCTCCACGCAGACTGAACAGATGGTCCTGCTGTCCCAGCTGAGGCCCAGTCACTGATCTGCTATTGCAACTGCAACTATCTCTCTTGTGCTCCATCCTTCCTATTGGGGAAGAAAAAAAAAAAAAAAAAGAAGAAGAAGAAGAAAAAAGAGCTGGCTCACACATTTTCTCACATTTCAGGGAAGGGTTCATGTCTGAGAACTGAGCTGATGCCCAGACTGCTCAGGGACACTCAGCCCTCCCGACCCAAACAGGCCAGCTGGGCTTCAATGAGTCCCACCTCAAGGTGCCCTGCAAATCACACCTCCCCTGACTCCCTCCTCCAGCACATTACCTAGCTAAAGGATTTGAGAACATGAATTCCACTAGAGGACAACGCACTTAAATACTGGGTGTTCTGATAGAATGCAGCCCTGTGTAATCATTACTTGGAAATTAAAAGCCAAATTTACTTTTAAAAGATACATATACCTCAAAGACTTAACATGAACCACGTGCGTGGAAACAGCCTTGGTCCACAGCACAAATACATCTTGCTTAGCCAGAAAAGCCTTTCTTGGTGACAATACTGTAACTGAATTTACAAGCTGAAACTGCTCACCCAGTATCTGAAATAGGTCACGACAAGAACAGTTACCACGAGGACTTCACAGCAAATAAACTTGTAACTAAACATGCACAGATCATTATACATACAGTGATAAAAAAATAACGATGTACATTTTCTTGTAAGAAGAAATTAAGTCAATTCTTTGTGCATTTCAGGATCGAAACATCTAACCTATATAAAATTATTTTAAAATATGAAGTAAATATTTAAACCAAAACTCGAGAGATCTTTTGTAATCTGCAAAACCACCTTCTCGCTTCCATTCTTCTGTCTCTGACACAGAACAAATTCAGAACTTTATCCTCTAAGATACTTAATGTGCAGATATAAAAAAATATGTCCTTTGTGGCAAGCCTGAACATATATATATAATATATTTACAAACCTCCAGAACAAATTAGCATTAAAAAACACAGAAGTAGCAGATTGACATAGTGCTTTATTTAAGCTGTCTGTACGAAGGAAAATAATGTGCATCCCTATCATATATGTGTAAAAATACTAAGGATGTACAGTGTACAAAAACAGTTTCTTGTAGTTATTTCACATCCTTGTGGGTCATATACTTAAGGAAATAAACAGTTTAAGTATGACCAACAGTAATACGGTTTCTTGGGTTCATAGTCGTGTCTGCTTAATATCCTTAACCATATGACTAGATCTTGCATGGATCTAATGAAAGAACTAGCAAGGTCAAGAAATGTCACAAACTCTAAAGCTACAGGGAGGTAATTCAATTACCAATTTAGAGGTTTTTATTTAAATAAATACTTTACATTTCATGCTTGCCTGTAATGCACTACCAGGAGCAAGATAAGGAAATTCTACTGTAGACAGTACAAACAGTAGCAGCAAAGTGTGTACATTGAGGTGTAATATATAGACCCTGCAGTTAGTAAGGAGACACCTTACTTTTGTACTCTAGGAGAAGCACATGGCCCCTGCAAGAACAGTCAGCTTTAAGAAGCCGCGAGGATAGATGGAAAAAATGGAAAACAATACTGGAATAAATGTTCTTTAAGCAACAGGAATGTACTGGAAGATGGATTCGTGTGGAAAGCAAAGCTGTGTGCAAAACTGCCAAAACCCAAACAGAAATGACCTATTTCTCCAAGATGGCTGCAGTACAAGAGGGCATAGTGTATGTCATGGAAGTCAGTACAAGCTGGAGTCAGCATCTGAAATGTACTGTGCTCAGAAGGCTCATCAGGTACCCAGCCACCACCACGTGCTGCCCAAGCCCAACTACAACCGCAAGTGGGGAAAAAAAGAGCTTCCAAAGTTTCTCTCAGCACAGCCTGAATTCTTCTTTCATCCATTTCTAACACTGCTCAGAGAGAATCCCCCAGCCTGGGGCAGCATTAAATGACTGCTAACTCTTCATAGTATATACTTGATGAATGAGACTTTGGAAGGCAGCAACACAATGCAAGTTGAATGAAGCCTTAAGAGGTTTCCAAAGAATTCACCGACAGATATTTACTGCAAACTGCATTCTAACGAGCTATGCAATGATGAATCAAACCCACCTACAGGGCCCCTTTCTTCTCAGCATGAGGGAGGGTTGGCCAGAGGCACAGCTCCACTCAGCCAAGAACTATAGGTGCCCTGTGTCAAAAACCTTATTGCTGTTATAAGCTGAAAACGTTGGAAAAAAATAACACCACAGGCACAGAACACAGATTTTGAACCACCATAGTTTCAGCCTCTTAAGCTTGAGGCCTTTGCAGAAAATTATAATGCCCATCTACTGTGTCATCAGTTACTTCAGTCACTCACTCGCTGTCAGCACAGACTCTTCTACAGACCTGCCATGCATTTACTGTGCTCACTCCGTACAGAGGGATAATCTTTACACATTTAGTGTTAGAAGGTGACAGCATCAGATCCTATGTACTTAGCATATACATCGTGATACAGTTCTAACTGATTATCCGTCCATCACTAAAGATAAAACATGAAACACTAAAAATTGTCTAAACTAGTCTGCGTCTTTAGCTGCCTTGCTGAAATGCCCGATTGCCCCTTGTCAGTCCCAGCACGTGCACTGCCAGCAGTGGGCTTCACGCCGGGACACTCAACTCCACATCAAGGGGCTAAGGAGGCATCTGGTATGGTCTCCTTTCAGACTCACCCCCTCACTCACACAGCGCAATGTTCTGATATCACAGTCTTTGTGGGAGCTAAAAAGATACAAACACAGAGATACTTGCAATGATAATCCCATGGAGTTGGGGTTCTCGGATGTCATTAGCAAGAGCGCGGTGCACATCCCTGCACTGCGTAACATCCCAGCTCCTAGCACCAACGGGTTTATTATTAAGATTATCATTGCTGAAGAAAAAAGCTAAAGTTTATGCACGTGCTCTGTTAGGTACGGATCTTCAGACGTGGAAAGACATCTTCCTAGCGGCAGTGTTTCTCGCAATGTCTTAAATTCAGTCAATCTGGTACCACAGTCACGGATGACATGCTGGGTTTCACGAGGGCAAGCTTTCCTTGACAATGGCTGATCCCAGAAATTTACTATGTGACTTATCAGAATAAAGTGCTTTTCTTGTAATCACGGTGGTCTCATTGTTCAGATGTTTCCCTCACATAGAATAGAAATTTTCTATTGTGCTCTCAGGCTTTTTACAGTATCTTTATCCTGAATACAGCACAAGATGTAGTGTTCTTATTTAGTTAGTTTTAATCCTTTGACACGTGAAGTTGGAATTCCTCGTCTCCACTGCCAGAGAATTAAAAGACAGTATTTCACTCACAAAAATCTGATTCTAAGCAGTATGTACAATTTCAGAGCCTTGCTAATATCTCCACATTGGACAAAAGTGCGTTATCCCCTTCAGCTTGTACAGTCCTTCCGTATATTACAACAAAATTAACTGCTCTAAGCCTGTTCTATCTAAGATGTAGCAGCATTTGCAAACATGACACATACAATCCTTATCTCTAAAAATAAATACTACCGCAGCATAACCAAAAAAAAAAAAGTTAAAAAAAAAAAATTCAGAGTTAAACACCTGGAGAAAGAGCTAATTCACAAACTCAAAGTAAGGCAAACACCTTTTTACCCTGGTGCACACATTTGGGTGAAAAGCAATACCATTATGCCTGTCTACATTCTTCAGCCATCAGAGGTGATGTATATCATGAAAGAAAAAGAAAAGCATGAGATAGATGTTATCTGGTGCAAATTATAAGACCCCTTAAAGAACTTCAACTGCTGCTTTTATGCCTTCATTTCTTGCATGTATAATGTTTGATTCTCCGTGATTGCACATGAACCTGGAAGTTCTAAGTGGCAGGCTGGGTGAGCCAGCCCTTCTGCTTCTTCTGTAGTATCCAACAGTAATTAAAAAATAATATATATATATATTTATATATATCAACAGTTTAAATCCTTCTTTCAAACGTTTCCCGAGCAAATTTCAGCCAGATGTTATTGACAGAGACCTGCTTCAAGTAATGATATGCCTAACAAAAACCTTGCATATGTACATCACCACCCCCGTGTTTCCTTGTTCTAAACAGCACAAACAGATGCAAGAAAATATTATAGACTAGTCTTTTTTAGACTAAGTACAATTTTGATTCATCTTCTAGAAGAAGATAAGCTGGACCAACATATTTTTTTGTTTAGCCTCCACTGTGTGGAAAATCAGATGACTATTTGTGCACAAAGTGTACAGCACTGACGTACGGTCATCTACCTTGAAAGAAACTTTGAGTAATTTCTTGACGTTGCTATTATACTGAGACGGTGGGCAGCAGCAACAGCGGGAGAGCGTAGAGAAATACCGTATTTCATGCAAAACCAAAACGGATTGTAGGTAGGTTTGGGAAAGAAATTTGTTCAATTTGGAATGGTCTCTGAAAGTGCCCCTGCTATCTTAAACGGTATCTAGAACTGGTGGTGATGTTCAGGAATCATTTTCAGTGATAAACCTAAGATGACAGTGAAGCAGCAGAACAAAAAAGTTATTCTCGTCCACTTGCAGAGTAGGAAAACTGGGGGAAATGCGGCCGCCTCTCATTGTCCATGCAGTCCATACCATCCTCGTCATCTGTAGTAAGAAAAAGAGAAATTCAAAATGTCATTACATTTATAACAACATTTTATTTTCCATCTGATACACAGCCCATCTTTCAGAGCTCAGTGCTGAAGTTAAGGGCTCACGCTCACTCGGTAGAATTCAGTAAGCCACCTTTTATAGCAGTGCAGCGGGGTTTTTTTGCTTGCTTTGGTTTATTGAGGTTTTTGTTTTGTTTTGTTTACACTATGTCTATCACCTGAGGACTTCAATCACTACTACCTCGTCTGAGCTAATCAAAACACGCCAGCACATCTATTCTTCTGGGAGCATAGGAAAAAAGAAGACCTTGCTCATGGAAGCAGTGAAACAGATTTCACTGCTTCTTAAGCTGAGTCCAGAAAATGATCACCTTCTTGCAGACATATATAAGTACTTTTCCCTTTTGAAGAGAGTTAAAAGGAAGAACATCAACAAAATTAACAATTCATAAAGATTCTACGTATTTCAATTCTTACATATTATTTTTTAGTAAACTATTTTGTAGTATATAGGGGAATCGGAAGATATCAGCGCTAAGCCAAATTCACAAATATTTTTATTTACATAATTCCTGTTGTGCCAGTGGAACCTAGACCCCACATGTTGCCTGACTCTGAGAATTTGGATCTACATTCACGTGGATTTTTAAACAGTGCTTATCCTTGAAGACACCTATTGAAATCGTGACTCATGCAACAGTGGCACTTCTGTGGAACCTTTTAGAATTGTATGTCATGTTATAGGTACAGCTTGGTTACTGAATATACAAGATATGTTGTCAGCATTCATGCACTGCTGCTGGTAATCACTCTTATTTTATTATTCTTACAGCCAGGGTGGGCTGTAGCCTGCGCTGCTTCAAACAGCAGCAGCATTGCCATTACCAGAGGCCAGGGCAGGTGCTAGTGGGAGACAGGTAGCTTCTCTGAGCTGGTATTAATTGCCTGCTCCAAATTCAAAAAATTCAAATCTGAAATCTCAGTAGTATCCAAGTATTTTGTGTTTCTTCAGTAGTCAGTGAAGAAATATCCATTATCAGTGCACATGTGGAGTTCCAAGAATCATGACTTTATGGCACTCAGTCAACAGGCTCTAAATTAATCCATACTTAAACAAAATTTGTTCAAATTTAAGATATGAACAAATTATTAAGATAGATGGGAAAAAAAACAGTAATTTTTTCCAGAGCAAGAGGACTTAAAAATCACTTGAATGGCTGCAATCAAATACAACAAATAGAAAGCCCAGAAAAGTACTGCAGATTTGTGCAGTACCACAAACCTATGGCTAAAGCCGGGAATCCTAACTCAAGGGAAAAGGAGCCTTCTATCTGACTGGGTAATCAACTTTAATTACAGAAGTTACTGCCTACTTTTATGACCCTCTTTTCCATCCCCCCAATTAAAAAAATAATCTAAGAAAGAAACTGAGCAGCAAGACTTTAACCGCGCTTTAGCACTGGCTTGGCAGTGACTCCGTTAAGCCCCAGCTTGGCTGATTCCTGTGCACAGCAGGAGATGATCAAACAGTGGTGCAGTTAAATCCACTCCAACACAGAAGGCTTGTGCAAGGCCCACTGCACCAATTACGTCTACATTAACAACTTCTTTAAGAGCTCTGCTAAGTACACGACTTAATAGGAAATTTCATTTTCAAATAATTTTCATGTAATGGATATCTACACAAGGGACATCCACTTGTCTCCGGCAGCTTTTTTCCTTTTCTTTTTCTTGTCTGAAGAATACTTTAAAATATACATGTCTGGGACATACACAGCCACCCAGCAATCCGAAGCTGGTGTTTTCCAGAAAAAGAGAATGACAGAACTGTAAGCTAAGTTAAATAAAAATAATATTAACATGCAAACAAACAAAAAACACACAGTGATCTAATGCTTTAAGCTTTGTAATTATTCCTTCTTCAAAAGAACTCTCTTTTTGGGAGCTACTTTTACACACTTCCATACAAAGATTTTTGCTATTAACAGTGAGAATACCTTTCCCATTCAACCTGAAGAGCCTTCTCACACAGCGCTTTATCATAAACTTGTTGTTTTTAAGTTATGCTCTTGTATAATTTTTGACTTACATTTTTCAGGCGGTGTTATTGTAATAGTCTGAGCTGTAAATTCTTCATCAAAATACCTGGTGTCTGTCTCAGATGTCACTTGAGGTTTAAAAGGAGGTACAAGCTGAAAGAGACCAAGAAACAGAACAAGATTACTATACGTGAAGCTAACCAAATTATCACAGGACAGGAATTACAGTTTTCCTTTTTTCCCTACACCCTATATCTAACAGAGTTACAAAGGGGTCACTGAGAGACAGCCGAGTCTCTAACTCCTGGTAAGAGATACATGTCATTATAGACAATCTCAACAATACTAGTTCAAAACCTAGCTAACAGCAAGGTTAACTGCAAGTATCATCACTCTTACATGACCTGCACCAGCCTTGTTCTGCGTATCTTCCAGAAGAACAGCCCATAGGTCACAGATTCTAACCAGAATGCACATTCAGTAGCATAATGCACACTGTAATGTGCAGTTCAAAACTACACAGCAGTTTAGTATCTATGATATTATACTGTGTTCAAATCTGAGTTTAAAACTGCCACCCAGTTCTTCCTATGTTTTCCTTCTCACATCAGATGTATTACACTGACCACTGACAACATGCAAGTTTTCTTAGCTGGATAAAGTCACCTTCACCATCTTTGGTACTACAAAACTCACAGTAAGACACTGTGTGGTTTGGACATGGTACCAGATTCTGCTCTCCTTTCCAGGAGAGAGCTTCAGCATTAACTTTCACTCAGCAGTTTGACCCTTCTCTCCCTGCAATGGTTCGTCCTTCTATCAGCTCTATTTCATTTGATCCAAATCTTCACCTCTTATGTGAGGAGGAGGAGAAGACAGTGGCTTACACAGTCTGTAACAAATACTATTTAGAACAAAGTGGTTGATGAAAAACAAAAGGTAGTGCAGAGTAAGATCACAACATATAGCCATGTATGGGTTTGCAGCTGAGGAAGAAAGAAAGCGATGCATTAGCTGATCTGTTCTTCCATAAAGGAGGATGCTTGGTCCTCCAGCGCTACACTGAGGAGCCAGACTTCTAAATGAATAGACAAGTGCTCATCGACACCTCCCCGTGAGCCAGATGATGAAAATGCCAGCGATGCCACAAGTCCAGATGTCTGTGTAAGTAAAAGAAGAAGACAAGAAACTCCAGTCTATAACCAGAGGGGAAGAACCCAGTGCTAATTTGCAACACTGGTGTTCAGCGATTCACTCATCTTACAGAAGCACCTTTCATTTTCTAGACATGAAAAGCAGTAGGAGGCTTCAGAGGCTGCAAAAACAAACCATGCAGCCATGCAGCTTCTCCACAAAAGCTCATGCTGTATTTATCCAGGCGGCACCTTCACATACACTGATGCTTATGGGAAAGAGGAAACGGCAGCTGAGATCAAGAGGCACAAACACAACTCAAGAGAGCAGTAGGGAGGTTCCTTCACTCTTCTCACATGCTCTGCCTCCTTCCCTCACCACATCTCCACCAGCTGGGAGGTCCCCTGAACTTCCTCTTGTCCTGCTCTCCTGGCCTTTAACCAGCACAGCCGCTTCTAAAGGCCTGCTGGCTTCTCACTCCAGAAGCCCTGTCTGCCACCACATACACACCTTCCCCTTCCTCAAACAGAGTCTTTCTCTGACCTTCATATAAGTGCAGAATGACTTTGAAGACAAACTCCTTGTTTTAAAGGAAGAGCCTCTAGAACAGTTTACCAGTCCCTCCACAATTCTTGTCAAGACACAAGGAACTTCCACACACTGCTTGGGCATCATCTCCAGAAGAAATTGGGAGAAATACAGTACAAAATCCTTTCCTGTCACATAAAGCAGAAGCTGGGAGAATGGTATGAGTGATGTGCGTAAGTGCACACAGAAGGGCACTGTACCTCATCAGTACAGCCGGGAGATTATAGACTGAACCACTCACTTGAGACAGATTTTGTAAGGCATGTCACCAACATGCCGGGCCATGCTACAGAAACTTGGCAATTATCTTTCTGGAGTGATGCCATCTTTGTTCATTAACTGTCAGCTTTTATTTAAAAGCAGAAAGTAAAATCTCCAAAAATCTCAGCTGCAATGAAACTGCTAGGAAGACAAATAAGGTGCAACTCCTGCACAGATAACCACTTACACTGACACAGAGCCTACATAACAACCCAGAAACTTTTCCACGCAACCCAGAAGGGTGAACAAAATACACAATATTGAGTACAGCCCTGATAACCACAACATGATGTTGCCTCTCCATGCTCAGTGGTATTGGTGCTTTGGTGTCACAGAGAAATGGTATCTAACAGCTCTCACCACTTCTGACCCATGAAATCAGAAAGTCCCAAAACAGCAATGAGAGTACCACAAGGCACACATGGTGACAGGTGTCCAAAAGGAATAATAGAAGCTTCAGCTAAACACAATCCTTGTCTCCTGCTGCTCAATCCTGGCTGCCTGGATGTGACAATTTGCCCTTTTCTAACACTTTGTTCCATTTCAGGCAGACCCTTCAACCAGAGAGGAGACTCTGTCTTCAGCAATTGACTCTAAGGACCAAAAAACACACGTTTTGTGCGTTCATGTATTATACACACACACACACAAACACATGTATGTGTACATACGTACACATGTGTGCAAATAAAGAAGTGAAAGACTAAATTCAGCGCTGAGTTAACTGTCTGTAAGAGGTGATGTTTAAGACAAATCCAATTTCATACCTGTCAATCTGAATCTACCCCAGACATTTCCAAGGCTTAACGTTAGAAATGACAGCAGAAGCAGTATCAAATTCTTAGTATTTTCATTATTGTATATTATGGCATTTCCATTTGGCATCCATCAAGAGTAACACGTGAGGAACACCACTGTTTTCCCACAGTTCGAGGCCCAGAAAACTTGTCACCCACCTCTTGGGGGAACACAAGGGGCAGGTAGGCACCTGAGTACTTCAATCACATAGAAATGAACAGGCAGCCTCTGTGTTTGAGCTTTTTCATGCTGATGTAACAGCTACACTAGTACTTCTGTACGAGAGGAAATATACATGTTATTAGCTCAAATACAACCTGACAGGAAACATTTGTCTTGGATCATATGGGAAGTGACCTGAGCTGCTTTAGAGTGTCTGTGATGTACTCGACCTGTCAAGTGAAAAATGAGATGCTTAAGAATTGTTATTGTCCCTCTCCTTTTAATTTAAAAGGAATTTTCCTTCCAGTGAACTCAAAATTATCGAAGCCACAAGAATCCCACCAACAGCCTGCAGCTGAAAAGCACTCTGAGATGAAGTGCTAAAGGAGGAAGAGGTGCAGCTGTACACCACCCTCTCTGAATTGTTCGCGCTATGTAAATAAACTATGTAAGTGGATTATAACCTCAAAACTCACAAACACGAATTCTTTAAGTACTGTATCAATGTAAAGAAGTGAGCACTGTTGTCCAGATTCTGTTTTTATTCACGAGGGATAACAATTTGAATCTTACATCTGTGGTTCAACTTCAGTATGACATTCTGATTTGTTCAATCAAAAACAAGATCACTGCTGCATCCCAATGTGTTTTCCTCTTCTATACTAACAAATCACAGTGTATGAGAAAAATTCTTTGTTCCTCAGAGTTTACACATTTTGAAAATGCAGTTGTTTCTCCAATACAAAATATATTTCAGTAATGCCTTGCACTGCCATCAAATGCTGCATTTCAACAGTTGCCAGTTAGTTTATTATTTAGGTCTGATACATGTCAAAACCTGTGTCAAGTGCTACAGTTCTTCCTGGCTGCAAAAGTTAATTATACGTTGGTAGTTAAGTGTTCAACATCTGATGTCCAGAAATCGAACTTCCATCTATGTTGAACTTTACTGGAGAACTACACAGAGCTGTGATTGTCAAGAATCAAACCAAAGAGTCAGATTAACCTATTGAGAACAGCAGGACAGTGAGAGGAGAATGGGGTCACAGCACTGAAATACACCTTTCCATTTCACCACAAGCACACTCAACTTTAAGTGCTGAAAACATGTCACAGTTTACAGCCTTCCCAACTCAACATACTACATAACTCACTGCAAGACACTGCAAGTAAACAGACTATTTTTACTGAAACTGGAATAACAACAAAGCAATAACAACAAAATAACACAATTAAGCGTTTTAATAAGACACTAGCAAAGTCTATCTTTAGATTTGATTTTTTTCTGATGTGTATCTGTTAATGCGTTCTCTCATTCATATGTCTTTTAAGCTCCCTTGGTGATCTTAAATATCCTGCAGATACTAACAAACTTCATGATCCTAAAGATCATGCAGGCATTACTAGTACCCAAAGCCTTAGCTCAGACTTTCAACACTAGATTGTCAAGAATATTTCCATAAAAAATTGTCTTTTAAAGTACTCGTTCTCCTTTCCTAACAACATTTTTTGATCCTTTTTCTGAAAATAGCTCAGTTACCAAAGGAAACAGGAGCTGACAAGATTTTGCACTCTGTCAACCTGGATGTCCTTTCCCCAGAAATTCTGAATGGCTGGGCAAACACACCATGATGGAGGAAAATCCTACCAAAACCACCAAATTGAGCTTATGGAGTAGGAGACAGTCATTCCCACCCCATCCCACACCCAACCTCTAAGGGAATGACAGGAACCTCAGTTGAGATTCAAAGCACAGGACAGCACAGAGCTGGAAGTGACCCTGAACCCCAGTAAGAAACTACATGTGGGATGGGGTTGGAAGTGCTTCTGAGCAGTGGAGGAGGTGGCAGAGATGGGATTTCAGCAGTGGAAGGACACCGCTGGTTCATCAGGGTTTTGCCCACAGATGAACTTTTTTCCTCAGAGCTGCAATGAGAACAGCTTGTTTTTGAATCAAACACCTTTATGCTATACTCTGCCTTCTGTAAATTCTAGCAGCTAAGCAAAGAGGTGGCAATCAATCATAAGGTCTACATATAGCAAGTATTACTGGAGCACATTGAAAAGATCAGCCTGCTTAGCGGATTTCTGATGTTTTCACTACTTTGTATGGCAACAACACAAAAGCAAGTAATGGGTCATTTCTACAGGTTTTATTACACAGCAGGTAATCGTACCAAAATAGCATGACTCACATAGCAACTGCTTAAAACCAGATGCTGGCGTTTTCCTATTTCCCTCCTACCTCTTCCCTTAAAATCTGACCAGTGAAAGTACCTAAATACGCATTCTGCATTATACTTATGTTGCAGATTTTGCCAGATTTGAACACAGGGTTTTAATCATGGCATTTCATCTTCTGTTGTGGTTGTGCCTTAAGAAAAGCACAGGCTGGAGACTGAGGCTGGAGGCTGAGGACCAGCATTTCACAGCTGCACGACCTGCTGGAGAGGTGTCCTTGTGCTCAGCAGGGCTGTAATCATCCCTGCCACTTGCCCCACTACCTTCCCAGCACTAGCAGAGAACTTTGCTTCAAGAATAGTCAGAGAGACTAAGAAATCATAAGACATATGTAACTCAGCCCAAATTCCTGTCCAGCCTCTTCTTCCTTTCCATCCCTATTACATACAGGAGGAAACCCAGGCTTTGCTAAGAGGTCTGGATGTCCTCTGACGGGGGCCACCTGAGTGCTTCAAGCTGTACACCTGAACACATACCCTAATTCCTACCTTCAAACTAATGCCCATGTGGTTTTTGTTCAGTGAAAGATCCTAGACAGAACATCTGACAATTTCAGAATATTTCTGCAATCCAAATAAAAGCACCCTAAAACAATTCCTAAATGAGTAACAGCAATGTCAAAAAGCTTCCCGGTCCTAGCTAAAAATAAAACAAATGATTTATTTAGAAGTGTACGAGCTTTTGAAGTCCTCAGAGTTTGCCAAACTATTCAATTTCTCATAGTCAGGCACAGAAATGAAAACTCATCAGGGTTGAGCTGGTCACAGGAAGAACCTGGCATAGACTGCCCTCTTTCATATGCCTTCATGATTTTTCTGCCAAATATAAATACATCTGACCACAAATGCTAAGTACTATACATTTTTCATTTAAAGTCAACGACCTTCTCTGCTCCACAATGTACCATACAGTATTTTATTATCACTGCAAAGTACCAAATTAGTTTAATTAGTTAGCAGTATCAGCGAGCTAATAATTCCATTCGACCATTTGGATCCCTTTGACCTGACAGAGCTCGTGTTTGCTGTGAAGCACTCCAAGTTTACAGACACATAATGCTGCCTCCAATCACACTCATGAAGTGATAACCTGGTAAGTACAGAGATGTACTCAATCTCGAGTGGAAATGATCAAAATCAGCGGCATGGTGGTACAGCACACACATGTACAAAATGATTCCCCTGAAACTACTTGGAATGCACATGATTTTTCGTTTTCTATTAGTCTGAATGCAAACTTCAGTTCCTTCATTACTACGAGAAACACATGCTTGAAATGCAGCCAGAAAATAACAGTTTCATGGTGCATAAACCTCAAAAAAGAATGCTGTGAAATATCTCTACTATGCAAATAATTATATCAACTATAAATTTCATCAAGTGACCCTACTGCTGAAATCTGTACTACTAATAATAAACAGCAACAGAAGCAAGCATTGGATAAAGCTATTTGAAAACCAAATTTGTTCGATGCACACTCCTGAGTTGTTTTAGAAACTGTATCACATAGCAAACCCTCAAAAACCTTCTCACAAGCACTGTAATAAAAATACTTGGTTAAAGTTCATTAAGCTTATTATTATGCTAGAAGTTCACATTTCAGAACACCGTCTTGCACTCTGCATACTTCAGAACTGATAAGACAGCGTGTGCACAGAAGGAATGCCTGGACTTCTGAACCTACCAGACAAACGGCTTTACAATAGCAATACAACTATTTTTGAATTAAATAGAAAAACATACTGTCTGAACTAATTTTAATGAGCTATTTTTCCATAAAGAACACACTGTGTGCCAATACTGCACAAAAATAATTCCTCTGGTCCTGGAAGTTAACTGAGGAAATCCAATTCATCTTTCAGTAGCAAATTTAGTTTCTCAAAGCAGCAGTGGAAAGTGTAAACACAGAGTGACTGCCATCTCTCCAGTTACCACATTCCAACAAGCCATGTCCACCTCCACAGGCAGAAAAGCAAAATACCTGCATTTATGTCGAAGCAAAATACCTCCATTTATTTTAACAGCACGGAATAAGATTAGGATGGAAAAAAACTTGCCGTGTTGATTTGGAAATATTCAGAGCCTGCACTTAAAAGTTAAGAGGATCTGTATTGTAAGAACTAAGCTTGATGTTGAACAGCGTAGAATTGAAAGTTCTGTTTTAATCTAAAATTGGCATGAAAACTTTTTTGATGGAGTGAGAGTAATGAAACGGCTTTTTCTTTCTCATCCTCTCCCAGCACTGTGCAATGCAATCTATTCTCTGTCCTCAGTTTGGAGTTTTAGATTTCATCCTCAGAGTGCTTCCCTGCAACTGCCTAAAAACAACCAACCATTCTGAGCTCATAAAGTAACATGGTTAATATACTCGTTAAGGTTATTTATTTAGAAGTTTCTTGAAACATCACCATTCTGCCAGGGAAAAAAATCACACTTGGATCAAGTAACTTCAGAGAGTACCATATTTTGTATCATAATATAAGGTTCTCATTTCAATTCTGGTATTTGTCAGAGAAATACCACACCAACAACCACACATTTTTAAAATTCCAGTTCAACAACAACTGAAAAAACAGTTTGCAGCACTGACATTGGAGCATAAACATATTCTGCTCATTCGTATGTCTTCCATTTTCTTTTTTTCGAACAAAGCAAAAGAGGAAAATTTTTAAATTACACAGCTCAACTGGCAGATTAACAGTATAGAACAGTTGGGGGGGGGGAAGCACAGGAAAAAAAGACTATCAAAATAGATGGGCTTTATAGCAACAAGAAACTTCTCAAACAAGTGCTGAGAACAAATCAGCTTACGTATATAAAAGAACGTAAGTCAAATTGAATTCCATTACTCAGTAAGATACATTAATTACAAAATCATCCCCAATGTGGTGTTCATTATAGGAATAGGACTGTGTTTAGATAAAACTGTTCAAATTCAATTCCCAGCACTCTCTTTCTCCACAAGCTGTTCTAGCTCAGAATTTTAACGCTAGGTCTCTCTCTAAAAATTACTTTTTAAGAGATTTCTACTTAAACACAAATAATCAGAAAGTTGATTTTTGCTACGAATCTTTTCAATTGCTTTGTTGCAACAATTCAATAAAAGGCAAAAACACAATTCAGGAAAAAAAAATCTATTTTTTCCATGTCCTGATTCGTACAATTATTTTTCTTTTGAACACTCAGAAATATTAAAAAAAAAGGAAAAAAGCTTGGGAGGTCACGTAACAGGAGGGAAATCTTTGCTGACTTCAGTTTGATTAGCAACATTTACTTGTGGTCCATTGACATATCACTTATGAAAACCAAAAGATGAAAGTAGTTCACCTGGCTCAGAATAATTATTTATTTGTACTAACATGAAAAGCTGCAATGAAAAACACGCAACAGTTCCAGGACAGAAGCCAGGTTATTCAGCATCATATAAGCACATACCTTTTTATCATATACATCTTGCCAGTTTACTCCAGCAAAGAAACTATGACGCATGATTTCTTTTGCATCATCTGGGCCTCCACCAAGTCTAGACAGAGAATAAAAAAAAGCCCATATTAAACAAGTTCTACTCCTAAAAGGAGATTAAATTATCATGATTGTTAGACAAGAGACCATTTGTTTTTCAATATCTGGGAACAATTCTTACCTGTTCAATCTGATATTCTCCCCTATATAATATGAATTCAAGATAAAAAGTGTTAACAAAAGCATCCAAATAATGTTCTGTTCTACTTGATTATTCCAATCATCGTGTTTATTACTGTCCACAATGAGTTTTCATTCAAAGACATTCTTGAGTTTTCTTGAAAGACTAACTAAAGATCGGGCACCATTAAAAACCAAAACTAACCCAACAAAGCTGACACAGAATTTTACCAGGGAGGTGCCAAGCACTGAATTAGTAATGACTGACACATCATTTTTATAAAGTGTGTGCTGCTGTTGCATCTGGGTGCTGTAACAATTAACCAATTACCATAAAATAGCCTCAATCTGAGTTAATTAGTATAAATTAATAAATTGTAGGCCTGCTGAGAAGGTTATTTAAAGGCCACTGTAAATAACCACGCTATTTGCTGCAGCCCACAGCTTGCCAAAGCCAGACTCTGGCGTATCATCTCTGGAAGCAAATTGCAACTACTCCAGGTGAACCCACACAAGGTGGACTGAGCTCCCATAAGCAGACACTGCTGCCAGGAAAAAGGGTCCCATCCCTGCCCATCTATCTCCCCTCACTTTCATCCACAGCATCGCATCCACTGACTGTGATGCTCACTGGAGGCTGAGAGCTGGAGTCAGCTCACTAACCTGAAAGAAAACTAACCCCACAAGGAGAAAACAACAAAGAACCGGCAGCTTTTTTGCTTTAGAAGTCAAACTTGATTCAACATCAGTTTCAGTGAGCTCCCTTAGCTTGCTGTTGGTGGAGACGGAGCCATTTGGGACCTCTGCCCCTTTCAAAGCAGGTGGACTTTTAAGACTGCTCAGCTCTGATCTAGCATCTTCCCAGTCTAGCTATCCCATGGCGTAACTGACAGTAGTTGCAACAGAAAAAAAAATCTAAACTAACAAACAGCTTTGTATGTTGTCAACAAAGAGAATGACACAGGCAGTTTGTGTTTCATTAAAATGAACTGCTAAAGATATAAAGAGAAGTTTTAAAAGCAAGGAAAGGAGCAACAATTCTCAAAATTACAGAAATATTCTGCACTACCATCTCAGCCCTGCAGTGACTGGGCATAAACTTATTTCTACGCTGTATTCTTCTGTTTCTCAACCACCCATAAAATTCTCCACATCTCTGAGCATCCCAGTCTGCCTGCACTCTTCAGACTTCCTTCAGTATCTTCCCATCCAGACGTTCAGAGAAGAGCAGAGCTGCAGTTAATCTCTGTGCTTTCTCCCAATTTATCAGTAGCTAGCACTGAAACTTGAACATGAATAAGCTGAAGTAAACAGAAGTCTATAATACATACTACTGCCTGCAAAGATTAATTACAGGGAAGTATCTTTTCAAATCTAAAGGCTAATATATTTCATAAATCAAATTGTTTGGAGGTTAAAATGCAATAGCAATTACTACAGAGACAAATTCTTACATTACATGTATCTATTTGGTTGGTCATAGTTTCCTTTTACTACATACAATAAACTTCATTAAAACAGATGTTGATGGGCAGCAACAAAAATGATGACCACTTGTGCTGTGTCAGCTGCTGCACCTGGCTAAGCACAGGCAAATCCCACTGAGGGGCACCGAAACTGGTCCTGCTCTGAGTACCCGTGAGCACATCCTTGCTACAGAAAACTTCTTGTCTAGAGATTGAGGATGGAGTGCAGGAACCATTGGAAGACAGCTTTCCTAAACAGCAATTCTGCTGAAAGGTGCACAAGAAGCAGGTAGGCAATGCTCACTTTTAAACCACTGCATTTAAATCTCACTCAGAGGATGCATTATCAATTTGTAGTTTACATGATCTGTGATCTATTTATATGCTTTAATGCAACTTTGCTGTGGCAGTCTTTATGTGTCCTCACGCATGATCACACCAAAAGAAAAAGTGGAGCATTTCCATTAGACTATGTAACCAACTCAGGGTTAAATCATACTGTGACAAACACTACATAGATCTCATTTTGTTCCAGTACATAACCTAAACCTGAAAACTTCCTTGTGTTTGCTGTGGATGATTTTAAAAGTGTTCTCATCCAAGTCTCTTTTCTCCTTCTGCTTATCGATCTCACTGTTGTATATCCTAAGTGGAAATTTGAGGTTGTATGGCTGTATATGGCCCCTTCTTATGACTGGTCCTTCAGTTAGAAAGACCAGGCACCAGTGGCCTATTTTTCCTTTAAGAATTTAAACTATTTTTTTTATGGCTATGTACCCAAGTAATTTCACTTACCGCTTATTTGGATCTTTTATCAGTAGGCCTGAAAGTAATGATTTTGCATCTGCAGATAGAGTTCGAGGAAATTTTATGTCCTCCATTAGTATCAGTTCAAATAGTTTCTCGTGATCTTGGTTGTAGAAAGGCAATCTTCCACACATCATTTCATACATGACAACTCCTAATCCCCACCAGTCCACTGCACGACCATAGTCATTATCTTCCAACACCTAAGACAGAAAGCAAAGCCAGCTGTAAAACATGTGCTATTTCAGATGGGATCATTTCAGCTTATTTGATGTATCTTTATACGAGTATCTTTTGTAGACTTCATTTCCACAGTGTGTAACAAGGACTGACAGAACTCAGACCCAATATACACAACTGCAGCACTGACCCATTCACCTGAGTTCACTGCAATTACAGATATACTACGGTCTGTGCTGTTATCCCGTGTGCAATCATCAGAAACAAGCAAAACATACAATTGAGAACGGTCTCCTCAAAATTGTCATGACTGCATTTTCCCCTTTTCTATATCTTCTACCATCCCATTTATTCGCAGTTTTAGGAAGAGACACTTCATCTGCTGGCACTGCAGTCGCAGTTAGCGTTCTTCATGGAGAGGATGTGAGGCATCTCTTTGCTCAGCCACTTCCTCTCTTTATCCCACCTGCCAGAATAAAGCCTGAAACTGAGAAACACCCTTCTCTTACTGAAAGAAGCTTAGCTTCTTTGCTTCTACTGTGTTTATACTAAGAACCCTCAAAGCATTTTTCCTGACAATTCCATGCAGTTCCATGAGGTAATCCAAAGCAGCTGAATGGTACGAGCGCACAGAAAAACGACGACGTTCACATGGTACATTAACCACGACACTGGGTGTGTATGCATGATATTATACGATCACACAAATCAGTTTGTGACATTTGTTAAAATGATAATGCCTCCAATGTTGTGAGTCTTAAAAACTGACCAACTCCACAGGCTTCCTCCAGCAGCCTCAGAGAATTGGAATAAAAAATCTAAATGGTATATTTTGATCTCAGTAGATCTTAATATTGCATTACAGCAATGGAAGTGAAATAATAGGATTATACACCCACAATGTAAGCATTTATAAAAAAGAAACTAAAGGCTACTGCATGGGTGTATAATTCAGATTTCTGTGTATTATAAGGAGATCACATCCTTGCACTAAAAAGGTTGTAAAAATTAGAAGTTAATAAGTGCTAACATAGAAGGCACTGCATGTGCCTCAGTTGCCAACATGTGCTGAATAAAGATACAGCAATATAAAGGCAAAAAAACTTAGAACAAGAAATTACACTTAAATAGTAAACAGTAAGAAAGACGAAATAGATGAAACAAAAATAGTTGGACTCCATTTATAAAGTCCTAAAGAATTCTCCATCATTTTTGTATCATTTAAA
This sequence comes from Lagopus muta, assembly GCF_023343835.1. Classification (NCBI taxonomy): domain Eukaryota; kingdom Metazoa; phylum Chordata; class Aves; order Galliformes; family Phasianidae; genus Lagopus; species Lagopus muta. Next base: position 75,264,678 of record NC_064434.1, read on the forward strand.
GGCAGTTTCTGAAAGACAGAATATGCATACAACTGATTTAAAAATACATATATATTAACCTGTAGAGAACAAAATACCTTTTACAAGTCACTGTCACATGCAAACAAAACTGCCAAGCACTCACCCAGACTCAAATAGGAAGCAGACACACAGGAACAGTCATCTAGACACACGCCAGGGAAAGCCTGGTGACATCTAGTAATGCCTTCAGGCTTTAAGGAATAAGGCAACCTCTAGCAGATAAACTATAAACTTTATCCGTGAGCAGATTATCTTGTGACTGTCAAAAAAGCATAAGAAGACTTCCAGCAATTTCCTCTAAAGCAACGGCAGGCACAGCCTGCACCCATCTGGGGACACTGAGCGGCCATGGCCACACCATGTCCTCCAAGGACACGTGCCTGACAATGGGCAGTCCCAGTAAGAGTGTAGAGCTTGTTTATCTGCTATCTCCTTTTTCTCCCCCAGTAAGCCCAATCCTGCTTCTAAGTACCTGGTACATGTTAGTAGCAGAAGTAAAATGCAGAACGGCAATTTTGATGATCCCACAGTAATTAATGCATTCATATTCCTAATTTTCACGATCTTTAAGGATTAGTAATAGGAATGCGATGGAAAGAAATGTATTACAAATCCCTCTTGTGTATATAAGATTAAAAAATCATAAATATTAACACATTAACACATACTATTTACAACCATGCCAAAACACACAGATTCGTTACATCATTGATATTTCCAAATAGAGGGTGAAATTTTGGAAAGTGTAAAACACAACAAATTATCTGAGTGAGTACATGTGACAAAAGGAACTAAAATAATTCCAGCATTTTAAAATTAATTAAACATTTCATGAGTTCCAGCACACTGTAAGCTATTTGCTGAAAAACTGTATATGAAATCTGTGGCACTTGTCTTTAAATCACCACTTCTTCTGCCACATATAAAAGCATTATGTGTTTTTCTAATACACGTTTTAGCATCGTTACCATTTCTCCTATTTGTACCATTAGTTATTCTTCTCTTTAGAAGCTGGTAAAATACAAAAAATCGTGAGGCAGTGGTGGAGCTTTTTACAAGTGAGCCGAGGTGTGGTTTGCACGTGTGACTTACAAAAGCACGCAATGGGAATATAAAGCATTTCATTCTCCGAGTGAGGCAAATCACATGCCCAACAGCTAAAACAAACCAGATCTGGGGTTTTACCTAATTTATGCTGGGCTTTACCTAATAATAATAAAAAGTACGAGCAACCTTTTGCTGCATTCCCACAACAGCAACAAAACAGTGGTACAAAGGAAGAGCCAAATGTGATTTTTAACCTCTTTTTACATAAAATCATAAAAAAGCATAAAAGCTGGATTAACTGCCTCCTGAACCCGCATATCACCAGCCGGGTTCTCATCCCCAGCTGGCAAAACTGGCAACTCTTTATTTTTATTTAAATACCTGGTTTACAGCCAGCCAGACGAGCAAGAGCATCAGAAGGGTTTTGCTTACGAAAAGGAAAGCAGCCTGAAAACAGCGTCAAGGAAGAAAAAAGCAGCTCCATTTATTTTAATATAAATGGAATAAAACTGTGCATTATGCATTCACAGAAAAAAAAATAATTGTGCGCATTTAAAGTACTCTGTGGTTTCTATTCTTCCATGGTTTTAAGAAATCTAAAGGTTTGCAGACTGAGAAATCAATGGAATTTTAGCAACTTCTGTAATCAAATCCATACAACTAGAGTGGGCACAAGAACAAATCTAAACACGCTACCCTGGCATTACAGTCTTTTTCGAACAATTCTTGGATTTGAGGGACTTGTTTTTTGTAACACTGAACAAAGGTCATGAAAGACAAAAGCTTCAGCTCAATGCTAAATGAACATGACATACAGTTGCACATTTGTACCTATGAGTAATACAATCTTTTGCATATCATGAGATGGTTATCTGCTTTTAGAATGGCCTCCTTAGGCTGTCATAGCCCTTGCTACCTTCCAGCATATGTGAGGTATACCTGCCTAAGCACCTGGCCAGCCGCAGCCACAGTGCAAATTTTGATCTCTTAGCCCCTTTGTACCATCCTTTAAAGCCATCTCCACTATCTCCATCCATCCTGTATCCTGTAAGGGCACACGAATCTATATTTAAAACAATAGACTGTTCTAACAACTCTGTCAGGTCACAGCAGAAAAGGCAGCAGACACATCAAAACCATCGTCAAGGCACAAGCTCCTCCACTTTGGTGCTTGTTATAAAGCAATGCTTTATTTTCTAGGGCTATGAAACAAGAGGATCGTACGCATCTCATAAGCCACAGGAAAAGCAGCTACACTGAGTACACATCCAGTCAGGTGCACTTTCATGCAGATGAAGTTCCACACTTTCTTCCCCAAAATTAAAGCCGCCAGATCATTTGAGGACATGAATTCCCTTCCTTCATCTGCTTCTCCTACCACTACCACATGGGCCCAAGCCACCTCATCAAGATCTAGGTGAGGTTTTAGGAGATGAGAGCTGCAGTGTGATACGACTTCAGCATCTGGATAACATTACAGTCAGTCATCCCCGTTGCACACCCCACATCACTACTGTGCCCCGTGTCAAGTAAAGCATGAGGTGGGCTCACGGAGGTTCAGTCTGAATGATACCATAGATCACAGGAAATAAAACCCAGGAAATTATTTCATTTTTACTACTTGAATGTTTCTCACTCCCTCTGTGTTTCAGGCTCTAGTTCAGTAACAGGTTCTTCCAGAGGCAGTACTGACCTGACACATGTTCCCATATCTTTTCACTTGCCATGTCAAAGTTTTGCAACACGCTGCATCGGAAAGAAAAGTTTTACCCTGGGCTATCTGTAAGTCACCTTGGGATCTGAGTCCTTACATTGCTGCAAGAGCCCACAGTCTTCATCACAGGAGCTGTGCGGACTCTCACTGTTACTCCTGCTCATGCAGAGCTGCAATAGCCATCTTCACACCTAATGGAAAGATGAAGGGCCCAATTCTCTTCCCAACCTGTGTTTCTCCAGAGTGCTCAGGCACTACAAAAGTGCTCTAAAACTAATCACTGCACTGAAACTATTTCATTTTTATGGGCACTGATGCTGCTCTAAAACTTACAGCTGCAGTAAGTGGACAGTCTGCATTTATATGAATGCTTTTTTAAAAAAATCTTCAGAAGTGCTAGTAAGATTTGTATATTTCTAGTTTTAGATAAAAACTCAAGATGTTAAGTAACATACAGACTTTCTAACAACCAAGAAACATTAGTCATGCATCTGCTTCCAGGCACATGCAGACACTCCTGAGCTTTCATGGATGTTTTAGAGGTACTGGGCAACACTGTAGTTTCAGCTAAGGGAAAACTATTTCTTTACTTTAGAAATTTCATTTGTATTGTGCTCAGAAGGCAACAAAGAACATCTCTTATCCTTATGTTATAAGCCAAAACAGTAACCTTCAGTAATACACTGCAATCCATACAATTGCATGCCCAATTAATTAATGGTAAAACTTAGAAAAAAAGAATATATTCTCTTTACATCTTCAGTAGCTGGAGTCAAAAGTTTTCTCTGCTGCTGCAACTAGAGATACATCTGCAAACTTTTATTTACAGTATTGGGGCAGAAACTAAGGCAATAAACAATTAAAGAAGTCAAATCTGACACAAGCACAAGCCATGCTTTTACATGATTCTGTGAAAATCTTTTGAAGGGTAGCAGTCTACATAATAAGTGAAACCTATGACCATCTGAAGTCAATCATGTATTTCCTCTTTACTTTGGTGAAATCAGGATCCTCCGATATGTCAATAATCGCATAGCACTGCACAGGGTGTCACTGCCCTGGCCACAGACTGAACACAGAAAACCTCTTAATTCAGTTCTTCTAAATTTTCTTGAAACAAAATATATGTGATGACGTCCTCTGGAAGGTTTTTGATTGCAAAGCAGAAATTCACACAGACAGGAAATATACTTCCCACAGATCACTAAGAATTAATTCAATGCTGTAACTTCTGGACTCTAAAAATGTAGACAAACACAGGAATAACTGTGTGAATGAAAGGCTTAGTACAATTCACTGTTGATCTTCTACAAATGGCTGTCAATATTGGGTTTTATCTTCAAAATAGCACTATCATAAATATCAGGTACTTTGTGTTAGATAACCAAGGCAACTCACTGGAAAACCAATAACATTTTTGACCTAGTTTTGATTACTGTTAATATACTATATACAGGCTCTACGATAGGACATTAAAAATAAATAGCTTACTCAATCAATAATTTTGTCAGAACAGATGGGAAAAGATTTAAACATCTAAACAAACTGTCTGCACACCTATGTTGTGATAGAAAACTGAGAACTTGGATACACCAATGTACTGTTAATTCAAGGGGAAAAACCTGTTTTTAATTAAGTTTACGGTTCAGGTGAAGTGTATGTTACCTAAGCATTTCTGGTAACCCTTCACGCATTTTTATTGCTACAGTTGTTGGTCTGCTAACAAATATTCATCCACATATTCAACAAAAGTTGAAAAGTATATTTGCTAAAACTTTCTATTGATTGCAGTAGGCACTGAAGCAAAGTTTATGGCCTAGCACTAACAAACTAAGGTTATAAACATTTCTTTACAGAAACAGACATTTATCCTAAATGTTAAAAAATTCTTCCCACATAAAGGTATTTTTGCCAAATATGATACACATTTAGGAACCATCATAAGAGAATCTGCAGACGTCCTCATATCTCCATTAGCACTGTACTGGCAGTGCACTCCACAATATGCATTAACATAAAATGCAAGATGTAAGAAATAACAAATAATGACAATATTGTGATAATTTTTTTCTGGTTGCTTGTCATTCTTGATGAAAGCATTTTGATTTTTTACCCACAGTAAACAGCATTTATTCAGCTTTTGTTTATTGTTCATTGCTCTCAGAAAAACTGAAGGCTTATGCTGAGATAGAAATAATGTTTGTATTGATTAAATGAAAATTATTGAAAAAAATGTCAAGTGCACTATTGAGAGTCTTTGTAAGAATTGCCATACTTTCTTGCTTTAAACAAGAATGTGTTTTTTATCAGAAAATTGCACTCTGCTTTACAGTTCTGGTTTGAATACAATGGTTTATTTTTAGCAAATGCTGAGCTACTCTGCTTTTTAATCCTCTGTTTGTTTTATTATTTTTGCATATTTGTTACGTCTTTCCCCTTGAGAAGTCTGATAGTGCGTGTGGACAATTAGCTTTTGTGCCTGGTGAGATTAACCAGATTGCACAAAAATTCAAATTCATGGTACGTCACTGGTTATCTGGTTTCAGGAGAACGTCCACCTCTTGTGCTAATTTATCTGTTGCTGCAGCAGCTCTTCCGTATGCATAACTAAGCGATGCTTTCATGCCCCCATTTTTGATTCTGATGCTGCTGATTGCAAATGCTCTGGATACCTTCCCTTGTCCACATTCCATCACGTTCACCCCAGGGCTCTGCTGGCAATGCCAAGCTGACAAAAATGCTCCAACTGAAATCACTAGGTTTTTGATGACTTAGGCGTGTAAGATGACACTGTGGCACACTAGAATGTATTAAGTGATAACCAATGAGAAAAAAAGGTCACATTTGAGGTACCAGCATCTCAAGATTAAAAAAAAATTGCATGTCCATTTTCTTTCAACAAAAATAATCTTCTTCATTTCTTCACCCAGAAATAAAACATAGCCAAATATACAACAGACAGCTATTCAAGAGCACACACCAACACTGAACCACGTTTCCACAGGTAGAATAAATTCTATTGTGTCTCTAATAAGAAGCACATTATGCATGAAGTATCTTGGTAAACAGAGAGTAAATAAACTTGAACTATCCTTTTGAAGCTGGAAGAATATGAGTGAAGCAGAATACAACAACATAACTACAGTGTTTTGGTACTAAGTGAACTAAATGTATGTTAAGGAAAATGAGTACTGGTTATGAGAAGTTGAGAGTTTGGTGTTTTCAGCAAAAGCTTACATCAAAAGTAAGGTGCTCCCTGCCAGTATGAAGCAGTGCCTCATGCTATAGATGAAAACAAACATCAAAATAAAAAATATTTATGGCTTCAGCATTGGTAGAAAATGGCAATGAAAATATTTATCAAATACTTTTTAATTTATGGAGTAAAATACATCTTATCAACAGAAATATTTTTAGAAGAACCTCCTTCTGCAAGACAGATATTTATGATAAAACTCCATTAAACTAATGAAAGGCAATAAACAAATCTTCAGCCCTCATGCTGATGGTAGGTCCTTGTGTGATCCACACAGAAAACAATGATTTTTTTTTAATTGTTGTTGATTATATCTTCTCTACTTTCTCAGTTTTATATCTGTCTGTATGATAAAGAGGTAATTCTGCCCATTACAAATTAGCTCTAGTTGTACAGCTATCCCCAAGAAAATTATTACATGCTTACATACTTACAACACTACAAATACATGATGTTACAGAACATCTCTTGAGTATGGAAAACAGTTAATTTGAATACATTGTTTTAAAAATCAGACAAAACATAAATTCCACCTTTTCAAGTCTCTGGCTGATAAAAATTTATGTTCCATCCTTAGACAAAACAACCCTGTACAATATACTTACCTAAATTTACATTGAATACTCATAGGTTCCGTTTCTTTCTACCACAGATTTTGGGGGTGTTGTGGTGGGGTTTTTTGCCATTTTTGTTAGGGGGGGTAGATGGAGGAGTACTCTATTTTGTTCATTCTAACTTGGCGATCAAAGAATTTTTATTTTTACACTATTGCAGAAGTGCATTTTTCTAGGTTTCCAAAACCACCTTATTCAACCTTCCCCATCTGTCACCATCTGCTTCTTTTTAGCATGTACTTTTTGTGTGATCACATAAGCATGTGAAAAATAACTAACATTCAGATGATTGTCTGCTGGTACATTTGAGGACTGGGCATAATAAAAGTGAACTGCCAAAACGTACTTAACACTTCTAATTTTGTTGGGTCTTGCATGTAAGCTACATTTGATTTTCAAACTGTTTTACAGTTGGAAAGTTGATCAGGTACTCTAACAGTAAAACTGAGACTACATAATTAGCTCAGCACTACAAAGATTATATTCAAAGACAGGAGCAAAACCCAGAAATATATCCACACGAGTTCACACATCCATCTTGACTGAGTCTGTCTGCACAATATTGCCTGAGGCATAGGATAAGATGCTACAAGAAGCTGCTTCTGGACAGTCACAGCCTGTGTCTTCACTCTACCCTGCCAGAGGACAGGGAATAAAGGACTCCCATAATTACAAGCAAGAAACTCAAACGAGAGTAGAAATGCATGGAAATGTAATCCATTCTTTGCCACACAGCAGATACTGCTTCTAGGTGCAAAGTAATTGAAAATTGCTATTGAGGCACAACAGCCAGAGGGTGGAGGTGTCCATTTCTAGAGCTATATCACACTTCAGCACACCATCCATTTCTGCTTGTAAATGTACTTCCTAATTAAGCTTTAATATAAAAAGAACCAAAAAAGGTATGAACCTAGAGAAACAAACGTACCTCCCAGCCTCCAAATACACATTAACTTCACTCTACAAAAATTACATACGCGACTTTTTTTTTTTGTGTTGTTAGAGATAGCACCACAGGCTTCAGGTCTTAAAATACATTTGACTAATATAGACAACTTGGTGTACTGTCTCTCTGTCCTCTCTTGAAAAAAGAATCAAGAGAAATGAAGAGAATAAAAAGAATCCCAATAGCAAGTGAAATCATCCCCTGCCTCAGATAAAGCCAAAATGCCACCAATCAGAAGGCTGTTCACCAGAAGCAACCAAATACAAATGAGAACTTGTTCTGTAGAGAATGATGGAAGACAGAGGACAAAATAAAGTCTCTTTTTCACTGTTTCTCCTAGCAGTATTGTTCAACTCTTACAGTTCCTACTGTTCTTACAGCCTTGCGAATGCGGTTGTCATCTAGCAACATCTTAACAGCTATTTTACCTCACTTTCCCCACATTCTCTTCTTCCCTATTTACCTGTACTATCCAATAGTTCTAGACCTGGAAAACAAAGGTGCATACCTATCACATATAAAAGCCGTACAGAATTTCATAAAGCGAATCACTCAGGTGCCTCAATTATCTTCAAATTCAAATAAAATGTGAAGGAAAAGGAGATAAACATAACAAAAATAATTCCATCCTTCAGAACCTCTATGTTCCTAAATCAACAACTTTGCACCTTGCTCCTCTCTATATTAATTCAGTCATCAATTTTGACTGCCTTTCATCTCCGCAAAACACTTTATTACTTTCTGTTAAAGGAAAATTAACAAAATAACACAACTGTCTTTTGTTCAGCTCAGCTTTGCTTTCCTTTCAATTAAAAAAAAAAAAAAAAAAAAAAAAAACCAACTGGCTTTGACTATATTACCTACACAACTTCATTTTTTCTGTTGCACAGCATGTCCACCCAGAGGACCCAGCCCTCTCGTGTCATCAGATTCCCTGCAAACAAGCACCTTCATGCTTTTCCCCAGGCCTGAACGAACTCCTCAGTAACATTCTCATTGCTACTTTTACCTGCATTGAAGTCTCCCTTTAAAACACTGCTCTCCTCTAATGCCTGCAAAAAATTAAAACACTGATTTTCATCCTACCCTTATACAGTATTTCCTAGTGGTTCCCTCCGTGCCTATATACATTAGATTCAACTCATATCAGACAAGTTATGTGGCAGACCACCACATTCTCAGTCCAAAAATTAATCAGACTACCTTTGGTAAATATCCAGAGCCAATAGAAGCAAGCACTATAAGAATGAAATAAATGCACAGCTGCACCAACGTATAGCTAAATGTATAGCTGCCTCTACTACAGCATTTTATAACCTATATGCACTACAACATTCTAGAAAAATTCAAGTTCAGTTCCTGTAGCGCATGGGAAAATTTTCTTGCTGTGACAAATCAGACTTGGACGGTGTGGCCAGTTGTGTAAGCACCATGCTTCTCCCTTGCTGAAATTCAGCCACTGACCTCCAACAGCCAAGTTCTAGATTTTAGGTCATTCACACATCAAAGCCTTAGCCCTCCAAAGAGGTATAAATAAGAAATCTAGTGAAGTATGAAGGAAGAGTGGTTACTTCTAAACAAAAAGACTTTGACCTTTTGTTTGGTTAATCTCGGGGAAATAATTACAGATGATCTCTCTCACTCTCCTTTTTAAAAGTAAGACTTAAAAAAGAGAAAGAAAAAAAAAAAGGCTAAACAAGCATTGTGTGACATATAGCATTGCATTTCTTTCATCTGCACTGGTAAATTATAAAACATGCAAATTTTCTCACACCTATCAACAAAGCTATGAATCCATTCTGGTTTTATTTATTGTCATAAGTGGCTGTAAATTGCATAAATGCTATTGCAGTGGCCTTGCAGTAATATTTTTAAATAAAAGACTACTCTTCTTGAAGAAATGCCATCTTATAAGGACTTGAACTGAAATGCAGAGTCAGAAAAGTGTAATGTCATATAAGAAATTACCTTCATAAATATATAATCTGAGCTAAAGGAAATTTTATTTCTTTGCCCAAGTAGCTTCATTTCTTAAATATTCTGCTAAAGAAAGCAGATTATAGAGATGTGTATCCTTATTAGTATGTCTACGATCCCTCACAATGTGCTGCAAACTATCAAAATTCCAACTGCTTTTAAATATCTCACTTGTGTATTTACAAGTACAAGCACTTTCTCAGTTTTCTCTGTTTATTCATTAAGCATGTGATACTGTTTAGGAAAGCAATGGTAAAATGATTGAAGTCCAGCTGTAACATTAAGTTCTCATGATCTGCAATTAGACAAAAGTCCATTAGTCTTTGCACTCTGGTAATGGCTTCTGTGATCTGAACTACATGAAGTGAGTTCCCTGTCACAAATACATGAAAATACTGGAGCACCCTGTTTCCCTGTCAGTCAGCTGTCCCAGGTATGAAAATAGACACAATGGTTTCATGTGATCAAACACTACTGTAACAGAGGAAAGGTTGGGTATTTTTTTCGTAATAGCATTCATCTACTACTAACATAATCCTTTTAAATTAGAACTTGTAGATAAATACGTTAAGTCTTCTCTTGCTATCTCAGTAACTTAAATTTTGTCTAGGTTGCTGGCTCTAAAACCTTTATCTCTGAGCTAAAAGAGAATGAGTTCTGTGCCAGGGTTAATGAAGGGTCAGTTTCACTCCAGATAAGTTTATACATTGTAAGTTCTCCAAAAATACTCATAATGGGAGGTGAAGAAGGGTGGGACAGCTAGAGAACAGAAAGGCAAATTGGATCAAGTAACTTGTGGAAGGTGTCTAAAACCCGGGACGACCCACTGCCAAATTTGATGGAAGAGAAGTAATGTTTCCAAAACTGTTATATTGAGAAGTAGATGAAAGCAACTAAACAGGGTACCTGCATCTTAGACTGTTTTCAGGACTGCTGAAAAGAAGACAACAAGAGAGTAAGAGGTGGCAACGGCAACTGCAGTCTGTGCAGAGATGATAGTATCATTCTTTGTGCTCTTCTATGGCTGCAACAGATTCCGAGTACAGAACACAAGAAAAATGGCCAGTGTACCAAGCCAAACAGGCAAAAGAGCAACATCATCTAAGCAGCCTTAAATTCCAAATTGGCTAAGAATAGCTCAGAAATCCTTAAATGCAGGTAAATGCTGAGTGCCCCTGCAGTAAACACAGAAAAAATGTCAAACTCAGAAGTCTCAAACACTCAAACCTGACCATCTCCACATCTCACAGCCACCAGTATCCTGAAGGTGATGTCTACCAGTTTCCTAGAAATCCCTTAATTGTAAGGTACAGAATGAGAAATTAAAGACAATCTAACCAGCTTGCTCAAAGAGGCTTCAGGGCTTGCTGCTGCTCCTGCTGCTCAGAATTCAATACTCCCAAGAAGGTAGGAGGGTGAAGAGCCATGCTGAATCAGAGCCTCTTTATCTCCTTCCTCTAAACTAATGCACATTCTTCTTCAAAAAACAATTTGAACAGAATTTTGCTGGTGGTATTGAACAACTGCAAGAGGTGGAGGATCTTTTGATGTATGTGTCTTGGAAAGAAAAGCAGGGCTGAAGGACATAAAACTTGAACACAGGAAGTTCCATACTAACATGCACATTAACTTCTTTACAGTAAGGGTGATGGAGCAGTGGAGCAGGTCACCCAGAGAGATGGTGGAATCTCCATCTATGGAGATATTCAAGACCAGCCTGGATGCCTACCTGCATGACCTACTGTAGGGTATCTGCTTTGGCAGGGAAGTTGGACTCGATGATCTCTTGAAGACTCTTCCCACCACTGCGATTCTGCGATTCTGTGATATTGTAAAGTCCTTTCAGTTGCCTGAAAGTTGTCTCAGTATCAAGTGTGTGTTAATGTATCAATTCATGATCCCCGAATACAGGCAAAAATGGAAATACTGGGTAATGCAGGATCGTTCCATTAAGAAATAATGCTCCCTCTCATGTTAGTATCAGAGTTGCATTTGGGAACAGTGGGGGAGAGGCAGCACAGCCAGTACTGCTGACTGAAGCCAAAGAGGACAAAAACCCAATGTGGAGTGTACTTCCCTGGCTTTCCTTTTTTTTTTTTTTTTTTTTTTTTTTCCCTCTCTCTCTCTCTCCCTCTCTCTGTAAGAGTCCATGACAGATTTTCTCCAATATCAGTCCTCACTGATATCCTCTACTTGAGTTTACACAGTAGATTCCACAGCAGCCAAATCAGAGTTCTGAAGGAAACCAAAACAACATTCTTATGTCCATCTTTTTGGTAGTTCTCAAGATGACACTGATCAGTGGCTACCTGTAAAGACAGAGCTGAATATCCTGGGGTGGCATTTCAACATACATTTATTCAGAAGAAAGCTGGTCCTTGCTGCCTACCTCAGCCAGTTCTGAGGTTGGTATACTCAATGGCTTAGAAGAAATGTCTAAAATTTCAACTCCCTGCATCTGGAGAGTTCAGATAAAACCCAGCAAACTCAGTTTCTCCCTCCTGTCCAGGAAAACTACACAAATTTAGTTACACATCTCAGTTAAGTAGAATCACATGTTCCAAGTGACAGAGAGACTGAAGATTACTTCTGAAGTAATTATTGAAAGATAAAAGCTTTATCAGAGAAAGGCAAACATGAGAAGGAAAATACATGTTAAAGGTGTTATTAAACACTAAAAAGCATAGCATCATTATACATAGAATCACTAAAAAGCAAGAGCAGTAGCATACAGAATTCTAAACTATAACTGTATAGTATCAATGAGACTGTCAATTCTTAACCACAACGAACAGTGTTCATCATACAAACACTGCAGTCTAAAATTAAATGAAAAATCAACATTTTATACCACGTTACAAGAGTATATTCTAGATCATACCTCAGGTGCCAGGTATTCTGGAGTACCACAGAATGTTTTCATAGTTGCTGCATCTGTGATTCCTTCTTTGCAAAGTCCAAAATCTGTAATCTTTATATGCCCATCTTTATCCAACATTAGATTTTCTAACTGCGTGTTAAGGAAAAAAAAACATTCCCTTAGTACCTCTGAACAGGATAGGCTGCTGCACTAGATCAATTTTTTAAATTTTAACAAAAAACTGTGCTGTATCATTCCTCGACCAGACTACTGCATGTATTTGCAATATGTCACAGTATTCCATGTTATTAAAAACAGATTCTGCTACGAATTCTTTTGCCTCATGCAAAACTTGCCTACCACATTTTTCTTCAGTTCCTGCTCCACAGCTACACATAAATAAAGTGACAATGTAAAAAATTTGGGCTTTTCACAAAATGATCTCATCATAGAAATTTGGGTTTCCTCCCATGTAAGTTTGAAGAAGTTCCCATTGAAAGCAGGACTATTTTCCAAAGAATATGCCCACACTGCATTACAGAGTATCTTCAGCACAACTTAAGAGGAGCTTCAGGCAATACAGCTGGTAACACAACTGCCAATCTAAGACACAAAAGCCAATCTAAGACAAACTGCATTCCAGCAGTATCTATCTTTCCCAGTATATGAATGACAAAAAATTAAGGCTGAAATTCTTCTATTAAGGTATGCTAAACTATTTAACATGTTTTCAAAACATAGAAGAACATATTTCTTTGGTGAAATATGCAGAATACCATCAAATTTTCCCAATTCTCCATTTCCCTTATTTGGAGACACTAACTACTTGAGATTTGTCTGGAAATATGAGCTAAGTTGTAACTAAAAGGGGGAAATAAAAAACATTGGAGGTTTAAATCTCCTTCAACTAGCATCATGAAGGAACACTTTTTTGAGCAACGTGCCTATGGATTACTGTGTCAAAGTGGTTCCTTCAGCATACACACACTGAACACAGACTTCTCCATTAACTCTAAAGAGTGCAACTTTATAATTACTTTGTGTTTGTCCCAACAGTCTCTGCAAAAACAAAAATTTTGATTACTTTTTTTTTTTTTTTTCCTTTTTTTTTTTACCTTGAGATCACGGTACACAATCTTCCCAGAATGCAGATAGTCCAGAGCTGAGACAATTTCTGCACCATAGAAGCGTGTGCGGTCCTCTGAGAACACCCGCTCTCTCGACAAATGGAAAAACAGCTGCGGGGTAAACAGCAGGGACAGGATTGTAATAATTACTGATTTAGTGGGGGAAATTAACACAAACATAAAACACCTCTCATCACCATATTGTGATGATAGATAGTATACTCTCAGTGGACACTCAGCACTCTTAGACAGCAGCTGGCTTATCTTTTCCAGGTTTCCAAAGGGAGAAAGCGAGCTGTTAAATCAGCGTTTTAATCAATATACCAATCTTGTTTAAGGCATTCTGTTTGCTACTCATTTAACCTTCAGTTACCAGAGGAAAAAAAAAAGTACGCAGCAGAAGCATTCTGCACTTCTCCCTCCACCACTTCCTCATATTTTTGTTTCAAGCCACTGAGAAACATCATTAAAACCACCTAGAGGCTGGTTCCACCTTCCATTTTCAGCAAGTTAGCAACCCTTCTTTGCACTGAAAAGACTTCCAGTTCTTGAGCAGACTTTGAACAGGTGAGCTGGCATTTTACACAAACAGCAAATTCATAATGCTAATGATATTACAGTCATTAGAAAAAGCAAACAGAGAGCTGCTTAGGGCTTACAAAAAGGAACCTATGCATTTTTCTCTTTTTCTTTATCTCTTTGCAAAGTTTCTTTGTTTTTTAATCTCTTTTCCAATACTTCATTATTAACAGTAATTTACAGACAGTTGTTTATCTGAAATTTTTCAGAGAAAAAATTAATCATTATGTACTGCCAAAAATTTCATCTTCAATGAAAAAGAATACAGTGAAGCTAGAGTTCTGCAGGGTTATCAGTATCTTATCAGATAAAATATCACCCACAGAACCAAAGCAAGATACATACACATACGCAGAATTTGGCTGTATAGTCACTCTAAATTGATAGCTTTGTTTACTATGTTAAGAATGGATGGGAAACTCTAAATAAATATTAGTAAATATGCTTCAGTTATCTACTTAAGGCCAAACAGGTCTTCAAACCATCCTTCAAGTTACAATGCTTTCGTGTTTACCACAAAAGCTAATGATCAACAAAACGTAAATACAGAAATTATTATTTTGTACATTAAATACAGAGTATATTCTTTTTAATTTAAAGGCTCAAAATATCAGACAGTTGAGAATTCCAGAAAAGCAAAGCAGGTTTTGTTTTTTTTTTTTTAAAAAAAAAAGGACACCACAACCCAAAATCCAATCATATGCCTTATCTGTCATAACCACAATGTATTTTTCTCCCTCAGGTAGTGTACACTGTTTAGATGGCAAAGAATACAAATATTGCTGTAGTTATTTTCAATGTATAGTCTTTCCAAAACCCAATTGAAAACTCAGTCTATAAGGTCTGCTCTGAAAGTAATGTCTCCTGCTTTACTATGCTGACCCATGAAGTCAGAGGTGGATGTTGGAGGTATGGCAGTAGAGACTGACCTTTCCTGACAATAACCCACTACATTTTGTTGCTGTGTAACAGATGGCAGCATAGGGGCAGTCTGACAAATTGTCATCTGACACAGGAAGTATGTAGGAAACACAGGTGTGGAATTGAATTCCTCCATGCGAAAAAAAATTGCATCAATTGACATTCATTGACGCTTGTTGAACATTCATGGAGACCAAACAGTGGATGTGAGCACAGGGAGGAGGTGGGTGGTGACAGTTATATGAAAGTCAATCCACATTCTGTTGCACCACAAAATGAAGAGCATCTTAATCAGCTCATCTGTGTAAATCAGTGGATCACAACCAGGAAACTGTATACCAAGCTGAATATCAGCTTCAGTGCATTGGAAACAATGGTGGCAACAGTGGAAAATCACAAAGCTTGCACCAGTTGGGTCCCATGAATGCTCACACAGGAACAGAAAAACCATTGTATGCAAGTTTCAGGACCTGTTGAACCAACACAAGGCTGAAGGTGACTGCTGGCACCATTACCAGCACATTACCAGTGATGAGATGCTGTGTCACCACTCCAAGCTGAAGTCAAACTGGCAGCCAATGGAGCGGTGATGTGAATTCCCCATTAAGGAAAAAGTTCAAGATGCATCCCTCCGCAGGTAAAGTCTTGTGCAGTGTCTTTTGTGATAGGAAGGAGGTGATCCTTCTGTATTTCCTGGATCCTGGGCAAACCATCAATGTTGACTGCTATATTGTGACACTTAGCTGACAACTGTCAGTTTTGTCTGCTCTGCCCTACCATACCCACTACATAGTCTGGATATGGAGCCTTCTGACTTCCATCTCTTTGGGCTGACGAAAGACAGACTGCATGAGCAGCATTTTCCTAACAACGATGCCATTACAGCACCTGTGAAACAGTGCGTCACCTCCATTGGTGCACATTTTTATAAGCACAACATGCAGGTTCTTCTTCATTGCTAGTCAAAATGCATAGGTATTGGTAGTGACTATGTTGAAAAATAGTTAAAAAAGAAGGCAACTGTTCTGGATTTGCCAAGAGATTGTGAGTCCCTGGGTCAGTTTATTTTAATGTTACATGCAACTAGAACTCCTAAGCTCAAGGCAGAATTCCTTGGAATTCACATTCCAATGTGTCTAGAATGTATTAAAGCTTCAAATCCCCTCAGGAAGCCAACACATGCAATTGATAAGGAAATTAAACACTTCCCTTACATATTTAAAAACAACAAGAACAAACAAAAGCAAACAAAACCGGTGTTTTTTCAACTATATCTTGGCTCAGAAAGAAACAATTTTCAAGCAAGAGGAGCTTAAGTAGATGGAAGTCAGTTAGGGTTCCCCTCCTGAGTGAAGAGCCAAGTTACTCTTCCTGAGCTTTTTCACTGGAATTGCACAGCTGTTCCCACTGCAGCCACTGTACTCTCAGACTGCAGCTAGTACACTATACAAAACCAAAGTCAAAACTCCCCTACAGACTGTGATGGATCAACCTCTGCTTCCCAAGTATACGACCTGTTGGCATAAGCAAACAAATGTTCAAAGCAGACTCTTCTGTGAATCAGAGACCCTGAAGAAAACGCTTTAAGACACGTACATGCAGCCTGATGTCTGCACCCACTAGCTGTGACTAAGCATGTGTGAAACAGCAGGAATCTGGGCCTCACTTCCCTAGCTGGTAGAGTGGGCAGAATGTCTGATGGCAAATATGAACTATTCTGTAAGTAAAACATTATCATTTTAACGCAGTTACTTGTCACAAGCATTCCTCATACTACTTTAGTACCTACAACAGTTATCAAACCATATATGCTAGTGTTCAACGACAAGCAAGTCAAATGTAAATTCGTACAATGGGGTATATGTTATGCTACAGCAAATTAGAAAATTGTAATAGAAAAATCTAATTCCATAAAGTTACAGCAGAATTTTCAGCTAATCATTTAGTTTATTATTTCAGAATAATTAGGCCACAAGGCTCTACTCACAACTGACATAACATGAAGTCTGGATTTATTATGTCTGGGAAGGAAAAGAAGAAATCTGATAGCAGGGTATAAAAAAGCTTCCAGCATTTGCACTATTTATTGATTTGCAGTTATTAAACAGGAGAGAGAGTCACAAT
Organism: Lagopus muta; assembly: GCF_023343835.1. Taxonomy (NCBI): domain Eukaryota; kingdom Metazoa; phylum Chordata; class Aves; order Galliformes; family Phasianidae; genus Lagopus; species Lagopus muta. Next base: position 75,281,864 of record NC_064434.1, read on the forward strand.
TGCAATAGAAATAGCTTTGGCACAAAGAAAGTCATTTTGCACATAATTTTATGATGGCATACATGACAGTGCTATAGTTACAGTGAGGACTGTAGCTATAAATTTCCTGCCATGTCTGCATTTAGAAACTGAACAACAATTTTGCCATGGTGCTTTTTTTCCCTAATAGGAAATGATAATGAAAAAATCTTTACAAATAATAAGAAAAGTCAAATATAAAAGCATACTCAACTGCAGAGTCAATAATTCCAAATACATGTAAGACCCAACCTTACACAAATCAATATATTCAACTCCTACACGTTAGTGACCTACTGAGCATGTTGAATGTCGTATGACTGGCTCTTGCTATTGCACATTGGGTTTGCACAGCTCTGCAGTTAAACATACCTTATATTATTTTTGGTAGAGCAGCAACAACTGTGACATTAAAAATATTTGTTTATTGTTTCTTATATATAGCACTTCTAAGCAAATTCTATGGACAGAAAAATATAGGGCCCTTGTTCTGTACAGTATGAACCTTAGGCCAAAGAAAACACTCTCTGTTATGCAGAGTTTAGGAAAATAAGACAGCATAATACTGATAAAAATAGGAAAGACCGCAATGATATTCAGTTATTTTTCATTAGGTAGGTTGTAAATCATCCTTTTTTTCCAGACTGTAATAGCACTTGTTCAATTACACCAAAACATTTGGTCCTCTCTCACCTAATGAATTGAACTAAGAGCTGCAGAAAACAAATGCCAAGTAGAACAGATTCAGAATTCTGGTGTAAAGCAATCATCTGAACAAATTTTAATGTCTGTTTTATTTATCTTTATTACACAGATAATTAGCAATTAAGTTAGTTACAAAGTATAGAAGTTTAAATTATGTTGAAAGTGCAAAGCATGAAAGTTCATCAACTTACTAATCAACTGAATCAGTGTATTCTGCAGAGTAATGTGAGTGATAGATTTCACTCCTGCAGCTTTCCATCCTTTAATGCATAATACCAGAAATAAAAAATGGGAAACATACACTCTGAAAATATTTTCCAACACCAGAGCTGTTCTTAGTATGGTTTTTTTATACCATAGTTCATATGACTCTGTTCATGTAAGGAGCCAGGAGGATATTATAACATACTGCTAACTTACTGTAATCACATGGTTCTCAAAATAATACGGATTATAGAAGAAAAAGTAGGCAAATCCATACAAGCAGGAAAAGCATTAATACAACCTTAGGCTCTTTTTTTTTTTTCCCAAACTGTTGATAAGACAGGAGCAGGAAAATGAAAGTCTTGTTAAAGTAGGTGCTTGTCTACGAGTACTGATAATTTTACTCATTTAAAATCTTACACTAATGTTACTATTTTCAATCAAAATCAAGACCACAGTTTATCATACAATATTGCACATAGTTGGTTACTGAGAATTCATAAAATAGAATTGTTCATCTCAACTAAGCCAGATGAAAGCCAGATTTTCATTAAAATGAAATATCAATGTCTTGGTGCTACTTTAATGTAATTCCTTCATAACAGACATATAAAGAAGTCAGCATAATGCCAGTAGCAGCATTCATGCACTATACTATAGCATAATTTATGATCAATAAACACTGTTAAACGCTAACAAAAAAGTTAACATTTCAGTCCATAATAAAGATTGTGTCCCTAAGTAACAGAAGATGTACTATAAAAGCTGTCATTATAAAAAAATGCACTTAATGTTTCTGTCTGAATAATCTACTTTAAAAAATCTTCTAATATCTTGCTTTTATAAATATAACTACAGAAAATACTATTTTAAAAGCGAAATTAAAAGAAAATTAGGCACATTTATATTTTGTAAACTGTAATAAAAAGCATACACATAGGCCAGTAAAATTGAAGCAGTTACTTTCTCTTCATAAAGGCCTACCTTTTTAACTGAGTCTAACTGCTTAGATATTAGGCAGGAAATGTAATGCTAAGATTTATTGTTACCAAATTTAACAGGGTTCTAGATTTTTAGTTGATATAGAGATTCGTATTTAGAATGTTTTTAATACAATTTCTTTCCCTCCAGAATGAAATTCAGGAACTCCTTCTTTTACTGTTTTCCTTCCTAATCACAAGAAGAGGAACTGAAGATCCCTGTAGTACCGACTACATCTTTTTCATTACTATAATAGAGCAGAACTCTGAATTGTGGCATTATCTTGCTTTCACCTGGGTCAGAGTCAAGGATACTGATAGAAATTTCAAGAACTCTCTCATTCAGAGGACTGTTTGGGTAACTCACTCCTGAAGGATATAATCCAAGAAAATTTCCAAGCAATTGACTAAGGCCCAATTAATTAGGAAGTGAACTTTAATCTAAAGGAAATCTGAACAGAAACACAACTGAATTTAGCACAGTTCTGGAGAGAAACAAAAGCAACATGGTACTGTTACAGACAATTTCCCACTGGAAAGACACAATTAAAAGTTATGTTTTCAACATCTTCAATGGTTAGAAACTACTGAAACACAGAGAGAGCAGTGGAGGAAAACAACAGAAGACAAAAGTCTGTGCGCAGTATAGGAGATAGGCTTCTGAACAGCTAAAATGTTGGCTAAATCTAGCATGACTTACTCCGATTTAATAAGGCTATTTTTACAAATACAAAATTGAATTCCTTTGCAGACAGTGACTTAAGTCTGAAATTCACATGAAAATTTGGTAAAACTAAATATTTTCTTATTAAAAAGGGCACTTTGATCATTCCAGATCATAAAAGAGAAACACTTAATAAATCAAAAGAGTTTCTTCAAGGAAAACTGCCACCGAATAAAGGGCATTACTTCCCATTAAGGTGAAAATCTGCGCTTAGCTTAACTGAACTAGGTGACCATCAGAAAGAACACCAGAAACAGTAACAAACAACAACATCACAGCTGGAAAAAAAGCCATTCTTGGCAAACTATATTACAATCATATATTCATTATATTCAAATCCCAATGGGCAAAAGCAGGTTATGAGCAAGAAACATGTTTGCAGCAGTTGCCACAAAGGCACACCACCAAACACAGGAGATGCAAGATATATGCTTAATCAAAACAGGGTATTATAACATCTTCAATTGTAATCAAGGAATCAATGTTCCTAGTGGGCTCTCTTCTGCATTCACATAGGACAGATAGGCAGCTTTCAAGAAAGCAAGCATCTAAACATAAACAGCAGGTCGATGTTAAATGCATACCTTCAAAGTATGAGATTACAAAATGGTCCTGTACAGAGAAGACTCAGAAGAATTAGCTAGTTTAGAAGGAATAATTTTTAAAACTCATTGCAAATAGCACTCTCTTAATATTTCTGATGTAAGTTTAAAGCCAAATAAGCCAGATGAGTATTCAAAAGAAGGCCATTATAGCACTAGCACTGAAGGAAATTCTGTGTACAATTCCACTAGCCAAAATTGCTTCATTATTTGAGTTTTTATTATTTGAGCTTCATTATCTGAGTAGGATTAATAGATACAAACTTAAGCCATTCTCTTATATGAGAACCCTGTACCACCATGTTCAGTGGTATAGGGTGACCATAAATGACTTAAATGAAAATGAGCCTCAGACTAGGCCCAGAAATTGCCAGAGCAGGGAACGCAGAACAGGCACCCCTGGGGTGATCGAGCATGAAGATTATAATGGAAGACAGTTTTATTGTAGCAGAACATAGCAAAAAGATCATGCAAAACATGACATCATGTTGCAACAGTTCATCAATGTATAAATTGTTTTCTAATCAAAAAAGCAGGGGGAAAACACTTAGTCCTTTAATGCTACCAGGCATTAATAGCATACAAAGTATCAAACTCCCCCTGGTTCACACTGTAACGAGGTATAGCCTGAACAGCAACAGACCCTCAAAAGGCAGATGAAATCTTTCTTCCTATACTGTAATTATGTTTAATTCCACTTGACTGGAATATAGCTTTTTATTCTCCATACTTCAGTGAACAGCTGGAGGACAGCAACGGCTTACAACACTATAAAAAGTTTTGCACCTATGTTTAAATTTCCAGAGGCACAGCAAGCAAAAAGGAAGGAAGTAAAGAAAAACACAAACATCCCATTCTTTCCTCCCAGGTATTTGCAATGGCTACAGCAAAGTAGAGGGCACGTATTTCACATTAGGACAAAAGCAAGACTACTTCAGCTTCTTTATAGTGGCTTATAAACATGTTGTGCCAGAATATGCTATAAGTACTCGAAGGAAGAAAATAAAAAACAAACAATAAAACAAAGGATTTGTGCTTATCACCCTACCATGAAATTATCTTTCAAAAAATAATAGCCTAATTTTTCAAGAATGGACAAATGCATCATAGTTTTAAAAAAGGTCAACTTTTCTTTTTTTCCACAAAACAGTCAAAAAAAATTGAAAAAAAAAAAAAAAAGACCCAACAAACAGTTCAAAAATAACAGAAAGCAAGGAAAGAGAGAGAAATTCCGCCCTTTAAAGTGTAACCCAGTGACAGCACTACTATCACTAGTACAAAATGTCTTTTCTAAACTTACCTCTCCTCCATTAACATACTCCATCACAAAACACAAACGATCCTTTGTCTGGAAGGAATATTTCAAGGACTTGCAAAGGAAACAGCAAAAACAAAACAATTATCAATTTGTATTAACCTGGTTTCTTGCACTTTAACAAAATTTGATTTTATTTTCTTAACCATAAGATTAACTTTTCAATACTGACTTCATTTTTCTGGGAAAAAAAAAAAGATACCAAGGAAAATCTACAGATGCAGATATGGCCTAAAATTAAGAAATGTAGTAAAACAAAATCATAATGCAGCTCACATAACTTAAGATAGTTGTTTTACTTAATCAGGAAGATATAAAGATACACCTGCACTGACATCTCTGCATGACTTGAGTACAATTATGCCTACTTCTGCTTATCTTTACACTCTAAGAAACTTCTGAAGAACTTGTTGACTTGAGTTCAAGAATATTTTGGCCAAGGAATGAAACTGAAGTCCTTTGCTTTATAACGGTTTTATTTTTCTACATGAGGAAGTTTCCATGTTATGCATTCCTTTTTTTTAATAGAAAAAAATATATTTTTCCCCTCCTTCCAATAATTCTATCTTTTGAAATCAATGAAAAGATTTTCTAATATGTTCTCAAAGAACAAGATTAATAGTTACTTCTACAGAAGTAATTTGTCATGCATATCAAAATGCTCATCTTTTCAGAATTTTCTATTAGATATTAACCAAGTGAAGACAGACATTGAAATAGCGGTGGTTAAATTTTGTTGCTCCATGAGTTGCTTCTGCTGAACTAATTGCTATTTCATCATTTTATTGAAATCTTTGTAGATGAAGTTTTCTTAATAAAAATAACTTCCGGGATAAATACGTAAAATCACGTTTTAAAGTGTTCATATATAAAAAGTTCTGAACAGTTACATTCTACATCAAAATGTGTTTTCAGTACATTTAGGCATTATAAATTTATTAGAAAATTTATTTCTGAATAGTTAAATAAGTACAAAACCATTATACATCTTCATGAGAAAGACTTCCAAGTTTGTCTGTAAATTACGTCCATACTGGAATGTCCAACATGTAGAAAATACCTATTTAAGCTCTAATGGCACATAATATTTAGTTCCTAATACTTACTGTTAAAAAAGGATGTCTGGTGTTTTTCAATACTCTGCTTTCTGTAAGTGTATGAGCCACTTCATCCTAAGAAGCAAAAAATACAAGAAGTAGGTTTTAATTAAGATACAAAATTGCTGTTAGTTTACTACAAGGAAAAGTTAATACTTCCAGAAACACAAATCTACACTGAAGATATGAAAAATGAATGAAATTGTTCACTGAATGAAACTAAAAAAAACCCAAAACATTAAAAGTATTAATTTGTTTTTAGAAAAAAATGTAAATTAAAATAAGAAATTCAGCAACATACAATTTAACATATTTGATTTTTCTTCAAATATTGCTTTAAAATGAAGTCTTAAAGTCTACAAATACTGCAGGGCAGGAAAAAAACAATAATCTTGGATTTGGTCTTTTCATAATATAGCCATCAGACCTGCAAAGTCATCAGAAATGTAAAGCTCTCATGTGCATCATCTGAATGATGAACACAGGCTGAAATTAAATCAGTTTGCAGGAAAGTTACACAGCTAGTAGCTGATAGGCAATCACAGAACAAAGTCTAATTTTACAGCATTTTTTTCTTTTTTTAACATTGTCTTGGTGTTTGTTTTGTTTTTCTTTAAAACCATTCAGCCAAAATGGAAGAGTGTCCATGCAAAATCCTTCCTCAACCTCTGTGTGATCCTACAGAAATCACATGAGAAACACTTCTCTGGCCAAGCCTGCCCTGCCTCCTGGAAGCAAGTCGAAAGATGGCCAGGGAATGCCCTTCCCCATTTCCAGCCAGCTTTAGAAAACATAGCAATTCAGAGCAAGACAGTTGCACTCTCCTGTCCCTCAGCCTAAATCACAGGGTTGCCATAAACCCCATGCCAAATGGAAAGAAACTCAGCTCCAGTGCATACTAGTGCCTGGGAAAGCTCATCTGCCCTCTATCTGCCAGCTGTCTCTCTCTCCAGAGCCCTCTCTTGCCTTTCCAAGGAAGGAGCCTAGATGAAGGGCTCAAGGCCATAGGGACAGATTATGGCCAGTGTTGCCCTCACATTGCCAAGGGCCTGACCTAAAAAGCCAAGAAGCACCCTGCTAGTTTTTGCCATTGACTGTGGCGCTAAGCATCAGCTGAGTATTATACTGAACTCAAGACAAACCTGGTGACTAAAACACCAACTATAACACCACATAAGTAAATTTATTTAGATGGAATATGCTTTAATATTGCCGCAAGTAATACTAACGTAAGATTACTGTCCTGGGCATGCTTATGCTCAGCTCTGAAGATAAGGTATCATTAAACTAATTTACTAATTGAACTATTATTAAAGTAAACACAGATGTCAGGAGTTTTAAGATCATGCTTTAAAAACTGTCAAAATAGGAAGTTAAAAAATAACAAGAGTTCTCAGTAATAAATTCTGATGCCATCCAGTTAAGTAGTAGTGCATTATTGAGTATAGACACTACAACCATGTAGGGAGAAAAACAAAAATTGCTTCAAAGAGAAAAGCTATTCTAAAGAATAATTTGTACAACAAAATCAAATAAATCACTTTATCTTGGATCCAACTGGCAATCTGTAATAAGCAGTGATGCTGCAACAACAAATCCAAGAGGCTCACCACCTATCTTTCTAATCTTCAATAATGTGGACTTAGTCTGCAATATTTCTTCAATTGGTGAAGTGGATAAAAAGCCTATTCTCAGATTCAGACTCCAATTGAAAAAGCAGGGAGAACAGTGCACCATTCATAAACTTAGTGAATTTTATAATATGTTAATGACCTGAGGATAGAGATAAGGGCTTATCTACAAATAAACTTTTAATACATACTTATACAACATTGTAGTGTATCCCTATAGAGACTTTTTACGCTACAATGATTAAGTTATTTTAATCATTACTTATTTACTTCCACCTTTTGGTATAATTTTCAATATTGTTAAAGCAGAATTTAAGAAATACACATTCCTGCTAGTTTTACTATTAAGCATCAATTTAGTTTGTACTTTTTAAGTTCCCAAGTGCACACAAAATCGATTTGCTACTGACACTATTCATGTCAGAAAGAATATCACTGAGGTGATATTGACTGTTCTCCATAACTCTCATTCTTCGTCAGTTGTGATCTGAGTAAAAACTACCTAAACTGCTATTGCCTTCATGAGAAGAAAAAATAAAAAGGAATCCACACTTCTCTGGTGAATCATGAGGTTTATATCAGGCAAAAAAATGAAGAATAAGCAAAACAGAAGCTGGTTTTCATGAAGCTCAAAGAAATGTAATCGCCTTTGAGGTTTCTATTCCTTTTTCAAATTTAATCAAGACTGATCAACACATTCAAAAGCTATTAGAATGAGAATGACAAGCAGACAAATGAACAGTGAGATAGCTTGCAGAACTCTGTAGCCCTTCTTTTCATTCACAAGTAGAAAAACTGGAAAACATTTGAATGAATGAATATTTGAAAATACATATAATCCACAGCTGTTGTCATCCACAATCAGCTTCCAGGAACACTGGTATTACTTGCCTCAAGCATTCAAGAAATTTCAGTCAGGCTCACATCCCTCAAAAACCTCTTTACTTAGTAATCACAATTATTTTTAATTGTATAACGATGACAACAGCAAGTACTGTTCTTGTTCCCAAAGTTGTCTTGAGCAAGTAGGGTTCAAAACTTTAGCATTACGAGAAACAAAGTTCAGATCTTCAAGTTAAAACTGGATAGAATTATCACCAACCACAAGGGCCAATAATGTTACATAAATCCAGTGTGACTGACAATTTCAATTTAAATAATTTCTACAGACTTCAGCCTCAGATTTCTTTTTTGTACCTCAAAAACTGGAACAATAAAATTGTTATTCCCATGCACGGCTAATCTTATCTAACAAACCAGGAACAGCATATTAAATTAAATTAATTAAATTAATTAATTAAATTAATTGTATTTATCTGACTAAACTTGCAATTCACTTTAAAAATGTTTAAGTACATAATATACCCTACAATGTACTTTTTCTATTCATAAGCTTAGATGGCACAACTTTCCTGCACAGTGAATTCTCTAAGCGCTTTAGCATGCTCTAGGTTACTGAACAGTGGAAAAAGGAGTAAAAAGATCTGTACATGTTAATTTTGTTAACTCGTTTTCTGAAGAGACACATATATTCTATTAAAATCAGTTACCGTAGGAAAAAAAAAAAAAAAAAAATCAAATATAGCTTACTATAAGATGCTGATTATTCCATTGAAAAAGAAGAGAGAAGAAAAAGAGAGGGGAAGGGGAAGAAAAGGAAAAAGGAAAAAGGAAAAAGGAAAAAGGAAAAAGGAAAAAGGAAAAAGGAAAAAGGAAAAAGGAAAAAGGAAAAAGGAAAAAGGAAAAAGGAAAAAAGGAAAAAGAAAAGGAAAAGAATTAAAAATACAACCTTCCTTACCTTTGCAATAATTACTTCTTTTTTCAAAATCTTCATAGCATAGTATTTCCCACTAGCCTTCTCTCGGACCAGGATAACTTTGCCAAACGTGCCTTTGCCCAGTAGTTTTAAATAATCAAAGTCATTCATTGTCTACAAGGAGCAAAGAACAAGCAAGGATTAGCAAGACGTAAGCTATGCAGTTCCAAAATATATTCAAAATGCTTCTGCAAACAACCAAATGGTATTACCAATATAAAAAGATCAGTTCACAAAACCTGAGCCACACACACAAATCAGTATAAAGTTGAAGTTTATGATCATAGACTTAAACACTGCCTTAACTGATCAAATTTTCCAAAAACTACTGCAATGTGCTACAACTAGAGATGCACAAAACCAGGGAAATTTACAAGTAAGTAAATAAACAAATTAATAATAAGCCTATATATGTATTGATACATAATTAATACAAGAAGCTTGTATTGGTTTTAAGATAAAGAATTATGAAACATTTTCCTGTAAAAATGAAACCGCTGATAATAGTGAACTCCAGGAGTCTGCATCATGAACATATTTTAGAACCATAAGACAATCATTGCTCAAGCTCAGGCAAAGTACGTAGTTCAGCTACAATTCTACCTATCTTTCTAATATTTAGCCAAAGCCTAAAACAATTACTTCTCTATAAATATCTTTTAATTTCAGACACTGATTCAAGTACTCATTAGAAATATTTACTATGACACTACTATCCTTTCAACATATTAGCCTTTTGTTTATCAGAATTCTAAATTTATCTTCCATTTAATCTTTCTGCAGTCACATTCCTGCAATCTCAAACTTCAAATAATTTTGAGCTTTCTTCTTTGATTAGGAAGGAGGAGTAAAACTATAAGAGTAAAAAAAATACACTGATTTATTACCAGAACCTATTTAAACTTTGAGCCTGTTCATGGAACTGTTTTTCTTAGCTCTGCAAATAACCACAGGACATATAAACACAGGACCTTTTCCTAAGGTTGTAAAACACTCATTAAGTGATGGAGAGTGGGTGGAATTAAAGTTTTTTTCTGCAAGGGGACAATGCTGTCTTTACCAGAAAGTACAACCATCAATTTGTAAAGCTACTCCAATGATAGAAATATCAAGTAATAGTTAGTAGTTGCTTTTTAATAAATTTTGAGGATATGCAATCAATCTGAGGGTAGATATCTCCAAAATGGAAGGAACATTATTATTTATACTCTTAAATGAAACATTCAATCTAACAAAAGTATTTATTGTATTAGTTAAAATAAGAAATACAAGAAAGTATCAGAAAAAGTTAAAATAAGAAATACAAGAAAGTATCAGAAAAAAGAAAACAGTGATAAGGAAATTACACATGTTCTAAAATAAACAGATCAGACAGAACAAAGTTTGAATAACAAATTCATATTCTTCAGGAGACTTTCAAGATGACTTTCATTCTGTATATTATATATCACCTACTACATTGACAGTTTTTAAAATATCATTTATTATCTAATTCCTCTTAGCTACCTCAAAACACAAGGGGAGCATTAATAAAGAAAGAAATGATGAAAATATACATGGATTGTCACTACAAGCCAAAATTTTAGTTTTGTTTGAATTCTTTCCATTAAATGCGTATTTCCACTCATATTCATAGCTAGGGATTCCAATAGCAAAATACAAAACAAGTCACAGTAACTAATATGGGAAAGTCACAATTTACAGAAAAACAGATCTGTTGCACATGTACATGCATGTGTACTCATAAACATGCAAACAAAACTTTCTCTTATCTTAGCTAAGTCCCTCTATTGTCCCACTGCTGACTGGTCAAAAACAGCACAATTTTTTGCTTGTATCAATTCAAAAGAAATACATTCAAGGTCATGTGTTCTAGCTTGGGAATTTCTGAAACTTACCCTATTAAAGAACATTCTCAAAATATTCTTCTTTTTACCATTAACGGATATAATGTATACGTAATGCTGTGATCCAAATGCTACGTGGCAACTGCTATTCCATCAACTAAAGGGAAGATTTCTCAAATATCACAGTCACTATTTTGAGAAGTCAGAACATCTACTTTGATAGTTTTATGATAACCATCAAGCAGAAAGAAACCGTCTTTAAGTTAAAGCATTGAAAACTGTCAAAATTCACATTGGTAAGTTCCCAGGCCGGATGTGGCGCTGGGCAGCCTGGTCTGGTGGCTGGCAACCTGCGTGTGGCAGAGAGGTTGAAACTAGATGATCACTGCGGTCCCTTTCAACCCAGGCCATTCTATGATTCTATGAAATTCAAAATGCATTTAAAACACAATTCAGGCAGAAGATGAGTAATTCAGAGCACAGTTCACCCTAATTTCGTACTGCATTCCCCCACACAGATAAGCCAACAGCTTTTATGACAAAGAATACCTAATGAACATAAAAGTTCATCACTTCTAACTGTCAAAAATTTGTCGGGCCATAAGCTGCAAGGAAGGGGTAACTTTTTCCATAATTCCAATCATTCATGAGAGGCTGAATTTAGAGAGAGAACATCCAAGTTTGAACAAAGACAGTTCATAATAGCAGCCCTTTGCCTGTACACAGAAGGAGGATATTGGCTCAACTGACCACAGACATGGGCTTGATGCTAAGGGCAGCAAGCCAGTCAAATTGAAACTCCTTTGCCTAAAATTTGTTTACATCATCCATCAAAGCAGTCATGAATCTAGCTACAATCTTGCTAAAAACAGATTTTTTAAAATGCAGATTTATAAAAGGAAGGTAATACTTCTGAGAGATTTTGAGTCGTGGCTTAACAGCAGGTTATGGTAGCAGTGATAGTTCTAAGAATAAAGTATCCTGATGCTGTCATTCTTTAAAAGCTTAGCAGAAGGCTTAGAGATGATATTCAGTGCAGGGTAACTCAAAAAGTCTGCCAAAGAACACAAGACCTTGAGAGATAAAAACACAGATGCCGCAGCTAAGAGTGTACTGAAAACTGGTGAAAAAATTGAAATACTTCCTAAACCTGAGAATGTTGGTAAGCAAATTTGGAGGCTTCCGTAAGATTGATTCCTGTTTTCTTCATAATTTTCCCACTTTTTTCATTCCCACTGAACCCTGAGAAGTGAATTTTTTTTGCTCATTATGTTGTACTTCAGCTTCTCTGAAAAAATCCACTCTTTATTCATGCTGAACCCTGAAAAACAAATTCGCAAACAAATAACGGAAAACTGTCCAAAGAACTGCATGATATTCAGCTTTCTGTAAAGCCTACTTACTCCTGCTACGTATGTTCTTTTCAAAACAATACACTTTACTGTGGTTATTGAAATTCCTACCAATCAAAAACTACTTTTAAAATATTCCTGATATACACAAGGAGTACATGACTGGGAATTTTCATCTGACTTCATCCGGAAGAAATTTTACTTAACAGAAATAGTCTAGCAAGGAATAAAAGCAGTTTGCTAATTGTTTTTTGTATTTGAAATGTTAGTGATGATATTACTGTGGAACTTCAGTGGCACACTGGCACCATTAAAGAACTGCAAAATAAAAAGGTGTATTTGGCTCTTCCAGATAATACGGACAGAGATGCTGCAGAGATGTTGCTGCCAGGCTGTTCAAAGCAAGTTCAATTACTTAAAGACTGTTTTCTTTGTAAACCTGTTGCTACTTTTTTTTTTTTTTTTTTTAAAGAGAAGAAAGAGACCCACTTCTCTCTGTCTTACTTCTTAATCTGATTATGCTCTTCTACTCGTATGAATACCATCTGGTGCGTGCACAAGCAAAATTCACTGTGTGCAGATACAAAATCAGGTGACTAAACAAGCTTTTTGGACACAATATGCAAAAAAGAATTGTTGAAATTGAAAGAAACCTAATATAAAAAAGGCAACACATTAACTAGATATAACTGAAATGGTTCTGATTCTGTTAACAAATACAAATGCTTAAGCAGAAGCTTTTCAGAAACAGTTCTACAAAAAACTATATCCTCTAATTTCAATTAATACAAAAGGAGCAACAAGGGAGTCCCCTTTATTAACGTCACCCAGGACACGTTATTAAAAAAACTTCTGAGCACTTTTTGCTAGGTCTTCCATAAGTTTTAAATCTGAAGTGGAATTTTGATTTTTGGCAGAAAAAAACTTCCTTGATGCTATCAGTGTGCTTTTCAGTGGCTACACACACTTTATTCTGAGCTGTCATTAGGTGTTGAATATCACCATTTTTTATTTCACATTTGATTTGTAGTTTGCTCTTGGTTTGCTGAGAAATACATTATATTTATTCAATAGCACAGCACATGCACTGTCCTGGAATTTTACTTGGGTACATTGGAATTTTACTTGCTACTTACAGCGTAAGTAGCAAGAAAGAAACAGAATGATCTTCCACCTACTCTTTTGTTGTATGGGAAAAGCACTGTGAACAAGGAGAGCATACGTTTCAGATAAGCAACTTATATTAGAGCACATTTATTTTGACACCTTGAAAACTCTTGCTGTTATGCAGTGTTTTTGTAGTCTACTAGGAGGATACACAAGCTTGGCATAGTGGTCAGATCTTTAAAAGAGCAAACCCAAATCCCTTCCATAATCATACTGCCTCTCATAAAGACTGACACATCTTGAACACAGCCTCTGTCTTGCTGTCACTTATTATATTTTACCCTGGAGCACAATCATTAAATCTCTGTGCTGCGAGGCTAAAAGTTCAGTGTCAAGCTCTCCAACCTGACAGTTCATGATGAGAGTATTGTCATGCCTGTATGTGATTAGTTTTTCTTCTTTAAGCAGTGAAAAAAAGCATAGAAAATTATGTACAATGAAACTACATGAAATAACCATGCTTGTATTGCAAACTCATGTTCTCAAAACTTAAAAAATGCAGAATTAAGACTTCTAGTAACGCCCTATTCCTAAGGACACAGCTGTCAGCCACTGATCTTTCTATAATTCTTGCCTCATAATTCTTGCAATGTTCACGATTCTTTTTCACTGTCCATCATTAAGAGACATTCTGTGACACTAGCTGTAAGATTATTTTGCTGTCTGCAGACTTCCACTTAATTTTGCACAGGTTTCATTTTGTAGCTAGAAAGAATGAAGCCAATCCTATAGAATCCTGTTATTATTTCTCATGTAATTTCAATGCATTTTTTGAGTCTTGTCAATCCTGTCTAATAACTGAGAAACATCCACTCAAATTCTTCATTATTCTTAAAGAGTAGTTTGTACATCCAGAAACACAGGACAAAATGGAAACCCAAAATAATAAGGAGAAATTTACATGACACAATATTTGAAACATAATGTGTTTATCCTGTTGACTCTGGAGATATAACTACAAGCGTGCTATAGACAGCACTGTACACATTCCTACTTACTGCAGAAGCTGTGAAGGATTCCAAAGAAATAAGATACTGTTTTCACTGAAAATTAAAGCAAAGTTCTTGCAAAAAAAAAAAAACAGCAAAAAAAGGTCAATAAAAGCTAAATTCTGCTGTCCTTTCTCATGCAAATCATTTAATTTGTACTGGGCATTACTTGCATGAGAAAGTGGGTAAACACTTTTCTAAAGAAAATATTTTATTCCCATACTTCTGGAAGAGTAAACAAACATAAAGGGAAAAACAAAAAAAATATTCAAAAAACAAGCAGATTGTTTACATGTGCCTGAATGGTTGAACTCTGCCTTTGAAAGGTGGTGTACCAGACAGCATAACAAATAAATAAAATTAGAGCAGTACAGCTTTATTGAAATAAGTATGTACTTCTATGCTTGTAGTACACTGAAATTTATGTAGAGATATTATTGCTTCTATATCCTACTAGATCACTTTGCAGAAGTTACTTACATATTAATCTTATTAGTTATTTTTGAATGTCATTACCTTTCTTTTATGATGAGTTGTTGAAGCATCCATCTCCTCTTCACCTATATTGTCTATTTGTGAAGTTGGACTACAGTTCATCCTTTCCTCTTCCTGCCTCTGAAGTCTGTCTGCTACAGCCTGGATTGCTTCTGTCCATTCTTCCCTATCATGAACAAGTCAACAATCTTATTAGAAACTTCTAAAATATATCCAAATAATTTGTTTATATTGTTTTCCACATGCTACGTTGCTTCAACATGCAGTTCTCATGTCACACAGCCAAAGTCTCATACAATTTAGTATTTTCAGTTTCCTTCCATATTCTGCATGATGGATGAGGCGCTAAGGTTGATCAGTATCAAAAAGAATCAGTGCTTAGTTTATTTCAAGAATTAACAGTCTCTAATTTTATAAATACTTAAATACTAAAAACTTGAAAATTCTTGTCAGTTATAACACTACTCAGAACTTAGTATGTCATGTCCTACCTGACACACAGTATATGATAACAATCCAGTCAAGAAATGTCCCCCCTCACCATAAGAAAATAATTGAGATTTATTAATAATTAATAATAATTAAAATTTATTAATCTACAGTATGTGTTCAACTCTTTGTCTATTCCCTCTTAAACTTAAACTGTTTGGCTAATTTCAAATTCCCCTGAGAATCAGAGGTTCTCAAAAATAATTAAATTCCAAAAAGCATCACGAAAACAATAGAATTTAAATGGTAGAATTTAAAATGGTGTAAGTGAATATACTAATAAAAGAAGAAACAATGCAAAAATAAAATCATTAGTTATTTACTGGTATAAACAGTATGACCATGGGGCAGTTTACTCTGCACTTGACCTAATAATGCCTACTGATGGGGTCTACTTGGATCAGAGGAGGAAAAGAATTCTGGCCCAGAAAGTATTTGGGCTCACTGACAGGGCATTAAACTAGGGTTAAAGGGGGTAAAAGCAAGCCTGCCCATATGCTGGTGTGAGACAGTAGAGCTAAGTTAGAGAGACAAGGTGCTAGTGGGACTACAGGCTTTTTAGAAGGGATAGGTGAAGGAGAAGTGGGATAGTTGCCCTCTATGTTAAGAAGCTGATAGACTGAAAATTGTCCCAGAGAAACACTCAAGAACAGGTTGAGAGCTTGTGGCGTAAGAACAGGGATAGGTGGTGGCTGGTGTCTACTACAGGCCACCTGATCAAGGGGAGCCTATTGATGAGGACTTCTTGCATCAGCTACAAGAGGAATTGTGATTACAGGCCCTCATCCTGCTGGAGGATTTCAACCACCCATGGATCAGCTGGGACAACAACATGGTGCACTGCAAGCAATCCAGAAGACTCCTAAAGTCCATCAATGCTTTCTGCTTCAGGTACTGACAGACCCACCAGGTGTTGGACCTGGTGACTGTAAAAGAGGTTAAGATCAGAGGTAGCCTGGGCTGCACTGACCACATCCTAGTCAAGTTCATGATCTCAACAAATACGGGCCTGGCAAAGAGTGGAGTCAGGATTCTGAACTTCAGGAGAGAGAACTTTAGGCTGTTTAAGGAATTGCTGGATGAGATTCCCTGGAAAACTGTCCTTAAGGAAAAAGGAAGAGAACAGAACTGGCCTCACCCTCTGAAATGCCTTTCTGAGAGCACAAAAGGGCTCCAACTCCCAGAAGAAGAAATCAGACAGACAAGGCAGAAAACCAGCACGGCTGAACAAGGACCCGCTGGTCACGCTGGGGGAAAAAAGGAAAAGTACAAGCAGTGAAGCAGGGACGGATGGCCTGGGAAAAATACAGGGATACTGTCCTAATGTGCAGGGATGGGTTCAGGAATGCCAAGGCGCAGAAGGAATTAAACTTGGCAAGGAATGTGAACCACAAAAAGGGTTTCTTCAGTTACTTTGAGCAGAAGGGACAGGCAAGAGTGTACTCCCTCTGATAAATGGAAAGGGAGAACTGGCTCCTCAGACATGGAGAAGGCTAAGGTACTTAATAAGTTCCTCGCCTAAGCCTTAACAGGCATTCTCACGCTTCTCATGTCCCTGAACTTCTAAGCGGGAGTCAGGGGAGCAAAATTCCTCCCACTGCAAGAGTAGAACAAGTTCAAGACCATTTCATGAAGCTGAATGTGTACAAGCCTACGGTGCCTGATGACATGCATCCCAAGATTCTGAAGGAACTGTCCGATCTGGTTGCCAAATCACTTTCCATCATATTTAAGAAATCGTGGCTGTCAGGCAAAACCCCTGTGACTAGAAAAAGGAAAATATCGCTCCCATATTAAAGAAAGGGAGAAAGGAAGACCTGGAGAACTACAGGACACTGAGCCTCACCTCTGTACTTGGGAAGATCATGGAGCAGATCATCCAAGGAAACACATCAAGGTACATGCAAGATGTGGAGGTGATCTAAGATGGCCGACATGGCTTCACCAAGGGCAGACTGTGCCTCACTAATCTGGTGGCCTTCTATGATGAGGCCAGGCTCTTCTTGGCAGTGTGCAGCTATAAGACAAGAAGCAATAGCCTAAAACTTGAACACAGGAAGTTCCATACAAACATGCAAAAGAATTTCTTTACAGTAAGGATGAAGGAACACTGGAACAAGTTGCCCAGAGAGGTCGTGGAGTTTCCTTCTCTGGAACTGTTCAAGATCCATGAATGCCCATCTATTCAACCTATTGTAGGGAACCTGCTTTAGCAAGGGAGCTGAACTCGATCTCTTGAGGCTCCTTCCAACCCCTGCAATTCTGTGATTCTGTGAAGAACTCTCTGAGGGCAGCCCTGCAAAGAAGGACTTGTGGGTTCTAATGGACAAAAAGCTGGACACAAGCCAGCAGTGTGTGCTTGCAACCCAGAAGCCCAACAGTATCCTGGCCCGCATCAAAAGAGGGCTGTCCAGCAGGGAGAGGGAGGTGATTGTTCTACTCTGCCCTTGTGAGGCCCCATCTGGAGTACTGTGTTCAGTACCGCCTGAGGCCCCCAGTACAGGAGGGATAGAGAGTTGTTGGAGCAGGTCCAGAAGAGGGCCACTAAGATGATCAGAGGGATGAAGCACCTCTCCTATGAAGAAAGGTTGAGGGAGCTGGGCTTGGAGAAGAGAAGGTTCCAGGTAGACCTCATTGTGGTCTTCTAGTACTTGAAGAGAGCTTAAAAGCAGGAGGGAGACTGACTTTTTACATGGTCTGATCATAAATGGACAAGGGCAATGGCTTTAAACTAGAAGAAGGAAGATCTAGGCTAGATGTTAGGAAGAAATTTTTACTTAGAGGGTGGTGAGGTGCTGGAACAGGTTGCTCAGAGAGACTGTGGATGCCCCATTTCTGGAAGCATTCAAAGCCTGGTAGAGTGGGATCCTGAATAGCATGACCTACTAGTTGGCATCCCTGACCATTGCAGGAGAGTTGGAACTAAGTGATCTTCATGGTCCTCTCCAACCTAAGCCAATCTGTGATTCTATGAATAAAGCCAAATCATAGTATTGACCTCAAGAGGACAGGTGCATTCAGTGGGAAGACACAGTACATCTAACCAGAAAAACAGAATGGAATATTTTAGTGAGATACGCCATCTCATATCTCCCATACGTACTTGTGCTTTAAAAAAGTTAATTCTTGAGAGGGTGTTTATGTTTACTGAAAGAAGAAAAGCTAATAAACACCATAAAACAAATTATAACAAACATATTGCTTTCTGTGCCAAAAAGAACACATTAAGAAGACTAAAAGGAAAATCTAAGACAGTAAAGCTGAAAAAAGCTCCAAAGCAGGCTTCTATTCAAATTTTAACACTTTGGAGACATGTCATGACATAGTTTTGGCTTATTTGAACATACTCATCCCACTTGCAAGCAGTTCGCAGACTAGATATAAGCTCAGATTATATTTTACAGAAGCTGACTTATAAATTGTTCAAATAACTGTTCAGAAGTGCTTGGAATGTCAGAATTCTGCATACTGACTACTGAGCAATCCCAGCTGAGACTGTTGAAAATTGTGCATAACCAATACTGAAAAAGAAACAAAAATAACATTCTCACCGTTCCTCCGGAGTGTCTACGTGGAACGTCCTCTCTATGACAGTGGTCCATTGAAGACATCTGATAATAAATGTGTTTGGCTTTGGTCGCTCTGTTTTCATTAGCTGACATTCTAGAGAAATACATTATATTTCACTCTTTATGTTTTCCAGGTAATGTGTGAAACGCAAATTACTTAGATAAGATACATATAGTTTATATATACCTAGTCAGCACATAAAAGAAAATATAGAACACCAATATAACCATGGGCTTGAACATAAGGTAGAAGAAATAAGTCAGAGGTATTAATGGAACTTGTACTGTTCCCCATACAAAATGTCATCTCCATTTGCAAATTAGGTCTATTACAAAGGTGAGAATATTATATCCCAGATTGCTCCAGTAGGGCAAGGTAACAGCAGTAGCCAAAGGCACAGTTTTCCATCTGTACCTGGCAGGAGTATGATGTTTTTCCTTCAATGGTAATCATGCCGCAATTACAAGGGTACCATCACCTCACGATTAGATTTATTGTAAAATATCCTATCTGGGAGAATTCAGATGCTGAAATCAGTCTGATTATTAAACATAGAATTACCATCCACATGCCCACTGGGGCTGCCCCAGGAAGCCGGCTTGTTGTTCTTAGCACTCCAAGGCGGAAACAGGCCTATCTAGGCTGTTTCCCTCAAATATTTCTTTAAGCACTTCCTACAATTCCCCAAAATAGTAATTTCAAATCTCTGCAAGCAAACTAATTTTTCCAAGCATTTTAGGAAATAATTTTAGCATTGTTTCTTGTCCTTCCAACCAATTTATTCTCTTCTTCAAGCAGCTATTTCTTTTAGACATCTGAAGACTATTTTGTCTCTCTTCAGTCTTCCCTGGCCTAAATCAATTAAGCCAGTCACAGGTTGCTCACAGGTTGTGCTTTCATATCCCAGATCTTTCCTGACACAGAAATCCAGACACACAGCAGACAATCTTCAATTCCTCTGTCACAAGAGCACAACACTGTTAATTCAGTGGTTTGGTAAGACTTGATGTTTGATGTTAGATTTTACAACATTGCACTCTACACTAAAACATTACATTTGTATGATGCAAAACACTGACCTACACTGACCAACTAATTTTTTTTATTTGTGCAAACATGATTTTATTTATTTACTTATTTTGTGAAGTTAAGGTTACTTTGTCAAAAGAGTGATTTGCTTTCCTGCAGCTACCATAAATCTAACACAAACATCATAGCCCGGGTTCTGGTAATTCAACAAGAATGTGATATAAAGTGACTGATCCAGTAAACAAAATCAATCAATGATGAAAACAGCAAATGATTTCCTGTTCATCTAGGACCAACTGTAACTTTCTTTTTATAGAGCTCCAACCTACCAGCTAGCCCACACCTTTCCCTGATGAAGTTGATGGCATTGACTATAACTTAACATAAAACCTTGCCCTTCATTCTTAGAGAAATACATTTTATTTACTCAAGATAATCTCAGCATTTTACAGAAGTCATGTTATATGGCTTGTACCACTTTTCAAGGCAGTTTGTTCTTTCACAGAAGTACTTTATCTTGGCTTTTTTTTCCACAAATTCAGAGTCCTGACACCTCAACTATCACCCATAATTTTACAGAAATATGTTTTAAATATTGTCTAAGGAACTGCATCAGCTCAAGTGAATTTCTAAATACTCGACATTACTTTGGTGCCTGCTAGCCTGTTTCACTTTTCCCTCTTACACCTGTTGTGTTAATTGTACAAATGGCATACTCACAGCAGACCTTCTGAAATGCAGATACAAACTGAAAATACAATAAAGCAATTCTCTTTTATATTACTAATGTATAACAAGCTTAATGCCTTTGCTCAAGGTATTAATTTGCATACCTGAAGATCTAAAGAACACTATCTCAGAAGTGGCCTTTGACTGTTATCAAGCATTATCAGACTTACTTGTGCTGCATCCTCAACAGACACAGGGAAGTTCTGACATCAGAGGGTTCTTTGTGATTTAAGAACTTAATTTAAGAACTGTAGCACAAGGTGACATGTTTTGTTTTGTTTTGCTTTTTAAAGGAAAGTGTTACAGTAGGATGGACACAGGAAGAGGGAACTTCACACAAAAGGTGGAAGAGAACCAAGGACAAAAGCAGATGAAGGGAATGTAGGGACCTTGATGAAGTGAAGCTACTTAGAATATATAGTAGGGTCACAGCTGGGTGCAAATACTGTGAGATCAAAGGAACTCCTTTCCTCAGGCATACAGTTGAAGCCCAAGTTACGACAGTGATGGGGGCTCTAGGAAGAATACACTATTTGTTTTCTTAAAATTCTCAATTGCAGCTTTAAGAAATGCACAGGACTACTTTTATAACAGAAGAGAATGCACGCATGTCTGTTCTAGGATTACCTGGTCCTACCCCTGACTAAACCATTCTCTCGCCTTTAATCCTATCACACTTCAATCACATAGGTTGAAACTTCCTTTGCTCGATGTTTGCCTAAAGCTGCACACTGCTGGAAAATACTACATTTTGGAGACAAGACTTAAAACTTGGCAAACCAAGACTTTTGATATCCTTCCAGTATTCCTATGAAAATGTAACAACTGTCCATTCTATCTGTTCTTTTCTCTGCAAGAGAGGAAAGAGCGCAGGGGAGATTGGTTAAAAAAAAAAAAATTGCAATAACACTTACTAAACCATAAATTTCTTAAAAATCTGTGCAGTAATCCAGAGGCTACAGCTATCTCGTATCCATATATCTGCTGAACAGAAAGCTCTTTCTCCTATGTTTGTATTGGCTCTTGCTACCCTCAGACAGTACAAAAAGGAAGCTACCCAGTTAAGGTAAAATCCAATCCATACAGCAAAAATAATTTAAAGAAGAGACATCAGAACAAAAGCCAGGGAAGAAAGGCAAAAGAGTATAAATGGCAAAGGAGAAAGACTGCAACTTGTGTGGAAAACAAACACTAGGGGGATAGAAGGCTCATTAAGATCAGCAGCAAGAAATAGCAGCTAGAATGGAGAGACTGCAAGACAGAACTAGAGAACTTGTTAGTCAAAAGACCAGTTTGCATAATTAATATATTATCTATATTTTTTTGTATGTTTGTATATTCATCCATGTAAGTCTGTACCAAGCTATACACATATTACTGGCACTACATATTAATTTTTCTTCAGAGATTTCTCAAAGTGATGATGTGCCTCATTAATAAGAACAACTACTTTAGCTCTGGATACATATACTAAGATCTGAAATATCACAGAATCCTTAACTCTCACAGATTTTCATTACAGATGATCAACAAGATCAATTAAATATAATAAAAAATGCTGTGGCAAATAAAAAAGGAAATGAGACATTAAAAAAATGCCATTTGAATATGTTACAAGGATGCTACTCAAAAATAATATCAAGCAAAGCTTACAGAGCTTTTCGAAATATTCTATTAAATGTGGCTAAATATATAATTTCCTTTTATAAGGAAAAGTGAATTCATAAATGTCCTCAATTACTGAAACAAAAAAGAAGGGGAGAACTAGTGTATTTCTGAAAGTGGTGTGTGCTACTCAGCCTGCTGAAGTACATAAAAGTAACTGAAGTCTGCTGATATTTAGTCACTCACATGTTTCACAGGCTGCTGTATACAAATGTACGGGATAAACAACATTCCTACCACGACTGCAACATGAATAAAAATTTGTTTGTGCATGTCTTTCACCTAAGGGTAAGAAAATAAATAAATCTATTAAGATGAATAAGTACTCTAATACACACTTACTGCTAATTACCAAAATATTTTTCTACTAATTACTGGAAAAAAATGTAGTAGTTTTAGACAGAATAGTTTGGAAACTACAAAAGCATACAAGAATGAGTGAAACTGGCTACTGAAAGCTGGCTCAGAAAGCTTGAGTGATAGTTGGGTCATTACCAAAAGGAGGGAACACTCTACCATAATGTCTTCAAGTTTGCTACTATACATAAACATATGTAATTAAAGGGCTGAATCTCAACTCCAAACAGTTGGAAGTCTAAATTATCATTCAAAAAAGATGAGTAAGCCAGTAAACAGACAGACTCAACTTTGTGTTCTTGTATGCTAGCCATCTACAACTTGGAATTACACATTTTAATCCTAAAGCTTTCTGTTTTGCTTGGGATTAAACATCAGTCATGAAAAATTTCCCCCTTAATATTAGAGGGGATACAAAGCCTTGAGGCAGAACATTTGTTCAAAGCAGCACAATACAAAATCAGTTACAGAAATCAACAACTCAGTTCCAACAACTTTGTAGTAGTTGGTTGGCCATTTTTGGATCTGTATAATAAATGGAAAAATGAAATAGAACCAGAATAAAGAATGGAATGCAAGTTTCTCAATTATTGATTTTTTTCTTTTAATTAAAAAAGGAGGTTAACCAGATGTTAATTTTATCTCCATATCCACAAACAATCTGATAATTCTAAAATGTTAGGCTATCTTTTCCAAATAAAATGTACTATCTAAATTAAATAGTTATGCTAGTTAAACTCTCCTGAGCAGCTCTAACTACAAACTGTATTTCAAAACGTTCTGTTTACTTTACACCATTCTGAACCACAGATGACAAAGTTTGCTTGAAGCTGTAATTACTCTGCAAAGCTGGGAAGCCAATTAGAGGGCCTGAAACCTGCCAGTTCCAAAAAAAAAAAAAAAAAAAAAAAAAAAAGCACAGATCATCTGTTCAGATTTTATTAAAAAGTTTAAAGTTTGAATTCTATAACTTTAACCATATAATCACCAGTGTTCTTTTCCTAAATGCACTAATTCAGCATTAAAAAAAGAAAAACAAAGAAGGAATACTAATATTGTATTACTATTTCATATAAGGAAGCTTTCATCTTCAGCACAATTTGTTGGTAGAGTTAGACAAGAATGTTAAACATATAAAAAGCCATAAAAAATTTCACCAAAAAATGAACAGAAGGTTGCATATGTGAGAAATTATTTCTAATGCAAACTGTGTTTCAGCACAAAGAAAAACTTCCTATGATTATCATATGATATAAAATAAAAGTATTGAACTGCTGATGGCATTTTTTAGAATGCATATGCATTTTTACTTATCTAGGGAGATATTTATATGCAGATGTTTACACCTAGTATATCTAGCTATCTATTTACATTACAATTTAATCTTTAATTTCTTATTTTCCTCTAAGTTTTTCCTTCATAAGATAAACACTTCACTATCCCAACCTTTGCTTTAGTACTGACTCCAGTTAGCTTTCTTTCTCATGTTAAGATACACTGTTCACACGACCTTTTTTCATTACTGCTACTCTATGTATTCTGAATCTAGTTTTCTCTAATGACTTGTGTTAGGAAAGTAGCAGAATTAATATATAATTTACTTACCACTGACACAGATAGGCAAGTTTTAGCTCACATATGAAATGCTGTGACTTTAACATGTATATGTATATACAGAAATATATATTTATACACACACATCCTCTTAGATTTGTCTTCTCCTGATTCTCCCACACATCTATACACACCATCTTATTTCTCTGAGGCTTTCCAAAAGGCCCTCTCTCCTCAAGTCTCCTCTTTTCTCACTACATTTTATTTATTTATGTGCAACATTACCCATTAAAACAAGACTGGTGATGTAACAATGTATGTGAATAGTTTAATATCCTTTCTTTGGTCCCCAAAAATGCAATCTTCTCCTAAAAATGTCATCCTCCAAACTGCTCCAGAGGTAGTTGTTTCCCATTGTCCCTTTGATTATAACACACTTCTCTTTGCACTCCCCATCTTCTGCACAGCCTTAGCACATAAGCAGTAAGATTTCAACATGGACTACCCCCACAGCCTACTCTCATCCTCTTTATCACTCTTTATTCAGTATCCAAATGATCATTCATATCACTCATCCTCCCTGCGTTCCATTTCTGAAAACCATTCATAATTTCTTTCTTTTTAGTGAAGAAATTCTTCTTTAAATCCTCCTTAAAAATCTACTTCACCACGATGTCTTAAAAACAGGAAGCAAGAAGGAGAAAAAGAGTAAAAATCTAACCTGGACAGTAGATAAGTTGTTAATGCGCTGAGACCACTGTCTATAGTATAGGCTAGTACTGCCTCATTGTTTTATCATACTCCCCCCATCTGTTTGCATCCATCTGCTATCCCTTGTTTTATATTTGGAATTTTAGTATTTTGGAGCAGGAACTGACTTTTTGTTCCGTATGGGTAGAAATCCCACTCCTGTGGTGCTTGGCTCATGACTCGAACTTGTATGTGCTTTGATGCTATAACGACAACAACATATATGACTGAATAATAAACACCCAAAAAAAAAGATTACTTTCCTTGAAACTGAAAAAGACCATTCACCATGCTGGGAAGTCATTTATTTACAGCACTCCAGAAAATACTGAAGTAGTGCCCTTGCCTTTCTATCATGACAATTAGTTTGCTAGTCACCCTTTCAAGCAAAGAGAGAGAATGAAAATGAGAGATCTCCACATGGTATTGCCAGGCTTTGCCTGAGGTTTTTCTTGTCTTCACAGAAGACAGTAACATAACATATCCCTCTCTCTTACATATTAACATCTCAATTTCGTTTATGCAAATCAATGTATCACACCAGGATAAAAAGACCTGACAGTATACTTTTTAACTTGCCATGCTTATACCAGGCCCTACTTAGAGATAGCTGGGGATTACAGAATGGTAAACTGGTGTCTGAGAAAGCACTGTCCAAGAGCTTCTCTAAAAGTAATGCCTCCTATTTTATAATGTTGGCCTATGACATCAGAGGCACATGTTGGTGGCACAGCAGTAGAGGTTGAACCATCCCACCAATGTTCCATTTTGCTGCTGTACTATCATGCTCTTTCTAACTGTTGTTTCCACGGAAATAAACAGGAGGCATACTTCTGGAGTGACCTCAGTAAAACTAAAGGATAAGTCTGAGGAACTCATCCTTATTCGTGACCCAAGCTAACAAGTGAATCCAAACTTCTAAGTCAAATGACTGAATACCAACTATGCCACCTAAAAACAGTTCATAAGGTACTTTGTAAATCTCTCAATTCTGGACTGACGGGTCCAGTTTTCCAGAAACACAAACATACATACATCCAACAGTAACACTGCTAACACATTCGAGTTTAAATTTCCATAGATACATTTGTGTATTCAGCAAATTATATACACAGTGCTTTTTTTCTCCCCAAAATTATTTGCAGCCTTGAATGAATATTATTTATTCAATTGTACTGTTATTACTTTGGATTTAAATCTGTGCTGTAATTATAAGAAACTAGTTGGACGTGTATCTGTGTGTTCACGTCATCTACTGCTATGACAACCAAAAACACCTAGGATTTTAAATTCAAATCTCATTGAAAAGTTAACTGTGGAGTTCCTGGAAAAAAGTCATTCCTAATGGCACTGTATCTTCATGGATAAGTTGGTATATACATGTATATGTATTTTCTATTCATTTCTTCCTATTCATTATTCCCTGAAAACACTTCAATTTTTCTGTTTTTTATATTCTTAAATCCCCAAAATAATAAACCTTGTCTCTGGCCAATTTAAAGATTAAGATTAGTAAAAAGTAGCACAAATTTTACATTCAGAGTAGCCAGGGTTCATCGGTGATAATTTCTGTAGTGAAGAAAAATAAAATTAAGAAAAAGCATTTTGTAGAAAGTATCTTCTAGCAATAACTTGAATTTATTTCACCTGTATCACAGAGTACTTGAAAAGTAAAATATTTCAAGATACCACAAAAATTCCAAGTGACATCATTTTTGGCCGAAGTTCAAAGGCTACCACTAAAGGGATGTATCTCTTTCCAATTATTCTCCACATGAAGATCAAAATGAAGGCAAAAGGCCAGTTCATGCAGATACCTCAACCCAAATGTGCTATGTGATCACTTGCATACTCATTGCACGTGTGAGAACTTTTTTTAGTGCTGGCTTTCAGTGGTTTCTCTTTTGTGTTTGTTTTTTTTTGTTGCTGTTGTTTGTTGTTGTTGTTGTTGTTGTTTGTTTTTAGTTGGGTTTTTTGTTGGTTTTTTTTAAAATTAGTAAAGACACAAAAGCTCCTCAAACAGAATTGGAAAGAACCATCACTTCTTCCCATCTCAGACCAAGGTGGTATACACAAAGCAGTATTGATTCTGCTTCAACAGCACTGGACCACTTAGAAACAGTGTTGTGAGATCATGCTGATCTTTTCTGGGACCTCTAGGGGTATAAATCCTGCCATGGGGACATCCAGAGTACTGTTGGTTTTTTTTTTTTCAAAAGAAGCCTAATATAGGCCTTTGCCTATACCAAGAAGTTACAGCAATTGAATCAAAAATATTTTTAGACTGGTTCTGACTGCATTAATGTCTAAGCAAAAAACAATTTAAATTAACATATTTTGAGGTGGGCAGGAATGCACACCCACTCCATTACCATGACTCAGTCAATCAACAGTGTCTCTTGAAGCTCCAGTAACTTGATTACTTGCAACTGCTTCTCTATACCTAAAAAGAGCTAAGGCTGACTTTGAACTAGTCTCTGAATTGGACTCTATATGGTATAAAATACAGTAACTCCGTAGGAGAGAAACCAAAGTGATTCCAGCACATGACCTGGTATCATCAGACAGATTTGTTCACCCTGCCACAAGCTCTGGCAGCTCAGCAGTCACAGCAAAGAGAACTCACTACTGGTGCTCACATGCACCAGAAGGCTGCTCTGGAGAGGTGAGGGCTCTGCCTGGGGGCCTCAAAGAACAGCCACCAATGGGCCAGTACCAAATCTTCCCACTTTATCCAGCCCATCTCCACCATACCCCCCGGTCAACTCCACCTAGCGTACTTACGGTCCAGCAAGAGATCGCTCACCGCCATTTCAGTCCCACACAGTTTCCCTGCCTTAATAAAGGAATATTCAGCACTGGAAGCACTGGAAGCAGGTTATAAAATATTTTTGTCAGGCCTTTCTCTCATTCACAGGATTCACAAGGGAATACACTGGCTACAAAGGATCAGGGAGAGAAAAGTGCTCAGCTGTGGGGTTTTGACCGTATTTCTTGGAAGAAACCTTTCTTGGAAGAAATCAGGCAGCAACTATTCGGAAAACGATACGGTATCTGGGAAAGTCTTCTGAGCTTGGTAGCAGGAGTGGAAGGGAGTCATTCTGTTGGGTAAATATCTGTGTGATCAAAATAACTGGTGCAACAGGGTGGGTGTAGAATTTTAAACCACAGAACAAGTATCATACAAAGCAGAAAGGTACAAACTTTCCAGTGTTCAACTCAAACAGTACAAAAATAATACCATGGCCTTGGCCTTCTCTGCTTAAATAACAAGCTGTAAGTAAGAGCCAAAGATGTCTATCAATGTGGACTGAGACCACATTCTCACTTTACAGATAGCTACAAAGATTACGTGAAGATAGGACTATAAAGACATATCTTTAAGTCCCTGCCAACCTAATCAAGATGGTATTAACAGTGATCTCACACTCCATCTGCCTGGCTAGTAATTTATGAAAAATGTACTTCACTATTACAGGAAAAATATGCTGCACTGCTTGTGGCTGCAAACCTACTGCAGCAGCTCAGGAACTCAGGGATTGCAGACCATAAAGCCCGTTGTTGAGATTTACCAGGTACTGCAGATGAGATCCGATTCAGTCATACAGAGTGTTGTTTTGTTTGTTTGTTTGCCCTACTGATGATCTCATTGTCAGACAGATAAAATATCTGACCAAAAGCAGTCCTTTGCAATTCAGAGTAGAATACTATTCTCGCCTTATCTTTTCAGCCCTTCCACGTTATATAATTCTGTACTTCTTATTCAAGATAAAATCAAACATATTTAATTAAAGTTAAAAACTGGAATCTTATTAAAAAAAAAAAAAAATCTTATTCCAGAACATTTTACTTTCTACATTGCAATCTCCACATAGATACTTGGCTAAAATTTTATGGGATTATTTTTGTGAGGGAAAAGCTCTCGCTATTCTTGCTCTCCTCAGCAGTTATTTCTTATTAAATCACTGCTTCTCCTGCCAGAAAACAGAAAAACTCATCTCCTTTCCTAATACTGTAATTCTTTAATTAATACTACAAGTTCCTTCCTTTAGCTTACATAGTCTAAGTATCTGACCTACAGTACTTGCAAGGACTCCTGTCGTTTCTGGAAACAAAAAAAATTATCCAATTCCCATCAAAACAAAGTTCAGGGGCAGCACTCTAATTTAGCATTATAGAAGATGACCTCTTGGTATCAGAAAAAAGAGTTCAACATCAGTATCAAAACATTGGAACTAATTGTTAATTATTTCTTCACTTGCCAGAACTACTTTTTGGATCATCCTTCTCACTGCAGTGGAAAAGGAAGACTAGATATGCAATGAAGAGCACAGTAAAGCAGGGCAAAAAAAAAACTGCTGTAATTCTACAGATTTTCTTTCCCTTGGTCATAGGTCAAGAAGTATCTAGGAAACTACTAACTGCTATAAATGAATGGGTTATACAGTCAGAGGAATGGCTAAAGAATAACATCCTATGAGTTGGTCAGTGCTAGGTCTACCAACTCTCATGAACAACTTAAAGGCATCACTGCTTTTAGCACTGCATAGCAACAAGGTAAAATGAGTCTCAAATATTCAAAGGCTTGTAAACTCAATATCATTTGTAAGATTTCTACCATCATCAGAATGTGCAAGGTTATTCTCCTCCAATTGTAGGATTGGAGCCCAAGATTAATTCCTTCAGTAATGCAAATAAAGGAAATTCTTTCCCTACATACACCTGCTCTTGTGGCTCCAACATTCTCCTTTAAAACTAAACAGTGCCATTTATTGTATTGCAGTACACTGAACACGTTTTGAAAGAAGTTGGTTACATATTCTAATATTCATTCCTTCAGAAGTTTATAGCCATAATATACACAAATCTTACACTCGGAGATTTTTTCTCCTTCGCTTAGCTCTACAAATATTTTCATTTCTGTTCAAAAATATTCTATCAATCTCACAACCCGAAAAAAAACCTACTAACTTGTCTTCTAAAAACATTTTTGAAAAAGAAAAAAGCACAATGTCTTTATTTTATCCAACAGATTCATACTTTATAGCTTTGCTAATATATGCAAATTATCTGATTGCTCAAAATTACTGACTAACCAGGCTGGAGAGCTGATTACCTGATTATCCAAGAGAAAAATAATTTAGCACAATTTTGTGCCATTTGACAGTCTAGATAATTTTCTAATTAATTTGAGTTTTCAAGTGAATTCAGAGATACTACCAAAAAATAAAGAGGGCAGTGGTATGAATACAAGTAAGCTTTCTAAGGATTTTCATCTTACAACAATCATTTATGAAATGTTATTGTTACTAATTTAGATAGAAATAAAAACAAAAATTGAGGACTTAGATTTTAAAAATAACCCACTTATGATAAAATCTTTAATGCCATTTGTAAGAAAATCTTGTAGAGCCGGACACGAGACTGGGGGGTACCAGCCTGACAGAAGGCATCAAACCTGCACTGTTATCAATAAATTCCAAAGTACGCATTCAGCAAAATGTAACAGATATTTTTTCAGTATGCTAAGAGAATAATAAATACTGGAAATACATACTTGCCACTGAAAAGTTGTTGAGTGGATATGGCAGATCCACATCCTGGGGCTTCTCCTTATAGCCTATGAAAGAACCATCTGTCTTTAGCAGGAAATATCTTGGCCGCCAGTTTTTTATATATTCTCCTAAATGAGAAAAAAAATGTGTTCATTAGTACTGTGGAGGAAAAAAAAAACCAACTAGATATTAAAAAACATATCATCAATGTCTATTATACTAAAAATTGTACCGAAATCTTTCCAGATGTTTTCAACTTACAAAGGAAACTAACTTCCTCCAACAGAAGAGAAAATATAATTGCAATTGAAAACCTGGACTGTAGAAGGATGCCTCTGTAATAAGGAGCTACATGCACTGTACTATATTCTGTACACCGAAATTTCATTACACCAGTCTCTTCCCAGTCCCCCATTTTTGTATATGTAAACAGTCTGAAATTTGGTGTAGGTGAAAGTAAGCACTACAGCTCCACTTACAATAACGAAAGTAAATGTCAGTTACTACAATGTAGAACAATCACCCTGCTAAACCAAAGCAAAAATCATTAAGTTCATTTAAATATAAACTATCAGCAAGAAGACTGAGGGTATCCAATCCAGTTACCTTTTACAAGATAAGTCAACCAATAAACACACCATCTCCACTTTCACCCTACTCAAGTTGGAAAGGAAGGTTCTGCAAGCCGTGAGGTATTCAGGAACAGAAACATTAAGAACAAGACAGAAGAGAGTTGGTAGCTTAAACAATTTTGTTTAAGAGTGAAAAATCTCTAAATTGCAATATTTCGTCATATCAAAACCTCATCAGTAATTGTACTCATGTGTACTACTCAGGTAAGTACAGGTGCATTTAGACTAGCCCATCTTTCCCCATCTTTGACTTCTATCAACTTTGCAGAACAAGTAATGTACATACAACTCCCAACTAAGATTTTAAATGAGATACTGTTTAATCATTGCACAAGATAATATTTTAAAAAGTGTATGTACCAATACAAAATTTCCAAATTTCCTCAAAAGTAATTACACTTATTACACTTATTACACACTTGTAAACTTCATGCTAAAATACTGCTCTGAATCTCTTAAGATTATATCAAAGTGTCACTGTGAAATAAGAATCATGACCTACTTGTATTAACCTTAAAAAACACAATTTCAAGTTCAGTAAGGCTGAAACTGAAAAATTATTTCAATTTCTCAGTTTGCAAAATGCTCAGAACTTACTAAATTTACTATAGAACAGGGGCTGCACTGGCCCTTGGCTAAACCCAATCCTTGAGAAGTGTTTTGTAACTCATCCGTTAACTTTACCTTTTAGACAATTCAGAAGTTAGAAGAGATGACATTCATCTGACCCTGAGATTGTTCTGTTAGAAGCCAGTCTGTTTTCTGGCCCTCAAAACTTCAGCAAAACTTCTGGCGGCAAAACTTCTAGCTCCAGATAACAGGGCACCTGCTTTGTGTTGTTATCGAGAGATTTTCCATTTTAATATAAGTAGAAAAAAAATTGAAACAGCTCAGAATGTTACTTCATTTGACCACAAAAAAAAAAAAAGGGGGGGGAGAGGGGGTTAAGCACCAGATACACTTGTCTAGACTCGGAACTTCCTACCTCTAGTCTCTGACTTCCTACCTCAAGTCTCTGTGCTAGATCAGTTGGAAACATCTACACTGACATAGCTGGCCTGAAATGATTTCACATTGGGAAAATCTGACCTCAAATTAACCAAAAAAAAAAAAAAAAAATCTTGAGAAAAGAAATGTAACATTAACACCAATAACAGTGAAAAACTGTATCGTTACATGAAAACATATGGATGCTTCTTTAATTATGTTTGCTGAATAATTGAAAATAATAAATATAGGCCTAACTAAAGGAATGATTCTTAAGAATGTTTCAAATATCTCCTATAAAAAAAAATTGCAGAAATATGCCCGGATCAAAGAGTTGAAGCCATACACATCATATCACCCAATATGAGTTTAAAAAATATTAGCATTCTAGTGCCTTTCTTAACGTTGAAAAGTTCATAATGAATCTTACATAAGGTTCTCATATACTACTTGTTTCCAGGAGACTGCTATGATAGACAGTGCCTGTTGGTTTAAAATCTATAAAGACTTTAGGCTTCCCTGGAAGGTGCATTCACTGGGAAGGAGGCAGCTAAAACAACAGAAAACTTGCTCAAGGGCAGCACCCAATAAGGACAGAACAAAAGTACAGTCAAGCCAGGTCAGCCATTCAAAGTTTCCTTCCTTTCTATAAGGAACAAGCTGCAAAGAGGTAAGCAGACTCTCCAAGAGTTAGGGATGATAGGGTAAGAACGCTAATTAGTCACCTCAGGAAATAAACAGAAACTACTACTAACTCCTACTATTAACATAGACACTGTCTGGAATCAAACTTATTATAAAAAAAAAAGAGATCATTTCAGCAGCTGCCCGTAGAGACACTTATTCCCTTCTCTTCTTAAGGCAACATTTCATGTTGCACTTAACTTCTACTAGATACTCAAAGTCTCAGAATCAGAAAACTGAATAGATTTTTGGTCATCTAATCAGTTTTGCAGTCAACATCTTGCTTAGAGAAAAACCATTAGAGGAGTATGACAAGTACTTCCAAGTACTTCTCTGAAGAGTGAAGGTATCAATACTGAATGGCACGTAATGCCAGATTGTCCATGAGCACTGCTGTATTTCTGTCTCTGCCCTGCAAACTATAGCAAGACACAGGATGCACAGCTTACAATGGCAGATCCAAAAGTAACACCTCCTATTTTATTCTGTTGGTTCACAACGTGAGAGGCAGATGTTGGTGGTATGGCAATAGAGGCTGAATCTTCCCACCAATGCTCCAATCTTCCATTACCATTTAATTCCATTTAATTGCCATGTGACAGATGGCAGCAGAGAGTCAGTCTGATGAAATGGCATCTGACACAGCAATGCATACAAAGTAAAGGTGTGAAACTGAATTCCTCCATGCAAAAAAAATTGCATCCATTGGCATTCATTGACGCTTGTTGAACACTGGTGGAGACCAAACAGTGGATGTGAGCACAGCAAGGCAATGGGTGGTGCTTTTTAAGCAACCCATGTAAATGCAATAGTTGATTCAGAAGTATCCTGTGTATTTCATTCACATACATTTTTCTTTGAAGAGTATTTCCCCTAAATGTTTCCCCAAAATGAATCAAAGTAACACCACCTTTTCAAGACTTCTGTACAGACACCAAAAATACACACATACATACACACACAGATAAACATTTTAAAAATGCCATTTTTTCCTCGAAATGACCAACAATCAAATCATTCTGCAACAGATATACAGGAATACTTATCATCTGCTCTTTATTTATTTTATAACTTAATTAACAAATGGTTGAACACTTTTGAAGAATAAAATAAACAGTAATATCAGTGAGCAGTTCACTTAACTGCTTAAGTGGTTTAATGACACTCAGGATAAAGTCTAGGTGCCCTCTTATGACTGAATTCCTTCTATACAATCTGCTTAAGGACAGAAAAACATTTTATTCGATACTTCTTAATAGATATGTTTACTGAATTGCTTTAAAAGATATATCCTCTACACACAAAAAGAATAGTAAAACACAGCTGAGTATTGGGAAAGAAAAAACAAGTTAGTGTGACTTCTAAGTTACGAGCCCTATATAAAACAAACCAAACTAAAATATTTTACAGTATAAGCAGTATTCAATTACTCTAAGTATGTTTGCGGTATTTGCTTCCCAAATACTTAAGGGAAAGTGAAGGAGAAGGGGAAGAAAAGGGAAAGAAAGAGCAAGAGCAAGAGAAAGAGAAAATGGGAATGTGAAAAGGGAAAAGGAAGAAGCAAGAAGGAAGAAGCAAGAAGCAAGAAGGAAGAAGGGGAAAAAGGGAAAAAGGAAAAAAGGAAAAAGAAAAGAAATAAAAAGAAAAAAAGAAAAAAAAGGGGAATGGGGAAGGGGGGAAGAGAGAAAGGAGAAGAGAGAAGGGAGAAGAAACTCCAGTCTACATTTGGCAATTCAGTAACTCAAGTGAAAAGAAATTCTATGAGAAAGGAGAAGTCCACACAGGCTAACCAAAACCCAAGACATCCTGACAACTTAATGACACATAGCTGTAGCACTTGAAAAAGCACTGGATCCACCATAGAGAATTAATCAGTTTGTACCCGACTTCCTGCTGAGTTAATGTAAGCTAAATTATTATTTTGCTTAAATTTACACCCTTGTAAGTTGAAAACCATGTTTTCTTAGAGTATGTTTATTAGACTGTAAGAAGAGGCCTCTAATTTCAACCACTGCAGCAAAGAAAGCAGAGTAATTCATACACATCTTTAATTCCAGTCAGTTTTTAAAGCTGCTTGAGAAAAGTAGCAGTAGAGTATGCATCTCAGATACACAGACAATAAATGCATGCACATAATAAACAAAATACAAACTGAGAACCTGTTTTGGGTTGTGAGGGCATGCTTTTTTTAGTAACTATGGTAGAACACACTCCAAATAGGAAATATGATGGCACAGCACTCTTGACACACATGAAAATACAATCTGATCTTCATGCAAAATCCACACTCATAAAATGCAACTCTTTAATTCATGTTGTATTTAATAATACACTGGATAACAACAGTAACAAATAACACTTAATGAAGGTGTGTTTAGAACACGACCCTTTTGGCCAGCTCTATACTTGCCAACTGCAACCTTAATAAATTGTTTGCCTTTGACAGTCACAAGAATCCAGCCTTCATGTTTCAGAAAACACGTTTATTCTAGAAATGCAATGTCTGTAGTTCTAATCGTACTGAAGATCCCACAAAGAAGAGTTATCTAGGAAATCACATGAGTGTTCACCACACCCGTGCTGGATAAGCACATCACTACGAGTTCGTAATTGCTTCATTTCACCTCAGGACTCAAAGCATCTCTTCAAACACACACTTCACCTCAGACTCAATGGTTGCTATTTTCAGTCTCATCCATTTGTAACCCTGAGTACATGGAAGCTTAGAAATTCTTAAAAACTTTTTCAGTGATGAATTAATCTTATTATTAATAAAAATAAGCAAGCTTTAAAAGAGCACTTTTGCAAAACGTCTACATTTTTTAATATGTAAATGGTTTTAGAGGTGTGAAGGAAATGTCTTTAACATACAGTGCTGATAAGCAACAGAAACCTGAGTTCAAAAACTTGCTTGCTTAAAAGAAGCAACAGCTGCCACACAGACATAAGTGAGATTTAAGGGAAGGGGGGGAAAAAAAAACCCTCCAAGTAGAGAACACAAAAAAAAATCTGCCTCTTGTCTGTGTCATCAATTTACTACAGCAGCTTTAACAAAGATAATACACAAATACCGTTCTCCTCACTGTGTTGGCTTTTTTCTTGTTATTTGTTTAGAGGCACCTCTGCGTTAAATCAGAGTGTAGTTCCCCTGTACTAGCATTTAATTGTTACGAACAAACTGAATGTTTAAGAACATTAAACAAAATTATAAAAAATATAATTAATCATATACATACGCAGGTTTTCTTTAAAAGGAACAACTTTAATAAATGCTGGGTCAAGTGAAATACCAGAAGCAGTGCCAGTGGTTTTGAGATTGAATTTACTTACCTTGGCCCTCTGAGGGCAGTGTTACCTAACGCACGATTAAAAGCAGCAGCAGGCTGTGTGACTAAGTCAGTAGAGACCAGCACATGTAAAACACTCCTGTTTAATATTTACTTACCTGTGATTTCATGACAATAAATATGCAATACAGTTCAAAGCTACTGTAAAAAAGAAATGCTTCTTCAAAAAATATACCTGTCCTCATGATTCATTACAAGCTCTCCAATATGGCACAATATGTAACATTGTGCAAAAAGCTTTAACAAAATCTTACTGCACATCAAAAACATTAAATCACACAGTTTAACCCAACACGCATTAGCATTTGAAAAACTATTTTTATTATGTACTCCCTCTTAAAAATTTTCCAGCACTGCAAAGAAAAGAGGAATTTGGAACTAAGT
The DNA here is from genome assembly GCF_023343835.1 of Lagopus muta. Taxonomy (NCBI): domain Eukaryota; kingdom Metazoa; phylum Chordata; class Aves; order Galliformes; family Phasianidae; genus Lagopus; species Lagopus muta. Next base: position 75,318,538 of record NC_064434.1, read on the forward strand.
CTTTGATTCTGTCTCTTACACTGTGAGACAGTGATTACTTATTTATACTGTTTTCCCGCAGCTCCCAGTAACGTTAAATGACATTTTAAGCACATCTGTACTTAAGTTAGACAAATGAATTTTTTCAGTCACAAGGATGGAATGGGAAACATTTCAAGCTGTGTGTGGGCATCAGCCTATACCACAGCTAAGCTTCCATGACACCTCCCGCAAACTGGGGAACAGTTTCCAAACACAAGGTAGTTGTATAAGCAGAATGCCTTGCTAAGATAGGCGACACCTGAGGACGCCTGAACTTTCTCATGACATCGCAGCAGCCCAATGTAGTTAAGAAGATTGCATGTTCTGCTTTTCACAGCCACGTGGTCAGAGAGCAGTGAAAACTACACGGATGTTCAGATTTTGCAGATTTTGCAGAGCAAGCAGGCTCAGGAACACACCCCAAAAATTACTCAGCTGAGCAAGAGAAGAAGAAAGCTGGGACAACCCTCTCCTTCATGGCGGCCAAGGAGCACTGAACAGCAACAAACAAGAGGTCTATTTTTTCTTAAGCAGCAGCAGGTTGTGCTCAAAACCAAAAGCTGCCACAGGTAAAGCAGACAAGTTTCAAGCAAAGGTGGAATCTCACAAGGGTGAAGCCATCAAGCAACTGTCCATGGTCTCAGCATGCTTCTCTGCATCTACAGCTGCAGGAAGAACCATGCTCTCAATGGGACAAGCCTCTCTTCTTCTATTGCAGGGTATGGTTCCTCTCAGGCTTTGAATGCAACCTACAAGTGTTTGAGTGAGGGGTTTGTTAGGGCTTACATCACCACTCACCCTCATCTTCTCATTAGAATTACTGGAGTGAGTCAGTGTTCTATCCTGTATAAATGCAACTCTGCTTCAGCTTCTGTTGTTCATTCAAAGCTTTCCCATTGCATCAATAATTTTTTACTTAAAATATATAAAAATTTAGAGGAAAATACTCAGTAATAGATAGACATGCCACTATGCAAATGACAATGCAGTTTTCAAAACGGGCATCTAAAATTATTGATGTGTTCTGGCATCTCCTGGAAAATAAATGTTGGCAATGCATACTCAATTTTAGTATGCAGAAGATTTTGTCCTTTTAAAAAATTGTACCAGAAATATGAAGTTATCTGACATCCTGACAAATTGAGAATTGACCTTTACAATGTCCACTTTGAGCCAACAGGAAGAAAAATCTGCCAGTTTCAACATCACTCTCACTTCCCCTCCATTCTTAAAGGATAAGAATTAGAACAACAAATAAATTAAAGAGAAGTGGATATTAGCACATGCTGTCTGGAATAGCACAGTACTGGATTACATCAACATCCGTGAACAACAAAGGAGATCAATATTTTCTAAATGTCTGCTGTTCAGGAATGGAAAACCAAGGTCAACATCCTAGAAACATTTAGGGACACCGTGTACATTTTACACATTTCTCTCTTGCTTACAGCTTTATAATACCCAAGCCCAAAATGCTACATTAGTTGCTTCTTAGAGCAGTTTTCCAGTTTTTAATAGAACTGAGATGCATTTATAGTAACAGAAGAAAAAAAAAAATTAAGTATTGTCTCACTGGATTTTTTAATTGGTATAAAATTGCAAGTTCTCAATACTAGCAAATATTTATGATTTCTTAGGTAGGACTATCACCATCAAGTGGTACATAACTGAAAATATGCAACTTTCCTTTTTTTCCCCTCAATTATTAGTAGACAAAAATAACTTTTCTTAGATTTTGTAAATACTTCAAGAGTAAGACAAGTATACAAATATTCATCTACAAATTACACCAAAAATACGCTACAGCAGCTTTGATTTAATATGTGTATAGGTAAATATATATATATTAAATGATAAAATGTACATGATTTTTACACATAGCTAGGTGGAATTAAACATCAAATCAATATTCTTTACTTACAATTTTTTGCATTAAATTGGCAACTCTAGCTTACACAAGAAATCTTAAACTTTCCACTGTTTGCAAAAAAGAACATGATAAAGTTTGACAGTGGCATTATCATCGAGCTGAGCTTCTTCAACAGATTAATGTGCTGTCAGAAATTTTGTCTTTCCACTCTTAAAACAGGTATACTTGCTAACATGTTTTTGCAAAGCAAAATGTCTCACTTTAACAACTGGCATATCTCAACAATTTCAGAATATCTCCTCCAAACATTATGCTTTTCACTAGATACGCGCCTAGCCCAAGCCCTTGTCAGATGCCCAAAAAGTAGCACAAACATTCACCTGACATTTTTTTTCCCCTCAATCACACCACTAAAGTGAACCTTTTCACTTTACCATTTAGTCCACATCATTTGCAAACAATCAATTTAAGACACACAGAAATACTCCTCAAACTGCTTGAGCTGAAAGAACAGTTTTGTTACCGCTGTACACTTCAGTATCTACTTGGAAACTCTTTGGATGCATGACATTATGATAAACAACACTGCCCACAGAACTTCAGGCTTCACCTCAGCCATGACACATAAAGGCAAATGCAACAGTTCTGTAGAAGATCTGACAACTCAACTAGAAGGCAAAAAGCAGTTCACCAACTGCAGTGCCACTGACCTGTGCCTAGACTCAGATGCAGAAATCCTACTTGAGTAGGAGGCAGTCACACCTGAATTTTCAGTTGAAGACATAATCCAGAATTGACTTTTTCTGCTCAGCCAAGATGATGACAAAAGTTGACAACAACTGTTCCACATGTAGTTACTGTCATCAGTGACCTACAAACCTGATGCATATTAGACCTAAGACAAAGGACAGCAAGAAGTTTGCTTTTTTCACATATTCAGAGTAAACGGTGGTTAGTTTCACTCAAATAATTTTTAAGTCATGCTGTGACTAACCAACAATTCATGATACACACTGGTGATTGATGATATCATGATTAAGGAAGACAAGTTTACAATCTGCAGCCACAGCGCTCCTCAACCACAATTTCATTTCCCACTTCTCAGTTCAATGCAGATATCAGAGTGCTGAATTTGCACATAGCATTTATGGGGAAAAAAAAAAATTCCCTTTATATCCTTAAAATAAGAGATCACCTGGATCAAATAATGCTTTCCTTTGGCCTTTCTGGGCAAGTTTAATTTCCATCTACGTTTGTATCGATTTTCACATTTTTTCACATTAACCTGGAAACGCATATTGAGTAGAAATCACCAAACAAGAAATAAGAAAGGATTTTAGAAGAAGAAAACAGTGACCCAAATTTTGTTTTATTTTATGTGGAACCATCAAACAGGAAAATACACAAGTTATGCCTGACTGGCTACTTGCCTTTGGAGAAAGAACTGAAAATAAAATCAAGTGAAAGAGAAAATTAGTTGCTAATCTCATTCTAACCCTCAGCATTTACTTGCCTATTATACAATAGCAGACAATCACCAATTGGCACTTTCTGCATAAGAAAAGCTCAGGATGCAATAGCAGGGGCATGCAATGCATCAGTCCTGAGGTAGACAAAGCTATGTAAGAACTTGTGTAGCACCTGTCCTGCACATGTCTAAGACTGAAATAACTGCGTTAGTTATTCTACTTCCGCAAGTACCAAATTTATCAAGACTTTTTTTCTTTTTTTTTAATCCACCACATGGAGAAATCAAAAGTTTTCTCTGCTGAAAGAAAAGGCTCTTTTTAGGAACAAACAATGAAGAGAAGGAAGATATTAAACTCCTGAACTAATTAACAGAAGTAAAGGAGGCGGTGGGGACAATGATAATTAATATGTACCCTCCTTCTAACCAAATCTCCACATACATTCATTCTGTATATGCACACACAACAGCAGCATCATAAACCGTCTCAAGTTCTTGCCATTATTCAGTTCGACATCTGCACATGTTTATGCGTCTCTCCAAACAACCTCTTGAACACCCTGCTGGAGCTGTCATTTTTTTCTTCTCCCTATCTGGCAGATGGCAAGTCAACAATCGGCATCAACAGCAGCCGAATATCTCCCCCCTCCATCCGACCCCCCTAAACAGACACAATAATAACTTCTTTGTGCTTCCCCACAATGCAGCTGCTTAAACCATTTCGCTACAAGGCTGCTTTGCCTTAATAAAAAAAAAAAAAAAAAAAATCCCTTCTGTCAAGTCTAAAAAGCAGCATAATGTTAAGCAAGCTAAAGCCACAGCACAGCTGCAAACGGGCAGACACATTGACAGCTCCTCCCTTAACAAAGCCCTGTGAATTGAAGGGGGTTCATCTGAGGCTCACACAGTAATTAGTATAAAAAAGTCCGACAGCCTCTATTATGCTAGGAAAAAAAAACTGGACAGAACTGGGCTGCTGTTTTGCGTCAAGAGTTCTGCTGCAGAGTAGATAAATCATGTTGGGTTTTTTTCCTCTCTTTTTAAAGACAGTAATAAGGAGGATGAGAGAAGCTAATTTGAAAACTTGGACACAGTAATTGTACCATATGGTGAGCATTTATCCCTTCTGAAATACACGCTAACAGTCACTTACATGCACAGTGCTTTGTTTTACAGTTGTTATTCTCTCTACCATATTCATAAAATGGATCTGAATATTCCATACTCCAGAGAAGTTGTGTGTAATTAGCAACAAAACTGCCTGAGCTTAATATATTGGCCTACCATAGCAATCTAGTTAATTGCAGAAAATCCCATGCCCCCAAATTTAAATAGTGTCCACTTGAAGGATTTTTTTTTAATTTCTCTCAAACTGGATGAATACCATACACAAAAAAGTTCAGGGAAGTCATTTATTGACAGCAGCACTCTTCATTATTCTTGACTCTAAAATGCACGATCAGGATAGATTTTTCTTGTTATCCATGCAGGACAGAGGAATTAATTCAAGAACCACTTGAGGGTAACCTCAGAATACTGAAGTTCCATCCTACTTGGAAAAGGAATTGCACCATAAACTTACACAAGCGAAGCCAAACTCTGGAGTGTGGCACAGCTAGGGGACAAAGACTTCAAGTCCACTCCCCCACTTCCACCCCATGTTCTTCCGGATTGTATTTTCATGTATTTTTGTTAGCACTTCAAACACTTCATTCACAAGGATCTTGAAAATCTTGAAAATGTACCATTCAACTCTAGGTATCTGCTTGCTCTTTGCCACCCATTTCCAGTCTTTCACCTTGCTTATGACACCAAATTATACGGAAATCACTACAGATAAGGAATCAGGTGAGCAAAGCTGGGAAAACCTTCTATGAATAAAGGAAACACTGTATTTAAGTGGGAAAATTAATATATCTTAGAAATAGTTTTTATAGAAAATAAATTGTAGTGAACTTCCAAGCAAGAAAACTAAAATCTCAAGTAGAAGAAAAAATGTGATGAAAAATTAACCAGGAAAATGAAGTCTTTAAATAAGGATAATTGTATTTTCAAAGAACCAGAATAGCGCCTTTATCGAAGAAGATAACAGAAAATTTACTTTGTACTTTTTCAGGCAACAAATATCTTCAGCGCCTCTGGCCCAAAAACAGGCACCAGACCAGAGTGCTGGGGGCTCAGGGATCTCAGGGGAATAGCCCCCAAAGAAAAACCAAAAAAGGCTAGGAAGAAACGTGAAGATTTCAAGTCAATTGTCTAGATGGTAATCTAAGAAAACTGTTTACAAGTTTTAATCATACTCTTAACTAATGTAAACTGACACACAATAAACAAAGCATCACTGCCTTTTAGTAGAAAAATCATTCCCATTGTACCTATGGGATTTCTTTCAAAATGCCAAGAAAATAGAGACTGACACAATTTATTCCAACTTTTTAAAATATTTCTAAACAAGTCTAAGGGAATCAGTAGTTCTGTGAATAATAATTTTTAAAAAGCTATGTGGTGCAACAAAGTAGAAATGGGAAATTGGGTAAAAGACAGCACAACAGGATCTTATGGTCCAATTTCAAATCACCATGCTCTACAGTTCCCTGTTACCAACATTTTTAGTTAATATAATAATGAGTGATCTGAGGCCATCATTGCATGTACTGCATGGCAGTTATACTGTTCAAGATTTCTGAGAATGTGAAGAATTTGAGTGGCAAAGCTATTCGAGTGAGCAGAGAATGAGCAGATGAAATGCACTGAAGAACTGCTCAAATTAATAAATATGTACTCATACACTGTGTGTAGTCTTAAATTAAGCACCAAAGACCAATCCACGTAACCTTTGCTTAAGTTTGCACTACTGAGAAGAAAGAAAAGTAAACGCTATCATTAGTAAAGGTACAAAATTTTAGAAACACTGAAAATATTATCCTTCAACTATAAGCAAGTGACAGTTTTGCTGACTATATTAAAAAAATACAAGAGAATAGAAAGGATACAGAGACAAAACACACACAGAATAATAATGGAGTTACAAAGAAGCAGAGGAGAGAATGACTGGATTAGGCTTCAGTTTCAAGAAAGGTCTACAACAAAAGGATTTAATGTCACTAAAGACCAACAGCAGAACAACTGGTCAGATGAAAACAAATTTTCAGAAGAGTTCAGGAGCAGATTTTCAAACACTCAGCACCCACAGTTACAGCTGGAGTCTGTAACACTGCTAAGTACATAATGGTTTGTACTACAAAGTTGCCAGCCATGCTCCCACCAATTCAGCACCAGTAACTCTGAGCTCCTTCAGAGAAATCAAGTCTCTCCTTCAATGCCGTGATCCACCTTTTTTGTTTGTTTGGTTGGTTGTTGCTGTTGTTTTCTGAAAGGAAGTCTCACATTCAGGATGCTGCACTAAACATTCAACACGGGCATGTTGTTCCTTCTAACTAAACACACCTTAGTCCTAACACCAACCTGTAACTAGCCAGGCAGTGCAGACAGCGAACGAAAGTCCCACTCCTTGTCCACCTTGGGTCATCTTAAATAGACCCTATAACCAGCACAGTGCATTTGGGAAGGTGAGGAACACTTGTGAAAGAAGTGGGCTGTGCACCCCGTATCTCACTCCAACGTGTCAGCAGTGCCAATCCATGCAGCTGAGGCGGGTCTACACCAGAAGCACATCCCAAGAAGAAAAGGATTTTGATCTGATCAAAACAATTTCAGCTCACTGTACAGCTAGTATTTGCACAAAGGAGAAACGGGGGAATAATAGGCTGGGGACACAAAAGATGCAATGGAGAAGAGGCATCAGCACGAACTGATGCAAAATTAATGACTGATGAATTGGACTGCTGGCCTAACACGTGGTGGCAATTCTTGCTTTCTGGTTAAGCTACAAAAGCAGGTCTGAGTGATTTAAATTTATAAGATCAACTACATCACTAAGCAATGATGTTACTGCTAACACAGAATTAAACCAGGAATTTTCCTACTTCAGATTTTATGAAAGCAAAGTATATGGGCAACATTTTTTTATTACACGTGTACACACAAAAATTACAGATAAACATATACGTTCACATTAAGGAGTATGCACAAATCTCTCTACTTTGGCAAATGACTGAAAATTTACTTAAAATTTCCAATACGAAAATCACTTCAAATAAAGTATTTTGACATGTATTTGTGAAGCAGTAACGACAATTTTATGATATCAACAAAATCTCAGCAATGCAAACAGAGATCCCAATACAAACTGATATTTTGATTTAGCCATGAAGTACTTTCCATACCAGAAACAGCATCAAGAAGATGAGAACTTGGTCAGTAATGTATTTTCTTATACTTGCAGACTATAAGTAAAGCAACTGAAGCTAAAAAACCACCCCAGTTTTCAACCACAGGATTCTACATATTTCTAAAATATTTTACTGCCTTAAAATGAATAAAACTACTTGTAACGCCCACATATGAATCATAATACAGTTTAATTTTAATATACATATTTTACAGTATTTTATCTTGCATGATTTGGCTACATTACAATTGGAATAAATGCTCAGGCAAATCAGATAATTTTAAAGTCTTTCACTTCAGGTTTTCCCATTCCTCTGAATTAAAAGAAAGCTTGACTAATGAGCAGGAACGTGAAATTCTTAAACCCGCAATTTTACTAGCACAAGAATTTTGCCTCATTTTCAAACACCCTTTAGAAACTTTTAAAACAGAGCTACTAAATATGAATTCCAAAATTCCGGTCATAATGTGGAATTTAAAAATTACTGACCTGGGTAAGGCACAGAAATTTAACTAACTGCATGGTGCAAACTCAGGATAAGGTTTGGTACTGATGTTCACTAACATCTACTTTGTGCTTTCTCTGCACTTTTTTTTTTTTTTTCCTAAACTAATGATTTAGCCTCCGAAACAACTTTGACATGAAAGTCAAACTCATCAGAAGATCTGAGAAAAAAAAAACTCTACTTCATTCAATGCAGAAGTCAAATCTTATACAAGAGAAAACACTGATAATCTCTTTGTAAAACCGACTTTTCTGAAATTCACGCTGATTATTCATTCAGTTTTTAGCTGGCACCAAATATTTAACATTTGTGACACCAATATAACAGGAATCAATAAGGAATGATAATTTTCCAAAATATATTTGTGTTAATATTGAAATAACAAAACCATTTTGACATGGTTTTACTGGACATATTTCTCCTCCGGAAAGTAAACAGTACGATTTTCTAATTAGGAAAAAATGGAAACTGACTTACAACACTGACTTCAAAATCCTTGTGAAAGTCTGTACTGGTGATGTCACAAATTCTGTCACATCTGAGCAGGTATTGTCTGTAGAAGGTTCAGAAATGTCCATTTTAATCAAAACATTTATTAGAGGTAGTTGTGTATTCTGTTTTTATTTTAATGAATTACAGAGTTCTCTAAAGAATTATGGTTGCAACTCTCTTTAAAAGTAGTGAACTAAGTAAAATCTAGGTATCTGAAATATACTATGAGTACTTGATCTATAATGGATGTAGGAAATAGTGACGTAGGAAATAGAAAGAGGAGGTCTATGTATTTCCACCAGACTTTAATAACGATGTTACATAGTACTGATGTAACACTTACATTTCCTCATTTGCTGAAAATGACCTACAAATCATAACTTCCTCACAGCATAATGCCAGTGGTAAAATACTACTGAAGAGAAAAAAGCAATGTCTTATGCTTGTTTACCTTTATTTTTAAATTAAACCCTTCAACTTCACTGCACTTCGGAGCAAAGTATTTTCTTCCCATTGCAAAACACTACCTACTAAACCACTACTTTTCTTACATCTGAAGGTTAAGAGCACAGGAGCCAAGAAATTCTCACTTAAATGGTCCAAACCCCCAGGAAAATTTTAAAGAGAGATTTTTCAATGAGATATGGATATCTGTTCAGCTGGACAAAGGTTGTGAGTGTCTGAGAAAAACTTTTCCTTCCTTCCCTTCTACCTGTGCAGTCAGGAAAGCATGCCCTGCTGCCTGGGGGAAGGGATTCCAACTTTGCAGGTGCCTGAAGAACCCTCTAACATTCACTTTGGTATGCAGAGCACAGATATGGTAAGATCCATTTGATACAAGTCATCTATATTCTATAATCATTTATTTAATTTCCCAGTAAAGTTAACAAAATGAAGAAAAAGCCTTGCCAAGAAAAGCTTACAGTGAGAAAAACAGATTTAGATACAGAACTTCTGAAAACATCATCTAAAATTCCTGCTTCTGACTTAAGAACTGGAACGAGTGGCAACAGAATAAAGCTATGTTTCTACCTCGTTTTTCAAAGAGAAACAAATCTGATACCAGAATTAGGTACGAGGACATATGGGCAGTCTATCACCTGACTACCAAACAACAGTACTAAAGCTCACACATGTTTGTTAATCCCAAGAGTAAAACACTGCTTTGTCTTCTGGAGGTCGTGCTGCAGATGAGTGCCCGTTATGATGCTGATGCATTTTTCCATGCTAAGCTCCTTGGGGAATTTGAGCTCACCGTCAGTAGAACAGACAGAAATTTTTCATCTCCTCTGTCCTGAAAGTATTCTGTTGTTTTTTTTTGTTTATCAAGTCTGTATGTAAGAATAGCAAGTATCAGCAGCACAGCTGAAACAGTCTCAACAAAGGACTGTCATCTGAGTACCTACAATTTTATACCGCGACAATTTACTTTTCAGTGACATCTTGATCTTGTACCAACAGACCACAATTGATAGAGACAGACTGAAATTTAGTGACATGATTATTGGTGACAGACAGCAAGCCCTCTCCAGACAATCTGAGATGATTAAGGGGAGGGCTGCTTTCCAGAGATATGGCTGCTCTCTACTATACTCTTTATCTCCATGGGGAGCAGAGTAGGGTGAGCCCAAGTGATCAAAATAAGCTGCAGAAACATGTCAGCCCTCTAGAAGTTCTCACTCTCTTGAAATAAGGCTGTCTGCAGATTTCTCCAGATCCAATAAAACACCTCACAGAAGTTCACATTACTCTTTGGTGTGGCAGTTTTTTGCTGTTGGGATTTGGTTTTGTTGTTGTTCTTTTGTTTGTTTTATAACTGCCCCTTCCAACCCTACTGTATATTGGCTTTCCCTGTCTGATCCACCAGTTGTGCAGCTCACTAGTCCAATAGGAAAAGGAAAAAAAAAAAAAACAAAGGAACTGGGGATGTTGAATGGGGGAGGTAACAGAGGAAAAGGACAGTGTCCTATCAGATCAGATGACTGACTCCACCAGCCTGCAAGTCATATTCATGCTAAAATCAGCACAAAGTGGCCACAGGGATGCATTCCAGACAGGCTCTAGCTGAACCTCCTCTGTCATTAGCAGCATACTGCTAGATTTGATTAGAAGTAAAAAGAAAACATCCTCTGGTTACTGTTTGCAAAATTTCCCTCTCTCCCTGGCGCACTAGGCATCTGTTCAAATGCTCTGGCTATGTGTAAAACAAGTAGGGAACAGTTGTATGACTACCTCTGGTTGATTGTACAAGCATCAAAGCACGAGACATACAGCTTCTTCTTGTGCCCTCTGCCTGCAAAAGGATGGACACGCTGACCAGTTGCATCCTTTTTGCACTTTTTTGCTTCTTATGGTAGAAGTGCAGAAACAGTAATACCTGTGCCATCATTTTAACAGGAAAGTGAACAGTGGCTTAACTTGGCAGAACATGAAAGCAGAGGAAGGGATGTATGTGGACACTCTACGTTCACTGAGAGACCTCTAACTGTCATTAATACTGAGCACAAAGGTGCTGAACTGGTTTCAACAGCAGTACTCATCCAAGACAGACTATGAAACTCATCAGGAATTTCTGTAAATTTATTTTTTAATATTAATACAGGTTTATCAATGGACACCTCAGCAAAGAACAACTGGATCGGAATAATATTCTAAACAGCCCTTGGAAAAATTCCTAATGATTTGAGATTTCATTACTACTCTAAATTTCTCATGCAAATCAGTATTTGGCATTTTGTGAATTTTACTCACAATGTGTTTTAAGACAAAAAAGAACATCTGATTATTTCAGTTTAACCTCTTTGGAAATACAGCAGGTCGCAAAATTTCCTCATTATGGATATATCGTTCCTGCTTTTTTAAGTCCATCTCTTACACACTCTTGCATTGATGGCATGAAGACACATTTGACAGTATTTTTCAAATTTTCCTCGTAACTAACCTCATCCTGGTTCTGAATACATGTAGATTCCACATTCAGTCATGAAGCACAATTATCCTTACCTCACTACGTTAAAGAACCTCATTAAGTCTTTCTCATGTCCAAGCAATCAGAAACCTCTCAATACTCATGCTCACTGGTTCTTCTAGTCTTAGGCTCTGAAACCATTCTCTCCAATACTGAAAAAATTACAATTTTTCTTTAATATTAAATATTAAGAGACAAACTGGAATGTAATTCTCAATTCCTACCTTTCAGTGCCAATTCACTTCTCCGTATTCTTACTGTGCATCTCTAGAGATAATAAGGACACTATTTGATTCAGTACTTTCTAAGGAACTCTCTGAATTACAACCATTGAATAACAGCATTTTTTAATTCAGTGGATTTTGACATTTTTCACTTGGTGGAACCCTAGCATTTTCCAGTGGAAACACAGAGTCCTAAATACCAAGAGGGGTATACTGTCCTATACCTCTGACAAGCTGGCTGATGTTTCTTTTTGAGTAGCAATCTGCAGCCTCCTCAGAAATAGTGGCAGATCCCACTGGATCCGCAAAGAACACGATGGAAACAACTACCATTACTATTAACTTACTATCTAATATCATGTTACTTCTCTGCTGAAAGATTTTTCCATTTGCCTGGAATCCACTTGAATGCTTCATGAGGTTTAGCATTGGAGTGGAAGAAAACTAGCCCAATAATTCTTGTCTGTAAATATTCAACATCAAAAGAAAAAGGCCAACAAGCAATGCAAAAGTCAAGATCTTACAAACAGGCTGAAAATGGCTGCCACTATTCAGAGAAAAAAAAAAATTCCCTTTCCTCTCAACCACCACTAAAAATCTATCTTAATGTCCTAATGAAGATATTAAGGAGGTAATTATAGGTAAAGGATCAGCATTAAGAATGAAAAACTTAACCAAATAAGGATGTAAAGGAAAGATCATGAAATGTCAGGTCAGGGTAAATAAATTAACAGAGCTAGAAAATAATTTGAAAAGCTTCTTGCAAATGATGCTTGTCATCAAAACCAGGAAGCAAGACAATAAATCACTGCTTGATAAAAGAAGCACAGAAAGGGATAATAAGACCTCAGCACAGAAACCTATGAATTCTTTGCTTTCGTCTTTATTTCCGAACACTCTGGAAAGATACACAAGCCCAGATCATTCCCAGTAGTAAACAGGCAAAAGCTAGATTATTTAATACAAACATGTAGGAATTATTAGATGTCACTAAGTGCCCAAAACTGGATGACACTCAGCCAGCTGTGCTGAAATAAGTGAAATCTGAAAGCACAGATGTGCTGGCCAAGACATGCAACCCTTCTTTACAAATGGCCACAGGCTCAGAAGGCTGACGGGCTGTCAACACGACTCTAAACAAAGAGTGTTTAAATGGAATCTCAGGAACTACCTGCAAGTCTGACTCCTGCTTCTGGCAAATCACTAGAGCCTGCAGTAAGTAAGATCACAGGGCACATGAGAAGACACGGATCTGCTGGGAATGAGCCAGCATGGCTGCTGTGAAGGACAAACCTGCCTCATCAGCCTGATTGGTTTCAACAAGACAAGAGGAGCAATAAACATGAGGGTGAAGGGCATTCAGTAGGCATAAAGTGTTTGACAAAGTTCCTCCCCAGAGTTAAAGAAAGTACATTAACATGGGAGCAAAAGAGAGGTTTTTATACAGTCTGAAAATTGGCTGAGGAACAGGAAGCAAAACATAAGGCTTGAAGGCCACTTTTCAGCATGAGGAAGACAGTCAGCAGGTCCCACAGGAATCCACGCTGGGATCATTTCTATTCAACATCTTAATCAAAGATGTGGACGTTGGTATAATCCATGAAATCATAAAGCTTAATGATGACAGAACGCTGTAGTGGATACTCAAACACCATGCCAATAGCATGGGGGGGAAAAAAGAAAAAAGGGCTTCACAAAATTGAGCTGGCAAAGCTCAAATGGTATATAAATGTGTGGTAATGTACATATAGAAAAAAATAATCCAAACCATGACTCACAACATTTATCTTAGAATCAGGAATTAAATTTTAGGAGAGTCCCAGAGTCACCGTTGACCGCTTTATGAAATCTTAAGTTCATGTACAAGCAGCAGCCAACAACAACAAAAGAACTGACAAAAAAATGGGCATTTCAGACAGGATACTGTGAAGAGAAAGGATGTAATTTTGCTGACGCAGAAAACACTGCTGTGCCCACATCTTCATTAACCTGCACATCTCAAGAAGGATGGAGTGCAATTACAAAAAATACAGAGAAGGGCAATCAAATTGATCCAGGGGATGCAGCAGCTACCTTTTCTAAGGATTAAGATCTAGAAGATTAAGAGGCAGGGACTTCTCAGTTCAGAGGGGAGAAGGCTGAGGGGGTATGATGGAGGTTTACAAAATCACAGAGGCAATACATCAGTGCAGTTGTTCATCCAATACCACAAAGACAAGAGCCAGGGCACCTGACAAATGTACCAGGAAGGAGATGCACTGACAGTGTAGAAGCAATCCCTTTATGGACAAACAATTTTAAAAAAAAAATCTACATCTGAAGTTTACGGCCAAAAAGCCAGTCTGCACTGGTGGGTTCTAGAAGAGTTTACATTCATGGACAACAGGCCCATAAGCAGATACAAGACCGATGAAACAGAGCTCAAACATCCAATGTTACTAATACAGCAGTTTCAGACACTGGAAAAATACAACAGTGAATGGCAAGAAAATGGCTAAGTTTCATAGAATCACACAATGGCTTGAGTTGAAAATTACCACAAAGATCATCTTGTTTCAACCCTCCTGCTATGCGCATAGTCACCAACCGCCAGACCAGGCTGCCCAGAGCCACATCCAGCCTGGCCCTGAATGCTTTCGGAGATGGGGCATCCACAACCTCTCTGGGCAACCTGTTCCAGTGTGTCACCACCTTCTGTGCGAAAAACTTCCTCCTAATATCTAACAAAACCTCTCCTGTCTTAGTTTAAAAACATTCCCTCTTATCCTATTACTATCAACCCATGTAAACAGTCATACATTCTCCTGTTCATACACTCCCTTGAAGTACTGGAAGGTGACAATGAGATCTCCCCAAAGCCTTCTCTTCTCCAAACTGAACAAGCCCAGTTCCCTCAACCTTTCTTCACAGGAGGGTGTTCCGGCCCTCTGATCATTTCAGTGGCCCTCTTCAGGACCTGTTCAGAAGCTCTGCATCTTTCTTATGCTGGAGGCCCGAGGCCTGGATGCAGTTTGCAAGCTCTTCCTAAATAGCATCTTCTCTGCCACTGCTGCAGACAGATTACTGGGCTAGATAGGCCACTGGTATGACTCAGACACAGCATGACTATTTCTTATTTTATACTTACTCTCCACTGTAACATAAATAACAGATTACATTCATTTTCTCTATTCTTACTCAACCTCAGTAATTACAGTTCATTCAACCTATACTCACAGGTCACATTCTCTAAATCACCAGTCACTTCCATTGCTAGTCTCTATTTATAGTCTTCCTGATCTTGAACTGCAGCACCCAGAAATGGATGCTGTTGTAATTGAGATTTGAAGTGCTCAGTGGAGCAGATAGATGTTCCTTACAGACTCCAGAACTGTTTACATATGCTCGTGTTTGTCTTCTTAAGAACACTGAGATACAGTTAATATCCAGACTACCATCCATGGGTGTCTACTGGCACCCCTTCTTTCTAAAGAGTGACTTACCTTGGCACTTTTTCTCCATTTTTTTGTAAAGTTGATCATTCCAGTGTTCATTTCAAGCTTGTTCCTTCAAATAGCTTCCATCTCTTCAGACACCACATCTCTACATTACTGATACCATTCTGAACACGAATCCTATCCTCCAGCATCCCCGCTGGAGTCCCCTTCACCATGGAGACACCTGAAAACTATTCTCCATTAAGCACCTCAGCAGTGAAAGTGTTCTAGTGTGTTCTAGGCAGAACACATGGCAGAGCCTGCCAGAGTTCTAACCCACATTTACTTATCCATTTAGATGAAGAACATTTTAAAAATACTCAGCATGGTGGGTTTTTTATTTTGGATGGTTGGTTTTGTTTTCATTTTTTGTTCTTACAAATTTTACTGTTAGAAAAAAACCTCACGCTTTGTTCCAGTGAATGTATGCATCTTTTGTTACCTTACAGAAGCGTTATTTTCATAGAGTACTAGAAGCTTAACTAAATCCAAGATATGACATCCAAAGCTTGTTGCCTTGTCAGTAAAAGGAAATTTGATTCGTTTTATGTAATTTAACCTTGCCAGATCAACAGTGACTCATCTCATTATTTTCTAGATGCTCATAAATAGTCTACTTCTTCTAGTATTTTCCCTCCAGTTAAATTGATGTTAAGCATTTTGCCACATCAAAACACATTTTGTTTGAATGTAAAAAACATAAGAAGCAATCCAGTTAATTTTCTCAGTTATTTAATGTATGCCTATGTTACCTCTAAATGTTCTCACCAATTATTTGATGGTTTTTCTTTCTGCTATACTGAACCTGTCAAATAGAGCCAGACATATAACTGATCGCTGCAGAATGTGAGTATCACCACGTACCTTCATCTCTCACATTTTCAGACAAACCTTACATTCTTACTTTGGGAAGAATCATAGAACCCTTAGAGATGGAAGGGACCTCTAAAGGCCATGTAGTCCCAACTCCCCTGTGATAAACTGGGTCAAATAAAGTCACTTACACAGAAATACTATGGTTCAAAAAAAAAAAAAAAAAAAAATCCAGCTTAGTCTCATAAAATCATGAAGGAAAAAGAAAGGAATCCAGTTTAGACTCAAAAGGCATAATGTATTTACCAGAGATCTTATACCTTTGTGTACAAGAGGCCACAGGACCAATCTTTAACTCCGACAAGAACACACCACAGTAAGTGTTCCAGAATAATGGCATAATTAACTCAAAATGTCCACTGCAAATATGAAAGAAAAACACCTTCAAATATTCAACAAATAGCACCTTGCCACAACTATTGTTATCTGTTGCTGCCAATCAGTATTGTTATGGTTGTACAAAGACTCCAGTGCACCAGACTGTCGCTAATTATGTATATTCAAGTGATTAGCAAGCACTTGTTGCCTCGTTCACACCACCCTCCAAACAGCAGCCTTTGAGAGTAGAATAGACTGCAAATTTATTGAGAGAACACTGTTAATCCTTTGGGGAGAATGTAAATGTAAACAGGACTACTCTACATCAAGGTGCTTTGACAACAAAAATCATCTGCATAAACACATGCTCAACAACAAACAGGTGTTCTATTTCACAACTAGCGCCCATTTGATGCTTTCAAGTAAGCATTATGCACAAACTGTTAGAAGTACTTTGAAACCAGCTGCAATTACTATAATTAGCTGTTTTCCTACACTTTGTGTTTTTTTTTTCCTGTACCTGTTCAGTATTGTGTTGGCTGCAATCTGTAAACTCAAGTGAAACTAAGGTTATCGCCTCTTCTTTAAAAATTACTAACCTTTCAGTTCAGTACCAACTACGATAAGTTCATACTCATCATTAAAGCGCCACCAGTTACAAGATGATGTCTGCATAAAATAACAGTCCTACAAATGTCAGGTCACTCATATAACAGTCATCACAGACAGGAAAACAAAGACAACAGCCAAAATAGCACCATAAAAATAGTAAGCCTTCAGTACTGAGGATTTCCCTTTATAACAGAAATGTCCCCAGGAACTAACAACATTTAATTTCAATAACAACTTCACTTCTAGTTGTATCAGACAATGGGTGGTGAAAAGTCTTGCTAGTAGACAGCTACTCCTTCTAATATACTTCAAGTGAATGTTTAAAATAGTTATTTGGACAGAAATCATGTGCTTCCTTTTCCTTCATGAGTACAAAATTTAAAGTACTTACATCCATTTTCAATAATTATTTAAATTACTTCTCCATGTCTGATCATTCCTTCCTTAGCCTCTGATGGTATCCACAGATCTGCCTTTCAGCAGTTCCAAATGCTTTGCCATAGCGATGCATTTCTACAGGTAAGTTTAACATCAACAGTGTTTAAGTCTAGCTGCCTCGTCTCCGAAGTCAAATTCTAATGCGCTAATTTCATGAACTTGGCTGTGCCACCTATTGATAGCTAAAATCTGATCCTCCTACCCTATGATTTGCCAGATTTTAATGACTGAACTGAATAATTCCATATTCAGCATCTGCTGAGGGATGATTTTTTTTCACAAATGAAAAGCTTAGCAAGCAAAGACTGGGACTGCCCAGAGAGTAAGAACACAGCTGGGAAGAAGGGTAAAGATGATAAATACATTGCAGTAGGATAAGGACAGGCTATAGGCAACAGAGAAGAGACTCTTTCCCCTTGGGTGCAACTGGAAAACCTGTGATCGGAGCACAGCACCTTTCCAAGACTGGCAGTCTTCTGCTGACAAGTTAATTTGGCATCCTCTACCAATAACAAAATGTACCTGAGGTTCCTCTAATGCTTCTCCTTTTGCATCACTGCAATTCTACTTTGGAGGGATATCCTCTACAGAGTTCTATACAATTTTTTACAATGTCCACTACTTTCATTCCACCAGTATCTGCTCATTTGGAAATGATAGCTTCCATTCTGTTTGGCCAGCCAAGCACTACACACTGTATTCATAGCAGTTACTCCCTAACAGACTAAAAGAATGAATAAATATTTATTAATGAAAGTTGCAATATAACACGACCTCCCATGAAAATGCAGAGAGCATCATCTATTTAGAAAATTCCAGGCTAGCCTAATTTTTGGGCTTATTCCAGAGAGAAACCATCCCTTGAGTAGCCCAATCAGAAGATGATAAACCAACTCATTTTCCCCATTAGCCCACACTCCATAGGTCTACACAGAAAACCCAGTAGTTTCAAGGGTATAAATGTATAAGCAATCCCCACAATGACTTGATTTTTTTTCCCTATTGTTTCTTCCTGTAACAGAAAAGTGTAGTAAAACTACTGAAAACAATAAATCACCTGATCTACACCTAGTATTCTAAATGTGAAGAAACACCAGATTTAGAGGTACCTTAAGCTTCCAGTGTACATTAACAGCTATATTTACAAGAATGCAATCTCATGGGAGAGTAATATTTATGACTTGCATTCCTAGCTCTTACACTGTAATTCCAAACCAAATTTTACAATACAGTCACTCCTAGCCACTCAGAAAATGCAACCACTCCGTAGCATCAATCATTCTTTTGACCCACTCTAAGATAATTCTAGGAGCTAATCAGAAGAAAGCAAATAAATTGTTTTGTTTTGTTTTGTTTTTTAAAACAGGCTATATTTTCCTGCAGATTAGTACTCTGCACCAACGCTCGTCAATTAGATGAACACTGCTGGCAGAGCAAAAGATGTAGCAGAAATGCACATGCAAAGGTTACGGTGTACCCATTCTCCCTACTTCTAGAGGAACAGACATTTATCATCTCTATCATAATCTCTCTGTCTCAGTACATGAACAGATACATGATAGTATAACGTAGTCCATTTTACTTCAAAATCAGAAGGGTTAAGAGCTAATAATTTGTTGCAGAATTTCTGATGGGAACAGTAGCTTCTACTGTCACCACATGAAGGGTGAAAAGAGGGGAATGAACAGCTGTGAGATGCTTAAACAGCTACAGCTAGATACACAAATCTGGTTCAGTTATTTTATTGTCAAATAAGTCAGCTATATGCTAAACAGAAAATACAACGATGAAGGCATTTACTACTCATTCATATCATCACCATCACACACAAAGTTACAAGCAGACATATCCGGTTTTTGTTTGTTTGCTTACTACTCTTTGTTAGACATAAAAGGAAATAATTAGGAGAAATACTGTATTGAATCCAGACATAAGGAGGAGTGCAGAGACTGGTATCCTACTCGCACACACAAGCATGTACTGCTTCTGTGTTTCAAGTGAAAACTCTGAGAGAGAAAAAGAGTAGTAGATAATGGAAAGTTTATTTGTATATCAGTATCAGCATTTGCACTCTGTTCCATATTGAAGCTGTGCAAACTATCAGCATCCTGAAAAATGTACACATATCCTTGCATTCACATTAATACAGGATATATATGTATATATATATATATATATACACAAGTACGCATATGAAATCAAAAGGAAACACTTTGAAACCACAGGTTTTGAATGAACCAATCAAAAATGCACGATAATCATCAGCCACAGCTTCCAGACAAGCAAGAAACAAATGTGTAGGTCACTTTGAAAGTAATGCCTCCTGTTTATTTCCACTGAA
Source organism: Lagopus muta (assembly GCF_023343835.1). Lineage (NCBI taxonomy): Eukaryota > Metazoa > Chordata > Aves > Galliformes > Phasianidae > Lagopus > Lagopus muta. The sequence continues at coordinate 75,338,435 of NC_064434.1, forward strand.
ACCACAACAGATGCAATAACACTTGATAGAATAAATTCTCATCTACAAAACACTATTTTTCAACATAGTCACCATCACCAGCTGCGCATTTACACTAGCGGTAAAAATGACCAGCAGAGGTGACCCATTGCCATTGTTGCGATTGCTGAAATCCCCCTCCCACTGCCTCACTGTGCTCATTACCTTGGTCTCCATTAACATTCAGCAAGTATCAGTGAATGCCAGTGGGTGCACTTTTTCCACAAGGAGCAATTCAATCCTACACCTTTGCTTCATACACACTTCCAAGTCAGACGTGGTTCTATCACACTGCCTCCCTGCTGCCATCTATCACATGGCAACAAAATGTAATAAATACTGGTGGAAAGGTTTAACCTCTAATTACATACCATCACCATCTGCCTCTGACATAATAAAATAGGAGGCATTACTTTCAGACCAGCCCTTGTATAACTTTGACACTAGATCATTTTAAGATTTCTAGCAGTACAGTTAACACTAATTTACTGGTTGTCATAACCATCTAATCACCGAATCTTAAAACCCCTTTTTCCATGAATACTCCATCCAGGATTTTCATTTTTTGAATGTGTTCTAATGAAAGGGAACAACAGATCATCCAGCCACTAGGTAGGACTGCTCTACAAACAACAAACAGAATACAGAATAGAATGCAACTAGGGGAACAGGATTAGTAGCTGGCTACTCTGCAAGCCCTTGTAGCTGTAGGAAGTTTGGGTCATGACTAATGCCAACATGTTTTGAGCATGACTGCTGATACTGTTATGATTCTATTTTCAATGGTTCTGACCTCCCAAACTGATCTCCCATTATCTTTTTCTCCTACTTAGAGACCTGCTGTGATGGGGAAAACACTGCTTAAACTACCTAGAAAGCATAATTTAGTATTTTCCAATTGAGTATTTTTCTAGGTAAGAAATTAAGTTAGTGATTTATAAGCGTTTCCATGAGGAAGGCATCCCTCCCCAGAGACCCAACTTTTGGAAAAAGCACACTCCCCTCTTGAAAACCTTGTGCTTAAATTGTGTTGTCTGGATGCCTCTGTAACCTAATCCTGGAAATTTTCCCCAATACCACCCCCACTGCTACTCCTTCTCCCCTCTCTCCCCACTCCCCCCCCCCCCCAAAAAAAAAAAAAAAAAAAAAGATAATACCCTTACGGAAAACATATCTACACTTCAAAATCCCTCTTCAGAATACTGGTTACTCTGCAGGTTTGCTGTTTAACAAACAAGCAATGTGTAGTGGTTGGAACAGTATTTAAAATGGGTGAGACAGCAGTACATGTACAAATGTTGAAAAGATGTATGCTTTCCAAAGCAGTTTGTTTAAAAAGGGCCTTATTATTACTAAAATAATACAACACATTTAAGACTAAGGCTGACTAAGAAACATGGTTTATGCCAATGTAACCGCAGCAGAGCTAGCACAGCAACAGGCAGTGGAGCCCCCTATGTTTTTAAGTAGCCTTTGCAGTAATCACTTTCTCAACTTCAGTGCACGGTAAAGCTGTTGTGCTGCTTCTTATATCCCGTTCCGAGAGGTGGAAGGCCTGTATGCATCTCAGCACAGATCCTGAACATGACGTCATGCTGGTGCAGCGGGAGGGGGACACTTAGAAGTGAGAAGTGTCAAACCTCTCATTGTGCAAGAGAATCTGCACGTGGATGTAGGCTGTAAGTCTGGACACAGAGCAGAAAGATTCTAGATTACGATTCCACTCTGGGAAGCTGTTGTAGCAATAAGTGGAACATCTATTTGTGTTACCTGCAAGGTTTCAAATGTAAACATTAACTCTACCGCTGAATTCCCAGCTTACTCTACTATAAATACAGAGAAGAAACACAAATGGCTGACCTCTAGTAAAGCTAATAAATCTGAAAGTGTTGACTCCCAAACACTTTCAGACAATTCCCTTCTCCTCTTCCACAAAATACCTTTGGAGTGACATCATTACAGTGTTAAACAGCAAACTGCATTTATGACCCTGAGAAGTTAAACACACAGAGGAACCAATGAATGAGATCATCTGGAACGGTGTGTGTACGTGCGGGGGAGAGGGAAAGGGGGGCGAGCTTCTTTTCACAAATTACCCCCACTTTTCATTTTTTTAATTTTTACTTTAAAAAACATTTGCATCCTAAAGCTTTTTTTCAGTCTCTCCATTATGTAATAGTTCTTTAGGAAACAGCCAGCTACCCTGACAACTGGGATGCTTTGCCAGAGCGGCTTTGTCTAAATCCTAAAGCAGTACTTGGCTATGCATTGAGCCCAGTGGCTGCCTGTGATCTGAATGCCAATGAGGAGCACTGCCCCTCTTGTCTGACAAGTCAGAGACTTAAAGGTCTATCTGAGGTCAGCAAACTGTCTGGAAGACTTTGGTACGCTTATACACAGCCAACAACACATTCTTTACTTCCAGTGCCACAGTGGGCAAAAAGCATTTCATGCTCAACTGTCATTACACTGCATTTTAAGCAGGAAAAAAAAAAAAAATACATATCCTTCGTGTTTTATTTCTGTTGGTTTGGTGTCTTACTCAAACTCTCTGGAACGTTCAACCCCCCCTAGTGGACAGGTAGGAATGAAGACTGATTTACATGAACCTTAAAAATCAACCAAATACATATCTAAAAATTCAAGTAACAAGACTACCAACAATGAATACCGACCTACAGATTGTATAGTTTAATACATGTACTCTAACTATAAAGTATTGACTTTACGTCATTTGATTCCCTAGCTTTCCACAGAGTCCCCATTCAAACACACCCTATTTGAACACTTAGAAATACTATTTTTATTTTTACAGATCATTAGAAATATTGGAGGAGGCCAAAACTTGCTAAAATATCTCTTCATTCCAATTTGCTACAAACACCCTGAAAATTTTCTCTTTTTGACAAAACAGATCTTTTAAGATGGCAATGGGTTCATAATCCATCAACATCAGTAGTTAAGAGGAGACATCAAATTCCAAACTTTTATATCATTCCTACTTTTGCAGGCAGAGAGATAATTGTCTGCTAGTTGCACAAAATGATAGCTTATCCTCTTTCTGTTGCTTTTGATGTAAATAGTGAAATTTTATTTTGTTTTTGGTATTTTATTTTAAGGCCTAAAATGGATGCAAACCTTTTTTAAAATATGCTAATACCATGAGTTTGAGAATTTTCTAATCAAAGAAACGGGGCTGTTCACATTTCTAAGTTTACCACCTTTCCTTTTTAATCGGTAAGTTAAGCTTTGATTGTTTTCAAGGGACATTTCAATTCAAACATTCTGAATTCTTCAACATGAGTATCTTTCATTAACTCCAAAAGAAATGGATGCCTTCACTTCTAGGATGAAGACTGAAGACAACTAGATTTTACATCAAATTCTAATATTTTCATATATCTTTTTTAACTGAAATTCTGCATTACAGTGTATTCATCAAACAGCACTACAAGAAACGAGCTGATGGAAAACTGCAGTATAAATCTACTGATTTTCAACAAAATTTTTGATTTTTGACATTACAGTTCAAAAATTACTGAAAAAGAGTAAAGTTGCTCATTAACTTGTCAGACAAAACTACAAACTAAGGAAGAAACAAGTAAGAGTATGGCTTTGTGAAAACCAAGCTTAAATCTACCACTGAGAAAGGCTGCTCTTATGTTTTTGAGTTTGCAAACTATTTCTGTATAGCTACATTAAGAAAAGAACTTCTGGTTATATAATTTTGGTGTATGATCTTGAGGGGGAGGTTGCCTTTTCACTTTTTATTACCTACACTCATTCATTCATTCTGGATGTTACTGTGAGCAGAAAAAACTGTTACAGAATAACAGTTACATAACAAAACTCACTGACAGTATTCCCAAAACTTCCTCCCAACTTCTCAGTCAGGTTCCCAGTACTTACATCACAAACGTCTGCATAGCAAGTGTATCTGACACCAGTTAATTTCCCCTTGGCAAGCTCAAGCTTTGACACTACACACCCTCAATTCCCACTCAGTCTTCCACATTCTCAGGTTGCTGAGGTCTCATGAAAAGCTTGCTTCCTAGTGAAGTGCTGATCCTGCAAAATCAGACTTGAACAAAGAAGCTTAGATCTCGAAGAAGAGAAAATGAAATTTAATTATCATTAATGTCAATTGTGGCTTGAGGCCAAAAGACCAAATTTTCATTACATAAAACCTACTGTGAATAAGTATTATGATCCTCCAAAGAGATCAAGAAGGTCTTGAGTGACCATGGAAAAAAAAAAATAATCTTTTCCACAAGCCTATGAAGAACAGGAGTAAGTTAATGAAAAAAGAATAAAGACAATAAACCCTCCTTCAATTTGTGACCCCAAATATTCTAAGTCTTCAGTTATTCTTCCAGTACTGCTGAAAGGCACCCACTCGACACCCCTCCGATGGCAGTGTGCACCTCCAGGCTGACAATCAGCTGATGAATCACTGGCTGTTAGGCATTGGAAGATGTGTGTCCAAAAGAAAAAAAAAAAAAGGTTTCCCCACAGTTTGAGACAATTGCTCCAATTCCCAGTTCTCTTGCCTTGGGAGGATTCCCCATCATATTCAGACTAGCGAATTCTCCAAGTCTACCAGTTTCTGCTTGTTAAACCAGGACGGCACAAGTAATTCATCTTACCAAGCTGCTTGCTTGCTGCCTGAAATCAGAAGCAATCCTATCTTAAGTAAAACCTATTAAGAAAAATACCATGACCATATCATTGTCCAATTAGATTCTCCTCTATTGTCTTCTCTCCTAGAATCCACAACATCATAACGGTCATGGAGGAAATAATTTTGCATACTAACTTCACTTACAACTCTTTCAGTAAATGGCTGCAACCTTCGTATCCACTGCAGACAAAACCATTGTGCTCAGCATTACACAATGGAAGTGGGAATATACAACTGCTTAGAAGGATGTTGACTAGCAAAATAACATCTGATGACAAGATGACAAAGTCCAACAGGAAGAGTAGATCTTGCTTTTTTTAACTTTTTTTTTTTTTTTTTTTTTAAGTCCTTTACTTATTTGGGGATATCTATCATACAATAAATATTTATATATTGAGCATAGAGGAGTATCAGTTTGCAATGTGCTCACATAAATTATATAGCAAAATGACTTTATTCAGGGAATTTAATCAGTCTCCAAGGAAATGACAAACCAAATACAGTTTTTCAAACTTTTTTTTTTTTAACCTCCTCAGTTCTCCAGTCTTTATCAGCCTGTAATTTTATTTCAAGTGCTGTCTTATTCTCTAGTCTCCCTTTACTTACTATACTTTCAGTAGAATAAAAATCAAACCTAAACGCATTCAAGTCTACAAACATGAGAGACTTTGTAGACAAAATTTTAGAATATTAAAATGCCAATGTGCCATGTTTTCTTCCAACATAAAAAAAAGACAATACTTTAAAAAACTATTGTAAAGAAAAAGGAAAATTCTGGACACAATGAATAAGCACAAGGAATAACTCAGCTTTTGGGTTCATAACTGAATCACTTTTCTTATCAGAGAATCATAGACTCACAGAATCATAGAACGACCTGGGTTGAAGAGGACCTCAAACATAACTAGATTCAACCCCCCCTGCCATGGGCAGGGTTGCCAACCACTAGACCAGGCAAATAAAACCTCTTTTTTTTTCCTCATTTTCCTTTATCAACGGGCAGAGTCAAATTCTCCGGACCTCATCTGCTCCGGTAAAGCTGTTGTCACTGTCACATCTTTTGCTAAAAGCTATAGATTTGACAAGCAAAAAAAAAAAAGTACAAAGAAAAACAGATTGTCTACTATCAGAGATGGGACATGAATCAGGCTGATCATGGGTGCTATTCTTACTTCCTTCTTAACCTACAGGTTACCTCTGTAGATCTAACCAAATCGAAACAATGATAAGCTCCTGAATTAGTTCATTCATGCATGTTTCAGAACTGAGGCTGAAACAAAATTTAGTCTGGAGTTCAATGGTTTGTATTTCCTTCTCGGCAGTGTTCTTCTATTCAAAACTAAAACGATTGAGAGCCTTTCTCAAATTCTAATCCCTACCTATATACGAAGACCTCTAAAATCTCTGTACAGGAAGGCAAAGCATCTCAAAAATGAGAACTATTTTGATTTTGGATACTTTTGGATACAAGTGCTGAAACCTTAAGTACTGTGCATTTCAAGAACTCTGTCTAACAAGGGATAGACAGACTACAGCTGAATGGTTGTTCAACTCAAACCCTATCTGCTTCAACCTAACATTTTAGAACTAAATCAGGTGCCCAACTTTCACATTTGTTGTAAGATGTCAGCACTGTGACCAAGTATCCTGGTATACAGTATAATCTACAGATGAGATGAATTTTAATATCTGACCAACTCAAAAACATTGTGACAAAAAACACACATATAAAGTGAGGAGATGGAGGAAGAGAATAAAACCACTAGTTGTTTTTGTTGGTTTGTTTTTGTTTTTTTTTTTAGCTTTCAGACAGAACCTCTACAACTTCATTTTATTAATGATTCTCTATCCACAGAGTACCAGTATATTATCATCTTCAGAAACAACTGTGAACACGGTTATGATTAGTAATATAAAACCCCTTCCAGATTTCTAGGTCATGTTCCATTTTCAGAGTTCTCAACTTCATCCTCACAGAAAGAGGCATCATTATTTGAGAACATCTCTGACAATCGTAACCTTAACTCTAATGTACAGAAAGGAAACAATCTCATCATTTCACCAAATGTTAGAGAATCCAGCAAAATAACATGAAAGAGGTTAGTCACATTTAACATTTAAATGAGAATTTGCATTGGGACTTGGAGCATTTTACAAGAAAAAAAAAAATTTAAGAAGCAGGTTTGAGATCTTAAGCAACAAAACACTTGAACAGAACAGATTTCCACTAGGATTAAAGTGAATAAACAAGTATATTTAACTGTACTTCCATACTAAGCTCACTGAACAAGTATACATTATCATTTCAAGCTACCTCCTTCCAACCATATCAGCCTGATTTTTTCTTTGTTTTTCACCTCATGTTCTTATTTTTCCATTAATAGAATGAGTTGAAAAAAGGAAGTAGCAACACTGCTGCCACATGCCTACAGAGTCTTGCTAGACATCATAGATCAAGAGTACAAGCTCTCTTTATACACCTGCATAATTAAAAATCCCAAGTGATATCCATCATTCTCTGGTCATCCAGACTGCAGATTTCAAGGGTGCTAAACAAGATGCTGGACACACTTCTCCCTTGTGTGCTGATTACCTACACTAACTGTCATACCTTACACATGATATTTTGACAGACAAACATGTCTGGACTTCTTGAGTACACAAGAAGAAACCACTACCCCATTACTCTGCTCAATTAGCAGTAGAAATAATTTTCCCAAATCATACGTGGTAAACAATTTTATGAGACTGATTTGTCAAAATACAAGATAATTTCATTCAAAACTAAAATGTAAGTACACAATTACGTATGCATTCATTCCCTTATTTAAACATATGTATGTACGTATGTTCTAAATGCTCTCTGAACATCATATTGGATTACCTATAGTACTTTTGTCATATAAATGAAATACTCATGTTTAGTTTACATACATTTAAATTGTAAGTCTTGCATCTGCCTTTTTAAACAGTTTTTCCTCATAATGTAAACTGTTTCATTTAAATTCAAGGAAGAATGTGTCAGCGTTGTTCAGCAACTCTCTTTTGCTCCTTAGCAGTGTAACTACCATCAAAAGTCTGGGAGTGCTGAAGAGCAACATCACCATATTCAGAGCATAAAACTGCAAACAGGTGCAGGGCTGACACCACCTCCTTGAGCAGGAGGAACCTCAACCTCCAAAGCCAGTTCCTACTGCACCTGGAGGCAGACTGTCCACTGATCTAGCTGAATGTGAATACAAAATGCTGTTGAATCAATTTATTTCTCAGAGTTAGGGGAAGCTACACTGTCCTGTTGTGACACAAAACTGTAATGGCAATCCTTCTGCTAAAAAGCTCTAGTTACTAGATTCTGAAATGTGACTTGGAACTTGCCATTTGGCAGGGGATTCACCTGGTGTCAGACATGTCTGTAGGAAGAGCCACCCTAATCTGAAGAGTATGTACAAATAAATAAATAAATCACTTCACAGCTGCTAAGACAAGACTTGTTATGTCTGGCAGCCCAATTCTCCACAGGCTTGTTACACAGACCATTTTCTCTGCCCGTGCAGGGACTGACCAGGTCATTTCCTGCAATTGCTCCTTCTGACAATCAATTTTCTGCAACAGTGCCAGGTAACTAAATGAGAGCACAGACACTCACTCTTTCTTGGGCTTCAAACATTACCTTTAATGATGTCCAGGTAGCGTAAAGATTAAGGAAGCAGTCCAAATGGAGTAATTCAAGTTGGGACAAATTCATTGCAGAACTGTGAGGGTAATGGGGCAGCAGGAGATAAAACGCACAAGATGGGCAGAGTGGGCAGGTGGCTGGCTGGAAAGTTGAGCTGAGTGAAATTCAAACTAGTGACAGAAATAAAGGAGCAGGAGCTGGCACTCCTATAGTCTGAGAAAACAAAGAGAAAGAAGAAGGCCAGTTCTGGAGGGTATGAGAGCAAATGAATAGCAGCAGGGCAATCAAGAGGAGAGCATGAATACAGAAGGAAAGGGGATGTGGGATTAAGTAGCAGGGGAAAGAAGTGAATGACAAGGTCAGAAAGTACATTTTCCAAAAAGAGCTGAACTTAGGGGTCCTGCATTTTTACATTCTTCTGTCAGTAAATAGCTGTGAAAACTGCTGGAAGTGGTGTTCATCCCCCTCTACTAGATAGCTGGTATTACAGAGAAGAGCTTGTTACAGCTACCAATTATATATTTCAAGTGCAAATGTTCTAACCCAAACTGAGAGATGCTATAACTCCGTGTGATAGAATTACATTTCAGTCTGCTTTTACATAAGAAATCACATCCAAAGCAAGCTCCCTTAAAAGGCTAATCTGTTACAAAGTGCAGAACTCAACAATTCCAAAAAAATACCCAAACTAAAGCTCTCTATGCAGGATTCGTTTCAGGTACATACACATCAGGCGACCCCTGCTTCTGTTGCTGAACAAGAAGTTGCTCGTATTTCCTCTATTTTTCTTTACTTAAAAGTTTGTTCCCAACTCCATTTCACATTCTCCATTCAAATTCTCAAGCTCTGAATTTAAGAATCGTTACACACAGTTACGTATTAAGAAGCCTACATTGTATGCATATCAAATTTAGAGCCTTAATGTTATATGTATATGTTTGACAGCAAGTCTTCCATATTACATTATTATTTACACACATTTTAATTCATGTTTCTATTTCAAAGAGTAACTGTCAGTACACTGTATTTCTCTTGCATTTCTGCATCTACAGATCTCAGATGGAAAAACAAAAACAAAACCAACAACAACAAAAAATGGCAATTACAATATAACAGTATTCACTGACAGTATCAAATAACTGAGAAATGTAAAACAACAGGAAGAGCTCCAGCTCATACGTCATCTAAAATACATGAGTGTATCTTTCACAGTGTTGAGCTGTTGAGGCAAACCTACAAAGAAAATGGGCAATTTCCTTTTCTTATTTCCAGCAGTTCACTACTTTTTTTTCCACAGGTAGCAAAGAGTTGGAATATAAAATTTTGTAGAAGTACACTACAGAACTTGCAAACATTTTCTCATTCTTCCCCTAGCCCCAAGAAAAAAACCCAAACCACAGGAATATGATAAACACAGATCTTTTCCTCAGTGAGAAATGTCATATGCCAAATGTGATATTTTAACATTTGAATGTTTGGAATTATTTCAATACTGAAAGCTGAAAAATCGATTCAAAGAGAAAACAAACAAAGGAATACAGAAATGATGCTTTCTTGCTACCTGCTGCTTTGAATTCCCTAAAAAATCATTATGGGGTTCCTATCAGACAAAGTTCATGCTGTGATCTAAGACCTCTAATGAAGTGATCAGCAACAGAACAGGAACTTATTCTAAATTATATCAATCTCATATATGAAACAACTATGAGGATCTTTCATTCATGTGTCTTCTTGTGAAAAAGCACTCTCTGTATATTACAGAAGATAACCGGTCTGATGTACATTCTTAACACAGTATCCTTGATCTCCTTAAAGAAATGCAGTTGGTAAACTTCTTTCTTGTAACAACTGATCTTGTAGAACAAATAATTTTTTTAAATTTATTTTTCTACATGCAGAACATTTGAAGTCTTAATTAATGCAAAGACGAGCATTCAAAGTTTAAAGCAGAAGCCAATGTTTTGTCACAATTATTTTTACTATGATGCAACTCACTGTAGCAAAACCACACCTATAGAACAAAGGGGGGCCCTGCTGGTGACTAATTTAAGTGTGATTCATCAAGGTTCTCCTCCCTCCTTTGATTTACACAGCAATCAGAAACCACTAAGATAAACTCAACCTTTCATTGTAGCATATCCTTTCTGTTCTGTATAAAATATGCTTTTATTACCACCCCTTAAAATTGTTCTTATCATTTGATCAAGATACTGTAGTATTTTGCAGTAAAACAGTATCTGGTAAAGAAAGAAATGTATCAGAATGATCTCTTTTATCTGGCTGATGCATAATCAATGATCCACCCTCTACAGATGGCTATGAAAGCATCCAAAAATGCTTAGATGTGAGAGTTCATAATGTGCCACAAGATGCTTTTTTCTTATTTTTTTTTAATTAGATTTTTAACATACATCCTCCTTCCTGATCACTAGTCCCTTCAGGGCTACAGCTATTTTTGGCAATAACTAACTAGGTATATGAATGGCCGGACTGCAGACCTCATCACATCTGGCACCACGATTTATGCAAAGTAAGTACACTATCGCTGATTTTAGATGCAAGTATTCCAGAAAACAAACACACACATTTGAGGCGGGGGGGGGGGGAAGGGGGGGAACAAAACAAAAAACATAAAACCATCATGTGTATACACAGTACCAGGCTCAACAGGACCAAACACATCTGTCTCAAACCCTCCTTCCCAGACACATTATTCTGCATGTATACTGACACCAGGTACTCAAAGCACTTCCTGCTTCTGAAGGAGCAACTTATTGACAAAATTCACCTATCAAACCTCTATCAAAACCATCAACTAAAGATTACAGAAATCTTTCTAATTTTACAAAAAGCAAAATCATCACACGTTAAAGTAAGTGAAAGTGATCCTAGAGTTTAAACTCCTTCTACTTTATTGTGATTTGTGATCGTGCTCTGAATACTCCAGTGACATACAGAACTAAATATATAAGTAAATAAATACTCTGATTAGCTGGAAGGCTTTGAAGGAAATCCAGCTCAGAGAAATTTAACATTATAAGAAGTTTACTGTATCTCTTGAATGTATTTTGATGAATAATTCTTAGTAGTTGTTGCAAATCTCACGTGTAACCAAAGGAAAACAAAAAGCAAAACGCAATTCCCATAGTAGAAATCATGCTTTGGTTCTCTTTTCTAATCAAAAGTCTTCTGTAGATTGTGGAAAAAGGAAAATACCATCTTACACTTTACATCACCTAACATGTCAAGAAATGCATAAAAGCTCCCTATTGGCAAAAAATAACTACACGTTAATGTAAACAAGTAAGAAAGAAAATCCAAACGACACTGTACATGGCACTAGACTTTGTGGTCAGGTGAAAAAGTCATTCCTGGTCTTATCTGTTCTCAGGATATTTTTTTCACTACTGCCATAGCTACCAAGACACAATTCCTCATTTACTCCTCCCTTGTCTTTCTCTTTTTTCCTCTCTCTCTCTCTAAGCATCAGTGCAGACTTTCACTCTCCCACCAGAAAACGATGGCCAAACTCAAGCAATAACTGTCACTGTGCTTCTCACAATAGTTCTTCATCCTGCAGTCACAGGAAATCAGTACACATTTAACTCCCTTCAATATACATCCCATACTTCCTGCCCTCACCGAATGCAGATTTCTCATGTATCTTTTACCTTCTGCATCACCTCCAGAAAAAAGCATTCTTCTCTTCAATTTTTTTCTCCATTTTCACGAAATATTTTTATTTACTTTCTTATTTGTGTATCACTAAGCAATACATGGGGCTGCTTGTTCCACTTGTTGACACTGAAATAATAAAGTTTTTGTGTTGTCATTAAGTTACAAAAATAAATTTAAATATATATGAAACTGATTAATTACCATTCATCTTTTTCTAATACAGTCTTTACATACATAGCCTCTAAAGAATGGCAGAAGCATCCTCCCCCCCCAAAAAATACAAAACATTATGACTTTGAAGACTGAGAATTTGTTCTAGAAACTCGCATGTCCTCCTTTTTATGACATAATAAATTACAGTACCTTATTAAAGCAGGCCGTAATGTACTACATACAGGGGGAGCAATGTGCTTTTTCTACCAATCTCTCAAAAACGTTCTCGCTCCTGCTTTCGAGCACACACACAAAAATGTTCAGCAGCAAGTTTCGTGTTTCACAAAATAAAGGTCAAAATGCACATAATCTCAATTAATGCTTCGAGAAACAGAGATGAATTTTCTGTGCTGCAGTACTCAATAAATTTTACCAAGGCACAGCACTAAGCTAATAATATTTTTAAAGTGACTTCTATAATAAAATCTTATTTCACACACAATGGAAAATAAGAGGAGTTCAAACTGTAGTAAAAAAGAATCACTAATAGAAGAAGTGAAAAACTGGGGAGTCTATATTTAACTTGGTGCTCAGTCATTAGAAAGGTGCCCCATAACGACCATATGTTACTCAAATATGTTATCACACCTACAATTTCATCATATGTCTCCCAAGAAATTAATTAGCTCTAACTTTTTCAACTTTGACAAAAATGTCTGCAGTAAGTCAGATTAGCTGTTGCAAATGCTTCAGAATTCAAAGCTTGCCTCAGCTTTTATTTAACCTTTTAATTACTATCATTGAACAACATTTGGAAGGCAGATGTTCCTTTTTTTTCTTTTTTTTTTTCTTTTTTGCATATGTAGTTAATAATAAAAAGACTATTTTTTAAAAATTAATATTACTTTTTCAACTACAAAAATGCTACAAAGAAAATCATTTTACATATCAAAGAACAGAAACACCAGTAATGCTAAAATGCCTGTTACTGTAACTGGACATTGAGTAATCTGAAACAAATGAATTCTAATAAAAATTTCATAGTAAGATTCATTTGTACAGAAGATTGGGAGCTGACTCGGACTCTCAGCTGATTCAAATATACTGAGGTAATACTGAAAAATCAACTTTCAACTGCCACCTCAGCTCCTAAAACACAGCAAAAAATGTGTTTGAGATTAACATGATTGTGATGAGAACTGATTCCGTGCACAGGAATCAATTAAAATATAAGGGGAAACCATCAGAAGGACACAGCATCAAAAAGCAATTATGTATATACTTATCTAACAGTAAAGTCTAGGCTACCATCCTGGCAGAGGAACTCAAGTTTACCTTACAGAAAACAGACAGCCTTAGTAGATGGTATTCACCACCAAATCTGATTTCTTTTGTTGTGACAGTTAAAAAGTATTTGCAAAAGTTATTCCAACAGTGACTTAAGTCTAAAAATTATTGAACAAATCACACATACGTAAGAAATATTAACATTACATGATTTTAATTCAGTAACAAGCCAATTCTAAATGTTTTTACTGTAAAACACTGGGAAATTTCACTCTTGCTATCCACACAAATTAATGAATAATTAAAAAATAACGTCACAATCTAGACTCCACTGTTAAAAAGTAGGAGGCACAGTAGGGTAGTACTCCATCATAAAATCAAATACATGAAAACTAACAGCTCAAATGAATGTTGAAGGTATACATTTTGTTTCTTCAAGAACTTCTATATAAAGCACTTAACCATACACAGAATTCTCAGCAAAAGGTCCAGCGAATAAACAAATAATTCAATAAAAAGCATGAAACAGTAATGTTTTAACAGACACCTATGGCTTTTTCTTAAGACAGACTGATGTAACATGCCACCACAGAAAGTAAGCAAGTAATTCAATGCTTTTTTCTTTTTTTTTTTTTCTCCCTTATGCTCGGAAGATTCCTCTTACTTTATCCACAGCCAAAACTACCCTTTGTTAAAAGAGTGTAAATGTAACCACGCACATACATACAGAGCTCGTATATAGAAACACTAAAGAGGAACACATTTTTGAACAGGATGGAGACAGCTATGCTATTCCTGTGGTTGTCTAAAAGTATGACAAACTTAAGTTATCAAAGTTAAGTCAAAAGTTAAGATAAATCTTGTCTTTTTAAACTTGGGAGGTTAGAAAAAAATCACATTTACAAACTCTAACTCCATGTGCAATTATATCATAACTGAATTAACAATGAGAAAGAATTAAACAAGTGTCTTCCAAAAGTAATTCAAAAGCTCATTTGCATCTACATATTTTGAAATATTTCAATCCAGTAGCTACAGCTATTTGAAAGCATACATTCATTCATTCAATAGCCTTTGTATTTCTTTATTTTTATTTCAACCTATGTTACGAGAGATTTTCTGTACGGTGGAATTGCTAGAAATGTACATTAGTGTTGCAAGTGCTGAACTTCAAACATACCTTCCTCAATTTTTCCAACAGAAACATAGTTATTATTACTTAAGAAAATGGTGTCACTATGCTGCTATTATGTAGTTGGATATACAACTATAGGAAAATGTGATCTAAATATGACTTCTATATGGTAAAACATATAGGGACAATATGATACTACAAAATCAACTTCAAAATAAATATTCAAAATACAACACAAAAAAAAATTATGAATGAAAATTCATGAGCACAGCTGTATTATAGATATAATACAGAAAAAAATTATACACTAAAAATGAAAAGGAGAAAAAGTGCTGTCTAGACAAACTGTTGAAAATCAGCAAACCACAGCTATCGCCTACCCCATAACTCCTTCAGTCCTACATAAATAATTCTCCACAGCTTTTCCGTATCTTCTGCATCAAAACTAAAACAAAATGTAAGCTTTATCTCTGTTAAAAAAAAAAAAAATAATAGAAAATATTAAATTTTGAGTTGTTGCTGTGATGCCTCGGGGAAAATATAGTTCAGCCACACAAGCTCCTATTTTCTTTTTGAGCTAGCTTCTAAGATAGAACTGTAATTTTCATAAGCAGCACAATGGAACAGTGAAAGAGGTGAATTACAGGAACGTTCTGCCAGAAAGCCAAGCCAGCAAGAGATCAGGGAAACTAAGTGCTTGAGTAACAACTTTATTTCCTTCCCCCACAGCTTTTAAATCCAGCAGCTGATATCATCTATGTGTGACAGAGCCATAGCCATCTCCCATACGTTCTATAAAATCTGTGAGAGCAGACACCTATACGAAGGAGGCACTAGAGGATCACTCCCAGCAGACAGGAGAAGATGCTGCACAGAGAGCTCACTGGCAGGAGTGCAGGGCCAGGGGTGTGTGGGAGCATTTGGTGGTTCCTACTCCACTGCCATGCCCAGGCTATGCCACACACCCCGCACAGCAGCTGAAAAGACCTGCGCCAACAATGGCCTGGAGGGAACTGCTTTCACCCCCAAAGGCCAGGCTGACCAGATCACCTGCGGGCTGCACCTCAGCATACGCAGAACACTAATTTTTACAAGTGTTCATTCTATTTGTTGCACTTGAGTGAAAAGAAAGTCTTCCTACTCTAAAAAGATTACTGGGATGCTTCTTACTGAAATATAAAGCTGTTCACAGTCTCATTCTAATACCCAGCCTCAAACACTGCAGTATGGGCACAAAGACAGGCATTCCTCTCCTCTGCCGACAGGTGCTGACTGATGTCTCCTTAGGAACGCTCTAAAAAAGCAGATGACACTTCACTGATAGAAACCATACCTACCTTCAAAAGAAAGCATTACACAGGCATCTTTTACATCCTTGAAAGTGCTTTGAAGGTAACGCAGACATAGCTGTGTTACATTAAAATACATATATCTTTTTAACATTTTTTTTAAATGAAATCCTATGTACTATCTACATATTTTTAAAA
The DNA here is from genome assembly GCF_023343835.1 of Lagopus muta. Taxonomy (NCBI): domain Eukaryota; kingdom Metazoa; phylum Chordata; class Aves; order Galliformes; family Phasianidae; genus Lagopus; species Lagopus muta. The sequence continues at coordinate 75,354,550 of NC_064434.1, forward strand.
TTGCAAATTTTAATTTTTACTGTCATCACCATTTTCCCATTTTTAAGGTGCAATGAACACTAAAGTAAATTGCTTTTAGTTCAGACTGCCATAAGCACATGTAAATGCAAACCAAATACATGATCTCCATGGGTTCCAGCTGCCAAGCAAACCATGTCTTCCAAATGGTAGCACATTTTATTTGGTACTTGCAAGCAACAGTCTTTGTACTTCTGCATCAGTGATGTTGTGACAGCCATTAGTACATACTGTCCAGCTTTTCAGTTATTCAAGAGATTTTTCACATTAGTAATTTTTATTAACCATTACAATTGCATCCACATTTGAATTTCTAATGAACACATGTTAAAAATATATTTTCTATTGGTATGCTTTTATATTATATGCAGCCCCCAGGCAGACTTCACGCCTTCTTAATTTTTTATTATTTGAAGAAGTTTGTTCCCTACAAATACCAATTCAGTGACCTTTCTTGCCCTCTCACAAGATCCATGCATCTGAACACATACCAGAAAGTATCAATCCATCATAGGAAACATTTCTAAAATACATCTTTTACCTCAACCTGCAAACCAAAATCCCTGACCACAACAATGATTGGGATTAATCTTCATGCATCTGAACCTCAATCTATGAAACCCAAGAAACATCCCACAAGATCCCATGCAGTGACCACAAGTATGGTCACTGCAACAACATGGCCCACAAAAGAATTCCATGCACCAAAAGATAGTCAACAGGACTCAAGTAATGACCCCGCTCACAAAGCTCCAAGTACCTTGCACATCTACCCATGTAGCCACAGGAAGCCCAGCACTCCTCACGTGTGTCCGACAGCTGTATGGTAACACCCAGCAAACATGGGCATATGCGAAGACCCCACACAGCTCCAGGGCTGGGCAGATGTGGACACAGCCAGCACAGCAGGAAATCAGGCTCAAGGTGCTCCAAAGCTCTCTCAACTTCAGAGGCAAAATGAGACATTTCAAGCACACACACACACACACACAAAAAGTTTCTGAAACTGCCCCAGTTAAACTCTCCAGATGTAATTTCTTTTGTAGCAATTAGACTTTGCTTGTTATTTCATATCCTAATCAAAACAACACAGACGAAAATAATTTGCTTACTGAAGACGCTTTTTTTTCCTTAAAATCTGCCTTCCCATCCCCTTCCTCTGCCGCGTGGTGCTATCTCAATAGCTCGTGACATCACCAGGCAGCTGTGCCCGTTCACCCTGCACAACCGCTGCACCACAGCCCCCGCCCGGCTCAAGCAGTTGGAGCCCAATTACAGAGCTTAAGAAAGCAGGATGGATATTTCTAATGATAAACATGAACCCAAACATACAGACTTTCACAAGGGCAATGGCCAATTTTTTAAAATCTTTTTAATCTAAAAATATTCTGGTGTTTTTTGGCAGAAACAATCAATACCACTTGACAAACTGCTTGCTTTTCTTTTTTGCACCTGCATTCTTCTGCTGTAAAAGTATGTTTCACATCAAGAATTTTATCACCAGCTCTTGAGGTGGGCTGCATTAGAGTAATAGCATTTCTGGAAACCAGACCACCACTACACTGTGAGATTCCTGACATAAGTAATAAAGCATCATCCTTACGTTCAAAATAATATTTTATGTTTCTGCTGGTATTCCATGATCTTTCAATTAAGTGATTTCAAAACACTTTTCCATCCCTAACATTCATATTTAACAAATTATGCATACAAATTGTCATATAGGTTTGTAATAGCTATAGCATATGGGTTGGTGAGTAAGCTATGTAAGCACAATACTGTATTAAGTAGCAACAGGACTAGAGGGATGGCCTCAAGTTGTGCCAGGGAGGTTCAGGTTGAACATTAGGAAGAACAACTCTGTAAGGAATGCTCAGGCACTGGAGCAGGCTGCCCAGGGAGGTGGTGTAGTCACCATCCTAAGAAGTGTTCAAGAAACATTTAGATGCGATACTATGGACATAATTTAGCGGGAAACATTGGTGACAGGTGGACAGCTGGTCCGGATGATCTTGGAGGTCTTTTCCAACCTTAGTGATTCTACGATTCTATGACTGTTTGATGGTGACAAAGTACCTGTTTAGGCATCCAATACTGTGAAAGATAGTTCAACGCCTAAATGTCACAGACTTCCACAAAGGTAATACACCCAGAACGGGAACAGGATCAGAAAACAAAGAGCCACATACTTAAAGATGTATCATTCTGCTGTGTGTATTTGAACATCCTGGCTATTAGAGATGTGGGAAAAGAAGAGGGAACACAGAATGCACTACTGGACACAGCTGTCACTAATTCAGGCAGAGTATCAACAGAAGCAAAGCAGAACAGCAGACAGCCCTTTCCACTGCACTGCTCTCCTCCTCACGCCCCAGTCAGGTGCTGTGCAGGCTGTCCGCCAAGTGCAAGGCCCAGGCCTGCTCCAGGCAGGATGCTCCAGACACGCGAAAAAGGTAAATAGCATGCTCCAGGGCAGCCTGCACAGGCCCAAAGGCAGAGCTGTGCTCATTTGCAAGGCCAAGGCCTTCGTCAAGATTTCTAGGATTATGTGTCACCCTACCCATAATTTTCAAGTGTGTCTACTTGAACCACAGAGCTGCATTAGCCTGGAATCTATAATTTTAAGGAGAAAGTGCAAATGCTGCAAATAAGACTATAACAAACCAGAGCAATATACTGGCAGTGATTCAAATGCGTCCCAGCAGAGCTCAGCACAGATATCAAAGACCCTTACAGGCAAAAACTCCTGCAGAACATAAGCATTCAATTACACGATACAGTAACGTTGCGAAGTTGGACTGTACTACTACAGGCACTCATATTTTCATCTATGTAATGTTTCACTGTACACCTAATCTACTCTTGGGTATTTAACCACAATTCCTGTCTCATTGTTATAATTTAACCTGCCAGGTGGCTTAGCACCACACAGTCATTGGCTCAGTCTCCACCCCATTCCCAGTCGGATTGGGGAAGAAAATGAGGGGGGAAAAAAAAAAGTAGAACTCATGGGTTGAGATAAAACCAATTACTAAGAGAGAAAAGGAAAAGGATAATAGTTATGACTATTATCCTTTATGCTATATATATGACTATATATGTAAAAAATATATATATAACAAGTGATGCAAAAGCAATTGTTCACTAGGGAGCTGAAGAGTAAGATGAATTCCCACTCCCTTCAAAACTCTCCTTCCACATTATGTCATATGGTATGGAATATTGCTTTGGCCAGTTTAAGTCAGCTGTCTTGATTTCGTCCCCTCCCAACTCCTTGGGCCATCCCCAGCAGCCCTTTGCTGAGAAACTGGAATGGCCTTGGCTCTACACAGTGCTGCTCGGTAACAATCACAAATATCAGTGTGTTATCAACATTGTTCTCCTCCTAGAACTAAAACACAGCATCATACCAGACATTCTGAAGAACACAATACTGTCCCAGCTGAAACTAAGACACTCATCATCTCAAAGATAATATCTTTTAAAATTTATCAACTTAATTATTACAGGTCTATTAAATACTTAATTTTTTTTCTAAATTTCCACAATACTCCCTCAATGTAATGCAATTTACCATTTCTGTTTCTGACGTGAACTAAAGGGATTTTACTCACGGCTCCAGATCCCACAGCTTCCTCACCAGCCCAGATCTCAATGGCTATAATTCTAAGCTTTACTTCTTAGGTGTGGCTAGGACTACAGCCTGGTCCATTTTCAAGTCTTCTAACTTTCACAGTGACAAAGCAATAAGGGGATTATATTTTTCTACAGGACCAAATCTGTAGTCCAGACATTTGCACCAAACAGCAAACAATATAAAAAATATTTGGCATATAACTTGAGGAGGGTGGGAAATGGTAATACCTGAAAATTTGTTTTTCTTCCCAAGCCTTAATTTGCACAAGTGTACTAATTCAAAAACTCATACTTTATATTCCATTAGGCAAATATTATATTAACAAAGGGAACAGCTCCTCCCATTGTTATGTTTTCCGAGGAAATCACATCTACCTAAAGGAGTTTTAAACACAGTTAATGTAAAAATCAAAGTTTAAATGAGTTAGGTCAGGATTCAAAGCTACTTCAGTTTCATCATCTTACACTACTTCAGTGGTGTTTTACGTACCGAGGCACTTACCGACTTCAGCAAAATTCTGTAAAGTCAAACTGCAAGAAGAAACTATTAAAGCAACTCAAGGTTTTTTTTTTTGATCTAGAAAAGTTATTTATGAAAAAAATCAAACCACACATTATAAAAAGAAGAAACCACAACATCATCTAAACTGCTGAAAGTTTTGACAAGTGGGCCATTGGACACTTATCCAATAAAAATAATTTGATTTTGAAATAAATATACTAAAAACTAATAAGAGTACCACCAAATTCTGCAGCTTCATTTCCTCTTCACCCACATTATGTGCCTCTTGGAAAGGCACTTCAAAATTCAGAAGTAAGTTTCAGAAAGCTGATTCACATTCCCAAAACATTTGACCCATTTGGAAAAGTGGAATTTAGCAGATTATGGAGTCTTTGTCGTGCCTGGCAACACAAACAAAGCATTAGGCTATATCCATAGGTAATAATGAAACAGACAAACTTTTTTCCAGGCTACTCACAACAACCAAAAACAGATTCCATGCTGTTTAGGAGGAGATGCAAGAACAAAGAATGGAAAAGGAATTTTACATTTTAAGCAGAATGAAACAAAAATCTCTGCTGGCTAGCTCTCTCAAATTTAGAAAATCAAAAAAAAAAAAAATCGAAAAAAGGAACAAATAATGATCAGCTGTTGGAAAAATAGCTTTAATGAGCACATGTAGCATCATATTAAAACACCCAATTTGCTTAATAAGTAGGGAATATGAGTCTCAAACTACAAAAGAGTGCAAAATGCTGCACTGCAACAAAAACTGTACCAGAAGAGGACAGAGTGCACTGATTTTAAGAATTCTATACAGAAACATATAGCAACTCTCCAGAAAAAGTATACAGAACATCGTATTTTCAGACAGCACTGCACCGTGCTTCCAATTTCCAGGATAATTCAAGCCCTGTAAAGTAAGAGCTTACCCACGTATCATGTTCAGAAATACTCAACAGTGGAGATGGGGGAAAGCTGCAGGGTGGTAAGAAGGGAAATGAAAACAAACATCTATCAGGAAGTCTTCCCTGGTGAGCACACGTTTCTATCTATTCATATATCAGGACAGCTGTAATCAGCAAGTTCTTTACAGGTTTTGGAGCTTCTTTAGTCACTGACTGGAACATAAAAGAAGGAAAAGGAGTACTGACATGATGGATCCTCCTTCAGGGGCTATAATGACAAACATTCCTGTGGATATCCAAGAGCTGAAGATGAGAACTTAATGACAAAAATTACTGCCTAATGGGAAAATAGTTTATTTTAAACAAATACTCTGCATTTAAATTCCATTTGCTGTGCAAAATCTTGCTAATATAACTGGTCTGTTTGAGAAACACATCAGTCCTGCGGGAAACACCCATTCTTACTAGGGCAGGACCAGGAGGAATTCTTCCTCATTGAGGAAATCATGCAGAGCTGTAAGGACATTCTCTCTTCTTCAGAAGCCTCAGATTTCTGGTTTGGCTGTCACCAGCTGCTAAGTGGAGCAAGGTGAACTGCTGCATGAAGGTAAGCAGTCACGTTTAACTCTGTGCCCTTAGGAATTGTCATGCGGAGACTCTAAAATATGAGATGTGTGACAGAGATGTACGTGCCAGTGAGAAGGCTATGTAGAAGTTTCCCCAAAAAACGGAGAGGTAAAGGTTTGGGAGACATGCAGGAAATGCGTATCACACTAACAGCCTGGGACATGGACACCAGGTGGGCCCTGATGTGCTTTGTTAGGGATAAGAGAAAAGCAAGGAGGGCAAACACCTCAGAAATGTGTTTCCCATACAACTGCATTCACAAGGCATTTGGACAAAATGAACAGCCAAGGTGACTGCAGCATCAGGAACTCTCCTGGAACATCAAGCCCACTTCCAAAACGAAGGCAGTACTGTACCACAGAGACTTTTTTTGCAAACAAACAGAAGAAAAGCCGCTACTTTTTTTCTTTAAATTAGTACTAGTGAAAATTGGAAAGTAGACTTCTCAAATTTAAATAAATGCACTGGCAAGAACATCTCTTTGAAGCCCAGAACCACTTTCAGAAGCCTCACACAATATACGAATCTACTAGAAATGCCTTATAGCAGGGGTCACAAGCAAAGACTATCTGATCATCAAAACATGAGCTCTACGGTGACCACTGGTCGAAGATTTCATACACCTCTTAGGGTAACTTCATCACATCTGGTTATTTAGAGTATCACTACATCTATTTTTCTTAATCATTACACTCATTTTCCTCAGATGAATCTGATGTTCTTTATATAGGCAAATAGAAACTGTTTTGTGTTTGTTTTTTTTTTTCAAAAATTGAAACACAATTTTTATTTTAAAAGATTACTGTTTTCTTTAAAAAATACAAAAGACTACCAGAACACTACAACAGAAGCAAAAGATGAGGAAAAAAAAAAAAAAAAATCAACAAAAGAAATGCTCACCAGTATTTCCAACTCTCTTTATAGCACATTGAAACAAACAAACAAAAAAGCCAATGGTAAATAATATGGTATGTCAATAAAAGATAAGACTACAACAACACTACCACAGTTAATGGAAGTCAACAGTTTAAAAAAAAAGAAAGATTTGAATATTATTCATCTAACCTCCCAGAAGAAGGTCATATTCCAGACTACTGAAATGCTACCACTTATTAAAAGTCAATGTAACTGCAAAAAGCATCATGTCTCAGATTTTTTTTTTCCCCAACATTTTCAAGTGAAGCAAAAAAGAATAACTCTCTACTTCTTCTTCTTTGCATTCTGTTACAGATCACTTATTTAGGTATAAAGAAAAAAAAACTCACAAAATCTATCTTCAGCATTTGTTCTGGTTTTATTTTTTATAAAACAGACAAGTACATCTCAAAAAATAGAAAGAAAAAGCTGACTTTGAAGGACAGATGCAATAATGATATAAAAGAGACAAATATCATAACAGACAAATATTATACTATAAACAAACAAAGATATTGTCTGTAAGTCAAGGGGAAACAGCTAAACACATGGAATTATTCCTCTCTGCTAAGCAAAGAGAAAAGCTCTTAAATATTATCATTTACAATTGATGAACACTATCAAATTGGGGGTGGGGGGGAAGCTACACCAAAAGCCCAGCAAGAACAAACTATAAAGTTCATGTTTGTTTGTTTGTAGATAACATGAAGTTTGAAACACAGTTAAAAAAACTACTGAGGCTTAGTCTAGAACAAGGAATATGGCAGGGAATAGGAGGAAGGCGGAATATAACATTCTTAAAATATGAAGGAGTCTCATAAGGAGGACAGCGATTAATCGTACCTCACATCTGTAGACGGCAGTACAAAAATTCAGAAAGTTGATCCAAATAAAGTTTGTTGTTTGTTGAGTTGTAGAACAACTTAGCGTCAAAGGGTTGCTGGACCTTTCAAGAACACCACAGACAAACATGGTATATGGACTTTCTAGTTTTTGTCTCTGCATCAAAAGAGACAGACAACTAGCCCTCATAATCTCTTCCAGCACTACATTTTTAAGTCCAATAAAATGTATCAATACATAATATAAATTGGCAGCCTTGTTGGAAACACAGGCCAAGACTTTGGAAGTTAGCTAGTTACTTTGGTACATAATTTTCAACATAAGGACAGCTGTACTAATCCACCTAGCTCAGTGAAGTTACTGAGGAAGTGATATATTCTTCCACTTTCTTATGGAGAAATGCACAGTCATACACTGGCCTGCATCTGCCCATTTACTCAGTAAACATTTTTATACACATGAAAAACTATTTCATCATCATAATTACAACCTCGAAAACAGTCGCATAGCACTTTCAAACATCATAAATTTACAGATTGTCTAAATTTTAAGAAAAGTGGGTTTGGAGGAAGAGAACTATCTTGTTTTTAACTGGACTTTAATTCCACCTCCTAAAATGGAACACCTCTCATTCCACCTGAATCTTCAATGAGACCAACCAGAGTTGTTCACAAAGTTCAAAAAATCTGAATCACAACTCTTCCAGTCTAGCAACAGAAACAGTCATAGGAAGCACTGAATTCTGTTTGAACTGTAAAACCTGGTCTCTGAACTGAATTAAAACAAAAAGATTATCCAGGTATCTCCTCTCATTTTCCAACCCAATGCTCTAGTTTCACAGCTTGGGAAAACGTCAGCTCTACTGTCTGCTTGCTGTTGTCCATCACTGTTACTCACCTCAGCTTTACCTACAAGTAATGTTTTCTGGAAGGCTGAATCAAGAACATCCAGTACACCCAAAGGAGAAGATGAAGGAAATGCCAGTGTTCCTTCTGTCGGTTCCCAAACAACTTCTCAAATCAGTTACAAAAGGAATAAAGTTGAGACAGGGACAAGGACAAAATAACACAGGCATGCTGACCATACACAGCAGAAAAACAAAGGCTGAAACATTCCAATTTTATTACAGAACTAGTTCTGGCATAAACTCAGCAAATCTGTACCCTGGAAACCCACACACACTCACCCGTGGAAACCAGGTTTCTAAAGCACATATTCACTCATTCAGACTATCAGCCTAACAAGCTTTGACCTAACCACTACTCTGTGTGCCATTTGGTTGCTAATTACATCAAAATTCGGGGGGGAAGTCGTCTTTCTGTCTTTGCCAAACATCCAAAAATCCTCACCCAACATGAGACCCCTGACATGGGCAAGTAGCCCCCTTCCTTTACAGACAAAGATTCTGTAGCATATTGTTTCAAAATACTGCAAGGGAAAATACATAATTTGCATCAACAACCACTTCCTCGATTACTGGAATTGAGTATTTTTCAAATGAAGATGTTTACAATGTTTTGTCTTCTGTTGCTATTTTGTGTAGTGCAATCCTACAGAGCTCTTAAAAACCCTGTTTCTTCAAGGTGTTTTTTTAATCTTCTACTCCTGAAAAATAATGTCAATACTTTTAATGATCATCCTATAATTGTTCTGTTCAAACAAACCTTGAACGAACAATACAAGGCTACTCCTGCCAACTCAGTGACCACAGGTCAGAGCATGTAGTAATCCTGTATTTTTAGCACTTGAGTATTTTTCATTGTTATGTACTGTTTGGCAAAAATCTTTAGTGGTGAGCACAGGACAACTGTATTTCAAAACACCAGTCAACACAACTTGAAGTAGTACACCACACAATCTTTTTTACTTCATTTACTCCAGAGATCTGCCTTTTAAGCACATTAAATGTAGTTCTGAAAGTATTTTATTACAAACTGAATATAAAGAAATTTCCAAACATGCAAAAGAGTAAAGAATCATGAAAGCTAAAGGAGAAAAGATATTCAGGAGTGTTCTCAGTTTATTTTTCCATAAAACACAGCCAAAGGTAACTCTGAATTTGGCAGAATGAACGCCTTCTGATAAAGCTTAGTTAAGCAGAGTTTTATCTGCAGTCCTAACTGCAATAATTACACAACAGATTAGCAGTAAAGTCTGTAATACTAAGTAGAAAAACTTGACCAAATAGGTTGTGAAGCACAGTCAATAGCTACATGCTTTACCTCCTGCAAATGAGAAGAAGGCATCTAAGCTTTGTTCTATCAACTCTGAACGTGTAGAATTAATTAGAAAAAACTCCGTAAACATTTTTAAAAAGAAAAGTAAAAACTAATTACACTTTTAGAATGCTGAACCTTTAAGTGTGGCTGAATTGCATTTGCAAGCATTTCTCACCTTTATGAAGCAATAAGGAATATATTCAGTGTAACATTTATTATATTGTAAGTGGAAGAAACAGAAAAGCTGTAGCTATCAATACACGTTCGAAAATGTTTCAGAAGCTATTCACTTTGCCTAAACTCGTTACCCTGCAAAGTGGAACTACATGATTCTTGGCTCTCTACTTAAGCTCATAAAATAGGATTTCTCTGTATTTAAAATGCATACATTTTAAAATTGTTTCTGGTAAACCTTAAGCAGCTCCAAAAGCATTATGAAATGCCACGATTTCGAATTTTCAGCATATAGAAGGTGAAAGCATTTTTCAAATTTTTCACAGGAAGCATCTCTACCCATATGTCAGGTTGGGTGTTAGTGAGTTGATTCAGTGAGGTTAAAAAAAAAAAGAAACCAAATTTTAAAAAGCTGTATCACACACATTTGTTTGGAAGCACCTCCACTTGACTGAGCACAGAGCTTTCCCTTTTACCTGATAAATCATAAGGGAAGTGAAAGAAAAACAAAACAAACATATAAACAAACACCATCATCAACAAAGGAAAGGAATCCACCAAGTCCAACACAGTACTGAATACCTACTTTGGAAAAAGTTAATTCAGATTGTTGTATTTTAATGAAATGCTCTGCATAACATGGGATCAAAAGACAGAGTCAGACAACAGATTTGAAACCTTACATTCCAACTGGAAGTCTTTTATGGAATTTCAATGCTCCTGAGGTGCTTCCAGCACAAATTTTGCTAACATTAAAGGTAATACTAGTGCAAGTCAAAAGACAGTTTAGCAGAGAGTTTCTACCTCAGAAACTCCAGGAAAGTGACAAGTAGTTCTACCACAAAGAAACAAAAGCAAATGTTCTCAGATTTCTATCCACGTAATTCTGGATGCTCTATCACAGATCAAACCAACCAGGGGCAAGGCATAAAGATTTGTTAATTTCTCTTGTCACACCTAAAGGTATATACAAATTCTATAATAAATGAAAATACATAACAATTAAGTACTGTACATAGACAGTACTTTTAAATTCTAATATTTGTTCCTTAATGATCCTTTGCAACTTTCACAGAAAGCAACTCAAAACCTTCAGCTTATGTGCACTGAAAAAAATAAAAGCAAACTAGAAAGCAAACCAAAAGTCTCCAGCCACCCCTCCTGCAACCACTGTGAGGTCTCATTTTTCCTTTCTATTTTTTTTCCTTTTTTTTTTCTTTTTTTTTTTTCTTTTTTTTTTTTTTTTTTTTTTTTTTTACCTTAGGTGTTCTATGCAGAGATTCTTTTCAGTTGGTGCTTTTTCCTTGTTCCTCCAGCTGCCCAATGGCATGCTTTCCATGACAGATGCTCTGGCTTCATTCTTAACATATGTTCCAGATGATAATTCCATCTTCTTTTCTGGATAACTTTAGAGCCAAGGGGTTTTTGAGCTGTCTAATGAATCTTGGCATCTGTTATAAATTCATTCCATTTAATACGTAGTATTTTTCTAAGGCATTTGCTTTCAAAGGCATTTAGATGTCTGTACCTTTGTTAGATTTCCAGCTTTCACATCCATATGTTGAGATGGAAAGAAATATCCGAGTTGAAGTTTCACACTCTGGTCTTTAAAGCATGGATTTTTTTCACGACCGCATCCTATTTAGTTGGTAAATGAAACTGCTGCCTTGCCAATTTGTAACAGTAGCCGTGCACTGGAATCCCCAGATGACAGGCACCTTATTACCAAGATAGATAAATTTACCTCCTTCTTTTATTCCTTCACTTTTCAATGTAGTATTTGAGCTGGGAGTTTCCAGGGATTAATTATATTTGCTTAGATTTTTTCCTGTAATTACATAATACCATTTTATAAATAACAGTGAAGAAAAAGAGCACTTTTCTATTTAACTTCATTTTCCAGTCACTGAAATATATGCTCGTTCATCTCAGGAGTTACTGCAATTACCATGTAATTTTTCTGTTATGGAAACTTCCCGTGACATCATAATTAATTAAAAATGATCAGTTTCTCCAATATAAATATTCAATATTTTTTCAGAAACAATACGGTCACACCAAACTTTCTCTATTTTTTTCCTTTTGTGATGTTACTGCATCTAGCAATGGTTATTTGATTTTCATACCAAAGATACTCACCTTCCCAGCCCAATCAACACATCTTTCAAACAGGTCTCCATGCTCTATATCCTTCCCATTTGTATCAATTGCTCTCTGTCAGGCCCACCAGCTGCTCAGAACTCTGCAAAAATAGTAAATTCACCTGCAACTCCTTCAACCAAGTTCACACAACTGTGGCCAAGGGAACAACATAGCAAACTAATGGCAGACTTCTATACCAAGAATAATGTAATGGCAGTTGCAGTAGGAACCAAAAGAAAATTATTTGTACAACACTTCTTATCATTTCAAACCAGAAACAAAATCTTTAACTACAGTAGAAGCTGGAATCATTACTGAATATTTCCCACCCAGAAAAAAAAAGCTCAGCACAGCATAGCACGAGCATAAAGACCATTTCCTTGGTGACTGCACTCACAACCGTCTTAGAAAGTTCTCCAGATCTGTTCTGCTGTCAGTGTCTGCTCCACGCCCCAGGCTCCACAGAACTTCACACTAATTTATAGTTGAAAAGGCACACTCAACATGGCTAAAAATGAGAAAAAGATCCACTTCTCACAGTGAATGAGGACTTAAAGAAACTAGCATTTTCAGATATAGCCATATCTTTCTGATTTTAACTCTGTAAGTCTTCATGTACACTACAAGCATCTACATTTATGGTGATGGTACATTTTTAAACACCATTCTCCTCTTGCACAATATGCTCTAAACAATATTTAAAAATGTGTTCTTCAAGCATTGGATTACGATGCATTGCATTTTATAGCAGACAGCAATTGTTGGTATTTTATTTTGAGAAGACTAAAACGTTAGCAAGTTGATTCATTTCTTGCTTTGTATTTAAAAAAAATATGCACACCCAAAGAAATACGAACAGATTTTCAAAGAACTCTAAAGAAAACAAGATATTTGGAGCATTTTTAAATATGTTGATTGGAAAAACAAAGAGATTGTGGTAAGTCATCTTCTTATAAACTGTGCATCTGATCACTTTAAACTTTCTCCTACAATACAGCTGTGATATACCGACATCAACAGTCTACCAGCCACGGCTGGCTTTCAGGAAACAAAGTGGACTGGAAGAAAGAAAAGGCTATTAATATGCTAAACCTCCAATGCAGGATCATAATTTACTGCAAAAATGCAAACACTTATTGTGAGGCATTTCACAAGTGACAATGTTTGTTACTGAATATAAAGACCTGCGACTTTCTCTCTGACAAAACTCAGTATACTACAAAGATATTTTTCCTTTGGTAAGGAAAGGGCAGACACACTATGGACATTCAGACAGCAATGCTTTTGCAATCACGCTGTCTCACTATAAAAATAGCATTTTTCTCCCCCCCCTATTTCACCCAGTTCTGGTGTTGTGACTTGATAACTCTTATGGGAAAATTCATTTTAAGAAGCAAACATAATAAATTCAGATCAAACCAACAGCTACATAAGTATATAAAAATATTACATTATATTCCTAAAAAAAAATCCACTAAAAAAAAGATAAAGATAATACTAAAATTTTTATAACACAATCTTTAAGTGGGTCAAATTTTACTATCAAAGGTGAGTATTTATTATTATTTCCATATCTACAACAGATTATTTAAACCTTCCTTATCAATACATTTGACAGTACCAATACCCTCAACTTTTGTGGCATTCTCTATTAATGACATTTTGGAGTCTGGCACAGGAAAAAAAAAAAAAAAAAGAAAGAAAAAAAAAGCTCACACATAAATATGCATTACACAGCTATTACAAATCAGAAATAATGCACTACGACCAGAACCATTCCCTCTTCCCTCTGGGGAAAGTGTGGAAAAAGTTCGTCAGCATAAGACCCTATGTACCAACATTGGTTCCACAGGGTGTAAATGAAATGTGTAAAGCTTTGACTGTGACGGAAAAACATCCAAAGGGATCCTAAATAAAAATGTTTACAGATATTCTTCATGCATGATATAATCATAAAGATATTGAACCTCCTCCAAATTTTGCTATATAACCAAACAAAACCAGAAGAAGGTTTACAAAGAATGAATTTATGCCACAACATACTTTTAAAGGAACTTTACTAAATGTTGCAGTCACATTGCAGAATATTGCAAACTCTGCAAAAACTCACAGGTCTGAAAATTAACATTATCTGAAGTCTCACTGATAGTCTACTAACACAGAATGCATATTGTGAAGTCAGAATACAGTAAGTATGCTTTACATCTCAAATAATACCCAGAAACCAACAAATTCAACAGTCTCAGAGGGGTGTCCTTCTGCTGCAAGGGTGGCTTTTTATTTAAAAACATTCCTTTTATGAAGCCCCTAAATCAGAGAGGATTACAAAGCTACTGTATCACTTGGATTAAGGCACTGTTTAATTTTTCAGACATTAGCCAAGTCACTACTCTTTTACAAGTTACTGTTTGTTCAAAAACTTTAAACCCATGGGAATTAACCACCTGGCAGCATTTTTTAATTAAATCAAGTTTGGGATCAGCACAGACATTAAATCACTGGCTCTTTCCTAGACAGGAATTACAGAGAGAAAACAATCTCAAAATACAAAATAATTGTGCTGCAGCTTGGTTGTAGTCCCAGCCTAATTTTTAGGTGCAGTTTTGTAACCAATTTACGCAAGGGAAGGTGCAGGCTGTCAATACAAGGGACGTGCTCTGCCCCTCCACACCTCCAGTCGCTCATTCCCAATTGTGCCAGCACTACTGTTTGTGCAGCTACACGGTGAGTCAGACCAGGGAAACAATCCATCTGAAAGTTAGCTGAGAAAATAAAAATAGATTAGTTTTCAGCCAGATAAATTTCCTGGTATGATTCACCCTGCGACCGTTACGAACACAAGTGCCAACACAACAGTGCAAGAAAAGGACATGACACTTCCCCCATTTCAGAAACAGCTTCCACTTAATACACATTCCAAGTAAACATGGAACTGCATCTATCAAGGGCAAGTTCACAGGATCCTAATTAAAATTCACTAGTTGCTGCTGTTTCTCAAGATAAGAATAAACTTGGTCAGAAAAGTTTCCAACGTATTAGTCAGCATCCATAACCTGGAATAATGATATGAAAGTGAGCATAGTGAACGCTAGTTTTAAAGTAAAGCAATCTATGCTGTACAAAACCACAGTGTTTTGTATCTATTTTCATCCACGTAAAAGTTAAACCACTGCTACAACTGCAGTTTCATTTGGTCAGAAGAGTGTAGGAGAGATGGCACCGTGTTCCTATGGAATCCTCTCCTGGGGATTGCTCTTTGGGAGTGTCCTCCATTCTCTCTGGAAGACATCTGGCAAAAACACCGAACCTTAAGAACTGGTAAGGGACTACTGGCTTGTTTGGGGGTTTTTTGCATCTAATTATAAACACTACACTTTGTACACTCCTAAGAGATTTCACCTCTTCCTCTGCAAAATGTCAGGAAAACAAAATCATCCATTGCTTCTCCTTCGTGCTAACTTCAACTACTGGTAGGCTCATTGCACTTTCTATACAAGCAGGAATACAGTAATGTGAAGCACTTGTTTCATGAAGACTACGAGACTTACATTCAAGAAGCCCCTGAGGTGAAGCAGCAATATTATTTCCATTTTAACTGAGGGAAACTGGCTCAGAAAAATTAAAATTCATGATACTGAGAACCAAATTTAAGATACCACTGGCTCAATTCCTCACATGATTTACCACCTTACGCATCTTTCTTCGTTAGATAGTTGTCCCTGAGTTTACCGCAGCCAAAAGCACAAAGGACTTGTATAAAGTAGCTACAAGATCCCTCTCCAGTTTCTCATGAGTGTGTTTCTCATTATCTCAGGCTAGTTAGTAGCTCTCTGTGAAAACTATTTTGGATCCAGTAACTTTCTTAGCATGACAATGTTGCTAACAGAAAACCAGTAGGAAGTGAATACATCTTTTACAGTTCAACTGTTCAAACGCAATTGAAGATTAAATAATTTGGAATTTCAAGGTAAAAATGTTGACAATAAATGAAATTGGGGACTTTCTAATTTCCCATAGTTAATATGCTATCACATTGTAATTAAGTACCCTTGTGAAGACAATCACATAACTTTTCAAAAGTGAACTTCTGAATCTGTCTTGAAAAGGGACAAGTAATTTTTTACCAGTGTGCTGACATGCAAAACAATGATTTCCTATTTTCCTGTTAGCCTTAAGAAAGCAATCTTACAATAAAGAACATTAATAAATTCAGAATTTATGGTAAACTGTAGACAATGATCTAATTACAAAGTAATGTAGCTAGACTCTGCCCTGATTTGCAAGAAGAGTAATCAACAGAGCACCTATGGCACAGCTAAAGATGGTACTGAAGAGGGGTGGAAAAAATGAGAGTAAAGATACATCTGCATTACAGATAAGGAGTACATATCTGAAGCAAATCTCCCGATTATCAACTATTACAAGTTTTGGCTTACACTGCGACTGTGCCTAACACATTCCCACTGCTACAAGGCATTCAGCCCATGAATAGGCATGACAATGAGTCCAAACCAAAGCACTGGAAACGTGCACAGTATGCATATCAAAATCTAAGCTCCACTCATCACATTCACAGAATCACAGCACACCTGAGGTGGGAAGGGACCTGTGGAGGTCATTTGGTCCAAGCACCTGCTCAGTCAGGTAGTCCCAGACCACATTCAGGCAGTTTTTGACTATGCTGTGCTATATAAGATACTAGTCGAAGTCCACTCCAGGAAATCATTCCCACACAAGTCAAGTAAGGTCAGAACAACAGTTTTGCTTGCACTTTGAGAAAAGATCAGTCAGTTATCATCATGTTTAAGTCCTGGGCACTGCCACCACCTTCTTTCCATATTTGCTGGGGAAGAAAACCTCTCATTTTGCCAATAGATTGCACAGATGTTCACAAAGGGTCAACAGCTCCTCTGGAAGAAGGAAAAGCAATCAAGATAGCACTTCATTGGTTACAAAACCTTCTTCCCTTGTCCTCCATCTTTCATTCATTCTTTCAATGATCACTAGCCCAATCTCCTCCCAAATCTGATTTTTCAGCATCTCATTTTGCAGTTTCAGCTGTTTCTTCTGTATTTGTGCCCTACACCTTTGACTTCTCCACCCAGCCCTAAAACACCCTCAGGACCTAATTTTGAGTCAGTTCTTGACCTTATTAACGTTTCTGACAATTACAGCCCACAGAGGCATAAGCTGATCAGCACAGCTGAGGTGAGCAGGATATGTGGATTGCCTCTGAAACAAAAGTAGGTTTGGCATGTACTTATTGGTCAGACTGGCAAATAGGTAGAGTGAGGGAAGATGACTTCTTAGAGACCAAAAACTCTAATATTGTGAGCAAGTTGTCATTACAATGTTAAAATATTTAATGTGAAAGTGACATAAACACAAGGAGATTTAAGTTCAATCAACAGATTACAGAATGCCAAAAGTATTATAAGAATTACTACTTAAGCTTTTTTTTAAAAAAAAAAAAAAAAAAAAAGTTTGTATTTGAGAAACAGTTCCTTCAACTCTTCCCAAACAGTATAATTTCATCACACAGCACAGCCAGGCCAGAAAGGCTGTGAGTAGGACAAGGACAATGAATTGTCAGCACCTTGCCTTCCAGTCCCTGCAACAGAACATTAACCTTGTCTCTTGGAAAGAACTGCCCTCATGGGTAACAAACTGGTAGGAATAAGAGTGACTGGAAAAACCACTCAGAACACAGACAATAAGGCAGCAATCACTACATAGGAACTAGAATAGACATACAAGAAAATTCAATTCCAATTTGCCTGAAACATTCCAAAGACCACTGCCTAGGTGTCTTCCTGTGTAACAAGCAATCTGCTGTTCTTAGCAATAGTAGAAGCACTTTTGCACCATAAATCTCAGAACATGTGAAAGGCCAAATGACGTCTTCCTTTTTTTCCCCCCCTATCCCAAAGACTAAAATGATAAGCACCAGAAGCAAGCCACTGGAAAAGTGGTAATAACAGGGATACCCTTGGGATATTGAGGCTCTCAACCCCCTTTCAAGAAAACAAATATCTGACAATCAACAGCATCAAAGTCAAATATGCTGATACTCCGGTGAATGTTATACTCTAATAAAATCCTATTAACACAGACATAACACCTTTTTCCCTCTAACGTATTACTGCATTTTCTATCCAACACAGTTGTGATGAGAATAAACATATTCAATTAAAGAACACACACAGAACACTGCTATCTACAACACAGTTCTAGACAAATGTCATTTTTATCAGATATCAATCAGAATCACAATTATACAAACATTTAGAATAGGGGAAAGGCCATATCACAATACAAATTGAAACAAAATCAGATATCAAGCATGTCTGTATTACCTATGCTAGCATTCAGCAAATACAATGAAGAGGAAAAAATATTGGGACTGTTGGAACTACTTTGTGCTTCTTGATTGTGTCTCAGGCTTCAGCTACTATAGCATAGTGCTTTTACGTGTAGAAACTTATATTAATCCAAGCTAAAGGGTTGATAAAGCAACACTCACAAATTTACAACCTAAAAAGTACCTGGAATAAATAGTTATTTATCCCACCCTCATCTTATATACATCAAGTTTCAGACTTTCATGTGGCTCTGACCTTCTGTCAGGGAGAAGTGAGGTTAAAAAGATTATGATTATTCCCAAAAAGAAGAACTTGGCACTCAAATGAAAAGTGAAAGGGTCAGGGAGGAGGGCATGGAGGGCCCCTTTCCTGTGCCAGTAGCTGCAGGAAAACAGCCTCTGCATACATACTCAGCTCCCTGTTCAGGGTGGATGTGGAAGCAAAGTACTGCAAGCAACATTACAGATCCATTTTTGAACTGAGTGAATGATGTAAAAATATCTATTTGAGAACATAAAAAAATATTGTAATTTAGATGTATAAACATTTATATAATAAAGCTTTTATTGTCATTTCTTCTCTGTTTTGGTCAGTTCCTCAAAGCCACCTTCTACATTCACTGACTCTTTAACTTCTATGTAATGCTTTAATGGAACTTCAACAACTTGTTTAGCTTCAAGTGGTTCATCAGTGATGATGACTTCACCTTAAACTACCATTTGCTAGAACAATTAGAAAATGGCTTAAATTTTTTCTACTTTCTGCAGCAGATGTTCAAGACGGTCTATTTAAATTTGTCTTTGTTAGAGGTGTGTTAAACTACTCAAATAACTCAGACAATCTGCAAACAAGATTTCTGACAGGTTGTGAATAACAGTCAATTAGTACCATAACTTCTAAGATTATTTTTTCAATCAAGGCATTCCTGCCCCCACCCTAAAAAA
Source organism: Lagopus muta (assembly GCF_023343835.1). Taxonomy (NCBI): domain Eukaryota; kingdom Metazoa; phylum Chordata; class Aves; order Galliformes; family Phasianidae; genus Lagopus; species Lagopus muta. The sequence continues at coordinate 75,373,840 of NC_064434.1, forward strand.
ACATACCACAAGAATTCAAGCTCCAGCAAGTATTTCCAAAATTAACATCTTCTTGGGCTTGGTTCCACTGCAAAACCTAATGTCCATTATAACACAGATATAATACCACAAAATATTTTCCACATGTTTATTTCTTATCCCATTATCTCTGCATCTTGTCTTGAACTACAGAAATGAGAACAAACTGGCAGCTGTATTAATCTCATCATAATAAATCAAACAGATCTTACTCTGTAATCTCTATGAGGCTAGAAATGCTAATTCTACTTCAGGTGATTCTACTCTGGATACCAATAAGTTACGAAAAGCTATATATTTTCATAAATAAATAATATCTGAATGAAAAAGATATTAAAGTATTTCAAATGATACACTTATTGAAGGAGTTACAGGAAAGTTTCATAACATCTTTTTTTTTTAACCTCCATCTCATTATACCAAATGCCTTAAGTTATCACGGTTAAATTAGTGCAGCTTTATACTCCAGCTCCCTCTCTGTAAAACTCATCCACAAGTTTTGCTGTACTGTGCAAGCGTTGCAAGATAAGGAGAGGACAAGAGACACAATGATTAATGTCACCTCAGTATGCATTATCTATTTCACATAATCTGCATAAAAAAATATAATAATAAAGAATGTAAAGATGACCACAACAAACAGCATTATCTCATTTAACACACCTGAATGTAGAAGCCCAACAGACATCTGGTAAGTGAAGTACAGAAGTACAGACTTAGACAACATTTTGTTTTTAAGTAATGATTTAGCCATTTAGTTATGTAATCCACATTGGGTCTACTCTCCTCAAACAGAAAACCTTTACTCTTTCAACACAGACACACACATTATCTGACATGTTCAATTTAAAACTGTGTCAATTTTTCCTTAGTCCCAAATGATCTTTTAATAACACGGTAACATAGATGTTTAAAACTTTTCCCATGTTTAAACTAATTGAAATCTTGAGCACAGGTTGTATATAAAGAAATTAGGTTGCAATTAGGCATAGTTATTAACGATTGTTAAATCTAATCCTAATGGTTGTGACTATTATAGACCACAGACGAGGTCAACCCCACAACACGAGAAACTAGCTTTAAAGAAAAAGAAACAAACCACCTGAATTATATGCATAAAAACCTCTTTCATAATGATATGCTCCAATCAGACTAAGCAAGTTCATCCATTTGAAAAAACAGCTGTTTCCAAACTGATATATTCAGAATATATCCCCACTCAGCAAGACATTCAATTTGCGTTCAGTAAAATTAAAATTGACTAAATCTTACAATAATTTGAAAAGACGCTCAGCAAAACATTGTGCTTATAAGCAAAGCCAAAATGTAGAAGTAATTTCAGCAATTACTGCAGAGTCCTTACACTAACTGCATAAACATCGTGTTCTGCAAATCAGCAGCAAGGTTTGAATCAGTCTATTTCAGGTTCTCAGTTAAGACCATGTCCCTCTCACCTCTATGCATTAGAAGGAAAGAAAGTTGGTGCCATCTAAAAAGGACAATCACAAAAGTAGACAACACAACATTTTTCTATTCTGGCTACAGGAATGACTGGAGAACAGAGGGAAGAAAGGAAAATGATTATCCTCTCTGAAACAAAGCATACTCAACCATTACATTGCAAGACTATCTTCCCAGCAGCACAGGAACATAAGGCTATGAGATGCTTGGTTCTAAGGACTTGATCTGAGGCAGCAAGTTACCTACAATTGTAAGATCATGTGCACAAAATGCATTCTCACTGCACTCTTGACTGAGTAGCAGCTACTAAGCACCACATCCAAAAACCATTCATGTCATACATTTGGATCTTGCTCAGACAAGTTCTGATGTCCCGCAGGGTAAGTCTGCACTAGTACTTTAGCTCAGATAAGGAGAGCACTCTAGCAACAAATCTTCCTATCACTCTGGCTAATGCACTTTTGTTTGCTGAACGAAGCAGTCCTGGAGTGCACAAATCTGGTTTCTTTCAGATGAAAGCGAACTACGAGATGTGCTCTGGAGCTCTACCACTGCTTTAATGGGGCACAGAAACAGACAGAAACCAGACCAAACCCACTTCGCTTGCAAATGCTGTGAGTGCAGGTAGGTACCAGGTCCTCATCACTAAGTACTGCAGTCTCTGCATCTGCTCTCACTGGACCGCATCACTTGCTGAGGCAGGTCCAGCCCCTGCGCCTCAGGATCTCCTTTCACATACTGCATGGGCTCTGACCTCTGCTGAGGTTAACTGAGCTTCTCAGACTTTGCTTTCTCCTGGCTTTCAATCCATACACAATCTGAAATTCTCATTTCCAGCTTGTCACTTCTGCCAGTATAAGCATTCAGGTACAACCTTCAGCTTAACTTCTCTCAGTATCATCTACTCTCACCACACTGAAACACCTGCTTGTAAAGACTATTCAAATCCAAGTATGATCATCTTTAATTAAATAAACTTAATTCTGGTATTTCTTACTTTGAGTGCTGAGTGATTTTAAAATAGGAATATTGTAATAGCTTGGTCACTTAAACATACACTGCACAACAGCACGTTGAAGCCAGAAATGTGGAATCATACTGACTCTGTGCTCAAGAGCAGATATAAAGACTTGCAAACATACATACAGGCATATCAGCCCTCTATTCCTAACAGGGATACAGTGGGAAGGATAATTAAGCAAATATTTTCTCAGTGCATTTCACAGCCATTAAGAATCACAATACGCTGCACTAACAAAACAGACCCTCTACTCCTCAGCATCTTTCTATCTCAATCTCAGCATGGAGAGAGATCCTCAGCTCAACTATCAGTCCTCCCCTCTCATTCCAATAATCAGTTCCTTTACCTCCCTTCTGTAACAGCCTCTGATTAGCTGGCTCTTTGGAACTCTGCTTCATCCCAGTTCTATCATCACCCTCATACTTCTTGACTAGGTTCTGAATTGCAGCAAAAGATTGCTCTGCTTTTTTTCCTGTACCACAAACTTCCCTGACTGTTGAAGGGAACCATTTTTAAAAGCCCTAGGCTATATTCACAGAACCAAGCAATTTGGCATAATAAAACCAGATCAGTCAATTGAAGCACTTGGTGCCCAGGCCCCAGCTTTTACAGTGTATAGAGTTTATGAGTTCTATTTCAAGTTAAATTCAGTCTGGTGCCTCAGAAGGAATGTTGTACCATCCACATAGCTTACAACTGTTCAAAGTACCAGCTGTAAGCTGTTGGGTTTGTATGGTCATTCCCCAGCTGGAGGCTGAAATCCACGCAGTACGTACACAGAGAGGAGATTCCATGTTTGATTTCCTCCAGGAGGAACCTAGCATGTACATATCAAACTGCTCTACGTAGCTCAAACTGCTCAGTAGCTGTCAAGTGGGAACGATTAGAAAACCCACTTTAAAAACTGTAATTGCATTAAAGCTTGAAGAAGCAGTGCTGCTTTACCCAGTCCCATGATGCTTCTTGGTACAGAGAGAGAATATTCAGCTGGTCAGGTGTCTACTGAGCACAGGGAAATCCCAACTTTCACAACAGAGACTAAGTTTAGCTTAACTTTTCCTTGGCAATATTTAGCTTAGCAACTCTGACTCCAAAGCAAAGCCTGGGTAGAATCTGTAATTACATGAAATGTATAAGTCCTGAAGCGAATGGTTACAAATTTTTGACATCATAAAACTGCACTTCACTCTGTTTTCAGAAAAAAAAAAAAAAAATTGAATCCATCAGCAGAACAAGTCAGACACAGAAAAATAAGGAAATAGGAGCAAATTAAAAAAACAAACAAACAAAAAAAAACCACCTAGAGCAAGAAGGAAAAAAACAACCATACATTTGCTGCAAGTTCATTAAAATGAGGAAAAATGAATGTCATAAAATGTTTTTAATTTGAAAACAAAACAATAAAACTAACAAAATGTAAAATTCAGTAGGCTTTTCTCTAATTGATAGCAGCATGAGAAGGAGAACCTTTGTTTTACACTTCAAATTTTCAAATGCTCAGTATGACACTTAATTTCACTATATAAAACCACAGTCCTTTCTGGGACCCTGTTTAATACATATCAGAGTTGCTATTGGGCTTGAATGAAAAAGATCGATCAATCCAATCATATCCTAATAGGCTTGAAATTACAAGAAATAAACAGAAAATGAAATGAGATATCCAAATAGAGCAAGCAAGAAGATGGGAAGGAAGAATTCAAAATTTTAAAATAATTCTAGCCTTGCAAAATTTGGTTTGTTAAATACATAAGTATAATACTACAAAACAGGAAGCAGGCCTCAAGCTTCATGCCATTTAGCTAATTTTCATCTTCAATACCCATAATGAAATACTGCAATACAATTATGCAGGAGTAATTACAGGATAATAAACTTTTTTTCCACAATTCTCTTGGCTTCTTTAACATTTAATGTCAATCTGCAATAAGAAAGCTAATAATGATCTTTGTCTTTGCACACTGCTAATGAAACAAAGCATTTCTATGTAAATTAAAGAGCCATTTTATTCATACTATTCACATCTAAATACTTCTGGGATAGAACCGGTATGCATTCCTCTTTAATACAGATCTCCTTCTCTCTGCAAGAGAGATGATCTTCTTTTGGAAATAATCACATGCACAACAACAACCCCAAGCAAAGCACCACAAAGCACAGATTTCGTTCTAAGTTCATTACTTGATACGAATGCCAGGTGTTTCCAGAGGTTTCCCATTCAAAGCCCAACATACGGCAACCATCCCAAAATTCCAGATCGCGCAGTGACAGATCATAAAATGACATCTCAAGAATTTACAGGAATTGAGTGTAAGAAAAAATACTGCTTTAGACTGGCTTATAATTAGGAACATATTCTTTAATCATATGGCTTCCAGGTCTGCAGAGCAATTAGGTATACATTCAGCTTTACACAAGTAATAGATTGATTTTATGGGGAGTACTTGAGTAAGTAATATCAGCTGAGCCACATTTTGGCATCCATTGAGTTTTACGCAAAGTACTGCATCCACAACTGTTTCTACACAACCTCCAACTGCGCACCTCTATTCCCACTTACAGCTGCCACCACTGCATATTTAGTCTGATACAGGAATGACAGGAGCTGCAGCAGCAAGGTTAAGTGGAAATTACCGAGACCAGCTACCTCCTTACTGTCACAGTTACCCACATAAACAGGGGCAATTCTGAGGGTTAAGTATTAACAAGACCCAGGTCTTAATGGCCGTTAATTCCATATGGTCAGATTAGCTTGCTGCAGACCAGAAGATAAATCAAGAACGCTCACAGTATAACTGTACAATGCCACTGCACACACACAGCTACAAGTCAGAACTTTGCATTAATAGGTAGAACTTACCCCTCTTCTGAACCCAGCCTTCCTTCACAATGGTAACATCGCTCATGATGGCTCCACTCTGAACCCCCAACTCAAAAGAGTATTTCTTTGAGTTATCAGCTTGTCTGTATGGCTTCTCTTCTGCTGCTCTTGGGAGTTTCTATTGATGAGTCACCCTGGAAGGAAATATTAGAGAAAGAATTTAAGTCTTTTTGTTTTTCTCATTTGACAGTCAACAAAACACTCTTTGTTGATGTCTTCCTCTGACTGAGCTCATATTAAAAAGTCTGCCTTTCTTCTTTTAATTAAGAATATAACAGAGTCAGATTTCTAGTTTTACAGGACATTTTTCATGAACACCTTTTCATGAACACCCATCTAGCAGAAGCCAAGTGTGTTACATTTTAAGTTATGTGGCATTATTATAAAACGCACACAATAAAATTTCTTGTACTACTGCAGAATGCTGTTAAATGAAAGTCAGTACTTCTGCACAGGTCCAACTTTGAAGTCACACTATCTTTAACCATTCCCCTACTTGTGAGAATCCATGTAATGGGTAAGTGATTCTATTATGAAGACACCGATCATATCAAAAGAGAAATGGAATGAAAGATTCTGCAAAAGCACTTAAAAGAAAAGACTTATGATGATAACCATATCCATTAAGGCTTAACTGTCAAAATCTGTATTAAGCCACTCGCCATCCATTCAATTATTTTTTTAAAAGCTTGAATTAAAAATAAATAAATAAATAGTAAAGGCTACAGAAATACAATGAAAGTAGAAACAGCATTATAACTATATGATACCTAGTACAAATCCCTTAAGTTTTTAAAAACCAGCTTTGCCTACAAGTAAATGAATAGAAAAACAACTTTCTAGGAACACAAACTAACCCAGAAAAGCTGCTGTTCAGTTTATTAAAGGCAGTGCGCATTCTCTGAGGGCTCTCACACAGTCAGTGCCAGGAGTGCTCTCTCCCTCTAAAGCCTGACTTACAGAGGCAGAAGGGAGGCTCGTCCTGCAACAGGACATGCTGCTCCCAAAAGGCACAGCCCCCCTTCCAAACACCTCACACTGAGACTACCAGCTAAGTGCAAAGAAGAGATAACAGCACTGTAACCAAACAGGAAGAGAAGTCAGAGGGAAGGAGAGGTTTCCTTTTGCCAGCAGACTGCCTCTCCCTCCATCCTTTGAAGTAAACAGCAACACCCACATAATATCAATCCAGAAAAGGGTCAGATGCCAAGGAGAGGGATTTCTGTGATGGTGGAGGAACACCTTTCTCTAGCTGTACACACAGGAACACATCTTTGCACGCTGCTGGCATGGAACAAGAACAGAACGACCAGTTTAATACTACAAAACGCAGCGCAGCCACATTCGTTCAGTTTATTGACCAACACACGTAAATGCATGACAGAAACAAACAACTGTTGTCCCAGAAGCAGCTGTGCAAGGAATGACTGGAGAACAGATAGGGAAATAAGCTGTCCTAATGCAGCCAAGTACAGAGTAAAAACTGACCATTAAACGTACGCAGTTTACTTCTTATTTATCATTTGAAACCTGTATTTGCAGCGCTCGGCAGCCAGATGGAAGGCTGCTTCTGTACGGATACTGTGCTGTGCACAATAAACCTTGGTATGAATACTTTTTTCAAGCGATAACAACACAGTACAGCACAGTTCAGAAATACTGAGGTATCCATTTCACAGTTTTGCTTTCGTTTATGTTCTTCTAAACATGCTGAAATCCAGCTGCTTAAAATTAAAAACCGCAGCGCTGAATCCATGAGTAGCACAAAGTTTAAACAGCACAGAAGGCAGCACCTCAGAGCCACCTTCCCAGCACTGGCAGATGTAGCACCCAGCCCAATGCAGGCAATGAGCAGCCCTGTGCACCAACACCACATGCTGTGTGCAAAGGGACACCATTGGATACCTCCACTGACATGACTGCTCCCTGCTTTAGGACTTTTATAGATTTAGGATTTCTTAAGATTTGAAAGGAAAAGCTACATACAAAGTTTTGGAAGGACAGGAGACAGCTTCATTACTGCTAATTTGTCTCTTTAGCTCTAACTGTTTACACTTTGTATTATGAATGTCAGCATGGCAGAAAAAACACAACCTGACTTTCCACAGCTTTTCACCTCACTATTCTGAGCCTTTTTTTTCTGGGTCACACACTATCAGAGCTTTTGTTTGTGCACTTCAGCACAGTGATAAGCAAGTCCGCCAGCTGTGCCTCAGCACAGATCTGAATGAGCGAGGCACGGGATTGACACAGGTCCCAGCTCTGCCGTTCTGACAGCAACACAGCGTCAGCTCCTCCACAAACACACACACCTTCACAAAACCTGGACTGAGTGTCAAAAAACAGCGACATACAAACAAACAGCTGCAATGCAATGCACATGTAGGCATGCGTAGTGGTTGACAACCCTGCCTATGGTAGAGAGGTTGAAACTAGATGACCTCTGAGGTCCTTTTCAACCCAGGCCATTCTACGATTCTATGATAAGCACATTCACATCCCAGTATCCAACTTCAGTACGGCTTTCCTAGAAGACATTCCATGCATTCTTTAAGACATGAGGTGGCACTTTTTTCAACTATAAGAACAAAATAAGTAAAGTATTTAGCTTGGGGTGGCATGCACTGCCATTTGTTTTACCCTTCCAGCCACTTCAACGCACTTCCCAACGTCAGCGTGCTCTTATGCAAAGTGCAATCATTTATTTTTATTGGTAGAGACCAAGCTGTAAGGAATGAACTTCTACACTAAGTAGCCATGATCTTGTCTGTCCACAAACGGATCATAAAGTCCACAATTTCAGCAGAGACCCAGTTTTAATGAATTAATCTATGCTTAAAGTTCCCTACTTACCAGCAATCATGATTAAGCTAGTATTATTTAATCAAAGTCTGAACTGTGACTGATTTTTATGTCAGCCAGTGCCCCAATAACCACAAATGCACACTTGCAGGATTGCATTCTACTATTCCCATGAACTGCTATATTGAATTTCAAAGAAAAGAAAACAAAATACAAAAATTGGATAAACACAAAAAACTGAATTATCTCCAGTTTAGCTTCACGGTATTACCAGGAACAACTTCAGTAAAATTATCAACAGTTGTACGTGGACATAATGGTTGTAAAGATTGCTCCCTTAATTGGTAATTGAAAGTCAATCCGAATTACATAGGAAGTTGTAGAAGATAAATTGAAGCATTAAAAGACTAATGAAAATAAAGGTTATGCATTCACACTGCACTTTCAAGAAACCATTTATAAGCATCTTTAGCAATACCCCTTATTAAATTCCCTTTAGATTTTCTAAAAGCTCTATTCTCTTACTCAGAAAGTCATCCAGCAAAGATTTAGAAGAACAGATTCTTAAAAACTACCTACTACAATGACAAAAAGTAACCTGGATGAAAAATAAACATACAGACATCTCGCTGAAGATGTACTGGTGCATTTCTATAGACATAAAGCAGTTCCTACAACATATGGAACAAGAACTCTCATATGAAAACAGCATTCCATCTATAGTTCAACTATTTCAAGAAAGGCTACAGAAATGTTAATGCTGCACAGCCTGCATAGAACTTCAATACTTGTTAGCCACCAAATCTGCTCTCCTGATGAAGAGCTGTTATAAATTCTACAGTTTCCCCTGTTGCTACAGGATGAACCCACAGACATGGGGGAAAAATGTTTAAGAGCTGAACCTGAAGGTTTTTTGCACTCCAGCCGCTTCTACAGGGAAAAACTTAACTTGTGTAAAATTCATGTTCTAGCAACTGAAGAACAGGTTGAATTGTTGAGTGGGGTTTTTTTTCAACTTTATCAAACAAAACTCTTAGAAGATGCAATTCCAAGAACATTTTATCTTGCAGATTGTATCAGTCACTTCTACATTAAAAAAAAACCTTACTGTCTGCATGTTTTATGGTGCAGATATGACAATTTACTCAGTCATGACCAGTTATGCACAAAAAGTGCATCATTCTTAGCATCTGGTAAAAAATGATGAGGATTTTTCCTATCTTCACTGGAAAGCTATTAAGCCACTTTTACCTCGTTACAGAAACCAATTCAGCACACTTCTAAAGAGCTACTGCTTCACTTTAAGTTTCTAGCTTTTAGGGCTGCAAGGACATCTTCAACAAAAGTCAAGCAGACACTTCTACACGCGGCAGATCCAACTGAGACCCATGGTTTTCCCAAGCATGGTGAAAAAACAACACCTTTTCATCCCAGGCAGAAAGGAGCAAGAACAGCGATTCAGGTCTACGCTTAACAACTACTATGTGCAAGTGAGTAATCATTGAGACTCGTAAGAGCAGACAACACTCCCTTGGAATCTGGGCATCCTCCCATTTCCCCAGTGACAAGAGACAGCTGAGTACAGAAGACAGTGCCCATAAATTCACTGCAAATTGTATGATTCAGGTCTCTGTTGTAAGAACTTTCATAAACACAAGCTTCTACTTTCAACAATTTTGGAGCTGAGAATAAACAGATACTCTCACATTTACCAACTTAAGCTACCACAGGGAACACCAACAGAATCAGCTTCACCTCTCCCAGTGACTATCCCTAATCTGCCTGTACCACTCGCACCCCTCTCATAACATACAAGGGAACTACTATTTTCCCTTTTTACATGTAACCATTTGTTAAACACAGTGCTTGGTGGGAGGGGAAATCAAAAAGTGAATCTTTCTGATTCACTCTGCCTGACTCACTGAGATTCCTTGCTCTTCAGTGTAAGCAGAGCCAAATCTCATTTCTCAGAAAGGTACACTGGAAAATTATGTGCTTTGCACAGACAAAACATAACAAAAAAAGGCAGATCAGTCATCCTCTAGTCCAGTGACTGTCATCACCCCCCATGTTTGTTTCTCTGCTTTGGGGGCATTTTTTTTTCTACCAGCAGATCACATTCTTAAGAGGCTTTCTCAGAACTCGGTTTGAATGCTCCGACACAACCAAACAGACTGCAGTAGTTTCCAATACTCACTGCAATCACAGAGCAAGAAATTAAAAGGATCTAAACTAAAAACAGAACTCTCTTTAGGATTTGATGTTGAGATCCAAGTTTCATTAGTATGAAAAATGCATGCATATCCTCTTCCCCTACCCAAGTTGTTATCTAATAATCTGGTCAAACAATTAGAAGATATATTGCATAGCATCAAAAATCACACAGAAGATTGTGCTGCAGAACAGAGATTACTACAAAAACTTCTAAATTAAATTAACCTGTAATACTACTGGAAGAATCACATCCGATTCAGTGATTTCTCTAAAAGATACCAAGTATTTCTACAGGCTTCTATGAACTACACATCCCAGAATTTTGGTTACACTTCAAAAGCAGTACAGTCACATTATGACCCTCTTTTCTCTCAGGAGAACTGAATGATTTGAATTCTGCCACTGCTTAGGCTGAGAAAAAGGAACCTGTGGGTAGACACTACTTACTATTTGTTCAACTTATTAGAACTAACATATAAACAAACAAAACAAAACAAACACAACACCAAACAAAACAATAACTGGTTTCCATTTAAAGCAAAAACAAAACCAAACAGTATAAAAGCGAATGCATTCTAAATTTACAAAATCTTAACTGCATGCACAATTAAGAAATTTAGCATGCCTTTAAATAATTTCAAAGTATAAATGATAGTACTTAACGAATTTTAAAACAAATCTTTAAAAAATCTCTAATATATCTCTATGATTGACATTCAAACCATTTTTAAATACAACTTGTACTAAAAGTCTCAGTGCTGTTAAGAATATTGGCATCAACAATTTATTCCTGACACACATACTTCGTAAGCCTTGACTTGGAATTAGGAGAAGGATGACATACAAATGGCAATTTTTACACTTTGTGGTAAGAAAAAAGAACGGAAAAGACAAATGGGTCTTCCTCAAGCACACTTACATGTTTGTTTTGTTTTTAATTGAAAATATTCTCTGTGTTTTCACTTCCAAAAAGCTGCACGTAATTCATAAATGCTTGGATAAGCTTGGTTAAGAGATTACAGGCACAGTGAAGCATTAATGCACAAGTTATGTGTTTTATTTAGATTTTGTAACCGAGTAATTTTATCTGCACAGAAACTACAATTCTGCATTCCTTCTCATGTTATAATGACAAAATAAGTTATTTTAAGGGACAAAGGTATAATTAAAGTAAGGTGAACAAACCCACCCCTGTCTTTGTTTATCAAGGTATAAAGGAAGTTTCTAAAAGTAACTAAATTGTTTCTCTAGAATCCCACGTGAAACATTAACAACCCATTGTTTTGCCCTGCTTTTATTGACAAGAACACTTTAAATCCTTTTCTCCCCTCCAGCCACAGAAAACAATAACTGAAAATGACAGAAGGTGAGTGAGAAAATGTACAAGAAAGGTATGAGAACACGGGTCTGAAATCCAACCAAAGAAAATATTTAAAGCAGAAAACATGAAGGGAGGGCTAAAGCTAAGCGTCAAGGGAAAAGTTTGTCAGACAAGGAGGTGGGGAGAGTTTGAAACTTCAACTGAGGATGAGTTAGGTGCCATAGCTGACCATCACATTCCAATCAACACTTCAGTATAAATGTAATAAGCTGCACTCGCTGAGGATTAACACAGGAATACTACTTCTTGCCTTTTTAAGTCAAAGTTCCTTCACCCTTTAAAAAAATAGCCGAGTAACGATTCTAGCAACCAAGCAACACCAAAGTCAAGTTCCATATTATGAAAACAAACTAAAATTAGATTTCTGTTCATAATACTCCAAAACAGGTTACTGACTTTTCAAAAGCTCACAGAATTCAATAATTCCTGATCTTTCTGAGGTATTTTAAAAGGTATCTTTAAGAGATACAAAATAGCTTTATTGAACTCCCAGGTTTAAACATAAGTAAGACAGTGCGTTTCCTGGAGTCCAACATCCCAGCACGTGCACAGCTCCCAGCACACTGCTGAAGCCACCACCACTGAAGATAACAAAAGCCAGAAATATGTGAAGGCAACAAGGAAAGGAAAGCACTGAAATAAAAATATGCTCTCCAACTATTAATATTCAAGATGGAAAAAGTTCAGAGATATATCTAGCAAGAAACATCTTATTTTTTTTCAAACTCTTGAAATAAGATTTATTTATAATGTGGATATTGTACAAATTGAATACTGAATTAGTTTGCATAAATAGAGCTGAACTTTGTGATTCTTTCCCATAGATCCATCAAAGCTGCTGAACTTATTAACTGTTTAATTCCGCCCCTGATCAGAACATAACCATACTCCAACTTCCAACCTAAGACTTTGGGATCTGCTTGCTTGTCTTCAAACAGCACTATTCTCCCCAGCTTGAGCTCTGAATTTCCCAAGTACAGAAGGAATTCCCTACAACCTTAAATGAAGAATATGTTTTTCACAAGCATATTGCTGCTTGAGCACACATAGGAATAGATGCTATCTTTATCAGATGAAGGTCATCTCTTGAGATATATGAAGAGACCGATTAAGAGAAACTCACATGTTCAACTTTAACTCTCTGCCCCTATATATACCAATACATATAGGAAAAGGTACAACAACTTCAAGAAAAATAGATTAGGCAACTTGCAGCGATCACCTATCTCAAGAAGCATGCTGAACACTCAGGGAAAAACAAAAACTGATTTTGTTTGTAGAAATTGTTTTCTAGACAGCTGAGATTCAGATGAGAAATTCTGCACTTTGGAGTGTTAAGCCAGCTCTATGAAAGGTTTTTGACTGCTGGGCACTGCCATTCCACAGCTACAAAAATCCAGAGGCAAGACCTTCACTATTCTCAGCAAAGCTGAATCAGGCTGTTCATCCCTGCCTCTGCTGCAAGATGCATTCAAATTCCCTTACCACACATTAAACACAGCAAGGTCTGACAAAGAGTGCTGTCATTCAGACATACACAGGAGACACTGAGGTCCTAGCTGCATTCTTAAAGGAACTGGAAAATAACCACTGCTCTTTAGTCAAGATATCTCAGAAAAATTCACAAGTGACAGCTTGTTCTTAACACCATTTTCAATCAATAGGACTCGCCCCTAAACACCTGCATAAACATAAGCAGGAGAATTGGCCAAGATGAACTGAAGATGTACAAAGTTATTTAATGTAACTAATACGAAAAATCTAAGAAACATTTTAAGTGATCAAAAGTAATAGTCTTCATATGCACAGGATAAAAATGCTTACTCTCCCTGACAATAACGTTTTATGATGAAAAGGACCAGTTCCAAATCCATCACATGCCCCAACACTACTCTACTTCTGTTGCTGCACCTCAAGCTGATCTAGAGCTACAGGACAAGAACAAAATGCCAAACAATATAATGCTGCACTCTCCAATTTTAGTTTTGTTTGCAATTTTTCTCTCCACAGACAGCCCTGAATCTTCATCATACAACCAATCCAGGACAAAACGCAAACCAAAATTTTAAGGATGATTTTACACTGTACAAAACACTAAAATGTGAACTTTCTCATTCAGTCTTTTATCATTTACCTCTTTGTTTTATTCATTCCTCTGGTTCAGAGAAATTCAGACTTTTTAGATGCTTTGAACCAGTTCTTCCATTCACCGTGTAATTTTTCCTATGGAAATAGTCTTTTCTCCACCAAGCCCACCTGTTGCACAGAGACCAACTGGTGCCACCGCTCTACCAAGAACAGCCTGTGGCACCAGGCATACTCACACAACACACTGAGCACTACTGGCAACCCCACGCCCACCATGATGCTCTCACTGGGTATGTCCCCACAGAGCGACAACCAGAGGCGGTACAGATTAACCTAATATTCCAAAGTAATTTTAATGAGCGCTTAAATCGGGTATCTTCTCTTCTAAAAACAGTACTTGAACCAATAAGAGGTTGGTAAACTTCACATAAGTACTGTCAAATAAAACTCACAAATGCACACCTTTAACTACGCCACTCTTTTTGAGTCTTCACTGTTCCTGCCAAAGGGAGCAGCACACATGTTGAATGGAACGTTCATTTTCTTAGAGGGGCTTCAGGCACATGACACCAGCTCACATGGGACAACCAACACCCCACGGGACACGCAGGTACAGCCTGGCACATTGCTGCTGAAGCAGCTCCATTTACACACTGAGCACATTGAGATGGAAGTTCGGCACAACAAAGTATTTGCTCAGCTTACTTCAGTGTTCACCCATTCCCCGGTGTGGAGTACAGTCAGGAGCAAGACAAAGCCAGAGGTGCAAGGGGACATCAGGGCCATACCACACAGCTGGAGTAAAGGCAGGCTGCCACACGCAGGCTCACCTCTCTGCCTCACCAACAGCACTATGTGAAGTGACAATCAAGTGCTCCAAATAGAAACTGCATTTTTTACACCAATAATGGCACAGAAATTTTGAATGTGTTTTGACACAAATCATTGTAGTAATGGTGCCATACCACTGAAAACAACTGAGTATTTCAAACTTACTTTTCAGCTCTTTAGCTTTATTAATAAATTTCTGGGATAAAGAAATGACTATTTGATATACTCTTGTAGTAGGGAAAATGCACACAAAGTATGAGAATCCAGTGGCAGGCATTCCAAAACCACCTGCAGGCCCCAAGTTCACGTAGAAACCTCAGGCACACACTGTGCCAAAGTGGAGCTCCAGCCTCTGGTAACACTTCACACACAGAAGGCAGAGCTCCACTGGTTTGGGGTTAGGCTAAAGAGAAAACTTCACCACTATTCTTTCCCCAAGCATTCATTCCAGCGTCAAAATGCCAACACTGTTTTCTAATACAAGTTACTGTACCATCAGCCTTGACACTACACAAGCTGTAGCTCATGCATCTCTCAGATTTCTCAGTGGCATCCCGTGGAACATCAGTATTTTATTTAACAACGTATCGTCTTCCTTCAAACTACAAACAAATGAGGGAGCGAGGCACTGAAACATCAGTTCCTACAAAGCTGATGGTCTGTGTGTGCAATGATAGAGGAGGGCACTGCCCAAGTGGGACAGTCCTATCATGAGCACCCCATGCTCACACACCCACCCCACCAGTGCCACTGGAGAAATGGGAGCTGCTAGGTATGGGGCAAAGCTTTCTAGGAAACAGAGTTTTCCCCCTCTCTGCAGTTTACCTCAGATCTCCTTTGAACTTGACTTAGTGGCCAACTAAAATATAAACACATGGGCTATAATTAGCAATCCAATCCAATTAAAGATATTGGGGTCAACCCAAAGACGACTCCTATGGAAAAAAAAAAAAAAAAGTCCAATGAACAGGCTGCCCTTCAGTAGCACACCCGCTTCAAAACGTCAGGTAAGCTTTCCTCCCTATCTCATTCTATCCATACTGCTATGCAGCAGCCTGCCAGAGCACACAGACACCTGAGGCTCAGCCAGCTCATCTGGGTGCCTCCTGCCCTGGGAAATAAGGGCTTCTGTATGCAAAACAAGGGGACACGTGTCTGCCCGTTTACAAAGTTTTGGTGAGCAGCAAGCAGGCAGCTGCAGCAGAAGGGCCGGCTGCAAGTTCTTTCCGAGCTGAGAGCTGGCGATGCAGGTACCTGGCGCATCCCAGCCCTGAGCATAACACTCCTTCGGCAGGAGCTCAGTGAGTCAGGCCTGAGGCACATCGTCATAACAACAAAGATGGGATCGTGTCGCTGTATCCAAGCAGCGGTCAACCAATAATTACAGAATAAAACCAGAATTAAGGTCAAGAGGGATGCAGTCGGTCACTACTCCCTTTCAGCTGCGCAGCAACGAGAGTTCGGGGCTCTCACACCACCCCGCTACCCATTCCAGAGCGAGGGTGCTGTCGGGGCCGCCCCACGCTGCCCCCCACCCCGACGAGGGCCGGGAGCCGCCCGCCGCCCGCCCGGGCCCAGCTCCGCGCCCCGCGCACTCAGCCCCGCGCGCGGCCGGTTAGCGCGGTCCGGCCGCGCATCAGCTGCTGCCCGCGCGCCGCAGCCTCCCTCCATGATGGCCGTGCAGGAGGCGGAGGCCGGTTTGTTTACTTGCAGCCGGAGCCGCCGCCGCGGCCACGCGCGTACCCCCTCCCACGCCGCCGCTCCCGGCGCAGCCGCTCGCGGCTCCCGGCGGACGCGGCCCGCGCTCACCCGCGGGGACGGAGAGCGGCGACGGGGAAAAGAGGGGGGCGGGGGGCGCGCTCCCGGCGCGGGCGAGGAGGGGCGGCCGCGTGGGAACGGCCGCGGCCACGCGCAGGCGGCGCCCCCGGGCGCGCGCCGTGCCCTACCCCGACTCCCCCCACCCCCCTCCGCCCCCCGTTACATAACCGCCCCCCGCCCCCACCCCGCCCCGCGCCGCCCGACGGGCGACCCCCGCCCGCCGCCGCCCCTCTTCCCCCGCGCTGCCCGGCGGCCCCGGCCGCACCCCGCGCCCCCTCCCCGCCCGCCGCCTCCTCCCCGCCCGCCGCCGCCGCCCGGCCCCTCCCGCCCGTACCTGCAGAGGCGGCGACGCCGCGGGCGCTGCTGCGGAGCCGGAGGGCGGCGGCGGCTCCGGGGGAAGGGGGGTGGGGAGGGCGCCGCTGCCTCCTCCCCGTCGCCGTCCCCGACCCCCGCCGGGCGCGGCGCTCCCTGCGGCCCGGTGTCCCCCGGGGGCGGGAGGAGGCGGCTCCGGCCGCGGGCGCGGCGGCTACATGGAGCGGCGGCCGCTAGGCTGGGAGGCGCCCTGGCGGGCAGCGCGGCCGCGGCATCGGGGCGGGGGTCAGGAGGGCGGCGGCGGCGGCTCTCCCCGGCGCACTCACCCCGGAGCCGCCCGGGCCCCGCTCTCGGCTCCTCCCGCCGCCTCCGCCGGGCTCGTTATTGACTTTCAGGAAAACTCCCGACGTCACCGGCTCCCCCCGAGTGTCTCCCCCTCCGCGGCGGCGGCGGCGGCGGCATCCCCAGCTCTCGCGAGAAGCGCGTCGGGGACGGGGGGGGGCCGCCAGACAGCGAGGGGGGAGCCAGACAGAGGGGGGCGGCTGAGGTGAGGGTGGGGGAGGCGCCGGGTCCGCGGCCGGCGGCAGGGAGGGAGGAGGAGGGATGCGGAGGGCCGGGCCGGCGGCGGGGCTCGAGGGGAGCCGAGCTGGAGCGCGGAGCCCTCCGACGCGGACTCGCGACGACGCCCGGCCCCGCGCTGCCGTAGCGGGATGCGGGACCCCTCACGAGCCGCAGGGCGGGCGCTCCGGGAACGGCACGCGACCCGCGGGCTCGGAGCGAGCCCGACGCCGAGGGATGCTGCCCGGCGCCGGGGCTCCGCGATACCCGTTGCTGCGGCGAGCGGTGGGGAGAGCGCGGCGTGGATGCGGCTGCGGGGTGCTGAGCGCGGCACCGCGCTGCTGCAGTTCCGTCCGGGCGCGGGGCTGCCCCGGCTGCTCCCGGCATCACCGCTGAGTGGGAGCGCGTGTGCCTGCACGCACCTGGGCTCGGTGCGCAGCAGCGCGCGTTCTGTCAGTCTGCGCTTGAAGTGATACGCTCACGTTAATGTTCTGCGCAATGGCATCTCGCAGCTGACCCTGACTTGTGTCCGAACCTGTACGTGCAGAGGGAGCGGTCTGTAGAGTACAGCTGTCTGCCCCGTTACGTGTGCGGGGTTCCTAAAAATCGATACGAAAGCATTGAAAAAAATAAATTCTCCCCCTTTCCCTCCTCTCCCTTCCCCCCCAAAAAAAGAAAAACAACAACAACAACAAAAACATATATATATATATATATATTAGGTTATGTATATATATAAAAGATAAAACAACCCAGACTATTTCCTTAGGATGTATGTACCCCATATTTGTTTCTCGAGAGTCCCTCCCACATCCTTCCTTTCTCTGTGACCATTTCAAACATCAGACCTTCTTTCCCTTCTCGCTGCGGGGCTGCAGTGGGAGCCTCCCAAGGGCCCGAGCGGCGCTCAGGGCACAGGGCTGCACAGCTGTCCCGGGCGGTGAGGCCGCTCCCCCGCACCGCGAATCCCGTTCATCAGCCTGCCCTCAGAGCCCTGAAGTTTGCTCGCCCTCCAGTTAAAACAGGCTGCAGCCTAAACTCTCAATTCTGAAGAAAAGCAAAAATTTTTACGTACTTGGTTAATATAGCTATTTGGGGGGGTGGAGGGGGGTTATTAAAAGTACACTGCTAAAAGTGCATTGCCGAGTATTATTTCCTTCCCCTGATTTTACAGCTCAGTCTTCCTCTTTCCTCAAAGCACCACTAAAGCAAGCATCAGCTATCGGTATTTACATACAGCCGCGTTGTCAGGTATGGACACACACCTCGACATTCAAAATGAAAGGGGTGGATCTGGGAAGTGCCCTCAGTGCGCCACAGAGGACCCGGGCCCTGGGGCAGCTGGGATACCTGCTGTCCAGCAGCACAGAAGCTGGTGCTGCGTTGCTGCTCTTCTGTTGCTTGCCACAAACAACGACAGATTTCCTATTGGTAAAGGGCATTTGTGTGGCTGATAACCCTGGCTCATCCTGGAAGTTTCAAAGAGCTTCCCTGGAGATAGGTGTCTTATGATGATAGAAAGTTTGCTTCAATATGTAAGTATATATACTTGGTGTACATTGCCTGAGAAAACATCTGGCACACAAATCATCTAAAAAAGAAAAAAATGATAATTAAAAAAAAAAAAAAAACCTGCTCAGTGCTTATGATAAGGGGAAATGGTTTCAAGTTGAGGGAGGGAAGATTTAGGTTGGATGTCGGGGAAGTTATTTACTATGAGAGTGGTGAGGTGCTGGAACAGGCTGCCCAGAGAGGTTATGGCCCATCCCTGGAGATGTTCCAGGTCAGAGTGGATGGGGCCCTGGGCAGCCTGGTCTAGTATTAAATGGGGAGGTTGGTGGCCCTGCATGTGGCAGGGGTGTTGGAGATTCATAGTCCTTGAGGTCCCTTCCAACCCGGGCCATTCTGTGATATGTACATTTATTAGAGAGTATAACACTTACCCTACCACATTAGTCCCAGAAATCAGTGTCACTGCTCTGTTTGGAAATTGTGAGCCTAGCCTTACCTGTATTTCTGTACACATGGTTAAATATGTTATAGAAATAAACGCTGCTGTGCAGCAAAATACAGTTTGTATTTTCTCTTTTCTTAAAGCACATAGCCATTTCATTGCTTAGTATCATGCTCCAGGACATCAGAATGACTTCTTGCAAAGAGCCAATTGCCATAAGGTTGGCAGTGGTCACTCTGCATTAATATCCAAACGGGGACGTAGCTGTCCCAGACATAACATGGCTGTGCTGTATGTATTGTGAATACTGTGAGCTTGCCAGCTCTGTACAAATTACATCATTTTCAGATTAATTACTGTATGGCATGAATTTAACAAACATACTTACAAACATGCTAACAAAGAAAACACTGCAGTTCACAAGTTAAGGGCAATCAGAGTACATGTAAGGACAGGAGAGAGCTGGAGCTCAGAACTTATGTGCTCCAAATGCAGCATCATGAGTCAAACTGGATAAACCCTGTTTTTGTCATCCATACTGGCACCACCAATGAGGCTTATAGACTTCTATTTCATCGCTGGTCAACATGATTTCAACAGAAACCAAATGGGAAAGTTGCATGCCATCTCTGGAAGTTCTGTCCTGAGGCAAAAAAAGGCTGTTCCTCATGCTTCACCTAACGTGCTTCTGTTAGTGTTGTCACCACCAGAGTGATGGGATCTAAGGGTATGGGCATACAAATCCTGCAAATAAGTAGTAAGCGGGAGAAGAACAGACTGCCTGCAGAGCACTGCTTCTCTGCCTCTGTGCACTGCATCACCTTTCATTTCCTTCTTTTTTCCTCATGTCAGCTAATAAGCTTGCATCCATGTAAAAGTCTTTGTTAAAAACAATTTACCCTGTAGAGCAGTGATTTTTCAGAAAAAAGGGGAGGAAGAAAAAAAAAACAGCAGATAAGATGGCCATCTCTGACTTTCAAGGCAGCTCTCTGTTGCCTTGAAAAGCACACTGATATCAGACAAAAGGGCAACGAAATCTGCTGTGAATGAAGTTGTGCTTAAAAGATATCCTATACATTTAATTGTAGTGGCTCTAACATGTCGTCTGCAGAAGTCATGGCTTAAGCTTTTTGTGTATTTGTAGTTCTTAAAGAGCCAATACATGTGCTAGTGAGCATAAGTTCCTTCACTGTGAGGGGAGAACACGTTCACCTTCTCTTGAGCTGTGACAGTTTTCTGTGTTGCCTCAGGGCTCTAACCACTTCTACCCAAATCCTAGCCAGCTCCATGACAATTAGATTCCTCACGGCCAAGGAGAGTTCGTTATAAAGCTGCAGCATTTAGATAAGATGCTGGGAAAAGTCTGCACAGAGGGTGTTGCAATCCATGGGATGCTGGGAGAAAACCAAGTTACACATGTCCAGTTGAATCCTAAAGTGCCCTTTTCTCCTTTCTATCGCATTCACTTATAAATAACTTGATTGCCTGGAAGCACGAGTTGGAGTCACTGATCCTTACAGGTCCATTCCAACTCAGGACATTCTATGACTCATTGAATCTCTCTCTTTATGCTCTGACTCCCAGTGGACTTCTTATTGGTGCTTCTGTCTCTGAAGCGACCTTAGAGGGCCCTATCCCACTGCTTTTTGTAAACTTTCATCAGTTTCTACTCCTTCTCCCTGGATATTTGTGTTGTTTGTGTAAAACAAACAAGCAAACAACACCTTAAATCTCATTCATTTATTTCTCGTATATAAAACGTTGTAAAGGAAACCCTACAGACTAGGTTTTGCCTTCACAATCCCCATTTTGCCTTACGCTCCACCAGCTCCATGAGGCTGGCCTTCAGCATCAGCTGCCAAGCACCTGAGCTGGCCCATGGCTTCACACCATGTTGGGAAGTTGTCTGCCCACAGAAGTTTCTGCTTTCCAGAGGGTCCCAGTGCTTACCAAAGATATCCAGATATGAACTCCAGTTATTATTATTTTAGACCTGCCGGGTATAGGCTATCTGTGAATATGCAACAAAACCATACAGCAATAAAGGAATTATTATTCTGTCCACCTATGTTTTGCCAAACAGCACTGTAATTATGCTGAGCACATTAGAGAGAGACTTTAGATAAAGGACTGTGTAAATATCAGTTGATAGCATTTATTTTACAGCGTGTTATTATTGCTTTATAATTTATCCTCCAAAGATCTGGAAACGTGTTTCCCTTCCCTTTCTTTCCTGTACTCCCACACACTGCTGCTTTGCAAACACAGAGGAAGGCACATGCCCTGCCCTGATGCCCTTACCCGACTTTGAAACGAGATATGACAGTAAGTATGACAAACAGCAGGAGGGAAGGATGGGAAGAGGGCAGCAAGACTACGCACTTGCACAGTTTAGCTATATGCTTAATATGATGTATAGGCCTTCAGCTGAACTTGGAAATTTTTCCTCGGTGAGAAAATAGTTACCATGGTGTACGGATTTATCTGAGGGAGGTCAATCTACTACAGAAGCAAGCTGAAGAAAAATAAAATGCCAGCCTTTCTGCCCGAGCTTTTTTTCCTCCCTCTCTTTCCTATTCTATTTTAATTTCATCAGCACAGATAAATGTCTTTGAATAAAATTCTTCAATTACCAGTGTACAGCAATTTCTAAAGCAGAGCCCTGTCTGTGTCCTGATCTCACTTAGCTGAAGTCAATGAGAAAATGCCAGTTGATGCTGGTTGGAAGGATCAAGTCTGTAGTGCATGAGCAAAATCAAGGACTATAAAGATCAGTGAGGAGAGGGACAGAATTTTAAACAGATCTCTTCACTTCAGAGGTCTGTGAGTTTTCTCCATGTGATCCTGGGAGGGTCATGGCTGCCCACAGTTCGAAAGAAGTAAGGAGAAAGCTACCCGCTAAGGGAGGAAAGGAAGCCACCTACTGCCCAGCTGAGTCCAAATCTTCTCCTCTTTAGAACTTTCTCTGGCAGCTACTTGGGTTGTTAGCGGTAAAGCATCCCTTATCTTTTGAGTGTGTTACTTTGAGCACCTTTGTTTGCCCCTGGACACCATGCAGGCTTCTCCATGCGATTCTCTGAATTTCTTCCCTGATACATCCACCACCTGGCTTGAAGATGAGGAAGTCCTCCATGTTTTTGGTCTGTAAGAGAGTGGCTGAAGCACAAGGAGATTCTGTTAGTGTCGACAATAAAAGTACTCCTCTTGTTCTGAGCAAACTGTTGGCTACACTCATTGCCAGATGCTGCCTTGCTGCATTCCCCATCAGAGCACCTGCATTTTCCAGAAACTAAACTATGATATGAAATTAAAGAATTAGTACAGAAGCTTAGAAGACAAAGACAGATTGGGGTTGCAATAACAAGGACTTTCTCAGATCTGATAAATGTGTTCTTGTTAATAATGAAATATAACGATATACTAAAATATTAATGGTGCATTCATTAATAGTCTTCAAAACTGAAGGACAGACTGCCTCGAACACTTCAGTTGCCTTATAGTAGTTGGCTCGTTTAACTGTATGTATATCTGCTTTGTACAATGGAGAGCTAAGAAAAAGATAGGGATGAATCTGGCTCTTTATAAATACCTTTTGTATACAGGAGTTTCAAATGAAGTAAGGGAATGTCTACTGTAAGATTTTCTGCCAAAATCGTTAGCAATCTGTTTAGTAAAACTTCATGATAGCAGAAGTCTGATCAATTATTGACCTCTTCTTAACTTTATTTACCATGAAATGAATAAAAAAGAAAAAGAATGTTAGCTAAGAATGGCAAGTTGTAGCTAAGTGCAAGAAACAAAAGTATTCATCCATCTTCTCATAATGCCAAGATTTGAACAGGGTGCTCCTGAGCAGATGGTTTAACAGACTAAAGCATTAGTTTGCTGATCCTCCATGCTTGCTAATTAATTCTTCAGTTTACTAGGTTTTAAGATGATTGTTAAAAACAAAGCTTCTCCTAAAATAAACTTTAGGTATATGTTACAAAGTGGTAGTTAATATCATAATGGATGTAACAAAAAAATTGTGCATTTTCCAGAAAAGACCTTAATTATCTTAAGTCCTAAGTATTTCCTGAACAATTCTGCCTCTGAAACTGTCTTCTTTTAAGAATTTGCTTTTGTTTTCCAAGCTAATTAATCCTCTGCCTTCTTGTAGACATCGTTGAATCTACATTCTGTCCTTGACTTCTGTGATAATGACATATACATTAACATGCAGAGGATCTAATCTTTTATAACAAAGTTCTCTCCTCCCCCTGAATTGTTTTAAGACCATTAACACACAAAATGTAAAAAGTCAATGGTGTCTGTATTGTTTCTAAAGCCACTGTAATTCTAGCCAGCTATGATTTCTTGTAGTAATTAATTTCAGGTTAACGATACTAAAAGTGAATTCCCATTCTATACATTAAGATACAGAACTGTAGGATATTTTGCTGTTTATTAGATTATTACAGAAGGCAAATCATTCATTTAATTCAGGTTTCATTTTTATAGCAGTTTTATAAACTGGACTCCAATTTGAAGACAGCAGAACTCTACCTAGAGGAAATTACTGAATGTATACTACAGAGATAAAAAGAAAATCAAACAAAAATAGGTGATGCAATATTATTTTGCAAAGTACTAAGCAGGAAGAAAGCAAAGCAGGAAGAAAGCAAAGTAGTAGGAAAACAAGATTTTCACTTACAAAAGCTAAGTCATAAACTTTGAAGGCATGTCTCTTGTTGCTTGCAAAGGAGTGGTCCACTTTCAGCTAGGGGACTCAGAATTTGTGTCCTGTTGACTCACGAGGGCCTAAAAGAAACTCATTTCCATTGGTCCTGCTTTTCCAGAGAAATTTTGCAGTTGATTTTCTTGTTGTGTTTTGTTATGACTGTGTTTGTGTGTGCAGTGTGATATCTTTCTTTGCGGCTCAGATTTACCGGTTAGAATTCAGAGTTGTATGTTATCTCTGTAACTGTTCATGCTGTCAGAAATATTACTGATTGTTTGTTATGTTAAAAACTCTTAGCAATTCCCCTTTCAGAACGACTGATAAGACTTCTCATTGCTATTGTACAGAATTCATGACTTCTCTCGTTCTATAATCTATCCATCTTGTAAACCAAGAAAAAGCTATTATTATAGATGATTCAAGGGTGAACTTCCTAGTAAGCTGTCAGCGTGTTGTCTTCATAGTATTAGTCTTCAGGAATTTTGAAACGGTTTTAATATATCCTTAACAGGCAATCTACTGTGTGGCCACTAAGGAAATAACCTATGTATTTACATGACATCTGATTGAAATGAAAGTGGCACAATAAGTGGTTCAAACTGAATTAATACTAGTAAATTAAAAGCTTTAT
Organism: Lagopus muta; assembly: GCF_023343835.1. Lineage (NCBI taxonomy): Eukaryota > Metazoa > Chordata > Aves > Galliformes > Phasianidae > Lagopus > Lagopus muta. The sequence goes on from NC_064434.1 coordinate 75,398,530, forward strand.
TTTCAGTAATTTTAGCTAGATGGTTAGCTTGTATTAAAACAGTCCCAGAATTCTATGTCCAACCAGTGCTCATCTTTTAAATGCTCAGAGAATTGAAAGTAATTTAAAAACAAATGCTCTGATGTTGAAATTTTACTTTACAGTGAAAGATTATAGTCTGATCTCTTCCACAAAGGAAGAATTAAGACTGCAGTGTGATTCCATGGTAGGTAGAACGTGTTTTCTGTGTAAGAAGTTATGGTAATTTGACTATTCTATGGAGTAATCTGTAATTCAACATGAAATGCAAAGGTCCTTTTTATGGGTCTACAAGAGGATCTGAATTTAAAAAAGTAAATAAAACTGAAAACAGAAAAACTCAGAAATAAATTACAGTGTTATCAGTGAGGATTAATAAATCTTGAAACAGAATTAAATTGTAATGATTTAAGCAGCACGTGCTAGATTCTGTTACATTAGATTCCAGTTGAGTACACTAGTCTAGCTAATCTGACATTGTCTAGATTAAGAAGTTAGGAACTTGCTGAGGCTTGTGATTAGCTTGACAGTCAAGATTTGCTAATCACAGTATTCTTTCTCAATCCTAGAACCTGAGCTTATGAAAACTCCTTTTCTTTCCTTTCCCTTCTGACTTCCTCACTGTGTCCACCTTGCACATGGTAGCCCAGCTGGTAGCCATGCATAGAATCACAGAATGGCCCTGGTTGGAAGAGACTTCAAGGATCACAAGTCTCCAACACACCCTGCCACAGGCAGGGTCCTCAACATCCACATTTAATACTAGAGCAGGCTGCCCAGACCAGGCACTGAAAACACTACTAGGGTCAGGGCAGATAGATACACACATAGGTAGCCACTGAGTTCATATTTAAGAATTTGCCAGATAGAAATGAGAGCCTTCTCACTCAGTGACAAATTCTTTTGAAAATTTTAGGAACTGACCATCTTTGAGGCTTTCACCTCTGTTTTAAGTATAGCTGGAAGAATATAAATAAAACATTATTGGAAAAGAAAGGACAGACAGGTAAATGGGCGTAAAAACAGACGTTTTGAGAATTTTAACAGTCACCTGGCAGTTAAGTTGCCCTTTTGAAACTGTTTAAATATACTAAATGCCATTTTACTTACAAATCAAATCCAGCCTTCTCTGAGTTGAACAAGATAGCTTGCTTTACTGCACACAGTAATGCTAAGATGGTTTCTGGAAAAAAAATAAAGAAACACAACATTATAGAAGAGCATTATATTTAGAACTCCGTGAATATTTAAGGAGTCAAAATTTGATTGCCAACCTTGATCCACAAATCTAAAATGCACATATGGTTGAAATTTTTCTATTACATAGCATGTATTTCTGGAAGCCTCATCACTTTTGTCCCTTTTTGATCTGAAAAACATTTTTGGCACAGCCTTAAGATGAAATTTCGAATGAACGTAAAGCATTTATCTCCGTTTGCTAGCCAACAGGGCCAGCTATCAGTAGGCGGTCTGGCTGCGCTATTTCCTTATGGATTAGTATTACAGGATTGTAATTATAGTAAATCTTTTTACTTCGTAACAACAACAAAAGATATTGTGAGTTGAGAAAGTTGCTTTGTACCATATTTTTGTTACAGTTGTATATTTGACAGTGATTTTTTAATCATAGTTAATTATAAATGATTCATCAGAATGTTTAAAGCCCCACAGAAATGTTTAAATAACTCATGGCTCTTATTGCACTGTAGTGCTTTAAAATATTACACTCACCTTAAAACTAAGGAGTAAATTCAATTAACACTACTGTTGTTCTTACCTTCCTGAAGTAACTTGTAAGATGATTACTTCAAATCATCTACAAAACATAGCACTAACAGTACTCATCTGGAATGTAGTTTCATAGGATTTCTATCTTTTATATTGTTCTCAAGCTATTCCTTTCTGTCTTTCCTTTGTGCAAGCCAGTTTCATGCAAAAGGTCTGCCACTGTCAACAGCTTTTTATTTCCTGCTTTCCAGTTGTGAACAAAGGTAACAAAGCCTTCCAAAGGTACTAAAGGCCAAGTTTTAATCCTCTGCACAGTGAAAGATCTGATTTTTTTTTTTTTCCTTCAACCGTCCTAGTCAGTGATACCATTGGTAGGTTTGTTTGCTTTACAAGAGTTGTAGCTTAGAATTACTATAATAACTCTAGAGCCTGGATATAGGGTAATCGTGGGTAATCAATAGGTCAATCACAGGAATAAGATGAAAATGAATTTCAGGTCTTCACTCTTAATTAAACTTCACAAGTGCACAGTTAGAAGGCTAAGTTATGATACTGCTTAGAAAACAGAAACCTTCAGGAAGTCAAGGTTGTTAAAAGGGTTCTGCTCTGAATCACATTCTATGCAAACCTGCCTGTCTCCATTAACTGTCAGTGGTCTTAGCAGATTTGCCTTCTAATTCAAAAATGCAATTTAGATGTCTAAAGTTACACAAGGTGATTATTTCCCTTGCTTCTACTTGTCAATTCCACAGCATTTCCTTCATTTTTTAAGGAAAAATGTGATAGTAGAGAATGCTGCTACGAAAAGGAAAATGGTTTAGCACTGTGCTAGTTGCCATCTGGATTTGGGATTATACTGCACAAAAGTAAATGTTCTTTTTTTCCCTACAGTGCAAAAGAAAAAGGTTTATTGTGAGAGAAGAGACCAATCTAGTCAATAAACTACTGTCCACCTGGGTTAAAGGAAGACTCTGTATTCCCAATTCGTTTAAGTATTTCCCAGTGTGTGAGAGATGCTCCCAAATTATTTAAGAAATGCGTACTCCATGAAAATTAAGATCTTGTAGCAACTGAATGGAAAAACATTAGAAACTGGTAATATCAGTAAGCTTATAAAAGTTCAAGGTGAAAGGCAGATTTTTCATAAAATTTGAATTTTAATTTGTGGAAACAGTAAAATTTATATGACAATATGTTCAGCTCAGACAGCTAATTATTTAAGTCAACATCATAGCCTTTTTTTTCCTTTTGGAGAAGGTAAGCAAGCATTTCTTTGTCTTGTTACAGATTTTCACAGAGAAATGTAATGCTTTTGGGACTTCCGTGTCGCTGCCAAATTCAACTGGATTTGGCTAATAGATTCAAAAACTATTAGAAAGAACTGGAAAATGAACATGATAATGAGATATCTTGATAACCTTAGGGAATCAGGCTAAAACCTATGAAATGTTTATGCTTTCAAGTTTAAAGAACAGTGGTGCAGCAGAGTTCTTCAGAGTGCCTCTTTACAGGTGTAAACGCCATGGTCTTTTCTGTATCTGGCTTCTCAACAAGTAAATGAACTATTTATGTAAGGTTCGGCAGCTTCAGCACACAGGACCACATGAAACATCTGGTAAAACATCTTTAATTTCCTAGGAGTGGATCAGCACAAACTTCACAAGTAACATTCAGTATCTTTTTATAAAGTAAAACAGATTTCCACCAGAAGATAAACAACAAAGTATATTATAACCTTAGGAGATTCATCCAGGAAAGCACAAAGAGTAGATGTAGCTCTTGCTGCTGGCCCTATAAAAATGCAGGTACAAGCACCTGAGCTTTGTCTTAATACTCTCAAATAACACTGACTTACATATTTACCTTGCAACTCAGGAAACTGAAATGCACCACCACCTAAGTATAATCTGTGAGAGGTAATTCTCAACAGTCAAACACCAAGTCCAACTCTTAGCTTAAGTCCATTATCTGCAACGGAAGATTCATTTGGAACTCATATGAATGAATCTGCAATCGGACATCAACACTCCTCTATGGCAGTCTTGCAAAAATTTTACTCCATATCTTCTTTTCATCATTAAGTATCTAATTAAGTTGATGATCTTATTTCTCTTTAAACAACCGTATAATAACTCAAAAGTTGTCCCTGGCTGAAAGGGAATAATTATTTGGTGGATGCCATCTCTTGTCCATTTACTGTTATGCTCCTGAAGATACAGAGAGGGATAATTTGCTGTACTTCGATCACTCTTTTGAAGCTGTAGGTATTTTTGAACCCCTATCCATGTACAAAACTACTTTTCATTTTTCAAGTTCAGTAGTCCTTCATAAAGGCCATCAACTGCAGAAGGTGATATCACAAGTATTTGTAAGGATTGCACTTTTTTTTTTTGGAACTGCTAAAAATCAGCAGGACTTATCTTAAAGTTCAGTTCCAAGGTCACTTGTTTAGGTTACATGTGCTTGCAAGAAGTCTTCAGTGCAGTCTTAGTATTTTAGTCTTAACTCTGTATTTAAGAACTCATTCCATGAATGTATCACATAAGTTTCTCCTGCTATATTTGAAAATCTAATGATTCTTGTTTTCAGTGTTTCCAATTATAATGAATGCTTTTTTAATTGCACTTTGGCCTGAGTGTTCTTACTCTTATAATGAACTCTTGCATCTTCCACTACAGAAATGTCTTTCCACTTTGTTAACTGCTCTTCTTGATGAAGTACCTAGAGAATTTCTTGTTGATTAAATTCATTCTTCCTTTATATAGTCTCTTAGATCAGAGATCCAAAACAGTAATTAAAGAAAAAAAAAACTCCTGAAGGAATATTTTTATACTTTTTTTCCTACCTGTACAATTCCTTTTGGTGATAGCTATCATTAATTCACGATTATAATTTATGTTCTTCTTTTTACACTATGATTCTGGTAAAATAGTCTTCATATTACTTTGTAATTTAAAGTATCTTCTGACATTTTAATGTTGACAGAACACATTGTCTTTGGTAGTCCTGATTCTTGTTATTTCAAGAATTATTATTTGTCTGTTCCAGAGTTATTATTTGTCTGTTTGTATATGATCTTAATAAAATTCAAAAAACATGGCAAGTATATAGTCAATGAATATAAAGATGCTATAATTATGAAATAAATGAGAGTTTAGCAAAGACTCATATTATAATCACAAAAAAGAGAATAGGTAGACTGCTTACCTACATCCTGGGCTCACTGCAAAACTCCAGAGGAAGGATCTCCAGAAAGAGACCCTTTCCCACTTGCAGTCAGCTCTTAAATGGGTCTAGGAGAGGTGCAGCCAGGCTCCACCCCTTCCAGCAGCACAGGTGAATTGCCTTCACCTGTGCTCCTCTGGCTGACTCATGGCTCGCCTCAGGTGATCAATCAGAGGTTCAGGCCATGATTCAGCAGTTCCCACACAGCAAGTAATGAAGAAGAAATTCTAAATAAATTACCTCTTGGGGATTATGGTAGGGAGACTTTACTAATAAGTTCTCCCTGAAATGTGTGGAAGTGGAGTAGTACAAATTTAATTTATACTGTGTTATTCTTTTTAATTAGGGTAATAGATAAGAAAAATTGAATTAAAATTAGGTTTAAAAAAAAAAAAAAAAAAAAAAAGCTATCTAATTATCTGTAAAAAAGACAATAATGGCCCAGCAGATTAAGCTTTTCTTAAAATCCTGACCATTCTTCCTAAGCTCTCATATAGAGAATGTCATGTATGTGGCATTCTCTGACTGATAACTCAGTCAGCATTCACACTCAGCTCTTAGAGTGTTCATTAAGGCTGCTAGAATGTCAGCTTGTTATATCTTTAGGTACGCATTTCTGCAATAAGACCACCTGACCAGGTTTCAACAGGGGCAGAGCTGATTTTCTTCACAGTGTCTGCTGTGGTGCTATGTTTTGGTTTTAGAAGAAAAGCAGTGTTGATAACACACTGATGTTTTATCTGTTGCTGAGCAGTACTGTACAGAGCCAACCAAGACTGTTTCAGTTTTCTCAGCTTCTACTGTCCTACCGATGAGAGGCTGGGGGGTACAAGGAGCTGGGAGAGACAGAAACAGGACAACTAACCTGAAACTGCCAAAGAGACATTCCATACCATATGACATCATGCAAAAAAATGTGAAACTGAGGGGACAGCCACTGCTTAGGTCTGACTGGGTGTCAGTCAGCAGGTGGTGAGCATTTGTGTTGTGCATCACTTGTTTTGTAAATAAATATATATTAATTATCACTATTTGTCTCTTCCTTTTCTATCTTAGTAAATAGTTTTTATCTCAATCTGTGAGTTTTACTTCTTTCTTTTTTTTCCCGTTTCTCTACCACCAAGAGAAGGGGGAGTAAGAGAAATGTCATGTGGTGCTGAGCTGCCTGCTTCATTAAACTACAACACTATCACAACTTACAAGATATGCATATGTTAAATGTTGAGCAATTTGTGTGTTCAATGCTTGAACTGGTCTTTCACAGTGTGAAATCCTGCAGATCAGAGCTGTAATATAGAAACATACGTGTAATCTTTGCTGTCCTGGACTTACATTATACTACAGCAACTCTGGACAATAAATTTGAAAGTAAATAACATTAACTTCACCATTCTTCTATAAAAAAAAGTGTGAATGGGATTGGGAAATACGTGCAGTGCCTCAATTTTCTGGGCAAATGCTAATGACACTTCTTCTGTTACTTTTGTTCTAAGTACAAAAACCTCTGCCGAGTTAAAAATTTGTTAGGGAACATGCAAATATTGGAGAAGAGAAAGAACATCAGTGTTTATTAATAATGGATTAATAATGGATAATAAGTACTGATAGCTGAGGGCTCAGCAAGAATTTTATGTTATTCAGGTTATTCTGGCAAATTTCAGCAAGCCTGTTTTCCAGAAAATCATCATTCGTAAAAAAACTTCCTGAATATTTTCATTCACAAGTATGATGTTTTGCTTAACTTCTGTTTTCTGCTTTATCATATGTGCTCTGTAAAATCTGAATGTGTGTATTTGTATGTATTTAAATCAAAGTTTTCCTTCCAAGATTGATCCTGCTCATTTTGAGTTTAAATATAAACTAATATAAAATTACTACTTCTAATTAGTAATAAAATCTTCCGAAGTCCAGTCCCATGTTTCAGGACCTCGGAGAGCACCCGCGGTTCTAAAATGAATTTCGGAAATGGGCAAAGCACACAAAGACAAAAAAGACTACAGTTCTATGAATGATTATATTTTAATCAGATTATTAATAATCTCTGAGGTCTTCAAATATTTTGAGTTCTGCCTCTTGAAAGAGAAGCTGTTAAATTACCTACTTTGGGAATATCATACATGACATCATATTTTGCACATTCAAAACAATCTGCTTATTTCAGCAATTAAAACAAATTTGAAATAATTTCCTCATAATAAGAATTTATTTGTACTTCCCAGTTTGATATGAAGACCACTGGATCTTACATGGTCCGATTGTGAAATAAATATAGGACCAAATTAATTTTGATAAAATTACAGTATTGATTTTGCAGGAAGATTTTATTTCTGTAAAGGAAATATATTCAGTAAAAAAATAAATCATCAGGCCTGCCTATTGAGGCAGACCAGTGCTCATTTGGTCTTCATTTCAAAAATGGCCAAGAAGACATCGGAATTTATACATGCACACTTTTTTACATCCATTGCAGTCTGTCTTTTCATTCTTATGTAACAACCACTTTACTAAATGAACACTTAACAGAAAAATTTTCTGAAAACATTAGCTGGAGTCTAGAATTTTCTGTTTGCTTCAACTATTGTAAAACTTGTTGCAAGCTGAAAATAGGCTGGTAGAGCATAAAAGCAGCAGCACTCACTCTACAGCTAATAGGTAAAACTTCTTGTTTTGGTACTTTCTCAGCTGTCTGAAGAATGTCATCAGTGTCTTCTTTAGTTGTTTAGTACCATTTAAGATGCCATAAGATTTTTGAGGTTGACACAGAGCCTGCAGGACACCTGTACTTTTCTGGAGTAGCAGCATGCTAAGGCATCTCAAATAGCATAGGTTTCTATGGTATCTGTATAATTACACTTTTACATTACATAATTACAATAATTACATGTTCACACGAAACAGATAATCTTTTCTGGAAATGATAGGGAAAAATATATTTGTAAACAATCAGAGAACTATGGTACTTAGACCATGTGTTACTTACAACTCCTTTAAAGCTTGTAAACACGTAGTTATAAGTCACAGGTTTTTTTTCAGATTACTGCAATTGTGGTAGATGCAACATATCTAATCCATATCTGAATACAGTGTCTTATTTTCTTCTCAATATTTCCTTCCTTCCTTCCTTCCTTCCTTCCTTCCTTCCTTCCTTCCTTCCTTCCATTTTTTGAGGTAAGAAGTATTTTTTTTATACCTGCACAAATTCTTAGATTTTTGACTGAGACAGTGGGAGATGATGTTCTGTGGTTTGATCCAGGATCTGGATAGCAAATTCCCAATCATGGTCAGACCAGAACCAAGAATCAGTCCAGAATTAGACAGCTAAATCAGAAAACTCATAACAAGTTTATGAAGCAAAGTTTGGTACGCCAGGACAGGTACAGTAAAGGTCATGCCACAGTCATATGTACATCTGTATAGTCAGAGAGAAACTGATACCAAAGCCAGAAGCAGGACTAAACAGGAAAGTAAGAGATCTAAAAGATGGCTCTGTAAAACCAATAACTTTAGGCGAGGAGTAGAAAACTAGGGAGGGTAGATAGGTGAGACTTGTATAGACTAGATGTGAGTAATATTTGCACTTCTCATATTAAATCATTGACATTTTCATACATTTTCCTTGATTGTTTGGAAAGCATCCTCCAAGGACACCAGAAAGTACCCAAAGAATAGACGAAGTAAGCTGAAAGACTTTCTAAGTGAAAACTGATTTTTTCTAGCCAGTTATCTTCTCTTCAATTAATAGTTGCAATAGTAAGCCAAGTGAAATCCTAATGGAGACAACTGCAATCTATGAGATAGTGATTGAGACTCTAAAGACAGCAGCCAATGGCTGCCTGCTTGTAGGATGATTCACTCCCAGGTGCTGAAGGGGTGATTCATCCTCAGTTGGGCAGTGACTCATTACAACTCAGTACCAGTTTGATTCTGACCCTGAAACATGTATACATATATACTTGACATCATATGTTGGTAGTGTGTGTTGGAATGTTCTCTGAAAGATAATGAAGGGATATCAAATGTTAGCAATGCCCAGACAATCTACCTCAAGTTGTGTGGAGAAGGGTGCTACACAGGGAAGTAGATATGAAGAGCTATCCTGAAAGAATTAGTGCAAGTCAGAAAAAAAAAGGGGTAAATAGCATTCCAGTTGCTTTCAACCAGACTAAATTTTGAATAATAAGCTGATAAAAAAATGGAAAGTGTAACAGAGCTGTTTCAAATTCAAAGTACTTCACAAAGCCAGCTACAAGCAATGAAAAAGAATTTAAAAGGAATGTGTTGGAATTTGAAAGTCATCATAATTAGAAGTTTAAATGGCCTTCTGATTCTCTGAAACTACACTTTGAATTTGTTCTCCTGTGATAGTCTGTGAACTGAAGGTATACTGGAAATAAGCAAAGACATCTAAGAAAGAGTTGTGTCTCTACGCTAATTATTGTTCTCCTGTCTCATTATGTAGCAGTCCAAATAATGAGATGAGTCCCTTACTCACTGATGACTGTTTTAAAATGTCACCCATCCTATTTTCCTGAAACTCAAGGTGACACAGTCGTAAGTGATTAAGTGGACAGATTTTGTTTCATGATTTTAGTGTTTAGATGCAAGTCTTTCCTTTATAAATAGTGTAACGTTTCTTGATTTCCATATGGTCTGCCTTTGGTGCATTCCTCTTCTTCAACTTTTTATGTTATTTCAATGTTCCTACATAGTATATTTTAAATTTATTAAATTATTTTTACATATTATGTATTACAGAATGTACATCTCTTTCTGTTTGGAATCAAGAAAAATATCAACATCTTCCCAGCCAGAATATAACTTATATACTTTTATGTACACAAGCGTATTTATAAATGCTCCTAAAATCTTATGAACAAATGGATGAATGTGCAAAGCAGTATTTAAAGTGATATGTATGAAGATTGTTCTGAAAGTAATGCCTCCTATTTTATTGTGTTGGGCCACTACATCAGGAGGATGTTGGTGGTAAAGCAGCAGAAGTCAAACCTTCCAACCAGTGTTCCATTATATTTTGTAGTTATGTGACAGATGGCAGCAGAGGGGCAGTCTGACTGAATGGCATTTGACATGGAAGTGCATATGAAGCAAAGGTGTGGAACTGTATGAGTGCAGAAAAAAATTGCACCCATTGGCATTCATTGAAGCTTGCTGAAAGTTGATAGAGACCAAATGTGAGTGCAGTGAGGCAGTGGGTGGTGTGTTTCAGCAGTTGTGACAGCAACAGTAGGTCACCTCCACCGGTACAGACTTTTGAGTGTGGCATGAAGGTTCTTGTTCGTAACTGGAGAAAATGCACAATGACTGGTGGTGATTATGTTGAAAAATAGTGGTTTGTAGTTGAGAATTTTCTCATCGAATAATGTTATTGTGCCACTTGTATCTGCTGTAGTTTCCATGGAAATGAAGAGAGGCATTACTTTCAGAGCAACCTACATATGTATACATTGTATGTTTTCATATATTCAGGTTAGGGTGGAATAGAACAGGCAATTGAGATCTTGTTGACATTTTAATGAAGATTTTTTTTTTCACCAAGTAAAATAGAAAGGTGTATTTTATGATAGTCTTCTCATGGAGCTGCAGCAGAAAACCAAGGATGAAACAACACATTCAGACACCACTGGTATGAAATTGGGATAAGAAAGTTACCCACCATACTTTTATAGTTTAACTGGAAAACCATTTGGTTTTAGTAACCTGTAATCCTCCATATAGCCGAATTTTAGTATTAACTCCTCTGTGAACATGTGAATTTTGGATGAAACCCATCACTTATGCCTCTATTTACATTTTCTTTAAATTTACCTGCATGAATATTATGTTTGTAAAAAACACTCATTGTATATTGTATGTCTGAAAAAGAACTAGGGCTATCATTCCTCATATTATTCAAATAAAACACTATGCTTTTCAACTATCTGCTTGCAGATGTACTACTGTTAAGTGTACAGTCAGTTATTCACAGATGGGGAAATGGAAAGTGGTGCATGCATTTCTCTGAAGTCTGGTACCTTTAGTGCTGGATGATGTTGGTAATTCTGGCAGCAACAGTACAAACACTTCTTTCCACAGGCTGTCAGTGAGCCGGAGTGTGAGAGCAGTGCATGGGGTTAATTTAGTAGGTACATTGTAAAGTACTTTTTTTGGTGTGGTCTTATGGACTGAAAATGGATTTCAAACTGTGCATGTGTCAGGCTCTTTCTACAGAGCAAGCTTCATTTCTAACTACCTGTCTGTTATAAATATTTTCTCTTCAGCTCGGCTCCCAGGAGTACCAATTTTTGCCCAGTGATGGGCAAAGGACAGCAGTGCCTTGGTCTGCCAGCATCATGTCCTCAACATGAGGGTCCCACGCATGCATCTCCTCTCCGTGAAGGTCAGTCATTGCCTCACAGCTACTAGGAAGAAATCAGATAAAGTTCTCTAGGTTTATCCAGCCAGCCACATCCCCTAGGATTCACCTGGCTGTCACGGGTATGTGGATGATCTTGGTTATCATCCTTATGCTCATCCTCACGTTGCTCAATGGCAAAATCAGGCATATGGATCTTCCCATCGATGACTACTTCCCACCCAGCCTGCTTCAGCTGCTCACCAATGCTCATCCTCCTCCCTTTGTTATAAATGACCCTCTTTCTCTTATTTCTCATCCTTTAATTTCTATTAGCTCTTTCCTAGACAGATGTGTAAATTATCTTTCAGAAAATAATGCAAATCCCTCTGATTTATCTAATTAAACCACATTCCTTTGCCTTCAAATATTCCCTCCTTTAGGGAATTCAACTCTACTGGGCTGAAACAATAATAAGACTACAGAGCTTTCTCCAAGAGTTTCTCCAGAGTTTCTGTCAAGTGTGTTTGGTTTACTCAATAGTTCTGGCATAGCTTTCTGAGTCATTCATGTCATGTGATAATCATTACCTTACCTAGAATGCTGATGAACTAATTTTTGCTCTTTCTTCTTCTTTTTTTTTTTTTAATCTTGCAGAATTCATGAATTTAGAGAACCTGAGATTTTTCTTCTATTAAATCTTATCTTTATAATGACTTATTCAATATCATGTTTCTGAAGAGACTCTCAAGACAGGATCAGTCAGAGTATAAATGGGCCTGAGGTTCAAACTACTAGGACAGCATAACAAGTTTCAGAATGTTTTTATTTATGGATTCTTCCACTTACCCTCCACTGAATGCCAAACTCTGCTTCATAGTTCCATGAGATGCCCCAAGTTTCAAGGCACTGCATCAAACCATACATACTTATACTGCTTAGAATTTTCTCAGCATTGTCTGTAGCTGGCCTAAGGCAAAGCAGGAACTTTGTCACCATTGTTGTTTGTATTAGAAATAAATCAGAAGTATTCCTTTAAAATGACAGTACCACAATGCAAACAACTGTCACAGAACGTAAGAAAAATATGCTGCCACAGATTACATGTGAATATTGATGTACTGAATTCCTTTTAATCTATTATTTGTTCACTGTTATTAATCCTCTCTCAGACTGAACGTCTTGAAAAATCTTATTTAATATTGTAAAAGTTCTGCAGTAACAACCCAGATGCTTTCCAGTGGGTCAAAATTGGCAAGGATAGTTACAGCCTACATGCTGTAGGAAGTGAAGGGAGCTGGTGCTTAAGCTCTCTCTTTCATAGATGCGCTTTCCTGCAGACTACAAAAGATAGCCTCACATCTTGGACATTCATTACCTGGAAGAGGTCTGCTCAGGATGTTACTCTAATTCTGTTCTGAAACTTCTTTGGAGACCTGCATTTGTCTACAAGGCAGATGCACATGCAGTAGAGCCTACGCTGTAATATCAACAGACACCTTGAAGCATTCACAATTTCTAAAAAAATAAAAAGAGGAAGTTTTGTTTTGAACTGAACCTGGTCAGCTCTGGTTTGCTTACAGGGGTTAACCTGCAAAGGTGTAAAGTATGCAGACACCCAAATACAGGCCTAAATGTTTTTAGTATTTTAGTCCTCATTATCCCACTTCTGGTATAAGTAATCCCACTTGGAAATAAGATAATTGCACACCTTAAATGATTAAATGAGAAAAGCTTGTGTTATGCTTTGATGATGCATTTTTAAGTGCATCTGCAAATTTTCTTACTACTTTCAAGTCATTAATTGACTTCTAAAATTGTATGGGAATTTGACTATTTCCTTTTTTTTTCACTATTAAACTATTTAATACTATTCTGCTACTTTGCATACAGTTAATTATAAACAGAAAAATATTACATAGAGGAAAAAAAAAGTAGTGAAGAAATGAAAGTCATAAAAGAAAGATTACTAGGGTAAATCGGTTACAAATACCTCAAGACTGATATTGTAAAATGATTCATGGAATAACAGAATCATAGAATCACAGAATGGTTTGGATTGGAAGGACCCTCAAAGCCCACTGAAGTCCCAACCTGCTGATGTGGGTAGGGCTGCAACCCACCAGTTCAGCTGCCCAGGGCCCCATCCAACCTGGCCTTGAGCACCTTTAGGGATGGGTCACCCACAGCTTCTCTGGGCAGAAGTGTTAGGGCCTCACTGCCCACTTGATAATAGAATTTCCCCCTAACATGTAACATAAATCTCCCCTCTTTTAGTTTAAAACCATTCCCCCTTGTCCTATCACTATCTGCCCCTGTAAAAAGTCAGTCTCTTTCCTTTTAATAAGCTTATTTTAAGTAATGGAAGATCACAATGAGGTCTCCCTGGAGCCTTCTCTTCTCCAAGTAGTGAATTAGCTCTGATATAACTTAATTATCAATTTCGAGTTCAGAAAGACAAGTTGCTTTAGTTATTTTTTTCATTTGTTATTTTCCTTTTTCTACAATGTTTGGGTAAACCTAGTCAGTAGACTAAGTCAGATTTCAGTGAGGTCAGATGAGAGATTAGGATTCCCGGGGGTATTTACAAACTCCCTCTTGGGAATCTAGTATTCCACAGACTTTTTAAAATCCAGATCTAGCAGAATTTCTAATTGTTTCAAGTAAGGTATCAGGCTTTATTTTGTAGTACAGCTTTTCATGGAAGAGAGTGTTTATAAGAGAATTAAGTACCTAAATAGACCATTGACGGCCTAGATCTCCATTCTGTATCTCCTTCATTAAACCCCTTATTGCCTTGTGGAAAAGTTCAAGAGTTTACTGGGACTGAGGTAATCATTTCTGGCTGGGAATCCTGTGCAAAGACAGATGGTCATTGCTCATCATCATGTTAGTAAGAAGCCTAATACTTTCGGACTTCAGCTGTTAATGCTAGTGTATTTGGAGTAATTCTAGCATTAGGCATCAACTGTGTTTTCCCTATCTTTTTATACACGACACATTATAATAATCTACTGCATTTAGGAATACAAAGTATATTGTAAATGTTCTTGCCTCAACAAGCAAAAGGAATAGGTAAGGCACCACAGATCATCACTTATTTAGATGAAAAATCAAAAATACTGTCTTTTCAACAAAATGTGATTCCTCAGAAACCATTTCTGTGAGACTGCGGAGTTTCCACTAAATTATTATTAAACTAAATTTCTAAATTATTTATTCAAAAAATTTCTCAAGGTTTTAAACTAATTTCTTCTTAAATTCCAGGCTATTTGTTACACATTCATAAAACCATTGTTGTCTTATATACCCACCATTTCACAAAAAAAAAAAAAAAAATTGCTGTTTCTTATTTTGTGGCACAACATTTCAAACTTGTGCATAATTTGTTTACAGTCTTGACAAGCTCTAAAAATACTTCAGCACAAGTAGCTTGAAACAATAAGCCTTTCTCTGTTCAATCTGTTCTTCAGAATCAACAAGAGTGGTTCAACAAAGTGTAAGAATTTACATTTAGCCCAAGAAAGGCAACATGCTTACTCTTGCTTCTGACAACAACTTATGAAAAACATTTTAGTATGCTAAAATGAAGTTTTAGGAAGAAAGAAAAATGAAAGCTCTGTTAACAAGTGGAAACGTACAAGATGCAGTGAGAAAGCCATCAGCCCATAGAGTGAAGTTCAGGCTTTGTAAAGATATTTTGAGTGCAATCCTGATCATTTGTTCTTGTTACACGCACAAGAAAATGACTTGCCAAATTATTTTGGGTATCTTCTGTGTTTTTCTGTTGCAGGTTGCCCAGAAGTGAAAGAAAATTACAAATGACGTTGTGCATGCTGCAGATTACTGGTGCTCACAAAGAGAGGATTATTACTTTACGTGGAGAATGGGGGTTATTCTGTTGATAATGCACTACAGTAACCTCTGTTCATTCCTTTCATTCCTTTGAAGAAGCTCAAAATATGATCACGCACCATCACAACCCCTGCCAAGAGACACAGGCTATAACAGCCACAGGAATCCCACACCTGCTGCCTGCTAAGCCCTTCGCCGATCAGCAGCATGGAGTGGCCCTTAGAGGAGAAGGCTTGGGCAATCTCCTTCCTGGCTCAGGCCGCCTTCTGGAAGTTCACCAAATCTCTCTCCATTTTAGTCCTTCAAGACCATTCAGTCACTCGAGGAAGCATCTTCAGTACTGATGTGCTGGGGGCTCTACTCTGATTTCTCTGCCTTTAAAACTCAAGCTGTAGTGGTAAATGTGCAAATATTTTCCTTGATTAAGGAAGAGGAAATATATCTCCGAATTTAAAGGAGACATATATATAGAGAGAGAATGCAGATGGTAACAGATACTTCTCCTGCAGTAGATGGTGCTCATTTCAATGACTGGTGTCCACATGATAAATTATTTTGACCTTACAAATAATAGATGTCTCAGTAATGCAATTTGACATCACTCTTAGTTCCACTCAGAGTTCTTTTTGCTCACACAAAATTCCCAGTGACTCACACTGGATGTTTGTTTTCCCTTTTGAATTAGTACTTCATTTCCCAGAAAAAAAATAGAAACTGAGTTTTGAAGACCTTGATAATCAAGCCCTTGTGATTAGACATCATGCCCATCCAGTGGAATTATAATGGGGTAAATCTGCAGCAGATGTAGGTCAGCACAATTCCACTGAAATTTATACTGTCATTTTAAGAAGGTGAAAGTATTCTGCAGCTGCAAGACAAATAATCACAGTTAGGAAATAGGAACACTCCTGAAACTTTGATTTTCCCCCTTGTAGAGCGAATCAAACAGTGAACAGAAATTCGTTAACCTCACCATTTTCTCTACAGTGCTCCAACAATGGATTTTGACAATTTTCTTTAAAATACACCTATGAAAACAAACAGTTTAATTATGCTCATGAGACAAGATAATTCAGGCCAAAACCTCTCCCTGTCCGTTTGCTGGTCTCCCACCTTCAAACATTCAGCTCTGATTTATCTAAGGCATGCAGTGTTACTGAGCATCATATTTTTGCCAACCCGCCTGTATGCTCAAAGCAGAGGATGTATAGACAGTGAAATGATACCCATAAAGCAGGTTGCACCACTCGTGCCTCGATACCCTTTACCCTGAGGAAAGACCTGCTAACAAACAGAACGTGATCCAGCATTGAGAGGCTGCACCAGGCACTGGGTCATGTATTTCAGGATGTAGAACTTATTCAGACAGCGTTCAAAATGTTGGCTATGCTTAAAGTGCTGCAACACTGCCAGGACAAGTGTCAAATGTGGCCTTTAGCCCAGCTTTGGAGTCCCAAAGGCAGTCTTAGCCACTGCTTCTCTAACCCCTCTGCAAGGCCATGATGCCTGTGACAGAGGAGGAGACTGTGCTGTTGCTCCTGCTGCTCCATGCAAAGACTAACCACAACTGGGAAATGACTGTGGGACTCACAGGCTGTCTCTGTTGGGCACTTCAGCTTTACCTGTGGCCCAGTCTAATTTCAGAGAGCAGGGATCAGGCAGGAGAGGGTCCAACTTGCTGCCTATGATGGTTTCTCAAAACTCTACAGCACCAATAATAAAGGAAATGTTTAATGCAAAAATTAAGAAATGGCTGTATGTTAGGTAACCATGATATTATTATAAATCTTGTGCTTGGGAACAGTGTCATTCATGTTCAGTTTCCAAGAGGACAGTGATTATTAATAAATTACAACATCATTAACATTTTGTGAAAAACAACATGGTAAAGAAACATTTCAAGGGAGCTACAATTCATAAAACCAAGGTAATAGAGTTACTGCAATGATTTTGATTTTGTTGCTGTTTATGTTACAAGAGGCAGTGGAGACTGTGCTTCCATATTAAAATCTTTGTAAAAAATAGTGGAAAACAGAGAGATGCAAAATATAGCATCTCAAATACATACGACAAAAATAGAACAAATTCAATATATTTTTTAAAAGTCATATTAAATATAGCGAAAACTATGCACTTCTGACCCTATTTTTCTTTAATTTAGGAAAAAAATTCATCTCCATCTAATACAAACAACATTTATACCAT
Source organism: Lagopus muta (assembly GCF_023343835.1). Lineage (NCBI taxonomy): Eukaryota > Metazoa > Chordata > Aves > Galliformes > Phasianidae > Lagopus > Lagopus muta. Next base: position 75,415,913 of record NC_064434.1, read on the forward strand.
GACAGCCCCACCAATAAAGAAATCAAGAACTTTAAAATCCATTTGACTTGTGCTGATCTTCTGACAGGGGATAGCTTTCTTTTACAGCATATAATTATATGCAGTGTCAGCATTTCAGCTTTTAGGAATGTCTTTGGTTACGAACAGTTTTGATGTCAGAACCTTTCTTGATCTTTCACGGGCTTTGTTATCACACAGCCAACATTTAATTCAGGAGATAAAGTCCCTGCTCTAGATCTGCAAGAATCACGTAGTTGAATGGATTAAGGAATTCAATAAACGTTCCTGCCTGTGCCCTTTTTAGTGAATCACATCTCTGATTCTCTGCTTAAATGGGTGAGATCAGCACTCACACTAGGAATGTGTGTTGCCATACACCTTCTCTTAGTTACAGGTAGGTGAAGAGCTTAAACTTGTTTCAAATTTGCACCTTTGGAGACACCCATCCCCACAGTGCTGGCAGAAGGAACAGTTCAGGTGTGGTTACCAATCTGCAGTATAAGCACTGGCAGGCGTCCCCTTCTCACCACCACACTTGTTCTCTACTGTCACCATCTCTCACAGCTTGACTCGAATGCACATCTCAGTAATGTCACCACAACAAGGCCAGCACACATCTAGAAACATAGAGAGTTTTAATCAGGACAGCAAATTCCCTGTGCCAGTAGTTTCCTTCTATTGGCCTATTGGCCACATTCTGCAACGTATATACAGTGCTGCACTGCCCTTCACCTTAAATCCAATGGAGCCAATAAAATACTGCTTGTGGGAATGCAGGTGCAGGCATTTGGTCCTGGAGGACTGATATCAGGGCATATAAATGAGTAGTATCAGCACAGTAATGCTTTCATCACTTTCATCTTATGGAGGTGCTTCATCCCAAAGAAAGGCTTTGCTGCCCAGCTGAACATCCGACCCACTGCCACGTTGGGGTACACTTTGCTCAGGGTCTGGTGCCATGGAGGGCAGCAGCACGGCCTGATTCCAGCAAAATCCTGGTACCAGCAGGGCCCCTTGGCTGGGTCAGGTCATGGGATCAGCTATAGAGGGCAGAGCACAACACTCAGCATAAATTAAGTGGCACGGGAGATGCTAATGGCCCCTGTAGTACTGGAAAGCACTGTACTGAGCCACATGTGAACAAAAAGCAGGAGTGAAAATAAATACAAGCTTTTTTGTGCTTTCTTCTGGCTTGCCAATTACATCTTTTTAAATAATGGCCTTTGAGAACAGCCTTCTCCAAGCCACTTTGTTTTGTCCTGCGGTGAAGCTATACTTCTGTTCTAATGTGACTTGCTGAGATGCTAAAGCAGAAGAGTCACCAACTCACCATTACGATTTTATTGTAAAATCAAACACAAAGAAAAGACAGCTAGTGAGGGTGCTAGTTCTTATTTTCACACAAAACAGCTAGAGTGCTGAGCAAGGAAGAGGAATAATCTGGCGAGGCAGACTAATAGTCTGGCAAAAGCAGGAAAAGCACTCCTCATCCATTTGTAAGGGAACAGAATCAAAGCTATATGAGAAAATATCTGTCCAAGAGTTCAGTGCATCTGTAATAATGCCCCACAGAGCACTACATGGTAAAAATAATAATAATAATAAAATAAAAAAAAATCTATTACTTTTCAAAGGAGATAAATTGTTTTAGTTTATAGCAGCTTCAAGTAATGAAAAGTATAGACAAATAAGTAAATACATTCAAATTAAACTGGACATTTCATCATTTCATGCCCATAAATTGAGTTATACTTGGATTTAAAATCTTTTTTAAACTAAAATAAATAAATAAGGATTTAAAATAAATTGAGTGTCAAAAAGAGGTAGTGGGTTTGGGGAAGACCACAAATTACACAGCCTAGGGAATACAAACCCTAGCAAGTACGTACTGAACACAGATGTGCTGTTGGACTACCATTTACTGTGTGCTGAGAAACATAAATAAAAATGATTTGTGTGCATTTTATATTTAAGTATCCACATATTAAAAGTGTCCACAATGAAATGCTTTACATTAAAAAAAAAAACTTCTGCAATTTCTAAATAAGAAAATCTAAAATCAGAGAATAGAGCACTCAGGGAAGTGTGCTTTAAACTGGTTACTATGTGTAAGTAATTGCAACTGTTTGGGAACACACAGATAAGATAGAAAGGATTTAACATAGAACGTAGGTAAATTTAATGTTATTCCATGTATTTAAACTGGAAGTCATAATGGGCAAAATGAACAAAAAATCTTGTTGTGACATACTAAGACATCTACATTTGAGAACACTTTAAGTTCACAGAGCCAGATGAAGTGCACAGGGAGTCTTCTACTTGGTCTACTTCTACTGAGGGAAATTTCATTTTATTCATGCACAGATGAATGGGAAAATAAACATTGGTTGTAATACTTTTAATGTAATGCATTCAGTTTAACTATCAATAGCCTTAATGCAACAACAACACTGCATCATCCTAGCGTAAGTATTCCTCAATTTTGGCAAAAGCAATGGAATTAGATGAGAATGGTTAGAGGGAGTTTTCTGTTCCACACAACATGGTGAAAGACAATTAGGAAAAGAAAGCAAACTTTTCATTAGATACATGGAGCAGATGCTTGCACAGAGTATGAGCTTTCTTGCGCTGTCTTCTTTTTTCTTTTTTACAGATGGGCTACAAATAAAGTTAGAATGGAATAAATTGACATGGTTTTAATTAGGTGTTATCCTTCCTCATCAGTGTCTGTCCTAGTGCCCAACAGCTCTAGTGCTGATGGATTCTCAAGGAAAAGATTTAAAAGGATAAAAGGGCATTTTTCAACATACAAGAAATCAGTGGAAGCTTCAAGTTGGCTGTAGGAGAACTGACAAAGCCAGCCGGCATTTTTGAGTTCACCACCTCAAAAAAGCAGGAGATTCGGTTAGAATTAATGATCCCCGAGTGACTGCATGCAAAGCAGAGCAACCTTTTTTGAGCCTTGGCTTGAGAGAAGGACTCACTGCTTACAGCTCCACATCTCTCAGCAATCTTGCAAAGACAGTTCTGTCCTGAAATCATTTCTCTCTCTCTATTCTCTCTCTCGCTATTTTGCACTTCAGCTGTATTTGACATAAAATACCAAGTACCGTGACTGAGGTTTACTCATGCTTGCAAATGTCGCTTTTATTTGCATTGACTGGATTCCCCTGGGCATCTCTTATTTTGTCTGAGCTGGACAAAGTATGGCCATAAATATTCATATCACTAAAAGGTGCACCAAGAGTAAAAAGGAGTGCATAAAACCCCTAACAGCCCCATGCAAGTGTTTTGAGCGCTTTTGGTTGTACCATCTCTCAGGGTGAAAAAGACAATTCAGTCTTTTGTTCCTTGGTTGCTGCCTAACAAGACTGCCAACAGGAGCATGCCAGTGATGGTGATTTGCTTTAACACGTGGACATTTGTCCAATAGAAATGCTGTGAAATCACCAGTGCATTTCACCTAAGCCACTGAACAGTCATCAGTGAGTAGGAAAAGGATGCTGCGACATGATCAGTAAATAAGTAGGTGAAATTCTGTCTTGTCTGCAGAGATGTTGGAAGTGAAATCTGCTGCACAGCTTGCGGGTTTATATGAACAGTTTGCTAATTAGAGTTGTATAAAATGACAATTTTTCAAGAAAATTTCCACCCTTCATAGCAGCCCAGCGTGAAATCTGATATTTTTTGAAAACAAATGAACTACTCTCATAAAAAGTTTCTACAGGCAATCCAATGCCACCACTAGCTGCTGTAAGTTTTTCAGTATCACCTAGATGTTTCTTTCTGCACAGATATTTGTCGGTTTCTGGCACCTTTCAGCTGCTGTCCTCCACAGTCCCCTTTCTATTCCTGTTGCCCACCAGAATAATGAAAAAAAGCATCAAGAGAGCTCACACAAACTCACTCGTTTTCTAAGCTAGAAGTAATGACATCTGTTACATCTGTTAAATGGATTGCAAAAAAAAAACCCTAAAAATACTGAAGTGGATTCATTCTTTTCAAAAGTCTGAGTGTTTGCTGCTGCAAGAAATATCTTCTCCGGTCACACCCACTGGGCTGTTCATGTGCAGACTTTGCTGTGGAAATTCCTTTTTTGGGAAATTCTGCAGGAGGATTTTAAAGAGGATTCTTCAGTCTTTCTAACTGCCGTCCAGATGAAACCAGAAAAGCTCAAAACAGCTGAGAAAGAACAGAAGCACCGCAAGAGTTTTCAAAACAAACTCAATTCCTATTACATCCCTTTTCCATTGCTCTTCGGAACTCTGCTAACTGCAGATTTCCCCTATGGGGCAGCCAGAGTGGGAGAGTCCCCCAGTGAAGCATCTCTCTGCAGAGGGAGAGCTGCCAAGAGTGGATATGGGACGAGGGCCATTCCTGACCTTTGGCCAGTCCCAAGATTAGGCCAGCCAGAAAAACTAATTGGGATGGAGCACATGGCTTTTGACCAGTGTGGAAAACCTTCCCTCTCAGTTGGGAGAGTTCCTGTGTTGATAGAATGGAAAATAAGATATTTTTAATTCTCCATACTTCAATTCTTACATTTATTTTAAAATATCTTATTAAAAGAAGAAGAAGAGGAAGAAGAAGAAAACAAAAAAAAGTATCCCAAATGTGATTCATATCCAGTTAAATTACACTTTTGGCTTTAATGTAAACTGGACTTTGCTGACTACAAACACGATAGTAAAAAGACAATCATTTGTGGGTGTGTGAATGCATGTACATTTGCAGTAGTGTTATTGGTAGTGGTGGCAAGGAGAAAAGTGAGTGTTTTTAAATAGCTCACACTCTGCCATGCCAGGTTTTAACACGTAGCCTTCTCAGTCACTTTCTCTTTCCTTTTTAAGCATACAAGCTGGAGTGGGAGCTGCTCAGTATTCCCAAGCTTTTATATATATATATACACTAACCTACATTTGCTAGCTAGGTGGCAAGTGGAGTGATTAAAGGGTCAGCTGTGCTGTTTGGGACAAGGAGCAGGAGACCCGTGTAATTCAAGAAGACTTGAAAAGGGAGGAAGCAATGTCCTTAAGGGAAAAATGGAGTACCCTCTTCAGGATAGAACTGAAAGCTGACAATATCCCCAGGGCTCTGCCACAACTCTTTCCCTCAAAGAAAGGACTGGCTCTCTATCTCTCTGACCGCCAAAACCTCTCGTGTTTTAAAGTGACATATGGGGAGAATGGACAGTATGAAACAATGGGGACTGACAAGTCATGTCCTGCTTTTCTTTTAGGTGACAGGTCCCAGGAGCCAGGCAAGGTGCCTGAGACAGCTGGTGGGATGGCACTGCTGCCAGTACTCCCTGTGCCGCAGAGACCAACCACAGCAGTAGGCATTGAACACACCCCAGTGCTTTGCAGCAAACACAGAACCTTTGGTAAGCACTGAAAAGCCAGTAAGGGACCAACAGAGCAAAGAGAGAGAAGTCACATCTATGCTCTGGGCTATGAAAACATCTCCTGGATGATTGCAGTAAGTAGAGGGTGCTATGGAAAGAGGAAAAAATAGCCCAAAGGACCTAGCCAAGCTGATCTAGGGATAGAAAGTACTATTTTTTTTATACCCAGGACAATGTCTTTTCATTTCAGCTGCTGAGGAAGACAGCATTGGAAATGCTTCCTAAGGACTCTTCCATAAGCCCTGCTGGGAAGGGATGAAGCACTTGCCTTACCCCAGAGCAGCACGGTGGATGGGAAAGCCTCCACAGAGGAGTGTGAGGCAGAGAAAGCATTATTTAGTTATTACTGTCAGCACCGTAATGCAGGCTGTGTTTGGTGTTTGGCAGCAGCAGCCGCCAGTGTGAAGATCAGGGACCCATTGCTGTAAACACTGCAAAAAGACTGAGTTAGCTCCTGTCTCAAGGGATTCACTGCACCGGTAAAGACCAAGCCTGGTAGGTGGCAGTTGATCATGGAGGAAGAGGTGGCAGACCGGGGGGTGGAGTACTCCAGTTGCATGATTTGGGACTTCAAGGGATTTGTGAAGCCATGAATGACAGATTTCAATGGAGATCTTGTCTGAGAAACTGCAGGAGATGCTCCTCGAGTAGAAACCTGTCCTTTACCAGACAGAAAACTTTTCTCTCTTATTTTCTCACTCAGTTTTCTCCATATTTTCTATCCCTTCGAAGTAAGGGACAAACAGGCCAGAGACAACTGCACTTCACAGCTCCTGTGCATGGTGACCTGTGGGTCTCAAGGAGACTGTGAGATGACATTTGTCCTGACTGCTGAGGGATGAACCCGATGAGGTCTGCAGCACTGTCCTCTTATTGTCTCTAGACAGGGATATAAAAGCTGGGCTTGTGCTCTTCACACAAGAATGATCTTTATTTCAAGGTACATGACAGTAGCAACTTTTGACTTCCATTCCAGACCTGGAGCACTAAATTCCAGAGTGTTCTATGCACCCAGAACTCTCAGCACCTTCAGAGAACACAACATGATTTTTCTAGATGTGGCTGAAGACTCAGCCTAGGAGAGTTCTTTGGTTAAGTGATGAATCCAAATAAACAGCAACCCACAGACTTGGCTTTCAAATGAGATGTCCATTGTGAAGCAAACGTCACCCAAAGGAAAGCTGTCCCAATGGGCTGTGGCTCGTTGTGGTGGGCCTTGTGGCAGCACAGCAAGTCCCTCTCACAAACAGGAAGCCTTGTGGAGCAAGGCTTTAGCACAGCCCCAGTAAACACTCCTGGTTGACACATATCCAGAGTTTCATTCTTCTCTATCACTTGCAGCTTAACCCACTCATCACAGCTAAACTGAAATCCTAGTCTGTAAACCAGTCTGTAGGGCTGGAAGAGAGGATCGGGACCATGTCTCTCTAGGTCAGCATATCAACATATGGGTCATTTTTATGGCAACCACGGAGATTATTTACAGCCTACATACCATGACCCTTGTCTTTTTCTGCTCATTTCTCTGCAGCTATGTCCTCTATAGGAAAAAAATCTTGTCAGTAAGACAGAACTGGTACCATCACGTGCGATTTAATAAGATCAAAATAATTTTGACCAAATAGGGGATGACAAACAAAGTTCTGTTTATGGCTAGATAGATGTAAAGCAGTTGTAGCGGTGATTTAGAATTGATTCAATCTAAGCACATCTCAAAAAATTGTGAAATAGAATCTACCAGCTAAAACTAATGAGCACAAAACTACATTGATTTGGCCCAGGGTGGACAAATAGAACATCTGGCATATTTGGCACCGATGACACAGCTGGCATTGTTGGACCCGTTTCTGCAGAAGGTACAGATGCAGAAATGGGAGAATTGGTACAAACAGTGCAGATGGAACAGTTGGAACAGATGACAGTGGGCAGAGCTGGCGATGCTGGCACAGGTGTCATAACCTCAACAGCTGGCACAAGTTGTGACAATCCTGGGATTTCTTAGTGCAAGGCACATGTTCATTTTGGCTTTAGCTGCAGAGAGATAAGAGCATTTTATAATTAGTAAATGTGCCATTTAAAAAAGAACTTTTTTTCCCATCCTTAAGGACATCCACCTCCAACTGTTACAGCCTGGAATGTGGAGCATTTTTGCAAATTACAATTTCCCAGAGAAAGACACAATTGATAAATACAGATTTAATATAAGGTAATTAGACATTTTTATTCTCATATAGATAATAATCATGAATAGGATTTCTTCGTAAGAGGTTTGATAAAAAACATGGTCAGAGCTGTAGCCTGATCATGGAGATTAAAGCAAGCTTTGTCTTAAAGCCAAGACTTGTTTACCACCAAATTGGTGGGCTATATTTTCCAAAAGAGCAGTGCTTCACAATAAAGCGGTGTTTGACAGAAACTACCAGAAAGAGCAGAGTGCTGGGTGAGCACTGTAGAAATGGTTAACTCTTTGGCTGAAAAATGAACCGTACATCGGACAAGAATGAAAAAATGGAGAAACCGTGATACTGCCTTTTCCTCAGGAAAGTGGCTTTGTTAAACATTATTGAAAATATCGCTGTTCAGAACCTGATTTTCATCTGAGAGAGCAGACACCTTGCTCTCCTTCAAGCCCCTGCTCTACTAGTGGCTGTAATGAGGCAGAGTCCTCTGATTCTGATGAAAAGATAAGCAATGAAATGAAGTTGCTTGCCAAGGATTTAAAACAGAAATTAATTCCTTCTTTTATTTAGGTTGTTAAACGCTGTGGAGACCAGCCAGGAAGCAAATTTTGCTGAACTCTGGGGCCTGATCCTGCAAAACCTTATTCATGGATGTCCTCAATAGAAGCATAAGCCTGCAATGGAAGTGCTTGCAGGACTCGGCTTCTCTTTTCAGAAGACTTACACCCTGCAGAGAGCTTACTTGTTGGATATATTTCTGAATGCACCTTTTATCATGCTGCTTGCACAAAACCAGTTTTCACCAACCAGATTTCACCACACAAAGAGACTGTTAGTTGGTATTTTTAGTAAAGTGAATGCAGAGGAGAAAAAGGTTTTTGTTAAAAAAAAAGGCAACACCCCGGACAAACTAATAAAAGTACTGAACTAAAAAATATTTAACAGTTTGAAGACCCGCAAATGTGTATGTACTGTCGTGGCTGGACAGGTTTTTTGTACTCAGCCATTTTAGGCATGTCTTTGTCCTCTGTTTAATCATGTGCTTCCCTACCTTGTGCTGTAGTGTGCAAAGCCACTAGCTAGTCTGATGTGCTTTACATCAGGTTAACTACAATTTAAGCTCTCATTAAGCAAAAAGGAAATAGTCAGGAATAGGGAAACAGAAGCTGTTCTGCTCAGCTGTGGTCCCTGCCACATCCCAAGTCATGGAGACACTGAAAGCAAAATTCAGATTTCCTGTACCTCCATTTCCTGCCTGCAAGATGTGGGTATGCATTGGTGTGAGTGGATTCTACAAAACTGAGGTTGCAAACATCCACAGAATTAGGAATGGGTCCCTTATGTGGATGTAGCTGCAGTAACTTCTGTTTTCCAGGCTGTCCAGCTGGTGAGCTGACCATTGCAATTTACACCAGGTATGGTCTATTTGAGCGAAGTGTAGCTCATCGCTCTGGCTCTCCTGGTTTCTGGATGGGTCTGGATAGCCAGCACCACGTCCCTACTCTCCCTGGAGCCCAGCAATGGCTACATGAGTCTGGTGACAGGGCTGGTTGCACTGCTATTCACTCCTAGCTGCTGTCTCAGCATGCCAGCCACCAACTGCCTTGCCTCAAGGTAGGCCTGCCTGAAGGTCAACAGGGGCACCTAGGGATTGGGCTGAGGAGCTCCTCGAGGCTGCTGACCCACTGCTCACTTGGCTTTGTAAGACAAAATAAACATGTGGTTTTCTGTGTTTTGTGAATGCTTTGCTATCTGCCTTTTACTTAATAGCTGTCTGCACGCCCAGAGTTTTATAACCTACTGACGTTTCATGAAAACATTCCTTCCTTGCTTCTGGCCACAGCATTTTATGATGTGCTTTAAACCCCCCCCCCCTTCAAACAGTTGCTGTGCATTCTGGCTTGCTGCTGTCCCCAGAGAAGTAGCACCGGGCTCTGATACTCCAGCTGGGGTAGCAACTGGGGGTCGGCTACTAATCCCTTCCTCTGCCACAGACACACCCCACCAATGCTCCTGCTGACCTTGGGATGAGCTTTCCACTCCTCATGAGTCTGAAAGGGAAATGAGAGTGCCTATTCGTGGAGAAAAGGTGTTGATGGAAGCCCATTCTTCCTCCACTGTGTCCCTTAATGTTGTACAGTGGCCATTTGATTCCTGTATTGAGTGTCACATTTTTATTCTCTCTTCCCAGATTTCCAATAGACCAAAGTCTATTAATAAAATTCACTTAAATGCACCACTTTCATTCTGCTTAAACCTTTAAAATAAAAGTTACGTGAGATTTAATTAGTGTACGACCAGTGCCATCTCTCTGCATATAGACCATATTTCACCCACCCCACTGGAAAGAAAGCTTGTTAAAATCATTTTCAAGATGCTGCTCAACATTTTCTCCCAACACATGCTGATTGAGAATCATTTCCCCAGCAGATATAAATCATGGCATCTTCTCCAAAGTCAACACAACTCTGCTGATTGCCTTATTGAAGATCTGGCCCTGTATATTGTGGAGGCAACATCTCCATGAAATTGATTTTGGAAGCAGAAGTGCAATTTTTCTAATATGATTAAAGCACACACTGTTGTGACAGCAGGTACAGGTTGGACATCAAGTTAGTAAATAATGAATAATGGCCCTTTGTATGCTCTGGCACCAGCCTTTGGGATCTCCTTCTTTACCCAGTCCACATGCTGCCCTTTGTGTATGCATGCTCTCCCAGTACACATGCAAATCTGGATGTTTGTGTACTGTTATGAGTTCTGGTTAAGGATCACAAAGCCTTCTCCACCACAGACTTCATGTGTAACCTGGAGCATGTCTTTCATCTCTCTCTCTCTCTCTTTATATATATACTTATGGTGGGACAATCTGGGAGAACTTCCAAATTCCTGAGCTTGGCTGTGTGCCCCAACCTACTAGGGACAGGACATCAGAACCCATTCATCCTCTTGCCTTTGCTGCACTTTTTCAAATCAGAAGCCTGAGCATGATAACCATAAGGAGCCATGGTGTGTCTGGTCTTGGCTGCCTGAGCAACCAAGCAAATCAGCTTTTCATTTTCCAAAAAGCTCATGTGCAACTTTAGTAAAGCTCTGTGCTCTCATCGGTTAACAGTTCCACTTTTCTACTTGTGTCTTTCATGTCATTGTCATACTAAGCCTCAAACCAAGAATAAAAAGATCAACATCTTCTTTACTTCTTGTGAAATGCCCAGGGCCTCAGAGTTATGGTATTCACAGTAAGTGTATCTGTTTCCAGTAAAAATTTCTAAACAGAGCAGCATCAGTTTTTGCAGTAATTTCATACATTGCTTCAAATGGGTTTCAATATTGATGGCATTAATCTAACTTTCTAAGGGAATCTTTAACCTGATTTTTCTTCATTGAAATCATAAGCACACTTTCATCTAATAGTGTAATTTCTTTTCTACATCAGAAAACAGTCAATTTTTGTCCCCCTATTTTGTTTTGTTTTGTTTTGTTTGTTTGTGTATATCTTGCATTTAAATGCTGTTAACATATTGTAGGCTTTGACCCAAAACTCAATTAAGCCAATGGACAACTCTGCCTGGACTCTGAATCAGAGCACTTCCAAGATTACCTCCTCCCCAGGTCATTTACCTGGATTGCTCTAGGTGCTTAGACTGTACATTAGCTATATTCTCAGGGCTCCGGGAGGTAAGAAGGGAAGGTGACTCATCTCTTCAAGTCCAACACTAGCCCAGACTATTTGTGATTTCACTCAGTGGTCCCTCTGGCTTCCTCCTTGAACACTTAATGTGGTTAAATTGTTAGGAAAGAATCTCTGAGCCCCAAAATACAATTTTCTGTCCCATTTGGCATGTGCAGTTCTGCAGCAAATGCCCTAATTCTGCAGCTCCATTGATGACCGTGTTCACTGCAGGGTTCGTGTGCAAGTCAGAGAGGCAGGTCTCCTGAGTTCTGAGGTTTTTTTTGTTCTGAGTAATCAATTAAGTCTATTAGCAAAGCACATGTGCGTGTGAAGCAACCTCAGCAAATGATTTGCATCACAAGCACTAGCACTACGCAAATACTCAGAAAACAAACTTTGATGCCATCACTAACACAGTGCAAATTTAACTCCATAAACTGTCTCAAAGACTTCAAAGTACTGTTCTGCGTGGTACCGGAATATGGCCCTAAGTGCTTTCCTGGAACAGGGCCTAATACCTGTACATTCGCCTTGGAAGATAAAATAAGTAATGGTGTACAGGGCTGGGTGAGAGTCATCTCATTACATCGTCTGCTTTTCTTGGCTACTGCAGTTTTCTGATGTTGCTGTGGCTGAGAGAGGAGAGGACAACTGCTCAGCACATTCTGTCTTTGGGATTTGTCTTTGTATGCTCCAGAATCATACATTTTCCAATCTAGACTGTACCTTTCTTTCTGATCCAAATACAAAATTCCATTACTGAGTCCATCCATGTGCCCAGGACCACATGCCTTGGCACTTCAGAGGTCTAATTCCATTCCATGGGAGCTGCAGTCACTTTGGGAAACCTAGCCTGAGTTTTGTGTCTGTGCAGCCCTGTATTTCATTTCTGTTCATGAGCCTGGGCAGGACTTGCACAGCCTCTCCTCTCTGGATTCAGCAAAGGAGCATTCACAGTGAGGAAGTGGGACTTGCACTTACTATTGCAGGTGACAGTGCAGAGCAGAGCCTGATAAAAGCCTATGCTGCTTGTTTTGTCTCATTGCGATATTCTTTTCTTTGCTTCCAGCACACCAGGATCTTGGATGAGATGCAGTTTATTGAGATTTCTGGCACTGGTATTGCTGAATTACGTTTATTTCAGCTCCACAGCCACAAACTCTCAGTGCTGCAGGGCTACACATCAGGCTTTGCTGCCTTCCAGTAGTTTTCTGTATTCTTTGGTCTTTTCATCTGCAACATGCCCTTAAAAACAGCTGATGCTCAGATATGGTGTAAATGACTAGAAAAATCTCTTTGGGCTACTCATCCTCTGTGTTTCAGTAGCTGTCTCCATGGTGAAACCACCTATTAGCCATAAGTGGTTTTGGTTATTCTTGTACATAAGTCGCACTAAAAGTAATGCCTCCTACTTATTTCCATGGAAACTACAATAGATACAAAGAGTACAACAACACTATTTGATAGAACAATTTTTAGCTACAAATAATATTTTTTGACATTGTGACCACCATTTGCCATGTGTTTTCACCAGAAATAAAAAACAGCCTGCATGCTGCACATGTAAAATCTGTACCAGTGGAGATGACCCACTGTCACTGTCACCACTGCTGAAATGCACCACCACCACCTCACTGTGTTCACATTCACTGTTTGGTCCCCATCAGCACCCATCAGAAGTCAATGAATAGTCAGTGGGTGCACTATTTTCAGCATGGAGGAATACAATGACACACCTTTGTTTCATACATACTCCCATGTCAGACACCATTCTGTCAGACTGTCCCTCTGCTGCCATCTGTCACACAGCAGCAATGTGTAACAGAATACTGGTGGGAAGGTTCAACCTCTTCTGCCACACCACCAACATCTGCTTCTGACCTTGCGGCCCAATATAGTAAAATAAGAGGTGTTACTTTCAGAGCAGCAGTTGTATTTTTAAATAACCCTAGCCTGAAGTGGGGTCCTGCTTTTTGGGCATCACAGTAGTGATGAACATTTAAACTTTTATCAGCATCAGTAATAGCACACTACTGAAGTGGAAATGAGGTCTATGTCCCATAAGTACAAGAAGATGTAACCATGTATTTCCTGTAGCTGCCATGCCTTCATACTCATGACCAGCATAAAAGAGTAGGTTTTCTGGAAGAGAGAGTTAGAAAAAATCAGTTGGGTGCTGATGGGATCAAAAAGAATCTACCAGAAGGTGCTGGGGAAGCCTCTCTCTGGTCTGACAGAAAATAGCTGGAGGAAGAGGAGATAAAAAGAAAACCAGCTTTCTAACAAAAAAGCGTTAAATGGGGTAAAATCATAGGCTTGGGACAGTCAGTGTTTTAGGGCAACCTTTGCAGAGTTGCTCTCTGAAACCAATGAGATGTCTCTATTTCACAGGACTGCAACTAGAAGTTGGCAGTTTAAGAAACCAAACGTTAAAGGGGAGCGAGCAATTGGATGAGATGGAGAAAGAACAGCTGCCTCCTACGTGGGAGGTTACCAACACATAAAAATGTTTCGTGAAGGGTCACAACACCAGCAACTGACGAGGCAGATCCTCCTAATCCCTGTCAGCAGCTGGCCGGCACAACCGCACGTAGCGTCCTGCACCGCCGGCAGCCAGCACCAAGGCCAGGCCTGCTGGCATGGCACTCTGTGGAATTCAGGAGGAGCTGCTGGGCTGCCGTGAAAATGTTCATCCCTGCAGCTCGAAATCCGGCAACTGTCCTTATCCAGGCAAGATGCTCCCACGAGCTTTCACAGTGAGTAAAGATGGCAGCACTTGGCTTTGTCATACCTTCTGGTAATTATGTAAACAGATCATCTCATTTACTTCTATCAAAACCACCCACTAACCAGGGTCTGTGCCAGTCTCAGAGAGACGGTTCGTGAGACTGCAGGACAAATGAAAGGACGGGGCCACACTTGCCACACAGGTGTCTCCTTCTCTCCCTCACACCCGTTTTGCATCACCTGCTTGTTATTTGGGGCCTCTGCTCACATCCACTACCTTGGCAATAGTCACAATTTGTACCACCATAAGGTGCAAGTAGCTGGAACAAAGCTCAGCAAGGCTGATATTGTTGTTACTGAAGAAAAGCCAGCACAAAACCCAATGAATTTTTGAGGCAGGTTTTTGTCAGGCTGTCTCATCTACATCAGTTCAGAAGTGGTGTCAAGTATTGCCACAACCAATTCCCTTGTTACAAAAAAAAAAAAAAGGGGGCTGTATATTTTTGTAACAGTAACGTATAATACATAAAGTTGTTGAAATTCCTATCAGTTGGCACTCTGTATAGGAGTCTTGTTTTGGCTGATATATACAGCATATACTGGGGAGGAGGAAATTTGCTTTCTTTGCAAACATGATGACTTTCCACAAATCAGAATTCTTCCTCTCCTGTTGAATATTGCGGGGGCTTTTCACAATTGAGTGGAACAAATTTAGGGCTGTAAGTAATTGAGAGTTGGCTGCTTGCACACAGGAAGAAAGGAAGACAAACAAAATGTCACAGGGATTATTTTTATCTCTGTAAAGTGTGTGAAAATAATTTATGAAAGCAACATTTATGCCCTTTTGAAAATATACGTACAGAAGTTAGAAGTCTGGGTGGTTCTCTCCAGGCTACCAGGAAAGCAAAACACGTACTGTATATCTGCCCTTTAATCTAGCAGATCTTTATTTGCAGATCTGGCTGTGCATAATGTTTCTGTATCTCTTCTGCTGAGCACAGATTTGATTCATAGATATGCTGGTTCAAAGCTGGAGGAATCTCATTGGCTTCAGCAGATGCTGCTGAAGGAGAAGAGGTGAAGTGGGCCTCCTCTCAGTTTAACCTCAACCTCTTCTATGTGTTTTGCTGCATAAGTATTATTTCACCCTTGGTTGGACAGATGGGAAGAGCTGAGGTGACTCTGTCTTCATGAACAGGGGCTCATTCCTGGTGTGAGGCTACTCATTGGACCTAGCCACTCCACTCCCATAAGGGTGTGAAAGTAGGATGGTTGTCAGCTCCATGTCAGCCCACTGTGTTACCAACCACAAGTATTAAACTATCCCAGCACAGGTCACTGGAGGACCTTAACTTCAGGGATAGAACAAAGTCAAACAACTCAAAGTAACAGACACAAGTTCAGTCTATCTAAAATGAAGTTGATATTGGCTATTTAGAGCTTCAAGAGGAAGAAAGTGTTCTGAAAGCCAGTGTTCACACCACAAAACCCAGAAATGGTGAATATGGACAGTGGTGAGGAGGTGAGAAAGGTGCTGGGAACACCAACCTTCTTTCTGTCCTCTTTGGAGAGTGTCCCAAACCAGTGTGCAGTTCTAAATACTCCTTCAAGGATTACCCTGGAAATAATACAGCTTTTAAGGTCAAATACAACCAAGCCTATCAATGGTGAGATTTTAGTTTAGTTTTTTTTAAATGAAAGATTCTCTAGCACAGGGAGGCGCTGGAAATGAGGTTGCACTTTTATGTGGAGCTCAGGTGTGAACATAAAACTATTTCTACAATCAGGAGCAGGAGATTTTTATTCACTGCTTTTTAGCATGAGCATCCATCAGAGAACAAGAAACGGTCTGGATTAAGTTGATGGAATTTTGGTCAACTGGAGTTCATTTTACAGAGAGAATACCACATGTGCTCCTCTGAAGAAGAAAATGTAAGCTGCACTGCAGAAGAATGATCCATCATCATACCTCTCTTCTTCCTCTTTCTTGGCTCATCTGTTTAAAAATTGAGGGAAGGAGCAAAAGATGGATCTGACTGCAGTGTCAGCTCAGGAAAGGGAGGGAGATGGTAGTCATCAAGTGCTGGAGAAAGGGCTTAGTTCTCTGTAAGAACCATAAACTGCTATTGCCAGCAGAGTAAGAAGCTCAGAGGAATAGGGATGGAGATGAGGATGAAGTCAGATCAAGAAGAACCACAAAGACTGTGTATTTGAGGAGGCAAAGACATGTTACTCTAAATGGTAACCTTTCAGCATATAAAGGGAGGCTATAAGAAAGGAGACAGATACTTAAGCAGGACCTATGGTAGATGCCCCATCTCTGGAGACATTCAAGGTCAGGCTAGACAGGGTAACTTCTGAGCAACCTGATGAAGCTGTAGGTGTCCCTGTTCATGTCAGGGAGTTGGACTAGATGACCTTTTAGGATCCCTTCCAACTCAAACAACTCTATGATTCTGTGTTGAACTTCAGATAACCTCATTTATTCTACCTAGCACTCCCTCAGTGAACAAATCTGGTGAGACTAACCAAGCTGTTATTCCAAATAATTCAGGATGTCAGAAAATAGCCCATTAGGAAGTCAGTATTACCGCTTATTCATGCCTGTGTCAGAAAGCTGTCTTGCCCTTAACAATTCAAGAATATATAAAAACAGCTTAAAAAGTGCTTTTAGGGCTGCAGTTGGAGAGCTGCTTGTTTATCACTGTTGTCATGAGTTCAATCACATTTCCTAAGACTTTTGCACATTCCTTTCACCACCTGTAAAATGAACCAAACAACACTTGCCCATCAGCTGTATCAATAGACACAAGAAAGAGTAAAAAGATGAAAATTGCAACATAAATCCAAGCCCTCATGTGAAAGCTCTGTAAACATTAGCAATTACTGTCTAAAAAGATTAACCAAAAAGTGTAATCCAAGTGCTAACAGGGATAAATCTATCTGAGCATGGAGATAATGAAAACTTTCTTGGGATTTTCTAAGTGTAGCTAAAATGTGCAGTTTCTTAATTAACTAGTCTATCAAGCAATAAGATGCAGGAAGGTCTTGCCAGAAACAGCAACCCACCACTGAAGAGCATATTGCTTCAGGGACTCACATGAGGAGGTTGGGTGCCCTGGAAGCTCTTTTGCAAAGGTTGTAAATGTTCTTTCTTAAACAATAACAACAAAAAGTTATCAAGACAACAGGAGTGATAACCAGCATAGATTTCTGTACTTAATTATTTTTTATATTTGTTACTTCTTTCATGCTTATTTTGGAGAACAACGGTTTGAGAAAGCCTGTAAAATAAAATGGACTTCATGGTGTGAGTTCTGAATCACAGTTTAGATTTTGGCTACTTGTTTTCCAAGTGTATCAGTGAACTGTCTCTTCCCCCTTCCTTCTTTCAGCTACAGACATCTCCAAAACTTACTTGGGAAGAGATGCTCCTTCAGTCAGGTAACCTGTTGTGTTTTCAAATATAATATCCCAGTTGTCTTAATTGTTACTACAGAGGCCAATTAGGAATGACATGGAAAAGCTTTTGGAGATTTGCCATGTCCAAATCCCTGCCTTGAGAGTGGAGCAAGCTTGGTTGCTAATTACAGCAGTTGTTTGTTTGTTTGTTTTTTCTTCTGGATATTGTATCCCTTCCAGACAGAATCTATGATGACTATGAAATCAAATTTTCAGTGAGACACGACCTTCTTTCTCCTGATATCACATTCATTCCAAGGTGAACCAATATTGAGCAGAGTGTAATGTAGATTTTGCCAGTACCATCTTGCTCCTAACAATAATAAAACCAAAGTTGAAATACTGAAAGTACTCACATAGGTAATAGTTAACATAGTTAACTTAGTAAGATTTACTTTTTTTTTCCACTTAAAAAAATGTAGGAGAACTTATCTGCCATGAATGTGCCTATTTCACTCCGATCTGGCTCTTCTGTATTCCACAACCCAAATATGGACATCTTTTATCTGCAAAACCTTCATCTGGTTCCAGGTCTCTACTGAATTCCAGTTGTGTGTGCTCTAAAGTGCTGAGCATTCTTTCGCTCAAAGAAAGCTTATATATTCAGGAAAGTACACAGACTGACACACTCTCCTGGATCTAGACTGCATGTTGAAGAGTTAGATCACAAGCAAATGTAAGGCCACACACCCTGATTTTGCAAACACTGTGCTTCTGAAGACACTACTACCTCTGGGAAACTAGTCATCACTAGGTGCTGCGGTTGTCCCACGGGGCTTTGATGCAGTTAGTCACATCAGCTGAAAACACTTTTACCATTGATCCTTGCTCACTTACTGTTAGGAGACAAGGAGGAGCACCATTGTTCCACTCCTTGAAGAAGGGTGGAAACAGCCAGAGGGCACTGGTGACACAGTCGACCAAAGAGCCATTTGCAAGGTAAGTGTGCAGCTGTGGTCCCCTCCTGTTTGTAACTCAAGTTTTAGTAGGTATACAACTTTCCAGAAATTGAAGGTTTATTCCCTGTCTCAAAGCCCATATTAATGCTATTTCTTGCATGAAAACAGTAGGGATAACTGGGATTCAGTTCAACGTTTGCAACTCACCACAAATACAAAGACCTCTCAAAAGAACCTGAAGAGCTTTGTCTAGTAATAACACTATTACAGGGACTTTTAAAATGTCCATTATCACTGGAAGTACATTTAACTGAAAATCTGGATTTTTGTTGGAAAATAAAGACGATTTACCAAAGCTACTACAGAGTCCAGGCAACGTATGAAGAGTTTTTTCTTTGATTGCTTGTTTGCTTTCAAGTATTGTTTATTTACCTATAGTTGCAACTATGACCTTCAAAATATCTAATATACTGTGTTTCTGAAGGAGCCCAGATTTGTTATTCTAGGGCAGCAATGTCAGAATTAAAGCAAATTAAAAAAAGCTTGCAGTGCTTTACGTTTAAAAACTGCTGGCATGACATGCACTAATTCATTAAAAAAAAAAAAATCTAATTCATCAAAACAATTCATTTTTTGTTTAAACAGCCTGAATAAACAATTTCTTACTGATTTAATCCTAGCATACTTTCCAGCAACAAGTGGCTCCAGTTCATGTACAAGCACCACAGTGTCCTTAAGTATCAAGAACGAATTGGGTACATGGAGGACATTCAGTAATCACCTCTACTTGATTGCCTGGCATTCCGACTCTCCTTTTTCTCTCCCCTTTTTCAACTATTTCTCTATTGTAGCAAATGCCATTAAAATCTTGAGTTTATCAGAACATTCTGAGAAACATCTGGATTGGATACTTTATTTTCTTTCTCCTGTCAGCGATGGGCTGACATGGCATGAAGTGTTGTCCTGAATCAGCAGTAGATTGTGTACTTTGAAAAAAGGTCACAGGAAGTGTTGGAATAGCGAGCAGCCACTTGGAAGTGTGTTTATTGCAGATATCACTATTGTGAAAAAAGAGGAAAATAAGATACCTTTAATACTTTCAAATATACACATTTGTTTGGTTATAATGTCCTTTTTCAATCAACCATTTAGCATAAATAGAAAGTCTTCCTGCACCACAGTGAAGGCTACATGCTAATATCCAAGAGCCACATTGGTGTGGGGCAAAAAAAATAAAATAAAATAAAAAATAAAAAAAAAATATTATAGTAGAATTTGCTTGGTTCTTCTCCAAACCAAGTTTTTCTTTGCCAGGGCCAGTGGCTGCCAGCATTCAATCTGAGACAAACCATCTCTTGCATTATATGGTCATCCATCTGCATACGCTGAACTTCTGAACGGACGTCTCAGCGCTGTGCTATTTGGGTAGCCAGCTCATCGCACCGTCTTTCAGTGTAGTTCCACCTTCAAACTGCTAGGAAGAAATGGCGAAGAAAGATGATTATACTTGATGTCCATTTCTTTTGCTGATACAAGCATGCTACTCTCTTAGTGATAAATGTCAGTTTTTACTATTTTTCATGAGGGCAGCTTCTCAAGATCTACAACTTTTCACCTGGGCCGTTCTCCTTTTGATCTACCAGCCATATTGCAATCAATCCTCAAATTCCATCCATAGTGCCTAATTCTGCCTGTGGAATACACACAGCCTATTCCACAATGAGTGGAACTAACACAGGGAGAAGCCAGCAGGCTTGATTTACTTGATTAATGATACCTACAATTAAATGAGAGACAGCAGAAGTGAAAATGGAAAGTCAGATTGTTTCAGCTAATGAGAGCTCTGAAAAAAACCTTTCCTTTTCCATACTTTAACTATTTTTCAGGCATCACAATTGAAATATGATTATTTTTATCTTGTCAAATATATTTTCTCAATATGTATAAATACAAGGGTTTTTCATACCCATCTTGCAAGTCAGCTTTCATCAGAAGAACCCATGCAACAACTCACTGGTAGAAAGTGCCTGGTAGAACTTTGTAAAACTTTGAGTGGCATCCAGTGCTTAATTATGCCCTCACAAGTGAGGATTTGGAAAGTTCTCAATAAGAAATAAAACAGTTTAAACACAGATTCGCCAACACCAGCAACTGTTACAATTTTAAGAATTAAAATCATTTTCCTACAAAATCATCAGAATAAGGAAGATGTTTTTTCTAAAACTTTACCATGTGCTGGTAAGTGTCCTTGAAAACAATGTGACCTCAAGAGAAGCAGTTGGTACTTGTATTAGTCAATACTTTCAACTATAATTCTCATCCTATCCTGTTCTACTGTGAACAGATTAGAAGAACAAGTAGAAAAAAGCCTTGAAAAACCTCAGCATTGCCCCTCCTGGGTATTCTCCAAGCTGAGATTTCTTCCTCTTCTCCTCTTTCAAGTGCACACAAGAAATGTACAGATCCAGGGTGATTTACAGAAAATTGAATCAACACTTGAGAGTTTTCAGAGATTCAAAAAACAAATTATTTGCATGTGTTCAAATAAAAGCCCAAGCAGGATTTTCTGGCTTGACTGATTGGCTTTTCCGTAAGAATCATTTAAAACTGACTGTTGGAAACACTTTGATTTTTGCATTAAACCTCAGTGTTGGTGCAAGCCAGGGGAGCACTTTGGCCATGCAGTAGAAATAGTATGGATGAGCATGCATGGAAGCTGCTCATCACAAGAGGCAGGCAGCACGCAGCTGGCCCACACAAGCACCATTTTGCTGCCATCACTGTCACATGGGGAAACCCCAAGACTGATGGTGGTCTCAGAGCCTCCAAGAGAATGATCATGCTGTACCTTCTAGGAGATCTGTAAAAAGAAGACAAATAAGGCTTTAGTACAGTTTTCAGAATTGAGAGTTTTCTGAATCCCCACTGAGGACATTACAATGCAGTCAGACAGCCTTGACCATTTCAGAAGAACTGAAGAGTGGTTCCCACAACTGGAATGGACAAGGTTCACATTGCCATATTTCCCTATCTCTTTCCTCCCTGTGCTTCCTCCCTAGAGTCCAATTCCTTCCCTTTTACAATCAAGATTCCCGGTCAAATCCAGCTTTCTGTCCTGCCTGGCCTTCACCTGTCTCGTGACCCCTGCACAGCCCCCAGCTCGTGCTGCTGCTGGACCAAGTGGTGCTGGAAAACATCCTCTTGTCACGAGGGGAGGTGGTAAGTTTAAGAAGGCTGGTGGAGCTGCAGGGATCTTCAGGACTTGTGCATGCCTGCCTGCAGGTGCAGAGAGACCCAGAGCCATGAAACTGCTCCCTTTGCATTTGGAAGATTTTTTGGACTGCAGGAGGAGGAATTCATTCCTTAGGAAACATCTGCTACCATATAATATTGGAATTGAGCAGCAAAAAAAGGGAAACTCCTCACCTCAAATTGTATCACTTTAAACGCTGCCACTCCCAGTTATTGCAGCACAACAAAGAAGGTCTTGTTGGGGTAGTGGGCACCACTTCCCCTGCAGCTGGTGCTGGAGGTGGAATAGCTTTCCTTGCCAGTTGTGGGCTACTTCACAGATGTCCTTTTGTTCCCCTTTCACACTAGCCACAATTTCCTCTTAAACTTTAATCCTCTCTCCGTTTCTAATGTATGCAAATATATGCCAAAATTCAAGTCGGAGATACAAGACAGAGTAAGTTATTGGAGTGGGGGTGGGAGGGAGGGAGATGAGGAGGCAGCGGAATTTCTTTGTTAGTGTAAATGTTGCAAGGACCAAAACTGTTTAGAAAAATATCTGAAAGCTAAGACCAAAGTGCCTTTATTATCCATGCTAACCTGCGAGAACAGAGAACAGATGAATTTTCTGTACTGCACAGTTAATATTTAAAAGGGCTCTCAGAGCAAGGAAGAAAACGCCTGCCTGTCCTTCCTGCCTGCAAGGTTTCAGCCAATGTGCTGATTGAAGAGTGGCTTCCTCCCTCCTGCTGTCTCTCAGAATGCCCATTTTGCTTCCTTCTAAGTTCCTGCCTTAGTTCCTCTGGCTGCACAAGGCACAAGCACTCTGGGGAACTAGCTCTCAGAAGAAGCAGAAAGACATGGTCATCTACAGCAACCAGTGAAGAGCACAGGGAAATGTCTGGGCCATAAGTGAAAAGAAATCTTAACTGAACAAAGAAAAAAAGGAAAAAAAAATTGAAGCTTTAATTACTATTCAGGCAGGAATACCTTTCTTGTAGACCAAGGTCCAGGCCAGTGATATGAGAGCAGGTCAGGAAAAGAGGGACTGATTCCATCCACTGCTGCCTGGGAGAACTCATGCATCTCCTTTACTTCCCAGGGTATAAAATGAGGGTTTGGATACTGGAAACTGAGAAATGCTAGAAGATCTGCTCAGAAAAATTAGGAAACTTTATCAGTCCAGAGGAAACAAAAGGGAAAACGGGCATATTGGATGCCTACAAGCTCTTCTGAATGAAAATTGGTTCCTAATACATTAAATGTTTTTCTTTTGCAGATCACATCTGCTCTGTTCTTGTTTTGTGGTTTCCTTTTAAAGGTGTCTCTTTCTCTCTGCCTTCTTTAGCTTTCTCTCATCTCTCTCCATTCCTTCAGTCTGTTATCTCATCTTCACTTCTCCTTCTGTCACGTTCAATTGTTCTCCTGTCTACCAGAGTCTCTCTCTCAGTCTCCTAAGTCCTCCGCATTTGTGAAATATAGCGTAAAAAGCAAAAACAAAACAAAACAAAAACCCCACAAACTTCTATGGAATACAAGCACCTGTCTAAACAACAGGGCGCAGATGGACTGGCACAATTTGTCCAGAGTCTGTGAAGTTGGAGATCTTCAAAAGCTGCCTGGACATGGTCCTAGTCACCCTGCTTTTGGTGTCCCTGCTGGAGCAGGGGTTGGAGCAGGCAGACCCAGAGACCTCTGACAACCTCAGCCATGCTCTGAGATTCTGAGATTCTGTGACTCGTCATTTTGAAAAGCTCAGTAGTAATCTTTGGATAAAAAGGGTTCTTTTGTTCCCAGAAATGTTCAGTTCTACTAGAGGGTATGGAGGAAGAGCGGGACATGAATGATCTGGTTTGTACAGGTTGCTTGTTAGTTGAAACCGATAAATATACACCAGAAAGTTTCCTCTGGAGTTCTTTGTGCAGTACCCAGGGGAGTTCTCTATATGATACAGCAAATGCATGGATGAAGGAACACATACATACAGCAAAGGTACAATGCCATAGTGGTCTTGCTGCATGTTAAGTGTGACCCTCAAATTCCAGTCTCCATTGGATATCAATCTGCTGTGGTTCTCTCTTGTTCCTCCCTCAGGCTACGGAGGCTGCAGCATGAACACTCACCACTAGCAGCTTGATCTCTACGGGGCTAGCACAGCAGTTGTCACTGGCATGGAATCAGCTGAATTTAAAGTGCTGTGGGCCTCAGGCCTTTAGCACATGCTTTTGCTGGCCAGAAGAAATAATGAAACCTGCTGGCCAGGATGTATTTTACTAATAACCTTTTAACAAATTTATGGATTGTCACCTCGTGGAGGTTTTCACTAGTCTCTTGTATTAACTTGTGAAGTTACCCATCTCAATCCAAGAATCTGGATTATAGTAAGAATTTTACATGGGACCCACAGATAATATCTGAACGTCTCAGAAATTCTAATGTAGCCATTCATTGCAAATGTGCTGTAATACCTCTTCAAGATCACATGTTATGTAACTGCTGCTTTTGGGACCTTGCTCTAATGACTTAAGTTTGTCAGAAGATGTTTCAGACATATATCATAGTAGAAGGACAGGCAAAGGTGCTGTTTTGGGTGTTCCCATCTTTGTTCCTACATTCCCCTAACTCTATCACAGGCTAAAGACAACCAGAACATTGATGACTGGTCCTGTTAAAATCTTGTCCAGTCTACACAAGTAGGAAGAACTATGAACATAAGAATTTGATAAACCTACAGAATAGTTCACTGAAGTTTGGTACCTGTAAGGTCCACCTAAATTACATTCACATATAAAGGCAATAAACAAAGTCAAAATCCAGCAAGCAGAAACTCTCAACCTTGAAAGTGTCTTGTCACAAACCTCAAAATCTTGAGCAACATTTCTGATGCTGTCACACAAGAGTCCTATTATTTGTGTGAAGACCAACTCCAGAGATCTATCTAAAACGTAGAAAACAACTCTAAGGAAACAAAGGTATATGGAATAGGACCTCATACTATTCCCAAAGGGCAGGTGAGCAGTTTCTGAGGTAGCTGATGCATGAACTTTAGAATCAGTTAACTGCGTTCATTAGCAACACTCCTTGCTAGCCATGGCTATGTTCTTCAGACCAGAGAAAGCCAAGAGCAGATGGACTTGCATACCCGTGTGGAGTGAGGTATGCAGTTTATGCGATAGGTGCAGTGGACGTGTATGCCTTCTGTTCCAAAAGTTCTGTTTCTTGACTCATGCAGAATATTTTTAAACTTTATTTTTTGGCTGATAAGTATTTCAATTTTGTTTTTTTGCTGAGAACCTCTTTTTTTTTTTTTTAATTTTATTTTTCAGCAGGAAGGCAAATCATCTTTGAATACTGCCAAATATAACAAACATCTACAGATGGGTTGGTCTGCAGCTGGAGGCTTTAACTTTGTAGTATTTATTTGAAATATCAAAGCCAGCAGAGCAAGGCTAAAACATAGTGGGCACAATTCACAGTGTTTTGGCTCTTGAGCAAATAGCAGTTGAACTTAGAGGTTGGCTTTTTTTTTTTCCTGCTGAAATGGAATTTATGCAGATGTGCTTTGCACTAAATTCATTAACAATTACATCCTGGTGCGGTTTTCACATTTTTGTAAGGGATCTGCATAAGCACTAATTAGATCTAAAACAATGTTACTGTGCAAATTACAGTGCTGATTGTTCAAGTCGCCTTACATTCTGCATCTGCTTTGCGACGATGATAACATAGGTGCACACAGCACAAATGCCAGCTTTTCAAATTTAGTAGGACAATTTATTTAAAAGATAGCATTGAACAGATAATGCTGCCGTTTACATTTCTCTGTGCTGCTTTTAGGTAATATTGTAAAGTAAAATAAATACTAATGCTAATAAGTCGCATAAACTAATTGCCATTTCATTAGACAAGACTGATCTTCTCTGCAGCACATCCACATCTCATTTGGCAACAAGTACAAACTGAGTAGGCTAAATGAAAGCAGAGCTTTGCAAAGACTGCATTCTCACTTGAATGGGGGAACATCTCAAATCCATTGCTGCAAACCATGGAAATGAAATCATTGACTCTCTTATTCTCTGGTTCGAAATAGCGTGTTGCGGTGGAAGGTCACTGGGAATGTAATCTATTTTTAAAGACAAATGGTAGTACTTCAATATCTTGGTCCTCTCTCCATCTACAGTGCCTCCAAATGTAGTAAGACAGCAACAAACTTTAAAACCACTTTAAATACAAAGTTTTTGAATTCAGCCACTGTGCTGCTCTCATTACAGCTTTCTTCCAGAAAAGGGAAACCTGGTTTGGGGGAAACAAAGCATTGCCTATCACAGCTACTAGAGCAGGGAGGATCTTTCTTTTCACCTGGCTTCCTAGAGCCGTGAGGAAAAAATAGGGTAAATGGAGAACATGATGTTTTGCTTTTCCTGATGAATATTGGAGGAATGTCCTCAGTCTACGAGAACCACCTGCAGGCACTGAGATGGGAGTTCCAGCTGCCTCTCCCTCTGAGAGCCATAGACTATGAGCACCACATTTGCTAAAACATTACCATTTTCCTACTTCCCTATTTGATACGTATTCCAGCTCTTGCATCCACTCTTCTTGAACAAAACAAGTTAATTTTCATCTTTCTTTTAGATTCATGCATATCATATTAGGAATGACAAGCAGAGAAAGACTCTGCCTGGGAGATCATAAGTCTATAAAAAGTGAGTGGTGTAACAAGGGTGAATAGGAATGGATTGCTTATTGTCTGTCCTGATACAAAAGCTGCACCATCAGATAGCAAATTCAACCTACATGAAGGAGAATTCACCACTTTGGCATACAATACATGGTCTAGCTAAAGAATGGCTTGCAACAGGAGGCTAAAAGTTTATTTAGGATCAAGAAGCAACTGCACAAATTCACAGAAGAAAAAATAAGCATATGGAGGTCTATTAAGCACAAAAATACCACCTTTGTCTCAGGTCACTGAGCTGCAAATTGCTGGTGGCCTGGGGAATGCTACGGAGGGGATTTAACTATACAGTTCTCTTACTCTTATACTCTTTCCAAACATATTTTGGTCATAGTTTGCTTATACAGACTATCTGACTGGATGAACACTTGATCTGACACAGCTTGGCTGTTCTCATGGTCTTCATATCCAATGTCAGCTGCCGAACTTCCACGACTGAACTTCAGCTACTGAACTTCAGACATTGACTGCACATAGTGACTTCTATCTCACCTCAACAGAAAAATGCTTTAGATTTAAAAGTCAGGCATTGTTTTGAACACGCTGTGGAGATCATTCACACTATCCTATTCCAAAAACTTCTGTTAGGGATGTTGCCTAGAAGCTGTTATCTACTATGTTTCCCTTATGGCGATGGAGAGAAGGTCCTGTCCCAGCCTGACGAAGAAGGCTCAAGGGATTCCTCCTCTCTTCAATGATTACAAGGGAATCTCTACCCGGTTAAAGTTAGTATTCATTAATACTCTTTGGTCTTCTATTCCAAACTGTTCTAAATGCCTAATTCCTGCAGATCTCTGTGAGTAGAGCTATGAACATGACTAGTGTCACTAGATCTAGGATCCGTAGTCACTCCCATGGATATCTTCTATGTTTCAAATAAAACATAAAGTCAGAATAATATTAAAAATAGAATCAAATATAGCAGTATATTTAAATGGCAGACAGGTTTTTTTGCTTATTTTATATAAAAGTGCAGTAGTATCCTAAAATTAATTAAGCCAGCCTGAGAACATGATGAAAGGGGTATTTAGCATAAAAGTCTTTGAAGTTTCCAGGAAAGAGTGAGGTATATAACTCTGAATAAGGGGATCCCACAAGATTTCACTGTATTGAAATTAAAAGTGCATGCTCTTACCTCAAGGATTCTACTTCCATCGTCTCCGGGGTATTATTAGCTTTTGCAGCACTTTCAGCTACAGGTTACGCTGCATTGCCCACACAGGCCAAAAGGACAGAGAAAGAGTGAAAGAGCCAAGTAACCCATAGGAATATGTAAAACTGAAGGCTGGGGGTGTGTGCACTGTACTCTCCCTCCACCCATGCCTTGAAGGACATTTTTACCGTGCAGTCTCATCTTACCTTAAATACAAAGCAGTTATTATTTCTTTCACTTTGCAATTTATACCAGGTCAGTTCTAGCAGAGGTGGGAACAGAATCCTTGTTTCCCACATGGCACATTTTGTCACTTCTTCTAGCTCTTAGGATCTAGCAGCTGCTTCCCTTTAATCAAGGAGAGACTTGGGAGTCTCGTTCTCCAGTACGTTATTGATGCATTGCCAAATACTTGCAGAATCTATCACTTAAATCTGTATCAGACCCTCTTCAGTTGGGGGCCTACATAAAATCCACTAGTTGCTACCCTAAGTAGCATTTATTTGATAAGGCAACCGAAAATTTTTGGTTCAAATCTGCACGATAACATGCGCTCTTCTTTTCAGCTTCTCTTTTTTAAAACCTTCTGCTTATATAACAAAACAGAATCCTTAACATGATTATTTTTGCCCCTAACCCCATGCAAATCCATGAATGTGGCTTATTTGGAGGAGAACTGAAGCAGTTTGCGTTTTTGCCCCTCGTCACATTTTGATTGCTGGTGTCACACCTTGGCAAACCTGAGAGATGAGAATAAACTTGCTTCTGCTACAGGGGGCACGTTTAAATCAAGAGATTCCTGCTGTTGTTCCTGAATTACTCTATGTAAATCATACCCACTTCTGGAGGATTATCCTAGCCCAGTGAGCCCTGAGATCTAATGATTGTAACAGCATTGGGGTGTTTCCACCAGCTCCCTGGAAAAATCCAGTTATTACCATCAAGCAGTGACAATGTGCACATATTGCAAGGTGGCAGAACTCTTGTGTCATGAATGTAATACAAAAACATTTGTCTCCAGCTCAGACACATTCTGTCAGAGCATCCTCAGCACATCTCTCCCAAGGAGTCAGATCTGACACTTGGAATGGCTGGCTGTCTACTCATCCACCCACTTCTTCTCAGGGTTTTTCTTTGCCTAGCAGGAGTGGGTACAGGGTTCACCAAGAACCCTGAAAGTAGGCTATTAAGTGACCTAGATTATGGCAAGAGGGGTTTCTATTTTTGTGCTGCTTGCCCTATGTGCTTATGTTAGGTGCCTTGTCTCCAGGGCAGGCTATATCCAGCAGGAAATCTGGTAGGGGGAGAGAAGATGTATTAGGGAGAGAAGGCTATCTGGAGAGAAGATGAGAGTGAATAAAAATAATGGACCCGAGGAATAACTGGAGTACAAAAATGCAGTTGAAATCCAATCCTTTCTTATGTTTGTGGTTTAACATGTGTCAGTTGGCACATTAACAGTAGCATATGGGTTGCTCTGATGTGAGTTACTGCATACAGTATGTTATGTTCAGGCCTAAAATGTGTAATTCTTTTGGATTAGTGTTGGCAGATTTCAGAGTGCAGCGTACAGTAAATGTTCATAAATTTAATATATTTATAAGCTTTTCAGAGGAGCTCATTGCTGTCTGATCTGAGAACCTCCGAAGCAGCTCTGCAGCACTGGTAACTCGAACCTCCTTTACCGAGGCAGGAGCCTGCTGCAGGGCTGTGAGCAGAGCCTGAGCCATCTCCTGAGTCTTCACCCACTGACTGTAACTGTGTGAACTGTCTTCTTGAGCTCTCTGCAGAGAAACCTCCATGCCACTGAAGAAACACAGCCTTGCCTATGGCAGCTATTGTCAGGTGATGTAGCTGTAGTGCTTACTACCACAGTCTTTCTCCACGTCCGACAGATGAAACAACTTCATTGCTGCTCATCACACCACTCCACCAAAGCCCATCCTGAACGGAGAAGATGAAGCTTGGGAGCACTGCTTTTATTAATGGAGCACATCAACAAACAAGAACTTCTCATACCAGATGTGCCCAGCCCCCACATGGCAGGACAGCAGGCAGTGCTTCTCCCGAGCATGGTGGTCAGGTTAGATTGTGCTTCCTGGTCCCCACAACTGAAGAGTGGCAGCTGGTAGGTTGGGGTACAACCACTTACTCCTGACCCACCCTGTGCCAACTAAGTTCTCACAGAAAGACACAATCATGTTTCACCGTCTAATGTTTTTAAAATAAAGAAACAGAGGAAAATTGTTTATTTCTTTGAAACAGTTTCCAGAGGAGGCTGTCTGCTCATCTCTTTCCCTCGATTCCCTGCTGAGGCATAACAATGTCGCTTTCCCTGGGCTGAGGAAGCATTTGTTTGTTACTCTTTCTGCTTGCTTTACCCTGTTTGATTTGCAATCTAGTCTTCCCAGGCAAACATACCTTCCTAATTGCTAATGTGCTTCATGTCTGCTCAGTTATCTCCTCATCCTTGGTTATCTCCTCCTCCTCCTCCTGTGGGTGGGAGCTGCTGGACAAGGAAGAAGTAGCTCCAGCACACTTCTGTGAGCCCGAATCACACTGCCACCTGGGAATGGGCAGCCTGCCTTCCTGCTACTGTTAGCCTTGCTACTGCTCATCACTATATGGCCCTAGATAATGTCAGCTCCCAGCAGTCAGTCAGAACACTGTGTGTTTTCAGTGGACACAGAACCCGTTCTCTTTATCTAGATTCCTCCCTACCAGCAACAGGAGGCTTTATGTGTCCCTCCCTGATGGTATCCAGTAGTCTTACTTCTTTCACCTTTTCTTATCGGATTAGAAAATGCAGCCTATCCTAGTAGACATGAGGCATGCTGGGCATGGATGTATGAACCATGCTGGGGTAAGTCCTGCGCACCTGTGGGACTCATAGGAGCCTTGCTGGAAAGGGGCATCAGGATGCCCTGCACTGCACCCCCTAGCTCTGGGACACAGAGCCACAATGGCCTCCCAGAGCCTCCACACATCTGCAAGGAAATTCATTCCTCAGCTGGCATTCTGCAAAAGGCTGATGTGCAAAGAAACCTGCTGATGCTCCGAATCGTCAGCATTCAGACATGAGCCATGAAGACTTAGAGGAAGACATTGGTCAAAGGCATGAAGAGATGCAGCTGGACCAGGGATGTGCACCTAGCCACATTGTCTAACAGAAAAGCAGAAATGCTAATAAATGTGGTCTGCATTAGCACTCCTTGGGGTGCACTGGAAGTGTTTTCTTTGTTTCTCATAGCTGTATCACTTCCTTAGTGTTAAATATGAGTCCACAATGTGATATATGAGTGTAACATCACTGGCAGAACATGGCCAGCTAAGTTAGCAGTGGCTCTGGAGAAATGCTCAGAGCATAACTGAGGATAAACACTGATGTTTTGAGGTAAAAGAACTTACAAATGCTTACAGTTATAGAGGGAAACTGTAAAGAAAAAAGTGAAAAACTGATGTATGTCAATTAAATTTAGGAAATAAACCTGCTAATATTTTTTAAAAATGCATAGAAAAGAAGGAAAAGGATTTTTGACTCACCAAGATCCAGACTAATGATATGACACAAAAAGAAAGTAGCATTTTCCCACAGAAACTGGGAAACCTTGTTATTTTTACTTAAGAAATCACCAAGACCGAATAGAGCAAAATGGACTAAACACTCACAATGGAATAATCTTCCATTTTAAGTAGGATGGATGGACAGGGATGGGAAGATTTAATGCATGTTTCTAGCTCTGTTTTATCTTCCTAACAGAACAAAACCAAGTTATTGTTAATGTAACTATTTGACTTCCACATTTCATTTCCATTAGCTTTTGGCTTTTTGGAGTTCCCTCTCTCTCTGTACTGAAATGGCTTGTGCTGAGCCTTAGACAAAACAAATGTATTTATTGGAAAACTTGAGCAAAACCTTTTCTCTTCAGTCAAGAGAATGACTCAAGGATCAGACGACTAAGGGGCATTTTCACTGAGGAGGGGTGTACATATTCACAGACACATGTACACATTCACAAAGCAAAATGAGCATTTCTGTATGGGGATGCAGAAGGTACAGCTTATTACTTATGACACATGGCTTTAGAACATTAGCCTTCAAGAGCTTAGATGGGTTTAAAATCATTTTTCCCTTTCCCTTAAAAGAAGGGAAGAAACTCGGGTCAACTCACGATGAGGTAAGGAAGCAGATGAAGTTTGCAGTGGGTTTTCTCTCCCCTCCTTTTCTCCTGAGTGGCAGAAAAAGGAGCCTCCATATTCCTCTCCCACATGCTGTCCTGAATTTCTCTCCTTTCCTCAACACTTAACTTTTTCTTGGAATGCCTTTACGTGCCAGATGACAGTGAGTTACTGTGCTAATTGCTTTATTCTTCAATAAGGACATTTACTATACCAAACTCCTACAATACTTATGTGTAAATTAGAATTTGGCCTTGGAACAACCCTCTTTCAACAGTTAAAAAGCCTTCTTGAATGGATGGCTTTATAGATAAAGAGATTTTGTCTTGAATAGATCCTTCTCTTTTTATCTTCTTTTTTTTTTTTTTTCAGCATTAGGAGCTGTTTTTACCCCTGCTACCTGTCACAAATGACTAATAAATCACCAAATTGCTCTCCTTTATGACTACATATGCATTCTGACCTATTCTACAATACAAAATTATGGATCCCCACATACAAATTCTTTAAATAACAGTGTTCTTCAAAGATATAAACTGAAGTTTTAGACAAATGTTTATCAACCTGTCAGCTCTGTTGAACAGTGCTGCAGCTGCATGACAATCACGTCAAGCCATGGGGAGTAAAAGAGGAACTTACCACTTATTTCTTTTTGCCCAGTGAAGAAATGATAATTTTAGTTATACTTTGCTCGCTTGCAACAATAAAAACAAAACGAAGCCACAGAAGAAAACTGTCATGTTACACCCCTTCCATCTGGCCTGTGCTACACACCCACATATCCCGTCATTCTACAAATTAATCTTTCACACATTTTTTAACAAAAAAAAAAAAAAAGAAAGTGTTAATGTTATAGAAGAGAAAATAAGGTAAACAGAGAGCTGTGTAAAAATACATTAACATTACAATATGGTGGCAGTTATGGATTTTCTTAATTGAATAGGAGAGTAAATATTCACATCAAATCAATGCCAATGGCATGCAAATTAAAGCTACATTAGGGCAGCCTTGATATAGGCATTACCATTTTTGACACTTCTGTGATTTAAAATAATATGCAGACTTTATCCGTTAATTTTTTCCTCCTTTCTTTCCATTATTTTTGAGCGGGTAACTTGCCATTACTGATCAGAATCATTCTCCCGTGCCCTCATGTCATCTGACCTATCTCTTCCTTGTGCCTGAAGGCCACGAGGGCTCACCCCGTTAGTCAGGGTGACACCGCAGCACTCCCATTCTGCTTCTGGATCTCCAGCCACGTCATTCTTCCATCTCTGGATCAAAATTTGCTTTAAAAAAAAAAAAGGAGGAGCACAAAACTGAGGTCTCCAGCGCTTCACAGAGGGAAAGCCTGGCAGGGGCTCCCAGAAACTGTAGGGCTCCACACACAGGACCGAGTGCGAGGTATGCAATTTTAAAACTCAGCTGCTGTGCAGGAAGAGGGGACCAATGGATCTCTACGGGACAGAGATGAAGGAGTGCATAGAATGATGTACAACCTCAGTAGTTTTAATGCACGTTCTTCCATCTGGGTGACCAGAGGGATATTCAGTGTGTGCTCTGTGAGTGCCACGCATGTGCAGCCTGGGTCCCTATAGGATAGCATTTTCTGTGGAGGCATCTGTTCCCTGGCAATTTTTCAGTCCTTGTCAGTCATCGCAATTCCTGCACGCAGTCTCCTGCATCTGTGGGAACAGGCCCACAGTCAGGGTGCCCCATGCACACACAACGACTGGCTCAGCGCTCACATGGGAGTAACAGGTCATGGCGATGGCAGAAAGCAGTGCAGAAGGGAGGCAAAAATCAAGCCCATATACCCAACTGATCACTCAGCCTCCTGCCGTGCAGACTCAGGAAGTGGCTCTAGTTTCCTCTGTAGTGCATGTACACAGGTAAAGCTCTAAAATCATAGACTCATGGAATCATTAAAGTTGGAAAAGACTACTAAGATCATCTAGTCCGACCATCAACCCATGACCACCATACCACTAACCATGTCCCTCAGTGTCACACACACACACACAAATCTCCACTTTGTGTGCTGTATGGCTTATGGCTAGCAAGGTGCCAGTACACAAAGTGCAGAGAGACTTGGTGGAAAGAAGAAATGGAATCCTTTGAAACACAAAGTCCCAATAAAAAGAGTCTATACTGGAATTTGTGCACCTCAATCTCTTATCAAGCTAATACTCAGCATTGGGATTTTCTTTCTGCTTTCCCATACATACAAGGAAAATCACAGTGGTACATGCAAAGCAGTTGCAGGATTACACAAGATATGTCTTGCGCATATCTTAGAAGTTGCTCATCAGTATCCCCACAAAAGGTGAGAAGGGCTCCTTGTAGCAGCAGAACTGCCACGGCTTAGCAGGCTTTTGTGCAGAAAAAGAGCCTGGGAACATTTGTGCAGTGCTGAAATGGGTGAGTAGGACAGTGGGGGCTGTGAGGAGCCTTCCTGCTTTGTTCTGGAGAGCCCGATCTCACCCACCAGGACTGGTGTGACTGGGGAGAGGACTCCTGCTCTAGTGAGCACCTGGTACTGGAGCACAGAGATCACTAGAGGCTCTCAAAATTTCTCACAGGTGCTGAATACACTGTTTATATACATAAATGTCTCCAAATACATTCCCTTCCCTTTATTACCTGATTTCTTCCAACCTTATTTTGACCTCTAACTCCCATTCTCCTTTCCTTTCTCCTTCTTACCTGAATTCCCAATCTTTTTTTCTTTCTTTTACATTTTTTCTTCCCTACACATACCCGTTTGTTGTCTTATTTTTCATTTTCCTCCTGACAGGGAAATAAGACTTCAGAGTTACAAAGTCAGGGTGCTGAGTCCTAATAGCGTACTGTATCATTTTGTGCAATTTCACCCCATGGTCTGTCCTGGCTTTTTGATCGAAAGAGCTGAGATAATAAATACCAAATGCAAAGACAGTTGGCTGTAGCAGTTAATGTTTGTGCAACACTTCGCATAGCTAAGCATTGTATCTGCTCTTCACCATGAGAAAGGCTTGGAGCTGCTGCCACTGCGACCACGGCAGTCTCTGAATGTGATGATTAATGAGCTCATAGCAGTATTTTGCTGCTGAAGTTAATGCTGCTTCCTGAGGGCAACACGCCTGATGAGAGAGCTTGCAGCAGTCCATACGCTATATTGATTCAAAATGCCACTGTATGTTTTAATTAGCTTTTAACCATTAAAAAGTTGGGCTGGAAATGAAAAAGGCACATATGCTTGTGCCGCAAATGCCTGTACCAAAAAGGTGATCATTAGGCAAAGTTATTGACCTGTATGCTGAATCACCACAGGCAGTCAAAACTCATCTTCCCGGTAGTTAGTATACTTCCACGTTTTCTTTCTTTTTGTTAGCATTATGCTAAATATCCACTTACATCCACTTTCAAGACTTGAGGAATGTATTTTTTTTCATTCATGCTATCTTTCAAGAGTTATAATGTTGAGGAATTGAGGAATTGTGGTTTAGAAGCAAAACACACGGGTAGCAGGCTCCATGGAGGCTGGTGAGAAAGCGCTGTGTTGGAACAAAGCCTTGTGATGTCACCTGTCCTTCACACTACCAAACAGCATCTATTAAGTTTTCAGGTGCTCATTAGCACAGTATGTAATTATTTCATGATCTGTGTTGTACTTACTGTCCAACATTAGGGTATGAAAGAACTGGTTGAAGCAATCTGATAATTAGCAGCAGTTATTTTTGAGAGTTCATGGAGGGTAAGGTGGATACTTCATCCTCAAAAGAGAGTGAAAGGAAATTATGGGCCAGTTATCAGACTGGAACAAATAATCAAACATGTTAAAAATGGCTAGAAAACCAGAAGACCAATGACTTGCAATGATTTATCACAAATAAACCAAGTTAAGCAAATTCAATTCCTCTCTGAGACAGGTTAAGAGGCCCTGAGAGAAGATGCCACATCTTGCCTGCAGCCAGGCTCTCTACACTGTCCTATCTGATGCTCTTTGGACCAAACCATGGTACATGGGGAAGCTGAAACTGGTTGCACTAGTGGTTACAGGGCTGGCTGAAAAGTCACACACAAAGAATCCTTGCAATAGACTCACTTCCAAACAGAAAGGACAATCAGTCCAGTTGTTCAGGTACCTGCCCTAGGACTGATACAACTCAAGCTTTTCATTGACAATACAGATAAACAGATTAAAAGTACAGCTTCTAAATTTGCAGATGGCCTCAGCTTGGAATGGGCTGCACACACAACGGAGGGAAGATTATCTCTCAAAATGGTTCTGGTAGACTGGAAAATGGACAGAAAAAGTTTGGTGCATGGCAGGTAAGATGAAAGAAAATCTCTCTGCTTTGGTAGGAACAATAAACTGCATAAATGCAAGATTCACAGTCAGGGAATGGACAAGGAGAATGTGAACTAATTGAACAGAGTGCAGAATGACAATAAACAAAATGTGAAAAAACATGAGTTACATGTTGGACTGTTTAATCTAGAGATGGCAAGACTGAAGTGAGTGAGTTCATATGTGAAGGCTCACCTCCAGGGCATGAGGCATTTTGCATAAAGAGGAAACAAATTCTTCTGCACAGCCACTCTGGTAAGACAAAAAGTGACAAGCTTCTTACAACAACATTTACAACAGTACACCACTACAATCATATTGCCAAAGAGGATGATTAGGCACTGAAACAGATCGCCTAGATGGACAGTAGAATCTTCCTCACTGGAGATTTCAATAAATAAATAAATATAATAAGGGGAATAAGCACTTGTCAGAAACAGCACAGGTACAGATGATCCTGACAAGTATCCAGGCAGAGTGATGAAGTGAAGGAACTCTTGAAGCTCATTCTCTCCTTTTTTATTTTTGGTGACACTGTGACTCATGGAAGGCACAGAACTACTTTGTGCCCCAAACGCACACCAGTGAAACAACAGAGTCAGAGGCCAAGCTGAATGAATCAATGAAAACGGCTCACACTGAGCTGGGCTGTCTCAAACTGGTGATCACTTGAGGTTTGCAACTCATATAATCTATCATCTGTGCCTACTTTTTCACCAAAAGCAGATATTTGCCAATCATATTGTGAAGAAAATCAGATATTACTGTCATGACTAAAAGCTCTTAAACGCATTCAAGGCATTACAGAGCAGCTAGAAGCAATGTATATTTAAAATATTTAAAAACAGCAAAAGATCAGATTGAGGAAGGAGAGAAAGATGGTAGAACAGTGACACAGTGCAAGTTAGTTTAAATAAAGAATCTTATCAAATCTACTGACTACTTGTTCACATCTGTCCAAATATAACTTATGCCATATGTCCTACTATATAAGTCAGCTTGGAGGCAGGACACTTCCCTAAGCAGCAATTCACTTCCTGAGTCTGCTCTATCTTGCAGAGAATAGAGAGAAAAAAAATGACACATTGCTGAAAAAAAATCTGAGAAATAAACAAAATAGCTTTCTAAAAGCCTCTGGGAAATAAAAATCCTTTCTCTAACAGTATGGTTAGCTCAATCTTTTGGGTGTTTTTTGTTTTTTGTTTTTCATGTATTAGGAACAGTATTCACAGTGATGCTGTGCTTCCAAAAAGCTGCCTTCAAAGAAACCAGATGCCTCCGTTTTACTTCAGCTTTTCATGGTTTGCCAAAGTGGTAAAGAAGCTCTGGTACGTCACCCAAGCGACCACCCTCTTACCACAGAGCTATAGCTTGCAGCGGCAGCCTCTCTTCTCCTGAGCCAGGTCAGACCCCCAGGCGTGGCCAGCCAGATCTTCGACGTTATCCTTCTCCAAGGGCTTCCATGGCCACCTTGAGAAGCCTGCAAGGGGAGGGAGGCACCACCCTGCTGAGATGCATGGCCTGCTAACCAAATGCTTCCCTTTTTCTCTGTAAGTGCTATGGACTGGAGCTTGCAGTTTGTTGGGTAAGATAAAAATATCCGCATCAGAACTCTGTTTTCAGATACCAGAAGCCTCCTTATGGCTCTAAGAGTTTAATTTTCATTTAAACATCAATAAATACAGGCATAAGGGTTTAAGATGAATTATGCAAGCCCTTTAGCCATAGCCATTACATTCTGCCACAAAAATGAGCTGCTGTTCTCACTTTGTTTTATGGGCTCAGTGTAGCCTGTTGTTATTGTAGCTGCCAAATAAAAACCAGCAAACCATGCAAATGAAAATATAATCTTTTATGCTTTCATAGTCTTAGGATAAAGCGGCATGTGCAGTTTTAGAGAGTTTTTTTTTTGCAGTCTGTGTTGTTATGCCCCTGTCTTTGGAGAGGGGAGATGTAGCGGCTGCTCAGCAGCTTGGGCTGGGAGAGCTGTCCTCCACTGGGGCGAGAGCTGTCCTCGCTGCAACAAGACAGCACACAATGGGTTCCTGGAGGTACAAACAAAGGATGGATCAGAGATCCCTTCATAACATTGGAAAGTCCTCTTCTTGTAAAAACAACAAATTTTCCACCTCTAACTCCTCTCAAGCCTCCCTGCTACCTGTTGGAGCAAATATCCCATGACTTACTTTGAGCCACGAAGTTTCCAGCAAATGTGCCAAGACAGAGAGCCTTGTGAAGTAATGTCAGAGAACAGCAGCTGAAAACGAGGGGTAAAAGCGCATGAGTCCATATACTGGGACAAAAAGAGCACCAGCACCTTCCTATGCGGCACTCCTGGTAAGGAGAAAGACAAAAAACGAAAGAATCGAGCAAGGGACAGGATCTTATTCATGCAGTTTTAAAAAGTGGGAACATACAGTGAGCATGAGCTAATGTGCTCTCGAGCTAATTACAGCAGAGCACAACTGTATTACAGGCAGAATATTGAGCTGATGAGCATGTGGACTCATACACAACATCATCTGTAACTTCTCTGCACAGAACTGAGGTTCCGAGATTGTCTCCTTCACCTTTAACTGTCTTGATTCTTTCTTTTGTCTGTCTAGGTTTATTTTCGTAGTCACACTCGCTGGTGGTAACATTTTATATGTATTCTGTGCTTCCTAGTGGGAGCTATGCTGGATTCTGACACCCACACTTGTGCAGAGATTTTTGCATATTTTTTTTTTCTCTTCCACCCGTTTTACACAAGATGGTAACATATGGCCTTGGGTGATTAAATGATTTAGTGAATGAACTGAGCAGAAAGAGCAGGCTGATTGGAAGAAGACAGCTTCTGTTTAGGCATAAATGTCTTTGTAATCTGTAATGATAGGAAAGAAATTACAGAAAAAGCATAAGACAATTTAATTGGGTTTTGGTTAAATATTGCATTTTTCAGGTCTGCTTTAAATATAGTGAAATAACAGTATAGAAACTATGACTTATTTTGTTTCTGCAGCATGCGCTTGTAGAGGGGCCACCCCCCTAAATGCACACAGATGTGCACACCCACAGAGAACATAAAGAGAGGAAAAAATAAGCAAATAGTTTTGCAAAACTAAGTTGGAGTTTTCCTACCTTTCAGATGATGCAGTCCTACACGAGTTTGTGTTGACACTGCACTAGTCGGCAAGACTTCACACTTCCGACCTTTCCAGTAATTTCTCCGATTACAAAGCACAGTCACATCTATGCAATCTCTATAGGAGTGGAAAAAGCTTTTACAGAGGAAGATATCCTCAAAGCAGGTTCATCCAATAAATTCTTTGCCACTTTAGGGGCCCGAGGCATTAAACCCTAAGATTTTTTTTGCGTGCTATGGCTTCTGTTTCTTGTCATTTCATAGAATCATAGAATCATTAAGGTTGGAAATGACCACTAAGATCATCTAGTCCAACCAACAACCCATCCCTACCGTGTCCACCAACCATGTCCCCCAGTGCCACATCCATATAGTTCTTGAACATCTCCAGGGACTGTTGACCTCTAGGTCTAGCATTTGTGTTAATAACAGCTTCTGTGTTTTTGTGAACAAGACATGTAGTGGCAGTGAAGCAGGTCTGTCCTGGGCCGTGCGTATGTTCCATGGTTGGCCAGAGCTCCAGGTGTGAGCAGCCAGATGTTTCTATACTAGAAATTTGAACCCAATCCATTTATCCATTATCCAAAGCAAGACATCTTTTGAGAGCAAACACTTCTATTCTGGTTCCAGTGATCATACGCATCTTGTTAGTACTCAACAAACAAATCCAACAGAATTTCAGTTCAAGTCTCCACCTACAGGGCCAATTCTGTTCCATGTGATCACATTTTTACACAGAGCCTTGACATTGTTTTGGGACATAACAAAGAAGTCACTGATCTGAGTAATCTTCCCTATACGAAGCAGAAGCTATAGCTGAAAGTTAGATAAATCTATGCTCCCAAAAAGGGAAACTGGACCTGAAGAAAGCACGTCAGTGATGCCTGTCCTCAAATTGCTGGTCACCCTCAGTGCTCGTTTGGTGCACAGTCCTCCTTTTCCTTTACATAATGGAAAAGAGAGAGGAGTTTTGGCCCAAATGCTAAGAAAAGCTCTTAGCTGAGGACATCCTGGTAGCTTATCCAGAAGTTATAGCTCATAACAATTACTGATCCAGGCAGACTCTGGCACAGTAAGATATACATTCAGTCACTGCATGAATGCATGCAAGGCCTGTATTATATCATCTTGGCATTTCCCCAGACCTGTCTATCCAGACAGAAAACTCAGTTCCATTGTGATATCAGTTGAACCTTGAGTGTGATGACAGATCCAAAAACTATTTGATGTTTTATTTTTTTCTGAAAACCTGACCACCATTAAGATTCAATACAACTCTAAACAAACAAACAAACAAATAAATAAGGTTGAGTTCTAATTGTTTTCCTGGGATACACAACCCTAGAATATTTTCTGCTGGACCTTCACTCCTGTTGGTCAAAAAAACGTGGGAGAATTTTAGTTTATCGAGGAAGCCCCAATTTCCCATTATCCTATCAATCAAAAGAGCAGCAATGCATGTGAGTGATTGTATCTGGTCCTATACTAAGAGCATAAACCCAAAATGTCTGGCTAAGATTAGCGGCTTTCATTGTTGATTTGTTTTGTCAATGGAGAACAAAATGGGTGGAATGTATGTTAATTAGGACAGCACTACTCTACAAGAAATGCAAAAAATTATATTATAGCAGGTATAAGAAAGAAGCGTTAAGGGCTAAATGTGCAGTTGGTTGCAAGGTACAACTGCACTGCATTAACATTTACATCCATGGCTCTGGACCTTAAAATCTTGCAGGCATCTCTGACCTTTGTCAGCTCACACTCCTCTTCTGGACCACCCATAAAAAGTTTCCAAGAGCACATAGCACTATTCAAGCTACAGAAATGAATGCAGTTGAAAGAAAAATCAAGGTCTGTAGGCAAAGTAGGCCTCTGTGAGACATACAGCTACACAGCAATCAATCTTGAGCAGCAACAAACAGCACTGAGAGATTCACCACACAAACTGTTTGAAAAAAATACCAGGAAACTTCAACATGCCTATCAGATCAGAGGTGGAAAGGATCCACCAGAGCTGCTGGTGCTGCAGTAGCATCACACTGCAACGTCAGCATTGGTCATGAGCCAAAGGCCTTCAGGCTTGCTTGTTGCCTGGAGGATATAAATGAAAGTCAGCAGGTGCAAAGGTGCAAGAAGTGCAGAATTGCATCATGTCTTTTCAAACTGTGTTTATGCAGTATATGAGACTCATTTCTTTCCACACTAAATGGAGACTGGTTTTGTTTTTTTTTTTTTGGCTTATGAATGCTCTTAGTTCAATTTTCATGTGTGTTTTCTATGGTTCCTCAGGATGCTTGAGGTGATTTATAAATGTGTGTAGAGACCAGGTGTATTGCCAGATGTTTATATCCCATTACAACAGGGCTCCACAATCCCTTCCAATGGAATGCCCGTTCTATATTATTTCTTTCTAATAGAGCATCATCTGGACTGCAGGGTATTCAAGAGTTTTCCCAGTGCAGGATTTTTCTTAACTCCCTTTTCTATCATCTCATTTCCATATTTAAAATAACACTAAGCCTTTAAACCTCTCTAAGTACTCTTTAAAATTAGAGCTCCTTTTATACCAAAAAAAAAAAAAAAATCACAGAGAAATGTCAACGGTTCCAGGTTTAAATGAATGAAGACTGACTCACTGCCAAAAAGATTTTTAATCTTGAAGCTTTACCTACATTCACTTTTATTACGTTTCTCTTCATCGCATATTTAGAAATAGTAAAAACTGTTTCATTGCATAGTTCCATAAGTTGTAATTTCAGATCACTCTTAAATATAACTGTGGTAAAAAAAGAGCCCATAGGCCAGAAGCTGGACTGGTCTGAAGAGGCAAAAAGATCATTGTCCATGGCTGTATTATCAAGTGATAGAAAGGAAAAGAGAATGCAACTGGATTTAATTAGTAGTCAGCATTGTAAGTACCAGGTATGGGGCGGTAAGATTTTTCTTGGTATGCTTTAAATCATAGAATGGTAAGTTCATGTGTACGAGGAAGTAAGAACAAGCGAAATACAAGTATGAACAGTCACGTCCCACGAAATTTTGTTTTAAAATTATTTTTCAATTTTGGGTGCTGTAAAAGTATGGAAGACCTGAGAAAGTCCATTTGCTAAATGTCAACGTTAGCCAAAAAAATCCTGTCACATGAATTTTTTCACATTCATCACACTCATTCTTCCCAGAGTTCTGTATCGTGAGAATGACTAAACTGCTTCCCTCCAAAGGCTGTGCTTGGATAAGTTAGTGTAGATGAGACAAGGTCTTAGCAGCAGACCCCGAACAGTTGGTGATATCGCTCACACGAGGAAGGATGAGGCAGGATGCAGTTTACAGATCTAGGACAGCACAGTGAATGTAATCATGTCAGGCACATTCACTGGCAGTTCAAACATATATAACTGCATATGTTATTGGTATGTTTTACATTTAAAAAACTTCAGAACTATTTTCAATGGTATTTCTTGATACAATACTTACAAGAATTTGTTTTTGCAATTGAAAGAGAAAAAAGCTTTGTGGTCATAGGAAAGATGCGTAAAGAATGGCAGGCAGTGGGGAACGGAGCACTGATCTGTCCCAGATGATGTAATTATTAGCACCGGGAGACCATCAGGGAAACATGAGGAGTCAGCATCTTACTGCTATGTCTTGAACACAAGGACAAAAGCTCATTGAGCTCAAAGTATGATTTAATATGGAACATGTTATCAACGGAAAAGAAAAAAACAGCACAGAACTCTCTATCTTATACGTGGAATTGTACCACCACCCAAGATGAACTGAAACACCCTGAGATTAATAACTTTAAACATCCACACTAGAGGTCTGCACTAGAGGTTAGTTTCCCAAAATACAGAGAGAAAAGCATCTTCTTTTGTACTGGTAGGTTTGTTGTTTTTTTTATATGCAATACTTGAAGCATATGGACATGTGGATGCTGGCTGCTGTGCGATATACATAGCAGTAATGTCAAATGATTAGGCACAGTTAGAATTCAGTGTGCTTCTTTATAGTAGTTTCATATTGCTGAAGGAGACTACATACATGCATTCCACTTTTGTATCCACTCAATCAATTTTGGACATCAATATATAACCCTCTTTCCTTTTAGCTCTGTCTCTGCTGGTGATTTCTTCAAAAACACCATCTCCTCAGATGGATCTTTTCCTAAGGAAGGCCTTTGCTGTTGGAATCTTGCCTCCATTGCCCTCTCCTATCCCAGCCACTGTCCCCAGCCCTCACACGGCATGGTGAGCTCTGAGGAACAACTGCCCATCACTGGGCTTAGGGTGCATGCCAACCCCCAGCACAGCCAATGAAGGCAACACTGCCTTGAGGGGAAGCACTAAGGTGCATAGAGCAGTCAAGTTGTCAGCGACCTTTTAATGGAGGTGAGCAAGTGTCCAGGGTAATCCTTCGCTGGAAGTGAGCGAGTGCACAACCACCACACTCTACAAAATGAACAGCTTTTGGGTGAGTCCAGGAACCACCTTTCAAGAGCCCTGCTCAGCAGCCTACGCCAGGGTGGCGTCGACGGTGTGAAGGCAGGCAAGAGGGAATGCAGAGGGCACACGGCCAGCTGCCGCCTTCACCCCCTGAGCCGCCATTTTGAAGCGTACGCCCCCAGCCCAGCACAGGTGTCCCGGCCAGAGGCACGGAGCGTGACAACCCCGAGGCGAACTGCCTCACGGCTGGCACCGCGGGACAAGCGCGGCGCGGCTCGACTCGACTCGGCTCGGCTCGCCCCGGGCACGAGGCGCCCTCCGCCACCCGCACCGCCCCTTCCCCTCTCGCCCGGCAACCGGCACGAGGCCGCGACCCGCGCACGCCCTCCCGAGCGCGCCGCGCCTCCTCGGCGCCCCGCCTCCCCGGCGCTCGCCTCACGCGCGGCCCCGCCCCCCTCGCCGGGCCCGCCGGGGCCCCGCCCCCTTCCGCCTCGGCTCCCCGCCGGGTCACGCCCCCTCGCCTCTTCGCGCGCTTCGATTGGAGGAGCCCCCGGCCTTCCCGGGCCGCCCTCCTCCACTCAGCGCCCGGCGCCGCCCGTCACTCAGCGGCGGGGCGCCGCGCCGGTTGGCGGCGGCGGCGGCGCGGGCGGGCCGCGCTGTCAGTCAGGGAGCGGAGTCCGAAGTGGGGAGCGGGGCGGGAGGAGGGGAACATCTGTCTGCCGCAGCCGGGCCCGGCTGTGCCGCCGCCGCCGCGCGCCCGAACTGCGTGCGCCCGGCCCCCGCCCGCCCCGCCCGGCCCCCGCCCCTCCCCCGCGGCCGGCCCCGGGCTCCGCGCCGCCTCCGGCCGTCGGTGCCATGGGGAGCCGCTGAGCGCGGGGCCCGCTGAGCGCCGCCGGCTGCCCCGCTCGCTCCTCAGCTGACGGCAGGGGGGGGCTCGGGGGGGGGGG
Organism: Lagopus muta; assembly: GCF_023343835.1. Taxonomy (NCBI): domain Eukaryota; kingdom Metazoa; phylum Chordata; class Aves; order Galliformes; family Phasianidae; genus Lagopus; species Lagopus muta. The sequence continues at coordinate 75,460,405 of NC_064434.1, forward strand.
GGCGGCGGCCCGCGGGCGGGGGCGCGGCGCGGAGCGGAGCGGAGCGGCCCACGAGAGGCGGTGGCGGCGGCGCGGGGACTTCGGGCCGCCGCGAGTGTGAGTCCCGCGCTCGTCCCCGCGCGGCGCCGGGGGCCGGGGCGGGCGGGGCCCGGGGGCGGCGGGGCCGGCGGCGCTGCCGGTCACTTTCCTTTTGTTGCCGCGGCGGCCCGGGGGCGGCTTTCCTGCGCGCCGGGCGGCCGCTTCCTGGCCGCGGGGCCGCCGGCGGGTCGGGCCCGGCGCGGCGGGGGGGCGGCGGCGCTCGCGGCCAAAAGTTGCCGCCGCCCGACGGGGATGCGGGGCCGGGCCCGCGGGGTCGCGCCCGCGGCCCCGGGAAGTTGTGGGGAGGGCCGGGGCCGGCGGCTCGGGGCGCGTCCCGGGCGGGGAGGCGGTGGCGCGGGCGCGGCCCGGGGCGGGGAGCGCGGAGCGGCGGTTCCGCGGAGCCGAGCGGCGCTGGGTCGGCGAGCCGGGGCTCGGCGCGCTGTCGACGGGCGGAGCAGCCCTCCAAGTTGAGGCAGAAGTGTCGATGTGCCGCGAGCGCGGCGGAGCCCCATATGTTGAGGGTTTTCTTTTTCTTTTTTTTTTTTTTTTCTTCCCCCCGTTCGAAAGTTTGACAAAAAAAAAAAAAAAGAAAAAAAAAGAAAAAAAAAAAAAGAGACTTTGAAGTATTTTGTTTATACTAACAGAAGAGAAAAGTTCTCCTAAGAAAAAGCTGGTGGCAGGAGTGTAGAGGAGTAGCATATGGCATTAAAAGGAGCACAGCTGGAGGTAGCATTTCCATCTGAACATGATGTCAGAGCAGCTGACAGCCTGCCATCCCTCAGCCTTTTATTCTAACACACAGACAGGGAGTTAGTGTGTGCAGATCTGTGTGTGGAGAAGGTATCTCATTCCTCTCTAACATCATCTCCACTTTGCATCTGTCTCTCCCAGTCTGCTTTTTTCCACCGATCTAACAGACCTGGAGCCAGCGAGACTCAGAGGAAAGGACTTAATCAGGTTTATGTGTACTAAAGGTAGGAGTAGCAATAGATTAGATACAGCATCTTTCTGTTTTGGTGTGTTGTTTATTGAATTTCAGGAAAAATCACATTACTTTTCTAACCAAGTTTGGAGGTAATATATGAAATTGAGTATTAAGCAGATAAGTGGACTTGGTCAAAAAGGCTGGGGCTGCAGTTTGAGAGCATCGGTTTGATGCACATGGATAGAATTAACTTTAATGCGTATCGTGAGAAGAAAATTTCTGGTTTTAGGATGTGAGGAGAGTAACTTCGTTCTCAATTTCTGAGACCAAAACTGAAATGCATTCGGCAGCGAGCTAACGGGAGTTCTGCTTTATGCTTTTGTGCTGCATCTTTAGGTTGACTTGATGGGGATTTTTGGTGAAATAGACACGAGCATGCTTTTAAAAAGAACCTTCTGGCTGAACCGTGTTTGTTGTGAAGGCTCTCACTGCGCTTGGTGGTTAAATAGCCAGCAGCCCGGAACTGTGGGAGCATACAGCTGGAGTGCTTCTGAAAGATAGAAATCACTTGTGTGTTTAGAAACTTTTGTACCTGGGAGAATAGCCTGACTGGTTTCCTCTTTTCTTTCTCGCCTGTAGCATTTGCAATCTTTTATTCTGGCATAACAATAATTATTTGAAGGAGTTTTTGTATTTGCGACTAATTTAGAACTTGTAGATTTGAGCTGCCTGAATTGGCCAGACAGCTGTAATCGCACTCCTCTATTCTTAATCTCTTTATCTGGGCAGCAGCTGCCATATGGCCACAGTCAGCTGGATCAGATGTTTATAAGCTTCCTTCTTCGTCCCTCTCTGTCCTTTCAGCCTCCTAATTTGATCACAGCTACCTTGTGAGCTGCCCTCCAATCTTTATTTTTAGCCCTCTTAAGGATTAGGATTGATGTTGGCTGTGGGGCACTTAAAGTGATTGTATTGTAAATCTTCGTGCTTTACTCTAGCGGTGGTATTTCACAGAATATAGCCAGGGTTGTGCTGTAAGTTTCAGCACACCTCGCTTTGCCGGGGATGGGCATTTTTCAGCAGTAGATATTGCCAGCCCAGAGAGCCACGGTGTGTTTGGATGGTTTGGAAGAGCATTGCCAGCAATCACAGAAGAATAGGTTGAGACAGGGTTTCAGGAGATTTTACTTTCTGTTTGAATTCTGACTTCTCTACTTCTTTGAAGTTTGGTTTGTTGCTTTTTGTGGGCTTTTTTTGTTTTTTTGTTTTGTTTTGTTTTTGTGGGGTTTTTTTGTATCATCAGAGGGTGAATAGAAAAAGACTTGGGTAAGCACAGCACTCAAGATACTCCTTTTAAATGTGCACACGTTCATGTTGAATGGCTTTTTTTTTTTTTTTTTTTTTTAAAGTTTGGTACTGCAAACTCAGTGTGGTGTGGGAGGGGAGGGAAATTTCTGTCCTTTTGCACAGGGGAAGCAGTGCTCAATGGCATTTTAACTGATAGTTTTCTTTTCCTTTTGCAAATTCTACACCTTAGCAAAAAAGCATTTTGTTTTTTCTTGTACAGTGTGGAGAAGGTTCCAAACCTGAAACTGTACCTACCAGGAAGAGAATGCAGTGCAGGCCAGGTTTCTGAAAAAGCTTGATTTTCCTATCAATAAAAATTCTTTACCCCTGTCAGTTCACACTCTTTATGAATGCTAGACCTTCAGGTTTGGGCAGTTAACATTTCTTCATACACAAAACTCTCCTGTTATTACAGTTTAGCTTTAAAAAGAATGTTGATCACCTGATATTTTTTTTTCTTTCACTCTGTGATCTCTCAAACTTAGCATTTAAAAAAAAAAGAATTTTTTTTTTTAATTTTTTTTTTTTTTGTCAGTCCTGCTAAGGACACAATCTGGAGGAAGTTCCCTGAGAAAGGAAAAAAATAACTGTTGAACAAATTTTATGAACAGAGGTGGTACTTAAAAAAAGAAAAGAAAAGAAAGTATACAAATAGTAGCTAAGTGCTTCTTAGAATGGCTTATTTAGGAGTGAGGGGAAAGCAGAACTTCAGTGGTTGACTGGGGAAAGAGAGGCCATTGTACGTACGCGTTAAATAATCCTCGCGTAGTGGTGGTGTCAGAATTCTGGCAGTAGGAACGCTGGGCTTTCAGAGTGGAATAACTTGGGTTCCTAAGTTCTGTTGTTCCGAGCCGCGTGTAATTTTGAAACATCTTATTACTTTCTAGGTTATGAAGACAGCATGGAGTTTCCTGACCACAGTAGACATTTGCTACAGTGTCTGAGTGAGCAGAGACATCAGGGTTTTCTTTGTGATTGCACTGTTCTGGTAGGAGATGCCCAGTTCCGAGCGCACAGAGCTGTACTGGCTTCATGCAGCATGTATTTCCACCTCTTTTACAAGGACCAGCTGGACAAAAGAGACATTGTTCATCTGAACAGCGACATTGTTACAGCCCCAGCTTTCGCTCTCCTGCTTGAATTCATGTACGAAGGAAAACTCCAGTTCAAAGACTTGCCCATTGAAGACGTGCTAGCAGCTGCCAGTTATCTCCACATGTATGACATTGTCAAAGTCTGCAAAAAGAAGCTGAAAGAGAAAGCAACCACGGAGGCAGACAGTACAAAAAAGGAGGAAGACGCCTCAAGTTGCTCAGACAAAGTGGAAAGTCTCTCCGACGGCAGCAGCCACATGCCAGGAGACTTGCCCAGCGATGAAGACGAAGGAGAAGATGAAAAATTGAACATCCTGCCTAGCAAAAGAGACTTGGCGGCCGAGCCTGGGAACATGTGGATGAGATTGCCCTCAGACTCAGCAGGCATTCCCCAGACTGGCGGAGAGGCAGAGACACACGCAACAGCAGCTGGAAAAACAGTAGCCAGCCCCTGCAGTTCAACAGAGTCTTTGTCCCAGAGGTCTGTCACCTCCATGAGGGATTCAGCAGATGTTGACTGCGTGCTGGACCTGTCTGTCAAGTCCAGCCTTTCAGGAGTTGAAAATTTGAACAGTTCTTATTTCTCTTCGCAGGACATGCTTAGAAGCAGCCTGGTTCAGGTGAAGGTGGAGAAAGAGGCTTCCTGTGATGAGAGTGATGTTGGCACTAATGACTATGATATGGAACATAGCACTGTGAAAGAAAGTGTGAGCACTAATAACAGGGTACCGTACGAGCCGGCCCATCTGGCTCCGATGAGGGAAGATTCGGTCTTGAGGGAGCTAGATAGAGAGGACAAGGCAAGTGATGATGAAATGATAACTCCAGAGAACGAGCGAGTCCAGGTGGAAGGAAACATGGACAGCAGCTTGCTCCCTTACGTGTCAAACATACTCAGCCCCGCTGGCCAAATTTTTATGTGTCCTCTGTGCAACAAAGTCTTTCCCAGTCCCCACATTCTGCAGATCCATTTAAGCACGCACTTTCGAGAGCAGGACGGGATCCGCAGCAAGCCTGCTACCGATGTCAATGTCCCCACCTGCTCGCTGTGTGGTAAGACTTTTTCTTGCATGTACACCTTGAAACGTCATGAGAGGACTCATTCAGGTGAAAAGCCCTACACTTGCACCCAGTGTGGGAAGAGCTTCCAGTACTCCCACAACCTGAGCCGCCACGCAGTGGTTCACACGCGGGAGAAGCCACACGCTTGTAAGTGGTGTGAGCGCAGGTTCACGCAGTCCGGAGACCTTTACAGACACATTCGGAAGTTTCACTGTGAGTTGGTGAACTCATTGTCTGTCAAAAGCGAAGCACTGAGCTTACCTACTGTCAGAGACTGGACCTTAGAAGATAGCTCACAAGAACTTTGGAAATGAAATTTTTATATATATAAATAATATATATATAAATCTATATAGTTGTGGTACAGTCTAAAAGCAATCTTGTTTCCTTGAACTGAAAGTTTGGCTATTAGCTTGTTTTTGCACTTTAAGGCAGCATGAATATTTCACTAATTTAGCACTCTGATAAAACGGAACTTTAGAGGTAACATGGTGGTGAAGTAATAAGCATCGGAGCGTATTTTTTCCCCTTTTTTTGGACTAGAAGCCAGCGGATACTTTAATTTTAAAGAATCTCCAATTTGAAAATGTTGACATGGCTTTGTTCTCCCCAAAACGCTGCGTTATTTTGAGCTCTAGATAATTTTCCTTTCAAAATCTGAATGTAGAAATCCTTTCCCAATTTTATCAGTTCCTTTACTTTTTTTTTTTCTAATTGCATGAATCCTTTCTAGCTGTTGGAAACCTGAATGCTTTTAGACCCAAATGGAAAATTTCTGAAATGCTGGATTATCTATTTTTAAACAAGTGGTTGACTTAAAACTTATTATGGCAACTTCTGGATTTCTGACAGTTCCCACTGGAAAAAAAAAATATAATAAAACAAAAAAAACCAACAACAACAACAACAAAAAACCACAAAACAAAAACCCTGAGAGTACACTGGGATCACTGGGACTCTGTCTTATATGAAGGTTTGCTTGGGATGAAAAAGGATATTGCAGCTTCAGCAGTGATGAACTGTGTGTTTAAAAAATGTGAATTACTGTTATTGTATACTGTAATTGATTACATGGGCCGGGGGGAGGTATCAAAGAACTTGGCAGGTTGTGTTGATGCTCTTAGTTGAGTCTTGAAAAGTAAATATTAACGCTACAGAAATGCATGAGTTTCAGTATATTTTTGTCTTTGTTTGCATTGTATAACTTTAATGAGTGAGTTTAAAATTATTTAATTTCCTTAGGAAAAAGCACCGTTGAAAATGCCGGTGTTATGAAGAACGTAAATGCACTGTTTTTATTTTATATAATTTAAATTTTCCTTCCCACTGTCTTTCAGTTGAGAAAAACTTAAGCTACGAGTTGACAATTTAGCTACGTAACAAGGAAAATATGAATGTTTACAAACAGGCTTAAAGATTTGCATGTGCAGTGTGCATTCATTAAAAGAAAACCTTCTAATTGCACAAACCCCACGCCAGCTCCAACTTTAGGTGCATACATTTACCCAGATGAGCATTTTTAGGATTCCTGCTGTACACATCCACAATAGGTCATTCTTTTTCCCCCCTTGAAAAGGGTCTGTGGACTGAAAAAGCCCCGGGCTGAAAGGACTGGAAAGCCCTGATTGACGGGGGAGGGGGGGGGGGCCGGGGGAGGGTAGAGGGCTCTGTGTATCCAAGCAGCAGAGACTGCAGCCTGACGTGTGGTTTTAATGACCAACACGCAGGTCAAAAGCATTTTGCACAGTGTTTGTTTTCCTGTCTTGCACTTACAAATAAGGTCTATGGGAGTAGCATGGAAAACGTTTGCTGTTTTTCCTTTTTTTTTTCTGCTTTTGTTTAAAATTTGATCGCCTTAACTACTGTAAACATAGCCTATTTTTGTGCTTAAGATACTGAATGGAAAACTCCATTGTGTATTGCTGGACTGTTTTGGAAATATTTGGTCAAATGTGTGTTAATTTGGCTGTAATGGCATTTAAAACAAAACAAAAAAAAAGCTGTGAAAATGGCCTTGGAGCGTTATCTTTAGTTACTTGAATAGTTTCTAGGTTTAAAAATACATTCTTTTATTAATTTAGAGAAGACAATCAGTGTCTGAGGAAAAAAAAAAATGGACTTTCTCTTGGATTTTTTTGTGGTCCTTGTGAGTGATTGCTTTTTTCCTTTTATTAGTTTCACATTCTTCTTTTGTTCTAAAACTTAGACTGACATCTAGCTTTGACAATCATAGTATGTTTTATTTTCCTGAGGGGGGAATAACTTATAATGCTGTTTAGTTTTGTACTATTGGTGTGTTGGTGAATTTTTAAACTGTGTGCTAACTGCAATAAATTATATGAACTGAGAAATCAATTCCCTTGTCTTTTTTTTTTCTTTTTTTTTTTTCTTTTCCCTCTTTTACATGATAGTTACGGAGTATTTTTTTACAATGTGTAACTTTATTACTTTTGCACAGACTTCTGTTGCTAACTGTTCGGAATATGTTTTCGGTATGCTTTTTGAGCACTTTGATGCTAACGTCCATTATTTACATCTCTCTTAACATTTCGACAAATTAAATGCTTGTGTTTTGAAAGCATTTCTGTTGTCTGTAGCTCTCTATCATTCTGTAGAGGGATTAATCTTTTTTTCCCCCAAAGACATCTGCAGAAGCGATCTATTCAGTTCCAGAAATTTTGATTCCACGCAGATCTCTCTAAAGACCCAAAATTCCTTTTCTGGGCTTAGTTTCACCCCAAGCAGATCTCTTGGGCTCTCTCTTTTGTATTCCGTTTCTGTCAGAACAGTAGAGCAGAAGGAAACAACTTAATCTGAAGTATACAGCTCGGGTAGGGACTGGCAGTCTATGCTACAGAGCAAGTAACGGTCCAAATGTCCAAAATACCAGCAATCCATCACAACTGTCTGGGCTACAAAGGAAAATGAGAATAATCCTACAGCTGTTTGTGGATTTCTCTTACAGGCTAAACCTTTCTTCTAAAAAAAAGAAGTAAAGCGCAGTGAAACCTTTGAAAAAGATATTTTAGAGGTTTGTTGCAGGATATGCCCAGAATTCTTTATCGAAACGTTCCCTCCTAGGGATGAAACCAGCCCTGCAGAGCCCAATGGGAGTATAAAAGTAGAGCTAAATTATAAGTCTGGAACAGAGACAGCGGGGCAAATATGAAGGAAAAAATCAGGATTTTAACGTTTCATTAGATTTGTCATCTGCCTAGCTACAACTTTAGTTGACCAAATGAATCTTGTCGCTTAATGCTATGCTGCATTTCTTCCTACGTTTGTGATAGTTCATACCTAGCCAATATGATTTTTTTCACTGTTTTGATCCTCATAACCATTTCAAATATCATTTGCTCTTTTTTTCCACCCTCTCTTTTCTAATAAAGTGAGTTATTTTGGAAACACTTTCTTTTGTAAATGTGAGAATGTGAGTATCCTCAGTCATGTAGGTTTCTCATTTTCTACCAGTAAGCCTTTGCTGCAGCCCAGTCTTTCATACAACAGAGTATTATGTGTAGTTAAGGCAGTTTAAAGTATCATCAAGACTGAAAAAGGCTAATATTGCAGTTCTGAAATGCGTACAGTTGATGAGCTTTAGATGTGGCTCTAGGCAGATTTGCCATTTGTTCTCGAACAAGAAGATTTTTAAGATCTGTAGATTCACAAATAAGGCTAGACTTAGAAAGAGCCCTGTTTGGGGGGTAACAGAAAACATAACGGCCACTAATGACAAGATCATTCAAAATAGGCTTTGTATGTTCAGATTTTATCTAGTTGGTATATACGTGTGCGGCACACGCTTGCTTGTGGCTATCAACGTGTTTCTTCAATGAAAAGATGAAACATACTTCTCTATGCTGCTTCTCTCCATCAGCTTTAATGTACTGACATATCCAAATAGCTGTAACCTTTTTTTTCCTTTTTCTTGTGATATACTCCCCAGATAATGAAGCATGAGAGAATGGTTCTATTGGCTCGGGAGTGTGTGGTAACAAAACCCGTACTGTTTGTACTGCCATTGGGGCATAAGGCAAATTGTGAAGATGGAGGCTGTGCTGCAAACCTCAGAGGTTCAGAAGATCTCCTCTGACCACTGCCCCTCGTTGCTTTAGAGCTGGGTGTAGGTCTACCCTAAGGCTCTCAGGGAATTTACGATTCAGTTGTTTTTTTAAGCTCTTCGCATGATCGTCCAAAATTCTCTCATTGTGCGTGATTTCTCTAAACTGAACCTTGGGGATCAATGCTATAGAGAATTTTAATGCAGGCATATTATTCCATCTACTTAATAAGAACTTTGCACATTTTAGGTGAAATTTAAAAAGAACTCAGAGTTTTAGAAAAAACTTTCTAGTCAAAGAACAGAGGGGATCTTCACTGCTTCTCCTGCTCTAGGACCAAATGATTCCATACGTATTTCTGCTGAGCGGGAGTTAAAGCTGCACACCCCTTCAGAATTTGAATTTCCCCATTTGAATCCTAAGCAAAATTGTAAAATCAATTTGGGAACCAGCGCATTCCCTTTCCCTCCTGCAGCACACCGAACCTTCTACTGCCTGCCCGCTTCTGCCTTCTGCTTTGCTGGAGTGGAGAAGCGATACCGTGATTTGCCGGCAGTGCAGCTCCTCTTTGTTTTATCTAATTAAAAAAGGCTTCTACAACAGTCAAATATTCTAACTTTTTAATGAACTCTTCAGACGTCACAATACGTTTTCCCAAAATCATCAGTAAAATCAGCTCCCCTTTTTATGGTGGATGATACCACGGCGATTTGCAGCCGAGGAGAAGTTGCAAGGGGAGAACATTTCTGCACGCTGCCTCCTCTCCTCCTGAAGCAGTGTAAATTCGTTCAGAGCTAAAGTGAACTACATTTTGAGGCTGCACAAATACACTAACGCTGGAAAGCAGATCCAAAGGTATTTTCATGTCGTTCTACGTCGCAGTGCTCTCAAACTTATAAACTATTGATGCTGTTTGTCCACCTGATTTTGGAACAGAAATATTCCCAAGGAGTATTGTCTTTTATTATAGAAATCTAAAAAAGGCATTAAGATTTATCTTTTTTTTTATTTTTTTTTATTTTTATTTATTTATTTTTTACTGGGATCGTGAATGTGGATTATAACAAGTGCCCACGGTTTCTAAAAGAAGGAAGAAGTGAAAAAGAAGCGTTCTGGGCTCTTTCAAAATATTCTTGTTCAAGCTGTTTTGTTTAATTCTTGATGTGCTTTAGTCAGGTTTAATTGTGTCGTTAAATATCATGAACTTGGTAATACAAATTTTTTTCTATTTGATATAAGAGGAGTTATTTCTTAGTTGTATCTGTTAAGATGCCTTTGGGTAGAAAGTGCAAATGTTATCTGTTGCCAGCAAATTGAAAACTTCTTAAGAAAATGAACACTGCTTACCAAACCTGGAGCCAGGAGCTCATTGTGGCATGATAAAACTCAGTTAAACCTGGTAACAGGTCGTACCAATGGCAGGTTACACTCCATCCAGGAATACTGTCCACTTTATTATAGGAAGATTAAAAAAAAAAAAAAAAGGCAGTGTTGCTTTTAGATGTTTGCCAATCCAGGTGTTCTCCAAGCAACAACCCAAAGTGTACCCAAGTGCAGGCTAAGCAGTCCAGCTGCCCACAGTGCAAGGCCCAGGTGAACCAAAGGTGGGGCAGGCTCAGCTGTGACAGTGGTTGCAGCTGCTGCAGTGGTTTCAAGTGATAGAAGTGTTTTCAGAAAAATATGTATTTGAAATACACTACTAGGAATGTTTCTCTTGCATTGGAATTGCTTGGTTTATTTGATTTATTGTTATTTTATTTTATTGTATTTTATTTGGTCTCACAGAACTTGATTCTGTTGTGTGCTTAAAATCTTAAGGTTCGTTTTGGTTTCATCTAATTCTGTTGCTTCAGTTGCTTTTCCTAGTAAACAACCACTCCTCTGAAGCAACACATTCTTTGTGCAGAATTCAGGGAATGACCATTCCCGACCAGCCCTTGCCTTTACCCATTTGCAGCAGGAGGCCAAGAGTGCTTGCGCCGAGAAATCCTCTGCCTCGATGGAACAGGACCTGCCTCTCGTACCACTTCGGTGGTGCTGGGCCACCTGTGCTTTCACCTACTTCGATTTCTGAGGTTTTGCTGCCTGCCTGCAGCAAGCCTTGGCTTGGGGCTATAGGATAGAGCACGTGCAGCCTAGCCTTGGAGCTGAAATTTTAAGTTGATTTGGGATTGTTGAGGCTGCAGGAAATAAGTGATTAATTGCAAGATGGGTTGTTTTTTAGGAAATTTTAACTTAGAGCAGTCTGATATTTCTTAAGTTTTAAAAAGCAGATTGTTATAAACGTGTGTGTGTGAGGATGCACTTTAAAATAACTCACCAATTTTTATTTGGGTGTGCACTGACATCACGTTCTCAGTTAGTGCTTGAAGATCTTTGGGACACACGTTTCACACCCATAAACAGTAGCCGGTGCAGAGCTGTGCTGTGCAACCCATCAATTGCCGTTCTTTGGTTATCAGCCACAGCCTGAGCACCAGAAAGGATTTCAGGTGCAGTACGGAGCACACCAGCTCTGGCTGCACACTACAACCCGGTGCACAAAGCTGGATCTAAGTCGGTAAAATATTTAGAGAGCAAATTACATGTGCACTGTGACTTAGAAAGGATTTAGCTGGGAACGCAGTATGTTGCTGCCTCAGTGCTGTAATGGATATATTAACAGGCTTCACTGTTTCACTACAGTTATATGGTGAGTTATCTGCTGTATCAGGATGTAAAGCTCGAGATGGATTTAAATACTTCTTTCACAACCTTCCCAAAATACATTTTGGTTAAATGATACTTACAGCTATTAAGAAAATAAAAACCACTCTCAATGCTACATTTTAGGCTTTTGTCAAATTGACTTCAATTTTAGCAGTAAATCTACTTTTTATAAACTTTTGGATGTAAGCCCAATATACATTTTACAATTTTAAAAATGTACTTTATCTATAAATAAAGCCTCTGAAACTGATAGAGGTTTATCGTACAAAACATGATTTATTTTCAACTGCATTTGCTGTGTATTCACGCTTACTGAGGATTCATGTTGAGACAATTTTGGAATTTCATACTGAGACAAAATACCGTTAAAATCTTAATGAAACATATCCTGTTTCCATAGGCTATTGCTACCGGGTCTTCATTATCTGTAGAATATTCTCTCTCTTTTCAAGTAGCTCAACTGGCACTGTGCATCCAAAATCTGATTTCTATTCATAGTTTTCAGGTGCATACGTGACAGCTTGAAACTACTGCAAATACTCAACATCTCGTCCTTTTAAAGTGGCTGAATGCTCTAAAGAAGGGTCTACCTCTTACCGAGATGAGGCTGACTGATCCTGAGTTCTTTGGGAGCCAGAATCGGCACATCCTTGTGTAACCTGTGGGGACACCACAGGATGTAGCTTGGAGTGCCAGGCTCCTGCTGCTGCCAGTCTGGGACCTCTGTGGGGGAAAGTGCAGTTTGCCCAGCTCTGCGGGACGAGCGTTAACCCCCAGAATGTATTTATTTTTCCTAAAGATTGAGAAAGACTCACAGAGAAAAAACTTCAAAAATAGCGAGGGCAAAAAATGGCACAAAGCTGAACTTCGCTTACCAAATTTGGTATGCATAGCTTACATTTGCATCAAGAAACCCATGTGTTTTAGCATCTCTGCAAGGAGACCTTTCAAAGCCCATAATCAGTAGTTAAAAATGAGAGTAAACCAAGAGAACTTTTTTAACCGGAGCGCTAATTTTATCATGCTCTTTTATTCTCCCTAATATATAATACGAGGTTCGCGGCCTGGAGGAAAGCTGGGCTTCCTGCACAGTGGTGAAACCACAGAAGAGCCTCATCCACTTTCCATCCTGGCTGCATTGCTGGGCTGATGGTGCAGGCCATCTGAATGTGCTGGCTGGCAGGCATGCACTGTTTGGCTGATAGGAACCTGGAGGTGAGAATCCTGCAGCAAGGAGCGTTGCCCTCACACAGCAACAGAAGGTATGTGGGCACACTCCTACTGGGGTGACTTGCAGTGACTGAGGGGCTGCTGCTGGGAGGACGTTGGCTAATGTGGGGTGATGCGAACGGGGAATTGCAATATCCACACTCACGCTTGCTCGGCACACAACAGAGCTGACAGATCTGCAAGCCACATAAGTACTTGATGATATAAGCTGATTTAAAATGTTAGCCATGGTTAGCCCTGAGCTAACCATGTGGGATGGTCCAGGGCTGGATATCTGGGTGCTGCACTGCAAACACTGTTTAAAAAACGCAGTGAATTTACGTGTCTAATCTTTCAACCTTTCTTCGTGGAGCAGGAGCCCGCGTATGAATGTTCAGAAGTGGGCCCTACCTGACGTGAACTGCCTGTGAGTCACTACCGAGACACCTAGTTGATGACTAGCACTCTTCCTAATGTTAGTCTTCTATTTTAGGTTGATGCTCTTCACATCCAGGGCTCCCCCACATGAAAATGCTACCATTTAATGCATTTTCTTTTTTACAAGAGTCTTTGATGGTTCCTACAAACATTCATGGATAAACCAGATTGCTTAGTTTCAAAACTGCCTGTATTATCAAGAAAATTTTTCTTTTGGAAATACTCAGCCCCTTTGAGTAGTTTTTGCGACTTCCCAAACCAGGCAGAAATATCTCATGCAGGAGTCTGGAACAGAAAAAATGATTTACAAAGACACCACCTTAGCATGCTTTGCTAAAATTTAATATCAGTGCTCACCTTTTGAATCAATTGTTATCTCTTTTATTTAGAATGAGGAGGAGGAGTCTGTGCTTGGGACTGAAATGTGGTGAGAAAAGAGGGAACATCTGTAAATAATGTCTTTTTCTTTTAGGAGAAGGATAAGCACATTGTTAAAAGAATGAAGGAAATTACAGAAAAATGAGGTTTAAGGGAAAGCACATGTTGAAAGACAGAGCACATTAATCAGGATATAGGAATGGGAGGTATAAAGCCCCTTTTCTACACCACTTTGATTCTCGTGAAGGACAAAAAGCATTATAAGTTTTTTCTTTCTTTGCTTGCTCTGAGGAAGGAAGCAATATACCACTGGAAGTTGTGGTCCCCACTTCTGCTCCAGTTGTGGAAGATGAAGCACTTTTAATTCATCTCAAAGGCTTTTTTCTCCCTCTATTTTTTTTTATTTTTTTTTTTGAACAAAGGAAGGACAGAGCTGCTCCTCGTGGTTTTACAGATGAGAGGAGCCCAGTTGTGAAGCCTTTTCACCAGGTCAGAGTGAAACTCTGCATGCAGAGCAGGAGGATGTGGGGCCTGCAGTAGCAGTGCTGATAGGGACATGGCATGTTCAGAGCTGCTGAAGTCACTGGAGAAAGATGAAAAAAAAGGAAGTGAAAGCCATGTTTATCCTGGGAATGGATGCAGGGTTTGATATTTCTGAGTGTTTTCACCACATCTTCTGTGCTACCTCTTTAGACCCTTTGTGCACCATGTTTGATGCCTGATGTTACACTTGGCTCTGCGCCTCTCTGCTGTCAGCAGGTTTCTGTTGGTTGTAGACTTTGAGAGGTATTTGTGAGTGAAAGAAAATAATTTTAAAGCCCTCTGTATAGCACTGGAGGCACATGCTTGGATGAAAGTCCAACCATGGGAGCTAGGCAGAAATGGCGCTAATTGTGGATGTGTTCATTCCATCAGAAATTTTCCCCAGATATCAGGAATCTCATGGAGGAGCTCCTTTTTGTGTCCACATCATTGAATTGTAAAAAGGTGAGAGGCTTCACAACTCCAGCCTCTCCCACCGCTTCCCAGCTCGTCCCCATTTTCCCCAGGAGCCATTTTGTGCCCTCTGCAGGCTGTGGCACTGTGTGGGGCAGGGCCACCAGCGGGTCTGGCACCTGCCACACCTCTCAACATTGCTCCCTCAGAGTGCTGCCCAAGCAGCAAAGCCTGGGTACCTGCTGCCATGGGGAGGTGGGAAAATACCGTCCTCTCCAGCTCCTGTGGGTTTTAACCTGCGCTCCGGTCTTAGACGGGAATACAAATCTTTTCTTCTTTTATTTTATTAGGCGCCTTCTAATACTTCTGGAATCTCACCCATGATGGTCTGTGAACAATTCTGGGCTCCAGCCGCCTGTCCTCCTCAGGCCTCAAATGATGCACATTTGTGAGGCGACGAACTCCACAAAAACATCCGAGTGTGATCTATTTTTTCCTTCTCTTTTGTTGCTTAATGGATGACTCAACTTTCTTTTGTGACTGGATAGCTTTAATTTATAGTTTTTAGGAGAGCAATCGTTCTTCTCATTATTTTTGGTTAAATATTCTTATTTGTTGATTATTTAATAGTTTGTTTGGATAAAGACGTAAAAAAAAAAAACCAAAAAAAAAAAAAAAACAGCTTGGTGCCATAGACCGAGTCCAAAAGAAATTAACTGCTCTGCTGCACATATTGGAGCAGGGAGTTTGCGGAGAATGCAGCTCTGCTAATGGACTGGCAAACTTATAAAGGCTGTAAGGATTCCATAGAACCACGCTCTGCCTAATTTTATTAATTAACCCTCATTGCTTTGTACAAAGGTTGTCCTGGCTATGGAATAAATGAGTGAAAGGGCTGGTCAGTGGGCATTAAGCATAATTTTACGCTTAGCGTTGCAGAGGACTGGGGGCTCAAAGGGCTTGGGTTGTTTTATTTTATTTTATTTTTCCTTGCACACATCTTTGCCGTTCTGATGCTGACTGACATGGAAATGCAGCAAGGAGTCGCACCCTACCCCACAGGCCGTGGCCGGGGCACGAATAGAAGAAGTCGGTGGCAGAGGCAGAAGAAGGGGCCGCAGCACCCAGCTCCTCATCAACGCGTCCAGGCGAGTGGGCAGCCCTGAGGGGTGGCTGTATCTAAATGCTGCCGAGCTGAGAGACGGCGCGAAGTATTTCCATGAAATAAAGGTCTCTCCATTTAAGCTTTTTGAATGACTCATTAAGTATTAAAGCTGATTTTTGCTCTGCGTTAATTTTCTAGTATTCACACTCTATACTTTCTTTTACATTATATATGGATTATATGTCAACCAAAAAGGGACAGTAGTTGAGAGAGAAATGACTATTTTTTTTTAAATCTGTATGATTCATGGGACAAAGTTCTGTGATGCATCACACCATCCAGTCTCTGTCTGGACCGATGCACGGTTTTTTGTATATTTTTTTTCTGCCTTTTTTTTTTTTTCCCTAAAACATTACTTCTTGGCAAACTAGATATGCAAATGCCAGAATACACTAAAACCACATTTAATTGGACCCACTTGCCAACTTCTTGAACACAGCTTGGATTATTTCACTGGAGGCTGCTTCTGTTAAAAGATGGGGGAGGAGGAAGTGGCATATTGACAAGGCTTCAGATAATTTTTTTTCCACTAGAAGTACAATTATGCTATGAGCCAAGTTTGGAAGTATTTTACTATGTTTAATAATTATTATTATTAAAGGATATTGTAAACATATGCATTTAAGTGGAATGTAATGGGAATACAATCATGTCACTAATTTAGCTTTGGATTAATTTACGAAGCGTGGTTTTTTTGTAGGGTAACTGTCTTCTTCAGTCCCTGGAACCCGCACAGCACTGCAAAATGCTGGTTTAGAGAGGATGTGCATCCTGACTGCAAGCTAAACGTGATGATTAAAAATATTCATTCTTTCAGAAGATCTGTGAAATTTCCATCTCTGACTAGCAATCAATTAAATATAAACCATATAATGGGATTAAAGTCGCAAGGTTTGCAGAGTTCCCAGAAATTTCAAGCGTATATAACGAGTGCACGCCTTATACTTCAGGATTGCAGAAGGAAATAGGGAACCCCTAGAAATTACAGCCATAACCAAACTGATGCTACATGGGGGGGCTCAAATCTCTCTCCCAAGCCCCATTCTGCACTCATTACATCTGCTGACAGCCACCAGCAAGCAAGCACTTGTGGGTTGCGGGCAGGGTCCAGGGTCGCTCAGGGCCATGGGGCTGTAGGTGCTATGCCCTGCTTTTCTTGGGCCCAGTTGGACCAGCATCTTGCTGTTTTTGGCCCCAGTGGCTGTGGAGCTGCTGGATGGCCATGGGCAGGAGGTGCAGGTCAGGCAGGAACACCAGCCAGCAGCACCATCATGGGAGGCCCAGGCCTGGCCAGACCCAGCACCAGGCATAGGGAAGGGGTGCACCTCTGAAATAGCGACAATGCAGTCAGGGCAGAGGCATCATGTGAGGTAATGAGCATATTTCTAAGGTGCTTATACAGCCTGAAAAGCTGTGGCCAGGCTCGGTGTTCTTTTCCTCTTGCCATCCTCCTAAAGCAAGTTTCAAAATAAGGGAGTTTTCTTTGAGCTGTGTCTGAGGAGATAACAATTTCTTTGTCATTAGAAACATCACTTGCTCTCCTTGAGCGCATAAACAGTTTACATGGTGTGGTTTTAAAATGTGCTCGTCTGCAAACCTTCACAGCAATCTGAATTGTGAACATTTCGGCGCTTGGATGTAAAATCTGGGATCTCGATTTAGCCTTCTGTAAATGCAAGGATGAAGGGCAAAGCACAGATCTGGGCATGAATTTTTAAATTAAGGGTATTCAGTTTCACAGTTTTAGGATGGCACCTATATGCAGTCGACAACCAAGATGTCTGAGCAGCTCACAGTCTGGAGTTTATTCTTAAATAGTCTGTGAGGCCTGGATTGCCTATTGTCCCTCGTGCATCAGGTTCTCGAATGCATTGGCCTCACTCTGTACTAGCAAAGCTTTTCAGTGCGAATGTGTAAATAGAAAGCATTAAAACAGAGCTTCAATTACTATAATTTATAGTGATAAAGACCTCTATTTTGGATTTAGATTATTATGCTGCAGGAACAGGTTTTTAAGGTGTTGCAGGAAATGTCATCTCCCACCAAAATAGGCTGTGGGCCGGTGTGGCAGCTGGGCAGTGTGGCCATACTGAGATCCAGAGCCAAAGGGCCCCAGGGACCCCAGCAAGCCTGGCAGGAGGCTGGTGCCAGAAAAGAAGTGTTGGCATTGGCCCTCATGCTGTCACGTGGGGTTCAAGGTACCGAACCATCCCTTTTGCACTCCCTGCATGGGTTAAAAGCAGCAGAGAGATTACACGCAGCCAGAGCTTTGTGTTACAGCCCAGTTATCTGCTCCCAGAAAAGATATCCAAAACTCTTGATACCACAGAAATCACTTACTGGAACAAAAAGATTGATCTAAGCCAAAGACTAGGGTGAATACTGGACAGTAAAAGTTACTAGAATTTATTTCAGTTAATAAGAAATGCTTTTTTTCCTAAAGGGCAAATGTGTTTTGAAGATGGGGCTGGAGGATGGCTATCTGAGAAAGGTGTAAAGCCTCAGCGTGGGTGTGGGGTGAGAGCAAGTAGGAAATATGTGTGCTGGTACACAAAATGTGGAACAGTCAACAGGTAGAGACTCTTACAGGGATGAAATTAGGATGTTTTACAACAAAGCTTCAAGAAAGGCAGGCATGATAGCTGGTAGAGTGGTGTGTAGGAAGACTTCTGGGTTTGGATCAATTTGCTGGGACACCACTGTGGATGTGGGGACACATAGAACTGCCTTATACCAGAAAGGGGACAGAGGAGCAGCCAAGGTGCCAGGTTAGCAACAGAGATAGAGTTGGGAGATGTGAAATCTTTGAGGGAGTCACACAGTGGAAAACTCTTGGCCTCAAGACAATGGGTCTCACACAGCCTTTGCAGCTCCAGCCACTAGAGCCAACTGGGTTGGCTCTGCTTTGTCTGCATATGTGTAGTGATGAAATGCATCATTTAGGTGCAGAAATAGCTGTTTCTCAGCTGGAGGTGAGACACATGAGATGTTTCTTTGGCTCAAGTGTACTGACTGCAGAAAACCTTACAGGAAAGACATGCACTCCCTGTCACCAGGGTGACCTGCTATCCCCACAAGCCACCACAACAGGACTGAGGTGGCAGGTCTCCTCCCTGCACTGAAGCTCAGTGGAATGGAGGTTGGACTCTTGGACCTGCACCTTCTTTGCAGCTTTGTTCATTTGTTAGATTACTTCAGCCAGCTGAGTCACAGAGGCAGATGTGTCACCATAAGATCACAGCTCACTTGAAAGGCTAAGGCTGGCAGGGACCTCTGGAGGACATCTAATCAAAACCTCTGCTCAAGCAGGGCCACCTAGAGCAAGCTGCCCAGCACCAGAGTTCCTCTGGTGTCAAATGTTTGGTAAGCTAGATGCCATTTTGCTTGGCCAGTTTTCTAAAACATCTGTGTTCTCTAATGGGACCTGCAATGATCCATTACCGCCTGCACCAAGCACCAGCAGGTGTAACAGCAACGGGGAAGCCCCATATCTCATCCGGCCTCATGAGCAGGTTCTTCTAGCACCACGATGTTCTTGCTTTGCACTGCAGGAGCACAGGATTGGAAGGGCTAAAGTGGTTTCTAAAACATCTCAAGGCACAACAGCTCAGGGATGTGAAGTTGGTATTTGGGAGTGGGCAGCAGCCAGGTTGCCTGTTTTAAAATGAGCTATGACAGGGGGTAATCACAAGATGTTTCCACATTGCAAACAAGGCAAGAAAATGTTTATTTGCCTTATAAAGGCCTGAATAAAGTTACTGCTCTCAATAAACTAAAGTTTTTATAAAACAAACATGAATGCTTGAGCTTAAATCTGCCAGGAAAGTGATACTAACAACATCCTGACTAAGAGAGGTGGTCAGATAACATTTGATAAGTCAAAATCTGAGCCAGATTTTAAAAAATGCAGGCAGATTTCAAAGGCTGGGTCATTATAGAACGTGAGATTTCTGTGAATCAGCATGTTACATGGTCTGATGTATCGAGACTCAAACAAATGTTAGACATATGGAAAGACCTCTATATAATGAGAGATGTGAAAAACAGGATGAGTGTTTAATTTAGAAATAGGATAAGGAAGAGGGGCACATCGGAGGTATATAAGGCAGTGAGCAGCACAGCAGAGATAAAAGCGTGTGCTCCCATTCCTTGTGCATGAGACTGTAATTTTTATTTACTTATACATGATCAGCAAAAGAAAATGTTCTTCAAGCGTGGGTTATATACCACTGGAACATTGTGGCACCACATTCCAGTCCTTTGAAGAGTGTAAAAAGGTTACAGAAAAAAAAAAACCCTATAGGTATTTATGTGAATAATGAGCTGTAAATCACACTTCAGGAAGCAAGCCAACCAAAGGCTGGAAAGAAATGTCCCCCATGTGCCATATGTTTCCCAGACTGCCCCATCCAGAATCCTTGTACCTTGCTCTCACGTACCTGTGGCAAGAGCAGCAGTTGAAACTGGTTATTGACCTGCACTGTGGTCCTGAAAATTATTTATATTTTTTTTGTAGCAACTACATCCCAGATGTCCTTCTGCACTTGGTCAGTGTTCAAAGGGAACCATACTCACAACTCCCCGCCCAGCTCCCACCACACAGAGCATGATACAGGTGAACCCCAGCAACCAGGCGCAGCCAGCTGCTGGAGCACCCCACCTGCCTCATAAGTTGTGAGAGACTGCAAGAGCCTGTACTGAGCTCAAGCTGACATTTCCACTGGTGGCCACAAACGCCCATTTGCTCTGGTGACCAGTCCAGTCATAGTATGGTGGCATTGGTTGCAGAGCTGGGCAGGTAGGGTGGGTCTCACCCACCTTAGACTCTAAGCCATGCTGCTGCAATTCCTGGCAGTCTTCACAAGGCTGGTGAAGACTAATACTCTCGACGTGACATGCGGACATGCAGCCCTGCCTCCTTGTTGCTGAGAAGGAGCTGTGGCAGCAACCAGGCTCTATGAGGACAGTTTTCTTCGAGAAAACTCAATGTAGTAAGAAATGCGCATGCCCATACCAAATGGCAGCAAACTTATGATATAGCCCCTGCATATAACCTATATTCTAATTAATACTCTGCATCATCTAATCAACAGAAATCTTCTGGCACATGCGGTCTGGTTTGCAAACTATTCAGCGGAGAGGCTTTTTGAGCCTCTCCACAGATCAGGGTAATTAAGCAAAGCTGCTGGAGGGGCTTCCCTCTGCCGACTCTTCAGCGCTGGGAAGGGGAACAGTGCTTGAAAAAAGTGGCAACCTCTGGCAACCTCCCCCAGCCCTGGAAGGCTCTCTGGAACAGAAAGGGGAAAAATCCTCTCCTTTGCTGCTGCTGTGGAGCTGGTCTCTCTCCCGCTGTCTCCCTGCCAGCGCTGAAAGCCCATCCTGCTTCCTCGCGCTAAGCGCACCGTCCGGCCGGCAGCAGATGCATCGCGGCAGCGGGACCGTGCAACTCCAGAGCCTCTCCAGCAGCCCCTCCAGTAGGAGAGCACAGCTCTCTGCACAATATGCTGTGGGGGAGGAGGAAGGAAGGACTTTGGCCCTGCTTGCTTGTGCTAATTGATGGCTTCTGTTACAGCTATTCACACTTTCAGAAAATGGTAACAAGGATACAGATTTAGAAGCAGAGAAGAAAAACCCAGCAGCCTCACCAGCACAGCGGGAGAAAGCAAAACTGCGTACAGAGCGCTCCACAGAGGTGCAGGGAGCAGGAGGAAGGACCCAGCTACAAGCCTCGAGCTCTTTACAGAAGCACAGAAATCCCAAAGTGAGTCCTTTGGCTGTGGGCGTGCAGCTCCTGCCCACCTGGCCCAGCCATGCTGCCGGCCTGGCCTCCACCGCACCGCAGAGGTTCTATCTCTGGCCTCAGTGCTCTCTGTGTGCAGGCACGAATCTGCCTGGGAGAAGAAATTGCAGATATCTGTCTTTGGGGAAAGCTGTGCACTTGCCTCTTCTCTTTGCTCCCAGATATTGTCTTCTCCTGCTGGGAGAGCACTGTACCTTGCTTAGCAGTTTACATGGTGAGTCTCTACTGCAAGCCGGAGGTGTGATCACAACACGCCTGGGTGAAACCCTGCTTGCTTTAATTTAGCTAGCTGAGATATTAATTTCAGAGGAAGAGTCAGCAGTGCACACTTCGGAGCCCTGGCCTGATGGGCTGGCACCGCCTGCAGTGCTCCTGTGTTCTTGGCACCAGGGCATCGCAGCACGGAACAGGAGAGTCAGACTGGGCCTCATGCAACAGGCACCATGGACAAAGCACAGTGCAACCCAAGCATTTCAGTAGTGCTCCTCTCCCACCTGGGCACCCTGCAGGGCCTGGTGTATCCCTGCACCCAGCAGGCTCTTGGCTGCTGAGGCCATCATTGTGCAGCAGGCAGCAGAGCTCTGCCCGCTGCCCTGGCCACAGCGGCTCTTCAGAGGGGCCCTTCACCTCCTGTGTCAGTCCTCTACACCCTTCTCATGATTCACATCTGGGTGCACGCAGCCTCGTGATTTCTTTTGCTGAGAAGGTCGCTCAAGTATGTGTTTAGTAGGAGACCTTTCTATTTCTAACGTACAGGAACCTCATTAAAAGTCAGAAGACCAATGCAAAATAATAAATGAGATGTTTAGTCATAGGTCTCCATTGCATTCACATTATAAACAGCTCAGAAATGATTTCTACTTCTGAGATAAGATTTAATTGTAAATCACAGAAAATGATGTGATATATATTGCCTGGAGCAGGGTGGTAAACAGATTTCTGGGTCTTGAGGGAGAAAATAAAGCAAAGCATGTATCAGAACAGAGGTTGGCCCCGAGCACAGCTCAGCCAAACAGCATTTCAGCCCAGGCTGCCACTGCATTCCAGAGAAGGTCCTCAGCCCTGTGGGGCTCTCTGCTCCTAGGGATATGGAGGGGCACCTTCCTGCTGAGATTTATCGCTATCCAATGCTTTGCTACAAGGTTTTTTTCTGATGAAACTGCTTTTATTCCAACTTAAGCTGTTCCTTAGGCAGCATGAGACCAGATCGCAACTTAAATGGCAAATGTACAGCAGTAACTTTCCTAGCTGCAGAAGGTGATATAGACAAATCTGTTGCTGATACCAGCAAGCACTGAGCCGAGCCCCTGTTTCTCATTTGGAGTGCATTGCTGTGTCTCCTCTGACATGTTTCTTCATAGCACTGAAAAGAGGCACTTGGAGAAACAGCTTTGCTACTCACGGGAAGCTTTGATTCCAGTGCTGTAGTAGGCAATCGGCAAAAATCAAAGAGAGTACATGCTTTTCCAATGCAGGAAGAGGAATGATCAATTTATTTGAAGCAATGGAAATAGTTTACTTCATTGGCTTACCTATTAGCCTGCTCCTGGAGGTGGAAATCTACTTAGGGCAAATGCTTAGGCTTCTTGCACCTTTATTTTCTTTGTTTCAACCATCTAGTGAGATCAGAATGCTGGTGGAGTCACCGTTGGTCCTCCAGATGGTGCATTCCCCAACTGTCAGCTACCCTGAGACTTAGCTGCAGGGATGTGGCCATGCTGAGGTAGGGCAGCAGCTCCACAGCCTGCTGCTTTACCAAGCTATTAACCATGGTGAGGAAGAGATGGGTAACTTGGACAGAGATGAGGCAGGTGATAGGGCTGAGGCTGCACCGCCAGAGCTTACCTACATGTGGTGAGACCTACATGTGGTGAGAAGCAGACTGCTCTTGCACCTCTTGGCCCCTGCTTTCAGTGTAATTTGCTATTATTTATGTGCTCCTTTGCATGGTGATTCTCTGTAGGTTCACATATATGATGCATACTGAAATGTTATACCATAGCTGAGGGCAAGATTTAAGCTCAGTGTTTTGAGATGTAACGCATCTGTCTTCCAACACGTGGAGAATCATAACACTGAAGTGGGGTGGCTCTGCCCTGGCCATGTTCACCCAGGTACCCAAGTGAAACAGACCGGCTGCAGCCTCCTCATTACCTCTCTCATGGGCTCACCCGGCTCCAGACAACATTGCAACTTTTTCACTAACTGGAAATACGAATCTTGCTCTATCCATTAGTTACTGTATATGCAGTTTGTATATATAATATTTATATTTTCCCCCCAAAGTTGTGAAATATATAAAATATAATTCCTCTAGCTGAGAGCTCATCATTCCCATGACAAGGTGCAATCAATAAATTATGCACCACTTGCGGTTATTCTGCATGTCAACTCATATTTCCATGTCGCTGTCCTGACTGTTACTGAGTGTTTGTGTTGTTGTACCTTTCCACCTCCTCAGTGTTGATTTAGGAGTTATTATTCTGGGCTCATAGTAAGTGCAAGAAAATCAAGTTCCAAGTGTTTCTGCCAAAAGAAGGAAATGAAATGAGCAAGTCAACAGAAAATTCCACTTGTCAAACACCATTTGCTTACGACTGTGGCTTTGTTAAGGAAACTTGCATTCGGACAAGCTGCACGAAGTCAACAATTTGTCTTTGCATCAGTATAACCCCTGTGCCCGGGGAGGACTCTTGGTCGTGACAGCTGTGGTACTCGAGTGAGCGCACAGCAAAAAACCAAAGCCACTTCTGACACTTACAAATTATGTCTTCTGAATAATGCATGGCGCATCCAGATTGGCTGTGGGAGGGGGGAGGGGGGATGCTTTTTCAATGGACAACCAGACGGGTAAGGATTGTATTCTAAGAAGAGTTTGACATACCAAGAAGGGGGAAAAAAAGAAGCCCAAGTACTCGCACACACTATGAGATTGACTGTCAAATCATTTCACATCTGTACCTAAAGCAAACAGACATAATGCTAACAGCTTGCTGGAGCTCAGAAATGCCACCCACTAATCAGTCCACCTGTGGAATTCTCAGTCCATCTTGCAAGCCGTGTACCCGATTGCCAAGACGCCTGACAAGAAGATGTATATTAAAATGTTGAGTAAGACTGGAAATACAATGTGGTGTAGTATAAACAGAATGCACTCGCCGGGCGGCAAGCGGAGACGCCTTTTTATTCCTGGCGTGATGACCCAGCACTGCTGGCTGCCGCCGGCGCTGAGCGGAAGGGTTGGCCAGCCAACCCAAAGGCATGCTCTCCTCCTGCCCACAGTCCTGTCTCACTCTGATTTTGCACAAAAATAAACCAAAAAATACCCTCCAACTCTTCGTCTCTCTTGATTACTTTTTTTTTTTTTTTTTTTTTTTTTTGGTGCATGTGTATAATTAACAATTGCTTAAATATCAGTGTCCACAGGAGAAGTCTCGGCAAAAAAAAATACCCAGGAATAATCTCGCCTGTGCAATGAATGAATGCACCCTTCGGGGTAAGACAAAGAGGTAATTCAAAGGAATGGGTGATTGAGATGGTGTGCGTTGCGTGAGCGCGATTCTTCACAACTAAATTGCATTTAGGATTACAGCATCGGATCGCCAGTTGTTATTTAACACACTGGCAAAATGATCGTTTTGCTCTTTTCATCTCCGAAAGGAATATAAAGGAATGAAAGGAGAAAGTTTACTGGGGTTGTCAGAGGAGGAACGGGGGGCTGGGGGGTGCCGTGGGGCAGATAATTATCCCCTGCAGCACGCCGTTTGCGGTGCAGAGGGAGGCGACGTGGCACAATTAGGCTCTTCAGATATTATTTTCTATATGTCCCAAGCTCTTACATTTGCACAGTAGCTGTTCTCCCTATCTGTGAGTACAAAACGCTATTTTAACATCTGTTCTTTTAAGGCTATTTGCTCTGGGAAGGCAGTGTGTTTTGCCATAAATTTAGGTCATTAATTTGTATCTGCTCTTTGTTTATTTAAGAAACAGGACAAAAGGGCAGCTGCTGAACCATTTGGCTGTGCCGAGGGGTAGTGGGCTCGACGTGCTGGAGCTCTGCGCACGACCAGCTTGAGTTTGCACCCGCAGCTACAGGACACAACTTCACGGAGAGACTCTGCCAAGCTGCACGGCACCGCCCCGAGAATCGCCAGAGCATGGCCTGTGGTGAAACACGAGCCCGGGGATCTGCACAGGAACGCCGCCGGCACTGGCACTGCTGTTGGGCTTGAGGCAGCTTTTTAAAAGAGGTTTGCAAAGTGATGATGTTTTACTGCCTTGACTCGAGGTGCTGCTGTTGGCTACCAAAGGTAATGCACTACGAGCAAAAATGACCTGTATAATTAGACATTTATAAACAGAAGCACACTAATACCTCGTAAATTGTTTGTTAACCACATTTAATGCTCTTAAATTGGCCATTAAGTGCAGAATAATTTCTGGGATATTATTGATATTATGAAGCATTAAAGAGGTTTTATTTATTCTCATAAGCCTAATGGACTCAAACAAATTGATTGTGTTCAAAAAGGTCATTTTTTGCTTGTTGATTCTGTGACATCTTCTAATCAGTTTAATCAGATCAAAGAGAAAAATTGCGTAAGTATTTTGAAGCATGCCCTGTTTCCAGCTTCCCATTAGAAACAAATGCACGCACTTCACAAAGCCCTGCTTTACCAGCTAGGCATGAATAGCCCAAGCACACAGTTCAAGTCAGATGCTAAAAAAGAAGCACCTGTGTGCATAACTTGCTTGCTACACATCTCCTGCAGGCTGGCTGGCATGCAGCACTGATTTTCAGTGGGCACAGCATCTCACCCCTCCTCCAGAGAAGATATGTGTCAAGTAAGGTACAATTCAATAGGAGGAATATTACTGAAATGTGTTACCCAGTAAGTAATTCAGGTCTGGTCGGGCTTCTTGTGGAGATGACAGTTGGTCTCATTGCAGCAGCATTAGACCCAATTTGCAGAACTGGTTTCCAAGCCTAGGCTCAGTATATTCTACACTGACACTGATCTTTAGAAAAAAGAAATTAATGACAGTACTTCTGACGGTGCAAAATATGTCTCATTGCCATTTGTGTTTGGCAAAGAATTTCTCTGATCTTCACTGGGTCTTTAGATGCAGTAAATCTTCAAGGGCTTTGGGTGCCCAGACACTCATAGCAGCTCCCAAGGGCAGATTTTTAAACCAATTTAGGCTTTTGCTTCCTTAATCAGTGGGAAGGAGCACCTAAATGTCTTTATAAATCTGTCTCTGAATCATGCACAGCTGAGGAGCATACTATTTAGCAAAATCCCAGAGAAACTATTACAAGGGGGTTGAAATCAAAAGTGTCTTAGGGAAGCAGTTGGAGTTAATCCAGCAGTTTGCAACAGATCCACCATTTCAGATAATGAGTCCAAGGAACACTTCTTAGTTTGCTCATATTAAATCCTTGGTCTTAGAGTGGTCCAATTGGCAACCTCTGGTTTGGGAGAGTTGCTGTCTGATGAGAGCCTCAGGGTGAGGGCCATGGCATGCTGCTGCCTGCCCCAGTCATGTGGGTTCGTTCCCTGTGCCAGGCTCCTCAGCTCACCCCTGGGCAGATCAATTACACAAAAATGTATGGATCTAATATAAAAATGCTGATGGGCTAATGCTGGCTCTGCAGCCCTGAGGGTTTGGAGGGCTTCTTGTTACACCCTCCAGGACAGACATTCTCTGTGGTACGACTCGTTTTTATCTGTCCAGATACTCTGATAAAGCAGAGTAAGAGGCAAAATACATCAGAGACAGAAGGGTAAATGAACAGCCCAGGAATTCAACCTAAATTCATCAAACTTTTGTGAAATCAGGGCCCTCGGGAATACACAAGCATTCTGGTAGTGATATGGACAATCACCACCATGTGCTTTAAATTTAATTTTCACAGTGAATAATTATTTCCACGTTTCAAGTAAGGCAGCTATTCCGCCTTTGTAACTCAGAGGCTAAAGCCTGCAATTCTCTTACCGAATAACACTCCTACTGAATTGTGGATAAGGTTGGGTTTGGGAAGCAAATTAAATATGGCACGATTGAGAAGCAGGTCTTCAATCAGAGCTGGAAAAATGAACAGTGCATGCCATATGATGCTGTGCTTATTTTTTGAAAGAATGGACTTCTCTGTTTGAAGCATGTCAAAACTTCTTTGTAGCTCTCTGGACTTACTTCAGGTAGAGGGGAAAGTAGCAGCTGCGCTGGGAAGACGAAATGCCCAAAACAGAAAGACTAATATTTCATTCAAATGCAACAGGTGGTTTGTTGGAGGTGGCAGAAGAAGTTCTTGTGTGAGCTGGGAACTCATTTACTGTTTATTACAGTCCAGAAAGCAATGTGCTTTGCACATGTAACCCCTCTGCACTTTTAAGTTCCCCATCTGTAAAATAAGAGCAGCAAAATGGAATACTTGACTTTCTAAAATGCTTTGGTGTCTCCAGCACTGCATGTGCATGGAAATACATGAACAAATGTGCACATGAGATTTTTTAATGAATGAGAACACGCATCACAAAGTTATATTACTTGAAAAAAAAATACAATTGCATTTGTATTCCAATTTGAGTTTTACTCATGCTATCTTCATACAAGTATTCCTTTCTACATATATCCCACCATCTTTTCTATGCCGTTTTAATGGACTGAAATGTCTGAGTAGACTATTTATTACAATCCAAAGTCACTGTCTCTTCAGTTACAAAACTTGAAACTGCCTAGTTGGAAAATGCTGGAGGGAAGAATGATTATAGAATAGCAATAAAGAGTGATTCCACTAAATTCTGTGTAATTCTGCTTCAAAATCACTGTTACAGAAGAGAGATGCTTGCTGAAAGTATCCTGCCCTTTTCCCTTTCTGCTAACGTTCTGCACATTCTTCCACGAGCATCAGGAGATTATTCTGTAGGAACTATTTCATGTTTTCTTACTATTTTAAATGGAATTAATTGCATTTGACGAGAGGACCCCACTCTATTTGCATACCCAGCTCTCTCTGAAACAAGAGTGAATTTGGCTAGCTTTTTTGGGAACAGGTCATGCTCCTACATAATTATATTTTTTTTCTTCAAATCAGTATATTTTTCATCAACGACACTTCACAACAGGGAAGAACGGGTGTCAGGTTTCAATCTCATATGTTCTGTAATTTTACATTCTGTGGCAATGCCCACGGTGCTGGAATAATTTGAAACAGAACTACAATCTTTCCAAGTTTTGTAGAATAAATGTTTAGAATTGGTAAGAGTTTTGAAATGCAAATGTCAAAATTCTCTCGAACAGTATGTGATTAATTCTTGAAGTACTAACAATGCTTGCCTGTACATGGAATTAGTGGTGGGGATGGAGATAAGATACCAGCGGGCAAAAGAAATGCAGGTGCACTTTCAAATGGTGAACCTGCAAAGCTCTTTAGTTAAAAACAGTGAATGAACCCCTGGAAAAAAGGGTTGTCAAGACTTCAACAGGGTGACTCCTGATAACAGTAGCCCACAGAAATCAGCCTGGTACATGTCTGCCAAGGAAAGCCCAGGGACTGCCTTACCGGTCATGGCCACAAAAATCCAGGCTTCAACCGGGGACCTCGCACAGGCAAGGTCAACAGCTCAGAAAAAGCTTTTGTCTCAGCCCATTACGGAGAAAGTCAGTGATGGGTGGTTTGCTGCTTACGGTCTTGTTCTGCATTAGGAGTACAGAGGCCCCAACCTCCTCCCCCACCTACACAGCTTGATACCTCTCGCACTGCCTGCAGTGGCTGGGTATCACTCCCCTGCACCACTTAGTGCTGAAACTCTGGGAGAAGAAGTCCTATGGCCCTAAGTGTCTTGCAAATGGCCAGAGAAGCAAGACTGGGGCTGAAGACATGGAGGCTGCACACAACCAAAAGAGGAGACATGGCATGTGAAGAGCAACAAGACCTCCTGGCCATGGAGCCTTGGAAGAGATCCCCTGCTGCCTATGTTCTGCACCAGGTGCAACCACAGGTAAGCCCATGCCCAGGAATTTCAGAGTTGGAAGTCTGAGAAGCAACCCAAACTGGTATCAAGGATCACAAGAGGCTTTAGTTTCTTTTTTAACTGGACTGCTGCCATCAATCTTTGCAGGGTACAAGGACTCGCGGAAGTGTCTTTTATGACTTCACTTCATTTAACTTTCCCTCATTCTCCTTCAACTGCAACACCAGAAAGTCTCTCCCAGTGTTGTTAATGTATTCCCATTACTCTTCTGTTAGCAACAACCACTACAATGAGTACCATATTATATCTTTCTTAATAGAGTGTTTGGCCTCCAGAGGCCATTTGCTAGCAGCATCTCAGAAGCCATTTGCTAGCAGTGTTCTCTGGAGATGCTGCTGGGGCCAGCAGCACCCATCTGGATATTAGAAGGAAAGTGTGGGAAGCACCCCAGTTTTGCTGCTGTGCCAAATATCTTTTCCGTTCCTGTCCCCTCTCCTACTTCTCATCTTAGAGATCTCACTTAAAACTGAGATGGCTTGAGTCTGAGCATTTGTGCCTAGCCCTCCCATTTGGTTTTGTCAGTTTGCAGAAACAGAGGACAGATCGCAAAAATCGCCTACGGATTTCCTCCAAGTGTAGTGGGATTTGGATTTCCAAATTCGTTTTAATCCTAATTCTATTTTAGCTCAACAGTTTCTCCATTTAATACTTACTACAACTGTAAAAAAAAAAAAAAAAAAGGTTGCGTGGCAGATAGAAACACCCTTTTATGCTTTCTTCTACAATCATTAAATAAAAATATTTGGTAATATCAAGGTGGGCAGTAAGTTGGTGTTAGGTCTGGCTGAGGTGAACCCAATCAGTGGGACTGTTTGCTGGGAGCACCAGCTCCGGAGACTGGGGCTGGATTCCCTTCTTGGTAATGGACCTGCTGTATCACACGCTGCTTAGCTCTGCCTAAAGGGCTCCACTTTAAGATGAAGCCAGTTAATGCAACCTTTCAAACACAGAGATCATCTTCTGTAAATATAACATTTGTCATCTAAAGGCTTCAAAAAACCTTTTTACTTCTAGTAAAGGGTGTTCAGTGTAAGACTCAAAAGAACTACATTAAAGCTAAGTTGGTACTATTATCTACAAACACTAGCTTAAATGAATAATCTTGTAAGCTGCGTGCAGTTTACTTTATTGAAATCCACTGCAAATGTGCTCCAATCCTTGATATCTATACACGAAAGATCACAAATTGTTTTTTTCATGTTGAAGTTTGAAAGTGCAAATTCTACATTTTTAAGTCCTTCAATTTGTTCCATGGGGATTTTTCTACTCTTTTGATATTTACAGTGGCTTTTCAGGAGTAGAGGATCTGTCTCTCTGACGGTAAAGAGAAAATGGTTCGTGTGACATGAAGCTTTGTTAAATGCATAAAAAAGCTGCCTGAATTAATTACTCTATTTTGCTTACACGAAAAGCAAAACCAGTGATCTCAACTATTTCTTTAAAGCACAAAGAGGAAAAAGATGGTTCAAGTGTAATATTGCTGTAATTCTTTATCTGCCTAACTGTGGCTTAATACAACAGGATTCATCCAAAACATGAAGGTGTCCTAACTACAACTACCAACATTACTTCAATGAAGACATTTTCAGGAGTGCAGTCTATTTTTGACAATGACATAAGTGCAGGATAATTTAAATTAATATAGAAGATCCTTTGGGGGCCTATATTTTTTAATTGCCATTACACAATGAATAGTTGATACCTATATTTGGCATATAATGAGGATTAAAATGATATTCCCCAAACAGAGTTTTAATAACAATGTAAACTACCGAGAACTTCATTACAGCAGCTGAGGGATTAGAAACGAGATTTGAAGGTGACCAAAGGGAAAATCAGAAACATCAAGCACTTCTTCTAATCGAAATTGCCTTATTTAAAATAAAACACACAGAACTGATGCACCTCAGTCGAAGTGCTAAATCTTCGACATCCCCACGTGGAAACTCAGCAGCCACAGCCCCTCTCCCAGTTTTGTCAGAGCGTGGCTCTGGAGCAGTGCTAAGCCCCATGGGGGTGCCTTGCCTGGCTGGACCTTCAGATGTCATCCTCTACAGCTTTTGCTATGCTTCATGATACCTATGGCGCTGGTGCTCAGTTGCCCAGGCCCACATCCACATAGATCTGCAGATCTCCAAAGAGGGAGAATCCACAGCCTCACTTCCAGCATCAGGTAAAAATGAAAAGGAAAACCCATTTGCTTCCAAAGCCAAAGCCTTCCCAGAGACATGCTCAGGATCTGGCCCTTCCTCAGAAGCTGCTGATGGGATCCCTGTGCAACAGGATGAGGCAGTGAGGCCATTTCCATCAGTGAGTCCCTCCCTGCAGCAGACAGTCTCCCTCTGGGCATCTCAAGTAATGACCAGTCCTGCAGTATATGTAATCATTCCCAGACCCAAATGCAGCCAAGGTGTCTCACAGGCTGCTCTCCTCGCCTCTCACAAAGGCTTTGAGGAGGCTCACATCCCTTGAACACATTTCCTACCACATAAATATGTCCAAGTACACGCCTGTCTCTTCATGAGCAGCTGCAGCAGTTTGGGAAGATGCGTCACTTCACTAAGAAGCTATATATATATGTATCCATACATTGATATGTATGGTATGTATTTTAGTGCATTTATGCTCTGTATGTATACATATATATATTTGTACATAGGTATGTGTATGTGTATTTGTCCGTATGCATTCAGTTGTGTTCTGGGAAGTGCATTCAGCTCTGATTGCAATGTTTCAGGTCTAGAAATGAATGATGTACCTGCAAAGTGCAGAGTAGTGCCTCCTCTCTGCTCTGATTGCTTTTGTTTTCACTCCTTTATTAATCATCTCCTGCTGATATGTGGGAGGAGATTCTGATGATGAATATGTGTTAAATAATTTGCAAGCATTCATTTTTGTCCTGGTTTTCCAACGTGTTAAACTGGCATAAACATTGGCAGAATTTCCTTTAATCCTCCAAGGGATCCCTGCTTGCTCTCGGTCCTGAGCCCTAATCTCTGTAACATGTTGCTGGGTCAGTTACCCCAAGATGAAGGGCATGCATCCTTGCCTAATGCATTTTCTTTCTCTTTCCCCTTTGCCAACAGGGGCTGAGGCAGGAGAACTGCCCCCCTCCCTCTTCTCTCATCAGACAAATCCAGCTCCCACCCTGCACAGAGAGGAGAATGCATTGAGTAGCTAGATTTTTTGGACATGAAGTGGTGTCTTTGTGGGTCCCTAATTCACCCTTCCAAGTCTCATAATTGCCAACAGAGGTCTTTTTTCCTTCTCATAATGTACAAAATGATCTGCCCTTTTATGATTGCCTTGAGAATATCCCACAAAGCTGACGGTGAGGGAGCAGATGCCTCATTCAATTCCAAATAGAAGGAAATCTGTTGTCTCAAATAATCCCTAAATTCAGACACTTTCAGCCAGCTATTATCAAGAGACCACATTTTAAGAGCAGATGTGTTATTAAGGCTGAGAAATGTTATGAGTACTTCATGATCTGACAAATGAATTCAGGCTATCCAGCATTCCAGCATTTGATCTTTTAATAATTCAAAAACCGAAATGAAAACTGCTGGGGGTAGGGGAGGCTTTTCCACCAGAACCTGACCTGGCATTTTAGGTCTTGCTTGGATTTGTTGGGAATACTGGTAGAGGAG
Source organism: Lagopus muta (assembly GCF_023343835.1). NCBI lineage: Eukaryota > Metazoa > Chordata > Aves > Galliformes > Phasianidae > Lagopus > Lagopus muta. The sequence continues at coordinate 75,493,293 of NC_064434.1, forward strand.
CTCTGGGGCACATGCAGCCTACATTAATGTTTTTGTTTCTTGTGATAGCGTTAGACCTCTGCCTCATGAGTCATTCCCCAATTTTGCCACGCACCTGGCTAAAGGATAGGTTTGTATGGATACCACAGTGTTAAGCAGCAATCAGAGAGGCAAGCCTGGCTTTGATCTCCAGCTCACAGTGTGTGCTGCCTGTCACAGAGCACTTCTGCCCCATGCATGTCCCAGGCACGGGGCTGGGCTGTGCCCCAAGGCTGCAATTGGTCAGTGGTTTGTCTGGCCAGTGCGAGAGCTCGTCCATGGTTCTTTGGGCAGCACATATACTGATTGTTGTGGCTGACCTGAAGTGGGGCTCTAAAGAAACTGCTCATTTCCTTCCCTCCTGTGGGATATCTTCTGCAAGAAATGAGCACAAGAATCTCCCTCACCAGAGCCAGAGATCACTGTGTGGTTGGCACCACATCTCCACAAAGCTCCCAGAGCAATTTCTCATCCCAGGGCCCAGGCTGCACGCCTGTTCAGGTTCTTTTAATGGAAAATCTTTGGAGATAGGGGCAGATATATTGTAGCAAAGAGAAATTCCATTTAGGAACTGCATTACCAAGGACCAGATCTAGTGGGGGGAAGCTACAGGTAAAGCTACCATAGGTGTTTAAGTGATTCAGGTGCTCTGACTAAAACTGTCACGCACTTCTGGAATATCTGCTCTGTGTGTCTCCATGGAAAAACTTCCAGGTTCTCCTAAATACCCTCGACTATAACATCTGCATTTTTAGGGCTGGAGAAGAGCTGCAGGACCCAAAATGAGACAGGCTGCAAGAAGCACGAGGGACCTTTAGGAGCGTCTCCCAGCACCCCCGTCTCTTGTAGGCTGGATGTGCCACTACCGGCAGCAAGAACACAGTGCAGTGGTCCAGGAACCAAAGCCAAGCGCTGCTCAGACATGCCATCTGTAAAAAATAATGATGTCCTCCTCCCCAGCATTCTGGGTTTTTTACTTCAATTTGGTCATTCTGAGCTTTTCTGATCATTAGAAAAAGCCAGGGCTCCTCAGCGGGTTTGTTTAAAAAGCATATTTAAATATCTTTTACTTCTGAGCTGAAAAAGAAGCAGCCTGCATAGAAACCTAGTTTTCCTCACTCCGATGTACCACATTTTAAATTCAGAAACAAAGAGATACACATGGGTAAGTGAAAGCACATCTTGCGGAGCTCATCTGAGAGCTGCTACATGTTTCAGACTAAAGCACAACCTGCCGACCACACCATCAGAGGAAGAAATGAGAAATTACGAGGGTCACTGGGCACTCCATGTGCCTCCAAGGGCTGCAGTTTTTTTTGCGAGGCAGAGCCTGTTGCTAATAGCAGAAGGGCCATGCTCCTTGGTGGGCCCCAGATATCCCAGTCCTTGTGCTTTGAGGTAGCTCGGCCACCACAGAGGGGACAAGTTAGCAATCCCCCAAATCAAGCTATATCCCGACAGCCGGGGCTGGGGTGTTATCTTCATGTTTGTGATTCTTTTTCACAGAAAGATTGCAATGTGTGGGGTGTTTTTTTTTTTCTTTCTTTCTTTTTAAATGCACATTTAGTCTGAGCAGTAGTGCAGGAGATCTGAGGTGCTAATATATGATGTGAGGAAGGACTGAAGTCTCCTGGGGGGAGGGGGGTCTTTTTGGCAATGATGTGCCTTAGTGAGAGGCTTGAATGAGGAACGCTACGTGCACCGTAAATCACACACAGGACATGTACAAATGGAGGTGACAGCTTGGCAGGTGCTGGGGGAGCTTCTCCTCCTGGTGCCCACCACCCCATCCCAGCCCATCAGCAGTCACGCAGTGCTTCCCAGCCAGTTATCCTGTGGGTCAGAGCTGCCAGAGCACACAGGACTGCAGGGACAGCACTGGCACATCTCCAGCTCGCTTCTAAAGCAGGTGTGATTTGATGTCTGCTGGGTTTGTGGGTAGAGGTTAGAAAAGCTGCACTTTTCCAGATTGGATTCCTTACTCCTTAGGACAAGCGGAGGTGCCAGGTTTCCCTCTGCAGACACAAGCATCGTGCCGTTGGCACCAGGAGCCCCACCAGGTTGCACTAGATACTGGGAACTCTAAATCAGTTACCAGAATAAATAGCAGTGCTAGTTAAATTAGTTATTTCTGGTCAGAAAATGAAGACAAATTAGCAAAAAGCAGATCAAATACTGAATAAATAAATAAATAAATAAATAAAACCCTGACAGCAACATCTGAAATGAACACTTTTTTTTTTCAAGTCAAGATTTTGAAATGGAAAGATTTTAAAAAAGCAACAGGAGATGTTTTAAAAAAAGACCACCCCACACTAACTTCCCCCCTGTATTCTACCTCAGTGAAAGACTCCTCTGTGATTAAAGCTGGTTCCATGAGAAGTGTTGCGATAGATGTCCTGGCAGCATGCATACACTCCCTTTACAGCATGACAAGTCAAAATGTTTCTAGTTGCTCCAGAGGCTTATAAACATTGGGCTGCTTGGTCATTATTTGTGTAAAAGGTAAAATCAGGACTGTGGTTTATTTGCAAGTCGGTATCTTTGACACTTTGAAAATAACATGCAAGTTATAGAGTGGCACACAAAGCCCAGAGGTATTTGGATAGGCTGAGAAGAAGGCCTATAGAAAGGAAACCTCTGGTCAGTAGATTTAAGTTTGCCTTTCAGTATGATTAATACTCTCACAGAATTAATAATCACAGCTGAGGTTGCCAGGGACCTCTGGAGGTCATCTGAACCAACCCCTGCTCAAGCAGGGACACCTGGAGCGTGCTGCGCAAAGCCACATCCAGGCTGCTTTTGAAGATCTCCAAGGAGACTCCACATCCTCTCCGGGCAGCCTACACCAGTGCTCAGTCACCTGTACTGCACAGAGGAGCTTGCTCATATTCAGAAGGAACTTTCCTAGTTCTGGCACTGGACATTACTGAGAAGACCCCAGCTCTGACTTCTTTGCACCCTCTCTTCAGGAATTTCTGTACACTGATGGAATCTTCCCTGAGCCTCCACTCCTTCAGGACTCTCAACCTGTCCTCGCAGGAGAGATGCTTCAGTCCCTTTGTCTTCTTAGTGGTTCATTACTGGATTCCAGTATCTCCGTATCTCTCAGTATAGTCAAGGGTGGAAGAACCTTCCTGCACCTGCTGGCAGCACTCCTCCTAATGCAGCCCAGAATATTATTGCTCTTCTTTCCATCAGGGGTTGCTGGCCCATAGTCAGCTTGGTGTCTAGCAGCACTCCTAGAGGCTTTTCTGCAAAACTGCTTTCCAGCCAGTTGGCCCATATATGGCACACATGGTGTGTTGTAAAGTGCAACTGGAGGAGATAGTTTGCTGAAGATTAGAAGGGTTTTCTCAGCCATAATGTGCAGAGGTACCTTGAGTCACCTGAACACCTGAAATGTTCTCAGCAGCAGGGACAAAGGGTTCATTTCGCTGTAGTGATATAGAGAACATACTGTCATCAGTGGTGGGCAGAATTAAGGTTCACAGAGCTCTCTCTGAATCTCTCAATTATATTTTGAAATATTTTGAGGGTTTTTTTTCTTAGCTTAGAATTTCCAAACTGAATATGAAAAGAACTCAGCACGCAGAAGACTTTTTTTTCTTTACAGATCATATCTTCGTTTTACAGCTCAAGTGTGTTACTTAAGAATTTGATATAAAATTTTTTAGGAATTCCTTCCTGTACATTTTCTTCATAAATATCCTGGGTACATTTTGCTTGTGAAGTGAGACCATTATTACTGTAAGAAAGAAAAAAAATAAGGAAAAAAATGCGTTCTGTGCAAAGCTTATGTGCTCTGCAGGAGTTTATCTGCAGCAGTTATGATCACAGAAAGAGTTCTGGGTGATAAATACATCCTAACCTGCAGTGCCATATCTTTATCACTGCTGTAATGCAATGCAGTTCTAATGCTGCATTGTCAAAGTGTCTGGCTTTGCCCACAGGCAATATTTCTTCATCTGTGAGCTCCAACTTATACAGACTCTGTGGTCACTGGCTTTTAAAAGTAATAAAATTTGGGTACTGTAGGGTATACTTCAGGTACACGCTTAGCTGAAGGTTCAGATTTAAGGGGCACTACAGTGCCTTACAAAAGCAGTCAGAATGGTGGTGGCAAGATAGCCAGTATCAGTAAGATTTCTAACCTGGAGAACAAGAAAAAATATAAGACGTTTGGACAAAAAAATCCTACTTTTTAAATTTCCTCTCTTGGGAAGGGGGCTCTTCTTGACATTACTTTTCAAAAGAAAGCTGAACACCTTCTCCCCTAGCAAAAGAGTAAATCTATAAAGCCATGATTGTTCAGGTCACTCATTCTAGGCTGGAAGATTCCAGAGGAATATAAATTGCTTTTTTACCAGCAATCTAAGTACGTCATTATCTACAGAGAATTTGCCTTCTCCCCATAATAATATCCCAGCTCTCAAAATACACTCATCCTTTAAAAACAATCACTTGCAAATTTGAATATAACCAAATTCTGTAGGGAAACACTTTAGCTCAGCTTGTTTTCCAGCGCTGCTCCCCTCCCTCCTTCCCCAGTTTGCTGTTGGTGCCATGAGGATTGGTGTAAGATGAGGCCAGCCAGCAGGACCTTCCTGCACCATACTGCAGCCTCCTCGATGTGCTCGGCTTAGGTAGCAGGTTTGCACCTCTTCTGCCTGAAAAGAAGTTGCCTTCGCAACCTTCTATGCAGCAAGACCTGTCTACATCAAATCAAGCTACAATTCCAAGCCACATTCTGCTTCCCATGTTTGCATAAAACTCCCACTGACATGAATAAGACTTCTGTGTATATCATGCTGTGTAATAAATAGCATTCAAAACAGAACCTATGCAAAGCTTTCTCACTGTTTTGGGCTACCAATTTATCCTCGTATTTACAGAATATTGATGTAAGCAGATGCCCAAACCTCCTGTCATTTTTAAAATATGCAGAGATGATTGGTACAGTGGCTACTGACTGCAGAAACACTGAAGACTTTCTGATCTCCCTTGCCCCACCCCCAGGCTGCCACCAAAGATGCCCTCACTGGTCACAGCTCCAGGCTCATCCCTGCACTCTGCACGTTGCATGCAGCTGAGCATGCCCTCTAAGCTACCTTGTCATGCGAGGGGAACATCAGAAAGATGCCCAGCTCCCCACCCACCAGTATGCATCTGGAGGGGTTTTGTATGGCTGGATCTCCCTATCAGGGTGAATGGATCCTTTTTGGTTCCTTGGGCTGTGAACCAAGATTCCTGCAGATGCTCCCACAGGAGTAAGAAAGGCAGCCATACAGCCCCCTCTGCCGCAGTGTGGATACCCCTGGCTTCCTTCCCACAAGTGCCAGAGGAAAGGCTTTTGTCTGCTCTCTCCCATCTAAGGTGTTCTTTCAAAGTTTCCATTTCTTAATAAGGCAATTGACAAATAGCATCAACACAGCATAAATCAGATGCTAAATATTTATGTGCCATATAAATCTCAAGAAGTGCTGTCATCTTTTGTCTACCCATTTCAGAGCCTCAACCTGCTTCTTGCTCATACTGAGGCGACTAGGGGGGAAAACAAGTAACTGAGCTAGTTAGGGTGTAATTTGCCCCAGTGAAAGACAAACACATACATAATGAGCAGTATGCCAAGATTTACGTATGGATATTGTCACCAGAAAGCATTGCACTGCAAATGTCAGCGTGGCTCTACTAGGCATAGCATCATGAATTTTTGCAGTGCCACTCTCTGATTAAAGCCTTCCCCAGTCAATTTAGGCCCGGGATGCAAACTCACTGTGACATGGTTCACTCCTTCCAGCGGCCAGCACAGCCCCCAGCAGGCTGCAGGCACCTCTGGGAGCAGCTTGTCCCATGCAGGTGCCAGTCCCCATCCTGCCAGGAAGCCGAGAGCAGGGCAGTGCCACTCTTCCCAGCTCTGACCCACCACCATCGCAGGAAAACTTAGACATGCAGTCCAGCCTGGCAGTGAGTGTCAGCTCATTGACTGGTCCTCCAACACTTGACTTCCTCTAAGCCAGCAAAACAGCCCTGTGCCAGCAGTGCGAGTGTGTGTGCGTGTATGCTTGGGTGCATGCAGATGAGCTGTCCAAAAGCACCCTGTCTTTACCGAGTGTGCTTTGGAGGTGTGCCACTCCACAAATATCGGAAAAGCCCTGTGGATCTATTTTATTTTATTTTTGAGCATTGCTAGAATATGACGACATGGTTTCCACCCTTTTCAATTTTCCACAGATGATTTCTCTGTTATTTAGTGTTGATTCTAAAGCCACTTAATGGGATTTCCACAGAACTCGGCCATTTCAACAAGGAAAACAAGCAATTTTGCTGCCCTAAAGGAGCCAGAGGAGATGACTCTCAAAAAGATACCTGGATGTTCACATTGCATTTTGGAAGAAAAATCACTGAGACAACAGTATGAAAAAAAATGAAGCTAGTAAATGAGAAATTAAAACTGAAAGCCGCTCTGAAGTCAAAGAAGTTCTACAATACAACATCTGCAACAGCATGCAAAGCAATAACAGGCCATACCATGGAAGGAAGGGTAGAGCCACACAGTCATAATGCTGTGCTTGGTGACACTTATTTTAAGAGCCGGGAGCTTTTAATTACTGGTCCCCGAGTGACGACAGGCACTCAGGTGTCTGCATCAAACTTTTTCACTTTCAAAATTTTTCAATTTTGGCTGTCTTGGATATGGCAGTTAATTCAGCAGCCAAGGAGACTCTCCTGTGCATTTCCATGAAAATAAGTCACTGTTTGTATGTTTATCCAGAATGGGATGAAAAATATTTAGCAATTTTCTGCACCTCACTTATTGATTGTGCAGCTAAAAAATCTGACATTTGTGATGTGTGCTGTTTGAATGATAAATAGCAATTTCTCAGCGCTATTTTTCATTTTGTAATTCTGATTTTTGAAAGTAGGGGCAAGGTCTCTATTTCCATCCCATATTTTAATGCCTTGACCTTACAAGACCTTTTAGGATGCTTGAAAATCCACCTGCTGTTAAAAAAGAGGAAAAGAGTAAAGCATACCGTAAACAAAAGAGGGAATTATAATGATTACAAATAATTTGGGTCTGCTGCTTCTTACAAAAACTGCCCACAGCACTGTAATACAAGACCGTGGTGTTGGCAGTTTACAGCTGTGTCAAACATTAATCATTTGAAGAGAAATTTCTCTACTGTTCAGGTTGATTGATTTTTTTTTTATTTTTTTTTAATTTCTGATCCATCAGCTCGGGCATTTCCAAGAATGAGATTTGGGGAAAATATGTTATTTTTGGCAACTTTTACATGGCAACTTTTTCTTGGAACCACTGTAGCATTCCCATGCTTCAAAGCAAGGCTTGAAATCTGGCAAGGGATTGGCCTTGACTTCAGGGATGTGCCTCACACATCATTTTTCTAAAAATCCACCTAATTTGGCCAATATATGCTTTGGGGAAAAATATATCTCAGTTTATAGCTACTCAGTAGATACTCTCTTTGGTACTAACAGAAAGCCCCCAAGGATACCACTTTCACAGAGCTTGCTCCTTCCCGTTATCTCCAAGAGATAATAGAGACAGTCCCTCATGAAACAACAGAGTGCACCTGGGGCCAGTGTTATGGGAGAGAAGCCAGACTTTCCTGCCATAGCTGATCTAGGCTGAGCTACAGCCAGAACTCAGAAGAGGGGCCATATCTGTAGCATGTAGGACCGTATCTGTGCGGTATCCTCAGGTTATGTTTAAACTGGTAGACTGGTAAACACATCCAATCTCTTAAAGGTCTGTATGCATCAGATTGCCACTCAGTCCCTTTCAGAGGCGTGAGCACAGGCTGGTTCTCTGATCCTGATGACCAAGAAACAGGGACTCTGGGTCACAAAACCTAGAGTACCTCTACTCAATCACTGTACCACCTTCTGGTAGTGGTATGACAAAGTGGAGGCTGCTTCAGATGCAGCGGTGACAAAAAGGGGAATGAGGTTGGGAAAAGCAAGGGACATTCCAAGTTGACACTGGAGCAATAGAGTGGAATGGAATTATTTGGACAAGTAAAATGGAAGTGAGAGCTGGGGACAGGGAGCAAAAGAATATCGAAGTGAGCACAGAAGAAGAGCTGTGGGCAGGCAATACAATCATCTGCAGAGCTGGGGCAGGAAGAAGGCTCAGTCATGGGGAGGGAATAGTCTGATAGAGGTGGAGAATAGAGCTGGGGATGGAAGACAAATGTGGGGAACACCAGAACTGGACTTAAAAATCAGGAAAGTATAACCAGACCCGTTGCCCAGGGTGAAAAAAGAAAGAAGGAGGGCAAACTGTCAGGGAGATAGTAGATCTAGTAAGGTGTAAATCTATTTCTGGACAAAATAATGAGGTTGAGGTTCTGCAAGGCAAGCAGAAATTCAAGAAAAACAAGAAGCCAGGAACAGGAAGCAGTTAGGCTGGAGTATAAGTCATTTAGAGGGCAAGAGACAGATCAGATCAAAGCATGAAGAGGAGGAATAACAAGAGCAACCATGGCCAGCAGAATATGTTTCTTAGTGACTTTTTTACCATGTCTGTAAAGAGTAACTGTATTTTGGAGGTATTTCAATTTTGGATAAAGCTGTTCAAAGGAGAGCACTATAAATGACATTGCTGTGAAATAAAAACATGGTAGTCAAGATGAGAGAATTTCACCTGGGACCTCCTCGTGGTTTGTGAAGATCAAATAGACATTGGGCTGGAAGTTGTTGGCTCTCAGGAACATTTACTATGCCCTGACTGCTTTCGCTGTGCTGAAGACAGCATCCCCAGCAGTGTGTGTATTTGACACTTGAGAAGGGCTCATACCTAAGCTGATAAAAAACGTGAAGAAAACTGGAAATAAAAATTTACAAAGATACCAAGAAGAGTGTATAAGAACGATCAGGACACTACAGGATCAAAAGGTCAAACCTTCACAATTAAGAAAAAGGGCAGATTTGTCTGACAGCTCATTCTGTTTGTGAGGCAAAAAAGGATGCACCTTTTAGGAATAAAACCACATGATATATCACAAGAGAGGCAAATGGAAGGGCACGGAATGCCAAACAACAGGCATTAAAACTTATCAAGTGCAGAAGACTAACAAAGTAGGTTCAAAGAGCTGGGGAAACAGCAGACTCAGAAGGTCAGGAACGATTTATTTAATATAGTAGAAACAAAAGGAATTGGCATCAGCCTGTTATTGGTGGGGTGTATGCCAACATTGTTAATGATGCGGAAACGCTCAGTGCATATTTCCGTTCTACTTGGAAAGAAGTGGGGCAATGTAACAGTATCAAATGAAGATGTGGAAGTCCTTTCCAATCTACAAATAACTGAAGGGTATGTTAAATGACTCCTAGAGGGAAATATTTATAGATTAGTTGTTTTGGACAACTAGCACACAAGAGCTGTAAAAGTTTTACTGAGGGAATCTCTTTTCCACTATTATTTCTGGCAAATCTTTGTACATCATCCAAGGAAATCCTGGAAGTCCCCCACATCAGGTTGGATGGGACTCTGAGAAACCTGATCTAGTGAAAGATGTCCCTGCCCAGTAGGGGTACAGTTGGGTGTACAGTAGGGGTGTTGGACAAGATGATTCTTAATGGCCCCTTCCCACACAAACTATGATAAAGCAAATAACTGAAAGTAGATTTTCCCCAGTGGATACTAAGGTAGTCCACTGTGTTTTCTGCAAGGGCATTCTGAGACACCAGAATCTTTTGTTCAGACGTCTTAAGCTCCACCATGCACCTGGGAGCCCATGCATGGAGCTCAGAAAGCCCAGGAGTCCTGTTTTGGTTACCCTGAAGAATCTGACCCTCCTCATCTCCGTGAGTAATTTACCATCATGATCAAAAATAATTCCACATGCTCATCTCTGAAAGGTTTTGTAAAAATTAAGCACACTAGCACAAAAGCAGTAAGTACGCTAGAGCATCCTGCAGGAAAAGTTAATCGTGCTGTCTTCATGTTGGGGTCTGAACTGTGTTCAGTGAATAAGGCACAGGGTCTTGTGTTGAGCACAGACCCAATATAAATAGCTGCTCATTAAGTGAGCACCACCTGCTCCATGAGCTGGATGAGGCAGGGGTTCTGCGGGACAAACAGCACGGGATTATGCTTGTGTAATTAAAGACTGCCACAACGTGAAAATGCTCAGAGGGGCCAAACTGAAGCTCTGCAAGCCGGCTTAGAGTGCCTGTTTCTAGCTTCTCAGTCCTTGATTTTCCAACCTGTAGTAACAATCTTTCACTGTGCTTCGCATATATAATATCATTACATCTTTGGTAACCGACCAAAGCAAGCCTGGCATTGTAGAGCTCAGTGGAATCTTACTTAATTGCCTTAGAGACGTCATGGATATAGAGCAGTACAAAGGTAGAAGAGGGGAAAGACAAAGGAAGTTTCCTCATGTTGCAGAGCACATCTAATGAGGAAGAGAAGAGAAAAAAGAAGAAATGAAGAACATTATTGTTGACTGAAAATGCAAACAAAAACCATCTTTGTCTCCCTAAGACCCCAAACTTCAGTGAAGTTTGCCTTCTGATCCCAATTCCAGCTCTGTGACTCAAGCTTCGCTCTCCAGATCTGCAATCTATCTTCCCATTTATCTCTAACTAGGACAATTTCTGAGTCCTCTATGAGTCATCGGTAGGTTTTATATAGAAACCAAAGAAGGTTCTTCCAGTCTCTCAGTAAGATATTCCGTGCTGCCAGGGAAGCACTTTTGGTTGTTCTGACAAGCAATTGTAACTGCTCTGAATTGCCAAAAATACTGTCTGAAGAGCAAAAGAATCGCTTGCCATCTAAACCCAAAAAGGTTTATGATACAATCTTCATATTGCCTGAGTGCGTTGATCTCACCTTGCAACAGCAGATATTACAGGCTTTGCAAACTGTCCAGATCCCAGTGGGTATAATTTTCAGGCTCGCTAATTCTCTGGGCTCGAGTGATGCCACTCAGGGGCTCTGAGCCAGCTGAGGGGAAGGGGTGGCGTGCTGCACACAGGAAGGGGTCTGAGTCAGGGCTCCCAAAAGCAAGGACCTCCTTCCTTCTGCTGGACACCGCTCCTCGCAAGCCCGTTCCCATCGCTGATGGCCACCTACCTGCAGTTAGGTCCTGTCCTTTCTCAGCTGAGACAGGAGGGACAGGTGGCCCATGCCGGAAGCAGTGGCTGTGGCACAGGAGAAGGGGGGAGATCCTGGTAGAGAGCCCAGAGCTGCAATGTGACAAACAGGAGGCCAGGTATTAACAGGTGGATGAGAAGACGGGCTGGCTGGCTGCACAGGGAAGGGGCTGTTTCAAAAGCAATGCAGCAAGGATCACAGGGAGAGCGTGCATGGCGGGGAGGGCATATTTTGAAGAGGAGGAAGGAGCTGTTTTGGAATTGGGTGCAAAGCCATTTGTTTGGAGGGATGCCAGGGTAACAGTAGGTGCCCAGAACAAACGCATACAGTCGTCCTCGCACCCCGCGCCTGCATGCTTGTCCTTCGCAGTACCTAAGTAGGTCAGCCCGTTTCTTCAACCTTTCCTCTTCCCTTTCACACTTGCTCTCTTTGTGGGAGGTGGTGGTGGCGGTAGCAGAGGGGCTACACCCGTTTTCACTGATTTCCAACACTGTCTACGTGTGAACAAGAGAAGCGGAGAGAAGCTAAAGCTGCTTTCTTATTAACAGCTGGTGACAGTCCCTTTGCACAGTGCATGTCGCATTTCTTAGTCGAGGTAGAAAGGAGTGAAAGAGGAAGGCAGTTATTTAAAGTTTAGCATTACAGATGAATTACAAGGATATTCTGAGGCTCACAGTCCCCCAGCGATTCCACGAGCCCCGAGGCTGGCCTCACCACACCTTTGCGAGTGACTATTTTAGGCAAGTGTGCTCATCGGGTCTGGGAGGATGACTGCTCCAAGTAATTCTGGGATGCAGGTTTTGCACCACAGGATGCCAGCGGGATCCAGTGAAGGTTATGGACCGTCTAGCCTGAACTCCATCTGTGCCCTGAAGTTTCCTCTTGGCTGGGCACTGCTGAAGGACCAGAAGCAGCCAGTAGGAAGCAGTAGGCACAGGGACTCATGGGGACTTTAAGCCATCTGAACGTGGCACGCAGTTTTTAAGATGTTTTTTTAAAACGCTGTGAACATATTGCACCCAATTATAATTGCGCTATGTGCTCCACGCCGTGCTATGAGTGCACAGCTCCTTGCTGCTACAGAGGGGCAAGTGTGACATACATACAACAAGTGTGCCGTTTTCTCCTGTGTATCTTTTCCCATCGTGTTCATCACGATAGGATTTGCATGCCTCCCAGTAGGGCACTGAGCTATGCGGCTAACATCTGCCACGTGCTGTTTTGTTCTGTCCTCCTCTCCCAAGGAAGGAGCTGAGTGTAGTGGAGCATCTTGTTTTAGTAGTGCATTTGGTTGGCTTTTGCTTTTCGTGCATGTGGAGCTGCATATTTATACGAGCAAAAGGGCACAGAAATGTGTCCTGCAGTTGGAAATGCCTTTATTTCAGTAAGAGGAATTATGGCTAATTAAGTCAAATTAAAAAGGGAAGAGAGAGTTGATTTTCTTTATTCTCAGCATACTCCATTTGACAAATGGGTCTTAACCACAGATGACAGTATTAAGCTTCAGCCTCTCAGACAAGGAAATCTTGGCTTCTATTCCTTCTGCCCATTTATCTATGATAAATTTAAAGACACATGTTCCCCCTTCTTGGACAAACATTCTTCAGCTCTTATTTAAAAAAAATCAACAGTAAAATACATCTGGAATCGCTTTATATTTGTCCTTTTTCTCCTTCTTTGAATGAGTAGCCCTCCACAAAGCCCTCTGCAATGCCTCACAAAGCCCTTGGTGGACCTCATCAAAGAGTAACAAAGGCTCTGTTTCATGACAGTTTGGATCTGCACCCGATTTAGTGCCACGGGCACTTCTGAAGCCTGGAAGCCTGGCCTACTTGTACTTCTATTGCTAGGGCTTTATTTTAAGTATTTTCACCTTCACGAAGGTGAAACAATCCTTAATAAAGCAAATAATTAGTATTATTAAAACAACAATTCTGGTATTCCACAAGGAACTGAAACACAGACCGACTTTTCAAGACTAAAGAGAAAAACTGTGTTTTATACTAAAACAGAAATGTCATTTCTTGAGCCTAGAATCAATGTCCTATGCATTGGATGCATGTTTTTTTTCAGCTTTTACAGTTTGATATTCTTTTACTTAAAAGTTGGCTTGTCTTACTATCAGTATGATAACAAAGACATGTCCACATGTTGCTGCTAATAGCGAGTCTATCCATACTTTTTCTATGTACATTTTGGGATCACCTTATTGCAGAGGGTCAGAGTGAGCCTTTCTTTGCTTTAAGCTTAGCAAAACACTTGGTTTCCTATGGTCTCTGCAGACGCCTGTTACAGCCTATCAGTTACAGTCTATCATCCTTTACTTACTGCTTTGGTATTAAGACAAGAAACAAACACAGATTCACAAAAACATTACAGGAAGCAAATAGTACTTTTAATGTTGGATAAGAGCCAGCCTGAAAAAATAAAGCCTGAAACTTCCCTGACCTCCAGCACAACATTCAGAAGCTGGTCAGGATCCAGCTTGAAGAGACTTGGGCTGCATGAGGAGCACATTTGGTTATGCCCTTTCCACATTTCTGAGATATTTGTTGGCATGATCTGTGTCATGTTTCCAAGGTCCAACGTAAAATGTGGCATTTCTGCATGTTCAACACTCCTTACAAGTCTCAATACCCAGATTCTGTAACAATTTCAGACTCTCGCTGACTGTTCTCTTAATGTTAAGGTGATTTTAGTGAGGGAAAAATACAAGACTAACAAAAATACACTGAAGCATCAGGATAGGAATGATATGCAGTCTATTGTACAGTTCAGAGGTATTTTCTATGTTTCTTCAGGAGTATATCAGGAAGGAAAAAAAGAACACTGCGAAAGCATTCACCACAGACAGAGCCATTTGTGCACGGGGGCCTTCAGGTAGGCTGGGTGCAGCACCAAGAAACTTTCCTCCTTCCCAAGAGATTCCCAGGCACCCACCACCACCCTGCCATGGCTGCAACCTGCCCTCCAAGGGCAAGAAGTAACCCCATGTTTCTGGAGAACTGGCTACTGCAAACTCTCCCCGTCGCAACCACACTTGTTTGTCTTAAATACAAGTTTTTTCCTTGGGCTGCCACAGATTTTCCACCTTGGTGGCCAACCAACAGCTGGCCAGGGAGGTTCATTAGCGCCCATGAGAAACACCGTCTTCCAGTGCCGGCGGGGCCTTGCTCACAGGGGAGGCAGGCGGCAGCACCATGCAAAATGCCAAAAAACCCCAGTTGTTTTCCTTGGTTGCCAGGGTAGGAATTAACGTTGTCCCTGGCGGAGCACAAGGACTCCCTGTGATATGAGTAGGGACAATGGGAAGGTATGTTTTTGTGACCCGCTGCAGGAAATCCTGTGCGTCTTGCAGGGGAACACAGCACTTTCCTGCGCTGTCTGTGGCTGAGCCCTGGCTCCAGAGGCCCATAGCAGCCAGGCTCATAGCGACCCATGCCAAACCCTGCTAAATTTTAACAGTCTGTTTTTATCCAGCGAGCTGCCCTGGGCACAGTGGCAATGTTATGCAGCTCTCAGACGGGCCTCGAGGGCAGAGGGGTGACAGAAGCAATCAAAAACAAAGCTGAGCTTCTCAGCCAGTACCTGCAATCCGTTCTATTGATGGCTCTGGGCTGCAGCACTCAGAAACCCCGCCAATACAACTGGGACAGACACATAGAAACTGTCTTGAGTTTGGGGTTGTTTTTTTTTTGAGCGATGTGGTTAATACAGTAACTCAGACAAGACTGTGTTGCACGACTGATTTTGAATAAAAAGCATGAGCTACGTATCCCTGCCTCGCGCCCCAGTGGAAATCACACTGATAATTTAAACACAGCTGTCCTGCTGTGCATTTGTGTCTGTGGCCCTCAAGGATGGTGACATGCTGCAATAGCTGTGGCTGTCTCAGAACAGAAATAATAAGAGAAACATCTGTCTCCCTGTTTTTGCTCCCCTAGTTCCAGTAAGCAGCACTTCTGGGTCCTGCTCTTAATGTGGGATGCGCTCGCAGAGAAACAGAGATACCCAGCTCTTCTTCATCATTTCTCCTAGTTGACACTAAATGGATCACCTACAAGGGGCACTACTGCTGCTGTGGATGAGCCCATTTAAAAAAATAAGAAGAAACAATTCAGAAAGTGACGCATTACTTCTGCCTGCGGACAGAGGGAACAGCTGAAACGTGGGAGTCCAGACTACAGCTGTATGACTACAGCTTCAAAAAATATATATATGCATATTTGAGTGAATAAAAACTACTGATTCCCTCTGCTGGTGTTATAGACCTTATTTACTTACCGAGGTGGTGAAACTTGAAACTGCAGTCACAAGAATATCTGCGAAAGGAAAGATGAGACAACAAGAGAAGCCACTATCTCTTCAAAACTGGGAAGTGTTGATACCACAGCAGCCCCCCTGCCACTGGTCTTCCCTTCAGACCTCATTCTTCCACCCCGTTCCTGTATCTATATTGTCTCCTTTTATCTTTGTCATGACTTAAGGTCCTATCACACTAAGCAGCCTAACTGCCACCGACACTTGCATCCATCAGGGGAATGGGATCATTGCTAGGAAATAAATATTCACCCAGATAAATTACCAGCAAAAGGGCTTCTGCAGCCATTTGGAAAAGCCTCACATTCTAAGACCTGTCAAATGTGGATATTTTCTGAACAGGCAAAAACAAAACAGAAGTAATTTTTTCCTATGGAGGCCAGGCACAAAGACAGTGGCATTAAGGTTAGGTGACACATCCATCAGAGAAAATGATTAACTCCAAACAACCTGTTTACAGCCAAGCCATAGGCAGCATTTTTTAAGTGCTTCTTTTTTTTCTTGTCTTAATTCCTTGCCAGGCAGCTATGAACAGGAGCACGCCCATGAACTTAGTGCACCCTGTGTGCAAAATTCATGCTGAGAGGAGGAGGCTGCATTTATTAGAGAATTCATTTGCAAAAGCTAAAGGGGCTGGCTTTAGCTACACCTTTCCCCTTTCCCTTCAGCTACAGGGAGAGCAACACCTCCTGGAAACATTTGTGTCTGAATTGTGTGATACCTTGCGTTTCCAAAGTAACCTCCACTACATGAATGTTGGTGACACTGTCAGACCATGAGGGACAACTCCTTCTCTACATTCTGTCTTCTGGCAACAGTGCAACAGCGTGGCTACCACAAGCATAAGCTTACGATTAATCTGTGGATCAGGGATGCACAGCCACCGGCTGCTGGAGAAGGAGAGTGTGTGTTAGAAGAACAATGTAAACAGACATGATATACATGTGCCTCTGGATCTGAATGTAGGAAAATTTTACCCTGCCCCCAGATGGGCTGGCTTCTGGTTCCATGATGAATGCGCAAGGAAATGTGTGGTAGGCTTTAAACATCCTTCACAGCAATTGGAGAATGAGGGTACACAGAAAGCAGGACTTTACTCAGGAATTTCCACTGCCACTGCTTCCTTTGACATGTCAGCATCTAACTATTTACCTCTTTGATGCTCCTTCGTACTGATGCTGAGACTATCCCTGTATCCAGGAGGTGAAGTGTCTCTGACTAGATATGATAGCACAGAGAACATGCCCTCAGGGGTACACAGTCTGGTAGAACTCCACATACAGACAGATTTGGTTGTCTGACTTTTTTTCCCCTCAGCTGGTCATTCTTTGTGCATCTTCTGATCTGCTCTCTTTCCGCATCTGTGATTTGTCCCCATCCTCACTGTGTGACTTTACTTGTCCCCACCACCCTTGTCCTCCCTTTCCCCTCTCCGCTCTTCTGTCTTCTTCTGAAGTCCCATTGCCTTCTCCCAGGGTGCTCTCCTGGTGCTTGGAAAATAAGAATAAAAACTGTGATCTCAATGGGAAAAGAAAACAAACAGTTGCAATAAGCAGCCCTTCTTGGGAGAAGCTGACCAATGACTTATTCCCAGGGCATTTAGAACGACAACAGGCATCTTCTCCTGTCTTTGCCATTGCTGCTGTTGTGTTCATTACAGCAATGCTTACCAGCCAGTGGAGAATGGGGCCCCCCTATGCCTGGTGCTGCATAAATCATTTCTTTAGCCTGGGAAAAGAAGGGGAAAAAAAGCGAGGGGAAAAAAGAAGACGACTGAAGAAGATGAATACGTGATTCAAGGATTTACTACTCAGATTGCTTTGGGGGTCTTTTATTCTTTACCCTTTCCTTTGTTTCTCTCCCAGACTGCCTTTCCTGCTGGCCTAGCCCTTCACCCCACCCCATCACTCTCACTCCTGTCTGGCTGCCCCATCTGATTTACCTTCCATTTCACTTTGTCCCCTCCTTTGTCCACCCAAATGCTTTTCTTGTTGTTACTCGCTCCCTTTCCTGTGTGGCCTGATCTCCCAGTTGCCTTCTCCATTCTGTGATACCGGGTAGCTTTTCATCACCTTGCTGGTGGAATCAAGAGATGCAAAATATTCAGCGTGAGGTAGACACTGAATGGTTAAAACTTGGCAAAGTTATAGAAAACTGAAAACAGGCTCTCATAGCAGAAAGTGTCAGGTACCACCAGCTCCAGCTAAATTAAATTCTGTCCCTGTAGTGTGTATGCACAGAGACATTTATATTCATATTTTTAACAGCCATCTAAACTCTGCAGTTCACTGACAAACCCTTCATGAAGCTATCATTCCTTTTTTAACACCTGAACTTTAAAATGTCACATACAGCATTTAAAAGGACAGGCAAATAACCAAGGAAACATCCTAGCATGCATTTTGCTTCCTCTCCTTATGGTTTGATCCAAAGTCCATGGAAATCAGTGGCAGTCTTTCTGCCTAGTTCAGCAGGGTCTGCACCCAGTATGTTGGTTCCTTGTAAAATTTCAGAGGAAAAAGACCCCACACAAACCTGTTGGGGTTTTTTTTCAGTTTCCTTTTACTCATGTATTTGGCAAGACTGATGTGCTGTCAAATGATCTTTTCAGTGCTAAATATACACCATTAACTACTAATAAAAAAACAGGCTTTAAAAATGCAGCTCTTTTTGGCATCTGTACAGAGCATTCAACTTGATCTCACAAGATATATGGTTTGCACTAGGACTGCAGTCACAGTTTTCTTGTTAAAGCTGTCAACCACTCGAGTATCTATCTTTACAATGCAATTCAAACCTTGGTTATGAAAACAGGCATTTTTACTTGATCTCGGATTTGAAGATCATTTGCTAGCCCTTTTCTGCATGCATTTGCAGGATACAGCTCCTATTAGAACCCGGTTGCAACATGAAAACAAGGGAGGGAAGAAGCTGATCCCTTCTATTAGAGATAGTTCCTCCCAGTGGCAGAGATAGTGTGAACAATAAATGCTTCCTTAAACTGCTGATTTTCAGAAAAAACATTGTGTTAGAACAACTTACAAGGCAAAACTTCACAGTCTTATGTCATTAGAGTTAAAAAGGTAACTTCAGGACAGAACCTTGCCTTTTGACTCTTAAAACCAGCAGAGAAATTCTGAATGTCAGATTTGCCATAGCATTGCATTGGTGTCTGACTGGACTCACTAGCAGGTACTTGCTAATGACATGGGAAAGATAGAATTAAGTTTACATTCATCTTGTGAAAACTGATCATCTTCTAAAGACAAACCTCTAGCGCATTTTTTACAAGGCCCTGTAAATCTTCAGCTAATATTGCTACAGTGAACTTAAACGTAGTGATACAAAGCAAAGGGAAAACTCAGGTAAGAGATAAACATATGTCTCCTAATGCCCAGGCACAATGGGGAGCCCCCTTATCTGCTCCCATAATGCGCCTTATTATGCTTAAGTAATGGGTATTAGAAGCCAAGCAGTATGTTACATCTCCTCCTACATGGTACATTCCCATACTGCCTAGATACATATGAATCCCGCATGTCACATGTCATTACGTTTTCTGAAACTGTATCTCCATCCATGCTAAAAATACACAAAGAGAGAGAGAACTTGAATGTAAGCAACAGATACTTCTGCATAGACCCTTGGCAGTACCAAAGATGGAGAGATTTACACATGTTATTATTTGTCATTGTTTGAAGAGCCTTTGTGAGGAAGATAACCAACCCCAGGAGGCTCACAGCAGGAACCCAATAGGTGCTCACACATATCCACTTCCAAGCTGGCTGAGCCAGCTTCCAAACAAGGCCCTCTGCACCTGTCTTCTCATCTGCATGGTGCCCTGATCTTTTTCTGAAATGCTTGGTTACAGAGCTGTTCCCATAAATATAACTCCAGAGCTCTCCATAAATAATCTCATTTGGAAACAACAAGCAGTGAGCAAACCTGTGCATCTGTGAACCTACTGCTGGACACTCCTTTGCTCTGGAACGCAGAGCCCTGAGCTGCTGTGGAGTTGAATCACCTTCTGGCAGCTCCTGCCCTGCTGCCCCTCACAGCAAGGAGCAGGGTGGCCCCTGAGACCATGCTGTGGCAGGGATTCAATGCAGACCTTTTGGACCAGCCTGCTTTCCCCCTCCCTGAACACCCAGGAAAATCCTCAGTGATGCTTTTTGAGGCCTAAATACTCACTCCAGCAGCTTCAGAGCTGGGTTCTGTCTCACCTGTGAGAGACAGGGAAGGAGCAGCCATTCCCTGGTGACTTGTGTCAGGCAGAACATGCACACGTTGATACCCCGGTGTCCCAGGCTTTCTCACTTCTGTGCAAGCAGCCGAATGGGCAGACCCCTCCTGCTCGGCTGCGGCAGATGGAGCAGGGAGGCAGGCTGCGTGTCTGCGGGGCTAGGCAGCGGAGCTGTGCTCTCCAGCTCCAACTAATGAAGCTGATTTGATGAGCTGATTATTCTTGTGTATTAGTGCGTTGCTGACATGGTGCTCCACACTGTACCGGATGCTGGAGGAAGGGCACAACACAGACCCCTGACCAAGCCTTCCACCTGAGTGAGTGTACCGCTCAAACCCAAAAAACAGGGTTCTGAATAAGCAGAAGGAGACGGAGCCCCTCTTTATAACAGAGCACTGCTGCTTTCTAAGCTGGAATGTAGCAGCATTCCTAATTTAGATACTCTGGTTGAATTTTAAGTGGAAGCGAACAAAACATTTGAAAAGCTGTCCCCGTTCTCTCAGCAGGGAGACATCGAGAATTTTCTGGTTTTGGGAAAGGAATACTGGCATGAAATCAGCCAGGCTTTTCCCAGGTAGAGATGTGAGCCCTGGAAGCAAACACGGGCTTTCTAGATATGTTGGATGTAAACAAAGAGAGGTTGGTTATCAGGAGGTGATTCATGATGAGAGGGATAATGATGAATAGGTGTTATGACAACAACTGCTCTGCAGCTGTAGCTCTCTCATTTGCCACAAACTGCCAAAAACTCACCAGCTTTCTCCTGGGACCTTCTAATCACAGCAAACAAGGCTTGACAGTGTCCAACACAGAAGGTACCTGACTGCTGACCTCCCCATGGCATGAGAAAATTGGCTAAATAACATGAAGAAGTGGAATTTCAGATACCTGTTAGGTCTCTGGGCTTTTGCAGACAGCAAAGCATCTTCCAGACAACATTATTCCTGGTTTACATAAGCCATTAATTATGTTAATTATGTTTCTACCTGTGCAGTTTTTCCAATTTTAGCTCAATATTCCTCCCTCAAAATGTAGAGAAATGCTTTTTGGGAGCATTTCTTTTTTCTTTTTTTTTTTTTTTTTTTTTTTTCATTTCCACCTCAGACTGAACAAGAGCAAGCCCCAGCAGAATTTTTTTAGGCAGAGTAGTGGTTCTACTCTTGCTGAATCATCTGTAACAATGATTAGGCAAGAACACAAAAATAAACATTCCTTGGCAGTCAGGCTTGAAACTGCCATAGAATGTATCAGAACCACCATTTAGAGATGAGCTGCAGATTCTGAAAGACCCTGGGAGACGTCACTTGGTCTGCACTGAGCACTGAGAGCAAACTGCACCAAGCATACAGCTTAACACTGCTCAGAGCAAGGACCAGCGCTGTATTGGTGATAGGTGCTCAACATGGGTACTGAGTGGTCTCTGCCACAGCATCAAATCATGCACAGAATAAACAGGAAACACATACTAGAGGGGGGCAATAAGAGAGGAATGCATGCAGAGGTTTGCTGGAAAGAGAGGCTGACATATGACATCGTTGCTCACAACGTTTATGTACTCATGTGTATTCGTATATCTTTCCAAATTCCCTTGCTTCAAGTACCTTATTCATGCAAGTCCCTTGCTTAGCCTCATCTGGGAGGGTTTTGATCGTCAGCTCCTCATCTCTGCCATTCCTCATTACAACAGTCACCTATGAGAATAGGTAAGAAACAAAAGGCCAGATGCACAGCTGCACAGATGAGCGGAGCACACTGCAACAAAGGAAAGCAACTCTCTTTGGACCTAACTAACATGTGTGAACTTGCTTGACTGTTTGTAATCCTCTTTCTTGCTGCCTGCTCTCACAGCTCTGCTGAATTTAACCACAATATTTTCCAGCCAGAAGTATCTTTCTTTTTCAGATGATGAGTGCTATTGAATCCATACACCAAGGTGTTAAGAGCAATGGGTATTCAGAGAAAAGGAATGATGAAGAGGAAGAATGGGCAAGAGTTAAAGAGAGAAGCTCAAGTTATTCTCTGAGTTCCTGCATGCCTTTGGACATCCCATTTCACCAGTATGTGTGTCTTGCTTGGAAAATGTCACTTGGAAACACCAGGCACCCTATACCGTGATGTCTTGCTGGGTGTCCCTGATGCACGTTAGTGAGTTTCTCAGATCCCACACTGGCTAGCACCACAGAAGCTTTAACTAAACAGGCAGAAAAGAAAGCAGAGGCTCTGAGATCTGGAAACATCAGCCTGAGAATTTGTGCCTGGCAAAGAGTGTCAATATTTTTGCCAACCACGTTCTACCAAACTTCCTGTGACGTGGCTCTTCTTGTTTCTATACAACAGCAAATATTCCATGAGGTGTGAACAACCACTGCCATATTTTGCACGGCATTTCCATCATAAACCAAAGAACAAATTCACTAAATTTTCAGTGATTCTCAATCACTTCTGCAGCCATTGGAGATATAAATGGCTTTAGAGATGGAAAAACATATTGCACAGGAAGGCAAGATTTCCATCCAAGATCTGCAAACCAGAATCTCATTCATGGCAGAAACTGGACAATCCTTTCTCGTCTTGTACCCTGAAAAGCTGAGATGAAGAGGGGGTGCTCAGGCAGAAGATGACATCTACTCTGTAGGTGCCTCCTTGCTTCATAATGGGATGGGGTTGGTTGGGCAGGTGCCTGATCTGCAGAACTTTGCAGTGCGGGCTTTTCTGGCTCTCATCTTCACAAGCAGAGGACTGGACTACATAGACACTCTTCTGATGCAAATACTGAGCTATCAGCCCAGTCCAGGAACTACATGGGGGAATCAAGAGAGACAGAGCATGCTTCTCCTGCACAATCATGGGCACCTGCAGGCTGCTTCAGGAACTCCTCTCTACTCAGCTTCCCACCACATATCTCATGATTCTCAGTCTCATTAAGATTTTGATAGGGAACTTCCTTGGCCAGGGTAATTGGCCAGTATCTCTGCTGTTGTGACAGTGTAGTCCTTCAAATTTCAGATACCAGGCTCTTGGCTTGGTCTCCAGAAAGCACTCTTATCTGAGATTTATTGAACTGCTACAGAATTACTTCTCTCCAGTCCATCCCTCCTCTGTCTACACAGAAAACATAGGGCAAGTCACAGGGGATGCCTCAAATCTCCTACCAAATTTTTGGTAGGATAGCACTAGCCCTAAACTTGCAATGGTCTTAGAGCAGTTAATCAGCATGGTGTGCTGGGCCTGTCTTCTCACACCTTCTTCAACTGTGCATTTCTGTTGTCCATGTATCTCATGTGCTCTCCCATGCCTTTTCTTGCTCCTATCTCATATATTTTTTTTCTTTTCAGAGACAAACACATACCTATCTTTCCTAAAAGGATTATAAAATATTTAGAACAGCACCCAGACATACAGTACTCTAACCAATAGAGAATCCCTTAAATCTGATCATCAGGAAGCACCTGTTACCAATAGCTCATTGAGTCAGCTTCTTCTGCTATCATGTGCATGCAATTAAACAAATTCTTCTGCCCAAGTCATTAAGAATAATAAGTACTTATGTTTTGAGATAGGGGGTAGCTGTCTTCTTGTTAAAATGTAGATTTTTTAAAATTTGTGCTTACTTTAAGCAACTATTTATGGAAATAACTAATGGATAAATTAGGTATTTATTGGGTGTAAAGGTGGCAGCTTTCAGTGATATCCTGTGCAAGCCTAGGGAGTGATAGCCCAGAACTGTGGTAAGTTCGTACAGACAGTCTCTCAGTTATGTATTCTCTGACTGAAACTGAGGGATCTGAAGAGAGAATGAAGGAATAAGAATGTATTTCTTGTTCGCTCTCTTCTGACAAGTTTCTTGATATGAAAAGACTCAAAGGCAAGCTGGTAGATGCTGTGAACTCCATAGATATTTTTGAAATGATGACCAAGCCTAAAAGGCTATGTTTTCTGAATGTGACTTGATATTTTCTGTTTCGTATCTGCACAAGAAAACTATTTATATTTGTATTATTGTTTTGGATATATGTATCTTTTCTGAAACTTGAATCAAACAGTTTCTAAAGTGGAACCTGGATGGGAGAGGAAAAACAGCTTATATGAAAAGTACCTGTGCCTCATCTTCCCTTTCTCTTTGCTTTTCCCAAACCTAAGTTATATCAGAAGGGCACAATCAAGCCCTAAAAAAGATTACTTTGATGCCCAAATTCTCGGTGTTGGAGGTTTCGGTAGGATAGGAGCGTAAACACAATGGAACATGAAGGAGACAGCGTCTGAAGTCAAGCAGAAGTTTGTGGAAGAGAAGATTAACACTGGAGATCTGGCTAAAGAAGGGACCGAAGTAAATCATTTCTCTTCCTCAGAAAATTAAGCATATGCAAGGGGTAGCAGACAGTGACTATGGGAAAACCTGTCAGAACAAAGTAGCAGTCTTCCATTCTCTCCTACCTACAGATGCAGCCAAATGCACAAGAAAGGGGTTGGGGGTTGTTCATAAATAGTCTGGCTGCTGTTTGTCAGAGGCAACAGTTGAAATGTCCGTACACAATTGCTACTTTAGCATGTGCTAAAAATGACAATGGCATCCAGTCGCAATGGCCCCGCTGAGAACTGTCGTTCCAAGTCACAGTCATAAAACTACTGGTGGGTGGTCTTCATCTCCGCTTGTCCTCATTATCATTTCATTGTGTTTCTGTGGCCCACTGCACCATGGCACTCCCTGCATTTTAAAGCATTTCATTGATGGGGCAGTTTGACATTCATATTTATATGTCCTTGTTGTATTGCAGCGGTTTTCTCTATTCTTGGGATCGAAGCCTTTTGTGAAATGGTGCAAGGAAGATGTGTATTCAAATCTTGGCCCAATGAATTGGGTATTGTCAGGAAATTACAGAAAGTTTTGAGGATTTAAACATCCTGGACCCTATCCTGCTGCTGTGAACGTAAAGGAAGAGCTTTTTCTTGCCAGGGGCTGAAAATCAGGCTGCAAAAGGAAATCAGCTGGGGGGCACGTACCTGCTTCAAGAACAAACTACAGACTTACTGAGTTACGGTGCTAAAGGGAGGCAGCCCATGCTCCATCTTCTTCTGCCAGGGGTGGACAAAAATGCTCCTCTTGTCTTCAAAAACAGAAAGTCCAAACCCTAATAATATCCCTTTTTATTTCTTAATTCTCGCTTAACATGCCAGTCAAAAGCTAAGCAAAGCCTGTATGCAGCTCACTGATTGGGCAAAGCCTGATCTGTAAAAGCAAACTGCTTGCCAAAGCTGTGGAAAATAAAAACAAGAGAGAGTTTACACAGTAGAAAAGTGAAAACTAATGAAACCTGGAGATTTGCTTCAACAGTTTTTCTTTGTGCTTTTGGCAGATGGTTACTCTTCTTCAGGAACCGGGGCAGGAGCAGCACATTTGTCCCACAGGCAGAACGGCTGAGGGGCACCATGGAAACTTGACACACACTGAGCTGTTTTCTCCAATCTGGAACACAGAATAAAGTGGGCAGACACAGGAGGCACGTAAGGATGTTGCCATTTTGTGGGGCCGAAGTGTACGTAGCTGGCATACTGTGAGGCAAATACCCCTGTTCTGAGTACATTGAGCTGCACTACATGGCTCTTCTGATTTTCCAGATTTTGCTTGCTCCAGACACATAAAGGAGCAGCTGCTGCTCATGTGTGCATGCAATGTTGTTCAGTGAGGAGTTGAGGACACATCTTGGCAAATGGCAAGAGCCTTAAGTTTGCAGGTAAAATGCCACAGAAAGGAAATGAACAGATAAGCTCAACTAAAAACATGAGAAGGTGTTTGTTTTAATGTTCTGTTCGTGACTGCTCAAAGTAGGGCAAAGCACTGCTTGAAAATCATACTAAAGTAAGATTTAAAAATCTGATGTGGGGCTTCTCTGGATTTTCCTTTAAAAAAAATTACCCTTGGGCAGGAAGTCAGTGGTCTGCAGTCAGTCAAAAGGCCAGTCTGCTCCAGAAGTGCTCTTTCTTGGAATATAGCTTTTAAACAAGCACATTCACAAACCATTGCTAAGAATATCAAAATTGGTAGAGGAGACTTCATCCCTCTGGGATCGTAATTCCTTTCCTTATGGAAGCAGTTCCCTTATGGAGCAGTTCCATTTAAAAGGAGGTGTAAAGGAGTATGGCACTGCTGTTCCAACACATCTCACCCCTGATCTGCAAGCTTTCAGAGGAGGATTCATTCCCTGTGCCCATTCAGTCCATGGCCTCCAGCTGTGGGTGCCAACAGTGAGAACAAGTAGAGCCAAGTGGGATGACAGCTTTTGCGCTGTGCTCCTTGGCCCACTGGAAGCTGGATGATGAGACAGCAATAAAGATGTCTTTATCAACCATTGAGCCTAGATCCCTAGCAAAACACCAGCAACAATGAAACTAAATTCTGTACTTTTGTGCTCATATTCATAGCAATGACCTGAGGAGGAAAAGGTGGCTCTGAACAGGCTGTACACATCTCTGACTGCTACAGCAGAGTATTTCTGATGTGAACTAAACCCAAGGCATGTGACCCCTGCCTTGTTCTCCTCTGTGAGGTGAGGGTCACTCACAGCAGAGCTAGCAACTTAACATTATTTGTTCAAATATCACTTGCTATAGTTGCAGCACTTCTGTTGGTGAATGGTTGATGGACCAGTCAGAGCTGTGTTGAGCACGTTCATAACTTTAAAGTTTATTTTTACTTCTGGCTGCTAATGATTTTCATCTTGTGCCCAATTTATGAGCTGTTTGGACTGACGGTTTCCTATTTACCATTCACCCTTTGTGGTATTCAGCCAGTCACCTAAACCACACACTAATCCTTCTGTTTTCCTTTGGATGGGTGAAACTCGTCAAAGAGAACAGTAAACAAGGAAATACTGACGTGACCATATAAACAGTCGTGTTTTTATGTGCAGACGGACATTACAAAGAATAACTAACCACTCCAACAATAGACAACCATTACTTTCCTAAGCAAAATGCATCAGAGACAGCCTGCAAAGAGAAATCAGATGGGATTTAAACAAATAATCACCAAATCTGTTTTTTGACCTTCTCTATTTATTGGGACCCTCACCTTTTGCTCATGTTGGAATCTTTTTGGAGATAATATTCGTGTGTATTTTTATTGCTAGTGTGTGATTTTCTGATGAATTCTCATAGCACTCACAAGGGAGAGAGGAGAGGTTCACATTAAAAATCCTAACTAGTTATTAGGTTATTATTTTCATCTGTAGTGTGTGCTTCTACTAGCCAAAAATCAAATGAACTTTAGACAAGGTTCTGACCGACATGCAATAATGAGACCTGACATTTGAAAGTTATTAACTACTTTAATTTTAAAGGTGAGCCATCTCATGAAACACACGTAACTTCCTCCCATGCTTAGAGCCGCTTCAGCACTCAAGTCCTCCTCCAGAACAGGAACAATCCTTTTTTTGAAGGTGAATCCCCACCTCTCCCCACATAGCCTGCAAAGAGAACACTTAAAAATTTTGCTGCGATTTAACTTTTCTTTCCCTCGTTGGTAACAAGAAAGGGAGGAATGCAGGGGGGAAGGTGCCAGCCATTAGACTGCATGTTTGACATCCTGCCTTGATTCATTTAAGGAAGTGTGCAAGAACATAAGATTGTTACAAAGAACTGCAAAAAGATGACTCTTGGAAGAGATTGCACAGGAAAGAATGTTATAAATCACATGCAGAGACTGTCTATAGACTGCAGGGAAATATGGAAAGAAGAGAAAATATACTTTCTTCCTAAATACAGAAAATATGGGTTTAAAAAATGAAGCAAGGGACATGGGGATGCTGCTGTTTTGAATGTTTCATTATGTTTGGTTAGATTTTGTGTAATAGTATGTGTCACTGATGTGACTACTCCACCAATATATTATACATAGGGAAAATATTCCATGCATGCAGTGGCATTTTGCACAGTGCATAGCAAAAAGAAAAATCTCAAAAGATATAGTCTTTTGCATTCTGTTTTAAATTTCCATATTTTATTATTAGCATTGGAACACTGTGGATCCTGCTGTAATCAGGAGCGGTTTTGCCGTGCACTGTCCCCAGTGCCTGGCCGGCTGCTACGAGGCTGCTCTGTGCACTGAGAAACACTCAGCAGGGAAACAGGGTCATGTTGGGAATCAGCACAGCCAGCTGTGACCCAGCTCTGCCCAGCAGCCAGCATTACCGAGAGGGCCCATTTGTAGGCACGGGAAGAGTCCTGGTCCCCAAGCACCATCGCCTATATTACCGTATGCGCACTCTAGCAAGGTGCCAACAAGCTTCTTATGCTCACCCGCCTCCTCCAGCCCCATCCCACCTGATGTCTCCAGGACACCAAGTCCTCGCATCCCTCCTGATGCAGCAGGAATGCTGCTTCCCAAGAAATTAAGCTGCCCCAAAGCCCTATCTCAGGATGACTGCATGCAGCTTTTCCGTCTAGCAGGACAGGTAGAGAGGTGCAAGCACCAGGTTCTGGGGGCCAGAAAGGCTCCTTCCAAAACGTGAGAAGTCATGTTGTGTTTTGAAGGCTTAATTTGGTCACTGGGCAGCCCCCTCAGCCATCTGTGCTGAGCAGTATCAGCCCTGACTGGCTGGGCAGAGGTACTGGGTTGCCCCCCGCCTCGCTCACTGCTGCGCAGCCTGACACCTCCGATTAGCCTCCTGCATCCCCCTCTCCCCACATCCCTTTGGGAGAGGCAGTTCCCCTCAGGGTGCCAAAACTCAAGCAGAACGGTGGCCAGATAGGGTCTGAGCAGTGGCCTCTCTAGCTCAGTGCAGGAGATGTGGAAACAGCTTCCCTGCTGCACCTTGCCAGCCTCCAAGGTCTACAGATTGTGATCACAGAGGATTGTGTTCACGGCCACAGCTTGGTACCCACTGATTCTCCAGCTTCAAAGATTTTCTTCCAGTCTCGGGGATGAAAGTGACTCAAAAATTGCACTGAACCTCAGCTTCCAGAAACACCAGCAAGAAACAGTTTTTGTCGCACAGAAGTTTTTGGAGGTATGCTCAGTGTTAGACTGTCACGTCTTTAAAACTATCTCCCTTGGAGAAGGGAAAACCTAGGTGCATGGGAATGCCTGGGTGGTCCGAAAAACCTTTGGTGCTATTTTGATACTAACGGCAGCATTGCATTTCATTCTGGGAGGAATATTCATGGCTGAGCTCTAAGCCTCTGATTTATAATGGAAATACTGATAGATCCAGATCCATTTGCAGATGCTATTATAATGTTTCATCCTGGGGAGGGGAGGGGGAAGGGAAGCAGCCTCCTTCCCTTTTCATTTTAAATATCGGCACACTTTGATATTGGTTTCATGAAGCATTTGGATGGGTCCTTATTCACAAATGAATAA
Organism: Lagopus muta; assembly: GCF_023343835.1. Taxonomy (NCBI): domain Eukaryota; kingdom Metazoa; phylum Chordata; class Aves; order Galliformes; family Phasianidae; genus Lagopus; species Lagopus muta. Next base: position 75,522,363 of record NC_064434.1, read on the forward strand.
AAATGAGTAAAGTCCTCAGAATCAAAGGTAAGCCAAAACTGGCACCCATAAGCACAAGGCAACCCAGAGAGCCCATCTGCAGCCAAACCATGCAGCAGACCCAGACACAGCTTAAAGGCTGGCAACAAGACCGCCTGCAGAATCTGCCAAGGAGCCAGATGCTGTTGCTTCCCAAGCTTGGCATGAGGGTTCCTGATTGCCATCCAACAAAGAGGAAAAAGAGGAATGATATAATGTGGTGGGATAAAACACATCCCACCTCAACCTCCTTTATTGCTCATTGAAAAAAAATTGTGGAAGAAAGTATTGGAAACGTATCATTGTTTTCAGAAATACATACATTAGCCACAACAATGGCCTTGCCAAATGGGAGAAGTAGTAGCTATTTAAATGTATGTGCCATTTGAAAAAAAATTAAATCTTCATATGCTGTGTTTTGGGTATGGATGTCTTTGTGTCTTTTGTTAACTGTTACAGTGATAACCACTAAAATGAATACAAGTGAGGCAAAAAGCTTCCAGTTTTTTACAGCAATATTTCAAAATCCTCTGTCTCGGCACAGCTGTCTAGATCAGATAGATCACAGTGATGGCTATTGAATGTAAAGAAGCTAGGTTTGTAAAAGAAGGTGCACAGAAGGAAAAAAGAAATTAAAAAAAAAAAAAAAGAAAAAATGAAGAAAAGAAAAAAGGAACCTGAATAAGGATATGTGCAGAGAAGGATTATGAAACAAAAAAAGAATTATATCAAGACATTATACAGATAAGAGCACTGCTTTTCCACAGAGTTACACAGCTCTGTGTTCATGTATCGATTCCATTGGCAATGCACCCAGGGGAAGCTGGAGTAACGCTGTGAAGAATTTGGACCCGGCAATACAAAAAGAAGTCGAGCCGTACACTTGAAGATCTATAAAGAGATGAGAGCATCATCGTGTACAGCAGTGTAAAGGAAGAAGCAAAATAAATAGCAAAGTGGGTGTAAAATGATACGTTGAAAGAAGGTAAAAAATAGCAGTAAAAAGTGCTGTATAAGAAGAAATAAGAAACTAGTAGTAGAGTTATCTGAATAATATCAACTGATATCATTGTTCTTATCATCATCATCATCATCATTGGCATCATCATATAGTACACTGGAAAACAGCAAGGGTTTCCACAAATGGTATGTCAGGGCTGCATGAACGTATTTGCAAACTGAAGTCAAATTATCTAGAGAAATGCAACTGAAACCAACACATCAGAAGTTGGTGGACAAATCCATTGAATTATTTCTAATGCTAGTTATTTTAGCACAGTCAGAAGACTGAAGTGCATATTACAAAAGGGGCTTCCAATAAAATCAAGAACAAGGGACCCTCTTTAACTTGATGTGCAATGGTCAGAGCAGCCATGGAGGACATGGACACATAGCTCCAGCTGAACCTGCAGATGAGTGCACAGGGTATTTTCTGAAGAGGGCTGTGATGCAGCTTCTCATCTCTTCCGTGCACAGGAGAGTGCTGAATGTCAGCGTGAGCCCTCCATGCCAGAAGGCTGCCCTAGCTGCTGAGATACTGGCTCATAGAAGCACTTTGAGCTGCTCCATGATTCCAACTTTTACCAGTTGGAATGAACTTGATTGTCATTACTAATTTTATTATAATTATTTTGGCTTAGGAAATTGTTTTATTTTCTTCACCTGAATCAAACCGCTTTTAGACTTTACTTTTTAGTTCTAACCTGTTTTGGTCAGTCTAATCTTTTTTTTTTTTTTTTTAATCAAATTCAATTATTCATACTTCCAGTGTACACAGTCAGTCACATGTTTTCAAGTTGAAAATACTTAATGTAATACGAGGTATGTAAATGTTTGTTGTAACACAAGAATATAGAATAGTGAAAAGTATATTGTGAACTGTTAAATATAAAAAGAAATAAGGTTGTTCCTGGTGCATCTCCCTAAGTTTCAAAGAGACATTTATACTTACAGAGTGCTAGATGTGATAAATCTATTAGATGTGTAAAATCCCCACTGTTGAGAATTTCAGTGACATCCACACTTAGGCACTGGAAAGTAAAGAAATGGGATACCATGAGAAGGTGTAGCAGAAATGGCCTCTCTTACCTTTGCAGACCAGATAAATGTTTTCTTTTCTAGAAATGGACATTTAAGACCAGTAATAAGGAAAGGTTCAGTCTGAATGGCCACTATGGGTTGTCATAGCTGACCACCCTAGAGCATGTAACCTAGAAAGTATGTATTACAATGCATCTGTGTCTTGGTCATTATAACTCTCTTCTTAGGGGACAACATTGCCTGTTGCAGCAATATTGCATCTTGATGTCATGTCATGCAATGAATTATAGAAAACATAAGCACTAACAAGCTCTAAATAATAGCCTAAGATTTTCTGTTCTAGAATCTTGCTTTGTTATATCGTAACATGGCTGAACATTCACCACTAGAGGTAATATTTTCCATGACGTTTTGCTGTCTCTGGTTGATAATGACAGTTCTTATTTTGCTAAGTTTTAGAAAAATCTCCCTCCTTAAAATGAGCCATCTTCTCTTGAGAAGTGAGTTCTTATGGTTGGTGGACTGTCTGAGAACTCTTGTCAGGGAAGGAGTAGGTCAGAAGAGCCACTTCTCTGAGATTTGACCATGAGATGGACCATCAGCCACACACAGCCAACTCCAACCATGCTACAGCCTTGAAGTGGTCAGGCTGGTCGTGTCCTGCAGAGACAGGTTGGGGGCCAGCACCTCAGTCCTCTGGGCACACTTCAGGAGATGATGCCTTGAGTAGCTCTCCACTGCTGTCCTGCCCCTGGCCTTGCCCCTTGCCCTGGATGCTGTGGCAGCACTGCTGTGATGCCAGGAGGCTGCTTCTACCCCGTAACATGGCTGGTGCTGGTGTGGATCCATCCACCAAAGACTTTTTGGCTGGCAGGGCACCGCTGTCTGGCAGAGCACCTGTATGACTGGCAGCTGCCCAGACCCCTGCTGGTGGGCAGCAGCTGCAGCTGAAGGGTCTGGCACTAAGCGACAGGGCACCCTGAGGCGTCCCATCCCCATGAGCAGGCTCTGGGTTATTAATGGGCTCCCTGGATGCCATGCTGGGGCCCAGGCCAGGGCAGCCAGCCAGCCCAGCATCCCATGAGGATTCCTCAGCTCTCCTCTCTCACCTCTTGTGCTCCATCCAGTGGTGATGAGCCTCCTCGGAGCCTGCAGGCATTGACAGTGAAGAAGGGGGCTCAGGGCAGACCCAGGTGCCCCAGAGGTGCACAAGGACCCATTTGGTCACTGTCACCCCCATGGAGGATGGCTGATCAGGACCTACCACCACCTTCACTGAGTTGAGGACTGAGCCTGGGGTGCCAGTACATGCGGTGGTCACCATGGAGGGAACCACTTGACCCTATCTGATTGCTAGGGAATTTCTTTTTTAGTTCTTCATCTTCTTTTTTTTTTCTTCTTCTTCTTTCACATCTCTTTTTTCATTGCTAAAATCCCAAAATCTGAAATCTTCCCATAATTTATGAATTTCCCAAGGTAGAAACACACTGTCCTGACAGCAGGAGGGACCCAGCAGTGAAGAGTGAGGCTCTGACACTCCCCTTCCCCATTCCCTCCTCTCTTACCTGAGATGTTTCAGATAAAAATAAACAAGAGCAAGTGCTTCCACTTCCTGGGAGCGGAGCCGGCAGGGCTGCAGCTCACTGGAGGAGAGCAGCTCAGACCTGAAAAGCTTTCTTCTCTGTTGGGATCACAGCTTGAGCGTAGGCTTGTTGTGTCGGAATGGGCCTACTGTACCCAAACATCTGAGCTTTCTCCAGCTCCGAGAGGAACATTTTATACTCATTATACATGCAGCAGAATTTCAAAATATGTCCCTGGGACCAGAATGCAGGAGGAGGACATTAAAGGTTAGAAGATAGTAGAGGGAAAAGCAAAAGGAATGAGTAATCTGGAGTTGCCTGATAACCATTTGAGGCTTAGCTAGAATGAACCGTAACAAGCTACGGTGAAAGGGAGAGATGTTCTCCTTCACGTATTGTTAGCAAAGAGAGGATTTTATTGTTTAGGTACCTTTTAAAAGTAAAAAGCAAAGGATCAGCTCCACATCCCAGGTTTCAAAATGTTATGATCTAAGCGCAGAATTCATCACTGCCACCACTAAGAGATCATACATCCTGGAGTGTCATGAGCCATCCGTGATTTGTGTCATTGCAGAGGATGATAAATCACTGCTAAAGACATAACAAGCAGCATCATCACTGCAACACAATAGATCATGATGCATCAAGATCTTTGCTAAAATATTATTTACAGTTAGCAGGGGCTTGGAATGGCAAAGCAGAAGCTGATATTAATCTTGCCAGTATTGTGCCTTTGTGCACACCAACAGCACTGTCCTGGGAAAAATGGGATCCGTACCTTTCACAGATGCAATAACCACCAGTTGTATACACTGTGTCTGAAAGGGATTAAGTATATGTATTTCTGTGCTGGAAAGAAACAATGGAGATAGTGCAAGTGAAGCCCCAGCTTTCAGACCTTTGGGAGCTCAGTGATTACACTGTTTAGAAGCCATTTGTAAATGCAGGCATGTAATTGTCCCTGTATTGCAATAGTGGAGATAGAATTTAGTCTTAGAGCTTAGGAGGAAAAGGGACTTACACAAGTCCCTGGGCATTCAGAAAGGCCATAAAGGTCCAGAATACTCTCCAGATTTCCTCCATCTCTCCAAATGTACATCATGTGCATCAATTGAAACAAATCACCTTAGTTTTACTCTCAACATTGCTTTGGGAATCACTTGAAGAAAGGTGCTGAATAAACAAATAAAAAGACCTGGATGCTGAATAGAAAACAATACTGCTGACTAAATTTAAGTTTGGGTTTTCATTTGTTGTTTTTTGCTTTGTTTCATTTTGTTTTACTTTCAAAATAAAATTAAAAGATTAAATAAAAAAGCCCATAAAAACACCAAAACCAGACAAATTGAAATTCTGAAAATTGCTACCAGCTATTTTTATAGGAGGCTCTCTGAAAACACATCCTTGCTCTGTCAATTCAAACAAGTGTTTCTGAGACACTGGGGACTGTGAATTATTTCTCTTTCCTATGCAGGACATTGCTGATTTAGGTCACCTCAACAGGACTAACAGTTCCATTTAAAGAAATGCTGAGATGGGTAGAAAGTTTAAAAAAGAGGCTTCCTGTTAGAAAGAAATCTGCATTTCCAAGTTGCTGATGACCTTTCTGACAACAACAAAAAAAAACCTTAATGCTTTACCACAGTCTCCCCAGCTCCAGCCTCACCATGTCAGTGCAGGAATATTATCCATCTCCCGCTACTCTAAAGACAAAAGGCACAAGGAAAGTGCTGTTCGGTCTTATATCAGTTACTCATCCTGTGTTTGCCTCATGATGTGAAGCTGAGCCCTCCCACAGACTTTAATTGAGTTAAATCATTGCCAGAGCCTTCCAGGCTGCCTCTCGCACACCCTTGGGTTCGTGCATTTCTGATGAGGCATGTGACTGGGGCCATGCTCCCAGGACATCCGGGAAGCCAGCCACCTGCCTAGGAGCTCCAGATATTTCCATCAACTCTATTTCACATTTTCTTCCCGTTTAGATGATCATCAGAGTTGAGGAGGGGAATAGGGAGGATCTGCGAGCAATTTACTGGAATATGTACAGGCATTCCCCAGATTTTCCATCCTCCTCCTTAATTGGATATTATCCCTCATTAATGACTCTGTCAGAGCCTGTACAGTACTAATTGTCTGTGGTTTCTCTCCCTTTCTCTCTCCTCTCCCCTCCCAGTCATTCGTCTTTTGTTCAAGTTCATGAAGTTTAATTTCTGTTCCCCTCACCATGATGGGAAGCGCATCCAACTTTTGTTCCGGCAAAGCACTCAGAGGCTGGCACTACCTCCCAGAACTGGTTCTGTAGGATCAGGGGAAGTCCCAAGGTCTCCTGCCCACTGCATTGTCAGTCATTAAAGAACAGCTATGCTTGCAGTCACAGCCCTGCAAGATTCCTTCACTTCTCAGGCAGGTGAGAATGCAGGAGAGCCAGAGCTCTGTGTCACCCCTGTTTACCTTGTGAGGGGCTTGTGTTCCTTCCCAGCAAAGCAGCTAATCCCAGAACAAACAAACAAACAAACAAAACTTAATTTAAGCGCCTATTAATCAAGGGCTGACATGAACAATGAATGGTTTTGAATGGCTGAGTTATTTTGCATTGTCGCCTGCCACAGTAAGCTTTCTGCTGCTCTTTGGCCTTTTTCTGGCTGGGTGTCTTGCTACTAGGACATTTTAGGTCAGTTTATTTAAAGCACAAAGATTGGTGAGGCTTCCACTAGTATTAGCAAGCCCTGTGATCCAATTCTGGTTGCCTATGGTCAGCACAGAGATGCACAGTTACACAGAGCATGAGCGTGTCTTTTAATCCTTGCTACGTAGGGAAATCTTGCTTTCCAACAAATGTCATATGATGGGAGGCTGCTTTTTCAGGAAGCAACAGCAAATTATTAGCTTGACATGGTTCAGTCCCCAGGTCATCCCAGGACACTAGCAAACAGGCACAGCCTCTCATGCTCCCACAGGCCGTGCTGCTGGGCTGTCCTCAGGGCGTCCCATGGCTGCCTCCAACCTCCTCCCCACCTTTCCACCACCAGCTTACCACCCACCCACCCACTCCTGGTTCCCTCCTGCACACTGGGGCTGCTTCTGACAACTGGATCAGATGAGCAAGTGCTTCGTGGTTCCATCCTGAGAAATATAGGACAGCAGAGACTATACGACACTTAGAGACTTCGCTGTAAGGTCTGACCCATTTTTGTCCTCTAAAAGCAATATAACATCTGTTCTCAGTATCCCTGCATGCCATTTAAGAAATACGTCTGAAGGAGTACTAATTCATGCCCTGTCCACTTTCAAATTGTATTACTGCAGCTCTTACTTTATATAGGCTTTGGGATAGTTCTTATATTAACTAAAACATACAGAGAAGATTATCCTGGGGAAAAGTTCTGTTGCCAAATGGACCTGTGGCACTTAGATCTCAGATCTCTCTGACTGTCCTGCAAAGCCTACTGTGAGTAAATGCCAGTGCTCCACACTGACGCCACTTCTGGGAGGCCCCTGGAGCTTTGCTGCTGGAGGTGGCAGGAGAAAGAGCTTGGAAGGCATCTCCCCACAGCCGTGAGGAAAGCGCAGGTCTTGCAGGCTCCATGGGCTGCAGGAAGGAAAGGCCATGGAGACCCAAGAAGCTGCAGCTCCCAGGTTTCCCATACTTCAGTTTCACAGCCTGGAAATGATGAGCAGAAATCACTTCTCAAGCAACTCACTTCAGCTGGGTGCAGTCAAGAGGGAAAGGGACTCGGCTCAGATGCCTTTCACACCTTGGATGGAGAGAGCGAAGCACTGCTGCCCCTGGGAGACACTGCAGGCCACATATTTTGGCTCAAGGTTCAGGGGGACCTGGCGGGCTCTGAGGGGTGCTGGCTGTTGCTGAAAATTTTCTCCAGCTCCTGAATGAGATGTTCTTGTTCTGCAGATATTCTCTGCCAGTAAATATTCCTCTAATCTGAGAGCCATCAAAAATGCTGGCTCCACTTATTTTAGAGTCCATCTTTGACCTTTACTGCTGTGAAATACGTCTACTGATATTCCACCAGAGGCTATAAAACATCTGGCTTGACTGTGCACCAAATAGATGGAAATTTCTATCCATTTCAGCTTGTGGCATTGACCCTAAATAGCAATTTATCTGCAGTACTTCTGAGTCCCTTGGCACCTGTGGAGCCCATGATGCTGGGAGCAGCATGCACGTGCCAAGCAAAACCAGCCTGCATCTGGGGAAATTGAGAAATCTTGATTTTGAGGGAAGACATACATAGGTCTCACATAGCATGATATATAGCATTTGGGCAGGTCAAGGAGGCTGAAGGATGCTGGTTCCAACTGAGAACTGCAGGTATACATGTGGATGACAAAGCAACGTATCATGTGCCCTTAAGTGCACCCAATCTGCACCCAGTATCATTGCTGGGTGGCAAAGTAGTCAGAAAAGGCAGAAAAAATGTGGACAGTAAGGCAGGGTGGCAGCCAGCTCAGCTGTGCACTCACACACCGTCAGGCAGGCTGTGAAACACCCACATGCCATGCCTTGGCGTGGGTGGCACCAATGTCTGCCTGGGAGAGGAGCAGTGCTTTGCCAACGCCCTTCATTTCTGGCTCTGCCCCTTCTTCTGTTCCTCCACAACAGCCTGCAGGGATACTGGCTGGTGAGATGGAGAGGGCTGGCCATCATTTCAAGGTAATTTCCTAGGACAGCAAACAAGGCTTGACTTTGCGTTCCTTTTGGTGGGCCGCTGGGAAGGTCAGCTTCCCAGAGGCATTTCTGATGGTGGCATCCATACTGGCAAGGCATCGTGATATCTTCGACTGCACATCTAATTCATTGTGTTCTCTGCTGCAGATGAATAGACAAAAGACCTTCCAAGCAGGAGGGGGGCTGCTTCACCAGAATTGGGATTTTTCACTGTCAGCCAAGCAGAGGATCCAGACTCCAACAATGAGCTCCCTGCTCCAGTCGAAATACATTTATAACCTCTCCAAGCAGAGCTTTGGCAGGGCAATACAAACTGTGAGCTCCACAAGCTAATGACCTTGAAAGTATCCATTTATCTTGGCCTTTCCCCCCAGCTTGAGATGCCACAGAAAGCGTGAGGTTTTCTTTCTTCTCCTTTCCTTTTTTTTTTTCCCCTTTATGAACAGAAGGGATGAATTCTCAACAAATGCAGATGACATGGAAACAGCTTAGTTTCACCTCTGTGGCTGGAGCTCAGGGTTGAAATCCCAGTGGAAATCCAGCATGCCAGTGACTGTCCCTCCTGTTCCCTGTCCAAGTACACCAGGAGAGACATTGGTGGTGAAAGGACACCACTGCTTTGCCTCACTTACCTCACCGGTCCACGCTGCCTGCTCATTCACTGATATTTCTAGATAAACAATATTTACAGCCACAAAACCCAATATTTGAGCCCGTTGTTCGTACCCACCAAAGGCAACTCCTATCTTTCTGCGCTGTGACAATCTGAACTGCATTAAAATCCAGGAAACATGTTAAAAGTGTTCCTTGAACAAATGGAGTTGGTGCACAGTAAATGGTATTTCCTCAGAGAGAGCAGTGACTCCCTGGAGAGTTTTACTTTTCAAAGTCAGTGTCTGTTTTCTATGTCTTGCCACTGTATAGAAACCACTAGCTGGCACAGCAGGGTGCTCCCTTTCTTAAGGGATATACGACTTGGGTGTAAAATAACCCTTTTCATTTCCTTTGGCACTCAGAACAGACAGCTGAAAGTGAAAAGGAAAGTCACACAAAGCAGCTGACGGACATGGGCAGAAGCTGCTACTAAGAAACATCCTTCCACTTCCAGAAAGAAAATCAGATTTGCCAAGATGTTTTCTGACTGCTGCACGTTTTTGTCCTCATGCAGATGTGGTGAAGCAGCTCCCTCTATTTGCAGCTCTCCCCATCTGGTTGCTGCTCTGCAGATGCTCCTGCGCCGGTGGCCTGGGACCTGGTGCTCACCTTTGATCCCAGCCGGCAACAGGGGCTGTGGGCTGGGACCAGCATTTGGGCTCCAGAGAGGATCTGCTGGCTGCTGCCTTTGAAGCTGTAGAAATAAGCACCAGCTCATGTTTCCATTTTAGGCATACATGTAATGTACATCTTTGCTTACTGGACACTCTGGGATGCAATCCAGCCTCAGGAATTCTTGGCTTCCCGCTGGGCTTTGATGACTTTATAAGAGGTGGTTTTGCACCAAAGAGGTCCACAGTAGTCATCTCCTGACAGCTTGCCAGCTGGATGGAGGCCTGCATGGTGGTTTGGAGAACGGAATTTTCTCTCCAAAGGCACCCCAGCAAGTTGGGTGCTGTGCTCCCTGTGCATGGATGCACCAGACCCCACCCAGTGCCATCACTGGAGATGTGGCTGCAGCATCACACGATGTGGCACAGCAAGGACACGAGGCGTGGTGTGACTGTGCACCAAAAGTGGTGGCTGTCCTGTGGCTCCATAGGCCAGATCTTTGCTTTCTGGCAGTGTGGAGAGACTGAGCAAGTTTCTGATATGTCTCTCTTCCATCCCTTCTTGTGCTCTGTTTGCAGGGGAACATTCAGTGAGACCATCTCCAAAGCCTGCTTTGCTCCTTGGGTCCTCCAGCTTTAACACGTCTCAAGGAGCCACCTGTAAACACTTTGAGTAGAGCTTTGCTGGCTGCCATAAGCAGGCATTAGATCTGAGTGAGCAACTGGAAGTTGATCAGCATTCAGCACAGCACTACAGCGGTCCGCTCGCTCAATGAGATCGCATTCAGTGTGAATACAGCTATCAGAGCCTGGCTGATTCCAAACACCTTTATGACACACGGGTTCAATTATTTCTTTAAAAACAAAAATTCCTTTGCAGAAAAGGAAATGTCACAGCCTTTTCAAAGCTTCTTAATACAGTCAATAAGAAACCAGCTCTGATTTACATAACAGTGATATACATACGTATGTATACGTGCGTATACATTTGCATGAAAAGCATTTGCAGAGCATTCTAAAAATAGGAGACATTTCAGAAGGTTTCTTGGGCAAATACATCTTCACTTTCTTTTTAGTTCTATTACTTCCCTCAGAATTAATTGTTTAAATTAAAATCCAGTCCTTCCACCCCATTCGTTGTGCAGCACAGGGAGCCACAGACTTTCCAGACACCTCACTCTAATTCCCTCCATGCTCATCCAGGACTATGGGGATGGGGATAAGCAAAGCAGTTCTCCTAAACTGAGACTCACCTCACAGTCTGGAGGCCAGTTTTTCTTAAGGGAAGGTAGAAAAACCGTAATACTTCCCTTTGCAACACTACTTGTTTTCACATGTAAATGTCTGAATGTTTGACATACGAAAGTGGGAAAAGGGAGGAGGTTAGAGACCAGCTCTTGTGAACTGTATGCTTCAAATACTTGAAAACATGCTGAGCTTAAAGCCCAGGCGTAGCCCTGCTGACATGGAGGAACAACTCCTGTGCCTCATGCTGAGTGTGCTTAACTGCTCTTCTGGTCAGGGCCCCTGCTAGCAGACTAAGATCTAATTTATTCTTAGTTACAGCTGCCTAAGATTATACAAAGAAAATCAATCTATGTGAGTAAAAAAATTAGGTTAAAATTTGTCTTGGGATATAAAGGGGGAGCATAAGACAAAAGACAATATTTTGTTGCTGGATGCTGCTGCCTCTGTTACGCTTGTGCACTTTCAGAGCTCTTTGTCCTCTTGAAATGCCTCTGCTTCAACCTCTTTTCATTCAGATCAGTCTTTCTATTTGCTTCTGCAAAACAGCCTCTCAGCAGAAGGTGCTCCTATGCCAGTGAGATAATACTGCACACAAAAATCCTCCAGTTTCTAAAACAAATCCTGGGAGCTAAGATCTAAGAAAACTCATAAATGAGACCAATGTCCACAAGTTAAACCCGCGCCTATGCCCATGAGCAACCACATACTGGTATCTTTGTACCTCTCTTTCTTCTCCCTTTCCTTCTCTTGGAGCTGTTCAGACTTTGACTCTCCAGTAGCTAAATCAAGAGCCCTCTGACTCTGGCATAGCTTAGGTGTGCTCTCCACATCCCATTTTGTAATGAGTTTTACATGGGAGTATGGCACAGCTAGGCCACAGGTCTTGGCCAAGGACCTGGAGGCTTGGGGATGGCTTTGGCCAAGCACTCAGAAGCTGGTAACATCCAATGCAGCGTCAAAGAGACACCCACACTCCTACAGTGCTTGATGTGAAAGAATGCACAATTCACTGCAAATAAATGGTACACCCCCATCTCTAGCAGCAGCCACTCCTTCTATCAGAAATATCGTTTCATCTGCCTACAAGGAAAGTAGGGAAAAGCAGCATGGACAGAGACATGCCTGGAGATGACCGAAGCCAGTACTTCAAACAAGCACCTCTCAGCATCTCTCACTGGGGTCTGGTTGTCCCCACGCAGGGAGAATTATCAACACAAAGTTTAAATTTTATTAAGCATAGGTATTTTTTTCTGTCAATCTTATCTTCTTTTTCTTTTTTTTTTCAATTGGCTGTAGTAGTTCTGAAATGCAACGTAAAATAGAGGATTTGTAGAATCACTGGTAGGACAGCGTCAATGTGGCAAGCCAAAAGTTTGAAGAGAAATCCATGCATACAGGCTCCTAAATATGGATCTACGTGGCTATTTTCAGCCAGAGTCTTGCACATCCATAGCTCTGGGTTAGAGAAACACCAGCCCCAGGTGAAATGCATTTGGAGGCTCTCCATCACCCAATGGGAATGAAGACCCCTGCCACACAATCATCTGTATGACCTACTTGCTGCTAAGGAATTGTCCAGGACTCATATAACAACTCCAAACTCAAGCACATTCCTCGAGCTGTGTGAGGAAGCTTGCACATTGCCTGACCACATTATATCTGCCTCTAGGCAGTGTTATCACTCCTTCCCTTCCATATGCTTAAGCAGAATTTTTACAAAAATAAATGAAATACATATGTACATTATGCAAAGAGTGTTCTTGAGCCGTGCTATATTTGGTTTTGCATGATACGTATCCAGCGTGTAGACCATTGGCACTCGGTTTTTAACTGTTAGAGATAAGCAGAGTCACAGCAAGCTACAAAAGAGTGTAAAATATGCGGGGCCTGATCCTCCGGCTGACGGAGGCCCCTTTACATCACACTGGCACCGTGCTGGAGCCTAAAAGCAAGTGCACATGTGACTGGAATCCACTCTGAGGCCCTTTCATACTGCCAAAAGAGCTTAAAGTTGCCTGCATTCAAATGAGACTCAGAGGCCTGTAGCACAAGCTGGTAGCCATAATTAAAATGTTCGTTAACAGAGCCGCCCCTCTGCCTCTGGAGGAGTGGGAGCACTGACCTGGGGCAGCCGTAGTGGTTGGGTCTGGAGGGTGCCATCACACTGAAGACATGAGGACAGGCAAAGGAGGGCAGCACATGAGGAGGAGCTCCCATCTGGCCCCTGCACAACCCACGACCTGCATTGCTTCTGTGTTCCTGCTCAGGGCTGCCCAGGGCCGCAGCAAACAGCAGGGAGTGATGCACGTGTGGGTGCCCAGGGACCAGACACAGCTGGGAGAAAGAGGGGAACCTGGCCTGGGATTCTCACACAGAGCAGCCCATGCCTCTCTCTTGCAATAAAAGAAAGTTCGCTTAGATTTAAAATGCCGGGGGGAAGGATTTTTTTTTTCCAAACTCCAAAGTCACGTGGCCAGACTATTTTAAACATTCCTGGCTATTCCCCCATGCACCAGCTCCCTTGGCTGGCACCGGGGTATTCTCGAAGCTCGGTTAGGAGAGTAAACTCTGCATGTATAATTTATCCATTGTAAAGGATGCAAAATCTACTGGGAACAGGAGGGGATAAGAAAGAGTGAAGACACTTGTGGATGCCAAGAATTCCAAGTGCCAGACCTTGCTAGCTCTCTTCCAAAATGGAGGGTCCTGCACGGCTTGCGTTCAGCTTGAGCTGAACCCAGCCGTGCCTGCTGTGTTGAGATTTGGCAGCCTGCAGCTCCCCATTGTTGCCATCTCGCATGAAGGCGGCGGTGCCAAGGCTCCGGCTGCACCCCTCACCGCGCCGCTCCTGCTGCATCAGGCTGCTTGGGCTGTACCGGGCAGTGCAGGGGACATGAGACCCAGGCGAGCCCCATCCAGCCCCGCTCACTGCCGTGACAGATTGCCACTATGAAATAACAGAAACATGACAAACAATCAGGATGGGGGGAAACGTGAAATTTTATTCTTTATCCTTCCCACTGGGCGAGCCAGAGGGGCTTTGCCAAAGCCGGCAGTAACGCTAAGCACCCTGGGCGCAGTCCCGTGTGGTGCTGGGGCCGCTGCCCGCTGGCTGCAGGGTTCAGCCTGGCTGCCCTGGCTGCGTGCTGCAGCCCAGCTCCCCGTCTCCTTCTGTAGGGTGGGAGCACTTCTGCTCCCCATCAGCGCTTGTAGGGACCTTATCCTGGGGTGCCCAAAGATAAAAGGACAGAATTTCATACCTTAGCAAGGCAGTGAGGTCGCTTTAGGAAGCAAGACACGTCAGTGGCATGAAGCCCAGGGTCCTGTGGCCTGGGTTGGCCTTTTTGGGATCCAACACAGCCACTGAGCAAATGGTTATCTGATGGTTTTTCAGCCTCATTCAGCCCTTGGTTTGAACTGGGTTTTGCAAAACAGGAACGTTTTAATAGCCAAGGCTGAGCTCCAAGTCCCTCTGCTCTGGCTGGTTCTCAACAGGACATCCCTGCAGAGGGATGTATCAAGGGAGCCAGCCCAAATGAATCCCAGCACCATCCAGAGCCAAAACTGGTCCCAAGCCCATCCCTTTACATACCTCTGAACTGCCCCTCCTTGCAAGCACCAGCAGGACTTGGCCAATGGGATGAGGGCATTCTAGGTCCTCAGCAGCCACTGCAGGGAGGTCCCCAGTGCTTATACTGGTTGGAAACCAGAGCTGCACCTCGTGCCAGAGGCAGGGTGCAGGGGAAATTCCCAGGGCCCATAGTGTCAACTGCCACATGCCATCACATCCCAGTCATGCCCATTGGCCATGCCAATTATGTCTGAGAAGATCTGTGCACTCTGGGCACAAGGGCAGGGAAAGCAGAGGGGAATCAACACACCAATCTCCCATTTCCCATGCCTCCTTGAAAGCAGAGGTCTGAAAGCAGGTGCTACTGTTGGCTCCAAGCTCCTGTTGCCAGGCCAGCCCAGGTATGTGAGGAGCCCAGCCTGTGGCAGTCAGACCAGAGAAATCAGTCAGGCTCTGCCATCTTGTTTTTTCAGCCAGGTGGAAGAGATCCTTCCCTGCAAAGCCTCCCTCCTCCTTAACATGCTGGGCCATGTACTGCTGACAGAAAAGGATCTCCTTGCTACTTCAGGGAGAACTCTGAAGGATTTAGTACCTCACTGGAGTACAGTGGAGATCATCTCCTCTCAAAAGAGAGGTGTACTCACTTTTGACCCACACTCTTCAGATGAGCAATTGAAGTTCAGGTGTTCAATAAGGCACATCATCCAGTGCTTTCTGCTCACCTGTGCTCCCTGAGCCAGGGACAAGGTGACGGCACCAAGAGATGCAGATGGATGCCATGGGAGCTTCTTGTTACCCCTCCTTTGGAAAACCCAAAGCAAACTTTCTACCTTGCAGTTTGTAGGTCTCTTGCAATGCCGCACACAAGCAATTGGCTATGCTTTCATGTTGAAGCCTTTCCCACAAACTTCAACATACTTCACTGCTTTCCCAGCCTGGTTTACAGCTATCCTTGCTACACCAGGCTGCCCAAAGTGTTCCCTCCACATCCTCAGGCTGAACTTGGGCATGTCCTCCTCCAAACAGGGAGGGAGCAGTCAGGCAGGGAAGGAAGGGCAAGGCAAGGCAAGGCAAGGCAAGGCAAGGCAAGGCAAGGCAAAACAAACGAGATCACCATTTCCAGCTTGCCAGAGTTACAGGATATGATGGGAACGGGCAGCACGTGAACATCTCAGGCTGAACAGGGTGAATTATGGCTAGAATTATGGACAAAGGCTCAACTTGGCACCCGGACATCTCTCACTGTTCCTATGGCTCAGTAATCCTGCACACAGGGGCAATCCTGCAGAGAGCACAGTGGGGCAATGCCTAAGGAAAGATGATTTAATCTAATGGTTAGGAGCTAGCTAACCCAAATAAAGTTTCTTTGTAATTTCTATTAGTATCTTTTGAGAAATTAGACTCTTTAATGAAAGAAGAAATAAGTGATAAAATTACAAATGAAACCAGCCCAGAAAAATACACATTTGCTCACTTATTTGTTAGAAGGCAACTGAGTGGGTCCTTGTACAGAAAAAGGATAGCAAATGTCATTGAAGGCCTGCAGGCCTTTGACAGCACTGTCATTGAACATGGTGCTAGGAACCAAGCATCCTCCTCACTGCCATCTTCCTGGTACATGTGTGCTGTGGGCTTATTCCCAAACACATAGGAGAAGCATTTAATGATAGTGAAGTCTTTGTGCGTAATGTTTGACTGGTAGCTTATGACTTCTGTTTAGTGACACACCATTATTCAGGTCTCTGCTATTAATAATGCTTTGAAAAACCCCATTAGTTGCCTTTAACTGTAACTTCATAAAGTAATAAGCCAACATTTTTTATTTTACCAATTCTGCCCCTAAACAGCACCCTGACTGCCTTTCCTCTCTGCTGCAGATACACGTGTATCCATGTGACTCAAACAGAGGTGTGCCCCCCACAGACACACATGGCCAAAATGGAAATGCAAGAGCTGGGAACTAAACCAGGGAGCCCCTATTCTTCCTGGGCATTTCCTGAAGGCACTGGTAGTCTTCTGATGGTCAAGGCAGACCCCGTAATGATAAGCCCCCTACAAGTAAACTTCCAACACCATTTATATGTATTCGTACCTGCATATGTGTAGCCACACTCCACATATAATCCACACAAACATGGATTCCTTTGCGAATACGTTTGTGTAACTTTTACGTGCAACTTTTTTTTTTTTTTTGCCCCCTTCTGATCAGGTTGAGCATTGCCCCTCCAGTCTTTCTGTTTGGGGACTGAGGCATTTAACAAAATGTCTGTTAGTTTTCCACAGTCAACCCTCTCAAGTCCCCAGTATTTTCCCACGGGTACCCATTGCACAGGATCTCTGCGGTCTGCTTCTGCTATTGCTTCGCAGTCAGACAGCAAGGAAATTGTTCCTCCATTCTCCAGATGGAAAACTTCCATCCCCAATATTCTCTGCAGCACTCCCCACATTACCTTTGCTTTTTTTCATTTTTTCTCAATACTTGCCCCAGTTGTTTCACGTGTTTCAAGTGTGGGTCCACCAGCGCCCATGTCACCACACCGCCAACTTGGTGCATCCTTCTCCCATTGTCACACAGAGCGCAATTTTCACCTGTTATTGACAATTCAATATTGGGAGATTCTAATTCCAAAGATTTTGATTTTTCAATGAAAAAGTGAAAATGAATCTCGGCAGGACTGCAGCAGAAATGTTGTAAATAAGCTGGTCATGTTGAGGTGGAAGGGGAAGAAGGAAACAGGGAAGAGGAGATGTACAAGCAAAGGGGAGAAGCACGCATAGCCAGCCCTTACAAGAAGGCACTTAAATAATTCAGATGAGAAGCATGACCAGTAGCACAGATGCAGTTCTCTGCACAATCCAACAGAAAACAGCACTGCTCGCACCGCCCCATCTGTTACTTCATTGCTGCTGTGCCTGCAGCTCAGCTCGCACCAACCATGGGTTCTGACCCCCACATTTTGGAGTAATGCTACAACATAGCTGAAAGCCATTGTTGGTGTCATCCTTATTAAATCAACTAGCACTTTCTCCTAAGGGTTAATTGGATAGGTAAAACAATGAAAAAGTGATGTTTAAAAAGAAGAGTCCAATAACCAAAGTTAAATATGGATCTGTTCTCCCTATTATTTCTGATAAAATAGTCTACATTAAATATTAATGGGCCACTTTTTGGTCTTCCGTGCAGCTGGAAATCTCACAGCATGAAGGGTGTCATGCTAGTCCTTAGTTACAAAGGACACTGATAGTTGCCCATGCCTGGGGTAAGGAGAAACACAACACCATGTGTCCCAGTGCAGCTGGCAAGGCTTTGGTTGGATGTTCATACCCGGAAACAGAAGTCATCACTGATTCTGGTTCTGGAGACATGCTAATTTGCCTCCTAGGGCTAACACTCTGCTGGAGACCTGCCTCCTACCTGTACCAAAACCTGAAATCTTTCATCTTCTCATGGATGAGTAGCAATCAACATGTGCCCAGCAGGGTTAAAACACGGCTGCCTGTATTTCTCCTCTCCCTCTTGTGGATCCCTTTGTCTCCAATAGCTCTGCACAACCTCCATCCCACCACCCCTCCATCCCTCCATCCTTCCATCTCACTGCCCTGTGATGCCTTCACTCCTCCATCCCACCACCCCTCCATGCACCCCTCCACACCCCTCCACCGCTCCATCCCAGCATGCAGTGTCACCTGGGCAGCGGCTCCTGCGGGCGCCTCCCCTGGGCTCCCATCCAAGCCCGCTCTCTGCCGCTTGCAGATTCTTTCTGCATCACGTCTCTGAGATATGGCCTTCCTTACCCATCTGTACAGCTAAAACTCTTGTCAAGACTCTCAGCGTTTCACATCTCAATTACTGCAAAATCCTTCTCCCTGCTTGGCAAAGGCAGCCTCAGCCAGCGCTTCCTCTCCCATCTCCCTGCCCAGCCACCACCTTACCCGCCAACCACAGCTTTGAGCCATTTATGCACCAAAGGATCACGCAAACACCTCCTAGCAGCTATTTTTCCGCCATCCCTCGCTGGCGGTCGCAGAGCAGCGGTGAAGATGTGGAGTGATTTTACAGGTCCCCCCTTATCACTGCTGTTAGGAGCTGGTGATCACACCATAAAGCTGAGATAAAACACTGCAGCTGAGGCCAAGCCCTGCCATAGTGTGGCACTGCCCTTCCCGTGGCTCTGTACGTGCTATTCGTTTCCTCCCTTGTCTTCTCTTCCCAGATCTGCTCTTCTCCTTCCTTCCTCTCCTGCTGCTTCTCCTTTCCCCTTCATCTCCTCTCCGCAGTGTGTGAGGAAGCCTGGAGCTGGCTCCCGCGTTTCTCTCCCATTTATCCTCAGGTCTGCGCAGCTTTTACTTTCTGTTTTCTACCCCGAAGATGACAGCAAACTGAGAGTTTAAACAAATTTGGCTTAAGGTGCTTTAATGAAAAATTAACGGTTTTAATACTGGCTTAACCATCAAAAGAAGGACATTAATGTTTAATATTTAAACAACACGTCTTCACAATAATTCCACCACATTTCACATAGAGGATTCGCAGCAAACGCCTGGGGTGAGGCAATAAAAAAACCCAACAGTAACACTATTTGCTGGCTTAACTCCTTATTGACTGCCATCCTCTGTCTACACCACATTCTTTTACAAAGAGAATTGAGACGTTATCAGTGTGCCCTCCTTTCCTCTGCCACAGAGAAAAGTAAGAACGCTGGGCTTCAGGTTGTAGCTCTGACTCCTGAAGACTTTTCAAGATCAGGGATATGGAAAGCTTCGAAGGATAAAAAATGGCTCCAGCATTTCTACATGTTGGAAGTCTCCCCAGATTCCCGCGCTAAGATCACCATGTGCCTTGCAGCCAGTGCAGAGGGGACCGAGGTGCTCAGCATGGCACCAGGAACAAACAGAAGTGGGTTTGGGGCAGGTGCTGCTGGTGGCAGCCCCATGAGCAGCCATGGGCCAGCTCCTTCCATGCTTTGATTTCAGCTGATGGCCAACATGTCCACGAGTCCATTAGTTATGAATTACCCCTAAGCAGACAGCTCTCCAGACTCCTGCAACTCTCACTTGTGGAACACGAACAACGAGAAAACACCTCACCCAGGAGGAAACACTGATTACATGTTACTGCCTGAACTGGCTTCAACACCCTTTTACGTGTAAAATGAGAATGATTTTCTAAACGGTGAGGAAGTTCAATTTGAGACAGCAGTCTCACTCAAGTAAATCTCAGTCTATAAAAGAGTATGATCCAGCTGGATGGCAAGAAAATAAATCACATGCATCCCAATACAGAGGAAAGAAACTACAATGCTTCCAGATGCGTATTACAGGAAAATAATTAAATAGCAGCCCTGGAAGTCGACATCACAGTTGAAGTGGATGAATAAGAAAGCTTTGTTGATGTGAACCCAGAAATAAAGCAGAGGAGGAAAGCACTTAAAAATAAAAAGTCATCAAAGAAGTTGCATGTCTGCCTTGATCATGCTTCCAGAAAGTTTCTGGGTCATGTGTCCACATAGTTTTCCTGCTTTCAAAACTGAATTCTGTAGCACAACAAATATTATACAGAAAAAGATGGACAGCTGAAGCAGGAAGCAGGCAAGGCTCCTCAGACCAAGACACAAAATGCTGCCTGAAAATTCAGATTACAATGTCTCTGTGGTCTCTACATGGCACACATGAGCAGTAAAATACACCAGCACAGAAAGTACTGGGGTGAGGCACTGTCAGCTGCAGACTGGGATTGCTCAGGCATGGGCTGCTCCACTGCCCCGTACACCACAAGGGCCATGTGCTGGGCACTTTGATTACAGAGGCAGAACACACTGTTAGGATCAAGCACGTTCTTTTAAGAGCTACCATGTCCAAGCAGTTGCGGAATATGACTGATGAAGGTAAATGTTAATTTTAATTGGCATTCTTTATGGAGCAGGCTCGAAGGACTGTTTGGATGGAGCCTGAGACCTTCCAGGATTCACAAAGTCCTCATGTCCCCACATCACCACAGCCCTCTCATTAGTGGCCACCATGCAACCTCAGAAGTAGGTCATCTCCAGAGATCCCTTTCAACCCCTACAATTCTGTGATTGAGAAGTATCCTCCAGCTCAACCCCTCGGTGCAGCATCCTTTACTTAACCACCGTGGGGGTTGTACAGCTTCCTATGGTGTACCCTTAAGCTTTCCACAAACTAAGAGTACCTTTTCCTTTTCTTTTCCTTACAAATTACCATGCCCACAGCTCCAGAGGGAGGAGATTTTCCACCACAGTCAGGCTGATACCCCTAGAATGGGGCCACTTCTAGGGAAATGAGGAAGAACACAACTCAGTTGCAATCAAGCAAAGGGCATGTCATCCTGTTGCTGTGCAGTTGTGCACAGCGCAGCACAGAGAGACCTGCTCCACTGCTGCAACTCCTGGCTGCTGCCACCACACAAATGACAAGGAGGATGAACATATTTTTCAAGGGGAATTGGTGGTACACAAGCCCCATCTGTGCTATGGCTAATTCCACTTTCCACAGCTATCATTTTTTCCCCCTCAGTAGTTGCTGCCCCATCGGAGAGGCTTGTAGTAAGTGGAAAGCCCCACACTGGTGACCTCAGCAGAGCAATGTTGGGACACAGTGCTCAAACAGCAGCTCTAAATCCGCCTCAGATTCCCACTGGCCTGAATTGCATTCAGCAGAAGTGTAACAAGTGCAAGATAAAGCCTTTTAACTGAGCTTTCTCGGTTGCTTCCACAAATGTTCGCTGGTGGCAGGTACTAGGACAGGATGCTGCTGCTTCCCCGCAGGGGCAGGTGATACCTGCTAGCTTAGGATGGATTCCATTAGCATACCGGGCCAGGAAAACGTCAAGCCAGAGGGGAGAGCAGGAATGGCCTTAAATGCACTCACTGAACTACTCTGGTGGGGAAAGCGCTGACTTCATTCAGTCGCTTGTCACAGCTTTTTGTATTGGTGCCATACACAAATATGCACTTAGAGCCTATTTTGCACAGAACCACAACCCCTTCCCATTAGGTAGCGGACCCCGACTCGGTGTCAGTCGGCACTGTGAGTAAACAAGACTGAATCCAAGGACTTCTCACCATGTTATAACTTTTCAAAGAGCTTCACATGAAAGCCTACATTGTTCCTAAGTGCTAGACATTTTCCTTCTCTAAAGTTTCTAACACGGAACTTCTGCTGGGTTTTGGATTCAGGTCTTGTCGGTTCCCGGCTGCCAAAATGACTTTTGTGAAGCAGATAAAACTTGGAATCGATCTAGTGCAACCTTTACAGCCAGCTCCTACGCCTGGGAAGTTTCTGAAACAAAACCCCGAGTCTCTGGAAAGAAAAGGAAAAAAAAAAAGAGAAAAAAAAAAAAAAAAAAAAACCTGCGTTCCCGATTGTCGCTCTGTTCTCAGTCGGGTGTTATAGTTTGGGTTGACTGGAGCCCTACTGGCAAAGGGAGGTCCCCTTTCAAACTGGCCCGTGAGTTTGTTCTTTGTCCCTTTAGAGGTGCAGCGTATCCAAGTGCCGTTCGCAGTGCTCACGGCGCGTCGCTAACAAAGCAACAAAGCGGCTGGCCAGGAAACCGCGCAGATGTGGAGCCCCTCTGCTGACCGACCTGCGGTTACAGCAGACCTCTGCGTTCACTCAAGCCAGGAAATTTGCGCGTGCCGTTTCGGAGCCGGAGGGGGGAAAAAATTGCATGTAGATTTTGGCACTTAGAAAAAGAGAGGGAGCACCCGAATAGCCTCTGCGTTGACTTGCTGCAAGGAGAGGCCATCCGAGCCCCTCTGCCCGGGCGCAGCCGCTCGGCCCCGGCCAGCCCCGGGCCGCTCTCCAGCTGCGGGGCCGCTTGGCCAAGCCGGCACAGGGCGGCCGCCGCCTTCTTCCCCCGACGCCGGAGCAAAGGCGGGCGGTGAGGGACCCCTAGCGTCCGAGTCGCCCGAGCCCGGCTCCCATCGCCGGGGCTGCGGCACCCTCTGCTGCTCGCCCGCCGCATGCCCGGCCCCGCCGCGTCTGGGCGTGGAGAGGCGGGGAGGCAATCCTGGGCAATGTCGTGCCCCGGGTCGCGACAGGGAGCCCTTTGTCAAATCAAGCCAGAGTAATTGCAGCCCTGATAATTAGCAGCAGCGGCAGGCCTGGCGCCTTCGTAGAATCAGTAAGGTTGGAAAAGACTTCTCAGATCATCTAGTCCAAGCACCAGCCCATCACCACCATGCGTGCTAACCGTGGTCCCTCAGTGCCACATCCACACAGCTCCTGAATACCTCCAGGGACAGTGACATCAGTGACTCCCCCGCCTCCCTGGGCAGCCTATGCCAGTGCCCCACCACACTTTCTGAGAAGTTTTTCCTAATATCCAACCTGAGCCTTTCCAGTACAGCTTGAGGCCATGACCTCTCGTCCTATCTCTGTAACCTGGGAGAAGAGACTGACTCTTTCCTCGCCTTCAGGCAGTTGTAGAGAGCGATAAGGCCTCCCCTGAGCCTCCTCTTCTCCAGACTGAACAATCCCAGCTCCGTCAGCTGCTCCTCATAAGACTTGTCTTATTCCCCTACAGCCAGGTGGTGACAGAAAACCTTGTCCTTGTCCCCATCCCAGTCCCCATCCCTGCTCCCTGTCCTGCCAGCCCCACACCTTCATGTACCTTCATGTACCTATGTGCAAAGCAGAGGAGAGCAAAAACAGAGCGGTTCCTCTGAAGAAAGCCCAGAAGCAACAATGAAGGTGGTGTATTACCACCACCTCATGCCCAGCCTCCACCAGCAAGAGGCCACAGCCCAGCCACTAGAAGGGCAGGCAGCCTCACAGTAAACACGGCTGGTTGAAATGGTCAATTTGTGGTTTTGCTGTTAAGAGGGGAAAGGCAAAGGGAGGCTTACTTAAGGGGGGAACAGTTGGTTTTCCACATCTTTGAAGGTACCATTTGTCTTGCCCTGCTTTTTGTCTCAGAAACCTGGGTGGATGACAAAGGAACTTGTCAGACTGAGACACAGGAGATGACAAGCAAGTGAAAATTTGTTAGCAGGAAAGTTCTTTTATCATATTTTGGTAGTTTTAGATGCACCTTGAGCCTTCATTCAGACCCGTGTTCTGTATGTCTGGAAGGTGCCAAAGCTGCCATGCCGCCCTGCCCAAGACTCTGCGAAGGCACCTGCCAGCACCAAGACCTGAAAGAGTGCTCCTGAAAAGTGAGCCTTGGAGAGAAGATAGGTGTTGTGCTGTGACCAGGGTGTTCCTGTTAATTCTAAATAGAAAAATAAAAGATGTTTTTTCCTACCAGCTATTTATCACAAGTAATGAAGAAAGGGCACCATATTTTTTCCACACAAAGCCATCTTGAAACAGGCAAAGAGGAGCTGGAAGATGCATGAGAAGGAGCATCACAGCCTTGTGTGCCAATGCCATCACTCCCTGATGGATCTCCTCACCTGCATGTGGCAGATGCACACACACAACACACATGTGGCCCGTGAGCACAGCCCAAGAGGAACCCCAGATACACACAGCATTTGTGCATTCGCTTGCACAGCAATCGTGCTGCACCCATAGCACCCACCTGGTAGGAAAGGTCTTTTCAATGCAAGGCAGCACGATGCACCTGCATGATGGAGGTGCTGCTTGGATGATGTCTGGAGATGTGCTGATGGTCCTGCGCAATGTCCACCAGCTCATGTGAGGGGACCCTGGCGGGTGGTGGGTGGGAGCTGGCTTATGGGTGGGGTGACTGACTGGGTGGGGTCTGGTAGATGGTCCCCAGATCCTCAGTGCCACAACTGAGGAGCCCCATCAGCTGTGGCCTGGGAAAGATGCAAGCAAAGATGCAGAAGTGGCAGAGGGATGCAAGGGAGGAGAAGACTGCTGGGGGTGTTCCAGGAGTACTTTAAAGCCAATAAAGGACTTCATTTCTCTTCATTTCTAAACCTACGGAAGGGCACAGAGGATGGTGTGCGAAGGGCTGGGAGTATGCGCTGAGGAAATGTGGCAATGCAGAGGATTGCTGCCTGATTGCTGCTGGGCACCCTGAGGATGAGGATGAAAGCAAGATGGAGCTCTCTGTGCAGTGCTGCCCTCCTGGCTGGATGGTTGCACAAACTCCCAGACCAGTCAGAAGGAGCAGGAAAACTGATTCAGTCACTTGAGACAGAGAGAACCAGACTGGAGGGGGGATGGAAACATGGGGCGAGGCTCCGTCTGTGTTGCGCAGGGATGCTGGGCTCACTGCTAGCTCCACGTTTCCCTTTCCTTTCCCTGCCGGTGTGAGAAAATGCACGCTGCATTTGTTCGGCTGCCAGGAGGATGGCAGCTCAAGCACCATCTTGCTAGCTTTGCTGTGTGTCTTTTCCCACAGCACTGCTTTAAATAATGAACGGAGTCATGATCCACCAGCTGGATTAGACGGTATGAACTTATCTGGCTTAAATCCAATGGTGATATATTTGGTCTCATTATTTTATGCACAAATGCCACAAAACAGCATAAGATTTTTTTTCCTCCAAAATACTCTTTTTCTTTTAGCACTGACATTTCTCTTCTTTGCATTAAGATTTGCACTGAACAATCTGTGCCAGACCAAATTTGACAGAAACTCGTGCTTGCATGGCCGGGTTGTTCCAGGAAACCAGGCTTGGGATCTGTGTGCTCTGCCACAGGTGTGGGCCGGTAAGCACTCCCCAGCCAGTGAAGACGAGGGAGGGCAGATGCAAAAGCCAGAGATTCCGAGGGAACAGAGCTAAGGGAGGGGTCAGAAATGCTCTGAGCACAGGGTGATGAAGGGACAGAAGCCTTCACTCCAGCAGAGCCTCGCGCTGCTGGGGAGGGTTGGGATTGCTGGGAGCATGCTCCAGTGTTCTGCCACCCTGTCATGTGCCAGAATGAACTCACCACAAGATGCTAGTTACCAGCCACTGCTAGCAGTGCCCAGCAGCTTCAAAATTATCATTTATTGTGATAAAAGTGCAGGAAAGGAGAGTGCTGGGTGGGAAGCTTTATTCAGGCATCCTGGCAAGATCATGCCATGTTACAGCTGAGTTCAGGCCCCAGACAACATGTTGCTGCTCTGCTTCCAAAAACAAACAGTGTCTGGGTGCCCAACAGTGTGTTGGGTGTTTCATCTGACAATCCAGAAAGAAGGGGAGACAAGAGAAGCAGAAATCTACCGTATTTTTTTAAAGTCTTTTTTTTTCCCTTTTTGCTTTGTGTTTTCTATAGTCTTAGGCCAGGGCATGCAATTGTGCAGAATCTGCTATTTGAAGCAGATGCTGAAAAGACCAAATTCAGAAACATATGGAAGAAACATGAGCAAAATGAATCTGAAAAGCAAAGTCAGGCTCTTCCCTTTTGTTTTCTGTTAAGCAGATAAAGGGAAGAGAGCAATCCATGTATTCAGCCATTCAGGTGTGGTGTGCTCAGCACAGCCCCAGCATCACACAAATCCCAACAGTCTCAGTATAAGCAAGAGCTCTTGGAGTCTAATTTGAAGAACTAATTTCACATGTTCTTCAATGAAAGCCATGTTGTTAGGGGAACAGCAAGCCTGAGGATGCGCGGTGTCTCTTTGAGACACGTCTTCCCAGCACCACCATGCACCACACAACCACACAGCAGTAACCTATGCGACTGGAGCTGAGCCTTCTGCCAACAGCCCACCCCCAGGCAGCTGTTTTGATCCTTTGCACAGATCCAGTTACTTAGGGTGAAGCTTAAGAGAGCACTCAATTATATATATATTTTTTAATTTTGCTAATATTTCAGTCTTTAGCAAACTCACGGACATTTTACATGGACATGAAATTGCCTGCGAAGCTGAAGAACTTTCCTCAAGGCAGTAATAGCTATTCCCAGGCACTTTCCAAACTGCAGTGGTACATTTGGATCTCACAAATCCACAGCTGGATTAATGAGCTCTGGGACAGTATGCAGTCACTGAGTGCTTGTGGTATAACAACATTATGGGAAAACAGTGCAGGAGGGAGATGATGCCTCTGGCTTGCAGGGGAACCAGGAAGCTGAATTTGGGAACCAGGAAACTATTTCCATACACATTCCTCAAACGCACTCAGGATATGTATGTTAGTGAAGGTTTTGCAAAAAGCACCACTTGATCTTCGGTGGCCTCAGGTGGCCAGGACTGGACTGCACATCATTTGAAGACTACTGAATAAAAGAAAACCTAACGTATTTTCTCTGTAGAGACATTTCCTAACCCCTGGCTCCTGATGTAAACCACAGGAGGGGTAAGGTGGCCCTCTCAGCTTCCCTGAGAGATGACGATCAGATCTCCCAGCTCACAGGACATGTTGCCTCTCCTGTGCTAACTGTGCAGTGCAGTCATACAAGGCGACAGGCAAGGGTTTCTGTCACATTTCAAAGCAGTCACATAATCGATATGGAGGCAGAGGAGCAATGGTGGGGTTCACAGCTAAGCAGATAAGGTGTCCTGTCACGTTTGACCTATTTCACAGCATCAACATCATTTCTGCTCCAGTTATCCTTTATGAGACACACTGGATCCCGTTACCACTGGAAAACAAGAGGGAAACATCAGGGTCTTCCACTGAGGTGTTAAATGGGCTCCAGCACAGGTTCTATTAACAAGTCCTCTTCTGTAATATTTCTAAAGAAAAACTGAGGAAAGAACATGAATTGTGCAGGGCAGACTGCCATAGGGATGCCGGCTCTTACATACCCATCAGTGCATCCAACAGCATCCCCCGTACTCAGCTCACCCCAGGCTGCATTGCCCTGTGGGATACTAGGGCAGAACTCCCTTTTTGTGTCACTGCAGGCTGATTACTGATGTGTCTGGAAGTGCGGCAACCTGTCAGGCAGGAGCAGGTAGGCAAAGCAGGCAGACTCACTGCCCTTGGAGGGCTGCAATCCTAGTTAGATTGTAAGATGAGTCTGTGCTTCTGGGAAAAGAGCCATGCTGCTCAGCAAGTATTTGCAAGTATCTGTCCCAGAGAGTTCTGCTCCACCTGTGGGAGGTCAGCCCCATATACTATTACATACAACTGGGAAGAAGCAGTTACCTGCCAGCAGCACTCTGCAAACACATATATCAGTCGTAAGGCCGTTAGTCAATGAATGGGTGGGCAATGAGGAGCTGGTCAAGATGAACCAGGAGAGAAGGCAAAAGCAGCCACAAAGGATACTTTTTCAGGCTGTATCAGCAAACTAGGACACAAGTACCCTCCATTTTGCGTGTTCTGGTGCTTGGGAGCATGTTGCTGCTGAAGTGTTGCTGCTTCTGCTTGGGGCATGGACCAATTCTTTTGCCTGAGGGGAAATGTAAATGTGTGCAATAGCAGGATCTCCTCTGATGCTGCATGAAGTGTTTTTCACAATTAAGTTTCCATGCACTAAATAATTTCCTTCTCAGAAATTATTCTTACACTGCATCTCAAGGATCCCTTGCTGTGGGGTGAAGAGCTAACTCATGATAGTTAGAAACATGGCAGCAGTCTGTCTCTCTGCGTTAATGTGCACAATTAGTCTTTCCCATTCTAGGTTGAAACATGGATGATGCAGCTTGGATCCTTGCCCAGAACTCAGTGGTCTCTGCTCTCTGCATTACTGGCCAGGAACAACGACCTTTGGCTATGCACTACTTCAGCTGTGTGACAGATTCAAAACCAGTGGGGCTGGAAGTTTCTCCAGAGGACTCCCAGTTTATCTCACCAGGAATGGTGAAGGTAGATGGTGAGACTTCTTGCATTTGGTCTCTGCATCCTGGTGCTGTCCTCCTTGCCACCTGGGCAATGTAGTGCAGACTATTACATCTCTGATGTCCTCTAAATGCCTCAATAGTGGGGTTTGATTGAGTCAGGACATATTCCTTTGTGGATTTCAAAGCACACAAGCACGTTTCAGTCCCTGGATCTAGAAACTCATAGAAATTTCAGATCTGTTTGAAATGAATTATGAATAGTTACTGCTGAGCAAGTGAGTTCATGGAGTGTGAATCCTTACCACTGCTCCAGGATCACTTGTCTAATGTGCTCCCTTTTAACACTGCTTTTCACTTCTGCAGTGCTCCTGTTGTAGGGGCAGAGCTCATAATCTCTCTTTCCTTAATGGCTCCTAGCTAACACTGCATCTGAGCTGAGGGATTCGGACTTACCTTTTCTTCATAGATGTTTTTTCACAAAGGGACTGAACTGAGGACCTGCAGCCTTCAAAAACATCACCTTTAGCCAAGTTGGTTGGAAAGTTCAGAAGTTGTTTGGAGGGAGCTGGCAACAATCATCTAGGCTTTGTTTCCATGTGAAACAATGCTTTAAAATCTCCACAGGTTAAAATTTATGAAGGCTTCTTTCACTTAGGATCCCTTTGTCTGTTGTCCCTGATTTGGCCAGTTTGTGCACTTACTTTTTGTCTTATGTCCACACAGAAGCCTAGCAGGCACAAGGACCCTCCAAGCACTGCCTCTTGAGCTCTGGACCAGCCTCAACATTCTGACTTTCCTGCATGCTCCTGCACAGTTCCTGATGGAGCTTCCCAATTTCTAGACCTTCTCCCATGGTTGCAACAACAAAGACAGACAGGATTCTGTAGGCCAGGGGCTGCTACCACCTCCTGGCTCCCCCTCCAACTCAATGCTATTATCCTAGCATTTTTCTTCTCAAATGTAAGGACAGCATATGTCTGGATCTGCAATTACAAGTTGTATCTTTGTGAATCGCCAAGAAATGAATGCTCCTTGATCCAGCCCATGTGTTGCTTCTTCCCCCTGGTGCCAGAGCATATGATGTGAGCGAGGCACCCAGCCCACCTCTGCAGAGTAGAGCTCTGCTGAAAGTAACACTTGGGTGTGCGAGCTCAGAATAACGCAGCGCTGCTTCCCTTCCTCTCTCTGTAGTGCGAGCTATAGGCAGACCTGGGCTGCTACGCTCCCACACTTTGTTGCAGGGCACCTTGCTGGCAGCTGGCAAAGGAAGAGGGTGTGTGGGCAGAGATGTCTTCAGGGGCCAGCTGGGGCAGCACCCAGCACTGTGCTGCCCGGGCACGCCTGTGCCAGTGGCTTTCCCAGAGCTGCTGCTTACTTTAGGTCACGCATTCCATTGTCTGCCAGGGGAAATTATTTTCTTTCCCCAGCTGAAGAACATTAATGGCATTGAAATAATAAGAGATCTAGAGCATCCCCGTGTTTACACAGCGACATGCCACAGCGACAGGCTCAATGTAAATAGCTAAACACTGAGATAACTCAACACTTAGATCAATGAAAAAAAAAAATGCCAACATTTTTCCCATTCCAAATTCTTTAGAGTAATCTCATTTGACCTCCAGCACAATGCGTGCTTTAATGATGCCTGAATAACCACTAGGCAAGGAATTAACTTCCACCGTGGGTTAACACACTCACTTTCACCCAGAAGACCTGGGTTCAAATCCTGAATAAATCAAATGGATTTGGTGATCACATTCCCATTCCTCCGAGCTCTTTGTTCGCAGCCCATGATGTGACACGGCCAGCAGCCTCATGCAGAGAGCAAGCAGCCTGCTGTTCAGCCCATAGAGGTGCTGCAGGTCAGATGCGGGATGTGAGAGCAAAAACCAGAAAGCCCCCCTGGCACAGGGTCCAGAGCCCTTCCCATCCCTGCCCTGAGAGCAGGATTCGGGCACGGAGTGCAGCTGGAGAGCAGGCAGCACCTCACACCACCTCCGGGATGTCAAACATGAGCTGCTTTCAGACACCTTGATGTCAAAAAAGTGCCATTTTTGACTGCGGAGCAGATGTTTGAAGACAAACTACCTCACTGTGACCAGCTGCAGATTTGTCTCGCCAGTTTTATGAGTGGGAGAGCAAATGGGATTCGTGCAACCTGTGGGAGGTCTTCACCAGGTGGCTGTGCTGGCAATGTTCTGTACAGCCTATGGAAACCCTGCACCTACAGGGAACCTGAAACTAAAACAGCTTTCTGATGCCTTGCATTTCTTGCATTTCTTTTCTGCTTGCTGTAAGGACGTTTGGACAACATGGAACCTCTGGGTGACATTTCCAAATTCTGTCACCAAAAGCTAATTGCACCTGTACTGGAGCTCACAGATGATGTCAGCAAAAGCTCAGGTGCTGCTGAATGGCTACAAAAATCACGTACTTCTGCCGCGAAGCACTGCTGACATTAAACACATTGAAAGACTGCTTTGTCTTCTCTTTTTTTTCCTAATCAATATCTCCTTCTAATACCATACCCAAAACATAGCCCGTAACATCACAATTGCAGTGCAAATAAATAAGCCAGAACACTCTATTATTTCACCTTCAGCAATGTAGGCAGCCAAACTCAAAGGTCGGTGAAGCAAAGAGCACGTTTCCCTACAAATAACACTGCTGTTAACAACAGCATGCAGCCAGTGCTTGACCCTAAATCACACAAAGAGTAAAATACACTTAATTTTTTTTTCTGTGAAGCTTCATTCGGAGTGAATGCAGACATACTAGGAGTAAGTAAACATGCTAGAAACAAGATTAGTATGGACAAGCTTGAATGAATCTGTATTGTTCTTTTCCATAAGGTGACGTTGCAGTCTGGAGAGTTGCAGCATGACATGAGGACAGCTTTCTAGCATTTGCTGGGGACATCCCAGTCACAGGATGCACTAACAGGAGTTCATGCCCTCATTTCAATAGCACATTATCCCATCTTTTCATGTTCTTGATGTGCATACTAACAAGACAATCTTTTCTGGCAACACACAGTACTAAAACAGTCAGAAATAAGGTTTGGGTACTGGTTATGAAACTGAGAAGCACTCCCAGCGCAGCAGGATGTTCTTCCTGCTCCCACCTCATTTCACATGTGAAACATGGAGGTCATGTTCATGCTGCTGCATTGTGGAGCCCAAATGGTTGCTGTGGAGCCACAGGGACTGCAGCCTTTCTCCTGTGTAGCGCAGATCCAGGGCTGTGTGCAGAGTTCTCCAAGAGCAGCGAGAACATCTTGGAGCTGCTGGTGCAGCGCTATGAGCTGAAACAAATACCTTCAGTGGGTTGCAGAGGCTCAACCCGAGTGGCTCCCACTAGCAAGGAGGGCTAGAAAGAGGTGTAAGAGAGCCAGGATCCCCTTCCCAACTGTGAGCACCAGCTGCTCATCTTGGGAAAGCATGTGCTTTGTGTTGCCCCTCCAGGTATGAAAGCACAGACTCATCAAGCCATGGCTTGCTGCCCTAATCCAGCAAGGTCAGGCAGGGGGGGAGGCAAGGCCCAGCTGGCATGTGTCCTGTGCACAGCAGTGCCGGCCAGGTAACCCAGCAGGGAGAACTCAGCTGCCTGGGAGATCCACAGCAGATCCTGGGATGAGAGTCGCACAAGCCAGGAACAGCCAGGACATGATGAAATACCCTCCTGAGTGCATGCTGCCAATCCCCATAACATGTTCCTACTGGGAGGGGTGACACCAAATGGAACAGAACAGGCTCACCCTGGCCTAGAACAGTTCGTCACACACCAGGGAGAGGCTGGGGTCAGGAACAAGGAGCCCTTCACAAATATTTCTGTACCACAGGATCTGCATGATGTTGGCTCGCACTCAGCTCTGCAGCTGAGGAAATTGAGGTGAAGAAAAAACACTCCAACAACCACAGGCACCAGGTTCCATGCAGGATGGCAGGCAGCAAAGCTCTCCTTCCAGTCCGTGCCCCCCGGCAGGTCTGCCACCAGCCCCAGCAGCCCCGCACTCCACGCTGTGTGTGCTTGCTCTCCCTGTTTGCACACACGGATTTAAAGCATCTCCCCCGGTTTCTCTGCAAATTGCTGCATTCAGATGAAGTGGCAGCTGCTGTAATTAAGACACAGTTAATTACATATCCCCTTAATTGCGATGATAGGATTTTGTCAATTTGGTAAATAAGAACTGCGAGGTTTCTTCTGACAAGTTGAGCCCCTGTGCGGCACAGGCGTGCCTGGCTTACCCCCAGCAAAGGCTGAGACCCGGGCTGGGTGAAATGCCCACCCTGCAGGGCTCGAGGCCTCAGCTGGGCCCTCTCAGCTCCACAAATCCCTACCTGTACCAGGGTGACTGTGCAAACACTGCTTTGCTCCAGGGGAGAGAAACTGAAGGAAAAGGGATGGCAAAATGCAGCGATCAACTCTGACCTTCGCAGCCGGTTTCTGAGGCAGGCTTTGCAGCTGTGACCGCAGCCGTGAGGTGCTCCAGAACCAGCGGGATGCCGGGTGGGTGAGAGGCACCAGGCACAGATGTGTGGGGGGCTGTGGAATTGCCTTTCTGTGACTCAGCACAAAGAGCTGTCAGCCACATTATTAATCAGCTGTGGCTGAGCAAACAAGAATGCTTAGGGTGTTCTCACACAAATAAAAAATAATCATCTCTTTAGAGGTTACCTACAGTCACCTCAGATTTTATCATTACTTACAAATAAGTAATGATTAGTTTGAAATCAACCAAAACATTGTTTGTGTTTGCCTCCCAAGCCCTCATCCAGTGAGCAAACCCAACCTTTCTCCTGATGAGAAGGAACATCAGGCAGAGTCCTGACACAGCAGAGGGGAGCCCCTACCCCGTGCCTGCTGCTCCCAGAGGCCCCTTCGCTACATCCCTCAGACCCTTCACGGCACCATGTTGGCCTGCCAGGACCTGCGTGCTTCCTGCATTATCCTCTGCCTTTCTGCTCAGCAATCCCCAAGCAAGGAGCAGGATGTTTTCCTCAAGCGCTAACAAACCACCGGTATCAGCTCCAAGAGCAACACGTCCCAGCTTGCAGGGTACCACTGCAAGCAGGCAAAAGAATGCAGTCTACAGAGACCTGTGTTGGGGCAGGTGCACAACAGGACAGCAGAGTAAAAAAATCGCACCTTGGGAAGTCATTCACCATCAAACTGGCAGCGCACTTTTAGTAAACAGGCACTGCTTCCATACGGTTCAAATTCTTCATTAGTGAAGGCAGCAACAGAATAGAGAATACACTCAGTAAAAGTGCAGGAGTAGTAAAGCTAAGAAGGGCTGCAAGGATGTTAGAGAACAGCATAACAGTTCAAAATTGCTTTAACAAATCAGAGAAGCGGTCTGAGGAAAAAAAACACGCTATGGACAGCACTCTACGTGGAAGCAACAATAAAATACTGATTAAGCAAACTCAAAATGGCATGAGATATGAATTGGCAAATATTCCATCAGAAAGGTGGAAAATATCACACAGGAAAATTGATTTGTTGATGTAATAAAATAGATATGCAATACCATCCATCCCTTCTACCCGGCATTGCAAGCATCAGTGGATAAACCATGTTTGCTTTCAGGTCCCAACTCTCTGAGTTAGCAGAGAGTCACAAACAGCCTCAGAGATCTCTAAAATTACCCTCAAACAAAGCCTGGACATGGACAGTCCAGAGAAAAAAAAAAAAAAAAAACAACTTAGAAGCTTAGCAAATATCCAAAACATTGCTGCAGACAAAAAAGGGGAATAATCTCTCCTCCATGTCCAGTGAATGGAGCACCACACAAGCTTAAAATGGCAGCAGGAAGGATCCAAATATATAGCAAGACAAGGTTTTTTTAATGGCAAAACTTCACAGCAGATCCTCTGGGAGGTTACAAAGTCTCATGGCAGGAGGCTGGGCAAGCATGTGCCTCCATCAGCAGAGCCATCCTTTAGTGCTTCCTGCCACACGAGGCCCTCGCTGACCAGAGGGCCCCTTGCGGTCCTCCTTGGTTCCAGAGAGGCAAAAAAAGCTCTTCCTTTCTTTCCTGCCCTACCCCATTCTCCCTGAGATCTCTCCATTTCACTGCTGAGCTTACAGCTCCTATGACAGAACATGGTGTAAAAAAAAAAAAAAGTCCAGACTCAAATTGCACCTACACTTCTAATTCCAGAAAGGTTAAATAAAGTTTTACCTTCTGCCTACAGCAAGTAAGATGCACTGGGGAGTACATCCAATGGCTGTTAAGATCCAGCCCTGAACATGTTGCTGCTTGCAGCAGACCTTCTTTGTTTTCTCATCCTTGAAGCTTCTTTACATTTCACTGTTGTCAGATTATGCTCCTACTGTCAAACCTACAAGTAACATGAGGACTATGCAGCCTGAAGACACAGCCATCTATCCACCAAAGCTCGGGGCGGTGGAGTGCAGGGAAACAAGTTTCCGGGTAGTCTGCTGGTAGATCAGACTTCCCCGCCCCATCCAGCTCTGTCTCCTTTGACCCTCATCTTCAGTATGACATAAGGTCCTTCATTGTATTGCTTATCATCAACTGCAGCACTGCTAGCAAATTGGACTCTGCTGCGTTTGCCTTGCAGAAGTGCTTTTGTGGTTTTGAATGCTGTCAGAGCCAATCTCATTGCTCACAGTTAACAGGACTCCCAGAACCCAAAGGAAGTGAAGAAGCATCACAAAGCCTCACACAGTGAGGTAAGGGGCTTTGTTCCATCAGCTTCACCAGGGACAGGGAGCCCAGGCAGATAGCATGCTCTGCATTGCTTCATCACCCTTCTGTGATTCATCTCATCCATAACATCACGGTGCGTGAACTAGGGAAGGAAAGCTTACTTTATAGCCTCCGTCTTCACCCAGTCTGCAAACAGAAATGCCACTTGGGAAAAGCTTTCCAAATTCTGGAAAGCAGAATGGATTTCACCCCAAAAAGTAAATCCTTTTCCACTGTGCTAGGTTAGAGAACTTCCAAAAAGAGGTTCGGGGGATTTTTAAACGTCTATTTTATTATTTAGCACTATCAGGGCAGTTACAGATGGTCCTGTAACTTCAATTGCGTGGCTCTGGCATTTGCATGTACTCTTTTCCTCACCTATCACAGTCTTCCTGTAGGCCCCTACATCAATCACTTCACCTGCCTGAGGTTCTCTCCCTGCCTGCTGCACTTTCCCTGCCTTGTCAGCTCAGACCAAAGCCATATTGCTCACAGCATGTTGAGTCTCAAAGGCTTCTGAGACTCATAGCAAAGTTACAAGAGAAAGCTGCAAACTAGGCATGCACGTGGCAGATATTGAAAATACTCCTTGCTGTATCCAGGATGAACTGCTAAAGTCACACTAAGGGTAAAACCAGCAAAGATTTACCCACGGGGAGGAGCCAGGGAAAAGAGAGGAATCTCTGTTGGTGCTGCTGACTATGATGAGGACAACAGTTGTGCAGAACTGGCTGACAGGGATATGGAAATGTTAGTAAATATAACAGTGATTCTCAACAGCTCATATTGTGTGTGAGTGTTGGAGTTGTCACTTTTGTATGTTGTATAGCTACATTTTCCAAGATTGACTGAAATTATCTAAAGCATGAAAATACATTCTTTTGTAGACTGAATTGGATCAGAGGATTTTACATAGTGCTGTACAGCTAAGTGGAAGACTCGCTGTTGTTAGTTTTTAGACAAAAATCAAACTATGGGTGTATTCAAGGAGTTTCTAAGACAGCCATGCCACAATGCCATCCAAAACAATAGTCTGCGACTGAGAACTGATCTTAACTCTGATCAAACTGCTCAGGCTGCAACATTTATTCACACTTCGGTGAAGTAGTTGCCATGGAGAGGCCAAAACAATTCACTGACTCTGATGGGCAACAAAGCACAGAAAACATCTACTCTGTTTTCCAAAAACTGGCGAGTCACTGTTTTATACGTAACAGCCAAATTTCATTCCTCAGGAGGTAAAATAAATTACGACTTAATTGTGACAAATAAGTAGACTATCAGACTCACTGATATAATGAAGCAGTCTCCAAAGAAATTCTGCTTTGAGTCACAGAAAAGCTCTGCTGGCCTGAATTATAAAACACTGCCTGAGTAAGCTAACAACTTTCTGCCTTTATTTCTGTTTTGAGACTTGCTACTAATATCATGCAGCTCATCCTATACACACACCCATACCTCTGCAAAGATGCAGCATTTCATAGAACCTTTACTTTTACATGCATATTCCAGTTCTTCCTGTAGCCGTTTCCTAGGGGATTCCTAACAGATATGCTATTTCACTAAGGGTTTGGGTACCAAAACAGAGATTAATTACATTCAGCCACATAAGCAAGTTCTTTTAGGTCTATCGGTAGACTCTTATAAAACAAAAATAACTTTTTACATCATTGCTCATAGGAATTTGTCATGTTGTACTCTGCAATCAAACTAAGGGAGTTTGTTGATCCTGCACCAATCTTGCCACCAGGGTAAGGCTCCTGACCAACACAGCACACCTTGTGCACACAGGCCAGACTATCGTTAGTTATATAATAAAACTGCTTGACACTACTATTTCACAAGGGTATTTTGGGGAAAGAAGACTGCCCAGCTTTTTTTCTTTTTTTCTTTTTTTTTTTTAATTAAAAAAGGTGCATCAACACAAACTCAGACTTAAAAAAGGACCAAAAAAGCCACATTCCCTTATTTGCTAGTAAGCTCAGTAGTGAAACAAACCCTGCTTTTCCACAGAACAAATGGGATCTGGGATCCTGCTCTCTGCCTGCTGCTGATACCATCACTGTCTTGTTTGCTTATCAGCTTGGTTGTTCGCCCTGGAAAGGATGTCCGTGGATTGTATCCTGGACAAGTGGGACGGGTCCACCAGACATACGTGCTCAGAGGAGCTCCAGGGTAAGCTTACTTGTCCAAGTAAACCTACAGGAACTTTGGAAAATACCTTTCCTACTCGTGCCTATAATGAGCAA
Organism: Lagopus muta; assembly: GCF_023343835.1. NCBI lineage: Eukaryota > Metazoa > Chordata > Aves > Galliformes > Phasianidae > Lagopus > Lagopus muta. The sequence continues at coordinate 75,559,396 of NC_064434.1, forward strand.
CGTCACAACAACTCCTAATGATTTTTTATGACTCAGGCCGAAAAGAGAATCCAGGTAGAGTAAACCAAAATGAAATCCAAAGGCTTTTGGCCATAAGAGAATTGATGCATGTCCTGAATGTATTAAGTAACCAAGAATCCAGGACAAAAATTGCTGGGGGAAGGTGGAAAGCACAGAATCCTCCAAGAAAATTGGTTTAATAGCACATCAACTACAAAACTTGTCTACATTTTATTCAATATGCTGCATGCTATTTCAGTTGAGAAGTCAAGGCTTTAAAAATCCCAATAATATTAAACTAATCCAGTTAGCTGCTCAGCTGCAAGATGCAAAACTCTTATCGTGCTGATTACAAGTCAGATGGAGCCACCAGAACAATACTGAATTATTAAGGTCTTACCACACATGCTGTTAGCATCTATTAGATTACAGTGCATCATACCAAGTGCTCATTTCAGCTGAAGATTAGAAAGTACATTTATACTGCTGGCTACATTTTGGGTGGATCATAGTATTTACATACCGTATGTCAGCATGAGATTACAGGAAGATTCATTCTTTTTGCCTAGGCCTTTCAGCAGACTGCAACCAGCTCCAGTAAACTATAAAGCCAAAACTCCATTTCAACCTGACTTTGACAATTCAGCTCTCAGGAATTCTGTTCGTTTTCAAAAAACAGTGAGAAAGCCCATGGCCGACTGGTACAACCAAACTTCCTACAAAGCAGCATTTGACTTGCCTCATCTCAAAACAAGTAAGTAACCCATGCTGTACTGCACACACTACTTCTTGGCAAGAGAGGCTTGAAAGATGAACCAGGGAGGTTCACTCTGCTGCAAGTGTTAGCCAGCTTAAATTGCATTGAAAAAGAAGAGTGAACAGTGCCTCACTTTTTTTTTCATCCCTCCCCCCCAAAGTGAGCTCCGCTGGCCCTCCAAAGCCATTCTGTCTCCACTATCAACACTCAGGTATCCCAGTTCCCTCTATAACAGACAGAAGGGAGCCAACAGATGAGAACAAGGCAACTTACTGATACACGTGCAGACTTACCTAAAAAGATTAGCCGAATGCACTACAGATAGTGACAGCAATGTATATAGAAAGAGATAAAGAATACACACCCAGATTTAGGAGCAAATTGATTCAGCACTGAAGAAATTAATAGAGTAGCATGTGCAAACAAATTGTATTTATTAAATAAATGTAAGAGTTCTTAAGTGGCAGGGAAGAGGATTAGGATTTAACTCAATATTTTTAAAATTGCATGAAAAAACCTTTGAACGTGAACTTATTGCAAGATATTTAAAGATGCAAGATATAATTTATATTTTGAAAGATATTGTTATAAAAGTCTGCTGTGACAGAAAAAGGGAAGTTATGAAGTTATCGTTTCCAGGATGATGACAGACAAAGCAGCTGTCATGCATTACATCACCGTATCTGTCCATCTCTTTATCTGAAGGGTTTGTCCATTAGCTGCATGCCAAAACCCAATTACATGTGTAATACAAATGGAAAGGCTAAGCTTAAGCGTCCCTTGCTTCCTCTCCTATTAAGTTAATAAAGCAGGCTCACCAAAACACAGGGACATAAGGGCTGTTAAACTCTGCAGTACAGCACAGGCCCAGGACTATCAACCTCATCAATATTTCAGCATAGGCAAGAATGGCATGAGATCAGAATATCTTACCTGTCATCAGCCTAGCCAGGTCTACCAGGTATCTGTGTCTCTCCTGAACACATCCCATTAGCAGGGAGGGGCATTTGGTAGAGAATCAATTTCAACTACTATCCTATGCAGCCAGCCTATCTCCTCACAAACTAGCAACAGAAGAGACTTTAAAGAGGAAAGCAGTGTATAGGAAGGGCCTGAGAAATGTATACTTGTTACTGAAAAAAAGTCTAAAGTACAAGAAGTACAGTGGTTTTGTCTTTTTTTTTTTTCCAGCTTATAATGTAGTTTATGACAGACAACTGAAAGCTTTTTGCCAATGACTGTGGCAATCTGTTTTGAGGCTAAAGCAGCTCTTGACTTCATGAATGGTAATTTTGGCTCCAGAAGAAACTGCAAGAGCCTTCAAAAGCTACTTTACTTGGCAGCATACAGGCACACTGCTGTTAGTACAGTGTTAGGCTGTTCTCCTCCTTGCTTCTGCAGTGGAATGCAGTACAGTTTCAAGAGCAAAACATGAAACACTTGAAAATCTCCCTAATTTTCACCACTTGTTTCCACAACATTCAGGCTAGCAAACAAGACACCCATTACAGTGTGGCCAAAAGACCCATTTCTCCATACATACAAATGAAAGATGGGGTAGGAAAAGTACCAATTTAAAAAAAAAAAAAAAAACACCCAATAACAACAACAAAAACCATCAGGAATTAGATAGACTATGACAATTCTGTAACCATTTTTTGACACCAGGAAAGCTGCTGTGCATCAACCCAAGAATTCACTCTGACAAATCTTGCTTGTGCAAAACTGGCATTCAGGGACAACCTAATAAGCTTTACAGAAGCTAAGTTTAACCATCTGTAATTCAAAGATAAAAATTCTTTGTTCCAGGTTGTGAAAATAAACACACACCAACAACAGTTCCTGTACCATATACTACCTGGAATAGAGTATTTGCTCAGAGGATGTTTTCTGCTTCCCAAGCATACACTTGAGTGGAAGAATGAAAGAAAAACCTTGGAAAAGGAGCATAAATCACTCTTGCATTCACAGCAATTGTTGTTTCTTTGACTGCACTAATACTTCGTATCATTTTAGGCTACAGTTACAGTGCTTAGAAACCTTGTTTCACCCAGGAATATGAATTGCACAACTGTACAAAAGGATGGTTTGTACAGTGGAGTTAGGACAGTGAGAAAATTGAAAGTCTTGAAAATGAAGGTATTTGCTTACCACAAGGCATATAGTAAGCCTTATTTAATCTTCACAGAAGCAAAGCATTCCCTTAGTTTACTCCTGAAACCAAGGATGCCTCCATTCCCTGGCTGGTAGTTTTGGTGACAGCTACACAGAAGACAAGAACTCCCTAATTATTACCTATTTTTCACATTCATGACTAATTCACTTCCTTGCCTGCTTTTCACCTTTTGAAGAACTTTGTAAATTAGATATAACAGTTATATATCTCTCTCTCTCATCACATGTTTTTATTTTTGATTTGCCTTAGCTAGGAGAGGAATTGGATGGTTCTCTCCTCAACTGTGAGGAAGAGAATAAAACTAGAAGACAGGGCCTCCTATCAGAAAGAAAAAAGTATGAAATTGTTTTGTTTTCTGCTACTGAGGAGAATAATCTTTACATGTAATGCTGATACAAAGACCTCTTGAAATACTTGCCACTTTCTTCAGTATGCCATCTCAACCCCCTCTTTCCATGTTACACCACTAAAATACAAACCTTGCTAACTGCCCTGTCACATGCCAGCGATTTAACAGGAAATGCTCCTTCTATCCAATCTCAGGCATGTGGTTATCTAAGCCATAATGTGGAAGGCCTGACAGAGTTCATTTTATATTAAAGGTTTCTTACATTTGTCTCACAGCCAAAATCTACTGAACCACCCCTTGCTCTATCCTGACACAAGTTTTCCTTCCTTTTTTTTTTTGTGAAGGAAAAATAAGTTTTATTTGGAATGAAAAGGAAGCACGTGAGTCACACTGTACAGCATACAGAAACAAGTCGCTCTCAGAAATCTGGAAGGGGAACATGTAATTCCTGGGTTACTGCCAAAAGAAATCAGATTCTTTGTATTATATCACAATGCTTATAAATGAAAATTATTCTGAAACATTTTCCAACACTAGGAAGATAAAATATGTTTATGTCATAAGGCAAATGCTTATTATTTTCCCTACATCGAAGACAAATGCACAGAATATTTTTAATGTTATTTCTAAAGCATCTCAATTTAGAATTACAAAATTGTTTGTGCTTTGTTAGCTCTCCAAAGATCTTCTACTGGTTACATTACAAAAAGTTTCAAAGGGCATCAGAACATTAAGAATTCTCACCAAAAATAACCCTTTTTAATTAGAGAAACAGTTTGCTGAAATACATGCTTTGGAAGTAGATAAGTGCAGGGGTTTTAAAGTAGTAATAAAAAAAGTAACATTATAAAACATTTAACTCAAAAATCAGTACTGTTCTTTAATAATTGCAAATGAACTTTTTACAATATCAATTTCCTAACTTCCCGAGCACACTTTCCGGTAAACACTTGAGTGTCCTCTGTGAGTTACAAAGAGTTCAGTTTTCTGTGCTATACAGCTAAAAAAAACTTGGCATCACACCTTTTTTTTTTTAAAAAAAAAAAACAAAACAGATCACACAATAATTTAGACAGCATTTATAGCATTACAAAATCAGAATCCCTCTCTTTAATCACTCACAAGAGCAGCCATAAGGAATACAAATAATGAGGATGTAAAACTATCTGTGCAAAACTGCATTATTTTTACTGTCTAAAATTTCAGGGAAGTAACACCGCCAAAAGCAGAGAGAAGATAACAAACAGTCATGAAGTAATGATACCTTAGATTTCCAAACAGGAATTACATTATGAACTAACATTAGGGGAAGAAAAAAATTGATGGCACCTTGAACAAATAACAGATGTCCTGGAAATTGCAGTTGAATAAGAACAGATACAGGTTCAAGTTAAAGTCTCTTTCAGGAGTAGTAATTGATTTAAAGATATCAACTCTAGCATTTCTTTCCATGCAAAAAAATCTATCTTTCCAACATCTTTGCTTTGCGGGCTACTAATGCATTTAGGAATGAGCAGTCTTTTGAGGAGTGTGCTTTCTTCCATGCATCTGAAATCTTTAAAACAGCTGGATCATTGATTCCCTGGACTTCCCTACTCCAATCCATTTAACTGCAGGAGAGAAAAGTAAACTTTTATTATAAGAATATAAAGAAAGATTGGATTGTAGCTTAAGATGAGAGTTATCTTCTTAAGTACTTAAGATCTTTAGCTCTATAGCTACAAAGAAAAGTATTATATTATTAGTAGGTTAAGAAGTTATATTTACATCTACTGTTTCTGAAGTAAGAATGCGCTGGTAGTTTGGAAAAGCAAGAAAAGTCTTCAGGCTCCTGTAACAAATAAATCTATTTTCCAGATCATGAGAAAAAAAATACAGAAACTGTTAGAAAAGCAAAGATTTGCCTCACTGCTGTTCCCAGCTTTGGACAGAATCAGATCATCTTTATTAGAAAGCTTGAGAGTAATAGGTGGTTTGTTAGCTTAGGATCTCCTACTGCCACATATATTTAATACTTCAGTACACCAGTGGTTTCACTGACTTCATTATGGCAGCAGGACCCTATTATAACCAGTTGGGAAAACACTTAAGCTTAACTTCTAAGAATGTCAGTTGAGAGCTACAGTGTAAGCCAAAGAAAGGATGCTTATGTAACATCTGCAACTTCTGAAAATTTTCCATCCAACAGACAAACAGATCAACAAAAAGTGGTAAAATTAGTAATTGCAAGTATCACCAGCTAACTACAACTTAATTTTCTATATAGTGAATGTTCATTAAGGCAGAGTGTATGAAAGATAAGCTTCATGGAGCTGGGAGAAATAAATAAGGCTTCTTTACTTACCAGGAACACCTAATTCCATTTCTATAAAACGAACGTAGTTCTGTGCATTTACAGGCAACTCATCGAATGTCCTTGCATTTGATATGTCTGTATCCCATCCTGGGAGTGTCTCATACTTTACCTCTACTTTACTTAAGACTTCATGGTTGGCTGAAAAGCAAACAAGATACATCCACAAAGTTCATACATTCTCTGTCACTAAACACGTAGATATAAGCTTCTTATTCTTTTCCTATAAGAAGAGATTTTCTCTTAATGCCAGCACTAAATGTGCTAACACATCTTTGTGTTAATATAAGCAGAGAAAGCAAATCTAAGCAACAATCAAGAATTAAGACTTTTGGAATTCTAGTACTAACAGTCACATATATTTTTTTAAACTGGAAAATGTAATTTTCAGGAAGTCTGTTTGCTCAAAGCTTTGATTCTTTTTGCTACACAAACATTAAGACCCAATTCTCCTCTCAAGAAGGAATTTGGTTGATGTAAAAGCAACAATTATGTACCAGTTTGTGAGTACTGTACAGTTAAAGTACATATTCTAAATGGCACAAGAGTGTACATATTCTAAAAGAGTGTACTTTATATTAAATAAACATAGTAGTAAACATGTCCTGTTTATATAGAACATAATGCTCGTGCCCCAAAACTTTATAACAGAGTAGTTTGTTTAGTTCAGTTCTTAAGGGTCTTAGATATAGAATAGGAAGAAAGGTAGTTTGCCAACACGGTATCCAACATCACAAGTCCTCTTGTCTCTACAGCAGAGCCCACAGCAGTTATCTTATCAGACACGACATGTTCTATTCTTGGTATCACTGTATGCAAAAGATGTACAAAGAGCCTTTCAGCATCTACCACGATAGTCAGCAGTGTGAAGGGACAGAATTTATCAATCAAATCATCACTGCAGACCTGAAGGTGGAGTCACATATTCCACTGTTTTCACTTACTTCTCAGAATAATAGAAATGGCCCCATTCTTCCAATGACCCTATTACATTTTGTCAGTCATTTAATACCTTGCTACAATTATGTCCATCAATTATGAATCCTATGATCTCAAGCCCTGAAAAAACATGATATTCTGGAACTGAACAATTCTATTAATTTTCTGAATATTAACATTGAAATGACACTCTGAGGCAAAACAAAAGCCTTAAACCTAACTAAACGTTAAACCTGATGATATCAAAGACACATTGGTAAAAAAATGGAGGGTACCAATATTCTAGCCTCCCTAAAGAAGGCAGCATTCTACCAAAGACCTTGTAATTAATTTTAGTTATGCTCCATGCCTCAGATACCCAATCAAGTCACTCTTGCAAAGACAGTCAGTCAAACTGGGAAGGTGTTGTAGGTGCAAAAGGCATAACAAATATGCAAATACAGAATCACAGCTAATTTTCCCCATCAGTGTGTGCGCAGCCAACAAACTCAGGCTCAAATTATTCAATAATTTGTCCTGGTGAATGTGAGTGCTCAAAAGCAGTGATGTCTTAAATAAAGCCTCTATGAACTAGGCCCTTTTGAGTAAGGGCAAAGAACACATGCTATGCTCTATTGACTTCAAAGCTTGCAGTAGAGAGAAAATGCACACTTTGTGTTGGAATTGAGTTAGCCTTGACAAGCAGGCAAGAACACTAAGGATATCTGATCGCAAAAGCCAAGGATAAGCACTTTTCTTTATGTCACAAGCAGTAACAATTAAGCTGCTGTCTGCTGCCCTGGTAAATTGTAAAATAGCTATATTTGAAGTGTAAAAACACACCCATCTCCAAGCACTGCAGATGGTCCAGAATAAGATGCCAGCTTGAAAGTCTACAAGCAGTTTGGTTTTACTTTGAAGCCTCTCTGACTAAGATGGGTAGGAAAAGGCTGAAATCACTTTGAACTGATTAGTCTAATCGCACCTACATTCTTCCATTACTCTTAGTTCAATTCTTACTTCCCCAAAAGAAAGGAAGAAAAAGACAGGATAAATTTCTTGGTGCTCCTAGTGATTCTCTCATGTTGCTCCAGCAGGCGTGGTAAAAGACGTGCTGTAAAAATGAACCATTAACTTAGCTCAATGTAGAAACAGATACAGTAACCATCTAGATTTCTCTGAGTTTTTCCCTGAGGGCAGTCATCTTTCAGGCTTTCTGGAACACTCCTTATTAGCAGCTGATTAGATAACAGAGAGCACAGATATAATGACAGCTGGTAGTCTGATACTAGAATTTTGAGAAAGAGCAGTGTGATATTACTTTCCAACTGGGAAAGAACAGCTGATGTTTGGGATCTTGGCATAAGTGTAAAAGGATCTCAGCGCAGAAGGTCCTTCAGCCATTTCCAGAAAATGAACATGCAGTCACATAGATCAGATCAAAGGTGCACCTAACACAGGGTCCCGGCTCTGCAATCACCAGTAAACGCTCGAGACAAGAGCACAAGAAAAAAAGCAAGCATGAAATAAAAGTTTCTTAAAAATACTCTCCCAATGTTTAAGAATCTGTGTTTTCCAAGTCTTCTGAGCAAGAGGTTGCATCTGTGATGAGATTAAATTGTACCTGAGCTTGTACAGGAAGCATTATCAGGACTAGACAGTGGTTTTCACATTGCTTTTAATCTGGTCCATCCTATAACTGGTAGGGACTTCTACCTTTCTTCCCTAAGCTCGCAGAACCAAACAATTGGCAGGAACGCAATGGCCAGATCCACCCCAGGAGCCACTTACAAGCTGACATGATGAGATGTAAATCACTAAGACATAATTAGTTCTTTCTTAGCAGCAAGTGATGAATTGACCACAGAAATCTAACCTGAGAAGTAAAAAAGATTCCTACAATTCTCAGATTCAGCTAAAAAAATCTAGAATCTACGTAATAAGAGTCTTTTTTTTCTTCCTGAGATGTTAGTACCCTGCTTCTAATTTGGAGACAGTCATTTCACACGAAGAATCAACATCTCCAAGAAAATGAGATGGGGGGGAAGGGACAGATAGAAAAATATCCTGCTAGTGAAAGATTTCAAGACAAGAACTTTTCTAGATTGAATTCAAAATATCAAAGTAGCAAGTTAAGAAATATCTAAGAGCCTGTAAAATGAAAAGGGAAGACAGTTACCTTTTGCTTTCCTACAAAGAGCTAGGGCTTGGTGTTACAAGAAACCTGCAGTATAGGTTTAGAAAACACAATCAAATATTGAAGAGTATAGCAGTGAAAGAGAGAGATGGGGAACACAGAGGCACTGTGAGAGACAGCATCTTCCAGCTTAAGGGATGATCAGCTCAAACTCCTTCTGACAATTCTGGAAGACATGCCCGCAGCAAAAATCACAGCTTCTACTACGTTTCTACTGAAATCTTAACAGCTAAATCAGTTAAAAGAGTCATATTGTACTGCAGTGGCCAAAGGTCAGCTTCCTGTTATACAGGCACATGCAGGGAGCAAAGTCTGCCTTCGGGAGCCTTAACAAGATTCTGGTCCCATTTGAGACACGATATATATATATAAATCACTGAATTAAATCTTCATTCTGGAAAGCATGGCCATCTACTTAAGTCATCCTTAATGATGGACTGCCAAAGGATGTCTTCTGTCCTGAACATAAGACAGCACAAATAATCCTCAGGTTAAATGACAGGGCTACAGATGAGTACCTATGGAGTAGTCCTCAATTCCAATGCACACTGTCCGTAATGCTCAAAGGCTACTGCAAGTACAAAAGTTTCCTTTATTTTTTGGAAAAGATAACAAGGAAACAATATTCGAGTTTTACATGGGGAAAACCATTTCCTGGTTTAGCACAAAATGGCCACTAAACTTCCTGAATAAATCACACATCATGTTACTCAATATGCACTCATATTTTTAGCTGGCACTTTTGTTTGAAGATAACAGAGGGCAAATCAACGAGAGAACTCCATCAAGCACACTGAAGAACAGAACTACAAATTTCCCCAGACATACTAATTTCAAGGACTACTGATAGATCACTAGTTATGTCTTTATACATAATTACATACATAAACTACCTAAAATCTTTTCTGAGTTGCATTTTATTATCTCTGACCCGCCTCAAACCCCAAGATAGCAACTAGATCAAAAATGTATGTATGCGCAACATCACAAAACCAGAAAGCCCAATCCTTACTACTGAACAACGTTCTTCCTTTCTCTGGAGTATTTATACAAGAAAACCAAAAAGGATGTGTTACCTTAAAAATAGTATTTAAAAAATTTTAGCAGCCAGATATATTTTTGGCCACTGTCCTCCTCAGAGTGGGACTATAGTTTCCATCATGCTATGCTGCTCTTGCACTGAAATACACTCTTATTTTCTCCAGAACTATTTATTTCCTCCTTGCACCTCTCCTCCCTTCCTCTTTTACATTGTGCAGGTGTGCCTGATTATTTCCTGGCTGCTCTGTGAGTTAAGGGGTACTGACTTGTTAAAAAATAAAAAGCACAAAAGATCTGACTTTATCTGGCTTTTCAGGTAGAACAGTAGCCTCATCTGTTTCACTGCACATCTAAATAGTCTTATCCTGCAGGAAGAGGGGGATGAATAGTTTCAGATGTAGCCTGAAGGAAATGCAGGCTGATTCAAAGGAAAGGGCTAAAGCAAATAACATTTAAGTTTCAGATGTTTTAGATGCTCTTTCCAGCAGGCAAATAACACTGCAGTACAGGTATGGTGCAGAGTGTATCTCAGAAGACCTTGAAGGCTTAGTGCTGAAGTAACAAATTCCTGTCATAAATTTTACAAGTAAAAGTCCAATGTATTCAAGTTTCAGGTTGCATTTCAACAATATCTAAAACTGTTGAACAAGTGGCCTTACCTGGAAAATGAGGTATGACTTCACCATCTAGTTTGTATGCAACACCAACTTTGATTTCTGGAAATACATCCAAGATATCCAATTTGGTAAGAGCCAATCTATAAAGGAACATTACTCTGTTTAAATATGTTTTTTAACTCCTCTCAACTTTCAACACATTTTAAAAACATAGGAGAAAACTGATTCCTGCACTTCGAGCACACTGCCATTAATTCTTTTTCCCACAGAAAAACAGCTTCTGTGACACTATTCCATTCATTTTCCTGGCGACTTAAAAAACAACAACAAAAACAGCCTTTTGATTGTGAACTTAGATCTAGCACTAGAAGAAAAGTGCAAAATTCAAATAATGAGCATTCTTGAGTGGGCTACAGTTTTAAGTGGTAGAATTTTAATTGGCCAGAACGCTACCAAGATACTTTATGACCATTCATTTAATTTGGTTTCAGAGCACGATGCCTGTTGCTGTCTGCTCTTGTCGTATGCCACGCGTGCCTGTCCTTAAATATCAAAATAATAAAATACTGGCTGTGTAAACACCAGGTTGCATAACCAAAACATGGTATTTTAAGTGAAAAGAACAAGAGACAAGAAAAACAGGACAATGTAAGTAAAGCATGTACTTAGGTAGGTTTAGAGTAATCCAGAGCATGTCACAATTTTTCTATCAAGTTGCCAGCAAAGCTGTCGAAAGAACTTACGCAGTAAAGCCATTAATCATGTAGGCATATCGGAGTTGCACGAGGTCCAGCCAGCCACATCTTCTCTTTCTACCAGTGGTAACACCAAACTCTTTACCCCGCATTTGCAGCAATTCTCCAATTTCCTAGCAAACAGTAGTACTATTACATGAGTCTCTTTTCATCTGCAGGAAGCATATATCTGCATCATATATTTTAACACTATCTTATAATACCATAAATTACTTTAAAACTTTTCCCCCATTTTTCCACAAAGTTGTCAGCCGAGAATGAACACAGAAATACAGAATTCTACTCCCTGTTCAGAGAATGCTATCTGAACAGGTCTCTCGAAAATTCCTCCTGCTCTAGCCTTCTATTCCACAGAAAGATCTAATAAGTTGTCAATTAGATTTGGCAGTCTTGGAAGCACAGTTTAGAATGATAGAATCATTTAACATAGTAGATAGGAAGGGACCTTAAAAACCATCTGGTTCCAACCCCCAGCCATGGCAGGGCTGCCACCCACCAGCTCAGGCTGCCCAGAGCCCCATCTAACTCAGCCTTAAGCGTCTTCAGGGATAGGGCACCCAGAGCTTCTCTGGGCAGCAGTGCCAGGGCCTCACTGTCCCGAGTGAAGAAATTTTGTTAATCATCTCAAAAACCTCAGCTCATTGCCCAAACATTTTCTGCTGAAAATGAACAGAACTATATTACAGTTTCGTACAATCAAGGCTATTCTTACACCAGAAACAGTAACATGGAACTCACTTAACTTACTGGTGACAACAAACATAGGAACTCCAGTCATTATGACACAGTGAGTAAGAACAAACACATAAATAACAGAATTGGAAGAATGAGGTATCTAAACACAGTTGTCTTTTTTAGAAGCAATACTGATTTAATTTAAGACAGACACAATATTTAACTCAGTAACATGTCAAGCCAAAGGAAAATAATGCTTACATTATCTTGTTCTGTAGGAAAGGCACCAATTCCAACTCTAGTTGTATACGCTTTCACAACTCCATACACTTCCCCAACGTTCTGTGGTGGCATGCCCAGACCTGTGCAAACTCCACCAACTGTGCAGTTTGATGAAGTCACAAACGGATATGTGCCTATTAAAGAAAAGAAATGAGTTTAAAAATCACATAAACACCGTTTTTGTTTGGTTGGTTTTTTTAAAACAGATTTTACATGTCAAACCTGGTAAGGATCATTGGTACATTGCAATTACCTAGATATTACAATACATGAAAAAATAGGAAAACAAAAGCCAACACCATATACTATGTGTATTCTGCAGTCAGATTTGATAAGCTCTTAGATCCTATGTACATTGCTTGATCCTTCCTTATTAAAAAGGCAGAAATAGAATTACTACTTTAGTAGCCTTTTTTGTCATTACTTCATCAGAATTCAAAGTACTTAAACATCTGGAGGCATTCAAGGCCAGGCTGGATGTGGCTCTGGGCAGCCTGGTTTGGTGGTTGGTGACCCTGCACACAGCTGGAGGTTAAAACTAGATGATCATTGCGGTCCTTTTCAACCCAGGCCATTCTGTGATTCTATGATCTGAAGATCTGTGATTCCAACTGGTACAAAAGCAGAATCTAACGATTCTGAATGATCATACAAGTCAAAAATTGGAGTAAGATTCCAGGAAATCATGCCTCATGTTATATAAAATAGATTCACCATTAAAACAATGTGAAAATTTGAAAAGAGATCAATATGAAAATGATATAAAAAGATCAGAAAATACAGGTTTGTCATTTTATGTTTCTGGAGGAAAAATAACACGCTCTATGAGCTGGTCAACATAATATAATGCTAAGAAATCACAAGGAAGAGCAGAATTCAAAAAAGAGTTTTGCTTAAAAAAAAAATCAATTGGAAAAAAATGATTGCCACAAGTGAAATAAAAAATAAAGGAATTAATTAAAAAAAGAAGCAACCCAACTTCTAGAATATAATCTAGTTAGCTGGTGATTAGTTTGTCTCTGGTTAAGTATTCAGCCTTCAGCCTGGAAAACAAAATATTGCTAAAAGAGTTAAACTTCCTATAAAAGATCAGCTTTCTACCTCATGCTGCAGATGTTTGTTTTTTTTTCCTTTTTTTTTTTTTTCCAGAATAAGTATCAGAGATGGGAAAAGAACAATCAAGACAAAAGCAATACAACAGTACAAAAAAATAGAAGCAATTAGAAACTGCTCAGTAAAGTTTTACAAACTACATACCTACCATCAGGTATATCTAATTTTGGGTTGGTGGTTTTTTTTTTTTTCTCAATTCAAATCTCTGTAGAGAAACACTGGTTTGTGTGTGTAACGTTATGTTTGCAATAGCAGTTCACAAGCACTAATTAAGTCTGTATTTCTCTGTCAGAGTAGCTGAATTACTCTTTACTGCCAGATTCTACAGCTAGTGGATGTCACAGCTGGAGTCAATTAAGTAGTTCTTGCTCATTTTCAGCTCCCAGATTGGTAAATTGACAGTAGTTTATCCTCACCCAGTGTTTAAAATACAGAAAATCAGACACAGTCACAGAGACACGTGCAAGCATCATCACAGGCTTCAGAAAAGTGGCAGAAATGCAAGACTATGGATTTACCATCTTCAGCACTTACAGACATGCAGTTATAATAACATTTGTGTTGGTATTAAAACTTCTGTGCAACGAGGCACAAAAAATAGCCTCATCCAGAACAATCAATAATCAAATTTGGTATCGTCAAATCTTTTGACTGAGACTTGACTGTTGTCAACCTAGGTGCCCAACCAACTGGAAATATCCGTCTGAGGAGAGAACAGAGATTCCTGTGTCAATCTGCTTCTCAAAGCACAGGCAGGATAAAATCCAGATAACTCTGTCAATATTACAGGCACACCTGATGATTTTCAGACATGATCTGCTTTTCCTGCGCTTAACAATCCAGATTCTCAGTGTCTTTCCTTGCATTGCGGAACAGTGAAACATTGTTACATGGAGTTGAAAACACTGACTTCGGAAGAGTTGTACTGTAATATTTTGCATACATGCTTTGTCTCTCTATTATGGAGACCTCCATTTTCCTTCTAAGTGTTTTCCCAAGATTTATAGACACGTGAGCTATTTCGCATGAAATATACATTACACTGAAGTACCAGTTACAATCTCTTTCAAAAAATAATTTAATCACCCAATCCTTACTGTCACTTTGAGTGAGAAACAATCAAGAAATGATCTTGGGAGACTCTTGAGCTCCTCGAAAGCATTTATGTAAAAACATTATTTTTCTCCACTGCTTGTTTGGTAATCACAGAGTAGAGTTCTTGTGGAATACAAAACATTTGTTCCACAAGAACAGGTATGCACAGAAGAGTTCATACTGAATGTATATAAAATATATAGCAATAACAAATGTACAGCAACCTGCATCTTGGAAGGGTTATACCTACCAAAATCTATGTCCAGTAGCGCTGCATTTGCACCTTCTACTAAGATCTTCTTTGGTGGTCCATGTAAAGCCTCATACATGAAATAAACACCATCCTTTACCATTGGTTTTATTTTTTCCATGTAGGCCTAAAGAATAAGAGTAGTGCATACTATAATTTCATTATAATAGAAGACAATCAGAGTGGAAGAGCTTACATTTATACTCTTACTTCCTTTTGAAAAGGAAAAGCAAATGCAAAGATGTAAAATAAATGCTAAAGAAATACGCTATAATATGTGAACAAGGGAAGGAAGAATATTATACTCAAGCTTTACATATACAGAACATACAGTCCATTGAATTAAAAAAAAAAAAACAAGAAAAAATCTAATTTCTTTAAGAATTTTAAATACTTAGAAATATTCAAGCTTGAGAATAACCCCATGCTGTATTACACGTAAGTAATTTTCCTCAAGCTACAATTACATATTTTTCCATCCTACCACTGCATTATAGGTATTCTGTAAACCTAACGTGCATTATATAAACTACAAACCATTGTAACACGTACAAATGAAACTGATTTTTAGTCCTACATATTGATGTAAGTACTTCAATTCAACAGATACAATTTAAAGTGAACAAAGCTGAAGTTCTAAGAGCTCCCACACACTCGATTCTAAACTAAAGATAGGAGAAGGATGATTTCTTCAGCCTGATTTTCTGTAAGAATTAAACATATGTAACTGTGCATGCCCTCCTCTGTTCCACAAATACCTCACTATTTTTAACTCATGTCAAATTTGGTTGACATTCTCTAAGGGGTAAGAAAATCTCAGAAAATTAAACTCTTAAAATGCTGAGGAAAAAAATAAGACAAAGAACATTGCATGCTGAAATTGTACTAGTAGACATAAGAGAATCAACACAATTGAGAAATCTCACAAGTGTCTCAGGTGAGTACAGGGAGAATCAAATCAGACTTCATATTTAACCACGAGAGTTGTTTGCTGATAATCAGGCTTCATTACTTCTGCTGCTATCAACCTACAGACTAACAATGAAAAAAGTCTTTTTTTTTCCCCCCTAAGGCTTTATTACTTCAGTTCATAATGTTCCAACAATGTTTTGCTTTCCCCAACCACAACCTCGATGCTTGTTTTTTCTAGCCAGTGTGTCTGAGTAAGCGAAAGTCAAATAATAATTCTCTCAAAACAAGTCCTCCTCTTAAAGTTTACAATAGTTCCCTTGAAACCGAGTTTTTAAATGCTGCATAAAGCAGGGTGTCAAAGGTGCTTTTTTAAAGGTATTGTTAGAAGGTTTTTTAAATGGATAAATATCAATGTCATAGGATAGGTATTTTAACTCATCACAGAAGTATGAGAGCCAGTCGCCTCAAGATTTATGTACCAGGAACTGCACACGGTGACTACATCACTTAGACAATAACAGGCTTACCTTGAGTTTTTTCAGTTCTCCTTCAATATCTATCTCTAAGGTGGGATATATCGCTTTGTACTGATTGGCTAACACTTTGAATCTGGAAGACAAAAGTCAGAGGTTTGTTTCGTTTGTTTTCCTTCTCTCACCTCCACTGACCCTATGACGTACAGACTGAACATCCACAATTATTTTGTTAAATTAAATCATTTTTGAGCAGAACGGGTTATAAACAAACATCAACCTGCTGTAATTGATTACACAAGGGCACACCCACAAATTAAAAATTATGCTTGAAACATGCATTAAAATACAAAAGTTACCTCTCAGAAAATTCATCAAAATCAGATACAAGATCACACATTCTGAGTCCGCTTCGAGCTGCTTTTGAAGAATATACTGGACCAATTCCTTTTTTGGTAGTTCCCAAACTTTAAAAGGTAACAAGAGAAATTACGATTGATATAAAACTGTTTTTTTTTTTCTTTAAAGTTAATACACCCCTAGCATAAAATGAAATGTGGCTATTGAGAACCTTGTTTTAAATGTCTAAAAACACCAGATACTTTTAGTAGTTAACAGCTTCTGAACATCACTGCTCACAGGCATGAAGATATTCATATTCTACATACTTTTGTTTTCAGACCAGTAACTTCTTGTATTTCAATCAATTTTATTTATCTATTTGTATATAAATCCCAATTTTTCTACCCAAGGAAGCAAATTCTAGAACAATATCCTGAAACGCTATGAACTGAAAGTAACCATACTCCTTCCAAGATGCTTATTTTAAGAAGAGCTAAAGAAAAATATGAACAGTATTGTTTTCAAATCTTTGTGAGAAATACTTCGTTTAATTCTGAAAGTCTCAGTTGAAGCCTGGAAAACAAATACTGCCAAACGTCTAAGAGTGACACTGGTGCTCAAAATGCTGCACATACAAATATGATGTACTTACACACAAAATGACTGAGAAACATTTCCAACTGTTGCTGATTATGAATACTAAATTACTGTTCTTACCCCTCCTTACCTACTAATTTTTAAGCTGGCCAGCTAAATATGAGCAACAGTCCCATATCAATTAAGTGACAATCTGAAAGACTGCAAAATCTTTGCCATGTATCATTATAAAGAATAAAGTCAATACTGAAAAAAGAAATCTGATTTTTACTGTTTAATATTATATGGATCTTTCCAGCTGATACTGGAACAGCAAGAACATCAAACTTGATTCCTTTAAACTGCCTTGAAGGTCGTAACATAATTCAAGAAAGACTCCATTCTACTCCATAAGGTACAAGATAATCCCAAGGTCATGTCTAAACTCTATATTAAAAGGTAGCAGGTAGCAACTGATAACGCAACTAAACTGAAATACAATCATGATCAGTACTTAATTCTTTTTAGCTAGACCATTACAAGCTTGAACTAGATTCAAAAGAATAACCTTGGAAAAAGCAAACCAACAAATGTTCTGATTAGATCGATCTCAGGGTGTGATATGTTTGTCTGCAGTCCAATATGAAAGACATTCCAATTAACTTTGCCTAACAGTATTGTTTAAACACATCAGGAGATTGTGGCTTTAAATAATTGGCTCTAGCCTCCACCTCAATTCATATCCCTCTCAAATAATTTTTTAAAAAGAGTTGGTTTCTATTTATTAAGACAGATCAATTCATAAAGGAGTTATACTTTCAGAAGACTGTATTTACTGACATTAAAAAACTGCGTAAGCATATCTACTTCTCTATTAGATTACCTTTTCTACAACCTTTCTGGAAGGGAAGCTACTGAAACTGGACAGAAATATTCAGATAAAAATTGAACTTAATATTTACAGTACTCAAATCTGAAGTGTTAAGACACAAAAGTAATACAAAACATGCTATACAGTCAAATCTACAGTTAGACATACTAGCTAGCTCTTCCATATTTCTTCCACAAGCAGAAGCCTTCCAATGATCAGTTTCTGAGATTCTGTGCTCAGCCAATCTGTAAAATACTTCCCCCACTCCAGTCGTTTAGCATTAATATTTTGGAGGAAGTAGCTGGCCTAATGCTTTTATCCATCAGAAGATTTAATAAGTTTGGGAACTGTATGATCACCGTAGAACTTCAAGAACATAATAAGGCTAAAGGGAAGAACAGACACAGCACTTCTAAGAGTGACTTAAATTTCTTAGCTTTAAATGTAACTTTTTTAGAGGCCAAAGTTCTTTTAAATAAATTAATTCATGAAGATGTTCGTTACTGTGCTTTCCCTTGTAATCTTCAATGTTTGACTAATAAAATAGTTCCATCTCACAAGTAGTTCAGTGACTCTTGGTATTTTTAAATCACAGATATTACCATGTAGCAGTTTTAGCTTACACTCCACAGGCATTACTCTAGAATAGCTGATATGAAAATACAGTCCCATAAAAAATACATATACGCACATACTCTGTTTGCTTTTTAATTCCTGAGAGAACAGCTAACAAGACAGCTGGTACAGCCCAGTCAAGTGTGAAAATGACCCAACCTAAAGAACAATTGACGAGTTAACGTGCAATAGCAGTCTGTGTGAAGCAAGATATGTCCAAATCAGACACTTTGAAAGGTTACTGTCAAGGATGATAACGCTTTACGGGTCTCAGTAAGGAAGACTAAATTGCTTCTCATCCATGTAGAGAGATTAAATTTACTGGTACTTTGGAAGTCCTACATTACTTGCCAGCTGTAGACTCTTCACACTGAATGCTGCCAGCCCTTTCCCTATCCCCAAGAAGGGAGCTACTTAGAAATAGTGTAAGAAACATTGCATCTAGTTTTTAAAACTTTCAAAATCCTCAGGAAGTCAGTAGCAACACAACCTAGGAAATATGAACATGTAATTCTAAAACTGAAGCATCCTGAGAAACTAAATGAGTGCTATGAGACCTTTTAGTTACTTGGAGACAATAAAGCAGTACTTTTAAATGTAGATTTGCAGCAACATATTTCCTGTAACCAATGAAAATGCTAAGGAGCAAGAACCCTTTTTTATGAGGCAAACTGGGAACCAGGAACTTTTCCAGAGGGCAAAATATCTAGATGAAACTCTTTCATTAGGAATGTAACATTTTACTAGCCACTGCAGGACAAAAGAGAAAGCAATTCCAGAACACTCCACATTACAGACTTACAAGGAAACATTTTATGTTTGATGACAATCAGTAATGAAAATCCAATACATGAATTCCTCTTTGTACTAAGCCATCCATTAAAGTACCTACTTCTTTCCTGCTTGTTCTTGTCTTTGTTGTTCTTGGATGCCATCAGCAGCTTGGTGGAAATCAAATACTAAAAAATAAAAATAACTTCTGTAAGTATAAATTTTGCATGAAACAAACAACCATATCAGTAATGCTCTGTTCAAACCAATTTTAGTCGTGTTCATCAATGTGGAAAAAAATATATACACACACTGATGAGAGGGAAATAAAATGACCAGAGTTTTTTCCTCCTCTTTTACAAACTACTTCTCGCCCACCTCCCCACCCTGAGTTCTGCAGTTATTCAGAGACTCTGTGTTTATTTAGTAGACTTGCAAGCTGCATAACACATCTCCCATAGAAAAGCTAAAACATTTCAAGCTTCCAGTGGCTCAATAGAGCAAATGGACAGAAAAGAAAACATGCAGGTAAAAGAAATCCAGGATAACAGGTTATGCAAAGATGACATCCTGCTGAAATTTATGGTGGGAACTTTAAGTAAGAATACTCATTCATTCTAATGATTTCTTATACCACTTTACAGTACAAATTCAAAAGTTTTTGGAAATAATAATAATTTGGTAAAGATCTCATGAACACTGCTCATGAAAACCAGTGCAACTGTTTCTCAAAGATAACAGAAGTCAACTTTACAAGCCCTGTTTTTTTTATTTTTTCAAGTATTACACATTATTAATGACAGGTAAGGATTATGCAAAATACACCTTCCATTAATTCTCTGTCCACTGTAGAAATAAAAAATAAATTTGAAAAGGTTCATGACAAATTTGAACGGAGTCAAACTCTGTTCCAGTTTAACTGATGCCAGCTCATTTTTCTTAAGCACTATATCCTCAAAATTAAAGAATTAATCTACTCCTACACAGGTAGGATAGAAATCTTGCAAAGTAC
This sequence comes from Lagopus muta, assembly GCF_023343835.1. NCBI lineage: Eukaryota > Metazoa > Chordata > Aves > Galliformes > Phasianidae > Lagopus > Lagopus muta. Next base: position 75,579,546 of record NC_064434.1, read on the forward strand.
TTTTTCGCTCAGTAAGAGCTTCAGCTTCTCTAGAACAGAAGTGATTTTCCTTGCTTTCCTCACCAAATTTACTTGAATGTTTCTTTTCATGCATTCCCATAATTTAAAGGATTAGATCACCAGCTTGAGCATATTTTAAGTTGATCTTTTGTTACAGACTAATTGCTCACAGACTGCCAACATTCATTTCTGAGAAGACATTTATAATACAAACAGATCTCAAGACTGCCCTTCAAAATTTTCTAAGCAGAAGCATCTGCAACTCCATTAAGATAAAAGGCTGAATGATCAGTCAAAACTAGTTCTTTTTGCTCAGGACCTGTCTACCCACAAAAATTTCATGGTGCTGCCATTGTAATGTAATCACCACAGAACAGTGGTGTTCCTCTAACCTAACCACCCCAAAGAATTCACATACAGTGATCCCACTATCAAAAAGAATTTTAGAGATTTAGGAACTGTTACTCAACTATCTCAAGTGAAGAGCAATTACACCAAAATAAAGGGGTATTTAATCTGAAACAACACATTCACTCACTGAGCTATTTGTTTTCCAGATTAAGTTTTTAAAAAATCCTTTTTCTTCCCCATGTCATAAGCTTTTGTCTGATAAACACTTCAGAAGCTCCCATCTTCAGAAGAAAACTACCACAGCATCAATAACTCTATTTCCTAATTCATGCAGTTATGTAACTATTATGTCACTAAATCTATTTTACAGCAGGAATTTATGTAGTGAAGACAGGCTAGGAGAAAAAGCCTCCAGCACTGAAGCTCCGTCTTGGTGGTTTGGATTATCAGCATTTTTTTTCCAGGCTCTAAACTGAAGTTTAGAGTCTTCTGGAACAAACCTGAATTAAAGCTTGATTCATGACCTCCCTGAGAGAAGAAATGCCACTGTCTTGATCCCAACAGATAAAATCTCTTTTCCATAATAAATGGCATTTTAGTTGGTATGGAGCTCATTACTTTGGAAGTCACATCCAGTCACGTGGTTTCCCAAACAAAGTTGATATATTTAATGAAAGGAAAGTAAAACTGCTTTTACATAGAAGGAGGAAATGAGTCCTTCAGTGAATCAGCTCCAGAAGCACATTTTGACTGCTTCTCATATCTCATTTCCAGCTTCAAAAGCGAACCCCCTTTCCAGGCTATGATCACAAATAGGGACTGAAGAGTCACTTCACAATATAAACCTAGGAGGGGGTGCCCATATGACGCACAAGTTCTTTTTTAGTGCCTTTCAATAAACCAAAGCAGTTATAATGTCTAGCATACAGAGATGTAAACCAAAGAAATTTCACTATAAATGTAGAGAAATGGCTAAAAAGTCACTCTTTACTGCCATGAAAAGTTCAGAGAGAAATATAAAATTGGGAACTTACCTATATGAGCCCTGTCAGAAATTACTAGTCTTTTTTCCCAGCCTTCTAGCCCTTAAAAGACAAAGTAAGATATTTAAAATTATGCTTTGCATAGAATTTTTCTCTTTTGATGTGTAAATGAATACTTTTTGTCTTCAGTCAATCTATTAATGAGCAATCACATTTCAGAGAAAAAAAGAATAGATTTCAATAATTAAAACTAAACATCAGCCCACAGAACTAAGACAAATCAGGCCTATTCTGAGAAAGAATTCCTGATACTCTACTGGCTCTTCAACTTCAGCAATCAATTAGTAGTTTTACACTTATGAAAAATTCAGTTGATTTACCTCATTTCTAGCAGACAGCTATCAAACATGGCCACAGACATGACAGCAAGAAGCCAGAGAACTCTGAATCAAGAGGATCACTGTCACACTCACTTCCATTAACATTCATCATCACAGTATATGCTAAGATTAGAAGAGGTAAAGTGTCTTTAGCAGCTAACGTACTTGAACAGTTTGTTTTATTTATCAAATTCACTGCTTAAAGCAACAAATGTCTGCAGATAATTCTTATTTAGAACACGTTCTGTTTCTAAGTTGTACAGATACTTTTTGGCTGTCTATATTTCCCATCAAGGCCCTGGATCTTTTAGCAAGACTTCTGTCAGAAAGAAGCCAGTAAATGGAGTTCTGGAAAAAAGTTATTATACACAACCTCTACAGAAAGCATCCTCAGCCTAAATCTCAAAAGACAGTAGGAAGTATCCACAAGCTATTTTAGGACCAGTAACTTATGATTTCCTCACCTTTTCCTTTCTTTAAGTTTTTCTCAGTTTCTTCAAAGAGTCCTGGCAAATGAATTACAACACCATTTCCTGAGGAAAAAAAAGACCATTACACAAAGTTTAATGAATTATGTCAAACATGGAAGAGTAATATTTCAATCAATTCAAAGTCACTTCATGCTTTGCACACAGAGTATTTTATTTTTTTAAACTTTTAATACATTACAATTTTCATTTTAGGAATTAATCTATAAAAGACTGATTTATATCCAAAGTGTGCCTTTTTGAGAAGCTCAATCTTTCAATTTAGATCAGAAAAACAGTAACAACACTGTGGGACCGTTCAGAAAGCAACTTCCTCTTCCTCATTTCTAAAATTAACTTCCCTCTTTACACCTAATTTTAAACACCCAATAGTTTTAAAAGTTTTGCACATTTATAACATCATTATCAACATCAGCACTCCCTCAGGCCTCTTCACCTGTAAAGACGCAGAATATTCCACATAGAGATTTTGGGTGATTAGGAGACTAGCAAAAATAAACATTTAAAAGTTCCATCAGAAGCAAACTCACTTTCCTACAGGAAACAGAATTGCCACACCGCCTCATTGCTCAGAAACAGACTATGCAATTAACCAGTATCACCAACAGCTCTAAGAAGCATTTCCATACACCAGAACTGAACCATCTTCAGATGATGCCTAAGTCAGTAGACTTAAAGCTGTCAGTATGAGACTGTCTATAAAAGGATGAAGGGACCTGCCATTTGGAATTATATGCAAATCTTCTAGCTTAATCATCTAATAATACAAGCATTTTGAACATTAAAATATTGACTACTGAAAACAACTTTGCCAAAACTTCTGGGGTACAATCCTAATCACTTCTTCCCTCTGTTCTCACACTTTTTCTTCTTCAAAACTATAAACCCTTTTAGTGCAACCTAAGCTAAGCAGAATTTTTTTCTTCTTACTAAATACGTTAGAACCTCTAAAAGAGTTTTAAACACAACAGTGCAACAATCTTAAAAGAAACCAGAACAACAAAATTCCGAATAGACAAGGCCAAGAGATGGGCACATAAAGATTTGTGAAAAGCTCTCTCCTGCCCACTGCAGTTTTATAAGGTGTTTTTCTCTACTTGACCTGAGTCCAGCAAAGAGAACATAGCAAATGAACATCCTTTTTCACAGGCTTCCAGAAACAACATTTAAAAGAAACATAATACAACAGCATACCAAAAGAAAATAAAAGCAGTAATGTCTGTCACAGCCCGCAAAACCAGGAGAAATTAGCATCCCAACCTCCCCTCCATCAGAGGGAACTTATATTTCCATGTCTATTTGGGCACTTTCCACAGCAGTACTAGACAGAGAGTTATTCCAAAGCAATTCAACTAAGAAATCATAATATAAAAGAGGCACTGACAAATTCCCATCGAGTACAGCATTAACACTGACTGCAAGCACACAGCCACCACAAACCAATCCCAAGAATTCAGCAGATACTGAAAGATGCTCTTCAGTTGCTGTGTTAGTTAGCAAACTGACAATGACCACTTACTACCTGTACAAGACCCAAGCTGAGACACATGACTATAGGACCAAAGAAATGAGATGTGCAGGAAGAAATAGTGGGAAGGAGCATAACAACAAAATCCTGGCTTGTATAAGAACATTGTATAAGGGATGGGAGTTTGTGGTGTCAAAAAAGCCAGCTGAAAATCTTGGTAGGTCATAGTTTTAAGTAATGCAGAAACAACTTCATTTGTGAAAGAGCACATGAACACATACACAGCTATAGGATTGTTCTAAGCTCACCTTCATTTTCAGGAAGTAATACTGTTTAGCTTTTAAAATTTCTAAGTAAGTTAGTCATACAAACCATTCAAAGGAAAATGAGTAGGACCAGAAACAGGATTCCAAGAGTAAAAATGGGTAAGTGTATTAGTATGGAGCAACAGAGGACAGCCTAAACCTCCTTTTGCAAAGCAAACAAACCGTAGGATCCTGACATCACTTAGTACTGTCACTGGCCCAAATCTTCTAGTGTACTCTCTTGAAGAGACCTTTTGACAAGATCTACACAGTACACAGTACATGGATCTTCTTGGAATCAACATTCCTTCTGCAATTCAATGGAAAAGGGAAGAAAGTGGCTAATGGTACTGGTAGTCATTTATGGAGGCTGAAGAATAAAATGGAGGAGGAATTGTGACAATAAAAGAAATCACTGATAGGAAAAATAAAAAGAGGGAAAGAAAAATGAAGATATGCTTGGCAGTTAGCTGTTTGCATTGATAGAACAATAACAACAAAAATGACCTATCGAAGACAAAAGAAACATCCATAATCCAATCTTAAGCAAAGCTCAAGCCTGCAAGAATTTGAGGGAAAATTTCTGTCTGTTTCTGTCTGTCCTTGAGTATATTTTGTTGTTTTATTATGTCAAAAGTTTGAAACCACATTATTGTCTGGTTTTGCTTCCGAGATATGCTACTCACCAATGAATGCAGTGACTTTTGGGTTGATAATCCCACTTGGCAGAAGATGGAAGTCATATTCCACAGAATCCACAACGACTGTGTGTCCTGCATTATTGCCTCCCTAAGGTGGCGAGGGGAAAAATAAAAAAAAAATACATTAATAGTTCTTCATATGGAAGACAAATTAAAATAGTACACATATGGAATAAACTCGTTCCATCTTCCACTTTGCAGCTTTCATTTCTGCTACTGGTAAAAAAAAAAAAAAAAAATCTATTAGAGACCTCCTTCTCCCAGTAAGTCTGCTGTACTTGTGTCATGCTTGACAAATTCAACATGTGCATTATCAGTCATAGATTTCAGATGGTATTTATCAAAAGTAAAAATGCCTTTTTTTAAAAATAAGATTAATGTAATTGTTGGATAGAGCTATAAATATACTGAAACATGCAAACATTTCTAAAAGCCATCAGTTTCACTACGTTCCTATTACACTTATGAAGAATAAACATTAACAGTCAAACTGCAACATTAACAAAGAAAAATACCAGTTAAAAATGAGTAGATAAAGCCCTAGTGTAATTAGGGAGGATAAGGTCAGCTGTTTGGCAACATACAAGCTTGTTGTTTTGAATTCGTGGTTCAGTCTTTTACATGTTTTTCCACAATAACAAGACAAGTTCATTCTATGCCTCCTCAGCCAGTACAAGGCATTAGTATTCAAAGCCCGCTGTTAAGAAGTGACTCTAGAGACAACCAAGACAACTGAGGTTAAGTAGAAGACCCCTTGCACCAACTAATATTCAGCATTTCTACCTTTTCTCATGACCATGAGGTACAAGAGCATTAAGAGATTTGTTAAACCGTGAAATACTTCAAAAATACAAAAAGGGCCCTGTGTCTAAGTCTTACGAAACTAAATAGATTACAAAACATTACAAAATATCCCCAGTTCTTATTTGTTATACTTTTGAAAATAAGCTTAAGCTCTGCTGTGACTCCAAGCCTACTTGGTACCTCTAAAACACTTAAGCAGCACAAACACAATAACTAAAGCCATATATCCTGCATTACGAGTAAAGAATATTCTTAGATATTCAAACCTCTCTGCCATAGATAAATGCATCATCTCAGCTTATAGCAGTCTGACACCCTTTGGAAACAGAGGGAAGACATAAAGACCTTCACCTAAGGAGAACACCTGAATGTAAGTGAAGTTGTAATACATTACAGAGTTTTTCCATGCAGCACCTTGAAAAAGTTGTAGATTTCTCGATACAGATGGTTTTTACTGCAAGAGACTTAAGCAGAAAAATCCAAATTTCCTATTCACAACATATGAAACATACACAAAAATAAAGCAAGTAATCTGTTTAATTAAAGTTCAGAAACAACTTTCCTCCCATCCTCTCAACAGCAGCAGTTAAGAAAGGTTTAGAGGTCTATCACCTCCACAGTTGTACCTTTGATTTAAAAGGATGCTGAACAGCTACATTAGCAAGTAGATGTCTTGTAACAGTTTTCTAAATGCAATGCTGATAACTCCTCAGGCACTGCGTGTTACTCAAAAACTAGGCTGTATCTGATGAACTATTAAGTTACACACATAAATTATACAAGCTATTTTTATTATACAAGCTATTTATGTTAGTTAACTATTAAGTTACACACAAATTATAGCTATTTTAGCTATTATACAAGCTATTTATATGAGTTCCCTTTGCAAATCTAAGCAAAGCAGGTGAAGAAAGAACAGTTAGATACAAAAAGAGCATTTACAGTAGAGCGAATCTGATGAAAATGGTAGTTACCTTCTTCCTCATCAGATTCCTTCAATTTATTCCCCTTAAATCCACTAGTAATATCAATATAAACAAATTGAACCTATAGACTGACACACTTTAAATGTAAATTCAATAAATAGGTCTAAGTACAATACTGGAATACTGAGGTAGCAGTAATTTGCCAATATGAAGATGAGTCCAAACTGAAATCCTGTACTGACTGGAAATTTCATGTTTTGCTTCTCAAGTTATTTAGCAATAACATTTTTTTTCTAGAATCAAAATGTTTAAGAGAAGAAAAAAATTGGCCATCGTATATCATGCTTAACAATAAATTCTTAGTCTTTTAAAAGATTGCCAAGCTCACTGTGCCATTTAGATGTGCTAACATAAAGTTCAGCGGCCAGTCAGCTTGAGTAAGGTGCACAGCATAAGGACAGAGCTGCTGTTTGTTGGTAGTATCAAGATTTTTCCCTTACACTACTGAATGACGTCAAGGTACACAAAGGTGTGTTGTTTCCACGCTCATTTGAAAATACCTCATGGCTGACAGAATAAAACTGGCATTTTATCCTTTCAGCCTTGAACCGCAGGCACAGCGCAGCTCATGCTTTCTCCAAAAGCAAGCTAGTCACCCAAGTTACATAAACTTCCAGATCTTTGCTATTAGCAGCTATACTTCAAGGGAATTTGCTTGCAAGTTAAAAAAAAATAATAATAATCTCAGCATTGTGTGTGATGAATCACCACTTGAATGCACTCTTAGTTCTCAAGGTTTCTCAATGCTGGTTTGCAGATTATACTGAAATTTTAATCTCAGAGTTCACTTGTTTGTGTTAGCAAAATGCCTACAGCATGGAAAGATTTCATTCCAAATGAGCTACTGATTGCCCAGTCGAACAATTGATAGGTAGGAGTGTCTGGTCAGTTCACACCCTGCTTTCAGCATCAGTCCATCAAAAAGTTCAATTTTTAAAGTTTCAAACTGTATTTTAGGAGAGCATTACAACAGCAGCATTCAATTAAGTCAGCCTTCAAAATACTGACTTACAGGTAAGCCCTAACCTAATGCAAGTGTACTGTTACATAACTAATGAGTCGTAATATAAGAAGAGAATGATTCATGTCCTATACTTAAAGTGAACTATCAGTGAAATATACTCATGTTGTATGCTTAGATACCGCACAACACAGCTTTGGTAAACAATTTTGTTTACAAAAACCCAAATTCAGAGTTCTAGCAGCAGGGGGCTTGTTGAGTTCTTGAGTTTGGTGGGTTAATAATATTGGTTTTGGTCTGTTTCTTTTTCCCCCCAGTCAGCAGTATTCTTTTTTCCCCTTCATCCAGAAACTGACAATAACACCAACATCTTCATAACTGTTGCCTCCAGGCTTAATCCAATGTATAAACTGAGGAAGTCACCTCTGGCTTCAGTCCTTTCTATCTGTATTTCTCACTCCTCCCTCACCACAGTGATCCAAAAGGGATCAGTTGGGTCATTCAAGCCAACACTCCTTTGATTCAATTATTTAAACATCAATGGAGAACTCCTGTGTTTCATTAACAGTGAGAAGAAATTTCATTGTTTATTCTCAAATAAACTTCAAAGTTTTATGAAGTTTTTGCTAAAGGGGAAGAAAAACACAGAGGTCATTTCTTGAGAAACATTTAACAAACTCAAGACGTTACATGCTCGGTACGCAATATTTAATCTCCAAATTATGTAAAAGTGACACTCTGTGAGACAGCAAAGATGCAAACACCTAACACAAAAGATAAGTCAGGAACTCCTTTTAAGAAAAGAAAAATAAAAAAGGAACAAATATAATAGCTATTTTTAAGCAAACTAAAGTCACAGAAGACCAAAAAACAGGTCAGCATTGACAGTATATGTAGGACTAGAAGAAAGCCTTCAAAGTCTGCAAGACCCTTGCTGTATACAATCAAACCAACGTAACCTTTTTATGTAGCTATGTGCTCTCTCCCTGCTTCCATGGCTTCTCAGTATATTACATCTATTTGTAAGAACTGATGCTGCCGAGCTTAACTTTTGCTTATTTAACACTGAAATAACTCTCTAGGTTATGCTAGGAGTCTGTTAGGTAAGGATACAAACAATCTTCTCTCCTGTGTTCTAATAAAGCTTACTTCAAAGATTGACAGCTATTTTTTATGTTTGTGCATCTCTATCAAAGCACAGCACTGCGAAATTTTTAGCACACTCTGAGGTTTCTAAAATTTGATTTTCAGAAGTCAGCAATTTCCACATAACTGTGTTGGAGGAAGGTGAATGAAAAGTTAAAACCATTCACTTTCCACTTGTCCTTTTCTCCCTTCCTTACACTATCCCTTCTACCCACATCTTTGTAACAGTATTTGGAAAGTCTCTCTTCTCTCATAACATGTTCTACAGCGCCAATGGGATCAGCCCTCTCAGCAAAGCAGCCCAGAGCTTTGCCAAATTATAAACAGTATTAAGTTGTGTCTTGAATAGGATTTCCTCAACTTTTCAGCTGCCATGAGCCTGGACTTTGCAAAACAAAGCTGTCTTCCCTCAATTTTTCACTTTTCCTTGTGGTCAATGCCAAGTATCACTGCTGCTTCTCAGAACTGGCTTCAAGGCCAGATGCAGCCTCCAACTTGCAACTCGCTCACTGCTGCCTGCACAGCTGCTAGTGATCCTGGGAGGGTAGCAACCACTGGGTGACACCTAACCTTTTCCACTGGTAACTGGGAAATGTGAGCTTACTTAATATAAAATATGAACTGAACACCTCTTTTTTTTCTCCCCAACAATATCACTTTGAGCAGTTCATGGAATTGTGAAGCTCAGAATCTTAGAAACATCTCTTCCAGTCATAGATTTGAGGGAAAAACAAATGAAATACACAGCCCTAATATATATTTCCTAGCATTCTTCCAGTGTCGCTATTGCAGTATGCTTACATCACTTTCTTGAAAAAGCATGTGATCCTTGGCCACTAGCTGGTAATCCCACAACATCCAAGCTATTCAGCATGTAGAACTGCTAAGTATACAGGCATCTGAGGGGGAAGGTGCACAGTAATAGACAAGTTACCAGACAAGTTCTGTTAGGATGACAGTAATCATGGGAACAACAGGCTACCTACTTACCTACTTTCTCTAGAAGCCCCATACCAAAAACCAATCCCTATGAAACACCTGTTTGAAATATTCCTTCCAGAGCAGTAAGCTGCTCAGAGAGATTTTTAAGGAAAAAAAAGTTGTTTTCCCCCTCTAACCTGCTGAAGAAGATTAAGCAGCATGAAAATCCTTCTCAGTTTAAGCACCACACCCAAGAATCTGCACCCATATACTCAATATAGATAGGCCAGTCAGCACTATACACAGAACTATTGTAAAGTACCCCTATCCTGACAAACGTGAACAGGATCAGTTACACATGCACAGAGGGGGCTTAAGATAGCAAAGGCAGCTGCATGTATTGTACATCTGGGTGCCACTTGATAAACATTCTTAGGAAACACCCTTCTTGCAATAGTTTCAAGTGCCTGAAAATACTAATTTTGAAGGAAAAAAGTCATTACCTGCTGGCTGATATTTTTCTGAAAACAAACTTGAAAGTTCAACAAATCAAACAAGTGAGTCCCACTGGCCAAGACCTGCCATCAAAGTGCTGGAAGGCAACACACCATTATTTTTTTTTTTTAAAGTACCTTTACTGGCAGTTAAAATATTTGGGTTAAAGAACTGAATAATATTTGTACAAGCACCTGACTACAATGTAATTATTGTTTTTGAGTCTCTGAGCAAAACCACCTTCTCACCTGGAACCTTCCTGTAGGCTACGAGCCCTTCAGCTCATTACACGCTGTCCAGTGATAACACCTTCCAGTGCAGGCCACGTACAGAGCACAGAGAATGAGCATTTATAATATTTGTCAGACTCCTTCCTCCCACCTCCCCCTCCCTGGAATTGCATTACAAAATACTGAAGTTGAAATGACTCATTGTTTGCTGGGGTGCTTGGTTCCTCATGCTGATTTCTCAGTTTGTTTTTTGCTAGGTCTGCAGGTACAAGCAGCATTTCCTAAGTCACTCATTTAGCTTTCCATAAATACATTTCAATATTAAAGTTTACTCAGGATGAAAAAAATTTAAGCGGACAAGAATAACACTAATATTACGTTTGCTACCTTAAGAGCTCTTCTGAAGCCAAGAGAAGCCCACAGTTGAGGAAGCATGGAATCTCATTTTCTAAAATGACCGAAAACAATACAGAGTCACCTTGAAATGTTTATAGGAAAAATCCCAAGCCAGAACTCTCTTCTCTGATGAGTTCGCTCTGGAAATTCCCATGCTCATGGGTTTGCAATCAATCTCACGGACACACCTGATAAATACCTACAGGACTTTACTGCTGGTCCTTCTGGTGAGAAGAATTTGCAGTTACTCTGTTTTCTTGGTGCATAGAACTCGCCTATACAGTACAGTAGCCAGAGCGCTAAAATCTGTTATGAACCAAGACATATCTGTATGTACCAAGACAAGGGAGTATTTCAAACCCTGACACCTTGCCAACACCAGCACCCTCCTCGCTGCCCAGCCTACAGTACCACAACTTCATCCAACAGCTGAAGTGCACAGGAAGATTTATTAGAAAAGCAGACTGAAATTACTGCTAGAAATGTACTGTGAGGGCTCCAATACTGACATTAAACTCACAATTGTTTAAAGCAGCTCTGATATACTAAAATATGCACTAAAGAGCACCCAAAGTCTGCAACAGTGACTGCCTTTCTTTATGACACAGCAATGCCAAGTGGTCCACCTTAAAACAGGATGCCTCCGGGTAGAGCAAAGGAGGCTTTCAAGCTGACTCCTCTAGAACAGAAATTAATTGCCTAGTTTAAAAAGATGTTATCTTATGCCTGTATTCAGAAAGGAGTCATGCACTTCCTTGAGCTCTCCCTATCGGAGGTGTGTGGGTGTGCACACTCTTTTTTTTTTTTTCCTCCTGCCACCACATTGCAGCATTAATTTTCAGCTCAGAGCAGCCACGGTGGTTTCTGAACTAGTAATACAAGTGACTGTCATGCGGGGCAAGAAGCAAGTCCGTGCTGCTTTGGTATCATATGATCGTAAACACTTCCATTTAACTCTTAAATGAAAAGCCACAAATGCATCAAAAAAGTGAGCTACCATCACTAATTACGATGCATATATCCCTTCCTTCTTGTCACATGTAGCTTCTTGGCATTCCAGAAACACTTTTAAACAAGGTGAGCAGTGTATGTGATCCTGAAGTTCCATTACATACCCCAAGGTAGCTTTGCAATTATTGGGCCACTCAATGGGGCTTCCCATTTCAAATCATATTGTCAAAAATCTACTTAGACCCTCAGCTTGCCAATCATCCCTCCTTTGAGAAAAAAAAAAACAAATAGAAAAATAACACCGAAGTGTGGATAACAAATTCATTGCCCCACATACATATTCATAATTAATTTCTTGCTCAATGTAGCCAAACTCGACTACATAACCTATCCCACGATTTCAGTATAAACAACATTCAGCATCATTCTTTGCCTACTTTCTCTTAACAAATAAAACATTAATTTCATTACGCCTAGCCCAAGTTTCTTCTGCTCATCTCAAAAAAATGCCATACAAGTAGGAAACTGGACTCATAATGCAAGTCTTCATTTGAATCAAGAAAAAAAGACTGATCTATCCCTAAGAGATATGAGATCATGTGAAAGAAGTCAATAAGGAAGAAGAAAAATGCTGAAAGCATAGATGGGTCCAGTGCTACATTGCTTCAGTGCACAGAACCCGTTGTTGTTTTCTACGTTCCACAGCAACAGAGTAAAGAATGGATATGAATAACAAATAGTGATTTTGGAAACATCTACAGACAGCCTCCTCTAAATATAGAAAGCAGCAAGAGAAAAAAAATACATATATTTGAAATTTGACTGAGCTGCTATGAAGGACTGCATCTTCATCAACCACAAGAAAACAGTGAGATTCTGTAATAACAGTCTGAAAGAACAGCAAGAAACCCGTGTGTCAAGGTGTAATTTGTTCTCTTGTGCTGTTAATATCTCCTCTTAACATATGAGGTTCCAGCTGCTCTTCTGTTTGAAATAATGCCTTGTTGCTGGATTGTTTACAACAAGGAGCAATCACCTACCCACACTGCTCTGAAGCCAGTCTGTGAAGCACTCACTCCTGGCAGGTCAATGAACTCATTTTACTGACCTCTCCGTCCAGCAGCACATGTTACCAGCATGCTGATGACCACTGCCCACAGGTGCACAGAGCACTTCAACAAAGGGAGAGCTCCAGCATGCCATTATCTACGGAGTGCCTGATCTGATGGAAACTGCTGTAGCTCCTATCCTGCTCCTGTCTCTGCCAAGCTGGTATCAGCTGAGAAGATGTAGTAAGAAGCTTCAATTCAGTTTTAAAGCAGCAAGAAGATAGGATTCTCCAGCACAGTGGGCACGCCTTAATTCTGGAAGACTTCAAAATCTTCATCTCTGAGGTATTACTCTAAATAAATAAGCTACCTGTAGAGCTAAAACAGTGACCAGCAAATGTGCTGAAGAAATGAACAAATGAGAATCATGCAGCAAAGACAGCATGTTGGGTGGTTGTTTGTTTTGTTTTTGCTGTGTTGTGTACAGGGGTACACTGAAGGGAGGTAATAAGAGACACATAATATGTTTTTTCTACTCTTTGTTTTGATAAGATGATTACTTCAAATCATTTGCTTGTATTATTTTGCCATTCCCATACCCATTAAGGAATGAAATCATAGTAATCAAATTTCCTAATTTGGTTGCACTTTGCAACGTAGGAAGTCCCTTAATCAGAACAATGAACATTGTCCTTTTAACTTTCCATTACCCACGGAACTGGCAAAAACACAACATACATGTTTAAACATTGCCAGCTCTGAGGGCAGCAAGGCTGACTGCTTGCTTAGAGGAAAGCATGACAATAAAAAACCACAAAAGCACGCTTTTCCTGACAACTGATCTAGAAACCCAAACCAATTCTTGTTCTGTTTTACTGTCTGGACTACAGTTTGAATGACAGCAGGTAAAAAGGCTTTGGTCTGTAAGCCTCTGAGCATCAGAGGTAGGTTTAAGTGCAGAAGTCTCATAGATGTATTTGCCTTAATGAAAGCATCATTTTACCAGGTATCTCTTATTCGAACTTAACAGTGAAAGAACCAGTACGTACTATGACTATATTGCAGATGTGTTAGCATGAAATGCATCAGAGCCCTCTGTCCTGGCAGTGCCATCATTACACAACCACAGTTGCCAGAGAAGCTGCGTTAACACTACATACCTGCAGCCTCTGGGCATGTCTTTGCTTTAGCCTTGTTTGTTAAAAGTCTGGTGTTTCTGAAACCTCAACAATAATTTTAATAAACACAACAAGAAAACTTCACATCCTTTGAGCAACCTCCAAAGCCTAGGTGACATTTGGAAGAAGCACAGCCACAGCACTAGGTGTCCTGGCTGTACCTAGGCAGGCAGCCCGTTCCAGGTGCCCCAGCTTGCATCAGCCAGGCAGCCAGCTACAGAAGTAATGAGGACACCTGTTACCTATGAAACAAGAAGATACGGCAAGTGTAACCGTGCATTGCCCTTACAGGAGTTGTAAAAGTCAGTGATAACTTGCTCTGTTGCAGGACTGTTTTTATGGCCCACATCTGCAAAAAACCGAGCATGGTGGTATGAAGCCATGTGAGAGCTCCCAGACTTTCAGTTCCAATACAATAGAGTTTTCTAAGCCACCTAATATCAGCTCCAACCTACTGAGTTCGCCAATGAAGTAGCTGTACTAGCACACTTTCATATGAACATGACAGAAATACTTGGCCTCACCCACAGGTGTTTTAGCAACTACACAGCTGAGCAGAGTCCAACAGGAAGACAGGACCCAGAAGTATGGACTGTAGGAAGCTGCCATTAGCCAAGGGCAGACGGAGGTACAGCCTGTTTTCATTGGCTGTACTGCTATGAGACACACAAGAGTCATCTTCATACTCTTGCTCAACAAAACCATCAGGGGTATTCCTGCACAACACACAGTGAGATGACACACAAGTCAGCACTGCTGGATGAGAACAGCCCTATCTTCCCTCTCATTCTGGGAAACCCCTCTCTTTGCTTACCTCCTTCTGGGCTCCCCTGAGCCAAGTCAAGTCAGTTTTGCTTACTAAAACAGCAGAAAGTAAAACCAACAAAAAAAAAAAAAAAAACACAGTTTCCTGCCATTTTGACGATTTAATTTAACTCCAAACATGGGAGGAGGCCCTGACAGCATGAGGCCCTCAAGAGGAAACGGAAGAAAGGAGGGAAAAAACCCTCCTTCCTTCAGCAGCAGCCACAAGTAGTTAGCGAGGGCCGAAACAGCCACCAAGATCACACCACAGTTTTTCCCCATTCCTGATCTTTGCTCAGCTGACTGGAAGAAAGCAGCACATCCATTAAGCCTGGCCACCTCCCCCTCCCCGGCGGAACACAGCACCGCGTGCTTCTCACCTGGCACCGCCTGCCCCAAGAGCAAGGCTGCAGAGAAAAAACCAGTCCCGTGCTCTGTGCCCCGCAGCACATTTTGGTTTGTGTAAACACAGGGAATGAGAAAAGTCATTCATTTGCAAAACCAGTTGTATTTCTTGACTTCCAAATCCGTCTCCAAGTTGCCAAGTTTTGGTTTTTTTTTTTTATTTCTCTGCTTTGCAACTGCCGCAGCCTTGACAACCCCAGCTTTATGCACGGCTTTCCTTAGACTGTACAACGTCTCAGTATTCACAGTGTTAGGAGAAAGGCGCTCTTTTCCCAAACGCATTTATCAAATATGGATTTCGTGCGTGCACCCAGCGGCAGCGGGCAGATAACAGAACCGAGGTGCAGCCCACACGTGCCACGGGCATTTTGTGCAGCCGTACCTCTAACTTTGGGAAAAAAGGCACGCAGCTCCAGCTCACGCCATGGTACTCCACAGAATCGCTACGAGAGAAATATTAAGGGAAAAAGAAAAAGCTCTCCTCTCGGATCTCCATTTGTTTTGATGCAGGCACTGAGGAGCGCCCTGTCTGCAGGCTGCACTCACTTTGCAACCCTTCTACGAACAAGGCCTCCACAAAGCGACCCAGGGGGAAATCCCAAGGCAGACAGAGGGGTTCCGCGCCTTCTCCCTCCGCTCACCGCCTCGGGGCCGCGGCGCGATGCTGAGGGCGGGCGTGCTTCCCTTCCCCGGCGCCTCGCAGACAAAGAGCAGAGCGCGGCGGCGGGAAGGGGAGCGCCGACCCCGGGGCACGTTCCCGCTCCCGGCCGCGGGCGGCCGAAGAGACGCCTTCCCCGCGCCTCGCGGGGACAAAGGAGGGCTGAGAGCCTCGGGGCCCGGCCGCCGCTCTTCGCCCCCAGCCCACGGCGGCCCCGCGCCGGGCGGAGAGAGGGGAAGGGGCGCGGGCGGCCTCAAGGTGACACCCGGCGACGCCGGCCTGCCTCCCGCGCTCCTCTCACCTGGCACCTGCAGACGATGTCGGCGTCCTGCGCCAGCAGATCCACCACCTTGCCCTTGCCCTCGTCGCCCCACTGGGCGCCCAGCACGACGGTCACCTTGTTGCCGGGGAGGCGGGCCGCGCACCCGCCATTGGGGATGGCGGGCGCCGGGGCGCCGTGCTCCGCCATGGCTCGCGCTGCCCGCTCCGGCGCCGCTCCAGGCACATGCGGCAGCGCGCGGCGGCCCCGCTGCCCCCGCCTCCTCCCGGCCGGGCGGGGATGCCGCATCCAGGTGGTGGTGCCGCCCACCGGCACCGCCCGCCCTGCCGAGCCGCCCCCGGCAGCGACCCGCCCCGCTGCCGCTACCGGCGCTCTGGGCGCCTTCTTCGCCCTTGCGCCGATCTCCCGCGCCCCGCGGCGCGGACTACGCTACCCATCGCGCCCCGCGGTCCCCGCCCGGCGGCCTGCCGCGCGGAGCTGGGCGCGGTGCACGCTGGGGCGCGTGGTTCCCGCGAACGGCACCTGTAACTGAAAACAGTTGGTCAGCGGCCGCCCCAGGCGCCACCGCGGCGGCGCGAGTCCGCGGCCGTTAGTGACAGGGTGGGGAGCGATGGTGCCGCTGCGGGCGTTGTTCCTGCTGCTCCTGCTGCGGCCGGAGACAGACTGCGCCCTGTGGAGGTGGAAAGAGGGGGCAGGGGCGCCAAGTGGGGCTGTGGGGCGGGAGGAGACCCTGAGCGCGGCTCGGGGTTACACGGGATCTGGTGCCTAGGGTCCTCTTTCTGACTCCCCAGCACGCAGCAGCCCGTGGCTGAGGTGCTACAAGTGTGCTTGCGCGTCGCCAGATCCACAGAAATGAGCGTTTCTAGAACACGGGGTGAACGTGAGAAGCCATTTTCTCCAGAGGGGTCAGAACATGGCCCTAAGCTTACTCATGAGGAAGAACAATAATGGAAAAAAACCATCTCAGAGAAATGCCTTCCTCGTGCATACTTGAGGCTTTAGAAGTGGAACTAGTGTCTCAGGGGCTTTCATTCTTTCCTACTTCACAGAATCAACACGCCTAGGGGAAAGAATTTTTTTGAAAGCAGCTATTAAAAAGGCATAAGTCTAAATGATGTAATTACTGCTCAGACGGCTACTCAGAAACATGAGTCACTGAGCAGGCGCTGGCAGTCTGCAGCTATCGGGCAGGTCATGGAGTTACGTTGGGTTTTAGTTGCGTCTGTGTTCCTGCAGGTTCACTCCCTTCAACAACTGCAGGAGCAGTTCACCAGAGAGAAGGTTAAGCAGTTAAGGGTAGAAAGGTTTATAATAAAATCATATGTAGGACAAGGAGAAACAGCCACAAGCTGAAGTGTAGGAAGTTCCACACCAATGTGTGTAAGAACTTCTTCACAGTAAAGGTGACAAAACAGTAGAACAGGCTGCCCAGAGGTTTTGTGGAGTCTCCTCTGGAGATATTAAAGATTCATCTACCTGTGCAGTCTGCTGTAGGGAACCTGCTTTGGCAGGGGGTTGGACTAGAGGTCCCTTCCAGCCATACAATTCTGTGGTTCAGTGGTTCTGTGATTCTGTGATAGTTGGCTGAGTTCTGTGGAAAGATGTTGAGCAATTGCAGGTGATATGAGACAATTGTATGTATGCACTTCAAAGAGTAAATGAGCCCCTAACTCTTGATACTGTGCACTGTATTAATATTTTTGGCTGCTAAAAACCATAGCAATGGTGTTCCACTGGACAGAGCCTTGGGGAAGTCAGTAAGAAGCACGAGGAGCTGCTGAAATCTGTCTCACCCATTTTGCTGATACAATGGAAAACTTGGTTCTAGTGCAGTCACTTTGAAATAAACTGTACATTGTCTCATGACTCCCCAAAACACGGTCCTGATTTAGAATATGATTTTCCAGTTTAGCTGAAAGATACTAATGCTAAACCATTGCCAGCACAAATATTCTCTTAAAACTCAAAATATATTTGAGTCTTCATGGATAGTGTTCTGATAACATGGTATTAGTGCATTGCTACTTTCCAAAGAGGTACTAGATGCACATTGTCATTCTGCTGCTATTTTTATTCATTACAGGAGAGTTTTGAAATTGTATTTTGGTGTGATTTCTTGGTAGGGATAGAACTGCGGAAGAAAACTATGAACTCTTTACCTCCAGGAAAGATGTAAGTGTTTAATGAAGATTGAGGTAATCAGTACTGATTGGTATGGTGAGGTTTAGAATTTTTAGTTAATATATATCTGTCATCCCTCCCCCCACTCTTCCCTTTTCTTTGCAAACTAAAGGGAGTTTCACTCTAATACCACAAGAGATGCTAAATTATCTACACAATTCACTGTGTTTGTAGAGTAGTTATAAAAAACACTAACTCCTGACCAAAGCAGAAAAACAACAGGCATCTAATGGCCCTTGTCAAAAATAGGCATTTAGTTGTAGTATAAGGAGGAGTTCAGAATAATACTGTACAGAAGTACCCAATTGCACTAATTTTGTTTAATATGATCAAGAGAACCAGCAAGAGCTTGCAATGTTACAGTAGTTCTTTTTCTTCTAATACAGAGGGGATCTATTAACTTTTTTTCTAGTTCAGCAAGCCAAATCTGCTTTGTGTGAGCATTTTGAGGTGATGCAAAGTTTACCTCCAAAGAGGGAATGAAGAAATGGTGACTGCTTTTTCTGGAACTAACAAGCATGGTATTGACTTAGTAAAACTGACTGCACCCAGGGTAGAAACGTACACTGATAAAGTTTAGGTTTTATTGTCTTCTGAATTGCTCAATGTGTCTGCTTGGAGAAAGTTAGGATAGATTTCACTGTAACTCAGGTACATTCAGGCTTTTGACTTTAGTCATTTTCTGCCTCTTGATAAACTTCAAGAGGCTCCAACAGGAACTTTTAATAAATAAACACAAACTGGGAGCAATGTGAGATAATTGTTGTATTTCATTCAGCTGAGTTGAAGGTATAGATGGAAATGTTACAAATGTTTTGAGTTATTCTAATGAATTCTAATCTCAACTATTCTGATTTTTTTTAAAGGGTTATAGAACAATTTGCCTACATTGTTTAGAGCAGAATTTAGCTAAGAACTTCAGTAGTTCAAACAATCAAGGGTGAACATGAATGTAAAAATCCAAGAATGCCTGATGGATTATTAGGTGTTGCTCAGCATGGCTTATGGCTCACAGGGTGTTATTTCTTTGACCTTACTCATACTTATTAAACATGTTGAAAGACAACTGAAGGGTATGAATATTTCTTCTGATACTGTTTTTCCTCCTGTAAGTTTGATTTATTTTTTTGAAAGAATACAGATAGAAGAAATCAATAGACCACAGCAATGCAAATGTCAGAACACATGGCCCATGCTACAAGTTTTTTGTTAAAACTAGTTGTTTCTGCTCAGATATTTTGCACAGAGTAAAATACCTACACTGGAATAGTGGTTGTGGAAAAGTGATCTGTGGGTATCCTACAGAACTATGTGAAATGAGAAAATGTTGAAATTCATCACATTAAGTCATTGAAATATTTAATGAAAAACTAGTTAATTTTACTTCCTGTTCATATATGGCATCTTTATCTAAAGATATATTGTGGCTCACAAAAAAAAAAAAAAATATATATATATATATATATGGGTTGATAGTGCCATAGTCCAGAAAAGCCTTAAGAATTACTGTACCAGACAATGTTGACATCTTTAGCACTTCAGACTCTCCAGGACGCTGTTACTTCATCTTCCAATTACTTTATAGAGACAAGAACCAGGAAGGAAACATGTCATTTTATTTGAACATTGTGTTTGATGTAATGGATCCCTTCTTGTTTATTCCTGTTTTTAAATTAGTTATTCAGGTTAAACTTTTCCATAAGTATTTTCGGTAAAATTCATTAGTCTTTTTTGTCATGATAAAAACGAGATTAAGCACATTATAAAGTGATAGTTGTACACGTCATAATCAATAGATTATCGCACAGCAATTGTTTCAACTCTGGTTAGATGGATCTAGAATATGAAGGAACTTTATTCACTGAGAGGGATTTTCATGATACATGTGCTATTGAAGATAAAAGGTAAAGACTTCACAAATGAGAAACATCATCACAACAGCCGTACTTTGAGTTCAATGAGAGAATAGTTAAGATAATAGAGTATGCTTTTTAAATTTTCAAACCACCTACTGTAAAGAGGTGTCTCTTTGTATGCAAGTGCAAGTAAGGTAGCAACAAGCAAGACTAAAGATTCTCATGAAAATAAAATACTTTGGGATTTGTTCTTTGAAAAGTTGCAAAGCTACATCCTTTGCTTGGAAATGAGATTTGTAAATTATGAATTGCAGAGACAGCTATTTAATGTAATAATAGTAAGAAGAATGAGGAAAGAAATTTTAAGTGAGTTCCTCAGATCTACGTATTCCATTTTCCCTGAAAGCATGGCAAGTGAATTGTTGTCTTTACAGATGAGAAGTGAGTTTTCGTATGGATGACATTTTAATTTCAATATTTACCATAACAACTTAAATAGGAAAGTGGGAAAGTAGACATATTAAATAGAAATCAGCTTCTACTACCATGTTCCCCCAGAATTTCACTGTTCTCAATCTCTGTCTTGGCCTTTCACAGCATCAGACATTAGAAGCTTAATAGAATGCATCATGCAATAGATAGTTTGGGTCATTAACTTTCTGCAGTACATCTGTACGTTTCTTAGGAACCCAAATGTTGTGCAGTATTTGACTGAGAGTGATATTAAATTGACAGAAAGCTTTTTCTTCTTCAAAGGTCTGGTTTTTTGTTAAAATTTTTCCCTTAAAATGGTCATTGCAAAAGTATCACCTTGAGGGGGTAGCACAGTAGCTCCAAATTTACATCAGCTTTATCTGTTTGAAAACAGCAGCCTTTACCATCTCCTGGAAGTGCCTTAAGAAATGTGGGTGAGATCTACTACACCAACTATGATTGTATTTGGTTGTTAAATATAGGTTAGAATATGCATTTTTGTCTGTTTTATTTGCTGATCTTTAACCCGAGTTATCTGCTAAGTCCTTCGTTTCTTCTGCTGTTAATCCTACCTGATGTTTCTGGACAAGATGGATGAGAACAGACTGGTTAATGAGGTGAAGTGTGACCTTAAAGACAGGCAGTCAGGATGTGCAAGCATCTAGAAGGGGCCATGCCATTCCGCATGCTTAGATAGTTTAAGGACTGGGAAGTGTGCCCTGCCAGCTGGCTGTCCTTTGGGGGCTTGTTTATACAGCTCTTGAAAGAGACTGGTCATGTAATTCTTAATTTCCTCCGAGTGTCACTGATTCTGTGCATTAGCAAGGTTAGCTCGCATACAGGTAAGGTAGAACTTGAGCTAAAAGCTTAATGCATATTTTATATGTTTTTAGGCTCACATTTCTCTCACTTTTTTTAATAAATAATTTATAATTTATAAATAATGCCCTAAACTATCTATTTTTTTAGTCTTAGAAACATTGATTGCCTGTAACCTGAATACTGAACTGCTAGATTGTATAGTCTGTTAAGAGACAGTTCTTGCACAGACTTCTGAAGAGAACCCTGAAATACTGACTTTTCATGATTTAATCTAAGTAGATTTTCAGACAAATATCTGTTGTTAACTACTCTGTTATGTACAGTCTTTATTTTTTAAAATAACTGCAGTTCACCCAAAACAACACTGAAGCATCTGTTTTCTGGAACTTACTACATAAAACCAAAAGTAAAGACTGAGGTAAACTGCCAAAATAAGTTGTATAAAAATTGATTGCGGTCTCATTGCGTGCACAGTGATGGTTTGAATGCAGGTGTCTCTCACAGCACCCACAGTCTGTTATGGAATGGAGTTCCTGAGCTGGATAAGCTGTTTACAGAATAACTCTGTCTTTAGGGTAAAGGTGCTGAAGGGGAGCTTCCAAGTAAGAATGGTGTTCATTATTACATTAACTAATGTAATAATGGTTCATTTGGTTGCAGGCTTTATCAGTGAGTTCTGAGATTTATGGTAGCCCCTATTATTTTATTAAAATATTAAACATGTTACACTCATCCCTTTGATGTCCATTTCCTCTTGTTACAGAGATCTGTGTGCTTACTGCATTTTCTCTGGTAAGGCAGCTGCTTATCATATAATCACAAAAAATCCCTCAACTATCTCAAAATAGCTTTTGTGATGACCATTGATTGTTTTTGTACGCATTCTGCAGTATGACTGCAGCTAAAAATGGGGCAATTTTATGGATTTTAACCCTAAATGAGAGACCATCGTACATGTGTTATTCAATTTCTTATTGCGTCAAAAGTCTTCATTAATACAGGGAACTGGAATAATGGTGTTTCCTGCCTGTTAAATGGGATTGGCACAGATTATGTGGATATTGTCACAGATTTCCTTCATGTTTACCAACAAAAACCCCCCTTGAGAATTGACTAATTAGGATTTTTTTGTTCAGTATTTTGTTAAGAACATAAGTGGTGGTTCTGAAGATGCTCGTGTTGAATCCTGATTATGGTTACCTATCAGAAGAAACTGCAGAATCTTTTAAATGGATTCAGGAAATTTGTAGTATTTTGTTGCATCCATGTTCATGAATCCCAGCCTACATATGTGATCAGTGACAAAAGTTTTGGGACATTGAGTTCCTAAATAGTCTGACTGAATTCATTTGGGTTATTCATAAATAAAAGCCTTTTTCTGTAATTTCTGTAAGTATTAGAGTATTATATAGGCACATTTATTGCTATAAGTAAAACATAAGCCCACAGCACTAGGAAGGCAGTGTATCAAAGCAGAACATCTCTCTCTCTTTTAGACCTTTGAGGATGAAGAGCATTGTTTGCGTGATTCTGATCCTTCTAATTGTTTCACGTGCTATTCAACAGTAGCTTCAGAAATGGAAAGGTAGGTTTTTCTCTACATGAATATTTTTGGAAATATATAATTATAGTCTTTACTAAAAATGATACATTTTTAAAATGATCTGTTTGGAGAAATGAAAAACATCTCAGCTTGGAATTTGAATTTTGGATAATGTTATATATTAGTGAATATATTGAATTAAAATTCATGGAAGGGGAAAAGGGAAAGTTTTGTACTTGGTAGAGGCCTAAAAATGAAGGATACAGACAAATGGATTATATGCAACATTGTGGTATCATGCAGCCAGTCTTTGCCTGAGCTCAGTCTGTTTCAAGACAATTGCAGAAGTGTATAATCAATGGATATTAAGGTGTTACAATCACACAAGAGAGTTAGGCGAAGTAGATCATGATAACAAAAGAGAATAAATGGAAGGCTCACCTGTATGCTAGGCTCATCTACAAAAAACACCAGAAGAGGGGATCTCCAGATGAAATCCTTCCCCACTGGTAGCCAGCTCTTAAATAGGTCTAGGAGGGGTGCAGCCAGGCTCCACCCCTTCCAGCAGCACAGGTGAATTGCCTTCAGCTGTGCTCCTCTGGCTGACTCATGGCTCGCCTCAGGTGATCAATCAGAGGTTCAGACTGTGACTCAGCAGTTCCCATACACAGAAGGCAGCTAACTAGCAATAGATTACAAAAAAAACTGGGGGATTAATTACCGAAAGATGCAGGCTTTGAAGGACATATGCCTAAGAGGTCTTGAAGTTACCATAAAAGCTCCCCTTTAGTGTAGAAAGTGGAGGTATTTTGCTTGTGGGGTCCAGAAATACGTATTTTGGAAGAAGCTAATTGTAGAAATAAATAGAATCTTGGGTGCTATTGTGGGATTCCAGAGAACGTTCCAGAGAAAGGAAGAAGGTGAGACAGTCTCTATGCGTATTTCTCATGCAGTTAAAGTAATGATTTTTGAATTTTAAAATGCAAACATGTCAGTCTGCCCCTTCTCATGTTTGTGAGGAACACTGTGCCAGAGTGAAGCTGCTGCTAAAAGCGTGTATTCAACCAGGAATTTAAAATATTAAACAGAAGTTGCTATTTGTGTGGAGGGAGAGTGCACTGCTGTTTGAGTGTGCCAGCAGATCAATTAAAAAAAACAAGTAATGAAGCATGAGAGCACATGTTTTAATGCAGTAAGTCCAAACAGGAATGTTGGTGGTTGTCAGGGTAGGAAAGCCTGCCAGAGATAGATTGCCTTATATTCCAAAGCCTTAAGAAAAAGAAAAGTCTGATTATCATCAAACTCTTGCAAAAGTTCCATAGAGATCCTGCATAAAACCAGTAGTTTTTAGGCAATAATAATAACTCATATTTTGCTCCTTTCATCCATGGAGTTCGCTGATATTCGGCTTACTTTATTTATATAGGAGGAAGAAGTCTATAATGCTAGTCAGGAATATTGTAATGGCATATATTTGTTTATTAGATAAGTATACAAAGTCCTCTTTCTGTAAACATAGCAGTAGGTTTCTTTTCGGTATTTGAACCCCTCTGGTAACTCCTGCATAATATAAAGCATCGTATGGTTGCACTCAAAGCTGTTTTATCTGTTTATTTAAATAGAAAGCCACTAAGTTCCGTACTTGGATTATTTCCATCAATTCCAGAGCAAACTTCCCTGCATGCTTTCTCTTTTGATCCATGTTAATGTTGCTTGAGAATGTCTTTGCATTTCCCAGACATTACTGCAAAAGAGAGCACCCTGTTGCTTTTTCTGCTTTCTTTTGCTGAAGGGAATGCACTCGGTATATTTACAAAACAAACACTAAACATGATTGACCTGAAGTCAAAGAGCCATGGCAGCAATGTCTCTTGTCCTGAAAGAACTGTACATCACACTTCTGCTCTTACACATCAGTCACACTAGTTGAAGTTACGTGTGTCTGCACCTGAAAATTGCAAATTTAGTTTTGAACTCGCATTAAAATTTTTTTCATTGAATTTGAATATAATTGCTAATTTCTTAATATTTTATTTAAATGCTGTTGAAAACACATTTCTGTGTTACATTTTTCTGCTTAAATTGTTGAAAGAATGATTGACCACCTTTTGTGAAAGCAGTTGATGTTTTTGCAGTGACTTTGTGGGAGTTAGCATTTCATCCAGGATGTTTAGTGAAGTTTGATGTAATGCAATCCTAATGTATGGCTGACACCAGATATCTAACAGTTTCCCCACCTCTCCCACTCAAGTTGCAGCCCATGAATTTTCCCTGTTCCAGCTGCAGCACAAGTGCAGGATGCATAGAGGTCCTGTTTCCAACATGACCAGTGCTCTGTTCCCTGTCATGTCACTGCAAAGAGGGACAGGAAAGGGAAATTGTTCTCCCAATCCACTGCACAATGCTCAGTCTCCATAGCTCTGATACAGCAGGCATCCTTCCTTCCAATCTGATCTTTTTAATCTGGTAACTTTAAATTAGATGAACTATAGCAGAAGACACGCTTTCTTTAAGCAGTGCATATTTTTGGTAAGAGGGAAACCACGTTATAAAAAAGCCTGTGAATGATGCTCAGAGTATATTTTTAAATGAGAACCACCAGCAAATATAGATGTCTGTCTTTAAATGTTTATGCAACGGAACAGCCAATGCCATAATGCTGAACACATTGTATTGTAACATTGTAGACAATGTACACACCTGAAACAAGCAGATTGATTTAAATTATATAATGTATGTACAACTTGTATGCATATATATATATTATATAGTTTTATTCAGTAGAAAGTTGCTTAATAATACTGTATTTTTTATTGTTTTTGTAGTGCAGATCAACTCTTCTTAAATGAGCACCAGGTGAATTTAATTTTGAATGCATTCTTTGACCTCATATTTGTATCTAGATCTTTAACTGTTTTCATTTTTTATGAAATACAATTTTGACACAAACTCATGCTTACTACTGGCAGACTGGCCAACCTACTGTACTCTTTGAACTTGTGTGTTTACTTGAGATTTTTAAAATGTGTCCCTTTCAGTGAATATGATGAAACATGCCATTGGTATGGTAATTTAATGTCTGGTTTATAAAATGCCTTATTTCATAGCATCTGCAAATTTAATATAAGGAGATTACAAGATAAATTATTTCCTACCTCTCCCCCTTTTTGTTTGAGATTGGGATCATTTAAGGAAATACGGAAACTTTTCTTATAAACATGTCCATGCTAACAAAGTGAATTGAGATAACTGTTCTATAAATGGTTTGCAGCCTGCTAGAAATGGTGGAAGCTCACAAGTGTGGAAGCAAGCTTAAATTCTGTTCAAGTTCTATTCACCCACCTCTGAGAAAGCTGCTGTAGCATTCCTCAGTTTGCGCTGTTCTAAGGACAGATTGTACAACTTGGCATTTTGATCTGAGTAGATGAACAGCAAACTGCAGCGCATGAACTGTGTGCTGCAAACTTACAGCATATCTGCTGTTTCATAGCTGCCTCCGTGCACATCCTTACACTGCTCTACTTTGTGGTAAATGGGGGGAGAACGCCTCACAGAATGATCCTTGTCTTTGCATGTACCTGGGAATTCCAGGTACTTGCCTTCTGCCTGACTGAAAGAGCAGTGCATCACCTCCGTGTCGGTCATGGAAGCGTCATTTTAGTAGCAGTTTTGCAATGTTTCTTTGACAAGAAGGAAATTCTGTTTTGTTTTAATAGTGAGTAACCTCTCTTCCATTGCTGCAGCAGAACGGGCTGTATATAACTGTGCCACCCATGAGAAAGGCTTCTGAGGGAAACATGAAGGCCTCAGGGGAGAAAAATATCCTCTGCATGAATTTTGCTCTTCCCCCTTTATTTCTGAGAAAATGGGTGCTGTTTCCCTCAGTAGCTGTTGCCCATTGACATCAATAAGAAACAAGATGTACAAGATTAGTCTGCAGGATCAGCGTTGCTTAAGTTGATGTTGTTGCTGTGTTGTTTTATGTGCTGTCAGAAGAAGAAATGTTGTCACATTGAGAGATTTTTAATATATATTTCAAAACATATTAACTCTTGTCTCTCTTATACTTACGAGTTAATTTTGTGGATATATGATCCCGAAAGTGCAGATGCCTCTGAATTGAATCACACTGCAGTTTTTCCATCAGAAGTAAGTTGAAATTATGCCACTTCAGAAAAAAGTGAAAATGTATGTCTTGTGAAAATTTACCAGCTGAAAGTGGAAATGTCTTGCTGAAATACTGTATCTGCATACATCTTTACTTCCTTTTACTGTTAGGAAAAGTACATCTGCAAGATTTTCTCTTCAGTTAATACTGCAGCAGTGACACGGGTGTGGAATGAGGTGAAACCTATTGTCTGTTTCATAGATAGAAGAGTTAGCAGGTTTTAGTGATACAGTCACATTTAAGTCTTATTGAAAATGGTACTGAAGTTGTTGTAAGTGGTAATATCATGTAACATTTAAGTCTCTTCTTCAGATTCCCTGTATCCCAAACTGTTGGAAAATAAGTTAAAAGCATTATGGAAGTCATGAAATGTGATAAATGGTGTTGTCAACTCACTGATTTAATTCACACCTAAAATGTAACAAGATATTGTATGGGCTGATCTGTATAGATAGATCTCTAGACTGGATTAGGTATTTACTAACGAGGTTATCCAACATGGATTAGTTATAGAGATGAATATTTACAGTAATTTTTGTTAGGACTGGCTTTCTGATCAAAACAAATGGCAGAAAGTATTCAGTTTTGGTGTGGTATCTGACACAGATTAAGCATGCATGGCACCACAAGTTGTTTATTTATTTTAAGTTGTCATCATTAGATCTTGATTTTTTCACATTTGTTTCATATTTGTTTCATATTTGACATTACTCTCTCGCAGAATAAAAGAGAAGAAAAAAATAGCAATACTAATTGCATTCTGAAGGCATCTTTGTTATTAGATAACTAGATGTTAAGAAAGTGTTTTTTGTTCTCTGATGTGACAAAAAAAACCACAAATAACAGAATTATATTCTGAGTGTAATATATGCTAAAATGGATTGACTAAATATGGTTTTAGTATTATGCCATTGTTTGAAAATATATTTTATAATAGAAGAGCTGATTCCAAAGTAAGGATTTCTAAAAAGAAAAGATTGTTGTAAACAACCTTATCCTAATTGGACAAAAACAGATGATTAATAAAAATGTTTGTTCTACTTACACAGAGTTCTCAGATAGTCAGCAAGATGTTACAGATCTGGGGACAGAAACCTGTTGTTCAGACCTATTTCAAGCAAAAAACATACCACTGTCAGAGGCTTCCAAAATCCGGGTATGGTAATTTATTTATGGTGCTTTTTGTTTTTTAATTGAATGTTCTATAAAATTGTTACATTTATGGCTCTGTAGACAGTTGTTAATGAGTAAGTGTAGAGAGGGCGATGAATAAAATAATTTGGTCCTTTTTCTTCTGATTTTTTTTTTACCTACATTGTAGAAAGTGTTCTTGGAAGTATATCAGTGTGTCCATTATTTCAGCCATAAGTAGTCAACAGACATGTCATCAAAAATGAAGTATGAGGGACACAGTGCCCAAAGAACTTCAGAATTTCTTTGTAACAGTTTTGCTACACTGAAAAAGAAGGATAATTGAAGGAAAAAAGCAAATGCATGCAAGCTAGAAATTATCAGTCCTGAACTAGTGGTATCAGTCTTGTGAATTTGAGTACTTTAGGGAATAGCTTGTTCTCTGCAAGATGTAATTCTTGTTTTCATGGTTACTTCTGTGGATTGATAACAAGTTTTAAATAACTTCCGAATTTGGAGAAACTTTTAGGTACCTGGCTTTAAAAACCCAGGGAGTCCAATAACGGCTTTCAGAGCAACGAGATGTGACTCCTCAAAATACAAAATATGCCTGTGGCCATGTCTGGACCTCTTCTTTGTGCAGTGGGATAACTTTGTGCTTCAGTAATAATTTTGCTCTTTTTGCTTTTCTTTGAAGACAGCTTGTCATGTTAAGCAGGTTTATCTGCCCTTTGTTTCATTCACCATAGTACTTAAATTTACATAAGCATGCAGTTCAGTGCCAAAAAACTCTCTGCATATAATTGTTCTACTTTGTATGTACAGAAGCCCAAGGAGTAGAAAGCATGACTAGACTCCACAATCACCTAAAGTTTTTACTGTAACAAATGGTCGCTGAGTCTTAATTATCAAGCTGTAGATACCAGCTTGAAGCTCAATGTCCCCCCATTCAGTCACGCCATTCGTGGAACTTTAGAAGCTATATGAGCTATTGTGTCAAGCATTTCTTTTTCATTTGGAAAAAAAAAATACTGGCCAGCTGTTATTCACCCTCCTCTAGGCTTCTAAGTTTGGGATTTGCACATTTTTACCTCACGTGACACAAAAAGAAGGTAGCTCAGGTAGAATGTCATTCAGGGTCAACTAAACTGCTTCCAGTATCTCTGCTGGCTTGTTGTCCTAATTTTGCTCTCATAGAGTTATTTTTCTTGATAGTAGCTGGTGGGGTGATGTGTTTTGGATTTAGGATGCAAGCAGTCTTGATAGCGCCAATGTTTTAGTTGTTACTGAGCAGTGCTTGTGCTGAGTCAAGGACTTTTCAGCTCCTCATAATTTTCATACTTCTCATACTGCTCTGCCAGCAAGGATGCTGGGGGGCACAAGAAGTTGGGAAAGGTCAGAACCAGGACTGCTGACCCAAACTGGCCAAAGAGACTTTCCATACCATATAGCACCATGCTGAATCATGAAAGTGAGGAGAGTTCACTGGGAGGGGCGGCTGCTCAAGGACTGGCTGGGCATCAGTTGGCTGGTGGTGAGCAATTGCACTTTGCATCACTTGTTTTTTTATTCTTTATTTATTCTTTTCTTCTTGTTGTTTTTTCCCCTCTTCCTTATCAAATTGTCCTTATCTCAACCCATGAGCTGACAAGTTGAACACCTCTCACATGAGCAGGAGTTTCTGCTGCGGGACAGAGTGAGCAAATGGTTGAGCTGTGCTTAGCTGCCTACCAGGTTAAACCACAGCACTTCTTCAGGTTTGAGTCCTGGTATTTGTGCAAAACATCTTTGACATCTTTTATCTTTCTTTCACCTGTTTGCTTAAGATTTTGTCATTTTCTGTGAGTCTTCCAGCAAAAACCAATACTTAAATATACTCTTCATGATCGGTAGTAGGGCAGTAGTTCTAAATATTTGTGATAAAATAATACCCAAAGTATTGATACTCCTTTTAAAGCTTGTTTACTTTTAAAGCTTGTTTACTTTACAGTGTGTTTGCATGTGCTGTATAGGAAATAGGATAGCAAGAAAGTGCCTGGAGGTGAGGGAAATCTGAAGGGGACACAGGTGCTTCTTTATACTACAGCATCCACCAGCAGGTGACATTTGTTGGAGTTTGTTACAAAGGCTATATAGGATTCCAAAGGATTATTATGTATCTTTCACTACACGGGCAACTATGTCAGTTTAGTTGGAAATAAAGAAATGACGGTAAGACTTCGAGTATGGACACTGACAAAAAGGCAATTAATGTATCTGATAATTTACATTTGAAAAGTTTCCTGAGGCAATGCCATCTGCTTCTATTCCTATCTTTTCTGTGCTGGAGCCCCTGATGAAAGACGTCTGCACAGGTTGGGTTTTTTTTTTCCAGTAGTTTAGAAGAATAAATCTAATATGAGGCCTCTCCTACTGTCAGTTGCTCTACTTTTAGCACCATTTACTGCATTTTAGGACAAATACTTTTTTCTTTCCACAAGCATGTACTATTCACCATACATGCTGTGAAAAAAAAAAAATCAGCAGTGAGAAAAAAAGTCACAGTTTATTTGATTGTGAGTTCATAAGAAAATAGATCAAGCCAGTAAATGACAGTCATATGAAAGTATAAGGACTAATATTTCGCAAAGGTATTTGTCACCTGTTTTATTATCTGTAAAATTTTAACCTACATAGACCTCCAGTGAAGCTAATCCAAATATATCAGCTAAATTTTTGCACAAGATAATGAAAATTACTCTGGGTTTACATTTTACAAAGGATTCTCAACTGCAGACATTTCCTGCGACTGTATTTGCCATCTGTCTTTTATTTACTCCTGTTTTACTCTCTGAACACATTATAACACCCTCGCTACTATTTTGTGACTGTACTTTCTATTTATTGAGGAATTGACTCTCAGCATATAACTAATACTGGGTATGATACTGCAAGAAGCAAGTATGGTTTTAACAGGGGTGATTTAAATACTTGTTAGGTAGGTTTGGTTTGCTCTCAGGCATCTTCATCAGTTGTATCTAACTGTGTAATCGCTAGATGGCAACATAGCAACACTCCGTGTCAAAAGCTGCTGTAATCAGAGATGGGCTTTTTTCTGCAACATTTTTCACAGCAGAACTAAACTAATCCTCCCCTGCCCCACCTCGTGAAGTGGGAACACAACATTCTGGCCATTTCAGTAGACTGTTTCGTATTTATATGAGTTCTGGTATTCTTTTTTGTCTTTTTGACTATTCCCTTTTTAAAGAACTGAAGTGCAGAATAATCAAGGAAGAGAAAATAAAATTGCTTTGTAATTTATTTTAACAGTGAGTCTATTGATTCACCGAAATCTTCTCATACACACTTGGATATTTTGCAGCAACTATTTTTATTGAAGCCAGCGGCATTCATATCAACAAGAACAGAATTTGGATCATTTTGTTCTTTTCCAATATTTAATTTACTGCCATGAGTCTGAAAGTTGATGCATCTGTTAGCAGAAAAACACGTCTGAGGTGTAACAACAAGTGTCCCGTAATCCAGCATCATTGTTGAGACCACAGGGCCAGCAGACTAATTCAAATTCTAGTCAGACTGGTCAAGATGGTTACCACTGTCTGAAATTTCAGACTAAGAGAGAAGAAGAAGCAAAACCAATCTCAACTGATCTGCCAGCTTCTTTTACTTTTGGGGCCTTGGACAGACTCACAGTTTCATTAAATTTTTGCTAAAAATTTGCTGTCTCCTCTGAAGGTCAGCAGCATCTTAGGAAATCCAGACAGTCTGCAAGTATAGGAAAAGTGTCCTCTAACACATTTTCTTCAGAAGCCAAAGTTACAAAGCTTATATTCCTCCTAGATCTCCTTTATACTGAACTGATTTTTGTTTCTGTTCTAAGTTTGTATCAGCCCTGCTGTATCCTGATGTATTGAAATAGAACTACTTGGGCCTTAATTTTGAAGAAGTAACCTTCTTCAGGGGTGTTGACTCTTGCATCCATCAGATCTGTTATTACGCTGTGTACTGCAGAAACTGGACATATTGTTATAGACTATTTCTGTTATGCATGGTTTTCTCTTATTGCTTATCAACACAATCCTTGCTGGATCATCAGTGGCTCCAGTCATCAACTGCAGTGTGGTTTCACATTAGCTCCTGTTAGTCTGTTTTCTTCTGTGTATTGCAGGTGGCTCAATGGGGGCTACGGGAAAGGTGGGGAAGAAGTTCTCTCAGTAGCAGGGAAAGCTGTATTACTCACTGAAGCTATAATAATGTTACAACCATTCATTTTTAACTTCAGATACTCAATTCTTAGTGAGGTATATGTATGAAAGCATATACAGACAGTTCCCAGAGATCACTGAGGTAGAGAATATGCCTGCTTAGAAATTACAGGCAGATTTTAAATCTTTTTCTCCCAGTTTTGATTTCATTATCTACCTTCTGGAAATTAGAAAAGGCTTAAGAAATAATTCTGTACCACTGTTGGTGCAGTTCTTCTAAGAATATGACATTACTTATATACCTCAATTTCCATCAGTCAGTCCAACAGTAAGATTTCATCTTTCAAATTTACCTTTTTGTTTCTTTCATTTTCAGATTATGGGTAGCTGATATACCTGAAATACCTGATGACATCATCATAAAAATAACTGGAGTATTTCAGGAGTGCTTTGTTCAAAGAACTTCTTTTGTAGTCCCAAGGCCCAAACAGTCATTTCCTAGCAAGGAAAATGACATCTCACTCTGTTCCCTTCAGAGTAGTGAACTCCCTATTAAATGGTCTGCATGTTTTCCAACAGCAGCAGTTTTGTTATCAAATTTTGGAACTTTTTATACAAACGATGCATTCAGGATACACATAGAAATTAAAATTCTCTCAGATATTTTGACCAAAGGCCTAAATAGCAATATAACTGTTGTGGCTCTGTCAGATAATGGAATCTCATTTTTAATAAACAGCACTTGTTATAAAACAGAAGCCAGACATGTTTTTAAAGTTGGAGCAGAACACAAGCTTCCTGAGAGTGAAATACTTCGAATGCATTCAAGATATTGGAGTTCATCTGTTTATCCAGTGCAGGTGAGTTATTCGCAGTTCTCATTTGACATTTAAGATATGGATGATCTTCATTAAATGTCTGGATACATCTATTTTAGATCTCTTTTAAATCGTTCTTAGGCTAGGGTGAGAATTAGAAATCACCAGACAGCAACAAATTTATTTAAAGACATTCTGAAATAGGGTCCACACTCTGTGGCTCTGTGTGACCTTATGCAGCCATTTGACATTGTTTCTAGACTCATGGCTTAAATTTGTAAATTGACTTCAGTGCAGCTTTGGCAGTTACATTAGTTGAAAATGTTTCCCAGAACATCTTGATTTCTTAGCGTACGTCCCCGATATGAACCTTATGAGAAGATAGTGTTTACATAATCATTGTGTTTGTTTTTTCTTAACAGAGTGGAAAACAATTAAGTACTTGGGCAGCAGGGATGTCTACTGAGCTGTATGTTGGATACAATGAAGCATTTAATAAAATAGCAGATACTGCAAGCTTAGTGAAGATCGTCAGTTTTCCAAACACTGCTTCTTTAACTGTTAGCTGTGACTCAGTCCCATGCGAAGTGACAATGTTACTTATTTGCAACGCCTGCAGCTCCTCCAGACTATTTTTTCTGGCATTTTATAATGAAGGCAGACAACTTTGGGGCTTAGGAGATTTTTGCTTACCTGTTCCTCACAGTTCTGCTATGAGGATGATATACATAAATTCAGCATTATCTTCTGGACTGCTGTGGGAGGATGTGTTTGCTACACCTATAAAAACAGCACGGATAATGGATATCTTCCTGTGTCTGGATCAACACTACCAGAAATGTCTGATGGGAGCACTATCCACCAGATTATTCTCGGTTAAGTATATTTTATTTTAAGTAGTTATTAACTTTCTTTTTTAGTAAGTGGTAAATAAATGTAAAGAGACCATTGAAGCTATCTTGTAAATAACAATACAAGAGTATCTATTCAATTAATTGGTCTGTTAAGACTGAAACATTAATTTTTGATGGAAAGATGCAACAAGGAAGTATTTAGCAAACTGTTACTTGGATACAATTAACTTGCACTCCTATCAGCATGATTCTAACCTGCACCCCTGTACTCAGTGTGTTTCTAACAAGAAAACTGAGGCTTTCATCCTTAGTATTTGTTACAGGAAGATAATTTTATTTGGTTTTACCAATTGCATTTGACTAACAATGTGAGAACTAATATTTCCCAAGAGAAAAATAGGCATGGCAATAATATGTTTTTCAGTACATCAAAGAATTTCTGATGTTTTAAGGCATTCATTTTCAGATTGTAATCACAGCATCATTGAGAAGGAAATGCTTAAGCAGTAGAAACAGACATGTGGCCTGGGAAGAATAGAAGGATGCTGTCCAGATGTGCAAAGGTGGGATCAGGAAAGCCAAGGCACAGCTGGAACTGAGCTTGGCAAGGAATGTAAAAAATTACAAGAAGGAATTCTATAGAAGCATTGGTTAGAAGAGACGGGCAAAGGAGAGTGTATCCCCATTAGTTAACGAGAAGAGGGGTAACAACCGACATGGAGAAAGCTGAGATACTCAATGAGTTTTTTGCCTCAGTCTTCACTGGCAGTCAGGCTTCCCACGTCTCTCGCATCTCTGAACTGCTAGACAGGAGCTGGGGGAGTAAAATCCCTCCAACTGAAGGTACCATACAAAGTCATACTGATGGTTCCATGAGAGGAGGTCAAGTGTTTTTACTGAAGCAGCTTTCATAGTGATCACTTCTAAAGAGAGCCTGCATTCGTAAGCATGCTTATGCTGACTTTGGTGGCTGCAAGGCTGCTTCTCCCACATTTCCTCACCCCTCTCTCACAGCTGCTGTGGCACAGTATCTTTTGTTTTCTTAGATCTGCCCTCCCAGAATCGCCACCAGCAGTGCACAGTGGCTCACCTCTGGCCATCGGTGGGTCCTTTTAGGCACCACTGGAACTGTCTTTTATCAAACGTGGGGCTGCTTCTGGGTTCTTCTCACATAGGCTATCCTTGCAGCCTCCTGCTATCAAAACCCCGCCACGTATGCCTGTTACATCCATACATCTCAAAAGTGTCTCTCTCCTGCTTAAGTAACCTGCTAGTTTGGATGTGTATACCATAATCACAGTGTGTTGTGAAGTAACTGCTGTTTCTCAAGAATTTAAGTCCTTCCCTCACCCTGTACAAGCTCACTGTCTCCCAACTGGCTACCTCAGAAATAAAGCCGTAACTGAGGCTCAACCACTAGTATGAAAACACCAACCTATGCACTATTGTTCTGGCTAAACTCAGGAAAGGTCATTAACTGAAGAGCTGTAAAATGGCAAAAGTAATTGCTGTAGAGGAAGAAGATCTGATGAGAGAAGGCTGGAGGCAGAATCAGCTGCCATTGCTTGTTGTTCACGACACACACCTCATGCTTCCCCTAAACACAGCTCTGTGGTCATCACTGAGGAGAGAGAGTGAATGGTCTGTTTCCAGCTTTGTCTCAGTGCCATGATGTATATCCTCACAACCTCCCTTGAAACAGATTTGGATTCATTTCCCATGATGTCATAGACATCACTTCTTTCCTCTATCTATGTGAGAATGGCTGGCCATAAAGTGCAGACTGGGTTTGAAAATGTTGAAGGAAATTTTTTGCAGTATTCTTAGGTGGCACTTGCTTCCCTGTGCTGTGCCTATGAAGAAGGAACAGTTGAGGATTTAGGCAGCTTTGTAATTCTACTGTCCGTTGACCATGGCTCCTTGCTCTTCCTTTCTTTCGTTTGTCTTCCTATCCTTGTCTTACAGCTCTCCCACCTGTTCTCATAGAATTCTCATTCATACTTGCTGGATTTCTTTCCCATGAGAGGTTGAGAGTGAAGAGGTAACCATAGTGGCTGAGTGCTGGAGTGTGTGAACTAATGACTGATTAGAAAAAAAAAACTTTTTTTTTTTTTTAGAGCTGACTACAGTGGAATAGGATTGGCATTCAAGTAGAGGTGACCAGATAGCTACTATGTATACGGTCAGGACCTCTTGAAGACAGCAAATCATAAGTATCTGTGTGCAGAATCAAGGAGAAGGCAGGAAATGGGAATGAGGATGGTGGGTTGTGCAGTCCTTGAAAACACACTGCAGGCATGACAGTGCCTCAGATGTTTCAGGGAGGAACTGCATTGCTTAGGCTGAGAATAGACTTGTGGGTACCTTTTACAGAAGAACATGAAGAATGTAGAGGTTCAAGGCTAGTTTTTTGTGCCAGGGAATTTTTCTTAATTATGTGATGGCTCCTGGTTTGTGCATGTAGCCCGTAGTTTAGATACCTATTTTAGAGTAGGTGATTCCCAGATATACTGTTTGGGCAAGTCAGAACCACACAGAGAGGGAAAAGATTGTCTGTCACCTGTCGTTGGCACTGTGGAGATGCCATAAAAACAAATTACAGAAGTAGAACTGGACATTTTTTCAGATTCCCCTGGTATCATGAAGATATCCTTTGTCTCTCTAAAAGCACCGCTGTGGTCAAAAGATTTTTACTAATTATTTTTCTTTATTCTTTTATAGGAATTTACATTTTCTCATCAAACTGACAATATTTTAGAATCCAATTATACACAGGCATTGTGAGTATCAGAATATGTATATAGTAGATGTAAATTTGATAGTGTAGTTTTGATAAGTAGGAATTAAAAGCACATCAGGACTTCACTAGCTAATGTGACCATTATTATATAAATAATAATGTTAATATTGCTAATGGGCAGATACTGATGCTTGCTTATATACCTCAGGGAGGGGTATATGTAGCCTACTTGGAAAAACTGTGTCCACTAATACATAGATTCATTCTTTTCTTTTTAATGCTGACACTGATAGGGTTTTCAGCATTTATATATTCGTGGGTGAAGGTTCAGCTGTTAAACAAACTTGTATCCCTAGGTTATATTCACATAAGAGGATCTTGGGTTGGAAACCAATCCTAACTTTCTTATGCTCATTTTTGTTTTGGATTTGCATACAGGTTTATTCCAATCTCTCCATCTCTAAAAGTGTTGACACTCAAGTTACTGAAGTGATAGTTCTGACTATTAATCACCTTTTTTTAGAAATGGAAATGTCCCTATGACAAGCAAGATGCTGATGTCTTTTTAATGTGAATGAATTGATGACAAATTGGTAGCCTGCAGGAGGCTAAAGAAGTTTCTCTCATTTGGTAGGCCTTTTTATTAATATTGTAGAGACTTTCCAGGCTCTAAACCTTACATAATGCATGCAAATCAAGAGCCATTTTTCCTACAAGGATATGCAGGAGATCAGTAAGTGTACCACATGACTGAACTAAGCATTGTCTGAGGGAGATGACTTCAGCTGCTGTTAGAGTCAGCACCTCAATGTGTAACCTTAGTACAGTGCTCTGGCAAAGGCTCTGTAAGGATTTGGTGTACGTATAACATAGGGAATATGAATAAGAACTAAAAAGATCAAGCTGCACTGATGTATAGTATTGATAAAGCTGAGGCTTAGATAGTTGTGTCCTCTTCTGATATTCACCATTCAAAAGGAGTATAAAAATACTGGGAAGGATTTACAATCAAATAATTTGGTGAGTGAAGCAGTTTTACAATCTGAGGCCTAAGAAATCAGTTTGTTTTTTGTATTTTAATAAAAGAGGCTGTTGCACTCAACATTTTCATAATTCTTACAACTTTGCACAAGAAAATGAATATAATTTAACATAATGCTTACGTGTTCCACTGGATGTGCTGTAGGAATTAGAAAGGTATGGTTTTCCCCAACACTCAATGGCCAAATTACCGTAAGGGAAGGTGTGTTTCTTTTCGATCTCCTTTGAAACACTGGAGTTTGAGCACAGATTAAAAGGATATCCAATATGATAAACAGTGCACTTCTTTGCTCCAGTTTTACCCCCAATTTCTGGGATGTAGGATTCCTGAAGTCCAGTCTTGCTGGCAAAGACTAAGCTGAAGAAGGCATTCAGTTCCTCTGCCTTTTCACTGACCTGTGTACCCAGCTCCCACAGTTCATTCAGTGAGCACACATTTTCGCTGCTACCAACTGTGACCCACAAGAATCTCACTGCCACTCAGTGAAGCAACCTAAAATCTATCAGTAGGTCTACCACTGGCAGGCCCCTACATCTTACATCTCCATCTGGGAGAAAGACTGTAAGAGATTTGATGCCTCTAGGACCTTCTAACTCAGAGTATAAATCAAGCCTACTTCATAGGTAGAAATTATTTGCAGTTTTTGAGACAGTTCTGCTTGTGTTTTGTGCAAGCATCACTATGCAGTCAAATCTGGTTTCTTTCAGGCAAGTGACTTCCCTATTGTCTATGTGATACAAGTCTGTCTTTAAGCCCTTCGTTTGGAGATGTCTGATTACTTCAGAATTTGTTCTCCCCGCTCTGTCCCAGCAGCATGCTGTTCAGTTTTTCTTTCAGTATCAACTGCTGCCTTCAGTGATGATTTACAAACTTTTACAATTTGTGTAGATGTGCCATTCCGCCTTTTTTTTTTTTTTTCCTCCATCCCAATCAGTCAAAATGGATTTCTTCTTGGCAAGTTATAAATATTGTGCAGTTAATTTCAGTCTAAGACTCAAGGACAAATGTCTTAACATTAATATCTTGAAGTATAGAGCTATAAAGAGCACTATATGCATCTGATGATATCATCGTGATGCTCTGCATCAATGCACAAAGTAGCCTGATTATTCCTTTGTCAAAAATAGTTATGCTTTCAAAGTTTTGAATCAAGCTGCCAATTCAACTCTTAATATTCTCCTTTAAGGAGTGCTAAAAATACTCATGAACAACAAGCCTTGCCATTTCAGAATATCAGATCATAGATGGGAAATACCATTGGGTGTCTTCAGTACACTTTTCAAGGTCTGATGATTTTCTGAAATTGATTTATTTATGGAAAACTACACCAGAATTCGGTAAGTACTGGATATCAGGGCTGCCTCAGTCAGCAGTCTGTGACAGACTTCAGATCCAGTGCCACAGCAGGTTGTCTCATGCCTTTAATTTTGGCTTCAATAGAAGCCAGAGTTCACAAAATGTGAAATAGGATAGGATGTAACTCTGCTCATCTCCATCTGCCTAATTCCAGATTGTACTCACCCTGGTAATGGGTTCAGCAATAAGCAATTTTAAATCTCCCATTACATTGATCAGTCTCCCACCCAAACTTCACTTTTCTGCTTTTCACAGTGTCATTTAACTGCAAACTCAAATAAAAATAAAAACAAAATATTCCATCCTTGGGTAGCTACTGTGTTATTCGAAAGTAACCTGGAGGTCTAATAATGCCAAACTTGATTCTCTGCAATCAGTAAGCATCTAAAATTACTCACTACTCGAGCTGACTCTCAGTTTCAAACATCCACCCATAATCCCATAACAATGCCTGAATTACTACAGTGAGAGTAAAAGAGACACTGAATTGTAGGTGATGTGATAATAAAGTAACAGTAAGTAATAGTAATTAGTGCTTCTTGCCTCCAAATGAAATTACCTTCCTATTACTGTAATTAAGTTACTTTGGTGTTAACGACTGATTTCAAAATAAATTATAACATGAACTCTTGTTTGGGTGGGGGGATTCTTTTGTAGAGAACTGACCAGTGGTGTTATGTCAGCTGAACTGAAGTCTCGTGCTGTTGAAAATGCATGTGAATTACAGCATCAGGTAGGCACTGTAGCTTGAAAAAAATACAGTAACAATGCCTCCCACCAATTCCTGACCTCCTGTCAAGAGGATTTCACTGTATAGCATCCCCTTTAATTAACATGATGTAAAATAACAAAGACTTTTCAAGAATAAATATAAAAGGAGGAAAGTTCACAGAATAGTCTTGATGCCAAAGTGTCCGAGATGAGTAAGGTGTGATAAGTTGTGGACTAGAAGGGAGCCACACTACTGGATCATCGTGCTGATTTGTGCAATATTTCCTGTAGTCATTATTCCCACTAGTAGTGAGCAGCCTCCCTCAAGTCTGTGATGAAGCTCATTTCTGGAAAGTTTCCTGGGTAAATTAAAATGTGTTGGTTTGTGATTTGTTTTTGTTTTTTACCAGGTCTCCCACTTTTTTGTTGGCTGCCCTCCAGGAAGGCACATTGCTGTTAAGATGTAAGTTTTAATCACTTGTTGTAGTTCTAAGATGCCCTAAGACACCTTAGCATTTTGCACAGTGTAGATAGGATCACTGATTACCTATCTTATCCTTTGCAGCCACAGCAGCTGTACATGCTTACTGATCCATGCACAGTTAGAAATACAAAGGCTGTGTTTTTTCTGTTCTAATTAGGATCACATTCCATGTTTTACAGATACGATGGTGATATTTGTGTTAGAAATGTTGAAGCAAATTTTGTATTATGGGAGATAAAAGGCAGAACTGATAATGGATACATTTCATCCATGAAAAAAGTAAGCCAACTACTGAGAATGCTATTGAAGTATTTTGTGCATAATGGTCTACATGGAAAATAGGACTGTTCTTACACATGCTGAGATTTCTTTAATCTGAATGGATTGATTTAGAAGTTTAACATTATAAATTTATACTAGATTTAACATTGTATTCAATATGAAAAATGAAGCATGTGGGAGTTATCAAAGCAATACACTGAAAGGAAAAAGAATCTGCATTTAGAATCTGATTTGGAAAATGCAGCTTAAAAAACTTGAAATTTCAGACCGTCTTCTCTCCATAGAGAAAATAAAACAATACTCACTAATTCACACTGTCTTGTCCAGAGAAATTCTGCCCAATCTCTTTATGAGTAAAGTGAGGACGTTTCCTCCTTTTTCAGTAGAATGACAATCAATATTTAAGCCAAATCAAACCAAACACAGATGCTATATATAAATCTACACAGATAATACAACCTTATAATAAATCTAGAGTAAGTAATAATTTTATTTTTGCTGATTGACTAGATTCCCATGCCAGGAACTCACAAGCGTTAGGAGTCTGAAAGAACATAAAGAGAATGTATAAACCATGACATATTGTTTTGTTTTGTAACCATCAAGCAGCCAAGCTGGATAGGAAAAGATAAAATACATATAGACATAGATTATATAACATATAATATCACAGAGCTACTGCTTTGTCCTGTCTGCATGAGATTTTCTTGTCTGGAATTCAGCCATAATTATGAAGCATCTTCGTCACCCTTTCTGATCAAGGAAAATATCTTCTGAAGCATCAGATGGAAATTTGGAGGCATTTCCAAGTTTGCTCGCTTTTTACATTCCGTCTTTTCTGTGTAGTAGTAGACAAGGTCTGTATAGTAGAGGCTGAATAAGATAAACTGAGTGCAGACTGACCACAATAAGATCAGCAAATTCCCTAGTGATGACCTTAGGAGAAATACAGTTCCTTTAAGAACTGATATTTGTGTTTGGGAAGTTATTGGCAGGTTTCTTAATAGTGCTGTGAAGGGACTGAATTAGATAATTTATGTTCATAGGACATCTAATTTGTACGTTTACACAACAGAATCCGTTTATCATTTTTAGCCACTGCCCACAAATTAAAAAGCAAAAAAAGAAAGAATGACTAAATCAGTCTTTGTGTTGAATTGCTTTTCAGAGCTAGTTCAGCAATAACTTGTTGTTGTTGTTTAGAATTACAGATCCTGTTTTGAGCTTGAGAACAGTTCAAAGGAAGGACTGAATGAGCAGTATCAGATTTTAAACAGCACTTCTCAAAACCACATGGCTCGGCCTTTTAGTCATGATGCCACTTACGTGTTCAGAGTGAGGATATTAACTCGAAATTACAGGTTATTGTCTTTTTTAATGTTTAAAAAAAAAAGTGTGATGGTGTTGGATCAAAATGGAAAAAAATGTGGACGGTTTATATTTTAAAAATATTTTTGCTCAGCAATTCCTTTGGCTCAGGTGTTTCCAATGTTTCCACTTCAACCTAGCTCTAACTCAGAAATTATTCAGGCGTCATTCTTGAAATCCATGACTTTTCCTTTTTCTGGTCTAGTCTACAAAATAAACACCTGCTACATAATCTGAAAACAATGAGGAAGTTACAAGAAAAAGAACAATACTATTTGTAAATAAACATAGGTGAGCTGAGAATCTTTAGAAATATCCAAGAATCATAGAGTTGCTTGAGTTAGAAGGGACCCTTCAAAGCCACCCAGTCCAACCCCCCTGCAATGAACACGGACACCTACAGCTACATCAGGTTGCTCAGAGCCTGACCCTGCCTTTGCTTCGATGATGAAAACAGCCCAACAGCTTTTCTTATCTATTTCAGCTTTGGGGATTTAAAAACAGTCTTCGCAGTCCATACATATGGTGTAACAGAAAGATAACAGCTAGTGGATATTTTTAATGGATTTTTATTTAATATATTAGATTCTCCTTTTGGTCTTCCTTTTTTGCTTTTTTTTTTTTGGTTTGTTTGTTTGTTTTTGTTGTTGGGTTTTTGTTGTTGTTGTTGTTGGAAATATACTTGATAGTACAAAAACAAGAAGGCAAGATACTGTGTTCTTTCTCTGTACAGATGATTCATAGATAAAGACAGAAGTTATCTGCACATTTTTAAAGATTTTGCTTCTTCAGAACCTCTGCTTGAAAGCAAGCAGGGTGTTTTTCAGCTTGTGAGGCCTCACCTGCTTTAACTCCATGTTCATGCAAGACCCAGAAAGCCAGATGCTTCCCTTGTGACTGTTTACATTCAGTTTGTGCCACTTGCACCTATCCTGCAGAAATCCTATTTCCACGGCCCCCTGCTGACAATAAAGGATTTCCACGGATAGAAATGAAAATCAAATTTGAACATTATCCCACCTGCACTTCTCCAGCACACCAGAAACTCAAGAGGATTGCTTTGGCCATGTTAACAAACTAATTTAACTACGTAAGAAGTGTTTAGAGAGAATCCTTTTATCCCAGCCTGCAGGCTGAAAGTAAACAATGGATAACACCTGCTTCACACTGCAATTCTTGTGGTGTTTTACCTTCTGTTTCTGTATAAAAGATAGCTGGAGTTGGTGATGTTTTTAAACCAAATGAACTTTTAACTGCTCCAGTGCTTTTACTTAAGGCTTTATTTGTGACTCTTAATCCAAGGAATCTTGCCACTTGTTGGAAGAAGCAACTCACTGTGGTACATGCCTATTGAATTTGGAATCATGACCATATGGATTACAAGAAATACCTAATGATTAACCAGATGAATACTGTCTTAAGTTACTGTACCAAGTGACTGTACTGCTATGATGAAATCTGAGCTATTCTTCACTTACTGTTGACAGGAATCTAAAAAATGATTATATTTTTATTTGCATTTCAGGTCAGATGTTTCTATGGCTAAGTTGTATTCCTTCATCACACTCAGCACCTTGTTGGTCTGCGCCACCTTCTGCTACAGATACAGCCTCACTTGGAAGTCTGAAACACTGGGCAGAAGACCTAAAGGCCAGTATCTCACTGATACACTAACAAAGTAAAACTTTAAATAGGATGGTGTTTGGGACAAGTGATACACTGTTTATTAACAGATGGTTTTGCAAGTACTTCTTATATCTCTATAATACTATTTAATGCATTTAGTTTCATATACAGAGGGCATGCCAGTCAACGCGTCAGAGCTCCTATAGGAGCAGAGCTCTGGTGTGGCTAACAGTTTTTAAAAGACATTTTCCA
Source organism: Lagopus muta (assembly GCF_023343835.1). Classification (NCBI taxonomy): domain Eukaryota; kingdom Metazoa; phylum Chordata; class Aves; order Galliformes; family Phasianidae; genus Lagopus; species Lagopus muta. Next base: position 75,623,399 of record NC_064434.1, read on the forward strand.
AGCCAAGCTAAGTTAAGCTGCAGCTGTGAGCCTCATGCTTGAGTTGGCTTCACATTATGATTTTCACTGACTCAACTATGGTATCAGCATAATTTTTCAGTGTGAAATCTGATAAAACAATGCAGGCAAAGTTTCTGCTCTGTCAGAGGGCTGCAGCCAATCAAGTTCTGAAAAGTGCTCAGCACAGTCCACAGAGGGAATATTGTGTGTTTCTGACGATGTCTTTTGATGCTACATGTTTTACTTCTGCTGACAAATGTTAATTCTATCTTAAAAATATTTGGATCATACTTCCTCTCAAGCTTATTCACTTCTTCAGTATATAAATGTTTGTTATATTATTGTTGTAAAAGTTATAGTTGGTTGCAGTAGTTACATTTGTTATATCAATAAGCAGTCATGCTTGCATCTATTTTTAACACCATCTGAAGCTGTTAAAAGTGTCAGGCTTCCAGCCTGAATTTTCTTATCATCAAATGAACATACCTTGCAAAGCTTATGCTCTTAATGGCAATTGTTTCATTTCTCCAAAATAAATTAACACAACTCTATTGATAAATAAATGTTGAAATTCTTACAATTGCTCTCAACATTCATCATTTGCAAAAATTTTCATAAAGATTATAAAATCTGTAGAAATCTAGCTTGAATATGAGCACATTTTAAAATAGTTACTGATTCATTTTGTGTGACTCATACCCTGTGTATCTCAGTACAGTTTGCACCAAGATGGAAATCAGAAAAAAAAATAAGTGATCAGCTTAGAAGTTTCACCTCCAGTGACAGTCTGTTCCTACTGAAGCCCACCTTCCTTTAGGCAGGATGGCCCCCTGGGCTGAAGCACAGGTGGAAGCCCCCCAGTTCCTTCTGCAGTATCTACACATCTGTGTTCCACCTTCCCTTCACATACATCCCATGCGTGCAGCTTCATAGCAACACCCATGTGAGGCACTCTGCATTTCTCTGGCCACCATAGTGTTCTCTCAGCTCTCTGCTACAGCTGAAATTTGCTGCTTCTCTACTCTTCACTGTTTCTACACCTGTGAAAACTAAGTAGACAACAGCATTTCCCACAGAGACAAAAAATCAGACCGGTCTTTAAACTGATCTCTCCATACAAGCTTAGTAAAACATTATGGCGTTGTCACAGTCAGAAAGATTAGTGCAGTGGAAGCAATACAGGAGTGGAATGACAAAAGGACAAACAGGAAAGGAATGCTCATCTGACTCCAAGGATCTAGGCTCATGGGGAAGAACTCCACAAGGAAGGGATCTCCAGTCAGAGATCCTTTGCTAGTGGCAGTCAGCTCTTACATGAGGTCTGACAGAGGTGCAGCCAGGCTCCATCCCTTGTGGTCACACAGCTGAATTGCCTTCACCTGTGCTCCCAGGGCTGACCAGTCCTTTCCCAGGTGCTCAATCAGTGGTTCAGGCCATGACTGAATGGCTACCATGCAGCCATAAAATAAATGTAGTATAGTTTCATAGTCAGACAAAATTCAGGGTTTTGTTTTTCTTGAAGGAGGTTTTCTGTGTTCCTGTTCAGGGCCCAAGTACCTTTCAGTGTTACAAGGCAGAAGTCCCTGAGTTCCCACGTTACAGTTCTGAGGTAACAGTGCCCACTACTGATCACTACCCCCTTACACCGACCTTGAAGGAAGACAGGTAAGGTCAGGCTGGATGGGGATCTGAGCACCCTGATCTAGATGTGGATGTCCCTGTTCACTGCAGTGGAGTTGGACTAGATGACCTTTAAGAGTCCCTTCCAACTCAAATGACCTTACGAACATAAGATGCTGAGCAGAGAAGCTGTACCTTAGAGGAGACATACCCTGAGCACCCTGTGCTACATGCCGAGCCCGGCCCCTCAGCTGCCTAAGTAGCCTACTGCTGGCACGGAAAGATGCTGGCCTGACTCCTCCCCAGCTCTTTCTCATCACCTTCCGACCTACAGCCACAGAAGAACAGAGGTCATCGGCAAGGAATGAAGAGGAGCCTGTGAGCTCAACAACTTCGGTTGTCACAGTTTTCAGACAAGGTTTCGACTACTGCTGTTTTAATTTTCCTCAGCACCCCCTGATACGGAAGCGGCTTCTGTCTACCAAACCTCTGGTTTGTAGCTACCAGCCCGGTCCCAGCCGCCAGCCGGAGGAGCAGACGGAGCGCACGGCCCTGAGCAGTCAGGGGCCACACTGGCCGACAGCTCGGCAGGCACCGCGAGCCGTTACCGCCAGCAGTCCTCGCAGCCCGGACGGCCCCGATGACTACACACCGGCACAGCCCGTCCCGCCGTAGCCGCTCACGGCACGGCGCGCCCCGCCTACGCGGAACCGCGGAGCGACGTGAGGCGGGCGGCGCCGGGCAGGCCGGGAGCCGCGCCGCACGCCGGGAGCTGTAGTCGCCGCCGTCCCGCTCCTGGCGGAAGGTGGGGGCGGGCTCGAGCGGCTCCATTTTGCGCCCATCCGAGGGGCTCCCGGCCTGCCTGGCGCCGGCGGTACCGAGGCCGCCCGGGAGCCGCCGTTTGCGCTCTCCCCGTCTTTTCCCGCTGCCGCCGTCGGGGCGGGGCCCGCTCCCCGCCTCCCGGCCCCCGCCGCCGGCCGCGGGCTGAGCGCTCCTCCCGCGGGCCGGGCCCCGTTCCTCCGCGGCGGCGGCTCCATGGTGCCCGCCGCCCCCCCCCGCCCCGCAGCAACAGGCGGGACGAGGAGGAAGCGGCCCCCGGGGGTGCCCACCGCCCCGCCGCCGGCCTGAGCCGCGCCGCCCCACTGGAGCAGCCAGCGGGCTCGGGGCGCCCGCGGGCCGCCGGCGATGGCGAACCAGCTGGTGATCCTCAACGTGTACGACATGGTGAGCGCCCGCGGGCAGGGGCCGGGAGGCGGGCGGGAGGGGGGCTCGGCGGGCGGCGCGGCCCCGGGCCTGCGGGACCGGGAACTTTCCCTTTCTCCTTCCCTCCCTCCGCCCCGCGCGGGGCTCTATGCGGGGTGACGCGTCGCTTCTGCTCGGCAGCGAAAGTTTGGCGTGCGGCTGGGTCGCAGCTTGCGGGATCCGCAGCCTGCAGAGGGGCTCCTCCCCCCCTCCCTCTCCCTGCTGTAGCCGCAGTAGGAGCAAAGCGTGAATTTGTGCGAGGAGTTTGTCTTCGTCCTTCAGAAGGTTCCTGCTCCGCACGTGTCGCTGCGCAGGGTGCTGGCTGGGGGTAACCGCTGTCTTTGGAAAGTTGGAAGTTTCTGAGTGCTGTGTCGGTATTTTTGTATTGCTGTGGCATGGCGACGCTTGGCAGGAATAAAGGAATTGCCTCATCCCGATCTGCGATGCTGTGAGCTCACCTTGGCTTCCCGTGTGATGCCTGGCTGACACCTCCAGCAGCTGTTGGGTTGCCCTGCATGCAGCTGGAAGCTGCTCAGCTGCCATAGTAACAAATGAGGCAGAAGCACCTGTATGGTACAGCCACGGGATAAGTAATATTAGGGAAATATTATCCCTTAATGCGCTTCAGTAGCTGGAAATTAGATCGAGTGCTACTGGTTGTCCTCTGAGCACTGTTGGGCCTGTGGTGAGGGGCAGGGAGGCTTCACAACAGCATTGGGAACTGTGCGGGTCAAGCTGTCCTTGAACCACCACCAGTTTTGAAGTGAACTTCTGGTGCTTTGGGCGGGTGGAGGAGCACAGTGTAGGTCTCATTGCTGGCAGAGAAGTGCATCGTCTTGCTTGAAAGTATTGTACTCATGTGCTTGAGTATTTGCTAGCAGTTGATAGAGGGCTGTCCTACTTGGACTTAGTTATGCATCTGATTGTTGTCATTGGTTTCTGTGGTAGGTATCGGACGGAAAGAAAACAGGGTCCCTGTCAAAGGATTCCCTTCCACTTCCTGTGCTTGGGTTCTGTTGCCAGTGAATGCAACCTGTTACATTTGCGTTGGGTTTCCTTTGCCGGAGCAGGGGTGGTTAATGGGAATGGGAGCAGTGTGTTTGCTGAGAGAGGCACAGGAACAGGGGCCCTGCTCACCTGGCCGAGCACATACATGGGGCCTGTGAGGTGCTGTCAGTGTGTTATGGTAGACCCAAGTGGGAAGGATGTGATATAGTGGGCTTCTTTGGACTGCAACTGAAAAATGTGTGTGGGAGAAGCTCTTGTAGTCTTAAAAGAGCTGGTTTTGTGTGCATTAGTTATTAGTACTATATAAAGTATAATGAAACAGGACTTTAGTTCCAAGGCTGTTACGCAAGCAATTACCTGTGAAGTCAAAGGCATGGCATGCCTCTGATGTGGGAGGTGAGCGACCTTGACTGTGAGAGCCATCTTGGGGAGGCTGCAAGGAGCCACAGGCAGCAGCAGGAGGGCTGTGCTTTCCCTTGGGATGTGCCAGGGCTCAGTAGCTGTGTCTCTGTGTCGAGGAGAAGGAGAGTCTGTAGGCCCACCGCCTGTGGAAAGAGCTCGTTCTCCAAAACAAGCAGGCCAGCAAAGCTACCTGTGGGTGTTTGGTCAGATCGGGGTGCTTGTTGTGTGCTTATCTGCTGAAGCTGAACATCACCACAAATTATACATAGCACGAGCTGAGACCACTAACTGGGGTGTTTATTTATCCCACCTCAGCTATGGCTGTTTTATAATCGCATCTGTGTTATTTGACTGCTAAAGAAGCAGATTTCTTCTGAACAGGAAAGAAAAGCTGAGGACGTCATAGTATCTGAGGGACACCGTCAGCATGCAGCCTTGAACTCTCTCTCAGAATGGTCGCTCAGTCTGTTTTATTCTTGCTTGGAGCAGGCACTTCAGTGAAGCCTGTCTTCATGGGCAGTGTTAGTGCTACCACTCTGAGAGCCTGCTGAAAGCAGTGGCATGGAGAGGGAAGTGTGGCTGTTTTGGGGTTGTGTGTGTTCATCAGGTGCCTCCAGTTGTGTACCAAGGCACTCAGGTTTACTTTTGGCTTCTGACATTTCACAGTCGTGGTTTGGGGTGTTTGGGTATTTGGGCTTTTGTGGGGAGGGAGTTCTTTATTTGGTGAGCGTGGATATTTTTTGTCCCCTTCTTTTTTAGGGGATGTGTAGGGGGGGCACAAGAGAGCACCATTTGTCCTGTTCATGGAATCAACACTATTATAACTGCAAAGACTGTACAAACAGCTTGGTGTCAGCCTGCAGCTCCATCTCAAAAACAGCCCCTTCCATGCAGGGACTGCAGGGTATTGCTGCTGTTCAAGTCTGCACAGGACCAAGTTGGTTTGCTTTGTAGCATATACGCCTCTATTTTCCTTATCACTCAATAAGGAGAAAGCCTGGGGTAAAACCGAAGGTGAAGAGGTAACTTTACAGAGGGAAAGAAACTTAAGGGCATATTTATGTGCAGTAGCTCACGCCTTCAGAAATGCTTTCTGATCATTGAAAGGGCCGTGTGAAGACCAATAGACTGTACTTGGAGCTGGAGTACTTTGTATCTTCATTATCACAAACCGCTGTCCCTGTAGCAGTATAGAGTTTTTTGTGCCCCGAGTAGCATCCTATTTTCCCACGTCAAACAAGGCGTTAACGATCTGAACTATTAGCATAAATGGGAGCTCTGAAGAATGTAATGAGGATGCTGTTGAAGCAGTGGGATTAGTGTCTCTTGTCAATGCAGTGACACGACTTTATTATGCACATAGAAACTTACGTCCATATTATTTTTGTTTTGATGGTTGCATTAGACATGAATCCCTGTTTCACAAAATGACTTGCTGCAAAATACTGAGGATGTGGGGCTGTGCTCTTAGACATTATTCTACAGCAAAATTCAGATCGGACTAAACGAAGGGAGTCTGTTTTGTGCAATGGAAGCGAGTGTAGCTTTTGAGATCAGTTTGGGTTTCCAGATTGTAATGCATGTCACTGAAGCAGCCAGCTATGGGTATGTCATTTAATCTGTTGTGATCTTTATTTTGTAAGCTGTGTGTAATCTTTTTGGCTGTGGCCAAACTCAGTGTCCTTTAAGCTGTGATTATTCTGCATTTCTTTCTTCACCGCGATAAGGCATTTCGTTCAGTAGGAGAACACGACCGACCTTCCAATAACTGATTCAGATTAAGTAATAATTAGATGTAATTACTGTTCCCAGGGGGAAAGTAATTCTGCCTTACTGAAATTCTTTTGTCTTGAATTCACCTACTCTGTTCTTATGGAAATACAAAGCGAAGTGCTTTTGGCACTCCTTTCAAGCTGCTGACTTGTTTAATCTGCTGCCACTGCTCGGTTTCTGTGGTCAGGTAATCTGCATCCACATACTTATGTGCTGCCAGCAGTGAGCAATGCTCACCCAACTAACTCGGGGCTTGCTAAACAGTGCAGTGCAGCAGCTCTCCATCCCATCCACCTGCCCCTGCATGGCTCCACGAGGCAGCTCGGTGCCTGCCTTTCTGCTCCCGCCTCTTGCATCAGATTTCGCAAGGTTGGAGGAGCAGAGTTGTTTTTTCCTGCCCAGTAACAAACTAGTTTTATTACTTCCAGTGCTTATGGGACATCTCGTGTAACTTGTGTCCCCGTGTCAGGCAGCAGATCTGACATTTGTGTGGTGGGGAATTATTTGGAACTCAGAGGCCAGACCCAGAATTTTCTGCCCACATGGGTGTCCTGGTGAGGACCAGAGCTCTGCGGACCCTGTCCACATCTGTTTGAGGTTACGTAGAGCTGGACAACCATTCTTATTAGGCAAGCACACTTTTTGCCTGTGCTGACAGACTTTATGTTGAATATTCCTATGGTATTGATTGTAAGTATAAATATAAGACTATTTTGTAATGATGAAGTGGACAAATGTAGAAAATGAGCTTTAGAGGTAGCTTTACATTTAAGAAGCTCTTGAATTGTTCTGGTTTTAATTTCACTTCAGTGGACAGAATCTATTTTTTACCAGTGCAGTTGAGTAGTTTTAACTTTCACCTTGCCTTCTCCGTTCTGTTTCTCAACACCAAGTAGATCTAGCCCCATGTGTTTCTGGATATACTTGATCTGAGAAGGTTGGATTAGATACAAATGGACTGGCAGCACTCGCTCTTTTCTAAGGAGAGAGAAGGAAACAATCTGTTAGACCCTAGTTTAGGTGATGGTGTAGTACAGTCATCCCTGTCCCACTCACAGATGTAGCAATGGATTAACAGAGCCAGCCATCAAGGCCACTTGTAAAGTCCAGTCTTAAGCAAAATGTATCCATGGATCTCCATGACCCTTGGCCTAAAATATGTGCAAGGAGCAAAATCCGCCTGCTATTAACTCCTGTTGACAAGAATTCCCCCAGCTGGCATGTCTGAAGAAGAGCTCATCAAATCCTTGGTGTCTTGTTATGCAGATAATTATCATGTCCAGTGCCTGCCAGCACAACTGTGATGTTTGGTGACTGCTAGCAGCTGAGTTTGGTGGTGCTTAGAATAAGGATGACTCTAGAAGCCAAATACATCCATTTCTGATGCTGGAAACATTGTAACATTTGGCCTGAACTGTTCTTTTTGCAATGTGACTTTGACTTCTTGAGTGGCATCTCCAAAGTGTAGTGGATCATTCTTACTGGGAGAAAAAGGGCTTTCAGAAATGTTCATTAAATGCCAGGTCAACTAAAATGTCTGTAATTATGTACTAACTCCAGCTAGCGCGCTTGACAACATGACACCTGTTCCCTCTTACATTTTTATTATCAGTTATGCTGTTTTTATAGTGACTTCTGATCAGAAAGCACATATTATGTCAACAGTTAGTGTGAATAAGATAGCTTTTTTTCCTTCCCATTTCCTAAATGAATAACTTGCTGAAGGTACTCCCCCTGTCCATGTCCCCTCTGAGCTGCCTCCTTGCAGCCTGCCCTGCGGCCCCACAGCTGTGTGCATTGGGAGTGGATGACATGGGAGGGAGGGAGGATCCCACGGCTGGAGAAATTGAAAGGATAAAGATTGCTGGGTTTTGGTGAGAGGTTTCACTTCCTAGTCTATTAAAGTTGTAAGGACTCACCTGAGAGTTTTTATTTTTCTTGAGCCTTTCTTGGAGATTCATCATATCACTCTCTGAGGAGCAATTTGAAAAAGAAAGTTGTGACGCAGCCAAGGAAGGAGTCATTTTGGAGGTTTTCTTTTTCCAAACTCCGTGTGTCTTCATGGTGCTGAGGGTAATTGTTAGCTGACAGGCATTCACCACTGCTACTTCCAAAAAAGAAAACAGAAAGCACTGAGGAAAGGGTTTCCCCCAACCCCCACCTTTTTAGGAGGTAAGTGGCAATAGTACTGAAATACAGCTATGTTTCTTATCATAGAAGTGATCAGCAGTGATAGATTGTAAACACATACTGGAGGTATGCAAAGGACATCTGATAAATGGAGTCAGATATATCAGAAGCAGAACAAGAGTTCAGGCTGTTGTATGCTGTAACAATCAGAAGGATCAGTGTGGTGGAATGGTGATACAGGAGGCGTGATGACAAAAGGACTAGTGCGATAGAAAGGTGTAACAAAAGAGAAAAAAAGCTCACCCATCTCTGAATATTTAGGCTTGCAAGGGAAACTCCACAAGGAAAGGATCTCCAATCAGAGATCCTTCCTTGGTGGCAGTCAGCCCTTAATTGAGGTCTAAGAGAGGTGCAGCCAGGCTCCACTCCAGTCACACAGCTGAATTGCCTTCACCTGTGCTCTCAAGGCTGACCAGGTCCTTTCCCCAGGTGCTCAATCAGTGGTTCAGGCCGTGATTCAGCAGCTCCCATACATATGGAGACCAGCAATCTAATATTCAAAGGCAAAATACAAGCTCATTTCATTCCTCTTAAGTACCTCTTGAGTTGCGATCATCTGGTCATAAGCAAAAGTGTGGTCACTTTGAACAACAACTGGGGTCTGTGTGTAATAGTTCTACATTTTGATGTCCTTTCTAAAAACAACAACAACAGTTTTGCTCTTGCAATATCATTGGAGTTGATTTAAGTATGTACTCTGTTAGTGGAAACTTTGAAGTTCTATCCTGGTCAAAGATTAAAAAGAATAAAAAAGTGGATTTCTCCCAAGTATGGGCTTCATGGTTGACAGACAATGACTAACAGCACTAAGACATGGAGTAAAACCTAATGGAATTAACTGACCATGTACAGTTAATTGCATCCACTGTTCCAGTTAAAGAAAAGGTTGTGCAGTTTTATTTGGTTGACTTTCATGCTTTTGATATGGAGGGATGAGCATTTGTCAGTCTGCTGTCTGAGGACAAATCTGTATTGGAAACTGACTGGAGTGGTTTTTGTTCTTCTTTCCTTCTAGTATTGGATGAATGAGTATACTTCTTCCCTTGGAATTGGAGTATTCCATTCGGGTATAGAGGTGTATGGCCGAGGTACGTACATAACCTGGTTTTTGTGCTAGCAGTGTTGCTAAAACAAACAAACAAATGTATGTCAGGTAGTGAAGGAAGTCTGGTTCCTGAAACCTGTTTATCAGTTTCCTTTCAGAGTTCTCTGGAAAAAAAGAACACGTGGGTGTCAGTTTGGAATTATCCTGTGTTCTTGTGTAAAGCTGTATGTGCAACTACATCAGAGTATGCTGACTCTTCCCCTAGAAATAGCAATACATAGCTCAGGTTTTGAAACACCAGCTGTATGCTTCATATAAATGAAATGGGACCATTTCACCCATATTCTGCCAGCACTCGTGCAAGGAGTTAATTTTTAATTGTAGAGACTGTACAGTTTATTTAAAAGGTGATTGTGCCTGCTGTTTATTTAACAAAGACAGACCTCAGATAAATAGAGCAGCACAGTCTGAATTTGCTAAATAGGTTGTACTGTGGGATGCAGCTTCCTGAGCTGTTTTGTGCCTCTTTCAGTTCCTGCTGCTGCCAAAAAGGGTGTTTCTGAGTGTGTTGTAGCACAGGCTTGGGTCTAAGGTCTTCACACCTTCTGGGAAAACCAGCCTAGGAGATGAAGGTGTTGCTATAAGTAGTCTGTTTAAAAGTAAATAAGCCTCCTTAAGTTCTTTTTTTTTTACTGAGATGTGTTTGGAGGTAAGTAAAGGTGGTGGCATGTGATGCAAAACCAATGCTGTGCCAAGTATCTTATGCTGGAGGTGTTTCAGTGGCCAGAGCAGTAACACTGCCATTGGGTTTGCAGTGGTGAATTGATGAAATATAATGCTTGTTGTTAAAAACTTACTAAAATGTCATTTAATCCAAACCAGAAAGACCTGATCTGTAATAGCATTGTGCCTTAAACACACTTGTGCTGTGCCAGATACATGTGCCTCCCCATCTTGTTCAGGTCATGACAGCTTTCTTTCTCATGTTAGAGATCATTTCCCTGCTGGAAGAATGACTTGCATTTTTCAGAGTACCTCACACTTTATTTATTTACCTGTTGTAAAAAAGATCATCCACAGAACTGCATGGTAGACGTGGATGGTTTAGTGCAAGCTTTTAGGAAAGGAAGTGTAAAGTCATGCTTGAAGCTTTTTATTATACCTTGGGAGTGGCACGTTGTTATCATACAGACACAGAAGGAAGTTGAAGCATACTGTGGTACCTCCATGAATTCTAAGGACTTAATACCAGCAGATATCATGTGCTGACTTCAGATCCATGCACGGGTTTATTGTTCTGTTAGAGAAGAGCTTGGGATGGTGAACTGTTGCTTAACAAGAGATTCAGAAATGTATTAGGCTAACACTAGTTGCCACATGTATAGCTGTAGCACGTCATCAGACCTTAGAGGATGCAGTCCTTTGAATCTCTAATCTAAATATGTAAGAGGATTTTTGGAGATCAACACATGTGAAACACGTAGGTAGAAATTGCAATTTCACTTTTCATTGCAGAAGTGAAGATTTAAAACAATTGCATACTTATGAATTAAATCTGCATGCTGATATAGGAAGTTTCTTGTCAGTTTTTGCTGAGGTCGACTACTGATCAACAAAACGATTCACTGCCAGCTCCTTGCTGTTGTTATCCAAGTGTAAATGCAGCATCTGATGTCTAGCTTTAGATCCTCGTGAAGTTCTCATTGACTGGAAGACCCCTGGAATCGATCCACCAGTCGGGGAGGTCTGCTGTTCTTACTTTCACTTTGTATCATTTTTGTTAAATCTGAGCTTTCTTTTTCAGAATTTGCCTATGGTGGTCACCCATACCCTTTTTCTGGAATATTTGAAATTTCTCCAGGAAATGCTTCCGAGCTAGGAGAGACATTTAAATTTAAGTAAGAAACATCTCTCTTCTTGTTTTTGAGAAAATAGGTTCAAAAGACACTTTGTTGCATGGATAGATATGTTAAATGATACTTGAGAATTTCTGACTGAGAAAAGAGTGTTTTCTTTGTTTTGAAAAATAAGTGGACTACAGGTGTACAGCAAGGAAGGAATCTCATATCAGATGAGACCAGTGCTGTAAAATGGAATAGAAAAAAATCCGTCCTTCTGGGAGGGCAGAAAGATCTTGCCACCCACACAGGGGTATATTTTGAGCAATGTGAAAACAGTTACTCACCTATTTCATGGAAGCCTGCTCATCCTCATCTCTGTTTCTCTTTTTAGAGAGGCTGTGGTTCTAGGCAGCACTGACTTCATGGAAGATGATATAGAAAAAATAGTAGAAGAGCTTGGAAAAGAATTCAAAGGAAATGCTTATCACCTAATGCACAAAAACTGCAATCACTTTTCTTCAGCTTTATCTGAGGTAAACAAACACTGGGGTCTATAGAAAGGTGCGTCCCAGGTGGCTACAGAGCATCATCTCCTTCCTGTCCTTTGGGTTGTTTGGCATAATTTCCAGCGTCTTATCTCTGGTACCTTGTGTAAATGTTACCCTTTCTTCAGATATTTTGTGTGTGTGTGTGTTTTTGGGAGAAAAATGCAAGCCTGTGCTGCCAAAAGTGCTGAATGTTGTTACATGCAGCTTGTGTTCCAGAAGGTGGTACTGCTAATTGAGAGACCCAGTAAAGCAAGTATCAACAGGGTTCCAAAATCTTTACAGGCACTTCAGAGACAAGTGTGGGAGACAGAACCAGATGTAATTTCCATTACACAGTGCCCTTGCATTCAAAGTACTTGCTAAAGAATAACAGAGGCATTGAAGTTTCATAGATGATGTTTAGCTTCTGTTTGAGGGGCTTTTGTCAGGTTGTCCCTCTGCCAGTGCCTGTGTCCTGGTACATGCCTCTGTGGTGGTGCAGAATAGCTGACTGTGGAATTGAATGGGCATGGCATTTCCCTCTCACCCTTGTTTTAACCTTTCCAGTTTGCCAGCACAAACAAATGCCTGATCACTTACGTGCCTGTAGAGACACAGGAGAAACAAACAGCCAGGAACAGGTAACCCAGGACAATGAAGGGAAAGACAGTTGTGTTTTTACTATTAGTTGCTAACCTGTACTCATCAGAATTTATTCTAATGCTCACTGAAGTCTTTCAAACAAGGACTGGCTGTGCTTTCCATGACAAACTTCCATAAAACTCAGCTGCTTTTCATTCAGAATATTTAGTCTTGACAAAGCACAGGCTACACAAAGAGTCTGATTTCCAGTGGTGCTGGAACATCTTGAGATGATGATTTGTGTGCAGTGCTAGTAGGAATAAGTCTGGTGACATACTGATGAAACTGCAGTTGGCATGAAGTCTGGCCAATATAGCCAGGCATGTGCTGCACTCATGAACTCATGCTCATGTTGTTTCTGTTTTAACTCATCCTGTTTAGTGTTCAAGCTGGCTAAAAACTAGGGATATAACTTCAAGTAAAACGCTCTTCAGCTACAACAGAGTAATGCTCTTGCTAGCTGTGATTTACTCCAGATTTGCACTGGGGTAAGTGATACCAGAAATGAACATGGATGCAGTTAAGTAAAATAGGTCACTTCTTCAGTAGTGTCAACAAAAACATTTAATGATTGATGTACAGTAAAAATGACCATTTAATGCAACTTTTATGTATTTGAGGAGCTGAAAGCAGCTTTGCATTGTATAGCCACTCTTGTTCTAGCAAACTTACAGTCTGTGTGCTGTAAGATACTGATCTCCTGTCCAAAGTCATCAGAGGCCATCACAGTAAATCCCAGAATCCTTAGAGTTGGAAGAGACCTTTGAGGGCCTTTTAGTCCAACACCCCTGCAATGAACAGGGACACGCACAGCTAGATTGGGTTGCCCAGGGCCTGATCCAGCCTTGCCTAGAAAGTCTCCAGGGATGGGGCACCAACCACATCTCTGGGCAGCCTGTTCCAGTGCCTCACCACGCTCACTGTAAAAATATTTTCCTTATACCTAACCTACATCTGCCCTCTCTGAGCTTGAAGCCATAAAAATATCCCCATTGCATGCATAACTCCACATCACTGTAGCACTGACACTTTTTGACTGCTTTATTTCTGGGTGTTTTTTGTCATAGCGAGAGCTCTCCTCCAGCTGCTGTTTCTGAGGAATTCTTTGTGAATATGAAACATACCTGAACTCATTTGTTTGCCTTTTAAAGAAGTTATTCACAAAATGAGGTGGTTGGGCTGATCAGAACTCTACCAATGATAATGATAAAAAATGGAGTATAACCACATGTCAAACTTGCAGTGGAAAAAAAGTGTCTGCAAATTGGGACTCTGCTTTTACTGATGGTGGAAATTGTTTTCCTGCAGCTAACTTGTGTCTTGTGATACAGAGATAGTCAGACTGCAGCAGCTTTCACCGATTCTTTACAGTAATTAACATCCATTACTGCTCGGTCCAGAATATGAGTTAATTCTTTCTTTTCTCCTTTTCTTTTAGATTCTGTGTGGAAAAGAGATTCCACGATGGGTGAATCGCCTCGCCTACTTCAGCTCTTGTATACCGTTTCTCCAGAGCTGTCTGCCGAAGGAATGGCTGACTCCTGCAGCCCTCCAGTCCAGTGTCAGCCAGGAGCTACAGGACGAGCTGGAGGAAGCTGAGGACGCAGCAGCATCTGCTTCCTTGGCAAGCTCAGCATCTGGGTCTAGAACTGGACGCCACACCAAATTATAAGTCCTCTTCCAAAGTACTAAATGGTTTGAAATACTTCAGTTTAATCTCTCCAGCAATTGACTTTCTGACAGAACGTGAGAGCTGACTCCAGAACATTGTTTTTATATGCAAAAATGGCTCTCATCAGCCCCTGTTTCAGCTCAGGATTATTTAAGTAGCGAAAAGAATTGCTGTGAGAAAAGGGAAGGATGTTGTGTGAAGCCACCCTTTTCATTTTCACCTGTTTGCTAGACCTGAGTTAACATCTTGTATAAAGTAGAACTTAAATTATTTGTTTACAGTATTGTGTACTGCTGTTTACAAGTCCTATAAGGACTCCTGCCACCATGGAAGAAGAGAGAACGTGAGTTTTGCTGGTGTAACTCGAAGGCAGCGGTATGATGATGCCCTGGCTATGAACTCTCCCCTTTGTTTTCAAGACCTAAGGCAGGTGAAACTTAAACTTCTGAGAAATGCTAGAAACTGCTGAATGCTATCCATGTGAACAGGGTACCGTACACTCAAAGTGGCTGATGTAAACAGGTAGATTCCAGGATGTAGGGAGACTGATTTTTGTGTAAGATCTGTTATTGAAGTATGACCTCTACATTCATGAAGCTGAGGATTTTTGCACATATGAAGTGAAATTTCTATCTCATTACACTGCCCCTCGATCCCTCACATTTTTTTTCTTTTAAATTCAGCCATGCAGTTTGCATAGTATCTTCTGTCCATATTTACAGTCTACTTCAACCAGAATTTAGATCTATGATTATCGCCTCTTAAAAACATCAACAGTTTTTTCATGGTTTGTGTTACTTGATTTAAAACTTGTATATACAAAGTTAGTACTTGTATTTTATTTTTTTTTTTTAATTTTATTATTATTTCACGTAGTTTGAATAGCATAATACAAGCCATTTATGGTTGGGGAATGGCCTTGCTTCCTGCTGCTGATTTTGCTTCATTTAAGTTTGTAAACATCAATGGGTTTTGTTTTTGTTTTTTTTCTTAACCGATATATTAGCACCCAGTTGGTTGTGCATATCTGCACAAATTACAGAGAAATCTTAATTTATTTTCCCACAGTTTCTATCTGTGGCATTAACTTTCCTGTCAGATGTAATGAAGAAAAACCTGAAAATTGCTTATGCACCTGCGTGTTTACACAGCAGAACCTGCTAATCTGCACACGTAATTATGTCTGAAGGTAAGAGATGCTATTTTCTAAAACACAGAAGTATGTTTGCTGGTAGATTATAATTAGAGCTAAATTATAATTAGTGATCAGAATATATAATGGAATGCCTTATTCTTGTTCACTTACCAAGAGAATTAATGGTTCTTCCAGTCATTAGTGTGAATTGGCGAGGTTCTGTTGTGCACATGAGGATACAGTAGCACAAATATGAGGGAGGTGAGCTTGTGTATGTTGTAAGACTCGCTGCCTTAAACTGTAACAAAACAACATCTATAAACTGATGAGCTCTCCAAGAAGTGTGCATTACTAGAAACATAAATGATTTTTACAAGCTTTATTTTTGATCTGTTGCTCAGTTTAATTTTTTCATCAAGTGAAATACTGACTCTAACGTTTCTGTTGTTCAAAAGGGGAACAAAAAAATCCTCCTAGGAGGCAAGAATGCTTAATGCTGTGTATTCTCCAGGCCATGGGTAGTCAATGCCATGAACCCTTCAGGAAGGTACAGTAGGTTATGTTCTAGTAAGAATTTGCATGATGGCCAACTCAATTCATGGTTGAAAAGAGCAAGAAGTTTTTCTTCTGGCAG
The DNA here is from genome assembly GCF_023343835.1 of Lagopus muta. Lineage (NCBI taxonomy): Eukaryota > Metazoa > Chordata > Aves > Galliformes > Phasianidae > Lagopus > Lagopus muta. The sequence continues at coordinate 75,639,130 of NC_064434.1, forward strand.
TTGGGCTGAAGCCTTTGGAAGACAGCCTTGAAGCTTTCACTCATCTTCTGTGATACACTGTAGTGACAGAAAGATAAGCTAGTATTCAGTACTGAGGAAGAATCAAGAGCCATTTTTTTTCCAGAAGAGTGGGATAGTTGTAGAAGTCTTGTTATCTGTGCTTTGGTACATGTATTAATGATCTCTTCTACCAAGTGGGAAATGCTTAAGACTGACAAGTCTACCATGATATTTCTTTGCTCTCCAGAAGTTGGACATACTGACTCGTTTTGTTTTTCCACTTGAATCTCTGAATTGGGGGTGGGTTTTTTGGTTTATTTTTTCCTGGTGTGAAAATGAGCATGGTGGTCTCCAGTCAGCTCTCAAGCATTACAGAATGAACTATTGCACTACTCACAGCTAAGGTGACAGACTGTAGGTGGGTCGTTCCGTCTCTCCTGTGCAGCTGTAGTAGTAATGTGACTCTCTTGGCCAAGGCAGGTCCTTTATTTCAGCTCAGGGTTGAGGCCACTGATCTAGCAACGTACTGTAGCTCTTCCTAGGTTTTAGGAAAAATAAATAGGATAAAATTTCATTGCTACCTAATTCTTCTGTACCAAAACCAGCTTTTTAGGCTTCTCAGATATCCAGAGCTCTAGATCTCAAATCTCTACACCTTCATTAACACAACTACAGTATGTACAATGCAAGAAAGTGACAGATCACAGCACAGTTTTTGTTTAGAAGTAAAACTAAGAATATTTTTTATAAAGCAGACTGGAAAGTTTGTAACAATTGTTCATTTTATCAGTAGCTGTACAGACGAAAATACTGTCTTACACTCCACTTTCTGTTTAAATACATCCATTTGTAAGTCCTGTGAGGAAACTGACACCTGAACCCTGAAGGCTGTTGGGTATTGCATCCAAGCAAGTGGTACTGTAACTTCAATCACGTGCTGTGAACTTGGCCTCCGCTGGATGCCCGCAAGAAGTCACCCTGCCAGCGGTTACTCCGATTTGTTAGCAATAGAGCAAGTTACCTTTCACCAGCATTACTGCCAAGCAGGGATTACTTTAGTCTACTAATGACCACACTGTGCTAGGACTAGAACACTCCAAAATGCTGTGAGAAAGCTGGACACCTGTGGAGTCTTTTCCATCAAAACGGGTAGAAAAATAATTTGCTACTTCAGGGTTCTGCTCTGTTTACTTTCTCATTCTCCTTTAGTTTTCTGTAAGGTAATCCTTTTGATACCTAATGTACTCCTTAACTGTCATTTTATTTAAATGCCATTTTCAGTTCAGCAAGCCAAAAAAATCCAATGTACTGTCAGTGTGCACCAGAAACTTCAGAGTGGCTTGGTAAAAATATACTTGCATTACTTCTAAAATTTGCAATGCAATTCTGATCACTATTGATACATGGTAATTTTCACTGTTGGAAGTTGGTTACAAGCTGAATAATCACTGATGCATTTTGTTTTGTAAACTTGTATTCAAGTTTACTGTACTACGTAGTATTTGTATAAAATTCAAAGAATTTTGACTTTGTTACCTTGTACATGGCAACAAGTTGTCTAGCATCTTAAATCCATCTGTTTATTAAAAATACTTTTATAAAAAAGACAGTTGGCTGTGTTTTTCTTATTCTCCTGGTACCTATAGCCTGTATTTATTGGTGCTGCGTGAGCGGACATCTTCTTTCAAACAATGCCTTACATGAAAGGTGGGTAGTTTTGCTGTAGTTACTTGAGCTATATAGGCCATATTGTGATTTGGGCAGTTTGGTTTGTTTGAAGCATAATTAAAAGCCGTTAGTTTTTAATGGGCTAGTTTCTGAAAGTTTTCATATTCTGCATGCCAACCAATACCTGTGGGCACGCAGCCACTTGGAGTGTGCTTGGGTTACGTTGCAGGTATTACATGCCATGCTGATGTGCTCCAAAACCCAGATCTGTAGTCCTGGCTTTGCAGCAGACTAAACAAATGCTAGGTAATGCCCCAGGGGCTCAGCTGTTAGTGACAGATCACTGACAGCCAGCAGGGAACCTGGGCTCTGTGTTCAGCTATGCTTTGTGAACTAGGCACAGCATCTCCACGTATGCTGCTGCAGAGGAGTGGCAAGGATAGGAGCTGGTAGAGAAGCTGCTGAAGTATAGGTGCGTTACTTTGTCCAACTGGACCCAAATCACTGTGAGAGCTGCAGAGGTGGGAGGAGCTTACTGAAACGAGACTTCACAAAGGAGACGGAGTACTTCTCTTAAAACTAATAATGTAAATACAAAGATCTGTTTTGCCTGGGGATTTTCCACTCCACTCTTCAAGATTTCACTTCTGTCACCTCTTAAAAGCAGAAATTTTGAGAATGTAGATGAATGAGAAGTTCTGTGCTGTTGTTCCAGAAAACACACTTGTGACATCCAATGGCCAGAAGTGCTTACCCACTTTAAGAAGGCATTCAGTAACCAAAAGGTATATATAGGGTAAATGATGTGTGTCAGAGTTTTTTCCTCTTTCTCCCTCAAAAAGTTACTCTGTAACTCATATTTCTTGTACTAGGCCTGTGTTAGAATCAGTAGCTCATCATGTGTTCAAGTGTTAGCTTCCAACAAATTAATTCACATGTGTTAAGCAGTATAATTTGAGTAAGAACTAGCAAAAGCTGATAATAACATGCCAGCTCAAATGTAAAAGTCACTGATATTCTTATCTTGAAGAGACATAAAAAGCACAGTAAAGACACCCAACGACAACCTGGAGGAAACAGGCTACATAGCTACTGTACCCACTGTAACACAATAGAAAACACAGCAATGATAGCAGAGTAACAAAGTTCAGACTACAGCAAGCGAGGACTTGCTCAAGTGCAAGAGCCATGGGCACAGAAACAAAGGAAAGAATCCACTTACCTTTGGAAGGCCTCAGGTATGCAGGGATCTCAAGCAAGATAACCTTGCTCCACTGCCAAGCCTTAAATGAGGTCTGGGAAGGGGTGGATCCTGGCTCCACCCCTTCCAGTCACTCAAATGCATTGCATGCACCTGAGTTCCCCTGGGTTGGCCCTGCCTTCCTACCAGGTGCTCAATCGCTGGTTCAAGCCTTGACTTAGCATTTCTGTTACACCCACCTACTGTTACATAGATATGATTTAGGGCTTTGTATTGAGTGGAAATGAAAGTTCATATAGTGCTTAGCAAAATTCAACTCAACAATAAAGCACTGCCAAAATCTGTTCCTGAAATGCAAAACAGCATCTACTGTTTTTTGTAATGGCTGCAAAACTGTTCTATAATCTTGTTTCGTTTGTCCTTCTAGCTTTCTGCTAGTAACAAACCAGATGCTGGTCTAACAAAATTCTCTGCCAGCAACTGCATTTTCAGTTTCTCTGTTCCGGATGGCATTGGAAGATAAGACTCATGAAAGAGGAGTCTGATTTTTGTGTGTATGTTTGTGTGCTTCTTCCAATTCTTGTTCCTACATCAAAAAAAAAAAAAAAAAAAAAAAAGAAAAAAAGAAATCAGCAAGGCCAGCCACACACCCAAACTCCTGCCAGTCAACCAAAGCAGCCTGCTCTGGGGGAGGATTCCCAGGCCTTGGATTTTGCTCTCACCTCTGCAATTGTTCTCTTTAAGCTCCTCTGCCCTTCAACAGCCTTATGGTTTCCACACGCAGTAAGAGGTTTAAAAGCAGGATGACAGATGGCTTTGGCGGGCCTCTCATCTCTGCACTCTTCTGAGAAGCCTCACTTGGTTGCACTGTAGGTCAGGGTAGCTTCGGTTGTCCTAAAAATGCTAAAGTGGCCATGACAAACCAAACAGGGATAGTAGAAGGATGACCCGCTTTCAGCTTCCACAATCCAGCAGTTTTGGAGCTGTCTTTTGAAAGTGGCAGTGCCCTGTGCTAACCCATCCACAAGGACATCTTGCACTGCTCCAGGCAGGCCAGCCCACCATCCACCTTCTCTCCAATGTGTGGCGAGGCCTTTCTCGGTTTCCGTGGGAACCAGCTGCTGTGTGATACTATTACAAAAAATATGCTGTAATACTAAAACTCACGGAAGTGCTTTGCTCCAAGAAAAAGGATTTTTCCATGCGTTTTCCTGCCCACAGTATAACACCATCTTCATAAACACCACAGGTGCCCAAGCCAAACCCCAGAAACAAGTGTGGCACTGCCAGCTCCAGGTAGGGTTTAGCAGGAGGAAGAGGAAGTAGAGCCAGAGCACTTCCAGGTTCTGAGAGCTCCTGGCAGGTGTGGGTCAGATCAGTACAAATGGCAGCACTGCTGCTGCTGCTGAAGGTGAAACTCACTGTTGGCACTACAGGTGCTGGGAAAGTACAGACGCCACGAAAATACAGGGGTGTTTTCAGGAGAGAAATGGCAGGGCTCAGTTTAGGTAGAACGGCTGGAGCTGGGGCTCATAACTGGTGTGTACTCCCCAGCTCTGCCGCAGCAGCAGCAGCTGGAGCCATGAGCACTGTGCTTTCCACACAGCACTGTACCTGCGGGAAATCACTTCAGTGGAAGAACGACCTTAATGGGTGATAATAAGGCAAATGAGAGGGAATATCTGGAAACAGAAGTTAGCGGGGTGAAGTTCATTTTTAGGGTGAGTTCTGATAAATTTTGTCAAAGTCACTCGAATATTGTACAAAAATGCAGTCAAGAATACAGAAATACTGCAGGCAGCCAAGTCAAACACAAAGCATTTTTGTTCATTATGCAAACATTACAGCTGATCATGGCACTAATAAGTGTTCATTACTGAGAAGTTCCCATGTTCCCCAGTGCAGAGAAAGCCACATAATCTTGTAAATGAACAATTTTCTTCATTTCTTCTGTGAAATTCACTCAGAACAATTATAATGAATTAGTCCTGACCTCATTTGTGGAGAGACTGCCGTAGCAAAGCTCTATGCAACTTGAGGAGATAAAGCTAGAAATCCTCGGAGTGCGATCCCTGCTCTATTGTAGGATGTTTTCATCTCCTTGTGCAGCGTTAAAGCACTGCTATGCAAGCCTCAGGAACATCAACACTAATCACTGCAGTTGTGCAACTGAAGTCATAAGCAAACATACAAAACAGCAAATAAGCAATTAGATGCTAAATTAAGAAGCAGAATTTGGTGACTGACAGTCCATCAACGGAGGAACAAAATCCCGTGGCAGACAGCTCTGGTACTTCATGGAAGAAAGACACAGCTCAGGAAATGCCTCGGTATGGTACAGATAGCAAAATGCCTCACGGTGCTTGATTTGAAATGTATGCTTAGATTATCAGTAACATGATGGGAAACAACACAGTGGTCATACCATAGATGAGGACAGCAAAAGAATACATATAGAATGTATAAGCCACCAATTAAAACATACAGAGCTGTAGCTTGGTTCTTTGGATTCAAGATGATGGACAGTTAAGGCATGATTCAATTGCCTACATTCAATTGCATTGGGTCCCTTCTGGTTCAGCTCCTCAGACATAAGGTACTTTTCCAGCTGATTTACTATTGCCAAGGAAACAAAGAAAATCACATATATGTGAAAGGAACTTGTTTGGCAAGGACAAGATTTGCAGGATTGAGCAGGTTCCCTGTCATGTAGCTCTTCTGGGGTGCCCACCTGAGTTTTCCTTCCAGCTCACATCAGAGGAAAACAGCAGGAGACAGATCTGCTTTCAGAATGTTCTTTACTTGGTCTTAAAAGACAGTTCAGAAAGTTGTATTGCCAAACTCTATGTCGAAGTTACCCATCTGCTTGACCAAAGTTGATGTAATCTTTTTAGATTTCAGCAAAGCTGCTGACATGGTTTCTCACAGCAACCCTGGATGTACAGATTTTAAGTCCCAGATTTATTTGGAACACAATAGGTGTCTCTTTTAAATTTTACCTATGATAGGCATAACTTCATGTTCTTATAAGACATGGTAAAAGAACAGTCTCTAAAAAAGAAGGCCAGGCATTATGTCATTACATTTAATTCCAATTGTGAAACAGTTCCCAAAACCTCACCAGTTTATTTATTAGATCTTTTCCAGAAAAAGTGGAGCTGTTGGACATTTGGAGGAGCACCATTTAAGCATTTTATTTATATTTCAGTAACCATCAGCTCCTTGGTTATTAGGGGTTTTCCTAACATCAGTGTCACGTGTCAGCTACGCTTGTAAGTGAATATGAGTGAGAATAATTCACCAAATCCAAAGCTAAAGCAGGTAATTGATGAACTCCTGCAGATTTTAGTTGAGAAAAGCACTAAATTTTGACGCTATCCACAAATGTGCTGCAACTTTTTTCCATTCATTTCACATTCATATGCAATTTTACTTTATAAAGAAAGACACATGGACTGATTTTAGCTAATTTTTAAAAGCAAACTGTTCAGAATCTTCAAGGTTATGTAAATGCTTTTTAAAACAGAATTGTTCATAGTTAGGATGGCTCGTTTCCTGGAAAGTTCCTGGAATTCATTTTAACATATATTCCTGAATATTTCACCAAAACAAAGTGCTCTCCAGAACCCTATAGCCTATCAATAGCTTCAGATTGATTAAGGTTATTAATATTGGTTGTTTGGGGGGGGCAGATGTTAGCATACAGACACTGTGAGTTTTGATAAATGCTAAAATACCATACAATCAATACACAACAGCATCATTAAATAAACCCTGTTTTCTTGTCCAGAAGGATAAGAAATTGTTATGTGGTTTCTATGTCAGCAAGGGGTTAACATATTTAAATGGCACTACGTTCTTGGGAAAGATAGGTCTGAGAGGGATTCCAAAATGCAATTCTGCACAGATTTCTGTCCTAATGCAAAATCATTTATTCCAGCAGCTTGTCTCTACTGTCCTCAGGACCTCATGTGAGGGATACTTTTGCTCCATCCACAAGGAAATGCTTCCTATTGCCTTTATCAATCTGTCCTCAGCAGGAGGCTTGGAAACTAACAGATTCCTCATCCTCATCCCCATCTGTGTTCATTAGGAACCACAAGTGAATAAATCAGTTAAAAATCTCTCAATCTGGAGAGCTCCTTAGACACAAAAAAAAGCCTTTGCCCCTTTGGTAATATCCAGAAGGGGAACAGCAGTTTTTTCCCTCTTGCACTTTGCCTCGTTGCTCTCACAGTAAAGGCTGGAAAAGTAAGGGGGTGGAGCTGGTGGCTCCTGCTGCCCTGAAGGGGCTAGATGCTGATCTTCCACGATTAGGAGGTAACGCAATGATTCCAGGCTTAGTGGATCAGTTTGGAAATATTCAACTTGATCCCCTTTTTGAAAGCTCCCTCCTGCTTCAGAAACTATTTTTGTCCACCCACCCAAGGCGTTATATTTCTGTCTAGCTCTATGCTGGACATTTTGTCCAGAAAAATACTGTGCAAAACAGTGTCCAAAGTTTGGGATACTAAACTAAACTTTCAAATCTAAAGTAAACTTTTGAATCTAAAAAGATTAGGTCAGCTGGCTTCCCTTGGCCAAGCAGATGGGTAACCTTGTTGTAAGAGGAAATTAAGACCACAGAGTTTACCCCTGTGAATCCGTGTTAGCTGTAACCAATGACTGCATTGTCTTTTGGGTGTTTTACAATACCTCTCCATAATTCTGCCAGGACTGATGTGAGACTGACAGGCCTGTTTTGAGCAGGGTATTCTTTCTTACCTTTCCTGAAAACAGGAACGATGTTTGCTAGCTTCCAGGTGACTAGGATCTCTACAGATTGCCAAGGCTGTTGAAAAATAATTGAGAGATGTCCCACTGTGACATCAGTCAGCTCTCTGAGTACCCTAGGATGAATCCCACTGTGTCCCAGACCTATATACATCCAACTGGAGCCACAAATTCTGCACAAGTTCAGGGCTGGCTGGGAATCTACTGTTACTGCATTTACAGTTCTCCAGCTCAGGGATTCAAAGGTCCCACAGCCTGTCATCAGTGTTGAAGACACTTCTCTGCTTTGTCTGTGTCCCTGTCTGTGAGGCGATCATCTTCATAAGGAACAGACCAGAGTTACCACCTCTGGTCCTTCTTTTACTTTGGACATGCCTACAATTAGGTTGGAAAAAACAGGACTCTGAATAACACCAGTTTTCTAATACTCATGAAAAGTCTTTCAACAAAAAAAAGAAAAAAAAGAAAAAAAAAGAGAGATTTAAGATAAAGTGCTGTATCACAACAATCACCTCGATCAACTAATTTAAAGTACCCTCGCAAGAGCTAAAGAAATGTAAAAAGGAAATTATGAAATATACATGCCACTCCAAGGAGCAAGGATGAGAGGGAATCAGATGGTACTGACACTATTATTCAGTATTACACTGCTGTAAACCCAAGCTAGCACTCTGAAGGACCATTCATCAAAATAAGCACTCTCTTACCTTCCTCATCTAAGAAATGGCCCTTCTTTCCTCTCTGAAGCACAAGATTAGATGAAGTAAGCTGTGCAGCTTTCTGCCAACACAGACTTCTCCAGAACTGGAAGAATAACTCACCATCACCAGCTGCCTCTGATTGATGTTTAGGCCATTTTAGCTTCAGTGGACCAGAAAAAGTAATCTATTAGACGTAAGTTATATCCAACTTTCTAAGAATTTTAAACAGTTTATAAGCAAAGTAACGAAGTGTATGTTTAGTTTCTACTCTTGTTCCTGCAGAAGTACCTGAGAAAGCATCAGTTCAACATACTGGAAAAATACAACTATCAGCATAAAGTCAAAGAGTGCTCTGCACAGCTTGGTAATCACAGAATGCCCGTGCCCAAGAGCTCTGCAACTAAATTCACTAAACAGCTGGTGATCTCACTGAAGAGGATAATGGCATGGGTGAGGACAAACCCACCATTAATGTTAGTAAGACTCCAAGGGCTTCTCCAGCAGCATGGCTAAATAGGACATGCACACAGATCCCACCAGTCCCTCAGGAACAACTGCCCCGGAACCCCAGACAGCTCCAGCTGCCCTACTATTTCCCAGACCTCAGAATACCAACAGCTTCTGCCACCAGCCATCTCACATCAGGTGCTCTGTAAGCTCATAGAGATGAGTGCTTTTAGCCCAGCACCTGAAGCTAGGAAACCAGTGTTCTCCAAAATTAAAATATGACAGGAGGTCACAGCCCTTGGTAGGCAGTCACCAACAGGCTGACCTAGCCAGGTCACAGTGTGACAATAGAAAGAGAGCAAAATCTTTTGCTGGGTTGAAAAGCACTGGAAGTATTTAATCTCTGAGCCTTCTCAGAAAGCAGCAGAAAATTCACCACATAGAGAAATATTTACATGCTAGATCCCACAGCCTGCAGGCAGCACACGACCCTGCACAGCTAGTAATGCAACCTCACAAGATGGTAAACTTTTAAGCCTTATTCCATGATTTTTAGTGATATCTTTCATGAGTTGATTGTGAGTAGCTCGAGTGCGGACCACATAGAACGGAATGCTGTGGGGTGGAGGGCACAGTGCAGCACTGATTCTGCCTCTTGCACCTGCCACACACACGCAGTCAAATCAAAACCCGCGTGCATAACACATCACATGCATTTGTGGTTTTGGTGAGTAAAACACAGTGGTTGCTGATAATAATAATTCAGTTCAACTACCCGTGTGTGTACCTGTGGCACGCCGGTGATGGCTGGGAAAAACATCCAGTGAATTATCACTGCAGTGTAAATCAAGAACATTTACGTGCTGAAGCTTTAAAAACTGATAATGTTTGCAGATTGTCACCAAAGCTGTGAATTTCATAAAGTTCAAGGGACTGAATTGTCACCATTTCCAGCAGGTTTTTTTTTTAAAGTATGGATGCCAATTATAGGAACATTTATTTCCTTTTCTGAAGTAAGGTGTCTTAGGGTAAAATGCTAAAGATTTTATGACCTGCAACACGAAACCAAATCATGGAATCAAAATGAAAATTTGTGCCAGAACATGAAGAGGAAAAATGGTTCACAGGGTTGCAAATGCATGGGGATATTCAACTTACAGAAAAATGTGATCGTGTTGCTCTACTAGATTTTTATAAGAGAAAGATATCCCTCTCTTCACAACCACACCTTATTCCTGTCATGCAAGTAATTGTATATTGCAAATTGCAAATAAATTTATTTGCAATTGCAAATAAATGTATTACTTGCACTTGTCCTGCAAGTAATACATGCATTTGTGAAAAACTGTTCAAGGATGAAGCACAGGACGAGTTTCATCAATTTCATCAAACATCTCTGATGAACACCTTTAGAATTCACTAAGAATTGCAGCCATTGCCACTGAACCAGGTTGATGTATTAGTTTCACAGAAAAAACAAAACAAAACAAAAGAAACAAAAAAGGTCAAATATCCCACCAGTATTATGTTTTCATTGCTCTCTTTTTTTATGGTTTATCAAAAAATAGAAAAGTTTTGTTACTTACATACATTGACTATATTATATATTTGATATGCGGCCCAAGACAACTCCTCTTCATTCAGGATCTCTTGGATGCAGCTGTCTTAAGAGTATGCTCTGTTAGTTCCAATGGAACAAAGGGCATCTCGCAGGCTGCAAGAGGACACTCATGTCACCGAGCAAGGTGGGGAAATGTCAGTGAAACTTACTCTAGAACCAAAAAATCTTGGGTGGATGGATGGATGGATGGAGATACAATGAGATGTACCTGACACATCACTTATTTTTCTTCCTTTTTATACATTGCATCATTTCTGGATATCTTTCCCAGTTGTCTGAGTGTCTACTTTGATATACTCTGCTCCTCAGAAACTCTACTCCTCTTTCCCTGCACAGTGGTAATGGTATACCTACTTTAACAGCACACTGCATGCAGAACACAGCAGCACAGCAGCTCTTGAACAATGCACTCCTCTCTTACCCTTCACTTCAGTGATACCATTATATTCTAGTGCTGCCTGTGTTAAAAATGAACCAGTTGTGAAGACTTTAGCATATTAATGCAGTAAGAACATTCTTTCCCTTCCCTGAGATTTAATCTCAGCTAAAATTAAAGAGCAATGGTAATAAAAAAGCTACTTTAGCCAGCACTGGATATACAGGGAAAAGCATAAGGACAGGAGAAACACACAGTAATACTTCTTCACAATACCTTTGCAACCTCCAGGTGTGGGAATTCTTAAGCCTGAGAGGCCATCTGAGTATTTAGCAGCCCTCAGTAGATTTTTTTTTCTCTCTGAACTTTGCAGTAATTTTTAAATAGCTTATTTCTAAATAAATTTCTTACTGGCTCTTCAGCTTGTTAAGTTATTTTCAGAAATCACATCCCAGAAGAAACAATTATAGAAATACCTTATTAGATCTAGTTTTCTTTATTCCCCAATGAATTAATAAAGATTAAACCCAACACATTCGTATGACACAGAACACGAGGCTTAGTGTTCATGATAATCTCCCCCCCCTCATGCTGCTCATGAGGGAAACCTCTGGACACCCCTTTATAACAATAAAATTAGAATGCTTCTGGGAATCTTTGGCAGAAATACAAGTGGCAACACTCTGATCTGTGAGACCTGACTACAGGATGTTCATAGGTTTAGAACCATAGTAAAATACAGTTTTTAATGAAAAAGACTGTGATTTCACTTGTAGAAATTCAACATGCAAAAAACCCACGTGCCAAAAAGTCATGACCAAAATATGGCAGATTTATAAAATAATAATTCATTTTCTGCAAATTGATCTGTAATTGGGACGAGTAATCTAAAGCCTATTAGAGTACCTATCTGATAATTTAATTACTTATCTAATTTCAATCTGATTACAATTAGGAAACTGACTGTCAAGGGAAGCTGAGAGGATCCTTCTCTATGGAACACTTAGATAAACAGCTTAAGACAGACAAGAAAGAGACAGCATAACTAAAGTAGATCTGGGTGAAACGAATGGATGAGCAAATCTTCCAGGTTCCCTTCCACACTCCTGTTTCTATAACCCTACGATCACTAGGTCAGTATTATTCAGATTTGTCTCAGAAGTAACAGACATCTCCATGAATTCAATTTCAGAAAACACATTCTACATGTTACAAAGTTGCAACTTAAAAAAATAATGCACCAACCCCCTCCCAAGAAATATTACCATTATCAGCTTGGAGTGGATTATAATGACGTACAAGAACACTTAGTGTCTTTCTACTTACCACTAATACATTCAAGGAAAATGCTTTATAGATAACATGGAATATAGTTTCATCACATAAAAAATGTCAATTAATTAGGAAAATGTCAGTTCTGTTTTCAGTCAGATAGATCCAAAAATCCAGTTGCTACTAAGAAGTCAGGAAATTCTAAATGTAACTCTACCTTCAGCAGTTTAACTGAAATTATAGTTATTAAGATTTTATATAAACCTTTTTTTTAATAAAAGCTCTTCATTCTTTTTAAATCAGGTGTTTGAATAAGATAAACAGATTTAGAGATTTGGCAGAAGAAATAAAGCCATAGAAGCCTGTCCTCATTTCCTTGGTAGTAAGAGGAGTGTGTTCAACTAACAACTCTTCCATATTGTGGCTAAAAAGATCATTTGTATGGGTAGCTAGGAATAACTTAGGCAAAGTTATCCTACAGAAAACATCAGCAAAGCCAGTCCAGGATAAAACTGTCTTGCAGCTGAAAATTTTCATGAGCACTAATGCTGGGGAAAATGAAAGAAAAAAAGAAAAGGTAATTTGTTTTATTTAATTACAGTGTTGTTCCTGACTGCCTTGGCAGCAGAAGTAGCCACACGTGCTTTGTGATTGCCCAATTCTCCTCAACTCTGCTCCCACAGGTGTGGTTACTCTGACAAAACCTGCTAGATGGTATCTTTACAACCATCATAGCAAACACCACCACAGACCTACCAAAACACAGTGCTGAAATTCCTACACACCTGCATCCCATAATATGATGACTTCCTCCTGAAGGACAAACACCCTCATGAAAGCTGGGGACATGAGTGGAATAACAACACTCTTCCTGACTTTTGGCAATGTAGTACCTGTTGCTTTCATGGTGTATGAATTGGCACCTGGTCACCATAGGCAATTGCCTTCTGTTTAAGAAGCTCCAGGTTGACCATGAAGACAGATAAAATGTCCAGATAAAATTGTTTCAAGGCATGCTGGCCTGCTACCTAACAACACCTGTGACAGAACAACTTCAGGCACTCAAGCTAAATCTGCACTGCTCTCAAAAGAGCAAACATGCGCCTCCCCTCATGACCAGTGGTGATGAGACTAAGTAGGTTCTGACCATTCAAGAAAGCACTCAGCATGATGAAGAAATAAGCATGGAAGAAGTCAACAAGACAGATTCCTGGTTGCACTGTATGACAGGAGTACTTTTTGTCCACTGCTCTATATGCAGTAAGTGGTGGCCAGTTTGCCACTGCTAAAACGACAAGAGTCTTGTGTGGCCTGGTCTTTATGTACAGAGGTGAGGGATAATGGGCCAGAAGCAGGATGGTTGCCAAAGACCAACCCAAACCACTAAAACTGATCCAAAGCACTCCCAAGCTAGGAATTCCAAGGACAAGTGGGCAGATTTCCAGCTTAACAACAAAGGGTGCTATGAATTTTTGATCAACTAATGAAAATATAGGTTGCACAAATGTAGGAAAAGCTCAAGTTTCTAAGAGTGAGTGTTAGTCAGCACGCTATTATGGATAAAACTGAGCATGCATAGGCATCAAAGAATAATGTCCGTAAGGAAAAGTATCTTTCCATATCAGCCACGTCTTTAAGGAAAGAAAACCAAAGCAGCAGTTCCAAATGCATGCATGATGCATGGCTTCCAGAAATGGCATACTGTTGCTACCAGTGGAGGAAGGCTGGTATGCCAATGCTCTTGCTCTGCCTCCCTCCCTGTAGGACTCACTTGCAGGGTACAATGGCAGATACTCTGGGTTGTGCCTCTGCTGGGTCAGTGCTATCAAGTGTTTAGGAGAAGCTCAGTGCTGCCCTTGCAGCAGATCATTTTGGCAAACTAGAGGGCATATTTCATCAGCTTTCACATTTCCTGTACCCTATAAATGCAACTACTGCATGCCTGCACACTGCTCATTTGTTGTCACTGCAAGTAAATAATGCTGCGTGCTTTGCCAAGTATTGGTCTGGTAATACTGAATCAAGGTAGACTCATTTCACATTTACCCCAGACATGATAAAAACTGCTGAAAACAGTAATAAAGTTCTTCATACTTTGGATACTTTGAATTCATCAGAATTGACTGAAATTGTAACAAAAAATATTTATGGTCTAGTAAAAATAGGATTTTAACAGCCAATTTTATCAACTAGCAGATTCAGTCACTAGAATAAATTTTATTTTAAAAATGGCTTATTTTTATATGAACCCAGGATGAGAAAAGAAGCTCCCTCTTCCAGTCTCTAAAACAAGTCAGGAGAAAAGAAGCAGGTCTGAAGCACTGCCCTCCTTAAGGGTTTGAGGACATCGTCCTGCTTCACCACACACCCTGAGTTGCCAGGTCAAAACAGACAAGAAAGGAAAGTGAACCACACATGCGATGCTGTTTGTAGGTGTCACATCAGCAGCCCCTCCACTTTCAAGCTAAGGAGGCTCCATTTCACACATCCTCACCGATCTCAAGCAATGCCAAGCAGCCCTCTGTCTACTTGTAATTCCACAGAGGACAACAGTTACTAATCGTAGGATGACTTCTAAAACAGAAGAAGCAGAGCTATGATATGCAGCAGTATGGCAGAGCAAAGACGAAGCATCAAACGGAGAGCAAAAAGCTTGAATTTTATTGCCAGTGGGTATTTCAGTGTAGGGTATGTTGTTAGGAAAAGAGGTATATCTGCTTCTTCTCTGCCTGTTCTTGACTATCAGACAGAGGATGTTCTATTTGTGTACTCTAGTCTGTAGTACATTCATTCCAAATCCAATTTTCTGTTTTAAAGCCAAAAAATCAGATTTTTTCATTCATCTCCTTCAAAATATTAACTTGTGCAGGCCAGGCCAAGTAATCAGCAATAAAAGCAGTGCCTTCAATGCTGTGGCCCTGTTAATTTCAGATGCATTGGCATACTCGTGTGAATTTTTACTATACACTTCAGTGCTTGTAGCTGTGTAATAACATGCAATTATATGTGTTTCTTAAACCAACTAAGATAAAAACATATATTACAACTTTGAAGAAGAGGTTATGCCAATTATTTTGTTTTCCACATTTTATTATAATAATTATCCTATGTTTGTACATATATAAATTACATTAAGGATAAAAAGGTATTAACAACTCACCGTTCTGGTGAGATTTACTCGTCCTTTTAAAACTGTAGATGTATTGGATCTGTTCATTCCATGATTTCTGAGCATGATCTCGTGGCTACAGAGATAATAAAACAATTATAGAATTGGGACCAGTGGAAAGGATTGAGACCTGTTTCTGATCTATCAATCAAAGGTTTCAAGCAGTCTACGCAAATGTAGAACAGCGCTTTTCAACTAGTTATATATAAATTCATTCTGTGTGAAAGGATCCTGAATCCTGAAAACATAATCCTCAAATAAACCTGAATTCCACTGAGTGCAAAAGTCCATTCTATTCAACATAAAGAACGAAATACATCCAAAAATATTATAAAAGACCTGAAGATATCTAACTCCACTGAGGAAAGTAATGTATTTCAAAACACACTACTTATTTTAAATGAAAGCGCAGTATTTCACATCTTTCATCCTTGTTTTACTTCATAGCTGAGATATAAAAAGCCCTAAACTGACCCTAGGGGGTGGTTCACTACTTAGGAGGTAGGAACCTGTATCAGTACCTGTTTGCTGATACAGTAAGATTTGGAGCTGTTGGAGCTGGCCCAAAGGAGGGCCATAGAGATGATCAGAGGGCTGGAGCACTTCTCTTTATGATAGGCTGAGATGGTCTTGTTCAGCCCCCAAAAAATGAAGGCTCCTGGGAGACCTTATTGTGGCCTTCCAGTACTTCAAGGAGCTTATAAATAAGAGAGAAATCAACTTTTTACACAGGTAGTAAGTCACAGGACAATGGGGGAATGGCTCAAAGCTATTTGAAGGGAGATTTAGGCTAGATGTTATGTAGAAGTTGTTTACTCAGAGGGCAGACAGCTGATGGCACAGCTGCCCTCAGAAGCTGTGGCTGCTGAAGCACTCAAGGGCAGGTTGGATGGCACCCTGGGCAGCCTGAGCTGGTGAGGGGCAGCCCTGCCCATGGCAGGGTGTTGGGGTGAGTGGGTTTTTGAGATCCCTTCGAACCCAAACAATTCTATGACTCTATGATTCTACAATTTACCTTTTCAGATCTTGCCATAGGTAAAATTATACGTCCGAGGCATTACTTCTAGTAGGCTAACTCGATTTACCCCCACTTTGCATTACTCGTGTGATTTAGTTGTAAACGAGCCAAACGAGCCCTCTTTCAAAAAAGCACATAGTACAACAATTCATCCCGGTCTTCCCCAGTCTACCATTTCCCGATGTCCTCCAGCACTGCATTACCGCCCTGGCCGGCACCCTCAGCCCGCTCCAGCTGCCGGCTACGGCAGAGGTACAGGCAGCCTGATCCACCTCCCCCTCGGCGCTCCGGAGTGTTTGCCACGTTTCCTCTCGCTCCTCAGCCCTGCTCTGCTCCTTCGACCGCTGGACGGCGGGGGGCCTATACTCGAGGATTTATGGTACAGCAAAGGCAGGGGGAGGCACGAGGAGCCGCGTCACTCTCCCTCTACATAAAGGACCGACAGCACAAGGGAGTCGGCGCAGGGCCGCTAAAGGGTTGCGTGTGTGCTCGTCCCATCCCAAACACCAACAAAAAGCGAGCGGCCCGCTAAGGGCGGGCGGTACACGGCACCGCCAAACAGCACAGCTCTGGTAGCAGCTTAGGTCAGCGGCGGGGCAGCTCCAGGAAGCGCTAGCAGCGAGAACGGGCCGCCCTGCGCGTGGCGGGGACGGGACGTTTCGGGGTGTGGGTCCCTCAGCCGCCGGCCGCACCGGGCGGAGGTGCGCCGTAGGGAAGGTCGGGCCGGACGCCAGCGCCGCGCTCGCTCACTTCCCTCTGCGCGCCCGCGTGCCCCCGCCCTCTAGGTGCGAGCACGCGCGCGCGCCCCCTGCTCCGTGACCCATTTCACCGAACAAAGGATTTTGCTGGAATCTCAGCGCTAGACCTAAAATGGCGCCGGCGCTCTCGCCCGCCCCCGCTCCCTGCGCGGGCACCATAGAGACGCGGCGGCTAGAGCGGCCGCTCTTCGTGCCTGCTCTACACGGCCCCAGCCCGCTCTCGGTGGTGCGCGGCCGGCGCGGCGCTGTCGCAGCATGGCGGGCGAGGGCGACTCTGAGCCGGAGAAGGTAATGGAAAGCGGCGGGTGTTCCTCGCCTCGCTCCGCTCCGCTGCCGGCTCTCGGCTGAGGCGTGCCCCGGGTTTGAGTGCTGAGGAAGCGGTTGCTGAGCGGGACGTGGAGAGCGGTCACTGCGCCGTGATCAGAGCGGGGATCAGGGCAGAGGAGAGGCTGTATGGAACCGGGTTAGGAAGGACTGCATAGTTTTGGGGGGATTGTTTTGTTGTTGTTGTTGGTTGGTTGGGTTTGGGTTTTTTTTGTTCTTTTTTTTTTTTGGTTGTCTGTTTTTTTTGCCTGCTCTTCTGTCGAGCCTTCTCCTTTTGGGGAAGCTGCCATGCCGCTCGAGCTTTGTGTCCCCAGCAGTTAGCAGTGGCTGGAGCCGCAGCGGATGATTTCAGTAGGGCAACAGGTGAAGGACTATTTTAAAAGGGTGCCTCATGCAGCACAGATGTAGCACCGTACCTTCGTAGCCAACAACAGAAGTGTATCGGATGACCTCTTCCATAAGGGAGTGCTTGAAATTATTCATTAGCAGATTAGACCGATATAGACCAAATCCTTTCTGTCTCACTTATACGCAGGGATTACGTTGAGCGGCAGGGTGGTTGTCCACAGAGGGCACAGGCACAGTTACTGGTGGGGATTCCCTTACCCGCCCACAAATCCAGCTGCTGGCACATGCTTGTATCCTTGTTAGCACAGCCATGCTGTGTCACACTGATGCTGACCTCCTTCCAGAGCTGCCGGCCTTTCCCATGAGGCTTTCTACAGCGTTCCATCTTCAAAATCTAACAGATGAATGAGAAAAAAGCAGATTTATTCTAGTTAATAGAATCATAGAATGGTTTGGGTTGAAAGGGACCCTTGAGATGATCTTGTTCCAACCCCCTTGCTTTAAGTTGCACCAGACCAGGTTGCTCAGAGCCCCATCCAGCCTAGCCTTGCATGCTTCCAGGGAGGGAACATCTGCAACCTCTTTGGGCAACCTGTTCATGTACCTTAGTTCTGACCGTGTTGCTTGGAAGCCTGTGTAGAGGTAGTTTCCCATTCCAGGTTTTGTGCACATGTGAGGATGTCTATTGGGTGAGAGATACAAGTGGTATTCAAATTAGGAGACTTAGAATGTGCTGGAGCCAACGTAGGCATCTGTGAAATTAAAAATGGATTTCTCAGTTCACAGTTGTGTTTATGAATGCCACATGGAATTGCCATTTGAAGGTTAAATAGAAAATTGGCATATAAAAGCCAGTGTAGGTTGTAACTGGAAAGAGCGTATGGCTTAATTTGAGTAATTTTTATCAGTAGGTTCATTTAAGAACCTATGCGTGGTATACAGAGGAATTTACCTGAACAGCCTGTGCCTATACATAGGATTAGGATAAGAATGGTGCTTTTATTCAGATAAGATTCTCTGGTATCTGCATCTTTTCCGGTAATTTCTTTCAGTTTTTTTTTTTAAATCTACTTTTAAACACATTTACTTTTTCACTTATTAAAATGACACAGCATAACCTTACCTAGTTGGTTGTGACCTTACCTGTCTGTCCTGATGTAAGTTGGTTTTGGACAGAACTGGGTTCCTATGGGTTTTCTCCCTTCCCTTTCTAAGGGAGGGAATATAAAGGAAGAAATGAAGTAGTTCTTTTATAATCTTCAATAGGAATGATAGATCACCAGGCTTATACAAAATGATGTACAAAATGAACAAATGATAAATCAATTGCTGACTCTTTCCTAACAATGCTTGATGGAGCTGTGCATGTTCACCTTTTGCTCAAATATAAATTGTTTTTGTTCAAATATAGATCCTTGGAAGCAAGGAATCCTCCAGTGTTTATTGTTGACTGCTGAGTCAGTTTCAGTGTGAAACTGGCATGGTAGAAGTTTACCAAAGTCATTTTTTCATTGAAATATCAATTTGTGCTTTTTTTTTTTTTTTTTTTTTTTTCCTCCTTACAGTCCTTCAAACTCCTAGGATTTCTTGATGTTAAAAATGTCCCATGTGCACGAGAATCAGTGCTGTATGGCTCTCTGGGATCTTTAGTTGTGGGTCTTGGACACTTTTTAGCAACTAGTAAGTACACCTTCTGTATCTTCTCATGTGTTGATTCTTAAAGATAAATTCATTCATTTGTTCTGTTAGACTTTATGGATAATGGGAAGTCACCCAAGCTATTTCTCTAATTTTTTTAGCATTTTTGTCTTTGTTTCAGGTAGAGTAAGAAGATCGTGTGACTTTGCAGTCGGTGGCTTTATTTGCACAATGTTAGGATACTGGTATGTAAAATGCTCCTTGAATTTTGGCAGACCTTTGGCTGCTTTGTACAATGCAATTCTTCTGTGACCTTACCCACTGTTTTTGAAACACAAAAAATGACCTACCTAGCAAAGTATCCTCTTTTTTCTTTCCCAGACTTTTTTTTTTTTTTTTTTTTTTAAGGGGAAAAAAAGTCCATGTCTTTGAATTCTTATTTCTGTATAAGAAGGAAAACAAACAGAAAACAACTGGTTTTTCTTCTGCCCTGGGAAGGCAGCATACTAAATGTTCGTGAGGTTAAGGTCCAAATTGTAAAACTGAGAATTTTCCATTGGAATTGTATATTGTATGTTCTCCTTCTCAATGGCTGAGTAATGTTTGCCTTAAAGAAATATCAGGTACCTTGGTATTTTCTTTAAGCGTTATTTTATGATGATGACTGCCAATATTGTGTATGGTTTCAACTTTTCAGCTGGCTGAATAATCACAGAATCACCTGGGTTGGAAGGGACCCCAAGGATCATGTAGTTCCAACCCCCCTGCCTAGCAGGGCCACCAAACATACACATTCAGATCAGGTTGCCCAGGACCCCGTCCAGCCTGGCCTTAAACACGTCCAAGGACGGGGCATCCACAACCTCCCTGGGCAGCCCGTTCCAGGGCCTAACCACTCTCCTAGTAAAGAACTTCCCCCTAACATCCAACCTAAATCTTCCCTCCTTCAACTTAAAACCATTTCCCCTAGTCCTGCTGTTGTCAGCCCTTTTGAAGAGTTTACTCCCCTCCTGGGTGTAGGTTCCCTTCAGGTATTGATAGGCTGCAATGAGGTCACCCCGCAGCCTTCTCTTCTCCAGGCTGAACAAGCCCAACTCCCTCAGCCTGTCCTCATAGGGGAGGTGCTCCAGCCCCCTGATCATCTTAGTCGCCCTCCTCTGGACCCTTTCCAAAATCTCAATGTCTTTCTTGTGCTGAGGGCTCCACACCTGGACACAGTACTCCAGGTGGGGCCTCACAAGAGCCGAGTAGAGAGGGACAATCACCTCCCTGTCCCTGCTGGCCACCCCTCTCCTGATGGAGCCCAGGATCCCATTTGCCTTTCGAGCTGCCAGAGCGCACTGCTGGCTCATATTCAGTCTCTCGTCCATCAGGACCCCCAGGTCCTTCTCTGCCGAGCTGCTCTCAAGGACCGCTCCTCCCAGCCTGTACAGGTGCCTGGGGTTCTTCCGGCCCTGAATAACACTGATTTGATACTGTCATACACATTAAAAAGGAGTGAATCCCATTTTCTGTTTGTCTCTCTTTCTAGGTTTTACTGCAGGTACAATTTAGCCCAACAGAGGATTCGGCAAAGAATGCTTAAAGAAGGAATGAGAAACAAAATGTTATTTGAAGGCAGTTCTTTTGATCCAGAAAAAAAACAAACTGGCAATGAAAGAAGCAATTCGTAGTCCTACTATAGGGGAGTCTGTGTATGTGGTGTAATACAGCATTGAGAAAAGGTGGTCCAAAAATGGCAGTGTGCCCTGTAAGTATGTCAGATAACTGAAACTGATAAATCGTGCTGGTTTTCCTAGAAGATTTAAGTAAGAAATTCAGAGTGAATCTGTTAAATCTGTATATAAGCCTTTCTTTGTTTCATGTATGTACATATGTGACTATGTTCACAGTTAGCAATGACCTCCTTGTTTTTGACTTGTTAAACATTTGGCAATTGACGCTGTGTTGCACAGTCTCAGAGAATTAATGACAACATTTGGGGGCTGCTTTAACTTACAAACAAAGCAAAGTTGTAATTTCATCTCGTTTAAATGCAAGGTATTTTCATCAGCTGTTCTGAGTAAATGCATCTTGTAGTGCTGCTGCTAAGTGTAGCACTTGGAAAATGGGAATATTTAAACAGTAGGTGAGTGCTTTGCTTGTGCAAAGTGGAAGATATCAGTAGCTTCTGTAACTTCAAAGAATTTATAGAGACTGTGAAGCTGAATTCCATCTTTGTTCCATCTGTGCAAAATTAAGAATAAAAACACTTCAGGAGGAATTTCACCTATTTATGTAACATTTTTTAACTTCACTGAAGAAGATTTTTAAGACATTTCGGTACAGTTGGTAGAGCAACAATTGATGTGATTTATAAGTGGTGATGGTTCATCTAAAAAGGCACACTATTAGTGTATGTCACCGTAGATCTTCAGTTAAAAGAAATTCAGGCATATACTTTCATAGAAAGTATCTTATTTGTCTTATTTGAAAATAGTGTTAGCTCTAATTGCGTACTGACAAGAATATGGATGGTGATGTAGTATGCCTTTGTTTGCATGCTTCTGCCTATATAGTGAAGAGTGTATTTAGGGTTTCCACAAACTGACTTACAGTATATTACGTTATAAACATTTCTGGTCTGAAGGCATTAATTGAGCAAAAACAGTCCTTTCTCTCTACCCTGGGTTTAGTTTGAGAGAGTTTGTGACTCAGGTTGGTGGGTGTGGGGATGTCCAGCTGTAAGCAGCAGCATGGCTCTATTAATTTGGAAGTATACATCAAAGCACTAAACCAACATGCTGCTAATACAAAGATAGTTCAACTTTTACACTTTATGGATTTGCCTTGTACAAGAAGAAAACAAATCTGCATTATTTACCATTTCTATTTGTACCCTGTTCCTCTTGTTTCTTCTGGAGGAAGTGAAAGAATGAAGATAAGTTTTATGGAGAACTTTCAGTTCAGAAATTGATATTAAAAAAACCCCCAGAGACCTGCAGTTATCACAACGAAACATTACCTTCACCAGAGAATTCAACCTTGGAATTTGACTCACATTTAGCTCTAATTCACAGGAAAAAAATGTTACTCCTAATTTTGTGCTGCGTGGGGAAAGGTGCTCCTTCTCTTTGGATCGGGTAGGAATTGTTGCCTCAAAGCCCCTGGAGTGACTATAGGAAACTGAGCGAGTACTTAGCGCACGCTCCTATTTTAATACATGGTTGAGTTCTTTCCTATCTGACGTAAGAAAAGGAACTGCAACCTAAGCAGGGATCTTCTTGCTGTGAGGTCACAATTCAGCTGGGGAGGTCAGAAGACAAAAATGTCTGGATTAAAGTTTAATCTTTGGCAAAAATCAATTGTTGAGAAAGAAGAGAATGCGGTTTTGTGCTGACAGGAAAGTAGGTAGCATGCATGCAAGGGCATCTTTTAAAATGATTGAGTACTGTGACCACGATGAGGAGCAAACAGCAGGATTAGATTATCTCCAGTATTATTTGGCTCTTGTTTTGTGCTACTGTAGTTACAACTACTACCTCTGGCTGCTTAGCTGCAGTATTAGTAATTCTGGCCAATAACTGTTGAATTCTACATAGATTTATCTGCATTGCTTAGATCACCAGCCTGATGCTACTTCACTGTACAAAATATAAAATGAGTTTGTTTCACACAAACGTTAGCAGAAAAAGTGGAATAAGTGGTAATATGCAACAGTCTGGCCAACATGTTTGAGTTTCATTATTTAAAGCTGGGGTAAAATGGAGCTAATAAAAAGTTGGAGCCTTTGCTGAATGGAGAGGGGGGGTAGAAAAGGAAGCTGAGAAGGATTTAGCTGATGTGAAAGGGAGGGGTCTGCAACAGCAGGGAAGGAATGCACTGAGAGTTAACCATGCACAAAGTCTCCCTACTTCAAGGCAATCTAAAGTGCCATCAAAGTACGTAAATGGGCCTGTGGCATCTTCAGTTCCTGCATGCCTTACTCATTGTGCTGCTTGTGCTACTGACACTCTTGGTGTTCACCAGCCCTCTTCCAGCAGGATTGCATTCAGAGCTCCTGGCAGCGACAGGAGCACACCACACAAGGGGTCATACCCTCCAAGCCTTCCAGGAAGGATTCAAGGCAACAGGCAGAAATATGGCAATCTAAGTAAGGTGAATTGCCAGCTCTGTAATATAGTTGTGCATGATCAGATTGCCTCTACTCTCCAGCACCCTTCTCTATAGCAGTGGTAATGCTTTAGCCACCAAAAATTGTGAAAGACTCGAAAGCCAAGAATTAAGATGTTTTAGTTGACAACAGAGGCAATTATAACTGTCATCCCAAAGTTGTCAATTACAGCTTTACCCAAGCAGACTTTTAGGAGATGATGGCTTTGATTTCTCCGTTCACTTTGCAGATTTCCAGGCTGTTTTGTTTGTTACCACTCAACCCAAGACCTAGAGCGCTGTGAAGGAAAGGTCACTTGGTGTCATTAATAAATGACTCTGGCTTTTGGTAGGATGACTTTTTCAAGGGGATAACAATGAAGCGTTAGTGAGCTCCCAAGTGAAAGAATTACCCCAGCTCAGTACATTAATTCCCATGCTTCTCTCATACCTATATTCTGTAGCTTATGTCAGGAGCTCAGTGATTACTAATGAAGGTTTGAAGCAGATACAGTAAAATCACCTTGGAAAACTGATCAAAACAAGGTTTTACAGTTCAGAAGATGAAAATGATGAGCTTCTGATTTTTTTTTTTTTTTTAATCTGAACAAAGAACTAATAAATCAGAAATGGAGCTGAGTTTAGTTAATACAAGTCAGGGCCTTGGAATATACATCATTCTTAAACTGAAAACATTACACTAAGCTTAAACCTTCAAGCTGGGGCAGGTAGATAAAGACAGAGCCTTGGATGAGATGATCCTGCAAGTAAATTGCAGACTGATGGCTAGCAAAACCCTGGCTAAGACTGTTCTTAGCAGTGATTTCCAATGATCAGTTCCTCAGAAAAGGAGATAATCTGCTCAGGCACCCTAAAGAAATCTGCGACTACTAATGATTACTGCTTTTCTTATGGCATGTTCATCCAACACTTAAAGCTGTTGAGGGTCACCCTGCAGCAGTGTTGGGAGACTGTGACAGAACTTGTTTTACTTGGTTCCTTAGAGCTGATATTGACTAACAGAGTGTTCTTTGGTAATCTTCTAGTCAGACTCACTAAGAGCTCAGCCCTTTCTTTCTAAACTTCAGAATGTGCCTTTGAACCACTACCATAGAGGGCTTCATACCCCTGCTGACATGCACAACGGTCCTCTTAACCCAAAAACCCATTCACTATTTCTAGTCATCATTTTCTACATCACCATCCTCCCATGGGGAACACCGTGCTTCCTCTAGTATGCCTCTATTGCCTCTATCACCTTTGCAAGCATTCTTGAGACCTCCATCTAACATTGTTGATGATGCAGTGAGTCATCTTCTTCAGGGTCCACCTGATACAAGGAAAAAGGAATCCTCACATTCTCTATGTGGCAGACACCATGCTCTTAATAGCTTAATCAAGACTGAGCATTTTGATGTGTTTGCTTCTCTGGCTGTGTCCATAAGCACGCCTGAGTTCATGCCTCCAGTCCCTGAGAACTGTAAGGCTATGGCATGCAACAAATGACAGATTTTTATTGCGTTGCGTGCTCTTGGTGTGGTGGCAAAACTGAGAGAATGCAGGAGAGTTCCATTACCAATACATCAGCAATGTCTTCCATCTAACAGGCATTGCCAGTGGGGTGCATACTAGCTGGAACTCAGAAGACACAGCCGCTGTTTGGGGGGGACCATTTGCACCCTTCCCCCACCAGCCTTTCAGTTGCTTTCAGTAGTGTGATTTTCACGTTTTGTTTTGGAACAAGATAGTGATGCTTGCATTCAATGACATGTAGTGTACTTTCCAAGGCAGTAACTAGATATAAAAGCAAGCTAATTCCTGAAAACTTTTCATTTGCTTCAATAGTCTGCTGAAAGAAACTCTTGGAATCTATCATTTCCCTTTCATGGCCGTTTCTTTAAAAAAAAATAGAAAAGCAGTGGCAGGCTGCCAAGCCATGGAGCCACATAAGTATTCCAGGGCTGAGCCAAGCTGCTGCTGAAGCAATAGTAGCAGCCCCTGCCTGAGGAATGTCCGGGAGCTGCCAGAGACTTTGCAGTCTGTCCGCCTCCTGTTCCTACCACATGGCCTCCACGCCTGGCTCCACCACTAGCAGGTCACAGGTTTTCCTCAATCCCTCAGTGTCCAGCAGACCTGAGTGCCAGGTTACCGCCACCCACTTCACCTCACTGCTTTGGAGAAAGTGGCTGCTGTGGCAGCCAGGTATCACAGTGAGCCCTTCGGCTCTCGCACTGAAATCCTGCCTTGTGATCCTCTGAGATCCTCCCCTTCCCTGTGAACAGGCAATTTCCTGCAAAGACTGTGCCTGAAAGAATGCCTTCTGGAGCCCAAATGCATTTTGTAACGTTTAACTGTTACAGTCTTTGATATGTAAGTACCAAAATAGTTTTTATTGCTCTATCGTAGCCTCTTCCTCTGAGGTCTCCAGAGCAGAGAAAATACACAAGACATTTAACTCGCACAAGTTATGTCTAATATTTATTTCTTAGATCCTCGACTTACTATTTAATGACTTAATGAATACAAATTACTGTTAATATTATTATTATTACAGGAAAGCTGCTTATACAAGAGTGTACAACAGAGGTTGCTGTGTACAGCAGCCCTGCTGTATGGATAGTGCTTAATGTGGATGCCAAGTTGGATATGGGCAAACAGTGTTCTTGTTGCAAACAGGGCAGATCACAGGCTGGGTTATGTCAGGAAGCAGGTGGCCAACAAATCAAGGGGCTACATCAAAAGAGGAGGGGGCCAGCAAGGGTGAGAGAGATCAATGTCCTCATCTACTCTGCCCTTGTAAGGCCCCATCTGGAGTACTGCATCCAGGTCTGAGGCCCCAGCACAAGAAAGATAGAGCTGTTAGAGCAGATCCAGAGGTTGCCATGAAGATGATGAGGGCTGGAGCACCTCTCCCTCCTACAAAGAAAGGCTGAAGGAGCTGGGCTTGTTCAGCCTGGAGAAGGTCCGAAGGAGAACTCATTGCAGCATTCCAGAACTTGAAGGGAAATTATAAAAAGGAGGGGGACCAGCTTTTTACACGGTCTGATAGTGATAGGACAAGGCGGAATGGCTTGAAGCTAAAAGAGGAAAGATTCAGGTTAGGTGTTAGGAAGAAATTGTTTACTCAGAGAGTGGTGAGGCGCTGGCACTGCTGCCCAGATAAGCTGTGGGTGCCCCATTCCTGGTGGCACACAGGGCCAGGTTGGATGTGGCCCTGGGCAGCCTGAGTTGGTGGGGGGCAGCCCTGCCCACAGCAGCGGGTTGGGGCTGGGTGGGCTTTGAGATCCAAGCCAAAGCATTCTGTGATTCTATGATTATCTCGCAGTGCATGATGCTGTGTGCAATATTGCTGTCCATTTCAGGGCCTCCTGATCGATGAGGTTGTTGAAAGTGTGGGATTAGTCTGAGGAGGAACAGACTATGGAGTGATCTAGTAACTGCCCAGAATTATTGGTAGGCAGTCACACCCCTCTTGGTAGTGGCAGATGATGTAGCAGGGGCTTCAGGCCAGGCAATAGGATGAACATATTTACTAAGGGTAGCACAGGATGTGAATGGGTTGCCTAGACAGGTTGTGTGGTCTCTGCCCTTGCAGGTTTTCAAGATTCTGCTAGATGAAGCCCCATCTGCCTTGACTGAGTACTGCTACCTGTGCAGCTTCAATGGATGGATGGACAGCATTTCTAGAGGGCTCTAGTGAACATTTTTTGCAACTCAAGAGAACCCACAAACCCTGAGGTTAGCACAGGGGACCACTCACCCAAAGAATGCCCAGTTCTACTTCAGAGAATCAAATCCTCAGAGGCCCCAGGCTGTGCTGGAGGCCCCAGGACCCCGTGATGTGCTGACAGCAGCAGGGACCACACAGCAGAGCAGACAAACGTGCGCAGTGCAGATCGGGCTTTGGTTATTGTATGGGAACTGCTGAGTCACGGCCTGAACCTCTGATTGATCACCTGAGGTGAGCCATGAGTCAGCCAGAGGAGCACAGGTGAAGGCAATTCACCTGTGCTGCCGGAAGGGGTGGAGCCAGGCTGCACCCCTCCTGGACCTATTTAAGAGCTGGCTACCAGAGGGGAAGGATCTCTTCTGGAGATCCCCTCTTTTGGTGTCTTCTAGTGAGCTCAACCCAAGGGTAAGCTCTTCCACTTATTCTCTTTTGTGATCCTTGTTTGCTTTGCCTTACTCTTTTGATTATATTGCAATTATAACATCTTGATATCTATTGATTATACACAATTATATTGTGATTATAACATCTTGGTTATACAGTTATGTAGCTCCACCATTCACACCCTGCATGAGCTGCTGTGTGTGACCCCACCTCAGCTAACTCCACGATTTTCCAGTCTGTTTTTTTTCTCAGCATGATGTGAACGAGCTGCAAGTCCCTTAGAAAAAATATTGCAAGTCCTACTAATTACCTCTCCCCCTCCTCTTTTACTACCTTCTTACCACAAAGGCAAAAGTCCTTTTATAACACAAGAGCTTATCTTATCAACTTCACTCACCAGCCCCGCAGAGCTGAAAGTTCAGTGCGGCCCAAATGCAAGTCCAGCCTGTGCCATAAGTGACATACAGGAAGGCTGGAAGAAAACCTTATCTTCCTGTGTCTCTCACCTTGTATGCAATTAGTAGTACTTCAAGCACGTGATTACAACTAAGGACTTCTCTCCGGGAGTTCTTGGTACTGCTGAACCTTCTTACTTTTGACTTGTCTCAGGCATCCACACTGTTTCAGAGCTAGCACTCCACACTGCTCCCCCCAAGCACACATCTCCACACATCCAGTAAGAGTTTTTGTTAGAACTTAGGGGAAACTGTAAGCAAAGAGCTTTAGAAGTGCTAGTGTGGGCTAATGCAACATCAACTAAGGCCAGGTACAGATCAGAAAAGAAAGACCTGCTTTTGTATCCTATGTCAGTGGTGTCCCAGTGAGGGCCCGAGGGTCTGATCCACCATCACTGTTTGGTGTAAAACGCATCTTCTCTGGACTACCATGTCATAATATTTTTTTATTTGTGAAAATTGTTTCTACTTCAGTAACTTAGCACCTAAGTGATTCTGCAGATCAAAGATTATCTCCTGCAGCAGGAAACGGAACAAAAACCTGCTGTAAGGTAGCTTGTGTGCAAGGACAGAAAGCAGCAGCGTGAATGACTGCATTACAGGTTTCCTGCACTTGCCTTTGTTTGTTCCCTCTTGGAGTTTACAATGTGTTAAGCATTTAGCAGCTATCTTTTTAAGCTGCTTCTGAGTTTATGCAGCAGTTCACTGATGGCTGAAACTTCCTGCCACTCCCAGCACTGGCAGAAAGGCAAATGAAGGCGGGAGTCACACACAGTCCGATGCTGGCCAGGCCCTGCTTTCCTGGCTGCCTCCTGCAGCCTCCAGCACTGGGTGCAGGTTTGGATGCCACAGGATAAGAAGGACATAAAACTATGAGAGTGTGTCCAAAGGAGGGGGCTACGAAGATGTAAGGTCTGTAGGGCATGGCGTGTGAGGAACGGCTGAGGCCCTTGGGTTCAACCCAGAGCAGAGGAGCTGAGGGGAGGCCTGATGGCGGCTGCAGCTCCTCACAGGGAACGGAGGGGCAGTGCTGAGCTCTGCTCTGTATGACAGCGACAGGGCCCGAGGGAACGGCATGGAGCTGTCAGGGGGGAGGCAGTGGGGGTTAGGGACAGGCTCTGCACCAGAACACGGTGGGCATGGCCCACCCAGAATTTAAGACACATTTGGACAGTAGTCTCAGTTATGCGATCTAAGTTTTGGGTTGTCCCGCATCTGTCACCACCCTCTGCGGCATTTCAGGGCCAAAGCAGTGCAAGCTGCATCACTGTGTGTGTGCGTGCACTTTTTTGCTTGTGAGAGTCTCAGATGTGGCTGTGGAGTATCTGTGCAAGTCCTTCAGTACCTCCATCTGTAATTCAGCTGAACAGCTCAGGGCTCAGCCTGCAGCTGCACTTTCACAAAGGACTGGCCTAGTTTTCCAAAGGGTTATGGAGAAGGAAACCTCCACATTGTAAAAGATGACTTCATCAGCTGTTTCTATTCAAAACATAGTGTCATAGAAGGACATTTTAAAAAACAGCAGTCTGTGGTGTCTAAAAACACCAATACTTTTTTTAATCTCAGTGGCATGGACTGTACACAGCACTGCCAGAATTCTGGTTTAGTTCATTCCACCATCAGAAAAAATGGGGCAGTGTTGAGGGATAACAGCAATTTTGGAATGTTTTAGCCAATTAGAAATTATTCTGCCATAGGCACCAGGCACGTATGCTCCACCACATGGAGACCCCACTGCCCCTCACTGCCCAGTACTCCCTAGGCAGTCCAGCAAAAAGCAGGGGGCTCCTTGCATCAGGGTCTGGCACTGAGGGCAGGGCTCTCATAAGGAAATCCAGAGAGTAAGCTAGAATCTGACATCCCACAGGTAAGGGCCTGTCCTCAGGTTACCTGAGAATGCTTCGGTGCCAGGCTTGAGGTACTCGCGGAGCCCCAAGGACACAGCCTTGTGCCAATAGCAGGGCATGAGGGGAGTGCCTATGTTATCCTGTGTGTCACAGCGACTGCTGTGCGCAGAGGCTCAAAGACAACACAAGTATTTGTTGGCCTTGCTTTCCGAAGGGAAGCTTTCTGCCTAGTCTCCTGCACAGCCTCGTACACATAGCTCCACAGTAGAGCAGCCAGCAGCCATAGCTGCAGCAGCAGCAAGATGAGCAGACCTCAGGCTGGACTGCAGGACACAGGCAGAAGCACAGCCCTGCTGCTGAGGCCCACACAGACAGCATCCACCATGCTGCTGTCATGGAGCCATAGCCCAGACGCTCCAGGTTTGGGCTGCATTACAAGGAGGCCACATCCTCACCACCCTCCTGCCACGGTGTTATATGCCACAAGCAATGAGCTACACCCCTGCCAGCACCACGCTGCTAGAACACAGGCACCTCTCCTCCTGTAAACAAGTCCTTATAAGCTGTGAAGTTACTCAATATAACAGATGGTTCAGCCCTCCCATGTTGACAACATGCAGCTGTGCTTTCTTTGCACTGATGCTACTAAGTCACCAGACCTTTTCAGGGAAATAAATGGAAATTGAAGTTTTTTGAAAGAGTAGTGATGTTCTAGGTAAACAAATTATTTTCACATAAAAATAAATCTCCCTTTTATCAATAACTACTGCTAAGATAAGCCAAAGGAAGTTTTCCCTTGTGGATGAACCCAGGCTGAACAAGGCCTCACACAAGTGAAGGTCTCCTCTGCCACAAGCAAGGCAAGTATTTAGATTCACATATCACATTTCTGAACTAACTGTACCTCAATGGTACTTACAGCAGAAGCTTTAGGTTTCTGTACCTGAAAACACACAGCAGTTAGCGCTGAGTACCTTAAGGCAACATTCCTCATCTAGGAGTATTTTCAGTTGAAATGTACTCCTATTTCAATTGTAAGCCACTTAAAGCCCTTCCTCTCCACTGTGGCATTAACACCGCATGTTGAACAGAAGAAAACAGCCCAGACTTTTGCATTAAAATACAAACTTTACAAGCACATAGTAAGTGTAGGCTCTTATATTTCAGTTTAAGACTATATAATTTTATAGAGTACCAAAATAAGCAAAGGATCAGCACTCCATACAAAGTGTTAGGTTCTTAGGAGGAAGGTAGAAGGGAGATGGAATTTAATTACACTAGGATTTTCTTTGCAAGTCTGAAGAAAATTCCATTTCAGCAAAAACAGAGTTGGGTTTATACTTCTCGTATTTCTAGTTCATTAAATAATGTTTCTTTAAAGACAACTTACATTGTTCTTGTTCAAAGTAAAGGGATGATTTAAAGCAGTATTAACAAGGAGGTGGTGCTGTTAATGTTTAATGTCAATATGCAATGTCATCTGCTATAAAGGCTAGAAGAGCAACACAACTTTATCATTACTTTCAAGGACTATTAGAAATTGACTAACATTTGAGGAAAGTTTCAAGCACACTACACTGCCTCTAGGTCTATGCTGCTGCTGGTAAGCCTCTGCAGTCTGTACACTGCTAACAGGAACTCGGCACACAAATCCCAACTCCCAGCTGCTGGCAGCAATGTTTTCACATGTACACTGTCAGGCCAACTTAGAACAGTTATGTTTCTTCCCTGACTCATGGCATTAAGATGCAGTAAGTTATTAGCTAATATTATCACTACAGTTTTACAAAAGCATAGATCTGAACAAAACAGCAGTTAAAGCGCTCTGTTTGACTCCAGGATTAATTCTGTGACAACTCGCCTTCTCTATTCCCTGCGGTTTCCTCCTCTACTCCTTCCCTAGTTTCTATTTTACAATAAATAGATTAAGTGGATTTACATGATGCAAGTGAAACTCAGAAGTCTTCTGCCCTACACATATAACCGTTAAGCTGTGAGATTATACACGTGATACACCTCTAACAGAGCAACCACTGGTTTAGATTATTAAAGAAACTTTTTTTAAAGAAACACAAGTATTTCAGCATGTACAAAGTAATGAGTTCAGAACTGTCCAACATTGTCACTTCCATACATTCTCTTCCTCTTTATAGCCTTAAAGGGATTTAGACCTTGATGGCAACAATCCCAAAACAAGAGTAAAATGAATTTATTTTATTGCAAACAAACGTCTAGAGTTAAATTTCTCCACCCACTTTCTTTAAAGAGAAAAGGAATCAGCAGGCTAAGGAGATACACCCATTTGAGAATCGACATGATTAAAAATTAGATATAAAATGGGTGACTCACAGTTTCATTAGCTTACAAAATGGTGGAGTAACTACTACAAGCACACTAGGTATACAGTATTTTGTGGGGAAGTTATACAGACACACAGCTAACTTCATATAGATCCCATTAGACAACTGGATTTACAACAAGTTTTGTTTAATAAGAAATGGGCAAAGCCAGCTTCTTTTCAGAATCAAAATGCAGAACAAATGGAAAAGAAATTATGGTGGTGTACCTTCACAAGTTTGAGCCTCCACAAGTAACGCAACCAAGTTTTACAACTTTAAGAGCTTCTACATACACTCCACCTTCACTATTTAGCTCCAGGTTTCCTCTTCACCCCCATCTTATTGAATTCCAAATGTTACAAAAAAGTCCTAGTTTATTGCCAGAAACTTTTACCTCCCCCTTCCCTCCTCCCCACCCAAAAGCATTATAGAGAGGATGGAGTGTAATATGGAGCTTTACATTATATATTCATGAGGGCTACGAAGGAGCCTCCACACGAATCTGGTTGCTCATATTTCGATCGTATTGTGACACGACTCACGACTGTTTCTTAGAAATCGGGGTAAGTGGGGAAAAAGGAGAAAATTCTTTAATAAAAAGACACCAGGTACAAAGCAACGTTTTACTTTTGTTGTGGTAAAAAAAAAAAAGTCACATTTTACAGATAAAATGTAGAACCCTGAAATACTGACACATTCTCTTATCGTGCACAATGCTGAGGTTCTCTTACGAATCACTTTAAAACTGCAATTAAAAATGTACAAAAAAAAGAAAAGAAAAAAATCAACCCACAAAGCTTCTAAAAAAGGAACCCGCAGGCACTTCCTCTTGTGGAATGTTTAAAAAGTTAGCCTACTAAAGAAAACAGTCGACTTCTTGTGAAGGTTTGGGAGAAATATGTATCAGTTCATTTATTTGGGTATTCAATAATATCCTTGGTGATAATGCTGACTCCATGGCTTCTGACCCCAGAATTGCTGCAATAAATGGATAAATAGTTAGTTTAACGTGTTATCACATAACACACTCCTTACAGAAAAAGTTTTTATACAGATATCTAACTCCAGGAACCTGAGATTAAAATCCTCTCAAATAGCAGCAAATTCCAAAACAACTGGAGGCAGTTACACTCACTTCACAGTAGCATCACAGAGTCAAACACTTCTTGCCATTAAGACTGATAAGCCATAGCCGATACCTGATACATCAAGCCAGATTAAGCTTTGCAGAGAAAACTATTTATAATATTACTTGGCATTAGAAGATGCTGCTATCTGGTGTTGGTTACACATTTATTTCTAAGCATTCTCAAACATCCGACGGTCAAATTAAGAGGAAGAAGTGTGGTTATTACTACTTACACCCTGCTGCCACTGGTTGTAGCCCTGAGATTGGTTTTTGTAGCCACGATTATTCCCCCTTCCTCTGAAGTTCTGCAAGAGGACAACAGTTTTGAGCCACCTCATCCATGCAGACTTTTCACAAATACAACAATTCTTCTACTGCCACCAAAACATCATGTTATACCCAATCTTTCAAATACCAGTATCAGGTCTGGGTTAAAACAACAACGCAATACCAAACACCCGTCTCTTTAAGCTCCTTCTTAAAACTTGGCTGTTCAGTGCTGGTGGTTTTACCCCAGACTCAGACTACTGTTGCCAATGGTCCAGAAAGCTGGCTAATCCAGTTTTGACTCACCCTATATCCAGCTACTAAACTGCCACTAGGACAACTAAAAATACTAGAGCTTGCCTATTTTTAGTTAGGAAAGACTGTAGTTGCTACAAGGATGTTATCTGATCAGACAAAAGGATATGGGTCATACAACTTAAAATAGAAGAGTTAAGTCACAAAACTTTAAATAAAAGCTACAGTATAAGAGACTCCTTGATATTGGTAGATAAAATACTGCATTTCCTGTTTGTATTAGACAAACCTGTGCCATGTTTATTAGCTTGGGCTCCATCTGCTGGCTCTTCTGTAATCAAATTTACTGTTTTCAAGTACTTTCACTGATACTGTGACAGTTTAAGACTGAGACTAGTATGTCTTTGATAGTTTGACACAAGATGTCACAACAAAGACTCTACAGAGCTATTTTCAGAAAATTCTTTAAATGACTTCACCTTCAACACTGATGCACTCTGACCTTAAGGTGAAACAACGCTTACTGATGTTGTAGGTCAGAAGCCACAGGGGAATGAAACAACTTATTAGCATAGCTGTTCCTATATGGACTTTTGCACACCTTTGCAGTATCAAAAGCAATGCCCAGCTCTAAGTTAAACTCAAACTGTTGGACTATAAACCAGACTTAAGCATGAACTGCATGGGGCAACTCTACAGTCTGTCACAGAAACTCAAACTGTGAACTGCTTTACCATGGAATAGAAACCCTAACAATCTTCAGCTTTAGCAGGACTAAGTCTTACTAGGAAACCACTGCATCAGTGTTAGCTCTTCTTAGGGCTCTAGGCACGTACTCTTAGCTGGAAAGTTAGATCTTTTGCTATGGAATTAAGTGTACTAAGCTTGCCATTATCCACAGCTAACAAGTCTTTCAACAAGAGAACATTAATCCAGAATACTGCATATCAACTAGTAACTCCCCCATCAAAAGCATTACCTGGTTGTAGTTTCCCCTGTTGGGCATTCCACCTCTGTTATAGTTTCCTCTGTTTGAGTAGCCACCTCTGCTAGGAAAGACAGGGCCACGAGGATAAGGATAGCCAATGGCACCGCTGCTGCCGCCACCGCCACCACCTCCTCCACCACCACGCTGTGGCATATTGCCTCCCCTCCTGTTGTATCCGCCTCGATTGCCTGGGACTGCAGAGAAAACGTTTGCTTGATTCAAGTAGCTGTCAGGTCTTAAGTATTTCTCACATAGAAAAAAAGAGCTCAAAATAGAGACTCTTAATGAAGGTGAAAAAACAAGATGCCAACATTCATTGCAAAAGTTCCGATGCAAAGATTTCAACATAACCTTTTTTCCATGATGATGGATCACTTTCACCAAGTGATGTAAGGGTACAAAATACCCTCATAAAATGGCATTTGACACAGGGAAGTACTAAATCTACAGTAAGAACTTAAACTGTACCACAAACTACACAGTGTAATTTTCTGTGATCCTCAGTTGTAACACATCAGAAAATTAGCTTTGCACTAAAGGTCAGGCTATTAAAAACTTATCGGAGCCAAAAATCTACATTACTGTCACATAATGGTTGCAGTTCAAGTAGGACAAGCTTTTCTTTTTCTTATTTTTGCAAAGTACCTGTTGTCCCCAAAATTCATAACACTTATTTCTAGGCTCACCTCCTCCTCTGAAGTTGCCACGCATGTTGAATCCTCCACGCCCCCTCTGCCCTCTATTAAACTGATTTTTATTGCTCTTCTTGTTTTTCTTTGAGCCAGTGTTCTGCTTCTTTTCTGGCGGAAGAGATTTCTTACTTTCTTCTTTATATTGTTCCAAGAGTTTCTGAGCTTCTTCTTTTTGCAACTCTACATAGATTATTTCATCAAAACATTCTGCTACCTCTGGCAGTGTGAAGTTCCCTATAATTGCAAAAACACTGAGTATTCAGCATCTCCATTCAGCTACAATTCAAGCTGTATTTTTAAATACCTTTCTCTCATTCTTCCTCCCACCCCCAACATTCTCTCAGCATAGGGACAAAATTACGTAATTTGAGCAGTAAAGAAAGGTAAGAGTGACAAAAGAAATAAAAGGGTCTCCATGGAGTTACCAGTACTGTTCCAAACCTTGAAAGCATTCTGCCTATGCTTTTTTTTTTCTTTTATAAGCCTCCACTCACAACATCAGTTTCTGCCAAATATGTCACTTAAATAGGGCACTTTATGCCAAGACAGCTTTGTGCATCTGCATGAAGCATATCAGCATAAATGAGTAGTGTTAAGGACTGCAGCAGAGGGAACACAATATAGTGTTGTCCTACAAGTTACAATAGTCTTCCAGTTTTGTTTAAGTACAGCTGTTTAAGATAACGTAAATTTTTAGATTTCAGGTTTACTTAATCCTTTAAGCAGATATTCAGCATCCTAAAACACAGTATAGGATTATGTTCCATGCCTTTCATTTTGAGAACTGCATGCTCTGGAAGATCTTTTCCCTCCACCTCTGCCTTCTTTTGTGTTCTTTGCTTGTAGTCTTCATCTTTTGGGCAAACAACAACTGCTTTGCGCTGGAAGCCTGCAAACAGGCACATTTTTCTCCTCTGCGCAGCTGCAGACACATTTGTCTGAAAAAAATGCAGTAACTTACTACACGTAGCTGTCATTGTAAGAGTTAAGGAAGTCAACTTATGGTGTATAGACTTCACCTCTACAAGAGCTTGCATTGAAGTTTACAAATAACTGGATATAAAGAAGCTGCATAATGCAAAGTTACGAACGAACGAGCTCATATCAAAGTGTTACACTATTCCTCCCACATCCCAAAGAAGTTCAGAAAAGCATTTGTAGTAGCATCTCAACTTTGCGCATTAAGTCAGCAAGTGAAACAACCGCTATTACAATATAACTTTAATCCCACTTAATTACTACATTACAGCCTAGAGCAAAATTCCTTAACAAGTTTTTACTGAAGCTTCTACCTGATCCAAAATGAAATTCCGCTTCTTACGAGCTGCAATCTCAATGAATTTTCCAAGACACTGTGGAGCTCGCTGCAACAGTGTGTTCAGTTTCCCAGTGTCTGCCATCTGCCGTTTAAAACCTGCAACCTATAGAAATTGGAGTTATAGCAGACCCAACCCATACAACTGACATTTTGCTTTAATGAATTTATCTTCCTGTGGCATCAAGACCACAAATACAAGCTTCTGATTCAATTTCTTTACTAACAAGGAATTTGTGTGAATTGACACAGCTGAATCTAAGGTATGCTCATTGTACTACTGATTCAAAGCTGCTGTACTGAGGACAACAAATGGGTAAACATCAATGACTTATTGATACTTATTACAAAAGAAACTTCAGAATCTGGCTGTGCTGTGCACGACAAGTAGCTCAGTACGGTAACATCTTTAACAGTCACAGTCAATCAAATGATGATCATGTGTTTCTTAGATTACTTAGATTGAAGGGAACTCCCTGGCACCCACAGACCTTGGATTTACAGCAAGTCTTCAAACAATCAACTTACCATCATTTTGTCCATAATAGTATTAGTCCCAAGAATGTTGTATTTCCCAGGATTTGCTGCTGCATGTTTAGTTACCCATGTAGTCTTGCCAGCTCCAGGCAATCCAATCATCATCACCACCTATTACAACATGTTCCATATTTGAGATGCTAGCTCAAGATAATATTTAGTAAGCAACTTAGCCTAGCAAACCCAATAGAAATCTAGTATGGAGAGAGTCACACGTTACTCAGTATTAAAGTCTTCAAACAAAAAGGTGAATTTCCTATAACGGCTTAAAAATCCAACAATTCCATTCATCTCCCCTCAACAACTTCTGAGATAACCAGGAATCTTACCTCACAATCTTTCTTTTGCTCAGGTCCCTTTGGTCCTCGAACCCGATCTTCCAGGGGGACCTTCTGGATGAAGGTATACTCTTCAGGTACAGGAAAGTAAGGTTCATCTTTCTGACCAAAGTTGAACTCAACTGCACAGTTATGGCAGAGAACATGTGGAAAGAGCGGGCGCCCATCAAGAACTTCCTTACTAATTTTGAATGCAACACCAAGCTCTTGTCCGTTCTTGGAATATGAGAGCTCCACTTCATCACCATCAAAATTCTGTTTTACAGACAAAGCATTAGTTTGTGTAAAAACATTCACATTGCATTGTTAAGGTGCATTAACCATTTCACCATATTAACTGCGTTTATTTAGCTTTTATAATATCATTATTAAACAAAGTAATTCCTTACATTGGGAGACAGTCTTTAAATGTCAATGATCATGTTAAGGTGTGATCGTTTTTTATAAAGCCTCGAAAAACATGAAAAAGGTTGACAGCAGCCACTGCTGATCATACACGCTACTTCTACCTTCTCAATGTATTAAACAACTTGTCTTTCTTCAAGTTTTCCTGGATTTGATCTACTGCTTCTCACGTCAAAGCAGCCTGAAAATTAAAGGATGTTTTTCCTCAAGAGAATACTTAAGAGAAAACTTACAGCAAAACATCCAATCACATCATTTTCATCAAACTTCTCACCAAAGTCTTCAGTCTCACAATTGCATGTCTTTATTCCTTTTAGAGAATATCCATAAGAAAATTCTTCTTCACCTGAAGAAGAAATTTAAACTTATTAAAAATATGTATTTTCTGTTGAGAAATGCAATCATTTTACACTTACTTAAGTGAACTGCTGTTTAGAATATTTCCATTGATGCCAAAACAAGCTATCACCCCCAGAATAGCTACAGCTGTTTTTTGCATTGAAGAATTCAATACTCTCATTTAAAATTGAACAGCAGCATTTTCCTCACCCTAACCTTAAAAGCTTTATGCTACTGGTTCTAGATTCTTGGTGACAAAATGCTGAAACTCTAGCTAAAGACACGAGTAAGTATTCTTAAACTCTGAAGACCTGTGCATCAGTATACCTGTAACGCAGTTAGTCAGAAGGGCACTTCTGAATTAAGTCTCCAGCAGCACTTACCCCTCCCCATTTTAAAGGGAGTTTAGCAGACATTCAGCCTATGCGACAGCTGAGGATGAAGCTGCAAGGAACAAGCTAACAGCAAGTGTCAAACACAAGAACTCAGATGGAATTTAAGTACTTATAACTAGAAAGTTGCTGGTATCAGGATGTCCATATATTCATACACATTTTCCACAGACATATCTCATCAGCAGCTATTAGTTAAGAATACCATAATTTTCTCCCCTTTATCTACTGAAGTTGTTGTTTGTTGTTCCAGCTCCTTTCAGAAAAAAGATTTCTGCCCATCAACCCCAAGAGAATAGTAATTATCTGCAAATTTTTCTTGCTTGAGTAAGCCTTATAATCACAAAACAGAAGTAATAAAAAAGCCATTGCAATTTATGACACTACACGTAAATCATTAAAGACTTCCTTAAAGTTTTAAGGAATGTTTTTCACAACCCACATAGAGAGAATTAATTCTCAAATCACATCTTTCTAAAAATCTTGAACAGTTAAGCTTGTTTGTCCCAATAATAAATTCCCACAATGTCCAGTGAATAACTCAAGACCCCTTTCCAAAACACATGGACTACAATCATTGAGTTTCACAACCACTTTTCTCTAAGCCAGAAGGAAAACTTCAACCACACAGACAATACATAACACAGAATGAAATAAATACTTGAGGTCTTACCAAGCAACATTCCACTTGTGTTCAGTGACCAGCCGACTCGCACCTCATGTATATCAATGTCTTTTGTATACAGGTGTTTAACAGGAATCTTTTCTGTAACCTAGTTTTAAATTATTCATTAAAAGTTATGTTGTGTTTTTTAAGACTCCGACAAGAAAGAATCAACATAACATCCAGAACCTTCACTCTCTGGTTACACCTTTACAAGTCTGAATTATTATTATTATTATTTTTTTTTTGCTTAAATACGAGAGTTAAGCACATCTGTGAAATCACAAACCAGTCACTAAACATTCAAGCCTCTTGACTGATAGAGATGCAAGACATCGTATACCTTCAGAGCACTTAATCATAGCACTCTCTTGGTAGTCACAAATATCAACCCCCTTGATAGCATATTAAAATTGCAGCCTACAAGGAATATATCCTTATCAATTAGAAGCTCTGCTACAACTTTGGGATTAACAACAAATTTCTTTGCCAATAAAGTGCGGTATGAGATGAAAACACCGTTCTGGACAGAGCTGGGGAAATACTACACTCATCCCTTTCCCAGAGAGAGCAGAGATCCTGGGCAAGTTGCCAACTACCAAACAACATAACCAGATTCAAAGATCTCACCCAAGAGCATTGCAAGCTGAAGGCAACCAGCTCTTCCTCTAATTGCATTTTATAAAACGTCACCAAACTGAAGTGGGAAAAAAAATTACATGGCCGTTACGCCACCACTTTTCACAAATATTTGAGTCATGTGACCAAGGAAAAGCTTAAAAAGTAACAGAGCAATAAATACAATGTTTCATGTTATTGTCCTCCCAAAGTTATAGTCAGCAAGGAATGGGATCACCACCAACTTAATGTTACCAGTTAGATTTGGAAGTAGTGGAAGAAGTGAACAGAATAAGCACATACCCACATACATCCTAACCAAATAAGGCTTTAATGCTCTTCAAAATAAAAATATTTGACTTTGTGACTCCTGATTTTCTTCCCTTACAAGTGGGAGGAATCTGTTTCTTGTAAGGCTGATTGCTCTTCTCCATTCCAGCCCTCTAAATTCAAGAGCCCAGCTAAATACTCACACTTCTGTGTAAACAAGGCAAAATTATTATTCAGGTTGGAAGGGACCTCTGCAGGTCAGCTACCAAACTCCCTCAATATTTTGTTTCTGTCATTATTTTTGGAAGATCTGAACTTCCTGTAATCTTCACAAAGTACACACAAGTGAGCTGCTATTATTTTAATTCTTTATGTCTTGGTGCATTGAAGTGCCATCTAAAATTCTTGGTTCAAAACTACATGAAGTTATATGTTCATGTCATGTGCAACTTTCTTTTCACATCAAGTTCTTAAAAAAAGAAAGCAGATGCACAAATTAAGACATCTCTCATTGAGAGCCATTTCTCAGCCTTGTTAAAGAATTCTTTCTTTAAGATGCAAGACTGAAACAAAGCATAAAGAGTAAAATATTTAGCTACCCAAAACAGCCTCCCACAAAAAACTGAAGTCTTACCTTCATCTCAAAGCAGACTTTGCCTTTAGAAACTCCATAGGAAGCTCTCCCCCCAGCCCAAAGGAAAGCAAAGCTTTCCATGGTCAGTGAGGAAGCACTAAACCGGTCTCTTGAGATTTTAAAATGCAGGTCACAGTTATCTGTTGACAAAAATCGTTGTGTACTTCAGTTAAGAAAAACAAAACAAAACACACCACCAAAAAACAACAAAACACAACTTTCCAATTTCATGCATTAAAAGTCATTTCAGTTTTCCAATGTGATTTTAGGACAAATAGCTGCCATTTGGCAAATGCTAACCATCTTTTAGGAAAGGAACTGAATACATGTCAAAAAACTGAGGACAACACAACTAATAACAAAGATGATTTGCAATGATTTCCATCTTCCACCATTAAGTTCCCAGGCTTTTTTTCCCCCCCCATCTGCCTAAACACTTGGCTTCCATCTCACTTATCTCAACCTTTTTTTGTCAGTTACTCAATGCAGAATATCTGGAATACGCATGATGCTCTTTGAGCTACTTGCTGGATACCTTTTTGCAAAGCCTTACTCCTCGTGTCTGAAAGTAGTTAAATGCAAACACAGGTATTTTTGTTTACGTACTGCAAGTAGTACCGTGGTCTTCAGGAGACATACAGTCCTTTAGCAAGTCCAATTAGATTAAGCCAATAAAATAAAGTCAGTTAAGTGCAGATAAGCACACAGCACGGGATAAGTGAGCTCATTTTGTGTAAAGAAAAACAACAAAAAACAACCCAACCAATCACAATCTCAGCATGAACTCAACTATCATTTTGAGAGAACCCTAGGAACTTTAAATGGAGCCTTTGTTACATAGACATCCTTCAGGGCTGCTGCACTGTAAAGTTTCAAGTTTATCTTCCAGTAGCTTTAAAAATGACAACTTAAGGTGGTAACATGAGGTGCAGGATATGGCACTTGAATTCCCCAGAGTAAGGAATCCACAGAATCAACTCTGAACCTATTTAACAGTTACAGGAAAGGTGTAAAATTAGCAACCAGAGTTATCTTCTGCCCTAGCAGAAAGTCTGTATGATGCCCAACCACACCAAAATGCAGTTGTCCCTGCATTTTATTACTGGCAATTCTCAAACAGGAGATCTTGTTTGCACACAAAGCCATCTGCAGCTACAGTTAGGTCTTGAGCATTCCTGTAAATACTTCTAATTGTTGCAGGAAAACCAAATAAAAAAGATCTGAAGAATAAAACAGCGTAGGTTACTTTTAAAGCAACACACAAGAAAAGAATTTCTGGTCAAAATGCTCTTCAGAGACACAAGTAAAAGAAGCACTTAAGAGCACTAAACCTCTTATAGGTCTGGATTGTGACAGTCAAAAAAGAGAGCCAAGCTGTTACACAATTCACTCTTTAAAGCTGTGGTTGACTGGGTGCTTCCAACAGCCTGCTGATACTTTCAGTTACAGTTTGTCCATAACAGAACTTTCTACTAGATACAATAATCACAAGTAGCAACTAGTCAGTTATTGGGAGAGTTAAGAACTCCCACAAAGATGGCTACTCACCAAGTTAGCAGCTAGAAGATAATGGCACATTCAGCAAAATACGTGGCTGTAAACTAATGCCTCCTTCCATTTCAAAACATTTCTCAGGAAGAGAAAACCTGAAACTACTAGCAAATATGCCAAATGAAGCCAAAACTTAAGGTCTCATTTCACGGCATTTTAAGAATCCAGCAAGTCAGTGCATTACCTGAAGTTTTTAATACTGCACTAACTTCTCATACTTACCCAAAAGAACAAGTTTTTACCCTGGTCATGGTATACCACAGTAGTACTTACACAAATCACCTCCACACCACCTCCAACTCTCAGAATACATGAATGGGTCATTTATTTTTTCTAGAAGACTTAAGCTGATTGATTGTTAAATTTCTCAGAAAACAGCAGAAGAAACCCCAAACTTGCTGATACATAAATAAGACTTCAGTGAGTTATGCAGGAAACTCAGTCCAAGCATTTTACTAGCATAACTACTATTGGTACTTTAAGTGAGAAGATGATGTGCATCGTTATCAATTTCTCAAGTTGTTTCAAGCATCATCTATACATACTGAACACTCAGTCAATTTTTCCATATGCAAGACTAGTATTTCATTTAAAATTTCTTCAGCAAATTATTATGTAAAAATTTAGCTGCATATTGTCAATATGAAGGCTCATGTACCCTTTTGTATGCTAAGACTGAAGGAACAAACATCTCTATGCTGCTTGGTAACGTAAGTCACCAAACATTTTACTCTACATTTCTGAAATATGGGGCTCTAAGATTAAAGACAATACTGTATCTTTGTAGACCAAAGGAAAGCACGGGTACTCACAGGTATCGAGACACACCACTGTGTCATCGAAGTGTTCATCTTCTTCTTCAACGGGTGGTTGAGGGGACTTGGCCCTAAGGAAAAAAAAAAAAAAAGCGAAGACTGAAGCCAGGCATTCTCCCAGTGCAAGAGAAAACATTTTTTTTTTTAGAGTAAGCCCATCTTACCTCTCCTCATTGATAAAATGGTGCCCAGCATGGAAAACTTATTTACCTGCTGTACTTATTTTCTTCAA
The DNA here is from genome assembly GCF_023343835.1 of Lagopus muta. NCBI lineage: Eukaryota > Metazoa > Chordata > Aves > Galliformes > Phasianidae > Lagopus > Lagopus muta. The sequence continues at coordinate 75,682,771 of NC_064434.1, forward strand.
TGTATTCAAAATATCCTCGGCCGTGGTCTTCACGTGGTCTCTTGACGCCCCTCTTTTTCTCACCAGGTTTTTGTTCTGTTTTGCCATCTCCTGTAACAAAATCAATGATCTTTAACACCAGGAAGGAACTCTTCAGTTGGAAATAAAATCTGATAACAACGCTTTTGACTTCGGAAAGCGCAAGAGCACCTACGGCAAAACAATAGCAGCCCACGGAAGAATTCCGTTTTTCACTATAATAATAATAACATCGTATGAAGTTTTCTCCGGGGACTCAAAACCCATCCGCTAAAACGCCCCGAACCGCGACCACCGAAGCACCGCGAGGCCGAGCGAAAGCCCGGCCCGCAGCCGTGCGCAGCGCCGAGGAGCGGACACAAAGCGGCGCGGCGCCGCCCGGCCCGCACCCCGCCGCCTCCAGGCCGCCCGCAGGGGCGCGGCGCGCCAGAGCACGACGGCGCCGCCTCTCGGCCGCCGTGCGCGGCGGGAGCTCCGCGCGGGGCCGCCAGGCCGCCTGCGGGGCAGGGATTCCGCCTCCGCCCGCCTCCATTGTACCAAGCCTTCCCAGCGCCATCCCGCGGAGCCCCGGCCGGAAGTGACGTCACGCCGCCCGGCGCTCCTTAGCACAATACAGCGCGCCCCAGCGGCCCCTCGGCGCCCGCCCCTCCCCCCGCCGGTCCCTTCCCCGCTCCCGCCCCTCCTCCCCCCGCCCCGCGAACGGCCCCGCTCCCTAGACCCCCGCCCCCCGCGGGGCTCCAGACCCCGCGCGGCCTCGAGGGGACCACGCGGCGAGGGGGCGGTAGAAGCCCCCCCCCTCCCCCCCAATCCCCTTCGCCCTCTCCCCCGAGGCGCCCGCTCGCGCCCCGGAAACCGCCCTGCCGCCCGTTGCCCCGCTCCTCGCGGCCGGGGGGGGAGGGGGAGGATTAACGGCTCCCTCCCCCCTTCCCGCCGCGCACACTCACCCCCGGCCGCCTGGGCTCCGGGGCGGCCTCCGCCGCCGCCGCCTTCCGCTTTCTTCTGCTGCTGCTGCTGCTGCTTGGCGGGGCCGGCCGGGCCGGCGGAGGCAGCCGCCGCGGGTCCCGAGGCGCCGGCAGTGCTCTTGCCCGGGGCCTCCTTGGCGGCGGCGCGCGGGGCGAGGAGCGGCGGAGGCTGCTGCTGCTGCTGCTGGGGCGGTTGCTGGGCCTGGGGCTGCTGCTCCCCGTGCCCGTTGGCGTCCCCGGCCGCGGCCTCCTCCTCGTCAGCCAGCTCGTCCTCCCCCTCCTGGAAGCCCTGGTCGTCTCCGTTCTCGTCCTCCTCCTCCTCCTCTTCCTCCTCCTCGCCGCCCGCCTCCTCTTCCATCGGGCCGCCCCCGGCCCCCGCCCGCTCGCCGTTCTCTTCGCCCAGCTCCATGGGGTCGCCATCGGCGGCCTCCAGCCCTTCCTCGTCGTCGTCCTCCGCCGCTGAGGCCGCGGCCTGGTCGAGGCCTCCCCCCTGGCGGAGCTGCGCGGCGCCGCCGCCGCTCTCGGCCGCCTCCCCCTCCATGCTGCCGTTGCCAGGCTCAGCCGCGCTGCTGGCGGGGCCCCCCCCGCCGGCCTCCTGGTCCAGCGCGGCCTGGAGCCGCTCCATCAGGTCGGCCTTGAGGCCCTTGTCGGAGAGGCGCCGCTTTTTCAACTCCTCCTTCAGCTCCGACACCTTCAGCTTCTTCACGTTGACGGGCGAGCAGCTCATGGCGGCGGCGGCTCGATCCCTGGGCGGCGCGCGGGCGGCTCTGGGCTCGGGCGGGCGTCGGCGGCTCTGGGTCGAGGCCCCGGCGGGAGGCGGTGGGCGGGTGGCGCGGCTGGTTCGTGCGGCTGCGGCAGCTGCAGAGCGGACCCGCCTGGCGCCAAATCCTTTCACCGAGCTCGCGAGGGAGACGCGCCTCGCGGGGCCGAGCACGCAGCACTGCCCGCCCCGCCCCCGCGCACGTAGTCCCTCCTCCCCCTCCCCCCCGCTACCGTAACGGCCGCCCGCGCGCGCCCGTACCGTAAATACCCGTCCGAGCGCAGCGCGCCGCGCGGCCCCCGCCGCCTTCAGTCGCGTGGCGGCTCCGCCGGGCCTAGCCGAGCCTAGCCGGCCGTGGCGCAGCCGAGGGACGAGCGCCCCTCGCCCCGCTCCGCGGCCGTACCTGCGCCATGTTGGGCAGGAGGCGGCGGGAATCCGCCGCACGCGCGGCTGGAGGCCCGGCCCCGACACGCCGCGCTGCCGCCTTAACCCGGCCGGGCAACCCGTGCCTGCGTGTAGGCCGCAGCGCGGTACAGCTGCCTCCTCCTCTCACGCTTGGGCCCATCGGGGGTTGGACAGCAAAGACTGCACTTCGAAATAGCTGCCCAGACACAACCTGCTGAAAAGTTACATAAGGACAGCAGTAGGGCCAGACATCAATCTCCCTACAGGCTGCAGCAGTAAGAGGCATGCGTTGACCTGATGTTTAGGCAATGTTTTCTGCAAGCCGCTGGGCCAACAAAAGCACTTCAAGCACATTAACTCTTCCACACACAACAAGCACCAGTCTGGAGCTCAGTACAGAGCTAAACAGCTTATGCATCTTCCCCTCTGCACAACACTTGGATTTGTGACTTGGATCTCTCCTCAGCCACCAAGTTGTATGGTGGGGATTTAATAATTTATCAATATACACAATTTGATCAAAAGTTACTTGAAAAAAAAGAATACAACCACGCTAGAGAAGGCTACCAATGAACAGAATGTTCAATGTGCAATTCTTAGGGAGGCTGAAGAAAAAAGCTAGTTTTCACTTGCATTTAAAAAGTTCACAAAAGAAGCAAGCCAAACAATGAAGTGTAGCACGAAGAAGTCCTACTGAAGGCATGCAGCTGCCTTATACAGGTATACAGGTCACATGGCCTTCTGAACTAAAACACATTACTTATGGGTAGCAAAAGGGAGAAGAGATGAGGAAGTCTCTTTGTTCTAAATGTAAAAGGAAAGTGCTCACACACACACAGAACTCTGTTTTCAGTCAGGCTGGATTGATTGCTTTTGGAGGAAACATGACTCACTCTGCAAGGTTAGCTCAACCCAACTACACAAAGTCTTGCTGGAACAGAGACAGGAAGAGTTGCCTCATGCAATACGTCCAGATTATAAGTTTTCCCTAGTATGAATGCAAGTTAGTAGGTTCTATTGCACTCCGTTAGGTTAGAGCCTTTTAAGCAGAGGAAGAAAAGAATAGTGTGCATGAATACCAGAAAGATCAGTGCACAATCAAGCTGAACAGATATAAATCATTACCATTTTCCTTTCTTTGCAAAAGGGCCATCTAAACTTGTCTGAATAACAATTCTGTCAAGATGGGAGTAAAAATAAAAGAGTCTACCTGGTTAATGCTGCAAGATAATTTACTACTGAAACTTACAGAATACAGAAAACTGCATTAAATTTAGCCATCATCTATCTGTCCAACATTCAGGTTTCTTTTTCAAGTTTTGAACATAAAAAAAATTAAGAACATACACTGCCAAGTCTTTATGGCTTTCTTTTTTATCTGCATCTCAGAGCCTTATGTTGAAACCTTGATCTGGCCCAGCCCTTGTCACGTGTTGAATGATGTTTCTAGAAAAGCTCCATTAGAACAGTCTGATAATCCCTCTCACTACAGAAAACTTTATGGATTGGTAGATTGCTTTAAGCCATTTTTAGTGCCTTGAAAAATGCCTTAAATTAGTGCATCTGTGCACATTCACAGCACCTGTTAAAAAATGGCCTTATTCAGAATCATATCAGAGTTGCAGCCTTCACATGTAATCCCATTCCTAAACAATGCCATGTCTGCCTGCTTCAGTAACACGCTTGTACGGCTTTATACTTCTGTTACCATGGAGAAACAAAACAGCTAACAGCTTCAAGGCACATCAAGAGATAACTTACCCTAAAGCATTCAAACCTGTACATAGAGGTTCAAGTACACAAACTAAAAATAACACCAACCTGAAAAGTGGTGGTTTTGTTGCTTCCAAAGCTGCTAACCACGAATATAGGCTGAACTTTTTAAAAATGTAGATTAATCCATACAACAGTAGCAAAGGTACCATCCAGTGACAATTACACTGTCAAACAGTGAGCCATGCGTAGCAGTACCATGTTTTCTGACTACAGTATGTTGCTACATGTCATTATCAAAGTAAGAAATCTCAGCTGATATTTCAGATGCCAGGTGATTTAGCTGTGGTAAGAAGAGCAAAGTGTAAAGCTAAGTACTTAAGGTTTTCAGTTTTGTGTACCTTATGACACCTCACAATCTAAAATACAAATTAGTTTTTTTCTCTTTTAAATATTTTTCTAACACATCTGCCTTTGGTAAACCTCTAAGATATTCACAGAACTTAGAGAGGACATGTGGGTTAAGAAGTTTTCCCTACCCAAAGTTAGAGGAGTAAAAAAGTTAAGGGGTTATCGCCTCCTCATTATTGGACCCTCTCTCATTTCAAACAGTAGATCCTTTAACTCAGCATTTCCCAGATCATTCAGATACCACCTACATCAACAATTAGTGTTTGATAATGGAAATTCCTGAAACAAAGTTCTAGAGGAGAACACTTTTACTTCTATGATAGTGATAGCTACATGAAAAATGTAATATTAATGCTGATAACCACAAATATTCCGCCATTAGAGGAATTGGTCTCAAAATATAAAAATCAAATTTTCCCTTTATTTAAGAGAAAAGTGACATGTGACATCCATCCATAAGTAAGAGATGCAATTTCTTGCACTTCATTTATTCATCATAAAGCATTTTCTTTGCAACTGTGTTACCTCCTAAGTTTGGAGGGCTAGAAGGTTTCTTCTCTAAATAATTTTCCCCCTGTCAAGTTCAATTTGAGATTACCATCCTACAGCTCTGTCCTTCAACAAATTGGTTATTCTAATTTATCTAGTTTTTGTACTTCTTCAGATATTACTTAGATTGTCTCCTATGCCCCTTCCTAGCGTTCATTCCGTTATTTACCCTTAGTCCTTCAAAATCCCTCTTCTTCCACTTGCCAAGAGCACAGACAGAGGAATGGCAGTCTTCACAAGGAGTGACAAAAAGAAGAGCAGGCTTTTAAATATGATATGGCAGTCTTGGGACTCCTACCCATCTGGACTTTTCTACACTTGATTTTAAGAATGCATCACATAGGACCTGCTCCTTGCTGAGAGAAGCTTTGTGTTCTGAGGGATATCTACTGCAACTGTACCAGCTGTACCAGCTGCAGTGAGGGTCAGTCATGTTTAGGCTGGTCCTACATTTGGAGATAATTTCCCATGCAAAACTGCATTGTACAGATCACACTACTCTTAAAATAATGACAATTCCCCATCAATGAGAGGCATTTGTACCTTCCCTTGCATCGTCAGTATTGCAGGAAGACCCACACACTTTTTGTTGCCTAGCTATATCTCTTACTGCCTTGCCTTGTCCTTCTCTCATTGTTCTTCTCATGCTTTACCCTACTTCTGACCATCACAATATGTTCCTGGTTTCTTCTGTATGTCCTCAACCCATCTACCCTCAATTAACACTGCCTTCAGAGTTCTGTATTCAACACACCATGACTTTAAAGGAGAATATCATTCTCAAAATACTCTGCTGCCTTTTATGATAGAAAGACTTGCTCCACATGCTCCCTGCTTTCTCCCTTTTAATCTCCTCTCGTGAAAACCTCATTAATCATTATTACAGCCAGCCATAAATTCAGACTTTTTTAAGCACTAATTTGTCACAAGTGGGGTTGCTTGATAAAGAATCAGTTCTGATGATTTCTCAGCCATAAAATCCTAGGCTCTATTTATATAGATACATATCTATAGACACTACCAGGAGGACAGGAGCCTGCTTTGAGAAATACCACTATATACTTGCCCTGTTCTCCTTTTCCTTTGGCATTCGCTACCACTGCCAGAATCAGGATGCTGAACTAGACTGGTCTCACCTTGTACTATCTCTAATCTCTTCATGATATTTTAATACCCAATGAGGTCCAAGTAATCTTGGAAACAGAAAGGCCATCTGCCATAATAAGACCTGTTAACTGTACAGGAGCTAGATCCTTATTTCATACCTAAGGATGTTTAATGCCCAATTACAACTAGGGCTAGTAGCTAGCGTTCAAGATGGAAGTTCAAGACTTCAAAATGGAAGTTTCTGGCATTGGCTTGGCTAACCATTTCCTCCTTGATAGCATCTCTCCTCTTACACTTCTGCATAATGCTCCCCTTCTACCACAATACTCTTTGGGCCTCCAGGTAGTTTCACAGTTAAGGTTCAATTCACAATTGCTTTTTAAGTCCTAACACAATTGTGTTCACCTGTGCTAGGCTTAAATGTGGGTCTGTTTGTGTAACACTCCAGCAGTCCCACTGAGCACAATGAGGGGCTGCAAAATTGTGCTGGGACCACCAGTTACCCCTCAGTCTTTCCATATATTTACTGTCTACACTCACCCTCCACAGCATGAATCAACAAAGCAAAAAAAGATGGAAGATGGAAGAGAATTAATAGAGATGCAAAACAAGGAATAAGGCTGTGTTTGTAATAAATAATGAGGAAGTACTCCTCGGTGTCAGGAGGAATGTTTCACATTGACTAAAGAACCTGAATTTCATGGCGTAGGTTAACTCCAGCCCATGTCTGTCACCCTTCAGCGTTCAAGAATCCCCATACCCTGCAGAAACAAGATTCCCCCTTCCCCATTTTCAGGGAGTAGCTTCTGTTGGTTAAAAAATAAATAAATGAAAATAATTGACCAACAAAACATCAGAAGTCTGATAAACAGCTTCTTAATTTAGAGCATTTTAATAAACACACAGTTTCCAAGCTTTGGAAAAAAAAAAAAAAAAAAAGGCTGCATCTTCCAACATAAAGAACAGAAGTCATTTTGGCCTTATTTGGAGTCATTCCAAAACTTACTGACCACATGCATACCAAGTGTTACATGTGAACTAATTCATAAGGTACGCAACTCAGAAAAAGTCATCCGCAGGTTTTTTAGGGTCTGCTTGTAACCTGCCACATACAGACATTTACTGCAGTGCAGCAATGAATTTGGGAAAAATAGATCAACTAAGCCACTCTGAGTCAGACAGTGGAACAGGAGGTAGTTGAGGTCAGCTCCACTGTACCTTCTTGCTCACATACCTGAAGAAATGAATGCTCAGTGTATGTAACTGAAACTGCAGGATCTCAGGAGCAACAACCCTAAGTGGGCCAATTCAGCTGGCAGCCAACAGACCACCTCTTCCTAATGCCACTTGTCTCTTCAACCTAATTTTCATACAGGAGAAACAACCCACACTGAACGTTCCAGAGACTTCCTTATTGGGTTTTCCTTCCTTTCTTCTCTCCATCGCTTGTGCGATTTTTTCTTCTTTTAATACACCTTTCTCCCTCCCCAAAAGGTGAACCAGCCAAACACCTTTTGTGGCACCTGAGCCCTGTGAGGTGTCAGGTTATCTATTCTATTTCCAACATACCATTTCAGATATACACACACACACACCCCACATGAAAACCCTAAAGCGTAAAAGAATATTGTTTGCTGACAAAGGATACTACTACGGTCAAGCCACATACATTAAATCTAAAACAGGCAGAAAGAACAGTAAGCAACCTGTTTTTGAATATTCATTAACCCACGTTTGCAGGCTTTCAATGCCTCAGCAACAGGAAGCTCTGTTTTCTTCTTCCTGAAGCTGTTGATTTCTTTGCTTTTAAGTTGAACAGCCTCAGGAGACATACGGGCAGACAGAGGCAGTTTCCCCAGACTTCTCCCCAGAGGTGTTTCCTACATAGGAAACTTGCCTGACTGGGAGAGAGAGAGAGGGAAAAAAAAAAAACAACAGGAAAAAGAAATAAGTAAATAGATGCTAGGGAGGTTTCTCCTCTCCAGGCACTCATCTGGCATTCCTACAAGATTGATGTTACAAAGTTCTGATGTCTGCTGAAGTAAAAAAGCACCAGAAATCAACTGAGAAAGTGCAAAACTGCCTTTCCCAAGTGTCCTGGCCTCATGTCTCTCCACTCATACCTTTGGAAGCAGCATCCTGAAGCCTGGCTGCTTGTCTGTTACATAGCCCAGAACCAGCCAGCACAAAAGAATAGAACACTCAGCATAATTGGTGAAAGATGAAAGCAACCTTATCCTTCCCACCCTCTCATCTCCCATCGCAAATGTATTGACTCAGAAAGCAAAACAAACATCACATTATGTATTAGTAAGCAGCACACAAGCACCACTATATTATCGTCAAGAAAGGAAGTACAAGGAAGTAAGATATTAGAATTTGTTTTTTTAAAAGGATTACCTCAGTTTACCTCATTGAAAAATGCTACCTGGAAAGAAAAGCCAGTTTGCATTAGGACAACTTTTCACAGACTGCTCTCTAAATTACTCTGCTAGAGCAAACCTATCCTGCTTTCCTTTATTCTCAAGATAAGGTAAAATAGCATTATTCCATATAACAGACTGGCAGCAACAGAGACCCTTCTGACCAAACAGAAACAGTACCTGCTAGCAAACAGCCCCATGATATTTCCTAGGAAGGCACCCAACCCCTTGTGAGCCCCATCAGACCAAGAAGCACTCCCCCACCCACAGAAAGAAGGAAGGCACTGCCCTGACCTTGCTGCTCCTCAGCCATTGCCCACAGCAGCCCTGAATGACACTCCACACCTGGAGGGCAGCCCAGCCGCAGGTCTTAGCTGTGTTAGACCAGGGCCAGGTGGCCCCTCAGCAGCTACTTTAAAGGAGAAGAGCTGTGAAGGGAAGAATGAAGGTGTTCTTAGTGGCCTTGGGTTTTTTTTGCTTTTTTTGTTTTGTTTTGTTTTTGTTTTTCATTTGTTTGTTTCTTTGTTCTCAGTAAAGCAGCTAAACCAATAGTTAACAAGCACCTGAACTCTCCAGTTGCAATTTTCTGATGTCAACCAGTAAAGCAAAGTGGCTTTTTTACTAACATCAGACCAACATCCTTTGTGCAGCACCCCAAATTACTACTGTTTACAATTCTAGGCTTTCTATCAGGCAGCTTTTCCTACGTCCTGGGACCCCTGCGACTCTTCTGAGTTCATCAGAGGGTCAGGGCCTAAATGAGATTCTGGATTGTATGAGTTGTTTTTTTGTATGAAAGAGATGCCTGGCAATTGCTCTGTGAGACACAGCATCTGTGCTTGGTCCTGCTGCCCCCCCCTCCATTCACCAACAGCCAAAATTAACACAAAACCAAGTAAATACCAAGCAAGGTGAGCACAGCGTGCTGGTTGTTGCAAGGAATTGCCTTAGAATTCCTATTAGCATAGACAGGACAGTGTTTCTGCATTAAATAAGGGCTGGTTGCTAAGTGACAACAGTGTGCTTGTCTATCCTAACATTTACAAACTCAAAACTTAAAACTAAAAGGAAAAATAGAAAGGAAAAAAGCACAGATGCAGCTCTTGCACCTTCAAAACAGAAAAAGAAATCTGGATGTCCACAAATAATCTAGATTTTTTTTTTAAATTGCCATTGTATTTTGCATAGAAAAGGTTCAGCTAGTTTAGCTATGGGCAGCACTGTGACATTCTAATATACTGGCACAAAAAAGGCAGTTAAAAGCAATACATAGAAAACTCACATGAAAGTCTTGAAAAAGAAGCAACTACATAAGGAAATAATTAATGTTATAACTTATCAGCTTTAAATGATACGAATGCCCAATGTTCAGATGGCAAGTCTTTAGATGAATGCTTAAAATCAACTGTTTCTCCTAATCCTCTATTTCTCTCACGGTAGGGAGGGAGAAGCTGGACTCATCACAAAAGCCAACAGGTTTTTTAACTCCATAGTAACCAGCCTTAGCGATCCCTATCCAAATTCTTGGGCTAGACAATACCAGTGCTTGTGCTTAACGCCATGCTTTAGCAACCAGGAATAAATCAGAAACCAGCTTTAGGAAATTTAGTCTATTGTTTATTTGAGCAGCCCTTATTATGAGGAGATGTTTCTGTTAGCATTTACTTTTGTTATTCTTTTGTTCTTTCACTTTCCTTTCCACTCTCTCCCCACTCCCTATTTTTTTTTTTTCACTCTGCACTTTTTGTTTACTGGTTATAACTTTCTCTATATTCCTACCCCCATTTGTATTTCAAATACTTCCATATACTTCAAATACTTCAAGTTTATAATATTCCCACAGAATTTCACTCTGCTGAAAAGCTTGGCTTGAACCTGACACACACACATTGTGGATCACAGAGTGTGGCAGACCACTTGAGTGAAATAAGTTGTAGATCTCAGTCTTCTTCCAAGTTAACAAGGGCTGCTTTGGAGAACTACTCCACATAACCCCCAAACTGACAGCCAGAGGGTAAAGTGAAAGTGGGTCCTAATTCTCTTTCCACTTTTTTGGAGGGGCTGTAAACAGGTAACATCCACAGAAGACAATACAGAGATGAAAACTGTGTAACACTGAAAATCATAGAATCACAGCATCATAGAACCATAGAACTGCACGATGCCTCAGGTTGGAAGGGACCTTAAAGATCTTCTAGTTCTAGTGTAATTATAAAGGAAAAGTATTTTCTTTCAGTTTTTTCACAGTCTGATGTTTTATCTGAATTGGAAATTGCATCTCATTTCTGTCTTCTTTTCCATTTTTTCCCTCCCTTTTCTAAGTCTTCACTGTGGCTGCATCTGCTGAAAGTGGGGGTGGAGAGAAGGAGAAGTGTGATTTACACTGGTGTAGGTTGGTACTGAATTCACTGGTATTACTTGTGTGAGGTGAAGCTAAGCTTACATATATGCTTCATGGCTAGGACTGGGATTTTATGCTTCATGCCCCAACACTGGGATTTTTCCATTAGCCATTTAGGTTTGCTAGTATTTTCTATCACTCTTCAGGTGTTTCCCTCCCCCCCTTCCCTCCCCTCTTTTTTTTTTCCCCAAAACATAAATCTCCTTTTTATATGATGCTAATAAATGCAACGTTTCTAATTATCTATAATCAATTTTTCTTTCATTCTTTTGGATGCTTTTCTGTTCAAGCATTTGATTGCTTTCTCACTTCTGTTCCTCATTTTTGTTCTATTTTGAAATCCTCTTGTGTAGGTTTCATTCTAATTCTTCTTCTAACAGTTAACTCACAGATCTTTCCTCTTCCCAGTGCATATCGTCTGTCTTTCTCAACGGGTAACATATATTCTCTCTCTCCAGCTTCCAGATATTAGCACATTTATTCTTGATTTTCAAGTGACAACAGAAGTGATTAATTTCATGCAATTAGTTGTGATCAAAAAGGAACCTTACAAGCAAGGATTGTCTCTGAAAACTCATGCTTAACATAAAATTATCTCTTATCTGCTGCAATCTACCAGATTATTGAAGGATGTTGTTGGGAGGATGGAGATAACTGTCATAAAAACAGAATGCATCTTCCCAAAATCAAGAACCATAGAACTGCTGTTGGTGGCACTGGCTCTTTCATAACCAGTCATGTCTTATGCAGATTGAAATGCCAGGTTTGAGGCTTTGAGTGATCTGTGAGTTTATGGAGAAGATTGCGGGTTTTTTTGTTTGTTTGTTTGTTTTTCCTCATTGCAAATTTGATATTATTGAAGATCATCCCTGCTGAGAAAAATGAGATGAGTATTTACTTCTTCTAAAGTCTGGAATCAGAGATTCTCTTCTGTATTTCTCATTTCTCAAGTCTATGGGGAAGACAATAGCTCTAGGCTGATAACTTTATGCATTCATATTTTATGACAATGAATGTAAGTTGGAAAGGGATAAAAACAGAGCTCTAGAAAGCAGCTTATTCCTTCTATTGTTGAAGCAAAGTAATGCCACAAAGACAGAAAACCTCCCGTTGACCTGTCTGGGACTGTACTATTTACTGAAGTCACTCTGGAAACCAGATTTCTGAAAACATGCTGAAAATTTTGGCTGCTAGAGTTGTTTAGGAGAACAAGAGATTCTCAGACTTCTAAAATTTTAGATCAGAAAAATTATGTGGATCTCCATGGCTACCAGATCAGTCTGAGAGCATCCTAGAAGGTTTCTGGTAGCCATTTTGGAAAGTTTCATATAGAAACTGCATAGCCGTGCTGGTTTACCTGTGAGACCCAGGCTGTATATATGTGACCATCAGTCAAAATGGAGGACATTACTGTATCACCTTGTTCTTTCACCTTGTTGAACCTGCTGATGGCAGAGTTCACCGAGATGGCCCATTAGTGTCTTGTGACCTGGGAATCATGGCCTTGTCTACATCTTTGTGCAATATAGACTTCTAGCATGCAACTATTTCACTATGGGGAAGTGGAGCAGTGCCATCAAAGGGCAGGCACCAAGCATGTGTCTGCTTTCAGGGTCATCTTTGAATCTGTGTGGAAGCACAGAGGACACAAAATGATAAGCTCTTCAAAAGGCTCAGCACCTGGGTGTGTTGTCTGCCCTAGATCCCACATTGCTCACATATGCCTCCCTTTGTGCTACGTGCTCTACATTTTCTTGTTTCTTTGGCTACAAATTAACTTCAGCTTCACTTATTGAATAATTAATTTTATTTCTCTTTTCAATCATGTACCTTCAACATGTCTTCGATGTTCCACACTATGTCTGAAGACACATAACACTTGCAAAGAGGGTGGAGAGAGGTACAAATGCTAACAAATGCTATGTATTATACAATATACAGTGCTAACACTACTTATCCAGCCCATGTGCAATAGTAATATATATATATATTTTAAGATGACAAATGTAATTTTTTGAGGTTTGATCTTAGTCCTGTAAATAATTACAGATAGAAAGTCACTTACATGTGTTAGTGTTAGAAAAACGAGGGTTAAAAGACTTACCTGGGGTCACAGCTGAGGTCTAGTAACAGAGACAGCACTTAATAATTTAACTGACAAACTCTGTCTACTTTAGCTACAGTAGTAGAAGAGCTTATTGTTCCAGCAGTTGCAGTACTTGAGAAGTGACAAAATGGGACGTGTGATCACTCCTGGGTCACAGATTAGTTTATCAATCTAAAGGATCAACTATGCTGTGCTTTGCAGAACAGCCGGGGTGAAGTGAAAAAAGGTAGAAGGATGTGTACCCAGGGCATCCACAGCCATTCCAACCTGATTCTTCTAATACAGAGGGAGAGATGGCCAAGCTCTGCTTCATAATACAGATGGCAGCTGGCCAAGCTTTGCTTCAAATCACTGCAGCAAGTTTGGTCCTCAGGCTTCCAGATGTGTTCCAGAACTACGCTCCCTCTCAGGTTCCACGCTTGGCTGAACCTATGCTGGCAGTAACTATGCATCTCAAGGTAGTGATGATGGCCACTGCAACATCAATAAAAATTGCTGTATCACAGGAGGATATATAAAACAGAGAAAATATATGTTCTGATTATATACTGCAGTGAGCAATTCTAAGAAAATTCTAAGAAAATTATTCAGTGAATACACTCACACTGCAAATGATACCACTTTTATATTTATTTACATTTTAACCTATTCTTGATGGTAAACCATGGTGCTAATGACATAAAACTGGGAAGAGGTCACTGGTCTAGGGCTTACTGATCCTCAGTTTAAGATGGATTATTAAACTTTCCACTTTGTAAATTTCAGTTAGCAGCTGAACTTAAAGTTAAAACTTGTGCATATATTAGTAGCTCATTTGCACTGAACTGCATGATCTTAGGCAGAACTTCCTTATGTGAGCAGGTGATTGATCACAACTATCATAATGTTGCAAATCTTTACATTTTGGAGTAATCATACACACTGACAGTCACTATGCCTGTTTAGCAACAGTGGCTTACGCAGCTGTCTCGCCCTGCATTCTGTGCAAGTATTTATGTGGCCATTCAGCAAATGAGAACTCATCTCATGGAGAAATAACCCATTAGTATTTTGTTGTCTATTGTTTTTCCTGAGTTATTTTTCAGGTTGTTTCTAATTTCCCTGATGTGGTTCATTGCACTGCCCCATAACTGCTGAAGTGATGCAACACTGAATGTCCAATCCTAAGAAAATTTAAATGGCTTTATCAGGATATTTAAGTGTCTCTTACTGTTAACTCTCCATTATTTGTATTTATCTGCTGTATCTCGTAGAATCAGTTCAATCTGTTGCAGTTTCTCTTGTTCCTCAGGGCTCGTCATACTGTCCCTAAATACTGTTATTGCATCTTCCTTTGCAGTCGTGCACCTCTACCTTGCAGGTACCAACTAGCCATTTCACTTCAATGGTCCAAATGTTTTAACATAATGACGAAATTAATTTGTTTGAAAGCAATTGCCACACTATGTTTCGGAGCTCAAAAAGGTTCAAATGTCCAAAAGCAACTTTATTTTTTTCTCCTAGTCTAATAAATGATGATGCCTGCATTTTCTTCCTCTGTGGATCTCTATATACGCAGCATGACTGATGTAAGCTCAGGTTGTCCCGCACCTGAGTTAGAAGAAAGCCGGCGATGGATCAAAAGCTCCTTCCACCAACTGATGAACGATTGTGTCCAAAGGCCCAGGACAGTGCTTGGTGGCAGACATGAAATAACCTCAGCCTCAGTCAGTTTTTCATACACTACCCCTTCTGCTTCTATGGCCAGGCTACCACAACAACAGAAAAGGGTATTTTTTTAGCTGAATCAGTTTCCTACTCAGGCCCTATGATGGCCATGCCCTGGAGCATAGCAGATTGCACAGTCCAAAACAGATGATGCCTCTGCTTGCCCTAGCACAGTGCCACTAAGAGTTCCTGGCCAACCCTAAGCATTTGTTATTTCTCTCAGCTTGAGCTACTGTGTTTAAGCGGCTCAGTAGACAAAGGCTTTTTATTTCTAGATTAATGATATATCTAAATAGCTATAATGACAAGAATAAAAAGTGGAAAAACAGTTTTCCTGTTCCCTAGGATGAAGAATACAGCAAAATGTCAATTCTTCCTGGTAAAATTGGCTGAACTTCAGCTTGTGACAGTATTGCAGTCTATTGTGGTATGACTATTTTACATTCATAGCCAGCACGCAAAGTCTCTGAGCACAGATTAGATTTTCATTAATATAGTTATATATCTCTTGGCCACAGTGCATCAAACCCCTGTTACTCACAAGGGAATCAAATAGGAGTTCAATTTCTTTCTTATTCTAAAGATAGAGATAATATTCATTAGAAGTGTCTTAGTTGTGTTCTATTTTTTCCCTCCTGTAAAACAGGCACAAAGTGTACTTTTATTTTGAACGGACTTATATCTTACAATTGAAAGTCTATACAGAAAAGTTTACAAAACATATTCTGTGCAGTAAGTACTTCTAGTTAAGTTGGAGTTAGCATCATTTAAATATGGAAATGAGTTAATCCCTGCAAAGTGAAGGCTTATTTTTAAGTAATAAGAAAATGTCAGGAAGCTGGAACAATTGAGCTAACCATGCAATTAGCCCTCTGAATTAAAAAAAAAAGACAATTGCTGAGATGAATGAGCATTGAGATGATGCTTATTCTATGAAATTAGACTTAATCTTGTGCCATTTATTTCAATAGAGATGAATAAATTGTGAATCAAATTAAAAACAATCCCAGAGACCTCAGCCTTATTCCCAAATTCTGAAGTTGGTATGAGCAGGTAGAGGGGCAGATTTATGAAGTGAAATCCTAAGCACATTTAGTTATTGCCACTTGTTACAATTTTCTCCCTTACTCTCCTGCTGTAGACTTAAAAGAATAATACTACATCAGTTCTCAATACATTATCTTCACAAGCAGATGGGCTAGATTTTTCTTTTTTTTAATGAAAACTTGCATTCTGAAGAATACAGAAAAATGTTAAGTGCTTAAATTGACGGGCCTTCTTATATTAATTTTTATTACTACTAACCTAGGGAGTACAGCAGTATCTCCCTGCCTACATAATCTCAGTAAAAGATCTAAAAAACTGTAGTTCTACTACCTATTGGAAAAATTGGAAGATTTTGTATCATCTCAATCAAGTGCAATATATGCTCATTTAGACGTGTAACCTAAGTTCTTTCTCTGAAAGCTGTGTTGTGGCTGATGGCTTTGCAAAATATACATTGGGCCTATTTACACAAGCAATGGCCTTTACATCCTTAAATTGAATGTTATCATATAACAAACAATGAAATCAGAACTTTTTAAAAAGATTGTATTCAAAGTATTGATAACGTAATCATAACTGCAGTGTTCAATATGCTCATTCGATTATGATTCTTCAAATGTCAGCCAGAAACCTGTGATTTTCTCTTTTTCTCATATATTTCTATTCTTACACAGCTTCTAGAAGACTGCATTATTAGAGGGCCTCCCTTAAATATGACATTATAATCAAAGAATGTCTCTCCTGTAAGTACAGAAAACCAAGCTTCCTAGGTCAGATCAAAGGACCTTATCTTTGAGTATTTCTCTATGTAGTGAACAAGACAAATGGCTAACTTGAATAATCTTTCTCAGCCTCCTATGAGTGGCTCAAAGACTTCCTGAGCTATGGGTATATTAATACGTTAATATATTAATATATTAATTTATTTTTTTCTTCCTAATAACGTTAATTTATTGATTTAATAGTCTTTTATCTGAGAATGTTTTGGTAGGGCATTGAATCACAGAATTACCAAGGTTGGAAAAGACCTTCAAGATCATCCAGTCCAACCACCCACCAATCACCAATAGTACTCACTAAACCATATCCGTAAAGACAAAAGCCAACCATTCCTTGAACACTTCCAGGGTCGGTGACTCCACCACCTCCCTGGGCAGCTCATTCAGTACTTGACCACTCTTTCAGAAAAGTAGTACTTACTAACATGCAGCCCAAATGTGAAGGAGTCTGTCAAAAGAAACAAATGAAAATCAGTGTTTGTTTTCATTCAGGGTTACCACTGCCCTTACTTTTGTCTCCCATAGTTCCACTGACCAAATCTTGCTGCTTTGAAAGTCATGTCTCCTCATTCTGCTAGCTGGCACCTTCTAGGCTCCAGGGGAATGCAAGTGTCTTGCAAGATCTCCAGTGGAGGAAGATGGTTTACTTCACCAGTGTAAGGCCCTTGAACTTGTCTCAGTGTTCAGAGGCAAGCCACTGATGAGCATGGAGCATGGGGAGAAGTACTCATGGCAACCTGTGTTGCTAGACAGATGGATTATTTACTGTGTTTTGTTCCTGCTACAGTGTTCTCAGAGATCCTGGCTCCATTTCTAGATAGAATCGATGGTTATGAAGTCTGAAGGTTAAAATATATGGATCTCTAGGGCCATTTCTGCTCCTGGGTGGGATGGGGAACAGCAACCTTGCACTTGCATATAAAAGTGAGAGTTTTTTCTGCTGCAACTCCTCAGGCATAGTCCCAGGAGCTAAGCACTGTCAGTAGTTTCTTGCCATTGAGGAATATTGCTGAAAAATGCACGTTCAGCCACTTTTCCCCAAATGCAGCTTTCCAGAAACTGGCAAGTGGTATTTGCCAGGACAGTTGATGATGATGCCATACAGTGGAATGATTTCAGATGCTGCCACTACAAGCAGATTTTGAACCTATATTTCCCTTCCTTCCAAGTTTTAGACCAAAACTGAAGAAACAGCTGGATCCTCCCCTTTTCGGCACCAGTGCACTCTCCATGTCCCATGGAATCATATATTTTGATGTAGTATTTAAAAGATCAGATTTGGGGCAAACCTTTGAGTAAAGAAGACAGAAGGGAAACTGCAAGGAACAAGGTAGCTGCTCTTAATCTACCCAAAATTTGAAAAGAGATACAGCTTAGGCAAGGCATGGTGGAGTCTTTTTCTCATTTTTATTGGCTTGCTGTGTATAATTTAAGTGAGCAGATGTGCTTAGATAATACTTTTGAAGAAGCTGTTTCCAAATCACTCAAATCAGCAGCTGACCCCAGAGAAAGAGAAGAATGGTAAAGTCAAATGAGATTGAGTCATTCATACTGTTTGGGTGAAAAATGGTTCTGCAACACAGAACCTGATTGGTAGGGCTGTACACTTTTAGCTACAAAGGAATTAAAAGCAGACTCATGTCATGGAATCATAGCCATTAATTACTTTATCTGTGAAGAGCAAGCAAATTACACTTATTTATGTCTTCATTTTCATGGTCCCACGGACCCACAGAGAGAGCTCCACAGTGAAGGTCTTCAGCAAGTGGTCAGAGCAAAGATGTGCCCAAACGCTACAGACCTGAAACATGGGGGCAGTGATTTGTGGGACATTACCATCACTCCTTCAATTTCTCTATTTTTTATGTCACTTTTCCCATTTTAGAGATACTTTCATGCTGAGCAAAATTACGCATGGAAAATATACAAAACGTGAGATAAGTCTGTGATAACTGAGAGGAATATATGTAATTAAAATACAGAGGCAAAGGTACCTTACCTCTATTAGATGTCAGTGGATTCAGGCTTTAAATCAACACTTGTTCTGTACATATTTTTTCCCTGAGATATTTTTTGACATTTTAAAAATGAAAAATTACAAGCTTAAAAGGGTATGTTCTCTTCAGAGGAGCTCTTTAAGGATCTTGCATGCAGCAGCTGATATTTCAAGCTGTTGAATTAGTAGTTCTGGGTTTCCTTTTGTACTTGCCTGTGCCAAATGCGATTAGTTGTTTCAGCCCACTCATACCCTTGGTTTGAGATGTCTGTGCATTAAGTTAGAAGGGAAATGGTCATGT
The DNA here is from genome assembly GCF_023343835.1 of Lagopus muta. Taxonomy (NCBI): domain Eukaryota; kingdom Metazoa; phylum Chordata; class Aves; order Galliformes; family Phasianidae; genus Lagopus; species Lagopus muta. The sequence goes on from NC_064434.1 coordinate 75,701,457, forward strand.
GGTTCAGGTCCAATATTTGATCTGCATTATAATTGTTAACATTTCTTTCCTACATGTTGCCAGGAGATTTTAAAGTGGTGAGTTCTCATTTTGAAATGCTTTCTCATTCTGTATTTTATTCTGTTCCTGCAGACAGACAAGACACCGAAACCCTGTATGTCAGGAACTAGGGGAAGAAAGAGAAACAGGTGCTGACATTTGACTGCAAACTGTTCAAAGCAAAAGGAAACTTCAGGTTGGAGCAGGAGATGCCAACTTACAGTAATTGTCCTGAGTGGAATCTCAATAACATGGGCAAGAGATTGTGAAATACTGTTTGCTGAAATTAATAATAGCTGCAGGTGACAAAAGATTTTGCACCTAGGCTAAGGGTGCCAAACTTACAGAAAAAAATATCCAGGATTTCACCAGTACTATTATATGCTTGGAATAATGTTCTCCCAAATGAGCTATTGTGGCAGCTAATGAGGGCCTAAGTCAGCTGCTACAGCAGGTCCAAGTGTGGCAAACACATGTAGTACCTGTTGCAGACTTCACAATTTCCCCTTTCTTTCTGGATTTTACACATTATTGTTTAGTTACCATAACTCTTGGAGGAAACTGAGATAAGTGTGTGTCAGATATAGTGTGTGAGGAAAGCCGAGCCCAAATACTGCTGAGATTGCTGGGAAGATGTGAAAATAAAGTGGCCTGAGTGGAATGACTGTCTTACCGCTTCATGTTCACAATGGCTCAGATCTACACAAAAACTGCTGTTGAAACACAAGATTCTCAAATTTCCACAGCAAGCAATGTTGTCCTTATTTTGGGCATGGGCTGGGCATGAAAATCTGAATGAGTGGGAAAGCATTTTTTAAAGCATTCATTAGGGGTATCTGGTAAACACTTTAACTTAACTCAGCATTTGTAAAATGGCTCTGAACATCTTGTGATGAATCAGGTGTTCCGGAAAATGACACAGGGAATATAATCCTTGGGCACTATACTTAAGAACAAGAAATTTCACACTGAGAAGCTGAGAGAAGTAATGAAAAAGCTCTGTGCTCATCAAACCATGTATTTTGTTCTTCGGTTTCAAATACACAGCTGATCTGCCACAACAGATCAACAACCAGCAAAGATGAAGGTTTTGTATTTGGAGACATTGAGGGAACAAGAAATGGGACTGCATCACACTGAAAGATAACGGCCCTTCCTTCTGTTTCTGCTACATTCTCTAGATTTGGCTTTTGCACTGTTCTCACTGAAACTTCTGTTATCTACTTGAGAGGAAACAAATCCATGTTACTCATGTAGTTAAAACACGTATTTTGAAGTATTCGGTTACTTTAACAAACTGGTAAAATCTATAGGTAACCATTCGGAGGGATCAGCTTTGTTAGAGAGCATGATTAGCTGTTTTCCCAACAGACTAACACTTTACATTCTCTTGGGTATATATTATACCCTCTTTACCCTGAGCTACGTTCAATAAAAACAGAAATATGTGGTTGAAAGGCATTGTTGATTGCTATTTCCTGCAAATAGCAAATGTTATAAGTAAGTGATTTTGTAGAGCAAAGAAGCCCTATTTCTGTTCAACACTGGTGGGATTTTTTTTTGTATTCCAGGCTTCCACGAATAGTTAACATCTCGTGTTTGTTCGGGAAGTATGTCTGAGCATTTGAAGAGGCATTCTCCAGATAAGCTTTGCAATATTTTAACATTTCACAAATAATACCAACTGTGGGGAAGACAGTGCTTTGGTTGTAGGAAATTCCTTAAAAAAAAATTAGTTCCTATGAATATATGGTTGCATCTTACTGGAATGTTCATATTTGTATTTTCCCCACTTCCACAATCATTTGGTCTGAAGAACTGCACATTGCAAGTACGTCTGCTAAAATACACAGCTATATTTAAACTGTGTTTCATTTAATATCACTGAGAATATTTTAGCTGCTTCAGAGCGACGATATTTAGGATAACATGTTCTTTCACTTTCTAAAGCTGAGATGGAGAAATCTCTGCAATTGCTGGGAAGACTGTTTATTAAAAAAAAAAAAAAAAAAAGGAACATTGTGAAACGGCAGATTTCTGGGACTCGTCCAAGTCTCCCTGCCAGGACGGCGGTGCTCGTGCCTGCCGCTGCCACATGCGCCAGGTGTGACTTCAGTGCTGCGTTCTGTTGCTTTCGCACGGCGCTGGGGGCACGGGGAAGCCGCGGTGGCGGCGGAACGGGCGGAGGGAGGGGAGCGCCCGCCGGGCCGCTGTGCCCCGCGTCGCCACGGCGACGGCTCGGGGCCCGGCCATGGCGGAGGAGGGGAGCCGTGAGGGTAAGGCCGGCAGGTCCTCCCTGCGGGGCCACACGCCCGAGGCGGACGGGGCCTCCCCGGAGGCGTGCTGCTGCCTGCGAGACTCAGCGGGCCTGGGCGCGGGGAGCGAGGGGCCCAGAGTTGGGTGACGGCGTGGGGCGGTGCCAGCCCTCCGCCAAGGAAAAGTGATCCGTGCCGCTGGGGGCACCGGGGCTTATTTTTAGAGGCGGGCATGTTGTGCTTCGGAAAGAGCTGCCAGAAAGTGTGATTTAAAGGCGAAAGGTAATTCCTGCCGCACTGGTGTCCCAGTGTCGTTTCCAGAAGGTTGCACTTTGTGTGCAGCTCGCCACAGTGTCACTTCTGAATGCCATCTTTTGTGTAAATAAACACATGGACGTGGTAGTGCCTTGGAGATTGCGAACACTGTAAGAGAAATAGTGTAAAGAATAGATTGTTTCGTATTAATGAGTAAAAGTGGGATTTTCTGTGGAAAAGTATAAATAGCTGTTGTGGGTAACGCTGAGTGAGGAGTTTGATTTTGGTAGTGTTGTAAGAGTCGTTTGGATGCACTGCATACAATCAGAGTTAGGACCAATGGCACAGCAGTGAGGTCTGCTCTGACCATCTGTTTTTCATTTCTGTTTAGTCTTGAAAAGATGTGTTCCTTCATCATTCCATTTTTGCCACAGAAACAGGCACTGTGCTGGCAGAGGAAGCTGGAGATTGAAGGATAAGGGTTTGGAAATCTGAACCTTTGGAGAATCGCAGAATCACAGAATAGTAGGGGTTGGAAGGGACCTCCAGAGATCATCGAGTCCAACCCCCCTGCCAAAGCAGGTTCCCTACAGTAGGTCGCACAGGTAGGCATCCAGGCGGGTCTTGAACATCTCCAGAGAAGGAGACTCCACCACCTCCCTGGGCAGCCTGTTCCAGTGCTCTGTCACCTCACTGTAAAGAAGTTCTTGTGCACATTTGAGAAGAGGCAGTCTGGTGTATTGGGAAGCTCTGGCTCCATATATATTTTGGGCAGCCACTCTTATGGTATTGAGCTTTTGCACCAATTTGTTAATCCGTTGGCAGAAACTATTGGAGAAGGAAGCTTTGGTAGTAGTGATGGATTTTGTTGTTTTTTTGATTGCTTGATTAATAGCTTCTAATGCATTTTTTTAGTTCTAATTAATTTAAAAAAAGTGGAAGCACTGTATTCCCAAAGACACACCCTTTTGTTGATTATTTTTTAACTACTTTGGGTATTTTATCATCCTGTAAAGAACTGTTCCCAGGAGACCACTGCATGTTATCTTCTAGGGGAAAACTGTGCTGTCAAGAATTCCATTCTTGGCCCTTCCTGTCAGATTGCAGGAAGGTGGCAAGCTGGGCTTTGGTTTCCTGTCTGTAGAAAGAAGACAACGACTTGTATCTCATGGATAGTGCAAAGACAAGGCATCTAGCTTCCCTTTGGTCACTCATGAGAACATGCTCTTACCGAGCAGATGAGTTGCTTATTGCCTCATAGAGTGTTTCATCACTGAGGCAAACTAATAGTGTCTCACTGAAGTGCAAAAGCATCCCATAAGAGAAGGTGGCTTATCTCCATGTTGGAGTTGCTCTTAGACCTCCTGCAGATAGCTGTTTGGGAGTTAATTAAAATTCCCAAATCCTGGATTCCTGCAGCAATTATGCTTTTGACAAGCATTCTACATAAACACAAACTGCAGCTTTTACTTTATTGTGTCTCAAACAGAAGAAAAGCGTTAGTTGCACTGTCAAATAATTAGTCTTTAGGGTATTCCCCTTGGTTCTTGGTAGTACTGTAGTTCCACCTGCTTTTGTGGTAAAAGTTTCCCTTAGGTCCTATTATTTTCAAGTTTGTCTTCTTCAAAGTTAAAATGCTTACTTTAATGTTTAGCAGATATACTGGATGTACACAAGAAAAAACAGTGCAAGGCCAAGGCCTGCAGCCTCTTTTGCATGACACTGCTAACTTGTTACCCTCTAGCATACATAATTGTGAATAAAATCTTGCATATGTGTGTGTGTTAATATCATGCCCACAGTATATGGAGCTGTATGTTTTATGCATGAATTTATACTCCTAGATTTGTGCTTTCAATGTTGTTTAATGTTTTTTTTTTCTTTATGCCCATCTCATTACATTAGACTGCTGCGTCTTTCTCTTTTGCATGTTCGTCCGTATCTTTCTTTCCATTATTCTGTTTCTCTCCCCTTTTTTGCTACTTAATTCAATCTGTCTGTTCTCCAGTTTGTTCTCAGGTACTTTCTTTATAATTTGACAGAATGTGTCAGATTTTCTAAGTTTTCGTATCTCTGATCTCAATGCTGATGTTACTAGAACCTGAAAGTAAAGTGTCAGACCAGTAGTGCCTGAAGTAAAACTAGATGGAAGACAAGACATATTTTTCTCCAGTTGGGATTTAAGAAATTACATGGAAGTACATAAAAGAGAGAACGTTCATTCAGTGTGGCTTTATCATTATGGTAATGTTGTGTATGTGATCAGTGTGAGAGTTTTACAAACACCATATTCTTTGTGCTAGTTAGCACAAAGCATATTAGCATATTTAAAATGCAATTAATAAGTCAAGAATTTGAATCCAAAATGAAGTAGATTAAATTAAAATCTAAAAATTAAAAGTAAATTAAAAGTAAATTAAATTCTGAGCTCTTGTTGCACACCCGTATGGAACTGAACAACTGATTCTGGGTAGCAAAGGTCTTCCAGAAACATACCTGATTCTGATGGGAAGACTTAAGGACATGAACAATAGCCTTTCTCTGATGATGATTTTCTCTAGTAAATAGTAGTGGTTCTGGGGTTCAATTTACTGCTGCAATATGTAATTAGTCCTCGCAGATCCTTTTCCCAACTTGTGAGAAACTCACATTGAGGTTGTTAGTGAAGGTGGGAAAGAGTTTTTACCTCTGTTTTATAGCCTTATGTAAATGTAGTACCAGTGGTTGAGCCGTACAAACACCTGCTCTTTAGCTGCCCTGCTTTGCTACCTGGCGTGCTGGTGAAAGTAGAGATGCACTGCAGTTTACTTCTGTGAAGAAGAGGCTGCACACCCCATTTAACTGTTACCTTCTGTGAAAAAGTGGAGTTGCCACTGCTTCATTTGCCCCTCTGAGTCTTCCTACATCTGTGAGTAGGATCTAAATGTTCTTCACATTGCCTTGGTCTGCTTTGAGTCTGTATTCATTACAGAGATTAAAAGTGCTCTGTTGCTGTTCGCTGTATTTTTGTTGAGTTGTGAGTCCAACATTAGCGAGCCTGGTGGCTGCCATGAGTGCTGTAGGCATTTGTAACCATTAATTGTGCTCACAGCTCACTTAACAGGCAGGAGAGTTTCAAACCTAATGCAGCAAAGTGCTTAAGCTGTGTATGGCTTTGGAGAATCCCATTGAAGGTGATAATATGATGCATATGATGTGAAGTACACGAGTCCATTTAAATATTTTGCTGTACTAAGGATTTTAAATTGGTTTTGGGGGGTTTTCAGGGGTTAAGCATCAGCATGCAAAGTACAAAAGCTGTAGACTAAACACTTGCGATAAACCTTCAGGCTAACGTATTTCATCGGGTGAGTTATCTCTAATTGTAAAAGAAGCAGTGTTTCTTTTGAGGAAAAAAATACAACATTAGCATACGTTGTTAAAACAAATAGCTTTCATAGGGCTCAAGCAAGGACTGTTTCAGCTGTAGAAGAAAACCTGAATATATGAGATCCCTTAAAAAATCAGTGTGTAGTCTTACCACCTGAGGATTTAGAGATAAATACTACTTCCTCTTGTTGACATCGCTGTGAGAAATTGTTTGAGGAGGAAAGTTGATATCTTTTATTAGGTCGTAATGCGGTTTAACATGCGCCTTGACATCACTTTGAGTTATGTTTTAATATTTGTACTTGAGACTGAGACAAAGAATAAATTGTGCCCATCTTTTATAGATCAGCACAGGCTGTAGACATCTGATCCTCTTGGCTATAGTCCTGCACTAGAAGTTATCTCAAATGCACGTAGAAGGGGTAGTTGCAGATTGGCAGATTTCTTGTTTCCATGGCACATAAAATAGCAGAAGTTATTCAGTGTGGCTGTAATTCTAACTGACTTACCGAGTACAAAATTAACTGGTTTGCAGAAAGGGTTTAAACTTTTTTTTGTCTTTTAAACAATGCTAACCAGCAGATACGCAGCACTGACAGGGAGCTGGAGAACACCCACAAATTCTCTCTAGCAGCAGTTAACGTGTTATTAAGAATTTCCATGTCTGCATACTAATTATTCTGAGATCTGAGGATTTATTTCTTTATTTTCAAGCAACCTTAATTTGTGTGAGCAGATACTGCTTTGTTGCTATTTATGGTGGGATTTGGCAGGGTGAGGGTAAGGGGCAGTAGCTGTGGCTACCGTGTGAGCCTGCAGGGACCTGCTGCGGTGTGAAAGGCAGGGGTTTCCCAAAACCAAACCTGGCCAGCAAGGGTCTTGAGGGTGCACTGTGTGTTGGTCCCATGGGATGTTTTTATAAATGACCTTTAACTGTGAATGTCAATCTTTAAAATTAAATACAGATTTCAGCTCTTTGGAAATATGAAATATTTCCTGCCCGATGTTACATAGGTGTGGGTGCTGTGCAGAAGTCGTGCAGATGTGAGATTGGATTGAATTTCCTCTAGTTCAGCCTGCTGCTGCATACAGCCATCGCTTTCAAAAACTTACCAGATTTGAAGTTTTTTGAAGAAGTTCCATCTTCAATATGGTAAGGATTTTTGTGCTGCTGGTTTAACTTGGCAAGAGGTTCTGGACCTGGACCTTGTTTACTGGTGGTTAGGTTACAATGAGACATGAGTTGTGAAATTTCTCCATGAGCAGCATATGTTCTTTTTTCTGCCTCAAATGGTTATAGAAATGTCTTATACCATATTGACAATAAATGTAAATGTCTTAAATTTGTCAGCTAAAATACTGTTCAAATTTCAACTATGATCCTTATGCAAACAAAAAGATAATTGGAAGTTCGTATGCATTCATAATGTGTAAAGAAATGGGTTTAGCCCTACATGTGATGCTTTCAAGACAGCTCCTTAAGAAGCACGTAGCTGCAACTAATCCCTTGCTGTTTTATTTCTCTTTGAAGCTGCTTTGGTTGGTCCAAGTCCTCAGGCCAGAGCAGTGCAGATAGGATGGCAACCAGTACAGAGGCTGTATTTTTGTAAGCCCATTTAAGACCCTTTCAGGCAACTTGTGATATGTTATATAGTGGCAGTGTGTATTAGAAGCCATACTGAAAAGCTCTGCTTCTCCCACAATATTCTAGACAATTATATGTCTTTCAAATGAAGGAAGTTTAACTGCTGTATTCTAGCCACTGCTAGAGTTAAACTTCACACTACTTTATGTTTGTAATAAATAACTTCTAAGAGCTTTAATATCCACTTTATGCTGATCTCTGATTGATGACTTCATCACCCAGTGGCAGTTTACTGAGCATAGCACATTTATGAGACGCTCTGTGCTGACACATGTTCAGGCAGGTGAACGTGTGTGCTGTTGGTGACAGGTCAGTGTGCCCTACCAGGGCCATCATCCCCAGTGCTCAGCAGCACGACCCGTGTCTCAGGGTGCACCACAGCACACTGCCTTTTGGGCAGCTTGGGGGAGTGCGTAAGGCTGGGAGTGCTGCAGTTGTCCCTTGTGGCTATGTAAAGTCCAGGAGGAATGGAGGCTCTGCCTTCAGAGGGCACACATTACAACAGCACAGGCTGCTTTCTGGCCCTGTGGCAGACTGTGTTGACTCTTACCTTTCAGCAGCAGCTGAAGGTATAGCACAACTCCCAGCATTGCCAGAAGAGCTATATATCCTTGCAGGGCAGTTTGCCACTTGTGATGAAAGAGAATATAAGTACGGGCTAGACATAACTCTTTCATTAGCTCCCAGGTGTAACTGGGATGAAAGATATGGAACAAATTGCAGCAGTGGAGATTAGAGTTTTTGCCAGCTCTGAGCTGCAATAGGAGTACTGCCTGGTACAACTGCCAGAGTTGGGAATTTAGGGATGCACAGGACACCGCTAATGGAGATTTATGCTGAGCTTATCTCTGCCTGATGAAAAGGGAGACCGCACGAAGCTGGTATTGACTTCAAAGAAAGTATAGCAATTATTTTTTGCAGGCTAACAAACCTCAAGTGCTGTCATTTTTTTCAGTTCTGTCTAGGAAGGATAACGTTAAGACTTTCCTCAAGAGAAGATAGTAATTGTATATTACCTGTGAATCACGCATACAGGAGGCAGTCCACATCTATGCAAAGGTCTTTTTTGCTCTCTTTCAATGTCAGCAAGCTATCTCCACATATTCTGCTCAGCAGACAATGAAGATTTTCATATTAAAAGAGAAACATTTGCCCCAGTCGTTATGCAGGTCACTGTGGCAAAGTGTGTCATTTCATTGCCCTCATTGCCGCTTGTATACAGTGACAGGTATTTGGCAACTCGTCTGCAGACACCAGATAGCAGAGGGAATGCTTTACTCCTAGAGCTAGACCTGTGCAAATGGTTAGGATGAGCAGTATTACTCAGAGCTTGCATTTTTGGCTCACAGAGCGCTTGCCTTCATGAAGACAAACTCAACTACCACTTGAGTAGCTGCAGAATAGATGATGAGCCTGGCTGGCTGAAAACCAGATCAGAACTGAGACCTGTTAGGTTTAATTTGTGCATGTGTTTCTCCTTGAGAATTCTTATTGGTGCTGTTTCCAAAATAATAATGTGCAGCTTTTGTGAACATCCAGCTGAGGTTTGGGAACAGAAGGTAGCAAACAAGGCTGACTGCTGGAGGAGACAGGTGAGGCCAAATTCTGGGAACTATAGCTGAGTATTTCATGCTATGTTCTGATAGCCATTCTAAAAATGCCACAGCTGCTCCTGACATAAACCACTTGACAGCTTATCCAATGAAAATGCGTGTCATTATGATCCAGGACTTAGAAACCTTTTGTGTGATGTAAGGTCACTGTAAGTGTCTCACTTCAGAGTTTGGCAAACTGTCTCGCTCAACCCTTCTGTTCAAGAAATGCAGAAAGACAAAGTAGTGATGGGGTGATACAGTTTTAACACATGACAGAATATGAGGAAGAAAAAGAAAGGGGCTTTTTCTTTTTTGTAAAGGCTGCAACAACAAATACGCAAAGTGTGTGTATGGGAACTGCTGAATCATGGCCTAAACCTCTGATGGATCACCTGAGGCGAGCCATGAGTCAGCCACGGGAGCACAGGTAAAGGCAATTCACCTGTGCTGCTGGAAGGGGTGGAGCCTGGCTGCACCTCTCCTAGACCCATTGAAGAGCTGACTGCCAGCAGGGAAGGATCTCTTCTGGAGATCCACTCTGCTGGAGTTTTGTAAGTGAGCTCAGGATATGGTAAGTGTCCTGTCTTTTCTGCTTTGGTGTAATAACTATATAGCCAAGATAACTATATAGCCAAGATAACTATATAGCTAAGCTCTCTGGTATACCTTGTAACTATAACATCTGTACGTTCATTGATTGTACAGTGTGCAAGAACTGACTTGTGTGAAAGCTGGAGAAACCAGCTTTTTTAAGGTCATGGTAGGTGCTGTTGTGTTTTGAAAGTTGCTCAGGCATTTCTGGTGTACGTAATGAGGACTCCAGATTCTTTGAAACTCTAAGAGAATATTGCTACTTTCTGTCTAGAGGTTTGGACATACGTGGGACATATCCATCATGTGTTTCTTTTTGTTCCCAATACTGTGCTTTATTCAGAAGACGAGGCAGTAAGCTCTGTGTTACTGCTCACAGCCCTAAACTCCTTAAATCGGGGTCAATGATGGGTTAAGATAGAAGGAGTAAGGTGCTTATGGAGGCCAGGTCAGAGCATTAGCTCTCACTATTGACCATTTCAGAGTCTAGAGGGCTTAGTGTTAAGATGATAAAAATCTGTAAGCTGTAGCTCCAGGGAAAGGAGCCAGGTAGAGTGCTACTCTACACACCTGACTGCAGTGTCCCAGCAGCCAGTGAGATAGCAGGAGATGACAGAGGCAGCCAGGGCTTTGGTGAGGTGGAGCTGTGCACAGTCTGCAGAGCAGCAGCCTCACAACAATAGACTGGACCTTGGAGAGGGCTGGGGGCTGAGTGTTCACTTGCTTGTGCACTTTCCTGCTGTTTAGAGGTAGTGGTCCTGCTGCACAATATCATCCTGACTGGTCAAAGCAGGAAGCAGAGAACCTGCCTCCTGTGCTGTATATGGGGGGATCCAGCTTGCATGATTATTTCTGAAGGGAAGATCTGCTGCCTAGTAACACCAGTGTGGCAGAGGCTGTCTCCACTGGGCCATTTTCCTAGCGGGTATAAAAGGAAGGCTGTAGTACAGGTTACAAATTGGTCACTAGAAAATGCCTGAATCTGTAGCAGTTTTAACCTGGATTAGTTGATCTTGTGGTTTTCTTCTTTTCTGGACATACTGCTCGGTACAGAACACTTTATCAGCAGAAGGATCCAGTGCAGTAGCAAGTCCTGGCTCCAGTCTGCACACCTGCATTTCTATGGCCCACACTTGTTGCTCTTGGCTGGATTCTGCTATGGGTTGCGATCAGGGTTCTCCCTAGATGAGGAATGCCTTCTTTCTTCCAGAGTCTGTCTTGCATTAAATTGCTTTGGCTGGGAATGTGGTATGCTGTACTTCCCAACATGCGGCCCTGTCATACAAACCAGCCTCTGCATCTCCTTTTCTCCTCTATAGATGCAGTCACAAATTTGTTTTGTAAAGTGAAAGTGGAGAGGGTTGTTCCCACAGAATCCTTCAACAAATATATATATATAGGTGTATAAAAACTAACTGCTCATCAAACTTCAGCAGGTGCTTCAGATTTGAGAAAATTGAACTCCAGCTGAATATGATTAGGTGATGATCATTTCCCAGGATTATAGGCTTCTCTGCTGATGCTTATGAAGATTGGTGCTTCAATATATATGGATATCTATGTAGATATAACATAGGTGCACAGATTGCATACAGTAAAAGCATCAGGGCGTATTTTTGGTGCATTTCCTGAGTTACATGAAGTGTTTTTTGTATGCATTGATATATGCCTGTATTCACCACTCAGACTAACTGCCTACCAGGGAGCGGCGTTTTCTCTGGTGTACCACAGAACTTTGGCATCATTCCTCTGTATGTCCCAGAGCTGGCTTGTCATCAGCAATCAGCTGCTGCTCAGGAGCTGCTTTGAACAGCAGGAAGGAAAGATTTTCTTGCCTATAGTGAAGGGGAGAAACTAATCACCTTCTTAGTGCAAAATGAGTCTAATCGTGAAGGGCTGCATCTCAGTGGGACGTAATTTTTACTTCTTTGTGAATGCTTGAAAGTGACTTCTACAGAAACCAGTTAAACTCCTTTCTTCTTCTAAGAGAAAGGCTAAAACTCAGTTTGCCTACAGATTATTTGATGATAACATCTAGAACAGAGAGTGTTATGCCTTTTCTAACTCTGCAGACTGTAGCTTGGACCCCTAATAGGACTATGTACCACTGCAAAGACTTCAGTTCAATCATTTCATATTTCACAAGCTTACAGCTTAATCATATTGTTCTTTCCTTTTCTGATATCTGCTATATTTGTATTTTGCATACTATTGGATGTTCAGAGCGGAGAAGAAAATATTTCTCTTGTCCCATTATTTCTAGAGCTTAACATAAAATGAATGCTTCAGCATACTGAGTTGACTGTACTTTACTCTTCCTCTGGAATTGAGGTCACTAGACAAAATCTAATGCATGCGTTTTCTTCTATAGAGCAGAAAGGTTTTGCCAGTAAGTCAGATTCAAAAGGCTTCAAGATTTTCTGTGTTCCTTTCCGTTAGTAATTTCTTTAAAATAGAATAAGTTAAATACTGTAAGGCTGTCATCTTTGGAGTGGGGAGAGCTTTCTGCATTGCTTTTAAGTCAGTCAGGTTCCTGAACAAACTTCACAAGGGCAATCCAAACATTCGTGGTGAAATAATTTAAGGAGTGGTATACTTTGCTTTAGAGTTAGGAAAGAGAAATAGCAGTATGACAACACCTTGCTATCACATCACCAAGAATGAATCTTAGGAAACTAGACTGGCTTTCCCTTCTTGCTCTGAAAACAAAATATCTTAATAAAAGTGGCGTGCTTAGTTCAGAGTCTGAGATTTCACCGGTGCTTAGTATTACAACTTTAGTATCTTTAGGTAGTGATTCAGTAAACAGTTGCTTAAAAGCCTGATTAGATCTTGTAAGAGCTAATTGACAACCTCCTGTGAGCTGCGATTGTGAAGCTGCTTTTTCTTGCCACAGATTTGAGGACGTAAATGTTATAAATGTCTTTTAATTAGAACTACAGCCATATAGAGAGAGATTTATATATATAATTTTTGTGCTCTAATTTCACTAATAATTCTGTTGTGATGTACTTTTGTAGAGTTCAAATGAAAGAATGGCTGCAAACATCAAAGACCAGTTGTTTTTGCCTTTTAGTTCATTTCTTTCATTCATTTGCCTTGCACACCTACCTAGTAAATTGGGAATTGCTGTTGAGGGGAACGTGGTACAGGCTTCACATCTTTGTGAACAGCACCACTCTCCTGTTCCATTGGGGAACTTTTACTGCTTCTAGACACGTTTATAGGATTTTAACTCCATATTAAAGCTGTTGATTGTCAGAAGAGTAAGAACGTCATTCGTTATTTCTGCTTGTTGGCCAAACCCTTTTCTAGAGCATGCAGTTCAGATCTTAAGCAGAGACTTCACACTTTTTTTGGTACTTTGTTCATCTCCAGCTGGCTCAGATATTCCCAATAGCCCAACCACCTTCTCATCTCTCTTGTGAGATAATAATGGCAGGTAGGATAGATATTAAATGATACTAGAGTAGCCAGGGCTTCTAAGTGTAGTCACTGATAGGATTCAGTACTTTCTGCTGGTGAGCCATGATAAGTGGATGGAGAGATCTACAAAAGAGCTGTTGATAAGAGCCTGTTCAACTGAAAATAGAACAAGATGTAAATGACTCCAGATCTGGCTATCACTGGATAGAAGCTGTATCTCTTGTCCTTTTGGACTGACCCTTTCAGAGGCAGCCCCATGTGAGGAAAGATTCACCAGAGGTCGCCAGAGACCTCAGGGTTTCAGTACACCTGCTTTTAACCATAATATGGTACTACAAAGAGAGGATTAAGTAATTAATGAGGTGCCTACATGCATGTAGGAATTTAAATATGAAATTGACTGTATTTATTAAAGTATACCTGGACTAATGTTTATGAAGACTGTTTCAGGTGTGTTGAGCAGTAACATCAAATAATAAAATGAAGTCCATGGACGTGTCCATCAATAAAACCTTAATCTTAGTCTTTACATAGCTCTAAAAGAGTTTCAGGGTATCATATTGTGTAAATGAGTTAATCAGGCTGCCTTGGAACTAAATCTCTTCTGGTAAGCAGCAAATACCGCTCTCTAGCATTTTAAGTGGCTGTTTAAGGTTGTATTCTTTTGATGCTGCTTTTTTCTGCATATAATTTCTCTTCCGTGAAAGGACTTTTTGAACTAACAGAGCAATTGGCCCCAGGGAAGAAAAGGAAGCTCATATAGTTAAATGAATGGTAGCATCTCGCAAATTGTATTAATTGGAAATAGCTTTTTTAAAATGCTCATTGCTTAAAAGTCTAGCAGAACCACATCTATTTAATTGCTTCTGTTCCATACAAAGACTGAAGCTGCGGTCTGTGAGGAAGAAATGTCACAGCTGGGACAGGTGTGCTGCTTATGGGCTGTCTTCAGATGAGCATCAAGTGCTGGTGAACAGTCTGGATAACCTGAAGAGGAGATAATTGTTCTGAAGGAACCAGAAGACTTAAGGCTGATTCCCTGCCAGTCTTACTTAACTAGCAGTGTCTAGAGCTGTATCTAGTTCCTGCTAGAACTGGGAAAAGTAGAAAAGGGTAGTACGGTGAAGGAAACTGATACTGAATACAATTTTCAGTTAATGCTTCTAAAGGATGGCTTCCAAGATGTTTATTCTCATACCTCATGTGATAGAGAAATAAATGCAAAAAAAACCAAAACACCTGACAAGAATTTGAATGAGTTTATTGGCATTAAAAAGGAAGTGGAATGTTACCCCTGTGGTTTTTTTTTTTTTTTTTTTTTTTTGCAGATGGTGTGGTAGCTGAAATTGAGAGAAAGATTACAGAAGCTTTTGAGGCATTTGATCACGAAGGAAGTGAAACTGTGGATGTCAGGTTTGTAAATATCTTCACATAGAGATATTACAGGCTGTAGTACAGAGATAAGTAACTCTCCCAACTTGCATCTGCCTTACCAGAAAATGTAATTTAAACAGTCCTTTTGACACTGATCAGACAAGTATTTCTTTGTTGCTTTAATAAACATTTTGCACTGTTCAGTGGTTGGAGGCTGAGACTCCCTTGAGAAAGGGATGCAAGACTGGTGGGGCCAAGAAGCAAGAAGAGGGTGAATCCAGTTAGGAAGTCTAAGGCTAGCAGTTACTGCTAGCAAATCTCTGCTCTAATAGCTCATTTGGCTCTGTGTCCTGGGTACTGAATGGATACCTTCACTTTCAAAATAATGTCAGCACATCAAGGAGTGTCCCTGCTGGTCTCTGCCATGATTACATGCTCTCAGTAGGTCATCCCTACTTCAGTGCAGTGCACGCATCCCTCCTTCTCTGGGGTACTGTGACATGTGGCTATTGCTCTCATGAGGAAGTGTTTTAGGAAGCTCACGTGTAGGTGTATTATATAACCATACAATAACAGTATGTAACAATGAACATGAGGATGAACACAGTTGTACTAAGAGTCCATGTAGTCAAGTATCTTCATCTGAGCTAGTAGTTAGTTGGGGAAGGAATAAGGAATTGAGCAAATACACAGTATTTCTTCTTTATTGTATATGTGTCACATGGATTTGAGTGACTCCTGATGTTGTACTTTATGTTAGATAGTGAATCATTGTTCTCTATTTATCTTCTGAACACCGTTGATGATCTCATAGCTCTCTGTCAAATCCCTCCTCCATCACTGAAGTTCGATGCTGGAGAGTCTAGATATGTTTAATTTTTAATAAGAAACTGTTCCATTACTCTAGTCATTCATTTTTGTGATGCTTCTTAAAGGGCCTGTCTCTCTTTTTGGCATGACCAAAACTGGGGGACTGGGATGGCCAAGAGAGTCAGGAACTGTACCTGCTAAGGCCTGCAGTGTTGTGGAAATAGAAACAAAATATACATTTCAGGGAGTAAAAAGGTCATGGACTGTTAGACTCATCAAGGCATAACAGGATACACAATACATAGCTAATGGATGTCAAATTTAAAAGTTCTCAATGTTAATAGTGATATATTTCAAGTTTGAATATTTGACAATGCTACTTCAATTTCATTTTAACATAAATATTCATAACATGTAACAACATTACTTTTGTCATAAAAAATTAAACACGCTTATGTCTCCTTGAATTTTTACAAGCTGTTGTCATTGAAGATTACCAAAGGAATTCTGCATATTTCAAACTGCTGTTTTCACAAGAATTTCACCAGATCTTTTAATTATAATTCAATTAGTTAAACTCTACAAAGGAGGTGCAGAGCTGATGAAATTTTTTTGTCACTAGACAGGATGTGTGAGGAACTCACATGTGAAATGACTTTTCAGTTTTAGTTGGTAGGGGAATTTCAGGACAAGTCTCCACATTTGGTTCAATTCTGTTCCATCCTCCCTCAAGTGTTTTTTTTTTTAAAGATTATTTCCTTAAACCTATTGGTTTATCTCCATCCTCAAGGAGGTGTTCATTGCTGGAGCTGCCCTGGTGTCCCGTCAGCTGCCTGCTCCTGGCTGGATTGGTGGCACCAAGGAACCCCTGACCCTCACTGTACCATGTCATACTTGTTTATTTGTTTGTAATTTACATCTGCAGTCTTGTCTGCATAGATGTAAAGTTTCTACGCTCTGCAGTGGCTATAGAGCTTGAGAAAAATGTTACAACAATTAAATGATTCAAATATAATTTTCTTTTTAACGTTTTCATTCAGCCAGTAAGTTATAACATGTGAAAAGGGACATTCAAAGTCTATGTAACACTGTAAATGTACTACTTCACAACTAATTTTAATCAAAGAACAGTTATGACAGTCAAAAACAATTTATTACCTTGTTTATTGCCTTATGTTTTTATTGCAGGGCTGTGTCACAGTAGTGTGACTATTAATGTCTGATTATCTTATATCAGAAGGTGGCAGCACAGCACAATTCTTAGCCTTGATTGTAGAAGTATGAGTGTTATTTCCTGAGATATTAGGTATATGTGAAGAATATGCAAAGCTACACTGGCTTGACAGAATAACACGAGTGCTGGGTAACTCGTAATGCAAATACAAGAATTAGTAAGTAATTAAGCTTGAGGAGGATAGTGTTTCATTTCTGCTTAGAATATATCCTATGTCAGTGGCATCTGTGATTTTGCAAATGTTGCCATTGAGAGTATGACATCTAAGATGAAAACCATGACACAAAATTGTCATTGTGTCTGATCTACAAAACCTATATGAACATAAGCTAATTTGAACTGTATTTTTGTATGTTGGGAACTACACAGCAGAAACTGAAGCTTCTGAACTAAATGACAGTCGGGAGGAAACTAGAATTATCTATCTGTGCAGCAGGAACACAGCAGGAACACAAGGTCACCTCACTTTTGTAATTGTTGTCTTCTGAAGTTAGAATTTGTATCTTTATAGCATTTAATTAAACCTATGTTTTCGTGACCTTTCATCTCAATAGACTTCAAAGTGTTTTATTAACTATGCAAATGTAGGCTTTATTGCAGTTAAGCCTAATAATTACAGGAGATCAATTGAAAATTATCTTGCACACAGTAATGAACACAAGAGTAATAAGGAATTTTGGGGGAAACTGACAGGTATAATTATACCCTTCCAAAAGCTGCAAGATATGTAACACCTGTAAAAGTAGGCATTGCTTTCTGAGACATTATCTTAAAAGTCATAGAGGTGTGCTTATGCATGCAGGTACTCATACATGCGTACTCCTGTATGCTCGTTCTGAACTGATAGCTGTATTTGCCACAGCCACTCTTGTTTTGCAGAATCACTGACACAGATGTTTTACTTTCTTTCAGAGAGATTGGTTCAATTGTCAGGTCACTTGGTTGCTTCCCGACTGAGGCGGAGCTACATGAACTGCTTGCAAAGGTAAAGGATTTACATACTTTCTTTTATCTTGTCTTGAACTTGCACAAGTTTGACCCTTCTGCCTTGCTGTATGGAGAGCTGAGTTCTTTTCCACAGGTGAAAAGAGAAATTGCCATGTGTCATGGCAGTGAACTAGGCAGTCTTTCAGGTTGCTGTGAAACAAACCTTTATGCTGTTGAGAGAACAACACTGATGGCTTAAATTGGGGATTTTGACTGTCATTTACTACAGAAGGCCACTGTGACACTGAGCCATGGTGGAGGGCTGTCTGTAGAAAATGGAGGGATAGAATGTTTTTGGCTGTTGAAAAAGATTACCTTAAACTGCAATTAGATTGGATATCCAAACTCTAACTATCTACTTGCTCTGGACATGCCACAGACAAATTCTGGATGACTAAATAATAAAAATTATTCTTGAACAGGTATTAAAATTATACATAAAAATCCAAAAATATGCAGAGAAAAGACATGGCAGTTTGTCTCCAACAGATTCTGTTACCACTGCATCTTATAGCCAGCCTGCTCAATTTTCAGTCCTTCTGAGGCCTATCCCAGTCTTGAGATTTCTCAGTTAGGTAGTCTTTTCTTTCTTGATTACTTAAGTCTGCAAGTCAGAATTCAAACATAAAGACTCTCAGAACTTAGAGGTCCTCCTGATGATGTGGAGAGATAAAGAACTTCTGCTGTCTTTCTCTACAGTTTTTCACCCGTGCTGCAATTTTTATCTCCTCAACATATGCTTTCTATATGTAATGGAAAGGCTGGAGTTATGGTGCCATGGCAGGGTGGGGTTAATACGTGGGGCAAAGTAGTGGGAAAAAGAATTTGCATAGTTTTTGAAAAGTAGTATACCTTAAGGAATGGACAGTTCTGGAGCTGAGAAGTGGGAGGGGAATCTTTTCTTTTTTTTTCCATGTATACACTAGTGTCATGGTTTAACCCATCAGGCAGCTAAGCACCACACAACTGTCCAGTGGGATGTGGGAGAGAATAATAAAGAAGTAGAACTTGTGGGTTGAGATTAAAAACTAATACAGAAAAAGAAGGGAAAAATGATGATGATGATGATGATGATAATAACTATCAATATTTAGAAAACAAGTAATGCACAGTCAGTTGCTCATCACTAACCAACTGATGCCCAGCCAGTCCCCAGCTAGACTCTGCTTCTCTGGCCAACTTCCCCACTTTTATTGTTCAGCATGGTATCATATGATATGGAATATCCCTTTGGCCAGTTTAGGTCTGCTGTCCTTATTCTGTCCCTTCACAGCTCCTTGTACATCCAAAGCCCCATCATTGAAGAAGCTGCAACATACTTGGCTATGTGCAGTACTGCTCAGCAGCAAGTGCAACATTGGTGTGTTATCAACTTTCTTTTTCTCCTAAAGACAAAACATGGCATCAAATTCACTCTAGCCCAGGTAAAACCAGGACAGTCAGGTTGCTGAGAGCGTCTCTCTTTTCTTTGTATGATTATGTGCCTGTCTCTCATCAGTACTTGCTCCATCTCTTGTAGATCAGAATTTAACGAGAGAAACCTTGTGCACAGTCTTAGGTCTAGCAGTGCTAACTGCTTCAGATAATGAAGTGCAAGTAACAATTGGAGGGGAAAGATCTTTTAATGTGATGCTGCATTCTGTCTGCTGTCATTCTCTACTGTCAGTAGTAGATTATTCTAGCTTCCACTGACAAACAAGATAAAATGGAAAGATTATGATGCTTAGTAAAGATATTTTTACTGTCCAACAGATTTTTTGATTACAGTAAATGGGCAATATAATTGACTCAGGATACAGATTTAAGAAGGAGATGCTTTGACATAGAATTACAGAATCTTAGCTTTAGAGCTGAAGGGAACCTTTGGTCATCTAGTCCAACTCCTCTGCAGTGAACATCTCCCCTCCAGACCAGAGGAACCTGGACAGTTAAAGTCCTGCCTCTTCCTACCAACTTTTTTCCCCCTTCTGTTTTTAGCATAATTGAAAATTTGAGATAAGTAATGTAACAAAGTGCAGTGTAATGCAGCTATGAGATGGGAAGTTCTTGAGATGCAATCACAGAATTGTAGGGGTTGGAAGGGACCTCCAGAGATCATCGAGTCCAACCCCCCTGCCAAAGCAGGTTCCCTACAGCAGGTCGCACAGGTAGGCATCCAGGCAGGTCTTGAACATCTCCAGAGAAGGAGACTCCACCACCTCCCTGGGCAGCCTGTTCCAGTGCTCCGTCACCTCACTGTAAAGAAGTTCTTGCGCACGTTTGTGACATATGATATATGCAATTTGTTTGTTTGTATGAGTAGGGAATTAAGGTTTTCAAGTGTTCATAAATGAAACCCTGATATAGGTTCAGTACCAGAAGAAGACTGCCTTGTGGAATCCTCAGTGTATTACGCTAATCACTAATATCAAGTTATCTAAATTTATATAAGGTACAATAAGGTACAATTACCATTGACTACGGTAATACCACTTACTCTAGATAAAGTAAAAATTTTTTCTGGTGGTCAGTTTCTCATCAAACTATTTCTCCAGTATTTTTGCCCTTTTTAAGCTGCGGATTATTTCTGTTTTTCACTACCTCTCTGCAACTCCTGAAAGGAGGTTGCATTGAGATGGGTGTCAGCCTCTTCTCCCAGGTAACAGCAATAGGAGGAGAGCGATTGGCCTCATGCTGTGCCAGAGGAGGTTCAGGTTGGATATTAAGAAGAATTTTTTTTCTCAGAAAGTCTGATGAGGAATTGGAACAATTTGCCCAGGGAGGTGGTGGAGATATGAAACAGAATGAATGCTACAGTACATCTGTTATAGGAGCTGTGGATGTACCCAAAGAAGGGAACAGAGCAACATCCATGGAGCTTGAACAAATACTGTTATTTTAACAGCCACTGGGGGGGGTGGGGGTGGGGGGGGGGGGGGATGTAAATCTAGGTACTTATAGACTTGGGTAAAATTCTTACATTCAGTTTACTCTCACATCTATTTAATATTAGAAATAGGATTAATTTTAGCAGTTGAAGACTTTGCTAGGCCTGTACAGCCACTGGAATGGCAGCTATTCTAGAAGGTCAGAGGGAGTTGAGGTTTCTTACTACCTCAAAGGGCTAGGTCTGATGTCAGGAAGTTCTTCATAAACTTCATTCTGGATGCAAAGTACAAACACACACCAAAAAGAGAGTCAAATCTGGATGACATTTGTCATATGTTATATATAGCTATTATATTTCATTTTTGATCTGGGGACTGTTGAACTAATACGAGTTGAAGCACAGATGTTCCCTAAAACATTCTTTGTACAGATAGCTCTCAAAGTTGTGATGCAGATCTGCATTTAAGCAACTTAATGATTTAGACAACACCCTACTCTCTGACCCAGCTCCCAGGAGGAAGGTTTATAGCATTAGATCTTCCTGGCTCAGTTAGACATTTCAAATCGGTGCCTATTTGAGTCTTCTTTCAACCTGAGCTGTGTCTGTAAAGAGCCTGGCAGGATGTGACTGTGAGACTACAATTTAAGCATCCAGTTTCAACACAGAAGCAAACTGGCTCCATTAAGAGCTCTGTTTGGAGATAAAACTTTGAACTTTTAGGGAGAAGATGCGTTCAAGTTGTAGGGAGCAGTCTTTTACCATGTAATGCCATCAGAATGCTACTAGAAGTCCATGATGTTTTGGGACTAATCTGTTAATTTATTTGAGAGGCAAAGGGAAGCTTTTCTTCTAGGCGACTGTGAGACATGCTCCCCCCCCCCCTCAGGATGTGACACAGCAGGACCTCCCCAGCTCTATGATTGATGTGTGGCACATGCTTTAGGGGTGTAGACGAAGCACATAAGGTATATAAGCTAGGGTTCACGTGTAATAAATGCCATTTTGCTGTCCATCATATTGGTGTATACGTGCAGTTATTTGGTCCTGACGTGGTTAGGGTTAGTAGCATAGGAGGCAATGCAACAGTGCAGTAATTTATGGACTGACTTAGGACTGTTTCAGACTGCCCTGACTCCATCTGTCTGCTTCTCTGGACCTTCTCTTTGTGACTCTTTGGCTACAGAACTTATGGAGGCAATAAATTCCATCCTTGAGATGTACTAGACAGGGTCTGTGTCTAAATTAGCGCATTAAATGTGCCCAGAAATATCCTTGGGAACTGAAGCCAGCTGGCACAGAGCAGCCCATGTTTATGATAGTAAATGTTTTATGCTAGGTGGCTGTACTAAATGGCTGCTGGGGAGAAGTGCCCACAGACCCAATGCCCAAACTGGACCTGGTAGCTGTTGGGCAAAAGTTTTTGATGGCATAGGCCAAAACCACGCTGGGGAATGTGGTGACAGTGTGCTGTGATGGATGATCATGTTGCACATCCTGGGGATGCTTCAGGTCATACCTGCCTTCACTAATATAATTGTGGTCTGAATTTTAAAACCACTGCTGAGTTATTGTGAGAGATTAGTTAGGTGTCCAGATCTGCTGCTTAAATGGCTTCTAAGCACAAGAGGGCAATATTGAGTTGTTGAAAGTTTCTGAAGTAGCAGGCATATGTTTTATCTGGGAGATTATTTCTTCCTTGAATTCTGTTTGAGCAGAAGTACTTCAGGCATATGTTATGGTGCCATGTGACATTAACTTCACACATAAACTTCATATAAATACTCAAAAGTCTATATCTGTAATTATTGCAGGGCTCACCTGACCTCAATTTTCTGATTGTTCTATTAGTTTGCTAATGATTCATATAACCTACCATGCTTAAGTCTTATTTTTAGGTAGAAGAAGAACCACCTACTGGATATGTTCATCTAGAAAAATTTCTTCCAGTGATGACAAAAGTATTAATGGACAGAAGGTAATGTAAACTGGGTCTTTAGTTTACTCCATGGTTGATTCTGAATGAATTTATCTGCAGTAATTTTATTTAACTCGAAGGAATACAGATTTTTTTTTTTTAAATTGTTAAGTAGTGAGACTTCTAGTTCATAATTATATGTCTACATAAAATTATGTTATTATTTGTACCAATAGTACATCAGCTTATAATAATTGTGGTAACATCTAGCTATTGTATTTTTAACGTGAATCAGAATTACTTTGCTATTTCAACTCTGAAAATATTTTATATACAAATAAGGTCACAGCCATTACTTTATCTGTGTTACAGTTGCTTGAGAAGCATGGTCTGTGAAAGTGTATTTTTAATAAGTTGTATAAATCAGCTTCACGTTCATGTCTCAAAGTGACTGCCAGGTACTGTTGAATATATACAACGAGCACTCTGCTGATCTAAAATATTTGCTGATCTACAAGTCTGGAAAAAGAGTGCTGTTCATTATTGAAAGGTACATACAAATCTTTGGATGTACGCAGGAACTTGTGCTATTTTGATATTTTGCACAAAAAGTAGTCTTAATTATAGGGAGTTTATCTTTTTAAAGGCAGTAACCAGGGGTTTAGTCTTGCCCAAAACTCAGAAGCTATTTTGTACATGGAGCTCTTTTGGTGTTCTACACATGAAATAGCTATGGGATTTCCCTCAAATGTCTCACAGCATCCTGCAGTATGGGGCACTCCCTGAGGCTGTGTTGAGTCCTTGTGCCTGTGCCTGGACAGGGACCAATCAATGATGTTCGTTCCAGCACACTGGCACGAGTGCATTGCCTTCCCAGTCTTCTGCACTTCTGCACCTTTGCCTTCTCTGGCCTTCATGGCCTGTTTCTGGGTTAACACTGATGTTCAACCCTTCACAAAGCGATGCCTTGCTGCCCCAGGCTCTCTCCTCCTCCTCCTCCACCCCATCGACACAAACACACACACAAGAACACACATTTTTCCAGGCTAGCTCAGGCTTGTTGAGACTCACATTTATCTTCTAATGCCGTGTCTATAGTTCACTTTATCCAAGGGCACTTGAGATCTGAATCATAAAGAACAATTTGGTTTTTAGATAGTAAAAGAGTGAAGTGAGTCTGGATGAAACAACCAAGCATTTTAAAATGAAAGCTGTGAAATCAGGTGCACTATTGGCGCACACATACACCCAGTGCTGTGCTCTGTGGAACTGTTGCCTGTTGTCAGCTCAATAGACTGTCAAAGTCCCACTAGGTGATCCGTTGCTTAGCTACCAGCCTACCTGGACAAAACTTTGTTTTCTTGGTTTGGCAATTTTCTGTTCCCTGCATTTGCTATGTGGAGTGATTCAGCAACTATTGATTCCTAGTAACTCACTCAGCCTGCTCAGACATGCAAAAGCAACTCATTTGGCTTCTTAGCACAAAGAGAATGAAACAGGAATACAATGAAGGATACGGGGTGAACATATGGAAAGTTCCATAAAGTCAAACTGGACTTAAATGTTTAATAGACAAACTAGGAAATAGGTTTTTCCTTTCTACTACTCATATTTTATTATTTCAGAAAGGTACAGCAGCCTTACAAACTTAACTCTTTTCTGATTCAATGGTTTCAGCTACAGGCCTATTCCAGAAGATGTTCTTCTACATGCGTTTGAGGTCTGTAACTAAATATTCAGGTACCTAATTGCTGGGGAAAAAAGTAGCTGATGTAGTATGATGAAAACACAACAGTTTATCCCTTTTATTTAAAGGCTTTAGATGAGAATAAAAGTGGATACATTACTAAAGAGGATCTGGTGAAACATATGACTGAAGAAGGTAATATGATTTTTATAATATCACTGTTTATGTAAATAAACATTACATGTGTATATGGCACCTTGCAGTCCTAATTCTTCAAGCCGAAACTTGCAGGAATAGGTACACCATCTTCAGGCAATCCTGTTGCCTTCATGAGTGTGTATAGAGTGGAACATTTCCCTGGTGAATAATGCGGGGAATTAACATGTATCTGCCTTTTTGCAGATATTATAAGATCTTAAAGACTCATAATCTAGTCTTGTGAATATTTTGTGATTCCGTGCACATTTTTGTGCTTCCTAAGGATGTGACTTCTTTTTTTTCCTCCCTCTAAAACCTCAGTTTAGATTTTGAAACGTTTCAGGCAATTTCAGTACTCATTCATTCCTGCATTATCTTGATCTTATTCTAGTGCCCTTTGCAAACAAGGATCCAAAGACCAGATTTAAGTTGCATATCATGTAATTTTCAATATCCCTTGAAGAGCCTGCTTTTCTTGCATGGCTGAGTCATGCCTGCCTGCCTCAAGTACAAAATGACAAGCATGCCTTGTGCAAGACTGGGTGTTCTGGAGCTTGTGAATTAAATGTGAATCAAAAGATCCAAGCCCTCTGTCTTCTTTTTTAAACTAGCTGGCTTGGCATGCAGGACTTCTGCATTTGCAGAAGTGAAGGAACTGGATTCTTTTTTCTGCACATAAACACGGAAAAAATATCCTTGCGGGAGAGAAATGGTGATTTGTAAGCCCTGAAAAGAATAATTACCAAGACAAAGTGTTACTTTCCTTTCTTTTTCAGGTGAACCGTTTACTGAGGAAGAAATGGAAGAGATGCTCTCCAGTGCTCTAGATCCAGAAACAAATGCAGTTCATTACAGAGACTACATTTCAATGATGATAGTAGATGAAACTGATCATCTTCCACAGTAGATTCTGAGGTGCCTTTTGGTAACAGCAATGTAGCTTAGCAGTTGGTTGAAATTCTGAGTATAACAAAACACAGTGTGTGACCTTGTGCTTATAATTAAATTCAAATCTGTGTAGTTATATTTCCTTAGATTCTGTCTATATATTTAAATCTATTCACACTTGGAAAAGGAGTTCTTGACAGAAATAGTATGTAAGATTTGGAAAAGAAATTATGGAATTTGGTCTGAAAAATAACAGGAAAGATAATGGAGTCCAGAAATGACTTTGCAATTGCTGCTGCAAAAGTGATGGAAAAGTGAGACTGGGAAAACAGATGATAAGTAGGTGAGTATTTTAATACAACTTGAATAGTGAGGGCATGCTACTATGATAAAGCTTTTGTATTTAAATGCAATCCCTGTTTGTGTTTAACAAATGAGGCATTGATTGCTACATTTGAAATAATATTGCAGGTGAATTAAATTTTCTGCAGTTTGTAGGTCTTACCAAATGCACTTGCATTTTGTTCACCATAGGCAATTAAACTGGACCAGTTAGTCCCATTGTGTGTTACTTATCCACTGGCATACAGTGCTTCTATTTTAAACATGTAGTTAACCCTCAAACCATCACTAGATCACACTTTCAAACAAAATAATACTTGAGAACATTTCTGTTACTATATGCAACAAACAGACCTGTTTCACAATCAGTTTGAAAATCAGGAGCTTGAATTGTTAAAAATTTAGGAACATAGGACTGGAATTTAATTTTCATAAATGGATGAAGAATCATCATTTGAAAGATGTTAGTGTGGAATACTTTCTCTCCAGTGCTTTTCCTGGAAGATGGCTGCAGACCTCACTGCTCTTCTTTAGCATTTTCTTGATTGTTACTGTACTGTTGTCCTTTAACGTGACTTTCACTTCTTTCCCCTTGAGTTCCTTCTGTGTACTTTGTGTTCTAACAACTGATGAGCATTTGCTGCGGAAGTTCTTAGCTTGTTGGAGAAGATCTGTGGTCTGGTCCCCTAGGGCGGCATCTTGCGCTTTGTGCTCCACACCTTCTGCCCCATTTCTGTTCTTCTAATTTGTCACTTTTATCGCTCCTGCATATACTCTGTATCCCAATTCTGTGTCATCAGACTTCATCATCTGATAAAAGCTGGGGGAAACTGACATACAGACAAACATCTTCTCCCCTTTATACTCTTCTTGTGGCAGAGCTGAGAACAAGGCAATGGAGTCTTCATTTTTTGTCTTTTGTTCTATCCTTGTGAGCTAGAAACTCAGGGTTCTCAGACATGAGCAAGAGAGCTGCTATGCTTCATAAGGAAGAGATTAGCTTAATTCAGTGTGGTGATGGCAATCAGAAAGAGAATTTTTAAATCCTCTTTGTATTTCTGTATCCTGAGTTATATCCCACTGACCTCTTCTTAAACAGTATGACAGCAGAGTGTTAATACAAGTAAACATTTGCCTAGATCTTAGCTTTATTTCCATAGTGGGAATCACTATGGCACTATGCAATACACTCTTGTTAATACATTTACTATGTATTTCATTTCTTTCTTAGTAAGAATGAAAAACAAAGGTAATGACGGGATTATAATGTATGAAGATTTTTGAAGATAAAAGAAAGAGCAGCGAAGATCCATTTAAAAAAATTAGTCTTTGTTAATCTCCCTTTGGAAGCTGCAGTTATTTTCCCTAGGTGAATCCTTCTTCCATTTGATACATGTTGTTTTGTGCTAGATCTCTAACACAGCTGGCATGAATACAAGTTTCATTCATATTCTGCAGTCTGGGAGCCACTGTCAGCCTCATCTTAGATGTCAGCAGAAAGATGCTCATTTCAGGATTTCAGGAAACAATTTTGTAGCTCACAGTGCTGCAGAGAGCACAATTTGTGTCTGGTGGTGCTACCCCAGAGGCCACTTCAACTACAGCTGCATCAAATCAGAATGCCCATGTGCAACACAGTTACAATTCCTAGCAAAGACAGGATCCTAACATATGTCCTTTGATGATATATATGTATCTTTTATCATACAATCTCAAATGCAAAGGAAGTAGGTACTCCTCTGGTCTTTTTGAAGGGTATTACTCCTCCAAAAAGATAATGCGTGAGTACAGCAAATAGAAGCAAAGCAGTCTTGACTTTGAGCATAAGCAACCAAATTCAGTAACCTGCAGTTTCCAAACTGTAGATGAAGAAAGGGTCCAAAAACAGTCTCAATCTCTGTAAGGGCCTAAGAGCAGAGCACTTCCTGTCAGCTAGGATCACCTAGCCTGATTGACTTGTAAAGGAGCTGCCCCATGGGTTCCCTGGAGAGTAGCCAATTAGTATTAATTCTTCCATTGCACTTGTCTTCAATGCTGTCCCAGCCCATGCTGTGCCCAGCTGCTCCCCCTAGTAATGCTGGGCTGCCTGAAAGTCCCAGGTTGGACTCTCTGTGCATCCTGGGGATGAGCAGGTTCCTGTACCCTAGGGACTGCTGGTCAGAGAGAGGCTTAGGAAACCATTTTGCTCTCTCTAAATGAACAATTTGTTTTTAAATTTTAAATTCAGGGAGAGAAATTCATCCTCATCTTTGAGGTAGACAAATGTAACTTCATGCTGCTGAGTGGTTGTGAGCTGTCTCTTGCTACACGTCTGCCTGTTTGTGCTGGCTGTTTTCCCTCTTCCCTCAAGATCAGGAACCAGGATAGAGGAGTGGATTGTGCCAGGAAGCCTCTAGGGAGAAACCAGCCTAGCACCTGGACTAGATCCACAGAAGGAAGTAGTAGAGCCAAAGCTTTGCAGCAACTGAGGAAGTTAGAGGCTTTTTGACCTAATTGTGGGAGGGAGGGGGAACTCATTGGATATGGAGAAGAGGAAAAAAGAAGTAGAGAAGAGCAAGAAGAAATCAAAGAAGCAAATGCTGGAAACCATCTACAAATATAACTGAATCAGCAGGCTGTTTACACCACTGCTGCAAGTTGCAAACTGGACAGGACCCTGCTTGTTCAAAACATGAAGTAGGTTCAGCTGTGTCAGAGCAGATCTTGCATATAGGGAGACCTTCTCCCTAGTCTTACTGATAGTGCAGAGGAACTCTTCTAGAAGTTGAACTGATAGTTTGGAGTCCAGTTGCTTGTATTCTGGGTAGTATATTGTTTCTCATGTTTCCATCATCAGCTTCATAGCTGTTTGTTTGCAGTACTTTTTCTCTGCTCGCAGCAGAGGGCTTCAACATTCTCTCGCTGTAATATATACCAGGATGGTATTTGGAGTTAGGGACTGAGAGATGCAGCAAGTAGCTGTTGTGGAAGGGGAAGCATGTTTTTGGACATCTGGGTCTGGTAGGGGAGAAGATGAGAGCAAGGGACAGAGAAAGCTTTTTTACTCTGAGGACAGACAGGTAGTGGAACAAGCTGCCCAGGGAGGTTACGTAGTCTCTATCTCTGGATGTTTTTAAGATTGAAAAGTACAAAGCCCTGAGCACCCCAGTCTGATTGCAGAGCTGACCTTGCGTTGAGCAGGGGTTGGACAAGGGACCTCATGAAGTCCCTTCCAACCTGAATTGTGACATGATCTTATAATCTGTGGAGCCATTTGTCAGATTCTTCTAATTAAATATGGGTTGTTGTCATGGATGAGTCCCTTCTGAGAGGAGTAGAGAGCCTGATATGCTGACCAATCCTGACCCATGGGGAGATCTGCTGCCTTTTGCTCTCCTTCACACAGCTAATGCCTTACTGCTTGTCTGGCAACAATTATTAAGACAGTATCAGCTGCTGATCTCAGGGTGTCATTTATGACTGGATTTGTTGCCCCTGAAATCAACACTGGCAAAACTTGTCAATAGTAAGGAGAAGGACTGAGGCGTTTAGTTTCAGGGCAAGCTTGGCTGGGAATGCTGGAGGCCAGCCAGGGCTGGGGCTGGAAAGGGGAAGCTGTGATTTTTTTTTTTTTTTTTTTTTTTAAGTTCTGTAACATACTGTTACCATTGTGTAAGTGTCTCAATAGTAAAGCATCAACTGTGATTGTGCCCAATACCTCCAAGAGATGTTGGGTAGGTCATATAATCTCTCCCTAGCTGAACTTTCCATCTATAAAGTCAGAGTAATTACAGAGGACACAGAATACCTATTTTATCTACCTGAACTGTCAACTTTTTGTATCACTAACTCTGATGTTTGTGCAATGTCTGTTACTGTGATGTTCTGATCAGAATCAGTGCCTACAAACCTCTCTGCCATATCACAAAATTCTCAGCCTTCAGGCCTTTTGTTTCAGACTGTACACTCGGGTCACAACTTTTAAACAGGTCAGTGTGCAGCAAGTATGTTTGTTTTCATTGAACACAGCTCTGTTTCATAGTGCCTCATGCTGTGATAGGCTTGATTGTAAAAGTAACTGTTGAAACATTTGGTCTTACTGTTGGAGGAGTTTTGGGCAACATCAGTATGAGATATGGGAACTAGTGATTTAAAAGCTAAAGAAAGATGTAAGTTGAAACAAAGCAGATTCTCCTGTTTAACCCATCTAGAATCGTGGGGCTATTATTTGGCTTAATATAGTTCTGGAAGCCAAGAAAATGTTATTCATCATGCTTAAAAGATTGATCACAGCATTTATATCCTGAGGCCTGAATCCTGAAGTCCTTATTCAGACAGAACTCCTTTTGAAATCAAAGGGAAGTTCTGTCTGAAGAAGAGCTTCAGAAATAGTGATGTACTGGCTCACAAGGCACTGTAAAACCCTTTTAGTCTCTGTAAAAGAAGTCTCATCTGTGGAAGATCTAACAGATATACAATCAGCATGCAAGTTGTATCACTGAAATGACCATAAAACCATGGGAGTGGGTAGTTAATTCTTGTCTGTATTAATGTAAACAAGATTCAGCAAGTCAGGAGACAGAACTTTCCCATGTTTTTCAGACTACCAAAGGTCAAATGGAGGGATGCTACTGCTACTGGAGGCTTAAAGTTACTTTTTCCTGCCATTATTTTGGAAACACTGCAGCCATAAGAACACACACACACATTGTTTCTGTGACTTCATATATTAAAAAATTTCTTTTATTCTAGACAGTAATTATTCCTTTCAGAAACTGTTTTAGAACAGGCCCTCCTGTTTGAAATACCTGCCCTAACGATAGCATGAAAGGAGGCAATATGAAATAAGGTTCACAGAATCACGGGAACACCAAGGTTGGAAAAGGCCTAAAGATCATCCAGTCCAACCATCCACCTATCACCAATAGTTGTCACTAAAAGTTCTTAAATTCTAAAAATTCTTTCAAGCTGAGGAAAGGCTTGTATTATTTCCTGCCAAAAGCAGTCTCTTTCCTGTCAAGGTAGCAGTATCCTTCAGTGCCGAATGAGCCCTAAGCTTCATGCTAAGGTTTGTAGCCATAACTTCCCCTGGAGACCAGCCTTGTGATTAACATAACTTGAGTGGAGTTCTCAGGCTCCCAGAGATACAATCTTAGAATGGACCTGCAGCATTTAAAGCTGTCTGAGGTCTCTGACGTTTGCAAGTTGCCCAAGTTTTATGCATTACAGTAGTTTAAGTTTTACAGAGATGGAATACTAAGGATGTGGTAGAATCCAGGTGGAAGCTAGTAGCAAAGGCTGAATTTTAGCTTCATTTTAATTTATAGAAGCACGCTGAAGAAAAAATCATCGGTTTCTGTTTGCGCAATGAAGCTGCACTTAATGTTGCAGAGACGAAACTGAGAAACCCAGTTATTGCCTTGAGAAGCAATGTCATTTTCAGTGCCTCCCTCCCCCCCCCTCCAACTGAGAGTTGCACTAAAATTCAGCTCCAATTTGATTGAAAGTTGAGAACCTATCTCCAGTTCTTTAGGCTTCATCAAACTCTCAGAGTTTAAGCTAGATGCAGTGTTTTACTGTCAACTGATGAGACTGTCAGGGAAAAACTACCTGACAAAGTTTTATGACAGGTGGGAAGATGAACACTAAAAATAGAGGGCTTTGCCTCCTCCGGAGGGAGGGAGGGAAGGAGAGAGGGAGGAAGGGAAGGAGAGAGAGAGAGCAAGCTGTCCTGCTCCACCAGTCAGAGGACATTGCAAGACGTAGCTGCTCAAGATAGCTTTCATTTGATTTACAGAGGCTGTCTTGATTCTGAGGTTTAGTTGTTTGAATGCAGTTTGTTTTTATTGAGAGTTTCCTCTGGTGCATCCTCATCTAGAGGCAGAATGCATTGCTACTCTCTTCCTCCTTTTCTATTACAGAAGCACTATGAAGCTCAGATTGGGAGTAGCTTCATGACAGTGTGTGCTCTAACAACAAATGGTATCTGATTTAAGAACACATAAAATGCAAGGTAGAGTAGGGTGTTGATAAAACCACGTACATACTCTTTTTCTGTAGTTCTATCATTTTATTTAATTGTAGTTGCTTACAATTTCTATAAACAAGTTATAAGTTTCCTCTGTTGCTCCTTTACCTAGACAGGTTTGTTTTTGATGTGACACCTAGTACATATACTGATAGCATCTACAAAAATGTGCTGAAAACAGATATAAGGAACTGTTCATAGCACGTAACCATTGCTTTTACACCAAGTGAAGGCCGAGGTTCTTCCTCTTCGTTTCCTACTGCAACATTTGTGTTTTCCCAGGACTCTTCTGGTCCATTTGGGTAGAACTGAGACCATAAAGAAAGGGGACATGTGGAAATGTGTTGTTTTTTTTTCCTCACATAAATGACTGAAACATTGCTGTTTCTTATATAAATAACTTTTATTTTTCTTTATTAAAATTTTTATTTATCTTTTATTAAAAATTTATTTTTCTTTGTACCTTCTCAAACAAGAAGAGATACGCTGCCTTCTGGCAAAGTATTGTATCATAAAGTTACAATTTCTCGATCTCCACTAGTAGTTCTCTCTGAAGAAGCAAAGGCTTTACAGCTATAGAGTCACAATGGGGAAATGATGAATAATAATTCTGGACATTTTGAGAAAAATGTAGAAGTTGGAAAAAGATCTACAGTGGATATGTTGAACCTTTACTTCTTTTACATGCAGAGTTTACTCCCAGCAGAGCTGTTATCAATCACAGTTTACAAAGAGATGAGCTCAGGAAAAATATTTAAATTCAGAGAACAAGTTCTTCATACACAAATCAAGATGGGGAGTAATGTCCAATTAAGTGGCAAGAACTTGTAGAAAAAGATCTGTGCAAAATGGGAAGAACCAACATCTACGTTCAAAGTCAGGCATGCAGAGAAACAGTGCCTTCCTGGCCTACTGTTGCATCCTTTTAGAGATGAGTAGCCATGGAAATGTCAGTAAAAGGAATGAGTCTGTAAGGAAATTCAGATAAGAGGGGAAAAATGTTAACTGGAGAACTCTTCAGGGGCGAAAATATATGTATTACTCTGTCCACAGACATTTATTGTACAAACAATTTTTTATTTTATTTTACAAAATATGTTGTCACTGACATCTATGAGAAGCTATCTGGGTTAAAGAATTTGTAATATCTCTTACAGTGTTGCCACGTTTTTGGTTTTAGAACTTACAGTCAAACTTGCACTCAGTTCTCATTTAGGTAAGAAAAAAGAAATAATCTTCCTTCCTCACTTCTGGCAATAGCTTACAAAATAGTAAGAACAATCTGAAAGCAAGTAGCACTGGAGGGCTACAGTGTGCCTTTCCAATCACAGTTAATGTGTGTCATATTGACATTTGTTGGAAGCCAAATTCTTATTTCTGCTATTCAAACATGATTCACGTTTCCATAATCAGTGAGGTGTATGAGGTATATAATCAGAAAAGGCAGATGAACAGTGATGGGGAAAAGACAGGTGTCTACACACACTCACATACAGCTTGCCAGGCCTTTTGAACAGCTGGCAGTGAACCAGATCTATGAATCAGCCAATGAATGTATATCAAGAAGCATGAGAAGAAACAATGCATTCATCACTGCTAAAATTTAACTTTGTAACTTACCTTTCGGCAATGAAAATTCATAACAAGGATAATAAAAAGGGCAACAGAGGAACATTCTTCTCCTTTCTTTATTGGAATAAGTTGCTGTTTGTCCAGCACTTAGGTGCACTGAGCTGAGACCATTGACTTAACTTTCCTTTTGTTATGCTAGATATAGACTATAAGGTAGAAAGTTGTGCACTAAAAGTCTGTTCTGTTGATGAAATCTTCAAGCCTTACAATAGTTGTTTCAAACAACAGATAAGATTCTGTTTGCATGACATTTTTCAGGTAGCAGGTGGATTAAATGACTTTGTTCAGAAATGGCCATCATTGATCGCAGCTGATCAAGGAAAGCAGATTTCTGGAGACAAATTCTCTACCAGAGGCACAACAGGGCAGTATGGTTAACCTGCCAAATTTCATGATATTGTGTACATCTCTCTCTCCACTGCCATGAAAACCTCAGCTTTTGGTACTTCTGTTTCTTTGTCTTTGCCTATCCTGATTGCTGTGATGTTCCAGACCCATGCAATTAGCAAACTAGCAATGCCAAACTGGTGTCTCAGCATATCTGATCTGTATCACACTGGTTCAATTCAAAGGACATTGTTATTTCCTATACTGAAAGAGCAAGGAGCAAGCTGTGCCTTCTTCAGCAGGTACTTGTTTGGGTCAAAAGCTCACATGCACGCACATACCTTTGACTGCCATCTTCCTCCTGGACAAAATGCCACACTCTGCAGGAGTTCTGGTGGCGTCAACAGCATACTTTGGATGCCTGCTAATTACAAAAGTCTGTAGAGCCGCTACGCACTGCTACATACATAGATTAGAAATAGTTTCCACTTTTACAGAACAGTCCTTCAATTACTCATTAATTGGGGCTTTGTGTTCCACTTTCTTGGTAAGGTCTGTGTTTGCTAATCCAGGGGTCAAAGAAAGTTACTTCCTTGTAAGCAGAGTTCCTTAGGACAGATCCTTCATATTTATTCCTCTTACTGACATTTTTAAGACCCTAAAAAGAAAATTAGTCTGAAAGATGCCCTTTCTTGCTACAGATGTGATGTCAAAGTGCACCTGCAAACAAGTGGTATTAAAGTGTCATGTCCTGGCCCTAGCTTTTTGGCAATTATCATGAATTAGAAAATGAAGACCTATTTAAAAGAAAGCAACTACATACCTGCTTGGTGATGGCATTCAGAAGAATTTTTCAGAAGACTTCTGTTCGAGAAAAAAAAACAACAAATCTTTGTGATTGTGATGTGTGCAAGTGATCCTCATTTGTGAAGACAAGAGTGGTAAGGCTCTTGAGTTTTAAGGATTGCTGTTAACACTATTCCACGTAACCAAAGCTCAGAGAGAATGTGTCTGAGAGAGAACTGTCTTGAATATATAGGGTTTTGAGTGTGCTTAGTTGACTTCTATTATGTGGCCCATTAAAAAAAATCTCTTTGGCCCATTTGCACAAAGGAGTGTGAGTGGACCATTATTCAAGACTGGTTTACAGAATCATCATCTGTAGTGCTTAAAATTAAGAGATGTGTAAAATAACGACTGTACATATCTGTAATGATTTTTTGTTTCACTTCTGAAAGTTTCAATATCTCCTTAGTGAATCTGAACATGACTGTAGTGCCTAATTAATCCCAGTTTTGTTTCATTAGTATGCTATAGACAAAAAAAGAGAATTAGGTGTCTAGGCAGGTGTGCACTCCTTAATAGTAAACAGTTCAACTTAGGAGAAGAAATATGTCTTTTTATTTCAGCACTGAAAATGGTAAATACAGAAACACACAAGGAAACACACACACCTTTTGCCAGGTTTCTGAATGCCATCAGGACCTTCCCTTGGAGAAGCCTACAAGCTTGTAGCCTTCATTCCATTGCGATTGTACGTTGTTATTTGTGTGGCAATTAGTAGTTCTGAAGTTGCCATATGGGCCTGGCTGCCCATCCTTTTCCAGATTGAATCAAACAGCAGGACAGTTTCAACGTTAGTAATTTTGGCAATACTTCTTCCAGGCCCTCTGGAGCCTTCTTCATTCTTTTTAGCAATGAAAATATTTTCTTCCTGATAACTACATCATCTCGAAGCCCAAATACAGTGAAGGTTCCCTGAACAAAACATCCTTGCATATATTCCTTCCCAGAGATCCTTACATCTACTCTCAAAATCACTCTGAGAGGCAGAATGCAGCTTTTCCTAGAAAAAAAAAAATAATAAAAAATCAGAAACGTTACGCTCTTCCTTTTTCTGATTAAAAGCTTGTTATGCTCCAGAAATGCTCCATTTCTCCTGACATATTCCACTCACTGGTACTAGTTCATTCATTTATTTGTATGTAAACAGCCTGGAAAGTTGAGAGGCTTACAGCATCTCCTCCACCTAGCAAAGATACAGTTGTCATACACTCACAAGTGAATAACAATGCAGCAAACATCCGCCTCCCACTGGCAACAGGAACATGGATCCATACAAAATCACCTGGGCCTCTGGGACCCAAAGGCATCCTGTCCTCCAGCTGCCTCCCCAGCTCTGCTCTGATACTGCTAGAGAATAATGAAGCCCCAGCTGTTCCCAGCAGTGCACGATGCCCTTCCATGCATGCTCACAGACACCGAATCTTGCAGCTCCAGGGCGCAGATTCCAACTCTGCCCAACCAAAAGCCTATTTCAGTTTGCAGTCTCATTATGGAAGTAACTATGTGGACTCATTGGCACATAAAGCTTCTAAGTAAGCATTACAGTTATGACACCTGGTCCTTACCTAGCAATGTTCATCCTGGAATATTGCTCTGTATTTTCAGAAGAGAACAGCCTTGGGTGTCCCTGCATCATTTTGTAGTGAATACCTCACTGACATTCAAAACTTTTTGGTCATTCTCTGGCACTGTGACTTTAGGAATTCCTGCAGCATTAACCACTATCCAGACCCTCACTTTGCCTGTGCTAGGAGGTTTGGACAAAATTATTTATTTTAAATTGGTGTAGTACATCAGTGCAGGTCAGATATTGTGTGATGAAGACACCAATGGGACTAACATGGGTTAAAATGGCCCATTTGACTAATTGCTTGGGTGAACATTTCTTTAACATGGACAAGTGAAATAACCAAATTAAAATTAAAGAGATTTTAAATACTCTGAAGAACTTTCTATGCATAAAAGACATCCAGATGAGTCAGAAGTGAGATAAATCTCTGGGAAAGAGTGAATAAGGAGCAATGGGGCACTAGGGCAGACTAAGAGGATCTGCATCCTCTTCCACCAGCACAGTTTTTTGGTTTTTTTTTTGTTTTTGCCAAGCATTCATCTTTCTACACTGCAGTCATGACTGTTATATAAAATTGATCTTGTCAAACTAATGCAGC
The DNA here is from genome assembly GCF_023343835.1 of Lagopus muta. NCBI lineage: Eukaryota > Metazoa > Chordata > Aves > Galliformes > Phasianidae > Lagopus > Lagopus muta. Next base: position 75,737,916 of record NC_064434.1, read on the forward strand.
TTTATGTCTGAACGTTGCCACCAGCCTAAAACTGGCTCACTCTAGTTGAACTTGCACCTGCTCACACAGAAGTACAAGCTAAATGGACACAGGCTGAAGGACTACAAGGCAGCTTTAAATCAAAATAACCATCCAAGAAGGTCATACTGATTTTATTAAATCAGTTTAAACTTCTATTTATTTTAAATTGATAGAACTTTCACAAGTAGACAAGCCATCTCTAAAGAATGAAAGAACCCATTTCTATTAAACTTGGTAGCACAGTAAAATGTATTCCACCTTGCCAAAGCTTTCCAGCAAGTAGGAAAAATTGCCTGTCAGTTGCTGCCAGCCAGACTCAGAAACCATGTTTGTGTTGGTAGCTGCCAAGGTATGGGATTGTTTTCCTTCTGTCATGGTATTTGACAGAATAATTATTGCTCAGAAAAGAGCCACGTCATGAAGGCAGTGAGCAAGGACATGCTGCTGAGAACAGCTGCTCCTTGCTTGTGCTGCTTCCAGGGACAGAGCACAGCCTGGAGTACAGCCTGAGACTCCCTACAGCCTGTCCTGACACAGTGCAGCAATGCTTTAGCCAAGCCTGGATATGCAGTCAGGCTGTGGAGCTTGGAGTCATCTACTCCACACTGACTTCTGTGCTCAGTGACAAAACCACTCATCTGTTTTAACCTGAGTGAAGCTCTTTGCAAAGCAAACCAAGGTCACGAGGAGCACCAGCCTCATGGCGTCCCTCTGAGGAACAGGCATGCCTTACTATTATTCTGCACTGAACACTCAGACTTGTGCTCTCAAGTCTGAACATCCCTTGGTGAACAGATAGAAACACTGCAGTCCTCTGGGTCTGGTGATGAATCCTTTTGGACTCTACCAATAAGTAATTTGTGTAGTCAGAGCAGAGGAACATGGAAAAGCTACATGAAAATTCATTGTGGTGGACAAGAAAGGGCAAAGAGGGTGGCTCTGTACCTTTCTTAGCCACTAACTTGCATTCACAGAGATGCCAGCTCTAGCCATGGCTCTGCCTCTTCTGCTACTAGCAAGATGAAGAGAGTGATGCAGAGATCAGCCTGTGGCTTTCAAGGCAATAGGAAACCAGAAGCAGGTAACAAAGAGGTAAAGAGAAACGGCTGGCAGATGAGTCAGTCCATCATCATCCCTTTCCAGTTTCTCTTTAAAGAGTAAAATCAGCATGAAGTGTGGTACAGCAAAGAGAAAAATGAAACATTAAATTTTTTGGAAATCTGCGTGCTGTAAGGCTCACTTTTAATCCCAAACTCAGTGGTAAAGGAAATGTATGAAGTGTTTGAAAAAGTATTGAAAAAGAGTTTCAGATGAAAAAGCTCACAGATCTGGTGTGCCTACCGTCAGGAAAGTCTCAGGAACACACTGGGGTGAGACCTTTGTCTTTACTTATCATTTATATAATTCTCTGTTATTCAAGCGCTGATATATTCACCACAGTTTTGCTGAGAGGCAGAAAAGAAATACCTGCTGCCTCTTATGCAGTGTTTCTTTTAAGGCATTTACATATTCAGTACTATGACAGGCTAGGGCCTGTGATGCCAGCTCTTTATTGGTCTGTTCTGCTATAAATTATTCCTGCAGCAAGAAAGGATTTAACATAAAGATGTGATGATATAAACACCGCAGTGTTTGTTTCCCAGGGCTGCTTGTTCACTTCACTGTGTTATCTCTGCTTACCTTTCTTCCACACCATCTGCACCGCTTGCCTGAGTCCCTGGCTCCTAGAGCAAAGGAAGCACATGCAGTATTTTTGTACATGCTTCCCTCCAACAACTACTTTGCCAGTTTTTTAACTTTGGCACATTTTGGTATATATCCCTCCTGGTAATAACATTATTTGTTAATACCATGAATGCCATCTTCTTTCTATCCAAAGAAGATTACTGAGTGATCTTTCAGAAGACACATTTTTCCTTGGCTCCTGAGACAGGAGAGTCTTTGAAGAATGTTTGAAAGGGCTCCTTTACCCCCTGAAATCTCCAGCCAGCCTTTGGCATTTAAGAAAGCACTGCTGGCATTGTGCTAGGGCCGAGTCTAGCAGCTCAGGATGCCATGGACCCCCTCTGCATGGCTCCTCTGGGCGAAGCAGCCAGCAGCCAGCTTCACTGGGGACTTTGGACACAGCCCACAGAAACAGGATGCAGCTACAGCATTATCTGCGAAGTGACTGCACCAAGCCCAGCACAGCAAGCAGCTGATAGCTGTTCAGAGTGCCTGCAGAGCAAAAAGAGTTGAGAAAAGGCTTACATCTTTTTCCTTTTAATACTGCGACTCTGTCTGGTTGTTGTTACTTCAGTATTTTCCTGCTCCATTCTTGTTTTGTTTAAAAATTGATATTGGTAGGGCTCGGTGCTTTGAGAGTCACAGGTACTCACTGTTGGTTTCATTTTTCAGACATGTCTTTAGTTCGGAGAATGCTGATTGTGTCTGAGTAACAGAAAATGGGATTCTGTCATATTTCAGTATTTGAATTTATGAACTTGACAGAAATTGGCTGCAGACTGCAATGCATCCCACTGCATAGAATGACTGTAAACTTCTCCATGCAGTCCTGCTTTGTGAGTATATGCTTATGCATCCTTTATTACTTATGAAACACATATCAATACTGTATTAATAAGTAGGCATTGATTTTCTACTGAGAACATAAAGATTTATAAAAGTAGGCAGTGCAGCATGACAGAAACTACAAAAGAGGTTTCCAGAAAATCTATGAAATGCTTTATATTTGAAATATAGAAAAAAAATTCCATTCCAAATAAATCCAAATAGAAAAGTCTTTCGTGAGTAATAAATTTGTTTTCAGTATTGAGCAAAGGCAAGATTTAAGGGCAGTTAATTTGCAACAGACTGTGAATCTTGGTCCAAATCTGAACACAAATGGCTTCCTTTTATATTATGGAGAGTTTCAAGGAAGCTCCCAGTGGACTGAGGGAACTACAGGCTAAACACCTGTGCAAGAACCCTGAGGCAAAAGGGCTAAGCTAAGCTAACAGGGAGACGTGCCCCTGTCAGGTAGACAATAAAGTATTCTGGTAGTGTTCAGAGTAAGGAAAAGCATTTAAAGTGTAGTGATGCAGATCTGTCGCTAACAGCAAGAAGTGGAAGTTGTAATAAGGACCATTTAGACTGTCCTTTACCTGTTACATCTTCCAGAACTAGACACTGTAACAGGGCTCAAGATGTACATGCCTTCCAGTGTCAGAACCTCTTATGCTGACACACGAGGTAAGCCATACAGAGGAAATGCCCAGTCTTAATTCTCCATTGTATCATACTCAACAGTTGTCAAGAGCAAGTAGAAAAACACTCTCCAGCAGTCTGGCATATCCCAGGAGCATATAAAAGAGCATTACGCATAACATCAGAATTACAGCTGCAGTCCCTATGTCTGACATCCTCCCGTACTGCACGAATCCTTAAATCCTGCAGAATACATAAGCTGTGGATATGTGCTGCTGCTGTAAGAAAAGATAAAGGATTCAAAATGTTCTTAGCAGAGCTTTTCACTGAAATGATCCGATAGTTTGACAAGGAAATGGAAACAAGAACTGGAAAGATTTTTAGAAAATAAATGCATTAAACTTGAGAAGTCCTGGTGGTTTTGTTTGCGGACCTCGGTAGTTAGCTATGTCTATTGATTCTTCGTCACTATTACTACAAATGCCTTCAATTCCCTCTGTCCCCCAATGGCCCCCAAGTCATTAATATTCTTCTTTAAGCAAGTATCAGAGATGTCATGCATTTCAAATCTCCCCAAGGAAGCTGTTTAAAATTTTAAATAAGACCTGATACTGAGACTTATTAGCACCAAACTTGGAAACAAATTTTCTGGGCAGGCGGTGATGACTCTTCAAGTTACAGTTGCTGTCACCTTTTGAATCCTGACATTTATTATAAATGTGAGTATCTCAAAGAATTTATTTGATGCAACCAACATTTCCAGCTCTCATAAACTGCTCTTTATTGATAGAACTGGGCTTGTGCCAGAACCTCAGATTTGAGTGATGAAGCTGAACTTCTGGGTTATGTTCAGTTGCACCCACACAGCGTGATATACGCAGACAAAGTCCAAAGAAAAGCAGCAGTTGTAGCACAACACAGCAAATGTTGCTGTATGATGGAGAAACCAGAAATTTGCATACTAGCTGAAAAACAGGTTATTATTAGAGCTTGTAATGTATAGCTTGAGATCAGAATCCATACTCAGTGCTTTGAAACTGGCTTTTGTCTGAACCTCTCAACCAATGAATATATCCAGGGCTTTTGCTTCTGTTCACCTACCTATAAATGTCTGAACAACCACATTTTTTTTTCAGTTTTGCATCTAGAATCAAGAACAAACACCCCTAGGTGGAGAACAAATGTAAAATTGTTTGCATAGTCCTTCTCTGTTAACCTACCACAATATCTTCTGCAGCAACTGCTCCTGGATTTTTAAAATAAATGGCATTGTATCAGCCTGCACCTGGGATCGCACAGCTGCTAAATCACCTAACTGAAGCTCAGCTTCCTGAATGAGAACAGATGTACCAAGGGAGGGCTCCTATGTGGGACGAGTACTGGAGACTGCAGCAGAAGAGAGAAGTTTGGGCACCACCAGAGATGGTGGACATCACCTCTGATGGCTGTTCTGAGCTGCTGGGCTGTCTGATGCTAAGGTGCGAAACCTGACTGCACAAGGAGCCTCATGAACTTCAACACGGGGGAGCCCAAAGAAAGGGAGAAAGCATTGCACATCAGTGCTCCCCAGAGCAGGCGTTAACTCAGAGAATGGGCGCTTGGTAGAGTTTCTTGCTGGAGTGATACTCAGGCTAGCACAAAATAACAAGAACTGCAGAGCTTTTAGCAGCAAAACGTCTTCAGTTGGAGAATTTGGTGCATCTCTGCTCCCAGAAGTTCGCACACTTCAATAGAAGCCTTTTGTAACTGACTCAAACAACCACGAGCGCTGATAGCAGCCAGCAGGAAGCTGCCACGGCGGAGCCCGCCTCCGCCGCGCGCCGCCAACAGCCGCCCAACCGTCCTCGCGGCCGCGCTGCCGCTCGCCGCCAGCAGAGGGCGCCCGCCGCCCGCAAAAGGATGCGCCAGCCCCGCCCGACCCGCCGCCGCCCCAAAGCGCCCGCGCTGGGCTGCGGGGGAGCGGCCCCTCCGCCCCGCAGTGCCGTGTCCCCCGCCTCCGGCAGCCGCTACCGCCCGACAGGGACTGAGGAAAAGCGGACGCCGGGCCCGTGCAGGGCTCCGCCGCTCTCAAAGTTGTCTGCTCGCGGCTGCCCCGTGCCTCAGTGCGGGCACCGGCGCCTGGTGGGCGCGCTGCTGCCGAGGTGCGGGCTGTGACAGCGGCTGCTTGGTAGGAACAGGTCTGCTGAGAAACAAAGCAACCTGCCTGTTCGCCGCCAGAATCGCTGAGCGTGGAAAAGCAGAAGTTAGGCGCCCACGGGGCATCACACACCGCTCGGCGCGTCGAGCAGCGCGTTGGCATCCCGGTCACGTCTGCCTACGGAACGGAGCACGGGGCAGAGCGGTGCGCGGCGGGAGCCTTTGTGTGCCAGGTGTTTGGGCACGTAGGTGGGTGCACAGGGCGCAGCTGATGCAGCCCGGCTACCTGGTGTCGGCCGAAATGAAAGCTTTCTTGTCAGGAATGGCTGCTCTGCTATCGGAGCAACAGCCTGGTGAAGTTAAAGCACAGCACAGCATCGCGCTGCCTGCAGGAATGTCTCAGTGGTCCAAGACTGCTCTGGGTCCCCGTGGCCCACACAGCCCCGACACAGTGGGGGTACAATGAGGTAACGAGGGGAGAGCGGGAAGGTTGATGCAACCCCTGTCCGTGTTGCCCTCCTAGCTGCATCCTCCTCGCCTTTGCAGTTTGACTGTATCGGGGGAGCTAGCACCCAGCTCCTTACTGCAGCCTTTTCTGAGAACGTCGCCAATTTGATTTAAGGAGGATTTGTCAGGAATGAGCGTGCTATCTGCAGGGCTAAACATCAGAAAGGAGCCGTAACCAGGTGCGCCTAAGCCACAGCTGAAAAGCAAAAATCGCGGTTAGAACGGAAAGATCAACGGGAAAACAAGTCTGCGGGTTGTTATTGTTAAGAGATCAATTTACTATGCTCTTGATTGCAAACTTAAATTAATACACGTACAATTACACGCGGAGAAGAGACGCTTGTGACGATCGGAGACGCAGCTCGCTTTCCTCTCCCGATTAGGACCCTTGTGAAGTCATGTCCATTAAAGCCCTGAACGGAGGCAACTAACCAATAACTGCGGTGGAAGCAACAAGGTTCCCCCCAGCCCCGCCTGCCAGCTTCAAGAAAAAGGGGAAAATCGGCGGTGTCAATCAGGAGCACCGCAAAACAGCGGGGCCCTCCCCGCAGCCGGCGCGGCCCCGGGAGCGGGCAGAGCCCCGCGCCGACGGGAGACGACGGGGGGCCGCGGGGCCGCCAGGCGCGGCCGGGCGGGAGGATATTGGCTGAGAGGGCGCGGAGGCTCCTCCCAGAGCCCGACCGCCGAGATTTTGGGAGGATTTCTTGTAACTCACTTCCAAACCTGACTGAGGGAAACAAGTTGCCGTCGTAGCGGAGGTTACGGCGCGCGTGCACCTCCCCGCAGCCGCCTCGGATGCTTCGCTCGCGGAGGAGGGCTGCTGCCGGAGGGAGCGCTCCCGCTCTGGATGTGGCTGTTTCTGTGAAAGCATCGGCTGGAAGGGACCGGGCGGGAAGACAATGAGGGAAAGCCGGCCGGCCGGGCGATCCGCTCCCCGGCATTCTCCCGAGGACTGACGGCGTTCAGCGCTGAGTGTTGAGGCGGCCGGCAGCGCCCAGCGCGGGGGCTCGCCGGGACCGACGGTTCCCTTCGGCTGCTGACCGGGGGAGCCCACCCGCGGAGCCACCATGAATTCGGTGGCCGGGAGCAAGGACAGGGTCGCGGTCACGGCGCGGAGCAGAAAATACGGGGTGAGTGCGTGCGATAGGAGCGGGGGGCGCTCGGGTTGCGGGGCGTCCGGGTGCGGGCTGCCCTGACCGCTGCTCCTTCTCCCGCTGCAGGTGACCGAGCCCTGCTCGCCCACCAAGCCCGCCGCGCCCTTCTCCCCCGAGAGCTGGTACCGCAAGGCTTACGAGGAGTCCCGCGCCGGGAGTCGCCCGGTCCCGGAGGGAGCCGGCTCGGCGCTCGGCTCCTCCGGCACCCCGTCCCCCGGCTCCGGCACCTCCTCGCCGGGCTCCTTCAGTGGCTCCCCTGGGCCAGCCTCGCCCGGCATCGGCACCAGCTCCCCCGGCTCTCTGGGCGGCTCGCCGGGCTTCGGCACCGGCTCGCCGGGTTCCGGTAGCGGCGGCGGCTCCTCGCCGGGCTCCGACCGCGGCGTCTGGTGCGAGCACTGCAACGCCCGCCTGGCGGAGCTGAAGAGGCAGGCGCTGAAGCTGCTCATCCCCGGGCCCGTCAGCAGCAAGGTGAGCCGGGGGCCGCGCCGGGGGTCGGGGCGCGCCGTGTGCTGCAGCCGCGCCGGCTTGGGGCGGCTTTGGCTGGTACTCGCCTTTGCCGGTGCCTCCGCTGACGTTTTTAGGGTTGGTTTGTGCTGGTTCCTTCTTGGTATTGTTTTTCTTTCTTATTTCTTCCTCTTGCTTCTATTTCTGGAGGGCTGCTCGGCTTCCGGGGTGTCTGTGACAGCACCTTCAGCTTGCTCCTTGCCTCCTTCTTTCCTTATGGCTGTGGTGGCTTTGCGTTGTGATTTCCCTTGTTCTTGTTTTTGAGCCCGACGAAGAGCAGGAAAGGGTGGCAACGCCACACGGGAGTCGGTGGTCCCATCCCCTTTTGCTCTCTTTGATCCTACAGCATGACTTTACAAAATGGCCCGAGATTCGGCAGCCAGCTTTAGCCATCAGGTACTGCGATCTCATGTCTGTGCCTTGTGTTTCCATTGAGAGGCCAAGCGTGGCAGAGATCCTCCCGCACTTCCAAGATGAGACACTGAAATGCAGCATGAGCCTGAAGGTCACACAGGAGGCTGTGACAGACCTTTGCATTGAATCCAGGATGTTGTTAGACATCAGGACAACTTGGTGGTGGTGTTCTCTTACAAAGAAGTGCTAGATTTCCTTTTTATCGAAGTAGATCTTAAAAAAAACTCTGAGCTGTTGTTGAATAATCCAAAGCATGCAAGCACTTCTGAAATCTGGCCTTGGAGCTAAGTGATCACTAGTAGAGGCTGGAAGGACCAGGTTCTCACCAGAGGCCAAAAGCTGGCATACTCTGGAATTCCCTGCTTTTATTTTATTTTGCATGGTGTTTTTTTTTTTTTTTTTTTTTTTTTTTCTTTCTTTCTTGTTTGGTTTGCATGTAAAGATTAAGACTAAGGGCCCTCCAAGAGTCCCCAGCAGCCCTTGGCTGACCCCTTGCTACCAAAATAGAGAGCAGTGAGCTCCTCCATAGCAACCTGGTGAGTGTTGTATTGTGAATTGGTCTACAGCCCCCAAAATGTAACACAATGCAATTTCGTTTGCCCTGTTGGTTCAGGTACTATCAAACGATAATATTTACTCTTCCACTTCAAAGAGTTCATTAGCAGTTACGATAAGGAGGCATCGTGGAAAAGAGCCGACTGCTCAGAAAAGGTCCCTGCTATTGCTGTTGTGTTGTGCTCTCCATTATTTATTTGTGTGCTATTTGCCAGGGAATTGGTGCCATCTTGAACAAAAGGTAGGTTCTCAAGGGCTGGCTTAACTGAATTATTCATGAAAAGGAAAAGGCAGAACCACAACAGTTAGTATGGTTTAATTGGTTGTTAACACACAATTGGTTCTCTGGAAAGCAGCTCTGTACCAAAATCTTAAAAAATTTCAAGCTGTGTGATTTGGCAGTTCTTACCAGCTGTGGATATAGATGATAAATTATGAGCTCAGATGTGAGAACCGCCAGAATAACAGATTGGAGATGTAAGTCTTGCAAGATGCTTTTGCAGTGATAAAGATTTGTGAAGTGTTCTCTTAGTGATAGTCATGGCCTGTCTTAGCCTTCCAGAGATGTTCCCCTCCTGTTTCTGTTGTTAAACGTTCTCAGAGTTGCTCAGAGTTTAGCTGATGGTATTTTCCAGGCCAATCTTCATTCACAACAGTACTAATCCATTTTCAGCCTCCCTTACCTTATGCTTTTTTCCTTTTCTGACACCTCCTTTCTAAACCTTCCAGTTCTGTAGGGTTGCTAGTTACAAAACAGTTGCTATCTGATGTGTAGATGTAAAGTTAGGGGGAGGAGAGAGGCACAAGTAAGGAGATCTTTGAGGGTTGCAGAGGCCCTCTCCCTTGCTCACTATACTTAACAGTGCTTGCAGGTTCAATCCTGTTCTGGTTCTCCAGTCTTTCTTATGCAGCTCCCTTCTGATTGCTACCTGGCTATGTCTATTTGCAGAAACATTCCTTTCTGTCTTTACAACTCTTATGAACTTTTTGGGCTTGTGAATTCTGCCTTCAGCAAACACAGCTCAAGACAGTGAGGCTTTAGTTTAGGGAACGTAGGATACAAATGCTGTGGCTAGGATCGTTGACTTTTTAGGACCAGATATTCGAGTTTGTTGTTGCTGGCCTGCACTTGGGAGCCTTAACCGTATCTGAGGTGACAGTGGGATGTTGGTGAGGGCTCTGCCAGCTCAGCCAGGGCTTGTGCACTGCCTCTGTGGGTGCCAACAGTAACACACAGGCGTTTCTCTCTGAGGGTGGAGGATGTAAAGCCTCTTATAGGAGTGGAAATGGTCACGTATCTTGGGAAAAAATTATTTCTGTTTGGCTTAAGGCTGGCATTTTCTTCAGGGCGCAGCGAAGTATGTTCTTGATTTCTGCTGCAGAAATAGATTTTAGGAATGGGTTTGATCCAGCCGTTGAATGGAGTGGAAAAGGAAACTGGTCCTATTCTGGAGTCAGGCTGTTCCCTCCAAACTGGCAAAGCATTTTACAGCTCAAGACTGTGGTGTCCAGCATTATTATCGATTCCGTGTGTCCATCTTTATTATTCCTAATGGAATATTTAACATCAGTCATCTTCTAGTCTGCCAGATCTAGCTGACTTGTATGGCAATTCTTGATGTTGTTGAAGACAGCCTAGAGTCATTAGCATAATAAATATCATCAGTGGCACCTGTTTCACATTTACATTGTATTTAGAATGGCACATAATTTTGGGAACAGTGTATTGCAGAACATGAGGGCATCCGAGTTTGTCATAGCAAACATTGGAGTATGCAGTAAGTTTATCTGAATGTGAACTCAGGTTGATGCTTTCTACAGTGTTATCGTTTGAAGGTTTGTATATATCTGCAAAGTGCAACAGTACACTTCAGTGCTGTGTAAACAGACCATGCTTTATGCATGAAGCTATGTACTGAAGCTTTTCATTTCATATGGAAAAACAGCTCTTAACCTGTAGCAAACTGCTGCTGAGTAGCTCATTGTTAGTGCCCAGGTGTGGAGCTTTTCAGTTTTAAATAGAAGCATTTTCTCCCAGTACAACAGCAGAATGAAAACATTGGTGTGTTGTTGGTTTTTTTTTTTTTTTTTTTGAGAAGAATATGGGAGATTGGCAAAAAGATGAGGAATATATGATCATAGCTGTGCTTCTTTATTTTAACTGTTTAAAATGTAACATTCCTTAACAAAGGGGAAAAAAAAAAAAAGCTGGAAACACAAAGGGGAAAAAAAAAGTTGGAATCTTGTTCCTTTTTCCTCTTCTGTGATACAGTTGTGCCCAACTGATGTGCAGCGATCATCTGCATACAAGGGCTTGTATTATGGGCTTCACGAGATTTAATTCTCATATGAAGTGTGCCCGTGGCGGGTGACAGACACAAGAAGCTGTTGTAGATGCACACTGCAGTCGGTAACTGAAAGAGCATTAGAATGTTTGGTGACCATTGAGTCTTTTTGTTACAAATTTTTGTATGGTAATAAAAGCTGTCTTAAATTGTTATCTTAAGCTTTTTCTCAAGCTATATTTTCAGAAGAGCGTCCCTCAAAGTTTTAGCATGGAAACTAATGGCATCACACTCTATGGTTATTAGAATTTGAGCAAAAAATTGTTTGCCTTGAATTCAAACTTGTGATATCCTCTTTCTTCATTGGAACACTGACCTTGTGGCTCCAGCAAAGAAGTGATCGTAAGTGTGATCAAAAGATAGTTATGTTTATGCATATCAAATTATATCATGTGTAACCAATCAATTGAATACTAAGAATGAGCAGTCCCAAACTGGTGATTATACTTTGTTAGTGTAAGATTGAAAAAAATCACAGATGCAGCCTTTAAAGCAAGAGGTAATTTGGTTGTGTAGATGTGAATATCTGCTTTGGTGTGCTGTGATGGGTTCCAAAAGTAAGGATACTAATGTAAGTGGTAGGTTGATGTTGTTAGGTGATGTATCCTGGACCCTCTCCTAGCTAAAAAGCCTATGCTTTGGAGTATAAGGAGTGGCTGTACTCCTTTAGCAGTCTGGCTGTGAATAGGGGAGAAATTGTGTTGAGGGATGCAGGTTGGTCCTTTTTTCCCCACAGTTTACTGAAACTCTGTCTCATGTTTTCTTGAATGCATGCTGTTGAATTAGTCGTTTCTGTTTAAGGGCTGTTTGGTAGTCAAAGGTTTGACCAATAATTATTAGTAATGAAGAAAGCCCTGAAGCTGGCCTAATTGCTAATGGTTCTTGCTAGCTCATAGCTGCTTCAGAAGCAATCTCAGTAGACTGGACAGTAATGAACCCTTCCTCAAAGCTGAGCAAGTGGCAGAATAACGGAATTTCAGTTCTGTTCAGGCCTTTCATTTGTGAACAAGCACAGCTAGGCTGTATGGTGACTTAATTCACTGTGCAAAAATCTCAGGCACCTAATCATTTCATCCCAACTCATTGCAATGCAGATAGGATTATTGCATTAGAAATGTGATTTTAAATGGCCCGAGGCAGTAATTTGTCAGCATTTGGAAGGATTAACTCCATTAACGTTTAGGCAACAACAACCATTCTTTTGTGTTACATCACAGGTCACAGTACCAATCATTTAGCATAACTCATCTGTGAATCTTTTTTTTGCAATTGAATGTTTGCTGGTAAGTTGGGAAAACATAGGCTACTTTGTTTGCCCTGGAATTACAGCTGCTTAAGGAGGTCCAGAGGAGACAAAGAGGTATACGTTCACCTCTGAGAAATGAATGTAAACTCTTCTAGAAGCAGCTGGAGGTCACCTGTCTTACTGTCACTGTCTGAAATGATGTAAATGTTTCTTTGCAAATGTCTTAGAGGTGAAGATGCTGTATGTTAAAGACTGTTTTCTAGGGAACTGTTAGCTCTGCAGCTTTCTCTTCGGGCTTTTACAGAGTGCTTTTGAATTTAGGAATAGACTCATGATTGTATCTATTGAAATGAGACTTTAGTGTTTTTCCTATCAGAAAAGAAAATACTTTCAAGAGATCACAGACTGAGCTATTAGGACAGAAAAAAAAATCAATTTTTTCCTCAAGTAAATATGTAAGGAGGTGCAAAATTTTGGCGAGATGGCTCTTTCTCCACTTGTCTGTACATATAAAAGCATTACATTAACCAATAGTCAGTACTTAGTGCGTAGTGGGCCTTTTAATGGCACGCTATTAAAGTTTCTTTGAGGTGCTTTATACATGCTAATAAAGCTGTGCTGATATCTAAAATCATCTTTCATTTGTAGGTAGTTTTATATCCCCGGAAGTATAAGTTGTAGCATCGGTAGCAATCTTGTCCAGTGAGCTTAGTATTTTTTGTGTATAGCTTTGGAAGGGAAGGGGAAGGTGCTAAGACCATTCTGAATTCCCCAGACAGCATTAGAGAAGGTGTCACGTGTTACTGGTACAGCCACTGGCATTTAACAGGGGATTCATGCTGATGCCAGCAGATCAGTAGAAAGCTGTAATGCTGTTTATATAGGGTTGAAAGACATCTGCAGTTTTGCCGCATCAGCAGTACATAGGCTTTGACATCATTCCACTGGGGTGCTTCCAAGCACTGAACTTGCAGCCTGCCTCTGCAATAAACTTGACTATCATGATCTATGTAATGATGTAGTAGGAGCTGCAGCATCTTGTGATGTGTGGTCTGCATGTCAAAAGTGTGAGGGATGTTCTGACTTAAAATACCAGCTTAGATCTCAGTGAAACGTCATGCTGTAGCTTGGGAGGTATGTATGTTAGTGAAGTGTTGGAAATACAAGCATGTGGGCTTCCCCTCTGCAACTGGATGAGTAATTCCTGGTCTATGTCACTTGTTGCTGAAGCTGCAATTCAGGAGCCTATCCCTAACTGTAGAAAAGCAGTTTACAAGTTTACTTTGTATTAAGCAAGCTGTAGTGTGCAACAGCGACCTGTAAGCAGAATAATAAACCCAAGCATGAGAAGTTTGAAAAGTGCCTTCTAAAATCTTTCCTATTACTGGTCCAGACTTTGGTTATGCTGTGACACCGATTGAAGCCACAACCATTAATTAAGGTATTAATAAAGCTCTTCTAGAAAGCAGTGACATGGCAGTAACTGCAAACTGTCTGCTGTGGTCACATGCTGAAAAGCTTCTTTTCTTTGAAAGCTTTAGCTTACAGCTTTGAAAGAAATGACAGTTTCATTTAGCAGTTTCTTAACAAGAGCTTGCTTGTTGTAGCAACGTGAAGTTTTAGATGACCATACTACAGCTGCAACCTAATTTATGGGTTTGTAGGACTCAAATGCTCAGTGGCTCTTTGCCTGGTTTCATTTTCAATGGCATTCTATGCAACCTTTCTATGTTAAAGCAGGGTTTAAGAAATGAGTGAACATAATTAGACCAAGAACTGTTTTTAGATTTCCTGTTTTATAATATCTTATGTCTGATTACATATTTTAGGTATTGGTTGTACCAAGAAGGTAATGTCTTCAACCAGAATATGTCATGCTTATGTTTATTTCCTCCCTCTTCCCTTTTTAGCTGATACCACAGTATAGTTTAGCGATGCTTTGAGGGTGATTTTTTAGGTTTCCAAGTAAAAGCACAAAGCCATGATGTTTTCATAAAGTTGACTGGACTGTTCTGAGCTTCAGATGGCGGCTTTTTAGAAGGTCATCCAAGAAATGTTGAATATTGTAAACTAGCTTTTAAAAATATGAGCTCTGAGTACTTGCTTAAGAGCAAAGAAGCTGATGGGGGGGGAGGGGGTAGGGAAAGGAGAACATCTGAACTTCATATTTTGTCTCCTATGAAATTGGCACTAGTGAGTGGATTCTATCTTTGCTGAAATCAACAAGATTGCATTTAGGCTGCAGCTCTACCTACTGCATACTTTATCAGGAAATATTTGCATGCCCTTAAAGTAGCAGTGAAATGATGCTCAGGCTGAGCAGGGCCAAGAGGTCCTGGCCCCACGTGGGCTTCCGAACATGCTTTCTTTTTCCTCTCCACATGCTGGTCACAAGTTAGCCATCCCTGCAGATCTCCTCTATGAATACGTGGTGGTCGCTCCCTGTCTTGGTTCTTATCAAAATGGTAGAGAATTCAAACATCTTCAATAGTGCTACTTTCTCAACTCAGATCCTTTCTATTGAAAGGTCAGGGAATGCTGTTATTACAGCAGATGAGAGGAGGCCGTGATCTCCGAGAAGGGTAGTGATGAGAGCAGCACTTAACTTCAGCTGTAATAATTACAGAATACAGGAGTATTTTGTCTTTACAGAAAAGAAATGTGATGCTACCTATGTAAAGGCATCAGTTATAAGAAAATGGTGTATTCATTTGCACTTTGGATGTAAGTTAAACTTACTGTTTTTCCTGTGTACTAAAAACAGTATAGTAAGGCTAAGAGCTACGTGTTGTTCCAACGTTACTGAGCTTCCTAAATTCTGTTTCCATATTGGACCTGCTGTTCTGTTCAATGGTTTATTTTGCATTTCTTTAGTTATCAAATATTTGACATTTTCTGAAAGGGAAGAAAAACAGATTTTGATCTGAGAACTCTTCAGGCTGTTTCTTCTCAGCATTCCCTTGAAGCGGTATTCAGTAGTATTCATTGTAGAAGGGAAAGAAAATGCAAAGGAAGTTTGAGAGACCTGAGGGAGTTAATAGGGTCTTAAACTGATCTTGGTTTACAATTCATGAGAAAAACAGAAGACAACTCTCTTTTAAGAAGGAATTGGACGCTTCAGGATTTACTTATGAGAATCCAGAATTGGTAGAATATTTCTATATTGCATATTTAAGCTTGTAATGCTCTCCTCCAACAAAGAAGGTTTGAGTCTCCTCACTTTGCTGCCCCGCAAATTGGTAATTTTACTTAAAGACCGTACAGCGTATGTTTTATTAGGGGCTAATGAGTGATCTTTGTCGATGGATTTGGTGTTTCAGAAGGGGCATCAAATGCCTTTTCTTAAATGATTTTTTTTTTCTAGTAAAATAAAACACCAAACCAGACCAACAGTACTAACCTGCTGTGAGAGTGGCTCTGGAGAACATCTTAAATGGTGGTGTGTATCAGAGGAACTATGTCCTTTGCAGATAGGTAGTGCTGGGCACAGATGACTGATGTGAAGCAATTGAGATCTAGTATCTGTAGGAAAATCTTTAGTTGGGGATAGAATTACTTAAACATTTAATTTTCGAAGTAACTTCAAGTGGAATTAGCTTTGTATACATTTGTCATTTACAAATGTTTCAACCTGTTCTATTAATAACACACTGTAGTTTGTATTTTGCCATGCCCCCCAAATCATGAGTACTTTGACACAACCATTTATTTGTTCTAGAGTATTAACAACAGCTTCCTTATGCCATGGACTTACACAGGAAGAAAACTATGCTCATATGAATGCCAGGGGAGAAGAAAATGAAAGGAGATTTTGATATCCACCACAGTAAATATTCTTTTTCTGAAGAAAAAAATGAAAATTCGGCATTTTGAGTGTTCAGCTTTGTTCATAATTATCTGAGCATATCTCCCCAACAATGGAATTTATTTTCCCAAAGTTGTTTCATTCCCTCTCTCTCCCTCAACCTCACGGTTAACTGAAGATAAATAAGGATTCAAGAATAGAGCTCTTCTATTTCTGTGGGCCCCTGTGTGGTTCTGTTGGGAAGTGCTTATTCCTTTGATCACCACAGGTGTACCTCGAGATGAAAAAGAGGTTCCTGCAGTGCTGAAGAGAATGGTTGTTCTGCAGACCTTTGCTAAAAGTGGGGCGGAACTTGGCCTTTGCCTCTTTCTGTCCTGGCTCCTGAAGAATCACTTGGGCAAAATTCTGTCTTACTAAAGGCAAATTCAGACTTTATTACATTGGACTTCTTTGGACTGTGGGCTTTTGCCTCCTAGCCAGCATTTGTATGCTATTATTTCGATTGGACAGTTTTATTTTTCTGTGCCTCGTAGCTAAATGAACTTCTGACCTGCTAAGTGCCAAATGCTGAAAGAATTATCCTCTGACTCCATCTACCTGATGGATTCCAGCAGAAAGCCCAGTGGGCAATAAGGCTGTCTTGGCTTTAAGCAGGCTCTGATCAGCAAGAAGAGAAGCCATTACTCTTCATTTCTCTATTAGCTTCACTGCTCATTTAATAGTGCTGGCCAAAGAAAAACATTAATATCCTATTCAGCAGCCAAATGCACCGAACTGGGAGTTGTGACTTGTGTGTTTTCCTCTTTTCTAATGGGTATCATTAAAATTTAACAAGTCACCTTAATCATGTTGGTATTCCCAGTGTTAATATTGCTGAAATTGCTGGCAGCATTCCCACAGGAAGAGTTAAGAGTTTGCTGGGGCTGGTACCTTGCGTTTGCTGCTTGGGGGGGAGGTGTTGAAACTGGAAAAGCCCTGATGCTGTAAAGGCACAATGAAGTCTTTGGTGACAAGGGATGTTTGCAATACATATATGTATTCTTTCCTATTCTCTCCCTAGTAGTCCTAAAGCTGTCATTTCAGTTCATATACATTAGATTTCTAATAGAAATTCTTGACAGTAAGCCTGCACACATGTGAACCTAGCAGGAAGGCATACAAGTGTGCTGGTGTGCTAGTTGGTGCAAGTGTCAGATTTAAGAGATTGTTAGACTGTAGATGGCTTTTGCTGGAGGTCGAGAAGGCTAACAAAGTGGGAGATACAATTAAAATGGTATTTGTTAGAAAGGAATAGCTAGCTGTCTGGGCAGGCTGAACCTGGGGAAATGATGGGTAGCTGGAAGGCCATTACTGATGGCTTTGTAAGCAGTTTTGCAGCATGGGTGGTAAACCTAAATCCAGAGCTGCTCTTTTAGCATGCTTAATAAGACTGCCTATTTTTCCTGTGTCAAATCCGTTTTGAATAATGGATTTGACAAATTGTGTGGATTTTGGTTTAGGTTTTGAGGTTGGAGAAAAGTTTTAGGTGAGGAAAAAAAGAGAGGAAGCTGGCTTAAGGGAGGTTTTGAATATGTTTTCTCACATCCATGAAAACAAGACTGGCTTTTTGAGAAGTCATCGATTGGTATTACTACAAAGAATTTGGCTGATGTGGAATAAGATATATGATGGGACAAGTAGCTTATTAAAAATGCCTTTTCATTTTAAATGAGGAGTTGGTATTTGATTCTCATAAATTTCTGGTAAGAGTTATGACATTGGTATTCTGAAAAAGTCTTCAGAATTTCCTTGCCCAGTGCAATCATTTTTAGTTGTTAGAAGTATCCAGTCACATCTCTTATCTGTCCTTTTCCTGCCTGGAGTATTGTTGGGTTTTTGGCTTTAATGTGAATAACTTTAAAAGCTCCAAAGGGTAAAGCTAAGCACTTGCAGCAAATGGTGCAAAACATTTTGGCATCCTAAAGGAATTCTGATGTTGTTTTCATTTGGGTGTTTTGTATGGTTTCTCTTCTAGTCATGGTGGTTGCAGAATGAAAGCTTATAACTCTTGATGATGGAAATGCATGGCAAACACAGGTACCGCAGGACAGAAATAGCAGATGGTGGCCTCTCATGATTGTTCTGGATACTTTACAGCCTGAAACAGCTAATTACCCAACAGAGAAAGCAGAAGGGAAAACTGAAACAGACTAAAGGAATAGCAACCATGCACCAACAGGCCTGATAATGGTGGTGGGTACAAGAAAAACCAGCAACTGCTCACGTGGGCCACGGCCTGGGTTTTGAAGCTGTGGAATTTGTTCCTCCAGTGTGAGGAGTAAACTGAGGTGAGAATAGGAAAGGCATGCTGCAAGAAGTGCAGGATTTTGAGAGGAAGAAGTCAGATTATGAAGATGGTGGGAAACAAACTGTGCTTTGGAAGGGACAAGCAGCAAAGGAGCAGTGTTTCCACGGGAAAGTTTCCCACTGAGGAAATGAGAAGTAATGGATGACAAACACAGATACTTTAAAAAGCTGAGCTCGTCACCAGGGTACTTTCCAGGTGTCTTTTAAAGCTTTACAGAAGAACTGCATATAAAGGTTTTGTTTTCTTTATCGCTTTTCCTCTTATTCTTTGAGCTACTAAACAGTTCAGGAGTCAGCAAGCAGCTGGAGGAACTGAGAGCAATTTGAGGGAGCTGCCTTTGGTTTAATGCACTTCAGTATTTTAATTCTGAACTGGCTTTTTCAAAGGTTAAGATCCTGGTGCATTCTGTGATCTAAAGATATAACTGGATTTTCTTCCATCTAATTCACCTGTTTCTCTTCTGCTTTCCACTCTCAAAGTCCCATGCATTCCATACTCTCAGTATGAGACTTGCTATAAAATAGGGACTTGACCCATTGCATTAACAGCTTTGCCCAACTTAACAAATAACTGGTATGTCTTACTGCATCAGTATTAGGATAGGACGTTCCAGGATGTCGTTAGGAATTCAGTTTTTTCTCCTTTCCTTTTAACACTCTCTAAAGGAAAGGTTTGACTTTCACATTAATTTGAATTCATAAGGTATTGAGTTCACAAATTTTATAGTAATATTATAGCAGACACTCTAAGGGCATGCTATTAAATAATAATAGTTCCAAATACTTTAGAAGCAGAATATAAAATACTTAAGGTGTGAAAGGAGGATTGAAGAAAGGGAGTGTGTTATTCTTGAGGACTGAGTGCACTGTCAGGGATGGCTCTAAATGAAGCGTTTTGCAGATCGGAGTGCTTTAAATTGCTCGTTTTCTTTGTCACTCCTAGTTAGTTACTTAGTTCTTTCTAGGCAGGCCTGCCTCTGTCTTGCCTGTTTAATATTCCACTTAAGTATAATAAGAGATGAAATATCCAAGATGCCTGTATCCTCCAGGAGTCAGCTCTACTGATGTATGTGAATACTTATGTTAGCTGTTTATAAGCAATGAACTAAACATGGATATAAAGAGGAGGGGGAGAAGAAGGGAAACTGTTGTGACTTCTCCTAATTTGCTGTTCGTTTTATCAGCAAAGGAAATAAATTCTTTCCTGTTTCCACTACAAATGCACACACACTGGATAATAGGAATCGTTTCAATGAGCACACAGTGGTAAGGCCCAGATAAGGATTATTTTGGTGCCTGAAATATCAGGGACCAGAGCGTGCTATGTGGGAAGCTTGTGTGGAATCATGCTGCTGAGGAAGCAGTGTATAGTAATGTGCATGGGTGACACTGATAAATGGCTCCTCTAAGCAAGCATCTGCAGCAAATTGCCAGACTGAGACTTCCCAGCATACCCTGAACCTCTGTATGAATGAAATCTCTGTTGTGCCATTACTTACCCACCTCCATGTGAAATGAGAGGATAGGATTCATTACTTCAGTGCAGTTTTCATGCAATTCTGCTCTCTTTATGCACATGTGTAAGTTTGTATATATTCTTTTTTCTGCTGCATTTTTGGCAATGATGGCTGCAGAACTTCCAATATCCTTCTGCTGACAAGCTGTGCAGCTCTTAAAAATAGGTAACAAAGTTACTTTCAAAGTAAAGTACAGGTCTTTTATTTCTAGAAGCTAAAAATAACTTCTACATATTCTGTTCTTTGACTAAACACATGCACAATTAAGGCAAGTAACAAGGATGATTTATTTTTATTGTGATTTTGGTAGAGTGTGTGGTGGCTGGGGGAGAAAGAGGAAAGTTGGATTATTATTATTATTATTATTATTATTATTATTATTATTATTATTATTATTATTATTTAAGAATCCTGATTGCTCTCTTCAAAAGGCAGGGAGATAGTCTAGAAATTTCCTTTCTGCCTCTCATTTTTTTTGTTACCTCTTTCATGGGCATTGCAAGTCACAGCCAGAACCAGTGATTGAGCACCAGGTGAGGAGGCATGGATAATCAAGGGAGCTCAGGTGCAAGCAATGTACTGGAGTGACTAAAAGGGGGCCAGGGTCTGCCCTTCCTCGCCCTTATTTAAGGGTTAGCAGCTGAGAGAGCAGCACCTCCATTTGAAGATGGTGCCCTTCTCAAGACTCCACTGGCTTGTGGAAAGGTGAGCCACTTTTTCTGTGTTGCTATCTGAAGTAAATCTTGATGAATACCTTTACAAGCATGCTGCTATTATGGGAGAAGGTGCTATCGTTGTTTTCCATTGCTTCACACCACTGATGCGTGAGAAGAGTTGGAGTTGCTGTTTGATTCTATGTATATTCTTTAGACTTGAAACCTTAAGGTGGTTTTTAGAACAACTCGTTGAAACTAAAATTCAGATAACTTCAGCTTTGATGGAAAGATTTCTGGGATCAGGAATTTCTAACTAACCTAGAAAACAATTTTGAGGTTACTCAATATTTGGAAATTATCAAAAAGAGAAGTTCCTTGCTCCTCTTAGCTGTAGCTAATGCATCAACCACGTGGCTCTGAGAAATTAACTTCTCTGTGTTTAGCTGCCACGTATGTAAGATTGTACCTCTGACAGAGCAACAGAAAGGTAACACTGTGTCAGGACAGAAAAGCACATCATGCAGATGTAATTTAGTTACCAGATTTCAGTAACAAGCACTTTAGTTGAAGCTTGCCTTCACTGCGTGATAAATAATTCAAGGAGGGAGTCTGCCTGCAGCTCAGGCTGTTCTCATCTGCTTTACTGGCGTTTTGTAAAAATCTTCTAGTGTTTGTGATTTGGGATTGAACTTTCCACAGAAAGAAACTTTTTCTTCACTTATCTAGAGTGCATTGTCTCCTGCTAAATTCAGGTCTTTTGTAGTGCTCATGCTCATGGAAGCCACAGGACTCTACACAGCTGCAAATACTCATGTTGCTGTACCTATTACTGGAGTACACCTGTACGGATCATCTAATTAAAATCAGGGCAGCTCCTGTTTTTACAGCTGAGGAGGAGAGATGCAGAACAACTTGATGAACTAGTTGTATAAAACCAAGTCTGATTCTTACATGCTTATTCTGTAGATAGAAAAAATGATTTTTTTTTTCTTCCCCTTTCACTAATATTGGCATCTTGTTCTGCAGCAGCTCTTATATACTGGCTATGCATTGGTTCTTGTAACTGTGCAGAGAGGAAGAAGGGAGTTTTTATTTAAAAGCTGTCAGCCTTGAAGGGATTGGAATATGGCAGTTAAACATGTAGTAATTAATTTACATTGAGAAAGCTTTTTCAAAAGATCTTGGTTTCTGATTCTGTGATTGCTAAGAGAAGCTACAACAAAGGAAAAAAAAAATTGCTAATGGGTTGGATGTTTTGTAGCATAGCTATATATTTTTTTTTTTGAGTGTTTATTTTCTTCCCTTTTTCTCCTACCTTGGACAGTTCGTATCTATGAATAATTTCATTGTCCTTTGTTGTCTGCTGTTGTGAATGGCATGCTGTTAAGCATTCCGTATTCATGTGGTGTTTGTTAATGTTTGTTTTGTGTTCTGTCTGCCTCTCTGCCTTTGCTGAGATCAAATGGATGATGCAAGACTTCCCAAAGTGAAGTAAATGCTGTAAAACTGTATTTGGAGCACAGAAAGGGGGCCTTTGTCATTTCATTAGTTACAATATTAATTGGTACAGGTTGTTCACTTTTTTTCCTCTAGTGCAGAAATAACTATTTAAATGCATTTCTCTACTTTATAAAAAGTTTGTTTTGAATGTGGTCATCATGTAATACATTGTTCTGGCTTGTAAGATACCTCAGATGTATTCCCTTGGTTTCCTAGCCCTGAACATTCTTTGTTAATATTTTTTCGTAAGGTTGAAATAGCAGAAATACCCATCTTCTATTTTTTTTTTTAATTTCTCACTGAGTATTGTTCTGCTCAAATATCTTTTGTTATGATCTTCTTTGCTTACCCAGAACCACTTAAATATTTTTATCTCCTTTCTGATCCAAACATAAGCATCTCTACTAGTATTCCAAACACTTGTTTAGACCCTGTTCATAGTTCTTGTGATGCTTAGGCTGAGACTCTGAGATCAGTAGGCAGAAAACACACCCCAAGCTACCCTGTTGCCTGAGGTTTTGCCAGGTGAATGAGAAACCAGTTTTTTGCTTTACTGTGCTTCTCTAGAGAGTAATCTCAGTCGTGAATGTCCCTTCTGAGAAAGTTTCATTCTTTAGATGCATCATGTTAAGAAAAAGAAATGATTTGCTCTTGTGGGTAAATCACTCAATGTCTAGCAAGAAAGCAGGCGTTATGTTAGTAGTAACTTCTTAAGAGGGGTAACACTGATGTTTTTCATTGTCCCTGATTCTCTCATTGAGTGCGCTGTACTTAAGTGCATGCTGCTGCTCTTACAATCTCCATTTCTGTAGATATTTTGGCAAAGCTGCTCAGTCTCTGAGCTGAGAGTAGTCTTTCAGCTATGTTTATTCCCTTGTTTCTTGTAGGCTTCCAGAGCCCATTATGTATTTCTAGGCCTCTTAAAATGTTTCAAGACGCTCTGCTGACTGCAGGGCTATGCAAAGTGCTTCTGAAGCTGAATGCACATTGTGTCTTAACTTCTGCCAAATCTATTTAACTGGGTTTCTGTATGTCACCTCAACCTCGCGGAAATCGTTCCCTTAAAGAGTGGATGTTCAACTCAAGCCAGAAATGGCTGGGAAGGAGCAGCTGCTGCAACAAGATTGCTGGGCTTATGTAGGAGAGGAAGGCACTATTCTGTGCCTTCCCTTTGTCAGATCTCACTGGCTGACCTCTCCTTCTATGAGGAATGCTCCAACTGCTGTCTTGGAGGAACTCAAGGATGGAAGTGTGAGTTCGTGGCTCCTGAGATGAACGCTTATCGGGGGTGTATCTACTAAAAGCAAGATGTTGCAGGGCAGTATCTTTTCTGTAAGTGTAAGGCTGAAGAGAGGAGGTTTATAGATGCCTTTGACCTCCATGCTTGGCAAGAGCTGCTGTCTCACAGTCATGTATTTGCCCTGGTATCTACTTGTTACCTGTCTCTTAGGAAACAGACCTGGAGTAGATGAGTAACTTCATAGCAGGCTGACCATGCTGTTGCTGGGTGGCTGGATTTACATGTGTGTGCTTGTTTTGAGATGCTGATGCCTGGAGAGTCCAGTCTTCTAGCTCTCATTCCTAGATGTAAGCCATGGAAAGCAATGTGGATTTTGAGACTGGATGTCACCTATGCTTCATGCTCTGCAATGTGTTTCAAAAGCAGGCATGTTTGGAGATGCTGTTCACTATGGGCAGCACTGGATGTACTTTTTCTTTGTCTGTGGAATGGCTTATTAGTCTGCCTTTAATTTGAACCATCTGTGGTGACCTGTGTGCTCTGTTACAATAGTGCTTTTATGTCAGACTTTCAGCAGCATGCTGTGAGTGATCTGGAGACCAGCATGAGAATTAAGGTTAAAAAAAAAAAAAGCAACATTAGCAACATATTGCAGTGGATGTACAATTAATTAGAAAATCATTGTGTTCATTATAAATTGTACATCCTGAACCACACTCGGTTTTTATTCTGGGAACTGTAGGGACTCCTGTAAAGTTGCAGGGTGTAAAAAAAGATAAAAAATTACGTTGGTACTTTGGTGTTTGTTACACCACAGGCCTCCCGTGTGTTTGGTGAAGGATTAACGGAGTTTGTTTTCCTTTGTTATTGTGTTGAAAGACCCTGTCAGGCAGTCTGAGTCTTGTTAGATCACTCAAAACATGGAGTTGCTAATTGGCTACAATCCCGTGCTTTCTTTACACGCTGCTGTTTCTCTTCCTGTAACCACCAAACACCCTGCATATATCCCTTCCCTTTAGAACAAAAACTTTTATTCTCTCTGCCCCATTTTCTGCTTCTGGTAGTTTTGTTTTCTGTAACTAATGACTTATTTGGAGAGGGTTGCTGCTGGCCCTGATTATAGCAACTAACTCTAAAGCTAAGAAAAGAGCTTGTTGTGTTTCTTGGCAGCCAGATTCTACAGGAGCTGATAATACATCAGACTTCACGTTTTCTTCATTTTTAATTTTTCTGATAATTAGCATGGAAAGGAACATCTGGAGGATTTCATCAATTTTCATATTGGCTAAGATTATTGCTAAATCTGTTGCCTTTCTTCTACAGTTGCTGTGAATTCTTTACAGTTTCTAGCAAAACTGCAAGGGCTCTGGTAGGGCCTTCCTAAGCCTGTTGTAATGGAATTGAGGACTACAACCAGAATCACTGCTGTAACAATCTCTTCTGCATGTTTGATTTGATTTTGCTTTGGTTTTGTCAAGTGTTAATAGCGTTCCTCATTTGATAGTAGAGAAATTAAAATAAGACTTAAAATGAAATTAAGGCCTTTAGAGGATATTACTTGCTTTGGAAGGCTTGCTCATACTTAACTGACAGCAGGCATGTAATTAAAAGCTCTGAATGTTGAACAAAATGAAAGTAAGCAGTACATATACAGGTATCTCAAAGCAAGCCTTGCACTTGGTACCAGGTGATCTCAGTGAGACCCTCTCAAACTAGTGAACAAGTGGTCTGAACTGGGCCTATGTGGCACAGTTTGAACTTTATTGGGCTAACAGCAACCACCAAAATAGGCAGACCTACCATCTCATGCAGCCAATGAACCAGCAGAGTAAAGCTGCAATGTATTTTTTTGTACTCCCAGAATCAGTTTGCTTGTGGGCTTAGGCAGCCAAATTATGAGCATCCCTAAGGAAAGAGATTGTGCAGCCTCTCTGGGCCTTGCCTCTTGCCTCTTGTTGCCTTGCCTCTGCAATGTCTGACCAAGTGTATGCTTCTGATAATGCTTACCTGTCTGATCTCATGGTCAACTTGCTGGTGAGCTGGCACTACAAAACCAGCATCCCACCCAAAGTTCCTAGTACTAGCAAAAAGGATGATCAATGCCTATGGTGTTTCTCAGAAGATTTTATTTCGCCTTTGTTCTCTTTCAGTCTGGAGACAGTTGTTTCCTAGAGTCAAATATCTACTCCTAGCTGAGTGATTAAGACATTAACTGCTCATCTGACATCAGAGTATTTGTAAACAGTGTGACTACACATAGCTACAGGCAAAGGAATTTTTACCATTAGTTTGACTACATCATGAAAAAAATGTACTTATAACTAGAGGGAAACGTAAATCAGACATTTCAGACATCAGTCTTATTACCCTTTTGTTGGCCTTTTTTACATTTTTTCTTTGGTAGGTGGTAGAAAAATGGGCAGAGGTGCCCATCTGATTATCATAATGCTTATACTTAGAACTAGTTTGGAGGTACGTGAGTGTAGTATGGCAGTGTAAGACAGGCAAGTATTGTATTGATGATAGTAATTCTAAATATAGTGTTTTGTGGTCTCCTGGTGTGTCCACAAATGAGTTACAAATAGCAAATTAAATACCTCCTAATGGAAGGAGGCAGACTATGAAAAGATCTGATTTAACTCTGCTGATACTGAAGTGTTTGTGCTGAGCTGTCTCAGTGTCTCCTTAACAACCAGCAAGTTGCAGACTTCTTTTCTGCAGCTGTAGGATGTGAAGACCTACTTTGTCACTCAGTAAGAGTGGCTCAAACAATCTGCTGCAGCATTTGCTCCTTTTGAAGGGAACTGTGACACCAAGTGTAAGGAGCCCTTGATTCTGTACTTCTGGTCAGTATAGACAATGAGCCCCCCAGCTCCTCTGAGATATGTGCCATCTCCTTTAATTGCCCCATGCTGTACCTATGAGCAAAGAGGAGCATCTGGATGATGGATCAAATAATGCATCTGTGTTGCAGTGGAGTGAATTTCACTAAGCTCTTGCAATTATAACAAATTCAGCATCACTTATTAATCTACAGTCACCGAAAGATACCTGATGCTCAGCAGATCTGCAAGATCTGGATTATTAACTGGAAAGTATCAGTGATGGAACAATTTCTGTTCAAAATATGGACAGATGTATTACAGAAGACAAGGACTCTTCCTAAAGCACAATGAGATGTATTTAACTCATCTGCAATTTGATTACAGGGGTTTTCTGGAAAACAAACAAAACCCCAACCTTTTAGGCACAAAGTACAACCTCCTTGTAATACTAGTTTCTCCTTGGTTTGTTAGTTTACTGTGGGCTACCACTGCACTTCTCAAAATTATATCCTGGGCAGTTTGTAGTGCTGCAGACACTCAGTTTTGTTATAGATTTTCAGTAACCACAAACCTAAACCTGATCTTGTGGTCCTGTAGGCAAAGATTTCTCTGCTGAATCTTGTAATGTCCAGTGATACAGGGGATGATGAGAAGGAAAGAAAAATCACAACAACAAAATAAAAATAAAAAAATGCAAATCACTTTTTTTTGTTGTTGCCCTCAGTAGCTCATGTTTTCTGAGGTTTCTGCTTGTAACAAAGAAATCAAAGAAATCATCCTTAATAGGAGCCTTCTCGTGTTCAGACAGTTTAATTAGTCAAAATACATTAAGACATCTTTCAGTATCTGGACTCAGTTCTAGTAATAACTACAGTAGTTCAGTTTTGGAAATCCACCAAAATAATTCACAGATATGTATTATCTTCCAGCCTTTTGTCTACACTGGGGAAATACATGACTAGAGATCAAAGATATGAAGGAGCAAAATGACTCATCATAGTCAAAAGGGTCTTGATAGTTTGATTCCCAGGTCCTGTTTTAAGGACGAGAAGCACTGTGACACAGTGAATATTTGCTAACCTTGTATGTGGAAATAGGAATTCTTTCCTGTGGTATCATAGACAAGCTATATGGCCTTGAACAAATGATGTTACCTATCTGCTGTTTCTAGTTTTTTTGTTCACACTGATTACTTTCGCTCTCTAAGACCGTATGTTTGCGTTTGGGAGAGAAAGCTGTCTTCATACATGGTGTAGCATGAGAGTGAGAGTTCTTATATAGTTTTTCTTTGCTAAATTAAAAAAAAATATATTAGCTGTTACTCTCAAGTACTACCACAATATGAACATAAGAATGTGGAAAGAGATCTTCCAAGCTTTAATTTCTTTAATGTGTTCTTGCCTTTCTTTAGCTCTGCAAAAGTCCCTAGTGCTCTAGGTTGTCATGAAGTTTTATACCCTACATGCAGAATTAATTTTTTCTGGTCTTGCTGCCGTTTACAGCCAGGAGCAGTCTGAAAGTGTGCTTGTATTCTTCTAGTCTTACCTTCTCAACATTGTTGGATTACAGAAACCAGGTGAGTTGCATAATGCTGTCGTGCTCTGTTTCTTGTAATACACTACAAATAACAGCATCAGCTGTCACAGCAATGTACTACAATGACAGCATCAGGCTTTAACTTTGAATGTGATTTATTGATGGACCAAGACTGACTCTAGCCTTTGGTATTCTTTAAAGAAAAAGTGTGCGTGCTAATGTCACAAACACATCTCTTCTCTAAAAGCTCAGCAGTTTCGAGCTGGCTGATTGCCTGCGTAGTGCTTGCTGACACTCAGAACTTTGCCTTCTAATTGTAGCAGGGGAAAATACAACCCCAGTCAGAGCCAGTGGTGGGTCAGTGGAGAACAAAGGCAGTAATCAATCTGAGGCCTAATTAAAGGCAGTGGTGCCAGGAAATGATAGGGAACTCAACAGCCTGACACTCAAACTTCCCTAATTGGACTAGTGTTCTTTATAACTGCCCTGTGCCTTGCTCCATGTTGCCCCAGCTATGATAGCAGTATCTCAGCCCATGTTTAGTGTTTTGCTTTGCTCTAGGTTCAAACCAGAGATGGTTAGAGGCATCCACTATGACTGCTATAGCTTCGTACTCTTTTCTTTCTTCTTTTTCCTAAAATAATCTCACTTTCTTCATGATGTTGACATTCTTTTCTTAAAAGAGATGGTATGCTAAAAGAACATTGAGGCCTCTACAGCTCTCTTCTCACACTTTTAAACTTGTCTTTGTTTGTGTATTTTAATTAGAGGCTTTGTTTTGCATGCCTGCAAAATATTGTCGAGAGAGACATTTGCCTCCTGGGTGGTGTATTGGCCCTGCTTCTGGGAGTTCATAAGGCCATAATTCCTGTTAGTGGGAACAAATAAGGGAAACAGTTCTTTTGGATGCAGAGGATGGCTTTTTGGCTCACTAACAATTTCATTTTAATAACAACATTAAGGACAAATTCATTAACGTGCATTTTAGTGTCATGGGTTTTCCTTCATGAGATTAGAAGGAACTCCCTCTGAATAATTTAAACAGCATGCATTTGTGACCAAGAAACGAAAAGCTACTTTCTACATCCTTGTAACCGTATGGCAAATTGTGGCAGTTATCACAGGAATAGGAGGCAAAAAATCCTACAAACCAGTAAGAGTTGTTCTATAAGCGCAGTAACTATCTGATAGCTTGAACTGTGCAAGAAGTTTTAGATGTTAACTAAGGCTAAGTAAGCAATGCTTCTACATAAAAGGGTGCTACAGAACATCTCAAATGTAGAAAAGAAATTCTCATGCAGTCTTTGGTAACTTTGAAGAGAAATGTATTTTGAGCATCAGATTGTTGTACTTCTGTGGAAACTTTCCTGCCCCATGTGATATTTTACTATCTGCTGTAAGTCTCTGTACAATAGTGAGAAATCGTAGGTTGATCTAGTAATGCCTCATCTTTATTTTCATGAATACTACAACAGAAACAAAGAGCACAATAGCGTTATTTCATAGACCGAGTTCTCAGCTTTGAAACACTTTTTAAACATAATCACAACCAGTAGCTGTGTACATTTTTGTTGGCAATGAACAAGAGCCTGCAGGCTGTGCACATAATCTGCACTAGTGAAGGTGATCCACTCTTGCTGCTGCCACTGCTGAAATGCACCATTCACTGCCACGTTGTGCTCATGCCCACTGTTTGGGCTCCAGAAACACTCAACAAGCATTGATAAATGTCAGTGGGTGTCATTTTTTTTTTTCCACGTGGAGGAATTCAGGGGTGCCCCTTTGCTTTCATGCATGCTCTCATGTCAGACACCATTTTGTCATGCTGTCTCTCTGCTGCCATCTGTCATGCAGCAACAACATGTAATTAAATACTGGTGGGTAGGTTCAATTTCTACTGCTGTGCCACCACCATCTGCCTCTGATGTTGTGGGCTAACATAATAAAGTAGGAATCATTACTTTTGGAGCAGCCTTCATACAATAAATTGCCTGAATTTTATGTTGAGAAGGAACTGTTTGGTAATGGAGTGTAATGAGTTCCTAGAAAAGGGATAGAAAGAGTTTTTAAATATATATAAAAGAAGATCTATTGCTGGGCGTAAGGGAAGAAAAGAGAAACGTTGGCAGCAAGTGACAGCATGGCAAAGAGCTAACAGCACCATAGAGGATTTGATTCTGAACCCTTGCGATTGTATCTTTTTTTATTCATTGTTGTTACTTCAACTATACGATAAGATTTTAGAAGTATAAGCTAGTCAGGTACGTTCATGATCTTCGGTGTATGACATGTATCAGCACGTTTTTGAAGGGCTAACATGAGACTTTAGTGTAGCCTGATATCAGGATGGTGAGGCAGAGCCATCCCCTTGTGCTGGCTATCAGTGGAGCACATATTGGACTGCTTGTTTAGTGGTGTGAGTGCTGTGTGTTTAGGAGACAGAATAAACATATTTTGCCCATAAACATAAATGAGTTGATGCTTTTATTTTTCAGAGAAACTGCAGTTATTCATTGGTGTGGTGAACTACTCATGTAACTCTTTATCCGTGACGTTTTTATTTGAGAGTTTTAAGTGAGAATGTGAGATTCTTCTCTGTGCGGGGAGAAGATCATTATTAAGCAATGTTTAAAACGCAGATCTTTAATATGCAAGCGACTTTATTTGTTGTAATAAGACTTGAAACATTTCTTGTTTTATCCCAGAGCCATATGACTTTTTTCTGTGAATGGGTTGAACGCATCTGAGGGAACTAGATGGTGTGTGGACCAAATAACAGTGAGGTCGCTGGTCTTTTTGCATTGTCTTCCACACCTGACTGAAAAATGAGCTCTGTAAATGAAAGGGCAGTGCAGGAAGCAGTGAATAGTTATTTTTCTTCCCTCCCCCCCAGTTATAATTGGTTTTGATGACAATTCTAAACACTTTAGAATTATGTGAACCTTAAAGCAACAGAGCAGTGCTTACCTACGCATGCCATTTTGAGCAGAGCTGTTCTCTAGTACTTAATTACAATAATGGGACTTGATCCAAGTTTGAACTTCAAACCATTTGAAGAATAACTAATAAACACAACTAATGAGTAGGCTTTCTGCATAGATTAGAAACAATGTTTCTTTGTATGTTACTTTAAAAACATGGAAATGTCTCTATTGCTTTTTATAAGAGGTGTGGAAAACTCTCTGCAGGCCTGCCTGTCTCCTAAACCATCCAGCCTCCTGCAAATTATGTACCTTGCAGAGAAACATTAATTCCAGCAGGCCTGTCTGTAGCCCAGTCCAAATCTGTTTACGATCTTTCAGCACTCTGATATTGCCTGCACCCCTAACAAGAAGTATCAGAAGCATTCCGAGTGGGGGAGGGATGGGCAACATTTCAGTGAAGTACGTTGGAAAAAGAACACCCACTGCTTCCTCTGTAGTCTCTGCTGTTTAACTCAATCTAATGATATAGTAGTCCTCTTGCTTGTGAGAAATAATAACCAAATAAACAGTTCCACCTGACAAGCCATCCATAATGTGATGGACCTACAATGTATTCTGATGCATTAATTCCAGATCCTCTTCACTAATCAAGAGTCAAGATACTTTTGGGAAAAAGCGTAATGAAATCATAATGTTGTATTGCAGGCTGTGAAAGGCTAGTGGATCGTTATTCATCATCTTAGGGCTAGTTGCACGCTTTTGTGTGCTCTAATAGGTTGCTACATCCTGGAAGTTAATAACATGTTTGTTCTACCAGCAAGTTATTTAGCTACAAATATAGCTGTGTACCAAGTTTCTTAGAGCAGAACAACCAGCAAAATTCAGGATTTTTGCTAGCAAGGTAGGTTTCCCATCCTTGTTCTGTTTCTCTGTAGTCAACCTTGTGATTCAAGTCTGCTACACTTTGCACAAACATACCACATAGAATGCAGCATGTCTTTGCTTAAGTTCTTCTAACCTTGATGTAGAGAATAATGCTGTCTGGAGAAAACTACAGTAATTAGGTATCTTGGATAGACATTAAGGGGCTTTGTTAACTGCAAATGGAGAATTTTCCCTGTCTTTTGAGTGGATAGCAAACTCCCAGTCACCACTGCAATTCTCTGATTAATTGGTTCTAAGGCAACCGTGTTACGATTGCTATGTGTTGTTATTTGTAATATTGAAACACGAAATAATAATTTGGCATCAACAGACTGCATGAGTGTCATATCCACTGTTCAATAGCTGCTGCTGTTCTGTGGCATTAGGAGGACCTGCTATTGCAGGGAACATACTGCTTTCTGCTGCTGTGATTCAATCACCAGTTGCATTTCAAATTGTGCTTTGACTATTAACACAAAAGGTTTGGGCTCTAACTGCATTTTCCTTGGGCTAGTGGCAGTTTGCTCTTTTTCTGGCCCCAAGTAAAAGTGGGCAAGTGAGAAATCCTCAGTGGCAGAAAATGAAATACTTCATGAGACTGAGGCCTCTGCTTGACAGGACTCAATCTTATGCTGGTTGCACACTGGAATGATGTGCACACTGGAATGATGTTCACACTGTTTGGACCTACCTTCTTCTGAAATCTTTAAGTGGAACAGATGACAGAATTGTTATCTTTTCTGATATATACTTAGATTTCAACTAGATGTTTTCTAATCTGTAGCCATTGCTGAGCTTTCAAGCTTTTTTGATTCACTTAAAGTTTCTCCTTTGATTTGTTTGCTATTAATAATCAGTATTTGTTGATACCTACTTGGCATTCAAAGCTGAAGTTCACTGATGTGAGCTATGAACACTTGCTGCCTGTCAGAAACAGTAGGGCATTAATTAAAGGGAAATGATGGACTCCTTAACAATGCAATTTTTTCAAGGCCAACCCTAACGTTTTCTAGTATGTTATATTCAGTTGTCATATAATAAGGCAGGTTAGGAGTGCAAAAAATACAGCTCAGTGAAATTGTTTACTGTTTGTACACGATGTCATGTTCTTTCTTGCTTCATTAGCACTAGATGAGTTGTCTTCTGCTTTGTTTTGCTATTGCATGTCTCTCCACCTCTATCATGTTGACTGTTGCACCTTATTGTGTCTGTCTTACAGTAAAACCTAGGAGCCTGTGGAAGCAGGGTTCTATTATGGATGTGTTCTGTACGCAATAGGGACCACTGTCAACAGCAACAGCTTTTAAGTCTGAGGATGTAGCTGCCAGGATTTATTCTCCTGCTTATAACATGAGAATACTGATTAATCTAATTAAAGCTGTAGTCATCTAATATAGAAAGCTTTGTATTGTGGTAGGTTAAGATTGCATTTTTAACACCTGTAAGTCATTAGAATCATTAAGGCTGGAAAAGACCACAAAGATCATGTAGTCCAATGATCGCCTTATCACCATGCCCTCTAACCCATGTTCCTGAGTACAATATCTCTACAGTTCTTGAAAACCTTCAGAGTTAGGGACTTCTCCACCTCCCTGGGCAGCCTTTTCCAATGCATCACCACTCTTTCTGAGTAATTATTTTTCCTAATATCCTACCTGAAATACCATGTAGTCCCAGAGAATGTGGTTACCAAGCCCAAGCTATAGTCTTCCAGCATTTCCAGAGAAGGCAGCAAGACCTGTAAAAGATTTCAGACCATGAACTGGAGAGAGAGAATTTTAACATACTTACTATGTAACACTGCAAATACCAATGCCTGAGTTTCTCTATCCAAGTACTGCAAGTAAAGAGCTTATTATGCAGGGGCCACAGGAGATTTTAGTATTATTGTTCTGTATGGAAATCTTCAGGTGAAAGGTATTGGGAAGCTTCAACACTCTGTGGTTTAACAGTATTATTGCTCTAACCTATCACCATAATTGTAATAGTTTAAATGGATTTGATGATTAAGTCACCGTGACAAATTTGATGTTAATTAAAAAAAATATCAATTTTAGGTTGCAAACTGTAAACGCAGCTGCCTGTTCTGCTTTTACTGCAGAAGCAAATGAGAGAAAATGTTGTTTTATTGATATAAACTTCTGCCAAAGTCCCTGAACTTTTGATGGCTTTGGTAGTGAAGGGGAAGAAAACATCTTAAATCTCTCTACTCCTTTTTCTCCTTCTCTGGTCAGCTGCTTTTTATGACTGTAGGGGAACTACTGTGCAAGGGTTGTTCACCACCTGGATTATATAGTGCTATAACCTTTAGGATGTTTCTACCCAGAGGTAAAGGGAGATAACTTTGGTAAATGGTCTGTAATTCGAGGTCTTAGGTCTTTCACTTTGCCCTGTGTTGTTGCATTCCACTGTGCCTATGGATGTGGGGAAGCTATTAGAATGAGAAATCAAAAGCAGTGAAATACTGTCACAGATTGTTACCATACTTTCAGATTACCTCAAAACAGCAAAGCAATGAAAACCTTGCGCATTATGACAGCCTTTTTCTGAGGTTTGTTCTTCAATAAGGGTCTGATCTGCAAGTGCTTAAACTTGCAGGCTGGTTCTGTGTCACTGTGTGTCCATACATGTCAGTAATGGTGCTTGGGTGTAAGAAGTTCTATTGTGAGTGCAACTAAGCCAGATACATTGGCAAGCACTTACCTGGCCAGCCCTCTCTCTATTGCAATGGTAGTTGGGATAGTTGGGACCTGGAGCTTACACAATTAGTGCAGTGTAGTTCTGTTGCAGCAGTCCCACAGCTGCCTGTAACAGGCTCCCCAGAACTGTGGTGCTGATCTGTATTTCACTTATGTATTCCAAATTGGTAACCTGTGCTCAAAGGCAGCATAGCATTATGGCATCTGTTTTGTTGCTTGGTACATTACTAAGGTAAATGCACAAGCCCCCTTTCCTGCTCCTTGCCATCATGTGATCTAGTGCAGGAAGTCTCAGATAAAATCATATATTCCATGATTGCGCGTATATGACTCTTCAGTCTTTAAGAAGCCACAGTATGGTGACTAAAGGAGGAAATCCTTGATTAGTGAATCAAAACAGTTTGTATGGATGCAGACACACACACACACAGGCCCTTAATCCTCCACGGTCACCATGGGCTCGAGGAAAATGAATGCACTTCTGAATACTTGTACCTGCAGGCTTTTCTGTGCTCTCTTCTTTCTTAAAAAAAAAACCTACAGAATTTCTGGACTATGATCAGCATTGTGCTGAGCTTAATGCCTAGTCTGCTGTTCAAATAATGTCTGGAGAAATTCTCATAACTTCAGAATAAGTTCAGTTTGACTGATAATATCAGTTTAGTCTGAAGGATATGGCTATAAAATGTTTTGGAGGGGAGGTCACATCAGTAGGAGATATGTTGCCATTATCTGTGCTACTTAAAAGTATTTCAGATTTAATG
Source organism: Lagopus muta (assembly GCF_023343835.1). NCBI lineage: Eukaryota > Metazoa > Chordata > Aves > Galliformes > Phasianidae > Lagopus > Lagopus muta. Next base: position 75,772,720 of record NC_064434.1, read on the forward strand.
TGTTGTGTTGAAAGCACTGAGTGCTTTGTTGGTGCTGTTGCATGAGCAGTAGTAGAAAGAAATCACAGACCTACTGGAAGAGAACTTTGAGTTGGCTGGTTCAGGAAAGATTGGAAGTAGAATGGATGGGTAATATAATTACCTGTTTGTTTTCATCAAGCGTCCAGAAAAGATTCAGCAGAGCTGCAACGCCATTTGTGCTGGGCTGACCCTACCCCTGTGTACTTGCTCATTCTTTCTCCACCCTAGTGGGATGAGGAAGGGAATCGGAGCACAAAAAGATAAAAACAACATAAGGGAGATAAAGGTGATGGGGGGGAATGGACACTAAAAAGACCCTATAACAAACAAATGTAAAAAAGCAATGAGTTGCCAGATCCTGAGCAACTGCGATGCTGGTCTGCTTATCACGCACTGCTGAGCATGACAGTGTATGGCATAGGATGTTCTTTTGGGTGGTACCTCATCTGTCCTAGCTGTGTCTGCTCCCAGCTTCCTGTCCATCCCCAGCCTGCTCACTGGGGCAGCAGTGTGAGGCGCAGAAGGCCTTGGTGCTGGTCAGCAATAGCAATAACATTGGCATCTTGTCAACACTTTTAAGCAGCGAGCTAAAACACAGCACTTTGTGTGCATTTATGAAGAAAATTATCTCCATCTTAGACAAACCCAGTAGAGTCTCGCTGTGAGAGTAACAGGATAAATGCTGGATTTTATAGTGCAGTAACTTGATGGTTTAGCTGAGACATAACCTTGGGAGGGAAGAAGAGAAGAAACCTCAATAGTCAAGATTGCCAAGCTGTCCAAAGTATGCTTCTTTCTACATTTTCTTTGTGTATGACTATGTTCTTCTTTAAATTAGCAAAACAGAGAGTAGTTTATATACTAAATACCTAAGCAGGTCTAAGAGATGGAGAGGAAAGTGAGGCTCTGTGTATGGTTTTTGTTGCTGTTTGTTTTGTTTTCTGTAGTGTATTTTATTTGGAATTAGCTGTGGCTGCAAACTATAGATACCTGATTTATACACGAGGTAGAGGGAGAAAGCATACTTCCCCTTTCTTCTCCTTTCCCCTTTCAAATATTAGATTCAGAGATTTATCCCTTCTTTATTTTAGGTCTTGTAACTCATGTAGCTCACTCATATTTCTAATCCTTGCTGTAGAATGTCAATTGAAAGTCTTGGTACAGATTCACATCTTTATCTGTCAGTCTGCTTGGATGCTACTACTTGTGGGAAAAATAATGCATACTGCACTTACATTTGGAGGATTTTTTTTTTTTATCTTGCAAAACATGAGCCAGTAGAAGTGGAAAAAATAAGGCCAAAGTCCACATGCAGTTAATCTACTTACCTCAAGCTACTTAAACATATCAAGTTTTTGATGAAGTTCTGGACCCACTCTCATCTGAGTCCTAAGTTTGAAAAATGTCTGAATAATGACTTGTAATTGGCATTCTTCCTTGTAAAAGAGAGCTAGCTGCAATTGCATGGAAAGTACTTTGTGCCTTAAGGCTCTTCTCAACATGGAAAATAACCCTAACCTATAGCCTGCCTTTAAAAACATCAAATACTATTACTGGAGAGCCTATATTCTTTAGAATAAGTAAGAGGGCGTAGGAAAGGAAGAAAAGGGTCACATTGCCTACAGCAAGTCTTGTGCTTTAGGTAGTGATGGACTGGCAGGTTGTCAAAACACAGACAGACGTTTCTGTAATGTATGAACAACATGGCATCAGAATGAATGTGCAATGTTCTGCTTTTCCAGCCTTATTCCACCCCTGCCACATTGTTAGCAGCATTGCATAATTCCTGTGTGTGGAATGTTCTATGAAGTCAGTATGGTGCTTGTCAAACTACCTGTCATTATCCCCCTGTAAGGCTGGTATTCTGACTTGCTGCTTTGGTCTGCTCTCTTTGCCTAGGGAAGCACAGCACAGCTGACTTGGATTTCAGTAGCAACTGTTGCCTAAAATTGTCCCTTCCAAAATGCATCGATTGACTTTTGGTGGGAGTGTTTGTAGCGCTGGTAGAAGTGTTCTTGGACCCATGGAAGAATGCTGATGATGCTTTCTTTTTTACTTGAACGATTCTATTAACTTTGAGTTAAATGAGTTAAGATGGGAGATGAACGTATCCATTCATTTCATATGTCCCTTTGAATCTTTTTATTCTTTCTAACTTTTTTCCATTCTTTTGTAAAAGCACTTTATGCTTTTGTTTAAAAAAAACCAAAAAAACAAAAAAAACAAAAAAACCCAACACAACAATTTTAGTGCTTTTGGTTTGATTAGGAAATATTCTTGAATGTAGGGGATTTTTAATGTGGTTTTTTTTTTTTTTTTTTTTTTTAGAATTCATGCTTGCAAAGACGTTCTCATTTATTTTATAAGATCAATTTTTTCTCATAATTAGCAAGTGACAGTTGACAAAGACAGCTTCTATTCTTTCGTGTGTCAGGTTGTATCTATATGAAGGGTGGCATCTGTGAGAGTTGTACTGCTGATTGAAAAAAAAGGATGCAGAAAGTAGCGATCACAGACAATGTTTACTGATTGTTCTAGGAAATCACTCACAAACTTGAGAGCTTTACCATTCTATTACAGATATACTCTGTCCACCTATTTGCCTAGAAATTACGCTTACCTTCTGTGAAAAGCAAAATGCTTTTTCCTGAAAATAAAATGCATGTTTAATTCAGTGATATGAAGTTTCTGTTCTGAGCTGCGTAGAGAGGGGCAGATTATGGCAGATTACGTTGCAAGGAATAAAAGATTCAGCAAAACATGGAAAAAAAATATTAGGCAAAATTGGGTCTGAAGTAAACATTCATCAGATTTGCCAGGTGTAGGCACCTACATTATTGCACTTGAGCTTTGGGTGGCCCCAGATGGAGCAGGCGCTGTTGATGTAAAGTGCTTCACTTGGTCTTCTATTGAACACTTTAGCAGCAAGTAATTTCCAAACAAACATTCATTTCCTCTTGCTAGTGTGATGTTTCTGTGTCGGCATGGCATGGGTCTAATTCTCTCCCTATAGACAGGATGATTTTCTTGGCAATCTCTGATACAATTATGTTGAATCATGCAGTGAGGGACTATTTTTGGCTAGCAACAAAATGACAATGATTGTACATAATTGCTGAAAACAATTTTTTATTTTATTAATGAGATACTCCAAACAACATCTTGTAGGCTATTGTCACATTTAACAGCCAATTCGTAAAGAGTTAAGTGTTGTATAATTTGCGTTTATTTTCCCTATTTATATTGAAATGACACTTGCTGTCCCTAATTACCCATCTTTCAGATACAAGTTGTTGCTTTTTAGTTGCTGTTTCCCATAAAAGAAGTGGATATAAACACATAATTTAGAGCTGTATTGATCAATCTTATCCGGAGTGTAAGTAGAAGATTTTACAATGCATCTGTTTCCTTCCATTCTGGGAATAGTAGCTACCAAACTGGGTACAGGCAATGCTAATCAGCCATAATGAAATCAGTTCAGCTGAGTGTATTCCTACAAGTGGGCACTTCTTTAGGGTCAGAGGCCTTCTCTCAATAAAGTAGGCTTTTGTGTGCATCAGCTCTTCCACTACATATTCAGGAATATTTTGGATGAATCTATTCCTTTAACATTCCTGTTATAGATTATTTTTTCATATTTTCACTTAAATTTTGGTTTTGATCATCAGTGCTCTGTTTCGTGATAGGGGAAACACTGAACCTAACCTACATTTTGTGTCTCCCCCACTTGTCAGGTTCTATAGAAGTACATACAGCTGAGAGATTTCTGATTTTTTTTTTTTTTTTTTTCTTTTTTTGTCCCAAATTATCTGCTCTGAGAGGTATTACTGCCGGTTTCCTGTAGGTGGTGTTAAGTGTTATATAAAGATGATTTATCCAACTGCAGGGGAGGATGGAGAGAAACTGCATTAATTTTTCAGTTGCATCAGTCAACTTCAGGTCTTCACCTAACTGGTGCTACAGGAACTCCATCCACAGCCTTACTATTACCTTCTATAGGAAAGAATTCTGCAAATTTCTGACAGGTCTGTCTCAATTGCCGAGCCTTTGTCAGACTTCTGTGTCTTTAGGTAAATCAAATTATGTATGTTTCTATACATCTTGTCTATGTTAATCGAAGTGGTTTTTTTTTTTGTTTTTTGTTTTTTTTTTTTTTTAAGCAGGAATGCTATGATCTTCTGATTTCTCAGCCTCTGTTGCAGGAACTGATATCTTTTTCACTCTGTGTATTCATAAGCTGGGGAGTGTAGGCTGAGGGGAAAAAGTGTCCTCAGTTCCTAAAAAAAGGTGTAAATAAGATGTGTCACTGCAGTTCTAGAAAACAGCTATGCAGACAATTGAAATTCTTTCTTACCTGCTGACTTAAAGAAATACTTTGCAGATGCTAACTAATGCAATTAAATATGGAGGGTACATCTTCCCTCTATTTTCTCCACTCTCAATTTACTGCTGCTAGCTCTGCCTTTGTGCTGGCTTGCTCAAGAGAAACAGAAATATGGCATACGGAAATGTATGCTCAAAATAAAAGCATTCCACACACGTGTTACATATGTGAAGCTGATGAGGAAATATTTGCTGTGGCTTGTTTTGCTTGCAAATTTATGAATAATTTCTTGCAATAACTGGCATGAAGTTCAACAGGGAAAAGTGCAAAGTGTTGCACGTGAGGAAAATAAATGATCCCATGTACCAGTACGTGCTGGGGTCTGGCCAGCTGGATAGTAGTTTTGCAGAGATGGAATTGGAGTTCCTGGTAGACACCAAGATGATCATGAGACAACAAGGTGTCCTTGGGCTGCAGTGTTTCCAGCAAGCTGAAGATGTTGATCCTTTCTCTCTAGTGTGCATTTGTGAGGCCTCACCTAAAGTACTGTGTCCAGCTTTAGGCTTGCAATACAAGAGTGATGTACTGGAAAGAGCCCAACAGAGGGCTACTGGCATGACAAAGGGACTAGAGCATCTCTTATTAGCTCATAGAGGTTGTGGAGTCTTCCTCCTTGGGGATCTTCAGAAGTGACCCAGTTGTGGTGCTGTACAATCTGCTCTAAGTGGCCGTGCTTGAGCAATGTCCTGAACTGAACAATGACCTGAGGTCCCTGCTAACCTAAACACTGCTGTGATTCTTTGAATTTCTTGCTTGCAGTGTCTCCCAACAGTGAGTTTTAACACCTTTTGACTCTTCCCCTCCTCTTTAAAGAGGACTAGAGGAACAAGTGGATCTTGAATGAGCAAAAAACATAGCTCTTGCAGGGGACTGAACTGGTGCTAAGAATGCACTAAAGCATGAAAAGCTTGCAGATATGACAGTTGGGAACTGTTGATTAAACTGATTAAACTGAACTTATTGACTTAATCACAGTTTCCTTTAGTTTTTCTAGAAGGCTGCGTATAACATAATAATCAGATATGCATAATCATAAAATAAATGGTTTTCAATCTTGCAGATTTGTTGGGTTAGCTTTGAAGGAAGTGCTATTAAACAGGTGTATAATCAACACAGCCCTGCAAATAGTAATCACAATAGTAATCACTGGGTGAGAAATTATGGTCTTTTTCAAGCACAGGGAATATCTAATTGAACCCTGTAGCTAAAACACACCTTTTGCGATGGCTGGAGATGACATCTTAGGGCAGGAGAGCAGAGTGATTAGCTCCTATTTAAAAACAAAACAATAACAAAATACAAACCACTGTATTTTTTCTCTCCATGCTTACTGTAGAATTCTCATTTTTATTTTCTGTGTAGGTCTGCCTTTTGATATTTTGGAGTACCCTTAAAATTTTTGATGTGAGGATTGCGCCCAGGTGACTCATTCACAGAAGGAATATCTGTCTGTCAAGCAGGCCCTTAAATATTTTTGTTAACAAACATCAAAGGCTATATATATAGTAAATGCACAGGTAGTGTTACTTGCAGGAGAAAATGGTTGTCTTGTGCAGAGGTACCTCTTTGTTCTGATTTTCCTGTGAAGCATGGGTTGGATGGGCTGGAGCCTTTCAATCTGTAGTCATGTAGTATATACTTATTTTAAAAATAATCTTTATTATGCATATTCTCAGGAGGCCTGCATACAACAAAAAGGCTTGTGTCAAACAAGAATCAACTAGCAGGTAAAACATAAGTCTGTGCTTTTTCATAGAAAATCATTAATTCTTTCCTCTTTCCAAAAATAAGATTTTCAGTCATTTGGTGTGACATCTCCTTCTCAAAGTTGAGAAGTGTTTCCATTATCAAAGAAAGAAACATCTTTTTATTTGCAAAATGGTTCCGTTTCTATAGTGATTGAATGGGAATATGAGGAAAAACCAGAAATAAAGTGGAATTTAATTCCTCTTAGACAGTTATGCATCGTTCATTTTGCAGTGCATGCTTTTTTTTTATGTGCATGTGGGATGTGCTTGGATTTAAGTTGGAGCAAAGCAGGAGAGTGAGTAGGGGACTGAGAGAATATACTGTACTTAGACTTTGGCTTACTGTCTCACACATCCACATAAAGGCAGGCTTTCTCTCAGATAATTCTATTCTCTTTGGGGGAGAGATTGATAACTTGTTTACAAGTACTGGTGTGCTGATTATTCCAATTACTACTCTTATTGTGACAATTATATGCTTGTAAATTTTAAGAGTGTTGGTACTGGGCAGGAAATACACATCTGAATCCAAATGAACAGCACTGGATAGAAGCTCTATTGAAGTTGGCTATTCCAAAGATGGACTTGTCCCAAGAAACTAGGAATCTGTAGAATGAGCAGTAAGACACCTACTGTGCTATCTGGTACATGTCTTCTGATTCTTCTGTTTGAACAGTATAAAGTAGTGGAGTTGAACTTCAAAAACTTTAGTCACTTTGTGTGCCATACATTCTATACTTTTATTGTAGAGGTTTTTTTGTGGTTTTTTTTTTTTTTTTTTTTTTTTTTTTTTCTCCCCTTAAACTGCAGGTTCTGTAAAGGATTGGGATTGCTGTTGGGATTGCTATGAAGTAAATATGCCCCTTCCCTAAAAATCTTAAATGAGAAGTTTTTTTTTTTTAAGAGCCTAAGTCTGTGGTGGAATAGGTAGTTCCCTCTTTAGGAGTAGTGTTATGTGTTTGTCTTAGAGCCATGATACTGCGAACAAAGAGCATCTCCTCTCCCTTCTTCCTCTGATTTAATACAAGATTTGATTACAAGATTGAGGGAGAAACTGACCTTCAGAGGTTGTAGCTTCTGCAATTGTAGGGAGGGATGATAATGGTTTAAGCATATATTGGGTGAGAGAGATGTGCAAATCTTGCTTAGGCAAAACACTTGCTCTCAACTACTGCCTTCTCTGAAGGGAGCTTAAAGGTTTTGTTTCTGCTGTTTTATTTCAGGAACAGTAAGTGATGTGGAAGGCACAGTAATAGGAAAAAAGCCTTTCCAAAACCTTTCCATAAAGTGACATATTTCATGCTGGGCTCTTTTGGTTGCAGCTGGTTTGACAGCTTACAATCGTGAGCTCTGAGTATTGCAGCAACCTTCTTTCCAAAACCTATCCTGTTATTCTGCTTCCTCTCCTGTAGCTGTATGATCAGTGATGCATTTTATGAGGTATGGGAATGCATACAGTTGCTGCTTGTGCCTGAGAAATGAGGCATTTACAGATCTCTGTTATCTAGGCATAGTTGATGCTTCATATGAAGCTTTGACATCGACCTCAAGTGGTCAGTGATGTAATCCTCCCTGCCCAAGGTCAGTGCTGTTTGTGGGAACATGGATAAGAATTTTTTTTTTTAAGCATTCTTTTATGTGTCCCTCTGAGTTTTGATGCCAGTTTCAGACACTTCATGGTGCTTAATGCCTGGATATTTTTGGAGTCTTGAAACTCTCACAACTTCACAATTGTGATGGAGCTAGCAATCTCTGAGTATTTCTGTTCAGGCAGATAACAGCTCTCTTAATAAACATGCTTGGGCCTAAGCAGTTAATCTATTTGTCAATAGGTTCTGCTATTATTAACTTTTGGAAACTTGCATATTCAGGCTTCCTGAATAAAAATAAATAAATAAATAAATAATTACTCAGTGCTTACATCCGGTTGATGTTAATTGTTGCCTGACAGAATGATTTCCAAGCTTGAGATTCAGCCTGCAGAATCAAATGTTGTGTTTCTTAGCGAGAGGAGCTTTAGAAATAGCCTCAAACTTGCAGGATGAAGAAGAAAACCTCAGATTCCTTCCTTTCAGAATGCTGCTACTGCTCAAGTACTCATGCTCCTTCTTGAATTTGAGGGTTTTCCTTCTCCATTTACTGGGTTAATCACTGTTGTTTGGAGAAACAATTAAATACCTTTATTTGAAAATGGACAAATGGTATTGCATGTTAGTCTTGTCTGATAAGGTTTGTCCTTTGGGGATTCCCACCTTTCCTACAGGATTTTTTAAAAACTACTTTATTCTTTGTGCTCGTGGTACTTCTCATTAAACCATGTTAGCCTAAATATGTTGTGTACGTACCTATATTTTTTTCCTCTTTTTTTTTTTCCCCTAGTTCTTAATTCTGATTTAAAAAAACACAAGACTAAGGCAAAAGTAGTGAAATTTAAGACTGTGCTGTGCCTTCAGGTATTTCTCCACCTTCTCTGTTGGTTAACAAAAGACTTTCTTACACTAATGGATCAGTGTATTCTGCACTCTTTAATTTAATTCTAAATATTAAGCTAAGTTCCTTGTAGTCACTTCTTTAATTTCCTTTGGTAATTGCAATTCATAGCCTTAGCCTTTCTGACTTTCATTTCTCTATGCTTGTACTAGCCTCTTTATATTCATCCTTATCAATGTATCTTTGTTTGCATTTTTGTACCACTCCTTTTTTGACTTTTAAGATTCTGAAAGAGCTCTTGATGAAGCTTTGAGCTTTTGTTATGCGTCTTGACTTTCATTCCCAGAAGAACTTTTTGCTTTTGGAGCTTTTAATGTTACCCTCCTATAGAAAAGAGCTGCTTTTCTCTTTCCCTTCTAATTTGGTTCTTATGGGAAGACAAATTCTCCTACCTTCTCCTCACCCTTTCTTGCTCATTCTTTCAGGATTATTCCAGTCTTAAATCTAAAATACCTTTTATGCCTGGAGTCGGGCAACTAGTGGCATCTGTGGCAAAGAGTGTTACAAGTGTGATCACTAATTTTGATATAATTGACAAACTAGAGTGACTGGAAGCTGAGGGAAACCTGAATCCAGAAGGGCTCTCGCAATCAGATTAGATATCTAGAAGGGGAGACACTCTCATGTATCAGGGCATAAATGAACCCCTAAATGAACTGGTAGAAGAGATGGATGGACCATTACTGTGATCAGATATAGCTATTTCTGTGCTTTGCTGATAACCTGAGGGGTGGAAGATTGGTGTATGGGCTGTCAGAAAGAAGGGTGAAAACAACTGCTGTTTCCAGTGCCTGTCAATGTGTGTGTGTTTCTGGATAAGGATTAAATAATCATAATAAACATCAATGTTTCTACTGGCTGCAGTAGGGAATCACTTTGTCTGTGTATGTGTGAGCTATATATGGGATTAGATGCCAGTATATCTAATGGTGGCCTCCTTCCAGAGGAATTTCTTTCAGGGCTGGTGGAGTTGCTTTAAACCTACTCTTATAGCAATTAATTTGTTTATAAATGAAATAAAAATGGGGGTTACTTTGAAAGTAATGCCTCCTATTTTATTATGCTGGCTCACAATGTCAGAGGCAAATGTTGGTGGTATGGCAGCAGAGGCTCGACCCCCACATCAATATTCCATTACATGTTGTTGCTGTGCAACAGGGATGGCCTGACAAAATGATGTCTGGCATGGAAGGATATATGAAGCAAAGGTGTGGAACTGAATTCCTCCATGCGGGAAAAAATGGCTCCAATTGATGTTCATCAATGCTTGCTGAATGTTTCTGAAGCCCAAACAGTGCATGTGGGCACAGTGAGGTAGTGTGTTTCAGCAGTGGCAAGAGTGGCAATTAGTTACCTCCACCAAGTGCAGGTTGTTAGGACTGCAGCATGCAGGCTCTTGGTCACTGCTAGGGAAAATGCACAGCTACTGGTGGTGACTGTTTAAAAATAGTGTTTTGTTGCTGAGAATTTGCTGTATTAAATAGCATTACTGTACTCTTTGCATCTGTTCTAGTTTCCATGGAAATAAATAGAGGCATTACTTTTGGAGTGACCAACTTAAACAGTTATTTCTAGAATGTGTATATATGCAGGCACAGAAGTAGTTTCTTTAAAGATATTTAAGGATGCTGTAGTTCTAACATCATAGCTGGTATGTGACACCTTCCTTCAGTGTTAGCTATCGCAACTGGCTCCATGCTTATTGTCCAGTTGTGTTCTTTCCATGGACACCTTCAGGTGCTTGACTACTTGAAGCACAGAAACTCAGCCTCCTATACTGGTGCTGTGTCTGTGTTAGTCAAGAGCATGGCAAACAGCAATGGAGACTTCATCCATAACATCACTCTGACGTTCTGCTTAAAAAGCAGCTCAAGGACTACTAGTACTTTTTTGTTTTTAATACTGCTTAAATCACGTTCCCTTAACAGGCTTTGTCTCAACATTTTGAGTGTTTTTAATTTTTTTGATAGTCTGTCACTTGGTATGTAGTGCACGTTAGGCTTCAAAAACTAGCAAATTGCTTTCCCCAGGAACACGCTTTGTTTGTTCTGGGATTTGTCTGATTTCCTTACCAATTATCAAAATGGTGTTTTTTTTTTTTTTTTTTTCTCCCCCCTCCCCCCATGTTTTTAAGGGCATTTCTGTGGAGGAAGGGATGTTGTGCTTTTTAAACACAGTCTTACTGTGAGGGAGACAGTCCACCCATGTTCAAAATGTTCCAGAGAACAAAAGATGTTCATACGGGCAGATCATATGTTTTGTCATTGTAACACCAATCTATTAAGTGAAACTGTCCCTCAAGGCAAAGCACTTCATTTATTTTCCTTTGAAAGAGTAACTTGTTTATTAATATGAACTAAGTAGCTAAATCCAGATTGCAAAGCACACAGGGAAAAAGGATTTATCGCCACTATTTGGTAGTAGATGCTTTATGTCGAGTGAAATTAGTTTTAGACTTCGTTTTAATATTTTGACAGAAGCAGTGGGATGAAGAATCCTGTCCTGCTCTGTAATATGTAATGCATTGTTTTTAAACACTTATTATGGTGGTAGTTAATGAGAGATTCTGAACACAGATGCTTGCAGGGAGTAAGCATGAGAGATGAGCACTATGCACATATCACCTCCATTCAAGCTCTTAAACTGAGTAGGAAAATACTCAGTATTCTTAAACAGGCACTGGATTTTCTTCTGGGGGAAAAAAGACAGACCTGGTCATGTTGAACTTTTAAGCCAGATTCTGCTTATTTACTCTCAGTAAGGGTCATGTGGTCAACATGGACTGTCATTAGAAGACATGGCATGCATTTCCACGGAGTGGTATCAGTTACTTCACTGAGGGAACAGAAGAAACAAAGGGTGAGAAGGTGAATGTTACAAAGCAAAGAAATTGTGTATAAGGCATGGAAGTGTTTAAGAAATTATGTGCTTGTGCATGAATGTGGAAGTGGTAGGCAAAAATGTTTCGTGTCTGCATTTACAGCCACACCTGAGATCTTGATCTGGCAAAAAAAGAGCCTAAAATTCAGGGAGGCAGTGGGCAGGCAAGAATTAGCAGTAACAGTTAAAATGAAAAGAAAGTAAAACCCAGCACCAGATGGTCTAACCTTGTGCAGTGCTACTCAGTCATCTCATGGGGACACATGGTGCTGATTAAGCTTAAAAACTGCAAATAATGATATAAATTAGCTGGCTAGTGGTAGACTGTTTATGATCCCTAGCTTTGCAAAGTTTTGTTACCTCATCTGAAAAACATCAACTCTTAGACAATCACGTCTAAGGCTTTTGGGAAATGGTTTAAGGAAAGCCAGCAGTAATGTTGCTAATGATTACTCCTTCCCACTCCCCTTATTCTTCCTCTTTTTCACTTAATTCTCCTCTGCTACGTGCACTTTTATGCACACTGTAGCTTTTAGCTCACTCAAACTGATAATTTTTCATTCTGTTCTGTCAGCTTGAGCTTGGTCCTCTGGACTTTTTGAGTTTACTTTAGGCATGGCTTTCTGACTGGGTTATGAGAGTGAGATTTGGGAGTAAAACCTCTGACAGGTTTTGAAGCTAAGAAAGTCACAGTGATGATCAGCCTCGCTTTCTCTGTCTTTGAAAAGCGGAAGAAACAGTGGAATAAATTATGTGAATGATAGCTGCCATGTTTTTCAGGGATTGCAAGGTGCTCAGGGAATGTTTAGTCTTTAGCAGGGCACTTGAACAGCACATAGTGCATGTGCCCTTGATTTAAGTTGATATCTCTAAACCGCAACCAAATAATGGTGGATAGCTACCTAGAAACAAGGATCATTGAGGGGGTGGGATTAGATTTAGAACTTGCTGGTAATGTAGCCACCTCAAATATTGTTAACAGATATTTCTAAATCCTGGGCCAAAGTTGGCGCTATGACTGTGCTGTATGTGGGAATTTGCTAATTCTGACCCTGTCTTTGCTGGGTGTCTTGTTCTGTAATCACCTCTAGACACCTGAGCAAATAGAGATAAAGCATGAATAGTTTGGTTGGCCAGGAATATGTCCACAATAATTGCATAGAAGTCAGGAACAAACTTTATAGTGAGTAGTTCTTTGCATTTAAGCTTCCCATCCAGGAAGCTTCTCTGTAGTCTATATGTAATCTATCTTTGTTTTGCTCCTTTGAAGGAGGGGAGAAGCAATAATCTCTAGAGCCTTCTGAATCCAATCTTTTTTTCCTTCAAAAGTCTCATTCCCTCAGAAGATGCAGATGCTGCCATTTGGTTTAAGTTCAAAATAGACTGCAGTCAACTCTGCCATCTGCTGATGATCTGTTCTGGCACATTGCCACCATACATGTAATATGGACTAAATCCATATCATCTGAGGACATTGGGAAGATTATTTCTGTATATCAGTAGTCTCGTGCTGTAAGTAAAGAGAGGTAAAACTTGATAAAATTCATGATTTTGTGCTGCTAGAATTTTTGTGTTATAAATTGGGATTCACAGACAAAAATTGAATTTGTTCCTGTTTGAGCTTTACTAAGTGTCATACAAATCTTAATTATGACTGATTATGAAGTGTGGAAACTGGTCAGTTTTCTGAGCCTGAATGTCCTCACTTGCTGGGGCTTTTAGGTAGTAAGGTGGATTTTGATTTGTAAGGGAGCTAACCTTGCCTGTATTGTTCTTACAGCCTCCTTAAACTTGTTGCTTTTCCAATCTGGTTGCAGCTAGAAGTCTCAGCAATGTTTTTGTGTGCTGAAAAGTTAATGAGCAGGAGCCTTGCAGAAACAGGGAATCTTCCAGTATTCTTATTTTAATGGGAAAAAAAGTAAAGAACAAAGTGGTACTGTTTCTGACTGTTGATTTGCATCTACATTCCTAATTCTTACGTTATGCTGTGTTGCTGGTATTTTTCTGAATGCGTGCAGAAGCAAAACCTACCTTTTGAGCTCCCAAACCATTGAACCATGAAAGGGACAAATGAGAGGAAATCTGCAATTAAAAAAAAAAAAAAACAGCCAGATATAGGTGACTTATGAAACATGCTGTAAGGATATAATTCTGAAACAATCTCTCAAGATACACTTTCTTGAACCACTGCTACTGTGTTGGCAGTAGTCAGGGTAGAAATGTCTCAGATCAGCCAAATGATTTTTTTTTTTTTTTAAAGAGACAGGCTAGTCACTGGAGTGGGGAAAGGGAAGAAGTCATTTGTGGTATGCTACGCACCAGGCTGCATTTTAAGAGTTTTATGTCATCCTCAGAAGAGCTGCTTGCTGTTCAGAGCATGTTTCTGGAGACTCAATGACTGGCATAGCAGGCTTTTTTTTTTTTTTTTTTTTTTTTTTTTTCCCATCCTCATCATGTTCCTCTACAAGTTGTAATGTGAGTTGGCCTCAACTGCTGCCAGGTATGCCTTGTGTAAAGCTACAGGGGGCTAGTGTGAAAGCAGAAGGAAGAGAAAGATCTGAGTAGACATCAGATAGTGACAGAATTATTAGAAATTTTAGCCTCCAGTCCTAAAAATACTGAAACATATGCTTTATTTCATGTACTATGACTAACTTGAAGGAAAGCAGTGGGACTTCTGAGATTTTGATTCAGTGCAAGGGGGAAATATTGCACAGCTTCAATACCTAGTATGGTTTTGATTGGTTAAATGGCACCAACTTTGCAAAAAAAAAACAAACCCAAAAGACAAAACAACAACAACAAAAAATTCGCTGCATTGTATTACACCCTCTTGATACCTTTGTATTTAACTAAAATTCCAAGAGGAAATTGAAGAAGTGCCAAGAAGGGGATCATTTCTCCCCAGCTATGGCTTTCCAAATGCTCTTGATGCTCGTTGCTTCCCAGTTCTAGATACTTTCCCTCTCTCCAATTCTTGTCTGGAACTGGAGGAGAGGAAAAAAAAAAAAAAAAGAAAAAAAAGAGAGAAACAGCAACCATTTGTTAGCAACAGCCCACATCCCTAGCAAAAGGACCCAGGTGTAAGTTGAGGTGAAGGAGTGGAGAGGAGAGTGAGTGGGTATGAACTGAAGAGGTTCTTGGGCTATGCAGTAATTCAAGCTCTGGCTTGGATTACTGCCAGCGTCTGAGGGCTACAATACTGTGGGAGGCAAGAGAAAGGGGAGCTAGACTGATTTATTTGGCAGTTAATTCAAGTGGTTAGTAAGCTTTTGAATGGTGAGCAATCAGCCCAGTAGGGGAGCTCTTCCACTGTGTCTTGTGATGCACACTTGCTATTAAGTATTTACCACACAATAAAAGCATGTTGTGTTAAAATAGTGTGTTCTTAACAAGCATCGTGCCTCTTAGCTAATCTAACAGACATTCTGTGTTTGGCTGGAGAAGCATAAGAAGTTGGCATGGCCTTTTGTTTTCTTAAAAGTTTAAATTCTCATTGACCTCCATCCTCTTAGGAATTAACTGAAAAGTTAAACTCGCAAATTCAGCAGCTTTTCTTAAAGCCTTAAGTAGTTCGGTGACACAGGCATTGAGAATGAGAGTATTGAATGTTTCCTTACCATGCCTGAATGCCAGTTACTAAGCATGGATTTTTATTTGAACATGTGCCATTTACTTATTTCTGTTTTCAAGTACAAATTTTTAAACTTGCTCCATTCTCAGCTGTGTCTGTACTCTTAGGTTGTATCAGAAGTATTAGACATAGAGGTTGGTGGCCCTGCCTGATGATCCTTGAGGTCCTTTCCAACCCAAGCCATTCTATGATTCTATGAAACCTAAAAGCTCTCTTATCAAAGCTAAGCTTGAGACTGCATGTCCCAGGGTGGAAAGAGGTTGCCTTAAGTGAAGGTATTTAATACTAGCTGAAGGTGATTTATCCGAAATTTTAGTTGGTGAAGTCATAATAAATGAATGTAAATTAAAATGTCTTCTGAAGTACTCTGACCCAAAACATCTTCTGTTCCTAACAGTTATCTACAGCTGTCAGGATAGGTGGCAAGGTACAAATTTGGCATACAGGAGAGATGGAAGATGCGGTAATGATTTTTTTTTTTTTTTTTTTTTTTTAGTGGTGAAATAAGAAGCAATAGGAAGAGATTTCTAATGGAGGATTTCGGGAAGTGAAGTGCTAGCTGCAAATAAGTGGTGGCAAATAGTTGGATTTTTGCTGATTTGTTTTGTTCTAGTGAAACTTGAGAGCTTTTTCCTGCTACAAATAAACTTTACAAAAGAAAGACTTGTGGTCAGATAGGGAGTTCTGGACAATTTTCTTAGCCTTTTCTTCACTTGGCTGCTAGTGCTTAGCTATAAGCCTGGCCCTTAAAGCCTGGGGTGAGTGCAGAAGCTGTGTTTCAGGGAAGAGATGCATTTCTGCAGAGCAGTTGTCCTAGTGCAAGCCGGTCTCAAGCAGTGCTGTTGCCAGGGCTTGTGTGTGCTGTGAGGGAGGGAAAAGGCTGATGTTGCCTGACTCAAGACTGGAGATTTGTGTTGCTGTGGGATCTGACTGACAAGTCCTGGAAAAGTGCAGGTCCATTCCCAGAGGGGCACCCTTGCTGCTGGAAATCTCTGCTATCTGAAGCTGCTGTTGTGTCCATCTTTCTGTAATGGTTAGCTCCTCAAGAGGTTCTTTAGATACGGAAAGGCTAGGTTTTATCAGCTTATGTCTGATCTCTGTGGAGTATGCAGTCCTTTGGCACACAAGATTGCTTTAGCTAATCAAAGTAAATTTTATCACCCAACCTAGGAACCTTGTTCTCTGAAATATCTGCTGTGTTTCTTTGTCTAGAAAGAGGCTTAAAGATTGCTTCAGGGAATTGGAAGAGGTGTTGCTGGTGTCCAATTGTAGTGCTGGGACACCCAGTGCTTACATTAGGCTTGTTTGTCCTCAAGGGCATTTCTGGGTGAAGACTGTTCTGCACAGAATCTTTGCTTCAGTTCACACTGCGGTTATTGGAATTTTTTTCAGGAAGGAAAAAAAAAAAGAGCAATGACAAAAGTACATAAAAAAGCCCTTCTACATGCTTTTCGGGTGGGGAATGAAGAGTGTCTTTCACATGAACAAATGACAGTGGCTGCAGTGGCAAACATGTCTTGTCAGGGGATTGGAACGATCTCTAGGTGATTTTGCAAATTATGGACCCAAGCCACTGAACTTCTGTGAAGATAGCAGACATCAGTCCTTCCTTTCTGGAATGAATAATGGAAAGTAAATGAAGTGTACTTGCATTTGGTGAACATTTTGTCTTTCTTGAAAAACTTCTACTTGTTTCTCTCTCTTTTGATCTTATTTAAGACTCCCTCAGTGGTATCAGTTGCAGTGTTATCCACTCTGTCTCACTTGTAAAATCAATAACATATGTTAAATATACTGAGAACTTTATAATCCCTGTTGTTTTTTTTCTCTCTCTCCCATATGCAGTTTGGACTCTTACTACTAGTGCCTTTTATTCTTCAAGCACTGTTAGTCTTATTTTTTTCTGATTACTTAAGCTTAATTTATTTCATGATACCTTTTCTAGTCTCAGATATCTTCTAAAATATTCCTTACTCTTCCCTCAATTACCAATTACTGCAACTGAAAACACCCTCTCTTTAGGGAGCAGGTTTTGTTTGTTCTCTTGCTATTAGTTTTTCATCTGTCATCTGAAGCAAGTAAGGATTGTTTT
The DNA here is from genome assembly GCF_023343835.1 of Lagopus muta. Taxonomy (NCBI): domain Eukaryota; kingdom Metazoa; phylum Chordata; class Aves; order Galliformes; family Phasianidae; genus Lagopus; species Lagopus muta. The sequence goes on from NC_064434.1 coordinate 75,789,969, forward strand.
TGGGAAGTACTTTCCCCTCTTTAGCAAGTACTGTATGAAATCTGTTTTGGTTTAGATTAAATATACAAGGGGAATCTCACTGCCCATGTTAAAAAATGTTCTGGCTAAAAAGAAAACAGCTGTTGATAGTAGACATTGAGCCTTCATGTGATTCCTATCCAAAGTATGTTCAAAGCTGCCACACCAAGTCAAAAACTATATAGTAAAATATTTACCTCCCTCCAGCTGTGCTTTAAGACATAGCTACTTTTGCCTTCAGAATCTGTATTTCCATCAAAGTTTATTGTATGTTTCATTGAATGAAAGAAAACCACACAACTGTTTCAATACAGCTTTACAAACAGTAGGCACCAAGACCACTCCTTTTTTTTAAATCTGTAATACTGAAATACTTTCTAAAAGTCCCTGGTGCCAGTCCTGTCTTTGCACTCTTTATGCCTCTGGAGAGGTTATTCTTACAAGTAAGTGTTTTCAATAGGCATAGCAGCAACTGTTAAAGTACACTTTTTCTTACAGGTAAATAAATGTTTACCTGTGAGAAATGAAGTCTAGCGTTTCTGAACCAGGAGAGTCTTGTGTGCTAATAAGAAGAAGTCGCAAAATATGCAGTCAATCTCTGAAATAATTCCAGATCAGTGTTCAACATATTGAGCACTATTGCACTATATGTAAACAGCAGTATTTGAGTTGGATCTGGATCAAAGCTTTTTTTGTTGGTTTTTTTTTTTTTTTTGGCTGTGTTTTAAATGGCTAAAGAATGAACAGGTCAGTGACTAGAGATTAACATTCATTTCATGTCTGTGTGATTAGCAGCAGTCCTCTTTCCAGACTGCACCTCTTATACGTGGAGCTACCAAACTGTAAGGCCTGCAGGTTCTGCAGCTGAATTTTTAGGAAAGTAAAAGACTATTCAGCAAATATTATTCTAGGGATTCATTTGAATGAAAATATACCTTAAAATAAGCCAAATTACTTGTTCAAAACTCCCAGGTGATTTTTTTTGCTGCACTGAGGAATTAACTTTATTTCTGCCTTCTTTTTGTCTCTTGGCTGACTGCTGATGCAAGATATTTTGCTTCTTACTCAATGATTTAGTTTCTTCTGGGAAATTTTCCTGACATTGTTTCTAGAAGTAGAAATAAGAAACTGCTTGCAATCCATTCACTACTTTCTTAGTATGCTGAGGAATTTGAACAGGTGACAACTGAATGGTCTGAATTGACCAGCATGTTGTGCTGTGCTTTCCTGTAGTCTTCCACCTGCTATAGAATAAATGGTAATGGCACATGCTCAGGTGCAGCAAACCAGTGAGGGATTTTTTCCTGCGTGAGTGGAGACTTCTGCTTCTGGCTGCTAGCAGAAGGCATTTCCCTGTTTGCAAACTGCCTTGATCTGAGGTATCTGTGCAGTACAGATGTGCAGTGCAGCCTCCCACTGATGAATCTTAGGACAAGGCTGTCAGTAGGATGGAAGCTGTGAAAGTCACATAGCACCTATAGCAAGCCTCTGGGTAAAGTCACACACAGCACTGAAGCCAGGATGATGCCCTGTGGTAATGTGTGAAACCTGCAGGTAAAGCTTCATGCACTGACTTCTGTTTCCCTCTTAAAAAGAAATAGTACATGCCACAGGTTAAACTGCACAAAGCAACTCCATTGTAGAGTTCCTTCTGTGGTAATGATGGAGTTTTTGTGGGCTCTCCAAGCTTGTTTTGGCATTAGCCTACACTTCTTCCAGCCAAACCCTAGTACCACTGGAGCACTGATTTGAAGATCTGTACTTTCATGGTGTTTTTATCCCCTCATCTTTTTCTTTCTTAAAATTACGGAGGGGAAAATTGCCAAACAAACGAAAACCTGTATGGTTTGTTGGCCCTTTTTCTGAGGCAAACTTGGCATACCTTCTACCTTTGAGGAATCTATACATCTTGTGTAAGTCCAGTCTGTAGATTTCTTTTTTTGTAACCTATTGGCACTAAGTATAGATTCTAATGTTCAGTTGACCTTTGATTATATAGGAAAAAAATTAGTCCCTCCTGCATTAGAAACACTAGTGGTGACACTAAGCACAAATGTTTTAATGCAAAGATTTGTTTTTTTTTTTTTTTTAAACTTAAGTATTTTATCTCCTTTAACCAGTTCATCCTCTGTTACTGGAGGGAATCAGGAACCTAGTTAGTATCCCAAAAGCTTACTTTCTGTCATTTGAAAAAGGAAACTACTCTGCAGCAGTTTTCAAGCCTCTAGAGCACCCTGTTCTAAAGTAAATAAGATATTTTGGCCTTGATTAGCAGATAGAGGTAAGATCATAACAGGAAGAGATGGCTTTGAATGTATTTTCTTTCACTTGTACACTTCTACACTAGTTTTCAGAGAGGAGTAAAGAGATACATGTCAAATGTAACTACTAGATTATAATCCAGTGGGAAATGCAACTGATGGATCTTGTATTTCCTTACATGTGCATTCAAACAAAACCTGAAGATAGATTTGGTTTTCTGAAGGAAAATGTAGAGATCTGAAGGCTGATTTACAGGACAACCATGAAATACTTGGGCTTTGCAAGTTTTAAGTGAGCTCACAGTTGTTCAGAGATGCTTACCTAGTGGTGGCAATGCCTTTCACAGAAAAGAAATAGCCAATTAAAAATATGACTTATGTGAATATTTTATGGATTGCTATTTGTTTGGAAGAGTTGCTGTTCATAACCTTTGAGAGTGAAGGAAGTAAAAGAAAATATCCTGGAGGTCTGATGTTTTGATTAACTTGTGTGTGAGATACTGTGTATCTCTTTTTTTTTAATCAGAGTACACTGAAGGAATTATGCTATTTACTGCACCTGCCTACTTGCATGGAGCTTCCAGTTAGATCTGTTTGATTTTTTTTTTTTTTTTTTTTTTTTAAGTACAGTAAGTACTTGCCAATGCTGACTCTCTTCAATGTAACTGCTGGGATGACCAAAAAAAGGTAAAAAGTTGTTTTGAAGTCAATTATTTAAACTGCATTCTATCTATAGGGTTCAGGAGCTCAGAATATTCTTGAGATAAATTTAGTGCAAGTAAGATATACTGGACGTTGTGTGTTGTTACAATGCTGTACTGATTACTGTAAGTAACAATGTGGAGCAGAAGGAAGGATAGCAAGCAGTGTGGAAAACATTCAGTTATTCAAAAGAAACTTATCGTAAGTACTGATCACACAGTGAAAGGATGTATTTCTACTGGATGTATCTTTAAATGTCTTGTTTGCTTACTTTCAACACTTGAGAAAAGGCATTCCTCTACTCTTATAAATAATAGAAATGAAATCTGAGAGAACATATTTTCTCTACAGAATAATAACTCTTTCTCTACAGAATAATTTTCTCTACAGAATAATAACCTTTCAGGTCATGAGCTAAGTTTGTGTAAGGGATGGTCTCCTCTAATTAAAAAGTTAAATCTGCTCAAGCTTGGTGTGATGGATTCTCAGAGATTTTTAGGCATTTATTTCCCAACAAACTCTCGGGTCTTGGTTGTCAGTTTTAACATTTGAACATGTATTGGTGGCCTGAGCAGAGTTTGGGTTTCAAACCTACCGTTATGGCTTGTATTCTTTTCATTTAACTGGCAAGGAGTTGCTAGCAGCAGCATAGTGAGAAGGGAGGTGCATGCTGTCTAAGGATCAAATACAGAAAGTGGATTTTCTAGTAGTTTCTTTAATCACTCAAAGTCTGCTGGAGCTTTGCTTTGAACTACAGATGCCATGTTTATTACCATAGTAAAACCTTCGTTTGAGGAGAGGAAACAAACTAATAAAGAGTTTTTAGTGTAGAAATAAATTTTCTTCTACATCATGATTCATTAGATATAGCTCCTGATCCACTCAATAAATCACGTGAACACTGTACTGGAGTAAACTGTCCTCTAGATTAAATCTCAAATGTACTAGTTAAGATCTTCTTTTTTTTTTTTTTTTTTTTTTTTTAAGAAATCCTTTTTCTTTTGGTGCCATATCTTAACGTTAATAATTCCAGTTACCAAGTGTTTGATTCATTAGTAAGTTACTACATTTCACGTACTCTGCAGTGATTTTGCAAATGCTTTTACCCATGCATCTGTCTTATAAAGAGTGCAGGTAGGGGGTAAGTTAAATCCAGAAGTGTAAGGTAAGAATACTTGTATGAGGTGAGATTATTGGAGACTTGATTTCTGGCCACTCCAGTCTTATCCTTTAGCAGTATTCTTCCCTGTCTCCACTAATTTGTGATGTCTTTTATATAGGAAAAGTCTGAATACAACAAAATTTTAAACCTGAGAAAGCCAAGTTACTTAAATGATTGTTTCAGATTTTGGTTTTTAGTTCTCTGACCATAGCTGCAAATGTTTGGATTTCTGTTATTTCTTCCTCAGGGATTCAGAGTTTTTGAACAATTTATTGTTAGTTTTTTGTCCCAAACAAATTGATCCACAAGTGACTATTTATTGCAGGGACAGTTATCTCCTGGCCTGTGTTTCCCAAGTTACTGTGATTTCTGCTTCTAAGCTCTGAATCCCTGTTTGTGTGTACCAGGCAATTTCTGTTTTGAGCTTCTGTTTGAATTGTAATATCTAGTTCAACCTTAATATGGGAAACTTGACTAAGTTTCCAAGCTGATGTTCAGAAGTTAAGATCCGTAGGAAATAAATTGGCTTGAAGTGGGCATGTTGAAAGTCCCCTGGTTGGGATAGCAAAGCTTGGAGGAGGTTGTGCTACCATGAGAATCCAGTCAAAACTATTCTTATTAGTCAGTGAGCTCTGCATGCACTGTAGAAAATATACTTAAACCTCAGTAAAGGATTCTATGGAGCTGTTATTGCAATGGCTTTACTAGAATTAACCTTGAAGTTTTGTGTCTGAGAACATAAAAATAATTTGTAGCATTGAGGGAGAGTTCAATGACCCCTATCTTAACTCAGCTGTCAAAAAGATGGATTTACCCCTTTCCAAAATCTTTATCATTTATCACTTCTGGTTTGGTCTGAGAACTCAAGAGCTCACTTTCAGTTACCTTCAAACACACTGCCTGCGTATGATAAGGAAGCATTTGCTAAATGATTGTAGAAATGAAAGCTAAAAGATTAAAATTACTTTTGATAGTCTTTTAGTTAGCTTTAAAACTGAGTCTTTTAACTCAAATTTACAAGCTATTTACAATATCTCAATTTACTAAAATGTTACAGTACTTCTTAACCTGAATTCATTATATGTCAAGCAAAATTAAATTTACTCACTGGAGATTGTAGTTCCATATTATATTCCTGCACACCCTAAGGCTAATAATAGACCTAGTAATGGAAATACCTTGTTAAGTTCCATAGCTGGTTGAGTGTCCATGATTGGTAACTGCAGGCTCTTGTTAATGTAGTTTGTGACTGAAGTAGAGTGAAAACAATTTCACTGTATTTAACTGTTCCTATTTCCACTCCTTCAATTTTATTGGAAATGTGTTGCATTCAAGAATGGCTTTTTTTTTTTTTTTTTTTTTAAGGGGCTGTGTACTGCTTAGGTTTGTTGTGAACCAGGAGTGGGTGCAGGTGGCTTCCTTTTTCTTTTTTTCTTTATTATGACACATGTTTTAGGTTTTGGTTTTTTTTGTTTTTTTTTTTGTTTTTTTTTTTTTTTTTGTTTTTTTTTTTTTGGGCATACTGCATAAGCTTACTCCTTCAGGTTAATTTCCAGCAGAGTATTAGTTGTTAGTTGAGATCTCCCTCTTATTATGGGCTGTTTCTTACTCTTTACATTTCAGTAGTACACGTGTATGAAGGTGCAGTTCTGTGCTCTTGCTCCTCTGGTAAGGAGACAAGTCAGGAGTTGCTTTGTTCTTCCCTGTGTCACTTGCTATTTCTTAGCTAATACACAAGGATGCTGAAAATAACAATGCTTAAATATGTGGGAAGTTATATTAAATACAGAGTAAGAAGAAAATCAAGTCTCAAATTTAACACGAATGTATTTGTTTCTAACTTGAGTGATGACAGCATGTTTTGGTCAAACTCTTGCCATGTTCATGCGTTGCTCTTTTTATGTATCAGAAAGGAAGCCTGGAAAGGCAGTTCATAAGAAAAGTGAGACTATTTAAGTCTGAAAAGAAGATGGTATTTGGTAAAATGATTCTAGGAGCAGTTCCAAAGGGGAAAAATAAACCCCAAGAAGTTAGAGTAATTTCTTAGACTGAAATGTAGTCCATGATAGTAGGCTTTGTGCGTAAATTTTAGTGGCACATTCATATCATTTACCTTGGACAGCTTCTCTGTCACCCAAGTTGATTTCATTATCATGGGATAACAATTCTCAGTTCATTTCACTTGCTTTCAAATACAGAGTTCCACGCTGCCTTACAGATAAACAGCAAACTGCACGGTTCATGATATCTCTTGCATGCTTCATGCTATACTGATTTCATTGAATTGACTTGCACGTTACTTGTACCTACTGCTGTAGGTAAGCCTGGAGTACTCAATTTCAAATTTCAGACCTGGGACTTTCTCTGATGTACTAAATGGGACAAAAATAATAAAGTGAATGAGCGTTCTGTGTGTGTGTGTGTGTGTATATTTTAAATACAAATGGAGGCACCTACTTCTGGGTGTGAGAAGCAGCTTGCAGTTTACTTATTCAAAGTAATAAAATGAACTGCTCTGTTTTAGAAGATGTAATATGTAATAAGATGTAATAATGTTTGAAGACACTATTGGAAAAGTCACAAAAGTTCAAACGTCTGCCAGAAGATAGGAGCCAATATCTGTGAAAATGGACAAACAACAGAGCTTGCATGGGACAAAACTTCTCTGACTGTCAAACTGAAGTTCATAGGTTGTTGTTTAACTCCTTTTGCAGTGTTCTCCCTTGTAACATAGTGAGAGAACAAGTATTGTTGCAGCAGCTTCTGACATGATTTCCTTCTCCATAGTTCCAAGCAGTTGCTTTTGTTTGTTTTTATTTGTCATTGTTGCCTTTCTTTAGTATTTGAAGACATGAACATGTTCCATCGATAAACCGTTGAATTTGGAAAATGTCCTGTGTCATAGTTTAGATGCCCGTATTTGTTCCTGACAAAAATTTAAGAGTAAAGGAGAAATAATGCCTTGGGTTTTGTAATAAGAGAAATATTATGGGCTACTATTGATTGCCAATTTTAGGAAATTATTACTGGAAGGAGTCTATAAGTTGACAAAATTCTTCCACAAATTGATGTAACGATTGTGATTAAAGTTGTCTTGTCATCAAAAATCAAATGGCTGACATGATGCCATTCATAATATGACTGCTTTTAAATCTCTTTTCAAATCTCTTGAAATTTTGAAGCTTACTAGCGTGTGGTAGTGCACATGTAAGAGGAGGAGGGGTGAGAATAGTGCTTTGCTCTAGAATTTTGATACAGTGACTCTGAAATAGCTCTTGCCACTTCCTGATGATGTCCAACTGTTGGTATCACTACACTGGACCCCATGCAAGCTCTAACAAATGCTGTTGTCCCCTGCTCCCCAACTTGTTTGGACCTTCTCAGGTGGGGCAAGCAGCTACTGACAGCTCCTTCTTTGGCAAATGGTGGTGATGAGGAAAATCATATCCAGTGATTTTTCTGCTGTTTTACTTCACCAGGCCTGTTCCACTAGGTGGAAAAGCAGAGCACATTTTTCCTGCCTGCAAGAAGGGACAAATGCACTTCCCAAAATTTTGACAAGCAATCAAATTGTTCTGCTGGATTAGTGTTCCTGTTGACCTAATAAGTTTAGGGGGCTTACTTTTAACAACATGAACAACTGTGCCAAATAAGTCTGTCAACAAACACTGTATTTTGCTTTATGGGTATGTCAGAGACTGTTCCTTGTCTATGGCTTGCTCTAGTTATATGATTAGAAGCTACTGGATGATGGGTTAGTGCTTTTTGAGAGTTATTTGGTCTCTGATCAAACTCATGTTTGCGAAAAACACCCCAAAATAAAACACTTTTTCTCTTCTACAATGAATGCATTTATTAGGGATAATTTGCTAAAACCAAACATTGCTTTTAAAAATCATTTTCTTGCTCATTGATTTCACTTCTGCAGTTCTGAAGAAATAACGATGGTAGCTAGGCTTGCTTAAGCAGTGTGATAATTAATTAACAAGGTGGTGGGCTAAAGAGTCAGTAGATTACAGGGGGAATGAACAAGTACATAAATACAAAGAAATCCTGTTTTATTAATAGCAATTGAGAGGAAAACCTATTTCTAAAAGAGCAGATCCTTTCTAGACCTAGGACTAGGGTTTGTTTTCATTTTCTGGAGATAATGCTTATCCCCATCTTAAAAGGGCAGAGGTCATCAGACCCAGCAAAGTCAAAAGTATAAGCCAGTTTTATGCAAGTCCACAAAGACAAAATGGATAATCTTCTGAATCATTAAGAAACTATTGTAGGATGCTATGAATTTCCCTGTCACGCTACAGTTTTTAGAGTGAGAGTTTTTTAAAATGAGTGGTGCTGGCTTTGCTGGAGCTAGCCAGTGAGATTTTCCAGTAGGTGTTCTGAATTTTTTTTCTACAGGAAATATTGCTGGAATGTGTTTTATTTTCCCATGGTCATGTTTCTGTTGAATATCTGAAGGAAATTCATTTTGATTTCAATGTGGGCACTTTGTTCGAGGCAGGTGGATCAGATTCTGTCACAGTTTCCATTGTGGTTCCACACACTGGTTGGGCTGTCTCACTGTGTTTTCTTCTGTGCCTGAATAAAACGTGCTCTAGAGTGGCCCAAGATAACTGGGCAGCAGTAATCTGTTCAGCGAGTTCAACCCATACAGGTAATTTGAATCATAATAGCTACATTTCCCTTGGGATGTGAGGTTGGAATATGCGTTTTCTTCCATAAACTCCTGATCACTGATGTGACTATGTTTACGTACCACGTGTCTAAAAACTACAAAAACATATTGGTTTGTAGTTTCAACAGAATTACTTAAAAATGGAAGAGCTGAGCATTTTTTTTTTTTCTATCTGCCATTAATGGGTGCTTTCAAAAGAATGCCATGTTCTAGTGAAATCTTAGCAGTTGTTTTTCCATATGCATGCACATAATTCACTCAATCTGTTCCCTGTTCTCCTCAGCTGACTCTGCTCCCTCCTTCCATTTAGGAAATTTGGTGTTCTCCAAAGCCCAGATAGGGGTTATCAATCATGTTCAATATTAGGTTACTCACATAAGAGAGTCATTACCTTTAATGTGTAATAACTGTGCCATGAAGATAATATGATAAAATCCAAGAAATGCAATTTAGAAAGGCTTCCTGCTCAAGCTTTAATAAATAAATAAATAAAAACGTTATAATCTCATCCTTAGGGTCACAGAAAATCTTGTTTATTTTATTCCTTCTATTTTGTCTGAGCCTTTTGGGGCTTCTTGCAGAGTAATACATCATCTGCCTGGATGGCCTCTACATGTAGGTCTGCTCCGTTCAGCTATTTCTATAGAAACATCCAAGAACTCTTTCTCTTGTAGCATAGCTGTTGTGCAAAGTGCTGCTGCAGCACAGAGAGTGGCTGTTGTGTTGGACTGTGATTGTAACAGTCCTGCCAAAATTTTAAGATTCGATGAATTACAGGGGACAGGACTGTATTATACTTTTGATATGGGCTTGAAACAAATCTGACAGGAGGTTACAGTTAGGTGCACAAATAGAGGTAGTGGAAACATGGAAAAATAAGAAAGCCTTTTGTGTTCAGAGAACCAAATGGTTGTTTTTTTTGGAGTGACTTCATTGGGCGAGAGGGGCAGGAGTGTGGATCTGCTGTTTACTGCTTTTGTACCTTTTCCTTTGGCTGTGTTCTCTAGTGATGACACATAATTTGCTCTGGCTGTCCCACCAGAAGGGAGCAAGACTGTCAAACTTGGAAGGTAGAAGAGCAATGAAATTTGAGGCAAATGAGATTTCTCACAAACGTCTATGCCTTGGAAAGGGCAGTGTAGTCCCGTCATTTCTACTAATCTTATATGGGAGTTTTCTGGCTGCAGATGGATTTCTCAGAAATAGTTGAATGCAGTGGCTCAAAAAATATTATTATTTTAAAGTAGCAGTGACAATGACAGTTCCTTGCTCTGCAGTTTCACACTTAAATAATGTTTTTCCACTCCTGCAGGTATTGGTGGGAGGTGTCCCTGAATTGAGGTCCTTCTTTTTTCAGCACTTCAGAGTAACATTGTCTCATTTGCTAAACTGTTCTCTTTGGTTGCTTCACTGACATTAACATTTTCATAATATTGGATAGACTTTTAATTTTGTTTTGCTGTTTATCTTCGATGTCTTCTCACAATCTTCTTTAGCTGTCTTACCTCAGGACATTTCTTCATGTGAATAGTTCTAAGAAAAACAACAACACTTGAATGAATTTGGATTCTCTGTGGGAAATGCCTCTCTTTCCCAGAGTTCTGATAAAGCAGACCCAATTCAAAAACAGGCAGATGAATACATGGAAATCTGCTCCATTCCTTTACTGAATTTCTTCCCAGTATTACACGTAAAACTTAAACTTGGTCCTGTTTTAGTAATACTAGAGTGGTGTTGTCTCTGGATGTTGAAATAATTCAGTAGAAGTTTTCAGTGCTTAAGTGTAACTTCAATTTCAGAATAGCATCTGCATCAATTTTCAGAAATCCTGTCTGGAATTTCTAAGCATGATTATTCTTTCTGAAAATGCTTAAAAATCAGTCCAGTCAGGTACAAGACACTTTTTCAGGTTGCTTTTCTACCAGTGTTTGTTAACCAGCGTAGGTCAGAATTTGAATCCGTGAATGGCAAATACAAGTCAGCACACTGATTACTTGGTGGAGTAAAAAGCCTGGTAAAGAACTACAGAGTAAATCTGAAGAGAAAATCCTAGTCAATTTGCTGTAGAAAAATACAAAGTAGATTTATCAAATTACGCCTATTATGAATTGGTATCTTGGGTTGAATTAATAAGAGAAAATTATCCAGAAACTGTTAGTTGGATGACACTTGTTGATGCAGTGTCAAATTTAGTCTGTTAAATATCTTCTTCCTTATAAAAGCGCGCTTGCTACTCATCGGCGCTAGTTAAATGTTTCTTATTTTCCTAACTTGAAAAACAGTTATCTGAAATTCCAAGGACCAAATGTTGCTTCTTACTGTAAAAGAGAAAATGTTGCAAAAATGAGAGCGTGACTTTACAGCTTATGTATACTTTTGTGGTTAACTACTAGCCTGCATAACTGGAAGTTGCATCTGACTAAGAGCAATAGTGTTTGGAAACGTGCCAGTGAGAAGAGCCTCTGGTTCAATCCTGACTCAGTACTGGGAGGATGTGGGGAGATTGAGGTTAGGGACATGAGTAAAGAGAGCTCTATCTTGCAGCAAATTAAATAAGGCAGTGATAAGTCCATGTTTCACTTAAGATGTTCTGGTATTTGTTTTAAGTATTTGTTTATATCCACTGATCTTGTAACGAAACCACAACGCCATAGCCTTAGTCGCAATTTGTTTCAGTTTTTGTCCTGTCCTTTGCTGTAAGATGGAGATGACGATGCCATTCTGTGTGTCCTGCAGCTGTTTGAAGTAGCACTGCTGTTTCCATGCCTTACCCTTAAGGTTTTTTTTTTTAACCTTTTGTGTTACGTTATCAACCAAGATAGCTCATCTTTCTGAGAAATCTCTCCATAACTATGCAGTTGGTGTTTTAATGGTGGCTATTACTCAGGACCCTGATGGCCAGCTTGAATGGCATGGAATGAGAAGCAAAGAGCCTTCAGTGAAACTGTGAGTTGGTGGGAGGTGTTGTGAAGAAGTTTGATCTAAGAGCTTAGGTCAAGAGTAAGCTTGCGTGTGGCTTACTGTATCCTGATTTCTGTCTTGTAGCATCTTTCTGTTGAGGTATTCTCCAAGCCATGAGTTTTTTACTAGGGAATTGAATCTAATCACAGATAGCAAATGATTATTAGCACTGCAATTTAAGAATCGTATCTCTGATTTCATCACTCCTCTTTTGAGAGGGAAGTTCTGAACGAGATAAATTGCCAAAATACCTTTGAATTGTCCATAGTGATAACTGGCAGTCTTTGCTATACTGATACCAGTTTTAGTTCTGACTTTAATTAGGGCCAGGAAAAGAGATAGATGTGATAGATTTAGATCTTGAATAATTAGTAAGAATGAAGGTAACTGTTTTGTTTAAAAACAATGCCAGTCAGGAAGTTTTGGCATTTTTTGTGTTAGAAGAGAATTTGCCCATTATAGATTGAAAATTGGCTTGTAATATTTTTAGTTTTTAAAGCTAAAGTAGGTGTTTAAAAAAAAAAAAATGCATTTAAGGTAAACCTTGTATATAATTTACCTTTAAAAGGACGTGTTTTGTTTTCTTCAGGCAACAGACTATCTTTTTAAAGCTGCATGAAACTCCATGTGGATAGTGTACTGTCTCTGTGGGATTTTGCTCACTGTTTATAAATCCACAGTACAAGGCTACGACTCAAGTAAAATGAGATAGCCTTTGTGTTCATGCATACGTGTCTGATGCTTTCTGGTTTCTTCTGAAATGGAAACTGAATGTTGAAATGTGTGTTCTACTTCTGTAACTTGGCAGTAGGGTATCAGATAGGAGAGCCCATGAAACCAGGAAACAATTTTTCTCTGGAGGGAGAGTAGATCTAGGTTTTGTGCTTTTTTGTTTTTTTAATAGCATTTATTTTATTTTATTTTATTTTTTTATTAAGACAACTCTGTTGTCTGTTTACTATGGCCAAAACTTCAAGTAAAGACAGATGGAGAACTGGTAAATATCTATCTCTCAAATGTTCACAAACTGTTTGGGTTTGTGATAAAAGCGAAATGACATTAACAAATCTCAATGTTAAGTCATACTCAAAAGAGGATGACTTTTACTTTGGACTCGCAGTGGAACTAAAATGTCTTGAGCAAAGCTGGTTTTGTTCATTAATTTACATTTGTCTCTGCATTTTAGTTTCTTTTAGCTTTGAGTTTACTTGTGGTAGTTTGGCAGTGCTAGTTAAGAGCTGCACTAGGGCTAGTGAGAATGAAGGCAGCAGTAATATGAAGAGATGTGGGAACAAAATAATCAAAGGGAGCCAAAGGAATGTTTAGATGCGTGATTTTTATTTTATGTATCCTGTAACTAGACTTCAGCCAAATGTACAGGCACAAATTAGTTCTAAACTGAGTTGATTATTTTTATTTAGATCTATGCAATGCATTAGTTCACTGTCATAAGATCACAGGAGGTCTTAAACATATGGAATATGCTTAATGTGACAGGGAAATCTTAATACATTCTTTTATGTCTTCGCTTTTCTAAGCTCAAAATTTGACAGTGGTTCCTAAACTGGGCTTACAGCATGCTTGTTAGTGGTTTGAGAGGGGCAGTACAATTCTGTGGTACTGTCTGTCTCCAGCTGCTGTTCACATTAAGAGAAAGCCACAAGTAGGAAACACTTGCCTAATTTCAGTTTCTGGCTCCCATCATCGCTGGGCTGTTAGAAAACTATGACTTGGAGAGAGAGGCTTTGTACAGGGGAACTTGTAGGTCTTCTGCCCTCATGGTTTTTCTGGTAAGCCATGAACTGTCTGATGAAAGCCTTTGTGGACACTGAATTGCTGAATTTTGTTTCTTATGACATGGAGGCTTAAAAAAAAAATAAAATCCATGGATTTCACCACAAGATTTATTTGAGCTGTTAACTGCTGTGATGAAGGTGATCCCTGAAGTCTTCAGTATAAGGTGGTAACAGATGACTGTGTCTGGATGTTATACTGGATCTGTTATAAGCAAATGATGTATGACTTGAACAAACGGTTTCTCTAGGATTTTTGTTCTGTAATAGTGGGAATACTTTTACGTAGTCCTTCATCTGATTATTTAATGAGGGCAGATGCACTGGAAGTATGTACAACACCCCCATTATTATGCAACACAAAAATGCAATAATTTAATGCCTTAAATTCATCTAATTATATCTGGATTTTCATTTATCTATTGACAAGAAAATTCTTGACTGAAAACCGAAAAGAGAGACTTGTGAATTTACTACTTTTAGAAAAGCCCTGCTATTCTGTTGTACTGAGCGATCCACTTCTGAAGAATGGGAAGTGGAGTGGGGCTACTTAATGTTTCTCAGTGGTAGCCATCTTAAATTGCACACTGAAGAAATCTGGGCTGTTGGAGCAGGCACTGCTTTGTCTCTTCGTCGTGTTTTTAAAAAGTGATAAGAAAGAAACTCTTCAGGTGCATTTTTATCATACTGAAGTGCTGGCTTTTTAGGGGATTTAGCGGAATATATGCTATTCTGTGCCTAATGCTTCTAGTTTTCTAGGTACTCAGTGTAGGCCTGAATTACAGGAATCTTGATACTTCACTGCTTGTAATCTCAGCCAAGATCAACCTAAATTATATTTACTGATGTAGACCCAAATTTGAAGCATGCCAACAAGAATAATCTCAACATAGCAGGGAGCTGGAGCACTAAAAGTAAGATGAAAGGCAATACTGGGATGTGTGCAATGGTGTTCCTTGATCAGCAGTGATGTAATGCCTCCAGAGATCCTGTGCTATGAGAGGTCTTCAGCAGGATAGAGACTCAGTTTCCTTTTGTGAGCAGATGCAGACATGGCACAATACTTCCCCCTCACCCCATTTCTCCCCCCCCCCTTTTCTTTTTTTTTCTTTTTTAAGATTGATCAAATGAAAGTGAGGGGTGGTGAGAATCTACAATTTTTTCCCCTAACTCCCTACTATTTTTAAGTTGTGCTATTGTTGTAGTTGGAACACAGAAGTTGCCCCCCTAAATCCGTTCCTTTTCAATCAGGGTGAAAGGCAAGTGTCAGGTAATTGAAACAGTTAATGGCTTGTCCTTGTCTTGTCTTGATGTTCAGTAAAAAATTTGATGCTCTCTTCTCTGAGAAAAGCAAAAAGGTCTTCTATTAATAATAAGAAGAAATTATTTTCTTATGGGATTAAACTTGGTAGGATATTTATAGTACCAGTTGTATATTTCTTGTAGAAAAGTATTGTTTTCTGTATTCACATGACTACTCCAAGGGAAAACAGCAGAACAGTATTTGTGAGCCAGGCAAACAGGACTTGTTCTTTGAATTTGTAACAAACACTTACAGCTTGAGCAGAAATAGAGTATCAGATCTTATGGATTCCTCAGAATTTTTTTTTGTACGTGATGAAGCAGAGCTTAGAACTAACAGATGGAAAGTGTTATGGGATGTGGAATTAATATATGCTTAGGTAGGAACCAAAATGTGATTTGATCTTGCAGCCTTTCTTTTCTATTATTATTTTGATTCTTAGTCTTGCATTCAGGGAAATAAGTGAGGCTTCCTGTGGGCTATTCATCACCCTTAATTTTCCATTAACATTTCTCAGTCTCCTGGAGTCACAGTTTTTGTTTCACGTATCAAAGGAAGTGATATCAAATCCTGTTATGGTGTACTTTTTCTCATTTTAGAGTAAACTTTTGGGAGGATTGGCAAAAAGAGATAAAAACTAATATTTTCATCTTCTACTTTCAAAACAAAATTTGCGTCTTAAGGTGAAATGAGAAGAGATAGATAAAATTGTTTATCTTGGATATGAAAGACCTGATTCAGCAAATAGTGAGATATTGGAACAGGCTGTCTACGGAGGTATGGAGTTTTCAAGTAAGGGGTAGGAGTGGCACTGAGGGACATGGATTAGTGTGCATGGTGGTGATGGGTTGATGGGTGGAATAGATGATCGTAGTGGTCTTTTCCAGCCTAAGTGAATCCACGATTCTATGAAATGTTCGTATGTGCAGATAAGTGTACTCCATATGTACTGCTGCTGTTAGTGAAAGGGCAACATACCTCACTGTGTAAGAGTGTGTAAGTACTCACCA
The DNA here is from genome assembly GCF_023343835.1 of Lagopus muta. Classification (NCBI taxonomy): domain Eukaryota; kingdom Metazoa; phylum Chordata; class Aves; order Galliformes; family Phasianidae; genus Lagopus; species Lagopus muta. The sequence goes on from NC_064434.1 coordinate 75,805,860, forward strand.
GCCCTTAAACTGTCCATCATCCTATTGCTTTTGTAGCATGAGACAGCAAATTATTCATGCACGCTTCCACACTTGGAAACTGCTGATTTAATTCACCACCTCTCTGTACAGTCAGAAGTGTCAAATGATTTTTGAGTGAACTTTCTGTGGGACAGTGCTATCATCAGAATCAATTTGCTGTGGGAAGTAGCCACACAACTTCCACAAGGGAAATTATTTTGTGGAATCTGTGGTGCGACATCTGAGGAAAATGAGACAAAGTACTATAGAATCAGACATGTCAGGATATTCAGCTGTGTTTGTTACAAACATAAGTTCAACTTGCCTAGCCTGAGGAAGGCATACTATCTACTGTCAGACATCAGAGAAAAGATTCTCTTTTTAGAGTTATTTTGTATTAGGAGGATAATAACTTCTCCCTGAGTGAGCAACAAATTATTTTGACTTATTGATCACTGACATCGATGTGAATTTTATCACTGGCTTTGATTGTTATCACTGGCTTTGATTGGCTATGTTCTTTTGAAAGTCTCCTTCTTGAGAAGGATAGCAGCCTAGATTTCTCTCTAGCTCTGGTCACATTTGCACTGTTCTTCTAATGCATTACTGTGAGCTAAGTTTAAGTGACCAGTTGCATTGGGTTTACATTTTTTTTTTTTTTTTTTGAGGCAATGTGCTAGTAAGGATACCTGAAATATAGTCAGAGTAACTTCTTCCACTACCTGTTCAGAGACAGTGTTATTTGAGACATACTCAACATATAACGCACATATGACAAAGTAGTTCTGTATTATTTCCCTCAGAGTTCCTTCTATTTGCATCCAGTGTTTTCTGCAATACCTGCATTAGAGGAAAGCATTTATTTATGAATTAAATCCCACTTCTCATTATTGATATTCTCTTTAAAATTTCACCTGATAAATGCAGTCTAAGAAGATTTAGTCTCATACCTATTTGAGTCCTGATCTGTGCATCATAGGCATGTTGTTATATAGTTATTCTGCACTGGGACAACAGTTATTCTCAGACATTTGACAGTTTTGGCAAGCATCACAGAGCAAGACCAGAGCATGTGAAACATAAACGTAGGCACGGTTTTAAAGGAGCTATGGCTGAATGGTGAGATGTTTGCAGAGTGATAGCTGGGGATGAAATTGCAGCTTGGTGAACCTGTTGATTTTTCCCTATGATTTTGCTGCTTGGTGTTGTTCTAGGACTAGGGCGAGATGCCTTGCCTCCTGAAGCTGAGACATTTCCATAGGTGGCTGGGATGTGTTCTACATGTGAAAGGAAAGAGATTCTCTGGCCGTTGCAGTACTGCTTGCAAAGTTCCTGCCTTAACTCTGAGTTGATAGTAATTTGCTACTGTTTCCTATAGTAGAAATCTTTTCCCAGTTAAATTTATAGAAGCAGCTTGGGAGACTGGTTTTAAGTTAACAACTCCCCCCCATTTGAAAAAAAACAAAACAAAACGCACACACAACAAAAACTGAAAACAAGCAAAACTACAAACAGCACAGCAGTAACAAAACAAACAAACAAACAAAATGCCAAAGCAAAACAAAGAAAATCAAACCACCTATTCTTTTCATTTCTGTGCCCATTTTATCACCTGCTTCAGAGGCAGTTAGTAGCCGCTCAGCTTTCACAGGGGAGAAATAAAATGAACAAGAAACAACCAAGCAACCACTACCATGGAGGGGTGAACCCGGGAACCCTCAAACCCCTCCTTTTTTAGGTCATATGGCAGGAATAACATCCAGCCTTGAAAGCAGCTTGACAACAAGGTCTGAGGGTTTTTTCTTCTTTCCCACTCTCACCCACAGCACTTTGAGGTTTCTTTACTATAATATCCTTTGTGAGGTAATTGCTATACTTTTTTTTTTTAATTTAAGAAAAAACAAAAAGAATATTGACACAGTGGCTCCTTTAAAAAGGATTACAAGAAGCAAGAAGACTTTCTTTTTGTGCCTGAAAGCACTCTTATTAGCCTGCCTCTCTGCCCACTCAGGGAACACGAATTAAAGAACATCTACAAGGCTCCATACACTCCTACTGAGACCTGCGTTGTGACCTCCTGCAAAGCAGTTCCCTGTTGAAAAGGAGCCTGATTTCTGCCCTGCAGAAATTGCTCCCCAGAAATAAGCTCATGTTTCTAAAGTCAGCTGCTGAGTTTCCACCTCTGTGTAAGAGGACAACTTGAAACAAATGAATTTCTAGTTTCATTTTTATCCCTACTTTTCTCCCTTTTTCCCTCCCTCCATCTCCCCAGATTTTTGCTGTTATTGCCACATCTAGCTGGAATTTGTGAACAATTTGAAAGTCCACCGTGGTAGGTATTGCTGAAACCAAAAGAAATTATTTGAGAAAAACTGCAGTATAAGAGGCTGATTTGGGCGTTTTTTCAAGTGGGAACTATTTCTTTGCTGCTTCTTTGTGTCCCCTTCCCTACTGCTCTCTTTTTTTTTTTTTTTTTTTTTTTTTTTTTGGCACCTAGATACCTATCACTTTAAAGTAACATACAAACACGGGCAGCAACTCTACTCTGATAGAGCCTCATTAAAGCACTCTTCATGGCACATAATGATTTCAGTGATTGACATTTTCTTCATTTTCTAGATCTCTGTATATACCAGAGGAGATCCATCGTCCTTTTACTTTGCCATGTTATTTTTAGACTGCAGCCTAATTCTGCAAATCCTGTAAATTAGTCATGTCTTACTCTTGTGTGCTACCAGTGCATTTTAGCTACCATGTGCTACTACTAAGAAGGCAGGGCACTGGAGCAAATTGAAAAGATAATGTGGTGTATTCATTGGGTAGACACATTAGATAGTTGTAAGAATCTATTCTGGTATTTGTTCTTATTTTTTTGAATATCTTCCTTTTTATATGTCAGACTGTGTATCAACTACTTTGCTTGTAAAGCAACCACTAAAATCAGCTTGCTCTAGCTCCTCCAGCTTTTCAGGATAAGAGCTGAAGGTTAGTCATCTTTGTGTTCAGCTGTGGAAGTGGTGTGCCTCCCATCTTTTTCTTTCTTTTTTTTTTTTATGAAGTATCTAAGCTCTGTGAAGGACCTGCTGTTGCTAGATATCGTGCTCCCCTCCTTAAAAGAGGGGAGCTCTGCAACTAATCCTATAGGACCTTGGGTTATTTAACTGACGGTAGACTTTTTTCCTTAGGAAAGTTGTGCAGATTGGTAGTTTATTTTTCACTCGAAGCTTGTCATCCTCACCATTCTCAGCACCATTCTGATTGCCCTTGTGCCACTTTGGAAAAAATGCGGGGGCTAATAATTTTAACTTCGTGCTTTTTCTGGCCATACCTTCTGTTTGTGAAGGCTTGTGAAAATGAGTTGAGTCTTGATTCTTACTATTGCTGTGGGTCTCCTACTCTTTAAAGGTACTATTTCTGTTCAAGTGTGACAAAGTTGGTGGGCTTCTGTTGTAATGTGTTTGAAGTCAAATATGAAGCCATTGCACAGGGCTTTTCAGTTTCATACCCTTTTTGTTAGTTCTGCGGTCGCAGCATCAACATTCAGAAGTTCATTTTTGCAGTACTTTCCATGAATTTCCAAGTTATTTCTCATGCAAGTGTTAGCTAGGCCTCTTCTGTTTCTAAGATCTGATAGACAGAAGGTACATATTCTTGTAATGGAGTACTGAACGTGTCCTCGATTTATGTGGGATATGGGAAGGCTAGCTTGCTTCTTATTTCTGCAATCTCACTGAGTTTTAATAAAGCTGTACCAATTTATCCAGGGTGACATGGCTTTCCTCTGCCACTGCATACTTGCCACAAAATAAGAGATTTCTCTGTTTACATCATATCCAATTACTAATCTCTATATCAGATTTGCACTGAAGTGTGTCAGTATTTATAAATAAGAGCGAGAACATGGAAAATTTACTCAGTCAATAGAAAGGTGCAGATAGAGGAAAAAAATCCTAATGTTGTCCAGGAAGTGTTTCATGTATCTGGAAGCTGATAAAGAAGATAGCAGAAATGGTTAGCGACTGAGTGGGAAATGCCGATGAGTCAGAAGTGTGATACCAAGGAAGAGTATGGATGAGTTTTTAGAGCTAGTTATTTACCTCTTTTCTCTCCTTCCCTTGATCCTAAATTGAGGCTTGGTCTTAGTCTGAGTTCTCCTGTCATGTGGATTCCTACTTTGGCATTCTCCTTTGAAGGTGATCTAATCCTCTCATGACCTAAACTTTTCCTCTAATCTCTGTCAGTGCTGTGGTGTCTGGAATTATGGATATCCGTCTTTTAGAAAGCTTCTGATATTAGGATGCAACAAGCCTGTGTTCTGAAGGACATCAGCACATGGTGGTATCCCTGCAGCATAGACACAGAAGTGCTGACATCCACTTGTGTGGTTCATGGGCCACGTGGCTCCCAGCCAAGTTTGCAGATTCAGCAATTGTACTGAAAGGAAGGAAAACATGCAGTTAATGTGGAGGAGTGTGACTGGCAACCAAATAACCTGTTTTGTGCTTCTCTTTATAAGCCCAAATTTAACAGAGTGAATTTAGACTTGTGAACCTCATTGAGTTTGTGCTGCCGCATCTTTGTCAGAGAGAAGGCCAGTGCAGTTAGCATTAAGGCAACATAAATATTTCCCCTTTATTGCTATGTGAATAATAAGTGGTAGGGTATGTATATTATGAAATAGATCTGCCTATATTTTTATAAACTGTTGTGCAAATGGCTTCACATTCTACAACTAGGACAAGGAATTAGAGGTGGTAATTGAATTTTTGTTTTTAAGGTTAATGAGGAGAAGCCAGTTGATCAGCAAATTTCAAGTCAAAATGCTAGTTGTACTCATGTCTGTGCTGAGTATATGTTTAATTCTTGACATTTGTAGGGCCTGTACTATGAATGATACTAATAATTGGTTCATTGTGCCACAGAACCTGAAGGGACTGTTAAACCACTACGCTTGGGGACAGCTGAGAAAGACACATCCATTCAGGCAGACGTGTTGCTTTTGAGGATAAGACAGAGCAAAATGAATTTACAGCTAGCAAAAACCTCTCTGTGTTGTATAGAAACTAGTTTATCCTAGAAGTTTTAGGTACACTGGACTGTAAATTATTGCAACAATTCATTTTTATTGGTGATGTTTATGTACCTGTGCAGTTTACTTTTTTTTTTTAGTTACTGTGTTTTTTTCTTTGTTTGTTTTACTTTGTTGTTTTGCCCGTGTAACATATATATAACTTGGTCTTGTGCTTCTACATCCCAGGGAACCATACATATTTAATGCATCGTATTTGCTGCGAGAGTATTGTTCATTTCAAAATTCAGATACGTTTAAGCTTAAACACAGATTTCTACTGTTTTCACAGTGATTGCTATATTTTAGTAAATTAAATAGCTTTAATGAACAGCAGCTGAGGGAGAATAGAACAGAAGCAATTTTCTTGTTCAGTATAAACACAATAATGTTGAAGACATCTTCCTAGTTTAGCTGAAGACAGCCAATGAGGTTTTTATTGGAATTAGAACATACTGATTTAGTTGCAGGCTCTGTCCAGGCTCTGAGTGTGATTTGATTATTATCTTGAGATGTTTCTTGGATATAAATAAAGCTTGTCATAGCAGTTATGTGTTTGTCCTCTGATGACAAAGACTGTGTTTCTTCTTCAGTACTTGTCACTACTTACTTGGGCCAGAAGGGCAAGGGTACTTGACCATGCTTTATCATCTGCTCTTTTGCCTAAGGAAAGTCCAAGACTGATGTCATTGCCTCTTTCCACAGGCATCAGGGTTGCTATACCATTTCAATTGTTGATGTTGATGATTTGGAACACCTTGATGAATATAGCTTTTGGAACATCCTTCTGGTCCGTTCAAACCAGTGGGTTTCGGGTGTTTTTATGATCATCAGGGAAAGACGCAGCCCACCAGAGGTGATTCAAAGCAGGCAAATCTTACAAACTCAGACCAACTATTTTAAGTAACCTGTCTTCCATCTTAGACTATGTGGCTTACTAAGGTTCAAGTGATATTTGAGTATCCCATCTTTGTGTGGCTGTGGTTTTTTTTTTTTTTTTTTTTTTTTTTTAAATAGCCTTATGATGCTGTTCAAATGCCATTCAGATATAAATTGCATTTAGTTTTTGGAGTTATACTGACATTTTGAACTGTAGAATATCCTGAGTTGGAAGGAGCCCATGAGGATCATAGCATCTAGCTCCTCACTCTGTGTAGGACTGCTCAAAATTAAAACCTATGTCTGAGAGTGTTGTCTGAGCACTTTTTGAGCTCTGGCATCTTGGGCCTATGAACACTACCTTCAGGAGCTTGTTCCAGTGCCTGACCATCCTTCCTGCACATGTCTGATATTTACCTGTAAGAGTTCTTGGTTACAGTGCTGTGCGACTGAGGAACTGCTAATACTAATAACTGTAGCTTTTGGGGATATGTGTAGTTGATGGCCTTCCAGGAGAGGTGAAAACTTTGCCTACAGAACTATATATCACCAAGTAATTCAACTTATGATTGTGCCTCAATGTGCAATGTGTGGACTTCTGTGCTATAAAGGTTTGGTTCTCATAGATTCTGTGTATTCCTTAAATGCAAACAATCTGCTAAAACCAGTTGAAACAAGTTCCAGGTATTTGTCTTCTAGAAGCACTGATAAAATTGTATTGTCATCTAGGGATCTCTTAAAATGATTTTATCGCAGGCTAGGAAGACTAATAGTTCCTATGCTGAACTTTTTATGTAATGAACAAACCTTTCTTTAGCAAATAAAAGTTTCACCTTGTTGGCTATTTTCATTTTCTATTCAATTTATTTCAGCTTCCTACACCAATTCCATTTGCACTCTTTTTTTTTTCCCCTCTGTACGTTGAGCTTCTGGTCTTATTAACAGCTTGCCTTATAAGACACCACAAACATTTCTCTGGATGGAGAGGAATGGGTATCTCATCAGTTCATTGAGGTAATCTTGGCAGGGGAGAAAAAAAATTCTTTCCTCACAAAAATTTTTGCAAAGTTACCACTCTGGACAAAATTTGTCTTTTAAGTGAAATACAATTGCTTTAGAATATTTGATCTGGAAGTTTTGAAATCGGTGTTTACAATGGTCCCTATTTCTGATTCCTGATGACTGGGCTTTTGTCATTTGTCAAATGTAGTAAAGATCTGTACAGTAACATGAGAGAGAACAACTTGCATGACAGTCTTGTTAGTCTGTAAATTTGTTTTGTTGGGTTTGTGTTTCTTGAAGAAGCAGACACTGAGGAAACAATATGCGTATTAGTTCATATTTGTTCAGGTATCTGTTCAAAGGTTGCTTATATAGTGAAAAAAGCCTCAAGAGTTTGCTTTTTTTTATTTACTTCTGGATAAGGGGAACATAATATGAAAAAAAAAATCACTTCTGTTTTCTTAATGTAAATTTCTCTAATTTGAAATTTCAGCATGACTTTCTACTTTGTCTGCAAATGTGAGAAAGGGGAAGTTCATTCTTACCATCCTCTAGCATTTCCTTTGCGACGATTGTTGTTTTGTTTTCACTGATAAAAGAAGCTTGAAATATATATTAAGCAATGATATGTTTTATGGGAGGTTTTTTGAATTGATGAAGGATTGGAAAGAAAAGAAGTATTGTTGCATATTTGTGAAGTACTTCTAGGAGATAGGAAAGTAAAGAAAAACTGGGGGACTTCATGTGGGGAAAAATGGCAAGAGATACAGTTGTCTTAGAATTTGGTCCTAACTGAATTATTGTGAGCATGACTAGCCCTGAACTGTTACAAGGATATAGAACACTTTAAAGACTAAAAGACACGCTCTTTGTGCCAGACACCAAAGCAAGCTGTTTATAGTTAGAGGCCAAGGGAAAATGCCACTTCCTGGTTCTTGCAAAATTTAGTTACTTTTGGTTAGTATTTTGTATTAGAAGAGCCTAAAGTGTTTCAAATTAAGGTAGTTTGGGTTTTCGGATAGGAGCACTCTAATAAACATAATCAAGAAAATTTATTCATTGGGGTAAGTTGTGTAATATCTGGGTTTGCAAATGTTCTTTGCTCCCTGTCTCACCAAACCAATGTGTGAATAATCTACAGTTATTTTTAACTTCATAGTTGTCTTTTTCTCTGCCACGTACATGTTGAAGCATTATTTTGACTTCTGAAAAGACTTCAGTAGCTGAAAACTTTGGGGAGTTCAGAGTGACCAGGAAGGCATCCATGGTGAAAATAGGGCACTGAAGGAAGAATGGGGAGTCCAGCACCCCTTTCTGTTTGCTCACATACCTCTGTGGTCTGTGAGAGCAGAACTGGGAGAATGATACAGAGAATACGTTTTTGAAAACTAAATTTTGTACTGGGGTAAAGGCTCAGTGAGGTGTCCTTGGTGGTCTAAGTCAGGGAGCTCCTTGATTGTGCAGTGGGTCTGCAGCACGTGTCTTGGCAGAGCCATTCCACAGTTTAGTGACAGGTCTGACACCCATTTCCCTTCTGTGGGACTTTCCACACAGGATTGTTGTGACTCTACTTACAGATGTTGTCTTGTCACCTAATTTCTGTAGATTACTGCACATTGAGCCATTAGATATGTGTCCCAACCTGTAGAAGCCCTTTGCAACCTTGTATAGCTACATGAGGAACCATACGACTTTAGGTTCCTTGATTTACCCTAAAATTCCTTTTTGATTGTGCCTACTGGTCTAGGTGGCCTGTTTCTGGATTAATCTGATGAATAATGTGCTAAAAGCTGCAAATGAAATGTAACACAGGAATTACTTTCTGGGTTGGGACCTGAAAGGTATTTTAACATTGAATGAAGACATCAGCTAAAGACTTAGGGTATTGGCTGAAACCTAGTGGGATCTCTCAACAGAGATAGCTATTTTCCACCTGCGTATTTACCAAAGAGTTGCACTGTGCCAGTTTCCACATTTTTTCCCCTCTTTGATATGTGCCATAATGTTTCACGTTAGATGTGATCGTATCTGTTCTGTCACCATTTGTACATGTACAGTCAGTGATCTCTACACTGTTGCCGTAAAGGAAGCCAGGGGATTTCCTCCTTCCAGAGAAGGAAGGGAGAATGACTTTTCATTGCTTTGATGAGTCTTCACATTCATTTCCCAGGTGCATGCCTAAAAGTGGCATCTCTTGTCCTAAATAATGGTTTTAACTCAGTGTTTGGCACCTTGCTTAGTTTGTTACGTATGCTCTTTTGAGTACTGTTGCCAGCCAGGAAGCTAGAATGCTCTAAAAGAAATGAAAAAAAATGTGTTAGCAGGTCCATCTGAGCATCACTAAGCACTTTTTCACTGTAAGGATGACTGATCAGTGGCACAGGCTTTCTGGAGAGGTTGTGGAGTCTCCTTCCGTGGAGATATTCAAGGTCACTCAAAAGTGGTCCTAGGTGCTGCCTTCTCTGGGTGGCCCTGCTTGAGCAGATCAGGTGACTTCCAGAGGTTTCAGCCTTAAACTTTCTGTGATTCTGTTGCTTTGATTCCCTCACCCAAATTCAACCAGCCCTCCTTGGCTTGGTCAGAATGGGGAGATAGGGCAAGGAGTACACTTCCTGCATTTTCTGAGTCTGATTTTGTGAAGAAGGAGGCAGTTATTCTTTATTCACTGAATGATAAATTCTTGATGTTAAACACAGTTACACATGTAATTAAGGAGTGTAACATACACTGAATTCAAACTTTTTAGATTTATTTTCACATTTTCCTCTGAGAGCTGACTTTCTATGTTGTTTAAGTAGCAAAGGAGATCTCTGGCAAATTTTAAAATGCTAACTTTGATATGAGAAAACTAGACACAATGATTCAGGACAGAAACATTTCAGGGTTTAATGTGTGTATTAGAGTGCTTGGCCTACCTTGCCCATCTGACATATCTGACATTTGTTGCTAAAAGTAAATGTGAAAGCAATTGCATATAAAGTCTAGCTGGGAATACAGGTGCAGAAGATAAGGTGGGATGCCAGAGGTTTCTGTAAGCTGTCCATAGAAATAAAATGACCTTAATATGCAGTACTGTATACAGTGTATGTATATAGAAGTCATACAAACTCTGAATGTACATGTAGACACATTCAGGGTTTATTACAGTTATATTTGCACTGCCTACCAAGTGATGGCTCTGTAATCCTTCTCTTTCTGTGTCTCTTAAGTTTCACATAGTAAATTCACAAAATGCTATAGAAGTGGATGCTAAAAATACAAAGGTATCTGGTGGAATTTTGGGAGCATGCCATAAAGCATTCTCTGAATAGTGACATGGGGGAATAAGTTAACTTACAGTCTTTAATGTACGGTTTATTTGAGAGGATCAAAAGCACTTAAAATGGGGGTCAAAAGGAATGGGGAGAAGTAGGTTGACTTCCCAGCAACTCCAGCCTACTGGTCCCGGTAGTAATCGGTGCAGTCCTCAATGCAGACTGGGTAAACATTAGGATCTTTTTGTATTATTAGTGTTCTAGCATCACTTCTGGAAAAGCCATACATGTAGCTTGTGTAGCACTGGTGAAATATGTAAAATGATTTCAGACAGAGCCTGCAAGCTGGAGAAACTGTTCTGATAAGAAACTGTGAATGTGTGGAAAACTAACTAAAATGCTTGTAATAAATCAAAATCTAGTGATAGATTTGTGCAGTGCAGCTGTTTTTTTTTGTTTTTTTGTTTTTTTTTTTTTTAAACACAGAAACTTGAAGTATGGGGTAACAAAAATCCCCTGTACTTTAATGATAAGAATCAGGACCACAGTATGTTTTTAAAGTGATCTATGTCCTTATAGCTTCCGGAGTGTAAACGATTTTTTTTTCTTATGGAATATGTGAAGTGTTCTTGTTCGCTTAAGCAGTGCAATGTCCTAGGACTCTTGTTCTCATGTTAGTTCATTCATTGAAAAAACAAACACAAAATAGTGAATGGGTTGTTGTAGAGCCCTCCCTATCCTTTGTCCTGGTTCAAAGAACTGACAACAGACGTTCTATTCATGTTTTTTGAGGGGGAGAATTTTGATTGCTTGGCTTCTTTACTACTCCCATCCCCCCAGACTTTGTCCCCTTCCCTCAGATGGTGGTGGAGATGGTGTTAGAGGTATATTTTTCTCTTCTAATTTAACACTTAGAATGTCTTAATGTTAGGCCTCAGATTTGGCGGTAGCTGCAATGAATTTCAAGAAACTGCATAAGATGACAATCTGATCTACAAGTCTATTCTTGGGTTTCTCAGATTCAGCCAATTGAATTAGGGGACTTGTCTATGATTGTATTGATCATTTTCTTTGCAAGACAAGTCATTAAGTAGTGACTTGAGTCAAGAAAGGGAGATTTGACGTTCTGTCTGGTGGCCCTGCACTAAGCAGCCTTGTCATAAAACAGCTTGTGTGATGGTGTCTAGAAAGGCCTGCAGGAGCTCAGGCTGCCAGTTCAGGTCAGTGCCCTCATCATGGAAGAGGGCTTTCTACTGGTCAGGTGGGCTAATGCCACAGCATCAGGTCATGCAGAGAGTGATTTCTTTCGCATCTTCCTGGTACTGCATTCTTCTTCTATAATCCCTGTACCTGCCCTCACAGTTGACTTGCTCCAATGAGAGCTACCTAGGGCAGAATGTACCTCATGAACTTAGGTCCCTCAGGAAGACCAGCAGTGAGTAGGGTGAGTGCCCTGATTGACAAAAAGGGAGCTGCAGGGTGTGAAAAAGGGGAGATATTGACAGCACTGACTTAGCTTCACCCACAACTTCTCTGTGTCTGCAGCTGCTTTTGGTGAAGTGGACTTTGGGTCCACAAGTAGTACGATGATGGCTGCTCAGTAGCACAGCTTCTGCGATAGAAATAGAGAATGTCTTATCTTGCTGTGCCTCTAGACAATCAATGATACTTCTGAAGGGACAGAGGTTTTAAAACTCTAGAAAGCTGCTTTGTCATGGTCTGTTCCCCTTTAGGGGTACAGCCTTACTGATTCCTGGAGGGAATAGTGCACTAACCTTAGCAGCTGGGATGGCTTTAATGAGTTGAACACAGCTCTGGGGCTTTATAATGAGAAATGTAATCTTGTCTGTCAATAAAAAAAAAGTGTATTTTTTCATGTAGGCTTAATTCTGTACATATGTAGATTTTATTACTTCTTTACTAATAAGAATTCCCGAAACAACTAACAAGGTCTTTTAGGGGGCCACTGGTTTACTCTACTGGTTCTAAATCCATTTTTATGTTAGGAAGTATGTCAAATTTTTCTTCAATTGGGTTTCATGTCTGTACCTATAGAGCTGATTCAGTAGAGGAGAAGCTGGAGCCTGAATTTACAGAGAATGTCTCAAAGCGATAAGTTAATTGCAGTAGGTACACTTTGATAGAAGAAAAAGGGTAGATAGGTTTAATCAGTGCATTTCAAGAGCAGCGCCACAATGGCTGCCTCTAGAACTAGCAGCTTCATTCTTTCAGATCCCAATCCCATTTCCCTATTGATTATGCTGTGGCCTGGTACACAAGGAGCCTTGTATTAGACTGAAGTCATGATCATATCTTTAATCTTTATAAAGGTTGGAAGTCCATTCTCCTCCCTGCTGGTTAGCGAGCTTTTCAGTTGACACTGTAACCTGATGAACATTGTATGTTGGTTTGAGGCTGGGTAGTGTTACCAGGCTCTACTGGAAGCTTTTTCTTTCCCCTTCCTCCCCCCCTTTTTTTTTTCTTCCTTATGCGTGTCTCACTTGGGGACTATTTGGAAAAAAGATTTGTAATCTTAGCCTTCATCAGACCACACAAGTCAAGAGGCTGATCCCCTCTTGGGCTTGTCAGCAGTCAGCTTATTCAGTACTGAATGTGAGCTGCGATGGGAGCGGGAGAGCTGTGTTTTTAGCCCACACTTGTAGATCAGTGTCATGGGGGGCCAGCAACACCATGCTGTTAAGCAGTGAGGGCTCATTATGTAACTGTCCCCTGTGGTCCCACAGCAAGGGCTTGAGGCTTCTGTTCTCAGTGAATGCCTGCAAGGAAGGAAGGGGAATGCTTGGCCTCTTTTGGCTCTGAATGCTTTCATTGAGACCCTGATGAGAACGCTTTCCAGCTGAGCCCATTGCATCCTTCACCCTTGGAATGTCTTGGGATTATGTGAGGGTGCAGAGAATGGAATACAGGCTCTGGAGGGTGTGACAGCCTGGATCTGCTCAATGTGGGTCCTTTTGAACAAATGTAATAGTCCTGAATTGATGCCATGTCTATCTTCTGAGTTAAAGTTGTTGGTTTTTTAAATTGGTAACAACAACAACAGAGATTATTAACTACTCCAGTGCTCCCTTATTGTCACTTGTCTGGCTGTGAAGATATATACTGAAGCAGAACATTTACCAGCCTGGAGAAGTGCTGTAGTAGATGTTAGTGTTGCTGACTCCTTGCTGTAAGTCAGAAGCAGCAGTGTTCCCAGAGGACTCATTGAGGCCCACAGAATTTTACTGCACCCTATGCTGTGTAGTAATGGCATGGGTAAGGTTCAGAATAGTTACAGGAATGCATCTTTGAGAAAGCTGCTTATAAAAGTTCCATCCTCTAACCCATAGAGCTGCCAATTGCTAGTAACTTAAGGGACATAACCTTTATGGAGGTGTACAGAAGTTGGATGGGGCCCTGGATAGCCTGGGCTAGCATTAGATGTGAGATTGGCCCTGTCTGTGGCGGGGGGGGGGTTGAAGTTTGTTGAGATCCCTTGAAATCCAAGCCATTCTACAATTATGTGATTTATCTGTGGAAGGTGGTCAGGTGAGTTGCCAATAGCTAACGAAGGTTTCATGATTCATATGCTGCCCTCTTGTCCTTGGCAGCTCTGTCCACATGGTTGCTTTTTCAGTCAGGCTTCAGATCCACAAAGGTACTCGTGGCATGAGCTGCCTGATAGCCAAGTGACCTATCTGAAACCATGCCAGTACCTTCTTGTGTGGGGACAGCTGGATGCTTGGCTCAGTGCTGGTGTGGTAAGTGCCTTCTGGATCACTTTGGGAGGAAGCAGCCACAGGCAGGTCCTTAGGCATCTTTAAAAGCCACAGTGAGTGGCACTGGAGCTCTTCTCACATACAGCTACACTCAGCAGCCCAACAGATTCCATCCTGATCACAACTTCTTGTCTGCTCCATGAATTTTCCTGCACTCATTAGCCCCTCAGCATGTCTCCGTCACCTACCCTTGGCACAAACTGTCAAATCCTGTGCAACCCCTTCTCCCAGCTCCACTGTAGCAGATGCAGTCTGGTGAATTAGAACTGAAGCATATGCCAAAGCATACAAATTAGTTTGCGTAGAGAGTTACACATGCATACGCACACAACTTAATGAAATTTAGCAGGCATGTTTGCAGCAGACTTCAGAGAAAAAGACTGTGTTGAGGACTTGTCATAACACTCGTTCTACCACCTAAGCTATGCTGACATATTTAAAATAGTATAACTGCCCATGGTTGGAGAACAGAGCTTTGCCTGATGCTAAGATGTCCCATTTTCATATCGTATGTGAAACAGTCATGACAGTGTAGTTTTTTTCAATTGAGAGAGTTGGCAGATTCTTACTACTTTTTTTTCATGTTGTTGGTTTTTCTTCTCTTTCCCCTTTGTGTACCCCAAATATATATACTGTGCTAACAAAACAGAAGCTGATCTTGCAACCAAAGTGGCAATCTGCAACTTTTCTCCAGAAATTATTCCCAGCTGAAAAGCTGAGCTGTGCTTTTACTTCCTGCCCTGTATACTAAGTGAAATAAATGTCCTTTCAGGATTGCTGTAATTCCCTAGGGTTACTGTGCATGGAGCACCCTTTAAGATAGATTTTAACTTTTGTGTGATGTTTTTTCTTGTTTTTAGTTTGTTTTCATGTGTTTGTAATGTTTTTATACAGTTATAAATATACCTGAAATACTTTACATGAGAAATGAGTACTATATAGGAGTCTCTTGCATCTCATTGGAAGTGATAAAATTCTATAGAAGTATATTTACATGCTGAATTTCACTTCTAAAGAAAAACGTCTTTGATACGTTACATCTCATTTAAGAGGTTCCAGGGATCACAGGCAATAATTACAAGTTACTCCATGCTCACAGAAGGAATTAAGCAAAAATTAGATTTGATAACTTGATAATTAGATCATTAACAAGCTGTTAATATAATTGTGTTAATGGAAACAGCTATAAATACAAAGATATATCTGGTTACTCTCTGGTATTATATCAAAGATGGGAAGCTTTCATGTGCAAATATAATATAAAATTTCGAAGTCTTGCACTGGGATTCTTCTTTGCTCATTTCACATTACTAATGAAAACAAAACCAAATACCAGTAATAATAGTAAATACACATTCAGTGCATTGGTATGGAATTGATTAGCCTGAATGTGGGATTAGTAAAGCATAGGGTGAAACAGGCTGGCAGACTCAAAGTGGCAAGGGCAGAAGGTGTTTGCTTGGTCTCGGGCTTCTGTACCTCTAATAGCCCTAGGTAGCCTGGGGCAGGACTGCAAAAGGCTGTACAAGCCAGAGGGGAGAACGTAGATATTGTTTTGCTTGAAGGAAAGAAGTAGGATGGTGGTGTGCCCTTCTCTGAAGAGAAAAGATTTCCAAGATGCTGTCACTGAAATGTAGTTTGATGTTGGATACAATGGGAGTCTGAAAAATCCCAAGGCGGGACCAAGCAGGGCAGTCCTTTTATGGGTGGATAACTTGAAGTGAGAAGGAGGTTGAAAATGGTAACTGGCCAAATACTATGGAGGGGAAAAATTTAACAGATGGAAGTGGGGACAGTGAGAGCTGGCATGGCTAGACAGCAGGGGGTACTAGCTGCCCATGGGGATAGCTGCTGTCAACACCTGGTATATGGCTACTATGTAAAGCAGAAGCCTGCTGCAGGCCTGGTATGTGTCAGGGAGGATGTTTTGAACAGGTGCTGTCAAACCTCAGAGCTGATTGTGGGATGCTCTTATGCAACTTCTTTCCAACTGAAATGCAGTATGAAACCTTTTGGGAAAGCCGAGTAGGGTACAACACCCTAACAGGTGTGATCTTCCTTCTAAGTCCACAATTCTGGACCTTTGCTGACCCTCTCAGTTAGCCCTTCAAATTGTATTAGAAATCAGCTGAAAAAAAAATGCATTTCTTTGCTTTTCCCTCCCCTCTTTCTCACCATCAGCTTCAAGTAGGTATCACATCTTCTTAAATTGTATAATGATCTTGGGACCGTTCTCCACAGTCTTACCTAGCCCTCTAGCTTTCACGCTGCCTGCTTGCTTGATCTTGGGTCTAGTCATGTGAAGGAAATAGCTGTTAAGGAAGGCATGTCACACCTCTGCGGTTGCTGAAATTTATGTTCTTTAGTTCAGTTGGGATAAAAAAAAAAAGCTGTTGGAAATCCCCAGTCAGGACTCGTATGAGATATGACTGCTGCTGAGTGATAAGAACAGATTTGTGTGCAGCTTAGAATGCTCCATGTATGCAATGATTTGAAAAACATTTCAGAAGGGAGATTTGTTCCTCTTTCCAAATTATGTTTTTAATGTTATCTATCAAATGCAAACTGAAAACAGTGGAGAAGCAGATATATTTCAAATTTTCGTGCATCTCTGACAGTGAGCTTGCGTGGGAGAAACTTCATTATTGCTATGAAGTGACTCTTTTCTTTGTAATGCACTTTCAAAGAGGTTAGGAAGAAAATTCATCTCTTCCTAGATGGCACAGAGATGAACTGTATCTGATTTGAATAAAATTGGCAGGCTTTTACTTGAAATTTTGCAAAGATTAAGATTATTCGATTTGTCTGGTGTTTTTATATTCAAGGACACAAAAGAAAGCTAAATTAAAGTGTGAATTTCAAATGGCTTTGTTAAACTGCAGCAAAACTCTGCATATAGAAAACTCTCAGGTTTTATCTGACCTTAGTAGGAGTTGCAATAAGGCTTGTGATGAGCTGATTCCAATTGTTCCATATCTTTGGCCTTCCCAACTCCTCACCAGCCAAGCTGTGAAGGATAGAAATTTGATAGCAGCATAAAAGAAACTATGAAAATGATTCTGAGTAAGGAGAAAGTGATCCTTGCTTGAGGAGAGCATATCCAAAATGAACAAAGAGTAGCTCAGCTTGGAATCTCTGCATGAAATGCAGTTAAGTGCTGATTAAAAAAAAAATAAATTCACTCAGCTTTCAGAAACAACACCAAGTGGTGATGCAAAGGTGAATCTCTATACCCATTATAAAAATTATCAATATCCTCTATCAGTCTTTTGCTTTTTTTCTTCAAAACAATGATTTCAGTTAATTTGCCTTCAGTTTGAAGATATTGTTTTCTTCTTAGTGTGGAGAGAAAAGTACATAAAAGAGCATGCAGAGGTAGTTTTTAAAAAAAAACATGATATGAAGGTAAGCAGAATAGGACAAATCTTGTGATTTTCTGATGAATGTCAATTATGCATGTGCTGAATCTGAAAAAAAGATATGATAAAACTATATGCTTCTGAAAATGAGAAAGCTTTGAAATAATTCTGCTAATTATTGTTTGCTTAAAATAAAAAGGATATGATTGTTATGTTTGAATAGAATTTACAAGAGATTTCAGCTTGCTGCAAATCCGTTTATGAATCAGGAATAGAGTAAGCACATAGGTGTCGTGAACACTGTCCTGACCTCCACGCTTGTGATGTTTAGTTAGCATTCTTCAGGTACAAGAGTTATTTCAGAAATCACTGGTTACAGTGTCAATAGCTGCTCAGTACTGGAGTTCATCAAAGAACTGTAAAGCTCTTGTCACAGGAAAAACAAGCTAAGTTTTGAAAATATGGAGATGTTTTATAAGAGCAATTGTTGCCGTAGCCTGGTTGGAGGTTCACACAATTTGTGTGACGATCATCAAAGCTTGAAATAATGGGAAAGTTTGAAAAGGCCAAAATAAAACAGCGATTATTACAGTATTTTAAAGATCTGACTCATATAGGTCAGTCATGTTTCATGATTGACCCAGATGGGTTTGAAAGGGTGGGGTATGGGATAACATAAAGGCAGTGTCTTTGTGAATGGAACTCTGATGGTTTTTTGGGGGAAGAAGAGAAAAGAAAGTATGTTTACATTTGCTATTCTGGTGATGAAAGAATCTAAATATCTACTTGATAATGCTAATAGTTCCTAAGTTGACAACAACTGGAGAGGTTAGTGCTATTTTTGTTTGTTTCTCTTCTTTGTGCATAAAGAAGCAGCTGAAAAATTCTGCTCCTACAGCAAGGGCTGAGTTTGTCTACCACGTACCTGTAGAAGTGTCTCTGCATGACACCTTTTGCATAGGCCACAGATTCAGCTTGGTCTGCAGAGCTCCAGGCATCTGTATAGCAGAGCTGATTGGGAAGGCTTGGATCTGCACCATTGAGTGTATATTTAGATTTTCCTGCTGCTATTCCATTTCTTCTTCCCAACCCAATTAAAAATCTGGCTGCTGTCTCTCTATCGAATGTTAATACAAACACCTGTGAACCAGATGTGTACAGCTGTAAGACTGTCAGTGCTGATCCATCATCAGAACTACAAGCTGATTCACTGGGCAGTTAGAAAACAATTTGTTTTTCCTTTTTTTCTGTCCCTCCTGCCCATTTTTAATCCTCCTGTTTTCTTAGTGTTTACTCTCTACTTCTTCCTGCTGCAGCAAGTTTGTGGGATGAGTCTTGCTCAGACTTTATCTGTCTTTCAGATAATAAAACAAAGAACCTAAACCATAAGAGTACTTCTTTTTTTTTTCTGGCTGCCGAGTGACTGGTTTGTACTGACTAATGATAAATTTAAGTCAGTATTACATGCTAGCTCATGAAAAACTCCTTGAAAAACAGTACTGTGAGAGTTACACCAGGCAGGATTCCCTCACCTCTATGAAAAAAATTATACTGTGTGATGCAAAAATATTGTAGAGAGACTTGTTGTAGAATGGGAAGCAGTCTTGTGGCTTTTGTGAAGGTGAACGCTTGAATCAGCAGGAAAAAGCAGTTCCTCAAACTTGAGGGACACAAATGGTAATAGCTACAGAGGCAGGGTATAGTAACACTGGAGGTTTTACTGCAGCTCTCTTTGCAAGGCTTTTTGAAAACAGGCTGATGTAAAAGGTCTGTCTTATTCTCTTACACTTTCCTTATGAACTTTGTGTCCTTCTGATCTACTTACAACTCTTCAGTACAGTAACAATGCTTACAGGGGGATTTTTCTGCTGGAGAAAGGAGATTGTTTCAGAAGGACAAGAGGGAAATGGTCTCCCTTGCTAGCAAATTATCTGAGAGAGTTTCATTTGCTCAGCTGACATGGTGGTAATGCATAGTTTATGTGAATATGACAGATTATGGGAGTAAGGTAAATCTCTTATAATAGAGGGGGTAAGGCAGTGGTCTCGCGCAGAGAAGGTGTCTGTTGCTATGTATGAAGAAAAAAAAAAAAAAAAGAAAAAAAAAAGGAGGCCATCTCACTGTCCTGTTAGCCTTGCTTGTGCAGAACTTGTGCTTTTACTTAGCAAAGCACTGCTTGTGCTAGCAGAGTTCCTGCCTCCTTAGATAATTCAGATTATTCAGTCTTAGCAAAACCAATTGACTTTTATCTGAAGGTGGTACTACTTTATCAGTGGTATGGTACTACTAATTTATAGTCAGTATTTACCATGTCATGCTTACTTGAGGAAAAGTCCTACTGACTTCAGCTTATTTGAACAAAGATTTTCTTTAAAGAAGTGGTGCTGTTGTAAACGTGAAGAAGATTTTTTTTTCAACCGTTATTGTTGTGGGATGCTGAAAGCAGCAAATCTGAAATGTAGACTGGACAATGAGAGGATATGCTTAAATTAGGGTGTAGATCATTTGGAAAACAGCCCAGATGCCTCTGGAAAGTAAATTTGTACGTATAGTCTTTTTATTAGAATGTTCATTCTCAAGAGACCAGAAGATGACTCATAAGGTCCCTTTCCACCCAGCACCCCAGTCTGTCCAGATCTCACTGAATGGCAGCACAGCCTTCTGGTGTGTCTGGAAACACACCTCTTCTAGGGTAGAAGTTCATTGCTTTCCCCCTGCTTCTCCCCTTACCTTGTGAGGTGTATTATATACCAGCAGTCATTGATGCCTGTACTCTCTCAGGAGCAAAAGAAATCCATGAATTTTCTGTGAGCATCTCCAAGCAAAAGCTTGTTATGTAGCTAGTGTTGGCTGCTTTTTTTCCCCCGGGGAGCCATGAATAATAGTGGTGCTAAAAATTAAAATTTGGTAGGAAGGTCTTGAGATTCGTCGTAGAGTTGAGTTTTCTCTGAAGTAATAACAAAATTACAATGGATAACTTGTGTACCCTGTGTTTGAATCAAATACTCTTTTAAGATTTAGCACGAAACTGCATATCCTATATTACTGTTGGCTTACTTTGTGAAACACGTAGTTTGCATAGAAAGTTTTTACTTATTAATCTCTTCTCATCCAAGTTCCGTGTATGTAGGTCACTAAGTAAGTAATGCCTTTTACTTGGAAACTGAAAAAAGTACAAAGAGCACAATAACACTGATAGTTCTCAGATACAAAGCATTGTTTCCCCATAGTCATCACCACTGGCTATGCATTTTTACCTGTGATGAACAAAAGCCTACATGTGGCACTAGTAAAAATCTGCACGCACAGAAGTGACCCGCTGTTCTGCAGCTCCTGCAATGATATTGTTGCTAGGAAAGTCTCAGCTCAGGTAGATGGAAGTAAAGAAGCCAAATCCAGACAGTGGCGGTGGTAGGAAAGTCCAGTCAAGACTGGCAGTATGCTCCACAGTCTTCAGACAAGAATGGGGCCTGGTGTTATAGTGTTGTAAGAGAGAAGTCTTCTCTGGCCTGACCCTGTATATTTGAGCCTTCAGCATAGATAGTTGTCGTGGTTTTATGATTTTGGTTATCGGTATTCCACATCATAACATCAAATAACAGGGTTTGACTACTGATGCTCAAGTTCCGGGTGCCTGTCCGGAGGAGAAGAACTACTACGTTTCCCCACTGCCTCACTGTGCTCACAGCCACTGATTGGTCTCTATGAACATTCATCAAGTATTGACAAATGTCAACGGATGCAGTTTTTTCATGTGGAGGAATTCAGTGACACACCTTTGCTTTATATGCCCTTCCCTGTCAGACATCATTTTGCCAGACTGTCCCTTTGCTGACATCTGTTATGTGGCAACAAAATACAGTGGAATATTGGCAGGAAGTTTCAACCTCTGCTGCCATACCAACATCTACCTCTGTAGTCATAGGCCAACACAGTAAAATAGGAGGCATTACTTTCAGAGCAGTCATTGTAACATATAAAAGTGCAAATTACTCATCCTACTTTTTGCCCATTATGTTTTCTACTAGGTTAGCTCTCACTGCTTATATTCAGTCTCCTTATGAACTTGAATCATGTGTGTGAAACAAACATCTGTACTAAAAGTGATTGTTTCTCTGAAGAGGAAAACGGGCACCTAGGTGGATAACAGAAAGGAAAGAAATATTTTGTTTCTGATCTGCTTTCTTAGTGATAAATTTACAGTTTCGTGGAAATTGTACAGCAAAGTACAACTTTGTACAATTGTAGCTGTCCATTCTCTGTGAGATCAGGACTGAATTTACCATGGTACAGCTTTGTACTTCAATGTTTTTTAATTAGTGCCTGCTCACTGGGTACACTTTTACTGGGCAAATCAAGAATTCCTCAGCATCCCTGTTTGTGACCGGTTTCTAAAGAGCAAAACTTCCTTCCCTCTTCTGTATTTCCAGTGTTGCTTTTTAGTTTAGGACCAAATATGGGGGATTATTAATAACTGGTCAGAGTGGAAAAGATGAACCAAACTTAGCTGGCGTTTGAATTCATGTAAGCTTGAAAACTTAAAGTTTGTGAGAATGCTCCTTGCAACCGAATACAGTGCGTGCTCAGTTTAGTTCGTTGCTCGCCTTGTGCATTTGTGCTGCAGTTCATGTTGTTACTGATCTCCTGAAACTTTCAGACCTCTTACATGGTTTCATCTGTTTATTCTAGGAATGGGAGTTTATAGTAATGCTGTTTATACTAAAGATGGGTGAACCATTATAGCAAGTGGAGAGATCATCGTGAACCTTTGCCCTGAACTCAAATCAAACTTTGTGACTTTAAAGTCCTGTTTCAGTGTTCAGTGTCATTGTACTTCATTCTGTCAGGACTTGAAACAAGTGCCAAAATATAAATGGTATTTCCAGTGTCAGCCTCAGATTTCACAAGCAAATCTACTGTCATGAGAGAGTTTATGGAGTTTCAGACCTCACAAGCTTCGGTAGTGAGCTTTCTAACTCCTGCTGCTTAGTGCAGCTTGCCCAATGGGGTTTGCCCATCACTATGTCATAATATGCCTATGGAACAAGATGCTATTTTTTTGAAATAATAAGCATTCTTTTGGGGAAATGTGTGCAAATGATTGCTTATGGATGAAATACTAGAACATAAATGTCATGTAGCTACATTTTCCTGCTTTCACACAAGGACCATCTTGACTTGACCTTTCTCTCATACATGTTGCAAGTCTGTTACCTAATTCTTCTATGAAATTATGCTGGAGCTGTCTAGGTGCAGAATAACAAAGTAAACTGTCTTTTGGACTCTATATTTTACAAAATATGACTAGTATGTTTCTGGAACCTAGGTTTCTCCAAATTTATTTGCTGTTGAGAAGGTTTCATGGTTTTACATTCCATTCTTGGAACCAGTTTTGAGCAATCCGTCTAGTAGAGTCTGATTAGTAGAGCCAATTATAGGAATAATCAATTCAGGTGGTGTCCGTTTTCCTCCTTTCTATTCCCAAGGAGGAACTGTATTCCTTCCTCTCTCTCTGTTTATTGTTGTATCAAAGAATGATCTGATGTTTGTTTTAACAATGAGATGACGCTGAATTCACTGCTGTCCAGCACTCCTTAGAACTGGTGTGCTACTTGAATATTTATATCATACTGACATTTGCTTACTTTAGAGAAAGCTTTATTTCCTTGGAATATTTATCATAGTATCTAGGAATTTCCATGTTAAACTGCTGCTGGATCTGAATGTTGTATATAATTACCTAGGTTCAAGGCCAGTTGCCTAAGGGAAGTCGATTTTCAAAGAACAGAACCAGCTCTGTGGCATTAGCTAGCTGAAGTAAGAGCTGGCAAAGATTTTTCTTGGACTGACATTGAGCAGCCTGGAAACAAAGATTTATACCTCACTTCATGTGTATGGATAGCTCTGTCTGATGTATTAGGGGAAAATTAGAGAAGCCTCTCCCCGCATACCTGGCACCATCGGTGGCGATGATGTGATATCTGATGTGATCTGTTGACCTAGTTATGGTCTTGAATAGAAAATAAATTTGACATCTCTTCCTTCCTGCTTTTTCCCTCCTGATCTCCATCAGTCTTTTTTTTCTGATGGTTAAGGGTGGGGAGGTTGGTGCAGAATTCAGTTCCTGCCTTTCTGATACACTGTAATGCTCTGACCCGCTTTGTACATGGAACAGTAACATCCACTTTGAGACCTGATCAGATCTCAGCCGCCTGTTGTTTCCCATCAGCTTATATGACTCTCTTGGGCTTCTGGGGCTAAAACTGCTCTTTTGCTGCTGTGCATAAAGAGGCGCCATGATTTATGAATCAATTAATCACTGCATGCTGAGGGGTTGTTCACGGTAGTTAAACAGTGAAAATAAGATGCTTGAGTATATAATAAAGATGGATATAATGGATATGGCCCTCTACTGCTGAATTCTCTTCCTCTACTTTATCCCAATACTGCTAAACTATCGGTATATGAAATCTGTTTGTCTTTGATGGCATTGAGTTCATCTAATTTCTTGAAAAAAGTGGTCTTTATTTCCATGATTTTTTTTGAATCTTCTGGTTTGATTTCAGTTTACTGCCAAATCTGATAAAGCTTCAAAGCAGAAAAAGAAAAATAGGCTCTCATACTACTGCCTGTAAATCTTTTTCACAGTTATAATAAAGTCTACCTTTGTGTATCCAAAACTTAAGGAGGGGAAGCCTGGTCTGTAAACGCACTTAATTGAATGCAATTTCCCTAACAATAAACTGAATATGAAGCTTTATTCCTTCATCTACTTTACCACACATGCTGATCGAGAACTCCTGTTTTTTTGGTTTTTTTTTTTTTGTTTTTTTTTTTTTTGGAAAAAAAGAGATAACTTCAGACTAGTGCATAAAAATATTAGTTTCCATCACATAGCTGTTATTGTTTGTTCTGTTTAACACACACATAATTGCTCTGCGTTTGTAAGACTGCAAGATACTGTAAGAACTAATCAAGTTTGGTGGGAAGCCCTGCTATGAATGCAGTTTGGCTTCATGATTTACTGAAGCGCTGTGCAGTTTGAGCCAGCAGTCAATAACTGTAGTCAGATTAGAATGGCATATTTAAAAATCTATTCATTAGTTAAGGATATGAGGCAAGAGGCAATCCAGTCACATGATTTGGCCTCTAAAATACATTTTCCAAGGAGGAAATTGTTCATTACAAATGGTGAAAAGACAGTGAACCTTGCTGATTTCACTGGAGTTGCTCTTGATCTTACCTGTGTAACTAAGAGTAGATTTCATTCAAGTTAGAAATTAGGTGCAGTGGTGTGAAGCAAGTTAATTCATTTTCCCTGCCATGCAGTGGAATTTGTAGTGGAATTATAATACCTGTAATTTATCAGTAAAAGTAAAAAGTATTTCTTTTCAACATAAGCTAGTTTTTCATTTTGTTTAACCTGCTGCTGGCATATATTAACTGTATCTAATGACTTCTGTTTGCTTGCTAAGTTGATCTCATTAATTGGCTTCTGAAATGCACAATCAGCAGTAATAATGCTTTGCTGCACTGACAGTAGTTAAATATTTCTCGTCTGTTTCCCCATCCTTGTCTGTTTTTTAGGACCCAGGATTCTCTTCAGTGATTCACGACAAACTCCAAGTTCCCAATACTATTCGGAAGGCATGGAATGAGAAGGACAACAGATGCGACGTTTGTGCCACACACTTGAACCAGCTGAAGCAAGAGGCCATTCAGATGGTGCTGACCTTAGAGCAGGCTGCCAACTCAGAACATTACGATGCCTCTCCAGGATCACCCCCACCCCTCTCTAATATTCCCACACTAGTCAGCTCCCGGCACGTGGGCAGCTTACAGCCCAGGGACTGGGCATACATGCCTGCACCTTATGCTACATCTAATTATACAGGCTTTGTTGCCAACAAACACAGTGGAAAACCCAACAGTCTAGGAATTGTTAATGGGGTGGAGAAGAAAAATGGCTCTCCTGGACACCAAGCCAAGGTCAGCTTTCAAATGGCCACCAGCCCCAGCAATGGTAACGTTCTCAATTCTGTGGCTATCCAAGCTCATCAATACCTCGATGGCACTTGGTCTTTGTCAAGAACGAATGGCGTTACTCTATATCCCTACCAAGTAAGTAGTTTTAAACAACAGTGATTTTTCTTTCTCTTTCTTTCTTTTTTTTTTTTAATTTTCTTTTTCTCCCGTAGAAGCTTGCAGGGGCATGCTAACACTGTTTGGTCCTGTTGAGGAGAAGTAGAGAAGTAGAGCCACTCCTATACAAAGGACTGGAACAAGAAGGGTTTTAAATTCTCTTTTACCTGGTAGGGAATGGAATTGTGAGAGACCGAGATCATGACCAATATTCATTAGAACTACTTTTATTAATGCAGCTGTTATTAATAATAGAACCAAACTGTTGTTGTTAATAACCAATAACTAGTCACACAGTGCATTCATTTGTTCCTTCACTCAGATTGTGCATCTCACTCATAATACTTGGTTGGAGATTGAGTTTATGGCTGGGAGGCCAACCACACTTGTTTGTTTATGGGAAGCAGTGCTGATGTACCTGTATTTTTGGCTGGGTATTCGTGAAGTATTCATAGTGTCTTTCTGGTTCATCATTTGCATTTATGGTCCTATTGTCCTTGGGTAGCAGCTACCACATATGTTGATGTAGCTCAAAGTTATACCTATATTATTATTTTTGCTAGTGTGTGCTGGTGGCCTTCTACAGATTAAACTGATTCTTGATGTTTTGATTTGTAGTAGTTCTCATGAATTCAGAAGGACCAGTAATTTCCTCAAGTGTTTGGGGAGCTTAAATGTTTGAGGAAGATAGTCTTGTATTTATCAGCATGTTCTTCTGATCTTTTCTGATCTGCTACTTTTGTTAACCATCTGCATTCATGGGTACCCGTAGAACCCACCCACACTAACTCACACAGAAGGGGGAAGAAGGTTTTGCAAAATACTTAGTTGTAGGTTGTGGGAATTTTAGTGTGCCCAAGCACTTACAGATTGCAACAGAAGCCTATTCTTTTTCAACAATCCCAGCCATTCCTGTTGGGCATGAATAAGCATCTTTGGAAGTTGGTCTTTCTATTAAGTTATGAACCAACTACAACATAGGTCCCTAAGTTAATACTTAAAAGTTTCTTGATATGAGAGTGACTAATAACATTGCCTGAAATAAAAGTGTTATTCATAAGCATTAAGTTGTTGCTATGCACCAAAGAAGATGTGGTAAAACTAGTAATGCATTACAATTATTTTACCTGGAAAATATATGACTTTATAGTTTTGTGGATCTATGCTCTAGTGAACCTGAATCACATTTGGGCAGGTTTCTATGTAGTCACAGTTTGATCTAAGAAAAAAAAAAAAAAAGAAGAATACACGTTAAGAAAACTGAGTAATAATTTTTATTAGGAAAATTAGTTGGGTCTCATTGCATTCATGATCGTTTAACTCATCTTCTATGAAAATGTCTTTATCTTTTAATAACGTTCATTATTCCTAGGCAGTTTATTTTGTCTTAAAGATACTCACTAAGGAGAATCTAATACTCAAAATTTTCTGAATACCATTTGATTCTACTTAGCACAAAAACTGTTCCTTAGCATTTTCCTCTCCTTTAGCTAAACTTGAAATAGAAAGGATAGTAGCTGCAGTCTGCTATCAGGTTCAACACCTTTCCCCAAACCAAACAACAAAAAACCACCAAAAACCCTACTACCCCAGCAGTGCTGGTTTGTGATGGAAGGGTTGAGAGTAAATTTCATAATCTCTGTAAGAATTAAAACCTTCAAATACTGAAATTCTCTCTTTACTCAAATGTCATATTTAATTGTCCAGTCAGGGAATTATAATGATCTTCTTAAACACTTTGCAACGATTTAGTGTTTGGTTATGTAGTACCTGTGTTGGACTGAAAATTAATCAAATAAGAGTAACAAGTGATCTCTTTGTAACTTGAGGTAGTAAGGAGATGCAAGCTTTGATTTATTTTTTTCTGCTCTTAAATACAGAAAATGACTTTATTTGCTACATTTTTTTTTGAACACTTAAGTTCTCTCTCCCCCTTATGTATATGTTTCATTATTTTCTTATTATTGCAGTTACAAAATCCTGCTGGAGAAGAGCACTGTGAGGATGAATCTGTTATCCTATCTTAATTAGAACCCCAATTTTATTTATTCAAAGAAGAATTAAAAAAAAAAGAAACACTAGTTATTTTTAAACATATATATAATTCATATATATATTCATTTTTTTCTTTCCTTAAGAATAGTGATTAATTAAGCTTCACTGTGTATTAGTTTAGAAGAACAGAAAATAATGGAGAGAATCTATTGGGATAGAAAGCCTTGCACCTCACACAGAAGTACAGTGCTCTTCTTTCTGCATTATAATTTTGTCAAACTGATGTTCAGGGAGAAATCAGTCTCATTGCTCTAGACTTAATGGCGCCTGTTTGTAGGCACCTCCCATTGTAAATTAGCTCTGTTAG
This sequence comes from Lagopus muta, assembly GCF_023343835.1. Classification (NCBI taxonomy): domain Eukaryota; kingdom Metazoa; phylum Chordata; class Aves; order Galliformes; family Phasianidae; genus Lagopus; species Lagopus muta. Next base: position 75,833,702 of record NC_064434.1, read on the forward strand.
ACAGTCCAGATAACTTGACAGAAATGGTTGAGTACCTTGAAACATGACCTTATTTTCTTCCTGCATTATCAGCAAAAAGTGAAACACATTAGACTGGAAGAGGCAGTGCCTCAGAACTGATTCATTACAATTTTACTCGCTAAAAATATTCCCATTATTGTAATTTTTAGGATGTTGGTTGTTTCTTAGGATCTTCTCCAGACTGCTTTGGGATGAACAAATTGCAGCTTTTGTTTCAATTCTGCTGGAATAAAAGTGTTTTGATATTGTAGGGCTCAGATGCTGCAATAGCATAGGGTTAATCTTAAATGATACCCACTATTCAATCAGTTCTGCAGAAAAAGTAATTGCCATCAGGAGTAAAACAAATGCAAATTTATAGATTAGTAATTTAGCATATGTTTACAGCCTGAGAAATAGAAGTAATAATGTCTAACGGGAGATCTTTGTCAGAAGTAGAAGAACCGCTGTCATGATACAGACAGTTCAACACTGGAATAAATTTTTTGGAGGCATGTTGGGAACTCACTGTTGGTACCCCTTTAGTCAGAGCATTATCTGCTCACAATTGTTTAGGCAAAACTGATCCTACTTGGTGATTACTCCAAATGACCCCATTGGTCCCCACCAGTCTTGTTTTATGTAATTCTACATTTAGCTACACTTTGACTAGATCTAAAGATCTAATTCCAAGAACTTGTGATCCTCCCTAAACCCTGCTCACAAATGAACAGCTGATGCAGATTTCTCCAAGGAGTTGAATCAAACTTCACTGGCAGGTGGTTCTCTTATGAAGCAGAGAATCACATCCAGGGAAAAGAACTGATTAATCTTAAATTGTATAACCCATTAAGAATGTCCTATTAACACTGGAATGCTAAAACGGTTACTTTGTGAGGGTAACTGTAAGCCATTTCTGTTGAATGTGTCTCAGAAAATACCAGCCAAAATTCAGTACAATGAATAGAGTCTGGTCATCAGAGGAGAGCATTTGGATAAATACCACGGGGATCTAGCTATGATTTAACACTTGTAAAGGCTTCTGTTGATCTCTTTATATCTCAAAGTGATTTCAGTCCTTCCCCTCTGAGAGAAAATTGTTGAAATTGTTGAGGTTTTACCTGTAATTATTTGTGCAACTGCTAATGTGAAATCACAGTGTTAAGTACACTTCTCTTGCTTACCAGTTATCATATAATGCTTTTAAAGAATGAGAAACTATTGAGTTTGGGATGGTGTTGCAGGAGCCATGAATACCTTGATGAGATGACTGCTGTTACTTATTTTTATACAGACTATTTTTATACAGACTGTGATTCTAAATTGAATGCATAACTTTTCTATTACTTTGTTATCCAAAGCTGCTAAAAATCTGCTGGTTCAGCTATTTTACCACCACATTAAAGAACAGATTAAATAAATTAATAGATTAATAAAATAGATTTGAGTCTTTAGTAGTTCAGACTTATGTAGACTTTGCTTTTGAGGGGAAATGAGTAGACAATAGGTGAGTAGATTGAAGTGGTTGCAGTAAAATGCTTCAAAGTAAAAGTGCAGCTCTGTTTTGCAGTAGTCATTCTTCTTTATGATCAGCATCCTCTGTTAGCCTAAATTAACCTCATAGTTCTCTTCTGTTGGTGTACCTCTAAACCTCTCAAGTGTGGCAATAGATGCTTTGTGGTTTGAATTGCAGAATGTTAAATTTCCTTGGTCCCCAGGACACCTCTGGTTATCTTACTAAAACTTCATCTTTTAATGTTTTAGGTTTTAAGTAGATTATTAAAATTCAATATAAAATCAGCAACAGCATGTTTGTAGATCTGTGTGACAGGAAGGTAAGAGAATAAATAGATCTAGGAAGTGCCAACAGCTTCAGGAACAGCGTAGGCTGTGGAAGGGAAGGATGGGGAACAGATAACATAGCTGTTGGTGTGGGTATGGTGAGTACCTCCTGCTTCTGACCTTGAGGTTGTAAAGTTTGAATTTGGTACAGAAAAAGATGTATATGTAAGGCTTTGAGTGGGGATATTGTGGTCATAATGATAGTCAATGAAAAAGTGCTTCTTTCTTTACTGCACTTGAGAAGACTCTTTTGACCAAAAGTTTGTAAAATGAAATCTTAAACTGCATAGTGCCTCCTGGCCTCAGGCATAATGATCTCAAGTCTATTGAGAAAATTATCAAAGGCTTTGTTTGTGTACAGTTGATGAAAGCCTACTGTGCTTTCTGTTTCCTTTTTATTTAAAATATGTGTTTAGAAGAACACTGTTCTCTGAGAAAGAACCAGCTTTTTATGGAGTTCTGCAGTGATAAATGATTTGTTTGGAGTTTACTTAGGTCATGGCTGTCCCATAACACATCAGTTCTTTCAGGCACGGACTTTTAAAAAGAAACTGGTAATGATTAGAGTTGGGCACAAGATGAAGAGTTCAGATACAGAGCCAAAGCCTATGTGTGGGGTGTTCTCATCCAGGATTTTGATTTCAAGCTTTTTTCTTAGTCTCTACTGTCTAATTTCTTTCTTTTCCACTTGCTGCTGCTGTTGCTTCTTCAAGTGTTCAATGTGATAAAGCTAAAATGTTAGTGATTGCTACAACACTGCCACAGTAGCTTTTGAAACATATAGTGCAAGATACAGAAATCATATTACTTGTTCCATCTCAAGGTTGACAAGTGTCTTCCTAGAGCCAGACCCATTTTGCCAAAGCATCTTAACAACAAAAGAAAAGGAGATCTATATACTGCCTTTTCTAATACTGTATTCTTACATGACCACACATGATTCTGCACAAGATCTGTAATACAGGAGGGTTTTTTTTTTGTCTGTGTGCAGTTTGGTTTTGGTCCAGAATTTGTTGGCTTATTTTCAGTCACTGAATGTGTGAGATCTACATTTGAGTGTGGTGGCTCTCTGAACAACATAGAAAATTTTGTTCCTCTTACTGACTCTTACACCCAGGAGGGGAGTAAACTCTTCAAAAGGGCTGACAACAGCAGGACTAGGGGAAATGGATCCAAGTTGAAGGAGGGAAGATTTAGGTTGGATGTTAGGGGGAAGTTCTTTACAAGGAGAGTGGTTAGGCCCTGGAACGGGCTGCCCAGGGAGGTTGTGGATGCCCCGTCCTTGGACGTGTTTAAGGCCAGGTTGGACGGGGTCCTGGGCAACCTGATCTGAATGTGTATGTTTGGTGGCCCTGCTAGGCAGGGGGGTTGGAACTACATGATCCTTGGGGTCCCTTCCAACCCGGGTGATTCTGTGATTCTGTGACTGATCGTAAATGACAATGCTGAGAAACTTTTGTACTTATTTTTTGATTTTTATATTCAGTCACCTAACTCTAGCAGTGAACTAACTCAGAGAGAGACTGTAGACTGGGAGTACAGGAATTTTGTTTCCGAAGCTTGTTTGACTGGGCCATGAAACAGATTGTCAAACAAATTCATTGACACTCAAATTAACATCCTCACTTTAATATCTCAGTTGCCCTTATTCTTCATGCATTAGTTGTTATCTCTGAAGTAGCTTGCTTGTGACTAAAAAGCCTTTTTAATCCACATCATTAGTAATAAAATATGACCCTACTAAAGTCACAGTATGTCATCAGCTAACGTTTTGCCATGATTGATCATTCAATTTGTATGTTAGACACACTGGTTATTTGTATTTCATTCCATCCATCCCCTCAACTAACAGCCCAATTGTGGATTCTCTAACACCATCAGGAGGTGAAACTGAAGTCCTCACTAACTGATGGAGGGGTTTCTTTTTTGCATTGCTCTGGGGTGATTTGATCTTGTACGGCATTTTTATGCCTGACTTAATGACCTTAAAATTGTTACTTTCCCCCTTCATGATACCAGGATGATGAAGGGAAGAAAGAAGTAGAAGGTATCCCATGGACTGAAAAGGGCTAAGTAGGCTTATCCTATGAGTATGAAAACCCCATGACTCTGATGTGATGTGAGGAAGAAATCTGTGGACTATTACAAGAGTGAGTTAATCCTGTAACTTAGTGAAAGCCGGGAGATCACACAATTAAGGAGGATTTGGACTTTTGGTTTTCTTCCCTACTTTATAGATTAAGATTTTTTTCCAAGTATGAGACCAGTTTCGTTTCTGAAATAATATCTGTGCTCATTGCTTGCAACACTGAACAAAAGAATGAACTGAGAGAAGATATGGTTTAACAGTGAGGATAAATTATGCAGAAATGGGATGGAGTTAGACGACAAACAGATGCATTACACATTTCTCTTTGTTTCCTCTATTGTAAATAAGGTGGCACAGAACCACTGACCAAAAATAGTCAGCTCCTCCTTATACTTAATTTTATAGCTCAAGAACATAGAGATTCAAAAATTAAGAGAGTGTATTCAGAAGTGAGAAGAAGAAACATGCTTTTCAAGTGATATACAATTCTGTGGAACCTATTAACGTAGAAATAGTGTTGATGCCAAAAGCTTAGGAGAGAACATAAAAGACGTGCTTACATGAGCAGCTAAAACCACCATCAAAATCTTTCTGTTACCTGAGTAATAATAATAATAAGTTTCCATATAACATAAGGTGATTGATATCTTATATTCTCGAGAGAAGGTTTCCTTTAAATATGTAGCTAAGGACTAGTATTCTTGAAACCACCATGGAAGCTTTCCAATACAGGTGCAACTAGGCTGCCTGGGAGAGGGATGTGCTTAGCGCTTATGCTCTTTGTCTCTTTGTTCTAGAAGTGGCCCTTGAGTGGCAGCTGGAGAGAGAGCCTGGATTAGAGAACGAATCTAGAGAAGGATAAGCACCACATGACAAGAGTGCTGTGTTTTGGATGTATCCCTGTAACAAACAGACTAGAGTTTTTCATAAAATTTCAACAATATTGCTGGGGCTCAGTGTAGTTGTACATTTCATACTTTTCTATTTTTGTTCCTACTGCAGTATGTGAAGATTCATTACTTCTAAAAACTTTCTTGAGTTGAATCATTAGTATGAGCAATGTGCTGATCTTTAAAGCTGCATAACGATTCAGTCCAGAGACCGATATTACTTGTGTGTCTTGCTGTTGTTCTACAACTGTTGCAAAAACAGAGAAAACAGAGATGTTTGCTCAAGTGTAACTCATTCCATCTGAGATGTAGGAAGAACAAAGGTTGACAAAAGAATTAAAAAAATTTTAGTCATTTTTCTTTAGATTCCTAAGGGGATTCAGCCTTCACACAAAGAGACACAAATCAGTGTCTTGTCTCCACGATAGACACATTTGTTTCTCACATTGATGCATGGAATTAAGATAAGATTTAGGGACATCATAATAAACATGTTGTTCCTTTGATTTTGCTTAGGAATTAGGAGCTGGGCTTTTAATTATGAAGAATTACATTATTGTGCAAAAAATAAACCAACAAAGTTTTTTTTTTTTTTTCTTTGATGCTATGCTTTTGAGAAGTAAGGAACAAATAGGGGCTGATATAACTCTGAAATGTGATTCCGCACAGTTATTATGTAAAGCCACTGTTTCTTTTTCTCTGAACTGTTTCTGAAACAGTATTTGAAATGGAGCATCAAATTCACCGCTGGCATAATCTTCTTTTAATTCAGTAGATTTGAAATAAAGCAATTGGTTTTTCCTCTGTCATGAAATAGTTGAGATGAAAATTTTTGGTGTAATGACAAAAAAGGTCAATAGAATTGTCATTCTGGAGTGATGCCAGACCAGAGGTACGGACCGGGAGATGCATGACTGGAGAGCAGCCCTTGCAGATAAAGATCCAGGGATGATGATTGATAATAGGTTTAACATGGATCAGCATTGTGCCCTGGCAGCCAAGATGGCAAATTGCATTTTGGGGTGCATTAAACCACAACATAGCCAGTCAAAACAGGTGATAGTCCCACTATTTAGCAGTGGTGTGGTCTTGAATGTTGAATACCTGGGCTTCACAATATAAAAAAAGATGTTAAGTCCTTGAAAGCATCTAGAGCAGTTCTCACTGATGACAGGTGACAGAACAAAGGGAAATGGCCTCAAGTTATGCTAGAGTAAGTTTAGGTTGGATATCAGGAAAAATGTCTTTATAGAAAGTTGTTAAGCACTGGGATAAGGTTCCCCAGGGAGGTGGTTGAGTCACCATCCCCGGATGTGTTTAAAAACCATTTGGATGTGGTGCTCAGGGACATGATTTAGTGGAGGTTTGTTAGAGTTAAGGTAGTATGGTTAGGTAGTGATTGGATTTGATGATCCTTAAGATCTTTTCCAACCCGAGTGATTCTATGACTCTAACAAAGCTGATAAAAGAGGGCTGAAAGGCATATCTTATGAGGGGAGTCTAAGGACACTTGAGTTGTCCAGTCTGTAGAAAAAAGAAGCTGAGAGGTAACCTCATCACTCCCTGCAGCTTCTTGAGGCTTGGAAGTAGGGAGGAAAGTGCTTCACTTATGTTTCCCTAGCTTCTCCCAGGTAACCAATAAACATTGTGGTAACAGCATAAAGTTACCTCAGGAGAGATTCAGACTTAGCATTAGGAAAAATGTATTTACTGTGAAGGTGGTCGAACTCTGTAATAGGTTTCTGAGGGAGGTGGTTGATGACCCATGCCTGTCAGTGTTCAAAAGGCATTTGGATAACGCTCCTGAAGTGGTCAGGTGGTTGGACTCATTGCTCTTTGTAGGTCCTTTCCAACTGGACTATTCTATGTTCTGAAGCATTATAAACTTCAGAGATGAGTGTTGTCAGATACAATACATTTGAGGCCTAACTGTATTTTCTCTGACTCCAGGATAATTGTCTTGCAACTGGCATGACATCAGTGTAGTAGAGATAAGAATGAGATCAATGTCCACTCTATAATACCTGGTCAGCTGGAGTGTGAGAATAGCAGTGGTGATGTAAGCGGACATAGAATTTTGTACTCCAAGCAGTCTTGGCTTCCCTTTGTGCTGGTGGATGGAAAGGCTTTTTTCTTTCACATGCCTTTGATCTATCCCTAAGTTGAAGAGTCTGTTGGAATTGCTCTCTTGACAAATGAAAGCTGATCACACAGCAACTTTTGTATAATGCTATTCAGTGGAAAGCAAGGAAAGATTGCATCCATACAGGGGTGAGGAAAAAAAACGCTCTCACCTAATGAACCCATCTTTTTAAAAATTCTGCAATGTCTTCTGAGGAGATATGAAATTTCACTTCACCTTTCACACCCAACTAACCCTTCTAACTGACTTAGAACTGCTCCAAAGATCGAAGGGAAGGGAAAGTAATGAGTGTTCATCTTCCAAGACATTGGTCTGTGCTCACTTTGTCACTAGGAAGTCTCAGTAGAACCATCTGTAGTTCTGCTTTCATGGGAGCACAGCAGTCACCATCACTCATTTCATTAAGGTACTTGAGGACTTTGGTTTTATACATAAAAAAAAGATAACCTGACTGGTAAACAGGAACATCCAAAGACTGTTCTGCAACAATTGCAAGCTATTAGTAGCGTAGGTAGGGGTGCAAATGAGGTGTTCCTATTGTGATAGCTCTTTGAATCAAGTAAACATCTGTCACAAGTGGGTTTCAAATTACTTGATTCTTTTTAAATTAGTGAAAATGGCGTATAAGTGTGTTTGCTACAAAGCTGGATAAATTTATGCACAGGCTTTTGACTAATTCGAAAGATGCAAAAAGAATTATGGGTTAGAACTATACTTAAGGACATTGCTTTTGTTCCTCTAGCTTCATGGTAGCTGCATTGATCTCCAGTGAGCGTGATTTGGTGTCTCACTGGATAGTTGTAATGCAGTACTGTAATGTGAATTCTGCAATTTGTTGTATCTTTTACTGCTCTACCTACTGCTTTTTAAGAAGATCTATTGGCTATTAAAAATCAGCCTAAACTCTGCTTTTATTGAAAAAGGTTTTTTTTGTAATTGTGTACTGTGATATTTTCTTCCCTGTAAGGAAGATATAGCTAATAATTAAATATAAGCCAATTTGAGAATTAGATTTCTGTCACTGATTTATTTCATTCAGAATAAGAGAAAGAAAAGATTTTTAGTGAATGTTCTATTTTCATAAGATAACTGTTTTGCTTTTTGGCCTCAGATACTTTTGGTCAGGTCAGAATGTCCAGTTGTCAATACCTATGCAAACAGTTTGAAGGACTGAAGATAATATTCTCATGGAGTCAGAGGGAAATATAATGCCAGTAGAAGTACAGGAAAGGATTGATAATCACTATGAATTTTGCAGGTGGATTTATTTAAATCTTCCATCTTTGTAGTAGTTTCTAAAGATGTAACTAGTGTCAGGAAAAAAAATTGCAAGGCTTTATTACTTTTTTTTTTTTTCTTTTCCAATCCTGGCAAACTTTAGACCACTGGAGATTGCTGTGTTTTAAATGTAATCTGTGCACACAATCATCTCTGTGCTTTGTTTCTGTGTATTTTCTCAATTGTGGTGAAATATAGAAAACAGAAAATAGTTCAATCATTATTAAAGAAATTATACAGAACACACCTGAAGAAAATGTGAAGTAGTGAGATTTCATCAATTTTAAATTGATCAGTTTCCCTGTAGTTCACTGCCAACACACAGGAAGTAAGAAATGGAAACAACACAATTCTCAATTGTACCATGAAAACATACTGTGGCAGGTTACGTAGATTAGGAGATTTTCTAGGCTTAGAGATGTGGGTTTCTTTGCTTCCTCTTCCAACTCCATCATATATTATGCTTTAATTATATATTAGGAGTGTTTGTCTCTTGCTGCCTCCTCAGTGGTTTGTTCCACTGGGATGATCTGCACTAGGACAAGGAGGCTGCTGGTTCTAGGGCCTCTAAAGATGACAAAGATTTCTAAATGTTTAGAAATGAGAGTGGCCAAAAATATCACAGTCAGTGCTGAGAAACTGGGGTTGATTGGTTTCAATCTTGAAATAAAACCTGGGTGGATTTTTCATCATCTGTGCAGAGTTTGTGCACTTCAGCATTTACATCAAGGTGTTCCTTTGTTTTCTGAAAAGGAAAGGGAAAAAAAAAAAAAAAAGGAAAGAAAGGCTTTGTTTTATAAAGAATTTACTTGAATGTATACTCTTGGGAAGATCAAGGTTTTAGAAGTTTTAAATTGACCTATGAAATGTTGAGATTTTAGCATTATTGAAACATTATTTCAACAAGCTTCTGAGTCCAGTGTATATCTCTCCCACTGTTTACTTAATTTAGCTCCTTATAACAGGGTTTTTTTTTTTTTTTTTTTTTTTTTTTTTTTAGCTCACAGCTCCTAATAAAAGTAGTTCCAGCAAATGCTACAATCCTGTCACCCTCAAATGATGCTCTGATTTCTCCTAGGGAGCATTCCATAATGATAATCTGCTGAAAAAATCAGGAGCTGAAACTGTAAGCTTTTTTTCCCCTAACCTTTCATAATCACCTGTTGGATAGGATTGGATGCTGTATGCATGAAATCCATTGTAGGTAGGGGTGATATGCAGGAGTGAGTATTTCAGTTCATACCGTCTGGGTTAGTGAAAGGGTTACACTGCCTGTTTTCTACAGCTGCAAAGGCAGTGGTGAGCAGAGCAACTCGGTGGAAAGTCTTCTAGAACTCTGTGAACGTTTTATTTAATGTATACATATATTGATTCTGCCTCTCATCTTTTGGGCATCCTTGGTTTGTTTTCTTTGTGTACGCACGTATTTCTGCTTATACAGACACAAGTATATCTTTTCTCTGAATTTCTTCTTAGTGAGACTCCTTTTCTGCTTCCAAAGGAAAAGAGAAACTTCAGGATAGATTCTGTTGTAAAATCAATGTGAAATCAAGTTTGCTTCTGCGTATCATAGAGCAACAATTATGCTTTTATGCTTTTAGTAATATTATGCCATCCTGCTGATGTTAAGAAGATCAAAGAATCAGAGAGCAGTGAGATTTAAAAGTTAATATTATGTAATGGGGAATGTTTCAGCCCCTCTTAAGAATACTTATTAAGCAGTGGTTCTAGAAAGTTTTTCAAGAGTGGTTCTTTATTATCCTGTGCATTGAATGGTCTTCTCCTGTATGGAGCTGATTCATGTCCGTCTTATATTCCCTTTGTCCTGGTGTCAAAATATAATTTGTCAAAATAATAATTGTGCAAGATAATTTACTGTTAAATATGTCTGCAGAATATTTTACAAAATGACAGAGACCTTTTTCCTCATGTATACAGATTACATCACTGCACTCCCACTGACCTTGAGTTGGTGATCTTTCATTAGGCATGTCACTGTGGAGCAGAAAATCAGTTCATGATGGTCTATTAAAATTTAATTAAAATAAAGGCTTCCTTTCAAAAACTGATTTTAAAGTAACTTCTGAAACTTTCATGTTACAAATTGAGTAAACAAGTTGAAGAGGAAAAATTCAGAACATTTCATGAGCAAATACAAATTCTCTGTGGGGTGCTGAAAGCCAAAATGAAAATGGAAGCTAACCATAAGGCATTTATTACAGTTCAGCATGGTTTCCTATATTTCAGATGATTAGCTTGTTTGTTGTTGTTATATTTGGACTTCATTAAATGCATTTAATTAAATCTATTGTAAATCTGTTTTATTCCTAGTGGGCCAGTTAATGTAATCTCAGTGTTTGCTTATAAAAAATATCAACCAACATTTCCTGCACTAATTTTAATCAGTGTTTATCTTTAGGCCCTAGTGGAGTGTGCTTTGTCACTTTAGGTTATTGTGCAAGCTCCTTGGGGCCGTGACTTTTTGCTATGTAGAAGAAAGATACTCATTGCTGCTGTGAGTAAAAGGTAGAGAAATAACTTGTTGAAGATTATTTAGAGTGACTTTTATGAGGAAGAAATAAGTGTAGCTATAAGACATGACTATACACTTTCACATAATTTTCGTAAGCTGATATTTACTCTTAAGCTTCTGGGTTTTTATTGTTAAGTTTTCCATTAAATTTATTTGTTTAATTGTTTAAATGTTATTGTTTACTCCTGTCTCTTAGGCTGGCAATGGAAAAAGTGACCAGGGTATGTAAAGTATAAAGAATAAATGTTAGCAGATGTTAATGGTAAAAGTTAGGGAATGATAAGGCTGCAGTGAAGCAATAATTAATATCAAGAACTGGAAAAACAAGCTGTCTATGTACTGTGAGCTGCTTTAGCTATGAAAATGCACACCAACTGTGCCTATGAAAGAAAGAGTAAATAATTGGCAGTGAGTGTGAGCACTGCATTCTGAAGTTAAACACACTAACTAGGAAGATGCATAAGACTTTGCACATGAAAGTAATTTGTCTTTTGTCCTTCTTCTAGATAGCAAGTGGCTGATATGAGATCAGCTTCATTCAAGCTGTATGGAAGCTACCCTTGAGTTGATCTGAATTCTGTTTTACTGAAAAATTATCCTGTAGGAATTAAGTGGTTATTATTTGTTCGTCCAAGTTCTCTTAACAGTTTATACTGACTGAATTTGAAAGAATATCTTCTTTGAGGGATTTTCAGTTTTAGTGTTGCAGGTTAAGAATGTTAAACTGTTTCTCCTGCCTTTTCAGAAAGTGCTGCAGAGCACGGCCAAACTACAGCCAGTGGCCCCTTTCCTTCTATCATTTGCTTTTCAGGACCATGCAAGTTTGAAAATGTCTGTAGTTTTTATTTTCAAATTGATTACTGATTTTCTGAATGCTGTCTGAGGAAAGTAAAGGAGTTGCAACCTAAATCTTAAGTCTGTGGTGAGAAGAAAATTTTGTTAATCTGATATTATTTAACTGGTCAGGAGAGATGAAGAATGGTATCAATTGCCCAGTCTGCAAGTGAATGTGCACTAAATTCCACTTGAGAACCGATAGCACGCTTAAAGTTCTCAGATTAACAGGGACCTACAGGGAAAAGTGGGAGTGTGGTTTCCTTACTGTAAAGCTATCACAGTGAAGATAGATTATGATGGTTCCTGCAGACCAAAATGTACTGGGAAAAATATCATTGCATGGATTTGAATTAAATGTTAGGCCAGCTTTGGCTAATGTGATGTCCAGGTTGGTTCCCTTAAAAAAAAAAAAAAAAAAGAAAAAAGAAAAAAAAAAAGACTTGTGAATTGAAAATGGCCAACTGAAACAAACATGTTTGAAATTGTGACAGAAATTGCATGCAACAACAGGTTGCAAAAACACAAGTAGCTTGGAAAACAGAAGTAAACTAGAAGTGCATGTAAAAGCCTGACAGTGCATTTGGTGTTGTGTAGGGAATATCCATTCCATTTGGTGGAATATCACTGCAAGTGCATAGCCTGAAGCTCACAAGTTGACCTCTCCAGAGCTGCTGAAAGGAGACCGGGACGGAAGGAGGTGCAGTCCCTGGCAGTTTACAGCACACACAGAGAGCTTAATTTGGTGTTGAGGATGTGTTCCTTCTTTTTGCTTTCATTAGCTGAGACAGCAGTAAATCTAGAGTAAACAGAAGAGAGTGACATAACTCAGCACCTAGTCATGCCTATAGAATTCACTGCAGGAAGAGGCCTCTAAGTCAAATACTTAGTTGAGTGATTTTTATGATAGCTAATAATAGCTGTAGCACTATGCAAACGAAGGTAATAAGGCAATCAAACCTATGCCTTAAGGCATTCATCTTCACGGCCAGGAAGGAGCTGTTTCTGTCTGGCTAGTGGTTTTGTTTGAAGGCTCTTCTGACACCTTTTGAATCCTTTTCATGTATTCCTGTTAAAACTGTTGGCTGCTGCTGTCATAAAATAATTTTAAGACCTCAGCAGGACATTTTTATTATTAACATGAAAGTAAGACAGGTGTTCAGGTATTGTGACAAAGATTAGAAGAACGAACCTTGTTAAATTGAGAGGTCACTCCTGCTGATGCATAGCTTTGTAGAGTTGACTTTTTAAATATCAACTGCATACTGACTCCTTCGGAAATGAGATAATTTCATGGCAGCTCCTATTAGCACCAATAACTGTGAAATTAACTATTGCTTCAACTCAGTTTTGACAACACAGAAGGGTGAGGTAGCTACACAAAGCCAAAGGGCAATGCGATTCAGCATGACTTATGCTTTGAGACGGTAGATTAGTCTGTGGTTTGTGCATCTACCAGAAAGTGGAATTTTCCAGCATGGAAGTTGAAGCTAAATGCTACTTCCCTGTGGAGACGGAGGAACACAATATTGTTATGCTTTTTGACTTGAGAGGTTGGCTGGGATCAAGGTCTTGCAAGGAAATTTGCACTGAAAGGATATGCTCTTGACTTCGAAAGATTGTATCAGCATCTCTGCTTTTGGGAAGGAAATATAAATGCTTCCTAGGCAAGCGCAAGGCTCAACCCTGAGCCTTTTCCAGATGGAATCTAGCCCCTAAGAGTGCCTCTCCTGCAACACCAGACTGTTGGTGCTTCTTGTTTCCACTTCTACACAATGTCTGTGCGTTTTTTTGACTAAGTAATACCCAGTTCCCCATATTTACATTTTGACCCACTGAACTCTTCTGTACATAGGGTATAATTTTTGATCAGCTCTGTATGCAACCTCGAATAATGGCTCCTATTTGGGTATCCAAGACTACATCAGAAAATAACAATTTTGAATGAAAAGTATATGTCACAGCATCAGCTTCAAAGTAGTTCCATCCCAATGCCATTGTAATATTACTTTAATCCAGTTGTAGGGTTCTGACACACAAGTAGCTTAGTTTCTAGCAAGTTTGCTAATATGTAATAGATGTGAATGCCTGGTTTTAGCAAATTCAAGATGAGTAGACTTTGTTTATTAACTCTAAAAAAAAAGATTGCAAAATAAACCAGACTACCTTGCACTTGCCACAGGCTGTATACAGCATGTGGGCAGCTGTCATGATGCCGTAAAAGAAAATTCCATGTTATAACCTTTTGATGAGATGGGAGGCTCTCAGAAAGCCAACTGGCTCCTTGGACAATATTACAAATGATAAGCTGAATGGGTCATGTGAATATGTGCAACTTCAGTGATGCTGATTTTATTTTGAGTACTTAAATGGATATAGAAGCATTTCAACAACTAAATCTCATGCAGGAGAGTGGCTATATTTCCTTTACAAATGCTTCATGTGGAACTGAGCTCAAACAAAAACAGAAAAATTGCTTTCTCCTTCAGGAATGAGACAAATTTCTCTTTTTAAGATGAGAGATCTTACTCCAATGCAGGTGCGCACTGGAAGACATGTTGCAGTATTGATCAAGCTAAATTGAAATGCTGAGAAGGAATATGTCAACATAATGGCCAGACAGCAAGGTTTCAACACAATATTTCAGTTTTTTTATCCTCCTGTAGGTTTCAATGTAGTTTTCTAAAAGAACTGAGAACTTTCGGAACCTTAGATCTGTCCTGAAGTAAACATAGCATTGAAATATGCATTTTAATTTTTATTTTACTAAGTGCTGGAATAGAACATACAAGACTTTCCTTGGAATCCTTTCAAACGATGAGTGGTTAATTTTTCATAGCAGCAGTGAAAGAGAGAGCTGCATGAACAGTATTGATAATCATTAGTGTCAGAGGTTAACTTTTATATAATCAGCTTTTAAAAATGTACTTCTACATAGAGACGATGTAGGAAAGTGCATGGAAAACGGTACTACAAAGTGTATCTTCCAACTTAAAATCTTTGAATCGAGAAGGATTTTCAGTCTCTCAGCTTAAACTTCCTAAACACCTGTATTACTTTGTCCAAAATATACCTGGCTTCCAAGTGAGTTGACTCTTTACCTAAAAAAAATAGTTACAAACTTGCTGCATTCTGTGTCTTGGGCTGAAGTTTCTACAGACTTTGGGAGATAGGAGTCTCCTGGAAGGGTTTGAGTCTTCATAATACGCTTCCCAAAATGATTTTTTTTTCGTTTCTACAGAAATCCAGTCTGAACTTAGTATACTCTTGTGTAGGGATAAGGTCTCTGCTGTTGAAATAAGGCAAAATACCTTTTAGGGCTGTAGTTTTCCATGGTAAGGGCAGTTTGGTTTTTAAACTTTTCAGAGATTAATTAGTGAATTTATGGGAGTTGTACCTCTAAATTATTAACTACACAGGTTGCTCCAAAAGTAATGCCTCCTACTTACCTCCATAAAAATGACAACAAATACAAAGAGTGTAATGACACTATTTGATAAGGCAAAATCTCATCTATGAGATGCTGTTTTTCAAAACTGCTACCATCAGTAGCTATGCATTTTGGCCAGCAATGAATGAGAGCCTACATGACGTGCTTGTAAGAAGCTGTTCTAGTGGAAGTGACATGCTGTTTCACAGCTGCTATGACAATGTTGTTGCTGAAAAGCATCACCCACTGCCTCATTTTGCTCGTGTCCACTGTTTGGTCTTTATTAACATTCAGCAAGCATTGATGAATGTCAGCTGGTGCCACTTTTCTGCATGGAGGAATTCAGTCCTACATCTTTGCTTTATACACACTTCCATGCCAGATGCCATTTTGTCAGACTGCCCCTCTGCTGCCATCTGTCACACAGCAACAACAAGTAACTAAATACTGGTGGGAAGGTTCAACCTCTTCTGCCATACCACCAATATGATGGTATGTGTGATGTCATAGGCCAACATAATAAAATAGGATACAAAATTCATATGAGCTGGGGAAAAATAGTAACTAAGAAAATTAATGTCACTGAGAAATTAGTTTATTTTTTGCTTGTGCAAAAGTTTATGCCTTAGATGCAAGATTCAAGTCCTCTGGTTACTGTAAAGTACTTTATGAATGATCATATTAGTTAATGCACAGAGACACTGTGTATTACTGTGCTACTATCTGTAAGTACTGCTTTAGTTAAAACTTTGGCTGCAGTTTACAGAAAAACTGACATTTGTAATTCTTTGCAGTGGAGAATCCAAGTTTCAAACAAATTCAAGACATTTGCTAGAGCTAGGTCAAACTCACTCAGTCTTCTGTGAGTAGCTGGATAAGAGATGTGTCAGGTTTTCACTGATCCTATTCCCCCAAAATGTGAGCTTTTGTGGTGATTGTGTGTGTTGCCTTACTTTGTAATGCCACATTTTTATGAAGCAATTAGTATGGGAATCTCTGTGCCTGTCAGATTTTTTCTTTCCACACTGGAAATGAAGTATTTTTTTCCCCCACATTTTAATGGTAGAATTTATTATATATCTTTTAAATAAAGACTGATGATCTGATTCCCACATCTATCTGTTGGAAAAGTAATGGTGTTCTTTATTGCTTACTTCCTTGTTAGCTATAGAAAGAGGTTGCTTTCTGGGTCAATAATGCCATTTAAGTTAGGCCCGCATGCTGACGCACTCTGATAGCTTCTAGAGCTGCTCTTGTCAACTGATAGTGAAAGGTCAGTGTCTTACAGATTGCTGTTCGTGATAGAGAAACCTCTGTGGTAAGATTTGAACTCCTTATAATGCGTTGACATTTGCTGTCATGATAGTAACTGATCAGAGAAATGAAAGTTTGTTTTCGTAACAAATGTATTGCTCCTGCACACTGTGAACTTGAAAGGATTCTGCCTCAGCTGCGAGGGTACAGCCAGTTCACTTGACTGCTGCGTTATGTGTACAGGTGGAAGTCAGGTGTGGTCACTGTCCACACACGCGCTTCTGCCCTAGTTATTTTAGCACAACTAGACTGGCCACTGATGCCTTGAAAGGCAGCTGATGCGGAAAAGGTTTACAGTGTGACCGTGTGACCGCTCTATCTACATACATGCAATCAACTTTAAATGAGCCACACGAAGAGAGTCCTTTTATTATGTAAGATGCTTTCTTTTATGATATATTAGAAATCTGATAGCAAATGAAAGTCACAGTAGAAAAAAGTCCAATTAATTTCCAGGTGTAATCCAATTAATTTCCAGGTGTACATAAGGCAGCAGCCATATTAAAAGAATTGCAAACTTTAATGAAGTAGACTTAAAAAAAAAAAAAAAAAAAAAGTAATTCTGAAAGCTAGGGGCAGCCTTTGCTTTCTCACAGATTGCCATGTTATCTCCTTGATGGGAAAGCAAGCAGATTTTATTGTGTATGTGCACAGTATTATTTTTTGCATTGCTGAAATGCCTAGCCACCCAAAACTGGGACTAGAACTCTCTTTATTAGTCTGTTGCTCCAATTTTTTTTGTTGTTGTTGTTTGCAGAGTGATTATGGGAATATGCTAGCTTGGAAGCCTTGTGTTGCTGTTCTGTTCACAGAGGCTTGACCTGTGGAGCTTAATGAATGAGGGGGATGTTTGGATATAGCTGTTAGTACTTTACTGCCTTACTTGTAAGGGACAGTTTGCAGTTTCCAAGTGTCTGTCCATGGGTAGTCTGCTTCTCTGCAGTTTAAAGAGTGAGAAGATCTGCACCTTGGGGCAGCTGTCCTTCCAATGGCTTCCTTTGAAGGTAACAGGAGAGGCTGATGCAATCCTAAATAGATGTCATATAATATAGAATACAGAGGAAGGTAAACTATGGTAACTGTTGTTAGGTTTTTTTTTTTTTTTTTTTTTTTTTTTTTTTTGTAACATGGTGGAGGCCTTACCTTTAACAAAAAATGTTGACAAGTAGGAACCAATACCAAGAAGTTCCTACCAAGAAGTAGGAACCAATAAATAAAATGTGCAGGATATGGCATGCATATTGTGCTATAGGAGTACTATAGACTGGAGTCTGCAACTTCCATACAAGGATATATTCACTGTAGGTGGACATTTACTGTTCTGAATACTTAAAACCACACAACTTACCTCCTATGATATTTTTACTTTTTTGTTTTCCTTTTTACTCAATAAATGTATCAGTAAAAAGTGAGAGAGCAAGAAGCAAGCTTGGCCAATATATTTTCATATTCCGTATAGAGATTCCTTTTAACGTAGGTAGAATTCTAACCATTCTTTCCATGGTATAGTTAGCTTTGGAGAGCACTGGCAATCTGGGAGCACTGAGTTCATTGCTAAGCCAAATCACCATTGTTAAGCCAAATCAATTTAGTACCTTATGCCTCAGTGCTGGAGGTTGGTTGGGAATGTGCACTTATTTATATTTGCAGGGCTAAGTTCTGTATGGAAATTTGCTGATCAAGCAAACGAACTATTGCCATAGACTTAATAGAGCAGTTGTTTTCAGAAAACAAAAAAACCCCAAAACTTACCAGTAATGTTTACTAGGTATTGTTTTTGAAGAGACTGCACCACTGCTTTGTATGTTCTTGATTTTTTTTTATTGTTTTACTTTTTTTCTTTTTTTCTTTTTATCAGTACAAAAGCTAGGGCAAGAAAGTACACTGAATGAGTAAGTGGAAATAAGGAGAGTACCAGGTGCTGTCATTATTTATTATGGAAAAAACAGGATATAAATAAAACTTCAGAAATGCTATTTCATGAGGCAGAACTCTTGGGGTGAGGAGTCAGAGGAATATGTCTTTCAGGAGGGATAAACCCAGGATTAGTGAGATCAGCTGGTAAGTAATTAACCTTAAGACATTCAGCGATTTGCTGCAATATACTTAATGTTATGGGCTCCTGAGTGTGAGATATAACTATATCATAAAAATTTTGATGGGAGGATGTTTCGATGTCTGCAAAAACTGTGATTTTATCAGTGCTGAGGAGTGTATTAGATCTGTGTTAAATAGCAATCTTGTTTATAGAAGGACATAAGAAGTGTCTGCCACAGTCAAAGGTCACCTTTCTTCTGGACAGTGGGAAGCTGGAGACTGCAGTTAAGCTCTAGGTGCTGTCATGGTTACTAAGTAGTAATATTTTAGTAAAAATAGTTTATGCTAGATGCAGTCTGAGTCTTCTTTAGAAACGAAACAGAATAAAATCCTAGAATCTTAGAATTGCTCAGGTTGGAAAAGACCTTAAAGACTGAGTCCAACCACAGCCTAACCATACCACCCTAACTCTTACAACCCTCTGCTAAATCATGTGCCTGAGCACCACATCCAAACACTTTGGACCTGCTCCACACTTCAATTTTCTTTCTGTATTGAGGTGACCAAAACAGAACACAGTATGTGAGGTTGGGCCTCACCAGTTCCATAATTAGCATTCTTGCTATCCCAGTGATTCCTAAAACTTTATTCTAAGTGTGCACTGTTTTGTCTTTCAATACAAAATATTGACATATTCAAAAATATTTCAGATCTTGTGTGAAAGTATTAATAAAGCAGGAGCAAAGCATGCCTGAGGACCTTCTCAGTTTCAGTTTTCACAGTGCCTTTGATAAGCAACATTTGGTATGTCTACATCACATACTGCAACTAAGATCATGAATGTAGCAGATATTGTGTGTGTCTTTTTTTGGTCTTTTTCTTATTCTTTTGATAGGAAAGGACTGTCAAGAATTGCTATCTTGCTCTTGTTCTCTCAGTCTCTGTATCAGCAGTTAGTGATCTCCCACTGTAGCAGCTTAGTATTCTGCCATGTGAGAAAAAGGTCATAATAAAATGACAAGATGCTATGAGGCTGCATCAGTGCCCTTAGCTACAGGAATTTGTTGCTGTTCAAAAATGATTTCTTTTATAGGTGGATTTTGTCCTGAATGTTATCTGTTGTGGTGAGTGGTTTGTGGTAGATACAGAGCATGTCCCTCCTACACCATGGTATGTTAAAGACGACTGACTTTGCAAATCACTGCTGCTTTCAGGTTGTTTTGATTGAATTATGCCATTGTTCCTTTTTGCCTTGTGTCAGATGTGTAAAAATTAATTTGTGAGTTGTGTAGGCAGTAAAAGATTGCTCTATTTCCCCACTCCCAAAGCTCCATTTCAGTTTCAGTAAACTATCAGATTTACCTCAGAGTGTTTGGATCTCTGTTCAATGGCAATCTGTAAAGCTGACTGATGCTAAAGTCAGCTATTTTCACATGATAACGTCCCAGTAACACACTACAGTTAGAAAAACGAAATATATAAAATGTCAAATTATCCACTTTTCTCTTTGTGGCACTGAGCACCGTTGAACCTAGCTGTTACCTTCTTCCTTGAATACTATGATAAAGAACAAAAGAATGCAGCTGAAAATTATCATGCAGAACTTACTGTGTCTTTGTATGCAAACTTACGTGTTTGGTAAAATGTCAGTATTTCAAGAAGGGCTCAGATAAAAAAAAAAACAAAACGTATTGTAGGAAGAGTACACACTGTTAATTTATTATTCTCTTGTTGAGAGATGTCTTTCTGCATTTACTTGATTTTTCTTGGGCAAGTGAATGAGGTACTGTGAGATGCCTCTCCTATTGCCTGCTTTGTCGCTCCCACAGACCATCATCTAGAGTATTTGGGCCAAACAAGAATAAAAACTATATCCTGTTATGACTCAAAATTCTGATGAGCCAAATGGACTTGGACAGATAGTCAAAGCTGAACAGAAAAAGAGCTAGAATACCCGGTTGTGCATAATGGAAGACTTACAATTAAGCTAGTAAATTTGTGTTCTAAGCAGACATATAAGAATTGATGATGGTTTTGGAGTGTTGAAGCTTTTGGAGAGGTTTTTTTTTTTTTTTTTTTATAGCTTCCTTCCCATCTTATAAAGGGGAATCTTTCACAAGAATCTGTTTCTTGACATTTAGACATCCAGACATTTTCTTTCTAAAATAAATCTGGAAGTTATTTCTTCAAGATTTATCATGTGAAAAAATCAGTGCTGCTCTGAATCAAGAGCAGGCTGCCAAAGAAGTAATTAATGAGCCTGCTTTTTTATGAAAGTTATTGTCAGTTTCTTCTTGCTAATGGGCTTCTCTTCTGAGAGCACGATCTTCTACACGGTCTCCAATGTCACTGTGAAACACCTCTCAGATGTTTATCTTGAATTTGGCTTCAGATATGGATACGTTTCATACATTTCTGTACATTTAGTTCATTCAGCAATCACTGAAGTGTACTAGATTTCAGGAATGTTCAGGGTACTTCACATTCTCCAAAGCAAAGAATGTTTCACTTCTTTCATAAATGTTCAATTTCAATGGCACTTCCAGTTGGAGTCTTCAGTAAGGAGCTTTAGAAACATTAATGAGCTTGGCTGTAAAATGCCCTTGGATAAATATAATTAACCTCATACTGCAGATGGCAAGTTTTATTCACAGAATCTCTCCTTAATTGGAATAGGAAGAAACTCTAGCCTGGCTAACCCCTGTCATTTAACTCTATTTCCTATGAAATTGAGAATTTAAATTGTGACTTATCTCCAGCTCTTGCTGTATGCTGTCAGAAAGCAGAGAAAGAAGAGGTTAATGGCTGCCTCACTTTTATGAGACAGGAGAAAAAATGGGGCCTGAGGAGGGACATCTGTCTTGTTCCATGTGCACTTAAAAGGTTTTTATTAAGGCATGAAAGGTTGCGTTGTTCTGTGCTTTGTCCTTTTGTTGCTTATCTGTTCACTGATGTGCTGCCAATAATTCAATAAACGAATTTCTTAAAATATATCCTATTAATTTATCTTAAACCTCATGTATGTGGTATGTGGGTAATCAAAAGGCAAGAAAAAGAGAGTTAAGGAATCTGTTTTTCTTTTCCCCCTTAAATCCAGAAACCGTATCTAGTGAGAGAGGCAGCGATGCTTAAGGGTCAGATTTGGGAAGCGTCCTCGCCAGGCATGCATTATTTACTCTTCACCACACCCCCCGCCTCAAGAATCAAGTAAACAGCTCCCGAAGAATTGTGTTTGCTAACAATCAAAACATGATTTTCAACTATGTCTTTTGAAGTAGGATAGAGAAAAAGAAATTTTCTGAGATTTAAAAAATTTTACTATTTTATTTTAGTCACATCTGTATATGCATGAACTTCTGCGAAGTGTCAGAGGAGAAAGGGATTTTTTGATACTACAGCTGGAGGACAAAAGAAGTGAGATGGAGAGATACTTCACAAGCCCACTCTTCAGTTTGGTCCAACAGTTTAAATTACTTCCATACTCCCTGGCATATGAAGTAAAAGAAAGAAATGTAGTAGAATTAGTTGGTAGTCTCTCGATACTTGGGTATGAACGATCTGAACTTATTTCTGTCCACTGTCTTGTGTATATATATTGAATTCTTGGAAAATATGAAGATTTTACAGACATTGTGTATGTCTAGGTTTCAGGTGTAGTGCTTAGTCTGTGTATTGACCCAGAGGTTGAAACTCCTGCAGTATAAGCAGTGCTGTAATGAGCATTGGACATCAAAAAGGCTCCCATCCTGGCCAAGGTTTGGCATCACACTTTGTGTTTCATCTCCACTAGCTGAGTTTCCAAAGGGACAATTCCTTAATAAGATGTCATAGTCTGTTCTCCTGTACTTGTCTTCATATAAGTAAAAGATAGCAACGTGGTAACATGAGAAGCTTATTCAAGCAAAACCACTGTTCCATTTGAGGCTGGGTATTACTGTTTCACTAGGTACTTTCGGGTGTTTTGACTTGTATAGAAGAGAGTAGTGTTGCACACTTCGTAGATGAGAAACAGTAAAATTTTTGAAATTTAGGGAAATATTTCAACTTTCATCACTTCTGGAGACTGTTGAAAATTCAGCTTTGGCAGGCAAAGGAAACTGGAAACCTTTCCTAGTTTAGGAGATCCTGGACTGTAGCTTACTCAAATTCTGTTGTCTTAATTTATCTACACCTTGTTTTAAGCAAAATAAAATACAGTTCCATTTTGGTATCTTTTAGTGTATACGTTTGGGAGTTTGATTCTGTGAAAGCTCACACTGAGAAGTAGAGTTTTGCCCAGAAGGTATGTCACTGTGGGTAAGAAAGTCACACAATGGTGCCAGACCCTCAGGACCTAAGAAGTATTTAAGACCAATTTGCCCCATTGTGAATGTCCATCTAGTGCAGTTCTGGGAGGGCTCTCTATGCATAATTGTTTACACTGGAATGCTGTTTTTCATGATTGATGCATCACTGTCAACATCAACAATAGCTTTCTGCACCAAAGCAAGTTGTGCGAATGAAAAAGAGGGAGAACTCCAAGGAATTGCTGCCTTTCCAATAGACTCTTGTGGTCAGTACCATACAGATGTTTCATAGCCTGCAGTTTGAGCAACTTTGCCATCCTTGTATTTAGACTATTGTGTGATAAAAAATAGTAATACTACTAAAAATAGTAGTACTACTGACAGATCATAGAAACATCCCCACACGTGTTGAGAAATATGTTATTTCTCAAATGAGTATTATTCATACATTTTCTGTCCTACAGGTTGCATGGTACTCCACAAATGCAGAATCTGTAAAGATATTTATTTCCTGTTTCTTGTTCAGTTCTTTTGCATTTTTCAATATAAAAAAGTATGGCCTAAGTACAGTCTTTTTTTAAGATACTCAACCCAATTTATTAAAAGGCATAAGTGTACGTTTTCCTGGATAATATCTATTCCTGTTTGAGTGCATAGGTGAGAAGGAATGGTCTATGTATGTATTTTTCTGAAATAATCTCATGTCTCCTAGGTAAGACAGTATTTGATTTTGGACTGTGTTAATGCATCTAATCAGCTTTTGAAGAAACTTGAGTATAGTAGTCTTCAGGAAATGTTCACAGTTAGTGGCTCTTTATTTTTCATGTTTGTTCTGTGGTGTTATTGGTAATAGCATTTGTGGATATGAGTTTGGATCATCTAAAATTCTCCAAAGCTATTTAATTATTCCTTTTATGACCATGGCATGGTATGTCTTGGATATCTCAAGTCCTTTCCCGTTATACAGTTGGCTGAAGTACCTCTTCCAAGCTTTGCCATCTTGCACTTTCAGGGAATCTGCTGACAGCAATAGAAATATGCTGCAGTGGCTGTGGAAATTTATATTTGGCAATAGATGGGGAAGTCATGATTGCAATTGAGACTGTCTATGACTGAACTATGACTGCAATTGAGATATGACACCTCGTTAGCTTAATTGCTATCAGGTTCCTTTGGAGTGAGTGTCACTTCCTGTTAACGCCCAGCACTGTCTGAATTGAATAATGATCACAGAACGATAGAAGGATTCAGGTTGGAAGGGACCTTTAAATGTTTTCTAATTCCAATGCCTCTGCCATGGCCCATATAGTCATAGAATTGCTCCGGTTGGAAAAAACCTTAAAGATCATTGAGTCCAACCACGACCATCCCTAGTTAATTCTCTGCAAATACAAATAATAGAGTTAACAAAAATTATGCAGACTTTGGCAATTCATTGCTTAGTGAATTCAAGTGTATTGGATGCCTCAAGTGGACTTACATAGGTTAGTATAGCATTGAAGAGTCTGGTTACCTGTGTGCTAGAAATAAGGGGAGGTATTGGCAGGTAACCTAAATTCCTGAGTTTTGCCAGTAGTATGAGATGATTTTAAGTCCACTGTCTTGGTAGCTTCTGAGAGAACTGCTCAATCATTATAGTGAACCTGTGAATCAGAAAGGGACAGTGGGAAAGAAGCGTGATTAGGGCACTTTTAGCAATTTTACTGGTTCCTCATAAAATACAGTATCAAGTGTAGTACTCCATGAGGCATCACAGTTAATTGACCTAAAATATGTAAAATATGGATGAACTTTTAGACTATCTTCTGGCTGTAGTAAAATGGATAACAGCTAAACTAAAGCAAGCTTAACTGGAAAATGAGTTAACTACAGGGTGATCTCAAATAATTTTCTTGATGTGCCTCACAGAGATATCTTCTTGTTATTGTGGTGATATCACCTCCTTATTGTGGTGATAAAGATAGGCACAAGAAATGAAATAGAATGCAGAAGACTGGTTCTAGCAAACTCTTTGCTGGTGGAAGGAAGCTATATGCCTTGGAGTATTGCTAGCATTATCTGTTTTTCCCAGTCAGAGAAAGGCTGAAATGAGTTTTCGTAACAGAGTCAAAATGCTGACTGGCCACCAGAAGTATGAAATCGTGGGGTGTTTAAAACCTTTCAGGGAAGCCAATGAAAGTGAATGGTAATGATAAATAATCTAGGTTCCCAAGGGACTCCTTCCTGTGCTATGCTGGCTTTCCTGAAGAAAGGTCAACAAAAATAGTTATGTGCTAGCACTGTTATTTTACAAAGGCAAATAAATTTGTGTTTTCTATTTCCTGAAGTCAAATATAAATATCTTACACATTTCAAGGCTCTTTTGGTTACCTTAACGTGAAACCCAAAAAAGATTATGGTTTACTCTTTCCGTACGGATGGAAATCCATTGACATTATTGACATTTGTAATGATGGGATTAATTTATCCCATTAAAATTAATGCAAACAAGGTTAGGTCTGAGACAAAGTAATGTAGATTAGCATGACAGATGCAATAAACTTGTTCACAGAGATGCAGAGATTTAGTGAATGGAATTCCTCTCCCACTCCATCTGCAACCCAGAGAAACTTCTGGATGAGGAGGGGGTCAGCTAGTGAGCTTTAGCTGGTTACACTCACTGCTTTTTTTTCTGTCTTCAGATATCTCAGCTTATGACAGAGACTAGTCGAGAGGGCCTGACTGAAGCAGCATTGAACCGCTACAATGCAGATAAACCCTCCTTGTACAGCTTCCCTGCTTCCCAGAGCACATATGTTGCTGCTGATGTATCCACAGGCACCTCGGTGGCAGCATCTTTTTTTGCCAGGTAAGAAAGACCTCTCAGATTTTACTTCTCTGGAAATACGATTTATTTCAAAGAAAATTCTGTAGTGAAGACATGGGGTTGACTAACTACAGCACGTGTCAAGAGATGACAACTCTATCTCAATCTTGCTGAATTACCATGAAAATATTTAATGCACTTGTGTGCATTTGTCTCTAAGATGGGGATGATGCTTCTACCCTTTTCTTTAAAATAACACTTAAACTCTTGATTTGGGTAAAAATGTGATTGCATTTGCAGAACAATACCAGATTTAGTGTGATTTTTTTTTGGTGGGGATTCTCTGATAGAGAAGGGCGCATCAGAGTTAGTTTTTGAGACAGGCAATAAATTATATTGCTGTCTGGAGGGGGGTAGTTCTCTTTGGTAGACAATCTTCTGATTTCTGTAGTGAATTTTATTTCCGTCTAGGCAAATTATCATGACTACAGATGGATCATTTAATGTTTTTATTTCAGTTTCTGTTTCTGCCATGCTTTTGAATTGACCTGACAGACTAAAACTCAGCCTCAGAATACCCTTTCTGTTGAGTACTGAGTCAGTGTTTCCAATTGAGGAATATTATGGTTATCTCTATTAATTTGTTGGTAAAATAATTTGTTAAATAGGCATAACAGGTAATAAGTGAAAAATTCACTTTCAACAATGGAAATATTTTTTTCTGTGCAGAAATATGTTTTCTAAAGAGCACTCTTTTCAGCCCACTTGAATTCTGATGTAACTGACGAAGTTGAAATAATCTTTGTCTTCTAATACTCTTCAATAATTAGAAGATTGACTTGGGAAGAGTTGTGGAAATAATGAAATAACAAGAAAATAAACTGTTTTCAAATAGTGAATTTCAAAACACTGAGTGAATTTATGAGTAACTGCCCCAGGCATATTCAAGTTAGCCTCTTTCCCTTTACAAGGCTAACTATTAGTAATTTCACACAATTCTATTTCATTATCAAGCTAAATGGAAAAATTACAAAGTTGCTGAATTTTGAAGATTGTAAGTCTGGAATGAAGGTATTCCTCTTCTGTTTTTTTTTCTCATGTGAGGACTGCACGCATTCAACCAGTGTAGCATGATGAATGTATCATGTAAGAGGGTTAAGAGATGAATTTTCAGAGAAGCCAGTGAATGTTGTTCGGGACAGCTCTGATGTTTTTCTGTACAGGTGTGATGCTGCAGTAGCAAATATGAATGAGGACAGTAGTCATGAGTTGCGATCATTTTCTATTTAACTTCAGGCAGTTTAAATTAAAAGTGTTGAATGTAATGTCTAGCACACATGGTAATGTCTAACTTGAGTGCAGTGTGGGATTAGTGCAAATATTAGCATGAATTGGTTATGAAGATTGCTTAACTCATTTGCACTTCATTGTTGCATTGTTTATGCTGATAGAATTCATTTTCTCTAAATATACACAGCCAGAATGCAGGAAACTAAATGTACTCAAAATCCATTGTGAGAATCCCAGCATTTTCAGTACTCTTAGTTTCTAGCTGATGATGTGAATTCTTGTATCGTTGGCTCAGAAGTGAGATCCCACATTTAGGCTGTTTATTTTTTTAACTGTACCTAGCAAGATGGAAGGGACTAATTTAGTTTGGATTATTATATTTGATTAGTATCATTTATATAAGTCTGTTTAGCTCTGGACTTCATACTATTTCATCTGCTGATAGTTCAAGAAGAAAATCTAAAGAAAATCTTTAGTGCATAACATTTTAACACAGAAAGTCCACAACTTGCTTTCAAAATGTGACCCCTCCTGTTAATTTTTCTTTTGTATCTCATGTGCCTTGCATTTTGGTGAAGTTTTGGTAGAAAGGATAAGAATCTGCTTGTTATATGCGTTACAAAATATGAAGTAGAAGGCACTGATTAGGAGACTCATTACAATGGTGCTGTGTTATAATAAAAAAAAAAGTCATTCATTCCAGATTATGAATCCTAAGCTTTTTTGGATGTGCCAAGTGGAGTAGTGACTTCCTGTTTGTATGCATGTTGTATGTGACGTTATAGTCAATAAGTAAGAATTGATTACATACAAAAGTTTGCTAATTTGTAGTTGAGGCTGGAAGTGGAAAAATGGAAAATATTCTTTTGGAATTTGAATCATGTAAAACAGCATTTCATTCTGGTCCTTAACAGCAAAGTGAACTTCAAATGAGCCTCAGATATAAGTCATCCATCATCTTGGAAAAAAAAAACCAATTAACTAAAATGTTATAGTATGAAGGAAATGCCAAGGAATTCATGAGAACTTCTCGTTGTAATTACTTGAGAAACATCAGGAGTGAAATAGACTGAGAACTAGGAGCTTACTGTTTTTCTGTTCTCGGGTACTGCTGGTCCAATAGTGCTACACACTGGCTAGTCTACAGCTGGCAATGAGCTATGGAAAAATTTCTGAAGGCCTTGGGAGACTTCTCATTTATCTCAATACTTAATTGCCATGTATCATGATTGATACCTAACAGATTGCCCAACCATTTAAAAAGATGGCAACTTCTGTGAATTGTCATTTGTTGGGATATTGCTGCAAAATAATCTATATATACACACACACATATACTGTCCCATGGGAATTCTATGTTTTAACGGAACAGTGAGAACTGTCCAAAGTACTGTGCTGGCAGGTTTATGAATATTAGATGATACTGATACGAATAATTAACTTCTAATGGTGATTTGGGTGCAGATACTGAATCCAATCAATGGTCCTTTCAATGACAAGCGACAAATATACCTTCCTTCTAAGGGCTGTAGTTTATTTTAGTCTCAATTTAGTATTGTCTTCTAATAAGTACTATATTTGTGATAAAGATTAATTTAATGAGTGTGGTATATGTTAAGATTATTTACAATAAAAGAATAATTTAGGATATAGAGCATTTAGGCTTGGTACATGAGTTAACTTTTGCTTCCATTTTGAACCTTTGTTGTAAGAAGCACTGCATCTTTGAACAATTGCAGCTTGAAGTAAAGTAGCCTTGTATCTTCTGAACAAATTGTAAGAGTGTGTCACCACCTGCTAAGGAAGAAGTGTGTACTATTGTTAATGTTACTTTAGAAAGGACATTCTATTGCTGGTCTCTGTGGAGATCTAGCAGGACAAGGAGTTTTGTACGAAATCTTGCTCTTATCTCTGCTTGTTTCTGCATGGGGAAAACTTCTGGGAGACGGACTTCAGCTTTGACATGGCTATCCTGTAAATAAACTTGCCTTTCTGAATTAAACTTTTCTGTTGATCTAACCTGTGGAGTCTCTCAAAGCATGGTAACACAAAGCAGGACCTAGAAGTTGTGTACATGATGCTACTCTTGTAGATGCCCCAAGGCATGTACGTGTTTTTGAAATCCGGTACAGAAGTATCTGGAATTTTGAGTTATGTCTTATTTTGAGAAGGAATAAGAATATAAATCTTTAGCTTTGTATCTAGCTGACATGTAGCTGCTCAGCATGAGATAATCTACACTGAGATGACCCTCCATTCCTGAAAGAATGCTGGTGACCCTTTCCACACTCAATTCCCATCACTGTTAGTTTGACAGCTGGGGGAGGTGAGGCAGTGCTGTATTAGAAAGGGATATTGTGAGTGTTGCGTTCAAAATGCTGCTAATTGCTCCATGAATTTGCTTTCCATTAATGCAAATGATTTTTAAATTAATTAATTGATTTATTACATTCTTTGACCTAGCACTCCAGATACCCCAAAACATTGAGACTCATGCATACTGGATTTTTCACACACGTGTGATAAGTTATCAGCTGGTCACATACCTTTTGATTTTCACTATATTTTTCTTATAGATGCAGTATTACAAGGCTTCTGTTGAAGTCTGAACGATCTTTCTTCCTATGGGGAAAAAAAAAAAGCCTTTGAAGCCTGAAGGCTCTGAATTGAGGAACATCAGGGTTTACTCTTTTCGTTGAAGGTTAGGAAGTGCTTTAAACAAATTCTTCCATTTGAAGTCCAGACTTGAATTTTTCAGAGTCTAGTGAATATTCACAGAAATGACAGCATGGGCTTATATATGTGCAGCAAAATGTATGTAAGAAACAGAGACAGTGGCTATGCTGCTTTTCTGTATCTTTTCTGTAGAAAGCTCTGATAAGATTTGGAATATTTTAGAATGGTGTGACTGCAGATAACCCCAAAGTGTGGCGGACACAGCTGCTTTTTTAAGCCATGCAGCAAGCTAGGCAGTAATTCACTGGCTTAAACACTGCTTGAGAAGTTTTAGAGGTCAGATAGTGCTGCCCTCAGTCTCCTTGAGAGAGTACTATTTTCTGAGACTTATGTGAAAACTTATTTTGGTTTCTTGCTGTTTAGATGCTTTCATTAACACAACAAGCAGGGTAAATGATTAAATTATGGTCACGCTCTCAGATATTTTTAAGGAGTATGTATTTGTCATGGTTTTAATAAATCTGATCAGAATTTCTATTCTTTTCTCTTATCCTCATAACATACTTGATAATAAATGAGTAAAGAGTATGTTGTTAAGGTTAAAGGTCCATGAGCTGTCAGCAGGAATTCTGGCAACGATTTTTAAAACATCAGTAAATAATTTTTACAAATATTGCTGCCTTTGAAGACTGTATTGGGCCTGACTAGTCAGGAAAATTTCAGTGTCAGTGATCTCAGTCAACCTGAAAGACCATGAAAAAATATTTTAAATAGGCATCTAAGTTAGGGCGTACCATTTTGGGGGCTTTTTCACACTTGGTTTTTCACACTTGCTTGGTATTTATTAGTAATGTAGGACATCTATGTTTGTAAGCACTACTTTTCTGTGTTCCCCATTGGTGTAAGAGCCTTAACACATGCTGTTTCTTCCTTTTATTGGTGTTATTTCATGTGTATTAAGTAACTGCCAATCAGAAGGGAAACTTGACTCCTCCAAAGCCAAAGAAAGCTAGTAGTTGGGGCTAAAGAATACACTGCCTCTTTTTCTCTGTCTTGACGTAAACAAAAATGCCCCAGCAGAGAAGACTCTGCTGCCTGCAACAGTAGCCTAGTGGTTGAATCAGTGATCTCCTATGTTGAAAAAAAGAGTTAATTGTCACATCTGGATGAGGGAAAGCAAAGATATTTGAATAATGTCTGGTTTTGCATGGCTGCTTTATCTTACTGAAACAAAGATTTAAGAATCTATATTCATTTTAGCCTTGGGTTGGAGATCTGTTTGTGATATGTTTAATTTGACATTGGCTATAAACAGAAATGGTTTGAAACTTCATGCTAATTAGACGTACTTTTTATTGGTGGCAAGTTAATAGATGTTATTCAGAGCTTAAAATTCAGCTAGTGGACCTTGGATTTTAAACAGGATTTTGGGAATAACCCACGGAACCATGAAAAGAAATTAGCTGAAGTTACTCTTAAATTATCAGAACCCTATACTTGTGGCGTTACGTTCTCTCTTTGGCCTCAAAGCATGTAACTGATAAAAGGACCTAATTCCTCCTTGTATTCTAGTATCGAAAGAAGACACTTCAGATTTACAGGGAGGTTTACTGTAACTTAACAAGTATAATTTTCTAGACTGTTTTATTAGTAATTATTTAGAACTTGTACATAAAGTAAAGTAAAAGATAACTATACAGAGAAATTGGAATTCCAATCCATGAAAGCTCTCTTTGATGTTATGCCTGTATCAAAATATGCTGCACCTGCTTCTGTGCACTGCATGAGATGAGTGTTTTCTCATCCATACTTGCGCCAGATCTAGAATGTATTGTATTGATGGTGATGGCAATGAAGTCATCACTGAATAATGTTATTTACTGAATAATATTATTGAAGTGTCCATCAAGATTTGGAGTTTCTTATGTAACATGTCTTTCACAGTTTTTAGAAATCTTGATAATGTACTCAATAAAGCTCTCAATTCCCATCTTTTTCTTTTGAGACTACTTCTCTGTGATGCAATCCCATTTCATTTAATGAATTTCTGGTTCTGCAAAGGAAAGAGCAAGTACCATGAAACTTTTTCTTGTTCTGAGATTGTTTTAAAACACTCTCTTAAGTGTACTTCGTTATATTCATTGATTCTGATATATATTGCCTGAAAACGAGAATATTAACATGTTTTCTGATCCCTGTAAGTATATGTGGTGCTTGCTAACATCTCTTTTTCCCTGCAAATGTGTGAGTGCCTTGCATTATTTTTTACATTTTTATGTACATAAGTTTGTGGATGCTTGTTCAGTATTCATTTGCCCTATTAACTTCGTATGATCAATTTTGTTCATTTTAAAATTAAAACAAACAAAAAAATAACTTGGGGAGCCCAATATAATACATTTTTATATTTTCACTATATGTATACGTGTATATATATGTATATATATACGTGTATATATATGTATATATATACGTGTATATATATGTATATATATACGTGTATATATATGTATATATATACGTGTATATATATGTATATATATACGTGTATATATATGTATATATATACGTGTATATATATGTATATATATACGTGTATATATATGTGTGTATATACGTGTATATATATGTGTGTATATACGTGTATATGTATACGTGTATACACGTGTATATGTATACGTGTATACACGTGTGTATATGTATACGTGTATACACGTGTGTATATGTATACGTGTATACACGTGTGTATATGTATACGTGTATACACGTGTGTATATGTATACGTGTATACACGTGTGTATATGTATACGTGTATACACGTGTATATATGTATATATATATATATATATATAGTGAAAATGCTAAGTCATGGCTTGAACCAGTGATTGAGCACCTGGTAGGAAGGCAGGGCCAACCCAGGGGAGCTCAGGTGCATGCAATGCGCTTGAGTGACCAGAAGGAATGGAGTCACCCCTTCCCAAACCTCATTTAAAGTTTAGCAGTGGAGGCAAGGGCTTCTTGCTGGAGATCCCTGCCTACATGAGGCCTTTCAAGGGTAAGCAGATTCTTTCTTTTATTTCTCTGCCCTCGTCTGCCACATTTGAGCATATCCTCACTTGTTGCAGCCTAGGACTTATTACTACGCTGTCGGTGCTATGCTTTCCACCATGTTACAGCGTTAGAGTATGTACGTAAATTTTGCCTCAATTTTATCTAAGTGTTTTGTAGCCCTTGTCAAAGCAGAAGACAACCAATACTTTCTCTCCTTGGTAGTTGGCAGTGGCCTTTGACTAATGTTTCTGTTATGGTGGCTTTCTCTGTTAGTGCTTCACTGAGTACTGCTGTTACAGATAAGAAGCTTCAGATCTGCAAATCACAGTGTGGGGCCACGTTCTTGTTTCAAGCCAAGTCTTAAGTGATGTGAACTGATAATGCTTTGTATTAGAGAGGAGAATTTTGGATACCATGATATGTCACTGAGGCACTGATTATCTTTGTGGCTTGATGAGGAAGGAGGCTGTTTTCATAGACTTGCATTCTTAATTCTCATGTGTGATTT
Source organism: Lagopus muta (assembly GCF_023343835.1). NCBI lineage: Eukaryota > Metazoa > Chordata > Aves > Galliformes > Phasianidae > Lagopus > Lagopus muta. Next base: position 75,866,709 of record NC_064434.1, read on the forward strand.
TGAGCATTCAGTACTCAAGTGTATGAAGGCTTAATTAACTCTGCTTTCCATACCTTATGTTGGAACAGTGGTAATTCCTTTAGTTTAGTGATAACCAGTGTGAGTTCCTGCTGATTTCAATAAATTTCAAAGGGGGAGGATGACTAAAGATGGTTTGGCCTTCTAATTTCTAAGAGCTTTTGAGTACTAGGCTATTTGCAGTGTGAACATCTGTTCCCTGTTGATTTTAGGAAAACTTAGAAGAAAATGAAGCTATTTCCTTCTCTCACAACTCCTCAGCACTGCCTTTCGCTTCACCTGACATGAACATTGAGAATAATTGCTTTTAGCATATGCAGTAATCCTGCAGCACCTGTTACCAAAGACTCCCGGTGTTTAATCTTGGCTTTTTGCTTTTAGGGCATTGGAAATAAAAATGGACATCATTAATCTTCTGACTTCTACTGTAGCTGTGACTGCCAACTGTAATAGATGCAGCTTCATTTTGATTTACTGTTTTGCATATTTCTTGCTAAATCAGGAGATCTGATTTATGGTGTCTCTGTCTTGGTTTGCAGAGAGAGAAAGATGAATGAATGTAGTTGCACTGTCTATAGAAGAAAATTATGGGCAGTGCCAGTTATTTTCTCTCTGTTTTTTAACACACGAGACTAACCTTCTCTCAAAGAGATCATAAATCCATAGTAACAAGACTTTTTCCTAAACACCTGGAAGTTCAGATCAGCAAACTTTTTATTCTACTTACTGATTTCCTGTTTCAAGAAGTACTATTACAGTTCTGTCTGAGTAGCCTTGAAACTCCATCTGTGATATGCCCTGTCTGCAGAGTTCTTCACTCAGCTGCTCAAAGATTCGGTTGAAATGTTGATGTAATCTGCCTCTTCTATTCAGTTGCCTATTTTAAGGAGATGAGTAAATATTCAGTTTATTTAAAATCTCTGTTTTTCTGGTTAAATTTCTTCCATGGATATAAATGTCCATTTAGGGTATAGACAAAGAAATTCACTTAGACTGTATTAATCATCCTCATTTGAGTAACCAGACTAAAAACTGGTACTAGTAACTAGTAAGACAATTGTTTGTTTTACTATCTCAGCAGTTATGCGAGAAAGAGACCAAGTTACTCTGTTGTGCTAGTTACATCAATAGTCTCTTTGAATTTAATAAAGAATGATGATTAAGTGAAATCTGTAGAAATCTAGACAAAGAGAGAAAAAAAATAGTAGAAGTTACTTCCATTTCCTGTCAGAATATCTCTTTGTATGCAAATACAGGGTAAAATCAGACATAATTTCATTTCTTTCATCTTCCTTTCAGAAAGGAAAAAGTACATAGAAATTGAACAGCATTGTGTCTTTTGTTCAGGATATCTGTAAGCAAGCTGAGTTGCTAATTGTCCAGGACAGAGCATATCCACACTGTACAAAATTTCAAAGTTGCCTACTTCTGTTTTTTTTTTTTTATTTTTTTTTTATTACTGAAGTGGAAACTATAAATCTAACCTTTTTCATTTCAAGAGCTGTTTCATTTCCAGTCCTTCTCTATTACCATGCTTTTGCCTTTCTGTGGTGATATTGTCCTTTTATTATGACAAAACTAATTCAGTTCATCGATGTGATCTTGCTTGAGTTATGTCCAACTATGTGTAAGACAGCACTGTCAGGAGATTCCTAAGAGCACAATGACCTTTGGTTTAGGACAGTTAATTAGCTTTGGACTTAAGATTTGAATCTTGCTTATTTTGAGTCATCTTGGGTGTCTCCACAAGATACTGCATAGTAGAGAATGCAAATAGATGAGAATACCTGTAACGGGATACAATAACAAAAATAAATGAATAAATAAATGACAATGAGTTTAGGATTATGGAAAGTACATGTTGGTCATACTGTTTGGAAATGTTTCTCTTGAGGTTACTATGATGTTAGTTAAGCACAACTAGTACAATGCATGTGGATTTCACTGAGCTATTTGGATTAATACTCTATGGTCTCTTAATTAGAGTAAGCAAATGAAATTTGGAATGCATTTAATAGAAAAAAAATAGATGAAACTAAGTACTATGTTAAATTACTCATGTTGGGATTTTCTAGAGATAGAGGATGTTGCAGGATATTAACTGGAAAAATATTACACCTTTCAGGTGATGCTCAAAATGTGGCGTTGGGAAGATTGTTATCCGGGCCAGTGTTATATACCACTGTCAAATGTAATACCATAAATTCAGGAATAAAGAATATAGACTATATTTACAGATTAGGAGTCTGTGTACTGAGAAGCACTTACTGGAAAGGATTTGTACATTGTGGTTAATTAGTTGCATTATGAGTGCACAAAGGGCCACTGTGGCCAAGAAGGCTAGTGTATCTTTTCAATATCTGCAAGAATAAGAAGATATGAAAAGAGATTGGGACGTTACTTTAACTCTTCTTTTCGAATAGATATTCTAGCTCTGCTAGGATATTCTCTTTAATTCTGATGTGTGCAGCTCAAGAAAGATGCTGAAAAAATGAAGAGGCTGTAGAAAAGACACTGAAATTGTTTGAAATTTGGAAAACATGCCTTCCAGCAGCTTGACTTCTTTAGATTATCAAACAGACTTAGGGAGAGATGTTGGCAGTGCACAGGAAACCCCAGTATGGAACAGAAACACGATACTAAAGGACTTAAGTCCAGCAGACAAAAGCTTGTCAAGATGTAATAGCAGGAAGTTGAATCTAGACAAACTCAGTGTTGTAATGAGATGTGCGTAGTTAAGAAAGGGCAATGACCCATTGAAATGAACAAGAGTAGCAGTGCATTTGCTTTTAGTGTGTGTTTTTTCAATTAAAAAAGATATTTGAACAAGAAAAAAAAAAGACTGTTGTTAACCACAGTTTGTGGTTTTTAAGAGATTCAGTGTTGGGAAGATCCATTGCTTTTTCTATGCAGAAAGTTACATTAAAGATTCATAATAACCTCATTTAACGATCTGGGAAGACGTATTCATCAGTGTCCAAGATACAGCACCAAAGAGTACTATTTCTGTTCCTCTATCAGCCAAAAATGCTGTAATGAAACTAAAGATATAATTGCCATAAAGAACGAGGTGGTTTTTTTTTTTTTTTTTTTTAATTTAGCCAGGAGTGATTGGCAAATAGGTTATGTCAGATTTTTTTCTTTTTTGTAATTGAACTTCAGAGGGCTTGTCATGTTTTTAGATATCAGTGTGTAGAATTTTCATTTTCACCTTATATGCAAGAAGATGTGGGAATCTGTTTTCTTTCATATCTTCCTGGTCAAACATCTGGCTTAGTAATGCATTGTTTTCCTCATCCTGCCATCTCTTGTCTGTTTCAGAAAGCGTATCAGTGTGTATCTTAAAATAAAAAACCTCAAAAACAAAATGAAAAAACTCTAAAAAGTTGTTAATTCTTTGCTTCTTTCTTTGCATTTGGATTAAGGATACAAGTCAGCAAAGATAAGCATATTAATCTAAATCATGTGAGTGAGAAAAGAACATCTTAGTATCTTCTCATCAAAATTAAGATGAGGAGTTAGCAGACAAAGCTGAAATAAAAAACCTACTGTTTCTGAAGTCAAAGACTTTGGGGTGAATGTATGTACTTGAAAATTACTGGGATGAAACCAATGTTTAAAAAAAAAAAAAAAAGCAACACAAATCCGGCTGTTTTAGTTGATGGATCATAAAATCTGAATAAAGTCCTTCAAGGGCTTTTTTTTTTTTTTTTTTTTTTTTTTTTATAGTAAGAGACTTTTTTTGTGTATAGTTACAGCAGCATCTGTTTCCCATCTCTGGGAATTCAGAGAATCCACAGGCACCGACATGCTGTCCGCTGCAGAGAAGCTCTACAACATAGACAAGTGCTTGATATGTAATATAATTGTCTGCAAGCTGGAAAGATGTCGTTGTTTGCTGGGAAGAGGTGAAATCTAAATCAGTGACATAAGCAATAAGAGCGGACCTTGCATAAAACTTCTTTTGTTCATCTGTAAGGAGGGGACTGATAAGATAGCAACACCTGAGTCAGTAAGATTAATCAGCTGGAGAAGGTAGCAGAAGTTTGTTACATGTTATTGACATCTGGTGTCACATAAAGCAAAATCTCCAGGATGCCATGAATATGAATATGGATACAGCACTCATTTTCTTGTCCATATTCGGTGTGTTCAGTGTGCTGTTGCTTAATTACTAATATGCTACAGGTAATGGAGAGACTGAATGTGTACAAGTCTATGGGGCTGGATGGCATGCATCCCAGGGTTATGAAGTAGCTGGCTGAGGTGGTTGCTGAGCAGCTCTCCATCGTATTTGAAAAGTGGCTGTCAGGTGAGGTCCTGGAAGGAGGAAGGGTCGTGTCCTTCCCATTTACAAGAAGGGGAGCAAGGAGGACCCTGGGAACTACAGGCTGGTGAGTCTCACCTCTGTGCCTGCGAAGATCATGGAACAGACATTGTGGATGACATGCCTGATCACATGAGGAATGAGAGTGTGATCTGAGACAGCCAGCACAGCTTCACCAGGGGAAGGTCATGCTTGATCAATCTGGTGGCCTTTTATGATGGAGTGATTGCATTGGTGGACAAGGGAAAGGTGACTGATGTAATTTACCTGGACTTGAGCAAGGCCTTTGACATGGTCCCCCACCACATCCTTATCTCCAAATTGGAGGGATGTGATTTGATGGGTGTACCACTTGATGGATAAGGAACTAGTTGAAAGGCTGCAGACAGAGGGTGGTCATCAATGGCTCTATGTCCAGGTGGAGGCCGGTAATGAGCAGCATCCCCCAGGGTTCTCTCTTGGGACCAGTGCTCTTTAATATCTCTATCAATGACATCGATGAAGGAATTGAGTGCACCCTCAGCAGGTTTGCTGATGACACCAAGCTGAGTGGAGCAGTTAATACGGTTGAAGGAAGGGATGAAATTCAGAGGGACCTCAACAGGCTGGAAAGGTGGGCCTGGGTGAACCTGATGAGGTTCAACATGGGAAAGTGCAGAGTTTTGCACTTCGGCCGGAGGAATCCAAAGCATCCATACAGACTGGAAGGAGCGGTCCTTGAGGGCAGCCCTGCAGAGAAGGACCTGGGCGTCCTGATGGATGAAAAGCTTAACAAGAGCCAACAGTGTGCTCTTGTTGCTCGAAAGGCAAAAGGTATCCTGGGCTCCATCAAAAGAGGGGTGGCCAGCAAGGACGGGGAGGTGATTGTCCCCCTCTACTCTGCTCTTGTGAGGCTCAATCTGGAGTACTGTGTTCAGGTCTGGAGCCCCCAGTACAAGAAAGACATAGAGCTGTTGGAGAGGGTCCAGAGGAGGGTCACGAGGATGATCAGGGGACTGGAGCACCTTCCCTGTGAGGACAGGCTGAGGGAGCTGGGATTGTTCAGCCTGGAGAAAAGAAGGCTGCGGGGTGACCTCATTGCAGCCTTTCAGTACCTAAAGGGAGCCTACAAACAGGAGGGGAATCAACTCTTTGAATGGTAGATAACAGCAGAACAAGGGGAAATGGTTTGAAGTTGAGGAAGGGGAGATTTAGGGTGGATGTCGGGGGAATTCTTTACAGAGAGAGTGGTGAAGTGCTGGAACAGGCTGCCCAGAGGTTGTGGATGCCCCATCCCTGGAAGTGTTTAAGGCCAGATTGGATGGGGCCCTGGGCAGCCTGGTCTAATATTAAATGGGGAGATTGGTGGCCCTGCATGTGGCAGAGGGGTTGAAGATTCATGATCCTTGAGGTCCCTTCCAACCCTGGCTATTCTGTGAGAGGCCATGTAGATCTTGTGCTTCGCTTAGGGGTGGAGATGAACTCAACCCCAGTAAAAGTCAAATATGAATTGCATTTAAAAATACCTCTGTACTTGAATGAAGCACTACATTCATTCTAGGGCACCTGCTTATGCACATATATTAAGAAGAGATGATGGAAAATACCTTGTAATCCCCAGAGGGCCACCATTGTGCTGTGTGAACATTCTTTATTTTGTATAGTAACCTAGAGTTTTGTGCATTTGTCCAGGGAACTGCAGAACTGGATTCTAGTCTCCTTTGAACCTGAAATGTGTTGTTTTTTGTTCTTTTAAAAGAAAACTCATGCTACCCAAAGGAATGCCTTACCATTGCTCCAGTAATGTAGAAAGGAGTGGCAGGATCCTACAGGTCTGCTGACAAGGAGGGAGAGTCCTTTCACTAGGCTCAGAGAGCAAGATCAGGCAGGCTGTAGCTGCTGTTTGCCTCCTTCAGCTGCCACCTCTAAAAGAAAGAAGTGCCAGCCACTGTGTGTGAATTGTAACTCAGTCCCAAGAAGAAAGCTGGGGCTGTGACTCCATATTTCACGCAGGTCCCTAGCTCTGCTACAAAAATGCTGTGGTCAAGGAAAGAGGTGCTATTTCAGAAATGTCTTTCTTCAGTGTTAGTTATGGATCAGCTTGTGTTTCTGGTGTGCGAAGCTGGACTGTTGCTGAGTGAAGTTCTTGACTCTTCCTATATCCTATATGTAAAATTAGGTTCCTCAAATGAGTTCACAACTTTATCATTGTCTGAGCTGCTAGGAAATCCCTGTAATTAAGGCTTTTTATGGACTGAGGCTGAAGTTTAAATTTGAAGAATATGTTCAGACTAAAAGTTTCAGTTTTAATTTGTGTTACAAATAACTACAGTATGAATACAAGAACTGCAAATTACTAGAGTAAAATGTTCAAAATTGCTGAAGAGATCAAGTTTACAAGAATACTGAAGTGAGAATGATTTGAAAATCTAGGTCCCAGTTTTAAAAATAGAGTGCTTGTGAGCTTAAGTAACAGTGACTATCACTAAAATCCAGACTCCTGAAATTATAGGTAACCTCTGAAAACTGTACTTGTGATGATTACAACTTTTTCCATTCCTTCCACGACACAGATTTTATAGTTGTGCTCTGATTCAGATCTATCTCTAGTTCTGTCATAAAATACCATTCCTGTATTTGAAAATTATTTTTAATTCCTAACAAATACAGTAAAAAATATAGTAAAACTCCAAACACATTATAGAATATGCTCACTCCAAAGGACAATATCTTAAATGGAAACAGATCCTTTTCTTTTTCTTCATGCCAACTCTTTGTTTAGTAGTATGGCAATTGCACACACATATTCCAGATGTTCCTGGGAACAAAATTCCTCCTTAATTTACAGCAGAATCTGGTTTTATCCCTTGCTGGCTTTGCATTTGTCAAACATACAAATGTTTAAAGCCTTATACTCAACTATGCTACAGTAGTCTTTTGTATGCCCCTTAAAAACTGATGTTTATAAAATTACAAAATAATTCAGGTTGGAAGGAACCCTTCCAGGTTTTCTAGTTCTACTCCCTGTTCAAAGCAGGCCCAGTTGCATCAGATTGCTTACAGTTGTGTCTCATGAAGCTTTAAATGTGTCTGGATGAAGATTGGACAAATTGCCAGGGTCCCTATTCTGTTGGTTGCCCATACATTCATGGTGAAAACAAGATCTTTATATATGAGTGGCATTTCCCACGTTGCAACTTGTCTTTTGCCTCTTCTTTTGTCCTGAGGTATCTTCAGGGATGTATCTGGCGTGGTTTTCTTTAAATCCTTTCATCAGCTGTAGACAACTCTCAGATCTCCTATTTACCTGTTCAGGACTGAGTAAACCCAGATGTCTCAACATATCCTTGTATTTTACATGCTGCAGCCCACTAGACGTTTGTCTCTGTGGACAAAGAAATAATTTGCGTTGGAGAGAAGGTAATGGAAATATACCTTCAGTTGAGATAATGTTCTAGAGATAGAAACTTATGTAGGAAACCTGTGGTACAACTCAATCAGTTTTTTTCTGAGACTTGGCAAGATGTAAGATTTCAGATGTCATCATTTCTACAGCTAATATTTTCTCTGCTGTTCATGGCAGTTCATTCACATTTGCAGGGTCTTTGGCTGAGAATCAAACACCATTGACAGCCCCAGCCTCTGTTTCATAACCTCAGGAATCATTAAACATTGACATTCATGGAAAAAGCCATCACCACGGACTGTGCTGATTTGGACATCAGATGACTTGTAGGCCACAACAGGATTTCTCCGTGGAAAGCTTATGCATGCTTGCTGGTGCTCTTGCTGCAGATTGGAGGGGTTAAAAGGCTCAGGCAGTGCTGGGGTCTCGTCAGGACACTGCAAGGGTGGGGGACTGTGGGGAGCTGGCCTTGGTGCGACCTTGCTAGAATAGGGTCCCAGAGGCTTAAATGGACTCCTGAGCCTGGGCAGGTTCGGAGTCAGGTCCAGGAGACCAGAGAAGGACATGTAAGGTCTGTGAGAGCCTTCGAGGACTTTGTAGACTCGGAACCAGAACTAGGAGGAGCAGGGGTGAACCCTGGACTAGCAGTGGGTGTGAGGCTGGGAAAAGGGGTGCAGCGCAACAGTGCAAGCTGTGAAAAGATTTATTCTTTGACAGCTTGTTCATGCAGGGCATGGCTCTGGTGCTGAGGTGCTAATGTTTGGCTAAGGCCTAGGGTTAGGATGAGATGGGAAGAACACTGAGCTGCTTCTGGCATGAGGCTGACAAGAGATTGGAAAATGACAGAATAGGCTGCAAAACATTTCTCCTTCTGAATTTTTCCCTTGATGACCTACAAAGTAATTTGACTGAGTCAGTTAATACAGTAGAGGGTGGAATTGCTGTGTTGTCTGCAAAATTGCTAGTGTAAGCATCTATCAATTTCTCAGTGCTGGTGTCAGTCCTATGTTCTGTAGCTTATGAAAGACTAATAACAAGACATGCATGCACTGTAATTTTCATTGGACTATTTAGTTTGCTTAGAAATCTTTATTTGTGCACTACAACCAGCGTGATTTCATACTTATTTTGACTCCCACTGTGGAGAGTCATCAAAGATGTGTATAGTATTGACATTTGGTTCCGTGAACCTTATTGTGTTAGTAGTAACTACTACAGAAGTAACTACTACAGCCCTCATTTTCTCATTGCTTCAGCTATTAGCAAAATAGGGGGTGGAGAAATTCAGCCCAGGTACTATTCATTTTTCACGCAAGTCATAGAAAAAGAGCAGCAAGTGCTAACTACAGATTTCAAGTTGAAAAGTTTCTTCTTTGTGTCTGTTTCCAAACAGCAAATTCCCTCCACACCCACATGTTGGATACACAGAGAAGATACTGGAGCATGCAAATACATTTTTTTCTATAAGCTTGTTTTCTCCTTTATATGACCATCAAAACAGGAGATTGTCTAGCTTGGTCAGATGATCTGCCTTGACAAGCAGGATCCTCCTAGGTTTAACGAACACTTTCTGACCTGGCAAGCATAGGAATATAAATCTGAAGTGGTCAAGTGCTATATCCAACTTCTTCACATGTGCTTTAATATGAAAATGATTTCTTTTTCCCTTGGTGCTTCTGCACCACTTTAAGTTCATTGGCCTGAAGTTCAGTGTTTGTAATGATGTTGCCAATAGCATTTCATTGCAATGCAGTACAACTGTCTAATGATTTGATAATTTCAGATTTGAATGATACTCCCATTATATACATCTTCATCCTCTGAAAGTCTTTCTCACCTTTGAAGACTTCCTATGGCCTGCTGAGATTCTTTAGCCTTTTATGGTTCCTAGTTATCTCTCCTAAATTTTCTTACTACATATTCCAAGCACTCTTATTGCCTTCTCTTGGCTCTTTCTCATATTGCATTTGATTTCATGCTGCTCTTTGTTCATGAATGTTAGAACACTGCTGTTGTTAACCCTGGAAGTTAAGTACCACAGAGCTGTTTGCTCACTCTCCTGAGGTGGGATGGGAGAGAGAATCAGAAAGGTAAAAGTGTGAAAACTCATGGCTTGAGGTAAAAACAATAATTGGGTAAAGCAAAAGCAGCGCACACAAGGAAAGCAAAACAAGAAATTCATTCACTACTTTCCATTGGAAGACATATTCTGACACAGGAAGGAAAGCAGTGTTCATCTCACATAATGGTTTCTTGGAAAGACAAATGCCATCACTTATGAACATCCCCCTTCATCCAGCTTTACCTCTGTCAATGGTTTACGGGTGGGTTTGGCCCAGTTCCGTGAACAGCAAGACGGAGGGATCCATGGATCTGCGCCTCCAGAAAAGGGAAACAGGGGACCCCAAAATAATTGAAAACAGCGGCAACGATCTGAGGTGAAACAAACTAATATACTTAATATAGTATCAGCAAAAAAATAATGAGAGTGTGTCTGAAAGGTGGATAGGCCTCGCCACAATGCTGAGGTGAGAAGTGCAGTCCAGTTGAGCTGATAAAGAAAAACAGACGGAGAAGAGAAGGTGAAGAAGAGCGCATCAGGTGGCCTTGCCAGGAGTTATATCTCCTCACTGACTGCAAAGCCCCCTGGGGAAATGTAGTTCTTCTTCTCCTCCGGGCAGGCTCTTGGAACTTGTGCATCAGTATTCAAACCCCCAGTGCATTACATGGTGTTATGATGTGGAAGACTGATAACCAAAAATTATAAAACCATGACAACCTCAACTTTTATTGCTGGGCATGATGACATATGATATGGAATATATCCCTTCAGTCAGCCTTGCTCAGCTCTATTGGTGTATCCTCTCCAAAGCTTTACTGCTCCCCCAGCCTCTTGGCTGGCAGGGTAGCACGAGATGTAGAAAAGTCTTTCACACTATGTAAGTACTTCTCTACAATGAATAAAAATATCAGTGGATTAGCACCACTATTTTCACTGAATATTCAAAACACAGTATGATACAAGCTTTTATGAAGGAAACTGACTGTATCCCAGCCAAAACCACAGCAGACACTAAAAAGCAATGTTGTGGGTGAAATAAAGTTAAAATATTCCTCTTCTTCATCTTCCACTAGACACCTATTCGTTCCCTGGTTTGACTACATCTTCCTTTTGGTCGTGTTGATTATGTTCCTGAAATGGGGCAACCTTGGATGTATGTTCAGAGTGGGGGACAAGAGGCTGAATAGTTGCCCTATAAGAAAGGGACCAGGGTTTCTGGTTCATGGGAAGTTGAACTTGCCGCCAAGTAGGGGGAGGGATTGTCCTACTCTGCTCTGTGCTGTGCCACCTCACCTTGATTACTGGGTGCAGGTTTGGATGCCACAATAGAAAACTACAAGAGAGTGGCCGAAGGAGTGCAACAAAGATGGTGAAGGAGTATAAGGAGCACCTCAGGTCATTTGGTGACCAGAGTAATAGCAAAGCCTCATTATAAGGTGACGGAGACCATGTATATGGAAGCAGATTTCTTAGTTTAAATTGTGAGTGCACAGTGTGATGATGGAGTTTCTTGCTGTAGGGTTACAACCAGGGGAATAGCAATTTAGGCTGGTGTCTCAAAGATTTTGGGGATGTCAGTGCACATCAGGTATTCTGCAGTGAGGCAGATATTCATTCCTTTGTCCTGGTAATAGTCATTCACCTGTTACTTGTGCGTGAGGATTCCCAGTTTTCTACTGTGTCTTCCCTCAGCTCTGGCCATCCAGTAGCTTTTCCTGCAAGAAACTATCTGCTCTGCACTGTGCATTTCAGTTGCTTTTTTTAGGACTGAACTATGAACTTAAAGATACATTATATTTGGTTTTGAGCAGCTACCTAGCTGCTGTGATGTGATTAATTCTCTGCTGTTTTTTTCAACCTCCTTCAGCATTTTGAAAGCACCCTGTTGCTCATGCCAATCCAGATATGTACCCTGCAAAACAGAGCACCATATTCAAATTAATAAAGATTAATTAGTAAAGAATTAAAAGAATGAAAGATAATTAATGCCAATCAACATGAACTTACAGAAAATAGCTCTTGTCAAAATGACTTGTAATCTCATCAGAAAGAAATATCAAGTGGAGTTGATTAAATATAATTGCATTGATGTGAAATTTGGAAGTTGAGGACTCTTAAGTCTACTCGGTGTGTAAAAGGAGGCAATGGCTAAGAGATGAAGGAAGAAAAGCTCAGAGTTAAAGTAACGTCTATGCTATAAGACAGTTCTAACTATTGCAGTTGAAAGAATAGTAACTCTTTTTAAGGATGATTTCTAAAAATTTAAAGCGAAGTTCTGTGGCCTGTAATGTAAGAAGGGAAACATGGTGATGTTGTAACTCTTGTTGTATAAACCAACATATTTCAAAATGGAAGAGCTCTTAGAAGAGGGTGGCAGGTGTAGCATTGAAAAAAGAAGTGGCAAGGAAATTGTAACCAAGGCAGGGATAGGGATGAAAGAGACAAGCTCAGAAACAGTGTACTTCAAGAAATAGTGTGAAACATGGGAAGCAGCATGTGTGCTTTTTAAAGAATAATTGTGTTACAGTTAATGAAATATTTAGTCTGCAAAAGTGTTTTCCTAAACGTCTATTAGTCAAGCAAATTCCCTGTTACTAAATTTTGAGTCTCTTCCACCTTTTGTTATGATGCACTGTGATTGGTATCTAATTTTTTTTCTTTTGTATTTTGTATAAAATTTTCTGTTGACGTGAAGGTCATACAAGTTGCTGAAAAATAGAATAATCTAAATGATTGGTTATTGCTACTTATTATTTACAGTAAGTAATACTGTGAAGGTACTATTTAAGTCTGTGGAAAGATATCCATCTGATCAGGATATGGGTATTTGAGAAGAGCCACAAGGAGTGTTTTACCTGAGGATTGAAACTTGAGTGAAATTGAGCTTAAAAGAGCTATGGAGCTCTTCTGTGCTTCAGGGCACAATTTCTTCTTTTCTATGTCTTTATTGTAGGTTAGATTTAAAAGCTTGTAATTTATTTCTAACTAACCTCTGTCATCATCATGTTTTAATGTTTATTAAGCATTTCAATTGCACCTGCAAACACAAAAGGGATAAAAATTCAGGGAAATAATACCTTTCTTTCACCTTTCTGTCCAGTCCTAACCTTCTTGGTCTGGCACAAAAGGGTCAATTCTGACTGAAATATTATTTTTTTTAATATTAAAGCTTTGCTAACGAAGTTCTCCTGCACAAAAATTTTTTGCACCAATCTACTATGATTGCCTGCCAAGAAGAAACTGGGTTTGTAATGGTTGGAAACCAAACATTGCAGACTGACTCATTTTCTTGAGACACAAAACTGCAATGAGTAAAAGTGCAAATGGATAGACTTGCTGTGGTTTTTGCTTGATGTGATTGCCTTTATGAAAGGTTCTGAGGGAGGAATGACAGCTAGGTGTGCCCTTTGCTTTCAGCAAGCTCAGCATCTCAGTGATGCATCTCTCAGGGTGATGGGGGGGAAGCTTTTGCTTGTGTTTTTTTCCTTTACTGTGATAGCAAATCTCTCTTCTAGCCAAGTGTAATGCTAACCTCATTCAAAGGTTCAGAGATAGAAGTGTATTTTTCTGTGGTTCTGTCAAGCAGCTTAAATAATTTAAAGCTATTTACAGTGCACAACTTTTTTAACTTTCTGGTTTTAATCTACTGGGTAAAGTATCTGGAAAGTATCAAGCCCACCTTTAGCAAGGCTCTCATACTCCTGTCACGTTCCCACATGTCCCTCACTTGCCCTGCCTCCATTGCAGCTTCCATTACCCAGTTGTTAGAGTGTCTTCTACAAGAACCTCATCAGATAAGTGACAGCATGATAATAAGCCTGTGTCAGACTATTGAAGCTATCCTCATTTCTTACTGAGAGTTGTAGTTAGAGTAGAGGCTGACGAAGGTGCCGACTATGCATAATTAGGAATAATAATTATCAGTTAAAATGTTTCCTATTTTTAAATCAGTGGGAGTTTTTCCTATCAGCTTTGCTCATCAAGCTTTATCCTAATAAGGGGCCAGCCCTGCTTGCCTTCTCTTTCTTAATCTTTAAGCAGCAATTAACAGTGGAAAGGTATAGTAAAATGCAGTTTATTGTTATGGCTCATTCATCATGTCATGGTCTCTTCTACTGGGATCAGTGAAAAGTTGGTGAAATGAGGAGTCCTTCCTTGGCGCTACCTTAATTCACATGCCAAGTTACATGTCTCTCTTGCTGCTGAGCTTATATTAATCTTGCGTTGTTACCATTATTTCTTTGTTTAGAGTTGTTCATGGTTCATAAGACCTCCTATAGATACAGGTTTTGTGAATTTAGAAATATGTGAGATACAGTAGTTGGTCAAAACAGTTCTGAGATGTTTTTGATTATTTTGCCAGCTCCTGGTTACCAGTATGGTATCTGTCTCTTCAACTGAATGGATTAAAATATCTGTATTTGGCTCAAACCTTGAAATTAGTTGTACTGAAATCTTTAATCATTGTAAGTCTTCCTTAGTTTCCTAAGTAAAATCAGGAAGACAGGTATATGTGGTAAACAGATTTCTTTCTTTCAAATACAGAAATGGACAAAAACAAACTTCTGTAATAAATATACAGTTTGTCCAATAGTATTTTGTAGTTGTTTCCAAAAGAAAGGAGCAGAGATGTTGTATCTGGATTCTGCTCTATACTGTAAGAGTTGCAATTAAAAATTATTTTGAACTCAATCTGAAGAAAGAAATGTACCCTGTAGCCATTCTAAATATATTCCTTTAAACCTTTTAGCAGTATATACATATAGAGATAAACCTGACAGCTGATTTAGCTACACTGTACTAAAATATAAGAAAATGCTGAATGTTGTGTTTTTTTAAACGCACACTCTAGTTAGTATTGATAAACAATTGTTTAGCATAGGAATGTGTTTTATATTTTTCTATGGAAGAAAAAGGTATCACTGTGTTTTGTATTTTTTTTTATTTGAAAGTTTCTGAGTCACTCCACAAGTGTGGCTCTAGACGTCTGATGTCAGGGTAATTAAATAACTAGGATTTCAGCCAACCCCTTGAGTCCTGTCACTGATGACATTGTTTTTATCATCAGCTTTACTACCACTTTGTGTTCACATATATCTGCATAATGTGTTTGTGCAAATGCAAGTATTAGATCTGAATCATCATCCTTGAGTTTTGGTCATCAGGATGAAGAGGCTGATTCAGTGTGGAAGCCCTCAAGTGTTTTCTGTGTTCAAGTATTTCTTCTGCTCTTTGGCCTAGATGAACATCACCTCAGAAGCCTTTTATGTTAAACTTATGACAATAAAATCTATTTGGGCATACGTGTTTATATATGTGCATACACAGTGAGTGTAAACAAATGCAATTTGCTTCTTTGGAAATTAATTGTTTCATTTAATAGAAGAATTCAGAGCTTTTAATTGAACAAATATCACAAAATATTTTAGGCAGTAGAGGTTGTAGAGACTGATCTAGTTCCCATTGATCAAACTAAAACTCTTTTATATTAAGAAAATTGGGTTCACGTTCTTCATAAGATATCATAAATCTGCTTGGTGGTATTTATTACGTTTAAAATAACACTAATAATAGATACTGCATTATTTTGGATTAAAATTTTATATATAATTTTTTTTTAAATTCTAGTGGAAACAACTTTGATTTCCATAAATACTTACACAAACAGATCTTGTCAGCAAAACTTGAAGAAACAAGTGTCTGCTGATGTGTGTTTGCAGCTGAAGTGGGTATTCTGAAAATATTCCTTGCTTGTCTGAGAGTCAGACAGGAGGCAAAATTTACATTATGTAATTTGTTCTGCCAATCGATTCCTTTTTTCTTGTTGAGAAAGAGCAATGATAAATTTTCAATTATCTATGTGTCTGCAAAAGCATGCTTTTAAGTAGGCTCAATTAAGGAAGATATTTGTAATAACCTAGTTATTTCAGAGGTTTGGCAAGTTTGGGTCATAGGATGGACTTTATATATAAACGTAACACTCAGATCTCCCTATCAAAACAACCTGGATCTGCACCGACAAGCTAGGTATGAAGAAATTCCCATTCCATCTTTGGGTTTTCTTATAAGAGTCTTTCCAGTGTGATGAGCAAGAAGGAGTAGTTAACAAGTTCAAGGAATGAACCAAGGGAACAATCTGATCAGAAATAATGCAGCCATTGAGATTTGGTGTAAGTCTATGCTGGGTAGTTTTTGTCTACTGGATTTGTTTACTGTAGCTGGGATTGAAAGAGTGGAGTTTTTCTTATGCCAAGGGAGACTGAGATTGCAGTCTGTATGTATCACTTTTTGTGAGGTGAAGGCACAGACTAAGTCTACAGTGCTCTAGAGGAAAGTCTGTCTGGCTTTTAGCAGTGACAAACTCTTCCATAAACAGACAGTTTTCTATCATCTATTTATCATATGTCTACACTGTCTTTAAAGTTTTTGTTGATAAATTACAACCCCTGCATACACAACTTTGACCATGTCTTCCCATTTGCTGTCATCTGACTGCTTTATATAGCACTGCCAAATGGATCTGATCTCAAAGTCAGAGTATCTGGCTGGCCTCTAATTCAGGGGTGCTGCCATGTCCCTTTCTGTCTCTGTCTCAGAGATAATTACACAAAGGGATCTTGACATGGCTCTCTTCTGCTTTTTCATTTCTCAGCCTTTCAGAACTTCTGTAACTTGGCGTAAAAGGGCTGATTCTTCCATTCGTATCAGAAAAAAGACAGTTTATGCTAGAAATTGTATGATTTTAATTAGTGTACCACGAATTCTTTAAACTGCTCGGTGTGAAGATCTTGTGGCCGTTTTAATCTCAGAGGTAACCTCTTAGTTGAGTGTTTTGTCTTCTTTCATTTTATATTCTAATCTACATGGAATAAGGTGGGTTTTTTTGTTTGTTTTTCATTTTTCTTTCTCTCTCTCTTTTTTTTTTTTTTTTCCAGAGGAAGAAAGCTTTAACTTTTCAGAAACTTTGTACAGAAACTCTGTTTGAAGCTATAGCTGATAATTAACTGGGTGCCAGTCAAGGTGGTTTAGATAGTAACATAAGAAGAATGCATACTCATTAACTTCATATTCCTATTAAAATCAAATTTATTTTCTCTCTCTTTTCTTTTTGGCATTTGGATTATAAATTGTACACTGTGTCATGGGCCACTGGACAGTCATCTGAGTGTGGCTTGCTCTGAATAAATGATACTGAACAGTCCTAAGCAAGCCTCATTCCTTTACAGAGATAATTTTAATTAAATTTCAATTGACCCAAAAAAAGGAAGAAACTAATTAAAATTATAAAGAGGTATTTCAGTTGACGTAATCTGTCAGTAAGAAAAAGAAAAAATCAATCTGCCATGGAGTTTTCTGGCACCACTTGTACACAAAGCCATTGCGTTACCTAAGATCACTGCTTCTGCACACGAAGCAGTTCTGAATAGCATCCGTGGAGAGGCTTTTCTCCATTAAATAAATGTTAGCTCAATGTTTTCTTAATGTGTGATTTTCATCACGTATATTTGCTTTCAGCACAATTCCCTTTACTGTTCTTATGTGTCTCCTAAATGTCCCTGAACCAGTGGCCATGGTAACCCTTGCTCACTGTATGTTAAGTTGCCTCCAAGATTGCTGGTTGTTAATGAGCTTCATTTGCCCATTCACTTGTACAAGGACGTTCTTAATTTTCTTCTGGATTTGGCATTAGCTCAGCGTTGAAGAATCTCAGCCCTAACATCTCTTAGATGTTTTACCTTTTAAAAAATAAACTAAAATATGTATTTATGAGTGTGTGTATTTACATATAATAGTGCTTTGGTTAGTATTGTTCTGATCTGGTGTGACTTTTTATCTATTTGCTATTGATTTACTCATCTTTTTATTGTTGAAATAAGGATTTTTACTAATTCATGTTTCTATCTTTTCACTATAAATTTTGGGGTCTTCCTGTGTGCTTTCTAGTTATGCGGATAAGATCTGAAAAATTCTGAGTATATTTATTGCCATGTGTCTGCCTATGGGCTCAGTGTGTGGTAAACGTGGAGTGATATTTATATGCAATTATATAGCTGTACTCTTGTTGCTAATTGTGCATCATTGCTCTACTAACTGACAGACTTCTACTTGACTTCTATGATGCACTCTGGAGACTTAGCTAGATAGCCCTATGTGTATCAGCTTCAGTGGAGCTTCCCTTGCACCGGGGACATGACTAACTGAGAGTAGCATGGCCAGAATAGTTGGACATGACTTGCTTTTTAAACAAGAGGTATCTTGGAATTAAGGCTAAAACTGTTTGCAGTTTTCTGCTGCATTGGAAACTCAGTTCCAGTTCCATGGGCCAGGCTTGTTTAGTAAGCTGAAACAGAAATAAAAGTGAAGCATGAGAACTTGGGCCAGTACCTTGTTATTTTAAGTCATTTTTCTTCTCATAATCAACAGGTTTACAGGTGGCCAAGTAGGAGATCACTGCTGAAAAAGGCTTTTTGGCTCCTGTATCAACTTATAAATGCACAGAAAATTTTTGTAATTGTGAACCTTGAAGTTTACGATGCTCTTAAAAGATTGTAGCTTACACCAAACGTCAAATTTTAAACACAGATTGAGACAGAGTACAATTGTTATATGTGATTATCACTTCTTTTTGGCTACCTTATAAATAAAGTCAACTGTGCTTTACATTTAAGTAACTTTATTCTTGTGGGTTTTTCCCCCTCTTCTTCAGTTTGCCCTTCACATTCCAAATTAGAATCCTTAGCTATAAAGATAAGTTTTAAAATTAGCAAAAGAATATAACTATTAGCATTACAGAACCCATAAAACCATGAGAAAAGAGGGTTTCTTTGTCTCATCCATTATTTTCCTTCAGGAGGCATGGGGTTGTATGTGCCTCCTCTGAGGCATGAAGGCAGGCAACCCAAGGCAACTCACCTATACCAGAGCTCCCATTGGAAGTGAACATGTGAGCCAGAAATGGCACAATTTTCTTTTGATTTGAGTGTTTTGGGCTGGCAGTAGGAGAAGAAACATCTTGTGAATTTAAAGCCAGAGTTAATTTGCTGAGGATAATTGAAAGACAGTGGAAAAGGAACCTCATGCTGCCTCTTAGCAACATTTCGGAGTGGAAACAGCTGGAGGGTTCAGGGCTTACCAACCTGAATAATATGCTAAGAAAATTAAATGGTGCTTGAGACACTATGGTTAGCTTCTCTTTTTACTGTGCAGGATATTTGTTTGGAGGTTATTACTGAGCTTCCTTCTCCAGCTGTTTCAGTCCCACTCAAAAATTACTTACATTAGTATTTCTTGAAGGGAACAAGAAATCCCTTTTGGAAATTAAATTCCTAAGCAGTGTTGCAGATGGTTGGGTAAAACTTACTGGATTCTCTAGTTCTGGCAGGGCTTTTAAACTAATTAATAATTCTAGTGCAAATTACGTATCAGCTGGAAAGAAACAGCATCGAGAAGCTATTGGCAAATTAAACATTCCTTATCTCTAAACACGACAAAGCTTAACATGAAATAATCAGACTAGGGTGTTGCTACTTTGTGAGAAATAGAAATGTGGTTTCTGGAGAAGAGAAGAAGTTAGACGGAGGGTTATGTTAAGACCTATTCTATTGCATCTGAAGAGAATGCTGGAATTATAGCAGAAACTGTGCAGTATCCTGGATTACATCAAAAGAGAGGTGGCCAGCAGGGCAATGGAGGTGATTTTACCCCTTACTCTGCCCTTGTGAGGCTGTGTGGAGTAATGTGTACAAGAATGGGGTGCCAGCACAAGAAAGGTATGGAAGAGTTGAAGAGGGTTCAGAGAAGGGCCGCAAAGATGATCAAGAGTTATGAACACAGGTTGAGTAACTGGACTTATTTAGCTTGGAGATGAGAAGGTTCTGGGAAGACCTCATTGCAGCCTTCCTGTACTTGAAGGGAACTTACAGACAGGATGGGGACTGACTTTTTACACAACTTAATGGTGACAGGACAAAGGGGAGTGGCTTTAAAATAGAAGAAGGAATAGTTAGATGTTAGGAGGAAATTCTTTACTATGAAAGTGTTGAGGCACTGCCACTACTGCCCAGAGAAGCTGTGGGTGCCCCATCCCTGGACGTGCTCAATGGGGCCCTGGGCAGCCTGAGCTGGTGGGTGGCAGCCCTTATCAAGACAGGGTGTTGGAACTGGGTGGATTTTAAGGTCCCATCCAACACAAAACACTCTATGATTCTCCAGGGTCTTCACTGAATGTAATGCCTCCTGTTTGGTGGTATGGATGATGGTGGTATGGCAGTAATGGTTAAACTTTCCCACCAATGATCCATTACGTGTTGTTGCTGTGTGACAGATGACCAGAAGTGCAGTCTGTCATGGCAGCACATGTAAAGCAAAGGAATGGGAGCGAGTTTTCCCATGTGGAAAAAAATGGTGCCAGTTGACATTCATCAGTACTTGCTGAATGTTGATGGAGACCAATGAGTGGATGTGAGCACAGTGAGGTGATGTGGAGTGTTTCAGCAGTGGTGAAAGTGAAGTGAAAGGCAAGCCACATTCCAAACAGACATCCATTCAGGCTGTGCAAAAATGCACAGCTAACGATGGTGATGATTTGGAAAACAGTATTTTGTAATTGACATTTTGCTATATCAGTGTTATTGTACTTCTTGTGTCTAATGTTGTTTCCGTGGAAATAAATAGGCATTACTTTCAGAGCTAGATATGGTTTCTAGCATCTTTCTTAATGCCAACGGTGTGTAAGATTCCCAAGACAGTTCAGCAGATGCAATAAGTGATTGTCTTGATTATCTTGCCTGATGCAAGGTGGTACCTTTACACGTTTTGGTGGAATTGTATTCGAACTAAAGCACTTGCATTTCTGTATATGTGAGTGTGAGTTCATATTTTTAGTTTCCATTGAATAAATGAAATTACAGATACGTACGGACTGCATTTAGAATTTTCCTATTTTGGATCTCTTTATCAGTTTCATTCTGAAGCATCTGTGTTCCTGGTGTTCCCATTCTCTACTTAACATAAGCATGTATGAGAAATATAGGAATAAAAGCCAGTTGCTTTTATAGTATTTTCTTACTGACGTAGTCTCTGCATGTCCGAGTAAGGCACCTTAGCCTACTAAGGCATTGTAGTGGAAATGCTAAGTCACAGCCTGAACCAGTGATTGAGCAACTGGTGGGAAGGCAGGGCTCAAGTACAAGCAGTGCGCTTGAGTGACTAGAAGGGGGTGGAGCCAGGATCCTTCCCTTCCCGGACCTCATTTAAGGGTTGGCAGTGGAGGTTAGAGCACCTTTTGCTGGAGATCCCTACATATTTGAGTCCTTCCAAAGGTAAGCAGCTCTTTTTCTTCATTTCTGCATCCATGACTGCAGTATTTGAGCTCGTTCTCATTTGATGTAGCCAAAGACTTTGCCACCCTGTTGTTATCATCCCATTGTAGCATTACAGGCATGTACTTATTTTCACCACCTGTTGGAGTTTGTAGTGAAACTGCAAAATGTTGAGGATGTACATCAGTGATTTTTGAACTGAGGTATTTCAATATCGTGGTGTTTCTTTCAAGGGGGAGCATCAACTAATAAAGATAGCCAGGTACTGATTTCATGAATGGGTAAATTCATCTTGAGGCCATCTGGAAATACATGAAAACTACACCAAAGTGGTACAAATCACTAAAACAGCAGTAAGATGCCCTACAAGTTGATGCTTATTTAAGGTATGTAAAAGGTTTATTTGCCCTTGCAAGCTTTTTTGGCTAGATAACAAAATATCTATTCTCCTTCCATTCTCAGAAAACACAGCATGGAATGCTCCTTCTAATGATTTAGCTGGATCAAGAGAAATGTGATCGCATGTTTTTCTCCTAATCAGAGCAAGTTGTACTGCCAGGTAAATTGAGATTAAGCAGATGTGGAATTAACAGTTGTGTAACCATGATGGTAATTTTTGAGGATTAGCGTAAGAAAGCATGGAGGCTCAATTATGACAGAAGTCATAAACAACATTAAATTGATGAGTTGATTCGAATGTGTCTGTTACTTATCATTTCCTAGCAGGGTCTGCATGCTGTTCTGGCAAAACCCACCCACATGGAGATGATAGGTATGTAGTGAAGTCCAGGCTGATAAATCAGCTGGTTGCATTAGTTGGGCTTTACATGGCACTGCAGGAAGCAGCAGGAAGGATGCAGGGGTAAAAGGATGCTGATGAATCAGCGGCATGACTCTTGTGGGATGAGGAAATATCTGTAAAGCTTTTCTAGGGAAAAAAAAAAGTGAGAAAACCAAGACTGTCATGGATATTTGCTGGTGTGATGAACTTTCATGTATTGTTTTGCTTTTCTTTGGTGTGGGTCATGGTCTGCTGCTATCACAGTAGGGGTGTTTAACAAGTCCCAGTAAAAGAGAAGTGTGTATGTATGTGGAGGCAGCTGTGCAGATTTGAATGGATGTTAGAACAGAGTAGCAGAACAGTCAATACACTGAGATGTACATTAAGTGAGACAAAAACTAACTTGCAGCTTACTTCCAGGATAATGTCTACTTTCAATCGTAATGGTTTCAGAACAATCTCCCCAACATGCTGTAACTGACAGTGACTGCAAACACAATATTAAGGAATTGTTAATCCTCTCTGAATTGTAGCCCTACTGTGTTGGTGGTTAGCGCCCTGCTCTTGGTTTACATTTTTTCCATTGTAACATAACGCTTCACTGGATTTTGAACAACGCAGCAGAACCTTTTGAAGATGGATAACAATTCTTTTTTTTTTTTTTTTTCTTCTTCACAACTATACAACCCTGTATTGTGGATGCAAAGGGCAATGAAGTGTTCAGGCAGGAAAGACGTTTAGTGGATAAATGGACAAGATCTGTTCAAATGCATTTCTGAGAGTTGTCTAGAAGAATGAGAATAATACGATAGTACTAAGATTTGTATTGCCATCAGACCCATTTTACACAGTCCTCTACTTCTGGTGATTCACAGTGGCTGTTTGACTGGGGAGCCTCTTAATAAGTAAATTAATTCTGAATATGACCATGAGAAAGTGCCTGTACTGGCAGGTGGATTTTCTGGTACTCAGCACTGATGGTTTGTGTGGGCTAGGTCAGAAACTGACAAAGATGGTTGAGTGTTATGTTAGCAGTGTTTTAAGCATCAGAACCAAAAGCACAAGATGATTTATTTTTTTTCTTTTAAAGCTATGGTAAATAATTTTATTCACAGATTATTTAAAACATAAATAAAGAAGGCTGCAGCTTGAATTCCAAAGTCAAACTTGAATGAGAATGCTTAATAATTTTGTCAATTTACGTGAGCATGTCAATTATTAATATACGTGGAACAGAGATTTAGACATAGGGAAATATACTTGTACACTAACTGAACTATTCCCGTCTGAGTTCTTTTTGGTGGGAAATTATACAAGATATTATGAAGTTTTAGAGTGGAAATCAGAGAAATGTCACCCTGTGTGATTGGGTATAATGGCACCAAGGGAACCTGAAAATATTGTATCAATTTATCATTTCCAAGAGAAGCGACTTGCATTTTAAATGAAGCAAGAAAGCCTTCAGAAATGTTTGTTCAGAAAGGTCCACTTCTACATTTCTTATTTTTCTAGTATGTTTGAATTCTTGGCTTTTAAAATATCCTTTCGGTGTTGTTGACTTACTGCTGGTTTGTCATATATTTCTAGCTAAAAAAGGAAACTAAAAATTTCATTTCCTACTCCCTTCCACTTCCCTTCCAAAAAAAAAAAAAAGGAAAAAACAACCAACTAAGCAAAACTGCTGGTTTTTTTTTTTTTTGAAAGTTGTCTGACTGAGCCTGTAGAATAAGAACCAGCATGCCTTTGTTTTTGTTTGTTCTTGTTTTTCCCAGTTTAGTATTTTCTGATGCTAATATGCCTCATCTCTTATTGAATCCTTTTCACCGATAGCTTTCCATCCTGTGCTCTATTATAACATTTTAAATTATTCTTTAATTTGCTTTGCATTTCACCATTTCCTGTCAGCTACTAAGATGTAAGAAGTGAGCTTTTGTGATTGTCTTTTCCTGCGTGCTGCCCTCCTGCCTTTACTTGCACTGCTGCTAATAGCAACATGCAATAGTATGAAGCTTACTTGGAGGAAAGTGCAGAGGAAAGTTTTCAGACATTTTCCTTTTAGATTGCTCCTGATGAGAGCTAAGGTGTTTGTTTTATTAAAAAGTCCAGTAGAACTTGGTTGAGGGCTATCTCCTACTGATAGACTTCTTAAAGCAGCTTATAGGATTTGAAAGAGTAATGCCACTGTGCTGTAGAACTCGATTAGTTACAAAAATATCTCTCTGAACTCTCCTATGACCCATATGTTGTTTGGAGTAATTTCTATAGAGTTTAATTTATTTCAGACTTTTATTGGTTTCTTCCTTATTATATTTGATAGGAATTTCCCATGAGACGAGGGTAAAAATCCAATGAAGTATGACTTGAAAAAAAAAATACTCTCTAGTTGTATACATTCTTTGTAGAAGAAATGTAGAACTGTGTTTTTAATTGGTAACATAATAAATTGATTTATCTGCCTGCATTCTCAATTTTCTTTTGGGGAAAAAATGTGCAATTGCAAGCACTTTTGAATTATAAAAAGCTTACTATAAGGTTGAGTAAAAAGTAAAAAAAAAATAAAAATCATAATGTAGCACAGATGTGCTTCACTAATTTCCTCTACCTCCTGAATGTCAAATTTACATTATGATATAAAATATGCAGTATTACATACAATATGTCCTTTGTAAGGTAAAACATAGTGTCAGAGTAAATGAGAGGGAGAATAACCATACAGACTCTATCACTGGGACTGTAGTGAATCTTACTACTTCCTGTGCTTTTCAATATATATTGAAATATATACAACATAATTCGCAACTTGAAAAAAACACCACTGTTGTTATATATATATATATTTAGAAGAGTTGCTCTGTAAGTACTATCTTCTGTTTATTTCCATCGAAACTACAACAGATACAAAGAGCAGTCACACTATTTGATAGAGCAAATTCTTCACTACGTATAACTATTTTTTTTACATAGTCAATGCTACTCACTATGCATTTTCCCTAGTGATTAACAAGAGCCTACATACTATGCTTGTACAAATCTATATGTCCATTCAGAATATGATTTATCACCACTGTTGAAATATACCTCCCACTGCATCACTGTGCTTATATCTGTTTGGGCTCCAGAAACATTCAGCAAGTGTCAGTGAATGTCAGTGGGTGCTATTTTTGCCACCAAAATTCTATGACCTTTGCTTCATACATATTTCCATGTCAGACACCATTGTCAGAGTGTCTCTCTGCTGCCGTCTGTCTTGCAGCAAGAAAATGTAATGGAATATCAGTGGGAAGGTTCAGCCTCTACTTCCAAGCTGCCAACATCCGCCTTTGATGTCATGGGCCAACAAAATAAAATAGGAGGCATTACTTTTGGAACAGCCCTTGTAAATATAGTCAGTATGTGTTTTACAGGATTTGAATTTTGTTTTCTGTTGTACTTTATTCCAAAATTCTAAAAGGATAGCATGTGGTTTTCCATTCAGTTTTAAGCTATTATGTCTTTTTGCTGTCTTGTTAAGAGTACAATCTAGGGTTGCTGTAACTTCATTTGTGATCCGGACCTTTCCAGAGTCAGCTATCCAACTGTGCATAGGAGATGAATTAGCAATGAATATGCAGATACAATTTTAGCTCTAGGTCTCGCATTCCCATACAGGTTGAGAATTTCCAAGGTATTCTTGAGCTCTGCACTCCAGTGACTCAAGATAAAGTTTTTGATGCTGTATGGAAATGTACATGGACTACTTGATGATAAGAAAATTGGCTAGATGCTCACACTCAAAGAGTTGCTGTCAATGGCTTGATGTCCAAATGAAGAACAATGATGAATTGTGTTCCTGGGGGTTAATATTGGGGCTATCACTATTTAATTTCTTTGGTAACATGGACAGTGAGATTGAGTGCACCCTCATTAGTTTTGAAGGTGATACCAAGGTCTGTGGTCATGTCAATACACTGAAGGGAACCGGTGTCATCCAGAGGGACCTTGATGGGCTTGATTGGTGGGACAGTGCAAACCTTGTAAAGCTGTACAAGGCCAAAGTCCTGCACTTGGGCTGGAGCAATCTCAAGCACAAATACAGACTTGGTGGAGAATGGGCTGAGAGCACCCCTGGGGCTTAGAGCTTGGGAGTGTTGGTCAATGAAAAAGTCATCGTGAGTTGATAATGTTCCCTTGCAGTCAGAAAGCCAGCCATATCCAAGGCTGCATCAGAAGAAGAGTGGCCAGTAAGTCAAGGAAAGTGATTGTCCAACTCTACTCTACTTTCTTGAGACCACACCTGCTGTAGTGCATTCTGCTCTGGGGCCTCTGTTTTAAGAAAGACATGGATCTGTTGGAGTCCAGAGGGCAGTCATGGGGTGCTCCAGCCCTCTGATTATTCTCTCCTCAGAAGGCAGACTGAGGGAGTTGAAGTTGTTCAGCCTGGGAAGGAGGCACTGGGGGAGATCTCGTTGCGGCCTTTCAATATTAGAAGGGAGTTTATACAAAAGATGAAGAGAGACTTTTTACAAGGAATTATAGTGGCAGGAAAAGAGTTAATGTTTTTAAATTGTGTGCCAGTTAATTGAGTCAGGTATAAGAAATTCTTTACTCAGAAGGTGGTGAAGCAGTAAAAACAGGTTGCCTGGAAAAAACTGTGGATGCCCCATCCTTGGAAGTGTTCAAGACCACGTTGGATGGCACTTTGGGCAGTTTGGTCTGTTTGAAGATGCATGTAGGTTGGAACTATGTGATCTTTGAGGCATCTTACAACTCAAATTGTTCTATTATTCTGTAGACAGAAAGGACACCAACTTTGTTTCTTCCTTGTGTTTTCTATATATGTTGAGACTCCAAATCCTACCCTTCTGAATATACTTTTTGTATGATGTATAGATGCTATTTTCACATAATTTACGCTCCCATCAAATAACACTCTTGTACTTTATAGCCAGTTAACCTGTAAGGGAAATGAACAAAATTAGAGAATATTTAACATGATTAAACTTCACAAAATCTACAGTTACAGGAGAATGTTTATATTTCTAAACATGTTGGATGCTAATTCAGTAAATATGTGGCAGTTTTGTTTAGATACTACATGGATCAACCAAACAAAAATTAGCAGCTCAATTTAAACCACGTCTTTAATGGGAAACAAGGCCTCTAAACAAAGAGAAAGCAGTGATTGCAAGTCTACTCATACTTTGTCATGGGTTAAATAGAAAACTGAAATAAAAATTCATCTTTATTCTGTTGGTTGAAGTTCCTGTGTTTCAGATTTTCTTACAGGGATTTTGTTTCTGCCATCTAAGGCTTACAATCAGTATTACAGTACAACTCAGGGCGTTGGCCATATTGCACTACTTGCGCTTTCAACCTAATTCTTTTTGTATGATTGAAGAAGCTAGAAATTGAATTGGAAACCTCAAGGGTCTCTAAAGTGAAAAGTCAGCCAGAGATACAAAGGTTATCACTATCAGCTTGGTATGCTTAATTAGAAGTTGAGTAGCAGATTATCATTTACTTTACTGGTGTCAAAACCTTCATTAGAAATGAAACTGTGATGAAGAGGAGCATGTGCTGAACAGAATCTATGAACCATGACTAAGGTCTGTTTATCTGGGCAATGACTGGAAAGAATAAGAAGAAAGAAATGCTGAGGCAGGCGTACTCTGGGTGAATAAAATAGTAAATTTAAGTTCATACTTCTGGGGAGCTGTTGAAACAACACTTTTATGGTGTGGGGGCTGGGAGAAGGGAGAGTTTGCAAGTCTTTATACCTATTGATCGATGCCTTTTACTTCATACTTAAACCAGATGATTTAAGGACAAACAAGAAGAGCCCAGTGTAGACCAGTACCCGGATAAAAGTAGTGAGGTTAAGGGAAATAATGTTCTGGGTCTGTGAACCAACAGTGGATTTAGGTGTCTTTCCTCACTACAGGGATGCTATGTCATTTCTGAGCCCTTATTCAAAACTCCAGCTGCCAGTAACTCCCCGTATCTTATTCATACCTGGCAGATAGTGAGCTGCAAATACCTGCTCAGGTAATTTCGAATTAGCTTAAAAAAAAAAAAAGAAAAGAGCTTTAATTGCACACTTCACTGTTGTGTGAATGTTGGTGGGGTGTGTGGGCTTACCATGATGGAGCCTTTCCAAGCCTCAGTGAGCAAAGTCATTCCTATGTGCATGTGAAGTCTTGTACACAGAGTGGCTGTTAACTCTGACAACCACTGCATTTGCATTTTCACCCTCAGCTGCTGATTTACTCTAGTACTTTCATATCAGATAGCCTACTTAAACAGAGCTAACAGACAGATGAGGAGCAATCACTAAGAAATCTGCAATAGCTTAGGTGAGCAGAGTGAGATTTGTGGGTAAAGAAGTTCAACATTTCAGTTAAAATCATCCATTGGATGCAAAAGAGGTGTAATGCAAGAACAGTTTTCTCTGTGTTTTCTAGTGTTTCTTTATCTATGGTAGATAAGTGGTGTATCTACCTGTTGCTGGTGGCTGGTGTAGCAACAACAAAAAGTTCTCATTTACCTTTAATGCAGACTATGCAATAGTGAAAGAATTCTAAACAATGAGAGATATCCTTTCAAATAGTAAGAGGCAGGAGTTACATATCTGATTTGGATTTCTATTCTGCTCTTAACGTTAGTGCTGCTACCAGCTTCAGTGGGAACATCTTAGTATAAACTGAAAAAGAGGAGCTAAGGTGTTTCTTCTGAATGGAGCAGTACAGGTGAAGAAAGTCTTGCTGCAGTGTTCTTTGAGCAAATGCTGGATAGTTTTATTAGGCAGCAAGCAATAATGGCCTTACTCATTGTTGCTTGTTCTCAGAAGTCAGCCTTTTGCCTGAGTACTACTGGGGTTACAATTAACAAAGGTTACCCCAAAGAGACAAATATATGTTGTCCAGCCCTATTTGGGGATTGCCTTTATTTATTCCCAAAACAGGAAAGTATTATCCTTGGCACTGTGGAGATCCAAGCTTCAACTTTTTCTTCCCATAACTATTTGAGCAGGTGGACTTGATAGTTGTATGAAGAAGTCCTTCTTTGCCCTTTTCTGTTCCCAGGGAGAGCCGTGATTACAAATGTATCGAGATGGCTTTGAACCAAGTAGTCAAAGGCCTTTAGAAGAAAGCTAAAGTATCATATCACGTTTTGCTCAATATGTTTATACCCCCTCCAAATCAGCCTGTAGGTTACACCTATCACTTCCCAGTGCTGACCTGTGACTTGTTTGTGTAATGAATGTACTTCGGGCCATGAATCAAGGAGAGGTAGCAAAGCAGCCAGGAGCTAGCTGATGACGCTAGAACAATTTGTCTTCCTACAGCTTGCTCCCAGCCCCTGGACAAAGACCAGACAGGAAGGTAAGAGTGTTGGGTAATCATTTGTAGGTGGATGAATTGCCTTGACAGAGGGTCTTGTCTGTGCTCTGTGAGTCAGGCATATGCTGATGCCTGGGGATCATTTCATTCTTAGGCTTTTTGAGCTTTCTGGATTGGTAGCGGTGATGTATTGATGACAGTGATTATGATGCCAGTGAGTGGAGAGTATTTCTTGCTGGACTCCTAATGAAGTTAAACATAAGTTCAACAAAAGCAATGTGTGTGGCACCTGGTCTGCTGCCTGCCAAGATCTTGAATGCCTCGGGCATCTTGGTAGTACTTATAGGTACTATTGCCAGCAACTTGTCAAAACTGACTTCATTTTCTTTTAGAACCCCTAGAAAAATCTCAAAGGGAATCTGGTGATCCTCTAAGTCTACCAAATAGAGACAGGCTCCTGTCCAGCCCTGAGACTATACTGAATGAGAAAAGCTAAGATGGAATACTCTCTGAGAGCTAGGAACAAGCATAAAGATGCTCTAGCTCCACGTGACAGTGAAGGCAATTCATGCTTTGTAAGAATCTCTCCAGTGGATGCCAGAGACATTAACTTTGCTTGCATACCTCTCCCTTTATTTGTTTACTTCTAATTTTATAGTTGTTACTGTATGCTGTGTAATATGTATACAGCAGCTGGGACTAATAGGCATTTACCTTTGACTTAGCCATGAAGGCAAGTTCCGGAATTAAACTTTGAATTGAAGTCTTCTCTGCCCATTGGCAAGTTTTTTTCAGTTTTTCCACTTAATGAAAAAGACTCCACGTAGAAAAAGAAAAACATTCCCTAGGTGAACATATTCAGTATACTTTATTATGGACCATACAGAGATGTCACAAAAGGATTTTTGTTTGTTAGTACAATTATGATCTTTTGTCATGCAAACCATCTTAGGCAAGTGTTTGAATATGCTTAAATGAATGCATAGTGTATTTTATGGTTCATGCACAGTAGAATTGTTTTCCACAGTCATCTTCTGTATTGGACTATACAGTACCTGTGTTTGTTGGTAGTGTCATATTGTTACTGATTTGGTTTACATACTTAATGGTTAACTGCTTGGCCAGAAATGTATCCCATCAGAATTTCCAGTAATGTATAGAAAAAAAAAAAAAAAAGCAAGCTTAAAACTGTTAGCCTGTGAAAACTGGAAGAGATTTATACAGTGAATGTTATTTCACTGTGTTGTTTATTTAATGTACTTAAACGATATGCAATACCTAAACAGAAGGTATAAGCTCAGTGCAGTACTTGCTAAGTGAGTTTCTGTGGCTTGTGTTATGTAGGTCAGGAAGGATTGTAGGACAATACTTATGACTTTGATACCAAAAAGTCTCTTCTATAATATAGCTTATTCAGAAACTTGCTCTACTCTTCCCTTGTGCAGAATTTCACAAATTAAGCTGGTATTGTTGCATCCTGCTGTCTTCATAGAAGCTTTAAAAAGGCAGATTCACACAGAGGTTGTACATTGAAGAGTGTTTGTATGCATTTTATACGCTTGACTATTGCCATGGTAATTATTATCACTATTGTTCAGTTTATAACTTAATGAACTATTTTTGAGAAACTTCACTTGCTGCAGCACATGAGTAGGTGCATACAAGCTAATACACACACATGCATGCCAACACAATCATTTATACCTGTCCTTCTGTTCCAAATATCCAGTTTCAAACATAAATTCAGTGAATTTGTCTGCTACTTCGTGCATATGTAGTTTTAAAGGATTAAATTTTCTTGCATTTAGAAACTATCCCCATATTATGTCAAAAGTTGCCTGGCTCATGAAAACTTTTACCAGTATTTACCATAATTCCATATTACAGTTGATTGTCCAATTGTACAGTTGATTTCAAGACAAGTGGGGAGCTGAAATAAGCTGAAAAACCCAGCTAATGCACTATTGAGGAGAGACAGCTGAGTGGCCACTATACAAAGCCAACATTTTGACAGTTTGGCTAGCAATGTGCTGGAGCTACTAATCTAATGCTGACTTCTGCTGATCAGACAGGAGTCCAGGATTATTTGCTCACCCAGTGCATCCATCTGTGCTGCTCTTCATTGCAGCTG
Organism: Lagopus muta; assembly: GCF_023343835.1. Lineage (NCBI taxonomy): Eukaryota > Metazoa > Chordata > Aves > Galliformes > Phasianidae > Lagopus > Lagopus muta. The sequence goes on from NC_064434.1 coordinate 75,898,053, forward strand.
ATTTCCAAAAACCTACAGACTGAGGAAATGTTGCCTGAGTTGCTCGTGTTGGGGGGATGTCAGTTTGGGTCTGGCTTGTCTTGTTAGCTGCAGATGGATACTGCCCATGCAAAACCCAGCCTGGCCCCATGCAGAGCTATTCAAATGCATTTGCAGCACACATCAATGTGTCCCTCTGTGACTGGATACAGCAGGAGCTAATTTCTTGGGCTCTGCTTCAAGGGCTCTAGTGGTTGGTGTTGTGTTTAGTGGAGCACCAGGGCTTGTAGCTCTGGCAGGTCCTGCAGAGGCAGGACAGAGATGGCTGAATTGTTTTGAAGTACAGGAAGACTGACTAAACTTATGAGAATTTGGTCTCAGCCTGTTTTGTTACTTGAGCTGAAGGAATCAGTTCTGTAACTGCATATGAGTAGCTTTTAATACTTTAATACTTTGTCAGTTCAGCCATAGGAAGAAGATAATCTGCATTAACGCAATGATTGCATGTAAAAGATCTCACTTTAAACTTTTGTAGCGTGTCTTTACTTACAAAGCAGTTGTGAATAGGGTTTATCTGGAATTCAAAGTGTGTAGATACTTTTTATGGCAATTTAAAACATTTTATTGTTGTCTATATTTTATATTGCATTTTACATTAAGCTTTTTATGGAAGAAGTAACCCTTTTCCTCTCCCTTAAAAAAAGCTGTTTGTGATTTTATGTGAGCTAAGTTTTCTATAAGACAAGGTGTTGCTGATGGCACAAAGCTGTGTGCGCCTTCTGTGAAGAAAAGATTGTCCAGTAAATACCCCAACTATTTCTATATTCTTAAATCAAAACTTTCTGTTATATCCCTTCTACGGTAATTGGTTTTAACCAGTCATGCTGCTAAGACACAGGAAGAAAAAATAAGTACTCTTGGGAAGAATTTCTCAAGCAGTCCCTGACTGCAAGGAGAGCTGAAAGCATCATATCAAGCAGCGCACAATTGCAGGGAAGGAGTAAAGAGCCTTATCTATGGATAGAGCCTCTTGAACACTTCAGAGGCTTGTAGATGTGGTGCCCTTGACAGTCCTTGACCCTATAGACATTCTCAGCACGCATGGCCTGTTCTGGAGAGCCTCTACTCTGTGATAACTGATAAGAATCCTGCCAGTATTGCTCAGAGGAACAGGATCTATAATGAGGAAGTTTGAGATCATTTTTCCATATGCATGTTATGGATCATTCAACTGCATTGGTTAACTGTGGTCTAGTGATGTAATTGGAATTCTGGAAACATGAATTAGTGTCATCCTTAAAATGAATCAGAGCAGAGTGACATTTTTAATTGGTTATTCCATTTAGATATAATGTAATTTCAGATACTTGTAGGATTATAACATTGAGTCCTGATATGATAGATTCTCTAAGTGACTAGATTGGCTGCTTGATAAAAATTAATAGTGAAGCAGGTCGGTCTTATTATATTCTGAAGCAGAAAAGATCTTCTCAGTTTTATGTCTGAAGATTCTCCCAAAAAATCACTTCACCAATCATTTCAACATAAATCAGGATATTTTAAAATCTGAAAAATTAAGTAAAACAGATTAAATAAATGTTTAGTTGATTTTTTTTTTTTCCAGTCTTTCTGGTTTTATTATGGCATGTACTCTATGAGCTCTGAGTGTCTACTACACTGGACTCCTTGTACTGAGTATAAGAAATAGAAGCTGTTGATCCTGCTTCAGAGATTCCAGCTCAAGTTAACAAAACAGATATTTGAAGAAAAAGATCAGAAGTGATCAAGTAGATGATGAGGTGCATTCCTCCAGTTGGTTCCCTTAGTTTTCTGTCTAAAATACATTTGGTTGTGCTGTTCATCAAGCACAATATGAGAAGAATAATTGGAAATGAAAGAAGAGGGAACCAGAGAGCACTACATGAGAAGATGACTGGGAAAGCCAAGGCTGGGGAGATGAGTACAGTATTTTCTTTGTGTGTGGTCTCTATCAAGTGGAGTTCTGCTTTGCACAGCCATGCTAGTGGCAGCTCTCAGGATTCTGATCATTCTCATCCTAAATTGGTTTCTACAGTTACAAGTCCTGGAGGAAAAGTAAAGCTACAAACTGAATGTAAAGGCTTTCTGATTTGGCTCGCAACTTGCTTGAGGGCTGCTGAGTGTCTGCTTACAGGTCATAAGTAGGAATGAGTTTTCTGTTTACAAACAATGCATTTGACATGGCTGAGTCTGCACATTTAAAGAAAAAAGTAGAAAATGTAGCATAACAACTTATTTGAAACACACACATATATATAACTTATTTGAAACAAAATAGTTTGTAATCCAAGGAAGTTACACTGAGATTTTAATACTATAGGTCATGATACAGAATAAACTCACTAAGCATCATACGCACATTTTCAAGGGAAAAGATGCAGATTTTTTTTCAATTTTTTGAGGAGAAGGTGTGTTCAGCTTCTATGATTCACTGCTTTAAAGCTCAGGATAGTGCAGGTAGTATTTACAGACTGAAAGCTTCCAGCCTGAAAGACTATAAGAGCATTTCAGAAGAGGGAATAAGAAAGGGGGGTGAAAAAAAAAAAGCACTGAAGAAAGAAGACTTCAGAACTTTGCTTAGTTGCATGTGAAACGTAAGGGCTGATTATAGTCTTATGATTTCTCCTTCCTTCACTGAGTCTCCTTTGACAGTCCTTGCCTACGAGGACAGGGAGCAGGTGGGTGCTAGCGGTGAGGGACTTTACAGAGCAGCTGCGCCTGTCTTCTTCCTTCTTGTCCTTTCCAATTCCTTCCAGCAGGAGCAGCTTTCCCATTTCTGTCCCAAAAGCTGCAGCCTTCAGTGATTGTTTCTGTACCCCAAGCTGAATTTTTTCTCTGAGTGACCAGCTGAGGCCATGCTGAACTGATATGAATAGATGAAAGTGGTATTTCCATGTGCTTACCCACTTGTCGGTCTTTCTATTTTTATGCATACCTTACCAAATCCTTAAAACCCGTTCTTGTCTCCATCTCTCACAGTCTGTTGTTCGCTTACGGACTTGACTGTAATGTGGATGGACATGAAATAAGCAATTGCTTGTGCTTTTTAAGAGTTAGCATGGCTATTTGAGACTCTGAGAAAAGATCAACAGATATAACATGGAGCAGAGGTTGTCCCCAGGAGCTGTGTTCACTTGCAGAGATCCTGTTTTGAGGGCTGAGAGTTTACCTAAATTCCATACCAGCTGGTTTTCCTTGCCCATTTTGGGTGTGAGCATAGGTATAGCAATGGATTCAGTTAGTACTGGTGGGACTGTAAGACTTATCCTGGTGCACCTTCCTCACACATGTTGCAGGGAGGGGGCTTTTGCTCAGAACTAGCACCCTTGTCTGTTATGCTTATTACTAGAAGAGGTTTTTTTTTTGTTTTTTTTTTTTGTTTTTTTTTTTTAAGTTCCAAAGGAGGGTTCTTTAGTAGTCACATGCAGGAAACACATCTGAGTGTTGGTGGATGCTGTTGATCAGCAAAATGTCATTTGGCTGACAGAATGCTTCACTTAATACTGAAAGAATGGATTTCTAAAGACCTGTTTTTAGGTACTTAAAGAAGCAAATTAAAGGTACATACAAGTGTGCCTTGCCTGCTTAAATATTTCTTAAAAAACAAAAACAAAAACCATCTAGCCATGCAGCTTACCACTTCTTTTTAGTGCCAGGGACTTTTTATCTCTTTTTAATTTAGTGATGAGGGTTGTGTTTCCTTTCTGTGTGTCTGGAGTGCCGTAAAGGAACAGAAACAAATAATAGTTACAATCAAACTTTTGGCTGTGGTGAGAAACATTTTGTATCTGGGCCTTTTACTTCACATACAGGAAACACAATCTCAAAAGGTATGCTGAAAGAATCAGGGCTGTTTAAAATGAAGACTGAGAAGGTGAAAAAAGAAGAGAACATTTCCTGTGTTTGTGAAGGATGGGACAAATTACATAGCAAGGATGTTTCAGATTGGACATTTAGAAAATTTCTTAATAGGAGAACTGTAGTGAATTGCTTAGGAAGATTGTGAAGCTGACACCATTAGATGTCTTTAAAATGGGAGTGGACAAACATCTTCCACAAATGGCATGGGTGTGGTCAGCTGTGATGAGAAGATTTGGGTCTATCAGAACGGTTCAAAATTTTTGAGACAAGTTTTCATGATACAGAGTAAATCAATTGTTTCTGTCCACAGAAACTGAAACTGTTATTTCTGTACAGAAATGAGTGGAATAGGAAGATAATCTGGGGGAAACTTGTTTAAAAATAATATCACTGCAGTTTTTATTTGGCTTTGAGTGGTTTTACACTGTGGCTGTCGACAAAGAATGATTTAGATGGTGCAGATAATTGCAAATGGAATTTTCTGCGAACTTTGGGCAAATCTGTTCATTCACCGTGACTGGGTTCTGCTGCTGAATGGTTTTTCTGTGTGCAAAGGGAGTTTATGATGAAAGATTTCTCTGTGAAGGACTTTATACAGAGGGGCTGCTCTATTTTTTCTGTTTTGGGACAACTCTGTACAGAAAGTATCTTCTGACAGTGCACTGACTGTGTTGACTGTGAATGCAAATATGCATTAGAATTGCAGCAGAGAAATCATTCTGGATCAGGCAGGTAACACCAGCTCCATTGGACTGCAGGGTGCTCAACTATATATTGCATTCTGACACATTTTCAGTGCTCCTTCGTGATTTCCAGTTGCTTCCGTTTGCCTGTACTGTGATTTATAATTCACAAAATTCTCTTCATGCATTGTTCTCTCCTTGCGTTTATTTCTTTTCCTTGTCCCCTGTGTAGTAATCACTGACATACCAGGTGCCATGATGTCCCTTCTCTCCCCATGTTTCCTCTGAATACTGCTTGATTGATACTGCTTGAAGGAAGCATATAAACAGGAGGGGAAATGACTGTTTACATGGGTTTTTAGTATTAGAACAAGGGAGAATGGTTATAAACTAAGACAGAGGAAGTTTAGATTAGATATTAGGAGGAAGTTTTCATGCAGAGGGTGGTGACACACTGGAACAGGTTGCCCAAGGAGGTTGTGGATGCCCCATCCCTGGAGGCGTTCAAGGCCAGCCTGGATGTGGCTCTGAGCAGCCTGGTCTGCTGGTTGGTGGGCCTGCACAGAGCAGGGGGGTTGAAACTAGATGATCATTGTGGTCCTTTTCAACCCAGGCCATTCTGTGATTCTATGATTGCAGTGCTAGCACCCACAGTTCTAACAGGATCAGGCTGCTGAAAACTATACCATGTGAAGACTACCTCTTGTTTTTTCTGACATTTTGAAATTATAGAGAGCTCTCAATCAGGAATGGAAAGTAGTGATTGTATATGTTCCCGGTGGATACACTAATGTACTGCTTGTCTTATCATGAAAACTGAGTAGTTTACTTCTTGAGATGTGGGCAGATGTTTGACTAAAGGAGCCGGTATGGAAGAAAAATTCATTCTGAATCAGGAAAAGAAAACTGATTTCTTGGAAGACATATTTATGGAATATGATTATAAAGAACAGCAGACACATAGAGGTTCTTCTGAAGTTGAAGACATGAACACAAATTGCATGTGCAACTCAGGAAGGAAGGAATACTTTTGTATTTTCTGCAACTCTCCTGAGTAGGCAGTATTAATTGTGTGTTGAAGTATTAAATTATACGTAATGGAGGATTAACCAGCTGATAAAAATCTCAATGTCTGGAGAAGTTGAATTCCGACAGGTTTTAACTTAGCATAAGAATCTCATAAAGGTGCTCTCAGTTGTCTTTTGGAGGAGTTGATCTCTCTCTGTAGACTACATAGAGGCTAGAGGTACTATGTGAGAAGTTAAATAAGGTTCACATGCTTCAGCATTATGTATACACTCACTTCTTTTCTATGCTCTTTGTCTCAGTGGAGATGACATAAATGTGAATTTAAGTGCAGATCTAGGAAGAGGGAAGAAAGTTACTGATTCAGCGTTTGGCACTCCAATTATTTGTTAGTGCTGTCAGAAAAACCTTTCTGAGAGGATCCTAGCTGTGACTTCTGCTCTTGGACACCTTTCTAATGTAGTCTGTACATCAGTACTCTCTGACGGACACCCTAGCACTCTTCTAGTAATACACAGGGCTCTTGCCAGAGAAGAACTTTCATGCTTTTAAGCTCTGACACTGTCGTAAACTTAATGGGTCTGGTGAATTCACTAGCGATGGGCTAACCAACAAGTAGTTGCTAAGCCCCATCTAGTCATACAGTATAGCTGCTGTTTTAAATCATAGACACTCCCAAATATTATCGATTTTAATGAAAGCTCTTAAATAATCTCCACAGTTGTAGTTAGACTAGTTGCCTCTAAACAGTGTTTTCACTGATTGCTGCTACATGGCTTACTGTAAGGCTGCTTTCTTTTCCTGCATTCTATTCATAGTGTAAATTAATCTAGGTTATTATCATTTGCCTCAGATTTTGCCGATTAAAAATGAGGAAAGGTGGAATAGTATTATTGCTTTGAAAGTGACAATTAGATATCTTGTACTGCCTTAGGTTGCATTTCTGTTTGTTTTCCTAATTTCCTTTGAATACTGCTTTGCATTTTTCTGTCTTTTTGCCTCTTTTATCTTTCATAGGGATTGTCAGCAGAAAATTCTAATGTAATTATTCGTGGATCCTGTTCTTGCCATGAAATTCCTTTCTTGCCACAAACCCCTGTGATAGATTCCCTGTGGTATTTCTCGTTGACATCCTCCTAGCTCTGCAGTTTTCCTACCTGTGTCCTGGTCATGTCATTGAGGAGAAGGAATATAAAAACCTCTTTCTGTAAAAGATAAATATCCCTGCATGTTAACTTTAACTGGCCTGACTATTGAACATGAAATGCTGTCTGTTTCCCCATGCAACAACACCAATGTCGTAGCTCCGCTATGAACTGTGGTTTAGAGCAGCAGGTCTGAGGAGTCAGGTGGTGGTGTCACTGTCATTGAGTAGATATTTCTGTGGCCCTGCCTGCCAAATAAGACTACACTCCTAAGAAACAAAAATGACATGTGCTAATGAAGCAAAGGCCAACCCGTTGCAGTAGGCAGAGAGAAAGCTATATCAGTTGTGTTCCCATTCAAGTGGAAGACTGTAAGTCGGCATGTAACCGGGTGTTGAACTGGTGCATTAAGCAGCAGTTGTTGCAGAACAGAAATTACACAGAGAATATTCTCTAACAGGAGAAGTAAAGAAAAGAAATATCCTGGAGAAATGAGGGAAATACTGTGTATCCAAGTCCTCAGCTGGGTTACAGTGGCATTTACTCAGTGGTAGGGATTTGGTACAAAGGTCTGCTAGTTCAGTTGCTCAGCTTTAGAGAACATATTAACAGGATCTAAAAGCCTTTCTTCTTGTTGTTTTTATTTCATTTAGTTTTTTTTATGTCTTAGCCTTCATTATCCAAGATTCCAGTCTACATTAGATTTTCAGAAAAAAAAAAAAAGAAAAAAGAAAAAGAAATGTTTGGAGAAAAATAAAAGAGTAAACATTAGGTGGAATGAAGATTTTCCTTTTGGAAAAAGGAATTTCTTTTAGCAACAAAGAAGCCCAAGTCCTTTTGTCAGAAGGACTTCTGCAGCTGCATGCAGTTACAATAGAACAGCCTTCCTAATGAATGCTGGAATATATCAGTGCTATATATTACAGTCTGACACCTCATACTTGTACAAAGCATTTGTAGACATAGTGAGAAGAATCTAAAAAAAGCCCTAGATTTATTTATTTTTTCTTTTTTTTTTTTGCAGTAACAGACTAGTGTGAGCATGAAAGAAAGACATGAAAGACAAAGTGTGGCATAAATCTCAAGCAAAGTTTAGAGGTTTTTGACAGCGAGCACAGACACAGCATATGTAGCTAACATTTGGACTTTGTGGTCAGAACAGTCAGGTTTCTGCTAGAGAATTACATGTTATATCAGTAGATAAGAATATTTGGTTAATAATTTGACCTCTTATTAAATAGTAATGAAAATATTACAAATGTCAGTAAAAAAGGTCCTTTGCTGGTGTAGTAATTAAGGCTTTTCCAAATTTTTTCGTGTCTTTGGCATACTCTGACATGTGGCAGCACCTGAAAATCTCTTGATTTGACATTTGAATTTGGACTCGGTGAAGTTTATCCTTAGACACTGCTTCATAATGTCATCTTTGTCAGAGACTGTTATTTTAGTATCTGTGGACACCGGTGAACAAGGTACAACTCCTATACTCAAAGCTGCTCAGTAGGATTGGCAAATTGTTTTAGTGGTAAATGTTTTCCATTAATCATTAGTGCTGTGGAGCTGTGCTGTGGCCATCTCGTCTTGCCAGGCTTGTACCTTTTCTTGTTACTTAAATTGTGTAGTAGTCTGTTCAGGCCTTATTTATGTAGTTGTGTTTAGAGGCTGTGAGAGTAATGAGACAGAGCATCCTCTGCCTCATGCATTGGAAAGACAGAAGTTAACTTGCTTCCTCTCCTCTCTCTTTGCCTCTTCAAGGGGTACAAATTATCCAAGAGGTGGAAAAAGGGATAAAGGTAAGTTCTTTCACTCTCTTGACATACGCTGTCATCCACTGAGGAGAATTGATTCTGTGTGAGGTAAGATGTAACCCATAGGGATGCGCCGTACCTGCTCCTCAGTCTTGGTTTCTCTACCCAGCTTCCAAGAGGTTGAGAACTATCTCCTTAGTATTTCAGAGCTCTTACTGAACGTGCCCAATCTATGATACTGGCAGTGAATCCCCTTGTTTCACTGAGGCAGTGCCTCTGTAATTATGTAATGCTTAAAATCACTATTTTTATTATTATCCTTGATGATTATTAGGATTATTACTTGCAGAAGCATATTGCTGCTGTTTTTCAGAAGTCAGTTTATTTTTACAACCAACATTTAAGGAAAGCATCTGTGGTGACAGAATAGTTGAATTGCTAAAAATAAAGTAGGATGGTAGTGGGAGATAATTACGCATATCTTCATGTTAGAGCAGCACTGAAAATACAGTAATGGAAAGGAAATTGATTCGTAAATCACAATATGTGGTTAATAGTACGTAAGTCAGGTGTTGTGTATTTAGACATTTAATATTCAGGCATTTTAGATGTTACTGAAATCGTGTAGAAAATCTTCAACATTTGGCCTTTTTGTTATTGCAAACATTGTATTACATCTTGAAAGAGAGAGCAATGCATTTAAAAAAAAAAAAAAAAGGACTATGAGAAATGAACACAGTTTCAGATGATGGAGAAAGCCAACTCTTAATCCTGTTTGTGGGCTTGGCTCCAGTTGGGCTAGCCATGTGGGTAAGGGAAGCAGGATTTGGAAGCAACAATGCTGAGAAGGCATAGGCACAGAGAGATGGAGGATGCAACAGCTAAGCTATATTCTGCATTTCTGGAAATACTGGGATGTAAAAAGGAGAGTTCCTCTCTCCAGTGGTGTGATACAGGAACATGGGGAATACTGACTGCATTGTTTTGAGAGCAACTGAAGAATTTGGGGAGTTCAGAGGAGGGGATTAAAAGTAATTAATGAGATCTAATAAAAAGAACTAAATATGTATAGTTGGGTTAAATGGTGACTAATGTGGCCTGAGGGGAAAGAACAGCCCACAGATACTTGAGGGATGGAACTCCTCTCAAAGAGGGAGAGAAGAAGAATTATTTAGCATAAAGGATGAGTTCTAGTTATAAGTAAAATGAAGAAATAAAAAAAAACTTAATCTGAATATTGAGAACAATTTCCTGAATGAGAGCCCTGTTGTTGCTCCCTGGAACAATAAGCCCAAAGAAGCGTGGGAACCTGGCTTCTCCCTGTATTAAACACTTGGCTGAAAAATAACACAAATATTCAGTGGGAACTGTCTTAACTCTTGCAAGTGGGAAGAGAGAGGGTGGTATCACCATGGGCTTACTGCCCCTTGATTCTCTGAAGGAATGAAACATTCCTGGGCATATTTTTCTTCCAGATTTTTTTTTTTATCCTGAGAAATCATTTCAAATTTCACAGTACATCAGCAGCTATAAATGTGAGCAGACATGGGTCACAGTGTGACCTGGCAGCAATGGAGAACACCCGCACCCTGGGCTGTGCTGACAGCTGTGGGTCAAGGGGAACAGTTATCCCCTATGACTGTGTTTGGGCACTGTGTCCAACTTTGAGGCACACAGTACAAGATGCATGGAGAAGGTGGAGAAAGCTCAGTGGGGCACCACTGGGTTGAGCAAGGGGATAGACAGAGACCACCCTTCCTATTGAATTGTCCTGAGGTCTTAAGCAGCATTAGTTTGGTTTTGCTGGGTGCCAGTAGTGTACATCAGATAATCTTCAGAAGTTTTTCTTAGGATGATTCATTCCAGTTTGTCTTACAGTAAAGTATGAATTAATGTACAAGCTTAGGAAGAGAGTGAAGAAATTTACTGGTATAAGGCCCGCTCTGATGGTTTTTTTTCTTGTTAATGAGGTCTTCATATTTTTACTTTGTACAGAACCCGTGCCATTGGGCTATATGATGATAAATGATTTTTCCTGGGAAAGAAAGAAAACTGATGCAGAAATAGTGTAAACAGCATCGAATCCTTGAGGCAGTTCTGTTTGTCTAAGCCATGCATGTGTCACTGGTGTGTGGTGTCCCCACTGTTCTGGTGTTCCCTTGATGACATATTCCTGCTTCTGTTCTCACTCACATCCCCTCTGTGCTGGTGATGCTGCTGGCAGTGCCTTTCTTCCAGGCGAGTTGCTGTGTGCTGGCTGTGCAGGCTGTATGAGATGCCATTCTGCTGGCAGCTTATGCAAATGCTGTCTCTCTGGGCTTCTGCACACATGTAGAGAGATGGTGCAGTGCTGCACAGAGCATCTCTTTGCTAGTAGGAGATCGTGCTTCACTTGCTCTGACATTCTGCCTCTTGTGCTACCATTATACCCAGACCAGCTGAGGATAAATTGCTTTAACATCTGAATTTTACGCAGGTATAAACAATTAATGAGTTTGCAAGGCAGTGAAAAATCAGGCCTCAGATCCTCAACCCTGCATGGTGTGTCATCAGCCCTGAGCACACGCTGCTGGTATGTGAATGAGGAGACATGCAACAGTGATTTTTAAACTCTCAGTGGATTTTTATTTTTTTTTTGTGAACACTCTTAAATCAAACTGCATTTTGAAGACTGAAATTGAAAGATATGTCATGGCAACAGCTGGGAGCAAAGTAACAGGCTGGAGGGGGGTGGGTAGAGACAAAAGAAAGAGCCCCATTGGCACAGAAGGAGCACAGGAACTCATCTCTCATGCTGCTTCTGGCTGCCCCTTGAGTTCATGCCACTGTGTGCTGACCCATCTCCCTTTTTCTTCCACCTGCTGTACGGACATAACTCTGTGCAGGTCTGTGATGTGTGCTGGATCACTGGGACGAACGGCAGCTGTCTGTGCTGTGCTCACTGCTCCTCTGCCCCACAGCGGTGTCCTGTCTGTGCTGCCAGCAGAGCAGCTGGGCACCTGTGGCTCAGTTTCACTGGGACCTGGGAGCGTTGGCTTTTGCACCCAAATGATTGGATTTGCCCTTCATAGCCACCTTTCTGACAGCCCAGATTTGAAAGTATGTAAGATAAATATGTGCTGCAGCCAGGTATATTATGTATTCTTTGCTATGTAAATTATGCTTAGCTCATTTAGTTGCAGAGGTAGAAATTACATTATGTGTATTTGTGTATCAGAATTGTGTATGTTTTAAAAATGTAACCTCTTGAGCTGTCTGCAAGGGAATTCTCAAGTTACAAGTTAAATGGAGTTCCAGCATGCCTTTCTTTCCCTGCTTCTCCAGTCACGTGTTTTGTGCGCCTCGGTACTTCACATCCATGTTCACACATTAGATAGGTGGGAAGAGAGAAACAGATGCAGCTTCTTTTAAGAAGCTGAAGGGAGAAGTTTGCAAAGTGCTGTTCAAAACCTGCTTCCACATGAGAAATGTATAGCAGGAGCAGGTATCGGGTGAGTGATGGGAAGTTACTGTGAAATTCAGTGGGGCTTTGTTCTTGGATGAAGTCTTTTCAGCACTGGCAGCGTGTGCCAAGGGAGTTTAAGCTCTTCCATTCCTTCTGGCTTTGCACCATCCCTGTGGATTTGGAGATCTATGCGGCTGTCTTTTGTTATCTCAGTACTATTGCCTTTGAGGAAAGCTGCAGGTCCAGCCAGGAACATCTGAACAAAATGTTTTATTATCACACATGAAGAAAAGTTACTTGCATTTGATTATCTAGCCGTAATGTAGTAATGATAATGATGGATTGGAAAGCAATGTCAGTAATGCATTATAGTTATTTGGATGGTGAATCAAAGAAGTTCCAGTATGTTCTTTGCTATTTTTTTAATAACTTCCAGTAGGCCCATTTTAAAGTGTAATCAAAACAGCCTGCTTTCTTGGTTTATACGTTAGTTATTATGAGAAGTTGCTAGCATGGAGCTATGCAGAAGTTTTTTTGTGTGTAAAAGATGTGCCTACGTGAATCATTCTCTTTTTGGTTCAGCATAGCAAGAACTGATTGGATCAAAATAGTTAAACATTACATTAGCCATTAATAATACTCATGGATATTTTAACTTGCTATTTTTATTTTTATTAGTTGACCTAACTTTCATCCTTTGTTTTTTTCCCTCCTACTTTAACAGTCATTTATGAATTAGAAGGGTTTTAGTTTCACATCAGAAGAGGCAATTTCATAGTAATTCAGGATAAAGAATGGGACAAATTTTAAGGACACCATGAACCAGCTGCTATGAAATCATACAGAAGTATGTGAAGTGACAGCAACTTAGATTTCCTCAAAATTTGCCCCACATGTACTGTGTATAGTTATGTTAGTGCATAAAATATTTGTTTCTTTTTTCCTGAGTTTCATAAAGTTTCTTGGTGGCACTGCCTTTCTGTGTAAGTTAGTACTTCTGAGCTGTACACCTGAGCAGTCTGGGGAGAAGCAGCAGTGGTTTGCAGGAGGGAAGCTCCACAACCCTAGGTAGTGTCCACAAAATGGGTTATTTTGTTTCTCTTTTCATGTATGCTGAAGCTTAAAAGGTTATGCATATGTAGCTTTAAGGCACTGAGACGTTTCACTGGACTTTGCAAAGTTCCAGTACATCTCTTTTTCCTTCACATTTAATGGCCATAGTGGCGATGAGTTGATAGTTGCATTAGATGATCTTAGACGTCTTTTCCAACCTTAATGAGTCTCTTTTTGTGACCAAAGCCACATGCCAAATTGTGTTTTGCTTGGCTATTTGTCCAAAATATGAAGATATTCCAGCTTCTTTGGTAAATGCCAAAAGATGCCTTGTGCTCAAAAATGTCAGGTTTTAAGCTGTTGACTGAGTGGTAAAAGTAAGTCATCACAATAAGCGACATAAAAGAACCCCTAACCTAGAAGCTTAGGAAACTGTGCACCATATCCTGCCCTGTGTTGCTCCTCTGTATCAGTAGAGAGGGAGCATTAAGTCTCTCCACCAGCAATACTGGGCAGAACTGTAGCACTCACAGGCTAAGGTGATTCTTTACTTGTTAGCTTTTGGATGGGAAGGTCCTCCTTCACCAAGAATCAGCCACGTACCTCATACCTCATTGAAAATGTTGTCTTTCTGTCCTAAGGAATTCAGACCAGTGTGTACAACACACTGACTGTTGTCCCTCTCCTGGCTTGTCATTTGAAGCACAGACCTGTCTGTCCCTCAGCTTTGGAATAATTCAGATATTGTGGAGGCTTAATCTCCTTGACGCTTTCTTCCACTAATTCAGCCTACGAGGATTTATGTAACCAATATTATTACAGACTAATTAAAACTAATAATCTTCAAGTGGCCGCACGTAGTTATTTATTCTTCCTTAGCTTGTGGCAATGTGACAGACGGTGTTCAAGCATCCAGAATAACTGTGCCTGCTTCCTGTTACATAAGATGAATCCTTAAAATAGACTACTGAGACAATTTCTTTTTGAGCTTTTTTTACTACTCAGCGAGCTTCAGAATATCAGAAAATTGTCCTTACTTAATAAGCCATTGTGACTGCCCTTCTGCTGAAATCTGCTGAAATCTTGATGAAAAAAACCATGAAAATAAGCTTTTTCTTTTTTGTAATTTGACTTTTTCTTGCATTATCAGAGAGAGAGAGAGATGATGTAGTCATATGCCCTTCATACACCCTTGGTTCCCAAATCTGTTCAGCCAGCCTGTGTGTGCTTGCAAGCCACTTTTACTCCCATCCAGGTACTTAGGAGTTGATGTAATTCACTGCTCCGTTGTCTTCTCTTCTAGTCTTAGGGTTACTGTAATCTCCCCCTTCAGGCTACTGAGTGTTTTCTACTTCCTTCAGTAGCAACAGGGATACACATCAGTGTGCGGGATGAGGCCCACAAAAAGAAATTTCTTTCATAACTCAGAAAATGCCTGTTCCTGAAATGTGTTGTTCCTGAAATGTTGATCCCATTAGTCTCAGTGGGAGCTAAGCACATCACAAGAGTTGAGGTCCTTGCAAAACTGAACTTGTGCAGCAGATTTATTGTACGTTCAGAAACAAGTGAATCTAAGATTGGCCTCAGTGAGCTTCAAAGCACACTGCTGTCTCCCAAGATTCATTGAAACTGCCCCTATTGGTATTGATTTGCATTTAACGTGATGTGCACCTCCACGGAGCAGTAAAGATGTGAAATATAAAGGTACAAAAAGCCCCTGTGGATATACCGTTTCTCCTGGTACAACATGCTGTCTAATTATGTGTCACATAGTCCATAGTTTTTCTTTCTGTATCTTCATTTTCAGAGACTGTTATCTAGAATAATATTCAAATAAATCCAGAGGGGAGTATAAATGAGCTCTAGCCTGGAGAAAATGGCAAATGAAAGTCTGACTTTATGTAGTAAGCAGAATCTGATAATAGGGTAAAGGACTGCAGCATCACTCTTGAGTGGCCATAGGTGTGTGTTAGTGATGGGCCAAGTGCATTTTATCCACCTGCCGAGTTTCCAGTATTATTTGATTAAATGACTTGATAGGACAATAATGGGAAAAAGTAAAACAAAACAAAAAACAAACAACAAAAAAAAAAAACCAAAAAACAAACAAAAACCTCATAGCTTTTCAACAGAAAAGATCATCTAATCAAATGACAGGAAAAAGAAGCCACTGATATTGATGAGTCAGAAAGATCTGTGGGCTGGTAGCTTTGTCTGACATGGTGCTGTTCTATCCCAGCTTAAGTGTGAAGCAGGGAGGTGATGTTTGTCCAAGCTAACAAGACCCATTGCCTGTACCGTGTTCTTCTGTGTTATTGCTTTTCAGTCTCTGCAAGCAGGACTGGCTTGGATGGAGATGTGTTCAGGGAAAAGTAAGATGGTTTCCATCGTGTTTGTGTGTTCAGACATAACCTAGTAAGGACATTTTTGTTGGGAGGTGTATTTCTTCCTGCCAAAGCAATTGTGTCAGTACAACATCCTCTTGCATAACTGCAATTTTATCATTAGTTGGTACTTTACATTATATTCTGCTATTCCACTTGCTGAATGAGAATAAACTGTGTGCCAGAATAAATACCTTCACACTAAGAGGCTTGTTTGCTATAACCATACTGCTGAAAGTGGTGTAACTTTAGTTTTTAAACTCTGTGGCTTGTTGAGAGTGCTTTTTTTTAGGTCATGAGAAGGGAAAGTGTTATAATATTCTGGTATCTGCTAACAGTTTTGGAAAGGGCTGATTGTAATCTCTGTTTGCTGGGTCTGAGGACATGGAAGAATCAAGAGGGAGGATGAAGGGGGAGCCTGCCTGGAGCTCCTCAAGGTTCTGTGCTATTTTGTTCTGAGCCCAGGAGGCCTAAGCTGATAAAGCTAGGCAGCCTAAATAAGTCTCAAATGGATACCTTACAGATGTAATGACTTTTTCATTTTGATCTTAAACTTCAACAGGAGAATGTTTTACTACAGAGGAGATGGAGAGTTTAATGCAAAGAGGAGACCCCAGATGTGTCAGATCACCATTGGGTTACATCATTTTAACTACACTGCCCATTCAATAAGGTTGCTGTCCTCTCTTGTTTAAATCGGATAAAAAAAATCAGTTGAGAGCCGAGTCTCATGACATTGGAAACTGAATTCTCTGTTTTAACTTCTGGCTAGCTATTGTGTATAGGGGTTTACATTTAGTTAAAATGACCAATATGCCAAGTGTATCAGGGATGATCAGATTTTCAGAATGGAAAAAAGGGGGTAAACACAGAGTGGAGAAGCATTTGGATTGCTTGTGCCTTGCTGTAGCTACGGTAGAACAAAAAGGAAGAATGTGACTCTCTGTTATCTTTTTGTTTGGAAATTAAAGAGTACTCAGATCTTTCTGCATGCAGGATTTGATCTTCCAACTTATCAATAACACAAGCTGCAAGGTATCAATGTAAACAATCATTTTTTTCAAAAAGATGGAAAAAAAATCCACTGCATATATTTATCATCCAACATGTTTAATTTGCCATTATGAAATGGGTTATCAAACAACTCTAATTCCAGCTGATGGATTTCAGGGTCCTTCCCCAGGACCGAACTGATACCTTGTAGTTCTCTGTGCACTGTATACTCTAGTCCTTCTTCCACAGAGCCCATATCCTGGAAAAACATACAAAGAAGATGAATCAGAATTCTTGTGAGAATTTGTGATGACAAGAAAGCCCTGTCTGTGGAAAGATGAGGCAACCAGTTTAGGAGATAGACAATTCTGGAAGATGATTGTATCCATGTGCCTGTTGAAAATAGGAAGAGAATGCTTCAGTTCTAAAAATCAACAGTAAAACAAATTGTGCAAAAGTGTTTTTTTGTTTGTTTGTTTTTTTGGTAGCTGCATAAAATCATTTAAAATGTTTGAATAAACACCTCCTTGGTAGTGGATTTCCCATGGATTCATGGTTGGAGAATGGGCTTTCATTCTGACTGTGCTGCATGAAACATTCACACCTAGTTCTCATTAGAGCAAAATGCAACGCTCCAGCATGTGGATGACAAAAATATATCACAAAAGTATATCACAACAGCAAGATTTGTCACAGAAGAAAGTAAATTTTTAGTTTTCATCTTGAGAGAAAAGATTTTTCTGGTGTGCGTTTGCCATGGGCCTATGGGACTTAGAGGCTGCAGTCCTTTAACAGTCTAGAAGAGCCAACAAGACCCTGGCTTAATTTGTCTGATTCCCTACCTCCAGAATCAGTTTTAGCTGTATTTTATAAATATTTAACATGACCTAGTGACAATAAATTCATGTAGAACAGAGGATTGCATGTGGATATGAATTGATCAGTAGAGGCTGATGTTCAAATGAAATCAAACAAATTCTTCTTTATCTATGATAGGATGCATTTAGAAGATACCTTTTTTTGCCTAAAATTCTGAACCATTATAAATAATGTTTAAAAAGAGGTATTTTTATAAATACTTTTGCTAAGAAACAAAACAAAAAAAAAATGCCAAATGCTTGTTTGTGTAGCAGTTTGCATGAGAAGTACCTTCAGAACTGAAAATAAATTGGCTTTCACTGAAATTTGTAAAGGTAATAAAAAAAAAGCTGGAGATTAAAGTCTTTCTCTTACTGGTCTAGTGGTTGGTGACCCTGCCTGTAGCAGGGGAGTTGAAACTAGATGATTATGGTTCTTTTCAACCCAGGCCATTCTATGATTCTATGTCAGTACCACACCTCTCTACTGTTCACTTCTTCCTGGCAATGACTTACTGCTTTGTGTTTAATTCCGTGTTTTTCATTTCACTTGACTGGAAGTAGGAAAAGAGAAGTACAAAAGTGTTGCTTAAGTAGTAACAATAATTGCCAACTATTACTAGTGTTTTCCAGTTTCATAATTTTTTTCATTCTGGAGCATGATTAAGGCTAAATGTTAAGGTCAGCTCACAGAGGAGCCAGCAGAATGCAGAGCAAGAGGCTGGGCATGGGTGCCTTGTAAGATGAGAACGTTTGATTCCTTGTAGTAATGATTTCTGAGGCTTCAGTAGTTAAACAGCGAAGGTCTTAAAGCACTGGAAGTGGTATGGGTGAACTTTTTACCGAACTTTTCCCCTAAGAAATGTAGATTTCAGTCAAATTATTTCATTGTCTTCTGATGATTTAGTTTATTTTTTTCCCAGATCAAGAATCAAGACTTTTAAAAACATATTTTGGTTATACATTTGCAATTTTTTTTTTCCATTTGTAGCTGGAAATCTGTTTCAGTTATATTTGAATTAATATTCTGAAAACAAAACCTTTCATTTTAGATTGAATAAATTGCTGAGACTGATGCTGAATGATTTAATTGAAAACTTTCAGAAATAAGATATTTTGTAAGACAGAAGAGGCATAGTATTTTTATTATTCTGGTCTCAGAAATGTGCTAATGTGTTTTAGAGTTCTGCTGGATCAAGTAAACTGGAAGGGACTTCAGGGTCTTTCAAGTCCCACTCCTTCAGAGTCTGCTCAGAGCAAGCTCATCTCTGAGATCAGATGGTTGCCTAGGGCTTGATTTGTTTGAGTTTTAACCCACCCCCTAGGACGGAGAATGGAAAGCTTTGCTTGTCTGTCCACAAAATATAGCACCTTTTTCTTAAACCCCATTTTACTCTAATTTTTCAGCATATTCTTATTACCTTCTGTCCTCCCACAGTGCACCACTCTGAAGTGCCTGACTCCATCATCTTTATGCCCTTCTTGTAGGTACTTTGGGCATGCTCTCAGCCTCCCCAAAGGCAGAGCAAGCAGTTGTGTGATTCTGCTGAGGAGATCTAGATTAAATATTAATAGTCAGAATTCAACCAATCATTTAAATTTGTTAAGTAAAGGTGAGGTCATAATATTTTGTTTTCTCTGCTTTGTGTATAAGCTATTGGCAAGTGTGCAGCCTGTTAATAGCGGGACCTCAGTCTTGGACCTTAATGTATTATATATGGGCTCCAGTAGCTAAAGAACTATATTACTTTAGGAAAAGATGTACAAGGTGACTTATTTAATAAGCTGGAGCTTCTTCAAAACATGCCCAAAACAAATTATACATTGCAAAACCCATGTTGTTCTTTAAGCTCATACCTTCTCAAATTGTGTGCTGTATGTGTCTTTCCAGTGTGCTTCTGTTGGGCTCAGTAGAAGAAAGGTGAATTTGGAAGGGCCAAGAGAAAGCTGAGAAGAAATGCAAGTCTTGGCTACATGCTAGAGATGGAAAAAAATATCACTCAGTATTTGAAATATGGATGTATTTCAGAACACTTCATTATAGTGGTGCTTGTTGTATGCCACTGCTGAGGAGGAAGAAAAAAAGCCTCTTGAAGAATTATTATTTCTAGGTAGTGATCTAAGTAAAAGACAGGACTTTAAGGAACTCTCAAACGAAATATTTCTGACTATAACAGAAGATTGATTGCTTGTCAGAGCTGGGCTTAAGTGTATTGAATTTCAGTGCATCAACATTGTCAGGATATTTTATCATTTGTATTCAGGTGTTACTTTAAATACACTGGCCTTGGAAATATTAACGAGGCAAAGAAAATGATAAAGCTTACCTGCCGTTTGGCCTTTTCATGTATCTCTTTAATTGTTCTGCCAACCAGAAAGTTAAACAATGACAAATTGGGCTGTGAATCTGTGTGCTGGCTTCTTTACTTCCTGGTATCATGAAAGGGTTTTGCTGGATGGGCCAGAAATAAAGCAGAATAGTTTCCTTCACAGTGTGTGTCCAGGTTTTAGCAATGAAGGTAATAAAATAACCTCAATCTTATAAGGCTCATAAAACTTAAAATTAAAAGAATGGCTTTATGTGTTTTTAAGGACTGTTATTAAATGGCCAATGGTTTGTCGGCCTCTTGTTGCAAAGCTGCTCTTAGTCACGTTTCTGAGTTACGGCAATAACTGTAATTATTTCTTGATGGTGAGGAGAGTCAGCTGTGGACTGGCTAACCAGAAGTTCTGTCCCAGGGGTTGAGGTTTGGTGGGTGATCTCAGACATGAGGGACAGCTGTTTGCCAGCCAACCCTGGTGGTACTTCCAGCAGAGAACAGTGTAACAGTACATCTGTGCCCCTAATATTTTCCAGCTAATGCTTGAAGACTGACAGATCTGCGTATGTTTCTCGTTTTACAAAATAACAGTGCAAATATAAAACAGTGCACATCAGTTTTAATACTTAGGGGCAATGGTAACATCTTATTATCTAAATCTTACATGTATACAGGCAAGAATGCTTAACACCCAAAACGTGAGCTGGAATAGAGCTTGTTTAGGGCCTTTCCTTGCAAGATACTACTGCCCTCTTCTTCAGCAATGTGAGATAGAAATTAGGGCTACTCTGGTCTGTGGCTATCAGCTCCTGCTTGTGCAGTTTTCCCATGCGGCTTGATAATGCATTGCCAAGTAACCGTGAAAGTAATTGATAACTACTTATATTTGAATTTCTTTGAGTTACAGTATATGTAGCTGTTTTTCTGCCTGTATTAAACTAGGGCTAAACATCTGATTTTATTTTATCTGAGTATAATGATTCAGTCTGCCTCATGCATTAAGCGTGCAGTGGACACTTATTCAACTCATCCTTAAGGTTTTCCAGGAATGGGATAATGCTGTGATTAGTTGTTTGTGTGACTACTATTTTTTATAAAAGTAGTTTTCAGATTTAAAAAAAAATTAGATTAATCATAAAAACATCCTCTGTGTAGCCTTTAGAATAAATTAAGCAACTTGTGATTTTTTTCCTGTGTTATGGTGCTGAGCATTTTCTTAAGAGTTGTTTCTTTCATTTGGGGTTTTTTGGATCAAACAGTAATGGCATGACAAACAGTTTCAGTATCTTGTTGTGTCCTTGTATAAATGTGAGTTTCACCCAAATAATAGTAGTATTGAACAGAGTCCTCTGTCCAGCAGTATGTATTTGTGTAAGACTTGAGGTTCCTATTAAGCTATAGATCTTCAAGCATATTGATTTTTCTTCATCTTGTAGGAACTAAGAGCAGTTCTGATTTACACAAATTTGAGCTTAATATAAGAGCAAGGCTGAGCTGTTAATTCCAATGAAATTACCTATGTACAACAAGCCTCACATTTTATGAGGCATGTTCTGAATAAGCCCTATTTTGAGTGAATTAAATAATAAGTTAAAAATAATGAATTTCTGGACAGTTTTAATACAGTTCCGGGGGAGAGCACAGTTGCTAAGGCATTCTGGTCAAAACATCTGAATTAACCACCCAAGAAGTAAAAGACAGCAGCCTGGGATAGCTTTATTGTTGCTATGAAATTGAAGGCATGCATACAAATAATGAGAACAATAAGGGGCAAGTGTTTACTGGGCATTAGAGAGATGTTTATTATACCTTCTACAGCATAAGCAGAAAGTGCAAATTATCTCCAGATTTTAAAGGCATTGTAAAATAATTAAACACAAATACTAAGGATCTTCCTGGAACTACAAATCTAGAAAATGTTCCTCTGAGGATTCTTATTTCATTCTTTACATTGCTCACTAAGCTGCAATACCACAGCCCTGGATTTAGCCACACAGAATTACAGTGGTGTGAAGTTGCCCTGATTTTCATTCTTAGCTTATAATTCCTGTTGGAGGGCAGGGTCTGTGGGCTGGGACATGGCAAGTTGACTGCGAGTTTTGGAGCTCTGTCATTTTCCTTTCAGTTTGGATGATAAAAACTCATGGAGGGATAGGATAAAAGCCTTTGAGATCATTCTTTCTCTTCTCCTGTAGCAAGCTTCTCAGGCAATAACATCTGTTTGCAGCAGATGATGAATAGGCACCCTGCACCAAAACACCATTCACTTGTTAGTTAAACATCCTGTGAAGCATCTCCTGAAGAACCTAGTACTGCCGGGTACAGGCTTGGATGGGTACAGTCTTTGCTGGATAAAGAACTGGCCGGATGGCCAGGCCCAGAGAGTGGTGGTGAATGGAGTTAAATCCAGCTGGCGACCAGTCATGAATGGTGTGTTCCCCAAGGGTCGGTACTGGAGCCTATCCTGTTCAATATCTTTACTGATGACCTGGATGAAGGCATTGAGTGTACCCTCAGTTAGTTTGCAGATGACACCAAGTTTGCTGGAAGTGTTGATCTGATCTGCCTAGGGGTAGCAAGGCCCTACAGAGCAATCTGGACAGGCTGGATCACTGGGTTGAAGCCAGTGGGATGAAATTCTGCAAGAACAAGTGCTGAGTCCTGCACTTTGGCCACAACAACCCCAGGCAAAGTTACAGACTTGGGGTAGAGTGACTGGAAGACTGTGTAGAGAAAATGGACCTAGGGGCATTGGTTAACGCTTGGCTGAATGAGATGAGATTTTGCGTGAGACCATATTTAGTATCACATGCCTTAGATTTTAAGGTTGGCAAAGTGATTGCCATAGTAATTCAGATATATTAGCTATGTCAAGTAGATATGATTTAGAGCACTCAGTAGTGTGAAGTAGTTCAGTAAGTTAAATCAGTAGCAGCCAGCCTTAAATAAGTTTGAGGAAAGAAGAAAAGGAGGGGAAAGAATGATACAGACAGGACAGTGGAGCATATGGAACCTCCCATTTTCGCGATAGTACCTAGGTCATCTCAGCTGTAATGTCACCTCAGTGAGCCTGTATGTTCTATATAGATGACTGGGAGAACCAGAATCTCTTTGGGGTAGATTATGTCTCTGTAATTGGAAAATGTGCGTATCACTATCAGTATCCAGTTTGTAAAGGCCATACATAACTGATAAAATTAAGTATCTAAAGATCCTCAAGAGGCAGCTGTAGATTGACCCCGTGTAGCCAAAAATCAAGACTGTCATTTTTCATAGAAAAAGGCTTTATATGATTGTAATTTTGCTATATCACGTTGGTTCTGATGATATAGCTACATGAGGACCTATATGATATGATGACTCATTTAAATAAATCTGTTTACTACAAACAGAAAATACACCATGAACCCATGTTTGTAAACATGTCAGTTGGAAGTAGTAAAAAATACTGGCAGAGTTCCAGAATGTTCTTGTTTTACATTCCATTGGTTAGTTAGGATTCTAAGCAGACTACAATTTACTTAGTAGGTGGCAGTCAACAATTTCTACTTTTTCTCCAGGAAGAATTATGGCCAGGTTTTTTTGTTTACATGTCATCAGCAGGGCTTATGTGTTGAGGATGAGGTTGAGCAATGTTTTCTTTCACTGGTAGGTGACCAATCAGAGACCATAGAAATTGATATATATGAACATTTCACTCTGTGTAACCAACACCGTTGGTCACAGATTTGTTACCTCTAGTGGTGTATTCATACATATATGCTTAGGGACTTCATTCAGGAGACTGATTTCCAAAGTAAACTTATGTCTGTTTTTCAACTCAGCAGAAAGATACATAAGGAAAAATAGTTTTCCATTATTAAAGGTAAGGTTTTAATTATACTAGAGCAGACGATTAATCTCCTTTGAGGTTATGAAACCAGATCATCTTGAAGTAAGACATCCTTCCACATATGAAGTTCATGCCTTGCTTCTTCAGAACTGCGCCTAGCAGAGAGTGTTCTGCTTATGAAATGAAATGTATGCCTCCAAACAAAAACAGAGAGAGAGAGAGAGAGAGAGAGAAAGAGAGATTTTCAGCTATAGTGCAAATGTTGAAATCAAAGTTAGCTAGTGCATGATTATTTAGCCTCCCTGAAGTGCCTTTTTCTCTGTGGAAAATAAAATATATAAGTGAACATAATTTCAATTTTTGTTTTGTCACAGAAAAACTGATATATCAGCTCACTGGACTCTGTTATCTCAAATTCTGTTTCCAAGAATAATAAATACTGGATGCAACATAGTATAATATAAAACTCCACTAATGAATAATTATACAGAGATATGCACCTAAGGAAATTTCACATGTCAGTGGTAAAGGGTTTGTCAGGCACTGAAGTATGAGTCAGTTTTACTTGTCTGTGATGATCTCCGCTGACACAAATGTGAATAGTATTTTAATTATTCACCTAGGTGTCTAATCTCCTCTGAATCTAACAAATCTGTTGGCCTGACTGACCTCCACTTTGACAGCGAGTTCCAGAGTTTTAATTTTGCCTTGGATGATGTGTAACTGAAAACTTGAAAAGTGTCTCTTGAATTTTATTAGCAGTACCTTCTTTCTTATTAAATGAGAGGAAACAAATATGCTATGAGCTGTCACAGCCAAGTCCCACAAAGTTCATATCTTACATACAATTATGCCTGCAGTACTCTGTTCAAGCTGAATGTATGTGAGCATTATGTATTGCAGGGAGGCATTATTTTCTTTAAGCAGTGTAACAGAAATTTTTGTTCTCACTTTTTTTTTCTCCCATGACTATTGCTTAGCAAAAAAATGGTATACAGAGTTGTCCTCAGCTTCTTGAAACTGCTTTTTGAGAGCAGCCAAAGTTAATTTAGAAACCATGAATGTTCAAGCTGCTACTTCCACCCTGTTTCCTTGTAAATGCTGTAGTGTATTACCCAGATGCCTTTCCAAACAATGTATTTACAATTTTCCACAATGCCTTTTATTTTGTCTGAAGAGTTTCATCATCTTCATAGTTCATTCATTTATTACTACAAACAGTATGAATAATTTTCTTAGTAGAGATGCTTGAGTCTTCCATAGCAGTGCCTTTCTTCTATGTTAAAAATTGATTATTTAATGAATTTCTGTTAATTTATCTCTCTAGACTTGCTGCAAGGTATCTGAGAGTTTAGAGATAAAGTGTACTCTTTGGAAACTTATCTAGAGTACTTCCATTTCTTCTATAAATACCACAGATGATCTTCAGTTTTCAGAAAGTTTTCATCAATCTTGAATTGGCTTCCACCCTAAGGGAGATAGCTCTACAGTGTGTGTCTGACAATCCCAACACACCCATGGAATTTTGAGAGAAAAAAATACATCCCCATTTCTACATAGGTGGGAGGTGCAAAGAATTTTAACTGCCTCAAGATATACCCTATTAAACTTGTATTTTGCAAGAAAAAAAAAAAAAAGCAAAGAATGTTCCTTTGAGACATAAACTCAGTCTTTTCAGTGAACCAGATGAACGCTGGAACCACTTCCCCTTACCTGTCAATTTGACTTGGAGTGAACTTTAATCAGGTTTCTAACATCCTCCTGCAATCTTAAATCTTGATCTTGTGATTTTTTTTTTTTTTCCACAAATCTTCTAAGCTGTCAAACAGTCTCCATCTGCTTGTTTATACAGAGACTTTCAGAAAAAACATTACAACTTAACTGAAGTAGTGACTACTTCAGTGACGCTGAAGGGCTTTAAATCAGTCTTCCTTTGGAAGACAGCTCAGTTAAATACATTAAAGACACTTCTGTTGTGAATGAGTGTGTCCACACCATGGTTCAATACTGTTTAAATTACCCACTTAAGAAGTTTAATTTGGATCAAGTTTCCTCGGTGTTTCTGCGGGCACTGTCCCTCTCCCTGTTGTACCCCACGAAGTACATCAGCCCACATCATACAAGAGCCCACTGTGCACCCTGTGTAGTTCACAGCTGATATTTCTTGGCTCAAGTGAGATGTAAAGTAACTAAGAGTATAACCAGTTATTGCCAGTACATGAAGCCAGGCTGCCATCATCGCCATTACTGCAGCAGTATGCATAGTCTCAAGCAGAAATCAGAGTCCTATTATAATAGAGACTAAATGAAAACAAATTAGCTGGCTCTTGTACAGTGAGCAGAGTATTAACAGCTGCTAGCTAGGCTGGGCTGGCAGTGAGCTGCAGGAATATTGGCGCTCCCATGGTCCAGACTGGGAGAGCCAGGCCTCTGACTTGCCTGGAAGAAAAAAATGTGACAATTTCTAATCTATGCTAGATCAAGTGGCCAAATCAGCTGCAGCTTGTGTGACCAGCAGCATTCAGAGTAATGCTAGCTGCCCAATCTGAATGCTTTTATTCATGGAAATATGCTTACAAGAAAGCCACACTGTGCTGCTTTGCAGTCTACATCTGGTTAAGATATACTTTTTTTCCTAGTTAAATGCTCTGGGAATTACCTGAGGCTTATTGCCTTTTTGATCTCTTTCAAAATTCAGTGAAGTCTAATATGGCTTATAAATGATTTTCTTGCCCTCCATTCATTGATTTTTCTCTCCTTGGGGAAAAACAGAAAACCCTACAAAGTGGAGAGAGATAGTTCATTGCTTTTTTTTCTCGTATGTTTTACCAGTTGAAGACCAAAAATATGAAGTAAAATGCAGGTTATTCTATTTGAATGCAATCTCAAAGGTTGTAGATGTCAAACTAGAGCATAGCTTCAAGGTTTTGAATAGACTGGTATCTTTTCTTTAAGAAAAATGCTGCCTATGGGCTTGATTGGTTCAATAAGTAGTTTGTATTAAACTATCAGCTTTGTAAAAGGAGCAGCATAATGTACAGAAACATTTAGTGATGAAAGAGAGGTAAGGCTCAGGCAACCTAGAAAATATTTTCTAGGAAATGCATATTCACCTGGGGTGAGTCAGCAAGACCATAGTGGGTAGAGCCCTTATTCACACCTGAATTAATGAGCTTGACAATGTAAAAAAACCATAGTAAATTTTTCACTGTGTTTTTTTAATACTTGTATGTTCAGTTGTTGCACATAGTAAAAGATTTTGCTTTAAATATTCTAATGGAACCAAGGCACACAAAGGATCTTTATTCAGCATGGGCAGCTTTATAAATATGTGAAAGCTGAAATCACTGAACCCTTTCCAGTTATTTAAATATTACTAGGAAGAGGAACATTTTCTTTTTTTCCTTTTGGTTTTGACCTACTCATTCTGATTATACTTTTTTTTTAAAAAAAAAAAAAAAGAAAAGAAAAGAAAACAGGCAATCTTAACAGAGAATACCAAGTTATGAATACCAGTGTCTTAACAAAGCAGAAAGGGACAAGGGCAAAGACAAGGAGATAATAGAGAAACTTCTGAGTTGTAATTCTTTGTCAAGTAAATTAAAATCCCCTACTTTTCTTTTATTAAAACCTAATCTGTCTGGAACTGCTTTGCATTTGCCATTGGCTAAAAGAGTACACACTGGGAATGCATGCAGTGCACTCACGATCAGCTGACATATGGCAGCTTCATGCCCAGAAGTAATTTGTTCATGTGTTTGAGACATCTGATACAAACACGAGGTATTTATGTACCAGAATGAGAAAAAAAATTATATACACACATATATACACACACACATATATATATACATATATTCAGTCTTTTTTCCCTAGCTTCTTGAGACAAAATAATCACTTTTAGAAGTTCAGAGTTGGGTAACATATACTGATATCACCATAATGAAGCAAAAGTTTCTTAAAACCTAGTAGGATTTTATATTACTGGTCTTGACTGTCACACTTTAGCAGGATAAGGAGAGCTACTGTCAATATAGACTTCTTTTATACCTGTCTCGAGTCCCGATCTGTCTGCCAAAACAAGGCATGAAAGTAGCTTCATGAATTATTATATCCAGCTTTCCTTGGAAATTATGCTTTAGTTGATCTGCACTGTTTAAAGTGTCCATTTTGCAAAAGGGAAACCCTGGGGCAGCACTGTTAATATCAACACTATCTCTGGGTAATGCAGAATGAATTTGTGTTGGGACAAAACAGCTGCAACAAAGGCTGTGTTGAATTGTACTGAATGTTTCTGTTCTTAATCAAACAAACCTGTAATCTATACAAACTTCGGTTTTCCTATCTAATATTGTAGTTTAAAAACAGTCTTTGTTGTTTTCCCTATTTAGTGGTTAATGCAGTTGGTATGATTGCCTCAATCTCATTGCAAAGAGTAATATTTTCATTGGTCACCATTTGTTCAGCGTTTAGATTGTCTCGTATTTTAAGAATTGCTACAAATTTAAAATAGCTTGTGCACTTCTTATGCCTCAGAAATCTACCTGAGCATTTAGTACTAATTAGCATTAACATTGACTGCTTATATCCAAACACTGCACAGGTATTTAATTTTCAACTGGAGATTTATGAATGACAAACAGTTCTGTGTCAACCACTTGGTGACTGAAATGAATTTTATAATAGAAATTCACATATAGCTCATTGATTTAATTGGAGGTTCAGGAGCTTTCTTGCAAGCTGACTTATTTAAACAGATGAGACAGTGACAGAGGCCTGGTTCAGACCCTACTTAATGCAAATTATACCAGAATATAATCAGAATAATAAAAGTGTTGGAATCAGAGTGGTCAACATTGAGATATATCCTAAGTGGATGGTAACCTGGTGTATAACCAAGATGTTATAATCACAATATAATTGTGTATAATCAAGATATCAAAATGTTATAATCGCAATATAATCAAAAGAGTAAGGCAAAGCAAACAAGGATCACAAAAGAGAATAAGTGGAAGAGCTTACCCTTGGGTTGAGCTCACTAGAAGATACCAAAAGAGGGGATCTCCAGAAGAGATCCTTCCCCCCTGGTAGACAGCTCTTCAATGGGTCTAGGAGAGGTGCAGCCAGGCTCCACCCCTTCCGGCAACACAGGTGAATTACCTTCACCTGTGCTCCTCTGGCTGACTCATGGCTCACCTCAGGTGATTAATCAGAGGTTCAGGCCATGACTCAGCAGTTCCCATACACCTGGTAATAACCTTTGTTTATTCCTGACTGCTTGTATTGATGAAATTTGGAATGATTTATCTTACTCTTGTCATTTTTCCCACAGAGCCGCTCAGAAATTGAACCTGTCCTCCAAAAAGAAGAAGCACAGGCCTTCTGCATCATCTGTTCCTGAGTCTCCTCTCTTCACTACCAGCTTCAGCAGTATCCTTCAGGCTTCCCCACCCCCTGCACCACCTTGTTTGTTGAGAGCAGTCAGCAAAGTGAAAGACACCCCTGGTGTGGGCAAGGTAGGCATCTCAAAACTCTTATTATCTATGGGAGATAATTTTACTTTCTTCGGGTCCAGTGAATTAGAGGAGCGTGTCCTTTCTTGCATGAAGTATACAATTGGTCCCTGCACATGGACAAAGAACTGGCAATATTAATTACTTAAATGTGTGAGCTTGTGATTGGGTTGAAGTTGGTCTTGAACACAGGCAGCCCTAATTGTGCAGCAGTAAATTTTGAGCTCCTAGTTACACAAAGTGCAGATGCATTGGAGCCTCTATGTTACCTAGTGGTGATGATGTCCATTCTGTTAGCGTTTGCGGTGTGGGTTGGTCCCTGTGGCTGTGTTTTAACTGTGTAGAAGGTGCTTGCCGTGGCATATTCCAGGTTCCTGATGCCCTTGTTGTTCAGGCTGGTATCTTGACTGAACAACTGTAATTTACTTCTGACTCATGTTTGACTCATCACTGGCTTTCTTCCAGTACAGTCAGGACAAGGCTTGGTCACATACCTGAACAAAGCCTATGCTAATAATGATTAATTACTCCTTTTTTCCTTCTGTCATTTTACTTCCTTCCATTGTCTAGGGTTGTGTCCTCTTAAGATACTGTTTAGGTGCATACTTGTGATGGAAAATGGTTGAAGCAATGGAGAAGGTGCCTGTGTATTTTGCTATTACTATCTAATTTGTCTGAATGGCCTTTATTCCCTGTCACAAATGGAGAGCTTGGTGCATTACATCTGGGAATGAGTGCGTATAGTTGCTGAGGACAGCAGTTTTTTTAATCAAGGGATTTTCTTATGCAAGCATCTGTGTACATGGCTTTTCCATATTCATTGGATACAAAGCAGAGACAATGAGTTTGTTGCAAATCTTTTTGTTTAGAAGAGAAACTGTAATGCATAATTTAGGAGTACTGAGCATAGGATGTGCTTCAGCATTTCTGTTGCTGATTTTGGATGTGAACTTTGGGAAATTGCACGGTTCTCATTTTTTTATGGAACAGTGGTATTACTTTTATAGCTGCTCTGTGCCCATTTGAAAAGAGTATATAGGGTTCCCTTCCTGCAGGTTCCCTTTCTTTCCTCTGGCCTGCACAAAAGTACATATCTGTCACAATGTGATAAAAATAGTGATGGCTGCTCTGATTTCAGCAGGAAGAGGAATAAGCTTGGACCTGTTGGTGTAAGAACCTGCAAAGGAAAATAGTTACAACAGAATATCTCCTCTGAGAATTCTTAAATTTCTGTGCTTGAGTCTTGCAATATCTGAATACAAATAAAATTTCAATTGAACAATCATGGAGGATATATTCAGCAAAACAAGGGACTAATTTTCCTTGTTGAAAAGCATGGATACGTTTCCAGTTGGTTTTCACCCTTCCTGAGAAAAGGGTTTATATTCCTGCACACATGGAAATTTGTGGAAGGACTATAAGCTTATCCTGGACTTTTCTTGCTCCTCTTATCTTTGATTTCTAGCAAACAAGTCTTAGAAACCAGTTTTACAGTATGCCCAATTTGTTCCTCCACCAACACTATATGTCAGAACAGGCTTTTCAGATGTATAAGTAAAGGAGAAATTTGCATTCCAGCAAAAGAAAGAGCTAAAAAAGTATTTAAGAAATAGTTAAGAGTTTAAAAAAATGTTTTAACACAACCTTATCCAAAGTAGGAAACCAAATTGGATTAATTCATGTAACCATAATAGAGGAAGTTCCTTCTTTCACAGAATCACAGAACTGTAGGGGTTGGAAGGGACCTCTAGAGATCAGCAAGTCCAACTCCAAAATTTCCCCACAGTGTTCTCATTAGCAATAGTATGTCTAGCCTGCAGTGTAAGTTCTGTTCCATTTTTTACCTCTCTGATTTCTTCTAGTAATTCTGTGTTTATGTAATTCTGTAATTATGATCTAAAGTTCATATAGTTTCATCAGTTCCCCATCATATGTAGCATAATTTACATTTTGGTATGTCTGAGTTAGGTGTAAGACTTAGTAAGTGAGTAACTGCTGGATAACAATGTAACATAACTGTCTGAATGGGAAAGCTTCAGATGAAGCAGTGGAATTCTTGGCTTGTTTGCTTTTAATTGCTTTAAATTTTTGTTGTCTGTTATGTATCTTATGTTCAACTTGGGCATATGTTTTGATATGAACGTGCAAAAATTTGTTAATTTTCTCAGCAATTTCTTTCATATAATGTTTTCTCTAAGTTTATAAGTCTGTAATTTGTGGACCTGTGAGGAAGAACTGGGTTTGGGAAAGCTAATATTTATTTTCATTAACTTTTTTTTTTTTTTTTTTTTTTTAATTTCTATTGAAATAGCATGTTACCAACAGTCCCAGTGTGATAAAATTCTGGTTCACTTTGGGTTTGAACGGACTGGGAATTCTCTAGCAGGAAAGTTTGTTACTGGAAATCCTGGCTCAACAGAGTTGGAAGGCTAGGACTTGCCAAAGTCCTATGTTTCCAGTGCTCCCAGGAATGCCAGCATTCAACAAAGAACCCCTGAACTGGGCTTCCAGGAAAGCAGGGTCTTAGCTGTGGGGCAGGGACCCCAGCACAGAAGTGATATGTTACTGACTTGCCTTCAGCTTGAGACCTCTCTGTTTGCCAGGGTTGGTGGATATCAAAGAAGCTGCACAACAGAACGTTGGGAACTTTGAAGCATAGATCTTCTATTAGTACAATTTACAAAGATTCTACTCTTGTTTCAAAATGATGACAACGATTCACATAAAGTTCTAAAGTTGCTTAGGAATGGATCAACTGTCTTGTACAGACATTTTTTTGAGCGGGAAGATTCTACTATCAACAAAATTTTTAAAAGTTAATTAGCCAGCTCAGTTAGTATGGATAAGGATAAAACTGAAAAGTCTGAAGTGGCAAGGAGAATACAAGGGCTGCTCTGAAAGTAATGTCTACTGTTTTATTATGTTGGTACACGATGTCAGAGGCAGATGTTAGTGGTATGACAGTAGGTTTTGAACCTTTTACCAGTATTCCATTACGTGTTGTTGCTGTGTGACAAAGGGCAGCAGAGGGGCAGTCTGACAGAATGGCGTCTGACATAGAAGTGCAAATGACGCAAAGGTGTGTCATTGAATTCCTCCATGGGGGAAAAAATGGTACCCGGTGACATTTATCAACACTTGCTGAATGTTTTTGGAGCTCAAACAGTGGATGTGAGTACAATGAGGTGGTAGGTTGTGCATTTCAGCAGTGGTGACTGCAGTCAGTTCTGCGAGTGCAGGTTTTTACAAGTATAGTATACGGGCTTTTGTTATTTGCTGGCGGAAATGCATAGGGAATGCTAGCATTCAGCTTTGCAAGAGGAGGAGGAGGATGAAATAATGAAAATCGGCATCTCACTTTGATGTTAGATACACCTTTGACCCTAGTGGAAATACAGCATTGTCAAAGCAAAGTAGTAAAGGATCTAATTTCTAGAATCTCTCCCCAAAGTAAACATTTGTGACCATATTGCAAATAAATTAGCAGTGGTGCTTGTACAAGTTGTGACATACACATTTGCTTTGGCTTTGCATTTCCTGGCAAAGGGAGCTGATCCCCAGGGAAACAGTCTGTTGTTCCTTACAGGTTTTTTTTTTCATAGCTCTGTTTTCTTTTGGGCTGAATGACACTCCTGCTCTGTAAGCTACCACAGCCTAAGCATCACTTTTTCTTCTCTCTATGCTGCCTTTGAGTTATTGAATTCTGAGCTATTGTGTAAAGGAGAGTGGCAGATTGCTTTTGCTGGACTTAGACAGAGTGGCACTATTCTGGATGACTGTACATGCTATTTCCCCAAGTCCCCTCATTTTCTAGAACATACTCAAGCCTGTTTTGTTCTTTCTGACAATGGGCCAAGAAATAGAGGGGAGAAAAAGCAGGCTTTCCATGCAGGAAAAACAAATTATTCCATGACTCAAGTTTCCTTGGATTTGCTCCCCAAGCTGCTTCCCTCTTTCTCCCAACCCCCATGTTATGTTAAACAAAAAGTAAACTAAACCAGATTTTTTTTTTAATGAAAACCTGAAATGTTCTTTCTGTCTGAAACCATGTTTTGCTGACTCTCCCATTCCCTGTGAAGAACAGCTCAAATGAAGAATTTTGCTGCCAGCCTTAGTAAATGGGTTGTTTTCAGGTGGCACAGAGTTTAGGATGAATGGATGTGGTCTCTGTGCTTTCTTTCATTTATTATTTTCCTATGCATACTATTACGGAACTCTGCCACTGAAAGGTATTTGATATGTTTGGGCAGAGAATAACTGAACTTCAGTTACATATTATTCTTCTCTGTGAATTACTTGTTGGTGCTTGTTAATCAGAAAATAAAACAGCAATGTTTGCCCATAAAAATCACCCCTCTGCAATGGATGTTAGGGGGAGAAGCAAGTCATCACTGAGGTTTCTTTGGCAAGTCACTTCCAACCTATTAGCAAAATGGACTGAAATTTGCAATACTGTGTTTACTTCTTATTTTTCTGTAGCAATGGGATTCATTTTTAAAGAGCCTAGTCCCATTGTGCTAGGTAATGTATAAATTCAGACGGGAAAAAACAAACAAACAAAGCCAACTGTGAAAAAAGAGTTTCTGCAGGGAGGAAGACCAGACAGACAGATGGAAGGCAAGAAGAAACAAAGAGATATTATTGTTCATCTTCATAGTGGTGTCCTCAACCCGTCAACAGTCTAATATTAGATACCTCTTGCTGAGTTTTGGTTGGCATTGTAGAAGAGAGATGATTAAAACCTTTGAAAGGGGGTAATAGGTTACACTGCAGATACTTCTGAGGAGCTCTTTCTGAGTGTGTAGGGCAGGGTTAGGAGGCAGCACAGACAGAGCTGTTTTGATAATCTACTGAGTGAGAGATGCAGGAGCCATTGTTCTGGCAGGGACTGAGCATGGAGCCTATCCTATCTAGGAAGGGCCGTGAGTGGGAGGTGAACAGCAACTGTGGCCAAATGCCAGGGATGCTTGCAAAATGTTGGCAGGTGAGCTGGCAATGTGATAGACACTCCTGAACTGTTCTTCTTTCTCTGATGTCTATGTATGACATACTAAAGAAGATCCAATTAAAAATATATATTTTTTTAGAGCTTGGCCTGTAAGAATTTAATCTTCCATTAAGTAGTATTATGTTAAAAATCAAAAGATTTTTTGGGTCATACCATCCCACTTTGCATATTGAATAACATACTATTATTCTTTTGATCCAAGTGGCTAATGAAGAAGCAGTGCTTTGCAGTTACTCCATTTAAGGAAAGTGATTATAAAAGGAATGGATCAAGTATTTTTAATACTATTCAACTCCTTTACAAAGTAATACAAATTCTTGCATGCAGATGGACAGAACCAACCAACGTTAGTTTTCTCTTTTACACCACCATGATCTTTCAGGCAGGACTTTGAATCCTTCATCTGTTTTAGGGCTTTTCTTGCTTCTACGGTACCAAGCTTTTCTTGCCCAGGTTTTTCTTTCTGCTTCTCCACTTGAATTTCTGTGTCTTTCTTTTGTCAGTGCCAAAGGTAACAGTGAACAAAGCTTCACTGCTCAAGCCATCCTGGTTTCTGAGTAGGTTCAGAACTGTCTTTGGAGGAACAGAAGTAAATGCCAATTCTCTGACTTTGCAAACTTTTTTTTTCTCAGCTAGCGACTGCTTTAAAATAATTTATTGGACTTTTCACTAAATAGGGCAACAATTATTGCACTGGCCTTGACATGCTTTAATCCAAGTTTTAACAGTACAGTACGTATGTTAATAGTAATTATTCTATTGGCCATAGTCTGTATGAATCATAATTTGAACAGTATTTGTCAAAATATGTTTTCATAGCTGTGTTCAATCTTTGTATCAGTTCAGTGAATCATGATTGCAAAGATGACTTGAAGGGAGCAAAATTGGTGCGTGTTTTGACTAAGCTCACAAGAGACAGGAGACATCCCTTTTTATTCTGAGAGTTTGCATTTTGACCATCTGATGCAGATGTTAGGATTATTTTTGCAACATTACTGTATACATTAAATAGATGTCTATGAAAACCTGTGTTGTGATCAACAAAAAAGCCAACGCAACTTATTGCAAGATATATTCTGCAGCTCATTTTACTGCCATCCATCTTGAAGCTTTTTCAGAGAGAAGCAGTTCTCTTCCCTTTGCAAAGTAGAGGTTCTCTCTCCTTTATCACTCAGGTGTATAGGAAGAAAAAGTTAACTGTTACATGATAAACCCTTTATTACAAAAAGCAATTTCTGAGGTGGAAGCTGTTTTTGTCCAAAGTTACCATGGTTACTGAAAGGGGGAAAAAAAGAATGATCCCTTGAGGCGTTTAAAGGAGACATATGTGTTCATCATTCTTGTCAACATGATTGTTGTATAAATTAGTTAGTTAGTTCCACTTGGAATTAAATCCAGATAGCCTTTTGCCATTCAGACAGAGTTGCTCAGAACTGGGAATTTTGCTCTTCAAATGTTCCAGCAGATCCAGGCAGAGGCCTTTTTGCACTTCAATTAGATTTCCGCTAGGTATCCTTTTTTTCAGAGGAGTTTTAACACCTCAGGCTGCTGTAAGAGAAAGATGAGATTAATAGAACCTGCAGGAATTACTATAAAAAGTAATTGTTTACCTCATATTTTTAATGCAGTTATTTTCTCTTTCTCTAATGTAAAGTCAGTTGTGGTTGTGCAAGTGCCATTGCAGGAGTCTGTCAGATTACATTTAGGTTGGCTGTGAGGTTGAAAGAAAGGTTTTTTTGAAGAAATTTCCACCGAGTCACATTTTCACACTTTAGAGAGTAATTGCTGTTCCTTCTCTTTGCAAAGCATAGGAACTGCTGCTTCATGGGAAACAAGGAGTACATATCAACCAAGCTTGGTATGGGAAAACCCATCCCTCTGTCCACAACAGACAGAAATCTTGTGTGGAAAAGCAGGGCTGCATTTCTGCCACATAGTCTGTCCTGTTTGGGATGGGATTAGGTCTCAGCCCATTAATGAGCCAGCCTGTGGACAAGCAATTCATTTTGGCCCACCTACATGCAAGCTGTTGAAAGCTTGAGAAGTGGCCTGGCACCTTGTCACTCCAGGTAGCAGGACTGCCGAGGTTAGTTGGTGAGGAGCAGATCCTGTAAAGAAGGAAGTGGTTTTCTAGAGCATTGCATGTGCATGGAAGGGAATGGAGCTGACACCAAGGAATATGCTTATATCTGCATTGGGGAAGTTGGAGGCAGGATCCACATGCTGTCCTTACGTGTCAGTCCACAAGTGGAGCAGTTCTGTTATATGGTGGTATGGTTATACGCTCAACCAATTCAAGTACTGTACTTAGATTCTGCTATCTATTTCTTTCTTTGTTTCTTTGCCTCTGGTCATCTTCCATAAAATAAACATTTCTCTTTTCGCTGGGAGAATAAAATGAGTAAGAAAGAAAGTTTTTTTCTTGAGAGAAACCTACAGCCCTTAAATGAAGCTCCTTGGTTATTGAAAAAAGCGTATCTATTTCCATATGTTATTGTAGCAGAACTAGTACTCTTATTTGAGCATCAACTGTCAGAGATAATGAATATGGGTAACAGTGTTGCTCAGTAAACTTATTTTTGCCTCAAAAAGTAATTAAGAAAATGTTATTTTTAGTGACAGCTTTCTATATCTGTTTAGAAATCATAGTTATAGGTGAGCTTGTGAGCACAAGAGATGGCGGATGTTGCCAGATGGAATTGAAAGAGAAAATAATACCAAAATGGGGTACAGATTTTCCCTGATTTTATCTGCTTGTTTGTTAGAAGAATCAATCCTTTCTGTGGTTGTTTTATAGTACTTCACTATAGTACACTTCACACGGGGAAAGAGCTGTAAAAACTTAATTGTGTAATGTTTGCATTGGCGTGTTTTGCTGAATTTTTTTGTAAACATTGAGTATCAAAAGACAAAGAGATTGCTTAAATCAATTCAGGCTGGTGGCACAAAGTTTTGCACATTCCTGAGTGACTATGTATACAGTGCCCCCTGCATTGTCATGGATGTATGATTTTATGCACAACAGTACTTTTTGGCAACTTTGTTCTTATATCAAAGTCACTTGTTATGAATGATCACAATTTATTAGGAGCTTTGAAGCACGTTCAGATGGCTCAATTAGTTTTGGCTTTTCCATTGTTGTGAACCTTCATTAGCTGCAAAAATCTTTAACATTGATCACATGCTAAGTGCGCTTTAAACATGTATTCATGCTGTTGAAAACTATCACAGCACAGTGGCCACACTTAAAAATCTCTTAAACATTAGTGTTTATGCAATTGGAGTGAAAACTACTGGATTTTTTCTGGAATAAAAACTTTTTTTTTAAAGACTGATTTCTTCAATTGTTTTCGGAGGTATTGTATTTCCGTTTCCTCTGCTTTTCAATTTCACTTATACTGCTTGTTGATAATTTTGGGCTTCATTTCAAAGACTCAGTAATGCTTTCTGAAACGTCCTCTGCCCTTCCACCCTCCAAAATATCTCACCCCATTAAATTGCTGTTTAAATCCATGAAGAAGAGGTTAATATAAATCAGGAAAGTCAAGGTGAAAGAAATTTAAAATTACAAAGGTGTTTCTCAGTGCTGAGCAAGGAAGCTAAGTGCTGAACAAATTGCTTAAATCTGAATCCCAGTTAAGTTTTCTTAGATCTTATGCAAACTGCAGGCAGTGTACTCTAAATTCTCAACTGTAGACCTTACTACATTTTTTTTTTCTCTTAAAATTTCCTAAAACTCTTCTCCTCCTCACTTTTCCTTTTGTATTTGTCTCCTCTCAGCATGTGTCCAAAAGTAGAGCTCAGTGGGGACACTGCAGAGGCTCTGCTGCAGCACTGATGTAGCATCATGGATTAATGATCGGGCTGAGCCTCCTGATTCAGCTGCAAGGTTGTTCTGCTTTCCATTATCCTAAAAGGCTGGGTTTTATCTCATTTATCAGATAAGACATTGACTTAAATAGATAACCAGCCCAAGTGAGAAAGAGTGTAGTGTGAACTCTATTGTAATACTGGAAATACCATTAGATAGAGCTCTTTTAATTTACTGTCTTTTTCACCTCTTTGTTTAAGAATCAAACCAATTTGGGGAAATATCTCATTGGATACATTTACCTTATTTACCTCTTAATTATTATTATTTTTATTTTTTTATAGAAAGCTCTTTCTTCATGCTGTAAGTCATTATCTCTCTTTTTCCTCACTGTTTAGAGCCTCAATTATTCCACTTTCTTAGGCTGGGATTCGTGGTGCTACGTTAAGTAAATTTATTACTGCATTTCTGATCGAAGCCAGTCGTATGAACTCCTCCTATGGATGAATGGAGAAAAATGCTGCCTCTGTTAGGATGGGCAGACTTGCCTACAGGATGCTTGCTTTATTTTGCAATTGATTGCAAGGGTGACTTTAGACTAACTTTAGAATAACTATTTTTACTCCCTTAAATAAGGTGAAAAGAGTCACTATTATGAACATGTCTTTTGTTCTGCTCTCAAGCTTTAACTTCAACATGAAAACAGATACCAGAAGAAGTAATAGGAAGATACTTGCAGAAATTTATTTCTGCCAGGATGGACCTGTAAAACTGGTTGTCTTATTTTTGATATGTAACAGTATTTCAGTTATACATAATAAAGGTAAAACACAATTTAAAATCATTGACCTAATCAAAAGGAGATTAGAACAATTTTTAAGGTCTCTGTCCCTTAAAACATCTGTGGATCTCAGAACTGATAAATTGAGCAAGAGGGATGGATGGGGATGTTATGCGTGCAATACACACTATAGACACTGTGTGTATAGATGCATCTTCTAACATTCATAAGTGTGCATATATGCATGTAGATATTCATCTCTACCTTCCCTCAGCACAATGGGAAAGCATTGCAAAGATCTCTGTGTGGTTAACAAGTTACCTTAAAAGTTGAGAGAATAACTAGCTATAGATTTGCATTTGTTTATTAGCTAGTGGATTGTTTTAAAAGGAAGAGTTTGGTGTTCTCTTTTAAGATATTCCCAGTAACTTCTCATGCATTTTAACCAAGAATGTTACCCTTCTTGCTTAGGTCAGTCCTCCTCTACATTGCATGATTTTTCTCTTATGTGGTGATTGAAAATTCTCATACAAATGGCAGCATTTTATATTACATTCTCTAGGTATCTGTGAGGCTCTATTACCCTTCTGTAGATTTCAGTTGGCCTCATCCATATTAATAGCTGCTGGATTTTTTCACAGATCAGCTCAATTTATAATATTTGTTCTGAAGGGCAGATGCTTAGTTAGAAAAAGATGTGGTGTTGAAATGCCGTGTGTATTAAAAGGCCAGGAGAAATTCTGTACATTCATAGCAGCACATATTCTATTACAGAAACAGAGATGTGGGAAAACTTGAAAATTGTTGATCCTTTCTTTCTTATCTCCTTTTTTTCCCACAGAAAATATAACACAGGTATTTCCAACTGTACAATGTAAGCCTAACTATCTTTGCTGTAATTAATGTCTTGCCCCCTTCTTCGACCATTTTGTATTGCTGGGGGATTAGCCAAATACAGATCTTGATTTGCAGCAGAATTTTTTTTTTTACTAGCTCAGCACCCCAGCCCAGATTCTAGAAGCAGCACGGCTAAAGTAGCTGCCTCCTTCTCTCTCTCCCCAGGAAAATACCTCAAAGATTGCATTTTTGTCTTTAAAATTCTGTCAGCTCTGAGGAGCGGTGCTAAGGTATGTGCTGGCAAGAGATCTGACAGAGGCACCGAGGCTGTGGGTTGCTTGGCCACACACAGAAGGAGAAGGCATGCACCCTGATTGATAACAGCATGTGCAGATGTGATAAATGTGAGGAGGCCCAGACTGCTTTTTGGGAAGCTGAACAGCAACACAGACGAGGACGTGGGACTCCCCCAGGGCTCGTGCTCGGTGAGCAGTGGAAGTCATGAATCTCTTTGGATGGAAAGGCGTTATTCGTCATAACGACTATTATGCCATGTGGGGCATTGCTGAAATGGAACACCATCGTGCGATTTCCTATCTTATCAGGGTGTATTAATAATGCAGCAGTAATAATAGAAGCACAAATTAAAAATAACTGGATGGGCAGATAAGCAGAATTCTTGTGATTAAGGGGATCGGGAATTGCTTCAAACAGTTAATTGCAGATCAACACAGAGGGAATTTGCATTAGCTATTTTGCCTTT
Source organism: Lagopus muta (assembly GCF_023343835.1). Classification (NCBI taxonomy): domain Eukaryota; kingdom Metazoa; phylum Chordata; class Aves; order Galliformes; family Phasianidae; genus Lagopus; species Lagopus muta. The sequence continues at coordinate 75,938,132 of NC_064434.1, forward strand.
ATTTTTTTTCTTACTCTTCATTTTATCTCTGCAAGCATTATTTCAGGGGCTTTTACAAAGAGACAAATAGGCGCACTATTTCCTCCCAATTTTAGACTATTCTTTTTTTATCTCCGAAGAAATGAAGTATCTTTTGCTGATCCATCTAATTCAGCAGAGACTAATAATGCTGAATAAGAAGAGTATTCTGATTATTAGCCTTCCTCTACATAAACCGCTTATCATTTTCTCCTCCCACTTCCAGCCCACAACATAAAGGCAGACAAGACGTTACAAATGTGAAATATTCAGGCTTTGGAATGAATTGACTGTTCCCTGGAGGTCTGTAAGCTCCTTTTGAATCACAGCAGCATGAAATCCCTGGCGTCCTCAACTCTCTTGGGTCAGAATAGTTGGGCTGAGAAGAGAGAAATGTGAGCAATCGGTTATCCAGCACCTGGTGACTGTGGTCTCCCTCTGTCCTTTCTTGTGCAGCGCATGTCTGTCTGCTGCTGGCCTGGCAGGGCTTTACCTGATTTTAGGACTCTGCAGCATACCTTTCAATATTATTAAAATAATGACTAGTAACCTTTCTTTTTCTCACCTGCTGGGTACCAAAATGTGCTTTTTCTTAAGACTTGAAACTACCATTGCTTTGATTTCAAGTCCTATTTTCAATATACTCTAATTTTGCTTTACAATAGGATAGGTGATGGAGCAAGTGCAAATGTACAGCTGCTTTGCACAGCTTCATGCAAGCAATGCTGACCCAATGAGATAAGGCTAACAAGCCCATTTGATTAAGTGCCTGATGTGGTGATGGAGCAGAAGCTTAGCAAAGGACTGCAGCGCAAATGTTACTCCACCATTTTTCTGGAACTCTGTGAAACTAGCAATATTGAAGCTCAGTGTCAAAGACTATACATCTTTTGTTGTCTTGCTTTTACCATGATTCTAGTGGTCCAAAGCTTAAGGTGATGCAGTGCAAGGAGGTAAACAATACTGGCCAAATGAGAAGTGGGCAGACTCCATTTACCTGTGCTTACTCTTGAAAAAACGTGTGGAATGCTTTCTTATTGTTAACTAGATTCAGTCTAGTTAACTAGACTGAAATACTGAGCGTATGAATTAAGGTGGGTGGTAAAATTTTTAGGGATCATAGCCTACAAATAAGCTGTCTGTGTGAAGATAGCTGCTGACACAGTCCACCAATCCAAATCCAGACTCTCTTCCTTTCATTTCCTCCCCAGGAAGGGGGAATGATTCACAAATGTTTTCCATCTAGCCGTCCACTTGTCTGATGCACATCTTATTGCCACTAACTGCCTCTGACGTCGCTTGCTGATCTCAGTTTGGCTGTTGCAGCTCTACTGACTGGGACATTGTTCTGGCCATCACTGCATCCTCAGTGCTCTTTCTACCTGTGTCTGTTCCAGTCTGAGGAATGCATCTTAAATATTGATGCTCCTTATCATTTCAGCCTCTTCCCCTCCTTATTCCCCCTATGTGATTTACATATGCATCAATAAAAGTTTTCTTTTTTTCATGCATCTGGAGGGTGGAAAATGGAAATGCATAGTCAGTCACCAAAAACTGGAGATAAAGCATGCAAATTGAAGCTGCTTTTCTCATATGCTCGGTCTGTAAATTCTCAGACAATCATCCCAAAACAACAGTTAATCAAACATTCCTTGTTGCAAGGTATTGACATCCTCTGCTGTCTCTTGAGGACAGACTGTGGAGATTCGGTCAGACCTGCAGACTGTACCAAAGAATGAGGTCATTAATATTTCTTTTTAAAAAATTTCCAGTTACTGTCTAGACAGCTAATATGGGTGGGTGCCTAGCCTGCAGATATGTATATAGAAATATATATTGTTTTCTCATGCTGTTTTCTCTCAGTGAAGCTTTTGTCTCTCAGTGGGTTGTGGGTGGTTTCTGTTTGTTTGTTTTTTCTTTTTGTTTTTGTGATTTTCCAGTTTTGCATGGCTGTTACACAATGATGTATATCAATTTGTCCTAGAGCATATGGCTAGAGAGGCTATGTCCTGTCTAAAAGATGAGGTACAAAGCTCAGATTTCCTTTCTCTGTAAGTTACACTTACGTTTATCTCTCTCAAGCATCTTTCCACTTATGTTTAACTTTTTCCCTCATGGTCCAATTATTTTTTTTCCACTTTTATTTTCAGTTTACTACTGTAAGATAGAATATTCAACAAATTCCCTGCCCCCTGTTGGAAAACTTCTGAAAATATGCAACTAAGTAAACACGTCCGTTACTTAGTCCAGGATCAAATGACCTCAAAAGACAGATAAAGCTGAGATAACACGCTCTCTCCCTCCCTTCTCCCTCCACCTTAATCCTAAAACACTGCTGCCCATCCATACCCTTCATTCATCTCCTTGGAGGAAGGTTAGCATTCTTCCTTAAACAGCAGGGTCAAAGTGCACACCTTACACTGCAGCGCACTTCCTTGTTTTGAAGCAAGTGAATCAAGTCCAACTGATAAGAAAATCAAGCCATGAATAGTTAAAAGCTGGCAACTGATTTTCATACTTTCAGGATACTAACCTTGCATACTTCATAGCAAGCAGTATTTTCAATAAATTGTGGAAATGCAACAAGTTTTATTTCTGAATTGGAAGCTAAATTGAGTATTTGTCATGCAAGTGTTATCATTTGAAGTCACTTTCTTTTAAGATTAGATGTCAAAACAGTCTTCTGAGTGGAATATAAAGGCTTTTATACCTGTGTAAGGCTTTCTGAACCAATATGAACCCAATTCAACTGCAGTTCTCACAAGTAGAAAGCAAATGTTGCAATGAGTGCTTCCTGATCACAGTGTGCTCCAGCTACTGAGACTTGAAGAATGGAAAGGTAAATTATAGCTTGCTTTGCCTGGCTATGTGAGCATTGCAGATTGCTGGCAGATCTGCTGCCCTCCACTCACGGTAGCATCGTGTGTGGTAACTGAAGTTTAAGGAGTACATGGGACAGCAGTCACCCCATAGTGATCAAGGGACCCTCAATCAGCTGCCCTTTCCTGTGTGGCATTGTGCAGGAATTCTGTTCTTTGGATCCTCAGAGAGATTTTTTCAGGGAGACCGTGGGAGCATTTTATTTCAATATCTTTTTTTTCACATCCCCAGATGGAAACAGAATGGAAAGATACTTTCTCAAAAGAAAATGGTAGAGGAGAGTTTTAGACTCTGATATTTTCAAAATTCTGGCAGCTCAAGATTGAAAGAAGTGGAGGGAAGGCTGTTGGTGGTCTTTCCCTGAATTGACAAATAGGTCAGAAAAACCATAATATGAATAAGCAGTCTTGACTGAGAGCCTAAGATTAAACAGGCAGAGACACTAAACAATCCTCTTGCCCCTTGAAATGGCCCCGGCTAAATAGAGCTGAGGTATGTTAATCGGTAAATTGATCTTAATACAGGTTATGCTTGGTACCTGGTCTGTTTAGAGAAACATTTTGGCCTCCAAAACTGTCAGCATGGCATCTTCTATAGCATTTAATTTACTTCATTACAAAATATTATAAAAATAAATCTTGCTTCGTGCATGTTGGGTGGGGTGTCCCAGCAATTGTGCCTTCAGCTCAAATCCTAACCTGTGCTTGCAGAAGTCGAACAAAAACACCTCTGTCATACTGTCGTACAGAGCTACCTTTTAATTTACATAACCCAAACAGCTGCCAGAGACCACATCAAGTTCAAGAGTAACAGGGAGGAGGAGGAAGGATGAAGGGATTATAGTCTGGCAGGAAGAGCTTCATGTTAATTGAGATGTTAATTTGCATTTGCTGATATTTAGTTGAGTTTGGAAATAAAGGCTTTTGCAACTCCACAATATACTTAGTTTTTACTTTTGCTTCTGCTTTTTTTCCCCCCTACTAGGAATCCAATTTGTCTTTGTTTTACTGATCTTAGGAGTAAGACAGATAGGGAAAGAATCAAACCTTCCTCTCAATTCAAACTGAAAAAAAGAACAGCCTTACCCTTAGCTCCAGTTAGACATGCCTTTGTCGTTGTGATTCAGACCTGATTCCTTTGAAGAATTTCTTTGAGTCACCATTAAAAATGTCACAATAGAAAGAAGGTAAAGAATGAACGGAAAATTCTTAGACCTTGCCTGGCTTAGTACTTTGCCTTAGCAGAAAGTATACAAGGTGACAGTTAAATCATTATCACAGACTAAGGAATACTTTTTATGTTGTTGAGTGAATTGCTTCATTTCACTGCTGATGTTCATCAGACCTTTAATTTGTGGATTTTAACTTACAGTTCTTGGGTTTACTGTCATCTAAATTATCAGGGAGCAGAAGCAGATGAGACAATACAAAAAAAAAAAATCACAGATAATAGAAGGTAGTGTAATTGAATCTGAATTAGATACAGAGTACAGGTCAGAGATGAAAGCAGCAAAGTGTAATTATAAAGTGTTCCTTGGAAATAATTCTTCCTTTTGCCTGTCTGCTTTTTGTCTTTAAAAATAGTTGTAATTAGTGCAGATGATGAGATGCAGAAAAAAAGATGTCACGAGCAAAGGAGACTGACAACTGAAGTATCAAAAGTGTAAATGGAGGTGTCTTAAGGACTAAGGTCCTGTGCTCAAATGCTTTCTTCTGTTGTTGTTTTCAGCTGCTCCATATCACAAATATCCAAGGGTTTTTTTTGTTTGGTCCAACAGAAGTTACAAGGATATTTCTGATATATTTGCATTGATTCTGCTTTAAGCCCCTGAATATTGTTCTCAGAGGACATTCATTGCTCTGTGCCTTTGGCAGACAAAGAAAAATAATTTCCAGCTGAGAAATTAGGTGCTTCTGCGGACAAGCCTTTTAGAATAGTGTCTGCCGTCAGAAAGGCTAATCGTCTAAATGATAGACATGCATGGTTGACTTTCCTCTTTATGCTGACTTGATTGAGACACGATGAGCATTCTGCTGGCCTTTACAGTGGATAATTTTGTTAGAACAATAACCTTCAGGAAAGGCTTTTATACAGCAAGGATGACAAGTGTGGCAAATTGCTTACAAACCCCAGACCTAGAGGCTTCTCTTTCTGAAAGCTGCCAGCCCACAGTGCAGCAATGCTCCAAAGCTGTTGTAGAAAGTGCTGTAGAAAGTATCCTACCCCCCCCCCCTTTTTTTTTTCCCCTCAACTCTTTGTTTATTTTCTCAGAAGGCTTGTTTTCAGAGGGCCAAGAAGTTTGAGAGGCCCAGAGTACGTGAAAACTGAACAGAACCAAGTGTTCCTGATGAGAAATGCTTGTTATTATACCAGCAGGGGCAGAAGTGATCAACTCTTGATTTACTAAAGTAGGGCACTATTGTCTCCCTTCCATTCAATTTCTGTTACAGAAATGTTGTCTGTGCAGCCTCCCACCCTCTAGTTTGCTTGCTTTTTATATTTCTCGCTTTTGACGAAAGCATAGTGCAGCTGCTGAAACCATCATATTTCATGGCATTTCTCATAGACTTTGTAGTAGCTGCAACAGAAGTATATAGCTCGTGGTGAGCTGTTCTTCTGATAATGGTTAGGGCTCTTGTTCTAATTGCTTATGATATCATAAGCAGAATGGTCTCTGCAATAAAATGGAGAGACAGGGCAGCATGTCATTACCACAGTAGGTGACAGATCCCAAAGGATTTATAATCTAATTTCACTTCCTTAATGACTGTGATATTTAGGTCTTCCACCCTGCCCTTTTGCTGTCTGTGCCTAGTTTTCAGGATGCAGTATCGCTCTCCCTGTACATAACACACCCCCTGACTACATCTTGTTTTTTGCCTTATGCCTTGGCTTCCAGAAATTCAGTCCATCCACAATATTTTTCTCAATGCCACTTTTTCCCTCTCCCCCATTCCCCTCAGAACTTCTATCTGTGTTGTCTTCCTTTTTTTTTTTTTTTTTTTTTTGAATCTGCCATTTCCTCTTACACCAATCAGTGTCTTTACTCCCATCCAGCTTTCCCAGTGCAACCTGCTGACATTACTCTGTTATGAGAGGAAGGTGTCTGAGCCATAGCTGAAAACTGTGATTGAGTAGATCAGGGTAGAGCTCTGTGAGAGCAACTGCTCATCAATACCTATTTACGTCTGGTAAAGATCTGGTACTAATATCTTAGATGCTTGAGTCTGGTTCACCATGTCTCATTTTCTTTATGACTAGATAGGACAAACAGACAAATATTTGGTTTCACCCTTGTTATGTGAAAAGAGATATACAGAAGAATTGTAATTGGCTCAGATGCCATTGATGCAGTAACAAATGTCTGTATTATCTCCGACTTGCTAGAAACAGTGTATTAATGGACTTATCAGAGACAGAAACTTCCCACCTGCTCAGCTAATGCTGCTGTTCTTTCTATGCAACCAGGGTGATGCTACCAGCTCCTCATTACCTCCCTTCCTGACCTCTCTATTGTCATCTTATGTGAGGATGGGCTACCATTTCTCCCATAACACTTTTTATTTCGGCTGGTGCCATGATCTTTACTGTACCTTTAGGATGATATTTATATGTTACAAATTACATTTAACTCCCACACTGGTTTCTCTTTTCATAAACAAGTCTTACAAAAATCTCTGTGTTGGGTAGCTACGTATAAATTTAAACCTTTTGTTTTGTTCATTGAGGATTGGGTAAATGATGGATTGCAATAATAAAGTATACCAGTATATTGCTGTATATAAACTGGTCCCTTATGGTATAATATACCTCTTTTCAGCCTTATATCAACAAACTGTTCAACAAGGCATTCATTTAGAAAAAGGAAAAAATATCACCTAGTCTGAAAGTTAAAGCCTAGAATTAGTACATTGTCGGGGTTGGTGAAGTATACGGACACTTCTTTGTCTAAACAGTGTGCCAAGGAGAAAAAGGCCAGAAATAACCCACCTGGAATGTGGAGACTTTGAGACTACAAATGGAGAACCTCATTTTCACTTCTACAGAGAGTGTGCTGGTTTTTTCAGAAAGCAACAAAAGCTGAATAGGCTCTTCTGGCTTATATACACAGTGGGACATAGCAGAGTTCTCATGCTTTTCCAGTTGTACATAACTGTAGATGTTGTGTCAGGCTGTACGATAATAATGCTAGAGAATAATTCAGGCAAATCTTGACTTCTCCCAGCCTACCCTTCCACATCAAGAGAACTGTTGTCATGCAGAATTGAAGTAAATCATGGCTTCTATTGCAACTCTCCAGAGGTTATCAGCACAGTTAATTCATGTGTTGTGGATATTGTTGGAGTTGATATCACATCACAGATCAGAATTTATTTATAATATTGGTTTGGAAGTCAGATAGAAATTTATACATATTTGAAACAAAACCAGAAAACAACAACAGAAAAACAATCTTCATCATTCTAAAGCCAAAAGAGTAGTAGTGGATTTTCTGTCATTAAACTGACAGGATGTTACAGCTACTGTAAGTAACAATACTGCTAAACTCTTTAGGTCTCTCTGATGTATGAACCAAACAAATATGGATTAACTATTTTCCTGTGATGTGGCTTGCACTAACCCAGTGTCCTCTGACAACAGGAGAAGGCCTTAATTAGAATATTTTGGTTTCTCCTCTGAATGTTCTTTGGTTTCTCAGAAATCACTTCTCAGCTTTATGGAGTTCAAAGTAATATTTCAATCTGTTACCTGAATAATGCCTGGGAACATCTGTGCAGAGTTTATGTTGGGATGTTGGAGTTGGATGCCTGTCCTTAGGGACAAGATTTGGACTGGAAGAATTTGGAAGGTACTAGGAACAATATTACTCCTTAGACTTGAAAGTCTGCAGACTTGAAAGTCTACTGTGCCACGATCTTAGTCCCTCATGTGCTTCACTTTATACAGGAATGATGTGAGGGATAACAGGGGCTCTAGGTGGATCCTGACCTTCCTCTTGCACGTGGTTTGTTCACAGTTGCAAGAGCAGTACAGATGCAGGACTGCTCTGGTGTTCTTTCAGTGACGCTTCCTGCAGCCTTTGCTTTTTGCCTGAGAGAGCGGCACGTACTTTTTCAGCATTTTCTTTTCTCATGACATGCCTTTAACACAGTGATCCCATCTGGGGCTGGGCGTTCAGAACAGATTTCTCAGATATGCTGCTGTACCTTGGGAGACCCATACTTTGTGGCTATTATGTGAAGATTGGATTCAGCAGCTCAATGACTTTGTCAGGCTGCTGCAGTGAAATGGAGAAACTGAACTACTTTCTGAGGTTGACAGGCAGACAGACTGCTAGCAGCCATCTGAATTGAAAGGTTTCATCTTCACATTTAAAAAAAAAACTGGAAAGAAAGTATTAAAAGTGACAGTCTTAGAAGTCAGGCTTTCCCGTACTCTGTGCAATCATTCTTCCCCAGATATCATTATAATTTTCAACAACTAACCACTCCTCTGTCTGCTAATGTCACCTTTGCAATCTTCTGCCCCTTTTGGTCTTCAAATTTATAGCAAAATTGTTAGTGATTGGTGGGAAGGAGAGGGAGAGGAAGAAGAGATTGAACAGAAGAAGCAGTAGTAAGCTACTTTCATAGAATATAGGCAGGTTGGTAGCTGAATAACTTCACTGAAATCATCCTGTAACAAAGCAAAGGACTGCCTCTGAACATAGATGCCTGAAAAGCCTCTATTCTAGCTGGAGCTGGGGTTAGCTAATGAGTTCTCAAGACCGTCTAGAGGTGTCTCCTAAGTACTAGGTGCTTGAACTTGTTAGGATTTTCAATGTGTATTTGAAAATTTGCAATGCTTTTAATCTTGGTGCTCTTCCCAGAAATCCATGTTTACAGTTCCAGAGACTTTCCACACTTTGGAAGAATCTACATCTGGTCACATAGCACCTAAATGTGGTTGCACTGCCAGAGGTGTGCCAAACAATTTTAACACGGCTTAAGATCTAAGGAAGCTTGTCAAGTCTCAAAGAGTGTGTGAGACCAACTGCAGCTGAACCTCTTCTCAATCTCCCCTGTGGCCAGGGCTTTATCTCCTGGTTCTGAAGCCTAGTGAAGCCTCCTTCCAGCTTTCTGTCCTGCAGACTGGAGTGCTAATTTGCGGTTCCCAGTGTGGTGGGCCAAGGTGTGAGAGATGGGGCTGAGACGTACACATTTCATGGTCTGACTCTGGGCTCTCGTATGAGTAGATGTTCATCCATGCTGTTCTGTGTGCACAGAGTGCTGGTATGTGACTTGAGATGTAGAACTACATGCACTGAGATGGAAGAAAGCAGAATTAACCAGACATCTGTTTTTTGACTCCCTCAACAGACATTTTATTCCTCATGGATAGACCCATGTAGATTTTCTCTTAACTCTTTCAGCACATATTTACTTTACAGTCTTTCACCAGTCTTCCATAGAATTTGTGAATTTGGCTCCGTCACAGAGCTGTGAGGTTTGGGCAGCACAGACTCAGAGGAAGGAAGAATAGAGAAGAGGGAAAAGGAAGTTACATATATCTGTATGGAAATTCAAAAACTCTTTATTGGGTGAAGGGCAATATTTAATTGATGCACAGTAATTTCATAGTGTAAATGATCATTTCAAATGAACTCACACTAGAAAATAAACTCCCCATTTCTTTTCCCCCTTTTTCATGCATTTGAAACCATCTGAGAAGGGGCTGTATGTAAAAGTTTTGAAGATTCACAGCTTGGTAGAGTTAAGATTGATTTTATCATTTTATGTAGACGTATACATCCACAGACAGAAGCCAACTCACTGTAACAGTCTATAATAAATGATTCTGATCCAGAGATTCAGTGTAATTAAATTAGCCTTTTGCCTCGCAAGCACTTCATAAAAGTTCTGTTAATACAATGTGAAAGACCTGGTATAATAAAAAGAGGAATTTATTGTGGACTGAAATTGTTTAAAAAAAAAAAAATCTATTATTTTTTAAAGTTCATGGCAATAAAACCATTCAATAAATTTATTTTTCAGCTGGTCACAATAAGAGTGGTAAACAAGAAGCACTCAACCAGTGGTCAGTCTCCATGTTTTTAGAGCAGTACTTCTCTGCAGCTCTCAGATGAGACAGATTTCTGTTCCATTATGCACTGAAAAACTGATATTCAGTAGCAGTTATTGTTGTCATTTTTATCTTTGCCATCAATGTGTTCAGTGCTGATTCAATGATCCTGTTTTCTAAATCAGTCTAAGAAAACAGATTACATGTAGGACCAAGATATGGACGAGGTTCAAATAGAGGAAAAGAGTCTGAACTGTGGCATAACATATGGGTGAGAGAACAGAAGTGCATGGCAAGGGTCTACTTCTGCACCCATACTTGGCTCTAGTATCAGCCTAATTTGTTCTCTGAAGACACTTGGAAAATCCTTCTTGATGTCTGATGGCTGTTCCCTGTGGTATCAGTGGAAGGTATGTTGTGCAAAAGACAGCCCAATGCGGAACATTTATTTTGTTTTAAGTGCAATTTACTATTACAACGCTGCTTTTTTCACTGAAATGAAGTGCAGCCTTGTTGATACAGCATGAGTTTGTTATGAAAGCAGACAAATAGCACAGTAAGTTAATGCCATAGTCTATCTCTAGACATCTGGGTTCACTACACGTGCTCAGACCTTGTGTAAAAATGAATCTGGATTCCCAGCAGATGCTTTAGCACACCTCATTCACAGTACTCCTGCGTGTTTTGGCAGGTTTCCATCTCTGGCCAGAAGAGGCTAGGGATTGGAATAGCTATAGAGCTTTTTCAGGTGAGAAATGAAGAGTGCTGATAGAGACTTTCAAGAAAATTGTTCAGACTCTGGCAAATGGATAGCTATTCCACACATTAGGTGCAGCATTTCTGGTAATTGTATGGATACTTCATGCCATTTGGTCCAGACAGTTACAGTCTGTATTTTTATGTTTTCCTTGTGAACATGAATGATACTGTAAAGAAGGTTCTTCAAGTTAATGAACTATCTAGCACTTACGCTCTTGGTAATTTAGACGCAGTTTTTGAAATTTCAGGCTGTGTGTACTGCCTTACTTTTAAAAATTTCATTCTGCAGAATTAATCAGGAGAGAGTAGCACTTGGTCTGACTGAGAGTTGGATTTGTTGACTGCTAAATGCTCAAAGCAAAGAGCTGATCTTTCATCCTCAAAATATTAGTGTGTCTTGTAAAGTAATTAAGAGCGTACAGCTAGTGAGTCATAGTAGTAAGGCCTGAACAATTGTTTTGTATATGACTATATAATGGAGTAGAGGGAATGAGGAGAAAACCTATTCTAGAAGACAGCAGTGCTGGAGATGCAAGGACAGATTCTTTACTAACACCTGTGGACAATTAGGTGACATGATGTGGTGGGATGCTTGATTCTTCCTAACACCCTCTTGGAACCATAACTGAAGAGCAAATTCTGTTAAGGTCATACTATCATAACTGGATACTAAATCCAGTTACAGTGTTTATGTCATTAGCCTTATGCAGTAGGGAATACTGCACACTGAAGAGAAATGCTTGGCATTATCACTCTTGGAGTTGCTTAAGAATTTAAAGTGAATTTCTTATTCCACCATTTATCCATGGGATATTAGGGGAAAAAAAAAAAGACATCTTCATCACTGTCACTTGCAAACCTTTCCCTTGCTGTAGTCCTCAGTCATGCAGAAGCAGAGTTCCCAATGAATGGAAACTAGCTGAGCTTAGGCATGGGGATTATTTCCCATTTTGGCGATTCATACTGGCCATACTGATGCAGAGGATGTTCCAATTGTTTAGCAATGCATAGGCTTTCATCCTTCCTTTCTCCTAGGTCATCAGCAGGCTTACAGCAATTGGCTGTATTCAAGCCTCGGGGCGTGATGATCTTTAGCTAGCCTTTCCTCTTTTTTTGTGAGGAAGAAAAGTGGTGGATGAGATGGAGGAGACTCAGGCCAAGTCCAGCCTTCAGTCCCCATCTCCAGATACTCTTCTCCTTCTGAAGAGTTTGATTGGTCTTATATGCTTTTCTTCCATTGAGAGGAACCCATTTTTGAGGGAATATTCTGACTGTAATCTTCCTTTTTTTTTTTTTTTTTTTAATCATTATTTGTAGCGGAATCTCTTCTTCCAGGTCTGAAAAGATCCTGCTAGTCTTCAAGAGTCACATTAATGAGATCCAATGATTATCTATCTTGCCCGTAGTTAAAATCAGCATGGCAAGGATATCATCTTGTGTATTTGTCTGTGCATAAATACTTGTCTGTGCATAAATACTAACTGGTATTTTTAAAAGATTGTAAGTATCTATCTGCCATTTTTGTTTATAACAGTTCTGTATGCTCCTACGTTTTTATCCTTATCATAGCATCATAGAATAGCTTGGGTTGGCAGAGACCTCAAGGACCATCAGGTTCCAAACCCCTGCCACAGGCAGGACTGCCAGCTGCTGGATCAAGTACTAGGTCAGACTGCTCAGTGCCCCATTCAACCTGGCCTTAAACACCCCCAGGGATGGAGCATCTACAACCTTTCTGGGCAGCCTTTTCCAGCACCTCACCACTGTCTCAGTAAAGAATTTCCCCTGCCATCTAATTTAAATCTCCCTTCCTTTAATTTGAAAACATTCTACTTTGTCCTGTAAGTATTTACCCATGCAAAAAGTTGATTTCCCTCATGTTTATACTGGAAGGCTGCAAGGTGTTCTCCCCACAGTCTTTTCTTTTCCAGGCTGAACAACCTCAGTTCCTTTTTGTGCAGTCTTTGGAAAGGCTATATGATACAGATTTCAATATGCTTTTCTAGGTTTACATATGAAAAACATGCCTGTTTTCAGACCCCCTGGAAAATGTAGGTTTGGATTAATATATTACGTATGCCAGTTCCTATTCAAAGTTTTCTGCACAAAAAAATATATTGGCTTTTAGGCTGGATTTTGAGGATAGTTTTTATTTAGCTCATGTTGTTTCATCCAAAGATGATAAATTGGTTTTCTGAACGGGGAAATGTGTTAGATATATGTGCAGCTTGAATATGCATCTCCAGAGAGTGACAAAGTATAGATTAGCTCTACAAAACACGTGTAATATTACTTCAAAAAGACATAATTATGTGCGTAGTACTCTCTTTATGAACTTGCTCAGTCTTATTTTCCTCAATTTTTATTAAGTTTAATATAAAGTTTTAAAAACTAGTATTTTTTTTCTCCTGAGTTTTGCTTTATGCTTCTGGTATTTATGTTTTTAATACTTGTCCAGTTAATAGATCCAGTTCTACTAATTATTCTGCATCATCTTTTACATTAGTTGCAATATTTCTGAATAGCTCTTCACTGTCATTTCATGCTAGTCCTCAGTAATCATTAAATCAGATTATTTAAAAATGGATTGGATTGATTGAAATTTGGAGTAATGATTGAGCTAGGAATAGCAGATTAGTTTTTTTTTTTTTAACACATTTACAGGATTCTACAGGTAAAGAGTACTTTTATTTCAAAATTATGCTTTATTTATGAAGATATAGTCTGCATTATGATTTATAATGGAATATTAAATTCAGTAAGAGAAAAGTAATTTGTTTTATCATTCCATTCATTTTAAATTTGTCCAAAATAATTCTAGCATTTCTCAAAAAAATTCAGTCACGGAGGCTTTTATTTCTGTGCAAAATAAAGCTGTATTTTGGTCAAAGCCTCTGCTCTGAAAAGAAAAGAAACAACAACAAAAAAGCCCAGAAGATCTGAGTTTCAGGAAAATAAATGCCACGTTGCAGAGGTTTGGCAAGATAGGCTTTGAGATCCACCCCTCCTACTAGGAGACAGCATACTGCATTTTAATACCCTTTGTAATTATTTGCTACCAGGTCAGATGGCAGAGCTGAGTAGATTGAGTTTCATCTGCACTGGCTATAGGGGCTGAGCACCATGCAATCTGAAATACGTTTTCCCCTGCAGTGTTTCCTACATGATAAGCAGACATTTAATCCTTTCTACGGAGGTATTTTAAAGGTGATTAAAATATGTCTAGATATAAGAAGTTTGTGGACTCCAGTGCTTTTTTGAGATATATGTTAATATAACATTTTAAATGTAATCTGCTAGGTACTTCTCCTGTATGAGGTCTATAGAAAGTAATGACTTACTGAAATAGCAAATTGTAGAATGATTTGGGTTGGAGTTTCTCACTGGAGAAGCAAGGTAGTAGATGTGTAGAACAAATTCCATGTGTCATATTCTGGTGTTGGTATATCTTGTTAATGTTAGAAACCTTTCTGCCAGGTGAGCTATTGGGAGTGATACTGAGTTATCCTTATTTGGAATTTGTTGTAGATAAATGACTTCTTTCTCATGCTTTTGTCTCTTTGGTCACTTGCAATATTTTAGAATATATTCTAAAGTATATTATGGTCTATGGATGTTCATGCAGTAAGAGACATAGTAAATTAGACTTACTGTGTGTCAGTGAGCTGTACAGAAAAGATTTGAACCAGAGACCAAAACAGTTTGGAGAGTTATTACAATCTGTCAAGTCAATAACTCACATTTTAGAAAAGCCCTCAGTATAAATTTACAGTTTGGCTTCATTTTACAACCTATCAGACCATTAATCAGGGCTTTGTGAGGTTTCCTAATGTAGTTTTATATAATCTCTATTTTTATGTTTTGACATGACAGACTATAACAGCTTAATTAAAATAATATTGAGAGGTTTACCGAATCCTACACTGCAAGGACATCCAGAGTTAGTCAGTCCACTGAAATTTACCCTGTATTATACAGTGAATGGATGTCCTCCAGCATCTTGATGGAGAACAGATTTCTTGCAACATCTAGGAAAACTGGTGAGAATTAATGACAACGTGCTTCCTTTGGTTTGATGATGTTGCATGAGATATTCTTATCATAAATTGTACTCAATATTAGCTAATGAACAATCACATGCAGTCAAGTAAGACATGTAGCATTTAACAGAAATACAGTAAGAATAGTGGTATACACAAGATTGTATCAACCATGATAGATTACCATTTATTAGGATCTGTGTTAGTGAGCATCTGAATCCAATGCAGATATAATTATATCAAGAGTAGAGATGCCCTCTTTCCAAAATAAGATCTGCATGTGTCCTTATTTTACCTTGTATAGCAAAAATACTACATAAGAATAAAAAACATGAGACTATTAAAGAAAAAAGTACAGTGATGCATAGTTTGCCTCCAAGGTGAGTGCTGTGATGACGGTCTTTTAAAAAAAAAAAGGACTGATGTACTGCTATAATGCTGTACATCAGCATTACAAGGGATGCAGACAAGAGGCTCCAATTAAAAATTCAGACTGTTAATTTTTCATTATAACACTTGCCCTTGTGTCTGCGACAGTATCTCAGGCTTTCCAGCTGGACAAATATTTTGTCCATTCAGTCTAAATGTGCTATTGCCAATTCCAGGAACTATTTGGAAGGATTTTATGTAGTGAAAGAAATGAGGAAAATCTAAGTTGATCCAAGTTTTGGCTTTGGCACCGCCAGTGAAAAATCTGAATATTGTTGTGGTTGGCATGACTCTCATTTGGATCTTGTCCCAAACCTGGCCATGCTCTCTTTCTGTGTTTCTCACCCTTGATGCTGATGTATACGACCAGTCTGTACTCAGGCAATGTCACTTACTTCAAGACAGACCTTGTTCTGGCTTCGTGGTATGAAACTATCCAGATGTGCAGGCAGTAGAGCTGTCTCACTGCCTACCATACAGAGCTGACTGAGGATCACATTTAGATTTGGTGTGTGAATATTTCATCAAGATTCATTTTATGCCGAGCATTAGAAATCACTGTGTGTTGTTACAATATCTTCTCCCTTTTATCTTTCTGAGGTATTTCACCTTGCTTGTTTGTTCTGTCTATCCCCTAATCTATTGTGGGAAGATGGCTCTTAAAAAAAAAAAAAAAAAGCAACCTTTTTTTGTCTTCATTAATCTCTCTACTTTGTGCCGAATGACAAAATGTTACAAGGCATCAAAGATCATTTCTTCCTTGATACTAAGCTACAACAGTGACAGGCACGGAAGATGAATTATCTTAAAACGAAAGATCCTTTTATTGCTTGAGAGAAGACTAGTTGCTTCCATCATTTGTGAAACCTGTGCACTGACTGTTACTTTCATAGCCATTGTCTGGCATGCGGTGCCACCCATGACAAATAGCTGTGTTACCATAGAAGTTTTTATAGCTGGTGAAAAAGGGCTTTTTAAAGAGATGGATTTAGGAACAAATTCTTCTGTGTAATAGCTGGGATATCTCCACTAATATCAGTAGAGATGAGGTGTCTCTGCAGGAATTGTTACCCACCAAAGGCACCAAGGTCTCTAAATCAAGGGAACTCAATTCTGAGAATTGTGAGGCCTCATTGTTGTCTCATGGTGACATCACTGTGACCAGACTGGAATTGATAAGAGCACAGAGGAGATTAAGTAGCCAGCTCCGTCTCCCATCTCCAAGAAGGAGGAGGGAGTCATAGAAGTGCTGCCTGCCCAGTTTCACTGAGTTCTTGTACTTGTACCACCAGATAATTCTTTCTGTTTGCATCAGGAAGAAATAAATCGTCAGTGTAGTTCAGGCTAGCTAAAGATAAAGGCTTCCTGAGTGATTCCTAAGTGATCTTTAGAAACTATCCTTGGGTGATGCAGTCCCCATGCTGGCAATAGTTGCAATGTGGGGGACCTTGCTTGGGTTCGGTGAGTCCAGAGTGAGATTACAGTCTTAGCTATTCAAGTCAGTAAGATATCTAGGAAACTGATCAGACTAGTCTTAGGATTTGACAAGACAGAATCACTTTGGCACCTATGACTACATTCTTTATGCTCTGAAGGACTGAAGCAAACTTCAGTGAACCTCTGCGTTCATCATCTTGCTCATGTTTATCAGTGGTGGCTATGACCCTTAACTGTTGCTATTGCTGGATGTACATTATCAAAGAAAGTGAAGCTGCCATGTGCTTCTCTGTTAGATCATTTATTAGAAAAAAACATAAGCTTTTCATAACAGTCAAAACTACGTACTCCATTGAGACATGTTTCACCTAGATATCAGGAAGAGGAAGCATTTTTACCATTCTCTTGGTTTGAAATGTTTGTCCAATTGCCTTATTAATCCAAGGTTTTGAAACCTGAATATGAGTGTGTTTTTGCATTTTTGTTAAGCAGCTCAGTCTGTCGGCTACAGTGAGGACTGTTTTGAAGCTGCACCTGGAAACCAAGACAGATTGATCCTTTATGACTAGCAACTTAAGAGACAGAGTAGTGGTATGGCAAAGTTTTGCTTTAAAACCCTCTGATAATGACCACAGTGTTCACACTCAATAAGTCCTTATTTTGTGTTTTGGTTATGGAAAAAGCTAATTATGCTCAATATAAAAAAAAAACCAACATATTTGCAGGTCCCAGCAAAATTATTTTTTTTACAGTTCTTGTGAACAGCAGCTGCAGGCTATCAGTCTGGGCCCTTGACAAATGGTTTTGACATTTTGTACAGACACCCCTCATGAAAAAGGGTTTTTATTTATTCTCAAATGTTGAATTCTGCATTATTGATCAAGTGCCATTCATTAAGAGCTGCTACTTGCTAGGAAGAATTACACAGTCCTTAAACTGCACATAACAATGAATTACTCTGTTGGTGAATGTCAGCATTAAAGCAATGTTAAGGTTGCATGGTTAAGTGTGTGAGCATCAGGAAATAGCATTTAAGTTGAAAACAATGGAAGTTTTGCTTGAATTAAGGTTGCAGAATGTCTTCTAAGGGCATGTACAAAGACTGCAAACAAGCACTAGATATTCATAGTAGGGCAAGTGGTTATAGTTATCCAGTTCATTCACAAACACTACCATTATTTATTTGGCAATACATTTAACAAGGCAGAAAGCAGTGGATGAGATCATTAGTGGCAAGAGTCATCAGACACACTGGTGCTTTGTTGGCTGTTTCTTGCTAGCCCTAATACCTTGGCTGTGTAATCAGATGGACTGGAATCAGTGATGGGCATACTCCTTGTCTGTGTACCTGGATTTCTTTTCTTGCACCTACCTGACTGTAATCAGGTGCATGCCCAGGAACTGCATGCCAGGATCATTTGCACTAGCAGTGTAGACCTAGCTAACGTGTCCTTGGATTTTTGTGCCACCAGAAGATGTGTTTACTGATTCTCAGGTATTAGAAACTAATTTTCTCAGGCATTATTTTTCTGCTTTACTTCCCTTTAGGGATAAGAGTCAGGTTGTTGTGCCTTGTAGTGGCATGGAGAATTTCAACTCTTGTGTTCTCTACTGATCAGAAAGCAATTAAATGGTAGGACTAGTTAAAAAGGAATAAAGAACAAAGTAAAAAGGCTCTGTGTGCTGCTTTGTTATTAACAAATCTATTGAACATTTGTACCACAGAAGTTGTGTGCCATGCCAAAAAGAACGGAGTGGAACTGAAAGAGATACAGAGCAGTAGAAATAATAACATATATGGAGGACTTTTTCATGAGAGCCTCTGATTACATCACAGATAGGTGAAGGGAAACATTATGGAGTGCTGTGCAGCTCATAGTGATCTAGACAGCCAAAGGCAGTTCTATTTCCCAATTGAAAGAACTGGGCAACATCAGAAAAAGTAAGCAGGTAGTAGACTAAACAAAAAGAGAGAGAGGAAAGATGTAGATAAAGCATAGCAATCCTTGGCAGAAGATGCTGAGAGTGCTAGAAGCTGATGTAGACTCAAAAAAATAACAAGGAATTCAGGGAAGCGGAAGTCATTGAGAGTCACTAAAGGTGAAGATTCCTGCTCACAAACTGCTGATGGCTAGGAGAGTTCTCTAACCCTAATATCAATTCAAGGTAGCTGTCTCTTTCATGATTTTCCTGACATTTATCACTGGCTGCTGTTCTTACTGTTGTTCCCAATGCTTAAAGCTTCAAATGTGGATGGTGCTAGGAAAGAAGGAAAAGCAGTGATTATGAGGGCACCAAGTGGAAGAAGGGAGAGTGGGAAATTAAAGAGAAAAAAACATGGAGCAAAGAGAAACACTAAAAATAGAAGTCTGATGTTTTTCTGTTACTTCCTGAAGGTGTGAATGCTGCCTAAGGATGCACACTCATGGGTGTGATAAGATGAGGGACCAGAAATAAATCTCTCAGTCACTAGAATCTCTCCCTCAGACTTCCTTTCATATTCATGGCTAGCTTATCTAGCTGCAGACAGAAGGAAGATCATGGAGGAATCCCATGTCTGAGTGAGGCTTCAGTTGGTGAAGGTTTTTAAGAAAAATAGTTGAGGAAGAGAGCATCAGAAAGGGAATCTGGAGGAGCTGAGGAAAGCACCTTGATAAGCTGTATGTGCCCAGTGGAGACTTTTGGGGAGTATTCCTCTCTCCAGGCCTAAAAGAAATTGCAGCATCCCACAAATCACAGTAATGTCCCCAACAGACTGTAATTTGGTGCAGAGCACAAGATCCACAAGGTGGGTCATCATGGCCTGTGGCTTTCCCCTGAAAGCATGAGTTCCCCCCAGTTTGTGTCTTCGTGTGGTGCAGAATGAAGGAAGTGGAACAAGTAACATGGTGAGCCATGGGAGTATTGGCCTGGCACAGCCAGCAGAGCAGTGGGATGTCAACGCAGTCTGCAGCAGTGGGAGGCTCACAGAATTTATCCCTTTTGGAGATGGTATGTTACAGATTTAAATAAGCTTTTAGACTCAGCTTGTAGAGTCTTGTCTTTTGTTCTCTTGTCCCAAGCGCAGTAAATAATCCTTTTCATTTTGGAGGCATGCAGAATCAAGCCCAGCATAAAAATCTGTTCCACAGATTTCTTATAAGGTTCAATAAATGTATTTCTAATTATAGGTAATATATAATGTTACAAATGGATCTCATTAATTCTAAGTGCCTGGCTGTTTAGGCTCTGTAGCTATTGTGACTTCCTTTACCACTGCCAAAATGGAAGCAACGCAGGCAGAATTAAACAGGATATAATGTGGAAGAGAAGTTATATTTAATGCAATATTTACACCCTGGGAAACATTATAGCCTATGATTATGGCATAGGAAGAGGAAGAAATAGAGATCATATATAGGATGGGATCTTGGATGATTCCTTTATTCTTACGCTTTATTTCTATAGTTGGAAAATGAGTGCAATTGTAAATAGGTCATAATTCTGTCAAAAGCCTTTGCAAAGCCCTGCAGGGTCTTCAGGTGGAAGGTTTACTAATAAGATAAATAATTTTCATTGCTTGAAGTCAGAAATGTGGTTTTATTGTTTCCTCCTTTTTTGACTTTCCTTTTTTTTCATGTTTTTTCCTAACAATGTTCAAATTCAGATCACATATAATTCCAGGTAAGTAAGGAATTATTGTTGAAATAAATGATGTTATACTGTAGTAATCCTTGCTAAAGTATCTAGTTCTAATCCTTGAAGTCTTGACTGGATGTTTCATGCCTCACGGCACCGCTGTATGGTTATACTCCCCTTCTAGAAACAAGGTTTCTACTTTGAATACTTAAGTGTATATTAGATATATCATCTAATATGATAACTGTATCCATTTATGTGGACTCTCTTCAGTAATGTCAGCCCCTTGCTTTCCTTAGGTTTTTTTTTTTTCTCCCCATGAATTCCCAAATATTTTTCCTAGTCAGTACCATAAACCATCCCTTCTGTATACTGGCTGTCACTACCAACTGCCACTCCCAAGCTCTCCACATCTTTTTCCACATTTATCTGCATTAAAGTCCAATTTGTCACCTCCTTCAGCTTGGCTTAAATAATGTAAATCCTTATTTGATTGCACTGCGACTCATTATTTATGGTGCTATGCCGTATAGCATTATGCGCAGACTGGCAAATCTTTTGTATGCAGTCATGGGGATCATCTTTATAAATAATGAAAAAGCCTACAATTGTGGTTGTACATCTTCTGTGCAATACCTGTATATACTTCGTCCCTGTAGCACTGAAAAGACGTCTCAAAGGCATGTGGAAGAGAAACTTTGTCTTTTATCTGAGTTCTCACCACAGAAATTCTTGTTTCCTGAGACAAAAAACAGAGAGCCTTGTTCACCTGGGAGTTCTTATTCTTGTGAGAAAGCATATAATGTGAAGCCCTCAGTGCCACCCTCTCTCTAATTAGACATGAGATAGCCTACATGCTTAAAATTGCTGAGCCACATTCTTTCACCTTTTCCATAGCTTCACAGAAAGGAGAACTGGGTCTCTTAGATGTAATGTAGCAAACCTACAGTGAGCATGGATGAGGTATGCTACTGTTGATGTTGCTGCTGTATTCTGTCCACACCAGTTGTTGTGGCAATGGAGTCAGCATAGTTCTAGTATGTTGGTAGATTTCTTACAGGAAACTCTGAGTGGTTGAAGCAAAAATTCCTATAGTCTTTCTGTACTGTAGCAGGATATGAACATTGCCTATAAGAAAAAGCCGAGTGACTTGCACTGCCTGCTCCTGTGTGCTCTGGGGGCCAATCATAGCCCTGTGTAGGCAGCAAGAACAATGCAGCCTTGTCTCTGATCAGGAGACAGAGGAAAGAAGTTGCTTTAGGATGGTTTGTCTCACTGGTGCCATAGATGTGCTTTCTGGTTTTATTGATCGTCTTGTAGAATCTGCAGATGCCAAACCAGGCTGGAATATGAGCAGAACAACACTTGACAAATTGCTTGCTTAGGAAATCAGTACTGTACCACCTGAGTTTCTTGTATTTAACTTAAAGTATGGACAAGCTGGGCAGTGTGCTGTGGCTGGGAGTGTAATGTAAATTAAAAAGGAGCAGGAAGCATTCCTGTGCAACTGCATTCAGTCATCTTCAGTCATCTTTGTGCATTGATAACAAGGTCCCCGGCCACTAGATTGCTTTTTCAAGATCGTCTTAATAGACCATTTGATGTAGTTTTACCATATCAGAGAATGAGAGTTACAGGAAAAGGTGTTAGCCATTTTGTGCCAGAGAACACAAAATGCCTAAGGACAGTTATTGTCATGTTTAATTTGCTAGATAGGTACTCTGTACCTGAAGAGTCTTGTGAAATGGTTGTATTAAGTAGAGAGAAGGAGGCAGGAAGTTCTACTGTAAAAGGTTACTGAAGTAAAGCAAAATATCTGTTTGATTTTAATCTGTCTGATGCCAAGCACTTGAAATTCATGGCAGCCAGCTGTACTTGCTACTCAACTCAGAAAAATAAATTCTTACCAGAGTGAGAGAAGCAGAGCAAATTTTTTTTTCAGTAGTAGTATGTTAGAGGCTTAGGTAAAGCATTTGCTATCTTTACCAGTATGTTTATACTTACATATCTGCAGATCCACAGCAGAGAAGACAAGATTTGCCAGCGGATCCTGTGTTTTCATTTGGGATTGTTGAAAACTCTTTGGTGTTGTGTGTTTTAGTGGTAGACTTTTTTTTTTTTTTGGTTTGTTTTTGTTGTTCCTAAGAATGTACCAGTAACAGTGCCACTTAAGGATATTCTCCAAAAAAAGCTGACATTTACCCCCGCATATCATCTGAGTTAGGCTGTTGTTGACCCCATTGTAGTTGCAGATGCAGTTCTCTGAATGCATGTGGAGAGCATTGGAAGCTGGGAAAACTCCTCCTGCTTGAGGCAAAACCTGAGGCAAAAAAGTCCTGATTGATGCACCATCCCTGGAGGCCTTCAAGACCAGGCTGGATGTGGCTCTGGGCAGCCTGGTCTGGTGGTTGAAACTAGGTGATCATTGTGGTCCTTTTCAACCCAGCCTATTCTATGATTCTATGAAAACACAGATTGTTCCTGTTGTGCAGGTCTGAGGTGCAGACTTTCCTCAAATATATCAGAAACAAGGTAAAGGAAAACAAGGAACACACGGTGTCTGTGGCACATGGGGAAATTTAAGGAGAGGTTGCTTCTGTGACAGGATGATTCTTATGACTTCTTTTTAGGAACAGAACAAAATTGCAGTGCCTTATGGTAATTTGGTAATCTAACAAATGCTGAAGTAGCAATGTGACAGCTGAGTGACTGGGCTGATGGGACATAGACACTGGTTTCAGGCTGGGCGCGTAACTACATCAAATTACGGGATGAAAACTCAAAGCTACTGCTGACATAAACAAGACAGAGGTCACTGAGCCATGCCCTGTGACCTGAACATATTTCACACCAGATTTTACTGAGTTTATTAATAAAGATGCATCATGCATTTGATAAGGTTAAGTTCTCAAGATAAGAACAATATTATTGGTGTTTGGTTACAATACACTTAAACTATGTTCCATTATTGCTGGAAGTGCAAATCAGTTTTACTGCCATGCAGGATGGGGTTAATGAGCTAGTAAAGGAAATGTTTAATTGCTAGTTTCAGCAATCATGAGAAAAAAACAGAGGCACAATTGTTTAAAAAAAAAAAAAAAAAAAAAAAAAAAAAAAAAAAAAGAGACCTGTGAGCCTTAATGAATTTTTTTTTTAGTTGCTTCCACTGCTTTTCCAAGGCAATATTTTGCTGCTCGCAGTAACAGTAACAGCCTTTCCATGCCAATTCCATGCCGAATGTAGCACTGAGAATGAGGCTTGTGCACGTACATTCCTGATCAATTTACATCAGCATAATCTACCCTAAGCTTTTTTTTTTTTTTTTTGCCAGATGTGTCCAGAGGACTTTCATTAATACTGTGTCCACTCATGCAATCTATTTGTCTCATTCTTGCTTAGTCTTTTTATCTCAAAGGTCCACATTTCATTTTAGCACAATCAGTTAATTGTCTCATGATCTGTAAGGCACACCCTTTAAAATACTTAACAGACCGTTTCTATATTCTCTGGACACTGTAGACAGATTTCTAGCTTTACATCCATCACACTAAAAATGTATGTGCTTAACCACTTGGGATGCCATAGATTTTCTTGTGCTGTAGTATTTTGTGGCTGCTAAGACAAAAATGCATGCCTGCCACCATTATTTACAACTGTAACAGTGAGAAATTACAAAACCCACTCTTCATTAACCTCCAATAAGGCTGTTTTTGCAGCTAGTGATTGCTATTACATTGATGGAGTGCTAATACAGCTCGATAGCCCCGGTTGGCCTGTCTCACCCGTGACTGTATCGCAGCTCCTGCCTCCCACCACTACCCAGCACACATCCAGCAGAAGCGGCTCAAATGATTGATGAGAAAAACAGCTCATAAAGGCAAGCACAGTGCCCAAAGCAACAGCTGTCTAGCCCTATCCCTGCAGTAATTAGATAAATGAACCCCAAATGAAATCTTACAGGCAAGAGTAGAAGGAAATGATAATATCCCCATTGCTTCTGTTGCCTCATTCCAGCCTCTGTTTGTAGTTATCCGTCTTTGGTACAGATTTGACACCTCTTACCTGTCCCCTCTTCCACATTCGCTTCACTGCTGGTCCTGCAGACAGACCCCTGCAGGCACTGGAGACACAGGAGTGTCAGTTGCTGAGGCTGGGCTCTGTTTTCTTTCTTTCTGTCTCTCTCCCTTCCCTTCCCTTCCCTTCCCTTCCCTTCCCTTCCCTTCCCTTCCCTTCCCTTCCCTTCCCTTCCCTTCCCTTCCCTTCCCTTCCCTTCCCTTCCCTTCCCTTCCCTTCCCTTCCCTTCCCTTCCCTTCCCTTCCCTTCCCTTCCCTTCCCTTCCCTTCCCTTCCCTTCCCTTCCCTTCCCTTCCCTTCCCTTCCCTTCCCTTCCCTTCCCTTCCCTTCCCTTCCCTTCCCTTCCCTTCCCTTCCCTTCCCTTCCCTTCCCTTCCTCACCACTTGCTCAAATTTGCAGAGCCTGCTGAACCTTTGTCCTCCTCAGAGAAGGAACATAACAAAACGTACATGGTAGGTCACAAATTGTGTTTACCGGGAAAAAGTTTTGCAATTAACAAATATCATCTTCAAGAAATAGTTGGTGTGTTCATAGAGATGTGTGAGATATAAAAGGAGGAAGCAAACAAATACGGTTAATGTGTCAGAAATTGCAATAGAAGCAATTAAAAGCTCTGCATTTATTTTTATGGTAGAGAAGCACTGTGGAATCACGTCAGTGCTCCCTTGATGCTACTGAGGGATAGCCAGGAAGAAACAGTAATTTTGAATGCTAACAATTACCATATACAAAATAAAAGTGTGTATATAAAGTTCCTTATGCAGATACAGAAATTATCTGTGCATTTTTTGAAAAACAGTTTATGTAATTTAAATATGTACGTTATATATATAACATATAACATATAACATATATATATATATATATATATAAAACATATATAACATATATAACATATAACATAACATATATATATATATATATATATGTTAATATGAAAAAACTCAGCTCAGGAGTAATACTGTGGAGTAAATGACTACAGATTTCAAGAACAGGACAATTCTTTGCAGGTAGAACCTGGTAGTCCACTGGAGGAAATGCAGGTACTGCTGGATTGAATAGCTGTCAAATCAGTCCCTGTGAACTCACAGGAGAAAATACAGTAATTTTTCAGCATGAGCAGAATTAAGAAGTGAATTTATGTCCTAGAAGAGGCACAATAATGATGCTGAACAAGTGACCTTCTCTTTTATTCTCTCTCCACTCTTAAGTGAGGTTAATTCTAGCTGAGTTCAGCTAGATTTACAAGATTGTAAGCTCAGATCAAAATTAGGCCCAGGTTGTTTGTTTTATCTTAAGCACATGTCTCGAGAGAGTGCTTTCATCTTTCCCTGCAGAAACAGTCAGAGGTGCATCTAAGGCTGGGCGCTGCCAAGGCCTGATCACTGGGATTCAAGTAAGAATTTCTGGCAGACAGAGTGGTCCCGTTAATCACAAGTGGTATCTCTTAAACCCTTCAATTACAAGAGATTAGTGGAGAACTGTAGCATTAGGCTAAAACAGTAATGACACATAGGAAGTGAAGCAGAAAACCTGCTTTCTTCTTAAGAAGAAGTTCAATTTACGGTTTATTTAAATATAAATTGCAAGCATAAAGTATTAGAGTTCTTAAACTTCACTGTTCAGTTAGCTTCAAATTAACCGTACTGTACTTCTGCCTTCCCCAGAGCAGCACTGTGATCTTCAACCTGCCTATTCCTTTAATTGAAGTCTTTTATAAAGTCCATTAGGTTCCTGTGCTATCCCCATACCTGACTGAACTCACATGCTCCCTCACTTGCACTGCCTTCCCTATGGCAGGGATTGTGGCGGCCAGCATGGACTTCAAACCCCTCACCCCACTACCCCCAGTCATAAATTGCATGAAAGACTATGTAATGGCTGAGCAGGAGTCTATCTTTTTCCATTGTTTCTAATGCTGTTGTTTAGTTGATTTACTGTCATTCTAGCCGTTATTGGGAAATGTTTGCGTGAATTCTTGGGTGTAGGTAATGTGCATATTGATATTTAATAATGAAGTGTCTAATTGCAACTGCATCTTCTTTGAGCCTGGGTGCATACCTCTCTTTGTACCAGCTGCATACAACTAGCTTCAGAACAAGTGATCCAGTGGTCAGGATACCCACAGATAGTCATTGTAGTATTCCTCTGCCATAGCAAACAGGAAAAATCAGATCTGAAAACAAAAATCCCCAATGCACAGGAAATAGAAAGGTTCATGCTAATAGAATATTTTTCTTCAGAAATGTCTCTATTTGCCAGAGTTGAAAAGCTGACTGGTCAGTTTATGCTGTTAGACATCTCCTGGGGCTTCTGAGATGAGTTCCTTTTTTTTATAGCGATTCATTCAGTTTATCTGATGCTAGTAAATTTTTAGGATTTCAGTTAAGTTGGTCTTTTACTCCAGGGAAAGTCAAATATGATGCCTGAGCTTCTGTCACTATAGCTGCTGGAAGTTAGGAGGATTTTCAGTAATACTGGAGATGTATGTGACAGCTATTACTCTAGTTTTGTGTGAAGAGGCTTAATTAGGACCTGAGTTGGTGATGCTATTGTGGTACAAGACTGATAGCTGAAGCTGAAATGAAATGCATGTACAGTTGGAGGCTAGGACTCTTAGACTGCCTCTGTATGAAATGTTGGTAAATTTTGCCTAGTTTTCGTTGTATGAAGCCTGAAGAAACTTATCCTCAGTGTGTTCACTTATCTTTCTAATGCTGGTTTAGCATTAAACGTGGAGGTTGGTGGCCCTGCATGTGGCAGGGGGGTTGGAGATTCATGATCCTTGAGGTCCCTTCCAACCCTGGCCATTCTGTGATTCTGTGATTCTTTCACATAATGATCAAGGATCTGGAGGGCATGGATTCGTAGCAGCCAAAAAGCACGTAAACTTATAAGTAAATGGATTTCTAAAGCAAAACAAGAATTTTATTTAAAGTAATTGGAGAATGACAGTTATTTCGGTTTTCAGCAGATCAGTGTAGTACTCTTAATAAGTGACATCTGTTTAGAAAAAGTAGTATATAGTAGGAAAATCCAGCTCATCAAAAATTGAAAATAAGAAATTCACACTCAAGGAGTATTCTTCTTTCCCCACAAATAATCCTGTAAAACTGGAGTCACGTACACAGACTGTTCTTAACCATTTCACCATCTGATGACATCTTGTGACATCTTGTTTTTGTGGTTTAAAATAGGATTCAAATTATCACTGACTCATAGACATGTAAGGATGACATCACAGAAGTACTGAACAAGATAATTTTCTAGTCTCATTCCATTGTCTTCAGACGAGTTGTGTAAAAAATACATGCTCAGATTTGACCTCTCCACATCGATGCTTTATTTAAATGTGGAATGAACTCAGACAAGCAGTAAATGAGGTCTACATACAGAAAACACCAGTTTCAATGAGGACATCAGGAACTTCAGCTTTTTGTCTAGCTTTCAGAGCTATAGCCTCCTCCCAGTGTGCTTCTGCCATCTCAACAGTGGCTTTGTACCAAGTCTGTGTTGAAGTGTCTCTTTGTGGTCACTGGCTGGCTGTTTGTGGATGTGATACAACTGACAGTTGAAGAACATTTATGTAAAAGTTCTGTCTGGCTTATGTGACAGTTAGTCTGCTATAGAGCAAAATAAATGCAGGTGTGAATAGAAGGCAAGGCCTGGCAGAGAGGTGATGTTTGCCTTGTAAAGTTCAGGAGCAGATTTGTCTGCAGGTAGTGAATTTATGGGGAGAACTAAAACCAGACTGATAATCATCCATATTATTTACATCTAAATTGCTTACTAACTGGGCTAAGAATGCAGTATAATCTCATTAAATCCATGAAGAACTATTTTTGTCATAGAAATATCTTACTAGGTAGTCATTTAATGTTTTGTGAGCTAACATGTTTTAACAAATCTTTTATTGCGTATTACTTTCCACTCTCTTGACAATGATTTCAAAATCTGGCCATTAAAACAGGACTCTTTTCACAACTCTTTGATAATGACACTTAAAACTGATCAGTTCATCCTTTTTGAATTTGGGTAGAATTTGAAAGGTGTAAATTACAAATCTGGCTTTTATGTGCTTGTTTTATTGATCAAACTCCTTCAGAGCAATTCCAGTAGCTTAACAGTCTAGATTACTTTCCAGCCGTCTTAATTGGCCCATTAGGGTACAGTTACTTTTCAATTTATATTGAGAGTAAAACAAGGTGATGTAATACCTCTTCATTGTTCTTGAGTAATATGGACACTAAAGCACCATGAGATTCCTCATAAATTCTGTATGCACAGGCTGCTTGTTGATTTAGATAGAGACAAGTTCTGGCTTTATGCAGTAGGCATTTTATACCAAATTCTGTGTGTAATCACTCTTGTTTCTTACACTGACTTCCATGGGGATACAGTAAAGTTAGTAAGATTTGGTTGAGTGTTATGGTAAGTTCATTCAACACGTCAAGAGTCTAGCTCATCAAATGAGGTCATCTTCTTGTGTTTGCTAACAGGTCAAAGTCATGGTGCGCATTTCTTCCACGCTTGCCAGAGACACATCTGAGTCCAGCTCTTTCCTAAAAGTTGACCCCCGTAAGAAGCAAATCACGCTCTACGACCCAGTAACCTGTGGAGGTCAGAATGCTTTCCAGAAAAGGGGCAACCAGGTTCCACCCAAGATGTTTGCTTTTGATGCAGTTTTTCCCCAAGATGCATCACAGGTAGGCAAAATATGATCAAAAAAGTTATCTAAACAATAATGTGCACCAGAGCCAAACTGATTGCAGCTGTGATAGCCATACTTTCATTGGAGTTAGCTAGAGTTGAATTTTGTTGATGTCATTAATAATGAAATAAATTTATTAAATTATATCTAAATAATTGTTTGCTTTCTTTATTTCTTGCTATAAACAATTGCTCCTAAAAGCATATGTGCAATGAAAGTGCTAATTGTTGCCTAGAATGCAAATCCTGAATATTAGTAACTTGCATATTTTAAATTGTTTATTTGGTGTATCCAGCAATCTGATCAGAACTGTGGTTCTTTGATGCAATGCTCTATTCATTATGAAGTCAAGGATTACCTGAACAGTTCACAGTAGAAGGATTGGAATTTTAGTCCACAAATCTCTAATCATGTATATATTGATTTCTTGTTTTTTATTAGACCTTGATTTGATGAACCATGTTACCCAAATGCCACGAGGAAGACAGTAAAAGAATAAAGTAACATTTCAGAGTATAATTAGAAAACAATATTGCAATGCTGCTTCTGTACCCATGAACTAAACAGAACTAGGACATAGGGCCAGCAGAAGAACCAGAGATGATCAGTAGTTCCATCCCAACCAAATGCTTCCCAGAGAACCCTAAACCGCTATTTCTGATTTTGTTCAACCCTGTAATGATAGCTAGTTACTGCAGAAGACTTTAGAGAGTGCCTGAACCTTAAATCTAAGAATGCACAGTGTAAATTTATGTTTTACTTCTTAAAATACTGCTATAGTCTTTGGGATGGAATCTACTCCTGCTAAAGGCAATGAAGACTCATAAAAATGTAGAAAAAAACTAAGAAATGTCACCTAGCTAGTACCAGAGGCTGTTTTTTTCCCCTTATATTCCCTACCTACCTGCTAGTGAAAATGAAATCCATAACTGGGAAAGTAACAGAGCCTATTAATATTTCTCAGTATTTCCCTTTGAATTAAAAAAAAAGAAAGCCTCTTAATAGGCAGTTCTAACAAACCAATTGCATCCCTCTGTCTTGTTACAGGATGTGTTTTTTGTTTAACTCCAGAAAGGATGTTGATGAAATGAAACTTCCTTGACAGAACAAAAGTCCTGTTTCATGTACTTACATAAGTAATGTCACTACATCAGAACGTTGATCACATAAATGAAATGATCAGGATTAGACCTTTTGATACTTCAGCATGGTATCTGGGGCACGGATAAAATTATGACCATTTATATTGAAAACACTCTTGAATTTTCTTATTATTGTTGATAGTTTTCTTTCTTTCTCTCACTCTCTTTTCTTTTTTTTTTTTTTTTTTTTTTCCTTTGTACCTGTGACAGGCTGAAGTATGTGCTGGGACTGTGGCTGAGGTGATCCAGTCAGTGGTCAACGGTGCAGATGGCTGCGTGTTCTGCTTTGGCCATGCCAAACTTGGTTGGTATTGTTAAATGTCTCTATCTGAGCAGCAAAGTGAATATTTGTAACCCAAGATTGTTAATACTTTAGATTAGGGAAAGCAAACCTTCATTTATCTTTGCATTCCTGATAAATTGTATGCATGACCTTACACCACACCTTTGCTTCTCATTTACACGTCTATCAATTTGGCATAAATGTTGAACAACATGCTCTTTGAAGCAGAGATTGTCTTGAGTTGTTGCTTCATTCAGTCCTCTTAGTACTATAGCGATTCTTAGTATTCTAGTATCTTCTTAATTAAGTATCCAGCAGGGACCTATAATTTTACAGGTGTGCCTAGATTGAAGACCACTTATACAGCTATCCCCAGGATGCCTCTGGACCAAGCAAAAGTAGCAGTAGAATGAGCACTTGGATGTTTAATGTTTTTGACTTCCCAAAGTCTATGTGGCAGGTGAGATGGAAAATAAGGCCACCAGATAGTGGTATCTCACAAGTGCTATGTGTCCAGAGAGGTGACCCAGCTAGGACTTTGCTGGAGCTTGAGTTGAGTCTCTGCAGTTGTTTTGTTGTCCTCACCAGTCCACCAACCTTGAACACACCCAGCTGTTGCTGGTGTGATGCATATATAAAATATCCTTTTCACTGGTCTTTTTCCACTTAGATTCAACGCATGAAATAAAACAAATCAAAGAAACCACAAATACTTGCCCAAAATTATGTATATCTTTATTATTTGTATTACAAATTTAGGACTGTTTTTGAACTTGTCAGTGTATACTGATATGTAGACAGCACAAGATAGAACTGTTTTTGTTCTCAGTGAACAAACATGTACAGCTGAGAAGCCAGAGCTAAGCTATACTTACAGAGTCAAATAATAATGAAACAGTGGAAACTTTACACCCTGATACAGTATTTCTTGTTGTGCACCCACTTGTGCGCCAAATGATCACATGTGCCTGTAATTTTGGTGGTTTTTCTTCTTCTATATAAAGTTACATCTTTGTGTTGCTGGGACCAAGGTTTTATCAATCCCAGATGCAGTGTATAAAGGATAATGTAGAGCTCTGCGGTAAATTGGAGCAAGTTGCCTAGTGATGTGGTTGATGCCCCATTCCTGGAGACTTAAGGTGAGGCTGGATCAGGTCCTGGGCAACCTGATCTAGCTGTGGATGTCTCTGTTCATTGCAGAGAAGTTTGACTAGATGATCTTCAAAGGTCCCTTCCAACTCTAAGGATTCTATGATTTTAAAATGGCATTCAGGATACAGTGCACTCACAGTGTTGAAAACAGGGCATTTTAGAGACCATGGCATTCCTGCTCTGCTCAGTTTACGTCACTGTTCAGCCACAGTAGTAGCTGCTGTGCTGAGTGGTAGGGACCTGCCGTACCCTGTGTAGGACATAGGGCATGTCATAGGAATATGTGAGATAACATTTTGTTGAAAGAAACTCAAGATTTCATCTGTCAGTTTGAAACGTTCTCCATTTTCCACAAATTATTTGTCTGTCTATCTCCCTTTTCTGAATGTCCTTTTTGTAGTGAAGAAGTTGTTTTCGTGAGGCTGTGTATGATAAGATCACTTTGCAGAAGGCTATGAAAGACTTTCTCTGACTTCCCATTCCTGACAGGGAAGTCGTACACCATGATTGGCAAGGATGATTCCATGCAAAACCTCGGCATAATCCCTTGTGCCATCTCCTGGCTCTTCAAGTTGATTAACGAACGCAAAGAGAAGACTGGAGCACGCTTCTCAGTCCGAATTTCTGCAGTGGAAGTGTGGGGGAAAGAAGAAAATCTTAGAGACCTGCTTTCTGAAGTGGCTACAGGAAGCCTGCAGGATGGCCAGTCCCCAGGTGTCTACCTTTGTGAGGACCCCATCTGTGGCATGCAGGTGAATCCAGTCTTCAATTTACATGAAAATAAGCATTATGATTTTTATTTTCATCTATTGAGATGGTTCAAATTCAAGAACTACCCAGAATGTAAAGTTTATAGAGTTGAAAGTGTTTACTTTAAAGCATGCAAGAACTTTATGACCTGCAGCTGCATGGCCATCTGCTCTCCTGGCCTAAATATTTGTACCTCTGGTATAACTGATGTTGAGCAGGGCCTTGTGTTTGCAATAAAATGTGAAAGCATTAGTGCAAGCAAAAATTCACCTCATTCTTAAAAAAAAAAAAAGAAAAAGAAAAAGAAAAAAAAAGAAAAAGTAAGTGTGATCTTTCTTTTGTAAAACAACAAGATAAAATATTTACAGAACTGCACAAATAGCTGGAGGCCATTAATATGGCTGTTTATCTCTTTATAAACATTATTTATAGCACTTGCATTAGCAGTGTTGTAGGAAGCATTAATCGCTACTTATTAATTGCTGCCAAGACATAAATTCCTGAGTTGGGCAAGCCAAGAATAATTCCAACTCTTCTCAGGTTTGGAGGTTTATCAGGAATGAGTAACTGGCTCGTGTATTTCCCGGGTAACCATCAGACAGGCTCAGCAGCCCTTTATGTTTAATTTTGATTTGGAAGACAAAAAAGTCCTGTGCTTTCAACTTGTTGTCTGTGATGGAGTGAATCTGATTTTTGTATGACCAGATGAACAGAAGGCAAAATAGCAGGATGGAACACGAGTGCATTATTTTAGCCTTAAATGTAATGGCTGCTTCCATCCAGAAACTGCAAAGCAATTCTCTCCAAGTATGGGAAAATCAAGGGAGGAAGGAACAGACTCTGTCTGCACCCTGTTTCTAGCAGCAGTCATGATTCACATCCCTTAAGTTGTAGATTATGAGATTTTAAACAGCAAGTAATAAAGTTTGTGTTTTATCTCTTTGTGGTGAAGCCACAGCAAAACTTCCCATTTTACTTAAGGACTGGAAAGTTTTTTGTCATTTTAAATGACAATTAGAATTCTCATCCTCACTTGACTCCTGGTTTTAGTGTGTTATGAACTGCTTACATTGTCACAAGAGATCTCACTCCCTGGTATCCCGTAATGGGTGCAGTACAGAGAGTATACAGAGGAATACTCGTGTTCTTCACATTTCCCATTGGGGTGACAGATGACGAATTTAGGTCTGAATTAGCATAGAATACTAATATGTTTCATAACTGTGTGACCCTTTCTTACAGCTAAATTCTTCACAAAGGTATTTAAGCACAATAACATTATTAATGAGAAATATTCCATTATATATAATTATATGATATTAGTAGCCTATTTTTGCATACATATTTACAGAGGAGCCATAGACTAAGTTAATTATTTTACATCACTGGAGAAAAGGTAGCTTCATGAGAGGTCTTTGTTTCTCTGCAGCATAAAATACTGCATTAAAATAGGACCTATCTTTGTGTGTGTTTGTAAGACAAGTGATGTTCTGTAGTCATGTCCTACACCTGAATTTTCAAAATCCTGCAACAAAGGGAAGATGTTATAACCATACAGATACGCAAAATCAGCAGTGTGTATAGCAAATGAATAATCACCATATGTCATAATGTTTGTCATTGGGCCTTTCCAAGTATGCACATTCTCTTGTTGCTTACATAAGTGAGATCCATCCACAGAATGGCCTACCTTCTGCTTGCTATGTTAACTCCTTCTTGCCCTTCAGCCTGCAGCTGTGTTACTTCATCCTGTGTGAAGCTTTGGTATTATCCTGCCCCAGGTTGATTAATGACCACAAAGGGAGACAGAAGCACTGTCTTCCTTAGGGAGAACTTTTAGCACTATTAGCCAGTAGGGGGAAGAAAACTCTGAGAATGGGAATTCATCACTGTATTTATGTCAGACAAAACATGTCTATCCTGTGGGCTGAGGGCCAATTCTGCGTACTGTTAAAACTGATGCCATCAGTTTGCACTGTTACATGTGCCTTCCATAGGCAGGCAAATCTTAGTTGATGTGAAACACACATGCATTCCTTAACATCATGGTGGGTTAATTATATCTGCCGTCCTATGCTGTCTATCGCTTTGGAGAGATACGAGCAGACTGGTGGCAGTGACTGAGGTCCAGCAAATGGGAATGTATGCACACTACTTGTCTTGCTCTGGTTAATGGTTTGTCCTGTCTTTTGTGCAGGTGCATGGGTGTGTGGTGTGAAGGGACATGAAAGTGGCCTCTCTTCACTTGCTGTGGGGCTGAGCACGTGATTCAATCCTGTTATCTCACAGTTTTAGCTGCAGATTGCTCCCTTCTAGCACCTTCTGATGGGTAACATGCAGGCTGCCCCTGCTAATCTTCACCAACTCTTGGGTTTGATGTGTCATCCACAATAGCTTATTTTTCTTTTAACTGTCAGGAGGACACAGTGTTTGCCAGTGCAGGAAAAAGGATGTAGCAAAAATAATAAACTTTAATAAATGGCCTAAAATTCAGGGAAAGTGATGGAACAAATTTATGTATCTATCCAGCCCATAGGACTGTTTCCTGCCAGTGCTGGGAGGGTCTCATTCAACAAGCCACTTCCTCCTTCCCAGTCCCATCAGAACATGGCTTTTCTACAGCATGAGTTGACTGCAGTGGGTATCTGATAGCACTGACTCCTGTGGGAGCCTCTGGGTAATTTCTTCCCTGTGTTAACTCTTAGCTCCAGAACCAGAGCGAGCTCCGTGCTCCTACAGCAGAGAAGGCCGCCTTCTTCCTGGATGCCGCTATCGCCTCGCGGCGTGGCAGCCAGCGGGACTGCGACGAGGAGGATCACCGCAACTCCCACATGCTCTTCACCCTGCACATCTACCAGTACCGCATGGAGAAGAGCGGCAAAGGCGGAAGTAAGCTGCTCCCTCACTCCCTTCTCTTTCCTCCAAACTTGCCTACAGATGGGCTTTGAGTCGGCTTTTAAGCAGTGTTCTCTAGTGGTAAGGATTAGCAGTGGTATGCAGCGGGGTGGGTCCAGCAGACTGATTGCCCGCCTGGTGAAGATCTAGCAAAGATCAAGATGGCAAGATCATTGCCATCAGTTGTCAGTTGTGCTGTCTTTCTGGAGATATTAAAAGTTAGTTCTCAGCACTGTGTTTACATGCAAAAGTGTTCTTTGGGTTAGCTTTTAGAATTATCTTTACTGATAGCTCCAGGGTTGAGATGACTGATAAAATATTGTAGCCATGGGGATTCCCTGTCACCCTCATATTGGCTATTCCAATCCAGCACCTCAGTACAGAAGCATGTGGGAGCTGATTTAGGCAATACATGAACTGCAGCTTTTCCTGGAGATATAGCAGTATAGCAGAGAAGTAGTATTTGTTTGAAAGACACCTTTGCTTTTTGAATTGATGGGCTTAGGTAGTTCTGCAGATATGCATATTTCCGCTTCTGTCTCTGCATTGGTTATTTGTATTAAGGAGTAGATTGCATGCAATTATGTGTAACGGGTGAACATTGCTGAAGCATTAATGCCTAATGTATGAATGCAGAAAATTTATATTTACTGTACTTAAAATGTGAGAGCGAAAACCAGAAAGTTGCTCTAAATGGAAATACAGTTTGCATGTGTTTAAGTAATAACCCCAGTGGAACTGGCTGGCAGAAAACTCAATTAACTAAAGGTTTATTAATTAACCACCCTGCGGTGGAAAGGAAAACTGTGAATGCTCTAACGGACTGGTGTGCAGGAATAAAGATGGCTGATTTTAAGGGAATTATTATTAAAGTTATTTAATACTCCCTGCTTTTTACTACAGGCAAATACACCTACATACAGTCCTTTGCTACTATTTTCAAATGCGATTAATAAAACAGGAAAGAATATTTTCCTGTGGCTATAATGACTCATTAAGAAAAAAAAAAAAAAGAAGACAACACTATCCTTTAAAATTCCAATATAACATGTTTTGCCCACTGTCTGCACTTACATTTTCATCTTCTGGCCATACCAACTCCTGTCTTCAGGTTTCCATATCTGACTGGCCTCTCAAGCCAGGCAGGGTCAGATCTGGCTGATAATTGAATGAAGGGGAATTCCAGCTGCTCATAAACGGCACCTAGTGATTAGCAGTGTCTCCTGCTGTAATGAAGTACTTCTCAGAAAACAGCATGCAGACAGTGGAGATATACAGATTCCAGTAACAGGATTAAAAAGGCTAGGAGAAAAAAAAAAAAAGAAAAAGAAACACTGCATCTAAAGGATGAGATTAAAAAGCTGGCTGATGCTTGATTTTGACAAAACAATGACAGCTAGATTAATGCATAAGTACTGTACTTACCTCCTGGTTGGATTAATTACCAGGAATGTCATGAAGCAGGCTTAGCACCATTGAAAGAATTGGAACTGTGGCAAAACTGGCCATCATTTTTCAGTTTCAGCTCTCCAAAGTCTCTATGGCCACGGATGAAAGCAAGTACTAAGATGTTACACTTCTCTCTATAGTGCCAGGCACATTAGTGGAGAACTTGCCTAATAAATAACTTCATTTTCAGCAAGTGGACTGACTGTCCTAAACACAGGTCTTATTTTGATTTGTAAACTAATTAAGAGCAGAAGATCCTGTCGTTTCTCTTGTTCTGGGTTTCCTCAGCCTGTGCAGTAGGACTATGAGTGCAATCAAAGTAACTGAAGTTTAAAAGGCAGTGATTGCTTTCATTTATTTTTGTTTCCTCAATGCCTGGTAATCCTAGCAATGGAAGTATTTATTAAATATAATTCAGTAAAGTCATCTGCAGTCATTTTCATTAGCAACTAAACTTGTTTTTCTAAGTAAAATCATTGGAGGTTTCTCACAAAAAGTAACATCGGCCTTCTGAAGGTAGTGGTCTTAGAGGAAGACACTTAAAGGAGAGACAAAGATTCAGAAGCAGTGAAGGTGCAGCTGCCTGCATGGCAGGGAAGCCTGACTTTCTTTAGTGAACTCAGGCATTTGGTGCATAAGTAGGTTAGGGTTACTTCCCCGTGAGAACCTTGGAGAGCATGGTGATGAAATGCCCGCAGGCATCTTTAATAGATGCTAATGTGGTCTAGGGACAGCATTTCTAATGTTTGGCCACTAGTATTTGTTATAATCAGATACTTATTTGTCTCTTCTTTTTCATGATACTCTGCATGACTTTACCATTATTGCAGTCTGATGTATGGAAGTTCTCTATTTCCAAATACTTGATGCAGCTGAAAAACTAACAAAGCCTAAAAGAAGTACTTTATTATGTCAGCTGTTGACAGACGCTGGCTACACCGTTGGAATATAATTCTCAAATTCCACTGCATAAACCACCCTCACAGAAAAAAATCTTCCTTTTTCTTCTCTTCTCTTTCTTTTTTTTGCTCTTTTTTCATTATGTATCTCTTCTTTATTTTTTTCTCTTCTTTCTTTTTTTTCCCTAGTTTATTTGTATTTCCCTCTCCTTGTTCATATTTCTTTTCATAAAACTCCACTTCCATTTGTTTATCTTAATTAGCTGTCACCTACAACTGAATGAGAATTATAGAATTGTGTAGAACACATTCCACAGAAAGGCTTTGTATTTTTAAAGAGAGTACAAGGTAGTGCTAATAAGCAGCGAGCTTTGTGTTTTGCAGTATTTGTAAAACAAAATCTCTCTCTGTCCTCATTTTTTGGATGTAGGTTAACATCTTTGTTACAGCTAGTTGTTTCATATACTTTTAGGAGCAAATCTGCAAAATAATATGATGTATCACGTTTTTTGTCAATAAAAACATATTTCTGATTTTTAAGGGATTACCAATGCAAAGAAATGTATCTGGAAACTTCTAAGGTCTCCATCATGGAGCATATAGTTGCTCCCAGTGTTGTATTTTCTTGATAACAGATCTCTCCCAATTCTAATTTATTTATTTATCTGGGGGCAAGGTGCATAAGTTAAGGTGCTGTGTTGAAATGGCTGTGAATTTCTTTGTCTACAGATGTGAAAGTATTTTTGCTTCTGTTTATATTCAGAATCTCAAACAGTGCTCTTAACATTTAAGTTTTTCCTATAGGTTGCTTCTGAATTAATTCTTGAGAATAGGGAGAACTGGTCATAGATCAGATTTGGAAAAAAAAAAAAAAATTAAAAAACATCTAGGACATTTTCTTGAGAAAATAGGGAATTAGAAACGCTTTTGTAAAGTCTGTGTAGTCCCCACCCCTGAGTTCATAAAGTAACCATAGGTTTCTCACGAGAGCAAATCTCTGTTAAGCTTGTTGTTTCAAATTTAACATCCTTTCATTTTAAGTGTAGTGGTATTCATACAGAGTAAACAAGAGGGAAAACCAGGATTTGCTCCCAGTTTTATAGAAACTACTTTCAGATCAGAACAACTTTTTAACACTACACTGTGCATTAAAACAGCTTAAAGGAAAGTTGAATATCCTGCAGGTCTCATGGTTCCTCTGAATCTCCGTTACTCAAGTTGTGAAAGATAAGGGAAAAGCTGCTACAAAACCACTGCTCGCCAAGCAATTCCCAACCTCTAGTTTTCCTGTCAGTACAGTAATCACAGAGATGGAAAGAGAGCCAGCTCAGGTATAGGCGAATACAGCTATGTTAGAGAATAAAAAAAACAACAGTGGTGACTGCCTGTCCCAGAGTTAAACTTGCATGAGTCGTGAAAACCTCAGCAATTTTCAAATGAGTCATTAGTGGACAGCAATACAGTCTGAAGGTGAACTAACAGGATCCTTATGGTTTGTTACTGCTGCCATGAATTAAGAGGAGTTTCTGGGTTGTCTCCTCTTTGCGAGTCATGGCGAGTCTTTTGCTTTTGGGAAACTGCTGTTGGAGGCACATGCTAACCATCCACTTTCTTTGCTTATGGCAGTGTCTGGAGGTCGCAGCCGCTTGCACCTTATTGACCTGGGGAGCTGTGTGAAAGTGCTCAGCAAAAACCGGGAGGGAAGCTCTGGCCTCTGTCTCTCGTTGTCAGCTCTGGGCAATGTCATCCTTGCCCTCGTCAATGGAAGCAAACATATCCCGTACAAGTAAGTGATATTCTGTGCACTTAATGAGTGAATGTTTGCAAGCAGTTACTTGTCTGGCCCTGAGGCAAATTTGTGGTAAGCAGAGAGACTCCTGGGGTCAGCGCAGTCCTCTTGAGGCAGTTGACAAAACCTCCCGAAGGTTCAGTGAACCCTGATCTAACCTTAAGTCTGGTATCTACACTGTATTTCATGTTAGGATTGTCTTAAAGATCTCGAGGATCAAAGTTCAACATATGAGAGTTTTGTTTTATAGGATTGTTCAAAAGCATTTTAATCATGGAATCACAGAATCGCTCAGGTTGGAAAAGACCTTAAAGATCATCAAGTCCAATCGTGACCTAACTATACCATCCTAACTCTTACAACCCTCTACTAAATCATGTCCCTGAGCACCAAATCCAAACAGTTTTTAAACACATCCAGGGATGGTGACTCAATCACCTCCCTGGGGAGCCTATTCTGGAGCTTAATAACCCCTTCTGTAAAGAAGTGTTTCCTGATATCCTAAACTTACCCTGGCACAACTTAAGGCCATTTCCCCTTGTCCTTCAAATGCTTCAAAGCATTTGAGATCCAGTTTTGTATTAGCTCTATGAAGACAAAATTTGCTCCTATGAAGGAGAGAAATAATTATAGGGGATATTATTTTACTGCTCCTGATGCAGATTTTAGTGTCTCAAAAATATCACAATAAACATGCATCTTCATGATGCAAAAATACTTTACACTTTACTTGTATGTGCTTTGAATCTATTAGCCTTTCACTTGAAAAAAAAGAACTAGGCCCTATATGTCACATTAGACAAGTGTCCTTTGCCACTATTGCAGATATTGCAGATATCTTCTGGGAAATCAGAAGAATTACTCACTTGGTAGATACATTTTGTACTCATTTCTCTTTATTGTTGTCTCGAACCATTTGTCATGTATATAGGACTGAAAGCAAGTTTGGACTACATTACCCAGTCTAGACAGTCACAGAGCTTTTCTTTAAGAGAGATGTCTGATATTGTGGAACGTACTGCTCTTCTCTAGCCTAAATCCGAGGGAGCAACAGCCAGCCTTACAGGAATGGCTTACAGTAGCCTCTTCTAATCAAACTGTCATTTAATGTCACCATTCATGGAAGATGTGTATCAGACCTGGAATTGGGAACAGTAGGATGACATGGAGAGTGAACCAAGAAAATCATTCACAGAATATATTTTTTCCTCAAATTTACCCTTTTTAACCATATTGAAGGCTGTAAATATGGTTATTTCTCAAATTCATTCAAAATCTTAAGATATTGACTAGTTTTACTTCTTTGGTTTTGTCTTTATTTTGGAAAACAAAGATGAAATGAGTTTGTTTGTAATTTTAATTTTAATGTTTATTTTCCAAAATTAATTGGCAGTTTGGTCTCAAAACGTGCTCTTCAGAAATATTCCTGTTTTCTGGAATTTAGTCAGACTGAAATTTAGGGTCAACCAAATTTGTGCGTATAAACATTCATAAAGTGTGTTGTGGTTCATTCACCTGGTTGTAGTGTGCAAATTGAACTTGAACTCTACAATTCACAAAATGCAGTTCAGCCTATGCTTATCAAAAGTCTTCTTCTTGGTAGTTTGTATGGATGGAAGGGCAGGTGCAGGTGGAGAAGTGAGGAAGGAGGGGTGTGTGTGCTGCATTGTGGAAGCTGATCCCTTAGACTGGTGCAGTGCATGTTAAGTAGCACCCCTTGTTTAAAGCAACAACTTGCCTATCTAGTTGAGATAATTTCCCTTCCTGTAGGAGCGTTCTCTTTCATCACTGAGGATAAAATTAAAACTTTGTTGAATATTTGTGAATGATGCTGAAGGAAAACAAGGAAAGTGTTTCCTTATGCGAATGCACTGTGCATTGTGTGTGTGGTCTCAGCTAATTTCCACAGAATAGCTGAGAAAATGAAGCATCTTTTCTCTATCACAGCTATTAAACAGCCATTAAAATTCTGTGGCAGCCTCTCAGTAGGCAGTGTATGGCTTCCTGGGAGCCCAGAAACAACATCTGAAAATATAGATAGTTTTTTTTGTTTTGTTTTTTTTTTTCCCCTGGAGAAATGTGGTTTCCCGAGCTGCGTTCTCTTAAACCCTATTCTTTGCTGTATCTGGCCTTTCTCCACAGGTATCAGTTGTAGGGAAAAGCTTCTTCAGATTTATTGTTGGTATAAGCAGATGCTGCTCCATTGCCTTCAGTGGGCAGTGTGTTTATACCAGGGATTAATTTGCCTCTTTGTTTGTAATCTCTCTGGAAAACATATGCTCTATGTTTTGCACTTTTTTTTTTTTTTTTTTTTTTTTTTTTCCTTCTGATTTGTTTCAAGGCTAGGGAGCCTGGAAAGCCACAGAGTTGGAATCTTTCTCCTTTCTCTTTTTCTCCCTTGGGAAAACATTTGGGAACATTGATACAGATTGACTCTAACTTGTCATTAAAGCTGCAAGAAAGTAACATAGAAATTCTCAAACATCAAATAATACAGGTTGAGATCTTGTCCTACAATCAAGTTAAGTTCCACTTAGGTCCAAGGAATGGGCAAGAAGCCCTGTAACAGGCAACCACTAATAAGTGACTGCCGTAGTTTATGGGAGATTGTATCTTTCATTTATGTAATTATAAGCCCTCTCTAATATATCAGTGGGCTACCTATTTGTCACTAATAATGTCAAGACCAGTTTTGAACCTTCCAAAGCACATCATTCTGTTGTAGTATGAACCAGTGAGTTCTACTAGCACAAGATACGTCTTATAAAAATAGAATTATTTATTTGACCTACTACAACACCATTTCATGTCACCAGTTTCCATTGCTCTTGAGTTAGAAGCAAGTCTGTCAGGAGGCTGGGCAAAAATGATTTCCTCCACAGGAATTTAAAATAACTGCCCAAATTTTATAAAAATATTTGCAATCCCAAGGAAGAGCAAGGAACTTGGCCCTGAGCACAAGTCTGCTAAAGGAGATTTTGCTAAGCTGTAGTAATTACTGATGCCATTTTGTATTTTTTTAATGTTTCTGCTTTATGTTAGTGCTGAATTTTCTGCCTCTGATTTCTAAGAAGAATGTGTTTTAAACCCTCAAATGAATACACATTTGCACAAACTCCAACTACTGGTTTATACAGCTCACTATTCAAAAATTACTCCAGTTGCTAGGCAACAGGAGTGGTGATAATTCATGGTAATGCTGTTTTGGAAATAATCATTTTTATACATTTTAATGGCTATGAGAATGAAAGAAAACTGTTTAGAAAACTGCAAAGCTGTATGAATTCCTTTTTCAGAAATTGTTGCTTGTTCTACCTAATAGACTTTCCTCTTAATGTGCATTCACAATGTGTTTGTGTTTCTGGAGGCATCCTGTATCTTGAGGATGCTCAACCTTATCCAGAGAGGAAGTCTTCTTCGTAAGGTATATAGGAGTGAGCTGGAAGCATGATTTTTTATTCTGTATTTCTGCTTCTCTCTCAGATGTTTGCAGGTCCTCACATATCTAACATGGTGTGCCATGGTATTGGCGTGCTTTGCTTTTGCTTTTTTTTCTTTTCCTTCCCCTCATCCTGTCTGTAGAGAATGAAAGATATTAAGTGACTGATACAAGGTTACACAAGAGGCAGAACCACCAGTTTTAAAATCTAATGTGTTTCTTAAACAGTGGGCAAAGTTTGTTTTTTTGTTTGTTTGTTTTTCTGCCTAGCCTTTGGAAAATCATCTACTTATGTATTTATTTATTTATCCCCATTTATAACACAGAGAAAAAAAAGTCAATCAGAACTTTGTAAAGAACTTTCAAATTCAGTGAAAAACACAGTTGACATTTTAAATGTTAGAACTCTGGATGTTTTTAGAGTTAAGGGCTCGCACAGGTGGTTCTAATGGCATGGGAAATGGCTTTTTTATGCTCAAAGGAGGAGTGGTAGACTATTACTACTTTTAAGAGGAGAGCAGAAAGGGGGAAGTGCTGGATTACAGTATTTTTGAATAAAAAATGAGCTTAAAGATTATGCTCTATGTCAGGTGTTTTCTTTAAATTGTTAGTTGATTACCGGGATAAAAACAAAATTGAAGTTTGGATGAATCTGAATCCAGAAAGTCAGATTACCTCATTGGTTAAATGTGTATATCTACCTATCTGACATTGTTAAATCTTTCTGAAGAATTGCATGGAAAAAGAACTGAGGTATCTTTTGTTTACACATCTTGCCTTTACATGGATAGCATGAACTAAAATATTTTTCTCAGACAGAATGTCAGTGAAAACTTTTTCAGGAAGAGATAAGAAAAGCTAAAAACTTCTTCAAAATAAATTTAAAGAAAACTGAATGCAACACCTGGAATTAACTGATAATAGCACGTATGCTGTGCTTTTCAAACCCTACTTGCAGCTTTGACATTGTTTCCTCTGTTATACTAAAAAAAGTGTGAACTAGGGTTTCTTTCATGGATGCGATTTCTACTGGGGAAAAGTGAAGTTGTAAAAATAGACCAAGTATTAAGCTGATGTGTAGAAAATGTTTGAAGAAGAGAGTCCATTACAGCAAGCAAACTCATACAGCAGTGGTAATTTTCTTACGCTTTCTTTCATCCCTGTGTAAATAAGGAATGGTTTCATTGGCATCAATGGAATTGCAGTACAAAAAAAAAATAATAAAATGATGCTGGTGGGACATGACAATCAGACAGTATGCAGTGTACAGCAGTGGAAG
Organism: Lagopus muta; assembly: GCF_023343835.1. Taxonomy (NCBI): domain Eukaryota; kingdom Metazoa; phylum Chordata; class Aves; order Galliformes; family Phasianidae; genus Lagopus; species Lagopus muta. The sequence continues at coordinate 75,982,236 of NC_064434.1, forward strand.
ATTCTGACAGTACTTCCAGTATGCCTGCTTCTAAGCATACTGTAGCATCATGAGTTTCTCTCTGGGATTACCCTTGCCAGTAGTTGCTCCTACTAAAGCAATTCTTGAAGAATTTCTCTGCAGAGCAAATTGAGCAGCTGCTGATGAAAGAATTGGCCGTAACAGTATATGGAAGAGTATTCTGTGTATGTGAAATGATTTTTAGTGGCCAGCATTGCTGCCTATTGGAGTTCTTATTTCCAGGAAAACTCCTGGACAATTATTAGTATTAGTACTGAAGGTTTTATCCTTAGTTACAAGTTTATACTAGCTCTTAGTTTTATGGGATTCATACAACTGAGTCTGCTTACTGGCTGAAAGAAGTTAATGGCAAAATTGAACTATATGCTCAATGGAAAATCTATTTATTGGTTACTTCACCTGAGTTTAGACCAAAAATTACATATGTTTTTATTTGAGTGATTCTGGTTACTTAAGCTTTCTACTGCTGCATTACTATTTTCTATTGCTTGTTTTTGCTTTTCCCAATAAGAACACAGCACAAAAGTCACAAAAAAAAAAAAAAAAAAAAAAAAAAAAAAAAAAAAAGAAAAGAAAAGAAAAAGTTGTTCTGTCTTTGGAATCTGCAATCTTTCTGTTTTAATAGTTAATGTATTAGAAGCAGGGGAAGAACATTTCTGCTGCTTTACTTCAAAAAAATGTGAAAGCAGATAAATGGAGGAATAAAAAGGGAAAATGAGGACATGAGTGACAACTGAAACAGAACCCCAGGGCTGGGAATTAGTCCAAAATAGATGGAAGAGCTCAAGAGGCACTGGGAGATAAGGCATAGAGGAGGCACCAATTTTCAGAGGAGAACTGGGAAGCAAAGGAGAAAATGAAATGAGCCCATTCAAAAAGAGGAATAAGCCTAAGAAGTACCCTCAAGTGATCCAGTTGTAGGAGAGCTGTCAATAGAGATTTTGTTTAATGTGAAATAGTTCCTAATTAGCTACCAAAACCGTGAGCTGCTCAGAAACAAAAGCAGTTTTCTGTGACGCTGGCAGCCAGATCATATGGGCCAGAGCCTTGGCTAAAAGGCAATGAAGCCACTGGAGCATTGCCATGTCACACCAGCTGAGGACCTAGCCTTAGGTGCATGCTCTTTGACACTAGCCAGAGTACCTTGGCAACTTGCAATAGCAATGCAGTTACTAGTAAGAGGTGTGTGCTGAAACACTGTCAACACAGAGATAATGAGGATTTGGAGCATCTGGCAATTATTTTCACCTTTGGGGGTTTTCTGTAGTTGATAGTTTTACTAGGCTGAATATCTGTCAGTTTTCTTCTATATTCTAGGGACCTGTGTAAAATAGATGGAATCAGAGATGTGCAGTCTGTGAATGTAGGAAAACTTTTTACGTTTTATTAGACCAATTTAATCTACAGCTCTGGAGTAGGAGGGTAAAGGATTTTGCACACTCCAGCAATCACTGTTGTAGTGTTGATCACCAATGTACTTTACTGTAGGACAGTTTGTACAGCTGACAGTGTAGATTTGAGCTTCATCTGCACGTCTTACAGTACTGTGATTCATCAACAGGTTAAGGAGAGGCGGGAGACAAAATTCTCAAGGAAAGCTTCAGTGGATCACAAAGTCTCAACATTCCATTCCCCAGCTTCATATTTTCAACTCAGTTCTCTCAGACTGGCAATATGATAATTATTGGAGTAGAAGTGTCTGTACGTGTGCGTGGAGGATGCAAGGATGCAAGTGAGTGTGTAGCTTTCACAGCAGACCTCAGTTAACATGGCTCCATTTTGCAGAAGTGTTCATGTGGGAAGAATCAGGCCTTACGAGTTAGCTCTTGTAATTCTCTTTCTGCTACTCAGTGAATTACTTCTTTACAGATACTGTAATAAGAAAATAATGATGGACTGCACAATGAAATGGAAATGCTTATGGTTTATAGCAAGATTTAATAGCATTTACTAATTGTGTTAAATAGCCATTCCTATCAGCAGCAAATAGCTGTATCAGTGAAGGACACCATGTTGGTCCGGGGCCAGCAAAACCCTGACTGGTAGTGAACAAGCAATCCAGGAGCACACAGTTATTGCTGAAATATAACTTGATTAGGACCCAAATAGGCAGTTGTGATAATTTCAGATACAAATGAATCTATACTTAATTCATTAAAACGCCATTTCGAACCTTGATATTGCTTCACTAAGGGTATCCAACAGTTTATTCCCACCTGATCCATGACTGGTATAGGCTCAATTGAACACTAATACATTTTCTCCCATGGCAATGTGGTGCTAATTCATTTCATGTATAATTGAACAATTTTTAAATAGCCATATTCTTGGAATAACTAGATCTTTTGCAGTGTAGCAAATTATTAAAAAGCATGTAGTAGTAATTTTAATTAGTCCTAGTTCCCATTTTTTGTTTTGGTTATATCCGGTTCCATGAACAGTTACATACAAATATGATCTGTGAAATTAACTTTCATTTCCCTACTGATCCTTTCCCTACACAAAACTGGTATGACTTCTGGCAAGAAAGCATAGACATCTTCTACAGTCAACCAAAGATAATATCTTTTCCCCTATAATGTCTTGTTCAGATTTGGGCAGCTCACCTATATAAAGAGGTTACAGGCCGGAGAGAATTTAGAGGAGGAGCAAGAAGGATTATGAAAGGCCTAAGAGTTGCTTACCTGGAAGAAACTGTAACAGAAATAAAGCTTAAGAGCTTGCAAGGGGAAGATTTCTGAGAGAGGAGATGACAATTGCCCTGTAGTATTTCAAGGGTATAAATAGAAACAGGAGGAGAAAGCTGCTTCTTATGAGACAAAGTGGAAGAATCATTTCTTATCCTTAAATAATAGGACAGTAGGATATAAACTTGAATGCATGTTAACAGTGGTATCTGTGAGTCAATGGAATAAATTCCCAGAATTCTCGAGTGAATACTTCAATGGCAGAATGAACCTGCTTGCACATGGTGGGCAGTTATACAAATAATAGATATTAAAGCATTTTTGAGTCTTAGATATTAAAGCATTTTTGAGTCTGTCCTCCTGCTTGTAGGAATCCAAAAACTAGCAGTTGGCTGTTACGTGTGCATGACATCTAGAAATTTTTGGTGATTTTTTTCTCAAGACTTGTGCCCTACTGACATGAAATATCTAGATCATTTCTGTACTAGGTGATTTAACTCAACTGTTGTGTTTTTTTTTTCCCCTCAGTTGTTTAGTTATACTTTTATTAAGGTCTCTTTCTCTTTGACACTCTTGATCAAGTTCTCACAGCACTTAATCCAAAACAGGGTAAGTCAATGGAAGTCTTTCTACTGGGCTTTGACTTAAACCAGGAGATTAGAAAACATGCTTATATCTAATTAGATGAGATAATCCTCAAATCCTTGCTAGGGGATATTGTAGACAGTATTTCATGTTCAGTATTTTATGACTAATGGCTTACTTTTTGAGTGAGGTAGAGTGTAGATAAGTGTTGCCTAGTGATGAGATTGTTTGGGATTGCAAGGAATGAGTCCCACAGAGTGAATGGGTAAATATGAAGACTGGAAATGTAGTCATCTGATGACTTGTTGCAAATGAGCCTGCAACCATGAATTTGGAACTCAAGCAGGTTACACAGGAACTTACCACATAAATTGGGATTTATGACACTGAAGTGGCACAAGCAGGACTATGTGATTTTCCTCTTTAAAGTCAGAAATACATATAAGTGGTATTTGTGACCTTAACTTACAAAATAAATAAAATGCCACTTGCATTCTCTAGGCAAATAGTTGAACAATGTTTCTTCAGACTGTTTTTTTTCTCTGATACTTATTTCTCCATTATAAAGCTTAACTGAACCCCCTCAGTGGAGTGGCAGGCCTTAGAAGCTTTCAGAAGAATAATATAATGGCAAATGCTGAATACATCAACCAGTTTGTCAGATTGCTTCAGAAGCATTGGAACAGCATTGCACTCAAGTTTTTTTTGTTTTTTTTTTTTCCCCCCCCCATACAAACTTATACTGATGTTCTTATTTTTGTAACATGTTTTAGAGGAAAGCATTGACAACAATCCCCTCACTGCCCTTCAGATACCAACCAGCTTCTGCTTGATGATCAAAGTTTTCTGGATAGTGGTTGCCTCTGGGCCTGTACACAGTGAACAGATGTGAAGTGAGTTTTTTAAAATATGCATTGACTTTTCAGAGTTAAGCAGGCTGGTTAGTTCTAACTTCTGAAATATTAAAATTAGTTCCCTCTCCTGCTGCAGAATCAAACTTGTTAGATTATTTTAATTTTTAATTTTTTGTTTGTTTGTACAGGCTATCAAACATGTTTTCCAGCAATATGTGATGAGATTTGCTAGAATTAATTTTAGACAGCAGGCTTAACTATTTGAGATGCATTTTGTCTCATCCCATTTTATACTACCAACAAAACAACTACCTGCTGTATTTATAATCATGGATTATTTCTAAGGAGACTGGAGATACTGAATGGTTTCTCTCCCTATTCCTTAGTTTGTTCTATCGTGCAGAAAAAGAGCTTTTCTCATTTTGCAAATCAGTGATAAAACATATACCAGTACTGGCAAAAATATCAGCTTTTCTGCCTCTCTTTGGTTTCTTGCTCTGCAGATCAGAGAGCTGGGCTAGTAGGACCATGTCAGTGGCTGTTTTGGATGTCGTTACAATCTGGGACCTATAGAGACACAGACTCCAATCTCTGTAATCAGAACAAAAGGAGAAATTGGGAGCTGTAGGAGATACAAAGGGATTCCAGGGCTCAGGAGAGAAAGTATGATGTATTCTATTCTCTGCAGCAGCAGGGGCTCTCCCTGATTGAGATTGTCCCACTGCCTGCACCACAGGCATATGTCACAGCTTATAGCACTCCCAGGTATCCCACCTGCCTAAAGCAGCAGCAGTACCAGAGGACAGGGGTCTCTCACAGCTCCTTGTGCTGAGGGCAGTTTAGGCTGCAGTCAGCTCCTGTACCTGGACAGCAAACAAGGACCACCACTTACAGCAGAAGCTACTAAAAGCACCTAATCATTTCTCTACCTGGGACCTGAAGCTCCCAGAATAGTCTTTTAAGGACAAAACACAATTTTCATGTCTGCCTCCAGATATAAACGCAGTAGAAGAATCTTTTCTGTTCCTAGACCACATTTTCTCTCTATCGCAAACAAGGATTTTCATGGTTCCTTGTGATATGCTTTGAAGTTATACACCTGCACAAGAGGAATTAGATGCAGTGTCCAGGTCTGCTACCTAGGTAGTGTTACTACATGGGAAAACAACATGTTTTCTAAGGTATGATGTTACAGAAATAACTGTACTTCTGCAGAAAGACAGTATGCTAGAAGCTCTTTGTATTTGCTCAAACCACACCAATATGCATCTCCTGAGTCCTGCTCACTCTCATGCATGGGCATTTCTGGAGCAGTGGAAGATGGTTATTCCTGTGCCAAAGGGAACCCAGGGCAACTGTGCTATAGTTGCCACACACGGAATACCTTTACATAGTATTTATTTATAGCATGTATTTTTCACTCAGGTGAAAGAGGGGCTGGTGGAGTACCAAAGCTGAACAGGATTTGACTCCGAAAATGCATGTCTGTGAAAGAGAGCCAGGCAATGGTGTTTTTTTTTTTTTTGCTCCAGTGAGATTTGTGAAACGCTGCCCTGTTTTTTTAACCAAGAGTTGAGGTTGCTTACTGTGTGTTGCATTGCCTCCTACGCTACTAACCCTAACCAGGTCAGGACCAAATAACTGCACGTATACACCAATATGATGAACAGCAAAATGGCGTTTATTACACGTGAACTCTAGCTTATATACCTTATGTGCCTCATCTACGCCCTTACGGGCACGTGCCACACACCAATCATAGAGCTGGGAGAGGGCCTATCACATAACATCCTGGGGGGGGGGGGGGGGGGGGGGGGGGGGGTCCTGCATTTGCCTACAACTGTGGAGTGCGTTTTACATACAAAGCGAAGATGTGCTTTGGTAACCCTTAAGATTTTTTCATCATAGAGAATATAAAATGATAAGCTATCAGCTTAACAGGCTTTTCTTTTTTCTTGTTTGCTGACTGTTGCCATTTTAGATGCCTAAATGTTGTGTAGCAACATTTGATGGTCTTAAGATACATGTGGTTGCAGTCCTTTATGAGTTCCTTCACCCAATATTATTTCTGTGTGCATCAGAATGTCCTAAACATGAGTTCTACATAAATCTATATATTGCATTCTTAGATGATTCAAGCAGGTTACACACAACTAGTCCTCAGTGGCTGTTTGTAGGTGCTATGTCAGGTCCTCTAACATTCCTCTCAGCATAGCAAGCCCCATAGCATTGAAGGTGCTGCCTGGGGAAAGGCTGTTGCTTCTGTGGCTCTGAATGTGATGCTTTGGATCCTGGATACACTACCAGGGACTGTCACTTGTGTTCCCAGTAGGGTCACAATCTTGTTCTGCAGCATAGCAGAACTTCCTTAGCCTCTTGACTGGTATCAAACACACTTGCTAGACATACTGTAAAAAATTGAAATGGATTTTTTTCATTTTCCCAAGAAAATTCATACTTCAGCTCATACTATCTACCAAATGTCTTTTTTTCTTAAAGCAAAAATAAAATGAAGACAAATTATAAGCACAACACTGTGTTTCTCTGACAATGCTTGCTACTGGAAACAGATATCACAATAAGGCTTTCTTTACAAACTGGCTCTTTTGATTAAAGAGGCTACATTGTTTGATAAGTAAGATTTTGAATTTTCTTTTATGATGTTATTATCTCACACCCATCTAAAACATAGTATAAGCCTTGAAAATATATTTTTAATTCCACTGTCCATGTTCTGTCCATTAGTGTTGCTCTTATGTAAAGTGATACCTGATTGTTTTAGGAACCTCAGCTACACACTAATAACCATCTAGATGCCTAATCAGAGAGCCACTGTCCTGTTGCTAAATATATCCCTCTAGCTAAAGACCAGAGAACAGCAGGTAACTAAGAGAACAAAAAAAACTGCACATCCTTTTGATGTTTACTTGAGTGTTAGGAATGTTTCAGGCTGTGTCTGATGTTATAGTAAGGTAATGAATCTAACAGTAATGGCGTGGATATGTGAGAATCGTTCTGACTGGCAATTATACATCTCTTTTAAGCATTGAACAGTTTTTTTAAATTATTATATTTTATATTATTTTCTATATTGAAGCCTGCTCTAAGTTCAGAGCATAAAACTTTTTGTCATAGTTTTATGTTCCTAACCGTACAGATATAAAAATCAGTAACTGCACGTTTCATAATTATTATGAGTGTAGTTTTCTTTTCCCTTAATGCATCTCCCAGAAATATAAAAATCAAAGTTCTTCATATTAAAATATAATTCTGTAATCTAATGAATTCTGTATTCTTCTCTGCATATTATTTATGCCACTAACTGGAGTGTCAGATCAGTTAGTTCCCTTCACAATTTGGAAGTAGAGTTCTGTTCTGCCAGAAGCTAACTAGTAGTCTTACTTTTTAATTTTATTTTATTATTTATTTATCAATAAAATATTGTAAATATTACAATAAAAAGGGACTGAGTTTATGTCCTGTGCAGACATTATAGATGATATGCTGCAGATATGACATTTCATGGAATTTTGCAATACCTGACTGCAGGAATAAGTTCTTCTCATCTTCTGTTATTCCTCTTGCCTATTGTGAGATATGTACAGTGCTTTTTTTCTTCCAGCTCCTCTTTTTATAGTAAATGAATATCTGTGTGCCCTGTGGTCTGATTACGTTCATATTGAGAAATTTCTCGCTGTATAGAGAACATTCTTTTCAGAAGTCTAGAAAAAAATGGGAAGAGAACTGGGAGTTTTCATTCCTCTTACTGTGCAGAATCCATTAAATGAAGCCTTGAGAAATGTTTTCTCTTTTAACCACAGAATGAAGAAAAGGTCTCTATTCAGGACCTAAAAGGATCACTATTCAGGGAAAAGGTCTGGCTTCTTCCAGATCAACTATTATGCTCTTATCTTAAAGTCAGGCCTAGATGAGTATTGTCAGCTTCAAAAACTTGCTTACTGGCTGTCAGCTATTACCAAAGTTATGAATTGCACAAGTAGATATCTGCAGTGGAAGACTCTGAATGGTTGAATTAGACTTTTTTTTTTTTCCAAGTACGTTGTGCATTACTATGCATTTTGACCATCTCTATATTTAACTTGTTTAGAATCCTATAAACACTGTCACAATATTGGTGTTGTTGGGTGAATCTCATTCTCTTTAGAAAATAAACTCCAACACAGCTAGAGTGGAATGAGATGCCTCTGAATGTAATCTTATGCTACTTCTCATTTTTGTCACTGCTCTCATCTGTTTATATTATTAGAAATAGAAAATTTATATCCCATCATACCCTTAATTTACATAGACTTTAGAGAATATGGATCAGACACTTTTTCCTACCCACATCTTACCATCCTTAAACTTTTGCACTCATTAAAAGTGGTAAGAATTATGAATAAGCATGTCTTATTTCCTTCTTTATCTCAAATATATTTCAGAAATAATTCTAATTTATCATATAGTTTTTAAATAATTCTGGAATATAACTCTAGAAAATAACAATGAAGGATCACTGTCACTGCTGCAGCATCTGTAATCCATAGTTGTCCAGAATCCAAGTTCTAGATCCAGTTTCTCAAATACTTTTTATAACCTCAAGAAGTATTGGGAAAGAACGAAGCAGACAACTATGTTCCTGATTCAGAGCCATTCCAGGAGCTCAGTATCCCAATTAAAGCCTTCTGGAGGTTTAACTAGGAGCAGCAGATACTGCAGCGTGTTTGTTGGGCCTCCCTCCCGTCTGGAGTCTCTGTGGGACACAGTGCCACAAACTTATCTGACACGTTCCATCTGCTATCTGCAGTCATATCCTTGGCAATCTCTTATGCTAGACTTGCATGAGCATAGCAATTGGACAGATCAATACAATGGGAAAGGCATTACAACAAAGGTGTGATGATGAAAGAACTGGCACAATAGAGAGGTGCTATAAAGAAAGGGAAGAAGATTGCTCACCTATACCAGAAGATTCCAGGTTCACAGAGGAAATCATCACCAAGGAGGAACCTCCAGGAAGAGATCCATTCCCAGTAGCAGTCAGCCCTTAAATGAGGTCTAACAGAGGTGCAGCTATGCTCCACCCATTCTAGTCACACAGCTGAATTGCCTTCACCTGTGCTCCCAGGGCTGACCAGGTCCTTTCCCCAGGTGCTCAATCAGTGGTTCAGGCCGTGACTCAGCAGTTACCATACAAGGAGACCTAATGTAGATAGTGTCTTGACTGCTGCCTCAGAGATTACACTCCTAAACATTCCCTGTTACATATGATGCTCTTTTACATGGTGGAGAAAGTCTAGAGATGTGTAAAGCTCTCATCCTTTTATGTTTTCTTTTACGTTTGCTAGGTCTGAAATGGGATGATGTGTACTGCTGTGCTAATTGATTAAATGGCATCTATCATAACGTAAGAGATCAAACAGAATTCTTTTTTCTCCTCTGTTACAGTTTAAAGCTCTCAATTCTTCTCAGATCATTAGCGTATAATTTTCAGATGAGCTAGCCAGAAGGTCCCTAAATAAAAATTAGTAGAAAAGATTAGCTCAGAAAGCTATACTGGTAATGAGCTGTTGCACTATAGTGCTAGGTTTATGGTTCATATCTAGCCCTAATCAGTGATAAGTGCAAGTTGTCAGCATTTGATAGCTAATTGGTGTTCCTTGGAATTACATTGTAACAAAAATATTGAAATTAAAATAAGGCTTCTCTTTATGTATGACAAGAGTTAATTATAAACACTTAGGATAAATACACCTCTTAGCTAAACTGTATGCAAATCTGTTGCTCTAAGGAAGTATTTGTGGGTCATCAAAACATCTTTGGTCCCTTTTGTATCATAATTTACTTTTCTTTGAAAGTGATACAGTGTCATCTTTGCAAAAAACAGAACAGGACCTTTAAACCATTTACTATGTTTTTAATGTGTCATAAATCACATACATGCAAACCCTAAATCTGGGCTACTGGAAAATATTAACAAGGCAATAATGACTTAAACTCTCATAACAGCCCATTTGTTATTGACTGTATTTACTCCATGTTCATTTGAGAACTGCTATCCTCCCACAGAATTAATTGGACATAAAATCATAATATGGATCTGAAAAATTATAAAGCAGGAATAATTTAAGCCACAGGGCATGATGGACTTAAAAGCTTGGCTAACTTGACATCTGTGAGTTGAGATTTTTGTCACTGCACATCTATAATTAGGTGGCTCTAATCACTCCCATAATGCTAATATGGGAAATGTCCTGTCTGTCCTCAGTAGCTGGCGCTGGAAATGACTTCTCTGCACAATGCAATCTTTTATAACTGTGGAGTCTGAGAAGCTCCAAGAGTGGGGCTGGCTCTGAAATACATGCTGCAGGGATTTTTATCCACTTTCTAAGTGACTGAAGCATAACATCATCGCACCATCTCTTTTCCAGTCATCCCAATAGATTTTTTAATTGGCTGTTTAATTGACCATTTCCAATCAAATTTAACATGGGGATAGACCTTCAGATCTTTGAAGCCTATGCTCCTGGGACTGGGCAAGGAACACTGCAGAAGCAGGTGCCTACTCAGGCTGGGCCTTGAAGGCATGAGGCAGCATTTATGTGATGCATTGTGTGCAAGATCACACAAGGAGTTGAAATTGGAGGAGATGAGTCAGGCTGGAATGCAACAAGGAGAGGTCATAGGGAGTATGGAGAAAAGGGAACAGCGGAAGTGTAGGAAATGGAGAAACATAAGTCACAAACCCAGTAGAAACCATTCTTCTTTAATTCCTCTATTCACAGTATGACTTGTTCATTTATTCAGAGCCTCACCATTTGAAGTGCAATTAGATGAATGTATTTTCCTGCCGAGTAAAATCCATACAGCCAGCAGACAAACCCCTCTCTAAATGATTTGCTCATCAGTGTGTATAGGAGGATAGAGAGAAGAGATATGCTGAAATGAGTTCACTGTAGAATTGTCTGAATTAAATGATTGATTTTTGCTATTGCAATAGCTGCAAAAGTTAGCACTGAAACTTAAGTCCTGCTACCATACAAATTCAATATTAGCATTCAGATGTTGGAGGAAGAAGTCCCGAAGGCCTGAATGAGTTGAAACTCACTGTGGAGTAAATACAGACACCAGATATTGTCTTCTTGGAGAAGGAGCCTTGAAAAGACTGTTCCCAAGATACGGAAATATAAAATAGCCATTTATGCATTTGCATTCAGCACTCCTTTGTGACAACCCTGGATATAACTCTCACTCTCTTTTACGCATAATGATACCTAACGTTTGTTTTTCTAGGTGAAAGAAAGGTGGTAAATGTCATCTTCTAGATCTGAGTAAATAACTGAATTGGTGTCCCATGAGAAATTATTTGTTAAGCTGAAGAAGACGGGGAGCTGTAAAATGTATCTGATAGTAAAGACTGATGAGACAGCAGTAGCTTGCATTGAAGTGGGAGCTATCAGTGGACTGCCAAGGAAGATCCACAAGGATCAGTTTTGGGAGAGATTTTATTTAGTGCTATTATCAGCAGCCTCTATGCATAAAGCAGAAGCATGCTAATCACCCTGGCTGGTTGCACAAAGCTAAAGCCATCCTCTGTACAAAAGAAGAGCATCAGATGGGAGCAGCTGTGGGACTTTAGGGTTGGAGAAGAGGCAATAATGGTCTGAGCAAGGGCTTGCCTTGACAGACTACTAACAATTTCTACTGAGATCTGGGAGCTCATCAGCTACTCACAAGAGTGGGATGTGCATGCCAATTTAAGTGTATTGGTTAAGAATGACAGATGTTCACAGGTGATGTAACAGTGAGAATGTTGCAATGAAGTCTGCAGAGGCATTAGGAATGACAATATAAAAATATTAATTATTAAAGTATGAATTCAGTCTGAAACAAGTACAAGACAGACTAGCAAAGGAAGCAAGATAACTCTTCTTGTGAGAGAAGATTAAATGAATTTGTCTTGCATACTCAAATAGAGTGAGGGGATAGAGAGTGAGCAGCAGCATGTCTGTAATTGCAGCAGGAACATTCCCATCCCTGGGGAGGGAGAGCACTGGAAAACAGTGACAGGAATCCATGCTCACAGAAACAAGCGATGCATTCCTCTTCCCTTCTTCTTCTTCTGTGGTTGTTGTCCATATGTTCTCTTTTAACAGAACGACTACAATTCCTCTTGGCTTCTTATGTTTCCGAATGCACTGACCAGGAATTGATGGGATTCTGAGGAACACATTTGCTCATCCTTAGGAGAGCACAGCAGGCATGCAGAGAGGATGCAGAAGGGAGGCTGTAGAGCTATGCTGTAAACCACAATGGCACAGCACTAAGAATAAAATAAAGGCCATACTGATTCAGACCAAATGTCCCCTAGTATCCTGTCTGACTAAATTCAATAGCAGATGCCAAGGAGAGATTGTAAAATTAGAAATTTGCCAAAATATTCTTGCAACATCAACTAGTTTCAGCTGCAGGAATTACTGAGCTTCAGCAGCAGTTCTGTAAACAGGAGAGGGACCTTCCAGGCACAGTGTAAATGAGTCCAGTTTGAGGCTTTCTGAAGAGCGTTGAAGGTTAAAAGGAGCTTTTTATGAAAGACTGATTTAGCTTGTGTTTGAAATTTTATTTTAATGCTTCTGGGATTTTGAACTGCTAACTCTTCAATAGGTATCTTTTTCTTACCATTTAAAGCTAAATACATACAAACAGCAGTAGTTGAAATTTGCTGTCTGGCACTCACAAGCCTGCTCTGACTGCCAATCTTGTGGAGAGGTAGCTATTAGCATGGAAATACTTGAATTCACAGTTGATTTTTTGGGTGTAATAGATGCCTATTGAATGCCAAAGCATGCTCTGGTTACCTCAAGTAAAACTGCAAGGTATTTAGCAGTTGCTACAAGGCAAGTTTAAAAGAATTCCTTTTCTGTCACAGGCTACTAAGAGATCTCTGAAGTGTTAGAGATATGAGAGTCTATGGAAGAGCTTGTCTAATTAATGGTATTATAGTGGGCAAAATAAATCCCACTAAAATAAAGAATTCATTTTAAAGGGGAGGAAAAAACTGTGATATGAAAAATGTATGTGCATCATTAATATTTTAAATTGTTGCATAGATGAAGATAAATGTGTTTGGTACAGATGATCTCCAAATGGTTTACATGATAAATCTATATACATTTAAAATCATTACATATTGATTTGTCTACTTTTAGAATAGGAAGTATTTGCATGGAGGCTGGGCCCCTTGGGTTTTATTTGGAGTCCTCTCTGAATGAAGTATGATGAAGTATTAGGAGGCGTCTAAGAACCAAACACGTACTTTTCTTGTGCCCATGTTTATAGATGAGAAAATTCCCACTGCCTGCAGCAGCTGCTAGATTTTGCCCCATCCTGCCAAAACTTTCTAAACACATCATAAAACTGCCTGTGGTTCCATGGTTTAACTTCATTCTCATGTATTTGACTTCAAGAAGGGATTACTCTATTAATCATCTCATGCATCCTGTCACTAAATCTGTAGAAGCCCGGTATAAATCCTGCTGAAGCTTATGGGAGCCTTTCTGTTGACTTCAGTGACAGCTGGGTTTGGACCACACTGCCCGTGGCTTTCAGCTCATAAAATCTCAAAATTGGAGCTTGTTTTCAGACATCACCAAAACCAGGCAAGGGTAGAGATTTTTTTTTAAATCTGTGATCATTAGTTGAAGTTCATGATACCATCCTCACTGGTTGTTACACAGTCTGTTTCATCACATCTCTAAATCAGCCAATTATGAGAGTATCTCAACCCATCTTGGGCAGAAGTTGCTGACTGACAGCCATTAATTTTGTTTTGAAATGAGTTTTTGGTCTCTCTCCATTTCTTAAGAAGCTCACTCCATCCCAACTGGCTGTTGGCAGTACAAATATGGAAGTTGCAGGTTTCTAGGCCAGAGAAAGAATGTAAAGTAGACAACCAAGTCCACAGAATCACAGAATAGCCAGGGTTGGAAGGGACCTCAAGGATCATGAATCTTCAACCCCTCTGCCACAGGCAGGGCCATCAACCTCCCCATTTAATACTAGACCAGGCTGCCCAGGGCCCCATCCAACCTGGCCTTGAACACTTCCAGGGATGGAGCATCCACAACCTCTGGGCAGCCTGTTCCAGCACCTCACCATTCTCACAGTAAAGAACTTTCCCCTGACATCTAACCTACATCTTTCCTTCCTCAACTTCAAACCATTTCCCCTTGTCCTGCTGTTATCTACCCATTCAAAGAGTTGATTCCCCTCCTGTTTGTAGGCTCCCTTTAGGTACTGAAAGGCTGCAATGAGGTCACCCCACAACCTTCTTTTCTCCAGTCTGAACAAGCCCAGCTCCCTCAGCCTATCTTCATATGGGAGGTGCTCCAGCCTCCTGATCATCTTTGTGGCTCTCCTCTGGACCCTCTCCAACAGCTCCCTGTCTTTTTTGTACTGGGGGCTCCAGACCTGGTCACAGTACTCTAGATGGGGCCTCACAAGAGCAGAGTAGAGGTGGACAATCACCTCCCTGTCCCTGCTGGCCATCCCTCCTCTGATGGAGCCCAGGATACCATTTGCTTTCTGAGCTGCAAGAGCACACTGCTGGCTCATGTTATGTTCTTCATCCCTCAGGACGCCCAGGTCCTTCTCTGCAGGGCTGCTCTCAAGGACTGCTTCGTCCAGTCTGTATAGATGCCTGGGATTCCTCCGGCCCAAGTTCAAAACCTTGCACTTTGCTGAGTTGAACTTCATTAGGCTCACTTGGGCCCACCTTTCAATTCTGTTGAGGTCCCTAAGTCCAGACTTAGTCACCTTGTTATTTACCCAGATTTTTGGAAAATGGCACGCACAGACTGCTGCCTTTGGTAGAATTTTGCAGGTGTCTAGTATCTGCACTTACTACTTGTACATGCCAATACAGTATTCCAAATTATCAATCCTGAACTCCTAGATGATTTGGAGTTGAGCAACTTGCATGCATTTTTCCCCAACTGAGAAATGGAAAATGGCACATGAAATTTCCTGTTTTGGAACTTGTTTCACCTTCTTTATTCCTATCCTAGGAGCGTCATTTGGCTGTAACAAAGTCCATCTTCCCTGCTAATGAAGACAGACTGCTTCTTTTAGCAGTGCTTAACAGTTTCAGCCTTCTCTGTGGAATGTTTAGAGTTGTAGGTGAAGTGGAACTTTAAAGAGCTAATAAATTGATTACCAGGGATGATAGTAAGCCTTGAGGCCTCCGACTGTATATTTTGCTAATGTTATTAATTCAATATTTTTACTACATTCTGCATTATTTCATGTTTTGAAAGTTTATAGCTAGGACCCGCTTTCACGAGAGTGCATATTTTCTAGTCTGTTGATCTAAATGAATGATTTTGAGATCATCACCATCAAGTAAATCACATTTCTAACATTTTCTCTCTTAGTTTTGAAATCCAAAAAGTTATAAATACTGGCTGAGTGGCCCTGTAGTTAAAAATTTTAGAAATTTCTCTTACGTGTGTGCCCTCTCTGGTATGTTCAAGGCTAGATTTAAAGAGTCTCAGTCTTGTCACTGTGGAAGCACACGTAAGTTTACCCATCCACACAACCACCAATTCTTGCAGAGCTTACAGAGATGTAGTATCTTTGAAGCTTTTAAACTGCTTTCTCAGAGTTTCTTGAAATTGGCCAACAGGATTAACATTTATTGCTATGAGGTAAGCTTATATACAGAAACGTGGGCAGAATTAACTTTGCATTTAACTTTCTTCTGGAATATCTCTAGTGAGTAGCATAGGTGGATTGTGTAAATTTTATAGTATTAGTGACAGGTGAAACCTGCTGTTTGTTTTCTTTCTATTCTGTGCAGGAATGTGCACACTCTACAATAATGCTGTGGGTTGAAGGCTGCAGAAGGCTGGCATATAAAATCTTCCTAATCAAAATGAGAGATATTTTGGTAGGTGACCTTCCAGTTTCCTGGAGATGTCATCTGTTTATGCTATCAGTAGCTCCAAGTGGAATGGTTTCTAAAACTGAACAACAGTCAGTTTATTTTCAGGTACAACTCCATTTGGGATTGCAATTAAGATAACTGGAGCTGCTCTCCAGCACAGGAAACCAGGAAGCTTATGCTGCCAAATGGTGGCATCTTGATGAAGGAGTGTAAACTACTGCTGTCACTGCTGCAGATCAAATGAGCCTAACCAGAATGAAGTAATTATGAAATCTTCCTTAAAAGATCATGAATATTCATGGTTCAAGTACAAACATTTGAAGTTCGTTTTAGTGTGAGGAAATAACTCTGGTATTCCACTCACTACATATGAAATCATAATGCTCCTTGAATAAAAGGGCACAGTGCTGTAGCTTGCTCCTCAGGCTAACAGGTAGCGCTGTATGCAGCAGCAAGCAGCCTTTCTGACCCCTTTCAAATGGTCATGCTGTGTTGGCCAAAATGTTTCCCTAGCTGTGTGGGGCATGCATAACACAGGGTCGTGTCGGTTGGATGGGCACGTGCTTGTTGCTTGCACTGAGATGAGAGCTGAGGTGGCTGCTGCCCTGCCCTCTCTGCAGGGGCTGTCACCACTGGTAGCTCTTCAGCATATGTCACGTCTGCTGATGGCAGTGGCAGCAGCTGAGCTGCAGGATCTGAGGCTTTCTAAAAAACACCCCTCTTGTTTAGCCTCTTGAATACAGAGAGGAGAGCCTTGCATTAATTGGCCATGCATGAAAATTGCAGCCTTTGGCAAGGGCACATACTGCAAACCACTGCTCAATCCTGCAGGGCTGTGGGTGCTGGGAGGAAGCAGTGCTGACAGCAAAGATGCTGAGTGGTGGGAAGAGATCCCAGTGCACTTCCTGGATGTCTCTTTGCTGTGCTCAGGCCATCATCTGCCCAGTTGGTCCCCACTGGGACTGGTGTAAAGGTGGCTTGTGGATCCTGTCCTCAGAGGATGGAGATGAGACAAGTCCTCACTATATTTTCTTGCTGTGGAAGAAAGGATCCCTATTCCTCTGTCACTTCCCTATACCACCAGATATTGGCCAACTCTCCATGCTGTCTGTACCCAGGACGAGCAGCCCAGGAGAGGCAGGCAGGCTCCTCAGCTCCCCCAGGGGCTATTCAGCAGTGGCTATGACTGTTGTTTTCTCATTGAAAGCAAACAAATGGCTTGGCTTACGACTTATCTCATTGGCTTCAATGAGATAAGTCAAGGCAAACTTGTACTTGCAATGCTTCCAGATAGGAGAGGCAAACAAGAAAGGGCACATAAGAAGGAAGGCTTTTTCTTTCCCTTTGTGAGTGTGCCTCGGTGCAGGTTAGAGCAGAGCCTTGTCACATGCAAAATCTTTAAATTATTTAAAATCTGTATCAATGCTGGTTTTTAACTGTGCAGATCTTTTTTTCTCCTGTAAATAACAGTCTGTTTACTGTTCAGGTTTTCCTAACCACTGGCATTGATGGTTTGGGGGGAATCTGGCTTTAACTTCAGCATAGAGTTGCAGAGCCTAATTAGCTCCCTAGATTAATTGAGCTTCGTTTTTCAGCTGAGAATTTATGAGGAGCTGGCACTGTAATGAGACAGAGCAGTAGGATCCTTTTTATCTTCGTGCTTTGTTTGCACGTTTTTAATGGTTCCTCATGAATGAAGTTTGGCTCTGTGCTCGGAGTTGGAGATGGAGTCCATTTTAAATGCTGTCCTCTCTCTGACACCGCCAGTGGTCTCTGCAGAGCTGCCTTGCAGGCCTTCCCCTACTGCCCACCCCTTAGATGTGCTCTGGTTGTGTTGTCAAAGACATTCGCATCTCTAAGCTCTCATCTAATCTAAGAAGCGTGTTGACCTGTAAATAAGGGGTTATGTCTTTGTTCAGTATTCCCAAAGTGAGAAGTTCTTCTGTACCAAACCACAGACATTCATGTAGCTGTGGTGAAGACTGTGAGGAACTTCTTTCTCACACTGGATTAATTATTTAATTGAAGCCCATGCTGGTTCAACGCTACTGCTGGCACAAGGCAGAAATGAGAAGTCTGTGGGGCCATCTTTCTCTGTGCTTTCCTGGGGCTGATATAGAGATGTGCAGTGCAGACCTGGGCTGAAAGTATCAGAAACTGAGAGTTCTTTAATTCACACAGGTAAAAGAGCAGCAACTTTTGTGATAGTAACTGCTTTATTGTGAGATAGGTCTAATGTAGGAGTAAAGTTGACCTGCTGAGAGTAGTCAGCAGAACCTATAGTCTGGGGCACTTCTATGTCATTTTTGGGTAACAAGCTAATCCTTGCCTGTTTCATGAAGCTCTGGGAGCAACTTCTATACAAGTCCATTTATGGTCAGAGGGACAGTCTGTTTAAGATGTTAGAGCAGCTGGAGCTGTTTGGATGATCTTTCTATTTTTCAGTTTTTGGTGAAAGGAACAAAAAGATGCTGTCTTGTGCATCTATCACATGCACAAAGGTTGTTCTGCAACATGAAATTTCCACCGTGAGCTTTATTAGTCCCCTTGGCCTCACTCTGCTTGTGCCTACACACACTGCTCTAATTTCCTCATTCCTACTATCAAAATTATTAACAGAAAGGAAGGATTTAGCTAAGCAAACAATACTGGTTCTTCCTGAATTCAGCCATTAGTAACATACCGTTTTGGTTTTGTACCTTTTAAGCTGTGAACTGTCCTCTGTAGAGATTATTTCTGTGCAATAAGAGCCAAAACCAAATGGAGTATTTATGTGGTTCTCTCATTATGCAAGCATTTATTACTATGAACAAAGCACTGCATTAGCACAAGGGAGCAGAGTTAAGACATTATGATCAAAACTAACTGCCATACTTCCAGAGATTTTTCCTTTGACATACCTCTATAAATAATTAGATTACAAGACACCTGAGGGCATACATCGTCTTATTCTGTAACAATAACACCTTGAGAGAGTTGACAACATTTTACTTTTGGCCAAGTGCCTAGGAAGACACCAAGGTGTATGATTAATAGAGAGCTCAAGCACACACCTTTGTATGTCCCAATGCTTATTTATAATATTGCATTCTACCTCTTGAGAGTGTTATTTTTATTCCTGATAGTTCTGCTTTTGTCATTAAATATCCAAAATCCTTATATAGTGGGGTGAGATGAAGGGGAAGATGAAGAAAATATTTTCTTTAAGGTAGTTGAAAAAGGAAAAAAAAAAAAAGAAACTTGTGAAGTGTATAATAGGATTGGTTAAATAACTCCACAGCAAAATCGGGATTCCAAGACTTGAGCTGGATCTTCCTTTCCAGCAATCCCTCCATTTGTGGAAAAGCCCTGTACTTGTCACTCCCATGCTAAGAAAGAGATGCTGGGCAATGCAAATTCCTTCAAATTTGCTGAGCATAAAATTTTCTTCCTGATTCATTTCCATTCACGAATTCTATTTTGAAGCCCTAAACAAAAGCAATTATTGTTTGCCTCTGCTCTGTGTAACACATTTGGAACACGTTACCAGCACGGATTCTTCATGTCATTCAGTGGAAGTATGTCAGAAGGCTCTGTCCAAACTGTACCCCCTCATCCAGCCTGAACACACATGCAGAGTAGTGCAGTGAGCATACCAAATTATGTGGGGGTTATAGGGTGCCTTCGATGGGTATCAGTGAGAAGCTGAGGGGATGTAAGTGGAGATAAAGGCCCTGATGGTTATACAGTACCAGTGAAGGACATTAATAGGAGCAAGAGTTGAGGAAAGAGAAGATCAGTACTGGGAGATGAGCTAGGAATGATGCTGGACACTAGCAAAAACAGGTGCAGGTAGTTAGGTCAAAGTAAGATAAAATGGAGCAGTGCTGGACTACTTCAGTAGGGAGCTCATGGTGAGAATCATATTGAGGGACTTAGACTGAAGAAGAATGAATCAGGGAAGCCGCAAGAACATGCTGATAGGAGGGAAAAGGATTGTCTGATAACAAAAAGGCAAAAAGGATGTGAGTACGTGAGAGCAAAATTCTGTAGCGCAGAAAAGGATTGCAGTACTCTGGAACTTCACCATCCCTCACCAGCAGCAAATGCTAGCAATACCTCAAGGTAAATTGTGAGCCACTTCCTCCTGCTCTATTGCTTGTCTGTACAAAAGTGGCAGCTGGCTGCTGCTGCCAGCTGGTTGGCTAGTTCAGCACTTGAGGCTTTTTAATACACATAAAGGCTCTGAGCCTGCTGATATCTTAGTGAAGTGTAAACATAAATCCCCATAAAATTACATAAAATATATAAGAACATTGAGATTGTGAAATTAAGTACTACAGTGCCAGGAAATGCCAGAAATAAGGTTGTGTTAGCAGACCTACTTTGGCCTCATGAGCTATGTGTATGGGTGCTTTCTTTTGCAGGACACTTATTCCTTGTAAAATTAGCATCTTATAAAGGCAAATGAAGGACCTGCTTTGGAGATGAATCAGGACAGTACTGGGATGTGGTTGTCATCAATAAACTCCACCCTGACTTGTAACAGTAGCTGAAAGGCGTACGGAAGTGTGGAAGGAAGCATGGAAGAGAAGGGAGCGGTATTACAATGGGAGCTGGTACTGCCATCAGAACTGGTTCTGCCAATGCATTCCTAGTGTTTGTAGGTGGACTGTTAACTGTGTTTTTGGTTTGCTAAGTGACCAGACTGAGAAACAGCTTTCCCATTTTCTCTGCCCCAGAAGCCAAAGGAAGATGTACCTTGAATATGAAAGACTGTATAATGCTTAATACTCTGAAAGATCAGTGCTTCAAACCAAACACCTATACTTAGTGCAGCAGGTGTTAACAGGGGATTATATACCTCACCTCAGAGGCATTCATCAAAAACTGCATTGATGAGCTCCACAAGAAAGAAAAAGGAATGGCCTTTGAAGAAATAAGTCATTCTGGATGCAGAGCTGCGTTTTAGTCCTAACAGTAGGCAAAGCACAAGTCCACACATTAAAAGAGAGAGATTAAATGAAAGACTGAATGACTTCTTGTTCAGTGAGCACTGTTTATCCTGTGCAGGGATTGAGGCAGGAGTCTAGTGGAAGATTGGTATCCAGTTGTGAAATTAAAAGACACAGTCTTAATGCACACAGTCAAGTGGGATTTAGGCATTGTCCACACAAACTTATCATGATCTTGAGTATTTCATTCTTCTGATATACAATTCTATTTTGTTTGAATCTGAGTATAATTAACCAATTGTGAAGAAGGAAAATACGAATATACTTATGAGGAGCATTGAGGTATATGTTTCTTTTTTCCCTCTTGCTGAGCAGATGAAAATACTAATTTACATTGATCCCAGTTTGCATGATTGTCTCAGAAGACAAGAAATAGAAAACACTGTGCACACTGCGGCGCATATCTCTTTTTAGGAGATTTAATATATTTTAGGGATCCTTAATAGTAGCTACTAAGAGACACAGAAGACAGTAATATGGGTCTTCTAGGGTCAGCTGTAATGTGAGAGGCTGAGGATAAGAGAGTAGCCTGGAAAAGAGACAACTTTCCCTCTTGTCCTTTCAGCACAGACAGCTGCTACTTCATGGGATGAAGTGAACCTTTCTGCCTGGCATCTGCACAGTTCTTCCTTTCTTTCTTCTTTGTACCATAACTACTGACACTCTAAAATTTAGAGATGTGAGTGTAGCTTTCTTTCCCCAGGGTTCCTGGCTCTGGATTTTTCCAAAGATAGAGCTTTGTGTAGTTTATTTTGGAGTTTAGTCTGTGTGGAATATAGGAAATAGCAGTGTTTTAGTGTAGCCATGGTGATATAAGGACCATGGCTAGGAAGGGTTTACAAGTAGGGGCAATGTATTTTGTTTGGCCAAATGCTTCAGGTAGAAAAATCAAATAACCTTTAAGTACTGAAAAGGCTGCAGAATGGGTTTGCGGATATAAAGGCTTTGGCATCTGAAGTGTGGTACTTTTCTGTCCTCACCTTCATGCGCTGTTCTCTGTGTTTTTTATTCCTAAATTCACAACGAGTTATAATAAATTTCCTAAACTATAAAAACATTAGTGGATGGGATAGAACTACATCTAAGAAGAAGAAAGATGTATAAAATGGGGTCGGTGTGCTGCTCTGACATACCACTTCATTTCTCTTAGAGCAGAACACAAATGGATCATTTCTATTTGTAATGCATCCCTGAAGATCTCCTATTTGCTATGAAGAAATTGGTGCATGAGCAACATGCACCCAGGAACAGCAGCTCTTCCGTTTCCTATGCCTAAGTTTGTTTTGCATGGGCAGAAGATACAAAAATGTTCTTTCCTCTCAAAGCTATTTTTGTCCAGACCTTCCCTTTGTAAAGCTTGTGGCGCCACAGGAAATTCTGCTTTTTGCAAGTACCAGCTCACGAATCACTTAATGAAATAATTTTCTTTTTCATGCAGAAATGCCATGTCAGCACTCACACAAGAGCAAGGCATTTAACTTCATGTCTCACACTGTATGAAAAGCTAATTTCAGTGAGATATCCAAAATACCAATAATTTTATTTGCTGAGGCTAGCATGAGTTAAAAATTAATAGTTACTAAGCCACACATCTGTGTTATTATGTTCCCTTTGATTTTCAGTCTTTCCTTAGGAGTCAGGAGGGGCTTTAGTGAGACATCAGTGAACCATGAGCAGGTGAATGTTTTAAGACAATGTCTAAAATTGTCAAAAATATATGATCATTAATTTTTTTCATCTTTGTTTTATTCCTCAATGTATAATACTGACAGGAGGCAAGTTATTTTGTCTATGTCCAAAGTTACATTGATAGTCCAGATACAGGCAGTATTGGAGGAAACTCTGACATTAGAAATCAGCATTGGCTGGACTTTTTTGCTGCTAATTTTCTTGCTTTAATTCTTAAAAAAAAAAAATCCATCCTTTACTTTCTTTCTAATAGATGTCACAGCATTTGAATTACAGAATAAGAATTTTCTCGGTATCATCATTCTTCTAGCACACATGTATTTCAATGCAAGGCAGATGGGACAGATTCTTTCATATTCATAATGCATATAGCTTTAGGAGAGCTGCACCGCAGTGTGTTGATGGGTTATGGCTGCATGGGTTATGTATTCTCAGGAGATCTACATGTTCAGAATGCATTCTTTTGCCCTTTCCCCCGTCGACTCCTGTTTTGCTGTGATAGAAGCACTAGCAAATGAAAGGCTTGTTATTGATTTCTGTACAGATGTTTATAATTTCCATGTAACTCTGCATCGGAGTGGCAGTAACTGATGTACAAAATTTGACATCTTAATTATTCCTTGATGGAAAGGAGGGCCACTAACCTAAGGTACAGCAGCCTATTAACTCAGGATCTGTGGATTCAAAGCAGCCTTAGGTCACAAGAGAAATGAGTGAGACTGTCTCACTGTAGTCTTTGTGGATGTTTGCTTGCTTCTCAAAGCTGCCAGATTGTCTTCAGTGTGTCTGGAGCAGAAGGAAGCAGAAATCGTGGAATAGAAAATATTTTCCATCTAGTATTGCTAGCCTAGCTGAAATCACAAGTACTATAAAGCTTAGGAGTAGCACATTTTATGAGCCAGCATCGGCTCACTGAGGTGTGGCTTTCCTAGAGCTATATGCCTCACCTAAACGCTAAATGCAATAAAATATGCAATCCTGACTTCTGTGATTTACCCAATTAAAAAGAGAAATTCAAGAATTCTGATGTTTGTCTAGCAGTCCTATCCAGTGGATATAGTTTAATTTCCCACAGGTTGCAGCTTTATGCAGAATTCCCATGAGCTGGGAATGTTAAATGCAAGACTAAGGGCACACATGCACCATAAGTATTAGCAGAGATTGAACAGTGACCCACAAAAAAATAATCCCAAGCCATTGATAGTATTACTGACAGGAAACAATTGCTGTATGCAGTTTATCAAGCACAAATAAATATCAGAATGTTGTCTTTGCTTTGAGCCATGTGTAACTATTATCCACAACCTATAGTGCAGGAGAGGCTCTCTTCAAGAAGATACCATTTCCCAGCTGGTCAGCTATTTTATTTGTGCTCCTCATGGTTAAAGATCCCTTAAAAGTATATATTGTGCATTTTTGACTGCAGGATTAGATGAATACCACACAAAAGTTACATATGCATCATCATGCTGTTAGAATTGTTGTGCTTGAGGATTTCAATTCTTAGTCTAGTCACAGACAGCCCCACAGTAAGGCATCTGCATTTCAAAAACTATCCTGTTCCGAACAATAAACTGCAAGAACAGAAAATTTGATTCCCACTTCAGCAGAAAAAAAGCTCTAATATGAAAGAACAGTTGTGAGAAGTCTTAAGGCTTGACTGGCTTGTATTTCACCAATATCATCCAAAGTTATTTTAGTGATTTAAGTAGCAGCGTTATTGAATTACACAGTGCCCCAGCAGGCAAGAGAAACTTTGGGTCCTCTAATCTAATCCACTACACTCTTGTCTACTGGAGCTCGTTCAGAGTCTGCTTGTACACTGGAAAAAGGCAGCACTTTGCCATCTGCTGCAGTGACTCTTTAGTCTGCAACGCCGGTCTGCTGTTCTGTATTCACCAGTGGTAACAGTGCTGAAGGAATGAGACCAAATGAAGACGTAGAACGGGAACTGGGAACATGAAAGAAGTTTAAGTTGTAGTCCAGAGTCTTTCAGCATGCTCAGCTGCAGATACAGGATAGTGCAAACCTGAGGAACAGAACTAATTAGAATTCCATTAAAAAGAGGAGAAAAAATTTCTCCGAGACCCAAGTCACATCACGGTGGTCGAAGTGAAACCTCGCTGGCTAATGCAGCCTTAATTCATTTTATTTTGCAGAGACAGCAAGCTCACCATGTTGCTTCGAGAGTCCCTGGGGAATATGAACTGCCGCACCACAATGATAGCTCACATTTCAGCCACTGCGGGGAACTACGCTGAGACGCTGTCCACCATCCAGATTGCATCCAGAGTCCTCAGGATGAAGAAAAAGAAAACTAAGGTAAGACACACATAACTTCTTTCTTGTAGTGCTGGAAGAGGGAGCAGGAAGGACCCCAAAAGATCCTTGATGGGGCAGCGAGGCATATAGCAAAATCAGTAACCAATTCCAAAGTGCAAAGATTGTATGTTCCTTGTCCTAGGCGAGTGGCTCAGAGCACATAGCAGAGACAGGGGAATGTAAACGCTTCAGCATCAAATAGAGGAGCGCTTTCAAACATATCTGTCTTAACAGGTTTTTAAGCTGGCCTCATTTAATGATATAGCTGAGAGTGTAAATCTTCAGTTATGTTCTTAGTGCTAATGAAATAATAAGGAATGAAGCCACTGTACAGTAAATTGGGTTTAATGAAGAGTTAGATTCTCTTTGCTTCTCACAGAGTAGGAGCAAAATGAATGCAAAGCATTGTGTCCAATGCCTGCACTGATGCCTCATTTATTCTGACTGCCTGTAAATATGAGTGATAGATTTTCCAAGAAGTAAAGTGATGGTGGGCTATATCTAATTCCATGCTTATGGAGTCCTGGTTCCTTCTGTATAGCTTGCAATGTGAACTGCGTACAACCAGTGAATGTTTGATTTAAACTGACAGTCTATGGATTGAAAAAAACTTTGAAGAGAGACAACTGAAGGGATTAATTCCACACACCATTACAGCAATGTGTCCCCGTGAAGGGATTCATTTCACACACCGTCCCTGCAGTGTGTACCCAAGGACTCCCTTAAACATATTATACAACTTCACACATTGGCATTACGACCAAAAGGGACCGTCTTTATTTTCTGCGCCTTATTTCTGTAATGAGTTTTCTTGTTCCTGTTCACACACAAAAATAGGAATGCCTTTGGCAAATAACCAGTTTATTTGGTTGGTCTAAATTAGGTGAGGGCTCCTGATCTATTTATTCAGTACATTATTTTTTTGGAAGCCTCATGACTGAGTGTGGAACATTTAGATTTGGGGCATTGGGTACTCTGTTGAACACTGCTGTATGTTTGCTGTAAGACTGGATATAAGGATCTTCAGAGTTCTGTGCCTTTGTTTAGAGATTTCCCAGTTTAGATATATCATTTTTTGTGTATGCATACAGTTTGTGCAAGGAGCTGTTTGCAATTCTGAAATGTCATGATCTCTGTCTCTCTGATGTTGCAGTACACATCGAGTTCTTCTGGAGGAGAGAGCTCTTGTGAGGAGGGTAGGATGCGTCGGCCGACCCAGCTGAGGCCCTTCCATTCTAGAAACACCGTTGACCCAGACTTTCCTATTTTGCATTTATCAAGTGATCCTGATTATTCATCCAGCAGTGAGCAGTCCTGTGACACAGTGATTTATGTTGGCCCCAATGGCACTGCACTTTCTGATAAGGAGCTGACAGATAATGAAGGTCCTCCTGACTTTGTTCCTATAGTTCCTGCACTGCAGAAGACCAAAAATGAGGGCAGGATGGAGGAAGGTAGTGAATCGGGGCCCAGCACATCTGAAAGAGATTGCCTGAAGTGCAACACCTTTGCAGAGCTCCAGGAGAGGCTGGATTGTATAGATGGCAGTGAAGAGACTAACAAATTTCCCTTTGAAGAGATGCCTGCTCAGTTTAGCTCAGACCAGATGTCTAAGTGCTCTGTCTCAAGCCAACTCGCAGAGCTTAGTCACTTACCAGAGTCAGATAAGGAAGATACAATGCCAGAATGTCAGCATCCTGATAGAGAAGCCAAGGAAAATATAAATGCAACCCCCAGCAAAACTAAGAGAAATCACTCCCCCATTCCTTCTGGAGCTCTTACTAATATTTCTACCCCTCCTTCTCCCAGGAGCGTGACAGGCAGCTCTAGTAAAGAGCTTAGCTCTTGCCAGTTAGCACACAGCACCAGCTTGCAGAGCAGCAGAGAAGGTCTCAACACCTGTGGCTTTGTGGAAGGGAAACCAAGGCCAATGGGTTCACCCCGGCTTGGCATTGCGAGCCTCTCCAAGACATCTGAGTACAAGCCACCAACTTCTCCTTCCCAGAGGTGCAAAGTCTATACACAGAAAGGAGTTCTTCCCAGCACCACACCCCCACCAGCTTCCCTGAGTAAGGACAATGAGATGACATCTACTGAATCTTTGTTACAGCCAGAAATACGGACTCCACCTGCAGGAATGAGCCCTCAGATCATGAAGAAGTCAGTGTCTTCCAGCAATGGGGATTTTGAAGAGACCATTCTCAATGAAGACCAGCAACAAAACCATTCTCCTGAATCCAAGAAGGAGATTCTAAGCACTACTATGGTGACTGTGCAGCAGCCACTGGAACTGAATGGGGAGGACGAGCTGGTGTTCACCCTTGTAGAAGAGCTAACCATTAGTGGGGTCCTTGACAATGGGCGCCCAACCAGTATCATCAGTTTTAACAGTGACTGCTCTGTGCAGGCTTTGGCCTCTGGGTCTAGGCCAGTCAGTATTATCAGCAGCATGTCTGAAGATCTTGAATGTTACTCCAGTGCAGCTCCTGTGTCTGAGGTCAGCATCACACAGTTCCTTCCACTTCCAAAGCTGGGCCTGGATGACAAGTCCCAGGATGATGGCAGCAGACGCTCATCTATCAGCTCATGGTTGAGTGAAATGAGCACAGGGAGTGACGGTGAGCAGTCATGCCATAGTTTCATTGCCCAGGCATGCTATGGGCATGGAGAAGCAATGGCAGAACCTCCTGTCTCTGACTTTGCAAGCACCATACAAAGTGCCAGCATGATTTGTGTAGGTGACAAACAGAAGCCAGTAACCGACAACATGCTTATATTGTCAGAAATGGGGGAACAAGCTTTCAGCAAAGTGCCACCCATCAAAGGCTGTAAAATATCAGCTTTAGGGAAAACTACTGTCACAATTAAAAACACTGCTAGCCTCAACAGCTGTGAGGGCTACTTCCCAATGAAGACAAACATTACTGTTTATCCATGTATTGCTGTTAATTCCTTCAAAGCACAAGACACTGATGATGCTGTATCGGTAAATGCAGACCCAAAGGTTGCTCATCCCCATGAGGGGAAAGAACCCAATGCTAAAAAAGATATCAAATTTGAAGATCCTTGGCTGAAGAGACAAGACGATGTAAAAAATGACAGCTCTGGGAGCAGTGATGGGTTGAGTTCTGACATGACCACGATTTCAACCAAATCTGAGCAGAGCACAAAGCAGTCTCCAGCAGACAGGTTTAGCAGCAGCAGCAGCAGTGGGGATGCCTCTGTCTCCCCAGGATGTGATAGTCTGAAGAGAATTGTGGATGGGTGTGAGATGGCAGCGTCTGGCTCTGCAACCCAGAGTCCCATTCATTCCAGTGATGGCTTGAAGGGTGGCAGCCTCCCTCGAGGGCTGCCTCCAAAGGCAAGCAAGCCAGAGGAGTCCGATAGTCACTTCCATTCTGCTGCCTCTGACAGCAATGGAGTTGTTTCTCCTGCCCACACCCAATTTTCGAAGGCCAGTCTAGACAAAAAAGTGGCCTCTCCCAAACATTGTGTCCTCACTCGCCCCAAAGGGACACCTCCTCTGCCTCCAGTGAGAAAGTCAAGTTTGGATCAAAAGAACAGAGCCAGCCCCCAGCACAGTGCTACCAGCAGCACCACCAGCAGTCCCTCTGGCCAGTCCGTGCCTTTCCAGGCCAGCTTCCCCGAGGAGCTGAATGCCAAACCAAAAGGCCCTGGCATTGACAACAGCAGCAACAACAGCAGCAGCAAGCTGTTCAGTGCCAAGCTGGAGCAGCTTGCGAGCAGGACCAACTCCCTTGGAAGGTCCACAGGAAGTCACTATGAGTGTCTGTCACTGGAGAGAGCAGAAAGCCTGTCCTCCGTGAACTCCAAAATGAACCCTAGCAAAGACACCACCATGCCTAGGACTGGAAGGAGTGTCAGCCGCAGTGTCATGTCCTCACCAACCAACTCAGCTCTCTCCCAGTCTGCAGGAGCATCACCAAAAGCTGGACAGTCAAAGATCTCAGCAGTCAGCAAGCTCCTGTTGGCAAGTCCCAAGGCCCGAAGCCTGTCTGCCTCTGCTACCAAAACACTCAGCTTTTCGACCAAGTCTCTGCCTCAGTCTGTTGGGCAGAGTTCCAGTCTGCCTCCAAGTGGGAAGAATATGTCCTGGTCAACACAGTCCCTCAGCAGAAATCGAGGCTCTAGCCTGGCTTCTAAATTGCCTCTTCGGGCTGTCAATGGACGGATTTCAGAGCTGCTCCAAGGCAGTGCCAGCTCCAGAGGCTTGCAGCTTCGAGGAAACATGGAAGCAGATGAGCGCGGTGGCCTTCATGGAGAGGAGAAGCCAGCAGTTCATGTGCTGCCATCTCCTTACAGCAAGATCACTCCTCCCCGGAAGCCTCATCGCTGCAGCAGTGGTCATGGGAGCGACAACAGCAGTGTCCTGAGTGGGGAGCTGCCCCCCGCCATGGGGAAGACTGCCCTGTTCTACCACAGCGGAGGCAGCAGCGGCTATGAGAGCATGATGAGGGACAGCGAGGCAACAGGGAGCGCCTCTTCTGCACAAGATTCCATGAGCGAGAACAGCAGCTCAGCCAGCGGCAGGTGCCGGAGTCTCAAAACACCGAAGAAACGATCAACCACAGGTAAGCTTGAAGGGATGTGAAAGGAGAAAACAGACCAAAGCAGCTAACTGCTTCATGGTGGAGAGGCCTTTCCTGGAGATAGGCTAGTAGATCAGAGCCAGCTGTGTTTGCAGCAGAGATGAGAGGCCAGGGTAAGTGTCCCAGGCCCCAGGCTTCTTCTGAGCAACATGCACAAATGTCTGTGTTTGCACTGCATATGCAGTGGAGTCTCTCTCCCACCCATTTCACTTAGGTTTATTTCACATTAACAGAACGCTTATCTCTACAGTAATTTCATGTTGCTAGTTGCAATTAAGTATTTATTTATACAAATATTCTTCTGATTTGATTCCAAAAAGATGCCTTTATGAGGTGGTGAAATGTAATTTCAAGCACTTTGGACAAAGACTCCTCTCTTGGTACATGTGTGGTTCAGCAGCACAAGGCCAGAGTCCTGCTCAACAGCAGTAACTGCTGGGAGCTCCCTTTTGCTCCTTATGCACTCTGAATGTCCAAAAGGTGCAAGATGCATTGCTACTGGATCTGTCACTTCTTTCTTCCCACCTGTTTTAGAAGATGGAACAAAGTTATGCCCATGCTGTTGAAAGATCATATCCTGCCACTGAGTCTGTTGGATTTTAACTTTTGAGTTACAAGTCCTTCCTCTCCAAATAATTTTATTATTAATAAGGTATACTATTAATATTATAAATATGGGCACTGTTGCTTTAAAGTACTTGCAAGTCTGAGAGCAGTTAGTCATCACAGAGAGGATCAGAATGCCTAGTAGCTTTCTTACTACATTTTTTAATCAGATAGAAAGAGCCTGCTGGTCCATGCCAGGAGTCCATGGTGTTGCAGCTCGTACTTCTCACCAGGACAATAGTGTTTCATAGGTTTGCAGGAAAGGGATGAGGAACATCCATCAGCTGGTCACCTCACTTTTTTTCTGGGTTCTGTTTTCCCAACCAGAAGTGTAAGTCCTGCCCTAACCAACTTCCTTTTTTAAAAAATGCATATAGATACTGGGACTGGTATATACCAGTATTTAAAATATCAGTGGCTGCATATTCTGCAGTAGTTCTGGCTGCAGAAATGTGTAATTCTCATAGAGTTCCTAATTCACAAAGCCATTCTCACTTGCTGGGTTACTTACCTCTGGGATTTGTTTAGAATGAATGAAATGAGTGAGGCATTACCCTCTCTTTTCTCAAGCTTTTGCTGCAGTAGCAGGAAGAACATGTGCAACACAGATGTGAACACAACGAATACCACAATTAAAACCATATTGAAAAGTACACATCTGATAATACCTGTTCTGAGGATACATCTGAAAATCACTCTACATTGTGCAAGCAAAGGCCAAGTGATGAAATAATCTTCCTGATGTTAACTCTGCATCCTATGAGAAAGACTCTGTTCTGTCCTTTCTGCATATGTGGCAGTAACTTAATTTTCCTCTTTCTAATGAGCTGCTCTTCTGATGGCTCTTTTCAAATATAAACTTCTTAATGGTAACTTGCAAGAAAAAGAAGGATGATTTTGTATATTGTGGAAAAGGAATCCAAAGCTGACCACACAGAACGCTGGGAGTGTACTGTCAACTGACTGTGTGCTGTGGAGAAGCTGCCCATATGATACGCACTTTTTCCATAGGACATTTCCTTTTCTTTAGATTCTGTAGCAAAAATTGAGTCTTTTGCTTTCTCATTGCTTTGATAGTGAGACAGTTAAAGGCATCCAGTAAACATTCTTGAGAGAAATCCATCTGCAATAGTCTCTGTCAGGGTGGGTCACTTTCCCTTTCTTTAGCTTATGCCACAGATGGTGATTTTCAACAAAATTTGAACTAGGAATAGATGCAAAAAAATAACAATTTCTGTGAAAGCAGAGCAGCTGTGCAGGTGAGGGAAAGCATAGAAAACTGAAGTGTAGATTCATCCATATCAAAAACTAGAGATTATCCCCCCTCCCTTGGATCTAGCCAGCTTTGAACCTGGCCGAGCAGTGGTGGTGATTTGTCATGCAGTGCAGATATGCAAAGGTAGTCAAGCAGGAAGCTTTCCTTAGCAAGGAATGTGGACAGTCTCAGCTTTGCCACTGTTTTACTGCTAACTAAAATCTGACTTTTTTTCATATTACAATTTCTTTTTTACTTTTTCAAAGTACAGCTTTCTCTCTAACTGACAAACGTATGCGTTCAGCCTAATTTCCATTGTGGCTTAGTTCCTCTCTCCCTTGTCAGCAATGTTGCAGGTGTTTACCACAGCTGGATTTTAACCTCTGTGATGGAGCATTTTCTGTGCATAGGCTTCCCTGCAAGATGCCTGTTCTGTTACGCACAGCAAAATGTGGCATGTTGACATCCCTCAAAGTATGTGCAAAGCTTCTCTCTTAATTGAGTCTGTCACCTGATGTGGAGAATTTGTAAGCGTGTTTGGTTTTTTTTTTGTTATTTTGCTTTTGAGAGTGATTCCCTATATCTGCAATTAATTCCTATATTGAGAGAGTTGTGTTTCTAAGAGGAACCAGTTCTTTTAATGCAAATAAAAAAAAAAAAAAGATCTTTATTACTTTCTATATCTGTAGCAGCAACCACTGCCCAGAAATTCATAATTCTTCACTTTCTTGTAACCCAGCTCCAGTTTGAATTTCATCCTGCAGCAGTAATATCATAATTCTGTTTTGATGTGTTTGATAATAGTATAATTTTTCACATGTCAGCAGATTTATGATGGCATAAAATTGGGATTATTACCTCAATGCAGGAGAACATGAAGGAGGATCTGAGATATACGGAAAAATAGAGTTGTTCGCAAACATATTTTTATTGCATAATAAACAAAAAAATATGCAAAGGTTTGCAATCTTTTATCCTCCGTAATTTTTCCTGTCTGTAAGTCTGTTCTCATCTGAATGAACTCTCACAAGGAACACTTTTTTAATGAAAACGATAGCATACAAAGGTTCTGAGGCTTTTGAAAGATGGATATTATTTTAATACATAGTGTCAAGAGCATTGGACCTTTCCTGATTTGCAGTCAGAGATCCACTGTGCTGTAATGGATATGGCACTATAGATATGCTCATTTCAGGTCAGGCAACCTTGTCCACTTTATTTATGATTATTATTAGCAGAAATGCTAGCTGTCAGACACGATCATCATGAATCAGCCCAAGGCCCCTTTAAGAGGAGCTATAAAGAGTCTTTAGCAGAATCACCAGCAGCCCTGTCAGATCTCACAATTACTTTTGAAGTTCTGACACATTGGGGAGACATCATTTTTTTCTTGAGATTAAGATCTTGTCTTTCAATGCTTTTAAGTGCATTATTTTTATGTGTAGGTGCTTCTGTGCTGATTGTCATACATGACGCATCAGACCTATATTGACAGCTTTTGAAACATAAAGCTAGATTATATCCTTCAGTGTAGCCCTAGGTTAAATTTTGGGCTCTACATGGGTATGTGTACAACTCACAGACAGCCCAGTGCTGTGTAAACAAAAGTAAAAAAACAAACAACAAAACAAAAAACAAAAAAACCCATCCCAATTATTAGCCCAATATATTCTGATATCTACTGAAAATCATACGTATATATCATGAACCACTTAAGCCTTCCCCCTGAAGTAACCTTTTATTTTCATAAACATTTCTGTCTTTGTAGCTTTTAACATTGGTCCTATAATGCAGCATCAGCAGATACTGCCCTAAGTGACCACTTTTAGTGAAAACAGAGCTATTTAGCCCTGATAGATCACTGTATATTTCAAAGATTTGTGTGGCCACCCTTTAATCCACCTTGTGTTGCACATATTACTCTAGACTCCATTTTACAGGTGCAGAAATCAAGGCAGAGGGCTTCACTGACTCACGCAATGCCTCCACTAAGTGACAACCAGATACAGGATTAAATTGCAGGCACCCTTGACTCCTTACCTCAAACCTGACTGACTTGGCTGCACATCCTCCCTTGCCCTTGCTGAACATCAGAGAGGAGGGCTTTATCTGTTACTTTTTTGCGGCAGTCCCTCCCCCCTCTCCATTCACATGCATCTGTGCAACCGTGTTTGATCCCATTTATTTGCTCACTCTGTTAGTGCTTTTTCTGTAGGAAACAATCCGCATTTCAGCCATTTTCTTGGCTCTGAGTCTGTCTCTCAGGGAGGCAGTGCTGTCTTGAGCAGAGCACTGAGGTATTACAGCACAGTCATCACTAGCACCAATTATGTATTATTTTTTAATACCTCAGAAATTTCAAGTGCAATGGCCTCATGCTGCTCCATGGAAAGGCAATGACAAGGATGCTTTTATAGCACAGACTCTCTCGTGTCATCAGGAAGTGCACTCAGGCTTAACTCCATTTTAACCAAGCTGTATTTGTACCCTGGGAACACAACAGGGATGAGCAGGAGGCAGGCAGGGAGGCAGGGAAGGACTTGCAAGATCTCTATTGTGTTCCCAATGGTGCTGCTGGTTCGCTCTGTCACCTTGAGCAGCCTGTGTAATGTCTATTGTCTGTAACCAGCTCACAGAACTAGATCATGGCCTTGTGGAAAAGCTCTCAATGCAAAACAGGACTGGATGCTTTCAGCCATACAGCTTTGCTGCTGCTTCCAGGTGTGTGATCCCATCAGCTCTAAGCTAGCAGCTGTGCAAGAGCCCAGGCTTTAATTAGATTTACTCAGCATAGCCAGGCCATTTGCGTTCCCATGCAATGTGCTCAAATGCCTTGCTTGTGCTTTTTGCCCTATCTTGCAGAGGATTCGGGACTGCCAGATCTGCCGGGAGGCATCCCCTGGGGATGACAGAAGGGGAGGGGCTCTGAGACAAGGTGGTAGAAAATAAAGCTTTCAGAGGAAAATACAGGGATGTTCCCGAGGTTGTTTGCTTTGTTGTTCCTTTTGGGAGCAGGCTCAGGTGCCTGTGAGAGCCCCAGTACATGTGACATGTGGTGAGGCACAGGGGCTCTTGTGTGTCATTGCCTGCAGCACTCTGCTGAGCCCAGAGCCTACTCTGCCTGGGAGAATCTCTCCTTTAATTTCTATGCCCTTCAGTTGAGGTTTGTCAGAGCTGAGCCTGAGTCTGACTGATGGCAGCAGGGTAAAGCAGGGCTGTGCTCTGTGTCCAGGGAGGCTGGGGGAGCAGCCGACATGCAGTGCAACGTGGCAGTGAAGGTCAAAGACATGGGAGGAAGAGGTGGCTCATACAGGCAGTGCCAATAAAAGTCAAGGCCCAGAGGAGAGAGTTCTTGTAAAGGGCTTCTGTGTAGCGTTGCTCTGGGCCACTTTAGCCTTCCTGAACACTGGAAGCAGAGCATTGGGAAACAAAAAATTAAGGGATGCTGTTGTTGGTAAGGCCAAGTCTGAACAAGACTGGGGAAAGCTAAGGCCTCCAAATGCTGGCTTCCTGATGTTTGAATGTGTGTCCTGAGCTACAGTTGTATTTCCTGGCATCTGCAGGACCGTGCTCCTACCTGTCCTGGATAGGATTTGCCTGTGTGTGTGTGTGTGTCTGTGCTTTAATCTTCTTTGCACAGGTAACCTGTCTGCCTGTAGATAATTAAAGTTTCTTGCTGCAGCATTTTATTGCTTTTGCAGTAAAGTTTCATGACTCCTTGCGGCTCTTTTGCAGTTCTGAGTTTTGCTACCAAAGTAGAACAAATTGCTACATGATTTTAAACACTTTCATAAAAAGACAGACTGTTAAGACATGCCAATAATTATCTGCAATTAGAATGCCTGTTTTGGTCTTGCCTCTGTGCTCTGGATTTCACTGCTGGATTGGTTTTAAAGATGGAGATTTCAGATTTCCTGGAAAGCCCTGATAACTCCATATTCACACATATTACCTCTCTGGTAGCACTTAACCCAGTCCATGAAAGCAGCAGAAAAAGCCAGAGGCTGAATTTGGGGACTGTAAATTATGAAAGTCCATCTCCAACCAATATTACAAAGAAAGAAAGAAAAAAAAAAATGGCCAAAATGATAATGCTGAAAGAAAACGCCACAAAAAGAATCTGAGCTTTTTTTTTGCTGAATCCAAGTGAAAAGGAGTTTGGTTCATGTTTAGACTGCCGAAGGCACTGTGGGAAGCTGAAAATTGCTCTTTGTATCAAAAAGCTGTAGGGCTTCTCTAGCATTTCCACTTTAACTTGCTTACAATTGACGATAGCTAATTGATATCCTGCATTATTCCTTTACCAAGACAAAGGATGTTAGAGCCATACAGCAAGACGTTGTTTGCTTGCAGGTGACCCCTTTATGCATATGACTGCTGGCTGGGAGAGCAGAAGGAGGGGCACTGTGGGCTTCAGCTCCACTTTTTTTTTTGTTCATTAAAACAACAGCATTGATTTTCCCAGGTCAATGCGAGGCCATTTCATGCAGCAAATCTGTGTTGAAAGGGATCAGAGTAATCATTTTTTACACGCTTGACTACTGCATGCCAGCACTGAGCTTTCAGCCACATGAACATAGGAATGATTTAATAGAGGAAATGGCAGCAGGCTATTGTGCACAGTGAAGGCTCCATGTAACATGCATGACTGAGTCGCACGCCATTAGGCCGAGTGTAAATAAAACCTGCCCCTTATGCTGCCACAGAATTAGCTCATTGGAATGCCTCTACCGCTGTCTCACCATGATCTAACGCTGGGGCTGCAGAGCCCCTTCCTTATCCATCCTCTGTCTTTGCTGGCCAAGCCACTAGCAGCACAGACATTTAGCGCAGTACTGCAGTAATAGTAACCAGCTTCTTAAGTGACACCCCAACGCTGAGAAATGCATGACAAACCAAAATCCAGACCAAGGAGAGATAAAGATGTAGAAGAGACTCTAGTTGTTTTTTTTTCTTGCTAGGGATTGCGGGCACTGAAAGCGCAGCCCCCATGATGTACATCTTCCCTGAAGCGTCTCCCAGATTACTTGTCAACCTGCCACGCTGCAGGAGGGCTGCTTCCTCATCTGGTTTCAGCAGTGCTCATTCACCAGCTCTAAACTGCCCTGAAAGGCTCCTTTTAAAGTGAGATGGTAATTCAAGAAATATGATTAAAAATGAACAGGATGGGTAGAAATAAAATTGACTTAGGCTGTACCTCGGTATGTTTATTATACATATAGAATTATACATATAGAGGTTCCTTAGATATATAGAAGCAACATGTCTAGTATAGCTATGAATGGAAAATTATAAATAAGGGTTGCTTTATTCCTGCATACAGCAAGCAGTTCTTTCGAGCCCCAAGTGTCCTTGTACTCCTTACTGATTTGCAATGGCAGGACTGCATACAAGCCAACTCAGAATAAGGGCTGAATTGTTTTACGGGGAGGTGGTCATAGAAGACTCTATTCTTAATGACAAATCCCATTGGCGTTTCTTTCTCCAGCTCTTCAGGTGCAATCTGAGTTGCCAGGATGAGCAGTTTAGATTTTCTGGCAATAAATGCCAGGATTCTTTATTGATTGTAGTACTAACCTCAAGCTGGGCACCCTAAATATTTCTGATGAAGCCTCCATGCTATCACAGCAACTTTCCACTGGAAGGCACTGGCAATGACTTGAGGAACCAGGAGAGGATCTTGGCATTGCACATATTGTGTGAAAATCCAAGCAATTGTGTGAAAATGAGTAGCTGTTCTCTTCTCTGAGGAAAGGGCACTGTAAAATAAACTAGGAGGAGGGAGGTCAAAGGAAATGGGAGGACTTGGTTCAGTCATGGATAATTGCCCATGAGGGCAGACCCTGTAGGAAATGGGAAAGAGAGAAGTCAGCATAGCATCTTCAGCTCAAACAAAGCAGCAGCCCCCATTGTTGGACAGGGAAGAGCAGCAGGGGGAACAGACAAACAATCTTTGCCAGTCAGCAAACAATTTGATTGGAGGCTGGTGCTATTGTTCCTTGGAAATGAAGCCACAGAAGGAGTGATGTTGGCTTAGAGGTACTGCTCTCCTTAGCCAAGATTAGGTTTTTGTAATCACCTTCAGTTTGTATGGACTTTCTGGTAAGGAAAAAAAAAAAAACAAACCCACAATAAAATGCTTACCAAGATCTGCACACAAAAGCAGTTTTACCTCCAAAAGCTTTTAGTGCTGTGAGAATAGCTTTGGCTGTGCATCCTGCTTTTAAGATCACACTATACTCCTGGAATTATACGATATCAAATTATAGTTTCATCTTCAACAACTTGAAATTCCAGGGGCAGCAATTGTTTTGCATCCAATGCAGATGCACTCTGCTTTGAAGAGATATACATCATGCTCCTTTTTGTGGGTATTTTGCATTTAGTGATTTAGCGGAGGGTTGTTAGGATAGTGTGGTTAGGTTGCAGTTGGACCTGATAATCTTTCAGGTCAACCTGAGCTATTCTTTGATTCTATATACTTTTTGCTTTTACCTTTTCCACAGAAAAGATGCTCCTACTGGAATGCGTTCTTAGAAAGTAATAGAAAGGGAACACCACAAAATATACAGCAGGTAAACAAAACCAGCTTGCTTAGGGGTTCTGCCATGGTTAACAGATGCTTTTATGAGCACATACCCTTATGGAGTTGGGAGTTTTGCTGAGGGTCAGTGAGTCGTCTTATCCTTGAAGTTCTGTGTTTCTAATACTTTAAAGATTAAGGCTTCTCTGGACATATATGCACTGCAGTGTCTTGTAGCTTCAGTGCCGCTCTTCAGCCAGATCCACTTTCACACTGTACACATTCACTCCACTGTTGCTCCTTTTATCTTAATTAAACCCTGTCTGGTCTTTGGCAGAGCTGAACCTGCCAGACCTTAACCAATTGCTCAAAGTAGAAAACCGATCTGCTGTATTCTATGCGTTTTCAGGGCTGTTTCACAGTGTGGTTATTTGTGCTGAAGCTAAGCTTGAGACTTGGAAAACTGCATTCATTTTAGCAGTTGGTTGTCTCTGTGTGTTGATATGGATGAGGAAGCTGTCAGCTGCTTTGTGGCATTGCTTAGGTTGTATCTCCTGGCTGATCCCAAGTAATGCAAAGTCAGAAAAAGCAGGGACTGAATGGAGAAGTCAGTGGCAGGAGTCTCCTGTCAGACACTGTCAGTTACTGTACCTGGGCTAAAAAGCAGCCTATTGATCAGTGCATATTTCAAATAACTAGATTCAGTTTTGACTCCCAGCAAACATGCAATGCTGTGCCTGATGGCTCAGCCCTGTCGTACTGCCTGGCTGCAATGGGGGTGTAACCCACAGGCTGTGCAGACACGAAAAGCACAGTGAGTTTATGTTAGCATACATCTTGCCACAGCTGTGGTCTCTGCCTCTTCACTGAAGGATATGGCCTATTAGGCAGAGCCTTGTGCTGGAGTTCTCCTAGACCCCAGGCTTCTGTTTGTCGTTCAGCTAAATGGGTATGAATAGAAATGCAATGCAAAAATATTTACTGTAATTAATATTCCAGTGACATCTGTTTAGCTTTGCTCCAAGTAAGAGCCTGGTGGTGTCCTCGTGGCAAGGTGAATCAGATTCATTTGCATCTCCAGGGGAACTGCTGTCTCTAAAAGCTGAGGAGCAGCAAAGGTAGGAAGGAGATTGCTTTCACACTCAGATTACTCCTGTGAGAGGTCAAGACCAAAACCCTGAAAAAAAGTGCTTTTAGAAGTAGTTAGTGCCTAAATCCTTTTGGTCTCATCTCAGCTTGAGAATTCAGTGACATTTGCTGCAAAGCAGGCAGAGGGCTCATTTCCCAGGTGGGCTGAGCCCTTTGCAGGATCTCTTGCATGCAGCAAATAGTAATGGTCTGCCAGCCCATCTCATTTCCCTTCACATACACAGCTGCTCTTGCCCTTCAGTTGCCTCTCTCTGGCATCACTGATGACAGTCACCCTCAGTACAGCACTTTGTTGGTGCCTTCCCAAACTGCCTCTCTGTTGTTGCCAATTGTTAGCTATGCTGACATTGACTTCCAGTGGTGTTTCAAAAGGCCTAAAAAAACTTGTGCTTGCTAGTATTTGCAAGGCTTCATTTGTTCTGGCATGGGCTCATTTGCTGGGCTGCAGTTTGATTAGAAGCACGAGTATGATGGATGTGACGGGATGGGCAGGTTAGGGCTGAGGCCATTTGGTACAAAAGGGCTGCCTGTTTGCATGACTTGGCTTTGCCCTCCTTTTCTTGCAGGGAATTATTTTGGATGCACTGGAATAAAAGCTCTGTAGATTTTTTTGCAAATAGGCAGCAAGACAGACCATTCTCCTTCATGTTAAAGTTAGCATTTACAGGTTAATTGCCGATTACTAGATGTTGGTTTCTAGCACAGACTGCTGCACTCGCAAAACAATGATAGCTCACAGAGTTGTCAGCTGAGAAAATGTCAGCTGACACCCAGGAATGAAACTGATGCTGGATAGTTGCAAATCCAAAAACTAAGCAACCAATGGATTATTATTTTTTTTAAGTTTTCATTGACGTGTGAAATTGGCAGACTTTTTGAAGCTATTTACATTCAAGTTTCAATGAATACAGTGCTAAGAATTCCTTTAGATGATTTTATCTTGTTTTTAAAATAAAATCTGCATGATCATTCTCATCCCCTCCCTTTTGGCATTAGTATTGTTCTTGCAGCTAAGAGAGTAAATCGATAGTCTCATTTGGACCTGCTGGCTTTGGCTTTTGTTTTTGTTTCTCCCATCCCCTGTATCCCTGGTGTCTCCTAGGAAAGGTGGTGCAGAACTTGTCAGATATAAACCCTTTTATTTTGTCTGTAATCCAGCCACTGCTCTGATTTAACTAAACTGAGCAGGGAAATGTAACCAGTTGTTTTTCTTTTTTTGCACGTGTCTGTTCTTTCTCCCAACAAACCATATGCTCAACTTCCCTACTGCTGCCATCAGGCCAGTGGCGTGCTTTTCCTCCCTTGCTTTACCTGAGGCCCAGACTTGGCAACTCACATGGCAGATGCATTCCATATGGCTGGGCTTTATCAACCATGGTAAATATTCTGCTATTGCAGAGCTCCCATCCGCTGTGCTGGTATCATAAAGCAGAGCTATTGATGCAGACACAGTGACTAACCCTTCTGCCAGTCAGTTGTTACTGCTGCTGTCTTGCTCTTCACCATTGCTAGGCTATGCATGTAAGTGAGGAATGTTTTAGAAAAATACCGTACTGAGCAGGAACAAAGCTAATTCAATCCCGTGCAATTGCTGAGATTGGAAATACATACCACAGGCATTTTGTCCTTGCTAGTGATTTTACTGCCCTAGCCACTCCAGAGTGGTGTTGTGTCAAGGACTAAGTGTTGCCATAGTAGTTCCTGTGCAGTATAGGAACTTGGGCATCAAAGTGTTTTTTCATGCTACTATTAAAACAAAAAACAAAAAAACAACAACAACAATGAAAGCAACACAACCACACCTCTCCCAGAATGGGCTGTGGAGAGGCTGGCTGATCCTTATTCATAGGCTCTAAAAGCCAGCACC
This sequence comes from Lagopus muta, assembly GCF_023343835.1. NCBI lineage: Eukaryota > Metazoa > Chordata > Aves > Galliformes > Phasianidae > Lagopus > Lagopus muta. The sequence goes on from NC_064434.1 coordinate 76,023,342, forward strand.
AGTGAAGAGAGAGGATAGCAAAGCCAGACCAGATACCACCTGATGCTTTGCCCCTTCATCATTATACCTGTACACACTGAGACCTGAGCTAATGGAAGCAGATCCAACCTCCAGAAGTTGTAGGGTGCATGTGCCCTCTGAGGATCAAATCTTAACTGTGCTAACACAACATGGTGATTTCTGCAATTACAGGCTCCCAGAGACGGAGGCTGATTCCAGCTTTATCACTTGACACCGCTTCTCCAGCAAGGAAGCCTGCCAACAGCCCTGGGGTCCGCTGGGTGGATGGGCCCCTGCGAAGTGCACAGAGGGGGCTGGGGGAGCCCTTTGAGATCAAAGTCTATGAGATAGATGATGTGGAGAGACTCCAGCGGCGACGAGGTGGAGACAGCAAGGTGAGTGAGATCCTCGTGTGCTGTCTGTCTCCTCTTGGAGAGAGGAATCCAGGTTGGAAGTGCAGATTCATAGGAAAGCGGTCAGAACTGTGTAGTATTGTACATGGTCAATTCAACTGGCAGCAACACTTGTATCTCGTTTAAGACCAGTTATAACTCAAGTTATGCCTTCTTCAGCAACAGCTCACAGACATTGGTCTCTTGTATTTTGGTCCTTGCTAATAGTCTTGGTGACTCCTGTTCTCCAGCAGCACTTCACATCTATCTATCTTTCTACACAGCATTGGTGCCTCAAGTGCTTTGATGACATTGTTTCCAGAATAGCGAAGCTTCTCCTGCCAACCTCACCCCTCAAAACTTAAAAATAAGTTGGAGAATTGTAAAGATCAGCTCTTGAGAAGTACAATCATGAAGAGTATCTGAAGTTAGTGCTTTTACAATAACTGTGTATATAAGCTTTATTATTATTTTAAGACATTTTTCCTTTCTAGGCTCCTGTCACTCAGGTTGTTCACGGTTGGTGCACCAAGCACTGGATTTTCTTTTTCCAAGAGTTTAATTTTTTCTTAGCCAAACTTTTGTTGACAAAAAACAGAAATGTTTTGCCACAGTTAATCTCATTTCAAAATGCTGTGTGGTGCTAACTATTACTGTTTATTATTAAATATCATTACAAAGACTCCAAAGCTCAATGATCAAAAGCATCAAAATAATTAAAGAAAAAAAATACAATAAAAATAACACAGATGATAGATTATTTTGTGCAGTAATTCATATGCTTCCAGAGTAAGTTAGTAATATTGATTGGAAGATCATTTCACTGAATGGATCTGGGTATTTCTTCTCCTCTTCACTTGTTCCTTCCCTGCTCATTTTTCCTGGTTGACAGGAAGTGATATGTTTTAATGCCAAGCTGAAAATCCTGGAGCATCGCCAGCAGAGAATTGCTGAGGTCAAGGCCAAGTACGAGTGGTTAATGAGAGAACTGGAGGTGACCAAACAGTACCTGATGCTGGATCCTAACAAATGGCTCAGCGAATGTAAGAACGTTTATTGCTTGAACTTATAGGTTTCCTTTGCTTTATTTCACTGTGAGGAAGAAAGGTTTGCTAAGAGTGAGATGTGTGCTACTGTGTCTGTAAACTGAAATGAGCTGACATATGACCTAAGGACAAAATTTAGGTTGACTGTATTTCTAGAACTAGTCCCAATAATTCTTACTAAATCTTGATGATAGAACTGAACAATCCTTTTTGCCTGAGAGCTGAATGTTAAAATGGTACAGCATTGTAATAGTGAATATTGCCATTGGTAGATTATCATTCACACATTTCAGTCCACAGATTATAAAAATGAGATATTTATATTTTGTCCCCAGATCACTAAGACATATGAGCAACATTATAAATCTACTCTTATACCACAAAATAACACTGCAGATCAAACTTGTCCCTTGGCACCAGCAGGCTTACATGAAGAATGAATTTGGCCCATTTTTCATAACTGTCGATGTGTAAAGTTCAGACCTTAAAGGACATTCACATTGAGATGCAGAAGAACCTCAACACCTCAAAGGAAAAAGATTAAAAGCATACTGCAGTAACTGTACAGCATTTTTTAGTGTTAGTGAACAGATGAACTCATGTTAAAGAGTTCTCCAAAAAATATATTTGTGGTTTTTTCTCATGATAATTGCATGGGGTATAAGGAGGTTGGGTGCTGTGTCCTAACTCTTCCCTCAACAACTGTCATAAGTTAATACTAGATTTGTACAGCCTACAAAACAACCATAATATAAGGCAAAAGAGACAGATTTAAAGACCAGTATGCCATCTGCATACTGATGTGTGATGCCTTTGCTTCTGATTCCAGTGTGATACATGCAGGAAGCCTCAAGGATAGCACAGACCACAGGGCTTAGATGAGATGTGAAGTGTTGGCTAAGATCACATAGTTCCCACACAACTTCCATGGAAGCAGCTGCCAGCTGTCTCTGGCAGCAAAAGGGAACCTATGGTAGTGTGATGTACACACCTTCCGTTAGCACTCCTGAACAAGCTAGTGAGAATTGCCCAGAACAGGGAGATGTGTGACAAACAAGGAAGTTGGAGGATGGTTTCTGACTCTGAGTTATGAATTCAGAAGAGAACTTACATCAATCTCTTTTTTGGTCAGAAGAATGCATGAGAGAGTCAATATATATCATATAAATGCATGATCTTGAAACAAAACCAGTGGAAATAATTAAAATCAACTCGGCCAGTTTTACACTTCACTGATGAATTTCACCATCACGTTCAACTTGTGGGTTCCCTGTTAACCTTAAACCCACAGGTGTTTTGTGCCCACCTGGTTTCCTTACAGTGAGCTGTGTGGTTGCTGGAGGAGCAGTTCTGTTGGCTTTTCTTAGGGAAAGATGGAGTGTGGCAAAACTTATCTGCTGCTCTAGAGAGGATGGCAGAGCATATCACTCAAGAAAGTATTCCATGCAATCTTAACAGTATTTTCACCGACAAGCCATTTTAATAGCCATTAAATAATAGACACAACTTTCAGTGACAGTGGGAAGCTAAAGATAACATTGTATACAGCACAGATGTTTTTGAAGGCTTGAATTGGTTCCATATCCCTCAGCAACTAGTGCTGGGTTTTGTATGCTTTTTCTATCTGTGTATTTTCTTCTCTACAGTTGATCTGGAGCAGGTATTTGAGCTGGATTCTCTGGAGTACCTGGAAGCCCTGGAGTGTGTGACTGAACGTTTGGAAAACCGTGTCAACTTCTGCAAGGCTCATCTCATGATGATCACCTGTTTTGACATCACCTCCAGACGCAGATAAACAGCGAATCTCAAGAGAATTTCAATGCACATCTCTGCCATCCTCCTTTTCCCTTCTGAATAGCATCCCAAAGACAGCAGAATGAGGATGAAGGTTGGAGTCAAGTCTCAACTGTGTGTATGAGAGATTTGCTTTACTATAGAAGAGTAATATTAAAAAATAACAGGACACGCATGAAAAAATGGAGATAGAAGGATGTTGATTCTCTTAGCCTAAAAGAGCACTTTGAGGAACCCTTAAGGACATGTCTGTAAATAAGAACTGCTGGCAGAAGAGACTTCTTTCCCTGCATTAGCTGAGGGAGGAGGAAAGGTGGTTGTAGGACTTCCACTTGAGAGGTTCATTAGAAGAAATCCTATCTAGAAAGACTGTTCAAGTGCCTTGCAAATCTTTATTATCCAAACATTTATGTTCATACTTTCTTGTGTACAGATGGTGCTAGTCAAAAGATGAAAAAGGAAAAAAACAAAACACTTTTGAAATGTACTTACAGCTTGTTTTTCTCTTGGTGTTTTCTCCTGTTTCAGACTTGCTGTTTCTAAGTAACTTGTGTTTGTAGAGATATTTCCTAATCAGTACAACATATGAATAAATGTTAACTGTCTTTTATTGTTAACAGAGTAAGGCCACTCAAAGAGAAATTTAGCTTCCCAGATGACACATGAATATTTCTAACAATGAGCAAGGTTTGCTTATATGTTCTTCTGTACAATCTTAAGCGTTAGAGGGCACAGTAATTTTCCCAACTTACAGGTTCTGCAGTATGTGAGGGAGGAGAGGTGACATTACGGTGAAGTATCTTTTCCATTTGAATTAACCTCCCCCTTTATTTTTCATGTCCTTTTAGCTTTTTACTGGCTAGAGCTATGGATGAGGAGGTATTTTTATCCCAATCCCTTTTCCTGGGACTAATAACTCAATGGACAACTACTTTTCAGGGGAGGGCTCTCATACTTATAAGTCCAAAAATGAATGATTTCTTTTGTCCTTTCTTGATTCCATGACTGATAAAAATTTAACTTTGCCTTCTTCATGTCCCTGGTCCAGACATACCTGAAAAGTGCTGCAATGTGCAGTCTCTGTTCAGCTCAGCTAGTCCACAAATAAGCAGGAGTCATGAGTAAGCAGATCTAGTAAGTAATTCAGGCATACTGATTATGATGTTTTCCTAATCAGCACTCCCTTATTTCAACTATGACTAAAGTCACATAGACATCAATGGATGACATCATCTAGTGGGTGGCAATCCTGCTCATGGCAGGGGGTTGTAACTGCATGATCTTTAAGGTCCTTTCCAACCCAAACCATTCTGTGATTCTGTGATTAAAAGAATGAGGGTCTGGGCCTCACTGCATAACCGGATATTCTACTTGTTTGCATCTTTATCTATAAAACAGTATGTGGGGAAGAACATCCTTTGTGTTACTTAAAAAAGTGTGTGAAATTTGCATGTTAATTATGTATGAGCATAAAGAATTTTTTCTTGTATAGGTTTCTTCTTCTTTTATATTGAAATAATTCCTTTCACAAAACAATCCTCTCACATACCCTTGTCTGACCTTCCTGTTGGTTATCAGAAAGTAAGATCAGCATTTGGCATATACTCAGTATGCATCACTTCATCAGTTTACTGTTCCTACATGTAGCTCTTTCTTTACCTGCTTCATCATACTAATGCCATTTTACAATATGCCAAGCACCATTTCCTGGTGGACAAAAAAAATCCACAAAAATACTGATAGCTTTTACTACTGGTTACCTTAAAAACAAACAAACAAACAAACAAAAAAAATTTATATATTTTCTTCAAATTCTCTATAACGTATATTAACAAATCTTATTCATTCTATGAGCTTTATCACTGTGTTTTGTAGAAAATCCTTCCTACATTTCATAGGCTTATTTGGGAGTGAAAAAAGGTCATACATGAAAGTTCTTTCCTGTTCTATTCCACAGCGTTTTTTTATTTGGTCTGATCTCTCTCCTTTTCTCCAAACAAAAAGAAAAAAAAAAAAAAAAAGTGCAATTTTCTCTGGTTTGTTTCTCTTTGTAATGATTTTAGTGGTGCTTGTTATGGGGGGTTTTGTTGGGGCATCTCTACTGCATAGATCTCCATGATTTCAGTACAGTTCTACCAAGCAATGGCAATTGCCTCTGCAGTTCTGTGCTGGGTGAAGATCTACTACCTTTGGGATATGGAGTATGTCTTCTTTTGTGGATTCAGTCTTGCAGAGTCCCAGAATTATGCTGTCAGGCTACATACACAGGAAATAGGCTTTCCCAGCTGCTCCCATCTCTCACTCACCTGTGTCCACAAGTAGCCCTGTAGGCTTCCCAGGTTGTCACTTGTGTTTGTTTTACTTCAATTTCCCTCCCTAGTCACTCCTCCACATTAGATTCCCTACCTCAGTCATGCAGAAGGAAATTACGTGGGTGTTGCGTGCACTGGGGTGCTCCTGTGAGATGATAAATGGCAAGTGGTGCAGGTAAAGTGAACAGATACTTGACAAAGAAGCATAATAGAAATGGTGTCTACCTAGCCATTATTTTAAATATTAATAGTACACGTTTGCCCTTATTGTCAGGATGGATCAAAATTTCTCCCTGAAACCAAATGGATTACACCAAGGATGAATTTGGCATACTGAAAATTATGTAGTGACTGAGCAGAATCACACTCCTCACAAATATTTCATTTCTGAGGACTTAATTATAATGGCCATTAACACTTCTGTCACATTTGTATCCTAAAATCAATAGTCATCTCTTCTTTTTTGACTTTCTGTCACTGCATTTCAAAATTTATGACTATATTTTTGAGAATTGTGGTGGCTTTAGAATTTCTTTTATTGTACTTAAAATACCTGCAAAACAGATAATTGAAAACATCATGACCTTACTAAAATTGCTGTTATTTTATAGTAGCCAGCATTTTACAGAAGACCCATACGCTCCTACAAGTCACCCGGGAAGTCCCATTCTTTTAGCAATTGCCAGTATAACGCTGCTTTTTTCCTGATTTCTTTAAAAGTCTCAATTTACCCAAAATATACAAGAGCAATGTGAACAGAGTCCTTAATTGTTTGCATATTTAGAAATCAATCTTATTTCCCTGGAACAGCTTTAGTGGGAAACAGCAATGTTAATGCAATTAGAAGTGAAGGTTAAATCTTTGTTCCCTCGTGTAACAGAGGACCACGTATCCTTATTATCATGTTCTGTAACGGCTGTAGAGCAGCAGCCATTAGTCTGCATTACCATAGCTATGTTCAGACCTACTGCTTGAGTAGTCTGGGCCTGACTGTGAAAGCTTTTCATCTTAATGTGCTTGAATGTTATTTCTACAAGGGGCAGAACTTGTTCTGAGACAACAGATTCAGTTGAGACCCTAGATTTGGGAGTTTGGCTGCAATCTGAATTCACCCATTGGTGAATTCAGCCTGCAGTGCTGGGAGTAGGCAGAAAGCCTGGGTCATTCACCAGCTCTGCTTCCCTTCAGGGTGTAGAAGAACCCTAATTCCTACTGTCATAGTTATCTGTGACTTTTCTCCCACCATCCATGCCTTGTATTTGCTACAGAATGCCTTATTGTCAATTCATTCAGACCTCAGCAATTAGAAGTATTATTTCACAGAAAGACAGGCACCAAACTGATACCCAAGCTGTCCTTTCTTTGCTCTTTATTAGAGCTGAATGCTCACAGGATAGACTTAGTCCTTTTTAAAAAAAAATAATTCTTTTTCATTTATCTCAATAATGTGGTTTATCTTAACATAGTATTATTATCCATAGCACAAGATTCAGATTTTATGACAGCTGAAGGAATTAGACTTTCTGACAAATACTGCCTTTTACAAACATTTGTGGCTTTTTTTTTTTCGTGATCTAAAACTAATGATAAAACCAAAGGGCAGGGCAGTATATACATACAAAGAAATGCATATGAGCATAGCCTGAGGGAGAAACCCTACACACATTACTGCCAGGAGATTGCTTAACTGTTCACAAATGGTAACAACACTGCTCCTCCGCTCCTCCAAGGTTTACCTTTAAAACCTTTCTCCTATCACTCACCAAGATGAAGTTGACTTATTCCACACTACAGGGAAAACTTATGCTTGAAACACTTTTAAAGGCTTCCTTCAAAGGGCCTTTATTCTTGCTGTTCTTCAGCCTATAAAGCTAGGTTACTGCAGTTCCCACACAGAGGCTGTCATTGACATGTTAAGGTCTGTCAAAGTAATCCAAAAGAATCACTCTGTATTTCAGAGCGTCACAAGTTGAAGGCAAGATATCTCACAATCACCGCTGCTAAATACAACAATTTGTGCTTTACCATGGTGCATATACCCTGGTCACGTCAACTGAAAGCCAGGCCTCTTAGCCCCATATGAGATAAAGCTGCTGTCAAGTCCTCATTGTTCTAAAAATTGTAACGTGTAAGTTTCTGTGTTGCAGATGACTGCCCATAGCAAATACTCTCATAAACCAGAGGTGGAGCAACCCCCTGCTGCCCAGTCCTATGGGAGAATGGTCACACAGTATCAGGGATGCATCAACTCACATCAGAGATCAAAGAATTTATACCACTGCATAACGATAGGAGTAAGAGATTTCTCAAAACCATGGATAGATGACATACTTTGCCTAATCCTGATGTCCTTCTAGCCCTTATTTTGTTACTCCATAGCCTTTTGTGTTGGCAACACCCAGCACTTTTTGGAGACACAAGGCTGGATGTTGCTAGCTATTACAAGATTTGAAATAGGTTTTCAAATAACTATGGCAAACAAAACTGTGAATGATTTGTCAATGCAGAGGTAATAATCTCTAGCTCTTGCATTTATTATGTGCTCATCACAGGGTTATCTAAACCTCCATACCTGCTCTTGGAAGTTATAAACCATTTTATTATTGGCTTTATCTTTTCTCCTTTTCAAGCAACTTAAAAAAAAAAAAAAAAAAAAAAAGAAAAATAATCATTTTCCCTTGAAAATGTAGCACTCTTATCTTGACCCTACTGAAGTCAATATGGATTTTACCAACAGCCTCACTAACAGCAGACTCAATCTCACTTATGCAACATTTTGAAGCTCATAAAAGGAGTGATTATTCTACAAAGAACGGAGGTGCTGAAAGTGAAATAGTAACATCCATGATATTTCAAACCATCTTCAAAACTCTCTCAGACAGGAAAAAAAAATCCCCAACCCAATCCATCTTACTTTGAGTGGTCCTACTTAAGTATTGAGCAAACTTTATAATAATGGTAATAAAATGGTGCTTGAGGCAGTTTCAGCTATATTACATATCTCTATATACTATCGATATGGATGTATTCACCCTCTATTGTATATGTATGTGTGAAAATTTACATATAGCACACATACATATATATATTTTATGTATGCATAGATGCTAACCTTTTAAAGTTTTACTTTTTTCCCTTCCCATAGCTGAAACTGCTGGTTACTAACATCCACATCATATTCTATGTATGAAGGATATAATTTATTTGTAAACTCAGGATGTTCTTGTTTTATAGAGTTGCTTGTATTTTATAATTTATTTACACATCATGGTTGGAAATGCTGATCTAAGTGCTATGCATTGAAGTGTATGTTTGCTGAATTCATTTCACTCTGTCTGTGGCTATGTTCTTTCTCATTATAACAATGGTATAAAATGGAGCTAAGGAAGAGACAAAATGATGGATACAGAACATATGCTGGCCCCACCAATGGGTGATTCCAGAAGAGGATGTATCAGTAGTAGATATATTTATATATATTTTATCAACTAAATTTTATGGGAAAAAAAGAAAAAGAAAGAACAGCATGAGGACAGGTTTAAAATGTTGAACGTCACAGCCATTTCCAAGTTGGTCAACAAATGCATTGAGCCTTTTGCCATTAAAATTGTAAAGTTTATTGTTTGCTGGCTAAAAAAAAATATCCCTTTTGTGGTATCTGAGGTGTGAAACATTGTCAAAAATATGATGTCTGGAAAAAAAAAAAAAAAAAATCAAACTATAGTGGCATTAAATGTTTACTTTTATCTTACCGATATATCTGCCTCCCCCTCCTATTTCGCTTTGGATAAGAACATTTACGAAATGGCAGAGAAGGTGCTTTTGACCTAACACAAGGTGATGTCTTGTTAGTAAGAGTGAATTAGATCAATCTTGAAACTGAAATACCCAAAAGGGTTCTACCAAACAGGTATTGCTGAGAAGCAGATTTGCCAGAAAATAACAATAAGGAATTGCAGAGTATGATAGCAATGACAGAAACACTGCAACCAAGCATAGCACCATTAACTTCTCCCCTGCTGCTGTCTGGAAATAAAAAGAAAACACAGTCAGCAGGCCTGAACCGGTTATCTTTGTATATAAGGTGGTTGTGGATATGTGCTTCCTCATATTAGCAGGCATTGCTCAACCATTATCTATGAGCAAGGAAACATAATTGTGACAAAAAATTGTAAAAATGTGTTTATAATTATTTATCCACTTTCACATCTATGTCAGACTTCCCTTGGCCACTATGCAGGCATATTATACAAGGTGAATGTAATAAGGAGTTTGTGTCTGTTACTTCAGACGTGTTAGTCCCTCAGAGGGGCAATAGTATATTCAGGTTCAGCCCTTCCCTGAGCTTCCAGTAAGGTGTCTGCAATTTCTGCTTGCCTTGTATACAGTACTCCCTACGGATAATCAAGAGCGCCTCACTTGCGAGACAAGATGTGAATAAGCTCTTTGGGCAAACCTAAAATGCCTGTTAACCACTGGGTAAGTTCCAATAAGAAAATTCTCCTTATAAGAAAACAAGTCATACTTCTTGTGGGGAGGAGAAAAAAGGAAGCAACTAAACATCTCCTTTAAGACCTGTCAAATGCTGACAGATGATTCCCTCATATGCCCTGTGCTAGGAGGGACAAGTTAGCACTATATCAGCTCAGTGACAGAGATTACAGCCTCAGTGGCAGGGGATGTCATCACCTAGGGTGACTGCCACTTCTTAACTAAAAATCTCAAGGTGGCCACAGACGCATTGCCTGGCACATAACATGGGTTGGCAGAGGGGAGGAGGGGGTTTCTCCTATCCTAGTGGCAAATCCTATGACTCTAGCACAACTTCAGCTGTTGCCCCTCGGCCAATGAATTTACATGCTGGTGCCTCTCCATGGTAGCTGTAAATGAAGATAAACAGCCATTCTTTCATCTGTGGGCTGTTCAGAGTAGCTTTGATTTGCTCTAAAGAGCTAAAAGGCTTATTGCCTATTTTTGAGGTAATTTATCTTCATTGCTGCTATCATGCAGCCATATCAGTATTAAAGAGCCCAACGTGCCTTACAGTGACAAAACCAGAGAAAAATGGGTTAGCACAAGTCCTAGACTTTGTCTAAGAGAACTGATGGTGATCTCTATACAAGCTGAAAAGAAAATCAATTCACTGCTAGCCAATTCTGAAGCATTGGAGAGCTTGTTGCTACACAGCTCTGGTCTGAAGCAAGACTGTCAGGAAAGGTTTGGGACATGGAACAAGAGCAGAGGCATATGCCTGACAAAACATGGTGCCCTAATGAGGCATGGTTGAAATGGTTGGTACCTCTTGTAAAGTAACATCTCAGCCACAACCAAGTCTTTGAAGCCAACAACTTTCCAATCTGAAGATAAAAGCAGAAGAAGGTTTAGCAAGGAAACCTGACAGGACTCTGTCTCCTGATTGTGGTCGTGAGCAAACTTCCTCACTCCTGGAAAACCAGGGTGAGAACCAGAAGCTAAAGCTGGTTCCTCTCTCACACTGGCCTGTAAAGCACCAGGGCCATGGAATCTCACCTCATTTTCGTTGGTAGCACTAACTGTCTTTAAGCCACTGAAATTGGAAGGAAAAAATTAATCTCACTGATTCTCATATGAACACGAAATTAGTGTTTATCTCCTCTAGAACAAGACCATCTGTGAGTGGATTTCATGTTTTATGATATCTGTTAGCATTCATGACAGCTGCCAATTTGGCAGTTTTGGAGGCTGACATCTGCTATTTAACTGAGCAACGCTATGCTGGGCATGACCAGGCAAATGCTCTACAGAGCCCAAAGACAGAAAAAAAACGTGTAGGTAGCTTGGGGGTCCCGTCTGCTTTCCCTTCAGGAGCAACTCTGGCAAATGGCAACCTTGTTGCAGTCCTAAATGGCCAAAAATAGTTGGTCCCCAATGGAACGCTTGTCAAGGGAAAAGATTTGCATTCACCTTCATGCAGGTTTATGTGTGCCTCTTTCATGGAACCTTATTGCATGGGTTTGGCATCCATACTTTGCATTAGATTGCAGATTCCACGCCAGCCAACTGGCAACCAAAAGTATACAGCTGTGTGCATTTGGCACACATCCATATTCCCATTTCTAGCTCCTAGCAGCCCAAGTACAGCCGGATGTGTGAGTGTGGAGTGCGGGACTCCCGAGTTGCTTTGGAGAGAAGGTCTCACACCTCCAAATATGGGGTCCTTTGTCATGTGTTTGAAAGGGACCAGGAAATGTCCTCGTCTCATCCCTGCCCCACTTCATTCTCTGAATGACTGCAAACCAAGGTAACGGGGAGAAAAGCAACATTTCTCTATATTTAGTTTTTCAAAAGATAAATTCCTCATCGCAGTTACAATAATGCAGAGAATGAAAGCATAAGTGCGGAAGCCAGGCTGCTCGTGGCCATGCTTCTTCACAGCAGTGCCTTCAGCAGCTCTGTGCCATCCACCCAGCACGCTGTTTTGCTAGCTTCCCTGGTGCTTGCTTGAAACAAGAGCACTAAGTCACTCACTTCTGTCTCTTAGCTGCGTGCCCAGGGATACAATGGAGAGTGGGGGCAGCTGCAGAAGATTCACAACCCTGTTTTTATTAAAGAGCAAGCTGCCTCCTCCTAGACTGGATGTTATGGCAACCCCACAATGCCCAGCAAGTTTCACCTCAGGAGCCAAGCAAAACACTGTAAACATAATTCTCTCCTAATTTCCAAGGACAATGGAAGGCAATGCAATTAGGCAAATAATTGAAAAATAACAGTTCATCTTCTCACCCTGCAGTTAGTGACTCGTGCTGCCCCAGGGGGCAATAGTTTGGACTCCTGCCTGCCATGAGTTTCCAAAGGCTTGGAGAACATTTCTGAAGGTTATATATAAAGCCACTAAGATGCTGTGAAATCCATAGAAAAGCTTCTGGAAAGCATCTAAGCTTGCACTTCACAGTCATCGGACTCTTTCTGCTGATCAGGATGAAACAATGGAAGCACCAGTTCTATCTAGTGTTTTTATGTGACAATTAGCATTGCAGTGCCATAAAGTGATCTGCAGAGCAGGAACAAATATGCATAATAAATAAAAACCCAGCTTAGCAAGAGGGCTTCTCGCCTCTACTCTCTCTTAGGACTGCAGTTAATGCTAGAGTAATATAGTGTACTAAAATAGTTCAGCACAACAACTGTTCTAGGACTGACTCATTCTGTGAAATATTTATTTATTGCCATTATGAACAGTTCCTACCTTGCTTGTACATCTTGTTACTAGCTTCCTATCCAACTTTTACCCACATTTTTGCACAGACTGGTCCAAAAGGCAGGCTTCCCACGTGACATTAGCCAAAAAATCATCTGAGTTGGAAGGGAACTTAAAAGGCCATCTAGTCCAACTCCTCTGTAATAAACAGGGATACCTACAGCTAGATCAGATTGCTCAGACCCTGGTCCAACCTGACCTTGAATGTCTCCAGGGACAGGACAGCCACCACCTCTCTGGGCAGCCTCCTCCTGAAGGCTGGGCTTTGCAAAAGCCTCAGATACCCCATGGCACTGAACTGCCAAGGGCCTGCAGTGGGGACATCATCTCATTTTGGAATTCATCTCATCACACTGAGAGCAGAAAATTCACTGGGACTAAGAGCAGGGGAGAAACAAACAAACCAACCCTCTATCATCCAAAAGCAATGTCAAAACTAGCTACAAAGATTCACTGATTTATCTTTTTCCCTGCTCAAACAGGATCTTTGTGTAAGATTGACCCATGCACTAAGCCATGTTGATCTCTCCATAAGCTCCCACCATAAATCGTGGAGGCCATCACACTGCCTTATCTCGCTGGGCTTGTAAACCTTTGAGCTTCAAATTGCCTCCATGACCCCAGAAATTCTTCCCTGGGCAAGGCAGAGGATGCCTTGGGGGTTGTTTTTTTGTTGTTTTTTGTTTTTGTTTTTTTTTGAGCACACCGATGTAACTTAACCCAAAATAACCAAAGTGTTTCAGATGGGCAAGCCACAAATCGATTTTTCTAAGAAACACGAACATGCACATCCTGATTTTACTCAGATGTGAGGCCAAATAGGTTGCTGAGGAGCTGGTCCAGATGCAGAGGGTTACCTCCTGCACAAGCTTCTGCTACAAGAAAATTCAGATGGCTCTGGTGTTGGGTGAGGAGTGGGCACGGGCATAGCTCAGCTGGTGCTATGTTCTGCCAGCTGATGGAGGAATCTCTTCCAGGGCAAGGGTGAGATTGTGGATCTCTTCTTGTCCCAAGCTGCTGCTCTGGCGGGGGCACTCACAATGGCTGCTTTGAGATGAGTGTGTTTATGGTGCCTAGCAGGACATGGAGACTGATTTCTGAGGAAGAATAAGCATCACTTGCCATCTCCTTCCCCTGCCAACAAATCTGTGCCTGGGATCATCTGCAGGCCCAAAGCAATCTGGGGTTTCCACCATTTCAGTTTGGCAGGGTGATTGAGGTTTTTCAAAGGAGGTGCAGATGGCATGTGGAATTTAAACCTAATGGCAGATGGCACTGCAGAGCCATGGGTGCAGAGAAATGGCTGTAGTGCAAAGCCGGTACAGTTGCTGTGGCCTTCTGCCTTTTTCTCCTACACTTGCCAAGTGCAGATCAGCAAGCAAAACATTTCTGTGTCACCTAAAAAATGGTTACTGGTGTGATGGCCCCAGTCAGTGTTTGTATGTCAGCCAACACGCAGTCAGCAAGGCACCAGTTTCTTGCAGAAGCAGAGGTGGGAAGTTTCAGGAGGCTCTCAAAACACTGGGTACAGCATCTATGAAAGGCTTGGGGCACCTTTCCTCTGGACTATGAGAAACACAGTATGTTCTGAAGTTGTCTTTGGTATGTTACTGCATTACCAAAAGTAAGGAAACATGTTAGCAAAAGGCACCACATCAAGCAGGAGTAACAATATCCCCTCCTTTGCCCCTTTGGCTTCTCATCTGACTGGTCTGAAGGGAAGTAACTGCTCAGATGAAGGTTTGTCTGAGCTGTGGGCCAGGCTCAGCTAAGTCTGTACATCACCAGAGGCCTACGCCTACACTGTTTCTGCAGCTCTGCAAACATTAGCCAGGAGCTTGTTGGCAAACAGCCTTTTTCTGACATGCAGGACAAGTTCAATGGTGTAACTGAGTCGGTGGACAAGGGAAGAGACACTAATGTCATCTATTTGGACTTCAGTAAGGACTCTGACACAGACCTCATACATCCTTCTCTCCAAATTGGAAAGGTATGGATTTGATGTGTGGACCGTTTGACGGATGAGATCATACCCAGAGAATGGAGATCAATCACTCCACGTCCAGATGAAGAAGGGTAACAAGCAGCATCCCTCAGGGATCAGTACTGGAACTGTTGCTCTTTAACATCTTCACCAATGACATGGACAGTGGGATCGAGTGCACCCTCAAGTTTTAGGATGACACCAAGTTGAGTGGTGCAGTTGATACATCTGAGGGACAGGATGCCACTCAGAGAGACTAGGCAGGCTAAGCAGTGGTCACAGGTGAATCTCATGCGGTTCAACAAATCTAAGTAAGTGCAAGGTCTTGCACCTGTGTCATGGCAACTCCTGCTATCAGAACAAGCTGGGGGATGTAAGGATGGAGCACATCCCTGCCAAAGAGAACTCGGGTGTAATGGTGGATAGGAAGCTGGACATGAGCCAGCAATGTGCCCTTGCAGCACACAAAGTCAACATTATCCTAGGCTGCATCAAAAGAAGCATGGCCAGCTGATAGAGGGAGGTGATCCTGCTCCTCTGCTCTGCACTCATAAGACCTCCCCTGGAGTAACGTGTCCAGACCTGGCATCTTCAGTACAGGAGAGATGTGGACCTGCTGGGATGCATCCAGAGGAGGGCCACAAAAGCAATCCAAGAAAAGGAGCACTTCTTCTGCAAGGACAGGCTGAGAAAGCTGGGGCTGGAGAAGAAAAGGCTCCAGGGAGAACTGATAGCAGCCTTTCGATACCTAAAGGGGGCTACAAGAAGGAAGGGGACAGACTCTTTAGCAGAGTCTGCTGTGACAAGACAAGGAAAATGGTTTCAAAATAAAGGAGGGGAGATTGAGGTTGAACATAAGGGAAGATAGTTTTTTTACAATAAAAGTGCTGAGGCACAGGAACAGGTTGCCCAGAGAAGTGGTTGATACCCCATCCCTAGAAACATTCAAGGTCAGGCCCATCTTCCATCTGCCAGCCATAAAGTAAGACAGTATCCTTGTCTGGTGGCTGGCAGGCAGCCTTGTCCCAGTTCTAGAACCAGCATTCCTCTCGTCTTTTTGATTTGCAGAGGCTTTCTACTGACAGATCAGTGTACCTTTCCCAGTTCACACATTTTCTTGTTGCACTACGGGTTGCCATAACAAATAAACAAAAACCAGAAAGGCCAGCAATCAAGCACAGACCTACTTGCAGAAAATACAAAATCAGATTTGTTTTTTACAAGTTATGTCACAGTCTCCATTGAAAACACTTGGCAAGGGAAAATAATTATTTGCATACCCACATCACATTGACCTTTTAAAATATCAGTATTTACTGGTGCCTTCCACTGCAGATGTTAAATTAACATTCCTAGTTTGTAATAGGGAATCACCTTCAGTCAGCATTCCTGTCAGCATGATAAGAAGCATCACTCCACAGTAACAGGCACCTTGATTACCGTTCAATGTAGGGTTTAAGCAGGGTACAAGAGTTTTTTTTCAGAGCTGGAAGTGATTTTGAAAAAAAGAGTAGGCAGGGAACCAAGTGAAAGAAACTGGATTGCCAAAGAGAAACCAAAGGCAAATTCCAATGGCCCATGGTCACTCACCTTTAGTCCCGATATCTCCAGGAACTCAGCTCACAGGCTGCCAGCTGCCTCTCAGTATCACAAAGGCTGGTTCATCCTCACGTGATCTGATGACCACAGAAGCCCCATCCATCCTCAGCGTGGCTGCTCTGTTGCTCAGCAAGTACTTTGCACACACCACTGGGGTAATTTGCCGTAGTGCAAGGGACAACACCAAGCAGGAACAGGCCAGACCTCAGCCTATTCCATCATCTCAACACCACACTTAGCCCCTCCTACAGCAGGAAGACAGCGCTCTAATAGCTTCATTAGAAACAGCTTCATTAGAAACAGCTTCATTAAATGTCAACAGGCAAGCACAGAAAAGAGCAGAGCAAAGACCCCGGGGGAGGGGAAGAGTAGAGATCTGCTAATTTTCTCATCAGACACCCTTCTCCATAACGGCCTTCTGGCTTCTGCTCTGAAAGTCAAGTGGAATTGTCAAGAGGAATCACCTGTGATTTAAAGAGAAGCTTTCCTCCACGAGCTATGTAAAACTGCCACCTTCCTATTCACAGCCTCTGGGGACAGGGAATCAGAGGTACTGAATTGAAGGGATAGAGGCAGAAAACATAGCTCTTCTCTAAATCCTTATCAGCCCTCATCTGAAACGCAGATGGGAAGCAGGCTCCTTAGCTGTGAACGAAGGAGACTACTGTGTGCTGCCTATCCAAGCTCAGGAGATGGAGGAGAAATTTAAGGAATGAAGTCATATAGTTATCCCCTTCCTCCTCCTCCAGAGGCAGGAGATACTGTGCTTTTTTTTTAGGTGTTGGCATCTATGGAGTTTAAAGGACTTCAGCAGGTTGATTCAGCCTTGGCTTCTTGTTGGAAGCCCCATCAGAATTTGGTTAACAAGGAGCTGCAGCATCTGAGACTACTGGAAAGCTTGTGTATATGTGTGTTCCTCTGTGTGTGTGTGTCTGCAGCTATATAGACATATATTTAAAAGAAGGTTAATTAGTCTCCTGGGAGCAATAAAGAACTTGTTAGGTTCCTCTGTGTGAGCTGTGACTGTATGAAGCCTAATTACTGAGCCTAAGTTATTCTTTTTGGAGGGGGAGGGAATCTCTAAGGTCCTTATTAAAACCTACAAAAGTCTAAAGAATGATGGAATTAGAATTGATTGTCCATGTTGATCACAAGTGCAGAGCAAATAAAAATGTTGAACTCACCCCATGAAACACTAATGGGGGTCATGTAGGTATGGTTTACACATCACTATTATTGGAAAAAACAGAAATCACTGTGCTGAATGACAGGACTGGGAAATAGAGGATGGCAGATTTTCAGGTAACGTGTATTCATTATGCTTGTGGCAAGAAAAATACACTCAGTTGTTCTTGTAGGGACCATTTTGCAAAGCATTCATCTCAAGCGTATTTTCAGCACGATTAACCTTGTAAAATAAGAAATGAAAAGGCCAACGGGAAAGAGAAAAGAGGCTCTCTAACTTGAGCTTGGTCTGAAATGCCCAAAAGCATTTGGGATGTTTTTGCACCACTCTCTTGAAGCGGCAGAGGCACAAATTAGGCAAGGGCAGCTCACGGAGTGCTCCCTGTGTGCAGCAGCTTGGTTTTGGAGAAACTGTAATTGCAATGAGAAAAGCTGATGGTGCCTTTCCATGTTTCTTACTAGATTCTTTCCTTCCTACCATCTCCGCAATGCACTGCAAATTCTGTTCACTAAGGACCCAGAATTTATTTTTTTTTTTTTACTTCTAACATCACTAGCACACCTTAAGGGCATATAAATACAAAGAATTGCACCATGCTTGAAGAGCACAGTTTAGGGAACTGATTTCATTTCTGACAGAAGTCTTTGTTTCACTGCTATCAATTATTCTCAGAAAAACTGTAACATTTCCTCTGTCTTTTCTGTTCTGTTGGTACCCTTTCTTCTACACGCAAAATACAATGTAGTGCAGCTCCTTTAAGGGCGATCTGACATTGTTGCTCCTAGACTAGTTTAAGGGAAAGCGGCGAATCAAAAGTAACTCAAAATGTATTTCTGAACCTTCAGGCAAAACCAAATCACCATTGCTTTCCAAAAGTGCTGGAAAAGCCTCTGACCTGACCTGCTGGAAGCAAGCAGCAACCCTGCCAGCATTACTGATAATTTAGCCTCTTTCTGACTTTAGCATCTTTATCTTAGCAAGCTGATTCCACCTGAAAAATTTCCCAGATATTCTTGGGGGCCAAAACATGATGTCTGTATAAAGATAACTCAAACTACTTTGAGCTTGAGTTAAAAACCTTGTTTAGAAATGTCTGCTTGCTTAGCCAACATGCCTTCATCCCTGGCACGCTTGCTTTCTACTGCACTTTCAATATCTTCCTGCACTCACAGGCCAGCTTTATCTGCAGAAGACAAGCTGGAGTAGGGAAGCTGTGAGAGAAAACCTGCCAGCAACATCTCCCCACAGCACTAGCAGCCCTGGTGGCAGTGCTGGGAGGCTCCAAATGAAACCACTCAATAATCAATTGAAACCAACCAGAACACCTGATTCTTTCCTTGACCAAGCTGAAAGAAATGAAAGTTTTGTATCAACAATAATGAAAGCGAAGCATTAATTACACCCCTGCACTAAGGAATCTGCAGAGCAGCCCAGAGAAGCAAGGCAGGCAACAAGACAGTGCTCTCAGGAGCCTGACTCAAAATCATGAGCCTTGTACCAGCTTAAGGCCAACCAAGCTGCTTACATTGTTGGGGCAATGCTGACTGATTAGACCTCATCGCAGCCGTCCAGTACTTGGAGGGAGCATATAAACTGGAAGGAGAATGGCTGTTTACAAGGGTGGGTAGTGATAGGACAAGGGGAATGGTCTTAAACTGAGACAGAGGAGGTTTAGGTTAGATATTAGGAGGAAGTATTTCACCCAAAGGGTGGTGATGCACTGGAACAGGTTGCCCAAGGAGGTTGTGGACGCCCCATCTCTGGAGGCATTCAAGGCCAGGCTGGATGTGGCTCTGGGCAGCCTGGTCTGGCGGTTGGGACCTTACACATAGAAGGGGGTTGAAAACAGATGATCATTGTGGTCCTTTTCAACTCAGGCCATTCTACGATTCCGTCCCCTACAGTTCTACTCATAGTAGTACACATACCTTCAGGATCCTCTGTAGCCTTTCTCATCCGATGCCAGGTAAATCTGACCCTCTCCTAGTACCTGTCACTCCCCGCTGCTGTACTTGCACCGTTGTGGTGTCCTGTACCAAAAGATGGTGCTGCAATTCATATATACAGACTTGTCTGCATCCGTGAGCGCTGGTGGGTATCTCCTGCTGTATAAATCAATGCACCATCTTAGCTCACACACTGAAGTTCTTTTCATTTACAAGTCTTAGTAGTAAATATAGAATCATAAGATAATGCAGGTATCATCTTTACACTAAGACACACATTTTCAAATATAATGTGTCCCTTTAAAATCAGAAAATAGCTCTTAAAGACTGAGCACCTCTCACATTTCCTCACTGTCCATCAATGATGCCATAGCTTTGTCAGAAATCCCAATAAATGCAAAGGTCTGAACTCTCTCCCAGACAATTTCCTTTTCATAATAGCAAGAAGACCCAACCAAGCAGTGAATTCCTGTCAGGATTATTGCACTTCTTGAGTGGCTGATATGACTCGGCCTCTGGCCTCAAGCCATGCTACATACTCCAGAAGTGCACTGCATTTCATACGTTATTGCTTGCATATTACTGCTGGGCAAGTGAACACTCCATACGCTGGAACAAATTCAAATGCCTTGAAAAGAGATATCTTCCTCAGTGTTGGCATTCTTGTGCTGGGGCTGTAAATTATGCCCAGAGTGTTCATTTTCTTTTTAAATGTGTTCCCGTCTCACAATAATTAATGGTGTCAAGTGACTGGTGTGAAGAAAGCCTGACTTTATAACAACTACAGATTAATGAAATAACAGTCATGGCTGGAGTAGCAGCAATAAATTGTTGAGAGGAGAGACACACCTGGAGCGATATTTCCAGGGGCCTTAAATTATCTAGGTTTCAATGTTCCTCATAAATATTTGGCTTTTGTTAACATTTGTTTCTGTGTTAAAAGTGGAAGTCAGCAGCTCTGGTATCAGCAACTCCCTTGGGAATGAGTGTGGACAAATGGAGCACATATGCTTTCCATGAAATGCTCCTCTTCCCCAGGGCTGATCTCCTGGTTCAACAGATGTCTGTAGGTCTTACAGCTTCAACACAAGGTCATGTGTGCTTGGTGAGAGGTAGAAGAAAGGAGATGGCAAAGAGAGAAAAAGACATATAGTTGGCCTGACAGAAACATGGAAGTGAATTTTCTTAGAAGTACAGTTAACCAGTATCATAGAATCATAGAATCCTTCGAGTTGAAAGGTACCTTTAAAAGTCATCTAGTCCAAACTCCTCTGCACTAAACAGGGACATCCACAGCTAGATCAGGTTGCTTTGAGCCTGGTCTGGTATGCTGGACTGCTCATATGCTTGAGCCCCCGTCTTCAGCCCGCTGCCTGTTCTGGATGGGGAAGAGGTGACCACACCTGGCTGCATCAATCAGTGTGAGCATTTCCCTGCTTGAGAAGAAAATCCTACTTAGTGTGTACTACAGTGTTTATAATCTCGAATTTGAAGTACAATTTGGGGAAAGTGGGCACAGTAAAACCAAACTCTGAAGGCTCAGAAAGGTCTACAAACCACATTATGAGCTTCCTGAGCATGTGCTCAGTGCACCTGTCTGCTACGCAGAAGCAAATGTGATGCCATACTTTTCTTTAGGTACTTGACTGAGTGTGTAGATGATGGAGGTTCAGAGGCAAGCAGCACTTCTGTGCACTAGCAAAAGGTTTGGCTTCAGCCCAAGAACTTCACAGTGAAACAAGGATCCTTTCACAACCTAGTCACCCTAGAAACCAAGTCATCCTCATTGTTTATTGAATGCAGATACATACTGCATATATAAATTCACCTCTAAAAATTCAAGATGCAACTTAGAATATTGGGAATCTTTTAAAGAGAAGTGGATCTGGCTTTTGGAAACCACATCTAATGGGAAGTCAAAGGGAAAAACATGATCTCTCTACTTATTTCTATGACTACATCTTGAAGTGCTGGCATAAACTGGCACAAAGAATTGACTGGTCATCTCAATGAAATTATATCATTTTGTAGCAAATGAAGATGGTATGTGTTTCTCAGTATTTATTATCAATTAAATTACGTGTTGTAAATGGATAATCAAGTGTTACCATCTAAATAAGGTGTCTGATACAAAAAAATGTATAGCTGTGTTCTAGTCAACAAGCATAAGACGTACCGTTAGACTTTGTGATCATTCAGAGATAACCCAAAAGATACAGATATCAATACCTAGAAAGCACGTGGGAGAAGCTCAGCAGGAAGTTGTGTTGTGTATCACTGGGATTCCAATTCGATTCTCAATTCTTCCTACATTCACTGCTACTTGGATTTGAGGTTCTGGTTATTAAATAAAAACAAATTAAATTTATCCTTGCTTTATGTTTAAGTTTGTAGTTTTATCAGCATGTCTAAGAGCAAATATTAAGATTTACTCACTGCCATTTTGACTTGTAGAAGTTAAAAACTTTCTGAAAACATCACATATTCCTCCAAACCTTAATTCAATCCAGAAGATAATAGAGAAAAACTAATAAACAATAAACATTTTCGTAAAGAAAGTAGGACCTGATGAAAATATACCAAAACCACTTAGGAACACATTAGGAAGCTTCCTAATAACAAAAAGATTTCCGTATCCTTTCTCCTTGAATGTCTCATTTTCCAGATTGGAGTTTTATTCAGTGTACTTTCATGATGGCCTCACACTGTTCCTTTAAGTCCATCAAGGCTTGCATCAGGCTGTGATCTGTCCCATGGGTCACCTTCATAATATCATAGGCCTGGAGAAGAAAACAGAAGGGGAAAACTTAGACATTGTGCAGACCACGTTCAGGGGTTGGTAACTGCAGTGGGGCATGGAGGTAAGTGCCAGCTCTCAAGGTGCGGGCTTTAGTGCATTGCAGAGTATCTTAAGTATCTCAAAACCCATAGCAATTTGTCTCTGACAGAGAAGGAAGAACTGACACATTATTCTTAGATGTTAAATCTTCGCTAATGTATTGCACAGAAGGATGTATAGCATAGCAGAAGAAGGTGCTTTTGCACTGAGGCATGAAGGCAATTTTAAGATTGATCACCTATGGCTCCCAAAGTTTTGATACATTATTTCAAAAATGACTGTGATATTTATGTGATATTTAGTAGCCACAAAGACCTATCAGTGGAAATGAATTAGTGAATCAACTAGAATTAAGTGCTCAGACTATAAATGAAGAAATGATGCACAGCTTCAAACAAAAAGAGTCTTTGGAGGAACGAATGAAATTCAAACTTCTAGAGATGGGCAAGCACATGGAAATTCTGTCATCACTTATTTTTGTTTCCATTTAGCCACTTTTTTAGAAGAAGAGGTAGGTGGCAAAATGTTGAAAGAACTAGTTGAAATAGCAGTCAAAACAAATCAATGTGCAAAGAGCTCTACAGAGTTAACTTCTGAGCAGCACAATGCCTTACTACTACATGGTAAAACACTGTGAAATAGAACAAAAGAAATTCTCCACATTCACTTTCTTTAGAAATGCCTGAGAAATGTGAAACAAAATCTGAAATCTTCAATTTTTGCAAATTTTTGTTTTAGGAGAAATAAAAAACCCTTCATGTTTTGCAAAACATTTTCAAGAGATAATTATATTCCTTGAAGATTTGCTGAAATGTTTTTAGTGTTTGTTTTCCCTAATTTAACATGTTAAGGAAATGCTGTAAACAGTAGGCCCTTATGTGTATTATAGTTGAGCATAAGGTATTAGGCTGCACAAGAACTTTATAAATATAAATAATGGAAGAAGTAGCATAAAAAGCAGTAGGAGCCAGTCCTTACCTGGTAAAGACAGTTTGCGTAGAGAAAGATGAATGCTGGTATGGTGTAGGAATGTAGGATGGTGCAGAGCAGAATAGCTGAAGGTTGGAGCCTGTGCATGCTGCTATGCAGCACAATGTAGCCACACTCAGGCAAAGTATGGACTGGAGAACTACAGGATAAAATGGCAAGGTGTATTGGCCACAGATCCAGACACATTTGGTATTTGGATGGCCTGGTCAAGAAAGTTGATGGACCTATTGTGAATGGCCTGTGTTAACAAGCTGTGCATTTGGACATGTCTGGACACCAGGACAGGCATGCCAGGTCCCAGGGCAGCTGACCTTGATCTTCATTCCACTTACAAGACAAAAGCCTGGCGAGTAGTTATGGTCCTGAGCAGCCTGATGCACAGCTGGAGATGTCCATGATGATACGTCTCTATTGTAAGGCAAAATTCCCTAACTTCTGCCTAACCTTGAGATAACACTGCCATGGCTGACTTCTCTCTCATCCGCAACTGTTTGTTTCCATTTCCTTTCTTTCTTCAGTATGGCAGATACATGTACCCAATCTTTGTTGTTCTGTCTCCTTCAGAGAGAAAATCATACAATATTCTATCATACATTGAACTACAAGTAAGAACCAGGCTGTACTGAAGTCAGAATAACAATGACTTCTGTAATCCTGAAGGTACACTGGCATGAAGTTATGTAGCTATTTTTTTTGCAAAAATCAGCACAAAATTTAGAATAATTTCACCTCCAAAACAAAGATTTTGTTACTGAGAGTGTATAAAAAGTATGGAGCAATAAGCCAACTCTCTGACACCCCTTTACTCTTCTAAATCTTACAGCTAACCAGCAGAGCCAAGGCTGAGCAGAGTCTTGTTCTTGCATCTGAGAGGAAGACCACACACACCACAATTCTAATTATGAAAAACTATAGTGATTGCAAGGCAGCCGCAGAGGCCACGGCATCATCAACTATACAGTCTCCCTGAAGAATATAAAACCCATTAGAGTAGTGGTACGACTGTTGCTCCATGAATGCAAATGACATGCAGCACAGTCATTTGCTCCTGATTTGCATTGGGATGGGATGGGATGCCCATTGTCACAGCTCCCTGCAGATGCAGGATGGCTCCACTCCATCACAGTGAAAGCAGAAAGCAAATGGCCATGAGCTGAGATGGCATAAAGCGAAGGCTGACAGGTAAGAGGGAATGTTTCTCCTCGTCTCCCTGTTGAGGGGGGCCCTTATGAATGCAGGCAGAGCTACAACAAAGCCAATCAGTACTGGGCTGGTAAACATTTCAGCATTTGAAGCAAACATCTAGAAGAAGGAAATTTCCTTGCTGTGAAACCTGAGAGTGATTTTCCTCCTCTTCCTACGCTTCTTGCCCTCATGCCAGGAATTACAAGAAAGGGAACAATGTCATACCTCCTGCAGGCCTTCACAAGGCAAAAAAAACATGCCCATCAGCTCACAGAAGGATAGAGACACTTGCTGCAAGGAGGCAGGGGTCAGAAATCAGATCCAAGCCTTCCCCTCTACCCTACTTGTCCTCACAAAGTCCAGCTGCACTCAGGTTATGGGCAATCAAAGTAAGGAGTTTGCAGTTCTATTATGGTATACAAAGACACATACCAAACATTGGTGTTACTGAGCGCACTTTGGGGCAAAACCAAAGGGCTCTGCAATTATAGTGGCTGTGCTAGTGCTTCACTTTCAGGCAGCAGAGAGAAGAGCAGTACAGGCTAGGCTGTACAGCCATGTGTGAAGGTGCATGGGTCCTGCACATTTGCACATCTGATGCAGAGGGGCTGTCAAACCACAGTAGCTCTGTGGCTGTGCCTGATTAAACAGGATTTATATGAGTGAGGTGAATTTCACTCAGATCTCGATTCCTCTGCAACTTCCACATCCTTCTCCTTAATGCCACACTGAAATTAGTCTGACGAGGGCTCCAACAGGGTGCTATTCAATGTCAGAGTGTATTAAGAAGAGTAATGAAGCAGAGAAGGCAATCGAGTTTCTGCTCTGAGCGTGTGGCATGCTCTGTTGACACATCTAATCACAAAAGACCAAACTGTGTTGCGATATAACCCCAGGACATTATCTGAGTTGTATTAGGAATCACATCCTTTACTCACAACAAACTGGGAATTATATTTTGCTCTAATTTGTTTCAGTGCAGACAGCAATGACGGGAATCAGCTTCAGATCCCACTCAAAGAAGCACTGTGACCCATGTGTACAGGTTGCACAGCAATGCAGGGTGACAGGGACCTTTCCCTTCTGCTCAGCTGTGGGAGTGGGAGGTAAGGCTCTCCCTGACTTACATGTAGGGGTGGAAAGGGGGAGATGGAAAGGGCAGCAGACGGAGATGCAATAGAATTAGTTTGTAAGTGGCTCTGCATCACAGCTGCAAAGCCCTTACTGTATCCTTTTGGCTTGGAGACCAAGATTAGAGATGCACCAACCATGGCAAGAACAGGAAACAACATGTTCCTTTCCTTTTTTTTAGACAGAGGATATCAAAGCTTGAAAAAAGGTTTCTGTGTTAAATATCGCTCTGCACTTGAAGAATAATGCAGTAACAATCTGGATTGCAGTGGGCAACTTAGTAGATACATACAAAAAGCTATCACAACTTCTGCCTTCATTGACAGCAGCAAAGATGTAGATGTAGACAGAGATGGCTCTAGGAGAGTTAACTCCATTTTCATTTAATGCTGTATCACATTAGAAAAGCTACTAGAAGTACATCTGTTGATGTATTGCAGAAATCTCTATGAAGATCTCTCCTCTGTCTGGGAGCCCACTGCTTGCTAAAAAGGAAGGTCTGAATGTTGGGAAATTACAAATATGACAGGGGAAATAGAACAGCAGATTACCTGGCACATGACAGATATATAGCTTATTGCTGAATAATGAATGGGAAATATAATTGATTACTGTCACATCAGCTTCTTAATCATCAGAATTGGCTGCAATTTAAGCTAAATATCTATGAAGTGAAGATTTAAGTTACTGGGATTTAGTAAAAAAAATCAAATTTATTATTTAAATAAGTGAAAATTATCAGTTATCCAGTTTGTATAAATGATCAGATGTTAAAACCTAATAGATATGGGGCTTAAAAAAAGCAAGCACAAAATACTAAGTTATCTATAGAGTCATGAATGTTATCTAAAGGAGATCCAGACAAGAGCAGAACATCAACTTAAAGCAAGGCACCAGCTTCATCCAACTGTCAGCCCTGGGGCCTGCTCCTGTCTGCAGCACTGAGCTAAGGCATTAAAAAGCCTCAATCAGGCACCAGAGGTGGGCAGGAAGATGAGCTGGAGAGCCTCACAGAACTGGTATTGCCTTCAGGCTAACTTCAGCAAAAGGGAGTTGGTAACACACATGAATGAGCCTGGCACTTCTTGAAGCAGCATGTTGTCCAGGAGGAGAAAAATACCCCAGCAGTGATGTAGGGTTTGAGATGGGAAGTGAGTGAGCCCATGTTCTGAAGACACATCACTCCCGAAAGGGGATTCTTCAATGTATTTAAGATGATAGTAACAGCAATATAATGGCAGGACAAATAGTCTAGCATAGGAGGAGACGAATACAAAATCAGTTTAGGTCCAGCAGGGATAGCTTAAAACCAAAAAGCAACTTGTAAAACGACTGCAAAAACAGACTGAAGATGTGAATGATACAGAAATAGAAGGGATCGAGAAGCATGCCTGTTGATGGTGTTACGATAAAATACAAGCACTAAAAGGCAAAGTTCTTCTATCCAAAATCACAGATACCTATAGGGAAGAAAGAGGGTGGAAACCACAGCTCTGCTCCTGCTCTTTACTTTCATTGGTCCTGGATTCTCTACTCTATGGTAAGGAGAGCAGAAGGCACTGAGATATTTTTATCTCTTAGATCTAATAGTCATTTTTCACTCACACACCTCTGAGCTATCAAACTGTAATTAGCAGTGACTGATACCAAAAAAAAGCAGTCCCTGAAACACTGCAACAGTGACCCATCACTGCATTCAGCTGCAGCTTGAGGAAGCAGCAACAATGATAGAAAAAGTGGTGAGAAATATTCAAAGGCACAAATTACAATCAGGACAGGAGGGAAGGGAATCCACGGTGGGTTTGAGGTTAGCAAAGGAGTGGGGAAAGAAGGAGCAGTCCAAAGTACTGACCTGTTTCAAGGTCTCCAGTGCCTGAGGTAACATGCCTTGACTGTACTGCAGTTTGCCCACTCGCATCAGCTGCACAGCCCTCAGTGGATGGAAATCAGGATAATACAGCCTGCGGAGAAAAGGGAGGGAAATGCGTCACTGGGTCGGCTCTCACCTTCACAGTCACTGCCTCTGTGGAGAGCTATTAGGGTGGGACTGCAAGGTCCTTGTGAATGTTAATAAGGTACTCAGAGAAAATTAGCTGCTCTACCAAGAAGCATGAAATACTGAGGGGAATTAGAAAATTATTACTCTCTATCTCAAAGGAATGCCTTTAACATTATCCTGTTAGAAAGTGACTGGAGTGGGATTATTTCATTTGCTACTGTTGGATAGCACAATAGCATTTACTGTACTTAGTGTTGCAAACAGAGGTCGTTCACAATCCTACATCCCTGAAGAGGTATAATTTTTCCAAGGATGCTTCAGTAGGAAAACCTGTCCTAGATCCTATAAGATGAAGGAAAAGGACTGCACACGACACCAAGTGTGTCATCATTTCTGAAGGTTTGCTTGCTGCTCCCTATTGCAGAAAGAACTGGCAATGCATGTACAAGGAAATATTTTGGACTCGGCTCATGAATATAGGCAAGGTGTTTGCTAGCATGAGGAAAAACTCCTTTTCTCAATTTCACAGAAGCAGAAGTTTTCCATCAACCTCACTGGAGTTACTTTCAGAACAACATATGTTGAGATGAAAGCAGAACTGCGTTCTCTTTTCCTGAGGACGTAGATGGAGGGCAATGTCATCATTAATTCCCCTCAAGACACTCATGAAATGTCGTAAGTCTAAAATGTGAATAAGTAAGCATCATGGAAAATGCTTGCACACCCCAAATCCCTTTTTCTGCTGATTTCACACAACTTTGGTGAAGACACAGAAACACGTGGGAAGCACGTCCAGTAGGATCTCTGTACCCTGATCTATGAAGGCCTCTCCAGAGGCAGCAGAAACCAGCTTCATGTGAAGAATTCATCCTAAATTCCCATGTGCACACCCCGTTCAGACCACAAAACAAGCAGTGCACAGCAGTGTTCTCAGCCCTCTTGGGGGTTGCATCCCAAAAAAGAGAGTCAGTAGGCTAAAGAAAAATGGCAGTACTTGTCTCAGTCCTAACTGGTCACTAAGGAATTTCAGTGATTCAGATGAATAGGCACTAGAAATTTATCAGAAGGGTTATTTTTAGATCTTTTTTTTTCTGATTACTGTATCAATTAACATGGTGCTATCTGCTACTAGTTAAAGAAAAAAATGCAACTAAGTCTGAGATTTTGATGTGGATTAGCAAAGAGTAAATGGGAACTGCAGAGATAGCATGTCACAAATGGGAATAGTGATGACGTGTGCAACTTTCTAAAACTTGCAAAACAATGATACCAATATGGGTGCATATTTCTGCCCTCACCTGTGACTGTGGCTATGAATGGAGTAAAAAGGTAATTCCCCCTTTAGTTCAGGGCTACTGAAATATTGGGAAGCCTTGGGCAACGATCATGGCCATAGAAGCAGCAGCAAAGAGTTTTGCGTGGATAACTTTCTGCAGTCCTTGGCAGACTTTGCTGCACCCTGCTCTGATTCTTTTCTGTCTCGTCCTTCACGAGATCACATGGACAAATCCAGGCTGTGCTTCAGTCTGGCAAGATGTGGCTTGCTGAACTTCACAAGGATCCACCAGAGTGCAGAATCCATCCCTGCATGCAGATGGGTCTCTCTTTATAGCTCGCACATTCAC
Organism: Lagopus muta; assembly: GCF_023343835.1. Lineage (NCBI taxonomy): Eukaryota > Metazoa > Chordata > Aves > Galliformes > Phasianidae > Lagopus > Lagopus muta. The sequence continues at coordinate 76,052,607 of NC_064434.1, forward strand.
TTGCAGTCAGTAAAGATTTACCACTGTGGTATGGGCAATGCCCAGAGAAAACAGGAGGCTATTTAACAATGTCAGGTACTCTGTCCAGACTACCAACCATAAACTAAAGCAAGTGAAAATTTAAGATGAGGACATGGGAGGGCTAAGTGTGGAACAACGAGCTCTGAGTTCATAAATATTTACAAAGCTATTTTACTGCACTGATTTATGTGCAGATCTTATGCATGTATATAGTTACATTTGCAAGTCTTAAAATTGACATTTGAAACTACTATTTATTATCATATTCTGGAATAAATCTGTTAAACTACTGGAACACCTTTCATGAAAACATCTACATTAAGTGAGTTTATAAGAGAAATTTAGGCAGCTTGCGGCTCTTCTGGAAGACATGTAAGTGGGCAGAAAGTCATTCGCTTCTTCCAGGCATCCCCAGGATTCAATATTGTGTAAAGATGGCATGGCAAAAAGAGTTAAGAAGCAGTGTCAGGTACTTGAGAGCAAATCTGTTATCCTTGTATGTTGCTCTGAACAAAACAAATGGATATGTTTAATACTAAGGAAGACATTTACCAGCCAGAGAAACTGGTACCTAAAGACACCTAAAGACTGTCAGCAAGAAAATAACACAACTATAGAGGAATACATCCTGCAAAACATGGTGCAGCTTGGGAAGAGTAGGATTTCAATCTGAAAAGGATTTTATGAGATTTACCAAGGCTTGAGGGATGGGAAGGGAACAACATCAAATTGAAAGACAAAATAAAGGAAGACAGTTCTGTGGCGTGATGTTTCCTGCCCCTTGGCACTGGTCAATGCACAGCAATTCACTTGCAAAGAAAGATTAAACAGACTGCAATAACTATCAAGTAAAGCTGCATTGTAAACAAGAGGACTAGAGGAGGCTTGGAGAAATCTTTAGATTTTAAAACCCAGGCTTAATCTAAGACAGTACAACTCTGTTTCAGCCTCTGGCTAACAGCACCCAAGCCAGCCTGTCCCTTGCCTGTCTGCTGGTCCCCAGCTTGGTGTCACCTGCAAACAACAGCAAAGCAACTTCTAGTGCCTCCTCCAGGTTATTGGTGGAGGTGTTAGGACCAGTCCTGAACAAGTCCCATGCAGCACCAACTGGTACTGGCTGGCATTCAGTCAGCAACATGCTGGCCATAACCCTCTGACTTCCACCATCCAAACCTTTTGTTACCTATCAAGCAGTCTGCTCATCTGCACTGTAATATTCTAACCTGGATGACAACTCCTTGACCCTCATGGCCTTTCATATATGATAGTCAGTAACGTGGCCAGCTCTCTTAGTGCTTTTGCTGGAAGCAGCCATCAAGCCCCATGGGTTTGTGTGGTTTATACTCTCTCAGAAAGTCCCCAGATCAACTCTCTTTCTGGGTTGCGCCAGACAGACTGCACAGGCAAAGAAAGCACAGTCTAGCTGACTATCCAAAACCTCAAATGAAAACTATTCCTTAGTCTCCAGGTAGCTTACTTCAGTGTTTCACTATTCCAGGAACCATCATTTTCTGCATTTCATTCACTTAATAGAAAGATATCAATTTTCAGTAGACAAAGATAAGGCCAACACTCTGTAAAGCCACAGTAGTTTCTAATGCACCACGAATTTGATAGCACCTATTTGCAGTTCAGCCCTGACATTTGCCTTGATTAACCTCCAGAGCAGTCACTGTTCATACACTTCATAAAGAAAAATTTTCTTCATTCTATATCTTTATTTCAGCTCTGAATCCCTTCAAGCAATCATCTGCATTCTTTTATATACAACAATGTAAAAAAAAAGAAAAAGTAACAGAAACAAACTTGACAAATTTTAGTCAACTCCTTCTACTTCTTAATACTATGATTCCTCTAATTTTACACAAATTATCTCCCATTAGAGCGTGAATAATCAGAAATTTTGTGTTCTCCCAGAAGCTAAAGCCTACTATTAAAAAAAAAAGAATATGCAAAATCACTGTCATTTCTGATACCTCATATTTTAAAATAAATTCCTACCCTTTCCTCTGTCTCTGTAAATCTGTCTGCAAGGTTAACATTTGCACCTTTGTCTTTAGCCTGACGTAATTAGAAGCAGGCAGGATTTGTAAAACCTGAAATGAGGGTTTAAAATGGAAATGTTACAAGGCTCTTTAATATGGTGACACGTGAAAAGTGATGCCATACATGACTGCAAATTGCTTTGTAGTACCTTTTAGTGCAAGTAAATATGACAGCATAAAAGACATAAAGCAGTTTTAGGAGCCACAGCAACAGAGAAGGAATTAAGAACAGGCTTCTGGGCTTCAGGAAAGGTGTGAGCCGAATGTAAAGAGGAAAGCATCAACCTCCAGACAGAAATACACTAGCTTTGCTGGATGGAAATGTTCACACAAATACATCACCTGATAAGTGTGACCCTCTTTTCTTCTTCTTCCTCTTTTTTTTTTTTTTTTTACTTATTCTTTATTTCAGATTGAATCAATATTTGAGTACATTCATTAAAGCTGTTCACATGACTGCAGTCTAAGAATTATTTTTATGGTGTCCAGCTATTTGCTTTTTTCATTATTCATTGATGCGACACTGGTCATTTAATTCACATGATAATTTTTCCATACAGTGACTGGGATGATTTTTAGGACAAATTTAAGACAAATTGTTAATTATGCTAAAAAGTACAAAATCTTTGGTATCTATCGACATTTCCAAGAATGATCCAGTTGCTTTATGAACAGTCAAAGAAATCATATTCCTCTGGAATACAGAACAGGTAAACTACCTGTGCTCATCTGGGAGCCCATAGATCTTAATACTTAAAAAAAGGGACTGAGCTACAGCTGCTCATTCTGATCTCTAAATTTTACCTATCCATTCCTATACCAAAAACAGGAATCTGAAGCTGAAATAGTGCTTCAGTGAAATATTATAGAAAATATCCTTTTTTATAAATAATTAGTTTAATATTATAACAATCACTGGCCCTGCACAAGAGTTTCGTATGAAATAAAACAAGGCTATAGGGTTACTTCTGGAGGAAATGAGAAGATGTTTTTGATACTGGAATAAATGACTTTGTTTTCCATGCGAAGTATTAGAAGTCAAATTGTAATTGTATAATTTCTCAGGGCAGTATACCTACATTAACTGATGTATAATCTTTAGAATTCCCCCATGGAAGTCTGGCCCTGTTCTCATGTTATTACATGTTTTTTTCTTGGAATAAAAACAGTTTAAACAGACATTCATTTTTCTATTTTTTTTCTATTTTTTTTCCCCTGATATTACCTCTGTCACTTGTGTGATCAATCCCTCAGCACTAGCATGGAGGATTTCCTGGAGGTAACTGCTAGTGCACATCCCTAGCTAACAACAGAAAGTCAGCCTTGTTCTTTGAGTCAGCCATGGTCAGCTATCAGTAGAGATACGTAGACATTGCACCTCTGTTCAAACCTCCTTTGGAAGTCTCTATACTCTTGACTGTAATACATCTTGGCTGTAGATTTTTACAATTTAATTTACATGTGCTCTCTATCTGTATTACTGCTTTATCAACAAAATCCTCTGTTATCTTAAATATTGAAAGTTTCATCAAAGACCACAACTCATTTAAGTGCGCCATCATACTGAAAAGAACAGCATGACTGCACTTGCACTGCACAATTGAGAAACTGAGGCATGGGTCAGTGAAATGATTTCTTGAACGTTACAAAAGAAAAACCCCTGGGAAAGCCAAGAATTGAACCTGGATCTCAAGAACTGTGTGTGCAGGTTCAGGCAATATTATCTTTTTCATAGTTCATGCAGGGCCTGCTTCTCAGAGTCATGCTGTCTTGTCTGTCTTTCTGTTTCTGCCAAGCCAAATGAAAGTAAATACAGTTTTTTAGGCTTAAAAGGCATGCTGTATTTCACAAACAAAATGCAGAAACAGTAGTATTAGTTTAGAAATTTTTGTGACAGACAGCCTATTTCTTTTTAATTTTTTTTTATTCTGTCCTCACTCCAGACATGTCCCTTTATCTCCGTGAAATAACTGCCACTAAAAACAATTCAGAATTTAGATCTGTGAAATCATGGTTCAAAATCTTTTTCATCACATCTATGTCTTATAGTCTTCTACTAGTATTTGTTTCAATAATTTAACTGATGTGATCAAATAAGCAATCACACTTCTTAACTGACTGAATTCACAAGAAATGTTAGCTATCCATCTAAGAAATCATTTCTCTCTGGCTGCTGATCATTCTGCTGTATTCCTTATGGTGACAATCTATGCCACATCAAAATAGATTTCGTTCCAGATGTTGGCTTGTTGAATGATAACTTTAATAAAATGATGGAGTGGTATAAACCACTATTTTCTTCTTGGCTCTGGATCAAACTACTCAATTTAAAATGCTGATGCTGTCTGAGTGTCCATGTGAAGTGTTCTGTCTTCTGATGTTAGGAAATGTTAGGGTAAGAAATAGTGTTTAGTTTGGAACGGAATAAGGAAAGGACTTTACAAAAATTGTCCCTTTGTCCTGGCTGATCTCCAGAGTATCTTGAAGCTCTTGCTATTTTTGTCATGAGGTCACCATCTAAAGATAGTAGGATGTACTGTTACTTCAGAGAGGAATACACTGCCTAAGTCCTTGCATAGCCAGAGGAAGAAGAGGACAGGACAGGGTCAACAGTTTAGTTCAAACAACTTATTCAAAAAACAATTAGAAAGTGAAAGAGAGTATGTTTAAAGCCAGAAAACTCATGAAGTCTAAGAAAGACAGCAAAGGAAGAGTGGGAGAACAATAATTACTAAGAACATGCATGGGAAGAGATGTAAAATATGGAAGGGAAACGTGTACTAGAGAAATATTAATCTGTGACAAAGACCTTGGTGTTCACACTCTACTCTGAGCAATTAATCTACTGCAAGTCACTGATGTTAAGAAAAGTGGCCTACCCTTGGTATCTCATATGGCTAGAATACAGCTGCAAGACTGGATGCAGATACAAGCAATGCAAGTTTAGACTCCAGTGTTCTGCAAGATCATGAATCTACACGTCTGTGTGACATTTCCTTTTCAGCCACAGAATGAGAGCTCAACCTGGGAAAGAATGAGAAGCGCTACCATAATTCCTATGCTCACTGCAGAAAACTTAACTCTAATTTGTTCCCTGTCCCCTTGTTATGAAAGGAGTCCCCCCAGTATTAGTGCAACCCACATCTAATTGTAACTACAGTTAGTAAACCTCAGAGAGGTGATGTGAGTGTGCATGAGCATGTGCAGGTGCAAACTGCACACCAAAGGATGCATCTGGCAGCGTCACCAGCATCAGTGCAAAAGGCCTTTTCTCCACTCATCAGTATCTCAGATCACCTTAGATGTGTGTTGTAATAGAGAAGGCTGATAATGTGAGTTAGATCAGTAGTTTAAGCAACAATTATCTTTTTTTTTTTTCTTTTTCTATCATACCTCCAGATAATTCTGTGGAAAAACTATCAGGTGTGGTGCAATAACTCCAGATAAAGGATTACAAACACTAATGTCAGACAGGATGGCTGGGGTTCGGAGAGACATTGTTCTCATGACAGCCATAGGTCAGGAGAGAATTACAAGTCCTTTCACTGAGTTCCTGTTACTTTCCAATTCTGGAGATGAGAGAATTATTGTTGTTTTTATTATTATTATTTTTACCCATAAAGGTGTTCTTGTAAGCATTTACATATACAATTGTGGTTCTGAAGTAATCTCTATTACTTGAGGAAGAGATTTGGGAGTTAAAATATATACTTCTACAAAAGCATTTGTTCTGTGAATGTTGCGGTCAAAAAAATTCAAACCAAACTGAACATTAAGATATTTTTTAGGAAAACAGAAAAGTGTTGTAAAAATACACCATACCCCTACATCTTGAGTATTGCATGCAATTCTGATCCTGTCACTTCAAATGAGCTCAACAGATAGGTATTCATATATCTGGCTTTACTTCTTTTATGTCAAATTTTCCATCTTTAAGGTGGGAAAACAGTCTACTCATTGGGGGTTAAATTCAATGACTTTTGTGAAGAGCTTTGAGAGTTCAACAGGAAGCTACACGGTTAAAATGTGACAGCTAAACAAGACCATCTGTCTGTACTGGAGAACACTAACCTCTGTCTAGTCACTCAGCTGGCTAGAAAACTTCTTGCCCAAAAAAGCATGTAAATTGCTCTAGAGTTTCTTAGAAAATAAAACAATCTGCAAGAAAATGGAGGGGGAAAACAGCATTCTTTACAGGAATAAAAAAAAAAAAAAGAGACTGGCTATGAACTTTATGAATAGCAATCATGAGCAACAATCTCCAAGGCTCTAAAGGGCTGCCTGAAATCTAGTTGATTTAAAGAACAGATTTTTTCAATCAATGCCACATCACCTCTTCATAGGTGGAAAAAGGTGCAATCCTTCTAAGGCAGGAGCTTCCAAGCTTGGAAGCTTCCAGCTTCCAAGGCTAGACCAAGGATGCTTGAACTCTCTATTTGTAATAGGAAGCAGCATGTTCACTGAGCAAGTATTTTTCAAGTGAAGTCATGTTTGCTGTACAACTTGATTAATGAGTACATTTGTATCTTGGAAGAACAGGCAGGGGGCAAGAAAATTTAAGAGAAGTTTGCTTGAGGAAGAAAAGGACCCATGAAACAAATATTTCAGTTCACAGAAATTTAAGCAATTTTCAAGCTTTCATGCTTTACATTGTACTCATGTCAGTACCTGGTTTACTTTATGAGCTACTGTCTCCAATGGCTAAATCCAACCTGTATGTTACAGATAGCAGAACATCTCAAGGAACCTTCCACTGATGTAAATTTGTATAATATCACTGATTTTAATGCTTGGTGCATTCACTGATGTGGTGACATCAGCTTTTGCTAGCACATGGAACACCATGCATGTAAGAGCTATAAAACAACGTTAATGTCAGCATCGCAGAATCAAAATCAAATTTCCAAAACATTGCCCAAAATGTGTAGTATTTTGGATTAAAAGATGTTTGTTTCACTTTTTGTTCAAACGTTGCTTTCTTTCTTCAATGCTCACTGGGACAACCACTCTGTAATCATATATAATCATAGTTGTTCAAAGAGATTCTGAGGTTTTGCAACATTATACTGAGTTGCAGCTATGCAGCCTAGTAACCCAGAGCTTGTTTAGAGATGTGTGAGACAAGAGGATAAAATATACTTTCCAACAGAATAGAGTTTTGCAAAGAATTTCCTCACTACAAGGCTCTAGATTGTACATGCAGATTAGGGCATTAGTGTTTGCATCTTAACACGACAAAGTTACTTCTATAGGCAAGACAAGGCACGAACAATTCATTTAAGCTGAAGTGCAATGCATTTGGGTACACACTGAGTAAATCTCTCAACTTTAAAAAGAAACAAATAGTTTGCAGGCTGCAAATATGGGGTACAATATGTCCAAAGTCAGCTCCCAAAGAATTAACTGTTTTATCTCTCACTTAGTGGCTCCTACATAAACATCCATAATGGGTCTATTGAGAGAATAACATTTTCTCAAATTATGGGAACTCTAGTCACTGAGAGGAGAGCCATAGAACACCGGCTACCCCCTTGGGCCAGACCACAATTGCAGTGATCAAACATGACATGGAAGAAAATGGCCATGAGCCCATTAGACTTACAAAAACAACAAATATAATCAAAGAAAAAAGCTTTGATCTGCACAGGAAATTATGAGAAGATATATGACTGGGACAGGATCAACCCAGGCCCTACGACGGTACTTTCACAGGCCCAATTCTGACAAGAATCATCTGGAACAATCTGGTAAACATTAACCTTGCATTCCGTTCACTGAGGGCAGCAGACACAAATAAAGAGCTTCAGTTGCAATACAGGCACATGAATAAGATGCTTATAACAGCCTAAAATTACGAAATGTTGAGCAACCACATTCTCTCTTCGTCAATTCTGTAGATGCAATTAACACACTGACATGGCATAGGAGAGGAAATGAGCAAAAGAAACAGACGTAGACTTTATCGAGTATATTCTTTCTATCAAATGTCAGTCGTGTTCCACTGAGCTAAAGACTGTGATACTTGGCCCATGGTTCCCTGACAATTTCTGCACTCCAAGACAAGGTTCATAGATCTAGCTCTGAACTAACAGCCAGCGCATAGGGAAATGCTCCAGCAAGCTGTTGTGCAAGTGCAGCAAAGCTGCAAGGGTAACCTATCTAGGTTAGACAGGTTCTGGCCTACTACATAACCTGCGCCACAGGTCATACTCCCTTGCCAGCAAAAACCCTTTAACACACAGTATTTACAATTGGTTTGCCATTACACATCCCAGTCTTTCCTTAGGCAAGACCTCCAGTTTATCTCACAAATCATGCCTAACATTTCTAATTTCTGAATGACCTTTTCCCTCTTTTCCCAAATACTGTCTCCCATTTTCTTCTCAGTTTTCCTCCTGTATTTGCTGTATCATTCTTTCCTTGGCTATTTACCCTATTCCTTACATTTCCTTCTTTCTCTATTCTTTATACCACCAGGTTGCTTTTTCCCCTCTTACCTCCTCTGTCATCTTTTCTTTCTTATAATTTTTCTTCCATTCCTAGGCCCTGTCCACCTACACATAACCAAAGTGACAGAAGGTGATTGCTCACTTGGCTGGGTTACACGCAAAATACGTACCTCTGAAGCAAGAGCAAACAGCTGTTTCAAACTCTCTGTATGCAATAAAAACTATAGCATGTTAAGACATGCAACAGTGTACTGTGCATAAAGCCTCAGGAAACTACCTATTGATCTATGACATGTCCATAAATTTCTGTAGCCTAAAGGGCATCTTTCTAAAATGGTACATGAGGCAGACATGAAAAAAATCTGTGAATACTCTTTTGTGACATATAGGAAAACCATATACTTAGTCTTCACTTTTAACTATGAATCCATGAGGGATGAAGCAGGCATAAAAAAAAAAAATGGCATTTACTTGCCTCAAGCAAAACCAAAATGTTACAGGCTCAGCTTGTAGCACAATGGCATTTCACCATTTCACTGTCAATTTGTGATTTCTCTGAAATGTGACTTAGATATCTCTTGGCTTTCATGGCACCCAATCTCAAGACTTCTGTAGTGGTTTGTATCTTGTGCTGAAACAGATGCATCTCAACTGAGTGCAGCAAAAGACCTGCCTAGCAAAATGATGCTCTCCTGTCAGATGACAGTTTATTTCCTAGAAACACGGAGATCTTTCCTGAGGTCACCTTGCACCCATATATTAATGCCACTACATACTTTTTGAATACAGATTTATTGCTCTTCTTCTGAGATATGTTATTTCTTTTTCTGCTCATGGTGTTACACCAAGCAATGTTCTTGATCCATCCCCTCCCTGTTTCAACAAGACTCTGTCAAAGCAACTTTGATTGACAGGAAAGACTAGTACTTCAAAGGTTTCTGCTAATTATTTTCTGGCTTCCTGTAGGTTTTTGTGGATAAAACCCATGATTTATTCTATCATAGTTTTTGATATTTAGGGCAGTTCTTTACATTTCCCCTTATCAGATTAACAGCTGATGAGTTGTACCTTCATATGATAAGGTATACGTCTCAGTTCTAGCCTTTACTTAGCTGGTGCTATCATCAGCTGCTGTCCTTAGTCTTGAATAATCAGATCTGCTTTCACCCAGCTCTACTATGGATATGCAGCAAGATGAATATATAGTTGTGCTCCTGGTTTGATTTTTCTTGGCAGCTTTGCCACATGTCCAGTCCACCTTTTTCAGTCATGTTTAAGAGGCCATCCTAAAGCTGAATGACCACTGCTTTGATGATTAGGCCACATTTTTGAGACTTAACTTCCAGTCTCCTCAGAAAGCACCTAGATTACTATGGTAATTTTCATACAAATCAAATTTTAAGTTAAAATATAAGTCCATGAAAAAAAACCCACCAAAACTATGCATTGCTAGATGTTACCATTCTCTTTACCAGTGCATGTCCAGAACAGCAGTATGAATGATATCTACTTCCAAACACACAGTTTCTAAATCACAATTCAGTGGAAGGCTTGGATAATTTACCCACGTAATAAGACTTTATATGTTGCTATAAAGTACAAATAATGCTAACCATGCAAGTAAGTTATGCAAAATATGAATCTTTCCTTTTGTTGCTAGTTTGAGACATTATACAGTAGATGCTTAAAAAAACTGCAGAGTCTAATTTTTTGTGACACTTGTTTATGAATAGAGATGAGTCAAAAATGAAATTTTGCTGTGCAAGGAAGTACACTGATAGCACGAACACTACTGGATAGCAAAAGTATTTCCCCCGTGACATAAGTAGATTTAAAATGAAGGCATTCAGATATGCAGATTGCTTTGGCATTTTAAAATATGAGAAAAAGGATTAAATATAAACACACTACAGTTTTTTGATTCCTACGTTATATAACATAGATTAAGTCATCTCATACAGTATGTCATACAATGTTATACAACATCCAAGACATAACATTTTAAGCCAGTTTCATGTGGACAAATATTTATACAAGAAAAAAACACAATGAAAATGGTTATCTGCTTCTCCTCTTAACAGAGAAGCACTAACTGGAGAGATTATTGGCTTAAAGAATACAGGAATGTCTTGTTTTGTCTATACTCCAGGGGACTTACACTCATCTCATCCATTCCCTTTATCTCCTCTTCTAGCAGTTTTGTCTATTTCAAACCTCTTCCTCAGTCAACCCTCCTCTAAACCCTTCACCAGCAAACCTTCTTTAGATTTCTCTATAGCTTGGTCACCTCCAAGGCTTCTTTCTCTGAATATCATTCTTACATCTTTACCTGGAAAATGCTCCTGACAAGATCACCAACCTCCACAGTCATCAGACCTGCCATCCGCATCACAAGCCCCATGTACAGAGTAGGGTATCAAAATATCAGATGCCTTCATTGTCAGCACATCTGTAGCATGACCCTACAAGTAACAGTTTTATTTTTAAAAGCAGTGAATACCCACCTACGTGAAGAATATGTTCTGTAAATCAAAACAGTGAACAAACTGACAGCAGTGCAGGCCTTCCATACTTGTAGAGCACTTTATGCAGTATCTTTGTTACCCAGTAACCATTTTATGAGTACAAAATTATTAATGACTACTCACCTTATGTGTTCTACTGTATCACATTTACTACTTTATTCAAAACTCAATGAGCTCTAACAAATAGCTAAATGAGTTAATAGGCTGAATAGGCTGAAAGAGGATTTTACAAACACTTTTTAGGGTATTTGATCAAAAGTCAGTTCCACACTTGCCATCGTACAGTGCCTATCTGAATGTACCCTGAGTTGACTTGATTTGAAATTATGACTACATAATGTGTGAATTTAAGGTGGACTCTTTCTGCCATGTTGTAAATGCTCCCAGGGAAAACAAACATAAAGCTATTTCACATCTAATTTGAACCATTTCCAAAGTGAATTGGGCCATGCCGCATTAAATCAAGAGAAACATAAGTATCTGAAAAGATTTAATTAAAGTACTTTGAAATCTATTTGGGTTATTTACTACTGAGGTGAAAGTACTGGACAAAGAAAAATAGTATCCTTAAAAAAAAAAAAAAAAGCACACATCTCAAGAAAAGCAAGTAAAGATAAAATCCAATGATAAAGATCACGTATTGTCTCCCTCTTCAGAGTAATAATTGATGATTTCTTTCTCTAAGTGGATAGGAGGTAGCTAGAAAATTGGTTTGTGGGATCAGAAAAAAAAGCTTTGCCTTTCAGATGCTACATAAAATGGAGTAAGGCACAAACCAGATACAAGAATATATTTTGTGTTATTGGGTTAATGCTCCTCTTGTGCTACCTTTTGATTCAAAATTCATGTTACAATAAGTGTAAATTATGAACTATTAATTAGAAGTGGAGATTATGCTTAATGTACAAGCAAATGCTAACCAGCAAGCACACAGTCAGTTGCTATAGTAATTCTGTACTCCTCCGAGGTCTTAAGAATCATTAAGGGCTATGACGAATTTAGTCCTTTACAAAATATGCTTTCTCATCACCTCATTTAGTGGATTTTCTGCACAATTCCCATGTGCACACTGCACACATCACACGGTGTCTAATCAAATTCAAGTATATTTGAATTTTTATTAAATGCTGACCTTTCCAATATACGTTTCATTTCTGCTCATATCTAATATATACGTCGTGATCTCAAATATTCCTCAATGCTTATGTTTAAAGTGAAGAAAGTGTTGAAAGCAGCTTACTAGGAAAAATGGAATCATGTCAAAAAAGAAGATTTTTAAAGAAAAGTACATTCGTTAATTATTGCAAACCTAAAATCTGAGAGAAATTGTCCCATGTGTATGGGGCCAGCACAGGTCCTATGCATCAATTAGGCCCTCTTAAAAGACATTTTAAAGGTTTAGATGGGATTTATGCGGTGCATAAGCTGTCTGTCTGCATGTGAATTTCATCCTCCATACTCACACCTGTAAAAATAGCTGAAATCTGAACATTAAGGAGGTTGTTAGCAAATCAAAATCTTAATTCTCAGACACTGTCCCCACTATTCTATTTGTCATTTTCCCTTTCTTATAGCAAAACAAAATGCTTATAACACAAAGAAAGTGCCAGCAACTGCAGCTTCAGTACTAAACTTTCTCATTTAAGTTGCTTTAAACAGGAAGATGGATGGTACTCTCTGAAGAAAAAGACTGTTTCTCTCTTTTTCTCTTAAAGGAACAGGTTTTGGTGTTACTCAACTTAGTCAAGGAAATGAAGCGCAAGACAAACACTGTACTGAGCTCCTGATATATACAAGGTTTCAATCATCTATTTTATTCCTGTAAATATGACTTTAAATGCATGATTAAATTGCACCTAAGGATCTAAGGAGCTCAAATTTGAACCCTGATGAACAATTATTTAGGATTCATGAAAGGAAAAATTCTAAAATCTGAAATCTCTACTAAGTTCATAAACTGAACAGAAAGCAAACTTTCTATTCAAGACATGAAGCATTTTGACAAGTCGTCGATTTCTTGGACTCATATGAAATTGCAAACAAACAAAATCTACTGAAATAATTTTCCTTGTAATTTCTAGTGAAAAAAAAAAGATACTTCAGGCATGGAAGTTGTACTGACAGTGCTACAGAAATCACTTGGCATTCCACCAGGCTTTTCCCTGTTGGATCCTACCTGATCATCCGATGGTAACAGACCTGAGACACCTTTGAGACACCTTTTCCATTTATTTTAAACTTCATTTCTGTGCATTTTTCTTTGTATCTCTTTTTTTTCCTCTCATGCCAAATTGCCAAAATATCACTGTCGCCTCATTTAAATCCCTCTTCAGAATTCACATATTATGCAGTGCCTGAAGAAAGCATAGTCTGAAACTCCTCCAAGCTCCTACAACTTAGGCATTCTCTAGTCACTCTTGCCTCTTGAGTTTTTTGGGATACAGTCTTCTGGCATCTATTTTCCAATCTGAGCTCTGTAGTCATTTCATGCCATTCTGGTATACATTACATTGCATCATCTAAACATTTGAGCTCTAACTCCACTTCTATTCAAGAAAGTGTTTCAAAGAATTACTGAAATAACTGCTTAGTTTACCTATGTGAGCCTTATCCTCCTGTCTCAACCCTTCCTAGAATTACCTGCTGTTGGTTCTCCAGTTACAAAATAATCAGTTCTGCTATTATACTTGAACACGACTTCAGAAAAATTTCACATGACAGTAAGATTTATCCAATAGGATATTCACACAAACAGGTATCAAACTTTTGATATCCAAATGGGTAGCTTAATATTCACAGGTTCACAGGTCAAAGCAGAGTCAAAGACTTCTTGAAAAGGAAATTCTGAAAATCTAACTCACTCTGCTGAATATTTCCTAGCATTAATAATTCAAGATGAGATCGAGAGCTGAGTTATCTGTCATGTCGACTCAGACTTCTCACTGTGGGGGTAATTTGCACCACAGACTGACTCTCCAACTTGAAATGGAGACAAAATGATTAATTTTGCTTGTAATTTACTGATCTTTGATACAGAAGCTTGAGGACAGTGCCTTCATATAGGAACATCACACCTCCAAAAAGAGAAGCCAACTAGCTGCAAAATTCCTCCTTTAGTTATGCTGGGCGTTCCAACTTTGTAAGTGATTGCATTTACTAAATGTTGTAGTAACAAATGCCTATAGACAATTCTCAGAGGGCTACAGCTTCTAATTTCTTTGAAACAGAGACGCAATCTACACCATGAAAAATATAATTGCACTTTAATTATCAGTGAGCTGAATAGCATGAGATATGTATGCCTTCATTTTTTAATAGCTTCTGCCTTCTTCCAGGAAATTGTGGAAAGAAATGATAGAGTTTTATTTCTGTCTGATTCCACCAAAATTAAAAAAAAATAAAAAATAAAAAATAAAATGAAGATTCAAATTCTTCTGGATCAGTCATTACACAGAGGAACACTAGCAATAATGAATACTGATACATGAGCACAGCTGCAGTGTTCACATCAGTGGCAAGCGAAAACAAAAATTTGCCCTTTTGGTTGAGTTCTGCTACATTAAACTGATAAAAAGCCCTTGTCTGGTTGACTCAAGGTTACTTCTTTGTTTTGTAAGGTCAGAGTTTTAGCATTTGAAAAATATTTTGTATACTGCAGTAGATAGATACTACGTATCCTTCTACAGAGAAGTTTTAATCATTCAGGAATAACACAGAATATGCCTTACATAAGGAAACCCTTAGCAACAAAAACATATCAGCATTTAGTAGGATTTTTTATATTTTTAAACGGATTTATACTCAGTGAAAAACCTTAAGCTGAATACATTGCAATCTAGCCTGGCTTTTTTAAAATACATCACATAGAGTGTCAATGGAACAGCATGCAAGATGGCAATATGTTGACAAAGTCTCTGTAGCATTTAAATTTTCCCACAACTAATTAAAAAAATACATTAAAAAGGGTTTCTCTTTAGATTTAATGGAGAAATTGAGACAAGACAACAGGTCTTCATTTTGGCCCCAATGTCTTTTGTTCATGCTGACCTCAAGCACAGGAGAGCTTCTTAACTATAAGAGTATTGTTGAATTATTTAATCCAATGCACACTATGTCACATCTTTGGGGAATTTGAAAGAATAGAAAGTGTGTGATAGGGAGAAATAATTTCTCCATCCATTCTCAGGGAATGAGGATGGAAGAAAAGTGTACGTTTGAAGCTTTGTGCTTCTTACCATAATAGATTAGTTTGACCGCAGGATACATGTATTTGTTACAAATGAACATTGCTTACAAATGTAAAAAGTGCACTCTGGGGATGGAGATATTTTACCTTTAGAAAATATGTATCATTTTATATATTATTATTAAGCTTTCTCATTTTTAAAACAGAAGTTAACCAGTGAAATAGTCACACAGTAGCCATTATAAATTATTTGGAGATGAAGAAACAGTGGTGCTCATTGTGATAAATCTTCATCACTCCTTTGCTGAAAAGATACCTCCCACAGGAAAACATTTGGCCTCTGAAGACAGAGAACTGTCAAAGCTGAAATATTAAAGTGCTCCCACTTTAATATCACATCAGGAATCAATATTATACTGAAAGTGTAAATGAGACAGAACTAAATATTTTCATTTGAAAATTAAAGAAGAAAGATCTTGAAAGAAGACCATATTTTCTCCATATTGCTTTTGCTATATTATCCTATGTAACACTTGAATGTCCTGTGGTTATTAAGGTTAATAATAAAAACCAGGCAAAAGGCATATGCTTACCTATGTATAAAGCACCTATTAAAACACCATTATTGAGCTTGATCATTCAGTAGACAAGGGTCATTCACCAGAGGCAAGTAACTTTGAGCTGCATCTTACACATATAGGTATGTTTAAAGTCCCCAAGTTTCTGCTGTAATTATTCAATGAAAACAAATATATCAATGAAAGACAAGGCAAAATGAAAAAATAACCAAAACTGCTAGGTATCTCCTTTTTCTTCAGTTTTATTTTCACAGAATAACAGAATGGCTTGGGTTGGAAGGGACCTCAGGGATCATCAAGTTCCAACCTCCTTGTTTGCTTTCCTTTCTTTTTTTGAGAGGTATGAAATGTGGATTTCTTAATAGCAGAATATTATTCTTTAAAATGAGAACCTGGAAAGCTTCAATGTTTCTGTGGCATTTTAAAGACTGACTAGAGGTTACAGGGAGGTTAGTATTAGTCATCTTTTTCTTATTGTTGTGCTCCCTTATTCCCACAGGTTTTCTGTGCATAACATGAATTTGCATAGGCAATACAGCACAGAAATATGAGATTAAAACATGGATAACAGAAGAACAGTTACAAGAGAAATCAGAAACATTAGTTGCTTTAACACAAGTGTTTCTTAAAGGATTTGCATTAGAGAATAATACTCTTCCTGAGCACTTGCTCTATTTCCCCAGTCCAAGATGACTAATCACAAAAGCTGGTATTAAATCAGTTAGCAGAGCTGAAGCCTGGTGAAATGTGTCAAAAGTAGATGAATTTAACCTTGCAGTATTCAAGGAATGGATACAATACCCTGAGGCACATTAGAGAAGTACATGATAGTAATTATCTAAAGGGAGATAACCAATGTGGATTTAGAAAGGCAAGGACCTCCCTAACTAATCTACTTGACCTTTATCATGAGGCTAAAGACAAAGCTGATAATGGGCTTTGCAAATAGAAGACTGTGTTTGTATTTTCAGGAGGTCATGTAGACATACATAACAAATAGATGAAAGAAGTAAAAGGAAAACATCTTCATAAAAAAACCTCTGAAAACTCATAAGAAAGCACATGCCCCATGGGAACACCTTTAACACTCCACTGTCCACTGAAGCACACAGAAAAGTGCTGTAATCCAACAGCAGCACTATGGCATGAGCATTTGTTACATCATCTACAGCCTAAGATTGCTTTGTAATATAGACCCAGAATTTGTAGCTCCATGAGAACTAATGGCTTGTTCGAACCTAAGGGGAAAAATGCATACAATCTGCAGAGATTTCAACACAGGCCAAAACTTGATTTAACGGACTAGCAGTTATAGCATAAGAAACCTTTTTGCATGCTAAACTTCTCTTGCCTCCCGCCCCACCCCCCATTGAGACAGCAGTTGAGATGTGGATGCAGATAAGGGTACCTACTCTCCAAAACAGTGTCTTTCTTGAAACTGTTCTGGGTGTGGAATGCACAGGCCATAGTGAAGTTCAACCCTCTGTCAGCCATATCCAATGCCCACAGAAATTAATGAGTTTGGACCATGGATCACATCTTCACACAGTTTCATTTCACTGTAATGAAATTCCAAGATGCTCATCTGCCCATGTGGAATGAAGCAGACATACTCTAGCACAATTATTATTTTCCTCGTTCCTACATTGTCTGGGCAGGGAAAGGAAGGAAGAATGCAGTAAAAGGAGAAGCAACTAGTGATGACAGATATGTATACACTCAGGCTTGAGGTGATGGGGGATAAGGGATAGAAATTACAAAAATACAACCTGCCCCTCTCCAAAATCTTCCTTTATCATGTTAAAGATGTAAAAAAAAAATAATGAAGATAATGTGCTGGGGTCAGACAAGAAGGAGTGTAAGAATTTGGGAGAGGAAGGAGGCTAGTCCAAATGACCTCCCTGATGTGAGTTGCTGAGACAAAGAGAAAATGAAGAACCTTCACTGTGGAACTGTAGAAAAATCACACTGCCTTTACCAATAGCTTAAGAGTTTCTTAGTTAGGTCAGGGAAGTCAGTAATTCAGGAATTGTAAAACTACAGAAGCAACATAAATCTCTGCAAATGAGACCATATAGTAAGCCAGAGCACAGTGACAAGAAAAAAAAATTATTCTACAGATAATGTGCACTTGTAGTCACAAAGTCTTGTACTAAACATTGAGAGTATTGGATCCAAAAAGCCATCTGGAGATGTACACATTGTTTCTTTTTTTTCTCCTCATTTCAGAAATGCGCTAGAAACAGCAAGAAATATTTTGTCCTTCACAATATTTTTGTCCTCCACAAGTGGAACATATTTCCCTGCATTTTTAACTGAATTTATCAGATCTCTGATTTTGTTTCACAGTCCACAACAACTTGAATTCTTCTGGAATAAATATTCATAGCACGCATATTCCAGTCATATGTGTGAACTGCTTAAGCTTGGTTCTCATAATTAAAGCCATTAGCAGGGACTTCAAGATGGGTTTGTGCTTGCACAGAAATTTGCTGAAGTCTTATCTCCATTTTTTAATGCCAGCATTTGGCTGGCACTGCCTCAGTGTTAAGCTAGTATAGAAGGAAGCAGTTTATTCAAGAGAGAAAACCTGAGCTAAGGATTAAAAATGTTCACGAAACAGTCACGAAGTAAAATATTTTGAGATACATTTGCTTAAAGAATCCCAATAGAAATAAATCTGAGAAGTCTGTTTGGATATTCTGAGGGCAAAGCAGAAATGAAATATGGGAAACAAATTCATTGTTATTCCTTGCTTACTCAGCTCTAGTCATAATTTGCTTTGCTATGGCGCAGTTCTGGCATCAGTGATGGAGGCCCTTGACTTACTTAGGCTTAGTTCAGTCATGTTGTGAGGAGCTGATGCACACTAAACTTCTGAAAAATGGTTACAGGGAACTACAAAATACAAGATGGTGATATATGCTAATGTAGAAAGTCCCAGGGTGTGGTCCCTTGGGGGTGGTTTTGGGTTATGAAAGAGTCTTTCTCTTGAATCAAATACCTCAATTTTAAGAGTTGGGAAAGCAGATGAATATTGTCTGTAAAAAGGGCATAAGTTGGACTCGGGAAGTAGAGTCAGTATTTTTGAGTAAATGCAGAGGCTAGAAACTTGTCATTTGTAGCCTAACTTTTAAGAGAAAAGGCTCATATTTGAAAAAGAAAATGCAGGGAAGGAATGAGAAATGTCTGAAAGACAGTGGGAAAATAAAAAGATTTCATTTGGTACATGAGATAGAGAAATGAGTGTCCAAAGGTGGCAGAGTAAGTAACTGCTGGAGGTTTTTTCAGCAGCAAAACAATCTTTGCAAAAAAGAAGTTGATGCTACACTGCCATCAGTATACTGATTAGCTAAAGCTATCTAAAGAGCACCAGGACACCTAACAAACTGTGACATCCAATAGTCATTGCCTGCCTACACTAATAGGAGAAGCAACCCTCCTGAGATTAAACTTTCCATTTTGACCTGCTATATTTCCTAATACTTGTGAAAAGCTTCCTATGAGAAGCCATAAAACTACTTCATTAGCTTTCAGCAAATCTCTCATTAAAACTCTTCCTTGTCACAGCTCCTGGATAAAATCTAGATCATATAGAAACTACTAAGAGATCACTCATGCCCACAACAGTCAGGCTGCCCAAGTCTGGAAGGGTCTGGTCATATTCCATCTTATTTTTAGCGGCTCCTTTCCTGACATGCTAATTTTATATTCTCCCATGACAGCTTAGGAAAAAGAAAGAACAAAAACTTTTTCAGCCTGATAACATGATTTATGGGGACATCACCTGTCTGTCAGTACTTCTCTAGTAAGTTCTGAGTTCACTGTCCATTTTCAACTAAATTTGGGAGTGCAGTACAATTCTCAAAAAAAGACACAGATACCAATACCACTTTCCTCAAGGTAAGGAATGTGGTGCAAGATTGCCTCAAGTTAGATTTGAGGGAATGAATGCAGGAAAAAAATGCTATAAATTCTCCAACCATGCAAAAATTTAATTTGTGCATGATAAAAGTCACTATGTTTTCTCTGTGGTGTGAATTCTCTGACGTGTAATAAACAGTGCATGAAACACTGAAGCACAGCTATCCTTCAGTCAATCAGCATAAAAAGTCAGTCAGAAACAAAAGTCTAATGGAAAAATAGCTCCCTTAGTTCCACAGGCCAGGGAAAGACTTGCATCTTAGCAGAGAGTGAGTCTGCTAAGCACATCTGAATTTTTAGAGCATGTTGGTGATACTTTTCCTTTAGAGCTGGCAGGCCACTGCCCTAAGCTTCTGTGGACAGAACCTGTCCTGGTATTGCCTACAGCTAGTAAGAAAGACTGCTGTGTGTAGCAATGATAGGCTATGAAGAACGCAGTGGGCTACCCTAAGCTCTGGACTCTGATACCCTGTGATTTGAAGAGACCACAGACAGCAAGTTGCAATATGTGCACTGCATATGCCTGAAGCCAACTTTTCCATATGCTTGTACATTTATGGATAGCACTTCAGGGAAATGTGCTGCTTACAAAAGGCAAACATTTAAATGTAAAGAAGAAAAACAGATCTCCTGAGGGACAGTTGTTAGCAAGCTGTCTTCAAGAGAATAAACCAGACAACATTCTATGATGTCTATATAATTTTTTTTTTTTCCCAAGATAAGGTATTATTCTTATTAGACACTTAAAGGACTAAGTACATCTTATATAGGTATCATGTGACTGTGGTTGTGGTATGATTTATATCAGTGGAGATTTGAAGGTCAGTGATAGCTTGGCCAAAGGGCACGCGTAAAGTGTTGTCAGGAATGAAACAGGGCAACACAGAGTGATACAGAAGATAGATCATGTACAAAATTAGTGATATTTTCACACTAGAGAAGGAACAATGGTGGCAGCTATTAAAAACAAAGTAGTACATAAATCTAGTCTTGCTTCTTCAGACTGTGATGAGCCATTCCCAACCCTTTCATTACCAAATCCATTGCCCAGTATCAGCCAAAGGTAGGATTTATTTTCACTATTTAGACCTATACTTAGACTATACACACACTTCACTTTTCTATCACAATGTTAGATGCCATCATTAACTCTAGTCTCTCTGATCCACCAGCATCTCTTCAGCTTCTCTTTTAAAATACTGTGAAAGCAATAGTCACTGCACTAAAGTCAGTGAAAGCTAAAAGCTAGGAAACAGTGAAGAAGGCAAAAGTCACATAAGAACCATTCTTAACCAATTTTGACACACAACTTTGTGATGGTTTTAGCCACATATAATCTCCCTGTAAAAAAGTTTCTGAAAAACGTTACTCAAATATATACAGATCATTTAATTAAAACAGCCATTTCAGTAAAGTCCAAAACCTAGGATAAACTCCTATACTGCACAGTATGCTCTTTAATATGTTCAGGCAGTTTCAAAATTGCTTATTGTAAGTTTTCTTTTTATTTCCCTGAGCTCTTCCTTAGTATTTTCTTCATGGTTACTAACTTAACGAGATAAATAAAACAGACTTGATAATGCATTTTTCTTTATCAAAAACCCTTTTACTTAACAGAAGAGAAGAGTGTGTAATACAGTGAAGAATACCGATACCCATGAAATCTTATCTTTGCATTCTAAATCCTAGCTTTGCCTGGGTTATATGATAAAATAATCTGTAACCTCTATGAAACTATGACAAGTGGTTCTTTTCAACTATTGAGAACAAAGTAAAATTGCAAAACATGGACACACTAAAATTAAATAGCAGATGATGCTTCACGGAACTCAGGCAGAATTAGAAACATGTGTCAACATATCATAACAAAAACCTATACAGTGAACAAAAGTCAGATCCACAACAATCTCACTTCCAGAGAAGTTTGCTAGTTTAAAAATGATGAAAGAGAATCATAAAAGAGAACCAGGTCTTGATTTTATGTAAGCATCCTTAGCCTTAAAAGAAATCAGAGAAACACTACAGAATCCACAGACACTAGAATCATGCAACAGATGATATAGATACAAGTGTGTGATTGTGCTTTCAGGAGCATGAGAAGAGAGGGTCTATCACTGCATTACTGCTGTACAGTGCATAATCTAGCAACAAATTCTTTCAGCTAACTTTTCCCAGGATTCTCACTGTTGAATGTGACAACCATGGAGTTGGAGACAAGCAATAGCCACTGCACCGGGGATAGAGAGCATGAGGGGGAAGTTAGATGAACGAGTTTTCTATCCACTTTATGAGACTTGACAGTTCTGAAGATACTGGGGGAACTTCCATATGACTCATCCACAAACTCTCCAGTTGACTGATCTAAGACCAACCAAATAGATCAAACTCTAGCTCTAATGAAGCCAAGAGAATTTTATCAATGAATACACCAGTGCCAAGGATTCTTCCTCATGACTTTGATTTTTTCCAAACACATAAACCAAAGAGTGTATTTACTTTGACATATAAAGGAATACAGACTTGACAAATTCTTTCAACTCCATCCAAAAAGTGCAGTAAGGACTGCAGTGTATGCAAGGACTCTTTTTCTCCTTATGTTCATGTTGCTTGGAAAAAAAATTGTCTGAAGACAGGATTCAAGATTTTTGTTACTTTTAAAATTTCCCCATTAGTTTTATCATAGTTATTTTTTTACTCCAGACATTAAAAATGAAACAAAACAAAGGAACAAAATCAACAGCAGTTCTGTAGCACAAAGCAGAAGGAAAAACAAACGTTTCCCACTGACACTGCAACTTCTGTTAATCTAAAGCATTCACTGAGATGTAAAATCATGGAGTACCATTGTAAAATGTAGATGTTAAACTCTGATGAAATCATTTCTAAGAGAAACATAGGCTTCAGAATAAACAGATCATTGGGAAAAATGGAGAACTCGGGGCATAGTTGTTGGTATTTGTTATTTGTTACATCTATACAGTTTTTGCATAGTCAAGATTCACTTATGTTTAAAGAGAGATGGCATTTTTGAGCCTTTCAGAAGCATGCTGATGTGTCACTCTACAAACACACAAACTAGCATGATCAGAATTAGATACTATACTCTCAATTATACATAAAACGTAGTTCTAAAGACAACTAAAGGCTATGGCATATACAATTCACATGAGTAAAATTCTATTTCCAGGGACACGTTTTTATATTATTTCTGACTCCACTCACCACATACAAAGTTCTTGAAATCAGCTGAAGGAAGATCTATGTTACGGGTACAGGAATACTATGCTACACAGACTTCAGAAATCCACAATTTTTTTTAATTGTTCATTTGTCTTGGAGACATATTGATTTGATAGCTTCCAAACAAACAAGATTAAGAATTTGAAAATCTAATCTTTTTTTAAATTCAGTTAATATATTGATTCAGTTCATTATAAAATAGAGAGATAAACATCAATGCAGGCTTTATGCAAATTCCACCCCAAGGTTCAACTTGGTTCAGATTTTGGAACACCAATACTGAAACACTGCAACGACAACAATGGCACGTAACTCAAAATTCATAACTTGGTGACTTTGGTAGTGCTTAGTACAAATATAGGGGTCTTCCCTGATCTTGATATGATGCTCGTTATTTCTTTGGATTAGCAAGAGATGTTGCTCAGAAAGTGTCCTTTAGGGACACAAGTGTTACATTTTACACACATGCAAATTTGCAGCTATATCCAGTGTCTGCAGAATTTTAGTGTGCTTTAGCAGATTGGAAGGATGCTTAATCTTTTTCTATTAAATGTTGAAGACTTGTATGGTCATCTCTGTAGAGTCTTACCTCATTTTTAGAGATGCTAATAAATGCTAGAATTTTAAGAGATGCCTGCTATAGAGTTAATTTTTCATTAAGCTGGAGTAAGATTCTAGCATCTTTTTCCTTTATGTTATTGTAGAACCCTTGATCTTTTTTTCAATTTCTCTGGATAATTCCACAAAGATACCATACTGTTTACCCATCTCACTATTGTAGGAAATAAACATGCCTTTTCAGTAAAACTCCCTCCCTGATGAATTTCTGTGCATCCATTAATACTGGGTACCTCAATGTACTCTACAACTTCCTGAAGGGAGGTTGTGGTGAAGAGGGGTATGGCCACTTCTCCCAGTTAACGAGCAGAACACGGGGAAATGGCAGCAAATTGTATCAGAGGAGGTTCAGGTTAGACATGAAGAAAAAATTTTTCTCTCAGGCACTGGAATGGCTGTCCAGGGAGGTGGTGGAGTCGCCATCGCTGGCAGTGTTCACAAGGCATCTGGATGAGGAGCTGTGAGATCTGGTTTACTTTGTGATAGCAATGGTAATGAGAAGATGGTTGGACTAGATGATCTTACAGATCGTTTCCAAACCTTGTGATTCTATGATTCTATGATTCTATGATTCTATATGCAGCTACAGGCACCTTACTGATAACGCAAGCATATGGGAACTGTGTTTATTTAGGTTAAATCAAGAGAGCATCCAACAAATCTGATAGGAGCTGTACACTTTCATGAATCAGTCTATTTTACAGGTTCCATCTGCTCTTAAATGCTTCCCAGAGAACAACACCATGTCATTATACTGCATATTTCCATTGCACTATCCCAAACACACTTAAGCCGCTGATAGATTAATGCTTAGTTCACTTGTGGCATACATTCTTGGGTTCTTACACATGTTCTTATAAGGAAATGGAACTCACTAAGCACTTAATCACAAGTTGGGGCACTGTTATTGTATTAAATACAGTGTGCTAACTTTGTTTCAGAAACAGTCTAAGGTATTTCTCTGTAGCACTGCCAAGGACCCTGCAAATCAGATCACTTCTATAAACCTCAGTTAAACAAAAACAAGCAGAAATTTGCCAAAAGGTAGCCCTGTCAGCTAGGGATGAGCCACCTGAGACACATTCTGAAGTTGTCAAAGGCTTTTGCTAGAATGCACACTGCATAGCTTAAGTGCACATACATTTGTTTGAAGTAAACCATTACAAAGAGTTTTTGATAAAACTGCTGTGAAAACAGGCAGATATAAAAATCGACACCAATAAAATTGAAGTAAAATACCACTAATCTTGCTAAAGTCATCAGCAATCCTGTGAATTTACCTAGCTAGGTAGTAACAACAGTACGGAAAACTGACATATGGAAGGAGTATATGCAAACATGAATGTACATTCTGAGTACCCGGATCTGTGTCTGGGAGAAAGCCAGAATTTCACGCAAAATCCTTTACATCCTTACCTGGTGTAGAACAAGTTAGATCAGATCAGAACAGCCAAGAACCTGACCATGTTTTATTTTAAATGTAGGGGGGAAAAAAAGAAAGATTCACAATGAGTATCAATAAAAATTTTAAGTATATTTTCTTCCACATTCAGATGGTTTTTCATCTACTTGAAATCTGGCAAATATTAAACCCAGTTCTGACTTATGAAATACGTGGAACAGAAGAAAAAATAGTGCTTGATTCTCTTCCAAGACAAGCCCTGCCCTGCGATGTGCAACACACCATTACTACTAATAGCAAAGGTCTTATGCCACTGAACTGTATATTGCTGAGATCTGTTAAATAAGGGTCTACAAACAAACACAGATTTCTATGGATCTTTGTCCTTTTTGTTCATCAGCAAATTTGATGTCACAGATTCATCATTTAATTTAGCAGGATCTGAGCACAGTTTGCTGCAGTTCCCCACTAGCATCACTAGATGCATTAGATAATCTGTCCCTTATGTTTTCAGAATGTTCAGGCACAGTGACAGTCCTTGTCACTGCAAACAGGAGGGGAAGAGTCATGCTCCACTGAAATATATGGAGTTGCTTTCTCACGGATGGGCACAGTTTAAAACAGCCCAGATGTATAACCGCTGTACTTTCATATTCTCTTCAAGGTATCAGAAGATATATTTACCCTGGGACAATGCTGCTCTCAGAGCACAATGGGTTGAAACGGAGTACTTAGAAAAGTTAACTATTTTTACTGAGAAGCAATATATTTTTATTTGTTTCACAGCTTAACATTGGTGCTCTGTTATTGGAAAAATACCTTTTTTTTTTTTTTTTTTTTAACACACACATACTCCTCCATTCCACTGGCATAAACAACCTTGCACAATTTGATAGCATCTCTTGATAAATATTAAGTATTGGTAGAGCTCACCTGCACTGCAACATGCCAGTAAGACAATACACAGATGAACTGACTCCAGATGGGTAGCGGCAGATAAAGCTTGACTATGCATTCAGGATGTTATCTCACTGCAAGCACGTAAACCTGCTTTACATCTCAAAATTCTGAGATGCTGAATTGGTAGAGGTAATATTACCCAACTTGGTTACATGTTTTGAAATATCTTGAAAAATAAACAGGCTTACTCTGGCACAATACTGAGACAAATGTTTAAGATAGGCTATCTATAGCTATTGTCATGAGAGCAAAAAACTAACTAGTAAAACATCTCCTTATCATATCTTATTTTGTATGAACTTTGAAAGATTTGAGAAGTTATGCTGTGTTCAATCAGACAAAAAGCCTGTGCTTCAGAACACCTCAGGCAGTACAATGTACAACAATTTTCCCTTCTTTCCAAGCAAGACCTCCAGCTGTATCTACATAAACATTTTTAAAACGTGTATTTTGAGCCACTGTCTAAAGTAAAGTTTCCCAGAAAACTCTACGGTAAATCTTGCAAATTCCCTCTATGACAATAAAATTAATCTCCTGAATGTTTTCACTATTTATGACTGTATATAGCAAGCCTTTTGTATTGTAGCAATGTAGGTTCTAATTAAATTTTTCCAAGTCTTCCAAAAACACTGCCATATGAAAATATTTTCTTTTCCTCTTTTCTAGTTTATCAACAATTAATCATGTAGAAAAGCTGGTTTAGAATGCTTCTACTTATTGGCTGTCACTTTTCCCTGTTTTAAAAAGACTTCTGAAATGCTGACCAGCCCTAAAAGCACATTAAATCTTTGGTGCCCATTATTCAACATACCTGAATTAATATGGAAATGTATTCATGACAAGGTTGTAAAGAACACACTTTGATTCCAGAATCTTCACTTCTGGCAGTCCATCAACCATATGATCCAAGAGCATATGGTATTGCTGAAGAAAGCTGATTTTCCTCCTAAGGAAACTATTAGCAAACACGGCAATATCCATTTTATCCATCCTCTCTGTTATCTTATGTGATTATGGGAGATGTTAAAAGGAAGGGTTTTCCTCTCAAATTTTGATATTTATATGCTTCTTCTAATTATGCTTTGGTTGCCTGTACTCTTCCCTTTCTCCCTGTAATGGTCAAGCTTGCTGAGCATTCCTCAATTTTCCTTCAAGATGATCTTTGTTCATAAAATAATTTTTCACTATTCTCTAGTAGACTTGCATAGTTTTCTCAAGGTGATTTTTCACTCGCTGATATATTTATTTTCCTCTCACTTTTGACAGTTCAGATGGTCCTTTGGGCAACCTAATTTCTATTTCTTGAAGCCTTTTTTCTTAGCAGTGCTACGTCCTTTGTTATCCTTCCAACATTTACAATTAGTTACTGTCTTAGTTCAGCTTTCTACCAATAGTCATTTGCTTTCCATTTCTTATGTCTTACTTTCATTTTCAAAGTCACACCACTGAAGGTGGTTCAGGCTTCTGTGTCTTGCATGATAATGAAATGATGAACTGAATCTGAGAGAAGAGCTCCCAGGATACTCAAGGGAAGAGTAGGGCACCTGCAGGAGGAGGTTGGAAAGAGGAAGCTGGGAGAAGTGAATCACCAAATCATCTGTTTAACCTGGAATTGATAATCTATTGCTCAGCAGACATCTCAGGGTTAGATACTAGCATTGTTGGGGATTCTAGCCAAAAGCAAATACATTTTTCTGTACAAAAGATGAAGAGGAAAGGAAGAAAGCAGCAGCTTTAGTGGCAATCAAGGGAATACATACAAAAGAGTTTTGCAAGTAACCATAAGGTCACGTCATATCACTGTCATCTCTTTCACTCTAAATTGCATAATCCAGGTTTTAGATGTGCAGAGCAGTAAGGAGAAGATTAGTCACTGATTCTTCCTAATTTTCTCCCTAGAGAATGCTTTGTTCCTTATAATTTCTCTACTGCCCTTTTCTGTGTGCCCTCTCTCTTTTAACTTTTTAATCAAAGATAGTATTGTAAGTTTATCTTTGTTTTCATTTTTCACCACGAGTTTCAAAATAACACTCAGCTACTGTCAAAACAATCCAAAACTGCATGTGTCCTATGCATATATATTTTTACCTGTTAATTACTCCCTTCCCAATCCCACTCCAGCTCAGGTTCTAACCAAACCTTTGCTTAGAATCTATATGCTATCAGCTTCCCCTTTTCCTCTTGCCAAAGTTCACACAGACATTGTGAATTCCCAAACAGCTTTCTCCAAATTGTTTCAGGTGAAAAAATAAGCTGCATTTTTCTCACAGCAATCAGATTCCTTGTAACACCTGCTCGTGCATTTGTAGGTCAGTATAGTAGACATTTGTACCCGCTCAGTGCTTTTACAATGCCTAATATTCACATCTACTTTTGCCACCTGTTTACTTTACTTGTGTAGCAGCAAGCAGTCTAATGAAAGGAGTTCAAGGAAGGACCGCATAAATTATACTGCAAGTACAAAAAAAACGGGGGGGAGAAGAGGGGAGGGGAATCTTCTGATTACAAGACAAAGATATCAAGCATTCCCACTTAAGGGCTACAAAAGCAATCTGAATCTTTCAGTTCTGGGAAGCAGAATTCTTCATCTGAAAGCGACTGAGTAGTGCCAAAAGAAAATCTCCACAGACGAAGTTGTCATTGGAAAAGAACACAGTTCTTTCAAGAAATGTCTCAAAACACTTTGGAAATGCCAGGTGGGAGATGAAGAAAAACACTTGAGTTAGAGAAAAATGAAACTGGAAATCTCTGTGATTCACTAACCTCAGTAGGAGATCACTGCTAGTAACATCCAGGTTCACATAACTCTTGTGCAAATGAAAGGTGAAACAAGAAACTAAAACAGAAACCAGAATCATAAACTGAAAGGATCAGTATGTGTATATAGAGCTACTGGCTGAGCACTGTTACGAACAACTTGTAGCAATGAAGCTGTTTAGGAAATGCTCTTAGTCAGACTACCTGATTAGAAAAGTTAAACATACTAGGGAGCAAAGTGAGGGGTTGATGGTTGGACTAGATGATCTTAGTGATCTTTCCAACCCTAATGATTCTATGATTATATGAATTAGCAGGAATGTTGCTGTACATCTTATGTGTGATATAGTATATTGGACAGCCTAAAAATACATAAATTATGTCTGGAAAAATAGATTGTATGACTGGAGAGAATAGCAAAGAAATGTTAAATCACGCACATATGTGAAAATAGAGAAAAGTAGACAGCAAAGCACTAACTGGAACTTGTGTTTGCAGAAGTCAGTTAAGTTTATGTACCTTATTTTCACTTTGGGGAAAACAAATGGTTGTAATAGAAGGATACAAGACAGCTAGAAAAGAATCAAAGCATAAGGGTGGTGGCGCTGTGCAGATATCAAGCAAGCAGCAAACCAGAAAATCCATTTCCTAAGAAGGAAATGAGTTGATTGAGACATAGATAGCTTAGGCACCAGACCTCAGACATAAAACATTTCTTTCATTTTTGGAGAAGGCTATTGGGATTGGAGGGGATGAAGGCTCTGATGGGGAGGAAGTTGGGAGGAAGAAAGGGTGACTGAAGTCTCTTAAGGGATCTCAAAAGATGTTGACCAGGGACAAGCATGCTCCCTATTTAACTCTTATATAGGTATAAAATGCCAGAAACTGTGCAAACATAGCTGCAAAAAAAATTGTCATTTGGAGGAATTATGTAGATCACCCCAAAGGTAAAGTCCAAATATCAAATATGCAACATTAAATTTTACTGTGAACCCTTTGTTACCTCCTTTTTTAGGGTTTAAAATAGGAACAAAGACAATGATCATACACATGATGTTCATATATACTCTATGGTTTTGGAAATTTATGTAAGATGGCAATATATATTGCTTTGTGCATTTGGGAGGCTTAAGTTACACTAGGAGACACTTCATATTTGTGTAAGTGAAAGGTGAAACTAGCAACTAAAAGTGAATCTAGAAGCTGAAGAGGATCAGTATGCATATATAGAACTACTAGCTGGCCATCAGGTGGAAAACTTTGCAGCAGTGATAATTGGACTAGATGATCTTAGAAGCCTTTTCCAACCTTAATGATTCTGACATGATTCAATGAAGATGTATAAGAAAGTATAAAGAAACAGTCACTAAGGTGAAGAATGTTTTTTAGACTACGAAGGTAACTCACAATGGTCTCTCCTGAGGATACCTAATTGCTTCTTGAGCTTTTAAAGATAGTTTGGCTTCCACTGATTTATGCTAATACTGCCAACTAACGTTGTATAACCCACCAAACACTATCTCCATAATCCATGGTCTGCTATCAATAACCTGGAAGGAAAGGAAAGTGGAGAAGTACTCCCAGTGCTGCCCACCATCTCTCCAGCTTTAGCAATTTGTCACTACCAAGCTCTCTCTTCCCTCTGATCATTTCCCTACCTTGAAGGGAAATGCATGGTGCTCATCACTTGGTTTCTCACAATAGCTCCTTATGGGGCTGTGGTGCCCCCAGCTTTACACCTTTGCACAAATATTTTGTAAATGTACTTCATTCCTTCTTACTCAAATTCTTTACGATTACTTGGCCTTTTAGTACCTCTAGATGACAAAACAATGGAACCACTGATGAACCACAAATCAATTCATGGCTGTTTTTAGACATCACAAAGTAAGGCCACCTCATCTATTCCGATGATTCCATAAGCTGTAGTTTTTCATGTCTTGCAGTTGTCTTTTCTTCCCACACATACTTCTCTGATTTTCAGAGACAAACGCCACTTTCTAAAACTGTTCAAAAGAAAGCAGGACTAGCTGTTGTTCTTTCTGTTCTTTGTTCCATTTTTTCTCTAAATCGTTTCTCCACCTTCACATTTTCGTCTCCCTCTCAGGTAATCCCACAGGTAAGAGGTATGTTTACTACTGATCTTTTATGATTAAGACACTGAACTTTGGTCACTGAATGACTCCTATCTATAGGTTCAGATATCTGCCAGCCATACACTAGTCCCTAGGGGATCTCCCATAACTAAGGTGCCAATTGGTGCTGAGTCTAGACCTTAACCCTTAAGCATCAGCATCCCCCAGTGGTTCCATGTATCACTGCAGCTCATTTGAGTATGTGTGTCTGTATGTTTTTTTTTCTAGGTACCCCAACATTCAACATACGTGTAAATTCAAGAAAAGTGCCTCAGATTAACCAGTACTTAAGAGTCCTCTCAACTCAGTAAATGAATTACATACCACAGATAAACTTGGAGGTGTCTATTAGAAAACAGACCTGTAAGATCAGAGATTTTTAAAAGGGGGGAATTTAGACAACAAAAATCAGGTTCATTATTGCATTGCATTTGAAGAATTAAAAAGAGGTTGAGAGCCTCTTTGTAGAATATTAGGTTCTATACCTACTTTTGGCTTTTTTTTTTTTATTACAAAATCATGACTCATGGAAAAGTTACTATAGCAACCATTAATTTTTAACCTGCCTTCTGGTAGAAGTTCATAGATTTAGAAACTATTGTCCATCATATCTACTGAAATAAAATTCTAAATCAAAAATTCCTGACTGACACTTCATTCACACAATGAGAAATCAACTATGTTCTTAAATATATCCTGAACCCTGTTGTGACCTGCCATATTACAGTAGTCGTTCTGGGAAGTACAAAATAGTCTGCAGTAAGCGTATCCTGGTCACAGCCCTTTGCAAAATAATCTCAATTTCTGCTGATTGGGACTGCTTTCCCTGTTTCCTGAAACATGTCAATCACTGAAAAAAGGTCAGATAAGGGAATACTGTAGAATGATGCTGGAAGGGATGGAGCATAGTAGAAGTGAGAAAAGCAGACAAATGATGCACACCTACTATGATGCTCACATCTCCCCAACTTCCTCCTGCCATGAATCAAAACAGCCACATCAGCACAAGCCCTGCATTGCTGCTGATTCAGCAGAGGGAGAATGGAGAGGTGGAATCATGAAGGGAAACAGAGGTGCATCAGAATCTCACCAGACATGATGCCACAAGTGCCCAGAGAAGCAGCAGAGCTTCATCTCATCTGTTCTGTTTTCTAAACAAAAAAGCCCCACAGTGTCACCTAGACATTTCTTCTGTCTCTGGTTCACATACTACAACAGCTGAGGACATCTAGCAGAGTTTTATAACAGATGCATACTGCCACTGTTTCCAGTGCAAACACTGAGTACTTTATGCAAAGGGAAGAGAAAAGCAATAAAAACCCCAAGCCAAATGCCCAGAACACATGTGCCTTCTCTGCAATCGGAGGATCAAACACGAGGCTCCTTCCCCAGAGGTAAGAAAAGTGTGATGAGGGCAGTATCTCTGAAGCAGGGCCTTCATAAGCAGCAGTCAGCCCAGAGTGCAAATGTGCTGAGACACGACAAACCCATGCAACACCTCTTGCTGATACTCTTGTTATTCTGTGTTCGGAGGATTTTTGAAAGGAAGTTTATTTTTACAAGCTGCTGAGTGCTGACTCTGAAGTGGGGCAGCTTTTACTTACACAAATGCCTCAGTTTTTGTTAAGGCTCTTAGACAGACAGCAATTACTGTGACATTTACAAGAAAAGCAGTGTAGATACACTTGGCTTAGGCTATTCAGTGAAAGTACATCTTGTAACAAACAATGGACAGTTACGGTTCAGCACAAGAAGAGGAGGCATCTTTTCATTTTGAGAGCAACCATTCTCCCTTCCTTTGGAAGTTCTAAAAATATTTGAGAAGTCTTGAACAATGTTCCTTGGCAAATGTCATTGATGCTACCTAAAACTCAGGTGTTGGTATTCACTGTGACAAATCAGTTTTATGCAGTTCAGCCATCCATTTAGCCACCAGTTGCATGAAGTGATGATTCATAAAAGGTCAGAGACTAGCAAAATAAAAACATGCATTGCAATTCAGTGCATCACACAGCACTGAAAATTAATCCTGCTGCTAAAGAAATGGAAAATGCACAATAAACAGATTACCAGAAATTAAAATTGTTTTAGACCAATTCTCCTGAGCCTTTAAGGTTGTAACAATGATTTCCTATTTATATGGACTGCTAGAAATCTCAGGTGATTCCCTGTGGAGAGAACCATGAATATGTTTTCCA
Organism: Lagopus muta; assembly: GCF_023343835.1. Classification (NCBI taxonomy): domain Eukaryota; kingdom Metazoa; phylum Chordata; class Aves; order Galliformes; family Phasianidae; genus Lagopus; species Lagopus muta. The sequence goes on from NC_064434.1 coordinate 76,085,645, forward strand.
GAGCTGAGGAAAGGAAAATAGATAGCTATAATGGAAGTGCAGGAGCAGCCAAGCAGTAGATTGATTCAACAGGAAAAATTCAATGCATCCCAAAAGATTTCCTAGGATTTGCTCTCCTGCTGCTTAGGGTGCAATTTGTTGTAATGAGAAACTGAGGATTTTGTTTCAGGTGTGTCAGAGCTTATCGTGATGACTTTAAGGTATATATATATAAAAAATACAAGTGAAAATCACTCTTAAATAAGCTTCTGGATGAAGGGAGAATAAGGATGAGTTCTTTAAGTTACATAAAAAGGTCAAGTACCTCGTGCAAACGGCATGTCCTAGGAGATACTAATTGAACAAAGTCAAACCCTTTCCTTCATATCCAATCTCCTGCATTAAACCGCATGAAAACTGCAGTATGATTCAGTAAGCAAAACACAGAAAGCTTTGTTACATGATCTGGCACAATTGCTCTCGGTCTCCCTGTAATCTTTGCTCACTGTAAAAAAATCCTCAATGTTCAGTTGTGAAGAACCGAGTTAACGAGTTATAAAACAAAACCCAAGAGAGAGCACTGAAAACGGGAGGCTGCTCTGCTCAGCCAAAGCTGGCACAGGGAGAAGACCAGCAGGAAATGTGTCCTGCTGCAGTAATGCACCTGTTCAGAAGGCTAAATGGGGCATGTGTGACGTGAACTTCACCCCAAAGAAACACGAGAACTTGTTGGCACTCCTGCTCACCTGTATGAGAGGTAACAGTGACTACAAACACATCACTTCTCTGCAGTACTGGTTTAGCACAGACCACACAGATTTCTCACTAACTACATTATGGCGAAAGCTCTGAAATGCTGCATTGTTTCTCAGCTGCTGCCCAGAATTTTATGCAGAAACAGGTTTCCAGATGAAATTGCCTCAGGCAAATACTGCGTGCTGATGGCAGCCTGGTTTGATTACAGAATCTGTAAAATCTGAAATGCTGATATTCACAGCAGCATATATTGATGTACATGGAGCAGTAGAACCTAAGTGAAGAAAGGGATGCTCTAACAAATACCTTCCCCAAAAGGAACATTCATGTATGGACGACACTATATCCAGACACCCAGCTCAAGGTTATAAACAACCCAGATATTCAGAACCAAAGACTTTCAAAACAGACCTTTTAAAACAGGGCAAACACAGACTAGAGAAGGCAATACCTGCTCATCTCCACTAGAAGACCAAAGCTGCATTACAGCTCCAGGCTCCAATCAATTTCAAGATCTATCGCATGAAGTAGAATCTTCTACAGCATCCTTGAATTCCAAAGAAAGGCCATCGGACTCAGAAACTCTGCCAGCACACAGTATAGGATCAAGTACTGACAAGTTATCAAAATAACAGTGTCTTTTTCACTTTGAGCTGAAATTTCAGTTTACAAGATTAAACTTTTTTTTTTCTGCAAACTCTCTGTACAGAGCACGGTGAGAATATACATTTCAGCCAGCACTACCTGCCCAGCATTAACACAGCTCAGCATAAAATACTGATAGCCTCACAAAACATGGTCTGAACCAGAAAGTCAGTTTCTGATCAGAGTGGTGGGGTAACATCTCAAGGAGTTGATAATCAGTTATCATACTTTCCATTATCATTTTATTTACTCTTAGCCTGACTATGCAAGCAGAATGGAAGTTCTGCCTCATCCATTTATCTGGAAAGCGAAGCAAGATTTACAGCAAGAAGTAAAAACCACTAAACAGCATCTAGTCAGCAACCTTACCCTGCAATGAGACACTCCCCAATGCACACTCATAGCCAGAAACAGCTGAACCTGCTGCAGCTCTTACCTGTATGGTCCAAGTGTCCTGCTGCCATAAGACAAAGCTTGTTCCCAGGCTTCAAGGTTAATACAGGCATCCATGGCACAGTCCAGCAGTTTCAGCTGATAGATGTTTGTATCTGGAAGACAACTGGTATGGCTGCTCAGGAGATGCTGGCATTTTGCGAGAACCTTCTCCCACTCTATTATTGGCCATAGTCAAGGAAATATCCTTAAAGCAAAAACTCAGGTCCTAAATGTTGTTAAAAAGGAGTGGGAGCTACAGGATATTAAGATAAAAAAGCTGCCATCATTTCAGACTGCTTCCATTCCTGAAAACATACTTGTGAGTGGCAGCTTAGGTAACTGTGCTTTGTGTACACTTAGCAAAACAATTCATAAGGAGGGCAGAATTTCAGCAATAAGAGGTAAATGAAAAAAAACACCAACTAAATTACAAGATACTTTAATAGATAACAAACTAAAATTCTGTTACTTTTGTTTTAGCTGTTGAGGAATCATTATTTACTGAAGTTAATCCTTTAAATCTTACACTCAACAGCAGGAATCCTTGGAAATATGCCTTCAAAAAACGGTTCAGGAACTAAAAAAAGAAAATTAATTTTATATGTACTAAAATAATGACACACACTTTCAAGCTGCACAGGGTTTTTTTCAAATTCTCATAAATTAGAACCTTTTTTGCAATTTTTTTTCTTTCTTGAAATAGTTGCAAGAAGCACTGGGTTTTTTTCCATGTATTGCTGCATGCTTCCTGCAGTGGAAAAAGAAGCATCACAGTTCTGATGTCTGAGCATGGGTCGTGTTTAGAAGATTTTTGTGTTTGGCAGGGAGGAAAAGTAAGCTGGGAACTGCATTCACATCAGTTGGATGTGCCTTATCAGAAATCACTTATTTTTATTATACTCTAAAGTGGTTTAGCCTCTCAGTTGACCAGCTTCTTCACTCTTTGACCACAGCTAAACTGAACACTGATCTTCCAAGATTTTAAATGAGTACTACCATCGGGGACCTTATGGGAGTCCCAGAATGCAAGCAGTCTGAACACTAAAAACTGTTACCGTAATAAGTGCAACAAATTAAACAAACAAGCAAGAGTTACAGTAAGAGAAGTAACAGCACTGCTTGCATCAGAGTCCTTTCTACACAATCAACTCAAGGACGTTCAGCAATTATCTTCATGACATTACTGCAAATGTTATTCGTGCCAATCCAGCAATGGATGTAAGTGCACAATGATAACCCTATGACAAAGTAATTAGTCCTTCCTGAACATGGGAATATTTACATACTTAAATTTAAGAATGTGACCAGTATGTGTCTGGGCCAGATTTATAGCATGGCTGTTACAAGGCTAAACTAATTATTTGTGAATTGCTCTCATGTCCTTGGATTGAAGGAACTATAAGGGAAGGAATGCGTTATTATAAAATTCCATGTCAACCTTTATATCTCTGAACAACATTAATGTATTCTCCACAACTGATTAGGGACAGACAATCAGAAGAATTGAGGGATATTATTTCTACTTGATACAATTTTTTTAAAAAGGTGGGAAGCACTGACATTCCTGAAAGATTACCATTTTAGCTGATATGTAGTATTGCTCTGCTTTTATTTCTCATTACGTTGCTTCGTTCATTCACTTGCATCTAATAGCAGAAGCATTATACCACAAAACCTGTAGAGAACAAATTTTCAGGTACATAAATTGCAAACTAGAAAATTCACTATCAACTGCCCTGGGACAAAAGGGGAAGCTGGCTATCTTAGATCTAGTCCAAGACTGGAGAAGCAGTTTTCAAGCAACTCTGCTGCTGTTGAGCAGCACACAATAATCCCCCTGTACTTGGCTTTAATATCCCAATTTTTGTGCTTAAACTGGATTTTTTGAGACAATTTTAAACACGCAGGTTGTTTCTTGTTCTCTTAACTGCAGATTAAGCATTGCAACACTCCATCAAGTAGCTCAGGTTTTGGAAATCACTGCCTTTCTAAACTGTACAAACTATTCATTTAATTTGCTAAAAAAAAATACGTTTGCAGAAAGGAATCACAATGTGGCTCAATCAGCAAAGAAGGATTCTGTCCATTCTTGGCAACTGAACCAATGTCAAGCCCCTTCCTCATGCACTGTGCTCACTAATTCATGACAATTAGCAGTGGAACAGCACTGTGCTGCAGTGGAATAGTTCCCATTATCTGAGAACAGAAACTGAACCGACAACAGTGGCATAATTTTTCAACCAGTCCTGATAGCTTTTACTATGGTGTGTTTGATGAATTTGTAAATATTAGCAAAGTGAGCAATATTAAAGATCCTAACAAAATTCAGTAGGTGCAATTTCTGCTGCAACTAAATATAAGGACATTAAATTCTAAGGTATTTTGGCTCCTTATCAGTTGGTACCAAAATTATTTCAGTCTCACGTTGTATATTTATTATTTGAAGTCCAGGTTAAAACAGGGGCCCTAAATTACAGTTGAAGATCTTGTTCACTATTGCCCATCTCAAGTCAGTGACTACAGAGAAACTCAATCCGGTTTACAGACTGTATGAGTGTAGCTTAGATGATCATTTCCCTTAGCAACAGTCCATTTGCTAGAAGACTGAGTATGTTTGGAATAGAGAGAAAATCTATTTATTTATTTATGGTTAGAGAAAAGAAATTTCGTTTCCAGTTTGGAGTATCATTGCACAAAATTGCTCTTTAAGCTGATGAAACAGAGCACTCAAAGATGTCATTCTTTCTGGCTCCAGAGATAGCCCAGGTTTCAGAAAACAGCAAGACACCTTACTACAACATAGAGAAATTCACGGTCAGCAAAATTCCATTGAATAGATGAAGATGAGAAATGGATCAATACGGACAAATTCTTCCAGAAAAAAATCTCCACTTCTCTTTTACTTATCTTTTTTGGTCTTTGCTGTTCACTGGAGTTTTAATTGAAATGAATGTATACGTGATGGCCATTAGGCTCCAATCCTGTTATTACATTTAATTTGCTTAATTATCACTTACTGTTATGTAAGTTATTACAACGATTCAATAATTTTTTGCAGTTACCTTGACTATGATTATGCCTTTGTTACTGTCATTGCTATGCAAGGAATGAGAACCTGAATTGTTCACCATAGGCATAATGGGACAAACAACATTTCAGTTTGAGTTTTATTCCATTTAGAAATGGATTTATATGAACACTGTGAAGGCAGATGTCTAAGTTTGAGCCAAATTATACCTTCTCCACCCTACATACCTGCTACTCCTGCCATGAAGCAGTTCCATTCCAAGAAATCAGAGACTATTATCACTTGCACAACTGGGAATATTACATGGTTTGTGTGTACTCACATCAAGCGAATTAAAATTCTTTTTAAAACAACGTAAAAGAAAAAAAATGTAGGGGAGAAATCTCAAAAGATTAACTGCTTTACCTCATGATTGTGTTCACAACAGAATGACAGACTGTCGCACATCACTGAAAGGATACCTTCTTTTGATTTTGGATATTTCACCTCATTTACAGCATCTTTGACTTCCTTCCAGGCAGGCTCTTCACCTGCCAATTTCTTGGCATCCTGGTTAAAGAAAAGTAAGCATTTGATTAGAAAAGCAGTAAATGAGAGGATACAATAATGATGAAAAGTAATCTAAAAAAAAAAAAAACAACAACAAAAACACACACTGACAAAAGCAAATTTGGAGAATTTGATCACTTTTTTTTCTGGAAGAATACAAAAAATTAATTTTATTTTATGTTCATATTTAGCCAGTGTTTGTAAGCAAAGGAGAAGATGCGAAGGGAAGTGAATGCAGACATGGAAACATCAAATACTCAAACCAGACACCAGGTTTACAACAAGAGCTACGATCACTCAGGAAACAGAACCAGTGGCATGTGACTTTTTCTACAAAACACATTGAGAAGATCAATTTCTCTCAAAATCCCAATACCTAATACTTCACAGACTCTTAACCACACTGTAGAAGGTATTCAGCAAATAATTTTGTTTAACCACATGCTGATTATTGAGACTTCACAAGCAGAGGAAGGCTATGATTGCAAGCATGAGCTTACAGGAAATGTCTACAACTCAGAAAAAGCTGAACTTTGGTTTTGTTTCATAATTCATTGTTATTTCTTTTTTATTCCACCCGATTATATAAACAGTTACATTTTCCTATCACTTTGTTATAAAAAAGGCAAAAATGATTAATGGTTACAGCAGAAAGGGAAATGGTTTCTCTTCCAGCTCTCTAGCAGGGACTAACTGCACCTCAGGCAAACCACTCGGAACAAATTTATTAAAGCATCCCACAGACACAGCTAAGCATCTTGAGGGATTTCCAAAAGCATCTAGCTATTCAATTTCCATTGCTATAAGCACTTAAATACCTTTAAAAATCTGGCCTTTAAGACATTGCAGTTCATTATCTCTCTCTCCTTACAAAAGGCTCTGCTACTCTCAAAAGACTTTTTTAAGTGTAAATTCAGGACTATTTTAAACACAGTTCTGAAAGATCAGCCTTCAGCAGGGATGGAGGCCTGGAGATTAATAGAGAACATGCGTTAGAACCTAACCAAGTGCTCTGTAACCAACAGATGCTCACTGTTTATGAGAGGACTGCCTTTATTTATTAAAAAGCTTGCAATCTGTCTAGAAAAGCATAATTTTCGTACTCCACTGCTCCTTATTTACCTTGAATTCAAAGCAGAAAATATTTATAGTAAGAATCAGCACTCACTTTCCCATTCAAGTTTTGCAGTTTTGTTCTTCCATGTACTCCATAAGACCCCAGACCTCTGTGTATTCCTGGGAAGATTAAATTGGGCTGCTATCAGCTGTCCCACATATCTGTATGACACAAATTACAAGCAGGGAAGCCTTACTTCAATGCCTTTGGCATGTGTACTTCCCACGCAATCAATTCTCTGATAAAAAAGCTCATGTGGAAGTAATTCTGCATGTAGCTGAATTTGCCACCAGAAGAACATAAGGTGAATGTTAGGAGAAGCAATCATTTGTTGTAGAAATGTCAGTACAGTTAATGGACATAACAAGCTCTGTTCCTGCTTTGCAAGAAACCTACACTGATCCGTTATCTTTAGCATAACCTCTCCCAGTTTTTGAGGGAATATGTCCATTTCTGAGCTCAGCCTGCTAACATGTAGCAATCTAATTTTAAAACACCTTTGTAGATAAGTGCTGTTCACTGTTGGGATTTAAAAGATAAATCTAGATATTAATAACGATGTCTGCAAAATATAGGGTTTAAGGAGCTACATGGAAAACAAAAATTCATTGAAGTCCAAATACAATTCTCAGTGTTTCTGTAGCATGTAGTAAGCCTCACAAATAAAAACTCGGAAACAAGGGAAATGAGATGGATTTGTAAACCAAAGAAAGAAACCTATGCAACAAGTCACAGGCAAATGACTGATGCGAAGCACCAGCAGGATTTGATTTGCTCGCTGTGGGACTGATGGATGAATCAAGTTAAAACATTCATTGACAACTTTTTCAGTTGCTTTGCTTTGTCTTCTAGAATTTCATTTACAACACAAAGCAGTCCAAGGTTGGAGTTTCCTCTAACCTTTACACTAGAGCATAGGGAAAAGTAATCACAGGCTTTAAAAATATCAGGTAGAGAATAAGGAGTGACTGTTGGTCAAATAATCTCAAAACCCTCTCTGGATTCATGGCTTTATCCCTTTTGTAAGATGGAAGGAGCTGGGCACCCAGCCCAGCCCTGGGAAGGATTTAAGTCACAAGTTTCAAAGAGATATTTTCTTTGTTTTCAAGAAGAGGATTTTTGGGACTGGCTTATGTAAGAAAAAGCAAGACCCGGTCTTGCCTATTCTTCATCAGATATTCATATACCAAAGAAGACCTGCCCTCTCCTGAACACTCTTGTTCAAGGCACAGTGGCTGCTTCCAAACTGGCAGTCAAGTAAGAGCTGCAAGGCCACCAAAAACGACTGTCACTTCTGCCGTCCACACTAAATGACAATGGTTTCTTCTGGACACAACATCTCTGACTAAATAATTATAGTCCACTGAGGCAGCAGCATGTAATTCTGCTCCTGGTCTCTTTTCATGATAGCTTTTAAAATATCTTTATAAGGAAACTTTATGAAACTTAATATTTTAACAGTTTAAAAGCTATGTACACCTCAAATATCTGAGCATTTCACAATAGAGAGCAGACCGCAACTTTATGATTTGCTTAATTTCTAAAAAATTTAAGTGCCAAGTACAGATGTGAATCTGAAAGAACAATTCTGACCAACTTAAAAACCAACGAGGTTTTCCCAGGTTTTGTTTGGAGAAGGTTTCTGAAGAGCTCAGACATTTAAATAGTGGCATGACATTTTAAAGTTATACTCTGAAAGCACAAATAATAACTTTCTAATTCTATTCAATAGTGCAGCAACCACTGACAGCATGTTTGTAGTAAACACATTAACTCAGAGTTTTAGACCTGGTGTCAAGAGGAAAGCATTATATGATTCACGTGGACTGCATTTTACAGAATCCTAAATTTTCACCCACTTTCAGTCTTGAAAATGACTTCGTTAAGAGCTATGCGAATGTGAAAGGGTCAGTACACAGTGCTGGCCCTAATGAACTGTCACAACCAAGATTTACCTGTGACATAAGTCTCAAAAGCTCCCCTGTTCTGCCCCATGGAAAAAAAAAAAAAAGCCACATGCACAAATGCCAGTTCAACTATCCTGCTCAACTTGTACAAGGCTGTCCTCACCAAAAGCCGAGCTGGCAAAAGAGAAGGACTCATATTCTTTGCCATACAGCTCTGAATAGGGTGGCTGTGATATGTAGTGATTCCAAGGTTACTCCACAGAATAAAAAGTGTTCTGCTCCCAGTAAGACTGTCGAGAAGGGGTGAGCCCTAATTCAGAACAAAATGGATTTGTACATTTTATTTTTAGAATTCTGAAAGTAAAATAAGACACATTGTGGCTGCATGCCATATTGCAACTGTGAAGTACACTGTTCAGTATTAGGCAGGCTGCATTACCTCACATCATTGATAATGGCTGCTCATATGGCACTTATCTGCATGCATTACAGATTCCGGTGTCTGGAATGTCAAAAGAACTGAGGCTAGTAATACTCCAAATTGTACTGGAATATTTAACAGTCCTTCACACCATTCACGTTTAAGGACTCCACTTAGGCAAACAGATCAAGATGAAAGTTTCCCCAAACCCTGCATACAATCAGTGGAAAAAAAACAAGTACATTCAGATAGTTGCATGAATATCCTTTCACTAACATTGTATAACTTAGCTACACATTACGTTTCCCTAGTAACTTAAAATGAAGCATCAAAAACTGCAGTAGGAAATTTATTACAATGACACGCTTTTAAGAAAGAGAAAATTAAGATCAACATCCATCTCAAGAAGTTTAATCTAACAAAATGAAATGGGGCTAAGATAAATTTATCCCAGCAGCACCTTAGAGTTAATCAAATTTTAAAGTGCAAATTTGAGCAACAAATAGAGAAACAGCTCACAGCCTCTTCTAGTTCCAAATCCAGTGTGTCAGACTCACAATTCTGCACACACACAAAAAATAGCATTTCTTTAAGAATCATATTCCACTCTTATTCACTGCAACCCATTTCTACTCATTTCTGTGATTTTTTTTAAACATGCACTTTTTAAAATTGCACTTTCAAAGACCACTGTATCTACATATTTTGTGTTACAGGGGAAGTAAAACATCTCCTACTGAATACCCTGCTTGTAAATCCAATCTTAGCCTTCTTGGATAGAGCAGAATACAACATTTTTCACTTCTGTTCAGATACCCGTGCTGATTCATGTGACCAAAAGTAGATATTTGGACTACTTTTCTATTCAACAGAGAAAGAGAGGCACTCTCAAGGGTGCAACTTGTGTTGTTCTAAAGCAAAGTGCTATAATAGATAGGTCACTTTGAAAGTAAGGTCTCCCATTTATTTCCATGGAAACAAAAACAGATACAAAGAGCACAATAACACTATTTGGTAGAGCAAATTCTCAGCTGCAAAACACTATTTCTCAACATAGTCACCACCATTAACTAGCCTGCATGCTGTGCCCATAAAAAGCGGCACCAACAGAGGTGATCGACTGTTGCTGTTCACCACTGCTGAAATGCACTGCCCACCTCCTCACTATGCCCACATCAACCATTTGGGCTCTATAAGCATTCAGTAAGTGTAGATGAATGGCAGTGGGTGTCATTTTTTTCCACATGGAAGAATTCAGTGGTACCCTTTTGCTTCATATGTCCTTCCATGTCAGATGCTATTCTGTCAAACTGCCCATCTGCTGCCATCTGTCACATGGCAACAAAATGTAATGAAATATTGGTGGGAAGGTTCAACCTCTACTGCCATACCACCAACCTCTGCCTCTGACATCATGTGCCAACATAATAAAATAGGAGGCACTACTTTCACAGCAGCCATCACACATCAGATGAATAGCAGCCAAAGAGAGTCCTTTCTTCTCCATTTTACCCACAGCAGAAAGCAAGAGTAACTAGCTCAGATGCTCTCTAGCTATCCAAGATTTGGTGAAATAAATCATAGCTTTAGAACTCCATTTCAGATGTGGGACTTGTTTCCTACCTTTACAGTGGTGACATAATTTCTTTCAAGGTCTAATTTACTAAGCAATTTCAGTTACTCTGTATGATTTACCTGTCCTCATATATGTTTATTACTCTCTCAGTCTTTGTCAACCACAAATATAACTGGCAACGATTTTGCAATTTCTTTCAATTCATTCATGAAAATGCTGGGTACTGTAGGAACAGAGTCATTATGGACACATACTTGTTACCTGGTAAGCATTATATATAACTGATGATTATGGTGATCTGATGTTTAAGTGTGGTGTCAGAACAATCATTAGGGTGCATATGTATAAAATCCTGCAATAAGAAAAGAAAAAAGACACCAAAAAAGCTGAAAGCTTTTCAGTAGTCTTGAATCTCACAGGCCACCTCATTTTTTTCAATACTGATGACACTCACAAATCAAGTGTTACTATGAAATATTTTCCGTTTTATACGCACTCTTTGTGACAAAAATCTAAGCTGCACTGCAGGCAGTATTTCTTTTCACAAAAAGCAGCATACTTGTAGGATATTGGGTTACTCAGTCATGATTGCACAAGGGCTATCCCAGTTCTTTTCATTGCTCTTTCTCCAAACTGTTTTACAAAACCCTTGTGGGACATCCAACTTAGTAGGTCCCCACCACTGTGGGATGACTGGCTCTTTGCAGGTCCAAGACCCCAGCACCCGTGATGGAAGTTGTTCATTTCATGAGTAACAGGACCAAGCTTTGTTGTTTGTGACAGCACTGTCATTATAAACTTCCTAATTGCAGATGCTTAAAGCTTCTCACCAAAAAATTCCCACCCAAACTGCGTAAGTTACATGCAGAAATAAAAATACATTAGACCATGAGAAGAGTAATAAATGGAAGTTCACTAGTTATCAACTTACAAAAGCCAGAGGATGGCAGGAAGGGAGGAAAATGAAAGTATTAACGCTTTTGCACTGGAGAAACAGGGTTTAATGCCAGACCACCCAAAAATTCTTGGCACATTTGTAATTCCACTGTAATTTCTACTATCAGACCAAAAATTCTCATGGGTAATTTGGTTACCTGAGGAAGGATACTGTTCAGCCCAATCCACAGCAACTGTGGGGTTGGGATTTCAGACTTAGAAATTGCACATTTGTTAAGGCAATCTCTAGGCCTATCAACAATTCAACTGACAAGTGTCAGGCAAATCTACATTGTTTCTTGAGTCTACAAATGAAGATGCAACAGGTACATCAGCTTGAGACACACAGGTCCAAAATTCTCAGAATATGTAGTTATTCACACACATAATCCACAATCACAAGTACACTTAAGTTTCAGTGACGCTTTAACTCCATCGAAGTTAGTATTTGTGCAGATGACTAAACATTTTGCTGAGTTCAGTTATTCCTGCATCGAAGTTGCATTTATGCTTCAGTGATTTGAAGAATTTATGCCCACTGAATAATTGATTCTACCTGAAGACATATATACTGATATGAAGTTACATATTTATTTTGAACATTCATAGGAAAACAATTTAATATTTTAACGCATTATATATCACTTGATAAAATGGCAGCTTTAGTAATTAGGTTTTTTAACATGAACTGCAATGTAAAATGACAGTATTCACTGGAGCATAAATTCACTGTTTTCTGAATGAACGGATATGAAATACACAGAATTTAGGGTTCAGAAAAGGTGATCAAGATCATATACAGTTATCCGTTTACCCTATACCTTAAAATATTAGACAGATTTCAGAAGTGAAAGCGTAAATTCCTGGATGGCTATTGACTGCCTAGATCACTATCATGCTGCTTGTCTATTCAATGTCAATGCACAAATCCACATTGACTAGTCTACCAGTTTTTTGAAGATCATTAATAAAAAGATTGAATTTATTTTGTACAATTACAGCTCTTATGAGTGGATAATACCTGGAGTTTCCTCGTGTAGAATTTTTTGCCAACAAATTTGACTGCTTCGTAGCCGAGTATCAGTTTTATAGCATCAAAGGAGAGGTATATGAATACCCTTAAAAGATGTCATACAGCATTTTAGTCATTTAAAGCACTCCTGCTCTGGAGAATTGTTAATGACTATCTAAGTTAAACTGGAGAAGCTATCCAAAGTCTTTAACAGAAGCAGCTAAAAATGCTCTGTAAAGCAAGCAATTGCTTGACACAACCTGTTGTCAGCACCTTTCTACTTGTCTGTTATCTGGATTCAATAATACTTTTTTTTTCTTTCTTTTTTTTTTTTGTAATTGTCGTGAAAAATAGGAAAATGGTCATATTCCAAAGTGTGAACAGGACATCACCCAATATGAAATAATGTTATGGAAACTACCATAACACCTTTGAATTATTTTCAGGGTCTTTATTTACTGTTTGAAAATCTATTGTGCAGTTGGCTCCTAGCAGCAGCTGGCTGCCATTATTACAAGTTTATCTGTCTCAGCAATCTGTGGTGATCAGCCACAGTGATCCAAAGCAAGGAGAGGTAGCCTAGTTTCTAAAATATATACAGAACATTAGACGTCTTGACTCACATGTAAGGAACCTGCTGGAAAAATATTATTCGGTGATACTTCAATATTGGACTTTCAATTGTCTAAAACAGTTCATAGTATCAGTAATGTATTTCTCTGTTGCCTGATAAGTACTTTGCACTATTTCACTCGGAGCTTAGAGAAGAGATGTACTGTTCTCCTAAAATATTTTTCCCATTCAAATGGATGGGTTTTGTCCCTCAGAAATGCGTGGTATCTCAGCACCTCATTTTTTAATATTTCTTTTGCAGGTAAGGGTTTGGGTTGGGGAGAAAAAGCTTACTTTGCATTCTGAACATGTAACCCTACCTTCATTAATAAAATACAATGTCCTAAGTAACACAGCTTCACAGCATATTTCTTCCCTATAAAAAATGTCTATGTTCAAACTACCCTGTTATTTAGGCAGAAGCAGGAATCACATCAAAAGCTTTCAAAGCTCAGAAAGACTCTTTGTGCCTGAGAATGATTCAACGCTAATATACAGAGGCATTTTAAGAGTAAAAATCTAGTTGTCCAGACATTGTCAAAGAAACAGCAGAAACTTTAGTCTATGACCAACACTTGTCAGCCCTGAAACATTTTATCATTTCTAAAGCAACATGATGCAGCAGCACTTTTTACTTAATGTTTGTGGTTAGGTAATCTTGTGAGTTGTGATACACTATTCTACCACACTCCTCAGTTCAAATCAATGTTTGCTATGTAATCAACAGCTGAGTAATATAATTTACTGAGCAATCTTGTGGAAAATAACAGGAGAACTTGCAGCAGGTCAACAATGTACACATTCCTCTGCTGTAACTCACATGGCCAGAGTGAATTCAGCCTTTTCAAGCTTGCTGCCTTTTACACACACACACGCACACACACACACACACACACACACACACATAGAGTTCTGATTCATGTCTAAACTGAACTTACCAATGCAAACATTTATAATTACAGCTTCAATTATCACACTATTGTGATGTAAATTAAATTATTGGCAAGAAATTGATCCAGCACATTGCTTACCACAGCAATTTTTCACTCCAAAGCAGCCTGTCTGTATCTTTACAATCTCAAAAGTTATAGACTTCCTTGCTATTCACATGAGCTCATTGCTCTTGCTTTAATAGACCTTAGAGGATATTAATTAAGGACTGGAATTGATTTAGGCACTGAAAGGACTGTTTTTGCCTTTGTCTATCTACAGGCAAGATATCTGATATAAACAACAACAATTTAGCATTGTTTTAATTACTGCTAAGTATAGCTAGCCAATGACTGACAAATACCTCATGATTCAAAAATAACTTTTTACTTACGTTTCATTTTCATTGCAATGTTTGCTACATACTTATTGCAAAAAGAAAAAAAAAATCAGCGAACCATAAAACCATATGCTATTAGAAATTAACTTAGAAAATTGTTGATAAAGAACCTGTTTCTACCTTGGTCTACATCGGTGTGATTCAAAATGTTTGTTACCTTTACTGTTGATATTTGGTGCTTAAAAAGTAATGTTTCCTGCATGTCTATGTGTTTAGTCATTCATTCCTTCACAGAAAAGGACTTAGAGTACATCCATATAACTGAGGAAAAAGAGGTATTTTCACTCACTTTCCCTTCCTTTCCTTTCTTTTTTAAATTCATATCCCAGTACTTACATGACACGCTTAGGAAATTAAAACCTACTGCATATCAATTATTAAAAACTACTGTATTTTTTGAACTAAAAACTACTGTTTTTCAATTATAACATCTACTTCATGGGACTTCTGAAGATCAATATCAATATTTTTCTGCTAAATGTGACCAATGCTTTTCATTGTCGTTTAAAATTATCTAAAAGCAAAATGATTCATGGAGATAATTGATTTGCTAAGTGTTCTGGCAAATGACTGACTCAGATTCCTTTTTGTTCTGTCCAGAAACTCGAAATAAAAAATCTCTGACACCATCTCTACGCACCCCCAACTTCTATTTGTCACAGGAAATTGGAAATTTTATCCTCTTTATGGGAACACCGAGAGATTAAGAGTTCAGAGGCTCTTGACTCCAACATCTTGTGAGGACAAAATGTCTTGGGTTTCTTGCCCTCTGCCAGAGGGTCCACAGAAACATGAACAAATAAATAGTAAGAATATCAAATTGAAAGAGGAGATGTGCTGATTTTTAACAAATACAAGGAAAGAAAACATTGGAGAGTCATTTCAGTTGTGTAAAAAGCAACAAAACACTCCAGAGAAAACACCTTGAACAGTTCTACAGATCTAAGATGAAAGGAATTGATACACAGATCAAGAGAAAAAACATCCCCTAGGTCCTACTGATATTAGAAATCATCTTTACAGGTGCACATACAAAAGGTATTATAGCATCCTCATTGAAAGAGAACTCAAGGTTTGTCTCACAGTGAGATTTTAGGAATCCCAATGAGATAAAAAAGTTTTCAGGCTGCTATATTCAGGGCACAACAACGTCTCTTCACCATATTTCTGGGCAGTAATACATTGTCCAGTAACAGTACATTAACCATATATTTAACTTCCCTGAGCAAAGTTAACTTCCCATGTCAAGTATCATATGCAGAAACTTTAGATGCATTAATTTGACGGAAAAGGTGTTTGGAATATGATTTGTCTGATTTCATAGAATCATAGAATGGTTTGGGTTGGGAGAGACCTTTAACATCATCTAGTTTCAACCCCCTGCTATAGGCAGGGACACCTCCATTTAGACCAGGTTGCTCAAAGATCAACCCAGCCTGGCCTTGAATGCTTCCAGTGAGGGGGCATTCACAACCTCTCACTGGGCAACCTGTTCCAGTGTCTCACCACCCACACAGTAAAGAATTTCTTTCTAATATCTAGTCTAAATCTACCCTCTTCCAGTTTAAAGCCATTTCTCCTTCTCTTCTTTACATGCCTTTATAAAAAGTCCCTCCCCAGCCTTCCTGCAGGCCCCCTTCAGGTACTGGAAGGCTGCTGTCAGGTCCTCCCAGAGCCTTTTCTTCTCCAGACTGAAGAACCTGAGCTCTCTCATACTGTCCTTGCAGAGGAGGTGCTCCAGCCCTCTGATCTAATTTGTGGCCCTTGTCTGATCTAATTTTATGTTATAAATTACTGCTGTTTCTCTCAGAATATTCTATCTTCTTTAAGCTTATTTTGAAGTGCTTATCCAGAATGAGACGTTTCTTATTTCTATTTATCTTACAAGCAGAATTGAAAAAGTGAATGCTAGATGAATGATACCATTGGAAAAAGAGAAAACAAAAAACCTAACAATAATTAGTTCTAATGACAGTTCCAAATAAGCTGGACCTTTGGAAAGGAGAATACTAGTTGGGCACTGAAATGTGGATGCTGTAGTGAGTAGCAGCAATGGAATCAGATTCCCTTCCCTTAGCGATAGAATATTTCTGCTTAAGACATCTGCCAAAAGATTTATATTTCCACTTAGATGGCTGTGCTTGAAAAGAATGAGGTTCTGCTCCCCTCAGATGAGCAGAAAGCTGGACTACTTGGCCCCCCAAGTCTCTAACTCTTATGTTGGCTCCAAACACAAAACTGTTGGCCCAAATTGATTCTGGTTTCTCTATTGAGGGTGCCCCCCCAAAAAAGGAGACTGCAGACAGCTCTGAGCTCCAGTTTATTTCTATGAACAACAGTATCTTTTCCATGACCTTTGACAATCTAAGCAAGCTCCAGCTGCTGCTGCCAAGTCATGACCAGAGTACAGTCCTGAAGCAACCAGGAGAGGTAAGTTGTCACGGAAAAATGATCACAGACCATTTGTCACTGTCTGACATTGTTTGTGGGACTGCCTTTTGATGGGGAAACAATTAAAATTTTGAAAGATGGAAGAAGCCTCAGAAGTCGGGTATGAAATGTTAAGAGGCTGGAGGTTAACAAAGGCTGGATGCCTTTGTTAACAAACAAGAGAGTCCAGAAACAGTTGCCTTGGTTTTTAGTGGCATTTTTGGCACTAGAAAAAAACCAAATCATTTGTCTTTGGCTGTTACGAAGCATGAAGAAAGTAAGATCCCTGAAAGGGAACAGAAGACTCTAAGACTGATGGATTTCAGGATCTGATCCAGGATTTACTTCATTACCAAATGTCTTGCCAGAAGGAAGGAACAGTTAATCAGCCAACTACCTATGGAAAGAATTAACATTGTGTCTTAGTGGGCAGCTAATTACTGCCACTGGCAATACTAATGTTCAGCAGAAAGGGTGGGTGGGTGAAATATGGTAGAGCTGATTTGACTTCCAGATGTAGTTTGCTTTAAAGGCAGTTCTAGTGGGAAACAAACAAAAAGATGAGGAATGAACAGAGTATTTGCAAAATAAGGTATCCTACTTTGTAAGATAACCCTATCTTTTGCTAGCAAGTCTATTAAACGAGCTTTTTGTTGGAACAAAGTCCTGATCTGTTGCTTTTTGTTTTTTTTATTCAACATACCCTCAAATAGGAAGTGCCTTAGAACAATCATTAGAGATACAGATGCTCCCTCTTTACTCTGTTTTGATCAAAGGGTTTTATGTTCAGTTATCTGAACAAGCAGACTTGTTTTCAACAATCTTGCTTACTCTTTGCTTCCTAGACTTTATTTTGCAAATCAATCTGGAGATCTCATCTTTCATATTATACTTGGAAAAGTGAAAATGTAAACACCTGAAAATAAATGAATGTTGCAGAAGATGAGAAACAAACTTCTGTAACTTGGCAACACAGCCAATTAAAATGGCAATTCTTATCACACTATTTTATATTTCCTGTATCCTAAATATAAATTCTCAGAGGGAAGGGAGTAGAAATCTCAAATGAAGCCTTCATATGCTAATTCACAACAGTCAATACTGCTGTTTTCCATAGAACCATAGAATTACTCAGGTTGGAAAAGACCTTAAAAATCACCAAGTTCAACCACAGCCTAACCATACTACCCTAAGTCTGACAACCCCCCACTAAATCATGTCCCTGAGCACCACATCCAAATGGTTTTTAAACACATCCAGGGATTGTGACTCAACCACCTCCCTGGGGAGCCTATTCCAGTGCTTAACAACCCTTTCTGTAAAGAAGTTTTTCCTGATATCCAACCTAAACCTCCTCTGGCACATCTTGAGGACATTTCCCCTCATCCTGTCACCTGCCACCAGTGAGAAGAGACAAGCCCCATTCTTGCTTCAATCATTTTTCAGGTATTTCAAGAGAGAAATATGGTCTCCATTCTGCCTCCTCTTTCCCATGCAACAATTCCCCTGTGATTTAAGCACATGTTCTTCAACACGATTGTTGACATGAAACATAAAGGTAAAAAACCATATTCAAATTACTCTCAGAAATCTCTGAGACGAGTCAACCATGGGTATATGTTCTACAACAAATTTGATTGAGTGAGTTAAAGGACCACTTACATTTAATGACAATCATAAACTACAGTTTCATTATTTCTCAGGATATTAAAAAAAAAAAAAAAAAGTCAAAAATCTAGTAGCTTCAGGAGCTTGTTCAGTGCTTTTATAAAAAAGTTGGTGAGTGCATGGAAGAGTAATACCAGCTAAAGAATTGCAGATGACATTTTCGTATGGAAGCAGATGGTTTGGCTACTGTTCAGATGACCTAATTCTGAGAATCTTCAAGTTGGAAAGTAGACTTGTGATGTTCTGTACCAAAACTCAGTGTGCAATACGACTGAATGCTAAGCAGAGCAATAAACTGATTAAAGGAATAAAGTACTTACTGGCATTATGTTATTATTAGCTTTGGCAAGTATCAAACACCGGCCAAACGTAAAAATGATTCAAATTCATTGCTTTTGACCTTGTAATAAATAAAAGCATTCCAAAAACCAAGCTAGACTAAAATATTAAATCCTGGCTCCCAAGGAGAAAGACAACTCATAGTGAAGTGATTCTATAAGCACAAATCTCCTGTAAATCCTTGGCTGAAAAGGTGAACAATAATCTGGCTCATGACTCTGAAAAAAAACATTCTCCTTTTAGAATAGTTGTCATCAGTATAATCCCATCTTTAATTATAATTAATGTAAGGGACTTTTATGTGCCAGGAGTTCAGCTTTTAGGAAGTAATACACTTCAGAATTACAGTGGAGATTGTTCTAAAAATGTCTAGAGTAAATAATAATAATGTATAAATACATCAGAGATACAATGAAGACATTACAGCAGCAAAATCTTGAAATATCAAGAGCCAGCAAACATTCTGAGAGTGACTTAAAAAGAGGTTTTCTTTCTCCCTCTTTAAGTTACTGAATTGTTTTTCATTTCAACTCACAATTAATTAAAAATATTGGATAGATTCGCAGTTAGTACTTTTTAATGGGGCAGTAGCTGTACTGTAAAAAGAATCACCTCAATCTTAACCTGTTTACACTGGTTTGTTAACCAGTGCTTTTCTTCCCACATTAAATCGGTAGCCAGGCCACTTGACCAGTTGCTGAAATAAAATGGCTAGCATTATGGTATGATGTTCTAGAATTACAGTGAAGCCGACACTGGGATCCAGGCATCAAAAATTATTTGAGATCCACAGCTAAAGCTAGTCACTACTGTTCACCTTCCATGTTTTCTCATCCTTGATGACAGCTATGAACCTGGATTTGCTTATGGCTGTCCTGGTGGTGAGACAGCCAAACAGAAAAATGCTCAGCAAGCAGAGATTCACCACGAATTCCTTTGAAGAGCAGTGACCAAAGAAGAATACTAGCTCATACAATACACAGTGCCAGGCCATTTGCACAGACATGGTCCTCTCCACTTGTCCTAGCACCATGTGTCTGCGTACACTGGGTGAGTCATTGTGTCTCAACAGCAGTTGAGTAGGGTCCCTGTGATTGGGATATGGACAAGTATACTTCAAAATGCAGACTTTGACATATATCAGTCTGAGATACAAACAATTGTGCAAAAGAACTGTAATTGGGGAGCAAATAGAGACAAGAGCTACACTGTATAAAGCCTCCATACCATAAAGACAAAGTGACTATGAATGTCAAAGCCACTGATGGTGTCAGAGGGAATTTTGCTATTTTATATAGCTATTACATAAAATATTACATGTATCCACATTAAACTAAAAAAAACTGGAAACTGGAAAAAGCCCTGGTAGAATCACATAAACTAGAACAGCAATGGAGCACCTTGGTATGCTACTCTTCTTTGTATACATAGTTAAACTGCAGTAAAGAAGTACTATGCAACCACCATCAATTTAATCAATTTTAGCTCAAATAACAGTGAAGCAGCAGCTACACTGGCTATATTATAAATGTATCTAAAGTAGCAACCAGAGACAAATATTTGAAGTGTAACCTATGTAGCTGAAACTGCACTCCTGCCATCTAGAACTACAGAGACATGTAATCATAAGATTCTTGTTTTTGTGGAGTAATGTAATCCATCTCATCTAACTTTATCTGTTTAAAGAGTGGGTTTTTGCTCTAAGATTTTGCTTAACCTCTCAAACCCATTCCAGTACATGCCTATTGCAAGACAGCAAGAATGATTTACTTGTCTTTTCTTTGGATATGGAGAACTCTTTAGAAAATATACCAGAAGAGATGCTGCAAAGTATCTTGAAAAATAAGTATAAATAAGCAGATGTGTAAGCATGTACAACTATATATAAGCTTTACATGCTCTTTAATATGTATTTCCCCCAGGATTCTTGAGACCACTTTTAAATAATTATAAAAGATGTAGAAAAAAAGGTACAATGAAAAGGATTTGACTTTACTGTAAATAAATCTGTGCATCTCAAGAGTGATTTGTCAGCTTCCACTGGTCTCTAGTAAAAACTCAGCAGCTGGCAGAGATACTCCGCAAGACTAGGACTTGGGAGCAGCAAGAAAATACAATCTAAGTGTTAAAATTGGAAATGTAGTGAGTTTTGATAAGTACAACTGGAGAAGGGAAGAAGGGAGAAGAAAAAAGAAAAGAGGAAAAAAGAAGAAAGCCAAACAAGAACTTGAAGGTGCGAGGCATTTCCAGGCAAACTAGAACTTGCATTGTTACCCATAATGAAGATTTATGAACTGGATTGCTGTTTAACTAAGCCCATTGCATTAACCATGCAATGTTGTAATACAGAAATTTACTATTAGCTGATTATTACTTATTGAATAACAATATTAAAGCTTCCATCCTAAATCACACAGAGCTTCAGCCATTGCCTGCTTTGTTGACTAAAAGTTTGCCTTTAAAATTTTTTTTCCAAGGTCCTGTAAATTTTGGCCAGTACCAGGGGTATTTCAGAAGTTATGCTATTGAAAAGTTTTAGGCATGTCAATCCAGCTATTCTGTAATGTCAAAAACCAGAATTTCCCAAAAATTCTCTCTTCCATTGTACCTACAATGCTGCATGTCTCCATGTTACCAATTTAGTCATGAAAAATGTTACAACAGTAACATTTCTGTTGCAAAGAAAAAAAATGCAGTACTATGAAGATTGCTGGAGAGTATACCTAATTATCCTGTATTGAAATGAAGGACAAAGAGGACGTCCTCTTAGACATCAACAGTGTTGAGATGACATTCTTAGCTCTTCAGAGATGTCTTTACATGGTAACAATGAGGAAAGTTAAAAGAATTTCAGAATGCAATCAGAAGGATCTTTCCCTCACAGGGAATTTTCCCAAAAGATAAAAAAGATATATCTATTGAAGATGAATTCAGAACACATTTAAAAAACATTCAAAGAGAAAAAAAACCTCAATTTTAACTTATTTATGAGGTTATTACTTTTCTAAATGTGCATATATATAACATCAATACAGTATTTGTAGATGTGGTATATTGAGTATTAGTGACTGCAAGTGTACTCCAATCTGTGGATCTTATTCCTTAAAACATTTGACATACTGAATGGTCTTTATTTCACTTGTCTCCCCTTTCACAGACTGTTAAGTGATCCATAAAAACTCTTTAGCATGTTTATGTTTCTTAATCATCACTACATCTGCATTGGGATGCCATTCCCCAGAGCTAATCATTTCATGGCAGGCACTTGAATGAGCATCTTTAAATAAATATAGAGTTTTTTTCTTCTTTTCATTCTATCCAAATAGCATTGCAGCAATCTTTGTTAGGCACAAAATGCCAGCAACTTTGCACACGGACAGGAAGTCATTTAGTACTATGTCATATACCTGAAACTTTTCTGTTATTTCTTTTCTGAACTGGTTATCTACGATTCAAATGATACCTTGCGCGTTTAATGAGCATACTCTGACTTCAACAAAATTACACAGCTGTCCTGCCCCAAACACTTTTAAAATGCTGTTGCTGGACTAATTTTTAATCTTTTAGCCATACAGCGATTACTTCATGAATCAAACCATGCTCCTCAGAATCATAATTTCACTAAAATCTTCCACATTTGACCTACTGTGAACACACAAATCTGTGGCATGTGACTTACCAAAAATATTCATGTCTGAAAATTAGAATGAGTGTATCTATAACTACAGAGACAAAGTGGACGAATTGCTATGAATAAATTCTACAGACTCATTTTACATATTCCATTTGATCTCACCTCAGGCTTGCAGCCAGAATTATTCTGCTTGGGCTGTCTAAATATGAAGCAAAACAAAAAGGATTAAACAAGGCCAGCTTGAACCCTAATGGGTTCAATTACATCCTATTGAACAAAATTTTATCTACAACAGCATCTGCTCCAAGAACTTCCAAAAGAGAGCACAAAAGCTATGAGTAGTTGTACAAGGAGATTCACCACCATCGGTGTCACTTAGCTCTGATATTTGCTAAATGTATGTGGTAATTCTTGAAAATTTACTGATGCAAGTGTTTGCTAGAATTTAACATTATTATGAAGATAAGCAAAGCCTTCCTCTAACATTAGGCAATTTCTGTTCCAATATATATTTTTTTTTAATAGACAAAAAATCAACCTTCCCTTTTAGCTGAAAATCATACCAACTCATTTTCACAGTTCCTTGAATTTCGAAATAACTGAACCACACCTTAGAACTGAAAGAGGTTCCTAGCTTTGTGGACAGTGCCCATTTTAACAAGAAATTCTGATCATGTGGTCAGTATTTCCTGCTTTCCTTCATGGCTGTTACTGCGTGGCAACATAAACATAACTAAGGTCAGGGGTTACTTCCTTCTGTATACTGGTGATTCAATTAATTGCAAAACATAAGTATCACATAAAGGTAGGGAAGGTGCTGAATGCCCCTGGAAAATTCTGCTGCACTGAAAAAGAGATTTCTTTGCTCAACCTACCTTTTCTTGATCTTGGCAGAGACAACAGTCACATTCAAAGCAATACTGGCGCTTCAGCTGTTTCTGTCGTTCACTGGTGGGCATCAGCGATTCAATATAGCTGACGGTGAGCTGTGTGCAGCAGATACAGAAACCAAGTTGGTATGTTTTACAGAAATTTTATGTGTAGCTAAAGTAACATTTTTGACACAATTTTTTCTTATAGAAAAAAAAGACAACTTTTACAAATATAAATTCAATGGTTCAACGGAACACTTTTTCACGTTTCCAGATTAATAATGTTTGAAATTTTTAATCCTGAAAAAAAAAAAAAATATCATTATTCCAGATGTTCATCCAACCTTGGAGGAAAAAGAAAAAAAATATATAAAAGAAAAAAAGAATGGATTTTCAGCAGCTGAAATCTCAGTGCATGAAATCTAATTTTTTTGTCTAGCTCTAAAGCTGAAGTGTGCATGTAACATCTGTGTTATACAAGATCTGATTATCTCAAAAAAATGTATTGGAAACAGTCACTTTCTTGCAAATATATGTTTTATGCTATACACGAGCCTGCACTAAGCTTCTCTTACGTCATCCCTGTCTCCAATCCCTCTGTGATGTTTCTTTCATGACAAAAAAGCCATAGAAGTATTGCAGTCAAAATTGTTGAAACTATTGAAAAGAAAATGTATTAAAATGAAAAATAGAATAGAATGCTTAAATTTGTGCTATTTTAAACTCCTTGTGCTCCATAACATATTCCAGTGAATTACAGAGAACACTTGTTTGTTGACTTTGACATCTGCCAGAAGGAATTTTTCAAGGCTAACCATATGTAGAGTTCTTCAAATGTTTAAAGTGCTGTGTGGGCACAAACTAATGATAAGGGAACAAATATAAAGAAATAACAGCCCATCTCAGACCAGCATTCAGAAATAAATGCTACGGAGTGATTACACTGTACACCTAACCCAACATGCTTTGAAACACTCCAGAGAGGTCAGAGCTAAAAAATCAGGTCATATTATTTCATCCTGAGCCTACCCACTTCAACTAATTGGGAGAATTTTCACATGGTTCTCAGTTTAACCATGAGAGTCCACTCAAAGTACTCACAGGAAAACCTGACCAATTTCTACTAATGACTATGAAATCCACTGTAAGAACCTGCATTTTTCAAATTAGCGAGTACTCTAATTAAACAAGCAATTAGCAAGCAACTAAAATAATGCATGCATTTCTGTTTCGTTTATTATTACAATGCACTCTGATTACTTATTGAAGGAGGACTGTATTAAAACAAGATTACTGAGATAGTCAAGTCAAGCACTTAAAACAACCATAAGCAGAAAACCTGTGTAAAAAATATACGGTAATGTAATTGAAGATTGACAATGTAGTTTATTAAAGAGACAAATTAAGTTCCACACATTATCAGAAGTCAGAAAGTTTAAGAATTTTGTTCAATTTTGCTTTCTAAATAATGTTCTGCCAAAGCTTGTTCATTTCTCAGCTGAGAGAAGAGTTGTTTCATGCTGCAGGTGGAAAGCAGAACAGTCTGTACTAATCCTTTACACAGAAACAGTGGGCTTCCTCTTGATCTCTCTGTGGGGAATGGGTGGAAATTGCTTTGCCTATTTCTTTTCCACTCTTCTCTGCCAAGTTTGATCTCTTCTGTCCCATTCTCTCCAATCTCTTCTTCTTTTCATTCTCTCTTCTCTGCCCTTGGACACGAGCATTGTTCTCCAGTCTTATTCTTCATACCTAGAAATCTAAGCTTGGCTTCCAGCCCACGGTTCTAGCTCCTTACATACCTCTTATTGGTACAAATGACTGCCTTAAGTCATTTAGTCTCAGATGTGCCCTTCTCCTTTCCCTGCATGCACCCTACACATTTTCCCCACATTTAATCACTGTTACTATGCCAAATTCACAATCCTTGTTCCCCTACTCTGGTCTTTTAAGCAACTTCAGTGAACCAATGATGATATGTCTTCATTTCTTCCTCTAGAGGGTCCTCCTCTGAATCCCCCTTGGTGTGGTAAGAAAGACCAGTCTCTTCTTTCTTACAAAGCAGTTTCCAGTCAAGCTGTAGGCCTAACCTCATCCTTCAACCATTCCAAGCCCAACTGTTCTCTCCCAGCATAAGCCCCTGATCTTCATGCTTTCTTGCAATTCACAATTGGTTTCTCTCAAAATCGTTTTCCATAATGGCTCGTTGTCTCTTACCCACTTTGCACAAATATCATTGGTTCTGACCTATGCCCTATGGGGCTGGGATTAGGTGGCATACAGGAGAAAAAAAAAAAGAAGCATTTAATCAACATCAGTCACAGTGTAAGATCAGAAATCTTCTGGGAAAAAAAATCATGTGAGATTAGTGTATTTTTTGCTTCAGGGAGTGGCTTAAACACTTTAGTTACTGCTGATGCCATTATTAGGCAGAGTTCAGTTTTAATGCTGCACAGCAAACCCACAGCTAGCATCAGACATGTTGTATCTTCAACCTCAAGGCTTCAAGGCTTCATCATTTCTCCCTTTCTATTTCTGAATCTTTTTTTTTTTCTTTTTTCTTTTTTTTTTTCTCTTGCCATGTGTGTTGCAGAAAGTTGGAAAGCAGCAACAAGTCTGAAACCAGTAATTTCTTTTCTCAAAGGCTACTGAAGAAAAGAAGATATGAACCACTTGACAATCTGCTCTGGATTAGAACATCTGACTAGGCAGGAGGAGAAGGACAAAAAGCTTCATCACATTGATATCTTATTTTAACAATTTAATTATTTAGGACTTCTCTTGCCATTAGAAGCCCAAGTCCAAATTCCCACTCCTGCCATAAGTGAAAAGAATGTTTGTAGCTGGTGAGTGGAAAAATGCAGTTAGAATATTTAAAAACATGACCAACCTAACGGTGGCTAAGTCTATACTAATCATTTAACTGTTCAAACATAAAAATTCTGTATCCAGGTCTCATTCCTACACTTGCTTAAATTTTGGATCTCTTCATTAGATACAAGCTTTTTCATTTAACTTGTACATATTTATGATACGCGCCCATTTATCAAAGGTTGCCTTAGTGGTATTTGCATGTGGAATTTGTGGCATTAATTAAAACATTATTTCAGCAGACCAAAGCTTGCCTCTTTACTGAAGTGATTATGAAGTATGTAGTAAGTCTTTTTCCCCAAGCTGAAGAATACATATTAAATTGCATTTATGAAAGCAGGGAATTGCTTAACAGCCTTAAGACGTATTGACTCTCAAGACCTTCTCTTTCGAAATGCAATACCATCTAAGCCATACTTCTTGCTTCAACAGAGAAATTCTTTAACCATGGGTATGGTGGATAGTTCCTCATGTTCCTCATGCCAAATTACATGAACAAGACTTTCCAGTACTACCATGCAGTGGACTTAATTTATGGCGTCTTTTTTGTTGTTGTTTTTGTTTCATATAAGCCACAGAATTTTTAGACCGAGGATTCTGTAAGAATTTAAACTCCATTATAATTAATGCAAATGGCAGGGGAAAAAGAAGTAAGTCATCTTGGTTTTGCAATGAGTCTCAGGGTCTTAAGGTTGTGTAGAACCATCTGTTCTTAAGACAGAGTTACGTAGGTCATGAGGAGGCTGTGATTTTTCTGTTTTGGCATTTATGATCAACATGACTTGAATTCCAGGAAAATCTTATACATCTCCGTTGAAAATCCATCAAGAATATATTTACTGCTGGTCATAGGAAATTACAAATTTTATTTAGTACGCATTTAAAAATTAAGAGGACTGTATATTATGTGGCTTTCAACAGAAAATACACAAATTTGCTCATACTGAACTCTGAAGTAGACATGAAGCCACGCACACATTTTGGAGCAGAACTCAACATCATCTCATACATCCTGTCTCTCGAGTATGACTAATTGATTGGAGCTACGCACCAAACTAACCATGGCTATGCAACTTCTGATCGGAGAGTAGGCAAAGTGAATTAACAAAAAAATTGATAAAAATTACTTGTGGAAGCCAATGGGAACACAGTGTATTTTTGTTTAAAACAGTAACTTTCTGCCTTCAAAAAGCATGCAATTTAATAGAACCATAGTACAAAATCTGAACAATATACCCAATGATAAATCTGAACTTTTGTCTTGCAAAGTAAAATCTAAGGAACAGACAATCTCCATCTCCATCTTCCCAGCTCTCTGTATTTATGATGATCCCTGAAGCACATTTTGCTTTCTTAAAGCTTTAGCTCTGAAAACCAAGTGATTATACATGAATAACATATTTAAATTCCTATAAAAACTAATAGTTATGACTCGCAATTTCTTAGTGCTTCAGGTAGTACTGGTAACACTGCCTTTGCCACAAAAGAGGACCAAAGAGGCTAGAATTTCTGCATGTGATTTTAGAAATGATTGGTTTTCCAAATACACATCATCAGATTTAGCACCTTTATTCCACAGGGATTCAGGCCAAAATGTTCTTCTGCCTTATGAGTCCTAATTTCCTACTGCCTATTTTTTGGCCCTAAATAAATTTGAAATCCCACACATAAATCAAATTAAAACCCATTAAATGCTACATGTCCTCCTGTGAAAAACATGCAAGGCCAACATCTGCACAGACACAAGACTAAAACAAGAAAACTTCCATCAGGAAATTATTATTTTTTCAGGTTCTTATGGTCTTGCATACATTTTATCAGTGGAGATCAGTATAATTACTGTTTACAGCATGAACCCTCTAAAGTATGACTGAGGCATAAATCTGATTCCAAAATAAGTCTGCAACACACCACAGCAGACACATTCAGTATAATAGCATGTATCCTACTGGTGCACAATTAAAGTAACATCTCCTGAGCTTTCTTTATAATTGTGAGATGACCACAACAACCAGTTGCCTCAAGTTACTCTGTCTCTGATTTCCCTGCGATTATAGGTGATTAACAACTGATAAATATGAGTAAATTGTTGTAGCGTTCTTTTACAGAAAGAACTAAAACACACAAAAACATTTTTGACTTTTCACTGCCATAGTGAATACATCATATTCCAGAGTTTGATACCTTTCTGGCAAGTGCTCAGAAGCCCTATCAAGTTTGCCCTCTATGAATAGTAATGCCCGAGTGCTCTTCTAATCTCATGCTGACTTGCTACTAAGCTTCTCATTTCTAATGAATCTTAGTGATTATTCACTTTCTACTAATCATTATGGGATCTCATTCTAAATCTTTATGCTTGAACAGCATCAGGCAAGTTTTCTACTGCTCATAATTACTTGAGATTTCTTGTTGACTTGACACAACGTCGATCATACCATCTCAGAACTTTTGACATTATACAGTATAATACCATAGACAATATAATCTACAGGTTCCAACAAGATTCATCCCAGAGTTCTCATGGAATTGGCTGACGTAATTGCCAAGACACTCTCAACAATATCTGAAAAGTCATGGCAGATAGGTGAAACCCTGGTGACTGGAAAAATGCAATGTTGGGTCCATTTTAAAGAATAGTAGAAAGGATAACCCAGGGAACTACCAACCTGTCACCCTCACTTCAGTGCTAGGGAACATCACAAAGCGAATCCTCCTGGAAGTTATGCTAAGGCACATGGAAGGCAGGGAATTGATATGGGATAATCAGCATGGCTTCACTAAGGGCAGGTCCTGCCTGACCAACCTAGTAGCCTTCTATGATGATGTAAGTGGGTCAATGGACAAGGGAAAAGCCACTGATACCATCTATTTGGACTTCAATAAGGCCTTTGACACAGTCCCCCACAAGATCCTTCTCTCCAAATTGGAAAGGTATGGATTTGATGGGTGGACTGTTCAATGGATATGAAACTGGTTGCCCTGGAGCATGTCCAGAGAAGGAAAACGAAACTGGTGAGGGGTCCGGAGCACAAGTCCTACGAGGTGTGGCTGAGGGAGCTGGGATTGTTCAGTCTAGAGAAGAGGAGGCTCAGGGGAGACCTCATTGTGCTCTACAACCTCCTGAAGGGAGGTTGTGGTGAAGAGGGGTTTGGCCTCTTCTCCCAGGCAACGAGCAGGACATGGGGTAATGGCCGCAAGTTGCACCAGAGGAGGTTCAGGTTAGACATGAGGAAAAACTTTTTCTCTCAGAGAGTGGTCAGGCACTGGAATGGCTGCCCAGAGAGGTGGTGGAGTCGCCGTCCCTGGCAGTGTTCAAGAGGCATCTGGATGAGGAGCTACGAGATCTGATTTAGTTTGTGGTAGCAATGGTAATGAGAAGACAGTAGGACTAGATGATCTTACAGGTCATTTCCAACCTTGTGATTCTATGATTCTATGATTCTAATTATATTGTTTTATATGATATTATTATATACACTGTCTTATATGTCCATTAAAACAAGCTTTTCTTTAAGAACCAAAACTAGAAGCCATTAAAGTATCAAAGAAAACAGAACTTAAGCTTTCCAGAAAATTCTGACTTTCTGAGGCAAAGTTTCTTAGAAAACATGATATCCACAAGGAGTAATCATTTTGAAGTCCATATTCACACAACTATCCATCCAATTCACTGCTAAGAAATTAGTTCAAACTGTTCTACTTTATCATTTATATTTATTTCCTTGATTACCTCACAAATGACTTATAATTTGCACCATAACTACTTCACCGATGATTTTGACCTGGAGACTTCTTTGCTTTAGAGATCCATAAAAGTCTAAAATTTGTGTCACAGAGTCACTTCTGGAAAAATAGACTCGTACATAAAAATAAGAATGTAGAGCTCTAATGATTAACACACTTATACCCTGGGAAGACACTACAGTCTGCTTGTATTTTTAAATAAATAACCCATCTTTGTGAATCAAGAAGTCAAGATAAATGAACAGTGTGTATAAGTACATATAACTCGACTTGAATAAGAATGCCAGACAATAATGGCTACACTTACTGGCTCCACAGAAGCATATTGCATCCTATAAGATTTCTCTTGTCAGAAAAATTAAACATGCAAAAGCTTTGGTGTTGGTTCTCCTCAGCATTTTGCCTAACCATATATTTTACCATTTACAGATTCTAAACGTAGAAAAAGGATGCATTAAAAAAAAAAAGCACAACAACAATTCAAAGGGAGGAAGAGATACTGCTCCCGAATTATAATGTGTATGCCCTTCATCTTCCTAGACATCGAATTACTGATGTGAACCGTATTTACACAAGGTCATGATTATGAAATAACCAAGAGCTAGAACTGCACAGGTCATTGTTACATACCAAATTACTTATGCATTTCTCTTCGCAGATTTTACTAAGCAAATTCTGCACTGCGTTTCTCTGACAGACATTTACATCTAAATGCTTAACTAGCTACAAATGAATTGTTTTCAAAATAAATACGAATGCTGTCTTAAAAACAAAGCTGTGAATAATTTAGAATCTGAAATCTCTTATGAGTGATATTTTGAAGTCTTTCCTAGTGAAAGGACAAAAAACCAAACCTGGCATTGCTACTTTCACTACCAATTAAGGGTTTACTACTATAGCATAGCTGCAGCCTGACAAATGCTTATTGTTGCAGTGACTTGGTGAGCACTGCATTCCACTCAGAAATATTCTAAGTGTTTCCATCAGGGTAAAGACATTCAAACACAAACAAAATGAAGTGCCCAGAGGAGGAAAGGAGGAACAAGAATTTATCAAGACTGCTAGTGATTTATGGGAAGTAATGATTATGGGGCCCAGGCAGTGTGAAGAGATGATTCTATTAATCATTTTCTCCCTGATAGCTACGTGCTAAAAATTGGCATCAATATATCATCAAAATATTAAGCTGGTGGCCCTGCAGTCTGGAATTTATTTAGGGAGATGTCATTGTTGCAGGTGTTTGTGATGGAAGGGAGGACAAGTTAATTACCTCTTCGCCAATCTGGATCTCTTGGATGGAGCGAAGTAAAAGCTGGTATCCTTCAAAAATGATCACACAGTTTGGGTCACAGCTGTGATTCAGCAAAGACATGCTGTGAGGGGATGTAGAGGAAGAGAAAGAAAAAATCTTTAGTACACCGTCATTACTGTGGACATAATTTAGAAGTATATAATATAATAACTATATTGCATCTTACATATCTAGCAATTAAGTTATCAATAAATAAAATCCTTTGAAGATGGGCTGCTCATGCTTATGGGAGAAAAAATATCACTTAGCTATGTCTGTCTTCAAGTAGAAGCCATGCCTGAATTTGCTCTCTTTAAAATCTGCATGGGAGGAAGAGGATGGAAGGGCATTTGCCTAGGATTTGGGAACTACAGATTTAAATTCACAATTTTCCCCGCTCAGAGTGATTTGAAATAGCAAAATTAAAGCTGCTTTGAATTGAACTGGGAAAAAATCTTTTTTTGCAGGGCACCATCAAAGAACAGCTACCTTTTGCCAGTCAGGGGCTTTTTTCAATGGAAAGAAAACTTTTAACTAATAATAATGCTCCAGAATACTGTTCCATTTTTCCCAAAGTACGTGAAAAAATTTATTTCCATTCTACTCTGAAATCAGATGACTGTCCTGTGTTTTTCATAATATTAATTTCCCTGTCCTCATAGCAGTCTTTCCCTTATCTTTCTTTATCACAAAGCAGGCCTCAAGATTGTGTCCTTGGTCAAATTGCGTATGTAAGACATTAGTAGGAAAAGAAACAACAGCAACACGCCCCTTTAGATCCTGACAATACAATTCAACCCTACATTCACACAAATAAATTAATATAGTAAGATAAAACGTTCAATTATTCATGTTCAACATTGACAGGTACTATAACAAAATTCTATGAACACATACCCTTACCTGGTACATCTTTCTTAACTAATGCAAACAAGAATTCAAATATCATCTTTCAAGGGGTTTACCTTTTTACCTTTCTTTCTTAGTTATGGTAATTTACTAATAAACATATTCAATTTTTTTTTTTCTTTTAATTGACAAATTAGAAGGCTCCTGGTTGCAAAATATTTATCCTTCAAAGCAACACAGAACATATTTCCATTCAATTTTTTAGGAAGCCTTACTCACACATTTCTGATGTTAGCATTTATTCTTACTTAAGAATGACTACAATCCCCATAAAAATAGAGACACATCCTATTTAGCCTGCTTTAACTCTGTAATCAGAACTTCTAAGAATGCTTTCAATTTGATGACTGTTTTTTATTCTTTTCTAATTTATTTGCATTTCCCAGTTTCTTGTTTGAACATGTTACCTGCTACTTTGATGGTGCTTATAGCAACCTAGGAAAAGAGGAAAAAAAAACCTAACAGATTTTGCCTGTGAATGAAACAGTGTCCATGGTACCTGGGATATAGGCCAACACCAACATCCTGCATCTCTCCATTACTGATGGTGAAACAGTTACAGGTCACCTGAAAAAACAAGGGAAAAAATCCAGGATTACCAGATTCACTTGGAAACCCCATACTCAAGTGAAAAAACTTTCAAAATAAAATGAAGGGGCAACTGGTAATTGGATGGGAAACGAGTCCAACACTAGCGCTCTTTCATTTAGGAGTAATCACATCTGGGACACACTCTCCTGTAAAACTGCAGTCAATTAAAAGCAGAAATAATAGTATCCTGCAAAAATGTGGGGTTAAACACATGCAGAGGCCTTACTTTCCTGTCCAGAGGGAAAAAAAATACCCTACACAGAGACTGAGAAGCTCAGCCCAGAGATTACGGAGCAGATGACAGTGACAGCAGATGAAAAGAAGTGGCTGCTTCCATGCTGATGTTCTCCTGATGCCAGGCTGTCACAGACATTATAATGACTGCTACTGGAGCCCAACAAATATAGCTGGGTCAGTTTTAAAGTAGACAGCAGCCTTGACTGTTGGCAATGTGATAAAGGCAAAAATACATACAAAAATGGTACAATTGCCCATTTTTTGCTCTCTGGATATTTTGGTTTGCATATACAAGATCACATAAAATAATTTTGAAACTATAATTAAAGATAAATATAAACTTTCACCTCAAATATTCCACTAGATATTGCATTCTTCCCTCTCACTCATACAAACTTAAAGTAGCTTTACAAAACAGTAAAAAAGAATGAAAGAATAAAAGTTCTGTGCAAGGAGATAAACTCCAAAATATCAAACAGGATAGTGATGTTCAACTCTAAGAAAGATCAGCAATTTGTAAATAATTAGCCACTATCACTTTCATGGGTCTAAGGAAGAACCAGAACAAACTCCTAATGGACCTTTAATATATCAGATTGCTCTTCTGGGGGCAAAACAGATTTATTTTTTTTACTGTTATTTATTTATATTTTTGATTATTTGCTGGTCAGTTATCAATGATACACTCATGTAATACTTAATGCAGAAAAAGACTGCACGATACTTGCATACACAAGAGAAGTCTCAGGTCTGTTCTATATAGCATTAGATTATTAATGGCATTTATTCTCTTTAGAACTAAAAGATAAGTTAGAGTATGATTTGGCAGTTCTAAAAATGAGATCTGAAAGTTGCAGTTTTATCCATAGAGTAATTGCACAGAACATTAAATGCACACCTCTATTTCAAAGAGGTGCACTGAACAACTTAATAGTACATATTGTCTTACAGAATTGACAAATTATTATTTATGAGAGCATTAACCATAAGGTAAGAATGAAATCCTCTTTCAAGATTTCTCATAAATTCTGACAGCAACATTAATTCAAATAAAAGTATATGCAGTAGAGTTTATGTTATTTTAAATGGTTAGACAATTCTATGATTAGTCTATTGTTTATGTAACCCATTCAAATTTTCCAGTTAAATTACCAAATACATCTTAATTATTTCTTTCTAACTGGCACTGGATACAAAGTATCAGACAACTTCAGTGCAAAGATTAGACCATTTCAAGTGGTAATTACACTAGCTCTAAAAATATTGACTTGATTTAGGTATTTATTGAAAAAATAACGCCTTCCAGGTAAAAGAGAAAGAACGCCAGCTTATGTAGACCTTAGCTCTCTCTAATGGGTTGTGAAGTAGCAGAGGTCAGACATTTCTTAGAAGTAAATGAATCTCTCTTCCTTGCAAATCTCCTATTATTACCATAAAACTGTTTATATTTAACAATATGGAATTTTTATCACTGTAGAGTTATAGAGACAATTCCATCATTTTCTAGTAAAGGTATGTGCTCTACTATCTGTGTGAAAAGTTTAACACACAGAAGTCACAACATTTTTACTTTTTGCTTTCTATAGGGCATACTTAAAGAAAAATGTGAAATGAATGGATGCTTTGAGATTCAGATACCAAGAGTGTCTTTTCAATAGTAGCTTTCTGTGAGGCACTTATTCTGTTTCATATGTTTTCATGGTATGCAGTTGCATCTCAATATCCTAATAAATTAGTGGATATCATCTAATTTCTAATTATTTATGGCTTCCAATATGAAACTGGGAATCAGAAGCATTCAGAGTCACATTTAAAAAGGTATGTAGGTACCTAAACACGGGCAGAAGTCTAACCGCTCCTATGAATTTTAGGCTACATGATTTTGCTCATAGTCTGACCAGATTAGCTTCCTAACAGACAATCTTTCCCCACTGTTAATTTCAGGTATGGAAAAGAATTAGCCAGTGATGCCCATGCAAAATGTAATACAGATGCTGTCCTTTGTTATGGTTGCTCTGTCTGCAAGTGGAGAGAGAGGATGAGAGATAGTGGTGATAAATAATATCACCTATGACACAAGAAATTCTGATATACTGACAGTCCGCCACTGACAGTTTGCAAATGGTAACAGACATAATAAACAAAATGTCTATCATAGTTCATCAACTGAGGGTGGGGATGTTGTTTTCCTTTTAGATTTGTTACAAAGTTTCTAAAAATCTTCTGAATATCCCCTACATTTCTCTTCACATACACTTTTAAGAGGTTTCCAATCTCCCGAAGTTAAAAATGAATCCTGCCAAGGGGACTGCTGGAGTTCCAGTCCACCATAGGAGTTAAGGCCATAGGCAGTGCCTTGCATGGAACAAGAGCAAGAAGGAATTTCTGTTACACAAGACCTGAAGAAAAATCCATTTTCCTAGATTCCTGGGGGTCAGTGTCGCTCAGACAGATGAACTGCATTATCCTACACTGCTCAGAAGAGCAGTGGAGAAGAGCACAGGTACACTGCCTGTTCCAAGATAAGGTGAAGAAATAAGTTATGGATCAAAACCTGTTGTGCCTGAAAGTTAATTGACTCTATTTCCAAGGGGGAAAAAAAAAATCAAGCAAACAATGCCTTTCTCATGTGTATTTCTATCAGGTTTCATGGTCATCTTAACAGACGCGTCTTAGTCCCAGTACAATGATCTTCAAGGTTCTGATTCTCTGTGAACCCAGATTTAAAAATAAGGAAGAATAAACAATTCAGGGCAATCTGCTGCTTGAAGATATGATTTCTTCCCTACAGACACATGGCCTTTGTCATCTTAACTCCTGCAGCATCATTTATCTCTGTTATTTAATTTGTGTTGTAGTTCAACTTGTCCTTTTTGATTCCTCTAAACATTCTTTTCTGTACAGTGCCATAGCACTGTAAGTGCATATCCACACATAGAGACAGAACAGAGTGTTCAGAGTTTGTCATGCTCACAAATAAGGAAAAATGTTCACATGCTTCAGAACTTCAAAGCTGAAAAGTCAAATTCCTCTGTCACTTCTAAATTTTCTGAAATAACACATTTCCCAGCATGAGAATTGAGGGAAAATTCTCACAGCAGATTCACAGACTTTTCAAGTCTCCACAGGGCAACATTTTTTTAGGACTCTCCTGGAGTTCTCAAGGCTTCACATCACAGACTGACTGGCCATACAATTCAATGACAATTTAAAATATCATTCCCTCAGTTTGCACTGTGGCAATAAATCTTGCCAGTTTATTTAAAAGGAACTGCTATGACAAACAACAAACAATACCACATATACTGGTGGATTTAAATAAAAGGATTTGCTCTTTTAAGAGACTGTGCATGTTTTAGAGAGGCATTCTGCACTCATAAGGTAACCCAGGAAGAAGACAATTTTTCCCAAACTAGCAAAGACACAGGGTAGTCCAACTGGCTACTATTCCCAAATATACTTAATCAGCAGCAAATGAAAATTGCTTCAATTTGTTACATTCTATTTCTTCTCTGAATGGAATATGAGAACTCTGTAACTTACTTCAAAGGAGGTCTCTGTTCTCAGGGCGTCTGGAGCTACTGTCTGAGCAATCCCTGTGCCAAACCCACAGTCCAGCAGAGAGACATGAAGATTTATTCTGGTGTTTCCATTTGACAGCGTATGAAGGATTCAGTTTGGCAACATATTCCACTATGTTTGTGTTCATTATTACGCCTATCCTAATCTGAAGCTCTCCTGCTGACTGTGGGTGACCAGGGCCCCAGTTCAGTCTTCATTAATATCACTTTACACTACATCTTCGTACTTGGGTTAAACAAAGCAGACTCAGATCTGATAGCATGACCATCTAGATTTGGAATTTCAGAACTAAGAACATGGAAAATTGGAAATTAGTATTGGTTAATGCCTGCTGCACAAATCAAATTACAAATATCAGGACTAATAATCAATCATTTTGTCTCTACAGGTTTCCATATATTACTAGAACATAGTGAGATAGTTCTTATAATATACACAAGTAACCTGCACAAGAAGAATTAATAAAGGGTACTTTGCACAAATTTGGTCAATATCATCTTCAGCTTTGCTGCAGAATGAATCCACCTCTGTAAATGGTGTGTCAAAGCTAGTATAGTCTAACCTACCACCAGGAAGGAAGCCATAACTTCTTTCCCTAATTCATGAACCCAATGTAATGTAAATTAAAAATACAAAAAGCCCAAGTTAACGGATTAGTAAATTTCTCATTTACATGAAAGCTGTCTGGATATTCCTGACCATTGGCAAATATTTAAGAAACGATGTTTTAACCAGTTGTCACACTGTGATATTATTCTCAGGAGACTCAAACATTAGTCAGGTAGAAGGATTGGACAGTAAATGCAAGGGACACAATAACTCAAATGACAAGCCCCAGAGACCTCCTAGAACCACCATCCCCCACTGTAGCTCTGTACTGATATCTTCCCCATTTGAGGATGAACAAATAGCAGGCACAGATGGTTGACAGATCTCAGATCTCCTAATGACTGTATTTGGCACACAGAGTGCTAGAGAAACAGTACCAAACACTGCAACATGGCTCAACAGCAAATGCATGGCATGCCACAGTAATGACAGACCAGTTAAGCTTGTTTTTGATGTCTTTCATTCAGCTGCTCATAGCCAAAGTCCATGGCACCCAGACAGGCACAGAACTCCCTTGCTCTGAAACTTCAGCTGTGTCCAGCAGACAGGGTACTGGAGAGGATGAGAGACATTAGAAAGGCTTCCAGAACACTTTATCTTATTTAGATTTTCAGACTAAGGAAATGGGACAAGTAGTTAACTGTTTGTGACACATGCTTAGATTCCAAATTTTCCTGTAAAACTATGAAATTCAGAGAAGTTATGCTTCTTTTATGTCAGGATGGAATTTGCAATTATTTCATTTTTCTTTAAAAACAATACCTTTTTACCTCTTGTACCAAATCATTAAGGTTTTGGTTGAATTTGAGATGACTACATCAGAGCTACTAAGGGCAAAGATGTGTATTTCCACCTGTTTTCTTAGTTTTTCAACTTAAGTTTTTCAACTTAATTCTTTCTCCTCATCAACTGTCAAAATATCAGCTCTTGTTGCTGTTGTTGTCCTAGCACATAAAAGTTTCTGATGAGTGTGCAGAACACCAATTTCCCTTGCAGAAGGATGTCACCACCTACAAGCAGGTAGATGAGATAAATTTGTCCTGACATTAACAGATGATTTAATGCAAGAGTGCTTCAGGCATCCCTTTTTAGAACTCAGCTAAATGGTGCAATTTCAATTGGAATGGAATGAAAATAGGTCATGGCAAATTACCTTCTCTCTTCTTACCCGACACATACTTCTCCAATTCTTCAAATAAAAACATTTAGCTAGCTAGCTAAATACATTTGACTACTAAGAATTTCAAAGGTATCATTAGTAAGATAAATGTTATGTTTGCTATGGGCACTTTTTTTTTTTTTTTTTTTTTTTTGTAGAGTGTGTAGAAGATGCAGTTAGTAACTCAAGAAATGAAGATTGAGCCTGAAACATGGAAAAACATTGCACATTTTGGGTAAAATTAAGTAACTTGAAGCACTGTAGAATTTTGATTAAAAATTTTGTGTTCTCTGTCCCGTCTTCACAAATCTCTACTCTGAAAACAATCAGCAATCTCATGTTCCTTTTGTTGAAATTCTACCTTTCACTCACCTCTGCAAATATTACTATTTCTTGAGAAAAAACCAAGGTTTTGCTGACCACACTCTTACAGTTCTCAAACTATTGCTTTTCTTTCTGGAGGTGTTTGATGAGCAAGGCCTTCAATTATATTTCTATCTTAAAGTTCATTAACCAGAAGTTCATTTGATCTGTTGAGCTTGGTGGATTTTTGCCTCTATTTCCTCTTGCAGTCTTCGTCTATTTTGCAAATAATGTAATTTGAACTGGGAAAAAAAGAAGTGGGAAGAAGATAAAGCCTGGGGATAAAGCTTTTCATATAATTTCTTTAAAATTACTTGCAACAGGAAATTTCTGAAGGCACAAAAGCTTGAGAATTCTTTAAGAGGGAGAAAATTCAAAATGAGAAGAAAACCAAATTCAAACCTCTCTTCCAAAATGCGACCACATAAAATTAAATATTTAAATTCTTTTAAAACATTTTAAAAAAACACATACATTTTAAATTTGATTTTTTTTTCCCAAAAAGGGCAATAAATAAATGAATCCATTTAGAAATGTAGTAAGCACTTTTTTGAGAAATTCCCACAATTTTTTTGAATTCTTCTTTACTTCTTCACCATGTGTTTTTTTAAGCAGATCTATTTCCACTTTGCTACTTCGGTTAGACGTCAAAACAGACACAAACTGGGGAGTTTTAGAATTGATTTTTTATTATTATTATTATTTTTTTTTAAATCGGGGTGAAAAATGCATGAAAGTAACTAACAACTTACACTGCCACTATATGGCTCTGTAAACTTGTATGTGTCCACGGTCACAGTAAGTAAGGCTTACTACAACTTGCTATGTTTCATATTAAGCAAATGAAATCTCAGTTTTATGCAAAGTTTGGATACCTAGGCCCAAAAGAATACTCATATAACTGCCAGTTCATTCAGTTCCTTCCATTATCCTTCCATGCTTTCCCAACAGGTTAGCAACTACTTTTGTGTTGACGTACAGTTCTATAAAATGGAGTACTGCTGTTATTAGAATCATAGAATTACTCAGGTTGGAAGGGACCTCAAGGATCATCAAGTCCAACCACAGCCTAACCATGGTACCCTAACTCTAGCAATCCTCTGCTAAATCATATCTCCAAGCACCACATCGAAACAGCTCTTAAACCCATCTAGGGACGGTGACTCAACCACCTCCCTGGGGAGCCTATTCCAATGTTTAACCACCCTTTCTGTAAAGAAGTGTTTCCTAATGTCCAATCTAAACTTACCTTGGCACAACTTGAGGCCATTTCCCCTCGTCTTGTCACCTGTCATCAGCAAGAAGAGACCTACCCTGCTCTCACTGTAAGCACCTTTCAGGTACTGGAAGAGAGTAATAATGTCTCCCCTCAGCCGCCTCTTCCCCAGACTAAACAGCCCCAGCTCCCTCAGCCTCTCCTCGTAGGGTGTTTTTTCCAAGCCCTTCACAAGCCTCGTTGCCCTTCTCTGGACCTGCTCCAGTACCTCCACGTCCTTTCTGTACTGAGGTGCCCAAAACTGAACACAGTACTCGAGGTGAGGTGTTACCAATGCCGAGTACAGAGGCAGGATGACTTCCCTAGTCCTGCTCACCACACCATTCCTGATATAAGCCAGGATGCCATTGGCCTTCTTGGTCACCAGGGCACACTGCTGGCTCATGTTCAGCCGACTGTCCATCCACCAAGGTTCCTTTCCATCAGGCAGCTTTCCAGCCACACCTCCCCAAGCCTGTAGTGTTGCCTGGGGTTGTTGTGACCAAAATGCAGGATCCGACACTTGGCCCTATTGAAATTCATGCCATTAACCTTGGCCAGTGGATCCAGTCTGTCTAGGTTCCTCTGCAGCGCCCTTCTCCCTTCTAGCAGATCAACACTCCCTCCCACTTGGTGTCATCTGCAAACTTGCTGAGAGCGCACTCAATCCCCTCATCAAAATCATCAATGAAGATGTTAAACAGAAGCGGCCCCAGTACTGAGCCTTGGGGCACAATGTTCATAACCGGCTGCCAACTAGATCCAACTCTATTGACCACGACTCTTTGGGCCTGGCCATCCAGCCAGTGCTTCACCCAGCGGAGCTGGGCCAGCTTCTCCACGAGAATGTTATGGGGGACAGTGTCAATGGCTTTACTGGAGTCCAGATAGACCACATCGACAGCCTGACCCTCATCCACTAAGCAGGTCACCTTGTCACAGAATGAAATTAGGTTTGTCAGACAGAATCTACCATTCGTAAACCCATACTGACGGGGCCTGATCCCCTGGTTGACCTTTAATTGGTCCATGATGGTTCCTGAGATTATTCGTTCCATAACCTTCCTGGGTATGGAGGTGATACTGATAGGCCTGTAGCTACCAGAAAACTTACCAAACATACCACAACATAAATATATACATAATTTACTTTGCAACCTAGTCCTACCTATCAAAGTATTAATATTACTTCTTTTAAAAACTGGTTGGCTAGATATAACTCTATGTAAACTCATCTCTGTCAGATACCTAGGCTCTTTTTCCTGACTAAAGACTTACAAATCAAGTACATAAGGCAATTGCAAATATCTTCCTTCCAGATAGCTAGCAGATCAATCATCTGCTGAGAACGGCATTTTGAATTACACAAAAAACAATAATTTGAAAATTGTATAAGCTGCTCATGAAATCCTGAAGTAGAATTTCATAAAACACTTGCAACATTTGTAACTTTGCTAGCAATTTATTAGTAAAAAATTAGTAAATTCTCCCTGCAAAATGCTAGTAAGCTCGATCTTACTAATTTCTTCCAAAAAGTATGTATGAATGGGTTATCATATATACTGAATTGATGATAACATACCACAGAAGGTGTTCTGCATGAGACAGGCTAGAGTTGCCTGTGGCCAGTGAAAAGGCCTTGAGTGCCAAATTATATTGATTGAATGTATTAAGACCAGGTGGCAATGAGAAGTTTAACAGGACAAAAAAAAAACTGAAACAAAACGCTCACTATATTCTTAACCCTGAAATGATGAAATACCCAGCTGATTGCCTTAGTCAGACATTTTTTGGGGGGAAAAAAAGGTAACTGCCTGTTAGAGATTATTTTAAGAAATCCAGGCACTCAAGAGATGGTTAAATCCAGACCACAGTTCCAGAGATCTATCTGATTGAAAGGGAAGACTGATTGCACTCTGAGTGTGTGTGCTGGCATAGAAACCATATCAGAGACTAGCAGGATACAGAAAGGCAGAAAATGTAAGTCAAACTCAATTTCCTTCTTGGGTCAAAAGAGAGTACTGTTACATTTAAGGTAAAGATTTAATGCATACACAGCAAATTAAAACTCATGTAGTAACACAAAGGCCTGCATATCTGAAGTACTCATCATTCAAAGTATTCACAGGTTTTCATAGGACACATGAACTCTTTGTTAGTATATAAAAAAAATCAATTCCACAAGGGTTTCCAGACAGACTTTTTGTTGTATTTATCTTACAACGCTATTCTGTTGGGCTATTTCAAACACAGCTCTACTCAGGAAACAGTTTAAATAATTTAATTTTTGGAATTCCACAACACTGGACATGTTTAGTCTCAACAGAGGACATACGCTTCTAGTTACTGTGAGGATAGCTTTCATGCTTATGCCACTAGTTTCCTCATTCCCATAATAATGTTAGTCCAGCATTCTTGGACAATTCTATGTGATGATAAAATACAGGCAGCCAATGACATTTAGCATTACTGAAGACAATTTGCTAGCACTGTGTGCTACATGTGACCATATTGGGAAGTGACAGAGAGTAAGCCAGGAAAAAAATGCATTACTTCTTTGGACCTGAGAGTGAATTTGACACCAAGGATCTAATCCAGACCAACAGAGAGCTTCTTTTCCTATTAGTTGGCCAGGGCAGGGGATTTTGCTTAAAGAAGCTCTAGACGCTAAAATCTCTTCCATTCAGAAATACCTGGATAACTGCTACAGAGCAAGGGCTACAGAGGAAGCTCCATTTCACATTTTCTTTGGGGCCATTTGTTCCTTTTGAAAGTACTGGGAGAAGATAACTCTTCAATTTCCCCAACAGGAAGAACCATGGCCGTATTTTGGGTGAACAAGACTTGAAATACTCACAATATCTGTGCCCCAAAAA
Organism: Lagopus muta; assembly: GCF_023343835.1. Classification (NCBI taxonomy): domain Eukaryota; kingdom Metazoa; phylum Chordata; class Aves; order Galliformes; family Phasianidae; genus Lagopus; species Lagopus muta. The sequence goes on from NC_064434.1 coordinate 76,128,375, forward strand.
CTAGTAGGAGGAAATATCTATGTCCAATTTATCTGGACTCCTTACTAGAAATGCTACTGCTTCAACAGAAGAGAAAAAACCTCCAATATACTATTCTACCTATATCTGAATACAATAGATTTTTCCTTTAAAACAGCATTTTTTTCTTTATTGTATCAAATTAGTACTGCAGATTTTCTGCACAGTTACTATATGCCATTACTAGCTGGGAAGAAAGATAACACTTGAAAACAGCATTAAGCTACATTCATTAAAGTAGTAATTAGATTAAAGAAATTATAATGACTTACTGCAAAATAAGCTTATACATTAAGTTGAAACACAGAACTCCTAGTCAGTGTGACATCAAACAATGAGCTGATTAATGGCAAAATATTTACACATACAGTAACTTATAACAGCAGCACTTGCAGAAGGAAAAATGCCACAGTCCGATACATAATTTCTACATAATGAACTCACAGTAACTTCAACTGGTGAGAAAATGATCTATATTTCTACTTCCAGATAGAGAGATGCTGCTTGAAATGCACAACCAGTTGCCTGCTTCCCAGGAATGCAAGGTCAACTTGAAATTTACTGGAAGACATTTAACTGGCAAAAAAATAGTTTTTCAGAAGTCCTTAGGGTTTTAGGTACACTAGGAATTAGCAATTTTCAGGACCTGACCAGACAAAACTGTAAGCAACCTGCTCTGAATTCAGTGTTGGCCCATCTTTAAGCAGGACATAATGAGTTGACCTCCCCAGATTCCTTCCAACCTGTAACTCCATCTCCACTGACTTCTCACACATTCATATTTCAGGCTCTTTGTATGTAAACATAAATATCATATCTATCTAATTTAAAGAAACGTATGGTCTTCATTAGAACATTAAAAGCCCAATTTAGAAGGAAAAAATGGAAGCAGTTTATTTACCCTTACTGATTTACCGTTTTCTGTGAGTTTTTCTTCATAAAGTTTGTAACTAAACAATCCGTTGGTAGAGAATATTTCTTCTTGGGAAAATCAAAAAATAGAAGGTATCAGGAAACTTTCAGATTGTCTATGGTTTCTGCAAGTTCAAAGTTCTTACCTATATTCACAATAGTATCAGCCAACAATTTATTTACTGATTTTCTATTGCTCCTGGCATCCTTCTTTTGGCAGGCTATGTATCACAGTGCAATGAAAGCTGAAAACCATTTCAGCATGTCTTTCTTTTGGTTCTTGGAAATCAACTAGAGAACAATAATTTTGAAGTACAAAGCAAGAGAACAAATAACAGATAGAAAGATACCTGAAAGTAATGTGCAAATACAAACTATCTTCCTGTAATTCAAAGAAATAACATCACAGAATCACAGAATCACAGAATTGTAGGGGTTGGAAGGGACCTCCAGAGACCATCGAGTCCAACCCCCCTGCCAAAGCAGGTTCCCTACGAGATTCTAATTCACTTGCTACCCAATGTGATATGCATGAGTACTTGAAACAATAAAACTTAAATTAGGCTTTGTAAATAATAACAGTGATGCTGAAAAAAGACTTTCCACCTCTACAATTACATTAATTGCTCTTTCACTCTAGAGAGGAAAAAAAAAGTATTTAATTTTGAAGCATCTTTACCACATGCCTTTGAAATAGAGAATTAAAGGAAGGTTAGATAAACACTATGTTGAGCTCATCATTCAAATGCTTGTGGGTAGCTAACTAAAGTTCACAGACCTGTATGTAATTGCTGTCTACAGGAAATACTTACGCCAAAGAGAATTTTCTCCTCACTCCTTCACCTTTGCCCTTCCACAAACTCACTAGCAAAGAAGCATTTCATCTCCTGAGAGCATTTCTGTGATGAACAGAACTGGGTCTGTGTGAGATGAGCTAAATCTAACAGCCAGGAACAGAATCTGTCATCTATTCAGAAACATGACTTTAGCAAGTATTAATAGGTAAGAATACATTTTTATACAAAAAAAGCTAGAAACAGAATGATCCATCTACTAGACAAATGTCCATTTGTCCTATTTTGAAGCTTTTAACACGTTTGCACTTACATTTGTGTAAATGGATAGTAACTTTAGTGGCATTAGATGAATTACAGTAAACAATAATTAGACAGTAAGTTTACAAGTCAAACTAGATTTAGAACTTCTCTGAGCATTGAAACTGGGTGATCTAACTCAGTATGATTAACACTTTGTGCATTTCTGACAAAACAAATCCTTGCCATTAAACAGCTGCAAACTTTAGGTTCCTTAATTCTTAACCTAAGCTCTTCACCAACAATGCCTCAAGTTCACACGTAAAACAAAATGAAACTGAAGTTTTTTTTGTTTTTTTTTTTTAATAGACATTAGCTGTGATGATATTGTAAAGTGCCTAGCCAAACTTGAAGTCTGAGCATACATTTTTAAAAGTAACACTGGGATACCTTGAAAGGCACTGAAACTACGCTTACCAAAAATGCCCGAGTTCTCACAAAGTGTCTTCCATAACTTTGTAATCTTTCACGTTAAATTGAGACTTTTGCCTACCAAAAAGTATGGACGTTTCTTTGCAGGCAAAGTTGTTTCAATCTCCATCTCACACACAGACAAGAAAAATGAATACCACTAGTAAATTCTAGAAAGAAGTGCCACTATTGAATGCCACTATGCTTCCACTTCATTCTCTTCATCTTGTGATTTTTAAAGCCAATTTAACTGTTTTCATAATCTGGATCAATTTGGAAACTCTGAGAATAGACACAACATTTATACCTCAAAGTCCTAATATTCACTACAGTCTGAGCAAATTACAGTGGTGCAGCATTTCATATTTGAAGCAAGAAATATGACTGTATTGGTTTTTAAACACTAATTACAGATTTATAAAATATCCCTCCAATTCACAACACCATTAGTGTTTCACAGTGTTTTTTTCTACTGATATAGATTCACACACAGCAAATCTTTATTTACTTTTTACATATCCCTTCCTTTCAGTTTTTCTTTTATTTTGGGCAAAGCAGATCTTTAGATACACCTAAGAAAAGTAAATCAGCTAGAGGAATTGTGATTTCAGCAAGCAAAGAAAAGTAGCTGGTGTTTCTACCTCAGCTGATGAAACCAGGGTGACAGGAAAGAATATACTAATTGTTAGTCAGTATTACATTAGTGGAGCCTAAGAAATTCCCCGCCACCACATCCAATAGTCTAAGTTTATACATCACAGCTCTCTTAAAAACAATATAAACCAGAGAAAGAGCAAAACTAGGTTAGAAATATGAGCCACAAGGCATGATATTATTCAGATTGACTGTTACGTTACTCCACACAGTTGGCATTTTGGCTCAGGTTGGTTCTTATGTTCATACAGTTTCTGTACACAAGCACAATGCCAGAAAGTCACATGCCAAAATATATTCTTACTTGATTAATTGAATTCTTTAAAATTCAATATTCTCATTATGATAATTCAAGAACTTACCATTAGGAACACATTTTCCTTTCATCTAGGATTGCCTCTAATTTGATTTGACTGCCTAAGAAAATTTTATCTTTAAATTGTTATATTTTCATGAATAGAATGAAGTAAAACCCTAAAGTAATTCCTAAAATCCAGAATTTTCATTCATGTTCCAAAATGCGGTTGAAACAAAAAACAAATCACACTAGGTAAGGTTTCATTTACCATTACTCTTGTGATATGTGCCATATGAAAACAAGGTAAATTTCTACTTTTTTACTTTTCTTCTCCAACAAATGCGGAAATACTTTTTTTTAACATTCTGACAGAAAGCAGCAATTTGCTCAATTAATTCCTATTTTGTTGTTGTTCTTTTCAAATATATTGAGCTCACCCCAATACAAACCTAAGATATTTACAAAGTCTGACTCATGACCCAGGGTTTCTGACCAGTCTTTCCACGCTGAGTTCAAGTCCCATAGAGAGTCAGTAGGATCACTTATGTAGTGACTGTGAAAGATACCCCTTTTCACTGGTGGAGCTTTCTATCCACAAATGAAGCAACCCACTTTTCTTTAACTTCATTGTTCTTACATCTTTACATTTCCTTCTCACTGTGAAGAGCACCATATAAAACAGTCTATTGAGTTTTTATCATTTGTTGAATCATATAAATCAACCATTCAATGTGTGTACAATATTAAAAAAAAAAAAAACAAAAATACACAAAAATTATCCGTTAGGGGAAAATTCATACTCCCAATCCCTTTCCACAAATTGCATTTCCAACCCTCCAGTTAGATGTTTGTTATTTTAAACAAAAGAGACAGAACCACAGAAGATAATACTTTCAAAATATAAGCTCAAGTAGATAATAGTCTGGAGAAGAGGAGGCTCAGGGGAGACCTCATTGCACTCTGCAACTTCCTGAAGGGAGGCTGTGGTGCAAAAGGGTCTGGCCTCTTCTCCCAGGCAAATAGTAGGACCCGAGGAAATGGCAAGAAGTTATACCAGAGGAGGTTTAGGTTGGATATTAGGAGAAACTTTTTCTCTCAAAGGGTGGTCAGGCACTGGAATGGCTGCCCAGGGAGGTGGTGGAGTCGCTGTCCCTGGCAGTGTTCAAGAGGCACCTGGATGAGGAGCTATGAGAGATGGTTTAGTAGCTTGTGGCACTGATAGGAATGGGAGGGTGGTTGGACTAGATGATCTTGCAGGTCGTTTCCAACCTTGTGATTCTGTGATAATAAAATAAATAATAAAATAGACCATTTACCAACAGTTCAGTTATGGGAGGAGTATAGAAGACCTGATAAAATGGCAACTGGGGTCTATGGCACTGACCTTCCATGATCTAATCATTTTTAAAAATTACTATACATCTTAATTTGCTCAGCAGTTCCAGGCATTAAGCCAGCTCTGACATGTTATTTGCCCACACTGTCATGCTCTCAAAGGTGCCAGCATGACAACAAAAGGGCTAAGTTGTGCTCTGTGAAGTTTCACCCACCTTTGGTTCTCAAGGTCCTAGACTGCAAGCCATGTTCAACAATTCAGAAAAATGACCTCTTATTAACAAAGGATTTTTTGTATCAGCCAGAAAGCTGACAGCATTTTACCATACGTCCTACAAAAAGTTCATTCATTCACTTGGGTATTGAAGTTCTGGTTGAGATGAACTGTATCTAGAGATCGTGTATTGTGATGACTCTAATAAAAGTAACATTAACTAAATTTAGTTTTTAATTGAACAATCAGTTCATTTTCATGCTGAATCTGTCCACTGGGAAGATTCCCAATCCATAAGAGTCCCAGGACCTGTGCAAGAAATGGGGAATGAAACAACAATAACTATGTGATATGGCTTTTGTACACACCGCTCATTGAAAAATGAATCACTGAGTAATATCAGGCAACATTTAATGAAATGAATGTATAAGTTATTTACCAGAGGAAGTATGTTAAAGTGAGAAATCAAGCATAGCACACTCAGTTTTGGCATCTAAAAAATAATCTCTTTATATTGCAATACTCCCATGAGACCATGCAGCAATAGCAAAGGGCTAGAAAGCTGTCAGGCCTTTAGGAAAGCTGCATTAGCACTGGCTAACGTGGGAAGATGGAAGTAAGGAAAATTCTGTGAAAACAAAATTGGTGACTGAACCTCTATGTAAAGGCCTTATTAAAAAAACAAACAAAAACAATTCGCACAAATCTGTTCCAAGAAGATGCACTAAAATAAAGCTCAGTTACATTTACCAACACTTTTCTCTGCCATATCTCTGTGTACAACTCCAAACATATTATCACATCATTCCGTGTGTTTGCCTAAAAAGTCGTTATTTAGCCACAATGCCACACATTTTGCAAACCAAGAATCCATAGTAACTGCACAACAACACAACATTAGTATTTATCCATTTCAAAATTATTCACAAATGAATTTGCTACGTATTTGAATTAATAAATATATGAATCTATACATTTCCTTCATTTCCATGAAAAAAATATATATATTCTAATTAAAGCTGAGCAGATCATTTCCAGTATTCACTGTCCAAAAGCAGCTTCTGCCTCTACTTTTGGATGCCTGAAATTAGATGATAGACCTGTCAAAATTTATTCAGAATCAGCTCAAATCTTTCTTTCTTGTTACTACTTTTGAACTCAATAAATCAATTGTGAACAAAGTAATAAAAATACACTCAGACACCAGCAATTGCTAAGTCTGCAAACACAATGGGTGACTTAAAAGCTAGAAATATGGTGGTTTATTATTGTAACAGTTACTGTGCAGCACAGATGCTGGATGTAGATCACAATCCCAAAGGTAAGACTGAAGAAATCCTTGGAGGATAGCTTCGCTCTAAAATAGTATCGGTTAATGGACCAACAAATGTTGGAAAAAGTTAATTCTTCATTTTTTAGCTCACACAAATTGTTACTCAAGAATCCTGAGAACTACGATTTCAAGTATTTTTGGGGAATATTTTTCTCCCATCATTTTCACATTACTGGAATAACAACCTCTTAAATGCTTTCTGAGTAGGACTGGAATAAAAAATTAATAATGCGTCCAATCCATAAAAGCCAAATAACAGAATATTGTATTATATAGGGAGGGAAAAAAAGAATCTTCTTGGAAAGCCTTTTCTCATTACAGCTTCTCTCAAATCTTCTCTTTCCTGCTTCTCCTTTTGGCACTTCAATTGTGTAATTACAAGTTGAAAACAGAGTTCAGCAGGCATAAAACATTATTTGCATGTATATTTGTAGCTTTGTATTTCTATTTTCTCGAGGACATCAAGCAATATATAGGCATTAATTAGTTAAGCATCGTAACAGGCCAGTGAAGAAGTACAGGGCTGAGTCATGGAGGGGCTGAATGTAACACCACAGCCACACAGCAAACCAACGGCGCTTTGCTGTACAAAAGAATTTTGTTCAGTGTCTTTGACTGTATTCAAATGGTTTGCAGATAAAAGGAGAAAACAAACAAATGAGCTCAACGTTCTTTGGAAAGTAACAGAAGCATAAAATCCGCAATTGAAATTGGATTTCTGGCTTTACATTTCTCTGTGGCAGATGCTGATGCTGCCGTGCTGCAGGCACTGTGTTGGTAATGTTATACCAGTTAGGGGGCTGCGTAATATTTCATGTCCTCAGTCTTAACTGTAGAACACTGTGAAATCAGCTGGTAGCTCCAGTGCACTTCTTTAGTACATATTCAGCGTGCATTTTCTTTTATTCATGCTGATTACAGCCTAGTTGTTAGTTGTCACTGCTAAGAGTACATTCACCATGTAGCAAAAATTAAATTAATACAAAAAGGGTAGTGGAAGAAATCTGTTCAGCAGCCAAAATGTATATATAGCACCAGATTTCTTTGTAAATCTTAACCATAAATCCATGAGAGAAAACCCTGTAGAATCAGGGATGACAGCAATCAAACTACCACAGGTTGTCTCCCCAGCCCACATTGCCCTCTTCCTATGGGGCATCAGCCACCCTAACTGGCAGCCTGCTTTGGCACGGGGAGATCAGCACCTGCAGCTCTGAGGTTGAATGGATGCCTGCTGTGCGGAACAACCCACATGGGCCACACTGGGCAAGGGAGACACAGTGGTAGGGACTGCCCAGCCTATATCCTCCAACACCAACAGCTCTGTCTGGGCAGGAAGGCTTCCAGCATTGAACTTATCAGGGCTACGATTTCATACTGAAGCCAACAAAGCTAGAATGCCTTTTGCATGTCCTGCTAGAACTCAGGTTCTCAGAACAATCTAACTGGAAACTGAAAAGCTTTGTGCCCACTTCTGTCTTCCACAGAGCTGATAAATGCATCTGTTCCCAGGAGCAGAGACTTCCTGGGAAGGGCTCTCACCATAATGGGCATCAGGAGACCCTGAGGCAGTCTCTATAGCAGTGTATAAAATGAAATTTAAAAGAAATTAAGTACTTCTCAGCCTAGAAAGCAAGAGAAGTATATGTGTAGAGCATATAATAGCTATGCAGGAAAATAACACACGTGGGAAAATAATGCATGTAAGAAAACATTCAGTATTACTCATTTTCAGTGGACAAATAATATGAGCTGTTTTTCTTGGAGTCACTGAAAGTGCACTATGAAATCAATGCTGTTTGCCACTCTCAAAGGACCAGGTTGGGACAAACGATATAACTTCTATGTGTTGCTTTGCCATGAATTTGAAAGAGTACAAAAGCATTTACATTAGCAGAACAGAATCTTAATTATTAAAAAAGTGCAGTTTTAATGAAAAGATAGTGTTTTGAGTTAGATAGCACTAATGTAGCCATATGTGCAAAGTTTTGGTATATCCAACCTCCGAAATGCTTGCTGTACATGACCAGTTCCTCAGCTGAGGTATATCAGTGTATTTGAAGCAGATTTCAGATGATTCTGTTACAATTTATAACAGAGAAGTATCTTCCAGACAGCAACAAAAATTTAACATAATTAGGGAGGAAGCTGGTTGCTTTATTGGTAATATTCAATATTCTACACAGACTCAGCTCATTTGTTGAATTCTTTTTGTCTGAGACTCACTCTCATTTTGACAGGAATCTCTGTTAAGGTTGGAATGAATTAAACATTTTCACAAGAAAGAAACTGGCAATAAGAACATTACTTCATAATGATTCATGATGGCATCTTTTTTTAATATGCAGTAGCACATTTCTCAACATGTGAACTCTCTGCTCTGAGAAAACTAAAAAATAAACCTAAGCAGCTCTCGTGGTCTTTAAGAAATGCCATCAAAACGATCAAATAAAAAAACGTAGAGGGCACATGACTTCCATAATAGCTTTTACAACCAGCTAACTTGCTGTCTTGAAACTTAAGAATGATGTTCTTATGCTTATCTCAGTCTGCGCGGGTGGATAAATGCAATCAAGTGCCTGTGAACCTCTCAGTAAGATACATCTCTGTTCTCAGGCACTAACACATCTATTGGTTTTTAAACCAACATGCCTGATGAATGACAGAGTTTTCACCATCAGTTTAAATATTCTAAAGAATGTGCATAATTATTTTCTAGACACAAGCCAGATATAATCTCTGTCTAAGTTTTTAAAACGTCTAGCTGGAGTCCCACTTCGGCAGCTCTTGCTGTAGTGTCTGAGCACTGACTGAACGTCAGAGTGCACTCTGTACCCTGGAAGACCACCTTGTCCCAAAAGCTGTATTCAGTACATTTCAGTACATTCAGTACATTCAAAATCCAGTACATTTCCATGTCCCCTTCAGCAGATCTCTTTCTTCTGTTGAGAGCTCTGTGGCTATGTACTATGTTCACTGTTTTCCAAGAAAACACAGTGCCTATGTTGAATAGTATGTATCACATTGGGTAAATGAATACTACACGAGCATTCCGGCTCATTCCTTGCTCTTCTAAGGTGTATCAATATTACATAGATCAATTTAACAAAGAAATGTTAATTATGAATATTTAATAAGAAAATTCCCCTGTTCTTTGGCTGTTTGCCTTTTTTATCATGTTCCCCACTAGAATATAAACATGTCAACCTCTACCACTTCACTGACTTTAGCAAACAGAACATTCACAGGTAGTAGAGAGGGTGCAGAGGCCACACTGCTCCCACAGGCAGAGTGCTCAATGCCTGCGCCAGAGCCACTGGCCTGGCTGCTGTATTGCCATGCACTTGCACTGGAAACAGAAGAAAACAACATCTGCATGCAGTGCCATAAACAGCTTCCAAACAAAATTTGTTTTCAGAAACAGATTCTAAGAGTCAAGTACACACCCCTGCATTGACAGTTTCAGAGAGTTTGTAACAACTTCAGAAAGGAAAGAAAAAAAGAAAGAAAGAAAAAAAAAAAAAAAAAAGAAAATTACCTAGATATTAAAAAAATAATAATTGTATGGTAAGATCAGACGATCATGCACCACACAGTGATTTAAATTAGCCAACATTCACCTGTCATGAAATAGGAGCATGCAGCAGTCAGTTATTGCATCTCAGCTCAAGGGTGGTAACTTCTTAAGACATGCTAACTTAATCACTTACAATCATCTACTCATAATTCTAATTTACATGACATTGCTTCAGCAAATAGATTACGCAGGTTGTAAATGACCTGCAGGGATATTACCGTATTAGTTAAAATTTTAACAATGCAAATTAGGACAGGCCCTTGGCTATACATTCAATCACAAATCACTATTCTGGTGGAATAGAATGAAGAATATAAAACATGCAAATAGGACTTACAGAGACTGTGGCTCATCATTAAAAAATACCAGTAACTGCTTTCCCAAAGTTATTTTTCTCTTTTGCAGTGTTACAAAACAAAACAAACTATAATTCACAGAAAAAAAAATAAATCTCAGTTGTTATGAGAAAAAAATGCAAAAAATAAATAAATTCAAATATTGTCTTTCAGAAGAGAATGAGAAATGAGCTGTATTTCTCTGAGCATTAATCTTGTTTCCTACACCTTGCCCTGCCACACTCTGTTTTCTGCAGCAAGTAAGCTCTGAGTCAAGCCACTTGGAATGCAAAAGTGTTCATCTGGAACAAACACAAGCAAACTAAATGTTAGTGCCTGAAAAGCATCTCAGCTGCAAAGCAGAATTTATTGACTTCGATTAGACTGCCTTGTGTGTTTGATACACAGCTGCCAATTTCTCAAACACTGTACCATAAAAATCTAAGTCTATGTGAAAAAGATATCAACTGTTTTGGATAATTCTATCTCCCATTGCTTATTTGCAAGAACACTGACCTTCTGTAATGCTTCATAACCAATTGTTATTTTCAATTAGCAAAGAAAACAGCAGGCTTTCCTAAGCGCAGCTTTACAAGGTAGCAGCATCTTGAGTGACAGTAAAATTACTACAGTTGTGCCTATTATAAATGAAGTATTCATCAGTGAACAACTGTTTTAACTCAATTATACTTCCATCCATGAGGAAAAAAAAAGTATAAACATCAAACATTAAGTGCTTAAAGAAGCTCTCAGTGGTTTACAGGAAGAATGGTAAGACGGGTAGTGCTCTCTGAAGAGGCCCTAAATCCTTGCTACATCTTTACATGCTTGAAACCTACTAAAATAAGGAGTTCCCTTGCCTTAAGTAGATCATGGAGATGTATTCACGAAATCACAGATACCAAGCAGCTTCACATGTTTTTTAGTGTATCGTAATGTGTAGGTAATAAGCATCAAATTTTCATTCCTGCAAGTAATTGCTTACTAATTTGTGCTAAGCATCCCTGAGCAAAATCAGTTAAAGTACTGAGAAGTAAATCCTGTCTCTAAGGCCCATTTTGTCCCTTCATATATGAAGTGCAATGCCACCAAAAGAAGTAGGGAAGAATATAATAGCTGCTGCTGCAGGCAGATGTCCAGTTCTGCTGTGACTAAACTTTCTGTCTTCAGTATTAAGGCTATAACATTCACAACCATCATGTGCTGGAGGTAGAATAACAAACGTCAGACTTCATTTCTTCACAAATTGAAAGAAGACATCATGAAACTATTAGCTTGCTCATCAGCACAAAATTGCTATCTTCCATCCTGCGTCCTATGCTAAAGAAAAACAATATTTTTCCACTTTTCAGCATTAGAATAGCAGAGAAACACATCCCCCAGCCCCAGCAGGTCAGCACAAACTGTAAATCAGAAGTGACAGACACAAAGCTCATGGCAGTCAATGGAAAAGTCTCATGGTCTTAAAAGTCCATTAATCCAGTGTTTTCAAATACAAGTCTGAGAGCTGATGTTTTGCCGAAAATGAAGTGAATACATTTTCTTAGTATTATCTACAGAGATCTTTGGCAGAGAAACATCTATGCTTTGAAAAGGAGATAGCTGTTCCATTGTTAGAGACTTTTCCTCTAAACTATCCATGTTTGGATAGGAGGGACTGAAGGTCCTCTTCTACCACCACTTGCCACAAACTACTGAGACCAACACAACTGCATTTCACATGTTTGCTCTCCTTAAACGTTGCATCCAGACTGGTGCCAAATGGTGCTACTTGTTCATTAATACAGGAAAAAAATAGTTCTAGAATTGCCCATGACTGATGAAGTTCAGACCTACTTTATTAGGGTGGTGATTTCAAGTTTCAGACCCTTTCTAACAGCAAAACAGTCATCAAACAAATACAAGAAAACTCAGTCAGATGAAGAAAAGTTTGCTAAACTGCAAACTGGAGATGAAATCGCACTGATCTTCTGAATTATGCTGCAAGGTCTTCTCTGCCTCACTAACTGTGCTCAGTTTGTTATCCATTTGCTTCTAAATTGCTCTGTCATCACGTCAGGACTCCACAGACTCTTCTTACACAAAGAATAACCCTTCAGTATAACCTCTGCTAATCTTAGATGTGGCACCAAGTGCCTTTGCTCTTTCTGCTTTACCTTACAGCACACATTTGTGACTATTTATTCCTGTGGAGAATAGTTCCTCAAAGATTAAATTGCACTTCACGGTTCCATGGGTACATTGAGCTAAATAATCTGAAGGACAGAGATTCACTTACAATGTCATCCTGAAAGTAAATTCTAAGTGCTACAAGCAGATACAATGGAAGGGTGTAATTATTGAACAATTACGAAATTAGCCTTTCTGCTAAAAGGCAAAAACATAACCAAACAGAAACAACAAACAAACAAGCACACACACATACACACACACAAGTATCACTTCTGACTGTGTCCTATTCAACTCCATGGGAAGAAAATCTGATTGGACTGTGCAAACATATATTTTGAAACATGAGGCAGAACTTGTACACTGGCATTTAACTGCACAGTATTTTAACAGCAGTAACTTCAACAGCATCACAATAGAGTAATGAAAAGTTAATAATTGGTTATATGAAGATAGATGCACTTATTGAATACCTCTTTCTACCCATACAGATACTTTTAAAAAATGAAGAATCTGATTCTTTATTTGTTTACTTTGTATAAAGTGAATTTTCCTGGGGTACCATATTGGCAAAACCAATCCCGAATATAATTCCTTTTGAAATCAGAAGAGTGACAGAAGACAAGTTTGGCCCAATACTTTATAATACTGGTTAAATCAAGGCAACCAATCATTAGAACTTTATTTTGCATTCTGTGCATAGAATTACTGGCGTCTAATGTTACTGCTTGTCTCCTTTTCAAAACATGAAAGATTTCCTCTTTTCCTCTGGCTATGTCTGTCTTCTCTACCATTTCCTATCTTTCCTTCTCTCAGCACTAAAAATTTATTTCCAACTTTCAAAATCAGAATAAGTCTTCTTTACAGACTTATTCTGGTTTTGTTATATTTTTATGTCACTCTTCCCAACTGTCAAGGACCACCTGATCATTTTCTATTTAAATTGTCTCATTAACACATTTCTTCCTCAAAGCTTTCAAATGATGACCTGCTTATTCCTGTTTCTTACAATTTTAATAGGTTAGCTATGGTCTGAAATTAATTTTGATGGAAAACAGGAGATGAATCTGCTCAACTTCACTCAGCAAGCAAACAAGTCATTCAGCTGAGCTGTGAAAGCTTCAGATTTCAGTTCTTTCATTTTATCCTTAAAAGGCCAAAAACTCACATTTTTCAGTTATTGTTTCACACAATGGAAAGCATGAAAATTAACAAGAGTCCAGCCAGTGATCCAGGACACAGCATGCTTGAAATCCAACATTTTCAGATATTTCTAGCTCCCATTTAGTTGGCATTACATAAGGACAAGAGTTGTTCAAAACGTGTGTAGCGCAACAAGACTAACATCAGGAGTATGAAAGTACATTCTTGGGAGCTTATTGCTGGAATTGCAAGTACAGGTTGAAGTCATTGAGAATAATGAGCTAAATTCTAGCTACACAAAGAACAGAAATTTTAAGGCATTGCTTCAAACCTGTTTTATCAAAAATCTTTCATTATCAGAAAGCTCTCAACAGCAGGGGAAAAGATGCAGATGGTTTAAAGTTCAAGTTAGCAGAGTCAATACTGGAAAAGTTCTGTGGGATGTGGATAAGTTCTCATGCATTTGCACTCTTAGATCTAGACAATGTATCTTTCCAAAATAGGGCTGTTTTATTTCAGCCTTAAATAATCATTCTTGATGAAGGATTTGGAAAAAAAAGTTGCAGTGTGTTTCACAGAAAGAAGAACTGAAAAATTACTCTGAGTATTCTGATTTTCAGAACGTGTAAAACAATATTTTGACCTCTTTTCCAGCTTTGACAACTAATTCAAAATAAAATCTGAAAAATTCACTTTAAATCTTTTAAAACATAGCTTCATATCACTGCATAATTCAGTTCTAGCTACTTCACTGCTGTCTGTGCACATCAGGGATCTGTGCTGTATAACACACAGCCTGGAGAGCCTGCAAGTTTTAAACTTCTACCAAAGCTCCTTTCTTCATTTCTTTTACCTTTGTTATATCCAAGGTCCCAAGTAATCAATATTAAAAAGTTCATATATAGCATGACAATATATTTCCCTTACACTTAGCAACAGAATAGCAATGGTTCGTAGGAAGAAGGTATTATTTTTCAAAGGGGGATTGACTTTAGATGGAAAATTGATAAGTTTTTGATATTTTTTCCCATTAAATGATCTAGCAAAAGACATTACCTCAGCCTACAAGCATCAATACTTTCAACATTTCTACATACATTCAACATGCCTACGACACAGTTCCTAAATACAGAATCTCAGGTCTTTTCCAACCTTGGTGATTCTATGAATCTCTCATAACGCTGTATAGTAAGCACAGCTCAAAACTGCAATGCCTATTCCTATTTTCCTGCTCATACAAACACACAATTTGTAACTGAGTTGCAGAAGTAACATGGGCAAAATTCTACCTTTAAGAACATACCCATGACTTTGTTACAACCTGTGCAGTACTATTTTACAGTGAAACTATACCATTTTGAATGTATTTTATGCGAGTAATACATGTATCTTAAAAAGTAAAATCACAGATTAACTTCTTTTTCAAAAACATTCCACCACTCTGAGACGTAATCCAGTTTTCTGATTTGCTAATTCACGTACAGAGACTTCAGAGACTTTATTAGAACCTCTTCATAATCCTTACATATCATTTAAAGAAGTAAAAATCCATCTACCATTTGTACAGTCTTCTATTTAAAGTATTTTAAAATTCACTAAAGAGGGTTTTTCACATGCCCATTGCTCAATGCTGAAATTTCTTGAAGGAGAACTTCTTGGGGCAGCAGCGCATCAACCAATGTTGAACATATTTCTTTATCACAGGCTGTCACACTGTTCTCAAATGAAAAAAACACTACTACGTTCATTTTCCTACCTTCTATTTCTCAAGTTATATTACTGCTTGTAGACTTTTAATTGGCTTCATCATAACTCCCCTTACTCAAGACAAATTCCACCTTTAAGAAGTGGTGACATTCCCTACCTAAGAAAGTGTTTAAGATGCAGCTTCTTCAGAACTCTGAGGAGCATGTCATCTGGTCCCTCAGACTTGTACAGATTCAGCCTCATGAGGTGGTCGTGGACTTGCTCTGCTCTTACACCATGAAGGATTTTGTTCCCTCAATCCCCATTTAAAATTCAGGGACATTAGAAGTGTGAGAAACCTGATGTCTCTGGAGACTGAGGCAAGAAGCTCATTAAGCACCTCATCCTTCTCCATGTCTGAGCAGAGCAGCTCTCCCTTTTCATTTATTGGAGGGTGTATACTCTTGTTGCCTGTCTCCCTGCTTCTATTGCTTATACCTTTTTTTTAATTGCTTATACATTTTTTTCCCTCAGCCTGGCCAACAACCTAGGCACAATGAGCACTTCTCATTAAATGTGTGATTTATAAAGTTGAGTAGCAATGAAGAGATGCTGTAAACAGGAAAAAGCCAGCCAAGCCAGAAGGAATATGCTAATTAAAGAATACAAGTGAAATGCTACTTTTAAAAAGGCAGATATGGTGAAGGGAGAACGCTGGCTCCAAAGAGGAAGGAAGGAGGGTGTGTACCCTCAGCAAGATATGCATATTATATCCCAAGGCCCAGTTGCAGCTATCAGGGGAGGGAAACACTGATCCTTCACATCTCTATTTAGTGCAAGTCCCCAGGCAGCCTTCCTATTGAAAAAGATCTAGGAAGGAAGTTGAAAAGAAGGATGGCAAAAGGAACAAAAGAGAAAGAAAGGGAGCGAAGCTCCAAGTAGAAACTGCTCTGAGGCAGGGAGGTAACTGCGCAGCTCACTCAGAAGCTTCAATCCAAGGACAAACAAAGTCATTCCAGCCAAAATTAAGACACAGTCAATACGGAAAAGGGTAAGTCCAGAGACCAAGGAGTAGCGTTCCCTCTATTCTCTCTGGATAAGGTATTTTAGTGAGACAAAAACTGTAAAAGAAGCTACTGCCTTTCATCAGAACAACTGATACACACTGAAGGGAAAGAGTAAAGACTCATTTGTTGTAAATTAAGCAAGCATTTTGTTATTCCCAGATGAAATCTATACTCTTAAATGGTCTCCAAACAACATAAAAGAATATTTTTAACTGTTGAGAATCATCAGAGTGAACCTGTGCAGCAGTTTTTCAAAGTTTCACTTTAATTAGTTTAATGCTAAGAACATACTTCAGAAATTAATACCAAAGACTTAGTCAAACTTTTCACATTTTTACCATTAATTATTTCTGTTATGCCACTGGAAACACAGAGATACAGGCCCTAATCAGAGCTCCTAAGTGTTTCTTAATGAACTCCAAGGGGACCAAGTAATCATAATTATGTCTTACATAACTGGGACCCTTCCTCGTAACATGTTGTTTTGTCTGCATATCACATCTTTGTACAGCTTAATATTGCCTTTATCTCTTTATCTTCTCTGTTATTTCTTCATATAGGAAATGTTTTGATAAGATAGAATACACCTTCAGAGAATTGTCCTTATCTTTGACAATAGCTAGTTCTGCACTTACAGCAATAATCCTGAATTTGTTGAATTTGCTAATTATCATAGTATTATTAATCACAGTATCAGCTATCACTGTCTAAGTACACAGCTGGGTTAGCAACTCTAATATTCATACTTTCTAATAGTAAGTCATAACATTTGTTCCTAAAATGGAAAACTCAACTAGAATCCCAATTTCAGTAACAGATTGCACTGTTGTAATGACACTGAGGGCACTCTTCAATGACTTTCAGCATTTTGTCTGTATCTGTGACTGAAACATGGTGTTTAGGGATAGAGATTTTGAGTTAACTGTTTTACAAGATTGCTCCAAGCAAGCAGAGAGGCAGCCTTACTGTAACTGTTGCCTAACACATCTGCTCTCAGCTCCTTTCATGGTGTATTGACAAAGTAAATGGATTGCAATTCACGCAGGTGCATCTAAGCAAGTCAGATTAACTTCAAAAATCAACATTCAGTTCAATTCCAGAAGAAGCCAAAGCAGCTGAACTGTGATGCTGGCCAGCTAGGCATGGCCAGATAAGGCTTTACTGCCTATAGTGGAGAATATACTATGACAGTTACATGGCTCAAGTCCACCCGGGCACGTTTACAGGTGCAATGCACACATCTGAGCTACACAGAGATACATTATAAAGAGTGCTTTGTGTTATACATGCACAGGATGGGATGCTTACTCAGTGACCTTGGTTGACAGGAAGGGGCTTGTAGGATTCTCACAAAGCAGGTAGAATATAAATAGCATCTCGTAAAACACTTGTTTCTCTTTCCTGAAAAGAAATACCAGCATAGCATATATTGTGACTGTCAGCTGGATCTGAACACCTGTGCAGACCCGCTTGTCACATACAAACATTCTTTCACTTGGATACTAGCTCCCAAATGATATATGTTGCTTGCTCTTTCCCCATCTGGGCGTGAGTGAATTAGATTGTTCTGAATTTCCACCACCACAGCTCATGAATGCTGAAAATAACAGCCATTATCCTGAGTTCAGTTCCACATGCATCTTATATGTTGTTTGTATAAACACAAGCAGTATCTCTAAGCTTACTGAGAAGTAGAAGAAACGTAGGTCAAAACAAGTTGCCCTGAAGTAGGAAAAACAGATCTTTATTAGAGGAAATGAATTTCAGAAAAGACTAAGAACACAACCCAAAACATTCCAGAAAGCAGCTAAACAGCTCAGTCTATTCAAGTTAAAGTACCTGTCAAATGGTAATCATTAATCCACACCTCAACATTATCTAGAAACATTATAGGATACCAAGCTTTCAATTTCAGTTACTGTGGAAAGCAAATGAGGCCATACATAAAGATCTGTTTTGATATCTTGTGATGAAACTGTGGCTCCATTTAATTCAGTGGGTGATTCATCATTGACTTATGTACTCAACTATCACCAGGCAGTTCTTCCCCATAAGAGACTAAACTTTCAGAACAAAGGCAAAGGGACTGGCTTTGAACCTAAATTCAGAATTTCTCATTGTTTCGTCTTTCTCCCTCAAAAACAAAAACAAAAGAGAGAGAAACTAGTGTTAGTTAACACAGTGTTTATAGAACTGTAGATCAAGATTAGACACAGGAAAAGTGAAACTCTACAGGGAAACTGAAAAATATTCGAAGTATTTTTTCATCATCTTTAAACACATGGAGTTCATTGCATAGATTTATTGCCATTAATTTATGATGTATGTATTCACACATTTTTTCTTTTTTGTGTTCTGTTCTTTATTATTGCAACTCTATCAATCTCGTTCTTTCAGTGAACTCCACCTCACATCAGCTCTCTCTAGTTAATCAACATACACATCAGTCCAAAAGGTAGGGCAATGACAGAGACTCCAGGAAACAGCTTGCTAGGTATAAATTACATTCACCCAGTTAATGATATCTTTCTCTGCTGGACAACATCATTTGATGAGTCAATTCAACGTACATGTTGCCAAGAGATGTGCCTTGTGAGTGCTTTGAGTGCTATGTATAGGAGAGGAGGCAGGAGTGATCTCGTTTTGCCTGCACACGATATTCTCAAAATTCCCCAACTTGTTCTTAGGAAGAATGAAGATAATAGAATCAAGATTAATTACAAAAATCATAGAATGGCCCGGGTTGGAAGGGACCTCAAGGATCATGAATCTCTCTGTCGCAGGCAGGGCCACCAACCTCCATACCTAATTCTAAACCAGGCTGCCCAGGGCCCCATTCAATCTGGCTTTTAACTTCAGGGATGGGGCATCCACAACCTCTCTGGGCAGCCTGTTCCAGCCCCTCATCACTCTCATTGTAAAGAACTTCCCCAATATCCAACCTAAATCTTCTCTCCTTCAGCTTAAAACCATTTTCCCATGTCCTGCTGTTATCTATCCTTATAAAAAGTTGACTCCCCTCCTGTTTATAGGCTCCCTTTAGGTATTGGAAGGCTGCAATGAGGTCTTCTTTTCTCCAGGCTGAACAAGCCCAGCTCCCTCAGCCTGTCTTCATAGGGAAGGTTCTCTAGCCCTCTACTCATTTTTGGGGCCCTCCTCTGGACCCTCTCCAACAGCTCCCTGTCTTTCTTGCAAGCCAACAGGGCACAGTGAAAAACAAGCGGAGGTGACGACAGTTCCTTTTTCTTTCCTTTCGTTTTAATGCTTTCTCAAAGCCTTCACAAAAGCCAGAGGCTTCTGAGCAGTATCCTCTGCACAAACCTATTTTATGATAAGCTTGTCACTATTTGAAAGTGATAGAACTCTCAGCAGAAGGAATTCCCAACAAAGCTGATGTCTTTGTGTCCCTAGCATGGCTTCAGCATCCTGTTTTCACTGCTCTAATAAATCCTGAGGCAGCTTCGGGAACTAATAGAGAATTACAGTTTTGAAGAATCCAAAACATTTTGACAGCAGATCAAAATGCACAGGAGTGCAATTTACCCCTAAAGAAATTAGGCCTCGAACTAACCCACACCAAAGTCTGAATTAAATTACAGCACAGGTCATACATAAAGTACAAATGCTTCCAGTGGCAGCTGAACACTACTGCGGTCTTACTTCCTTATTTCAATCCTCTTTTTGTCTTTGTTTTTTTTTAATTTATATTACATTTTAACATATTTAGTATATTAATGCATTCCCAAAGCCATTTGACATTATATTACCAATAATTACCACTAATAGATAAAATAAGCTATACATCCACGCACGTAAGCTTCCTTTTCTATTGTCCCCTTTCACCCAGCTTGTCTGCTGCTGCACAGCAAGCAACTTTACTGATTGAGTAACACAAGGATAATTTATACCAGCTGGGGATTTAACCTATCTTGTTGCTATGAAGTCAAACATCTCTTAGAGCTGTACGGATCTTTTATACAGTTATGTAACAAAAAATGTAGAAAAGTCTAATATGGCTGAACATTTCCTCAGAGTGCTGACACTTCCTTCCTGCTCATTTCACTTGTAACACAGAAATAACTCTTGGATGACTTGACCTCTTTGAAAAGACAAGCTTTTCTGTACCTAAATCTGTTAATCAGATCAAATTGCAGAAGAAAATTTATAGCTATGTTCCTTTGAAAACTGAAAATGATTAATAATTCCTTACCCAAATGCCTGAGGAAAAATTGTGGAACAAACACTCCCCGCTTTACATCAGAAAATCACCCAATCTGCTTGATTTAATGCTGCTGGGTACATATCACTGCCTAGTGAAAAAGCAGAACGCAATCCATATGTTACACCTACAAATCGTAAAATTATCTGTAAAGATATAAATCATCAGTTTTAGAAGTGTTTCTGTCGATGGTATTGGTAGGCTCCAATTCCTCTCTATGGCCACTAAGATGAGTATGCAGGAACAGTCAGCATTTAAAAAAATATTAAGTCAATTTCTTGCTAAGTGAGATGAGACATTGCATGGACATGCAGACATACGGAGACTTGAAGAGATAGCATCGATATTTTCAGCATGTTGCCAATGAGTTTTCAAACCATCCCTGAAATGGATTTTCTTCTTGAGAAAGAACAAGAGGGTTTTCAGGAAAAAAGAGAAGTGCACACCACTGTCTAGGCTGGGCAGCAGGAATAAAAAATATTTTTTTCTGGTAAAAAAGTAATTATATATCATGAAAGAGTACTACTTTACAAGATGTTGCAAATCATGTCACACTCAAACACCAATTTTTGCACAGACCTTAGCTATGTCAGGTTGATACTTTGACCCTTGAAACGTGATTTATAGGAGATGCTGGCTTTGACAGGCTGTTTAACGTGTCATGGTGCTGCTTAATGCAAGTCAGAAGTTCTGTGTAATTCATTAGCATTCTTTCTTGATTGGAAACTACCCAGCCACCTGCCCCTGCTGTTGAAAAAGAAAAAGAAAAAGAAAAAGAAAAAGAAAAAGAAAAAGAAAAAGAAAAAGAAAAAGAAAAAGAAAAAGAAAAAGAAAAAGAAAAAGAAAAAGAAAAAGAAAAAGAAAAAGAAAAAGAAAAAGAAAAAGAAAAAGAAAAAGAAAACAAGAGAGTAATAAAAAAAGCAGTGAAACTTAAGAAGACTTTGTGGTCAAACTGTTGGTGCGGATGGGCAGGACTTGCAGAAACATCATTTCCATCTTGGGCAAATCACTTGTTCCTTGGACACGCTGACTTGGGCAGCAATTTTGCAATAGCTCAATCAGTCTAACATTAAGATTGCTGCACTAGTTGCTACAACTCTCACACAAATTACAGAAGTACAGGAGCTACCACAGAAGTATCCTAAGCATTAAAAACAAATCACTACCTACAGTAACATGTAATTTGCATATTTAATAATTCACACAATTAGCAGCATTAGTATGCAAGGATTCAACTTCCACATTTCTCAGTCATAATTCTAGCAAAAAATACATGCAGTCTGACTTCAGTAACAATGCACCCTCCTGCACAAAATTTCCATTTCTATCAGCAAGCAACAAAGAATCAAATTCTTCTTTGATACACAGACCCATTAGGGAAGACACCTACACCAGGTTGATCTAGATACACGGTTTGTACTGCAGAAAGGACAATGTGACCATCTCCTCCTTATTAATTTCTTCACATTTAAAACTATGTATAGAAATAGTGAAATGCTGAATCTATACAAAATGTTACAATACCAATGGCAGTTTAAGATTGGACACTTTTTCTTGCAAAACAAACTGCCAAAGCTTATCACTGTGAGTACAGACATTTCACATACTTCACCAGGTCAAAAGACGGCTTGTGACAGTCAGATAAGTCCATTTGCTACTCGGTGCTCCTTAAATACATACATTAAAAACACATGTATCCGTAAAGTGTAGCAAACTTAGCTGTAATACACTTTTCAACTAACTTTGAAGAGATACAGAACCAATATTTAACTCCAGTAAGCCCAGCTCCCAGCCCATAAAAAAACCCTGTTCTAACTGAGCCACTTACGTGCTCAAAATATATACACATGAACCTTCTAAAAAGTGGATTTGTTGACAGAAACCAGTCAGCAACAGTAAGTAAAGCATAGTATGGCAAAACTGTTTCTAATACACATTATGCCATGTGTGTGGCAGGTCAGTTTTCCACACAGAATTTGCACAAGTAGCCAAAAAAAAAGTGGGATATAAGCACTCCCTGAGGTCCTTCCATTTTTAAAACCAGAGCTTTCAAAATCTGTATGCATTCATTTAAAAGGATTATATGCCAAATTCACAGGAATAGTCTTTATTTCTAAAAAAAAAAAAAAAAGAGGCACAGGAAGAAAGAAACTTCTAGTGAACTCTTAGCTGAAGCCTTAACTATGAATCACATCTATAATACCTATAACTAGTTTATCTCACATTCATTCTCTATCACTTGTGTAGCAACTGCTTGCTTCTATACATGCAATATATGATACACTTTCAACAGATTGTTTAATATTGTATTAGTGACAATTTCAAAGCTCACCGTTGTTCTTTTCCAATGTTCTTTTCCAATCTCTTTGCAGAGGATTGGCAAAAAGCAACTGAAAAAAACCTCACATGAGGAAAGTGAAAAGGAAATAACAGTGAATGGGGCCTCCCGTTATCAGAGAGGAGACCAGATAAGCTAGGATTGCAATTTTCTAGCCTGCAAAAAGCTCAGCATCATCACTATGTGCACAATTCTGTCAGTCTTCAAGAAATGATCTAATGGCTTCTTTACATCTCCCCTCCACCAAGCAGTGAGAAAGCAGAACATCTCGGGCAGGTTCTACTTCTTAATTACTTTTTGTAAAAATCTTTTCAGAGGGTCAGAGCTGAAGAAATTCTTCCAATATCACACTAAAAACCTGAGGATCCACCATATGAAGCTTGGTACAGCAGAAGTTCTCTGAAGATGAATATTTACACATAACAAAGATCGCTGAATGAAAGTTTCAATGTTCTCTCTTTCATCAGCAGTTATGCAGATCACCCTCTGCTCTACCACAAATATTGATTTATATTCATCATGGAAATTTCATGGTTTTCAGGCCTGAGAGAAAATCAATGCAGTAATGTTCATGTTGGGTTTTCCGTTAGCCAGCACATAGGCGTGAAGGAAGAGGGCACACAAT
This sequence comes from Lagopus muta, assembly GCF_023343835.1. NCBI lineage: Eukaryota > Metazoa > Chordata > Aves > Galliformes > Phasianidae > Lagopus > Lagopus muta. The sequence goes on from NC_064434.1 coordinate 76,151,803, forward strand.
GAGGCCCTTTGCTGAGTCTGTAGGTAAACAGATGAAAAATGTGAGAGCAAAAACGCTGGTAGTGAATGGAAAGTAAATCTTTTAACAACCCTAATACTAATATTCTTTGAAAGCGGATTTAATGCTTCCATCTCAGAAGACTATATTTAGCACTCCAGGAAACACATTTCTACTAGGAATTTGGCAGGTTTGGGGATTATTATTCAAGGTGTTGCAGAAAGACAAATCCCCTCTCATACTCCTCATACATAAAAATTGCTACAGCGATGCTTTCTTATTCAATGCTAACAGTGTATTTCATTCATACATATTTCTCTGTAAAATAATAGATGCTATATTGCTGTGTAATTTCATGACTAATGCAACAATGTGCTCTTTGAAACAGAACCTGCCATGACTCCATTCATACCTGTGACGGAAAAGTCAAGATACTGGAGGAATTGGAGGGTACATACATGTCAATGGAAGTGATATACTACTATTACATAGTGAAGGTATTACATAGTGAAAGAACAGAGTACATGCACTAGCTAAATCATTCATCTAATCTAATGAGTTTAACTCAAATTATACATCGTTGGTGTGACTGATTTCTTGGACTGTCGACTGCTTGAACTCCTGAAATGCACAACACCACTGGAGTCAATAGAGAGAATCCTATTTATCTTTGCAATTAACTGTTATGTATAACATTTCCCACTAAACTGTGGTTCACTGCTCTATGAGTGTAACCTACTTCTAGGAAAAATACTAATATGTCTAGAAAAAATACTACAATTCTGCATAATTCTGGAATAGAGAGTATAATAAAGACTATAAAAAGCCACTGAATTCACTCCATTAGAGTATCTAAAATTCCCTTTGCTTGTAAGAAATATTCGAGGAAATCAGATTTCTGTATTGCACCAGAGTGGGGAAAAAAAAAAATGTGGCAACTGAACTGCAGTTCTACATGCTAGGAAATGAACACAATCAGTAGTTTGCATTTGTAATGAATGAAATGAATTTTCACTACCAGAAAATAATGGAACAAAAGTAACAGCATTCATTAGAAGCATTTTAAGATGTATCACTATGTTTGAAGCTTTCCAAAATTAACTTCCAATATTAATGAACACACATGGATTTCAGCCATCAGAGTTTACTGCAGGGCTAAATTTCATTTTCCTGATTATCAGCTTGCCTCTAAACACAACAATCCAAAAGGGGAACCAAAACTAAAATCACATAAAGAAAACCTGTTTGAATACTTCTCTAAAGTAGAACCTACCCTACAAATGATCTATTTTTATTAGTGCTTTCATCTCTGGATAAAATTTTAAGATTTACAAGGGAACAGATACAATTCTCTAGTTCCCTTTCAGAAAGACACTATTTTGTTTGCCTTCTCTCAATGAAGCTGGAGTGACTCTCTGGAGTATACCTATACTACAGAGAAAAATGAGTCAGTGAGCACCCCAAATCTTGCCCACAAAGCAAGGAATACCAGTACTCACTACGCTCAGTACTCATGGCCAGGCTATATCTAGCTTGTGACCAGCTGGCTGATAACCTCCTGAAATTAACTGATGCAACTCTCCATGGCAAATCAACGCTTTTTCTTGATTGCTCTGTGGCCAAATCCTCAATATTCTTTTGCTTTTAAGCAAAGCTAGAAGTAAGATGAAAAGACATTACATGATTTTTATTTTTTTTTTCCAGTGAAACAGCAAGTGTAAACAGGCTAACTCCAATGGGGCATACAGCTGATACCTTCTAACTTCAGAAAAGGCACACGGGAACAGATATGAGAAAAGCTAGATGTTATCAACGTGCAAGAACTTCAGCCCCACACTTCAGCAGTAATTCCTTCTTCACAAACTAAATTCTGTGCCAATGTAATTCAATCCAGTTTTACCAAGGGTAATAAAGCCGTATACATTTACAGCAGTAGGTAATTTGGCCCAGAAAAAAAATGAACTGCTAATTAGTGAGATCAAGGGTTGGCACGACAGTCTCAGCCAGCTTCAGTCTTGGGATTAAATAAAGATTATCTCTATTTATCTCATTTGTTTTTGTCATAAATGTATTTAGGAGGGTTCTACCTGATGCATAAGAATTTCTTTCCTCAAATTACCGCATTGTGCACTAGAGTAATTTAAACACTTATTTCAGTAGTTCAGATAATTACATTTAAGTACTTAGAACAAGCTTATATAAAGTAGTTTTACTCTGTTTTATTATGTGACAGATACTGTATTACTCATGAGTAGCCAGAGCCTGTCATATTGAAAAATGTCATGAATAAGTCATATATTATGCATGCATGTATAGTTCAGCATAGTCAAACATAACCAAACAATTAATAAAACAAACGAAGAATGCATAATTGAAGTGCTAAATCTGAGAGCTCAAAAGTGAACTGACTAGCAGAGAATTATTCATCTCTCAGAAAAATACCCACTGTAATTTGAGTGCGCTCAACCAACCAACCTACAGCCTTTAAAAAAATATTGCTATTACAAATTGATTATACTTTTTAATAGTGATAAATCCTCATGAAATTAGTTACTGCTTACCAGAGTTATAGCATCAAGCTTTTGAAACAAAGAAAGTAATTGCTAGCAAAAGTTAATGACCAATTTCAAAAGGGATCACCCCTTAACTAAATCACATCATATACAGTGGTAATCATAAAATAGGATCATTTTGATTCCATCTGCATCTTAAAGTGAACAGACTGTATTGGAATGAGTTATGTTAATCCAGAGTCAGCAGTTAATGCAATTAGGAGGGGCGCTGAAAGATCAGAAGAAAAAAAAATTGTTCTACATTAAGAAGATGATGCTCTAAAAAAAAAAAAAAACAACAAAAAAACTGTAACCCATGAACCACTCCTCACAAGCAGCTACTGTCAGACTTGTGCTTGCCCGACTGTCTGTTAAGTGTGACCTAATCACCAGAACATGAGGGAACGTGAGACCGTAGTATTCTTAAAATAGAGAACATACATCATTTACACAGACCTACCTGATTTTTTTTTACAAAGAAAAGTGACTAGATATTTTTTTTATTACAAAAACAAGAACAAAGTAAACTATACCTTTAAAATCTGCTCAATGCTATATTTCATGAATCACTGTAGCTATTATTTAAATGCAACTTTTGGTTTGATCAATAACTACAAGCGAATTTAAATAAATCATCGGTAGTTTTATCAACAAGTCAAATGGAATGAAATGAAAAACAATGGCCAGTTCCAGCATCTTTAACTTTATCCCTCATCTTATTCATCCTCTTCAGTTCTTTTGTTTACTATTTTGAAGAACTATTCAGAAAAAAAGAAGAGAAAAAACAACAACAACAAAAAAAAAACACTGAATGATTATGTTCACCTGGTAAACCTGGGGACTAAAAGTGCTTCTTTAATAAGTTTCCTCCTGTTTGCAAATAAAGACAAAAGGACTTTTTAAAGACTTCTCTTATCAAACTGCCAATATGTGTATCTGCTGTTATACATCATTTCTGGCTCAATGGCCTCAGCAATAGATTCCAGCTTTCAAGACATTTGTATCTCCACCTGTTTCTGTATTGGACTTCTCTCAGCCTTAATGAACACCATTTACTAAAACGATCTCGGCTTGGATCTGAAATGCTGTGCTATGCAGGTGAGACATGCAGTACAGTTAGGATACGTAGACTGTATTGGGATAAAGTACTGAAAAACTTGAATATGAATTCAGCCCCTCTCTCACCCCTCTCTCATCTCTGTCGTCTGGAGTGGTCAGCTTGACCTGACCTTGTTAAAATTCGTACGATGGTCCATGGTTGAACATACTTGGGAACTCAAATCAGGCAGAACTCCAGTGTGCTGTGGAATTTTTTTCTCTAGGATTTCAGGTAAGCTCTGGCAAAAGCAAGTCTCCTTTACAAGAAACAGAGCACCTCTAGAACCTCGAAGAACCAAGCAGTTTCTACCTTAACAGAAGTGCAAGATAGAAGACCATAGGCAGCTGCCACACCAACTCCAGCAACCAAAGCCTCAAGCTCAAGTAAATAAATAAAGCAATCTTCAGCATATTCTGCCAACTTCATTTAGTCAAGTCAGGAAGACAGAGTTCCCAGAAATACGGTAGAAATCAGGCAGAAAGAGGGCAGTGATACTCCACAACACACTGCTCCTCAGAGTAGCCATCTCAGCCCACAGCATAACAAAGCTTGGTTTGAAGGGCCAGTAGCTGCCCCACTACTGCTAGCATAGAGGCTCCTGGCCAGTCTCTGCTTCGTTAGCTAGGCTTTAGGAGACTGCTTTAGTGTAAGACAGGAGCTCATTCTCTTCTGCTGGTAACAAGGTGCTCCCTAAAGCTCATGATCAAATGTGGAGGTACAAGAGGTGCTTACTCAAAATCTTATTTCAGTCTTATTTGAAGCTGAAATGTGATACAAATGAGCAAGTATTTGGCATACAATAAAGGAAGATTGTTTTAAAAAAAAAACAACAACAATGGAATTGTTTAAAAAACAAAACAAAATAAGCTTATGCAACTCCCTGGTTAATCAAAACTTCTAAGGCACTTGCACTATTGCAGATGCAATATGAAAACAATCTTTGTTACTTACTTTTGTGCATAGTTAAGATGAGAAAAACTGCAAACCAGAGGAACAACTACTCCACTGAACTCTGTGGTTGGCCTTGCCTCTCTAATAGCTGGAACCTAAGCCTCTGTTACGAAGCACCCCAAACTGCGATATGGGCGACAGCATGTCTGGGAAACTTTGAACTAATACAAATATAAGTTCACAGTTGTCATCACCCCCAGTTGTCATCACACAGTCTTGGTTGCAAATCTGAATGAAGTCCAGTGATGCCACAGTCCTTTCCTCCCTACTTTCATATGTCTTTTTCTCCCTACCTCTAAATATTTTTGAATACATTGCCAACTGAAAGCCCTCAAAGTTGGAATGCTTACCATCATTTAGAATTTGCAAGGGAGTCAGTTTTAATGAAAACATTACTCCCTTCTTTTTCAGTTCTGCTGCTCCCACGCTATTGTTGGCAGCTTAAGATCCATATCAGAAGGAAAGCACGTAAAATTCACCCAGCCATGCAGTGATCCTGTAGGATATTTAATGTGCACAAGTATCTGCAGCTGTGCATTGCTTCTGATCCATAGGAGACTACATATGGGTATTGAAATCAGAACACATGACATCCTTGTTATTAGATGCACATGTCTTTAAAGCAAACAAGTCCAACAATATCAAAACAAAAACACACACACACACAAATCCAAGATACTTGCTCCTAGCAGAATTATTTCACTCTCTCAGCTCAGAGCACAGAAATGCAACAAGGTAAAAAGTTAATTACATCTATAGTGCGAAGTCTTAAAATTCTAAAGCACCATTAACATTCAAATCACTTACGTTTTTCACTCTCTATAGCCTAAATTCTTGTATGATTTCAAACTCTTGCTAGAACACAATTGAGTGTTCAGCTAGAGCTGTATGGCAAAACCAGGTCCACTCAGATATCTAAATCATGCCTATTTTTTACAGGAATGTTGAGGAGCAGGGAACAAATGATCAGAAAGGTTTTTCATCTCCAAACACTTTCATACTGAGTTCAGGTGTCTTACTCAAAGCAATCCTTTTGTCAAATACATATTAAGGAACAAAATAAAGGATAACTGGGAAATTAAGAGCTTGTTACGTGCAAGTGAGACTAGCTGATATAATACCCTCCTTTGGCTTTACATTCTGAAAACTTATGCTGTAAATGAACTAAATATAAGAAAAGGATACACAGAAAAGACAACAGAAAACAACACTTTCTTGCAGTTATTTTTCTTATATATGAACTGAAACAAAACTCCATGCTGATCTTTGATATAGATGCCTAAAAAGTCTAGCATTTTTGCCATGAATTTAGGAAATGTAAATGTAAGGCAAGAGACTTAGGAAGGCTTTAACTAATAATTCATAGCAGAGACTACATTTAGGTCAAAAAACTTTGCAACCATCATAAATTCTAAAGGGTACACAGTTCATCTGGCTTATGGAGAGAAATCTTCACAGACTTAAGCAGTGATATATCTCAAAAGGTATAGACATTTGTAAACCATATCTTGCAGTCCTTACACAGAAATCCACCCCTACTGATCTCTAGAGAAATTTTACTGGTACAAATATATTAGGACTTAACAAACAAGCTGGCCTTATGCTGAACAAAGGCCTTCTTTTTTGGCCTCTGCATACCAGGATACCAATACAAACAAGCCTTCATGCATGTCTGTGGTTTTGCCCAGTCTGAATTTCAGATTTGCACTACACTTATGAATTTAGTAAATTAGCTCTTCTGTTTTTGGATAGCACTGGGGCAAGTCGCCCCTGAGCTGGTTCAGGACAGCTCTCCAGCCAGAGCACCACTGGCAAAAGAGCTGGTCATGCTTACGAGCTTCATGACTCACTGAAGTCCTCAGGAAGGGGCATGGCTTTTGACTGACATTTTGAGAAGTCAACTTAATCTGACAAAGACTCACCATATTCTGACCTAAAGTGAGTCACCCATGACTGTTCCTTTTCCTTGTTCCTCCTGGGTTGTTTATGTACAAGCACCCCTGACCACAGTGTCCACCTCAGTGTTGGGAAATGGCAGATTCACCTCTAATTAAATTGTTCTGGTCATTCAGGAGCAGCAGACCTTTGACCAGTACTTTATGGGATATTCAAGACAATCCAATCCACTGGCATAGGTGACCAGGGTTTCCTTTTTACAAGCCTAGACATGTTTTTGTCTTCTCAGCTGTGTAATAGCAAAGCACTATCCTCATCAAGAAGGCAACTGGGGATACTTGGAAGACTTTACTCTTGTACTCTGCCTCCTGTACACTGAAAGAAACAATATATTTCTTTGAACTAGTCTTTCACCTATATTAGTCATTCAAATTTTTTTTTAAAACCTACTTAAATCTTGTAAGTTTCATTAAAATAACTAATCACAAAGGTAGCTTATATCGGCCAGCAGGTACCCTGCCTTACTTTACAATTGGTTTTTGTCTCACAGAGGGATATGAAGGGAACAGGCACCAAGAGTCTTTGTTTCTGTTTTAACAGTCAAATGCCTCTATCAGTCGGTGAAATCCATGAGCATCTTTTACATTATGTCCACAATCTCATTTAGTTAAGAAGACGAGGAGGATTGAAGAAGACGTATGAGGATTTAATGGATACACTCAAGTCAACTGTATCACTTAAACAGCTATCATCTACAAGGAATATTCAATGATATAAAACAATGTTTTATATGTTTTATATTTATAATTTTACTACACCTTATAGAAGAAAGAAATCTTGACTGTAAGATTTAACAGGGAAACAAAAATGTACTTGATTTGTAATGATTTTTGAAATACTTAATTATGTATACATAATGGGTAATTGAATTGTCTTAAGCAACAGTTCATTTGATAAGACTGCAAGATTTTTTCTGGTTTGCTTTTTTGGCGTTTCTCTCTTTTCTTCTATTTTGTTTTATCTTCTAACATGGTAAGATGGAAAAATTATACATCTGGGGATTCTGACATAGCATTACACCAACCCCAATTTATTACATTTTCATTTTTATTTTTCCAGTCAGCAGATGACCACATTCTGGGTGTAAACTTAGGCTTCTGTACTGGGGTGCACAATGTGGCTTGGCACCCTTTAGTGACTTTCCTGCGGTATGAGTCTACCACTGAGATTTCCATTTTCTTCTCTATGCTATAGAATGCTGTCTTAGTGAGCTTGTATCAACACTACTGCAGTTCTCCTACAAGTCTGATGACAATTTCAGTTGATGACATGTCAAAGGGTTCTCACAAGGATGTTTTCAGCCAATTCACAGACAGCATAATAGAAATGTCTCTTTTTTAACACTGATGTCAAAAATATTTTGTCAACCTGAAGTGAGGTGGAGGCGGGCTTCAAAATCACACTGATCACCTCCGCTCCAGAGCAGTGACATTTTAATTCCTGTATCCCTCTGGTGTGCAACTGATAGGCCTGGGCAATTTGTCTCTGCTTTCCTTCATTCCCAGCTTTCCTTCATTCCCAATCTGCTGTTGCCAGCTGTTCGCACACCAAAAACCAGCTCTTGTTTGCAGCTAGTCATGTAAAATATGACCTAAAAAAACACCAGTTTCACAACAGTGGAGATGATAATATGAAAATGTTAAATGTCAGACTTTGATATTTTGTATGTGATGAACAAGCAGAAATTCCCAATTTGATGAAGTGGTAATTAGCATGCTGGCTACCTCAAACACACAACCATTCCTGTCAACAGGTTGGTCTTGCTATCTGTCAAGAGGTACTAATAGACTGCATTCTTCATCCTTACATAAACATATAAAGCCATATTCTGAAGATACAACATGTACACTAGAGACAAATCTACTAACCACAGAGTTCTCCTGGTGGGAAGAGCCTCATTCACATCAAATGAATGTTTATTTTTTAATTAAGAAAACAGATGATGACTTCACTGCATGTTAGCAAAATTATCTGCAGGCAGTAAGAGAGTGGTGAATGGAACACAAGCTTAGGAGATGTCTTGAAAACATCACAATGAGCAACATAGAACCACTTCTATTTGGCATATCTGCCTGTATTTTCTACTAAAAAGCAACATAGCAATTCTACATTCCTTCAGCAGCTCTCTTAAGGAATAAAAATATGGAATAATGTTCATGAATCTCTTGTATTTCTCTGCCACCTTTACACAAAGCATCAATACTCTGCTTTTACCTCCATGTTTAACAGTCATTGATGTTGTAATAAAGTAACAGTAAAGTACAGCAAAGTTTACTGTTAGAGCAGTAAAAAAAACTTCACTGAGGAATTATGAATTCAATAGTTAAATTAAGCATTTGGCGTCAGTTTCAATCAGTTTCTTGAGACCTGTTTATTCAGTCATTAAATTTTCAAAAACAAAAACAAAATCCACAGCAAAAAAATCAAGCCTCTTAATCTTATAATACCCTTGTTACCCTTGTAGTTCCTTGAATCTGTGATACTTTTTTTTTTTTTTTAATCAGTTAAGTCAGCAGAAGGATGCAATTGTGCATTTTCATGTCATGATGATTTTGCCTGGGCAGTAGAAATCAGACTGTTCCCACAATGATATTCTATTATGAATTTCTCAGTCTTGACAAAAGAACTAGGGGTAAAGGAAATAAACATTATGATGAAACGAAGCTGTTTTTGTTTACAACTGAGCAACTTATTATTTAAATCTTATTTCTACTAAATTTTTGATGCAGTTTTGCATCCAAAATCTGTCACCATGTACTGCTTTCCCCTGCTTTTGCAGAAACAATTGAAAAAAAACACAGCGCCTGCTTTGATTGAGAAGGTGACACACATCAAAGGAAAACATATGGTAAATGAAAATAGAGTTTTATAATAGAACGCATTAGCATACAAACTACATTAAAATAACAGGAAGCAAAACTTGCTAAAAGCAAATTTCATAGTCTTTACCGTGGCACCTCTGTGTACAACTGAAGCCAGTGTTTGCATGCTTCCCATCAGCACTCCTCAACATTCTGGCTTATGTACTTTTGCACAAACACAGTAACATACCACTAGGAGACAAGAAAGCAACAATTATCTGCCTGCTTTTCTGCCATTGCTAGCTCATGTCTTATCATAACACATCAAGCCATTGCTGACATTCTGCCCTGCTTTGTGCCTTCATCTCAAATACAACCTCAAAAGTCACTACAAGAAAATACCTATGGTAACCTGATAATAAGTTGAAATCAGTGACAATTAGTAAGTGGCACTGTCTACTCACAGCTCCGTCGGATAATACTCTGCAGCTTGGAACATGAACTCCACATAAGGAAGAAAAGGCTCCAGACAATGTCCTTCTTCCCTGTTGCCCACCAGCCCACTATGGCTAGGCTCAGGCTGGAAGTTCCAGGCTTGCAGCAGACCCTTCAGCTCCCACACACCTGGGCTGCGGGAACAGACCCACTTAAGCCTTCTGGAAGCACCTTAACTGACTAACAGCCTCATTCACCAACTCCTCCAAGCATTATGACAATTGAAAATTCAGTTGGATTTAGTATTATCTTACTTTCAGCTGGGATGGAATTCTGCTTTTTGGAGTGCCTGGTATGATGCTATGTTTTGGTTTTAGGGGAAAAGCAATGTTGATAAGCAATGCTGTACAGAGCCAAAGCCATTCACAGTGAAGGGCCCAAGGAGCTAGGAGGAAAAAGAATTAGGACTGGTTGCACATCATCGGGGGGTGGTGAGCAATTGCCTTGTTATATATATTCATATCATTCTGTGTGTGTGTGTGTATAGGCATAACTATCATCCTTTTCTGTATTTTAATAAATAGTCTTATTTCAACCCACAAGCCCTACTTTTTTCCCCATGTTCTCTCCCCCACCCCACTGGGAAGGGCAGAGTGAGCAACCACTGCGTGGTGCTGAGCCACCTGCCTGGTTAAACCACAACAGGCATGCGATAGACTCTAATACAAAAATCCCATCTGCAAACATATGTATTTGAAGCATTTCTTTTTCCACTACTTAATCCCTCCCTAATTTGTGCTTATGCTTTGTCAAGCACAGAAAGATCTGCTGTTCATTTTAAAGTCTAAAATCATACCGTGTTTTCATAACTGAAACCAAAACACTGCTGTATTCAGGCAAGATCCGGTGCACAAAACACAATTACCCTACCAATTGACTACACATCAATAGGACAGCACATGATTAGACAGCAGCGGGGAATCCTAATGATACCCTGTGAGAATTGGGTTAGTGCATGTCTCTCATTTTCTGCTTCATGATGTGTAGATGAAAAGTACACTGGAAAGAATACAAAATGAATGGCAGCATTTCTGTACACATCCTAGCTTTGTTTTCACAAGGGTGTGAAATGTGGAAAGACTACAACTATCAGGTGGAAGACAAAAATCATTACTGGCACTGCCTTACTTAGGAGCACAGTGACTTGGTCAGTTTAGCCATGGTATTTTCAAAGGGCTGATATTTTCAAAGCAGCTGTTAGGTACACAACCTCACCCCCAACAATGTGGGGACCAGTGTTTGTGGGCAGATGAAAGAAAACTTGTATCACAGCTCTACACACACTGACCTAGCCCCACTTGGAGCCTTACTCCGCAGCAATGTCCCCATTCCCACCGGGTGCTACAGCTGAGTTCAAGCAGCCCTCCCAGTACCATACATTGTCCCACCCCGTGCTACACAGACATTGACCCATTTTGATTTGTGTTTGTCCCTTTCCTCATCATCTGCATAGTAGAGATCTCAAACCATGCACAGATTTTCTTTAATTGCCAAAGAAGAAAATTATTTAAAAACAAGCTCTAAACTATGCTTAAACACACTATTCATTTCAGCCCAGGATATATTAACATCCCAAGAGAGATGTGAATGTTACTGGAGGCTGTCAAATTAACAGAAACACATTCACAAAGAGAGTTTGTTCAGGCAATGTTAGTGCAGCAATAATGGTGCTAAGTGATGGCAAAGCATCATTTTGCTTGAAGCAAAATTTCATTTTTGCCCGTTCATGAAAATAAATGCAATTTCTGTCACCTGATTCTTGTCCTTGCTTGATTTGTTTAGCATATTTTAAAGGGATTTTCTTTCTCTTTCATGTTATTTTCTGGCGGTCTCCAAGAATCAGTCTTTTATAATCAATCTGCAATGCTTAGATACTCCCCCAGCAGATTTCAGCACTGCGGTATAAGGAGGGTCTCACAAAAAAAATATAGGTTGGTTATCTTGTTATCTTTCCTGCACTTCTTGGCAATCTCACTGCTCAACTGCTATGTGATTAGGAAGCTCCTTTCTTCCCTTTCTTAATCCTAGAATTTATTTAGTTCCACAACTTCTGGTAGTCTGTACCCAGAGAGTTGCAGAAGGTGTGTTGGGCATCTTTAACTCTGCTCAAAGCTGATGTAGTCAGTCAGAAACTGGAAGGGAAGACTGAGACATTTCTGTATTTCCAACATGTTTGAACATCTACTGTTGCTGCAAACAGCTGAGACTCGCAGGTCTGGTGCAATGCCATCTTTTCCTCCATTGCCTGGATTTGCTGGTGAAAAAGCTCAGGTGATCAGAGGGATCTGAAACATTTCTATCTTTCTAGTGTTTGCACCCACCAATGTAGGCTTTGAGCAGTTAATGAAAGTAAGCAGTTTGCCAAAACACACTGGTTTGGGTGCACATCATTTAGGACACTTTTGCTGCAAGCTTTACATACGTAAAGTGAATATTTCACTTCTGCTTTGAGGAAGTAGTGAAGCTTTGGATCATGGACATTTAAACTACTTATACATGGAGATATTTATGAGCAGAAATAAAAAGGCTGCTATTCCATGTTTTGAATGACCTTATCAACCCTAAAGTGCCCATGACAACGTGATGTTGTTTGCTCCCTATCCCAAGTCATTCCCCTGCAAATTCAATTAGCAAAAATAATTACTTCACTGTAAAGTGTCTGAAAATGCCAAGACCTATTTAGAAAGAACAGCAATCATTAAACAAAACCCATTTGCAAAAGAGCTAAAGGCATTTCCCATACTCATATAAAATTTAAAAACAAGAAGACACTTCAGAGTGCTTAAACTGCAGACAAAATCCTGCTTAATTTAAAAGGTGACAGGGTTACTAATGCACCAGGTAATTCAAAGAGGGCAAAACAAATTGCATTTTTAAAATATTGGAGGCTCCATCCACCATGATGGGAAACATATAAGGCTTACCAAATATGAAATTTAATGTGCACGGGTTGTTCAAAAGTTGCCATAATTCACATGAGTGAGCATAGCTAAAAAGGCAAGATTTATCACAATAAGGCACAGCTCTGGAAATTACTATGCAGTCATGAACCTCAAATAGTCAAACCACAAGGCCAACTCTCCCTGTTTTATTCCATAATTCTGGAAAAATAAGGTGTTGTTTACATAACTGGAAGGCTTTGCTTTATTAGAGAACACAGCAGGAGAGTAATTTATGCAATATCATTATTTAGCATGTGCACAACCACAGATAAATAATGATCCACTCAAAAATGTAAGGCCTACCCAGAAATACTTCTTGCCAGTTCTCTCAAAATCAACAAACTTTTGACTCAAGATTACATTCTCTTTTCAATAATTATTTTCCTAAATCTATTAGAAAACTCTGATTACACTTAAGAAAAGAAACAATGCCATGCACACAGGAAGGGCGTACATGATTACAGGGACACTCATTATCAGGCTGAGCCGAAATTGTTATGAACTGCTGACATGACATTGACAAACACTGCAAATCATCCAAAATGATTATTCAAATGCTTCATATTTGATTTTTGATGGCTATTCATCCAGTTATTGAATATGTTTTGCTGGGAATTTAAGTACTTCCAAAACAAACAAACAAACAAACAAAAAAAAAGATAACACCAAAAAATACAAAATACAACAAAAAACCCAAAACAGCCTGACATTATTTAGGAACAAACAGGGCTCCTACAGCCTCTTTCAACTACACTCATGCAATATAATACTTACTAAGTATAAATATGTATATTATATATATATATATGCAACATATAATACTTAGGTTAGTGTCTTCAGTTTTTGTCCACAAAAGAAACATCAGAGTAGTAGCATCAACTTTTTTCTATTAATAAAACAAGAAGATGCTCTCAACTTTTAAGAGAGAGAGGGCGTCATCATGTTCTGCCTTTCACTCCAAACTCACTGAACAGTAAATATTTCAAAGGGTTCAAGCTTGCTCATTCATTCTCTTTTCCCAGCTTTGCATAGTTGCTTTGAAGCAGCTGTCCTCAAAGGATCAGATACTGAGTTTTCTAATCCTGTTTCAACTTCTCAGCAAGACTTCTGAGTTCTATTAAAGATTAGGCAACATTTTTCTGTGCTGAGGCCTTCTAGGCATCTGAACAAGGAGCTTGCTCCAAATTACTAACTGAAGGTGACATTGCTGCTGGCCACAAAACTCCTTAAAGTAGATAATTTGCATTAACAAAAAAATTGCAAAAAATATATTATTTAAATCAGCCCTTATTATCTCATTTAAATAAAAAAAACATATGTACATAATGAACTTCTGCAATAGAGAAAATAGGAAACAACTGGGATTTTGGAAAATGCATCATATACGAAAAATGTTCCAATAAAGGATCAACATAAGCTGTGTGAAAGAAAACCAAGTATCCTACATATGCCTTCCCTAGGATACCACTAGGTTTAGAAAAGGTTGCAGATGCCACACTCTCAGGTGGAAATTGTGGGGAGCAAATATTGGTACGGTCTTTCTGCAGGCAGATGTTCACTGCATATTCACGCTATGCCATGCAGTTTGAAGTATGTGTGGGCAAGTGAGTGTGTGCACAAGTGTGTGTGTGCACATGAGCAAACAATGGGAATGAGAATACAACATTATGAAATGGCACACCTCACAGGTTTACTGTTTCAAATTTCAGCCAAGCTGCCAGGGCTTGTCAGTGAAATTATTCTTCACCTGCTTCTGTGGAACATTTGATGATATAAAAGATGGAGATTTATTTTCTGAAATGAAGTAGAATGAATCTTATGCAGCTGCCTAGATTACTAATGCCACCCATATGTGGTCATTTTTTTTCTAAACTAATGACTGACTCCTGCTGTAGTTCAGGGATTTTACAGGTGAACTGACAACTCAAACTTTTGCATTCATACCCACACAAAGGCTTCTGCACAGAAATGGTCTGAATGCTGCTCTGGAAGTAAAGGTAGGTGCCAAGGTAAAAAGACATGCTGCTGACTTTTAACAGTTCTTTTCAGATGTGCTGCCACATGCAGTTCCCACACAGGGCATGTATCTGGCACCTAGAGGGCTTCTGTCCCAGCTGCATGTGCAGAGAGTAGATGACAAGATGTAATGAGAGAGGCAGAGGGGACCCTTCCTCTCAGGCAGAGGACTTGGAGATCAGATCATACTTTTCAACAAGGGAGCTTAAACATGTAGAAAGGTTGCAGATGCACACGGCACACTTCAAAACAGAAGAGACACAAGCAAGTATCCCAGCCTTCTCTTCTGAATGTCTGTCTGTATGGGCAACCATTCTGTGAACAGCATCACCCAGGATCCTGCAAGTTGCGTCATGGAGTCCATGGGAATTAGTAAAGCTATGAAGCTATGTTGTGAACAAAATAAAAAAGTGATGCATTTGAAGAAACTAAGGGCTTACCTGATATTCCTAATGTAGACACAAAAAGGTGAGCAGTCCTCCAAAGGGTTCTGTTCCATCAGTACAGAAACACACATTTAACAGCTACATTTCATTTTCAGAGGTAACAACAGTCTGAAACAGACTGTTTAGGGAAAAAGACCTGAAAAAACAATGGGGCACTCTTCCAGAAGCAGGAAGCCATTATAAGCTTCTTAACATGTGCAACCTGACAGTGCGTGACAAGAAAAAAATTTCTAATGCACAAGTAAGCTTTCTCAAGTGAGCTCTTTTTAGATCAATCAAGAAGAGAGCTCTGAATGCAAATGACCAAAGACAGAACAGTTGGACACAGGATGTGTTTATCTCTATTTTTCCAGTGTTAAAATCCTCTGTTTTTATGAAGGTTAGATTCCATGGTCTCCCAGGAATCTCTTTTTAAAGTGAAGATAAAAGCAACAGGAGAAAGTAAAAGAGACAGGCACATTGGGTCCTGGATATCTAGAAACAAGTCTAGATTACCTAAGGAGGTGTAGGGCTCTCTGAGCACCAGACCAGAGAGAAGTGAACTAATTCTCAGGCAACAACTAGAAGTACACTTCAGGCTAGGTGATGGCACAAATTATGGTGAGTACATATTCTCCATCTTCTCGGTTCTCCAGAAGAGGAGGAGTATACTCCTGTATACCACCTATAAAGCTGTTCTGATGTTAACAAGTTACTCATCATGACCTGATTTGACCAATTTTCAAACTGAATTGAGAGCACGAGTTTCTGCATCCCCCCAGATGGCAAACCAGGAATCAACAGTGGTTTCACAACTAGGTCTTTCATCAGAACTGATCTTAGGAAGTGGACATGGGACATGTGGTATATTCCTCTGTAGGCAAACCTATAAAGCAGCTAGGGATGGGATATCTCTTCCCATCTCTTTTTAGCCCTGGGTGTAAATGCCAAGCAAGTATTTAATTGTGACGCTTTCTTCCTCCAGAAAGGAAAGATAACTGAATTAGAGAATGAATTAGGTGAATTGGAGACCCGATATTCCCTACCACAGTTCTTTATGCTAGGTAAGATCAGAACTGAGAACTTTCTGGGCCAATGCTAGAACATACAGTATGAAATTAATGATATTGGCAAAACCATGTCCAAAGTTACACAGAGAATAAAATACTAAAAGCCCTCAAGGTAACAAAGTAGAACCTAAAGTAAATTAAAAAATTAAAGACTTGAGATGCATTTAAAATGGTAGGAAAAGACAGAAATTGCAATACAGACTACTGTCTGGGAGGAAACTGAAGTAGGAATGAGCTGCAATTCTCTTACTGTCATATGAACCACATCTACTGGAGAGTCCAGATTGTCTGCTACAGATAAAGCAGAGATTAAAAAACCCCACATAAACCAATCAAAAAAACCCACAGAACTTCTGAACACTTGGTAATGGAAATATTGTCTTGTTTCTTACTTTTCAGTGCCTGTTTGCAAGCTGCAGACCATGGAACTGCCAAAAATGGTAACATCAGAACTTTCACAAAAGACAACAGGGTTTTATAGTATTTACAAACTGGCTATGAGACACAAAGAGATCAAAGCCAGATTTACAGATCAAAGACAGAATACCTCTAAATGTTGGGGCTTTTTTCTTCACAAAGTCACATTATCTCAGAAAATTAGCATGAGTAACTAAAAATAAAAGGGTAGCCAAGCCAACTCTAGATGTATACCTCGGAGAGGTGTTCAACCTTACCTTTTGTTATGGAACCATAGAATGGCCTGGGTTGAAAAGGGCCACAAAGATCATCTAGTTCCAACCCCCTGATACAGGCAGGGTCAGCAACCACCAGACCAGGCTGCCCAGAGCCACATCCAAGCCTGGCATTGAATGCCTCCAGGGATGGGGTATCCACAGCCTCCTTGGGCAACCTGTTCCAAAATGTGTCACCACCTTGTGCGTGTAAAACCTCCCCTGTCTCAGTTTAAAATCATTCCCCCTTGTCCTATCACTACAGAAAAATCATCTTTTCTATACTGACAGGAACAGGATGTTCTGGAATACATTGCACATACTTGCCTTGGTTTTGCAAAGCAGGCACAGATCATTATTTCAGGTCCTTATTCATTTTTAACCTTTTCTTATGCATTTGATTGACAGAATTGATAAAAACAGCTTGTGAACCTGAAGATTACTAGTTGCCACCATGTAAACTGACTTCTAGCAGTGACAGCAGGGGTCACAGTGCTGGGTTTTCTGTCTGCTCTAGTAATAAACAAAACTATATAAAGGTCTAAGAACAGATTTAAGGAGTCATTTTATTAGTATTGGGGAAATTTAACCAGAATTTGTCCCAATGGTATAATGATATGCTTTAATATGCATCTGTCTCAGTGAGATTGTAATATATTATTGATTTCATTCACATTCAATTGAATTATTACATGCTAAACTGAAATGCTAGTACCTCAGCTTATCTGTTGTGCCTCGGTATCAAATTGCATATAGTGAATCCATCAAATTGCTGTAAAGCTTTTCTACACAACACCTGAAGTACTTCTTGCTGTTTTGAGCCAACATCACAATTCTTAGAATGAACACTGAACTCCAGAATAAAGAGTAGGAATGAGAGGGAAGACAATGTAATGGACTGAGTAATGGACTGAGCACTGAATTACAGTGCTAGGGCAGCAGAGTACTAAATCTGACTCAAAGCCTCTAGATGCAACAGCAGAATTAATTAGAATATAATAACAAAAGCTTAAGAGTTTCACCATTTCTGTCCTGATGTATTTGGTATATTGAATGCTATTGTCCTATACATCACTCTGATAATGATAACCTATATTGAAATGATGAAATATTGTAAATTTCTTAATAGATTTCTTTTTCAATTTATTAACATGATATTTATAGGAAAAGCAATTTTATTATATATAAAGAGTTGCTTAATTACTACAATCATATAAAGTATGAGAAATGAACGGTGTAGGTTGAGTTGCTGATACAAACATTTTAAAGACGTTTCTGGATTTATTTTTTTTTTTTTAATTCAACAGTATCAGTATTTCTTTGTGACAGGAGCAGGAGAAAATAGCATTTGCTTAGGTAAATCTGCTCATCTAATTATCTCTTCTTCTGAATCACTTGTCAGAGGATAATATTTTAAATATAAAAATGGTCCTTTCTTAAGCAAGAAACATTCCCATGAAAGTAAGACCTAGGATCCATGTATTTGTCTCATTTTCTGTCTTTCTGGTCTTTAATCAAAAAACACTGTTACTGCTGAAAAAAGATATTCATTCTTGTGAATACTGTGGAGCAGTAGAGAAGAGGCACGTTAGAGGCTAACACCCTGCTCATCTGAGTCCTTATCAGTCAATGGATCAGCTTCACATGATCTTCATGGGATATTACTTACATAGAGGTCATTGAATGACAAGGTCTCTACACCGTTCCCAAAAGTATCTTATTATACACAAATTTGGCTCTATACAATACTCCTAAACACCATCAAATCAAATCAAATCTGCAAAATGTTTAAATATTGCTGGTGCTATAATCCCCGTAAAAACTAGCATAGAGTTCAGGGCTTAGTTGAAGCAGCACTAGAGTGCTATCCACCTGAAAAAGTCTTAAGGCCACTGAATTGCAAACATGCCTCATATACATACATATCCACACACACACAGAAAGAGGAAATATATTTCCCTCTTTTAATTACAGATACGAAATACAATTTCTGATATTTTGCATCATACTTTCTCCAGAACACTTTTAAACAGCAAGTAACAAGTACTTAATATGAGCAGTCCTAATTAAAACCTATTTTATGACTCCCAAAGTGATAACAGTTCATATTTATTTCTTATGCCAATCCGAAATATTTTACGTCAAGTCAGTATTAGTGTTTCCTGTTACCCTGTCTGTATGTGGGAAGCACAGAACTACAATAAAATCCCACGTCAGACACAAATGTACGTGCTGTAGGAGACAATCTCGTACAACAGCACTCTGAGGGTAGAATGTTGGAGCCCTTTCCATGTCTTTGTTTCACGAGATGTAATGTTTGCTGGATTACATGTAATATTAAAGTTACACGGTTTGACAAAATATTCCCATTGACTTGTACCTAAGAATACTGCACAAGTACTGCTCTTCTGTTGTGATGCACTGCTTTCACGGGAGTGACAGTTTGAGCACATGACATTCTCAATTTTCCAAAGGAGTTGGGCTTCCAAGCAAGAAAGCATATTTCCTGCATCAGTGCCCCTCCAGGGAAGCCTCCAGGCAAGGGGTTTCCCATAACACCCTCAGAAAGATAAGTCATGTACATTTCAAATAAAGTCATTCTATACCAGAGAGAATGTAAAAAAAAAAAAAAAAAAAAAAAAGAAAGAAAGAAAGAAAGAAAGAAGGAAGGAAAGAAAAAACAAGCACATCATACAAAGCAACATACTTCAATTTTTTTTACACTGATATGAAACATAGTGTTTGTGTCATCCACATTCTATTCTATAAGTTCCATGTAATGGATAAATCTTCATGTAAGAAAATACAGATATAAATACCGAGTTGAACCACCCACTCATATGATAAGAAAAAGCATGCCTTTCTTTAGTAACATAATACATAAACATCTGTATCTCCAAAAGTAATAAATTATGAAAATAATGTATAATATGCATGTTATGGATAATTTGTATTGCATTTTCCAATTTCAATTTATAATTATAGTCGTAACATTGCAAGAATTTAACTTTTTATATTTAACATTCCTTTGGCATCCACCACTCTGGCCCTGGCTATTTCATAGCAGTCCCCTTTTAGTCCATGAGGCCATGCAGGGTCAGTTTTCAAGATATTGGACAGCTTCCACCTGAAGTTTTTCTAACTGTTGGAGAGTATTCCCACCACAAACATCTCCTTCATTTATCAGAGCACTTTTTCTACCTCCCAATTTTCACTGAATAAATGAAAGCTATATGTACATCTAGACTAATAAGAAAAAAATACATCTTTTTTCAGACACCAATCAAGAAAGACCCTTCTCTCTTCCATCTATTTTAAATACTTATTTCTCTTTTCCCATATCCTTTAAAACATCCTGTTTCAATCCTGGAATAGGGAGTGAAATCTATTATGAAATATGCAATTCTATAAAAATCAGCTACAAAGAACTTCTGCTATTTAATTTGCCCATCTTTAGAACAAATCATTTAAGATACAGAGATGCTGTTTGGATATCAGCTTTCCTAATGACTAGAACTTAGTTATTAGATAAGCCATCAGAAAGAATACTCATTGAGGCTAATTTAAATCCATGTGGCTAATGTAACTACAACCAGCCTCGACAGCCAAAGGAGAGAAAAAGCATTTGTGACTGAAGCTTCATTTAAGTATTCTGAGTCCCTCTGCCGAGGAAAAATGGCTCTCCCTCCACTATTTATATATGGAGCTGATGGAGATCATTCTTACTGTGTTAACATCAGTGCTCACAAAGGGCTCCTTTCAGAACCAGTAGGAATCATGAGAGTATTCTTGTTCTGTATTCAGACACTAGTCAGAATTTAAAAAATGTTAAAATTTGAAATACACTCAAGTTTATCTTACTCTCCACTTTCCTTCATGGAGGCTAGATTGTCAGAGGACAAAACTGCTGCGAAATCTCAGAATTCAGAGATCTAAGAAGTCTTAAATACAGGCCAAATCCATAAGCTGTATAGATTTTATCAGTTCTATCTGAAATAATTATGAAATACAATGTATATAATATATATAAAATATAGTTATAAATAATATATTTATATGAAATATAATATTGCAGACATCAAAATCTCATTACAGTGGAGTGGCACAGGGGGTCAGGATAGATCGGTAATAAAAAGCTTGGATATAAACACAGAATTTTCAGACTAAATCAAAATCTGATTATCTGGGGGGGGGGAAAAAATTTCATATGCACATTTTTTCTGCTGTGCAAGTAATGAATAGGACTTTTAGAAATAAACAGAGTTCCACCCTGTAGGACATTTGTGTGTATGCTGTAATGCCAGTTATGCCAGAAAAAATGAAAGGGTGCATCTATTGACACGCATACGAGCTCAGAAACACATCTGAGGAGATACAGCAAGAAAGGAAGTTGTTTCTATGATGCTGACTGTAGCACCATAGTATTGGGTGTCAAAATGAGTGGAAAAAAAATGAGTGGCATCACTTATTTTGAGCACACAGTCTTAGGGAGGCATAGCAAGTTACTTTGGATATATATCAAGAAGACAGGCATAGGAGAGAGTGATACAACTTGGGAGAGCACTCTGAGAAGCTTGACTAATTGACTGACCTGAGATGACGACTTAGAAGACAGAATATATCTGTTAACTCAGTTCCTGAGAAGAGAAAAAGGACTCTTTTCCACAGTCAGGGAGCAAGACCCAAACCTTCATTTGCTTTGTGAAGAAAGATTGTGAAATACAGGAGACCACCTGGATTTTTGAAATAGGATGAAAGCACTCCCTACACAAGGAGCAGGCAACATTATTTCATCATTCCAAGGTTGCATTATTCCACTGGAATTAGGGATGGACTCTGTCTCCACAGACAAAGTACAATGGAGGTTACTTCTGATTCTAGGTGTAGCCTTTAGTTAAATACTAAGAACATTTCATGAGTGTCTTGGGTAAATTATGTTCATAGCTGCATTGTGTCTGTATCTATTAGGGTGATACAGTGCCCTAGAGGTGGTGAAGAGAAGCTACATTCTCTAAAAGCGATAATATCCTTTAGGCAGGAAGAGGCTGAAGCTGGAAGCACCAAGAGAAAGCACTGCACATCACTAAACGCTAAATGAATCACAGCCTGATTTTATACCTACTTATTTTTAAGGAGATAACAATCAACTAATGTAGATTTTCCTATAGCACAGGGGAGGTGATTTTCCATAGTTCAGAAGAATACATAACATTTAGTTTCTTAGTTTGAAAATAAACAACTAAATTCCTTATTGCAATGTGTCACGTAACTATTTTCAGAAACACCAAAATAAGAAAACATATCGGTCATAAACTGCTCTTTTCAAAACACATCACCTGCCAAAGCAGTGACTTTAAAGTTAACTTTAATGTCATCTGAAATGGGATCAGAATAAGGGTCTCATTCACCATTTTGCATCTATTTCCAGCCTCAATATTCTCAAAACTAAAATGCTTATTTTTTTTCCTGAATTTAAAAGAAGCTCATATGGAAAACTACATTCTGGCCAACACTACTCATCAATCAAATATTCACAATTTTCCTGGACATACAGAGCTCTCACTGCAATAGCTGAGACACATCTGAATATAAAATTTTACCCTCAGTCAGAGGACTTTCTATTAAGAATATGAGGGTTGTTTTCAATTTTTTTCTTTTGACTCAGTCCCCATTTTAAGCCCTGTTTTCTCTGAACTTTCACAGTGAATGTAGGATACTTGGTCTCACTGAAAACGGCCAGATAAATCAGCTTCGTGGATTAAGCACTGATCCATGAAGAGTTATTTTTGAAGGTTTTTACAATAACAAACTGTTACCTGGGGAGTTTTCTCGCTCAACCATCTATACCTATACAAACTGAAGTAAAATTAATTGATTTTATAATTTGGTCTCTCCTTAATCTGTGAAATGTCTTCAGAAAAAAACACACAAAAGATCATTTGATTACTTTGCAGTTAGGAACTCTAAAATAAAAATTTGTCCTTCTAAAATACGCATACTTCCACAATCACTGATAAAACAATATACAATTTTATTAATTATGTTTGTCTTAGTTTTCAGGAAAACCACAGTCCAAAGTGCAAAAATTTGGAAATAACAATCCCACCACAAATTTGAGGATCTGATTTTCCCAGAAAATCAAGACAACTTTAAGCTTGATCTTTAATTTCCATTACTGATTTCAAGGAGAATTTAAAGCACACCAAACTTTTTGTGGTATGCCTTTTCATGTTATATATTGTGCTGCACTACGTGTATTAGTACTATGCACCTGAATTCGAAGCACATTTCTCTATGCACCATTTTAAAATGTTCAAAAGGAACATAAACATAAAATCCGGAGCTTAGATTCTGTGCCAGCAGCAATTCTTGGCCACTTTATATCTAGTTTGCTGCTACACAAAATACAAAGCAATGAGGAACTTCAGAAGATGGTTCTAGGGTAATATGCATATACCAAAATCTTATTGGTGGATGGGAGTGGGTTGCTCATCACTTTCAATGCTCCGCCTTGATTCTATCCTTCTGAGAAAAATAGGCAAATCAGTAACATATGTTCATTTTCATTAATGTGGGTAGAAGAGTTGCTTTTCTTTGTGAAGAATTGATTCTGCAAAGATCTTTTACTCCTCTCTACTCTCCCAAATAAGCACAATTCAATTAAGCTTGGAGAACATGATGGTCTTGAACAGAGACTCCATGCTCATTCATTGCCAAAACAAGTACAAAGAGTTTGCACAAATCTAAGACAGAATTTGGTTTTTGTTTAAGAACTGATGCTTTGTTGATGCTTTTAAACATGAGTGGTGCCCATAATGCTGTCTGTACATTAAATTATCTGTTTTGCTTTCAAGCAAAGTCTTCTGTCACAAGAATATTCTTCCTCCCATATGTTCAAAACTTCAAAGATTTTTCAAATCTCTGTTTTGGTTCCAGTGCTATTCTATTGAGAACAGGCACAAATAAAAGTTGTGGAACACAAAGGTAATGAAATTACAGAATCTGTCACTTTGATCTGAGCCATAAAAACCAGACACAAAAAATGCAAATCTAAAGATAAACAGTTCATAAGCTGTCAAAGCACTGTGCATTTACAGAATTTCCTTTGCTGAGACTCAGGCAGGAGTGAGCTATGCCGAGAAACAAAAGCTGTGAAAAGCACAGAGAGATCTGCCTGCAACAGCCTGTGGGATAAACATCCATAAAAACCAAGATTCCACTGTGTATATATAAATTAAATATATCATTTGGAAACATGATAAACAAAGATGTTTCACAAACTTACAGCTGATCTTAGCAAGTACATATCCAGGAGGGTACAATCTATTTATACTCCAGAATTTATTGACACTGCAGAATTTCCTGCAAACAGCAAATTTTAACAGATGTCCGTGAATATCTATGCCACATACGTTATTCCACACATTGTACAAAGAGACTGAGGTTCCACTTAACAAACATAACCGGATGAAAATATACATAGAAGTAGAATGCAATGACAACCCACCCAGATGAACCAACATGGAAGAGCCACTTCTTCCTTTCCACATGAGTGGCTGCAAGGAAGTGATACGGCCCCTCCAAAAAAATCCATTAATCCACCCAAAGAACAAGTACACTAATCCACACTTGGGCCACTACAAGGACCTGCAAGAAAAGCGGACAGCTACATGTCCTCGATCAAGCCAACTGACAGGTGAGAGGAAAGATCACTCACTCCCTGCATCTCTACCCTTTATGTCAGCTTCAGCAGATTAGTTTCTCTTCTTCCTTGTGTGAGGTTAGACTAGATAAATTTACCTGTGACTGCAGGATACACATGACAGATGATTCAGATAAAATCATTGTGACCTCCAAACCCATCATACCTCAGAAGTTCAAAAGCAGTCTAAGCTTTCATAGATCTGCAAACTGACTGTGACGTATTGCCCTTTCAGTATGAACACTGGAATGTACTGAGAAATTGGCATGTTTTTCAAGCATCACATAAAAATGTAAAAAATTCTTTCCTTACATCAAGGCAGAAAAAATATAATTCCTTTATTTGCTCCTTGGTCATAGGTAAAAGCTGGTAAAAACTGTAAGAACCATCTCTTGAATATTTAATGTCAGCTAAATCAGATAAAGACTAAACAGGAAATAGCTAAATAGTCATTTGGGTTCTTTTGCAGTATGTCCTCACTGGTATTTGTAGATCTGCTTATGGGATAAGTATTCCCTAGGATGTGAGCCTGGACCACAAAGGATGTATCATCCACTTGGCTTTACAAACACAAAAGAGCAGGATTTCACAGCAGATTAGAAGTAGAATTGATAAAGTTTTGGAAGGAATTACATCAGAAAGAAAACTGAAAAATAAACACTTGACCCAGAAGGGGTCATGAGAGTAATATCAACTTCGGTAAACATTCAGGAAGAAAATGTTTGTATCTTTAAGTCTTATGCTTTCCAAGTGTCAGAAGACTGAGACTTGCAGTATGAGTGTACCATACTTTGCTGAGAAGAGGTGCTGATGTCTCCAGCAACAGAAAATATTTAGGAAAAAGAGCCATTTTGAGAAGCTCCTTTCCCTTTTCCACAGGTTTAGGGACAATTAATTCACACCTGCAAATCTGAGGGCATTCTTTGTCTATGCCAATGAGTCCCAACAACCGAGACTCAAGTTATATGTGCTTTCCAATTACCATCAACAAGCAGTGACTTCTGGAAGTGATTCTTTGCTTTTTCCTCTGACAAACTCACAACAATTCACGTAAGTGGAAGCAGAAGCCAAACAAAATTGAGCTGCTGCAACAACACACTTAAATGCAGAGGTTCTATCACTACCTGATGATGTCTTTAAAAAAAAGCAGGTAATCTTTTCAGCGATGTTTTATAACTCAGACACTCAACCATGGGCCTGACATAGCAAATACTTCTGTGATTTACTGTCCGATATTATAAAAGGTATCACTGAAATTCTTTACTGTACCTCTGGCTACAGAACATTTTAATCTATGGTACTTTTAATATTATCTTCACTATTAGAAGTAAACCTAATCAGTCTGGTTGTCGACTTAAATCACATCGACTTAAAAGATATAGCAAGGACTAAAATCACATAAACTCTTCATTTGATTAGATTTTTGTCAGGATATTTTGAAATCTATTTTAACAACGTGAATGCATTCTTTAAGAGGAGAATGATCCAGTTTTTATTATCCATTTGGATTATTAAAAAGCAGATGATTCAAATAAAACAAGTGACTGACGTGATACTCACTACAGGTTCTCTTGCCTGTTTATCACTAACTGGGAAAACGTGGCATGCTTGGGAAGAAAGGGTGGGGAATAACCAACAAAATGTTTTTTAAATGATTCCAGATAAATCAAAGTGTGTGCCTTTTGGGATAGCTCAGTCTACAAGACAAATACATAGCAAAATAACTCCTAAAAAAATCTTAAATCAAATTAAGCCGATAGAAATGGTAAATAAATACATTAACTATCATCACAGTGACCAGATCATAGTATTTGGGAACATGAAATCAATAGTAAGCAGCCCACAGGGTGTAACAATTCCAGTTTTACTTATTCAGCTACTTCCAATATAATTCTGCCATACTATAAACTGAAATTAAGGTGTAGTTTTTTGGATTTTTTGTTTGTTTGCTTGTTTTTGCATGGTCAAACTAGCTTTGAAAATGCTTAGAATACTTCAAAAATACTCTAAGTGTAATTATCCTTTGCAAAGTCTATTTGTTTGATTTTATATTGAG
Source organism: Lagopus muta (assembly GCF_023343835.1). Classification (NCBI taxonomy): domain Eukaryota; kingdom Metazoa; phylum Chordata; class Aves; order Galliformes; family Phasianidae; genus Lagopus; species Lagopus muta. The sequence continues at coordinate 76,178,536 of NC_064434.1, forward strand.
GGCAAGACTGTGGCAAGTATACGAGCAAGAAATGAGTAAGTATACTTGTGGGAGGAAAGGAGTGTCAAGAGCCCTTGAGCCCTATGTGTCTTGGCTTTCCTCTTCTATTCTGAATGTAAAAACAATTGCTGCTCTTGTATTCTTCTTATTAAACTTTTCTTCTCTAAAATACTTGTAGATAGCAGGTCTCCCAAACTCTTACTTATTTCCTGCAATACTTCATCTAGAAAAGAGATTCTGAAATTATCATATTTAAACAAACAAAGAAAAAAAAAACCATAGTCATCTGCTCACGACTAGAAATCATTGGATGCACAAAACTAAAAGCAAATATCTACAGAATTAAGTTTGTGAGAAATCCAGCAGGTAAGGCATTTAATGGGAGCACAAGAATAGCTATATTATTCTTCATGATTGTAAGAGAAAACCCAAGGAAGAGCTATACATAACAAGGATGAACTATACTTCTGCCAAATGTTCTCCAAACATTTACAACTAGAGCTTTTCTTAAGCCAAGTACGTTTTTCTGCATTTATTGGTTTTCAAGAGAATAATCTTGAATACTCAATTTGCCACATCTCACCTTGACTTCATGTAATCTTTAAATATTCAGTGTCCCATGGCAATAATTTCCATCACGTAATATGCTCTGCAGATCAAGTCCAGAACTACTTTCTTTTGTTTGTTTTGTCACCTGCAAATTTCATTTACTATCGCTTACCATCATTCAATACCTATAACTCTTCAAAGGATAAATAACATTGAAACCTAACCTCCACATCTTTCTTCACCTAGTTTTGGGTGAATAGTAACTAGCAGCGAAGCAGCCTCAACCAATCATTCAACCCAAATTTGCTTCCCACAGGACCCCTGAAGTACCTTGCCCAGGAATTCCCACCCAATCTCAGGGCAGGTTCCACAAATTCCTTCATCTGCAGGGAATCATCAGGATTAAGATGGATTTTTCAGGGACACTTTTAGTCATCTATGAAGGAACTGGCAGCCTGCCCATGGCATCACAATACATTTCTCAGAGCCTATGGAATAGGTACCATGAATAACTTGCCTTGCTCTAACACAACAGCTGCATTATAAGTAGTTATTCTCACATCATGAGGAAGGCAAAATCTGGTCCAAGCAACATACCTTGCCTTGGTTTTTCCCAAGTTTGCCTGCTGTGCTGTTATTTATTTGACTTTGGCATTTGCAGTGTACACACGCAGACAATTCTGGTTACATATATCTTTAATTGGGTTAGAGAAAACCAGAAGCAGATCCTCACAATACCAAGTGTACCTTTAAAAGCAAGCACACTTTACTCTAATAGTCTGGTCCAAAGCTATCTCAAATCAAGAGTGGAGCTTTCGCCAGACTAAACAAGTACTGTAGTCTGCTGTGAACTCTTGGTGACACTGTTCAAAGCAGCAGGACATGGATGAATGGCCTGGCCATCCCCTCAACACACTCTGCCAGTACACTCTTGGAAAGAAGCAAGCACAAGCCTCTGTACCCTCCGCCATTTGGATGGGTGAGGCACATTTCCTCCTTGGGAGGGACCCTGCTGGCAAGTTGAGCAACAGCAAACTGTAGACAGCATTCTTCATCCTTCAGAGAAATCAGCGTCACCTCAGACTGGGAGCTGGATAACCATTTTGCAAATTCATACATTGAGAAAAAAGCACAGAAGCTGGGTTCTCACCTATGAGTGCTACTGACAAACTCCCACAGTTACGCAGCCCAAAATAAACAGGCTCCAGCAACTATCCTGGTAGCACCTCAGCAGGAGTCTCTATAAGGCCTGTACTGATCCTGCTAACACAAACCACTTTGTCAGCCTTGCTCCATTCACCAGTTGCGCCCAATTCCCCACTTTCAAACAGCCAAGAAGCAAGGCAAACCTTTACACAATAGAGATATTCACAAAGAGCTGCATTTATGTCTACGAGAAAGCATAAGCACAGATAAAGTATGAGTCCAGATAAATCAAAACCTGCAATGAAGTGTGCAGATATGTCTGTGCTCTGAAGTTGTGTTATACTTACACAGCCAACTTATCCAGTTTGTCATCTCGTTCAGACCATTATATATTTCAGAGACTTTGCTGAATAACTTCATTATGCCATCTCCTCAATTACTTCCATTAGAAATCATTAATAGGTCATATTATACACAACTCGATATTTTAAAATAAATTTTCCAGCTAATCATCAAATAAAAAATATTTTTCTGAGCCAATATTTTTTGCTTGTAAACAACTTAAAACATTTTAATGTTTTAGAACATTTTAATTGCATCTTGAACGATTCCAGAAATTGATTTGGAAGTACTTCTCTCGGTTGCATACTGCCTTTATGTTTTTGCTAGAAGTTACAATTAATTTGAATTAGCTTTTATACTTAAAATTACATGTCTCATAATCCAGTATAATTCTTCTAAAACATTACAATTACTGAGAACAGACAAACTGCTTTTTTTTTTTTTTTTTCCTTCATCAGATTTTTTTTCTATTCGGTAGTAGTATAGATATATATGTTGTCCATTCATAGATGAGAAAATTGATGGGAAGTAGTTAATTAACAGCACGAATTAAGCTTTGCTATCACCCAGAAATGAAATTACTATCACATGATGCTAATTAGCTGGCAAAGCATCAGGAAAGTGTGTGGCAAAAGCATTCAGAAAAATAGTACCAAGTTTTATTTATTATAGTCATTCAATTTTACATGCTGCATGCCTCTGGCTCCCCTATTCAAGATCTCTGTTCAAGGATGGAGTAGCTGTTTCTTTCTTCCTCATCAGAAGATAAAAAAGGGCCAAGAATACACATAACGTCAATCAATTTCTAAGTCAAATTCAGCCAGCTATGAGAATAATTCACAACACAATGTAGTGAGGGTGCAAATCATAGAGTCTGGGCTTTGCTTTTTCCTCCCATATTTCTGACTGTACCTCCCATAGGCTGGCAGGAGGAGTGGTTCTGATTATTTCTATGCGTGATTTTGGCACAGCACCAAGGTGGCTGATGGATGTCCTCAGGTCTCCAATAAGAAGGGAACAAAAGAAGAGCACCTATTCAGTTGTGTTTCAGAGCTTCCTAATCCTCCTCAGAAAATGAGAGACGCAGCCTGAACAGGCAGCCATGTCTATGGCAACATGAAAGAATTGACTTGCTATGGTTTTTGTTTGCATTCACCACAACCACTTTTCAGTACATATGGTTACTCAGGGCAAGTCCATACATGCCTACTTTCCTTGCTAATTTACTGACAATAGCTAACAGGTATAAATGCTAAAAGAAAAGAAAAAAAAGTTTGATTTACTTTTCCACCAAGTATTTCCCCCTATAATTAGCCATTTTTCCCAAATGTTCAGGATGCAAATGCAGCCACTGCAGCTGCCAGGACACAACTGAGCAGTGATGGCATCCTGCTGGTCTTCGAAAGCAAAAAGGCAAGAGCAAACACATGTAAGGCCTCCTCAAATCTCCTATACTGACATGAGAGGAAAAGCCACATTTCCTCCAGGTCTCTTCTTTGTTTATATCTAGAAGTTCGCTTGGGAATAAAACCTACTTTTGTTCATTTTCAAAATGTACAGCATATCTCTCTTCTCCCATTCATATACATTTTTTTCAATATATTACATATGTCAGTAATAGAAAACACATAACACAATGTGGATTCTCAAATCCTTAAATTTAATTAGTACTTCACTGAAGGGTCGTTTAAGAAAAATGGGCACTTATTCCTGTGCCTAATCATAGCAATGCTGTTTACAGTAAGGATATAGTGTAGATGCTCCTAGATGGCTTTTGCAATATAGAAGAAAAATTGGCAGCAAATGGCATATTTTGGCCTGCTTCCACAGTGTTCCAGGTTTGTTATATTTACACTACTCTGTAGAAAGCAGGCCCCCATGGATATGTGGAAAATATGTCAACTTATCAGTGCAGCAGCTACAGTTTTCTCTAAGAAGGAAGGAACAGATCTTGAGCCAAGAGAAGGATAGATGATAACTGACACCAAATAATCAGAGAGCTGGGGCCAGGGCACAAAACAAAGTGAGCCAAAATGACACCATCAACATAATCTGGAGATGCGTGTCACACGCTCACATGTGTAAATAGCTTTAAAAGGATACTGAGAACCTCAAGAATCATTCATCCTCACATCACTGTGAGGACAGTGCAGCACGCGGCACCATAGATCATGGTACGGGAAATAAAGAAACACATTTTTTCCACATTTTGCTCATTCTGTACACCAATATTCTTGTGCACACTATGCTTCTGCAGTTCTGTGGGTCTTTCATCCAGAGTCAGAAAAGAAAAACAATAGAAATTGTTGACACAGTAATTCACAGAAGTAATACAAATGGCATACTTGGTGGATGAAGCTATTGCTTATTGTTTGTTCAGTTTTAAATCAGCAGTATTGCCCTCTGTTTATTTTTATTTCTATTTTTTCTTGACAAACTTCATTTGTTGTGATTTAAGTAATTTACTTCTTCACAATAGCTAAAGCATTTTATATCAATACAAATGTAATGTTCATCAGCTTTCCTACAGCATCTGGTCCTTCATTTTCCTCTCTGGATCCCTGCACTCCATTTAAGTTCGACCAATGAGACAGTCTGGCAGTCAGCACTGCTGAGTAAACCAGCAAGAACCTGTTCTCACTGGACCACTATTCAGACTGATGTTTATTTTGGCACCAGTAGTTATGGTACGTCTCTGCTAACATAAACTACTAACTGCAATCAATAAATGGACAACAAAGTTCTTTCACAGAAGCCATCCATCTGTTACTTGCTGTTGAGGTATTGATTTGTATTCTGTACATGTAGTCACATTATCACACAACATACATAATAAAACTATGCAATTACTGAAAGTAAGAGCTAAATCTTCATTTGTCTCATAGGCTGGGCAAATAAAAATGACACACTCGTGACATTCATATCCAAGTGATATTTTCACTTCACTCATTTTGAGGCAAAGCAAAACATATCCACATAAAACATACACAGCAGTATTTTGAGACCAAGAAAAGGTTTCAAAACCTATAGTATTGTAATAACTCCTCTTTCAGAAAGCTAATTAGCTAACCAGAATGAGAGGTTCACAATTTCAACAACAACAACAAAAAAATCCCATGCCTAGTTTAATGAGATCCTTGGAATGAAGAGTGCTCAGTTACAGTTTTGTAAAGGCTTCCCCAAGCCCCTTTAATTGCTCTTTCCCACTCTAATTAACCTCTTGGACGCCAGTGTTTCTTTCTGGTGTGTCCATTACTATGTCTTTTAAATCTGATTGAGTCAGTTACAGTAATAACATGATGTACAGCACACACTGTCCCAACCTGAGGAACAGATCATGAACAGCATGCTGCAGGCACCTTCAACTACCCTGTGTCTATGAGCTATCACATGTAAAGACAGATTTGTCAAAAACTGTATGCTTTAGTTCCTCGTCTTGGCAGATGTTGTGTTATTTTATCCAACTATTAAATGGAGGCAAGTCCAGTTCATCATTTCAATTACTATATTTCATAGATCATCTAGTGATAGAAAGATCTACCAAACATTATTTACTTATCTTTTTTCTGTAATGAACTTAAAGTTCTCCTAAACTGAATGCAAGTAAATTCTGCAGCATGCTGTCAGTGCTGCTATGAAGCACACCTTTATTCCAAAATTCCTTTCAGGGACAAGCTTTTGTCTAATATTTCTGAATAAGTAGTGCAAGTGACTCTATAGCTGGTAGACAAAGATTTTAGCCGAAGATCTTATTCTCAACAGTATGCAACTCCAATGTTGATATAGATGCCAACAATCTGCATCATTTACAGGATACTGTTAAGAATAAAGCTTTTGTCGATCTTTACTTCCTTCTTTCCTATATAAACTGCTATAAGACTAAACTACTACTTCAGGACAGAAGTGGAACAGAAGACTATTGCGGGCAGAAAGGAAAATTATGAGGGTTGCTCCAAAAATAATGCCTCCTATTTTATTATGTTGTTCCATGATGTCAGAAGCAGATGATGGTGATTCGGGAGCAGTGGTTGAACCTTCCAAGTAATATTCTGTTATGTGTTGTCGCCTTGTGACAGACAGCAGCAGAGGGGCAGTCTGGCAAAATCATGCCTGACATGGAAGTGTGTATGAAGCAAAAGTGTGTCATTGAATTCCTCCACGTAGAAAAAATGGCACTTGTTGACATTTACTGACACTTGCTGAATATTTATGGAAATCAAACAGTGGACATGAGCACAGTGAGGTGGTGGGTGATGCATGTCAACAGTGGCAAGAGCAGGTCACCTCCACTTTTGCAGATTTTTAGAAGTGTGGCATGCAGGCTCTCGTTCCTTACTGGCAAAAATGCACAGCTAATGGTGGTGTTCTTTGTTGTAATTTCTGTGGAAATAAACAGGAGGCACTACTTTTGGAGGAAGCTACATATATACGGTAGATCTGCTCCTTAGTTCCCATTTTAGGTAGGACAAAGGCTGCACAGAGGTAGGAAAATAATTCAGTAAGGGAAACTCCTGTCACAGCAAATAGATACTAAAACTTTTACACTATAAAGGCACAGCAAATCACCATAAGAAATCCTAAATTAAACTACTTAAAATCAAGGAGATGAATAAAGGTGGAAAATTTAAAGATTTCAGCTTACGCAGAGAAGTGTTCATAGAGATATAAACAATCTTGCAGTGTTTGGTTCTTCACATGCCTTCTCTGGTTATTGTCAAGTGCCCCTGTAGCAGGAAGATCTCTGTACTCATAAATACACCCCTGACTATGACTTGTTTCCATTCAGACTTCGTTGAACAGAGATTTATATTTCTCCAGACAAAAGAGACAAAAGTTTGCAGGCTGCTTTATCTTTCTTACTCTATCTACTACCAATGGACACCTATTCTTTGTAAAAGCACAAAAAAAAAAAAAAAAAAAAATAGCTGAAGAACACAGTAACTTCATGAAATCCCAAGAAAAGCTCAATATTCCTTAAGCATAGGTTACAAAATAGGGTGAAATCTTAGCTGTAAGACAACCAAGTACAGTTGTCAGAGATCCCTTGGAAGAACAGCTTTCTCAAATACTGCTTGTGTCCCAACACAATTTTTAATTGTCATGATTAATCAATAAACCACTTTCCTGAAACAACATCAGCCTGGCTGTTAATCTTGTTCTTTTCCCTTGAGAAGGATATTTCTTGAATGCCTTACTGAGCACCTCCCCACTGAGCAGGTGTGCTTTGAAAGACAACCTCAATCAGATACTGTTCTTACACTTCTTAAGACCAAATAAAGAGGCCAGCAGTGTCCTTGTCCAATGTCCACCTCCATATCTTCTTACAAACACACTTTTTTCAGACAGCACTTTGATAGTCACTAGTGTTTCCAAGCACCACTGTCACTCAAAGCAGCACCAGCCAAATCTGACAAGCTGGGGACACAGATTCTGGGTTAGAATGAACAGCAGCTTTTTGACATCCCTGAGTTTCTGAGTTGTTTGAGGGCCAGAGCCAAGTGAAAAGCAATCCTAAATGCAGCATGGACTCTACAGAGAGCTGCAATATCTGTACAATAGAAGGATAAAGGCAGAGCAAATAGAATTGTATGAAGACAGCACGTTTCAACATACCTGCATCTCAAAGTTTAAAAGAAAGCATGTCTACAAAAAGATGCTGCTCTTCAGACTGACACAAACTGTAAACCAGAGAGCCAGGGAGCTCTGAGCTAGTCAGCCATCTTATAACCACTATCAAAAGCAGGTACATTGTACAAGCAAATAACATTTTTCATCTCGTAATATTTTCAGCATGATTTATAGAATATTCTAGTGTTTCGACTATAAATTGATCTCATTAAAATTCTGACCAGATCACTATTTATGAGTCTTTCCCATGACTTCTGGTATTTCAAAGGGTTCATGACTGGCTTCTTTAAATACCTTTAATTTTGAAAATTCATTCTCTTTATAGAATCACTCTATTATATAATATTAAATAACTAGTTTTTGTATCATGAATTTGCTCCTGAACACTGAATCAAGGCTTTCTTCCCTCTAAAATAAGAGGACTTAAATCAACCACAGATTTACTGTAACAGTTTATTATTCTAATACTTTTAATACTCTGAAATTCTTAATCATAGATGCGTGTTTTTTACTTCTCCTATCATTAATGAATATAACATGGAAACTATTTTTTTAACATATAAGTTAACAGGCTGACCACAATACACTGAAAAATCACCTGCAATTAACACTTTGATTAAGCAGTAAATATGTCATGAGTACTGATTCCAAAAGAAATACAGTTTTTAGAGCACATTTTTCAAGTGCTGAAGCTGTCTGTATGTACACATATACAGTCTTGAATCAAATATTTCCAGAGATTTCAGAAAAAGCATCTACTTTAAGAATTATTAACATATAAAAAATTCTATCTTGTTCGAAGTTTGATATGGCATATGTTTAACTCCAGTTCATGTACAGCTCCACATAAAGTCAGGAAAAGATTTTAAGTAGGCAACTTTATAACTAGTTTATTTTGCTCCTAGTGGTGACAGACAGAAGAGAGCAATGGGTAAGTTGTCATATATGAAAACTCTCGGGATTCAGTATTAAGATAGTAACCTATCAAGTTCTAAACTATTTTGGACCAATCCACATACAGATTTCAAGAAGGAAATAAGGAAAAACGGTATTAAACAGGGCAAATTGTACATAAAACCAAAAATTTCCATGCCAAACTATTGAAGATAACGGGCTTTGTGCATCAATTCCATACTGCAGAGGTATATAGACTAGAACGAAAAAAACATCACCAGCCTTTCTGAAGTAGGTTTCTAAAAATGCAGCCAAAACCCAAGCTATGGCAAAGATAATCAATAACATATATATTTACTTCCGGAGGATTATCACTATTATACAAAAGGAAACACCAGAAGCAGTCTTGTGGAAACAAAGTTTCTTTATATACTTGCTTAAATTTTAACTACCACTCACACACTCTGAAATCTAAATAAATTACACAGTTGAGTGCAAATGAATGTTCGCCCATATGCCATGTACCACAACCATGAAATTGAGTACAGGACGTGGGAAAAATTAAAGAAATGTCAGTAGAGCTTCTTAAAATGTCTTCTGAGACAGTATATAAAACCTCCAACCATGAGACCAGCTGCCTATCACAAGCAGTCTCAGTGGAAAAGCATCTCTGGAAGGCATGCAAACCACACCAGAAAATCTGGACACTCAATCCCACTATACTTCTAAGATCAGAAGGACATATTATTGAAAGCTGGGTTTTTTTTGTTTGTTTGTTTTTAATTGTGTTCATGTTGTTTTCCATTTCCAGTCCTATGAATGTCAAGACATTTTCTGTGGGAAGCATTACTTCACAAAAGAAGGCTTGCTTCTTTTCAAGTATGTATGAAGATGAGATTGCAAAACACATGCAGCATCCAACCATGAATAATGAGTTCAAAGTCAAATAGAGATAGCGTATGCCAAAATTTGTACTTACAAAGCATAAAATCATAGAACTGTTTAATTTGGAAGGGACCCTAAAAGATCACCTAGTACAGCTCCCCTGCAGTGAACAGGGACACCTACAGCTACATCAGGTCGCTCAGAGTCCTGTCCAGACTGACCTTGAAAGTCTCCAGGATGGGTCATTCACCACCTCTTTGGGCAACCTGTGCCAGTGCCTCACCACCCTTATTGTAAAAAACAAACAAAAAACAAATAAACAAACTTCTTCCTTATACCCAATCTAAATCTCCCCTCCTTTAGATTGAAACCATTTCTCCTTGCCCTGTCACAGAAGATCCTGCTATAGAGTCTGTTCTCTTCTTTCTTACAACCCTTCTTTAGATACTGAAAGGTTGTTAACAGGTTTCTCTATAGCCTTTTCTTCTCCAGGCTAAACAATCCCATCTCTCTGAGCCTGTCCTCACAGGGAGATGTTCCATCCCTTGGATCTTTTCTGTGGCCCTCCTCCGCATGCACTCTAACAGGTCTACATCTCTTTTGCACTAAGGGCTCCACATCTGGATGCTGTACTACAGGTGAGGCCTCACCAGGACAGAACAGAGGGACAGGATTATCTCCTTTACTTGCTGGCCACACTTCTTTCGATGCATACTGAGATAAAGTTTGCTTCTGGGTTATGAGGGCACACTATTGGCCCATGTCCAGCTTCCCATCCACCAGTACCCCAAGTCTTTTTTAAGTGGACTGTTCTCTATCCTTACATTTCCCAGCTTGTATGGATAGTAGGAGCTGCCATGACCCAGGTGCAAGACCTTGCACTTGGCACTGTTGAACCTCTTGAGGTTCACCTGGGCACACTGCTCAAACCTGTCCAGGTCTCTCTGAATAGCACCTCAACCACAGCATATAGCTTAGAATCATGCTAGGGTGCACTCAATCCTACTGTTAATATCACTGATGAGGACGTTAAAGAGCAGCGGTCCAAGTACTGTCCCTTGAGGGATAGTACTCAATGCTGATCCCCATCAGGTCATTGAGCCATTGACCACTATGAATATTTCAAGTTCTTCCAGACCAGGACTGCAGGGAAAGATCATAACTTGATATCATTTCTGTCATTTCAGAAACTAATCCAAGTTCTGAAAGCAATCCACTGCTGTACGGATATGATCTGAGTTACCTTGGCAAGAAGCTTTCAACAGCCCAGTGAACTGGTGATGACTGGCGGTGACTGACTGAAAATGGGGCAGCAGTTGTGTCCTCTGCAAAAAACCTCTGAAGGCCACAACCTTCAGTAATCTCTCATTGTCTGTAAGCCCCCTGCAAAACCACAGTACTTAAATGGCAAACGCAGGAGAGACTCAAGCAACAATGATGCCACATTTCTTCCCTTGAGATTCTGCTCTGTTCTCAGAAAATGCAGTTTACATATTGCCCAAATACAGTCCGAGATTCTCAGTTAAAGTGCTTGTTTCCAGACAGACCAGCCTTGTCAAAATGCATCTGACACAGCTTCGACATGAATAGAATGCATCAAACCTATCCCACTCGATGTTAAAAGATGCTGTTAACAACTGAGATTCTTATTTATAAATGACCTGACTGAAACAGAGGCAATTTTGTTTAGATTTGTCCAAAGTAAAATATTTCAGAAAAAAAGGATTCATTTGCATGTGAAAATTCAGTTTTAACAGAATTCCCCTTTTCATTGTAGATACATTAACAGACAGTTCCCAGTAAAATATAAACTTCACAATGACAGGAAATGAACACACGCACTGCATAACCCACTTTGCTAATCTTACTTTAAAAAATAATACTTGAAATGGAATCTCAAGTCTAAAATGTGCATGTAAGAAAACAACAAAAACACTGCTCTTTTTCACTAATACAAACATAACTTAAAATAACACATGACTAAAAGTAATAGAAACATCTACCTGAGTGACCCATGACCTATGTGGGAGGGATAGCCTAACTTTGACTTGTTTCCACAAGTCTGCTCTGACCTGATCCCATATGAGGAACAAGAGCCAGACAGAAACAAGCAACGTCACTCCTCCTAAATCATCTGCAAAAAGCTCACACTTAGGGCAGCAGCCCCAGCCCCGATCTTCCCAAGGGGTACTTTAAGGGCTCTTGCAGTAATTGAGGGTTTCTCTAATCCTCCCATGAAAAGAAAATCAAGTGAAGAAGCAGCAGCATGGCTAGTCTCAACTCAAGAGCTAGTCATCTTCACGTCTGCAAAAGAGGCGCTGATACTTTGGGTAAAACTGGTGTTTTAGTACTCTGGTTGTCTTCTGGCATATGCTCTTTTTCACTATCATTTATTGCCTAAACTAAACCCATTTAATCTTGTAAAAGAAATAACAGTAATTTTAAGCATGTTTATTTGTTAAGTATTTTTCATAGCTCTAGCTTTCAAAGGCTTCTCTCTGGGACACAATGATTTTTCTTAGTGGCACCTGTAAGTATAAGGGAAAAAAATGGCAAGCACACCTGCTGGCCCTTTATATGAGGTACTAGTAGGCATTCGTCTACCAGTCTGGTTGATTACAGTATTTCCTAAGACTAAATGCATCTTTTTTTTGCAGCACTTGAAATTTTGTTCCCCTGCCAACTTGTTTAAAAACATCCAGAGCTAATCAAACTTTTTTGTTTGTTTTTGGCTGCTTCCTTATCAAAACTTCACAAAACTTTAATTTCAGCCTCATGAGCCCTGCAGCTGTAAATTAATTGAATAAAATTTACAAACATTATGCACCGATAAAGCACTTTCAAGGCTTTTCCCTTTGCAGTTGACTTAGCTGCTTGGCATGACAGTTTTGCTTGACATGAGTTCAGAGCCTCTGGAAACCTTCCTAATCCCACTCTCCAGGCCTTGTGCCTATTCATGGAACCATATTAACTCAAATCCAGAAAATTAATAAATCTCAAATGGTTTTAAGCAGTCAGAAACAACCCTTGGTGCACATTCCACCTTCTTTACATTGCAGGCATCTTTTTACACAGAGTAACTTCTACTTGAAAGACCTAAGTAAAAACCAATGAAGTCCCCAAAGTTATTAACATTTAATAAAATATCTAATTTAAGATTATTATGGATTGAAGTATTATTGCATTTACCTAATTCATTCTGATGTCATTTGTTTTTGTTCCCAGCACAATATCTCAGTGTCAGTGTTTGAAGTAAATTTTTTTTACCAGTATTGTTGGATGAATTCTTTTATACTAAAGTGCAAAAGAAACAAAAAAGTAAAAAAAACATGTTTCTACCTGTATACAAATCCTTGAAATCCCTGATTTCAATTTCTGACTGATCACTCTGATTAAACCAGGAAGCACTATTCTGATGAGGCACATTACACTAGTACTGGTAGCAATCTCATGATGATTTCTTTTGTTCTGTGCTGAAGTAGGAGGACAAGCAATATATACCTAGAATCGATCAAATCTTGGTTGGAAAAGAACTTCAAGATCATCAAGTCCTGCCAGCAACCAGTGCCATTATTAAAACACAGAATCACAGAATAGCTTGGATTGGAAGGGACCTCAAGGATCATGAAGTTCCAACTCCCCTGCCACAGGCAGGGCCACCAACCTCCACATTTCATAGGGCCCCATCCAACCTGGCCTTGAACACCTCCAGGGATGGGGCATCCACAACCTCTCTGGACAGCCTGTTCCAGCACCTCACCACTCTCATACTAAAGAACTTCCCCCTGATATCCAACCTAAATCTTCCCTCCTTCAACTTAAAACCATTTCCCCCTGTCCTGCTATTATCTACCTTTTCAAAGAAGTGAACCCATGTCCATTAGTGCCATGAAAAACTTGACTATTGTAAAGGGGTATTCTTACACCTTTTATCTGTGTAGTGTTTTGAAAACAATTGTCAAGCAATAATCTTCAGGGACTGTTCTAGCAACAATCTTTAGGGACTACTCTTAAAATGAAATCCATGTAACTTCTCTGAGTCATTCCTGGAGAAGCACATGGCAGTAAATATGCAGGGTGTAAAGAAATGATTTGTTACATGTAGACATGAAGAAAACTGGAGGGCTATATTGATATATAACATATATATAATACATATATATAGGTAAAAGAAGTTCCAACAGGAAATTAATTTCTCACAATAACTTTATCTCACCTCAAGCTTCTCTTCATTTGTATTTGCGTAACTACAAATGACATGACACTGAAATAATGTCCAGGCACAGAAACATTATTCAAAGTTAACAAAAGACTTCCAAAAGTACCAGACACAGCAAAAGGACCGGCTGTTCCCAGTGGTGATATGCCAGTACAAAGTTTAATAGAGCCTTCAAGGATGCAGCAAAATAATATAATTCAAAACAAAGATAAATAAAATGCTGGAATGAATTTGAGCATATAGCAGACAGACAAAATACAAAACATTACTGTTTTAGCAGACTAATTGTTTTAAAGGAATCAGATCATTATTTGCATCAGAACATTTAGACATACAAATGTGAGGCCATAAACCTCCAAGAAGAACTTGAAAATACATTTCAAAAGTCAGTTCTGAGCTATCAGCTGAGATAAAGAAACAATAAAGAACTATGCTTTCTTAGCTTACCCAATCTATAATTTAATCAAAAACTATAATTGTCAGATATTACACAGGCAATATTTAAGCAATAAAAAAAAGAAAAGAAATTGAGAACTCAGAGGAAGAGGACTTTCAAAGGCACAGAGTCCTTTCAGTGCCCTATTCCTGTAGAAGATCAACAGAATTTAGTCACATTACCATTTTTGCTTCAAAAATCTTGTACAAATCAACTGTGCCCTTGAGACTAAGTTTTTGAAATGCCTTGGATTCAATTCAGGAAAGAAAAAAGTAATTTATATAAACTCAGAACAACTGGTACAATAACACTCTTGGCCAGACTGACCACGTGGGACACACAATGTTGCAGAACAATGGACACCAAAACTGGAGCTCTCATGGGGAATTCTGCACCAGTGTTTCTCAGCCAACACCTGGTAAACTAAAGCAAGCCTCACCAAAGAAGGAGAAAAGAATTAAAAAAAAATTGAATGTGGGCAAGATTTATAATCCAGTACTGTAAGTCAATCTGATGTACAAACCCCAACATTTTAGCTTTTGCTTCTAGTTACAGTAAACTGCCTTGCTGTTTCCTTGGGGGGAAAAAGAACACATTAATGATATGCCTGTACTTAAATCATACAGTTAAAATTTCAATATATCAAGATAATGCTGTAGCTAATTCTACCTTAACCAACACTTACTACGAAGGCTGGAAAATAAGTTTATTCCATTTGACATTTATAGCAGAAAATTGGAAGGAAGTGCCAGAAATCTTTGCCTTTAATACTATTTATTTAATATTATTGCCATTTATAGAAGAATAAGCTTGAGCGGCTCTAAACATTTTATAAAAAGACTGTAATATGGCATAGATGGAAGCCGTAGTAGCCTAATTCCTGAAGCCTTGATCTGAATTATATCTAATTTAGGGGTCACCAGACTACCAAATAAAATCCTTTATGCAAGCAGCATAACATGCTTTTAAAAGTTAATGCCTTTAAGTTTGTTTTTAGCCTTGACTCAAATCATTAACAAGTATGGTCCACTGCATACTATCTCAGCATCATCAGTCCATTTTATGCTATCATCATGCTGGCACCCAATTTTAATTCCTCATGCTGGTTTTGTGATAGTAGAAAGGTAGGCAAGTTTCCAAAACTCCTAAACTGAAGAGCAAGAAGTATACTGGGAGAAATACTGAGGTAGGTAATATATTTCATAGACCAACTGCTTACAAGACACTTGATTTATATTTTAGAGCTGCAAAACCAGGTCTTTACACCTAATATCACAGTCTACATATCATGTTATGTTAGCTGCTTGGTACATTCTGCAGTTCATTTTTCATTAGAGTATAGGAAATAAAAGTTGAATTTCATTCAACTCTTCTGCAGGTGATGCTGCAGAGCTCTCAGGATGCTGGAGAAAATGTTGCTATGGACCAGATAAATTCTTACATATATCAGTGATATGGTCACTTCCATCCATGTGACACTACAACCTGACATGAAGTTCAGTACAATACTAAAGTTGAATAGACAAATATAAGTAATAATAAGAAGATACATCTCTTCAATCAGAATAATCAATGTCAAATGAGATGTGATTAAAAAATTGAAACACTGAAATTTTAAATCACATGGTTTTACACACTATGAACTCTCTCAGACCGTAATAACTGTAGTACTTTTTTTCAATGTATAGGCCTTACCTAAGTAATGTTGTTATTACTATGTGTTATGTACAATATATGGTTGCCCCTTCACAGAAAAGTAGTGTTTTGAGGGAATCAGTCATAGGTTACAAGTTTTTCTGGAAAGGAAAATACCCGTTCTGGTTTATTTTTTATTCACAACAGGTACAAAACCTGAAATAAGTTAAAGAGGATGTTACAAATAGTTGCACATACAGGGACAATTCCAGTAGCAGAAATCCCAGATGAAATCATTTTGTCTAAACAGGTGGTCACTTTCAGCCTGTGATCTGTCTTTGCAACATCAACAAGTGCCTTCCTCATAGTGGTTCTCTTCCTTTCTCCTTCCTCCCATTTAGTTCTCTTGTTCTGGGGACAGAATGTATGATATAGTGCTAAAATGGTATACTTTTGAAAAATTTCACATGATAATGAGGCAGGTATAAAGCTCTGACCTCGCTCTCCAAGATGTAATCTAAATGGTTAGAAAGAAAGATAACCACCCCATATTGCTCTGAGAGAAGATTAAGAGGAGAGCTGAGTAGCTACGGCAGGTGGCACACATGGACCAGAGATGCTGCTGCCAACTCTTCTGTGATGGCAATAGGACTCATGGATGAGTGTCTGAAAGATTTTAGCAAGAGAGCCTCTGCACTGATACCACGTACAAAATGTATCTAATGATAGCTAAATTTGCTTTAAATTATTTAGAGAGCAATGCACTGAAATATTGCATTTAGTGTTTATAGAGGGATTTCTTGCAAGAAATACCAACATAAAGCATTTAAATCACAGAAGTGTTAAAGAAAAGGTAAAATTACACTAAAATTGAAGGTCAACTAAAAAAAAAAAGACTAACGAAAATATAAGAGAAAGAGCAACCAGGTGAGTGCACTTGGAGCAGCTTTGTAAGCCCTGAGTAATTCCAGTCCCACAGCTCAATCTGCACTCTGACCTTCAGAGGGTGAGCACCAATCTCCAAGCTTCACCTCTGCAACTGTAGAAGTTATGTTGTGGGGACACAGAATCACAGAATGGCCAGTAAGAAATGCAACATACCGTTCTATAGCTGTAAATACTGCCAGAGGCATTGCAAACGTAAAGGTTGAAGTCTTCTGCAATTCTGCAGACAGATTATCAACCATTTAATTATTGAGGTCAGTACAAATTACGGGAAGACACGCAAACATAATTAGGAAGGCGAGCTTTTTAATGAACTAACAAAAAGTGCTACAGGTAGTCACACACTTTCTGATTGCTACCAGCAATGCCAGAAGCTTTCTCATTAAGGAGTTAGTTAGCATAAAATCATGGCTCCATCTCAGGAGCAAGAAGAAAGAGTACAGTGCTACTCGAGTTCTAATTCAAGTCAAGCAATGACTTTCTTCATCATTTTTTTGCCTCAGCAAAATACCATGTTCAAATAAACGAAACTGAATGGCATTTCCAAAATGTAATTATTACAAATACAGGATTTCTACCTTTGAGGCTATCTCAGCTGGGCAAATCCCTGGCCGACCCAATCTCCTTGATGCTGCTTTGAGAGGGGATACGACCTCATGTTCTCTGGATGAGAGATCTACTCTAATCCAGAGGTTCCTTGCAATCCCGAAGTACTCTGTGATTGATACTGTCAAATGTATTTACACATTCAATATTTTTTACAACACTATCAGCACAGCACACTTGGGCATTTATAATATTTCTATTCACAGAATGAAATACACAATGCAACTTGTATTATGTTAATAGAGAAAGTAAAGAAAACAATGGAATAATATTTGTCACCAGGTTTAGCATGGTACAGATGTTATACAAAATACATTTTCATAAAAGTTCTCAAGCTTATAAATGTTATTTTCTATAACATTTTGACTTTAACATGGATAAAGATTACTGAGATTTAAGTTAGCAAGAAGTCATCATCCTATTCTCCAATTAGGGCCATGTGAGACTTACAAGCAATACTGACAACTTTCATTCTTCACTATCATCAGTGGTTGTTAATACCAGCATCCTTTCAAAACAAGATCAATTCTAACTCTATTGTGTCAAGTTTAAAAAAAAAAAAAAAAAAAACCAACTGATGTATGGAAATGAAAAAAACAAAAACAAAAATCCCAAAACTCTGTTATCTCAATTTGAATTAATTATGAAGGGGCAAATAAGCAATTATTGATCGAGTTTCATAATACTGAGCACTTGCCAGAATTACTGGTGATCTAGGGATATAAGCACAAATGTTCATAATAAAAGGAAATCAATATTCAGCCTTCTGGTTTCCTAGCAAACCGCAGTTTTTCTTTTCATGTTGCAAATGTTATGATGCCAAGTTAGCTATGAATTTTCCCAATGTATTATGCATACTTTAGCTCAGAATCCATAAAAATCATTCCACTTCCTATGTACCCTCATTTATAGTACTATTTTTAGCAGCCACCTAATAATCACTTTACAAGTCCTGAACCTTATCACAGAATCACAGAATTATAAACAGGTGATAGCAGGCAAACTTTTGCAACTGGTGTGACTAAGACTGCCTCAGCAGGAGCTTCAATAACTAATTTTCCCTTCCTCATCTGCATCCTCCAATTTACTTTTTGTAAATGGTTACCAAAAAAGTAGTAGTAAAGCACTAGAGACATGTCAAGCAGAAGGAACCATCAAGCAGAAACTGAAATTCCTCTGCTGCCATTCCTCTCACCAACACATGCAATGTTGTTTCTGGATACATCACAAAACCATGTTCATCAGTTGGAATCAGTTCAACAATTTAAGCACACCTGTGCTTAAGTCACTACAAAGCTCTTTCTGATGAGTGTAGCGTGCACTAATTGTTTGAGTCCCTCAGTTAAGATAACCCCAATACTAAATGATAAGCAGTATATATTTGGGGGATTTGAACATTTAGGCACCATTTGTAGCGCAGAGCAGATTTGTTAGTTGTTCAGTTTGCTAGGCAATGGATGAACAAAAGGCCATTGTAAATGCTGAGACTGTTGAGATCCAGCAACTGCAGAACGACAGCTCTTATTATAACTTTTTAATAAAATTCACAGTATTTAAAGAAAACACAATATACACACATTATACATACCACTTGTAAGAGATGAGGAAACAGTAGGTGCCAAAATATATTCCAAATCTACACTGTGCCTACCAGAATTTGAAATTTCTAAGATGCTAAATCAAATTATCTTATTTGATAGCAACCTATAAATCCACTAATGAAAAGTCATATGCCTTATGTAATTTCCAGTACAAATCTTGCATTATCATAGAATCATAGAATTGATTGAGTTAGAAGGGACCCTGAAAGATCATAAGTCTAACTCTTCCGCAATGATCAGAATTGATCAGGTTGCTCAGAGTCACATTCAGTCTGACCCTGAATGTCTCCAGGGTCAGGGATGCCACCACCTCTCTGGGCAACCTCTTCCAGCGCCTCATCAACCTTATTATAAAAACTTTCTTCCTTATATCCAATCTAAATCTCCTCTCCTTTAGTTTGAAATTATTTCCACATGTCCTATCACAGAAGATATTGCTAGAGAGTCTGTTCCCTTACTTCTTATAGCCTCCCTTCAGATACTGAAAGGCTACTACCAAGTCTTCCCCAAGCCTTCTCTTCCCCAGGCTTAACTCCTCCATCTCCCTCAGCATGTCCTCATAGGTGAGGATCATTTTTGCACATTATCATGAACTTGTGCTGGCATATTAACTACCTCCAAATAAACAAGTAAATCCAAATTAAATTCTATCGTTACTTAAGTTAATGGTATTACCCACTGAATTTAACAGCATCAAGGTTTCAGTATTTTCCTGAATCTAGAAATACTGAACGTAATAGAAAATTCTGAGACTCTGGATGACTCCACAACCAACATCAAAGCAAAGTAAAATACAGTTTTCAGGATCAAATTCAAATCAGACTATCTTTGGAACATTAAAGAGAAAGAAGAGTATATCTTCATCTTCTTTTATAAAAATAAAAACTATAGAATTCACTGAATTGAAAATGGAAGCTGAAAATAAAGGCAGTGATTAAATATTCACTGCATGCAGAGAGCAGTCCTTTTAATAACATTTTCATAGTCCAGCTGAGCTGATTTCCTCCACTAAATTACACTGCTGTTTGGAAATGGTTCTGGCAAGAGCCAAAAAATAAAGTAACACAAGCAAATCAGAGGGAAAAAAAAAAAGAAATATAAGCCATTAATTAATATGGCTCCACAGAAATCAAAGCAAATAATACTAGAAAAACCTTTGTTACCACTGTGAAGAGGTTTGAAACCACAAGACTTGCAACTTTCCACACTGGCATAGAGATGCAATTACAATATGTGAGTGCTGTGTTATCCTTAAGTATTATTCATAGCGGTAAGCACCAGCTCATCTCTCTGGCAAAGTAAGACAAATGCAATCTGGGAAAAGAGAATCCCAATGTAATCACCTCCTGAGAATCCAGAGGGTAACTATATCTTGGAAGCTGCACAAATTACTCCAAACACATGGGTAAACCTAAACCAAAAGACAAGCTACAGTTCCACTTGTGACCTCTCACAGAGGACACGGGAAATTGCCTACATCCTTCTAAGAAAAGTACCATTTCTCTAACTTCAACAATAATACTTCTCTTTTCCAGACTCACCAGTTCTTCCTTTGAACTATATCATTTGCTGAGCAGTAACTGATGTCCTGCAAATACATTAGATGTCTCTAATCAGCTGATAAAATCATTGTGCCTTTTCTACTAATAGTGCCTCGGATCAAACTCTTATAATATCTCAAAAAGATAAGGAAATAAAAGGGAAGTTGTTGCTAGGGAATACAGGATTAGCTCAGAGCTGCTTAAGCATGCATGACTACATTAGTTCTCACAGAAAGAAAAAAAGGAGGTTCAAACTGGAAGTATCTTTTGGAAGAGGAATCAGATTAATTCCACCATAAAGAAGACTTCAGGAAAAAAGCTGGATTAATTTTCCTATAATAACTGCAGTAACATACATACAACTGCTGCTAGTATATTATTTAAAAAATAAATAAATAAATCATTTCCAAAGTGGAAATATTATCAAGAGATATAGAACTACTAGCTCGGAATCAAACAGAAAGACCTTTTCCAGTTGCATAAAAAAGCAAAATTGAGCAATCGTGATTATGAAGATTGCTTTTATTGTTCATTTCCAGGCAGCAAAATCTGTGGCTAATGTGCCGGCTGCACACCAGTTGCTAATTCTCAAGAGACTTTTTGCCATCCTGATTTTAAGCTTTGCATGACAATCCCGAGGGAAGCATGGATAAACACAAGACACCAGTGATTCATTAGGCAAAAATACCTTCCTGCAAAACTCCTGTAAACTATCCAATGCAAGCACACTGTATGGACATTTAGCTTTGAAATTAATAAAACATGTCTCATGTGACACTACAATACAGAAAAGCAAATGTCTACCACTATTAACATTAAAAACGGACAGCCTTTTGTACTTAGTAATAGTTCTTACAGCTAGATACAGTGATAAGAATTTAATATACCTTAAAGAGAATTTTAATGATCTTTATAATCAGCCATGTACCAGAAGGAAAGATGCAAGTTTTAAAGGGCATCCAGTACTAGTCATATGTATACATAACAGTCATTACGCCAGTTTTTGTTTCCTCAAGTTTCTCAAGGTTTGAAAATTCAAGATAATCATAAAGCAGCATGGACTTGAAGCCTTGAAGTTAGAGATTTCTTTACTTAAAAGTCCATCTGCCAGGAGGGGCAGATAGTAAGTAGGTTGCTCTGAAAGTAATACCTCCTATCTATTGCCATCAAAACTACAACAAATGCAAAGTTAAAAATGCGTATACTTTTACCTTGTCAGGGCCACAGGGAGGTTGGGAAGGTGCAGGATAAGAGAGGAGATGGAGGAAAAAGCATCGCAAAGAAGCAGAGAGGTGCACGTGAAGCATTGCTGCTGGGCTCAGGCTTCAGGCCTAGAAGCAATTTGCACGTGTGGGGGCACGGGAGCAGAGCAAACACTTGCCATGCTTCAAACACACACATGCTGCTACTGTGTCCTCCAGGTAATCCCTGAAACAAGCACTGCATCTTCAGTACTTTAAGCCTTTCCTGGCAAATCAGACCCATTGGTGCCTGCGTGGGCAGAGCTGCCCCAAGGAGAGCCTTTCACTCCTACCAAGAGCTGATCTGGGTCTCAGTGTCTTGTGCTGTGTTCAAAGCAGCACAGTGATGCAGCAGGTGCTACCCAGGGAGTTTGGATGCCTTCTGGTCAGCACACTCTCTGGGGCTGTGTTGATGACCTTAAAGCACTCACTGCTGCTGGGCCAGCACAAGGCTGCTAGCAGGATGCAGGGCTGGTGCTACCTGCCTGCACGTGGCTGTGGCCCAGATGGAGCCTTGCTCTGAAGCACAGTGACAGCAGCACTGGCTCTGACAAGGATCCCTGCAGCTGTGACAAGGATCACTGCAGCGTCCTGCTGCAGGGCTGCTGGCAGAAACCATAGTGGAACACAGCTGTGCTTGTTCTGTAATCCCTGAGAAAGACCTGCTTACATAACAAGCCCAGAAATCTCAGAAGAGCAGGCACATCCCCTCAAGGTTTGTGGCTAACACTCCTACGCTGGTTCCACTTCCACCACATTCAAATGGCTGACATAAATCTGCAGCAATACATCAACAAAAACATTAATACGGTCAAATTTAAACCGATGGAAGAAGGGCAGAGGGATTTATTTCCAAACTTCAGAAAGACATGTTGCCATCAGCCTAAGACTGCTCTAGGGCTATTGCCATTGATCAAGCTCACCAGCAGACAAATGTTCCAAAGGCTATTTTAGCATCTCAACTAGAAAGGATTGCAGTGTCCTAAATCAGCAGAGAAAACTGCATGATATACAGAGAGAGGCTGGTAAGGCAGATGTCATCCTGAGATGCTCCAAGGGAAATGGATGCCTTGGTCTTGATCAGCACTGTGCAGGATGGAGTCATCTGTTGCCAGTCATGCCCCTGATCTGCAGAGACTAACACAGCCCTGGGATGCCAAATTTCACTGCAGAGGTTCTTCTGCTTCCTCTGTATAGATGTCAGCTACACCTGTACAAGTTTCCACAACATGGTGAATGTCAGCTCCTGCTGAGCTCTGTGTCTGAAGCCTTCTTCCGTATCTAGAGCACATGGATAGGTGTAATCTACAGTCTGCAAGCTGAAGTTGTTACTTTAAGTAACAAAAAATAAGCAACACATACAGCATGCTAATTAAATTTACATTCTTCTATAGACACACTTGAGAATAACATCTGCTTGTCCTCAAGTAAGATATCTTTGAGAAAGTAAAAGACGACTTTCTCATTTCTGTGAGAACTACCCAGAACTGCCTCTTGCAAAAACACTTCACTTTTCTTCCCATCCACACTTCAACACAATGGCATGCGTTGTTTTTTTTTCTAGTGTTCTTGAGACTATTCAGTCTTAATTGAGAATGAAATTAAATTAATTTATTCTAAGTGCTGTTATGGAAGGGTATTTTAAAGGGAAGTTTTATTCTGCTATGTTTAGAAAATATTGTCTGTATTGTTTTGAGTTCAGTGAATGGAAAATAAATTAGAGAACAGAATTTGATCTTATGAAAGGACATGCATATGTTCATCCAAAAAAATACCACAGTTAATTCCAAGGTATCTCAGTACTTTCCACAAGGTATGAAGTTAATATTTGTTAGGACTCATATCTTGCCTCACTTATACTGGTATAAAGCAATGGCAGTCATTGGTCTTTTCTGGACATTCTCTGACAAAGACAAAAAATTTGCTTTTTACTTCAGAACATGGCTTCCAATTGTTAAGAGTGCTTATAGTGGCTTATCATAAGACGCTAGAGTTTGAAAATACTGAAACATGAAACACAAAGGATGAATTTGCAAAAGAAACCAATTTGGTTTTGCATTTTCCTACAGGGAATCAGCAAACTTACAGTTATATAAGTTAGCCTGTGTTTAATTATAAATGCATAAAACAAAATATTTTACCAAGCTCAAATATTTTATTAACTTTATTTAATTAAAAATTATTTCAATTTAAGAATATTAATCTAAACAGCAAATCTACAAAGTAAGTCCTTTCTTACTGAATAAAATAAAAAATTCTTCTGAATTAAAATAAAAAATAAATTGCAGTGGCACTACCAGCAATGTCACAAAGCAGTGAATATGACTACAGCATATCACAGACTGCCAACAAAGCAGCCAGCAGCCAACATGCTGTCTTCATGGCCAGGAAAGTGTGTTAGCCTGTACAGGAAAAGGGAAATCACCTGGATATCTTACCCTAGCACTCAAGACAGCAGGTGTGACCGCACTGACTTTCAGGTGAAAGAGTACTGAACTCCAAGCATGTTGCCTATACAGTGTTACCAGAGCATATTACCTGTTATGTTTCCTCCTGCTTGCCTACTTAAACTTCATTTGAAGCCTTGGTGTCAACAATCTGTTACCATCAGAGCCTGTTTGCCATTATTTTCTCAATAATTTTGTGTATCTCAATAAGTAGCTGAAGGCAAAAGAATCACTGTGAGAAATAGCCTAGATTGAATAATGCTTTCCTCTTCAAATAACAGCCCGTGCTACCATTTTCTCTACAGTAGGGTGGAAGGTTACGTTTGCTGGAAATAAACAATGTACAATCTCAGCTAATAGTAATGGTTGTTTTTGTCAATTTTGCTAGCCAGGAAGGACACAATATGTTCATCAGGTGGTTTGGGCTTTTACAACTTTGTTGTATACGATGAAACTAGACTCCAAAGGATAATTACTGCCATCTGCTTCAACTTGCCATCTTCCACCATAATAAAACTCCTACATTAGGTTTTTCTTTAATGCACACATACACATAAATACCCACACTGGGTATTTAAATCATGCGGATATACATTATATTACAGTTCTTAATGTGGTCCTGTAGGATATGTAATGTATTTGTAGTTCTGGGAAGTATACTAAGCTGCAGTTTTCTTCATTTTATTTAACATTACTGGACAGACTTAAACAGTCTCCACTATTATGGCTTGATATATTGGCAGAAAACAAGAATTTACACAGTGTAATATATTTCTTGGAAGGTCTTTTATGAATGCATTTCTTGCTCTGGTGGTAATTTGTATGTTGAGCATATGAGTCTAGATGTAAATTAAGTGTTACCGATGAAGTAACTTGAAATTATGATCTCTAACTGAAGTAAAAGTAGAATCCCATCACAGAAATTCCATTCCTGCCCAAAAGATACCCTTCAGCCCCTTTACAACTATGCATCTTCCACACAAGACCAGAAGCCCCCTTAGCCATTCAGATGAACCTGGCAGTCGCTAGGAAGAGTAAGCAAGGGGCCATCACTGGGCTCAGTTCCTAGAGATCCTCTGTAGGGTCCTGAAAGGCCCCCTCTAGGTTTCTACAGAACTTCATCGTCCCTCCAGCTCCATGAACACTGAATGATGTATAACCATTATTTTTCAGTCAAAAAGTATCAGTTCTTAACTTGTAAAAAGCAACACTTTCTTTCAGAATAATGGTTATAATACAAGAACATCCATCATCTATCTTACAACTGGGAGTTAGAAGCACTTGGTCATTTGGTTAACGGGTTCAAATAATGAGAGTTAAACAACAAAAAAACTCTGTAACAAACAAATACATTAGATTAAAGCAGCTTTTCATGTTTTGCCAGAGTTTTCTTCTCCGGCTTAAATTAAAATTTGCAAATATAAAGAATTTAATAAATGTGTCTGGCTTGGGGCTAACATCTGTGATAAACAATATCTCACAAAAAATAAAAAATAAAAATGAAAGATGCATTCCTTTGCCTCAGACAAGATTTTGTATTGTATTACCAAGTAAGAATATATGCTGCAAATTGGAACTAAGCCAATTCAATCAAGCATTAGTATGTGGGACCCTGCATATTTTATACACACTTCTTGTAAAAATATGTTATGTAGGGAGTACTTTTTTCAAAAAAATTGTTGCATGCTTAACTAGAAATAACTATTTTGTTTAACTTTCTCCTTAGATCTAGCCTTTGCAAATTCATGCCATATAAAGACTCAGTAGGTGGGACAATAGATTAGAGGTTTGTACCCTTCATGTTGCATAGTGGAAATATCTAAAATTTCAAAGTTTTGCAGGATCAGACTGAGTTTTCTAAGGCTACCTTGTGACCCTTCTAAGATTATTTCTAAGGTCAGATTCCAAGGAACACTCTTCCAAGCAGTATTAAATTACATTCTGGTATGATGTTGAGTGAATGCAAATATTCATCTGTGTAATGTTCCTTCCTTTTGAACAGGGGAGTACAAAAAATTTCAGAGCAATCAGCTACAGTAAAATAGATTTTGAAGTTCTTCATGATTCCAGAAAACTGATAAGTTGCATGAAATAAAAAAGCAACTGAATAAATGCAGGGCTGGAGAACAAGACAAGGGTATATAAAACCTATTTTTATTACAAACATTTTTAAGATGGAACAGAATTCAAGCAGTTTCCCTTGTTCAGACTAAAACTGCCCACTACTGCCGGAAGCAATGCAAAGTTCTACATATATGTTGAAACTAGATGTCTTCTATCTCTAAAAGAGGGTCTAACCTGAAGATGCCTTCTCAATATGCAACTCACTGCTTTGTCACACAAAGCAAGTCATGTTCAAAAAAAAAAAAATTATTCCTAAATGTAGAGACAAGACTGTTTAAACAGACAGTGAATTAATGACAAAAAGAAAATGCTTTGGAGGAGAAAAAAAAAAACAACAAACCATACGCATATGTGAATTTTAAAATGTCATACACTCACTTAAATATATCTATCTCATTTCTGCATAAGAAATGAAATACCAAGCTCTGCTTTACTCATGAGTTCCTCCTCATTTTTAGGTAAGCAGGAGTATAATCTTGAAGATAATGGAAATTTTTCCTCCTAAAGCCATTGCTGAAAATCTTGGGAAGCTATGACAATAAAAATGAAATGAACCTAATCAGTAGGCTTTTACAGACTGACCTCCCATTCAGATAGGAAGGTAACACAATTTTTCAGACAGAGCTGTGGGGAATAGATGAGCCAGTGAGTGTCAGAGACTCAGTCCAGGAGGAAGTCAACACAGGCTGGAAACCACAGGGCAATTTAATAACTGCCCACAACTAATTAAAGGGCTGTTTTCAGAACAGCAGCACCGAACTCCCCTTAGCATTACCAGACATTACAATTGGGAGAACAACCACACCTTATAGCTTCAGAGGTCCAGAACAGCTAGAAAATATTACTCCTTTAAAGTTACTCCTTTACTCTATGAAATTCAAATACAATCTCATTATTACTGATCTACCTTCTATAGTGGCTCCTCCTGAGAGTCTCACAATGTGACTAGCACACTTGTAGTGAGGTATCACAGGTAGGAAAAGGGAAGAGATTCTAATAAATGTTGTGCAAGAAAAGAAGTTTATGTTGATCAGCAAACACCCAAGCTTTGAAATGGGAACTAACAAATTGAGAAATCAACCAACTCTCTTCAAAATTGTTGCAGTAGAGGAAATGAAGAAAATCAACAATGAAAATAAGAATGAAAGAAATCCAACAGAGAAGAAATCTGAAACATTGAGGAAGCCCTGGATTATTTCCAACAGGCAAGCATGCTTCATGCCACTGTAACTGGGTAAAGGTGCTTGCTTGCAAATTCAGAAAGTATGTTGCCATCAATAAACTGAAGTTTGAATAATAAGCTTTAATGCAAATGCTATGCTTGGATCCTTAATTAGTGAAAGGAAAAGGTAAACAGCAGCAAAGGAGGTGTCCAACAGATCACAGGATTTGTTGTGCAATACATGGATGTCAACCTTTTACCCAATTTCAAATACTTCTTTGCCCTTTAAAACTCTCAGCACTTGTTACTCAAACATTAGTAATCACAAAACTAGTCCTGCACTGAGATCAGAATAAATAGCTGACTTCAGAAGAAAATCACATCATGACATCTTTTTTTGTATAATTCAAGCAAAATGGATAATTTAAACTCAATAAATTGCTATGGTTTTGTGGAAATTATTAATGGAAAACTATTCAAAAACTCTTTGCAAATTGATTGTCTAAATTCCTGAAATATTGTTCAGTATGAGCCTTTGGTTTTTGGGAGTTTTTTTGAAGACAACAAAAAACAACAAAGGGAAATCTTCATTTGATGTCTCTTGGAGTTTTAAGTATTTTCAAATAACAGAGTGGGAGTTCTAAAACTCATTTGAAAAGTTGAGGCCAATTTCTTTGGAATTTCTGAGTTTCTGAAAGGAGAATTAAAAAGCATGAACTATTGATTAACTGGGTTTAAAAGTTCTGGGAACGTTAGAGCAAATAAAGAGGAAATGAAAGAAAAATAAAAAATGGGAGGGAAAGAGTTATTTTGCTCTTTAGCCCCTTAAAAGACTTTGAAATTATTGTTTCTCAGACTACTGATCCCTTTTGACAGCTTTTTTTTAAATGATTCATTTATAGTATTATTAAAAATGGCTCTGTATAAGAAATTGAGCATGTCAGAAGATAAATCTTCAGAGACACAAGGTGCTCAGCCAGTGAATCACACTACTTAAAAACATCCAGAAAAAATGCCTGGCATTTTATAGGGCTCCAATGTTACCACTGAGACACACTGCTGAGTAAGTGCCAGGTACTTGGTGCTTGTACCAACAGTGACCCCTTCGGGAAGAGGAAGAGGCAAAATCTTGCTAGTAACGGAACGTACAACCTAATTTCAGCACTGTCTAGTTTGCACCAGGGCAGCCTGGGGAACTACAGCATCCCCAGGAACACAGCAAGCCCAGCAATCAGCCAGCACAGTTATTGACAGTGCACAGCCACCAGCTTCTCCTGGTCTCCACAAGCACAAGAGCGCTCTGCTATTTTACCACAAATTGGAAGTAATGAGAACAGAAGGCCAGGTGGCAGAGTTAAATATATGTTTCACTGTGGGACCACAATTACTTCACATGGCCCAGTGCCTGAATATAGTATTTTCTGTGGACTTGGAATGAGTCCCATGTTACCACTCAACTGGCAGAACCACTGTTTAGGAGCGTTTCTGGTCTATATTAACCTCAAGTTGAGGGTTGCTATAATAACTTTTAAATCTTTCTCATGCAATGTTTCCAAAGAGCTCTCCATTTCTTTTTGCCTGATTTCCTCATTGTAAGTCAGGTCCTTGCACATTTATGAGATTAAGATTCTAGGATAGTAAGGAGGCAGAAAAAAATCTAAGGCATTAGGTTCCCAAAATATCCCTTCTCTTTGGTTTATCAAACTATGCATGGAGGATTTGTTCAGAGTTCAGAGGGATACGCAGATTCCTCTGACAGACAGATTAGATAGCAGTTTGATTCATTTCCTAATTGACACAACTGTGCTCGCAACTAATCCTGTTGGGAAGAAGTTATTTCTACCAAACAGGTAAAGAATTGAGAATTCAATACCATAAATTTCATCCAAACTTGTCATGTATGAAATACTGAATGAAAATGAGTGCACGAAACGAGTCTTTCCGAAATCCCAAAAAGCCCAGAACATGATGCACTTATTATTAGGACTACTATAAAACTGCTGTAAATGCTACTGCAGCAATTTTCTACAGTATTTTGTAATCATTGCAAGAATCAAAATTCATTTAGAAGATTATGGGGAAATCATAGAATCATAGAATCACAAGGTTGGAAACGACCTACAAGATCACCTAGCCCAACCGTGAAATGTTGGAGATCCTGCAAATAAACTAGTCCAAACATTATCATGAATGCCCTATAATACATAAACACAATTACAGTTTGAAAGCTGAAGAACTAAATTCAGAGTTCTATCTGGTTAGAAAAAAACTGACCAGAAAGACAGTGGAGATGTAAAGTGAAATTATATTGTTGAACTACATTTGACAAAAAACGATTCAAAATCCTTTACCTTCAAAAATCAAACTCTGCATTCCTTTTTTGGAAAGAAACATGACTGGAATGGAGGAAGTTAAAATGGAGAACAGTTTACAGAAACTCTCACACGAGAGTTATCTTAAGTGTGTAATATCTCAGACTTATCTTAAAATCTGAAGGACTATGGCAAACTACAACATCTTGAGGAGATAATTTTACACAGAAGGCAAACAACAATATACACACATTTTACAGAGATCCTGGGGCACTTCAAGGAAATGAGACAGAGGTCAGAGTCAGCTGGCAAGTATCAGAGCTGAGTCTAAGATCAGCGTCTCCCAAGCTCCAGTTCAGAATTGGGTTCCCAAGTTTAGTTATACACATCTATGCATAGCTGGAAATTCAGTTTCCAACTATTTTTTTTATTAGAAATCATAAGCAGGTTTATTACTGACATCTGCAGAGTTAACATATATGAAAACCCAAGTTCTTTTTCTAACCATAGAATGAGTTTCTAAATTACAAATATTGTAGATGTTAGTAGATGAGACACACAGGTCCTGACACCATTAGAAGAGTATCAACTATAAACATTGGAAGTAACATTAGAGAAGTCTATAGGACTGTTTATTTTGTTAAATATATTGGTAGAAAATAATTTATTGGGAAGCTTCAACTTCTCATTGATGAAGACTCATAAAGAATATCTCCATACTTTCATGGAAAGACCAGTCAATACTACTTTCCATCAGGCCAGAATAGCAATGTCAGTTTAAGGAAAAATTAAGAAGAAAAAGGGAGTTAAGAAAAAAAGACTTCTTTTTTTGTTTTTGTTTTTTTTTTCAAAAGCAAAATTGCTACCTTCCTATTTTCTTGAAGTTTCATATTTTTTTGTCAGTGTTTTACTGAAGAGCATCATTCACTACCAAACACAATTTCTTCCTAAGAAGAATAATTTTCATTAACATGTACACCTGAGAAAGTACATCAGAGACATTTCTGGAGAATAAATCACTAGAAGAATATATACGTTTCTTGTACAGAAAGAAAACAAGTCCATTTGACTCCACTAAGAGAACAACTAAGATTTTTAAAGATTCACAAAATCTGTTCCTTACGGACACCATTTATAAGGATATCTCGTAGCAACAGTCAATTTAACATAAGCTGCACTGAGACCAAAAATTAATAGCAACACACAACCTTCACACAAATAGCTGTTATCACCAAGTTTAGGTCACACCGTATAGCTACAGTTGTGTTCGCAACATAACACACAAAGAGCTCACTTGTGAAGCTTTAACAGGCCTCAGACTGAGTATTGTGGTTTTCAAACATCCTGTTTAAAATTAAAAATAATCTTCACCTCTTCTTGTTCAGATATTTATACTTTTCATAGATGCACAATTTAGAGTCTTTTAGCCCCCATGTTCTTACACATAAATAGACCAGAAGGTTAGACAGATGTATATGTACATATATAAACATGTATATGATTTATATATATACACATACAGACGTGTCCCTGGGTGCATGGGAATCATCTACACACATACACATTGCATAAGCAATGCAAACATAAATCTGAAAATGTGCATATTGTATGTTAATAATCATCTTTCCATCAATTTACTTGAACATAAATTAATAGTAAGTACTTAAAATATTTGATACACACAGTGACAGTCTCCAGGCTTAACCTCCAATCTCAGTGTAAGATAACAGTCATAACAACTCCCACTAGCAGTAACCTCCTTCTGTCGTTTTTAACATCGAAAGTGTAAGAAAAAAATGATCTGAGCCTGCTTTCCTTTCTGTGTTCTACAGATAGTCATCTCTAGCATCAGCAGACAGAGACTGGGCTTCACATTGATTTTCTTTTCTTCCAGATGTATACAGTGAAATTGAAGTCCTATGCATTTCTGCTAAATAAGGCTCTGCCTTAGCTAATAGCAAGCTATGACAACAGTCTGCAAAGAGATGGAGAAAGGAAAGGAGTCTAAAAAAAAAAAAAAACCAGTGGCAGCTGTGAATTTATAACTGTCAATAAAATTGCTGAGGTTTTTATATGCACATTAACAGCATGCTTCAGTATAAAATGCAATTCTTAATTCTTTTCACAGAGCATTAAATCATATTTAAGATTAAAAAAATAAATCCTTGTTCAGCAACTGACAGATTCCCTCCCAGTCAAGAACACTCTGCTCCCATTGTTCAACAGTTTTGGACTTCAGTGACAGCTAATTGCTACAAATTCATGAAGTAAAATATAAAATGTTGGGGTGTGTCTACACAACATGTGTTGTTCTTCATTTATTGCAAATACTACTTCAGGTGTTTAATGTGTTTTCTTGTAATGCCATTGAAATATGTTTCAAAAGAAAGGTAACTCAGAAGTAAAAGATGGTGCAGGA
This sequence comes from Lagopus muta, assembly GCF_023343835.1. Classification (NCBI taxonomy): domain Eukaryota; kingdom Metazoa; phylum Chordata; class Aves; order Galliformes; family Phasianidae; genus Lagopus; species Lagopus muta. Next base: position 76,210,668 of record NC_064434.1, read on the forward strand.
TGAGGCTTTAAGTTCCATTAGATAGATGGGAAAACATCTTTCATTTACTGCTTACTTCATGAGAGACCGTGGTATTACCTGTGAGGATCATATGATGATACTTTCAAAGCAACGTACAACATTTTGATAGGCTTCCCTCAGGTAACCTGTAATAGCTGAGCCACTGAGCACTGTCAAAGTGTTTCTCAGTTCCCAAGTCCTAGTGAACACTACAGTCACTTTCTTGCCCTTATTCACACTTCACATTTCATTCCACCTCTTGGCAGTAACATGAAATTTATTAGCGTCTCACTCCTTGAGGGAGTGATAATAGTGAGCAACCACTAGTTCTCTCCAATACAATGTGCAGGTAGGGCTGTATATTTTACAATCGTTGCTAAAATAAATGTTACAGCCAAAAAAATTGAATAAGAGCTATAGATTACCTGCATCTATTTTAAATTATTAGCAGGTTTGGTGTTTCTTTATTTATTTATTTTTACATAATAGCAGACATTCTTCTGGTAGGAATTTGACATGCAGTCTCTTTTTCAAATACCTACGAAAGGCAAGACCATGATAATTTTGTGGCACAGCCAACACACAGCTAGGTCAATTCAGCAGCCTAATTTGGTGTTCTGGTATAGGAAACTGACTGAATTCAGCATCTAGTTGCACAAGAATGAACAAGTATCATCAAGCAGCTCCAGTGATTGTTCTTCCATCACCATTTGACAGCAGTGCCCAACGGGGATGGCTGGGACCCTGACAGGAGCACAAGGGAACCTGGCCTTGCTTGGCCCAGCTGCAGCACTGCATGTTTGCCATTCCACTGTCCTAACCTCATCCCAACACTCCTGGGGCTCCCACCAACACTCATGTTTGGGCTGGGGAATTTCCAAATAGGCCATGAACTCCAGGCTCTCACCACCTTCCTCCTCCCACCTCAGCAAGCAGGTACAACAGCATGAGGGAGAAATGCACTTTCAGTTTCCAGGCCTTCCTCAGAGGAAGCATCAGCTTAAGTGACCCTTTGTTACTAAACTCACTTCTGATAAAGTGCTACCACTGCACACCATTATACAAAGAGCATGTGTGGCTGCAAGTGATTAATTGCGCTCTGGAAGAACCTAATAACAGACTCTCATATTTAAAATATTTTATGGCAAGTATTAATTTTTTTTTTCCCCTCTAATTAGTAGAGTAGCAATGGAATAATGCACCCTCGACCTCAAATCTGCTTATTTCTGTTTTTTCCATCCCTCCATCCTAAAGCTTTGTTAACCTAAGACCACCTTGTCCCTTCCCTAATGCTGATTTGTAATCTCTGTGCTTTGCAACATGCACTATTTTTCACAGGGCTAATGTTAATTGCTGGCTCTGCACAACAGTTGAACTTATTTTCATTTTCAATTCATAAAAGATAAAGTATGTCCAGAGTAAAATCAATGCAAAAATACCTGCAATTTTGTCGACCATTTCAAAAATATATACTTCAGCCTTACCTTTTTCCTGTTCTCTTTTTTTCCTTCCCCAAAATAGCTGTCTTAGGAAATTTGTATCATCTTATCTCCATCTCAAACAAGATGGATTTTAGTAGCAGACTATCTCAGGAGCCCATTTCCAGATGCCCAAAATGCTAAGCAGAACTACTTCACTTTTGAGACATGATGAGCACTGCTGAGCACTGAAAAACAGTTGTAGTTGTACAGATACAACAGCACTGAAAACTCAGACCTATGTTGACTAACTTGAAAAAACTACATCCCAATATCCCAAACAGAAATAAGATTTTTTTTTTTGCCCTGCCAACAAGTTTGAAAAGTATGGATAGCCACCTAGTTTAAATTTGACTAATTCTAAAAAAGTAAAAGGAATAAGTGTTTAAGAGTAAGCCTTGCTTTTCTGTGCTTGATCAGGAGCAAGTCCAGAGAGAGTTCTCAGCCTCCTGAAATATCCCAACCTGCAAGCATTGGCCAGCAGTAGAATTTCAGTAGCGGCTCCTAGCTGCTGAAAGAATATCATTCATATGAAGGAAAGTCTCATCCTGATCAAATGAAACAGAAGCCCACTTGATTTTTCACTAATTTTAACACACTGCAAAAGACTCCAAGGACCACTGCATCTTGCCATTACCATAGAACAGAATTGTGTAAAGAAGTAAAAAAGGCTTCTACTTCTGACTACTCCTTTATGGTCTGACTTAATGCTACTTTCCAAAGCTAAACTTTTCTCAACCTTTATTTTACACTAATGAAAACTGGTCAAAGTGGTATTGAAGAAAAGGAACTCTGAGGATTCTAATCCATGTGTCACTAAATGTACTTACTCTTAGCCCAAGTGAGAGAAAAAAATCTATTAACATATAATTACTATTCATGTTATAAAATATAACCAATTTCAGGAAAATAGAATTATTAGGAGTTCTTAAAATTATTTTTAAGATTACAGCAGGTCATGGATCAGCAGCTGATATGCAGCCACAACTGGCTTCACAGACAGCTGTGTGCGCATTGCAGGGTTACAGACACCGTGCTGTCTTGTTAATTTACACACGAGGGAGAGGACAGTCTGCTCAAGAACAATTACTTTGTCTTCTCCCATGCCTGTTGGTAGTGGCTGCATCCAATGCACTTAAACACCATCAATTTGCTGCCATCTAAAACTGTATATCAGCACAAAACTAGATAAGCACAAAGACCTATTGTAAAAATGCCTGCCTTTGCAAGCCTGATGGGAAGGTGCAACCCTCATTTTTTGCTGGAAAAGAGCATAGTGAGTTCTGCTATTTCATCCCTTGAAATACACTATCTTCAGGAATTAGGAGTGTAATGATACTTTATTGTTTGAGAAAGCCACATGCCCCCAGAGAATGTGTGTCACAAGCCACAAGCAAGGCTGGTGGAGCTGGCTTTATTTAGGCTTTAACAAAAGGGATGGAAAAGAGAAGATGAAAAACACCAGAACAAAAGATGCTTTTGTTAGAAAATGAGATAAATCTGAATCAAAAATATGTTCACAGTTATGTCTTCTAGAACTGGGAAAACTGCCAGTAGGAATAGCATGATTTTACTTCACAGCACCACTGTAATTCTTATTCCTATCAAAGACAGCTAAAAAAAATTGCCAAGTTATTTCATTAGGAAACGCAGTTAATTTACAGGCATGGTAATTTTCACCCTACAAAATTGTATAATGAGCTTTAAACTCACTAAATAAAGGGTTTCTTCTCCTAGTGATTATGTTTAATTTACACAGGAATTAATAATGGTGACTGGACCTGTTTTCAGAATGGCTTTAAAAGAGCCACATTACAAAAACAACTTCAACAGCTTTGTAAGAATACTAGCAGTCAGTGGAATCAAAAATACTTATCTTCGTAACACTGCATATATCTACATAAATATCTTCTACAGGAGAAGAACATGACCATTGAAACAGACAGAGTCCAGCAAACCTATAATGCTGATTTTATATTAAATGACTTGGAGATTATGCTTTTAGACAGTTTGGAGAAGCCTAAATAATAAACATATGGACAGACATTTCAGGGAGATATTATTTATAGCTTATTTCTACTTTTAAATTCACTCTCAATGTATTCAGTGCTATTAGTTTTTGTCTGCTTTGTTTTCATTTTTATTAGTTAATATTTCTAAAGAATGGAAAGAATGGCTTATAGAGAAGCCTTGCAAAATGTAGTCTCATTTTCATGTGGTTAAACAGTACATGGAAAATCCTAACATTTGCAAAATCCTGGTATTTTTGGATACTTATATAAAAGCTAGATGTCAGAAGCTATTCCCAAGAGCAGCTAATTTGTGGCTTCACTAAGGTGATGGACATGCCTTGTAAATATATAGAGCTTGTCTCTAGCAAGCAGTTACCAAAATTTGTTGACTCCAAGGTTGTGAAATCAGGAGTCATACATCTGCAAGTTACAGTTCTGTGAAAAAAGGAGATGTACATTTGCAAATTTTAGTTGAGAAAATCTTCTTTTCTTCCTTTGTAGTGTAGGAAGAGCTGGTTTTCTTTTCAGTATATCATAAAAGGAAGATTTGTAAAGTCTGAAAGGGACTACTAAATCACGTAGCTCATCCTCCTTTATCATAATATTTTGTAAGAGGTTTGCAGATAATACAGAATCAGTGGCACCTATGAAAGCAATTAACAAAATCTAAGCCAAAAAATTCTGAAAGAACAATACCTTACTACCATAGCAGCTCGATTAATTCATAAGAGTCATAAGAAAAAAGTTTAAAACTAAGAACAATTTCTAAAGAAAAGTAAAAATGAATCAGTTATATATAATGTCTGGAACCTAGTACATCATGGTTATGAAAACAGTATTTCCTCCAAACAAAATATGGATGATGTGGTGTTTTTAAACATGTCATCACCATCTACTGGATACAAAGGAAAATGCAGACGAGAAACAAGACCCAGCAATGGTCACCCGGACTGAAAAAAGAGTTGTCAGATCTGTCAGGAAATCCTGTAAAGCTGCCTTCTTATATCCAAACTTCACCTTCACACTCCACACACCTATCTGAACAAAGTGACCTACCTCTCAACTTTACAAAATAACCAGACTAAAGGTGTGAACTGGTAGCTGGCATATAGCCCACCATCAAGTCATGAGTATAGTTTCAGTCGTAAGACGACCACAAACAGTGATGTAAAGCCTGACACTTCCTTGGTAAGCTACACACACATTATTCAGTTTCCACTAACTTTGACAAAAGGAAATCTTTGGATCATGTTCCTGATGCAAAGTTACAAGGGCTTCCTGGAGATGTTTATCACCTCCTTCCACATCTGGAAGTCATTTGCTCACTTTGGAATCAAATTTAAAGGCTAGAGAAGATGAAGGAGAGCTACAAAAATAAAGAATTTGACAGTGACAATGCCTTTGTCTCTGATAGAGAAGACTCTACTTCATCTTGCAGAAATCCATCAGTACGCAGATGGAAACACGTGCTTCTGAAAATAACTGCACATCCATACAGTTCACACATGTGATTGGATCCAATGGATTCAGAATATATTCCTCTTGGATGCAAATGTAGTAAAGCACCTGTCAATATACTTTTAAATCAGAACCACTATTTACTGAGTTGACCAACCATTTAAAATAACTTAAATGAGGCATTGTCAAAGAACATGAAATTAACTTATTAATACTCACAAAGTAATGAGGGACAACTTGCTAACAATACTGCCACTCATCAAACTTTGAACATCCTGGTAACTCAAGTAAAACAGCTGACTGTTTATGTATGAATTTTGCATGACTACACATAACTTCCAGTAGCACACCTCGACTGCAGTAGCCAACTATCAGAGAAGGAAGAATCCAACCCTAGTTTTCCTCCTCCCTGTCACAAACCAGTTATATGCAGCCTACATAGGCTGAAGTCACCAGAACAGCCGTAGCTCACAGAATCTTGGTGAGAAGAACCTTGTAGACCTGTCCTACTTTGCAGAGTCATAAGCTGGTGCTTGTTTTTTTTCTAGATACTGTGAGCACCGAGCACTGGTCTGGGATGGGAACTATTGCTCAACGTGGATGATCTGCTGAGCGACTGCTGAGCCTAGCCATTTCATCCCTTCATCCTCTCATCTCTTCACACAAATGAATGGGGTAGTGGCAGCAACCTCCTCTGCGTAGCAGTTTGTTATTTATAAGAGAAAATAATTATTGCTGTAATTAAATTCTCATCATCTTCATTGCTTATGTGAATAACAATTGTTTAGGGACAAGTTTTTAATTTGTCTGTAGCATTACTAATTAAAAAAAAAAACTTTGTTATGGGTTATATGTATACACACACACACACGTTGTTTGTTGTTGGGGTTTTTGTTGTTGTTTTTTGGTTTTTTTGTTTTTGTTTTTGTTTTTTTGTTTTTGTTTTTTTACAGTGCATTTATCTCCTCTGCTTTTTTACTTATGATTTTTTCAGTTTTTCATTCACCAGCGGCTGAACACTACCACACTGGGTTACATTTGTCACACTGGCAATTTCATGACATCCTCCCCCAATATTCAGTAATGCTCAACTTCATTCAAGAATGTCATGAGTTCAGTCATTGCACTGTCAGTCAGAATACACTCAGCTGGTATATGGAAAGGTGTTGAAGCTTTGCACAGTGCCTAGAAAAGGCTATCACTGAAAACCTACAGCAGCCTCATTTAATTCTCCAAAGTACTAAAACAAACAAAGAAAAAAAATAATCCAAAGAAACAGCAACAGTGATGTAACACAATCAGCTACTCCAGGTTTTCTGAATATTAATGACACCTGTGAGGAAACAGAGGCAAGGGTTGACCCATCAGCCATGAACTCCATAGAGTCATTCTCGCTTTGGACTTATACTTTACAACATGTAAACAAGGTACAGACCACTCCCTGGGAGTACCCAACACACAGCACTCATCGTGCAAATGAAGAAAGACATTTGTTTATCTCTGTTGTTAGTACAAGGATCCTGACTAATCTTTGCAGACAAAATGTACAAGGGGGCTTTTCAATGGAAATATGTCCGAATCCATTTAAACACTGGTCAGAAACATTCATTTCATACTCCCCAGATTTGACACATTTTAACAGGCATCTTCCTCATCTGAAGATTGATGCACATTTCCATGGTATTGCATTGGTATCAAGCAAAGAAAAGCGTTTAGACATTACACAGGAACTGTGTTAGTATAAATCATAAAAGTAGACTCAGTATCTTTGTCCAAAACAGAGATGCTTCTAACCGACAATGTAATAAGGGCCCTTAAGACATGTGGTCATACTGGCTAGATATACATATCAGGTATTACAGACAAATAACAACAGCTCCATAGAGAAAAAATACTGCTGAGAATACATTATCCCTACTGTACACCCTCTTTGTGTATTTGTCTTTCTTCAGTTAACCTTCATATTAGCTCTGCTCCAGTGCCTTGGCCTGAAGCTACCTTGCATCTGGACTGCATTCAGGACTCCAAGAGCACATCTTCCAGTTGAGTTTCATCAAAAACACATCACGATCATGCATTTCATGACTCCTGCTCAACCAAAATCAACCAAAGGGGAATTCACTTGAGAAGTGCTCTCCTAGTCTAAATTGGAACATGAATTCAGATGCACTTGATAAGACACTCCAATTTTTTGCAGCCCATTAGATTTTGACAAATGAGTATATCTCAGTAATAACCACATGGAAACTCACCACAGTGAAAGGTTTTGTATTTTTTGTTGCCAGAAAAGATCACGACTAAAACCCCCAAAATGTAAAGCATATATATGCTGAATTCTTTCCTTCCACATAAAATTGAATTGTCAAACTTTGTTTCACCACAGCTTACCATATCACCAGGTACATTCATGCTGCAATTCGCTTATCCTCTTTCCAAGACCCTTCTTATTTTTATTGTCAAAAAGATGGCCAAATTTTGCACATTAATTACTCTCAGGCATGGAGTAAAGGGCACAGGATATCAGGTACAAGCTGAGTACCACAGACACCAGCATCCCCGCTCACATCCAGTCTACACTGCTCTCATGCAATACTGATGCAGAAGAGAGAACTTGAGCAGCACCAGAATCCAGGCAACCCTAGAACTCTAAGTGTTGCAGACATCACACCAGTTGGTTCTAGTTTGCAACTTGTAGCTTTCAGCCTTAAAGTGAAGTTACTAAAATGACTGTTGTTTCAAAAGCATTAGAAATTACACAGAAAATAAATAAATAAATAAATAAATGAGAAAAAAAAAAGATAAAAAGGAACAGAATTTCAAAATGTCATCTGTAAGGTGCTAGTGTGAATCTGGCCCAATGAGCCATTTTAATCACCAGTACAATTCCAAAATATCTGACTGCTCATTAAATGCACCTTGGCAGTATCTATCCAGCCTGTAGACAAGTACCCAGCATCAAAGTCACTACTGAAGTTAGCATGTTAGCATTAATCTGCAACCTTTTGGAAAGGTTTTGCAGACAGTGAGAAGGGTGAATGACATAAAATGGGAACATCCTCTCACGGACCCACATGTGAACCCTCAGACCTGTTTCCTAAGACATGATGATGATACAGAGCAGAGAAATTGCCACTAGCACCGTCCTTTAAATGGCACATCGTCCTTTAATCTGATGACTGGGAACTTTAAAAATATCAGATTGAGACCCTGCCACTCTCAGGAAACCAATCATGCTTATCTCTGCTAGTCAAAACTGTGTAAGCTTTAAAGGCTGCCAAATGAAATACTTGGAATAACTAAAACAACATTAGTAATTTATTACATTTCCACAGTTACTAAACAACAAAACCTCTGATTGTTTTCTTCCATTCTGTCAATAACAGAAGCACAGAATCAAAGGGGTTGGAAGGCTCCTCAAGAGATCATTGAGTCCAACCCCACCTCCCTTTAGATATTTACAAACATTTATCAGATCAATCTTTCCAAAAGTTACTCTCATATATGAAAGAAGGATTTTTAATTTTTGGATGTTAGAAATTAGTACCTTGTCTTCTTGCTACATAAAATATCTTTTCCGCTCTCATGTCTTTTCCCAAACTTTTCAGAAAGCCTAGTGAAAGTGGGGGCTTGAGAGAGATTCATCCCTAGTGACTGTCCAGACTATAAGCAAACTCATAGTTCCTTTTGAAAGTTTTGAATAACCATGAAGTTTCAAAAAGAATCACAAAGAACACAAAGATGTCATATGAACACTAAGGTTGAAATACAGTCTCGATCCCACCAAACCATGTTAAGAAAGGCAGGTTATTTACTTTTGCTGTTAGCACCTTTCACACTTCCAAGATTGCATATGAATTCTCATGTAAATTCATCAAGGCAGCTAGCAAAAAATGTTGAGAAAAACCCCAAGACTATTACAGATATTTTTTCAGTTTGATGGTATTAGTAAAAGTCTGCCAAGAAAAGCTTAGCAGTAGAGAAGGTGGACTACAAAAAAACTGCATTTAAACACTGAAGGTCAAGAGAGAAAATGTCAGTATATTTTAAGTTATTATAAATGAGTTCAAATGTCTTTCACAGTTTACATGAGTTTTACGTAAACTCTAATGAAATGCTGTGTTTTCTCCCACAAAAAAAAAAAAAAAACCCCAAAAAAACCAAAAAAACAGATGTACCGTGGCATTCAATAATACAATTTATTTAATATATTAGTGCTAGCAAAAGTCTTGTGGCCACATACACTGAAGTTCATGTTTTAATGTCAGTTAACACTATGGTTTCCAAACATAAATGTAACAGTGTAACTCATCAAGAACATAGAGTCATGGAAATGTACGTCAGACAGCCACCATTTTTATTCTTTCTTTCACTGAAGAAACTAGAGTAATGAAAGAATTACATAACAATGGATGTGTATTAAAAGGGAGTTACACAGAGATGAACTGGCATTTTATGGTTATTTTAATATATTAATAATCTAGCTGCTCTACTTAGATAAGATGTGAAATGGAATGTGTTGGATTCAGTTTAATTATTTCTATTGAAACAACCTGCTTATGGTTTTTGCTACTATATTGGAGTAAATCCCTGCCAAATAAAGCCAGTAGGAGATATAATCTTGACTGCATAGAAAAGTACTGTAAAACTACTGGGACAAAAGAAACAGGACCATTATTTCCATTAATGTTCAATCTCACTGCATTAAGAGTAATGGTGACAGTATTTTGGGAGAAACATGAAGCCAAATGTCTGACCAGAATTCATACTGTTCCATAGCAAAAAATACAACAGCAAAATAGATATTAAAGAAAAACGGGAAAGATAAACAGTGCACAAAATTTTACAGTGAAAGGACAGGTGATTGTGGCTGCTTCCTGCTGCCAGCAGAAATTAGAATAGACTGGTCTTCTTCTCCCACATTGTCACAGCCAGAAAGCCTGTCCGAGGAAGATGCATAACGGTGCCCAATATCAGGCCACAGTACAGAGATGCTCTTGATTAATATGCCTGTCCTTAATTAATATGCTTATGCAGAATAGAAAGTAAAAAACACTTTCAGAGATGACAATGCTTTATGAGTATGTTTGAAGAAGTAATTTTTAGCAGCTTCAGCATAGAAGCTCCTAGTTAAAAGGAAATAAGAGTACCTCTAGAAATATTTTCATTAACTATTCACTAGTTACTTTTCTGGGAATTTTTATGCACGTAAGGCATTCTCTTTGGCTGAGATAATTTGCAACAACAAAAAGCAGCTCAAGATGCAAGAAATTTCTTGAAAATTTTTAAGCATTATTTTTATCTCATTTCAAATGATAAGTATTTTGGAAAACCTACAGAAATATATTCAGCAACAGTAAGGAATATTATTTTGAAGAGCTACAGCATATTTTTCACAACTAATCACCGGATACATCTGAATATTTTAAAACTCATTGTAAATGTAGAGACACTATGGCTGAGCCATCAGATCTAGGAAATCACCTCTTGAAGCCTTTCCCTGCAGCTGGACCATGAGCCAAGACTCTGACAAGATAAGCTCCTGAGAGGGCTGCCCACCCCAGAGTGGGTAGAACAAAGGAGAAACCAAATGAAAAGCAACCATTCTGCCACCTTATTTGGCCACCCCAGCACTGTAACATGCAGTCAAAACTTTAAATTACAGAAATACAGCAATCCAGACAACTTTGCACAGAACAGAGAGAATAGGGACGCAATATGATAATGATGTCTCAAGGGGCAGAAGGAATTCTGATTTGTCTTCTAAAGAGAATATGCAGCTCTGCATCCAGGTCTGCTATATCTGTCCAGACACAAACATCTTATATCCCTGTTGGTTTAGATACAACCACTTTGCTTTTGCATGCACATGCAGAAGTATGCACTAGAAAAATCTTTAGGAAGAAAATGATAGTTGACATAGAGTAATAAACCTCTGGCAACACACTTTACAAAAGATGACAAAAAGAAAACAACAGAAGCAAAAGAAACCTCTAGAGAAGATGCTGTGGTAAAACAAGAAAATATATTCAAGCAAAATCATCTAAATCAGCCATGGTATTACAAACACCTTTGAAGGAGCAGAGTTTAAAATAAACACAGACTGGATCATAAACTTACAGGTGTTGTCACGGTATGGTAAGGAAAAAGCCTCTGTGACTAAGGAGGACTGCATTGTTCATCAGTTGAAGATAATAATATGAATTCAAAATAAATATGCTCCAGGACAAGAAACAGGACCTACAAAGAGAAGATAGATGTTGAAAAAAAGAAGTAAGAATTGCATGCAGTCTAGAAATAACAACAACAACAACCTGCTACAAAATTAAAAGTATGAGGAGGAAAAACACAGAAACATTAAGACTTTTTTTTTCAAATGCTCAAACAGCAACTGTGCCTAATGCTGAGAGTCTGTCAGTCCTACCACAAGAACAAACACCCCTTGTACACTTATTAAATTTCAAACATTGCAGCACTAAGCTGTTATACACCTCACAGTACAACAGTATAACAGCTGACTCTGGAGAGGCTGGAAAGTAAAAAAAAAAAAAAAAAAAAAAAAAAAAAAAAAAAAAGCTATGAATAGACAAATTAAATATCAAAATCTGCATGGACAAAAAGTAAATACATTAAGACTTAAAACTAATGGGACAAATGATGTATGTTAGAAAAATCAGTTTTATTTTAGAGTGTATGTGCTCCCACAGAGGATACTAAGCCCTGTCAGAGACTTGCTAGTGATCTGGGACAAGTCTCTTCACTGTACTTGTTCCCCAACAGGACAATAAGGATGTTGACACTAGCATCTTTCAGGAGGCATAATGACATCAATTAATTAAATGAGGTAGGTAAGAAGTAAGCATTAATGTTATCTTCATCAAGGCACAGACACAGGATAAGTAGGAGAGTCTAGGAAATGTCCTGCAACAAGGCTTCAAAAAGTTACAAGGACACCAAGATTTATGTAATGCATTTGCTGGTGAGGTTCTTATTTATTCTAGTTACAAATACATCCAATATTAGTATAGTTGAGAGGAGTTGAAAATAAAACAGAAACGTTTGTTTTGCTTGAAGTAAACATCCCTTCATCAACTTCCTTAAATACTGCTTTGAGTATTTATTTATATTTATTTCTTCCCACAATAGATGAGTAATACCATGAGGAGAAAAACATCGTAAACCCACATCTGTGAGGATTCAGGGCATGGGCTAGCACCTGAAACAAATCTTACTGCATGACTAACTTCCATATTATCCCCCCCCTTACAGAACAAAACAAATTTAACCTCAGTCTTTCCTAAATATAAAATACACTTACCATAAACTGTTGATAAACAGCTCGCAAGCACTACTTACCTGAAAAACAAATAAAACAAACAGTTACTTAAAAGCACAGAGTGGCTATCAGTTAGTTGGTTTGGTAATCATTCCTATTTTTAAAACAAAATACTAGAGTTAGATGGAATAATGGAGTGAAACAAAGATTTAGTTAAAAAAAAAAAAAAATTACACAAATTACAAGTTTCAGGTTGAATACTCAGATGGGCTATGCAAACATCAGTCTCAGAAAAAAAAAAAAAAGCCATATATCTTGAATTGTCCCCAAGGTGATGGTGAGACTGCTGAGATCAAGATCTTGCACAAGAAGCTGTTTGCTCTGCCTCAACATTGTTTCTGCTCACACATCCTCTGTAACACAGGATGCAAGCTTCAAATATACAGTCTCTAGCGTGTTCCTTTTCAGGACTAAATGTGTTTTCATAAAGTTAAAGAAATTCTCACGCTTGGTGTTATTTGACATAGAACCACAAAGAAGAAGTTAAATAAAAAGACAACCCATGTTTTATTGATACAATCCTGTAATTAAGCTGTTCTAAATATGGACTACAGTCAGACACCACAGCCTATTACAACAAGCAATCTGTTACTGTAGTACTTGGTGTACAATGGATTGAGCTTAATGATGGTAACGGGTTCTTCATGCAAACACAAAGTTCACAGAAAATTATCTGAATACTCTGACCTCTGTAGCACTGCTATGTCAAATATAGCTTATTTCTTTTCAAACATAGCATGAATATGACACAAATCTTTGGAATATATCTACAAGCCACACACGTACCAAATCCACGTTTCTACAACATACACACAATGTTCTAAGACTAAATTCACAAACCCATTCTGCTTTCATATTGAGGTCCTTTCATAACATGGGCCAGTGGGCCAGAAAAACATCTGGGAATATAATCTGTCACAATCTCCTATTGGCATATTTCACTTTTAACATTTAAAATAGAAGAATTGTTTAAAGAAAAAAAGAAGAAAAAAGAAAGGCTTGTCAGAAACCAAAGTTATATTCTGGGAAGAAATATAAATTGGAAAAAACCCCACTGGGGTGAAGATAGAATCAGCAATGCAGACTTAAAAGTAGAAAGACATTCACCCCAGTGGTGTTGCCATTCATTATTCCAGGATTCTTGTTGATTAACTTAGACTGACTCTTATTCATTGCATTTCAACTCTGCTCATAATTCAAAACAGGCCCATATGCACGTTCTATGCATGTTCTTCTTTAAAGTCAAATTTGTTTATCAATCATGACAAAAAGTTCTAAAAGAAGGGCAGTCTTTAGATTTCTAACTATAAACCCATATTCAGAATTCCCTTGGTGACGTAAGGAGATTAATGCACTATAAAGTTTAAAACATTCTGATACACTGCAAATACCTCCATGGATGCGGGAAAAAAAAAACAAACACAACAACCAACTCATAATTTTTACCACTGTAATAGACTGGGTACAATCCAAAGGAAACAAAACCAGTATAGATTTAAAATACATATATTCTGTATTTATATGGTGCACTATAAGGAGATTGCACTGGCAAAAACTTGAAGAAAGCCAAGGACAGCTGGAGCTGGGGAAAGGATGATGCCAATTTAATCTTTAAGATTGACAGCTCTGCTTGGGACAAGGAAACCTGAGTGGTTGCTATACAGAAAGGAGAAATCACTGTTGAGTATGAAAAACTGCAGAAGGAATATGTTAAAAATAAATATGGAACTTGAGGGCATGTTTAATGTAAAACAAGCCAACTGCTTTGCTAAAAATGTGGCCTTTGTACTCTTTTCAAATTGTTATCATAATCATTTTGCTCCCCTTGAGCTAAGTCCCTCAGCAGACATTAAAATAGTTGGTGATTAGCATTCAGAAAGACATCTCACCATGAAAAACAGAAATACGCCCCAAAGGGTTCAGCCTCACTCTGTGAAGAGCTCTGCCACAACACCAGTTCTGGGCAAACAGCATGCATCCCAATGCCCAACACCCCTGTGGCTCCAGGGGCTACTTATAATAACGTTCAATCCAGCACTTCAGAAAGCTTGGGAAGACTGGGTAAGGAGCCAGCAAGTGATGCTAAAGGGTGGCATAGCGGGCTCCAGCTCATGTCATAGGGTGAGATAAGAGTCTTCAGGGAACAGAAAAACTGAATTTGTTGAACTCACAACGCATCTGGAGGACAGGAAAACCTGCTAGAAAAAGCCAGGAGTCTTCCTGATCTGTCTTAACACAACAGGCTGGAAAGGCGAGCAGAGATGAACCTTACAAGGTTCAAAAGGGGCAAGCATAGAGCCCTACACACAGGGAAGAATAATCACACTGATTGTATACCAAAGAACAGCTTTCATATTGTTCTATCCACCTACAAACTGTCAGCAACTGTTATCCACATACTGACACTGAGTAAAAACTTAGATATCGAGCCTAATGATTTTCTTGATCAACAGTATATACACCTTATCAGAACATTTATCATAACAGTGAGTTTCCTTTTTCTTTTTACTAAAAAGCCTTTTATCTCTTTATCTTATAGGGCAAAGTCCTATAATGCTTTGTCAAAGACAAAAAAATCATGCATTTAGCTTTACCGGATTAAGGACTTCAGATTTGGGCCACAAATTCAGAAGGAAAGCTGGTTAAGGAAATTCCTCCTGCCAACAGATCTTTAAGTAACATATTGCATTATGCATCTGGCTTAATCTGGATAAGTTCTCACGTGTATTGCTGAATTATTTCTGATTATACAAACTCAGCCAATTAGTTTTAGAAAATGTGCATCTCTTCCCTATAAACAGGTTCCCTTCCCTTGTGTCAAAAGTCGTCAGTGTGAAGATGAAAGCAGGTACATGAAAGCTGCAGCGCTGTTGATCTCCTTGCTTCCACCTTTTCCCAATACAACAATGCTACAGCTCCAGATTTCATTTTTCAAAAGGACTCCTTTCTCCAAACATCAAACACTTGTTTGTACATGTTACCAGCTGAAAAAGCAATTAGAAACAGTTCAGTAGTAGCTGTGATCATACGCACAACTACATTACATAAAAATGATGAAAGTTTTGTTCGGGAAGTTGGCAAATATGTACGGATTTATCCAGTATGTTCTTTGGACAACATCATGCATCCCAACACATAATTCCAGAAGCAAAATCACTGACTAGCTTTTGGAAGTCTGTGTTTAAGCTGAAAGATGAGATGAAATGCAGCAGGTATCCCATTATTTTTACCTTTGCACATTAGAAATTCTTCCAGTGATGCAAAATACAATAATGCTGTGCTTTGCTAGGCAAAATCTGATCTAAATCAAAACAACAGGGGCTCATTCAACCCAGGGTGCAGTTCCATTAATTCAGTAAAAATACACCTAAGGATCAATCTAGGGAGAAAGACTTTTTATCTAAAAACTTAGACACTGCAGTCACTGCCAGTGACTGACCTTGATGTAAACATCAGTTGATTCTCTGTCAGACATCCTCTTTATGAGCAGGCAGCTTCTGTTTCTCTTTTAGCAGCATATGCCTCTCCAAATCATTCCTCATGCAACTTCTCACTAGCACTACTATTTTCTGTCCGCTTTTGATTTTTAAATGATAGAAGTAACTATTCTATTGATAACCACCTTAATGCTCTCTTATTCAAAAACAAAACAAAAACCACTCATAAATATCCCTTTAATATTTCCATGTTTTGCTTAATTTGAGCTTCAATGTCACCTGCTGCCACTCATCCATTTGCTTATTGATATTTCTGTGCTCCATCTAATCCCACTCTGTTACTCCTGATACATTTATCACTAACCTGTTATTTTACACCAGAATATCTTTCTTTTTCAGCGTGTTCTCACAGCACTATATCCAATTTTTCACCTCTATTCAGAGTTTCTAAATTAAATATAAAATACAAAAATGTTGTAACAACTGAGAACTTCAAATCATGACTTCAGAAATAGAAACATCAGAACTGACTCTCAGCTGGAATTCAATTTAATTTGAGCTTGTTTTAGAACCAGGGTGTCTAAAGCAAAAGTCTTACGGGGATTAACAAGCACTAATTCAACTCACAGTTTCATCATGTGGTTTAAATTGCTTGTAAGGGCATAGAATGTTGCTAAATTAAACAACTTATTGGGAAAAAAAAAACAATAATTTACTTTCTATGAAAATGGTTATTTTTATTTAGTCATGATACTGCAACTGCTTAAGGATAAGACAGACCTGGCTTGGAAAGCACAAAGTCCCAGGATAACTAAGTAAATGTTACACAATTTCTTTCACAGATGTTTCTTGCTGTGGGCTACTATATTTTTATCTTGCACTCTCTCCATAGAAATTCATGAGCAAGCTTGCCTTGCAACCAAGTGTCCTGAAATGCCAGGCTAACTCCTCCTGAACAGAATGTCTACCCAGAAAAAACAAGTAGTGTATTCAGAAAAAGGCTACCGCTGTAGAGTTCCCATGCCACAGTGAGGATTTGTTCTTCTTTCACATATTTTTACAACTGCTTTTACCCAAGCCTGCTCAAAAGCCTCACTTAGAAAAATGTTTTCAACATGAAAGTAAGTCTTTTTATCCTTTCTCATTTATTTATCCTTTCCCATTTATACTAATGGCGCTAATGTACTTAAAGAAGAAAGGTTAGATGCCTTTCAAAGTCTTCATTTCACCTATCTGGACAAAAAAGAGAGAAAAAAAAAGCTGTCTTACTCCTCTCTATTCCCCACAATCTTTTTCATGTCCCTTCTTCGTTCTTGTCCCATTCTAATTTCATCTTTAGTACGATTTAAATCACGCTTCAGGAGAACCCCTGGAAATTCCTATGCCAGTACATTACAAGAATACATTTTCCTTCTTACGGGGGCATCTCACCAGTGATTGATGTAGGTAATTCATATTAAGGCTGAGCAGTATATACCTACTGAGCAGTCACTTCCAGATTGTTGGAAATCCCCAGAGCTGATGACTTCCACTCCACTTGTTATCTCTGTCCCTGGCCACTGCAAAACAACTTGAACTGTTTCCTCTCCTAAGCCACAAAGTAGCCAGAGCCGGACTCTTCTCAGAGGTGCACAACAGTAGGAGAATAGGCCATGGACAAGTCAGAACACATAAAATTCCTATTAGATCTAAGAATTTTTTTTCTTTACCAAAAGATGATTAAATATTGAAACAGTTTGTCTAGACTGGTTGTATAACCCATCCTTGGAGCTGTTCAAGACCAGACTGGACACAACCTTGGGTAACCTGATCTAATTAGATGGACTCCAGGAGATGCCTTTCAACGTAAATTATTGTGACATTCTTCTATTCCAGTGACTTGATTAGCAAGTTTCTTCAAATGGGTGAACAATGCCATCTCTTGCTGGTAACTTTTAATTTTGCCACTCCCTTTCCTGAAACCACTGCTAACAAATAATTAAGAACACACAAATCAGTATTTTATTAAATATATTTGCAGCCAATAGTCATGCGCTAGCCTGTTCAGAATGAAGGGGTGGACATCATCTACTGTTCTACGTGCTTCCCCCTCTGAAGTTACTGTGACCATTTCCATCCTGGGAAATATACTAACTCTATTCCCACATTAAGCATCACAAAATTTGCTAATTCCAACAGTTCAATATTAGCCTTCATTGCTTTGATTATAAGCCGAAACCTAATCCTAACCCACTTCTTGATATAGTAGGTCCTTGTCTGCTGAGTTGTTAATTTACTGTTGATGCTGTCATACGTAAGATACTCCTTACATTTCTTTTGCAGGATTTAAACTGCTAGAGTAACTTCATTTTTTTCTTGTATTTCCTGCCTTCGACAACAAAACTGTGTTTTCCATTTGCTGTAGGCTTCTTGTCAACACCCAAATGGCTGGCTTAGAAATGATCATTCATTCAGTGGCAAAAATACATAGCTAACGGTAACTATGACGAAAAAACAGCTTTCTATAGGTTTTGCTCTGTCAAACTACGTTACTGTACTCTTTGTATCTGTTGTAGTTTCCATGGAATCCTACCTATCTATAGAATACGTCCTGTTTCTTGAAGTACCATCTTTAGCTTGGAAGCTGTAGAATACTCTCTTCGATGTGCTTTAGTTACAGAAGAAGGCTTCAGACACAGAGCTGACATTCACCACGTTGTGGAAACTTGTACAGGTGTAGCTGACATCTATACAGAGGAAGCAGAAGAACCTCTGCAGCGAAATTTGGCATCCCAGGGCTGTGTTAGTCTCTGCAGATCAGGGGCATGACTGGCAACAGATGACTCCATCCTGCACAGTGCTGATCAAGACCAAGGCATCCATTTCCCTTGGAGCATCTCAGGATGACATCTGCCTTACCAGCCTCTCTCTGTATATCATGCAGTTTTCTCTGCTGATTTAGGACACTGCAATCCTTTCTAGTTGAGATGCTAAAATAGCCTTTGGAACATTTGTCTGCTGGTGAGCTTGATCAATGGCAATAGCCCTAGAGCAGTCTTAGGCTGATGGCAACATGTCTTTCTAAAGTTTGGAAATAAATCCCTCTGCCCTTCTTCCATCAGTTTAAATTTGACCGTATTAATGTTTTGTTGATGTATTGCTGCAGATTTACCTGGGCTTGTTATAGAACTCCTTTATGTAAACAGGTCTTCCTCAGGAATTACAGAACACGTGTAGCTGTGCTCCACTCTGGTTTCTGTCAGCAACTCTGCAGCAGGGTTCTGTTGCACTGTCACTGTGCTTCAGAGCAAGGCTGCAGCCCCTGCTGGCTCCATCTGGACCACAGCCAGATACAGGCAGGCAGCACCTGCCCTGCATCCTGCTAGCAGCCTTGTGCTGGCCCAGCAGAGCTGTAAAGTCATCAGCAGAACCCCAGAGAGTATGCTCATCAGAAAGCATCCAAGCTCCCTGGGTAGCGCCTGCTGCATCGCTGTGCTGCTTTGAACACAGCACAAGGCACTGAGACCCAGATCAGCTCTTGGTAGGAGTGAAAGGCTCTCCTTGGGGCAGCTCTGCCCACGCAGGCACCAATGGGTCTGACTTGCCAGGAAAGGCTTAAGGTATTGAAGATGCAGTGCTTGTTTCAGGGATTACCTGGAGGACACAGTAGCAGCATGCGTGTGTTTGAAGCATGGCAAGTGTTTGCTCCACTCCCCATGCCCCCACATGTGCAAATTGCTTCTAGGCTTTCAGGTGCACCTGTCTGCTTCTTTGTGATGCTTTCTCCATTTCCTCTCCTATTCTGTGCCTTCCCAAGCTACCTGCAGCCTTGACAAAGTAAAGGTACCCAAAAGGATGACCATCAGTTTTATACTGTTATGCAAGGTCCCTGTTTTCAATTCTAAGACCTGGTTCTTTACATGTCTGTCACAGTTTTCATAGAAATAAATAGAAGGCATTACTTTCAGAGTATCCTACATACTATCTACATTTTCTATTAAGTAGAGAAATCTCTCATATACAGGAATAGTTGGGTTCAGCCATCATTCCCCTAAACATGGCAACTAATACAATATAGCAATATGGCTGTCGTGCACGTCATTATGCGGTTGTGAGTCAGAGTCATATTCAAGGAATATAAGATTACATATTCGTTTTGCAGTATTTATGATGCAATGTCTGAACACAGGTGCTCACTGAGCAATGATGAACAATCAGACTAACAGCCAGACATCTGCACTCCGTAACGTAAATAATTCAACTCCCATTTGCTTGTCAGAAGCGTTGAGGATCCACACCTTTAAGCTGCGAACGTTTAACTCTATCAGCTGTCAGGCACACATCTCCCCTCTACAAACTGTAGGGTGAAAGCTTAAATTATTTCTGCTCAAATCATCACATTTAGCCAATGGAGAAATCTGTAGTCTCTTAGCAGTAAAATAAATTGACAATTCCCTACCTTAGTTTGCAGTAGTAGGCAAAGCAGCAGGAGATTTTTTCTTCTTGCAGCTGTCTATAAGGACACTGTCAACAACTGGAAGAACTGGCCCTCACTCTGCACTCTCTGCTCAAACCTGACTCGAGTCCTTCAGTATTTTGCTGCCTTTGTTCCAATTTGCTAATTTCACATTCACTTGCTCCTGGTCCTTGCAAGTCCTGAAAGCACACACTTTTTAACATCTGAAATACCGCTGTTTGAAGTCATGCTGTCAAAATAGATGCTCACAATTTTAACTCAAGGCAAAAGGATCATTTTAGCATTTTGAAAGTAAAGCAAGCACAAGACAGACAGCATTTTGCATGCAAGACAATGTAGCAGGCCTGCACTTTGGAAATGCAGGTGGGTTTTTATGTCTTCCGGTGCAATGCCAGTGGTAGCTCCAGATGTGCAGAAACTACCACTCCTGTCCCCTGCTCTATCCAGCAAATGCTGCAATGAAACAGCACCAGAGGAAGCCTGGAGCAAACTGGCACCACTGAGGAACTTGGAAGCCAGCCAGCCAAATTATGGCCTGAGCTTTTTGGAGCTCTGTCTAAAATCAAAGCTGTTCTCCCTTTTCATAGGAAAGCCACAGGAAATGGATGAATTGGAAAGGGTAAATGCTGGGTGCAGCCTTCATTACACATGCAGAAGGATATAAATTACAATCCCTTGAGTATACAAAGGTGAAGCAAGGTTCACAATACTGTATTATATTAAGCTACATTATGAAAATGACTGTTTATGTTGGTTCATTAATGTTTGTACAAGGCTGTGAACAAGCAAAGTGCTAAGTATCACACAAGCATCAACAATCTCTCTCCACTTTGACATGTTCACAAGCATTGTAACAAAATAAAATGCATTTTAATCATAATAATTAATGCCCATAGACGACAGCGTTTAGCATATTGTCTCTCTACATCATTTGTGGCCATTGAAAACAGGAAAGAAATGGATACCAGCAGCAGATACTGTAATGCTGAGCTATTCATTTCTTCTAAAAGACAAAGTGTCTGCCATCACCTACAAGCGGACAAATTCAACCCACAAAACCTGTACATTTGGAGCTGCCCAGCTAAGTAGGTGCTGTGCTGGTTAAAGTATCTTCAGTCATTTTCAGGTGCCTTATATTGTATAACTGGTGACAGGGAGGTTATTCCTCATTTATCTACTTTTTTCTTTTTCTTTTCTTTTTTTTTTTTTTTTAATTTATTTGATTAAAAGACCACAGTTTAGAATAATTCTTTTCAAAACTGCAGACCTGATCTCAACACAAGGATTTAGGGAGACACACTGAGATATGTTGTCCCCAGTAAATACTCCAGCATCTCAGAAAGCAAGCTGTGTTTGAACAGCAGCTAGAACATTAAACGATATCAACAAAAAAGAAATATATATCCTCAGCTCTGTCAAATGGAAGAGAAAAAGCAAGTGGCATTACAACTAAGTCTCTCCTGAATCACCATGGCAGGTCATTTTCTCCAGTCCAGCTCTCAGCTGACCAATATCTAGCTATTTTTTGGATCAAAACAAATTCTGTAACAACTTTCTTGATGCCTAGTGCAAATGTCTCTGCCTTCAGTATCTGAAGGCTGAGTGGCTGCATCCCTTTACATGTCCTAGAAGCAAACTCCACCTTGCTTTGTCTGTACTGCTCACCATGTGCTCTAACCAGTGGCAGCCAGTGTGCCTCCTCCACTGGCTGGGGTGCTTGGAATGGGATGGGGCAGCCTGCTGTGGTACCACTGAAAGCATCCACTGAAACAGAAGCACAAGGGCTGGGCAGGTTTCCCCTCTGCATGCCAGCCGTAGCCTTTTGAAGGAGCACAGGGTCTGCAAGTGGAGGGAAACTGGTGCAGGCCAGGCTGGTTAATGACAAGTGTTGGGACCAGTCTCATTTAATACTTGTATTAATGACATTGGGAAAAAAAAAAAGAAGTATAAAAGCTAACAAGTTTCCCCAAGTCTAAATGATTGGATGCCTTGTCAATACCAGGAAGATTGGAGTCTCACTCAGAAAGAGCTGGATGATTGGGAGGGGTAATAGAAATTGGATGAAATTTAATAGTAGTGCGCAAGGTCATAAGCTTTGGAACTAATAATGAGACTTTTTGTTATAACTACAAAGCTGTCAGCTAGATGAGCGACATAGAAGGCAGTACATTTGTGGAATACAGGATGTCTGCATGTCATCAGTATGATACAGCCATGAAAAGAGTAAACCCATCAGGTGATACATTCTCAGAAGAGCAAAGAAAGATTATTTTCCATGGTTAAGGCTCCTTTGGAAGCTCCTCCTCTGAAGCTGTATGCACAGTACCAGCCATGTTCTATAATAAGTCCTTCAAATGAAAATGAGGCCAGAAATAGGCTTCAAAATTATCTGGTGGGGTTTATAGAGTTCATAGAAAAGCTTTGAGTGTAAACCTGATGAAACAGGGCTGGATTTACAGTAAGAAAATTACACTATATATACCACATATTAGCATCAGATTATTATCCAGTTTTTTTTGTCTGCAGCAAATATCCATCAAAAATAATCTCCCTTCTGAAAAGCAGTAGTAAGTTTTTCCCCTATGTTTCCTGCAAAAGTGAAATAGCTTCTCGAGTCACACACTAACACTGTAATGGCATATTGCTCCAACATCTGAAGGTACTACTGACAGCTCATCTCATGCTGTGTCCCACATAAGGTTTCTGCAACACAGGAAACCAGATGTGCCCATTCTGCTTTTTTCCAGCTGCATCCTCTCAGCTGACTACTATTATTTTTGTAATTTATAAAACAGTACGGTGTATTCCTTCATATCTGTTCTGCCTGTCACACTTCTCTAGCCTACAAATAACGCAGTGTGCCACATAGAAGAAATACATCATTTGCACTGCAACTTCCACCTTGATATTTATATCTACCATGGTAGATAAATCCTTTCCCATTACAAGGGAGCAAAAGATGTAAGGCAATCCTGCCCTTAGCCTTGCACCACAGTAATTGCTGAAGGACTGTTCCTCACATTCAGAGAGAAGAAGCGTGTGAAATACAAATCACGCAGTCAAAAACCTCAACCTGTGATAGACAAGACCAGAAACAAGTAATGGAGGCTTAACAAGTGATATAATGAGGCAGTAGCAATTATTTTAGAGAAAGAGTTAAAGCAAGGTGAATGAAAAGTAGAGCAGAAGTGAACATTCCTCATCTCAAGTCCTAAAAGCATCAAAGACGCACATGATTCAGCAGAGGTCTCCTCATGTCTTACTTTCAGGATGCTAGAAACAACTCATTAACAGGTGCTAAGGGAAGCGGAAATTTATTCCATCATTTTCCTTGACAAGAACCTTGCACTTCAGAAAAAGCTGCCTAAGAAGGAGAGCTGGATGGCTTAGAACTCAACCACAGCCCAGCACGCACAGCTTGTAGAAAGGATAGAAAGTAAAATTCAAAGAGCAGAAGATCAAGGCCTTTTCTCACAGGAGGCATGCCATCAGTTCACAGAATATCAAATAGTGAAGGTGCTTCTGAAGAGAGCTGTTTTGCTGCTGAAAAATTTAATCATAGTAAGCTTGGTAAACATTTAAACAGAAATAGCATTCTAATTTCTTCAGAAAATACTAAAGCTGAAAGGCTTCCTTCATCCTAAACCAAAGAAATCCTAAATCATATAGTTTTCTTGCTAGGCTTGGTCTTAAGCTGTAACAATACAAGATTTCCAAATGTACAGATTTCCTGGGGAAGAGTAATTCTCATTTTCAGTTAGCTCCCTGAGGCACCACCAAAAGAAACTCCTCAATTTGGTATCTACAGTCAAAACAGCACACTGACACGGAATCAGTATTTTGCTCTCAAGACTCAAATTATACATGGGTGAGACCGACCAACACTCTGGATTCTCCCAGCACCTAAGGTTTTTGTATTTTTTTTTTTAAGCAGGCTCACAGCTTTTCTTCTGACTTTGACAGAGAAAATTTATGCATTTATTGTTTAACAAAATTCAGTCACTGAGCTCTTCTGCTGCTGCATGTTAACACGACATCTTTATTTTGCAGTCTGGAAACAAAATCTTAAAATCCAGGTGAGACCTGCTAAGGCTTGGATTTAAATGAACAAAAGAACATTCGCAGAACGCAACCCATAAGCAGGATCAATTTCTCTTAACACTGTACCTACTATTCAGACTCCCCTTCACATTTCTAGCTTAATCTAGTTCATAATTAAAGCAATCAAATCTTTGATTTCTCATGTTCCCTCCAGTAAAGCAACAAAGGTCTATCTTTTTTACCTGTTGTAGGAAAATCACTTAAAAATTTCAAATTCCTTAAACATTTCTGTATAAAATATCTTCCAAAAAAAGTGCAAAAGAAACTATTGCCCCAATTCTTCAAGGTTTCCATATTAAAATTGATCTTTGACAATGACTGTGCATTAGAAAAATGAAATTGTTGCCAACATGAACAGCACACTTAGATCACAATATGAATTAATGAGCTTGCTTTTCATCTTCATCTCCCCCTTCCTCAGTGCTTTACTCCTGCTCCCAAATAAATGAGCATGTTCCTAATAAAGTGCTTGAAAGGAAGGCTGGGAAATTTAATAATAAAAAGCTCTCTGAAATTAAGTTTCTGGCACTGCTTTAAAAAAGAAAATGTTATTACTTGGTCCTTTGCTTTTCCCCAAAGCAAATTTCAGTCCTTTGAGGACAGCACAAATATAAAGCAGATAATTTACAAACCTTTTATTCGGCAATTTGCCTGGTCCAAATAAGCAACTGTAATAGGAATTGCCGACTGAGTATTTTAAACATTCTGGTATAGGAAGAGAAACTGCATTCTGCAGGAGAAGAAGGTCAGAAAGTCTCTGTCTAAACTATCAAATACTAGAATTTCAATAGGGAACAAATTGTTGAACATGTTAATTTTCAAAGGAAATAAAAGAAAGCATTAAGAACAGAAAATCCAACCATAACTGTTGGACTTGTTCATGTAATAAGTTTCCTTATCTCAGTTCTTTTGCATTTGCTGAATTGAAGGTGACAAAGGGTAAAATACTAAGAGTTCGCATCAGATTATTCAAGTCCAGAAATACAAATGAGTAGTTATTTTGCTAAGTGAACCCAGCCTTTTGCTTCTGCCCTAGTCTTATCAAAAAGAACCATCAAAATACTCATGACTATTAAGAAAACTTAAAAAAAAAAAAAAAAAAAAAAAAAAGGCAACTAAATTGTGAAAATTTCATCAGAAAAAAAACAGCAAGGTTAATTCTCTAATTCTGGAACAGTATGGAGACTGATTCTTACATAGCTCTCAGAGTGTGGAAGTTACGCTCTACTGAATTCTCCAGAATTTTTTCTGTTGCAACCATTGGGTCAGGATTACACTATAATGCAATGAAGGATTCTGTAGGAAGATTTATCAACAGAACTACTTACGTTCTTCCTTGTAATTAAGAGTCTTACCATTTTACATCATCATAAACGCATATCATTTCTGCAAGATTCATATTTGATTCCTTAATCACTTCCCATGACTATATGAAACTATTTTATACTCACCACCAAACCAAGAAACAATTTCCTGCTCTGTCCCTTTACACTTCACATGCCTCAGACAAGAGGTCAGTTCCACTACCGAAGTCAAAAGAAATAAAAGGCTCAAGTGTGTGAGAAAGAATCTGTGTTAAATACTAAGATTTTAAGCTGTTTTGTTTTCAATAACATCATAAAACATCCTTAGAGGATGGATGGTTTTTACTTCAGATTACTTTCACACTTCAGATGCATCAGGTCAAGCTGAAACATGCCTACTCCTCTCTTCTGAAACACTGCCATTTGCAGCAATGAAGATCAGCTGATTTCAGTGTTTGCATTATATCCTGTCCTCTTCCTCCCCATTGGTTACAACGATCCTCTTTCTGCTAAAATGCATCACAATACTTCAGAAAAATATACAGAAAAGATGTTTTTGACAAATTAAAAACCAAAACCAAACACATACAGACAGGTGCCCCCTGTTTGGAGATATTTAGAACTAGCACTTTGGTTCATTACAGTCTACATCACATGGATCCAAAAGATTTCAGATATTTGGACACTGGCCTTTCACTAGAGTAAGACCTGCCAAACACATGCTCTGGTCTGTTATGTTCAAGGTACACAAGTTCTGTTGCACTTCATTAATGCTGATATTTTTAGCTTTTTTTTTTTTTTTTTTTTTTTTTTTTTTTTTTTTTTTTAATTTTAAGGCTCCACAGTCAACAACCCAACACATTCAACAAGCAAAGAGCTTCCCAACCAGAAGCTAAGGAACAGGATGTCAGCTCAAATATGTGGAAATAAGTGCAATCTGGTAAGATAACAAGCTGAAATCACACAGCTGGCATGTAGAAGTACAAATGGATGCCAACAGGTAGCTGTGTGATTTAACATTGATTTCAGGATTATTCTTCTTCCACTAAATCAAATCAAAAACTACTACAACAGATGGGAGTAGATGACTCCTCTGAACTGTAAAGCCATTTGTTTTTTGTTTATTCTTTCAGCAGCAGTCCTCCATGATACTGAAGAATGGTTGCAGGATGTATGAAGAGTTAGTAACTCCCTAAGTGATGTCATACTGTGAAAGATTGGAAGCTTTTTAACCATAGTACAATTTCTAGCAGGAACATACAAGAAACATGTAGTACAGAATCTATTATGAATAAAAATTCAACCCCCTTCTCGTGGAGTTCCACAGTAAATTCAACAAGCCATTTCTAGCCTGAAAAACTTGTCTATGTGATTTCCATGAGAATTCATTAGCCACTGCAGTCAGTGGAACCAGCTGATTGTCT
The DNA here is from genome assembly GCF_023343835.1 of Lagopus muta. Taxonomy (NCBI): domain Eukaryota; kingdom Metazoa; phylum Chordata; class Aves; order Galliformes; family Phasianidae; genus Lagopus; species Lagopus muta. The sequence continues at coordinate 76,237,671 of NC_064434.1, forward strand.
GAGCAGCAGCTGACACAGAGCTGGCTTCAGCTGTCACTCCTGCTCTGTCACAATTTGGCCATCACAGAGCCAAAGGCTTGTGATATCCAGAACCACTTGCCCCAGTGCTTCCCATCAACAAGAGGCCACTGAAAGATCTTTCACTCTCTAGACTATACAGCTGCGCACACACAAGCAAGTATAAATTCAGGAAAAGGAGGAATTAAATCTAATTTCATGACTTGGTAAAAACTATTTTCCCTTCTGAACACGGAGTGTGGGAACTTAAGAAACCCTCTCTTCCCCATTACCTTGAGGTAGCATGATATAAAGCTGTGCTTCGCTCCTCTATAGATCAGAGTTCTGTAATCACACCTAAATTGAAAGCTGGTCCACTGCATTACTATGACATTTATTTTGCAGCAGCCCTATTATTAATCAACCACTTTACATATACAAGGAATTTAAGGTCCCAAGCAAACGTCTCCATAACCCAGTTAAGTCACAGGGCATTCAGAAAAGTCATAGAGATAGGTCCAGAGATTATGTCACTCTTAGCAGAGCACTGATTCAGGAAAATACTTTCAATATTAAGTGGATATATTTAGTGACACCTTCTGGAATAAGTTAGTGTTCCTGACCTGATGCCGGTGGCAAAATTCCTCAGTTTAGTAAAATAAAAACAGGCTGAGAAATTTCAGAATTAGACTTAGGTTCGATATCTGGTTTGGCAACCAATTAGATCTTGCACAAGTTTAAATGTGGACAGATCAAAATTTTGAAATTTATGCTAATGACACCTTGATATCTGTAGGCAGAGAGCCTTTCACACTTTCATTTTTGACTGAGAAAAATCTTAAGTTATACAGGCAGCAGAACAAGAGAACTGGCTCTGACAGCTATTTTGCAATATATACGTCACTTAACTGACAACAACAGAACATTCAGATGAGATCAAAGGTACAAATTCTGACTCATTTTTCACACACTGAAGAAATTGTATTAGAAATTCTGTTTTTAAATCACCAGGATTTTTGAAAGTCACTGAATAATTCCTTACCACATTTAGCAGAAGAAATGATGGATGACTAGTTTTTCTTCAAAAACCACTCCACATAAATATCAAGGTAGAGACTACACAAGTGAAAATACAGAATATAGATTTTCAAAAGAACTTGCATATGGAAAAAGTTTTGACTTTGGATTCAAGCACTGCTTCTAGCTGAACTACCAGATCACTCATTTGCTGTAATCATTAAAGCAAAACAATATTTTTTCTATTCCATGTTAGCTGAAAATCTTCTAATCATATTCTGTACACAAAGCTTAGCAATAAAACACGTGTAAGTAGTGTTACTGAAATATTCCATAGAATCAATTTCCATCTTGATTTCCATCTCACATACAGAGTTGCAAAAAAAGTACATAAAGGATTATATTTGTGAAGCTGAATCCAATAGGAATGTTAAATGAGGAAATGAAGTGAAGGCTTATAAAGACCTTTTCAACCCTAGGAAATGCTGGAGGGTCTGCAGGAAGACCCCTAAGTAAATTTTTGCACGCAGATTTCTGACTTAAATGAAAATAAATTGTGACAACAAACTGCCAGATAGTTCTTGGTGCTCTGAGAACTAGAGGAGGCTTCAAACAAATCTCTTCCCCGTGCTTAGTGCGTAAGTGTAGAATGGTTGAAAAGCACTGTCCTCTCCCTCATGAGGGCTACAAAAATGATCCTTATGTGCTAGTACCCTGGCACATTTATAGGCTGTGATGAGGCCAGAGGTACCCAGGCCTGGCTTGCCTGCAAAAGCACCTCATTTAGATGCAGAACCATAGAATGATTTGGATTGGAAGAGACCTTTGAAGTTGTCTAGTTCCAACCCCTGCTATAGGCAGGGATACCTCCTTGTAGACCAGGTTGCTCAAAGTCCCAACTGGCCTTGAATGCTTCCAGGGAGGGGACAACCTTGCTAGGCAACCTGTTCCAGTGTCTCACCACCCTCCCAGTAAAGAATTTCTTCTTAATATCTAGTCTAAATCGACCTTCTTTCAGTTTAAAGCCATTTCTCCTTGTCCTGTTGCTACACGCCCTTATAAAAAGTCCCTCCCCACCTTTCCCATAGGCCTCCCTCAGGAACTGGAAGGCCACTGTGAGGTTCCCCGGGAGCCTTCTTCTCTCCAGGCTGAATGGCCCCAGCTCTCTCAGCCTGTCCTTGTAGGGCAGGTGCCCCAGCCTTCTGATCATCTTCGTGGCCCTCCTCATGACCTGCTCCAACAGCTCCATGCCCTTCTTGTGTTGGAGGCTGCAGAACTGGATGTACTGCAGCAGGTGGGGTCCCACAAGAGTAGAGGGGAAGAATCACCTCCCTCAGCCTGCTAGTCACGCTTCTATGTTAGCATAGACTGTCAGCTGTCTTCTACACCTAAGTATAACACAAAGCACTTTCAAAATCTTTTGCCTCTTAATCAGACTAGAAGACATGCACTTTTCTGACTTAGCTAAACCAAAGCAGCTACCTCTTACTAAAGGCAGCATTGTGACTTTAGAAGGTTAAATTTTTCCACATAATAAAATCAGTCTGTACCCTGGATAGATGTACCTCAAGCTATTTTGTTGTTGCTTTTTTTTTTTTCCTCATGAATGGGATTTGGATCAAAAAAGCTCCATGAAAACTGACAATGTGTGTAATCCTTGGATGAACCAGAAAAGCCAAACTCCTTAAGCAACCCTGCGTAAGAAGGATTCCTTAGTGGAGAATCTCATCTTGAATGATACTACTTTTCAGAGATCAAAGGAAAGCAGACAGATTACCCCTCGACATCTTATTCTTGCCTCATATAAAATGAAGTTGCCTTTTAAAAAACAGCCCCCACATATGTAGCCTATTGATCCATTACTAAGCTGAGCAGATCCATTGGAAGAAAAAAATGTCTCGACATTTGAAGAAGCAAAATTAGCACTCCAAGTCTTCTGGGAGGAGAGCTGCTCAGCTTGCAAGTAGGAATCATGCACAGCTTTTAGCACCGGGAGGAAACACATAAATTTTATGCCACCTTCCTGAGTAGTAATTAATTAGAACCTTCAGCTTTACTCAGCTGTTTTATCTCTCTCCTTAAAATGCCAGCAATTGGCCTGCTCTAGCTCCACAGTGAGTTGTGAGGTCAGTGACAAAACACAGATCCAGTCATTATACATCATTATTCCTGGAGGCTTTTCTGGTCATGCTGCACAGGGCTTTGGCTGAGGAAGAGGAGCAAGGCTGCATCTCATTCAAACAAGAAATGCCATTCTACCATACATCATTTGCTTTGACAACAGAGAGGTGTAGGAGAAGTAGTTCTTGTACTGCATAGAGCTGTCAACAGCAGGCAAAGCATGGCAGCCCACTGATGGCATGGAACAACAGAGTGGAGCCAATGTGTCTAAACAAAGGGGAAAAGGAAGACAGAGGTGATGAAAGCCCTGTTATTATTTTTATTCTGACTGTTCACTTCCATCTCTCTTCTGACTTGTGGCCTTGCATTGCTTATGATGCCTGAGGCTTCTCATGCAACTCTGGGAGCTGCAACACCTGCGGGCCTTCCTATCACACTCCTTGGGCTCTAAGGGGAAAAACACTACTTACAGGCAAACAGGTGATGAATGAGACAGGATCTCCTGCTCTGGACAGATTGCTTTGAAATGTCTACAACTGTTTTTAAATGTAGGTTATTGACAAAGAATCTTGTTCTCCAATTTTAAAGCAACCTACTTAACTCTTAAATGTAACTGAATTCCCCATCCACTCCAGCACTCAGAAAACTTGTGTCCTAACAGACACGACTGCACAGTAATAAATGCAGTCTATGTATTAGATTTTTAAAATACATTTAATACATGTTAACATGTTTAATACATCTTAACTTCTGCCTACCTCTCAATGACTGTATTTTCTTGATAATTATGTGAACATCTACATTATGGAGCAGTTGGGTGTAAATTATTTTGTTCCCAGTAGGTAAATTGCATAAATAAGAATAACAACCTTATTTTTGAAAAGATTACTACAAAGACTTTGACTCTAACTTTTTGTTAAAGAGTGAAGCACAAACTCTAGTGTATAACCCTTTTAAGTATCATGTAAGCTATCAAAAATTTGATTCTTCAGCTCAGTTAAAAAAAAAAAAAAAAACACTTTTCTATTCATTCTTTCCTTACGTGTAACCAAAGATGGCATTCTGTCAGACAGAGACAGCTGGCAGCAGCGTTGCCTGTCTCTGCTTTGCAGATAGCTGTAGTTGCCAGCTATTTGGAACAGCTCCCAGTCTTGTCTCACAGCAAGGTAGGTTGTGCATCCACCTGGCAGCAAACCACAGCCATCACTGCAAACTGCAAAAGGCACTGAAGAAGCAACAGATTTTCAAATAAATTTAAAATAATATATATGCACACTAGACTGTGAAGCACAAAAATACAAGGTATTCGTAACAAAAACCTCTTCAAGAAGTTCTTTCTCTGCCTATGGATTTCAGAATATCATTTGGCTTTGATCAATTTTCCTCACAGTACAAGCTCTACCAGCCTGCAGGCAGATCAATGCCATCCTCCTCATTACATTAAGAGAATTTACACGGGGTCCTTCAAGTGTTACCTGCAGCTGGACAGATAACTTCTAAAAAAAAAAAAAACAAAAAACAAAAAACAAACAAACAAAAAAAAAAACCTCTTTAGGACACTTAGAAGTGCACAGGATCCTGATGAAGATAATTTTGAGGTAATGCGATTTGGAATGGAAAATTTCAACTAAGATTGAACTACTTAGCTTTTATACACCTGTAAGGAGATGGAGAAATTACTATAGGCACAATGATTGATCAGCCTACTTAGCAACAGCTGAGTAATAAAAAAATACAAGCAGATGAAAGTGCATGTTCTGCACCCAGTCAGCACACCCAGCAGCATGCACAGGGGGAGCCCAAAGCAAGGATGCAGTAGCAGCACCTTACTTCACCATGTCCAGGTCAGACCCTTCACAAGGTCTGCAAAGACAGTCATAGTGGTCTTCGGTGTCCATCATGTGCACAGGAGCAGTCAGTAGGAAAAGGAGCTCTGTGCTATCGTTGCACTGAGCATCGTGGTTTTAATAACCACTCTGTGCATTAGTGACAAAGCCACGGACAATTTGAACAGCCCTCCACCAAAGTGTTATTATCAAAGTGGAGACAGCAATTACAAAGCCATGGAAGAATACTCAGAAATCATAGGAAGAACGGGGCAGAGAGTCAATGAGAACTGAGAGCTGGCGGATAACAAACAGGGAACCGAATGTGAAAACAAAATGCAAATTCTTGTCCTCAGATTTGGCCAAGCTGCAGACACTCAGCAACACAGGGGCAGGTTGTTCTCAAACATGAAACTTCCAGACTATGCAACTGTTCTTAAGAACTTCTACTATTTTGCAATGCATAAATCAGAATTGCAAACCAGATTTGCTGTTAGCACTGTGGGTAATTGTTTCTATGGGCTGCCAAACCATCTGCATCTCTGTCTTTACTTACTGATGCTACACACATAACCTGTCTCAGAAGAGACAATGTCAGAACATTTAGAGAGCAAAAGGAAATATAAAACAACAAATCGGGAAAATGTCTAATAAAATGTTGGTTATACACTCCTTTGTTGGTATCTGTCAGTATTTGCATTTGCTGGTATTTTACTATCGCATCACTTTTAGTTTGCAGACACTAGATCTTTTACTATAGGTAGTAATAGTAAATTTCACCCCATTTCAACCCCCATCTTTCAGGCAACATATTTCCAGTATAATAATCAGAAATCTCCCTGTATTGGTGCCTGGAAGTGACGAGAATTTCTTCTGACCAGACAGACACATTCCATAAATCTCCTTTTGCCCTCCCATCTCAAACAGTGCTGCACATTCCCTCTGCCCCTTCTTTCCAAACATCCAGTCCAAATTTCAGTGAACTGTCAGCCATATGTAGCATTAAAGTCAGATTATTCAACATGCCCCATGATTTTACTTTTTTAATTATTTCTTCCACTCCTCAGCTGAACAATAGACACAACTAACAGATTATAGTTGGGTTTTTTTTGTTTTTTTGTTTTTTTGTTTGTTTTTGTTGTTGTTTTTTTTTTTAAAGGAACTACTACCAGTGTTTAAATTGCACATATTCTCTCTATCACAGGCAATGTTTTAGCTGCTGTCATTGTTTCCTGATCATGCTTCTTCAGAACAGAATGTCCCTGTGCTACCTCACAAGAGGCTCTGCAGTTCCGGTTCAGTTTTGCATGTGCATCACGCACAGGCAGTCACAGGCAGCGTACACAGTGTGTACAGGTCTGTAAGCAGAGAGCTGTGAGTTCACGTTCATTCACTGTGCAAAGATTTCTTCCCCTGCAGGGTGAATTCTATGGAGGAACACTGAGACTAGGCCAAAGTAAAACTGTATGGCAACACTTCTGCATAGCAAGAGAAGGAAAAACCCATTTGTAAGTTGTGTGACTGAAGTATTCTGTTCAACCCAGAGTTTCACATCATTTTCACTATATTGTGTGTCCTTAAACGTTATGGGATCCTAAGACTATTCTGGCCCCAAGATACGATCTTATTTAATAAAAGATAAAAAATGAGTGATTCATTATTTCTATACTGTCTAACATTCACAAACTTGGCCAGATGTTAAAAAGAAAAAAAAAAACCAAAACCTTGAAGGTAATTAAGCCCAGAGAGTTTAGACTGGTTCTCAATGAAGAATGGTAATACAGCCATTATTTGTAATACCAGAGAATAGTTGAAGAGCAGAATGCAGTTCCCACATCCTCTGCAGCCTGTTTCTACTTAAAAATACTTAGTGTTTCTGAGCTGCTGTTCTGCCCAACCTTCCACAGACTGCTTGCTTCAATACCCAGAAGGGAATGGGGACAGGAGGCATCTTAACCTCAGCCTGGCCTGGCTGGAAGCTGTACCAGGAACAGTCTTGTTTTTGACTAATTCCCAGAAAAGATCCAGGAAACATCCCGGGTTCATGTCAAAGAGCAGACAGCAGATAGGAGGGCAGCCCTCACAAAGCACTTCTCAGCTGTTGTATGTCTGTGTCTGCATTTTTGAGGCCAGTCCAGGACCTAACCTGCCCAGTTCCCTAAAGGTTATGAGGAAACCACACTTGCAGTATCAGACCACTTAAGCAATCAAAAATTTCAGATTTTTTTTCCATTTTCCTTTATAAGGAAACCAGTAATGAAGCCCATTAAAAATCACAAGGATTTTTCTATGAGTAATAAAGATGAAATTCCTGTTATTTGGCTATTGATTTACAGTGGTTCACTTGGACAATATTTTGAGGCTTTTCTCTGAATCATAAAACCCAAATGTTTGCACAAAACAAGAGAAAAAGAAAGTTAGCCAGATTTACCAGTCATTGGCTCTGTCTTTTATTACCACCATGCAGGGATCAGTTACACGCATTTCCTTCTAAGCTCTCAAGCATGTGTGCCATACACCCTCTGCACAAGACAAGGGTCCAAGAAACTGGGCACATAATATCTGAGAATCCTCAATAAAGTGAGATTAGGCAGCAATGACAGCCCATTGCAGTTGAGAGTGGGATGCTACAGACAGAGCAAATTGTTGAAAACACACAAGTGATAAGCAGAGCATGCTGAAGGTGTTTTATATAGCTAGCCTAAGCAGAAGGGCAAAAAGAAATCAATACATAGAAAAACGTCCCTGATAAGCTCTCTCCTGGCCCTGCACCAGCCCACATGCCAGTCTAGCTCTTATTGCACAGCTACAAAAAACACGTAGCAAATGGGCTGATAACAGTTTGCTTCTCATTTTGGCAGGATACTGAAAATAGCATCAGATCATGCTCTCTGCCCTGTATTCATTACTGCTCTACCTGTCTTAAAAATAGAATAGGCAGACGTGGCAATGATCCTCAAAGGGATCTCACCAAACTGAAGCAATGGAGCCCTCTCCTTCACTAGCCATAGACTAGAGGTGACGGCCTCAAGTTGCACCAGCAGAAATTCAGTTGGACATCAGGAAAACATTATTCTCAGAACGAGTGGTCAGGCACTGGAAGGGGCTGCCCAGGGAGGTGATGGAATCACCATCCCGGTGGCATTCAAGAAATGTTTAGATGCAATACTGAGGGACAAGTTTTAGTTGGGGAAATATTGGCGGTAGGTGCACAGTTGGACTGGATGATCTCAGAGGTCTTTCCCAACCTTGGTGATTCTATGATTCTATAAATTTCTGCCGCTGCAACAAAATCCGCGGCCATTTTGTTCACCATGGCAGCAGGACACTTTTCAGGGTACAAAGATAACTTTCAACGGGTGTTCTTTCCATGTGAGTTAAGCAGTACCCTACCAATCACTTAAATGTAGTGCCAGGGTAAAAGCCAATTCTGAAAATTTTTAAATAGAATTAAATCATGCAGAAAATCTGTTCTCTGCATGTTCACAGGTAGATCTGCTGACTGAGAGAAAACAAAGCTTTTACTCCCATCAGCAAAGCTGAACTGGCTCTCCTAACCACTTTCCATGACAACAGCTTAATTAAGTGGTGGATGAGTCCACCTTCTGCAGCCACAACAGATGTGTGTGATGCCGAAGCGATGTGCTTCACACTCAGCAGGTCTTCAGCAGCAGCCAGCAGCTCCATGTACATGCCTAATTTTGTTCTGGATCAGTCATACAGCAGTTCTTTGGAAAGCACAGATATCAAAACTTTGTATGAAAATTTTGGCTGGTCATCAAAGCAGCACATCGCATAGAGCAGTTTCTATTTGTGACTTCAAAGCAGCCCAGGTTGTTTGCTGGTTTTGGTCTGTTCCCAGATCAACATGCATATACAGTATCTCAATATGGGAGAGATGGTGTAGTGAAAAGTCATACTTACACCTGATACTTCTTAGCATAAGAATAACAGCTAAACAATACGAACCAAAGCAAAAGCATACAGTGAACCAAGAAACAATGTGCTGTTTTTTCCCCCAAAAGAAATTACCCTTATTTGATTCTAAAAATGAGGAAAGCAATTTTCAGTACTCCACAAAAGATACAAGAGAAAAAAAAAAAAAAAGAAAAAAAAAAGTATTTGTGGCTCCTTCTAGTTCTTTCATGGATGGATAGAAGACAGTTAAAAAGACAAAGCTGTTAAGACCAGACGTGACATTAGCTGATTTAAAGAACTTGTATTTTGCTCTTGCAAATGTGTTACTTATTACCATCTAGTGTTTTTCTTTTTGTTGTTTCTTATTGTTTTGTTTGTATTTTTTTTTAATGTACATCTTGGCTTGAAGTATAAAGATCAATAAAACAAACACAAATATGAAGCTAATACACTTACATGCAATTGTTTTTATTTTAAGCCCATAGTAAATATCCTTTCTGTATTTCTAATTACTCAAGGATGAATATGCTCTGGATACCACCACAGACCAGTAAAAACTGGTTTGCCACAACTGAAATCCACCCCCTTGCAAAAAAAAAAAAAAAAAGAAAAAGAAAAAGAAATTTCTTCTGTGCAGATTATGTACAGTGCAAAGCTTTTCAAGGATCCCTAAGTTTTTTCATACTCAAATTTGAAACACAGGCTCTTTGATTAAAGTGGCTGAACAAATCAAGTGGAGTATATAAAGCCTCCTATTCCAACTGGGTCCATATTTGAAGACAAGCTGTGCTAGAGCTGGAAAACTTGGATATTACACAAGGAACTTGCCATGGTAGTACAACAGCACATAGGGAAGCGTACAGATAAGTAACGCAGTTTCTCAGAGATGTGGCACATGGCCAGTATTCCACAGCTTCCACTGAAATGCCCAATCAGAATGACACAAAATAGTTTAATGCCATCTTCCCTTTCTTGACCAAGACTATATTCCCCACCCTCCATCCCCCCAAAAAGATTATGTGATCTCATTTCAGGAGTCCTATGAGATTTTCTACGTGAATTACCACTGATTAAGGGATGATTAAGCATACACACTTTCAGAAGCATTTGAGAAGCTCTGCTAACACATGATACAGCATTTCTGTCAATATTCAAAACAAAATTAAGCAAGTTCAGCAAAGTTTATTTCTTCAGATGCAGAAATCTGTTATTAACTTTTTCTTTCCCTTGTATTAGTGCTTCCTAGAATTTCTCACAAACCTGTATGTAATTTGATTGTCTAAGTATATCCAGAGGTGGCCCTCACCTCCTCCTCTTGTCCCTTTCATTTTTCTGTCCCTGTATTTCCTAGGCATCCACCTTTCAAATGGAAACTATCCCAGGACCTCACCCCTAATCTCCTTTTAGCTAAAAGTCACCAGCTGCTTCATGACTTCTCCAGAATCAGTTCCAGTGTCCTGTCTCACATTCCTGGCCTGTGCTGAATGCACACGCAGCCCAAAACCACATGCGGCCAACAAGGCTGTGCAGCTGCAAGGCTGTGTGGAGCGCACAGGGCAACTCTTGGCCTTTCTTGGATACTTGGAAGATGGATGAAAACACCTTAAGAGCTAATGTGATCATGAGGGAAAACAACACTCACAAATAGCCAGGACACAGGAAAGATACCACATCTTATACTGAATACTTGAAACATTTTCCATTGGTAGAAGAAGAGAAGACTTCTGGTGCTCCACGGAGGAAACAACCATCGAATCATTAAGATTGGAAAAAATCTCCAAGATCATCATCAAGTTCAACCATCAACCCGCCACCACAATGCCCACTGCAAAACTGCCTCCACAAAATTATATTATTACATAATGGTAAGACAGGACAGTTCACATCAGCCTGTGGAGCATACCACAATGCCACACAAGTGTGGCCTGAGGCATTAGTGGGAGCATGCTTGGGCAGTGGCTGCAAAATGAGGGGTGCTAGCACTACAGAAGCAAGGGGCAGGATTTCATCTGGACTGGTCATACCTCTTTGTCACCAAAGCCAGGGGTTAGTGAGCTTTCCATAGTAAATGTTCCCATTTTGTATTGGGGGAAAAAAAAGATTATGTAAATTTGAATTACTGTACATACTGCTCATGTAAAGATAAAATAAAAAAACAGCTCAGCAAACAATCTGTCAAATAATACTGCAGAGATGTGTTTTCTATAGATTATCCTCATCAAGACACACGACAGCTCTAAAATCTTTTGTAGCAGAAATTCAGATTAATAAATCCTCCTAAAACGCTTGTCACTGCTTGCTGTTTATCATTAGGTTGGCTTTTGGCTGCTGCAGACTCAAAACACAGCAGACTGCTTTCATTTCTAAAAACCACATTGTTACAGTAACCATATTTCAGTCAAATCAGCATATTGTAATATACATTGATTCCCACATTCCTCAAAATCATTGATAGTGGGATATTAGGCCTTTGTGAAAAAGGCCAACCATTTGAGAAATTTCTCCTTCCCCCAACTAATACATTTGCTCAAAAGAGATGCTGTAGCAGAACAAATAAATACAGCTCTTCCCCATGTCTACTGAAAGGCTAAAAGGGATCCTATTATTTTATACCACTAATGCTGTACACATTCACATCAGCCAAGGCAGCCACCCGTGATTATTTTTTGGTCACTATTATTTTGAGTGTAGAAGAAATAGGAATGTCTAAAGCTAAGCTATAGATTTTTGCTATGAAACCAAATATTTCAGTGAATCATTAATCACTTTCACTGTATTTAAAACTTTGCATTAACATGTCTATATCTCTAACCCCCTCTGTCACAAGAAACCAGGATCCAGCAGGTCTCACAACAACTAAAGAACTGTGTATGGATTTTGCTTAGACATATTAACATAGTTTTTTCCTAGCATGAGTCACACTCACACAAAGCATTTGGCCTCACACACTGGGATTAACAAATAGCTAATTCCAATCTTCAGCAGTAATTACGAAAGAAAAGCCATTTGTTGAATCAGACATCTCCTTCAGCACTAGGAATTCAAGGTTTCCTGCTCACACAGATGTTCCTGGCCTGCATCCCTACTATCCAAGGATGGCATTTGTAGAAGCAGTCAGCAGCTGCTCGCCTATCTGGAGCACATTGCTTTCAACACAACCACTAGTGAATTATACACCCTAAATCTGACATAAATAGAGTCTCGAGATATAAGGAGTCATAAAGGAGATTCGATGGGATTTAACTGCAGTTGAATACTACAGGAAGAACATGCTCAGCAATAGCATGTACATTGTATGGATGCTATTTGCTCCCTCGTGATAAAGTGGCAAGTTAAGCTGCGAAAATTACTGTCATCCATCTCACTGCATGCATTCGCACACTTGGGAAGTGTAAGCGAATATGCAGCTACGTGGTTTGCAACCACAATATTTCTCCCATGTTTAAAAAAAGAAAGAGATTTTGATGCATTTCACAAGAAATGATCAAGCCTGTGTGCATCCAGCCTATCAAAATGGGGCACGTCAACCTGCCTTATGCTAGCTCAACTCCTCTGCTTTGCAGCAGATCCACAACACAAAGGTCCAACATTTCCAGTCAGAAGGACAGAATTTATTCCCTTGGCTGAAAATCTCCTCATCTCTACTACTCCAGTATTTCCTTGCTATTTTTATAGGCATGGACAGAATTTCTTCCCAGTCCTTTCATCTGATCTCATGGCTCTTATAATACATTTGTACAAAGCTAGATGTGCAAAGGGGCACATGGGAATATGTTCCATGAGACAGATTTCTAAGTATACATACTTAGCTTACTTATACTTAAATGAACTCTACTCCCCTGAGATCAGAGCATACCATGAGACATTTATGTGTTGTATAAAACAATGGGATAGGACAAGGACAAATGGTTTCAAAGTGAAAGAGGGGAGATTTAGATTGGATATAAGGAAGAAGATTTTTACAATAAGAGTGATGAGGCACTGGCACAGGTTGCCCAGAGGGGTGGATGCCCCATTCCTGAAGATATTTAGGGTCGGGCTGGACGGGACTCTGAAGAACCTGATCCAGCTGTAGGTGGCCCTGTTCACTGCAGAGGAGTTGAACAAGATGGTCTTAAGGGATCCCTTCCAACTCAAATAGTTTTATGATTCTATGAAAACAACTTATAAATCTTAAAGAATATTTAAAATTTTCTTTTTATTTCTGCCTTTGCATCATATCTATTTCATTCTTTATTCTACATTACCAGTTCCTGGTACACTTGTATCAGTTTTCTATTTAGATGCTAACTGCAAATGTAACACTTCCTTCACCTGTTTGCTTGTTGTATCTTTAATGTTATCAGCCAGTTTTCATTTTCTGCCTCTGGATCTTTTCTTTTTCTACTTTGTCAGACAGAGATCATAATCTAGTATTATTCATTATCTCATAGTGAAACTGGAGAATTTATTGTTGGTGATGTACTATGGAAAAATGAATTGATTTTAATAAAGATACACTGAATCCATCAGCTGAAATTTTGGTCTGTGTATAATCAATGAATATACAGATGTTATAAATATGAAATACACAAGAGAGTCTGGCTAAGCAGGGTATTATACCAAAAAGAGAATAGATAGAGTGCTTACCCACATCCTGGACTCACTGTAAAACTCCAAAGGAGTGATCTCCAGAATAGATCCTTCCTCACTAGCAGTCAGCTCTTCAATGAGTCTAGGAGAGGTGCAGCCAGGCTCCACCCCTTCCAGCAGCACAGGTGAATTGCCTTCAGCTGTGCTCCCGTGGCTGACTCATGGCTCGCCTCAGGTGATCAATCAGAGGTTCAGGCAATGATTCAGCAGTTCCCATACAGTCTGATTTTTATACAGGACGTGAACTCACCAAAACATCTCTATGCTTAACTTTAATACAGAAGTGCAACCTATTGCTTTAAATTTACAAGCAGGAACTGATTCCAAATTTTACCCTGACAGCCAAAGACTCTGCATATTGCTTTGTGAAGTGGAATTGGAAAACTCAAACACACATAGCTTCAGAGGTCAGGGGACTGGCAGCAGTGTTTGCTTTTGTCACTTGAGATAGAAATGTAAAGACGGTTTTGTCTAGAGCAAATGACGTGATATTTGCAAAATTAAAGACATAAAAGACTTGAAGCAACATACAATTCCTCACTCTAATGGCTAGTCCATGCTCACTTTGCTTTCAAAATTAAAAGAATGCAGCATAACATTTATTTCTTACTTAATCCCCCATCAATTTTTTTTTTTCATGAATTAGATGAATAAAGCACTCCAGTTGCTGACAAAGACAAACTGAAAACTTAGTGCCTAAAACATTAGCACAAGTGAGACCTGATGCAGTGCACATAACTTTTATAAGGTTCAGGGCCTGGGCACAGTATCAGAAACTAGAAAAGCAAATAAAAGCAGGGAAGGAGAAATTATTTACTGCTTTTCTTTCCACTGTAAATGCAGAGACACATGAAGCCAAGAAATTTACATTAAAAAACAAGGCTAAATAATGTGATTGGAAGGAAAAGAATGAGTCTTCAGCACCTTGCCAGCCTATACATTGATATGCATGGAAAAATTTGGCAGACAGAGTGACCACAGTTTCCTCAAAAATGACAAGGGCAAGACAGCAAGAGGTCACCAGAGCACCCTGTCTCTGCCAGCAGGTATGGGCAGCCAATTAAAACCTTCATACACATTTACCAACATCATACCAGCAGGCTAGAGCTGATCTTCACCAGTTGCAAAAATAAATAAATAAATAAATATTGAGAGTGAACTGAGAAGTACTGTTTATTAAAAAAAAAAAAAAAAGTTTAACAGTTTCAATCAGAAACTCATATGAGAAGGGAAGAAAATGGAGCTTTTCAACTCTGACACATCTAGTGCCTTTTCTTTTTATGAAATATATACCACATAATACGGAGGTCACACGCCCCAAAATAATGTCTCCTATTTATTTCCACAGAATCTAAAACAGACACAAAAAGTACATTAACACTATTTAATAGAGCAAATTTTCAGCTACAAGACGCCATTTTTCAACAGTTACCATCATTAGCTGAGCATTTTTGCCAGCAATGAACAAGAGTCTATATGGGCTCGTCAAAATCTGCACCAGCAGGGGTGACCCACTGTCACTGTCATCACTGCTGAATGTGGTGGCACCAGGCACTACATCATTGTGCTTGCATCCACTGTTTGGTCTCCAGAAATGGACAGCAAGCAAATGAGTGTGAATGGGTGTAATTTTGGAATAATTTGATTCCGTCTCTTTGCTCCATACAACTTCCACGTCAGACACCATTCTTGCCATCTGTCACGCAGCAACAACATGTAACAGAATATTGGCGGGAAGGTTCAGCCTCTACCTCCACACCACCAACATCCTCCCCTGTTGTCACAGACAAACAGAACAAAGTAGGAAGCATTATTATACAACTATATGAGTACATTCTAGTAGGCTGCTCCGCTAAGCAGATAGTACATTTAATACATCTAGGTAACCAGTTACCATCGGTCATGTTTCTCTATGAGGATACTGTGGGTATCTCCACCACTGGAGGGGCCAAGAGATTAGGAGCTCTGTACCCCCCACGGGCACTTTGTCCCCAAGGCCCAGTTCCTAGGCCTGCTGCTTGGTCAGCCCTGGGTCAGGTATGGACACTGTTAAACGTCTACAGCATACAGCTGGAGGAAAGAAGGGGCATAGTGACTGGCAGAACTCACTGGGTAGGGCTGTCAAGGTGTTGTAAATTGCTTAAACTGCATTACCAGTTACACAGTTCCCTGTCACAACACACTGGGAAAAGCTAGTAGAATAGCACTTTTATGAATGTTTGAGCTGTAAGAAAAGGTAACACAAGAGGGATTGATGTTAATGTGAAGAAAATCAAGCAAAATGAAAGAAAAAGCCATGAAGCATGATGCGGACAGTTAGGGAAGACGAGTTTTACAATGGATGACTGCACAGAATAGCAAGGTGAGTTACAGCCAAACAAAACATCCAGCGTTGATTGTATCAAACTGATATAAATATCCATACAGAACAATGCAGATTAATTGCAACATAATGTATATTGTAAAGAACTAGAGCAAAATTATTTTTGATGACACTAAAAAAATATATTCAGATACTGGAAGAAACAAAAGGCTCCTATGTCTTCCCAGGTATTGCCTTATAGCTCACATCTTTTAGGTTGTCATGAAACTACAAAGTTTTTAGGAAGCATCAGTGATTACTTTGAAAGTCACAACTGGAAGAACAAAAGCTATGTAGCAAAAAAGGAAGGAAAAGTCTTCATTCACTTTGTAGAATTCATCTCTGACTAGAACTGAGAAAAGAACTCCAAAAGTATCCTCGTTTTAGAAAAATCAGAATTTTCCCACTTTCTATTATTTTCTTGCTTTACATATTAATGGGAAGAAAAAATACCAAGAAAGTGAGCTTACATTTCCTATACACTCCAGACTCAGTTCAGAAAGCAAACTGAAATACAGATGTACATGGAGTAATATCCAAGAAAGCAGACCAAATGAGACCGACGACACAAAATTGAAGTTTTGTAATGCCTACACCTCCCCAGTACTAAGTTTAAGGCCCTAGAAAGAAAACAGTCTCCAATTTTACAAAAGCCACCCAATTTACTGTACCAAACGTTGAATAAAATATTTAATAGAAATGTTTAACAGAAGCAGGAAGAAGTACGAGTAGAGAGTGTGAGAGCACTCTTCATGCTTTATCTTCTGAGACAACCAGCTTAAAGCAGGGGAAATAAGTACTGCAACAAGTTGTTGGTAACCACTTACAGAAGTGCAATAAATCTAGCTCATTTCTACTCACATATCATTATAGAATACTTTATAAAAAATTGAAGGTAAGCAATGCAGCGTACAAAATGTAAATGAAATCTCAAACGACACACAAAAAGGGACATAGACAAAACATGCAAGGTTTCTTAAGTCTTTAAAAACATATTTTTTGAATATTTTGTAGCCTATTCAGAATTTCACCCGGTTAACAGTCCTTTAGCATTTGGGTCTTCAATGGTATGTGTTATTTTAAACATGTTAGCACTACTGGTATTAAAAAGAAAAAAAAAAAAAAAAAAAAAAATCAAATCACTCTACATGCTTAAGTTTTACCACATCTTTCACAGCTCCTCATTCTTTGCACAACAAGTAGAGCTGTGTTTTTGAAAACTCTCTAGGCGCACACTGTACTTTTTCCAATCTGTTTTCTGCACAGTTTTCTTCTCTTAAACCAGGCAGGCCTCTCTCTTAACCACACAATAAATAAGAAATGTTAGAAAATACTCAGAAGCTATTTATGCCCAGTACCATTTTTTTTTTTCCTGGTAAACCATTCTTCACCGGAAAGTATATAAAGACAATTATATTTGCTTATGCTGAAAGAAGAAAACTAATACAGAAGTTAATAAATACCAGAAAAGAGGTAGGCGTGTGAAATGCCATATACATTAATGAACATAAGAGAAACATTATACCATTTTAGCAGAACCTACAGAACAGTAGGGCAACATTGGGTGGTCTGCTCAGAAACCTAGAATCAGACACCTGCCAAATAAACTGAAATAGTAGATTTTGGGTGAAATAATAAATTTTCAGCTATACAGTTAAATAAAGATATGGCAGTCAAGATAATATCAGAAACTGTACATCAATAACAGCAGCTCTTTGAAGAAGAAAAAGTTCAAGTCTCAGAGGTAAACTCAGAGGTTTGATCAGACAGCGTTGTCCTTCATCAAGCATCATTTCAGATAAACTCTATTGACCACAGTCCATTACTCAATAGGGATATTCCAGTTTTATTACACAATAAAAGATTTCTGACTGACCACTTTAACCAAGAAACCTAGCACTGTTCAGTGCAAATCAGTGGGAAAAGCAGAGTTGCACAATGGGTGAGCAATATTAGCTTCTTGATCCACAAGCACTTCTTGGGCTGTCCACCCAAACAGTGGGGAAATAAGAAATGCAAAACTGCTGAGTTTGCAAAGGCCTCCTTCTGCAAACTAAGGAACCAGCTCATGGCTCATCGTTTTTGTTCTGAACTTCCCTCAGAGCATCCCATGAATAACTGGCTCTTTCCAGGTGCCTAAGCCAGGAGAGAGCTCTCGCAGCTGGACCGTGGTGCACAGCAGACTGAGGCACAGGGATGCTGCAGGCAGCAGGCTCAATGTGCCACATGGCAGCCCCTGCAGAAAGGTAATCCCACAGCAATGCCTGGGCTTTGCAGCACACAAACACGGTCCAGAAATCTGGTGTACAGCTGGGACAGCTTTGTCCCATTGTGGCTGACCAGGGATTACTCTGCAATCTTTATTTTTTTTTATTTATTTATTTATTTATTTTTTAAATCAACGTCACATTTATATATCAGTCTTGCTTACATTGCTTTTAACTAGGATTTTCTGCAAACAGTTTTCTCTTTTTCTACCTATACTGCTTTGCTACAGTTATTAATACTAGGAAACAAGCGCAGCATAGCATTGGATAGGCAGTCTATAAGAAAGACCTAAAAACCTTTCAATAACACACTGAAAATCAGGCTTATAATAGGTGTGCTAAGACAATTATAACTACAGCAGCACCGACTATGATGCTGCAATGTAAAAGCAACTGTGCCATTACAGTAATTTGAAAGATAGCAAGAGAGGAAAGAAGTGGGGGAGAAAGCTTTCAAGATTTATAAGACGTTGGTGCTGCAGTGCTCTTTCTTTGAAAAAATACCATGCAGTACCATTCCCTGCTGATTCCAAAGCACAGCGACTGAGAGCACAGCTCACAATTATGACAAACTCCGAAACCTGTCAGTCAAACAGCTGAGCTGGTAATGCCAAACAAAACAGCAGATTTACACCTGGGAAAAGAAACTATAATGGAAGAAATACATTTTCTTTGCTCTCATTTATAACGGTAGTGGGGGAACTAACTACAGGGGGTGCTTAGCATATTTACAAGACACTACAGGAGGCATTTAGCATATTTACAAGCAACAGTGGCACAATTTTACATGCAGAAGTTTAAATATTATAAAATCTGCCCTGCATTTAGTTTCTGTTATTTAAGGTATCTGCATCTACACCTCAGGATGAAACTTTCACATCAAATAATTTCTGTAATGGAAACTCCATGCTCTGCTAGCTCACCAGACTCACAGTGGTCCTGCTATGAATTCTCTAATAGCAATAGGTCATTTTGGTTCGGTTTCTTTATTTTATGCTTTATTTAAATAGAAAATGCAAAAAAGGGTTTGCTAATGCTTCAGAATAACGTAGGGATTTATTTTTAGAAGATATTTTTGTTTGTAACAATAAAATCAGTTGAACTAAATATGCACAAAGTATCTTCACGCAGTTGTGTCCTGCTAAGCACTGCATAACAGTAGCGTACCAGGCCTTGCCTCTTTTACATACTAAGAATAAGAAATCAGTTCAGTTTCCATTCTGCCCTTTGTTCTCAGGAAAGGATTCCATGAAACGGATAGAAGAACGGAAGTATACGACAGAAATGGTCTGACACAAATCAGTTGGATGAAACAAACAGACTTCTGTCTGGCCCAGTTATGAATCAGAGAGATTTATATATATTTCTCCAGAACTGAGGTGCCCAGGGGAGGCAAAGACCTCATTCATTTTATATTTCACTGCTTGAAAAATAAAACCAAGATCAAGCAAGTACAGATTGCACCAGTCCTAATCTTGTGTTTGCTTTAAGAAACCTGATGATCTAAGCATCACGTGCTTGACCAAATGAAGAAACAATTTGTATACAAATTGTATACATAAGATTCCTATCTATACTTAAAATTCCCCTCTGTTCTTTAATTGTCTAATGAAAGTCCTTTAAAGATGTATGTAAAGTCATGGAAATTTCTTAATTACGTATGGCTAGAAATAGATTGCAACTTATAACACTGAAAATATGTTTGTTAAGGAACTTAGGTAAATTGCTGAAAGAAAACCTAATTTTTTTTTACATTTGAGCTTTTTTCATAGTATGCCGTGAGACACATCTTGGATGCAGTGAGACACCACAGAAGACAAAACCAGAAGCAGCTTTGTTATCTGTAGCTTAAGTATGGCTCACCTCCAAAGGAATGATTAATTTAGGATCATGGACCCATACAGCAATTCTCAGAGGAAGCTGATCAAAAAGAAGGGAGAGGTTCAGAGGTTAGAAACAGCTGAGCTAAACAGAAACCCACTTCTAGCCTCTGTTCCAGAGCCTTCCAAAGCCTGATTGAACAAGACACAGCGTGTGACCAAACCACGGGACAGCACACACCAGCTCACCCACTGTGTGAGCTGGGAGCAGCCCACGTACCCGCTCAGCAGCAGCAAGGCCATGCTCAGCCTTCCCCTTGCTTCAGACAGACCCCAGCACCCACCCAAACGACAGCCTTGTGCTAATTCCCACCTCACGTTACACAAAGCGAAGGGCCTCTGTCATCGCTCAATTCTGAAGAGACACGTCTGATTAAATTAAGACAGAATCAAGTCAGAGCTTTGTTGTGTTTGATGAAACTGCTGCTGCATCACGGTGGGAGCTGCACCTCTTCATTCCAAACTTTCTGTGCCACTGCTCTACTCTTTTTCTGCCTACATGACTGGCTGCATGCAAACTGAAGAATCTCACAAGTGATGAAAAATCACCACTACTTGATGACGGAACTACGTTCAGACAAAACAGGCATTTCAACCCAGTAACAAAGTAGCAAAATTGTCAAGTATTGCACCAATAATTAATTGTGCAAAAATCAACTGAATTTAAAAGTAGTCATTCTTCCACATCATAGATTTTAACTGATGGTAAACAGCATTTACCTCCAATGAGAGAAAGATTACACTGCTGTATCTGTAACTGTTTGATACAGCTCTAAGTGTGATAGATATGCATACCTGAGTAGATAAACTCAGCTATCTGGATTATTTACTACTATAGTATGCATCAATTTGGGACCGTTCACAGTCCTTGTCTTTACCGTGCATATATTTCATCTTCAGTGACAACACGTGTTTCCAAAACGATTAAGTGATACAGACTCTTTAAGGCCCCTTACGCAGAATAATACTTTCAAGGCATATGGTCTGACATATAATTATTTTAGTGTATGATTTGTTTGTATGCTGTAAACTAAAAATATTTAGCAAGCTGTTTTCTGAATTGTGAATAATGCACTATGAGAATCTGTCAGGGTTGCTATTTCATTCAGGGAGCTGCATTTATACACAGCCCTTTAAAGTACTGTTTCACTTTTATGTCTTTATGATTTTGCATTACTACATTTGGGGCAGTTTAAAGAACTACTTCAACAAATACAGTATGCCAGGCTGAGCCTCAGGGGGAGATCTCTTTACTTCAAAAACGTTTAAGTTTTCAGAAAACTATATATATAATACAATAAACAGCTGTGGGATGCACAATGCCTCTCAGCTGACCCCTCATCTTTATAAAACAGAGAACCTGGCAGAAGCTCTACATGGATTTTTGAGAACCAGCAATACGAAGGAAACCAATCCAAACTGAACCTGCCTCCTTGCTATCCCCAGGAAGCAATTGCTCAACATATGCTGCAGCACTGAAGATAGTGCACCGGCATGCAAAATATCAAGAATTGTATTTGTAACGAATAAAACTTCTTATACCAATATTCTAAGAGACTGTACAATGACCTCTGAAAGTCATTTCTTAAGTTTTCTTTATGACTGTTGAAAGAAAGCTGCAGACTACTAGTACATACAAAATACTTTACCTTAGTGCAAAAATGACTATTAATACCTTTTGGCAAAGAATGCTGCCTTTTAAGATTAATTTTAATGCATTCGGATTATATTCAAATTTCTGCAGGAAAGAGAATTGAATTTTACTAACAGTTTTCTTGTCCTGGGGGAATATGTCTAAAATCATCTTCATTTTACATCAGAACTGCATAAAGAAGAAAGATAACAGAAAACAATAGACAGAATACTGAATAGAGGCCTAACGCATATGCATTATTTACAAGGCAGAACCTTTCAGTTCTTTACAGGACTGAATTACAGAAGTTGAAACCAGCTACCATATTACAGGAAGGGATATTTGAGATAAAATATTACATGATTCCAATACTAATAGTTTAGGACATTTTAAATTCAAAAATCTATTCAGCGAGAAAACACTGTAGATTGGGTATGTTTATGAACAGTAATCACAAACAACTGTTCAACTTTTAAAATAGCTGGAATGAAGGAAAAATCTACTTAAATTGACAAGGTTGAATAATAGAGTAAAGCCCCAAAGAACCAAATCCTTTCATTCTTAAAACCTTATTGCCAAAATATTTAACAAAAAGTGACTATGCCTACAGAGTCTGGAACACAAATGAAAAGTATCTTTATATCTTTTGAAAAAGGTCGTCATTGCATAGAAACATCTGAACTCCCGATATTGTTATCTGAGCAAGCGCTCCTGAACCAGTGTGAGAGCTCCAGTGGGCAGGAGAGAATTTCAATTTCTATGCAAAAAAAAAAAAAAAATCACCATGGTGCTGCAGAAGATCTCTACTTTGGTCTCTCGAAATGTTTGATCAACTCTCTCTCCTACAGCAGTCACACAGCAAATGAGACCTTTGGCAGCTTTAAGGAAAGAGGCAAAACCTTTCTTTAGTTAAGCTGCTAAAAATGAGGTTACCCACGGGAAGTGGGGCATGGCTCTTTTTCAGATGAAGACTATGCAAAAGGCTTTCATAACTCTTCCTAAGAGCACAGGGGAAAACAGAGAAACAAAGTGGGGACACTGAGAAGGCGCTACTAAACGTGACTGCCTTCCTCAGCTGGATCCGTTAATGAGGCAGCTCAGTGCCCTCTTTCCTCTGTTGACAGATGCTCCTCTGAAAGCCTGCTTAACAAAACATTGCCTTCTCAAGAGAGAAGCTACTGATGGCTTCACACTACAGACCTAGCTTAGACCCTTAGCTCCTACCTCTACAATGCTGTTGCATGTTCTGCCTCTTCACTCAACCTCCTATGTTGGTGAAGATTGGCTTCAAGAAATCCAATGCTGAACAGTGCTGCAGGTGATACTATCTGCTTTTTACCCATTAAGCCCTCACAAAATACTTTTACAAAGTTTACACCACATGACACACTGCTGCTCACCTTCCCTAGGTGAGTAAAACCTCTTAGGTACTATGGGGCAGTTCTGCAAAGAGCAGAGTGCAAAGGAGCAGCACCAACAAAGTGACTCTTCTTTCTTAGTCCCCAAGGCCACAGTTTTTGAGGATTTTCCATGTCACAAAAGCAGCCATGATGAAACTCTTCAACTCAAAGTATTCATTGGCTTGAGCCTTGATTCCATGCCCCTGAAGGGCTAACAGCTTAAGCTCCACAGAGTTTCAAGTACCATGATGCTTTCTACAACAAGCATAACTTCAGAAAAATGTTCTGTCTTATGCAGCAAGCTTTTCGTTCCGGAATGAATAGAATAACTTACACCACCAACTCAACACAGTAGAGGTTATAAAACACATTGTAACTTTAAGCTGCAATGCTACTGTATTTACAAATATCACGCTCCACCTTCTTGCCAGATTACTTAAAGCACCACTTTGTAATGTATTTCTAGCAGCAACAGAACGTCTCCTATCAAGAGAATTAAAAGATTTTTTTGCTGCTCAAAATAGGGACAACTCTACTTGTTCTAAATGAATTTAAAACACAGCAAAAATCAAAAATCAGTATTCCATGACTGTTTTTTAAATTCAGAATCCACAGTATACTGTGTTGTTGTTGGGTTTTTTTTCCTGCAGACAGAAGCTGTGCTAAAAAGAGGTCTAATCCTCATTTTCGTAACTCAGAAAATGTAAGAAATTCTTTGCCGCAAGGATCTGTGGTAGCACACAAATGAGAACAATTTCATATTTTTGTAAAAAATCCATGGATGAAGGAAAATAAAGGCTCTTTATATTGTGCTATGGTACGTGGTGCATAATGGCTAGCTACTTACATAGAAAACATTCTGATCTCTTTTCAGTCTACAGGATTAAAAAGATTTTCCTAATTAGTAAGTAAAACCATAGCACTCTTCTGAGGAATTTTCTGCCATGCTAATATGGAAATACTTCATTCCCTAAAGAGGAAATTTTTAAACAGGAAATAAACATATGTTATATTAACGCAATAAGTGAAAAGGCCCAAGATGCAAAGAGTTCTGTCCTAGCACGCACATTAGCAAGTTGTTTGAAGGCAGAAAGCATTTCATCCTTCCCTCCCCTTTTAGTGCATACTGCACAGTGTAAACACTGTTCCATATCAAATTAGGTAGAAGTTTGGGCTTGTTGCTTGCTTTAACCAAAATCTTCTGGAAACTTAATTTTGGAGAACAAACAGCATGATAGGATGCAAGAGCATTTACCAAACTAGGGAAAAACAAACAAACAAACCAGACCCTGTAAAAAAATCCCCAAGGCTACCTACAGCTTCAAGCTGGCTGCAAATTCCACATTTGGTCCACAGATTAAAATACTTGACAAACATGCAATGCTCACATGATTGTTCAATATATATATGCTTAGACAGCTCAAACATATTTAACAGATGTGTTGAACATGATTACATAGATAAAGACTGATTTTGGCATGTTCCAAGCCCATACCATACACATACGTACATTTATGCAGTGTTTGTCTTAGTTGGACACCATGACTTCTGAGATGTTTTTCTACTGCAAAAACAGAATCATCCATTGCCATTTAGGACGCTGGAGCTCATGCAATCTGGAATCTACTGTTCCTGAGGCTACAAGCACTATATTAAGACCTTACCTATCAATACCATTTAGAATATCTGAAATAATAATTAAGATTACTTTTTTTTTTTGCAATCATACAGAACCCCTTACACAGAATTTTTGCATTTGCCTGTCATGAATTTTCTGCTTTCCCTTATTTCACCTTCTTCATTTTAGATTTTACTCTAGAATCTCTTCCTGAGGCAATCTTCATATAACTGGGTATCTCGTTTAACATTTCATTTGTTAGAGGGTGTCAGGAAAATGCAAGGAGAGACAATAACCTTTTCTTTTATTTACAACACAATGCAACCATTATCCACAGCACTTTTTCCATTTCTTTTTCTTTCTTCTCCTTATTTTATCCTCAATGTTTCATTTTGTATTTGGTGATATTTTTCTGGGTTTGTTTTGTTTTTGTTCCACTTGTGTTTAAAGTCAAAAAAAAAAAAAAAAAAAAAAAAAAGCCCAGCAAAAGACTTCAAAGATCTCCTTTTCCTATTGTCACCCAGCCTGAATCATCTGTAGCTGCCTTGACCTCCTTCTATTTGTACTCATCTTTTTACTCACTTCCACTTTCTATTATTTTTTTTTTTCTTTTCATAGAACCATAACATGGCTTGGGTTGTAAGGGCCCTCAAAGCCCACCCAGCCCCAACACCCCACCATGGGCAGGGCTGCTGCCCCCCAGCTCAGGCTGTCCTGGGCCCTATCCAACCCGGCTCTGTGTGCCTCCAGGGATGGGGCACCCACAGCTTCTCTGGGCAGCTGTGGCAGAGCTTCATCGCCCTCTGATTAAAAAACTTCCTGCTGACATCTAATCTAAGTCTCCCTTCCCTTAGTTTAAAACCATTCACCCCCGTCCTGGAACCTTCTCGCAACTGAAAAAGCCCAGCTCCTCCTTGTTTTCCTTGCTGGTTTCCAGCAACTATCTCATTTCATTCAGTACAATATTCCATTCAAAGTATTAACAACAACTGAGGTAAACAAAAAGTCTTCCCCTCTTAAAAACTTGGCGCTATTTGCAAGTGCTCTAATGGACAATTTAGAGACGTTGCATGAGCAACGATTAGTGACCTTCCCTCTTCCATGCAATCAGTCTACAGAAATGAGTTGCACAGAAAAACATTTTGTGTCGTATCAGGACCATTTATAACAGCTATGTGAAGTGCATTATATTCAGATCAGCAACTAGCTTCTAAGTTTGCTGCAGAATGCCTGTTTTTAAGTGTTCATTATTCAGACACAATACTGCAGACCACATAGCAGAACCTGAAAAACCAAATTAATATCCACATTACAAATCCTGCTTAGTATGAAATATATAGTTGTTCTGAAGGAACAAAAAGATATTCCTCATGCTTTTAGCATGTGTGGTTTTGGTAGAAGACCATCTCCATCAGTAGACTACCTTTTTTTTCTGGGTTTGCCACAAGAATCCTATATTCTTTAGCCAATGCAGAACAATGTCAAAAATAACTGAATTTGCTTTCTTGGCATCAAGACACTTTATCAGATGCACCAAAATCACCATCTGATGACAGCAGATGACACCTGAATATACCATCTCCAGTTCTGAGATAGAAAAAAAGATTTTACGTGAATGCTTCTCAGTCAGACTTAGCTGGATGTTCAGCACATCAAAGTTTAAAAAATGTACATAAGCCTCATTACTATTTCACTCATCAAACTCTGGTCTGTCGGGTTGGATATGCACAAACTGACCTCTACAATGTCATGACTTTCAGGTTACTCATTGATTTCAAAAATGTGATGCAAATAAGGAATTGCTAGTCAATTAGTTCTTATCACAAGCTTGCAGTCTGTGGTAATGGGATGACACACTGTTCTGCATAACAATTACAAACAAGTCTTTTATAGCCAGGTAGCTGTCCTCAAAGGAAAGACATGTCCTCTTTCCAAAGAACAGATGTAGTCAGCAACATGATTAATGCTTTTGCACATGTTACAAGACTGATTTTAACAGCTGTCAGCAATTTCAGATGGTATGGACAGCCTCTTCCCACTTATCATACACATGTGATACTGATACAATCACTATTTCAAATCTGCATACAAAAGGAAAACTTTTCTTTTTCTCATCATTATTATTTTATTCCATCACTGCCAAATATAATGGAAGTATCTGGGGCTCCTTTAAAATGCCTATGGTTTACCATATGTTCATTTAATTTTTAAGAGACAGCTACATCATGCAAGTGGCAATCCTTCGCCTTCCGATGTATGTCATTAAAATGAATATTCATGTGGCACTTCCAGTGGCTTTGCTTAATATCACATCTACCAGAGTCATTAAAAGCCTTGTCATCATAACCCACCAGTGCCTCTGGCACATGTAAATTATTAACTTTAACTCTGTCTGCAAGTGCTAATCTCAACGCAAAATAGAAAAATAAATTACTGACATCAATTATCAAAGGTTAGAATTTCCACAAGTCAATGGGGATTTCCACAGTACCTCCAGCATACACTTACCTTTGTTAGAAGTCACTAATAACATATTCTTGACCAGACCAAACAAACAGAAAAAACACTTGAAACATTTTCAGTTGTTATTACTAGCAAGCAGATATTCCAGTAATATTAGCATTTATTATCTTAAATCAGGCGAGGCACTGCAGAAATGTAATAAAGGCTCTGTTGTTTTTCCTTTCTGTGGAAATCCCACAGCAGAAAAGCTGAGTAAATACCAGTTTGTATGAGAAAAGTGAAAATCAATGGCTAATTATAGATCACTCGATCCAAAGCAGTCCCCCATGATAAGTCCTACCAGGATCAGCATGCAGGATAGCATGCTTTAGACTCAGTGCATGCCTCATTGCTAGCCAAAAATCTTTTGGCATTCCACACCTACTGCATTTGGGGTGTTGGGGTGGCCAAGAAGAGCAACAGGAAGAGGTTGATGCATGTGGGAAGGAGATTTTGTACCTGCCCCGTACCAGCACTCAGTTGGGAAGAATGTAAATGGCACAACCAACCACAGAGACTCTACTGCATTCCAAATTCTTCCCTTCACAATTGTGCTTTATTAGCCCATTACTACTGAAAAGAACAGAACTGCTGATACTAAAAGACTTAATTTACTAAGTATTCAGAGAACAGACTCCTTGATGCTCCAAATGGATGCATGAAGCCCTTTAGGATGACATTGTGGGGAGGTGCCAAAAAGCAATCTAAGAGAAAAAGAGCTGCCAAAAATCAATCTACAACACAAGGAGATGCTAAAGAGCAACCTGTATACCTTAATATCAAGGCCCTATGTGGGCAAATTGAAAGATCCGTGTAAGAATCCCTTGATTGACAGATGCAAGTGCAGTGTTAGATTTAGTATGTATGACAAGCACAGGGATAGGTAGGAACTTTGTGGAAATTGTATGATTCATATGTTAAAAATATATAATGAGGGTGATTTAGCTTTGAGGCGTGCATGCTTCGTGGAGAGATTTCCATGCACCCAGCTTCGCAGTAAACTACTGCCAACTTACTAAACTATCTTTTTGCTTGGAGAGTTTTCTTGGTTACCATTTTTGGCAACACTGTCACAGGGCAAACTGAAAACAGACAGACCTGGTCTCTAAAAGGAGAACAGGGCCTGCACAGAAGCAAGGGTAACATTCTGTAAAGGCAGAGCACATTTCCTCCTAGTGCTCTCCCAAGTACACATCTGTCCAGGCACTTTCTGAGCTTCATGTGATAAGTATGAGCAAACAGAGAGCCATGGGTTTTTTTCTTTCAGGTACTGCACTTGGACTGGCCTCTTACTGAACCTATGTAAACTGATCCTCTGCAAAGTTAGATGCAATTCAAGTTAGACAATGGTGCACAGGCTCATATCCACACCACCATTAAATATTCCCAAGAACGAAGATCCCGTAATACAATTGCACACAAATACAAACATTTCAAATATATAAGTGTGTGTATATATATATATATGTATATATTACTGACTGAACCACATTTAACAATTACATTTTTAAATAAACTAGTATTATTAAACTGAAACCAAGATACAAAATTAAAACACTATCAGTTCAATTGATTTTAATTTGTCACATATACTGCTCACTTTAACCTCTGCAGTTTTATAACCATGTCTTAATGTCCAGACACACTTACAGAGGAATGCGCACAGCTCTCAAGAAACTATATGTTATCTCCTCAAAGGGAAATTCAGAAATAAACCTCCTGGGTAGTTTCTCCTCCTAAGCAATGTCTTAAGCATGCTCCAGAGATCTTCTGCTCCCATTCTATCACTCAGCATGCAGGAAGATCAGCACAGAAAGCTTTTGGGAAGGTTTGTGAAAAGATCAGGGATGCTGCCTAAATTACTGCCAGTGACTTCTAATTTCTCTCTGCTATATTCGTCTGTACTGGAAGAATAGATTAGAGCAAATAATCCAGCAACAGAAGCCATGTGGTCCTGGTTCAACTCAAACAAAGTTGAGGTAAAATGTCATGGTCGTGGCTGCTAAGTCCTTCAGTCCTCCGTTCCTGCACGCAGATCTTCTAAAAAGCACAAGCATAACTCAAGAAGCCAGAACATGTAAATGTTCTGTAAACTTAACTTCAGCACTGGCTGACACTTCAGCCATGCATGACGTCTGCATGCAGTTTTCTCTTAACACTTTGCATAAAATCTCCTGGTTTTAGAGGAAGATTGACTTTGCTTCTAGGAAGACAAGCTCTGCATTTGTCTAAACAATACAAAGAACATGTAATATTTGACTCGTCCTTAAAAACATGAGTTTTACACTTTTTTCACGTCAGATTGTCATCACTGTATGTGTAATAGGCCACATTAGGAGGTCATCACTCCTGAACAGACTGAGGCTCGTTCAAGGGCACGTACTTCAAATGAGCAACCAGCAGCTGCCTATTCCCTCTCACCCTGGCCACAACTCTCCCAGTCTCTGCAGACACTATCAAGAAGCAAATTCTAGATTTGTTCTATTTTAGAGAGCAAAAATATTCATTCAGAGTAGCCAGGTTTGTTTTTTTTATAGGCATAAGTTCTCACTGATCCTCAGCAACTTGGAAATGTGACCTTAGCTAAAAACTTTTGTGAAAGCCAAGAAGTACTGAAATCCTGACAGTGCCAGACACATAATGTGAGTGTGTACATGTCTACTGAATGTTCAGCACCAAAAACCTGTGTACACAGCCTTCCACAGCTCTCTAGGACAGTAATTTATCAGAACAAGAGATTTGATTCCAGGTGGGAGCTAGGAAGGGGTCTGTTTCCTGTAGTCATTTTATACAATGCTGGTGCAAATGCCTTGTTTCTCATTTTGACCATTTTATCACAAAAATGACGGCACATGAGGCTTACAAAAAAATAATTAACTAGGCTAGCTGTCCTAGCCTGCTGATCTTGGTGGAGCTCAGGTAACACTAAAGAAAGTGACACTGTAGTCCCACTGTGCCCTTCCGAGTCCACCTTTGCTCTGGTAGCTGCCAAACAGAAGCCAAAAGTAGGGAATGAGTCTAATATGCTGCCTCCCAAACTTTATTGCCCTTTCAAGGTCTATGGCCAAATCTCACTATACTGCATTAATTCTGACAAGAATTTGGCTACAGACAATTATATAAGATGAAAATACCAACAAATTATCATAAACAATCCTCCTTAGTTAAACCATGGGTGATGCACTGGTAGCAGCACTGGAATACCCACATCCTCACTTGCCTTATGGGCTGTCTGCAAAGCCAAGCAAAGAGCTGCGGTCCCTGAGTGGAAGGGATGCCGCAGCACAGGATGCTGCTTTGCCACCCGTGAGCATCCCAGGAGAGGCTGGGAGCAGGCAAAGCCCTTGGGACAGGCTTCACAACATTGAACTTGAGGCTAATACGGAAACAAGTGAGAGTTACAAATATTCTCCCTTCCTACACCAGTTTAAGACTATCCATTTAACTGTAAGTTTCCTGAAGATATGTAGTTTTCCTAAAATGTTTTCTCCTAGACAATAAAAGTCAGAAACAACAAAAACTTGTAAGCACTAAGAGCTGATAAGAACAGTACGAAATTACAAGACAAGACATCTTTTTATAATGAACACAATGCAGCACAGAACCAGATTTAGCAAAGCACTCACAGTGAACAGTAGAGAAAAAATTTTGCAAGGCCAAATCGTATGGCCATTAGTGAACGATGCTTTCCTTGAGAAAATTTTATGAAATCTCCCATTCCTGGATTTCAGTTGTTTTTTTAAAAGGACCAACAAAGGGTGCTCCTGAAATTCCCCTTAGCTGAAGCACTCCCTTCCTGAGCCAATAAACCTTCATTAAGCTATCTGAATTACTTTTTAAATTAAGAGAGCACACATGTTCCTACATACTAGAACAATGAGAGGCTCTTGGCAACGATCCTGTTCAAGTAATTACAATATTTCACATTTTTATGCTGCCTTTCATCTTGCCAGGACCCAGAGTGCCGCACTAAACCCAGGGCTGCTTCCCTTTCTCAATGTAGGATGTGCACAGGTCTCTCAAATTCCACACGTGCTTGCCTCACACACAAGCAAGAATGTCACCACTAACAGTATTGTGGATTAATGTCATTAACATAGAAAGCACAGGAGTTATAAATTGAGGCCAAGGAATCTGACACGATCACATGAAAACTGTTTGAAACAGGGAAAATATTTCAAACAGGCAAACAGACAGAGCCTTAAATGCTAGGCACAGGCTGATGCATGCATCTCCTTCAAAAGCTGCAAAAGAAAAAACTGCTATTTAATAATGTTTCTTTCCCTGCTATTTATCGCTACAGCACTAAAAATCCTGCCAGCTTTAGGTATTCACTGTGCATACCTTGTGACAGCCACATTCAGTTATAAAGGTGTTACTCCAAACCAAAGACAGTTCCCTTAATGACCATGCAGTCCCTACTCTACACATGCTAGTAGAGCTACAAAGTGTACCAAAAAGCATCACCAAAATTAAGGATGGGAATCTACTCCCCCAGACAAGAGACTCAGAATCATCATAGAATCAAAGCATGGTTTGGGTTGGAAGGGACCTTAAAGCCCACCCAGCCCCAACACCCTGCTATGGGCAGGGCTGCCACCCACCAGCTCAGGCTGCCCAGAGCCCCATCCAACCTGGCCTTGAGTACCTCCAGGGATGGGGCAGCCACAGCTTCTCCGGGCAGCTGTGCCAGCACCTCACTGCCATCTGAATAAACAATTTATTCCTAATATCCAACCTGAACATTCCCTCTTTTAGTTTAAAACCATTAAAAAGAAACACCATGTCTGGGCTCCCCCTGCCACAGCACAGCACCACGTCATACAGCCCTGCTGCTGCTCTCTGATTCTGCTTAAGAAGAGCAGGAAGGATGGAAGAACAATCATCGAGGCTTTGACAGAACACTGCCCATGGCATCCCAAAGGCATGCAGCTCATAGCTGGGCAAGGCACAGGGCTACTTTCTCTCCAGCTTTTTTCTGTTATACAGAAGAGATTGTTATTAATTTAGCACTAATAACCACCATGTGCACTTTTTTCCCTGTGAAGCATTCCAAAACCTCGTGAGTCCAGGGGACTACAGTCTGACAGAGAAACCTGTGATTTTTCCCATTGTACCGCTCCATCATCACAAGGGCTGAGATGAGAGCCCTGAAGACACTGAACTGCTTTGTTCATTTCCAGTGGAAGAGAAGGAAAAATGCCAGCAGCACTTCCGCCATTACCTGTGCACCATTTTCAGGAGCAATGTACCTGCAGCAAATCAGAGCTATGGAGGCTTGCAGTCCTCTGGTCATCAAACTTTGGCTTGATCGAAATAAAAATCCACCATTTTCTGCTCACTGTAAACATACAAGAAAGCCCATCCCAAAATCAAAGCCCCTAAACCTTTGGGGGGAGGTAATAAATGTGGATCTTCCACACGGTCTTTTTCTTGAAATTATCACCAGTTGGTTTTGCATTACTCATTCAGAAGTCCTCTTTCCAAGCAACTATGAAATTAAAAGAAACGTGGCAAAAAGTGTGACAAGACAGAGCAAATTACATTTCTACTCGTGAAAAGCATGAAACAGTTACAGCAAGAGGACTCGCACGCCGCTGAGAGCCATCTCACATGTGCTGCTCAGCAAGCTAGCTGGCAAAGAACACCATCTGCATACTGTTAAATCAGCAGCGTAAATGTGTGTTCATCACACCCAGCTGCTAGCACCTTGCTTTTTTCTCATGTTCAGAACAATGAGGTGGTATTCTCAAGAAGATAAACTTGTGAAGTAAAATATAAAAGCAAATTTCCTCAAAGCTGAGGATTCACGTCAGCTTCAGACTAGGGATGGGAAGGGTCATAGTGAGCAGACCCTTACTGTGCAGTCTTCTCCCACCTACCCATACACAGCCCACCTCTGTTCAGACCTACTGGGTTTACTGCTCCACCTCGCAGCCTGGACACCATCTCTCATCAAGCTCCAGATCAACACACGTGGCTCTGGCAGCTCCCTTGAAAGTTGATTTAAGCCTAAACTGCCCCCATCAGATGCTAAGGTAAGCACAGCAGAGCACCTGACCTGGCCCCGGAGATCCCATCACCATCAACAAAAGAAAAAAAAAATGGTATTCTAAATGAATTTTCACAAAAGGCACAATTACTCATGACTACAGTCTGGGTTACAGCCAGTCGACATATTATGAGAATACAGAAATATATTGACTGCTG
Source organism: Lagopus muta (assembly GCF_023343835.1). NCBI lineage: Eukaryota > Metazoa > Chordata > Aves > Galliformes > Phasianidae > Lagopus > Lagopus muta. Next base: position 76,271,054 of record NC_064434.1, read on the forward strand.
ACCAAAATAAATGTTTTCTGCTTAGTTACTTCACAGATATTTAGAAAACAGTTATTTCAACAACAGGTAAAACTATTAAAAAAATATACAGTATTCATTTCTGGTGTTTTATTGAGGGAAAATAACCTACCCATACAACTCTGCATTAGCAGAACTGGACCATTTGCAGAGGCACCTACCACTCCAGCCTCAGCATGAAGAAAACAAATCATATGTAACTGAGAGTAGGAAGTTGAGATTCAGATCTTACGCCAAAAGATAATTACTTTAGTGATGGGCTCAGCAAATCTAAGATGCAGTTTTAGAGTCTGTGGATGATGAATAAAATCCTAACAACAATAAAGGAATGCTATTTTGTTTTCTAGACCAAATTAAATGAGGATTTAATGGTATATACTTGAAAATGAGAGATCCTTGTTTTTTTGCATACATGAATTCAAATATATAAGAAAGTTTATAAGGTAACAAAGATTTTTGGTATGAGTATTGCACATGTGTTTGTTGAAACATGCACAAAACAGATTAAGAAAATCAATACTCAATTCTTTTTCTAGATTTTCATCCACTGTAGTATACAAAAGCAATTTTGGTACTGGCTGCAGTAAATCCTTACTTCAGCATCTCTCAGACAAGTATATTTGTCATTCCCTCTGACAAATAATAGATAACAGGTGGCAAATCAAAACTGTTTTGTATTTAACGCATTATAAAAATGTAAGCAAAATACAGAAGTCAGTTTCCAAGAAAAATAACTTATCTTGAAAAAAATGTATTTTGTCTCTGATATTTAAAGGTGCAAAAATCAGGAATAGCATCAGTCACGAGCTACCAAAAACATCCACAAGCCAGGAGACCATAGGCTCTGTCTTTGCAAAGAAGCCAAAATGACCACACCTTCGGCTAAAAAGATATATATTCTTTTCTGAAGATTACAATTGTGTTCACTTTAAATTTTGCCTCCCTTCTCTCTTTTGAAAGCTGTCAACCACATCAACTGTGCACATCATACTCATGACCGATGGTTGAAGTCAGCTTTACCCTTCTACACACAGATCACAGAATCACCCGGGTTGGAAGGGACCCCAAGGATCATGTAGTTCCAACCCCCCTGCTTAGCAGGGCCACCAAACATACATATTCAGATCAGGTTGCCCAGGACCCCGTCCAACCTGGCCTTAAACACGTCCAAGGACGGGGCATCCACAACCTCCCTGGGCAGCCCGTTCCAGGGCCTAACCACTCTCCTAGTAAAGAACTTCCCCCTAACATCCAACCTAAATCTTCCCTCCTTCAACTTGGATCCATTTCCCCTAGTCCTGCTGTTGTCAGCCCTTTTGAAGAGTTTACTCCCCTCCTGGGTGTAGGTTCCCTTCAGGTATTGATAGGCTGCAATGAGGTCACCCCGCAGCCTTCTCTTCTCCAGGCTGAACAAGCCCAACTCCCTCAGCCTGTCCTCATAGGGGAGGTGCTCCAGCCCCTTGATCATCTTAGTCGCCCTCCTCTGGACCCTTTCCAAAATCTCTATGTCTTTCTTGTACTGAGGGCTCCACACCTGGACACAGTACTCCAGATGGGGCCTCACAAGAGCCGAGTAGAGAGGGACAATCACCTCCCTGTCCCTGCTGGCCACCCCTCTCCTGATGGAGCCCAGGATCCCATTTGCCTTTCGAGCTGCCAGAGCGCACTGCTGGCTCATGTTCAGTCTCTCGTCCATCAGGACCCCCAGGTCCTTCTCTGCCGAGCTGCTCTCAAGGACCGCTCCTCCCAGCCTGTACAGGTGCCTGAAACACACCTGAAACTCTAAGAAGGAATTCACCTCACAAACACTGAATGTCTTTCGAAAATATCCCAACCATAATCTGCGCGCACATCTGAAGGAAGGGAGACCATACACCTTGAGACCAAAAATTGCATTGCTCCATTAAACTAAAAAGGAAGTTATTCCTATCCATTCCAGGCAGCTGAAGTATAAGCGTTTATTTTATATTATACTACCTTGATATTAAAGCACACTTCAGAGCTGCTGTTTTCTTGAGGGCATTATGACAGTTCTTTTCATAGAGTTTTAATAGTTGGGATGACGGGAAATGAGCTCTGAAGATCCTCTTAGACAGAATGGAATTATTCTTTTCAGCTTTATAATTGAAATATATTCAATTCCAATTTGAAAAAAAAAAAAAGATGGTTCATAAATTTAAGTGCATGGTTATTTTCTAATTTACATTATGGAGAACATTAGTTAATTTTCATTCCTGATTAATACAACACTTAAACCACACCTCACAAACTGTCTCACTGAAAACAGAAAAGGCAGACGTGCAACACAGAGGAAACAAAAAGAACTACTGGACAAAAAACAAGGTCAGGATTATTAACTGCAGAAATAAAATGCAAGTCCTGCTTACTAAATACTTTTCATTTTTCTTCATAAAAATATCCACACAGTCAGTTCTGCTGAGTATATGATAATGACCTGGTGGACAAGTTAATATTCAGTGTGCACTAGCCCTCACGTGAGTCCTTAGCAAACCATGCTCCCTGCTTGCAAAGCTGCAGCTGTATTCATTTTTCCTTACCATACACACAGTATACAGATGCTATTGCTGCATAAACTTAAAAGAGGTCAAATCTTTTCCTCTGGATCTGAATAAGCTTTAAAAATACCCATCACCAGACATAATCTCCTCTTCAAAATACTTTAATTCCCAAACAGAACCATTTTTTTTCTTTAATCGCATACATTGCTACTAACTTTTTAAAAAAGTCCCAGTAACAAAGATCTTCAGAAACAAATGGTTTTACATACATCTGGCCTTCCAAGACTGGAGGAACCCATCACATTCTAACACACTGAACAACTAATTTAGAAAGACTGCTCTCTTTCTGCATAATAAAATAAATTTTAAATTAAATTCTAAGAGTAGAAAAACTTACACAAGCACATTCTGCAAGTTATGTACAAATGACAAAACCGTATGTTACATTGGTGTTTATACAGAACCATAAGACACATTTCCATAAACACTCCAGTTATCTTTTTTCCAAGCACTGGTAAAATCCTTTGAGACTGAATAACATTGCCTGCATGAGAAAAGCCATAAACTGACCTTATGTAGCTGCCACGGCTAAAGTACTCTGAGAACCAAGGCCTTGAAAATGCTACCAACTACTGAGCATGGGGCCATGAAGAGCTGGGCATCTCTCTCAGCCCCAGCAAGCAGAAACATTAGTTTTTCATTGACTAGTCCAAGTTTTCCGTGCATCATTTCCATGCACGTGCAGAATGCTAAAAATGACATTTTTTTACTCAAAGGACTTTGCAATCAACAGGTAGAAATGCATGCATAGCCAATACAAGCTTATCTTATACAGGGTGCTGTGCTTTCTCCATGCAACCCATAAATTATTATTAATTCCTACAGAATGCGATATAGGGATGCTTTAACAGCGTGGCTCTGAACTAGTGCTCTTGGTCACTGTTCCTGCTGCCCTGCAGATCAGGCTCTTAAGCACAGACAGGTTGCATGGCAACTGGAAGCAAAGCAAATTTTATCATTCCACTGGAAATTAACAGGAATATCCCCATGATCTCCTACTGTTTTCTGCATTCACTGCTGTATACGCATTTTTATTTATTCACTTATTTCATATCTAACATGCTGCATTTCATGGCCTGCCCTAGTTGAAAAAAATGGAGCAGCCAAGAAAGGTCAAATTATGCAGCACAAAAAGGTTCAGAGACTTCTTTGATGCAGAAATATTCACTGATAGCTGATTGAGTTTATTTACTATATCCTTTTATGCTGTCACTTCAGAATCTATTTCAGCAGCCCTATGGGAGCTGAAGCCATTAGCTTGAATTATCATTCTGAATGCAAATAACGCCAAATTGTAAAGGTTTTGATTCCTGTAGTTATTGTGATGCTGCTTCTTTAGAGAGGTTACAGGTCTGTTACTTGCTTCGATATTAACAGCCATGATTTTCACTGTCCCTGACATCAGTGTTCTTTCATCATATGTGTAATAGCTGAACATCAGAATATGTACTGTAGAGTGCACGATGACATGGAAAAAAGAAATGAGCATCTGAGATATTAAAAAGCTTGAACAGTGAGGGAACAAATCAATCAAATGTGGAGTAGAGAAAGCTGGGAGAGTCTTATTGTTTTATTAGGTTTTAACAAGTTCCAGTACAATTGTTTGTACTGGAAACAGGAGCAAAATTTGGCTTTCAAGGCTCTTACCAAAGATCTCAAAAAGGCTGGGACTTGCTAGCGACAAATAATGGATATTAAAGGTCCCATTCTCCTCTTATTACAAACACAACTATCTTTGCAGCAAATTTAGGCAACAGCTACTGAAGAAAAGTCAAAGAAGAAAAAGAAGAAACAGAAAATGAGATGAAGAGATTTAGAGATAGATACAGTTCACCACTTCTGAATCCAGGATCATCTTAAGTCTGCAGTCTTGATCCCTGGGCAGTGAGTTGACAAAGGTAAATGTATATGTTCCACGTCATATAATCCCCAATTGGTGTGAGACCACCCTTCAGGGCAGCACCCCAATTGTGTCAAGATTTGTGAGTTTGTGATGGGAGTCTCTGGTCATCATGAACGCCCTCCTCCCTTTTCTGATCTTTATCAGCCATGAGGGGGCATGTGAGGAAGTGAAGGCAAACATCCATCATTCCACCTCCACAGAATGAGGGCCCATAGATTTTACAAGCTTCCAATTTGGGTCCTTAAGGTTCCATTCTTCCATTCTCACCGTTGTTAAGCTTAGTGATTGTTCAAGTCAACAAGTTCCTTGTACAGCCCTTCAGGCTCCATTCTGTGAAGCCCCATTCTGTCTCAGAGGCAGAGCCAAGCATTCCACCTGACAGCAGCAAGTGGTTAAACAAGTAGGGAGAGAGCAAAGCCAAGCATAGAGAAGCCACAAATAGAAGACCATACTTAAACAGCCCTCACATCCCTACAGATCCATTATTTCCAGCCTCTGCCTAGACCATTACAGTTTGTTTTAAGTGTAACTGCAGAAGCGCAAGGAAGCAGCAGTGCTTTGCTCTGCAGAGCCCTTCCCAGGTTACTGCCCTGCACTCTGCTTGCTCTAAGATCAAACACAGCTCCAACAAAAGCAGCTCCTGGATTTTTCTGTGTGCACTTGCTTAAAGAGCAAACTAAGGTAACACAGCATTTATCCCAGGTCAGGAATTTGCACAAAACCAGTAACCCAGTAGGATACAAGATGGATTTTTGATCCCTCCAAAAGCTACTGGAGACTTCACTTCGGTTTAACATGGACTTTATACCAATTATCATACTCCTAAAATATGCACTATTTGCGCAGCTCCCCTGGCAGTACTGGGGAACACTCCAGCCCAAATAAAACTCCTTAACACCAGTGCAGTATTAAGACACAAGCACTACTTTTTATTACAGCATTAGATACATCCAACTAACGTGTACCTCAATGGAACAAAGGTACATCCTTTACATTTGGGCAAACTACGTTTATGTCTTTGAGAGGTTTGCAGTCATATTCAGATCTCAACTCCACCTCTCCCACTCACACAGATTTAGTTAGTTAACAAAAGAGTTAATTTCCCTTCCAGCAGGCTAGCTAGACATGCTAATTTTTAAGATGCTCCTAAAAGATAATATCAGCCATATTGACAATTTCAAGACCTCATTTTGAGGTTTTGTTTTCCCTCCCCAGCACATCACTTGAGATTCTTCACCACCGTATTTGATTTACTACTTTATGAGCCAATTACTTAATTACTACAGTACAAGCACTTCTTTCTGTATCATTTACAAGTACGTATGCTGCGCCGCATGTACCCAACCTCAGAACTCAGTGATGCCCCCTCTCCTTGGACAGAACTGACTGCTCCACCTGCTGGTTTTTATCGTTCAACCAATGGTTCATTCTCTTGTTTTATGGGAATTTAATTTCTGTGAGACCTTTTAAAACAAGAGACTACCCTTGTGCACACTTACTGACACCACTGTGGAATCCACTGCCTTCTGAAGCATGACTTTGCTTTACAAATGCTCTGTTGGCTCTTCTTCCATCTGGCATTGGCCTCTGGAAATTGCCAGGGAACAAAGCAGTTTAAAACAAGGGGTTGCACAATGAGTGATGCTGGTAATTCTTCCTGTTAATTTTACTCATCTGATTCACAACTTTTTCTATCATCTCTTCAAACTGAAACAGATCTTTTTTGTGACCAAGAATGTCTGGCACCTAATGCTTTCTACTATGTTTTCCAAAATGCTAAGGAAATTTTTGCATAGAACAGCCCTGCAGCAGCTAGCCATTCATCATATATATGTACTTCCCATAAAAAGCCATACACATAAACATATGTAAGTCATAAATGCCCTGAGCTGGTAGAAAGTTCTCTACTGAGATACAAACTGATGACAGGGTACACACAGGGGTACACAGGGTAGCATTCGTATCTCAGGATATTTTCTGTCCTTTGATCTAATGTAGGAGAAAAGCAGACACACTTCTGTGGCAGGCAAACTGCCTAACACTAAAAGTTATCAATCTAGAAAAAGAAGTCAGCAAATATTTACTTGTCTCTGTACCCAGCCTTTACCACATTCCTGTCTCCTGCCTAAGGATGGATTGTGATGTAGAGTAAGAGCCCCAAGGGTGCTGAGGCTTTGCCCTAAAAACGGCAAAGGGCAGACAGACAGTGGTCTTCACCCTTCCAAAAGAGCCACGACAGCTGGGGTGGTTGAGGAGAGATCGTAGCATGGGGACTGCTGTAGGCCAAGAGAAATCTGCTGCACAAGTAGGCAGAAAATGGGACTGAGTCACACCTGTAAGAAGAACCTCAGTGGTAACACTGCTGTTGCAAGCTTTGTCTGGCTTAGTGATGGCTCAGAGTGGTAGTGACTGGCAGCTGCGCTCAGAAATGAAATCTAGTCCAAAGTCCAAAGCTTCACAAGAAATAAGTTTGAAGACCTAAGTTTGTTTAATGAGTATTAATCTGTTTACAAAGCTGACAGACGAATTCCCTCTTAATCTACATTATATTGCATGTCACTTTTGTTGGTTTCTGGGGACAACAGCAAAAAGAGAGCAACGCTTATTCAAAAACAAAAGACAACTCAAGATGAGATTGACATGAAAGAAAGTTGTTTTTCATCAGTAATTACTTCCCCTTGGGCTTCCCAGTGTTCACAAATGAAAGCTTTTTCTTCATATATGAGTTGACCTATCACAGATTATAGCTGCTGCTCCCACTTCCACTCCTCCCTGCAATGCAGAAAAAGAGAACCGCTGCCTCAATTCTGTACTGTAATTAAATATTTTCAGATGGCAAATTACTTATTCTTCCTCACCTGCAGCTCTCCTGGCATTTATAAATCTCCAAATATTAGCAGGCAATTAAAAATCTGTTATTAACAGCATTAATATCCTAAGAGCTTGTCTGATGCAAGCAAGACACAGCAGTGAACTGCTTAAGTGCATAGATTTATTTTACTTTGTGTTTTTCCATTATCAAGCACCTTGCATTCTGTCTATAATCAAGGCTCTTGAGGATTCTAGAAAGAAAGACCCTTAAAAAAAGGAAAAAAAAAAGACGACCTAGATTGATCACTAACCTAGTTCCAGCCACCATAAGAATACCAAAAAGTAAAGCCCAGTTATTAAAAAATAGTGAATATAATCAATATTCTACAGTTTCAGGAATGTTTTACTCAAAAAAAAAAAAAAAAAAAAAAAAAAAAATCAAATAAGCTGGTTTTATTAAAAAAAAAAAAAAAAACAAACTTGACAGGCAAGTAGGACCTGTTGCGCTGCTGGGACAACGTAAGATCAAACAAACCCAGATCTCTGGATTTTCAGACATTCAAATCAAATTGCCAGTATGACTCAAAGCCTCTAGCTTTTCTCTCTCTTTTTTCCTCTAAGCATTGCATACCCCTTTTCTACATGAGCAGAACTCAGCACAGCCTCCAGAAAGCACCATGGGGGCCAAGGAGAGCGCCCACATGCCTGCTCTCTGTTCCCCAGAGAGGCTGGAATGCAGGACAGTGTGTGGGAAGGAAGGGGGCAAGAATCAAGCAACCCTACAGCACTGCTCAGCTAGGAAAGAGAGAGGTTTCAACCTGATGAGCGACAAATAGAGAAGAAATAATGGTGACAACAGATTCTGATCTGCAGAACACCTTATTCCTCCTGTAATGTTAATTTCAACCTAATTTTGTGTAAAGACTTGATCACAGCCCTCTGATAAATGCTGAAAACCACAAATTTTGGTGTCACGAAAATTTGGTGACACAAAAGCATCATCTTCCGTTACAATATGTAAAAGAAAATTTACACATCTAGACCAACATTTAAATTAACGTAGTTCATGCAGAGTAATGTTGTTAAGACTTTTTAATTAGCACCCCTCACAACTGGTATGTTTTCATCAAAGTTAAGGCACTGAACATATTCTCCTGTATTTCCTACTGCTGCTACTCTTCTTTCAGAAATAAAGCTCCACACACACACGTATATTTTTCCCTTCAACAGAAGAAATAAATTAACAGCATCAGGAAAATGGAATTTGACAATGACTTGGTGTTTATCACACTGAGCCACTAGGACTTCTTGCTCAGCTGGAACCATGCACACTCCCAGATGGTGTATTGGATTATAATTTCACAAAACGAGTTTACTTTCACAACAGTTACTCTTGCAATTTCCACCAAAAAGTCATCTAAATATTTCTACAGTATCCCCCCATGGAGTCTCCTCCATCTTTTCTATATGACATTATTTTATTTTGCAATCAGGGAATAACTATATCTAGGAAAAACACTACTGAGCTATTTCTACAATCATTATCTTCCTTTGTTTCATTGCAGTACTTATCGTAAACTATTAAGCTGTTTATGAACCATGTTTTTTTTATTTTGTATGTTCATTCCCCCTATATCCGATTTCTTTAACAACTGAACCATGACCCAGCATGTTCTCTCACAGCCCTTTATGAAGGGCAATTAAAATTTGAAAAAATTTAGATGCTGACACCTAAGTGATGCAAGATTTAATCTATTAGCAAAAATTAAATTGCAGGCTCTTCAGCATGTATAAATGCACCAGCTGTGAAGGAAACAAAACAGCTCCTGTGCAAGAAAGCCATAGAAAACCCAGAAGGGCAGCAGATTCTGGGCTTTGAGAGCACAGCCTCATACAAAGACAACACGAAGTGGAGTGTGGAAGAAGCTTCTCGCTGGTGGCCCCTACAGCCACCAATGCCCTGTTATGACAGAAAGGCAACATCAAGACAGGTGTCCTCCCACACCAACTGGTTCTCAGCTGTGCATATAAAGGCTAGAGAACTCATGCATCAGCAGTGTGCTCTCCAATGGTGGCCCTGATGGGAACGTGCAGGAGAAACAAACATAAGAATGGGAACACTCTGCCCTTCAGGCATATCATATTCAAAATCAGACAGTGAAGCGTAGCTCCTGAAGCAGGATAAGGGCCTGCTCCAGGATGCATCAGAAAGGGAGGTTCAGTGCTGCAGGTCCTGGGAAGTGGGGCTGGGCACAGCGAGCCTCGATGAAGAAGTGCACACAGCCCAGTAGCACCTACAGTGCTTCTGAAAGGCAGCAGCAACAGGTTGGAGATGGTCCAGGATTCACCTCCAATCACCTGAGAAACCTGGCATCCAAATGGGTTTGAGAATAAATCTCTTCACAGAAGGATAACCCAGAGAAGTCCCCAAATGAAGTTTCTAATGCTGAGAGAAAGACACTGATGTATAGATTTTCGGAGATAAAATGTATCATCTGGTTCCTGAACATAACTGGACAAAGGTAAAAATTTCAAAAAACCCACTTCTGTATCTAAAATTGGCAGGTTACACTGCTCTGGTTACAACATTACAGAAAGACATTATTTGGCTTTAGTCAGTGGCATTACACAATCTGGCATCTGAGGGCTTATATTATAAACTCACTTTGTTTGAAAACAAAATCTTCATGATTTATTAATTTTGTTTATGCAAGTGGAAGGCAGCTTGTGGGTAGTCTTTGGTAGTGGATGCTACAGCTCTAATCAGGTCATCATTGCCTGGAAAACTGGAATGTGGCTTGTTTGATCAAAACCCAACCAGCTTTGTACATTTAAGTAGTTTAAAAATGACCTGGTTCACTGTGCACATTGCTGTGAAGTAACCATTGATGCAGCTAATCTCACGCAGCATCCCACTGCTGCTGCAGACATCTTAAAATACTGAAAAGCAACTCATTCTTATAACTTGCATAGGTGGTAAAAAGACGACAGCTTAGAGAACCAGAGTTTCTGGAAAACATCACTCTTGCTGAGATGAGTAACAAAGCAAACAGTTGTATACTCTCACTTCTGCTAAATGAAGGCAAATTTCATAGCAAGCTAAGCCTGAGGTTGTAATCACTGTGAGACTGCCTACTGCTTCTAGACACCTAGGGTACTGTCTAGGCTGCTCTGTCAAACATCACTGCTGGTAAGAAACAGAATTTCTCAAATTTTGTTTGGCTTTCAATGTCAAACCCGTGCAGTACCTAGATGGAATAGTACACACACACCACATTTTAAGGAATAGGGAAGAAGTATCAAAAAAAGCTACTAAAAATAATGCAGATCTGTTGTTTTCTCCAGCCACATGTATTCAATGGATCATGGAAAAAATTACCTATGCACATTATTCTTCAAGCCACTTTTTAAGAATCTACTATCTTTAAAAATGACAGTAATTATTGCTCCACTGTAATCTCTATTGTCCACAACTTATCTTCCTGGGCATGAAAATGAGAAAATCAGGTAGCAGTGTTTAAATTAATACATTACACACCTATTCACTATGTGCTCTTCTTGCAAAATTTTGCATGCAGTCAAGCTATTTAAGTTACCAATGGAATTGACATACTGTTCAAAGCATCCAGAATGCAGTAATGGTTTGAAGCAGGGCAGTGTTTTCTCCTGTCTTATCAGAGCTCTGGTGACTCATCTGTAACATGTACTCATTCACTTCTCCACCGTTTACTCATTTTGACATTTCCCTCTGATTACTTCATGCAACAGGTTAATCTTCATAAAAGGGCTAATGAGAAATAGATTAAACAGTGGGAAAAGTTGTTTGACATTCAGAAATTTAGGGCTTAGTAAAAATGGGTAAATTTACTAACCTGTAAACAGATAAAGTTACTTTTCAGTTAATAAGTGCATTAACTTCTTTGGGTTTTTGTTTTTTTAACATACAAAATGGATTTGATTTCTTGTGTCTTACATGAAAGAATTTACTAGCAGCAGTGGTTCAGTTCATGGAGGCTCTTGGCTGGCACTGGCATATATGTATGTATGTGTACATACAAGATAAAGATGTGTGTGTAGGCATACACATATGTGCACATTTCCTACACATATACAAATATATGTGCCTATACATATATATGCATACACCTTCAGAGAGACACTATAGATTATTTAATCAAAGCACCAGAGGAGCCAGAATATAAACAGATTTGCAGATCCGAAGATCAGTCACTGGCCCAGCAAGTAACTCCGTTTTCTTTGGCTGTTTGTGAACATACACTCTTCTTGGATGCAAGTCCTATGTGGGGCTATATCACATACACACACGTGCAAAGTAATGAGTCATTCACATTACAGATGTTTCATATCTAAGCAATTCAGGAACCGGACTGAATGCAAAACATTAATCTAGAATAAAATTTACTGGAGAGGCAATTTAGCATTCTAAAAGATATCTTTCCTAGGATACTTTTCTAAAATTATTCTGCATTATTTGCAAAATAGACAAAGCAATCACTTGTGATCCCAGCCAATTTTTTGTTAAGACAAAGAGGTGAGAACTGGGAACACTCCAGCTATGGCTATACCATCGTTACAGAAGCAGGCACAGCTCCACACTGGCAATTCTAGCCCTACCTCGATTTCAGAGATGTATAGCAGAGATGATTAGAAAACAAAATTTTCAAATAAAACAAAAATCATAGTGGGAACAGAGGAAACAAGATAATCAGTGGTGACACAGGTGAAATTTTTGGACTGAAGAATTTTCAATCACTCTGAAGTACTCTGTAATGTGGAGCTGGAACATATACCTGGGCAGCTTTGGAGCTAGAACAGTGGGCAGGCAGGGACACACAGATGGTCACCCCCACTGCTCTGTCTTTAGCCATGTCTGTTTCCCTAGTGACCATCTTACCTGAATCCCTGAAAATACATCAGGTTATGATAGGAAGAAAATCATTAAGGTAAAAGAGTCTTGCTTTCTGTAAGACAGAAGCTCCTGTCTCATCCACCCACTTACAGTGCATGAGGATGCTGCACGCAGCAGTGGCTGTACCAGACACAAGCTGGTGGGTTTTTTTGTACATCCTGAATGGAGCAGAGTAAACAGGTGACATTCTGAAATGCAGCCACAGAAGGCATCTGTAACAGGACATTGACATTCCTCTAAGTAGCAGGGAAAGAGTTCACAAAAAAAGCTTTGGCATGATTTCCCCTAATCACTGCACAGAAATGATGGTTGTTTATCAGAAAGCTTTGGCTGCCTAGCGGTAACAAGCTCAGTACCACCAAGCACACTTTTCCTTTCACACAGATATTTTTTGTGCTGGATTTTGCTTTTTTACCAGTACAGCTCTGCTAGGAAATGTTTGGTTACATCTGTCTTTAATGTGCAGAGTTTTCTTTCAATTCCATCTGGATTTTTTTTTTTACTCTTAATTATTAAATTTGCCATTTCTATGAATCTTTAATTCAGATCCATGAACATCCTTGCTTGATAAGGTACTGGATTGTATTCCCTCCCATTTTCCTCTCTTATCTTACATATTGTCAAGCTTATTTCACATTATGTCACAGCTTCTATATCCAAATGGTTAATGTTTCACTGAAAATTACACAGATGGACAATTATTTTAAGGCTTGAATACCTGCCAAACATTGTAGTGGCATAAAGTTGATACCCAAAGCCTACACAACCAAAAATGGAAGACGAGACTGAATATAATTATATCGATTTTTACAGATGGCAGAATTAAAATGAAAAATGCCCACACTTAAAAAAAAAAAATTCACTGACCACAAGTACATGCTTTTGTAAAAATACACATGCAAAATTTCACATTCTAAATCCCAAAGCAATAACATAAAGGGAACCAAATCAACCCAAAGAACAAAGAGGTTTTATTTATTTATGTCCTTTAAGATAAGCATACCACTCATGGGAGGAGTAGAGAAATCCACCGAAGTCCTACATGTATTTATCTATAAAAACAAATAAAACGTAAGCACCGCTTTTGAAAAAGAAATGCCATCTAGGGAAGTGACAAGCATCTCACTTTCAAAGTCCACGAGCCTGACAGCAGAATGACCTATGATATTCTGCTTTTAACTGTTATCTCATACACTGAAATTTGATCTAGAAAAATGGAGCATTTCACATTAGCTATTAGAGCACTGCACAGTACCATGGCTGTGGATAAGATAACACACAAGACATAAGAATAAGAAGTCATACAACAGCCAGTCAAGCCTGGCACTGATAAAAATTGCATGCTGTCTTCTCTCTATGCTAAAAGCCCCACGAACTTTTTAATTTTCTAAAGATTCATAAACAGTCCTCCACAGGCACTGAAAAACATACGTTGTGACTTATAGGTTCGAATGCAATGAAACAAAACAGTGTTTTGAATAAAACAAGGCAGCAATCTAACCCAGACAGCTTTCAACAGTAAGCACTGTCATAAAGTAGTCCATGATTCAAGGTCCTCAGGTACAAGTAAATGATTCCTGGAGGAATCATTTACAGAGAAACATGAACATTTGATCCTGAAATCAGAAGAAATTAAGAAAGAAAGTACATTTTGCTGTCTTTGTCTTAAAAGAAATGTAGGACTGCTGCAAGCACTTCTACAGTGACACTGAATTTCTTCAGAATAATATAGACTCTTCTCACTTTCTTAATTCCTGCCTCAAAAGGACCAATGCTAAATAGTGCAAAATGAAACGTGCGATGTTCCACAGTGCTCCAAGGAGAGGCAAGGCACTGAGCCACAGGTTTCATGAGGACTTCTCACCTTACCAAGACTCTGATGCATTCCCTAGCAGTCAATATCACTGCCATCTACCTAAAAAGCATACTGAGTAAAATAAAATGGGAATATAATTCAGGCAAACTAAGTAATTCTGAGCGGAACCCTGGTTCTGCTCTGGTATTATTTGAATCCCATAAAATTAATAATTTGTCTGATTGAAATTAATTTTATTTCATCCTTTTTTTAAATAAAAAAAAAAAACAACAAGTAATACTCTTTCCTATTCCCCATTTCTTTTCTATCAAAGGTCAGTGAAATGCTTTGTTGTTTTCTGTTCACAAAACAGTATTAACACTTTTGAGTTTAAACCTTAATTGTACGCATTTGTGATATAATGTTTTGTTGAAATGAATAGCTGTATTTTAGATAATTAGTTCATCTCAATGTAGAAAATGTCTAATCTTCAGCCTCCACCTGCTGTGTTTCCCTATAAAAGTGAAATTCAGTCACAGACTTTTCAGTAATATTTAAACATTCAAAGTGGGCTACTCAGAATGAAGAGGGAAGAAAATCTATGAAAGACTGCTTTAATTTTCATTCATTTAAACGTTCCTTTTATCTTTGGGGTTAAAATAAATATACACACACACACACACACACACACACACACCTGAGAGAGGTTATCTCATGCTTTCTTTTGCTGTGTTTATAGAAAATCAACTAATGAATGTTGAGGAAATCCCAAAACTGACTTCGGATTTTCTGTCCACGCACGAACAGTCCCAGAGATCTGTAAGAATCCTTCATTGCAGGAGAGTCCTGGCAACCAGTTACGGTCTTTGAGCAAAGAAAGGAATGAACGCACACGCTGGAACACGTCAGTTACCCATTTACGATTAACAGCTTCAGCTACAACAACGTGCTGCAAAGCTAAACTTTAAAATTTCATTTCAATAAACTAATTAAAATAGAAACTGCTACAGGAGAGCTGACTTCAAAAAACAGCAAAAGCCACACATGGTTCTGATTTAAGAAAGTGCCATAATTAAAGGTATTTCTTCTGGTAGCTGTTGTGGAGACTTTTTATTTCCAATATGAATGGAGTTAATTAGCTTTTGGCTTTCCAAAAGCATTAAGAATTAGGAGTCTTCCCAGATGGTGGTGAGTTGGCCACGTACTAAATTTATTTATTAAAGCTTATTAGTTTGCCTTCGTGAAGTACCAAAAACACACTGGACATATCACAGAAAGACAGGCATGCAGACAGGCTGTTCTTCCTACTCATAGCTACTCGACCCAAATGCAGTCCACAGACTCAGTGGCTGTGTTAAGGGTGGAGCGTATATGTAAGCACCACAAAGATGGGGAAGAGACCATACATCATGCTGAACTATGAGCTCTGTGAATGAACTTACTCAATGGACAGGAAAATAAGCTGTTGCAATAGAGCAGAAAGAAATGGCACGAGGAAAAAAAAAAGAAAAGAAAAAAACAGTGTACTACAGGGGAAATCATGCATATGGCAAAAAAACACAAAAATCTCATCAGGAAACAATGGGAATCTTTCTTCTAGTAACAGCCTGCTCCCATTCGCATGAAAGCAGAAGGGCTTGCTGAGCAGACCATTAACAGGGTTATGTCAGCCTTGTGACTAGGTGACTGCTAATTGCTACCCGGACTGAGACAGATTCTCCATGATTTAGTACTATAAAAAGAACTGCAATAGCGACCTTGGTATAATTAGTTTCCTAACACAAGAAAGGATTTCCAACAAGGATGCCTGAGGAGGAGGGATACAGGAGGGCTCACTATGTCTTTCTTGTTCACTTGTTTGCTCTCTTTTCTTTCTGGTGACTTCTGATTTACTTTTCCATGCTGTAAGGTAGAAACGATCATTAACAGCACAATACATATAATTATTCATTGTTTTTCTAATGCTAACCTACCACATCTTGACTTCCACAATTCTGTCAAAGAGACTATGTATATGTATATGCCATGAGAATATCCCTGAAGAACCACTACTACTACAGTAGACTGAAAAATTTCCTTTAAAACAATTTTCTACTCTAGTATATCTTCGAGGGCATTGTGCTTTTGCTAAACAACATTGACTGATTTAAAATTACATTCAAAGTACTTTCTCTTGAATCAGAATATTATATTTCTAAGCAAATTCTATCATAATGTGTATTTTACTTTACTTATTCATGAATGTTCTAAATATTGTTACTGACAGTAAATGAATCACTGATAGGCTCCTACTGATGGGCCCAGAATGACAAGACAGCTACTACTTTCATTACACTAACAGATATAAAAACTAAAATGTCAAAATAACTCTGGTTTGGTAGCAAAAAGATTTATCAAGTTAATTCCTCGTTATTTTATTTCCAATTTGCAGGGAGTTTTGAAAATATTTCCACTTTCCACAGATGAAATGAATGTGACTGCCTTCTCCCTTTGTCCTCACTGTGCTGCTTCAGCTTCTCTTCTCCCTAGAGCAGGACCCTCCTTGGCTCAAGCAGCGCTTATCCCACCTCACACGCACCTGGCCCTCTGCAGAAAAACCAAAGCAACAGCTGCACAGCAAACCTTCCTCTCTCTGTGTGTGACAAGAATAGGACCTACATAAACTCAACATCTCCATCTACACAGAGACACACAAAGCAAGTGCCTTTAAGTGGGAAGTAACGCCAATCCTGAATTCCCAGGCTTCTCCATCAAAACAGCAAAAATATTTCACAGCATACTTTAAGTGAGAAACTAATTCCACTCAGTCACATCACTCCTCTTACAGAATTCTAAAGAGGTAAAAAGTTAGAATAAGGTTTAGGATAAACAGCCATTTATCATGGCTTATAGGCAATTGTTTCTAAGCTCCTCTAGTCTGCTGGACATTTCAGTATTTTTTCAGCTCTCTAAAGTCCTCCAAGATTTCAAATCACAATCCCTAAAATATAGCCCAAGAGTTGTTACATTTAGTAGCACAGAGAGAGACCACGAGTCAGACAGTAAGGTAGATAAAGGAAAATAAACCTTCATAGGAAAAGCAAACAAGAAAATCTCATTGCACTCAAAGAACTCACAATATTACATTGCTAGCAGACTGAAATTTCAGAACGAATCAAAGATTGATGAAATCAGAATGGCAGGGGGAAAAAGGGCTAGCTGACCAACATTATGCTGTCTTCTTCATCTCCCTCACAGCAAATAGCCTCTAGTCTACTGTGTTGAAGTTTGAATGTAAAAATTATTTCTGCCAATTCCAATGTCTGTAAAAACTAACAAAGTAGAAGAACAGGAATCTAATTTTCTACTGGTTGAGAACATATTTTCTACTGGTCTTAGACATATACAGCATATATTTCTAAGCTCCTCAGCCTAAGAAAGTAACTACTGTAGTGTTCCTCCATATGTAGTGCTTATGAGTGTTCCCAGTAAGCTTTGGCAAGTGTTTCCTGCATAACATATGTGGATCATCACATAAAGATCTTGAATTAATGACATGAAAACTTTTAATAAAGGAGAAAAAATCCATTTCAGCTTCCATTTTTCCTGGCAAAACTTGCCTCTCCTGACTTAAGCTCCTCATTCAGTTATCAAGCACTACACTGCCTTAGCCAAATTTCACATAAGTGCAGACAGATCAGCAAGACAGATACGTTTTACCTTTATTGTCAGAAATTCCCACCACTGAATATCCTTTCTCCAGACCAGTTAGAAAAAAAAAAAAAAAAGCTCTAGTTTTCATTCTTTTTCTATCTTACAGGATCAGAACATTGCTACAAATCATTCACTCATGCAATGAATGACATAACGAATGCAGAAAGGCACTGCAAATGTGAAGTGTATTTGTGAAAGAAATAGCATTTCTTTCTCTAGCAGCATAACAGTGCTTTCTAAATGTTGTCTAAAAAACTGGCTTTTAGGCTCCTTACATTTTTATAAGAAAGTATTCTGTGAAAACGTGATCCCATAAGCAGCAATCCTAATTAATATAGCAGAAGGCTTTAAAAGGCTGTCTACGTTTAAAGCAGCATTCGTGTAATAGCCAGTCAGCTAATTTCTCCTCCTTTGGCTATCTCTAGAGGGCAAAATGGATTCTCATTACCAATTCCCAGGCTAGGAGAAGACTGACCTATGCACAGGGTTTAGCAACGTTTGCTTTCTCTGTAAGAGTTGCAGATGGGGAAACGCTCAAGAGCTTTGCTGCTACTGTTCCCTTTCGAGGAACTGATTGAACTGGTTGTACCTCTGCATTTTATTACCCAACTTTCATCCATACCCAAAGGAAACTAGCATTTATGTTTGAGTTTTCCTTCCAAACACAAGGACAGAATATGAAGACTGAATCCTCATAATCCTCTTACCTGTGAAGACAACACCACCATGTAACCTCTAAACTAGGAAGCTACCAAAAGAGACAAGAAAATTCTTGATTTCCTTGTGGGTTTTTTTTTTTTTGGAGGGACTACTTTATCTTTAAAGTACAATTTGAACCATGAAGATAAACAGAAATCTTTAATAATAAACACATTCCTCATCAACATCAACACCATGTACTCAAGTGAATGCTGAAATTTTGCAGATGATTCTGATCTAGTAACAGCCTGGTACAACACTGATGTAAAAGGTGCTCCTCCAATTACTCTAATATTATGGAAACATAGACTGCAAATTATAAAGAAGTAGTAGATACTAAGCTGTTTCTGTAAGACATATGAGTTGTTCGGGGAATATGACTTTATTCTCCTTTTATCTCCTTTGGAAAAAAAAATTACAATCTTGCCTTCTCATGTGGTAGAAGCTGGAAAGGTTTCCCTTTAATGGCTGAGATTGAACTGTCTCCTATAAATATTGTTTCTACTGCAGCTACATGAACTAAGGTAACAGCAGCACTAGAAAAGACAAAAAAAAAAAAAATAATAAACGCGCTTATTTTAAACACAGAAGGCTTTGTCTTATCAGTTGTAGTCAAAGGATGCTATAAAATAAAATTATCCCTTAAAAGCTCCATCCAGAAAAGCAGTCAATAGACATCACAATAAACTCTTGCTAATCAATAGCGATAAAGTCAGCACAATTTAGCTATCAGATGTTTCTTCAGCAACTGTTTCTGTAATACCTAACTCACTATTATAACAAAATCCGTTTAATCCTGTAAATAAGAAAGTTGCTTAGTGGATTACAAGGCAGTGATATAAAGGAATGGGACAGTGCTATACAATGGGCTTCTCAGGTTTTGTAGAACTATGTTTTGCAGAAGACAGACCTGCTGTGATGCTAGAGCAATACAGTCATTTTAGAAATCACAGAACTCACTTATTTTAGAATTACAGTTGCTCGTTCAAAACAAGCTTTCCTCCAAGGCAGAAATTTCAGGACTTCCTTCTTCCTTTTGTAATTGAAAAACAAGTGGCAGGAAAAAGAAATCCGTAAAATTGAAAATCATAGCTTGTAAAGAGAAAACATGAAATGTGTTCTCTTATGAAATCACTATGCTGTACAAAAAAGAAAGGCAGATTATTTACAGGCCATCATCAGGAATACCTGGAAAGCAAACACTGTATCGTACCCTGTATTTTATTGCATGTGCTTAACTGTAACAGTAAGTCTCAGCTTCATTCAATGTACACTGCAGATAACAAGCGTTTTATCTGGACAAGACCTCCCTAAGGACAGCCTTAAGTAATTCGGCCTTATTTTTATATAAGGGAGGAGGACATATAGAGAACTCCAACTGCTTTAAAAAAAAAAAAAAAAACAACCTGAACACTTCAGCACAGTAATGTTCTTTCAGAGAATGCAGAACACGGCACCTACAAAAAGGGGACATCTGAGCAGACACAGCTTTGATTTCTCTAACAAAGAGAAGAAAAAAAAAGAAAGAAAGTCTTATTTACCTGACATTAGCTTCAAATAAATTGAACTGAAATGGAAATAAACTCTGGTTGACCATTTTTCTAAGCATATTCAAATTCTTTCACTTCAGAAACCTTATCTATGCATGCAGACTTCAGCAATAAGAAAATTCTTTCTTTCGTCAGATATAAACTCAGGCTGTAAGAGAAAGTCTTTTTTCTTCTTTCTTTTTTTGGCTTTCACAAATACAGTTGTTTATTCCTCATATCCATTCCCATCTGGAGCTACAGAAAAAATAAGCTGGCTCCCTGACACAGCCAAACCTTCAGCAGTAACAGAGAAGCCTGCCTGCACAATACAATCAGAAGGGAAACAATTCCTTGACAAATTTATGACAACATCAGCCTTCCTGCCTTTTGTGGGCGAGAAGCAATTATCTAATTTACCTACTTCCCTGAAGCCACACACAAAATAAACAAAAGAATCCCCCAAATAACATAAAGCCATTAGAAGTAAATAGAACATGATAGAACAAGGCAAAAGGGCTTCAAGCTCAAAGAGGGTAGATGTAAGTTGGATATAAGGAAAAAGTTTTTGCAGTAAGGGTGGTGAGGCACTGAAACAGGTTGCCCAGAGATGTGGATGATGCCCTGTCCCTGGAGGCTTTCAAGATGATGCTGGTTCAGGCTCTGGGCAGTCTGATCTAGCGGTGGCGTCCCTGTTAATTGTAGGGGTGTTGGACTAGATGGCCTTCAGAGGTCCCTTCCGACTCAAAGGATTCCACAATTCTATAAGGGTTTCTCAGAAAAAGCTGACAGTCCAAATTGCATTAGTGAGGTTACTGGCAGTCTGAAGAATGATTAATTACCTGAGTGCCATGCAGGATGCTCTACGCATCTGAAACAACCTGCAGATGCAGCAGACATAGGACTTGTCAGAAACCAGCAACCAAAGGCCAAGTAGGAAACTCAAGATCAACTCAAGTGGCAGCAGATGCTTAGGTTCGCACTGCAGTATCTAACTCAAAGTTTTCAAGTGCTACAACAAGAGGAAATTAAGAATCTCTAATGCAAAACAAGGGCCATGAAACAAGGCTGCTGTCCTTCTGCTATGTAGCAGGAAAACACATGGATGAGTTTCTGCACTTTTGTGCTGGGTGTTCCAGTCACAAGAATTCATTCAGCTTCTTGGTTTTTTTTATTTCTTCATGAACAACATAGCACCACTGCAGACTGACTGTACTGCAACTCTTAACAGAGCTCCTGAACCATAATAATTAAAACAATACAAAAAATTATTTTTTTTTCTTCTACTTCATAGCAATACGCTCCTGAAAGTCTGCCTGAAGTTAGACCAGAACATGTGATGCTACCTATCTCAGACCCAAATACATGTATGTCAGGTACAGTAGAGAGGGAAA
Organism: Lagopus muta; assembly: GCF_023343835.1. Lineage (NCBI taxonomy): Eukaryota > Metazoa > Chordata > Aves > Galliformes > Phasianidae > Lagopus > Lagopus muta. The sequence goes on from NC_064434.1 coordinate 76,292,402, forward strand.
TAACGCAGTTCTTTAGATACAGTCTAAATTACTCAAGAGGAACAAAGAAAAAGTAGGCAAAGATGAAAGTAAATTCCTCCAAAACTACAAAAGATGTGCAATGATACCATTTATAATTCTAGTAATATCTTCTTAATACTTCTCAGAATTTTAGAATCATAGAATACCCTGAGTTGGAACGGACCCACAAAGACCAATGAGTTGAATCCCTGGCTCTAAAAAGGACCACCCAAAATTCAAACCCCGTATCTGAGAACACTGTCCAAATGCTGCTTGAACTCCAACAGTTCAGGGCCATGCTCACAGCCTGTTCCATGCCCATCGCTTTCTGGTACAGAATCTGTCCCTAACCCCCACTGCCCCTCCTCTGTCATAGTTCCATTTCGTTCCCTCAGGCCCTGTCACTGTCACAGAGATCAGAGCTCAGTACTGCCCCTCTGCTCCCTGTGAGAAGCTGGAGACTCCCTGTGAGAATCTTTTCCCTCAGCTCCTTGGCAAACCCATGGACTCCAGCCCCTTCTCACACACCTTGCCCTGCAGATATTCATCTCTGTATCCCTCCTTTGGAGGTTCTCTAATAGGTTTACACCCTTCTTGTATCATGACACCCAAACTGCATCCAGTGGTTGATATGAGGCCACGCAGCTCAGAGCACAGTGAGACAGCCCCCCTCCCTTGACCATTAAAGAGGACCTCTTATCATACAGTTGATAATGAAGGGGTTCATGAATGACAAGTCTTAGAAAAATGTAAATTACATTTGAAACACAACATATCTTAAATCCCAGAACCATTCACTGACTTTCCAGTGCTGGCAATCATATATATATGTTATTTATTTTTAAAGGACAGAGACAGTTGTAAACTGGAGTTCCTACACTTCCCTACTACAGGGGAGGGAAACAAAATCATTCAAGAAATGTTTATCCTTCTGGGTTTGTTTACTGGGTGGAGGGGCCTGCTTTGGCTTGGCTTTACTGCTGTGGTTTTTTGTTTTTGTTTTTGATTTTTTTCTTTGTGAGAACTGGCTTTTAGTCAAATTAATGTAAGTTTACTATGGCAACAGTTGCATCCTTTCATATCGTGCAGTCTTGGATGAACAGATAAAACCAGCACATCTTCCTCATAACCCAGCAGTTTGATCTTCGAGGCTGACTTAAAAGCCCCTGCTTCCAAGATTTCCAGGCCAGTAAGTCTATGCATACAAGATTTCTAGCTGATTCAGAAAATTTTTCCATTCACAGTTAATCTAGCAAAAGCATTTTGCTATGAAAGCTCCTTTGTGCAGCTTGGTATATTCAGTAGTTAGGGGGTTAATGAGTGAAATGGATCACTGGGCTGAAAGTAAAAATCACTGTTAAAAAATGTGATACCAAGAGAATTAGGCACAACATAATTTTGTAACCACCGAGAATTCTCAACAGTAAAATAAAGCCTTGCACTCCCAGCATTTTCATTAGTTTTCCAGTAGTGCTGGATGCAGTGTGAATTACAATGAGCTAGAAAGCAGTGGTTGCTCTTTTTAAAGAACATGCACTGTATAGGGGGAAGTCATTTCTTCAAATCACACTGTGCTGGTTATTGGTTTGTATATGCTAGTACACATTTCAGCACTTAGAAATTCTATTTCTCTCCATTACTGAATGCTGCATATGGCCTGCAAAACATTAAACGTTTAGCAGCTCTCAAAACGGGCTTCATTGTAAGCTAAATATTTGTTTAGGACCGTACACAGCAATATAAATCTGCAGAAAGATCATTCTGCAGCAAATATTTCACTGAGAGGATATTTTTAAGTCTGCATGAAGCGCTGTGTTTTTATTATAACAACTGCGGAACATAACGTTAGGGGCATAAATAAAGACCGAAGCTGAACAAAAATGTAGGCTAATATAAACATTTAATATAGAATGTTGATCTATTGATATCTAGCTATTCATCAGAAGGACAAAAAAAAAAATCAAACTGATTTAGACAAGTGGATTATATATCAAAATATAACCATTTTGAAAATGAGACAGTCTTACACAGAGAACTACTCATTTAACTGAAAATGCTACTTCCATAGCTTTTTAAGAATTAAATACATCATTCACAGTTGAAGGAAGACTTGAGTTGATCCAGACCTCAGCCTAATCTTCCAAAAAAGTTCATTTGGGGAATCTACAGGTTGACTCAAAACAACAAACAAGTAAATAAAACAAACCAAAGATACATCACCCCTTGTTTGCTTACTATGCATTGATTTTTATTTTCTCTCATCATCTCTGTCTAAGGTTCCACTGCCTTGCCCTCAGTACAGAGAGGTACTCACCTTTCTTGCACCAACTCTGTCTGGAGGGTTGCTTGCTTTTTAAGAAAAGAAATTAAAACTATACGATATTTTCTAGCAAAACTTAAAAAAAAAAAGACTTGTCTTCAAACAGATATGCAAATAACATTAGACTCTAAAACATGTAATTAACAAGCATTAAAGCTTTTTTTCCCCCCCTGACAAATGATCTGATATTGTTCTCTTGAGAATTGTTTTTTTTTTCCTAAAAGCTATTTACAAACTCATTAAAATGAAATATTTACTGAAGAAAAAGAAATATACTTCAGAAAGTAAGAATCAGTTTTTAACACGCTGTTTTCTGTTTTTGGGTATATACATTTAGTTATTAAAACTCCACTGACCTTTAATGGCAGAGAAGGAACCTGAAGGTAGGGTGCAGAACATGCCCACATTGGGTATTTCTGCATGGATGACCAAAGTCATGGAGTTGCTCTGACAAAGGAACAAGCAGGGGTGCACAAGCAATGGACTACTACAGGGTTGTACAGCCTTTTGGCTTGCCTGGGCCATTCTGAGTGAAGAAGAATTGTCTTGGACCACATATACGCAGATCATTCAGAAAGTAATACCTTCTATTGTTTCCATGGAAACAAAAGCAGATACAAAGAGTATAACAACACTGTTTAATAAACGTTCAGCTACAAAACACTATTTTTCAACGTAGTCACCACCATTAGCTTTGCACTTTTGTCAGTGATGAACAAGAGCCCACAAACATAACCCACCATCACTGTCACTACTGCTGAAATGCACCACCTACCACCCTCAGTGCACCCACACCCATTGTTTGGTCTCCAGAAACACTCAGCAAGCATCAGTGAGTCCCATTTTTGCCACACAAAGGAATGCAGTCACACACCTTTGCTTCATACATGCTCCCATGCCATTCTGTCAGACTGCCCCTCTGCTACCATCTGTTGTATGACAACAACGTGTAACAGGATATTGGTGAGAAGGTTCAACTCTACTGCCATACCACTGTCATCTACCTCTGACATCATGGGCCAACCTAATAAGATAGGAGGCGTTACTTTCAACGAAGCACTTGTGAATTATATAACATAATTAACATATAAGTAACAAAACTTGCTTTAAGTTTTAATATTTTTTATTAAAACATAAAAAAGAGCAACAAAACCTTAAAACTAGCAGGATATTTTATTTCGCTTTTGTTAAGCTGATGCATCAATCTGGTTCAGTGGCAGTGGTTCTTAGTGAGTTCTCAAGGTGTTTGTCAGAGACTTCTGAAGAAATTTTACTTGTGAATAACTATTTTCAAAGATAAAGCACAGGACAAGTATGTGCCCATCAAAAAGTGATTGCAAGACAAGGGATAATGCTCTCTAGTAGGAGAGGGCTTGTAGAAGTCTGGTAAAGAGACATGATCAGATCTTTGAGTTGGATATCTGACTGCAGCTCTAAATATTCCACTTGAAAATGCGCAGGTCATGTGTTTATGCTGACTGAAAATGGAGTCACAAATACACAAAACAATTGGTGATATTTTTCAGCAATCTTGAAACCTCTTAAGTTCCTTTATCAGAATAGAAAGCACAACTGCATAATTTTTGCTGTTCACAAGACTATGTTAAGCCAATATAAAATTATTCACCATAACTTCATTTAGAACTGCGCTGTACTCCTCTTGTTTTGGTTTCAGCACAGACAGCATTAATAGCACACCAATGTTGGGTTGTTGCCAAGCAATGAGTGTGCGTCAGGGGCCATGCTGGGCTGCTTAGTGGGGAATTGGGCAGCCACATTGTGAGCTGGGCTGCTTGGCCACATGCAGCCTGAGCTTTTGACATGCCTGGTCTGTTTTGTCTATTCCTGCCCCCTTTTACAGAATGGCAAAGGGTAAGACCACCAATTAAACCACTGTAGCAAAGCTTTATTTCATGATGGAGACCCTTGTGAATGAAGCTAACACTCATACATTAACTGGGTGGACTGAACAAGAGAAGATGACCCACCCAGAAAATCTGTCCTACTCCTCAGAGGATAGAAAGCCTAAGACATTCCCTGCCCTACAGGTAGGAAGTTTAGTTTTGAGGCCATTGCCAGCATTGATTCACTGTATCTCTAGTGCAACAGGCAGCTCAGGCAATGGACTCCTACCCCAATAGTCGCTACCCCACCGAACTTCTATCACTGGAAGTGTGCACAAATGTGGGAATTGTGGGACCTCCATCCTCCTGTCAAAGTCATTCAGAACACACCAATGGTTGTAAAAGCTGCCAAAGAGGACAGAAACGCAGAAAGATTACAAAGCTTTGTCTCTCTAATAAACCTGATTAATATCAGCCAAACACCTATGGCAAAAGAAGGACAAAGGAGGTACCCATACTTGGCATAACAAAAATTCACTATTTTTGAGAATACAGAAATTCAGCTCACAGAAAAAGCAATCTTGATGAACTAGCAATCCACTATATTTTACTTCTGTTTCTCCCCACAGCTCAAAGAAATGCTTTTAAGTCCTTGCCCTATAGCTCAGCATGGAAACAAAGCAATGCATCTGCCCTTCACTGCAGTGGCACATCACAAAAACAGCATTTTCTTGAAATACATGATGACCTTAAGGCAGAAATACAATAGTGCAACAACTTTATACTTTAAATGCACATTAAAAAGTTTATACTAGAATTTTTTTTTTTTGGCTACCCAGGGACAACAAATGGTAGGAAGGCATGGAGCCTTTCAGGACACGGTGCTGAACACTCTACATTTGCGTACAGAATGACAGTAGGAATTTGTAGCATGGGAACCAGCTGTGTTGTATACCCCCAACAGCAACACTGCAATACCTTCCAACTCAAAACAAGTTTGCAGTACTATTGGTTATGATTAATAATAAGGAGTTAGGACTCGATCATTGCCCCACCTGAAAGCCCAATCAGTTCAACACTTGGAAGATCAAGCCCAGTCTTGGTAAACCTAGAGATTGACTTTTACTTGTGCTACTATTGATTATTACTTTTTTCTGTTCATGGGCAATAGATTAATGTGCTGCATTTAGTGAACCATTCAAAAAGGTTGGTTCTGTCAAAAAAGGCACAAAATTCATTAGCTACATAATACATAGAAAACTTCCCAGTAAAAAAAAAAAAATTGCCTAGGACTTCCTTCCTTCTTCAACAACTGTTACAAATAAAGTGCATATCAAGGTAACCTGTTAAGAGTACTTATTCTGTTTTTCCAGGTGTTTTGTGTGATTAGAGTATTATGTATTTGCATAAATTTTGGATTTTCCAGACTTTGAGAAGCAAATTTAAAGAGAAGCTTGTAATTTATCAAGTGGCTTTCAGGAAGGAAGAGTAATTTTCCTTTACAAGACATCTGTATGGTTCATCATATAAATAATTCTTTTTTCAAGACAACAGAGACATATTTTACTTGTGGGTTGAACAAACACAGCGCCTTCCCGCCTCAATTCTGCTCCACCACCAGAGGAACTCATTAAGAACCAGCAATGAACACAAGTATACTAGCAGGCAAAGTAACGAAAGAGCATTAACACCTAAAAATGAAGGGAGGAAAGAAAAATCTTCATTTTTAATTTCAGGGCGGAGGGAACAACAGTTAGAATACAGTTTATGGACATTGCTACCACAAAGCTTTTAGTCAAGACAAATTGTGATCACCTTCCTCCAGCACCTTACTAAATCTCCGAGTCTTTATTTATTTATAGAGAATCCATCACTGCAAAGTCTAGGAACAGGAACAGATTAAATACAGATTTAAACACATGCAAACTCTGTTTGCATGTATTCAGGTGGCTTTCATTGACATTGCCCAGGAAAGCAACCACCAAGCCTATTTTCTCTTTCACTGCTTCAAACCTGAGCACAGCTAGTACCAATGAACTGAGTCTTCCTTTCTGAGACCAACTTGTGCTATGTAAACACACATCTAAGCATCTCATTTACTGCAGTTTCCTCAGTATGTGTGCCTTCCACCTAAATTTTTCTAATTCTTGCATTTCAATTCAATTGCAACTTGGAGCTGTGCGGTGCGGTGCCAACCCAGCATTACTGTGCCATAAACAGAGCAGTCCAGGAAACTTTAAATCCATGAAATAAAAAAAAGGAAAAAAGACAACATCCTCTGGAATTCTTATGCCTGAAATATGAATTTGTATAATGATAAAACAGTGGGGTCGCAGATTGCTCCATCATATTCTTCTGTAACAGAGAAATTAAGTGATCCACCCATATATGATAAGTAGACTTTCATCAGAATTTATTTTTCACAGATAAACTTGTGAAAGCCAGACAAGAAACTGCCTAATAATTAGGTTTTGCAATTTATAGTTTAATAGCCTATGGGATTTAGGGCTGCTGCCTTCTCTGAGACTGTCACACCTGTGCCCTTTTAGTATTACATAGTAGCTCAGCTCCTCATTAGAGTCCAGAGATTAATATTAATGACACAGATTCTCACTCAAGGCACGCTAACTTGTATTACACTTTAATTTAAATTTTTGAATGAAACTTAGAATAAGAAATTACCTTTTCCTTATTACTTTTAAGATCTTCCAGCTTCTTTTGCATATCAAATGATATCAGGAAAAATGCAACCTTGATTAATGCCAGGAAAACAGTAATCGGCTCCATACAACAGCAGAATCAATATTAAAAAGATTTCAGTGTCTGTAACCCTCTATGAGAAAAAATGAGTTGCTCTTGTTTTTGACTCACCTAGGCAAGCCTTGAATAAGTAAATCATTTGTAAATATTGTGGTTGAGGAAAGACACCACTTCGGATTGTCAGAATTGCTAGTTCTGGTAGCCTTCCAAAAGGATTGTGATTGCACAGTAAAAGTATTTTTCCTGTTACCCATGGAAAGGATCTAGGTCTGTAGCATGGGCTTGTTAACTCTCTCACAAGGAAGAAATTATGATGCAACGCAAGATACAAAATTTACTCATCTTTGAAGGTTTCTCCAGGACTAAATAAAATACAGCAAAATTTGCTCTGCTGAGAAGAAAAATCCACTGCAGAATACTAGCACTTCAATAACACAGGTGCTGTTATCTGCTGTAATACTTTGATCATTGAAGCCACACACACAGATCAGACACATAGAAACAACTAGATATCACCTTTATGGCAAAGTTAGGGCTTTTTATTTCCTTCTGTTTGGGGGCTGGGTTTTTGTAGCCAGGGTATGTGAAAATATGCTTATACAATCACATGGCCTCCATCTAATTCTTGAGTTTTCAGGCCAATTTCAGCTTAATTTAACAATGGAACAGCAATCTCAACACTTCAAGACCCATGACAATAACAGGCTGAGAGACGAGAGGAATATAAGAAATCATCTCTCAGTAGGAACAGCAGCAGAATGCCCACACCAGCTCTCTTGCTGGACACAGCGCCTGCTGCCTCTTACCCTCGTATTTAGGTGACCTGGAAGAGACCCAAAACACAGTAGAGGAAACTACTGTGGAATAGGAAAAAGGTGCTTAGGATCTAATTTATTATTTTTAGGAAGAAAAATAAATTAAGCTTTGTCAAAGTACTGATGCTTCTGAACACCAGAGGCTCACTGCACTGTACGAAGTTGCCCTAAGCTAGATTCTTCTAAACGTATTTATCACATGGTGCTGACAACCCAAAAAGAGTCGGCATTTCCCAGCTCTTTTATACGTACTACAATTTATTATAAGAATGGCAGGGAAAAAAAAAAAAAAAAAAAAAAAAAAAAAAAAAAAAAGTCTCAGGAAGCTTCTTTTTCTGTCCTGAACACAGAATTGGCTCCTCAACATAACCAAAGCTTCTAGATCTGGGGAAGACACTGACTAACAATAGTTTGCATTTTTTACTCATTCTTTTCTTCCTAAGATCAATTTTTTTCTTTCTGCATAAGCTTACATAATTTGTAAAAAGCAGAATATGTCAAATATGTTTAAAAGCCTAACATAATTTTGCAAATAGCTTCATTATCAGCCAAAGGTGAGAGGAGACAGCAACTGATACAGTGCCTGTTCTGAATTCAGGTTATTGCTCTACCACTGTAGCTATACCAGATTGTTCTGCACTGTGCCCCAGTGGAACCACAATGAAAAATTAGCTGCTTCACATTACAAATTACCTTGTTCTCAGCTACAGCAGGTAATGGCATTTCAAGGTGCACTCGCAGCGTAGGATGAGAGGAATAAAAAAAAAAAAAAAAAAAAAAAAAAAAGGTTTAGCTTGTTAAGTCTCACAAGCCTCCTCTTTTCTCTCAATTCCATGTTAGTATTCATAAGCAACTCAAATTTGTTTTCTTATATTACAAAATAGCAAAGCTACATAAAACATAAGCAGTTTGATTTCAAAGAACATGGGTGACTGCAGCCCTTCCCTTGAGGCTGTGCAGGGGAACAACAAGGCCCAGCTGGCCATGCTGACCACACGCTGCCTGCAGGACGGGGTCATCGAGCTCCTTTGCCCTCCAAAGGCCTCCCAGGACTGCATAGGAGCCTGCATCTTCTCCCAGCAGCTCAGGGTTGCATGTATATGCTCAGTACCAGGATGCAGATGCTGCTTTCTGTGACCTGCCTTGGTATGACACAGCAGCATCCTAATGACAACCTGCAGCTGCTACCGAAGGCCGAATGAATTTAATTTGTTTAAATGCTCATTCACAACCAACTCCTGTTTGCTGTATATCACTTTTATTATGACTGCTGTTAACAGCATCCTGCTATCGACTTTGCTACAGACCATTTGAGTTTGAAGACCCCTCCAAGAGAAACCCTCAGTCCGCCATGCGCTCACTCAACTCCTCCATCTCACAAGACAAATCAATGTAAAAGCCTCTCAAAATTGCACTGATGTGCTCCTACCCCACTTCCATTAATGCTGAACATCCACATTCCAGTCACACTCTGCCATTACCTTCAGCTCTTTTTCTTTTTCCATAAATAAGATTCATACATACGCCAGTAAGTACTTATCCCAGGTTATGTAGAGAAGTACAAAATTAACATTAATGTTCATCATATTATCTCTGCTTTTGTGTATTAAAATGACTTCAGGCAGTTTAACTTCAGTCCTCACCTATCTCACAATCCACAGCAGCATGGAATTATTTTACATGACATGCTGTTCAACCATGCACTTTAAAATCTATTTCTCCTTATTAGAAAAAAAATTCTAACCAGTTCTATTTCATTTTTTATTCTGTTACAGAAAAACCCATTGCTCATTTGAACATATCAATTACTTATTTCTTATTCTGATTTAGACTTTGACTGAGATGACTTTAAGGAAACTTGAGAGATGAAATAAAAATTCAAGGAAGGTTATATACAAGCAAATTCTTCCCATTATCAACACAAACTTGAATATATTCAAGAAGATTTATCCTAAATTCGGTTTTTCTTGGTTTCACTCCCGGTTTGAACGCCCTTCAAATAAAACAAAACTAAAAACAATGAATACAAATCTGATGCTCCAAAGGTAACCCTATGAAGTGTATCTTCCTTTCATGGCTGTTACACCCAAACTTCTATTAAATCTCTCACTACAAGTAAGAGACATACAGCTATCCAGCACCCTGGTCACACAGCGTGAGGTGCAGTTGCTAAATTTGTGCAAATGCAGCAGTGCCAGCCAGCGGGGCATGAGGAAACATAGTTGGGAGCGTAGGGTGCAGTGAGGTGTGGTGGGAGCACAGTGAGGAACAGCCAGACAGCAAAGACAGTCACACTGCTGAGTGAGCTCTGACAGGACACAAACCATAGGAAAAAATGAACAAAATTCCAAAGAAAGAATTAGGGGATGAAAAACTAGTTAGATAAAGCAAAGAACACATGGCCAATACACTGAATTTGCATTTGAAAAGGGAAATGGGGAGAACAGGACAGAAGTGAGATTAAGTGCATGCATAAGATGCAGAGAAACAGGGGCAACTGAAGAGAAGAAAAAGCACTGCAGCACAGTGAGGAATAAACAGGTTTTAATGATCACAGCTGGTAAAGTTTAAAAAAAATCCAGGAGATGACTTCAATGAGCAAAGGAACTGGCTGGGAACGAGGCAAGGAGGGAAACATGCTTAGACACCAAAAGACCCATCTGCCTGCTCAATACGTAGACCGGTGATGAGCAGAAAGTAATCATCACTAAATAAGTACATCTACATTCACTGTATTCTTTATATGCATACACTACTAAGGAAACACAGCCCTAACTCTGACTGGAAGTGAGGCTACAAGGAGAAAAGCAACAACAACCAACCAGCCAAAAGCAACATTAAAAAAAGTCACTGTAATCTAATGTACATTCAACAGAAACAAATCGACTGCAACAGTCTTTTTTTTAATTACATAAAAATCACTAGAAATCCAAGTGAAGGTATTCAGAGGTTTTATATCTACCCAGTTTTTCTAATGTTGTAATTAAATTTCTGTGACTCCAAGGTTCCTAATTTCCAATTGTAATATACATTCAGAGTACTGCTCTGGTATCACTTTTTCATATATTGGTTAAATATACATCAGCTTCACAGATACTCTGAAGTATATTTCTCTGGGGGGGGACTTTGAATACTCTTTCCCTTCCCCAGCCTTTAAAAAAAAAAAAAGCAATCAAAAGAAATAAAGCATAATTCACTTAAACTTGCAAAAGAAAAAATGCTGGGAGTTTCTACTTCCTGTTTGTTTTTATGCCTGCAGGTCTAAATCATTTTAAAAATTAAATGTAGATGTATTATTTAGCACTCGTGTTTATCTGAAACCATTAGTTTACATTAATCTTGCTCAGCTGCTCTGCAGAGAATCAACCCTTAAACTTCATTTCAGTTTAACTTTGCAGAAGAGTAGAGTTCAGGAACACAACAGAACTAAACAAGATTGTATCTCTTTGCCATAAACACAGTAAGGACTGGAAACACAAACCGTAACTCACAGTGGCTGATAGACGTCTTTTGGCATCACTGAAAACATTAAGCTTTCTTAACTCCTGACTTGTATTGCCCACCCATAATTAAGAATGATGTTAATAGAGCTTCATTAAAACATATCGGAACTCACCAAGGCATAGCAGCTGGTGCAGCATTACACTAACTAAATTTAGACAGCAGTTTTGCAATAAAAGACTTACTGGAACAGTTTGCAAGGGCAGCCTCACTTATGATTGTGGATTACAGAAGGGGCTGCTCAGCAAGGTTGTACGGTCTCGCCATCCCCATAGTTTCAGAACCAGAGTAAAGCCCTCAGCAATGCAGTCTGACCTCAGAGTAGATCCTGCTTTTGATTTGGGCGTCCATTACCCTATCATGTTATTTTTATCTTTTCTAATTTACCTGTTTAAAACATACAACTAATTCTGATGTTTGTCTTCCAATGGTGATGGTGTCAAAACAAAGAAGGGAAAAAACCCAAAACAACCAAAATCCCTGCCAACACAAGAGCACCACAAAACTTAAGAAGACTTATCAGGTTTCCTGTACAACATTAGCTGTTAATCAGCCATGTAGTAGTATACATACATTTTGTTTCTCCCACCCAGCAGAGGACTCTCCAATCAAACTAAGACTCTTCTATCTCTGTGCTCATGTCCACGTCAGTACACAACAAAAGACTGAGCTTTTCATGTTATGGTAATACTTAGACTTTGTCACCTTTAGTAGGACCCATAGCACACTGAGGCAGCAATCAAATCTCAGTAATACCAAAGATGTAAGGAGAAGCAGATGACAAAAGTCCTAGAGTGCCACCTGGATGCATTAGCATCATCAGCATAGAACCAGTGGTCAGTTAGATGGAGATACTGTTAGAACACGGTACAGAGCAGACTGGACTCTACAACATACCAGTACAAGGGAATAGTGAGTGTTCTCCACCAGAAAGCAGGAGAGGCCTTTTGACCACGTGTCTTGTAGTAACAGCTCATCCAAAGTCTCTAGTCTAAGGCTAAACATGAAATACCATTTCAAACTTGGCTGTTCATATTTTATGCACAATATCATCCACCAGATGCTCCACAGATTTTTGCTTGCATTGCAAGGAGAGAATCCCACCTTGTAGCTGTCAATCGGATCTGGTAATTCCTGTAAAAACCACCCTGCATTTTGCAGCAGGCAGCAAGTTATATGCAGTTGACTGGCATGCAGGCTGAAGTTCAGCACAAGAACCAGCTTCACACAAATAATACACTGCAGCTATGGGAAATCTATCACCACCCAGGGAACCTAAAAGTAAGCAGTATCGATTCTGAGCCAACCAACTTGGGGGGGGGGTCAGCCCTTGAATGAGCAGCATCAGTTAAGAAAGTTTTATTGACGTGGAGGCAGTCCCCACTCCCAGAACCACTTCAGGATTTGACCTGGGGATGTTAGAGCAGCATGGATTTACTCTGGTTTGCCAGATGCCAGAGCTCAGTAGGATATTTTACAGCATTCTTGAAGACTCATAACTTTTTATAACCCTGACAGTGAATATTCGGGCTATTGTTAAAAATAGTTAATAAATGATAAACGTTATAATTTATTAGTAACTATCATTTCTTAGTGTAGCTTTTCATAGTATTCTTTGGCTAGGTGTAAAATGCACTGTTTATCCTCCTTCATAAATTGATTCTTTTCATACTAAGCACTCCATAGACTACAGCTCATACAAGCTTTCATTTGACAATACAGACTTTGACAGCAATAGCTTTTTATGAACTCTTTTCCCTTCTCCCCTGTTCCCAGTCGTAATCTTCAGTCACACAGCATAGACATTAACCATTATAAACCAGAAAGGAGAGACTCAAGTGCAAAATAATTTCAGAGAGGAAGAAATTTTGAAGTGGAACACTTCATTGGACAGTTGATAACAGTTGTTGTTAGCAGTACAACCCCAGTAGAGCAGGTGCAGCTACCCCAGTAGAGCAGGTGCAGCTACCCCAGTAGAGCAGGTGCAGCTACCCCAGTAGAGCAGGTGCAGCTACCCCAGTAGAGCAGGTGCAGCTACCCCAGTAGAGCAGGTGCAGCTACCCCAGTAGAGCAGGTGCAGCTACCCCAGTAGAGCAGGTGCAGCTACCCCAGTAGAGCAGGTGCAGCTACCCCAGTAGAGCAGGTGCAGCTACCCCAGTAGAGCAGGTGCAGCTACCCCAGTAGAGCAGGTGCAGCTACCCCAGTAGAGCAGGTGCAGCTACCCCAGTAGAGCAGGTGCAGATAAACAGAGGCAAAGCAGGAGAAAGGTGCTGGCAAAACCCCTGTATCACTGAGATACCATCTCAGCATCCACGGTGCAGAGAGATCAGCAGCCAAGGCACTCCTGCTAACAGCTGTTGTTCAGGGAACACACAAGTCACTTCTGCTTACAGAAATGAAACACATGCACGAAACAGCAAGGACACTGAAGAGATGGATCTAATACTTGTTTTAACATCAGAAAATTGAAAAGTGAAATGAATGGTGCAAAGTATTAAACCAGTATTTATAAATACTTCAAAGGGCACTCATGAAATTAACATCTACAAGTGCTTGCTTCTAGGCTATGCAAATAATGGTAGAGGGGGGGGAAAAAAAAAGAGAACAGAATGAATATAGAGTTGAATATGACAAGAATGAACACAGGCCTGCTGGAAAGAAATGACACCTCACAAATCTACGAGACATCTTCAAAGAAATCATTTAACTTATGGAGCGAATGAGTGATTTCATTGACAGTCTGTCTGAATTTCCGGGAAAGGTTTTTCCAAAGTTCTTCATCAAAATCTCTTAGAAGTTGAGACTTCATCAAGAAGGAGGAAAGGACTTCTTGAGAATTATTAAGTGGTTGCAAGACAACACTCCTGGAGAAACAGTTTTCATACCATAAGAAAGGGTCTGTGGAGTCGCACAGGAAACCTGCACCAGAACCTAAACTGCTGAAAAGGAGGTGAGCTGGCAATGTCTACTGACAATATACAATTATTCAGCATAATCAAGCCCCAAACAGACCGTGAAGAGTTGAAGTTTTATAATGATTTACTAGAAAATAAACTGGCAGGTGAATTCAACTTTGACAAAAAAATAACCTTCACAAGGCACACACAACTGTAGGCATCAGAGTTTAAATTCTAACACCAATTGAAAAACAGATTTTCGTGTCTTTATTTCAAGTTGTCTGACATCAGTGGTGAAAATGCCAAATTCAATCTTAAGTATTTCTAGAAATGGGACAACATATAGAACAGAAAAAAGGTTAATATGATAAACACATGCAGCTGCGGTCACCCTGCTTCAAAGGGAACATAGCAAAACTGAAAACATCACAGAGAAGAGCAATGCTGCAGACGGAAGGTGTGAAATGACTTCTACAGGGAGACAAGATCAATGGACTCACTTCAGAAAAAGCACAGCGTGCTATGATGCAAAATGACTCATGGAATGGAGATAATGAACAAAGAACACACACTTATTTTCTTGCATTAGAAAAACTATAGGCAGATGTTTATCATGGATAACACTCATTCCAAATTAAACTTCACATTAAGTGCAGTTGAAGACTGCATTGCTGTAGGATGCTGTAAAAAAAAAAAAAAAAATCCTTTTTTCAAAGGCAGTTAAGGGGAAGTGTCAGTTGAGTCCTAGTAAACAAAGCATTCCAGAAACAACACTGCTTGAAAAGACCCAAACTACAGCATACTGCATCCTGGAAAGGTACGTCAGAGGAAATAGTTTTGTATTTGCCTTGAAATTTGTATTTTCAGACTAAAGAGTGGTCTAGATAGATTTTGCTTCACCCAAGCACAGCAGCTCCTACACTGGGCATGGAAAGAGAAAAAGCTCATCAGCTTATCTGCGGTCACCAGGGAAAGCCCCAAGTAAATTATAAATCACAGAGGTGAGCACTAAGGATGAAGTGCTGTTGTTTCAGATGTTTTGTACACCAATAAGCTACTGCTCTCGGCTTTCTTCACAACATACCTGCTATCACTCCTGGCATTAACTACCACCTCTGTTGATACTTGTAGACAGCCCCACCAATTCATGAACATAAACAGTAATCTCTTTCACAAGCAAGTTCAGAAAATTGCGCTCATCTCTGTACATGTCTGGAGATGTGCATGCAGGCAACTTAAGATGTTGGAGAATTAATTCTCCCAATGAAAGCAGCACTCCTGTCACCTCATTTTCACAAGTCATTCATTGTGGCATATATAATTTCAAACGGTCAAATAACTGGATACCAACTTCTCTTTAACAAAAGCTAACACAGCCATATGGTATGAATGATATGATATTTGAAAATTATACCGTCTGCCATCTTCAGTGACATACAAAGAGCACGTCCACTGCAGAACTGGTAGACAATTATGAATTTTTAAAAAATGGAAAAAAGGCTACCAAAAAAAAAAAAAAAGAGAAACTCCACTCATCTTTGCCTACATTATCTAGATGTATGAGGGGAAAAAGGTACTTAATAAAAGCTCTTCAGTGATATTTTATGATTTATTCTGTCAAGAACTACCAACCAAGTTCTGTTTCTTTTCCTTGAAACAGAGCCTCCCTCTGTGCTACTCTGGGCAATATTACCATTCCCCCAATTACTCAAATCTGCAATCCAAGCACGAACTTCTGTTAAAACAATGTAGAACATATCCCAGTCATAATTCAGATCCTCCAGCACTCCCATAAAAAAAAGCAAAAAGCGAAAAACAATGAAAAAAAGTCATTTTGTAGAGCTCCATTGTATCTATGCAAGTTTTACTTATAAAAACCTAATACGGCATGATGACATCAGTAGAGGACATGCACTTGAATCCTCCTCCAAAAGAAGACTGTCATTCTATACCCTAACGTTATTCGCTATAATTGCTTGACTGGAAAAAAAAAAAACAAAAACAAAAGGACATCAGGAAAAGCAATAAAGTAAACATAAAATGAACTGTAAGTTTCCTTAACAATATCACTAGAAATGCCAGTAGAATCCGTATTGATGACTGGAACTAGAGAATTCCTATCTTTGAAGATCATTAGGTAAAGGCAAGTCTTTAGCGATTTAACAAATTCAGTTTAAATCAGCCATATGAAAAAATGATTATTTGGAAACTACCCTGAAATAGCTAACATGCAGTTAACAACATCACATTAAAAATAAGGGAAAATTGTAAGAAATATAATTTCAAAATGCT
This sequence comes from Lagopus muta, assembly GCF_023343835.1. Classification (NCBI taxonomy): domain Eukaryota; kingdom Metazoa; phylum Chordata; class Aves; order Galliformes; family Phasianidae; genus Lagopus; species Lagopus muta. Next base: position 76,308,831 of record NC_064434.1, read on the forward strand.
GGATCAGTTTGATAGAGGCAGCATTTAATCAATTTTTATACTAATACCATCAACCTTTGGAAAAAAATCAATTATATTTTTCATCTCAGTGTATTATAGCATTAATGTTTTAATTTATGATAGATTCTTAAGTAAATGGACTAAAGAAGTAGCTCTAACGTAAGTTTTTAAATCACATTCTGCCAGAAATCTAACATAGGATCTCAATAGGACCAACAAAGCTGCTTAAGAAATAGTTTGTCTTTTCTCCCATCAAAGTTACAACAGCTTCAAAGAAAGACATTCACTAAACTAGGGAAGATTATCAATCTGTAAATTTTAGCAAATGCTTATCAGATTCTCTATGAAGTGATAAACATTAGGAGAAAAATAATGAATCAGAGAGAAACACAAATAACGTGAAGGAGAAAAGATGGTGGAAAAAAAAGAGTGCTAGCGGGGTATCGGTTGACCTTAGGTGATATCTTTTCCTCCTCACCATTTGCATACCAGCTTCCTTCTCTGGAAAATATCGCACAGATCTCTAAAATAATCTAATTAATGATAAAAAGAGCAGCAATATTCCCTACAGCTATCACTTAAAAGGAAGCTCATTGGATGCGGATACCTGTCTCCAATCTAGACAGTTAATGGGGCAAAACACACAGCATAGAGCTGTACTTCAAATCACTGCTAACACACCTGGACATTTGTGCATATCTGGCTTTGTCCTTGGTTGCAGATTGATCTACAAACATTATTTCCTGAGTGCAATAAATACTAGAACAGGGAGATGAAATGTAAACAAAACTATGAAATGGCCGCAAACAACACACAGAAACCCCTGAAAATCATCGCACTTTCAGATAGTCAGGCTGAGAGTTTCTGGTTTTTCAGTTGTTTTTTGTTGTTGTTGTTGTTTTTTACTTTTCTTTCTCCCCGCCCCAAACAAGAAATATCAGCAAGAAAACAATCTTGATTGTTGCTTCACATATCTTCTATCCTGGCAGTTTATTTCTCATCTAAATTCACAAATGTAATTTGGGATATCACCATTAATTGCTTTAGAAACGGTGGCATGTCAAAAAGTAGGTGGTTTTGAATTGATGCATGAAATTAAGCGTAGTAAACATAACAATTCCTCAAGTTCAAATTCATTAACTGACATTGTTTAAAGCAATTCTCACTCTCCTGTTTTCTTTCTTTAACTGAGCTTTAACAAATCATTCTGCAACAGAGCAATTACTTACAGAGAATTATAATCTTTAAGCTTCAGTTTTCAATTACCTACTTTGTGCTCTTAAAATAGGAAGGAAGAAGCTGAGTTCTTCATTCTTTTTCAGTTTTTAGCTTTCCGACACATTTTATCATTGAAACATCCCAATAAGTATGGTGCATGGTGAATTCTGTTGGACTTTAAATTTTGATTTGACATAGGTAATATGAAACCTACGAAAAATACACATTGGCTGTAGAAAGAACCACAGTGATACCTTTATAATTCAGATGATACAGACAGGATTCACAGTGATACCTTTATAATTCAGATGATACAGACAGGATTCACAGTGATACCTTTATAATTCAGATGATACAGACAGGATTTAGATCTCCATCAGCAGTATACTTAACAACGATTTTGAACAACAAAGAAAGAAAGAAAGGGGAGTAAAAATGGCAGTAATAGTTGCAGATGAGGAAGTTATTACAGTGCACAGAACCTGACAATACAGTGAAGCACTTCAGAGCACACTAAATGAACTGGCAAAGTAATAGCACAGTATACTCAATGTTGATGAATGCAAAATCAGGGGGAAAAAAAATGACCATCCAAACTATCAGTTTAAGGAGGCTACACAACAGGCAGAAGTGGCAGAGAAAAATCTCTATTCAGCAGGAGCTGTGGTTAGAAACAACAATGCTTAAAGACTACTATGGCAAAACATGTGCAGTAAAACTTGGAGGATATTCCTGAGTCAGTGGATGAAGGATGAGAGGGAAGAAAACTACTTTAAAGTTATATCCTTGACAAAAATCATTACATTACATTACTTTACATTACTTCAGAGGGGAAAACTTAAAAAGCACGTAACACCATGGATGGTCTAAAAATTAGTCATGGGCTTCTCCTAATGAAACAAATGAATTCTCAATTTCAGAGAACACTCAATTTCAGAGTGTAATTTCAAAATGCATAAAACAAATAATTTACCCAAATAATGTGACCTAATTGGACTTTCTCCAAAAAGTAATGGAAAACTCAACATTTCAAAGCAGGAGCAGATATTCATGCATTTATCAATAATACCCATATGATTGAGTCAATTTGCAGAAGAGATATTCATCCTCCTTAAATCAATTGCTTGTGAAAGTAAGTCCAAATAACTGTCTATTAAGACAGACCTCACACGTTCTTACAGCAATGTAGCTAGAGTTAATCACTCTTGAAATTTGGTGACCGCTGCAGATGGTTACCAGACGTAAATTAATTAATTTGCTCTTGCTATGATTCAAACAGACATCCATTCTCATGCTCTTCGCAGCACCTCCAGAGGTAGAAAAGGAAGGAAAAGATGTCAAGAAGCCATTTTCTCAACTTCAAGAGAAGTAACAGAAAATGTTTCTTCAAACTGCCTTCATAAATTTCAGAACAGCTAGGTATTTTTTACAATTTTCATGCCTTTAAAGCACAAAAGCTTTTTTAAAAGTTTCTTTGAGGTGGCATTACAAAGATAATGCTCATAGATGAAGTTGCAAGGGCATCACCCAGTGCAGTCTGTGCAGCCTCACTATTTTAGGAGTTCAGGAGTAGGAACTTGCTACAAATGTTTTATCCCAGATCACCAGTGGTAGAGGACTTATGGGCATACACTTTTTAATTTCCTTGCCTTTTTTTTTTTCTTAATGAATCACAACTTGATAATCCAACTTCAAAAACATCATGAAAAAACATTAGGATAGCTCTATTACCTGATGTATCTCTCCACTGAGCTCAACTGCAATAAAAAGTTGAATCTGGGCTACTGTACATCATCATCATTCAAGTGCACCTGTCTGACTGAAATTAGTTTTAAAATGATTCATTAAGCTGAAGAAAAACAATTTGGTCTGAATTAAAGGAGTGTAATGTAGTTCATATTGATTTAGCTAATGTCAACTGTAAACAAATCTAAATGTGTTCAAGTAAGATTTTCCCACTAGTTTTTACTAGCCCAAACAAGTTCTGTGTTGTTCTAAAATGACCAGATAGGCAGAAGCTGGTACTTTCAGATTTGACACTGCCAGGAAGGCTATCTTAATGTAATATTTCACTCTTGTTCTGAAAGAATTCAAAGAGAAAAAAAATCAAATTTTTCTACTGCCTACACTTAGGAAACATGTGAAAATAGGTATAACACAGAAGGGATAAGAAAGAGCTACAAAGATTTCTGTCTACAGGATTAATAAGAGAACACACTAAAGCATTAACTAGCATACAAATCATTATTTCCAGCAATACCTTTTTATTTGCCTCTGGCCTACAAAAGCTGCTGCCTAGAGACTGTTAGATTATGCTTATATTGATAATTATTAATCACTTTTTTATTTAATTTTTATTGCCGCATAAAATATTAACCAAACCAGTAGATTTCTCCTATGAATTTACACCAATTTGGGAAATAACTAAGCTACATGATCAATGTAACAAAGGTCCCCTAAGAAAGATTCGATTTTGCCTCGTTTAGTTTGACAATATGAAAAAATGTTCAAAACAAGGTTGTTCTAATTTCTGCCTGTAATAACGCAGTGTCCTATTGATTCTCTTCTGAAAGCCTCCTGTAATACAATTTAGACTACTCCTCCATCACAAAGAAATGTGTTTTGTTTTTGCCATAAAGCCTTTATCTATGTAAACATCACACAACACACCTTCTACGTACACAGAAACAACTTCTAATGCTTTGTTCTTGCCTTGGAAATGAAACTGTTATAAACTAGTTGCTGAACAACCATCCTGGTATCAGAGATAATACAGATCTGATTCTCTATGAACAGCAAAACATGGCTTTGGCAAGACATTTGACAATATTTTGATCTGAATGCAGCAGAAACACTTGGAAAAAATGACAAGGTTTCCTAATCCAACATTCCTACCAACATCCAGATAAACTGCCTTTGCTTTAATGGAGTTTCAGAATGAATTAGTAGCATTCTAGATAAAACTGTAAATGCACCTTTCTAAAATGCTTTATTCATCCACAGTTTCATGAATATTTAAGGATTCTTGCCAGAAAAAGTAATTCCACCTTGTTCCTTTCACTGTCCTTCCTTTGCCCTGCTGTAGGCACTTCAACAGGTATGGAACGAACTGGATTAGAGAGCCACATTAAGTTTAAACTAATCTAGCAAAAGGAAATGACTAGTTGAACATGAAAAAAGGTTGTCTCAGAAGTGTTTTTCAGAAGTGTTGGTCAACACTATTCTTTCTCGCCATTTATTACTATTACTCTCATGTTACTCCTAGCACTTATTTTTTTTTAATTAATTATCTTGATTCATTTCTTGTACCAGAATTTTTTTTTTGGAATAGGACTATCTTGAATTTCATTAAGTCCCCTACTCTGAAATCAATCCCGAACTGTTGATTAGTTCAGCTATTTTTCCTGCATGCAGCTGCTACACAAAGTAATCCAGCCACATTACCTTTTACTTGTACTGATTTTGAAATTGAACTGATAAGATTTGTACATAAAAATAACCTCTCTTGCTGGATTAACAAATAAATGGAGAAATATAACAGGCTTTGGGCACTTAAACCTTTCTGCTCACCAGGGTCAAAACATGTAGATGCTTACAGTAATATCCTTAAAAAAAAATCTAAATATACTGTCAAGAACATGTACTAAACGCCTCCAGCTACTTGATTATCTTTCTGATTAACCATTCTTATCCACCATTGGTTTGACCTTAATGAAAGTACAAGCTCCTCTGATCTGGATCACAGCAGGACCTCAATTCCTAGCACTTCTGGAGGCCTTGTTTTATGGCCCGCTATTAAGGTGGATTCTTTGGCCCAAAAATAACTGATGAAGATCAAGAAATGAATTTACAATAGTCATAAAGGTCACATATTGTTACTGCTCCCTTGCAGTTCCTCTGATTTACAAAACCATACTCAGCTCCTGCCTCAGTCATTGGAAGATGCTGAAATCAGCCACTTGAAATGAACCATCTTACAGCTGCAATGGTGTAAGCAAACGGCCTAAGAGCTGCTATGGCCAGGAGTCTTCTTTGGTTTTGACGTGCAGAGTATCATCTTCTGTTTTCCAGTGGAAAATTTATTTCACCTAGCAGTATAAATTCTGGGACAACATCACTATCCCAAAGGCTCTTTCACATAAGAATTCTTCCTTTTCAAGATTTTCACTGAAACACCAAACTCCTGAGAATCTTTTGACCTTCAGGATCCCTTGCAAATTGCTTCTCAGACCACCTACCTCATTAGAGTCCATTTCAAAACAAATAGAACGAAAAGTTCCCACATACCACCTCCATCCTGTGGAGTATTTTATGCACTAAGGGCTTACGTATATTTTAAAGAAACATTACCACTTACAAGCATAGAGGTTTCCTGCTCTTTGTTACAGTATGTTATTAGCCTCAAAGTACACAATTATCAAGTGATTGCTACAGAAAACTTGCCGATTATAGTAAATTACTTCCATACCACTGAGAGTTTTGCCAATTTTGCAATATACTCTTGAACCATTTTCTGCATCTCTGCATCTTGCAAGCACCACACTATGCATCTGCATAGCAACAGAGCACTGAGTGGAACATCCTGGATTTGTACTCCTTGTGCAAGATGCTGAAAGTAATAGCATGGGTTAGAATAGGAATTTGATAGTCTCAATAATTTTGATGCTCTGGGGTATTGCGTACTCCTTCCTACTTCCCCTCCACAGAAGACATAACAGCCCTCCACTGACACCTTAACATCAAATGCTGGCAAACCTTAGCCCATTTAGACTCAAACACAGAAGACATTGTCCAGAAGTCTTGTTACTAGAATTATTTAAATCCAAGCCATTACAATACTCTGTCCATGTCACAAGATGAAAAGAAAATAATCCTAATTGGATAATCTTTACTCACTTAAAAGCACATCAACAGTCAGTTAAGAAAGATTTTTGTCCTTTGCAAAAGAGGTGAACCAGAAACATTTCAGAGCAAGCAATGCTGTTGCTAAGATTTCAGCAATGATGAAGACACAGCACGTAAGTCAGGTACTGTAGAACTCCCAGTGGTCTGATCTTAACTCAGTGCAAGTGCATAATAGAGCAGGCGGCTGATGAGATAGTGAGTGAGAGAGGAAGTCAGCTCTAATCTTTTGGTCAAGGGCTTTACAAACTGGAAAGAATAATGACTTATGTCCAAGAAATGTAAACCCATCCCCATCAAACTACATTGACAAAATCATATTCCTTTATTATCCATCCAAAGGTTAAAAGAACCACAAAAACCCACAGGTGCTAATGCAAACAGGTAAACAGAATTAGGTGAAGGCAAAGAAGTCTGCCTTGTGGCAGCTCAAAATAGACAAGCATGAGATGCAACATTCACCAGTTGCTTTTCAGGCTAACTTCATTTTATTTTAAGATCAGGATGCCATCTTTAAACTCAAAATAAAGAAAACGCATTCAACACTCACAAAATACTGCAAGCGTTAGGAATCCACCAACCAGTGTTTTTTCTCTCATAAATTTGAAAAAGTTAACATTCTGTCACAAAGTCCATCAAGAGGCAGAAAACTGACAATGTACTTTTTAAAAAGCAACACAACCAGTCTCAAAATAGCCAAGATTACTATGCTTCATTTTTGCATCAAACAAAACATCAACACAAAATCACTTTAAGCAGTATTATATTTTACTCAGAAAATGCTTAAAGTAATTTAAGAGATAGCAGTGAGTAAAATGCTGTTCTAGTACATGGCCTCTTTCCAGAAATGTATGTATGGAATAACTTTTGTCCCTGAAGTCTCAATGTACAGAGAATCTTACACTAGCTTTAGACGCCACACAAGCTCAAAGTCATTGCAACAAATTTCTGACAGGTGAAAGCAAATAGAAACAGAAACTAGGATCAGTAGTTCTTGGGTTATTTAAAAAGATATATTTCAGTAATACCAGCTTTAGTTACATGACCTGGAGCATAGAAGCAGAAGGACACAGCTTACAAAGAAAAAAAAAAAAAAAAAAAAAAGGGTAGACCTAAAGCTGTTACACTTGATGCTGGTGCAAACACAGTTATAACACTTTCCACTACTGCAGTGTCATTTCAATTTGTGACCTGATTTCAACTGGGATAGAGTTAATTTTTCACCACGAGATGGGAGGGGACAGAACTAGGACAGCTGACCCAGACTGACAAAAGGGATGTCATGTACTGTACAGGCATCACACTTAACAATAAAATGAATAATAAAACTACGAAGAGCTCTAGCCAGGTGGGTGCTGCTGCTCAAGGACTGGCTGGGCAGGTAGTACGCAATTGCATTGTGCATCACTCATTTTGTACATTTTTTATCATCATTATTATAAATATACTATTGTAATAAGTTTAGGTTAGCAACTCTACCGGCCTCTGATGATATGATTATTAATTTCCACTCAGGGTTTCTAAACTTCCCAAGAGGAAAAACTGTTCATAAGTGCACTATGTAAAAGTAATCAAATGCAAGCTAGGAATATCTACAGATGTCACTACTGAACTAACAAGGAAGTTAAAGAATTCTACAAGATATATGCTACCATTTACTTTTCTGTGGAATAAAATAGTTTCAAAATTGATGCATTTACGCAGTTATTCCAGCATTCCACGCAGCATGTATCAAAGAGGCAGGGAACACAAGCAGAAGGAAAAGCAAGATACCTGCAGAAAAAGGAACCACATAAAAACAAAGCCAACAGAGAATATCTTGATGTTAATGAAACACATATGTATTGTTTTTCCTATTTCATCTTCCTCCTGCCTTTTGATTTTGTATTTTAGGTGTATTTATCCTCATGAATGGCTATGGTTGCTCACAATCTTAGGCAAAACAACAGAAATTCAAGATCTCACTAGTAGTCCTAATGAAGGCAGTAGTGATTTCTTTATGCACATAACAGTGCTTCTGCCTTTGAAAATTTGACCTAAAAACTTACAAAGAAACTTCACAACAAAAGTTAGTTTTCCATTCATATCCAAATCCAGTAAGAATAGCAGAGATGGTTTTAACAGGTACCAAGTTACATACAGTTTATGCAGTCTGATTATACGAATTTCCATTTGCTCCAGTTCCTCATGTGTACAGTCCTAAGTCCCAGCTTTCACTGGTGCTAAACTGACCCCTGCTGGTGTGACTTGTAGTTGTTGAAAACATCTGGATTTTTTCAAAAGGTTTGTAAGGATGGAAACAATTTTTTTTAATGGCACCCAAAAGCATGCTAATACACCTCCTTGTACAAATCCTTGCAACCAAAGGAACTCACAAAATTAGTTTCTGACATGACCCAGAAAGGAGTAATCAGAGAACGGAGATGAAAAATGGAAGCAGACACAAAAGATTAAGTGGCTGAGCAAGTTTATATGTAAGGGTCAGCACTTTCTCCCCAACTTTAAAAGGGCAGAGCTCTTCATAACCGTCTCACGTGAAATAAAAAAAACAAGACACAGCCCCACATTTTTGAAGTCGTATTACTCAAGGGTTAAGAGAATTGACATTTGTGGTCTCACAGCGCTAACAAAAAGCACTTAAACCAACAGATTTTTTTGGAGATTTTTGCCTCCAATTAATTTTTTTTTTCTCCATAGATTGCCCACATAAGGATGCTACAAAGTAATAAAGTCCCCCCACATGAATTCCATTACAAACTTTTATCAGAAATAGATACTTGAAGGGAAACATGATTTTTGTAGGCCTGGCTCAGGCTTCAGTGTCCCATGGAAACAAAACAATTCACGATGGGAAGTCATGCAAAAATTGAGAAAACGCTGGCATGTTTTCCTACAAGACTCGAAAGTGCTTTTTGAGATAGGTCTGAATGAGTTTCTCCCTCCGTTATTTTCTGCTGACATTCCTTTATTACTATTCCTGGCCCCTTAAATTACAGTTTGTGGCAAGCACAGAAAGGAGAATCCAATAAGAATCAAAATAGATCTAATTCTTTCCACAATTCCAAAATGTGCAAGGTCACTATTAAGAAAAAAACAAAAATGAAGATATGCACATGCATTGTGTTTGTTTTGGTGCTAAACACTGCACGTTAGATAAAATAAATCCACAAACAGGAGAACTCACAGTGCCTTGTCTCCTTGGTGCTCAATAACATCTCAGCTGCAACAACCCCAGGCAGCACTACAGGCTTGAGGGAGAGTGGCTGGAAGACTGTAGAGGAAATGGACCTGGGGGTGCTGGACTATGCTCAGCTAAACACGAGCCAGCAGAGTGCCCAAGAAGCCAGGAAGGCCAGTAGCATCGTGGCTTGTATAAGAACTAGTGCTGCCAGCAGGAGCAGGGAAATGATCATACTCTGCACCAGTGAGGCCACTTGAGTACTGTTTTCAGTTTTTGGCCTCTCACTACATGAGAAACATCGAGGCCCTGAAGTGTGTCCAGAGAAGGGAAACAAAGCTGTTGAGGGATTTGGAACACAAGACTTGTGAGGAGCGGCTGAGGGAGCTGGGATTGTTCAGTCTGAAGAAGAGGAGACTCAGGGGAGACCTCCTCTCTCTACAACTGCCTGAAAATAGGTTGTGGTGAGGAGGGGGCAGCCTCTCCCTGCAGTGTGACCAGTGATAGGACTACAGGGAATGGCCCTGAAGTTGTGCCAGAGGAGGTTTAGGTTAGATATTAGAAAAAATTAATTCCTGGAATGTGTTCAAGTTGCATAAAAGGGATGACCTGGGAGGTGGTTGAAGAGTCACCAGCCCTGGTGAGTTCAATAAATGTTTAGATGTGCTACTGAGGGACATAGTTTAGTGGGGAAATACTGGTGGCAGGAAGATAGTTGGACTGGATGATATTGGAGATTTTTTCCAACCTTGGAACCTTGATTCTGTGATCTCTATTTGAATTACCTTGTGTCTAATGGTATACTACCGATGGCTGTTAATGAAAACACTACGGCATCTCTTTCCCACTCACCCATGCATGTATTTTCAAAGAAACTGATAGGAATAGCTTTGAAAACTGCCCCTCTAAGCATGATGACAATTAGCAGGGAAGGAGAAATGATTATCTGACAGTCAATATGGAGCAGAATCAACTAAATCACTTATTTCTTCAGAAAACACAACCAAGATCGGATGGGAACTGAAAATAGAGAAAGAAGGAAAGCAGAAGTAAATCAGAGAGGAGTTAGAAAGTAATGCTTCTTCATAAGGTGTAATAATTAAAAAGAGTAGCATGAACTCATTAAGCAATTTTGCAACACAACAGTGGAATAACAGCATTAGGAAAATAGTGTTAAGAACCACCCCGCCTTTCAGAGTGCATAGCTTTTCTATATTTCAGATGTCCAAAAAAAAAAAAAAAAAAAAAAAAGAATTACCCTCTATACTCACAGAATATTTCTAATCCTTTCAAGTAATTGCTATTATAATATGCAAAGTTATATAAGCTTAGAAAGAAAATATTGAGAACAGCAATATGAAGTTTTAATTTAATAGGCCACACGAACTAACACTTTTTGATGACATTTTTAGGAAAAGCAGAAGCAGCAATTGTGTGAAGAAGGCTTTTACTCTACTCTGATTTATCCTACCAGGCTCAGAGCAGATTATCATAGACACATGCATACTCTCCCCAGTAACCTAGGGACAAGGCATTATATACGCATTTGAGCGTCATGTGAACATGTGCACAAAAGTGTAATTATAAAAAGCTTCAAGAATATATTTGAAACACTTGGATAGATGGGATTGATGAAGTGTCACTGTCAACATGCACATATTTTATATAATGCAAAGCAGATACTAAGTCCTGATAACCAATGATTGCTCCAGGAACTGGTAACACTCACAGACACAGGGTACAAAACATGACCTGAACTTTTTTTTAATAAGTCTTAAAGAGAATATTTAGCCAGGCTTTGTACTTGTTACATTACAATTATACATATTTCAATGTCCAAAAACATTTCCTGCCTTTATTTAGCATTTAAGAGCATTAGAGTTGACGGTACAAGATTATCACACTCAAGGAAATGTTGAAATGAGATTACCTGAATGACCTAAAAAGAAATCTTACCTTAAATTAGGATTTTCTTTAGATATTTCATTCTTATTTTTATATCATAAAGCCTTTCAAAAAAAGTTTTGAAATGCCTTATTTTATTAAAAGGGAACAGAGTCTTCTCAAAAGAACTGTATTTCTTACAACAAAAATTCAAGTTATAAGGATAAACAGAGAAGCAACCGTACGAAGTTCAGTGCCTTACATGGTTTATATAAACAGGATAGACAGACAGCAGAGCAGCCACTCCTGTCATTAGAAGTCCACATATTTTTAACTCAGTACACAGTTTCACCATGCAAGACAAAGTGATCTAGCAGACAGAAATGGTAGAGTGAAAGCCTTTGACATGTAACAACTATACTTGCATACGCCTGTTCACAATACCCTTTTTTCTACTGGGGGAAGTAAAGAGGAGGTGATGAAATTAACTGCATCTTAGCAGACAGCTAGTAATGCATTCTTCAACTAACCCTATTATCAATTTCCATATAACCAATTCTAGCTTATCTCATTATCAAATATCTTAGTGACCTCTCAAAATGAAAGTCAGATCTCGAAAGCCAGGCGTCTCTTGCAGGTACATACATTCAAGTGTATTTATTCTCTTTGAGAGATATAATCATCATCTAGGCTTTTTACTACTGCATAAACAGGAGTGGAAAAAAACACCACAACACTATACCTTTTAGAAGAGAAACATCTTTAACGAAAAAAATACATCAGGTCAGGTATGGAATAGTAGTGCTCCTTGTTACCTATGGGGCATGACTGACACCAGTTATGTACCTTCATCCTGACTCTATCTTCAGCACTGGAATGAAAGCAAAGCTTAAAACATAACTTAAAAATAATGTTTCTGTTTAAATATTGGCATCCACCATTTTGCAAGTTGCCCAAGCACATACACAAGATAGTTATTATTTCTTGGATTTTTCAATTGGTAACACATTTTGCTTCAAGACTGGAAGCCACTCCTGCACATCAAAAATCTTCAATAAAAGCCAGTTAATTAAATTGTCAAGTCATATTTCTTTGGAAAAGTTTGATTTTAAGTCATAATTTACTTTAAATATGCAGTACACAGTTTTATAGCTGAGTCCTATAATTAACAAGCAACTCCAGCTGAATATACTGAGTTACTCAGGCAGTCAGTAACAAACAGTACATTTTTCCTTTTTTGAAACATTTTCTACTCCAAATTTTGGAACTAGCATGATGCTCCACTACATATGTATATAGTTCAGTCCAAAAGTTATGCCTCCTATTTATTTCCATGGAAACTAAAACATATATAAAGAGCACAATTACACTGTCTAATAGAGAAATTCCTCAGCAACAAAATGCTATTTTTTCAACACAGCCACCACCATTTCCTGTCCCAGCGATGAAAAAGAGCCTATATGTTGTGCTTGCAAAAGCCTACACCAGGCAAGGTGACCCACTGCTGCTATCATCACTGCTGGAAAACACCACCCATCACCTCACTATGCTCACATCTATTGTTTGCTCTCCATAAACATACAAGTGTCAATGAACATCAGCGGGTGCAGTTTTCCTGCATGGAGAAATTCAGTTCTGCTCCTTTGCTTCATAGGCACTTTCATGTCAGACATTATTTTATCAGAATGCCTTTCTGCCATCATCTGTCACACAACAACGTAATGCAAGAGAACACTGGTGGGAAGGTTCAATCTCTACTGCCATACAACCACCATCTACTTCTGATGCCACAGGCAAACGTAAAATAGGTGACATTACCTTCAGATCAGCCCTCATAAACTCACAGCACCACATACAATACTGTGTGATTCTTCAGGTCATAGTGCTACTGGACTCTGTAGTGTTGCTGGATATACATATATCCAGAAGTACATACAGTTTGAATAAACATATACTACTGTATAACTACAGCAAACCAGCAAAATTTGTCACTTGTTGGCAAAGCGTGCAGAAGCAAAAGATCAGACAGCAGTTCTGCCTTGATGGACAGGTACTACCTTCAGTACACTGAGTTGCCTAAAAGAATTCTTCCAGAGACTATATAAAGAAGCAATCTCCTTTTGTGAGACTATATACTCTGAAGTTTTTGCAATACCTAAGACCAAACTAATTGAGCACAAGCAACAAAACCTATAAGCCTTCAATTTCACAATACAAGTTCACTGCTTTTACCAGCTTTATATTTCTTTGGCTGTGTCAATCTCACTGCTATCAGGAAAAAGTTTTATATTTCTAAGCATTCAAGTGGAACAGTGTGTAGTATACTATACAGAAATGAGTTAAGGAAATTGAAGTTAACTACTGTAGTTCAAAGAAAAAGCCAAGACAGGGAAAGCATAGTGCAAGATGAACTACTGGAAAAAAAAAAAAAAAAAAAATCTTGAACAAGCAGAGAATTAAAGAGTGACCCAACAAGTAAAAGATGGGTTAAGAAGAATTATAGCTTGCATTATTGATTTCTTAATATACTCATCAAATTCCTGGCTCTGTTTCTCCCTCTGAATGAGGAAAACACTGAAGGGCTTAACACTAATAGCAGTAAGTTAAACATTTTGAATATACAAATAACTTTTTAAAATCCTTTCACAGTAGAAACATAAGTTTAATTTCTTTTATTCTAGCTTTGTCATCTTAGGTCTTCTGTTAAGCACAGACTCATGAAAATAGATAGGCTTATATAATAATTACCAACCTCGTGAATTGCATAAAGAGATTAATTCTGCTTATGACATGAAACACTACTTCAGCCAGCTAGCTGGGAAAGCAAGTCCATTTGACTATTCACATTGTTGAATTAAGGCACAGGCTTAAGCGTATCACTGGTGCTTAAACCTTAGTCCTTAGATACTGCCAAATTACATTGCCAATACTCCAACTCAGGATCCAAGATTAGCATAGCATGGCACTGAGCCTTAGTTAACCATCTCTGCCCAGAGAACTGTTCTGGTTCATTGCCATGCCAATAGGGCTGGTCACAACCTCCTATCTGGGTAGGACTAGCTGAGATCTCTACAAGAGTGCATTCAAAAACTGCTTACAAAGCACTGTACCAAATCACTCAAAAGCATTTCTTCAGAAAGCTTATTTTTGCTCAGGATATCAAGCAAACTTGAGTTAATTATGGCTATTTTAAAAATTAAAATACACACATACACACATACATATATATGAAGCAGACACATCAAAACAGGCAAGCACCTGGTTGAACCATTTTGAAACATTTAAAAAGAGACACTTAATTGGAAACATTTTAGGACTGGGTCAGTACTTTTCAGAAATTAGCAGAAGTAATACTACAGTTTCAATGTTTTTGACCAACCCTGAGTATTAAGCAAAAAGAGCATCTGGAGTAGTACTATTTGCAACCTGTATGTTATGTATAAACTATGTCTCTTCGTACTTTTCACTACATATAAAATACTGTGAAATAGGATTTGCAACTTAAATTTGATGTCCTGTAAATTTTATTTATGTGTGCAGAGCAGTGGTATATAATGACAGAACTTGTACTGAAAGCCTAATTTGTGATGTCCATTTAGCCAGAAGTACCAGACCACATGTTTGGAGGCCATAAGGAATGTGAGAGGCCCTCTGCATCTGGTTCTCTTTATGATCGAGTTCTTGCTGGTTATTTATATGTAGACTTCAGCTCAGTTTCAGATAAAGTAACTTCCTAAATTAAGATGAATTAGATAATGATTAAATAAAAAAAAAAAAGCAATCTCCTTTACAGATGGTAAGAAATGTAGGATGCTGAGAAACTTTGAATATCACCACATTAAAAATGTGAGCTTTTGCTGACAGAGTTGAGACAATAGCTTAGTCAACACAAATGCCCATATGTCTAGACCATTGAGCAGAACCACAATTTGCACATACAGCATAAGTAATCTATCTTATTCCAAACTGAGCAGACACAAAAACATTTTTGACCAGAAATAATTCATCTTATCCTCATAAATACATCATACTTTTTAAGTCAACACAGCTTCTCCACTGAATATGGCAGCAGGATTTGTATTCTCACAGATGACTACAGACTCTATTTTTAAAGATCTTTTTCAGCTTTCTCAGAAGTATAGTATCCAGTGTTCATTTGGCATGGTGACTGCCACATCTACTTTCAATATGAAAGATTATGTCTGCAAGAGACTACAACCAACAAAACTTGAATGACTTCAAGCAAATAGTCTTATCAGTTTAAAAAACTAATTTTTTTTAAGCACCTATCTTTTGCTGTGCCACCAAGTCACTGAAAACAGTTAAAAAGGTGTAAAATATTTACTGTGAATAGTGGCATTTGCTTTGATATACCAGTTATCTGGTATATCTTTTCACCTAATCTTAAGCTAAAAAGTTTTTATTAGGGTTCTTTTTGCTTTCTCACTAATGGAAAAAGCTCATCTGCAGGTCCACATTTGCCTCCTCTGGTTTGTTTAGCTTCCACAAGTGCAGCAGTTTGTTATTCGCAAGACTATCCATAAGACATCGGCATATGCAAATCTGATTGACCTTTCAAAATATTCACTCAACTGGAACATATAAATGCCTAATGGAGATTTTCACCTGCATGCAATGAATAAACTGCTTTTCTCCAGCTCAAACTGCGTATCAACCAGAAAACTATGTATGTAAGCAATTGTAAGAAATCTGTAGGTTTTCTTCATCTGTTACCAATAGCGAAGGAGAAGCAAAAGTTCTTAGCAACTACAGATCTGAGGCCACTGAAACTATGAGCTGATCTCAGCAGCTTGTAATTCTACATCATCCTTCTGTTTTGGCTGAAGTTTTCTATGCAAAATGTCAGATTCATGCATTCTTTCAGAGGGAAAGTACGAGGAGATCAAAGGTAAGGGTGATGGAGTGCAAGATTTTGGCAATAATGTCTCAAACATTTTTGAGGTTACAAGAAATACTTTATTCTTCCCATTAAAAAACAAAAATCTTAATTATTTTGCTGGGTTACCATAACAATTGACTACAAAAAGTCTTAATTTCTTGCTAAAATTCCTAACCCTGTAAACACAAAAATATTTAGAATTCTCCCCTTTTTCAATATCTTATATACATTTACATGCTTGGATAAGTCATCCTCAGCATAACTAATGTTTCCAATGTCAGCTGAAGAAATTTTAAAGAAACTGTAGAAAAGAGAGAACAACTAGCTTCCTAAAGGAAGCAGGGCAAACTAATCTCTGTTGCATTGCCAGTATTATGTTGCTTTTACTTTCTGTAAATATACTCTCCCATTTGAAGACCATACCAAGAATGTTGTTAGGCTCATTTTACTTAGCTTTAAGTTCTTAATGCCACCAACTTTACTAATTAACAAATAAATACTAGTACCTAATCTATCACAATGTTTACTGCTTCCTCATGTTATGATTTTGTCAAGAAGAATTAGACAAAACACAACCGAAGAGCTGAAAAAAGAAGCTGACAGGCAGAAACCCAAGACACTGTCATTTGGAGAACACTGATGGAATTTAAACATACAGCAGCAGATCCTGGGGTCATGCTATCCACCCTACCTGCAAAATTAAAAGATTTTGACCTTGACACAAAAGCAGCATGAAGCCACAAGCCCCAGATGGTTGTGTTCTCTGGGCAGCAAAGATAAATTGTGAAATGATGGAGAGAGCCAGAAAGGGGAGGAGGAGGAGGAAATGACAGGAGATCCTAATTCAGAAAGGTGGAACAAAAGACAGTGTGCTCACAGGAAGCACATGGACTTTAAAAAGTCTTAAAATTTTGCAACAATAGTTAATTTTTTGTTAAGATGTGCTTTTTAGCTTTAAGATCTTCCCAGCTTTTTTTTTTTGTTTTCTTTTTCAGTATTTGTAACAGCACTTATGTGCACTAATGCATTTGAGTTTCCATAACTCAAACCACGTTTACAGAATATGCACTATAGAGCACGTACACTGAGTAAGTGGTTTAGAAAATAATGACCTAACAGAGCAATCTGCTAAGCAATCCCACCACTTCCATGTGAAACCAGCAAAGAGCAACCCTTGCACTTTCACCACTTTGTCACTGGAACTATTTAGTTTTTCTCCTAAGCTTGTTGCCAGTTTCATCACTTCACCTAGTTTCTCATTTTCTGTCTTCTTCAACAAGCTATTCTTTCTCCACATTTCTTACATGCCACACATTCTTTTCTCTTTGGAACCCATTTGCTAATTTAAGCTTCTCCTGCAAGTACTACCTGTATTTCAGACTGCCTCTTTTGTCCTGGGAAGCAATCAGGTAACTTTCAAATACTTACTCAAATTCCACTTTCTTTGGCTGGCTCTCTATTTTAGTTCTCTTGTTATGCTGAAATTAAAAGTAAGTAAAAATCTTGCAGCTAAACAAATATATACAAATTATTACACTCAAATAGTTTGTTTAAAGACCAAGCCAGACTGCACAATCTTGGTAAATATCTACTATCTACTACTACTACAACCTACTATCTTCCTTTGTACTGAAAATGGTTGGCTGCACAAATTTTCAGTTTCAACTTATTATAGATAGCCATTTCTTATCTTCTTTCAACTTCACCTTCTGAAGTATGGACACAAGCCCTGGGACATGGTGAATATACAGACTCATTTTTAACCATTAGAACACAGAGAGGGAAAGAAGAGGTGGGAAAGCCCAAGCAGGAAAGATATGACACCTATCAATTTTGATCAGATCCTACAGTGATCTACTGTTAAGGCTTTCCAACCTCTTACACAGACCTTCACCACTGTCTAAATATCCCAAGAATTAACTACTACACATGAATCACACTATAGTTTCGTTTCTTGTAAATGGTTACCCCACCATACATCACAAGTGAGCAGACCACAATAGCTAGCACAATCTTTCAATTGGAGAGCACCTGTGATTTCAAACAAAATTATGTTTGAACACACAGCAAAAGATTTCAATGTGAAAAATATAGTCAGAAAATCCTGAGAAGGGATTATGCAGAAGGAAAATGCTATTCTGTTGGAACAGGAAGCTTGGAATCATTTCCTCAAGCTGGAAGAAAACATAGCACAAATGGGGCAAGGGTTTATTCAGTTCTAGCAATTAACAGCCCACAAGAACTTCTTCTTTTGCCTAATACATACAGACATTTACAATGCCAGGAAGGTGGGCTTAATCATAATGATCTGAGAAGAGATGATGTTACTGCAGAATCGCTCCAGCAAGTCAAAGATGCTGAGCCAGAAACCACTCAGGAATACAGCCATTGGTATAATCTTGATTACTTATTTAAACGTCTTGATAACTATTAGTCTTTATAGCTCATTTCAAGATAATTGACAGTTTTTCAGCAATGAGGATAACCCTCAAGAATTTGGGAAAAAGAAAACAAACAACTTTTTACCATTCACTAAAGCTACATATGCAAATACCATCTTCAAAAGTCACAGACAACAAACAAGCATTATCCTAGTTATTCTAAGGAAAAAATTCAAGAAAAAAAATCTTTATCTCAAGACACCTATATAATGAAATAAGCCATCAGTGTCTCAAACTGCTGGCCCAGTAACTTTACAACTGACACATAAATTGACATAATTCCAGAAAGGCAGAGGTTATAAAGAGTGACTTTATGAAGGACGACCCCTTGCTATCAGGCCAATTAAAAGAAAGCTGAACCAGTAGCATGAGAATAGCTAAGGTGTTGAACCATCGCAAGCCACAAACCCCTTTTCTTTGCTGGAGAAATGCAACTAAGGCTCATTAACAGCTGATAGAACAAAGAATCATCAAATAAAAGAACTCTGACTTCAGCACAAAGAATTGTTTCTCTTAAAATGGAGTTGATTGTGTTATTCAGATGGTTCACAGAAAACAGTGCAGTTTCAAAATGTAAAGATTGTTTTGCAACATTCTTAATATATTATTTATTTTCAAAATATGTGTTTTAATAACATAACTTTCAGCATGATGCTACATATAAACACTGGAACCTGCTGCCGTTCACAAAAAATGTGGCATATAACATTACGGAACATTCTTGAGACAGAATTTATCAACCAAGACAGTCTATAAAAGAAAAATACCCTCAGCTTTTCAGCAAGAGAGGCAAAGGTTTACACTGCCTATTTTGTGTTTGCCAGCAAACTGACATTTAATATTTTGTTAATTTTTCTCCATCAGATAAGTTTCTTGGCAAAAAAAAAAAAAAAAAAAAGTGATACTTTCATCTTTAAATGTCAAAATTTCCCTTACTTTTTGGCTTGGAAACAATGCAGGTCTATAAAATCCAACTGTAGAGGACTACAGAATCCCCCCAGCATTAATTATGCTTTTAATTAAATTAAAAAGTCTTCCCTACGTGACCTCCATATCAGTCCCATATGTATACAATCTATTCTCAGGCTCGTCTCACAGGACAACAGACTCTCCATTACAGAACCAGACCATTTTCTCTTTTGATGCATCTGCCAGGAGGCTGTTTGGAATTTAATTGCTGCCATTATTTCTGAATTATAACTACAGGAACAGTTGTTTGTGTGACAAATATTCTGCAAACTTCAATTTTAATTGCAATGATTATTGTAGGAAAAGAAGAGAAATACAGTATAGGTTTTTGTTTAGCTCTCTGTCTTTAAAACACGCACCGCTTCATAATTAATTTTTACACATTCAAAGTCAACTATTGTGTCTGAATGCTAAATACTGTACACACCTAATTTAAAATTTACATAAACATCTGCACATGCATTTTACGTATAAACAAACAAGCACGCAAACTTTTTGGAAGACTAAATATTCCTGGGAGACATCAATGAGCTTATGAAGATTTATATTGGTGGAGAAGGGAGGGAAAAAAGGCGGTTATCTGGAGGATGCAAAAAGAAGAGAGAAACTGCAGTGGCATGCAGCATCGCATACACAGCAGGTGAAGAAAAAAAGAAAAAACCCGCCACAAATATTGCTCATTAATCTTCTTCTCCAGACTGAATAAAGCAAACGGATCTCCAAAACTGAATTGGACAAGGTGCGATTAAAAGGCAAAACGCATAGCAGAAGATAAAAGCTGTAAACAACATAATGGAGTCCTTATGTGAAATTACATTTGCAAAACAACTCTAGATAACGTTCCTTTCTTTTGTTCCTTCTGAGCAGTCACGGCAGCACAGTCTGCTGCAGAGCATGAGGGACTGGAAATCAGCCACTGCACACTGATGAAACAGAAGATAGATTCCTGACAAGCAGCAATCTTTCAGACCCTAGGACATTTCTTAAAAGAACTCAGATGGGAATAGGTCAGCTCTGTCCCTTCGCGCAAGCTTTCCTCAGTACAACTTGATTCATGTCTAATCTTGGCTTGGTACATTTAATTCCATCAGTAGAAACAGCGGGATAGTTACATTCATCTCTCACTAAAAACCCCAGAGAACCTTGCACAAGCCCCCTGTGTAGAGGTCAGCGAGACTGTGGCTCACGAGAAGACTACTGCTGGGAATGGTACTAAGTGCCACGGACAGGAAGAGCTCCTCAGGGCCAACCATCACTCCCATTTCTCTGGGAGGGCATCCCAAACCACAGGAAATCTCCTTCTACAGGTCCAATTCTGCCATCAGCATCGACAAGGCTTCGATACAGGAAAATCAATAGCTGAATAGTGCAGCTTGTTCCACCACAAGCAAACAAGAAGACAAGCTTCAATTTTGATCCTCAAGATTACACAAGTGTTAGTTAAAAATAAGGCTGGTACAGGAAAAAAAGAGACAAATCACAGACTGGCTCAGGGTGGCAGTACCCTCTGGGGGCCATCTGGTCCAACCACTCCTCAAGTAGAGCCACCTGGAGGAAGTTGCTGGGGACCACATCCAGATGCCTTCTGATTATCTCTGAAGAGACCTCACCCTCTCTGGGCATCTGGTGAAATGATCAAGTATCTTATCCATTTTTAAAATAGTCATGAATAGCTCTTGCCTGACAAGAGCCTTACAGTAGCAGTAAGGTCATACAAGTTATTACAAATGAAGCCTCACTGTAAAATCTCTGGTCCCTATATCTCTCAATACACTTCCCAGGAGAAATATACAAGGAGGCTGCATTTCAGGTACCATTCACTTGGAGACAGACAAATTCAACTGGCATTTATCACAGAATGGTGGTTTCCTACTAAGCAAGGAATAAGGGTATAAACAACTAATGAGCAGAATGGATTCATCCTTAAAAGCGAAATTTTAACTTAATTTCTTTCCTCTTTTCAAAATTAATTTTAAGCTGGGATACAAAGCATCTCAATCCACTATCAAGGTATTTTGACAACATATCCAGTATTCCTCATTTTGAATTCTTACTCAGAATTTTTAACAGCCTAGCTCATCCAAGCTGTCAAAGCCCAACAGCTTCCTCTGCAATGACTATTTCTGTCCTACTCAGTGACTCATGTTTTAATCTAACATGTTGAGCAGCTGTCTAATAGACAGGCATTTGCTCCTCTCCTGCCATTAATTACCTGTGCATTACTGAAACAGGGCCAAAGCCCATTCAAGTTTTTTTTTTTGTACTGCGCTTATTATTCCAGCATGCAAATGTCACCTCTGTTACTGAAAATCAACTTGACCAAGCACCAATAAGCCACGTATCTCCTTCCTCCTCTTAATTGATTTGTTCTACTCTGCAGGAACAAGCATTTAATCAGGTGTCTTCCAGGAGACTCCTCTGCAGTTCTATTTCTGGAAATGATTATCATTAAAAATTGAGACTGTAACATGTCCTGGAACCACTGGGACCTCAGTAACTCAGTGCCTAAGGACTATCTTGGACTTCCAATGCCTTCTTGGCACTGGAAGGTGTTCATGCTAGATCCAGTCCATATTTACTCCTCAGTATCACCAAACAAGATGAAAATTAAAGAAACATTATTTCAACCTTCTACACATTTTTAATTCAGGATTACTGATTTAAGTCAGATCTTTTCATGGACCAATATTTGATGTAAACAGATTCCTAATAGTTCAATTTTCAAAGCTAAGAGCAAGACAGAAAATTCTTCTGTAAAAATTTATTTTCTGATTCAAAGGTCATTTCTATACTGAAGTGCCATCTGCTCATGTTGCAATGAAACTTCTTATTTTACATATTTTAAGTCAATGTCATCATAAAGGAAATCAAAACATGAAAAATAGTTAAAAATGTAACTTGCGAATGCGGAGATACATTTTCAGAGATCATTTTAAAGGGTTGTTTTGTAGACTATTATAAACTAATTTTAAATTGGAATTAAAGTCTTATTTCAGTTCATGAAAAATCAGAAACTTAACCATTTCTGAACTTGACAAACAAACTTCAGTGTCTGATTCTGGCTGACAAGATGATCTCAGACCGCAGTAGTGCACTGTGGAAGGGACAGACATGGAATACTCCACAAGTAAATACATAAAAGAGACAACAACAGGAAGAATATTACTTTTTAGACAAGAAAAAAAAAGTACAAGAAAACCACTGTGACTTCTTACGACCACCTGAATATCTGGGAGCAACAGCTGAGACTCAAAGACACATTCCCTGAAGTTTCACATTAGCTACAAGATCAAATACATCACTTTTTAAACATAACAAGGTATAAGAGATCAGCACTAGAAATGGTAAAAATATTAAGGATTACTGGTTCAGGTGATTTTTTGTTTTGTTGTTTTTTCCTTATTGTATTTGAAAGTCTCCTGCTAACTGAATAATTCCAGTAACCTACTGTATAAATCTCAACAGTTTATCATAATTTGCCTGTAAATACTTTTCTTAATATCTTCATTAACACATTTTCCTCCAAATCTATTTGACAAGGAAGTGTCAAATCTTAAACACTACAGAAAAGATAAAAAAAAATTGCTGAAATGTAATGCAAATACTTATTCTCATATCTGTCTATAGATTTATCCAATTTTCATTTCTAGGGCAGTATTACTGTTTGTAAAACCACCTCTGCTTGCTAAGACAGAACAGGCTGAAGATGCCTGTTCGTTCTTAACTTGCTCATGAAATTTCACCAAGCAGCAGCATTCAACCATAGCAGAGCCGTATTACTGAAGTTCTCATTACATTCAAGCTGGTGCAGAGTCATAGTTGATCTATGAGCCCGTCACTCTCAGCATTGATTTGCAGAGCTCTCTGAATGTCTGAACAGTACAGTACCCTTAAAGCATTTTTTCCTTCTCTCTGCCGCACATCATAACTCAAATTGTCAAGTCTTATTTACATTTCTTCGTTACATTAAAAATATTCATCATGTAGGTCATTATGCGTAGTTATGCATCTTCTTTCCTTTTAAGAAACAGCAAAGAAAAAACAGCTGAGGCAGGAACATAAATCTCTCGTGACTGACATAACGAGAAATATTAAAGGAAATACTGCAGATATATGTTTTGCTGCTATATTGGTTAAGAAAAGACTTCCCTGTATCCCATTGTGGACATTGCTCATGTAAGCAGTACAAGGATCAAGGTCAACAAATCTTTCAGTAAACTTCATGCTCTATAGCTCTCTTCTCTCTGTAGACTCTTATGCAGAGTAATTGTCACATCTGCAGGTAAAACACACACCAAGTGTACACTCCTATTTCTTTTAACATAGCATCTCATAAAAACATGCATGACTGTATATACTCGTAAGCATGACACTAATATGAGACGATAAAAACATTTTTCAGCAAAAGAACAGCATACAAATCTCCATGAATAATTAATCATTTCGTAAAATCCTTCACTGACAGAAACCACAGTTTTATTCTCTATCAAACAAGTTATTAAGCAGCATATTCTTCATGGGAGGTAAGGAAACTGCCCATGCAGCACTCAGCAAACTTATGTGTGCCTGCATTACATCTTCACTAAGTAATCAAACACAAGTATATCTTGTCAAAGGCCAGATGTGTTCAATTGACAAAAAACACTCTACTCAAGAAGGAACACAAAGCTAGTGGTTTTTAACTACTAGTATAAATTTTTGCCCACATTAATTACTATACTTGGCATGGGAGGGTGCACTAGCAAATAAGGCCCAAGGCAAACAAAGAAATTAAGCAATGGGGTCTCCAGATGTATTTATTGTTTATAGCCATTCCCACGTATGATTTTGCTTACAAGGATTTGTCTTCCTTACAAATTTTAGTTACTGTAAAGAGTAGGGATGATGAACAGAAAGAAAAACTTACCTACTATTGTTACTCCACAAAAAGAACCAGCCAACAGTAACGTGGAAGTACCTTATCTAAATGTTTGCCACTAACTTTAGTGTGACTAAATCTAACTTCCTCTTCATAAATGGAAGTACTTGCATTTCAAATTCTCTCTCTAAAACAAGTTCAGGATAGTACCAGCCTCTTGCTTTAGCAAAGTTCTACTTCATCAGCCCCATCTTAAATAGTTGTTAAAAACTTTAAAAGTGTTCCCTTCATTTAAACAGCATCAAGATTAATGTTTTTCCTTTGCATTCAAATACCCCTAGATGCTTTCTGCAGTGAAGAATCATCTCAAATCCTAGGTCCTCGTTAGCAAGTTTCAGTTTTTCCTGGTACTTCATAATTGATGATTAGTATGTCTTGCTTAAAAACAAGCAGATTTAACAAGAATGGATTCCCAATACCTGGATTACTATGTTTTACTCAGGAGTATCAGCACACTCAATGAGACTTTTAACAATAGTCATTTAGAACTGTATTTGAAATTTTATAGTTTGTAGGATTTTTGATAAAGAATTTCAAAAGCAGAGAGAATGGTCTATTGTTTGAACCACAGGAAGACATACTAAACCAGTCAGCCTACTGAAAGCTCACCTACAAGTTAATTACAGCAGAAAGCACTGGAAAAACAAATAAAATAAAAAAAAACACAATGGTAATTCAGAACCATCAAGATACAGCTATTCTGAACTTATCACCACAATGCTACCTCACTCTTTTTTTCAATATATTGCCTATTCTTTTTAATTCATCACTTTCACACCTACTGAGACTGTCAAACTCTGTGACTTGCTTTTCCACATTTTGCAGACAAGGATTTCTTCCTCTGAACTAGTTTTTAGCTGGCAAAGCTTCTGAATCACCTTCTCTTCCAGTTGGTTGAACACCAGCGCTGTAGCAAAGAGGAACTCCGTGGCTAAAGACGGCAAGAAAGCAAAACCACGTGTCCCCACTTCAGTATGGTTTACAGAGTCATGCTCTCAGGTATAACTTGTCCCTATGGATGGGCTTTATCAGCAGAAGAGGTGAATGCCTCCAGTTCAGTCTTGGCTGCGTTTTTATAGATCCTCAGTAGAATCTTTCAGACCCATAAGCAGAGAATAAGACGCTTCCACTGCCTGACAACAGCAGAGTATCAGTTTAGCAGTAAAGATGACAACGCCAGCACACTTTCATTTCCACTTGGCATTGGCAGATGGTTTAAAAAAAAAAAAAAAGTCACCAAGTAATGCCTCACCCCTCATTAGTACGGCCCTTCAAAAAATGTGACTCAACAGCACACAAATAATAGGAATTCAGATAGAAAAATGCTGCAAGGCTATCTGAGATAGCCAACAGCCAAGCCAGATGCTTCATTTACACTGCACAAACCCAGTAGCAAGGAATAATTAAATAAATAACTACGAAGGTCCTTAGAAGTCAGGATTGCCAGCAGAACAAAGATTAAGCAGTTTTTCCACAACAGAATTCATCAGCATTTTTGCTTCATGATTTCAGAATTACCTACGAAGAAAACTAGACTTAAAACCAAAATCTTGAAGTGACATCATAGTAGTGATTGGAGTACACACTCATTTGGAAATACACTGATAATTAATCTCATGAGCAAAATTGTTTTATGACAAGATAATTGAAAACTGTCAGTTTCACTCTGATACAGTTAAACAACATTAGAGCAGTATCTAAAAATAATATTCATTTGGTAGCTGATTGGCACTTTCTACAATCTACCTTCACCTAAAATCTCTCAAGATTTTTTCATTTTCATGAAATGTAATTGAAAATACGCTTTTCAACTTTGTTGTCTGAAATTTAGAAATAAGCTTCTAAGTGCAGGCCATCATTTATATCTTTGATATGTAATGTCATTGATCGCATTTGCTAGATACACACAAATCAATACAATATAGATCATAATAGACTAAAAAAAAAATCAGAATACACATTTTACCCATAAAAGGAAGTAAAGCTAATTCAGGTAACTTAAGACCACTGTGTGGTCTGTGTGTTGTTTTTTTTGTTTGTTTTCAATAAAAGAATTTTAATGTGAAGGGAGGACAACACTTAATTGTTCGCCAAGGGCAGATTTGAACACTTTTCTCTTAAGTATCTGTTTTTCTTTTTTTTGTACAACAGACTGCCCTGCATGCTTCAGAATATCCAAGTGTGGGAACAACTCATCTTCTGAAGCACAGCCAAGTAAGAATAGCTGGAGCATCTAGAGAAGCAGCACTTGCAGAAAGGGACCTAGGGGTGCTAATGACAGCCAAGAGGGCAAACATCATTCTGGTGATGCAATGAATACATCATAACCAGTTGGGCAGGAGATAGCTATTACATTTCACACAGTAGTAATAACAGATAATGGTGCTTTTCTGTTTTGAATAAATTCATCAGGAAGAATTTTCTATGCAATGTGACCTGTGACTAAATATTGCCTTCCTTTGCAAACATATACACAGAAGATTGAAGGAATGAAGCTTTTCTTTTTTTAATAAAAGGAGTTAATGATTAAGTGTTTTCCGTGAGATATCATTGCCTCCAGAAATCACTTTGTAGCAGAAGGCAGAGCCTTGCCAACTTTGCATTTTTGCCCTTACACAGGAGGCCATGGCAAACTCCAGGATTATTAAGGAAGCAGGGATCAAAATGAGCCTATCAAAGTTTTCCTAAGGATATGACATCAAGATGCAGTATTTTTAAGATACATAGATACAAATATTTATCTAGAATTTTCACCTTTCAGGTTTTAAAAAGGAATAATCTCAAACATACATTCCTCAGTGAGACTCCCCTCTTGCTTTTAAAAAAATATTTTCATTTCCACCAGGTCAAAAAGCTACTTTATTAAATTGCTTTCATAAAAAGACTGTAAAGACATGAATTTATGATAATGCACAATTTTCCCACACAATTTGATTTTCAGGAAGAACATCAAAAGACGGCTTATCTCTAAATATGATCTCAGCACATATTTAGTCAGTCAACCACAAGAAATAAGGATACTGTATTTTTGAACCACTCTCTCTGACAGTCTCAAGTCTACCAAGAAATTCTGAAGTTTTTTTTATGCAGCCAGAATTTTGAGACTTAAAATAAGCTTTTACATATTTATTCAATATCCTTTTATTAGATTTTTTACTTCCTAATACGGCTTGCATTTTCACAGCCCCATGATTGCCTATCAAAATAGCTGGAAAAAAAAAAACTTAAATATTTTTGAGAAGCCTTAACTGTTTTCATTTGTGAATGAACATTTGACTTCATTCCAAATAAAACATTTTAGGCAACATCTTTATCTAGTTATGCAAGTAAAGAGCAGCTTGCATTATTTGAAAGTTTACAAAGAAGTCACTTAATATTATTACAATTTTGATGCCGTTTTTGAAGCAATTACTAGATCAAGACCATTCACTGTATTGATATATTGATTCCTATGAATCAATAAATCCACAAAAATCCTTCATAAATATGCATAAATTAGATTATTTCATTCTTAAATTGGGCAATTAAAATTCTCTCAACCTAACAGTACAAACTACTGTAATTCTTTCTAATTTACTTGGCAGCAAAAAAAGAAAAAAATAATAAATACATGGAAAGAAGCTGAAGAGGTCCCATCACTTTTCTCCTCGCAGATATACCAGAGTTTCCCCGCAAAGGACTCAGATTATACAGAGAAGCATACATTCTCTTACTCAAACTCAAAAAGAAACAGCAGAACAGACAGCAACCAGAGTTGGGTCATCTTACCATTAAGCACAAGGATGTGAATTTGCATTCACAGGCACACCATATCGAAAAATCTGCTCTGCAGCATTAAAGAACTAAGTTCTCAATTCCCCAAGAAGCTATAATACCAGAACAAGGACTTAGTCCAAACAATTTGAAAGTCTGATGAACTTACCCATACGTAAAGTAAGAATGCTCCAAACATTCTTAAATACAAGTCACAGAGGTAGTGGAATGGTGCACTTCACCCTCAGTAGTCCATATTGGGCCTATTCATTATTATCTGCATTACCTTCCAGTGACACAGCTTTGCCAAGATGTTTTGATGCTTCTTGCACCACAACAGTAAGATAAAGAAAAAAAAGCACAAACAGCAGATAAGTGAAAGGCACACTTCACACGGACTCAGCAACTCTTAGAAGACGGCTCCCTAAAACATTTGCCCATGCAGAACTGCAGTTTGTTCACATGGTCAAAGGAAATATACAAGAAGGAATCATAGTACTCATCAGTAGAACTATAACCAGAAAATATTTACTAGTCTCTTCACAGACAGGTTAAGAACTACCTCTCCTGCAGGATCACTGTGAGGAAGCAGTGTGACACAGCCCCTCAGGGATACTATTCTCTTTATTTTGGTTGCCTGTTATGTTTTAGAGACAGTGAGGTTGAAGATACAATTGTTTACTCATACACATACTCCCTACCTGCATAATTTCACTCCTGAATTACTGGAGAAAGGAACTTGTGTTGCACCGTGCACCAACAACTATACACACAATCATACGCACCATAAAGCAGTACCACCCACCCAAAAACAATCCTCTGCTCTAAGATACTACCATTGCCATGCTTTCCACCTAAATATAAGGATGAGGAAAAAAAAGTTATGCGCGCACACACAATCAACTAACAAAGAGCCTTTGCTTTTCATGAACATTTCCCGCTGCTTCACAAGAGACCAGCGAGAATGCTTTCATCTTGCCTAGAACACTTCTGAAAGCAAGCTCATCAAAACTCTGCTCAAGTTTGCAAGCTCTGCTCACAACAAATCCATCATATCAGTCTGTATTGCTTATACTATCCACTGAAACCTAGCTTAGCCTTAGACAAAAAAGGTAAAGGCAATCCAAAGTTTTTGAATAGAATTTGGAATGCACACTGAGTATTAGAGTACCTCAGATTAGCTATAAAAAAAAGTCACAATTTAACTCTGCAGCCTTCTTACAGACTTCAATTTATCTTGAAATTAAGCCATCATTCTATCATCACGTCAGCTTCTTAAAAAAGACTCTTCATGCTCAGTCTGAACTGTTTTCCTGTGGTAATCCACCACAAATACAAAATTTTCTATAAAAAGAAATTAGTACCAAGCATTTCAAAGGATGAATAAAAGAAACTGACCTAAAAAGACACAATACACATTTAAACGCAGAAATAAAACTGTTATTTCCCTTATCTTCCTTAGTTTTCACAGCTTCAGAATACAGAGAACAAAAACTAAATTTCTGCCAAATTGAGATTTTGGAAGGACCAGAACTTTCATCCATCTGATTAAAAAAAAAAAAAAAAAAAAGAAAAAAGAAAAAAAAAAGTCAGCAAAGAATCAGAGTAAGTGATCCTATTGCTTCCCAAGTAGCAATTAAAACTTCAGTTTCAGGGTGAGTAACATACAGCTTCTGACCTCCCTGTCTTTGTTATACAGTAACAAAAACATTGTTGAGCTCCAATAAAGACAGTAGCATGGAAGGTCCTCCAAAAATTATGAAAACACTCAGCTGTACTGAGATACAGCAAGGCATTCATCTGTTCACTGCGGGGAGAAAATTATTTCCTAATATATATTAAAACAGAAGACATTGTTTACCATGTACTCTTTCCCCCAAAATTCTTTTGCTTTCTTCAACTTCTTATTTACAGGAAATGAAGGAAATTGAAAAATTAAAAAACAGTAAATGAAAACATTTCACTTTCAGTTTCTCCCTCTCACCACAGAGGTAGAATCGTAGAATCTTAGAATGGGTTGGGTTAGAAGGGACATTTAAGATCTTCTTGTTCCTACCTCCCCGACATAGAGAAATCATATTCATTTAAAAACATATACATATTCTTTTGTAATTCCCTTGTTTATAAATACAATATCAACTAATATTTTAGACACCAGCTGAGTATTGTCAGCCACAGGAAGCTCACTGCATCAGGCAGGCAATGGATTCCCAGGAAACTGCAAAAGTAAAGGAAGTTAATCTGTTCACTTTCTCTCATAAAAATGAAAGGCAGATCATTTCCACCCACTGACCATAAAATCTAGGTTATTAACCTTTGCTAAAAACCATTATACCCAGTTTCTGAAATAAAAAAATACACAGAAGTAGCTAATGCAAACTATTGCAGTAAAACGCTGAAATCAGTTGAGCTATCAAGATGTATATCTATTAAAGATTTTTCATATGAATGTAGATAGCATAGAGTCCACTTAAATTATGATAATGAAGATTTACAGTGGTCGCTACAATTCCATTCCTTCAGAACATATCCATCATGCACATGACCCTTCAACCCTTTGAAATGCAAAAAGTTTAAATCCAACCAAAGAGTTTTAATTCTCACCTCCATCAACATAAATTCCAACATTAATATCTCATAATTCTCACTTTAAGCTACGTCTCCCCCTAAGGCCAGAGACTGAGTTAAACATTTGAGAGCTGATCAACTTTTTCCAGAACAGAAGTGAAACGTGACATAAGGAACCTTATGCAGAAATGATCATTTAAAGTAAAAGTATCTGTTGACTTCTAATATATGGTTTTTATTGATCACTGGAGGAAAATACACAGCTAACAGTAATGGCTATGTTGGAAAAGTGCTCTGCAGCTGAGAATTTGCTCTATCAAATGGTGTTATTGTGCTCTTTGTATCTGTTACAGTTTCCATGGAAATAAATAGGAGGCATTACTTTCAGAAAGTGAAATACGTATTTCACTTTCTACACCAAGAGTTGCAAAGTAAGAGAAGTAAAAAAGAAAGAAAAGGAAGTAGCTCAATCTAGGTGTGCCCACTAGAAATTAAGCTAGTGCCTTGTAAGCAAAGAAAAGTCTGGGTCGAGAATCAATCAGTGGAACAAACTAACCATTTAAAGTCAGATCTCATTGCTGTGTTCACTAATAAAGGGGGAGGAGGAAGGAAATAATTCTTCTTTGCTAGTATATCTTTAAAATACATGAGGAATTTCTGAAGGCAGAAATACTAGGTTTCTATTTTGAATATGTCACAGATTAGCAAATCGTTTTAGGATGACTGTTTCAGATGGAACCAAAGGTCCATATGCAGCACAGAATCTCATTTCTGTATGACTCAAGTTAGATTCTTTGCAAAAACTACAGCACAGATGTAATAATTCTACTGTTACAGGAACACAGAAACAAGAGATTCGGATTTGACTCTGTAACATGCAATCTGAAATATTCTGCAGCATCTCGGAATGCCATAAACCTCTTACTTTTTGGTATAGTTACCAAGACAGGGAAGATGCCCATATACAGAACATCAAACTTGAAGTGAAAATTTTACTCCTTTTTTAAAAACAAATTTTGCTAATAGGATTGTGATAAGATACAAAAAGTCTGTTTACTGCCCAGCTGCAGCTCTCATGGTCAGCACAGGACAGTTCCTCCCTACTTCCATTCCCAGTTTTCTGTTAGTCCAGTAACAACACTTCAAGAAGAGAAGAATGCTGTAGTGAAGTTTCTTCTTCTTCTTCTCATTTATTTTAAACTATATACATCTCATTTATAACCTTGCTCAGATAACCTTTAGATTGCTGCTTCTGTCCTTTCCAATTCCTTCTAACCCATAGTAGATAATCTCAACTATAGATCTGTTTTGCTTGCAACAATGCTTTCCCATGGCCACAACTCCCACAAGAAGCATCCCTGTAGAAGTGATATTACCTGGCTAAATTCAGACAGACTCTGAATATAAGTCATTAGGATCCAACAAAAAAAAAAAAAAAAAAAGCTTTCTTCAGCAAGTACAATAATACTAAAGCTGTTCCTCAAGGTTTCAAGTACTGCAATGGCCCTTTTTCTGTTATGTGATGATGGCATCTTCCAGAAAAAAAAAAAAAAAAAAACTATTAAAAGCCCTTTTTCCTGTTGGTAAAAAGTGTTGAAGCTTAAAACATGAGACATCAGGCAAGAAATTTGCCTCATATTAGAATATATAAAAGCTGACAACTTCTTTTGTCTTGCCAACTACTAGAAATGCAACTGATTTCCCCTCCCCCCCCCCCCCCCCCCCCAAACAGGAAGAGTCCATTACTGCAAAGAAATACGTAACCATATTCTGTTTAACAAGTGTCTTAGACCACATGATAGTTGTACATAGTTGGAACCTAGCTCAACACTTAAATAGTGTAGTTCTACCCTTTACACTTCTGCACAAAAGCCTTCAAACTTATTTCTCAAGTACACACTGCATCACACACACCAGTCCTGATTCAAACAGTTAAACAAGGACAGATGCCCCAAGATATCAGAGCTTCCTTTGCATTTCCAAACATCTTACATTACTACAAATAAAAACATCCCCATACCTAGGAAAAATTCAGTGGTATTCCACAAGCAAAGACAGTGTGGCATTTTCCTATGTTCTAATTACTGGTTCCTCTAAGTTTGCAAAAATAAGATAAATGTTTACTGCAGTCATGTAGAAACAACAGAGAGCAAGTGTGTTTTCACAGGAGATATTCTTAAGAGTAGTTTTCGTCCTAAAGTCCAAAATATGCAAGCAGTTTGCTAAGATGCTGAGTACCCTAACTCAACTAACATGCAAATATTTTCAGTGATGTCAGAGTGTTCTGGTGTAAGATTCATGCCAGTTATGAAATTGTGAAGGTTCAAAGTTCACAGGTTCACATACACGCTTTCTGGGTAACCTATGTATACAAAGTCACATGTGACCTATAAGATTCCACTTCCACTTCAGCTAGAAATTGTACTCTAATAAATTTTAAGGCTGAAAAACCTCAATCCATCCTAATTTTTATTTACCTTTCTTCTGCATGACAACATATTCCAGAAGCACATGTGAAACAGATTATTGAAAGTTTTTTATAGCATAAGATTAGTGTAAAATTAACTATTAACACTATAATAATAGCAATACTTATACATCCTAACCTATAGCAAAACAGTCTGAACAATCCCACTAACATGCTCAGAGTAAGATGTACAGCTTGAAACATTCTTGCATGATGTTAAATGTAGTTGAAATATCACATCTCTCAGGTACAGAGGGAGATCTTCTCAACAAGGCAGAACAACAACAACAAAAAAATGATAGTAGTTGAAGTTTAAGGTCAGTTTCCTGTTTGACCCTGAGCAGCAAAAAAAAAAAAAAGCATGCATATCTTGTCTATGATTCCAATAAATCAATGATGAGACTCCCAGTGGTTGAATCTCAACTTACTGGAACTTAAACACAGAAGGCCAGATAGTGGGAATGGATACTCAAGTCAAACAGCACATGCGTCAGGATGCCGAGTCCTGAGACAGGGGAGCATGCAGCAGGGCAAGGTCCCTGGAGCAGCTGTGGCTGAAGCTGTGTCTCCCATCAAAACAGCCTCCAGCTGCATGCGGCATCAGGACCACATGGAAGACATCCATGGATTCCCCATCCGTGTGGAGACCCGATGAGGAAAAAAAAATCTATATTGGTATATTCCAGTCTGCTGAGGTCAGTCTTCCTCAAGTACATTTTTGAATGCATAGGCAAAAACAAAAGTTGCAGAGATCACTCCTACCCCTTCCAGTTCAGAAGAAATAAGCCAACTGCAATCGCAGGCTTGCCTGCGAACTGAACCAGAATAGTAGATAAAGATCATTAAACAAAGTTATCTTGGAGCTTTAAAATATTTTAGGCATTGTGGAAAGATACAGTTTTGCTTTTCATGAATATCTAGATATGAAATTAGCGTTACTGGGAAACAAGCAAGATTGGCTATTTAAACAAACCCAGTTGTAGTTTTTAAAGATCAGATGAACTCCATAAAACCCCATGGTCAGATCTTTTTTTCCCAAGATCTCAGCTTTGCTTGGAACAATAAATCAAAATTATTGAACCATTGTTCTAAATTCCACTGTTTATTGATTAAATTCATTTAATGATGTCATTTGCTTGCATGAGCTAGAACAGCCACCTGCCATTTCTCTCAAACTTCCTCCAAGTGCTCCATGCAATTTTGATTCTAGAGGAGCAACAGCATTTCTACACTCAGGGCTTCTCACCATTTGAGTATAGCTCTGTTAGTTGCACTGCAATGATTGGCTAAGGAGGATGGAGAAAAAAAATCACTGGGCTGAGTAGTTCCTTCTCCTGTTGTAAAAGAGTATGACAATTAACAACTCCCTGCTGAAATGGCAGAAGATGTACAACAAATAACCACTCTAAATACTAGACACCAGGAAAACACGTGCCAAACTTCACCTACATGCCTTATTACATAGTACTACATGAAAATAAATCATTAAATGAAACCCAAGGAGATAAAAACAATTCTAACTACAGAACTATCTTCAGACAATCCAGCATTCCCCTCTTAACTGAAATAAATACCAACTGCAACAGGACTTCGTAGGACTCTACAAAGCTTTCATCCCTCGGAAAGCTGACTGTAAGAGGCATGGAGTTAAACAGTTTGGAACTAGATAAATACAAATTACTGGATCAAGCAAAGTAGCATTAACAATGAGCTTGATTTTATTTCTGCCTATCAATCATCCTGGTAAAGCAAAACTTTAGCTAAAGGAAATCTTTCTACTTCAAAATGACAACAGCACACCCATCAAACCTGTATCATCACCATAGAGTGATGATATTGATGGCATATTCAGCTTGTCAGTTCTCCTTATATACACAGAATAACACAAATTAGTAGAACACCTAATACAGTACAACACGATAATAAACTAGATAACTAAGAAACCAACCAGCCCACCCACCCCTGATCCATTTCTGCTTTTAGTCAAATTCAGTTAAATTTCTTCAAACAGAATCATAGAATTGCTTGAGTCAGCAGGGATCCTTAAAGGTCACCTAGTCCAACTCCTGAAATATCTTGTATTCTTCTCCCAGAAAATCAAGAGATGCTCTAGCAGCAAACACCAATGCTCAAATGTTTTCTCAGTGTCAACTGACACATACTCTCCCCTAATCACTGGATTTATTTTCCCTTTCAGTACCTTTCTCGTGAGACTCCACATTCCCCTCATCCCTCTCGTCTTGAAATGGAGTGACAAGAAAATTGAACCTGCAAATGTAATTTCTTGCAAAGCTACAAGATTTAGGTGGTACTAAAAATAGTTACAGAGCACTTCTTTTATTTTTATCACGGGCAGGTTTGCCAGCATAATTTACATTCATTTTGTTGTTTGTGATGCAATTTTTTTATTAGCAGATAAAGACTTTCAAAAACATATACATGCTTGGAAAGCAGATGTCCATGCTTACATTTTTTCTGTTTCATTGCCTTACACTTCAGGCTGTTTCACTGCTGAAAAATATCTCACTGAAAACATGCAACTCACAGTTCCAGACACTACCAGCTCTTATGATGCTCCCAGGAAAGCCATTCCAGTGGATCACAGCAGAGGAGTGTCAGCCATGCTTGACTTTTTGGGGGCAGACATGAGCCACCGAACCCATCTGAATTTGGCAAGGATAGTCTACATTAACACAGTTTGTGGGGTTTTGGAGAAGCTCCCTCTCTGATCTTACAACCATGCACAGCAGTTGCTGTTGATTCACGTATATCATTTTACAGGAGGTAGTTAAATATGTTGTTTCACATTTTAACCTACAGCTACAAGGGCATTAAGACAATGGGCTGAATTCCTTTCTTGGGAACTCCTGCCACGAGGCAGGAATTGCTCCTGTGGTGTCAGCCTATTTGCATCACCCAAGTAATGGTACAAATGTTGGTCCAGAGTGTCACTGTTGACAAACTGACAGAATGGGAACAACCTGAAGTGCTGCGTTAGGCTTTGCCACCAGAGCTTATTTTCAGAGCCATTGATTTTCAAACAAACGGCATCAAAAATGACTGATTGTCCAACATGTGTGAAAAGTCAGTTCAATTAAAATATATTTAAGTTGTTATAAGAAACATAGTAATCTTATATGAAATAACAGCAAATGCTGTCAAATTTGCATCTGGCATTTGTCTAAATCAACTACCAACAAAGAAAATGCAGCATTCATTTTATCATTTTATTCTCAAGATAAAATTACTTCTTCAGCCAACAGAAACTCGTTTAAGATCAACACTGACAGAACATTCATTTATACAAAACTAAGCTTCCAACGTTTACTTGAGAAGAGCATTGGACAAGAACTTCCAGGCTGTGTATGCAGGAAGATACAAGGAGAAAAGCAGTGACAACTCATTAGCCTTTTGACTGCCCAGTTCTTGCATCTCCCTTCCAAGAACCTGGTGCCAACTGCTGAAGTTTACCTATACCCACTACTATGCCTAAGGGCTGTCTAAATTAGCCTCGTCAGATTCCAGCTGCAATGGTACAAGTGATCTCAAGCCAGGTCAGTGTTACCAGTTCTACAACTTTGTGACTGCAGCTCAACCATACTAAAATACACAATAAGAGATCAATTACATAGCAGTCATGACTACAGTACAACTACTGCTCCTTTCTCCATCTTCATACTACTCAAAATTTCAACTCCATTAATAACACAGTGCTTTCAAAAATCGTAATGTAACATCCTCACAGCTTGAGAAGCATTTGAATTAATCCATGCTGTGTACCCAAATAACTTCTAAAACTGAGGAGGGGTTTTGATGAAATAGCAAGCATAAAAAAGCTCATCATAACTACAGAGCTAAGAAAACAATGTGTGTCTAATTTTTTTATGCATACTGGAAGAGATGGAGAGAGAGCAGATTTATTAGGACTGGATTTCACCTCTGTAGCTGTAACATGAAGGAAATCACAGCAATTACAGTATAGTAGCAAAGTGGTAGGCTACAGCAGGTAAGGATATACTCAAACATGGTAGCTGTGGACACAGAAACAAAGGAAAGAAGCTGCTTACCCTTGGAAGGCCTCAGGTAGGTGAGGATCTCCAGCAAGATACCCCCTTACCTCCACTGCCAATCCTTGAATCTGGGGAAGGTCTGGGAAGGGGCGGATCCTGGCTCCACCCCCTTCTGGTCAACCTGGTTGGTCCTGCCTTCCTACCAGGTGTTCACTCAGAGTTTCAGGTCATGACTTAATAGCTACTGTAATGGGAATGTTATTTAATTGTCACCCATTGAAACAGCATGTCTCACCTTCTGTTGGTGCTTAAGGGTATAGCAGCCATTTAATTCTATAGGATACCATTTGGGCTAAGTTAAACTCATTTTTCACAGAAACTCTGAAGTAGCTGAGATAACAGTAAGTCAATAGCAACACCACAAATACTTGGCTCCCACCTTCAAAGATCCAAGAACTCTTCAGACCATCAACCTACTCCAATGTCGTTATGTAAGGAAATCAATTTTTAGCCTTTTCATCTATTAAAGATGTTAAACAAGTCTCAGAGCTGATTAATAATCCCACCACACAGAATTCCAGCATTGCTCACAGCCAAAACAAACAAGCAAAAAAGCTTTAAGCAACCCCACTGCAGGTCATCCTAAAGACAAGGATAGAACAGCTTGCTGCCAACAGCTTTACAAGCAGTTATCAGGCTTATCCTCCTCAATTAAAGGCTTTTAAAATTGCTGATAGAGAACGTAAATGTTTTTCATTTAGTAATCAAATCTTTACTAAATGTGCCCATGACCTCATCCATGCTGACTTTTCCTAAACACAGAAGGTGCCTCACCCAACATATTTTGTGCATGTACTCCAGTGCACAACCACTGAAGCATGCTTTTTGTTGTTGAGTTTTTTTTGTTTGTTTTAAATCTTTACTGCTTCCAGTTCACTTCCATAAGAGCACCAGGAAAGAGACCAATGTATACCACATGTCAGGAACAATCAACTTCTCAAATACTATGTTTTGTGAACATTCTCTAAGCAGAATTAGGCAAAGTAATGGTAATTAAATCCCTGGCCACCTGGATCCTTTCTCATTTGTGAAGAGAATTATCACAGCTCTAAAACTAAACCAGAGAGAGGAAAACAAAACTTAGATGCAAAAAACATTATACTACCCTGCCATTTTGCTCTCTAGACTCTTTTCTCCCAATACTTCCAATCTCAGCTTAAGAGAAAATAGTCAACTGAATAAGATGCATACACACTCTCCCCATCGCACTCTCAGTCTCCCCTCAGCGTCTACTCAAGTCAGTAACTTTTATAGAAGCATTTGCTTTATAGTCTGAACTGAAAAAACTCCTTAAAAAGTATTTTTCTCTTCCCTACCAGTTTTCTCTTCTACAATACAAAACCAAGTCATTACAAATTTTGTCCCCACAGTATACGCTTCTAACTCTTCTACCATGTTTTCTTCACCTGGCGTTTCCCATACTAGACGTAACATGTAAAACAGAAGATGCAATCAACAATTAGATAAGAGAACACACATTACACCACAAGCTCAGTCTGAAGTATCGTAATTCTATGGTTTCACAGCACCAAGCTTTGTTAGTGAAAGTTAATACTTTAATTGTAACCATGTTGCTCTAACTTCAAATTGGATGGGATGGCTAAGGCTTCGTTTCATGTTCTGCTACAATATCCGATTGCTCTGAGATGCAACTATTGTTACATAAAAATTGAGATAATTGCTATGGAGAAATATCTCCTCCAATCATAACTCAATAGGAAAATAACAGGAAATAATTAAACTTGAAAAGGCATGTTAGACAAAAATCACTTCCCATGAAGATGTGATTTTTATTTGGTGAAGTAGAGAGGAATGTTCTTAGGCTGTTTATCACCCTCATTCTGGAGTATTGCTGCTACATTTCTTCTCATTTTACTCACATTTTTACTGTTTTTTGTTTCTTTTTCCCTTAATTTTTATTTTCATCATTGCTTCTGAAGCTGATGCACAGCGGTTTATACTTCCTTTGCAGTCTTCAGCTAGAGAAAGAATACCTATTGTAACCAAACTGATGATACTAGCAGCTGTATGAAACTATTTCTGTAACAGAGTGATACAGCCCAGGATGGAGACTCCTACTTGTAGCTGTTGCTGCTACTGCTGTCCCTATGTTTATGCAGCACTACACTATTAAAGCAGGCAGCACAGCCTGCTACAGCCTGTGGCTGGTAGGACAGGATTTAGCTCTCATTGTTCTATAAGTCTCTTCTGCAAAGACAGACAAACCTTTCACAGAATGGTCCAGGTTGAAAGGAACCTCAAGGACCACGAATCTCCAACCCCCCTGCCACAGGCAGGGCCACCAAACTCCACATTTAATACTAGACCTGGCTGCCCAGGGCCCCATCCAACCTGGCCTTGAACACCTCCAGGGATGGGGCATCCACAACCTCTCTGGGCAGCCTGTTCCAGCACCTCACCACTCTCATACTAAAGAACTTCCCCCTGATATCCAACCTAAATCTTCCCTCTCTCAACTTGAAACCATTTCCCCTTCTCCTGCTGTTATCAACCCTTTCAAACAGTTGGCTCTCCTCCTGTTTATAGGCTCCCTTTAAGTATTGAAAGGCTGCAGTGAGGTCACCCTGCAGCCTTCTTTTCTCCAGGCGCCCTCAGCCTGTCTTCGTAGGGGAGGTGCTCCAGTCCCCTGATCATCTTTGTGGCTCTCCTCTGGACCCTCTCCAACAGCTCCCTGTCTTTTTTGTACTGGGGGCTCCAGACCTGAACACAGTACTCTAGATGGGGTCTCACAAGAGCAGAGTAGAGGTGGACAATCACCCCCCTGTCCCTGCTGGCCACCCCTCTTTTGATGGAGCCCAGGATACCATTTGTCTTCCGAGCTGCAAGAACACACTGCTGGCTGATGTTACATTTCTCATCCATCAAGACCCCCAGGTCCTTCTCTGCAGGGCTGCTCTCAAGGACCGCTCCTTCCAGTCTGTATGGACGCCTGGGATTCCTCCATCCCAAGTGCAAAACTCTGCACTTTGCTGTGCTGAACCTCATCAGGTTCACCCGGGCCCACCTTTCTAGCCTGTCAAGGTCCCTCTGAATGGCATCCCTTCCTTCCACCGTGTCAACCACACCTTCTTCCTTCAAAAGACTGCTAGTCTGCTACTCAAGAAAACCATGAAGACTCACTGCTAGATTATTTGAAAATTCTTCTTGAGTATTACTGGAAGCACTATGCAAGCATGAAGCATTATTGCCTAATAGACAAACCAAAATCACAGGCAAAGACAAAGGAAAAGCAGTAAAGTCAGTATCAAAATTTCTATTTACTCCTATATTTCAGTAGTAGCTGAATTGATGGGAGAACAAGGGATACCAAGCAGACAACCCTGTGACCTACCAGACCAAATTAAGTAATGCTTAAATAGCCCCAAGAACCTCCCTACATTTCTTCACCATTAATAACTTTCTTCCCCCTCTATACAAAATGAGACATAATCTTCCCCCGTTTGAGTTAAGATAGACAGAGAAAACTGTGCCAGAAATGAGCCTACATCATGGACTTCTGTAGTCCTGTCCTCACGTCAGCATTGTAGTCTGGGAGTTGAATAGCTTTGCCATCAGCTGATGGAGCCTGGACAAGCTCCATCAGCAGCTTGTCCAGGCTCCTACAGGACAGCCCAAATACCAAAGGGGATCAGCATGTCTCAGTTTCTGAATCATCACAAAAAGTGAGTTTAAAACAGTGAAGTTTGTAAACAATAAAATCCAATGTTCAAATAAAACTTGGCTATTAGTTATGCTGCATTAACTAGTGCTTAGCTTCCTCGAATATATTTAGAATTCTCCATTTCCTTTGGTTTCTTGTACTACAAAACTAGACAGTTACCTTAGATTATTCCGTTTCCTAGATAAAACAGCTCCTAAGAAACAACAGTACACATTAGGAAAGTGATAATTAATGCCCTCTGAAAACAAATACAAGGTTTGTCAGAATGAGTTTTGTTATGCCCTGGTGGAAAACGCTGGAAAAAGATTACAGAAAAGTTCTCCTGAAATTATTTGGGCAGTAACTGAGCACAATTTTTCTGGTGATCAAAAGGTAGCTCGTAGCAGCTGTAAGCAGTTTCAGTACCTTAAAACCACACACACAGAGCAGGGGAGAGAGGACACACCATGCTCATATTCCCACCAAACAAAACTTTACCAGCAAAAAAAAGTGAATCCACAGTATCTAAGACAAGAAGCTAATCACAAATCTCTTGTAACAGACTTAAAGATGACAACAGTCAGAGAAAGAAGTTCTGATACAGTTCAGTGAGCTGGAACATACTGCTCCAACTCTGAAAAACTGAAAATAGAAAGAGCCAAGAAGATTGAAGTAAATGTAATTGCCTGTTGAGTGTCTAAGCTTAAACACTGTTTCAGGTATAATGATTTTTGGAGATTACATTACATTCAAAATTATAATAAAAAATGAACTAACAAAATGAAAAGGCTTTTGCAAAACAGTTTCCTGTGCCACATCTAAAAATAAATGTGCTAGCACTGGCCTGGACCTCAATTTTAACATAAGCCCACAGTTTCACATGAAACAGTAGGAATGCACAATAGATGTGAACTACACAGAGAGCAAAAGGTGGACAAACATGCATTTGCTTTTACCATCTCCAGAAAAAGAACTCTGTGACCTCCTAAACATATGAAAGCTGAACAAATGCACCTAACGCTACTTAGATTAGCAAACATGGCATCAGAAAGCAATCCATCTACACCTGTGCACCTTCAACAACTCCTCACTTACTCATAGCTTTACTCTTAACTTTATCCCAATATTTCCTTTCTTGATACAAATAACTTTCATTTCTCTGCTGACATATTACTAACACAGTTAATCCTAACGAAGAGTAAGATACTGAAAGTAAGAAACTTGATTGGGCAGATGCATCTTGTTTACAAAGGTCTGCTCAGAAAACTAATGCACCTGATACCTATAAGATCTCAGAAAGCAATGCAAAGATCCAGCATATTTTTTGCAGTTGTATCACTGTGAGACAACTATCATAAACTAGATGAAGGCTCTATAAAGATCAAGTAACACAGGTAAATTCCCAGTTCTCTTTTGCCTACACAGCTGCAATACCAAAATCCCCTTAAATAGTACTAATAGCCTCTATGCTAAAAAAAACTTTCAAAAAATTAAATAAAAACCAAGTACTGAAAACTTAAGCATGCAAGTAAAATAAGTTTAAATTTTGATAGGATGACTGAACAACAGATTTTGAAGAGATAGACCTGTTGAGATTTAGACCTGTTGTTGCTTTGTTACCGATTTGTATCAATTCTGCACAAATCTAAAAATGAAATAACAGAACAACACTTGAGAAGAGGGTAAGGGCAGCACATCATGTGCATAAAGAGGCATGCTCAGCTGATCTGCACGAAGGCATACAACCTCTCCAATGAACTAGATGGAAGGAGCTTTTTGGATCACCCAAGAACATCAGCGGTCACAATTCAGTAATAACAAAGGAATAGCTTACCCTTTCTGAGCATCAGGACTCCCTTGAAACTCCAAAAGGAGGCAATCTCCAAGTAGAGATCTCTCCCCTTCGGTAGCCAGCCCTTAAATGAGGTAGGGGAAAGGTGGACCCTGGGTCCACACAGGTGGTCACACAAGTGAATTGCTCACACCTGTGCTCCCAAGGCTGGTCACACCCCTTCACCAGGTGTTCAATCACTGGTTCAGGCTTTGAGCTAACAGTTCCCATACAGAGCTCATTTACTTTAAAAATAGAATCTGTTTGTAAGAAAAAATAATTAGCAAGATTAGAACCACTAGAAAATAATTTCAGAAAGATAGAATTTCTCCCTCTAATTGCTATCAACCCATATGCTGTAAAGACAAAGCCCAGAAAGCTGCTTATGCATAAAAACTTTTGTACCACAGAAAGATGAGGGAGATTGCTTTGTGAGGTTTGTGAGGATCTTAAGCACAGCTGACTCCTTCTCAAAAGTTTATCAACTCACTCACCAAAACACAGAAACCTTTTTTTCCAGCAACGTTCTGTTCTACAATTACTGAACTG
Source organism: Lagopus muta (assembly GCF_023343835.1). Lineage (NCBI taxonomy): Eukaryota > Metazoa > Chordata > Aves > Galliformes > Phasianidae > Lagopus > Lagopus muta. The sequence continues at coordinate 76,352,140 of NC_064434.1, forward strand.
CTCTACAAGTTTGTCATATTATAGTTCATTAAATGTGGCTGGATTTTGTCGTACTTTTATTTCACGAAAGTGGTTGCACATATACTGTTTACATACATGCGAGGATCCAAAATTATAAAACCTTTAAAATGGCTACCCATTGTATCCAACACCAAAATCTCACCTTTTTCTTTTTCACTTGATAAAAGTTTTCACCCACATTCAAAATGTTCATAAAGAGCCAACTGTGACATAGCATTATAAGATGTTATTTTGTGCAAAACACCAAATCTGCACATGGTCTGAAAAATAAAAAGCTTCTCTCAGGTTTGAATTCACTCAGTGAAGTCACTGTTTTACAGTCTACGTGCTAGGGACAGATTTCATTCAGCATTTTAAAAAGTTTGTGTAGTTCTGTCCATTATTATGAAAAGAACTATAAACACATTAAAAAAAAAAAAAAAAAAAGAATTCTTTATCCATTAAGTGTCTCATAGGATTCCAAGCCACCTCCTCACACATGTGTAAGCGAAGGCTGAAGAACTAACAAAAACAAGGACTGATTTTATCTCAAGGTTATGGAAACACCATTAGACTATAAAACCATGGTGTCAAAAATTTATCTTGACGTTTGAAAGAGTCTCAGTGGAGTTAAAAGCTTATCATGTAATTAACTGTAGATAAGTCTGTTTAATACTGAGGATCAGAATTTAAAAACATCCACAGCCTTGATAAACAGCACATTAAATACACTGGAGCTTCCAAAGAGTGATCAGATAGCAAGAATGAAAAAAAAAAAAGAAAAAAAAAAAAAAAAAATCTATCTCCAACAACAGTTGCTACAAGAGCAAATTGTCTAGTGAGAACAGTGCAAAGCTCTAAAAAGGAAAGGTACATTACCCTTCTGAAACCCATTCCCATCCAGTTCACTTGATATTTTCCACATGAACTAAAAATACACTGGGCTGAAATTCTGTCCCCACTTAAAGCAATAGCAGAATTTTCTTTGATTTTTCACAAGATTGCACTCAAGGGGACTTGGCCTTCTGAACATCACAAGTAAATAAAACTATAATTAATTTTCCACAAAGACAATAGCAATGGACAGCAGAAACTGAGGATTATTTAAAAGAGGTTCCAAAAAACTCCTTTGACCTAAAACAGGTTGGAGAGCTTCCAATAACTATCTGGAATTTTGTCATCTCACTGCAGGACGGATTTTCTCTCTTGTCTTGAAGTCTGTTTATTTTCTTTCTTGAGGATCCAGCACCAAATAGAATAAAAATGACCTCTGATGGGGGTTATTTTGTGGCATGCAATGAAAAAAGTAATCCAAAAAAGTTCAGTAATAGGCACCTACTGAACTTGAAAGGAATGTTGGAAGAGGTTGGGAAAACAAGATTACATCTTGAAATCATGTTTATGTAGTATTTCTTTATTCTACGACCACACAGAGTAGTCATCACAGCTGGTCTTTTCTGAGAGTTACACTACAGACAAGAGACCACATCAGTCTTTTATCAGAGACCTTACATTTCCAAACCCTATTTAGCTTGGAGGTAAAAGGAGGGAAGGAAATAAAGAAAAAAAAAAGAGGATTTTTTCAACTGACACTCAGCTTATCTCCCAAGAAACATTCTATAAAGTGGGATAAATATAATGCAACACTCATCTGACAATCAAATTGGGACAGCTGTAGATTACCACACTGAAAATTAGGCAGTGACATCAGAGGTCTCGAAAGGCATTGTGCCTGACAGGAATTGAAGCAAGATGCTCGCTTTACTTGCAGGTATAGAATATGGTTATATTTAGTCAACAGCTCCTTCCTCCCAACAAACTCACCTGTGTAGTCAGATTCTTCCTTTCCATTTGCCACTTTTTTTTTAATTTTAAATTAGCAATATGAAGTAACTGTGGCCATGGTAGGTCTGTGTCATTTGCCCAACCTTTTTCCTTTTTTAGGGAAAATTGTCTCACAGGCTGACTGTTAAATGAGCCAAGGAAGAAGGAAAGAACTTCAATCACTTGATCACCTCTGAACTTATAGAATTTAAAAAGAAAGAAGCAACAACTTGAAAACTTGGTACTTTACAGTGCATTCAATAAGTTCCAGTGAAAATACATTGAGTTAAAAATGTCTTTGTTTTCACATAATGGGGCAAATGTTGTCTACATTAATTAATCATTCTTCAGTCTCCAGTTAACAGGATTTGGAGCTATGAAGTCCTACCTTTCATTCTGCCCTTGATCCTCTCTTGCATCACTTGACTAAAATACACGGGAGGGAAGAGGATGTGTACAGAGGCAGATGATTGTGTATACATGCACATCAAAAATTCTAAAAGCTTATATATTTTTTCCACCAGTGCTCCAACATACTGAGCAATCCTCACACTGCTTCTACAAAGTCACCACATTATCCAAATTCAAATGTCTCTCCTATGGTTGAGAATGTGTGTGTGAAATTGTGAGCTAATAGTTCTTTAAAAGGAGGAGTTATAAAACTTTCTCCCCCATTGTGCAGCCCTGTCTCTTCTCTGCATTTGCCAGAAACAGTTTTGCTGAGTTTGCCTTGTCCCAGAGAACAAATCTGCAACTTCTTTTGATGGGAAAAATTCTTGTAGTTGGGCTGGTGGGCAGATTAAATGTGGGGAGAGGTCAAGCATGGTCCAGAGCCAGAACAGAGACAAACAACTCACAGGTGGGTTGAGGGAAAGTGCAGAACTCATACTTTCTTCCCACTGTATCTTGGTTGGCTCAGTTCAATCTAACATAATTTCACTGAGAAAAAATAAATTTCTATCAATTTCTAAGTAAAAAGAGCTTAACAATGAGCTGAAATACCACTGCTTATCACAGGTCTAACAATGTGATAACAATGTGATTAACATCTTCATGAGAGTCTACCAAAGCATCACTCATTGTATTTCATCTCACACATTCAATAACGATCTAAAAGAAATCAATGAAAGAACTGTGGCCAGTATCCTAAGCTTATTGTTAAATGGAGGGCAACAACATCTGTAAACAAATTCTTACAAGCTATAACTCAGCTTGAACCAGTTAAGCGATGATCATTATCTGATATCCAGCCTTATCTTCATCTGTACAAATACTCTAAACCAGTTAACACAGAGCACACATTCCATATGAAATTCATCTGGCAAATCAGATATGCCAGGCTAAGACAGTAAAAGAGTCTGACTAGAGACTACTTCTGGCATGTTGTCTTTTCCTCTGTAAGTATAGTTCAGCCTGCGCATTTTTTTCAAGGAAAATCAAAACCTTAAATCCTAGCAGTCCAATCACTAATAAAAATTCCAGATAAACAATACTGTTGACTGTATCACTCCTATTACCCACAGCAAAAGCAGATTCCACTAGCGTGCAAACAGATCGAAAAAACCTGCATTTTTTAATTTCAGTAGAAGAGGCTCTCTTATTTGAACTAGAAGTAAAACATAAAGAGAGTTTGCTTCTTTCCTAACAAAACACTACGTAAAACTACTGAAGTGTGCATGAGTTAAATCTTATGCTAGAATTTAACAATAAGAAATTTTTTAAAATTACTCGAGTTAAAACTATGAGCATTCCCCATATGACATACTTCTATTTGTACTGCTCAAGTTAAATTTTCTAAAGTGAAAGCAATAAGATAAAAACAATTATATTTATTTAGTAATGAAACAAACATTTTGCATACTGTGCAAATGAATTTCAAATACTTTATCCTGTAGCATTTGAGATCGACGTGACCCATATCCCATGTGGGATACACCACTGCCATAAACACCCATTAGCACATATTACTAAATGACAAAACAGACTGAAGTCCATCTAGAAACATAAGACGAAGGATTTTGCAGAAAATTTGTAGAACAATGAGTGATGCTATATGCTCTTCGTTACCATTAGAAAAACTACATAGGTTGATTTATTCAATTGTGTGGGTTTTTTTTTTAAGTTTATTAGTTCGATGTGCTTGTTTTTTTTTTTCCAAGAACATTAACATGATAATTTGAAAAGGGAAAAGGAAAAAAGCCACTGGATGCTACTTTCACTTTTAAGTGTTATAATTATATAAACCTACACTTTTTCGTAAGTAGTGACTGAAAAAAAAAAAAAACCAGTTTGATTTTCCTAGGTTAAATATCATTCTGGATGTATCCGCTGAACTCCTGCTCAAAAATAAATCAAGAACACAAAGAAAGGATAATTTATGAGTTGTCAAGTAACCACATTTTAATACTTACTTTTGTGAAGATCTGAAAAAAGTCAATTGCAGGTGGTAACTGAGATGCATCCTGGATCTCTGCTCTCAGATACAGTTGCAAGGTATGTGCAAGGTGCCTGAGGCCCTCTTTCATTTCTTCACTTAGTTGTTCAGCATCTTAAAGGGAAAGGAAAAGTACACCAAGGTGTAAACAGAATCTTTCACCAACATCTTGAAAATGTACAGTGGCAGTTATACAGTCTAGACATTTCCAGTTTTAGAATTAATCTTGGCAGAGGGCAATTTTGACAGAGGGCAAACGTTTATCTTTTTTGTTTTTTTTTTTCCCTGACAACTATCTATCAACACAAAGAAGAGTTTATCACTTTGCTACTACCAAACGGTATAAAGAAAATGGTGAGTTAAACATCAAAAGCCAATAAAGTAGATGCATAAACAGATGTAAGTCATTAGTACAAAAAATAGGCATCTAGGTTTGTAACATATTCTCCATAGATGCATCAGAAACTTTTATTCTAGCAGACAAGAAATATTTTAGAGACAGAGGGAGTTTTGTACGCAGCAGCTGCTAAACAGAATGGATAAGAAGGAGTATTAAGCAAATATCATTCCTACATTAAATAATAAGGCACCATTATTCATGCTTTGCAATATGAATCCTGAAAGAAATACAGCAATGTGTTTTCTAATGAAGAGACCACCCATGAATCAGGTCAGTGATAACATGGAAAGTGAAACTCAGCTGCCCTATTAAGTTCAGTGTCGTCTTACTAACTTGTTCACATTTCTCTTTTCCTGCCAGTTAGCACAAAGCAAATGCCTAAGTGGAGAATGTGAAGATGGACAAGTTCAAGAATCAGCCATAACAAAAGGCTAAGAGGATAACTGTGCACTATGAACTAACTTCATCTCTGCACAATAGTGAATTGTTATTACAATTTAAACATTTATCTTTATTGAGAACAGAAATAACCTTTCACTAAGAAAAGCTCTTCCCCGTACTTTAGATCCATGACTGCTGATCTCATGGAAGGAGGATTTAAAGCTACCTCTTATGACTCACTTAACAAGAGAATGCAGTTAAAGCAGATGCCACTGGGTTTGATTAAACAGCCAGCTAATGGTACAGTTCTCAAGCTTCTGTGTTCTATCACATCCAGCATCCCTGAACTTGAACGTTCAGGCTGTTCTGTAGATACAAATCCAAGCAATGCACAGAGTTTCTTCACATACAGTCTTCTTCATGTTTTGCACTGCCTGGTCCCAAAGCAGTCAGGCAGTCCTTGAAGATGCTTCTTACAGCAGGGTCACTGCAAAGACCTGTAGCAAACATCTTAATGTACACAGCAACTTTATGAAAAGTTTTGAATGCACTTGTCTGGTACAGTAAAGGTACTGAGAAGCAGTTACTGCAAGAAGTTCAGCCTCAAGTGCACCACAGTTCTGCAAGACAGCTGCTAGAGGGAAAGGTCAGACCTTCAAGCAAAAAGAAAACTGGTACAAGTTTGATAGAGACCTTTAGCAGGAAGTTCAGTGCAAGAGTTGGTGAAGGATGAAGGCCACATGAGTGTGAGTGTCCGGAATCCGTATTCCTAGGTTCCTAGGATTGCAGAGTTTCAGATAAGTAAATGGTGGACGCATTTATTTTTTTTAACGGAGCCATGGGCTCTGAATTCCACACTGAAAGCCACACTGGGAGTTGATAGTTTTATCATAGGATTCATTAGGCCATAAGCCTGGGAAACACACACAGTATCACCATCCTGATCTGGCAAACCCACAGCTGAGGTCTCGAGCCAGAATTCAACCTCATGAGCTGTGCCAGCTGAAAATAAGCAGAACCCCTAAAGCAGCACTGAGTAGATGCACCCAGTGAGAGCCACGTTTCTACAATGCAACAATGATCCAAATTTATCTTAAAATGTAGAACACCAGGTGCCTTGAAGATACATTTATTCACTCTACACTGGTGTTCAGTAACTGAATTTACAAGGGCTGGCAGAATGGTGCAGTCCTCAGTAGATGACACGAGTGTCACACCTGATGCCAGAGTACAGTGAAAGTGACTATGATGGAGCTTCCACTTTACACACAACACACTAGTGAGCTGCTTTCATTATCTCCCATGAATCCCCTCTGGTAGAGCACTGTGTGCTGACTTGTTTACTAGAATGAGCCATGGCTATCTACCAACTAGATGCCTTGCAGCAGAAACAGCTGGCAAGCAAAGGCAACTGTTTCCTTCCAGTTTGGAATGGGACTCCTTACCTGAACACTCATTTGGGGCCACTGAGGACCCTTCTAGTTAGCTGGAAGATGCAATTCTACCAACACTCCATATTAGAGCAGAAGTACGCATCTTCCTGCTATGCACTGCTATTGGAATATATTTGTTTTCCATTCCAGTAAGAGTTAGCCCTTTCTTCAAGATCTGCTCCCATTCCAAGGTTTAGGCACTGCTATCTAAAAGCCATACCTGGGCTTAGTCAGCCACGTGCTGTGCAGGCAGGGGCCCCAGATATTATGGGTGGCCTAAGACTGATCTCCACCAGGGTCAGGAAGGACAGGCAAGCCCTCCCACAGCACTCAGATTCAGCTCCTCAGAAAGTCTGTGTCACTCATCCAAAGGAACACAGAGATAAAGCTCCATGTTAAGTGGCACAAAAACTAGGTAACTGAAGGATTTGCTTTTTTCATAACTACTTCTCAGCATCTTAACAGCGCGGACATTTGAGGGTGATCTTGCAAACCTGAATGAACGTACAAGGACAGAAATGCAGACGTACTTACTGTTCTTTCCAACACACAAAAACCTCCAGTACAGAACAGCTTGAAGACTGAGTCTTCAAGCAAAGTAGCAAGCTTTTGGATGACTGGAAAACTCAAGTTTAAAAAAAAAGTCATACATTTGTGCTTGCTGTGTAATGTTCCTTTGACACTGAAGAGGCTTTTTCTTTCAAATGTGTTATTTCAAGAGAGCAGGGAGTTTTGAACTTTCGTTATGTTATTTATTTCAAACTAACGCACACTGCAAAATGGATTATGATAAAGAGGCAGGCATGATCTGCTTTACTATTAGCAAATATTAGTACCTCTAGAATAGGGAACAGTAATAATCTAAGCAACACAGCTTAAATGGACACTGTGGCATAGGACAGATATGAGAAAGAATACCAAATCCAACTGGAATACCAGGGAGAGACAGGAACAGAATGCAAATTATTCAAGCTGGACTCTGTTCAGGGCATTAGAGCTAATGATCTCTGCAAAAAGTCCCACGGGATCCAAACAACCAAGACCTGGTTTTCACAACTCCTCATGAAATCAAGGCAAAAAAAACAAAGTGAAATAAAAATGCGCGAATGTTTTAATTGTGTTTTTATAAAAAACATTTCTAATGGTAAAAACTGAGGTGTGGGAGAGAAAATGCTACAAAAGGCTTGTGGAAAGTTTTCTAAATCAAGCATTGGGATTTAATTATGCAGCCTGACAGCTCTGATACAAATATGAGTAAAGTAGCAAAAAATCATCCAATTGTACCACACACAAACACTTGTATGCATGCTGAGTCTTGTTAAGTGTAAGCAAAGTTGATGTCTACATCATTTGAATTACCTTAATACACAGCAAGATAGGAAAGCCTTGGAAGTAACAAACTGTATGATAAACCAGAACTAGTGAAAGTCACCAAATACACAGACACACCTCCTACTTAATCAGATGTGAAAATGAAATGAATAAAAGCATACAGGTCATCCACACTGAAAATCATCCAACTATACCAAGTAACACTGAAAAAGCAATACTTTAAAGAAACAGGGAAAGGGTAGTGACAATAACAACATTCGGACCTTCTTGACTGAAAAGATTACAGTGTTGAAACAATACTGTGTTGTACAGACACTTCCTGAGAAGCTGTTTGCCTCAGAGGATTAAATCAAATTCTTTTCCCTATAAGCTTAGAGCTTTAATGAAAAAAAAATGACTTTCAAATACATTCTAACAATATTGAAGGAAAGTATATCTCAAATCTTTATCAACATGATCTGTAAAATGTTCAGTAAATAGGAAGAAGTGTCATGAAACAACAGAAGTAACTGTTAAAAGTATGACAGTGACTACAAGTTGCCCCATCATACCACAGCCCTCTTTTGGACCATTCTAAATGAAAAACAGTAGAGACAGTTCAAGCTGTATTAAATCCAAGCCTCTGAATAACATTAAAAAAATTTGAGATAATAAATACTTTTATGCTACTTTCTACAAAATCCCTTCAAACAAGACACAGGATTCAACCAAGGATGCATTTCCTATTCTGTAAGTCTTCATACTTCAAGGTACTGAAAAATCTAGAAAAAAAAAGCTTCCTGTCTCAATTATCAGCTTTCCTGAGAAATTGTAATGAACCTCCTTTCCTACCCAAGCAGCTGAAACTTGTGGGAGCACAAAACTATTTTTTCCTCCACTGAGAAGTCATGTTCAAAGCAAACATGTATCACATCTAAATTGAGATGTATTTACTTTTTCTGTAAGTTATTTTGAATCTTTAAGCAATAATACTAAATAAATAAAAATATAAATAAAAATAAAACCACTAATGAAATTTTTCTGTATTAAACCGATATATAGAAAGGAAGATATTCAGTTCACTTTAAAAGCTGCATCACCAAAATGTATACTGCAAAACGAGGAAAAATATACAGACTAAATAAGGTGAAAATTTTGCTTGAACGATACATGTTGTTTTTTTCTCCATCAATCCTTGAACATTGAATCCTTTCCCACAGAGGTTTAAACACAGTCAGTTTAGCCTTTAGTTTAGACTTTCCTGCCATATTCTATTACTCTACGTTAGCAGACTTTCAGAAGGCAAGCTGCAGTAGGGTAGGATGGCCGTTCTGTAAAACAGAAAATGGAAGCATTACCTGCAATACAGCTGGCAATTACTTACTTGACTGAAGATCTGAAAAAGAGTAGAGTCTCTCAGAAAGGCATGCTGATTGCCTAAGCTGTAGAGAAAAACAGATAATTAATACTTACACGGCATGTTTTATCTTGAAAACACTCTACGAAATTGATTATTCAATGTGATGTGCCTGTAAGATAATTAGGTACGGGTAACTGCATCAACATAAATCTGGTCAATCTATACTTTCTGTAAACTATCATGAAATACTACTTAATTTCTGATGTTATGACACTTTCTACTAGTATATTTTCTCGACTTTGGCAGTTTGCCCTTAGTAATTTACTGTGGCCCTTCATACTGTAATTGAAAGCAATTTATGAGGTTAGTAGTCTCAGATTTCATGAGACTATAATTAATGTACTGCATTTCTAGGTACATATTTACCCTTTAAAAACCATCACGCACACACTGTTCCCAACAATGTATAAATTAAGATATTAAATTACATTCTATCATTCAGACCCCAATAAATGAATACATTTTTATTCAAGAAAGACAGTATCATGGCAGGGTCAGGAAAAAAAAAAAAAAAAAAGGATTTATAATCTCAGTCATCAGCCTATTGATTTAACAGAAAATTTAGTCTGACAGAAAATTAATCAAGCTGTGGGAATGTCAAAACCCAGGACTTTCAAGAAAAATTTAGGAAAAAAATATCCAATTGAGATTAAGAGAACCCAACATTAAAAGGAAGGGTTAACAGTGCATGCTTCTCTTTACCACTCATATATATTAAAAAAAAATAAAAATAAACAAACCAAAAAAAAAAAAAAAAAAAGTTCCCAGTGAACTTGATGGATGCACCAATAACTTTGATAGTATCAAACAAAAAACAGTGTGTTCTGTGCTTTCCCTCTAGGCAGAAATAAGTTTAGGATGCTGTGACAGCCATAGGAATAAAAACTTCATAAACAGACCTCTTGAGCTTAATTATGTCCATTTCAGTCCTCTTGAACCTTTTCACACTTCTGCAAATCAATCAGTAATATTTTAATGCAGTGTACAGTCCAATTTTATTCAGCGATCCCAGTCACTTCAGCTTTCTAGTTCTTAATTACATTAAAAATGTAGAGTGAAAAAGTATTAACCCGAAACTATTACACTGAATATATCTAAAAGTATGTCACTTACTAGCTTAAAAACAATCCTGCCAGCAAGTCTGACAGAATCTGGAGGAAAATTAGGCTTGATGTTCTGAAGGCACTTGCACTCCCGCTTGTGGTCCAGCCAAGCTTCTTTCTATCAATTTAAAAATAAATAAATAAATGGAAGAGAAAGAAAAACTTCATGTTATTGTTATTATTATTCTAGATATATTATATACATATACACACACACACTCCTTTATACATACATTGTTTCACTGTGGGAAGAAGATAGGGAGCTCCCTACCCTCGAGATTAGAAAGGGTGCTACAATATGCCTTTTTTCCTTTATTCTTTTTTTTTTTTTTTTTTCAAGCTAGTATGAAAGACAGACAACAACAAATCTTCGACAAAGAGAAACTCATGCTGGAAGACAGAGGCAATGTCTGACCACCTTTTTTTTTCCCCTAACTTCCAGCTTTCTAAGCTCAAAATTCTGCTCATGCTTAACAAAATCTCCAAGCTCATCTCATTAATACAGTACATCTTTACATTGTTAATATATACATATATTCACAGTATAGATCTGAAGACAATGAGCGATTTTTCAGACAATTTTATAAGCAAATTGAAAACAACAGAACACTAAACAGCTGTTACAGTGATAAGAACTGAGAATAACCAAAAGCTTCTGAAGGTGACTTCTCTCACAGATTAATGCAGTGAGGAAAACAACAAATGAAACTCAAGAAAACCAGCTTCTACAAGGTAAATGCCACATAGGAAATGATAACATGTCCAATACAAAGCAATTATACATTCAGCAATAAAAAAAAAAAAAGAGGGAACATCTGCGATATGTACAAGTGCATATCACAGCTACACACACTGACATTTGAGTTATAAAGATTACAGAGGTCATTATGCAATTTCATTTTTTTTTAAAGCTGTGTTTATATGGGAAAACATTTCAGGTGGCCAGGCTTCAGCATCAGTGACACTCATTCTGTTTCACTGTGGGTTTTCCCCCACCTTTGGCTTACATATACTAAATAAATGGTATTTTTTATTTCTTTCAGTTGCATGGGAGATTTGTGGTTTCTTTTCCTATACCCACAGCTCGAGAAAGGGAAAAAAAATGACACCAAGAAGGCATTAATCCAAATATAGTTAGTGTCACATGCTGTCTGACAAATAAAAGGCAAGAATCTACTGCTCAATAGAAATACTCTTCTCTAGAAGAAACAAGGTCACACTTGTAAATGTCCTGATGTCATTCCCTGCAATATAATTACATGAGCATTTTTCTACTGCTTGAACTAAAATTGTTCTTCGGAGCAAGCCTTTATCTGTCGATTTTCATTCCTTACATAAATTCTGCACAGAATTTCAAGTATGCTGAATGTGACACCAAAATGATTAATAGCTTACCCAACCAATAAAGCCCTAATGAGACAAAACATACAGCACCACCCAGCCTAATATGCCACACTTCTCAGGGATGCATTTCCCTATGAGAATAACACTGAGAGCAGATGCTCTCTTCTAAGCAGTGCTTGGCAAAAGCTGATGCCAAGAAGAAATCTGTGGGATCCTTCTGCAGGAGGGATGCTGGAACAGAGACTGCTGCTCACTTCCTCCCAGGTGACTAGGGGAGAAGCAAAGTTCCAAATACATCAAGTATGATGAGATCAGAAGTATTCTTCCTATTCAGACAACAAACAGAAATTACAGAACTACATGTAACTGTTAAGTCCTGTAACCCTACTTTTAAAGGCAGTCTCTAACGACACTTATTGGTGGGCTTATCTTGGTGCCACAGCTCTGAACTCCAAATGTCCTGGCTTTCAGACAGGGCTTTTATACCCTCTAAATGGCATGAGTACAGACATTGCCATGGAGAGGCATGGTCACCTGGTCTGACCCTTCTCCCTCCTTGTCAGGGAAGTGCTTCCAGTTTTTCCAACAGATTTTTTCCCTGTTAGAAATGAACACTCCCAAAAAGAAGCAAGGGAAGACCAATAAATACTACAGAGCAGCGCCCACTGCTCCTCTTCCAGACTTCACTGCGTTTAGGATCTCAAAAACAGAATCCTTCCTTTTACTTCCTCCCAAACCAGTGGCTAAGAAGGGAAGCAATTGAAGACTAGAGCTCAAAAAAAAAAAAAAAAAGTGGGATTTGTATTTGTTTATTTTAAATTAAATCACAGAATCACATAATTGTAGAGGTTGGAAGGGAGTACAGGTTGGACTCATAGAGTCCAACTCCCCTGCCAAAGCAGGCTCCCTGCAGCAGGTTGCACAGGTAGGCATTAAATAGACATTTCAATAGTTTTTCATAATGACACATTCTGAATTCTGCCTAAAGGTCCCACTTGTCAGGGATTATCGTCTACATCACTTGTCCCCAAACTGTAGGATGCACCAAATTAATTAACAGTGCCAGGAGATCACAACAGCAATTATGAGGAGAAGCAAACATGGTCACTCCGTACATTTGGAGAGATACCCAGACTAACACTGCTAGAAAACAGCACTGGGAAATTAGGCAAATTAAGCATGAGCAGGTGAGAAAGGACTTCTAGCAGAGAATTGCTGAGAAGGGACAAAAGTAAATGAGGTCCAGCTCAAAAACACATTTCAAATCAAAAGGCCTACATATAACATATGTATAATAGGCCTTTTGACTATTGTATGATCCCAAAATGAGAATTCAATCATAAAGATCAGCGCAAAGGATCTTTTCCAGCCCTACATTTCTAAGATCTCCTTTTTTCTAAGTGTTAAAAGTGAAAGCAAGCAGCTTCAACTGGCCTAAGAGATAACAGAGAATTCTGAAATTTGACACAGTACACTTGAAATTTTTCATCTTTAACATTTTCTACAAGCTAGAAATTCCAACTCCTCTTCTGTTTTGTCAGAACTTCTTGCTCTGCCCACATATCTTCTTGAAGGATAACATTTTTCAAGCTAAGTTCCAAGAGGCTAAATATCTTTTTCAAGGGTATTTCCTCCCCTACAGGTTAACACAAAGACACTTCTCATTAACCACTTGACACTTGAAACCAAGTGAGGATTTCTACAAGACATTTTCAGCCTTAAAAATGGCTCATTTTAGAATCATAGAATCCTTAGAATTGGAAGAGACCTCTGAATGCCATGTAGCTCAACTCCCCTGCCATGAATTTTGGCCCATCCTATAACAGAAATTCCCTGCTGAGTGTACTTCAAAGTTTCATTCACAAAGTCTACCTTTATCCCAAATCCAGTTCAGCCATTCAGTTAATATGGGGTTTCAGTCTGTTTCATTGTGGTTCATTTTCGAAAGTCAGATTTTTACTTCAATTCTGATTTCATTAACTGTATTAATTGGAAAACTCCATAAAGCTAACATACTTAAGCCTCAGTTAAGTGTTTTGTATGGTGGGATTTATTTAATACACGTGAAAAATTAATCAAATCATTCTGCAGCTAAGTGTAAATTGTAAATCCAACAGCACAACCAATATTTCCAAGCTGATCTGTTATTTAGTTATTTACAAGAATAAAATAATGCTGTTTTGCCAATATTCACTTTTTAAATATGCAAACTCCAATTTGAGTCAACACCCTGCTGTTTATTTTGTTCAGCAATTATTTCAATTGTAAGGGCACATACTAATGAATTGCACTGCAGCTACAAAGCCTAAGTAGAGCACAAAGCCCTCGCCTTGGCCAAGGAGAGCTCCACTAACAGCTGTTGTAAAAAGAGCTACATAGTAGTTTAGACAGCTTATTGAAAGAAAAATGAACTAGGGGACAGTACTCAACAGAAAACAGATCTGCTTTGTCTCAGTTTTATCCGGATCATTTGCACAGAATTGTCAGTCTCAATAAATTCACTGTTTTGTCCTTATAACTGAAATTTTTTTCAGTTGTTCTCAATTGCTATCTACTACCAAAAGAGACTGGGTGATATTAATTACACATTAATTCTGTATAACATTAACAGCACAAGATGCTGTGAGACAATAAATACACAGCATGTTCAGTGCTGATTACTTAAAGCAGAACCAGCCCTGTCTCCCCGAAATCAATACCTATAACAGTGGAGGTAGGGAAACTGGAGATGGCTTAAAGCATAAGAACCCTAGAGCTGGAAGCAAAAAACAAGAATATTCAAGATAACCTGAGGCTATCCAGTGTGAATCCTCAAAGCAAATTCACCTAATTGCTTTCCCAAAGGCTAAAACTCCATTTCCTAGTTTTGTTGCTATTACACATAGGTGAGAAGAGGCTATTGCATTACACCTTGTAAATTTGCTTCTGCAGGTCGGTGCCAGCATAGGGGCCATGGTGTCTCATTTCACATTAGAGTCATCAACGGAGGCTTTACCAATTACTCTCCTGACACACATTTGTTTTAAAGTTACCTTACAAATAACTCTGGTCTTCTATATTCTTCAGTTATATTTTCCTTGTGATTTCCTATAATAAATCTCTTTGTGGCACTATTATTAATGCTACAGCAAGCACCTAATGTACGTTGCACACATTTGCTGTACAATGAATCAAAATGTCTTATCTTCCTCCTTTCCCCCTCCATATGTTTTAATCCCCAAAAGAATGGGTTTTGGCATGTTGAGAGCATTGCAAATCACGTTGTGTGAGGGGGCATGGCACACCTAAAGTGTGAAAGGACCACTTGAAGGTCAAAGAATTAAAAAGTTAGATTTCTATATCTGTAATAGAATATCACTACTAGTCTTTATTAACAATTAATTGTCTTCCTTAGACAAGCAAACAAAAAATAACAATGCAAACCTAAGAGAAATTATGCAGAAATTAAATGGTTTTTTTTGTTTGTTTGTTTTTTGTTTCTGTTGTTGTTGTTGTTTTTTAAGGCAATCTTCATGCTTTGAATTTCAGGTGTCCGGTTTTCTGCCAAGTCACACCTTATGCAGTCATCTATCCATGTGTGACTATTCAATACCAAGGCCTGCCAACTTCTGTGCACAAGTTTCAGTTACAATATCAAACAGTAAAGCTAAGCTTCTAGGGTTGAACACTTTTCCAAGCTGTTTCATACAACAGAATAATAGGATAATTCAAATTGGAAGGGATCTCTGGAGTTCTCAAGTTGCAAAGTAGGGTTAATTCTGTGGTCAGATCTCACTCGGCAATTTATCCAGTAGGACCTGAAAACCTCCAAGGATGCAAATGGCACTATCACCATAGTCAGCCTGTTTCAATTCTTGGTTGTCCTCAGGATCAAGAAGTTTTTCCTTACACATCTGAATCTCTTTTCTTCCAACTTATTTCCACTGTCCCTCATCTTCCTGCCATGCATTTTGCAAAGTGCCTGGCTCCATCTTCTTGATACCATCCTTCAAGATACCGTTTTGTCCAATAATGCCTCTTACCTGCAAATACTCAAATCTTTCTTCCTCTTAAAACAAATGGGATATATACTCTTCCACAATAAAAATTACTGTTGAAATACAAATGCTTTTACTGCAGAACAGGCTTAGAACCTCCAGTCTGCAACCAGCAAGCTGCAGAATTCTCTCTCTCCCTCTAAGCACAGCCAAACACCACACATTTCATCTTAGCTCTGTCTCAGGAAATATAATCTTATATTTGTAACTGTAAGAATAACCAAAATAAAACAAGGCAATACACTCTCTATCCATAAACGCAAACCAAAAAATATAGAGACGTGCCAATGTGGAAAATTCATGGAGACCCTGTAAATTAAGTATTTAAATGATTGTTTTTCTTCAGTACTTTATAGCTGTAATTCTTCATCTTACCTGACATGATTTACCACAGTATTTAGCAACTTTGCACTGAGAGCATCTGTGCAGATGTTCATTCCTGTTAAGAAAAAAAAAATCTGTTAAAAATATGAATAGAGCCTTATATTTATCCTTCTTACATAACTGGCAGTTTTCAAATATTGGAGGAAAAAAAAAAAAAAAGTACCTGGAGGAAATTAAAAAAAAAAAACCTATAATGCATTGCAGCCCAAGAAGAAATTGTGCATTACATACAAAGCTGTTTTCACATTCCATTACTCGTATGACTTAATATACGTGGGGCCACCCTGAATTAACAGCAGAGATATCAAATGTGACTTTTTTGTGTGTGTCATACAGCTACAATCCTAATGAGTTTGAGTTTTTAGATACCATTACATCTGCATACTTATTAAGTGTCTTGAGCATTGTTTTCAGCATCAGCACATCTTAAGCAAGACCTGATTGTCAAACTGCAGTTATGACATCAGATTATAACTTTATTATTATAGAGCCTCAACGTGACAAGTCACAGCAGAATTGGTGGTCAGTAAGACCAAACTAAAAATGCATTCAGAGGTGAAATAATGAAAATCTAATGAAAGTTAGGAGGATAACGTACAGAGATGCACAGCACAATCCAAGGGTAAAAAGTGTCATCATTTTCTGATGTTGTCATAGTTTACAGTTATCCAAATTAAAAATAAAATATCACTATAGTTTTACAAATTTTCAGACATTAAATGTGAAAACATACACAGAGAACATCTTACACCTCAAATACGTGAATTCAAGAAGAAAGATTTACTCTAGAGCAGTAGAAAGGAGGCAAAGATTTTCATGTTCCTCTCCCCTTGATTTTCTGTAGAAAGTACTACATACAGATTTACAAAGAAGTAACATTCTTTGAATAGCTACTGTATGAAAACCACTATTTTGCTGCACAATATTTCACAGGCATTCCTGCTGACTACCAAGAGAATCATATCATAGAATCATAGAATGGCTTGGGTTGGAAGGAATCTCAAGGATCATGAATCTCCAACCCCTCTGCCACAGGCAGGGCCACCAACCTCCCCATTTAATACTAGACCA
The DNA here is from genome assembly GCF_023343835.1 of Lagopus muta. Taxonomy (NCBI): domain Eukaryota; kingdom Metazoa; phylum Chordata; class Aves; order Galliformes; family Phasianidae; genus Lagopus; species Lagopus muta. Next base: position 76,369,282 of record NC_064434.1, read on the forward strand.
GGCTGCCCAGGGCCCCATCCAACCTGCCCTTAAACACCCCAGGGATGGGGCATCCACAACCTCTGGGCAGCCTGTTCCAGCACCTCACCACTCTCTCTGTAAAGAATTTCCCCCTGACATCCAACCTAAATCTCCTCTCCCTCAACTTGAAACCATTTCCCCTTGCCCTGCTATTATCAACCCTTGTAAAAAGTTGATTCCCCTCCTGTTTGTAGGCTCTCTTTAGGTACTGGAAGGCTGCAATGAGACCACCCCACAGCCTTCTCTTCTCCAGGCTGAACAAGCCCAGCTCATGTTAAGTTTTTCATCCACCAGGACCCCCAGGTCCTTCTCTGCAGGGCAATTCTCAAGGACTGCTCCTCCCAGTCTGTATACATGCCCAGGCCCAAGAGAATTACAAATTAGAAGTATTTCAGATACAAGCACATGTTCTGCTATTACATGCCATGCTAAGCAGCATGTTCCGTCAAGGACATGAAAGACTCATTTTTAATAAATGACCCACAAATTCTTTCTAGATGTTTTGCAATTAACAGCACAGATGAACATTGCTGAAGCTAGACATTTCAAATTACTGAAAGATGACACGACAAGAATTTCAACTTCTTTACTCACTGCTTTGTTCTTCCTATAAGTCTGCCAGTGAACTTTTCATAACATATTAATCATAGGCAATGCTATCAACAAAAAATCTGCCCACCAAACTGTGAAATAAAAATGAAAGAAAAAGAGACAGAGCTCTGGTATGCTGCTTAGCTGTTCACCTGCACAGCTGTAGTCCTCAAGTCTGCCACTCTGCAGTGTGCCTATGCTCTTTGCCATAGTTCTGCTCTATTCAGCTTCACAGAATCACAGACAACATGAGGGATCTTTCAGCCTCTCCTTTTCCAGAAAACTTCTTTTGTTCCACAATTCTACATCTAGTGAACTCCATCAAACTTCTCTTTATCACCTCTTCCTGTAGAATGACTTGGCAAAACATTTTCAAAACCAGACTTTTTTTTGTTCTAAATGCTATCCACCTAAACAAAGTGAGTTAGGGCTTGGCTAATACAGCATTAGCAATTTCAGTGACACGCACGTTAAAGTACCAAAAAGGCCAAGCACGAGCACGCAGAAGACAGATTCTAAAAGCAGAGCAATTATAACTTTCTAGAGACAGATTTTAAAGGAAAGGATGCCCATAAGTACTGGAGAACTCTCTCATACAGATTCCACATCCTTCCATCAGTCTAGATCTGACAACCTCAATGAACTACAAACAAACCTTGTCGGGGTCTGTTTTTCCCAAAAGATGCCGTGATTTACTGTAACCACTGATGAAGTCATCAACACTGGCTTATTCATTTTATAAAAAAGAAAAAAAGAAATAGACCATACACCACAAAGCACCAAGCTTCTTCTGCACCCTCTGAAGTTTCAGTACTTCACAGGATTAGATTCCTTCCATCTTTCACCACAAAGGGTAAACAATGCTGTAGTGACAAACAAATACGCATAGAAATCGAAGGACTATTACTCTAAATCTGTTTTTTTTCCAGACTGACACTACCAGTCAGATTACTTGAATAAGATGATCCTTGCTGTCACTGTATAACAAATTAACAATCTATTCATCTTTTGGAGTTGTTCTCAGTGACAAGTAGATGTAGGACACCACTTACAGACCTGAACAGCACAGCTACGATAAAACAGAATCACAGAATCACAGAATCACAGAATCACAAGGTTGGAAACAACCTGCAAGATCATCCAGTCCAACCACCCTCCCATTCCTATCAGCGCCACAAGCTACTAAACCATCTCTCATAGCTCCTCATCCAGGCGCCTCTTGAACACTGCCAGGGACGGCGACTCCACCACCTCCCTGGGCAGCCATTCCAGTGCCTGACCACCCTTTGAGAGAAAAAGTTTCTCCTAATATCCAACCTAAACCTCCTCTGGTATAACTTCTGGCCATTTCCTCGGGTCCTACTATTTGCCTGGGAGAAGAGGCCAGACCCTTTTGCACCACAACCTCCCTTCAGGAAGTTGAAACGGTTGTTTTGAATTCCAGACCTCTCCCTCCTGGATGAAAAAAAATTCCTTTAGACTTATAGTATCCATGAATCTTGCAACGTGGCATTTTAAATGTAAAAAAAGCATGATTCAACCCACTTACTCTGAATATAAAGAATTCAAAAATTCAATTCATGTATTTGTGTATATATGATTGATGCACTTTAGGACATTTTTAAAAAATGAGACTATTTGCCTATTTTATTCCAGTCCTACACATTTTATTAACATTACAGATTACTGAAACAAAGTCACTGTCAAATGCAGTATCTACTGCATCCCACCAGTGTGACCCACCTGAGTCACAGACTGCAAAGGCTGCCCAGGCAGTGTCAGCACGGTTGGATGCTACCAGCACCACGCCTGCACCCATACAATATGCAAAACCTTGCCCTTTTGAAAGCATCAGATGAGCAGTTAGTAAGTACAACCCAACAACAACAACCCCAGTGAATGAAAGCACTTTTGCCTGCTGGGGAAGAGCCTAATACAATTATAAAACACAAAGAAACCCAAGCAAACACAATTAGGCTACTTAATTTATAATGGAAATGCATCCACACTTCTCTGGTGATTGCAGGCACTTGACTTTCAGCCACTGCACACCAGATGAGCACAAGATGTAACACAGTATTTGATTACCAGGCTGTGCTCACCTCTCCTTGCTGTACAGTTTATTCACACTTCTGATGCTGCCACAGATTGCACGATGAAAGGGCAATCTCACATGAATTCCCTATTGCATTTTTGTAGTTGATGCTGCTTTTCAGTTAATAATCCAGCTCTATAATACGTGTCACAGAAGAGGTGCTCTTTCACATGCACATCATGTAGAACTAATTTCCTGAACAAATTCTTAAGCCTTTTATTCAGTCGAACACATCAAGTGCATGATGCTTACTTGGATTTTTCTGAGTGCATGCATATCAGACCCATCACACAGTGAAAGAAATCAATACCCACAGCAAGCAAACATGCCACTCATCATTTTGCTAACACAGCTTGGTCTTCCACTAATAAAAGTAAAGATGCTTATAACAAACTGCATTTTTAACTTGGTTGATCTGTGAGCAGCAGGTTACATGTGGCGCAGTGACCACCTTCCTTCCCATCCCTCAGCAGACGGAGAACAACACATAGCAGCAGAGCTGCTCATGTATGTGGGCACTAGCTATGCAGAAGGGCATCTGCAGCACACCAAAAGTGACAGCACAGCTCTGGGGATAAAGGCAAAAGATACCAAAGGAGGACTTGTGCAGGGGATAACATGCCCAAGGCCTGCCAAGCACCTGCACATCCCAAATCCAAGTCCTTGGCAAGCAACAAGAGCATCTACCCAAGGCCCAGGCACCAGTATCACATGGCTCAGTCTACTGCAGAGGAGCTTCCTTCCCCCTTCTCCCCTGGCCCCAGACATCCTCTGTCATTACAGGCAGGTTTTGCAGGCAAGGAGCTGCTAGTTCCCCTGTCATGTGATCCTCTTCATACACAGGTGTAGGGTCCCACCTCACCCTTTGAGCTTACACAAGAATGATGTTGGAAATCCATGTTCTTCAAAGTCATACAAAAATGCCCCATATTTTCCACTTGCATGCTTTACTGTGTTGAGAAAGCACATGAATTACTTTTCTAATGTAAAAGTAGCACTTGGGAGAAGTGGCATGTCAAGGGGTAGTTAGAACAGCCAATATTTAGAATTAAAAGGCAGTAACCACAGCTAACCATCAGACTGACTTATTCAAGTGAAAAGTAAGAGAGATCTTGTATATGAGAAAAAAAATTATTTCCAAATACAAGCATACTCTCCTTTACACCCGAAAACACTTCAGAAGTGGTACTGCAGGAAAGAAAGAAAACTCGTGGCAAGAGTTCAGACATTTGTGCTCTCACGTGAACCACCCAGTAACACAAACGTACAGTTTGTTTGGCATACCCACAGCTTTAGTCTTGGCTTCTGAAGTCTCATGTGTCATCCTGAATACTGCAATTTGCAGTAATTCTTGCTACATTCAACCTTGTATTTAACACCTCAAAATGTTTCTGGATACATTCTGCAAGCAAAAACTCAATTCAGACAGATGAAGGAAGAGAGGATCCTTCTGCTTAGAATGAGCCTCAGTTCTGTTCAGATCTTAGCAACTATCATCTTTACATCTTTACATGTGTACTACCTTTTGTTTGTTTGTTTGTTTAAAAATACACACTAAGTAGGTGATAAATGTGCCATGTCATATTACTTCAGTTAACTGAGAGTTCTGTGGTTTGGTTATTATCTCTCATAATTGGACTCTTATGAAGAACCACTAGTCCAAATAAATTTCCAAATAAAATTTTGTTGTAGTCAACAGTCATTTCTTTGTTCCACTATGATGTTTTCCCGTAACATTTATGTTAGATTTTGTTTTTTTCTTCTTTGGCAGCTTGAAGGAATCAAGGCTGAAGCAAGACTGGGAAAACAATAAACGAAAGCCATCCATTGGATAGATTTTCATTTATTTTCATGTAGAAACTAGTCTTTCTGTTCATGCAACATTAGCAGCATCACTAAATTGTGATGAGAAAACATTTACTTTTCAAAAACTTCATAGTATTTTGTGAAGATATAATCTGTTAAAATACCACACTCACAGAATGGTGCAAGAGCACTTGTTGAAATTGAAAAGTTATCTAAAGTCACAAGTAGAAGATTCTCCCTCAGAGAAAATCCTCCCACAAAAAAAAATATATATATATACATATGTATTTATAATATATATATAATATTTTTTTTCTGAAATTACAGCTGCTGAAATAAGCAGAATAAGCAATAATTCGCTGTAACCAAGAAGAGAAACTCATAACTGAACAATGAGCTGATAACTGACGAAAAGCTTCAAATGCAATCCTTTCCAACAAAATGAATGAACTTTTAAGAACAAACACCTAACAATATGAACCATAGCACGAAAGACATTTACTTTTGAATTTTATCTCTTTATTCAACGCTTACTCTGACCCTAATCAATGCAAGAAAGTACAAGAAAAAGTATAGAAAACCCAGAGAAGGCTTCAAAAGTAATTTCAGTAGTATAGGGCCACATTCTGTCCCCTTTACGCAAAACTATAATTCAGGAGAAGCATTTAGCATCTCCCATAAGAGTCCTTATTTATTCTAGAGTACAAACTAGCTTTAATGTAAAATACCTTCCATGTTTTACACATGCATACACGCATGCCACCACTTTATCAACAAGGCTGATGAATAAAATAAATGCTACCACAAACAAAATCAATAGTTGCATGCAAATACTGTGGTTATCACCGAGAGCAGTGATGCAAAACTACAGGAAAGTTTGGATCTGAAAGTAGGCAACTACTTAGGGTTGCCTCCTAAACTTACTTGCTCTGCAAAGCTACTTGGACACTTTCCCTCAAATGTCCAAAGGATTCTTGTAATGAACTGCACTGCTCATAAAATGTCACTACAGACTTTTCTAGTAAAATAATATAAAAATAGCTCCTGACATCAGTAACTCCACTCCCACTTCCAGTCAACCCTTTAGGACAGAATGGCTTTCTACAGCGGAACTGGCCAAAATGCTGCAATGACTGATTCCAGAAAGCCTCTGCACATTTGGATTGTTTATACTCAAAACAAATTATCAGAGAGCCTGAAATCAGCTCCATATCGCTTTATCACACAGACTACTCTATGTACTCTGGTGACATCCTATGGTTAAAAGTGTAATAGATGTTTCTTCAGTTGCAATGATTAGTCACTCCAGTTTCCCTTTTCCATTTAATCAAGATTATAAAAAGTCAAAAGAAATGCCTGTACCTATAATGAGGTTGAGATATTTTCAGGAAAAAAAAAAGGAACCATAATTTGACAGACAAGAGCACTACGGCTAAGATGCCCAAATGCACTTTCCACCCATCCCACGTACCAATTTGACAGTAGGGAAAAGCTGTATAATTTTCACTTTTTCCAAATTTGTTGATCTTCAAGATAAAAGCTTTAAAAAAAAAAACCAAAAACCTATCAAATTCAGAAGCATACTTTAGTGTATTTTAGAAGACAAAGTAATCACTAGCTTCAAGATAAGCCATCCTTGTTAAGAATTAACAGTTAGACCAGGAAGGCATGTAACACTGGTATTCAATCCAAGAACCTCAGCAGCACTAAACGATACGCTTTAAGATGTGTACACACTTAGGTATTTCTGGAGAATGGCAAGCCTCCCTCACAAACTATGTCTTTGATTAGTACTGGTACATTTCTGACAGTAGTCAACACCTACACAATAGATACTTATTCCAGTTAAGGAAGTTTCAGAATAATTTAGTATCCCTCAGAAATTACTCAATTTTTTGAAGACTGACCGTGAATTTTACTTGGAGAGGAAGAATCAAGGGTTTTTTCTGAAGCTATTACTTCCATTCACAGAATTCATTTTTAAAGAAGCCATGGGAATTCCAATATACAACATGCTTCCATACACATAGCCATTGGTTTCCCTCTTTTTCCTTACAACATTATTTTATAGTGAACAATGAAAAAAGAAGGAGCTGGAAAGCCATAATATCTGTCATGAGAGATTGTCATCTACTTGCTTACTGAGTTGGCCCAGCCACAACACATCAGCACACACATTGTCATTTCAAAAATTGCTACTGGTATGGGAGAAATTTCAAAGAGGAATAGATACTTCAAGGAGGTTTGACCTAATATGAAGAATTATAAATTGATGTGCACTGACTGTTGGCTCAGCAGGATTATCCAGCTAAAACTGCTTGGGGTTTTTTTTTTGTGCCTGTGTATTTTTTTTTTTTAAAGCTTCAGAAAATATTATGTTTACATCACTATAAATCTTCAGTTAAATCTCATTTTCTCCATGGCCAAGAAATGTGAGCCTTTAATCATCATACTGTAGCTTTAGCAACGGGTCATGAGTGAAATCAGATTACTTGTTTCAGTTCAACAAGCATGGAACGAGACTTTGTAGAGTAGGGTACAAGAAATTGAGAAATAGTTTTTCCCTGTTAGTAAAAGGAGAGACTGAAGGTTTATTGTGACACACAAAAGCTAGAAGAACAGTACAGGTTTTGTTAACACAGAGCAGAACTGATTCGGCTTGCAAACAATAGTGTTAAAATTAACAGCAATACTGTGTTGTGCAGAGTAAGAGAAATGCCAGCAGCACCTGTGTGAAAAACATGAGCCTTCAGTAATTTCTGAAGTGAACCATGTCCCAAACCAATGAAATGAGAATGTCTCTTCTTCTATGGGAGAAGGAGAACTGAGCCTGACCCCCCCCCATTCATTACAAATAATAATAATTTGGAGGAAAAAGAAAGTTTAATAGGCGAAGGACTGAAGAATCAATCCCTGCCCCAACACATGCACTTTTAAAATGATTTTTCTGCATCCCCATTCTAAACCCTGGCTTAGGTGACAATCAGCAGAGATTCATCCCAAAAGAGACAGCTACCTAACTAGGAAACTGGAAAGCTTATGTTCACGAAGCCTCCATAAACCTAGGATAGAAGCCTGGATTATTCCATTAGTTCAGTATTAATCATTCTCGTAGAACTCAGGAACTTTGAAAATGCCTGGTAACTGAGCTACAAATACTAATTTGTGTTGGCAATGCTCAAGACAGAATTACAAACAGATGCTCCAGGTTTGCCTGAAAAACTAAGTCTTCTTCTGAACAATTAATGATATTGCCAGAATAAATAAATATGCAGTCATCTGCTAACATTAAGTATATATAAGCTCAAAACCCTAAACCAAAGTATACATTCTATGAAAACATTAAACAGATAATAAGCTAGGCATTGCCAAGTCAATTGTTTTATGTCAGTAAAAGAATACACTATGGCTATTTTACAGCAAAGAGATGATATGCTCAATAGTACCATCACATACCAAAAAACTACATGTGGGAAGAGTACCACTGAGACATGAACTCAGTAAAATACTCAAGGAAGAATGATCTCATTATCAACACATTTTCATACTACAGAAGGTGTCAGGGACATTGACTTTGAAAATAAAATGAAAATTTAAATAAAAACAAGAAATGCAAACATTTTCTAAAACTGGAAAGAAAAAATATATTTAGTACATCATTACATTTAATTTGTGGAGCATTAGAGTAACATTAAATGCACCCCAAACTAATCTCAAAAAGAAAAATTGGTCATATTGTGTTTAACTGGAACTCTTTTGAAGAAATAAACCAAAAGAGCAGCTGATGTGCATTCCTCTATGGGATCTGCATATTTTTATAAAGAAGTAACTCGTTCTTGTATCTCTTCAACTCTTCGAATTTGCTCATCATATGAAATGCAACAACTCAGCTTTGTCTTGAGGAAATCCATTAAGTTCCCAAATATTTACTTATTTTAGTTGAACTGTTTAGGTTTCTAAGATGACAAAAACTTTATTTATGAAAGCATAGTTAGGGTGCATATATCTAGGTATTTGCACATTTATAGAGGAAAACATTTATTGGGTGAGTCAACAGCTGCAGTAAAAGCACCAACTACAGAAATTATGTAAATGAAAGGAGGAAAACCTTAAATTTCTGGGAACTAAACTGTTGTGTTCTCAAACATAGCACTGAAGACAAAACTTACAGTGCCATCCTCTTGCTCAGCAATGGATTTCTTTTGTACCACTGAAGTCTTTGACATTTCTGCCAACAGTGACAGCATAGAGTGAAGGCAGTAATGGAGAAAATGATACATTTGGGTGAGTTTCTTCCAATGAAGAAACTGCAACATCCTGTGCTCACCATTGCACTGAGAGGACTAACCCCAGCAGAAATATTTGCACGTTGCAGTACTAAAGCACACATGCAGGTAGCCTTTTTAGGCTTTTCATCTCATCTCATTTGTATGTTATCCCATAATAACAAAATTTGGCAAGACAGGCTTCCATCAAAATAACACTTGTGCTGTGTTTGCACGCCCTGTAGGAGCGGCACAAAACCAGTGCCCTCACTAATGTGTATAAATGACTGCCTGATGGCTGCACAGATGTTCCACTGTGTATTTGTACGGGCACTGTGGTCATTTTGGAAAGCCCTTCTCCAATCTGTCACAGAGTACCTGTTCCTAGTTTCCTGACCTGGGGAATAAGATTCACCATCACATGGCTTACTGATAATTGCCACACGCTCAATCTGTTGTGAACAAAACGCACGTTAGCACTGCCTCACTTTGAGGAACAGCCGTACATTAAGCAATTGAAGAAGCGATGGTAGTATTTATGCTGCTGATAAGCACTGCAATTTAATACACCTTAGAGCTTGCACTTAGGTCCTTCAGTACAAGTCATGTGGCCTTTAACAAGTGATATATATTTTCTCCTCTAATGCAGCTTCAACCATATACTGCCCGTGAGCACTAATTACAGAGTAATCACTGACAGTCCAAACTCACCCTCTAAATGGTTTACAGAGAATAAATAACAAAAGGCTATGGCAAATAGAAACAGATTCCCTTAGAATCACAGTTTCTGGTTTTGCATATAACTGCTTTCTAACAAAGATGACAAGACATAATCCACTTCAGCATTATTTTTTTAATGCTCTTTAATCAGATAGAAGAACTGGGCATTTAACGTTCACATATAAAGGGGTTAAATGCCAAGGTTGCTAAAGGTAACCTTGATGTAGCAGCCAGATGATGGATGATCATGAACAATAAAAAGACATTTCAAAATTTAAGATCACAAGGACAGACAATTGTTGTACATCATTGCTATTTAGACATTACTCCTTTTGTGTACAATGACATACTGTGACGCAGGAGTCAGCAGGTCAACAGCACCAACTATAACATACAAAGCTGTTTGTGTCACTCCAATATCACATAAAACCATAACAGCAACCACGTCCAGGAAATTATTCAGTATTTTGTTTTAAGACATCCTTTTGCTTAGTTTCAAAATCGTAAAAGCTGTTAAAAATATACCTTGAGCTGTTAGCAGTGGAAAAAGGATGAGACAGTCTCACTGGTATAAAAAGAGAACTAATTTTGAATATGAGTTTAAAATACAGTAACATTAGGAAACACTATAAAGTGTCTCAGGGTATATTTTGAAGATCAGAAATATTCATGGTAAAATTCAGTTCTGTGATGGCACTTATTGCTGAAAAATATTGTGTAGCTTCTCTGCTTTTTAAATATCTTCATTATAACTTTTCAAACTTTGTACATTCAGGAGTTTCTGAAAACAAAAATCCATGCACAATAAACTTTTTTCAGAATATTTCACCATTTAATTGTTAAAGCATCGACAGCTTAATTTTTGGTTCATTCAACTGTTAAAGCAAAAAATGTCCTGAATACAACGATCTCAAAAATAGAAAATGGTATGAACAATAAAATGACATTACAGCCATTTCCAGTTCTAGCAGCATCATCTATCTGCTCTACCCCCACTCCACTATGACCTCAACTAGAGCTGCTGAATGCATTACAGCCATGGGGCAGCTTACCTCATAGCAAGCATAAATCCATCGCTTGTCCGCCTCTGCTATGCTTCTGTGAAGCATCCAGGTCTGGGTCCCCCCAGCACAAGAAAGATATGCTGAAGTGGGTCCAAAGGAGGGCCACAAGGATGATCAAAGGGCTGAAGCACCTATCCTATAAAGTTAGGTTGAGGGAGTTGGGACTGTTTAGTTTGGAGAAGAGAAGGCTCTGAAGAGACCTCATTATAGTCTTCCAGTAGTTGAAGGGAGCTCATAAAAAAGGTGTAGACTGAGTTCTTACATCATTTGATGCTAACAGGACAAGGGGAATGGTTTTAAACTAGAAGACGGAAGATTCGGGTTAGATGTCAGAAGGAAATTGCTTACTCAGAGGGCTTGGCACTGCTGCCCAGAGAAGCTGTGGTGCCCCATCCCTGGAGGTGTTTAAGGCCAGATTGCATAGGGCCCTGGGCAGCCTGAGCTGGTGGGTGGCAGAGCTGCCCATGGCAGGGTGTTGGGGCTGGGTGGGCTTTGAGATCCCTTCCAACTCAAACCATGCTATGATTCTATACTTCAAGTTAACTAAAGCACAAAGGGTTGCAGTGATACTGAGAAAAGACAGAAATCCCAGTGCGTGCTTTACCAGGATTTGCCCAGCAGCTATGGCCTGGGCAGCAGGATGTTGACTTGCCAAAAGGAGCCCTGCTCTGAAAAATTTGGAGGCATCAGCCCTGGTGAGCTGAATGGTAGCTCATGGAGGTGCAACCCCTGCTATTGTGGGATTGCAGTGATGCCTGCTGTGTGTTACCAACAGCAATTGCCAACTGCAAATTGAAGTGGCTGAACTTCATCTCTCCATCAGTTTCAGGAGTCACAAAACCTTGACCCAAGGCAAGGACCAGGCTTTTAATCCTGTTTGTGAAGCAGATGGCCACACAAACTTGTTTTGAAGGAAAACTAGATTACATCATGCATTTCACAGGCTATTACACTACACCTCCCTCATCATTTAATTTTTCAGATGTTCTGTCATTTCATTAGCATAAAATTGGAGAGGAGAAAAAAAGAAATAAAAGTCTCATCAAGCAATCCTGACAGCTACAGTTTCCTACACCACTTATTTCAATGATGTGTTCATTACCATGTCACTGTGTCCAGCAATATCATTTAAATAGCAGTGGGCATCAAAGAACTTTAAAGACAGTGGAGAAGGGTAGGCAAGTCAGCCCCAAAGCAGGTCAGTGAAGAGGTGAGGGAAGGAGCAGGGGCAGCAGACTGCAGGCAAGTCACAGCTCAGAGCCATGGGCACTACAGTAGCAAAAGAGATGGGAACACACAGACAGGAAAGGGAGAGGGAGGGAGTAGCAGCATCTTGGCACAGCAAAACACCAGCAGCCCTCCTATGTCCAAATGATGAACGAGGAGAAACTAGTCTCAGATGAAGCACCCAGCTGTCCTCCTGGTTATTTTTCCTTCAAATCTATATGAAGATTTGGATTTCACAGAAACTGACAATGAATCAGCTGCATGTAACAGAGCCCAAACTTTTGTCAGAAAAAATAGGTTGATGATGTCACTATCTGTCCAAGCACTGAAATGACCTACAATTAAACCGAGTTTTCAATGCAATTAAAATAAGTACTCAAATACGATACAAAAACTGTCTCAGAATGATTTTAAAAAGAGACAAAGATTATTTACGTATATCCAGATCTGGAAGTGATCATGTGGCACTGAGAATTTTTTCACATTTAATATTTTAATTCACTGGCATGTAAGAATTTCTCTACCATTCAACCATAGTTAGCCAGAAATAGTGTATGTGTAAAAGCTATAAAAACAATTTCAAAGGCAGTCCTTTAAAACTACCATTGAAAATGATGCACAATTTGATGCCCTCTGCTTCTTTATTCACCTAAACAGAAGACTAACGAGATAAAATTGGCTCAAAACCCAAACACCAAATGATATGACCATTATCATCACACCCGCAAACTTAGAGTTAATGAGTTCTGCATGAGTTATACGGTACAGAATAAAAACTATGTTATATTCACTTTTTGCTACAGAGTGTTACTACGATAATCTTCTAGTCATACAGTATTAATCAGCTGTAAATATCAGCTGCAGGCACAAGACACTCTGGCCAGTAGCCTCAAAATAAATCAGCAGCTTTTATTTTAACTCTCAAACCATTTTTCAAGGGGAAAATGCTGTGCCTTTAGACTATAACTTGTACCCTTTTTTTGTTGGTTTTTTTTTTTTGTTTGCTTGTTTTGGTTTCGGTTTTTGCACTGGTACCAAGTAGTCATTAATAGTCTAGTTTTCATTTAAAAAAAAAAAATCACAGCCACCTCAACATTAATATACCTGTTTTATTTCTTCTCAAAGGATTTTCCTCCATTTTTTAGGAGATCGTTTGGCAGCAGCTCAGCCAACCCACTAAAACAAAGATTTCATATGCTGTCTTATCTCACCCAGAAGGTTGCGATTAAGGTGGGATTCCAAAGACTCACCAAATAGAGCACTCACTACTTAAGAGTCACCAGAGCAGGTCGTCAGACAACCATGGCCCAGAAGAACAATACAAGGCAATTTATTGAGCTTTCTAACAACAACTGATCAGCTACTTTGAGGCAAAACTAGGCAAGTTTCTAACAATTAGTAAGCACCATGGATAAGGGTACTTGGCACAGATGTTATTTCCCCCTTAACTATTTCACAGCAAATTTAGGCAGCAGCTACTGCTACCAAAGCTACCAAAGAAAAGCAAATAAAAGAACAAAGAGAAGAAATAAAAACAGCAAAAGAGAGATTTAAAGACAGGTATAGCTCACCGCTCTTGGATCCAGTGCTGTCTGGAGTCTGTGGTCTTGATCTGGGTATAAACACGTGTGGTTCCGCATTATATAGTCTGATTGTCTGGGACCACTCTTCAGGGCAGCACCCTATTTGTGTCAAAAAGACTCAGGAATTTCTGATGAGTCTCTGGCCATCATGGATACCCTCCTCCATTTTCTGATCTTTATAAGCCATGAGGGGACGTGAGAGGAAATGAAGGTAAACGTAAGCCCATCACTCCGCCTCTGCAGAGTGAGGTTCCATAGACCTTACAAGCTTTCAACTTGGATCCTTAAGGCTCCATTCTTCCATTCTCACTGTTGTTAAGCTTAGTTACTGTTTGAGTCAACAAGTTCCCTGTACAGCCCTTAAGGCTCCATTGTCCAAAGCCCCATTCTGTCTCAGACCTATGGCATGCAGAAAACACATAATTGTCTTTGTTGTTGTTTTATTGAATTATTGAATATTTATTGTATTATTGAACGGTGATAGTATTAAGAAAGAGTCCATTGAGTAGAAAGCATCACTGATACCCAATTAGGTTTTTGGAGGAATTACTTGTGAACTTAAAATCACCTTGAAGCTTATAAATGTCTTATAAGATTGTACAATCAAATCTTTCTAAAAGGGCAAAGTGCATGGTGACCACTGTCAAATTAATTGTTCAATCAAGAAGCAGTAAGTAAAAGGAGTTAGTTCTGTTCTGCTCCATTGCATACAGTTACATCTTTGATAACTGCCTCATGGGAGTTTATGGATCCTCCATGACCCCTGTAGAAACTCAATTGACTTCTTCCCTGCAAATTCTATTAGAATCGGTCCCTGCATCGCTGCTCACAATAATCAAGAACAGAGAGCCTGATTTATGGATAAGTATTTCGTTTTAGTCTAACTCAATAGAATATAAAATAGATAAGGTTATGAGATGGCTGTTTAAAAAAAAATAGAAAAAGGAAAAAAAGTCAACTACATCCCATTCTATACCATATGCTACAAAAGAAGTTTTAAATTTAAAAAAACACAAAAAAAAGCCTATACTGGAAGTCCTTCAGGAACATGGGGAAGGTGAAAGAGGAAAGTGTTTTGCCTATATATTGGCCTTTTCGAAAGTACCAAGATTTGTACACAAAAGAAATCATAAATGACTAACAGTCACACTGTTATGGCATCCAAATGTTCTAAAGTTCACCTACAGCAAGAAGCATCTCTTTTACAGAATGTAAAGGTTCCCAGTAGGAGCAAAACTGATGAATTTAAGAAGATGGCTCATGCTGTTTACTAGTAAATTTAACAAGCTTCATGAGCTAATTCTTCTTCAGAGATCTAGCAGCCCCTAACAAAGATACAGTAGTTATTTTTCATTTCCTTAAAGCTATAGGCTATACTCAGCTATAAATATTTAGCACTATTCAACTACTTAGTTCAGCTTGTAATTTCAAGATATTTGAACTGACCAAAGAACGTAAGATATTTATAAGAATAATAAGACATTTCATAACAGAGAACACTGGCACAGCAAAGGCATTAAGTAAACTTCAGGTATTTCTTTTTTTATTATCACTTTGCTCCAAAATTTCTATAGTTTGGATCCTCCCACCAAGAAGGATCCAAGTAGTTTCAGGTATAGAAATCATTTCCATCATTATAAAAGTTGGAAGAAAATCTGCTGGAAATAATTATCAAATGATGAGCAGAACAAGCTTATAGAAAATTAGCAGATTAAATTACTTAGCCTAATGTCATACTTATGGCACGTGGGACAAAGAGGGAATTTTTTTTTTTTTTTTTTTTTTTTTTTTTTTGTAGTCATGAAAGAGTGACTGAAAGCAAACTACTAGAATATTAAAAGTTTGGGAAGTTACAATAAAGGTTTAGACCCGAAGATGGGTCAGCTTACGAATACTTATGCTTAGGGAAAAATTCCTCCTTTCAGCGCACTTTGGAAACGATTTAAGGCCATACACAGATAATCAGATTACAAAATGAAGATAAACACATGAAACAACAGTGATTCCAACACGGAAACTCTGGAGGAGTTCAGAAGCCAATACAGAACCTGAAGGGAATTTTGAAAAGTCAATGTGCCTGCAACGCAAATCTACCTGAGCTGAAGGGAAGAGCCTTCCTAACTCCCCTCTCTGATGGCAGAACACCTGTGCTGATTTGTTTTGAATCCATAAAGCCTCCCTCTCCCAGCATGTGCATTAGCTACATCGTAATTATGTCCAGAGCAACCTATCTCCCTGCTATTACAGAAAAACCCACATACTTCATTGAGCTGGTAATTATCTTTACTGCCACTAACTTGGCCACTCAGCCAAGATGAGTCTCTTGCAACAAAGGCTTTCTTCACTGCAGCTTTATGAATCCAAAGTTCATTTCTTGGGGTTTATCAGACAGATCTAGAACTTGGATTAAAGATGTCAAAAATGAGATTCAGATAAACACAGACTGATGGTCAGAGTTTATTACCAAAATTTGCAGTTCTCATAGAAATGTAAGCACACCCATCTCAAGAATTTGACATTTAGCCTTCTCATGGCGATACAAAAAAGAAACAGACAGACAAACCCCATACTAGGACATCTGACCAGGGCACTGCAGCTCATTCCTTCCTTTGGCAACACAAAGATACTGCTCTTTGTGAAAAGCTTTTCTTGGATGAAACACTTCTCTCCCTTTGCTCCCACTCTCAGTATATGATCTGTACAGGCATTTGCATCGTGCCCACCCAAACTACACCCACCACAGCAGAGCTGCAGCACATACAGCCAGCAACCCATCCCACCCCATTCCAAGAAGCCTCCAGGGCTGATTTCTCCACCTAAAGCTTCTTCTCAGCAATTTCAAGTTGTGCATCTCAGCAGCTGTGTGGAACACAGAGGGGCTTTACACACCCTGATCTGGCAGAACACATCTCCATGTCACAGCACTGGACCTGCTTGTGCAAACCAAGCGATTAACAAAGCTCACGTGTGCATTCCAAAAAGCAAGCCACATGCTGAGAAGAAAAAAATAGCTGGAAGAAAATCTATGAAAGCAATTAAAGTATGCAGGCCCTAACATAGGGAAGAAGTTATGGAAGTTCTGACATCAGCATGTTTTTCAGTCCATGCAAGGTACATTTAGTGAGACTGACTGCAAGTGAGATTAGAATGGGAAAACAAGAAAACCTTACGTATTTTGACATCTTCATGCATCTTCACTGCATTAAGCACTCGGGCTGGATCATTCTAAGCAATACTCAAAGAAAGTAAACACAAGGCTGCCATAGACTGGGGGTAGGGGAAATCAACTCATATTTATTTTAAATCTATCTTGTAGAGAATACTTATGGGAGCTTATTATTAACCGCACTTAGGAAATACACAGCTGCCAAGCCCATAGCATAGAAAATATGTAACATATTTGCAAAGCTTATCATTTTAATCAGGAGAAAAAACACATCCCCTAAAAATAAGCTGAGATCATTTCGTAAAAAAACCGCCCAGTGTCTATAGCACTATCATTATTATAATCTTTAAAAGAATATAAAATTGTTCTAGTTCTAAGTCTTCCTGGTGCTCTACCTCAATTTATTTCGGACAGTTTATACGATGGCAGTAACAGCAGCTGAATTTCTAAAAAGAGTCTGTCATAATTTGTCACTTATTGTCACTGCCACATTTTAAATAATCATTAGAGTGATTACAAGGTTAAACCTGCCTTGTAAGGAAAAAATCTTGCTTCGGTGAACGAGCTCTAGATTACATTGATTATAAAGTCAGTCATTATGTTCTCACAAAGATAGTTTTCTTAATGAAAGGAATTAAAGGAATACTAGATCCGAATAATTTTATTACCCCAGATTAACACACTTCACTCAAAACATGGTGATTTTTTTTTTCCTACTATGATGAGTGCTCCCTTGAAAGTTTCTCCATTTGTAATGACAGATGGCTTTTCATCAGAAACTACAGAGTCTCAGGTCTCTTTTTTTATTGCAGAACTGTATTTGAAGTGACAGTTCCATAGCAAAAGAAATTCTAATCCTTCAATATAAAAGTTTAAATTTCACTCTTTCAAACTAAATATATCTTAATGAACCAAAAGCTACTCATGGGACTCCAAATCCATCTCTTCCCTTTAGTGGAACAACTCCCATAGTTCAGCCTAGTAAAGTCACAGCATGGGGCAGCAGGGCTGCCTGTAATCTCTGAATAAATTTGCATATATTTTTGATTGGTTTCACAGAATGGCTCAGGTTGGAAGGCACCCCAAGGATCATCAAGTTCCAACCACCGTGCCACAGGCAGGGCCACCAACCTCCAGAGGTTTGGATTATTCTACAGGAGACAAAAACATAATAGTTCTACTAGGTTTAAAACAAGACACACCTAAAAACACCTTAAAAATATCATAACCACTTCTTGGAAAGAAGGAACCATACAGCATCAGACACAGCTAAGGTAGTTGTAAAAGGAAACACCAATCACAGGTTCAGGATCATCTGTACTTCAAGAAGCACAGGTCCAACATTTGACTGATTGAAACACCAAGGTTTAAGCTCTTTTATGTTTCTTGTTTACCATTAGCTACACATGCAGTTTCTGGATAAAAAGGGGAAAGCTTTGGCTTTTTAATCACACTATATCTGAACAAAACAAGAATTCATCTCAGCTTGTCTCTGGGCTGCCAGCTGTTGCTGGGCCATGACTCACATTACAGTTCTTTAGCTGAAGTTTCTAACCCAGCTAATAAAAAAAGTCTCCTTAGACCTCCCTACAGTTACATCCTTCATGTAATTTCTTCATTCCTCTAATGCAGTACATATTTTGAGTGTTATCATTGAAGGCCAGCAAAAACTTGCCGTTGTTTCACAGAATCACACGAGTTGGAAAGAACGTCAAGAGATCACTGAGTCCAACTTCCCTGCTAAAGCAGGTTCCCTATAATAGGTCACATAGGTAGGCATCCAGATGGGTCTTGAATATCACCATAGAAAGAGACTCCACAACAACTTTGAGCAATCTGTTCCAGTGCTCAATCACCTTTACCATAAAGAAGTTCATCCCCATGTTAGTACAGAATTTCCTACGTTCAAGTTACAGGCCATCACTCCTTGTCCTATTTCTACACACCACCAAGAAGAGCTTGGGCATATCTCAGGATGATGCAACCTGGCTGCAGAGGGACACGCATTGGTGTGTGCAGTCCATCTTCATTTTGAGTGCTCTGCCTGCTAAATGTTCCTGAATGCTCTTTCAGACAACTGGAAATCAGTGCAGTGAGCAGAGACTGACGCAACATTTCATGCTGTTCTTCTGAAACACAAGCTGCAGAATTGGACTTCATCTGACTTTCATATGATTATAAAATAATGTTGCAGGCTGGAACAAAAAAGCTGGAGTGCTAGCTGCCCACCTAGAACTTGCAATGCCCAGCACTTGCTGAAATCAGCCAGCTCCCTTAGTTATCATCAGCAAGCAAGCACACCTGCCTCACATAGCCCTCAGCACTCAGGTCTTCTGCATACCTGCTCTGGAGCCACACTACTTTTGAAAAATTAATATTAGCAAATAATTGCCATGCAGCAACAAAATGTAAGAGAATACTGGCTGGAAGGTTCAACCTCTACTGCCTTACCACCAACATCCACCTCTGACATTGTGAGCCAACATCATAAAATAGAAGGCAATACTTTTGGATCAGCCCATCTATATTTCATTTGCTTCATGAACAAGATTGGTTTTTGTGTTATTTTAACCTAGTTTCTCCTGCACTTACAGCATACAGACATTAGAAGGAGAACAATGCTCTCCCCCTTCTGGTCAGCTGTACATACACCACACCTGTACTCTTACCGCACGTTGCTGCCTGCTTTGCTCAACAGAACAGGATTTGTTGCCTGTCACCATAGAACATACGATGCTGTATCTTATTTCTTGACGCAAAACAGTCAAGGAGAATGTCACTGCGGGGTAAAAAATATCCCTGAAATGCAAAACAGAAGCTCAATGGAAGCTCTACCCTTCTCTGTGGCATCCTACCAATATTTTTTCATCTGGTTTGTATGACAACCGTGAAGAGAAAATAGCTAGAAACGATACTGAACTGACTTTGGCAGAAGTTAAGATGGAACTGTTGTAAAGTTCAACTCCCTTAAAATACATATATACACAAGAGAGCTGTCAACAGACAGAAAAACAGCTGATAGACTTTTTTTAAAATCACTTTCTTTCTACAAGTGTACATCACACAACCAGATAACTTTCCCACTGTTGTACCCTATAAACTTTAATTCTGAGCCATCAAAACCTTTTCACAAAAATCTGTTATCTCGGAAATGCTCACACTGACATGAACAACATAAAACATTCAGTTATTCACAGCAACTACAGCTGATATCTATAGATTCCAAGCACCACCTGTTACAACTGAATGGAGAAGACTGCAATACTGCCAAATATTTTTTCTTTAATAAGATCCACAATTTAGGTATTTTTGACGTCATATTAAAGGAGTATATGTAAGTTTCATGTTCCATACTACATTTTCCAAATGAAGCAGGCTTTGGTTTAATTAAAGTGGAATCAGCACAGCTTTTTCAGAGCCAAACTCAATGTTCATGTTGTCAGTTCATCATCATCATTCCGTCTGTCATTAGCAATTTAATTTCTTGGCTGGTAAGGTAATCACCAAAAGCATCAAGCCCCAGTAGCGATACAAAGCAAATACAGATTTCTTATATATACATATACACACACATACACACACACACACAGCTTCAGACTATAGCTAGCTTCTACAAAGCACTGTTGAAGAAAGCACTGTAACCAAGGACAAAATTAACGACTGCTCCACACTCACGCTAACCCACAAAGGAACCAGTGGACCTGGTCCAACCTCAACCACTGCTGGCTGTGGGCCAACATCCTACCTGCAGTCCCTGGAAGCGAGCCAGCAGGAATTGAATACTTTTTTCATATTCTGTATGAGAAGATCATAGCAGTACTTCCATACAATCAGAAAGTTATCATCTAAACAAAACTTCAGCTAAAATGTGATTGAAAAAGTTTCAAGAGAAAATTATTGAGAGCATGATGGAGGATATGCAGAGGATATCTGACGATTGTAGCTTATCTTTTCCATTACTGAAACCCTCACAACACTTGGGTAGTCAGAAAAACACTCATGTCTTCTGTTACCAAAAGTGCTCTAAATCTCTCTTGCATCACAAAATGTTCTGCAGAAAAACTCATAAGAACAAAAAATGAAAAAAATGAAAAAAAAGCCAAGAAAAATTAACATGCCTTGAATGCATGCTGTACATAAATCAGGCTGTAACATTAAAACTTGATTTTCTAAGCATCAAAATTCAACTCCCAAGTCCAAACTTTAACCAGAAGTAATTTCAGCGAAGAAATTGTGTAATACTCCTGTGATTCTGAAAAATGCTGCAGGCTTAGTGCTTCAGATCTTCTGCAAATAAGAATTTACCAGGGAGCAGCAAACAGGCAAAGGAGTTAAATAAAAATGTAATAGCACAATAGATGGAGATCTAAATTATTTATCACCCTTGTGCTGGGAATGCAGATTTCACATAATTTCACCAGTGCTGTAAGAGATGTTCTGAATTCTCAGATACTCTTAAAGTATGGTTTTCTAATTACCCACATTTGTTGGAAATGAAGCAGCAAGTGTATGCATTCATTTCCTGAAATCTGAGATCAAATCCTGTCACAAATAAAGAGAAATCCAATGAAATGAGGCATCTATTCCACCTTATGTCCAAATCCCATTCACTCCAACAGGCATGCATACACCTCCCTACCTTCTAAGATCAGACCTTGTGTTCACAGGAAAAGAGCTACAAACATAAAACTCACTATGCAACTGCAAGCATTACTGAAATAAAGTATAACTTCAAATTTCAGATTAGCTGATGTACATGGAAGACATCGATCAAACTTACAATTGTGTGCAGAACCAGCCCCTATTTTTCACATTCCTGCTGCCTAAAAAAAGTAAAGCTAAAGACAGTTTAATTTTGATAGTTTTCACTCTTGCTGCTGCTACCAGGTATTTTTTAACTGAGCACATAGACTTCATTGAGTATTTTGTCTTCTTCCTCTCTTTTTAAAACTCACCTATCTATACTCACTGAGAGAAGCTTAACACCCATCAAGAACGATGGTGCTGTGTACATCTTGTGTCTTACAATCCTAAGTAATAGATCAGATGAGGAAAAACAACCCATAAGGTTTATTATAATAAAAACTATATTTATATATAGAAGCAGCAATTGAGGTAATAGATTAAAATGTTTGCAATTATGAGAATGTTAGGCTTTACATCAAGAACAGCACTACCATAAATGTAACAGCTTCTCCTTAAACTCTACTAGTGTCTAAAGATCTGTTTACAAATTGGACTTTAATACACACACTATACCTTAAGCACATACAACGTACAACATGCAGCAACAACATACTGACACTTGTGTAATGCTCTTCTCTTCCCAAATACAGTCCATTAGCAGATTCCTAGATTTCTGTTGCGATCAAAAATATCCAAGTAATTTAACACCACAAAAGTGAGTGCCATACATAAATATTCAGTGTCACCAACACAAAGGGAAAAAGGACTGCTTCCATACCACATTTCAACATCATATAAGATTCATGCACTAGTTAAGCAAAATTAAACTTGGTGGATTTGGTGTAAACCAGGCAGAAAAGTGAGAACTATTTAACAGAATCTTCTCTATTGATTTACCATTTGCATCCTTGAGTTAGCTTCTAGCTCATTATCTATGTTTACAATATGTTGTTACATCCCATCTGAATACTATTTTTCCTATCTGGCATTGATCTTTGCAGTCAGCACTGGTGAAACTGAAAATGCAAATAAGAAAATCCAAGCTCCCTATTACAACTTTTAAGGTCTATCTGCTTTCTTAATGTTGAGTATCTAATGCAAGTTTAGGGGGAAAAGGAATATACAGCAACTATAGACAACACTAAAGTGGGAGAAGCTGTTGACTCTTCCCTGTCAGGGATAGAGAGAACTTGCAGAGGTCCTGACAGACTGGAGGGCTGGGCAGCCACCAACCACATGAAGTTTCACACGAGCAAGTGTGGGATTCTGCACTTGAGACAGGACAACCTGGGCTGACATTCCTATAGGAAGGTTTCCCCCAGAAGCCTGATACTGAAAACGTATTATCACAAAGTTCCATGATAAATATCATTAAGTTCCAAACTGCTTAGAGGGCCTACTACCAACATATTGTATTGCAGTACGTGTTGCCAGCAGTAACTTTACCATGGTATACAAACGTACACCATATTTACTTGCTAGTTAAACCGTCAATAATTGTAAAATAAAAAAATCAAGAAGAAATAATTGTATGGTTGTTTGTTTTCTAAGCTGTCTGGAGACAACTTCTCAAAAATAAGAACCAAATTATTCAGAGGATATTAAAACAATTTTCTCTTTATTTCAGCTACAAAGTTTACAAGAACATACTGTTCTTCCAATGCAGTTTTTTATTACATAAGAAGCACACGCATAAAAATGGAACAGAAATGAACAAAAAAAACAAACTTTCTTGGAAATCAGTAATTCTACTAATTCTAATAATTAGTAATTCTAGGAGACATAAGAGAGCGTTGTTTTGCCTTCATTAAAAGCCCTGAGAGCAGATAACTGCAGTAGTAAATGCAGAGATTTTATTCCTCCCAATTGGGAACTCGCACCCTCAGCAGCTCTAAACACAACATGTACATGTGAAGGACAAACTTGACTTCATAGGAACAAGTCTGAGAGAAACCAGAGGTCATTTATTTCTACCAGCCAGAACAATTAATAAAGATCTCATCACGAGATGAAGTCAAAAATATCTGCTCACCTAAAAGCTACTGAATGTTGGAGACAAAACTGGAAATATTTATCAACTGTGAAAAGTTTCTAATCCCATCTGCTTCCAGAATGGGGCAGGATGGCAGTGAAGGACGCTTCTGTTGCAAAGACTTGCAGAGTCTAGGATTACATTGCTAAGTCTGCAACGACTGATTAAGTATTGTTTTAATGGCAAAAATTCTACAGAGTGAGCCTACATGTGCATTACAGTTTGTAGTTACGTTATTATCTGCAATAAACGGGTAAGCATTCATTAGGTTCTGTGTGGAACAAACAACTGGCAAGCTATTTCATACCTCAAAGAATTTATTGCATAAGAGAGAGGTAAACACACAGTGCAGGTGACTTTGTAGCTGGAAAATAAAATGAATACTTAACGATGCTGCTCCCTTCCAGCTGTACAGCTGCTTGATATTGAGATGTCCCAACAAATGCAGTTCTGAAAACGGATGCCAAATCCCCACGTGTCATCAAGCAGAAAAGTATAATCTTTTGATTAATAAAAAACAGATATTACTCTTCAGTACAAATTATTTTTTTAATTAAAACTGAGATGAACATAGGAGAACAAGCACCAACAGCATGCTTCTCAAGCAGTCCTGACTATAAGGGTCATAAACTAGTGTGTGCACAGACAGTTGGAGCTTGCAAGGCTCCATGGGGGGAGGTTAAAAAGAAGATAAGGAAATTAAAAATTAATAACTCCACAGTACAGTTGTTCTGAACAGACATACTGCCCAAGTCACAACTCCCACAGCAATCTCTAAGGACAATGCATTTGGCTCCATAATTATTTCTGAAGCACTTGGGAGTTCTGTAAATTATTTCATCTGTTCCAAAGCAGACAAATAGAGAAAAGGGAAGCCGGGGGAAGAAGTGACCAGACTCTTACAACAGTTCTCTCAAAAGAAGAAGTCAATTAGCTGTGTATTTTGCATACACAACACTGACACTGCTGCGAGGTACCCGTTCAAAGGCAGAATGCGTCTTTTAATAATTCAACTCCTCCTGGCAGTCAGAAAGAATAGGCTAAAAAAATCAACTCTGAAGGTGGATATTCAGTATCATTGCTAACACTGACATCCATTGCTATTGACCACTATACCCACATGCTCTTACTCCAACAGAAAGCATAACATGATGCTCCTCGCAATCAGCCCCAGCTCTATGTCCCAACTTCACATCCAATTCTCATGCTCCCAGCCCACAGCTTCCTGCTTCCCACACAATACCTGTGTCAGGCTGCACACAAGTTCTCAGAGATCTTTTCTAGTAAGAAACCATGTTCATTTTATATGCCTTTTTCCTTTCCAAAAGAAGCTTCTCAGCTTAGGAAAATTCAAGCAGAAAGTAGGAATCTCTTTCCAGAGCTGTATTTTCCACTTCCTTTTTGTTTTTGCAGATGCTCCCATAAGCTACATACAGGGGCTGAGCACAGTCTTGTCAACTTCTTAACTCCCCATGGGAAATGCAGATTGTACAGGACACCTCAGTTTTACACATTGAGGCAAAAATCAGATAGCACGTTTCATAACCCTTCATACCACACATATGTTGTTACTTTAGCTTCCAGCCACTGACGTTTGATTTGGTAAGCACTTTGTATCATCAGTGGCAGACCAGTATGTTTAAAAGCTTCCAGGTTCTTCTCTTTTGATCAGTTTTTCCCTGAGGCATTTCAGATCCTTTCAGCAGCTCCCACTTTGTGCCTACTGAGCCCATCCCAGGTAAACACTTCTTCACACTGACATTTCCTTCAGTTCATTCTTATTCAGATCTCTGCCCCCTCCTCTATTCTTCCATAAAATCAGTTAAACCTCTTTCCATTCCACACATGCCATTTTTCCTTGGCTTAAGGACAAGTAAGTTTCACAGCTTTTGAAACTGGAAGGAACCCTCATATGATCTAGCACAATAACGTTCTAATCTGGCAAATTGCACACGCCATAAAATTTCACACAGCAAAGCTTTCAGCTCTGGCAGAAGTAGGACACATTTTAGCAATTTTTAAAAGCTCCATTAATTCTAAATGTATGAATAAACCTGTTGGTGTTTGGACTTTTTCCTACTGGTATCAGGAAATTTACAGCACATTTGCCTTCTGTTGCCTATAATCACTGTTTAAGATGCTCACGTGGGCTACAGATTACACATTGCCTGTATGGTGATATAATATACATTTGCACAGTTTCAATATTTTCTATTTCATGTATGAATCATCAGCAGTTTCTGAGCATATCAGTGAATGTCATAAACATCAAACATCTCTCTCAAATCCATAAGCCACAAAACACCTCATTCAAATTCACAGACGAAGCCTGGGACAAAACAAAGACTAAATCTCCAGACATATTTCTGAATACAAGGTCATCCCTCATCTGTTGCATTCCTCCTGCATCCATTAAAACATACCTATCAGCTGAAAATATCTTCAGCTTTACACAAGAATAAGATCAATTAAGAAGCAGATGAGCACTACCACTTATCGCTTCCTCCAAGCTCTGTTCAAAAACTGTCTATAAAGGCTTTGTCTGGTGGCAGGAAGGGAAGAAAACGACATCAACCCTTACAAGTGGGAAATCTTACAATGGCCTCCCCAGATAAAAAAATACAAAACCAAACACAAGGGCACTGAACATTGCAACATGAATTTCCATAAGGGCGGTAAACAAAAACAAGAAGGGTAAGCCTTCTCTGAAACGCGGCATAAAATAAACATCATAAAAATAAAACTTGTCTTAATAATCCCAGTAATTTCTTACTCCCAGCAATGAAATGTTAGTTGAACATGTATTTCAGCACAGATACACATACACACAACATCTTCAATGCATTTAACTTTAAAATGAATTTGTTAGTCCAGAATCCTGTAAGGTGGCATTCACTGAGCCTGTGTTACACTTCATATACCTACAACAGGATTTTCCAGTCATATTTTCAGGAAAAAAGTAAGCCCAGTAAAACAACCCTACCTAAATTTCCACAGTGTCTTCAGAGGATTCCAATTATTTCACATATAATGCTCAGCCCATCACATTCCTTTGAACGTTTCACCTAAAATCTAATTGAAGTAATTTTGGCTTATTGGAATCTGCCAAACTACATGAGCTACCAACCACATCAAACAGGGTAGTTCCACGAAAATGACTGCCAAAGCAGCAAAGGCCATTAAAGGGCAGCAAAACACACATTTGAGCAGTATGCATACTGACCGCCTGTCTAACAAAATGACAGGTCTCTATTAAACATGGCACGATTAACTTCTTCCAATAATGGGGATGCTAAGGGCCATTATAACTGTCTTCCTACTATTATGCCTGACAATAACTTTATCTAAATCTGTCATCATGTGTTTAATTTTACATAATATTAAAAAAAAAGTTTCCACACCTATTCCATCTGTTGTAAACTAACAGCAATTAATAAGACAATATTAACATGACAAGTGAATACCAATCACAAATAACCAAGTAGTCAGTCTCACTTGTTAAAACACTGTCATTTAGGAACTTAAATCACAGAAGACAAAGTGGTCTGTGCCATTTCCACCTGTGCCATTTCAATTTTTCTTCTTCATCTTTAGTCTGGTTTTGCTCCTGCAGAAATCTGGACTAAGATAATTCCAGCAGTTGGAAGGACTTGCAGTCAGTGCATCACAGAAGTCAAAGCAAGCTACACAAAGTACACAGACTCATGGCAACACTCAACCAATCCTTTCAATACCTGGACCAGAATTTAATCCCAAAAAATCTCACTTTTTTTCAAAGAAAATCACACTGCAGTGCAGGAGTCTGGCACAAACGTCTCTCATCCCATGAGATGGTCAGTAAAGGTTCCTAGCACAATGACCTGCAAAATAGCACCTGAATTTACTCCCGATACAAGAATATTTTAGGTCCCCAAGAACATTGAGGACAATATGAGGAAGGGGAAATTGCAATGAAACGGGGAGGGTAAAATTTATCTCTCAAAATTTGTCTAAACACTGGTAGTCTGCATCCTTCTGACCTTCATTTCTAGCAGCATGCCTCCAAGGGTGAAGTTTCACCCTGCTGTAATATCTGGAAAACACTGAGATTGACATATACACTGCTGTTGCTTTTTGTTTGTCTTCAAAAAAAGAGTGGCACTACAGCTTGAACATGTGTGTTAAGGTGAGCTGCTTTCAAACTTTTCTTGATGAGGAAATAAAAACAGGTTTCTGGCCACTGAACAACTTTACAGAGGAAGCATACGTAGTTTATTTCACACTCAGCTTTAACCAAGACACAAATGTTTCCTCCTTCAAGGCAATGCTTCTTCAAAAATCTCATTTGAATTACACTTCCATTATTCTGCTGGGATCCTTCCCACCAGCAAGAATGCTCCCACCACAGAAATCATCTGTTCAGGTCACTTAGCAACATGTTCCCAGCAGTTACATAGGCCAGACATTACTCATTTGAACTTCTGAATTATAACAACAGGCGTAACAATCATGTTTGTACTATCTCTTCCTTCCCAATGACTCTTGTGTTCTCTTCTGTATATCACCCTCACCTAAAGGGTCCTTGTGGACACACTTGCAGCTCCTTCATCCACTCACTGGCACCAAGTGACACGGGCAGAGCACAGCCCCACATGAGCACACCAAGCCTTATCCAGCAAAGCCAGAAGTTTTATCTCCTACCTGCTGATGGCAGGATCAGCTACTCTAATGCACAAACATCAAAGGAGACAGATTATCTACTTCCAAAAAAAATTCAGTCTTTAATTTAATTTAAGCTTGAGCAACCAAGCTAGTAACAGAACTAACCCTGAGCTGAAGGTGGGCAATGGTTAAGGTAATAAACAGAAAAGCTCAGTATTTTGTGATCAGGGCATTACTGCTTGAGTTAGGATAGGAATTATGCACTGGTTTTCAACAACTGCGCCGTTTGGCACCAGCCCTGCCGTCAACAGGATGCTCTTGGGCAAGAGACAAGATTTCATCTTGATCTCTAAGATCTCTGTTCAGCAGAGACACACTAAGAATTACAACCACGGGGATTAAGCATGGGCTCTGAAATCAGTAAAGCCAATGGCAAAAAAGAATTATCTCAGAAATATAGCCAAGACATTAATCAAAAATAATAATTTCCTTGGTAATAAGAAACAACACAAAATGTCTGCATTGTTTCTTCCACTAAACTGACGCTAATGATAAGAAATAGTTCTGGAGTAGCAAAACACACAACAGAACACAATACAATAGAAAAAAGCACAATACAATAGAAGGAATAAATCTCCGGGTTAGCCAGGGCTGATCTAGACTAGAAAGCAGAAGAATCCTCCCCACAGTAAAAACCCAGCTGGTCCTGCACTCCTCAAAGCCCACCTTCTCCTGCAGACAACCATAAGAACTCGGAAATTCCCCTTCTGCCCCTTTTAAGGTTTCATTTTCATTTCTAGCTACAGCAGACTAAAGGTGAGCCACCACCACAAGGAGCAGCCCTGACTGCCTGACCTTCCCCTTTCCCTTCCGCAATCCCTTCAGCTCCTTTCCCCACATGCAATACTTTGATTAAAGGACACAGAAATATGTTTATATATGTTTGGTAAGCTACGGCTTATGTCAGTTCAGTTCTCTGTACTAGTGCTCTCTGTATCAGACAAAAGCAAAGCTGACAAATGAGAAGCAAAAGGATGATTTTCTAGCCATCAGGGAGACCGCCCGTGCAGTCCCATAACCACATCCTGCTTTAAACCCCAACAGCAGAAGTGCAGTCATGTCAAAATTCTGTAACCCTCACCTATGGAATTTTGAATAACCCAGAACAACCACCACAGTTGGTTATGAACACAACTGTAAGTGCTTCAAGGCAGAACAGCATCACGCCATTCACTTCACAGCCACAAGCACACAGTGGCTTTGGAGTACAGTCACAATGGATGCAACCATCAGCTATTAATAAAATCCAGTGGCTACAGGCAAGGTATCATTAAGAGTTCTTAAAGAATTTAAATAAGTTCCCCAATGCAGTGTAAAACTTCCAGCAACTTTTGCAAAATGAAAAAAAAAAAAAAAATCTCCTCCTCAGGAGATATGTAGTAACAAAATTAGTCTCAGATATTACCTTCACCTGAAGTTATCCTTATTGTAATCACGTATTCTCTTATAGCACTGGTTTTAACTATGTACTTGCACTTCTTTAACATAAGAAAATGACTACTAAAGATAATTCAATTCATAAACTCATTTTGGTGGCTCTCATTTACTACCGGCAGAGAACAGTCCTGTGGAAGCTATTATTTAAGAAACTAATATTATGGGCTGAACTGTGCAGAAAAGAAATATAACATCAGATGTCCATAGCAGACACATGGTGAATTCAGAAGAATTTGCAAGACTGCTACTTAAATTGTCAGCCATTGCTTGACAAAACAATTGTTATTCAGCTTTGATGTTACAGAGCTGTATAAGCATGAAAACTATACTTGCAGAATCACATTAAGATCTTTATAGACTTTTAAAGCACATCTAAGCTTGAATTTTGATATTCCATAAATGACAGACACAGCAATAAATATTTGATCTAGTCAAACGTTTTTAGTAACACCTCTCTGTTTTCCATTTCTACACTTCTATTATGGCCAGGATCCAAGCCAGGTTGGCAGCAGAAGGCAATCACAGCAGCCTTGGGACTGGGGGTGAAGGGAGGGACATGGGCAGTGAATACTGAAACACTGCCAACAGGAAAGGAGGGTTTACAGCAAACAGAACACAAATGACATTCCCAAACCACATCTCTAAGAGGTGGAAAAACAAACCAAACAAAAAACTGTAAGACAAGAAAAAAGGCAGCCCACAAGATACATTTAATAGGAGCATGAGAAACTCCCTGGCCACCCTGACAGTTGCTGAGGGTGGCAAGCAAAATCACAAAGCGAGCCAAGAGTTTGTTTTCAAGAAGCTAGCAGAGTCTTGAAGCTACCTCTACATTAAACAGTGAAGAAAGTAGTTTTTGGAAAGAAATCAGTAGGCAGCTCAGGTGCTATGGCTTCATACATCAGTGAAAGTCTCACATGTGCTAAACTTCTATCTTCTTCTAGCTTTGAATGCTTCCAAGGAGGAGGTATTCACAACCTCATTGGGCAACCTGTTCCAGCTTCTCACCACTCTCAC
Source organism: Lagopus muta (assembly GCF_023343835.1). NCBI lineage: Eukaryota > Metazoa > Chordata > Aves > Galliformes > Phasianidae > Lagopus > Lagopus muta. The sequence goes on from NC_064434.1 coordinate 76,399,693, forward strand.
AGTAAAGAATTTCTTCCTAAAACCTAAATTTAGTCTAAATCTACCCTCCTCCAATTTAAAGCCATTTCCCCTCATCCCATCACTACACTCTGCTATAAAAAGTCCCTCCTCACCAGTAGGTCCCTTCAGGTACTGGAAGGCCACTATGAGGTCTCCTGGGAGCCTTCTCTTCTCCGGGCTGAAGAGCTCCACCTCTCTCAGCCTGTCCTCACAGGGGAGGTGCTCCAACCCTCAGATCATCTTCATGGCTCTCTCACACTGGATGGTTGTGATAATACTACACATCACAGGAGTGTTTTTTGCCTTCTCAATTGACTTCTATAACAGACTGAGTATAGATTTAATACAAAATCTGAAGGTCAGACTACACAGTGCCATGGGTACCACACATCTCCAGGAGAAGTCAATCAGCAAGGATTAATTAAATACACAGAGGAAGGAAATTTTGCCAAGCACAGACATGCCATTTCTGCATTCACTTCTCAGATAAGGGAAATCTTTGAAACCAGTGTAAAGATTTAACAACCCGACCAAACTAGCACCATCAAACCAAACACATTAAACTCAGGGATGATAAATCAGTGCATGCAAGCAAACTTGGCAATGTTATGTCTTCCCACATTAAAAGCCAGTACTGACTTGTGATTATTTTGTTAAATCAAGAAGTAATATGCAATACCCAGACTTTAACAGAACCTCTAGTCAGATCAGCTAAATAAAGCTGATTCTAATAAACCATAAGATTAAACAAAAGGGAATATTAAAAATAATAGCAACTAATGAAAGAAAAATAGGCCAAATTAGTGTTTGCCATTAAACTTAAAAAATTGGGTAGATAGTTGAAAACATCAATGTTTTTTGATACAACCTATAATCTCATGGGACATTAAAAGCAGAACTCTCAATATACACATAAAGCATTCCAGTGCTTGCAGTGCTTCCATTTTTTAAGGAAATTAAAAATCACCATCATCACACCCACTTGACTATAGTACATGTAAGCCTGGCTTCTAATCCCAGTAAGATAATAGACTATAGTAAAGAATAAGATTATTAATCAATTGGATGAATAAAGCCTACAAGGGAAGAACAAGCACAGCTCCTGTGAAGAAACCTGAGCTTGCTCAAGTTTCATGAGGACATCCATGCACAGAAGAGTACATAATTGTGCAAATGCTGGTAGCCAGGTATAGGACACAAAGGGGAAAATCTTAACAGTCAGTTTCCAGAAGAAAGAGAAGTTATAAGAGTTTCCAGGCATCACTGGCAACTAGCTTTACTCAACACCTCTATCAGTGTCCAACAGAACAGAAATCCCAGTGGGTTTTTTTAGATGAAACTGAGCTTTCTTTACATAACTCCATATATATAAATCTGTACTGAGCAGTAATGTCACAGAATCCACCTTAGAGAGACATGGAAGAAGCCATACAGAAAATCTTGGATTAACAGGAGAGAATGAATCTTTTCTGTTGCTTTCCTCAGCAAGATGTTGGAAAAAAGATGCTGGCCAACCAAATCTTTCCAGACTTCTATAATGGCACAAAATGGCATATCTGCAGCAAGGCATCACCCCATCATGCCACAGATATCCTTTGCAAAAAGCTATGGCCATGCAATACTATGTAATTTGTTCTCCTAGGACCCATCCTGGATGAACATGCCCTGCTCAGCATCTCAGCTATAAGGACCAAGACAAGGACACAAAGCACGTCAGGGAAGTAACACAAATCTGTGACCCTGTGTCCAGGGTAGACCATGCTGCCTCCCCCCACACACACTGCAGAAATTAGACACTGCGTATCAGTATCAATCTTCAGCATTTCACACAGCCAAAAGGTGCAATGTTGTATATATAATTTATAATTATCAATACACATAATAATAATACAAACTGGGATGGAACTGTTTTCTTCAGAGCATCTGGTATGATGTTATGCTTTGGTTCTAGGAGAAAAACAATGCTGGTAACACACTGATGTTTATAATTGTTGCTAAGCAGAGCTCATTAGAGCCATGGCCAATCTCAGCGAATGGCCCGAGGATCTGGGAGGGAAAAGAATTAGAACAGCTGACTTAAACTGGTTATCCCATACCATATGACATCACCTGGAAGGAGTTTTGAAGGGGTGGGAGTTCACTTTGCTCTCTTCTACTGCTCAGGGGGTCAGCTGGGCATCGGTTGGGGGTGGTAAGCAATTACTTGTGCACAATTTGTTAAATACATTTATATACATATACATTTATATAAATACACACACATATTTATATATATATATACACATATTTACAGAACATGTTATATAAATGTAACATTTTAAATATTTATTTTATTATTTTAAAGTGTTTTAAAATATTTTAATATATTTGTGTATATATATATATATATGAAGCATCACAACTATTATCTTTTTCCCTCTCTCTACCTTAGTGGATGGTTTTGTCTCAACCCAGGAGTTCTACTTTGGCTTTTTTTGGTTATTCTCTCCCCAGTCCTACTAGGAAGGGCAGGGAATGAGTGAATGCTCAGCCACCTTCCAAGTTAAACCACAACAGAGACAGAAATCAGCATGGAATTACTGTTCATAGTATAAGGATTGTATTGTATGAGATCAATAAATGCTAAATCATTTTTAAGAGAAAAAAAAAGTTGTTGGTTTGTGCTTTTTTTCCAAATTGTGTTCCTGTACTGCCACCTAGAGATCAGAAAAAAAAGTGTAAGTTGTATCCAAGGTGAGTTATCTGCAAGGAGCATAGAATGGCCTGGGTTGAAAAGGACCACAACCATCATCTAGTTTCGACCCCCTGCTACATGCAGGATCACCAACCAGCAGACCAGGCTGCCCAGAGCCACATCCAGCCTGGCCTTGAAATCCTCCAGAGATGGGGCATCCACAGCCTCCTTGGGCAACCTGTTCCAGTGTGTCATCACCCTGTGTGGAAAAACTTCCACCTAATATCTAACCTAAACCTCCCCTGTCTCAGTTTGAAACCATTCCCCCTTGTCCTATCACTATCCACCCTCATAAACAGCCGTTCCCCCTCTTGTTTATATATTCTCTTCAAGTACTGGAAGGCTGCAATGAGGTCTCCCTGGAGCCTTCTCTTCTACAAGCTAAGCAAACCCAGTTCCCTCAACGTTTTCTCACGAAAAAGGAGCAGTTAACTGCTTTTCTCATATCTACCTTTCATAACATCTCACTGCTTGTTCAATGCAAACCAGACCCATGAAGCACTTCAATTCTACTTCACAGTTCAGCAGGTACCATCATTTCTCTGATTTACATATATATTTTGAAAAAAATTAAAAGGACCACCTATGTGTGGATATATGTATCAGTAACTGAGTAACTTGCCTTTGCCTGGACAAACAGGAAGAAAGTCAGCTTGCACAGTTATGACCCACAGACTTTTTCCAGCCACTACACACTTTGAGTGGATGCAAGAAGAGTGAGAACATACTTTTTACTATTCTTAACTTTTAGCTAACCTCTTAATTTGAACTGATACCACTCTTTCATAAATAAATATATACATATATATATATATATATATTTTTTTTTTTTTTAAAGACAAACGTGTAATGGCACAACCGCCCACTGTACCTCAGCCGGCGCAACGACCGCTCCTTCCCACAGCCCTGAAAGCACGTGCCGGGAGTCACCGAAACACTGGCTGCACTTTTGTATTCTTAATGCACTGAGCTCAGATGCGAGCGTGCTCAGGAGCACGCGAGCAAGCGATTCTCTGGGAGAAGGGGGCTCTCATCGTTATCGCTTTAAATTGCAGCTGGGATGTACTGTAAGGACGGGAAGCGAGGTTCTGGGAATGCGTAAGCACGACGAGAACCAAAGAGTTGTTAAAACGAAAAGATTACTGAGGTTAAATTCCTTCTTTTCCTTCCAAAAGCCTCCTCTGACCTTAGGTAAAGACCTGCGGGAACAGCACCTACGCGCCCCCGCCCACGTGCCCCCACCGTAGGCGGTACCGACGCACGCGACCCGCACGCATGCGACTCCTCCGTCCCGCCTCCATAAGGCGGGACAGCACACGATGGCGGTGCCGCGTTCTCGTGCCCGTTCGTACCTCTGGAAGCATTGCTCGCACACGCCGCCCAGCTGCTCCTTGGTCACCACGTAGGCGAAGGGCTCGGCTCGGTAAAGCAGCTCTCCGGGCCGCACCCGCCGGCGGGAGCGGAGTCCGCTGCCCTTGCCCGGGCTGAGGAAGCGCTCCAGCGCAGCCAGCTCCATGCTGCCGCAGCGCCGCTACCGAGAGGAGGGGGAAATCCTGCCCCCACCACGTGACCCGGCGCTGCAGCCGCCATCTTAACTGAGGGCAGGGGAGCGCCCTGGCTGCTTCCTCGTCGGGCTGCTGATGGTGGCAGCGCGCGCTGCTGAGGAGCTCTCGGGGACAGCGGGCAGCGCTTTCTCTTGGTCGGTGTAGCTTTCAGTACATCGCGCAGGTGAAATGCGCTGAATGCAGAGGCTTCATCTGCTCTTCCACGTTGTGCCTATAGAGGGAGTGAGTGCTTCTGTTTTGGAAAGGAGTGTCTCGCCAAAGAACTGAGAAATAGGCCTAGCAGTTCTGCTTTTCAATTCTAAAATGTACTCTTTTGTTCTCAGTAACAGTTGTTTTATTCTGCAGATGTTTTAATTCAAGCTACAACAGGGTGCTCAGAGGTGATATGCATACACAAAACACTGCTACTGTGAAGAACCACAGTAGATCAAACCACAGGATTGACACAGAAAAACCTCTCTCTTTAGACTAATTCGCTTAGGTGCTGCAGTGGTGTAATTCATTACCAAACGAACTGACAGCAAACTGTGATGTACTGAATGGGAATTACTATTGTACCTTTAGTTTCCCAAGCAAAGCTGGAAAGAAAAAAAATACTTCTCAACAATTATTACAATATTAAGTAATCACCTCTGCTTGTATGCATTACTCCTTCCTCTATTTCAAGTTCTATGTTCCCTTGTATATGCTGTTTTATGGAGTTTCTAAACAGGTATTACCCAAACCCATAACAAACAATAACAGTAGTAACAGAGGTGAATTTCTACCTCTTGGATGGATAAACTTAAGAGATGAATGGTCAAAGTAAAAAATGAACTTCAAGTCTTACAAACTGAGGAAGCACTCAGGAAAGAACTAATTTGAATATACAAGATGTATTTTCCATTATTTCTCTGTTTTCCAATTCAGGTTTTCTCACTCAAACATTCTGTAATACAACACAGCTACTGTAGCAGAAACCCAGGGATGAGTAACTGAAGAACAGGACTCTCATTAGTTTGGTATAAGCCATACACTGAAATAAACTACAGCAGCCAAAGGACTCCTTTGATCTGCATTTCAATTGATAGGACAATGAGAGAATAGTAATTGACATTTTGTAGTATGGGTAAGTTCTGAAACACAGCATGAATTATTTTACTCATGTAGTGATGGATACGTCAACATCTGTAGGAATAGGCTGAAAAGCTGTTTCTGTATATCTGTATCTACAGTTTATGCATAGGTTACCTGTGCAGGGCCACTCAATGCTCTTAGAAGAACTGACTGTTCGACTTGGATGCTTCTGGAAATGACAGTGAATATTTTCTAAAATGCATAATGGTACTGTGGTTATAAATGGTAATTTAGCACTTGACTATATTTAATTGAATTAATCCCTGTTATTATAGCTTTTTTTTTTTTTTTTTCTTCCCACAAGACCAAGTCATCCAACTGAGCTAGACAGGTCAGACATCCCAACAGCTGTATGAAATGCATGACACATTCTGCACAGTTGCTGCTGCCAAGGCACGTACTGGAGACACTGAATTGTGGCTGATGCTTCTGAATGAGTCATACTTCCTTAGCACCTGTAGATGAGACTTTGTAGTAGAAGTTCGTTATTCCCTCTCAAGACAGTATATTTGATAACATGAATTTGCAAGAAGAATTGCAGTAATGAAGTGATATAAGCAGCATTCAAAATCCATTTCAACTGGAAGGGAAAACTGGATTTTCTTTGAGCCAAATAATAAAGTATTAAGTTATAACAGTACAGAAATTGTTATCCCTAAAGGTATGGAGTAAATATCATTAGTTGAAAGCCTGTAAGCACAGACAGGTCTCTTATGAACACAAGAATCTCCTGCTGATGTCTCTTCTCTGTTTAATGCTGTCAAACTAGTTAAAAATTTATTCTGAAGTGTAATATTAAAAAAAAAACAAAAAACCCTCATTGCAAAAGCACTTTAAGCACAAATTCATAATAAATTCTACTTACAGGCAGATTGATAATCTGTTAATTCTCTACTATGAACTTCACAATGTTTCCACTTTTATTTGAACATTCCCTGCCTCAAACGTATTCACTTCCCTCAGATGAAATAAGCTTCTGAAGCTCATCTCCACATAATTTCCTAGCAAAAAGACAAAAGTTATAAGTGTACTTTATATGAAAAATATTACACAGCATAGTTACACCAAAAAAAAACCTGTAATCTCCCATTTTTACAGAGAAGAATGAGTTAAATCGTCCTTAAAAATGTTTTGTCCTGCAGTTTGTGGCAGGAATCATGGAATATTATTAGTAAAGTCTTCCCAAAACCCTACATGCAGCATGGCAAGCCTTTGAAACTTGATCTTTGTAATTTAAGCTGTTCTAGTACAAATGGCTGAATATTCCTGATCTGATTTATGGGTCACTTGTTGGAGACCTACACAAAATCAAGCAAAATCACTGCCAAGTCAAACTGGCTGATGGCTTCCTCTTATCTTCAGAGTGTGATTCTGCAGCAGAAAAGTCAGTCTTTGCATGTGTCAACAACACTGCAGCTGAAAACAGGGAAACACTACTGCTAATGGTGACATCAGATGTTTGCCATCACTATAATAATACTCAGTAAATGAAGACCAAGACAATACATTTCTGCAGGACTCTTACCAGGAGCAGCCATCCTGGAAAGATAACTTACAACATTCAAGTTCATGAATCATTCCAAACACTGCACAGAAGTTTTAAGTAAGCAGATAATGCTGAAGGTCTTCTTAGTGCTTTATCACTGAGATTGAGTGTTAAAGTCTTGATTACTTTAAGAGTACTTGGCTGTTCCATTTGCTGTATTTCAGCTACTCCTAATTTCACCTAGCTTTCCTATGGTTGCTGTGCCCTGTGATCTATCAGCTGAGGATAGCGTGTGTGTATTTTTATCAATGACCTGTAAAACAGCAAACAAGGAAAGACGCAGTAGCTATTGAACCAGGATACAACATGAGTGCATAAGCACCCCCCACTGACTTGCTGTCCTTCTTGGACCAGTCATTTGTTATTCCCATTCTCTCATTATTTTTTTCAGAAGAAAGGGACAGCTTTGTTAATTAAAGGCTTGCAAAACTTAAAAGGAGTTTTCAGTCTACAGCCCCATAGATTGTGTTTAGAGTGCCAGAATAATTAATTCAGCATCCTTCTCAGGAAACTTCAGGTTCTTCCTATCACATGTACACTTCTTAAATTACATCAGCAACCTATTTCTGGAATGTTGATGCTTTCTATCACTATAGTCATTATCACCTGTAAGTCTAAGCTGTAATTAGAATCTCCAATGCTGAACTAGCCTAGTAGCCAGTATATACACATTCCACCTTACCAACTCCTTATCACATCACCTTCTGTGTTAACCAGAACAAGGTCAGAAACCCTTCTTCTCGATCAAAAGTGAGCTACTGTCAAATCCAACTTGACTGATCTCTTAAGTGCAAATGTCAGCATTTGTCATTAACTGGGTGGCATTAGAACTAAGCTTCTTTCTTTCTGAATTTGTGTGTGCTGAGATTTTAATATAGCTAAGTACTGAAACTTTAAGCGATTACAATTCTGAGATTTTCTCTACTGGTAGATAGGCAGCACAAATGGGGGACGGTAGGAAGGACTTACTGCTACAATCAGTACAAAAACAGATACATTGATGCCTTACTGCCATATGCCAAAAGCCTCCTGTCTCCTCCTCTAATAACTGGTAGTTGAAGAGCAGAGGCAATACTTAAATGGTTGCACTTGATAGATGTCTCATGTTTTAGAAGTTCAAGAATTAAATCAGTCAACAACAAAAAATAATAAAGAAAATTCACACAACACAGGAAATAACTGACTTTCAATTACATACTGTACATCTGTTGTAACCATCGACTCAAAGATCACAAATTCAGAGACAGCAAAATGTAGGAAGAAATAAATCTTCCCCAAAAGCTAACAGTTAACTACTGTGACTTTTAAATCTATTATTTTGTATTTATATAAATTGTGTCATAACACAAAACTATATAAAACAGAACAGAATTGTGCAACATCTCCCAGTGTTAGTGCAAATTTCAAAATACTTTTTATTACTCACTGTATCAGGCATGTGAACTCACAAAGTAAAGCACTTTCAGAGATGGGAAACTTTGCCATCCCATCACAATAGGAAAGCTATGCTCCCATTCAAAATCTAAACAGCAGTGCTCATTGAAGATTCTGAGTCCAACTGGTACTTGAATACCTCCCTACCCTGCACCATTTCCCTTGATCAGTTTCTGTATTCTTAGCCCACCTATGCTATAAGAGTACAAGTGTTTATCAAGCAAAATATGAAAAATACCCACAAAGCAAAGGATGCAGCCTGGGCTGTCTAAAAAAAAAATGCCAGAATAACCCTCATTACGTATTAAATTTAGAGTCGTAACTGCATGATCCCTCTACAAGTTCATTAGAAGCTCCGTGAGAAAACCATTCACCACTGTCTTTACAGACACTGGAAGTGAAATTTCATCTTCACACAGAAGAATATAGATAACAATAAATCCAAAACTATTGTGTACACTGAAAAGCCCAAAAACATTATTTAACCTCTTGATATGAAAAAGTAGTTTAAACTTTTAAGATATTGAATCAGAAATCTTAAAAAAAAAAAAAGAAAGAAAAAAAAAGAAAAAGAAAATATTGCCTATAAATTGTTAAACGGTCAAGGGGATTTGTGACCAAATCACTGAAAACTCTTGCTTCATTATTGAACATGAAAGGAACACAAGTAGTACAGGCTGAGTTAAAAGTTGTAACAAAATGAGAAGCTTTCATGCACAGGTAAAAATTTCAGCAGAACTTTGCATTCAGTACTCTTCTACAGAAACTATAAACCTCCAACACTAGGAATCGCTGAGCATCAAAAACCAAATCCATTGACATCCCCACATTCGGTCATAATTCACCAATATTCCTCACTTTTTCTACTTCTTTGACCCACTTTTGTAATGACAGCCATTGCTCTCCATTTCCCAGTTACACACTACTGCATACACTTACAGACTCTTACTGTTATCTTGGGAGTCTCTGCATTGGCTCTGTAAAGGCCTACAGCACTTAAAAAAAAAAAAAAAAAATCACAGTGAATCATTTTCTTTTTTTCAGTTAACATTCAAGACATTAAATAAATTTATATAGATAGCAGTGGTCTTATATTTTACATATTGAATATTTTCCCTGGTATGTTGCTGCAGTAAGATACAAACATTTTATTCAAGGAAACAAAAATAAAAATCAGGCCAGGAGACACTGCATTCCTGTTAACCAGTAGATAAGACAGTTACCATCTACTGAACTGACAACAGGTAGAATTGCTTCTGTTCAAGTCAATTCATAATGCAAATTATCTCAACTACACACTAAGATATCTAACCTGAAAAAAAAAGCCATAGATCTTCAAGATCTACATCGTAACAGCAATATTGCTCTAAAACAGAATGCAAATTAAGCTTTAGCCTTTCCATTAGTTTCATGATACAAACATGACACAAGACAGCAACTTAAAACACATACCTGAAATTGTAGTAGTGCAATAGTGACTAGCAGCCTAGCTAGGAGAATGAAGTAAAGCTCCTTGAAATCAGTTTTCCTTCTGTGTCAGGAGCTACAGAAGGAAAAGACTTTCAGAGCTCTAAAAAGAGGTGAATGCCTGTCACATATGCTTCCAACTATACTGAAGAAATACAATTCTCTGTTAGCATTGCTTTGGTTGTTGTTTTCCAAATCCTGTAGACAGCACCCTGAAAAAGCATTTTATTCACTCAGCTTCCCAAAGGAGACAACGGAGAAAACAGAGCCAGTACAGCCTATCAACACCATCAGGAAAGAACAGAATAATCATGTGTCAAAACAATCAAGGGAAAAAGAAACAAATTGCAGTATGGAAGAGTGTGGCTAAAAGAACAATTTTAATCGTATGTCATCTTAAAGTAAGGTTTTATATACACATAATACATATTAAACAAATTTATATTGCAAAGGTTGCAGTTAAGAAATTTCTTTTTCCCAACTGCTTATACAACACTGAATGAACTGGTGACTTGGATTTCAGACCAAAAATAAGGTAAAGCCCATCTTTATGCAGGCACTTGCATTAATGGTAAACTACAACAGACTGCCCAGTGTTCAGCCATTTCAAGTTTTCAAAAGAAAAAAAATGCTATTTTGTTTTACCCAACCATAAATAGAACAATTTTATTCAAAACTCTGCTGATGTTTTACCATGCCGTCATTACCTTGCATTTATTAACCCACCACTCACCATTTATTGTATATTATTTTAGACTGCAAGATTTTCAGAGCAGACAATGAAAGAGATTCAGTGGTTATACAGACCTGCACATTTTGGGAATCTGTGAAAGAGTATTCCAATCACACGCACTAAAACACAAAGCACACACATCACTGCTTGGTCTGTTATTTTTTTTCAAGTGCTGTAAATACACAGTAGCATAGTACTAAGTTCAGTTTAAGTGGCACATCCAAAAGCAGCAGGTCACCAATACGCTCCCAGAGAAGATGCAAAGTTTGTCCATTCTAGATAGGATTGTGACCAAGTTAATTGTAAATCTCATCGTTTCATCACATATAGAAGGGCTCTTTTCACTTGTTAAGTTTATTTTCCTGTTTGGACAGGAAGCCATCTAGCTAATAATACCTCGATTTTATTCAAATCATTTCTTATCACAGTAATCTTCCAGAAGCAATGATGATCTTCCAAAAGACAGCAGCTTGAGATTCACAAGTTTATGTTCCTTATACTTTCCAAGACCTCATCATGGAACCAGCTTTCAGTGAACACACTAGAGTTTTGCAAAGCACAAAACAGGCGCTTGTAGTCTTCTGGGTATACATTCCCAGTTTCAATGTATTTGGGAATTTCTAGAGCTTTCAATAATTTGTCAGCATTGTCCAAGCTCCATGAACTGAAACAAACAAAGCAGAAGACGATCACAAAGAAGCACTTATTCCTGTGAATAATTTTTCACAAGAGCAAGAAGCAGTATCTGAAGATCAATTTCATCCATCCACAGCTTCGAGAAGTTAACAACTTCTTCCCATAAAACATGTTATTACACAAGATACTTTCAGTCCATACTGCAAACAGAAAGAAACTCCTACTAAGACGGCATGCAAATAACAAATAAAGCACCCAGCAGACAGAGAATAACAAACAACATAATCCACCTCTATCTCAAGCTGCCTAAATCAGCAACAGGCATTACAGGAAAAAAAAAAGGGGTTACTCTTCCATGTCCAGGAAATGAAAGCCGAGGTCATTTTCAAGGAAGTGCTTTGGAATAGCATGATTTAGCGTGGCTTACACCTCCCAGGTATTTTTCTTTTACATATAAACAAATCTATAAACTGTTTCCACATCATTTAAATGAAAACTAGACCTTTATAAAAACGTGCATACACATTAATTATTTCCCTGACAATAAAAGGTATCTAAATATACAGAAGGTGCACATTAAAAGCCTTCAAGGTTAGCTTCATTTCCTGGCTGAAAGACAGAGGGGAGAGCAGGTGCATCATTGAGCTTTGAGAAGGAAATCCATTAAGGCTTTTTGCACTTGTCTTTGCTAAATGAGTTACTGGAATTTATTAACTTTTTTGTTTATCCCCACAACACCTATCTAGAAACTTACATCCATAAACCCCTACTAACAAGTGAGACATGTTATTTTCAAAAACAAATGAACTCAATACTTTAGAGAGTGCAAACATGTCTCACTTATGGGAACAGAAATCTAGTGACCATGAAGCAAAGCTCCAAAATTGTATCAAAGAGAATAATTAGAGAGCTGCGTAATTGGTAAATAACTCTAAAAACTGATTTTTTAATTCAATGACAGAAAGCCATTTGAGGACATCCCTACTCAACCTTCAATAACCTTCAGCTGATTTCATTATAAGAAATATCAAAGCAATGCTAATCTAAACGTCTTCTTCAGCTTTTTAATTTTTATACTTGCAAAAATCTTGGTATTTTTTAATGTCTAAACAGAATGAAAGCTTCCTGCACATCTATGAGCTCAATGACATTTGAAGACCAGATGCTTAATGCAAATCTGTACTCTATAAAACTTGTCTACCTTCCTGCCAAGCCTCAAAATTGTGAGCAAAGACCAGGAATAGTACCCAAAATAGTGCATTTGGGCCTGGAAAGACAAAATTTTCTATTACGTGCATAGATAATTAATAAGGGGGTTTGATTTCAGACACAAACAAAAAAACAATAGAAAGCGTATAGAAATTGTATTTTTTTTTACATACTTACTTTAATCTATCAATAAGTTTAGACCTGGGTTTAGTAAGACACTGCTTCACCATGAAAATAAAAGTAGCTGAATTAGCAGGCTTCAAGCCCCCTGTAAATAGGTTTTGCTGGGGAGTCAGTCGTACCAAACATAAATGGTCATTTGGCAGCCTCTGCAAGAAAAATGAAACAAGTCACTGAAAATTACTTACTTTCAAGGCATCTGTCTTTATCTTAGATAAAGTGCTTCATCTCTACCAGCAGTAACATTTCTGAAAGGCTTTTACAAGTCATAACAAGGTAATTCCAGTGGGTGCCAAGGCCTTAAAATTTCATTCTGTAACTAAAATGGCTTCACAAGAAAAGAAATGAGAAATCAAACAGATACGCTACGACTACTTAAGAAATAAAGATTTAATTTTCTTCGTGGAAACAGACAACACTTCTGATGCACCTACATGCCACCTGTGACTTTTAACTAGAACACTTGTTAAAAAAATACAGTTTGCAATCAAAAGAGATCTGTGTGATCTGTCATGAAGTTATTTTTAAGTTATATCAAAGTGGTTTAGCTGGGTCTCTAGAAGAAGAAAAAGCAATACAATGCTCTCACCGTGCTCTTTGGAATTGCCAGTCGCCCATTTTTCAGATTAGTTAGAAATGATGACCAAGGTTCCTTAGAGAGGGAGCAAATAACAGAATTAAAGTGCTTTGTGACAATTTAGAAAAACATTTATCATCAATACTACCAAATTAGAAATTGACTCCATTTTAAACTTTATTCAACAACTTCACTCCAGAATCAGCTTTAAGCACCTAAGACAGTGTAAGAGCAGTGCGTGCCTATACGATAGGTCCTTAAGCTCCCCAACACATTTGATAAGGCATGGTACTTCTCAGCACACAGGAGAAGCAGGCCTTCATTTCATGAGAAGCACAGAAAATATTATTTCTACTGAAAACTGCATGAAGTCAAAAACAGAGGACATGAAAAGCAGACTGTGAGACTGGAAAAGCAGTCTGAGTCTCACACAACACCCAGCAAGGCTGAAAAGACTCTTCTATATCCCAGTCTTCAGTAGTTCTCAGACTAATCTAAAAGCCAAATTAGCTTCCAGTTAGTTTACAATAGCAAAAATGGTATAAATTCCTTTCTGTATACACAATTACAGCATTAAAACATGTTCAGTCAGTACAAAAAGTTTACCATGTGCAGTAGCTGAATGTCACATCCTGCTTGCCAAAGCACAGAAAGTGCTTGGTAAATTCTCAATTCCCCAGGCTTTGCTGTTAATACCTAACAAAACAACAAAGCAAGAGCATTTTAATTTCAAAAAAGAAGTTTGCTTTTTCATCTAAGAAAAATCCTTATAATTTTAATAAGTGGCAACAACTTCAGAGTTAAATCTAAAATTTCAAAGTGAAGTCACATTAGGCCTCAAATCTGTGCTATTTTAGTATGTCTTACTAGAAAGCACAATTAGAAAACATTCTGGCAGTCTAAGTATTTCTTTGCAGTAATTATTTGGATTACTGAACAGCGTAGGAATTTCCATCTTGTACTGTACAAGCACAGACAAGTTTCAAACAAAGGAGAAACAGGGATCACATTTTGTTTTAAAACTGCAACAGAGCTGAAGTTTACAGCTTGAGTTCTTTCACACTGGTAGAATTTTCCCAATAGGATACACAGTAAGCCAAGCTGACCATTAAGCAGCTGGCAGTCATGCTCCCCATATTACAGCAGCACAGATTTGACAACTCTCAGTGTTAAAACACAAAAAAAAAGAACCCAAAAAACAAACAAAAAAAAAAAAAAAAAAACCACAAAAAAAAAAAAAAAAAAACACAAAATCAAAATCAAACTCTCATGGCTATGTTCAAATAGGCCAAAGAAAGAAGTCATAACAAAGAGATTTAACTTCTCATAAAATATTTAGAGCGCTCTGACACATACTCAACCAAAAAAAAAAAAAAAGAACCAGAGGAGGCCACTAAAAGAAGGTTCTCACTGCTCTTACTTCAGTTCTCAAAACTCCTTTAAGAGAACTCAAAATTCTTTGCTCAGAAGTCTGGCCATTAGAAAGATAACAGGTTGGTATTTCAGCAGTATCCAATCTGTCGTTTTGCAGATAAATATACTCAAGACCTTAATTTTTTTTCCAGTAGGGTGTTACACAGAGTACAGCCTGTGCAGGCACACCTTAAAGTCTTTCCTTACCTCAAGTAATCAAAGTTTAGTGCTTTATGAAGCTGTTTCATAAAAAGAAAAAAGTAGCCTTGAACTAGAAAGTACAGTTCTGAAAGACTGGGTCAGCACAAATTATGAACGTGTAACCCAGAAAGCTACTCTCCATTTTAGAGTACACAACTTTAATATAAAGCTGTGCAAATCATTCACATTTTGCCTCAATTTTTTTTCAGAACTGCATGCAAAGCTGGCTCAAGAGGACACGAAATTCGGCTTGCTATTTAGCAATTCTGTAGCCTCTTCAAGAGGCCTTTTGAATTCCCTCTTCTTTGTTAGCTGCTACTTGCAAAAAATTTTGTTGCAAAAGCACCACAGACTGTCAGCACCTCAGAAGTTACAACAAAAAGCAACTTTGTTGCTGCTGCATATCCTTCACAAGGACCAATCTTCACATTTGAAGGATTTATGGTTAAGTAACAACAGACTTTTTTTTTTTTTTGTGTGTGTGTGTGTGTGTGTGTGTGTTATAAATTCATAAAGATAACAAGCAGGAAACAGACAAGATTTAAAAAATTCTGGCAGAAAAAAGAATTCCCTAGCAGAAAAGTTGACCATGCAATGTTCTGGTGTTCTCTGAAGCATCACTTATTCTCTACCACCTTTAAAATCTCTTGCACATACCTTGTATTCTTTTTCACTTATAAAGATGTTGAGTTCTACTCTTCCATATCTGTATATGGAACTGCATTCATACAGGATAAAAAGTAGCCTCCAAAGTGTGTTCCTCTCCTTTCTTTGTGGAAAGATTCCAAAAATTTTCACAGGTACATCTGTTTCAATAGTGTGTAAAAGTGTCTTTAAAATTTTACAATAGGTACCAGACAATCTCATTTATACTAATGTGTAAGTTACGACACAACTAGGGAAAGATCTGTCTGCTCATTTCATTCAAGGACGAATAAAATTCAAGCTTTTTTTAAAGCTAAGCCCTGTGGGCATTAGACTAAATCTTTATTATGACAAATAAGTGAGACTTCATTTTGCCATTTCTTGAAGCTACGAAGAACCTAACTAAATAAAACTGAAAATTAGGAAATGAGCAAACAACATCCACAAATCCAACAAGTATGTTAAAACCGGACAGGTACCTCAAGCAAGTCCCAAAGATCTTGCCAAAATGCCATGCACCCTTCAGACGTATTTGTAACGTGTGATCATATACACCTACCTGCTCTCCAAGGAACTGCTGTTATACCCATGGCTTCAAAAAGTTTGTCAGAACACACAGCAGGAGGTTTCACTGCTCCAGTAACCAAAGGATCCAGTCTGAAGAAATCACCGTAAATTACCTTTAATTGTCCATCCAGGCTATTCTCTAAGGACTAAACCACATTAAGTTTCAGTTGAAGAAATCTGAATGCAGTAAGCTGCCTTACCAAACACTCAGCCCACACAAAAAATTACTCAAGCACTACCAAAAATAAATATCCAGTGAGAAAGAGACAGGTCTCAGAGCTGCTTCTTATAACTGACTGACAGAATAGCTTCCTTTATTACGCAAGGCATTTTTGTGCTGCTCAACTGGAGCTTTAAAACCTTCCCCAGATGAGTCATAAGTATTAATCTGCACAAACCACTACATTTAAGTGATTTACAACCGAAATCTTCATATACACAGAGAATCGTGCATAAAATATGACTTTAGTGCACATTTTAAAACAGGTGAGAGTTTCAAATTCCTCGTCTCTATTGTAACATAGTCCATGCAGTGCAAATTCTAAGGTTCATTTGAAACCATGCAATGCCAAAGTGAAGAGAAGAGGCAACGCTTGTTGAAATTCCAGTATTGCCAGCCAACAGCAGGACAACAGATTAAATAATACTGTGAGATTATAACCAACACTATCTTCATAAATTTTTGAAAGCTACATTGCAGACATTCTGCCTAAGCACACACTGCTACAATTATTTTGATGAACGTTAGTCCGTACTTTATGCATGGAACTACTCACAGGGAGACAATAAACTCGAATGCATGCAAGATGTCGGATGAACAGGTTATAAAATAGACTGTTACTAAACATGCAATGTAAAACCAAGCAATAATTAATAATACTCAGCATCATCTCAGATGTTTCAAGTAATGATTACTAGCTAGTTCCTTTTTAATCCAACAGTTACTACGCATTTCTTAGTTCCCTCCTTACTTCTCTCTTAGATCTTAGATATGGGATACCATACCAGATACATACCTGTAGTTTTGAAAGGAAAGCTGGGTGACTTTCTAGAGCTACCACTCTGACACCTGCATTGAGCAGGGTTCGGGTTAAGACTCCCGGACCTGAAAGGAAAAAGAAAAAAAAAAACCACCTCACATTATTTTTTGAAGTGATTTTCTTGTGTTTTTCTCAACACAGCCCCTGGATTATGTCACCTTCAATAAGGATATACCTCACATTACCTAAGCATGCTTCAAAACAGTTAGAAAACACATCTACACACAGCTTTCCTCTGATTATTCACTGCATTACACTGAGGGAACATCAGGCCTATCTCGAGTTTTTCTGCTGCTTTTTCTTTTGCCAACTGAGACACATTTTGAAACCTCACCCACATTATCCATGCAGGCAAAAGAGTATCATAGAATCCTCAGGGTTGGAAGGGACCTCTGAAGGCCATCTAGTCCAACTCCCCTGCAACAAACAGGGACACCACAACACTCCGTGGAGCTGGTCGTATCGCTCCTGTAAGGGGAGGAAAGGGCTGACCAGATTTGCAAGTGTAAAAGCATTCGGTAACTACAGAGGATGAGCTCTGTGAAGGGCCCGCAGTCTGTGACCATGCAGAAGCAGCGTCAACCTACAAGACCCGCCGCCACCACCCAGAGAAGGACTTCAATCCCTACTTCATAGCGAAGTGTTTAACGGCAGTGACTCGAGCCCCAAGCAAACACTCACGCTCCCGCCGAAGCTCCGTACAACCCAAACGCCACATTCACACCTCACGAGCAGCCCGGCCTCCCCCGCCGCCCGCCAGACGAGCACACACGGGAACCAGGCAGGGAGCGGCGCGGCCCCGCAACCGTTTCGCGGCCCGCACCGACTCCGCAAGGTCACCGGGACGCGCCGAGCCCCAGCAGCGGCTCGGGCGGGAGAGGCGGTTGGCTTACCGGGCGCGCACTCCAACACGACGGGCTGCGGGCCGGAGCCGGCCTGCAGGCAGCGCTGCACGGTGCGCGCCAGCTGCGGACGGGCGATGAAGCGGCCGCAGGGGCCGCCGGCCCTCAGGACCTGCTGCTCCGCCTCGGCCGCCTGCGGCACCCTCAGACCCGGGCTCGGCCACCGTCCCGCGGCCCGCCGCGACGTCGCCCAGCTCGGCCCCGGCCCGCCCGGCAGCAGCCGCGGCCGCGGCCCCGCCACGAGGAGGCGGCCGCAGCCCGCGGCGCCCGGCAGAACCCGGCACGCCCGCATGGCGTCCAGCCGCCGCCCGCGCTCCGAGCCCCGGCCGCGATCTCCGCGGCAACGGGGAGCGTCACTTCCGCCTCGGGCCGGCCTCTCTAGCGCCCTTCCGCTCTATCGTCGGCGAGAGGTCCTCCTGGCCGCCGTCTTCTCTACGGTGGCAGCCCCGCGCGGCCAGCTGCTGCGGAGCGAAACGGGGAGAGAAAGAGGATCCCCGCTCTCTCGACACACGTACGCACACCGCGCTATGCCGAGCGCCCGCTCCTCGCTGCCCTCAGCGGGCGCCTGAGCCGCAGCCGAGACGAGGTGAGCTGGGGGGCTCGTCCTCGGGAGGAGGAGCAAACAGGCAAACAGACGGACAGACAGACAGACAGACAGACAGACAGCAGCGAAGGGCGAGCGTCGCCGAGCGCGGGGGGAAGCCGCCGTCTCGCCCCGCGCGGCGCTAGGCGGGCGGAGGCGGCGCGGGAGCCACCGCGGAGCCCCGCACGGCCACCCGGCGCCGGGATGGAAAGCGGAGAGGCCGCCGCTGGGCGTGCGGGGGTGCCCGGGGCCGAGTGGAGCCCCGCGCCTCTCCCGGAGCGGTACCGGGCAGGGCGGCCCCGCCGGCTACAGGATCGCTATGGCCCGTTCCCGGTCGGCGGCTGTGGTCGGGAGCTGCTGCAGCGCGCCGCGCCGGTTGCGCGGAGCGCTGAGTCTGTGTTTGTGTGTGTCTGTATCTGTGTGTCTGTGTGTGTGTGTGTCCCGGGAGCTGCGTCTTTCGCTTGAGCTTGTCTCGGCGTTCCGACGAGGCTGATCCCCGCGGCCGCAGCTGAGCGATCAGCCCGGATCCCGCAGCGGGTGCACCGCGGCGCTGCTGAGGACGGGCCCGGAGCGGCCTCCCCGCTCGCTGTCCGCGCTCTGAGCAGCACCGGAGGTGGTAATCCCGAGGCAGCGCCGGTTTCCCAAATGCTTTCCTAACAATGTGTGCGTGTTGAGTGGAACTCATCGCATCCTGCCTTCACCTGTGGGCAGATGGGTGACCGTGCGAGACATGGAGCTCTGGAGACAGAACCAATGCATGTGGGTCGTGCAGGAGGTGACAGGGATCTGCGACCACGGAACAGAGCAGTCTTCAGATCAGTGGTTCACAAATAGACATGCTGTGGGTTGTGTGCAAGTTCTCTGTCTTCACAGAATCACAGACTGGCCTGGGTTTGAAGGGACCACAAGGATCATGAATCTTCAGCCCTCCTGCCACAGGCAGGGCCACCAACCTCCACATTTAATACTAGACCAGGCTGCCCAGGGATTGTTTTCACAGATCTCATTTCCCTATTCATAAAATAAGAAATGAACACTCATCCACTTACTGAACAAAGTGTCATTCTGTTTGATATATCTCCACCCCACGGAGCTTGGGACACAGAAATGTGGTTTTCCTATCTTCTGTCTGCCAGATGTGTGCCCAGGAGCTGGGTTGAGATGGGTGAAGCCTGCAGACCCTTTGCTGACTGCAGCGCTTCTTCCCGTCTGCAGTTTATTTTTAAATATTCTGCTGTTCGTACTGAGCACTATTTAATAGTTTTCCTTGAGGGAAATGGACGGGATGATGGGATAGACATCGATCCATTTTTAAACTGGACTTTGTGTTTTAAATAGCTTTTTTTCCTCTCTTACTAATTAGTGTGTTAATTCTGTAATTTGTAGGTCTTTCAGAACATCAAAGGGAACTTGGTTTTCCTATACATGGTGGTGGTTAGTAATGGCCTAATTCAGCATTTCTTGTTGAAGTTTCATGGTAAGCTATGGCTTACGGTAGTTATTGTACCATCATTTTCTATGCCATAGCTTCAGAGACCAAATAAAGAATTTTGGAAATATCTGTTGCCAATCAGCTGTCCCTTTGTACATATTACTTGTGAGACCACACCTTGGATGTTGTGTTTGGTCCCTACAGAAGGGACATTGAGTTGCTCGAGTGTGCGCAGAGAGCAGTGAGGACGGGATGAGAAAACAAGACCTACAAGGAGCAGCAAAATGAACTGAGGCTGTTTAAATCTGAGGGAGCTGAGAGAAGACCTCACAGTCCCCTGCAGCTGCCTGAAAGGAGGTCACAGTGAGGAGGGTGCTGGTCTCATTCCTCTGGTGACAAATGATAGGGCATGAGTCAGTGACCTCAGGTTGCACCAGGGGAGGTTAGACTGCATATCAGGAAGAATGTCTTCAAAGATAGAGTGTCCAGGCATTAGAAAAGACTGTCCAGGGAGGTACAGGATTCCCCATTCCTGGAGGTATTAAGAGATGTGTGGATGTGACACTGAGGGTCATGGTTTGGGATTCGGAGGGTCAGGCTAATGACTGGACTTGATGACTTTGAACATCTTTTCCAACATAGATTTTCTTTTTTATTCAAATCACCTGGGAGCATTAGGGTCTTCTTTGTATGGGCTGGTCAGAGTCGTTGAGATCATTCTCATGTGTTTGCTAAGTGAGGCCCAAAGCTATGCCCTGACATTCTTTGTACACTAGAAACTATTTGTTTTTCTCCATACTTTCATTTAACTTAGCGTATTCCTTGCCTACATTTAACCACAGATTGTTACATTATACATTTATGATTGTCTTTTTTTAATTTTTTCCCTTGATAAAGGAGCCTACCCTATTTAAATAGACCAAATCTTGCATGCATAGAGGACTACATGACTACCTCTTTCTGACCTGGTCATCATCCTTGAAAAAACACTGAATCCTTAGGAAAATGGTAAGTTCTGTACATCTCACGTTTAGAATTACAGTGCAGAAATTTAATATGCTAATGTATATCCCAGAGCCATTTGAACAGTCAAGTTGGGGTTATTTGTAAGTTAACAGCTGATCACACAGCTTATATTTTCTAATCTAGCTATTACCACAAACAAATATTTGAATTTACAGACTTACATCGTAGGGCCATATGTCTTTGTAATTTTAGATCACTGTTGGTTGCTCTGAAATTGTTTTCTCTTAATTATTGTTTTTTTGAAATAGAGGACAAATAAGAAGCATTCCAGCCTGTTTCAACCTAAAGAGCTCATTACTGAGCTGGGTCTTACTGGGTCAAGAAGATCAGTAAACGGATGCTTTTCTTCTCAGTGCTTCTAAATGTCTTTTGCACTTACTTTTGTCTCCAAACAAGTTTTTTTGTTTATTTGTTTGTTTTAATTTTAAAGAGTTAGTCTCTTCATGTTATTTTGCTATGTCAATATTTACTACTCAACAACAGTAAATATTGACAAGCACTTCTGAAGGGGAGGATTGCCATAGTATAAACATATTGATCTCAGGTTTTTCGAACTCTTATGCCCACACTGTATATACAAACTCAGTAGAACTTCTGTCTTGTGCTAAAACAATTCATACGTTAAAGGAAGTTTGCATGATCATACTTTTTCTTATCTTGGTCGCAGTACTCATCATCTGACTCTCTTTGGCTCAGAAGACGGATTGGTTTGCTAGCTTTATTTCAAAAACTTTCTGGTTTATTCATCATATCACATTTTGTCATTGCATCATTGCGAAAGGTAATCTTAATCATATTAGCTTCAGTAGTGTGAAAAGAAAAGAACTTGCTGTGTGCTTGAATTGACAGAAATAACTCTGTGCCTTACTGAGATGCGGAGTGTTACAGAATTATTGTTTTCACTTGCACTTTACCTGGTCTGTTTCATTCATCTTGTTGTAATACTTCGGATGGTGACCAAGGAAAGTGATAGATGAGCGGTAAGAGATACCTTCAGAAGTGCTGTAAGCATCTGCACTCATCAAATGGCAAAGTAGTATCAAAATTTTGGAAATAGGCCATAGGAATATATATAATTTTTAAATAGTCGTGTAGTCTCATTAGTTTGTCTTGTTCCCTTGTCATCACCACCCCTCCATTGCAATACCATACATGCACTAAAAAAGGTCCCAGAGATACAGTAGCATTTAATTCTGTGCCACAATTTGGTTTAAGATACAACCAACAGGTAACAAACTTTGTGTTGGAAATCTTCCAATTAAATGACAATTTGTTCTTATAATGAGCTCAGTAATTTTACATTTGGAGCCACTATGCTTTATAAAGCTTTACTTATTGCTATTTTATGTGTAACCTGTTGACAGTGAAAAGTAGCTGGGCTCTTGGATTTGAGGGATTCAGTTTTGGGGTGGGTTTGTTTTGTTTTGTTTTTTGGCTGTTTAGCCAAATTATCAGTAGTAAGAGAAGCAAAAGTCCAAGGTTCCTTAGAAGCTTGCCTGCTACGTGTGACAGCATAGCTTTCAGCCTAGCATTACAAACACATAAAACCTCATTAATTGGGAATTACTGACCTTTTAAATGAGCTACATGAACTATGCAGATCACTGGAGAGTTCCTAGATACTAATTAAGTGAAGCAATTAAGTTATTCTGAGCACTAGATGCACACTCACGTATCTGACCATAAACTTTCTTGAAAAAACTGTTAAATCACTTTTCTTTGGTATTTTTCTGTTGGAATAACATCCTATTTAATAATTGTTTTCATACCCAGTTCAGTTTGACTTTTCAGCCTGTCAAACAGTGCAGCAAAGTGTACAGCTGACAACAGAGCCATTCAGCACAAAAAATAAACATTTTTAAAGGAGCTGATGGCTTGAATTGTGTCCCTGCGGATGTTAATAACAGCATCCACATCATATTTTGCCTTATAATGAACACTAAGGAGCAGTATTTTTAACATTTTCAGTGGCATGGCAAAGGGTTCTGTGGTGTGAAGACTGTTGCATAAGCTGTGTATTGTATGGCATTCTGGCAGGGGTACAACTTTTCTCACTCTGTGCTATATCTGTTCTCTGTATACAGAGAAACTCAGTCCCTAGGGCTATCAATCTGGCATCTTTCATCCGCATTAAGTTTACTGCAAGTTGTTTTTGTGTGCATACAAAAAAAAATGCTCTAAAAACCTTTGCAGAGAGGAATAAAACATTCAAATAAGTGCATCTACTGCTTACTTACCTCAAAATTCCTTGTCATTGAATCCTGATACGTACACAACATTCAACACATTCTGCACTCTCAGATTCACCAGACCTGGTTTGTGTGTATCTATTCTCATAAGTCTTTAGTTTGACTACTGTGACAATGCTGTCTTGCTCAGGAGTTTGTCATGCTGAAGATTTATTTTTAATCCTTTATTATTTATTTATCTTTTTGTTGTATAACTGTAACATCTTTGAAAATGCTTTGGTTACTTATAAAAAAGTATAGAGAAGAAATGATGTAGTTCTTAAATATTTCTGTAGGCAATTTTGTTGTGTTACACACTTGGTTTTTAGGAAAAAAATTTCTTAGGAATATTTTTTTTTTCTGCTGTTGTTTCAATACACTGCTTCTTCTCTCCAAACAGAATGACTACCACATAAGCTCATAATATGAGCTTTAGCACTACTTTTCACTACCTGTGGGGCAGATTTTCTCATGAAAAATATTACACTGCAGGGAAAATTAAGATTGGTTCACAATACTTTTGGCATTAAAAATGGTATATATGTGCAATTACAGCATCTGTTAGAAAGACTTTTAGGTTTATTTGAGGAATGTCATTGAAATTGAAAGCGGACGTTTTACAAGTTCTTTCCTAATGGTTTTAGAATCATAGGATCACGTGCTTCACTTTTGCTTTTAACACTTCAAAGGAGTTTAATTTTTCCAAAGGCAGCAACAACTGCACATGTTTGTGTAGACTTTTAAAATCGCTGCAGCAATGAGAAAACTTTTAAAATTGCTGCATCTTCCTACTCTGTTCCACCATCTTGATACCCTTAATAAGTCTGGGTGTTTTGCCGCAGACAAGATAAAACTAATACATCAAATCACAGAATCATAGGGGTTGGAAGGGACCTCTGGATATCATCTAGTCCAACACACCTGCTAAAGCAGATTCCTTACAGTAGGTTATGTCCTTTAGATATTTGCAAGTACTGATAAGACCCCTTCTCAGTCTTCTCCAGGCTGAACAGCTCTAGGTCTCTCAGCCTTTTTTCCCCATAAGGGAGATGCGTCAGGTCCCTAGTCACCATACTAGCTAATGGTGAGGTGCCACCTTATTCTCATGCATAAATAAAGCCTACTAAAACTCGAAATCCAGAACTTTTCACACACTGAAGAGGATGATTTTGTATCTCAAGTGCTGAAAAAGCCCGTTTGTATGAAAGAGTTTGGATGAAAAATCTCGCACGTTCTAAGCACATATTATTCATTCCCAGACAAACCTCTTGTATTTGGCTGGTGACTGAGACATACTCTTATAGTAATAGTACATTTGGAAGAGTAGATTATGCCTAGCAGTGTATGTTTATCATTGTTTACCAAAGCTGTGAATAAGCAGTATGACTGGGAAGCTTAGAAGTTGAAAATAGCATGTAGAACTTCCTCTGAAAACCACATTATCCCAGCTCTTTCAAACTGGGAAGATCATAGAGTGGCTTAGGTTGGAAGAAACTAAAGAATCATCTAGTTCCAACCTCCTTGCCATGGGCAGGGCTGCCACCCACCAGATCAAGCTGCCCAAGGCCACATCCAGCCTGGTATTGAATGCTTCCAGGTAACTTCTTATTGGCATTCTGTTCTACACAATATCTAAGCTGATTTTACTTTGGAAAAGCTTTCCCTTGTCTTATTACCATCAGATAGTGTAAGAAGTCCGTCTTCCTCTTGTTTATGAGCTCCCTTCAAGTACTAGGAGGCCACAGTGAGGTCTCCCTTGAGCCTTTTCTTCCAGCTCCAGGCCTGGATGCAGCACTCCAGTTAGGGCCTCAAAAGGACAGAGTAGAAAAAGACAATCATCTCTCTCTCCGCTGGCCATCTTTTTGATGCAGCCCATGATACTACTGGACTTCCAGGCTGCAAGAGTACATTGCTGGCTCACGTCCAGATTTTCATCCACCAGGACTCCCAACTTCTTCACAGTGCTGCTCTCAATGAATTCTTCTCAGTCTGCAGAGATATCCAGGATTGCCTCAACCCTGGAACAGTATCTTGCACTTGGCCTTGTTAAGCCTCAATAGGTTCATGTTTGCCCACTTTTCAAGCCTGTCCAGGTCTCTCCAGATGACATCCCTTCATTCTACTGTATCAACTGCATCACTCAGCTTGGTGTTATCAGCAAGCTTGCCCATGATGCACTCAGTCCCACTGAATGTGTTATTGATAAAGATGTTATAGAGCACCATATCCAAGACAGACTCCTGAGGAGCACCACTTGTCACTGACTTCTACCCTGGATGTAGATCCACTGATCACAACCCTTTAGCTGTGACCATCCAAACAGTGCTGAATAACTTCCCCCCTTCCCTACATTATATATTTCTAATTTAGAGATGAGGATGTGGTGTGGAACCATGTCAGAGGTTCTGCAGAGTCCACGTAGACATAGTTGCTCTTCCCTTGTCCACCAGTGCTGTCACTCCATCACAGAAGGCCACCAGATTGGTCAGACATGATCTTCCCTTGATGTAGCTGTGCTGGCTGTCTTAGATCCTCTTCTCACTTGGCATATACCTTAGCCTAGTTTCCAGGAGGATCTGCTCTATAATCTTCTCAGGCACAGACATGAGGATCATCAGCCTGAAGTATCACTTCAATGTCAGAAAGTACCAAACCACCAAGCTGCTCACACTCAGACATTTTGTAAACTCAGATATCAGATAAGCCACTCCTGCTTCTGTGTTCAACTTGAAGAATAGTGGAATTAGCATGTTTGAAGGGAGTGAGACCTCATAAATCATGAAACAGAAGCAAAAATCATATAGGAAGATATTTTCATGTCTAGTAGCTTATTTCAAATCAGGACATAGGGCCAACTGAAGGAAGTTAATGAGATTCTCTCAGACAGAGGCTATTCAGTAATGGGATTGTACCTAAGACTATCTTGTGAAATGGTAAACCACTAATGAGCCTGTGCTCACAGCATGGCAGTATTTTACTGCAGGGGTGTCAGGTTGTAAAATTGAAGTATTTATATGTGTTCTTTTCCTTTGTTTAGGAAACAGAAGCATTCCAACCATTAAATACTGTACATAAAGCACAATGCAGAGCAAGCAATTGTAGAGAAATGGCACTTTCATAAAAGAACTAGCTAGCGCACTGTTTCCTCTCACTCATTACATCTTCATTTTAGAAATAAATATAATTGTTCATTAAATAAAAATCAATCATCTTACATGCTGTAATGGGACAGAAAGTACTGCAATAATGGCAGGGTGGCAAAGGCTTTGGCTGCAGCAAATGTGAACATGCCCAAATGTAGCAGCCATGGATGTAGAAATAAAGGGGAAAAAAACTACTTACCTTTAGAAAACCCCAGTTAGAGGGGAGATCCCCAACCCTTAAATGAGGTCTGAGAAGGGGTGGATCCTGGCTCCCCCCTTTCAGTCACTCAGATGCATTGCATGCACCTGAGTTCCCCTGGGTTGGCCCTGCCTTCCCACCAGGTGCTCAATCACTGATTCAAGCCTTGACTTAGCATTTCTGTGACACATGCATAAAGAAATTAATTTGCAATAGTAATAATCTGTAGTACACATTTCATTTTATACTGCCATTCTGGTTTTTACATTGGTTTAGATTAATTTGTGAAAGACTGTTGTCAACATGAAATGAGATAGTAACATTTCAGTGTTGTCTTACAATGTATCTCCATGCTGGCTCTCACAAAGATCATCACTTTTATTTTTCTTTTAAGAGATAAATAGGTTACATTTTGTGATTCTTGAAACTATACATTTTCTGCTGTTTTCCTTTTTTTAATTTATTTTTATTTTTTTCAAGAGCTAAAAGCCTTAACTCTGTAAAAATACCATTTTTTTAGCAGAATCAAATGATTTTCATTTTCCTTTAGGACTTGCTAAGCTGTTTGTGTTAAAAATAATAATAAATGTATATGAAAGCAAGAGACAAAAGCCTTGCAACAATAAAGAAAATTAAATTCCCTTAATCCTAGGTGCTATCTCTTTTTTTCCTGTCCTTACAATTAAGTCTTGCTTAATCTCTTCTTTAAGAAGATGGCAAATCCATATCTCTAGACAGCCTGCTTGCTTGTTCTTATGGCAACCTTTCTAGGCTGATAACTGTTAACACATGTTGTGCTGTCCCTTTTCCTCTAGAACTTTTACCTCTGATCTTTCATTTTTTTCATCCAGATAACTGTATTGAAGGTAATGTTCCCCTAGTAAGGATTGATGGAAGGAAGTCACGGTACACATACACAGAAATGAGCAACTAAAAAAGTTGTTGGAATTTAGGAACTACATGAAAGTGAACACTGAAGAGTATGGCCTTTCTAAAATGGAAGTTGATTTACTTAGTGGAATTCCTTCAAAAGTTCAAGAGCAGGACTAACCTAAATTCTTTGATGTAGCTCTTTTTGGGTTCTCTCTGAGTTGTCGTAAGTAGATTTTAAAGGCTGATTTTATTTGCAATAGTATTGTGTTTCAGACTATCAACCAAAAAAAGTTGTCCCGCATTGGCTGCAAAGGCTGTCCAGTGTCTCAGCTAGAGGACTGTCATTTTAGCCACATGTTAAAAGGAAATGACTTAATATTTTCCATCAAAACGTTGACCTCCGTTGTATAAAATGTCATTTATCAAAAGCATCTTTTCCTCATTTTGCAATCTAATAGGAAACACCTTGTTTAAATGTTTTAGTTTTCCCAGTGATAGCTGTTGAAAGGAAGAGCAGTTGTCTACTGATAGATGCAAAACAGTGGTAGAACATCACAGGACATCCTGGTTTTTAATTATTGCTGATAAAATTAATTCCTCATTGGCTTTGGGCAGTGCACTCTAACTTCTTTTATTTGATGTACCATTCAATCCATGAGCTGAGTGGGGCAGCAGTAATTACTGTTTCATGTGCTAGGAAGAGTAAGAATTAGACCTCTCAAGTTTAACGTGGTATTTGGGCTTTTTTTTTTTTTTTTTTTTTTTTTTCCAAATGATTTACAACAGTTACCATCAATAAATGCTACTTCTGTGTGGGTGTCTATAACAAACATATTCTGGTTCTGATTCTTACAGGAATAGTTAAGTTCTGTTCTCTTTTTAGCTCTTCTTTTCATGTTTAACTCTTGAAGAGAAAGGGGCTTGAATAAGGAGCATCCCTCTTACGGACAGATACATTCTTCAGATGAGCATCTCCTCTTGAGATCCCTTCCTTGTCTTTCTGGTACTTGAAGAAAGCCGTTTCTCTTGTTAGTTTGACAAAGGAAATTATAATTTGCATCTTTCCCACTTCAGTGTACAATTCATTAATCTTCTAGACTGAGTTTTGTTGCTTTTTTTTTTTTAAGATGCACATGTGTTATAGGAAGGCAGTACTTTTTTGTTGGACAGGTATGGCTGGAAGTGGCTAACAAGCTCTTCAGGTTGGAAGCAGAAAATGAATTGTACTGACTTTGCTTTTGCGTTGTCCAGCTGCTGGTGGCTCATCCACTTCTGTGTGCTTACAAGGAACTCATAGAGCATTCTTTCTGAAAACACCATGGGCACCTGGCACGCAGTCATTCCAATTCCTAACCTTCACAGAGCACATGCTGGTTGAAGTATTATCTAAGGGCAGGTGTAGCTGCCCATGTCTTGCCACTCCTGTAGAACCAGTAGAACAGTATTTGATGAAGTGACCCAAGAATACCTGAGTGGAGGAGAAGTAAACTTCTGCTAATAAGTGGTTGACTACTAAAAGTTATTTTAGCACACTTCTTGGCAGCTGTTATCTCAACAAAATGTATGTTGTGTTAAGAAGGAAGTGTTTTAGAAATAAACTCAGGAATACTAACAAGTTGTGTCAGGACAAGTGTAGAGGGCAGTCACAGAGGGGCAGAATACTTGCTGTAGTGAAGAAAGAGGAGTGGATTGGTCAGGACTCCGTCCAGTTGCATTTTGAAAATCTCCAAGGATGGCTACTTCACAACCTGTTCTGGGTAACACTTTTCCAATGTTCAATCAACCTTACTACTGAAACTAATTTTTATGTTTAGCATTTCTTATATTTAGCTTGTGTTAATTGCCTCTACTCCTTTCTCTGAGAAAGAGACTCTGAGAAGAGTCTGACACATCTCCTTTACTTCCTCATTTTATATTTATATATGTTGATAAATTCTCTGAGCCTATGCAGGCTGAACAATTACAGCTCTCTCAGCCTCACCTCCTCTGACAGATGCTCCAGACTATTAATCCTCTCTTTGGCCCTGTCCTGGAGCTGCTTCAGTATGTCCATATTTTTCTGCTAAGGGCCAGCCTAGGACTGGACCCAGCAAGATGTATCTCACCAGTGCTGAGTAGAGAGGAAGGATCACCTCCCTTGACTTGCTTATCATAGTGCAGCTCAAGATGCTGCTGGCATCTTTTCCATAAAGGTTTCTTGCTAGCTGGTGATCAACTGCTGCCTGCAGGGACCTCGAGGCCATTTTTGCAGGCTACTTTCCATCTGGGTGACCCTCAGTCTGTACTAGTGCATGAGGTTATTTCTTCCCACGTGCAGGACTTTGCATTTTCCTTTGCAAGACTTCATTAAGTTCCCATCATCCCATTTGTTTTCAGCCTGTCAAGGTCCTTGTGAACAGCAGCACAACCTCCCCCTGTATCATCATCAAACTTAGTGTAGATTGACTTTCTTATCACCTTGGTCATTAATGAAGGGGTAAACAGTACTGGCTTGGCTCTTAGCTCCTGGATGTATACTGGTCACTGATCTGCAACCTTCAGTCACCTGAACACAGTGCTCTGTGCTCAGACATTCAGCCAGTTTTCAGTTCACCTCACTGTCTATGTAGCCTTTTTTTTGTACTTTTGCCTATAGGGATGTTATGGGAGAAAGTGTCAGAAGCCTTTCCAAAGTCAAGACAAATGGTATCCACCGTTCTTATCTACTGAACTGGTCACATCATTACAGAAGACTATTAAGTTGATTAAGTGCCATTTATCCATCTTAAGCCCATGCTGAGTACTCTTTATGACCTTCTTGTCCTATACATATTTGAAAACAACTTCTGGGATTACCTTCTACATCATCTTACAAGGATTGAGGTGAGGTTGAGCAGCCCATAGCTGGATCCTTCTCCTTGTCTTCCCTAAGATGAGAATGATGTTTTCTTTTTTCAAGTCCTATAAGCAACTACAAAGATTAAAGAGGAATGCTTATATATTCTCCCTGGCATTTTTTCATTTTTATAATGCAATTTGAATTCTTCTAGCAAATCAAATGAAACAATATGTTGCATATTTAGTAAATGTGCATTTTAGTTATTTCAGTTGTATATTCCAGATCACAATACCTAAGAATTCAGTGAAACAGTTTTCCTAAAATGCTTTTTCCTTTGAAGGAAAGGATAGGAAGCTACCTTACGAACCTTGTCAAAGCTCTTCCATATAACAAGACTGCTAGCCATTTTTTTGCTTTAATTTTTAAAATGCTTGAGATAAATCTAATCAGCTGTACCTAACAGAGCTGCATTTCATCAAGTTGCTAAGTTAAACCAACAGTATTTCTATGCTTCTAAAAGGAAGCATATTTATAGGATATAAATTTATAGGCTAGGATCCTAGCATATAGGATTATTTGGTTTCTGAGGAAACCAAATAATAAAGTCCTCTGTGAGTACCACATGAAGGGTTATGCTTTTTTCTTGTAACTGTGTGCCTAATTGCAGCATTGATTAGAGCTGTGTGTTCACTAAAAGGGAAAATTGACTCCTGTTGAGAGTAGGTGGTGGATTTATTTTTTTATTAGCAAACCATCTGCCTGTGTGTATACTGAAGACATGTTGAATGTTCTCTTGAAAATAAACTGACAATCTGAGTCAATAAACAGGTTCTATTTGCATCTAAATCTTGTAAAAGAATTAACCTATCTACATGTTTGGTGTGGTGCCATGAGTGACAGAAATGAAAGTTGTTTGGCTTTTGTTTCTTCCTGGCTTATTTTTATTTCAGACAAACTGTGATCTTACGTGATAATAATGTTTTTATTTTGGCCACGGATGTAAGTGGAGGTGGTGCTTTTTGTTATCTTATGGTTTTTCGTGTTACTTCAGTTATAACACTGTGCACTGCTGTGAAGATCAGCTATGCTATTAGTCACGTAACTTGAACCAATAATAATTGCATGGAAATATAAATTTATAGGTCATTGTTGTATGTAGTTAGCTTTGCTTTACAAAACTTCCAGCAGGGCAATGGGTTGCTGTTTGAAAGAATTTCCCCATGCCTTTAAACTATATCACTTTGCTAATGTGATTCTTTATTGACTGGAATTAAGCATGAGCTTAATTATAGTACCATTTATAAGTGCTTCTTCTGGTTTTGTATTTTAGGTCTAAAAATATCTGGAAGGGGATTAAGTGGTTCAACAAGTAACGCTCTGATGGACGACAGAGAATTTCCACCAAATGATCTACAAATAGACTCAAAGGACAGTCTTCCTGCTGACTATAGGGTCGAATGTTTGACCTCTCATTTGGTTTCTACAGCTGACGAAAATGAAAACCAACTTGACAATGATGGGAATGAAGTTTTGACCGGTAGTAGAATTGCTATGGGAAGACAGAATGAAGGTGAGCAGGACAGCATCAATAATAATGAGAATATGGACAGTGGAGATTGTAAGGAAAGTGAGACTGAGAGGAGATCTGTGAATGTCCATATGGACCCTCAGCTGGAGGAAAAGCCTATCACAGAAAAACAGCCAGGTGGAAAAAGAAGTCCAAGAAGCAAAAGAAGCTCCAGTAAAAAAACTAAAGGTACTTTCTAAAAAAGATGCTTCTGTTCTGTTTACTTAAAAAAAATAGATCTATAGTTTTAATCTGTGAACTAGTAATAAAGATAGGTTTTATGTGCCATATTAACTATTTTTAAAATTCATTTAGCTTTTTTTTCTACTTCAAAATTACTAAATCAGATTAAATTCTAGATGTTTTAATTGCATATATTTTAATTAATCAGCTATATAACAAATGAAACACATCATGGAAGGATGAGTCGAGCAAGTACAGACTTTCAGTATGGAAATTGGGCTGACTTCCAAATCAGAGTGGCCAGAAATTCAGGCATTATGTTGTTGCTGAAGTGCTCAAGTGCAAGATTTTGGTGTCTGGATACAGAGTCAAGATTTTAAATCTTGGTATGAATAATGTCTAGACCTGTTGCTGTCAGAATTTAAAGCTTGGTATGTAGTCTCAGGATGTGCATTTCAAGTAATGAGTTAAGTATTTTGAGTTGCTTAAGTGTTTTGATGTTACTTCTCCTTTAGATATTTTGCATCTGAACTGGGGAAGGAATATGTAAAAGTTTATTACATGTCCTTTTTTGAGACATTTCTTCCTTTTCAAAGGAGTAGGATTTGTCTGCATCAACATGCATATTAAGTTTGTGCCATAGATCATAAAGCTTATGTGACATTGTGCTACAAATACATTAATTAAATTCAGTGTGTTTCATCCCATCAGTATCTTTGAGAGTTACTTGGAGCAATTTAGTCACTCTTGCGGTTTTTCTTTTTTTTTTTTCCTTCTAAAAGCTGAGAAGATGGGGAGTTAAGGGAATAAAAATAGTAGAGTACAGTTTTACAAATGACTTGTGTCTTTATGGCCTAATTCCGAAAAATGATGATCTGAGAGGGTTGCAAAATATGTGGAGCAATGAAAAGGAAGTTTTGTGTTCCATGTCTTTTACATACAGGCAAGATCTAGAAGAGAAAAATTATGTTTTCTAGTAAAGATAAGAGGATACCAAAATATGTCATTGTGAGGAGAATTGCTCATTAAGTGATACAGAACATCAGTGAGTATATCTTTCAAGTGTAGATTTTATATTTAAAAAGAGAAGAAAATAAAACAAGAGATTGGATGAAGTAATTGGTAACAGCAGGGAAATTAAAAAAAAAAAATGTAATGCAGATATGTGGACAGAAATGATGGGGAGAAAGTGAAATGGTTGGGATAAATTTGGAGTTACTGCAAATGAAATACGTGAATATCAAGTGGTCAAATTGTAGCAAGAGCCATGCAGTGTCATTTTACTTGTTTGTTGTGATAAACATGATTTTGAGCTCACTCACATATAGTTAGATCTTTATTGATCTGTAATAGATATAATATAGATCTTTAATGATCTGTTCCCCTACAAAATACTCCTGTTGTCTGAAAAAAAGCTTCTCTCTTGAAAATGAAATATTTGAAGTGAATTATTTTTTTTTCCCCAATATGTTTTGCAAAGTGAAAAAACCTTCCACCTTTGCTTCTTCAAGTATCAAACATATACATAAGATACCTGTTTTTAGGAAACAATTAAAAGAACACCAAAAAACAGGTGCTTTGGACATTAAGATTGGATTCCAAGAGAAAATGGTGTTTTGTGCTCTTTTTAAGAACATGGAGGATAAGTAAATGAAGAGTGATCTCGGCCCATAACATCTTCATGATAAAATAACATTACTAAGTGTTGCAGCCTCAGGAAATGTTCTTGGTTATGTTGTTACTAAGGTGCAAATATTGTCTTGTATTTAAAATAAAGCAAGGTAGAATTAACCTGAATGACTCTGATGTATTGTTTTAAATCCAAGGGCAGAATTGGATTCCAAATGAGTGACAGCTCAACTATATGCAGTGTCTAACTATATAGTACCAGTACCACAACAACATTAAATTGAAGGGGTTTTGTGGTAGTTGCTATTGAGCATGTTTCATGTTTTGATGTGACAGCTGATTA
Source organism: Lagopus muta (assembly GCF_023343835.1). NCBI lineage: Eukaryota > Metazoa > Chordata > Aves > Galliformes > Phasianidae > Lagopus > Lagopus muta. The sequence goes on from NC_064434.1 coordinate 76,433,682, forward strand.
TTAACTGCTTATTAAAGTGCATTTTTAAGTTACTTTTTTTCTCCTGAGGTAGGTTTGCTAAAACATCTGGGTCCTCTTTTTGTGTTTCATGACCATGTGCTGAAAAAAAAAAAAAAGAAAAAAAAAAGTATGCATCTCTTCTTAAATATAGCCTTCATTCTATCTAAAAACACCTCCTGGTTTGTTCCTTGCACCCAGTTATGTCCCTTGTTGCATTTGGTCATAGCAAGCATGAGTAAATATTGGAAAAGCAGAGGCATACATTAATAATGAAAAAGCAATGTTAAATTACACCCATATTTTGTCTGGCAATAAGCCCTGCGAAAATAGCCACCCACAGAGATTGTTAGGACTCCTGACCTGGATAGTTTACAATAAAGAGTTTATAAATAACCAAAAATAGAATGATGGAGCCTTCCATTGACATTCAGTGCCTTAACCTCTTAACCTCTAAATCTTAAACCTGGATAATCACTGTAGGGTTTCAGTTGCAGTGAACACAAAGGAATTTGGAATATGCTGAGTGCTTGAGCTGCAGGAACAACGGAATCTAAATGATTACAGAAAGTGGGGTTTATTGTTGGGGTTAGCTTGATGTGGTGGCCCCACGCGTCCTGCTTTTAGCTGATGAGTTCTCAGAAATGGATGTGGTTTGGGAAGAACATGCTTACCATGTTAATACAGGTTGATTGCACAAGTCTCAGTGTATTTGAGTTTGTCTATCTGTGCAAGTTGCTTTTTGTATTTTGTCTAATTAATTTAATTTCAAGAAGTCTTTAATTTCACATACATATTTGCTGGCACTAAAAATAGTCATGGTGCTGTCACTGGGTTTGGGGGGAAAGTTGGTGGAGCTTGTGTTGTTCTTTTCATTTTTTCTTTATTTACTCCTTTATTACACTTTACTGCTATCAGTTGTTATGTACAGTGTTGGGCTTTTCATTAATTAGTAGGTTACAGTTTTTCTGCAGCAACACTCAGAATGTGTTTTCTCAGAAATAGCATTGTTTGCTTTTTTTATTATTCAAATTGAAGATGTATTTCACAATTTCTTCCAAAATGGAATTGGCTCCTTTCAGAGACTCTTGAGTGTACTGAGTGTACTGAGTGTACTGCTTTCTAAGAAAAAGATGCACTTCTATATGGAAAAAGCAGCATCAGTCTTGGCTGTCCATAGTCTTTAATGGCTAACTCTAACTTTCACTTTAGGCCACGCCATACTTCGTTCATAATATGGACATTATTCACTTACAGCAATTTCACCATTTGAAATAATGCTGATATTTAAACAAATATCTAAACTTCATAAATTTGTAAAATTATGTCCTCTCTAAAGATATCAAATACATTTCATTATTAGAGAAAAATAAGTTGTTCATGAATTGAGAAATCAATTGTTTTAGGACTGGGTAGGCATCTACTCTTTACCAATACAGTATGTTCTGTAATGGCAAAGTAGCCTGCTATGCAAAAATAAAGCCAAGCTTTGTGGTAAAACTGGTTCACTTAAAGGAACAAACTTACCAATCAAAGCACTTTCACAGAGATTTATGATAGTATAAATGTGTCTGCAAGAGAACCTTTCTCTTCATATGGAGTTTTTTGGGAGATGATGCTCATATTCTAGTGATTCCACAGAGCTACCAATGACTCTTAGAGCTTTCCTTCATTTTATTATCTGGTTTTGAAATTGGAATTATACATCTGTATAACCAATGAATATACAGAAGTTATAATCATGAAATAAACAAGAGAGTCTGGGTAAGCAGGTTATAGTAACAAAAAGAGAATAGATGGTATGCTTACCCACATCCTGGGCTCACTGCAAAACTCCAGATGAGGGATCTCCAGAAAAGACCCTTCCCCCCTGGTAGCCAGCTCTTAAAGGAGTCTAGGAGAGGTGCAGCCAGGCTCCACCCCTTCTGGCAGCACAGGTGAATTGCCTTCAGCTGTGCTCCCGTGGCTGAGCATTGCTCACCTCAGGTGATTGATCAGAGGTTCAGGCCATACAACAGGCAATAGTTTAGTTTTACCTACACTGCAGCTCATCAGCCATTGTTTTGTCAGCTCAAGTTCTTGAGGTCCTTCTGAAGTTTATCACCATTCATGCAATATTTGACTGCCCAAAAGACCTTTGTCATTTGCACAGTTTGAGATTTCATTGGCCATCTTTGACTTGGAGAAGGAGATGAAGATACTCAGTAAAAACGGTACCAAGTACCTGCCTTTTTTTTACTTCTGTAAAAGTGGTAGACAGGCAGCAATGGATTGGGAAGTACTGGTTTCCTGCCTAGACAGAAATTCTGTTCATTAAATTCCTTATGTTGTTGGTGCCAAAGGGGATCATCATTACTGGCTCGTCTCCTGGACTCCCAAACAATCTTGCTATCAAGGGATGTTTTTGTTTTCACTCAGCAGCACAATCCTTGCCAGTGCAAGCAGAATTCCCACATCATCTGCTTCTTTCTATCCTTTAAGTTCCTGTCATCACTGTGAGGATACGCTGTGTTGTCATCCAAAGAACAGGTTGAATTCACCTTCTCAGCATGAGCCTTTCCTTCCCTGGACTTCTGCCTTTACAAGCTCCTTAGCAGGCATGAAGACACCAGCCAAGAGCCTACATGACATAGCCATTCAATGCATTCTCCAGGCATTTGTCTCAGCAAGTCAACAAAGCTCTTTCCTGGAAGTAGGTGGCCACCACCAGAGTACTTACTCAACACAAAGCATTCCCTGCCTTTCAGGAACTCACTGTTCTTCCTTTTCTTCTTTCAGTCCATTCAGAGCAAAACTTTTCACCTGTTTAACAACGGAAATTTGGTGTCTTGGGTCTGAGCTCCTAAGTATTGACTTCAGCTGCTGAAAATAACGTGAGCCACAACACTTCAGTTTGGATTCTGGTCTCTTTTTAATCACTCTAAAACAGTTTAGGCTAGGTGATTTTTTTTTTCGTTCCAAGTTAAAGTTGAGTCCCAGTTAGTAGTGTACAAAAATAGCTGATGTGTGTCACTGTGTCTTTCCAGGTAGGTGAGCTGACATTGAGACACTGAAACCAATTGCAACTAATTTTGACAAGACCAATGTTTTATTTACTTGCAGGGCTATTATTTAAGATAATAAGATTTTATTCACAGCTTTTGTATTGAAATTTCCTAAAAATGCAGCTCAGCGTATTTTTTGAATCCTAACCTGAGTACTTGTTCTTTTTAAAGGAGTTCCTTCAGTGGAAACCACAGCAATCAAGGAGGAAAATACTCTTGTTACACATACAGAGTCTGTGCATTCTGAAGGTGCTGTTGAAGCAAATGAAAATTCTCACCAAAAAGAACAAAAACAAACGTTGCAGTCCCTTTTCTCTTTGCTCCGTGAAGAGGTTGAGCAGATGGATTCAAAGACACTGCCCCTGTGTCTCCATCAGGTACTTCCTATGATTCTGGATTGCTGCACATAACTTTGTGATTGTGACTTTTTCTCAGTGGGAAAAAGATGCATTGATTCAACATATGTCAGTATTCATATCTGGGCAGCGTATTTTCAAGTTTTTCTGCTTAACAGAGGATGAAGGCAAATATGTCCACTCTAATATATATATATTAAATTATAAGCTGTCTCAGAAGTACATTCTGCTGTTGAAGGAAACTCTTAAAGACAGGCTTTGCATGATATGTAGGACACTAGTGGAATATTTAGGACACAGAAATGCAGATGGCTGATGTCTAAATCACATTTTGCACCAGGAATTATTTTTGCAATTGCAGACTTCTTCCTAGCTTGAACTTGATATGTGAATGCTAAGATTCAAGATTCCTTAGTATATACTTTTTCTCGCACAGTCACCACATCTGCACTACTGAGAGAAATACTGTGTAATTTGAAAATCACACTTTGAAAAGTATGTGGCTAGGACTCAGTGCACTATTAATGCATAGTTCTGTTGTGTTGGACTAACAGTGGGCTGGAATACTTTTTGTTTGGCTGAAGTGACTCATAGAGACATGATAGTGTCTGACTTGACTTAGTTATGTTGTCCTTATTGTGGAAAATTGGGCCACTGTAATATTTTAAATATTTTCACTATGTTAGTGCACCTGCATTCTTATTCTCTTTTGACTGCGATGAGAGATGATGGTAGGAGAGGCTTCTTCTTCCAGATGCTTCACATTTAACATAGGAGGGGTTTTTTGGTTTTTGTTTGTTTTGTTTTTTTAAGATTTGTACTTAAGTGAAGTTATTTCTTACTGTTCCTTAGTTTATTTGAAACTTAGCATTAAGGTTAACCATTTGTACTTACAGCCATGTCAAATTTGGTGTTTATCTATGAGTCAGTACAAAGATCTACTTTGGAAAACAATACCGTTAGGGCAAGAATTTCAAAACTCTTGACAAACGTGAAGGAGTGTCATTGACCGCAATAGAGATGAAATCTGTTCACAGCTTCATACGTGAGGAAGCCAAACCCTAAGGCCAACAACCTTTTCAAAGTCGCACAGAAACTGTGACAGGACTGAAAACGCAGTCTGGGTTTCCAGATTCAAACATGTCAACCAAACACATTCTCTTTCTTCCTAAGACATATCAAGCAATTTGTATTGGGATGTTTGAAAAACACGTTTTTACTTCTGAGCTTTATATTGCATTTACCAAAAAGCACATCACAATTCCTGTGATTTCTAAGAAAAGTCTACCTACTTTTCTGGCAAGCACAAATAAGTTTTTCATGTTGTAAATTTCTAAGACTATTTGTCAGAGGGGAGGGATGGTCTTCTTTGGTAGAGCTGTCCTGTTACAAACCCAGTTTTAATTATAGAAATGTCAGTTTTAGCAACAATTCTAATCAAACAGCTGCTGTCTGGCTGAACTATATGACCTGCTCTATTCTGAAAGAGCTTCAGATTCCAAGGTGCTATGCTTTGGGAAATGACATAAGAAGCAGAGAGTCTTTAGATCTTTTTAACAGAGAAGAGCAGCTTCATGAAAGAAAGTGGAAGAAGGTTCCTGCATTGCTATTGTCTGGATTCTGCTGGTGAACTGGGAGTAACAAAAAAAAAAAAGAAGAAATTCATTCCTCTCATGTTTATCTCATGAATTTCAAATGCTTAAAATCTGAAATGTTGTAAATGGGGTATAAACCGGAAGCTTGCTGGTATATCTCTGATCTTGCTGTAGGTGTTACTTTCAGTGGCTTTGATCCAGAGATTGTTGTTTTCTCATTAGCCAGGAAGTCTCTACTTCTCCATTTCATCACATTGCACTGTAATGCTCCGGAGAGCTCAACAATGATCTTACATCATGGTCAGAAATAAAACTCATCTATCATTAAACACATGTACTTCTGTCATTTTATAACTTTCTAATATAATCATTTTTAAAAATTGCTGAAATAAATGTTGTTGTAACAAGACAAAACCCAACATATATTTGAGCAAATTCATTTGTGCAGGTAAACTTGTGATATCTTTGTTTGATATTCTCTTTAAGCATCTTTCTTAGAATAAGAGTATGTGCATTTAGTCCAAATATTTCTATTCTCTCAAAATTAAATATGAATCTGCAAAGCAGACATTTAAATCTATAATGAAAAGTTCAAATTATATCCCTACCACTCTCATAAAAATGAAGGAACGCTAATTTTCCTGTTGGTTTTTTTTTTTTTTTCCTTTTCAGATAGCTGAGACCTATTTTCAAGAGGAGGAATGTATCCTTTTACCTGTAAAATTTGTTATGTGGTATTAAAATAATCTGACACAATAAAACAGATAATACATACTTTGACATTGACTCACAGGTTGTGGGTCAGAGTTAAAAAGAAGCGAAGAGCCATAATTTACCCATGAGTGAATATACAGTACATAAGCAGTTCCTCCCTAATCAGACAGCTGCAATATAATTTACGTAATAAGTCCACTTTGAAAAACTGTGCTGATACAATTGTTTATAGTTGTGCAGAAATGAGGAAGTAAGAAAATGTTTTTAACGGACAGCTGTTTTATAGGATAAAAAAAGTTCTGTTCAATGTTCTAATAACTGAAACTATGTCCAATCTAGGTAAGATTTATGTTTTATTGTATCAAACAGGGCACTGTCATAGTAAGAACAAGATTATCGCAGTGGCTGACTAGACTGTGAATGATTAGTGTTTAAATGAGAATAAAAATACCAAACACGTTGTACTAAGGGAGATCAGTAACCCGCATACAACAGCAACGTGTTCTTTGGCAAGTGCTAAGTATTCAAGGTCATGCCAAAGTAATCTGAAAAACTGTCACAGGAAACCGGGTGTGACTGCCTGGTGGGAGTCCAGGAGATGATCCTAGATAATGTGAACAAGTTTGGTCAATCAGTTCAAACAGTCAAACTGGTAATAATTAAGATATTTCAGTAATTCTGGGAGATAATAATTATATTAAACCTTGAAATATATATATATATATATATGTATTTCTTAAATCTGGTCTAGCTATTTCTCTGTTTGCTTTTGAAGAAAAATATTCAGGCTGTAAAAAGAAGAGGAAAGTTGTAAGCCCATCATGGGTATATGACTCACTAAGGTGTGTCGTGAATTTAACACAGTCTGTACATACACGTTATTTGTTATGTAATTTGTAAAAAAAAATACTGAGCATGTAGGCAATTATAATGATTAAATAACAAAGCAAAAGAAATGTCCTTAAATCTTGCCAATTATATTTGGCAATGGTATAAAAACAGGGCAACAGCTATAGCAATGTTTTAAAGGTAATATGTGAAATTACCCACCATTGTCTTCAAAAACATCCATCAGAAAAAGGAAAAAAGCCCACAGAAATGTACAGCACAAATTAGCAGAACAGAAAAATTCTGCAGGAACGTTATGGCTGTTCATGGAAAAACACATTAAGTCTTAAAAAACATCCATCAGTATGACAGAAATGGCTCTGGGCAGCCTGGTCCAGTGGTTGGCCACCCTGCCCATGGCAGGGAGGTTGAAACTAGATGGTGTTTGAGGTTCTTTTGAGGCCATTCTATGATTCTATGATGAAATACAGTTTCTCTTTCATAGAAATTGCTTTAATGGAGGAACCTTATATTTATATCTGATCAAAGGATATATTTAAAGTGCAAAACACACCTGACATGTGGAATTCAACACCACAGTATAATACATATTTATGAAGGAAATCTCCCCTGTACTTGCAGCCATCAGTTTCCCAAGGTTAATAAAGAACTTACTTGATCATGTTACATTGTGTTAATTATCCATGATGTGTATTTTAATTCATCCAGTGTAGAACTGCGTATTTAACAATAAGTCAGGGTTGTTGCTGTGATCCTCTAAGGCTATCTTTCTGATCTCTATTTCTGTTCCCAGTAAGAGAATTCTTGAGGGCAAGGAAAATTCTTTCTGTTAATGTTGTTGTTTATAAACCATGCCATTTATTTGGTGCACGAGCCTAACAAAAATTACAAATATCTCTTATGTTTTTATAATAATTACTTCAATATTTTAATTAAAGTGAATAATGGAAATTATTTTTTCTATATTATTAACAAATTTGTTGAGAATACTTCTATACCCATTGCACTTTATAATTAAATTTGAAATAGCTGATAAACGTGGCCTTAAACAGAATAACAAACAACTTGAGTTTGATGGAGCAAGAAATACCCTCCACTATTACAAATTATAAAGATACTTTGATGGTTATACAAATATGATAATAACCCTGATGGGGAGAAAGAGTTCTTCATGGAGACAAAAATGAAGCAGAATCTTTACGAAGAAGGTGTTGTAGCTGTCCAACAGTTGAATACAGTGGTTGAATGGGGAAGTGTGTTTTGTAGAGTTTGAGCTGTTGATGTTTTTTTGATGCTGATCTCCAGTTGATGAGTAAAAGGAGTTGTATTTTCAGTCAGTTTTGTTTATTGACACATAATTGTATTTCTTGAGAGATATGTACTAGCATTTGTATCACTGTTTTGCTTTTCACTTCCAAGAGCTTTGATTTAACTTACAGCTGTCAACAAAGTAATGTGTTGCTCATCTCTTTTCTAGACAATCTTCTGTTGGCTACAAGACATGTGAAGAGGTAACTGCTGAAAAGAATAGAGTTTTCATTTTTGGAACTTACCTTTGTTCTTATTTGCAGTATTCATTTTCTCCCTTGCACAGAGATCTGGATGCTAATTATTGTTCAGTCTCACTTAATGATGTTTCAGATACGTTACGATTTTCCATTCAAATACGATGTCAAAAACAAAGAAATAGAAGTATGTCTGCGTGTGTGCGTTTTTCTTTAACCAGCCTTTAAGATGAGAAGGCAATGAAGTTCATTCAGCTTGAACGATTGTATCATGAACAACTGCTTGCAAATCTTTCTTCCATACAGGAGCAGTGGGGTAAGTACAGGCTAAACTAATATGATAGTAGGAAGAGTTCACTTGTTTTGCCTTTGTAAATAACAAGAGTGTTTGTTTTGCGAGCTTAAAGCCAAAAAGCAGCAGAAATAGCAATTATACCCAGATTTCTCTAGTTTGTTATGACAAGAATATTCCTTCTTTGGACCCCTTCATGCATGTTTCATGAAAAAGGTGCTAATAATTTATTTGTTACCTATAAGCCCTACAGCTTTTGGGGGTGTATTTTTACTTCACGTTTCAATCTGATGTGATGTAAATAAAGCATGGCAAAATATGATGCTTTTTACACAGTCTGAAACAAGATTGTAGAACGTAACAGTGGAGTAGTTGATAATTTTTTTCCATGAATTAGTTTAATATGCATGTTTTATGATAAGCAAATATTACTTTTGTAATAGTTTGGATATTTGGATTTAATTCAGAAAGAAAATGGAAAGCAGCAGTCTCTAGTCCAGATAGAACACTGAGGAATTCAGCGAAAGAACTGAGTAGTGAAGAGTTGGAAAAGCTTACTAAAGTTTGTTCTTCACACCAACAGTAAGTATAGTGTTACTTCTTTAGTGCTAACATGTTTGTGTAGCTGTTGTCTGCTTACTATTACAGTGTGCTTTAAAATGGTTGTTCAAAATGGTCAGACCAAAATCTGCATCCTGTTGCCTTCAGTGAATTTGATAACACAAGCACATAAGAGATTATACCCAATCCCTGGGTCCAATAGACCCAGGGAAAGATCTACTTCATGGGTGAATGCCCTACCTGCTAGATCTTGAGTTTAAAGGACAGACAGAAAAAATTATACTAACTGCTACTGAAAAATGATCAGCCAAAAGGCACTCTCAATCAAATGGGGAGAGAGAACTTCTTCAAATATATGTGCATGGGCTTAGTCAGTCTGGATACAACAGAAGACAAAATACTCCTGTTGTTCTTAGAGTATGGCTTATCTTCCACATTTTTTTCCTGAGTGATGTTGCAGAAATTGGAAAACTCCCAGGCTGACCATCAGAATCCAGGCTGAGGTTATTTACTTTTGTTTGGGAAGGAATTTGCAGAAGGCATAGGCCTGCCTTTCCACAAGAGGAAGAGGCAGCTCTAACGTGGCAAGTTTACTGCCACTGCTGCTGCTTCTGCAAGGTTTCTCTGAGTGCCTGCAGGGTTCCTCAACCTGCGTTTCATTATACGTGACCTTGCAAGCTCACACAAAAATTAGGACGCAAGATTATTACGATTTATGTGCTGCAACTTGCAGCACCTCCCTGGGCAATGAATTGTTGCCTCGTTAAACATTACTCAGCTTTCTCCTTCTAATTTTTTCCAAGCAGCCTCACTTCTAACTACAAAAATTCATTAATGTAAAGTCATTCCTTGTCCCGAGGAAGACTGCAACTTGAGAAAAAATTGAGGATTGTGTTCATTTGCCATGATTAGTTCTCCATATTTAATATTATCACTTTTCCAAGCTCTCCAGGCAAAAGCGTATTTGCTTTTCTTGTTTCATATTTGTTTTCAGTGCTTTAAAATCAATTTACTTTGAAATTAAAATGATACTTTAAGCCAGGGTCTTGGAAAATATGAGCTTTTTGTTTTTGTAATTGGAAGTAATTTACACGCCGTGCATGAATGTTTGCACAGTTTGCAAAGTCCTCACAATTAACAATGCTGACACACCTGTGAATCCCAGTGGAACCAGTGGGAGCTCCTATGTCATACAATGCCCAGGAAATATGTCCCAGTGTAAACAGTTTAGGGGAAGGGAAATAAGGGTGAGGAGGTGGTTTTTTTTCTTTCCTCAACGTCTGTTACAGCCATCAGTGCTTTTATACTAGTAGATATTGCGCCCTGACATTTTTTAAGTTGGCAACGTTCTCTTTTAGCATAAAGTTGTACAGGAATTTAGATCACGATATCACAGAACTGAAAGGGTTGCGAGGGAGCTCTGAAGATCATGGCTAAAGCAGGTTGCACAGGAAGGCATCGTGATTAGTCTTGAATATCTGCAGAGGAGACTCTCTGAGCAGCCTGTTCCAGTGCACCCTGCCAGTAAAGAAGTTCTTCCTCATATTTGTATGGAACTTCCTGTGTTGCAGTTTTTGCCTGTTACCCCTTGTCTTGTCACTGCACGCCACTGATTTCAATGACATCTGTGATGAAGAATGCTGTTGCTGAGTAGTGTAATTTATGCCTTTTTTTCTTTATTGCCACAGGCCACAGGCACCCAAAAATAAGGTAAGCAGCCATTTCTGTATCTTCTGCTTTGCTGAAGGTTGCTAATAAATGTATTTTTGACATTATTTTAGTTTTTTCAGTTTAGCATAGGAATTGTTTGAAGCACGAATGTTTCAAAAAGTCACAGTATTCCTGTGTAAGCCCCAAACTTACAGGAAATACGTCATATTTTACAGCCAGGAGTTGCAGAAAATACATCAGAAAGTGGTTGTTTGCTCAAGTTAATTGGATCAGAGAATTTAAAGGAAAGAGAAGCTGCTGCTTCCAAACCAGGTATGTGTGTATGAATGTACATGCATTTGTTTGAAATAATATCTTGCAATGATGTATTCGTATAAATACTATATAAAGCCATTTCATTTGAAGCTACTTTTGGATGACCACAAATTGATCCATTTTTTTGCATATATTTTTACACAACAATTGCACAATAGACATACTATGCAATTTTAGTTAGTCATTGATATTGATATTCAGAAGTGTAGTAAAGTAATTCTAGCCTGAATATGCATTTATAGCAGCCTCCCTAAGCTAAAATTTGTCTCAAACTAGAGATAAGATACATAAATGATGACAAATATTCTAAATTGTGGCCATTTGATATATTTAAAGTATTAGAAAATATTTTTGTTTTGGTATGATATACTGATTATAAGCCACATCTTTCTGTAAAGAGAACAGAAAATTAAGGAGCTTTTTGGGAGTCCAGAAGAGCAAGCTATGTTTCAGCTGATTTTTTTCAGTACATGCTTTTATGTCAGCTTCATTTTCCTCCTCTTGCCTTGGGGCAGCAGCTGCTTTATTTGAGTAAGGTGTTGAAATCATTGAAAATTAGTACATTGTTACAGTGGAGACAGAGAGGAAAAGAGCATTGTTTGACTACTATGCTACACTTCATCTTCTATCTCAGCTTAAGATGTTTTTTTTATGCTGTATTCAAGTTGCCAAAAATGGCCTAAACTGAGGACATTTCCTCAAAAACAGCTGTAACTTCTCACAAGATGAGAGTTGACCTAGATACCATCCAGAGGCCCCCTTCAACATAAACTATTGTACAAGTGTATTTCATCCTGAATCCAGAAAGTTCTGGAGAACTTGGAGTTAATGGCAATTCTCTAAATATGTGGATTCTTCTCATCTTCATCCTCTTCTGCCATGACCACTATATTGCCCCTTCTCTGTCTTTGTTCAAGTAACCAAACCAAAAACAAAATACAGAACAAACATTCTCTACAACTCAGAAAGCAGATCAAAAGGACTGAATGCTTTTTTAGTTTTGGATGATTGAAAGAACGTGGAAAAACATTAGACTTCAATTTGGTCATTGTTTTTGTTCCAAGTAGGAACAACAGCTTTCTGGAGAGCAAAAATTCTGAACTTTTGAGCCTTGTGAGTTAAGTACCATTTTGTGTCACTGTTAAATCACAGCATCTAGGCATGTTAAAATGAACGTGTAATTGGTGGTATAAATGATGGTATAAATGGACTTTCTTTGTGTTTTCAAAACATCATCAAAACCTTTGGGTTCCTTTGGAATGTTTGCAAATGAATAAAATTATGTATATCAATGGAAAGCTGTTCTAGCAGTGCTAAATACTTTTTCAATACAAAGTTAGAAATATTTCAAGTGTAACTCAAGATTAAATAGGACTTACAAGAGACACCTCGCACAAGGGTAGTAAGTTCTTGATAACTCCTTACCCTGGCTGATCTACTGATTTGTTAAGGCAGTGCATCTTTTAATGAAAACAGTGGTAATGCTGCCCCTCGCAGTGTCCATATGTCAGCAGCATGGGGCTTTTGTCACAGTTAGGATTTGCGTAAGGAGGATACCAGTATGACCTTAGTGCAGAAAATGAACAGAGATGATCCGTAACTCTGGATTTCTATATTTCACTGAGTGCTGCATAAAAAAATAGCCAAACTGTGGCTGAATTGTACAGAGCTCCAGTGATAAGGACTAGAAGCAACATTTGCATTTCATAATTCATCATTTTGTCTGAACTCCAGCAGAATCCTATGCTACTACAACTCTACAGTTGATAATACTTAAACTAGCCTCTTCAGCACTGGCCCAGCATTGGCTAAGCATGGGCCTTTAAATTGCAAACTTAAAATGCTTACCCTCTGCTTTTGTGGGCTTTTTTTCTACCTCAGAATGAATCTTGTTTTGTTTTGTTTTTCTTTTCTGACTTTCTACATAGAAATGTATCTGCCAGAATGAAGGGTGAGCTATTGTACTGCTAGTAAAAATATGACTTACAGCAAGACAGGAAAAGAGTACACTCAAGTGGCTTGAAGGCAGTCCTTCATGTGAATTCATATTCTATTACTTTCTTCTCTCTGGAAGATTTTATCTTTGATTCTATTAGCAGAGACACTGGCCCTTCTTAATTGCTGTAAGTGCTTTTGCTGCTAGAAAATTTTCTGTAGAACCCTTGTTATATCTCTTACAGATAAAAATTGCTGCCACCTTGATTGGTACATTTCATTTAACTTAGTTTCATTTAACTAAGGTATTAACTTAGGTAGATTTCATTTAACTTAAGCATCTTTTCTAATTTAAGTCTTTGAGTATTTGTCTTAACTTGCCTTGAGCATACAGCAGGTATGAGTTGTCTTAGGAAGTGTTTTGAAATGAGTATAAAGAGCAGTAAAAGGTGCTGAAAATTTGACATGCAGTGTAGCAGTGATCATTACATCTCGATTCTTGTACCTCTGTAGGCAGATAGCAATGCTGGGATCATTTATTACTTTCTTAGGAATACAAGCCTGTAGAGCTCAAGGGCCATCTTTCACTGTAATGAGTTCTGTTTAATTTCTGATTCCATTTAATCTTTGATGTTACAATTGGCACTGCCAACAAAGATGCCTATTGTAACGTAGATGTATTCACTAGGAAAACTTGACAGATGATAACAAAATCTTGTCCTAATAATCCAGGTTGTGTTTGACCTCATGACCCACACGTGAGACTCTCAGGATCCCATTACAAATCCCTTGGGCTACCTACTCATCTGTGCCTATTTTTCAAAAAGTCCCTGTCTCATGGCCATTTCTTCATTCATGAGCCAGGTTCTCAATACCCTTCCAAGTGTTAAATCGCGTTCTGATTTTTGTCTGCATTTTGAGATGGCTGGAAATTCTTTTTTTTTAATTCCCCATCCTGTCTTTTTTATGCTGCCTTGCATTTCCATTGTCTTTGAAAATGGGGATAGTATGGAATTTAATAAGAGCGTTCAATAAAATGAATTAATGCAAACATTTCTTAAAAGACAAAAGAATGTGGCCTTGTTTCATGTAAAAAGTGGAGGAAAGCGCTCAGATTTAAAGTGATGTTTTAACAGGTGGGGGAGGATGAGGTTATGGTAGAGATCTTCAGTCATTGTCAGAACACATTCTGTTAATGAGGGCAGTGTTTGATCTCTTTGTTAATCTATCCATGAGACCTTTCTGCTTTTGGATGTGACCCAAAAAAACGCAAACAAGCATTTTCTAGAAGTAGGAATTTTTTGTTTGGAGCTACTACTATTACTGCAACAGTAGTTTTTAGTAAAGTATGGAAAAAAAGATCATTTCTGCTAGAGTTAGCTCTGACCACTCTCTTCTCTTCATAATCCTTAAGGGCAAGACTTGACTTTGAGATTCTTATAATGGCCAATGTCTAGTAATTTCATGCACAACTCAGACCAGCCATCTATTCCTTCTTTAGCAGATCATATCAATGGTAGGTGAATCACAAGCCATGTAGAATTCCTTTCAGTTCTCTCTGAAATTTCACGAGAGAAATCAGTTTCTATTTGTATTGTAAAGATGAACACATAAATAAGCTGAATCCCATTTTTAATATGTGAACTAACATCCAAAAAGCGACTTGTTACACAGTGTTACATAAAATATTATAACTGGATTTTTAATTTACATTTAATCATAATCATTGCCCACTTAAAATGATGTAATTTAAAATATATTAAATTAGCATGATTTCAGCTTTCTTAAAGAACTAATGAGATCTTCCTGAGTGGTAGATACACTGGCATCAAAATACAGCTTTCAGTAGTTATTAAATGCACTTATTTGTGCTTCAGGCCTCCATAATGTGGCACACTAAAATATGCTTTAGAAGGAGCCTAGCTGTTCAGAAACACACTCGAGTACATATTTTTCTGAAAGCATGGGAGTGACTCTCTCTCTTTTCAGGTGGACACTGAAGTGTGTGCTCAGCCTGTAAGAATGCACATAAACACTTTGTCAAATCGGGAGTCAGCTTTTCAGACCTCAACATTCTTATTTGCCTGGAGCACAGAGTCCTGTCCTTTATTGGGAGCGCATCTCAAGGATTAGATGACAGCATTATCAAATCACTGTATACTCTTTCTGCTGATGCTTTGAATCATCTAAAAACACTGCAACTGTTTTCCTGTTGCACTTAGGTACTGAAACTTGTCCTGGCAACCGACCAAAGAAAGAAGATCAACAGCCGAGCACCCGTCCTAGCGGTGAAAAGCAAACTGAGGAGCAGGAGGAGGCAGTGAGCCTTCTGGTGGCTGCAGGAAAGGACCACATGGAGGAGCAGCACTGCAGTGCAGAATCAGCACTGGAACCACACACCCAGTCCACAGGGACAGTGGGCAGGCCTTCTCCGGGCTGTTTATCATCAGGGGATGCTGGCAAAGATAACAGTTTGCTGCTGAGAGAAAAGCAGATCTCTAAGGATGCGGAAAAAATAGAAGAGACAGCTGGCAAACCCGGAGTGAAATTCTCTCCCAGGCCAATGGTAGACGCCTTGGTTTTAACAGATGCTGATTATATGCCTGCTGATTTGGTTTCTACTGATAAAAATGTACAAGCTGATACAAATCTTCTCAGATCAAAACTTGTTGCTAGCTCTTCAGAAATCACTAGTGGCCAGTTTGGAAACAGCGATTTAAACCAGCTACAGAAACGGCCTGATAATGACGATGATGAACAATTTTCCCAGGACAGAACTGCTTCAAACGTGTGCTCTGAAAGCAGTAAAGTATCTGAGCATGACAGTACTGCCCATTCACGAGTATGCAAGGAAATGCAGAGAGCAGCAGGACAGGAGGAAAAGGTAAAAAGTGAAGAACGAGAAGATGTCTATCTCAGATTTTTAAATGGCAACATAATAGACACTGAAGAATCATTTGCAAACTTAGCAAATCAAGAAGAATTTGACACTGTCCCAGATATTTCACCTGAACGAGCATCTTACAACTCACTGGAAGCTTTATCACTAGATGACAGCTTTTCTTCTCTTGACGAACTTGCAAGAAGGATAGAGATTGCTGAGGTAAATATTGTGAATCCTATAAAACCCTCCATGTCATCTCAATTAGAATATTTTAGGTATTGCCTATTTCAAAATGTGTTCAGTATCTCTAACTTCTTTAATCTGAAGTCTGTATGTATTTACTTGTTCTGAGTTAATTCAGAGGAAAAGTTCCCTTTTATCTGTTTGCATCCTTCTGGCAAGTGCTGCTCTGTGCATCTAAAACCATTGATTTTTACTTATTAGCCTGAACTCTACTTTTATTTGTAACATAAGCTGTTAGGAGAGAGGTTGACAGTTCCTGTTAAATTATGATTTTATTTAAGAGGTCTACATAATACCTATGTTTATAGCATGGATTTATTCTATTCAAAGAATAAAATTTACTTTTCCACTCCGACTAAAGGTGAGAAGAACCACATATGTAATAAACTCCATAAATACATGTATGGGCTTCTAAGTTTGCAGGCTCAGGCAGTTTTGTTATTCAACCAAACTTATGGAAGAACTTCTGAATCTGAACCCACCATAGGCCGCAACAAGGATAAGTGCTTCGCAAGCTGAAGTGCTCTTCTGAAAATAAATATACTGAATTTTATTGCTGTATGACTTGGTCAGAGAGTGTGTGATGCCTTCCTCGCTTTATCTTCTGGTTTTGTTGCATTTGCAAATATTGGGCTGTAAAAGCTTTCCCTTTAAATGTACAACTGGGATTATTTTGAGATTATGTGATTTCAGTTGCTGGAGGGGAAAGACAGAAGAAGGTGCCTTGTTGGTTCCTCTCTATTTTTAATGAATTTAACAGTGCAACATCCCTTGACAATAAAAAGTAACAGCACTTTTCTACAGATCAAAAGTTAGTACATGTAGATCAAGACCCATAATCACCCACAGACTGCAGCCAAGCAGGGAACTAAATACTGGAGATGCACAATGATGTTATCACATCTTTGGCAAAATCTCCAGATCTGGAAACAAAGCATTTCATGTTGTTCTTTTTTTTTCCCCACCTGAGCAGCTTCTTTTCTCCCTTGCAATATCAGGCATTCTGATCACCCTTAAGACACCTCGTCTTTCTGTGGGATGTCAGGAAACATGTCAGATACCAGGACTGAAGGTCCTATATACAAAGCTGGTTTTAGTTCAGCTTTTTTGGATTCAATGGTAGCTATTCATGAACGCTTCACAGCACATACATGTAGGATCCCAATTATACGTTAATATGGGTAATCAAACTTTGCACTGGATCCACTGCCTTATGTTCACCGATTTCCAAGGAGAGAATTGTTTCATTTTGGAAAATCATAAATTAACCCTATAGCTGCTATTTTTAAGTTGCTATGCTTGAGCTACTTGCATTTAAAGGATTGCATAGGAAGGAACATATTGATACTGTTAGAATAGGGATGCTTGTATTGATTGGGCCAGTGGCCAATGACGACAGTGCTTCACAGGGAATCCAGTGTCATTTCTAGTTTGCAGTCCTACTGCCAGTACTGCCAGTACTCTGATGGCAAAACTGAGTCTCTAGAGAGGTAAAAAGTACCTTGAGTCTTTCCATAGCATTTTTTTGTTGTTGCTATGTAGCTCATGATTTTGCCTGTCACTGGTGGGAGTCTTTTCCAATCTTTCTTAGGAGGAGACCTGAACTGTCTAGGGCTGGGGGATTGAATCGGGGAGAAGCAAAGATGCGTTCATTTTGACACCAATTGAAACTTGTAATATGCAATGCCTGGGATTGTTTTACAGTGCCTGAAATTACTAGGTGCAGCACGGTGTGTAGCCTGTATTGTTTCATTATACATTTATATTTTGTTTTCCCAATTATCTTATTGCCAGTCGTTACCCTAGGGGCTGCATTTCAGACTTGGTGTTCACCTGCAACTTCCTCAGAAGGCACCAGGAACTGACAGAGCATGCCACCTCTCAGAAATGACCACCATTTACTTACGCTGACTTTGTTTTAGTGCTAAAATAAGATGCTAATGATGTTTTGACAAGCAGACTGATCTTTGCATCCAACAATAACGTTTTTTCCTTTCTTGTTCTACTGGTCTGCCTTTGAAGGTGAATTGTTCTGGCTGTGGCCATCAAATAAGTTTACAATGTTTTCATACAGTAATTATGAAAGATGTACCACAAATGCATTGTGTAGACACAAGCAAGCACAACAACAACATATCCTTACATGAAATACGTCAGTATGACAATTAGAAAAAATAAATAAATCAATGTGATTATAGTCAAACTTTTCCTGGAGCAAATAGTCACAAAATTGTCACAAATAAGTTAGAATGGAGGGCAAAGATAAAGACTGTTTTGAAATACACTAGGTACAAAAATCAGATGGTAGGACCAATATTATTCAATGGGGGTGTAATATTCATTTATTGTAAATGGGGAAGGATAAGTACTTGTGTAGGAAGGGAATTTTTTTACCCCATATTGAGCACAGTTGTCTCACAGAGTTCTGTAATTCAGATTCTTTATATCCCTTGCTTTTAGGCTACTATTTGCAATAATTAATTAAAGACTGAAAATCAGCTTTTTTTTTTTTTCTAGCTTTAAATACCTTGAAAACTGAATTAGTGTTTTACATATTTTACAGTCAGTTGTACTGGGTATTTCTTTACTAATACTATCCATGCAAACCTGTGTGCAAATGATGGAAATTCACTGAAGCCATATAGAAAGTGCCTTCATACACCTAGTAAAGAGCTTCAGAGCATATCAACAGTTGGCAGTGACAGATTTCAGAAGTATGTGATGAAATGGCACACTAGCAATCACACAAATTGTAACCTCAGTAATGTGTGTTTTGCCATATGAAATAAAGCTTTATATCTGCAAGATCATTAGGGAAATGAATAAAAATTTGTTTTTTTTCTTAATGGCCAATTATCATTTGAAATTTGTTTCAGAAAGTGAAAGTATTGAGAGTCCTTAGCACAGTGTAAAGTAGTAGCTTTGGATTGCACTTTCTGTATACAAAGATTTCAAAATCTATTGAATACGTACTGACTGGCAGCTGATTTGGGTACAGAAATGAAGCCTTCTCCTACCTGCACGAAGTGTGGAGGCAGTGCTTTGTCGAGATCCCTTGTCTGGCTGTATGGCTCAGGTCCTGCAGTTTTAAGTTTGCTTGGTGTCATTTGCAAGCAGATTTTGGATGGCTGTTGCGAAAGCTCCACTCAAATAGTTTTCAGGAGGCAGGGCTAAGTAACTACTCTCAGTTACATAGAAAGCCCAGTAGCATCTGTTGTTAATTATTGAACCTGGAATTAAGGAAAAAATCCATGTTTCAGTACTGTCTGATACCTGTAGCTCTTGTATGCCGCACAGAGCAGCCCACAGCATGGCCTGGTGCAGGCCTGCATTTTTCCTTTTGTGGTTCAAGCCAAGCACAGGCTTGACTTGTGGTTAGCTGTATTAACCACACTTCCCTCATTAAATTCAAATTTAAATAATGATTTCTGGCTTTTTAAATTCCTCCTGCCTCAAACACCGGCGTGGAATCCTTCTAGTCTTGCATGGCTGCTATATCTCTGTTCTGCTGCTTTTGATGGCTGTTTAATTAGTGGGAGATGGTTCTAATGTAATCCATTTGTATACTGCTTTGAAGTCTTTCTAAATGAAAGGTGCAAGAAAAAATATTTTACTTACAGTTGTTTTAATTGAACGAGATTTTATTTGTAGTGAGATGGGCGTTATTCTTATGTGACAGTCCTAAGTGCAGGAATGATATTTTTATGACTGAAAATAAGAAAAATAAAACGTGGTATTTTTGTTAGACAGTTTTCAGCTGCAGTTGAGAATGAGGTAGAAAGAAAGCTGTAAATACGGCTTTGTGCAGAACTCCATATGCTTGTATTTGTATTTGCATTTTAAGAATAAGCTGTCCCTGAATAGGAGGCATAGCTTTGTAGTTGCTTTGCAGAACAAAAGGCAAAATCTAGATGCCATGTCAGATGAAAGGCAGATGAAATAATGTAGGTATGAACTGCATATGGTGCAAAGACATTCTGATCAAAGAGAGCCTTAAAATGTGATCTATGGCTCTTGCTGGGTCAGGAGCATAACATTGCCATAATGATTGTGTTGCAAAATCAAAAGCCCTTGCTCACTCTTTTTAAGAGAAAGAATATGTTTAGAGTAGAGAAATTGTGCTGTATCAATGAAGTCTTTTACACTTAGAAGTAAATCCTGAACCGTTCACAGGTGCTAGCAGCAAAAGTAAGTGAACTTCACTGTAGCAAGCCTTTTACATAACTGTAATCGCTGGGTCACATTTCCAGGTAATCCCATCAGACCAAGCCCTCTGCTTTCCAGCATGGAGGGGACAGAGCCTGTGACACAGTCATAGAAGAACTAGCAGGAGCCAACAGACAAAATGAAGTGTGCAGAACAGACTGCTGCCCTCTTAGCACAGGAGGGAAAATGCCCCACTGCACCCAGGTGGGATTCCCAAGTGCTATCAGAACCAAATGTGAGCAGGCAAATCTGGCAGCAGCTAGCTTGCTGCGTGGGTGGCTTGGGAGGAGCCATTGATCCTCTTTATAAAAGCAATGCCATACATAGAAGCTTAAAATAATCCACTCTTTTAAAGGACATAATGTCATCTCGCCCTCCTAAATAAATGAGTCAAATTAATACACTCCTCCACAATCCCCCTTCCTTGTCACAACATGGAAGCATAAGTATTTATTTTCCGGCTGACCTGATAAATTTTCATGGCAGCTCTGCAAAGCTAATTCAACATCACCAGTAGAAGCTTCAACCCAGCACGCTTCCTGTGATGAGAAGCATGCAGGCTGTTGCTGCTGCTTCATTGGTACCACATAGCAGTCTTCCACATACTGATTTAAACAATTTCTTTTCACACTTTCACTACTTTATAAGTACTTCCTTGCATTGCTTCATTAAACCACTCAAGCTTTTACATAGACGATCAAAAGGGAAAGTGAGTATTGAAAGGGAAGTGCGTCAGAGATCAGTTTTATCTTCTTAGTTGCATTTTGGGAAGAATTTGTAGGCATATACACACTGTGACCAGCTCTGTGAGTTGTTGAGATCAACATCTTAGGGGTGTAAAATACCACTGGAGCAGATGCATCAAATTTAATTGCCACATTTACCAGTTAAGTGCCAAATGGCACAGTTGGGGCAATGCCTATTGGATTGTGCTCTCCATTTGTGCTCAGCACACAGTCTCTCTGATCATAGCATGCATCAATGCATTACATAAGCAAGTTTAGGACATAAGTTATGAAGTCACTCATTTTTCTTGTTCTCCACAACTCTTATAATTGCATGGTCTTACAAATTGGTTAGATTATGGGATGGTTAGGCAGTCAGTTGTCTGCAACTATAGTATTGTCTAAAAAGGTGTCTCTTCAGAATGAGTTTTTGGCTCACATCTGCTACATAGGTGAGTTGCAAACTCAGTTGCAGATGTGGTATGCTTTTTTAGTTGTAGCACAAATGTATACAGATTATTTTTGAATGTAGCAAAGGTTATCACTGATATACAAAATAGGTTTTAAAAGGGACCTCTCAAATTTATGGAGAGATGGATAAGACTTCTTTTCAGAAAAGAAAGATTTCAAGATAAGAAGAGCATGGCAACTGCAGGACTAAGGAACAGGATTTGCTTCTGTATGTGTTTCTTAGGTAGTACTTATGTCTTAGATAATGCTTAGGTAATATTTGTGTCTGTTTCATCAGCCTGTTTCATCAGTAGATTTTCTTTCTTCCTTAAGGTATTATATTTGTAATAACTTTAAACAATGTGCATTCTCATTAAAGGGGCATGACAATGAAAGAAAAACAGTAGGTGCTTTAGAACAGAATTGTGAAGCACAAAGCAGTGAGTCTTACACTCAGTTTAACCTTACGCTAACAGTAGCGTGTAGATTGTTACACCTGTGAAATATCAGCAAGTTCTTGAAGCCTTTCAGTTTGCTAAAGCACGGTCTGTCAGTATGTTAGCAGGTTTGGCACATGATCCTGCAAACCCAGTTGCAGGGTTTCATCAAGTGACTCCCTACTGGCATCTGCTTCACAGCCAACATGTACTGCTGCCATGGCAATTTTAGCTTTGGTTTTTGTACCCAAGTAATGTATCCTGCAAATACAGTTGCATCCACTTTTAGTGCCTACAAATTCAGATGTTCCTGTATACTGCTCACCTAAGTTCTGCTTGTTGAAGACCTTTTCTTTTGTATCACTGCATCCATGTTTGGCAGAAATGGAAGAAAAATGGGATAGCTGAATGTAATAAGTATAGTTCTGTACCTATAGCACGTACCTTGGCATTAACGTTGTCCCTTGCTTTACTGTTTCAACTCAAAGTGTTCCTTCTTCTGTTTCTGTTTTCTTTGACTTCAGAAAATCGGCTGCTACTTTTGTTTGTAGGGATCCAGTTGGTATATTTGCTGTAACAAGGAAAAACATTTTCTGATATGTAATTAGGAAAAAAGAATTCTGGTATGTAATTAGGAAAAATTATTTTCTGGACACAAACAGTTTTACAAAGAAAGGTGGTTTGGTTTGTAAATGAAAGTTTTGTTGGGTAAAATGGTAACTTATGCTTCGTTTAGAGGGTCAAACACACAGGGTCATCAGTACTAATTCATTTGGCCGAGGATCTTCACAGTGCCAGTTCATGACAGCATTCTCAATTCTCCATTATGCATTTTTATTCTAATATTTCTAATATTTTTCTTCCTCTAATCATAAGGAAATTATGAACTTCTCCTTGATCTAACGTCTTAACATGGCTTTGTGGGAAGAAAAGTATATACTATTGCAGCTAAATCAAATGAAGTAGGAAAGGACAGTTAATGACTTATTGAATGTATCACTGCAGGGAAGCATTTTCGAAGTGGTGCTTTATCCAGAGAGTTTATAACAATATGGAGCTGGCGTTTATCCGAAAGCACAAAGATTTCTTTTTCCCCTGGTGTTTTTATTTGTTTGTCCTCTGCTATGGCCTGTTTTCTCCCTTGGGGAACCAATCACAATGCTGAAAAATTAATCTCACAGTAAGTATTTGATAGGCTCTGTAGGATTATGTCTTTGGAAAGGCAGCTGTGGTGTCTTTGACCTGTTACTGTCCTCTATTGAGAGTGGTTTTGGCTGGAGCCCACTGCCCCAACCCCCATCATTTAATGACATGAAGGAGCTAATGTATAGTTTAGATCATACTAAGAATTCATTGCATGTTTATCTTTGATAGTGACCAAAAGCAAGCACTGTCATCTTAGTCACCTTCTATACAGCAGAATGGTACTGCAGCTTTCCTTCATGCTGTGAAATTCTGTGTTCAAGAAGAGAGTGTCACAAGTACTGCAAGGTTTAAGAAAAGCAGAGTAGAAACCATTTGTTTTCTATTTCTCTCATTTGCTCCTCAAAGTCTTTGTTAAGAAGATCTTATGCTTTAATTTCTCACATCTGTTGTGCTAATCACTGTCAAATGGTTTTTTGTAATCTTTCCCAACAGATTGCCCCAGCAGAAGGATTGGTGTCTATACTAAAGAAGAGAGATGACAGGGATGGAAAAACAATTGCCCAAGTCCAGCAAAGGCAAACAAAGAGAAGAGTCCGGTTCCAAGAAATGGAAGACACTTTTGATCAAGGTATTCCAATACTGCTAACTCACAGCATGTGCTCTCAGCGTGCAAGTGGTGTTGAACTTTGGTTCTCAAGAGCTCAGCGAATGTTCACTGTACACTGCACCTTGCTGTTTTCAAAGTTGAAATGAGAAAAGGTTGTCTAGTTTCAGTGGTCTCTAGAAGCTAAGGCACTCTAATGCTCTTGAGTCATTTCAGGCTCAGAGATTTGGTATTTTTCTTTCATTTCTTCTTCTTGTGCGGATGAAAGAAGCTCAGAAATTTTCTTAGAGCCTGACAGAAAAGGCAGGTGTTGATCATGGAAACAGCCTGTGAAGAAAAAGTAGTGAGGGTGCAGCAACACAGCTGCAGCATCCTCATGGCAATAAAGAGTCTTGCAAAGAGTTACCACAGATAACAGTGATGTAAACTAACCCTTCACAGTGGGCTTCTGTGAAGGTTTTGTCTCCACTCTTACAGTCAAAACGTGCGAGTAAATACAATCAGTTCATCAGGCCAGTCAGTGGCAGTACGAGTGAAGGAAGAACGTTCACATCTGTTTTATTTTCAAAGCTTTCATTTCCTTTCAGGTATTTCCAGGAAGGAAGGCTTTGGTTGTGCAACATTCTCTCGTTCAAATCTGTTAAACCTCAGTATGGATTGATTCCACAAGTGATACAAGCAAGGATAGGGACGCAGGTTTGCAGAAAAGGCACTACATAATTATTTAGGTTTCTGAAACAAATCTCAGGTTTTCTCATAGTCACATTTTGAAGAGTTAATCACACAACACCCTCCGTCCCCTTGGGAGAAAGAATGGGGGGGAAGGAAGAAGAAAAAAAAAAACCAATAGGATTTATTAAAAGGAATGTGAATTAATACAGAATAATTAAGAGTAATTAATGAAAACGAACCAAAAATAAAGCTGGAGGAGTGACGTCAGTCTGAGTCTTTATCGGCAGGCTCTTCACGGCTTGCCTCCCAGAAAAGATCAGAGAACTCTTCCCCCATCACCCAGAGTCAAAAATCACATGGATTTGGGAAATGCAGAGCATCCCAGCGTATTTTCCTCTTGGAGAGTCAGAATTCATGTGAGGCTGCTAGAGAAACCAGGAAACACAGCTCCGCAGTGCAGTGTGCCTCTGTACCCAAATAGTCTGTCGCATGATGTCATGATACAGAATACTGGTAAAACTAAGGCACATTCACATTCACGTTGCTTTGTCTGGTCTCTTATTCACCTTTTCTTTTCTTCTGCTCACAGATGAAGTAGCTGGTGGCTCCTGTATTTTGCTGATCCTGCTGTGCATAGCAACCGTTTTCCTTAGCATTGGAGGAACTGCATTGTACTGCACCTTTGGTGACATGGAATCCCCTGTGTGTAAAGACTTTGCAGCCAACATGGATTTCTATTATACCCAGATACTGCAGCGTGTGGAAGAACTTAAGCACTGGATTGCCTTCTCGTAGCTGAACTAGACTGAGACAGCACATTGAGCTCACCACTGGTTGCTGGAGAGGCTATTAAAAAACCTGTGATTTCAGTTCTTTGTAACACTTGCCACCTGCAGGTGATGTGCATCTGATGATGGACTTACACTGTTATTTAGAAATTGAGAACAATTCCCTTTTAGCAATCAGGTGGCGAACTGTTCACATCTTAAGCCGTAGCAGTGTGGTATGGGAGAATAACAAGTCATTCTCTACATCCTTTCAAGATTAGACGAGCAGCTTTTCAACAGCTTGAGCAACTGAAGAAGAAAGAAGAAAATTAACTGTCTTCTATACGCTCTCCCATTACCACATATTGTGTAAGCAATCTCTGACAGCTTAGTTAAAGAACAGCTCTGATTTAAAGCTGTTTGTGCGAAGGTGTTGCTTCCACCTATCACGCAATAAGTCTGTGTTTTATGAAAACATTATTTTTCTTCTAAGTCTTACTATTTTTCTCCATTTTAATTCTCCCAGTGAGCCATGTAATAATTTGCGTGGAGTGAGAAGAATGCAGCAGCATTCACGGAGCCCCCATTCAGTGATAACAGGCCGACCTGCACCTTACAGCATATGGGGAACATCATGTGTGGGATAAATCTGCTGGCAGATTTCACATTGTTTCCTGGAACTTTACTCCCAGTGTTGTGCGGGCTGTTTTAGAAAGAGGAGGATAAAAAAGAAATCATTGGTCTCACTATATGCAGAGAAAGGAGCAAGATGTTCAGTAACTTATTCACATTAATACGAGAGTGGCTTTGGCCAATTCTAAAGCACCTGGTTGTAGGTGTCAGGCTGGCTGGGATTTCTGCCCAGCTGTGTCACTGACTTACAGTAATCACTTTGTGCCTCGGTTTCTCCTCCGTAAGTGGGGAATAATGATCCTTGCCTTTGTCTGTGAATACATACTGCAATTAGGGCTCATGTCTGATTCCCTGCGCCCCGGAGGAGCGCACAGGATCGCTGGACTGTGTGATTGCGGCCTCTCACCCAGTGAGTTCCTAACGTACAGTGGAACTGATCCAACAGAAGGTGCTCAGAGGCTCGCTGCAGACCCACAGCCTCTCGGTAGTCCAGGGCACTTGTTCCAGCAGATAAAGCACATTTGCATCTATTTGCCCTCCAGTTCTGAGACTTGTAAAATCTGCTCTCTTTTTCTACCAGCTCTACAAACAAATCTAAATCAGTAAAAAGAGTCATTTTAGATGGCTGTTTGTATCACTTGGTGCTCAGCCCTTCCTGGGTGGTGTATGAGAGAGACACCTACGTGACGGTGAAGGTCAGAACTGGCAACGTAGGCCCTCGGTCTGCGCTGTGGTCCGAACACAGCAGCTGTCCTGGCACAGAGCCGGTTGGCCTGGCCCTGCTGCAGGCCTTGTGTGAGACGAGTCCTTCGTGCCTCAGGAAGCAGCAGTTTGCAGGGGGTCCGCTTCACTCCGCTCCATGGTTTCCAGCTTACTAACGTACAGTGCAGCACCTTCAGGTCCAGCTTATTTTGTAAAGTACCACAAAGTGAAATCCTCGAGGCCTCGCTCAGAGTTATAACATTAAACAATCGTGCTTTCTGGCATTTGCCAGCCAATTGTCCCTCTACTAGCAAGCTTGATTGTTCCTAATGCTCTGTTATGCTTAACAGGATTTTAAAGCAAAAGTTAAAACCATACTTTTTCTGAAACAAACTGCACACATGATTTCTTTTTCAGTTCTCACTGCCGAGGCTTAGCTGATACCTTAGGAAGCCTCGTGTGGCAGCTCTTTATTAAACAGTAAATTTAAAATGCCTCAATTCATGACAACGTTTGTTTTCAGAACGTAGCTTAGAACTGTAGTTTGGTGTATTTTCTGCTGGTTGCCTCAGAGCATTGTAAGGCTGGACTGATCTAGGGGAGAAAGGGAGAGATGCTTTTGTATTTTAAAGAGTTACTGGCTGGTTCAGTTTATTATTTTAAATCCTGGTTTATGTATTTATTTAGTTTTTATTTTAAAGAAAATCTTAATTTTTTTCTTTTTTGGTAATTTGCTCACAGAGTAATTAAAAGCATGCATTCACTTAAAATATATATTTATAGTGATCATGTAGTTAGAATATATTTTGCATTTCTGTAACTTCACGTTGAGTGTTTCAGGATATTCAGTTTATTTCTAAAAGACAACGGTTGATTTCAGCTTAAAAATCTGCTTAAGTTTTTGTGCACTTCCTCACCAAAAAGTCAAGAGGTATATATAGAACTATTTATTCAAAGGTATATCAGATATGAAGATCAAAGATCTTCTACTTCTAGGTTCGTTTAATTAGAACTATTTAAAAATAATTATTTTATTTAAAACGGTAAAGCTATTTAAAGTCAAAGCAATTTTTGATAAGCAGTTCAGAGTAAATCTGTGGTCTGAATCCTGGCATGGCAACTTTGTGTTGTGTTCCCAGTGCAGAGTCTCACTAATATCAGCAGAACTGCCAGTGAGAAGATCACGGAAAGGAAGGGCACCGCTTCACCTGCACGCACCGGAGGAAGAATGAGCAGCCAGGTGTTCCATGTGGCCCAGCTGCCTTGTCTTTGCACTGCAATGTGAGCACCTCTGCAGCCTCCAGGCCTGTGCCCAGGTGCCACTGCTGCAGCATCTGCCAGGATCTGGGGGAGCAGATGGGGCACACACGCATGGGCTACCAGGCTCCTCTTCTGAGCTGTTGCAACCAAGTGCTCGAGTCTGGATCTGATTTCTGTTGGCATTCCTTTGTGAGAAGATGGTGGCACTAATTCTTGCTTTGCCTGACAATTGTCAGTACGGTTTGCATAGTCTGCACTACATTATCAGACTTGTGGTGATCAACCATAAAAAATATGCTTCGTTTGAAATGCAGAGCGTGCAGGTTGGCCAGGTGTTGGCTGTCCTGTGTATTGTGTTCCCTTTTCATTGCTGGTGGCATTACTTCCATCTGGGTGGCCCCAGGGATCAGAACCTTGGTCAGGGAAATCTAAGCCAAAGGGACTTGAACAGTTATCCTCATCCGAGGAGTTTGTGGTCAACTAATGCTGAGCAACAGCTAAGACGGTTATAATAGGAAGAAAAGAGTAGAAGCTTTTTCCTTCCCTTTTGTGCACTGTAAAGCCCTTTGCATTTAAGTTTTCACTGGATAGATAGTTGTTCTGCTTGGCAGTAGGAGAAACAGACCACTGTAAAAGCATTTGTAGTCAGTAGGAAAATTCAGGGAACGGTTCAATACAATATTAGTTAAAACTCATTTCTAGAAAGATGACTGGATGTCAGGTTGATTATTTGCCTTCAAAGGTGAAAGCTGTGGCCACTTACCACCCGCCACTCTCCATCAGAAACCTTATCTTCCAGTTTATCCTCTCAGTGTAATGATTTTAGAGAGATGCTTGCAATAGATCAAAACCAACAAGGCTCTCAATGTGCATTCAGTGCACAGAGCCAAAAACAGCTTTCTGATGGCATAATTGCACCCTCACCCCAAGCAATGTGAAGTACACAGGAAGAACGCTGTGCTGTAGCATAGCTGTGCTGTACCACAGTCTGGTTCTAAGCAGTGCAGATGAGGAAGCATTTTCCACAGCCCAGACATGCCAGCAGAGATTTGCAATCTAGACACGGCTCCTGTTTTAGAATGTTTTTCTACTATTTTGCTTTCATACTTGGAAAACACGTAGTGCTGGTGGCACCCTGTGGGAAGTAGTCTGACCAGAGGGGAAACTCCTGTTTAAGGATTTCTGTGGGTAAAGGGCAAGCTTGAAATATCAAATGAGTGGAGTAGGTCAGAAGTCCAAATTCCTGTGTGACTGCACTTGATAACCAAAGGGGATGCTACCCTCCCAGGAAAATATGTTTGCCTATTTTGTACCATAATGTAAAGCCAAGACCATCTGAAAGGACTAATAACTATTTGTAACAAATCTAGCTTCTTTAGCAAAAGGAGTAAATAATTGTGTTTGAAACCATCACCCAAGCTTGTAATTTAAATACTGTAGCAAAAAATAAAATAAAAATCGTCCCAAAGAAAATATATGAACCTTTCTGGGTACTGTGATTTCTAAATGAATGAAAAGACTGAGAAGATCCGTGAAATTAAGTAAATGAGCAGCATCTCCAAAGAGAATTTCATGATACAACCAAAACCAGGAGAATAGATGAAGATAAAATGCATGACGTTTGGTTTGGATTTTAGCATGATGTAAGTTTCTTGGTTGGCTCACTTTTCTTTTACTGGCTAACTGAAAACTCAGCCTCCCCGCAGAGCACTGTTTGTCCAGGGCAGTGTGTTCAAATGCTGAAATGTTGCCTTGCTGCACTGCTCTAAAAGATGTTGGATGGTAAGTTTGAGAAATGCTGGTCACAACCCAGTTTGCTCTTTGAGTTCAAGTAAACTAAACTGACTCCAACCCAACCCAAGCCAGCCACCTCCTGTTTGCAGCGTGCAGCACTGCCTTTAGCAGCATCCCCATTCCTCAGCACCACCAAACGAGGCCACCCGGAATCTTAGACTGGCTGAAAATGCAGTGAAATCCTAAGAGGAAATGAGTTGTTTTTATTCATGTTGGTTTTGTTTTGTGTTTTGAAATTGTTCTTCAGTGCCAGAAAGAGGGACAATTATAATGTGAAAAGAGAAGAGATTTTTGTGGAAAATAATTGGAACTTGTGAGGTAACATCTCATGTAGCTACTCAAGGAAGCTTAAAGTATAAACTTCATTTAGCTTAAAGAAATGTTTTAATGTTTGTTTAACAAAAAAAAGAAAAGGCTGAGATGTTACAGAACTGATGTTAGGAATTTCAGCCAGAGTTCTGATTCTGTCCTTGGGTTCATCCTGAACATGTTTTTAATGGAAAAGAGGCTGTAATCAAAACATAAATATAAAACAAAAAGAATAAGAGACTGTACTGAAGCACCCAAAGTTTCAAAGGCATGTCTACTATGTCACCCATGGAAGCAACACAGTGTTTCATACAGGGCACCGCTGAGCTGCTTAGTACATATTCTGCACTGGGAATCAAGCCACAGGAATCCTCTGGGGATGTGGGAGCAGCAAGGAGACTGTCACACTGCTTTTCTAGGGTAGCTCAATTCAGTGCACTGTAGAAAGGATGCACTGAAAAGAGGAGAGCAAAAGGTTTGAATCACTAAGGATCCAAGCAGCAAACTTCAGCTAGATAGAATGTCAGCATCTACCATCATAGAAGTGAGCAGAATGTTTACAGTGGGTAGCAAGTAAGAGATGATTTGAAAGGAGAGGATTGGTTTTTTAAAAAAACATAGACTGAGAATTCCTAATGATTAATCAAAGTTCTGAGGTTTTAAATAGAAGATAATGATTAAGGGGAAACAACTTCTCAAAGGTAATGGCAATATTCTATAGGCAAATGGCTGCAGAAGGAGTGTAATAAAGACATTTAATATAAAAAGATTTAAAAAGAAATTGGTAAAGGGTGAGAAATATTTCTGATAATTATGCATATCATTAATGGGGGGCTATAAGAAAGAGAGGGACACACTGTTAGCAGGACCTGTTGTGATAGGACAAAGGGAAATGATTTCAGACTAAAGGAGGGGAGGTTTAGATTGATCATAAGGAAGAAGATTTTTACAATAAGGGCGGCGAGGCACGGGCACAGGTTGCCCAGAGAGGTAGTGGATGCCTTATCCTAATAGACATTCAAGTTGAGGCTGGATGGGGCTCTGAGCAACCTGATATAGCTGTAGGTGACCCTGTTCATTGCAGGAAAATTGGACCAGATGGCTGCTAAGGGTCCCTTCCAGCTCAGATGAGTCTATGATTCTATGTTTGGGGTTTTTTCCTAACCAGATTTTATAGGAAAAAAAAAAAAAAAAAAAAAGAGCCACAGCAGTTCAGTGAAGACAGAGGAAAGAGGGAGAGTAACCATTAAAACACAACTAAATTCTTTGCAGGACTCTCTAGGAGTATTTCCGTGGTCTGCACAAGGTCATATAGCAGACAGAAACAAAACAGGCCTAGAGCTTGTAAATCCTGCTTCTGATCTCTTGCCTGCTAGGACAGCATGGGTTAGGGAAGATAAATGAGTACCCTGTCATTCACATTGTCTCTGACTTCACAGTTTGAGGACTTTGTTTAAAGATCTTTTTAATATTCTTCTGAATGTTGCAGTGATTGTAAGGAATTGAATTAATTCAGGAGGTGAATTTCCTTTCTAGCATGCAGCACTAAGTCCAAAAGCCACTTCAGTGTATTTTTAGTATCTGATATCATCATACCCATGGTAGCTGGTTGCTATTTACATACACTGAGACAAATTGTATCAACGGACCACATGGGAATACAATGTAATTGCAGCTTCTGTCGGCAGAAGAAGAGGCTGAAGCTGCCTGTGGTGGCTGCGTGCTTTGCTGTCCGGCCCTTGCCGCTCACACTCTGTTGAGTAGCAGGAAAGCAACAATGCTCGGCAGAGCAGGCACGGTTGAGAAATCTGTTAAAAAAATCTCGCCACAGTCTCACAGCTCCACTGGGCTTCATACAATACCTGTCACTGTGCCACGAGGGGAAATCAGTCGTGAAGAAACGCAGCGATGCGGAAAGAGGCAGCGGCCACCAGATCCTGCCTCCAGGCAGAAATGGAGATGGGAGAGGCACAGAAGTGTTCTGACCATACAGTGGATGTTGTCATCTCTGTCTGCAAGTAAGAAAGATGAAAATAATTTCAAATGTTCTTGGCGTCCCCCAAAATGCCTTCATTACCCTTCTTTTCTTTCCAACTTCTGTGTGATTTAAAGCTCTCCCTTAGCTGAAGGCAAGAAGGAAAATTAAGCAATGGCTAATCTTTTTTAAAGAAACATTGAATGTATCATCTCTTATAGTTTTCTATAAATAGGGCATTATTTTCCCAAGCCAACTCACTGCAGGGTAATAGCCCACAGTTTACCTACAATGGCAAAATAGATGGCCATTAGCAATAAGTAACTCATGTATTATAAAACAGCCCCATTAAAGAGAACCACCCATATTGGCTCATGCAGTAGGACAGTGAAACAATATCTTCAGTGAACCAAAAGAATTTTGCACTACAGAGCAAGCCTTGCACAGCCTGGCCATGCTGCCCAATCTATCTGGCACTGCCCATCCTTGCGTGGCACCTTCCATAGCTGTGACACCCTGGTGAGAAGCAACCAGGGAGGTGAATCCTTTGCCCCAGCAGCCATGCATTGACTGTGAAGACCTGTGGGTTTTCAGTAGGATGCTTCCGAACAGCCTGTGTTTCCCTGTGCTCCCTGCAGCTAGAGGTCAAGTGGAACGTTGGTCCCAGGAATGGTCTCATACCCACACAGACCTGGGGCAGTTGCTTCATTCCATCCGTGGGAGACTGTGTGGCAGATGTCCTGCTAGCAGAACAAGCAGCACCCTCCAGAGACACTAAGATACCCAGCACAGAGGGGTGCACAGTGTGTCCTGTGGCCCCTTCTGAAGTATTTCAAAGTGATTGCTATCCTGAGTACTTACAGTAAGTTTTAAGACTCTAAACCTGCTGATCTTCTTTAAGAAGAAATACACAGCATAAGGGACCAAAGGAGTAAATAAGTAAAGGCATGGCTGAAACCACAAAAGCTTGTAAAAAGTTTTCAATGGATGCAGAATTTCCGAGAGTGCCTCAGGATTTCAAGGTCACTCAAACACAAGTAAGAAGGGCAAATTGAAATAGTTGGTGTTGTTTTTTAAGGAAAAAAGGCTGTGCTCTGTGACACTTCTTGTTGGAGAGCACTTAGCATCACAGGCATGAATTCTAATATGGTTAGTGGATTGCATACCATAGGGCAGCAATAGGGTGAGTTTAAAATTCATTTTCTGCCAGCTGTTGTCCTCAACTGTAGGCTTACATAGCACATCACTTGCTTTATTTATATTCTGGACTATTTTATTTGTCTTAAACCTTCATTCCTAGTGGCTTTCTTTTTAACCATCTGGCTCAGTGGTTTTTTGATGCAGCCAAGAAATAAGCTGTCTGTGGCTGAAAAAGGCTGTGGCCATTTTTACAGGACATTTTTACAAAAACTCTGCTGTGAGGAAAGCAACTTAGTATTCATTGCAGGAAGCTGCTTGTGTTTGAAAAGCTGTGTGAATGCCTTATATGTTACTGTTTGCATTTACTTCATATTGCTCTCTCCAGGTAGCTCCTTGTTCGTATGAAGAAATATTTTCCCTTAGACTCCTTCCAGGTATCAGTGACATTCTGTGAGAAGACCCATCTGAGCATCTTGACTCAGGGGAAATTAGAGACATCTCACACAAGACTTGACCAGAGGCTCAGCAACCACTCTAAAAGCTGGATGCGTGCTGTTTGTACCTCCAAGGAGACAAATCTTGTGGTCCTGACTTGTGATGGCCTTACGTGACTTGAACAGAAATGACACCAAGACAAGAGGAGTGGATGGTTCCTTGTTTCTTTATCTGCTGTGCATCCACTGTGGTTTTGCCAGAATAAGGACTTTCCAATATTAGCACTGCAAGGGCAAACAGAAAGGTACTATATTTAGGTATGCTGCACATCCCGTAGCACTTTGGGCTTATTGTCCAGCTGCAGTTTGATGATCTCTTTCCATTGGATTTCAGAAATGGAATATAACTGACACTGAGAGACACATGGAGTTATGTGAGCAAAAGCCACAAAACAAAAGTGCAACAAGGAGAAGAGGAGTCAGCTGCTTTCCCCTTGTACTTAGCACCTCAAGCACTGTGTTCAGTTTTGGGCCCCTCACTTCAAGAAAGGGCAGAGAAGGGCAATGAAGCTGGTGAGGGATGTGGAGCACAAGTCCTATGAGGAGTGGCTGAGGGAGCCGGGATGGTTCAGTCTGGAGAAGAGGAGGCTCAGAGGAGGCTCATTGCACTCTACAACTTCCTGACAGGAGGTCGTGATGAGGAGGGGTTTGGCCTCTTCTCCCAGGCAGCAAACAGGACCCGAGGAAATGGCCACAAGCTGCACCAGAGGAGGCTTAGATTAGACATAAGAAGAACTTTTTCTCTCAGAGAGTGGTCAGGCACTGGAATGGCTGCCCAGGGAGGTGGTGGAGTCGCCGTCCCTGGCAGCGTTCAAGAGGCTTCTGGATGAGGAGCTGTGAGATCTGGTTTAGTTTGTGGTAGCAATGGTAATGGGAGGACGGTTGGACTAGATGATCTTGTAGGTCGTTTCCAACCTTGTGATTCTACCATTCTATGATTCTATGATTCCATGATTCTATGACTAATGGGTCCAGAAGTAAAACACGATGTTTAATGAGTCTGCATGTCCCGTCAATGGGGCAAAGCTGCTGTCCAAACTTTGGCTGTAAGCATGGTTGAAATGATACTGAACCAGTTACTGCAGTGGAGGGAAGGAAGCAGGGCATAACAGTAACTCTGGCAACTGAGTTGTTTCTCTTGTGTTCAGTGAAGACACTTTTTGAGTAGCTGACTTTGACATAAGGGAGGTGTGTTGTGCTTGTCTGTGGACAGTGAGCTCTTTACAAAGCACGGGTTTACTTCTCAGCCACCACGTCCTGTTCCAACCTGCTAACTTGGGGAGAATGCTATTTATTTAAAAAGAAATACAGCACAACTGAGATGGAAGTGGTTGAAGTGATGACGTGGACTTGTAAGCTGGAAAAGAAGAAAAGATTTTAGAGGCACAAAACTGGACCTTGGGAGACTGATTTAGTTGCCTGCTATCTAATAAATTTCTTACATAGTCTTAAGCACATCACTTAATCCTGAGTTTCACTACATGCCTACGTAATGGGTAGAAATATTTTCTGATGCTCTCTGGCAGTGAAGCTGTGAGTGGGGTCATGGTAAGTTTGTAAGTAAAATATTTTATGTGATATCTACAAATAATCAGTTATGGTTCTGACTGGAATATTACTTGTAACAACACAGGATACATTTGCAAAGAACCCCACATCTGAGGGAAAAGCAAAAAAAAAGGAAAGAAAAAAGAAAAGAACTCTTCATTCTTTTTGGAGTTTTCAAATAATGTGATAGCTGTTTCAGGAAGGCTGTAGGAAAGAAAACACAAAGGTACACTTTCATATCACTGGCATTTTTTGTGTTGTGTTGTTAGATGTCAAAACTGCACCTGTTTGGTTTTGGAGGGTTTTTTTGTTTTTTTTGGTTTTTTGTTTGTTGTGATTTTTTTGAGCATTGTAATAACACTGTGAGATTTTACAGCTAGGCAACCTGACAGAAAGAGTATAGGAGTATAAATGGCTTTTGCATCTCAGCATTTCTTTATGGGAGTAAGGGGTAAAAGCATTTGCTTGATGGATTCAGGTGGCTGGTATCTGCAGTACCCAGACTGCCTGTCCTTCCTGATTGACTCTATCTGTCTGGGACAAAGCTTTTAACAATCTCAGTATTACCAGTGGCATCCGACAAATAAGCAGACTGTGAGCAGTATGTCCAGATGAATTCTGAAAGTCTTTGTACTACAGCATCCAGAAAAATCCATCTCCAATGCTATAGCATTCATTCAGGTTAGGATGACTGTTAGGAGTGACAGTGAGGTCCTGTAATTTAGATATATTTGTAATTTAGATTCTCTGGATCGTTATCATCTATACACCAAAAAACACTGAAGATAAAACAGAGATAAAACAGACTGGATGACATAAAGGAAAAGGCAAGCTCAATGAAAGAACGGCTTCTGATCCAAACACAGGAGAATTTACCATTCTTTAAGTCCTTGGTAAATTTATTTGTAATATTTATCCCTGTTTTCACAATAGAAGTAGCTGCTAAGTATTCAGAATATATGCTACAGTTATTCAAAATCTGTTATCACATAACACAGTACCTTCTGCGATAGTTGGCTGTTGTGGGTTAAGCTACTGGGGGACTGCTTGCCTACATTTTCACATCTTTTTCCACCAGTGTTTGCCTGTTGGTGTACTTGATGTTTGGGGTCTGAAGACTTTGAAACCAACAGTTTTGAGCAGTTGTGTGTAATTATGCAAAAGAGCAGCTTCAGTATTATTTCAATCAGCATGTTTTCAAATTGGAATGACGAAGAAATTAGTGTCTGAAATAAAAGCTTATTAAGGGCTCTATTATGCAAAACAATCAGTGAAACCTCATGGAATTATTTTTATAAATGATTGAATATATTTCAGAAACTGTATTTTTGTATTTTGTTGGGTTTATGTTTCTTCTTGTGATATTGCTGAAGGTTGCAGCTTTGCCATATTTAGCACTCTGAGTGCAAGAAGGACAGCTGGATCTTTCTTTAGAGAGCTAGAGGTGGGTTTCAGTGCTCCAGAGCAGCCACCTCCATCTGCATCTCACTATCATAGATGTTAGCTGTGAAAGTGGCCCTAACTAGAGGAAAATTCAGGCATCTTGCCCTCTGCTGCTGTGTGCTGCCCCATTTACAAGTGATTTTTCTGATGGGCTTTTGTGGAGAAGGCTGAGGTTGCAGCTTTTGCTGAACTCTTTCTAAACATGTATGCCAGTGGAGGCAGAGTAGAATGACACCATCAGAGCCACGTAGCAAAACTTTGAAGGAATTGGGCCACAGGAGGCAGGCAAGGCACTGCTGGTGCTTATTTTGGGACTCATGCATGTTAATTCAGTAGATACTGGAAGTAATAAGTAGAGAGGAGCCAGCATTTAGTGCTGCCCATCTCTATCACACACAGGCAAACCAGAAATGAACATGGCAGATGAATAATCCAATCAGTCTTCATGAGCTGAGATGCTCATCTGAGCTCACCTCACTGAAATACTGCTTTTCAGCACTTGCCTCCATTTCCAAAGGCATGGTAATGTGAATGGTTAAAAACAAAACCAGAACTAAACAAACAGAACTCTATTAGGGGGAGGGAATGCCTAGGTCATGTAAATAGATGAAAATAGGTTCTATGATTGGAATTCTCCTTGTGCAGGAATGCTCACTGCTGCTTGTTTACTTAAAACAGAATGAGGAGAGAGAGGGGGATGTAACTACTGTCCTTCTTTCAGGCTATTTCTTGTTTCTCTTTGGATGTTCATTTCAAATATTTCATTCTGAAAAAAGAAATTAAAAATGAGACTCCTATTGCTGCTGTTTCTGCAAGAAACATTGGCTTTTTCATGAAATGTACTGATGGACTAGCCTTTCAATGATACCAGGCCTTCACGTTATCATTACAATCTTATTTGCTTCCTTCTGAGTTCTCCTCCTCAGGAATAGTTTGATGTAGATCTACTGCAAATTTCCACTGAAACTATATTGGAAGTTCAAAATCAGCTCCAAACAAGCAAATTAACAGCCTGTACCTGCATTTGACCCAACTTGCACTACTTTAATGCAAATTGTAGAGCAGCTTTTTCTCAAAATATTTTGCAAGCTCATTGGCAGAGATCAAGTATTCTAATCTTTGTGTCCTTCATAAGGTTACAGGAAGGACTTCAAGCACTGCAATAAGATGAGTGCTAATGCATCACTTCAAGTGAACAGTTTCATAAGCTGCTGGAGAGGAGGCACTTAGTTAATACCTGAGATCTGGATTCATGCACTGAGTAGCAAACGTGAAAACACTGAACAGATTCCCAGTAACTGCATGAACAGGAATCCTTAAGGACAACAGGATATGCTAATGTAATTAAAGAAAACACATAGGTACTGAAAGCCCAAGTCATAAAGTACAAGCAGGCTTATTAAGTCACTGACTTTACAACCTTATTAAATAGTGCTCTTCAGAAAAGCTGCCACAGAGCTGCATTACTTCAAGGTTTGCAGTCTGAGCCAAACCAGGACGTTTTGAGTGTTAGCCCACTTTCTTCCAAAACATCATAACTGAGTGGGAAAAAGCCTTCGGACTCTGTCACATCATCCCTAGCTATGGCTAAGCCAGATTTTGATATTCTCACAGCTGTTCTCGCCCAGGAAGTCCTGCATGGGTTTGTTACTGATAATCTTCTAATTTTGGAGCTATTACTTTTATTTCTATTATAATCAGTGCTTAAAGCACGAGGTGTCATACTGTTTGGCAATGTATGAACCTTCTGTACTTGGTACCACAAGGCTTCTCTATATGTTTCACTTCTTATATATCCTTATATATCTCTGTAAAGCAGAGCCACTGAGCAGGGAGAGCAAAGTCTGCTCTCTCTGCTCCTGCCCCCCTCATACCTACAGGGAATAACAGCTCAAGAGCAGCCTCAAGCTCCATCTTCCTGACCCACAAAGGTTCTTCTTTGCCCTCTTACTCCTGCAAGGCAGTCTTCTAGAGGAATTTCATTCCCAATAGAGGAGACACCAACCTAGAACTGCTAAAATGCTTTGTGGCTCTTGATTCACTGTGGTTTGACACCAGCATGAATTTATTTCAAGCAGTCTTTTTCACTAAAAGGCAAATGAAAGAATTCCACACCCTGCTGCTGTAACTTTCCTGCTGTTTCTCTGTCTTGTTGTTCTGAAGTAAACCTTCTCTTTCTAGTTCAGAAATTGGAAAGCAACATGACAGTCCCTAATTCCTTCTCACGAGAATGACATTCTGATATTACTGTTGTTTAGGGTTTTTTTTCCACTTTGAGGTGGACTATCAAGAGAGGGTGGGGATCTAATTTGATAGCAGCTTTTAATTTTGCTGCAATTTGTTTGTTCAAGCTGGCTGGATAATTCAGTTTGCTGTTGACCTAGTTTCAGTTGTAAAAGATGAGACTATTTGTTCTCACAGAAGTTTTATCCTTTGGCCCTTAAAATAATTAGACTTTTTGAAAATATTTGCCATAGGTTATTAATAAATGTTACAATGTTTTGCTAACTGAGTTCCTTGCTTCATATGAAAATATTTTGTTTGTATATAGCCTTGATGGTGAGTCTTTTTTAATTGTAAGGCATAATTACCATGCAGAAGGGCAACACTGAAATTCAGCAGTGAACTAGATTTTGATCAGCGTGGCACATGGCATTGCTGTCACAGATACTGTGGCTTCATTCCATGTTTCTTTCCCTCCAGCAATAATGAGGCAAATGCATTCACTGTAATTAGAGATCAGAAACCTGTGTTGTGTAATTGGTTCTGCTACACTGAGCAGAATGAGTGTCCTTTTTAAAAAGTAGAAGACAGAAAAGCAAGTTAACTGAGCGATCTGTGTAGTCTCCTGCCTGTCCTGCCATCCCCTCCAGGTGACTGATTCTTCCTCCCTTGCTCTCACTTCAGCAGTCCTGGGAGGAGCAATCAGTTCCTGCAAAGTTTCTCAAAGCAGCTCACCTGGCTTCTAGCAGGTTTCTGGGGAGGACCTGGATCCAGCCTTCCTTGAATAAGAGCTCTGAGGGAGATGGCTGTGGCTTTTCTGGTTCCACCTATCGTGGGAATTCACCCTGGCTCCATCCGTGTGTGACTAATTTCCTGGACAGGTGAGCTGACATAAAACTCTGGTGTAGGTAAGGAAAACTAAATTGTTGCTGGTTATGTATTCCAGCAGATTTAAGGCAAATTCAGCAGTATTTGATGGTACTTGGGATCTGGGTGCAAATCCAAGGTGTTGCTGTTTGGCTAGAAGTTTGGAAGACTCTTGGACATACACTTGAAGTGCCTCCAGTAGGTTTCTAGGGTGGCAAAATCAGCAGAGCAACATTCCTGGAGCTGCTCAGGGATTAACAATGAGGGCTGTAATAACATGTTCACCATAAACATTTCTGCTGTTTCCCCTCCAAGGCATGTATTGCAAAAGAGTCCATGGAGACCTTTGTGCATCCCTGTCCAGCAGAGCCTGTGGCTGCTCTGCCTGGCTGCCAAGGGAGCCACGGGGATGTGGGGAGAGGCAGCTGGCTTGCCAGGGGAGCTGGCTCAGCCTTGAGAGAGCAAGGGGAGTGGGAGGGAACCAAGTGGAAAGCGCTGTAGATGCAGCTTTTGGATTCAAATGAGAGAGTGGCTCTTTGTGGGCTCTATTTGTAAGGGTTTTCAGAGTTATCCTTTTTGCCACCCAGAATGCTGTTGAGCAATTACAAAATGTTAGCTGCAATTTCAGACATTTACGCAATCAGCTGTACCACTGGGATCAGAGCTGAAGGCTTCCTCTCTGTGTTGTATTTTCAGCACTTTGTGCTTTATCCCAGGCCAGACAGTATTTTTCTAGTCTCAATTAATGGATGTATATTCTTACTAGAATCTGACTTTATTTTATAAAAATATTCTATCCTTGGAACAGGGATAGAAATGTGTGCCACGCACATAGAAGTATTAGATAGTTATTTGCAGCTAAGATGTTGAGCTTCCAGTATCTGGAGGTAGTTGTGCAGAATCAAAATGAATCCTCAGTGATTTGCTGCCAAAGTGAGGAATTGCTCCCTCCCACCATGTTCATCAGCAGTGTGATGCAGAATATGGGTAATAGCTTGAGGGTGTGTAGTGATGTTCTGTCTCTAAATGTGGCACCCCCAGTGCACCAGAGAGAATGCAAAGAGAGAGCAAATTAGAAGAGAATACAAGTGGAGGATGGGGTGAGAGGGAGTGACCTCAGCTGGATGGCTGCAAGGATCTGGAGTAAGATGGAGTGAAAATTTTGGGACAATCTGCCTTAAGCAAGAGGCCAGCTATAAAAGCTGTGCCCTCTCATCACGCTTAGGCTAATTGCATGGACATTCATCTTCACTCTTATTTTCGGCAGAAATTATTATTGCCACTTTCCTTCCTTCCCTCAGCTCTGCTGCCTCTCCAAGAGAGAGAACAAGGCATGCATATGGGTTGATGCTTTGAGAAGGATGACTACTGAGAACTCAGACCAACGAAAGCTAACCATCATCTCAAAGACCACTGATAAGGAGTAAGACATTTAGTTTTAAACAGACTTAAGCACTTCAAAACCAAATGAGCATTCTGATTTTTTTATGTAAAAACAGACGTTGACCTCTGCACAGTAAGATTTTCCCAGACTTCTGCTTCCAAAATAGAACTTTTCACTCCACTTTGCCCTTCTTTGGATTTTTCACAGAATCACAAGGATTGAAAGGGACCTCTGGAGATCATTGCGTCCAACCCCCTGCTAAAGCAGTTCTCTACAGCAAGCCACACAGGAGAGCATCCAGCTGGGTCTGGAACATCTCAGGAGAAGAAGATTCCACAGCCTCTCTGCGCAGCCTGTTCCAGTGCTCTGTCACCCTCAGAGTAATGAAATTCCTCTTGGTGTTGGTGTGCAACTTCCTGTCTTCCAGTTTCTGCCCATTGCCCCTTGTTCTGTTGCTGTGCACCACCAAAAAGCGTCCAACCCCTTGGACTTGATTCTCACACTTAGTTATTTAGAAACAGTGATGAGATCCTCTTTCACTCTTCTCCAGGCTGAACAGACCCAGGTCTCTCAGCTTTTCTTCATAAGGGAAATGTTCCTGGCCCTTTATCATCTTTGTTGCCTTCCACTGAGTTCTTTTTCTATTCTCTTCCTGCTTACATTGAAAGCAGGACAGCACCATGGGCCTGACCCTAGGTATACAGTAGTTGATAACAGCACAGGGCCATTCCTCAGATCTAAGTGATGCTGAGCAATTTCTCTGCTCCAGGTTTTCAGT
Organism: Lagopus muta; assembly: GCF_023343835.1. Taxonomy (NCBI): domain Eukaryota; kingdom Metazoa; phylum Chordata; class Aves; order Galliformes; family Phasianidae; genus Lagopus; species Lagopus muta. The sequence continues at coordinate 76,475,200 of NC_064434.1, forward strand.
GCAAAAATCCACGCTCACCAGTGCAGCTCGTCAATGCCTGAGAGTAACCTTCAGGTTATCTGTAATACTCTCTGAAGCAGACATGCAAGTTTAGCATCTGTTTTTAACTGGTAATTGTGAGTATCTATGGCCTGCTTTCAGAGGTGACTTACCTGCCTAAATCCTAATGAGTTATTTTTAAGCTAGAATGTCCTAGTTTCAGCTTCAGGTTCACCTACTGGACCTTGTTATCAGTTCTTAGAGACAAGATTGATTTTTAATAAAATGAAGAGGAAAAAAAAAGGGAGCAAATAGTACAATTAGAACTCTTAATGTTTACCAAGGGCATGGAACCATTGTAAGACTTAAGCCAGTGATCATTAGAGATAACCTTTCTTCTTCTGGGAGGTACTGATGTTAGGTATACAATGAAATGGAACAATGCTCTATCTTCAGGTCCTTCACTTTGTTTAAATGACGCGTTGTTTTTAAACAGGGCTTGGTGTGCTGCCATTAACTTGGTTTCACACCTCTTTGTGCTTTCGTTGCCGCAGGCCGAAGGTCTCAGCATTACATGCTTCCTCTGATATGGAGTCTGACCATACTGCTCCAGGCTACCTGCACAGGAGAGGAAGAGACTGCTGTGGTTCCTGCTAACCCAGCCTCTGGCTGCTTCATCTCCGCCTGAGATCTTCTGTAAAAACAAATGCGCAAGCCTCCTGTGGGTGAACCTGTCATGAGCCTGATACGGCGGGCAGGGAAACGTTACTGCTCTGTACTGTTACACGCATAGCTCCAGCTCTTTGTTCTCTTCCTCACTTGGGCCAATTAACTTCCCCTGCAGCTTGAGCTTTCCCCTGTCAGATGTGCTTACAGCCTCTCACTGTGCTCACGGCAACTTCATGGCTCGCTGGTGTGCCCACTACTAAACTTGCACCTAGATTTGAGAACTTTTACAAAAAGTTAGAGGTTCAGCCGTTTTCCTGATTTATACGATGCCAAGGGAAATGATTTATACACCAGACCCATTTCTAGTGCTTGTTCCTTAACCACCATGGCAAAAGCCCTCTTTCACCTCCCCTTCTAGAAATGCTACTTCAGAAAATAGTTATACTATCTAAAGTAGGAAGTGATATAAAGCTACTGCTTTTGTTTTACAGGAGCTTTGGAAGCAGTCTAGTCTCAACTTGTTTCTAATGCCATTAAAACTGTATTTGTTCTCCTTTTTACTTCTCTAGCAACTTCTGAAAAAACGAACTTAGCTTTGTGAAGTAGAATTCGTAGCAAATGTACTGGACAGGTACAAAGACCCTTTGTCCGCTTATTAAAAAATATACATATGTATATGCATGTATGTAAATTTAGCTGTTCAGTCCGCAAGTACACGGCAGCTGGCAGCGATCCCCGAGCGTCGAAAAACAACACAACTCGCTAGAGGGAGCTCGGACACAGTTTGTGAGGCCAGCAAGGAGCCGCTCTGTCTCATTCCGTTTGTGTTTTGTGAGCCTCTCGTGCCGGTGTGGTTTCTGTGTGGGCAGCGGCAGACGCTGTTCGATGAAAAGCACACTGAGCTTTCGATTGCAGATAACTTGTAAAAGGCTGAACTGGAGCAGGGAGGTCTCGAATTTTAGTTTGTTGTACGTTTCCATCCTTGCCTGCCTCTCCTCTCTTAGAGTTTTCCTTCCCTTCATCAGATCCCCAGATGCACATATTTCTGCAGGTCCCACTCCCACAAACTGCTGCACTACCCCAGATCTGCACGACCTGATCTCGGTGTTCCTGCTCCAGCAGAGAGACTGGACTAGATGATCTTTCAAGCTCCCTTCCTGTCCCTGACATTCTGTGATTCTGTGATCTTCTACCTTCCTGTCCTTGTAACTCTCTTCACCAAAATACCATCTTTTGCCCCTGCCCACCTACTGCATGCCCTCAGCGTAAGCCACTCAGTTTCCTAGAGTACATCAGATTTCACCAACACTTTGTGCTTCATTTTATCCTCTCTCCTTATCTTCTCTTTTTCTACCATGCTGAGCTACAAGTGCAGGGTGCTGCACCACCTGGCTTGCTGCTGCAGGCAGTTTGAGAGGAGCAGTTGAACACACCAGATGTAGTAGTGAGGTTCTGTTGACTGGCTGTAACTGCTGTTGTGAAAGAGCTTACCTAATGTTCAGGAAGTTACTAAAGAGCAAAGACTTTTATAAATACACTTCTCTGGTGGCCAGGTTATCAACGGTCAGGTATCCCTGTCCTCCCCTCACACAGCAGCTGCTGACGTGGAAATACTTATTCCTCTTCAGATAAGAGCTGGTACAATGGGGACTTTGAATCTGCTACTGGAGATACATTAGGTGTTTGGTTTTTGTTTCCTTTAAAAAACCAATGCTGGGCTCTACGCAGACTTTGCAAACAGTCCCCTGGGGGTGCTGGAAGTACATCAAGAGTGACAAAGTATGCTTCACTGCACGTATTCCTGCACTAAAGGACCACTTGGTTCTTTAGTATTTCTCAAAGTCCATTTACTGGCGCTGCATGCTGCTGAACTGTCCAGCTTGATAAAATGAGGAGAATTTGCTGGCTCTGCATTATATGCTGTGTTTTTGTCTTTCTATCCTCACAGCAAATGGTACGTGTGCCAGCTACTCAATCTAACCCCAGTCTGAAGCTAGTAAACCACAGCACATGACTGAGAAACTGTATGTTCATGCCTGCAAGCAGATGTAGCTCATTAGTGCAAATTCTCTCTAGAATGACATGGCTTAAGTAAGATACAAGAAACATGAAGTCTGAAGACTACTTAGAACCTGTTGTTGCACTCATGAGGTAGTTGAGGGAAAGGTGGCGAAAGAATTTTGCAGTTCACTCCACTGCTGCAGATTGCAGACGGTAAAGAGCAGGTGAGCTGTGTGGTCCATGTGCTCACAGTTGCAGTAACACAGCGCATCCTCACAGTCAATGTCCTGGTGTTTTGCTCTGCATACGTGCACGTGCAGTTCCAGGAGTGCTATCCTCAGGTGCTTACCAAATCACTGCCCTCATCCTCCCGCCAAATCTTTTGCTGTGAGGATTGAGTGGTGTCAGCCACGTCTGCTCAGGTGCACAGTCCCTAGAAGTCCCAAAGCGTTTTCCTGACTCTGTAGCTACTTTTAGCTTAATAATATAGATGGGATCTCTTTGATTTTTCCCAGTAGGAGACTCCATCCTTCTGGCTCATTCATTATTTTCTGGATTATTTTCATGGAACTCTCTGCAACTTATTAGGATATGCATTGTGGTGAAGCGGCTGAGCCAGAACACAATGTTTTAAATTAGACTTTCAAACGTTTTATTTCCTTCTCTGTGATCTCATGATTCTGCATAGCTAATACATCCCACACTTGCCATTCACCAGGCAAATTCCTGTCTCTCTCAGCACCACTACCTTCCATGTTTTAACCTCCCACTGAATGTCTGAAACTCAGATTGCTTCTCCAGTACAGCCTGAATTTTCTTAATCTTCTCACTTTGTAATTTCTTAGCTGCCTTTGAATTTGGAGTCCAACTCTGGGAGCTTCAGATGACCTGTAGAGGTCCCTTTCAACTCAAAAGATTCTATGATTCTGTGAATTATTTCTGTGCACCTAAGGGAGGTATTTTAAGTGCTTACCTTAGGGCCACATCTCAATCATTAGACTGTTGTCACCAAAATGGCTGGTGAGATGTCAGGTAAGACAGAGCCCTGTGAAACCTACCAAGAGCACCATCTTTTAGCTGTTTATCTCTAATATACAATGTGGTCACGTGTATTACATGCTGTTCTGATGCAGATTTTGTTGTTGTTCAGTGTTGTCAGAGAAATGTGTTCTTCTCCTATGCTTTCCTGTTTGGTCTCCATAAAAGAAAGCTGGGATTTGACTGCACTACTGTAGGATTATCAATCTTTTCATTCCTGCACACATTTCAGGTTCGGTCTGAGAACTGACAACTTCAGGATGTGTTGAATGACCTCTGCTCTACCTCTGTGGGTCAAGTCTGCATTTATTTATTCTTGTAAGAGATTTCTTAGAGTGGGGTATGAATGGGAAAGCGTACACACGACTTAGAAACAAGAGGGGGGGGTTCGCAGGAGTCATAAACTCCCATCTGCTCTTTTGTAATCCCCAAATTTAGAAATAAGTAAAATAGGCAGAAATAACTTTGCTCAGTTACCATTACTTGGCTGAATACATCTATGTATGTATATCACATATTCATCAATTTTTAGAAGTGTGAGGCATTTCAGAATCCTTGGCTTTCCTTCCTATCACCGAATGTCAATATTTGCACCCATTCTACTTTGTGTTCTTCACTTTTTTCATCTTTAATTCCATAAAACTGGCTTACCAGAAAAGAAAATATTACCAATTATGTGGAAAGCAACTCCCTGTGGAACGGAATTTAGGAAATGCAGTTCTTAATTTCATGTTTTTCTTTCTTTTGCAGGAGTTGCACTCAGTGCTCCTTACGGGTCCTTTCCAATTCCAGATATTCTAGGATTCTATCATTTGTTCTCCCACTCTGAACGGTTTGGGTTATCACATATTCAAAAGCTCTGTATGGCTTTTTGGAACATCTGATTATAAAGCCATATTCTGCATACATTCAGGATAAGACACACTGCAGCACTGAGAGGCGGGGGCTTTGTTCCAGGAACATTTGTTCTCACATGCTTACAGTGCTGAGTAACTGCAGCTGGTAGGTAGGTGCCCGCCTTTCCTTTTTATTCCACATAGACTCACCACAGAGTTTTTCATACTCTGCAATGAATTATCCATGCATTATTAGATAGCCTTCTTTCCCAACACCTCTGCCTAATGGCATGCAGCACATTCCTTGCGTCCTGCAGTAACTTTTGTAGTGATGCAACTCAGAGATCTTATTTTATTCTTTGGGGTACGATACAATTAAAAGCATTGCCTTCCTATAGCATTGTGCAATTGATAGCATATTGCACCCTTTCTGCTACCTTATTGTTGAAGTGATGGAACAGCATCTTCATTTTCCATTGTAATAAACACAACATATCTTGAATTTATAACCGAGTAGAAGAAATTTAACCCTGGATTGGTGTACGAGGGGTGTATAAACATTGAAAGCAAGGATTTTCTCAGGACACCGATGGCACCAAATGAAGAGAAACACAAGTGCTGTTGTAAATGCCTGCAGACTCAAATCCTGCCACAGGCTCTCGGTGGAACAGGAGAAGCTAGCAGAGGGAGGCATGCCCTTTTTTACTGAAAGGACTGGAAAAGATAAAGCTGATATGGGAGCCCAAGTGCACTTCTTGGTCCCAAAGAAATGAGCATGGCCCTCTAGCGACCAAAGTTATTTTAGACTGAAGCAGTCTGGTTTGAAGAGGCTTTAACTGAAGTACTTTTAAATCTTTAAATCTCTCTTTGCACACGAGTATTTAACAAAAATAAATCAGTACCTTCAAATCTGAAAATGCGACATTTAAAAAGAAACAGCTCATTTTTATGAGCTTCTAAAGCTGATCCATGTGGGAACCTCCCTTGGGGAGCAGAAGCTGGCAGCAGATCTGGCATTTCTTGTCTTCTTATTGGACACAGGTAAACTGTAAGCCCTCCCACAGCTTTCCCACAGAATCATTTTTGCAATCCTGCGTTGGTGACACTAACTAGCGAGACAGGTTAACCTTTGCCTTTAGTCAAGACTGCTATAAGCCTTCCACGTAAAATCAGAGCCTTGACACTCCCTTGATGTTTGCTATTTTGAAACCTACCTGCCTACTTCTCAGTTCCAAGGTCAGGGTTGGTTTTTGTTCTTCTCTTTAGGCAGGGTACTGGACTGAAACTGCAGTTGTCTACACGGAAGGATTCGTCCACTTGCCAGCCAAACGTCTCTGTCAAGAAAAAAAAGAAGTTGGAGCTGCCATTATGAAATCTTATTCAAACAAAATAATAGATTTGCCTTGTGTTTTGATGTCCCTCTCATTGGTTTTTAGGTGTTCCCCTGCAGCTCTAAAAGTCTGATTTCTTGCTGCAATTTATACGAAGTGTTTTGCTCCAGTAGATGTGTGTTAAAGAAATATAGCTGACACCAAAAGAGTAGAGGACATCTTGAGAGCTCTGACTTGCTAAACAAGGCAGTTCTACCTGATCTGGTGTAACATTTCAGTCCCTGAGAGGATTCTCAGCCCTGCACACAACCCTGCATTGCTAAGCCACTGCCCAACAGTGCAATGCAGGTGTTATTAACTGCATATGGCCCAAGGAAGCTTGAGCAGCCCTGATTCCTCACAGATGATCCAATCAGAATGGCAGATTTATCAATTGCTTTGGTTGTGGTCTTTTTTTTTTTTTTTTTTTTTTTGGTGGTGAGAGGATATGAGATGTAAAAGAGGGATGACGGAAAGGACGAAAGAGAGAAGGCAAGAGAGAAAGAGAGGCAAGTTTCTGGAGCAAAAGGCTGAAGCAGGCTCACTGAGGGTCCTAGCCAGCCCTGTTTACTTCAAGATAGGGAAAAATCTCTGTCTCTTACTGTTGCAACTTATTGTCAAAGCTTTTGCAATGGGAAGAGTGGAAGACTGAAGACATTGTCTTCAAAGAAAATAGTCTTTATTTTGAGAATTGGAAGGAGAGAAAAATTAAGGCTGTATTAAGAGCACAGTTGGAAGTTATCCCAATGTGTAGGAAGGACAAAATGATAGCGAGAAACCAGCTCGCCCAGTGAGATGTTCAGTGACCTCAAACAAGAAACTGGTTTTGCATGCTGCTCTGTAAATCAGATCACCAAAATGATCTGCATTAATAAAAAACACAAAACCCATCTTTGTCCTCCCCTTCCCTTCTCCTTTGTTTTTTGTTAGACTGAGTTGTTTCACTGACACAGCTGATAGCGTAGGCCTACGAACTACAGCATCAGCACAAGTCGAGGAGTGGAGCCAGTGCTCGCAGTGAGGATCTCCCATGCCTCGGGAGATGGAATGTTCAAAATGTATTCAGGAAGGACGTCAACCTTCACCACCAATCCAACATGGGAAAAGACAAAGATAAAGCAGAAAGAGCCTTGGAGGTAAAACTGGCAATGAGCTGAATGTGCACCAGCAGTGGGACGCTCACAGAGAAAAGGCAAATGTTTGGGTACGCAGAGATGGTGATCAGTTCTGGCACATCACATCGCCTTTTTAATCAATTTAGACCTGGGAAAGTTAACGTGGGGCTTAGCAACGGACACCAAGTTTCAAGAAAAAGGCAAACCAGCTGCAGAGAGTTGGGAAAACAAGAAGAAAAGTAGATGTGTGAAGCAAGCTGTGAGGAAAGATGAAAAGAATAAGTGCTTGTAACCTAGGGAAAGCTGAAAAGCATGGAGGTTTCCAGCTTAGCAGCATTTTCTTCCTATATACTGCTCAGGAATGAAATCTTTTCTCAATGTCTGTCTTCTGGGAAGAGGAATCATTGGATATACTGAGTTGGAAGGGACCCATGAAGATCACTGAGTCCAACTCCTGGCTTCACACAGCACCATCCATAGCAGGGGCTGAACTTAGAGGATGTGGAGATGCAGGTTTGTGTTCCCAGTGATACAGCCACCAGGGCTGGAGGACACGGCCTGTGAGTGGTGTGAGGCTTCCGTCACTGTGGGGCTCAGGCTCACAGGCCTCTCTCAGGGCTGACTGAGGTACGGCAGGGAGGGAGCATCCGCAGCCTCACCGGGCAACTATTTGTTGTCACTTGTGAGGAAACCGAATGCATTTTACCTGTAGGAAATTACGCTTTCCTTTCTGATCAGCAGCAGCTCTCAGTTCATCAGCAGGGCCGACCTGAAACGCGCATGTCGGTTATTGGCAGCGGCGCTGGGCCGCTAAGCACACCGTCGGGCGCCAACGGCCGCCCCTCGAGCTGGGCGTGGGGCGGGGCCGCGCGGTGCCGGCCGCTGCCAGGCGCTGAACGGCAGTGCGGCGCGTCGCTGCGTCCCGTCTCGCTTCATAGCCTCGCCATGGCGGCCGGCAGTGAGGAAGCGCCCGAGCGGCTTTACGAGCTGGTGGTGTTCGGGGCCAGCGGCTTCACCGGGCAGTTCGTGGTGGAGGAGGTGGCGCGGACGGCGAGCGGCGGAGAGCTGCGCGGCCCCCTGCGCTGGGCCGTGGCCGGGCGCAACCGGAACAAGCTGCAGGAGGTGCTGGAGCGGGCGGCCGAGCGGCTCGGTACGGACTGCGGCCGTGTGGCGCGGGGGGAAGTTTGGCGGGGCGGGGGCCGGCGGCCGGGCCAGCGAGCGGGGGATGTGACGGCGGTCTTCGTACGCAGGGAAAGCGGCGCTGGGTCCGGAGGTCGGCGTGCTGCTGTGCGATGTGGGCGACCCGGCGTCGCTGGCCGCTATGGCGAAGCAGACCCGGGTAGTGCTCAACTGCGTGGGCCCGGTGAGTGCTGGGATCTGCCGTGCGACGGTGACCCGCCAACCTTTCAGTGTTGTAATGCGTGGAAAGATCTCGCTGAAGAGTTAGATTTTATTCTTTTCATCGTTGAAAGGCACCGTAAGAAATCACTTGTAAGCCAGAGAGGAGTTCTGGTTTATGCTAGGCGTTGTAAGTGGTGTTCGGGTTGGAAGTAATGCTGAGGGATCACAGAACCACAGAACCACAGAATGGCCTGGGTTGAAAAGGACCAAGGTGATCATCTGGTTTCAACCCCCCTGCTATCTGCAGGGTCATCAAGCAGCAGACCAGACTGCCTGGAAAGGGCCAGACTTCCCTGGAAAGGGAAGAAGCACGTAGAGTTGTGGTGTAAGTTCTTGGCCGCTTTAAACTTTGGAGTGACAATGTCACCAACTGGGCCTGAGCAGATCGAAGTATGAAGCCTGCTGGCTGGGTATTCACCAGCTCTGCGAAAGCTGAGGTAGCGTTGCAAGGTGCTTATTTTTTTTAGCTAACTGCAAGGTGCAGTTGGCTCTGGTGATCTTAACTCAGGAGGAATAACTGTTATCAGTGATGCAGTTTGTTCTGCTCTTCCTGTCCCCTTCCCCCCTACCAAGACAAGATTATTACATTTGCCTCACTTAGCAAAATCAACACCTGAGGCTTACTTCTGTTGTAGGTACACATACTTTAGACAAAACAAGTTGGGTGAGTTGTGTGAGCTTTATTTTGTTACCTGTGGTGGTTTTTTCCCTCCTTTAGTATAGATTTTTCGGAGAGCCTGTAGTGAAAGCTTGTGTGGAAAATGGTGCAAGCTGCATTGACATCAGTGGAGAGCCCCAGGTATGTGAGCTTGGAAAAATGCTACTTTGAGTTAGGGACCTAGTAAAGCATTTGTTTGTTGTGTTCCATGTTTCTGTGTCTGAATATGCGGGCAAATTTTGCCTCCCAATCTGCAGTTCTAAGGCGCATTGATTTTTTTAGGATATGTTTATGTGTATTATTTGTTTAATTGCTGTTAGATAAGAGTTTTCTCAGGACCTTATTCTCAGTAATTCCAAAGTGTTTGAATCCTGCTTTAAATCTTACTTAAGATTCTCTGCATGAATTTTGGATCAGTCATTTCTTCTTGCACTGCTGCAACATTTTCATACCATAGAACAGGAATAACATGCATCTGTTGTAAAGATACTTGTGAGTAAAGTGAAGTCTGTCGGGTGCTGTGATATGAGAGTACAGTGCTGGTGGTTAATACTGGGTATTGCCAAATTTGGGGTTCTACGTATTTTTTTTCTGCTTGTGTTTTAGTTTCTGGAAGGAATGTACCTGAAATACAATGAACAAGCTGCAGAGAAGAAAGCGTATATCATTGGAAGCTGTGGCTTTGACTCCATACCAGCTGATATGGGAGTGCTGTACACCAGAGACAAGTTGAAAGGTGACTTGTTTAGCGGGACTACAGGCTGAAAAAGACATGCAGGTTATGGTAAAACAGCAGTGCTTCTGGGGGAAGTCTTTCAATCTGCCTTTTGCCTACCTTTACCAATTAACCGGTTGCAACCAAATTTGGTAGATAGATAAAAAATAAAATGTAAATCGTATTCCCACTAGAGTCAAGAAAATTAGTGATAAGGGAGAGGAAGAATTCAAGGTCGTGTTGCTCACTGAGAAAACAGGAGCCTCAGCTATCAGGGTTGGGCCGCTCTGCGAGCGTGTGGGCATCCACACATAGACCATCCTCAGCTCTCTGCCACTTGTGCAGTGAGAATGCTGCAAGGATGAGGCAGGAAGGCACAGTGCGCGTGGGGAAGGGATTGCAAATCTGTGAGTAATCAGGTTTCCTAAGTTTTGTCTCTCTACTGCCAGCACTGAGTAGTTGTCATATGGACCTAGGTAGGTAGTACTGCTAATATTTTTTTGTCAAGAGCACCTGGACTCAGTAAATATGTTTGAGAAAAGGTGTGAGATGATTTAACTCTATGCAAACTTGATCCTAACCCAAATGAGGATACTTTGTTCATTGGCTCAGACTTTCAGTTGGAAGGGCCAGTAGGAGTGTCCAAATGTTCTACTTTCATTACTATTGCAATTGCTATTACATGCTTTATGCTGGAATGTATCATCAACTTTCAGTTTAATAAAACTAAATCTGTAGAAGGACCTGATTGGGGAAGAGAAGAGGCGTGGAAATGAGTATCTGGAGTCTCACAGTCTTATAATTGGATATGTGAATAAATTTGATGCTTTTTGAATAAAGATGTCTTTTAGCTCATCCTGTTTTGACTTTCTGGTTTTATCACCTGTCTATCCAGTTGCCTATTAGATTTAAATTATCTCTTTCAAGCTCAGAAGGAGGTGAGCAAAGTAGAGCTAAACAAAACGTGGAGTTTTTGTTTTGCTGTTTATCACAACTAAGAAACCCTTGGTTTAGGATATGTTGTGTGATTGCTTTTCTTTTTTTACATTTACTTTTTTTGTTTTGTTTTTGTAGTAACATTTACCACGCTCCCATCAGTTCATCTAGGTTTTCACAGCCTACATCATTCTTTATCTCGAAGCTTGGAGGAAAACTAATTCTGCCTCTAAAATATTCTTTTGCTTTTTTCATTTATTATTTACACAAACTTATTACCTAGATAAAGCAACTAGCATTTAATGACCAACGACAATATTAATTGTCTCAAGTGAAGTGACTGAAGTACTTTATGTATGAAATTTTATATCTGCTAACTAAAATAGCTTTGCATCCTAATCCTAGTTTATTTTACTTTGGGATAACGATGTAACTCTTCAACTTGTGATGTTGCTGGCCTGCCTTTTAAGGCTACCAGAGTATGCTCTAGGTGTGTGAACAAACCTGACTGTATGTCCCAAGTGATTACCTTTCCTGTTTTCTCCTCTCTTAAAGGTACCTTAACTGCTGTTGAAAGTTTCCTGTCAGTAGAATCTGGACCTGAGGTTAGTTGGTTGATACCCTTGTGGAAACTCAGGGGTATTTGGGGCAACGTTGGCATAGCTAATATGAATAGCTGTTGTTGCATTAGTGCACATCAAGGCGTGAGCTATGGCAGTTCTCTGTTTACGAGTCTAAGAACTTGATTCTTTAGGAGCTAAAAGAAGTACCCAAGGAAGCACCCTTTTGTAACATTTGTTTCAGTGGGCTTGCTGTCTACCTAAAATTTCTTGTACTATGCAGTTCCAAGAAATAATAGGTAGTATTTGTTGTTGATTTATTTGCACAGAGACTTGGGAAGGATTCGTACACAAATAAGCTGTAATGGATGCATGTGTGTTGCCAAAAGGATGGCAAAGTGTTTGGCTGTCTTTTTGTGTTTGGGTTGTTTTCACAGTGCACGTAATCATAATGCACACATGTAATAATTTTCTAATACCACATAATGATTCCAAGGTCATTATTAAAATAATATCTGAAACCTTTACTGAACTAATTACTGTTCCTTGGCCTTTATCAGGGTTCTTGCATACATGATGGGACCTGGAAGTCAGGTGTTTACGGCTTGGCAGATCAAAACAACCTGAAGGCACTTCGAAGGAAGATTGGATATTCCCCTGTGCCAGTAGTTGGTGCGAAACTTAAAAAAAGGTATAAGAAGCTTACGATGTGAAACAACAGTTCCATTACTTATTACATAGATTATTAACGTGTTATTAAATGTTAAAAGGTACATCTAGGACTTTTTAAAAATCTGCACACACATACGTTTGTCTGGTAGAAATGAAGGTACTGCATTCATATTTGATTGTAAAAGAACATGTTAGCATTTTCTGGGTCTCAAAGTTAACTTATTCTGGAAGACTTGTAGAGATGTGGCAACTTTCTTTCTTTCATTTCAGAAGTGATCAGCAGAACAGGAAAATTAGGTGTGAGAATCTTATTTATTTTGATCATCAAATCCATCCTGGCTGTAGTTCAAGGAATTATGAGTTGAGCCAGGGATAAATCTGATTCACTGATCTGATTTGCTTTCAGTGAAGAGATCATGTTGTAGAAGTGCTTGAGGGAAAGTCAGCAATGGCAGCACTGTATGGTTTGTTTCTTTCCGTTTGGTGAAGACCTGAACAGTTTTGGTGAATGTTCTTTCTATTTGCAGAGGACTTGTGTTTTACAGTCAGGAGTTCAAACAATACTCAATTCCATTTATCGGATCTGATGTTTCTGTTGTGAAACGGTCGCAGCGCTATTTGCATTCACAGTTGCAGGAAACACCCGTAAGTGACTGTTATTTTTGCAGTGTGTGCATATTATAATTTTCAGCAAATCCTCCCTCTACGTAATAGCAGTGCTTTATGGAGATCTGTGTAGCAGAGTTTCTGTAGCTAGATAATAATGGTTTTTTTCCTTCTGTAAAGAAGGAGGCTTGTTCTGTTGACGATCTCTCTGTCAAAATGCTTGATCTGATGCAGTGTAGGTTCTTTTGGATGCCCTTTCTCATACTATGCAGCATCCTTCTGGATGAGCCTGTTTTTTGCTGTTAATGAAACACTTCAGAGAATCTTAGAATGGTTTGAGTTGCAAGGCACCTTTAAGGTCATCTAATTCCAGCTCCCCTGCTACAGGCAGGGACACCTCCCTGTAGTCCAGGTTGCTCAGAGCCCCATCCAGCCCCACCTTCTGGATGTGGGCACTCACAGTCTCTCTGGGCATCCTGTTCCAGTGTTTCATCGTTCTCACAGTAAAGAATTTCTTTCTAATATCTAGTCTAAATCTACCCTCTTCCAGTTTAAAACAATTTCCCCTTGTCCTGTCACCACATGCCCTTCTAAAAAATCCCTCCCCAGCTTTCCTGGAGGCCCCTTCAAATAGTGGAAGGCCGCTATAAGGTCTCCTTAGAGCCATCTCTTCTCCAGGCTGAAGAGCCCTAGCTCTCACAGCCTGTCCTTGTAGGGCAGGTGCTCCAGCCCCTCTGACTGTCTTCATGGCCCTCCTCTGGACCTGCTCCAACAGCTCCACATCCCTGTGTTGTAAGACTCTCTTCTAAGTTTCTATGCTGTCTGATTTCTGGGTATTTGTAGGGAATGGAAGCTTTGGGTCAGAGAAATGTTTAAAAGGGCAGTTTCTTGATTTTAGGAAAGGATGAAGGTTTTTGATTCTGTAACTGCAGAGGCTTTTTGTTGTAGCAACAGAGATTTTAAAAACATCATAACTGTAGCCAGGTTGGTATAACATAGTAAATATTGTCATTAGGAAGTTATATCCTTCTTATTTGCACCTGGAGACTTCTTTGATGCTTGGGTTTCTGATGTGCAAGATGTTTAGTTCTTGTTTTCTATGGTTCCTTCAGAGGAAATCAGCACTGACAGTCTATCCAACAGCTGTGCAGAATCATTGAAGAGACACTGCACTCTAAAAATAGGCTTGTAGCTATTAATGAAAAAGTTTTGTTGTTACTAATTCAGAATTACAATACAGGGCCTTGAGTTCTCTTAGATGAAAACATAACGGGATTGAAAGGAAGATCTCAGGAAAGCCTGAAAGGAGATACCAGAAGACAACTTTCTTTGAAGTTTTCCACTTTTCTTTACCATAGTCTTTCCAATCTGTAGTTACAGTGTCTTCTCATAAAGAATTATGAAGTGAAGATTATTTAGAATTATGACAGTTGTTTAAGGTTCTTTTCAAACACATGTTGTATAAAAAAAGTTGCACCCTGCATCTTTATAAAGAAATTCATGCAAAAATGCTGATATAAATTCTATCACTGGTGTATTTCTGTTGTAGGTACAGTACAGTGCTTATAGGACTGCAGGTGGTCTTGGCTCTGTTATGAAGCTGATGTTTGCTGGCATTTTATTTCTTCTTCTTGGGAAATTTAGCTTTGGAAGAAAACTCCTGATAAAAGTAAGCATTCAAAGTGCAAAAGAATTAAAGAATCAAGTGGTGGGAGTCTTTTTGCTCTCTCTAATTTGGTTTGTTTTTTTTTTTTTAAATTGTTTTTCTTTGCCTTCTCATTATGCAGTACCCAGAATTTTTCTCTGCTGGACACTTTACAAAGAAAGGACCAACCCAGGAACAGGTAACTGGCTGCTTTCCATCCCACCTAATAAGAAATTTGTGGTAATGGTACAGTTGTAAACTGGCATCCACCACATAGTCTCAAAGAAACAAATCCTTTCTGAATACACACTGTGCATACCTGTTCAGATAGCTCTGACTATTCAGAAAGTCATGTTGTCTGGCATTGGGCATCAAAATAGGTAGAGCTCTTGTAAGGAAAAAGTGGATCATATTGCTGGCTCTGCTGTATTAACATGAATAGCTCGCAGTATATAGAGTGCAACACAGTCAAGCCTGAAAGCAAGGAGAGAATAAATGGACTTTAGGGCAGTAACTGTTCCAATAAAGTGGAAGTGATCAGAATATCCAAATTATGTAAATACAATGGTACCTTTTAAATAATAACTCAAAGTAACTGCTCTTGGTGGATTATAGTGCTTTACTACTTCCATTTGCTTGATACAAGTTCATGACTGTTTTGGTGACTTGCCACTTGCCTTACTCACTACAGATTGATGGAACCTCCTTCACCATGACATTTTTTGGTGAGGGTTACAGTGAGGGGCAAGATCCACAGAATGGCAAACCAAATGTAAAGATCTGCACTCAAGTGAAGGGACCAGGTATGTATGTTAGCAGCTAACTGCTTTTGGCTCACATTTCCTCATGTGATAAAGGTGTGTGGTTCCACTACCATCCCTTCGCCCTTGCAAAGCGCTTGCAACGTGCACTAAGCCAACAGTATTTATAGAGTATGATCTTGGATACCAGCATTCATTTTAACCTGCTTTTTGAAAAAGCTAACTGTGTTTTGTGCTTGACATTCTCTTTTCTTGTGCCTGTCATCATACCAATTCTCATTTCTGCCAGAGTAGAATAGTAAAGGGAGAGTGACTTAAGGGTGGTTCATAGAACCTGGGTTACTACACACTTATTTCCAGTCCCCTGTGAGTGAACCTAAAATCCATATGTTGTATGGTGTTATTTTTAGCTGTACATATTAGTGTTCAGGCCATTCCTGAAATGAAGTTTTGGAGACAGCAACAATGTACATTTAGAAGGGAGTTAGCTAACCACTATTACTTTAAACAACAAAATATGTAGCTGACTGCAAATAGTGTTACATCAAAAGGTCTGAATTTAAGCACAGAATGGGTTGGCTCGTGCTAAAATGTAGAGCCCTCCAGCACTCCAGAGGTGATACTCAAGGTTCTCATGTGATCACAGGCCTGTAGCTGAAGCTGGTACTTGTCCACATTAGTTCTACAGGACTCTCAAAAGCTACTTTGAATGATTACCAGGTAACAAACTTGTTCTTAAACAGAGATATCACTGAGATACAGAGACAGAGATTATCTTTAGCATTCCATATATAAGAGCGAGATTAGAAATGTGAATCAGTGTTTCAATGCGCTGGTTTTTGGTTTTCTTTAGAGCCTGGCTATGTTGCTACATCAATTGCAATGGTTCAAGCAGCTGTTGCTCTTCTGGAAGATTGGACTCATCTGCCTAAAGAGTGAGTACCTTGCAGAACAGCTTGATTTCCCTTACAGCTCCTCTCTTTGATAGAACAGATTCTCTATTACTCTGTGGATTGCTTTGTCACCTCACCCAAGGGGCAGTGGTATTAAACACGATCCTTGCTAGACAATGGAGATGGTTCTTCTTTTGCATTTCAATTTGAAAAGATGAGTTGGAGTTGTAGTAACATTTTTGCCACACCATTGAACCAGACTCTATTTTTAGTCAAGGAATAATTTCTGTGAGTTTGGTGGATGCATAAATGAACCTCTAAATATAACAAGCTTGCCCAATTCCTCCTGTACTCCCTCCTGGACAAAATGTCTTTTCCCTTCTGTATAACCAAGATGTTATAATCACAATATAATTGTGTATAATCAATAGATATCAAATATTATAATCGCAATATAATCAAAAGAGTAAGGCAAAGCAAACAAGGATCACAAAAGAGAATAAATGGAAGAGCTTACCCTTGAGTTGAGCTCACTAGAAGATACCAAAAGAGGCGATCTCCAGAAGAGATCCTTCCCCTCTCGTAGCCAGCTCTTAAATAGGTCCAGGAGGGGTGGAGCCTGCCTCCACCCCTTCTGGCAGCACAGGTGAATTGCCTTCACCTGTGCTCCTCTGGCTGGTTCATGGCTCGCCTCAGGTGATCAATCAGAGGTTCAGGCCGTGACTCAGCAGTTCCCATACACCTTCCTAGATAGGGAAGCACATTTCAAATAAAGGTGTTGCTGAGCCACTTCACCACTAATGGCTTTTCTCTTTTGACTGTTGTTAACAGAGGTGGTGTGTATTCTCCAGGAGCTGCCTTCTCTAAAACGAAACTGATTGATCGCCTCAGCAAACGTGGTGTTGAGTTCTCTGTTATTAGCCAGCAAGAAGTCTTGTGACCTAACATCTTACCTGCACCCCATTCCAATAAAGCTCATTGGGCTGTAAAAGCCTCCTCATAAAATAGTTGCATGATTCTGCTGTAAACAACAGCAACAGGTGAAAAATTGAGTTTAAAATTGTGATGTGAGAAAACACACAAAGGATACTGACTTAATTCACGAACATATCAAATCAGTGATTTATTAGGTACTAGAACTTTGTTTAATGTCTTTCACCTTAAGTTGCGGAACAGCAGCCTCAGTTACTGCTTAATTCATTCTGCTTCACAATTAACCACAGTCTTCTCGCCCCAACTGTTTAAAGCAGGCAGGCCCTGGCTATCAAGTGCCTTAGCAGAGGAAACTGCTAGTTACTCCTCATGTCTGTTTGGGATAGGCACTATTAGTTTGTGGTGTTACTACTTTGAAAGCCTTACTACTCATAGTCAAATAAAAGTAGCTTTTCTCCTCAGGTTTGAGGAATAGAATTGTCTTTTTGCTGTATTATTCTAAAGATCTGTACTGCTGTCTTAAGGTTTGTTGACTTTTCAGCCTTACTAGCTTGCTGTACTAAAAAACAGAAAGCACAAAGTTTGTCAGTGTAGTGAGCTGAAGAGCAATTACAATTTCAACTGACAAGTCATTCTAGAAGAACGTGTGCAGTATGCAAGACAGCATCAAGAAAGATGTATTTACAGTATGACTATTTCTAGTAGTGGCCTTGTCAGTATAGTAACTGAGAAATTAAATTACTTACTCAAATTACTTAAATTGCTGGAACAACTTTCCACATTTGTTTGTAAATATTAAATTACCATTCATGAGTCTACATCTGATTCTTTGTGGTTGAATGATAATACATCTAGCAAAATATTTTTTTTCTAGTCTATGTACATTTAATAATATATAACAGCATTTTTTTCCCCAGTGATACAACATGTTGAGATCAGAGCACTGTTGCAGATGAAGTATTTCAGAAATCTTACAAGTTTTAGTCTTAGGCTGAAACAGATTTGTAACGAGTGACATCATAAGCAAACAAGCTGCCTTGACTATGCTGTACATAGAATGCACAATGGAAAGGAAAAAAGCCCACAAAAATGTACAGCACAAATTAGCAGAATAGTAAAATTCTGCAGGAGCATTATGGCTGTTCATGGAAAAACACATTAAGTCTTAAAAAACATCCATCAGTATGACAGAAATGGCTCTGGGCAGCCTGGTCCAGTGGTTGGCCACGCTGCCCTTGGCAGGGGGGTTGAAACTAGATGGTGTTTGAGGTCCTTTTGAGGCCATTCTATGATGAAATACAGTTTCTCTTTCATAGAAATTGCTTTAAAGGAGGAACCTTATATTTATATCTGATCAAAGGATATATTTGAAGTGCAAAACACACCTGACGTGGAATTCAACACCACAGTGTAATACATATTTGTGAAGGAAATCTCCCCTGTACTTGCAGCCATCAGTTTCCCAAGGTTAATAAAGAACTTACTTGATCATGTTACGTTGTGTTAATTATCCATGATGTGTATTTTAATTCATCCAGTGTAGAGCTGCGTATTTAACAATAAGTCAGGGTTGTTGCTGTGATCCTCTAAGGCTATCTTTCTGATCTCTATTTCTGTTCCCAGTAAGAGAATTCTTGAGGGCAAGGAATATTCTTTCTGTTAATGTTGTTGTTTATAAACCATGCCATTTATTTGGTGCACGAGCCTAACAAAAATTACAAATATCTCTTATGTTTTTATAATAATTACTTCAATATTTTAATTAAAGTGAATAATGGAAATTATTTTTTCTATATTATTAATAAATTTGTTCAGAATACTTCTATACCCGTTGCACTGTATAATTAAATTTGAAATAGCTGATAAACGTGGCCTTAAACAGAATAACAAACAACCTGAGTTTGATGGAGCAAGAAATACCCTCCACTATTACAAATTATAAAGATACTTTGATGGTTGTACAAATATGATAATAACCCTGATGGGGAGAAAGAGTTCTTCATGGAGACAAAAATGAAGCAGAATCTTTACGAAGAAGGTGTTGTAGCTGTCCAACAATGTTGAATACAGTGGTTGAATGGGGAAGTGTGTTTTGTAGAGTTTGAGCTGTTGATGTTTTTTTGATGCTGATCTCCAGTTGATGAGTAAAAGGAGTTGTATTTTCAGTCAGTTTTGTTTATTGACACATAATTGTATTTCTTGAGAGATATGTACTAGCATTTGTATCACTGTTTTGCTTTTCACTTCCAAGAGCTTTGATTTAACTTACAGCTGTCAACAAAGTAATGCGTTGCTCATCTCTTTTCTAGACAATCTTCCGTTGGCTACAAGACATGTGAAGAGGTAACTGCTGAAAAGAATAGAGTTTTCATTTTTGGAACTTACCTTTGTTCTTATTTGCAGTATTCATTTTCTCCCTTGCACAGAGATCTGGATGCTAATTATTGTTCAGTCTCACTTAATGATGTTTCAGATACGTTACGATTTTCCATTCAAATACGATGTCAAAAACAAAGAAATGGAAGTATGTCTGCGTGTGTGCATTTTTCTTTAACCAGCCTTTAAGATGAGAAGGCAATGAAGTTCATTCAGCTTGAACGACTGTATCATGAACAACTGCTTGCAAATCTTTCTTCCATACAGGAGCAGTGGGGTAAGTACAGGCTAAACTAATATGATAGTAGGAAGAGTTCACTTGTTTTGCCTTTGTAAATAACAAGAGTGTTTGTTTTGCGAGCTTAAAGCTAAAAAGCAGCAGAAATAGCATTTATACCCAGATTTCTCTAGTTTGTTATGACAAGAATATTCCTTCTTTGGACCCCTTCGTGCATGTTTCATGAAAAAGGTGCTAATAATTTATTTGTTACCTATAAGCCCTACAGCTTTAGGGGGTGTATTTTTACTTCACGTTTCAATCTGATGTGATGTAAATAAAGCATGGCAAAATATGATGCTTTTCACACAGTCTGAAACAAGATTGTAGAACGTAACAGTGGAGTAGTTGATAATTTTTTCCATGAATTAGCTTAATATGCATGTTTTATGATAAGCAAATGTTACTTTTGTAATAGTTTGGATATTTGGATTTAATTCAGAAAGAAAATGGAAAGCAGCAGTCTCTAGTCCAGATAGAACACTGAGGAATTCAGCTAAAGAACTGAGTAGTGAAGAGTTGGAAAAGCTTACTAAAGTTTGTTCTTCACACCAACAGTAAGTATAGTGTTACTTCTTTAGTGCTTACATGTTAGTGTAGCTGTTGTCTGCTTACTATTACAGTGTGCTTTAAAATGGTTGTTCAAAATGGTCAGACCAAATCTGCATCCTGTTGCCTTCAGTGAATTTGATAACACAAGCACATAAGAGATTATACCCAATCCCTGGGTCCAATAGACCCAGGGAAAGATCTACTTCATGGGTGAATGCCCTACCTGCTAGATCTTGAGTTTAAAGGACAGACAGAAAAAATTATACTAACTGCTACTGAAAAATGATCAGCCAAAAGGCACTCTCAATCAAATGGGGAGAGAGAACTTCTTCAAATATATGTGCATGGGCTTAGTCAGTCTGGATACAACAGAAGACAAAATACTCCTGTTGTTCTTAGAGTATGGCTTATCTTCCACATTTTTTTCCTGAGTGATGTTGCAGAAATTGGAAAACTCCCAGGCTGACCATCAGAACCCAGGCTGAGGTTATTTACTTTTGTTTGGGAAGGAGTTTGCAGAAGGCATAGGCCTGCCTTTCCACAAGAGGAAGAGGCAGCTCTAACGTGGCAAGTTTACTGCCACTGCTGCTGCTTCTGCAAGGTTTCTCTGAGTGCCTGCAGGGTTCCTCAACCTGCGTTTCATTATACGTGACCTTGCAAGCTCACACAAAAATTAGGACGCAAGATTATTACGATTTATGTGCTGCAACTTGCAGCACCTCCCTGGGCAATGAATTGTTGCCTCGTTAAACATTACTCAGCTTTCTCCTTCTAATTTTTTCCAAGTAGCCTCACTTCTAACTACAAAAATTCATTAATGTAAAGTCATTCCTGGTCCCGAGGAAGACTGCAACTTGAGAAAAAATTGAGGATTGTGTTCATTTGCCATGATTAGTTCTCCATATTTAATATTATCACTTTTCCAAGCTCTCCAGGCACAAGCGTATTTGCTTTTCTTGTTTCATATTTGTTTTCAGTGCTTTAAAATCAATTTATTTTGAAATTAAAATGATACTTTAAGCCAGGGTCTTGGAAAATATGAGCTTTTTGTTTTTGTAATTGGAAGTAATTTACACGCCGTGCATGAATGTTTGCACAGTTTGCAAAGTCCTCACGATTAACAATGCTGACACACCTGTGAATCCCAGTGGAACCAGTGGGAGCTCCTATGTCATACAATGCCCAGGAAATATGTCCCAGTGTAAACAGTTTAGGGGAAGGGAAATAAGGGTGAGGAGGTGGTTTTTTTCTTTCCTCAACGTCTGTTACAGCCATCAGTGCTTTTATACTAGTAGATATTGCGCCCTGACATTTTTCAAGTTGGCAACGTTCTCTTCTAGCATAAAGTTGTACAGGAATTTAGATCACGATATCACAGAACTGAAAGGGTTGGGAGGGAGCTCTGAAGATCATGGCTAAAGCAGGTTGCACAGGAAGGCATCGTGATTAGTCTTGAATATCTGCAGAGGAGACTCTCTGAGCAGCCTGTTCCAGTGCACCCTGCCAGTAAAGAAGTTCTTCCTCATATCTGTATGGAACTTCCTGTGTTGCAGTTTTTGCCTGTTACCCCTTGTCCTGTCACTGCACGCCACTGATTTCAATGACATCTGTGATGAAGAATGCTGTTGTTGAGTAGTGTAATTTATGCCTTTTTTTCTTTATTGCCACAGGCCACAGGCACCCAAAAATAAGGTAAGCAGCCATTTCTGTATCTTCTGCTTTGCTGAAGGTTGCTAATAAATGTATTTTTGACATTATTTTAGTTTTTTCAGTTTAGCATAGGAATTGTTGGAAGCACGAATGTTTCAAAAAGTCACAGTATTCCTGCGTAAGCCCCAAACTTACAGGAAATACGTCATATTTTACAGCCAGGAGTTGCAGAAAATACATCAGAAAGTGGTTGTTTGCTCAAGTTAATTGGATCAGAGAATTTAAAGGAAAGAGAAGCTGCTGCTTCCAAACCAGGTATGTGTGTATGAATGTACATGCATTTGTTTGAAATAATATCTTGTAATGATGTATTCGTATAAATACTATATAAAGCCATTTCATTAGAAGCTACTTTTGGATGACCACAAATTGATCCATTTTTTGCATATTTTTGCACAATGGGCATACTATGCAATTTTAGTTAGTCATTGATATTGATATTCAGAAGTGTAGTAAAGTAATTCTAGCCTCTGTCAGAAAAGGTTTTTGTAGATGAATATGCATTTATAGCAGCCTTTAGGGAGGCTAAAATTTGTCTCAAACTAGAGATAAGATACATAAATGATGAGAAATATTCTAAATTGTGGCCATTTGATATATTTAAAGTATTAGAAAATATTTTTGTTTTGGTATGATATACTGATTATAAGCCACATCTTTCTGTAAAGAGAACAGAAAATTAAGGAGCTTTTTGGGAGTCCAGAAGAGCAAGCTATGTTTCAGCTGATTTTTTTCAGTACATGCTTTTATGTCAGTTTCATTTTCCTCCTCTTGCCTTGGGGCAGCAGCTGCTTTATTTGAGTAAGGTGTTGAAATCATTGAAAATTAGTACATTGTTACAGTGGAGACAGAGAGGAAAAGAGCATTGTTTGACTACTATGCTACACTTCATCTTCTATCTCAGCTTAAGATGTTTTTTTTTATGCTGTATTCAAGTTGCCAAAAATGGCCTAAACTGAGGACATTTCCTCAAAAACAGCTGTAACTTCTCACAAGATGAGAGTTGACCTAGATGCCATCCAGAGGCCCCCTTCAACATAAACTATTGTACAAGTGTATTTCATCCTGAATCCAGAAAGTTCTGGATAATTTGGAGTTAATGGCAATTCTCTAAATATGTGGATTCTTCTCATCTTCATCCTCTTCTGCCATGACCACTATATTGCCCCTTCTGTGTCTTTGTTCAAGTAACCAAACCAAAAACAAAATACAGAACAAACATTCTCTACAACTCAGAAAGCAGATCAAAAGGACTGAATGCTTTTTTAGTTTTGGATGATGGAAAGAACGTGGAAAAACATTAGACTTCAATTTGGTCATTGTTTTTGTTCCAAGTAGGAACAACAGCTTTCTGGAGAGCAAAAATTCTGAACTTTTGAGCCTTGTGAGTTAAGTACCATTTTGTGTCACTGTTAAATCACAGCATCTAGGCATGTTAAAATGAACGTGTAATTGGTGGTATAAATGATGGTATAAATGGACTTTCTTTGTGTTTTCAAAACATCATCAAAACCTTTGGGTTCCTTTGGAATGTTTGCAAATGAATAAAATTATGTATATCAATGGAAAGCTGTTCTAGCAGTGCTAAATACTTTTTCAATACAAAGTTAGAAATATTTCAAGTGTAACTCAAGATTAAATAGGACTTACAAGAGACACCTCGCACAAGGGTAGTAAGTTCTTGATAACTCCTTACCCTGGCTGATCTACTGATTTGTTAAGGCAGTGCATCTTTTAATGAAAACAGTGGTAATGCTGCCCCTCGCAGTGTCCGTATGTCAGCAGCATGGGGCTTTTGTCACAGTTAGGATTTGTGTAAGGAGGATACCAGTATGAACTTAGTGCAGAAAATGAACAGAGATGATCCATAACTCTGGATTTCTATATTTCACTGAGTGCTGCATAAAAAAATAGCCAAACTGTGGCTGAATTGTACAGAGCTCCAGTGATAAGGACTAGAAGCAACATTTGCATTTCATAATTCATCATTTTGTCTGAACTCCAGCAGAATCCTATGCTACTACAACTCTACAGTTGATAATATTTAAACTAGCCTCTTCAGCACTGACCCAGCATTGGCCAAGCATGGGCCTTTAAATTGCAAACTTAAAATGCTTACCCTCTGCTTTTGTGGGCTTTTTTTCTGCCTCAGAATGAATCTTGTTTTGTTTTGTTTTTCTTTTCTGACTTTCTACATAGAAATGTATCTGCCAAAATGAAGGGTGAGTACTGTAGTACTGCTAGTAAAAATATGACTTACAGCAAGACAGGAAAAGGGTACACTCAAGTGGCTTGAAGGCAGTCCTTCATGTGAATTCATATTCTATTACTTTCTTCTCTCTGGAAGATTTTATCTTTGATTCTATTAGCAGAGACACTGGCCCTTCTTAATTGCTGTAAGTGCTTTTGCTGCTAGAAAATTTTCTGTAGAACCCTTGTTATATCTCTTACAGATAAAAATTGCTGCCACCTTGATTGGTACATTTCATTTAACTTAGTTTCATTTAACTAAGGTACTAACTTAGGTAGATTTCATTTAACTTAAGCATCTTTTCTAATTTAAGTCTTTGAGTATTTGTCTTAACTTGCCTTGAGCATACAGCAGGTATGAGTTGTCTTAGGAAGTGTTTTGAAATGAGTATAAAGAGCAGTAAAAGGTGCTGAAAATTTGACATGCAGTGTAGCAGTGATCATTACATCTCGATTCTTGTACCTCTGTAGGCAAATAGCAATGCTGGGATCATTTATTACTTTCTTAGGAATACAAGCCTGTAGAGCTCAAGGGCCATCTTTCACTGTAATGAGTTCTGTTTAATTTCTGATTCCATTTAATCTTTGATGTTACAATTGGCACTGCCAACAAAGATGCCTATTGTAACGTAGATGTATTCACTAGGAAAACTTGACAGATGATAACAAAATCTTGTCCTGATAATCCAGGTTGTGTTTGACCTCATGACCCACACGTGAGACTCTCAGGATCCCATTACAAATCCCTTGGGCTACCTACTCATCTGTGCCTATTTTTCAAAAAGTCCCTGTCTCATGGCCATTTCTTCATTCATAAGCCAGGTTCTCAATACCCTTCCAAGTGTTAAATCGCGTTCTGATTTTTGTCTGCATTTTGAGATGGCTGGAAATTCTTTTTTTTAATTCCCCATCCTGTCTTTTTTATGCTGCCTTGCACTTCCATTGTCTTTGAAAATGAGGATAGTATGGAATTTAATAAGAGCGTTCAATAAAATGAATTAATGTGAACATTTCTTAAAAGACAAAAGAATGTGGCCTTGTTTCATGTAAAAAGTGGAGGAAAGCGCTCAGATTTAAAGTGATGTTTTAACAGGTGGGGGAGGATGAGGTTATGGTAGAGATCTTCAGTCATTGTCAGAACACATTCTGTTAATGAGGGCAGTGTTTGATCTCTTTGTTAATCTATCCATGAGACCTTTCTGCTTTTGGATGTGACCCAAAAAAATGCAAACAAGCATTTTCTAGAAGTAGGAATTTTTTGTTTGGAGCTACTATTATTACTGCAACAGTAGTTTTTAGTAAAGTATGGAAAAAAAGATCATTTCTGCTAGAGTTAGCTCTGACCACTCTCTTCTCTTCATAATCCTTAAGGGCAAGACTTGACTTTGAGATTCTTATAATGGCCAATGTCTAGTAATTTCATGCACAACTCAGACCAGCCATCTATTCCTTCTTTAGCAGATCATATCAATGGTAGGTGAATCACAAGCCATGTAGAATTCCTTTCAGTTCTCTCTGAAATTTCACGAGAGAAATCAGTTTCTATTTGTATTGTAAAGATGAACACATAAATAAGCTGAATCCCATTTCTGATATGTAAACTAACATCCAAAAAGCGACTTGTTACACAGTGTTACATAAAATATTATAACTGGATTTTTAATTTACAATTAATCAAAATCATTGCCCACTTAAAATGATGTAATTTAAAATATATTAAATTAGCATGATTTCAGCTTTCTTAAAGAACTAATGAGATCTTCCTGAGTGGTAGATACATTGGCATCAAAATACAGCTTTCAGTAGTTATTAAATGCACTTATTTGTGCTTCAGGCCTCCATAATGTGGCACACTAAAATATGCTTTAGAAGGAGCCTAGCTGTTCAGAAAGACACTCGAGTACATATTTTTCTGAAAGCATGGGAGTGACTCTCTCTCTTTTCAGGTGGACACTGAAGTGTGTGCTCAGCCTGTAAGAATGCACATAAACACTTTGTCAAATCGGGAGTCAGCTTTTCAGACCACAACATTCTTATTTGCCTGGAGCACAGAGTCCTGTCCTTTATTGGGAGCGCATCTCAAGGATTAGATGACAGCATTATCAAATCACTGTATACTCTTTCTGCTGATGCTTTGAATCATCTAAAAACACTGCAACTGTTTTCCTGTTGCACTTAGGTACTGAAACTTGTCCTGGCAACCGACCAAAGAAAGAAGATCAACAGCCGAGCACCCGTCCTAGCGGTGAAAAGCAAACTGAGGAGCAGGAGGAGGCAGTGAGCCTTCTGGTGGCTGCAGGAAAGGACCACATGGAGGAGCAGCACCGCAGTGCAGAATCAGCACTGGAGCCGCACACCCAGTCCACAGGGACAGTGGGCAGGCCTTCTCCGGGCTGTTTATCATCAGGGGATGCTGGCAAAGATAACAGTTTGCTGCTGAGAGAAAAGCAGATCTCTAAGGATGCGGAAAAAATAGAAGAGACAGCTGGCAAACCTGGAGTGAAATTCTCTCCCAGGCCAATGGTAGACGCCTTGGTTTTAACAGATGCTGATTATATGCCTGCTGATTTGGTTTCTACTGATAAAAATGTACGAGCTGATGAAAATCTTCTCAGATCAAAACTTGTTGCTAGCTCTTCAGAAATCACTAGTGGCCAGTTTGGAAACAGCGATTTAAACCAGCTACAGAAACGGCCTGATAATGACGATGATGAACAGTTTTCCCAGGACAGAACTGCTTCAAACGTGTGCTCTGAAAGCAGTAAAGTATCTGAGCAGGAAAGTACTGCCCAATCACGAGTATGCAAGGAAATGCAGAGAGCAGCAGGACAGGAGGAAAAGGTAAAAAGTGAAGAACGAGAAGATGTCTATCTCAGATTTTTAAATGGCAACATAATAGACACTGAAGAATCATTTGCAAACTTAGCAAATCAAGAAGAATTTGACACTGTCCCAGATATTTCACCTGAACGAGCATCTTACAACTCACTGGAAGCTTTATCACTAGATGACAGCTTTTCTTCTCTTGACGAACTTGCAAGAAGGATAGAGATTGCTGAGGTAAATATTGTGAATCCTATAAAACCCTCCATGTTATCTCAATTAGAATATTTTAGGTATTGCCTATTTCAAAATGTGTTCAGTATCTCTAACTTCTTTAATCTGAAGTCTGTATGTATTTACTTGTTCTGAGTTCATTCAGAGGAAAAGTTCCCTTTTATCTGTTTGCATCCTTCTGGCAAGTGCTGCTCTGTGCATCTAAAACCATTGATTTTTACTTATTAGCCTGAACTCTACTTTTATTTGTAACATAAGCTGTTTGGAGAGAGGTTGACAGTTCCTGTTAAATTATGATTTTATTTAAGAGGTCTACATAATACCTATGTTTATAGCATGGATTTATTCTATTCAAAGAATAAAATTTACTTTTCCACTCCGACTAAAGGTGAGAAGAACCACATATGTAATAAACTCCATAAATACATGTATGGGCTTCTAAGTTTGCCAGGCTCAGGCAGTTTTGTTATTCAACCAAACTTATGGAAGAACTTCTAAATCTGAACCCACCATAGGCCGCAACAAGGATAAGTGCTTCGCAAGCTGAAGTGCTCTTCTGAAAATAAATATATTGAATTTTATTGCTGTATGACTTGGTCAGAGAGTGTGTGATGCCTTCCTCGCTTTATCTTCTGGTTTTGTTGCATTTGCAAATATTGGGCTGTAAAAGCTTTCCCTTTAAATGTACAACTGGGATTATTTTGAGATTATGTGATTTCAGTTGCTGGAGGGGAAAGACAGAAGAAGGTGCCTTGTTGGTTCCTCTCTATTTTTAACGAATTTAACAGTGCAACATCCCTTGACAATAAAAAGTAACAGCACTTTTCTACAGATCAAAAGTTAGTACATGTAGATCAAGACCCATAATCACCCACAGACTGCAGCCAAGCAGGGAACTAAATACTGGAGATGCACACTGATGTTATCACATCTTTGGCAAAATCTCCAGATCTGGAAACAAAGCATTTCATGTTGTTCTTTTTTTTTCCCCACCTAAGCAGCTTCTTTTCTCCCTTGCAATATCAGGCATTCTGATCACCCTTAAGACACCTCGTCTTTCTGTGGGATGTCAGGAAACATGTCAGATACCAGGACTGAAGGTTCTATATACAAAGCTGGTTTTAGTTCAGCTTTTTTGGATTCAATAGTAGCTATTCATGAACGCTTCACAGCACATACATGTAGGATCCCAATTATACGTTAATATGGGTAATCAAACTTTGCACTGGATCCACTGCCTTATGTTCACCGATTTCCAAGGAGAGAATTGTTTCATGTAGAAAAATCATAAATTAACCCTATAGCTGCTATTTTTAAGTTGCTATGCTTGAGCTACTTGCATTTAAAGGATTGCATAGGAAGGAACATATTGATACTGTTAGAATATGGATGCTTGTATTGATTGGGCCAGTGGCCAATGACGACAGTGCTTCACAGGGAATCCAGTGTCATTTCTAGTTTGCAGTCCTACTGCTAGTACTGCCAGTACTCTGATGGCAAAACTGAGTCTCTAGAGAGGTAAAAAGTACCTTGAGTCTTTCCATAGCATTTTTTTATTGTTGCTATGTAGCTCATGATTTTGGCTGTCACTGGTGGGAGTCTTTTCCAATCTTTCTTAGGAGGAGACCTGAACTGTCTAGGGCTGGGGGATTGAATCGGGGAGAAGCAAAGATGCGTTCATTTTGACACCAATTGATACTTGTAATATGCAATGCCTGGGCTTGTTTTACAGTGCCTGAAATTACTAGGTGCAGCACGGTGTGTAGCCTGTATTGTTTCATTATACATTTATATTTTGTTTTCCCAATTAATCTTATTGCCAGTCGTTACCCTAGGGGCTGCATTTCAGACTTGGTGTTCACCTGCAACTTCCTCAGAAGGCACCAGGAACTGACAGAGCATGCCACCTCTCAGAAATGACCACCATTTACTTACGCTGACTTTGTTTTAGTGCTAAAATAAGATGCTAATCATGTTTTGACAAGCAGACTGATCTTTGCATCCAACAATAACGTTTTTTCCTTTCTTGTTCTACTGGTCTGCCTTTGAAGGTGAATTGTTCTGGCTGTGGCCATCAAATAAGTTTACAATGTTTTCATACAGTAATTATGAAAGATGTACCACAAATGCATTGTGTAGACACAAGCAAGCACAACAACAACATATCCTTACATGAAATGTGTCAGTATGACAATTAAAATAAATCAATCAATCAATCAATGTGATTATAGTCAAACTTTTCCTGGAGCAAATAGTCACAAAATTGTCACAAATAAGTTAGAATGGAGGGCAAAGATAAAGACCGTTTTGAAATACACTAGGTACAAAAATCAGATGGTAGGACCAATATTATTCAATGGGGGTGTAATATTCATTTATTGTAAATGGGGAAGGATAAGTACTTGTGTAGGAAGGGAATTTTTTTACCCCATATTGAGCACAGTTGTCTCACAGAGTTCTGTAATTCAGATTCTTTATATCCCTTGCTTTTAGGCTACTATTTGCAATAATTAATTAAAGACTGAAAATCAGCTTTTTTTTTTTTTCTAGCTTTAAATACCTTGAAAACTGAATTAGTGTTTTACATATTTTACAGTCAGTTGTACTGGGTATTTCTTTACTAATACTATCCATGCAAACCTGTGTGCAAATGATGGAAATTCACTGAAGCCATATAGAAAGTGCCTTCATACACCTAGTAAAGAGCTTCAGAGCATATCAACAGTTGGCAGTGACAGATTTCAGAAGTATGTGATGAAATGGCACACTAGCAATCACACAAATTGTAACCTCAGTAACGTGAGGTGTGTTTTGCCATATGAAATAAAGCTTTATATCTGCAAGATCATTAGGGAAATGAATAAAAATTTGGGTTTTTTCTTAATGGCCAATTATCATTTGAAATTTGTTTCAGAAAGTGAAAGTATTGAGAGTCCTTAGCACAGTGTAAAGTAGTAGCTTTGGATTGCACTGTCTGTATACAAAGATTTCAAAATCTATTGAATACGTACTGACTGGCAGCTGATTTGGGTGCAGAAATGAAGCCTTCTCCTACCTGCACGAAGTGTGGAGGCAGTGCTTTGTCGAGATCCCTTGTCTGGCTGTATGGCTCAGGTCCTGCAGTTTTAAGTTTGCTTGGTGTCATTTGCAAGCAGATTTTGGATGGCTGTTGTGAAAGCTCCATTCAAATAGTTTTCAGGAGGCAGGGCTAAGTAACTACTCTCAGTTACATAGAAAGCCCAGTAGCATCTGTTGTTAATTATTGAACCTGGAATTAAGGAAATAATCCATGTTTCAGTACTGTCTGATACCTGTAGCTCTTGTATGCCGCACAGAGCAGCCCACAGCATGGCCTGGTGCAGGCCTGCATTTTTCCTTTTGTGGTTCAAGCCAAGCACAGGCTTGACTTGTGGTTAGCTGTATTAACCACACTTCCCTCATTAAATTCAAATTTAAATAATGATTTCTGGCTTTTTAAATTCCTCCTACCTCAAACACCGGCGTGGAATCCTTCTAGTCTTGCATGGCTGCTATATCTCTGTTCTGCTGCTTTTGATGGCTGTTTAATTAGTGGGAGATGGTTCTAATGTAATCCATTTGTATACTGCTTTGAAGTCTTTCTAAATGAAAGGTGCAAGAAAAAATATTTTACTTACAGTTGTTTTAATTGAACGAGATTTTATTTGTAGTGAGATGGGCGTTATTCTTATGTGACAGTCCTAAGTGCAGGAATGATATTTTTATGACTGAAAATAAGAAAAATAAAACGTGGTATTTTTGTTAGACAGTTTTCAGCTGCAGTTGAGAATGTGGTAGAAAGAAAGCTGTAAATACGGCTTTGTGCAGAACTCCATATGCTTGTATTTGTATTTGCATTTTAAGAATAAGCTGTCCCTGAATAGGAGGCATAGCTTTGTAGTTGCTTTGCAGAACAAAAGGCAAAATCTAGATGCCATGTCAGATGAAAGGCAGATGAAATAATGTAGGTATGAACTGCATATGGTGTAAAGACATTCTGATCAAAGAGAGCCTTAAAATGTGATCTATGGCTCTTGCTGGGTCAGCAGCGTAACACTGCCATAATGATTGTGTTGCAAAATCAAAAGCCCTTGCTCACTCTTTTTAAGAGAAAGAATATGTTTAGAGTAGAGAAATTGTGCTGTATCAATGAAGTCTTTTACACTTAGAAGTAAATCCTGAACCGTTCACGGGTGCTAGCAGCAAAAGTAAGGGAACTTCACTGTAGCAAGCCTTTTACATAACTGTAATCGCTGGGACACATTTCCAGGTAATCCCATCAGACCTAGCCCTCTGCTTTCCAGCATGGAGGGGACAGAGCCTGTGACACAGTCATAGAAGAACTAGCAGGAGCCAACAGACAAAATGAAGTGTGCAGAACAGACTGCTGCCCTCTTAGCACAGGAGGGAAAATGCCCCACTGCACCCAGGTGGGATTCCCAAGTGCTATCAGAACCAAATGTGAGCAGGCAAATCTGGCAGCAGCTAGCTTGCTGCGTGGGTGGCTTGGGAGGAGCCATTGATCCTCTTTATAAAAGCAATGCCATACATAGAAGCTTAAAATAATCCACTCTTTTAAAGGACATAATGTCATCTCGCCCTCCTAAATAGATGAGTCAAATAAATACACTCCTCCACAATCCCCCTTCCTTGTCACAACATGGAAGCATAAGTATTTATTTTCCGGCTGACCTGATAAATTTTCATGGCAGCTCTGCAAAGCTAATTCAACATCACCAGTAGAAGCTTCAACCCAGCACGCTTCCTGTGATGAGAAGCATGCAGGCTGTTGCTGCTGCTTCATTGGTACCACATAGCAGTCTTCCACATACTGATTTAAACAATTTCTTTTCACACCTTCACTACTTTATAAGTACTTCCTTGCATTGCTTCATTAAACCACTCAAGCTTTTACATAGACGATCAAAAGGGAAAGTGAGTATTGAAAGGGAAGTGCGTCAGAGATCAGTTTTATCTTCTTAGTTGCATTTTGGGAAGAATTTGTAGGCATATACACACTGTGACCAGCTCTGTGAGTTGTTGAGATCAACATCTTAGGGGTGTAAAATACCACTGGAGCAGATGCATCAAATTTAATTGCCACATTTATCAGTTAAGTGCCAAATGGCACAGTTGGGGCAATGCCCATTGGATTGTGCTCTCCATTTGTGCTCAGCACACAGTCTCTCTGATCATAGCATGCATCAATGCATTACATAAGCAAGTTTAGGACGTAAGTTATGAAGTCACTTGTTTTTCTTGTTCTCCACAACTCTTATAATTGCATGGTCTTACAAATTGGTTAGATTATGGGATGGTTAGGCAGTCAGTTGTCTGCAACTATAGTATTGTCTAAAAAGGTGTCTCTTCAGGATGAGTTTTTGGCTCACATCTGCTACATAGGTGAGTTGCAAACTCAGTTGCAGATGTGGTATGCTTTTTTAGTTGTAGCACAAATGTATACAGATTATTTTTGAATGTAGCAAAGGTTATCACTGATATACAAAATAGGTTTTAAAAGGGACCTCTCAAATTTATGGAGAGATGGATAAGACTTCTTTTCAGAAAAGAAAGATTTCAAGATAAGAAGAGCATGGCAACTGCAGGACTAAGGAACAGGATTTGCTTCTGTATGTGTTTCTTACGTAGTACTTATGTCTTAGATAATGCTTAGGTAATATTTGTGTCTGTTTCATCAGCCTCTGTTTCATCAGTAGATTTTCTTTCTTCCTTAAGGTATTGTATTTGTAATAACTTTAAACAATGTGCATTCTCATTAAAGGGGCATGGCAATGAAAGAAAAACAGTAGGTGCTTTAGAACAGAATTGTGAAGCACACAAGCAGTGAGTCTTACACTCACTTTAACCTTACGCTAACAGTAGCGTGTAGATTGTTTCACCTGTGAAATATCAGCAAGTTCTTGAGGCCTTTCAGTTTGCTAAAGCACGGTCTGTCAGTATGTTAGCAGGTTTGGCCCATGATCCTGCAAACCCAGTTGCAGGGTTTCATCAAGTGACTCCCTACTGGCATCTGCTTCACAGCCAACATGTACTGCTGCCATGGCAATTTTAGCTTTGGTTTTTGTACCCACGTAATGTATCCTGCAAATACAGTTGCATCCACTTTTAGTGCCTACAAATTCAGATGTTCCTGTATACTGCTCACCTAAGTTCTGCTTGTTGAAGACCTTTTCTTTTGTATCACTGCATCCATGTTTGGCAGAAATGGAAGAAAAATGGGATAGCTGAATGTAATAAGTATAGTTCTGTACCTATAGCACGTACCTTGGCATTAACGTTGTCCCTTGCTTTACTGTTTCAACTCAAAGTGTTCCTTCTTCTGTTTCTGTTTTCTTTGACTTCAGAAAATCGGCTGCTACTTTTGTTTGTAGGGATCCAGTTGGTATATTTGCTGTAACAAGGAAAAACATTTTCTGATATGTAATTAGGAAAAAAATTTTCTGGTATGTAATTAGGAAAAATTATTTTCTGGACACAAACAGTTTTACAAAGAAAGGTGGTTTGGTTTGTATTTTTAACCGATGAAAGTTTTGTTGGGGAAAATGGTAACTTATGCTTCGTTTAGAGGGTCAAACACACAGGGTCATCAGTACTAATTCATTTGGCCGAGGATCTTCACAGTGCCAGTTCATGACAGCATTCTCAATTCTCCATTATGCATTTTTATTCTAATATTTCTAATATTTTTCTTCCTCTAATCATAAGGAAATGATGAACTTCTCCTTGATCTAACGTCTTAACATGGCTTTGTGGGAAAAAAGTATATACTATTGCAGCTAAATCAAGTGAAGTAGGAAAGGACAGTTAATGACTTATTGAATGTATCACTGCAGGGAAGCATTTTCGAAGTGGTGCTTTATCCAGAGAGTTTATAACAATATGGAGCTGACGTTTATCCGAAAGCACAAAGATTTCTTTTTCCCCTGGTGTTTTTATTTGTTTGTCCTCTGCTATGGCCTGTTTTCTCCCTTGGGGAACCAATCACAATGCTGAAAAATTAATCTCACAGTAAGTATTTGATAGGCTCTGCAGGATTATGTCTTTGGAAAGGCAGCTGTGGTGTCTTTGACCTGTTACTGTCCTCTATTGAGAGTGGTTTTGGCTGGAGCCCACTGCCCCAACCCCCATCATTTAATGACATGAAGGAACTAATGTATAGTTTAGATCATACTAAGAATTCATTGCATGTTTAACTTTGATAGTGACCAAAAGCAAACATTGTCATCTTAGTCACCTTCTATACAGCAGAATGGTACTGCAGCATTCCTTCATGCTGTGAAATTCTGTGTTCAAGAAGAGAGTTTCACAAGTACTGCGAGGTTTAAGAAAAGCAGAGTAGAAACCATTTGTTTTCTATTTCTCTCATTTGCTCCTCAAAGTCTTTGTTAAGAAGATCTTATGCTTTAATTTCTCACATCTGTTGTGCTAATCACTGTCAAATGGTTTTTTGTAATCTTTCCCAACAGATTGCCCCAGCAGAAGGATTGGTGTCTATACTAAAGAAGAGAGATGACAGGGATGGAAAAACAATTGCCCAAGTCCAGCAAAGGCAAACAAAGAGAAGAGTCCGGTTCCAAGAAATGGAAGACACTTTTGATCAAGGTATTCCAGTACTGCTAACTCACAGCATGTGCTCTCAGCGTGCAAGTGGTGTTGAACTTTGGTTCTCAAGAGCTCAGCGAATGTTCACTGTACACTGCACCTTGCTTTTTTCAAAGTTGGAATGAGAAAAGGTTGTCTAGTTTCAGTGGTCTCTAGAAGCTGAGGCACTCTAATGCTCTTGAGTCATTTCAGGCTCAGAGATTTGGTATTTTTCTTTCATTTCTTCTTCTTGTGCGGATGAAAGAAGCTCAGAAATTTTCTTAGAGCCTGACAGAAAAGGCAGGTGTTGATCATGGAAACAGCCTGTGAAGAAAAAGTAGTGAGGGTGCAGCAACACAGCTGCAGCATCCTCATGGCAATAAAGAGTCTTGCCAAGAGTTACCACAGATAACAGTGATGTAAACTAACCCTTCACAGTGGGCTTCTGTGAAGGTTTTGTCTCCACTCTTACAGTCAAAACGTGCGAGTAAATACAATCAGTTCATCTGGCCAGTCAGTGGCAGTACGAGTGAAGGAAGAACGTTCACATCTGTTTTATTTTCAAAGCTTTCATTTCCTTTCAGGTATTTCCAGGAAGGAAGGCTTTGGTTGTGCAACATTCTCTCGTCCAAATCTGTTAAACCTCAGTATGGATTGATTCCACAAGTGATACAAGCAAGGATAGGGACGCGGGTTTGCAGAAAAGGCACTACATAATTATTTAGGTTTCTGAAACAAATCTCAGGTTTTCTCATAGTCACATTTTGAAGAGTTAATCACACAACACCCTCCGTCCCCTTGGGAGAAAGAATGGGGGGGAAGGAAGAAGAAAAAAAAAAACAGTAGGATTTATTAAAAGGAATGTGAATTAATACAGAATAATTAAGAGTAATTAATGAAAACGAACCAAAAATAAAGCTGGAGGAGTGACGTCAGTCTGAGTCTTTATCGACAGGCTCTTCACGGCTTGCCTCCCAGAAAAGATCAGAGCTCTTCCCCCATCACCCAGAGTCAAAAATCACATGGATTTGGGAAATGCAGAGCATCCCAGCGTATTTTCCTCTTGGAGAGTCAGAATTCATGTGAGGCTGCTAGAGAAACCAGGAAACACAGCTCCGCAGTGCAGTGTGCCTCTGTACCCAAATAGTCTGTTGCATGATGTCATGATACAGAATACTGGTAAAACTAAGGCACATTCACATTCACGTTGCTTTGTCTGGTCTCTTATTCACCTTTTCTTTTCTTCTGCTCACAGATGAAGTAGCTGGTGGCTCCTGTATTTTGCTGATCCTGCTGTGCATAGCAACCGTTTTCCTTAGCATTGGAGGAACTGCATTGTACTGCACCTTTGGTGACATGGAATCCCCTGTGTGTAAAGACTTTGCAGCCAACATGGATTTCTATTATACCCAGATACTGCAGCGTGTGGAAGAACTTAAGCACTGGATTGCCTTCTCGTAGCTGAACTAGACTGAGACAGCACATTGAGCTCACCACTGGTTGCTGGAGAGGCTATTAAAAAACCTGTGATTTCAGTTCTTTGTAACACTTGCCACCTGCAGGTGATGTGCATCTGATGATGGACTTACACTGTTATTTAGAAATTGAGAACAATTCCCTTTTAGCAATCAGGTGGCGAACTGTTCACATCTTAAGCCGTAGCAGTGTGGTATGGGAGAATAACAAGTCATTCTCTACATCCTTTCAAGATTAGACGAGCAGCTTTTCAACAGCTTGAGCAACTGAAGAAGAAAGAAGAAAATTAACTGTCTTCTATACGCTCTCCCATTACCACATATTGTGTAAGCAATCTCTGACAGCTTAGTTAAAGAACAGCTCTGATTTAAAGCTGTTTGTGCAAAGGTGTTGCTTCCACCTATCACGCAATAAGTCTGTGTTTTATGAAAACATTATTTTTCTTCTAAGTCTTACTATTTTTCTCCATTTTAATTCTCCCAGTGAGCCATGTAATAATTTGCGTGGAGTGAGAAGAATGCAGCAGCATTCATGGAGCCCCCATTCAGTGATAACAGGCCGACCTGCACCTTACAGCATATGGGGAACATCATGTGTGGGATAAATCTGCTGGCAGATTTCACATTGTTTCCTGGAACTTTACTCCCAGTGTTGTGTGGGCTGTTTTAGAAAGAGGAGGATAAAAAAGAAATCATTGGTCTCACTATATGCAGAGAAAGGAGCAAGATGTTCAGTAACTTATTCACATTAATACGAGAGTGGCTTTGGCCAATTCTAAAGCACCTGGTTGTAGGTGTCAGGCTGGCTGGGATTTCTGCCCAGCTGTGTCACTGACTTACAGTAATCACTTTGTGCCTCGGTTTCTCCTCCGTAAGTGGGGAATAATGATCCTTGCCTTTGTCTGTGAATACATACTGCAATTAGGGCTCATGTCTGATTCCCTACACCCCGGAGGAGCGCACAGGATCGCTGGACTGTGTGATTGCGGCCTCTCACCCAGTGAGTTCCTAACGTACAGTGGAACTGATCCAACAGAAGGTGCTCAGAGGCTCGCTGCAGACCCACAGCCTCTCGGTAGTCCAGGGCACTTGTTCCAGCAGATAAAGCACATTTGCATCTATTTGCCCTCCAGTTCTGAGACTTGTAAAATCTGCTCTCTTTTTCTACCAGCTCTACAAACAAATCTAAATCAGTAAAAAGAGTCATTTTAGATGGCTGTTTGTATCACTTGGTGCTCAGCCCTTCCTGGGTGGTGTATGAGAGAGACACCTACGTGACGGTGAAGGTCAGAACTGGCAACGTAGGCCCTCGGTCCGCGCTGTGGTCCGAACACAGCAGCTGTCCTGGCACAGAGCCGGTTGGCCTGGCCCTGCTGCAGGCCTTGTGTGAGACGAGTCCTTCGTGCCTCAGGAAGCAGCAGTTTGCAGGGGGTCCGCTTCACTCCGCTCCATGGTTTCCAGCTTACTAACGTACAGTGCAGCACCTTCAGGTCCAGCTTATTTTGTAAAGTACCACAAAGTGAAATCCTCGAGGCCTCGCTCAGAGTTATAACATTAAACAATCGTGCTGTCTGGCATTTGCCAGCCAATTGTCCCTCTACTGGCAAGCTTGATTGTTCCTAATGCTCTGTTATGCTTAACAGGATTTTAAAGCAAAAGTTAAAACCATACTTTTTCTGAAACAAACTGCACACGTGATTTCTTTTTCAGTTCTCACTGCCGAGGCTTAGCTGATACCTTAGGAAGCCTCGTGTGGCAGCTCTTTATTAAACAGTAAATTTAAAATGCCTCAATTCATGACAACGTTTGTTTTCAGAACGTAGCTTAGAACTGTAGTTTGGTGTATTTTCTGCTGGTTGCCTCAGAGCATTGTAAGGCTGGACTGATCTAGGGGAGAAAGGGAGAGATGCTTTTGTATTTTAAAGAGTTACTGGCTGGTTCAGTTTATTATTTTAAATCCTGGTTTATGTATTTATTTAGTTTTTATTTTAAAGAAAATCTTAATTTTTTTCTTTTTTGGTAATTTGCTCACAGAGTAATTAAAAGCATGCATTCACTTAAAATATATATTTATAGTGATTATGTAGTTAGAATATATTTTGCATTTCTGTAACTTCGCGTTGAGTGTTTCAGGATATTAAGTTTATTTCTAAAAGACAACGGTTGATTTCAGCTTAAAAATCTGCTTAAGTTTTTGTGCACTTCCTCACCAAAAAGTCAAGAGGTATATATAGAACTATTTATTCAAAGGTATATCAGATATGAAGATCAAAGATCTTCTACTTCTAGGTTCGTTTAATTAGAACTATTTAAAAATAATTATTTTATTTAAAACGGTAAAGCTATTTAAAGTCAAAGCAATTTTTGATAAGCAGTTCAGAGTAAATCTGTGGTCTGAATCCTGGCATGGCAACTTTGTGTTGTGTTCCCAGTGCAGAGTCTCACTAATATCAGCAGAACTGCCAGTGAGAAGATCACGGAAAGGAAGGGCACCGCTTCACCTGCACGCACCGGAGGAAGAATGAGCAGCCAGGTGTTCCATGTGGCCCAGCTGCCTTGTCTTTGCACTGCAATGTGAGCACCTCTGCAGCCTCCAGGCCTGTGCCCAGGTGCCACTGCTGCAGGATCTGCCAGGATCTGGGGGAGCAGATGGGGCACACACGCATGGGCTACCAGGCTCCTCTTCTGAGCTGTTGCAACCAAGTGCTCGAGTCTGGATCTGATTTCTGTTGGCATTCCTTTGTGAGAAGATGGTGGCACTAATTCTTGCTTTGCCTGACAATTGTCAGTATGGTTTGCATAGTCTGCACTACATTATCAGACTTGTGGTGATCAACCATAAAAAATGTGCTTCGTTTGAAATGCAGAGAGCATGCAGGTTGGCCAGGTGTTGGCTGTCCTGTGTATTGTGTTCCCTTTTCATTGCTGGTGGCATTACTTCCATCTGGGTGGCCCCAGGGATCAGAACCTTGGTCAGGGAAATCTAAGCCAAAGGGACTTGAACAGTGATCCTCATCCGAGGAGTTTGTGGTCAACTAATGCTGAGCAACAGCTAAGACGGTTATAATAGGAAGAAAAGAGTAGAAGCTTTTTCCTTCCCTTTTGTGCATTGTAAAGCCCTTTGCATTTAAGTTTTCACTGGATAGATAGTTGTTCTGCTTGGCAGTAGGAGAAACAGACCACTGTAAAAGCATTTGTAGTCAGTAGGAAAATTCAGGGAACAGTTCAATACAATATTAGTTAAAACTCATTTCTAGAAAGATGACTGGATGTCAGGTTGATTATTTGCCTTCAAAGGTGAAAGCTGTGGCCACTTACCACCCGCCACTCTCCATCAGAAACCTTATCTTCCAGTTTATCCTCTCAGTGTAATGATTTTAGAGAGATGCTTGCAATAGATCAAAACCAACAAGGCTCTCAATGTGCGTTCAGTGCACAGAGCCAAAAAGAGCTTTCTGATGGCATAATTGCACCCTCACCCCAAGCAATGTGAAGTACACAGGAAGAACGCTGTGCTGTAGCATAGCTGTGCTGTACCACAGTCTGGTTCTAAGCAGTGCAGATGAGGAAGCATTTTCCACAGCCCAGACATGCCAGCAGAGATTTGCAATCTAGACACGGCTCATGTTTTAGAATGTTTTTCTACTATTTTGCTTTCATACTTGGAAAACACGTAGTGCTGGTGGCACCCTGTGGGAAGTAGTCTGACCAGAGGGGAAACTCCTGTTTAAGGATTTCTGTGGGTAAAGGGCAAGCTTGAAATATCAAATGAGTGGAGTAGGTCAGAAGTCCAAATTCCTGTGTGACTGCACTTGATAACCAAAGGGGATGCTACCCTCCCAGGAAAATATGTTTGCCTATTTTGTACCATAATGTAAAGCCAAGACCATCTGAAAGGACTAATAACTATTTGTAACAAATCTAGCTTCTTTAGCAAAAGGAGTAAATAATTGTGTTTGAAACCATCACCCAAGCTTGTAATTTAAATACTGTAGCAAAAAATAAAATAAAAAGCGTCCCAAAGAAAATATATGAACCTTTCTGGGTACTGTGATTTCTAAATGTATGAAAAGACTGAGAAGATCCGTGAAATTAAGTAAATGAGCAGCATCTCCAAAGAGAATTTCATGATACAACCAAAACCAGGAGAATAGATGAAGATAAAATGCATGACGTTTGGTTTGGATTTTAGCATGATGTAAGTTTCTTGGTTGGCTCACTTTTCTTTTACTGGCTAACTGAAAACTCAGCCTCCCCGCAGAGCACTGTTTGTCCAGGGCAGTGTGTTTAAATGCTGATGTGTTGCCTTGCTGCACTGCTCTAAAAGATGTTGGATGGTAAGTTTGAGAAATGCTGGTCACAACCCAGTTTGCTCTTTGAGTTCAAGTAAACTAAACTGACTCCAACCCAACCCAAGCCAGCCACCTCCTGTTTGCAGCGTGCAGCACTGCCTTTAGCAGCATCCCCATTCCTCAGCACCACCAAATGAGGCCACCCGGAATCTTAGACTGGCTGAAAATGCAGTGAAATCCTAAGAGGAAATGAGTTGTTTTTATTCATGTT
Organism: Lagopus muta; assembly: GCF_023343835.1. Classification (NCBI taxonomy): domain Eukaryota; kingdom Metazoa; phylum Chordata; class Aves; order Galliformes; family Phasianidae; genus Lagopus; species Lagopus muta. The sequence continues at coordinate 76,515,868 of NC_064434.1, forward strand.
GGTTTTGTTTTGTGTTTTGAAATTGTTCTTCAGTGCCAGAAAGAGGGACAATTATAATGTGAAAAGAGAAGAGATTTTTGTAGAAATTAATTGGAACTTGTGAGGTAACACCTCATGTAGCTACCCAAGGATGTAGTTACCCAAGGAAGCTTAAAGTATAAACTTCATTTAGCTTAAAGAAATGTTTTAATGTTTGTTTAACAAAAAAAAAAAAGGCTGAGATGTTACAGAACTGATGTTAGGAATTTCAGCCAGAGTTCTGATTCTGTCCTTGGGTTCATCCTGAATGTGTTTTTAATGGAAAAGAGGCTGTAATCAAAACATAAATATAAAACAAAAAGAATAAGAGACTGTACTGAAGCACCCAAAGTTTCAAAGGCATGTCTACTATGTCACCCATGGAAGCAACACAGTGTTTCCTACAGGGCACCGCTGAGCTGCTTAGTACGTATTCTGCACTGGGAATCAAGCCACAGGAATCCTCTGGGGATGTGGGAGCAGCAAGGAGACTGTCACACTGCTTCTCTAGGGTAGCTCAATTCAGTGCACTGTAGAAAGGATGCACTGAAAAGAGGAGAGCAAAAGGTTTGAATCACTAAGGATCCAAGCAGCAAACTTCAGCTAGATAGAATGTCAGCATCTACCATCATAGAAGTGAGCAGAATGTTTACAGTAGGTAGCAAGTAAGAAATGATTTGAAAGGAGAGGATTGGTTTTTAAAAAAAAACATAGTCTGAGAATCCCTAATGATTAATCAAAGTTCTGAGGTTTTAAATAGAAGGTAATGATTAAGGGGAAACAACTTCTCAAAGGTAATGGCAATATTCTATAGGCAAATGGCTGCCGAAGGAGTGTAATAAAGACATTTAATATAAAAAGATTTAAAAAAGAAATTGGTAAAGGGTGAGAAATATTTCTGATAATTATGCATATCATTAATGGGGGGCCTATAAGAAAGAGAGGGACACACTGTTAGCAGGACCTGTTGTGATAGGACAAAGGGAAATGATTTCAGACTAAAGGAGGGGAGGTGTGGATTGATCATAAGGAAGAAGATTTTTACAATAAGGGCGGCGAGGCACGGGCACAGGTTGCCCAGAGAGGTAGTGGATACCTTATCCTAGGAGACATTCAAGTTGAGACTGGATGGGGCTCTGAGCAACCTGATATAGCTGTAGGTGACCCTGTTCATTGCAGGAAAATTGGACCAGAGGGCTGCTAAGGGTCCCTTCCAGCTCAGATGAGTCTATGATTCTATGTTTGGGGTTTCTTCCTAACCAGATTTTATAGGAAAAAAAAAAAAAAAAAAGAGCCACAGCAGTTCAGTGAAGACAGAGGAAAGAGGGAGAGTAACCATTAAAATACAACTAAATTCTTTGCAGGACTCTCTGGGAGTATTTCCGTGGTCTGCACAAGGTCATATAGCAGACAGAAACAAAACAGGCCTAGAGCTTGTAAATCCTGCTTCTGATCTCTTGCCTGCTAGGACAGCATGGGTTAGGGAAGATAAATGAGTACCCTGTCATTCACATTGTCTCTGACTTCACAGTTTGAGGACTTTGTTTAAAGATCTTTTTAATATTCTTCTGAATGTTGCAGTGATTGTAAGGAATTGAATTAATTCAGGAGGTGAATTTCCTTCCTAGCATGCAGCAGTAAGTCCAAAAGCCACTTCAGTGTATTTTTAGTATCTGATATCATCATACCCATGGTAGCTGGTTGCTATTTACATACACTGAGACAAATTGTATCAACGGACCACATGGGAATACAATGTAATTGCAGCTTCTGTCGGCAGAAGAAGAGGCTGAAGCTGCCTGTGGTGGCTGCGTGCTTTGCTGTCCGGCCCTTGCCACTCACGCTCTGCTGAGTAGCAGGAAAGCAACAATGCTCGGCAGAGCAGGCACGGTTGAGAAATCTGTTAAAAAAATCTCGCCACAGCCTCACAGCTCCACTGGGCTTCATACAATACCTGTCACTGTGCCACGAGGGGAAATCAGTCGTGAAGAAACGCAGCGATGCGGAAAGAGGCAGCGGCCACCAGATCCTGCCTCCAGGCAGAAATGGAGATGGGAGAGGCACAGAAGTGTTCTGACCGTACAGTGGATGTTGTCATCTCTGTCTGCAAGTAAGAAAGATGAAAATCATTTCAAATGTTCTTGGCGTCCCCCAAAATGCCTTCATTACCCTTCTTTTCTTTTCCACTTCTGTGTGATTTAAAGCTCTCCCTTAGCTGAAGGCAAGAAGGAAAATTAAGCAATGGCTAATGTTTTCTAAAGAAACATTGAATGTATCATCTCTTATAGTTTTCTATAAATAGGGCATTATTTTCCCAAGCCAACTCACTGCAGGGTAATAGCCCACAGTTTACCTACAATGGCAAAATAGATGGCCATTAGCAATAAGTAACTCATGTATTATAAAACAGCCCCGTTAAAGAGAACCACCCATTTTGGCTCATGCAGTAGGACAGTGAAACAATATCTTCAGGGAACCAAAAGAATTTTGCACTACAGAGCAAGCCTTGCACAGCCTGGCCATGCTGCCCAATCTATCTGGCACTGCCCATCCTTGCGTGGCACCTTCCATAGCTGTGACACCCTGGTGAGAAGCAACGAGGGAGGTGAATCCTTTGCCCCAGCAGCCATGCATTGACTGTGAAGACCTGTGGGTTTTCAGTAGGATGCTTCCAAACAGCCTGTGTTTCCCTGTGCTCCCTGCAGCTAGAGGTCAAGTGGAACGTTGGTCCCAGGAATGGTCTCATACCCACACAGACCTGGGGCAGTTGCTGCATTCCATCCGTGGGAGACTGTGTGGCAGATGTCCTGCTAGCAGAACAAGCAGCACCCTCCAGAGACACTAAGATACCCAGCACAGAGGGGTGCACAGTGTGTCCTGTGGCCCTTTCTGAAGTATTTCAAAGTGATTGCTATCCTGAGTACTTACAGTAAGTTTTAAGACTCTAAACCTGCTGATCTTCTTTAAGAAGAAATACACAGTATAAGGGACCAAAGGAGTAAATAAGTAAAGGCATGGCTGAAACCACAAAAGCTTGTAAAAAGTTTTCAATGGATGCAGAATTTCTGAGAGTGCCTCAGGATTTCAAGGTCACTCAAACACAAGTAAGAAGGGCAAATTGAAATAGTTGGTGTTGTTTTTTAAGGAAAAAAGGCTGTGCTCTGTGACACTTCTTGTTGGAGAGCACTTAGCATCACAGACATGAATTCTAATATGGTTAGTGGATTGCATACCATAGGGCAGCAATAGGGTGAGTTTAAAATTCATTTTCTGCCAGCTGTTGTCCTCAACTGTAGGCTTACATAGCACCTCACTTGCTTCTCAGTTCTTTATTTATATTCTGGACTATTTTATTTGTCTTAAACATTCATTCCTAGTGGCTTTCTTTTTAACCATCTGGCTCAGTGGTTTTTTGATGCAGCCAAGAAATAAGCTGTCTGTGGCTGAAAAAGGCTGTGGCCATTTTTACAGGACATTTTTACAAAAACTCTGCTGTGAGGAAAGCAACTTAGTATTCATTGCAGGAAGCTGCTTGTGTTTGAAAAGCTGTGTGAATGCCTTATATGTTACTGTTTGCATTTACTTCATATTGCTCTCTCCAGGTTGTTCGTATGAAGAAATATTTTCCCTTAGACTCCTTCCAGGTATCAGTGACATTCTGTGAGAAGACCCATCTGAGCATCTTGACTCAGGGGAAATTAGAGACATCTCACACAAGACTTGACCAGAGGCTCAGCAACCACTCTAAAAGCTGGATGCGTGCTGTTTGTACCTCCAAGGAGACAAATCTTGTGGTCCTGACTTGTGATGGCCTTAAGTGACTTGAACAGAAATGACACCAAGACAAGAGGAGTGGATGGTTCCTTGTTTCTTTATCTGCTGTGCATCCACTGTGGTTTTGCCAGAATAAGGACTTTCCAATATTAGCACTGCAAGGGCAAACAGAAAGGTACTATTTTTAGGTATGCTGCACATCCCGTAGCACTTTGGGCTTGTTGTCCAGCTGCAGTTTGATGATCTCTTTCCATTGGATTTCAGAAATGGAATATAACTGACACTGAGAGACACATGGAGTTATGTGAGCAAAAGCCACAAAACAAAAGTGCAACAAGGAGAAGAGGAGTCAGCTGCTTTCCCCTTGTACTTAGCACCTCAAGCACTGTGTTCCGTTTTGGGCCCCTCACTTCAAGAAAGGGCAGAGAAGGGCAATGAAGCTGGTGAGGGATGTGGAGCACAAGTCTTATGAGGAGTGGCTGAGGGAGCCGGGATTCTTCAGTCTGGAGAAGAGGAGGCTCAGAGGAGGCTCATTGCACTCTACAACTTCCTGACAGGAGGTCGTGATGAGGAGGGGTTTGGCCTCTTCTCCCAGGCAACAAACAGGACCCGAGGAAATGGCCACAAGCTGCACCAGAGGAGGCTTAGATTAGACATAAGAAGAACTTTTTCTCTCAGAGAGTGGTCAGGCACTGGAATGGCTGCCCAGGGAGGTGGTGGAGTCGCCGTCCCTGGCAGCGTTCAAGAGGCTTCTGGATGAGGAGCTGTGAGATCTGGTTTAGTTTGTGGTAGCAATGGTAATGGGAGGACGGTTGGACTAGATGATCTTGTAGGTCGTTTCCAACCTTGTGATTCTACCATTCTATGATTCTATGATTCCATGATTCTATGACTAATGGGTCCAGAAGTAAAACACGATGTTTAATGAGTCTGCATGTCCCGTCAATGGGGCAAAGCTGCTGTCCAAACTTTGGCTGTAAGCATGGTTGAAATGATACTGAACCAGTTACTGCAGTGGAGGGAAGGAAGCAGGGCATAACAGTAACTCTGGCAACTGAGTTGTTTCTCTTGTGTTCAGTGAAGACACTTTTTGAGTAGCTGACTTTGACATAAGGGAGGTGTTTTGTGCTTGTCTGTGGACAGTGAGCTATCTCTTTACAAAGCACAGGTTTACTTCTCAGCCACCACGTCCTGTTCCAACCTGCTAACTTGGGGAGAATGCTATTTATTTAAAAAGAAATACAGCACAACTGAGATGGAAGTGGTTGAAGTGATGACGTGGACTTGTAAGCTGGAAAAGAAGAAAAGATTTTAGAGGCACAAAACTGGACCTTGGGAGACTGATTTAGTTGCCTGCTATCTAATAAATTTCTTACATAGTCTTAAGCACATCACTTAATCCTGAGTTTCACTACATGCATACGTAATGGGTAGAAATATTTTCTGATGCTCTCTGGCAGTGAAGCTGTGAGTGGGGTCATGGTAAGTTTGTAAGTAAAATATTTTAGGTGATATCTACAAATAATCAGTTATGGTTCTGACTGGAATATTACTTGTAACAACACAGGATACATTTGCAAAGAACCCCACATCTGAGGGAAAAGCAAAAAAAAGGAAAGAAAAAAGAAAAGAACTCTTCATTCTTTTTGGAGTATTCAAATAATGTGATAGCTGTTTCAGGAAGGCTGTAGGAAAGAAAACACAAAGGTACACTTTCATATCACTGGCATTTTTTGTGTTGTGTTGTTAGATGTCAAAACTGCACCTGTTTGGTTTTGGAGGGTTTTTTTGTTTTTTTTGTTTTTTTGTTTTTTTGTGATTTTTTTGTACCTGCATTTGACCCAACTTGCACTACTTTAATGCAAATTGTAGAGCAGCTTTTTCTCAAAATATTTTGCAAACTCATTGGCAGAGATCAAGTATTCTAATCTTTGTGTCCTTTATAAGGTTACAGGAAGGACTTCAAGCACTGCAATAAGATGAGTGCTAATGCATCACTTCAAGTGAACAGTTTCATAAGCTGCTGGAGAGGAGGCACTTAGTTAATACCTGAGACCTGGATTCATGCACTGAGTAGCAAACGTGAAAACACTGAACAGATTCCCAGTAACTGCATGAACAGGAATCCTTAAGGACAACAGGATATGCTAATGTAATTAAAGAAAACACATAGGTCCTGAAAGCCCAAGTCATAAAGTACAAGCAGGCTTATTAAGTCACTGACTTTACAACCTTATTAAATAGTGCTCTTCAGAAAAGCTGCCACAGAGCTGCATTACTTCAAGGTTTGCAGTCTGAGCCAAACCAGGACGTTTTGAATGTTAGCCCACTTTCTTCCAAAACATCATAACTGAGTGGGAAAAAGCCTTCGGACTCTGTCACATCATCCCTAGCTATGGCTAAGCCAGATTTTGATATTCTCACAGCTGTTCTCGCCCAGGAAGTCCTGCATGGGTTTGTTACTGATAATCTTCTAATTTTGGAGCTATTACTTTTATTTCTATTATAATCAGTGCTTAAAGCACGAGGTGTCATACTGTTTGGCAATGTATGAGCCTTCTGTACTTGGTACCACAAGGCTTCTCTATATGTTTCACTTCTTATATATCCTTATATATCTCTGTAAAGCAGAGCCACTGAGCAGGGAGAGCAAAGTCTGCTCTCTCTGCTCCTGCCCCCCTCATACCTACAGGGAATAACAGCTCAAGAGCAGCCTCAAGCTCCATCTTCCTGACCCACAAAGGTTCTTCTTTGCCCTCTTACTCCTGCAAGGCAGTCTTCTAGAGGAATTTCATTCCCAATAGAGGAGACACCAACCTAGAACTGCTAAAATGCTTTGTGGCTCTTGATTCACTGTGGTTTGACACCAGCATGAATTTATTTCAAGCAGTCTTTTTCACTAAAAGGCAAATGAAAGAATTCCACACCCTGCTGCTGTAACTTTCCTGCTGTTTCTCTGTCTTGTTGTTCTGAAGTAAACCTTCTCTTTCCAGTTCAGAAATTGGAAAGCAACATGACAGTCCCTAATTCCTTCTCACGAGAATGACATTCTGATATTACTGTTGTTAGGTTTTTTTTCCACTTTGAGGTGGACTAGCAAGAGAAGGTGGGGATCTAATTTGATAGCAGCTTTTAATTTTGCTGCAATTTGTTTGTTCAAGCTGGCTGGATAATTCAGTTTGCTGTTGACCTAGTTTCAGTTGTAAAAGATGAGACTATTTGTTCTCACAGAAGTTTTATCCTTTGGCCCTTAAAATAATTAGACTTTTTGAAAATATTTGCCATAGGTTATTAATAAATGTTACAATGTTTTGCTAACTGAGTTCCTTGCTTCATATGAAAATATTTTGTTTGTATATAGCCTTGATGGTGAGTCTTTTTAATTGTAAGGCATAATTACTATGCAGAAGGGCAACACTGAAATTCAGCGGTGAACTAGATTTTGATCAGCGTGGCACATGGCATTGCTGTCACAGATACTGTGGCTTCATTCCATGTTTCTTTCCCTCCAGCAATAATGAGGCAAATGCATTCACTGTAATTAGAGATCAGAAACCTGTGTTGTGTAATTGGTTCTGCTACACTGAGCAGAATGAGTGTCCTTTTTAAAAAGTAGAAGACAGAAAAGCAAGTTAACTGAGCGATCTGTGTAGTCTCCTGCCTGTCCTGCCATCCCCTCCAGGTGACTGATTCTTCCTCCCTTGCTCTCACTTCAGCAGTCCTGGGAGGAGCAATCAGTTCCTGCAAAGTTTCTCAAAGCAGCTCACCTGGCTTCTAGCAGGTTTCTGGGGAGGACCTGGATCCAGCCTTCCTTGAATAAGAGCTCTGAGGGAGATGGCTGTGGCTTTTCTGGTTCCACCTATCGTGGGAATTCACCCTGGCTCCATCCGTGTGTGACTAATTTCCTGGACAGGTGAGCTGACATAAAACTCTGGTGTAGGTAAGGAAAACTAAATTGTTGCTGGTTATGTATTCCAGCAGATTTAAGGCAAATTCAGCAGTATTTGATGGTACTTGGGATCTGGCTGCAAATCCAAGGTGTTGCTGTTTGGCTAGAAGTTTGGAAGACTCTTGGACATACACTTGAAGTGCCTCCAGTAGGTTTCTAGGGTGGCAAAATCAGCAGAGCAACATTCCTGGAGCTGCTCAGGGATTAACAATGAGGGCTGTAATAACATGCTCACCATAAACATTTCTGCTGTTTCCCCTCCAAGGCATGTATTGCAAAAGAGTCCATGGAGACCTTTGTGCATCCCTGTCCAGCAGAGCCTGTGGCTGCTCTGCCTGGCTGCCAAGGGAGCCACGGGGATGTGGGGAGAGGCAGCTGGCTTGCCAGGGGAGCTGGCTCAGCCTTGAGAGAGCAAGGGGAGTGGGAGGGAACCAAGTGGAAAGCGCTGTAGATGCAGCTTTTGGATTCAAATGAGAGAGTGGCTCTTTGGGCTCTATTTGTAAGGATTTTCAGAGATATCCTTTTTGCCACCCAGAATGCTGTTGAGCAATTACAAAATGTTAGCTGCAATTTCAGACATTTACGCAATCAGCTGTACCACTGGGATCAGAGCTGAAGGCTTCCTCTCTGTGTTGTATTTTCAGCACTTTGTGCTTTATCCCAGGCCAGACAGTATTTTTCTAGTCTCAATTAATGGATGTATATTCTTACTAGAATCTGACTTTATTTTATAAAAATATTCTATCCTTGGAACAGGGATAGAAATGTGTGCCACGCACATAGAAGTATTAGATAGTTATTTGCAGCTAAGATGTTGAGCTTCCAGTATCTGGAGGTAGTTGTGCAGAATCAAAATGAATCCTCAGTGATTTGCTGCCAAAGTGAGGAATTGCTCTCTCCCACCATGTTCATCAGCAGTGTGATGCAGAATATGGGTAATAGCTTGAGGGTGTGTAGTGATGTTCTGTCTCTAAAGGTGGCACCCCCAGTGCACCAGAGAGAATGCAAAGAGAGAGCAAATTAGAAGAGAATACAAGTGGAGGATGGGGTGAGAGGGAGTGACCTCAGCTGGATGGCTGCAAGAATCTGGAGTAAGATGGAGTGAAAATTTTGGGACAATCTGCCTTAAGCAAGAGGCCAGCTATAAAAGCTGTGCCCTCTCATCACGCTTAGGCTAATTGCATGGACATTCATCTTCACTCTTATTTTTGGCAGAAATTATTATTGCCACTTTCCTTCCTTCCCTCAGCTCTGCTGCCTCTCCAAGAGAGAGAAAGAGGCATGCATATGGGTTGATGCTTTGAGAGGGATGACTACTGAGAACTCAGACCAACGAAAGCTAACCATCATCTCAAAGACCACTGACAAGGAGTAAAACATTTAGTTTTAAACAGACTTAAGCACTTCAAAACCAAATGAGCATTCTGATTTTTTATGTAAAAACAGACGTTGACCTCTGCACAGTAAGATTTTCCCAGACTTCTGCTTCCAAAATAGAACTTTTCACTCCACTTTGCCCTTCTTTGGATTTTTCACAGAATCACAAGGATTGAAAGGGACCTCTGGAGATCATTGCGTCCAACCCCCTGCTAAAGCAGTTCTCTACAGCAAGCCACACAGGAGAGCATCCAGCAGGGTCTGGAACATCTCAGGAGAAGAAGATTCCACAGCCTCTCTGCGCAGCCTGTTCCAGTGCTCTGTCACCCTCAGAGTAATGAAATTCCTCTTGGTGTTGGTGTGCAACTTCCTGTCTTCCAGTTTCTGCCCATTGCCCCTGGTTCTGTTGCTGTGCACCACCAAAAAGCGTCCAACCCCGTGGACTTGATTCTCACACTTAGTTATTTAGAAACAGTGATGAGATCCTCTTTCACTCTTCTCCAGGCTGAACAGACCCAGGTCTCTCAGCTTTTCTTCATAAGGGAAATGTTCCTGGCCCTTTATCATCTTTGTTGCCTTCCACTGAGTTCTTTTTCTATTCTCCTCCTGCTTACATTGAAAGCAGGACAGCACCATGGGCCTGACCCTAGGTATACAATAGTTGATAAGAGCACAGGGCCATTCCTCAGATCTAAGTGATGCTGAGCAATTTCTCTGCTCCAGGTTTTCAGTGCAAAAATCCACGCTCACCAGTGCAGCTCGTCAATGCCTGAGAGTAACCTTCAGATTATCTGTAATACTCTCTGAAGCAGACATGTAAGTTTAGCATCTGTTTTTAACTGGTAATTGTGAGTATCTATGGCCTGCTTTCAGAGGTGACTTACCTGCCTAAATCCTAATGAGTTATTTTTAAGCTAGAATGTCCTAGTTTCAGCTTCAGGTTCACCGACTGGACCTTGTTATCAGTTCTTAGAGACAAGATTGATTTTTAATAAAATGAAGAGGAAAAAAAAAGGGAGCAAATAGTACAATTAGAACTCTTAATGTTTACCAAGGGCATGGAACCATTGTAAGACTTAAGCCAGTGATCATTAGAGATAACCTTTCTTCTTCTGCGAGGTACTGATGTTAGGTATACAATGAAATGGAACAATGCTCTATCTTCAGGTCCTTCACTTTGTTTAAATGACGTGTTGTTTTTAAACAGGGCTTGGTGTGCTGCCATTAACTTGGTTTCACACCTCTTTGTGCTTTCGTTGCCGCAGGCCGAAGGTCTCAGCATTACATGCTTCCTCTGATATGGAGTCTGACCATACTGCTCCAGGCTACCTGCACAGGAGAGGAAGAGAGTGCTGTGGCTCCTGCTAACCCAGCCTCTGGCTGCTTCATCTCCGCCTGAGATCTTCTGTAAAAACAAATGTGCAACCCTCCTGTGGGTGAACCTGTCATGAGCCTGATACGGTGGGCAGGGAAACGTTACTGCTCTGTACTGTTACACGCATAGCTCCAGCTCTTTGTTCTCTTCCTCACTTGGGCCAATTAACTTCCCCTGTAGCTTGAGCTTTCCCCTGTCAGATGTGCTTACAGCCTCTCACTGTGCTCACGGCAACTTCATGGCTTGCTGGTGTGCCCACTACTAAACTTGCACCTAGATTTGAGATCTTTGGAACAGAAGTCCAGGCAGAGCTGTAAGGGAATTATTTCTCTGCTGGAGAAGAGCTAGGACTGTAGAATACTGTCCGTGGCATATATCTCAGAGGTAAGGATTTATTTAGTGGCACGAGACTCCTGAAGAGGATCAGTATATGAACAGCACTTAATTCGTTGTTGTGGCTGAGTGGTGCAGAGAAACGTGGTCCCATGGGCGTAGCAGAATTGGGAACAAGGGAAGGAATAGCAACATCAGGAAACACTGACAGCAACGCTGTAAAAGTAGTCTACAAGAGGGGGAAAAAAAGGAAAAAAAAAAAAGTAGCCTACAAGAGTGGATACAAACGAGGCAAAGTGCTCAACCTTGCGCCAAGTCAGTGCCAAGTGAATTAGGCTGTGTACAACTCCTCTGCAAAACAGCAGCAGAGCTGGAGATCGTGCTTACACTGACCACTAGATAGCTGAGAGTTGTTCTGGTTAAAATATTCCTATTCCTCCCCCCCTTCCCCATTTTGAAAACAAACACAGGTAGAGGTGTGTGCACGTGTGAAAGAGCTGAAGCAACAGTTCATAGTTCATGGGAAAATACCTCATATTCTGGCACTTAAATGAGTGGTAGTCTTTTCCTTTTAGGCTCACAGTGGCCATGTTTCAGAATTCATTCATCAGTTCAGAAAACTGAGCAGCTGAGCAGTTTGACTTTTACAAAAAGTTAGAGGTTCAGCCGTTTTCCTGATTTATACGATGCCAAGGGAAATGATTTACACACCAGACCCATTTCTAGTGCTTGTTCCTTAACCACCATGGCAAAAGCCCTCTTTCACCTCCCCTTCCAGAAATGCTACTTCAGAAAATAGTTATGCTATCTAAAGTAGGAAGTGATATAAAGCTACTGCTTTTGTTTTACAGGAGCTTTGGAAGCAGTCTAGTCTCAACTTGTTTCTAATGCCATTAAAACTGTATTTGTTCTCCTTTTTACTTCTCTAGCAACTTCTGAAAAAACGAACTTAGCTTTGTGAAGTAGAATTCGTAGCAAATGTACTGGACAGGTACAAAGACCCTTTGTCCGCTTATTAAAAAATATACATATGTATATGCATGTATGTAAATTTAGCTGTTCAGTCCGCAAGTACACGGCAGCTGGCAGCGATCCCCGAGCGTCGAAAAACAACAGAACTCGCTAGAGGGAGCTCGGACACAGTTTGTGAGGCCAGCAAGGAGCCGCTCTGTCTCATTCCGTTTGTGTTTTGTGAGCCTCTCGTGCCGGTGTGGTTTCTGTGTGGGCAGCGGCAGACGCTGTTCGATGAAAAGCACACTGAGCTTTCGATTGCAGATAACTTGTAAAAGGCTGAACTGGAGCAGGGAGGTCTCGAATTTTAATTTGTTGTACGTTTCCATCCTTGCCTGCCTCTCCTCTCTCAGAGTTTTCCTTCCCTTCATCAGATCCCCAGATGCACATATTTCTGCAGGTCCCACTCCCACAAACTGCTGCACTACCCCAGATCTGCACGACCTGATCCAGGTGTTCCTGCTCCAGCAGAGAGACTGGACTAGATGATCTCTCAAGCTCCCTTCCTGTCCCTGACATTCTGTGATTCTGTGATCTTCTACCTTCCTGTCCTTGTAACTCTCTTCACCAAAATACCATCTTTTGCCCCTGCCCACCTACTGCATGCCCTCAGCGTAAGCCACTCAGTTTCCTAGAGTACATCAGATTTCACCAACACTCTGTGCTTCATTTTATCCTCTCTCCTTATCTTCTCTTTTTCTACCATGCTGAGCTACAAGTGCAGGGTGCTGCACCACCTGGCTTGCTGCTGCAGGCAGTTTGAGAGGAGCAGTTGAACACACCAGATGTAGCAGTGAGGTTCTGTTGACTGACTGTAACTGCTGTTGTGAAAGAACTTACCTAATGTTCAGGAAGTTACTAAAGAGCAAAGACTTTTATAAATACACTTCTCTGGTGGCCAGGTTATCAACGGTCAGGTATCCCTGTCCTCCCCTCACACAGCAGCTGCTGACGTGGAAATACTTATTCCTCTTCAGATAAGAGCTGGTACAATGGGGACTTTGAATCTGCTACTGGAGATACATAAGGTGTTTGGTTTTTGTTTCCTTTAAAAAACCAATGCTGGGCTCTACGCAGACTTTGCAAACAGTCCCCTGGGGGTGCTGGAAGTACATCAAGAGTGACAAAGTATGCTTCACTGCACGTATTCCTGCACTAAAGGACCACTTGGTTCTTTAGTATTTCTCAAAGTCCATTTACTGGCCCTGCATGCTGCTGAACTGTCCAGCTTGATAAAATGAGGAGAATTTGCTGGCTCTGCATTACATGCTGTGTTTTTGTCTTTCTATCCTCACAGCAAATGGTACGTGTGCCAGCTACTCAATCTAAACTCAGTCTGTGGGGTTACAGTGGTCTGAGGGCTAACCTTCTGTTTTCTACAGACTGAACAAAAGCAAATAGTTTATCATTCTTGAGGCAATTCTCAGAAAACCTCTTTGACAGGACGTATTTCTGAGCTGCAGATTTTGGAAAATGTGCCCAATTCTAAAATCACAGACACCAGAAATCCATTAGGATCTTTTCTGCAAAGATGTCTGCCAGTGTGTTGGACAATCCGAGTCCCTCTCTGCATGAAAGCAGACTGCGTACAAACTGAAAGAAGAGAAGTATTTATGGGTATTCTGTGTGAACACTGACACAGCATTCAAATGCACTGAACAGAGGCACGTGGCTGTGCAACCAGGCCTGGCTGGCCACCAAGCAGCTCTGTAGGCAACTGAAGCCAGTAAACCACAGCACATGACTGAGAAACTGTGTGTTCATGCCTGCAAGCAGATGTAGCTCATTAGTGCAAATTCTCTCTAGAATGACATGGCTTAAGTAAGATACAAGAAACATGAAGGCTGAAGACTACTTAGAACCTGTTGTTGCACTCATGAGGTAGTTGAGGGAAAGGTGGCGAAAGAATTTTGCAGTTCACTCCACTGCTGCAGATTGCAGACGGTAAAGAGCAGGTGAGCTGTGTGGTCCATGTGCTCACAGTTGCAGTAACACAGTGCATCCTCACAGTCAATGTCCTGGTGTTTTGCTCTGCATACGTGCACGTGCAGTTCCAGGAGTGCTATCCTCAGGTGCTTACCAAATCACTGCCCTCATCCTCCCGCCAAATCTTTTGCTGTGAGGATTGAGTGGTGTCAGCCACGTCTGCTCAGGTGCACAGTCCCTAGAAGTCCCAAAGCGTTTGCCTGACTCTGTAGCTACTTTTAGCTTAATAATATAGATGGGATCTCTTTGATTTTTCCCAGTAGGAGACTCCATCCTTCTGGCTCATTCATTATTTTCTGGATTATTTTCATGGAAATCTCTGCAACTTATTAGGATATGCATTGTAGTGAAGCGGCTGAGCCAGAACACAATGTTTTAAATTAGACTTTCAACCGTTTTATTTCCTTCTCTGTGATCTCATGATTCTGCATAGCTAATACATCCCACACTTGCCATTCACCAGGCAAATTCCTGTCTCTCTCAGCACCACTACCTTCCATGTTTTAACCTCCCACTGAATGTCTGAAACTCAGATTGCTTCTCCAGTACAGTCTGAATTTTCTTAGTTTTCCCACTTTGTAATTTCTTAGCTGCCTTTGAATTTGGAGTCCAACTCTGGGAGCTTCAGATGACCTTTAGAGGTCCCTTTCAACTCAAAAGATTCTATGATTCTGTGAATTATTTCTGTGCACCTAAGGGAGGTATTTTAAGTGCTTACCTTATGGCCACATCTCAATCGTTAGACTGTTGTCACCAAAATGGCTGGTGAGATGTCAGATAAGACAGAGCCCTGTGAAACCTACCAAGAGCACCATCTTTGGTCACGTGTATTACATGCTGTTCTGATGCAGATTTTGTTGTTGTTCAGTGTTGTCAGAGAAATGTGTTCTTCTCCTATGCTTTCCTGTTTGGTCTCCATAAAAGAAAGCTGGGATTTGACTGCACTACTGTAGGATTATCAATCTTTTCATTCCTGCACACATTTCAGGTTCGGTCTGAGAACTGACAACTTCAGGATGTGTTGAATGACCTCTGCTCTACCTCTGTGGGTCAAGTCTGCATTTATTTATTCTTGTAAGAGATTTCTTAGAGTGGGGTATGAATGGGAAAGCGTACACACATGACTTAGAAACAAGAGGGGGGGGTTCGCAGGAGTCATAAACTCCCATCTGCTCTTTTGTAATCCCCAAATTTAGAAATAAGTAAAATAGGCAGAAATAACTTTGCTCAGTTACCATTACTTGGCTGAATACATCTATGTATGTATATCACATATTCATCAATTTTTAGAAGTGTGAGGCATTTCAGAATCCTTGGCTTTCCTTCCTATCACCGAATGTCAATATTTGCACCCATTCTACTTTGTGTTCTTCACTTTTTTCATCTTTAATTCCATAAAACTGGCTTACCAGAAAAGAAAATATTACCAACTATGTGGAAAGCAACTCCCTGTGGAACGGAATTTAGGAAATGCAGTTCTTAATTTCATGTTTTTCTTTCTTTTGCAGGAGTTGCACTCAGTGCTCCTTACGGGTCCTTTCCAATTCCAGATATTCTACGATTCTATCATTTCTTCTCCCACTCTGAACGGTTTGGGTTTATCACATATTCAAAAGCTCTGTATGGCTTTTTGGAACATCTGATTATAAAGCCATATTCTGCATGCATTCAGGATAAGACACACTGCAGCACTGAGAGGCGGGGGCTTTGTTCCAGGAACATTTGTTCTCACATGCTTACAGTGCTGAGTAACTGCAGCTGGTAGGTAGGTGCCCGCCTTTCCTTTTTATTCCACATAGACTCACCACAGAGTTTTTCATACACTGCAATGAATTATCCATGCATTATTAGATAGCCTTCTTTCCCAACACCTCTGCCTAATGGCATGCGGCACATTCCTTGCGTCCTGCAGTAACTTTTGTAGTGATGCAACTCAGAGATCTTATTTTATTCTTTGGGGTACGATACAATTAAAAGCATTGCCTTCCTATAGCATTGTGCAATTGATAGCATACTGCACCCTTTCTGCTACCTTATTGTTGAAGTGATGGAACAGCATCTTCATTTTCCACTCTAATAAACACAACGTATCTTGAATTTATAACCGAGTAGAAGAAATTTAACCCTGGATTGGTGTACGAGGGGTGTATAAATATTGAAAGCAAGGATTTTCTCAGGACACCGATGGCACCAAATGAAGAGAAACACAAGTGCTGTTGTAAATGCCTGCAGACTCAAATCCTGCCACAGGCTCTCGGTGGAACAGGAGAAGCTAGCAGAGGGAGACATGCCCTTTTTTACTGAAAGGACTGGAAAAGATAAAGCTGATATGGGAGCCCAAGTGCACTTCTTGGTCCCAAAGAAATGAGCATGGCCCTCTAGCGACCAAAGTTATTTTAGACTGAAGCAGTCTGGTTTGAAGAGGCTTTAACTGAAGTACTTTTAAATCTTTAAATCTCTCGTTGCACACGAGTATTTAACAAAAATAAATCAGTACCTTCAAATCTGAAAATGCGACATTTAAAAAGAAACAGCTCATTTTTATGAGCTTCTAAAGCTGATCCATGTGGGAACCTCCCTTGGGGAGCAGAAGCTGGCAGCAGATCTGGCATTTCTTGTCTTCTTATTGGACACAGGTAAACTGTAAGCCCTCCCACAGCTTTCCCACAGAATCATTTTTGCAATCCTGCGTTGGTGACACTAACTAGGGAGACAGGTTAACCTTTGCCTTTAGTCAAGACTGCTATCAGCCTTCCATGTAAAATCAGAGCCTTGACACTCCCTTGATGTTTGCTATTTTGACACCTACCTGCCTACTTCTCAGTTCCAAGGTCAGGGTTGGTTTTTGTTCTTCTCTTTAGGCAGGGTACTGGACTGAAACTGCAGTTGTCTACACAGAAGGATTCGTCCACTTGCCAGCCAAACGTCTCTGTCAAGAAAAAAAAGAAGTTGGAGCTGCCATTATGAAATCTTATTCAAACAAAATAATAGATTTGCCTTGTGTTTTGATGTCCCTCTCATTGGTTTTTAGGTGTTCCCCTGCAGCTCTAAAAGTCTGATTTCTTGCTGCAATTTATACGAAGTGTTTTGCTCCAGTAGATGTGTGTTAAAGAAATATAGCTGACACCAAAAGAGTAGAGGACATCTTGAGAGCTCTGACTTGCTAAACAAGGCAATTCTACCTGATCTGGTGTAACATTTCAGTCCCTGAGAGGATTCTCAGCCCTGCACACAACCCTGCATTGCTAAGCCACTGCCCAACAGTGCAATGCAGGTGTTATTAACTGCATATGGCCCAAGGAAGCTTGAGCAGCCCTGATTCCTCACAGATGATCCAATCAGAATGGCAGATTTATCAATTGCTTTGGTTGTGGTCTTTTTTTTTTTTTTTTTTTTGGTGGTGAGAGGATATGAGATGTAAAAGAGGGATGACGGAAAGGACGAAAGAGAGAAGGCAAGAGAGAAAGAGAGGCAAGTTTCTGGAGCAAAAGGCTGAAGCAGGCTCACTGAGGGTCCTAGCCAGCCCTGTTTACTTCAAGATAGGGAAAAATCTCTGTCTCTTACTGTTGCAACTTATTGTCAAAGCTTTTGCAATGGGAAGAGTGGAAGACTGAAGACATTGTCTTCAAAGAAAATAGTCTTTATTTTGAGAATTGGAAGGAGAGAAAAATTAAGGCTGTATTAAGAGCACAGTTGGAAGTTATCCCAATGTGTAGGAAGGACGAAATGATAACGAGAAACAAGCTCGCCCAGTGAGATGTTCAGTGACCTCAAACAAGAAACTGGTTTTGCATGCTGCTCTGTAAATCAGATCACCAAAATGATCTGCATTAATAAAAAACACAAAACCCATCTTTGTCCTCCCCTTCCCTTCTCCTTTGTTTTTTGTCAGACTGAGTTGTTTCACTGACACAGCTGATAGCGTAGGCCTACGAACTACAGCATCAGCACAAGTCGAGGAGTGGAGCCAGTGCTCGCAGTGAGGATCTCCCATGCCTCGGGAGATGGAATGTTCAAAATGTATTCAGGAAGGAGGTCAACCTTCACCACCAATCCAACATGGGAAAAGACAAAGATAAAGCAGAAAGAGCCTTGGAGGTAAAACTGGCAATGAGCTGAATGTGCACCAGCAGGGGGACGCTCACAGAGAAAAGGCAAATGTTTGGGCACGCAGAGATGGTGATCAGTTCTGGCACATCACATCGCCTTTTTAATCAATTTAGACCTGGGAAAGTTAACGTGGGGCTTAGCAACGGACACCAAGTTTCAAGAAAAAGGCAAACCAGCTGCAGAGAGTTGGGAAAACAAGAAGAAAAGTAGATGTGTGAAGCAAGCTGTGAGGAAAGATGAAAAGAATAAGTGCTTGTAACCTAGGGAAAGCTGAAAAGCATGGAGGTTTCCAGCTTAGCAGCATTTTCTTCCTATATACTGCTCAGGAATGAAATCTTTTCTCAATGTCTGTCTTCTGGGAAGAGGAATCATTGGATATACTGAGTTGGAAGGGACCCATGAAGATCACTGAGTCCAACTCCTGGCTTCACACAGCACCATCCATAGCAGGGGCTGAACTTAGAGGATGTGGAGATGCAGGTTTGTGTTCCCAGTGATACAGCCACCAGGGCTGGAGGACACGGCCTGTGAGTGGTGTGAGGCTTCCGTCACTGTGGGGCTCAGGCTCACAGGCCTCTCTCAGGGCTGACTGAGGTACGGCAGGGAGGGAGCATCCGCAGCCTCACCGGGCAACTATTTGTTGTCACTTGTGAGGAAACCGAATGCATTTTACCTGTAGGAAATTACGCTTTCCTTTCTGATCAGCAGCAGCTCTCAGTTCATCAGCAGGGCCGACCTGAAACGCGCATGTCGGTTATTGGCAGCGGCGCTGGGCCGCTAAGCACACCGTCGGGCGCCAACGGCCGCCCCTCGAGCTGGGCGTGGGGCGGGGCCGCGCGGTGCCGGCCGCTGCCAGGCGCTGAACGGCAGTGCGGCGCGTCGCTGCGTCCCGTCTCGCTTCATAGCCTCGCCATGGCGGCCGGCAGTGAGGAAGCGCCCGAGCGGCTTTACGAGCTGGTGGTGTTCGGGGCCAGCGGCTTCACCGGGCAGTTCGTGGTGGAGGAGGTGGCGCGGACGGCGAGCGGCGGAGAGCTGCGCGGCCCCCTGCGCTGGGCCGTGGCCGGGCGCAACCGGAACAAGCTGCAGGAGGTGCTGGAGCGGGCGGCCGAGCGGCTCGGTACGGACTGCGGCCGTGTGGCGCGGGGGGAAGTTTGGCGGGGCGGGGGCCGGCGGCCGGGCCAGCGAGCGGGGGATGTGACGGCGGTCTTCGTACGCAGGGAAAGCGGCGCTGGGTCCGGAGGTCGGCGTGCTGCTGTGCGATGTGGGCGACCCGGCGTCGCTGGCCGCTATGGCGAAGCAGACCCGGGTAGTGCTCAACTGCGTGGGCCCGGTGAGTGCTGGGATCTGCCGTGCGACGGTGACCCGCCAACCTTTCAGTGTTGTAATGCGTGGAAAGATCTCGCTGAAGAGTTAGATTTTATTCTTTTCATCGTTGAAAGGCACCGTAAGAAATCACTTGTAAGCCAGAGAGGAGTTCTGGTTTATGCTAGGCGTTGTAAGTGGTGTTCGGGTTGGAAGTAATGCTGAGGGATCACAGAACCACAGAACCACAGAATGGCCTGGGTTGAAAAGGACCAAGGTGATCATCTGGTTTCAACCCCCCTGCTATCTGCAGGGTCATCAAGCAGCAGACCAGACTGCCTGGAAAGGGCCAGACTTCCCTGGAAAGGGAAGAAGCACGTAGAGTTGTGGTGTAAGTTCTTGGCCGCTTTAAACTTTGGAGTGACAATGTCACCAACTGGGCCTGAGCAGATCGAAGTATGAAGCCTGCTGGCTGGGTATTCACCAGCTCTGCGAAAGCTGAGGTAGCGTTGCAAGGTGCTTATTTTTTTTAGCTAACTGCAAGGTGCAGTTGGCTCTGGTGATCTTAACTCAGGAGGAATAACTGTTATCAGTGATGCAGTTTGTTCTGCTCTTCCTGTCCCCTTCCCCCCTACCAAGACAAGATTATTACATTTGCCTCACTTAGCAAAATCAACACCTGAGGCTTACTTCTGTTGTAGGTACACATACTTTAGACAAAACAAGTTGGGTGAGTTGTGTGAGCTTTATTTTGTTACCTGTGGTGGTTTTTTCCCTCCTTTAGTATAGATTTTTCGGAGAGCCTGTAGTGAAAGCTTGTGTGGAAAATGGTGCAAGCTGCATTGACATCAGTGGAGAGCCCCAGGTATGTGAGCTTGGAAAAATGCTACTTTGAGTTAGGGACCTAGTAAAGCATTTGTTTGTTGTGTTCCATGTTTCTGTGTCTGAATATGCGGGCAAATTTTGCCTCCCAATCTGCAGTTCTAAGGCGCATTGATTTTTTTAGGATATGTTTATGTGTATTATTTGTTTAATTGCTGTTAGATAAGAGTTTTCTCAGGACCTTATTCTCAGTAATTCCAAAGTGTTTGAATCCTGCTTTAAATCTTACTTAAGATTCTCTGCATGAATTTTGGATCAGTCATTTCTTCTTGCACTGCTGCAACATTTTCATACCATAGAACAGGAATAACATGCATCTGTTGTAAAGATACTTGTGAGTAAAGTGAAGTCTGTCGGGTGCTGTGATATGAGAGTACAGTGCTGGTGGTTAATACTGGGTATTGCCAAATTTGGGGTTCTACGTATTTTTTTTCTGCTTGTGTTTTAGTTTCTGGAAGGAATGTACCTGAAATACAATGAACAAGCTGCAGAGAAGAAAGCGTATATCATTGGAAGCTGTGGCTTTGACTCCATACCAGCTGATATGGGAGTGCTGTACACCAGAGACAAGTTGAAAGGTGACTTGTTTAGCGGGACTACAGGCTGAAAAAGACATGCAGGTTATGGTAAAACAGCAGTGCTTCTGGGGGAAGTCTTTCAATCTGCCTTTTGCCTACCTTTACCAATTAACCGGTTGCAACCAAATTTGGTAGATAGATAAAAAATAAAATGTAAATCGTATTCCCACTAGAGTCAAGAAAATTAGTGATAAGGGAGAGGAAGAATTCAAGGTCGTGTTGCTCACTGAGAAAACAGGAGCCTCAGCTATCAGGGTTGGGCCGCTCTGCGAGCGTGTGGGCATCCACACATAGACCATCCTCAGCTCTCTGCCACTTGTGCAGTGAGAATGCTGCAAGGATGAGGCAGGAAGGCACAGTGCGCGTGGGGAAGGGATTGCAAATCTGTGAGTAATCAGGTTTCCTAAGTTTTGTCTCTCTACTGCCAGCACTGAGTAGTTGTCATATGGACCTAGGTAGGTAGTACTGCTAATATTTTTTTGTCAAGAGCACCTGGACTCAGTAAATATGTTTGAGAAAAGGTGTGAGATGATTTAACTCTATGCAAACTTGATCCTAACCCAAATGAGGATACTTTGTTCATTGGCTCAGACTTTCAGTTGGAAGGGCCAGTAGGAGTGTCCAAATGTTCTACTTTCATTACTATTGCAATTGCTATTACATGCTTTATGCTGGAATGTATCATCAACTTTCAGTTTAATAAAACTAAATCTGTAGAAGGACCTGATTGGGGAAGAGAAGAGGCGTGGAAATGAGTATCTGGAGTCTCACAGTCTTATAATTGGATATGTGAATAAATTTGATGCTTTTTGAATAAAGATGTCTTTTAGCTCATCCTGTTTTGACTTTCTGGTTTTATCACCTGTCTATCCAGTTGCCTATTAGATTTAAATTATCTCTTTCAAGCTCAGAAGGAGGTGAGCAAAGTAGAGCTAAACAAAACGTGGAGTTTTTGTTTTGCTGTTTATCACAACTAAGAAACCCTTGGTTTAGGATATGTTGTGTGATTGCTTTTCTTTTTTTACATTTACTTTTTTTGTTTTGTTTTTGTAGTAACATTTACCACGCTCCCATCAGTTCATCTAGGTTTTCACAGCCTACATCATTCTTTATCTCGAAGCTTGGAGGAAAACTAATTCTGCCTCTAAAATATTCTTTTGCTTTTTTCATTTATTATTTACACAAACTTATTACCTAGATAAAGCAACTAGCATTTAATGACCAACGACAATATTAATTGTCTCAAGTGAAGTGACTGAAGTACTTTATGTATGAAATTTTATATCTGCTAACTAAAATAGCTTTGCATCCTAATCCTAGTTTATTTTACTTTGGGATAACGATGTAACTCTTCAACTTGTGATGTTGCTGGCCTGCCTTTTAAGGCTACCAGAGTATGCTCTAGGTGTGTGAACAAACCTGACTGTATGTCCCAAGTGATTACCTTTCCTGTTTTCTCCTCTCTTAAAGGTACCTTAACTGCTGTTGAAAGTTTCCTGTCAGTAGAATCTGGACCTGAGGTTAGTTGGTTGATACCCTTGTGGAAACTCAGGGGTATTTGGGGCAACGTTGGCATAGCTAATATGAATAGCTGTTGTTGCATTAGTGCACATCAAGGCGTGAGCTATGGCAGTTCTCTGTTTACGAGTCTAAGAACTTGATTCTTTAGGAGCTAAAAGAAGTACCCAAGGAAGCACCCTTTTGTAACATTTGTTTCAGTGGGCTTGCTGTCTACCTAAAATTTCTTGTACTATGCAGTTCCAAGAAATAATAGGTAGTATTTGTTGTTGATTTATTTGCACAGAGACTTGGGAAGGATTCGTACACAAATAAGCTGTAATGGATGCATGTGTGTTGCCAAAAGGATGGCAAAGTGTTTGGCTGTCTTTTTGTGTTTGGGTTGTTTTCACAGTGCACGTAATCATAATGCACACATGTAATAATTTTCTAATACCACATAATGATTCCAAGGTCATTATTAAAATAATATCTGAAACCTTTACTGAACTAATTACTGTTCCTTGGCCTTTATCAGGGTTCTTGCATACATGATGGGACCTGGAAGTCAGGTGTTTACGGCTTGGCAGATCAAAACAACCTGAAGGCACTTCGAAGGAAGATTGGATATTCCCCTGTGCCAGTAGTTGGTGCGAAACTTAAAAAAAGGTATAAGAAGCTTACGATGTGAAACAACAGTTCCATTACTTATTACATAGATTATTAACGTGTTATTAAATGTTAAAAGGTACATCTAGGACTTTTTAAAAATCTGCACACACATACGTTTGTCTGGTAGAAATGAAGGTACTGCATTCATATTTGATTGTAAAAGAACATGTTAGCATTTTCTGGGTCTCAAAGTTAACTTATTCTGGAAGACTTGTAGAGATGTGGCAACTTTCTTTCTTTCATTTCAGAAGTGATCAGCAGAACAGGAAAATTAGGTGTGAGAATCTTATTTATTTTGATCATCAAATCCATCCTGGCTGTAGTTCAAGGAATTATGAGTTGAGCCAGGGATAAATCTGATTCACTGATCTGATTTGCTTTCAGTGAAGAGATCATGTTGTAGAAGTGCTTGAGGGAAAGTCAGCAATGGCAGCACTGTATGGTTTGTTTCTTTCCGTTTGGTGAAGACCTGAACAGTTTTGGTGAATGTTCTTTCTATTTGCAGAGGACTTGTGTTTTACAGTCAGGAGTTCAAACAATACTCAATTCCATTTATCGGATCTGATGTTTCTGTTGTGAAACGGTCGCAGCGCTATTTGCATTCACAGTTGCAGGAAACACCCGTAAGTGACTGTTATTTTTGCAGTGTGTGCATATTATAATTTTCAGCAAATCCTCCCTCTACGTAATAGCAGTGCTTTATGGAGATCTGTGTAGCAGAGTTTCTGTAGCTAGATAATAATGGTTTTTTTCCTTCTGTAAAGAAGGAGGCTTGTTCTGTTGACGATCTCTCTGTCAAAATGCTTGATCTGATGCAGTGTAGGTTCTTTTGGATGCCCTTTCTCATACTATGCAGCATCCTTCTGGATGAGCCTGTTTTTTGCTGTTAATGAAACACTTCAGAGAATCTTAGAATGGTTTGAGTTGCAAGGCACCTTTAAGGTCATCTAATTCCAGCTCCCCTGCTACAGGCAGGGACACCTCCCTGTAGTCCAGGTTGCTCAGAGCCCCATCCAGCCCCACCTTCTGGATGTGGGCACTCACAGTCTCTCTGGGCATCCTGTTCCAGTGTTTCATCGTTCTCACAGTAAAGAATTTCTTTCTAATATCTAGTCTAAATCTACCCTCTTCCAGTTTAAAACAATTTCCCCTTGTCCTGTCACCACATGCCCTTCTAAAAAATCCCTCCCCAGCTTTCCTGGAGGCCCCTTCAAATAGTGGAAGGCCGCTATAAGGTCTCCTTAGAGCCATCTCTTCTCCAGGCTGAAGAGCCCTAGCTCTCACAGCCTGTCCTTGTAGGGCAGGTGCTCCAGCCCCTCTGACTGTCTTCATGGCCCTCCTCTGGACCTGCTCCAACAGCTCCACATCCCTGTGTTGTAAGACTCTCTTCTAAGTTTCTATGCTGTCTGATTTCTGGGTATTTGTAGGGAATGGAAGCTTTGGGTCAGAGAAATGTTTAAAAGGGCAGTTTCTTGATTTTAGGAAAGGATGAAGGTTTTTGATTCTGTAACTGCAGAGGCTTTTTGTTGTAGCAACAGAGATTTTAAAAACATCATAACTGTAGCCAGGTTGGTATAACATAGTAAATATTGTCATTAGGAAGTTATATCCTTCTTATTTGCACCTGGAGACTTCTTTGATGCTTGGGTTTCTGATGTGCAAGATGTTTAGTTCTTGTTTTCTATGGTTCCTTCAGAGGAAATCAGCACTGACAGTCTATCCAACAGCTGTGCAGAATCATTGAAGAGACACTGCACTCTAAAAATAGGCTTGTAGCTATTAATGAAAAAGTTTTGTTGTTACTAATTCAGAATTACAATACAGGGCCTTGAGTTCTCTTAGATGAAAACATAACGGGATTGAAAGGAAGATCTCAGGAAAGCCTGAAAGGAGATACCAGAAGACAACTTTCTTTGAAGTTTTCCACTTTTCTTTACCATAGTCTTTCCAATCTGTAGTTACAGTGTCTTCTCATAAAGAATTATGAAGTGAAGATTATTTAGAATTATGACAGTTGTTTAAGGTTCTTTTCAAACACATGTTGTATAAAAAAAGTTGCACCCTGCATCTTTATAAAGAAATTCATGCAAAAATGCTGATATAAATTCTATCACTGGTGTATTTCTGTTGTAGGTACAGTACAGTGCTTATAGGACTGCAGGTGGTCTTGGCTCTGTTATGAAGCTGATGTTTGCTGGCATTTTATTTCTTCTTCTTGGGAAATTTAGCTTTGGAAGAAAACTCCTGATAAAAGTAAGCATTCAAAGTGCAAAAGAATTAAAGAATGAAGTGGTGGGAGTCTTTTTGCTCTCTCTAATTTATTGTTTGTTTGTGTTTTTTTTTTAATTGCTTTTCTTTGCCTTCTCATTATGCAGTACCCAGAATTTTTCTCTGCTGGACACTTTACAAAGAAAGGACCAACCCAGGAACAGGTAACTGGCTGCTTTCCATCCCACCTAATAAGAAATTTGTGGTAATGGTACAGTTGTAAACTGGCATCCACCACATAGTCTCAAAGAAACAAATCCTTTCTGAATACACACTGTGCATACCTGTTCAGATAGCTCTGACTATTCAGAAAGTCATGTTGTCTGGCATTGGGCATCAAAATAGGTAGAGCTCTTGTAAGGAAAAAGTGGATCATATTGCTGGCTCTGCTGTATTAACATGAATAGCTCGCAGTATATAGAGTGCAACACAGTCAAGCCTGAAAGCAAGGAGAGAATAAATGGACTTTAGGGCAGTAACTGTTCCAATAAAGTGGAAGTGATCAGAATATCCAAATTATGTAAATACAATGGTACCTTTTAAATAATAACTCAAAGTAACTGCTCTTGGTGGATTATAGTGCTTTACTACTTCCATTTGCTTGATACAAGTTCATGACTGTTTTGGTGACTTGCCACTTGCCTTACTCACTACAGATTGATGGAACCTCCTTCACCATGACATTTTTTGGTGAGGGTTACAGTGAGGGGCAAGATCCACAGAATGGCAAACCAAATGTAAAGATCTGCACTCAAGTGAAGGGACCAGGTATGTATGTTAGCAGCTAACTGCTTTTGGCTCACATTTCCTCATGTGATAAAGGTGTGTGGTTCCACTACCATCCCTTCGCCCTTGCAAAGCGCTTGCAACGTGCACTAAGCCAACAGTATTTATAGAGTATGATCTTGGATACCAGCATTCATTTTAACCTGCTTTTTGAAAAAGCTAACTGTGTTTTGTGCTTGACATTCTCTTTTCTTGTGCCTGTCATCATACCAATTCTCATTTCTGCCAGAGTAGAATAGTAAAGGGAGAGTGACTTAAGGGTGGTTCATAGAACCTGGGTTACTACACACTTATTTCCAGTCCCCTGTGAGTGAACCTAAAATCCATATGTTGTATGGTGTTATTTTTAGCTGTACATATTAGTGTTCAGGCCATTCCTGAAATGAAGTTTTGGAGACAGCAACAATGTACATTTAGAAGGGAGTTAGCTAACCACTATTACTTTAAACAACAAAATATGTAGCTGACTGCAAATAGTGTTACATCAAAAGGTCTGAATTTAAGCACAGAATGGGTTGGCTCGTGCTAAAATGTAGAGCCCTCCAGCACTCCAGAGGTGATACTCAAGGTTCTCATGTGATCACAGGCCTGTAGCTGAAGCTGGTACTTGTCCACATTAGTTCTACAGGACTCTCAAAAGCTACTTTGAATGATTACCAGGTAACAAACTTGTTCTTAAACAGAGATATCACTGAGATACAGAGACAGAGATTATCTTTAGCATTCCATATATAAGAGCGAGATTAGAAATGTGAATCAGTGTTTCAATGCGCTGGTTTTTGGTTTTCTTTAGAGCCTGGCTATGTTGCTACATCAATTGCAATGGTTCAAGCAGCTGTTGCTCTTCTGGAAGATTGGACTCATCTGCCTAAAGAGTGAGTACCTTGCAGAACAGCTTGATTTCCCTTACAGCTCCTCTCTTTGATAGAACAGATTCTCTATTACTCTGTGGATTGCTTTGTCACCTCACCCAAGGGGCAGTGGTATTAAACACGATCCTTGCTAGACAATGGAGATGGTTCTTCTTTTGCATTTCAATTTGAAAAGATGAGTTGGAGTTGTAGTAACATTTTTGCCACACCATTGAACCAGACTCTATTTTTAGTCAAGGAATAATTTCTGTGAGTTTGGTGGATGCATAAATGAACCTCTAAATATAACAAGCTTGCCCAATTCCTCCTGTACTCCCTCCTGGACAAAATGTCTTTTCCCTTCTGTATAACCAAGATGTTATAATCACAATATAATTGTGTATAATCAATAGATATCAAATATTATAATCGCAATATAATCAAAAGAGTAAGGCAAAGCAAACAAGGATCACAAAAGAGAATAAATGGAAGAGCTTACCCTTGAGTTGAGCTCACTAGAAGATACCAAAAGAGGCGATCTCCAGAAGAGATCCTTCCCCTCTCGTAGCCAGCTCTTAAATAGGTCCAGGAGGGGTGGAGCCTGCCTCCACCCCTTCTGGCAGCACAGGTGAATTGCCTTCACCTGTGCTCCTCTGGCTGGTTCATGGCTCGCCTCAGGTGATCAATCAGAGGTTCAGGCCGTGACTCAGCAGTTCCCATACACCTTCCTAGATAGGGAAGCACATTTCAAATAAAGGTGTTGCTGAGCCACTTCACCACTAATGGCTTTTCTCTTTTGACTGTTGTTAACAGAGGTGGTGTGTATTCTCCAGGAGCTGCCTTCTCTAAAACGAAACTGATTGATCGCCTCAGCAAACGTGGTGTTGAGTTCTCTGTTATTAGCCAGCAAGAAGTCTTGTGACCTAACATCTTACCTGCACCCCATTCCAATAAAGCTCATTGGGCTGTAAAAGCCTCCTCATAAAATAGTTGCATGATTCTGCTGTAAACAACAGCAACAGGTGAAAAATTGAGTTTAAAATTGTGATGTGAGAAAACACACAAAGGATACTGACTTAATTCACGAACATATCAAATCAGTGATTTATTAGGTACTAGAACTTTGTTTAATGTCTTTCACCTTAAGTTGCGGAACAGCAGCCTCAGTTACTGCTTAATTCATTCTGCTTCACAATTAACCACAGTCTTCTCGCCCCAACTGTTTAAAGCAGGCAGGCCCTGGCTATCAAGTGCCTTAGCAGAGGAAACTGCTAGTTACTCCTCATGTCTGTTTGGGATAGGCACTATTAGTTTGTGGTGTTACTACTTTGAAAGCCTTACTACTCATAGTCAAATAAAAGTAGCTTTTCTCCTCAGGTTTGAGGAATAGAATTGTCTTTTTGCTGTATTATTCTAAAGATCTGTACTGCTGTCTTAAGGTTTGTTGACTTTTCAGCCTTACTAGCTTGCTGTACTAAAAAACAGAAAGCACAAAGTTTGTCAGTGTAGTGAGCTGAAGAGCAATTACAATTTCAACTGACAAGTCATTCTAGAAGAACGTGTGCAGTATGCAAGACAGCATCAAGAAAGATGTATTTACAGTATGACTATTTCTAGTAGTGGCCTTGTCAGTATAGTAACTGAGAAATTAAATTACTTACTCAAATTACTTAAATTGCTGGAACAACTTTCCACATTTGTTTGTAAATATTAAATTACCATTCATGAGTCTACATCTGATTCTTTGTGGTTGAATGATAATACATCTAGCAAAATATTTTTTTTCTAGTCTATGTACATTTAATAATATATAACAGCATTTTTTTCCCCAGTGATACAACATGTTGAGATCAGAGCACTGTTGCAGATGAAGTATTTCAGAAATCTTACAAGTTTTAGTCTTAGGCTGAAACAGATTTGTAACGAGTGACATCATAAGCAAACAAGCTGCCTTGACTATGCTGTACATAGAATGCACAATGGAAAGGAAAAAAGCCCACAAAAATGTACAGCACAAATTAGCAGAATAGTAAAATTCTGCAGGAGCATTATGGCTGTTCATGGAAAAACACATTAAGTCTTAAAAAACATCCATCAGTATGACAGAAATGGCTCTGGGCAGCCTGGTCCAGTGGTTGGCCACGCTGCCCTTGGCAGGGGGGTTGAAACTAGATGGTGTTTGAGGTCCTTTTGAGGCCATTCTATGATGAAATACAGTTTCTCTTTCATAGAAATTGCTTTAAAGGAGGAACCTTATATTTATATCTGATCAAAGGATATATTTGAAGTGCAAAACACACCTGACGTGGAATTCAACACCACAGTGTAATACATATTTGTGAAGGAAATCTCCCCTGTACTTGCAGCCATCAGTTTCCCAAGGTTAATAAAGAACTTACTTGATCATGTTACGTTGTGTTAATTATCCATGATGTGTATTTTAATTCATCCAGTGTAGAGCTGCGTATTTAACAATAAGTCAGGGTTGTTGCTGTGATCCTCTAAGGCTATCTTTCTGATCTCTATTTCTGTTCCCAGTAAGAGAATTCTTGAGGGCAAGGAATATTCTTTCTGTTAATGTTGTTGTTTATAAACCATGCCATTTATTTGGTGCACGAGCCTAACAAAAATTACAAATATCTCTTATGTTTTTATAATAATTACTTCAATATTTTAATTAAAGTGAATAATGGAAATTATTTTTTCTATATTATTAATAAATTTGTTCAGAATACTTCTATACCCGTTGCACTGTATAATTAAATTTGAAATAGCTGATAAACGTGGCCTTAAACAGAATAACAAACAACCTGAGTTTGATGGAGCAAGAAATACCCTCCACTATTACAAATTATAAAGATACTTTGATGGTTGTACAAATATGATAATAACCCTGATGGGGAGAAAGAGTTCTTCATGGAGACAAAAATGAAGCAGAATCTTTACGAAGAAGGTGTTGTAGCTGTCCAACAATGTTGAATACAGTGGTTGAATGGGGAAGTGTGTTTTGTAGAGTTTGAGCTGTTGATGTTTTTTTGATGCTGATCTCCAGTTGATGAGTAAAAGGAGTTGTATTTTCAGTCAGTTTTGTTTATTGACACATAATTGTATTTCTTGAGAGATATGTACTAGCATTTGTATCACTGTTTTGCTTTTCACTTCCAAGAGCTTTGATTTAACTTACAGCTGTCAACAAAGTAATGCGTTGCTCATCTCTTTTCTAGACAATCTTCCGTTGGCTACAAGACATGTGAAGAGGTAACTGCTGAAAAGAATAGAGTTTTCATTTTTGGAACTTACCTTTGTTCTTATTTGCAGTATTCATTTTCTCCCTTGCACAGAGATCTGGATGCTAATTATTGTTCAGTCTCACTTAATGATGTTTCAGATACGTTACGATTTTCCATTCAAATACGATGTCAAAAACAAAGAAATGGAAGTATGTCTGCGTGTGTGCATTTTTCTTTAACCAGCCTTTAAGATGAGAAGGCAATGAAGTTCATTCAGCTTGAACGACTGTATCATGAACAACTGCTTGCAAATCTTTCTTCCATACAGGAGCAGTGGGGTAAGTACAGGCTAAACTAATATGATAGTAGGAAGAGTTCACTTGTTTTGCCTTTGTAAATAACAAGAGTGTTTGTTTTGCGAGCTTAAAGCTAAAAAGCAGCAGAAATAGCATTTATACCCAGATTTCTCTAGTTTGTTATGACAAGAATATTCCTTCTTTGGACCCCTTCGTGCATGTTTCATGAAAAAGGTGCTAATAATTTATTTGTTACCTATAAGCCCTACAGCTTTAGGGGGTGTATTTTTACTTCACGTTTCAATCTGATGTGATGTAAATAAAGCATGGCAAAATATGATGCTTTTCACACAGTCTGAAACAAGATTGTAGAACGTAACAGTGGAGTAGTTGATAATTTTTTCCATGAATTAGCTTAATATGCATGTTTTATGATAAGCAAATGTTACTTTTGTAATAGTTTGGATATTTGGATTTAATTCAGAAAGAAAATGGAAAGCAGCAGTCTCTAGTCCAGATAGAACACTGAGGAATTCAGCTAAAGAACTGAGTAGTGAAGAGTTGGAAAAGCTTACTAAAGTTTGTTCTTCACACCAACAGTAAGTATAGTGTTACTTCTTTAGTGCTTACATGTTAGTGTAGCTGTTGTCTGCTTACTATTACAGTGTGCTTTAAAATGGTTGTTCAAAATGGTCAGACCAAATCTGCATCCTGTTGCCTTCAGTGAATTTGATAACACAAGCACATAAGAGATTATACCCAATCCCTGGGTCCAATAGACCCAGGGAAAGATCTACTTCATGGGTGAATGCCCTACCTGCTAGATCTTGAGTTTAAAGGACAGACAGAAAAAATTATACTAACTGCTACTGAAAAATGATCAGCCAAAAGGCACTCTCAATCAAATGGGGAGAGAGAACTTCTTCAAATATATGTGCATGGGCTTAGTCAGCCTGGATACAACAGAAGACAAAATACTCCTGTTGTTCTTAGAGTATGGCTTATCTTCCACATTTTTTTCCTGAGTGATGTTGCAGAAATTGGAAAACTCCCAGGCTGACCATCAGAACCCAGGCTGAGGTTATTTACTTTTGTTTGGGAAGGAGTTTGCAGAAGGCATAGGCCTGCCTTTCCACAAGAGGAAGAGGCAGCTCTAACGTGGCAAGTTTACTGCCACTGCTGCTGCTTCTGCAAGGTTTCTCTGAGTGCCTGCAGGGTTCCTCAACCTGCGTTTCATTATACGTGACCTTGCAAGCTCACACAAAAATTAGGACGCAAGATTATTACGATTTATGTGCTGCAACTTGCAGCACCTCCCTGGGCAATGAATTGTTGCCTCGTTAAACATTACTCAGCTTTCTCCTTCTAATTTTTTCCAAGTAGCCTCACTTCTAACTACAAAAATTCATTAATGTAAAGTCATTCCTGGTCCCGAGGAAGACTGCAACTTGAGAAAAAATTGAGGATTGTGTTCATTTGCCATGATTAGTTCTCCATATTTAATATTATCACTTTTCCAAGCTCTCCAGGCACAAGCGTATTTGCTTTTCTTGTTTCATATTTGTTTTCAGTGCTTTAAAATCAATTTATTTTGAAATTAAAATGATACTTTAAGCCAGGGTCTTGGAAAATATGAGCTTTTTGTTTTTGTAATTGGAAGTAATTTACACGCCGTGCATGAATGTTTGCACAGTTTGCAAAGTCCTCACGATTAACAATGCTGACACACCTGTGAATCCCAGTGGAACCAGTGGGAGCTCCTATGTCATACAATGCCCAGGAAATATGTCCCAGTGTAAACAGTTTAGGGGAAGGGAAATAAGGGTGAGGAGGTGGTTTTTTTCTTTCCTCAACGTCTGTTACAGCCATCAGTGCTTTTATACTAGTAGATATTGCGCCCTGACATTTTTCAAGTTGGCAACGTTCTCTTCTAGCATAAAGTTGTACAGGAATTTAGATCACGATATCACAGAACTGAAAGGGTTGGGAGGGAGCTCTGAAGATCATGGCTAAAGCAGGTTGCACAGGAAGGCATCGTGATTAGTCTTGAATATCTGCAGAGGAGACTCTCTGAGCAGCCTGTTCCAGTGCACCCTGCCAGTAAAGAAGTTCTTCCTCATATCTGTATGGAACTTCCTGTGTTGCAGTTTTTGCCTGTTACCCCTTGTCCTGTCACTGCACGCCACTGATTTCAATGACATCTGTGATGAAGAATGCTGTTGTTGAGTAGTGTAATTTATGCCTTTTTTTCTTTATTGCCACAGGCCACAGGCACCCAAAAATAAGGTAAGCAGCCATTTCTGTATCTTCTGCTTTGCTGAAGGTTGCTAATAAATGTATTTTTGACATTATTTTAGTTTTTTCAGTTTAGCATAGGAATTGTTGGAAGCACGAATGTTTCAAAAAGTCACAGTATTCCTGCGTAAGCCCCAAACTTACAGGAAATACGTCATATTTTACAGCCAGGAGTTGCAGAAAATACATCAGAAAGTGGTTGTTTGCTCAAGTTAATTGGATCAGAGAATTTAAAGGAAAGAGAAGCTGCTGCTTCCAAACCAGGTATGTGTGTATGAATGTACATGCATTTGTTTGAAATAATATCTTGTAATGATGTATTCGTATAAATACTATATAAAGCCATTTCATTAGAAGCTACTTTTGGATGACCACAAATTGATCCATTTTTTGCATATTTTTGCACAATGGGCATACTATGCAATTTTAGTTAGTCATTGATATTGATATTCAGAAGTGTAGTAAAGTAATTCTAGCCTCTGTCAGAAAAGGTTTTTGTAGATGAATATGCATTTATAGCAGCCTTTAGGGAGGCTAAAATTTGTCTCAAACTAGAGATAAGATACATAAATGATGAGAAATATTCTAAATTGTGGCCATTTGATATATTTAAAGTATTAGAAAATATTTTTGTTTTGGTATGATATACTGATTATAAGCCACATCTTTCTGTAAAGAGAACAGAAAATTAAGGAGCTTTTTGGGAGTCCAGAAGAGCAAGCTATGTTTCAGCTGATTTTTTTCAGTACATGCTTTTATGTCAGTTTCATTTTCCTCCTCTTGCCTTGGGGCAGCAGCTGCTTTATTTGAGTAAGGTGTTGAAATCATTGAAAATTAGTACATTGTTACAGTGGAGACAGAGAGGAAAAGAGCATTGTTTGACTACTATGCTACACTTCATCTTCTATCTCAGCTTAAGATGTTTTTTTTTATGCTGTATTCAAGTTGCCAAAAATGGCCTAAACTGAGGACATTTCCTCAAAAACAGCTGTAACTTCTCACAAGATGAGAGTTGACCTAGATGCCATCCAGAGGCCCCCTTCAACATAAACTATTGTACAAGTGTATTTCATCCTGAATCCAGAAAGTTCTGGAGAACTTGGAGTTAATGGCAATTCTCTAAATATGTGGATTCTTCTCAT
This sequence comes from Lagopus muta, assembly GCF_023343835.1. Classification (NCBI taxonomy): domain Eukaryota; kingdom Metazoa; phylum Chordata; class Aves; order Galliformes; family Phasianidae; genus Lagopus; species Lagopus muta. The sequence continues at coordinate 76,549,600 of NC_064434.1, forward strand.
CTTCATCCTCTTCTGCCATGACCACTATATTGCCCCTTCTGTGTCTTTGTTCAAGTAACCAAACCAAAAACAAAATACAGAACAAACATTCTCTACAACTCAGAAAGCAGATCAAAAGGACTGAATGCTTTTTTAGTTTTGGATGATGGAAAGAACGTGGAAAAACATTAGACTTCAATTTGGTCATTGTTTTTGTTCCAAGTAGGAACAACAGCTTTCTGGAGAGCAAAAATTCTGAACTTTTGAGCCTTGTGAGTTAAGTACCATTTTGTGTCACTGTTAAATCACAGCATCTAGGCATGTTAAAATGAACGTGTAATTGGTGGTATAAATGATGGTATAAATGGACTTTCTTTGTGTTTTCAAAACATCATCAAAACCTTTGGGTTCCTTTGGAATGTTTGCAAATGAATAAAATTATGTATATCAATGGAAAGCTGTTCTAGCAGTGCTAAATACTTTTTCAATACAAAGTTAGAAATATTTCAAGTGTAACTCAAGATTAAATAGGACTTACAAGAGACACCTCGCACAAGGGTAGTAAGTTCTTGATAACTCCTTACCCTGGCTGATCTACTGATTTGTTAAGGCAGTGCATCTTTTAATGAAAACAGTGGTAATGCTGCCCCTCGCAGTGTCCGTATGTCAGCAGCATGGGGCTTTTGTCACAGTTAGGATTTGTGTAAGGAGGATACCAGTATGAACTTAGTGCAGAAAATGAACAGAGATGATCCATAACTCTGGATTTCTATATTTCACTGAGTGCTGCATAAAAAAATAGCCAAACTGTGGCTGAATTGTACAGAGCTCCAGTGATAAGGACTAGAAGCAACATTTGCATTTCATAATTCATCATTTTGTCTGAACTCCAGCAGAATCCTATGCTACTACAACTCTACAGTTGATAATATTTAAACTAGCCTCTTCAGCACTGACCCAGCATTGGCCAAGCATGGGCCTTTAAATTGCAAACTTAAAATGCTTACCCTCTGCTTTTGTGGGCTTTTTTTCTGCCTCAGAATGAATCTTGTTTTGTTTTGTTTTTCTTTTCTGACTTTCTACATAGAAATGTATCTGCCAAAATGAAGGGTGAGTACTGTAGTACTGCTAGTAAAAATATGACTTACAGCAAGACAGGAAAAGGGTACACTCAAGTGGCTTGAAGGCAGTCCTTCATGTGAATTCATATTCTATTACTTTCTTCTCTCTGGAAGATTTTATCTTTGATTCTATTAGCAGAGACACTGGCCCTTCTTAATTGCTGTAAGTGCTTTTGCTGCTAGAAAATTTTCTGTAGAACCCTTGTTATATCTCTTACAGATAAAAATTGCTGCCACCTTGATTGGTACATTTCATTTAACTTAGTTTCATTTAACTAAGGTACTAACTTAGGTAGATTTCATTTAACTTAAGCATCTTTTCTAATTTAAGTCTTTGAGTATTTGTCTTAACTTGCCTTGAGCATACAGCAGGTATGAGTTGTCTTAGGAAGTGTTTTGAAATGAGTATAAAGAGCAGTAAAAGGTGCTGAAAATTTGACATGCAGTGTAGCAGTGATCATTACATCTCGATTCTTGTACCTCTGTAGGCAAATAGCAATGCTGGGATCATTTATTACTTTCTTAGGAATACAAGCCTGTAGAGCTCAAGGGCCATCTTTCACTGTAATGAGTTCTGTTTAATTTCTGATTCCATTTAATCTTTGATGTTACAATTGGCACTGCCAACAAAGATGCCTATTGTAACGTAGATGTATTCACTAGGAAAACTTGACAGATGATAACAAAATCTTGTCCTGATAATCCAGGTTGTGTTTGACCTCATGACCCACACGTGAGACTCTCAGGATCCCATTACAAATCCCTTGGGCTACCTACTCATCTGTGCCTATTTTTCAAAAAGTCCCTGTCTCATGGCCATTTCTTCATTCATAAGCCAGGTTCTCAATACCCTTCCAAGTGTTAAATCGCGTTCTGATTTTTGTCTGCATTTTGAGATGGCTGGAAATTCTTTTTTTTAATTCCCCATCCTGTCTTTTTTATGCTGCCTTGCACTTCCATTGTCTTTGAAAATGAGGATAGTATGGAATTTAATAAGAGCGTTCAATAAAATGAATTAATGTGAACATTTCTTAAAAGACAAAAGAATGTGGCCTTGTTTCATGTAAAAAGTGGAGGAAAGCGCTCAGATTTAAAGTGATGTTTTAACAGGTGGGGGAGGATGAGGTTATGGTAGAGATCTTCAGTCATTGTCAGAACACATTCTGTTAATGAGGGCAGTGTTTGATCTCTTTGTTAATCTATCCATGAGACCTTTCTGCTTTTGGATGTGACCCAAAAAAATGCAAACAAGCATTTTCTAGAAGTAGGAATTTTTTGTTTGGAGCTACTATTATTACTGCAACAGTAGTTTTTAGTAAAGTATGGAAAAAAAGATCATTTCTGCTAGAGTTAGCTCTGACCACTCTCTTCTCTTCATAATCCTTAAGGGCAAGACTTGACTTTGAGATTCTTATAATGGCCAATGTCTAGTAATTTCATGCACAACTCAGACCAGCCATCTATTCCTTCTTTAGCAGATCATATCAATGGTAGGTGAATCACAAGCCATGTAGAATTCCTTTCAGTTCTCTCTGAAATTTCACGAGAGAAATCAGTTTCTATTTGTATTGTAAAGATGAACACATAAATAAGCTGAATCCCATTTCTGATATGTAAACTAACATCCAAAAAGCGACTTGTTACACAGTGTTACATAAAATATTATAACTGGATTTTTAATTTACAATTAATCAAAATCATTGCCCACTTAAAATGATGTAATTTAAAATATATTAAATTAGCATGATTTCAGCTTTCTTAAAGAACTAATGAGATCTTCCTGAGTGGTAGATACATTGGCATCAAAATACAGCTTTCAGTAGTTATTAAATGCACTTATTTGTGCTTCAGGCCTCCATAATGTGGCACACTAAAATATGCTTTAGAAGGAGCCTAGCTGTTCAGAAAGACACTCGAGTACATATTTTTCTGAAAGCATGGGAGTGACTCTCTCTCTTTTCAGGTGGACACTGAAGTGTGTGCTCAGCCTGTAAGAATGCACATAAACACTTTGTCAAATCGGGAGTCAGCTTTTCAGACCACAACATTCTTATTTGCCTGGAGCACAGAGTCCTGTCCTTTATTGGGAGCGCATCTCAAGGATTAGATGACAGCATTATCAAATCACTGTATACTCTTTCTGCTGATGCTTTGAATCATCTAAAAACACTGCAACTGTTTTCCTGTTGCACTTAGGTACTGAAACTTGTCCTGGCAACCGACCAAAGAAAGAAGATCAACAGCCGAGCACCCGTCCTAGCGGTGAAAAGCAAACTGAGGAGCAGGAGGAGGCAGTGAGCCTTCTGGTGGCTGCAGGAAAGGACCACATGGAGGAGCAGCACCGCAGTGCAGAATCAGCACTGGAGCCGCACACCCAGTCCACAGGGACAGTGGGCAGGCCTTCTCCGGGCTGTTTATCATCAGGGGATGCTGGCAAAGATAACAGTTTGCTGCTGAGAGAAAAGCAGATCTCTAAGGATGCGGAAAAAATAGAAGAGACAGCTGGCAAACCTGGAGTGAAATTCTCTCCCAGGCCAATGGTAGACGCCTTGGTTTTAACAGATGCTGATTATATGCCTGCTGATTTGGTTTCTACTGATAAAAATGTACGAGCTGATGAAAATCTTCTCAGATCAAAACTTGTTGCTAGCTCTTCAGAAATCACTAGTGGCCAGTTTGGAAACAGCGATTTAAACCAGCTACAGAAACGGCCTGATAATGACGATGATGAACAGTTTTCCCAGGACAGAACTGCTTCAAACGTGTGCTCTGAAAGCAGTAAAGTATCTGAGCAGGAAAGTACTGCCCAATCACGAGTATGCAAGGAAATGCAGAGAGCAGCAGGACAGGAGGAAAAGGTAAAAAGTGAAGAACGAGAAGATGTCTATCTCAGATTTTTAAATGGCAACATAATAGACACTGAAGAATCATTTGCAAACTTAGCAAATCAAGAAGAATTTGACACTGTCCCAGATATTTCACCTGAACGAGCATCTTACAACTCACTGGAAGCTTTATCACTAGATGACAGCTTTTCTTCTCTTGACGAACTTGCAAGAAGGATAGAGATTGCTGAGGTAAATATTGTGAATCCTATAAAACCCTCCATGTTATCTCAATTAGAATATTTTAGGTATTGCCTATTTCAAAATGTGTTCAGTATCTCTAACTTCTTTAATCTGAAGTCTGTATGTATTTACTTGTTCTGAGTTCATTCAGAGGAAAAGTTCCCTTTTATCTGTTTGCATCCTTCTGGCAAGTGCTGCTCTGTGCATCTAAAACCATTGATTTTTACTTATTAGCCTGAACTCTACTTTTATTTGTAACATAAGCTGTTTGGAGAGAGGTTGACAGTTCCTGTTAAATTATGATTTTATTTAAGAGGTCTACATAATACCTATGTTTATAGCATGGATTTATTCTATTCAAAGAATAAAATTTACTTTTCCACTCCGACTAAAGGTGAGAAGAACCACATATGTAATAAACTCCATAAATACATGTATGGGCTTCTAAGTTTGCCAGGCTCAGGCAGTTTTGTTATTCAACCAAACTTATGGAAGAACTTCTAAATCTGAACCCACCATAGGCCGCAACAAGGATAAGTGCTTCGCAAGCTGAAGTGCTCTTCTGAAAATAAATATATTGAATTTTATTGCTGTATGACTTGGTCAGAGAGTGTGTGATGCCTTCCTCGCTTTATCTTCTGGTTTTGTTGCATTTGCAAATATTGGGCTGTAAAAGCTTTCCCTTTAAATGTACAACTGGGATTATTTTGAGATTATGTGATTTCAGTTGCTGGAGGGGAAAGACAGAAGAAGGTGCCTTGTTGGTTCCTCTCTATTTTTAACGAATTTAACAGTGCAACATCCCTTGACAATAAAAAGTAACAGCACTTTTCTACAGATCAAAAGTTAGTACATGTAGATCAAGACCCATAATCACCCACAGACTGCAGCCAAGCAGGGAACTAAATACTGGAGATGCACACTGATGTTATCACATCTTTGGCAAAATCTCCAGATCTGGAAACAAAGCATTTCATGTTGTTCTTTTTTTTTCCCCACCTAAGCAGCTTCTTTTCTCCCTTGCAATATCAGGCATTCTGATCACCCTTAAGACACCTCGTCTTTCTGTGGGATGTCAGGAAACATGTCAGATACCAGGACTGAAGGTTCTATATACAAAGCTGGTTTTAGTTCAGCTTTTTTGGATTCAATAGTAGCTATTCATGAACGCTTCACAGCACATACATGTAGGATCCCAATTATACGTTAATATGGGTAATCAAACTTTGCACTGGATCCACTGCCTTATGTTCACCGATTTCCAAGGAGAGAATTGTTTCATGTAGAAAAATCATAAATTAACCCTATAGCTGCTATTTTTAAGTTGCTATGCTTGAGCTACTTGCATTTAAAGGATTGCATAGGAAGGAACATATTGATACTGTTAGAATATGGATGCTTGTATTGATTGGGCCAGTGGCCAATGACGACAGTGCTTCACAGGGAATCCAGTGTCATTTCTAGTTTGCAGTCCTACTGCTAGTACTGCCAGTACTCTGATGGCAAAACTGAGTCTCTAGAGAGGTAAAAAGTACCTTGAGTCTTTCCATAGCATTTTTTTATTGTTGCTATGTAGCTCATGATTTTGGCTGTCACTGGTGGGAGTCTTTTCCAATCTTTCTTAGGAGGAGACCTGAACTGTCTAGGGCTGGGGGATTGAATCGGGGAGAAGCAAAGATGCGTTCATTTTGACACCAATTGATACTTGTAATATGCAATGCCTGGGCTTGTTTTACAGTGCCTGAAATTACTAGGTGCAGCACGGTGTGTAGCCTGTATTGTTTCATTATACATTTATATTTTGTTTTCCCAATTAATCTTATTGCCAGTCGTTACCCTAGGGGCTGCATTTCAGACTTGGTGTTCACCTGCAACTTCCTCAGAAGGCACCAGGAACTGACAGAGCATGCCACCTCTCAGAAATGACCACCATTTACTTACGCTGACTTTGTTTTAGTGCTAAAATAAGATGCTAATCATGTTTTGACAAGCAGACTGATCTTTGCATCCAACAATAACGTTTTTTCCTTTCTTGTTCTACTGGTCTGCCTTTGAAGGTGAATTGTTCTGGCTGTGGCCATCAAATAAGTTTACAATGTTTTCATACAGTAATTATGAAAGATGTACCACAAATGCATTGTGTAGACACAAGCAAGCACAACAACAACATATCCTTACATGAAATGTGTCAGTATGACAATTAAAATAAATCAATCAATCAATCAATGTGATTATAGTCAAACTTTTCCTGGAGCAAATAGTCACAAAATTGTCACAAATAAGTTAGAATGGAGGGCAAAGATAAAGACCGTTTTGAAATACACTAGGTACAAAAATCAGATGGTAGGACCAATATTATTCAATGGGGGTGTAATATTCATTTATTGTAAATGGGGAAGGATAAGTACTTGTGTAGGAAGGGAATTTTTTTACCCCATATTGAGCACAGTTGTCTCACAGAGTTCTGTAATTCAGATTCTTTATATCCCTTGCTTTTAGGCTACTATTTGCAATAATTAATTAAAGACTGAAAATCAGCTTTTTTTTTTTTTCTAGCTTTAAATACCTTGAAAACTGAATTAGTGTTTTACATATTTTACAGTCAGTTGTACTGGGTATTTCTTTACTAATACTATCCATGCAAACCTGTGTGCAAATGATGGAAATTCACTGAAGCCATATAGAAAGTGCCTTCATACACCTAGTAAAGAGCTTCAGAGCATATCAACAGTTGGCAGTGACAGATTTCAGAAGTATGTGATGAAATGGCACACTAGCAATCACACAAATTGTAACCTCAGTAACGTAAGGTGTGTTTTGCCATATGAAATAAAGCTTTATATCTGCAAGATCATTAGGGAAATGAATAAAAATTTGGGTTTTTTCTTAATGGCCAATTATCATTTGAAATTTGTTTCAGAAAGTGAAAGTATTGAGAGTCCTTAGCACAGTGTAAAGTAGTAGCTTTGGATTGCACTGTCTGTATACAAAGATTTCAAAATCTATTGAATACGTACTGACTGGCAGCTGATTTGGGTGCAGAAATGAAGCCTTCTCCTACCTGCACGAAGTGTGGAGGCAGTGCTTTGTCGAGATCCCTTGTCTGGCTGTATGGCTCAGGTCCTGCAGTTTTAAGTTTGCTTGGTGTCATTTGCAAGCAGATTTTGGATGGCTGTTGTGAAAGCTCCATTCAAATAGTTTTCAGGAGGCAGGGCTAAGTAACTACTCTCAGTTACATAGAAAGCCCAGTAGCATCTGTTGTTAATTATTGAACCTGGAATTAAGGAAATAATCCATGTTTCAGTACTGTCTGATACCTGTAGCTCTTGTATGCCGCACAGAGCAGCCCACAGCATGGCCTGGTGCAGGCCTGCATTTTTCCTTTTGTGGTTCAAGCCAAGCACAGGCTTGACTTGTGGTTAGCTGTATTAACCACACTTCCCTCATTAAATTCAAATTTAAATAATGATTTCTGGCTTTTTAAATTCCTCCTACCTCAAACACCGGCGTGGAATCCTTCTAGTCTTGCATGGCTGCTATATCTCTGTTCTGCTGCTTTTGATGGCTGTTTAATTAGTGGGAGATGGTTCTAATGTAATCCATTTGTATACTGCTTTGAAGTCTTTCTAAATGAAAGGTGCAAGAAAAAATATTTTACTTACAGTTGTTTTAATTGAACGAGATTTTATTTGTAGTGAGATGGGCGTTATTCTTATGTGACAGTCCTAAGTGCAGGAATGATATTTTTATGACTGAAAATAAGAAAAATAAAACGTGGTATTTTTGTTAGACAGTTTTCAGCTGCAGTTGAGAATGTGGTAGAAAGAAAGCTGTAAATACGGCTTTGTGCAGAACTCCATATGCTTGTATTTGTATTTGCATTTTAAGAATAAGCTGTCCCTGAATAGGAGGCATAGCTTTGTAGTTGCTTTGCAGAACAAAAGGCAAAATCTAGATGCCATGTCAGATGAAAGGCAGATGAAATAATGTAGGTATGAACTGCATATGGTGTAAAGACATTCTGATCAAAGAGAGCCTTAAAATGTGATCTATGGCTCTTGCTGGGTCAGCAGCGTAACACTGCCATAATGATTGTGTTGCAAAATCAAAAGCCCTTGCTCACTCTTTTTAAGAGAAAGAATATGTTTAGAGTAGAGAAATTGTGCTGTATCAATGAAGTCTTTTACACTTAGAAGTAAATCCTGAACCGTTCACGGGTGCTAGCAGCAAAAGTAAGGGAACTTCACTGTAGCAAGCCTTTTACATAACTGTAATCGCTGGGACACATTTCCAGGTAATCCCATCAGACCTAGCCCTCTGCTTTCCAGCATGGAGGGGACAGAGCCTGTGACACAGTCATAGAAGAACTAGCAGGAGCCAACAGACAAAATGAAGTGTGCAGAACAGACTGCTGCCCTCTTAGCACAGGAGGGAAAATGCCCCACTGCACCCAGGTGGGATTCCCAAGTGCTATCAGAACCAAATGTGAGCAGGCAAATCTGGCAGCAGCTAGCTTGCTGCGTGGGTGGCTTGGGAGGAGCCATTGATCCTCTTTATAAAAGCAATGCCATACATAGAAGCTTAAAATAATCCACTCTTTTAAAGGACATAATGTCATCTCGCCCTCCTAAATAGATGAGTCAAATAAATACACTCCTCCACAATCCCCCTTCCTTGTCACAACATGGAAGCATAAGTATTTATTTTCCGGCTGACCTGATAAATTTTCATGGCAGCTCTGCAAAGCTAATTCAACATCACCAGTAGAAGCTTCAACCCAGCACGCTTCCTGTGATGAGAAGCATGCAGGCTGTTGCTGCTGCTTCATTGGTACCACATAGCAGTCTTCCACATACTGATTTAAACAATTTCTTTTCACACCTTCACTACTTTATAAGTACTTCCTTGCATTGCTTCATTAAACCACTCAAGCTTTTACATAGACGATCAAAAGGGAAAGTGAGTATTGAAAGGGAAGTGCGTCAGAGATCAGTTTTATCTTCTTAGTTGCATTTTGGGAAGAATTTGTAGGCATATACACACTGTGACCAGCTCTGTGAGTTGTTGAGATCAACATCTTAGGGGTGTAAAATACCACTGGAGCAGATGCATCAAATTTAATTGCCACATTTATCAGTTAAGTGCCAAATGGCACAGTTGGGGCAATGCCCATTGGATTGTGCTCTCCATTTGTGCTCAGCACACAGTCTCTCTGATCATAGCATGCATCAATGCATTACATAAGCAAGTTTAGGACGTAAGTTATGAAGTCACTTGTTTTTCTTGTTCTCCACAACTCTTATAATTGCATGGTCTTACAAATTGGTTAGATTATGGGATGGTTAGGCAGTCAGTTGTCTGCAACTATAGTATTGTCTAAAAAGGTGTCTCTTCAGGATGAGTTTTTGGCTCACATCTGCTACATAGGTGAGTTGCAAACTCAGTTGCAGATGTGGTATGCTTTTTTAGTTGTAGCACAAATGTATACAGATTATTTTTGAATGTAGCAAAGGTTATCACTGATATACAAAATAGGTTTTAAAAGGGACCTCTCAAATTTATGGAGAGATGGATAAGACTTCTTTTCAGAAAAGAAAGATTTCAAGATAAGAAGAGCATGGCAACTGCAGGACTAAGGAACAGGATTTGCTTCTGTATGTGTTTCTTACGTAGTACTTATGTCTTAGATAATGCTTAGGTAATATTTGTGTCTGTTTCATCAGCCTCTGTTTCATCAGTAGATTTTCTTTCTTCCTTAAGGTATTGTATTTGTAATAACTTTAAACAATGTGCATTCTCATTAAAGGGGCATGGCAATGAAAGAAAAACAGTAGGTGCTTTAGAACAGAATTGTGAAGCACACAAGCAGTGAGTCTTACACTCACTTTAACCTTACGCTAACAGTAGCGTGTAGATTGTTTCACCTGTGAAATATCAGCAAGTTCTTGAGGCCTTTCAGTTTGCTAAAGCACGGTCTGTCAGTATGTTAGCAGGTTTGGCACATGATCCTGCAAACCCAGTTGCAGGGTTTCATCAAGTGACTCCCTACTGGCATCTGCTTCACAGCCAACATGTACTGCTGCCATGGCAATTTTAGCTTTGGTTTTTGTACCCACGTAATGTATCCTGCAAATACAGTTGCATCCACTTTTAGTGCCTACAAATTCAGATGTTCCTGTATACTGCTCACCTAAGTTCTGCTTGTTGAAGACCTTTTCTTTTGTATCACTGCATCCATGTTTGGCAGAAATGGAAGAAAAATGGGATAGCTGAATGTAATAAGTATAGTTCTGTACCTATAGCACTTACCTTGGCATTAACGTTGTCCCTTGCTTTACTGTTTCAACTCAAAGTGTTCCTTTTTCTGTTTTCTTTGACTTCAGAAAATCGGCTGCTACTTTTGTTTGTAGGGATCCAGTTGGTATATTTGCTGTAACAAGGAAAAACATTTTCTGATATGTAATTAGGAAAAAAATTTTCTGGTATGTAATTAGGAAAAATTATTTTCTGGACACAAACAGTTTTACAAAGAAAGGTGGTTTGGTTTGTATTTTTAACCGATGAAAGTTTTGTTGGGGAAAATGGTAACTTATGCTTCGTTTAGAGGGTCAAACACACAGGGTCATCAGTACTAATTCATTTGGCCGAGGATCTTCACAGTGCCAGTTCATGACAGCATTCTCAATTCTCCATTATGCATTTTTATTCTAATATTTCTAATATTTTTCTTCCTCTAATCATAAGGAAATGATGAACTTCTCCTTGATCTAACGTCTTAACATGGCTTTGTGGGAAAAAAGTATATACTATTGCAGCTAAATCAAGTGAAGTAGGAAAGGACAGTTAATGACTTATTGAATGTATCACTGCAGGGAAGCATTTTCGAAGTGGTGCTTTATCCAGAGAGTTTATAACAATATGGAGCTGACGTTTATCCGAAAGCACAAAGATTTCTTTTTCCCCTGGTGTTTTTATTTGTTTGTCCTCTGCTATGGCCTGTTTTCTCCCTTGGGGAACCAATCACAATGCTGAAAAATTAATCTCACAGTAAGTATTTGATAGGCTCTGCAGGATTATGTCTTTGGAAAGGCAGCTGTGGTGTCTTTGACCTGTTACTGTCCTCTATTGAGAGTGGTTTTGGCTGGAGCCCACTGCCCCAACCCCCATCATTTAATGACATGAAGGAACTAATGTATAGTTTAGATCATACTAAGAATTCATTGCATGTTTAACTTTGATAGTGACCAAAAGCAAACATTGTCATCTTAGTCACCTTCTATACAGCAGAATGGTACTGCAGCATTCCTTCATGCTGTGAAATTCTGTGTTCAAGAAGAGAGTTTCACAAGTACTGCGAGGTTTAAGAAAAGCAGAGTAGAAACCATTTGTTTTCTATTTCTCTCATTTGCTCCTCAAAGTCTTTGTTAAGAAGATCTTATGCTTTAATTTCTCACATCTGTTGTGCTAATCACTGTCAAATGGTTTTTTGTAATCTTTCCCAACAGATTGCCCCAGCAGAAGGATTGGTGTCTATACTAAAGAAGAGAGATGACAGGGATGGAAAAACAATTGCCCAAGTCCAGCAAAGGCAAACAAAGAGAAGAGTCCGGTTCCAAGAAATGGAAGACACTTTTGATCAAGGTATTCCAGTACTGCTAACTCACAGCATGTGCTCTCAGCGTGCAAGTGGTGTTGAACTTTGGTTCTCAAGAGCTCAGCGAATGTTCACTGTACACTGCACCTTGCTTTTTTCAAAGTTGGAATGAGAAAAGGTTGTCTAGTTTCAGTGGTCTCTAGAAGCTGAGGCACTCTAATGCTCTTGAGTCATTTCAGGCTCAGAGATTTGGTATTTTTCTTTCATTTCTTCTTCTTGTGCGGATGAAAGAAGCTCAGAAATTTTCTTAGAGCCTGACAGAAAAGGCAGGTGTTGATCATGGAAACAGCCTGTGAAGAAAAAGTAGTGAGGGTGCAGCAACACAGCTGCAGCATCCTCATGGCAATAAAGAGTCTTGCCAAGAGTTACCACAGATAACAGTGATGTAAACTAACCCTTCACAGTGGGCTTCTGTGAAGGTTTTGTCTCCACTCTTACAGTCAAAACGTGCGAGTAAATACAATCAGTTCATCTGGCCAGTCAGTGGCAGTACGAGTGAAGGAAGAACGTTCACATCTGTTTTATTTTCAAAGCTTTCATTTCCTTTCAGGTATTTCCAGGAAGGAAGGCTTTGGTTGTGCAACATTCTCTCGTCCAAATCTGTTAAACCTCAGTATGGATTGATTCCACAAGTGATACAAGCAAGGATAGGGACGCGGGTTTGCAGAAAAGGCACTACATAATTATTTAGGTTTCTGAAACAAATCTCAGGTTTTCTCATAGTCACATTTTGAAGAGTTAATCACACAACACCCTCCGTCCCCTTGGGAGAAAGAATGGGGGGGAAGGAAGAAGAAAAAAAAAAACAGTAGGATTTATTAAAAGGAATGTGAATTAATACAGAATAATTAAGAGTAATTAATGAAAACGAACCAAAAATAAAGCTGGAGGAGTGACGTCAGTCTGAGTCTTTATCGACAGGCTCTTCACGGCTTGCCTCCCAGAAAAGATCAGAGCTCTTCCCCCATCACCCAGAGTCAAAAATCACATGGATTTGGGAAATGCAGAGCATCCCAGCGTATTTTCCTCTTGGAGAGTCAAAATTCATGTGAGGCTGCTAGAGAAACCAGGAAACACAGCTCCGCAGTGCAGTGTGCCTCTGTACCCAAATAGTCTGTTGCATGATGTCATGATACAGAATACTGGTAAAACTAAGGCACATTCACATTCACGTTGCTTTGTCTGGTCTCTTATTCACCTTTTCTTTTCTTCTGCTCACAGATGAAGTAGCTGGTGGCTCCTGTATTTTGCTGATCCTGCTGTGCATAGCAACCGTTTTCCTTAGCATTGGAGGAACTGCATTGTACTGCACCTTTGGTGACATGGAATCCCCTGTGTGTAAAGACTTTGCAGCCAACATGGATTTCTATTATACCCAGATACTGCAGCGTGTGGAAGAACTTAAGCACTGGATTGCCTTCTCGTAGCTGAACTAGACTGAGACAGCACATTGAGCTCACCACTGGTTGCTGGAGAGGCTATTAAAAAACCTGTGATTTCAGTTCTTTGTAACACTTGCCACCTGCAGGTGATGTGCATCTGATGATGGACTTACACTGTTATTTAGAAATTGAGAACAATTCCCTTTTAGCAATCAGGTGGCGAACTGTTCACATCTTAAGCCGTAGCAGTGTGGTATGGGAGAATAACAAGTCATTCTCTACATCCTTTCAAGATTAGACGAGCAGCTTTTCAACAGCTTGAGCAACTGAAGAAGAAAGAAGAAAATTAACTGTCTTCTATACGCTCTCCCATTACCACATATTGTGTAAGCAATCTCTGACAGCTTAGTTAAAGAACAGCTCTGATTTAAAGCTGTTTGTGCAAAGGTGTTGCTTCCACCTATCACGCAATAAGTCTGTGTTTTATGAAAACATTATTTTTCTTCTAAGTCTTACTATTTTTCTCCATTTTAATTCTCCCAGTGAGCCATGTAATAATTTGCGTGGAGTGAGAAGAATGCAGCAGCATTCATGGAGCCCCCATTCAGTGATAACAGGCCGACCTGCACCTTACAGCATATGGGGAACATCATGTGTGGGATAAATCTGCTGGCAGATTTCACATTGTTTCCTGGAACTTTACTCCCAGTGTTGTGCGGGCTGTTTTAGAAAGAGGAGGATAAAAAAGAAATCATTGGTCTCACTATATGCAGAGAAAGGAGCAAGATGTTCAGTAACTTATTCACATTAATACGAGAGTGGCTTTGGCCAATTCTAAAGCACCTGGTTGTAGGTGTCAGGCTGGCTGGGATTTCTGCCCAGCTGTGTCACTGACTTACAGTAATCACTTTGTGCCTCGGTTTCTCCTCCGTAAGTGGGGAATAATGATCCTTGCCTTTGTCTGTGAATACATACTGCAATTAGGGCTCATGTCTGATTCCCTACACCCCGGAGGAGCGCACAGGATCGCTGGACTGTGTGATTGCGGCCTCTCACCCAGTGAGTTCCTAACGTACAGTGGAACTGATCCAACAGAAGGTGCTCAGAGGCTCGCTGCAGACCCACAGCCTCTCGGTAGTCCAGGGCACTTGTTCCAGCAGATAAAGCACATTTGCATCTATTTGCCCTCCAGTTCTGAGACTTGTAAAATCTGCTCTCTTTTTCTACCAGCTCTACAAACAAATCTAAATCAGTAAAAAGAGTCATTTTAGATGGCTGTTTGTATCACTTGGTGCTCAGCCCTTCCTGGGTGGTGTATGAGAGAGACACCTACGTGACGGTGAAGGTCAGAACTGGCAACGTAGGCCCTCGGTCCGCGCTGTGGTCCGAACACAGCAGCTGTCCTGGCACAGAGCCGGTTGGCCTGGCCCTGCTGCAGGCCTTGTGTGAGACGAGTCCTTCGTGCCTCAGGAAGCAGCAGTTTGCAGGGGGTCCGCTTCACTCCGCTCCATGGTTTCCAGCTTACTAACGTACAGTGCAGCACCTTCAGGTCCAGCTTATTTTGTAAAGTACCACAAAGTGAAATCCTCGAGGCCTCGCTCAGAGTTATAACATTAAACAATCGTGCTGTCTGGCATTTGCCAGCCAATTGTCCCTCTACTGGCAAGCTTGATTGTTCCTAATGCTCTGTTATGCTTAACAGGATTTTAAAGCAAAAGTTAAAACCATACTTTTTCTGAAACAAACTGCACACGTGATTTCTTTTTCAGTTCTCACTGCCGAGGCTTAGCTGATACCTTAGGAAGCCTCGTGTGGCAGCTCTTTATTAAACAGTAAATTTAAAATGCCTCAATTCATGACAACGTTTGTTTTCAGAACGTAGCTTAGAACTGTAGTTTGGTGTATTTTCTGCTGGTTGCCTCAGAGCATTGTAAGGCTGGACTGATCTAGGGGAGAAAGGGAGAGATGCTTTTGTATTTTAAAGAGTTACTGGCTGGTTCAGTTTATTATTTTAAATCCTGGTTTATGTATTTATTTAGTTTTTATTTTAAAGAAAATCTTAATTTTTTTCTTTTTTGGTAATTTGCTCACAGAGTAATTAAAAGCATGCATTCACTTAAAATATATATTTATAGTGATTATGTAGTTAGAATATATTTTGCATTTCTGTAACTTCGCGTTGAGTGTTTCAGGATATTAAGTTTATTTCTAAAAGACAACGGTTGATTTCAGCTTAAAAATCTGCTTAAGTTTTTGTGCACTTCCTCACCAAAAAGTCAAGAGGTATATATAGAACTATTTATTCAAAGGTATATCAGATATGAAGATCAAAGATCTTCTACTTCTAGGTTCGTTTAATTAGAACTATTTAAAAATAATTATTTTATTTAAAACGGTAAAGCTATTTAAAGTCAAAGCAATTTTTGATAAGCAGTTCAGAGTAAATCTGTGGTCTGAATCCTGGCATGGCAACTTTGTGTTGTGTTCCCAGTGCAGAGTCTCACTAATATCAGCAGAACTGCCAGTGAGAAGATCACGGAAAGGAAGGGCACCGCTTCACCTGCACGCACCGGAGGAAGAATGAGCAGCCAGGTGTTCCATGTGGCCCAGCTGCCTTGTATTTGCACTGCAATGTGAGCACCTCTGCAGCCTCCAGGCCTGTGCCCAGGTGCCACTGCTGCAGGATCTGCCAGGATCTGGGGGAGCAGATGGGGCACACACGCATGGGCTACCAGGCTCCTCTTCTGAGCTGTTGCAACCAAGTGCTCGAGTCTGGATCTGATTTCTGTTGGCATTCCTTTGTGAGAAGATGGTGGCACTAATTCTTGCTTTGCCTGACAATTGTCAGTATGGTTTGCATAGTCTGCACTACATTATCAGACTTGTGGTGATCAACCATAAAAAATGTGCTTCGTTTGAAATGCAGAGAGCATGCAGGTTGGCCAGGTGTTGGCTGTCCTGTGTATTGTGTTCCCTTTTCATTGCTGGTGGCATTACTTCCATCTGGGTGGCCCCAGGGATCAGAACCTTGGTCAGGGAAATCTAAGCCAAAGGGACTTGAACAGTGATCCTCATCCGAGGAGTTTGTGGTCAACTAATGCTGAGCAACAGCTAAGACGGTTATAATAGGAAGAAAAGAGTAGAAGCTTTTTCCTTCCCTTTTGTGCATTGTAAAGCCCTTTGCATTTAAGTTTTCACTGGATAGATAGTTGTTCTGCTTGGCAGTAGGAGAAACAGACCACTGTAAAAGCATTTGTAGTCAGTAGGAAAATTCAGGGAACAGTTCAATACAATATTAGTTAAAACTCATTTCTAGAAAGATGACTGGATGTCAGGTTGATTATTTGCCTTCAAAGGTGAAAGCTGTGGCCACTTACCACCCGCCACTCTCCATCAGAAACCTTATCTTCCAGTTTATCCTCTCAGTGTAATGATTTTAGAGAGATGCTTGCAATAGATCAAAACCAACAAGGCTCTCAATGTGCGTTCAGTGCACAGAGCCAAAAAGAGCTTTCTGATGGCATAATTGCACCCTCACCCCAAGCAATGTGAAGTACACAGGAAGAACGCTGTGCTGTAGCATAGCTGTGCTGTACCACAGTCTGGTTCTAAGCAGTGCAGATGAGGAAGCATTTTCCACAGCCCAGACATGCCAGCAGAGATTTGCAATCTAGACACGGCTCATGTTTTAGAATGTTTTTCTACTATTTTGCTTTCATACTTGGAAAACACGTAGTGCTGGTGGCACCCTGTGGGAAGTAGTCTGACCAGAGGGGAAACTCCTGTTTAAGGATTTCTGTGGGTAAAGGGCAAGCTTGAAATATCAAATGAGTGGAGTAGGTCAGAAGTCCAAATTCCTGTGTGACTGCACTTGATAACCAAAGGGGATGCTACCCTCCCAGGAAAATATGTTTGCCTATTTTGTACCATAATGTAAAGCCAAGACCATCTGAAAGGACTAATAACTATTTGTAACAAATCTAGCTTCTTTAGCAAAAGGAGTAAATAATTGTGTTTGAAACCATCACCCAAGCTTGTAATTTAAATACTGTAGCAAAAAATAAAATAAAAAGCGTCCCAAAGAAAATATATGAACCTTTCTGGGTACTGTGATTTCTAAATGTATGAAAAGACTGAGAAGATCCGTGAAATTAAGTAAATGAGCAGCATCTCCAAAGAGAATTTCATGATACAACCAAAACCAGGAGAATAGATGAAGATAAAATGCATGACGTTTGGTTTGGATTTTAGCATGATGTAAGTTTCTTGGTTGGCTCACTTTTCTTTTACTGGCTAACTGAAAACTCAGCCTCCCCGCAGAGCACTGTTTGTCCAGGGCAGTGTGTTTAAATGCTGATGTGTTGCCTTGCTGCACTGCTCTAAAAGATGTTGGATGGTAAGTTTGAGAAATGCTGGTCACAACCCAGTTTGCTCTTTGAGTTCAAGTAAACTAAACTGACTCCAACCCAACCCAAGCCAGCCACCTCCTGTTTGCAGCGTGCAGCACTGCCTTTAGCAGCATCCCCATTCCTCAGCACCACCAAATGAGGCCACCCGGAATCTTAGACTGGCTGAAAATGCAGTGAAATCCTAAGAGGAAATGAGTTGTTTTTATTCATGTTGGTTTTGTTTTGTGTTTTGAAATTGTTCTTCAGTGCCAGAAAGAGGGACAATTATAATGTGAAAAGAAAAGAGATTTTTGTAGAAATTAATTGGAACTTGTGAGGTAACACCTCATGTAGCTACCCAAGGATGTAGTTACCCAAGGAAGCTTAAAGTATAAACTTCATTTAGCTTAAAGAAATGTTTTAATGTTTGTTTAACAAAAAAAAAAAAGGCTGAGATGTTACAGAACTGATGTTAGGAATTTCAGCCAGAGTTCTGATTCTGTCCTTGGGTTCATCCTGAATGTGTTTTTAATGGAAAAGAGGCTGTAATCAAAACATAAATATAAAACAAAAAGAATAAGAGACTGTACTGAAGCACCCAAAGTTTCAAAGGCATGTCTACTATGTCACCCATGGAAGCAACACAGTGTTTCCTACAGGGCACCGCTGAGCTGCTTAGTACGTATTCTGCACTGGGAATCAAGCCACAGGAATCCTCTGGGGATGTGGGAGCAGCAAGGAGACTGTCACACTGCTTCTCTAGGGTAGCTCAATTCAGTGCACTGTAGAAAGGATGCACTGAAAAGAGGAGAGCAAAAGGTTTGAATCACTAAGGATCCAAGCAGCAAACTTCAGCTAGATAGAATGTCAGCATCTACCATCATAGAAGTGAGCAGAATGTTTACAGTAGGTAGCAAGTAAGAAATGATTTGAAAGGAGAGGATTGGTTTTTAAAAAAAAACATAGTCTGAGAATCCCTAATGATTAATCAAAGTTCTGAGGTTTTAAATAGAAGGTAATGATTAAGGGGAAACAACTTCTCAAAGGTAATGGCAATATTCTATAGGCAAATGGCTGCCGAAGGAGTGTAATAAAGACATTTAATATAAAAAGATTTAAAAAAGAAATTGGTAAAGGGTGAGAAATATTTCTGATAATTATGCATATCATTAATGGGGGGCCTATAAGAAAGAGAGGGACACACTGTTAGCAGGACCTGTTGTGATAGGACAAAGGGAAATGATTTCAGACTAAAGGAGGGGAGGTGTGGATTGATCATAAGGAAGAAGATTTTTACAATAAGGGCGGCGAGGCACGGGCACAGGTTGCCCAGAGAGGTAGTGGATACCTTATCCTAGGAGACATTCAAGTTGAGACTGGATGGGGCTCTGAGCAACCTGATATAGCTGTAGGTGACCCTGTTCATTGCAGGAAAATTGGACCAGAGGGCTGCTAAGGGTCCCTTCCAGCTCAGATGAGTCTATGATTCTATGTTTGGGGTTTCTTCCTAACCAGATTTTATAGGAAAAAAAAAAAAAAAAAAGAGCCACAGCAGTTCAGTGAAGACAGAGGAAAGAGGGAGAGTAACCATTAAAACACAACTAAATTCTTTGCAGGACTCTCTGGGAGTATTTCCGTGGTCTGCACAAGGTCATATAGCAGACAGAAACAAAACAGGCCTAGAGCTTGTAAATCCTGCTTCTGATCTCTTGCCTGCTAGGACAGCATGGGTTAGGGAAGATAAATGAGTACCCTGTCATTCACATTGTCTCTGACTTCACAGTTTGAGGACTTTGTTTAAAGATCTTTTTAATATTCTTCTGAATGTTGCAGTGATTGTAAGGAATTGAATTAATTCAGGAGGTGAATTTCCTTCCTAGCATGCAGCAGTAAGTCCAAAAGCCACTTCAGTGTATTTTTAGTATCTGATATCATCATACCCATGGTAGCTGGTTGCTATTTACATACACTGAGACAAATTGTATCAACGGACCACATGGGAATACAATGTAATTGCAGCTTCTGTCGGCAGAAGAAGAGGCTGAAGCTGCCTGTGGTGGCTGCGTGCTTTGCTGTCCGGCCCTTGCCACTCACGCTCTGCTGAGTAGCAGGAAAGCAACAATGCTCGGCAGAGCAGGCACGGTTGAGAAATCTGTTAAAAAAATCTCGCCACAGCCTCACAGCTCCACTGGGCTTCATACAATACCTGTCACTGTGCCACGAGGGGAAATCAGTCGTGAAGAAACGCAGCGATGCGGAAAGAGGCAGCGGCCACCAGATCCTGCCTCCAGGCAGAAATGGAGATGGGAGAGGCACAGAAGTGTTCTGACCGTACAGTGGATGTTGTCATCTCTGTCTGCAAGTAAGAAAGATGAAAATCATTTCAAATGTTCTTGGCGTCCCCCAAAATGCCTTCATTACCCTTCTTTTCTTTTCCACTTCTGTGTGATTTAAAGCTCTCCCTTAGCTGAAGGCAAGAAGGAAAATTAAGCAATGGCTAATGTTTTCTAAAGAAACATTGAATGTATCATCTCTTATAGTTTTCTATAAATAGGGCATTATTTTCCCAAGCCAACTCACTGCAGGGTAATAGCCCACAGTTTACCTACAATGGCAAAATAGATGGCCATTAGCAATAAGTAACTCATGTATTATAAAACAGCCCCGTTAAAGAGAACCACCCATTTTGGCTCATGCAGTAGGACAGTGAAACAATATCTTCAGGGAACCAAAAGAATTTTGCACTACAGAGCAAGCCTTGCACAGCCTGGCCATGCTGCCCAATCTATCTGGCACTGCCCATCCTTGCGTGGCACCTTCCATAGCTGTGACACCCTGGTGAGAAGCAACGAGGGAGGTGAATCCTTTGCCCCAGCAGCCATGCATTGACTGTGAAGACCTGTGGGTTTTCAGTAGGATGCTTCCAAACAGCCTGTGTTTCCCTGTGCTCCCTGCAGCTAGAGGTCAAGTGGAACGTTGGTCCCAGGAATGGTCTCATACCCACACAGACCTGGGGCAGTTGCTGCATTCCATCCGTGGGAGACTGTGTGGCAGATGTCCTGCTAGCAGAACAAGCAGCACCCTCCAGAGACACTAAGATACCCAGCACAGAGGGGTGCACAGTGTGTCCTGTGGCCCCTTCTGAAGTATTTCAAAGTGATTGCTATCCTGAGTACTTACAGTAAGTTTTAAGACTCTAAACCTGCTGATCTTCTTTAAGAAGAAATACACAGTATAAGGGACCAAAGGAGTAAATAAGTAAAGGCATGGCTGAAACCACAAAAGCTTGTAAAAAGTTTTCAATGGATGCAGAATTTCTGAGAGTGCCTCAGGATTTCAAGGTCACTCAAACACAAGTAAGAAGGGCAAATTGAAATAGTTGGTGTTGTTTTTTAAGGAAAAAAGGCTGTGCTCTGTGACACTTCTTGTTGGAGAGCACTTAGCATCACAGACATGAATTCTAATATGGTTAGTGGATTGCATACCATAGGGCAGCAATAGGGTGAGTTTAAAATTCATTTTCTGCCAGCTGTTGTCCTCAACTGTAGGCTTACATAGCACATCACTTGCTTCTCAGTTCTTTATTTATATTCTGGACTATTTTATTTGTCTTAAACATTCATTCCTAGTGGCTTTCTTTTTAACCATCTGGCTCAGTGGTTTTTTGATGCAGCCAAGAAATAAGCTGTCTGTGGCTGAAAAAGGCTGTGGCCATTTTTACAGGACATTTTTACAAAAACTCTGCTGTGAGGAAAGCAACTTAGTATTCATTGCAGGAAGCTGCTTGTGTTTGAAAAGCTGTGTGAATGCCTTATATGTTACTGTTTGCATTTACTTCATATTGCTCTCTCCAGGTTGTTCGTATGAAGAAATATTTTCCCTTAGACTCCTTCCAGGTATCAGTGACATTCTGTGAGAAGACCCATCTGAGCATCTTGACTCAGGGGAAATTAGAGACATCTCACACAAGACTTGACCAGAGGCTCAGCAACCACTCTAAAAGCTGGATGCGTGCTGTTTGTACCTCCAAGGAGACAAATCTTGTGGTCCTGACTTGTGATGGCCTTAAGTGACTTGAACAGAAATGACACCAAGACAAGAGGAGTGGATGGTTCCTTGTTTCTTTATCTGCTGTGCATCCACTGTGGTTTTGCCAGAATAAGGACTTTCCAATATTAGCACTGCAAGGGCAAACAGAAAGGTACTATTTTTAGGTATGCTGCACATCCCGTAGCACTTTGGGCTTGTTGTCCAGCTGCAGTTTGATGATCTCTTTCCATTGGATTTCAGAAATGGAATATAACTGACACTGAGAGACACATGGAGTTATGTGAGCAAAAGCCACAAAACAAAAGTGCAACAAGGAGAAGAGGAGTCAGCTGCTTTCCCCTTGTACTTAGCACCTCAAGCACTGTGTTCCGTTTTGGGCCCCTCACTTCAAGAAAGGGCAGAGAAGGGCAATGAAGCTGGTGAGGGATGTGGAGCACAAGTCTTATGAGGAGTGGCTGAGGGAGCCGGGATTCTTCAGTCTGGAGAAGAGGAGGCTCAGAGGAGGCTCATTGCACTCTACAACTTCCTGACAGGAGGTCGTGATGAGGAGGGGTTTGGCCTCTTCTCCCAGGCAACAAACAGGACCCGAGGAAATGGCCACAAGCTGCACCAGAGGAGGCTTAGATTAGACATAAGAAGAACTTTTTCTCTCAGAGAGTGGTCAGGCACTGGAATGGCTGCCCAGGGAGGTGGTGGAGTCGCCGTCCCTGGCAGCGTTCAAGAGGCATCTGGATGAGGAGCTGTGAGATCTGGTTTAGTTTGTGGTAGCAATGGTAATGGGAGGACGGTTGGACTAGATGATCTTGTAGGTTGTTTCCAACCTTGTGATTCTATGATTCTATGATTCTATGATTCCATGATTCTATGACTAATGGGTCCAGAAGTAAAACACGATGTTTAATGAGTCTGCATGTCCCGTCAATGGGGCAAAGCTGCTGTCCAAACTTTGGCTGTAAGCATGGTTGAAATGATACTGAACCAGTTACTGCAGTGGAGGGAAGGAAGCAGGGCATAACAGTAACTCTGGCAACTGAGTTGTTTCTCTTGTGTTCAGTGAAGACACTTTTTGAGTAGCTGACTTTGACATAAGGGAGGTGTTTTGTGCTTGTCTGTGGACAGTGAGCTATCTCTTTACAAAGCACAGGTTTACTTCTCAGCCACCACGTCCTGTTCCAACCTGCTAACTTGGGGAGAATGCTATTTATTTAAAAAGAAATACAGCACAACTGAGATGGAAGTGGTTGAAGTGATGACGTGGACTTGTAAGCTGGAAAAGAAGAAAAGATTTTAGAGGCACAAAACTGGACCTTGGGAGACTGATTTAGTTGCCTGCTATCTAATAAATTTCTTACATAGTCTTAAGCACATCACTTAATCCTGAGTTTCACTACATGCATACGTAATGGGTAGAAATATTTTCTGATGCTCTCTGGCAGTGAAGCTGTGAGTGGGGTCATGGTAAGTTTGTAAGTAAAATATTTTAGGTGATATCTACAAATAATCAGTTATGGTTCTGACTGGAATATTACTTGTAACAACACAGGATACATTTGCAAAGAACCCCACATCTGAGGGAAAAGCAAAAAAAAGGAAAGAAAAAAGAAAAGAACTCTTCATTCTTTTTGGAGTATTCAAATAATGTGATAGCTGTTTCAGGAAGGCTGTAGGAAAGAAAACACAAAGGTACACTTTCATATCACTGGCATTTTTTGTGTTGTGTTGTTAGATGTCAAAACTGCACCTGTTTGGTTTTGGAGGGTTTTTTTGTTTTTTTTGGTTTTTTGTTTTTTTGTGATTTTTTTGTACCTGCATTTGACCCAACTTGCACTACTTTAATGCAAATTGTAGAGCAGCTTTTTCTCAAAATATTTTGCAAACTCATTGGCAGAGATCAAGTATTCTAATCTTTGTGTCCTTTATAAGGTTACAGGAAGGACTTCAAGCACTGCAATAAGATGAGTGCTAATGCATCACTTCAAGTGAACAGTTTCATAAGCTGCTGGAGAGGAGGCACTTAGTTAATACCTGAGACCTGGATTCATGCACTGAGTAGCAAACGTGAAAACACTGAACAGATTCCCAGTAACTGCATGAACAGGAATCCTTAAGGACAACAGGATATGCTAATGTAATTAAAGAAAACACATAGGTCCTGAAAGCCCAAGTCATAAAGTACAAGCAGGCTTATTAAGTCACTGACTTTACAACCTTATTAAATAGTGCTCTTCAGAAAAGCTGCCACAGAGCTGCATTACTTCAAGGTTTGCAGTCTGAGCCAAACCAGGACGTTTTGAATGTTAGCCCACTTTCTTCCAAAACATCATAACTGAGTGGGAAAAAGCCTTCGGACTCTGTCACATCATCCCTAGCTATGGCTAAGCCAGATTTTGATATTCTCACAGCTGTTCTCGCCCAGGAAGTCCTGCATGGGTTTGTTACTGATAATCTTCTAATTTTGGAGCTATTACTTTTATTTCTATTATAATCAGTGCTTAAAGCACGAGGTGTCATACTGTTTGGCAATGTATGAGCCTTCTGTACTTGGTACCACAAGGCTTCTCTATATGTTTCACTTCTTATATATCCTTATATATCTCTGTAAAGCAGAGCCACTGAGCAGGGAGAGCAAAGTCTGCTCTCTCTGCTCCTGCCCCCCTCATACCTACAGGGAATAACAGCTCAAGAGCAGCCTCAAGCTCCATCTTCCTGACCCACAAAGGTTCTTCTTTGCCCTCTTACTCCTGCAAGGCAGTCTTCTAGAGGAATTTCATTCCCAATAGAGGAGACACCAACCTAGAACTGCTAAAATGCTTTGTGGCTCTTGATTCACTGTGGTTTGACACCAGCATGAATTTATTTCAAGCAGTCTTTTTCACTAAAAGGCAAATGAAAGAATTCCACACCCTGCTGCTGTAACTTTCCTGCTGTTTCTCTGTCTTGTTGTTCTGAAGTAAACCTTCTCTTTCCAGTTCAGAAATTGGAAAGCAACATGACAGTCCCTAATTCCTTCTCACGAGAATGACATTCTGATATTACTGTTGTTAGGTTTTTTTTCCACTTTGAGGTGGACTAGCAAGAGAAGGTGGGGATCTAATTTGATAGCAGCTTTTAATTTTGCTGCAATTTGTTTGTTCAAGCTGGCTGGATAATTCAGTTTGCTGTTGACCTAGTTTCAGTTGTAAAAGATGAGACTATTTGTTCTCACAGAAGTTTTATCCTTTGGCCCTTAAAATAATTAGACTTTTTGAAAATATTTGCCATAGGTTATTAATAAATGTTACAATGTTTTGCTAACTGAGTTCCTTGCTTCATATGAAAATATTTTGTTTGTATATAGCCTTGATGGTGAGTCTTTTTTAATTGTAAGGCATAATTACTATGCAGAAGGGCAACACTGAAATTCAGCAGTGAACTAGATTTTGATCAGCGTGGCACATGGCATTGCTGTCACAGATACTGTGGCTTCATTCCATGTTTCTTTCCCTCCAGCAATAATGAGGCAAATGCATTCACTGTAATTAGAGATCAGAAACCTGTGTTGTGTAATTGGTTCTGCTACACTGAGCAGAATGAGTGTCCTTTTTAAAAAGTAGAAGACAGAAAAGCAAGTTAACTGAGCGATCTGTGTAGTCTCCTGCCTGTCCTGCCATCCCCTCCAGGTGACTGATTCTTCCTCCCTTGCTCTCACTTCAGCAGTCCTGGGAGGAGCAATCAGTTCCTGCAAAGTTTCTCAAAGCAGCTCACCTGGCTTCTAGCAGGTTTCTGGGGAGGACCTGGATCCAGCCTTCCTTGAATAAGAGCTCTGAGGGAGATGGCTGTGGCTTTTCTGGTTCCACCTATCGTGGGAATTCACCCTGGCTCCATCCGTGTGTGACTAATTTCCTGGACAGGTGAGCTGACATAAAACTCTGGTGTAGGTAAGGAAAACTAAATTGTTGCTGGTTATGTATTCCAGCAGATTTAAGGCAAATTCAGCAGTATTTGATGGTACTTGGGATCTGGCTGCAAATCCAAGGTGTTGCTGTTTGGCTAGAAGTTTGGAAGACTCTTGGACATACACTTGAAGTGCCTCCAGTAGGTTTCTAGGGTGGCAAAATCAGCAGAGCAACATTCCTGGAGCTGCTCAGGGATTAACAATGAGGGCTGTAATAACATGCTCACCATAAACATTTCTGCTGTTTCCCCTCCAAGGCATGTATTGCAAAAGAGTCCATGGAGACCTTTGTGCATCCCTGTCCAGCAGAGCCTGTGGCTGCTCTGCCTGGCTGCCAAGGGAGCCACGGGGATGTGGGGAGAGGCAGCTGGCTTGCCAGGGGAGCTGGCTCAGCCTTGAGAGAGCAAGGGGAGTGGGAGGGAACCAAGTGGAAAGCGCTGTAGATGCAGCTTTTGGATTCAAATGAGAGAGTGGCTCTTTGGGCTCTATTTGTAAGGATTTTCAGAGATATCCTTTTTGCCACCCAGAATGCTGTTGAGCAATTACAAAATGTTAGCTGCAATTTCAGACATTTACGCAATCAGCTGTACCACTGGGATCAGAGCTGAAGGCTTCCTCTCTGTGTTGTATTTTCAGCACTTTGTGCTTTATCCCAGGCCAGACAGTATTTTTCTAGTCTCAATTAATGGATGTATATTCTTACTAAAATCTGACTTTATTTTATAAAAATATTCTATCCTTGGAACAGGGATAGAAATGTGTGCCACGCACATAGAAGTATTAGATAGTTATTTGCAGCTAAGATGTTGAGCTTCCAGTATCTGGAGGTAGTTGTGCAGAATCAAAATGAATCCTCAGTGATTTGCTGCCAAAGTGAGGAATTGCTCTCTCCCACCATGTTCATCAGCAGTGTGATGCAGAATATGGGTAATAGCTTGAGGGTGTGTAGTGATGTTCTGTCTCTAAAGGTGGCACCCCCAGTGCACCAGAGAGAATGCAAAGAGAGAGCAAATTAGAAGAGAATACAAGTGGAGGATGGGGTGAGAGGGAGTGACCTCAGCTGGATGGCTGCAAGAATCTGGAGTAAGATGGAGTGAAAATTTTGGGACAATCTGCCTTAAGCAAGAGGCCAGCTATAAAAGCTGTGCCCTCTCATCACGCTTAGGCTAATTGCATGGACATTCATCTTCACTCTTATTTTTGGCAGAAATTATTATTGCCACTTTCCTTCCTTCCCTCAGCTCTGCTGCCTCTCCAAGAGAGAGAAAGAGGCATGCATATGGGTTGATGCTTTGAGAGGGATGACTACTGAGAACTCAGACCAACGAAAGCTAACCATCATCTCAAAGACCACTGACAAGGAGTAAAACATTTAGTTTTAAACAGACTTAAGCACTTCAAAACCAAATGAGCATTCTGATTTTTTATGTAAAAACAGACGTTGACCTCTGCACAGTAAGATTTTCCCAGACTTCTGCTTCCAAAATAGAACTTTTCACTCCACTTTGCCCTTCTTTGGATTTTTCACAGAATCACAAGGATTGAAAGGGACCTCTGGAGATCATTGCGTCCAACCCCCTGCTAAAGCAGTTCTCTACAGCAAGCCACACAGGAGAGCATCCAGCAGGGTCTGGAACATCTCAGGAGAAGAAGATTCCACAGCCTCTCTGCGCAGCCTGTTCCAGTGCTCTGTCACCCTCAGAGTAATGAAATTCCTCTTGGTGTTGGTGTGCAACTTCCTGTCTTCCAGTTTCTGCCCATTGCCCCTGGTTCTGTTGCTGTGCACCACCAAAAAGCGTCCAACCCCGTGGACTTGATTCTCACACTTAGTTATTTAGAAACAGTGATGAGATCCTCTTTCACTCTTCTCCAGGCTGAACAGACCCAGGTCTCTCAGCTTTTCTTCATAAGGGAAATGTTCCTGGCCCTTTATCATCTTTGTTGCCTTCCACTGAGTTCTTTTTCTATTCTCCTCCTGCTTACATTGAAAGCAGGACAGCACCATGGGCCTGACCCTAGGTATACAATAGTTGATAAGAGCACAGGGCCATTCCTCAGATCTAAGTGATGCTGAGCAATTTCTCTGCTCCAGGTTTTCAGTGCAAAAATCCACGCTCACCAGTGCAGCTCGTCAATGCCTGAGAGTAACCTTCAGATTATCTGTAATACTCTCTGAAGCAGACATGTAAGTTTAGCATCTGTTTTTAACTGGTAATTGTGAGTATCTATGGCCTGCTTTCAGAGGTGACTTACCTGCCTAAATCCTAATGAGTTATTTTTAAGCTAGAATGTCCTAGTTTCAGCTTCAGGTTCACCGACTGGACCTTGTTATCAGTTCTTAGAGACAAGATTGATTTTTAATAAAATGAAGAGGAAAAAAAAAGGGAGCAAATAGTACAATTAGAACTCTTAATGTTTACCAAGGGCATGGAACCATTGTAAGACTTAAGCCAGTGATCATTAGAGATAACCTTTCTTCTTCTGCGAGGTACTGATGTTAGGTATACAATGAAATGGAACAATGCTCTATCTTCAGGTCCTTCACTTTGTTTAAATGACGTGTTGTTTTTAAACAGGGCTTGGTGTGCTGCCATTAACTTGGTTTCACACCTCTTTGTGCTTTCGTTGCCGCAGGCCGAAGGTCTCAGCATTACATGCTTCCTCTGATATGGAGTCTGACCATACTGCTCCAGGCTACCTGCACAGGAGAGGAAGAGAGTGCTGTGGCTCCTGCTAACCCAGCCTCTGGCTGCTTCATCTCCGCCTGAGATCTTCTGTAAAAACAAATGTGCAACCCTCCTGTGGGTGAACCTGTCATGAGCCTGATACGGTGGGCAGGGAAACGTTACTGCTCTGTACTGTTACACGCATAGCTCCAGCTCTTTGTTCTCTTCCTCACTTGGGCCAATTAACTTCCCCTGTAGCTTGAGCTTTCCCCTGTCAGATGTGCTTACAGCCTCTCACTGTGCTCACGGCAACTTCATGGCTCGCTGGTGTGCCCACTACTAAACTTGCACCTAGATTTGAGATCTTTGGAACAGAAGTCCAGGCAGAGCTGTAAGGGAATTATTTCTCTGCTGGAGAAGAGCTAGGACTGTAGAATACTGTCCGTGGCATATATCTCAGAGGTAAGGATTTATTTAGTGGCACGAGACTCCTGAAGAGGATCAGTATATGAACAGCACTTAATTCGTTGTTGTGGCTGAGTGGTGCAGAGAAACGTGGTCCCATGGGCGTAGCAGAATTGGGAACAAGGGAAGGAATAGCAACATCAGGAAACACTGACAGCAACGCTGTAAAAGTAGTCTACAAGAGGGGGAAAAAAAGGAAAAAAAAAAAAGTAGCCTACAAGAGTGGATACAAACGAGGCAAAGTGCTCAACCTTGCGCCAAGTCAGTGCCAAGTGAATTAGGCTGTGTACAACTCCTCTGCAAAACAGCAGCAGAGCTGGAGATCGTGCTTACACTGACCACTAGATAGCTGAGAGTTGTTCTGGTTAAAATATTCCTATTCCTCCCCCCCTTCCCCATTTTGAAAACAAACACAGGTAGAGGTGTGTGCACGTGTGAAAGAGCTGAAGCAACAGTTCATAGTTCATGGGAAAATACCTCATATTCTGGCACTTAAATGAGTGGTAGTCTTTTCCTTTTAGGCTCACAGTGGCCATGTTTCAGAATTCATTCATCAGTTCAGAAAACTGAGCAGCTGAGCAGTTTGACTTTTACAAAAAGTTAGAGGTTCAGCCGTTTTCCTGATTTATACGATGCCAAGGGAAATGATTTACACACCAGACCCATTTCTAGTGCTTGTTCCTTAACCACCATGGCAAAAGCCCTCTTTCACCTCCCCTTCCAGAAATGCTACTTCAGAAAATAGTTATGCTATCTAAAGTAGGAAGTGATATAAAGCTACTGCTTTTGTTTTACAGGAGCTTTGGAAGCAGTCTAGTCTCAACTTGTTTCTAATGCCATTAAAACTGTATTTGTTCTCCTTTTTACTTCTCTAGCAACTTCTGAAAAAACGAACTTAGCTTTGTGAAGTAGAATTCGTAGCAAATGTACTGGACAGGTACAAAGACCCTTTGTCCGCTTATTAAAAAATATACATATGTATATGCATGTATGTAAATTTAGCTGTTCAGTCCGCAAGTACACGGCAGCTGGCAGCGATCCCCGAGCGTCGAAAAACAACAGAACTCGCTAGAGGGAGCTCGGACACAGTTTGTGAGGCCAGCAAGGAGCCGCTCTGTCTCATTCCGTTTGTGTTTTGTGAGCCTCTCGTGCCGGTGTGGTTTCTGTGTGGGCAGCGGCAGACGCTGTTCGATGAAAAGCACACTGAGCTTTCGATTGCAGATAACTTGTAAAAGGCTGAACTGGAGCAGGGAGGTCTCGAATTTTAATTTGTTGTACGTTTCCATCCTTGCCTGCCTCTCCTCTCTCAGAGTTTTCCTTCCCTTCATCAGATCCCCAGATGCACATATTTCTGCAGGTCCCACTCCCACAAACTGCTGCACTACCCCAGATCTGCACGACCTGATCCAGGTGTTCCTGCTCCAGCAGAGAGACTGGACTAGATGATCTCTCAAGCTCCCTTCCTGTCCCTGACATTCTGTGATTCTGTGATCTTCTACCTTCCTGTCCTTGTAACTCTCTTCACCAAAATACCATCTTTTGCCCCTGCCCACCTACTGCATGCCCTCAGCGTAAGCCACTCAGTTTCCTAGAGTACATCAGATTTCACCAACACTCTGTGCTTCATTTTATCCTCTCTCCTTATCTTCTCTTTTTCTACCATGCTGAGCTACAAGTGCAGGGTGCTGCACCACCTGGCTTGCTGCTGCAGGCAGTTTGAGAGGAGCAGTTGAACACACCAGATGTAGCAGTGAGGTTCTGTTGACTGACTGTAACTGCTGTTGTGAAAGAACTTACCTAATGTTCAGGAAGTTACTAAAGAGCAAAGACTTTTATAAATACACTTCTCTGGTGGCCAGGTTATCAACGGTCAGGTATCCCTGTCCTCCCCTCACACAGCAGCTGCTGACGTGGAAATACTTATTCCTCTTCAGATAAGAGCTGGTACAATGGGGACTTTGAATCTGCTACTGGAGATACATAAGGTGTTTGGTTTTTGTTTCCTTTAAAAAACCAATGCTGGGCTCTACGCAGACTTTGCAAACAGTCCCCTGGGGGTGCTGGAAGTACATCAAGAGTGACAAAGTATGCTTCACTGCACGTATTCCTGCACTAAAGGACCACTTGGTTCTTTAGTATTTCTCAAAGTCCATTTACTGGCCCTGCATGCTGCTGAACTGTCCAGCTTGATAAAATGAGGAGAATTTGCTGGCTCTGCATTACATGCTGTGTTTTTGTCTTTCTATCCTCACAGCAAATGGTACGTGTGCCAGCTACTCAATCTAAACTCAGTCTGTGGGGTTACAGTGGTCTGAGGGCTAACCTTCTGTTTTCTACAGACTGAACAAAAGCAAATAGTTTATCATTCTTGAGGCAATTCTCAGAAAACCTCTTTGACAGGACGTATTTCTGAGCTGCAGATTTTGGAAAATGTGCCCAATTCTAAAATCACAGACACCAGAAATCCATTAGGATCTTTTCTGCAAAGATGTCTGCCAGTGTGTTGGACAATCCGAGTCCCTCTCTGCATGAAAGCAGACTGCGTACAAACTGAAAGAAGAGAAGTATTTATGGGTATTCTGTGTGAACACTGACACAGCATTCAAATGCACTGAACAGAGGCACGTGGCTGTGCAACCAGGCCTGGCTGGCCACCAAGCAGCTCTGTAGGCAACTGAAGCCAGTAAACCACAGCACATGACTGAGAAACTGTGTGTTCATGCCTGCAAGCAGATGTAGCTCATTAGTGCAAATTCTCTCTAGAATGACATGGCTTAAGTAAGATACAAGAAACATGAAGGCTGAAGACTACTTAGAACCTGTTGTTGCACTCATGAGGTAGTTGAGGGAAAGGTGGCGAAAGAATTTTGCAGTTCACTCCACTGCTGCAGATTGCAGACGGTAAAGAGCAGGTGAGCTGTGTGGTCCATGTGCTCACAGTTGCAGTAACACAGTGCATCCTCACAGTCAATGTCCTGGTGTTTTGCTCTGCATACGTGCACGTGCAGTTCCAGGAGTGCTATCCTCAGGTGCTTACCAAATCACTGCCCTCATCCTCCCGCCAAATCTTTTGCTGTGAGGATTGAGTGGTGTCAGCCACGTCTGCTCAGGTGCACAGTCCCTAGAAGTCCCAAAGCGTTTGCCTGACTCTGTAGCTACTTTTAGCTTAATAATATAGATGGGATCTCTTTGATTTTTCCCAGTAGGAGACTCCATCCTTCTGGCTCATTCATTATTTTCTGGATTATTTTCATGGAAATCTCTGCAACTTATTAGGATATGCATTGTAGTGAAGCGGCTGAGCCAGAACACAATGTTTTAAATTAGACTTTCAACCGTTTTATTTCCTTCTCTGTGATCTCATGATTCTGCATAGCTAATACATCCCACACTTGCCATTCACCAGGCAAATTCCTGTCTCTCTCAGCACCACTACCTTCCATGTTTTAACCTCCCACTGAATGTCTGAAACTCAGATTGCTTCTCCAGTACAGTCTGAATTTTCTTAGTTTTCCCACTTTGTAATTTCTTAGCTGCCTTTGAATTTGGAGTCCAACTCTGGGAGCTTCAGATGACCTTTAGAGGTCCCTTTCAACTCAAAAGATTCTATGATTCTGTGAATTATTTCTGTGCACCTAAGGGAGGTATTTTAAGTGCTTACCTTATGGCCACATCTCAATCGTTAGACTGTTGTCACCAAAATGGCTGGTGAGATGTCAGATAAGACAGAGCCCTGTGAAACCTACCAAGAGCACCATCTTTGGTCACGTGTATTACATGCTGTTCTGATGCAGATTTTGTTGTTGTTCAGTGTTGTCAGAGAAATGTGTTCTTCTCCTATGCTTTCCTGTTTGGTCTCCATAAAAGAAAGCTGGGATTTGACTGCACTACTGTAGGATTATCAATCTTTTCATTCCTGCACACATTTCAGGTTCGGTCTGAGAACTGACAACTTCAGGATGTGTTGAATGACCTCTGCTCTACCTCTGTGGGTCAAGTCTGCATTTATTTATTCTTGTAAGAGATTTCTTAGAGTGGGGTATGAATGGGAAAGCGTACACACATGACTTAGAAACAAGAGGGGGGGGTTCGCAGGAGTCATAAACTCCCATCTGCTCTTTTGTAATCCCCAAATTTAGAAATAAGTAAAATAGGCAGAAATAACTTTGCTCAGTTACCATTACTTGGCTGAATACATCTATGTATGTATATCACATATTCATCAATTTTTAGAAGTGTGAGGCATTTCAGAATCCTTGGCTTTCCTTCCTATCACCGAATGTCAATATTTGCACCCATTCTACTTTGTGTTCTTCACTTTTTTCATCTTTAATTCCATAAAACTGGCTTACCAGAAAAGAAAATATTACCAACTATGTGGAAAGCAACTCCCTGTGGAACGGAATTTAGGAAATGCAGTTCTTAATTTCACGTTTTTCTTTCTTTTGCAGGAGTTGCACTCAGTGCTCCTTACGGGTCCTTTCCAATTCCAGATATTCTACGATTCTATCATTTCTTCTCCCACTCTGAACGGTTTGGGTTTATCACATATTCAAAAGCTCTGTATGGCTTTTTGGAACATCTGATTATAAAGCCATATTCTGCATGCATTCAGGATAAGACACACTGCAGCACTGAGAGGCGGGGGCTTTGTTCCAGGAACATTTGTTCTCACATGCTTACAGTGCTGAGTAACTGCAGCTGGTAGGTAGGTGCCCGCCTTTCCTTTTTATTCCACATAGACTCACCACAGAGTTTTTCATACACTGCAATGAATTATCCATGCATTATTAGATAGCCTTCTTTCCCAACACCTCTGCCTAATGGCATGCGGCACATTCCTTGCGTCCTGCAGTAACTTTTGTAGTGATGCAACTCAGAGATCTTATTTTATTCTTTGGGGTACGATACAATTAAAAGCATTGCCTTCCTATAGCATTGTGCAATTGATAGCATACTGCACCCTTTCTGCTACCTTATTGTTGAAGTGATGGAACAGCATCTTCATTTTCCACTCTAATAAACACAACGTATCTTGAATTTATAACCGAGTAGAAGAAATTTAACCCTGGATTGGTGTACGAGGGGTGTATAAATATTGAAAGCAAGGATTTTCTCAGGACACCGATGGCACCAAATGAAGAGAAACACAAGTGCTGTTGTAAATGCCTGCAGACTCAAATCCTGCCACAGGCTCTCGGTGGAACAGGAGAAGCTAGCAGAGGGAGACATGCCCTTTTTTACTGAAAGGACTGGAAAAGATAAAGCTGATATGGGAGCCCAAGTGCACTTCTTGGTCCCAAAGAAATGAGCATGGCCCTCTAGCGACCAAAGTTATTTTAGACTGAAGCAGTCTGGTTTGAAGAGGCTTTAACTGAAGTACTTTTAAATCTTTAAATCTCTCGTTGCACACGAGTATTTAACAAAAATAAATCAGTACCTTCAAATCTGAAAATGCGACATTTAAAAAGAAACAGCTCATTTTTATGAGCTTCTAAAGCTGATCCATGTGGGAACCTCCCTTGGGGAGCAGAAGCTGGCAGCAGATCTGGCATTTCTTGTCTTCTTATTGGACACAGGTAAACTGTAAGCCCTCCCACAGCTTTCCCACAGAATCATTTTTGCAATCCTGCGTTGGTGACACTAACTAGGGAGACAGGTTAACCTTTGCCTTTAGTCAAGACTGCTATCAGCCTTCCATGTAAAATCAGAGCCTTGACACTCCCTTGATGTTTGCTATTTTGACACCTACCTGCCTACTTCTCAGTTCCAAGGTCAGGGTTGGTTTTTGTTCTTCTCTTTAGGCAGGGTACTGGACTGAAACTGCAGTTGTCTACACAGAAGGATTCGTCCACTTGCCAGCCAAACGTCTCTGTCAAGAAAAAAAAGAAGTTGGAGCTGCCATTATGAAATCTTATTCAAACAAAATAATAGATTTGCCTTGTGTTTTGATGTCCCTCTCATTGGTTTTTAGGTGTTCCCCTGCAGCTCTAAAAGTCTGATTTCTTGCTGCAATTTATACGAAGTGTTTTGCTCCAGTAGATGTGTGTTAAAGAAATATAGCTGACACCAAAAGAGTAGAGGACATCTTGAGAGCTCTGACTTGCTAAACAAGGCAATTCTACCTGATCTGGTGTAACATTTCAGTCCCTGAGAGGATTCTCAGCCCTGCACACAACCCTGCATTGCTAAGCCACTGCCCAACAGTGCAATGCAGGTGTTATTAACTGCATATGGCCCAAGGAAGCTTGAGCAGCCCTGATTCCTCACAGATGATCCAATCAGAATGGCAGATTTATCAATTGCTTTGGTTGTGGTCTTTTTTTTTTTTTTTTTTTTGGTGGTGAGAGGATATGAGATGTAAAAGAGGGATGACGGAAAGGACGAAAGAGAGAAGGCAAGAGAGAAAGAGAGGCAAGTTTCTGGAGCAAAAGGCTGAAGCAGGCTCACTGAGGGTCCTAGCCAGCCCTGTTTACTTCAAGATAGGGAAAAATCTCTGTCTCTTACTGTTGCAACTTATTGTCAAAGCTTTTGCAATGGGAAGAGTGGAAGACTGAAGACATTGTCTTCAAAGAAAATAGTCTTTATTTTGAGAATTGGAAGGAGAGAAAAATTAAGGCTGTATTAAGAGCACAGTTGGAAGTTATCCCAATGTGTAGGAAGGACGAAATGATAACGAGAAACAAGCTCGCCCAGTGAGATGTTCAGTGACCTCAAACAAGAAACTGGTTTTGCATGCTGCTCTGTAAATCAGATCACCAAAATGATCTGCATTAATAAAAAACACAAAACCCATCTTTGTCCTCCCCTTCCCTTCTCCTTTGTTTTTTGTCAGACTGAGTTGTTTCACTGACACAGCTGATAGCGTAGGCCTACGAACTACAGCATCAGCACAAGTCGAGGAGTGGAGCCAGTGCTCGCAGTGAGGATCTCCCATGCCTCGGGAGATGGAATGTTCAAAATGTATTCAGGAAGGAGGTCAACCTTCACCACCAATCCAACATGGGAAAAGACAAAGATAAAGCAGAAAGAGCCTTGGAGGTAAAACTGGCAATGAGCTGAATGTGCACCAGCAGGGGGACGCTCACAGAGAAAAGGCAAATGTTTGGGCACGCAGAGATGGTGATCAGTTCTGGCACATCACATCGCCTTTTTAATCAATTTAGACCTGGGAAAGTTAACGTGGGGCTTAGCAACGGACACCAAGTTTCAAGAAAAAGGCAAACCAGCTGCAGAGAGTTGGGAAAACAAGAAGAAAAGTAGATGTGTGAAGCAAGCTGTGAGGAAAGATGAAAAGAATAAGTGCTTGTAACCTAGGGAAAGCTGAAAAGCATGGAGGTTTCCAGCTTAGCAGCATTTTCTTCCTATATACTGCTCAGGAATGAAATCTTTTCTCAATGTCTGTCTTCTGGGAAGAGGAATCATTGGATATACTGAGTTGGAAGGGACCCATGAAGATCACTGAGTCCAACTCCTGGCTTCACACAGCACCATCCATAGCAGGGGCTGAACTTAGAGGATGTGGAGATGCAGGTTTGTGTTCCCACTGATACAGCCACCAGGGCTGGAGGACACGGCCTGTGAGTGGTGTGAGGCTTCTGTCGCTGTGGGGCTCAGGCTCACAGGCCTCTCTCAGGGCTGACTGAGGTACGGCAGGGAGGGAGCATCCGCAGCCTCACCGGGCAACTATTTGTTGTCATTTGTGAGGAAACCGAATGCATTTTACCTGTAGGAAATTACGCTTTCCTTTCTGATCAGCAACAGCTCTCAGTTCATCAGCAGGGCCGACCTGAAACGCGCATGTCGGTTACTGGCAGCGGCGCTGGGCCGCTAAGCACACCGTCGGGCGCCAACGGCCGCCCCTCGAGCTGGGCGTGGGGCGGGGCCGCGCGGTGCCGGCCGCTGCCAGGCGCTGAACGGCAGTGCAGCGCGTCGCTGCGTCCCGTCTCGCTTCATAGCCTCGCCATGGCGGCCGGTAGTGAGGAAGCGCCCGAGCGGCTTTACGAGCTGGTGGTGTTCGGGGCCAGCGGCTTCACCGGGCAGTTCGTGGTGGAGGAGGTGGCGCGGACGGCGAGCGGCGGAGAGCTGCGCGGCCCCCTGCGCTGGGCCGTGGCCGGGCGCAACCGGAACAAGCTGCAGGAGGTGCTGGAGCGGGCGGCCGAGCGGCTCGGTACGGACTGCGGCCGTGTGGCGCGGGGGGAAGCGGGGCGGGGCGGGGGACGGCGGCCGGGCCAGCGAGCGGGGGATGTGACGGCGGTCTTCGTACGCAGGGAAAGCGGCGCTGGGTCCGGAGGTCGGCGTGCTGCTGTGCGATGTGGGCGACCCGGCGTCGCTGGCCGCTATGGCGAAGCAGACCCGGGTAGTGCTCAACTGCGTGGGCCCGGTGAGTGCTGGGATCTGCCGTGCGACGGTGACCCGCCAACCTTTCAGTGTTGTAATGCGTGGAAAGATCTCGCTGAAGAGTTAGATTTTATTCTTTTCATCGTTGAAAGGCACCGTAAGAAATCACTTGTAAGCCAGAGAGGAGTTCTGGTTTATGCTAGGCGTTGTAAGTGGTGTTCGGGTTGGAAGTAATGCTGAGGGATCACAGAACCACAGAATGGCCTGGGTTGAAAAGGACCAAGGTGATCATCTGGTTTCAACCCCCCTGCTATCTGCAGGGTCATCAAGCAGCAGACCAGACTGCCTGGCTTTGGAAAGGGAAGAAGCACGTAGAGTTGTGGTGTAAGTTCTTGGCCGCTTTAAACTTTGGAGTGACAATGTCACCAACTGGGCCTGAGCAGATCGAAGTATGAAGCCTGCTGGCTGGGTATTGACCAGCTCTGCGAAAGCTGAGGTAGCGTTGCAAGGTGCTTATTTTTTTTAGCTAACTGCAAGGTGCAGTTGGCTCTGGTGATCTTAACTCAGGAGGAATAACTGTTATCAGTGATGCAGTTTGTTCTGCTCTTCCTGTCCCCTTCCCCCCTACCAAGACAAGATTATTACATTTGCCTCACTTAGCAAAATCAACACCTGAGGCTAACTTCTGTTGTAGGTACACATACTTTAGACAAAACAAGTTGGGTGAGTTGTGTGAGCTTTATTTTGTTACCTGTGGTGGTTTTTTCCCTCCTTTAGTATAGATTTTTCGGAGAGCCTGTAGTGAAAGCTTGTGTGGAAAATGGTGCAAGCTGCATTGACATCAGTGGAGAGCCCCAGGTATGTGAGCTTGGAAAAATGCTACTTTGCGTTAGGGACGTAGTAAAGCATTTGTTTGTTGTGTTCCATGTTTCTGTGTCTGCATATGCGGGCGAATTTTGCCTCCCAATCTGCAGTTCTAAGGCGCATTGATTTTTTTAGGATATGTTTATGTGTATTTTAGATAAGAGTTTTCTCAGGACCTTATTCTCAGTAATTCCAAAGTGTTTGAATCCTGCTTTAAATCTTACTTAAGATTCTCTGCATGAATTTTGGATCAGTCATTTTCTTCTTGCACTGCTGCAACATTTTCATACCATAAAACAGGAATAACATGCATCTGTTGTAAAGATACTTGTGAGTAAAGTGAAGTCTGTCGGGTGCTGTGATATGAGAGTACAGTGCTGGTGGTTAATACTGGGTATTGCCAAATTTGGGGTTCTACGTATTTTTTTTCTGCTTGTGTTTTAGTTTCTGGAAGGAATGTACCTGAAATACAATGAACAAGCTGCAGAGAAGAAAGCGTATATCATTGGAAGCTGTGGCTTTGACTCCATACCAGCTGATATGGGAGTGCTGTACACCAGAGACAAGTTGAAAGGTGACTTGTTTAGCGGGACTACAGGCTGAAAAAGACATGCAGGTTATGGTAAAACAGCAGTGCTTCTGGGGGAAGTCTTTCAATCTGCCTTTTGCCTACCTTTACCAATTAACCGGTTGCAACCAAATTTGGTAGATAGATAAAAAATAAAATGTAAATCGTATTCCCACTAGAGTCAAGAAAATTAGTGATAAGGGAGAGGAAGAATTCAAGGTCGTGTTGCTCACTGAGAAAACAGGAGCCTCAGCTATCAGGGTTGGGCCGCTCTGCGAGCGTGTGGGCATCCACACATAGACCATCCTCAGCTCTCTGCCACTTGTGCAGTGAGAATGCTGCAAGGATGAGGCAGGAAGGCACAGTGCGCGTGGGGAAGGGATTGCAAATCTGTGAGTAATCAGGTTTCCTAAGTTTTGTCTCTCTACTGCCAGCACTGAGTAGTTGTCATATGGACCTAAGTAGGTAGCACTGCTAATATCTTTTTGTCAAGAGCACTTGGACTCAGTAAATATGTTTGAGAAAAGGTGTGAGATGATTTAACTCTATGCAAACTTGATCCTAACCCAAATGAGGATACTTTGTTCATTGGCTCAGACTTTCAGTTGGAAGGGCCAGTAGGAGTGTCCAAATGTTCTACTTTCATTACTATTGCAATTGCTATTACATGCTTTATATTGGAATGTATCATCAACTTTCAGTTTAATAAAACTAAATCTGTAGAAGGACCTGATTGGGGAAGAGAAGAGGCGTGGAAATGAGTATCTGGAGTCTCACAGTCTTATAATTGGATGTGTGAATAAATTTGATGCTTTTTGAATAAAGATGTCTTTTAGCTCATCCTGTTTTGACTTTCTGGTTTTATCACCTGTCTATCCAGTTGCCTATTAGATTTAAATTATCTCTTTCAAGCTCAGAAGGAGGTGAGCAGAGTAGAGCTAAACAAAACGTGGAGTTTTTGTTTTGCTGTTTATCACAACTAAGAAACCCTTGGTTTAGGATATGTTGTGTGATTGCTTTTTTTAAATTTACTTTTTTTGTTTTGTTTTTGTAGTAACATTTACCACACTCCCATCAGTTCATCTAGGTTTTCACAGCCTACATCATTCTTTATCTCGAAGCTTGGAGGAAAACTAATTCTGCCTCTAAAATATTCTTTTGCTTTTTTCATTTATTATTTACACAAACTTATTACCTAGATAAAGCAACTAGCATTTAATGACCAACGACAATATTAATTGTCTCAAGTGAAGTGACTGAAGTACTTTATGTATGAAATTTTATATCTGCTAACTAAAATAGCTTTGCATCCTAATCCTAGTTTATTTTACTTTGGGATAACGATGTAACTCTTCAACTTGTGATGTTGCTGGCCTGCCTTTTAAGGCTACCAGAGTATGCTCTAGGTGTGTGAACAAACCTGACTGTATGTCCCAAGTAATTACCTTTCCTGTTTTCTCCTCTTTCAAAGGTACCTTAACTGCTGTTGAAAGTTTCCTGTCAGTAGAATCTGGACCTGAGGTTAGTTGGTTGATACCCTTGTGGAAACTCAGGGGTATTTGGGGCAACATTGGCATAGCTAATATGAGTAGCTGTTGTTGCATTAGTGCACATCAAGGCGTGAGCTATGGCAGTTCTCTGTTTACGAGTCTAAGAACTTGATTCTTTAGGAGCTAAAAGAAGTACCCAAGGAAGCACCCTTTTGTAACATTTGTTTCAGTGGGCTTGCTGTCTACCTAAAATTTCTTGTACTACGCAGTTTCAAGAAATAATAGGTAGTATTTGTTGTTGCACAGAGACTTGGGAAGGATTCGTACACAAATAAGCTGTAATGGATGCATGTGTGTTGCCAAAAGGATGGCAAAGTGTTTGGCTGTCTTTCTGTGTTTGGGTTGTTTTCACAGTGCACGTAATCATAATGCACACACGTAATAATTTTCTAATACCACATAATGATTCCAAGGTCATTATTAAAATAATATCTGAAACCTTTACTGAACTAATTACTGTTCCTTGGCCTTTATCAGGGTTCTTGCATACATGATGGGACCTGGAAGTCAGCTGTTTACGGCCTGGCAGATCAAAACAACCTGAAGGCACTTCGAAAGAAGATTGGATATTCCCCTGTGCCAGTAGTTGGTGCGAAACTTAAAAGAAGGTATAAGAAGCTTACGATGTGAAACAACAGTTCCATTACTTATTACATAGATTATTAACGTGTTATTAAATGTTAAAAGGTACATCTAGGACTTTTTAAAATCTGCACACACATACATGTTTGTCTGGTAGAAATGAAGGTACTGCATTCATATTTGATTGTAAAAGAACATGTTAGCATTTTCTGGGTCTCAAAGTTAACTTATTCTGGAAGACTTGTAGAGATGTGGCAACTTTCTTTCTTTCATTTCAGAAGTGATCAGCAGAACAGGAAAATTAGGTGTGAGAATCTTATTTATTTTGATTATCAAATCCATCCTGGCTGTAGTTCAAGGAGTTATGAGTTGAGCCAGGGATAAATCTGATTCACTGATTTGATTTGCTTTCAGTGAAGAGATCATGTTGTAAAAGTGCTTGAGGGAAAGTCAGCAATGGCATCACTGTATGGTTTGTTTCTTTCCGTTTGGTGAAGACCTGAACAGTTTTGGTGAATGTTCTTTCTATTTGCAGAGGACTTGTGTTTTACAGTCAGGAGTTCAAACAATACTCAATTCCATTCATGGGATCTGATGTTTCTGTTGTGAAACGGTCGCAGCGCTATTTGCATTCACAGTTGCAGGAAACACCCGTAAGTGACTGTTATTTTTGCAGTGTGTGCATATTATAATTTTCAGCAAATCCTCCCTCTATGTAATAGCAGTGCTTTATGGAGATCTGTGTAGCAGAGTTTCTGTAGCTAGATAATAATGGTT
Organism: Lagopus muta; assembly: GCF_023343835.1. Taxonomy (NCBI): domain Eukaryota; kingdom Metazoa; phylum Chordata; class Aves; order Galliformes; family Phasianidae; genus Lagopus; species Lagopus muta. The sequence continues at coordinate 76,590,988 of NC_064434.1, forward strand.
TTTTTCCTTCTGTAAAGAAGGAGGCTTGTTCTGTTGACGACCTCTCTGTCAAAATGCTTGATCTGATGCAGTGTAGGTTCTTCTGGATGCCCTTTCTCATACTATGCAGCATCCTTCTGGATGAGCCTGTTTTTTGGTGTTAATGAAACAGTTCAGAGAATCTTAGAATGGTTTGAGTTGCAAGGCACCTTTAAGGTCATCTAATTCCAGCTCCCCTGCTACAGGCAGGGACACCTCCCTGTAGTCCAGGTTGCTCAGAGCCCCATCCAGCCCCACCTTCTGGATGTGGGCACTCACAGTCTCTCTGGGCATCCTGTTCCAGTGTTTCATCGTTCTCACAGTAAAGAATTTCTTTCTAATATCTAGTCTAAATCTACCCTCTTCCAGTTTAAAACAATTTCCCCTTGTCCTGTCACCACATGCCCTTCTAAAAAATCCCTCCCCAGCTTTCCTGGAGGCCCCTTCAAATAGTGGAAGGCCGCTATAAGGTCTCCTTAGAGCCATCTCTTCTCCAAGCTGAAGAGCCCTAGCTCTCACAGCCTGTCCTTGTAGGGCAGGTGCTCCAGCCCCTCTGACTGTCTTCATGGCCCTCCTCTGGACCTGCTCCAACAGCTCCACATCCCTGTGTTGTAAGACTCTCTTCTAAAGTTTCTATGCTGTCTGAGTTCTGGGTGGGTATTTGTAGGGAATGGAAGCTTTGGGTCAGAGAAATGTTTAAAAGGGCAGTTTCTTGATTTTAGGAAAGGATGAAGGTTTTTGATTTTGTAACTGCAGAGGCTTTTTGTTGTAGCAAAAGAGATTTTAAAAACATCATAACTGTAGCCAGGTTGGTATTATTGTAAATAGGTAAATAGGTTAGTAAATATTGTCATTAGGAAGTTATATCCTTCTTATTTGTACCTGGAGACTTCTTTGATGCTTGGGTTTCTGATGTGCAAGATGTTTAGTTCTTGTTTTCTATGGTTCCTTCAGAGGAAATCAGCACTGACAGTCTATCCAACAGCTGTGCAGAATCATTGAAGAGACACTGCACTCTAAAAATAGGCTTGTAGCTATTAATGAAAAAGTTTTGTTGTTACTAATTCAGAATTACAATACAGGGCCTTGAGTTCTCTTAGATGAAAACATAACGGGTTTGAAAGGAAGATGTCAGGAAAGCCTGAAAGGAGGTCAGGCCTGAAAGGTTGTCAGGCACTGGAATGGCTGCCCAGGGAGGTGGTGGAGTCGCCGTCCCTGGTAGTGTTCAAGAGGCGCTTGGATGAGGAGCTACGAGAGATGGTTTAGTGCTTGTGGCACTGATAGGAATGGGAGGGTGGTTGGACTGGATGATCTTGCAGGTCGTTTCCAACCTTGTGATTCTTTCTTTGAAGTTTTCCACTTTTCTTTACCATAGTCTTTCCAAGCTGTAGTTACAGTGTCTTCTCATAAAGAATTATGAAGTGAAGATTATTTAGAATTATGACAGTTGTTTAAGGTTCTTTTCAAACAGATGTTGTATAAAAAAAGTTGCACACTGCATCTTTATAAAGAAATTCATGCAAAAATGCTGATATAAATTCTATCACTGGTGTATTTCTGTTGTAGGTACAGTACAGTGCTTATGTGACTGTAGGTGGTCTTGGCTCTGTTATGAAGCTGATGTTTGCTGGCATTTTATTTCTTCTTCTTGTGAAATTTAGCTTTGGAAGAAAACTCCTGACAAAAGTAAGCATTCAAAGTGCAAAAGAATTAAAGAATCAAGTGGTGGGAGTCTTTTTGCTCTCTCTAATTTGGTTTGTTTTTTTTTTTTTAAATTGTTTTTCTTTGCCTTCTCATTATGCAGTACCCAGAATTTTTCTCTGCTGGACGCTTCACAAAGAAAGGACCAACCCAGAAACAGGTAACTGGCTGCTTTCCATCCCACCTAATAAGAAATTTGTGGTAATGGTACAGTTGTAAACTGGCATCCACCACATAGTCTCAAAGAAACAAATCCCTTCTGAATACACACTGTGCATACCTGTTCGGATAGCTTTGACTATTCAGAAAGTCATGTTGTCTGGCATTGGGCATCAAAATAGGTAGAGCTCTTGTAAGGAAAAAGTGGATCATATTGCTGGCTCTGATGTATTAACATGAATAGCTCGCAGTATATAGAGTGCAACACAATCAAGCCTGAAAGCAAGGAGAGAATAAATGGACTTTAGGGCAGTAACTGTTCCAATAAAGTGAAAGTGATCAGAATATCCAAATTATGTAAATACAATGGTACCTTTTAAATAATAACTCAAAGTAACTGCTCTTGGTGGATTATAGTGCTTTACTACTTCCATTTGCTTGATACAAGTTCATGACTGTTTTGGTGACTTGCCACTTGCCTTACTCACTACAGATGGATGGAACCTCCTTCACCATGACATTTTTTGGTGAGGGTTACAGTGAGGGGCAAGATCCGCAGAATGGCAAACCAAATGTAAAGATCTGCACTCAAGTGAAGGGACCAGGTATGTATGTTAGCAGCTAACTGCTTTTGGCTCACATTTCCTCATGTGATAAAGGTGTGTGGTTCCACTACCATCCCTTCGCCCTTGCAAAGCGCTTGCAACGTGCACTAAGCCAACAGTATTTACAGAGTATGATCTTGGATACCAGCATTCATTTTAACCTGCTTTTTGAAAAAGCTAACTGTGTTTTGTGCTTGACATTCTCTTTTCTTGTGCCTGTCATCATACCAATTCTCATTTTTGCCAGAGTAGAATAGTAAAGGGAGAGTGACTTAAGGGTGGTTCGTAGAACCTGGGTTACTACACACTTATTTCCAGTCCCCTGTGAGTGAACCTAAAATCCATATGTTGTATGGTGTTATTTTTAGCTGTACATATTAGTGTTCAGGCCATTCCTGAAATGAAGCTTTGGAGACAGCAACAATGTACATTTAGAAGGGAGTTAGCTAACCACTATTACTTTAAACAACAAAATATGTAGCTGACTGCAAATAGTGTTACATCAAAAGGTCTGAATTTAAGCACAGAATGGGTTGGCTCGTGCTAAAATGTAGAGCCCTCCAGCACTCCAGAGGTGACACTCAAGGTTCTCCTGTGATCACAGGCCTGTAGCTGAAGCTGGTACTTGTCCACATTAGTTCTACAGGACTCTCAAAGCTACTCTGAATGATTACCAGGTAACAAACTTGTTCTTAAACAGAGATATCAGTTTAGATTGGCAAAGAGATTATCTTTAGCATTCCATATATAAGAGCGAGATTAGAAATGTGATTCAATGTTTCAACGCGCTGGTTTTTGGTTTTCTTTAGAGCCTGGCTATGTTGCTACACCAATTGCAATGGTTCAAGCAGCTGTTGCTCTTCTGGAAGATTCGGCTCATCTGCCTAAAGAGTGAGTACTTTGTAGGACAGCTTGATTTCCCTTACAGCTCCTCTCTTTGATAGAACAGATTCTCTATTACTCTGTGGATTGCTTTGTCACCTCACCCAAAGGGCAGTGGTATTAAACACGATCCTTGCTAGACAATGGAGATGGTTCTTCTTTTGCATTTCAATTTGAAAAGATGAGTTGGAGTTGTAGTAACATTTTTGCCACACCATTGAACCAGACTCTATTTTCAGTCAAGGAATAATTTCTGTGAGTTTGGTGGATGCATAAATGAACCTCTAAATATAACAAGCTTGCCCGATTCCTCCTGTACTCCCTCCTGGACAAAATGGCTTTTCCCTTCCTAGATAGGGAAGCACATTTCAAATAAAGGTGTTGCTGAGCCACTTCACCACTAATGGCTTTTCTCTTTTGACTGTTGTTAACAGAGGTGGTGTGTATTCTCCAGGAGCTGCCTTCTCTAAAACGAAACTGATTGATCGCCTCAGCAAACGTGGTGTTGAGTTCTCTGTTATTAGCCAGCCAGAAGTCTGAGATCAAACAGCCGTGTGACCTAACATCTTACCTGCACCTCATTCCAATAAAGCTCATTGGGCTGTAAAAGCCTCCTCATAAAATAGTTGCATTGTGCTGTTGTTTACAGCAGAAACAGGTGAAAATTGAGTTTAAAATTGTGACGTGAGAAAACACACAAAGGATACTGACTTAATTCACGAACATATCAAATCAGTGATTTATTAGGTACTAGAACTTTGTTTAATGTCTTTCACCTTAAGTTGCAGAACAGCAGCCTCAGTTACTGCTTAATTCATTCTGCTTCACAATTAACCACAGTCTTCTCGCCCCAACTATTTAAAGCAGGCAGGCCCTGGCTATCAAGTGCCTTAGCAGAGGAAACTGCTAGTTACTCCTCATGTCTGTTTGGGATAGGCACTATTAGTTTGTGGTGTTACTACTTTGAAAGCCTTACTACCCATAGTCAAATAAAAGTAGCTTTTCTCCTCAGGTTTGAGGAATAGAATTGTCTTTTTGCTGTATTATTCTAAAGATCTGTACTGGTGTCTTAAGGTTTGTTGACTTTTCAGCCTTACTAGCTTGCTGTACTAAAAAACAGAAAGCACAAAGTTTGTCAGTGTAGTGAGCTGAAGAGCAATTACAATTTCAACTGACAAGTCATTCTAGAAGAACGTGTGCAGTATGCAAGACAGCATCAAGAAAGATGTATTTACAGTATGACTATTTCTAGTAGTGGCCTTGTCAGTATAGTAACTGAGAAATTAAATTACTTACTCAAATTACTTAAATTGCTGGAACAACTTTCCACATTTGTTTGTAAATATTAAATTACCATTCATGAGTCTACATCTGATTCTTTGTGGTTGAATGATAATACATCTAGCAAAATATTTTTTTTCTAGTCTATGTACATTTAATAATATATAACAGCATTTTTTTCCCCAGTGATACAACATGTTGAGATCAGAGCACTGTTGCAGATGAAGTATTTCAGAAATCTTACAAGTTTTAGTCTTAGGCTGAAACAGATTTGTAACGAGTGACATCATAAGCAAACAAGCTGCCTTGACTATGCTGTACATAGAATGCTTGAGACAGATCTTAAAGACAAACTGAAAACTCACGTGCACTTCAACGTATTCCTAGAAAGGGATCCTCAAGGTTTGCTGTATGCTGTGTATTCTCGCTTCTTCTTAACTATAAGAGCAACATCGCTTTTCAGCTTATAAACTGCAGACTCAAGTTGTTGGCCAAAATCACTTATCATTTGTGACTGTGTCTCTGTAAAAAGACGTAGTACCTGCAAATTCTCTTCCTGCTAAAACATAATAAAAGAAATTAGTTGGCTCAACTCTCATGTCATTTTTTTTACTTATACACTAAAGGCTACCTGAAGGTCCCATGGGTTAACTTATGGTAACTGAGTAAAAGGGAGACAAATGGTAGAACAAACTACTACAGGTTCAAAAACTAAAATTAGGATCGTAATTACATGTTATTTTGCCAAGAATAGCATGTACCACAGCTGAAAGGATGTGCTTGGGAGTACAGCTTTGCTCTTTATCCAGGCCAGATGAATTACACCTCTCAGTCTCCTGGCAGCAACATCTAAAGGAGTAAGGTTGGACACCAGCCACTTAGATCTGAAGGGCTATGTATTAGCTTCATAGCTAACTTTAACCTAGTGGCTATATATTTTTAATGTAGGCACAGAAGAGCTCCTGTGACTTGACAACATGTATTGTCCTTGAGATGTCCATCAAGCAGCCTTGCTCCTAGACAACCCAAAATTGAGCAGCGGGTTTTAGAAATAAATAGCCTGTAAGCATCTAATATCTTTGTTGATACACAATTTTGTTCTTCAGTTGCAGAAAAAAAAATATACCAAGATCTGAAGAAATACATGTCTGCTCTATAATTAAAGTCTCCTAGTATGAGATCAAAAACTTTGATCAGCATCTCCACAGCTGTTATACTAACAATGCACTGTGATTCTGTAAGCTGCAAATTAGGCCACAGTAAGAGGCAATAATGATCAGCTACTAACAAAAGAAACATGTTATGTGTTCTTTAATACTGTCAAGGCCTAAAGTAGTTGTTGGATTAAAGTTCAGATCATGCCACTCCTAACTCAGATGCCAGAACTACTGTGCTTACAATATTACATTGAGCAAAGTAGTACATATTGGTTTACTGTGCGTTTCATTTCTTTCCCTTCCCCCCTACAATCACATGAACAGCTTTTTCCTCAGGTAGGGTTCTAAGCCACTGGTGCTTTCTGCCCTGGGTGATAACAGTTCACAACAGTCTAAAGGCCCAAAAAGTTGTTACAAATGTTTCCTAGAGAAATGTCCTAGCCTGCCTTTATGCATGCAGATTTACAGTACTCAATACAAGCTTGCTCAAATGACTGATGGAAGTTGGGATGGCTCTCCAACTCCGAGCTGTGTTTTAGGCTAAATACTTAATGGGCCAAAGCAAACTCATGTTTAGGTGTTTCTGTTTCTGTGCAGAGAAACCTTAAGTGGTGAAAACCGTAAGATAATACACCAGTTTAGGAGATTTTCTTACCCTGCATAACTGAAGGTTATACAGAGAAGGAAAAATCAGAACAATACAGTGTTACTGGCAAGAGATGGGGCTGTTGAGAAGTAACAGGAAGAGTTACAACACTTGCTAAAAGGTCATGCTGAGAAAGCCAATATTACACAATAAATTTCCCTTGCCAGCTTGAGTAAATAATAGCTTCGTTGTCAAGCAATCTGGAAGATTTGCTGAATAGTGAGCCAACCATGGTCGAGGAGCCAATTTGCATCATTCTGAAGCAACTTTATGAACAAGATGATGACAGCATAACAGCCCTAAAGCACTGAGTAGATACACAACACGCTTGGTTACAGCACGGCTTCCTTGGTAGGCAAACAGTTCTGTAGCAACATGCCCATTTGAGTTTGTTCAGCTCTCTTGGTTTTAACCTGCAAGTCAGACTACAGAGTCTGCAGGCCTAGACAGTACCTCTGGTCCTGTTCAAAACACATGGAAACAACGAGTTTCTCTCCAGAGTAGGAAGCCTACTGTAGCACTACCTCAACAATCCTGCGACTCTGTGATACCTTCATTTTCACATTCCTGAAGTTTTTAAGACAAAATTCTTTAGAATTGAAGAACAGCCTCAGATGCTTAAACTATTGCAATAAACGGACTTACTGATGGCCTGGAATGCTTCAGCTGAAGGAACTGCTGTCTGACTACACTCATGTTTTGATAGAAGGTCTTAAGGGCCTTGGCAAGTTCTGCATCACAGCTGGTCCGATGGCTGCACGTCTCTTCAGCATCTCTTGATGACTCAGACTGCTTCATCACCTTAATCACCTTGGTAGGTGACTCAGATTTCTTCTCTAAAATAGAAAAGATTACATTTTATTAATAAACTAAAAGTGGTAAATCAGTTCTGAATTTATTGCCATTGAAAGTAGCAAGCTAATTTCCTTTGTCAGAGGAAAAGGAATGCCAGTGAGATATCAATTAACTTTCTGTACAGTCTACATCCTGGAGCGGTGCGGGTAAGGAAGAACTGTAGCAAAAGCATGCAATACTGAGACAGTTTGTGATGGGCACTGACTTTCACGATGTCCCACGTCCCATTTCTTCAGTTTGTCTTTAAGAAGAGCATTTTCTTCTCTTAAAGCTCTGTTGAGCTCCCTCAGCAGCTCTGTCTCTTGTTCCATCTGCAGCAGTTTCCGGTAGAGTTCAGGCACTTCCATAGCTGCATCCTGTGGTGGTGTTTTTTTTTGTTTAGAAAACTGCAGTTCAATTAATTATCACCAAATCTTCATTCATTCTGTCTATCAAAAGAACTTGTATGTAGATAAATGGATGTTCCAATGGGTAATGGAATGTTCTTCAGGATATTGAATTTTGAAAACAAATTTTTCAGTGGCTTCAGATGGACATTTTTTCCTTCACTAGTTTTATTAATCCTTTAAATAAACATTCATTTATTATTTCTCCAACTGAAAAGTCAATGTTTGATGTCCTGTTGTTGTAGAATTTCACTAGCAAAAAAGCAGCAAAAGAATTTCTGCAACTACTAGGGTAACTTAGCTTTATCATCTCTTTCTGAATGCCTGTATGTATTTACGTATATAAATACCTTCATCTGTATTTATACACAGAGAAATACAAATACATTAAAAATACATAACGATGCACTGTGGTGCTCCAGCAAATGTGTACTGAGCAGCTCAGCTGTGTAGTAACTCAGCTCCCTGCCAGGCTCTGTCAGCCCAAACAGTGCTCTAGAGTGGTACACCAGGAACACTCAGCATGTATAACAGAGCACTGTGCTCTGCTCAATCAGATGCATCCCTGCAGCCCCTGCTTGTTGCATATTCCCATTAAAATCAAGTGGGCTTCTCAGAAAGTGGTGTCAATAAGTACACTTACCAGACCAGCATGGCTTGCAGTCAAATCTTTGGGATTATCAATCACAACGGTGCCCTCAGCTGTGAGCAAAAGGCCATCAAGTGAGGAGTCCATCTCCATGCAACCTTCTGCAGCAGAGTAAAGACAGCGCGCTCAGGGCTCAGCCAGCACATGTTCTCTGCTGCTGGTGCCCTTACTGAACATTGTGTGCAATATTTAAGGTGGAAATAAAAAGTCTCCTCTTAAGCTCTGAATTCACGACAGAGAGCCTTTTCCTTAAAACTTCAACCAAGCTGGAGGTCAGCATCCTCATTTTAAAATGAAATCAGGAAGTCACTAACCATTTTTCATATCCCAAATTAATATTTTACTGAAAAGTGCGAGTAACTGAGCTGTTCATCCACCAAACAAACAGTTCTGCATCCATAATTATGGACAGCATGGTCTGATTCTATCTCCAAACCATCACTGAATATGAAATATGTAACGTACAACTTACAAAAGTGAAAATTTTGGAAAGAAATACCTTGGAGGCCCCATAAATCAACAATTAAAGCATTTTTCTGTAAATAATTCAGAAATTCATAGGAAGCTTTTAGAGCTGAGAAATGGACTGTTTCTTCTATCTTCGGATTGATGCTTTCCCAGACAGGCTTTGTGTATAAGCACCGGGGAAGATCATAAACTCTATACCTAAAGACATAAAATGCAAGCATAAAAAAAATTAATTAAAACCCAATTTGGTCTCTGAAAAGGCCAGCTATTAAAACAGACACAGAAGTTGAGCAGCAACAATTACTGTAGCATTTCAAGGTCAGCTCTTCTTTCCTGCTTAATAAAGTGCCCTGTGCAGTCATTCAGCACCCACAGGACATGTGGAAATATCACCGTACTTTATTAATGTTCAGTACTTATTGTGTTGACAGGAGCAGCGTGGCACTCTGTCAAAAAATGCACAAAAGCTTTAAAATATTCATAACTCCTTTGTTTGCCCTGAGACCTCCAGCTTTCTGCCCTTTCTATTCAGTAATCCATGGGACATTTCTCCAGCTCTACCCCAGCCATTTCTCTGTGGATAACAAAGCCATGAAAAATCCTTTTCAACACAGAGTTTTTAAAAGTGGGAGTGATTTTTTTAGGCCAACACGACATACCTTCTGTAGTTTCTTAGATTCAAGGTTAAATTCTTACTGCAGCTCAAAGACTCAAGCTTAACAGATAATAGGTTATATGGGCTCACGACTTCCAAAGGAGCAAGGCTAAATGCGCTGTCAGTTTCACCAAAAGCACAAAGTGGCATTATGCTGATGTGGCAGGGAAGTGGTGCAACACAATACCCGATCTGAATGCCTCTTCCCACAGCACCTCGCAGCCATTTGACTCCAAGGCACTCTGCAATGTGAATCTGGAAATCAACCCTTCCTTCCAGCAGCTCCAGCGGATCAATGATCATCTCGTCCTCCCCGAAAAGTCTGCCAACAGAAAGGAACAGCTCAGTGTAAGTGACCCAGGTCATCGATCAACACCAAACGGGGTGATAACAGAAAGGAAGGGGATGCTGGGGTTAGAAAGGAGAGCTGCTGTTATGTGACATGAACATGTGGATAATTATCCCTTAGTAGCAAACAAAATGCCAGGTTTATGTGACAGCTGGCGTGCTGCGTTGTTGGTTCTTTTTTAATCCCCCTGCAGATCTCCAAGATAGCAATGTAACCTTCATTATCAGATGTTATGACACACAAAACAGCAGTGCTTGAAAGAGAAAACAAAGAAGCCCAGAAGGACAATATGGACACAAGAACCATTCAAAACAGAGGAGGACTAACCCAAATGTATTTTGTCATATAATTATTTCCTCCCTCAAGTGAAGGAGCTTCAGTGTTGACCGTAATGCACCTGAACTAAAAGCAACTCAGTGTGATATGCTAGCTTGCACATTTCCAGGTGTAAAGGAAGGGCATAAGGACAAGGTGCTGGCATATCAACCTTACTGCAGACACTGCAGAAGGACTATCTGGCTCTGGCCATCCTGTGAGATGCCAGATCCATCTGGGAACAGGGACACAGCTGTCAGGCAGCAGGGCTGAGACTGTCAGAAACTCAGTTCCTGGGATCCTCCAGAGCAATTCAGCAAAGTCAGAAATTTCTACTGACTGCCCATCATATTATCTAATGAATCTGGAGCTGATCTGCACTCACTTAGACCAGTGAGATCTGTCTCCCTCTTCCACATTGTGCTCATGATTTCCAGCTTTTATTCCCAGTTAAGCATTTCAGCAGGTGGACTTCCCAAGTTCCCTTAACCAGGAACGACCAACAGACTTCAGGACAGAGGCTGCGGACGGTTACCTCCCATCACTGAAGCACGGAAACAGGTTTATCAGAACGACAGCCTCTTCCAGTCCCTCAGAGTTGAGCAGCTCAGCCCGTTCCTCCAGCCTCATGCGGTACGCCAGTGCCTGCAGCCAAACATGTGCAGATCCCACATGGACAGCTTCCACCGGGTCCCAGAAGGGATCACTGTCCTGATTCACAGCTGGGTTCTCCCCTTCCAGAAAGCGCTGGTAAAGCTCCTCCATTAGGAACTTCCTGTTAATGAACTTGGCCTTCGACCATACCCACACCTGTGAATGAAGTGACTCAGTCACGGACACAGACAACAGCAAGGCACCCCTCCACCTATTTACGTATGACCAATGTCATACATGACCTATGTATCACCAAGCTACCTCGAAGTTCATATAAACACAGCAGAATGGAGGAGATTTTTGTTACAGACGTGTACGGAACTTTCACCCACAATAAAAAAGTGTGGGGCTTAAGACTGCTCCAAGGAGAGATCATAGATTGTGTAGAATGGAGATTTCAGAGATTTATTAGAATACAACTACCTCTCATTTTCCTTTCAGCCCAACCAGTATTGCTCATTAATTTGTTTCTTCCGCATTAAGATAATTTTCACTTGGCCTTATTTTCCTTTGCTTCCAGCTTAAATATTATTTGCTCTTACAACTACTACTGAAAATCTAAATAAATCACTCTGTGTGGATTTAGGCTCCTCCTGGTTCCATCACTATGTTTTTAAAGAACACAATAAGAGCATGGCCTCTATGACCTAAGCTTGGTAGAGGCTAATTTTATGCAAGAACAACTGGAAATGCTTTCACAAGAAAGCAACAGCATTACACATTGCAGCTTTGATGGTTTGAAAGATTAATGGACATTGATGATGGCAAAATGAGGATAAGTTACATTATCAAATATTCCTGTAAGCTGACAATTCACGAATTAGAATGTGTAATCAATTATGAGTGTGCTATTAAATATGTGAAGTGAAAATACAAAATTGCTTTTCTTTGTCCATCAGTGGAGAAAAACCTGTTGTTTTAGAACAGACTAATAAAGCTCCCTCCTGCAATATTTAAAAGGTAAAGCATGGTTGCTAAGCAGCCAATGATCAGCTGCAGTTGAGCAGCAGAGCTGAAGGGGTTTCAATGACAAGGATGCGACCTGGTGCTCACCAGTGGCCACAGAGACCCAAGATAAGTGAGATCGTGGCAGTGAGTGCCTTCATTGTGAGGTTCTCCAACAGGTTCTCCCTGCCCTGGTCCGTGTCAAATGTGCCTGTTTCGCTCCAACAGGAGCACCCCCTGTTGAGAAGTTCGGCAACAGAGAGTTTGAAGGTGGCCAAGCGTACACAGAAATGCCAGGGCAGATCAGCCATATAGGAGCAGAATTAATACACCTCAGGCATCTCCTGTACATAATACAAGCTACCCAGGAGAATGGCTGTCCCATGAGCAAGCAGTACATCGGTTCCTTCTGAGAAGGAAATAGATCCAGCAATGGCTTGGGAAGAGAGTAATTCATGCATGGTGGTACAGAAAATGGGCATCAAGGAGTGGGAGAGTAGAAGAGCAAAGCTCCATTAGGGCACAGCACAGTACTGCAAGGATTCCACAAGAATGAGCATGCAGCACACATAATCTTTATCTTCTCTTTAAGCCTTTTCTTAGCACATCAGGCTGACTTGTTCTGCCTTCTTACCTGCTGTGTAGTTTCATGTGTCACTTTTACTGTTATTTCCTTTTGTAGGTCATGGCCTCTGGAGTCTGATAAGGCCAGATTTTTCACCTTCAATTCAAATTTGAGGTCCTATTAATTAAAAAAAGTTTACTCAGCACATTCATACCCAAGACACCTTCAGTTATGCAAGTTAGCAATATTTTCATTTAAAAGCAATACCAGAGATTTACACGATCCTACTTAAAGAAGAAATTCTCACCACAAAATTTCTGCAGTGCTTGGATTTGACATCCCTGCTATTTCAAATGTTTGAAATCCATTCGGAATGAGGCTTCCTTTACCTCCCCCACTGACACAGTACTGACAAAGCACTCTGCCATGAGGTTGCACAGAGAAAGTAGAATCTTCATCCTAATCATTGTATTCCCATTTTTCTTCAGGAAACTTCTCCAGAAGCTACATAGTTAGTTTAAATGCTCCGAAGTTATTATTGTCCATTTAGATTGTCCTTGGATCTATCTCATTATTCCAAAGTTACGAACAAGCATGAGGAGGAATTCTCCCTTCTTGGACCTCTTGTTCTCTAAAAAGTACAGAATCCACTGCTGTTTGCATATTTATACAGCACAGTGGCCCTGAAACACTGCTGACAGCCTGCACTCCCAGATTCACATTTACCCCATGTCTACTCTCTGCCCATGAGATGGTGGGGGAGATTGGGAAAGCGAAAGAATGGAGCAAGTGGAAGCCCAAAAGCAAAGGGAGATGCTCTTACAATTCTTCCTATTCATGCTCAGTAATGTGCAAAACAAGTATGACCCACAGAAGCCAAGGAGAAGCCCTTCTCACCTTCCTCAGCTCCTGGCTCATCTGATTCACCTCCTCCACCAGCGGCATCAGCTTGATGTAGTCATGAAATACAGCCAGGACGCTGGGATCTGCTCTGTCCTGCCCACCGCTCACAGTGCCTTCAAGAGGACATGAACAGGAGAGGTGAGCAGGCTGCCAACCCCTGCAGGTAGCTTTAGAGGGGCACTTGTTCTCAGCCAGAAAGCAGTGAGAAGCCCCTTGTCAATGCCACTGCCCTTCCCCAAGCTGGACATCCAGCATCCAGCCTGCTCACGTCCCATAGGGAGAGGGGCAGTGCAAGAGCTCACTTCCAGAATCAGACTAAAAAGCTGATTACAGAATCATTAGAGTTGGAAAGACCACTGAGATTATCTAGTCCAACCACCAACCCATCCCTACGATGCCCTCTAACCCATGTCTCTCCGTGCCCCACAGTTCTTGAACACCTCCAGAGATGGTGACTCCATTACCTCCCCTGGTAAGCCTGTTCCAGTGCCTCACCACTCTAAGAAGTTTCTCCTAATATCCAACCTGAACTGGAACAACTTCAGGCCTCTTGTCCATCATTTTATCTAGGAGAAGAGGCTGACCCCCATCTCACTGCAACCTCCCTTCAGGCACTTGTAGAGAGCAATAAAGTCTCCTCTGAGCTTCCTCTTCTCCAGACTGAACATGCCCAGTTTCCTCAGCTGTTCCCCAAAAGCCTTGTGCACCAAACCGTCTGCAGCCTCACTGCTCTGGGCACACTCCAGGGATCCTATTAGAAAGTGGGCTTCAGGCAGAGGATTTTGCTGCAGGTATATTTGGAGAACTGGCTCAGCCCAGACTGAACACCTACAGCTTTGGTGACACAGCTGAACATGAGGCACAAGATTCCCTCAGAACAGCCAGTTACACCCAGGTGCTCAGATAAGCGTTCACTGCACCCCTCACTGTGCGAGTGAGAGCAATGCCATGGAGCATCAGGCATCTTAACTAAGTCCTCTGTGTGCCCTCAGCTCTCCCAGAGCAGGCACTGGGTTGCATCTCAGACAAATATCTGGAGGCAGCAGCATGATTATGCCGACTGCTCTCTGGTGCTGAACAACTACTGCTTCTGTGGGGATGGAGTAACTAAGAGAGAAATCTGAGAGCCACTTAATAACTAACTCAAAATGGTTGCACAGATTGGTACACAATAACCAACAACACACAGCCCCAGTTTCTTTAAGAATGATAAGTACCTGAATGCGGCATATCTACAGTAAATACTCTCTGGATGTTAGGATTGTCTATTTCATATTTACAAATCAAACATTTTACTGGACTAAAAATATTAAAATGGCTTGCAGGAAAGTCTCATTCTGAGACAAAGGGCAAATGCACACATTACTATTTAGGAACACAACAGTATAAACAAGTAACAGCTACTAGACAAGCCTTCATGAAACAACATTCAAACTTGTAAAAGAAACTTAAACAAAATACATTTCTCTTTCTATTGTAAGCAGTAGATAGGTATCAAGCAATTAGCGTGACTCATGTCTGCTTCCATGCAAAGCACTGCACAATCTCCAGCCCACAGCAAGAACAGTGTGCGAGGTGCAGAAGGACAAGGCAGATTTGGAAGATGTCTGCACATGATCCAAGGTGATGAAACGTGAGTCCCCCAGAATAATGTCACCCCATGCACAAGCAGTGATGCTTACCGAGTTTATCCATACCGAAACCTTCCGCTGCTGCCAACTCAGATTGAAAGAAATCGTAGTCATATCTGCTCAGGTCCTCCTCTGTTCTTTGTGCAGGTGGTCCGACATAGAGGTAAGCGCTGTTTGATCCCAAAATAACACGATCCTGAAAGGTTTAGACAAAGGATGCCCCAAAGTCAGGGATACAACATGTCAAGTGTCACCGCATTCAGTGGTCAGTAGTGGATTTCTCCTTCTGTGAAAGAAGAACAGACTACACCTTCACCAAAGTACAGTAAGAGTTATTATTTCCACAAAGTCCTCTGGCAAGGACTGATTAACTACGCCTTTGTTTGAGATGAGCATGGACCCAGCTAAGATTCATTTGATGTCTATTGATTCAGGTCTGTTGTGTTCATTGTGTAGATACGTGCACATGATTTTGGGCTAATGATTAAAAACAAGAAATTGCTTAAGACTTCCACAAGAAGGGCACAGAAGTTATCTGCATCTGTACCAAAAAAGTCATTCTGAAGCTGAACAAAGATTCTGACGTCCTTCAGAGCAAGACTGCTTCATTGGACTGATTTTAAATGAATAAATAAATAAAATTTACCTTCCCTTAGATTCTGCTGGAAGACACAATGCTCATTCTAAACCTTTGGTTTGGATTTGTGTTTTTTTCCCGTCAGAGTTTTATATTCAAAGAAGATACTCACTGAGTGCTGCAGTTCTGTTTCCCCTGTGATGGTCACTCCATTCACAACAACCTTGCACTTATCCCGTGGCACCAGGGTAACTCTGCCATCAGCATTTGTAAACGTTGCATGCTTGTCCAAAATGCTGAAAGATGTTAAATTTTCTTGTGATTCACTTCTTGTTTTCAATTTGAGAACCATCATAGAACACTAAATCATAATTTCAAAGATGATACATTTGGGCTGCCGCTCAAGAGGCAGAGGGGCTTTGTTCTAAGTGCCCATTTGGCTTCACATCTTTACCATTACAAGAATGGCAGCTCCTAGAAACATAAGAAGCTCATTAGTCATATGCTACAGCCTTTCACTTCCCATAAAAAGTTCAAAATATTCATGTCCCATGTTCATGCAGTTTTTATTTTATTTAAGAAAATGTAATAAAAATAAAAATTTAAGAACTCCAAAAAGCAAGAGGATCACAATAGCAAATTTCTTGTTTTCTATTCGTTAGCGTACTTACCCCAAACCTCTTAGGATTATAGCATTTGAGGCTGATTGACCAACATCACAAGTACCTTAAAAAAAAAAAAAAAAAGAGGCATTTTCCAATATAAATTGTATGCAGTTTACACATCAATATGTAAAGAGTGCTGAAGTTTTTTTCATTCCTTTTTACCTTTTCTCCTTTGCATCAATTGAAGAGCTATGCCTTTCACTCTAGTGTTACTACTTGAATATGACAATATAGTCAGTTATTCTCTCTTTAGAGACAAGACTCGATCATGAGAAACAAAAAGGATTCACTCCATGTGGCCTCTGGGTCAATGCATAAAAATAATTACAAATGTATCTGGGAGCCCTCAGTAACTCCTGGGGTACACTACCAGCAAATGATGGAGAAGCACATCCAGACTAAATACCCCATGTGCAACAGAGTACCAGCTCCACAAATATCATATCTTATTTCTTTTAACTGTAGCCCTAAGTCAGGGGAAAAACCAGCAAATAACAGCCTACACAGGAGTGGATGCTCAGGCAATAAGGAGGAAGGCAGGAGGAACGTGGTTAGTGTCGGATCACTGGCTTGCAAAATGAGGGCTCATATTTTCAAATTAACATTCTTAGGGGAAGAAGTGGACAACATCCAACAGACTTGGATGTTATGACTTACTTTTCTATTGTAAATGACTTATTTCTCTAGTGCATCATAGCATTTTTTGCAATAGAAACACTTCTCACAGTAAAATTCCTCAGCTTGCTCAGATCTCCAAAGGAGCACATACTTAATAGTGAAAAAAGTTGCTAAGAGCTTAAGAAATAAAGAAAATAATCCTGACTCAAACAGTTGAATTTCCTAGTGTGACTAGTCTGTTATGTCAGAGTGGAAGCACAGAAAACACCATTCATATGTTGACTTCAGGACTTTAAAAAACATTTACCGTCCTGAATGAAATGCTTGAGAACCCATGAAAGCTGAGGATCTTCATTGATATTCAGGAGATATGGGAACTTCTCCATCATCCACCTCTCCTGTGCAAGAATTGAGAAATATATTATTTCAGTGGGTGAATCTGAAAGCTTGAAATAACAGCTAATGTTACACATAGAGGTCCAGTTTTGGGTGTTTTGGTTTTTGTGTGTGTGGTTTTTTGCTTTTTTTTTTTTTTAACAAGAAAAATCACCATACAGCAGCTTACTTGAGAACATTCCTCCCCTCCCCCAAATATAAATGCCAAACACTGAAGAGGACTGCATTCTGATACATATTCATAGCCTCCAAGTTTATAATATAACTGGCTTTAAAGAGAAAATCTTCAGTTCTTTTTGTCGAGGACTTTGAAATGACACAAATCAGAGTTAACTTGACATAGCTCAGTGCATTCACAGACACATTTTATTTAAGTAATGATTCCTTAAAACTGCAAACTAAAAGTCAGAAGCTATAATGTACAACTGGTGGCAGAAGCAGACAGACTACTCTGTTATCTTAACTCACGCAAAATTCAATATGGTATCGTGGAGCCACAACCAAGGACTAAATTATCATTAGTTTTCCCAAGCTAAAAAGAAGGTTGTGTTGGGGCATTGCTGGCAGAGAAGTGTATGAACTTATCCGAAGCATGTGGACAAATCTTAAAGATTACAAGACAGGAAAAAACATCAAACTAAAAAGACTGGAGGTTAAGGCATCTGGAGCCATGATGCTGGGACACTGGCCTGCGTCATAGCAGAGTACTGCTGCTCCCACTCCTGCCGGGCCTCTTCCAGCTGAGCCTCCCATGTCATCTGTGTGCTCCGTGGCCACCCCTCACTCTCAGCCAGCAGTTGCAGCTCTGCTGAAGAGAAACAGCTTGAACCTAGGTGTCTCAGGTGAAACCTCATCAAAAGAACTTGCAGATACCAGTCAATTGTGTGTTTCCATCTCTTCTCTTAGCTCTGATGTTTGTCTATTCTCACCTTGCTATAATCCCTAAAGCTGAAATACTTTCCACCCCCGCCTGTTGCTGTTGTGTCCTTATTTAGACTTGTTTGAGGCTTTCACCTTGAGCAAACCATCAACACCCGATAAGGGGTCTGACTGTGAGCAACGGCATGTTCCTGCACCAGGGATGCAAATGAAAGCAGGGACTCTTTCTCAAAGGCAGAGCTAACATTTTTTTAAATTATTTTTTTAAAGCAGCATCTGTTTTGATAATGTCTGGGGGGAAAAAAACAGCCCATATCACAGCTATCAACTGCTGCTTACACACCAAGAGGCAGAAATACAACGGTGCTGTTAGGCTGTCTAAACAAAGCAGAGGGTGAACTGAGGGGGCAAGAAGAGCGCGCCCTTTGTGGGGCTGCCCATCTAGGACAAGGTGTTTGGTAGGTGCCATTCTCAAGTGCTACGTCTCAGGGACACAGAGTCCTAATCAGACAGAGGAAGGCTGCTACCAGCACACATCCTCCTGTCAGGGTTAATACATGCCTCCAACACTTTGTGTCCTCTTCTCTTCCCACATTTCAGCTTGCGATTTTGAACTACTTGGAATGGTACAGCAGGGTCAGCATTTTATAAATGCTTGGACTGCCTCTGCCCCTCTGATTCATAGAATCATAGAATCAAAGGTTGGAAAGGACCTATAAGATCATCTAAGTCCAAGCATCCTTCCATTACCCTTGCTACCACAAGCCACTATACCATATCTCATAGCTCCTCATACAAACACCAATTGACAAAATGACATCAATTTTTAAGAAATTCACCTGTGGATCTATGTCAGCTTACTTTCCACAGTACTGCTTCCACATCACAGGCTACCAAAAAGGTCTACTAGCGTTTTGGGAACTCAAAATCTATTGTTTGTCTATATCTACCTGTAGCTGTATTTATGCTGAAATACATACGTGCTTCATCAGATATCGCTCTCCCTGCGCTCCCGAGCTCAGCCATTCTGGACAATAGTTTGTTATTTTCAGCTTTCAGCTCTCTTATCAGCTTTTTGGTAGGGCTTGCATTTACCACTGCTTTGTTCCTGATCTTTTTTGCCCTTTTCAATATGAAAACACATAAAAGACAAAACAAAAACAAAACCACGGTCTCAGCAAGGGACAAGATTTTTTGGTAAACATGGCTTTTTTTCTCCCTCTTTTGTTATTTTCCCTGTTCAGAAATATCTCATGCAGCTCTGGAACTTTAGAAGCTAAAAAGAATCTGATGGAAAATTTGCCCCTGGGCTGAAAGCATCTGACATGCTTTCTCCTACTGCTACAGCAATCACAGAGCTAGCGCTTTGGTTTTGCCCCTGCCAGCCCAGTACAATCCTTCCCTTCTCCATCTAACCCTATCATGCACACGAGAAAGCAATTCAGCTGCTTGCAGAACTGAAGTGGCGCTGGGAATAATAAATCTCCCACTCCTGACACCTGCTGGCAGGCAGACTGCTGTGGGAGCAAGATCTCTGAGCTGCAGACAAAGCCCAACTGAAAAGATTGCAAAGGAGGAGAACAGGAGCCACCTACTTCAGAAGAGAGACTGAGGGAAACAAAGAGTTTCCTTTGTCATGCAATTCAGTTCTTTAAAAATGTGTTATTCATGAATAAGAATGAAAAATAATCTCCTAAAATGCTGCTCTACGTTATTCACAGATTCACTCCTCCACCATCCTGAGCCGTTGATCAATTAGAATTGGTACCTTCTGTCATTCTGCCCAACCATCTGACTGTAATTTGCACCAAGACCAGAGAGGAAAACATTATAGAAGTGCACCTTTCAGCGTATCTTAAGGTTGACAAAGTTTCTTCATAGCAGATGTCTGCTGGACTCAAGGCTGCAATCTGCAAACATATAAAAGTATTTACTGCCCTTAGATTTTGAATGATGTTTAAGTAATTATAAATAATTCCAAAAGTCAGAAAAAGATTCACATGGGAAAATATACAGCTAAGTCCTGAAACATAGACGGAGAGTCCTAGAAATCTATCTGAAAATGTACTCTCTAACATTTTTGCCAGAAATGAGAAGGCAAGATGAGAAAATACAGGTGGTTTAAAAAAACAAAAACAAAAAAACAAGTAACTAAGGTGTCAAAATCCTACTGCCTGCAGCTCAACTCAACAATCTCAGAAATACTTCAATAGTTCCTGTACAAGTAACAGTTGTAGAATGTCCTCAAATCTGTTCACATCATCATCACTAAACTAAGAAAGGTAGTATTACAAGGAACTCAAACTGTTTTATGACTACGAGCATATAAAGCCAATGTGTTCACACATGCAAATTTTCTATTCATGTTTTCCTATCATTTCAGGGTACTTTAATATACACATATATTTATATTCCTTCAAAGATGCTGGAGTACACAATTCACTTGAGACAAAGCAAAGATTCTATGGAGATTCATCCTACTTAGGAATGCAACATCTGGTCCACAATACAAACAAATGATCTCAGAAATTGGGAAAAAATATTAAATACAATCAATTTACCATGATTGTCCTGCTGTTCCCCCCAAGAGCAGATTGCAAGAGTTTAGTCAGCACTGAGTCCCTGTACGGGATATGCAGCACTTTCTTTCCTGTTGCTACCTCAGCCAGAGCACTACAGGAAAATAAAGGGTTGAACAAAAAGGGATGAACAACAGAAGCGTACATATAAAGGCAATTTTAGGAAATAAAAGACAGCTAGATCAGATACTGCAACAGATGCATTATGGAAACTAAAAAAAAACCCAACAACTCTCATTCATACATAACTTAAGTAATTTATTGTTAAGAATTTCATACTAAAAGAACTGCTCTGAATGGCTCAGTTCAGAGTTTCAGAAGAGCCTGGACATATGGCTCACTGCACAGTGGTCCTGTTAGGCTGCTTCACCTCTGCCACTGCCTAGAAAACACTCACAGGGCATGAAGCCTGGAAAAACAACAAAGTAAATGGAGAAATATTTTTGTTTCCATGTGCTTATCATTAAGTACTTCTATCCACATGGCAAGGAAGATCTCAATGGAGAGACAGGTTGTTTCATACATAGAAATTTGTTTTCTACCTCACAGACAGGGATATTAAAAAATAATGACTACCTGATGACATTCCCTAATGTAGTTAGGCTTAGATTTACACGTGTTCCTTCCTTCAATCTGTCTTTTTCAGATCCTGATGATTTTTGCCTTTCACTTCCTGCCAGGTCCACCAGATTGATAACTGACTGTTTAGTGATAGCTTCATCTAGGAAAATCTGTTAAAACACATCATCAACACATAAGGAAAGGTCACCAAATCAGTGCTTCAGATACCATCAAATTACAGAAAAGGATACCCTGTGCAGACTCTCAGAGCGTTGTGATGTTTTATTTACCAACATTGGCACACTCCAGAGCAGCAGTGATGAACTGCGTGTGTCAAAACTGCAAGCAGTCATGGCTGGCCCAGCAACCTGGGGAGAGGAAACCTGACACATACTCACCCACTTGCTCTGTGGTGGCAGAGGTAAGAAACACAGAGGAAGCAGTGCCTTCACGCTACCTGTTTGAATTGGATCGTGATAACCATGTGGGATCGACTGCTGGAGGCATTCATGGTGGTCGTAGCTGTTGTTCTCATCTTATTCCCCTGATCCATTAACCTCTCAATCTGTGCGTAATTATCACAAGGCACCAGCTTCAAACCATCCACATAAAAACCTTGCTGCTGGTCTTCTCTAATCTTCAGCCCTCCAGGCTTCCTCGTCTTAGACAGCAAATCTATTATCTGTGGAGAGAGATTTATAGTTAAAATATTCTACTAAAATAAGAAAATATTTCTCCTAGTAAAGATAGAATAATTAAAAGAAAAAAGACAGGATACAGCTGGCCACGTGGTAGCTGTTTTAGCTTCACCACATCTAGAAACTCATTCCCGAAGAGTTCCACTTTGCAGGAAAGTTTAATCTATATTGCAAGTTCATAACTGGAGACTTAAGATGTCTGCAAAATTATTTAATTAGTTGTTATGAGAAGTTTAAAAAAGCTTATTCGACGGACTGTTTGTTTTCCTGTGTTTTCATTTTTTCCCTCTCTTTCTTGTCCACTGCATCAAATCTGACTGAAATTGGCCAGATGTCCCTAAACTAATGAGAATGGTTCAGGGGAAAAAATTTCACAAACAAGTGGCAAAAATGCATAACTCTTAGAAGGAAAGCTACAAATGCAATCCTCTGAGACATACATCATCTTCAAAACAACCTCCTTCCCAACAGGTTACACATTTGCAATTGCTAACATCTCCTATGCCTGCCAGTACAAGAAGATAACATGAAGAGAGAAAGGAAAACAACGTAAATAAAAATGTCATCTCTTTAATCACTTTTTTTTTTTACTTCAAAAAGCAGCCAAATACATAAAGGAGAAAAGAAGTGGTGTGCAGAGCAGCCAGGGATGCTGCTCGCAAGGGGCTATGGTGGCAGCTAAGGCCTTCTGCCTAAATCATTGCTGGCTTTGCTGCACAGATTCCCCTTGAACTGCCACTGTATGGAGAAATGTGACCCCCCCCCCCCCCCAAGGCTCCTACAAAGGACAGGAGCCCAGTTTTGGTCTGAGATACACCCAGTGTACCTCTCACTGTCCCATTCCAGTAGCTGGAAAGCAACATAACTTATGAACCTGAGAAGACCTGCTACCAGACCCTCATGTAGCTCAACAGCAAAAAGATGCTGCTGGGCCCAGATACTGCCCACACGCATGAGTCATCATGCCCAGTAGGGTCATGTAAGGAGAACAAAAAGTACACAGAAAATACATAAATGTACATAGAAAACTAAGATTTGCTAGTACCGGAACTGAGTGAGATCATTACCTGTTCATTATAGATTTCCAGCATGCTGAAAGTTATCTGTTAGGGTAAGAAGTAACAAAAAGGTAAAATGCATTTGAAAAAAATCCTTGGAATGGATTTATTTGTCCCACTGTAAAAATAACGCAGGTTACCTGGATCAAAACCTCCCTTCATCCCAACCCATTGTGTCATTTTAATTCAATCAACTATTTATCAGATACGTAAAGTTTGATCGCAACTGTGCTTCCTCTCCAGTATTTTTTATCTTTGCATATATAATCCTTGTTGCTTAGGTAGGCTATATCACAAGATGCATTTCAATAAGCATCCAGATAAGAATAGTTAAGATCAAACATTAATTTTTGACAGAACTATTAGCTGGCAAGGTGACAGGGAGCTTCTAGGAAGTCTAGCAGAGGGCCAAAAAGACGATGAAGGGCCTGGAGCGTCGCCCTTATGAGGAAAGGCTGAGAGACCTAGGACTGTTCAGTCTGGTGAAGACTGAGTGGATCTTATTATTGTTTACAAATATCTAAAGGGCACATGTCAAGTGGATGGTGCCAGGCTCTTTTCAGTGATGCCCAGTGACAAGAAAAGGGACAACAGGCAAAAACTGTAACACAGGACGTTTCATACAAACAGAAGGAAAAACTTCTTTACTTTGAGGGTAGAAGAGCACTGAAACAGGCTGCCCAGAGAAGCTGTAAAGTCTCCTTCTCTGGAAATATCCAAGACTCTCGTGGACGTCTTCCTGTACAAGCTACTGTAGGGAACTGCTTTAGCAAGGCAGTTGGACTTGGTGATCTTCAGAGGTCCCTCTGATCCCTATGATTCTGTGAACTTCTCATTCAACATTTGTATAGGATTCACTAAAGTTTGCACAGCAATTTGTTCCATATAGCCACTGTTTCTAATTTTACTAATCTGAATTTAAAGTCTTCAGAGTATAGTCTGGAAAGATCTTGGAAATAAATTGCAATTTGTGCTAATCTCACCTGGTACTGCCTGTTCTTTTCCTGACTTTGGATTGCTTTGCAGAGCTCTTCACACACACTGGGAACCAGCCCTCTGTTTGCACCATACCCAATCATGGAGTAGCTCTTCCCAGAGCCGGTCTGGCCATATGCTAGAAGAGTTGCATTGTAACCCTGCCAGGCACTCTGCAGCACTCCTTGGCCAAGATCACGAAAGACTTCTCTCTAAAAAATGATCAAATACACCATCATCAAAGGTGAACAGGAAAATCCACACACAAGTGCTGCTATCTGGTAGGAGGGTCCCCACTCAGAGTTTAAACAAATGGTCAGTATTTACAAACACACCTAAGAATAGAGAGTTCCAGGATAAAAGAAATGTAATTAAAAAGTAGATAATGCTTCAAAATGATAAATAGAGAGATAGCAATCAAATGCACTCATAAAATGACACGTCCCAAGATGGAAAGAACCCACAAGGATCATTTTGTTCAACTCTGAAGTGCTCCACTCCAGACCGCCAAAAATGCAAACATTATGTCTGCCCTGGGCAGCTCGTTCTGTGCAATCCACCCTCCGGTGCAGAACCTGCTCCTAACCCCTGACACAGCTCCATGCTGTTCCCTTTAGCCCTGTCACTGTCACAGAGCCCTGTGAGGAGCTGCAGCTGCCATGAGGCCTCCCTTCAGCTCCTCTGCTCTGGGCGGAGAAAACCCAGAGGCCTCAGCTGCTCCTCACACAGCCTGCCCTACAGACCCCTTCACCACCTTCATAGCCCTCATTTGGTTACTTTCTGATAGTTATACACCCTTCTTACATTGTGGTACCCAAACCTGCACAAAGTGCTCAGCTGGAACGTTAATCGCAACGAAAATAAAGAAAACAAAATAACAAAGATAAACAGCTGGTTTACAATTGCGTATTACTTACATCTGCTGTTAGTTGGCTCCTTGAATAAAATCTTACCTGGCCTGCATAACTGTTAGATCCCGCTGAGATGAGCATGCCATTCTCATCCTTTAAAAAGCCACTGTGAGACCAATAGGCCAGGTCAAACGTGAAGGTTTTCACGTGCCCTGGGTTCCTAGGATCATAGATGCTTGTACTGTTGGAGTCCATAGAAATCACACACCTACTTCCTGCGTCCTTCTCTCTCTGTATCAAAATCATAATTGCTGTGTCAAAATATAAGCAGTCATCCACTAACGTCATGTTTTAGTCTGGATTTAGTGGCTGTCAAAAGCAAAACATTTGCTTCAATTCTCCCTCATGTTACAACTTGAACTGAATACTTTCACCAAATTGAGCTGCTTTTTTAATGAAAAAACTCATATTTCTGTCAATTATCTGAGATAACTCAGTGAAACATCTTTACTAAAGCACGTCCTGACAAATGCCTTTTTGACAACAGCCTGTAGCTCTATTCATGCTCAAAATCCTTTCATGAATATCTCCTACTGTTTCCTGACCACAGAATCTGCCATTGCATCTTTTTCATTCTGCTTTCTGAGAGGTGAGAATATTACACTGAGGAAGTCAGTGTTCTACTGGAATTTTCTTCGGGGTCAAGGCCCCAAGGGTACAGATGCATAATTTAGCTTCAGCTTTTAGCTGCCATTTTAGCAGGAGTCTCAGCCATTTTTTCAGCAAACAAAAACAAGAATCCTTAAGCAATGAACTTTCGTGTAGAAAAACTTTGTAATTGCTCTACTCAGTGATAAGCAGCACAGAATAATCCTCGGGAAATTTTGATCTTGTTCACAGTAAGGCCTGCTGTGCAATTTCTTAGGAAGAATGCTTCTCTACCCCCCTAGGGCCTTCTGCTTACATCCACCGCAATGCTGTACCACAGCTCTCTTACAGGCTCCTCAAGGCCCTCTGGAACCACAGCCACTACTTCCCTGAGATAGACTAGCAGACATCTGCAATTCTGTCAGATGACTCCATTGCTCACCAACACACAAGAAGCCACCTTGTCTTTTTAAAACTGCAGTCTCCTCCGTTCCTCCTCACTGTTCAAAAAAACATGTGGCACATACACTGCATATTCCTCTCCATTATATGCAACATCATCTCTTCCACTCTTGCCTTCAAATACTGATTGCGAGTCAGCACAAAATAAACCAAGTAACATCTATTGTCTCCATTTCATTATACTGCAGTCTTTATCCTGTTATGCTCTTTGTTTTCTCAGACTGTTAGAAAAAAAATGATTTAAAAAACCCCAGAGCTTGCTTTTGCTTCCATTTCTCTCTGTGTCCTTCAACATTCTCAAATCTCATTCATTATTATGCCAACACTCCCATTCTTTTTAAACTCCCTGGGCAATCTGGGAGTTTAAGCTTCCAAGAAATGTAAATTGAATGTAAGTAACTGAATAAAAATGGAGAAAAACATTTTAACATTTAAAAGGATTAAAAATCTCATGCCAATTTTCTTGTATTACCATAGCTTTCTTTTTTCTGCCAAAGCACTGCCAAGTGAGGGTAATTCAGCTGAGCTGATTATAAAATAAAAGAGGCTAAAAATTACTACAAATTATTGCTAAAATTGTGTGTTCTCATTCATTGTATTTTCATACAAAAATAGTACCTAAGTATAAGGAAGTATCATAAAATGTTGCTGAACAATCTCCACCAACAAGTCAGTCAATTCTATCTGATCAGGAATCCAAGCACATTGTAGTTTTGTGCACTACAGAGCAAATGTTCAGTTTGAAGTCTTTTCTTTCCCTGTTACAGTATTGAAGTTCAATCTTTTGCCCATTTTCTGAGCTACTCGCAGGACTTAAAATGTACATTTAAAAAATATTCTCATAACTTCCTCTCCTCATCCTCTTCAATCATATGTACATTGTAAATGAAATTTAAAAAAATATCCAGAGTAAATAATTACTAACCTGACTGAAAGGTCTCACTCGAACTGCCACTTTCACACCGTCAACATTTGGCATTTTTTAAGCAGCATTCAGTCATGAATGCTTCCAAGAAGCAAAATATTAAAGTGCATGCAGCTACTCCCCTAGAATGTCCTGTTCTGAGACACAAAAGTCATGGCCCCGAAATAAATTTCTTTTACACGCTTAGTCTATTATTAATACATTCATTCATTATGTACAAGGTGTTAGTTAACCAATAAATTATTTCTTAAAGTAACTGTAGTAGCTTTTACTAATCGAAAAGTTTAATGTCAGGTTCCACCATTTTGTAGTCTTCAAAGTTGCATCCATATATAAATTAACATACATAAAAAATAATCCATTGTCTAAAAGACTGCACATCAAAATAGTACTTCCATGTCTACTTTTAAAAGAATAGTCTTTTTCATCTATTCCTACAAACTGAAACCTCATAGAGACATTGACTCTGTAGCCTAAGGTTGATAATGAGATCATTATTCAAAAATACGGTTTCTAATTCTGTACATTTTTGTACCTTCAGTGTTGTGATATGCAGGCTTCAAATACTGCAACATGTTTAGACAGTAACTATTTAGTAACTATTTCAAGTATAGTTGCTTTTGTATTAGTCTTATGAAAATATTTTGAAATTTATGCCAAAATTGTGTGGGCAATATCTCTCTAAATTTGATACGCTATTGTAAGCATCAACTCCTCTATACAGCTTTTTTGCTGACAACAAATTGTAAAAAATAGCAAAACATCTGAGATGTGATCTGGTTTTATAAACGAAGAGCAGCTTTCCCAAACTTTAAGACAAATACAAAAAAATATTGCACAGCATAAAATACAATTGTTTACATTTTGACTTCAATACAGTACAGCTTAACCATGAACATAAAGAATTAACATTTTGTATTCGGGAACCCAATCATTTGTTCAAGGAGGTCAAACATTATCTATAAAATTTAAACTAGCATGTTTCAAATGTTTAGTTGGTACAGTAGTTCTAAACAAACTTCTTAAAAACTTTTGGCCTCACTTTTGAGCATCACAAACTCTCGTAAACCAACATTTAAATTTCTGAACAGTACAGGCTATTCAACCCACTATTCCCTCAAAAAGCTATCAGACAGTAAGCATATTGTGAAGTATACATTTTTATTTAACATTCCTAAAATAGGTTGTATTTACATATTATATAAATGTATGAAGTCTTAATATAAAATAGAAAACTGCATTGACTGAGGAAATCATACTCCATATGGAGTTACTTATTGAAGACCATTTGTTTATGAAATTTTACAATAATTTATATAAATTATCTCTTCCAAATTAGATGATTATTTTTCCTTTTTACTAGTCCACACAATTTTGATGACTTTATAAACAGTGGTGTACATTACAAACTTAAAAAACAGTTACAGCATCTTCCGGCGCACAACTGGCTTTGGAAAATTAGACAGTCTTTTTTTGTTCTTTCGTACAGTCTTCTCTGTCGCATCTGTGGTTTCTTTCTGTTTGCTTCTCATTTCATCCACTGGAGTTCCAAAAGGAGAAATGAAATTTATTTCCACTGGTGGAGGTGACCAAGAAACTTCTTTTCTCGTGGTTCTGCGAACACAAAAAGAATCAAATTGACTTTATAACCAACAATATTAAGTAGAGAAAAGTGGAATTACAAAATAAATACCAACAAATTAATATCTACCTTGTAGATTGGATTAAAGCAGAATTAGTACGTTAAAAAGCTTACTCTTGCTTCCAATCCTTCCACATTTCTTCATGTTATCTCAGTCACTACTCTTAAGAGAGAGATTTTAGTGACTTTGCAGACTTTTAAAAGGTTAAGTGTCTTCAAATAAATTGTTTCCAAAAGAAAGCAAAAAAACAGGTCCAGAACCAAGACATTCTCTTTACTCACTATCTGGCCCCTTCCTGCTTTATATGAGGAACTAAAGACCTTACAGGTATATGATTTTCAAGATGGAACCAGATGACATAAGAGGACACTGAGTAACCACAGGGAGTAACTTTTTACCACTGTCCATCCCCTTTTTCTATTACCATTGGAACACAAAATCATTAAGTGGGGAAAAATGCGCTTATCAGACCAGCAAGCTGGACTGGCTCTTAAAGTGAGGGCAGAGCTACACAGCCAAATGGGGCAGATGAAATTAGGGGGCTAAGAGCTGAATCACTACCATAATAAAAGTGTTCAAAAAAAAATTATGTACTTGCTTGCTTTCTTCACTTTTGATCTTGCAGGTCTACCTCTCTTCAATTTTTGTTTTCCCAGAGATTCTATGGATTTGATTTCCTCCTCTTCTTTAGTTGGAAGCTCCTGCATTAAAGCAACAAGAATGTTCTTAACATGAATGTATTCTTACACTCGTAAAGAATACAAATGAAGGTTTACTGAAGTTATTATAAAGTTACAACTTATAAAGGCATTACAGTTTTTCTCTGAAAAAATAAACTTCCCATATCAAATTATGAAATCATCCTAAAATTCAGAAATAAACAAGTAACACACCACAGTGACCTAAAGTCACTGTGCCCTCTTTTAAAGCTAAGACAACATTTATTAGTTCTTAACCTACATAGATACAAAATCAATTTTTGTAGCTAGTTTTCACATAACAACAAACTTGTTTAGCTTATTAAAGTTCTCTTTTTAGGTACATAAGGGCTGCTGCAAAAGTAATGTTTCCAGTTTTATTATGCTGGTCCACTACATCAGAGACAGCTGTTGATGGCATGTCAGTAGAGGGTAAACCTTCCCACCAATATTCCATTCCATTTTGTTGCCATGTGACAGATGGCAGCAAAGGGACAGTCTGACAGAATGACATCTGACATGACAGCATGTATGAAGTGAAAGCGTGTCACCAAATTCCTCCATGTGGAAAAAATGGCACCCACTGACATTCATCAAAGCTTGCTGAATGTTTCCAGACATCTAACGGTGGATAGAAGCACAGTGAAACAGTGGGTGGCACATTTCAACAGTGACGACAGCAGGTCACCTCTGCTGGTGCAAATTTCTGCAAGCATGGCACACAGGCTCTTACTCATTGCTGGCAGTAATGCATAGCTAACAGTGGTGACTATGATGACAAACAATATTCTGGAGCTGTGAATTTGCTCTAAGAAATGGAACAATAACACTCTTTCAATCTGTTGTAGTTTCCATGGCAATAAGTAGGAGGCATTACTTTCAGAGCATCCTACTTGTTTCCAAGGAAAAAGGCAAGGCGTTGAGAATAAAATTTGAAAGAGACACAGAGCAAAGTAAAAGATGTGACACAACTACAGTTTTAACTCACCGGTTCTTCCACAGTGTGGGGAGTACTAGACACATTTTTCCTCCTTGACCTCAAAAGAGGAGGTGAAAAGACAAATTGAGAAGACAAGTCTGGGTCTAAATCCTGCACATGTTGGTCTGCTTTTCCAGCTAAAACAACAACGAATTGTTAACATGCATGTACACTATAAAGGAAAGAGATGTTAAATTACACCTGAAAATCAACAGTACAATAGCTTCCTAAAATAAAGGGCCCAATCAAGTTTACAAACATACGCTGTCAATGTACTATTCCATTTTAACTGCCTCTTTGGATCTGTTATTTTATAGTGAATGGTGGAACAAGAATAAATGAGTCATCATCCAGAAGGTATTCTGGTCCAGGCTGGATGGGGCTTTGAGCAACCTGGTCTGGAAAGGGGTGCCCCTGCATACAGTAGGGGAGTTGGAACTAGATGACCTTAAAGGTCCCTTCCAATGTATACCATTCCATGAATTTATGATTCTAACATTTCAAAACAAAATTATTCATGCAGTCTAATATAAAAGGAGAAGGCTCAGAGGTGACCTGATAGTGGTCCTTTGGTATTTAAAGGGAAGCTACAAGAAGGAAGGGGACAGTCTCTTTAGCAGAGTCTGTGGTGATAAGACAAAGAGGAAATGGTTTTGAACTTAGAGAGTAGATTTATGTTGGATATAAGGAAAAAGTCTTCTACAGTGAAGGTGGTGAGGCACTGGAACAGTCTGCCCAGAGATGTGGTGGATGCCTTGTTCCAGTAGACACTCAAGACCAGGCTAGACCAGGCTCTTAGCAACCTGATGTAGCTGTAGGTGTGCCTGTTCATCGCAGGACTAGTTGGCCTTTAGAGGTCCCTCCCTACTCCAAAGATTCTACGATAAAGAACTCACTAGCAAAGTATATTTCAACAATTTCAGAAACAGTTGTCTAGGCTGTAACAAGATGCACTCATTCTAACTTAAAAATTGAATATAATTTAGAAGTATGTTTTCTCTATTTCTCCACTGTGGGGGAAAGGGACGGAAACAACATTAACTGACATCCTCCACTGTTCTTATTTGATAGAAGTTAAGCTAATGACAAGAAATTCAAATTAGACTTCACGCCACTCAAAACTCAGCCTCAACTCACTTCTTTCCACCACAACTAGCTAGCCAGACTAGTTCACAGAGTACAGATTCAGGTAGGAAGATTATTTTCCTCTTTCCAAATTTTTACTTTTGTACAGTTACTAGTTGTACAACTAAAAGCTGCATTTGTAATTATGATGTATGTTGTTTACAATTGAGCAATACACTATATTTTACACATGAACATGTTACACCTACCTTTGAATTTCTTTGTCAGTTTTGTGAGAGGAGGAGAGAAAAAAAAGGATTCATTTTCCTCAACAGGCAGATCCTGATGCATGCTAGTTTTACGAGATCTGTTTCTTCTAACACGATCTGTTACAGTTCTTGATGTCTCTTCATATCCTGATGTGTTTATGTCTGTAAGCAGCAAAGGACTGCCATCAGTTCCTTCAGGGAAGACTTCTTCCCTCGTGTTCTCCTCCAATATTGATGGTAATTGTCTCTTTCTGCCCCGAAACCCTGACCTTATTGTAGTCCTGGGTGTGGTCGACTGCTCATTTGGCTGCTCAGGCGTTTTTTCAATAGTATCTGTTCTTTCTGGTTTAGCTTGTGCAACTTTCCTTGTTCTTCTCCTAGGAGTATCAAGGATTTCCACTTCCCCACCTGAAGGCAGGTCTTCCCGAACAGAGACAGATTCCACGTCTGCAGAGAGATTCTGTGCTGCCTTTCTAGCACTTCTTCTGGGAGTGATAGGAAGTTTCAACTCTGTTTGAGGAAGTGATGATTTTGACAGATCAAGGTCAGAATTTTCAGAAACATCTGAAGAACTCATTTTAATTCTTCTGCCTCTTTTAGCTGGCCCAGGTAAAAGAGGTTGGTCACCAGGCTGTAGCTCTTGATCCATAATAGTATTTTCAACAAGTGGTGAACTACTGCTTTTTAATTTTCTTGCACCTCTACTGGGACTGACTGCCATTTTTATCCTATGGTCAGTGCTACTCTGTCCAGTTTCTTGATCTCCTGCTGAGGTTTTTCCTCCTCTAGTCCTTCTAGAAGTAGTAGAAGCAGTAACAGTACCTTCAGCAAGAGACGTTTCCTCATTAGCATCTTCCAAGAGTTCAGATGCAGCTTCCTTTGCTCTCCTTAATCGTCTTGGAGTAACAGCTATGGACTGTGTACTGCTGGACAATACTTGCCCATCAGATTGGCTGCTTTCTACTTTTTCTAGATTAGTCTGTTTGGGCTTTCTACCTCTTCTCTTAGGGGTAGCAGGGATCACAGATATTTGCTCATCTTGAGTATTTTCTACTGTCACAAGACTAGAAGTCTCATATGCTTTTGTTTGCCTGGTACTTCTTCGAGGGGACAGTCCAAAAAGAACTGGTTTGTCTGTCTTCAATATTTGCTCATCATCTGCTGATGGAATAATTAGAGTTCTACTCAGCTGTCTCCTTGCACGTGTTCTAGGAGTAACAACATACTCTACTTGATGTATGCTGCTTTCATCATCTGCTGCTTCTGGCACAGGTGTTAAGGGAGTTTTCGACTTCCGAAATCTAGTTACCTTTTTGCCTATGCTTTCATGAATAGATTGTTCCACAACTTCAGATGTAAATTCTTTACTTCTTGTGTCCTTGATTACATCCAGTAGGTTCTCAGCAATAGCTACCTTAATGGGTTCAGGCACGTATGGGAGTGACTCTGCAATATTTTGAGACTCCTGGTCACTAGTTACAGTAGACACTGAATTCGTAACATGTTCTTCATTTTCAGTACTTCCTAAACTGTTCACAGGTCTTTCATCTGTTGTTGTAACAGCTGCTTTAGAAGCATCTGCTAATGCAAGGTCACCCATCTCTCCTTCACCTTCTTCTCCCTCCAACACTAAAGTAAAATTACTCTGAGATATAAAAAGTTCTCCATCTCCTTCAACTGCATAGCATTCACCATCTTTATTATCAGGCAAATCATATGCAAACTGTTGCTCTATAGTATCATAGTTGTATTGAAGATTGCCTGTTGGATGTAGTTCACTACATGGAGATGTTTCGGGTGATTCTTCTGAGGTTTGTGCCTTGACTGCAATGTCTTCATCAAGAACCTAAAGTTAAAGGAAAGTTTGTTAGTGCATTATTACCAGACTAACTTCAAACTGAGCTAGATGAAACTAAGAGCAGTAAAATGCTGTTTTTTCCTTTTAAATCAACCACTGAAAATTAGAAACACAATGTATTCTTCACTGAAGTTCACGCATTTGAGGAACAGAGCACACAACATTCAGTGTAGGCCATCACATGCTTCATTTCTGATGTCTTGGTTTATGACTACCAATTTGCTACCCTTCACAAGCAAATGGAGCAGTTGTATATTCAGCTGGCAGTAATCATCACACCCTGCATCTAACTGTAAAATACAATTATGCCCCCAAAGGTTAAACAGAGATCATAACACTTATGCTCATAACAAATCATCCCTCAGTGAAACTGGCTAAATATCACAGCGAACTTGATCCTGCATTTCAAGGAATCATGGGATTTGTAAAAAAAATGCATATTCTAAATAACTCCATCCCATTTACTGTAGTTCCTTGTTCTGTAAAATTCTTTTCTTCTAGGTCCACGTGAAATACTCAAACATTTATGTTGAGAGTAAATGTAAGAGAATACTGAGAATAATCCTAAAGGAAATTATCACTGGATTCAGGATGGTACATAGAACACATCCTACAAATCCAAATAACTCAAGCCCCAGTTGAACTAAGGACAGCAGGAAAAATCTAGACTAGAGCTGGCAGTTGTCTCAATTTTCAATCCATGAGTGACCTTTTAAAATTCATATTTAACCAAAGTTTAGATATTTAAAACATGTATTTTTAAAATAATTTTTTTTGAAGTAGCTAGAACTATCTTGACAAAGAAATTAACTCATTACTGTGAATTTTATGCTAATCAAAAAAATAATTGTAAAAGACAAGCACCT
The DNA here is from genome assembly GCF_023343835.1 of Lagopus muta. Classification (NCBI taxonomy): domain Eukaryota; kingdom Metazoa; phylum Chordata; class Aves; order Galliformes; family Phasianidae; genus Lagopus; species Lagopus muta. The sequence continues at coordinate 76,625,082 of NC_064434.1, forward strand.
AAATCATTCTCAAAATAATTTAGGTTCCCACATCATTTTGGTAAACGATACCCTGGATCATTTGCAAATGGTACCCTGGATTGAAAAACTGACCTTCCCAACATTTCCTGCTACCATAAAAATAAAGAGAGAAATGAAATATAATGTTAAAATCAACTAAGAAACATTTAAGTCATGTGGGTCCAATCTTTTGGCTTGCCTTGGCTATACTGAGTGAAGAGGAATTGTTTTGGGCAGCATATAAAATATATAATATAGTTAATGTGTATAAGTAGCAAAGCTTTTTAAATAATATATTTATATTTTTTATATTTTGTATTAAAACATAAAAGAGGGCAACCAAATCATAAACCTAGTTGGATCTTCGACCTTATTCTTGTGAAACTAATGCGTCAGTCTAGTTCAATGGAAGTGCAATTCTTAGTGAGTTCTCAAGGTGCTCGTGAGATTTTTGATCTAATTTTACTCTTCCTGTACTTCATCCTTGGAAACAATTGTTCACAAATTCACACACTGCTTTTTGGCAGTGAAATGAGTAAGGCAGAACTGTGAAGTGAGGGACATTTTTTCTCTGATATCTCTTACAATAGTCTAGTACTAGAGACATGATCACATTTTTCTTTTGAGTTGAGTGTCTGAATGCAACCCTGTAAGTTCCATTTGAAAATTCACAGCTAATGTCTCTATGCTGACTGAAAATGGAGTCATAAACATACAGGAAAAAAATCTGATTATAATTTTTTGAAAACCTGAAACCTATTCTCAAATTCCTTCATCAAAACAGAAAGTAAGGTTGCATATTTTCCCTGTTCACAGGACTGTTCAGCCAACGCATCAAAATGCTTAAAATTATTTGCCATAACTTGAGCTTGACATAAGTTTCATTTCAAATGCTGTTATGGTTTGCAACATAGCACAGACAACTTCTCACCTTGAAGAATATTTAACTCATTTAAATTACAAGTTTTTTCAGCACCACCTGACTACTCTTACTATGTTTTCCACAGTGAACTTCTTAAACTACTTTATGAAATAACACAAACCCAATTTTAACAATAAAGCACGTCTGCTTAATAACAAAACACATGTTTCTGTACAGGCACACACATTCCAAGGTAGGCTGAAATATTATGACTGGCAGTCACTGCATTCTATGCGCCAAGCAGCACAAGTGTGGTAATGTGTAACATGTGGGTTTTGATCCTACTGGTTGTGTCATGGGTGCGAGAGGCAGAGTCAGCACTGCACTGTGCCCTCCTTTCCACAGCATTCCATCGTCCATGCTTGAGCTGGGCACAGTCAACTCGTGAAAAGTACTACTACAAATCACACAGTAATGTTAGAAATGTATGATGTGGGGTCGCATTACTAGCTGTTCAGGGCCACATGTAAGCCTGCAGGTTTAGGCTGGACATACCTGATTTAAGTTACAGTAAGTCAAATGAACGTGTGCTTATTAAGAAAAAAAAAAGAAAAATGGAATAAGCTTTTTGTTTTAATTACTATAGCTCTCAAAGCTCAAATTCTGACAGGTTCACTTCTGTGTTACATACCCAGTAAACACGAATGTGAAACATGATCTCTGCCCTTACACACTGAGGTTAACTTAACCACCTAAAGTAGACAAGATGTTCACACGTGCGTGTCCCCCAACTGTTAAAAAAAAAAGTCCTAAAATTTACTGTTTTCTGCTTTGTAGAAAATGGGAAAATAATTCACTTACATTCATTTCTTCAGTTTTAGGAAGATTGTTAGAATTATGCATTTCCTCTTGAGGAAAAGAAGCATTTACTTCAGCTTCATTTTCTAGGTTAAGCTCTTCAGGTACATCAACAAGCCTTTCTTCAGGACGATTTTCTGAACGGGTTCTGATCACATCTTCACTGTCAAGGACACTTATCACAGCTGAAAGAGAATGACGTCTTTTTAACTTAACCATTAAATAAATCTTACGAGTTTAAGCAACAGGAAGCAACAGAAGGAGTGTGAACAATCAATAGATTTCTCCATTGTGCTAAGCATATCCAAAACATGTTTTTCTCCAAAAGCTACAAAGCAGTCCCACAATAAAAATAAAACTGAGAAGGGGAAAGAGCTGCCAAATCTGTAGAGAAAAAGAAAAAAAGAAAGGGTGGCCAAAAGGCAAACTGACAGCTAGTCACTGACAGCCTTAATACTGCAAATGCATTATCGTTTTGATATAGTAACTCAAGAAGCAGGTCCCATAGCACACAAATTACAAGTGGTGTATAACACTAAAAGAAATTCTGAGGTCTCCATCTAGTATTTTATGTTTTTACCAGTTTTCCCAAGATCAGTAAAACTGACCACGCTTTTTTTTTTTTAACAAGAACCTTCCTTGAGGAGTGTGCTGTCTACACAGGTTAACAAAAATTAGCACTAACAATCTTAATGATATTTCAGTCTGAGACACACAGTGTTAGAACAAACTGCACATTTGGTTTCAGTTTAGCTACCTTAGCTCACGTAACACCTCCAACACACCATACGTACATTCATTGTCTGCCTCTGGGAATTCAGAAAGTTGTGGATTTTTTACAGTCACTGTGTCTTTCTCTTCTGATGCAGTGGTTATTTTAGGCTCCTCGTGGACTGTTTCACTTTATAAACAGGAGAAAAAACATAAGAAAGAAGAGAAATTCATTATAAAGCTTCAAGACAGGTATGTAAAAGGTTTAACAGGATATTCTCTCAGTGTTTCAAAACAGAGTAAAGAAAAACTCGAAATTCCTTGTCCAACATACCTACATCCAATTTATGATTCATTTTATGTAGTGAATGAGGACTTAACAGTCTTTCCATCTAACACTGCTTCCATAATAATAGAGCTGTATTAAACAATGTAATTTAACTACATAATTGTCTTCTGAAGAAAGAACAACTACTGTATTAAATGTTTAGAACTGAACAAAAGTTTTACAAGTTCAAATTACTGCATGAAATTAAGGATTCTTTTTTATTATTAACATTCCTTCTTCATCTCTTTATAAACAATTCCAAGTGAAAAAACTATTTCCCTTTCCATAAACAAGTAGATGCTAATTAAAGTCTCTCTGTTTGTTTTTTTTTTGAATGCTCAAGTGTACAAAATAGTGCCAGAAAGAATTCAAAGGCCAAAATAAACCTGCGAAAGTTACAGGAATCTCAGGTGTTATTTATCAGCTACTCAGTTTTCATGCAATACGTTCACAGTATCTACTCCGTAATCCTCGGAGTGTGAAAAAGTTTACATGGCCTGCTGAATCAAGTATTTACCACAATACTTTGTGGTCTGCAACTATTTGAGAAGGATGACAGTTGACAACTAGTCAGTTTGAGCTACAGTCACGCCAAATTATATATATTCAGAGATAGGAAGGAATAAGAAACTGTCATACGCAATAACAGAGGGAAGAGCCAATACAAACATCAGAATTTTCAACAGGAAGGTCAGCAGTTATGCTGTACAACACCAAGGATGAATTTTATAAACTTACTCTTCTCTTGAAGTCCAAGAAGTAACACCCTCAGCAGCTTTAAACACCAATTTACCATCCTTGGGAAGGGTAGGACATTCAGGAGTCGCTTCTTCCAAAAATCCTGGAAAAACAGGCAGTTGAATGACTTCACTGTTTCACTTAGCAATTAATTCTAAAATGCTGATGTTATTTTAAGAGAGCCTTTTACGTATTTCATCCACAATAGTGGACGCTGCAAGCAAGTGGTCAGATGCACAAATCTAAATTCTTCCCAGTAAAACAAGAGCAGTCTGCTGCGTATTTTATGTCAAGAAAACAACAAGATCATTGGTATTTTGATCATGAACTAAACTTGATATATTACTAACCTAATAAGTAATCACTTCAGAAAACATCTTTTCTTTTTAGACTTAAATGGTTATGTTCTGTTATTTCTCCTTGGATACCTTCAGCAATGTTGAAATAAGTCATTTCAAACACTTACTCAACTGTTTTTACCTTACAGGTTCCATTCCAGAATTTTCTTTCCCTCCCCCCCCTCATTTCTACTGCATGCTTCCTCAAGATCCAGCAATTACATCAGCAGATAGTATGCGCAGCTGGAATAATCTGCTAGCTCAGGGCAAACAAGAGCTATGCAGACTGCCCTTCGAGGCTTCCACAGTACTGAAACTGTACAAGAATATTTCTACTGCAGTCCAGCAGTCATGGTTTCTTTACAAGGCTATTCTTCAATGCGATCATACACAGTTATTCGTCACCACTCACCAGCTGGTGAGTTACACCCCTTTTAATCTGCCAGCAGATCTGCTTGCATGAACACATCCTAAGCAGCCTGGACAGATGTTAAAAGGCCAACTGAAATACTCTTGGAAAAGGTTATAAAAGCAGTTTGCCAGCCAACTGAATGCACACAGCTGTAATTAAAGCAGACACACTTGCAGACTTGTTTTCAGAAGGGAACTATTTACATGAACAATAACAAGGAGATAAAAATTAATCTAGTCATAGTTATCTAGTCTAGTTATACTGTAAACTTCCCATTAAAAAGATATATCTCTTATCTATAAAGATAAATATATGAAAGACATATATACATAAAAGCTACACATATAAAAATATCTCTGTACCCTTACAGTAGAGCGTGAAGATCAAGTTTGCAAATTCTGTCCCTTTAACACCCATAAATCACTGCTGCATCTTAGCAGCAAGCACACACAAGAAATGCCAGCCACAAGCAACATACGTTCTCAACACTCATCAGAACCAAGTCTTACACTCATCAGTAATTTAACGTTTTGAAGGCATTTGAAAAATTAATAAAGAAACTTCAAGTTATATGATGAAACACACCAGCTTCTTTTCCTACTTCTGATGAATGTGTATGTTCCACCTGGAAAAGTTCATCTTCAATTATTTCATTGTTCTCTTTTGCTGGTTCTTGAAAATCTGCAGGTTCTTCTGTGAAAGAACTAGCTGGTTTAGCAGCTATAAAAATGACATCATCTTCAAAGTCACTAGGTGATTTTGCATCATGATACTCCAAAGTAGTCTGGTCTGACTTTACAGAGACATTACTATTTTCTTTACTGACATCCATTTTCTCCAGACCATCTCCCGGAATGCTTTCTAAAGATTCTTCCATTTCAGCAGGATCATCCTCAGTATTGCTCAGAGTAAAGAGGGATGCTTTATCTCTACTTCCAGACCAACTGTCCTCCACTAATCCACGACAATGCTCAGATGAAGCTCCAGATTGTGCTTTTTCATTTCCTGTTACCTTTTTTAAAAACAAACAAAAACCCCAAAAAAGTTAAGTCAGTAATACATATATGCTTTATGCAAAAACAAGAAAAGAGGAACAAAAGTTTTAAAACTGTCACCTTAAGCAAAATTACTTCCCATTCTCTAGCACTACCTTAGCTTTCAAAGCTAAGAGTAAAAACTGACCGTTCCTTTGACTGCTTATTGAGTTTTCACAACTCAGGAGAACTGAAACAAACTAGTCTTGTAAGTGATTGCTTCTAATGTTATCTCAACTCTGTTCACTGCCTCACTACTTTGTTTTCAAGAAGAGGGAACTACCCAGGAATTGCATCATTACATTTCTTTTTTTACTGCTTGTGTTTTCAACCCATACGTGTTGCTAGTATATTTTAGAGTGTAGTATGCCTGTAGCACGAAACAAGCCAATTAATCTGGCTGTTATTAATGAAACACTATAAAGGAGGACAAACTTCTTGTTATAACTGAGTAGGTATTTACAACACACAACAAAATGTATAACTGAAGATAATAAAATACAGACTACAGTGACAATTTGTTAATGTATGTATGGAAAGCTCATCTATACTAGCACGTCCCTCATTTTGGTACTACTTCTGAAACAGCCTGATAAGCTAGATCAGGGAATCAAACCAACAGAATAAAATTGTGGGAAGAGTAGAACGGGGCAGCTTTTAGACAGATGAACTCTCAACAGCTACAAGAACACTGACCCTGGTGCAAACCAAGAGAACTTGAGGGCTGAAGAACACATTGGGGCTGAAGAATACACAACAGTAAAGCTCTGTTCATCAGGAAATTACCGTAATTTAAGTAAACACAGTCTCTCAAAAAAGCAGACAAAATAAATGCAGCTCATGTCTTCTCATGCTTTTAGAGGTGCATTATTTGCAAAGCTTAAAAAACCATTTGTCAGTTAAGAATGACTGGCTCAAACAGTTTTTCTTACTTTCTTCGCAAACCAATATATGATGAGGTATGACAGGAAGGCTAACAAGCAATTTGGAACAGCCACAGCTCCTATCAACAGAAGTAAAAACGGTGAAGCCCACTAGTATTTATTACGAGTATGTTCCCAAAATGTCGCATACTTGAAGGTCTAGCATAATCTTTTTTTTGACTAAATACAAATCTGGCAATGTGATTTGCAATTCAAATGTTCATTATAATAAGTTCTGGCAAACTATCTATAGAAAATTCTTTATATAAAAGTCTAAAACTTTTAACAGTAAAAAAAAGTTTTATATCAGCTTACTCCAACAGTCCATTTTGCATTAGAGTTCACATCCCTGAAAGATATTCTAGGTTCCTTCGCTCGTAGGGGAGGAGTAACAGATCGTCCTGGTGATGCTGAGGGAGTTGCTAAGGGTGTGGTGCGAAGGCTGGATCTGAGAATAGACTGAGGAGTGAAGCCAGCAAAACCAGAAGCAGAAGATGACGTCACCAAAACTTTAGCTCTCTATGAAAAGAAGTAAGTTATTGTAAAATCAAATGTATCTTTTAAAAGGGAAGACTTCACATGCCAAAAGCATTAATTTCAACTAAAACTCAATCTGTAAAAGCAGAGAGGACAAAATATAATCTCTACATTCTCTTTTTTCTAAAGGTAAAGGCTACTTTCTTTCCTTCTTTTTTAATGTAGACAAAGAATGTTATCTTTCACACTGATTTCCTGAAGAAACAACAATTCAGTGTCTTCTTGTCTGTGATGTTATCCCAATGCCAGTACTACAGCTTCTGCAATGTTCTTCTAAAATCACAGAAAAAACTGCAGATAACCACAGCTGCTGCCACTCACTTAGCTGGATTAAGAACTGAAGCATACACACTCCGGCTTCCAAGCAGGCAAGTCAAACTATGAAGCACTTAATATGATGGTTATGCTACAAAGCACACGTGTAATTATGTATATTGAAAAGTCCAACTTCAACTTACTTACTTTTTTCCACTGCAATAAAAATAACTATTTCATAAGTTATTGGGCAAGATGCATATTGCAATTAAGTTAGAACTAAACTTCCAGTTTTAAATTTCCTTCTCAGGACCTACTGATGTACTTTTTCCAAAAGCCCTCCATAAAGAATAACCATGTGCAAATTCAAAATTTGCATTCAGTGTTGCTTATGTAAAATACCGTGGTTAAATTTTAAATTTCACAGGTTTTTATTTTGGTTTGTTACTGCTTATTTTTTTAAATACCAACCTTAACCACAAGAGGAGTCTCCAGTAAATTCAGCTCTGAAGCTCTTGAAATTTTTTTTTGTGAGCTGGACCCATGTATGTTTGATTTCAATGAGCTGGATTCCATGTATGAAGTAGAAGGCAGGCACGGTGATTGCCAGCTTTCATTCTGTGCTGGAGAACACGAAGGAACAGGACGAACCACCAAATCCAGCAACCTGTTGAGATATGCCATTTTAAACCATAAATATAAAAATAAATTTGAGACAATAAATAACCAAAACACAGATTGGACAAGATATAAGAGTGAATCCTCACTGCTGGGACAGCGTATCAAGCCCCGGTCCAAATAATTGGCATGATTTCCTAACTCATTGCCTCTGAGGCAAGAGAAATCCAATTTTACACTTACAATGCTCATGACAAAAGAGAATTCATCTGCACTTCAAATTCCCTACTTAGTTGTGCCCCTACATTCATTTTTTAGCAGACACAGAACTATATGGAGATGAAGAAATCTGAAAACACAAGAATTACACATGACAATCATATTCTGAAGATATTTTAAATGTAGTATTACTAACTGAATTTACCGGTGAATATTAATTCAGTAATACTAAAATTATTAACTTGCTACTTAAGACAAAATGCACCTAAAGCAGAAATTACTTTTGATATTTAGAACATAGACTACATAATACTTGTTCCCACCCCCACATCTTTCAAATCTTCACTCTGTGGATCTGCTATACCTGGAACATTTTTGTGAAAGTTTTGTAATTGGTGTCCCAACAAATGCATCAGGCAACTCTGCATCAGGGAGAGGATGTGTTATGACTGGTGGTTCTGCAACTCTGGGACTAGGATTAAAAGGAAAATGTAATTTACTTACAGTCCAAATATATCTGAATTCAAGTTTACTTGAATTGACTATGCCACCTAAAGTAAATCATCTGACAACTATTAGTCTGCTTTAAGTTGTTTACAATGCTGTTTTTAAAGTAAAAAGGCTAATACAATGCAAAAAACAGACACAAAATGGTCAAAGATCACTATTTGTTCACACAATCACATCTATCAAAATCTGTACACCAACAGATTGATGGCAGTTTTCATTCCATCTATCTCAAATTCTGTGAACATTTTTAACCATAATGCAAAAATACTTTTTTGCATAATTAAGACTATCTTAAGTGAAGAACTTCTTGGCAAATATTACTTATTATGTACTGAATCTTGAATGTTGTACTTTGCATATCCAAAGCAGTCACAGCAAGCTTCACTTAGGCCCAGCTTTCCACCCAAATACTAAAAAATTCAAATAGATTTCTGTCTCTCAGCCCCTAACGTGTAGCTAAAGACTACTTTGTTAGAAGGATTCTTACCTATCACATTGTGAGAAACTGGTTTTCTGCTCATTTCCTACCCATACTTCCCCAATTTTGGATAATACATTACTGATGAAAGTTGCTCTTGTATGCACATTTCCAGCATTAACTTGTTTTGCTACTGTTGATAAGGGCTTTGGTCTTGAGACTGGAAAGGAAAAGGGAAAAAATATTATCTTTGTGTAATCAGAGTGGTGGCCAGTTGCTCATTACACTTTTCCCACTAAGTTACCTTCTCTGAAGACAGATGAAGGCAAACGGTAAGGTTTGGCTCTCTCTAAAGCCAGCTTCCTTTGAACTCTAGGAAGGATCTTGCCATATTGGTCTAATATAGAATTTCTGGCAACTGCTCTCTCTCTCAAACGAGGATCACGATCATTCTGATAAAAGAACAAAGGAAAAAGTTAACTAATTACAAGAAGTTCACAGCAGAGAATCTACGCTGCTCCAATTAGTGGGTACACTTCATCCACAGAGATATTAAAATATATCCATCAGCAAACACCAATTCTGCCTAGTTTTAGGAAAGTGGATGGCAGACTAGCTAACAACAGAGTCTACATCTTTAAATTAAAACAATGTTTGTACCCCACCAAACCTTCTCCTCATTGCAGCTCTGTCACCTGCAATTCCCATTCTCAAACAGCTTACAAAACAGCGCAACAACAATAGAAAAGTCAAGGCCAAAAATAACTGAATACACAAAACAAATATAAATTATGCTGGACAAAATGTTTTCAGTATTAAAACAAGCTAGAAAAAACTATCTAAACACACCTTCCAAAAAGATGGATGTGTTCAAATGCAGGACCGAAAAATTCTAAGATCACCTTCTAAGCTTGATTCATTGGAAAACTATGGTTCTGGAAATCCGGAGTTCTTCATGGAGTTAAAATCCCTTCTCAATGAATGTTTAAGCGAAAAAATTATTCTGCTCTACACTGTTAGTAAAAATTTATTTTTGTAATGCACGACTCTAGTGAAATTGAACTTAGTTATATATTAGAAAAAAATATATATATATATAGCATACAACTATATGGATAGATAGATGTAGGTTGCTCCGAAAGTAACACCTCCTACTTTTTTTTTTTCCCCCATGGAAACATCAACAGATATAAACAGCTCTATCACACCATCTGATAGATCAAATTCTCAGCTACAGAATATTGTTTTTCAACTGTCACCACCAGTAACTATGCATTTTTCACCAGCAATGAAGTAGAGCCCACGTGCCACAACTGCAGAAATCTGCATCTGCAGAGGTGACCTGCTGTTTCACATCTGCTATGATGTTGCCATTGCTAGAAAAACATTGCCCATACAGTTCAGTTTTCATTGCTCAGTTCACCTCCTGGTTGGTCTCCAGAAATGCTCAGCAAGCACTGATGAATGTCAATAAATTTTTTTTATGCAGAGAAGAATCTGCTGACATGCTTTTGCTTCATACACACTCCCATGTTAGATGCCACTATGTCACATTGTCCCTCTGCTGTCATTTGTCACATGGCAACAAAACGTAAAGGAATATTAGTGGGAAGGGTCTACCTCTACTGCCATGCCACCAACACGTCTCTGACATTGAGGACCAACATAATAAAATAGGCATTATTTTCAGAGCAACCTTCCTATATTAATCAGATTTGAATTACTTTATTTAAATAGAGTCAATTGGTCTGTAACAACTTGTAAGCTCACCAAGTAGCTTTTGATAAGTGAAATATTTTGTTCAACTTCTAAGTTCAGTTGTTACTGGAGGTTCAGAAACTTATTCCTAGTATTTCAAATCATGTTCTAATAAACACTGAACAACAACAAAAAAACCCAACAAAGCAGGATTTTTATGGAGTAATATCAAAACCAGCAACGTGTAAAATAAATTTGCGCCCCTGGAGGGAACTTTTATGCTTACCGTAAGATTGACCTTCATTGAATGATTCAACTGCAGTGCTGGAATATAGTTGGCACGCTGCAGATGGTGGACTAAAAGAAATTCACGATTCTGAGTACCACCGTTGGTCTGTAAGAATTTCTCCAAACACTCCTATGAGAAACACATTTCAAAAAACTATTACGATTCCATCTCTTCTCCTTTTGAACAGATGATTAAGGTATCTTTCTTGTCCACACTTACTTGTTCGGTGTCTGTGAAAGGTAGCTTCAATAAGTCTTCCATTAGTCCCATCTCCTGGCAGATTTCATACACTTGTTTTAACAGTTCTTCTACATTTAACTTAGTGGAATGTTTCTGTAATAGGCTCCAAGCCTCCACCATGCACCTGGAATTAATTTTTGAGATATAAACAACAATAATAATCAAAAAGATGCCCCAAAATTGCTGTGTATTCAAAATTTAAAAGTGACAGTGATTTATATTACTTTTTCTCCACCTTCCCATCATGACTGAATACTAGCATGGTGGGATATAGTTATTTACCTATTGGACAGTAACACAGTGAGGAAAAGCTGCACTTCACTACTGCTTGACATTGATGGGTTCATCATCTGCATGTATCTGAGGGCTCGCCTATGCTCTCCTTGGCACATCAGGGATTGAATAATTCTCATATGTTGCCATGGCACAGTTTTGATTGTAGCTGGATGAAAGAGAAGGGCCAATGAATTCTGCAGAAGTCAGAAATTAGGTTTGTTAAGATATATAATATTCACTCATAATAAAAGTACTCAAAAGCTTCCTAAGTAGTGGCAAATCCGGTAGGTAATTTTAAACGACTAGCACTAATGATATACTTGATACAGGAAATGTAAATAGACTTTCTAAGCATTTACACACACACAAAAGCCAGCCATACAGAACAAAGTGTTTTGAAACACGTTTCTAGGTTAATTAAGCATCTGCATATAAACGTAACTTTTTACAGCGATTCTCGAAAGTTAATAGATTTTATTAACATCATGACAAAAAAAACTTCAGCAACAGAAACATGAATTAAGTTCAAAAGTCACTTTTGCAATCTTCTGCCTAAAACACTACTGCTATCATGACAGTTTTAGCACTTTAAATACCTAAAACATCATTTTTGGGGGGAAACTGTTCAGCTGTTCTGCCTAAAATGACTTAAATAAATGGACTTGAAAATCCAGACATCAAAGATTATTGAAGTTCATTTCTTTTTCAATAAATTTCTTCCCAAAGTAATTAAAATCAAATTTCAAACCACAATTCATCGCTGAAAATGTTTTAACAGCGTTCTAAAAAAAGCTTCTGATCTATCAGCTGTTATTAGCTAAGCACCAATTTCAAAAAGAAAACATCTTTTCACAGTTTACAGCTCCATATTGTAACACATGCCTAATTAAGTGGTAACATACTTACTTCAAAATCATTGTGATCCAGAAGCCAAAAGCCTTGAATAAGCTTCACAAGACCCCAGGGGATAGCAAAAACAGTTGGGAAGGAGTCAATTGAAGTTTCTGTCTTATTCGGAAAGGAATGCATGATATCCAGCAGTAAGTAGATTGTCTGATATCAAGTACATGATTAAGGCTAATACATTTGCAAGATCAAGAATTTATCACAATATATTCATAAAAATAATAATGAAATAAGAACGTAAGTGTTAGACAGAAGAAAATGTTAATGGGTTAGTCTTGCCTTTTTAAGCTGTTATAATTCAAAGAAAGCCAGGATTTAAACCTCTCATTCTGAGTAAATAATCAGGAAGAAATACTCTTTGATTTCTATGATGTTTTCAAAAAGGTTAACTGCAGATAATTAAAAATCCCAGTTATAAACTGAGACCCCTCCTCACAGTCAGGAGCGACCAGCTGGACATTTAAACACTCAGGGCTTATGAATTCCCTCGTGTTACTTCCTCCTTTCCAGTGCATGCAAAACAAAATTTCACAACACGTATCAGTTCCCAATGAAAAAAAAGGAACTAAAACAGTATTATTTTCTGGTAATGTCATTTTCTGACGTTTTTAGGGATATACATTAATTAGGGATCTCTGAGTTCAACAGTTTTAAACACCCTTCCTCTTTACGCTCCCCTCCCCTCTGTTTGATGAGGCAACAAAACAATCCTGTGTATTTCAGCAGCTTCAAAATACGTTCTCTGTCCAATCTTGTTTCTCTATTTATTATTCTGTGTCTACAATTCAAGCAGAGCAAAAGCAAGCACTGTTAGCTGTGCTGGAAAAAAATAGAAAAAAAATAAAAAACCAATAATCAATGATTCCAGAAAAAAACAGGTACTGATACAGCACTACTACAACTCATTTTGCTCTGAAGCAGCACTTATATTGCATCATGCTAATATGTAGCCATTTGCTATTGCTGCTTTTAAAAAGTTCTGCTTCAGTTTTAATCTTTAGCATACACTTTAACATTACTGTATGTTTACTCAGAAAAGACTTTGCAATAAAGCATGAAAGAAAAATATAAAAAAATCAACAGTACAGAAAAATAAAACTGCTTCTGATTACCACTTAATTCTAAACAAAATCTTTTCATCTACACTGCTTGAAGCATAAATTTAAAAATATTATTAGGTACACAGCAAACACAAGCATTTATGTGCGTATACTGAAGGTGCAACTGAAGTAACTCCAAAGGATACAATTGCATGCTTGTAGTTTTCTTCGATGTTTTCTAACAAATACAGATCCAGCAGTGCCTGAAATGAAAAATTTTCTTTTCACAAAAAAAAAAAACAAAAAACCCAACACCCTCCCACACTCCATGAATTATATACTTAGATTCTTTATTTTTGTTTACTATTGTTGTTTTTGTGGTTTGTTGTTCTTGCTTTGTTTTTAAAGGAATATAACACTCACATGTAAACTAGCAGGTGGATATTTCCCAGTTCCTCCTTCATCCCTCCGCCACAATTTCTCAGCTTGCTCTCCTAACTGGGAAACCATTCCATCTATCATCAAGCAGTCAGAATCCCATCTTCCTCTGGAAAAAAAAAGTAGCAAGGATTTGGACAGAGTCAAACACTAATTCCAACACCTCAACCAAAACACCAAAATAAATACACACATCTGAAGAAAATAAAGCAACAAACATAGAGGTGTGGACATCACTTGAAACACGTGAAGATTTCTGAGCCAGTTGAGAGATGTTCATTAGATTGCATTCAATTATTACAGGAGCTTAAATAGAAATCCTAAAAGCTCTTCTACTAAGTTAAAATCTGCAATGAACTTCTAGTTTTCAGGCTGTTCCTGCCTGCGTTACTTGCAACACAGAAGAAACTGTGGAAGTGCCAAAAATCATCACTCACACTACCTAAAAGAGGAAATTTAACAGTACAGAAACAGCACAACTTCTTTTTAATGTTATCTCATACTTCAAATTGGAGTGCTCCAATATAGCAACTGTGAGATAACTTGATGGTAATTTCACCTTTTGTTTTCAGCACTTCACTTCTGTTACTGAAAAACTCATTTACGCAAAGTTGAACATACAGGTGAATTTCAGTATCATCACAAGCAGCATTTATGTTTATGGAAGACATACCATTACAGTTATGCATGTCTGAACTTTTAAAAATCACATTCTTCAAAGACAAGCATCACCGACTGATGCTGCCCTCTCATTCTCCCAACAATCAAAACAAACAAGAAAACATACTAAATGAAGTGGGCTCACGTTCCTTACCAGTGTACATGTGAGCTACTTGAGAAGTAAGATGCACTTAAAAGTCAGTATTAGCAGAGGAATACACACAGGCCACAGCACAGGAAAGTTATCTCTGTATTCAACAGAGCAAATGCATCGCTGAATTGGGCACTGCTGGCAAATGAATTTAGCACAGTAAATACAATTGTTGACATATAAATGATATTCACTACTACTTCTGAATCCACAGTGGAAGTTTTCCAGAGAGCCCCAGTAAATCTCACCTTGACAAGCGCTCAAGTTTCTGTCGATGACTGGTATAGTAGCTCTGAATCAGAGGATAATTGTAGAAAGGTCTAGATAAATGCATATCATCATCTACAGGCAATCAAAGGAAAAAAAGATAATTAAAGAACTAATAAATTGCACAGATCATAACATCTGAACGTCAAGAAGCATAAGCAAGCCTTCAGCTTTGAAAGAAGCCAGCTTTGTTTCTGTTTTTTCTAGAACAGAAATCACAAGACAATCCCTTCTTGTCTCCACTGCCATTTGAATTTTACAGTCAATCTAAAATTCAGAACATTATCAACAGTAAAGATAATTATTAAAAAAAGACCTCAAAAGAGTTTGCTGGGTTTTTTTTTGTTTTTAATAAGCATATAACAAGAACTTTTCTGAAACTATTAAGGCTGACAATGAAATCTATATCCCGCACAAATAAAAAAGTATTTCCAATGCTTTGCTTTTTCCCCTTAAGAAATACAAAAGGTAAAGAATTACTTGGGTCAGCAACATTAAAGTCAAAAGCTCATTGCTGTTTGCTGTTCTTAAAGAACATACAAGGAAAGAAACTGCCTGCATTATTCCACGCTACACATTTGCAAAAAACAATAAAATATTCATTTCACCAACAGAACTTCAGTATGCATCATCACTGAAATAATACTACTTGTTAGCAAAGAAACATTTACAGGGTTCACAGGAATCACTGTTAGAGATGTATTGCAGCTAAAGCTTACCTAAGCCCTCTGGTAGGAGACTGGATCGACAGAACCAGATGACCACTTGGGCATACAAAGAAATGAGGCTAGTTACCACCTGCTTATTTGTCAAATCTGTAACACCTGAAAAACACATGCAAGAATTCTTTTTTTAATTAACCTCCCTTCATCATACTAAGCAGAAAGTATGAAAATAATATGGTAAAAATTTGTCTTAGTTAAAGAAAAATACACAAGCACAACAAAAGTAAACCTTTGCAAAGCACCACCTTCACTAAATGTTTAAAATAAAATTTAAAAAATATTCTGAAGATCCAGTCTGAACTACTGAATACACTTGTAAAACATTTCTTTTTCATATGGCAGATTTTTAGTACAGCAAAGAAACTTTTCCATTTTTTTCAATATGCCAAGTTATTAAAAAAGAAACAGTACAAATTTAATTATTTATTCTTACAACTTACTCAACTATTTCCTTTACAATCATAATGCAGTATTTGTACTCAAATAAGTTGCTAGCTAAGAACTGTAAAGAATAATCACCATGTTCAACTGTTCTATTTCCAACCAACTGCTTATGCATCTTCTTGCTAAATTTAACTTCCTTTACATACTTTCACATACTCCAGAACAAATTACTTTCTTGAACAGATTCATATGAAGTGCTATTTACAATTTCTCACTCAACATAAGCCTTTCTCCTCCTAAACTTGTCTGTCTTCCAAGCATCAAAACAAAAAAGCACTTATTTCCTCAACTACAACCCCAACAGCATCTTGAATGAAAAGATTACTAAGACATATGAAAGATTTAGTAATACTATTACAGACCTTTTTCAGTAAGCTCTCGTGCTTCAGTGAGAAAACAGTTTAAGACTGTGCTGAGGTTGCTGAACAGTAACTGGCAGTGCTGAAGAGACTGCATTGTTTGTGGATCAATGAAGTTGCAAGAGCCATCGAACAGTGGAACACCTTTGCAGGATACATATTAAATCATTAGCATACAGAGCAATTTCAAATAAGTTTCAAGGTACATTTGAACAACTGTGCACTATCACACAGAGGCAAATTGCAAATTCAATGAATACGCTCATTGAAAAAGGGTAATTTTACATTTGCAAAATCCCTGCAGTATTACTCACAGATTTGGTCAAATTCCTCTTTTGTATAGATAACTTTGTTCCATGTCCACTCAAGAACAAACCGTAAGCTGGCAGCAGAACTTGGCTGCTCTTTAAAAAAGAAAAAGAAAAAGGAATGAGCAAACAATGTCAAGCTCAAGAATATAGAACAAAATCACCACAAGTAGTTATTACCTTCAGACGTCCAATATTTAATGTATCCAGTCAGAAGTTCTAAAGAACTTGTCTGAACAGCAGCTGACAATACAGCTTCTAACTGCTCCTCCTAAACATGAGGCAAAATAAAACGAGAATCTTACATACTTTCGATGTCTAAGCCATCAACAATAAGTGTTTCTTTCTATGAAAACTGTCACACAGACACCAAAAAGTCATTTAGCAGAAACTCAACTAATTCCACATTCCTTAAGTTAATCTGAATCACAGGCTCATTGGTTTGACAAACACTTTAACTTGTCCTCTGATGTTTCATCTTATTAAAGGCTAATTCTCACCTTTATCTGCATGTGTCCATGCTATAAACTTAATTTACTGAGCTCCAGTTAACTATTTTCAGTAACATCCCCTGCTAATACCCATCGTACATTTTGTGCACAGAAGTTTTCCATCAGGAATGTATGACGGGGACAAAAGAAATATGCAACATTTGCATGAGAAATAGTGAAACTGAAGTCAGCCCGCTTTCTAGATTATGAAGACACAAAGCAGTTCCAACATCAAAACATTGTTTTAGTTTTCAAAGATTATAGAAAAGAATTGAAACGTTTAAACTGTAACAGACTTACATTTTAAATTCTTCAAAGATTGTACAACAATGTAGTGGTAATCCTTTAAGAGGATAACAGCTACGTGCAGACACAGAATATTAAAGGATTTAAAGGATAAATTATTCCAGCCAGTTTTCTGATGCTTTCAGGTGAAATGATCCTTTGCATCATTTTATTGAATTTACTCCTAATTTCCGTGATTGTTTCGAACACACTGAAAACTACCCTTTCCCCTAGGTAAAATCAGTAACTTCAAAGAAACCTCTGTACACTAGAATAAACATGGGATATTCCCATTTTTTTCTCAGAACTGTCTGAAACAAGGAAACAGAATAAAGAATACTTCTGGTAGCACACAAAACTGTAATCCAATGCAAAAGGAATAGTCTAATGGCCAGGTCAACTTGCTGAGAAATTTCCTTTAGCTGCTAAACTGTGTAAAAGAATTCTTTGTCCCAGTGTTACTTCCTCAAATCTGGAGAAGAACCCAAGAGATAGAAATATGAGGGCAGTGGAAGTGCTACCCCTTGTCTGTTAATTGCTCCACCATGAGATGAGCAGCAGATCAGCTAGACAGCTTGGATGAAAATGGGCTGGACATCACAAATGCTCCCTCTCTTAGGAAGCTCTTCAGATGACAGAAAGTTCTGTTACTGTACTACAAAACAAAAACCTATGAAGATGCTGTGGTAGGGTAAAGCAGGTAAGAAGCAATGGTTGTCAAGTTACCATGTCTTACAATTTCTACAGACCTGTCAGAGAACATAAATATACTCCCCCCTTAAGTCTTGATGTGTTCTCACCTGACTCAGACTGGATGGCTGGACATCAACTAATCTTGGAGACAGCAAGCCAGCTACAAGACATCTATTGTAGCTATCGCAAATGGCTTCACTTATTGAAGGACCAGACTCCTTTAAAAAATTCAAGGTCTGAAACAGCAATAAAAAGCAAAGATTACAGACGGCGTCATTTTTATTCCATCACATAACAACATTCTGAATAATCACTGAAAAAAAACCAGAAATTACAACGTTGACAAACTACCACAAAGACTGCGTCAGTAATACATTTTAGGTTAGCAAACTCACTGAGTATTACTAAGTGGACTTTAAGATGACAGACAAAAACTCAGAGTTTATAAAAATCCTATAAAATAAAATATCTGCCTGTACCATATTTCACTAAGTATTTCCCAGCTTCTCTGTTTACATGCTGGCTTTTCCAGTGAAGTAAAATGCATCCTATAAAAACACTCTAGCTTTTAGACAACTTTAAATCACATTTTGGAAGATTAATGCTATGGTTGATTGTGCTGGAAATACGTAATGAGCCAAAAAACCTCATCATTTCTTACTGTATGTGTGGTGACTCAGCTATAATTTGGCCAAGTACAGGAGAAAAAAAGTCATTTATTCCTAAAATTAAAAAAAAATATATACACACACACACACACACTTTCTCTATTCTCTGTCTTCCTGTTTCAAAAACTTAATCATGGATGAATATCCTGACTCATTTGAAAGATGCATCACCAAGAAGCCACAGTTTTCCCTAACCTCTACAATACTTTTGTTCTTGTTCCTAGATGAACTGTGTTCTTTGTTCCTAGAGGAACACCGCATTACTCTCTATACACCCAGATCCATCATGCTCAGCAGGTGTCAGTGGAAGTTTTATAGTCCCCAAAGTGGACTTCAAACATAAACATTTGCTTAAAACTGGGAAGATGTAGTTTCATTTATGCAGGTAGGTGGGCACGACGAGCATAAAATATCTCTTACACTGAAAGCAGTGCAACAGAAAACTTAAATATACACTTCTTGACATTCTCAATGAAGATATGATAAAAGATCACCTCCTTCTGGAAGCCAGTGCAAGTCATGTGAACTACTCCAGAGTTCAGCAAGCACGTACCATCTGCAGAAACAAAGAATGTTTGTTAAAACTCTATAGCCTCAACATCACATTATGACTAGCCTACATTTTTAACACAGCAAGATACAAGTCAGTAACTTTTTTTTTTTTTTTTTTTTTTTTTTTTGGCCAAGTCACTTATAAACTGCTTGGAAATATCTTCATTGTATGTTTTTTCTCTAATATTGCTGTGTGGAAAACCTTCAGTTTGAAGTTATTTCATTTTATAACCATCGTCACTTCACAGACTACATTATAAATGCACCAGAACCCAAAAATGCCTGGTGTATTTTAGAAGACTAATTTCTTTGTTGGTAAATTGATAATAGTTGAATATTGGTTTGGTTTGTTTGTTTGCTTTTAAAATGACAAACAACAAACAAGAGAACCAATAAAGGACACTTGACTCAGTTCTGAAACTTATCTCTATTAAAAGCAGTGATATACCTACCAAAATTATAGGTGCTTGGATTAAAAAACTGCTCAGGCGGTGGATAGGAAGGAGGAACTCCACGACTTAAACTCCGCTCATGTACCAGAACATCCAAAATGAGGTTTGGAGAAGTCACATTTGTTACAGCATCCAGAGACCATAAAGCAAAATAGGGGCAATTATGAAGGAATTCTTCTGGCCTTTAGGGAAGCAAACATGTAAGTTCAACATCAACGTTCCAATACCTTATTTGTAAGAACACTGGAAACAACTCAGTAAAGCATACCTTAGTGAATCTGGCATTTGAGCATGATACCAGCGGTTAATGTCAAATACACCCAAATAAGTAGATGGTTTTCCCTGACCATATGTATTCACTTGCCAGCTGAAGACTGATACACTGGTGTCAGGAGATATTACTGTAAAAGACAAGAAATTGTTTAGTTGTAAGAAGCATTGTACATCTGATATTTTTGAAGTATCACTTTCTCTTTTAGTTTAATTCTGTTGTATCACTCAGTCCACACATCAGTAACTGACTGACATATCTAGCTTGATAAATACTTCAGAAAAAAATTGTATGCTAGATGCATACAGTTACTTTTGTAAATATCTTCATTAAAAAAAGATTTTAGAATGCTCCTCAGAAATATATGACAAGTGAAGAAAAGCCAAGGATGTTCATTAGATTTTGACACATTGTTTATAGAGGTTAGCATCACAATGACAGATGGAAGTTGCCATTTCAGGATTAAATCAAAAACAACAAACAGAAACAGCACTGCAATGTCATGCAGATGTCTTCCTTGTAACATCTGACATCCATAAAGGCCAGTAAAAACAAAGGAGGGGAAGGACAACAAAGACAGCAAAAATTTATCACTGCAGCAGTCTCTAAGATATGGACAGGGCATAACTGAATTTGTAAACCCAGAGAGGTACCTCTAATTTTTCCAACATTACAACAGATGTGTTTGTTTTTTTTTTTTTAAACAGCATATAAAGAAACTTACTGCTAAAGAGCTTGTAAGCATAGGAATCTATTAGATTTAGAGAAAATACAGAAAGGTAGATCCAGATGTAAGTCTGAACAGAAAGAAAAATATCCAAACAACCCAAAGCAATGGAAAAAAATCAACATTGTTCAAAGTAGCCAGTAGAAGTGATAGCTGAAGGGACAAAAGAACAAAAACTGTTACGCAAACCACCACACTATACATTGTTATAGCATGACATCAAGCATAAAACAAAACCTGTAGTTTTTTCCCTAAGGAAGTCCCATTCTATAATCTAGCAGCTGCCCGTACCAATGTCTTCATCTCTTGGCCTAAAACAGACTAAAACAACTCTAAAGTAACCAGAAAAAAATCGTAAGTAACGGGCATATCACAAATACTAATTCATGCAAGCCTGTATCAACTGATATTTTAACAAAGGGTTAAGAAAAGCAAATTCACTCTTGCATTAAAAAAAAAAATTTTTTTTTTTTTTTTTTAAAAAAAACTTTCCCCATTATCTAATATTGACTTTTAAACATGTCTTTACTTTTTCACGGAATAAAAGTAAGCTGTGGCATTCAAAGTCAAACCACTTTTACCTGATTAGCATGTTTAAAGCACATTGTGTTCCCTCAGAAAGATCATCTTCCACAGGCACATACATTTTATTTTGTTAGAACAGTAAGTATTCTACTACTGAACAAATCACTTTTTCATTTAAACAGATCAATGGCATTAACTGTCGTGGCACACTGAAGTTCCATTTCAAATACAATTATTTCTTTCAAATTTAATATAATAAGCAGCTTGGCTAACTAAAGGTATCAATACTTAGTTAAGAAAGATACATCATGAATCTGAAGCTGAATTTAAGAGTTTAGATTTAAAACTGGCTGAAGAAATGCAGAAAGAAAGGAATTGTGGAACTTCTTTGTTGTATTTATTGCTAGCAGCGATGATATTTACTACCCTTAGGAAAAAGCTGTTTTCTTTGCACTGTGCTAAAAAATTACGTTTAATTGAACCTTCCTTTAATGCCATCATCAGGTCAGAACGAGTAAAAACTAGCAGAGTGCATCAATATACAACTGCCAAGTTGCTTCTTAAAAGTTTTAAAAATGGCTCAGCATCAAAGATGTATGTATACACTTTTTTTTTTTAAGAAATGAGTTTCTTAATGTCAGAAATCACATACTAAATACATTTTTCTCCCTGCAATGTCAATTTCTGTTTGTAAATGTAACTCAAACAACACGTCTTTTTAAATAAGCCACACAAGCTACTCTGTACTGATATTTGACTTTCAGACTGCGGGTACAGAATTCATTGTTCAGATTCCAAAAACATTCCTTTTAGAATAACCAAACATGGACATCAGAACAAACCTTCGTTAACACTGTCCTCTCTATCAATATGGTTGCGAAATTTTTCTACGGTCTGACAGCTGAGTAATTTAGTATTGCTGGTCTGTCCTCTCAAGGGAAAGGCTCCACCCGTGAGATCTAAACTGTATCTTTCATCACAGTACTCAAAACCCTGTGGAAAAATAAGAGAAGAAAGGTCATTTTGAGATGAAAAAGTACATCACACCTAAATAAATAAGCCTGTTTCTAACTACAGTACTGCTTCCCAAGAGATTAGTTCCAATAGTAAACAGAAATTATTTCTGACCAGCAAGATAATTTTAGAAAGTGCAAAACTGCAATGGTTTGTTGAATGGTAAGTTGAAAAGATGCTCCCCATTTTCAAAACGTGGCCTGATTCAGTTCAAAAAATGTTCAGCAGATTTCACAGAGTCACAGAATGGTTTGGGTTGGAATAACCTTAAAGATCATCTCGTACCAACACCCGTGCTGTGGGCAAGGTTGCCAATCACCAGATCAGGCTGCCTGGGCACAATCCTGGCCTTGAATGCCTCCAGGTCCTGCAAACTCAAGATTCTCTTACAGACCTATGCATGTATCTACAAATAATGCAATACAGATGCAAAGCTCTTTGCTCCCTGTTTTGATTATAGAACCCATGAAATCAGAAAAGTTGTGGCACTATAGTAGCTAAAGTTATTCTCAGAGGTATTACCTACATGCACACCACTAGGCTGAACACACACCCCTCTGCAGAAGCAGTGAGAGCTTTTTACTAATTAACAATCCTCTTAACCATGTAAAATCGTACTAGCTGTATCTTCTCAGAGACTAATGAGTGAAATCTCCCTTGGTTCCTTCACAGAACACAGCTAACAGCAGAAGAGGAAAACACAAAAGACGTGCAAAACCTACCTAAGATTACAAATTACTACAGAATGGGCCAACTGCTTTGAGATATTCAGAAACCTCAGCAGAACTGCACTGAATCTCTAATGCTGCCATGTTCTAACTGAACACTAACTGAAAAAGTCTTTCTAAATGCTGCACTGGCTCAAAAAATCTACTACGAAAGAGTAATTTGTCAAAATCTCTCACACATTAGAGGAATGGGCAATCACCAACCACAGGAACATTAACACAAGTAAGTGTTGGAATCTGCACCTTGGCAACCCTGGACCTAGATACAGACTGGAGAATGAGAAGCTGGGAGCAGCCACGTAGAAAGGGATCTGGGGTTTCTGGTTGGCAGCAAATGAGGCATCAGTGTGCTCTGGCAGCCCATCTGTACTGTGGGATGCACCAAAGCCAACACTGTGTGACCTCACCTCCAGCACTGGGCGCAGGTTGAGTGTAACATAAGGACATAACACTATCAGAACATCCAAAGGAGGGCTACAAAGATGGTGAAAGGTCTGTAGGGCAAGGTGTACGAGGAGCAGCTGAGGTCCCTTCGTGCGTTTCAACCCAGAGCAGAGGAGCTGAGGGGAAGCCTCAGCCGAGGGAAGGCTGCAGTTCCTCACAGGGAGGGGAGGGGCAGCGCTGAGCTCTGCTCTCTGTGACAGCAACAGGGCCCGAGGGAACGGCACGGAGCTGACAGGGGAGGGGCAGCTGGGGGTTAAGGACAGGGTCTGCACCTGAGGAAGGTGGGCACTGCCCTGAGCTACCAGAATTCAAAGAGTGTTTGTGCAATGCTCTCAGAAACATGATTTGAATTGTGTGGTTCCTTGAAGAGCCAGAGCTTGACTCAACGATCCTTGCGAGTCTCTTCCAGCTTGGGATACCCTGTGGTTCTTAATTTCACTACCAAAAAACACTAATGTATACTCAAAAGCATGCACATTCCACTCTATTTTATCAAATAACTTTGGAAATAATAGACGTGCAGGTATGTAAGAAAAACGTAAAAGATCTCCCTGGAAAACTAGAATGAAGCCATCTGTGCCAATGCTTACCTATCTATGCAGTAAAATAAGTTTCCTTATGTTAAGACAGAGCCTCTTGTGTTCCACAGTCTGCTCGCTGCCTCTCATCTCACTGGGCACATCTAAAAAGAACCTCTTTGTGCCCTCCCTCCCGGAATTTCTGTACAATGATGACATTCCCACAGGCCTTCTCATCTCCACACTGAACAGCCCCAGCTCTCAGCCTCTCATGGAGAGGTGTGCCAGTCCTTCAGTGAACTTTGCAGTCCTCTGTTGCCTCTGTTGGACTCTCTCCAGTATGTCTGTGACTCTTGCTCTGGACTATCCAGTCCTGGACACAGTAGTAGCAGTGTGGCCTCGTGATGCAGACAAGAAGGGAAGGATCCCCTCCTTTGACCTTCTGGCAACACTCCTAGTTCAGCCCAGGATCTCATAGCCCTTCCTTGTGACAAGGGCACACTGCTGGCCTGTGGTCAACCTGTTGTCTGCCAGGGATCTAAGATCTTTTCTGCAAGGCTTCTGTCCAGGTGGCCTACCCCCAACATGCACTGGTGCCTGGGATTGTTTCTGATCAGGTGCAGGGCTTTGCATTTCCCCTTGCTGAACAATGCTACAGAAATACTGCAGAGAACAAAATATAAATACAGACTTGCAAGTGGTAAGTGGAAAGACGTTAAATAAATCCAACAGAATTTCAGATTATCTAAAATATGCTGCAAACAGCAATTACCATCACACTACACACAAATCCAGACCTATAAACCTTATTCAATGATCAAAAGGTCAACAGTATTTTTATCCCTGTTTATTCAAACTTTGCCTGACAAAAAGGAACAACCTAAAAATTTTCTGTCACTAGAAATGGACACAAAACTTTTCTCAGATGGTTGTGCAGGTAGATCTAAGTATTAAGAACTTGAGAAATTCCCTGAGAACTACAGTACGGAACAAACTGACTACATTAAATGTATTACCTTACATGTATGCCTTACATTTACTGCAGTGCACAGATTCTGCCCTGATGCATCTTTTGGGTTTTTTTTGGCAGTACATGTCAACAGTTTTTGACATGAAGCTACATGTGTAAATGGCTTAAACTGAAAACCAGATGAAGAACCTATCTTTCCTCTCTAGCAGCTCCAGCTGTTTAAGTCTCTCTTTAACCACCTTGGTCACATTTCTGCAACACTCACTGAGAAGACGAAACAGCACAGGAGTAGAATAATCTCAGATCCAGAGACTAGTCCCTGACACTTCTAAGAAGCATGCGAATGAATCACTGATTACAAGGTCTGTAGAGGGTTGCAAGTGTTAAATTAACTACACCACAGTTCTCACAGGTCACAAGCACAAAGTATTTGATCACACTACTTAAAAAAAAAGGTTGTAACTGGAATTTCTTGTTAATAGGATCCATTTTTAAAACCTGCTGAAACATGTCAGTTCTCTGAGTTCACTTGTCACATCTTGTTCAAGTACAAAAGATGATGAAGACGAAGAAATGCTGAGCAGTAAAAGGTCCCACTTTCTAACACTGAAATACTGAGATAGAACAAAATAGCCACAAGAGAAATGGATACAGACAACTTTTTTCCAAGAAAAGCACACAGAATCAGGTACCATCTTTGTCTCTGTCAGGACTGTAGTTAAAAATAACTTAAAAGAGGATAAAAAACAAAGAAATAAAAAAAAATGGAGAAAGATTAAAGATTTCTCCTATCAACCTGTCACAGCGCTCAGAGCACTGTAACAAAAGCAGAAGCAAACTATAATGAAAGCCCTTTTAAAACTGAAAATTCAATAAAGGTGTGCTCTGTTCCTCTAGAGCAAGCTATATTTATATCATAAAAGAAAACAGTCGAAGATAAAGAGATGGCATCCATATTTAGAACACATTGCATCACTTAAAGATATTTATATATGTTATCATGAGATAATGCATTTTGAAGAAACTCCACCTTCTCCAGGCACGTTAACTTTACTTATTCAAAGGCAACATTTACAAATGACAAAATAGCTGTGCTACATATAAGCAAAAAGGTCAGAATTTAAAGTCAAATTTTTGCCTTTGTTCAAAAGAAAAAAAAACCATGAAGGGCACAGTCCCTATAAAACCCAGTACATAACACAAGAACCACTCTATTTAATTACATGCCCATTGAGAACATTTAATTACAAAACACACTGTATCAAAAAAGGAGGAATTAATTTTCTGAGTAAGATTATTTTCCTTTTAAATAAAGGGATTTCAAAAGAGTTTCAAGCATAGTTAACTAAAAGAACTTTTTTGGTACACAGAGTAACCATACAGATCCATCTTTTATCTATTAGACATAATTAACACTGCCATCTCACATACAATCATACTTCATCTATATTTTAAACACAACACCTTTGGAGACATTTTCAACTACTTATGTATATGCTTTTAACTAAATCATACCAGTGTTTATTATATTCACATTCTGAATAAGAGTACCTTTAACAGGAAATCCAATCAAGCATAAAGAGCAGTCTTTAAAGCTATTATGCTTCAGGATCAACACTTCAGACACAATAGGTGTGTTTTCTTTACAGTTCAGCAGACAAAATTCCAAAGAAAAATAATATACAACTATAGATCAGAAGAAAATAAAGATACATGACTGTATCCTAAGAAAGGATGACAGAAACTTATTCAAGTCTGCAGCTTGCTAAAACAAAGCTACTCATAGCTTTACCTTCTCTGACTACTTGCATTAATTTGATGTTTTGGTTAAGAATGATTTTATCTGTAGAACTTGTTTCCTCTTTAGGAATTGAGTTCATACAGGCTCTTAGCAGACAAATTCAGTTGTAACACATAACACTATAGTTTAAAATCATATGACTTATTTTCAAAAAGTCTGGACAAAGCTCATGACCAAGCAGACTTAGAGAAAAATTACTGTTTCAGGGTATCTCTGAATTGTGATGGTAAACATTACTGTGTCAACATCACTGATACTCCTTCAGAGAAAATTACTGTTTTTCTGTTTTCACATACACACACACCTTACCTCATACATGACCTGTCCTGATGCCAAGCGTTTTCTGTCACCAAATGCTAATTGCAACAGATGTAAACTCAAAACATCACCTTCACTGAAAAAAGTACAAATTAAGAAATTTGATTAGAAAGCTGTTTCATTGTCCTCATTATCATTTTTTTTTATTTTTAAATCAGATCTACATTGAAATTTTCTTAATAGCATGCTCTAGCAGAAAAGAAAAGCACCGTGTCTCTAAACACAACAATTGGTCACATTTAGCTGCCAAAACAGAAAGGACATTTGACACCAACAGCTTCAATAGCGAATGCTACACACACAATCTGAAAGCTTCAATATTTTGTTTAGACTAAAAATTGTTGAAAACAGTCGTCTACATTGAAGAATTTCTTAAACCAAACTTTCTTTATGTAAAGATTTAAGAGACTGCAATTCTATGAACAGCTGAACTGACTACATAGCTTGTTGATGCTGAAAGGAGATCTCTCCCTTTTCCCATCACAAAGTTCTAATCCCTCTCTTACACACCCTAAACACTTTCACATAGTGTTCTGCTGGACCAGTATTTGATCAAACAGCATTTATTCTTATGCTGAACAATGACAGTGTTCTGCCAGGTGAGCTGAATTAACTCATGGAGGTCCCAGAGACTGCTAAAACTGGAAGAAAGTAATCAGTGATGCTATTCTTTTATCAGCACATTTAGTGTTCTAAATCAGTAGCCTAAACTACTTTCAACGGTATTTTAATACTGTGGTGTAAGTATCACACAAATCACGAAGCATTCATCAAGAAACAAAGACAATAATTGCAAGCACAAAAAAAAAAAATGCAATCTCATTCACTACTTTATCACCTTCTTTCAAAAACTCCGAGCAAAATAGGAACTGCAGGAACCCAAGGCTTCCAGAACACTAAAAATACACCAGCACAATTCTACACCGGTAATTTAAATAAATGCAGGAAAGAAAAACTCAACATCAGAGTTAAAACTAAGTACATAAAGAAAATGACTACTAGCACTTAATTACAGGACCTGCTCTAACAGTACGCCTCCTCTATTTCATTACGCTGGCCTACGACCTCAGGGGTAGACGTTTTCATGGAAATAAATAAGAGGCATTACTTCTGGAGCAGCCTAAGTAGAATGGCATTCTGTACCTAGTTAGACCCCAAACTCTGGAACAAGTCTGCAACACAACCAGGACAACGTTTCTTCACGGCATAAACTTAACACGTTCCGTACTCAAAAGAACCTCCCACATACATAAAGAAAATAAATATACACGTTAACTTAATTCAGTGAAGCATAACATGTACTTGTTTATATTCACCTTTCTTGAGTAGATTGAACAGCCCACAAGTAGCAACAATTGCGAGGATCATTTTCAGGTTCTTGGAAAGTAACAGCATAGACAGGAATCCTTCCTCCTTCAAGTTGAGAGTGGTACCTATAGGTTTAAAGAGAGAAAAAGACCACATGTATCTATTGGCTCTGTTAGTAGAACAGTTGAAGCATCTTCTGATGGAGAACCTATGTGCCCATCCTCAAAGCAGAGGATACTCAAAATAGAGCCATACTTCTAATTCAAACAGTTGAGTCAAGGAAGCGACTGTTTTTTTTGTTTTGTTTTGTTTTTTATGGAACAGTCAAGAAGTGAGGAGATTATTGTCTATCAAATGCAGTAACCTGTGCTTATTACCTTGCCTGATATACTTCAAACCAGCTTCTCCTAAATAATTACTTCAACTGGCACACAAGAGATTATTCTCACTCTCGTAGGTTATTTAAATATAGAAAATTCTTCTTACAAATTCAAAGCACTGCCAAACAGAGGTAGCTTCTTGTTTCTTTACCTAGAATATGCAGACAAGTTTTTATATTCCAGAGTTAAGAACTTTATTTCTAATTCTACAATCTATCCTTGCTACCATTCCTCCACTATTTGTGTGCCCAATAATTTCTGATGGGTCACCTCAGAATTGCTTAAGCAAATCTCTTTCTGAAGTGGATCAAACAGATCACGACTGTTCTTTGTAATCACCCCATAATTCTTCCATCATCCCTTATTCTAGTCTCCAGTCATTCTAAGGAAACTTTCACTCACATGCCCTCTTTCCTTGCATCAGGTCAATCTCCTATTTCAGAAAAGGCTGAAATAGGAACAAAAATATTTTCAGTCACAGATCAGCTACTGATGTTTCACTTCACACTAGTTTCATCCTGAATGCTTCAGAGAATATTGTAACCATGTTATTAACATATTCCAGGCTTACAATTTATGTCCTACAGTAAATGGTTCTTAAAAGTGAGTTGTCCTATAAGCATCAGCTCTGTCATACAATTAAAATAACCCCAGAGTTCCACAATTTCTCAGTTCAAAGACACATAAAGAAAACGAAACTAGTCCACTGGGGAAAACATATTACTCTGTGTATGACTTCATAGTTATTTCAGAAGAGAATTTCTAAACATTCCATGATTACACTGAAGAATTTCAGTCCCTGAAAAAGTTCTCTTTAGCATATTTCCCTACAAGTCCAGACTAGCCATGCATAAAAGCCTACTTACTCCCGCTTCAAAGTTTTCATATTCCATAGTGACAGGTAGCCATCTGAAAAACCCACAACAAGCAGATTGCTTCTGCTTATGTAGCACAGGGTTGATATTGCTGTTCCTGAAGGATTCTGTACTTGAAAACAGAGATGTCGTCCCTCTCTGGTCACAGCTTCTCTTCTTTGTGGAACTTCAGCAGGAATTCCACTGACAACTTCTAGGTCTACGTACACAAAATCATATAATAAAATAATGTACTATTCCAGTTACTGTGCAAATTAAACATCAACAATACAGATAATCTCATTCTACTGTCCCAAGCAAAATAACCATTTATGCAACACAAATTTACTATTTCCATTTCATATGTATCAAAAACCAAAGAACTCTCGACTTAGAAGTGTAACCACAGAGATCTCTCAAGAACTCTCTATGCCAAGAGTGTGAGACTCCAGGTGAAACTACCTGAAATGACAACTACTCCTGAAGCTACTGTTATAACACAAGCGTATGCAACCTGAATAGGCAAACCAGGTATTTCTTCCACCCCAGTGCATGATTTTTGACAAGTTGGATTTGTTTTAAAAAATTATCGACAATTTGGCTTCCATGTTAGTTAGCAGAAACAAAACAATCCCAGGAAATATGGCACCTCTAACAACTTCTCATCAGGCAGCTGCACTGTCTCAAATGATAAAATTTCTATACCTCACTGGCAAAAATCAGTGACATAGGGATCTGTCAGAGTGGGAGGGTGTTTTTTAGAAAGAACAGTAAGACGCACCCACCGTTAATCAGTTCAGGACTACATGATGTCAAACCACTAGATGCAATCAGCAGTCCTAAATGCCTACCTGCTACTACCCTCATAATTGGATACATAATGTTCACTTGAAAGACATGTTTTCTTACATTTAAATGAATATTTCAAGCTGAAAAACTGCAGGCTTACCTGATGCTTCTATTTCATTTTGACTGCAAGATAAATCATCCAAACAAAGGTCAACCAGAAGTACATGTCCAACATCTGTAACTACTGCTGCCACTCCAAAGAGCCATCGCAGACTCTGATGTAGGTGCTGAGTGCTCACACTGGCTCCTCCATGATTAATTATGGGTTCTATAGCAGTTACCTACAGGAAAATTGCAAGTTAACATTTAAGCTGTTTGACAAGCTAAATAGAAACCATTCAAGAATGAAATCCCAATTAGCGCATCACAAAAAATGTAAATGCACAGTCGTGATATTTAAAAGCAAAGCACTGATTTCAATTATTTGAAGAAAAAATATCAAAATCCTGCACAAAAAGCTGCTGCTGTCTACAGATATCCTACAGTTAGTTAATTGAATTAACTCCAACTTAAATGGTACACACTGTTGTTACAATTTACCAAGTTCTATACTTAGAATATTTCTATTTTCCTACTTCCTATGCTAAGAAAACTTTTAAAATTAATTGCATGTAAGAAATTTTATTTAACGAATGAATAAAACGACATGAAAACTAGTTCTCCCAGTGCTCACAGCCTATTAGCACTGTGATACAGTCTATGCCTTCTTTATGGAGCAATTAATCCTGGAAATCATCCAGTGACATTAATGACAGGAAAATCATCAGAAGTCAGCATAATCAGAGAATTACAGTAATTTACTATGTACATTCCCTAAGATAAAATGACTAAAGGTGTAGCTGAGGAGAAAACAGCGAATACTGTCTACCTGGATTTCAATACAGGCTTCAACACTGTCTCCTATAAGATTCTCACAGACAAACAGTTGATACTTGGGCTGGAAGAAAAGACTAAGGTGGGCTGAAAACCAGATATAAGGCCAAGTCCATGGTATGGTGATCAGTGTCATCAACTCCAGTTGGAGGCTGGCATCAAGAGATATACGAGGGCTCCTCCAAAAGTAATGTCTCTGGTTTTATTATGATAGCCCATAATGTCAGAAGTGGATGTTGGTGGTTTGGCAGAAGAATATGAGCTTTCCCGGCAATATTCCATTCCATGTTGTTTCTGTGTGACAGCTGGCAGCAGAGGGGCAGTCTGCCACAATGGCATCTGATACAGAAGTGCATAAGAAACACAGAGGAGGGACTGAATTGTACCATGAAGAAAAGTGGCATCCTCTAACATTCATCGGTGCTTGCTGAAACATCTATGGAGACCAAACAGTGGACGTGAGCACAGCGAGATGGTGTGTGGTGTGTTTCAGCACTGGAAACAGCATTTCACCTCTGCTGGTACAGATTTTTACAAGCACAGCATGCAGACTCTCATTTATCGCTGGCAAAAATGCATAGCTAATGGTGATGATTAGCTTGACAAATAGTGTTCTGTAGCTCAGAACTTCATCTATCAAATACTGCTATTGCACTATTTGTATCTGTTGCAGTTTCCATGGAAACACACAGGCAGCATTACTTTCAGAGCGACCTATGTATCCCAGGAGTCTCATCCTCTTTAACATAATTACTGATCTGGATGAGAGGGCAGAGCACATGCTTGGCAAGTCTGACAATGACACAAAAGTAGGAGGAGAGTCTAACTGCACTAGAGGGTCATGCAGCCATCCAGAGGGACCAAGATATGCAGGAGAAATGCACTAACAAACTTTGGGCAGGTCAACAATGAGAAGCAATCTGACCAGAAGCAATTCCAAGCAACAACTCACTTTGGGGGTAGGCCATCTGGACAGAAGCCTTGCAGAAAAGGCCTTGGGTTCCTGGCAAACAACCAGAGAC
Organism: Lagopus muta; assembly: GCF_023343835.1. Taxonomy (NCBI): domain Eukaryota; kingdom Metazoa; phylum Chordata; class Aves; order Galliformes; family Phasianidae; genus Lagopus; species Lagopus muta. The sequence continues at coordinate 76,657,387 of NC_064434.1, forward strand.
AATCTTGTTGACCACAAGCCAGCAGCGTGCCCTTACCACAAAGAAGGGCAATGAGATCCTGGGCTGCACTAGGAGTGTTGCCAGAAGGTCAGAGGAGGGGATCCTTCCCTTCTTGTCTGCATCACTGCTACTACTGTGTCCAGATCTGGGCAGCCCAGAGGAAGAGAGACACAGACATACTGGAGAGGGTCCAACAGAGGACTGCAAAGTTCACTACAGGACTGGCACACCTCTCTGCTGAGAGCTGGGGCTGTTCAGTGTGGAGAAGAGAAGGCCTGTGGGAATTTTATTGATGTACAGAAATTCCAGAACGGAGGATGCAAAGAGGTCAGAGCCAGGTTCTTTTTAGCTGTGCCCAGTGAGAGGACGAGAGGCAATGAGCAAAAAATGGAACACAGGAGGCTCCGTCTGAACATGAGGAAACTTCTTTTTTTACTACGCAGATGACTAAGCCATGGCACAGGTTGCACAGAGACGTAGTGAAGTTCCCTCCTTGCAGACATTCAGAGGCCATCTGGTTCCTTTATGCATACAGCAGTCTGCATGTAACTTCATTCTAAACTGAAGCAAGGCCTTTCAGCACCCACACCACACACGTCCCAGCACAGCACTCACCCCTACACTAGAGATACAAACACCTGACAATGCCTGCACTAAAGCTACACAACAAGACATTCAAGGTCAGGCTCCACCAGTCTCTGAGCACCCTGATAGAGCTGTAGGTATCTTAGTTCAGTGCAGTGGAGTTGGGCTAGATGGCTTTTAAGAGTCCTTTCAAACTCAAATGATTCTATAGAAGAACACTATGCCGCTTTCTTGCAAAACACAAGGCAATGAAAACAGGAAGCTTTACATCAACAACAGCTTTACATCAAACTGAAAGAAGTGATCAAAGTAGTCCTCTTCCTACATGCATTTCTTTTTCCAGAGATGGAAAATAACTGAAGATCCAAAGTTTTCTCCTGTCCCACATTTGTTAGGACTACACTGCCTGACAATCTACTACAGGATTTATCTTTTATACTTGTCACAACACTTCTAATCTTAGAAATATCTGCAGTTATTTAGACAACTTCATTTTGTACCATTTTGCCCATGACTGAAACTAAATTTCCAATCTTCTCTACTCAAAGCAGTACACCAAAAGCTTTTTTTTAATTCTTTCTCTTCCAAGCCTTGATGACCATGATGAGAGCAAAACACAGTACACACTTTGCTACAGAATTAATCACGATTCAAACATTACTTTTAATTTTTCTTTCACAATTTTTTTCATTATACAACAGGTTCTTTTCAATTTTGGCATGAAGCCTTCAAAAGATGTTTCCCAGTTTTAACACTCCAATTTTCTGTGTAAAACCCCTGAAACAGAACATTTTTCCCTGTTGTATGGGCTAGCTTTTCACATCCTCCCAGACACTGCCAACTCATTCTGGGAATGAACAAAGAGAAGCCTTCTCAGCTCACTGAATCTGAATGCTACCCTTCTGCCTCATACAAACCAGGAAATTTTGTAAAAATACTGTTCAATGGTTCTGAAACATTCAAGCGTTGCAAAACAATTTAATTTAATTAATGTTTTTAATTCAGATTTGCTTTTACTGGAATATAATTCAAACAGTACTGCATTAACGCTTTTAGCTTTCTGCTGCATTTTACCAAGGGCAATTGATGTCTCCACAAAATAGAAGAAGCAAATTTTCTTTCCTAAGTTTGCAAGATTTTTGAATCCTTTACTCTGACCAAATGAACATCTCTCTTCCACTAAAAGGCAGTCACACAGTTGCTATAACTACCCTGTAATACTATATTAATAGTTTAGCAGCTCTGACCAGAGGTACTATAAATTAAGCTTTACAGCTGTCTACGGAAGATATTTTCCACAGTCAAGACAGCCCGTAAATTAATGGGCTCATTAAACTATTAAAGTAACAACACAAATTGCAGAAAGATGCTAACAGATGTGCGTTTCATTTTTAAAAACAATCAGTGCAAAATCAGAAACACGTAGGTAGATTAAAATATCAAGTTATATGTTATATACGTGCTGGAAATAATTCCAGAATAATGAAACACCATATAGACAGACAGTGACCCACTGCAAATGTTATCTACTTTCTGTTTACCTCTACTCCCTCTCACATCTTAGAATCTAATGTTTCAATTAGTAACACCCATCCTGTCCATCAATCTAATGAATCTAATAGCAAAAAGATAGGAACTGAAATTAACGCAACAGACCAAATATTCTTGTAATCACAAACATTCAGGGCAGAATATCAAAAATTCAGACAAGCTTTGGCTTTACTCCAAAGTCCAAACCTTTATCACAAAACAGTCAGCTTCTCCCCAAAAGCTTCCTCATATTTTCTCCTGAACAGTTTGTTACACAACAGGAAAACTCCCTAATACAACTCATACTATATTCACTTTCAGATGACTTTCACACACACAGATTAGGTATGTTACAGCAAACCCTCTTAACCTACTTTCCTCCTTCTATCACAGCTTACTCTGTTTAGATTTAAGATACAAAAACTCAAACAAAGCTACGACATTCTTCGTAAGGACAACTTACTGATTACACATTAGTCAGCACACAGCTGACACGCTACAGCATTTCAAATAAAGTACAAAAAAATAAAACCACCCATATCCAAGCAAGTCACATCAAATCATGGTATGCTAAGCCGAGTAATAAACAAGGATTTAGCTAACATGATAAAAACACAGGGAACCTTGATGGCTTATTAACTTAGACTTCCATTAACAAAATGAGAGTAGGTGACATTACATCACTTTAGTTCATGGGTTAAAGACCCACATGGAACAGAGAAAAAAAATATATCGTCAATACGTCAGTCTATATTGTCTACAAAAAAGTGCTCACTAGAGATTCAAGGAAGACCATTGGGAAAGAAAGGACGTGGGAGCAGCGTGACATGTTGATTTAGAACATTCAAGTAGGGGAGTGATTTAACATACAACTATTGTAAACCATTGATTAAAGAGAGTGGTGGTGAAAGGAGTTAAATCCAGCTGGCGACTGGCCACAAGTTGATACTGGGGTTTGTCCAATTCAGTATCTTTATTGACAACTGGGATGATGGCATTGAGTGCACCCTTAGTAACTTTGCAGATGACACCAAGTTGGAAGGAACTGTCAATCTGCCTGGGGGTAGGAAGGCCCTACAGAGTAATTGGACAAGCTGGACCACTGGGCTGAAGTTCAGCAAGTCCAAGTGCTGAGTTCGGCACTTCGGCCACAACAACACCAGGCAATGCTACAGGCTTGTGGCACAGTGGCTGGAAGACTGTGTAGAGGAAATGGACCAGAGGGGTACTGGTTGACACTTTGCTGAACACGAGCCAGCAGTGTGCCCAGGTGGCCAAGAAGGCCAATGGTGTCCTGGCTTCTACCAGAAATAGCACTACCAGCAAGGAAGCGATCATCTCTCTGTATTCATCACTTGTGAGGCCACAGCTTGAATACTGTGTTCAGTTTTGAGTCCCTCAATACAAGACATTGAGGCCCTGGAGTGCGTTCAAGAAGGGCAACAAAGCTCCTGAGGGGTCTGGAACACAAGTCTTATGAGGAGTACCTGAGGGAGCTGGAATTGCTCAGTCTGGAGAAGAGGCTCAGGGGTGACTTATAGCTCTCTAGAGCTATCAGAAGGGAAGCTGTGGTAAGGTAGGGGGTCAGACTCTTCTCCCATTTAACTAGCAATTAGACTAGAGGGAATGGTCTGAAGTTGAGCCGGGAGAGATACAGGTTGAATGTTAGAAAATACTTCTCCGAGAGGGCAGTCAGGCACTGCAATGGGCTGTCCAGGGAAGTGATGGAGTCACGAACCCTAGAGGAGTTCAAGAAATATTCAGATGTTGTACTGAGAGAGCTGGTTTAGTGGGAAATATTGGTGATAGGTGGACGGTTGGACTGGATGATCTTAAAGGTCTTTTCCAACCTTGGTGATTCTATGATTCATTAAAAAAAAAAAAAAAAAAATCAAACTGATGATCAACTTGAATGTTTTTAAACAATCACCCAAGCATGTCAAATATGATTTTGGTTTTTTTTTTTTCCACTTGCCAGGACCTAAATTGTGATAATAAATTCAGAAATTATGATAAGGACTTAAGATATTTATTCAAAGTGAGACTTTGAATAATCTGTCAATTAAGCCTGTAAAGGCTTTCTTTTCTATCCTAGATCAACATAAATAGATATTCAGATCTAAAGTCACCTCTGTGCTAGTTTGAGATTCATGGAACTATGTCTAAATCATTTATACCACAACAGCTATGGAAAACTGAGATACTTTGAAGATAGTACTTGTGACCACAATTAGCCACTTCAGAAATGATTACTACAGTCACTTCGAAGCTTTTTTTTCTTTCTTCCTTTTTCACTCTTAACCGAAAAAAAAAGTAATCTGATTTCTTTTTAAATTTGACAATTAGAGAATAATAAACAGATAGAACCTACATACTAGTAATATAACTCAAAATATAATGATACTGCTATGCCCAACATGATATGATTATCAAGACTCTCTTTATTGGATATTCTGCAGTGACAGCATGTTAATGTGATACAGAAAAAAACCCACCTCCTACAAAGAGACATTTTAGAACTTTTCCCAAAACAGGATTATGCAGCACGTGGCAAAATAAAAGTTTCATTTCTCTGATTAACAAGTACATACCCTTCCTGGAAGAACAACCGCTTTAACCACTCTTGATATTCCAAGGTCATACAGACAGAGAACACTTCCTTCTGCTTCTTCCAATCCAACCAAGAGCCCGGTTCTTTTCTGCCAGGAAAACTCCTTTACCACACGAACAGTTGGAGGCTGCTCATTTACTCCACTGAAACGATATGCAGAGAGCCTCTCTCCTGTCACAGAGTTCACCACCTCAAGTTGAGGACCACATGCCAACCATGCCAAGCCATTTCTCCCTGTAAAGACAAAGCAAGCTCAGTTCATTTTTCAAAAGACTGAAAACAAATCAAGACACTGTTCTTTTCCTTCAACAGATGTATCTAACAAAAGAAGATTGACTAACCTAATTATTTAAAATTACCCCCTTGAAATTCTCAAAAAATACACCTTAAAATTAACAACCTTGCTACCTGGTATTTACACCTAAGAATGGCTCTGACTGAGACAAGAATTGCAATACACTGGCCTACACTCTTTACACTGTGTTTGGCTTGGCTTTGCTAAAAATCATTCGAATACATAAGGGCACTGAAGTCTTCAAGCATATTTCCAATGTATCAGACCTTAAACAATTCACTCATATATCCCTCCTGTAAGAACTTGGAATCTGACAAGAAAATATCTTGAACTAGCTATCAACGCATAAGTAAATTACAACTTTTACACGTGCTGATTACAGAAAGAGTCAAACATATTTTGCTTCATACAACTACTACTTATGGTAAGGTAGTAAGATTTTCCTTGGTCTTAAAAAAAAAAAAAAAAAAAAAAAAAAAAAAAAAAAACAGCCTAGAAATTCAGATAGGCTCTCAGCTCTACTTTCAGATCACCTAGAAAGTGAACTGTCTAATCTGCTTAGCTGCTACAGAAACTCTCACTGGATACTCATCCACATCCTATTAAACACTTTGGAAATACAGCTGCATCACTTAACAGTCTTATCCTCCTCCTTCTGTTTTACTCAGTTTTGAAAGGAAACATCCATTCCTTTTGTCTATAACATTGCAGAACTACTTCCACACATGGCATCATGACAGTCATACCACTGGTGCAAATAAACGCAGCCTTAAACAATGCTATTAACTAAAGGACAGATTTTAATGCAATTAAAAATTGAGGAGTGCTCACTGATTCAGCATATTTAAGTAACTGATTCTATTAGCACAGCATTGGCTTAGTCTTTAATGCAAGCTATAATTTCCAAACTTACCTAATGCTCATATATCAGCATTTTTAATAGTCCTTTTTGTTCTAAGCCTGATGTATCTCAACAGCACCAATCTGACACAGCTGACACTATAACCCAAGGCCTCTAGACAATAATCATTTTATATGAAGATCAAATTTTAAAAGAAAATGCTCACCTGCAGAAAACTTTCCATGCAGCACAGAATCAAGGGTTATCTCATCCTCCCCAAGTGCCTGAATAGTCACCTCAGGAAACTGCAGCAGACTGCTCGTTACCTGAGCTCTGAGGTCTTGCATTCTTCACTGTTAATGAAGAAAAAGAGTGAAAACAAAGTCATGTCAGACATAATTATTCCTGAGATTCACAGAATTTTCATCTGTATATAGCATACAATCTTCAAAAAAGAAACCAAATGCACTTAGGACAGTTTTTGACCTTACAACAGAGCAAATGGAGAGTCATCTCCTTTTCTATTACCTATGAAAATTTTCAATAAGAAGTGATGCACAAGTATGCAAGGATAGGTAGGAAAACAGCAATAAACCAAGCTCAAGTCTACTCAGCTACAGGATAGTAAGACAGAATCTTGAAAAAATCGTATTTAAAAAGCTTCTGAATAACAAGCTTCCGTTTGTCCTTTATTTTTACTTCAGTAATTCTAGTAATTTCATAATTAAGCCTTGTTCATTTTTTTGCATGTACAGTTGGAGCATTAAATGCTAAATTCTCAAATTCTTCACAAAAACATACAGTTGATATTTTCACATCACTTTTACAGCTCGTCAGTTAGAAAATAGTTTTCCATATACTTAAGATGTAAGCACAGAACTCTGAAACACTGATTCTTTCTGTACTCAAATTCCTTATTTGATTTCCTTCCTTGATAACCTGTTCTTATCATATTTTTGCAGTATCATACAAAATTTCTAGTGCTACTATGCAGCCTCCACATTTGCACAGATACCGCCCAGAGCTTACATTTCAGTATGTCAAGACTTTTTTTTTTTAATATGAAAACTTAAAATGATGAAAGGATTTACAAGATGAAGTAGGTGGCTAAATAAGAGATATTCCACACACGCAGAAATACAAAATACGTATAAACATATTTTGCAAGTTCAGTGATTTATTGGAAAAGCTTCTGGAAGACAAAATCGATTATCTTGTTTAAATGACAGTTTTCTTCACAAAGTCTCAGAAAGACAACGGTACATCCAATTCCTGAGTGTTACACACTCACTAACTCAGGCATCAAACAGAATCCTTATCCTACGCTACCAACTATTAGAGACAGCAATTTCAACATGCACACAAAGCATACTGCATTAACTGCAACAAATACTTTGTCCTGCAAATAAAGTTTTATTGTTCAGCATGCACTAACAACTATTTGCTGCACAGCACAGGTCACAGCCTGTTTTGAAGATCAGACTCTGCTAACAACAGGCTCGTTTTAAGCGAACATTACTTTATAAACATAACTTACATGAACTGCCCTTCTATGCATTAGTACTAACCTCTAAAATCTGGGCATTGGAATCTACTGTATCTAACTAAAGACACAAGTACTGCATTTGAAAATATATTACTGTGCCTCCTAACAGCATTCAAAGTCCTTCTCAAAGAACAAGGCAACACCTTGAGAACAACCACTGCCTCTGGCAAAGCCGGTACTGCAGGTCACTGCTGCAGCCAGCCAGCCTGGCCACTCTGCCAGCCTCCATAGACAGTTCCAAGTGGGACAACCCATTTGCAGTCAGTTAGTTGGATTTGCTTTTGGCAAGTCATGGAATGGTTTGGGGAAGGAACCTTAAAGATCATTCAGTTCCAACCCCATGCCATGTGCAGACAGCTTCCCCTTGACTAGGTTGCTTAAAGCCCCATGCAGTGTGGCCACTCACATCCCACCTGTTGGTCCTCTACAGCCATGAGCACCTCTGGGCATGGGGCATCCACAGCTTCTCAGAGCAACCAGTTCTAGTGCCTCACAACCCCAAGTAAAGGGTTTCTTCCTTATACCTGGTCCAAACCTACACTTTTTTAAAATTTTAATCTCCCACCACACTTCCTGATGAAAAATTCTCTCTCCGTCTTTCCTGTTAGGCCCTCTTTAATAATTAATCATCATTTAGCAATGAAAACGGAACAAATTTCTGTACTGCGTACAGATGCTCCTGAGAGCAAAGAGCTCCACCTTTCCATCAACAGCCTGGCTTAGTTCAATTGCAATGATTTAACGACTACATTTTACAAGTAACACATAATCTCAAACACTAAAATAGAGATGTTGGGCTGGTGAATAGTATCTTCTAAATGCCTTCAATGCCCAACTGCCTTCACAGGTGCCTTTGCAATACCGTGTTGCTGAACAAGAAAGGCAGAATGACCAGAGACATAATCAGGAGAAGAAATTTCAGGAGAGGAAGAACAAGACAGCCAGCTGATACATCTGAAAGAGCAGAAAAAGGAAGCAGCCAAGCAGAAAAATAATATTCAAGTCAAATACTTGAAGAAGAAATGTAGAGATACACTGTATAATGAACAAACTACCCAGCAAAGCACACACAGGAGATTAGCAGACTAGAGGGAAGCAGGAGATAAAATAGATATGAAAAGCAGATTGTACCTACCCAAAATGCTTTTCATGTACATATAATGGGATATAATGTGTGTTCTTATTAATCTGTGTGTTGTGGTTTTTTTTTTCTTTTCCTGTCAATAATCATTACTTGCTTTAGAAAACAGGTAAGACAAGAAGATAAAGAAAAGAAAAAAGGATATGAAACACACAATTTGCTTTCAGAGCCCTGAACTGGTATTTTGAATATAACAACAGTCTAATTTCACTGTTTTCTTGAAAATAAGTTACTGGCACTAGGGGAAGGCATTATTTTTTTCCCCCTCCTGATTCTACTAAAAGTTAGTAATGGAAAAAATATTGAAAGAGAATACACCAGATTCCTGTCAGCACATCCCTCCAGCCTGCTCAAGTCCCTCTGACAGAGGCACAACCTGAGTGTACCAGCCACTCCTCCCCATCTGGAGCACCACCAAACCTGCTGAGGATACACTGCCTCGTCATCCAGATCATTACTAAAAGTACTGATTTTCTTAATCATTACTTCAAAAACCCCAAGATAGCCTACTGTAAAACATCCACCTGGCTGATCCTTTGAGGGAGAACACTGATTCCAACAGCGCACACGGAATTCAAAAAACAGAGCATGATTGTAGTGAATAAGCCATAAATCATTTTCAAAAATAAGCACTGACATCTGATAAATAAACCTGTGTGGTAAGTGCTTTGTGATAACTAACACAGAATTTTGCAGCAGTTGCCAAGATAAATTTGATGAAAAGAGTGAATGTGCATCTTCCAATAGAAAGGGTGACAGGATTTAAGGCTGATTCTCAATTGCATGCCCTCAGTGAGTCCTTTCTACAGTACACAGCAGGGCACTTACCAGCCCAGTGCCATCACAGACGCAGCTTAAGCAATGCTCCAACACCTGGATCATTCCTGTAACTTCAAATTTGAACATGCTGCAGCTATTTTAAACGCACATAGAAGCATGAGAAAATCATAGAATCATAGAATCACCAAGGTTGGAAAAGACCTAAGAGATCTAAACTAAGACCTAAACTAAGACCTAAACTGATACATACGGCACCAAGCATGCCCATATTTCCTCTGGTAAGCCAACAGTAATTCGACATTTTTTTCCCTAGACATCTGGCTCAGCCATATAGAACTAGAAAGATAAAGTCCAGAAGAGAATTATCAACAATATGCAGAGTGGTCTGATTATTAGAAAGTTTGATTAGCATTATTCTACCAAGTTAAATCAGTAACTATTGGGAAATTGGAACAGATGAATACTTGCTCACAAGAATCCTGTGACCAGTTGAAGGCACAAGACATCTACTTTAAAGAAATACATTCAAGAATAACTGCATTCCTGGTCCTTCAAAAACAATGACAAGCATTCCTCCTGTCTATCAGAAACCAAATTAGTGTAAAATGTCCTGCTGCATGTTCAGGAGTTAAACTGGAATCCAACCTTTCAGCTGCATCCCACACCCAAAGTGGCCTGTGTACACATCACCCAATTCACCACTCTCCTTTCACCATGGCTGCTTATGACTCAGAAACTCCATGAGCAATTCCTGAGGCCAGAAGTCCCAGACTCATGACAGGATTTTGAATTAAGAGATTCCAGAAGGTGAGAGATTACATGCTCATGTAGAATCATGTGCAGCCAAGTCAGAGTTCTGGGACATCAGTTCTGAATCATTTTTGAACCATTCAGGTTTCAAATACAAAGTGTTATCTGCTTTCTGAAGAAAAAGCTCAAAACATGGTCAGTCACACGCAGCTGTGATTTCATAAACCGCTGCAGGTTCACTGCCATGAGAGAGGCCTTGCTGCTGCCTCCCATCACTCCATCTGCATTGTGTTCAACTCCCCCATATTCCTGCAGCTTACCTTGCACTGACTGCAACGCCTGCAGGCAATACTTTACAAGCCAAGGTATTTTACTAAGCAGATTGGAAACTAACCTAGAAAAGTAAGTAGTTTTCTGTCAGGTTAAAGAGTTAACCAGGCCTGCCCTCAGCAAGCACAAAACCAGGCACAAGAAAGAAGGCAGGACAATGTAACAAGAATAGAGAGAGGGAATTAGCCTTCTCCATTTTATGGCAGCAAGCCATTACGCCTCATACACGTGTGAAATTATACGTTCAGCTTGCAAGGAAAGCCAAAATAGTCTTTACCTTTAAGAAAAGACACTAACCAAGACAGTCAACTCGTAACTCCATGTTTCATGTAAAGACTCACTAGATCAGGGGGGCTGGCAGCAGACAACAAGCATTATCTTTCATTCAGCCACTTGTGGAAGCTAAAGGGATTTCAAGAAGCATTGCTTGGCAATCAGAAAACAGACAACACTGCACAACATCACTCTGGTCACATTTCCTATAGAAAAAGAATAAAGAGTGGGAAGAAGCCGAAGAACATAAGACAAAGGCTAAAGAATCACAGAATGGCTTGGGTTGGAAGATCATCAAGTTCCAATCACCTGCCACAGGCAGGGCCAACAACCTCCAGATCAGGTTGCCCAAGGCCCCATCCAACCTGGTCTTGAACACCTCCAGAGACAGAACAACCACAACCTCTTTGGGCAGTCTGGTCCAGCATCTCACCGCTCCCTCTGTAAGGAACTTCCCCCGATATCTAATCTAAACCTTCCGTCCTTGAGCTTAAAACCATTCCCTCTTGTCCTATCACTGTCTACCTTTGTAAAAAGTTGATTCCCTTCCTATTTATAATCCCCTTTTAAATACTGAAATGCTGCAATGAAGCCTCCTCACGGCGTTCTCTTCTCCAGGTTGAAGAAGCTCAGCTCCCTCAGCTGTGTTTTTTAGAGACAAACAACATCCACACGCAAGGATGGCAATTTCAGAATTTTCTGAATTAGCATTGACAGCTTCCATGACATATTCTCCAGAAAAACAGGAAGCAACTCAGAATATTGGAAGAATAGAAAGAAAACACTTCCTGCGCTTCAGTAGTCAGGTTCAGCAAATTAGCACTTTGCCATGTTTTACTCCCACAGAAAGAGAATTTAGTCAATGATTTAGCATCACTGAGATAGAGAATTTTTACCCTAATGTTTTAAGTAAAAACCCTACATTTAACTAAAAACCTAAATTTTAGTCTAAAAAGCCACCAGTATAACAGGTATTCGCTATCAGAATTCTAGAAACAGGGTAACTTCACAGAACCATTAACATCAAAAAAAGGCTGCTAATCCAACCACCAACCAATCCCCACCATGCCCACTGATCTTGTCCCTCAGTGCCACATGCACACAGTTCTTGAACACCTCCAGGGTCAGTGACTGCACCACCTCCCCAGGCAGTCCATCACAACGCATTACCACCCTTTTTGAAAAGTTTTTCCTATTATCCATCCTGAACCTCCCTCCATGGCTAACTTGAGCCCATTCCCTCCCATCCTGTTGATAGTTATACGGGAGAAGAAGCCAACTTCTACCTCACCACAACCTCCCTTTCAGGTCATTGCACAGAGCGATAAGGTCTCCCCTGAGCCTTCGCTTCTCCAGACTGAACAATTCCAGTTCCTTCAGCTGCTCCTCATTAGACTTATGCTCCAGATCCATCCCGAAAGCCTGCCTTAGAGGGGCTGTGTGGATGCTCCACAAGCTCTGTGGAGCTCAAGGGAAGCTGAGAAGCACAGATCCCCTGGAGAAGGTGAGAAGAAGAGAGTTTCAGCCCTTTGTCCCAACAACCTCCAACAGCTAAAATCCTGTATCTGATGCAGACCACAGATCTGACTTCTCTGCTAAAGGGAAAAGCATAGGAAACCACACCATACTAGAGTGTCACAGCATGGCCAGCTCACCCAGCTAACCACTATTCTCTAACATGACAATGCTTATCCAAGCACCACGGTCCCTTCTTTAACACTGCTAAGCCAAGTTCCTAAAGTCAGCCCTCGAATTACACTCTTCCCCCCTCCTTCTGAGGCAGGTGCAGGTGAGGACTGCCCCAGCAAAGAGCATGCTCAGCCTACCCAACTCCCAGAGGACACCTGGTGAGGTGCTCCCCAGCAAGGACTTCCCAAACACACTTTTCACAAAGAGCGGCACTGACAGAATGAGTGGCACGAGAGTCCACAATGCTGGCAAACAGTCCTGGGTTTCTGGGGACTCTCTCATATCAGTTTAAGCGTTCTGTTCACCACACAAGTGGTGGGTGAAACAATACCACCCCAGAAAATGCCTATCACCATCATTTCTCTAGAACTGTAGCTAACAGCCTACCAGGTAGAGCACACAAAATTAAGCGAAGCCTGATTAAGTTCATTTGGCTGTGTTACGAGAGCAATCTCGAGGTAAATCAGTGCAATATGGCAAACTGATGCAGAGGGCGTGAGGAGCTGTCCCTGCCTGGGCAGGTCACAGCCATGCCCCAATGGTTAGGAGCTGGCAGCCAGGGCCGGTGCAAGCACCTGCATGGATGGTACTCACCACATTTCACCACACATTTTGAGTAGGACTCAGCATTCCCTAAATTTCACATTATTTTACTACACACAATCTAGAAAGGAGGTATTAGACCCAAAAGACAGACACCGTGCTTCTCTGTGCTGGCAGAAGCTTCAGCCCTGGAGTCACAGCTTATGAAGAAATCAGGCACTTTAGCCTAAGCCAGCAACTCAGCAGCGTGATGTGCGCCCCGTGCACCAACCCAGGGCCGCAAAACGCTCAGCACCACGCCCGGGAAAGTTGGTGTGTCAAAGAGCGAGGGGATGGCGCAGGTCAGGGAGGAGCCGACCCTCGGGGGCTCGCTTCGCCGCCGGTTCTGCTCCCCTCATTGCTCCCAATGGGGAGCCAACGTCCCACCCCCTCCTAGGAAATCGCACCCGAAGAGAGCGGAGAGGGTGGGAAGAGAGAAGGAGGAAAAAAAAAAAAAAAAAAAAAAAGAAAAGCGAGGGAAGGGGAAAGGAGGGCCGGCCTCTCCCGAGACGCACTGAAAGCGGGAGGCGCGGAGCGGCCCGCACGGGCACAGGAGAGCCCTCGGCCGCCCCCTCGGCTGCCCCCTCAGCCTCCCGCCGCCGCCCCCACACGCTGCCCAGGCCTCACCGCCCGCCTCACCGCCCGCCTCCCGCCGCGGCCGGGCCACGTGCGGCGCGGCCCGGGGGTCACTTACATAATTACATAAGGTCCGCGCCCCGCCGCGGCCTACCATCCGGAAAGCACCCGGTACCTGCCGCCGGGGGGCGGGCAACGCCACCTCCGCTTCCAACCCGCGCAGCCGCCGCCGCCCGCCCCCTGCCCGCCGCGGCCCGTTTTCCCCGTACGTGCCGATGAGGGCGGCGGCATCTCCCGCAGCGGTTAGAGCGGCCTCCACCTGCCCCGTTCGGCCCACCCGCCTGCGCCGCCCTCCTTGCCTGCGCAACCGCGCGCGCACCCCACTCGCCTCAGCTCCGCGCCCCTCCCCCGCGCACGGCACCCACCTCGCTCGCTCACCCGCCGCGCCGGAGGCGGGGCGGGACGGAGGGGGGAGCGGGGGGCGGAAATCTCGCGATGACTGTCTCCGCTATCGCGGGAATTTTCAAATTCGCGGAAGCGCGGCCCGGGCGGCGGCCGTCTGCGCACTACGTGTCCCGGCGTACCGTTGCGCGGTCACTTCTGCTCCCTGAGCCGGCTTCCTTCCGCCGCGGGGCACGCCGGGAAGCGTAGTTCCCCACCTCCATTTTGTCTCGGGCACTTGCCGCAACCGCAGCTTCCTGGTAGCAGGCAAGACAGGCGACCCCCGCCACGGCAACACGGCCTGCTGAGTGCGCGCGACAGTTCACCTTTAGCACTACTGGGGAGTCCGTCATGGCGGTCACACCGAGCCGGGATCTGGGGGCTGCCCCATCTGTGTGTGCCTCTCTGACCTCCCGACCAACTCGAGCATCCTCCTGCTGCCCACAGTCGGCCTCGGGAGCTGGGCCCTCCGGTTCTGCAAGCTGAGCATGGAGAGTGAACTCTGTGCTAAGAGCTTTGGCCCCTGTCCCTGGGCTTGTGCCAGCACAGCTGTATCAGCAACAGCTGCAGTGTTAGCAATGTCACTGAGAAGTGTAGGAGCAACTAAATTGCAGTGAAACTCGAGCTGGTACCGGGATGTGAGGTGTCTGCTACCCCAGCAGTTCTGCATTAAAGCCCACACTAGAGCAATCTGAATGAGGTTTACGCCCGGAACCATTGCCAGTAGCAAAATGCTCGTAAGAGGACTGTAGTTTTGTAAATAAATGTGTTTCCAGGCAGTGCTTGAGTTTCAGTTTCTATTTTATTGCATTCATTGATTTTACTTGATTACAGAGGTCTGCATGGCAAGGAAGCAAAAAAGAAATAATTCTAGTGATTGGAGTTATTTAAAAATAGATTAATTCTAGACAGTAGATACTGTTTTTAGTCTAAATAAATACCCAAATGGCAGCACAAATGGACATTCCTTTCCAGATAGAAACCATGACTATCACACACATTTACCACTGAAGTGAAGGCAGCTGGAGGTACTTAATTATATAAAGCTCTATCTTTACAACTGTGATGATGCTGCTTGTTTGTATTGGTTTTCCAAACTGATTTATGACCTTCTTCCCATCTACTTTGCGCCACAAGCTATGTGTCTCCATCACATTGGCAACGATGCTTATTTACCCTTTCAGATTTCTCCTCTTGGAGGTAGAACATCAGCCACATGAGGAGAGGGAAGTATCTGCGCTTATAAAATTCTAGTTCATGACCTTAGATGGTCTGGATGTTGTTTCAGTTAGGATAAGAAGATGATAGTAGATTAAAACATCTCTTGAGCAGCACTTTCTGTTCAAAGAATGAATGGACTCCCATTTTCCTGTAGTGAGCAAGAATTAGATGACAGAAGATGTGTTCAAACCCCTTCCCAATCATCAATTGCTTCCACAACCTCCACATTTTTCTTAAGGTAGCCAAGAGCAACGTGCTTTGTTCTTTTTTCATATGGATTTAAATATCTATCATCCTGCAGAAAGACAGTTGTTAATCAATCTGCATGTGCCTGTTCACTATATGCTACTACTTTTATACCAGCTACCATTAGGGCTCAATTTCTTCTATACTTAATAAAAAGAAATCCATTAGCCCTTCCAGATTCAACAGAGCCTAATGCAGTCACTAACACACTTAAATGGCAGCTACCTCATTTCTTTTATTCCAGTGTTTTGTTGCTGTCAGAATTTGAATGAAGCTCGTTGAATTCAAGGGAGTGCCTGTAGTCTGCTTTTTCATCTGTCAGTTTAAACTGATGGACTAATTATTCTGCTTTCAACTTTAAAAGCAAAAGGCTGGAATTCTGATCTTTCGCATTTTAACAGATTTTTCATTTTCATGCTATTTTTGCTCCGACTCACATAGTATCCTCCCCAAAGAGGTTTGTTACACAGCACGTTTGAGATCATTTCCATTACATTTTACAAATTGTCTGGAAAATACCAGAGCTATCAAGTGTCATTCTAGCAGTTTGATACCTATCTTTTTGCTTGTACTCCTAAAATACTCCTAAAACAATAAATGTGAAAATCAGAATACAAGTCAGTTCCTGCTTTAAACCATGCTTAAAGTTCCTGTTCAATATATATGCAATGGATTTTGAAGAAAATCAGCTAAACTTTGAGATAAATATTTAAACAGAAGAGAACATGTTCAGAAAGGTTGACTGAAGCAAACAACAAACCAACAACCAGGTAATCAGCACTGAATAATCTTACCTGAGATTCCAATGTACTCATTCAGAACAAAAGCCTCTTGTGAGGACTCATCTGTTCCCCATCACAGCAAGGAATTCTCAGGAGTCTCTTTAAGGACAGACTTTTATTTGACATAAAATTCAGCAGAAAAAAAACTCTGTATGAAACACTTCCACTGAACACTCTCAAAGATGTCTTTGCACCCATTCCATGCATATAATTAGAGTAAGGCTCAAGACACCCACCACTTTCTTCATATCCTCTTTTCCAGGAGAGGAAGCACTTGCTGATTTCCAAAACTGTTCTGGTAACTGCCTCTTCACCCTCCATCTGTCTGGGTTTTAAAGGGGTAAGGTATTTAGCTGCAGATTGCCCTTTAATTTTATTGAGAAAACATACAGTAAAAAACAAAGATGGTCAACATAAATGAAGGTTACACTGTTAGTCACAGAGAGGGTGGAAAGCAAGTATTAAAGAAAAAGGGCAAGTCTAATGCTATCTCTTGGAGTGTAGGTATCGTATCATGGTCAAAATATTCTTATGTTAAAGTAGGCATCATCAGATATTAATAAACAAATCTGCAGTGCTACCAGGAAGTAGCAGTGTATAACCAAGATGTTATAATCACAATATAATTGTGTACAATCAGTAGATATCAAGATGTTATAATCGCAATACAATCAAAAAAGTAAGGCAAAGCAAACAAGGATCACAAAAGAGAATAAGTGGAAGAACTTACCCTTGGGTTGAGCTCACTAGAAGATACCAAAAGAGGGGATCTCCAGAAGAGATCCTTCCCCTCTGATAGCCAGCTCTTAAATAGGTCTAGGAGGGGTGCAGCCTGGCTCCACCCCTTCCGGCAGCACAGGTGAATTGCCTTCAGCTGTGCTCCTCTGGCTGACTCATGGCTCACCTCAGGTGATCAATCAGAGGTTCAGGCCGTGACTCAGCAGTTCCCATACAAGCAGGATCATCAAAGGAGTATCAGATACATTCAATTTCTCACAGCGTCCTATACAATGAGCAGCATACGTTGTCCCTGAATTACAGCTGCTTCTCTTAAAGTTAAGACTCCCATTCCTCATGTTGTCATGCAAATGCCAATCACGTTTCAGTGGTTGCTGTTGCTATTTTTAATATACTAGTTTGTAACATGGGTTGTGGATGAGGACCTCACCATGCTAGCATGCAAGTAGCGTGGAAGAATTGAGGATCATCAAGTCCCAATCCTGGCTTCTCACAGGATCACCCGTAGAACAGTCTGGCTCCTGACACAGTGTGTGAGCTGGTGTGTGGCCAGATCAAAAGCGCAACAAACCAGCAGGACGATGTTTGCCCAGCACAAGAGCCTGATCCTTGTCAAGTGTTTTTGTGGGCAGTGAGAAAAGGGAGAATTTTGCAGGTGTGTTGGTTTTGCAGGTGTGTGCAAACTACTCCTTGCAAACATTGCAGGGCATCACAAAGTCTGTATGGTGATATATGGGAGTGTCCCAAAGTGGTTGTATCATGGGCTGATGGGTGATGGCAAGATTGGCTGTTTGTTCTGTGTGAGAGGCTTCACACGAGACAGGTGGAGCTGGGATGAACTACAAAAGATCTTGAAAATGAGGAGCAGCAGCTCTTATTTAATCTCTGGGGAGAAATGCAAAGAAAGGGCTGGCAACACGAAAAGAGTGTCCTTCACAGAAGTGTGATCATGTGCAGGACAAATCTGCATTTGTTGGAAAGGCACTTTTGTACTCGTAGTAAGCATGGTTTAAAGCAGTAACACAGATTCCTGTCAAAAAAATTTTGCAGAGAACAAACATTGCCAGGCTTATACATGGTGTGAATAAGGACACAGGAGAGTTTTGGAGTTAAAATGTCCCAGCTGTAGAATTGCAGCAGAAGACTGTTGACTTGCAGCACTGTGATGAAGTGATCTGTTGTAGCCACGCTTGGACTGGGACTGGTAGTGATGCTCACGTGGAGACCAGCATCAGGGAGGTCATGTTGAAAGAAGGCCTTAAATTCCAGCAGCAGTAAAGTTAGCTGAGCATGGGGCAGAGGCTGGGCAAGAGGGCAGGAGCTGCAGGAGCACTGTGGGCTCTTCTGGCTTTCTCTGAAACTCAAGGATAAGGGATGTGCATGGTGGTGGAAAGAAAATGTGGGAAGAGTTGTTATTGAGGCAGGAGGGAGTGGAGGCATTTGTGAGCAATGAAGAGGATTAACAGATGCATTCACTGAAATGCTGAGAAGCCAGTGGAGGGTGAGAGATTAGAGAGAAAATGAGAGAGAGGCAATTCAGGAGCTGAGAGAGGGAGGAACCAGGAGCAAGCAGGGGTGGTAGGGACAAAAACATCCGAGAGGGCTAAAAGTCAGTGGCACAGAAAAGTCAGAAGCACAGAATTGCAGGGCATAAGTAGGAGTGGGTGTGAAACAGTGGTGGGAAGCAGGGGTCCAATGTTGAAACACTGGAAGAAAGCAGCAGGATCCTGTGCAAATGAAGAGGGACGGAAGGGAGGAGGGAAAGCAGCAGCTGAGGCTCTTGCGAATGGAAATTGTTTCGCCAAGCTGGAAAAGTTGGGCTGCTTGGTCTGTGAGGTTGCATGCAGTTTAAATTGTTCAAAACCTATTGGACAAGCTGTATTTCAAAAGTAATCTTCTTTAGCTAGCTCAGTGATTGACAAATC
This sequence comes from Lagopus muta, assembly GCF_023343835.1. Taxonomy (NCBI): domain Eukaryota; kingdom Metazoa; phylum Chordata; class Aves; order Galliformes; family Phasianidae; genus Lagopus; species Lagopus muta. The sequence goes on from NC_064434.1 coordinate 76,676,269, forward strand.
TAATTGCCAGGGCTGTACAGGGAATGAGCAGGTCACCTCTGCAGCAGCACCACAGCTCCTGAACAGGGCCCACATACCTTTGAGCCTCGCGCTGAGACTGGGAGAGCTGGGAAGGAGCGTGAAGGCGGATGTGAGCTGCAAATGTGTGCTCAGTTGTATTTTTTTCAAGCCACTGAGCAAAGCAGACAGTAACATTCCCTACAAGCTCTTAGTTGAGGCTTGCAGCCTGAAATTTTCAGTAACCTTTACCAAAATTAAGCAAATCCTCACATACAGAAGGCTTTGTTTTAAAGTACAGTTCAGACTGTACTTAAAGGTGAATTAAAAAAAAAAATGCTTTGGACATGTAGTCATTATTTCCAAACACAGGATTATCTGTAAACACAGAAAGCTCAGAGCTGTTATCTAGGTATGTAATTACAAAGAGACAAGTTTATAAACAAGAATTAAATATAATTTAATTCCACCCTTCAGTAATGACATAGGAGGAAACTGTTTCTTCCTGTATGTACCTAATATACCCTCTGTCTTTAAAGCTAAATGTTAAAACACCTCAGTGGTACTTTGGTTACATAGCAGACAGGAGTTTGGTTGGTTGAGGAGTATCATTGTAAACTGAGAATGTAATTGTTTCAACTGAGAGTTTCTTGATTTCTTCTCTTTCAGAGATCATAGGATAATATAATCATAGGCTCATTAAGGTTGGAAAAGACCTCTCAGATCATCTAGTCCAATCACCAGTGTATTCCCACCATGCCCACTAACCATATCCCCCCAGTGCCACATCAGTTCCTGAACATCTCCACGGATGGTGAGTCCACCACCTCCTTGGGCCGCCCATTCCAGTGTCTCACCACTCTTTCTGAGAATAAATTCTAATTCCCAACCCAGACCTCCTCTAGTGCAACTTCAAGCCATTACATTTCATCCTATCAACAAGATGAGTCCTAAGATTCATCTTCATTTAACTTTTTGGATTTGGAATGTGAGATTCTACTAATTACTTCTGTAAATGTTATAGATATTCTCAACCTTTCATTCTACTTTCTCTTTCATCGGGAATAAATAGTCTATATTTTTCCTTGAAAATGATACTAACTTAGTTGTAGGGCATTACTACCATTGCACACTAAAAACATCAATTAGTGCTTCTGAATATCAAACCTAAAGTGATTAGAAACTTAATGGAGCAAAAGTAGTGTCTCAGCATCTCTTCTGTTCTCCACCGGAGTGGCAGTAATTTAATATAGCGAGAGGCACTCCGGAATTTCTGAGGGAAAGAGGAAATTAAATGGTGACTGGAACTGCAGTTACTAACACATTGTGCAGCTGCTAGAAAAGAGTGTGAAAGAAGTGCCTGCGTTTCAGTTCAAGTAGAAAAGCGGATCTTTTGAGATCCAGAAGACTGAGCAGCACGCCATGCAGCGGTCGCATTTTGGTGTCCTCTGTGTAAAACATTGCCTCCAGACAGCCAGAGGTATTCCCAGCTGCTTCTGGCTGGGTCAGCATTTCCTCTGGATTTGTGCTGCACCCAACTCGGCATGGAGACAGGTGACTCCAGCATACTGCTCGGGGCTCACCCCACTTCCCCACATTTGAGAGAGATTACTGTCTCTAGATTATGGTCTTATCTACCTTTTGCCATGTGACAGATGAGGATCTTGGTTGGGTGCCCATCAGCCCGTTTTCCTCCAGCTGTACTGACTGATCCGTAAGTCTGACTGCCCACCCTGTTGGCCCTGGGCCTTATATGACCCCAGCTCCAAGAAATGGCAGGGGTCACCTGGGCTCCCCAGTCACTGAAGCACTGAGGTGGCATGTCGGGAAGCTTTGTGGATCCCTCACCACCCAGGGGAGACAGCAGGAATTTCTCATTGGAGCGCCTGGCTCTCTCCTCTGGCATTAGAGGGAACCCAGGCAAAGCACAGGGAAAGGCATATTGCTTGCAGGCAGCCACCAGGTGCTGGGAGGAATCATGCTGGGAGGGATCTTGCTGTTCATCATGGTTGGGTAGCTGCTGTTCTTGCACCCTGCTTAACATGCAGCCAACTACACCTCCCTGAAGCAAGAATCTCTCATGTGCTGTGCTTGTTGGGCTGCTCTGAGACCTTCCAATTACCTGTACTGATTATAAAAGAAAGGCAAGGTCGCTCCCCAGACTCAGGAGTTTCTAATTATATATCCCAGTACTTACAGAGAAGTTCATGACCTGCGTTCGTTTACACTTTCTTTTATGTCTGCTTCCAGGTTCTTGCAGGTAAAGATAGGTGGTTGCTGAAACATGTCTGAAGGGATTGGCAGATCAAAACAAAGGACGGGTAAGCTGTGCCAGAGCAGCTGCACTGTGTACCAGATAATTTGCAGCATATGTTCCTTTCTTTTCAGCTTACTGTCAGCTGACTGCACAAGAAGTTCCCGAGTTCTCCATCAGCTTTTCACTTCCCCGCCATTTAGATAACCGATGTACCTTTTGATGTGACACCAAGATCACACAACAGAAGGATCCGCAGCTCAGCTGTGGATGTTCACATTGCAGCAGTAGTGCTCAGTTTGTGTTGCACAGCTTGAGAAAATTAGCATTTGGGTTTATGGTGTAAACAGTGGATTCTCTTATGCACGGGAAAGGAACAGAAGATCCTGGATAGCATGTGTGCAGTGTGGCTCAATTAATTGTCCTGTTTAAACATGAAGGTTTTTCTGCGCATGGTTTTGCTTGTAAATCCCAATGGCCATTAGTTCCAAACAAGAGAATTTATTTGGATTTGAGGTTGAATTTCTGGTCTGTTAGGGCTCCATCAAACCCTCATTGTTGCTCACACTAAAACAAAACAAGAATGGGCTTGTGCAAAATAAATACATAAATAAACAAAAAGAAAGTCCTAAAGAGCAAGGTCTTAAAGTCTAAAAATCTAACTTGAAGATGGTTTCCTCTTGATTTTTGCTACAGACGGATCTTTACACTCTATTCATGCAGTGCAATAGCTACAGGCAGTACATTGAAGTTGAGAAGTGGACTGCTGTGCTGAGGTGCTGCAAAGCAGCCTGCAGATGTTTTCTCCAATAAACACTCCAATTATTAAGTGGGATTTTGTCCTCTCGTTGGCACCAAAGTCACTCTGCTGTCTGCAGTTCATTATCGCATTGCAAACACAGTATGCGTAAGGTTGTTTACACAGTGTTCGAATTTGGAATGCCCTAATTTAGCACAACTCGAGCTGGGAAGAAATCAAGTTGAGATGGCTGGTATTAGGCATTTTCATGGGTGGTTACTGTGTCCATGTGCGACTTTAGGTCGAAATGCCAAAAAGTGTAAAGGAGAAAACTTGCAGCAATCAAATCCAAACTTGTGTAGCAAAAGCCTGAATGCTGGAAAATGCAAATGTAGAAAGAAAATAGATCATGCTGGCTCCTTTTCATAGGGAATGTAGTCATATGTTAAGTGACTGTCAAGTAGAGGTTTTTAAGAAGCATGCAACATCCTCCCTCAGCAGACAAAGCAAGCTCTTCCTCGCAGCACAGAGGGGAGCACAGGATATCCATGTTTCCACAAACTGCCTGCAACAAGCTGATTCCTGAATATGCCTGAGAGTATGAGTAATTTCCCTGCGCAGGTAAGCTTTAATGTCAATGTACCCAGCTGTGTGAGCAGTGCTGCTGAGTGAGAGCAACAAATAAGTTTGCCAGCACAGCAAGTACAGTGTCTAATTTATTGCTGTGTGGGCTGTCTGGGTAGCTCAGCCCAGCAGGCTTTTATTCTGCCAGATGCCCATCATCTCCCGAGAGGAGCTAACACACCTCATTTGTCAGTGGGTGCTTGATTCCGTGCAGAAAGTGATCAGCACCTTGTTGGGATCTGTCTGCATCAGGATGCAGACAGATCAGGATAGCTTGTATCCATCCTGATGCAGACACAGTGAACACAAAGCTGATGCCCTTGAGAGAGCCACTGCGACCTCTGATGTGAGCAATTTAGAGGAGGAGACATCACTCAGTCTGCTGAATCTGCTCATTAGCTGCTGGAACAAAGATTTACTGTGAATAAATTGTCCTTTCAGCTTTTCCCTCTCTACTATTTGAAAGATAGAAAATGTGTTTCTGGAAGTGGCGCTTTGGATATTATCGAGGTGCCACCAGCTCTGGGGTCTCCCCAGTTGGCTACCAAGTGTGGAGTAATGCCCAGCTGGGCTCCAAGAGAGGTGCTGGAGGTTAGCCCCTATGTTTTGCTCTCCAGCCTGCATTCACCAGTTGGTTTGTGCTGTGCCCAATGCTTGGGGCAACAGACAGGGGCACTGCATCACCTGTGCTGGGCTGTGCTGGGCTCCTTTGCCCAGGCTTCATGGGGGCTGCCCAGGGAGGAGGCTTGTGTGTAACACTGGCTATATAAAAAAAAATAAAAAATCTGACTGCAGGTTTCTGTGTGGTGTCCCCATCCCTTCAGCTTATCTGCTGCTGCAGGATGGAGTGCTGAGCCCCTCTTTCTTCTGGGTGTACTTGTCTAAAAAAATCAGAGTCAACAAGTTTTATCTTGATGTGCCAGCTAAGATCAGTGTCCTGTTTCGTGAGGCTCCATACAAGGACAGGATTATATTCAATCTGCCTTGCAAAGTGCTTGCAACTTGATGAACTGGAAGGGAAAGAGCTACAACAAGAAGTGCCTTGTCAAAATTCCCCCCAGGAATTTCGCAGAGCCTGAAGCACTGACCAGGTATCCCAGTTCCTGCTGTCACATGCTCAATTAGGCTTGCTCCAAGGTAGGTGGCAGGTGGATCTCTGTCTTTATTGCTAGCAGTGGCTGCTGCCTCTTAAGAAATGTGCTCAGAATGCATACTGCTGAATTAAATATGCATTGGAGGAGCTGCTAGCCCCTGGCTGACTAGCACTTCATTCAAGGAACAGCTCCAGCAGCAGCTGCTCTTTCTGGATGATTAACATCACCTTCCTGTAATTTTGCAAAGCTAACAACGTATATGGTTCTGTCCAAGAGCCAGATGGCATCATTGACTTCTAGTCTAAATTTGCCACTGATTGCAACAGAGAATTCTACCTAAAAACAAGCGCTGTGATTTGGCCCTGCCTTTGAAGTATAAGGATTTTCAAACCCTAAGAGACTAATCCAGTATTCTACTCTCACTTTCTGCACAGAGAACAAATCACTGGATTCTACCCAGTCATTTTCATATTAAGATCATAACTTTTGGTGGAATGACAAATGACACTGCTATAGTATGCATGCTAGCAGAGTTTCTCTCAGCTGAAATTAAACCATGGGGGTGGGAGCCCTCCTCCCAAGCCCCCTGTCCTTCTGAGTGAATGTGACCTGACCCAAAGTGGCATGGATTATGTTAGTTCCTTGAATATGTGATAGATCCTAGCTGTTCCGCAGCTTCCACTTATGTAAAAAAACAACTCCCCATAAAGGAGGATTAGGTTTAGAATTTGCTTTTGTCTGTGTTACCTGTTAGGTCTGCCGGGAAAGAAAAAAAACTATTGTAATCAAGAAGCATAACCCCAGAGAGTGATAAATTTCATCCCTGTGCGTGTACTCAGAAGTATGTGCTTAAGGTTTCTGTTGTGGTTAACCTGCTGCCTTTTTAATAAGGATATTCAAATCCCTCTGTTGCAGTCTATCTCCTTTAAGACTATTTTGCACTTGGGTGATCCAAATTGTTTCAGCACACCCTGCAGCATTTTCAGGCAGCACCAACATGCAACATGATGTACCAGTGACATAAGCCAGGGGACAAAGGTGAGGTCATCAGAAGAAAGAGGAGAGAACAAGGAACAAAACTACAGAGGTTATATACGTGTTAAAATCCCACAGTTAACCAAGGGAAATCAGAGCTTGGCTGCAAATAATAAAGAAAAAATCAGAGCTGAGTCGTTCCCCATACTGAGAAGATGACTTTCTCCTGTAATAGATAGTGATGAGGACTGACTTTGCTCAGTGAAGGTTTAGGCTGCCCTGTGAGGCTACAACAGTAGGGGTACAACCAATGCACTGCATTGACAGATCTTCCACTGAGAAAATTGCACTTGTGCCCATGACGTTGAATAATTGAAAGTAAAAGTTATGCAAGCTACCAAAATGATGTGTTTTCATCTATTTTGGTTCAAATGAAAAGATGTTGTATTTCTGGACCAAAGTGTCTGCCACCAGCAGTTGTTCTGGGGAGCCCTGCCATCAAGTTCAGTTGTCACAAGATGGGCATTTTATCGGCTCTTCAGAGCCAATGCATAACAAATGCATAACAAATTAAAAAAAATTATATCAAGAAAGCTATTTGCAGTCAAGGGGAGGGAAAGAATTGTAGTTGATGATAAAGCAATAGAAAGGATATTGTAGGAAATCCAAAACAGCATCCTGCAGAGTGACCAGCAGTGATCATTTATTTTGCTTTTGCCCTTCCTTCTAGGTTTGTGAGGTGGGTGGTTATGTCTTCAAGCTGCCAGATTGTTCTTGTTCATAGATGAGTGTTCCAACGTTGTGAACCGAGTTTGATTTCTTGCACAATTTTCATCTTTTTTGCTTGTTTGTTTGTTTTGTTTTTTGGTTTCTTTTTAAAATGTTCTGTATGAGATGAGCGTCAAGGAAAAATTACTCTTGCCAGAAGCAACAGCTGTTAAACTTGTGCTTGGAAAGGAAGAAAGAAAATGTTTTTTCAATGGCTGCAGATGACTTCTTGCTTTTTGGAACAAGTAAAGCAACAACTGGTAGAGACATGTGTTCCTCTACCCCTCTCTCTCATCTTGTGTTATTAGCAACTGTTAATGCAAGTCAAAATAGTAGTCATTTACTGAAAATAAGTAGTTTTACCCAGAAATAGTTAATTCCTTATATGTGTGAAAACATTCTCAGATGGAGAGATACAATTTAGACATGGTTATTTCATTGAATAAAATGGATTTTTAGACTTCTTGGCCTAAAACTTGTGCAGTATTTGATGTTTGTGGCTATAGCAGTAAAATAATCACAATATTTTAATCAAATAATTTGGATGAGAGGTTAGAAGCTCGTAATGTTCACTGTGAGAAACTTGTGACAATACTTTGCATTAAGCAGTTGCAGAATTGCAGTTAGTAGGAAATGTGACTGTCAACATCTCCTCAGACCAAAGGACAAAAACATTACCAAAACACACTTTGTTGTGATTGAGTACTCTTCCTGATGAGGGAAAATGAAAGACAATACCAAACGGATTTAAATCCAGTGTCAAGAGCAGGTCATACACAGCACTTCATCCCCCTTGGCTAGTCCAGCTCAGAAAATGGACTCTTGGTGAGGTGTTCTTCAGTCTGGCTGCCTAAGTCATTCCCTGCTCCTCAGAGGGGAACAGGCCCCAAACAACTTTGCTTTCACCCTTTCCACTCAGGATAAAGTGTCATTACTTCTTTTACCTGCCCTCAACTCAAGTAAGAGGGGTGGAAACAAATCTATGTCCTTGGGTGCATAGATTGGGTGCAGGTCTTTGAACTCTTCGATTGGTTTCTTATTACTTCCTGCATTTCCCCCGACATCAGCCGGGTGGCAGGTTTTCGTACAGAAGGGCTGTATCCAAGTAATACAGGCAGAACACATTCCTCATCTCAGAAGAGTAAGCGTATTCTCACAACAGCTTCCCTAGGACAGCTCTGGATGTGGGATGCTTCTCTGCTTTTCACGAGGATAAATTGCTAAGGCTGAGCAGTTCTCCAAGGCTGAATGAAACCTCCTCAACCTCCCAGCCCAGCTTGAGCAGTGCCATAGGTGGCCACTGCTTCATCCATGCTCATTAGTTATCTCCCTGGCTTGTAAACGGGGGCTGTGCATCAATAGCTGTGCCTGCTTATTTGCACCTCTTTTTCTATCTTATCCTCCTGCTCACCATCATAACTTCATAACTGGACTAAAATTTGAGATGTTTTCAGGAAAAAAAAAAAATCACACATCAATCACAGGACTGCAATGAATCCCAGTGCAATGTACTTTTGTAAGGGAGTGAGGAAGAGGAAACCCTTCAGTGAGGTTTTTCCTGTGGCACATATAAGAAAAAAAAACAAACCAAAACCAACAAACAGTGCAAACCGTAAGTTTGCAGATGAAAATGGGATAAAATGGAGCAAGGTTTTGCCAATTCAGGATGCTGAGCCACCTGCTGTAGGAGGAAGGAGTTGGGTTGGCCTCCATCCTGCCGGAAGGGGACTCTCAGCTAGGCTGCGTCTTTACTTGGGTGTGTGGCTAAACCAGACTGAATTATTGTGATAGCAAAAAGAAGGGAAAAGCATAATAGGTGCACACTAAGTTTATGCTGATCCTCCTTTTAGATGATGCATGCAGAGACCAAGACATAAGGAGAGAGGAAACTCTGAAAATACCTGTGAAATGGCATCTCAGTCAGAAACCAGGGAAAATAGAGAAGAATGAAAAAAAAAAAGCTTGCCTGAGTTGCTATGGCTATGAAATGGCTGGATGCTGGATAGGGTCAGTGTTGAAAATTGCTGAATGCAGGCCACTAACATGTTTGAACAGAGAAAATAGGGGTGAAACCAGAGCCTTGCTGAATCACAGAATCACAGAATCACAGAATCACAGAATCACCCGGGTTGGAAGGGACCCCAAGGATCATGTAGTTCCAACCCCTGCTGAAATCAGGGACAATCTTGCCATTTGACATATTGTGAATCATCAGTTGCCAAGCTTGACTCCAGTTGAATGTCATTACCACAGCTCCAGAGCATTCATCTCAGTTTTGGAATAGTCATCACATTTTGCTGTTTACAGCTTTGTCGATGATACATTAATAACCACCAGGGCTCTGACTGTATCTCACTGGCTCTGAAGCCAAAGTTGAGTCACACATAGGAGGGCTGCCTGCCTGACACAGTGCAGCTAACACCCCTAAAAACATTTCTTGGTGTGCAAGACTGCCAGGACCCAGTTTCACCACCCCTGCGCAGGAGGTAGGATTAGTACGTTCAGTGCTGAAATGAAACGCTTCCCAGTCTACCAACAAAGGGCAGGCTTTGAATTCTCAGCTGAGGAAGCAGAAGGTTTACGTTAGGAGGATCCATTTGATGCAAGTTTATTTTAAACCAGCTTTTTTATTCCAAGTGGTATTTGGTGGTATATTAAAACTGTCTGTTCCATAGGTCTACTGGAGCCAGCATTCCACATCTCTAGAAATTCACTACAAACACTCTTTTGTTTTCCTCTATTTTAACATTTTCAAAGTTTGTGACTGGTGAAAGAGCAGGTTTTTGGTTCCTGCAGAGATCTGAAACATGGATTTTCTTGTCAAATGGCAGAGATGCTATTTGGGCCAGGGCAGTTCCCAAACCATCTGCGAGCTGCTGTCTTGCTAGGGAGACTGGAGTCATTTCTGGAATTTCCATCATAGGAAACAGATACTCTTGGGCTGCAGGCAGGTACCCAGCCATGCCAGGCAAGAGGAGGACAAGGCTTTGCTCTGATGTAGCATCCTGAGATGCAGCAGTTCCATACTAGGGAGGATGAGGATGAGAAGAAGAGGACGAGAACTCTGTAGAGGTCACCAGAAAGCAGACTTCCCCCTTGCAGTTGTGAAATCAAGCATTATAGGGGCAAGTGGAACCTGCAGCTCACTCCCAAAGGCAGGCGGGCACAGCACAGGGATGCAGGGAGACCTATTCAGGAGAACTCAAGAGGTGACAGAAGAGAGGACATGAGGCTTCCAGGATTATGCTCAGATTTCAATGAGGCCCTATAGTGATTTGCATTACAAAGGATTTTATTAATTAGACAACTGATTTAAATGCAAGCAACTAATCCCTCTGCTGTCAGCAAATGATCTTAACGTTCAGCTGTCGATGTGTTTTAGCATTTTTCCTTGCTGGAATATCTCTTTAATGTACATCTCAACACACCATTTGGATTTCTTATATATCTTCAGAAAAGTACACAATACTGTAATAACCATGTCTTGCAAGGATATGCAGCAGGCTGCATCTTGCATTACATCAGTAACTTCTGTCTTCAGCTTAGTTTGGGCCTATTTTGTCAAGTACTACAAAACTTATAAAACAAGAATAAATCCTGGCCCTTGAGACCATTTCCAGAGACTATCAATAAAACAAACCAAAAAGCGTTGAACAACTTGCTTAAGTTCGTCAGTGGATCAGTGGCACCATCAAGAGTATAAGAAGACACCTTGAGTCCAAGCCATTAGAACCTCTACCTATGTGTGAGAGTCCCTTGGTGTTTGTGATTCCAGCACACACTGTGGGTTGGTACTTGAGCTGAAACACACAGAGCTCCTGGCCAAGCCTAAAAGGCTTCATGTTCTGAGAGAGTAATGGGAGCAATACAGCTCCCAGATGAGTACTTTTCCCGAAGACAACCATTAAGGGGCCAAAACTGGGGGGTTTGCCATTTGAGTAAATATATTATGTAAAATAAGCTCTTTAAAACAATAGCAACAAATGCTCTATGTTGCATGGAGCCAGTTTTCTATTGTCTTCTGTGACCTCTCATCTGAAGCATGGACTAAAGCTAGGCAAAGGTTGAAGTGTGTGTGGCACAGAGAGATGGGAATAAGAAATGGCAAGTGCCATTGTTCTCCTCTTTGCCTCCCTGTGAGCAGCATTTCACTCGGTTTTCCACTGTCAGAATAGATTAGATATCTAAATTCTAGTATCAATGAGTGGTCTGGCTAATCACTTGGGTGCAGAAAATGTGTTTCACGGAGGAAAATGCCAGATTTGTGGAAGCCATTTGTGTAGCTTAACACAGTGATATAGTGCATGCTTGCAGAAAGTCAGATTTTGAAGACAGTATTTGAACAATACAAAACTAATTAAATCAACAAGAGGCCTGGGGACAAAGGATTCATTTTCCCATCAGCTGCCAGCACAGATGAAGGCTGGTGATAGCTCTGCATGTGACACGTCTGCCCTGCCGCACTCAGAGCTGTCCTCAGGAAAGTCCTCTCCAGGGGAACAGCACTGAAACTTAATTGTTCCTCAAACAGAAATGAAAACTTAAATGTGAATGATGGGGAAAAAAAAAACAAACAGAAAAAGGTTATTGCAAAAGGAGGAGGAAAGGAATGAGATTCTATTTGAAATGGTTACCGCAGAGGATACTTGTGTTAGCTTTTGGCAGAACAAAAGGGCATTGCAAAGAAATTCAAAAAGGTGCTGGTATTCAAAACATTTTACAGTCAACTCTGAAATCATAATATGTGCACATAACCTTCAGAGGCTTGAGCAGAAGGATATGAAAATGTCCACTGTGTTTCTCTCCCAGAGACAAGCAGATCCTATCTTTCCTTATATAAGTAGAGAATAAAAGAAGTGAATAGGGAGCATTGTTACCCCACGTGTGCTCCCTGTGGCCTTTTATGCACAGCAGGGCAGGCTGGTGTCCCCAGGGCAACAACCAGCCCCACTGAGAAACTCTGTGTGGGGAGAGATGTCCCTCCTCTCCATCATAGCTACCGTCATCCATTGCTTGCTAGTTTAAAGCATGTGCAACCACTCTGCTCCCCTAAAACACCAAGGGGTGGGGCAGAAGGATGACACACTCTATTCCTGCCCACAGCCCTTGACAGAGGATGGAATTACTCTGGCAAAGTGTTGGGCACCCCAAGACGTGCTGAGTTTGGCTGATGCCAAGGCACTGGACCTGCATGGCCTACACCCCCCTGCCTGCAAATAGTCCCCACTAGGACCTATCACCACTGAATATCCGGACCTGGTCAACCAGCACTAACAGTCTACTGATGAGGATATTTAAATCCTATTGACAAAATGGGCCTTGTATCAACTTTCCTTTGATATGGATGGGATAAGTTTGTGCAGTGGGGCAAAGTTAAACCTAGGTCAAATATTGAGCCAAGGGTGACAGGAACTCAATAGAGAGCGGGTGAAGACATTTTAGACCCAGTTTCCTAAGGCCACTCTGCTGCAGGATATGAGGACAATTAGCAACAGCAGCAAAAGAGGGTTTGCCCAGAAGAAGGAAGCCAAGGTGAGCAGGGCTGAGTAAGAAATGTCACAGAGGCTCATTTCTGTAACCAATAAATTACAGACCATCACAACTCTGTGCTTTACATAAATTTTATTGTGTTTCAGAGAAAATTGCATACAGCCCATCAGGTTACTCTAGCAGCATGTAATATGTTTAGTATGTGGTCCAGTCTTTTATTTTTCCCAGCCATTCAGCATGATTCTTAGCAGGATTTTGTGCTGCGAAGGGTAACTAAAACTATCAGCGTTTTCTGAAACATCTGTTCCTATTAAGGTTGATGACATTTTTTTCTGGAAAATTCCTAACTATATTCTAAAATTATGTAAAAAAAATACTGTGTCCTTGTGGAAATTCAATAATATCTGTGTATCATTTCCTAATACGAGTATCTGAAAATGTTCCTCTTAGACAAAATGTACTGCCAGTGTCTGAGAATGTTTTCTTCAACCCAGAGCTTTTTGTTTTCATTGTTTCTGTTGTTATACATCACCATTTCAAGTTGTTTTGTTTTTTTTTTAATGAATAAAAATGGAGTGTGTTTGAGTGAACAAATTGTTATTTTGAAAAGACCTCTGAATTTGCCAGAAGGGAAAAACTTCTAATGCTGCTGCAATTATTTTAATGACATACATTTAAAAAAAAAAAAGAATTCTGGTGAGTAAATATTAATCATCTAGCAGTGAGAAGGGTATTACTCAAGGACGTAAAGCAGACATTGTGGCAGCTCAAGATGCTTGTGCATCCACATACTTCATGCTACCTCTGTGCCACAACACACTGCTCCCAGCCTCATGCCCACAAGTGTCCTCTTGTTGCATGGTGGCTCTGGGAGCTAGCTTTGCTTCTAGATGAAAAATAAAGGGTAGAGTTACTTTCTTTACAAAGGAGATTGCCATGAGGGCATACGTGCTACAGCATGAGGCAGGAAGAAGCAGGGGTGCAGAAGGGCTATAGATTGGAGTGACACAAGACTTTCTCTTAAGTCATGGGCTTACTTTCTCCTTTTCTGCACTGTATTTTAGCCAGTGTTTTTTCTACAATGTCAGTGGAGTCATACTAGTCAGACTCATTTTCCATAGGTAGAACTCCACAGACATGCAAGTACTTGGGAAGTCCCTCTACCCAAAACTGCCTGCAATTTCCCCTGTATTTAAAAACAAGAACTTCAGTTCTGTACGACCTTCTTGCCTGTTACAACCCCAGGTTATCATTTGTACCATTATTTATAGTCAGACCTAACTTTAAAACTAGGAATTGGAAAAAGCCCTATAAAAATAGGATACAGGATCCATATCCAAGTCATTAAAAAACAAAAGGAATCAAAGCTTTCCTTGATTTTGGGTAGTCTGTAAATGTCTTGAGATAGTACCTGAAAGAGAACAAGCAAGAGAATGAAAGCGCGTACGAGCAAGAAAACTGCACAGTTTCAATACAGCACAGCTGAAATACCTTAAAATGCCTTCAATCTACCTTGCTCTGCGACCTCTCTGTGTTACTCTGTGAAAGAACATTCCCAAGAGATTTACACTACTATTTAATTTGGGAATTCAGCACACAGGAGCACGTCTATCCCAAAGCGCTGCAAGGAACCCTCAGGAGAAGATGTGTTTACCAGGCTCAGTGACAGGATGTCTTAATATGGAAGGAGTAGTGACATAAGCAGAGCTACTTAAATGACCATCAGTCCCATTTAACAATTTTTCCAGCACACTGCTGTACTTTCATCCAGTTGCAAACAGGCTAATATGCTTCTTGTACGTAGCATTAAATTTCACTTTTCTTTTGGATTCCAGCCCTGTCCCTCCCCGGCATTTTGCAAAATGCGTTCCATGAGCAAGAGGCAGGAAACTGTTTAAGTTTTGATACCTGTGATGGTGGTAAGCACGGGGCCCAATGCAGCAAAGAGTGAAAAAGGCAAAGGTGAAGGCTGGTAGAGACCAGGTAGCGATGGCAAAACCAAACCATTCTACAATTTCTCCAAAGTAGTTGGCTCCAGAAACATAAGTGAACAGCCCTCCTGAAATGAAAGACAAAATATGCAATTTTTATATGTCATCTTATGCACATGGAATTTTTCTTTCCTTAAGATCAGCAACTGAATACTCTACCTTTTTATTCAGAAACCGTATGAGAAACTTAAAATGACTTCCCCGAAGCCAAGACAAACTACAAAGAAGGATACTGTACAAGAGTCAGAGGTTATTCTAACCAAGAAGTTATCGGCACCTTCACAATTGTTTATTTCCATTTGGAAATGGAAAGACTTAAGAAAGCCATTATTAGAATTACATGAACCTCATTTATTAACATCTCCGCTACCTCTAGGGAATACAAAATCTGGATCTCAGTTCTGTATTTTAGCTAATCACAGCAAGAGGAAGGCAGACGTTGAAGGTGAAAAACGGGGCAGAGGCAGTGATGGTTGAGGAGATACAAGCATCCAAAGCAAGCCAGCAGGAGTCAACACCAAAACTGCAGTGTCCTGGATCCCCATCCATGTTACTCTACAGAAATGGGCATTTCCAGGTTCATAGCTCTGACCTACATCCTGTCTTTCTCACTAAGACAAAAACATACCTTGAGGAATCTTGTAAGTTACTTCCCCAGGTTTTCTCAACTGGCGCAGCAGGAGATCACTGTGAATGTTGATTCCCATTCCCAGAAGAAATAAGAGGAGGCCTTCGAAAGAGAAATGGGAAATGGATTAGAAAGACAGCTTCTGGTTTGCCCCATTATCCCTGCACAAGGAATACAAGAACGTGCGAGGTTTACCTTTGGAGAAGGCAGATATGAGGCCCAATGTGATGTGGGTGAATGCTTTTTCTCTAGTCAAAAGATGCATAGCTACTGAAAATGTTACAAATCCCCAGAAATATGAGTGAATGATGATAATGTAAACATGTATCTCTGTGTCAGCTATGAGATCACCTATTCTGGAGAGCTTCAGTGTGATCACCATCTCTGCGCATTAAGATGACTCCCCTGAGCAGACTGTTCTGTCAGGCTGAGCAGAACGCTTTCAGCTAATGTGAGAAAAAGCCAAATTTTTCACCTGGCCATTGTCATCAAACAGCATAGAATCATAGAACAGCTTGGGTTGGAAGGGACGTTAAAGATCTTTCAGTCACAACTCCCAGGCATGGGCAGGGCTGCCCCTCACCAGCTCACGCTGCCCAGGGCCCCATCTAACCTGGCCTTCAGTGTCTCCAGGGATGGGCATCACAGCTTCTCTAGGCAGCAGTGCCAAGGCCTCACTGCCCTCTGAGTAAAAAATGTCTTCCTAACACCTAATATAAACCTCTCCTCTTTAAATTTAAATTAATTAATTTAATTTTAATTTAATTTGATGAATTTTTAATTTAAAACCCCCCTTGTCCTATCACTGTCAGATCAAGTAAAAGGCCTATGGGAAGCCTTGCTCCTTCTTGGGTCCCACAAGTGGGTACATTAATGATCTAGAAAATCAGTCATTCAAGAGGGGCCAGGGGGAGCCTGAGCAGCAGCTATGTATTCACAGTTCCCAGAGATATCAGGTAGCTAAGTATTGGATAGGCCATGTAGAGTTGGGAGAAGGAGGGGGGCCAGGGATGGACAGCATCACAGAAAAAAAGCTGTGAAAATAGAAGCTCAGAGAACACAAACTTATCCAGCACATCATCAGTACAAGGAGATGAACCTACAACCCAGGGCTGCTCAGTCCACTAAAAGTCAGGCCATTTGGACAGAGCTGTGGGCATGAACATGGAGCAACCACTCACTTGCTGAAGGCTGCTGACAGTTTCTGGCCAGAGAGATTCATTGAGCAGATTCTGTTCAGCTGAGAAACTAGATTGAGGAACTCTGCAGGTGACATGCCCTACATTTCATGCCACATTAGACACTGAGAAGACCACATCTGACAGCGATTGGGAAGGCAGGAATCAAGTAGAGGTGGTGTGTGCTAAGTGGCAGAGCAAAAAACAAAGGTCTTGTAAAACCTCAGCACTCCCAGTAGTAACAGAAAGTTGGGAAGAAGTTGTAGAAGATGAATACATTGTTTTAACTTGATGTCTTAAGGACCACCACTACTGTTTTCCCATTAGTTCTTTGTTCTCATCACATGTATATATATATTTACTGTCAAAATTAAATAATGCAGTGTGTTCTTTGATGGCTGTAGAGCTGTTTCTACACAGTGTCCAGGGTTTTTAAGATGGGATGTTGTGAGTTAAGACTGAACTTTTATCCACTGCTTTTAATAGAGTATGGAATGTACCTCGGTTATTTTGTACTTGCTGTATGCAAAACATTTCTTCTTACCTCCCTGTTCAATTTTATTTCTGTGTCTGTATTTAAAAACCATCCTCTGCACAGCACCAACTGTGTAATGCACCTAGCTGCCCTTGCTCCATTATTCTCTTCGGGCTTTTACAGGGTGAAATTCAGCTAGGCTATTAAATTACAGAACATAAGGGAACATTATTAACATACAACCAGACCATGCATGATCTCTAATCTGCCCATGTGCCCTAGAACAAGAAAAAAGAACCCTTTGTCTCTATAGCCCCATTTATGCTGGGGCTCTGTCAGTCAGAATGGCTGCATTGAGTGCACACCTCCTTGGTAGAGAGAAAAAAAAAAAAACACAGATTACCCTTGCACAGGGCCACTGTTTGGTGGACATCTGGCTGAGCAATTGCACATTCCTGCTCAAGTGGCATTGAAAAGCAAGGTTGGTGAGTTGAGACTGTGCTCCAATACCCTACTTCATAATCCTCCAGTGGTGGCTTCCTAGCAAGAATAAATGTCACTACACATTCAGTTGTTTTATCTGGGCCAGCAGGCAGCTTTCATGCAGATTTCCATCACAACTGATCTGACTCACATGTTCAGTGAAGATTAGGATGTAATTCAAAGCGGTGACAAATTGCTTGGAGATTAGATCTCGGGAATCCTGCAGCTGTAATTACCTGATGTAAATCGGATGTCGGTGCACCAATCGGTTGGGTATTCAGCACAGTAGATCAGGTAGTACCCCTGGAGGAAGCCATTATAGATACAGAATAGTGTGCCAAAGAAAAGCAATTGCAGCGGGAAAGGCCTGCCTCTAGTGAAGAAGGGGTAAATAAATGTCCTAAGGTAGATAAGAAAACAAAGTCAGCACATTTCACGATAACAGCGTATCTGTAATTTCTCTGCTGCAGGAAGAAAAACCTTAACAAAACACAAAATATGAAAAACTCAGTAAACATTAAGAAATGGAAAACTGTAAGAAAGCAAGACCAACAACAAATGGGAATCAAGAGAAATACTGCCCATACCACATTTTTCTGGTCCTTTGAGATGGAACACAGGAAGCTGGAAATCTCACCCAGAATTGCTGTGGCTTCAAGAATGTCTCTCTGCCTTCCTTTTCCCTTGTTGGTAGCAGGAGGAACTTGAACCACAAACAGCACATTCATACTAAGATCTTGGCTGCCTTTTGCTACAGAGAGGGGCAGTGCCAACTGCAATACCCATTTCCCAGAAGAGCCACAAACACTGTGGAGGAGCTTCCATATGGAGGAGATGTTCCTGACCCCACCACCAAGACTGCTCTCAGGGCTGGCCATGCCCCTTCACCAGTGCTTAATCACTAGTTCAGGCCTGTTACTCACAAAGGGAGACTTGGAGAAAATAAATTGTACAGAAGAGAGAAAAAACCACCGTGAAAGGAGTTTACACAGTGGATTTGAGTGAGATTCTTCATCAGAAACAGGTATGCATGTGAACCTTTCAATTTCTCTAGCTGAGGTGGTCAGAAGTTCCTGCCTCGGCTTCAACCATTCCTAGCATGAGGAGACATTTCTCAGCTCCCAGAATATGCTGTGGCAGTATAAAGGCTACAAGCCCCTTCAAAGATGGCTCACCCAGCAGTGCAAGGAAGGAAAAACCACACAGTCTATCTAACATGAATGCTATGTGTGCAGGACAGAAGAAAGTTGCATGCACAATCTCAGGGGATGTCAACTATTTATTTAATTAGTAGAGGGAACGAAATCCTGGCATCAGTGAAATACTACCTCATAGCACTTCTGAAATTCCATGTCAGAATTTCATTGAAGAATCCACGTTGTGAAGCAATTTTTCCAGGGAAATCTGCTTTAATAAATTTGGAGGTCAGACTCAGTTCTCTGTATCTGAACAGTGCCAGAAGATTCTGTTTTAATACAACACTTGTCAATTTGAATTACAAGCACACAGACTATTCCTGGTGGGTTTTGATAAAGCAACTGAAATAAAATGAAGGCGTTTGATAGGATTAAATAGTACACGGAAGAGTTTGCATCACTGCAGAGATTATTTTGCAATGTGCAAATCAGAAGAGGATCAGAGGCCACCACTTTAGAGGAGCAGATCAAAAATTGGCCTTTCAGATTTAGACCTATGACAAATTTGACCTTTTTCTTCCCGTGCAATATTGATGATTAATCCTTTTGTCCTTTATCATCCTTACTGGCCAAACGCTCTGCATCTGACTAAACCATTGCCAGCAGTTTCCTTTAAAATGGATGAATAATAAATTATTCATCTTTTCTGTCACTTCTTATCCAGACTAGCACGTTTCAAAGAGAAAATGATATGTAATTGCATCAAATTTCTGCTTACATGGAGTATACCAGCTCCCTTGAAAACTGCAGAGTCTCTCACCCCAACTGAGAGAAAAACCACATGCAGAACATCCTACTTCCACGTTCCTCCAAAGATCTCTGGAGGAATTTTTAGTCACTACAGTTTAAGGAATAAGAAGGATATACACTGACAAGCTCATAGTCTAGCTATATAAGACAATCGTAAACCTCTCGTGTAGGGTTCATTTCTGAGTATTCTATCTAAAGCAAAGTTCTCAATTTATAATCACTGAGCTACTTGTGGCCCACTTAGAAAATTCATTCAACTTGAAGCCTGTTCACAAGAACACCCTATTTTTGCAGTCTCTTAGGAGCAGGTTCAGGACTGAATGAAGGCTTCTTGTAGGAGCACTCATCTTTCCTGGGGAAGAGATGCAGGCACAAATCTGATCGAGGGATGGGAGGAGGAATGAGGAAACCCTGAGACAGACAGCACCATGTCTGAGTTTTGGGAGTCCTTGGGAAAAGGAGTGATGGAGAATGAGATGCCTGGGCAGCACTGACTGGGTGAAAGACAGCAGAAATGGGAAAGGATTCAGAGTGGTAAAATAAGAAGAGACCTGGAAGAGATTTCCATTCTGCATCACTGGAGCTGCTGAATTAAGAGCAGAGATTAAAGTTAAAAAAATAACACTGAATATGAGAAAATAATCTGTTTGGGGGAGCTGAATAACTGTGTTCTCATGATTCTGAAAGGAAGCAAGTTCAAATGTAATTAATAAACATACTTAATACAATACACAAACAACACTGGAAGAAGGGAGATAGCCACAGATTATAAATAAAGGCAAGTCCTTTAATAAAGAGGAGAAAAAGTCTAAGGCTTTGGAATACATATTCATTCTCATAATTCAGGGGATAAATCACATTCCAATTCAAAGAGGCAGAAGGCAGCATCTCCCTTGGATGGCTGACCACCATTTACTGCACTTTCTTTTGAAAGACTTTTGCCAAGGCAGGCACTGTGACAGACCTCTACTCTAACCCAGCAAGGTAACTTCAGGGCTTCACTGGGGCTCACACCTCATCTAAGAGAAATAGACAAAGAGAACAAGTTCAAAAGGATGGAGTTAACTCCCCAGAATAGAAAAGTATTGAACACCAGCAAAGCTATGAGCAAAGCTCCAGAGTGAAAATATCCCAGGAAGGCTGACACCATGGATTGCAGTTAAAGAGGTTAAGCAACAGCACTCAACTTCCCAGCCACACAGCCTAATGCAGAGTTCAGGTTGAATTCTCGGTGCTGGATCAGAAAAGCTCAGCTGCTTACAACTGCACGTGAATGAAGTGAGATTATAGCAAGAAATCTACAATAATTTGCAAAACCACATGTGTGTGACGTGAGTGCCTAAAAACAAAATGCTGCTCCTACATTGCTATCAATTACTGATGGAAAAGAAAAAAGAAAAAAAGATCCATTTGGCTGCAGAAAGATCTAAGGAATCTGGGCAACATAATGACAAATTCCAGCACTACAAAAGCCTGAAGTCAGTCATTCTTGCAATCCATTACTAGCCAGATGCACACAGTTGTTACAAATTTTAGGTATGCTATTTGGTTAGCATAGTGAGAAGGCTATATACAGCATAGGAATGAAAGCAAGTTCTTTTTGCATAGTTACATGCAGGAACTATTAGATGTGCTACACTTAATAAAATACATGCTATACTTAATAAAATACATATCGTTGAAAAAAAAAGAAAGCAAAAGAACAGGACTTAATAATGGGGATTTGTTTTTAACTGGTGAGGAAGGACCGGGTCGTCTTGACTCCAACGAACAAATTTTTGCTGTTGTAAATCCATTACAACAGCAACCAGGTTTCAAAAGCATTTTGAAAGCTGATATACAAATTATTTCCTTGCTTCTCTTGTCTTCCAGTATTTCTGAAGCCATCACTGGAAAAATCTGGTATCCTCCAGTGATTAACAGCATCTTAGAACCAACAAAGGATATTTCTTCCTTTTCACAGTTCAAAAAAGGCACTGAATTGTGAAAAATGCTGAACCATTGTGGTCTTTCCGACTGGCTTTAGCAGCAAGTCCCACATTTCAATTACTACACATTTTCTAAAAGGAAGCCAAGAACAAAGTTCTTGGGCTTGGTGCACTAGCAGGCTGCACCAGCAAGTCACAGTTAGTTAGCAAGCTACAGCTAGCGTACAGTTAAGGTAATATATTTGTTTCTCAAAGGTTTCCATTTTGAAGCACAAAATACTGTTTTCAAAATATTCTGCCCTTTAATAACTTACAATCAATGAGTATACAGATGATATAGCATATCCAGGAGTTTGGCTGATGTAATTATCATACTAGAGTAGGAAAAAAGGGCACTCACCCTATCCTGGGCTCACATGATAAACTCCAGTGGAGCAAATCTCCAGAAGAGATCCTTCCCTGCTGGCAGTCAGCTCTTCAATGGGTCTAGGAGAGGTGCAGCCAAGCTCCATCCCTTCCTGCAGTACAGGTGAATTGCCTTCACCCGTGCTACCGTGGCTGACTCATTGCTCACCTCAGGTGATCCATCAGAGGTTCATGCCGTGATTCAGCAGCCCCATACAATAACCAAAGGATGCCACCAAAGGTGGAGCTAATAAAGCAAAGGAACTATTGCTTGAGTACAGATGACTCCTGGAATCAAGACTGGCCCAAATGGACATGTGGTTTGATCACAGAGACTACACAGCAAAGTACCAGAGTCTACAAACTATGACAAGATGAATATTTGTTTAAAAAGTCTAATGCTTTTGTTTGTAATAGCCTCCTTGCCTGGGAAAAATAAAATAATAATAAAAAATAGTCTTTTTTTAATATGTTTGTGGCTGGCACAATTCTGGGTGATACTGAGCACACCAAGAGTGAGAAATAGATTTAACAACAATCCTGAAATACTGGTTTTGTGTTTTTAGGAATCAGTTTAGTTCAGTGAAGACAATGGCAAAGAACAACTCTTGGGCAAGTCTGACAAAACATAAAAGATTAACTGGAGAACTGGCTGGATGGAGGAAGGAGCGCTGGTAGGTAGCAAGCTTAGCATAACCTGGGAGTGTCAGGGTATGTCAAAAAGGCAAATGTTAAAATGTGATGTGAAAACTGAAGTGCTAATGGAGGCACCCAAATTAGTTTCTCTTTGCATGGAGCTAGGAGGAACTTACATTGTATGCAGCTGAACCCTGCACTTCATAAGAGACACAGGCAAAGCCCACAGAAAACAGCTGTGATCTGGGAAGTGTGACCCTTGTAGAAAGACTGGAGGCCTCAAGGTTGTTTAACGCGGCTAATAAAAAACCTGTGGAAGACATTATAGCAAAGTACAATTGTATAAAACTTTACTGCAAAGAAGGAAATACGAGCTGGAGGGTTTGAGGAACTTCCATCACTGTTTTTAAGGATGGGCTACACAAGCAGCCAGCAGGAACAATCCTTAGATTGATTGTCTTTCTTAATTCTCCGTAATCTGTTCTGCAATTGCAATTCCGGATTGTCACAGTCTTGATCATTATGGGGCACTGGAGCTCATGCAGGCCTTTCCTGTCCTAATGTCATCCGTACAGGCCAAAGCACTGAGAATAAAATTCAAGGAACTGAGAATGGGAACTTGGAGCTATCTTGGTGAGAGGGGGAGACACTGACAGAGAGCTGGGGAGCAGCGATGAGATCTGGAATTAGCTGAGCAAAAGAAACCACAGCACAAACAAAACCTTTTGCCCAGGCTGCAGCCTGAACTCAATGCCCGGCCAGTTACCTCAGCTGAAACTCTAACTAATCTTGGTCCAGATTTAAAATTGTGTGAGTGGTGGAGGACAGGACTAGGGTCAGCGTGACAAGATGTGGTTGTACCCAACCACAATATTTCATGCTTTTCTCTACTAATTGGTGGCATCTAAAGGACAGCAGTACTTAAAGATTACGAGAATGTCTGTTGTTTTATCTAAGCGATGGCGTGTCAAAGGCTTAGCCAGCCAAACCATATATTTCAGCAAGGTATCTCCCTCTTTTCTTCTCCAAAAATAACCACTTGATATTTATGAAGATAAATCACTTTGTTCCTATTGCTAAACTATGGTTGTCTGCCAAAAGAATGAAACGTGCCAGAGTAACTTGACCAGACACTATTCTGTGCACTTCAAAAAGCTCACTGCTCCTCTGGAGCAGAGTTCAAAGTGTTCACAGAAGCTCAGAGTATGAGCAGAACAAAAGGACACATCTGTATGAAATAATGGTACAAAATCAAAGGATGCACAAAACTGTGCTCTTACAACTGCACTTATGAGAGAAAACTTAATTATTTTCCACAAGCAGTCCACCTGGGGCTGGGAAACAGCCAAAGAAAGTTAGACATTTAGTCAGCTAACCATCTCCAAAGCTACATGCTGGTCAGGCTGTCTCCTACCAACATGCACTAGGCTTCGTACCTGTTCAGAAAACAGAAATGCAAGATACACTGAAAGCAGTCTTCAAGATACCCATAATGATTTTTTTCCACTCCAGTAATTCTCTCTTTGTTCTCTTTTATGCCTAAATTCTTGATCTTTCTCCATTTTGCTCTCCTAGCCTTCCTGAATTTGTCCTTTCTTTGTCCTTCTTTAGATTCTTTGCTTCCTTTATGGTTCCTCAGGTTTTCTTGTTCACCTAGTTAATGTTTTTATCTCTTGCTACCCAACAACTTCACTGTCTCTCTTTCATTGTAGTTCTTTCATGTTTGCCCCTCTCCCTTTGCAGTTATGGCTGAGTATCTTTATCAACAAAAAGTTTTTTCCTGAGCATCCAAACAGGTCTTTGTCTCCTCTACAACAGATTTTCCAGATCCTATGGTAGGAAGTGACTCCACAGTGTCACAGAGTTCATGTAGTTTATATTGACTTGTACATGAAAATGCATTGTGCTGTATTAGAGGGCTGCTCTGAAAGCAATGCCACATATTTTACTATTTTGGCCTACAACTACAGAGGTGGGATGTTGGTGGTATGACAGCAGAGCTCTATCTTTCCCCCCAGTATTCCACTACATGTTGTTGCTGTGTGACAGATGGCAGCAGGAGGCAGTCTAACAGAATGGCATCTGACATGGAAGTCTGTACGAAGCAGAGGTATGTCATTGAATTTCCCCATGCAGAAAAAATTGCACTCACTGACATTCGCTGGCACTTGCTGAATGTTTCTGGAGACCAAACAGTGGATGGTGCATTTCAACTGTGGTGGCAATGACGTGAAAGATAAGCCACATTCCAGACAGTCATGCAGATCTTTACAAGGGCAGCATGCAGGCTCTCGTTCATTGCTGGTAGCTACCAGATAGTGACTATGCTGAAAAACAGCATTTTGTAGCTGAGGATTTACTCTATCAAATAGTTTAATTATGCTCTTTGTATCTGTTGTAGTTTCCATGGAAATAAATTGGAGGCATTGCTACATATTTAACTCTGAATTTTGTTGGCTTTGCACAGCCTCTGTAGGTCACTATAAACTACAAAACCCTTTCATAACCAGGACATATAACAGCACTGATCTATGCAGCTGCTGCAGTAGGGACTGTCCAGTATTTCCAGTAGCAGCACCAGGCATCTGTGGGTATCAGGGGAGGTGAGGGCCTCCTGGTTTCCTCTCTGCCTGTCCTAAATGCCCATGTGATTGGTTTGTGTGGTATCTGGTGGAGAAGGTTTTCCAGTTTCCATCTTTAGCTGGGGAGACTGTCCACTCTGTCCACTACGAGCACGTGCTCAGGGGTAGCAGGCTTACTGCTCCCATCTGTGGAGAGCAGGCCTCAGCAGCTGTGTCTGGCACAGGAGATCACAGAGCAGGACAGATTTTTGGGGCCTATGAGAGACTGAGATACAGTCTCTCTCTAAGGGTATGAGTGCACAGGATGACAGAGCTTCTACCTGGGAGTCCCAATCCCGAGTGAGGAGACTTGGTACATTTGGGTTGTTTATTCAGCTACATTAAGCAGTTTGAGACTATGAGGTACGTGTTGCTGTAAAAAAAAACAAACAGTGAGAAAACTGAGGTCATAATCTAATGCAGTGTTTCTCTAGCTCTGTTTTACAGATGCGCCTGTCAAAAACAGTTTAAGGCCCTACCTTTGCTGAGAATGCTTCTGTCTTTCACCATGCAGCAGAATAATGGTAGAAGGATTTCTGACCATTTCACCACAGCCCACAGGATTCAAAAGTGCAGAACTGGGTCGTCTTCCTTATTTCTTACTATGCAAGGGAACGCTCTCAGAAACTGAAAGATTCAGAATTAAACTTCTGTGGCAGTTTAGACTTGTCACATGTTAGAAAATTCTTCTTCATAACCATAATGACCAGAAACACTATATATTTTTTTCCAGGTTCGGAGCCTAGTGCTTTCTTGAAAAATAAGATTTCAAGCCTTTTTAGCAGACTTGTTCTCTGCACATATTCGAAAATACAATTAGTTGAACAATAACAGCATTTCAAATAATTTTTCATCTTTGACAGCTTTGCGCAGTCAGCTTAGTTAAAACAAATGTCTTGGGATAGTCTGATTAAAAACATGAAGCTTCATTCCACTTTTCAGACCAAACTCCGTCCTCAGCTGAATCTCTACTTCAAACTATTTCAAAAACAGCGAAGATGAATTTGATTTATGAAGGAAAACAAAAATTCAGAGACCCAAATATATCATCATGATGACAAAGCAGGAAAGAACTTGAACTCTTGGGGCCCATGCTGCATCTGAAGAACTGTAAGTATAAAAATATTAGTGTGATCATTTTTGCCAATAGACTATAGAAGTTGAAAATGGAAAACACAAGCAAAAAGCATGAAACTCCAACTTGCATGCCAAAAAATTAAGAAAGTTTTTGAAGTGTCCTAAAGTCCCAGATTTGCACAGGCATGCATCCTGGGTCTTGAGGATTACTGAGCATGTTCAATTTAATTAATTTTAAATACCTCTGTTTATTGGCAGTATCCTGCCATTGTAAGTCAGAATCTCAAATGTATCCTTCTAACAGCAGTTCAATCTGAGCGATTTCTACAGCTGTTACACAGAAAGTCATTCTATTTCCAAAATGGTAAACAAATTATTATCATTTCTAAATCCTTAGGTTCACATCTTGAAGAACATTGGTTGAAATGTCTAAATCCAAAGTGCTTCTGAACCCACATGACCTCTGGTCATCCATGGCAGTAAGGCCCAATGAGGAACAGAATTGGAAATGGTCTGGTCACATCCCGAGTTTGCACTTACATTAAAATGATCAGAAGACTTAATATCCTCTAATATCCTGTAATAACAAGAGCTACCGTAGGCTCTCTCTGATTCACAGTCATCTTTGCTTTCTCCCAAAATACTTATTACACGAGATTTCCTAGCAAGATTTCCTAGCACATAAAATTGCTATGTGAAGCACTCGTTACACAGAAAGTATCAGTGTTAGTGTCCTTTGCTCCCCAGGTTTACACAGATACTTCCCTCTCACATCTCCCCTTCCATGCATCACATCCACACATTTTTAAAGACAAAGACTCCACCACCTACTTGGGCGGCCCATTCCAATGCCTAACCACTCCTCAAGTGAAGAAATTCTTCCTAATGTCTAAACTTCCCCTGACACAACTTGAGGCCACTGTCTTGTGTCTCAGTTGTCATCTGAGAAAAGAGACAAGCACCCTCTTCTATGCAGCCTTCTTTGTAGAGAGTTGCAGAGCCATAGAGAGCAATGAGGTCTCCACTCTGCCTCGTTTTCTCTGGAACAAACAGCTCCAGTTCCCCCAGCTGCTCCTCATAACTCTTTTGTTCTGATCAACATCCATCCCATGGGTGTCCAACCTTTTGGCTTGCCTAGGCCGCACTGAGTGAATAGGAATTGTTTGGGGCTGTATAGATATATTTCTCTGAAAGTAATGCCTTTTGTTTATTTCCATGGAAAATACAACAGATACAAAGAACAAAGTAACGCTATTTAGGAGAGCAAATTCTCAGCTACAAAACACTATTTTTCAACATAGTTGCCACCATTAGCTGTGCATTTTTGCCACTGACAAACTAGAGCTTGCATACTGCACAGGCTGCGGTGAGCTCTCAAGGTGTTTCTCAGAGATTTTTAATGAAATTTTACTCTTCCTGCACTTTATCCTTGGCAATCATTGTTCAAAATGTACATAATGCAAAAAAAATGATGGCATGAACAAGAAGTGACTGTGAAGTGATTATTTCTATTTTGAAGGAGATACCAAGAGCCTAAGTTAAATCACTGGCCGTCCAACAGATGCAGTTTCTGGAATGTGGATATGTTTATAATGGAAATACTACAAAGTTAGCTTCATAGATTTTTATTTTCACCTGATTTCACCAAAAACTAGGAAAGAACCTAAGTATATAGGCTTTTCAGTGCACAGAGGGACTTGAGAAAAATTCCTTTTGTCAAATTATATTTACTGGCTCATTAAAAAAGCACTACCTTCCCTCATAAAGACTGTCTCTTTTATGATATGAAATCAGAAAAATAGATTTGTGGACCTTGAAACAGTAAACTCCTCAACAAATGCCTTGCTGCGGGTATGGAATGAATCTTAGCTCCTTTCCCTTGTATTTTATTTCTGACTTAAAAGAGCAGCCCTAATAAGGGAATACCACTGACATCCCATAATCGAAATTTCCTTGTTTGGTAGAAACAATGTTATTTTAAAGTAAAAACATTTACTGAAATGCCTGTACATGCTTTAGTCTTTTTTTCTTTTTTTTCTTCTCTGTCTTAGTTCAGCTCTTCTCATTTCAAGAGCAGGGATCTGGTAATGGACCGAACAAAGGAAAAGCTTCTGCAGCCTGCTCTGTGCGTGCCATACTTCCTTTCCAGAGGACAGAGCAGACCCTAAGTATATGGAGCTTAGGGCAGTGGACTGGCGCAAAACAGCAAACATCACCTGGAATGCAGGGCAGCACATAGGAGTACAAAACCTTGAACCAACCAGGTACAGTAATTAGGCCTTAGTAACACAGTGGGAATGATGGGCATGACAGGAAATAGAAAGCAAGAGGATGGCACACAGTGGAACCCATCTGGGAAGAAAACTTTGTTTATAAATACAGAGCCATAACAGTTTGCAAAGCTGCATGGTAATGACAAAACAGCACAGAACAATCCACATCATGTAGAGATGTACTGAATAACGAGAGTGTCATCTTGAAAAGATGTGAAGAAAGATAAAAGTCTGAGTTTCCTCCACCTGTTTTCTTCCATTCCAAGGGATATAAGGAAAATTTATTTTGGCACACTTCTGGCTGGGCAACAACCGCAGGTGTCTGTAATGTGAGGCCATTTTCCAGTGGAAAAAGAACACATAAATTAGCTCATTTGTACTAGCAGCAAGGAAAGCAATCAGCTGGTGCTCTATTATGAGGGACTAACCAGAAGAGTATTTAGTAATGCTAGAGGAGACTGCAATGAAGCAAACTCAATGCGAGCATTGGATGTGTGAACACTTTACACTTCTGTGGTAAACCATGCAAAGAGATTTTTCGGTTGACTACTTACGCAGGTACCTTACTGAAAACAGCAGTGAATCTAGTATTTTCACTCACAAGAAGAAATAGGATATAGTTGGCATTACTGAAACTCACTGAGATGACTTGCAAAAAGTTAAACTCATGGACTGGGCAGGAGAGAGTGCATGAAAATGGTAGAGTGACCTTATGAACCAGTACAAAACACTTTCCCTCATTTTTTTAAGGGAGATCTTGATTTGTAGAAAACCAAGTACAGGCACACCAAATGGGTAATCTACAATCAAAGCGGGATGGGGATCCAGCTGTCTCTGAAAGACTGGCCTCTTAGTGCCTTTCAGCCTGACTTGAGTGCACTTCAAAAAGCAAATCTGTTTTTTCTGCACTCACAGAGGAAAACATTCTGTAGCTCAGAGAGACAAGACTTTCCCCTTACTACTGAAGGTGACATGTCTTTTCCCTCTCTGTCTTTCTCACTTTTTATCCAATTCTGGTTCTAAGAGAAATGCAGTGCTAAGCTCTATACGGAATTCCATCGTGATGCCATCCTCTCATCCCCTCATTTCCTGTTACCCCACTCGGTTCTTGAAGCGGGGCTGCAAAACGGAAACGCAGCCAACAGGCTTCCTCCCGCCACCTGAGGGCTTCAGCTGCTCTTCCCGCACAGCCCCTTGGCGAACTACGTTTCAAACCAAATCCTTCATAGGTCACTGACGCCGAACAGTTCCTGCACGCTCATCGTTTCCTTCTCGCGGCTGCTTTCCCCAGAGAACGCCGCAGATGGCGGACTTGGTATTTACTGCTCTTCTCACTTTCTCCCTCCTTTCCTCTGCCTCCCCGTGCGAAAGCGAAGCCGTGAGCTTACCTAAAGCAGATGTGATAACGTTCCGATTTTTACGGCAGTTTGCTTTAGCGCCACGGGGCCATTTGGATTCGATTAAATTCCCACCACGCCGCGGTAATCAAGAACGCGTCGAGGGAGCCGAGGAGCTGGCTAACCGAGGCCGGCAGGCAAAGAGGAGGGGAGCGATGTGGTATTCCCCTGGCAGACGCAGCCTGGCCCCGGCCCTTTCCGAAGCCGCACGGCGCACACCTTTTCCCGCCCGCCAAGAAGAGGGCGGCTGCAGCCTAGTGGCGGCAGAGGGAACGGGCAGGGCCGGCGGAGCTCAGTTCTGTTTAGAAACGGTTCCTCCGAACGTCGCGGCTACGGGACACCGCGTGCAAAAGCGGGACGCCCTCATTACGCCGGCTTAAGGCTGGTCCTAAATTTGTGAAAGGGTAACTTTATCCTGACAGACTGCGTGCCTGACTGAGTAGCGCGTGTCAGGCGGGGTAATGTCCGCTCGCTGCAGCTGGCACCGGGACACCAGATAAATCACCTCAGTCCTTCACAAACGCCCTACCGTGTGCAGTAGCCAATTCATCAGAAATAGGATACGTGCTCCTGTACTGTCTGGATCACACAAGTGCAAGGCGGAGGACCTGACAGCTCGGTAGCAAGCAGGCTGAAAAATAATCTGATTTCGGTGTGAATGTTATCAGGCTCAGAAAATACAGTGGGATGCTATGAGGTGCTTTGAATTAGCGCAGAGCAACAAACAGTAAGCATCATTAGGAGGAAATCAAGGGAAGTCAAATTCAAGCACATTTTAAACGCGTCAAGTGACAGCGGAAGAATTCACAAGACTGAATTACCAGAGAAAACAGCAGATTTTCTGTAGAATAGAGGATGGATTTTCTGTCTTCTGGGCTCTCAGACCGAGACTGGGAGGGACTCAAGTATCTGCTTCAGACAAACCCGAGTTCCTGAGGCAGCACAGCCGGGCTGGTGAACAGAAAGGCAGAACAGCCAGCTCAGTGGCCCTGAAAAATCTCTGCTACTGTAATAGCCTGTGATATTCTGTAATATTCCTTCTGTAATATCCTTCTGTTTGAAACTGCCCTTGCATCAGCACGTTAGGTGTAAGAGAGCTGACAAAATTAGGAACGATAAGAGCTTCCCTGCAGAGAATAAGATGTCGCTAAAATATGTAATGATAGATGAAGAAACTTTTCTCTGTATAAAGGGGGCTATTTTCATACAAACAAAGTAATGCTGAAATGCAAATGACAGGCAGTGGGTAGGAAAAGTAGGAATAGCTTAGCGGGACATACATATAACTAAAAGCAGAAACATTATTCACATCACGGTTTTAAAGTCAAAAGAACTGCAATAGGCTACCTCTACTGAGCTAATGTAATTTTGTTATTGACCAATTGTATATTTTACTATAATCAGAAAAGTATCTAAAACCTGTTTGCTTATTTCTAGTAAAGATAATCACTTGAAAAAATATAAAGATGAACAGTGGCTGTTATATCAAAGTGCTGAACGTCTTCTCAAATGCCCCGGCAAAATGCCCTAAGCCAGAAAAAGTCCTCGTTTTCTCTTTTTCTTGCTCTTCTACGTAACAGTGGAGCACTGATACATAACACAGCATTTCAAATATTGATCGGTTTGAAAGCATCTCGGAATGGTTTGCTGTAAAGAATAACACCAGAGTGACACGCAATATTAGAAGCAAAACAGGTTGTTGTATAGACTTGGCTAAATAAGAGTTTTTACTTTTACAAGGGAATAAGTATTCCCTGGCCGCAGGTGAGAAGAGCCCCTAAATTATTTGAGAAAGAAAATGTAGGAAAACATGGGGCTTCTGCCCAAGCCCCGCAGCAACAACTGCAAGCAGAACCTGGCTGAGAGATGGGCACTTAGCGGTAGGGCAGCATGTCTTTCACGTGCCTGGTGGTGCTCACCTACCTCTGCTTGTGAAACAGCCAAAAGCATACGAGCACAGCGGAGTGCATTAAACTAGATGTGCAACACACCTATTTCTGGGAGCACAGCGTGCCTGCCACGGGTAGCATCCTCCAGCTGGTTTAGCACAGCAACAAAACGACGACGGCGGTGATGGTTAATACATCTGTCAAATATTTTAGCACTTGAAACCATTTTTTTTCCCTCTGGTTTAAATGCATTTCCTACAGCCAATATTTGTTTGTTTCCATCCCTCACTGCCTGTAGAGACACCGCAGTCAGACTTACAGTGCTAAGATCACGGGTGGATAGCAAAGAATCATGTATGGAGCATTATTCCTTGCATGATTTTTAATTCTAGGAAGGAAAAGAAAGAAAAATATAGAAATACGAATTTGGATTAAAAAACGAAGAAGAAGAACCTGCAGAGAAAGGTTTTGCTGCAGAAGCTCCGCACCCTGCCGTGCAGAGGGATGCGGGGAAGTCGCCGCTTGTGAGAAGGCCGTTTTCTCGTGAGCGGGAAATCATTGATGCGCCGCGTGAGATCCACGGCAGACGAAAGCGCGAGGGCAGCTAAAGCCGGCCCTGCTCCGTGCTGCAGAAGGGCCCATCGCCGCGCTGCGCTGAGCGCGCTTCGGAGCCGCGTCCCGCCACCTGCAGAACCCGACGGCAACCGCGGGGCTGTGCCGCGCTGCCCGCGCTGCCACCGACGGAGCGGTCGCGGCTTTGCTCTTTGATGACAAGAACAAAGCTTGACGGCATTCACCGACATACGCACGGCGGAATTTCTGACGTATACATGCACTGCATTTTACAGACCGGGAGAAACCGCTGCTGCGGTGCCGCTCCGGGCCAGAGGGACCGCAGCGGCCGTTCTCCCCTCGGGGCCGCCCCACGCGCGTCCCGCCCGCACCGAGGGCTTCGCACGCTCCTCTGCGTAACGTTTGCTTTCGTTTCGTTCCAAACTTCGCTCCGGCATAGCGAAACCTCTCTCTCTTTGCTGGAAAGCGCGGAGAGCATCGCCTCCTCGCCGCGCACCGGCTCCTTCCCGGCGGCGCCCGCTCCGCCGCGCCCACCGCACGCCGCCCTCCGCCCCTGCGGACGGGCAGGTGCTCGCGGCCTCCAGCGGAGCGCCCGGCGGTACCTGTAGAAGTAGTGCCAGCAGAAGAGGCAGCAGAGCAGGCGGCAGCCCAGCGGCTCGAGACGGGGCGGGCTGCGCAGCGCCAGCAGCAGCGCGGGCACGAGGAAGGAGGGCAGCTCCTGCACGAACCAGGCGCAGCGCGCCGGCAGCCGGCCCCGCGGACGGCACAGCCGCTCCTCGTGCTTGCCGTAACGGGACGGCACCCGCAGGTACAGCGAGAGCTGCAGCAACGCCAGGGCTCCCAGCAGCGAGCTGAGCGCGAGCACCAGGCTGGGGAAGCACTGCATGCTGGGCGCGGGGCACCGAGGCGAGCGGCCGTCGAGCGGTGCCGGCCCCGGTCTTATTAGAGCGGCGGCGGTCACCCCGCCCCGCCGCGCTGCCTCCCATCGCCCGGGCCCGTCAGAGGGCGCAGCCCCTCGCTTCCAGGCGTCCCGGGGGAGCTGCCCGCCGCCGGCCTTGACGCCGTCCTCGGGGAGCGGGGTGCTAGCGGACAGCTACGGAGTAACGAGTGGGTAGCGGCTCCCGCTCACACGGCCGGTTTAAGCGTGAGCTTTGGAAGTCGAGCTCCCGCAGAAGGGCCGGAACATCAAACCGCACAGGCACGGCAGCTCGAGACCGTGAATTCCAGTTGCATCCGTGTCGTTGTGAAGAAAGCTCTTGGATGCAGCTCAGCAAAAGGATGGACGCCGTGCAAACTACCGGAGAAGCCATCCTCGTGGAGCAGTAGTGGTACTGGCTGCGGTTATGTGCTAACATGGGGTGCGAGAGGCTTAGCTTCAGCCTGTTTCAGGAGGTGCTGGAGAATGTGGCGCTTGCTATCTCTCACCTGCACGTAAAAAGAAAGCTGCTCTGGATCACAGCTGTGCAGATGTACTAACCATAAAACAGGAATGAATCCATAGTAAAACAGTTGGACACGAGGACGTAGCACTCATAATACACAAGTTTCAGGGTGTTCTACTTCAAGGAATTTCTTTAGAGCAACAAAGTCGTGAAGGGTCTGGAGCACAAGTCTTATGAGGAGCAGCTGAGGGAACTGGGATTGTTCACTCTGGAGAAGAGGAGGCTCGGGGGAGACCTTATCGCTCTGTGCAATGACCTGAAAGTGAATCATCCTCTTCTCCCAGATGACAGTCATATGACGAGAGGTAATGACCTTACGTTGCACCAGGGGAGGTTCAGGTTGGATATTAGGAAAAACTCAGAAAGTGGTGAGGCAATGGTACAGGCTGCCCACAGAGGTGGTGGAGTCATCATCCCTGGAGGTGCTCAGAAACTGTGTGGATGTGACACTGAGGGATATGGTTAGTGGACATGGTGGAGATAAGTTGGTGGTTGGACTAGATAATCTGAGATGTCTTTTCCAACTATATTGATTCTATGAATTTATGAATCTAAATGACCTCTGCTCTGATTCCATAGATTGAAAGCATGTTAGCAGGAGAGAAACACATTACGTATACTCATGGAGTGTATCTTCTGGCTCAGTTTGATAAAAAATGAACAAACAAACAAACAAAAAAACCCGGAACACAAAACAAAACAGTGATACACCTTGAGGCTGCTCATGAAGCAAATCAAAGCTCTGTAGTAGTTGGGTATATTTGTGGAATTCACTTCAAAAGTATGCTCTGGATTCAAGCTAAAAATGATGGGGAGACAGAGACAGTGTAAAGACCAGAGGTCACAGTGCTGGTGGCTTCAGGCAGTCCTCTAATTTTGGTTGGATGGATTCAGACTGGATGAGCCTGATTCTCATTTATGTTGGAAGACATCGGAGTGGGAATTCATCTGAAGTTTAGAAAGTGAGCTAGTTAGATAGAAACCTTCTCCAATTCACACAGAAAAGATTCATTTCATCCTAAGTTGGAATGAAACATCAAATGTATCATAACCTAGAAAAACCTATTTCTTATTAGAGATCTAAAGCCTTCCTATGGACAGATGTTCTCCTAGGTGAAGGTCCAGAGTGTTTATATTCATTGTTTGAAATAAATTGAATGAGTATCCATCCTATTCAATTGCTGAACAGGATTTCCCCAGCAATTCCTTCTTGACTAAGTTCCGCTTCAGGGATTATGATGAGAAGGTGAAAGCAGTTCTGCAGGAGCATTCTGTGTATAGATCAGTGGGTTCTGAGAAGGCAAGGTACACTGCTGAAAGAGCGTGTGTTGTATAGCATCATTAAAACTGAATTTTAAAATGAAGTTTATTTTTTCTACAGGTGCCTATAGAGATGCTGGTTTCACCAGTCCAACGGAGTACCAGGTGGTGAAGAATCTGCCCTGAAATGATCTTAAGCCAACACAGTCACAGTATAAAAGGTACTTCATGCAGTTCAGACTTCTCTTCTAGTGAATTGCTGATATTTAGAATGCTTTCTATGTCTTGGCAGTAAAAATTTCACTGGAAATATTTTTTGAAAAAACATGGGAAAATGTACATTCTTAGCCCTGTTGCTTATCTGATAAGACTTCAGAACTCTTGGCTTCTATTTTATTAATATTCTTTTTTAATTGAAGGGAAAAGCCCAACTCTTCTGAAGAATTGAATTGTAGGATGTATAAAACGAGTTTTGAAAAATATTGGGACCCATCAGCTGCTGTAGCAATTTGCTTTACATCCTATGTATCCCGTGCTGAATAAGAAACTTTATTTACTTCTGGTCCTTTGTACTGTGCTATCCCCATATAATTTTTAATGCTGAAAGAACACAGAGTTCATAAGCTGATGCAGACTTTTCCCTCTCAGTCACAAGTAGTCTTTTACTGTGTGACAGGAATTGTCATCTTTTGATGCAAGAAGTTGGATTGCTGTCACTTTGCATTTCAGACTTGAACTGGTGGGTGAAATTAGAAATATGAAGGAAAGAAAAAATCCTCATTTTCCTTTAGTGTGGTGAAAAAGTAGGAGCTAAACTAAGTATGGTTAATAAAAGTACATTTCTAAAGCACTGTTCTATGAGTTGTGCAGGCAGGTATATAAAAGCAATTAGAACTGCAGAAGCATGCATAACTTGGCTTGTGAATTTTAATAAATTAACCATTGCTCCTGTTTGTATTCCTGATGCTGAGTACAGTGTGAGAATCTCAGAAAACTATGCAATTATCACCAAATCCTGGTAGAAAGAAATCAGTATCTATTTCTGTGTTCTCATACATGGAAGAGTCAGTGCTTGTAACTTGCAATGAGAGCTCCATTAGCAAATCTTCACCATGTAAAATCTGTGGTCTGTTCTCAATACTCTTCACTACATATGCTCACTTAGCATTAAGAAAATGCATAGAAATACTCATGTAAAGAAACAGAGTTTGGGTGAAAATATAGTAAAGGCAGGTCTTCAGGAAGACAGATCTCCTCAACAGATGTGAACAAAGAGGAACAAGTCTCTTACAAGACTAACTTGAATCTAGTGCACACAGTTTTGCCACAAAATGTTTTTAATATGATGCTTGCATCACTACTGGGATAAATCAAAACGGCTACAAATGGGAGAGATATAATGTTTTAAGTCTGGTTTTCTTTTCATTTCCATTTCTCGTGAGTGGCATTTATATAAGTCTGCCACGCAACCAGATCCAGACCAGTTCTCTACTTTAACTGCTCTTACTTTATTGGGTGACATTCATACTATTTTGGCTGGTTTTTTGTACTCTAATCTCTGAGAACACAGTTCTTTCAACAGAGAGGGAAAGTGCCTTTATAATCTCAAGGCCCAACCTATTCCAGTTCGTTAGCATTATAGTGTTTTAGCTAATTAATTTTATGAGGAGATGAGGAAACACTGTCAAGTTAACTGTCTTGCTCATTGAAGTCGAGTCAGAAAATCACAGAATGAAAAGCAGGGGGAGCTTGAGGAGCACAAGTGAACCTTTCTCATCTGGTATCTGTTGTGAGCACCAAGTCCACACAACAGAGAACTGCAGCCTTTCTGGCTCACCGGAGGCTGGGTCATTATCATTGCAGGCAGTTTCCCCGGGGAAATCAGCTATAAACTCAAACATGCGTCTCCTGACCTTCATCAACCAAGTAATTTGAAGACTTCTCACTTGGCATGGCCCACATGCGAAGGCCATTCTATCAAATGTCATGTGAGTGCTTCAGAGCTTGGGGGTGCTAAAGCAGCTCAAAAAAAAAAAAGTCACTTCTTCTTTTCTAACGTGGTTAGCTATTTTCTTTTAGAAATAGTTGAATCGTTGGCTGACATTTTCCAAGAAGTTTGAGCAGACACCAAACTTGGAAAACGTCAGTCTGTATGGTTAAAGTTGGCGCACAACTTAAGATGGGTATTAACAATGCCAAATGCATTGTTAAAGATTCTTGTTATTTTTTTCCCCTACTGGTGCTGCATGTACTGGTCATGCAATAAGTGAGGTAGAGCAGCCTCTATGCTGCTGTGCTTTCCCGCCTGCAGCTCCACAGCAGGAGTTGCCTCCAGATTGTTGTTGGTGCCATTCCAGAACATGACTCGTGGGTGGCCCAAGCCAGCAGAGCACCCTGCCGAAACTCAGGCCATGCTGGCTTTCACGGCAGATGCCTTCCCTGCAGGTTCTAGGCCCAGTTCTGTTAAAATCAGGGTGCTGCATGGAGCATACCACTACTTTCAAGTTGATGCTTCTGAGTTTTTTATCCATGGAAGTGGAGAGTCCAGGGAAGAACAGGCCTTGAACAGAGCAGGGTATTGTCCTAATAAAGAGTTGGTTGTATTGTCTACCCAAAGTACAAAGGTTCTGAAGTTATATATTTAAGCCTCAGTTGTCTGTGTAGGGTCTGTTTTCAACTATAAAAATTGGAGAGGTTTTGATTTCTGAGCTCTTACAGTGGTCAATGAGTTCAGAAGCAGGAGTTTTGATGAATATTTTAGGTTTGTGGCTTGCTAAACATCTAGCAATTGTTTTGTGTAACTTGGAGGCATGGAAAGTTTTCTCACCAAGAACCCATCTTCCTAGCTGGCAATGTTGTTTCGTTATGACTATTGAGTCTGCAGGAAGACTGCAGTCCCTTTTTGGCTTCTCTGAGCTGTTCCAGTACCCAAATTGTCTCCTGATGGCTCTCAATATCTAAGGAGAACCTACAGGTCAAGTTTGAGCCATAGCCATTCTCAGATGCTAGAAAACTATATGTAGTCTGGAATAAGCCATAGTTCAAGCCTTTATTCACAAAAAGGCATTGGACTTCTTGGGGCAATTCAATGTGATGTTCAAGACTGTTGTCATAGATATAACTCCATGATCATCTATTTGTATTCTGTAGTATTTTGAACCCTCAGAGCTGTGATAACTCAGTACTATTAGGGTTTTGTCAATCAATACTTTATGGTAAGCTGGCTCAAAATTGTGTTTGTGTCAGAGATGACTAATGATATCCTGAGCTGCATCAGGAGTCTTCCTAGTTGGTCGGAGGAAGGGATCCTTCCTTTTCTCTCAGTACTGCTGAATCCAAACTGGGATTGCTTCGTCTAGATCTGAGCTGCCCAGTACAAGAAAGACATGGACATATACTGGAGGGAGTCCAGAGAAAGGTCATGAAAATGAGGAGAGGGCTGAAGCGTCTCTCCTGTGGAGAAAGGAGGAAAAATTTGGAACTATTCAGCAGGGAGAAGACTTGGAAGGATTTTCATCAGTGTAGAGAAATTTCTAAGTGGAGGGTACAAAAAGGACAGAACCAGGCTTTTTTCAGTGGTGCCTTGGTCTGAGCAGCCCAGAGCAAGAGAGACATGGACGTATGGAGAGAGTCCAACAGAGGAACCTTCACCCTCTTTGTAGCCTTTCCTTGGACACTCTCTAATAGTTTTATGTCTTTCTTACACGTTGTGTCACTCAAACCTGCACACAGTGCTTGAGGTGAGACCTCACCACTGCAGAGCAGAGCGAGACATTCCCTTACCTTGACTGACTGTGCCTGATGCACCCCAGGATACAGCTGCCCCTTTTGGTTGCCAAGGCATACTGGTGACTCTTCCATTCCGTATATATATTAAGGCTTGCCCCATTTATGGTGCAAAATTCAGCACCTGCTCTTGTTCACGCAGTTGGTTGTTGCCCAGCCCTCCAATTCATCAGAATCTATCTGCAAGGCCTCTCTACCCTTGAGGGAGTCAACAGCTCCTCCGAATTTAGTGTCAACCACAAACTTAGTATACATTCATGTCCTGCATCCAAGTCGTTGATGAAAACATTAAAGGGAACTGGCCCTAAAATGGATCCCTAAAATTAAGAATGGCTGCATTTCCAGAAGGTATTTTTCAGATCAGTGTAATTACTAAGTTCAATATATGAGTAGTTGGATAAAATACAATGGCTTCAGCCTCTCAAGTTCAACTTTTCACATACTGCATTGAATGGTTCAATTAAAATTGATCACTGCAGCAACAGTAAAGGTAATATAATATTAGATTATTTGGGAAATGTTATGTGATCAAATAATCAGGTGGATTGTTGCATGCAAATGCTAGCTTGTAGTAACATACCCACATGTAAATAATTAATTTTAATAGTGATGACAGTAAAGACTGCAAAATGTAGAAGCCAGGAAAGAACAAAATTGTTTTCCTTGATCCAGTGGAACTTGATTTCCTTGATTGTATTTCTAATTTATTCTTGGTGTATTTTGTTGTCCTCTCAATTTGTTTAGGTTTTGGCTAACTTACAGTATTGGAACTGATCCAGTAACAGTATGCCACATGTTTCCGTCCTGTGACTTCTAAAAGCCTGGCTGGATAATCATTGTTTGATTGTTTTCACTGACTTTCACTTCTGGCAATCTAATAAGCAGTAGGTAAATGCTTGCAAAAGTGTCATGTAAAATGCCACAGAGTTGTGCCTTTTGTTACTCAGATTCTGACTGTAACTGCCAGGCACACAAACCCTTGTGTTACCTTTGTTCTGAAATCTGAAAAAGGTAATACAGATTGCTATCTCTACAGATAAAGTACATCTAAAATCTAAAGTACATCTAAAGTACATCTAAAGTACATCTAAAGTATATCTAAAGTATATCTAAAGATCTACTGCCTACCATCTGGAACTGGAGGACAGGTGCAAGGAGGGTTGGTCATAGATTGCCCAGGCAGCAGTAGCTGCTACATCTGCAAAGCGTAGATGTGAGGAAGGAAAGATATGCAACATGAGGACAGAGCATCAATATAATGACATATGATTAAATACCTTTGCAGACTAGACCAGAAAGTGCCTGGTATGGATTGCTCAATACAGAGATACCAGGTGACATACATGTAGCCAAAAATACTGTCTTCTGAACTGTAAGCTGTAACAAAATACTATGGCCTTTTTGCCATGTGTCTGTAGTTTTCATATTTTAGTCAGCCCATGTCACACATACTCTTAATCATTATTTGCTACATGCCTCCTCCCTCCCTCCACGAATTCATTGTAAAATCATTGAGATTACTTGGAAAGATTCCTATTGACTTCAGCAAGGTTGGATATGGCAATTCCTTAGGTTTCAAGTTATTCTAGTCATTGGTCACCCATTTGTATTAGATTTAATCTGTGCCATTTGAGAGGAGACCCCGAGGACGTGTTTTTTCACATTGTTTCCTTATGCTCTGGTCCCAAGTATATACTTGAGCAGACAATAGAAATTCAGCAAGAGAAGGAATAGTTCTGTATTATTTCACCCCACACTTGGTAGACTTGAATTCACTTCTCAGTCTGCCAGAAATTCTACAGGTAGTTTTGAACAAGCTACTCAGTCACCTTTTTTCTCCAGTCCACACTTTAGGAAATGGCAGCTATTGCATTCTGTAGAGCCACAGTTCCCTGGTTTATAAGCAGGTGAGTGTGTTCAGGACACTACAGTACCAAGTGCAACTTGCTTAAAGGAAAAGACAAGGGGCTAAAATGAAGGGAATGTACACCAACAACACTGCAATATCTTGTCATTGCCAGCAGTGCTTCGTGGCCCTGCCCTTGGAGCACAAAGCAAGGTAGCAAAGTTGTCTATATCAGTAAAGACATATTTCTGACTGTGCAGTTCGTGAGGCTGACAAATTCCTGGCACGACCTTAGACACTATGGGCTACACTGATTTTATGATCACTACTTGAAACATTATTCTTTTATTTTACTTATGGTGATGTTCCTTAGGAATAGTTTGCCATTGTTCTTACTTGTCCTTGCCCTTGCATGAGCCTTCTCTTCCTCAGCCTGTCAACTCAGCTACATCCTATTCCCCCTGCAAACTTAGCAGAGAGCCTGGATAAGTTTCAGTGCCTGATTCTTCTCACTAATCCTCAAGGGCTTGTAAGAAAGCCATGTGAGTGGAAAGCAACAGCAGAGAGGAAGCTTGTGGGTGATAAAATCTGGAATCTCTAGAATATAGGCTTTACAGCCACATTGTCCCCTGTAAGCAGATTTCTTCCAGTGAAGTAGAGTTTGCCAACAATCATTCCCAGAGGTTTAGCTTACTCGAACACCCGAGCAGAACAGAGCAGAGCCCTTCTTCCCAAGCCTTCTACTTGGTCATGGTGGTGGGATCTGCAGAATTCCTCTATCATCATTTCCCTATCAGCTGTACTCTCCCTCAGAGATCTTACAAGCCTGGTCCAAAACCAACACAGCTCAACAGTACACTGAGACTTGGGAAGAACTAGCAGAAATGAGGGAGGCATGACCTCTTTGAGAGCATTATAGCAATATTTTCTTTAAGTTGTATATCCCTCACATTTGAAGACAGAGACTTGCTGTTCGGGAGTATTTGGATCTGGGGTCTCTCTCAGAAAAGTGGCAGTTAACATTCTTTTGAAGAGCCACATGCATTTGTTCAAGTTAGAAGTATTGTTATCATTAACTAGAGCTAAAATCAAAATTCATGGCTTTTGTTAAGGGAATCACAGTAAAATCAACATGATTTGGGCAAAATTAGAGGACAGCAATAATTGCACTGCTGACCTACATAAAGAACAGGAACAAACTGAGAGCCATTTTACTTGATGACAGAAGAGAAGCAATCTTGCTTGCATGAGGCCATATGCCGAGTCCAATAACCTTGAAAATCTACATACTGGCAAGCATACAGGACTCAAGCACTTTGAAACCTTAGCAAATGTCTACTTAAAGCTTAATGGAAGCTCTTGAAATGTCTTATTGTAATAACATTTGGAATATGTATTCCAATTGACTAAAATTAAATTTCCTTAAACTCACATTTAAGCAAGTGCATAATGAAGAACAATTTGGGAGAAAAAGTAATTTCTGATAGATAAGAATTCTGAATTCCTGTGTTAAATGTTGAAGTATCATGCAATGTTTCTACATTATGCTTTTAATACAAAACCCATCAGTCCCATTGAATTTGCTACTGTTTCCTGTCAACCAGTAAGTGGCTGACTGGCCTGCAGGCTTGCTGCACTGACTCAGCATGAGCCATGCCTTTTCCTTGCTGTAAGACAGAGCTGGACAGCTTCTCATGGACATAGATCCAGAGTGGCTGTTAAGTCACCATTCAGATATCTGACTGCATACAGCAGCTGTAGTTTAGTTAATAGATGTAGCCAGCAGATAGCTTCTGGTTGCACTGAGAAGCAAACGAGAACTGATCTAACGGAGGTGCAGCAATGGCATTGGTGCAATTAGGACCTACAGAGCCAAAGAAGTGAAGGAGTCTTGGTTGCCGAGCTAATGAACCAGTTTTCCACAGCCTGCTACTGCCCAAGGAGGGATGGAGGCAGCCACTCTGCTCTCACACACCAGTGATGTTTGGAAAACCCCTAAGAACAGTGGGAAAGATCCTGCTTAGTTTTTGGTCATGGAATGGTGTCTGCCTCTATCAGTTAGTGGAGAACAAGTGTATTCAGCCTGCTGGCAGAGATTATGCTATGCTCATTACAGACAGGTATTTGGAGAACTAGCTGGCAAATTATGGTTTTCTAAAGAACACACAAGGCATCTAACACTTGGAAACTGGACACATTTCAGTGTATTTTGGCAGGGATTGTCACCAGGATGAATTACCGCCTAAAGCAAACTCCCAGATCTAAAACTCGGAGGTTTTTTCTCACTTTAACAAGACGGTTCAGAGAATTTTATGTCAGGGAATATACATTCATTTTTCCTACACTTCATTTTTCAAAAGGCTTGTATCTTTCTTAGCATTAATTTCTGAATTATTTTGCTTTAATTTACAGTATTTTAACTAAAATATTTTGGTGTTCCCAAAGCCAGAAAGAAATTTATTTTGTTTCCCATACGAGAAATGTTTTCTAAAGTGCCAAATGTTTCAGCGGATCTTTTGATCAGCCTTAAGCAGGTAACAGGAAAAATAGAGAAGGAAGTAAATAGGGAAGCATCAGCAACACTGAGCAGACTATTGTGGGCACAGCTTATGTCAGCTTTTGGAACAGTGGAAATAAGCTGGGCTTATTCCACCATGCTTATTTTGTTTTATTTATGCAAATTCATTTTCTTCACGTATGTCAAAACAGGAGCATAAATGGGAATGAGAAACCCTATAGGAAACTAAAAGGAACACTCTAGCAACTATGGGTTTACTTTTTTCCTGTAGAAAGTCTTTTAGTGATTGCCCTTTTATCCCCCAATTTTGCCCACATTTTGTCTCAAAATAAGTGGAAGGAACTGTGGCATTTTGTTAGGAATCAAAAGCAAAATATGTACAAATGTGATATGGATGTATATCAAAGCTTGAGCAAGTGCTGCTGCACTTAGTTCAGCCTCAGCCATCGCACAAGGCCTCTCACCCTGCACTCAGATTGGCCTGCCTGGTCACGTTGTTCTGGGATGACCACGCTGCTGGTACACATCAAAGAGCTTGTGTTGGAATTATGGAAGACCAGATTTTACCATAACAACTTGTTGAGAGTGTTTCCACAGAGAAAGGCCTTCCTATTGGCTTCTTCCCAAGGAAACCATTGGTAGGAAATAAAACCACCCCTAAAATGCACCAAGTGTTGTGACAAAGCCAGTGAACCGCAGTAGGTCTGTATGACTATGTGAGGGTAATGTCATTTAACCATCTTAGAACATCTCCAACAAAATTCATCTGACACAGAAATGCTAAATTTCATAACACAATGGTGCGAGAAGCTTTGCCAGGAGATTTAGCTGGAAAAAAGCCTTTCCATTTTCAGGGGCTCACCACAATGGCAATGGCAAAAAGAAATTAAATTCCCAAACTGAAAAAAATTAGGGGAAAATAACATTTTATCTATGCTGGCAATTGGCTAACATTGTTAGCCATGTAACTGTGTGGTTTCTCTGTTCTGGTAACCCCTGCCTGGGCATGGCCTCTGCAGAAATGCTTGATCTCATGTAACGTTCCCATGAGATGCCAAACATGACTGAAAGA
Organism: Lagopus muta; assembly: GCF_023343835.1. Lineage (NCBI taxonomy): Eukaryota > Metazoa > Chordata > Aves > Galliformes > Phasianidae > Lagopus > Lagopus muta. The sequence goes on from NC_064434.1 coordinate 76,719,634, forward strand.
CTGAAAGACAAGAAACACGCAACAGGACAAGAACCAGACCTGAAGGATGATTGAAAACCTGTCAAGGGAATATCTATGCAATGACTGTACAGGGAAAGGAATATGAAAGGAAGGTGGAAGTGTGAGCATAGCAGCCTCTTGCCCATTCCTCCCTAGCTGCTGCTCCTGTGCAGTGAAGCCCACACTGTGCTGTAGGGAGAGGCGAGGATCACTGGTCCTGGCTCCATGATAGGGGGACAGCAGTGCCCCGACGCACACCTACCATTCTGTATCACACACATAAGCTGTGCAACTGTTTTCTTGGCTTACAGTTGATATTGTCTTGCTATTTATGAAATCAATAAAATGTTTTTGTTTGTTGGGCATATGTTCTTGGTTAAAAGGTTTACTGAAACATAGACGTCCATCACAAAACATGTGGATGTCTTTTGGTTCGGACGGTCGAATTTTTAATGTCGTAGGAGGTCATATTCAATTAGAAATACCATAGCATATTAACAACACATGTACAGCAGCTTTGGAATTGATAATGTGCCATAACAACCTACTTAATTTCATGAAAGGTTTTAGAGGCTTTTTGTGAACTGGTGTACGAACAAGAACCAGCACACATTAATTGTTCCTGCAGCCTGCTTTTGAAGATGAAAGTGCATCTCCATGCGCTTGCCCAGCTGACGCAGACACCAAGCAGACATCTCCCCTTCTCTCCTGTACTCTGCTAGGAAGAGCTCTCTGTGATTATGCCACCCACTGAGTAAGCATTTGCCTCTAGAAACTTCTAAAACACAATATGCATTGGTAACACAAAACAGAAATTTCTCAAATGTTAGGATGCTTCAAGCAGCATCCTAACATTTCCATTTTTCTTTCCCTCTTCTAGAACTCGTGGTCACTCTTCAAATACTGATGCTGTGGCTCAGAACACGCTTTTCTCAGAGTGCCACATACAGAAAAGCCTATCACACTGAGAGCAGATAAAATCAGATTTCTCATCATAACAGCACTAATAACTGCATTTGATGACAACAGCGTGGGGCTGTGGAAAATGTAAGGGTGCAATATTTATGCAACCAAATTCAAGTTTTGAAACATCTTGGCGTCAGAAATTATGCCAGATTGTGTCACTTAAAGCAGTTCAGAGCAATATGGAAACTATTCTTCAGGTTCAATTCATCAACAACAAAATAGATGCAATTGAAGATTAAAAAAAAAAAAAGCAGTTAAAATAAGTCAATTAGGCATTTCAAAATAATTACTTAAAAATTGAAAAGAATAGTATTATACTAAAACAGCTGAAAACTACAAAGTGTAAGTTAATATATCACTCAAAAGAGCAAAAAAGCAACTCCTATTTTGCCTAGATTTAATTTTGTTGGAAGAGAAAAAGCTGCTAATCAATTATTTGCATAGCTCTATCTGAGCTTGGCTGCTATATGGCATTTTCTGATTCCCTTTCCATTTTAGCATGTCCGTTCAAACATTCTATCTTCTTTCTTCTTCAGCTGTCCTTTTAGATTAAAAAAATGGCTTTTTTTACTTACTTTGAATCTAACAATGAAAGATGACCAGAAGATATATGTTTCTTTCTTTTCTTTTTTTATCCTCGGGCAGGGGAGAGAACCTTCTCAGCTTTGTTCTTCAACAATTTCTGAGCCAGACTCCTCTATTAAAAAGACACAGAGAAGCCATCAATAAAGATTAATTCCACATTGCCAAAAAATGACTAAAAACCATGACAACCTATTTTATAATATGGTACTGTAGTGAATACCTTCAACCAGCTGACTGTTGGTTTTATGTTGTGAGCTTTTAAGAAGTCAAAGAAATACAAGGAATGTTTTTCTGTTAAAAACTAAGGGTACATTATCGTTGGTTCACTAATTAAAAAATGTGGACTCACTGGCCAATGATCATTTTCTCTTTCTTGGAGCCAGACTAATCAGAATATATCATCGTAAATCTAGCAGCTGCTGTGTTTTACTTGTTTTTTTTGTTAGTGAGATTTAAGTTTCAGGTTTTGTCTTCATTTTGTAAGGACCAAGTAGTGCTCATCCAGATTTGATGTCCTTCATTTCTATTTCTGTCAGTGATACAAACAATTCTTGTGTTTTTCATTGTGGAAGAAAAGTTCTGCCATAAAGGGATGCTGCAGCAGAAAAGTTCGCATGATCATTAGAGTCACAAATCAAACGCTGAAGGTCTTTCTCCTCCACACAGAGATTTCCTTTTCCTAATTGCAGTGATTTCAGAGATGCGTGTGGTAGGATGCTGAAGTAAGCTTTGGGGAAGAATTCCTATCTGGCAGATTTTAAACACAGAATGCCTTGATGTCTTTTGTTTGGTTCTGAATTTACAGTGCTCCTAGAAGAGTTTTCTTCTGCCTACCTGTGTGGGAGGTGGCACTGGAGCCTTCCAGCTCCCTGATGTTGCATGAAGCCATGACACACAAAATTCAAGTGCTGTGTGCTGGCTGTTGGAAACCCCTCTAACTCTCTCTTCGCAAGGCCCTCAACAAGTGGGCTTGCCATGGTGCCAGGGCTGTGCAGGCCTGGGGCTACAAACAATGGTGAGGCAGTGTGATGACTACAGCCTTCTGCACTGACCAGTGGACACCAGGAGCCTCTGGTCTGAGCACCTGAGCTGCCCTAAACTCTGCTTTGTGTGGCTTTACCCCTCTTTGATGAGGATTATGTTGACGCGGCTGCCCATGTCAGAAGGAAAAAAAAAAAAAAAGATTTGAGATTTGTCCCTTTTCACTCATTGTTTCTGGAGATATTTGAAGCATGGCACCACTCTCCCACTGAGTGCCAGTGGGGTGTGGGTACCTAACCCCTCGAGGTGCTCTGGAAAATCCCAGACAAATATGAAATCAAGTGGTGCTCGGCTGTCAGCACACATTCCAGCAAAGGCTGTATGTCTCTCATTTGCAGGCTCCAGACTGTCTCTAACCGTTTGTGCCTCTCTTTTTAGCATGAGAACAGTGCTGCTTCAGGGAGTAACGGCACATTTCTGGGCCATTATAAAATAAGACCCTTGCTGGTCTGAAGATGCCCTGGCCAGCAACATGAGGACAACAGATCCCACTGAAGATAGTTTCATAGTCTGGGTGTCAAAATACCTCTCAAGGACTGGGCTTCCTGTACAAGCTTTTGCTATATTACTTGGTTTGCATTTCACCACTCCTTTTTTTCCAATCCTTTGCAGCAAGCTATTTTTCATGAACATTGAGCCAGCAGGAACCTACCCTGCTTCAACTTTATGGGAGTTTTGACAATTGAAATGCACCCCATCATGTGTTTCAAAGCAAATCTCAACAATTCTCCTTCTATCCCCTTGCTGCGAACTGCCCAGACATCTGATCCAAATTATGGCTTCAGCTGGCAGCAATAGGCATTTGCTCAATGCAAATCAATTGCTCCAAAGTTTATTTAATCTGTGCAATACTTTTCAATGGAAGTTTGAAGCTCAGATTGGTGAGAACTCTTTGTTATCACTTACTTCCAACTAAAGACTATGAATTTCTCCACTGTTTTCAAAAGAAATAGGAAATTAATTTCCTTAAAATTTTTTTGTTTAATGGGAATGTATCAATCCCAATGCAAAATTAAAAAAAGTGGAATTGCTTAACCTAAAAATGGGATATTGCAGTACAAACCTCAATTTCTTTTCAGTTGTCTCTTAGTTTCCCTTTTATTGTTACACTGCAAATTTTATCATGCCAGATGGGCCATTAAAAGGCTATGTCCATAACACAGAATCACAGAATTGTAGGGGTTGGAAGGAACCTCTAGAGATCACCTGGTCCAACCCGCTGCTTAAGCAGTTCCCTACAGCAGGCTGCACAGGAAAATGTCCAGGCAGGTTTTGACTATCTGCAGAGAAGGAGAATCCACAGCCTTTCTGGGCAGCCTGTTCCAGTGCTCCATCATTCTCACAGTAAAGTTTTTTCTCATGTTCAGTTGGAACTTCCTGTGTTCCATTTTGTGCCCGTTGCCCCTTGTCCTGTCACTGGGCGTATCGTTTGATATCTTTTTGTCTTTTCCTCTGAATTTGTATTTTAGGTTTTGTTTGCTTAAATTTTGACTTTTCATCCGAAGTTAGAATGAAAACAAGATTCAAAATGCAAAAGTTTATCTTGGGTCAGGAATTCCTTTCGTTCTGAATTTGATCACGGATCTCTCTGGATGATCTCATTAGTTGATCTTGTATCACTCATTGGATCCCAAAAGATCCACCTCCAGATTTACTGCTTTCCTCTCAGGCTGTGTGAATCTGGACTAGGACACATCTTTCAGTGAGAGTCCATGCGGCTCAAGGCAGATGGAGTGCTGTTATAGTTGATCTCTGGTTGAAATTCCACATGCAGGCTCTCTCAGATAGTGGAACTGGTGGCACAGAGCGCCCTTGCCCAGCTGCCCTTCTTGGGGATCCACCTCTGCACGGGCACTCACAGCTCATCACTTATTTCCTCCAGCATAACAGAGCAAAAATGTATGCAAGGCATATACATCAAAGGGCACCTTTGCCACTTAAGTATCCTCAAAAAATTATACACAAATTATCCTGAGCTGTGATGTACCCACAGCAGGTCCCATATATGTCTATAAGCCTTATTTTTCAGGCTGCCTAGAGCTTCCATTGACCTTGTCTTTATCACAATGATGTAAAAGAATAATCTCCTACAACAGGACATAGAGCAACACATTTTTCTGACCCTTGTATACCCATTGTTTACCCAGTCAGATGGAAATGTCCAGTCCTTGTTTGTAGTAAGAGTGATTCTGCAGCAGTTCCCTTTTCCATATCATTTCAGGCTGGGCTTTAAAGTCAGCTGAAGCTGATATCTCCAGACTGGGCACCTTGTGATGGTTCTTCAGTACATATCAAAACTTTTTTTTCTGATCAAGGCTTTTTCTGAAATTCCTTTCAATATCCTTTGTCTGAATCAGTTGAAATCTTTGTTCAAGATGGATGGATCCCAGAAACAGAGGCAGTGCAATATGGATTTCATACTCAGATGTGATGCAAGGATGCTGCTCAGATGGAGATTTGGCTTGGAGGCTGGCCAGATGCAGATGGTGCATGCTACTCTCTCAGCATGCATCCCAGCCTCCAACAGGATAATTCCTTGTTTTCTAGGATCTCCTTGTTGTGGGAAGCCAGACAAATTCTTTGAGAAAATCACCCGTTAGCCAACTAGCTATTATTACTAAACAATCTTTCTAACCTTTTCCATGACAATTTCCTTGAGCACAAGGCTGACAGAAGTGATTTATAAGCCAAATTTTTACATAACAACCCAATCTCAAATCTTCACCCATCTGACCTTGAGGATAGCCAAGAAATCATCACCCTTCCGCTGTAAGACTTTGTGCCTCCTCCCTCCCTAAGTCCAAACATCTGCTGTTCTTTCCATGTTAATTAAAGTTTGTATTTGCTTTTATCTCTTCTGGAAAGCTTTGGGTATTGGTCACCTGAATTCATTTTACTGGAGTAGATGGGTCTGATAAGATTTGATGTTTGCTTTGAATCATTCACTATTACTACTGGAGAAGCAGACAGAATTTCGCTTAACTCTTACCCTGCTGTTACTGCGCCTTGTCTGGCCCTCGTGTTCTGATCACCGTATCTCTTTAAAGATATCATGATTAAGAATATCGAATGAGCTTCTCTTTTTGGAGGCAGATCCGACTTACATATATATATATTTAATGAGGAGAAAGAATGGGTAGACTGCTTCAAAAATAAGCAAAACGAAATAATTTTATTAAAATTATGCTCCCAACATATGACTTCTTCTAACGGAAAATGTTTTGACCTTTTCTAAAATAAAGAAATGTGAAGTGTGTATTGTACAACACTGCAGTGATTTATCTATTTCTCTTATGAAAGCTTATGTCTTTCTGTAAAAATGTCCTCATATTCCTTCCTTGATAGTATACGTTATCTGCACTTTTTTAAACCTCTTTTTTCTTTTTTCCCCTAAAATGAGGTTTTGGAATCATTCTGAAAGAGAAAAACTTTTTCTTTGGCGAAGCCCTAATGTTGCAAGGTCCTGTTGTAGGAGATTATTCATTTACATCATTGTCTCAAAGCTTGCTGGGGACACAGATGGACAAGTCCAAGCAAGTCCTGGGCAAGGGTTGAGAAATCCTTTGTCTGAGGGAGGCAGATGGACAAGGCCAGAGAGAGAGAGATAAGCTGCAGATTAATGGCCAGGAAGTGGTCTTTTGTGTGGGCTTATCTCGAGAAAGATGGCCATCTCAGGAGGTGCTGCACATGACTTAGCCAAGCACCCAGGAATGCCACGATGGCAGAGGAAGAAGGATAAAAAGGGGGACCTATGACCATGAGGATGAGGTTTTCTGGCAACAGATTCCTCATGAAGAAGAAGAGGTTTCTGACATGAGAAGCCTCACAACCTGCCTCTCTCCCTCCTGGACTTGCTCTGCGCTCTACCTGCATGCTGAAGAAGAATGAAGGTGTCTGCCGTCAGATTCCTTACTACGGAATTCCTGCATGCTGACAAACTCCTGGGCCTGCTGCCTGAGTGCTGCTGCTTCCTCCTGGACTGGCTCTGTGACTTCTTCCTGCTACCTGCTTGCTGCCCAAGGCTGGCCATGCTGCTGCTGTTCTCCCCCCCTGCTGCTTTTGCTTCGGACCTTCAAACGTCGTGCAACGGGACTGCTGCTGATCCTGGTGGTGACTATCCCTACTTTACACGATTCTTGCTTCTTTCCTATCTTTTCTATTGCTCTCCCTTCCTTCCCCGTCTCCCTGATTAGGATTTATAATAAACCAACATTTGAACAGTTGTTTCTTAATCTCACACCAGGTATGTTATATTAAAAGAACCTGCTCTCCCTCCTATAAATTGGAGCGAGACACTTGTGCATGGATTTTTCTCAGCATTATCATGGCTTCAAACTTTAAAAAACTTCAAAAATGAGGCATTATCAGATTAGAGCTCAGGATCTTATGGGTTATGGATCCCCCAGTCTCACTTTGGAATGTGAAAGCAACTAAGTGAATGTGTCTTCAGCTCAATCAGCTGTGGGTTGATTTCCACCCTGCTATCAGCCACACATAGATATCTTGGGCAAGCACTTGCCCACCTGCAGCATGCCTTGCCCTGGCACTGTTGCAGGTGACACAGTTGTCTTCTCAGCTGCTCTGTGTCGTGGCAAGAGCAAAGATACCTATGTTTGACTATGTCCTGCATCACTTTTTTTGTTGGCATCATGGTGTCTCAATAGTTTGTCATGAGTTTCCTCAGAAGAGTTCACATCCTGCCCAAATGTGCTTTGTGCCAGGGAACAACCATAACAACCTCTTGTAAAGTCTGGTGAAAGCAATACCATCAGATGCATCTCATTAGTTTTCCTCATAGACGTAGCCTAAGGAGGAGATTTGATCCAACTGCCATAAAACTAAACAGAGCTGTGCAGGGGGTCTGAGAGAGCCATTTGTGTTCAGAAGGAGCAACATCAGCGCTATTTCTTAGCTCTTTGCCCGCTCCAACTGAGGATGTCTTATGAGGTTAGAGAAGCCAGGAAGTGCAAGAAGGATGGGAGGCAGGCGCCTATGCATAAACTTCCACTGCCATTTTGCCCAGAGGATCTGTGCCCAGTTCTCTGCTCCTCAGTTCAGGAAAGACAGGGATCTTCTAGATGGTCTTAGCAATGCCTGCTTCAGCAGGGGGTTACAGGACTTACCCTGGGAACAGGAGTCAAGGGTGCTTTAGTCACAACATGCCCTGAGGAAGACAAGCTCAGCTGGTTGTTTGGATGGATCTGAAAATAGAACAGAGGTGTGACTTGTTTCTGGATTTTACCTTGTTTTTGTTGTTTGATTGATGTGTCCTGGGACATGTCTCTGTACCTAGGGACTGACAATTGAAAGTGGTACAGACTGAAGAGAATGCAGCTGCTGTGCATGTTGAGCCAATGGTGATGCTGGTGTAGTGCCTATTGACAGTTTTGGTAGTTAGTCTGAGCCTTGCTGGTTGGCTCCTTTTTAGTTTCTGCAAAAAATATCACTCTTGAGAGCAATTCAGTGTTTGGGTCTCTGCATGTACACTTCATCAGATAGACTCATCTTTTTTATAGTGCATGTTCCAAGTGGAGATAGATTTATGTTTTGTGCCATAGATGCACTTGAGTAAAGACAATTGAACTAATGGTTTAATGAGTAGGGAAGAGATGTTTTACTTAAGTGTGGTGTAGAACTTGCAGCTCTGGCTTGATTTGATTACTGTTCAGGAATTGGTTCCAGGTTGTTTATTGGTGTTTTGAGTTCCTCTTTTGAACACTGTAATATTTAATTAATTTTTATGTGTCTTTTATATAGATAATTTGTTCTCTTGGCAGATTCTTTAGTGGATGATTCTTTATTCTGGAGGAGTGATTTGAAACACTCTTAACTAGAAGTTAAACAGGAGACATTTGGAACTTCATCCTTTCTGCTAAGTGATTTAGTCTTGGCTCATGGTTGGTGACATTTCCACCCTGAGGAAAATATAATTCACCAAGTTTTAGTATCACTCTCTCTGTGGTCCATTGAACAAGTTTGAGTGCAGGGATAGATAATTTATTGTCTGTCTTTATTGACTCTAACAGAGCTGTAGATAAGAGTTGGAACTAGTACTTGATAGGTTGTATTTTTTTCAAACCTTTTTCTCCCTTAGCTTTCTAACATTCAGCATACACAGTACACATACTTTTGTACTGTTGGGATTTTTCCTGAAGAGATGTATTTGCTTTGCAATATGGTTTTTCCTCTGTTTAAGTAGTGCTGGGAAGTATGAAAGTGAATATTCATGTTCTGTAAACAACACAGAGAGGACACAGCCCTGGATCTTTGCCACAGTGTGAAGTTCTGGGATCCAGAGGGCTAACAAGAGATGTAACCTTAAGCACTACCAAGAGTACAGAATAGGAAAAAAGAATCTGATAGGAGCTGTGGGATGACAAAGTTTGGGGTAAGTCTGCTTGGCTCCTGACACCCCCAAATGTCTGCACCAGGTCCTTTCTGCCTCACTCTGGGCTTGAGTGTGGGACACAGAAGGTAAATGGCAGTGTCAAGGCCCTTATGGGACTGGGTTTTCCTGGACCTACATTTTGCAGAATGTGTATCCACTTGTGGCTCATCAGATCTCATCAAGATTCTTGCAGCATCTCAGCTGTGGATCTGCAAGGATTGGACAGGATTTGATTCTCTTGACATTGCCCACTGACCCAAGCAGTCGTACTCCCAGGATGTCACTCAACATTAGTGGTTTGTCGCTTGAGTTTCACAAGATCTGTTGGCCTCTTTCTCAGGCCATCTGAAAGAGACTTGGGGAAAAGTCTTGCCACTCACTGATTACCAGGCCTCTGTCCTGAGGCTTATGGAGAGAAAAGAGGAACCTCTGGGGGATGAAGCAATGAAGGGTTTTGTCCCTTCTCTGGCTGTTACAGTTAGGCGAAGAGTTTGGCGAATAGACTGCAAAGTACATGTGGTTTGGCTATGAGTCCTCATCATTCCTCCTTTGTTCTCGGTTGGGTTTTCTCTCTGAAATATGTGGCTTTGGCCTAAAATACATGTGGTTCTTCTACTAGGTTGATTTCTGTTGATGGGAGGTACATTGTGGTTGTGAATTGAGTGATCTTTGGTCTCTTTTCTAGGTGCTTTTGGAGTAAAGGCTGCATTTGTCTCCTGTGTTCTATTATTGTATAATGCTTAGGAAATGAAACAGGGCTTGGCCTTGTCAATCCCAATAACTCATTATTAAAGCCTATTTTAACTAAGTCTTGGCTAAGAATATTATGAAATTGCTTTTCTGGCCTTTTCATTTTGCTCATTTTAGGCTGCATGTAAGAAAAAGTTTCATTTTTTAGAGAGTGATAACAGGATCGTTTCTCACAACAATCTGTTGTGTGTCTTCATCATTCCTGATCACACCATCTTCCTGAGCAGACTTTTTCAGTTCAGGCAAATTAGAAATTATTCAGATACTTAGAAGTTTTCAAATGGACTGAAACTGATAAACTTCAGCATGAGATACTGAAGACCTGGTAGAAGTCACCTCAGGACAAAGCAATCACTGCAAGAATGCAGTTGGCAAAAAAGGTGATCTGAAGATGAGAAAATGGAAAATGTAATGGGTAACTTTAAAAAGCATAGTATGAAGATGGGAAATTGTCAAATGACTGAAGGAAATTGTCCTTGAAAAAAAAAAATCCTGATAGAAATAGTTGAACAAATTGCAAGTATCTGCCAGACAAAGAAGAGTCAGCTTACATTTGCCAGCCATAAATAATGTTAAACCAGTTTGCTGTCCTTCTGCGAAAGGAATAGGTCTTGTGGAAGTGGAAAAAGCAGGAGTTTCCTCACCCTGTGTTTCTATCCAAACCTTACTTAGATCTGTCTCATTTGATACTCTCAACAAAAGTTAGGGAAGCATGAGTTGGATGAGTCACTTTCAGACTTTTCTAATGTAGATTCATGAGAAAGCTCAGGGTCCTCCGTAGTAACTCTTAACTACAAGCTACATTTCAGAAACCCTTTAAGGTAGCCCTTGTTGAAGCCTAAAGGCAATAATTTCAAATCACTGGTTTACACAGCATACCAAGGATCAGTACAGAAACTGCACACCAGCCCTCAAGGTAGCCACTAGTGGTCCAGTGTTAAAGTGTAAATAGAGGTGGTCACGTTGGAATCTCTTCTAGATTTGCTGTGTTATTAGCTAATGAATGTAAAGTACATGGTTCTACAAAGCCACAGATCACAGCTGACAATAGAAAGGTACGAAGCTTTCTCCAGAAAACAATCGAAGAGGACTAAGACACTAACTTAAGCTGAACTCTATCAACAATGCTATTCTGCTGGAAGTAGAGCAAATGCTATTCTTGTAATGGTGAGACTATAGATTGTAAGACATAAGAAATGACCATTCCACTCTACATAGTGCTTGGTAATAGTTCAGCTGGAATATTGCCTGTGCTGCTCTGGCTTATCTCTCTGTAGCTGGCAAAAGCCCAGTGAAGAGTAACATGATTAGTGATCTAGAAAATGCAATTTCTGAAGAAAGATTGAATGAACTGGGTTCTGTAGCCAAAGGAAAAGAAGACTGAAGAATTCAGGAAGTTCCTTTGTGTCCTTAAATATACATGAAGTCGCTGTCTGAAGAAAAGAAATAAGCTGTTTCAAAATGAGAAGGATAATAAATAATAAGATTGAGTTACTGCAAAGAATATTTGAGATAAACATTAAGAAACATATTGCAATGCTGGCGGTTATAAAGCAAGGCCTGTGGGCTACCCAGCGCTGCAGGTCTTTGAAGCAAAGGTGCAAGAGCACCTTAGGGTGAGGGATTGACTGGTCTCAGATGCCCTTTTACAGCCTTTCTTTCTAGGAGCCTGTGAAGTTGTCCAAATTGAATGTTAAGAAGATAACTTCTGCCAGTGGGTTTCAGCCAGCCAATGTAGCCAGCTGTCTGCAGCTTAACAGGCAGGATAATTTACAACTGGCAGTTCTTCATAGTACTGCTTTATGGTATTACAAGCGAGTTTGCATTTTATTTTACTTGCTAATGACGTAGATGGAACTATTTATAATTCTGGGTTGTATCTGCTATTTATTTTGCACCTGGGTTATATCTCAGTTGTATTTTGAACTTTTTATGACTTTGTGCATTTTTGCTTCTAGCAATCTACTTCTACATCATCGTGTGTCTTGAATTCTTGTCTGAAATCAGATGGGCATAGTCCATCTGAACAGCTTTTATTCTAAACAGATGTTGTTGCCCCACTGCTTGTGCACTTCTAATCCTAAATGTTCGTGGGCCTGTGCTAACTTCATGAAGTTCAACAAGGCCAAGTGCAAGGTCCTACATCTGGGTCACGGCAAACTCAAGCACAGATAAAGGTTGGGAGGAGGATGGCTTGAGAGCAGACATGAGAGGAAGGATTTGGGAATGTCAGTTGATGAAAGATTCAACATGAGTTGGCAGTGTGCTCTTGCAGCCCAGAAGGCCAACTGTATGCTGGTTTTCAAGAAAAGTGTGACCAGCAGGTTGAGGGAGGTGATTCTGCTCCTCTACTCTGCTCTTGTAAGAGCTTACCTGGTGTACTGCATCCAGTTCTGGAGCTCGCAACACAGGAAGGACGTGGAGCTGTTGGATCAGGTCCAGAGGAGGGCCACCAAGAAGATCAGAGGGCAGGCTGAGAAAGGTGGAGCTCTTCAGCCTGGAGAAGAGAAGGCTCTGAGGAGACCCTATAGCATCCTTCCAGTACCTGAAGGGGGGCTACAGGAAAGCTCAAGAGGGAGTTTTTATGAGGGCATATGGTGGCAGGATGAGCGCAAATGGCTTTAAACTGGAAGAGGGTAGATTTAGACTAGATGATAGGAAGAAATACTTGAGGGTGATGAGATACTGTAACAGGTTGCCCAGAGAAGTTGTGGATGCCCCCTCCCTGGAGATGTTCTCAAGGCCAGGCTGGATGGGGCTTTGAGCAGCCTGGTCTAGAGAGAGGTGTCCAGGCCTGTAGCAGGGGGTTTGGAACTACATGATCTCAAAGGTCCCTTCCTACCCAATTCATTCTGCGATTCTATGCTGAAGAGCCTGGGTCCCAGCACTGATTTCTGAGGGATTCTACTGATCTTACAACCATATAAATGTAGGATGGTTTGGGTTGGAAGAGACACCAAAGTTCACCTAGTTCCAGCCTGCTGCCATGGGCAGGAGTGCCACCCACCAGCTCAGCTGTCCAAGGCCCAATACAACCCATCTTTGAACATCTCCAGGGATGGGGCACCACAGCTTCTCTGGGTGGCAGTGCCAGGGCCTCACCTCGTGCTGAACAGAGAATTCCTTCATAATGTCTGGACTAAATCTGTTCTCTTCCTTTAAGATTTAAACCATCCCCCCTTGTCCTACCACTATACTCCCTGATAAAGAACCTCTCCCTGCTTTTATTCCCCTTTAGATACTGGAAAATCACTATAATATCTCCCTAGATGTCTCCTCTCTGTTGATAAAACTTTGTTTTCTATTATTCAACCAGTTATTAATACATAAAATGATCTTCCTTTTAGCCCCATGCAATTGAATTCTTTTACAAAAACTTCAAAGCAACAGCATGGCTTTACTCTGCACAGTGTTTGTCTGTGTGACTGCATCTATTCTGTGCCATGTCCCTAAGTGGAAGTCAGGATTGCTGATCTGTTTCCTGATTTAAAAATTAGTATTGCATCTGTCATCTTTCATTTCTATGTCACCACAGCTGAGATATTACATATGGGTAGATTATGTGTCACAGTAGTAGTTTAAAGACTTTATATTTGGGTTCCAGCTCTATTCATAGCTCCTGTGTGAATACCTGAGACTTAATTTAATACTTTATGATCCCTTGTGTGAGTACTACTCAGATAAATAACCCCCTCACGAGAGGTACACACTGCTCAGGAGTGAACGGGGAATGCTGCTTTGCTGTGGGTTCCCTGAGGTGAGGGCTGTGGGCTGTCCCCAGGGATGTCCCACTCCTGTGGTGGGACACAGAACCTAGTTCAGGCCTCACTGTGCTGCATGCAGCCCTGGGAGCCATAAGCCCTGAGAGCAGTGCCAAAGCAGAGCCCCAGTCACTCATAGGCCTGGCTCAGCTGCATTTTGGGTCTGGCTGGGGCTGGAGTTTAGGCTCCCTGGAGCCGTGGGGCTGCTTCCTTTAGCCTGCCACTCTGAGCCGGGACTGGCTAGCAGCAACCAGGGCAGACCTGTGGGATGGGCTCAGCACCTGGCTGAGAGCAACCTTCTGCTGTTCTTGGGGAAAGGTTTAGTCTCTGCAGCTGGCAATTTTATTGCAAAGGGAAGGAGATAGGAAACATCACACTTCTTACCGACTTTGCCAAAAGCACTTAAAAACAACTTCAGAGAAGGTCGTGACCCCCCCCAAACGCCATGCTTAGAGTGTACAACATCCCCTTGTAAGGGAGTTAAACCAGACTGATGGCAAGGGGGAGAGAAATCTTCTCTGACTTTCTGTTATTCAGAACTCCTCAGTAACAGTTTGGAGGTAATTCAGTGTGACTTGGAGCTGACCATGGCTGAGCTTATGTCCAAGCCACAGAGCTGGGTTCTGCAGCTGAAAGCTTGGGTTATTACAGCATACAACACAGTCCTTCCAATTAAACAGCACAGGCACAGCATATGGCAGGGTATGAGACCTACTTGCCTGCCTTAGGTATTCCTTGTGGAAGAATGAGCTTCACATGCCAGAAAATTGATTGTTTTCTCAGTTTTTGAGTCATACATGTGTAACTCCAAATCCATTTCTATCTTTAGGAAAGGAAGAAGACACTCAGTTTTTGTAAACTTTCCTTTTTCAATTCAATTGATCCATAATCAGACTAGCTCCATCACGTCATTTTCTTTACATGAAGAAAGAAGGGGGGGGGAAGAGAAAACCATCCTTTCCACTCTTTTTATAAGGAGCAGGAAGAATGAGTGGACTATGTGTGGAGGGCCCTGCCAGCACTGCTGTGTTCCTGTTGCTCTCTCATGTCTGTACACAAGGCCTCAGCGTGTCAAGTCTTACAATGATTAAAGATAGCACAAAAGTCCTGCTGTCATGGGAAAACCACTATTTCTATGAAGTGCAATCTACAGTCTACCTGAAACAGCTCCTGCCTAAGGGGAAAACACAGGGCATCATCTCCTGTACCTGTAGATATAACTGCACATTGCTCTGCACAGTGACTCTAAAGGCTTTGGAGGGCTTCAAGTGCAGGAATGAACTGAGCTTGAAAATACTCGTACATTGACCCTGTACTGCCAGCTGCCCTGGGCATGCATCTATTTCCATAGACGGGGACAACATAGGTAGCACCAGGTGCTGCATCACAAATCCTGACAAATTCTTAGCAGCATCTCCAGAGCAGGTCAGATGCAGCCACATCTGGGACAAACAGACCTCAGGGTTGTAATTTCTAAAACGTGCCCATGATGAAGTACATGCTCACTGAGCAAGCCAATACAGATCTTGGGCCAGACCAGTCATATTCACAGCACTGCCAACTACGCAGCCAAAAATCTCAAATCAGACTCTCTCTTTGTATGAATGAACTGGGCTTACGGCAATGGGATTAAGAAAATACCAGCGACTTTTTGCCTTGCTTGAACCCTATAATCAAAACCAAGTAACTATTTCCAGCTTTTCTCAAGCATCTGACATCTAGAAACTGAATTATTGCTTTTATTCAAGCCTGAGGTTGCCTTCCGTCCCCTGGGTTGTGGATACCAGGGCTCTCAGTCCCTCCAGTACTACAGTAATTGCAGAAAACCTACTCAGCTCCACAGAGCACACCTGCAGCAGAAAGGCAGTTCTGCTTTTGGATTTTGTTCTTGTTAGCTACAGGATGAACTTCCCTTCTCTGACAGCCAGTCTGGGAAACCTCATGCCACCCCATAGGTGGGTTCAGCACAACTACCTCATTGGAGAGGAATCACCCACAGTTTTTCTATAAGGGTCACAGATGAAGGCACAACAAAGACTGTGAGCATGCAGCCAATGCCTGTAGCATATGCTCACTTACGAGGCAATAGGGCCTTGTTTCCACCAGGTTTGTACTGGGGCAGCTTTATTCCACAACAGCAGCTTGCTGCATCTGCTGCAAAGCACAAAGAGGACAGGTGGGAGGACGTGTGACTCAGAAAGCTGTCAAGGGCCTGGTCTGTGTTCCTTGAATTATTTTCCCTTTGCATCCGAAGGCTTAAAGAGAAACGTTCAAGTAGACCTGTGCTCCATGCCCTCAGTGCACTCATCCCTCAGCTGCACAGCCAGGCCTCTTCTTGCAGTGTCTGATGTGGGTTTGAACGTCCTCCAGCCAAGAAAGACTCAAAACCCTTGTGTCTCACTTCCTGAGCATGTATTCAAACCACTAATTCAAAATTCAGGCATTACCACAGTGCCTGCTTTATATTTATGCTTTTAAAGGATAAAATGAGTGTTGTTTTGTCCTGAAAATACAAAGCGTTACCACTGGTCCTCAAGGTGTGGACCACTGTGCTTGAGTGCTAAAGTTCTAGAGAAGTGTGCCAGATCTTTCCCAAACATCCACTGCCCAGGGATGCTTCACATGGAACTCAGTGACCCCAGCTGGTACCTTACACTGGTAAGAAACAACCATACAACGTTTAAAAGGAAGTAAAATGAGTGAGTTTTAATATGAATATTGCTTCTGTTGTCAGATGTTTTTTGATTAAAATGCCACCAGAAAATATGTTCAATAAGATTATACATTTTAATGGAATCTCATTGCATAGGATTCTGTTACCTAAGACATTTTCTTAGAGATCTCAAAGGCTAACCTAACTGGAAAGTCTACTAAAAGAAACCAGTTTTGTAATGCAAAACTCTCTTGTCCCAGGATTTACTTTTAGTACAGTGTTTTTGTAGATTTACCACTGCTGAGAAAACCTTGTGCATTGTCACTCTAAATTTAGAACTGCATGCTGCAGGAACACTGAATAGTCTGTTCTGATCTTCAGGACAAAATAATATTTTTACTTCAGCACGAAACAGTGCTCAATCCTCATCCCTTTGTGGTTTCAGATAAGGCAATCTGGCCCACAGCAGACAGAAAAAGCCTTTTTTGAACTGACATGGAACAATGTTTTCTTATTCCAGCATAAATTTAAAAAACTTACTCCTTTTCAGGTTGAGTATTTTATGGTTCCAAAAGAGAAAAAGATAACAGATAAATGTTTATTTTGTCATTGCCAAGGAGTTGCTTAGTGTTGTCCTTAACTCTCCAAGCATGACAATACATCCAAATATCATTTCGGTTTATCAGAGTTGTGAAGAAGCCCAGCCACCTACCCCTAAACCCAAGGGGATCCATCTTATCATCACACAGGTCACAATGGGAACGAGATCCCACGCTGACACCCTGCTTGGCTTCCCCCTATTGCCAGTGCCCTGACACACCAAGCTGAAAATGCTTCAGACCCTTGCATCAGGCTGGATGAGCACAGAACTGCTCACTTGATGTGGACTCCAGTGATAGTGGGCAACACCAGCCTGTGGGAGCTGTGCTGGGAGCTCCCTGCCAAGGGTACCAGGCACCAAGGCCAGAGGGTTGACCTCCATCAACATGAGCCCAGATGCCCTGATCCTGGAGACACTCAAGGTCAGACTGGATCCAGCTGTAGGTGTCCCTTTTACCTCCATTCTATGATTCTCTTTGAATCTGCCCACGAGGGGTGCTGTGCTTTGTGAATGGTTTTTCTTTTTTTTTTTTTTTGTTTTTTTTTTTTTGTTTCCCTAAGAAATATCTCCTGAGTATGGAAGGAGAAAAATGGCTTGTGCCATCGGCTCTATCTGCAAACTCTCTTCTGCTTCTTGGCACTGGAATTTATTGGTGGTGTTTTGGCACCATTGTGCACTCTGGCTGAGAAGATTAGTTGTTTTAGTTGTTTCTAATTAATACCGAATTTTAAATAAGTTTTCCATATAAATTAGACTCTTACACACTTCAATACTGCCAGATGGACGGAGCCATCTGTCAGAGATTAACACTCACTAAAGGCCCACTTAGTATTAGAGAAAAAAAAATAACAATTCTGTAGAGTTCCAGTAAAATTTTTGCTTTGTACATGGGTTGAACAATTGCATGTGAAACTGTTCTTGTTTTCAAAGATCAGCATTTATGATTGCTTGTATAATACTTTGCTGAACTCAAAAAAAGAGATGGTTGCATGATTAACCCATTTTTACAGCACAGAGACAATTCTGAGGGCCACTGGTCTGAGATGACACTGTAAATTCTGCAAAAAACTTTGGAAAGCAAGAGATTGTGTGGCTCACATACGTGCAGATAAGTGGTAAACAAATCAGGGATCATTGTGGGAAAGGTTTAAGCCCAAAGTCATAGAATGGCATAGATTTGAAGGGACCTCATAGCCCACCCAGCCTCACCCCCCTGCAGTGGGCAGGGCTGTCACCACCAGCTCAGGCTGCCCAGGGCCCCATCCAACTTGGTCTTGTGTGCCCCTAAGGATGGGGCACCCACAGCTTCTCTTTACTCAGAGCCAGGGCCTCTGAGTAAAAAATTTCTTCCTAACATCTTTTAGTTTGAAGCCATTCCCCCTTATTCTGTCACTATCAGACTGTGAAAAAGCTGGTTCCTCTCCTGTTTATAATCTCCCTTCAAATACTGGAAGGCCACAATGAAGTCTTCCTGGCTAAACAAGCCCAATTCTCTCAGCTTGTCTTCATAGGGGAGGTGCTCCAGCCCTCTGATTTTTCTGATTCTCCTCTGAACCTGCTCCAGCAGCTCCACATCTTTTCATGCTGGGGTTTCAGACCTGGTTGTGGTACTCCAGGTGGGGCCTTACAAAGGCAGAATACAGGGGGAAAGTCTTTTCCTTTAACTTCAGAAGAAAGCTCTAGATAAGGTCAGCAATGCAGAGTTCACTGTAATTTTGTTTTTCCTGTTTCTGTTGCTGTCAGTGTCAGCTAGGATGGTGATTAATGGGATCCTTTTTTTTCTGTTTCTGGAAAGGTCAGGTGTGGTCAGGCTGCTAAAAAAAAACAAAAACACGTTACCTGAATTTATCTTAAGGGATCATCTAGATAAATTAAACATTTTCAAACTGGTTGTGCTCAATGCAATTCACCGTATGCATTTCTAACACTGACAGAAGCTAGCTCAGGATGAGAATCTGGGAGGCATGACCAAGGTCACACAGCACTGACCAGATGCAGGCCTCACTGCATAAAGGGGACTTGAAAAGGCAAGACAACCGGAGATCACTTGGCTTCGCTTCAGTGACCAGAAAAACACTGTAAGAACAAACCAGATGACACGAAAGATGCCAAGCAGATGAGTGATGGCAAACGCAGATTAATAAGGAACAAATATGAAACCCACTTCAGGTTTCTCCTATAAGAGGGTAAAAGTGGAAGTTGTTCTGTGTGAGCAATAGATGTGCTTTGGCTGCAGAAGAGCTCAGTTTCCTCCATGCTGTGCTTGCCAGGGGGAGTTGGCCAACTCAGGTGATCAACCCTGTCAGATATGTCCAGAGTTGGTCATGGAATCATTAGGGCTCTACGGCTGAGAGCATGGAGTACAGTTATTGAGTTTGCAGATGACTGGGACAGGAGGCCTGCCAGTATGCAGGAGAGAGCTGAGGCACTCAAAATGGTCTTGCTGAAGTAGAGAAACTGTCTAAAAACAGGAGGTAGAGGGAAAAGGACAACAGACAGTGCAAGCCTGGCATGGG
This sequence comes from Lagopus muta, assembly GCF_023343835.1. Taxonomy (NCBI): domain Eukaryota; kingdom Metazoa; phylum Chordata; class Aves; order Galliformes; family Phasianidae; genus Lagopus; species Lagopus muta. The sequence goes on from NC_064434.1 coordinate 76,738,895, forward strand.
CTTCTGGATGAAAAAAACACTTGACAAAGCAACGCCTGGCTACATGGCCTTCCTGTGGAGCGGAGGTGTTAGTGCAAGTCACAGCACCTTATTGTTGCAGGGAGGGTGAGCATCACACCAACTTGTACCACACAGCAGCAAAGTGTAAGAGAACACGAGGCGATGTTCCCTTCCGTGGCACCAGTCTGGGCTCAACAGAAGCACCTCCTCAGGTGCTGTACTTCAAGGAGCTAAGTACCTCTGCCTCTGCTTTTAAGGATAAGGAAAATAAGGTGCTGCCTGGCAAACACCAGGTTTTCAGCCATATGTAGAGGCTGTGAGGAAGACCAGTGCACTCCTCTCCACGCTGTGTACCCACCGTGAGGGAGTGGGGGAACAGATACCCAGCTAGAATCTACTCTGATGAAATTAAGATTAGGCTCTGCTTTGTGTCTTTTCTATGTTGCTCAGGGAACTTGTTAGAAAAATATTTTGTTTCATTTATATAACAGTTTAGAACATCTTAATCTCTTTCAAGAAGTGTACATGTAACAGATACCTGAAGATTTAATTACACCTCATTTATCAATTAAATGGACGCACGGCCCCCCTCTCCAAGGGAATCTTTTCTCCCCTGCAAATTTCTTTTTAGAGTCACACTGCAGGAGGTGATGTATTTGCCTGCTGTGCCAAGGGGAAGAAGGCAGTTAAAACAATAGACAATTATTCCGATCTGTAGATGAGAGAGCTGAAGAAGCTCAAACCTCCTTTGAAAAGTCCCAGGGGACAGAGCCTGAGTGCTATTCCTAACCCACACATAAAAAGAATTGTGAAATCCCTTGGTGAAAAATCAGCCATGGCAATGACTGCACAGCCACACAGCTGCACTGCACCATCAGGAGTGCACTCAGCGGATGGAAGGATGACATTATCCCACATCACACCTGGGCACAGCGTTCACGCTTGGACCCCCTATGTTCAAGAGGCACACTGAAAAACTGAGGCACATCAAGGTGGTAAATGGGGCTGGAGTCCTTGATGTATTCAGAAAGACTGAAGTAACTGCTTCCATTCAGCCTAGAGAAGCAAGAGCTCAGGCTGTTTCATCCAGTCTTTCAGTACTTGAAATGCATGGGTAGAGATGATGAAGGCACTGTCTTCACAAGGCATAATGGGATGGTCATGCTGTTTCAGACCAAATTACACACAAGAAAAAGCTCTCTACTATGAGACCAGCTAAAGGCTTTGATATGTTGTCCAGAGATGTGGCAAAATTTCCTATGACAGGAATCTGCAGGGCTTGGCATGACAAAGATTGGGATGGCCCAGCTGCCTTACTTTCAGTAGGCACTGATGCAGCTCACTTACTCATCTCGGCCAAGCTGAGCTTCGCCCATTTTCTCTCAGCAACCTCTGTTGCTACAGGGACACTGCTCTGGGATAGCACCACATGGGCACAAGTCTCTCTGCTGCTCAAGGCATGTCCTTGGCCTTCAGCAGCATGTGTCTGGAAAGGGCTGGGTGAGGCACGATGTACCACGGAGATGGGCGCCCACCAGCAGAAAGGGCAATTTGGCCATAGAAAGGGAGGAACCTGGATTTCAGAATGCCTTCACTGGCCCAATGCTGTTCCAGCTGGAGTCAGTTGAAAAAAAAAAAAAGAAAAAAAAAAGGGAACATGGCTTTTCTTTTTGTCAGTTCCAGTCCAAATTATTGGTCTCTCACCTTCTGACTTCATTTTGAAGTTCTGCTTGTTTAAAATATGAGCTAGGTCCAGCCTAAGATTTCTCTCTCAGATAAGATGAATTTAGCAGCTAAAAGAAACCCTAGTCACGGGAAAGCTCAAAGCTCATCTGTCAAGAAAATCAAACCTAGCAGTGCATTGTTGTTGTTGCTGTTGTTGTTTTTCCTGGCTCCTATTCCTCTTTTAACAAAATAATCTTGTAAAATCAACTGGCAGATCAGATAAATGAAACTCATGCCTGGGGTCAGCTGGCACAGACATTTGCCTCTGGATGCAACAGGAGCACCTTTCCTTGATCCCAGCTCCATCCAGCTGCAGGAACCATCAGTAGCACTGACCCATGCCTTCGCTTCAACGCACAATGGCTGCATTGTGGGGTTTGATCCACCTCTTGTTGATGTCAGTGGGAGCTCAGTCAGATTCAGATGTTCTTCTCTGAGTTTTGCAGAAGTTGGCACCCACGTAGAGACAGATGCGCTCACAGGCCCTGCCTGCACCATGTACCAGAGCTGGGCTGAAACAAGGATTTCAATATCTGCACTCAGCATGATCCAGGACTTGGGCTCAGCCCACTGAAACCCATCAGATCTTTGCCACTGAATTCTACAGAGATGAGATGGCATTCTTAACACCTCATCCTCTACCTCCACTTGCACCAAAGCTCACAGGAAGCCTTTCCTCACACTACACGTAGAACAAGGGAACAGGCAAGCAGTAGGACAGCCTTCAGCTGGAAATCCCTTCTAGTCCCTAACTGAAGAACAGCTTTTCTGAGGCAGCAAACAAACCCAATAATCCATGCATGAGTTGCCAGACACAAATGGGTCCACGTCCACGGACTGAGACAAAGCTGCACAATCACTACAACTCTGAACAATTGCTTATAAGAAATTTGTAAGTAATAGATGCTGTTGCCATGCTTTTCTGTAGACGGTAGGTAATTCAGTAGGTGAAGATCTCCGTCATAATTTCTTTCCTCATTTTTTTTTTCCCCAAATATTGTAAATTGACACTTAAAAAATGAGCTTTTAGACTTAGCCACAAAATTCAGAACAAACCAGAAGATGAAACATTCTGATATTTTACAAATAATAAACTTTTATGGACTAGCAAGGACCAGAAATATCACAAACCTCTACCAGAACATCCCCATCTCTGCACCAGCAGCTTGCCCTCCCTTGAGATGCACAGAAACCCAAAGAAGCCCGACACTGACATCTAGCGTCAACCAGGCCACCCATCCCTCCCCCCCAAAATGAAATTTAATATTAATTTAATATTTATCACCTACTTTTTAAACAGAGGTACTGTGGACCCAAGTCTCCCTTTGTGGTCAGCATTAATCAGATCACTGATGAGCTCAATCATAGGCCAACAATTATTACTGAAGATTCGCAGCCTTCTATTTTACACGCCTAAAGAACAACTTAATCCACTCCATGTGGCTTCAAGTTTCTCATCCTTTTTGTACAAGTCCACAATAATAAATTTATACTTCCTCACTGCACGTTTATTTGCATTACTACTGTAAAAAATCATAGGGATGTGAAAGCACAAGCTGTATGCTTGCTTAATAGTTTTATGTTTTCACAACCGCATGGAAGAGAAATAAAACCAGAAAATGGCCTTCAGTGGCTGCCAGTTTTTGAGCTTGCAGGAGCAACACCTCAGAGCCTTGCGTCCCTGCAACCATCCCCAACTCAGGGCACTGCAGCCCTGGCCGCACTCAGATTCCCACTGCAAAACCATGAAAGACTGAGCTGCTGTCTGTGCACAGGACTGTGCCCTGGGGCTCAATCTGTTCTGCCTGACACAAGGCCACTGGCCCTGGTGGCTCCCATTATGCATGGAGGAAGATGACCTGTGGGCCACAGGATTGGAAATGGGTGGCTGCTGCCACTGTGACCTCTCCCAGCCATGTTCTTCCACACAAGGATCATGCGGTGAAGGAAGGGTGCTCCAGACCCCAGCAGTTTCAACAGACCTTAAGCAAAACTCTGCCTGCAGCAGAACAGACTTTGTTTAAGCTGAGACTCCTGCTGAAGGTCACACATCTCTTCTTGGAGTGATGGCAGGATTTTAAGACTTGCAGATCAGCAGACTTGCCTTTAAGCAGAGCAGGTCTGAGCCTGGGCCGAGGAGCACCCACTTCCCTTGAGCAGCTCCAGCTGCAGGCCCACAGAGCAGCCTATGCACCAGCCTTGCCCAGCATTCTGCAGGACGGCAGCAGTTAGGCACACACCCCTCCATACAGCTGCTTACATCCTTTATGCTTTACATAAATACATATTTAAGTGAACACAATAGTAGTCCTGATATTTCCATAAAGTATGCTTGTGTCTGTTGCAGTATGTGCTTTTCCCTTAATTAGAATTATTTTCTCACACAATCCCAGCACTTCAGACAGTGGAGATGGATCAGAAATGCATGGGCCACATGTAGTCCACTGTTCCACTCTGCATCCCAAGTAACTCTCCTGACAGAGAAAACACTGAGCACAAATCAGCACTGGGCATTAATCACATACATTTAATTCAGAACTACTTGAACGCAGCACTCAGCTTTCAGCCCCATTGAGAACATTTCTCCCACTGCATCACTTCTACCTGAAAGTATCACAACACTGGTAAGCATCTTCCAGCTGTCCCCTTTACAGTTGCTATCTTTGGCAGGATTGTCTCCCTGAGTTGTGATTGTGAAGGAAAGTATGTCGTCATTAGAATCACAAGACTTCAACAGCAACTCACCTCAGCTAAGCTTCAGGGCTCACTGTCTAAGCCTTTGTAATTACCTATGGAGACAAACGGAAAGCAATCAGGTCAGCATTCCCCTCTGTGCTGCAAGAGCTCAGTAGAAAAATATGATGAGCGCTTTTAACCCAAGGAAGAGTACTGTTGTTCTCAGCTCTTTGCGGAGCTCAGCAAAGCCATTTTTCATTGATTTGAAATTCACCACAGAAAAAAACTGATTTTAGATTGGAAGAATTCCTATTTTAACACAGTGTTTTATTTTCTTTTCTCATAGGTCTTTGCTATAAACAGCGCAGATACTGTACAAGTGAAGTCTGTAAGGTTGCTATTGGCTTTGCTCACAGCAGATTTCATGCTCCAGCTAACTCTGTATTGGGATTTGTCTGTTTGAAGATAGGAATTGCATAATTTTCCTTCCATGAGCAATGAAAAATGCAGACAGAACTGCTCATTGGGAATACATATTTGCTACCAGTAGCAACAGAGATAACAGGCCTGAAACAATTATTTTTGTCTCTTAAATCCACCAAATGCAGCCACCATCACCTCAGTGACCTGGAGGCAGTGAGGGGTTTCCATTGCCATCTTCACACGAAGGCAGAGGCACCTTTACTTACCTGTAATCTGAAGGTATCAGTGTAGGACTGTCACCCTTGAGTTTCACCAACATGAGCACAACTTGACAAAAACGCCCCCAGAACACTCCTGCCCTCTGAAGCAGCATTAACAGACTGCCCACTGCTGCAGCAAGGCAGGCAGTACTTGTAGCACATCAGCTCCCAGACCTGACTGTAAACCAGCTGATGGCACTAAAAAGGAAACAGCACTTATTTTCTTCCCATTGCTGCTTATTCTATTCATTCTCTTGTCATTCTCAAAAAGATACAAGTCTTAAAAAAAAAAAAAAAAAAAAGGCAGCAAGTAACCTGATTGACATCTCTCTAAATTTAGCTCTATCATTACTATGGCATTTTCATTCCAAGGGGTGTAACAGGAGAGGCATCATGAACCTTGCACTAGGGAGTGCTTAGACCAAACGGGTACCCAGACATGCAAGGAAGAGGCAAATACTAAGTTTGCAACTCATGCTGGAGTAAGATAACCTCAAACAACACCAGGAATCTGGAAAGGCCAGTTGTGTGCAGAGACAAATTCTTTTCAGAATTGGATAAAATCAAATAAGAGAAATAATAAAGAGAAATCTAGAGAGAAGAAAGAGCTCTACAGTTAATTAGAATGCCATTGAGTTTGCATTACTGACAGACTACAGCCAGCTCTTTCCTACACACCAGTTCCAAGCCATAAAGTTTTGCAACCACTTACTGAAGAGGCCACCTGGCTGTACTGTATGCCCAAGCAAAAAACATCCCACATATCTAAGGAACAGTAAACTGGACCCAGTGCTCCATCACGATGAGATCCTATCACAGGCCAGCTGAAGGTTCAACTTCAGCACACTTTTCACAGAAGTAGGGAAGGTCACTGTGCAAGGGACTCCAGACAAATTCTCCATGAGCATTCCATGAGTAGTTTGGGCAATTTCTGACAGCAGATCACATATCAGGGGCACAGATTCTCTTGATGCAGGAAAAAACATTCTTCTTCTGGCAATAAGTGGAAAAAACACATTATGGAACGAGAAGAACCTTGCACCAACCACTGAAGACGGGTACCAAGGGACCAGGAGTCTGCATGTGGCAACATCAGACAGCAGCAGGCTCTTGCTGCCCTCACTGCCCTTAACACACTGTACATCTACACCAAAATGTAGGCTGGGGAAGAAGTACTGCTCCATTTCAGTGCCAACAATGCGGAGCTGAAGAATCAGGAATTAAGTAGACAGTGTTTTAAAACACCTCCTAAAGAAAATATTTTAAAACAAGTCCATAAAGCTCTACTGTAAACAGCATGAAAACAGAAGAATGAGTATTTTGATCAACATCGATCAATGCTTTCATGAATCAAATACGTTTCCAGCATGCCAAAATTTGAAATCATGAATCACTTCCCTGGATGTAATCATTGCAGCAGAAGAGTGGTCAAATCCTGTAATCCTGTGCAAAGAGCGGCCTCCACAGAAATGACGAGGTGGTCTGTGGACATACACTGCTGCGTAAAGCAGACCATCTTTGTCTCAAAATGCTATGCTTAAATGGGGATTTGAGTGAAAACAACGCGTGCAGTAAAGCTAACAGCGGAAACCGCAGTCTTCAGGCAAGATCTTCTCAGCAGTTTGTTGTTATTTTTAGTTGCTTTTCCTTCTGACATTTTAAACAGACACACCAGGAAACTTGAGTGGTCAAGTCAGCTCCCTCCAACCCCACCAGAAGTCAGGACCCAAAAAACTGAGTTCTTTGAAATCAGATTGATACATTTGATTTCACAAACAGTTAATACTGGAAAAGATATAAATGTTTTTCCAGTTAGAGCATACTTCACAAAGTTTAAATGCCACTGAGTGGGCTTCTGAACTGTCAGTGCTGGTATTAGTAGGCAAAGAAAGTCCCATTTTAATTAGAAACTTTATTTTGAAATACATTACACAGTTTACATGTGAAGTGCTTTCACTGTAAGATACTTCAAAACATTGCACTGAGCAAAATGGCTGACCGGTTTCCTTGAAGCTCTTCCAGATATGTTTTGTTTTTATTAACAATATCTTACAGAACTAAGATGCAACTTAGGCATTTGTATTCAGAAGCTATTACTAGGTTTACCTTAGGGAGAAAGTACATGCTTAACTGTTCCAGTTAACTATGTGCTTCAGTAATGATGTTAAGGATTTGGCATTAAGACTGAAAGAAACCTGAGTCCTAATTAAAACTCATATTGAACAAAGATTAAAAACAAAAAAAACCTTCTGAAATTACTTTTTTAATAAGGCACAGTCAGACATGTATTTATAAAGACTGGCTACCAACTCAGTTTTACTTGCACAGCCTCCTTGCTGCTGTGTCAAAAGCAGTCTGAAAATTGTTTGACCTGTCTGCTGCTGAGAATTTTCAAGAACAAGGCAGAGCAATAAGGCAACTAAAAGAACAAAGCAAGGAAGTTCAGCATCTGTGATGGATTCTGAACAGCTGCAGAGTAGTTCATTCTGTAAATGGAGCATTCATCTGTTGTTATTAAAATGGTGGTCAACTGCGATAAGGAAAATAGAAGTAGTGCAAGCAAGGCATGTTTGCAGAAGGAATATTGCAAAGGTTATTTTTTGTTGCTGCCTGTGAGGTTTTTGATCCCCCTCCCCTACTTCCAAAAACTCAGGACATTTGCTATGTTTCAGGTGAAGAGCACGCAGCAATTCCCACAGCTTTCCAAGATAATCTAAATTGAATTCTTAAATTTCCCTCCATTACCCAGGAAAGCTGAACAGAACAGGAGTTTGCTTGACAACAGGTCAAATATCAGTGAATGAAATCTCCATTTAGATAATGAGCCAGAACTGCCATTCTATTTTGCATTTCTTATTAGAATGAAAGAAAACCTTCAGGAATAATAATAATTCAAACAATTATATCATTATTTTGGAAGAAAGTTCAAGAACTCATAAGATACCTTGTTGTTTAAAGAACATGAAGGAACTCAACCCTCAGAGGAAAAAAAAAAAAGGAGGAGAGGAGGGTGCAGGACAGAGGAGAGAAACCTTACCTTCCCCTCCCAGTTAAATCCTTGAGGAATAATTGCTTGAGAGTACCACCGTATGGCTTCTGTGGCCTATGAATGCTTCACAGATACTCTAAAAAACTATCATTTTAAGCTGCTTGCTTTCAGTTTAAGTCACTTAAAATAAAAATACTGCATTCATCCCCCTACGATAACCAAACCAAGAGAAGAAGTCATTAAAAGCATTTCTGATACAAATTTGTATCACATATTAAAAGATATCTTATAATTCTGTAAGACAATTAAAACACACAAGTTTTTAAAAATTCTTTCGCACAGCTGAACTCAGTGCAGATTTAAGATAAAAAAATCTGTAAATGAAATAAGCATAACAAATGTTGAATATAAAATACATTCTAAAGTATTTTACAGAATGGCTGAATTTCAAGCAAAGAACTGAGGATAAAGGATGTTAATGACAAGCAGCCACATACAGAACACAAAGCAATAAGTTTAAATCAGACTATTTTGGTTTGTGTAGCCCTTTATTAGCAACTAAAATAGAAGATATCTGTTGTACATCACGGGTAGTAACTGACTATACTGGAGTTTTATTATATTCTAATACAGGATCATTTATAAATGCGTTGTTTTCCTTTTTTCCTTTTATTAAAAAGCTTCCACTCCTTTTTTTCCCCCATTTACAACTTGCAAAACTATTCTGAAAGCTGAGTACATGTGCACAGGTCTGCAAAGAGTGCAAATTTAGGATATGGTAAATGCTTTACATGTCGCATTTGTAAGGACTGTCTGCCACCCATGCCTTCACAGCTATTATCTTTCCTAAAAAAATCACACAATGTTTTGATACCACTCTTCCTTCCACCGTCCTAAACAAGAAAGCATTTTTAAATGAGTTGAAACTAAGGAAGGACTACACCTACTAGAAAAGAAGTTCTATTAGTTTGAGGTTTCAGTATACCCAAAGACCAGGGACTGTATCTTTGTAAGGGCTAGGCTGGGACCCCGTATACAGAATGTGTGCAGGTGCCATCCCTGAGCATTCAGCAGTTCAGTGAACCATAAGTGCTCCAGCTGCGTAACTCACTGAGCTGTCTTGCCAGTTTCGACACTGGCTTGATTGAGCGTAATTCAAAAATGAAAAGCTCATATTCATTCCATTCTTCTGGAGCTCATTGATAGCCTGGAGAGAGGAAGGAAAAAAAAAGGGATCAGACCTCAGTTCTTTCCCCAGCCCCTTGAGGGCTCTTGGCCCCCAATGCACTACATACATCCATGCAGCTCTATACAGCAATACCAAACAACCTTTCAAAATAGATCCTCTGCAAACCACTTGCACCTCTATGAGGAATTTATACAGAAATACAAAAAAAAAAAATTGTTAACAGTTTTTAGACAGCATTTTTTCCATTGAAGAAAAAGGAAACACCTGAAATACATTTTGTGACAACTGGCAAAAGCAAGCTAACAGAGTTTAGCCCAGTCCCATTGCAAAACTCATCATTATTTGAGGCTGAGTTAAATATTTCTGCAGTTCAGCCATAATACTGAATTTTATACTCGCATCTCCAAGTATTGATATTGTTCATATGAACTTCTATAGACCGCACTTTAAAAGGCTCTTCTAGATGTTCTACACAGACTACGTTTCCAGAGAATTATCTTCCCCTTGTAAAAATGTTAGTGTGCCTTATATTTTAGATTTAAATTGTATTAAAAAAAAAATACAGCGAGATTTACTCAAGCATTATCATAAATCCGCAGCACTCCATCAGTAAAGCAGCTGTGACCCATTTAAACTAATAAGTTAAGGCAGGTTTATGTCTGCACTGCATCAAAGCAAAAAGTATAAAATACCAGTTAAGCTGAACTCTAATTGCCATAAATTTATGAGTTAACGGTGCACTGCACTCATTCTTACAGAAGTGCCTTTGCATCATATTTGCAAACAATGTTGTCACACATCACAAGGCATTCACAATAGCTAGCTAAATGCAGTACTGAAGAAGAATATACACATAAAGTGCATTTCTAAGTACTGACTCAGAAGAATAAGAACATACTTCTTCACAGAGATGGATTTTATTTTAAAGTGCCAAGAGAAAGTGAATAACTTTCATTGAAATTCAAAAGGATCATGGTACCTCATCTCCCCCAGGCAACTGAAAGCCTCAGGCTTTGTAAGAATATTTGTCTAGGAGCAAGACAAGGAAATTAGAGACCGAATTGAGAACGCTTGGAAAAACAAATTAATTCAGGACTTGCCATTTTAGAGCTAAGGAATACTTCAGCAATATTACATGTAAAACAAATGCAAACATGTTGCTAAACGTTACGCATCTTAATAGATCAGAAGTTACTTACATTTAATAATACGCCAATAGGATGTCTTCCACATATTGTATTATGGTATTTCTTCAAGTAATTGCTAAAAGATACAGGATCTAGCTGCTCTATAATGTTCATACCCTGAAAAAGAATTGATAGCAATGATTATTTTACACATTCATAAGCAGGTATCTGTGTAATCACCTACTTATGAACACAGAGGATTTTTACTCCTCATGTGCTCTACTTTCTATCAAGGGAACCTCAGCATGTGAGGGTCTAGCTTGCAGCCTTCTTGCCACCAGCCCTTAAATTACAAAGGCAGGAACTCTTCCAAATCTGTCAATGACCCAAAGATCTGTGATACTCTCCTTACAGGTATCAATGAAGTTCACATTAAAAGTCTCCTCTCGTAGACTAGTTGACTCCCACCTCCAAGGATCCCTGCTTTCATAGGATTTTGTACTGCAATAAGCAGACACAGTTACTAAAAAAGCAAAGCAGGAAGAAGTTTCTCCTCCATCTGTTTTCTCTGCTAAATCTTCCAAGACAGAGCACTTCCCTGGGACTTCTGGATGTCAAAAAGCTCTAGACAAATTATACATGTGCAAATCAAGCACACAGACTGATGTTTCCTAGACATATCAAGCACACAAACAAGGCAGTTGATCTGGGCACAGGAGTGCCATCTGCCTAGAGCATAAAAATCAGATCCAGAATGTGTCTAAAGCACTGGCAAGTTGGGACACCACAGCACCCTAAGTGCCAGAAGACCATGCTTCCATATTCCACGGGGCCATCACATTAATACATTCCTTTCCAACCACATTGAGACCCACGATGACACGGGGTCTATAGGAAAGCTAACACTTGCAAGGAACCTCCCACGTGTGCAGATATTGGCATTCTCAAAAGCAAATGGAATCTTGCAACCAAACACACAACCTACTCTTTTCCCATCGCTAAACAACGAATCATACATGATGAAAGCAGTTCAAAGCAGGTCAAACACCGCTGCTGTCTGGGTTTCACCACAGTTTTGTTTGGCTACACCAGCGTCCATCTTCTGCTGCTTTTCCTCCCTCTGAAAATGATTAATTCTGTTCACCAGGCCAACAAGCCCCAGACACTTACTAATCAGTAGGACACATAGCTGTGCTTCTTAATTGTAGCTGAAGAAGCAGGAAGGTTTTTCTCAGAGACCAGAAGAAAAGCACACACTTTGCATGGGAACAATGGGAATTTTATATTAGAAAGCTACATTAAAAAGGAAGAACAGAGATAATTTCTCCAAAGATTTCTTCTGTTTCTGTTTCCCAACCACTTCCCCTGATTTTGTGAAGCATAAGTGATAAAAGCAGAAATCATGATGCAGGAAGAAGTCTGTCTGAAGTCTCCACGTCAGGAGTGAAACCTCTTTAATACTCCGTAAGGGTGTTGGCTGATGTGGCAGATATACTAATTATTCAGACTGGATCACAGCCGAGAATGAAGGAGCTGGAGATTCCCACGAGCATCAGGGGAGGATTAGAAGACAGCAACCATAACCATCACTTACGTGTAATTTTAATTAAAAACAGACATAAGATGATTTCATAAAAAGATTAACTTCACAGAAAAATAAAACCAAGCTATACTGACTAACTGCTGGCAAGAGCCCAGTTCTTCTAGTGTCACAGAGAAGGTGTTCAGACCCCTGGCTGGTAATCAGCTGTTACTCACACTCTAGATCTACAGAACTTAAATGAATGCCAAAAACAAAGGCAGCTCCTCTCTAAGTAGCAATGATTACGGATACTGCTGCATTTCTAAGAAGTTTAAGAAGCACGTACTCAAATCATGCATTTATTGCTGAATTGTACATGTGAATATACTAAAGATAGCAGAACCAGATACTGAATGAGCTCACAAGAACATATTTCATCCATTAACGAACCATTTCATGACTTTGAAAGAAAGGCTGCTCACCTAAGAAGCTCACTTTATAGCAATAAATCACTAGAACATACTGTGCACGGGCATTTGAGCATGTCTCAAGTGAATGAATGAGGATTTATAAGAATGCCTCATAAGCTTATTTCCATGCACAAATCAGCTCTGCAAGCATTTAGAGTTACACAGTTCATCCCAGCAAATATTAACAGAGCTCCATACGTTGCTGAGTTGATACAACTGGTTGGAGACTGGCAGTAACCACTATCCTATCAGCATTCAGCACCACTGGACATACCAAACTTCCAAATTTAAGAACTGTGGCAGAACCAAGCTTGGTTCTTCATCTAAAATGACTTTGAGGAACAAAAGAAATACTTCCATCGGGTGGTGCTTTGTTTGTTCTAGAAATAAATATGAAGCTAGTCAGAAACTTTCAGCATTTGGAAATAACTGTTTTAAACTCAGCTCAGCTGAATTAAAAATATATGACAAAAATGTGAACTATCACAAAGTTTTACAGGTTATCACATAGATATTACAGCATATATCAGTTAACCAGGCATGATAAATGGCATCTACAATTACCTAGCATGGTGTATACAATGTAATTAAACAGACTTAACCACCATTATCACACTAAGGGAAGCAGAAACTTGGTCTCAACACTAGTCAGTCCAGCTCACCTTGTACACCAGAGTCACCCAGACTAGGAGATCAACATAAAAATTAATGGCTGGGCACAGCAGAGACTGAAGAGGCAGGCAGTCAGGCAGGAAGTCATAGTCTTGCATTACACCTAAGCTAAAAAGACTTCTCAGGTTGGAGCTCTCTGGAAGGTACTAACACACTGGAGTGGTCGGTAAAAACCAACTCAAAAGCCATCCATGCTCTGCACTGCTTCTCCACAAAGACAGCTGGCTGCTCCTGAGCAGCTCCCCTTCCAGTACTCAGAGGAACAGAATCCTGCCGGCTCAAGTGAGATTCAAGGCTTCACAAATAGATTCAAAGTGAGCAACCCGGCAGAGAAGGTTGGAATGCATAGTCTGAAATCTCTGGTCAGCCACAACCGAAGAATAATTACTCTTCAATGATGCACTGCAGAATATTCCTCTGCTCTTATTTAAGAAGCAGGCAAGTACCAGGTTATAACATACAAAGACAGTGCTGTACATCCGCTGCTTAATTACAACTGCCCATTAGAGGCTTCTCCCTGAAGGTACCCCTGTTAAAGAGCAGGTGTGGTGCCCCTGTCAGTGATCACACTGCAAGGCAACAGAAGGGGCACATTAAGAGTTGCTGTGGAGAAACTGACATTTGCCCAGCAATATTTACAACTCTGTATCTTCTATGCTCGAGTCTCAAGTCTTTAACAGAACCACAGTAAATGAAATTCCTCACAGTGATGAAGAGGTTGGGAAAGCTCTAGTGCCTGGAATGGTGAGGGTTGTTTATACACTAGCTAGGAAAAAGTCACACACATATACCTAAGACAAAGTCCAACTAAGATCACAGTTCTTCCATAAGGCTATTTCTAAAGAAAAGTCATTTTTTATCTCAACACAGAATACTTTCCTGCTTACCAAGTCTGGAAAAGTCTGCTGCTTTGCTGGCTAGTAAATAATTGTAAATTATTGCCCTTAGCTAACAATAATTTTATTGGATCAGCAATCACAAAGGGTAACATCTCCTCTGGTTTTAAAACAGCTTTGTCTCTAACTTCATGCTATTTTCTCTATGGAGAGGCTCAGAAGTTATAACCGTAGTCTCTGTAGCACACCAAGTGACATTAAAAAATTCAATACTTGAGATAAACAAACAAACAAAAAAGTAACTGAATGGGGCATATGAAATCAAATAGAGTCATCCAAAAAGCTGGAAGAATATGACAGGCAAATCTTTGTGGCGCTGTGCTTCATGTCCTATTGCTAGAAAGAAATTCCCTAAAATGACTAAAAACAGCGCTCTGTATCAAGTTAGAACATGGAGTCTTACTATGGAATTATGTTTCACATATGCATGATATGAACCAACAGGCAAGAAAGTGTACTGCCACAAAGCACGGTTAGTTTTCCAGTTAGAATTAAGACAAAGACAGTACTTTTCAAGTCACTACACTGTGTACAGTAGACAACAATTTCACCAGAGCTTCAAAAATGTCATTTCTTTTTGGCTGAATGACTACAAAAAGAAACAGCCCAAAGCAGCATATTCATCAAAAGTAATTAAATTCTAAAGTCCAGCCTTCTTCACAGAAACAAGCAAGAGGAAACTATGTTTGCTAACGCACTTTTCTCCTACAAAAATATGCAGAGCTGCAAGTTCTGGGACTCTACACAGAGAAACCTCTCAACTGACAATAGGAATTAGTAAAAATGGCATTGAGTGAAGGCAAATTTACTGCTTCTATTCCAGCAATGATTGGCGAAAACCAAAGACGTCAATATGGATACACAAAGAAAAAAAACTCCAGAGCTCTCTCCAACATATTTCTTATTTTACTCATTTCCGACAGGAGGACAAGAGATAACGAATAAATGCTCCTTAAATAACAATAGCTGCCTCTTCCAAAAGATTTACAGAAGTTGCAGAAACGATCCAATATTTTTAGTTGAATTTTGAAGCTGTGTTCCCAGGAAAATTACTTCTACTCTGTGAGTTAAACATTATTTTGAGGGTTAACACATTTTCTCTTTCCTATTTAAAAGGAAATATTTGGCTCCTATGATTGCAAAGAAAATGTAACAAAATTGGTATTACAGTCTCTTGTGTATTTCACATACATTCCAACCATTTGCCAAACCTAGAACATAGTATGGTCTAGCATTTTCCCCCAATCAACCGTTACAGAATAGAAGAGAGGTAAGACTGCTCCCCCAAGAAACAGGGACTTGTGTTTACCTCAAGAGCACAATCCCCTACAGCCTTTCCCCTTCATAACGGATGATGCTGAAACCTTTAATACAATCATGAAGATCACAAAGCTGTTTCAATATGCAGCTATCAAGTCTGTACTACCACAATATTTAATAATTTTTGCTGTTTTTCATAAGCATAAGTAGGTGCATGGACAGGAATTCACTGGGGGAATTGTAAGTAGGTAAACATGCATGTATTCTCATAAAATATGCTTATTAGATTACACCCACAACGTACCGTGCACACTCAATAAAACAGAAGATATTAGTAAAAAAACACAGTTAAGTTCTTTGTCTGGTAAGCAAAGGAAACATACATACAATAAAACAGCCAACCTGTAACACTTTGTTAGAGAAGTTTCCGACGTGTTCAAAGTAATGTAAAGCACAGGAGAAACTTGTTAGTTCCACCAAATCTGAAAACTTACCATTTTATCTAGGTGCTCAATGGATCTATAAATTTCTCCTTGGGATTCATCATAGTAACTGTAACGGAACCTCTGACCTTGAAACAAAAATCATGTATAAAATAAAAAAGGGAAAATTTGTAGCTAAAACACTCCCTAGTACTTACAAATTAATTGAAACTGTAATATCTGTAAGTAGTACTCTTCATTTGCTTTACACCTTTTAGCTCCACTGAGAAAATTTTAGGGCTACCACAGAAGCAGCCCAGAAGCCAAGCAAAAGAACTTAAGAGAAGGGCAGCTGTACTTGAAAAAAAAACCAAAACCAAAACCAAACCTGCTCTGTAGAACTGACACTGCAGTATCACTTAGTAGTGGCCTCTTAATGCCTTGGACTCAATTTCTATAAGTTTACATGTAAAGTAACATTTCTTTTTGCTATTCCTCTTCAGAGGACAGGTCAACCCTGGAGTCAAGCTACTACTGCTCACATAATAATATCCACTGTAAATAAGGTTACAAGAAAAAGCTCATGATAATCCAATTAAACAGCTCTAGATGGCTCATTGGCCACAGCTGAACACAGGTCACTCTTCTACAGCTCCACCTATTCCACAATTCAAAGATGAGTAAAACATGAACTTGGTTATATAAGGTGACCGAAGATGACCATGAATAAAAGGGAAGAAGGTCTGCTGTGTAACATAAAACATCTTTGTGAAGCAGTTCCCCTTTCCAGCAATTGTTACAGTAAAGGGAAAACAAAGCATTAAAGCAGAATGACAGATGTCAAGGCTTCTGGAATCTATCTAGTTCTGCCACCATGAACAGGGATAACTCTGCTGAGTTGGCATAAGTATTCCATTTGCTAACTTACCCAACAATAAAATATACAAAACTTATTTCCAAAGAGATGTTGTCATGTCCAGTGAATTGTAAACTAGTTAGTTTTGCAATATCCTTTGAGATGTTTAAGAGTAAAAAAAAAAAAAAGGAAGAAACTTCAGATATTTCATTGCAAGTGAAAAGATATTTATAAACTCGTATTTCTTCACCACTTCTTTGCTACACTGAAAAATATACTATCACTTCATTTTTGTCTATTGCTCCAACTTATTTTTTTCTTTTTAAGTTTCAAATATACATTTACCAAAAATTGAAATGTCAAATTGTGTTTCATGAAAGACATTTTTTAAGAAGTAAATACAAAATACTGATCATACTGCTGTCATGGAGAGATGTGAAACTTACCCCAATGGCAAAAGTCAGAAGAAACCACAAAGAGGTTACTAGGATCAGCTAGGTATTTACTGAAGAGTTTTCCAAATTCCTGCTCTTTTGCCTCACTCAGTGCTCCGACCAACACAGGAATAATAGTAAACTCATCCTTATGGCTTGTAAGCAAAAGAAAAAAGGCTGTAATTTAAATGACATCTGAAGGTGTTTTAGGACTTGCTAACAATTTGCAGAATGTTTTAAAAGGATGTTTTAGAGCTATAGCACACGTGATAAGGATCATACTCCTAAGTTGCTTTAAAACCTGAAACCACTTCAGTTTCAGAATATAAACCCCCCCCCCCCCCCCCCGAAGAGCATTTTTGCTGCAAAATGGAAACACTAGGAAAATGAAAAGACACATTGAAACCAATGAACAAAAAGAAAATCTCTGTGTACAAGTACTGTCCAAATGTCGACTATTTTTCCAAGCACTTGTCTCTGACCCCTCCTCCCCAAGGTTTTCATTGAAAGATGGGGAACTATGGCAGGAAATCCCTACAAAGAATATTACCTCTTCCTTCTGTACTTTAAATGTCTCAACTGCATTTTAATGCACATCATGGACCTCTTGTATGAGAAGTAATTAACCCTAGTACCTTTCCATGGCTTTAGCAGTATAAGGCAAATGCATTTCAATACTGTGTTCATCTTCATCTGTCTGTAAAGACATTCGCTCAAACATTCCGGTCTTCCACAGTTCTCCATAAACTGAAATGAATCAAAAATATTTATATCATTCTTCCCCACACACAAACAATAAAGCAAAATATAGTGCACCATTATCAGAAATAAGCCTAGTAAATCAAATTACTTGTCTCCAAGAGCTGTCAACATAAAGCATTTGATTTCTACATCAATTTAAGATTAAAGTTATGTTCAAGTCATAAACTATTTAATTCACAGAATAAAGGCGTGTTAAATCAAGTCACCTTGTTAGTATTGAGATTTTCAGTTATGGCACAAGATCTAATAATAAAGCTTCATAGCACAGTAGAATATAAGAAATATACATGCACTGCCTAGACTTTCAACTCTGATTTTCCTAAACTACACCATCATATATATATATATTTTTTTTTATATATATAATTTTTTTTTTTTTTTTAAAGTTGACCAGCTGAGCCATTGCTGGATGTATTACTACTACAGCTACTGAATTATGAGGTCTAGAGAAAGCAAAATCTAATTAAGTAACCCACCCCTATAAGTTAATTTTCATTCTCCTAAGCAAACTTGGTAGTATGCAAACAGTGATCTCTGCATTTGAAAACTACCCGGTGGGTCACCTGATGTAGAGCACTGCCTCATCTTCCATTACAGAAATGCAAAACCTGAAATATTTGGCACCTAAGGAAGTTTTTGCAGGCACAACACACAGGAAGCCTGAACTAGCTTGGTTAATACGTGATAATGAGATAGCAACATAAAATTGGCTAAATACCACTAGATAGCTAATTAGATACTGTATAGTTTAGATATACTTTGAAACATACACAACTCAGAGTATCACAGCCATCTTCACTGCATCTTTAAACTTACTGTCAAAGACCAGTCTTTCATGGACTAACACTAAGTCCTGTAGGCACCACACCAATGTAAAAAAATAAGTCACATGCAATACAGCATCCAAATAAGGGTAGTTTTTTGTTCCTTTATTAGAAATACACTCAAGCCAACTAAAGCACTGTGTTTTTTGCAGATAGGATACTTCAGAGAATGCTGGAGCACGCGTGTGGAGGGGCTATTAATTTAATGCAGCACTTGTTAATTTTGTGATTGCTTTTTAAGATTTGTCAAGAAGCACAAACTCATACTGATAAAGATTATTTAAACAAAGACTGAGAATTGTTCACATGCAGGAGCAAAAGGCAATGATCTTAATATATTAGTGCCTGCAAACACCAGGATCATCAAGAAGTTAGCTTTCATTGGAGTAAAAAGTTTCACATTTGTATGCCACACAAAAGCAATGATGTGCCCAGCACCACAAGGGTCTTCAGCACTGCACTGTCACAGCTAATTCTAAAGCCCCAGCAGTTACCAGCAATTAAGCTTTATTGCACACTTACTCTTTTGGTCAATTCGGAGATCGTACAGAGGCGTTCTATAAATGTCCACACTGGAAAGTGCACATCTGGAAAGGGGCACGTGATGGGAAGGCCCAAGAATGAAAATTTTTCGGCTACAACGATCAACAAAAAAGGCCCAGAATTTAGACAACAGCAATTGTACAGAGACTTGGTTTTGAGTGACAAGTTCAATAAAAATGCTGACATACCAAGTGATACTTTCAGCAGTTACCTGGTGGTTAACAGCAGAGTTTTATTCTATTATGAATCAGACCACGGATCAATCCTTGATCCAGTCTCACTCAGTTACTCAGAAACAATCATAAGACCAGTGCAGTAATGCTTCATGTAGCTTTAAACCTCTTAAACAGATTATATACCAACACTAATCACCTAGCAACTGACTGGAGTCATCTGAAGGCAGAATTATACATGATAGCCCTTTGGTCCAAGGAGTGAATTGAAAATCTAACTCAACCTTCAGTTATACACAGTCAATTACAGGTATGCACTCTCAAATGAGGATTATAGATTTATCATCTATTCAGAGCTGTTCAATAGTTTACTTGATGAGCCTTTACTTCACGCTTTACCAAATTCCACTTTAAGCTAATCTCAAATGGTGTATTTGTCCAATTGTTGCACTAAAAACAGGGATTTGGATCTACACACTCATAGCTTCAGCTGACATTGCCCTGATATTCTTCCACCCATCATCAAGATATTTCATGAAGTCATCAGTTCCTGGCTCTTGCTTTACTATTAGGAGCTCTCCTGTCACAGAACTTCAGAAAAATCTACAGGAAATTCAGCTTTCCAGAATCAGGATCACATGATATTTCTGCACTGAACTAAAGTGGTGGAGACATCAAAAGATTTTCATTTCTTCTTTCTTACATGTGAAATGAGAACAATACTAAAATACTGTACCTGTTTACAGAGCTCATACAAACCAAAAAATCTAAACGTGCAATAGTTCAGTTGAAAGATTAATTACACTCCAGTGAATTCTAGACATCCCATGCAATAAAACAGTAACTGATCCAGCAAGTTCAATTAACTCACTGTATCACTGAACCTGGGGAATGCGACTTGATTTAGTTTTAGAGAAACCAGTTCTCTGGCACACTAAGTTATCTTCACTTTGTTTACAATAGTTTAGAGTGCATGCTAACATTGTCTTTGGGAGTATGACATTTATCTCATAAGCAATTGATAGAGCCAGTTTTTAGACTGGCATTACAAGATCCACACAGTGAGTGAACATTGGAGATGCTTTAAAATTCTCATTGAACAAATGTTGCTGTCAAAATAGGCAAGAACTATATTTTTTACTAGAATAAAATCTCTTCGTATTTTTAGATGAAGACACAGACTACAGTGGGGGTAGTTTGTTGGTGGTGTTTTTTTTTTGTTTTTTTTTTTTGTTTGTTTGTTTTTTAATTTTGGGGTTTTATTTCTAAGCCTGTGCCAAATCCATTTAAAACTATTACAACAAGTAACTTTCACTGACTGCAAATATTATATACATGCAATGGTTACTTTTTCTCCACAGCAGAAGAGAATCCTGGTAGCATTCAGCCCATAACCCTGCACTGAAAAACCAATGCAGAATTGTGATCAAATACTTCAGTATACTTAAAAGAAAACAAAATCTCCCACAAAAAAATAAAATGGAAACAAAGATACCCTGTGACCAGTAAGATACAAAATAGCTCAGGCTCTTAGAAAAGCAATGGAACATTGAGTAGTAAAGCAAATTTTATACTATTATTTGTTGAAAGAACACCTTTAGCATCTCCCTACTAGAAATGTAGCTGCCAATAAATCTCCACATTTTTGAAAATACTGCTTTACATGTTCTTCCTCAACAATATCACACTATTTTTTTTTCCTAAGATTCAAACAATTTGAGCACTGTGAGGTTTAAAGAGTAGAAAATGAATGTATAAAAGACAAAAAAAAAAAAAACCAAACCCAAAAATATAAGGAGAACAAGTAGTACTGCATAGACCTCATTGTAAGATCTCTAAAAAAGAGGTTAATACTTACGTAATATTAGGATCTACTTGCTTGTAAGCATGGGCTGCACAAGATCCACAATAGGTATAACCTGCGTGGCTGTAAATCAAGTTAAACAGTATTAACTATGTTTAACATTTTTGCAAAACACACATAATATTTATATTGCTATTAAATATTAGCATTTTCATCCCCTAATAACTAGAAATAGCAAGAATAATCCCCAAACCACCTCATGGAACAGCTGAAGAGCACTATTCCAATACTGAATGCACGCATGACGTATTTGTAAAAGAGATAGCAGTAAACATGAAGTTGGCCTCCTTAATCAAAGCACCTTTCATTATTTATAAAAGATATAGTAAATCCACTGTATAACTGCACACTGTTAGAAGTTCACAGTAATGCTGAGAGTGCAGCCATAAGATATGGAAATAATACAATGTTGGAGGAAGTCTTCTTAACCAGATATGTATAACTCAATATGGAGAACAGTAGAAGAATCTGGCAAAAGCAGACTATGTGTTACAACAGCAAGGGGAATAAAAATATTAGGTCAATGATGAACACCACCCTCAGCAACAGAATAAGTGGGCACAAGGAAGGGAGTGGAATGCAGCATGATGTATATACATAGATAGTATCTGGAGCAGGTTATCCTCAAAATTATCCCTGGATTTTACTTCAAAAGGGTACACTACTGTAGACTAGGTGGAGAAAAGGGAGACAGAGTGAATCAGCCAGGTTAACAGAGCCTTCAAAAGGTTCCATCTGATGCAAGTTTCTGTGTCCTTCACAAAAATTTTATTAGCCATATTCCACATTAGAGATGTCAAAACAAAGGCATAGGTGAATGAAACAATTCAGCAAGGCCACAGAAGTATCTCCAGCAGTCTGGAGAAAGAATTCACGTTATCTAAGCTGCAGCTAGAAAGTCTTTCTCCAGATATTCCTGCAAGGAAAGAGCACGGCAGACTGGGGACAATTTCTTCCATTGATTCAATACTATTATGAAATACTTCTAACATTACGTTAACACTATGATCCAACAGGAAATACAGGAAGTGAATTAAGGTGCGTTTTCTAGAATTTCCTTCCTACTCACAAGGAATTGGAATGCTCAACATACCTTTCTTATATGTATGCCTTCACTATTGTCATTAAATTTAGTTCTACCTAAATAACTTAAATGATGCTTATTTCTCCTGTAGACCAAAACAAATAAAACACACCAAAAAAAAAACACCCAACAAAAGCAAACCATTTTTGACTGCTGGAAAATGTTTCAGTGCAGTTTTAGCTTTGCAAAGTTGTTTTCTCTTTGCTGACTTCAAAAATAAATGTACGCATGGCTGTTCAGTGCTATAACTGCATTGAAAGAGTCATCTTAGGCTACCACTCTATCTCTTGTCTTAGTGGATCACAAGGAAAAGATTATTTCTTCAATCCATCTGCAAAACAAAACTGACCATATACTAAGATGATCATGGATTTATGCTACTTCCGCTTCATTTTCTAAATATTATCCGGAAAAAAAAACCCATCCACATGACATTCCTTTCAGCTATAGTCAAGATTTCCCCCGTTTTCAAAAATCACTCAGAATAAGTATGTATTTTGCAAACCAAATATTATATACACCAAAATTAGACTTCAAACTTACGGTGCAATAATGGCTCTAGCAGGTCTCTTTGTGGACTGTACTTGAGAAAGCCAGCCTTCTAGTTGTGCATTCAGCTGGGGTCCTATGAACATATAAGGAAATAGTGAAGCCATTAAAAAGAAAAAAAAACAACCATATATATAAAAATAACACCTCCATAATCAATATTTAAAATAATCTTAAACTTCAAGGCCTGTGTCTCAGTCCAGAAAAAGGAAGTATAAAAACCAACATGCCTGTAATGTTCAAGTTTGCACTAGAGAAGTTTCAAACTCCCAGTCCTTGAAGTCAATTTATTCTACATCCACATGCTGTCTGGATAGATGCACATCATTAGAAAGCATGGCCACTGATCTCAAAAGGGAGCTCAGTAGATTATTTATTCTTCCAGTAATCGTATTCACAGAATTTAGTAGTGATAAGACAGCATATGCCAAGAAAAAACAATATTGGAAGATGGTGTGCCCTATACATATTGATGGCCAACAGTAATATGATAGAATACAAAGCACAACGTAAAGCATGTTGTAAGCTGGAAGAACTGTAAAGAAGACAGCTTATAATAAATGCTAGTACTAACTCCACAGCAGCTTCCAATCATACACTACAAGTGCATATACTTCTCGACATAAACATAGCTACATATTTCACAGACCAGATCTCATCCCCTCTCAAGAGCAGCATACAGCTACACAAAACATTGCCAATATGCCAGCTTTTGTAGAAGGGGATGGTAGGAGGGGAAAGGACTTTCTTTGTGGTTGTAAAAACTCCCATTTTCCTATATGTAGAAGCTGAACACTTACTGCAACTCCTTTCCCTCAATCTACAATCACCTCCAGGGCCTCAGATGCAGCCTACACCTTTAATGTGGCACAAGTGGCAGGCTGCAATGCTGCAACCTTACAAAGCAATGAATCTGTCCAAAATACCCACATACCAATTTAGTTCTGCTGCTTCTACTGCACACTTTTAAAATTAAAAAAAACACAAAGTTTTTTTTCCTTAATTCTCCCAAAACATGTGCAAGAACTTTCTAAAAAAAACCTCTTTAGGAAAGAACTCCTTGAAACATCTCCTAACCAGAGTCTTAACCAACCCATGAATCAGCCCCAGCTTCACCCTTCTCTCCAAAAAGGACTCGGTGCAACTCTATAGCAGAAGTGCCAGGAGCTTACAGGCAGCCTGAGATAGACTTGGACTCACCCCCAGCCAACGTGTTTGGCCTTCTTTCATTCCTTCTCCAGCAGCTATTTTTGATTAAGAAGGCAGTTAAGACGATTTATCTTTCATTAAGACAAATCAGGTAACTCACTGGACAGTCTGAACACAAGGCGCAGAATCTTTGGTAGTTTTCTAACATTCCATATGATTGTTCAGAGAGGACCAAAACCAAAATTTCTGCTCTTACAGTGTGGTGAAGTAAGGTGTCCTGTTTGCTCGGTCTGCTGGTACAGACTTCTCTTTCTACAGGCAATAAAATCACTAACAAGTCCGTGTAACCCAAGGGATGGAACTTCTATCAGTGTTTACTCAAGGATGGAGTAACAGATTTGCTTTCAGCCTTTTCTCCCCCCTTTAATGGTGACTTTGGAGATCATTAACTCAAACCTAATGCAAGTTTCCCTATCAACTAATACATCTTTTTGAAATTACTTGCATTAGAAAATGTAAGTAATCAAATCCTTTTCCAAAGGAAGCATGCAAAGGAAAATGAAAAAACAAACAAACAAGAAACCCCCCACACATACCCGTCCAACCTTCTAGTAAAATAAAACCTAAATAAACCTCAGTACCCCCAAGAGAACTCGCATTACTGACAGGATTACCTGCAGCTCCCTGTTCTTACAAATATTTTCAGGGGGATATTCTAGCACGGTAATTTCCTTGTTAGCACATTACCCAGGGACAGAAAGCTACTGTTAGCATCAACTTAAAGCATTCAGAGAGGTTTTTCTTTCAGTTTATCAAACATGACAGCGCTTAAGGCTAAAGTCAAAATATTTGAAATGAATATATACAATATAAATAAACCCACATTATCACAGTAGGTATGTTCTGCCATATGGGATGATATAATAGGAGACAAATAGCACCGTAAGTTTTCTTCATATGTGAACGTGAGTTAAAATAGAAAAAAGCTTTTGCAAACAGTCCCCAGATAAGTGAAACAGTCAACTCTTCAGCTGACAGCGTTGCCTGTCTAACCTTGTGCTGCAGGGGTGGGAAGGAAGAGGGGTTCCTGTCTCTTCAGTCCCAGGTAGAAAGCCCAGCCTGGGAAAGCTGGCAGATAGAGCAACAGTTGTTTTTTTAAGGCCTCAGAAAGCCTGCTGAATTCTATGAACAGTCAGCATGCTTCAGCATTAATACTGCAAGATGAGACCTGTCCTTGTCTGAAGAAAGATTAAGCAAAAACCATGAGCTTCACTGAAACGAGTAATATTATGACAGGATTTCAATCCTCTGAAATAAGGTATAAATATAAGTATGCAAGTAAAGAATGTTGACGTTATCTATGGATATTTCACATCCTGTTTTGTTTAGCAAACTGGCAGAAATTCCACTAACTAAGAATAATTGTGAGTACAGACCAAGTCTCCAGCAGACAGATGTACAGAGACAGCTACAGACACAGCTGGTTCAAGTTTCCTGCCTAGAAGCTGCACTTATTTTTACAATCAACATCATCCAAAGCAGTGAGCAAGAAGGAATCATTCCATTAAAATAATGGTTAATAATGGTTAAATGGTGTTACCTCATGTATCAAACATGCAGCACTCACACACTTTGGTTCATCATCCCTATTTAGACTCTTCACAGTGCAGGCTTTGTAAGCTGCACCAAAGCAACACATGTTCCACATAGCCAACCTTACATTGCTAGATGAGACTGAAGCGCTCATATGCCACGGCCAGCAGAATATATTGGAAACTTGCTCTGGACACAGCCACCACCATTACCAGTGCAAAACCTCTCTTTTCAGGCGGGTGATTTGAAGTCTCTTTTACAGTGGGTGTCACTTTCATTGGCAGAGCATAAGGCTCAATCAAAATTCTGAGCAGTACATGGGACACCTGCCTGATCTCTCAGTCATGCATATATAACAGGTGCAGCAGTACAAGTAGTGGTGGAGCACAGTGACAGTAACACTGTTTATAACATGATTTGTTCTCAGAACATGGCTAATTACTGCATATGTACTATGAGGAAACGCAGACCCTGTCCCCAGCTTTTACGCTTCTACTTTCAGCTTTTGCCCATCTAGCCATGCGCTGTTCTACAGGAACCAAACCTCTTCTTCACTGCACCTTACTCCTTAGATCTTCTCGTTATCTTTACCTATAGATGGGAAAGTCTACAGAAGTAATTCTAATACATTCTACAGCAGATATACTTGTTAAGTCTCTAGCCTTGTGTCAGGTTAGAAAAACCGAGGTCAGTAACAGTGAAACCTTGGGGGCTACCACAAAGCAGTTTCGTGATAAACTGGAGGAACTCCTATGCCTGCATCTTCGAATGGGAGTCTAAACCAATCCAACTGTCAGGCAGACTTCAGTTTGGAACGTGACAGAAGACTGACTAGTTTCTCAGTTACAACTGCAGAAATGTAACGGTTGTTTTAAAAACTACAGGTTCCACTTGAAAAAAAAAGTGCTTATTTCAAACGGCAAACGCCAAACTCTTGAATAAAAAACAGGCTTTGTACTGACAAAGACTGGAATTTGTCAGGAATAGGAAATGGCTTTCAAAGGCTTGTGTTGATAAGCACATTCTCTGCTGCTGTGATATAGACTTTTCCAATACTGAATACTGATGAAACACTGAAATCAGCCTAAGAGCAAGGCAGAAATTTACTTAGGTGAATTGCAGGACTGCAAAAGAAAACATTAAAATACAAATGAAGATTATACTTACGATACATAAATTCCTACTTTACACACTGCAAGATGAACATAAAACAGCAGGTAATGCTTGAATGAGGGAAAATAAAACTGAAGCCACAACACTGAAATCTGCTTTGGTGGCAGTTCCCACGGGCACGTGCCAGCTTTCCTGTATTCTACCAGTTCTAATTTGCTTCACCGAAAGCTATTGGGAAATAATCAAACACTGTCTACATCCATTAAGAACATCAGCCAACATGCACCTACTTTATGAAATCCTCCCCAGCTAGGCCATTCAGAGACAAAACAAACGACCTTCTGTTCTGTAGCTCCAAGAAAGTGATTTAGACTCTAATGTGAAACACTTAGGTGCTAAACGTAATCAGAATTTGTGTAAGTATTCACAAGGTGATACTTGCAGGACTGTTTTAGGAGCACACAAAACATAAAGCTCTTTTTCAATTTTATTTGCACCATAAAAGGTGAAGCTTTACTTTCTTTACTTGGAGTGCCTTGACTTCAACTGTGTTTAAGTGATCCAGCTAGAAACAATAGCCAGGGAAGCGTATTTAAAATTACTTCCGTATACTTTTGCACTGCACAATGTTGAATAGTGAAGTCTACACGTTAATGCTGGATCTCTTACAAATTAATCATGGAACACAACAACGCATCCACTTTTCCCATAAAATTTCTAAGAAAGAAGATCAAAAGGGGAGAAACATTACATGCAGTCTTTAACCTCGCAAAGCAAATACTGAATTCTTGAGATAATACAATTAGTTGTTCACAGATTTTAAGGTAAGAACAGTTGTGCTTGGCTGCATCTGAAATGTGCCAGCTAATGTCACAACAGTAAGACTTTGTGGCCAGTAATTAATTATCTTGCAGACATTATTAGTGAAAAGAGCTGTGTACAGCAGCATCAGGTCACTATTTCCTCTCATTTCACTGTCCCTCATGTTTTCTTCTTCTCCTGGATCCACTGCACTTACCCAACACAAATAACATGGTGATGCTTACATGCATTACTTCTGCATTATGTTTATGAATGCGCCTTGGTGAGTTACTCCAAATTATGGGAGCGCACCAGGCTTCCAGGCACACCAGATTATGGACTTCCAAAAAACTTGGATGAAACAGCAGCCAACTCCCTTAGCCCCCTCCCATACCCGCATTCACAGTCTAACAGCTCACAAAGCCACTCACATCATTCACTTCTGGCCCCTTCTACCACCACAGACACTCAGGCTCAGCAAAGCACTGAGCAGAGGCTCTGTGCTGAGTGAAGGCAGGATGCCATGGCTCCAGAAGTCAGTGGGAGGCACCCCAGCAGCCACATTTGTCTTCAAAACGCATGCAGAAGGCCTGGCAAAGACCTGACACTCATTCAAGAAGACAGTCGCTGAGTAGAAATGGCTGTAACTGATGTACGCACTTTTTTCTGATACTGATAAGAAATGAACACAAGACAACCACAAGGTTCTACCCCTCACTCAAATATCTATGCAGAGATAGACTATCTACTTGGCTCATCACACAAATTAACTCAGGAGTGCAATGGCCTTTTGAGTCAATGCAGTGATTACTATGCCAACTTACATTTGCATTAAAAAGCATACAGAAATTAAGGTCAAAGGATTTGGTACAGGCTACCAGAGCCACACTTCTGATCACAAGGCTTAGTCACAGAGAACAGAAATAAAGTGTACCTAACACGATGACAAACCCATTTTACAGGACAAATTTCAACTCATGCAGTATTGTCACCTACACAGTCAATTTGATTTTGCTCACGTGATTTGGAACAACTCACTCACGTCCTTTGTGTTTCAATTGTATCAGGATGCCACTGACTGGAGAAAGGTTGAGACAAGAGGACTTATCACACACTCTATTAAGGAGTGCTGTAGTATTCTATCAGCACTTTCAGGAGCCAGACAAGGCAGGCTGGCTGCCAGTAAATGAAGTGTGTTAAGCACCCTGTGTGACATCTCACCTGTAATGGCATGCTACACATAAAGTAAGAAGGAAAGATAACTGGATACACAAAAAATAATATTTATCCTCATTTAAGGCATGCATGGATCAACGTCCCACAGAACTGGCCAGGTTGGCTGGGGCCCTGTGCAACCTATCTAGTACTTGATCCAGTGGTTGACAATGCTGCCTTGGGTAGAGGTGCTGGAACCTGACAACCCTCGAGATCCTTTCCAACATAAGCCACTCTATGATTCTATCTAGGAAAGCATCTGTCCTGCGTTTCAAGCCACGGAAAATTATGTGATTTTTGTTTCATGTTGTCCCTAATCTTCTCCTTTTCCCTGCTGGTCAAAATCTATTTCTCAAGAGATCTGAATGCTAAGCAATTGAATTAACCCAGCAGGATTTTCTTCCAAAAATAAATCAGTGTACAATTTTTCACCACAGAATGATAATACTTCAGAAATATACACGCATCTGTTAGAGCAGAGCAACAGGTTCATCATTTTGTCTACATTAGTATGCCTGTATCTCATTTTCGCAAGCAGTTTTAGCAGCCACCATACATCGGGTTGCTAGGCCAGAGAAGCAATGGCATGTCACATACTATTTCAGACTTTCAGTAAAAAAACAACAACAACATACAGATAGAAGTCTGGAAGTGACAAAAAAAAGTTACTTAGATCAGTAGCCTACTCTTAGCATTGGTCACAACAGTACATTTTCAAAGCTTACTTGCAGAGCTTCCCTTTTTCAGAGCTGCTGCTAAGTTGAAGGAGGAACATTGTTCTTAACTGTCTGACCAAACACATCTCATTAGACAAATGCTCTACAAGTCCACATCTAAAGTCCATTAATATACTACTCAGACTGATGTGGGACAAACACAAACTTCCCTACACCAAGAATTCTAGAAGACATGTGATATTCTATCATAATTATCATCACCCAGAACTCAACTGCAGAAATTTATTAAGGAAGTTGCTTTTTAAGTGTTCTTTTACAATAGCACGGTATGGATGTAGAGTACTTTGGAAGTTAAGCACTACCAACACCATGAAGCATCCCCCAGCTTCACTGACAAGTAGAAGTTGCAGTGCTTTCTGCCTGTGACATCACCCTCCCTCTCTCAACAACGAAGTTGTTTACTTACAGCTAGATATGACACACTAATGTGTAGGCACGCCTAGATGTGCATAATCAGGCAGCCAGTCTCAACAGCTCTGAAAAGTTTATTAACATCACACAATTAGGTGATGTATTCTCACTAGAATGTAGCGCATGTTTATATTTTCCAAGGCAGAACACCCAAGCAGTACATATTCCATAGCTGGAGAAAACAAAGTGGAATGAGGGTTTATTTTCAGCTGAAGCAATTGCTGCCCTACAAAAACGATTGGTCTTCAATGAGAAAGAACAGTATTTCTTGTAAACCCTTTTAAGGGCATCCTTTCAAGGATATCCTTTAGCCACAATTCTGTTTTCCATTTCAGATCTGTTCTTCACCCTCTTCTCCCTCAGCTTTCAGGGTCCTCTTCTCAGCTAACTTAATCTTTTTCCCAGATCAGACATCAACTGTCAGATCCTATAAATTTTTGAACATGTCCTTCAAGAACCACATTTCTTGTTGCCCCTTTTGGACAGATGTAGCATGCTAATAGTCATCTTACATATGGAGCGAGATGAGGGTTCCCAAAGTACCTGCTTGCTCTGCACAAGGGAGCTCAGCTCTATTGAAATAGAACAGTTTTCAGGAAATGGGAAGCTTAAATGCTAACCAGTTGAATATAACCCATCAAATCGCTTCTGGGCCTGGATGGTAAGCACAAAGGGTGTAGGTAGAAGGACTTGATTCCTGCAGAATCACAGGAATGCAAAGAACTATCGCTATTCTAATTCTATGGTAAACGAATGCCCTCTTGGTCCTCATCTGTTTCCTGCTCACTTTTCATAGACCCTCCCCAAGTAGAATTCAAGAATGAGTTCCCAGGCAGCAAACTACACGTAGCCCCTATCTGCAGCCTCACACACCCTATGTAAATGGCACACAACAGCTCTACAGAAAGAAACATTAATAAAGTTCTCTCATTTATAAAAGAATCCCCCCAAAAAGTAAAAACATCACCCCAAACTTGCAGTCTACGCAACATTATCCACCAACCCCAAAGCCACACACTAGCAGTTACAATTTAACTTGTCAGAAATACCATCAGCACCAACTAGTTAGAACATGATTCCCTTTAATATCCTTGTTTGGTTGTTTTCTTGCAGGGAGGTGCCTGCCACCCTACCCAACCCCTCCCCAGCCATTAATAGCCACAGGCAGCCAGAGAGTTTCTGGATGTCCCACTGCAGACAAGTCCTACTGGCCAAACTGGTCACACAGACCTAGAGACGTAATCCCACAGAACTGCCTGCTGAATTCACACAGGGAAAAAAAGCAAACAAAAAAAACCCAACAGCAAACAGTAGCTTTGCCTCACAAATTAATTATGATGCAAAAGTAGATATTGTTTTACTTGCAACCTGGAAGGAAGCCAGCATCAAAATCAAAGCTACAAGATACAGCTAAGGTCCTTTAGCAATTCCACATTGCAAAGCCATTTTCTGCCATATTAATAAACAAAACGACAAGAAGCACAAACAGATGTGATCTTGTCACCCAGTCTTAACATTCTGATGTTCTCACGTTTAAAAATACCTCTGACACAGTCCTGTTTGCTTGCTAGAGGGCAACTACCTTTCTCTCCAAACAACTGGAAAACTAAATTCAAGCTGTCTGCTCCAGACACAGGTTGGAGGCCAGTTGTGCAATGGACACAGCCATTATGCCTCCAACATGAGGCTCAAAAGGAAGACAGTCATTCTCTATTGTTGTCTGGAAGCAGACAGCCATAGCCGACAGCCCTGCTCCTTATCTCACAGCCTGCATCTTCCGGTATCACCTCCCCCGTGTATTTCTTTACTTCCTTTCCAGTTTTTTTTTTTTTTTGCCTCATACCTTATTCATTACTTTGTGAAGGAGAGAGGAAACCACTTCATTACAGCCAGGAGAAGTCCTTTATAAATATCAGTTTAGGATTCTGAATACA
The DNA here is from genome assembly GCF_023343835.1 of Lagopus muta. Classification (NCBI taxonomy): domain Eukaryota; kingdom Metazoa; phylum Chordata; class Aves; order Galliformes; family Phasianidae; genus Lagopus; species Lagopus muta. The sequence continues at coordinate 76,770,568 of NC_064434.1, forward strand.
CAGAGGGCTTTGACTGTACCCTTCCCCTATCTCTGCACCCCAGGTGTTCTCTACAAGAACCTCTCGCTCACCCACATTTCTGCAACGGTCTTTATCCCCAGGGCCAACAGCAGACTGCTGCACGTCACTTCAGTAACAGCTGTGGAAACGCAACTGGGATTCCCACACAGCTCCAAAACCCAGCAGAGGGTACCGCCACGCACACGTGCATAGAAACAGAGCCATTCCTGACTTCTGACGTGAGGGTGGGGAGCTCCCCCCCTCCAACGCACTACCTCCCTTCTGCTCTTTTCGCACCAATATCGCTTTTAGAAAAGGCACACAGCCCGCTCCGTACAACCGCTAGCACAAGAGGAGCTTCGGAGGAGCAGCCACGAGTCGGGCCGCAGGCACAGAACGAAGCCTCCTCCTACCCCCCAGCCCGGCACCGACCCCTGCAGCACACGCTCCGCGCCCTCTAAACCCCACGGAGGAACCCCGGGGCACTCGGCCCCGGACACAGCGCCGGGAGGGGCACACGGCGACACGAGCGGGGGGGCCGCCGACACGCCGTCAGCCTCGGCCCCCGCTTGCCGCGGCCCCCCGCCCGCCACGTGCCGGCCGCGCCGTCGGGGCGGGGCTCGCCGCGCTCCCCGGCCCCGGCGTAAAGTGCTGATTCAGCCCCCACCCCCCGCCCCGGGCCGCGGCGCCGCTACCTGAGGCAGTGTACCAGCTGCCGGCGTGGCTGGCCTCCCGGCAGAGCACCCGGTTGGACATCTTGGTGCCGGAGCCGCCTATGGTGTTCGGGGGAGCCGGTGGGGGACGGGCCCGGCCGCGGCGGCGGCGCTGCTCCCCCTCCTCCCCCGGCGCGGCCCGGGCCCGGCGGGCGGAGGCGGCGCTGCCGGCGGCGCCTCCGGGCGGGCGGACGGGCGGCGAGCGGGAGGGGGGCGCCCGGGGGCGGCGGGCGGGGCGGCGCGGGCCGGTGCCGCGGGGCCGCGCTCGGCCGCAGGCGCTCGCCCCGCGGGAGGCGCCGGGGGGGGAGGCGGGGACGAAGCTCGAGGCTGCCGCCGCCAACTCCGCGCCGGCGGGTGGGGGACGCGGAGAGAAGGGGGACGCGGCCGCGACTGGGTTTGGCCCGGCTCGGCTGCCGTGGTCTAAAGGCCGCGCGGGCGCCGCTCCCCCATTGGGCACGAAAGCAAAAGCCTCGCCGCCATTGGGCGCCCGGCCCGTCCGCGCCCGCCCCCCGCTTTGACAAGCCCGGAATGGAGCGGCGGCGGCGCCTCCGGGGGGAAGGCGGAAAGGGGCGGGGCCCGGGGTGAGAGCCCCCCGCGGATTGGCCGGCCGCGTTGCCGTGGTTGCCGCTTGTGCCCGCGCTGATTGGCGGGGCCGTGTCTCCGTGGTGGAAGGGAAGATTACGAGCGCGGGTCAGATGAGGGGAAGGCCGCGCCGGGGCTGGGGGGAGGGGGTAGCGGTGCCGCGGGCAGCCACGCCCCCAGGCCCCGTCCAGGCCACGCGCGGGGCTCGCGGCGGCTGCTGCCGTTGGGGGCGCGCGACCCTCCGTGCGCCGGCCCGGGCCGTGCGCGCTCCCGTTCCTCGGGGTGCCCCGTGCCGGGAGCGGCGCGCCGGCCGTCGGTGGCTCCCGCTCTCCGCGACGGTCACTTCGGTGCGCCGCCGCTTTGTTCTGCGCTTAGCGAGGATGTGCCGGGCTCCGCGCTGCTTCCGCCGAGGGTGCCCCGGAGTGTCTGTCAGTATTCTTCTGCGGACGGCCCTTATGGCTTCTCCATCGGGGACGTCAGATCCCAGCGGCAGCGGTCGCAGGCTGACGGAGCAGTTCTCCGGAGGACCTCCTTCGGCCGAAGCTCCCTGTTCTGAGGCAGCGCAATTTCCCACCCGCTCCCGTCCGTACGTGCACGGCTCGGCTTTGCCACTGTGGCACGAAGCACGGGCTGCGGGAGTACTGTGTAGAAGTCTCTAATTCTCGGCTTAGTGCTTCCCCACCCCTTTAATGGACTGCTGCTATGGAGACGCCAGGCTTAGCTCAAAATGGCTAATAAGGCGAATTGGAAAGAGGAGCGTGGCCGGTACGAACGGGGGAAGGGAAGAGGTCCTTTTTGCCACTGCTATATGAGATGCGGCCAGGAGAGAGGGGAGGGCGGCAGCAGAGGTACGCTGATGCGCTGTGAGGTGGAAAATGTCTGGGTCGGCTCAGGAGATGCATTCTCCTCCTCCCCGTGCCATTTTGTTCTTTGAAAAATCTCGCAGCCGAAGCTATAAATGCAGGCAGAACGCACGACTTGTTGGTTTTTTGAACGGCAGGACAAAAGAAACACGGGGATACAGGCACCGCTCGAGGTGCATCCGGTGGATCAAAAAGGCCAGCGCTGCGGCTGAGTTTCCATCAGCGAGGATCCTCCTCTGCTCCCCCAACACCAGCCTCACCATGAGGGGCTGTAACACCTGGGGCCTGCACTGAAAACTGTTTGTAAGGGGTTGTCATGAGGAGATGGGCACTGACCGTCCCAGCAAACACCATATGTTTTCAAGGAGCCATTACTGCTCGATCCCTTCAGTATGCAGTTGTTATTTTAAAAACAAAGGTTGACGTGGACTGTAACTGCTGGCTGGACTAGGAATATTATCCCACCAAACTACTGTAACACAAAAATATCTTGGCAGTTAATTTTTTTTTTTTTTTAACTGGGAATTATATGGCAAATCTTTTACACAAACTTAAATGCTGTGAATATTTCCTGAACTGACTATCAATAACATAAACCAAATGCATCAAAAGACAAAATAAGGGGGCAAAAATCAGAGTTGTGATTATATGCTACAAAAAAGGTTATGCTGGTGTATAGCTAAAGCATTCAATGCACTGTTGTCCCACAATCCAGCAGAGGAATTATAGGTTAATTGTACTTTTTTTTTTTTTTTTTTTAAATTATCTGGTATTTGTCTCTATGATTTAGAGGAAGAGCTTTCATCTCCCTAAGCACAAAGCAAGTAAAATATAAGAATTTCCAAGTGACAGTCTAGACTATTTAATGGATAAAAACATTGCTATAAGATTACCATTTATAAGAGGTATCAATGCCATGTAACTCAGTGCCTTGATTAGTTCTAGACATGCAAGCACACCCACACAGAGTCCTAGGTGACACCGTTCATATGACCACAGCGACTTATTTGCTTTTCCAATACAATAGGTCATAGATCATTATCACACCTCTAGCTCTTTCTCTGCCCTATTCTTAAAGTCATATTAGAATTCTAGAATTTTCCTAAGAAGATTAACTTCTCACACCATTCTGAGTTTGTTTTATAAGCAAGCTTATATGTTTTGTAAGGTTTTTTTTTTTGTTTTATTGCCTTTCTTTATGTATCACTTTTGATTTCTTTCCTTTTTCCTCTTCAGCTTGCCTTTATAAATTTCTTCAGTATTTTTCAGCTTTGTTGTTGAATTCCCCTTGGGATGAATCCCTGTTTTCCTTGTGCTTCCTTTTTTAAACCTCCTTTGCTTTTTGCATTGACAGTTATTTCTTTGAATAGACGTTAGGTATAGATTAAGTCCCGTGTGGCATGAATATGTTATCAGCATAGATGCAAAGAATGACTGTATCTCAGTGTTAACAGGTCATAGAAGACAAAGGCTTTTTCAGATACCTAGATGGTGGCATATGCCACCACTTGCAAAAGCCTATTTGCTGGGGAATCTCTGTCCTTTGTTACCAAGTAACACTACAAATCCAAAACCCAGTAAAAGTGGAGGACATCCTCCTCAATTTCTACCTTTTCCTCACAAAGCCTGTCATCTGCAGTACTATGGGAGAAATTTCCACTGGCAAGGGTGACACGGCTTGGTTTCTTTCATCATTCCTCATCCCAGGTAACATAAAGCAGTAGTCAGTGATTTGTGGGTTCTTCTTCATGAACTTTTAATCACTGCCTCCTGATCATGAATAGTTTCTTCGTTTCTTTTAAGGGCTGGTAGGGAGGCAGAAATAAAAGCAGGCAGCTCTTCAGATAAACAGGAGAAGGTGGTGCTGGGGTTCCTGGTGCTCAGCACACAGAGGAATGGAAATGCTCTAGCCACAGGCTGAGGAACTGGACTCAATGAGTGCTGTTGGAGCATAGGTCGAGAGCTTCTCCTGCTTTGTTTGCAATTATTCTGAACATCACTTGTACAGGGAGAGGTAACAGGAACACTTACCTGCGAAGCTCAATTTCAGTCATGCCTTCTCTGATGTGCAGGGCAGGGCTGAGTCAATGCATAGACAGATTCCTCAAGCCAGCATTCTCTTAAGCACGGACTCTCACTGTATATGTATTTCTGCTGGCAGTTTTGTCCCTACCTGGAAGCATGAAGGCAGACTGTGGCAAAAATGACTTGCAGTCTGGTGTGAACTCAGCAGCAGGGTTTTCCTGAAGTACATGCTATGCTTTGCTTGGGTGACTCAGGTCTTCAGCTGGCCCAGTTTTATAGCTCTTTTGTTTCCCTGTCTTTTTCTCTTGATCTCTTACACTTATTTTGAGTTCTTCCCTATCTTGCTTTCCACATTGCCCATTTCCAGTCTACACCCTTCTCAGGAACTTGTTCCCTGCCATTGATATTCTGATTCTTTTCTCTTTACAAACTGTCGTTGCCAGCTGTCATTCACCACATGAGGAACCTGTTGTTGCTAGCAGTCCTTCCTTCTAGTGTTAAAAGCAATAAAAGCAGCCCCACCTAAGCTTCATATTTCTTAAGAGAAATGTTACCACTTCCTCTATAAAGTAATAGCATCTCAGATCACTTAAGAGGATCATGTTTTGTTTTTTTTTTCTGGTTAGTGAATGGTAACTTTTGTATATTAGATCTGAAATGGTCATCTTGGAAATTGTGCTGTACTACTAATCAAAAATTGCTTTATTTTCTGCTGAATTTTATTACCCTTTTGAGGGTATGCTAATTCAGTTACCCAGGGGATTGCAAAGAAAATGAAAAAACGGTTGTTCAAGAGATATGGCTTTCATCTATTTAGCAATGTTACTAAAGTTAGTGTTTTCCTTCATTTCTTTAAGCTTTTATCTTAATCATTTGCAATGCCTTTCATCTATTCTCCATTTTATTAATTAGTTCCTATTTTTATAAAAATAATATCATTGGTATATAGTTTGTATTTCAAAATTAAATACATTTTACCTTGAAGCCTTCAGAACTGTTTTTTTTTTTTTTAAATCATATTCCTTTCTTTCTGAATTAAAATGGGATGCATGTGTTATACCTCTTCATATGTATATATATATATATATATATTTATTTATTTCTTTGTTGCCAGGAAGAGTTTAAACAGGTAAATGCTTTAAAAAATGTATCATTACTTTCTTCACTTTGAAAACTAGAATAATCAGACATGATCTGATAATAACTCACTATCTTCTTCCTGTTACAGGATATTTCCCATGTGGGTAGTCCTAGTTGCTGAAGACCAGTTCACAAGTAAAGGAATATGGTTGCACTTTCTTACTGACGTGTCACACCCTTCTGTGAGTTGATAAAATACCTTAAGAGCTCCTACATTCACTGCTGCTGGTAATATTTCACCTTATTTTCTTGGACGAAGCTTCTCCATGGAGCAGCTACAGTAAATATATTATTATCATCTTGTGAGCATGGCTTTTTCATTCTCTTTATCTGGTCTCATAGGGAAACCAACAGCAGGTTATACCACGTACCAAACATGGTGGTGCCAATTGAGTAGCTGGCATGCTGCTGGAAGAGTAGCTTGCCTGAAAGCTTGTACTGATGCCTGATGAGCCAAGAGCTGTTTTCAAGCTTTTGTGCAGCCACCTGAAGGAGTCCAGTGTAGTCTAGCTGTCTAGCCCATGCACACATTGTCAGTAACCCAGTGAGCCTGTTCTCCAACTACAATATTCAGATTTTCATGTCTTTGATGGTATTTTTAAATGCTTTTTTACTCTGTTAATTCTGTCTTGTTTTTTTCCCCAACGTTCTTCTGCCACACCTTTCTAATATTGTACACTGAGCCCTGTAGCCTTCACCTCTTCTGAGGGGAATACAGGATAAACAAGAAAGGCACAAAAAGATGTTAAGAATAGAAAATGAAAAGAGATGTTAGCAAAACTAAGGGGGGAAAAAAACCAACAAGGTTTAGTCTTTCACTGAGTTAGATCAGAATGATGCTTGACAGAGAAAGAATGCACCAACTAGGATTAGCAGAACAGAGAATTGAATTACTGAACTGTTAAAGTCCCTTTAAACTTTCTGTCAGCCAAATCCAGCACACCAGCCACAAGAGATCAACAACAAATGCTTAACAGCACACCATTAATAAAAGCACCTGAAGTGTTGGACATTGTCTGCAGGTGAAACTAATCGTGTTTTAAACTGAAAACTTCCCAGTGTTCTGAATTAAGTTCTCTACTTAATCCATCCACAAAATAAATTCTAACTACTCTTAATTTACATTGTGTTTAGATACCTTGCACAGGAAGGTGCAAAATAAATTAAGTTACAGACATTATGACCACCATAATAAATTGTATTCCTTTGTTTCTTGCATACAGGTGACGTATCCCCAGTGAAGTATTCAGCCTTTCATCCAGTAGTGCAGTGTCAGTATTTTATTTTTAAAGACTCTGACCAGCTAGTTTAAAACAAATGAACAAATAAAATGTCAAGTGTTCTTTATTAAATAACTCAAAAGGTAAAGCACATTGTGTGATTAAGAGAGACAATACTACTACTTCCAAAGGATTTTTACAGCAGAAAACAAGTTGTGACAAATAAGCATTTCGGTCTAGCAGCCAAATTGTCCTCATTATAATGGAGTTAATTTCGGTCCTCAAATTGTGACTTGTTTTTTAAAAGATACGCTGCTAGAAATTCAATGGGATTTGGCGGTCTGTAAAAAAAAAAAAAAAGTGTAAATCAAAAGCAATTAATTTTTGCTATATGAAACTGGGTAGGCGAAGAACTAATTGCCTTCTCTGAAAAGCAATGTAACTCCTCTCAAACACCTGGAGGCACTGCCTGAGGGACAACCAACCACCCAGACCAACTCAGGAAGTTTCCAGTTTACACCTGGTCAGTAAGTTTTTAAATAAGGAATCCTGGTGGCCATTAGTTCCATGCTATTAAATTGCTAAAACAGTTACACACCTGGAATGAGGGTATACAGTATTTATGCTCACAGTGTACGTACCTCATTGTAAGTTGTATGCATTTATCAATTTCTTTAATTCATACTGCATCAAATAACACTTTATCAGTTCTTGCTTCTTTTTCTTCTTGTGATTCTTGTGGCATTTGTGCATTACAAGTGTTTGTGTAGTTTCTGGCAACTACTATTTCCTGGGCCCTTAGCCCAAATAAAGCACTAATGTGCTTTAATGTCCTCAACCCCATCTTAAAAGTTACACGGCTTAATTATGTGACCTATGAAGAATCTCCTCCTTTTTTTCCAATTATGAATTTTCTACCTAGCTCAATTTCATTATTGTATCAGAAGAGATGGAAAATGCAATCCATCATTTCCTTGCTATTCATGATTAATCATATTTCTAATATATTTTCTCTCAGGCTGCAGTACTGTCTATTCAGTCACACCCTGCACAGATGGCATTCCATACTTAATGACCACGTGTTGAGCTTTGTTCACCACAGAAGTTCACCATTTACTTTCACTCTACGTCTTTCATCATTCAACCAGTTCCTCCCATATGAAAACTTTTCCTTTTGTCTCACAGCAACTTAACTCTCATTAACAGCCATTAGTGACAGACTGCCAGAAGCTTTTTGGAGATTTAAACTGACTCTGTCATCTGGATTCCTGTTTACATGTGTCTGTTGATTCCTTCAATTAACACCAAGAGACTTAAAGTGTTGATTCCTCCCCAGATGACACTCAGTCTGCAGCAGACCTCCCACCGATGGCAACTGAAGATCAGCGTGCTGCCTCAGGAGCAGGGTGTACCTTCCTACATGCTCTTTTGTTTTCCTAGAAGCCTGTACAATCAGTTCAAATTCACAGCTCCTTCTCAGATTAAGGCACCGCTGATGGTTGTTCTGGCTATAGGTACAGTGAGGTCATTCATCCATACCAGCTTTGGAAATGTTATTTCAGCAAAACTGAGAAATGGTTTATATGCAGTGTGACTCACCAATAGTTGAGATAGAAATTCATTTGGACAAGATAAACCACTTTATTATTGTTAAAGAATATGCTTCTGTGTTGCCTGATAAGAGATTTGAGGCGCCTTAACAGAACAGAACAATCTTTACTCAAAGGATGAACTATTGTTTGTTGTATTACTGTGTCAACACTGCAGGGTCAACCTCATCCATTAAAAAAAGTGTTTCAAACTTCTCAGGAGAAGCTATGTCCAGGCCTGATTTGCATTTGTTTCTTTCTTTTGAATGGCAAGCAGAACTCTTTATAATCCCACACGATAGAAATTTTGTTCAAATTTAGAACAGCTTCTTCCCTTGTTTTTATAAGGTAAATTATGTGATAAAATTTATGAAAAGTAGTCTTTTCCCTACAAAAACTTTGCAGTAGTAAGCCACATTGCGAGCCAAGAAATTAATTAAATAACCTTAACCACGCCATATGCAGCTAAGTGAGGATCACATCCTGCTACAATCACAGCATTTTATGAACTTGTTGTAATGGCTTTCTTACATCTGTCAAGCTAACACCATATCTGGTGTGCGAGATCAACAAAGGTGACAAACTACCCGAGTTTGAGACCTACTTTCTTCCTAAGGACAGAAGGAACATTTCAGTATCTTACCTCTCTTTTGCAAGAACAGCAAGTCCCTGTAGCAAGATAGGTACAACAGTCTGATCCAAGTAGGCACGTGTGGGTAATGACTGAAGATCCACCTTTTGCTTCGATGTTTTCTCTGCGTTTAACTTCTCATTTTCCACTATCCTCTGAAGGAAAAGTGAATGAATATTGGTAATAGCAGTTAGATCTACTTTGAAGTATGTGGGCAAATAAAGTACCTGTTTCTCTGCGAGCTCACTGAAAATAACTTCTTTACATCTTTTAAGAAAATGTAAGTGTGCATTTTTCCTTGTACAAGCTTAAACCAGAGGAGTCTCTGTTCAGAGAAAACAGTCTTAGGAAGGTATAACTTTAACACGACCAGCTCCAACTGAATGGTTCCCGCATACCACCACTTCCAACACAAAAGGGACTCTGTTAATGCCAGGCACTTAGAGACCACAGTAAAGTATAGGATACTTTAAGAAAAGATACACAAAATGGTTCCAGGTGCCTGAAACACCTTGAAACTATGAACTCCAGTTAAAGAAAAGACACACTACTGCTGCCAGCATACAAAACACATTAAACACCATCTACAGAGATCTACAACTATACAACCCATGTCCTATGACTGCAGTGGAAATGGAGGTGTGCAGGCAGTTTTCAGGGAGCTCAGTCACTCAGGATGTTTGAGAAGTTTCTGCAAAGTCTTCGCATACATCTTCAGCTTACACAGAGATGAAAGCTCACAAACAGCAGTAAACAAACATCTTAGAGTTATTATTCCAACCCACGCTGTTACCCGCGGCAGAGGCAGACTGGACTCTGTCTGCTCTATCGGCATAAGTAATTACAGCTAGCTTAGATTACTGTGATCCCATGTTCCCATTTACAAGGATATTAAAAAATCCCTCCCTTTGATACTTTTACAGAAATGCCATCGACTCCTATTCTCCTCTCTGTAATGAAAGCCTGTCTGCCTTTTAGCAGCATGGTCTGTTACTGGCACAGACAGCCATCACAAGGAATCTCAAAGGAATCTCATCAAAACATTCATTACTTACTTCAGCAGCATTCTGTCCCACAGAAGCAACACAAGACAACGCACTAACAGCTGACAGTGTAAGGCAATCTGCTGGTGCAGATCCCAACTCACTTTCTTGGGAACACTGGCTATTAAGTTCAGACCCAACATTTAACCTCAGGACTGTGACCCCTGCTACACTTGAAAGTAATAAAGTCTGCCTTACCTCTACATTTTCAGTGAGCCCATATTCAGAATGGGGATTTTCTGGAACCTGTAAAACGAACACACGGTCAGCAACGCACAACCGCTTATTTTACACACGTACCGACAACACACACCAAACGTTTCTTGCCGTACCTGCGGCTGTCCCTCCATGATCTGTTCTGCCTCCATGGTTTCCAACGTGGGATTTGCTGGATATACAGGAATCCTGGAAAGCAACAACACGAACCGGTCAGTAGGCTGAGATCGAGACGAGACAAGCGTAGCGTTTTCTTTCCCTTCCCTCTTCCGCTCACGTGTCCGCTTTACAGTACCAGTACCCCGGGACCCCCTCCTGCTACACCGCACCGCTCTCACCCGCGTAGATTCCGCTGCACGCTACTTCGCGACGGGACGGCAGAGTCTGCCCGTAGCAACCACAGCCACCGGCGCAGGTGTCGTAAATTGCTCGGACGTAAGTGAAACAGTCGCTCTGCAGCCGCCGCGCTCCAACAATCTGCGCTTGCGCAGAGTGAAGCCCCGCCCACCTCGGCCGTCCGTGCGAGGGGAAGCGGGACAACGGCGGCAGCGCCCACAGCAGTGACGTCACTTGGGCGGAGCCTATCCCGCTACAGCCCTGCTGTTGGCGGTCCGTTGGGCGGCGGGTGGCTTTGAGCGCCTGCTACGAGGGGAGGTGGGTCGGGCGGCCTGGTTGCCGGGAGGTGCTCCGCCTCAGGGCGAGCAGCTCTGAGGGTAGCATTAAGTTTTGCTATAATGTTATATCAGCTAGAAAAGGTTTCCTGACGGTACGTTCTATGCAGTGGCATTTGGTTTTGAGGTAGTTGCACCATTCTAATTCCTACTACTGCAGTGACTTGCCTGCCCCAGTTCCTGAACCTTCTGTTGAAGTGCAGTGTTCTAACTCCTGTATTTTGAGTCACTGATCTGCAGGTTGAGCTCTGCTTTCTCAGAAAAGTCCCGTCAGGCAGAGGAGCTGATGTAGCCATTGCCCACTCCTCAATGCAGGTCTCATGTCTTCACTGGTGCTCCTCGGGGCTTTTGCTGAGATGGATCGTCTCAGCCAACAGCAGAAAGCCATCTGTTGCTCTCATTTGCCTTGGCTTCCTTTGTGTACAGCTTTTATTTACAAAACACACACACACAAACTATTGCTTTTATGGCAGATTATCAATTAAAGTAGTTCATGGATAGGCCCAATGAATATTACAGCCAGCTTTAAATAGGAAGGCAATTAAACGGACTCACAGATGACTGAAATATTAGTCATAATAATGAACTGAGATTTTTAGGTTCTCACTAGAAGCATTATCACAATTTCTGACACGTCTACTTCTTGAACTGTGCTTTGGCTTAAAAAATGATTCCCTTAGCAGGTGCACTATTTAGCAGTGTGTAGTTCTACATACCATGACAAAGTCAGATGCCTTACGGAGTTTACATTCTCAATGTTTTTAATAACAGCAGCTGAAGAGACTGAGTCATCAGGATTGTTGGAGACTCACTGTCCACACACTCTTCCCCTTGCCATTCAAGCTGTCCTTCAGTTTGTTAATAATTTATTCACTGACTGACTCTCCTATTATTTTGCATAGGAACAGGATGATGGTGTACATAACAGATGGGCAGTAGAGATGGTACATGGGTAGTCTGTCACATGGCTTATTATACATGACTTCTTTGTGTACTACGTAATATTAACGCTGCTTGAAGTTTCTAGAAGCTTGTTGGTATTCCAAAACCTCTGTCAAATGTTTAGGTAATTCAGCTTGTTAATGTATAGTTCAACTCGTAATTTCAGTTTAACAAAAAGAGAAGTGGGGTTTTTTTAGGTTGTTAAGCACATCATTTTCCTTAACAAAGAAAAAAATACTTAATGAACATTACTGCATTTTTTGGGTGCTGATAGGTTACTAGCTCCATCTAATAAGCATCCTAGGCCACAAATATGTATTTTGTTGTATATTATTATATAATTCATTCTGTAGTTTAGACATTAATAAAAACTAATACTCTTTATTAAAATACGATAACTCATTTATTTATTTAAAAAAAAAAAACAAAAAAAAAACGCATTACCAGGGCAAATTTCTTTACTAAAAATACCTGCATGTGGCATAAACAAGCAATGAATAAATAACTTCATTCATTTTTCATGTATTTCTATACTGTGGGGACAGTGCAGATTACTGTGTACAGTGCTGTTGTGTAGTAGACAGATGGTCAGTCGTGATACAGAATCACTGCCTCTCCCTGCTGTATGTGTGTAAGGTGTGGTGGGGTTGGGACTGGAGCAGAAGAAAGGATGTGCGATGGCATTGCATGTGCCAGATGCAGATGCGCAAGCAGAAGGTGGCGATTATGGCTGTCTGCCCTGGGTGCCAGACTCGTTGTGCCAAAGCACTTGGAGGACTTAAGGTAACAAAGGCACTAAGCAGCTGGGGGATATGTCCCAGTGGGAAAGACCAATCAGGCAATAAATATTGCCGTTGCTAAATAATTGATAAGGCTGACTGGACCAGCGGGGCATTCATCCTCGCAACGAGAGTAGAAGGCGTTGAGGTTTATTCCCGGAGTGACGTATCTGTGCTTGATGTCCGTGCTCAGCTCCATTATTCCTCCCCGGGACTACATTTCCCAGCGTGCATCGCGGCCGGCCTACGTCTCCCGCGGGACCGCACGCAGCGCCGCGTCGCGCCGAGCGCGTTGTGCCCGCCCCGCTCCCACCCCGCGCCGCCCTCCGCGAGCTGCAGGAGCCCCGCGGCGCCGACCCCGCCTCCTATTGTCGCTGCGGCTGCTGCGCCTCAACAATAGCGGCGCTGGGAGCGCTGCGCCTGACCGCTGTCAGCGCTCCTCCCCCGGGGTCGAGTGAAAGGGGCGTCGCTCACCGCCGCCATGGCTGGTTGTTGTCAGTCGCTGGCACCGGGTTATGGCGACGGCGGTGAATGAATTCTCCGGGAGGCAGAGGGAAGAAGAAGGGCTCAGCCGGCTCCAGCTCCGCGCCTCCCGCCGCCGGGGCCTTCCCCTCCGCGCCGTCCGGGCCGGCTCCCCCCGCGCCGCCGGCGGGGGCGGCAGCGGCGGCAGCGGCGTCCCCGCACAAGCGGAACCTGTACTACTTCTCGTACCCGCTGTTCGCTGCCTTCGCCCTGCTCCGCTTCGTCGCCTTCCAGCTCGGGCTGCTGGTCGCCTGGCTCTGCGAGCGTCTCTCCCGCGGCGCACTCATGGCCGCCAAGAGCAGCAGGGCCGGCGATGCGCCCGAGCCCGGCGGGGCGGCCGAGCGGGTGCGGGCGTGCCACAAACGGGCCTTCGAGTGCATCTCCATGGCGCTGCGCATCGACGAGGACGAGACAGGTAGGGGCGGCGACGGTGCCCGCGGCCGCTGTGCGTCCCGACTGATGCGGGGCTGCGGGTCGGGAGCGGCCCTGAGGAAGGGCGGCCCCGTAAGCTTAATTACGGCCTTCGGTTCGTAGCTGTGGGGGTGCGGGTGGAGCTGGCTCCCGGTTTAACCCGGCCGCCTGGGCCGGCGAGGTGGGTGCAGCCCTCCAAGTACTGCTGAGGAGCGGTGGGCGCGTTGAAGACTCGTTCCGACAAACAGGCGCCATAAGCGGCCCATTCGGAGTCACTGGGAAAAGGCTCGTGCTTGGGCAACTGCTGGTCTGCTTTTATTTCTGCGTTTGACAGGCTTTCTCTGGTTTAAAACAGAAACAAAAACAAAACAACACTTCTCACAGTGTGACTGATAGGTGGGCTTCAGGAAGATGAATGCAGATATGAGGGTGCTGCACCTGTCTTTTGTGCTTGTTTTTGTCTGGAAGGGTAAAACAACCCAACCAAATCATGGTTCTGCTTGTTTTTTTGATTTTAGCTACATGAGTAACAGAATCACAGAATGGTTTGGGTTGGGAGGGATCTCGAAGCCCACCAGTCCCAGCCACCTGCCATGGTAGAGCTGCCCCCCACCAGCTCAGGCTGCCCAGGCTCCATCTAATCTTGCCCTGTGTGCCTCCAGGGATGGGGCGCCCGCAGCTTCTCCAGGCAGCTGTGCCAGGGCCTCACTGCCCTCTGAGCAAAGATTTTTCCCTTTGACATCTAACCTATATCTTCCCTGTTTTCATTTAAAGCCATTCTCCCTTATTCTCCCCCTTTCTACCCACGTAAATGGTTGATTTTCCCTCCTGCTTTATAAGCTCCTTTTAGTACCAGAAGGTCACCTTCCATCAGGTGAGCCTTCACTTCCATCCGCTGAGCCTTCACTTCTCCGGCCTGAATGTTTGGCTTAACTGCAGCAGCACAACTGTCAGCACCCAGAGGCAGCCCTGCTGGTTGTGCATGTTCTAAAATCCTTAGGGAGTGTCAACAGACCTCACTCTACCCTTTTGACTGGGCTGTCAGTGCAGCATGCTAAAGAAGCAGTAACACTGAAACCCTTGTAGTAGGCCTCTGCTGGAAGTGGCCTGCTGAGCACACCGTCTGTGCTCCGTTACACTGAGGGTTTGGGAGTGGCAGCATTAAGCTCTGGGGAAAGGAACGCACTGTGTGTGCATTGAGGTCAGCTCGGAACAGATGCAAGGAGCTCAGTGGTGCTGATGGCAGCTCTGTGCAGTGGCCAAGGCTGAATTGCTGATATAAGACACAGCTATGGAACAGGTGGCTTGCTGATTGGGAGGGGGAACCTGCAGATCTTCATTTGTCATTGACTTGTTTTATAGGTATTCTTAGAGTTATTATATTTGAGTTAGTTGCACAAGGTGTATACTTAGTAAGAAAGCAGTCTTTACAGCCAATACAGCAATCACAATTGCATTATCTGTATCACTGAGAAGGAGCTCGGTTTGCTTTAATGCACAGATTGACTGCTCATCTGTTTTGCTCATGCCACTGTTGTATGTTGTACCTTCTAACTTGTTTGTTATTTAAATAGCTTTTTGTAACTTTCAGTAAAAACTGTGTGAGGTGTAGTACATGAAATGGTTGGAATTTCTGGGTTAGTTAATGTTGTGTCAGTTATGTGGAGTTTTTGCTGTTCTGGAAACTCAGTAATTCTGATATCACTTCAGATAGTTTTTGTGCTTGTATATTTTTTGGGAAATCAGTGTTAATGTTTTGGCATTTTCAAACTCCAGCTCAGTGCCCTGTATTTCTCTGGGCAATTCCCCCCTCCCCAGAAAGAATGGTGTGGTGGCTGCCAGCCAGTGGAAAAGGGTGGGTAGGGAGCAAGAGGGGTAGAAGTGAGAACTTGTGGGCAGAGAATCCAAGGAGTGAGGGGGAGGGGAACACATGGCAGAAAGGCACTCCCTTAGTAACTCCCCACAAACAGACTTATACCCAGCCAGGTTCTGAGTGATGCAAGCCAGCCCCCCCCATGCACATACACCTGCCCTGTTCTTCCTCTAAGTTTTTGTTTCTGGGCATGATGTTACACAGTATGCGGTATTTCTTTGGCCAGTTTGAGTTAATTGTCCTGTTCTCACTCCAGCTTTATCTCTGGGGGAGTGGGGTGAGCAGAAGAAATCTTTGAGGCTGTGCAAGTGTTGCTCAGTGACAGTCAAAATGAACGGGTGTCTTGTCAAGACTTCAGTCACAGATCAAAACACAGCAGTGCAGACTACTGTGAAGAAGACTATCTCATTACAGTGAATCAGTGACTTCTGATGAATGTGGCTTTTTTCATGCCTTAGCCCCTGGGAATGTGTAAGTGGTTCTGCGTGGGCGCAGTGCTGCCCTTGCAAGCAGCTGGGTTGGTGCTCTGCTTTCAGAGCTTCCTTCTGTTGGAAGGTGGAGGTGAGATTTAATGATGTGCTTGGCACGCCTGGGACTGCTCCTCAAAGGAGCAAAGTGACTCAAGCAGTAGTAAGGGTGGCTGGAATCACTTCATGTTTCTTTTATAATGGTTATAAGCAGCTTTAAACTTGCACTGCAGTTGACACTATTTCTGTAGGTGAGAAGGAAAAATGTAAAGAAAGGAGGCTGCAGGAGAGATGGTAGCCACACAGCTTTTGTTATTTCACTTTCATAGCTTTTCTTAACAGTCAGGGTGTGTGAGACTGGTGGAAAACAAGCAGAAATGATTCCCAAGGTGTGCAATGCATGCAGCTGTAGAAAGGTGCTGCTCCTGCTTTCTGTGTTGGTAAGGAGGGTGAAGTATGTGGTTAGCTGCACAAGAAAAGCTGACAAAAGTTAATAAAAGATAATAATCTGGACAGGGAGGAGGAGTCATCTTAAGGTTTTTCTCTTGAAATGTATTGAAATATTTTCCTGGCACTGAAATTTTGTAGAAAATACACCTGGGACTGAAGTTATAGAAAGGTCTGAATAAAGAGGCAACACATTCACCGCTAGCTGGCACTTATGAATACTTTTGTTATCTCTTCTGAAACCAAGGTCATAATATCGGAAGACTTCATTCTAGGTATTTCTTGTTCTTCTAGCACTAGGGGCTTCTTAATGCTCCTCAGCACTAAGAACATAAGTCTATATTCCTTGCTGGAAAGGTATGTTTAGTTATGGCACTGCTAACTTGAAAAAGCATCTGTCAGTATGCAGCAAGATAGCTTTTGACCACAGGATGTCTATAGGAAGGGAGGGATTATGCAGATCTGAGTTACTTTCAATAGATATTTGTTTTCATGGTGCTGGATAAAATGGGCAAGGTGTAGGCATGTACCTCAGGCTCATTACTTTTCTTCTTGAATTTCAATACTTCTCGTATTACTTTAGTATTAGGTGTCCCTGGAAGATTAACATGCATGTCTTGTTTTGATGTTTCAGAAGGAAGAGAAATCCACACTTTACCATTTCTGTTGTGGTTCTATTTATTTGTAGGCTTTTTCTTTCTCTTCCTCCCCACAGGGAGAGCAATCTCGTTAAGCTAGACGAGGTATTTTCTATAATGGGCAAAAGTGATTTGAGGCTGGTGTGATACCTGTTGTTAATCGAGAAGCTCATTTGGAACTAGAAGTAGATATGAAGTTGACAGTGTCCCTTTAAGTGTTTCCTAGAATTTTGTCCAAATAAATCTTCCTTCACTTTGCTTGTTTTGTGGCATTATATGGAAGCATTCCTGAACTTTAAACCGTTACATAAAATAATGGGTTCACTTCCTTTTTAAGCAGGACAAAAGGAACAAGCTGTTGAATGGTATAAGAAAGGAATTGAAGAACTGGAAAGAGGAATAGCTGTCTTAGTTGTTGGTCAAGGTAAGCCAGTTTTGAGTCTTGTGAAAAAGATTTGCTTTATTGATCAGTACTGCTTTATGGCTTCCTCAAAAATGAGATATAATTGCTAAATGTGGTAGGTGCTAGGAGTGGTTTGCTGTTTCTCATTCTTGTTTAAGCTGTGAGTGAGCACTGGTCCATTTCTCTGTTCTGCCTTAATGTTCTGTCTGTAATGGAACTCTTGCTTCAGGTATTACAAAATAATCAGTTCATCTAAGAAAAAAAAAGTTATGAGTAAAATGCTCAATTTCTTAATATTTTGGCATTTCCTTTGTGTGTTTTGATTTGTTTGCCAAAGCTGGCAATCTTGAATTAGTTCGTTTTCTCACTTACTCAGAATTTTGTAATCTCTGCAGTATAAACAAGGAAGAAACAGTAAAAGCCTCACTGGTTTGGATTAGTCTAAAATTGTCTTTTTTAGATAGCTTATGTCAAAATATCTGAACACTTCCAACGAAGGAAGTAAGCTATCTGTGTATGTAGAAGCATCTTGAGCTGTAGCATAGGAGCCTATATGTAACACAGAGAAATAGTTGTAGGGAAAGGTTAACTAAAGATCTCTGTCCTCAAAGTAATTTAAAAACAAACAAAAAAAGCTCCAGGGCTGCTTTAGCAGACTGCTGGTTTGTTCCTCAGATGTGTTCCGAAATGTTTGTGAACAGTGTATGCTGATGTTTTACCTGTGCAGCATCACCATTGGCATTTGATACAGCCTAAATTGTGTAGTTAAAAAAAATGTTCAGCTTGAACAGATCTTATTTAAAATAAGTAGTAATATAAATATCTGTAACTCTGAGTACTTTGAAATGTAAAGGGACACAGTCAACTGAATTTAGATCTCTTCATATTATCATAATAGTGATTTTAAATTGTATTTGCCTCTCAGTCACTTCTCAAGCTTCTTAAAAACCTATTTTATTTGACTCTTTTTTTTTTTTAAGAAAAATGTGGTGGAAAGGAGTGTATATTGGGTCAGTGTGAGATGTAAGAGAATAGATGTCCACCTCTCTATGAGCAGTATTGTGAAACACTGCAGCAACAAACTTGAAAATCTTGATTAAATAGGAAACTTCATTAGTTATTTCTTAGTGGAGGGGGCAGCTAAGGAGTGGGAGGAAGAAGATGGATGGCTGGATGTCAGTGTTTTAGCAGTTTAAAAAGTTAATTTGCCAAGTTTTAACATTGATTTTTCTTTGTAAGGTGATCAGTGTGATCGGGCTCGACGTCTGCAGTCTAAAATGATGACAAATTTGGCAATGGCCAAGGATCGCTTGCAGCTTTTAGGTACCAGTTAAAATTCATGACTTTGGAAACTTTCTCGTTATTTGCACAACTTGATGGAATCCATTTTCCCAAAATGTCTTTGTGATATTTATGGTGAAGGAGTCATTGTCTGTAGGATCTCCAAACTAAGTAATGTTTTTCAATGCTGTTGAGTTCGAAATTTCCTGCCCTTAAACTAGGTGAAAAAGTTATTGAGAAGTCTTTATAGCTTAGCATTCCGAACTTGTAAACTGGGGAAACGTTGTCAATGTTGGAGTTGGTTTAGGGCTTCTGTATAAGAACTGTAGTAAAACTTGTGATGTGTTGCTGATCACAATCAGCACTAATAGTGCACCTTCTGTAAGTGCAACTTTTTCCTGAAATTTTGCTGTCACAAAAAATTCTGATTATTGGTATGTACTATGGTAATAATTCCTTAGTATTATGAAGATCATAAGCTTGTGAAATACTTATTCTTGTAATCTTTATCTGTTAGTGTTCTATTTTAAGTCTAGTAGGTAAGATCACTTCTTTTTGGAAGGATGATATTGCACAATTCCGGCTTTATTAAAATTGAGTTTTTTGTATAAGCTGTTAATGGTCAGAGTAAACAGGGAGGGTTGGAAATGGCATCTTACTGTACATGGTATAAAGTCAAAAGCCTACAAGTGCACAGATTTTTGTGGTGTATCCTCCAACCTGAGAATTTTGGAAATGTGTTCGGTCAATGAAGTGGAAATAAGGATATTTAGTGTTCTTTTAGGGAGAACTAACAAATGAATGTACTTGGGCTTAACTTGCATGTCTGTAGCTTTCATCTTGCACTGTGGTGTTTCCAGTTCCATTAACTCGCTCTCCTAGGAGCATGTAGAGCAGCTGGAAAGCTGATGTTCCTTCTTCTGCTTGTGCTTTCTGATTCTGTCGTTGTAAATGGTGACTGGTAGGGGTGTTATGGCAGCCACAAGGAAGTGAATTCTTTTTGTTCCCCTCGTATTGCAGGTGTCCTCTAACCCTTCTCCTCAAAATGTGGAGGGAATATGTAGTCGAGGGTCCAGCTTCTTTGCTTTGCTGTAGGCTTTTATCTGTAGAACCTTCGTATGTCCAAGAAAGTGGCTGTTACTTTTTTGGGTTTTTCTTATACTCAGATGAGGTCAAGTTGGTATCTTCATCTTTTCTACCATAATGTGTGATCACGTGATATTTGGATTCTTCATTGAGAGTGCAGGTTGAGAGGTGAATGGGTAGAATAGTGTTTACTGCCTAAGTTGGTGTCAAATATGTATTTTTGAAATTATCCCAAGCTTAGTACTTCAACTTAGTGCAAACTGAACATGAGTCTCAGTCTAAAACAGGCTCAGGCTTCCAACAGTATGTGTGAGAGCAAAGCTTAGGAAGGAGCAAGTGAAGTCATTTGCCCTCTGCGAAGGAGAAAGTGTTGTTTTGAGAGGTTTTCCAGCTGCATTACATCCTACAAGCTTCATCGTTATGAATCTATTTAAGGAATATTTGTTATAACATTTAACCTACTTTCAAGTATTTTAAAGCTTCTTTTAAATTACACGTCATTTTACCTGGACTTGGTGGTAATTTAAGGTAATATAGAGTTGAATTATATGTGTTATTTCTAAATGTAGCTTGTTACTTTTAGTAACAGATATCTGGAAGTTTTCTGATGGCTTGTTGATGCTTTTGCAACTGAACTGAACCTGAGGCTGTTGGAGCTGTTAGGATTCAGTGGGGTTATTTGTCCATGAATTGAGCTCTGAAGGGCAAGGAGTAAATTCTTTTTTTTCTTGCCCTTAGGAGTTTTCTCCATTTCTTAATGGTACTTTATTGCATTAGCTAGCAAGGTAAAACAGGCTTAAAGTAGACAAAAATATCAAATATTTTGTTCTGTTTGACAGACAAAGACGCAAATGCAGATTGCTAAACAGAAATTTTAGTCAGTCAAAGTGATGCCAGTAATATAACTGGATTTTTGCTTTCTATACTTGGGTTTTAACTGTCACTTAGAAGTACTCAGTGTTTGTCTTTCAAAGTGTTGGGTCATCACTGAAAGGTGAAGGTGATGGCATTGGTCTTTTAACATTTGAACGAGAGGATGTAGCTACTTACATGTTTTGATCCCTGTTGCATCTGGAGTGTAAATTACTGTATTGAATTCTGTTTCAAGTTTTATTGTAACACAGTTTGGAAGCTAAAGTTATGCCAGGTATGCTTTGGAGAACCTCAAGGTGACTCAGTCTTTTTAGCCAGCAGAATTGGGTATTGCCATTGGTCTGCCCATCAGGTGGCTATCAAATTTGACCACTTGGTGTTGGTGGATGTCCCCTTTTTTGATAGGGATTTGGTGCACTGTGGTTTAGGGAATGTTAGCTGTGCAGCTGCTAAGGTGAGTGGATAAATCTTCACAGACCAGGTCTCTCCAGGATGGCTGATCACTCAAGTTAGGATTATTATATTTGATACATTTAAGAGTCACAGGAGGTTATTTGTTTTCTACAGTCAATACATAAAACATGTCATTTTTCTGTTGCAAAAAATGGATAATTGTAATGTCTGCACAATGCAAGTCAGTTCTAATGTTGAAAGTGCTTAATAAGAATATGTATTCTCCCATTTTGAGGAGACTTTCTGTTTGGGGACAGGTTGTATGCACAAGTGTATTTCTGGATACTATGTGTGGAATAATTTATTTTGGTTGAAAGAAGGTGTATATGGCACATAATTTAGATACTTTTCATGAGTCTCCTATCTGGTAATAATTCTGGCCAGGTAAGGACATGAACTTTAACAGACACGTTTTGTGACAACCCTGCTTTTTTGGAGATGACGGTGCTTTTGCTTTGGGGTTGTGTTATGTGATAAGTGATTTCCAGTAAAAGAAAACATTACTTGGAATGCTACACAGATAAAAGGACGGCTGCTGCATTGTTTATTTGGTAGGTTTATGCCAATGTTGTACCATTAGGGAGAAATAATGAGATTCTATGAACTGTTGCCAGCCTTTCCAATTTCTAGGAAGAAAACATTAAAATGAACAGTGATAGAGACCTCTCAATTCCCTGAGATAATATTTAATAGCTTGATTTATTTTTTTTTTCTTTATTCTGGAGGTCTCTGCAGCTATTCTGCCTTTGAAGTAAAGTGATGTGTTTGCATTATATAATTTTATGTGCCATATTCAAATGGCATGTTAATATGTAGCACGCTGGGAGGAATTGTGTGAATTGAAGGTGGACAGCAGTTGGGTTGCTTGGTGGTTGTTGCAATTCTGGAGTTCCTGAAGACATGAAACTGTTCTGGAAGTGTAGCAATTGATAAGTATGGTAAAACCCCAGTCTGAAACTGTAGTATTGAAGCAAATAGGGCTTCCTGAATTCCTGCCCAAGCCAGTTGGTTTTATACTTACTAGAGGCTTTTTTTTTTTTTGTGTGTGTGTTTTGTGAAGCTGAGAGATGTTATCCAAAACTTAACTGCTTCTCTAGTATCTTGCCATGTCTTTAAATACTAATTTTGTTTCCCAAAACTTTGTACGTGCTTCCCACTTAGAGTGCGTCGTTGGGAAGGGAATAGACTATTCTGCCTTCTCCTTCAGTTGTGCTGTGCCCCCTGTGTTTACAGTCAGTCATGCTCAGGGAGCTTTTCTGAGTGCATGTGCTGGTTGGCAGCTGTTCTTGTGCAGCCAGTATTCTTGGTTTTACTCTACCCAACTTCTGAATGCTTTCAGCTTGCAACATAATAAACTCTGGGTGCATGTGCTAATCTGAACTTTATATTTTCACACTTTCCTACGATTACTGACTTTTCGCTCTATACTGCATCTCATTCAGTTTGGATGTTATTCTACGGATGTTAACACTTTACATCTTTGCACTCAATAGTATTAAAGACACTTCTTAAGGAAGCTAGGGTGTAAGTGACTGTGAGCAGGTAAAAGAAGAAAAAAGTGGGAAAAGAACTGTAATAGATGAAGTGAAATTTAGGAAATGATTTTGCTTATTGATTATATGATCTGCAAGCTCTGAATGGTGATTCTCCCTCTATCCAGCATGAGTGTTTTCAGTAGAATTCAGCTTCTTTTGTATTAAGTTCCTATATGTTGCCAGAAGACCTCTATCCTCTGCTTAGCTGCCTGTTTTCCTGCAGCTTCTTTGTGATGTGTGCCTTGCAGCCTCACTGATGGTTGTTTGCTTTTATGAAAAGGGGCAGAGTTGAGTGCAAGATAGAGGTGGGAGAGCTTGTAAAGGGGCTGTAAAGTGAGAGCAGTGGTAAAAGCAGTATTGGTGAGCTGCACTGAATTAATGATCCTGAGACATGATTCTTGGTTAGTGTAGGCTGTAGCCTTGCACCTCTTTACTTTGTTCTTTGGATACTTTATTGTGACTGGGAGTTCTTTTCTTTCTCCTTAATCTTTAATCTTATAAATCTTGCATTTGGATATTTCTGAAGTTAATACTCTTAGGGAACTCAGCTTGCATGACAATTTTATTGACTTTCAGGGCAACCATAATTATAAATCTTGAAGACATTTGAATGATATCTGTGTGGTGTTTTCCTTGAATCAGTGAAGATTTTGTAAAATGGTGGATATTACTGATTAAGCAAAACATTTAATATGCAGAAAATTGAAGACTCCTTGCAGTTGGTCAAAAGTAAGGCCTTGGGGAGGACTTGCGGAAATGGGTTATCAGCACAAATCTTAGTAGATGGAATTAAATTAATCCTGACCACCGCTTTTGGCAAGTAACTGCAATCACTAAACTGTAAAGATTGCTGTAATGAACTCAGCCAGAAGCGGCTAGTTTTTAAGCAGTTCTCAGTCACGTGTGCACTGACAGCATTTTCTTACTAGCTTGCTAACTGTGTAGAATAGATAGAAATACTCCTTTTATTTTTAACCCGATATTGAATATAACAAAGCCAAAGTTGACATTTGTGTGTTCAACATACATGAGTTTTCTTGGTTCATTTTTGTTGTTTTTTTTGTTTGTTTGTTTGTTTTGTCCTTTTTTCTCCCTCTCCCTCTTTCTACTGTGTAGAGAAGCTGCAGGCAGATTTGCAAATTTCCAAGCCGCAAATGGAGGTCTATAATGACAGTACTAACCTGGCATGCCGCAATGGACATCTCCAGTCAGGTGGGTTTGGCTTTACCAGCGCCTAACTATTCAGGGGATATTTTCCAGTTTCTGGTGTGTTACAAGGAAAATAATATGCAATGCTATGTTCTGGCCCCTCAACCCTTTTAAAAACCCATTCCATATTTCTGTCTAAAGACTATATAAATACGTCTCATTCTATCGGTGTCTGTGACAAACTCGTTTTATTTTGTAGTATGCAGTTCTGTCTTTAAAATGACTGTCCTTACATCCTCTTCATTAAATCAAGTATTAGAATCGGAGACTACTTACGAACGCTGCATTTCAGAAAATAAATTTTGATGTTATATACCTAATAGCATTAAACCTGTTTTAGAAAGTGTTAAAAAATAAATGTAGTTTATATATTGTGCCTATATAAGTAGCTCTTTGGTTAGGATATAGTACAAATTAATGTACATTTGCATTAAGTTCCTTTTAAAATATAGGGATTTATAATCTGCAAAAGCAAGATGCAGTTAAGATGGGAAGGGGGAGAGATGAGGGGACAACTGTGTTTTTTGTCATAGAAGGATGGTTTTATCCTTTGCCAGAAGACTGCACTAGGAATACTAGGCTCTTGGAAGCAAACGTGTAGAATAGAGTTGCTGTGAGGTTTGTGAATTGTCTTCAAGGAGTGTGTTAAAACAGCAGTCATAATCATGATTGTCATAATCATGATCTCAAATGAAAATTTATACAGTAGACCGTGATGAGGTTGAGTAAAATAGTGAGCTGAGAAGCAATAGAAATCACAAGGCTTGCCTACTGAGGAGCAGCATTCAGGTTTTTAGAGTAATTAAGCTTAATCATGTGGTTTACAATAAGTTTTGGGTTTTTTTTTATTCCATTTCTGGCTTTGAAGTCTTTTTCCAGCTTGTCTTTGTACGTTCCTATGTATGAGGAGTTGAATTAGTAAAACTGTTTTGTTCAGCACCTCTAGACTAGAGCATGTGGTGTTTTTGTTAAAATGGCATTTGTCAAGAAAGATTTAGCAAAAATGGCTCTCAGGTATAATTTCTTACTTCAATAGAATTTGAGAACACGTTATCTTAAATGATCCAGTACGTCTGGATTTTTTAGCTGACTGGCAGAAGATTGAATGAATGAATGCATACACGTGTGCATCCACATGAGAGTAGATAGCAAGTTCCATCTGATTCAGTATTAACAGTTTTTTTTCTTAAAACCCATTGCTTTGTTTTTGTACCTTTTTGTCAACATCTCAAAATGGTATGGTGCAGGAGAAGAAGGTTAGCCTGAGCTTTCTTTCCTGTTAAGACTGTTACTTCTGTTAATTAAATGTTAGTACAACAGCATTGGTGCCTCCTGGAGAGAAAGAAACATTTTGCCTGGTCTGTGACAGGTGTCTTTATTTACAGAAATTTCTGTAACAGAATTGTTCTGCAGCAGTCATTGCTGGTAAACATGTGGAAAGTGATAACAGTGAATTTACTCATGTGGAGTCATAGTTACGGTGATTTATGGAAGTTGGATGAGTGAAACACTTGGTCGGAACTGTTCTACAAGGAGCAGAGAAGCAGCTGTGAATGGCCCTGTGAAGGGCATTTTCTGTTTTTGTTTTGTGTGTCTCTTCCACTGTTTGAAAAGATTCCCATTCCTCCAAGGCTGCTGCTGGGGTTGGAGAAGCTGCAGGCTGTGTCAGATTGGGTGCAGTGGAGGCCTTCTGACAGAACTTCACTCACAGGGAAACTTGCATTTACTCAACTCTGTGACAACTGAGATGAGACAGAAGGAGGACATTGAAATAGTTAGGTACCAAATATCTGCTGGCTGATTATATTGAGCAAGGCTTCTAAAGGCTTGCTCCATCTCCATTTACCTTGTAAAAGATGCATTTCATATTCAGAATACATACGAATCAGGGATTTACCCAAAGTACTGAACCTCTTCTGCCATTCTAGATCCCTGGAAGAGCCTCAGAAGTCAGCCTGTCAGTAGCTGTTGTGGCCATTCCCTAGTAGACTGTATGTGCTCTGTCTCCTTAGTCTTGTTCAAGAGAATGTGTTGCTACTGCAACTCATTTTGAACTACCTTATCAATTCTGCTTCAGTCTGTTGATCATCTTGCCTCTGTGCTTTCTTAGCGCATTGGAATGAAGTTGGTATTTTCAGTGACAGCAGTACTGGAAAGAATTAAACTACATGAATAAAGCAAAACAGCCTGCTACTTAGAGATAGGAGGGCTGCTATTATTGAACAAGCAGAGGTACAGAGTCTACAGGGTTTGGATGTAAGCTTTGTTTTTCATACCTGCATAAAGCATTACCTGTGCTCTTCCTTAATTAGGCTGTGCTGCTTCTGAGTGCAGGATTTCATTAGGTGTGATGCACAGTCAATCGCATATTTAATGTCAAGAAAGGGCTGTTTTAGCAAAGGAGTTGAGATGTAAGACATGTTCTTTTCTATTTAACTCCTAAGGTGTTCAAAGACTTCATTTGTATCTTAATTCTACTTGATATTATCTTCTTACGTTTCTTACGTATAAATTCTTATATTTCCAAACTGGTACTGATTTGAGATTCTTGCTTCTTTCTAAGTGCTATTTGTATGGATTCTAGATGGACATACTTGATTCTACCACAGGTGTCTGTGAATTTGTTACACTTGTTTTCTAACTTACCTGAACAGCTGGATATTTTTCTTGAAAACGTGTGTGATGAGAGTTTTGTAAAACCTCATTGTAGCAGTATATAGCCCTCCACTTGCAGGAGACTGCCCAGTTGCTTGTCTTTAGAGTCAGCCTTCATGCAAAACTTTTTGTCCATCCCTCTTGTTCTCATAGTGGTCTTTAATTAGGTTTAAGAAGATTTAGCTGGATCTCTCTTTTTTTTTTTTTTTTTCTTCAGATGTGTATTCCTCTTTGTATTCTGGGTGGTAGGGTTGTTTTTCAGTTTCTCAGATCTAGATCTCTAGATCTAGTTTCTCCATCTCCATCTCCAGTTTCTCAGATCTTATCTCTAGATCTATGTCTGTGATGGGGGGCAGGAACCCCACTGGCCCAGAAAGGGAGGAAAGGGAACGGAAAGGGAAAAGAACAACAGCAATGGTCTGAGGAGGAAAACAAATTTTGTTTACTAATTATAATAGTGAAAACACAAGTTAATTGGGATTGAAACTAATAAATCAAATAAATAAAAGAATTTTCTGAAAACCGAAGTTCTTCCTCTGATCTGCCAGGGAGCAGAAAGAGTCTTGTGACTTACAGTCAGTTTTATCTTTCCCACTGACCAGAAAATGGAAATGGGGCAGTGGTGTCTTCTGGGAGCTATAGTATGTTTCTGTTTACCTGTCCCAGAAGAACTGTCAACCATCCATGGAACTGCAGGATGAACTCTTCAATTCCCAGTGCTCTGCATGATGTTACGGTGTGGAATACTAATAACAGAAATTGTAAAACCATGACATCAAGCTAGATGGGGAAGATTACTGATCTTGCAAAAGACAGCACAATATTGTTGTTATGAGAGTAACTCTAATATACCATTTTTACGTTTGATCTGTTATTAATCAGTGAGATATGCCTTCTCAAAGGCAATATATTTCTGGTTCTTAACATAATATTAGTACTGTATAAATAGCTTGTATTTTGTTTTCACTTCATAAGTTTTGCTTACATGTCTTTAATCGTAAGCATGGATTGGCAATATTCTCTGAGTTGCAAAAATTACATTCTTAAAAAAAACCTTTATTATTATTAGGGAGGATCCCAAAATAGAAGAACAAATAGCAATAAGATTTTCTGACACCATAATTTGGCCATAGCAGCTGTTTGACTAACGTGTCTCTACTGGGAAAGCATCCTGCATTGGCATAGTTGTGCTGGCATCCAGGATATGGAGCATGGGTGTGGAGGTTCTTGTTAGCCACTGAAGTTTTCTGTTGTCTTTTATTACTTGATTGTACGTAGTTGAAAAAATTGAGTATTATCTTTGAAGAAATTATTATTAGGGGGGACCACTGTGATTGTCAAATCTGATTACTTTTTCCTTACAATTGCTGTGTATATTTTGCTGTGCAGTGTTTGCGGAAAACGTACAGCTATGCATCTTAAGGACTTTGTTTGTGTAACACTATGTAACATTTCTAGACCAGTGGATTTTTTACAATATTTATTATTATTTTGAATTTGAGGTCCAGAGGCTACATACAGTATGTTTTCTTAGTTAATTTATAAATAAATTCTTGATAATATATAAGCAGAGCCTCCTTGTGGAGGTGAAACTGAAGAACTATATTCAGAACTGTTTCTGCAGCACTTTGTGTTACCCAATAGGACTGACCACAGAATGTCTGTAAGTTTAGTGGTTTTGATTTCTGAAGGTACAGGCAGTATAAATAATAATTTGTGTTCTTAAACCTTTTCATGTTTGAAGTAACAAATTGTGATTTGTTCTAAATGTTTCTCTTTTCCATGTTTTGTTCTCCCTGTGTTTCCAGATTCCTGAAATAATCCTTACCCGTGCAATTTGTATGATGCTAAAAATTGCAGTGTGTATGTATTGCTCTTCATAGATAGGGAAAGTTTTGGAAAAACATGAGGATTGAGCAGCATGTTAGAGTGAAGGAGCTGGAGAAAAATTACTGTAGCTTCTTGAAACTGCCCCATATTGACTTCAAAACCAGCTGTGCAAATGAAGCTGAGAAATTAAAATTTGTGTCATCTTCTGATTAAATTGGAAAAGTTGAAATGAGTAGCATTTTTAACAGATTGATAAGCTGCTTTTTGAACTAGAGCTCTGAAGTATGCCTCACTCAAAGAGCTTTTGACTCAGAAGTTATTGTGCAGGAATGACTAAGTGAAAACTCAGTTCAGATCTGGATCTTTGTGTGATTTAGTCAGGAAGCATCTTACAGATACAGTTGACTGTATTCTTCAAGTTCCCTCGTATTTTGCATGTGCATCTTCCAGTACTGTATTCCCCCCACA
This sequence comes from Lagopus muta, assembly GCF_023343835.1. Taxonomy (NCBI): domain Eukaryota; kingdom Metazoa; phylum Chordata; class Aves; order Galliformes; family Phasianidae; genus Lagopus; species Lagopus muta. The sequence goes on from NC_064434.1 coordinate 76,799,133, forward strand.
CAAGAAGACAGATGCTGTGCCTGGATTTTCAGCAGTTAGCCTGACCAGTCTTTGTGCCTGCTTCTCACCTCTTAGTCTGTGTCTGCATCTGTGTCTGATGTTCTACACCTGCCAGTTCTGAGCCAATGAACCCTCTTTCATCCTGTATCCCACAGAGAGAATGTAGAAATCAAGAGCTATTTGTTTACTCTAGACTGGAAATGTCTTTTTAGAGTTTAATCACTTGTGGCCAAGATGTTAAGATAAGTTAAATCTATCACCAGGTACAAGACCTTTCTGCTCCATCATGGAGGTGAATTGGAGCAAGTGTAGATGAAATGGTATTACACCACTGAATTGAAATATTTTAAGATTCAATTTGGGCTATGGGAAACTGTTTCAGTGCTGTCCATACAGAATTTATTTACCCCTTGAGATTCCTGAAGTGGAACAAAGTTGTAAGCAAAAGGTTTTAAGAGTTTATTCCAGGTATAACTATTTTAGTTTTCCCAATTTAAAGTGTTTTGGTAAAGCTTCTGTGTGTGGAAAGTGCTAGACAGTGCCTGATAACATCACTTAAAGAATGAGTGCTCTGAATCTAATGGCTTGAAATTCCATGTTTTATTATGATTGTTTATAGAAGTTTCAGGGAAGGAAAGTATTCTGACTGATATTCTGTTGGCTTCTGTCTTAGGAAATTGATGGTGCTTTTCCCTTGCATAGGGGATGTAAGACTTAGATGTCTTCAGCTTTTATAGTATGGCAAGGTAGTGTTGATACTGAGAGCTCCTAAAAAATTTGAAACTTAATTTTAGAAGAAAGCTACAGCTAATATCTCCTTAAGAGTGTTAAACCTCTTTATAAACTCCTGTTAATCTAATACAATACTGTATTATACGTCAACAATACTGTCTTTAAATTAGGGTTCTTATTGAAGTTACAGTTGCTAAAAATGTTCCCGTGACATTTGGTTTTCTTTATAGAAAGTGGAGCAGTTCCAAAAAAGAAGGATCCCTTAACACACACAAGTAATTCCCTTCCACGTTCAAAAACAGTTGCAAAAACTGGATCCACAGGCCTTTCAGGCCACCATAGAACACCTAGCTACAGTGGGATATCAAGTGCTTCTGTGTCTAGACCAGCAACAAACCCTACAACTTCAACTCACAAGGTATGGTGACAACAGGTATAGTGGTGTTTGCTGTGGAGATCAATGTAAAATCCAGAATGAAATCTGCATTTGCTGCTTTTATTGCACTGTTGTGGTATGATTGCAACAGGGTTTTGAGGAAAACAAATTAGAAAAAAACTCCCACCAAGAACAACAAAAAAAGCCACAACAAAACTAAGCAACAAACAAACAAAACAACCCAACACTTAAACTAAATCATAAACATCAAACTTTTGGCTAAGCCTCTTAAACTGGACTGCAGAGTGAATTTTTGAAAGCAAGAGTCTTGGAGAGTCTCCAAAGTCTTGGAGGGCAAGGGGATTTTTGTTGTAACAAATTGTAATATTTGTAAATTTGTTATGAAATGGCATGGGATGCTGAGGAAAACTGAGCTGGCATAAAAACAAACTATACTGACAGTATGTAAAAGACTGGGGGGGAGCTCCTACTCCAGAACTGTAGATTTTATCCCTACATTTTCTTTCTCCTAAACATATATACCTGATTGTATTAAATCGTAGAATGGCTTGGATTGGAAGGAACCTTAAAGATTCTGGTTCCATATTGCAACCAGACTGAAAAGCAAATTATTTCTAAATTGTGATTGGAATACAAAAATAAGTTCTGTCCTATTAAGGCAGAAAAATGCTGTGTTTCTTTTGCAATATATCCTGCTTTTCCCTCCTTATTTTCTCACTTTGTCATGCTACTCCCACATAATAGAGTAGAACATATTATGACATATATGTTTAAGCATGACAGCACTACTGTTTGTAGATATTTAGTACCTGTAACAGTGTAAAATGTATCAAGGCATTTTATATTCTTCTTCCTCTCTAGGCTGCTCCCAAAAATAGCAGAACAAATAAGCCTTCTACTCCTACCCCTGCTGCTCGAAAGAAGAAAGACATGAAAATATTTAGAAATGTGGACAGTAATCTTGCTAATCTTATCCTGAATGAAATTGTTGATAGGTAAGTTTGAACAAAAGTAGGCTTTTTGCTGCAGTAAGCCAGTTTTTCATTCAAAAAATCTTTGTGCTCTCAGAATGAGAACTAGTAATACATGTTTGTTGTTTCCTTGTTACCTTAGCAAAACAAGGAATACAATTAAAAAAAATGCCTATTTCTTGAAATGTGTAGCAGTATAAGTTGTAGATTTCCTCAAAGTAGTTCTTCGTGGTCGAATACATTTAATTAGTCAGCTGCAGCTGTAAAAGAATCTCTCATTGTTAGACTAATTAGTATTCTATTTCTTTGTTAGTGGGCCAGCTGTCAAATTTGATGATATCGCAGGGCAGGAACTGGCTAAACAAGCTTTGCAAGAAATTGTTATCCTTCCTTCTCTTAGACCTGAGGTAAGCAGTTTGGTGTTATCACTGTGGCAGAGTCAAAGAAATGAATTGTGCTTCACACTTGAAGTGGGGATTCTGATACCCTGTCAGTGTTGAGTAAGATAGTTATCCATAGCTATTTGATGACAGCCTTCCTGGGAGAAGTGTCTGCATGTTCATATGTGTTAGAATATTGTGATGAATTTTCACCTTCTGGTTAGTCAACATAGGTAGGATAAAGGGATTGAGGTGGGAGCCTGAAAATTAGTGAAACTGACTGTTGCAAATAGTTACAGCTATGTGTGGAGATGTAGAGGACAAAGCCCAGAACTGAAAGAGTTAAACACAAACAAAATGCTTTTTGTAATGAAATAGAGGAAATGCCTGTTGGTTTGCCATCCTACAGAAACTGGCAGCCATTTCTAATGATGGATATTATGGAAAAGAATGTCTATTGACAGTGGTCTTCAGACATGGTGCACATACGAGTGACTCTGTAGCCATCCATTTTGTTTGTTTATTGGAATTATTAGAAGGTAGAATTAAGGAGTAAGTCAGAACTAGAACTCTGAAACTTTTGAACCTGCTAAAATGTGACAACTACAACAGGTGTATGCTGTGGGAAAGTGTAGATTTGCTTGCTGTCATAACTACTGAAGTAATTTTGTAGTGTAGGAAAAAATCCAATGCTGAGTGAGATAGAGGAGATTATCAATGGTGTGTTGAGAGGGTAGGTGGAGATAGGTAATATTTTAAATAGTTTTCAGGTCTCTAGGTTTTCCTTTAAAAAAAAAAAAAATTATTTCGTATGTAGTTAAAGGGAACACTGCTTTAACTCTCCTACAGTGCATGTGCTTGTGCACATACCCACGTTTTTAAATGGAAATTAATGCTTTAAACTTGATAAGCTGCTCTGTCTCAAAGAATGTTTCTTATGTTCATTTCATGGTATGTCTATACATGGAATGATTGTGGTGAAGTTTGACTGTTGTGTGAGCAAGTAGTGAGGTGCATTAGGGCAAGGTAGTAATGAAATGTAACTTCTCTAAAAATCTGTACAGTTGTAGCACTGTTACTGTTGCTACCAGTCCTATCCAGTGAGCCATTCCTAAATTTTTAACCATTTTCTTGCAGAGGTAAATCATCATCACATCTTATTTCCTGTCTTTCCCCTTCACCCTGCCAGGATTGAATGGCTTGCTTTTCCTTTGTCATCACAGTTAGTTAAAAGCAGTGTGTTACTCTAGGAGCTAAATGGTGGCTGTTAATGCAAGACAATGAAACATCTTTTGGTGTTTAATAAAATTAAGGGGTTGGAGGGGGAGTGTAACAAACAATTCTCATTCAGAGTTTAAAGAAATTACTGTCTTGAGTCCATGTGATGATCTAACCAAGTGTATATTTACTGTTTGTAACACTTAACTTCTTTTTGAAGTAAACTTATGATTATGTATTTTTCAAGTTATTTACAGGACTTAGAGCTCCTGCACGTGGATTGTTGCTCTTTGGCCCACCAGGAAATGGGAAGACAATGCTGGTGAGGAAAAATTCTGCATACGTGGGTTGGTGGGCTTCAAATGTAGCCATTGGGGTGGCTGGCATTCAGGTTTTATGAACTTCCTTGGTTCTGTGTGGCCTTCTATGTTGCATTATTTTGTACTATTCTTAAAGCAGTATCTTTTGTGTAAGTCAATTAAATTCTGCTTTACTGGGAAGCTAATGGGTGTAATGTCACTGTTATGCTATCAGTGCAGTTGGAACTCGAACCAGAACTTCTCCAACTGTATGTGCAGTAGAAATGCAGTGTGTGTACATGCATTAAATTTCCTGGACTTCTTTGGTATATTTTACTTTCTGAAAGATTTAAAACTCACTGCAACACTGGGGAGTTTTGTTGACATTGAAGGGCTTGGATTAAGATCACTGTGGCTTACACCAGGGTGTTCCTGACTGGAGAGGAATGTTGGTGAGGTTGAAATGGTTGTGCTCAGTGGGTAGTAGAATAATATCCCTTAACTGGGTACTTCCAGATCTAGTAGCAAAGGGGTTTTAATAATAAACAGGAGTTCTGTAGTAACAAACAATACAATGTCCCTGGATAAGTCCTTGCAGTATTGCCTTAATATGGAAATGCAAAATGATGCATTTTGTGGGGAAGGCCGAACTGTTCTCATCTGAATTCTCTTCGGTATCACAGGTAATATCTTAAACTAGCAAATCCAAGTTTTGTTTTCTGAGAGAGGAAAAGTAACATGGTTAATCGTTTGTATGCAGCAGCAATTAAAACACTCTGTTCTCTATCAAAATATACAAGAAATGCAGACAGTTTTTTGCACTGGAGAGGAAGCACAGTAGCAAGTTTTTTGCCTTCCATGCTATGTGAGAAACAACAATAGCTTGAGAGCTGACTGGCACCTTCTTGTTTTATGATGTGCTGGGTTCAGGGAGCTGGAGAGATGGCTGTGCATCAGCCAGGGAACATTGTGACAGTGCAGCTGAGCTTGGCACGTCCTCCCTAATCACGTGGCGTGCTGCAGATGCATGCTGCCTTTGCTGATTATGAAGCTGGATCTGCTCTGAAGCCCTTAGTGGAAATACTGGGCACTTTTCTTGGGCTCTTCTTTTCTACATATTTGAACATAATTGCTAATCAATTTAAAAGAAACAAACAGAATAAAGCAATACTACTCTCACCCCACTCGCACACAAAAAGCTTGTAAAACCAAGTAATAGTAACTCCTTGAATATGGTTATACTGTTAATGAAGAAGGTACTCTGAGTATGGTAAAAATGTAATTTTAATACGACTTGACTCATGCTACTCTAAATTGCTTCTCTAAATGAGTTAAAATTGTTGTCAGTGCTTACTTATGATACGCTAAAAGGAGCAAGAGACTGCTGCTCTTTGGTGAGCAAATTGTAGATGGCTGTGGAGATATTGTGATTAGAGAAGTATAAGGAAGTCTGGAAACTTCTGCAGTGGTTGTTGCATTGCCTCCTGCGGTACTGACCTAAAACCAGGCCAGGACCAAATGACTGCACGCACACACCAATATGATGAACAGCAAAATGGCCTTTATTACACGTGAACTCTAGCTTATATAACCTATGTGCTTCGTGTACGCCCCTAAGGCACGTGCCACACATCAATCATAGAGCAGGGAGAGGGCCTATCGCGTCACATCCCGTGGGGGGGTCTCTCAGTCTCGCAGTTGCTGACAACATCTCCCCCTCTCCAAGCTCAAGAAAGTCTACTACAACCCGAGTACAACAGCAGTTGTCAGCAACAACGCAGTTGCTGACAACAAGTGGTTCTGTTGCTTTTCTGTTCTGATTTGTGTGTAAGTTGTCTTTAGCACTTGCATGGTATTCCCTCTGAAGGAGTAAGGATTTTCAAATCACTATGGAGAACATCAATAATTGCTGCAGAAGTAAAGAGGCATCTTCAGTGTGACATTTTAAAAAACGTATTTTTTTTCTGCCCTAGGCCAAAGCAGTTGCTGCAGAATCAAATGCTACTTTCTTCAATATCAGTGCTGCAAGCCTAACTTCAAAATACGTAAGTATTAGCTGTAAACTGCATTAATGAGAAAACACGTGCCTGTGACTGGGGCTTATAAAGACCAGAACTTCTGATAACTCTTTAGTGAACTGGTTCCCTATAGTGAATATAAAGTCTTCAGAGACTTAACTTGACAAGTTAAGGGGAAAAAAAAAAAATTGTGCCTGTGATAAGACAATTTCACTGGATTTTTCCTGGTTAGAATGGCACTGACTGTGACAGAGATGAGTGGTATTTGTTTTCTCCTCCTTTAGAAAAAGTAAAGGAAGCTTTTATAACTTAAACACCAAAATCTCTGATGTCTTAATTGTGATCATAAGTTTGAGCCTTTCTTTTAAAAGAGAAAGAACATGACTGTATGTAATACTGAACTAGTAATAATAATAGAGTACATACCAGTGGATTGTGTGACTTCATCAGCATTTTTTCCTGTAAGCCTTTATCTTAGGGGTCTTGCAATAAATGCTTTCTAAATTCCTTCCAAAAACAGTTTGTTATTGTTTCAGGTGGGTGAAGGTGAGAAATTGGTGCGTGCTCTATTTGCAGTAGCCAGAGAACTGCAGCCTTCTATAATTTTTATTGGTAAGACCTTAAATGTTATTCATCTTTTTTTTTTACTCTTTTTAAATGTATTGACTTTCTAAATTTCAATTACCAGTCAGAATACTTTGGGTAATTCTATAGTGTAGAACATATGTCTTGATTATGACCTGCTGGCTAACCAGTAGTTCCAAACACATGTTAGATTGTTGTTACTGAGGTGCTAGTAATGGGAATTGGTGCCACCAAAACCATTACAGGCTGTACAGTCTTCACAGAGAGAGTCCTTTTTGGTATTTAACTTCAAGCGTGAAAACAGGTTTTGCTTGTCCTGAAGTACAGTTTATTATCCAGCAGGATTTTTTTTCTCATTTGTATGTAGTATGAAATGTTTAAATAGCAACACGCAGCATGGTAAACCTAGTTAGAAAAATAAACAAGCTTTTGAGCTTACACGTTAAAGATAAAAGATCTGTCTGTCTCTTAAGGAGGAAAAAATACTTGATCTTCCTTGCTGGAGTCCTATGTTAGTAAAAGAATTTAAGCAAACATGAAGACTTTAATGTATGTTAAATTAAGGCATATTTCCTTTTTTTTTATTTCTTTTTTAGATGAAGTTGATAGCCTTTTGTGTGAAAGACGAGAAGGTGAACATGATGCTAGCAGGCGTCTAAAAACAGAATTCTTAATAGAATTTGATGGTGTAAGTATCTAGTCTAAGTATTGCATGATTTTAGGTGAGTTGGCTAATGTCATGGTGCCAGTACAAGCTGCAGATGAAACATGAATAGGATTTGGCTGCTAGGACTTACCTTGACAGACAGTGTGTGTTTTGTTTCTTTTTTTCTTGCTGTTAATTCTATTTTATTTTTTACCTACATACTCTTGTCCTTTAGGAAATTGAGTCTGGTGCTAATAAAGGAGCTGTGAGAACAAAAAATATTGTTACCAGGAAAGAATAATATTTCATGGTCAGGCAGCATTCAATCTTTGTTTGCAACTGCATGTTTTGGTGAAATGCGTTTCTGGCAAAGTAAGAGGATTCAGTGGGTTTTAAGTAGAGTTGTTGCATTGGTTGTTTTTTTTGTTGTTGGTTTTCTTGCTTTTCTTTAAGAATTCTGTCTCACCAAAGTGTGTACTTTGTTAAAGTGTAAGGTGAGATTTGAGGGATGATAATTTCAAAGAGTCTATTCTGGATCATTGATATACACAGCTCTGACAAATCAGAAATACTCAAATATAGAAATACAAATCAGAAATAATTTTTGTGTTAGCGTGCTTTTTATTGTTTGGTTTTTGTTTGTATCATACCTAGAGATGACAAGATGCAGTTAAATATATTTAGCCTCATGTGTGTAATATCCAGGAAAACAAAATGGATATTTCACTGTTGGGGGGGAACCCACAAATGAACGTCAGAATGCTTTTGTCACACAGCACTGATATTTGTATGGAAAAATCTTACTTCATTTTCTCATAATGCAGTGGAATACTGTTGCAGCTGTGTAGCAATGATAATGAAGTACAGGAGGAGAAGATAATTGTATAGAGAGACATAACAAGATTAGGAAAAACTTGTCCAGAGTGGGATGAATCAGGACAAATAGTACAATGTGGCAGTAAGATACAGAAATTACTGTCCAGGTGTATTCAAACAGGGTTTTCTTTTAAAATAAGGAGGAGAAAATCAAACGTCATTTTCAAGTTAGGGAGACTTGAGATCAAGGTGGAGCTTTATTACACAATACTTTAGTGGATTGTTTTGGGCTCACTTAGCAATGAACTTGAGCACTTTGTCTTGTGCTTTTTTTTCCCTTGAATTTAAAACATTCTTTAGATAAATATGAAAGCTAACTGCATTAAACAAAAAGACGTACAGCAAAATCCTGTTGGTGCAGTGAATCAGTGGCAAGTTTTTATAACTGAAATGTGTATACTGAAAACTGTCTTGCATGTCTATGTTATATAGGTGCAGTCTTCTGGAGAGGACAGAATACTTGTGATGGGAGCAACAAACAGGCCACAGGAGCTTGATGATGCTGTTCTCAGGTATCAGAATGTCTCTTTTATGAGTGTGATCATGGGATGCTTGTTATGAACAGCTGGTTTTGCTGCTTAGTTTCTTGATTGTAAATTTTTACTAATTAGGCAAAGCTGTTTGACAAGAATAAATTTAGCTTCTCAGAGGTACCTCTTCTCTTTTGGGATACATCTGCACAAGCATGACAGAGTTGTCTAAAGCAGCAATGCCTCTTAAAATCAAGTCAGTATTTTGTAACTCTTTTGCATCTCTCACCCTGCTTTTTTTATTTGGAGCTTGAAGAAGAAATTTGATGAATGAAATCTAGTACTTACTCTCTGTGAATATTTGACTTCTGATGTTCCCTGCAGTTGAAGGTTTTGCTGTAGATTTGCCATAGGCCTTTTTTTAGCTAAAAGCTTTCATGTTTGCTTGTCTATTCACTCTTGACTGAGGAAAGTAAGTGTGTCAGCACTGTCTGAACAAATAAATTGCATTTTTAAAAATTCCAAAGACCTTTTGTGTGCACTGAAGAGATGCATTGTTGCTAGTGAGAGTCAGTGATGTTTTTGCTTCTTGAGTGTTTCCTCTTTGGGAGGAGTTTCATGACCTCAGCAGGAGTAAGGTGACACCAGCAGCTCATGCATGTTGATTTTGTTGTTTTTCTTTTAAACCTAGAGTTCTGCTTCCTAGAATTAGATGATGGAAGTGAAATCTTGATATCTATCAAGCTGTTAGATCCATATGCAATAGAAAACCAGAAAAGCGTATGTGTATTTATACGTGTGTTTTTTTTCTAGACGGTTCACCAAACGGGTATATGTATCTTTACCAAATGAGGAAGTAAGTACTGGTTTCCATGATTTTCTTTGAGATATATTTTCTTTGAATCAAAAACAAAAGCCTCAAAAAATTAACTTGCCCTGGATGATTGCAGTTTGGTGATTTTAATTTCTGGCCCAGTCTGGCCCCATAAACTGTGCTTTAATTCTGGCAACTACCTTAAGCTGTTGCATTTTTATGCTTGCTACCAGCAAATTTAGTAGTAGTTACTCAGTATTAGTGAGATACTGGCAGGCATGGACAAGTCTGATTTAGGGCTTGCAGGAGCAGGTTTGGTTGGCAGGAGAGAATATTTATTGCAGAAGATAAAGGTAGATTTCTTAATGTGTTATTTTCAGTTGAGCAGCAGGTTAGGACTTTTGATGAGGATTCTAACATGGTACTGTGTGCATCTTTAGAGCCAGTGTGATCCTTGTTCTTACTATTAGCAAATCCCTCTCTCTTTCTCTGAAGAGAGTATTTTGTACACTCTAATCACAAAAGCACTACAGGCAAATTTAAGTCAGTGAAGCACAAAAGCTAGCCCAATGAACACATAGTTTTGTTATTGTAATAAAATTTAAGTGTACCATGAAAAAAGCCAGTTTTACATATGATAAATGTATCATCTTTTCAGACGAGATTGGTTTTGCTAAAGAATCTTCTAAGCAAACAAGGAAGTCCGTTGACCCAAAAAGAGTTGGCACAGCTAGCAAGGTAAGTATTTTGTAACTATACTGAGTAAATATACTCATCTACTAAACTCATTCATGCTGTTTTATTCCCTCTTAATTTGTCTGACGCTGATCTTCAGAAAGCGACAGTACTAACTGAGAATGCGATGTGTGCATTCTGGGAAGATGCTCTTCAGTGAGAGTATAGGAAATTGTTTTCCTTTTATGATTCTGTATCCATTTAAAAAAAAAAAAAAATGTACTTTTTTTTTCCACCCCTACACTACATAACTGGGTTTTTGTTGTTGAAACATGCTCATCAATACTTCTATTTCTGAGAAATGATAGAGATGCTTCTCTCCACTGATCTCCCCTCCCCCCATCAGTCTAACTCTCATCCATAATGTAAAAAATCAGTACCCGTTTTGCATTTGTTATGCATTTCAAATCACAAGCAAGTTTTCTTTCATTCTGTTGTTGGGATTATTGAAAATATTACCAACATAACAGTACAAGTACTGAGTAATTTTGTGCTTTTCAAATTTCATGTTTGTTTGAAAAAATCAATTTCCTGAAAATTGTTTCCTTCAGACGCATCCTAATGTCTTCATATCCTTTTTAGTTTGTGACACCAAAACTGCACCTCATTCTTAAAGTAATGACTGTTTCACTTATACTCAACATTTCTTTTGTCTGGTTAGCTGTGCTGTGCAAACACTCTCAGAATACAGTTGGTCCTTTTGGCTGTCAGGGTATACTGTTGACTCATACTGAGTTTACTAACAAACAACCTGAGAATTTCTGCAGGTCTGTCCTTCAGTCCCTTGGCCTTCAAGGTATTCAGGATTGTGCTGTCCCAGGTGCTGAATCCAGGATTTGCTCTTGTTAAGTTTCATGTATCCCTTAAATTAAAATGGCTCTAAGGTCTCTCTGCTCTGAAAGGAATCAGTGGCTCTTCCTATTTTAGTATTGTCTGCACTCAACTCCAGTGTCCAGAAATTGAGTAGTCCAGGTTATTGATTTAAAAAGTAAGCAGGCAAAAAAACCCCAAACTGTTAAGAAGTATAAGCCATAAAACTAAACTCAAGGAACACCACTAGTGACTGGCTAGCCTGATGGTACCTTATTTACCACAACCCTTTGAGCACATCCTGTTGGCCTATTATTCATTCCTTGTGTTGTGTACTTGTATGGTATACAGCTAGATGTTTTGTCCAGAAGGATACTGTGAGACTCAGTATCAAAAACTATTACTTCTGATAAAAAAAAATCCTGTTTGCGGCTTTCCCTCCATTCATTAAGGTGGACAAAACTGTCATAAAAGGATATTAAGTTAGTGAGATATGACTTTCTGTCCATGAACCTGTGTTGGTTTTGGCTGCTTGTCTTAGCCAGCTTCAACTCTACAGTTGGGTGAGTTTTTCATATTGAAATCATTTTTAGGTAACTTCTTATGTTAGCAGTATCTGCAGCTTCCCAGTTCAGTGGGGAGGTTTATTCAAAATATTAAACTGTTACCTTGCATGAAAAGAAAAGACTGCAAATTCCGAGTTACTTGCCAATTACTTCTAGAGTATAGTCTCAAATATGGGAGAAAGGCACTCCACCAGAAATAACTCTGCACTGTAACTTGCTAAACGAAGACGTATTGCTTTAAAGACTTGGAGTTACTCTACTGAATTAGTAGATCGATTTACTCCTTGGTATCCACTGGTCAGTTGTTCCTGAGGCTTTTCATAAGGAGCATACTTTGGAACTGTCACTTTCAAAACCAAATACTGTTATTGGGCTTTTAGAAATATTTGCTTTTGCCCTTTGGCACTAATATTAACTAAAAATGCATATTGTTTTACTCAGAAGATTGATTATCAAATCATAGATTTTATGTGGTATTGGATTCTCATTTTACTGGGTCATGAGACAGTTGAATTAAATGATGACAAACTAGCAGTAAGATGTTCTCGTAATAGAAGCTTGACTCCTGTTTTCATCAACAAGTCTTAAGTGGTTGCTGTCATCTTGCTTTTCCTTGCATTTTAGGCAGAATTTGAATATCTGTGCCTAAAGTTTATCTGGAAGAGATTGCATATAATCAGTTACACTGAATGTGCTACTAGTTTATTAAATTTGGAAGACAACATTAAAATAGTATTTCTTCTGATCAAATAATGTCTTAACCATGTGTAATTAAACAAGATGTTTTGAAGCACTTTTTCTCCTCTTCCCTTCCTCTCCTCTTCCCCCTTTTTTTTTTTTTTTTTTTTTTTTTTTTAAAGAATGACAGATGGATACTCTGGAAGTGATTTAACTGCATTAGCAAAGGATGCAGCATTGGGTCCTATCCGAGGTAAGCTTGCACAGCTTTTATGTTTAGGCTTCTAAAAAACTGCACTACCCTTGAAGAAGTTGAAGATGTTTATCTAGAGTGGTTAAATTAGTGCATGCATTTTATATATACAAATTTTACTTTGGCAGATCGCTTCACATGCGAGTCCATGTTGAGAAGGGATCACAGAAATTATTTCTTCACCTGATCCTGGCTTCCAAATAAAACATTAAAAAAAAAAAATTGTCAGCCTTGCTGATCTCACCTACATTCTTTGCACAGAGATTTTCAGAGCAAAAAGTTTGCTGTACTGTGTTGCTACCATAATAGTACTTTGAGAAGAGAACTGTAAAATGAGAAGGGCTACTGAATTGATGAGTTCCCAGTAGAACTGTATGCAGTGAGATGCAGTGTTAGGTGTCTACCTGATTTATTTCTGTATTCTTGGCTGATAGTACTTTTCTTTGCTGAGAACTGTGCGTGTTCTGCTGGTACAGAAGGTTGTAGGTCCTAAGAATAAAATGGTGGAAGGCAGCTGTTATACTTGGATGCTTCCCTTTTTGAGGACGGATGTAGTTCTGCTAACGTCTTGTACTGTATCTGTAATGAGTCACTTTGGGAGCAGCATGGATGTTCAATGGGAAGAAAGGGAAGGAAGAGAAAAAGACCACCATGTACTTTTCCTTAAGGAAGATTATGTTGTGGCAGATAGGCACGCATCTTGTTTGTGGTGTTCCAATTAAAAGTACGTGTTAGTATGTTTTAATTGTCAGAAGAAGTAGGCTTTTGTACAGAACTCAGTGATCTTTCTTTATTTTCACAGAATTAAAACCAGAGCAAGTGAAGAACATGTCTGCCAGTGAGGTATGCTGTTCCAGCAATTGTTTTCCCTTTTCAATGGAATACATGCTCAGCAGAAACTTTTTATGCCTCTTTACTTATGCCTAGTATCATACAAAACACAAGTGTTTTTTTTCTTGGCTGTTACATCTTTGTGATTACTTCCTTACTTAAGAAGGCTCTTTAAGGCTGTGATTGGGAAGAAACATCTACCCTGAGATATCAAAGGTTGTTTGTGTGGCTTGGTTATCAAGTTTGAGTGCCTCTTTTTCTCCTAGTTGATCTCCAATATTGTTATTTTCAGCAGATTATCCTGTCTTTTCCCTTATATTGAGCTGGAACTTCATGATACCTCTCAGATGACATCAGAGACCTGGCTTTTGTTATTTTTTTCAGTGTTGCTCTCTCCAAAACTTCCCAGAAGTACTGTACAAAATGCTTTTTTTTTTTTTTTTGTCTTTACATAAAACAAGTCATTTTAAGAAGAACCTCTGAGCAATTTTAAATCTCTAAACCTAAATGAAAAGGAAGAAATTGGCTCTTTAAAAAGTCTTCTGCTCAAAAGTACTTGGAAATCAGTGTTATGTAGGGAAAACTATGAAATGCCCATTGCTTGCTATTTCGGCCTTAGATATCAGAGCTACAGTCAGCTGAAAATGTTTTTTTTCTGGGAACTAGAAAACATCAGTGTGACTTTACTGTAAGTGCAAGTTTACTTCCAATAGCCTATAAACTCTAGTCCCAATGAAACCTGGAGGATCAGCACCATTTGTAGTGTTAATACTTATTTGATGATGTGACTGCTCTTACACACTCTTTGCCTACCTACCACTGTGTCTGGACATATCTCTAATGAGGAAAGGCCCACTTATAATCATGTTCTCAACAAACTGAAAGGCATGTGTTTGAATCAGAGAAGGGAGATGCTAAGATTTCCTTGGCTGACAGCCTGCTGTGATCTTGAATACATTTGTTGTTCATCTTTTTTTTGGGCATGGAGGACCTTTGGTGCCTTGTTCTCCTGGGGCACAAAGGTACACTTTGAATGTTTTAAAAATCTCACATTGTACGCTTCAATCAATCTTGTGTCCTGATGTGCACTGACTTGCGCCACCTAGTGGAATAGGAAACAGTAACACACACTCATAGGCTATCAAGTAACAAAGCTAACGTAATTATCAAACATATTATAATGAAGAAAATACTGATAATCTTAAATGACACAAGACTATCGCATCGTTATATGAAGCATGTTAGAATTAAATACCAAAGTACTTTTTGAATAAACTGAAGCATTTTAACTGCTTGTGATCCTAATGTCTTTTGCTTTTCTTTTAGATGAGAAATATTAAATTATCAGATTTCACTGAGTCTTTGAAGAAGATAAAGCGTAGTTTGAGCCCTCAGACACTGGAAGCATACATTCGTTGGAACAAGGACTTTGGAGATACCACGGTGTGAAACACTACTTGAAGTGGAACGGAATGCTGCCTAAGGAGCAGGAGTACAGACTACTGGAAAGCAGCCAAAGTTTACAGGACTTGGCAGATCTTTGAGTATCTGCGTTAAAACTTGAGAATATGAAAAAAATTATACAATGTGAAATAAATTCATCAAAGCCTCCTTGCCGTTTAGTGAGGATTTACACACTGTAAGTAAGAGCACAATAGGACTTTGGATAAGATTCCTACCAATCTGATCGTAGTTTGAACAATATGCATATTTTGTTTCAGTTGGAAGGCTCTGATGATATTGATCATTGGAAGACCTTTTCCCTATGTTGTGTGTTATTTTTGTTTTTAATTCTGCCATGACATTAATGTCTGGCTTCCTGATAACTACTAATAGTTGGATTTTTTTGTAACCTTTGGTTCTGCTTTTGTCTTTTTTTTATTTTACCTTTAATGTGCCAAATAAAACAAATTCCCTGTGTAAAGATGAAGAACAGCATTGGGGGATTACAACTATTAAAATGTAAAATGCAGCTGGTCTGTTATTATTTGTCTTTGTTTAGTTATATGTGAGTGCATTGTTCATGGAACAGTTCTAGAAAAGACCTTTGATAGCAGAACAGCAAAAAAAGAAAAACTACAAAACCAGTTCAAACTGTTTTTTTTTTTTTTTTTTTTTTTTTTTTTTTTTTTTTTTTAAGTAAAATACTAAATAAAAAGTAGACTAAGACGTTCACTTACTGGCAGTATTTTCTCTTAATGCAATTTGTAATGCTTCCATTGGTAGAATGTTAGCTTATGCTTATGGTGTGCAACTTGAAGGCCAGCTGTTTGAGAGAGTAAGTGATGCTAATTGTCAAGTTTCAGAAATGTGTTTCTACTTTGTATTTTGGTCTGGCTCCAGCCATTGAAAGTGAAATTTCCATTGTGTAATTTTTTTAATCTACACATTTAACCTTTAAACATAAGGCTACATGTTTAATACGTTGCGAACATTAATGTTTTTATAGCTTTCATATGTTTTGGTTTATATATTAAAGTATGAAACACTCAACTGATCTGCTTTTTTTGAAAGAAACTGCATCTTTGTACAAATACTTGGATTTTTATTATATAAATGACAAGCTATTAAAAAAATGTGAGCCTTTAAATACTGTAATAAAACATCTCTGCCTTTACTTCTAAAGGCCTGACATCTTGTTTACAAATTCTGCATCAGTCAAACACTGAGATGTTTGTAAGGCAGAATGCTAGTTCCTTGTTAGAACAGTTTTAAAATTAAAGACATCTCTCCCAACTTAGTGATATTGCACAGTTGTTTATTGTTTGCAGTTGTTTTAACTAAATTAATTTATCTGTTTCATTTCCTTTTGGTCTGAATGGCACATTTTGTCCTTTTCACTTATTTTATTGGAAGGTGTAAGTCTTAAATATTTCTGGGGCTACTTGTTTGAAAATTGACTGTATTTTTATATGTGTGGAAAAAATATAACTGATGCAGTGCAAATATAGCAATACCAAGAGATGGCTTGGTGTTCGCTGCATGGTATTTAGTACTAGACAGCTGAAGCTGTGTAAAGCTTTTGAGATGCATACATGCAGGATACTTGGGATTTGTACGTTGTTTTTTTTTTTAACTAGGGATGCTTTTAACTTTTAAAATTGCTTTTAATTTTAATATAAGAAAAGATTGTGTTACATTAGTATGCCTTTTGAAACCACTTCTAACCTTCTAACCAAACCATTTCTAGCCTTCTAAGGGTATGACTCTATCAAATGTGTGTCTGATATAAATGAAGTGTGATTTCTGTTACCCTGAATAACCTTCCCAGAGAAGAAATGCTGGAAGATTTTAGTTTGTCAGATCTCACGTCTTGCTTTGCCTCATTCTGCCTTCTTTTGAGTATCCTTGTCTGTAATTTCTGGCTAGTGTAACTTGTAATTGTCACAGACTTGATAGTGTTAAGCACAGGTATTACTGTTTTATCACCATGTGCCAAATAGCTAAACAGATAACAAATGCCTCTGGTCTTCCTACTGATCAAGCTTGCAAATTTTCCTTGAGTTCCTTTGCAAATGGGAAGTCTGAGATAATACTTCTGTGGTTGTAAGGGTTCCTAAGTATTTGTTATCAAACTCAATTTTCCTCCCTTAAATTTTGAGGAATATAGTGGTATTAATTTCAGATGTGTGTTGGGAGGTGATAGGTACCTCACATGTGAAGGTAGAACATTGCATCTGCTAAAACACCATGAGCAAGCAGCACAAAGGATCAGAAGCCTGAGCTGCTACCTCAGAAAGGAAAAGAACAACTGGTTCAGGACTGGAGAGTGTGTGACACAGTAATGGTTTTTGGTATCTATCCTGCCTTAATTGTTTTCTATGTAATGGCTGAATTGAAGCTCTGTGAATGACTTCTAGAACACAGTAAAAAGAGCTTGATTCTGTTCATCTGTTTGCCCCAACAGCTGCTGTATTTTTTTTTTAGTCCATAACCAAGTGCCATTCGGTTCATAAATTGCCTTTAAATTTCATTTACACATCTACAGTATTTCTTGAAGAGTGTCTTTTAATAATAATTCTGTTCCCCTCAGGATATTTAATCACTTATCCTGTTTTCATATCCTGTGTGTGTGTTACGTACACTGAGTAATTTCCAGCTCAGTGATTTTCATCTGTGTGCTAGATTAACTATGTATAAAAGCAAATCTAAGAACTAAGCAGGGAGAGGGGAACCCAGAGCTCTCATATTTTGTACAGTACTTTGCAACTCTATATGTCATAAAATCAGATTGTGTTCTAATACAGTATCTTGAATTAGGATAAGCAGAACAACAGCGTGGATGCTTTTAACGTTTGTAAAGGTTACATTTGCATTGACTCTCTAAACTGACTTTTTTTACCTCTCTGGATGAATCTGTCCACTGCTAATGAATGACTTGACCCACTTCTTAGGGATGATTAGGAAGCAGCCTGTCTAGCTTGCTGCACTTGTGTTTTACTGGCTTAAAGTTAAACACTGGAGGGAAGGGAACAAAAATGTTATGAGACTGCTGCTTTTTAAAACTTTTTGTGCATCTTTGCTTATTAAGCAGGAAATACCTGTTCTTTCTACCTACTGGAGGAGCAGTGTCTTCTAAGGTAGTGGGTTGCTTAAAGTAGTACACTTATGCACTTGCAAGTCTTACCTGTTCTCTTTGTCAGAATTATAGAGTTTGCATTAGGAACAAGCAATCCTCCCCAGAGCCTCTTATCAACTGTACTAAAGAAAGCCGGACAGTAATAGTTTTGTTGAATATGGCCTTGCAACTTGCCTTATTTAGATACCAAACGTGATAGTAACACGTGATAACTGGAATGGAATTTGAAGTGGGAAGGAAGTCCTCACTGCACTAAGTAGAAGCAGATGCTGATTTCCCTGTTGGATTCTTTTGAATGTGATTAAAATGACAGGTTTTTACGCATACAACTTCCTGTGATAATTAAATTTACTTTGCAGTATAGAATAAATTGGTAGCTCTTTTCCTGTTCTAAACAAGCAACTTTTAGCTGGCACAGCTGTCATTTTGTGAAAATTAAGTACAGGGAAGCCAGATATGTTGGCAAATTTAACTGAAATGTCTGTTTCGCAACTGATATGGAAAGCAGCTTTCTGCTTAGGACTTCATTACCCAATTGGTGAAATTTGTGTGCTAGAATCTTCTGCTGCATGTCTACAAGACATGGATAATCACATAGTTGTGCTTAAGATAAGTTTAGCTATTCTAATGCTTTAGTGATGTTGCATGTGGCAGCTGTGGGAGATGGCAAGCATAGGTTACAGATCTTCATTCTGTGATAGTCTTAAGCTCCTGTATTTTTAGTTCTTGAGGCTTCTGACAACTGGTAGGAAGGTAACAAGCAGACAGTAGAACATTTCCCTTAGTCATTGTGCTTGTTAGAGGCAGTTACCAATTTACCAAGTTACCAGGCTCTCTTGAGCTGCTGGTTAGTGTTGAAGGATGTTGTTTTACTCACCTACTTGAGTCTCCATGCTCATCCTAAGAGATGACCAGATGAACAATAGATAAAATATTTTAAAATAGTATTTTCTTTTAAATACTGTAACTGTAATTCAACAGGACACAGAAGCAAACTAGTTTCCTGCAAAGACAGAATCATCTAAAGTACAGGGAGATGTGTAACATATTCTTCCTGCTTCTCTTGTAAATTGCAAACTGTCTTGGTGTAAACTGTTTACTTTGTCAATAACTACCTCCTGAGTTCAGCAATAATTGACAAGGTAGACATTCCTCCAGTGAATTAAATGTATTGGTTAAATGCTGTGGGTTCTGTCAGTACTCTTCAGTTTCGTCTTTTTGATTTGTAAGTTCTTGACATGATGTCTGGAAACAGGTGATTGGTTGTAAGACTTTGTCTTCATAAGAAAACATTTCTAAAAGTTTTGTTTCAGAGACTGGCTTTGAAGAAGATTAACTTTCTTCATAGTTGGTTAATACAGGTTTATTCTTTCAGGATGCTAAAGGCCTAGTCTCGGTTCTGCAGGGTTGTTCTGTTTTTCACATTAGAAGTGAGAAGTACTTGATCTAATGCTTGCATAACTATCGAAGGGGCTGAGAATATGGAAACTGTTTTTGTCACAATTCAAATTTTTATTCATGTCTTCATGAAGGGCTAGTCAATGGCTTCAGAAAACTGGATTTAAGTGACAAAACTGAAAGATGGAGGCGAATCGCTATGCCCTACCTTGTTAAATACAGTGAATAACTCCTGTTTGGGATGGGGTTTATTCTTGTCTTTTGTTGTGTTGAGGGACTTTTGCTTCAGTGTTCCCTAAAGAACGTTTTCTGAAATGCTGACGACCACTTTATTAATAAGCAATGTAAGACAGCATGATGAGCAGTCACATAGCATTAGCTTCACAATAAAATGTTGCGTTTATCCTTTTCTTACTGTTCTTGTCTGTTTAGATAGATTGTCTGTTTTCAGATAAAATGTCCAAAGCTGTGAGCCTTCTTCTTAAACCTGAATCTGATTAAATTATTACTGCCTTAATAAATAAGTAAAATCAGGTGTTGTATGCCTACTGGATGATGGAACAATAAATATGTAAATATCTCAGTTTCTAAAGGACTTAAGTTCTTAATACTAATGTAAGCAAGGGCTGCTTCCTACATTAATTTACTGAAAATACGCTTATCCTAGTCTTGCTAAATCGCAGTGGAAAATAAGAGCTGTTACGCTAATTGTAGTTGTTGTGGTGAACAGTCCTGAAAACAGCAATTTGCACCAACTTACTTTGCTTCAAAATGCATAGAGGTTACAAAAATCCAAGCAGACTCTGATTCTTTGAGAGAAAGTGCACAATTAAATTTAGTGAAGAGCCAAGAAGCTTAAAACAATATCCTAGTACTTGCTATATTGGGATCTACAGAGATTGTGGATTTGGCAGGATATCCTGATCTAAGTGTGCCAGACTCATTAAAAAATGAATCTTCTCTCATTCTAGCCAAGATAGCAAGACTGTGTGCCTATTATCAGATGCAGACATTGCAGATGGAAATCTGTTTATTTCTGTGTCTTAATGCCTTAGGGTTGCCAGAAAATGTAAGGGGAAAAAAATATATATATATTTTTTTCACTGATGCTATTTCAGAAAGTTTCCAAATAGTTTATCAACTGTGAAATCCAGCATCTTTCCTGCAAGAGCACGTGTGGCTTGGTAACAGGCAAGAGTTATGCAACCCTCTGTAAGTCATTTTTCATTGTGTAATGGTAACGGAGAAAATATTACTTGGTGGTGAAGGCAGAAGG
Organism: Lagopus muta; assembly: GCF_023343835.1. NCBI lineage: Eukaryota > Metazoa > Chordata > Aves > Galliformes > Phasianidae > Lagopus > Lagopus muta. The sequence goes on from NC_064434.1 coordinate 76,819,665, forward strand.
ATGGAATTTAACAAAAATTCACCTCAGCTCATGTAAGTGATTTATTGCAGGTGCTGTGGTGTAGCAACAGAAAAAGGCAGTGGGAGTTAAAGAAGGCTGGGACCGCTCTCACAAGCCAAGTGTGTTGTTTCACCCAAATATTTTTAAGGTTTGTTTTATTTTTGCAAATGTATATTGTAGGTGCAATATGTTCTTATAATGTAACATTATCAGTGTCAGATCTCAGTGATTTCTAAAAGACCTCAAACTTGCCTTGGTTGTGCAATATCGTGGCAGGCCGTTAGTTCTGTTATGTGTAAAAATGCTTTGCCAGTAGGTGTGGTGTGTTTCTTATCTGAGCTTGGAGAAGAAAAACAATGGGGAAAGAAAAAAATCTGGTAATGCATCAGCACCGAAGTTACCGAACAATTTTTGTGGCTTGTACCATATGTCCACAATGTTACCCCTACTGTTTTTGGAGCCGCGAATTTGTGATTTTAACTCCATGATCTGTCAATATTGCCGGGTGTATTAGATATATTTTTATTATTTTGTATATATTTGGATAAATAATATTTAATATTATATATTATAATAATATTTAATATTATATATATTATAATAATATTTAATATTATATATATAATATATAATATATAATATTATATATTATATATATAATATTAAATATTATATATTTAATTGAACAAGGGGGGCAGAGAAACAAAGCTGCCCGCCCGCTCATAAGCCGCTGTGGAGCGCGGTTCCCCGCATCGAAAGCGGCGCCGAGGGTAAAAAAGACCTGACGGCTGGGGCGCGTGAGGAGCTCGTGCCGCGCCCAGGCGGCGCTTTCATTATACGTCACATCCGGTTCCACGCGCGCCTGTAAGGGTCCGCTCGTTGCCACAGCGACGGAAGCCCCCTCCGCCTCTTCCGGCCTCGCATGGCGCCGTCTTTTCCGGTGCGGGGAGTACTATGGTGAGCTGGACGCGGCAGGGAGAGACGGGACGGGCGCCGCGGGTGGGAGCGGGGTGCTGAAGGGGCTGGGGCGCCGCTCCTGGGCGGGCCGGGGGGGTTCCGGCTCCGAGCCCGCAGCGGGTCGTCTCTCAGCGCCTCTTGCGGCGCCTCTCTCCCGCCCCGCTCCCGGGGCAGCCCCGCCGGGCCCGCGGTGACGTGGCCGCCCGGGTCCGCCCCGCTGCGTCGGCTCGGATCTCCATGGGCACCGGCCGGGGCGTCCCCGCCGCAGGTGGCTTCTCCGGGGCCGCTGTGGCCGCAGGTGGGGGCGGTCCTTGGCGTCCTGGGGAGGGCTCGGTAATGATTTGCATGGAGAGAGCGCAGTAAGTGCTGGGCTTTTGCCCCGGGGAACGTGCGTTTGCAGTCTGTGATGCTGCTTGATACTCGTGGTACCGAAGAAAACGTGGGTGTGCCTGCAGATACTGAGAGCAGCGTGAAATACAGCTTTGTTGACAGGTGTGTCTGTAAACCGATTGAGTCTGGTTAGATAACCAGCTTAGAAGCACCCCTCTGTCGTGAATTCTGGTTTGTGTCCACGTGAAGTCAGTCATCGTTTTGTAGTAACAGGACGTGTATTGTTATAAATAAAATTGCTGCTGAGAGGCACTGTTCAATTTAATGTCAATTATATCAACGAATTGGAGTGAGCTTTTATTATGGAAATAGTTTATATGTGAAGGCTTGGTGTTTGTTTGTTGTTTGTTTGTTTTAATTTAAACTGGGGTTTGGGTAAAATATTTAATTAAACTTTACCTTTCTTAAGGGGACAATACACCTGTTCCGCAAATCACAGAGGTCATTGGTTGGAAAGTTAACACATGAATTTAGGCTGGTTGCAGCAGATAGAAGGGTGAGTATTTCTTTTGAAAATAAATAATAAATATGTTTGCTGTGGTAAATTGAGATACACTATTAATTTCAGCAAATTATGGAAAATATATTAAAAACATAACTGTACTTTTAAAAAGAAGTGATTATTTTTTGAATTTAGTTTCACGTGGAGCTTATGCATCAGATATTAAGATTATCACAGTAACACTGTCTGCTATAAATACGTTTGTATGCCAGAGTGTACAGATACTGCATTATTATTAGTGCTATGAATAGTAAGGATGCTTTTCTGTTTTTAAATTGAGTTGAACTTTCTGTGAAGTTGGAGTCTGTCCCTGATAATTAATTTTCCCCAGAACTGTGCTTATGTTTAATGCATTAGGTAGAACTGTGAGTTGAAGCTGCACAGGTGTTCTTGGGACCAAAGTTGTAGCATAGAGAATGGAACCTGCTTAGGTCTTTTGTCTGTATTTCTCTGTCAGAACTGAGGGCAGGAAACAGGAAGGTGTCGTAATTCTGTCTTGAAAAATCATGTAGAATGTGCTACAATTAGATGCACGTGCTATGGAGGGGTGTTTTTTCAGATTAAAAAAAAATGTAATACGTAATGCTGTTTGGAAATGAGATTGGGAACAATCTGTAAAATTAAACTAAAATATGAGATTTTTGCCCTAAAGTGAGTTGTATGTTTGTGGGAGAAACAGAGAGAGTTCTGCTTGCATGATGAAGTGCTGCAGTATTGTGTTCTTGTTTTTCTTTTTTTAAACAGCATAGGTGTATTTTTGTCTTGTATTTTACATCTTCTGAAAATTTACACGTTTATTCTCCTCAACAGTCCTGGAAGATCCTGCTGTTTGGTGCTATAAATTTAATATGTATTGGCTTCCTGCTAATGTGGTGCAGCTCTACAAACAGCATAGGTAGGTGGCTCTCTTGCAATGAAGCTTCTAACAGCTACACTGTGTTTCTGCACACACGAAGTTCCAGAGTACTATAAATCAAAGCTCTGCGCATATTGGAGTTGGGTGACTGAGAAGCCAGGTTGGAAGGTGCCTCCTTTTCATTTGCCATGGTCGTTGTGGAAGCATTTCTTGCAGAGAGGTGTGCAAGGATTTCCAGACTTCTTGTTGTTTTTTTCTATGTAGCATCCTCTGTCTATAAGACTGAAAAAACAGAATTCTAAACTAGTCCTCAAAGCTGTTCCTTATAGAAGTAACACTAGCAACACAGAGATATCCTCATTTGCAGTTGGTTGAAGGCAGCTGTAGTGTGGCAAAAACATTCTCTAATTTCAGGAGTGCCTCTTTTTAATGTTTTGTATTTTTCCTGTTCTTGTACAGGGGCTCCAAGATGCTCCCTATCAGCAGTACTGAAAGTAGAATGCCCCATATTTTCAGTTTGTAACATAAGTTTTCTTGCTATTTTAGATGAGTTAGAGAAGCAAAACTAGTGAACCTTTTTCCTGCAGTATTGTATGTAAGAGATTTCTTGCTTTGGTGAAATGTGTTACAAGAAGGTCTCCCAATTTCCCCGTGTTTAAGACCTTAGTCACAACTATTTATTCCTGGTAGCTGAATACTTTCTGTAGCTGGGCATTTAGTAGAATTTGGATTGTCAAAATCAACCTGTTCATGGGGTGAGAGATGCTTGTGCTTTCAAAACATTCGTATTACATGCACAAAAAGAGAGTACTCTGCAGTATCAGCAGGGATGATTTGTTTAGATAGAAAATGGCATAGAGATGCAGTGGATGGATTTAGCAGAAGAATACAAGTGACTGAAAAATTATAAGTTTAAAATATTTGCTTTTTTTACAGCTTTAACTGCTTACACGTATTTGACAATCTTTGATCTTTTCAGGTGAGTTTTTCCCGCTTAATCTTAGTTTATTTGTGCCTGGTTTTGTTTATTTATGTACATAGAAAATGTTTTTATGAACGCATATCAGTGGTGGAACACCAGCTGGTTTAAAGATAGTTTAAATGAATGTAAAATTGTACATCACAATAAATAGATGAGGAACGCTATGGCTGTGTGACAACGATCAGATTCCTGTGTTAATTTCATAGGCTTTTGCTTTGTACTCTTCATTTGTAAGTGTGATATCAGACAATATAAAGAAGATTTTCTCAAAATACCTTTCCCTGCTAGATAGATTTAGGTCTGACCTCACGTTGCCTCTGGTATCCCTTCAGAGAAACTCAGTTTGCATGCAAAATAAACACTATTTGTGCTTATCAAGATGTCAGTGAAAAATGCATTACGTTTGGGGTTGTGACAAACTTGATTTAGGCTGAGTGATGTGCTGCATTGGATGTTGATGGTAGCCTTCGAAAGCACAGCATGTTGTCAGTATGACATTGGCAGTCTCCTGATATAAGGACTTAGACTGGCTGCCAGTTTGCTAATGTTCTCTGCTGTCCATTTTCTGGGGACAGCTTAGATGTCTTTGCAACATCCCTTCTGTTTCCAAACAGTCTTTTCTGGATGCAGTGGAAACGTCACTGGGATGGAGATGAAAGGGTTGAGTTCATGGTAAACCGTTACATTTGATAATTCAGTTCTGATGGCTGAAGTGTATGTGTGTCTACTTTGGAGTTTGTGAAGGCCATACTTGTTTATTACATTCTAATTCTCCCCTTTTTTTTCTTCTTCAGTTTGATAACATGTCTAATAAGCTACTGGGTAATGGTGAAGAAACCCAGTCCAGTCTATTCATTTGGGTGAGTACTGTTAACAAGATTCAGTGTTTGATAATACAGCATTTGATTCGTTGTTGGATATCCTTGCTTATGTTCTGTAACAGCCACCACAGAGAACTGATACGTGTAAAGACTGGTTCTCTGAAGAACAGGCACAGTATGCAGGAGGAAAAGGAAAGGGAAGAAACAGCAAAAAGAACTAAGAAATGTGTAATTTTAAGCTGGAAATTGTAGTCTGTCTTCTGTCAGAAACAAAGGCTTGTTTGTGGTAATTGGAATTCGGGCTTAATTAAAAATTGTTATGTCGTGAATTTCCGGTTTCTCCTCCTCCTCCTCTCTTTCCACTTGAAAGAATTAGAAATAGTAGGTCCATTCCATTGCTTCTCTACAGACTGCAATGCATTCAGAGAATTGTTGAAAGTTCTGTAACTTAATTCGTAAATTTCAGGTTTGAGAGGTTTGAAGTTCTAGCTGTATTTGCTTCTACGGTTCTGGCGCAGCTTGGTGCTCTTTTTATACTGAAAGAAAGGTAGGGATCTGCATGTTTTTCTTTGATTTTTCTTGCATAAGAAGATAGTCCACGTTGAGAATGCATATGCATTCTACCAGTGCTATCTGTAGTGATAAATTATAGAAAAAAATATTGATAAACCTGCATGGGAACTTTAAATGAAATGATAGGAATTGATAATTGGAATTTAACAACTGTCAAGGAAAAGATGGTGTTTTTAGGAATGATATTTTCCAAGCACTGTTAGGAATTTGATGTAATGTGTCTCCCTGTGCATCTTGACTTATTAAGCTAATTACTGAAGAAAACTTTTTTTCTGTAAGTTGCACCGTGAAGTGAAGCAACTTCTTAATGTGTTAAGGATCTGAATGTTTAAGCTAGCAATTTCATCAGTCCCACAAAATTTGCTTTAGCTTTAATTTGAAGTACAAGAGGTTCCAGGTGTAGGTGGTGTTTCAGGTGTTTAGCATCAAAAATTATTTAATTCTTAAAAAATGAAAAGGCTTTTGTTAACACCTAGAATGGAGGCAACTTATCTTCCTTTTCCCTTTTGGAAGGTTTTATTTCCTCTATCAAGGTGTGTATCAACAATGTAGAAATGTTACAATATTAGTTGATCTTTTGTCTCAGAATACACTGGAATGGATTTTAATAATGAGACACCATGAAAGCCTCCAACTTTTCTGGCACTGGCTTTAGGAAATTCTCTAAACTCATCCTAGGTTTTTCTTTGTTACAGCTGAAGGTTGTTTCTTATCTTACTGGTGGGTAAAAACACAACAACTTTGTATCCCCACCACAGAATCCAACCTCTGCTTAGTTTGACCTTAGTGAGAAGCTGTAAGTCAGGGATTTCAAACTCTTTGTTCTGATTACCTGCAGTAACAGTGTAGAGAGTAGCAGTACTTTCTGACATGTTCATTTACAGGCATCTTTTTAATGTGTAGACAGTACCTATGATAGCTGTTGTGTACCGGGCATAGTGTGGAAATAATTGGAAAATTTATCCTGCTTCGTCTTAGTGATACATATTTTCATAATTTCAAAAACAGATGTGCTTACTTAAGTAATTCGTTTTCCCCAATATTATATCTGTTAGTTTTGTGTATGGATGGCAGCTATTTTTTCAGAACATAAGTATACTTCAGTTGTGAAGTCTTTATTGTATAATGTAACTCAAATTTTCCATTGTCTTTGCAGTGCAGAGCGATTTCTGGAACAGCCTGAGATACACACGTAAGAAATTATGTTGATATATGAAATGAGAGCTTTTTCATTTTCCCTTTGTATTCCTATTTCTTAGTCTAGCATGTTGTAGTGGAAGTGCTGAGTCATGACCTGAACCAGTGCTTGAGCACCTGGTAGGAAGGCAGGGCCAACCCAGGAGGAGCTCAGGTACATGCAGTGAATCTGAGTGACTGGAAGGGGTGCATCCTGGCTCCTCGCCTCCCCCAGACCTCATTTAAGGGAAGACATTAGGCATTTGCTATCAATTGTTCTTTGTCTCCTATAATTTTACAAAATTTTAGAGGTAGGCAGTTAATGTGGGTTTTCTTTTTGACATTTGGAGGCTGGATGCAGAAAAAGCACAGGTTAGTGCTCACGCTGTAGGAAAGGTTCTCTGTGAGCATGCAGGCCTGCTGACTGGCCTCTCAGTGCATTCATAGTTTGCAAAGTGTTGTAGTATCTGCTGCCTCTTGCTAAATCATGCATTAGGAGGCCTGGTATGTTGAAGGGAAAGATGCTGTAATCATTAGGGAACTGGATTTATTACAAAGATGATGATGATGATGACTGCAAAGAACATGGGAAAGGGAAAAGAAGGGGTGGAAGATGTGGTGAAATAGTAGTTCTAGTAAAGAGTAGGGGCCTTGTGCCCTTTCTGTAGGAAAACAAATATTATTTCTGCTAAAGGGACAGTATATTTATTGAACTTCAAAGGACTGTGTGTGTAAATATACAACTGCAGGTAAGGTATACGTGTTTGTGTGTATGTGCATGTGTACATACACACCTGTGCAGTCAGGTACTCAACATGATGAACATCGTGTTCAGTGTGATGTGATAATGCATGATATTTGGAGATTTCATTTTTCCCCCCTGGAATACTAGTATGCTGTCAGCTATTAGACAGCATGGTAATTTATCTTACTTTCACTTTTGATTTCAGTGAAAGCTGCTAAGAGATGTGGGTATGGCACTGTTAGCAGTAATTACAGCTTGGTGTCATGCATGTTGTTGATAATATGAAATAGCTATCCTCTTTTTTTTCTCTCCCTAGGGGACGACTACTAGTTGGTACTTTTGTGGCTCTTTTTTTCAACTTATTTACAATGCTTTCTGTGAGGAATAAGCCTTTTGCTTATGTCTCTGAAGGTATGTGATTAAAATATACTAAGAATTAAGAAAAGGTTTTAATGTTCCTTTTTTATGATGGTCTGGTAAACTTTCTTAACTATCTGGTTTATGTTACTATTACTTCTGAGCTTAATGCAGTTTAGGATTGCATTCCAGATTTCATCGCTGGTTTGCTTATGTGGCTCTCAGAATTTCTAGGTAGTTGTTGCTGAAAACTGAGTGTCACCATAATGCTGAAGTACCCTTTATTTTTTATCTTCTAAATTCAAGGTCATATTTCAAATTTTACTTTAAAAACATTTCGTTGGTTTATTCATGGATGGAAAATAAATGAATGCAATAATTTCTCCCTAACAGTGCTTTTACCTCCCACTTTTCCACTATAAAATAATCTTGCAAACAGTCTCACTAGCTGCTGAGACACTGAGTGTTTTGAATGCTGGTCAAGTGGGAGAAGTTGTTCCTTCTGTGCTGTTCTATATATTTTGTCATACACAATGCTTCATTTCAGTGAATGTAATTTTGTGTAAATTGTGTAATTATAATTACTATATATGCATTATACTTTATGTGAGGTAGAGATAACTATGTTGAACATAACCTGAAATTATATTTGTATTTAGTCAGTTCAGGTTGTTATATGAAACAAGCATTTTACTTACTGCCTAGAAAGGCCAGGCTTTGTATTGTTAATATGACAGCCATTCTGCTGAGGTGCATTTGTTTATTCACAGTGTAATAGGTTCTGCCCCTGAAATAAAACTTGAAGTATTTTCTTAAATGGTTTGCTTTACTTGTAGTCATTTTATTAACTTTCTTTTGAAGCTGCAAGCACAAGTTGGCTTCAGGAGCACGTTGCAGATCTCAGTAGAAGGTAAAGCTCTGGTTTGTTTTTTTTTTTAGCAGTTAACTTCTGGGTGGCAGTGTTGTTTTTTGTGCATAATAGCAATTTTGAAAGATGTTGAGACAAGAGCTGTTGCATTTTAGAGGTTTTTAAGCAGCGCTATCTATTGATCCGACTTATGGACTCCAGCCAAAGCATCATCTCTCATATTTCCAAGATGTGTCAATCTCATAGGAATACATCTTTCTGTATAACCTTCCTTTTGAATGCATTCAGTGCATTGTATATAATTCTCCTTGGAAGGGGTGGGGTAAACTAGCTTTGCTTGGTACAGATCTGACTGCATTTCTCAACAGCTGTTACCTATCTGGTCAATATATCTTAGAGTGATTTTTTTTATTTTTTTTTTTACTCTGTATAACAAGCAAGCAGCTGGGATGATTGCAGTTTAAGTGTAATATGTGAAGCTGGCTATGGAATCTCCTCACCTATCCAGCAGAAAACTAGAGAGCCTGCGTCTTCCAGGCACTGATTCAAAGTTTCTTATTCATCTTAGCTTTTAACTCTCCTGCTGTACTCTTATCTGAAAGCAAGACATAATCATTTTCAAATACTTTTGGCAGATATTAGAAGTGTTTACTTTTAGTTATACGTACCTTTTTGAGTACTTATGCTGTTGATGTGAAAATATGAATCCGAAACTGTTGTAAAATGTTAAGTATGAGCAGAGTTAGAAGGGCTTTTAGGGTTCTCGGAGGGTATCATTTGCTGTGACTGCAGGGTGTCGCATTCTAGAGTAGTGGGTCTAACTCTTATGGTTTTTGTGGTTTGGAAGTAGTAATGAACAACTAGCTAACAACTGCTTGTTTGCTTTTGTTTCAGTATTTGTGGAATCATCCCAGGACTGAGTAGCATCTTTCTACCACGGATGAACCCTTTCGTCTTGATTGATATTGCTGGAGCTCTAGCTCTTTGCATTACATATATGCTCATTGAAATCAAGTATGTATAGTTGTTCAATGAAGTTCATTTTATATCCATTCTGTGGGGAGTTGCTTTTTCTTACATGCAAAGAGTGTTCTTATCAAAAGCTGCATTATGTGTGAATGAATTTGCAGTTGCATTAATGTGTTTGCCATTTCTCAAAGATACATAGTTAAGATCTTCTCAATTAGTATGTAGTTTCATCTGATTTTTTTTTTCATTCTTTTAAAGTCCTCATGCCTTTCAATAATAGCACTCCCTTTTTTCCCTTACTGTTTTTCTTCAGCAATTACTATGCTGTAGACACAGCGTCAGCTATAGCAATAGCTTTGATGACATTTGGTACAATGTACCCCATGAGTGTCTACAGTGGGAAAGTACTGCTCCAGGTAAGGCACTATTGCAAAACTGTTTTGGGAGGATTTCAGTTTTGTTAAACGTCCTTATCTGTTTTAAGGTTGTAAATGGGAAATGATCCAAGAGGAATGTTTGATAAGGGGCCAGAGGAATTGTAAAGACAGTAAAAGCGTTCAGCATGAAGTAATAAGAACGCGTTGTGTCATGTCCTTGGGCTTGTGTAGGTAAACTGGTCTTAAAGGCTCTGTTATTTAATCAGAGCCAGTTAATCTTTAGTGTGACTTTTTATTTTTCTTTTCAAGACAACCCCACCACATGTGTTTGGCCAGTTGGATAAACTTCTTAGAGAGGTAAGTCAGTGTATAATACATGACATGTAGTGCACAGCCAGTGTTAAGTAAGTGTTCGGGAGTATGAAGAGTTTTTATGACTGATCCAAGATGATCCCTCAGATATTTCTTAATTTTTTTTTTCAATGTAGAAAATGTGGAGTTTATTATCTAAGACAAGTAGTGTCACAGAGGTATCTGGCACATACCTTTTCTAGCGGTGTGTGTTGTTGGTCAGTTGATTCTTCTAAGTTTTAACCTACTGTGGAAGAGGCTTACCAATGTAAGTTGAGGGAAAGAGGAGTAAAGAATGCTGTTTACAGGCAGCATATCAAATTTAGATGATGTTTCAGTTTCACAGTGAGAGCTACTTTAACCTGAGGTACTTCTATCCACTTTTCTGATGGATTTGGATGTTTAGAGAAAGTGGTAGATAAATATTTATGTTACAATTAACAGATCTGTTCCATTTTGTGTTCTGGAAGCTGTTGTTTCGTTAATGAAAATGTTGGTGTTCAGCAGTGTGAATAAAAATTCTAAATATTCTAAGAAGATCTGAACTTTTCTAACTTCTCACATTTTTGGGTATTTGTGGAAAATTAGGTTTCAACTTTGGATGGTGTCTTGGAAGTTCGAAATGAGCATTTCTGGACATTAGGTTTTGGCACTTTGGTAAGTAATGTCTTCGTCGTCTTTAAAAAAAAGTGTATTTAAATAAAAGGAGTAAGATACTTCTTTTAAAGAAGAAAGAAAACAAATGCATTGAGTCAGTGCTCAGTCTTTTTCTGTGATTTATTAAAAAAAAAAATCTTATTTTCTCCCACCTTATGTTTTTTAAAGCGTTGTTATTGGTTAATTCTATTCATGTATGTAGCAGCTCTGAATTAGAGCATTTCAGACCTTATCCTGTATTTTGGCATTCCACACAATAGTAAAGACATTTTTCAAAACGTGTTAGTGTAAAACCTCTCTATGAAGAGAAAAAACCTATGGACCTGTATGCACAAAAGACCTGCAGTATTTTCAGCATTTATACATAACAGAAAAAAAAGTGCAATGCAACTACAGATGTACACTGATATTCTACTGAAAGATAGAAGGCCTTTTTAGTGATCTAGAATGATCACAAACAACTCAGTAGTTCTTGAATTGATGATGTGACAGTCAGAAAATTAGAACTGTTAGATTTCTTTTTATTATTTCTACTTTATTGTTCCATTAAGCTACTTTTTGGAAGGAGAAGAAAGACTTGGTTAGACCTTTGCTTGTACATTTTCTACTGGCACCTTCCAGATTGCAGTAGAAACTTCCAGAGACCTGGGTACGCTCTCAACTGCTCCATCTGACATAAAAATACCCTAAATTAGCAGAGGCTGCGAAGCATTTTTTATTATGCAAAGAAGGATGTGGGGGGTTCATTTTGTGTACTTTTCCATCAGTAGTTCTAGGTGAGCAATGCAGCATTACTGAGAGGTAGGCAGGGATAGCTCACAGACACTTATGCTTTAAGGAGAAAGTCGGTCTGAGTTCCCTGAGGGGCAGTGTCTTTCCTTCATTCTTGCTAGTGGTTTCATTCTTAGCATCTGCCGTGCACTCTGTTGACTTTGCCTTCTGTCTGCTCCAGCAGCCTAGCGGTGATACATTTTCTTTCTGCAGTGTAGGAAGTTCCGCACGAATGTGCGCAAGAACTTCTTTACAGTGAGGTGACGGAGCACTGGAACAGGCTGCCCAGGGAGATGGTGGAATCTCCTTCTCTTTAGATGTTCAAGACCTGCCTGGATGCCTACCTGTGCGACTTGGTGTAGGGAACCTGCTTTGGCAGGGGGGTTGGACTCGATGATCTCTGGAGGTCCCTTCCAACCCCTACAATTCTGTGATTCTTGAGTGTGAAATTGAAATTTGTCTGTGCTTGCTTCTTTGCTTGGGCCTTTTTTGTTGTTTCCTTTTGTTTTCATGCCATCACATGTTGTATTTTATAGTTCAGTTTGAAGACTCAACTCTTCCTGAATAATGATCTTGATGTTGTTCGTGAGGTCGACACATTAGCAAAGATCAAAATCTGTTCCAGTAATGGAATTCTTGGATATGCTTCCCAGTTTAGTTAATAATCTCCACTGAGAAAGGTCTTTGTGTGATTCTCTGCAGGATAACTTTGCTTCTTCTCGAATGCATGTGGAGAACCTTATGAAGGTGCTAGTTATCAGCCAACTTACTCTTATCATTTTTTTAGGCTGGATCAGTACATGTCCGAATTCGAAGAGATGCGAATGAGCAAATGGTACTTGCCCATGTCACTAACAGATTATACACATTGGTCTCAACCTTGACTGTTCAGATTTTCAAAGATGACTGGATCAGACCTACCTTATCATCTGTGCCTATAGCAAACAACATGCTGAACCTTTCGGATCACCATGTTATTACGATGCCGTCTTTGAAAGCTGCTGACAACTTGAACCCTATTACATCTACTCCAGCAAAGCCCAGCAGCCCGCCACCGGAATTTTCTTTCAATACACCAGGCAAAAACGTGAATCCAGTTATCCTTTTAAACGCTCAAACAAGGCCCTATGGATTAGGCCTTAATCATGGACCCACACCTTACAGCAGTGCACTCAATCAAGGATTTGGAATACCGGGAGTGGGAGCAACTCAAGGATTCAGAACTGGGTTTACAAATGTCCCAAGCAGATATGGAACAAACACTCGTGGTCAATCCCGACCATAATAAACAGCATTATTTATTGTACTTAAGGGTATTGACTTAATTATTTTATTACCCAATTTTTATGAACATTTGGAATGTCAAAGCATTCTGAATGGCTGGGAACAAGTGCATTGTTCATATTTGTGAAATGGTTAAATTGCTTTTTTTCCTTTATGTTAACAGTAGCCTGCGTAATGCCACAAATGTTTTCCAGACTTATGATACTCTGCAGGTAGTTTTTATAGTGTCTACTTTTATTCAGCTTTCTACTCACTCTCCTTTTTTCCCCAAGAATGTATCAAGATTACAGCACAACTACCTAAGAAAGTAAATTTGTGACAAAGTAATGTTTTTAACTAATGAGAGCAACTTACTGAGTGCTGAATGGTTGAGAGAAAAGGAAACCGCAGATGTGCAGGACTGTTTTTGAGGATGTTTTGATTGCTATATTAAGCCACGTTTTGGCAAAGTCACAATTAGTTTTTCCAGGGTTGCAGAAGTCCATCAGTTCTCATATTGTGGCCATTGTAAGGACAATCTGGCATTTCAGATTCTAATTAATTTTACGAGACGCTGTTTTTAACACTTTTGTTGATGCCTTTATAGAAATTCTGATGGCTCAGCAACCATTTTCTAGCTGTAAGTTTTCCACATCCATCTCTGATATTTCTTTTTTATTTAATTTTGGAATAAGCAATATACTGGGAAATAAAGGATTTCAAACTTAAGATTTTAGAAGCACCTCTTTTTTACAGTTAACCCTGCTTAAAGATACAGAACAGATGTCTGTTTTGTTTCTGAAGCCAGTATTTCATTTTTCACTATGGAAAGTATTCGCTGATTTGATTGTGACTTTGTATTTTGCCTCTTTGTATTTTTCCTGTAGTTTTAGGAGAGAAAGATTACGTACTTCTCTGCCTAAGTTTGTGTCCAGAATACTGTCAGTTCTTACAGTCCGTGCTGGAGTGCTCAACATTCGTGGCACACTGGAAACAAGACTGCCTAACTGTCTCTGCTTTTGCATTATTGTTCTCCTGTGCATATAGAAGGCCCTATTTCTTCACGGCCTTTCTCAGAAAGATTTTCCCTCTGCTTGTTTTTTCTGCTCTGCTCTGATGGTAATAGGGAAAGGCTTTGTAGAAAAAAGTCAGCTTTCTTTATTTTTCTGTCCTCCCTTGCAATACGCATCTTTTAATTCCCCAGCCAGTACCTCCTTTGCATTTTCTTCTGCATCTCTTGGCTGTTCAGGAACGGGTTGCCCATTCCTATTGTTTCACTTGCAACTCAGGGTGCTGTTTCTTGGCTTGCACGTCGTTATTGTGTATCTAAGTCTCTCCATTTGTCCCAGGTAGAGAGCTGTAGTATCTCAGGGACTCCAAGTGTAATGATGTTTGTTACCTGAAGCTAATGAGTTTGATAGAGAGCAAGATCTTGTTCTCCTGTTGAGCTGAGTTAAGAATCAGCTGCCTTCATTTGAATTTTCAACATCTGTGGCCTCAACGTTGGCTGAGGATTTTTCCTTTTTTTCATCTGTGTTTCATCTGCTGCCTCTGACGCGTGGAGAAGGGCGTCACCCCTGTGAACAAAGCAAGGTGACATTCTGCACAGAGGCCCCTTGCTGGGATTTTGTAGGCTGAAGTTAGTGTCCAGACTGCCACTGGCATACAGTAATGTAAGTTACACACGGGGGATCTAACTCTGTACTTAATTTGCAGCAACAATAATAGTTTCACTGCTGTCTTTGTATACGTAACCATCAAGAAAACATCATTTCAAAATCGTGGCGCTCCAAGGTCGGCGTTAGCTCTGTAACCACCATCCTCTCATTGCCCTGTGTTCATGCGTAGTCCATTGGACGTGCCGTTGCTGCATGGAGACTCACAGAAGTACAGAATGCTTCAACAGAATTCCTGTACCTCCTGGGTGCTGAACTGGGCTGCACTCTGCACCACCTGCAACAGCGTAGTGCCAGCAGGATGTTTACATTTACTACTCTCACGTGGCCTATCGCAGAATTGTTCCTTACTCCAGTTTCATAAGCAACTTTTCCATTTTGGTGACATTTGAAATATATTGTATTATATTGGTTGCATGCCTACTTGTTTTTAGTAGAAAGTTAAAGCTTCATTTTATTAAAAAATAAATAAAAAATGAAGCTGATCTTTGATTTAAAATGCGAAGGCAGAATGGAATTCCAGAATTCTGAGTGCAATATAATCACTTGAACAAAATTATTTTTGGAGTGATTGTTTATATATACATATATCTCACATGTGCAGATGATAAAGGTTCTTTTAGAGATTAGAACAGCTTTTTAGCTGCTTTATTGTAATGAATATAATTCAAAATATTTGTTAAATCAACAGAGAGTAAAATGTCTCCTTTTATAAGAGGAAAATAAAATCAGTGTCATCCATGAATGACAAGGAAAAAAATGGTAATTTGTGTGCAGAATGTTGTAGTTATCTTTCACTTAGAGAAATAGATGTAGTTTATGGGATATACTCTGAAGTGGCACCCATCTACACATTGAACTGTAATTTTTGCTGGGCCTACTGCCAATGTAGATTGGTCCTTGTAATATTTCTACCAAAAGCATTTTTACTGCACCTTATCTTTTCTAATTGTATTTTATTTATTTGTTGCTAGGTGCTCACAATCAAAACAATTACGTGGGATGTGGCTATGAACTGCTAATTTCTTTTGCCTTCATTCCTGGCGATAGGATTGCTACTTCAGCAAGAGGAAGAAGAGGACTGGTGCCCACTCTTGCCATCACTTCTGCCTAGAGAACAATCTGCATTGTTACTCCCTTAGCCAGTTCTTGCTGTGTATGCTTAGGATCACTTCACTTGTAGCTAAATGCAGCAAGTGCTGAAGAATGAGGATTGTGCATCATTACTTTTCTTGCACTTATAAAAGGAGTTAAAGCTCGTGTTACAGCACACAACTAGTGTAAACCCAAGCTTAAAACCTGTTGAGCTCTGACTCTTCAGTTTGTTCCCTTCTCCCTTGTTAATAACTTCATACACCTTGAGGGGGACTGTGACAAGGCAGTGACAGCTTCCCAGGAATTGTGGATTCATTTTTTACTTGACAGAAGTGTGGCTAACCTTATTCAAGGGAAAGTCCTTCGCTGATTTCTTTAGTTTTAAGATTACTTAAAGTCTTTCCTGGTGGTTTCTCTCCTCTGGTGCAGCCATCAGACAGGGAAGGAGAAACCATCCAGGGAAATGAACTTCACCATAAAGCTGGGCTCTGAATTCTGAACTGATTATACCCATACTGCACTGCCAGTCCTGGTCTTGTCACTTGTACCTTCCCTGCCATTTTACCAGACTCGAGTTGGTACAGACTGTCTCCTACCTGCTTGTTCTGCTTTGGCATAGAAGCAGTGAGGACCCATCTTGTATCACATCTTTACTGACAATTTTTGGAGCTTTAGATCCATAGTCACGTGGCTGCTGGGCTGAAGTACATTTTCCATCAGCGGTTTTCTAATGAATGACAGGTCATTTAAGTTGCCAGGATGTTTAATTTTCCCTCCTCTTCTAAAAATGACAGCTGTGTGCCTCTTGAAGGAAACCCTTTCTGGGCCTCACATGTAGTTAGAGAAGAAAGAAAATCATCCCTCTGTGTGTTAGAACCACTGAATCTTATTACAGCAACCTCTGTGTCATTTCTTTGAACCAAGTGAGCTTCAGAGAATGGCATACACAGGGACACTTGCTTTAAACTGCATAATTATAATGCTGTGTCAACTCCCTGTAATAGATTTAAAAAAAAACAACCTAGGCTTTCTCCAGTTACAACAGCCCCCTGGTCCCACGTTTCTTAATGAGGTCCGTTTTAGGTTAACCTTCGCATTCTTGAAGAACCAGAGTAGCAGTGTGCATTGCACATGCATCATGAATTTTTCAAAGCATGAAGTACGTAAGAACACAAACTCTTGTCTCAGTTTTCTGTATACAGCTCTGCTGTTCTCTGTTTTGGTAACTTACACTGCTCAGTGTATTCTGGTTATGGAAGATGGCTATTTGTAATCTTACACTGGGGGCTGAAGTAGAGGGGAATATGATTACAAATAGATCCAGTAGCTTTGATGTAGTCATGAATGTGCAGTTAGATTTATTTGAAAAAGAAACACATCTGACCCATTTTTAGAACTTTATTTGTGTTCTACTTCAGAATTTTCATACACAGAGAAACATTTCTCACAAACAGTAAAATGATGGGAAACATAAAATGTTTTTTTTTTTGTTCTATCTCAAATACTAAAGACAGATCAACTTCCGTTTTCAGGCTGCTGTGTAATAGTAGCTTTTAACAAATTTGCATTGTTGTAAATACAAGTTCCTATTGAAACTTTAAAATGCTTGTAAATATTCTGCTTAGATTCAGAAATCTTTGATTTAGGGAAATGGTAAAATACTAAAATAGAAGCCACGTCTGATGTGCCTATAGCTTCACAGCTTATTTATTTCCTTTTCTAAATCTCTGTGTCCAGTATAGAACTTTCTAATGAAGGAAGTTCAAAACAGGCAAATACTGGCATCATCTTCTACTAGCTTAATTAGCAACTATTATGATATTGTTTTATTTTCTTTTTCAGATGTCCTCATCATCTTCTCCCCACAGGAAACCATAGTCCTGTATGTAGCTTTTGGATACTGCTGTTCTGGCTTCTTCTGTTAACTGATGTCATTGCAGGTAGATTTGTGCTGCCATAGTGCTACACGA
The DNA here is from genome assembly GCF_023343835.1 of Lagopus muta. Taxonomy (NCBI): domain Eukaryota; kingdom Metazoa; phylum Chordata; class Aves; order Galliformes; family Phasianidae; genus Lagopus; species Lagopus muta. Next base: position 76,837,021 of record NC_064434.1, read on the forward strand.
AATGTATCGAACGATTCCAGTAAGAAATGTACAAGTGCAGGGTTGTTAGAATGGTGAGTATCTTCTGATAGAGGTTCTTGGCTTTTTGATGTCACCTTCTCACTCCTGTACTTAGTTCAGTCTTTATAGGTAGCACATTGCTTTTAAAATGGTACCTACATAAAACTGCAGTTTCTAAAATGATCACGTTCATAGTTTGGCTACTTCTGATGTAGTCTGTGTTACAAACAGTTTTCCTATTATTTTGGGTGAAACTGTGAATGATTCTGAGGCGCACAAACACTGTGTTTGGCCATTGCTCCCACACAGTGCCTGTTCTGTGTGCAGCTGAAGCATAGTGGAAGTCCCCACAGCACTTCCCACTGCTCTCACACCCCACCAGCTTCTCCATCAAAAAGTATCCAGAAACAACTGGGAGAAAATTGATTTTTGTGCTGTGTTCTTGTTTCCTGCAGCCTCCCCCTTAGGGGAAGGAGAGAAGAGAACAGAGAGAGTAACAAATCCCTGTTGTGTGTCAGGAGTTCTTGCAGCTGATTTTGTGATCATGTGATTTGGTTCAGCCCAAAGCAAAGTTTGTTTTAATGTGATTTTTTGCCTTTTTTGGTAATGTATTAAAAATTTTCCATTGCTGAAGGCTGCTGAAGTTGGTAACACCTTGTAAAAAAAATTTGAGCTGAACACATCTGAAGGCATCCCCTGCTGGGATCTTAATGTGTGACATAAAAACGGTGATAACAATGTGGGAAAACTCTGGAATTTTATTTTGGTCTATCCAGAGGTGAGACATTGAAAGATCAAATTATTTCTGGGCTGAAACTAATTTTTATTTAATGCCATATTTTATTTCTTTATATGGAACATTGAGCTGGGAACAGCAGAATCAGTAATCAGTGTAACAAGAGCTATCGCCGTATTTTGCTTTGCTTCAGTGCACTCTGATGTAATTAAATAACAGAAGGGAAGGTGAGCAAACAACATTTAAAATGAAGTAAGATTTGCAGCCTACATTTCTGTCACAGGTTTAGATATTCCAGTACGAACACCTGGAGGATTTTGCTGAGGTTCTCAATAGTGGTTTGGTCGAGGTTTTCTTCAGTGTCCTCCATAGTGTGCCATACTTCAGGAAAAGGGGACGGGATCAGATGTAGGACTGGAACCCCTGTGAGGAGCAAAGTGAAATTTGGAAACCACGTTGGAGAACTTCTGTTAAGTAGGTTGATACATCACTGCTTATTGACAGTCAGATAACTACTCAGTTCACTTTCTAAAGGAGTGTATACCACTGCAGTCCTACAGTCTTTCTTTTTTTAAAGTCTGTGGCTACAACCCATCCGTTTCACTATTTGTTTCCTAAAATCCATACCCTCCTTCAAGCACTATCTTTTTTAAAGTATCTGCAGCTAGTAGTTGTAGTGTGATACCTGCCCCTTTGTTCTTCCTGGATTCCATGCACTGTAGTGGTTCAAGTTGTGTTTAGGAGCTAGAGAAGGGCAGAGAAACCACTGCAGCTCCCAATTACTATGTTCTTATGCCAGCGTTAGGATTTAGCATGTTTTTGAAGCAGTTCCTTGTCCTCTCCTTAAGTGGTAAATTAGAATGCCTGTATTTTTCTCCCAGCAAACAGAACCACTGTTATCCTCAGATAAAAGGATTTAGACTTTTAAGTGTATTACTGTGTGTGTGTATGTTGATAGATATGAGCCACCAGTATGTTGATACATGATGCAACTTCTAGATAAAAGAACTTAACTCATTCGGCTGTCTCCTGATCCCTCTTTCAGGACAGTGGTGGAGCATTGTTTCTGTCCATCTTTCCTGTTTTGCCACTTTTCCTCATTTTTAAGCCACAAAGAGGAATCTTTATTTTCACTGGGTGGTGTTTATATCATTAGAAAAGGTTTTGAGGTGTAGTCCCTGACTGGTTTCTCCCATGTAGATTTTCTTATGTCCCTGGATATGTATGTGGTAGCTGCATGTATTTCATTGGAGCTGAGTCCTGCCTTCCAGAAATGAAGGACTCATGGAGCTGAAAATCCATTGAACAAGAGACTGTAAGTGCAGCTCAGTTAAAGGAGTGCTTGCTCAGAAGTGGGGAGGTATGACTGCACTCATCTGCTTGCAGAGCTGTGTACTGATTCAGCATTACTCAGTAGTTGTAGATCACAAGCAGACGTAAACAAAAGATCTGGATATGGAATATCTCCCTTATTTCCTATGTAGATTTCCTATGTAGCAGCTTTGAACTCGTTTTACTTTCCTTTTGACCTTGTCCTTCTCTAGCAATGCAACTATCGTAGTCCTTGCCTATGATGGATAGCTTCAACTAGAAGAATGTGCTGTATTTGCTATTCTTCTGTGGCTCACCTTTATTTAGAAGGTGCCATACCTAGTACTTGAACATCAAATCCACATCTTGCACCTGGGCAAGAGCTTTAATTACCAACCTGTAGCTGTGCAAGTTGGGTAGCACTAATGTAACCACTTTCCCTTTCTTTGGCTGCTTCCTGAAAGAAAAGAATGAACGTGGTGCCAGTGGTGTGGGTGTCTGCTGGGAGAGATCTTGGGTAGGGAAAATTTCAGGTATGCTCTTAGTGCACATTATGCATGTTGTGTCCTTTGCCGTTCTTACTGATTACTATATACACCTTCCCCATCTCTGCTCTAGTAAATGAGAGTCTAACTTGAATATTTTAGCTTTTGCAGGAGTTAGTGCCTTCAAATTTCAACAGGTAATTGTGAGCATTACTCAGTAAGTTTGCCAAAAGATCTTCAGAGACTTTTGTGATCTTTGCAAACGCAGCCCTTTTGTGTGTCTCGCTGCTTCTAGAAATAGTAAGCAGCAGGCTGGTGTGGTGTGTAGCGATGGCCCATTGGGTCAGTTACTCATCTTTGTGGAACACTGTAGTGCTGGCAGAAATTTCCATTATTTCTGTGCCATTGGAGCTGTGCACACACAAAATGATGGTAAGGATGGTTCTGTCTCTGCTTTTCCTCTATGTTTTTCAAAGCTATGACTAGGCCTGCGTAACACTGGAGTTTGAAGCCACAACCTGGGGCAAATAAGTTGGAAAAAAACAAGTTCATATGCATCTGTTTATTTAATAAATGGAGCTTTGGTTATTGAACTTGTATTTTAAAAGCAATATTAGAATTGCCAGTACCTCTCAATAGAAATGGAACGTGGTCATCCTCAACCAAGCCTCGATATACATTATTCTGGAAATACTGTGTCTCATCAAGGTGATTCTTCAACAGATTCATACCGTGTAGCTTCTGCTCTGTAATTCACAATGGAAGTGACTGTTAGTGACTGTGAAGTGACTGTTACAGCTTTTGGACAATATAAGGCATGTTACCACAAATGAATTTTTCCACTCTTGTGGAATCTTTTTCCATTAAGCAAGAAAAAGAAGCTGGTGACTGTCTTTTGCATTTGTTTAGTACTTGGAAGACCCCAAGACTGATGCTGTTACCACTGATTTACAGAAGTAAGAACTAAAACACAAAGTGAAGCAGAACCCAAGAGTCACAAAGTGGCCATCAGAATCATGTTTTCCAAGTGTCTGTGAATCATAGTTATTTTATTAATTAAACATGTATGAAGTTATCAATTTTGAAGATGCACCAAATTTAACGTTTGCATCATTAAATATTAGAACTGCAAACCAGAAAAGTAATCTAAAAATCTGATTTACATGGCTTTTTCCTTTGAAAACTATATCCTAAATCTTTAAATTAAGAGCCCATGCCCCTCTCCTTACCAATTGCTTGAAGCCTCTGAAACCATCGGCTAGTGTTTGGGAAATAATTGGGAAAGACAGGGTTTGGTGCACCTATTAAATCCAGCAGTACCAGCAGGTCCTACAGAAGAAAGAATCTTTAGCACAGTATTCTTAAAGTTACCCACCACCACCAGCAGCAGCAATGAAATCTCTTGGTTCCTGTGCTGATGATGACTGGGTCATTGACAGCTCCTTACAAAGATCTGGCTTTTCTACCACAGTACCTGAGAAGAACTCATTAGCAGAACCCTATTCAGACCCAATGCATCTTGCTGCCTTTCCAAGGAGGAGGGACAGACTGTTTGTCCAGTCCTCTTTCTGAAAAAGGCTGTGTTGCTTTGTTTACAGTCTCTAAGTTATATCCCTTTAAAAGAATATGTTACGCGGGGAGAAAAAAGAGAAAATTACTTCTTCCCTGGAGAACAGCTTCTGTCAAGGGAAAGACATTTTATGAGTCACAAGATAGAGTGACAGTGGCTGAGCAGTGAGTTGGGAAACCAGAAGGGAGCTGACAAAATGTTTGTAGGAATCAAAGGGCAACCCTGAGAGCTTGCTGTAACTCTGAGATGTCTGACTCTGAGGCTGAGCTGGGGGGCTTTTTTTTTTTTCTTCAAAGAATCTTATTAGTTCTGTGCTCTTTAGTGATCATGTTGAAGAATCTCTATTGAAGGAGGTAGGTGCCCTAGTTTATACTCTAGCAAATTTGAATATTACATTTTTTTTCTACAAATCCTCATACTTGCATTGAGTTTTGTGCTGGTCCATCTGAAAAGCTCTTGCCAGCTCTGTATTTTAGCATGTCTAAAATTTGCACAAGCTTGCCTCAGTTTAGGTGAGCTTCTTGGTTTCTTGGGTATTTGGCTTAATTGATTATTAAACAATTGCAGTTCGCTATTACTCCTTATGGAGGTGAAGAAACTTACCATGCCCTGGAGTCTATTTGTGGTGGTTGAACCTGGTGGATGTGGAGTAGATACCATTTTTTGAGCCAAGTGTTGGGACCCATAGAGGGAATCAGAAGGGGACCACCGGACAAAAGCTTCTTCTCCATCAAAAAAGATAAGCTGAAGTGAAAGGTCTGGTCTTGATGTTGAGCTTGTCTGTTGGAAGAAGTAAAAGGTGGCAGAACTGATTCTGGCCAGAGCATTGTGTAAAGAAAGAATACTGCAGTCAGATAAGCCCCTTCGGTATGGGTGTATCTTCAGGGTACTGTATGCAAGCGTTCCTATGGCCATTAATCTCAAACATGTCATGGTGACACAGTGATCAATTGTTATTACTTATTAATCTAGCACAATGACACATCCCCCACCCTGGCATGATTTTTGGTTCTGGTTGAAAGTTTTATTTTTGGCTTCAGTGGATGTGAGCTGAGTATTGTGAGAAAGGTCTACAAAACCAGGTAGCCAGGACATCAGTTTGAGCAGCAGAGGAGACATGTCAGCAACGGCATCTGAGGTGAGTGCTGTGAATACTGTGACAGTGCCTCAAAGGAATAGTATTCCTGCTACAGTTCTGAAGTGGAGATGAATTATGAAAGGCTTATGGTTCATTGAGGGACAAAGAGCAGTCAGTCATGAGAATGATCATTTCTTCTTCTTCAGGGATACTTGCAGTCACTCAGGTAAATTTACCCTGAAACCGAAGAGAGAGGAATAGATACACTCTTCCTCTTTGGCCACCAACAATATCACAACAGTGAAACTGTTGAGAATATATACATGATTATTGTATTTAAGGTCACAAAGGAGACATCTATGTGAAATTCCTTCTCAAAGCAAAAGGAGCCTTCTTTTTTTTTCTGTTTACTAACTGAAGCCTTGTTTGTTCTGGCAGCGCTTCCTAGTAACTTACAGCATGGCTAAACCCAGCTCAGCTCCACTATAGGGGAACTGTGATGTTGGCAGTTGCTATGAATACTTTAACCCCTCTATGAATAATTTTTTCTTCAAATGGAATTGCATGATGTGGTTAAAAAGGTGGGGTCACTGGCAGCAGTCACGTCCTGTATGGGCCACAATTCCCAACTGGCTGGAGCTGATCCAATGCAAACAATAGAGGAAAACCTCTATAAAATGTTGCTCATGTAGGCAAGATGATTATTGATTATGCCCACAGCAATGTATGGATTTTTTCTAATGGCACTGCCTTGCTGCCCTTTGTCCTTCACACAGAACAGACCTCTTCTGATAGCAGTTGTTTTCATTACATTTTGGAGGAAATGGCATTAACACCATCTGAATTTTAGAAAGCAGTATTTGCCATTATTATTAGTGCTTAACGTGTTCCTAGATCTGGATAATGTAAAGAGATCTCTTTGCCCTTTTAATTTTAAAACTTACTCTTGTATAACTGAAGAAACATCAAGATAAAGATCGCAGTTTCAAGTATAAATAGATTTGGCTGAAAGCATAGCAAAGTCTGTTATGCTGCTGTGAGCAGAGCAAAAAGGTCACTGCTAATGGATTAAGCAGATGGGTCCCAAAGTATATTTTGTTAATGGGCTGTACGAGTGATGGTCTGTGCAAAGTAATTAGATTGCTTTTCTGTCAAATGCCGTCACCTTAATGAAAACTTAATCAAGAAATAACGTATTACTTGCCAAAAAAAAAAAAAAAATCCAATCTTTAAATCGGCGTACTGGTTGTTCCATAAGTAACAGGCAGGCTTATTCTAAATGAAGCTTGTAAATAGAGTCTGCGTGTGTTCACAGAAGTGCTTCATTTTTGCAGTTAAAACCCATGGCTAATCCTTAGTCTTTCCATTTTTAAATCTTCTAATGTCAGAAGGCACCAAATCAGTTCTGGAGACAACTGTAAACAGCTGATCTCAATACCTGAACTGAGTACATTCCACTAGTTAGCAAAACGCTTGAGGAAGCTTCCTGTGGAAATGGTGTTTGGTGAGCATTCTGTCAGTAGTAAATACCGAGCCAGTAGATGGCACTCGTAAGTCTGTGAAATAGCTCCGAGAGATTTTTGTGCCCAGCAGTGGCAGTGCTGGGAAGCAAATTTTCCTGTGGTCAGAGTCTGATAATGTAATCATGTTACTTGTCTGCATTCCTCCACTCAGATTGCTGTCGTTCATCTATTAAATAAACGACTCAAACCGATAAAGGAAAACAGGAAGAAAATGTTGAAGTTGTTATGGGCTGGGGGCGTGTGACAGTGTAACTCCTCCACAGCAATCGGTTCAGCTGTCTCCCACTACAACAGGGAGACTTTAAAAATGCATCATTCAGAAAGAAATGTAGTGCTTTACTTAATAGGGTAGGAATGGCTGGATAGGATTCTGTGCTTTTTATGTATAATGAAGAACTATATCTCATTAAGTCTATTAAGTGTGTTCTCCATGTGTAAATTGCTTTAATATAGTGTATGTAAGATACTCACACTTTGCATGTGAGTTTGTAATGTTATCCTGTACTAAAGCACACGTGTACAGATCTCTGTTCAGTTCTTCTGGAATACGATGGGGATCTTCCTATAGGCACAGCAACCAGGGAATCAGACACAGACCAAAAGGGAGAGCATGGAAATGCCCTCAGGTCTATTGCTATTGCAAAACCATATGAGAAGGAACCAAGCCAACTACCTGGATGGACTGAAGCTTGTTGTCCAGGGCACGTGCCAGCTCCAGCATCATGGCACAGGGCACAGCTGAGTCGGTTGCTCCCACAAACACTCTTCCGTGCCACTGTGGGCCAAAGAACTTTGAGTCGTAGTGACAAGCGAGGACCAGGTGGCGCTTTGCAGAGGGGTTGAGAGTGCTGATGATATTTGAAAATGTTTGATACCCATAGGGTGTGTACTTCTGAAAAGTATCTTCTTCAATTTCCCAACCAGCCTGGAGTCTTTGAAGACGCTGCTTGATGTGCTGCAATGAAATATATATTTGTATATATACCAAATAAATATTACTGAAGAAAAGGTACTGCAGACAAATTATCAGCAGCTAATTAGCAATAGTGGCTCTGAAGCTTATTTCTGGTGTTTTTAATAGATTACTCTTATAGCAAAAATGATTATAATAATCATGCCACTGTATAAAATAAGATGAGCATCATCCTCACTGCCTTAGCCTACCCTCTGACTGGCTCACTCACTTTTCATCTCTCTGTTCTGTCCCTTGTAGTTGGAGTCTTGAGATAGCTTAGACTGATTGCCCATCAAGGTGACGTTGAGGTGTTGACCTCTGAAGTCTCCAAGCCAGACTTTTCCAGGGGTAATTAGGATTGATACAGCATTCAAATATAAACTCAGTTGTGTCCTTAAGTGTCAAAACTGGCTGCAGAGAACTTGCAGCTATTTTGGCAATTGCTATGTATAGTCTCCATAAATAAAACATTGGCATTTTTGAAAATATTGGTATTTTTACCTTCTAAGAGAAATTTGCCTTTCAAGTGGCATAAGTTGCTTGCGAGGCTATAAAAGACAGTGATGCCTGTCAATTACAGAACAAATGAAGCATTTCAGAATGTCTTAAAAATGAGGCCCTTAATAAAAATTGATACAGCGGACCTAAGTAAAGGATGATTCATTTTTAGGTAGCTTCATGTTTAAAAGAATAAATCTAACTACTCAGGCTGTACTTAGTACAGAATTGTAACTGACTCTTATTAGAGGGCCATCTCTGTTGAGCAGCTGATTTTTATGTGTCCCTAGAGTGCTTCTTCAAGGCAGATTCCTCTCTCTCTAAATAAACATTAGCAAAAGCCTCTAAGGGAAAAAATGGAAATAGACTTGGAGGACTTGTCCTGCTCTCAGTGAAGTCAGTAAGAATGCTGCCATAAATTCTGTGTTAGAAGAAACTTCCATTTTGCTTGTGGTCACCTTCTGGAAGCTTTTATGGCATCATATGGCCTCCCCACCATCTGTAGGACTGCATCAACAGAGCAAAGGACTTCTGTTATAGAGGAGTACATAAGCCTGGGTGAAGTTCCCAGGGTGCACTATCTGTGAGTGGAACCACCCTCTCCCTTCCAGGAGTCTGATGTTTTTCCCTGTCTCAGGGGAGGATTTTTTTTTTCTTCCACAGGAGTCTACTGCAATATATGCTGTTACCTTGTAACAAAATGATCCTTTTTTTGAATGTAATTTGAGGTTTTCTATTCCAGGCTGTCCTGTTGTTCGTTTGTTTTTCTTCCTTTTTTCCCTTTCAGTTGGCTTTCTTCTAGTGTATGACTAAGGAAACCACAAAACTAAATGTATAGAAGCAACCAGTATAAAAAAGCTGCATTTTCCTCACCTACCATTTGTAGAGTGGCAAATAAGCTTATTGTAGTTCGGGGTATCATGGAGCTGTTGAGTTGATTCCTAAAGGGTAGATGATGGTTCTTGAGATGTTGCAAATGCCTTCTAAGTAATCTGGGCCATGCTGGTGCTTCAGTCTTTGGGCTGGCTGATATAAGTAGGAGTGAGTGTGGCACACAGCCTTGGAGGTGCCTGCACTGTGAGATCCTACTCATGCTGAATCCTTGTGGCTGAAGCACAACATGCTGGAGCTCTCACCAGCCTGGGGCCAAGCATGATGTGGCTGTGCTAGCCCAGCACTATCATGCTGCTGTGCTGCCTATCCAGGCTGCCCACCTGTGTGGACCTCTGTGATCCCTCCAAGGCTCACCTGGATGGATGAATCAACTCTAACGGACCTCTCCAGGACAAAGAGTGGGGATGTGTGGGATTCCAGGTGTTTGAACCACCAAAATCCTGCTCATGTGAGGAAATGGACCAACACTGTTATACTTCAGTTACCAGACCTGGGGTCAGCTTCTTAATTTGAAACCTGAAGTTAATCTTTCCTCTTGCCATGCAGCCCTGGGAAGTAATGCTAGCTGAAGTGCAGGCTGTGTCTTGTAGACACTGCACGGTCTGCACCAGCACAATGATCAGGTTCATCTACCGCATGAGAGGAACTTGTCCCTTTGTGGTCCCTAAAGGCTCTACCAGCAAATAAAGAATAGGTGTGCTTAGAGGTTGGCAGAACTGTTTCCTTACCTGTCGTACGGCGTGATTTCCTGGTGACCCTGGGTATCTTTCTATCAGGATGGGGCGCAAATCGTTCTCCCACATTTCAGAAACATCTGTTTTTTCTGCAACATTTTGGATAGCATCAGGATGTAAAGTACTTGGTTGGTGAGAATACTGAAGAGAAAAAGGAAAGATTGCTGCAACTGTTACTGAAATTTTTTTAACCATAGTCGTCTTCAGAATTATGATTATATGAATTATGGAAATGTTTCAGTATATGGAGCTATTTTGGTTTACTGACAGTTATTTTAAGAACAGATTTTCTGACAAAAATTTAGAAAAAGACATTTTTAGGTTCTGTGGCTTTTCTAGCTCTGATTTCCATGTAAAGTAAACTAATACTAAGAACATGGGAGAAGTAGTTTACCTACTAACCAAACTCTGCCTTTTATTGAGTTCTTTTTTCTGATATCTTAATTATATGTATTCTACAGTCATGTCCTCAACAGTGCCTCCTTCGAGTAAAGACTTCTTTGTGACAAACCCCACAAGCCTTATTTTGGCAGCAATAATATTTAGCTTTATGGTCTGTGCACATTACAGGGCACAGCACTGCGAAGAAATGCATCAGCCAGTTCAGTCCTAGAAGAGTGGTGCTACCGTGGCTCTATCCACAAGGGCAGAGTTGGTGTGACTGCACGGTGCAATGTAGCTCTTTCGGAGTGTGCTCAGGTCCATATCAGTGTTGTTAGCCTTGAGTTAACCTCAGAAGTGGCAACTTCTCTCCTGTGATGACAGCCAGTAGTGCTAGCTACTTCCCAAGTGCTTCTTTTCTCTTGCCTAGGGATGAATCTTTGGCACTGTTTGAGATGCCCTGGAATACCTGTTGCATCTTTGTGGGGCTGGCAAATCCATCAGGGATGAGCCTTATGATGTCCTGGAGTAACAGCTGAATGCCAGGCGGGAAATCCAAGGACATCTCAAATGCTCTTTGGGCACCAGGTTTGAACCTACTCAGACTCCAGTGATTGTCTTCTCAGGAACTTCTCGAGCCACCTTTGGTTTTATAGATAAACATGATAGGTACTATCATAGGATATTTGTATCCTACCCATTCCGTGTTTCTGTCACAGGGAATTCCTCCTGGTCCCCTCTCCCCTTGATATACCTTGCTGTGTTTGCTCATGCTTTGCTCAGAACTGCCATACAGGGTTGATGAAAGTTGCCATTCTTCAGTCTGCCCCGTGTACCTCATCCTTTTTTCAGAAAATGAAAGACAGAGAAACAGGAGCAGGACAGAACCACAGTTTATAGTGCAGGAGAATGGTATTTTCTATTTTATTCTTCTCCTGTCTTACAAATGCTTAACTGTGGAGTTGCTTTTGGGCTGCTGGTGCATTGAGCTGATGTCTTCTTAGATGCATTTACTCTCACTTCAGCACTGAATATATTAACGACAAAAAAATTAAAAAATCATTCTTTCTTCCTTGCTTCCTCACATGCATTGTTTAATCTCTGTCTAAAATGACTGCAGAAAATCATTCCTTACCTGGTCATCAAGCATGCTGCCCTTCGGACCTTCTGCAGTTCCTGGAATTACCTTTTATCTTAATTAATTAATTAGACAAATATGGTTAAAAAAAAAAAAAAGTTGCTGTCTTGCAACTTGTCACCTTTCCTCCTTTGTTAGTTTGTGTTGAGCAAAGCAGATACCAGCACAGCTGTTTTCTGCACTTGAATATACATTAAGCATTTAATTCTCCTCATTCCAGTTTCCCAGCTGTTGTTTGTGTGAGGACCATTCCACATACATAGAAAAGGCAAAGACAAGAGAAATGTCAGAAGCAATCTGCTTAGGAGGAAAGAGGGGATGTAGAACTGCGTGCTTTAGGAGTGGGAAGGATATCTGAAGAAGTGAAAGGCTCTGTGAGGATGCTGAATAGCAGCAGAGCTTTCCTGGTAGCTGGGGTCATGGAAACACTTTGCAAAGAAATGTTTTTGTTATAGTACAAATGTGTAAAAATGCTTCAGAAGGAATACATTCTCACTCATACTAGTGAAAATACATTCAAATCTGGGAAATGAAAGGCATTACAAAAGCATTCGTGAAGTAAAAGAAGAATGGAGTGAAGTGTGCCGGTGGCTCATTCCTTGGGATTGCTCAGTCTGTTTGCTGCAGGGTGGCAGCAGAGCAGTGTGTTCATGGCAGGGCTGCCATTGAGCCATCTGCACTAAGCTGTACAAATGGCAGCTTCTACCAGCAGCCTGTATTTATCCTGCTGATTTGAGTACCTTCTGGCTCAGTGCCAATGGAAGCTTTCTTCTTCTGAGAGCTGGTAAGTTTAGGAGCTGGTTCTTCCTGCCTGTGTGAGCAGGAGGGAGTGGGCTGTGCACTCCTGAGACGTCCAGCTTTTGGCTCATGCTTCCCTTCAGGGGAAAAAGAGCAGAAGGGCCGAGAATCTGATGAGAAAGAGGAAGTGGTTCCTGGTGGGTGCCTGCCAAGGCCGAGGAGTTCAAGTGCTGTGGTTCTATGGTTAGTGGGAGGAAGCATGAGCATCATGAGGAAGCAGCTCAGAGGGCTGGAGTGAGATGAGGTGCAGAGTGTGTCACTGTGGCTGAGGGGAGTGAAAGATGCACTGGGGCTGCACAGCTATGTGCTCACTGCCACAGCTGAAGGTCTGCCTCACTTACACAGTCTTAAATGTATGCACGTGTAGGCACTCTAGCAGCTATTTTAGGAGTGTACATTCTTAATATGTGATAGATGTATATGTATGAATAACTGTGTATATAAATATATACACAGAGAGATAACAGGAGTAGAACAGAATGACGTTTCTGCTGATTTTCAAAATTAAAACCCACAACCTCTGTTGAATGGGCACTGACTGATATCAAGGGGAAAGTGAACAAGGACTGAATAGGAGTGACTGGGAAGGCATGAAGGTTGTCCTGGCTCTGGCTGAGGGAGGCAGAGAGCAGTGCATGGAGTCAGTGGAGCTCTGTGGTTCCAGGTGAGCATCTACAGCCACCCAGCAGCGGGGACTAAAGGAATACGATTCTGTGATTTTATCATTTTCCTTTTTGAAATCTATGACTGCTTTAACTCAATGGAATTCACTGTTCTGCGATCAGCTGTGTTCCATGTGATTTGGTTCATTAAGAAGCTATGCTGGCATTTCGTAATCAGCCACTGAGAACTGCATAGAGAAACAGAGGCTACACATGTTGTTTCCTTAAGCATTACCTCAAGACTTTTTTTTCCCCGCAACTTCACACAGCGTTTTAAATGAAGAAGAATACAGCGTGGCCCCTACAAGACACTAAAATGCTGTATCTTTTCAAAATCCCTGTGTAGTTGCCATCATCTCAACCCCATCCTCTTTCTCCTACCTCAACGTGAATCCCCTCGGGAAGAGCTGCTCGTTGTCTCCCTAGCGGCGTTAAGTCTGACGGCGCTCCGGGAGCGCAGCCGCGGGCTGCAGCCCCTACCAGGCGCCGAGCTGCTCCCACCCCGCCCAGCCGTCGGTACCCGGAGCTGGGGCAGTCATCACCCCTCACCTGCGCCCACCCCGCCCGTCCCGGCGCAGCGCCCCCGGCAGCGGGCCGAGGGACAAAGGACAAACCCGCGAGGCGGCGGAAAATCACAGCGGCCCTGCCCGACCCACCTTCTGCTGAGTCCATCCCGCGTCGCTTTCCCGCCCCTGCGCCGGTAGCAGGCAGGCGGCGGCGGCGGCGGCGGCGAGGCACAGCACGCCGGCCAGCCCCGCCATCCCCAGCTCTGCTGCGGGGAGGCAGCGCCGGAGGCTGGGCGGGAAGGAAAGAGGGAGGGAGGGAGGCGGCCGCGGCAGCACCGGGCTCCTCCCGGCCGCGGCCCTGCCGGGAGGCTCGGAGGGTTCGGGCTGAACTGGGCTTTGAGCGGCCTGACCTAGCTGTAGGTGTCCCCGTTTGTTGTGGGAGAGCTGAACCAGGTGGCCTTTAAGGGTCCCTTCTGATTCAAACGGTTCCATGATTCTGTGAAAATACGTGCTGAAGTGAAATGTTGCAGCAGGTCAATTAAAATGATGAAAACAAGCAGGCAAGCTTCCCTGCACACGAGTCCTTTAGGTCAGGCGGTGTCACTGTCCTTGGGCTGTGCTTTTGTACAAAACTTCTGGCCTTTGCGTTGCAGAAATTCCACAGAAAAGTCTCCAATTATCACATTATTCTTAATGCTCGGGCTAGCCTCAGAGGACATTCAGGTTGACTACCAGGGAAAGGTTCTTCACCAGAAGGTGGGTGAGCACTGGCACAGGCTCCCCAGGATGGCAGGCATGGCCCCAATCCTGCGGGAGTACAAGGACTGTCTGCACCACACTCAGTTCTATCAGCTCCTTCTTAGCTGGTTCTGTGTGCAGCCGGGAGTTGGACTCGGTGATCCTTATGGGTCCCTTTCAACTCTGGATATGCTATGATTCTATGCAACTGAAAGGAAAAAAAAGGTTAAAATGAAGGCAGAAATGAAGGAGGGGAGAGGATCTTCTTGCTGCTCTCCAGCCTCGTCCTGAGACACCACGTTCTGGAAGCACAGCATGGCAAGTATTCAAAGCGCCTGTGAGGCTAATAGCAGAGAAGCAGAGCCATTTGTCCATTTGCAGATCTTCGAACCAGATCCACAGATTTCCTAGAAAAGCTGGTGGCTCTGCTGCCCAGTGGACAGATGGGCTCTCTGCAGCTGACATTCTTACTGCCAAGTCAGCACCCTTATAAGTGGATACCAAGAATGTGGCTGTAACCAAGATTTCATAGATGGGGAAATAACAAGTTAGTGTATAGGAATGCCATTTTTCCCACAGAATTCCATACCTCATCTTTGTTAGGAAATCATTCCAAATGTAAAACCAAGCCACCACAGAGAAGGGAGAAATGGGCAATCATTTGATCACCAAGAAAGAGCAGTGTGGACTACAAAGAGTGGCAGCAGCCTCTCAGACAAAAGCCCACCAACCCAAGTGACAGCAATCTGAGGGAGGTTCAGGTTGAGTATCAGGAAAAATTTCTTCTCTGAAAGAGTGGTCAGGTGTTGAAATGTGCTCCCAGGGAGGTGGTGGAGTCACTGTCCCTGGAGGTGTCCAAGGAACGTTTAGATGTGGTGCTAAAGGATGTGGCTTAGTGGGGAAATAACAGTGGTAGTTGCATAAAGGGCTCAAAGAGGATATTCTTAGGCTTCTTTTTCCCCTCTCCCCCTACTCCAATCGTTCAAACAGTCCTGTGCTCACCAGAAACAGAGGCATATGTGTAACTGCAGCAGCAGTGGGGGGAGGGAGGGAAGCAGCAGCCCTTCCTATGCTTTGAGAGCAGCTGTACAAAGAGTGACATGAGGAGAATTTGTACCAAAGTATTTAGGCAGGGGGCATGGGATGGTGGCATCTGGGAAACTGATTTTTGTTAAAATACGAGTGGAATTCTTTGAGGTCATTGATCTGGATGTCTCAGCACAGACGCTGAGAAGGAATAGGGACAGTACTCAGTGATTCTACTGCCAGTTCACCGAAATACATCCTGGTAGCACTTCTGAAGACCTCTCTGCCCTCTCATTTGATTCTCCAAAGATTTTCCCATCTAACAGTACATACAAGACTAAGGAGACAAAGAGCAATAACAAATAAAAACATAGCATAAATCAGAGCAGGTCACAGCTGCAAAGAGAATGATGTAACTACTTTAGAAAATAGTTTTTTTTTTTTAAAGTTAAAACAAACAAACAAACAAATGTAATGAACATTTTGTTTTCCAGTGATTTGTAAAGGAGAAATGCGTTGTTTAGTCCTACTCCATACTACCAAATTGGTAAGGTGTCAGTGGTTAGCTGCTATTTTATCTTATTCATTTGGTTTATTAACTTGAAATTCAAATAGATGTAGCTAGGTACCAATTAGAGAATATATATATGTATATATAGGAAGAAAAACAAGCATTACCTGTGAAAACACCATCTGTGCACTGCTTCTTTCCTGTGCCCAGGCTGATGTGACAGTGCCATCTGCTGAGATTCGGGAGCACAGCTGGCAGCAGCAGTATAAATGGAGCCTGCGCTTTCTGATGCTCGGCTCTTGCAGCTAATAGGCAAGGAGAGGAGATTCGATGTCCCCCGTTGTGCTTTCAGTCCAGCTAATATTTAGTGCTCGAAGTGGGTTGTGTGGGCTGAGATTTCTAGGCAGCTTAACCAGTGAGGGAGCAGCACAAGCTGCAGCAAAGGGTGGCGTGGCCGGTGTCACAAGGAGCCCAAAGGCCTGGGGACATCCTAAGAGCCTCAGCTGTTGTGATGATCGAAGGCATGATTCCATGTTTTTGAAGCCTGTACTGAACGTTTCACTGTTTCTCTGGAGGTGGATTTTAGGACAAAGTTCAGCTGAGGGCTCAAACTGAGACGATGAGGTAATTCAGAGGCACATCCACATTTCAGGATTTTATCCAAACCAAATGTGAGCCCCTCATTCTTTTTCAGTTCTCCTATAACAGAGGATTAGGGGGGAAAGAGACCGCGAACTGCAAGAGCAATGAAACATACAGGGTATGGGGTGGTGGTGGAGGGGGGGAGGAAGAACAGCTCTTTCTGCAGGCATTTCTGGTAGCTCTTGTGGATCTCGCACAGGCACATTTGCTATGCAAACTCAGTGTCAAAAATAGTGAAAGATAATCATGGCACTATAGGCTAATGGAATTTCTCAGACAAATGGTCCAGTCAGCTATCCTAGGACATTGCCTTCTTTGTAACCAAGACAGATGATACGCAAACGTTCCACACATCAGACTGGTGCACAGAAATGAATATATTCAGTTTCCATGTGCTGACACAGTGCTATAGAAGTAATCTCAAACCGGGATATAAAGGATGTGTTTTCAGAGTTGAAAAGCAGTTGTTCCAAATGCAGCTTTTCTACACTACAGACAGTGACCCGTCTAGAGTGAAAAGATGGGGTTAGAAAAAGTAAATAAATACAGTGTAGGTTACCCGTATTTCCTGTCATCTGTCACCTAGAGGAGATAGCAAAGTGCAGCTGGGTTTGGTAGAGAAAGATCTCTGCAGTGAGAACAAGCTCTGAGACTGATGTGGGCTCTGAAAGAGATGAAGGACTTCAATGAATTCCACAGGAAATCACTAATTACGAGAGTCACAAACATTTCAAAACATAACAGTTGTGTCAGTTGGCACAGCCAGGGCTGGTGCTGCTGTAATGCTGCTCTGCATGAGCACACAGGCTCCATTGGGCATATGCACAGCTGTATGTGCTTCTCTATACATAGCTGCTGACATGCAGAGCTGCTTTCAGATGTGTTTTGCTCTGAGATCTTTGCAAACAGACCATTTTTGGATGCTTAGGAGTATTCATTTAGCAGAAAGTACTGCTGCATGAATACTTATAACTGTTTGCTTTGTTTTGATGGATGCTTTCCTGTGTTCTATAATAAATCGATTTCAACTAATCCATCTTCTGTTCTCGTTTCTGAAAAAGCAGATATTATGGCTTAGGGCAGCAAATTGAATGGCTCCAGCCTGGTCGGATGATACAAAGCTGAGCTTCTCCACAAAGAAGTATAATCTCTGTGCAGTGACTGGTAATTCCTAATGTCCATCTGGTAATGTCCATAAATGGCCGTTGTGGGGCTGTTACTCAGATTGTGAGAAGCTTTAAGCACTGTGCAGTGTGACTCCTTGCTGTGCTACACACAGGAACTCACGGTGGTGGGGTGAGCTCTGTTTGTAGTGCTGGTGTGTGGGAGTCCCACTTCAGGAGGAAAAGGGAAATGAGGATTGCTCAGTTATCTGGTGCAGAACTTTGGTGAGAACATCCTCTATTCATGGAAGAGTCTCCATTAAAAAGTCCCAGGGTGTTTTTTAGCATTTGAAACCACTTAAAAGCAGAATGGGCGCTTAGCTGCTACAGTTGGGGTTAAAAGTAGTTCCAGATTTCAGTGAGCGGCTTCAGGCTAATTTTTTATCAAGTGAACTCTCTCCAGTGGGAACGCAGCCTTCGTTACATGCCATATCAGCTGCACTGAGTGAAGTAAGTAGAAAGCCTCTGCTGAGCTGCAGCGGGTCTTGGGTCGTGCCCCAGGAGCATAAGATGAAGGAAATGAAAAACGTTCGTTACAAACAGCACAAGTGACATAGCACTAATCAGCTTCTTCATCTTATGCACGCCGAGCAGAGAGCTAGAGTTCTGACAAGTTCTGTTAGCAGCTTCCCTGCCACGCATGCATCATTTAAACTTCGGCAAATGATGATGATAGTGGATATTGCGTTAAGAGCTGTACACAGAAATGCAACCAAAGCCAGAAGGGAGATGATGGGCTGTCTCTAGGAGGGAGCTTCGGGGCTGGAGTGCAGCTTTGATTTGTAACCAGTTTCACACAGCGTTTGCTCCGGATACACGCACTGGCGATGCAGCACTACTGACACTGAGCAGGAATACAGGATTTGGGTGAAGGATTTGGGCGGCTGAGGCACGGCGGTGGGCCCGGCCACTCGCTAAAGGGAAGCATCAGCTCCCTACAGGGAGCACGGAGAGCGGTGAGCGGCCTCACCCGCTCGGAGCCGCCAGGTCAGCGCGGCGGCAGCGAGGCCGGCGCGATCCGGTGACACACTCGGTCAAGCATTTCCTGTGCGGAGCCGAAGGGCCGCGTCCGAGGCCGCGGAGACATCGCGGCGGCGCTGCGCCGCGCCACCCGCCGCCCGGAAAGGTGAACCGAAAGCGGCGCGGATAGAGGGCCGGGGGAGGGCGGGGGAGGCGGACCGCGGGAGGGAGGCAGGCGCGGGGCGCAGCTCGAGCTGCGGCGGGAGGAGCTGTGAGAACGCCACGGAGGCCGGACGGCGCGGGGCCGTACTCCGGCACGGCGGGAGCCGGGGGGGCTGCGGAGGTGAGGCGAGGCGAGGTGCGGGCGGCGGCTGTGAGCGGCGAGCCGTCCCGTTAGCGACTCCGGGCTGCCACCGCCACGGGCGAGGAAAGTAACGGAAACTCCGTCGGGCAGCAGCGCGCACGCGCCGTCTCGCCGGCTGCGCCCCGCCGTCGGGGGGCGCGCCGGGGGCTGTAGTTCGCCGCCTCGCGGCGCCCCGGACCGCGGTGGGGTCGCGGGACTACAGCTCCCGGCAGCCCCCGCGCCGCAGCCCGGCCCGGGCGGCTCTGGTGCGTGCGGGGAGCCGCGGGGCTGCGCGGCGGGGGAGATGCGCGCGGGGCGGCTGCGGCCCTCGGGCGGGCGGCGTGCGGCGGCGCGGCAGGTGAGGGCGGGGGGCGCGAGGCGCCGGGAGCAGCGGGCGGGCAAGGAGCCGGGAGCGGGGCCGCCGTGCCGGGGAAGGGCGGAGGCGGACTCGGAAAGTTCCTGTCGCCGCGGGAGCGGCGCCGCCGCCGGCACGGCCCTGCCCGGGGGCTGCGGGCGGCCCCAGCCGGGACGGCGCTGCGTGCGGGGCCGAGGCCGCATCATCTCCGAGTGGCGGATCGCGCGGCACCCTGTCGGTGTGCTGCGGAATGCCTCTGGGTTCGCGTCCCGGAGCGGCTCCGCGCTTCGCTTCTACCGAGCGGGCAGCGCCCGTGGGTTTCCTTCCTTAGAAGGATCCATCCCGTCCTGTGCGGTAGCGGAATGAGCTCCGTGACAGGCTTAGTGCGAGTGTGCGCCGTGTGGAAGGGCTGTGTGCGTGCACAGGCATCGCGCTTGTGGTAAATATAGGTAGCGTTCCAGCGAGGCAGGTATAGCTGAGCTTAGGCTGCGTGTTTGCACTGATTTCCCAGAGCAGACCCTCTCACGTCATACGGCTTTCCCGTTTCCTATGGTGTTGGTTAGGTATTGCTCGTTTTCGGTTCTACCCCTGAGGCTTGGTGTTTTTTGTCTTTGGTGTCTGTGAACGCAAAAGTAAGTCATCTTCAAGCAAAACTGAAGGCTTGTGAAGCTGCTTTGTTGAGAAAAGCACCTCGGTGTTACAGCTGCTGCCCTTATTCTCTTCCTGTTTATGTCCTTCGTGGGTACCCTAGTTAGCATGCTCCTTAGGGCACAAGTGGCCCTTCCAGGTGTCTTTGCCAACAGTCCAGCAGCTCCTGGGTGTTTGTAGTTCTTACTTTGTAGATGCCTGTGCTGGAAATCCAAAAGGTAACAGTTTATTCTCTCTTCTGTAGCCCCATTAGGAATTTTGATTGCCGTTTCCTTCCAGTTCATGTAGCCCTGCTTCTTTATGCACCTATTTGAACGCAGTGGCAGTGAGTCGTTGAGCTGTTGTGTTGGTGAATAGGAGCAGTATATCATCTGTTGAATGAAGTCCTTTATCAGTTATCAGCCATAGCTCTAGTGAACCACAGAATAGTTTTCAGTAGGAAGGAGCCTCATGGCCCACCCAGGCCCACCCAGCCCCACCCCTTAGCCATGGGCAGGGCTGTCCCCCACCAGCTCAGCTGCCCAAGGCCCCATCCAACCCAGCCTTGAACACCTCCAGGGATGGGGTACCCACAGCTTCTCTGAGCAGCAGTGCCAGTGCCTCACCAATCTCTGAGTAAATATTTTCCTTCTGACATCTAATTATTAAATCTCCCCTCGTCTAGTTTAAAACCATTCCTTCTCATCCTATCACTATCGTCCTGTGTAAAAAGTTGATTTTCTTTCTGTGAAAGTTTATACTGCATGTGATAAACTGGCACTCCTATTCAAAAATTTCATTTAATTCTTGTAAAAATGTCTCTGATTTATTTATTTTTGTTAATCATTTTTTCTTCTTCAGGGAATGAAAAATATCTAAGCTTACTAATTTTTGAGTCCCATATGGTTCTATGCTTCTTTAAAAACTGAATGCTACATAATATCTGTGTATTTGGACCATATACAGATAATTTTTTCCCTTGAAGACATTGCATGAGCAATCTGAGGCTGTTTATTTTCAAGCATCTCGGTCACATTTGGCTAGAATCAAGTCCTGGTTAATTAACTTGTTTTGACTCAACTCCGCAAAAATAAGTGAGAACAGAAAGTAGTTAGAAATGTCTGACATGACCTCGTACTAAAGAGTAAATATGATGGTGTTTAAACTGTTGATCCTATAGCTAAAAATCAATGCACTGCCAAATGTGCAAATGTGACTCAATTGAGGTCTGCTTGGGTCCAGATATGGTTGCATGCACATGTTTTAACATTTGACTTGCCAGTGCTTGAAGTGCTGAATCAGATGGTACAGCATCTTGTGACAAGTAGTTGGTGTCTGGTCATGAAAAATCACAGAAATCCAGGATTCAGTCATGAAGTGATTGGTTTTAAAGGTTGTGGCAGAATTCCATTGTAATCAGCCATGTAAGCATTAACTGTTATTTTTCAAATGAAGTTTAGTTCATTAGTTCTATTGCATGCTATGCAAATTCTCCTGTAGTTAGAGTTTGTGCTCCTGTTTTCTAGTTGTTTTGAATAGAAGTATTAAAATGTAATCCTGATTATGTTCTACATACAGGTTTTCTGAGCCTTGGCATTATGTTTTTTGGATGTTTCTGTGCATTTAACAAATTTGCTTCCCTACCTACCAGCAGCTCTGCATATGCCTACAGAGCAGAGCTGTGGTTTACTCCCCCCTCCTTCTTTTTTTTTATTGAGTTCTTTCCTGCTCTGCTAAATTTCAGTACCTGAAGGAGCCTACAGGAAAGCTGCAGAGGGACTTTTTATAAGGGCATGTAGTGATAGGACAAGCGGAAATGGCTTTAAGCTGAAAGAGGGTAGATTTAGACTAGATATTAGAAATAAATTCTTTACTGTGAGAGTGATGAGACACTGGAACAGGTTGCCCAGAGAGGTTGTGGATGCCCTGTCCCTGGAAGCATTCAAGACCCGGCTGGATGGGGCACTGAACAACCTAGAGGGAGGTGTCCCTGCCTATAACAGGGGGGCTAGAACTAAATGATTTTAAAGGTCCTTTCCAAACCATTCTATGGTTCTAAATTGCTGTTAATTAAAAGATGTGGTAATGTATTGGGCAGCATGAAGTCTGGTTTGTTTTGTGTATCACACAGTATAAAGAGACTTGATTTCAAGTTTTAAGTAGAAAATGTTACTAATTTATGCTGTATTTGAGCAGATGGAACTGGTGATTCTTCTGCTTGAAAGCAGAGTTGAGTTAATGGCAAAACAACTTCCTGCATTTCATGTGAAATAACTGTATCTTTTTCCCTACAGGCAGAGTACAACGTTTCAAAATGCTGGAGGTTATCTGGGTGAATTTAGAGATTACATTTAACGTGTTTGTGTCTTCAGAAATTCTGCTCCTGCATTTCATGAGCTAAAATATTTTATAAAGATGAAGTTGGATACCTTTGCTGATCTCCGAGTTGACCACGTCCTGTGAATTCAGACATCTTCTGAAGAAGGAGATTTATCAGACACGTGGACTTCTGTTGTTGCCTAAGGACATCCTTCTCTCTCTTTTTTTTCTTTTTTTTGCATTCTGAAAGACTATCTGCATGAAGATGGATTTGCATTTAGCATACAGGCTGTTGGGTTAGATGAGAGAGGACGCTGTTAATGAATGACCAACGTTTATTTCCATCTGCGTTTCCAGCTTTTTTTTTTTTCTTTTTTTTTTCTTTTTTTTTTTTTTTTTAACACAAAAATGAAGGACAAGTATAAAACAACAGAGCTGGTGTATTTCTCTGAGGCCTTTATGTAAGCCCCCGTTGTCTGGACCCGGTGCTAAGGGAAAGCAGTCTGCTTCTGATCAGCTGATTGTGGCTGATCTGTGGAAAGAGAACCTTTAAATTGAAGCAACTTCCAGCTTCTGGCTTGCACATAATGAAAGGGAAGATGAACAAGTTTTACTGGTCAGGGGCATTTTGCTGAACGAAGAAAGGGAAAGTTAGATGATCCTTGTTTAATTTCAAACCAAGAACTGACCACATTTTTCTTAGAATTTGCCTACTAGGGAGATCTCGACAGTTTAAATCAAGTCAGATGTCAGCAAACGACTCTTCTCCCCCATCCTTACAGAAGTTTTCCCCGCCCACGTGTCATGCTGCTGCACCACAAACCCCAAGTTTGTCTTCGAGTCCCCTGTCGGGACTCTCCAGCCGTCTCTCCAATGGCAGTTTCAGCACGCAGAGCCTCACCAACTCCCGGGGCTCTATGCATGGGGTCTCATTCCTTCTGCAGATTGGTCTCACGCGGGAGACTGTCACCATTGAAGCTCAGGACCTGTCCCTCTCTGCTGTTAAAGACCTCGTGTGCTCTATAGTTTACCAGAAGGTATGGTATAACAGCACCACATTCTGCTGATGGCAGTGGTTGTTTTCTAACAAACTGCTAGGAATATCAGTGTGAAATGCACGGCGAGTCTGATACAAAGATCCCTGGTAGATGTTTGCAGTTGCACACAAAGAGATTTAGCTGATTCCCAGGATAGAAGCTTTCAATTTAAACGGAATAAACCTTTCTGTTGCATTCTTGCTTGTGAAATCCAATAAAAGAAGCGTAGTAGTAAGCTGCTTTCAAGGATTAGTTTTCACAGTATGGTGAATGTGTTTTTTGCTTTCAGTGACTGTCATCAGAGTTCCACTAACTTTGTCATCAAGTTTTTACTAAAGTTTGTCCTTCCTCCTGCTGTTATGAGGCATTCTTGGTACAGTACAGCCAGCTGTAATCAGAGGACCAATTGTGGCTGCAGAAATACACTGTGAGCCTGCAGACTTGCGTGATGCTAGCTTTTGTTGTTATTTCTAGTTAGTAATTAAAAAAAAAACAAACAACCCCAAAAAAACCCAACAACAAACAAAAAAACCCACTCAACAGCTCACACTGCCCCAGCATCATTCTTCCTTATACCAAATACATGCTCTCCTCTTCTATGAGAAGCCTGTTAACATAATGCCTACTAAGAGATGGTTGACCAAAAAAAAAAAAAAAAAGGAAGAAATCTTACCATACTTTTGAAATATTGGCCAGGCTGTTGCAAAATTCTTTCTCTCTGAGAATGAAATAACGTTGATCTCATTTTGTATCCAAGTTTTATCCTTATTTACGTTAGGCAGGTTAGATACTACTAACCACTACTCACTACTGAGAAACAGTTAACACCGTTTCATTCAATTAATTATGAAATAATTGCTTTTATCCCTAAAGGAAGTTGAGGATATGTTATTTTGTAGGGAATTGCTTTCTCCCTGTCCTTCACTGTAATGGTTGGCGTCTTTTGTTGATTAGTCTTACTGGGTAGTTTTTTTTCCATTAGTATTTGAGAGAAACTGAATGCAAATATTATATGAACTCTTGTTTGCATATACTTGCATATCTTTTTCCCCATCTCACAACCCATTGCATCTTCCAAATGTTTACAAATTAGTTGGCAGGCAAGTTGATTTCATAATCATTTTATGGCTTACCACAATGTGCTTCATCACGTTAGTGCCTTTCTAAACAGACAAGTTATGTGGGTCAATTTTCTTTTTTCTTCTGTATTTTTTTTCCCCCTGTGCTATATGCGTTAGGTGCGATTTTTGCAGCCATTTTAGGGCCTTTTTCTTCCTGTGTAACTCCTTGTGTGTGCATATATCCTGTCTTCTCTCTTGAAGAAAGATGAAAGCAAATATATTCACGCTTACTTTTCCTTTCTGTTCTCTAGCTCAATTTCTTGGTATGGCTTAAGGAGCTTATTACATGCTGAGCCTAATCTACTGCAAAACTGGTAAAGATTTTGGGATCAGAGTTTGCCTTTTCCCATCTGGCTTTGTTTCAGTGCATGCTCTGCAGCTGATGCTACCAGTACTCAATGAGTGCCTGCTTGCAAACAGCAAACTCATCAGGAAATGTACGGTAGATTCATCTTTCGTGAGTTGTTCTGCACCCAGTGCACAAGTGGCAATATCCTCCCTCCACCCTCTGTCTGACAGTAATATGTCCTGCCTGCATTTTATTCATAGATCTGGTGGCTGTTGCAAGCATATTGAATGTGTTAGTGCTAATATATAAATCCCTGATTTGTGTAAAAAGCTGTAAACAGTGTTCTTCTGCTGTGCATATGGCTGTCTGTTTTTTTCCAGTTGCAGACATGAAGCTATTGGGCATGCCTTTGAAATTCAGTGGTGTTAAAGCTTCCCTTTGCTCTGGCATTCTGCAGCTTGCTCATACTGTCTTTTCTTGACCAATTCCTGGTTATCACTTTTAGGATATTGTAGTTTGTTCTTGTGATAATTCTGCAGTTAGCCTGCAATTTACTGCTGCAGTTTTTTTTAATGGAAAAGGACAGATATCTTTTATATTTGGAATTGTTCATAGCTTGTCTTCTTATTTGAATGGTATTTTACTCTACTAGGATTAAACAGAAGTTTCCTTACTCATTTATATCATATCTCAGACTCGTATTTCTCTGCCTATCTTGAACAAAACTTATTTGAGGGAGCAGTTTGGTTAGGAACTAAGCACTGTGTTTACCTAATGCATTTTCACAGTGTTTTTTGTCTTACCAGTCTTTCTGTGTTGGTGATGATCAGTTGTGCTTCCTGTTTCAGATGCTGCTGTTCTGTGCAGCTTGTTCAGTGTTTGCAGAAGGGTGCTTAAAAGTAGCATCAGCAGAACTGAAACTAAAGAAGCAGCAGGCATGTATTTGCAGGAGAGAGTGATGAGCAATGCAAAGATTTGATGTGTCTCACAGCTCTGTTAAATACGGCCAACATCAGGAGAGGAGCAAAACTGCTTTTTCAAGTTGAATTTGAGGATTGCTAAGTTAATGATTTTGCATATTGGAATGCTTAAAAGAAGTCCTCAGCAAAGCCTGGCTTGAGACACAATAGGGATGCTTCAGAATATTATTGATCATAGTCTTAATCCATCTTTTCTGTTCATTCCTTATGTAGATTGCTGTATATTGAAGTACCAGACATACAGTTGTCAGGGAGAGTCTGAAGAAGAACCAAAGCAAGAACAGATGGGAATAGAAAGTGTGTTTAAAAGCAGAGAGCTGTCTGTAGGAGAAGTTGTAGATGGGCAGAATGTGTCCTTGCACTGTGATAAAGTGTTACAGAGACAAGCTCTCAATCTTGCGTTTAAACACTGTTTGTTCCGGATATGAAGAAGCAGAGCGTGCTGCTTGCTAGTCTAAAACTAGAAGCTTACATGTGGTGATGCACCGCTGTCTGCAAGCTGAGAATTATGTAAGGCAGCATATGGTGTTATAAGTGCTTTATTTCAGTTTACTTATTTCTCCTAGTTAAAGTAAAAGCTGTAAATGAAAAACATTTTATTGTTCTGTTATTACTTTAATAGCTTGAGTATTTGCAAGGCAAGTTTTTCTTAAGCACGTCTTTACTTATGTGACTTTGAAACTTCCCTTATCTACCCTTTTTGTCGATTAACCTATATTTCACACTTTTCATTTTCAGTCATACGCAGCATCCTCTTTTACATACCTTTCTTCCAATGGCCTTGCTACGTTTTGCTCTGAAGTCAGCCACTTGTTCACCTATCTTAGGGTGTTTGCACAAAATTGTCATCGCTCTTTCTAACCGTTGCCGTCTCTTTGACTTGAGTGCTGATACGCTGCCAACCTCTACAATCTGTTTCTAATCTTCCAACCTAGTTTTTTTTTTTTTCTTTCCACTTCACTGCACCCTCTTACAGTCAAAGGGGGGCACTTCTTCTGTCCTACTGATTAATAAACCTCCCTCTGTATTTTCATAACGTCTTGTGGCTATACTTCCTAACTCAAAAGTTAAAAATAAAACCAAAGCCAACCCAAATTTACTTTGTCACTCTTTTGCTTATCTTTCTCTGCCTTTATATTTCTAGTTTTCCATTCATGCTTGCTACTCTTGTTTCTTGTCTTTTATCTTTTTCATACTGAATTTGAACCCGCCTTTTATTTTTTCTGTCTGTGTTGGATCTTATCTTTCTGAGTTCATCTCCAAAAGTAATTTTTTCTTCTATGGTCTCTCTGTTTCAGATTGTTCTTAAATCATCTCCACTAATAATGTTTGCAATTCTGCTATCATCAAACCATCTCTTCTGTATGTTGTTTTTTTCACTTTTATCTTTGTAGTGGCCTCAAGATTCTCTCCTTTGCTAATATAAAAGTTTGAAATGCATATTTTGCATCTGTTGCTTTTATCTCAATTCCTGTTACTTCTATATTTGGTGTCTTTGAATTGCTGGGAATAGCATTTTTGTTGTCCTCATTTTTGGTCATCCCACCTTGATCACTCTTTCAACTACTTAAGTAATTGTTTCACAGCATCAAATTTGCTTTTGTATTCTTATGGCTACCTAGATTTCTATCTTTCTTTATGCTTCTTTGTACTTTAATCTTTACCACTTTTCAAGTTTGTTTTTTTTTTTGGTCATCTTTTTTTCTCTGTACAGTCTTAAGGTGACATTGTTTACATTAAATTTCTTCTTATCAACGCTTTCTTATTACTGTTAATTTCCTCTTTATTTAGTGCTACAATATGTCATTTTCCCTTGTCTAAATTCAAGCTTTGAATTGTTAATAGCTACTTACAGCGTTTAACATGTACTCATTTATTTATTCAGTGCTCTGAATTGTGTAAGGTGTGGAGAACACAGTCACAGCAAGTATAGTTGCATTCAAAAGGAGTTATATTCTGCATGTTTGTGGGTCTTTCTACTGCTTGTGTGGCTTCATACTTCAACTGCATTTATAAGTGTCTTGGTTCTGGTATTCTTTGGTTGAAAATTTAAACTGAGTTGCATGTGATTGTTAGTATGCATGTGCTTTCTTGATTGTTCTGGCTCTCATTTTAATTAGTCTAAGTGAGATTTTGTTTTTGATAATTGAGTTATGACTGAAGTCTGTAGATTCTTTGGAAAACAAGCCAGTTTTCTTTGAAGATGAACTACACTTGGGGGAAGGAGACAAAAGCTGAGATGTGTCCAAACATTTTGCTTTGAAAATCAGGGAAAAAAGAGCCTGACATGTAAAACATACAAATAATGCTGTTGTCTTTTCTAACCGAGTGACAATTAACTGTATGCTTGTATTATTTGTATACCAAAGAAGTTCAGTTTTAATGGAACTGAACTGCAGTGGTTTAGATAGATAGTTCTTCTTTAATGGCTGCTGAAGAGGGTAAAAAATGTTGTGAGAAGACCAAAACATGTGGAATGACTATGAGATGTCTTCTGAAGGTTTGGACACTGTCGTAATAGTGGGGAACTATCTAACCCGTTTGTGGCAGAGGTGTTGACTTGAAGCTTAAAATGATTTCTAAACTGTTAACAGATGTTTTACTAATAAAATACTGAGAAGTAAAAGAATCCCATTGCAAAGATCATATTACAATTGATTGACATTACTCTCAGAGTTATAGAGATCCATTTTTAGTAATTTGGTGTACTAAGAAGGTAGTAATACTGCAACCACTTTTTTTTTTTTGTTGTTGCACCTCCAAATTAATATTGTAATGGTTCACAGTGCTTATTTTTGAGTGGCTCTGAAATGAATCCAAACCATGCTTTGTACTCATGAGCTGTATTTGAATGTTTTTCCCTGTAGGTCTGCCTTCTTGACTTGCCATCTGCTTTCCTTGTAGGAGCTAAATAAGGCAGCAGAGTTAGAGAGCTGGGGCACAAGAGGCAAACAGGCCTTCAATAAAATGGGGGAGGGGGCTAGGGGAGGTTAGGGGGCAAAGAGATGAAATACGTGCGGGGCAGTGGAGCATCTGCAGTGTGTTAATAGGTTTCTGTGCTGGAAAACCTAGCCAAGCAGTAGTCCAAGTGTGTCTGTACTGAGGCATCCGGAGAGGGAAGTATCTCATGCACCATGCTTGAAGCCTAGTTCTCTGTGTGATAATGTGATTTGGCACACGATTTTAAAGAGTGGGAGTGGATAGCTGCATAAGCATGCGGGAGAATGGATGAGAGTGATTTCAGTGAACGAAGAGACTTTCCAAGGTAAGGGTATTTTGCACCATTAGACTTGGGGATTAACTTCCAGTGATTTGAAGCATTTGTTTTGAGTTATGATGGGTCATGAGATACTGGATCTTGAAACAATATCCGCCTACGCTTTTCCCCAGTGTGAATTTTTGGCAACTGGTCCAGAACTTCGTAAAGTAAGTCCTGGAACTTGAACTAGAAGGATTTTTCAGTTACTGCCAAGATAGAAAGAAACCCAGTTGTATGTTGCATTTGTCTGGGGAAAAGGAACGGTGTAATGCACTATCAATTAAAACTAGACATGTTGTAATACTTACTTTAAGCATTTGAGTGATGCCAATCGTTTTTCCCAGCATAACCCTAATAATGCAGTAGTGATAACTGTGCTAGTACTGCCCCAGTGCAAAGGACCACATATATTCTTCATGTATGTTAATATTTGTGTACCAGAGATGAACTTGGCACAGTCCACGCATATGTAGACTTCCCGCAAGTGATTTCCTGTAGTTAGATGCTCTTTTGGAACTGCTAGCACTGGGAACAGTCTCTCTTTTGCTTTTAGGAAACATAGTGATATTGGGATTAGCAGTTTGTTTTCTGAGTGACCGTGCAGATGGTTTGGGCTTTTAGGCAAGAAAGTAATAGCTACATAATCCTGTAAAATAAAACAGGCTTTAAAAAACTCGGCTTTGAGTTTTGTCTTCAAGTTTACATTATGAGCTCTTAACGCATCAAAGGAGCTCGATGGTGTTCCTCCTTAACAACTTCATGTAATTGAGAGTAAGGACAGCTATAAAAGCTGTACTGTGCTGTGCTACAAAAGAGAAAAATTTGGTAGTGTGCAAGTTGAGCATAGTTTAAGGTTGCGTAAACATTCTGTTAAGAGATACTACTTGAGGGGGGAAGAAACACCTCAACAGAAAAATCCCCGTGTTAATTGATGAGGTTGTTCTTGGCCAGCAGTCCACACGCATCCTGCCTGAAGTGCCAGCAGGGAATGTTGTATTCCTGCTGCTGAAGAGCAGAGCAGGGCACTGCAGGCCTGCCAGGAGCACCAAAGCTAAGCCAAGCATGTTAGGTGTGGGCTATGGTGGGCCACCTGTGCTGCTCGGGGCCGGCTGTGCAGAGGGCAGCC
This sequence comes from Lagopus muta, assembly GCF_023343835.1. NCBI lineage: Eukaryota > Metazoa > Chordata > Aves > Galliformes > Phasianidae > Lagopus > Lagopus muta. Next base: position 76,866,786 of record NC_064434.1, read on the forward strand.
AGCCTGGGGCACCCAGGCCTGTGTGCGGTCTGGTAAGTTGGTCTGAGCTCAGGCATGTGGAAGGGAATGCTCAGGGACTCCGTGCAGCAGGGTCTGTTCTTGTCTAACAGGGGAATGCAAGGGAAGGGCAGGACTTGTTTATCAGATGTGAAAGGTGTGGTTAGGGAGGACTGAATCCGGCAGTCTGCAGACAGCTGCAGGCCCAGGCAACAGCGAGGCCGTGTGCTCCCAGTGGGCACAGGCACAGGGGTGCCGCACACACAGCTGTGTTCCCGCACTTAGCACTTGTGGGTGCACAAGCAGTACTAACAGCCTCATCCTTCTCCCTTTGGCAGTTCGTGATGAAGCTCTGGTAATGGCATCATATGCGTATAAACATGCTGGGCTCAGGTGCACTGCCCAGCAGTGGCTGCTGGATCCCAGTTTCCCCAGTTGCTGGCACCTGAATACATAAGCTGCTGAGGCAGCAGCCCCACTGTGGTTGTTGGTGCTTGGTTTCACTCACTCTGGTCTTTCTACTTGCTGGCAATATGGATACATAGGTATTCCAACAATTTGGCTGTACAAAACATATAGAAGTTCTGAATGAAGTCTGTCACATGCATCTGCAGCAGCTGTATGCAGACAACTTGCAATACCTGTTACCACAGAATTCTGCTAGTCTTGTTCGGCCCAGGATTGTAATTCTGCTGTTTATCAGGATGGTGTTTGTAAATAGAGGTATTATCTTTTATGGGTTAAATATTATGGTTGTGAAAACAGACAAGTCATTTCATCTATGTGTAGGTGTACTCTTTTTTGAGAGATGAGGGCAGTAAAACATGTAACCGCAGTATCGTAAGCACTCCTAACAGCTCAAAATGTCAATTTAATTAATGTAGAGCTGTTTGAGAATGTTGTTGCCAACTGTTCTAGTAATCTTTAGTGGATGATTTTGCTTTTTCTCTTACGGTACTTTTATTCCATAAAAATAAACTGAGTGTAAGTGTGCAATTTACATGAAACCCAGACCTTAGTTACAGGTGCTACACTGTTGTTTACAAAATTTGGTGTTCATGTTGTTGCTACTTTTGAAGGAATGTAACAGTAAATTGTTTTTAATTATTACACTTGCTGTCACAAAGATGATTTGACTATCCATCTGTAGATTATACAAGAAATGCTTTTTTGTATGTGATTGTGATCTCTAGTTACTGGGGTGGAATACCCTGCATCCAGTGTGTAGGGATGCTCTGGCAGCTGCATGATAGATTTATGGGCTTGAGGAATGAAAAAAAGAGATGTATCTTTATCAGAAGAAAGGGTCTTAAATCTGTGAAATATCCCAGATTTGTGATGTTATGCCCATATATTATGTCCATAACACTTGTGATTTGTAGGGGAGTTTGTGAACTGAGAACAAAGAGGCAATAGTTCAGACCACCTCTAAATCATCAGTTGTCCGTCCTGACAGCTGAAGTTGACTACCAGTGTCAGTAAGAAGTGTCACATTTATCTGCAGGCTGATAGCTTCTGTCTGTGCTAACTTTCTCTCCCTTTTGTTGGAGTTGTTAGTCAGCAAGGTGGTGCCGTTGATGTGCTACAATTAGAAGTTGTCTTGAGGAATAAAATTGAATGCAGCATGGATGTGTTAACTTTGTGTTATTGATACTAACATTAAATGTGATTCATGGCTGAACAGTATGTATGAGATCAAGGAGTAATACCTCAGAGTGTATATTCAAATCCTGTAAATATAATTTACTTCCTTAGTAATTGAACACGGAAGGCTTTGTAGCTTTACAGAAGGGCCAGATTTACAAATATGGGGGACTGGAGGAAAATCTGTTGTGATTTGGCATAAGGGGCCATCGGAGTCCAGGCAGTAGTTGGACAATGAGCAACCCTTTTACCTTCTTGTGAGGAATGTAAAATAGCCCCTCAAGGCCTCTGCGTCCCACAGAAGCCTATTGTGAAAGTTTGTAAACGTACAGGACGTGCACACCAAAACAGAGAGGGCCACTTTAATATTTTGGATGAAACTGCTGCCGGAAAGAGGAAATTATTTTCTCTCTGAGTGGGAAGGGAGTGTGAAAACAATGGCCAGGACGGATACCTTCATTATGTGTTTGATTTGGTAGAAACAAGTCTTTGGCTACTTTAGCTGAGGACAATTGATACACCACAGGTTTCATGCAGTTTAGACCCTGCTAGTGACTGTGCAAGGCCTATACTACCAAACTGTAATCTGTTTACTACCTAATCCATTGAAAGTTTGTCGTATGCTATTCTGTGCTTTTTCCCACACTTCCTATCATCTGTCAAGCACTCCTGTGTGTTTATTCACACCTTGAGTTTGATTGAGTTCTGCATTAAGTAAAAGGGCCAAAGAAGCTGATTGATTGATACTCATTGCTCTCCAGGATCTACTCCTGCCCCTTTTCTCTGTGAACTGTCTGTTAATTTTTAAACTGTTTATTTTAATAAGTTAATAACATTCACCGATAGAGAGTGAAGCAAATACAGAATAAGAAAACTATTTTCAGTGAAATGTCACAGAATCACAGAATCACCCGGGTTGGAAGGGACCTCAAGGATCATGTAGTTCCAACCCCCCTACTACAAAGAGTCATAGAATGGTTGGGGTTGGAAGAGGCTTTTAAGATCATCTAGTTTCAACCCTTCTGCTATAGGGAAGGACATCTCCCACTAGACCAGGTTGCTCAAAGCCTCATCCAGGCTGGCTCTGAGCACCTCCAGGGTGGAACCATCCATATCTGTTTCCTATATGAATTTGGAGTATTACTCTCTGTCACTGGGATGAATTTAGTTAATATGCCTGCAAATCGAATCTGTTGTGGAATGCCAGCATGGAGCCTTTTTTGCTTGCTTCTCTAAGGAAATGTGGCAGGTGCTCCTGAGGTGTCTGGAGCAGACTGCCTGGCTGCTCAGAATATCTGTGAAGTGAGGCCTGTAGGAGGTGATAAGCTGAGTTAAAGATCTGTGTCGGTTTTCAGGTTGGCCAGACTGATTACTCATGTCAGAGATTAAAAACCCAAAGAAAAACCCCAAATGCTCCATTTCCTCAAAAATAAGTCAAGCAGATCAGGCTTCCCCCCCCGCCTTTAGGACAGTTAAAACACAGAAGTTCTGTAGCTATTATTAAAAGAAAAAGAAGTTCAGTTTGTGAATAGGATTAGCAAAAATCATGTGTTAATTTGAGTTTACTTTTTGTTACAGTTCCCAGAGTGTGGTTTCTTTGGCATGTATGACAAAATTCTCCTCTTCCGGCATGACCTGAACTCAGATAATATTTTGCAACGGATTACATCAGCAGAAGAGATACATGAGGGTGATCTTGTTGAGGTTGTTCTCTCTGGTAGGTATTGTTCTAACAGTGGAACAGTACTTTATTCAATTGCTTAAAAGAAAACGGGCCCTTATGGATTAGTAATATCATGCTTGCCTTGAACTCTTTTGATTAAGTAGTCTCACACTGGGTCAGTGTTTTGGGGTGGAGATTTCCAAGAAAACTGAGTGGTACTGATGCATCAGTGCTAAGTTTTGTTGTTGTTTCATTGTTGTGTTTTAATCTTCTTTGAGTTTATTAATTGTTGAAGGTGAAATGCAGGTAGTATTCAGGATTTGCTTTTTCAGTGGTGTTGGTTTTCTTTTGCTTAGATCTGACAGTTTTTTCAGCCTGTAGGTTTTGCATTGACGGTTTGTATTGCTTTTAAAAGCTTCCTATTAATGCAGTTGCTAATTCATACCCGTGAGAATGCAGTCTTAAGAGTTACTGCAGTGTTTGAAAACAGTTTCTTTGAAATAATGAAGTCTGTAGCAGCAGTGGTATTGACATGTAGTACCCTAACTAACCTGGATTGTACGTGCTTCTGAAAAACTCCATTGAAGTCAACTAAAAATCATCTGTAGACTACTTGCTAGCTAAATTGCAAATAGAAGCTGAACCAATATTGAGCAGTTCTTCAAGGCTTTGAGGAGTCAGTGCCAGACTGAGGCTGCATTCTAGAAAGACAGAAGTCTTGGCTGTATTGGGGTTTATTACTTGGGTCAATAAAGTATGATTTTCAGAGTCATAAGGCTGAGTTTCTTGGCTGCAATTCAGGACCCACTGTTCTAGGCAAGTTTGGGATGTTCAGTAATTGATCATCTTGGTTTGAACTTTTCATTGCTTCTGGTTAATGGCACACTGGGGGAAACTTTTGCGTCTATCTTCTTGACAATCTCTGACAGTTTCCTTATAAATAGAGACAGACCACGAGGATCTGAGGCATTTTGAAGACAAATAAATCTCTTTCAATAGGATTTTTTAAACTGAGACATGGAAATCTGAATATGAAGTGTTATTATATATTGTAATCAAAGGATAATAGCCATGAGGGGAATATAATGTTGCCATAAATTCAGTTTTTCTCATTTCAGAGAAAGAAAAGAGGACAAAAACTCATTTTAAATGTATTAGTGCTTGTTTAAGAAACAGAAGAGGTCTAGTGAAGTTTCCAGTGTTCATGGAAACTCTATCCATAGTTCTGTTTGGACAAGTTCAATCTAATAACTTTTACTGAGAAAGTCCTGAAGAAGATAAAAGTCTAACCTGTCCTTGGGTTGAAAATTTTGTGAATTGCTAAACAGGTTGAAAATTAACTTTTTCTCAGTTATTTACCTCTAAGCTGATTTTAATAAAGCTTGTTTTTTTTTTTTTATTCCTTCTTAACTTAATGAGGGAGGTTTCCCTTTAAACATGAAATGGAAAAAAAAAAAAAGAACAAACCAACAAACTCTGAAAATTGCATGTTTTATTCCAAACTCAGACTGTTGATTAGTTGTGGCTGTCAGCCTACAGTCTGATGGATTTTTTCCTTAATAAACAAGCTTTCTGAAAATAGAGTATTCCACACAAAATGTGTATTTAAATGTTATACAGCATAATACTCATATGTAAACAGCTCATTAGTGTTCTTTGAGTCTGCCATTTTATAACAAGAGTATGTGGAAATAATATATTGTTGATCTTATGACAAGAACCATAACTTTCTGCAATTTTTTAAAAGCTTTGGCTACAGTTGAGGATTTCCAGATTCGTCCTCATGCGCTTTATGTGCATTCCTACAAGGCTCCTACTTTTTGTGACTACTGTGGAGAGATGCTTTGGGGTTTGGTACGACAAGGACTGAAATGTGAAGGTAAGTCTGTGATTTTTTTTGTTGTATTTTGGTTGTTGATATTTGTATCCATATTTGTATGAAAGAGGAAAATGCATCTTCTTCAAAATGGAAGCACATAATGTTTTGTAGCGTTGGAAGTCTGCATCTGGAAACCCGAATTCTGATCCTGACTTTAATGCAAATTATGTGTGACCTTGGCAAACAATTGAAGAATTGTACTTGTTTCTCACTTTGAATAAATATCTAGCTGACAGACTTGTTCCTTGCACAAGGAGCACATTCTTTGGAGAGACTCCTGAAGGGAAATCCCATTGCTTATGGCCTTCATCCAGCTGGCTGCAGAACGTTCTGCAGCCTGCTGACAGGTACCAACCCTGCTCCTTGGCTCCCGTTCTCCAGAGCAAAAGAGTGATGAAAGCCTCCTGGTGGGAGGAGAAGAGAGAAGGGAGATCAGCTGCATCAGAGTCTTATACCTTGTTTCTAGAGCTGCACTTACTGGAAATCAATAAATAAAGCCAGCAGTGCAAAAAAAGCCGCTTCTGTGAATCACATCAAGAACACTAACATAAGAGTGTTTAACAGAACAGTTTGTTTCTTTACCATTCGTTTGGATCCAATTTTTCAACTGCTTTATCAAAATACAGATACTATTTTTGTTACTTCAATTTTTTTTTTTCTTCTTTTTTTTTTCTTCAATTTTTTGTCTGAAAAATCATTTATTTCAGGTTGTGGATTAAACTACCATAAGCGGTGTGCCTTCAAGATTCCAAATAACTGTAGTGGAGTGAGAAAAAGGCGTCTGTCTAACGTGTCTTTACCAGGAGCAGGGCTTTCAGTTCCAAGACCAGCACAAGCTGAATACACATCCTCTGCTTCTGAAGAGGTATGTAATGTGAAAGGGGAAACAATTCCTCGTTTTAAAACTTTTTATCTTTGGTGAAGTAGCTAGTGTTGTGCGTGGTTAAAAATGATTATGAGAGAGCTGGATTTAACCACTGTGGTTGGTTTTAGTTCATTTTTAAATCTCTGTTGAGTCCTAGACTGAGACATTTACAGATAGCTATTATTATTGTGAGAAATGGAAGGAAATGATAAGTTATGTGTTACTTTGTTCTTACTCTGTCTCTAGTGGTTATGTGAGCTATGAGAACCTTGAATTTGGGAATGATAAAATACCTTGCTGCCTTTGTAATACACATTTATTCTGTAATTACTGTATCAGTATAGAATAATTGTTTGGCTAAATCAGAACAAATTGTAAGCTTTTATCTGGGGAGAGGCGAGAATGTTCTGGTACACTGTTAAGCTTTCTGCTTAAAAATCTTAATAAACCAACCTTATCATGGAAGGGTGCAGGGGATTAAGAGCATGCAGTAAAAGCATCACCCATACTAGTTACTTGTTATGAAGGGTATTCCGATTGCTGAGAGTTCATTGGATATACTCATGAGATAGGGCAGACTGTTATTGGATGCACTTGTTTCATTGCCACTTTCACTAAAAGGTAAAAGGAGTCTTTCCCACTTAACTAAATTGCATCATGGTGATCAGGTGAAGTCCTCGGTGACTGGAGAAAAGGCAGTATAGCACCCATTTTTAAGAAGAGTAAAAAGGATGACCCAGGGAACGGCAGTCATATTAGCCTCACCTCAGTGCTGGGGAAGGTCACAGAGCAGATCCTCCTGGAAGCTATGCTAAGGTATATGAAGAGGGGAAGGTGATAGGGATGCTTGGTTTCCAAGGGTAGGTCCTGTCTGACCAACCTTGTTGCTTTTCATAATGATGTAACTGCATCAGTGGACAAGGGGAGAGCCACTAATGCCATCTAGCTGGACTTCAGTAAGGCCTTTGATACAGTCACACATAACATCCCTCTCTCCAAATTGGAAAGGTATGGATTTGATGAGTGGACTGATGAGTGGATGAGACATTCATTGTGAGATTGTACCCAGAGAATGATGATCAATGGCTGAACATCTTGACAGAGATCAGTGACAAGTGATGTCCCTCAGGGCTCAGTACTGGGACTTGTGCTCTTAACTTCATCAGTGATATTGGCAGTGGGATTGAGTGCACCCTCAGCAAGTTTTTGGTGGTCAGCACACCAGAGTGAGAGGATGCTGTTCATAGAGACGTAGGAAGTATGAACAGTGAGCTCAGGTGAACTTCATGAGGTTCAACAAATCCAAGTGCAAGGTCCTGCACCTGGCTCTTAGCAACCCCTGATATTAGTGAAAGCTGGGGGATGTAAAAGGACTTGGGGGTACTAGTAGGTGGTAAGTTGGACATGAGCCAGCAGTGTGCCCTTGCAGCTGAGAAAGCTGTATCTGCATCAAAAGAAGCATGGTCAGCAGGTTGAGGGAGGTGATCCTGCCCCTCTGCTCTGTGCTGGTGAGACCTCTTCTGGAATACTGTGTCCAGATGTGAAGTCCTCAGTACAGGAGAGATGTAGACCTGTTGGAGTGCATCCAGAAGAAGGACACAGAAATGATCCAAGGGATGGAACACCTCCCCTGTGAGGACAGACTGAGAGAGCTGAGGCTGTTCACCTTGAAGAAGAGGAGGCTCTAGGGAGTCTTAATAGTGGCTTTTTAGTATCTACATGAGGTCTGTATATGCTGATCTGCATATGCTATTTGTGAACCTTACCAGGTTGCTCTAAAAAGCAAAAAAAACCCAACCCTGTCACGTCATCAATGAATTTTAACCTTGTTTGGGATTTTAGTTCCTGTGGAAATAAATGTTCATACAAACTTTCCTGTGCTTCCCAAGCCTATTCCAAGTTTTTTTTTTTTTTTTTTTTTTAAATAAATTTTTTTTTGTCAGAGGCCTCGTGGCCAAATTTTGCTTTCTCATCTGGTCACTATCTACTCCACCTTCTCTTTTTCTTTTTTTAATGAGGTGGAAATTCGTTTGCTGCAAGTCCTATATGTATACCTTCTTTATTCTAGCGCTGCTGTCCAGAACCTAGTAAAAGGATTCCCTCCTGGAGTGGCCGTCCCATCTGGATGGAAAAGATGGTGCTTTGCAGAGTGAAGGTTCCGCACACCTTTGCTGTTCATTCTTACACTCGTCCCACCATATGTCAGTATTGCAAACGGCTGCTCAAGGGCCTTTTTCGTCAAGGAATGCAGTGTAAAGGTATGCACTTATTTTTCTGCCACAGATATGAATCAGAGCAGTATAATATTTGAAAAAAATACATTTTTTGGAAAGGATTGTGGCTCCCCTATTTGCATTATATATATTTTTATGAAAACTGAGATCTAATCACATGTGGAATGGAAACATCATAATTCAACAATAATTCTAAGCTATTAATAAAAACAGGAAATCCTTCCCTTTGTTAAATGTCTTCTACACTCATCACTAAAGACTTCAGTATCTTTTGTGGCGTTATTTTAATACAGGATAGTGATTATTATCTTTTGGAAAAAATTACAAGGATTGTACCTTTCCTGAACTAGATTAGGCTCCATCAGGTGGTTTTTACTGAGCACATGTTCATGTTCATGACTTCAGCTCTCAGATTCCTCCATGCCTATCCCAGGATATAACTGTGGCATTGTGCTTTTCTTCTGCCTCTTCATGACTGGATCGTACAGATTTGTTAGCTTTGTTGCAGGCAAGAAAACTAGTGGAGAATCCTAAAAGTTAATATGGTAAGGATTTTTCATGTCTCTCACACAAGTTTATCAAATGTGAATACCAAAGATCAACACGTTGGAAGAGGTCACTTAGAACAAAAAGTGTAGGCTTGTATCTGTGATAACTCTCTGCTGACTAAAAATACTGCTGATGGGGAGTAATTCTATTTTCCATTTTACTTCTTATTAATTTGCAGTTTTTGTAGCCTTCTCAAAGTCTGCATCCCTAACTGTTTGACTCTTCAGTCACCGTATCTCCTGGATACTTGCAGTAAATAAATAACGAAGCCTACGGAAGATGTTTTGCAGTTTTAAATTACTGACCATTTCCAGTGGTTGTGATTGCATATTCAACTGAACAAATGGGGTTGCCACTTCATTCTCAGGAAACTCTTCGTAGAAAATACTGTTTAGGTATAGAAAGTTACCTTAGAAAATATATTATGTTTGTACACAGAAGAAAAGTAGGTATATTAAGAGATATTCATTTAAGCAGTGTGGTGCTATGTATATATACATATATATGTATATATCAGCAATTGATGTCAAACTATCAACACATTTTCATACTGCTTTTTCCTGTGTTTTTTTTTTTTACTGTTTCCCACTGACTTTTTTTGCTCACATTCCCAAAGCTTGAGGTCTTTCAGCAGTCTTATATTTCTGAGTATCTCAGAGGCTTGGATTTCTTAATTCTCCAGGCTTGAATTTGAACTCTGAGTTGATCTTCAGGGCTAACGCTATAACTATGTTAATAAATGAAGTCAACTGGGACAAAATGGCCTGTACTCACATACAAATTTTCTTAGCCTTCCAGTCCTCAGTGGCTGTATGCAAACTGCCTCTTGGGAACAGTGTCATGGAATGCTCTAATTTATGAGCTAGACCTGGGAACTGTTTGAGACTGTGTTTTTATGGACCTTATGAGTGTGTCAATCCTAATAAGTTAGTCTTCCTAGTAGTTCCCTCATAGGATCTGAACCATCTTGTTTGTTCCAGCACTCTTCAGGCTAGTGAAATAACCATATTCCATAATACAGACTGAAAACACTGCTGTAGAAAGAACGATTAGTTGGTTTTCTTGAATGCTTCCTCTTAGGCACTTGGAAAGTAAACAGGATTGTAGCTGGCCTCAGGGTTTGGCTACTCAGCTACTTAAAATGGGAAGACAATAATTTCTTTGTATTTAAAAGGAAAGTACAACAAGCTACTGATTAGCAAGTCAGATCTAGATCCTGTATTTTGTAATTTGGTTACTGTAATTTAATACAGATGCCACATTCCAGGGAGTCCTCAAGACCTGGTTGCATGGGACTTTGAGCAAACTCATCTAGTGAGAGATTGTCCCTGCTTGTGGCTGGTGAGGGTGGTAGAACTGTATGATCTTTCAAGTTCCTTCTCACCTAAACTGTTCCAGGGTTCTATGATAGCAGAAAGGGACTAAATTATCAGTTTCAAAACAGCAGTGAGGACAGTAGAGAGTTTAAAATTCATGATGCGGATGTGTGGTTGGAAATTATGGTGATGCTACTAACAAAGGAAATTCCTGTAATGCTATTAATGTGTGCTGGACTGTTGGATATCAAATACTGCCTACTTAAATACAGAAATGGCACACATCCAAGTTAGTGTTCTATCTCCACATTTGACTTGGTGTATCTGTTAGTTTGCTGTCCAAAGAAATTAGGGCAGGCAGAAATGGAGCTTCATTATTACCTGGTCAAATCTTTGATCTGAATGATAGGGGAGCTGAACTCTGAGGTTTACTGCAAAGCATTCTTGCTCTGTGTTTTAGGATTGTGATCCTAGTGCTATGATGGCTGCAAATCTTAGGCAGCAGGTGGGGAAAAATGATAGAGATTACACATTTGAAACAAGTAGCAATGGAAAAAAGGGTGTGGAGCAGACTAGAGAATGGGAAAAATTGCATCATAACAGAAAAAATAGCTAGAAAGAAAGCTAGAGATTAGAAAACTTTTGTGCTGGAAGGGAAAGTGCTGACATAGTACACTGGTCTGGCAAATCATCGTAAGACATTCGGACAAGATTGTCCATTTCCTTCTGGAGGTGATCTCATCAGTACTGTCTTCTAGTATGTGCAAATGTATGCATCTGAACTGAAGCTTGTGATGGAAGTTGTGATAGAATGCGTCTACTTGAGTAGGAGTAAAATTCTGGTATTGTGGGCTTATTTATCTTTTGTTTTAGATTGCAGATTCAATTGTCACAAACGCTGTGCATCTAAAGTACCTAAAGACTGTCTTGGAGAGGTGGTTTTCAATGGAGGTAAGATGAGAAACATGCTTTCAAGTACTGGCAAGCTTTTGAGGCTTAAAAAGATCCTTCAGCTTTACATGTCCTCAACTTCAACTATTTTACATGTTTTTATTTTACCTTTCAAGTTCCTTCACTTGAGATTGCTGAGAATTAAGATTTCACTGTGAAATTTATTTTGGTGACTTCAGTTTTACTTCATCAGTGTTGGCAAGTGAAATGTGGTATAAGAGAGGCATGAGCATTCTGGAGAATCTACCTAAGGACTGTGAAGTTGATGAGGGTATTGGAGCACCTCTATGAGGAAAGGCTGGGATTGCTTGAGGGGACACCTGGAACAGGCTGTCTAAGACTGTGTCCAGATGGCTTTTGAGTATCTCCAGGGTTGGAGACTGTACAACCTCTCTGGGGCAGCCTGTGCCAGTACTCAGACACTCTCACAGTTAAAGTGTTCCCTGATATTCAGGTAGAGCCTCATGTGCTCTGTTTCTAGTCATGTCATTGCTTACCACAGAGCCTGGCTCTGACATCTTTGTACCCTCCCTGCGTTGATTACTATCCATTGATCAGATTATCCTGAGCCTTCTCTTTCCATATTGAATAATCCTAGTTTTCTCAGGCTTTCCTCATAGGAGAGATGCTCCAGTCTCTGTCATTTCGTCGTGCTTTGCTGAAAAGGAGATGTTTCCCCTCTACTCAGCCCTGTTGAGGCCACACCTGAAGTAGCGTCTCCATCTGGGCTCCTCAGCGAAAGAGAGATATGGATGTACTGGAGAGAGCCCAGTAAACCAGAAAATAACTTTTGTCCTTTATGTTTATAATTTAATTTATATTTTAGAAGGAATAATATTGATGGGCTGATCACTTGTAGAGCAGAGTTGCTTAGTGAAATGTAAGTTCAGGCCTTGAGAATTTCGCTATGAATCTTTCAGTATGAGTGTTGTTTTGGTTGTGTTTACTTTGGTATTTAACACAAACAAGTTGATAATGTTGATTAGCACACTCTGAATCATTTAGCACAATCTTGAGGATTTTTTATGTTCTGATTGCACTATGATGTTTATTTGCATAAATGTGAACTGGGGAACAATTTTTTGTCTTTTTTTTTTTTAATTATGCTCTAAAATAAAATCTGCATCCTGTGTTGCTCCCAGAACCTGCTAGCCCAGGCCAGGATTTGGACCTGCCAATGGAGGTTGATAGCAGTGAAATGAATAGTGATGGTAGCCGGGGTTTGGATGATACTGAGGAGTCCTCAACTCCAGAAGACAAAATCTTTTTTATGGATCCATCTGACCTTGATACAGACAAAGATGAAGAAGCTGTTAAAACCATCAGGTAAATCATAACATGAACTTTTGTGCTCTGGATGCATCTTCCTCAGTATTCTAAAGGAAAATTTCAAGTAAAATGTTTCTGAGTAGCCCATCTTTAAGTTGTGTATTTTTTCTTTTTTTACACAAACCTGAAATGTAAGTAAAGTAAAATAATATGTTCTCTTCTAATTGGAAAGTGCTGTGCTATGAATGTTATTAAATAAATAAAATGAAATTATCGAACCATGGTTAAAAGTGTGGCTAAAGGCAAAGATGTGGGAAAGATCTTTGTGACTTCAGCCTAATTTAATTACTAGTGTACAAGTGTTGATCTAAAAATAATTACTCTAGAGACACTTTAATACTTATATTTTAGTTTATTCTAGGCAGCCAATTGCTTTAACTAGGATGTGATTCTCTGAAGTCTTTCATCAGATAACTTTCCCTAGAATCACAGAATGGTTAGAGCTGGAAGGGGTGTTTAAACATCATCTAGTCCCTGCCCCTTGCTGTGGGCTGAGACATCTTTCACTATATCAGGTTGCTCAAAGCCCTGTCCAACCTGACTTTGAACACCTCCAGTGATAGTTCCTTTAATCAAGTTTAGCCTTTTTAATTTTTATATTATCATAGGATCATAGAGCAGGCCAGGTTGGAATGGATCCCAGAGGATCCAACGTTTGTGGGAAAGAGTAGCCTAGATGTGATTATCTTTAATTGCATCTTGAAAGCCTCCACCATGTCCCTGGGGAAGTTCTTATTCTGAATAGCATTATCCTGATTTTCTTAGTGTCATTCTTAAAAATAAAAGAGTAATTGTAATAGGTCAAACAAAGGTAATTTTAACCCAGTGTCTCATGGCAAATATGTAAGGAAGAGTATGAGAGCAGGAAGAACATATAGCTCAGGAAGAGCAACTTTCAATGATTCATAGCTCAAGGACTTCCTAAGTTGGAAGTAGTATCTTTTTGTGTCTACTTCTAAGTAGAATTTTTCCATTTATTAATAGCATCTGAAGCAATTCTTTTTTGGCATGTGCAATGTCTTGTGTCAGCCACTTCTGCAACACTGCACTGTGTTAAAGCATCTTTATGTTTTGATTTAAAATTCTCCTCATGATTTGATTTCATGTGATTACAAATTTAACTGCTAGCACCATGTGTAGGATCTCTTGTACTAAGCAGATAAAGTGGTTGCTCACTCCATACTGAGCAGGACTGAAACCTGTATGTTAAACTAACGATTGTCAAAATGTTAGATTATCAAATCCTTATCTCAAGAAAGTTAATACAAATGACATTGATTTAAATTTTCAGGTATCATTTGAATTAACACTCTTCTGTTTTCATAAATTGAAAGTGTGCTTTATTAGTGTAATATTATGAAATAATTAACTTGACTTAGTCAAGAGAAAATAGTAAAAGTGCCAATGTTAATTACTTCTACGCTGGATTAAGATTCAAGCAGTAAATTGTTTTGAAAAGATTATTTGTGTGGGTGTCTCATTTCAGTGTGTTTCCTTTGCTTTCTGTAATGTAATACAAGTACTGCAGTGCTTGCATTAAAAGAGAGCTAGTGGGAGCTCAAATTTCTAATCTATCAGTGAAATAAGTTGTAAGAGAAGAGTAAATGCCTATTCTTGAAAATTTTGGGCTAGATGTATAGTACTATTAGTACTCTTATGTTTTAGCTTAAATATTAACTGTTTTCTCTTTTTTAGTCCCTCAACAAGCAATAATATTCCTCTCATGAGGGTTGTACAGTCCATCAAGCATACAAAGAGGAAGAGCAGTACGATGGTGAAGGAAGGATGGATGGTCCACTATACTAGTAGAGACAATCTGGTCAGTGACTTTGGTTTCTTCCTACAGTAACTTAAATTATTTCTCTAAACCACTGTATTTTATTTCTGTTATCTAGATAATCTGATTTACAGTACCATCTGAAATAACTTAGCAGTGGTGTTTATTAAGAGGAAGTATGATGCAGTGGAGAAATCTTTGAGGTGATGACCTATCAGCACTTCTCAATTTAGAAAAAGAGGCATCTCTAATCAGTCTGAAATGAATAGCATGTTCAAGATTTCAGCTGGATTTATCTTCTTCCCATTTGGAGGTTTTCTTCACCCACCTGAAAATATTAATTCTGTTATGAAATGACCAGTATTGAAACAGTCAATGCTATTCCATTGATAGAGATATTTAGTAAATTTGGTGTGTAGATACAGAAGCCTGTTATTCCTCTAGCACTTTGTTCTGTCTCATAGTAAGCATTACTGAGCACTGTTCCCCATTCCAAAACCACTATTTCTCTTCATGTTTGTGGAACAAACATTAATGGTTTGGTTGTATTAGCTTGGGTTTGTAAGCGTTTTCCACAAAGTCAACACTTTTTGTTTGCAGTGCTACTAGTAATGATCTCTTAATTAATTGAACCTTCTAAGGCAAGTTCCTTGCAAGGTTTTGTTTTGTTTTTGTCTTGTGAAAGAAGATAAGAATAACTGGATTCCAGAGAATTATCTAATGCAAGAAAATGAATTGACTTTTCCTGATAGATGAAATGAAAGAATGAAGTGGAGAAGTTCCCACAGCTCATGCAGTCCAGTTTGTCACATTGAGAATGAGAAAGGCAGCATAAATATTCCTGCATTCTTTGTCCCTGTGAAGGGCTTTGTCAGAAGAGGGAATTTGGGAGTTTAGTTTATTTCAGTTGTGTTGAAATCATAGACAGCTCAGGGTACTCCAGTATTTTCACTTTCTGTGTTTGTCAGCTGAACAAGTGGTCTCTAAAGTACAGTTTTGTATTAACTAGTTATATTTATTGCAAATCCAAATAAATATCTAACATTTCAGGTGTGATTTCAGTCTAGGCTCCTTAATAGGCACAATTATCATCTGCTATGAAAAAATTAGAGCCAGATAATAGTTAGAAGACGAGTAGTTCTAAGCAGTACTCAGGGCAGACCTGGTGTTTGGCTCTGTTTTTGTCTTTTAGCACAACCAGAACATTTTTTCCATGGATTTTATTTTTAATTTTTATTTTTTGGCACTGTCTCAGCCAACACCTTAGTTTAGATCAATTTTTTTTTTTCATCTATCAGTCGAGCTGCTATCTAGATGATAGCTACCAAAAAGGTGGTGTAAATAAAGTTTTCTGTTCCAAAGCAAGATACCTTTAGCCAAGCAAGATTTCAGAGAGCTTCCTACTGGAAGGAAGCTTCTGTATTACGTGTTACAGAATCAGCTGTATCCCTTGTCCACTCTCTCTCAGCAGAGTCAAACTCTTTCTTGTTCCTGTGACAACTTGGACTTTCCATTAGTTCCAAAGAGGTTCATGCTAACAGCATATCAGCATACTTTCTGTTGAGCCTGGATAACAAGGTGTTTCACCCAGTATAGGAGAAATTGTTATCATCCGTATTCTTGTTTTTCTCATTCTGAGCCCTTCCTTTCTCAGTACAGATTGTAAGTATATTTAGAGTTCCTGAGTACCTACCAATGTGTTCCTTAAACACTCCAAGCCTTCCTTGATTTATGATTTTTTAAAAAGCATATATATTAAAAGGATGAGTTCAGCCTTATACTTTCACCCAGTTTCAATTTGGTGCTGGCTTGAACTTTCATTCAGTTAAATCTATTCATGTCCTGGCTTTCCTCACCTAACTCCTACAGATGGTTTTAGCTTCCCTATGACTGAAATCATTTAAGCTCTGTATTAGATATAATAAGGGTGTTATTTTTCTAAGCATTGTCATGTCCAGAGCTAAGGGCCTTTGATTTTTCTTGGGGGGAAAAAAAAAGTTTCTGACTATATGAGCTTGGTGCAAGCAAGTCAGTAAGATCCATATAGGCATATGGCTTTTCAAGTCCAAATAGCTTTCAGATGATTCTCTATTTTTCAGGAATGTTCCTATGCTTAAGGTTATTAGGCAGTTATGTACCAGAACGTATATGCGTATTATTCTCTGATGGAAAACATATTTCTCATTGATGGAGACTTCTCAAAAGTGGCTATGTAATCTGTCTTCATTTTTATCTTAATTTTTCGTCTTTTCCCTAAGATAGATTATCCACTTGACTCTCATAATCTGCCTATCTTTTTTTTTGCCACTATGCACTTCAGCCACCTAGAATTGCAGACTTGTAGGGGTTGGAAGGGACTTTTAGAGATCATCGCGTCCGACCTCCAGAATTTTCTGTTTACAAAAGAATGGAGGACTTGTTAGACTTGCTCAGTTCTTAAACCCACATCACGTTGGTGTGAGGACATGGAAGGAGAAATTATGGCTCCCACAATTGTTGCTAAGTGAAATAATTCAGATTTTGTGAGCACACGCACACAGAGTGAAACTTGTGTCAGTAGTTGTTTCCTGTAGGAGATGATAACTGTTATCACCTCTGTTACTGGAAGGTAAGTGGTATTTTTTTCTGGTTTGTGCAAATATGAAATGTGCAAATGTTCTATGAGCCTATTATTGAATTAAAAAAAAAAGGAAAGGAAAAAGAAAAAAAAAAAAAGAAAGCAAGCAAATAACTGTATTCCCAAAATGTGTTTTTCATGTATCCAGTCTAAGATGGAACCGTAGATTAACATCATTTGATTATCTTAGTTATTTAAACAATTTCTCATTTAAATAATTGGATACCATAAGTACTCCTAATAATTTATGTTTTTGTTCTGTGCATTTTGTAGAGGAAAAGACATTACTGGAGACTAGACAGCAAATGCCTCACACTATTTCAAAATGAGTCTGGAACAAAATATTACAAGGTAATTCAGGATGAATAATAATTGTGTTGCATTTGATTTACTTAAGAGGTTTTGTGTGCTTGAAATAATTGCTTCCAAATAGTATAATAAATATTATGTTAATTCCCCATATTTTAAAGTGAAAAAGTAAGTAGTGACTGAAAGTTGCATGCTTATTTATTTCCCAACTGTGCAACTGAAATTTGCGAGCAAATTTTAGAGGGGAATTTACTGTGCAGCCTGGCATTATATGAAAGAAGCTTGGCTGTAAGCATGTTATGCTGCAAATATAATAGTGTGTTCAGTGGTGGAATATTCAGAAAATGTCTGCAATTGTATAAACAAGATTTTTTCCCTTTCTTTTCTTTACCTTTAGGTGGGGGTCCAAATCTTGCAGTTTCTTCCTTTATAACATCTCTAAGATCAAGCCTTTTCTCTGTACACCCAGCTAAACTTGCCCAGATCCTTTTCATCCCTCTCTTGACCAATGCAGTTTCTTCTTCTCAGACCTCCCTGATACTTGTATATTGCCCCGTGCATTCAAAACACAGCTGGTAAAATATGTTCCTTGCTTGTTATTCCATCCTGTCACTGCTTTTAGTCCTTGACTTGCCCCTTCACCTCTCCTTTATTTACTGCTTAAATCTTGGATTATTTGTCTTTGCTATTAGAAACATTCACAGCTGTTATCTCTACATTTATTTGCTCTTTATCCTAATCAGCTACAGCCTCTTAACCTCATAATGCCAGCCCAGTGTTCACCTGCCTGTTCACTACTCTTGCAAGTGATGTGCACCTGTAAGCCCTTCCATATATGTGGAATGTCCTCCTCCAACTAGCTTGAACTTGCAGCTTTTCCTTCCTTCAGATCTGCTCCCTAATACTGCTTTGTTGTAGTAACAGTGTAACATTGTTCTTAAACTGATGAGGTAGAGAAATTGGAAGAAATTGTTCATATTTACATGAAAAATAATCTTTTCCAAAGTTGATTCAGAAATGTGAAGTAATACTTTTTGTCCAGCTTGTACAACTACATCCTCTTCCTAATGTGTCTTTCTTTTTCCTTATTGTGTTCTTCTCTGGCTAAGCTGTATAATCCGTGAGTGTGGTGGGAAACAGTCATTCCGTAGTTGTGCATCACCTGTATGCTGGATGGTGGGCTGTCTTACGCTGAACATGAATGCAGTTTGCGTAGAGATCAGTGGTTGCATAGAGGGAACTGTGGTGGGGCTCTCTGGGCATCTGTAGAGGAATTTGGAGATCTGTGGGTGGGTAATGGTTTGTCTACATTTTGACAATAGTTATGAAGCTTGGTGTTTTGCTATTTTGATATATTTGCTTTGATTTCTCTGCAAACATTTTAAGTTTTGAACAGTAGTGTGTTAAAGTATTGTATGTATTTTCATTATTTAATCTTTAATATTTTTCTTCAGGAGATTCCACTTTCAGAAATTCTCCAGGTGACTCAGCCTCGAGATTTCTCAAACATGGTGCAGGGCAGCAATCCATACTGTTTTGAGATCATCACTGATACGATGGTGTACTTTGTTGGCGAAAACAATGGCAGCAGTCACCACAGTCCTGTTCTTGCTGCCACCGGAGTTGGACTTGACGTAGCTCAGGGCTGGGAGAAAGCCATTCGTCAGGCCTTGATGCCAGTCACTCCTCAAGCTAGCGTTTGCACTGCTGCAGGACAAGGAAAAGATCACAGTAAGCAGGCAGACAAGGCACTGTTACTCGTGTTCTGAAGCTGTAAATGGTAGAGATTCCATTTCAGAAAAGTCTGTTTGTCTGTCTTCTGCTGAATTAGGTCTGTAATCTTCCACAAGTTTCTAAGAAGAGGCACTCAAGTTTTGTGGAGGGTGTATGAGCAAATCTCTTAATCTGTTGTAGCAGCAATTAGTAGTAAAAAATCAGTTTGCCCGCATAAATTCATACCGCAGAACTTTTATCATAAATATTAAGAATTCACACGTCGTTGCTGGATGTTAAAGGGGACCATAGTTGAGACATTTCTAATAAACTTTTACAAACATCCCTTTCCATCAGGTTATTTATGTACATACAAAAAATTGGATGCTTTTTGACATTATCATCCATATTAAAAAAAAAAAAGAAAGAGCTAAGGAGAAGGAAGCAAGTTGGTGATGAAATAAATGTTGCTAGTGATGGAAAGAATATTTGCTGAGCTCTGAGCAGTAACATAAAATACATTTTCTTCCTTTTGTGCCTTTTTTTCCTCTTCTTTCTCTAGTGTAGGATCATATTCATTATCAAGACTCTGCTAGGCACATGTTGTGCTCTTTCTTTTCAGATATCTCCTTGTCCTTTGCAACAACGGTCATGCACGTTCTGTACTGACATCTATGTTTTCATTCTTCAGTTTCCTTTCATCTTCCAGATACTCTTTAATCTTCTCTTAGGTTTTTTTTTTCTTTCTTTTTTTTTTTTTTTCTTTCTGTAGGAGATCCTGTGATTAGTTTTTATGTCTCTGGTATCTTGTTATGCACATAAGCAACAGTTAAGGGCATGTAAATGTTAATCTTAGGTAAAGGCACTTTCTGAAAATATAACTGTGGTCTGAAATGGTAAGCTGTAAAATGTGTGTACTCGCATTTCTAATTAACTAGAGTCAAGAAACATAGCTGTAAGAAGGCAGCTTGTAACAGGCCTTGAACCTATGTAAAATGCCACTTCTGATATGCAAATATGAGTTCCAAACACCAATGTGCTGAAGCACTCTCTGTTCTTTAAAACTGAGGGCCGACTGTCCATGAGAGATATTTGAATGCAGTTACTTTTTCCAAAACCAATTTTTTACCCCCCCCTTTTTTTTTTTTTTTTTTTTTTTTTTTTTTTTTTTTTTTTTTTTTTTTTTTTAAATTTGAATGAAAAATTATCAGTAGCAAGTAATAGAGCTATGGACTAGATAGAGAAGACACATTTTAGCTTGATTAGGATTGTAGGAGTATAAGAAATGACCGTGGATCTATAGTGGCATTTCCACATTCATAGTGCAGTTGTTCTCTCAACTCTAAGAAGACCACAAACTGTAGGTCCTTACCTCTTCTTCCATCAGATGTGTCCCAAGAACCGTTAAGAAAATTGGACTTACATTAAAAAAAAAAAAAAAAAGAAAGTAATAATTCTGTATCCTCAGATGTGTTCTCTTAAATGAGTAGACCAGAGCAGGGCATTGCTAATGCTTGAAATACTTAGAGCAGCAGGAAATGTATAGTGTCAAAATGTCCACAAGGCACCAGCTAGTCAGTTTATGCCATGTTTTTGCCAGCAAGTCATTAGTAGTGGGGATACTCCTCCACTCTGACTCACAGGAAAGAATCCTTTTGGATGCTTTGCCTGGTGTTTGGGATGAGATGTTTCTTTGTATGATGTTTCTGAGGTGAAATGGGAATGGGGAGATTAAAAGTAAAGTAAAAGTAGCCAATCACATAAGCTATTACCTGGTGTAAATTAGATGTTAAATTCTGACATTACTGTTTTCTTCATAAATGTCAGCATTTCAGCCCTTGTTTGTGTGCATGTTGGAGGCTTCAGAAACTAATTTGGAGTAACTCAGTCCCTACCTAAAGGGGGGAAGCAGATACTTTGTGTTGTGTAGCTATCAGTGGAGAGGGGTTCAGTGTATTCCCTTAAATAGTTTCAAAAACGATGTCTTCACTTTTTTTTCTAGTTAAACTGTAGCGAGGTTGAAACAAATTGTCCTTGGTAACTTTTTTGTATGCCTTCTTGTTTTGCCTTGTGTTCTGTGTTACTCCAATACAGACCTGCCTGACTTCAAGCAGAAGGCAGTAGTCAGTAGACACGTGCATAGCTGTAATTCCAATTAGTATTTCAGATGCAGAGTCAGAGTCCTTTGAGAACTAATATTATTTCCTATCTTAAGTCTATACATTCTTTCTTTGAGATAAGGCACTCGTGACAAAAATTGGGTACGCGTTCACAGAATTGCAGGGGTTGAAAGGGGACCTCAGGAGATCATTGAGTCAAACCCCACTGCTAAAGCAGGTTCCCTACACTAGGTTGCACAGGTAGGCATCCGGATGGGTCTTAAATATCTCCTTGAAAGCAGACTCCACAATTTCATCCTTACCATAAAGCTCTTCTGCATGTTAGTACAGAACTCCCAGTGTTCAAGTTTTAGACCATTACTCTTGGTTCTATTGCTACCTACCACCGAGAAGAGGCTGGACTCATGCATTTGCTTCCCACCTCCCTTTAGATATTTATAAATATTAATGAGATCCCCTCTCAGTCTTCTTTTCACCAGGTTGAACAGCCCCAGGTTACTTAGCCTGTCCTCACATGGGAGATGCGCCAGGCCCTTAGTCATCTTTGTGGCCCTCTGCTGGACTCCTTTTAGGAGATCCCTGTCTTTTTTGAACTGGGGAGCCCAGAACTGGACACAGTATTCTAAACGTAGCCTCATGAGGGCAGAATAGATGGGGAGGATAACTTCCCTCAATCTGCTGGCCATGCTCTTTTTAATGGAGCCCAGAATGCCATTGGCCTTCTTGGCCACGAGGGCACACTGTCTGCTCATACCAACCTGTTGTCTACCAGGATCCCTGGGTCCTTCTCTGTAGAGCTCCTCTCCAGCACATCAGCCCCTAACCTACCTATACTGAAGCATGTGGTTATTCCTCCCAAAGTGCATGACTCTACACTTGCTCTTGTTAAGGTTCCTCCCTGCCCAAACACTCCAGTCTGGCCAGGTCTTGCTGAATGGCAGCACAGCCTTGCAGTGTGTCAGCCACTACTCCCAACTTTATATCATCAGTAAGCTTGCTAAAGCACAAAGCTCTTCCTAGAGTGATAAAGGTTCTTTTCAAAATCTGTAGTCTGTAGTATGTCCTGCATTCACCTTATAAGTGATTTTCTTTTTTTTAATTAACATAAGAAATAGTAGGTGTCTGTTTATCTGAGATGCCTGACCTCCATCTTGAAGTCAAAGGAAAAAGGTGCTTTCTGCTTCCACATGTCTTTTCTTGCCCGCTTATCTTAATGTTATTTCTATAATGAAAACCTCATGTCATCATCTGTTGCAGGCTGAAAAGAAATTGTGCACCCTTTTTTAGTACTTTTACTTGAAAATTATGCTTCCTAGATGTGCTGTTATATTCTAAAGATTGGTAATGCTTCTACAGAATATCTGTGAAACACTTTGAAAACCTTTGTTTATATTATGGATTTTTTTTCTGACTATCAGGTCTTGTTACCTTTTTTGCTTATTTCCTTTTCTTGTACATTACAGGTTTTGTGTAGCATCAAGATATACAAAATTAATCACACACATTTGACTGTAGGGGATGTACCTAATCCTCTTATCTGTATTCTTCCCTATTACTACCAGAAATTTTTAGTAGTTTAATGAACTCTGATACAATTGCCACTCTACTATTGCTTTTGGTTCTCCAGTTCTATTTTCTATACTCTCATACTGCTCCATCATTTTTATTATCAGTGATATGACAAAAATGGACAAATAATCTCAGCAAACTCCCTGGGTTGTTCACCTAATCAGTCTGTGAAACTTGAGTTCCAGATTATGATGCTTTTGCGAAACAGCCGTAAAAATCATTCATTGGGATAAAAGTCAGTAATTTTTTGCTGTCACAAGCCTAACTTTTCTATTTTCTTATTCTGTTGTATCTTCTTCTTTATTGCAGAAGATTTATCTCTAAGCATCTCTGTTTCAAATTGCCAAGTCCAGGAGAACGTGGTGAGTCACATGCATTGTAATAAGAAATGGTGTTTATTAATCTGAGTTTTTGAAGTAATTGGTAGTAACAGTTTATGACAGAGAAAGCAGCACTCTGGTATTTCAGCTAGACAAGACCATATTACGTACCTAACAGGAGATAGTCCACTTACTTGACACACCTGTTAGTTTGTATTCATGTATGTCTCTGTATATAGTGTGATTAAGTGGAACCACTTCAGGAAGTTTCTTCTTCCCTTCCCTTGAAGGCAGTGATATTACTCTTCAATATTTTACCATGAAATTTAAATACAGCTTAGCTAGTACTAACTAATATGCTCATGAACATTTTGAGTATGCCTGATGCTTATGATTTCTCCTCTTCTTGCATTAGGATATCAGCTCTGTGTACCAGATATTTGCTGATGAAGTTCTGGGTTCCGGTCAGTTTGGTATTGTATATGGAGGTAAGTAGAATCCATTATGCTTTTAACTAAGATGGAGTGTAACTGAACTTATTATTGTTGGCCTTTTTATGTTTGCTTAGCTGTATCAATAAGATCTTGGTGAAGTTGATCTTGTTAAAAGTGTGGTTTGGATAACTGTGGTATGGCCTCTTTGCATTTTGATTATAGTGTTTCTTACAATTAGGGTTTTTTTTGTTTTTTTTTTGTTTTTTTTTTTGCACATAGAGTTCTGCATTCCTTCAAAATCATTTCAGAATATGCATTGCATTTTGACTATAATAAAATACAAAGCAGTCACTAGTCTCAGTTTGGCCTTTGTGACTTTTATTTAAGTAGTGAATTCTATCACTGTTGTCTGTATTATACAGTGTAAGAATTATGTATTTAAAGAGGCTGTGCAGTATAGCTCTGATTTTTATGGATATCTGAGAGAAGCAGCTGAAAACAGAAGAGTACGTGTTTTAGTTTGTGCTTTAGCAGTACTTTATGCAGATGATTTCACTACCAATTTTTCTCATCAGGATAAAGTAGAGGAATTCTTTACTGAAGTCTCAGCTTTAGTCTAGGGATGTAGTTATATCACTAATTTATTAAAAAGCTTCCATTGCAACATGTAACTTATTGATGGTATTTAATCACAAAAAGAAAAACTGTTAGAAATATGTCATGAACTGGATGCCTTATTATTTTTTAAATTTATTTCTTATAAGTCCCATATAACATATCTCCAATGTTGAGAAAGCAACAGACCGTAGATCTGGAAAGGAAGAAAAAGGGTAACTAATGATTTAAAGTAGGAACCTTTCTGCTTCTGTCATATTGTCTGTAGTCTGGAAATTCTGTGGCTATCATTCTTCTGTCTGCCAATATAGTGGGTAAATATTTTTCTCTGTTACTTCAGCACCGTCTGATGGAATCTTTGTTTGATAATCTGGTTTATATCAGCGATGCTTGAGAGGCTCCTTTGTCTCCACCCCAAGATTTCTTAAACAATATTGTGAATTGAATTATGCTTTCTTTCTTATGAACAGAATGTACATAAATACAGACAGTAGTTACATGTTTTGCCTTTTGAAGTATACTCTCTTAAGCTGCATTTTAGATAAACCTCAGGTGCATGTTTTTCATACTACAACAGAGTGACTTACATAATAAATGCTTATAAAAGGCTTTGATCATATTCAGTCTTCTCACTTAACGATGTCTTAAAACATGTAAGACATGCATGTGCAATTTGTTAAGATAAAATCATGAGCTGAATGTGCATGGGAATAGTGTACTTCTCTTTTGTTGGCTGTGCACGCTGCCTAACTGTTGCTGGTATTTTTCAATGATCTTCTGACCTTTACAGACTTACTGAAATAATTCAATCTATCAATTGAAGAAATATAGAGACATAATTAAGTTGCTTCTTCTGTTGTCTTTTTTTCCCCCCTTCTGGACAAATATTAGACGTTTGCAAATTGTAAGTCAAAAAGTTTATGGGCTATTGATATCCCACTGGTGTTTCTGTGAGAATAGTTTCCCCCTGCATTTTTTATTTTGGTTCGTTTTGAAGGGTCTGAATAATTGGGAAACATGTGGGGAAAAAAACAATTCTTGACACAGAGAAGGAATTTCAGGCTACCTTTCTGTTAATCTTTCTTTGTGTACTTTTAGCTTCTGTAGCTAAGTGTGTTGTTAGTTTGATGCTTTTGTTTTATGTTATCTGCAACCTTGTGTTTGTTTCTCAGTTTTCTTATGGTATTTCTTTGACACTTCAGTATAATTTGATGTTTATTGGAGCTAGAGACATTTTCCCTAACTACTTTAGGGTTTTATTTAAACCATAGCCAGGAGCTGTGATTCCTAACATCTTGCCTAAAAATTGCTGATTTGCAACAGGAAAAAGAGACAAAGCTTCACTGATCTCTTGAGGCTTTATGCTTTTGCCTTTGTATAGTTTGTTTTCCGTAGGATTAATGCAATTTTAAAAAATATTTCTTTTGCAGTTGTTAGTTCTATTTGACAATCTTGTTTAACTCTTTTGGACTGAGTGATTCCACTCTCTTACTTCTTCCAGTGGACATAAGCCTGATTTTGAGCCTTTATTCATGAGGATCTTTAAGGCAAGCACACTGGTTGCTCCATGCAGCCTTCAAAAGCAATTCTCTGCCTTAACTTAAGCCCTGGCCAGCAGCTCTGACTGCAGAGCAGCAGGTGAGGCTGTCAGGTTTAGTAGTGAGCTGTAGCTGGGCTCTCCATAGCCCTGTCCTAGCTGTGATAGCAGGTAGAATCCTTTGTGTTGCTCTTTGTGCTGTAGCTGTATGTGTGTCATCCCTTCTTCTAAAATAGCTTCCAGACCTTACATGGAGCAGATAATTACTTTCTTTTTCTTTGGCTTGGGCTCACTTTATCTGTATTAGTTTAATATTAAATGTTCTAAATTATCCAGGTCTTTCGGTGTGTCCTCCCATTAAGCTCTCTGATTCGAGTGTGAGAGAAAACAGTTTTAGAAGTTACAGGAAACCTGGGTGAGCTACCCACGTAGCTCTTGAAATGTCCTGTGTATGCAGGATGCTTCCCACTTAGCTGCTGCAGGTTACAACAAGGTTTAATACTGGCATCATCAGCCCTATTTTTTTTTTTTTCTTTCCTAAATTAGAAACTTCTAGGGCTGATGGGTGTTAGTCTTTTATGGCACATAGTTCCTCCAGACTATACTTCTGCAGACTATTAGTTATAACTTTCTGAGCACACGGAGCCCATAAAAGTATCTGCTGAAACCACTGGAGAAGATGTTGTTTATCCTCCTTCACATTTGTCTTGAATGCTGTTCTGTTTGTTAGTTTCTCTCTTGTGGTGTTTTTTGTATGTTTTTTATACAAGAAGAGAGGCAAGATTCTGAAGCAGGTAACACTTGCTAACATGGAAGTTCTTTGCACAAGGCAAAACTCCACCTAATACTTCTAACATAGAATCATAGAATCATTTGAGTTGGAAGGGGCCCCTGTATGCCATCTAGTCCAACTTCCCTGCAATGAGGAGGAACACCTACAGCTACATCAGGTTGCCCAGAGCCTGCTCCAGTTTGATCCTGAATATCTCCAAGGATGTGTTGGACATGCTCCAACAGGTCCACATCTCTCCTTTACTGAGGACTCTGCATCTGGAGCAGAGGGGCAGGTCCCTTGACCTGCTGGCCATGCTTGTTTTAATGCAGGCTGGGATACGGTTGGCTTTCTGGGCAATGAGGGCACATTGCTGGCTCATGTCCAGCTTCCCATCCATCAGTAGTGGATCCACAAGTCCTTTTCAGCAGGGCTAATGTCAACATGCTTATCTAAGCAAATGATTTAGACTTACCTACAGCCCTCCTATTGAGGTTGGTCACTTCTGGTTACTCATATACCAACTGCAGTTTTAAATACAAATGGAGCAATATTGTAGATTTGTATAGAATATAACTGTTTCTCCAAAAAGAGATTTCTGCTGTAGTTTTCTATAGCTATGAATTGCTTGTACCTCTTGATGTTTGATGTTGACTTTCTGTTCAGGGAAACATAGGAAGACCGGAAGAGATGTAGCTATCAAAGTTATTGACAAGATGAGGTTTCCAACTAAGCAGGAAAGTCAGCTTCGTAACGAAGTTGCCATTCTCCAGGTACAAAATTATTTTTGTATCATGTCTGAGTTTTCTTCACATAAGCCATTGATAACATTGTGTAATGTCTGTAAGTGCTCTGTATTGATTTCTAAATCTGTGCATGTGATTTTTGAGTCTTTTTGTAGGAAGGAATCTTTTAAGTAGGGAATTGCCAAGCGTTTGATAGTGTTGATAACTTGAGGGCAGTATCTGCTGCAATAGGAGATGCACCAAGGACCTGTACTTTGGTCCCATGTCTCCCTCAGCCAGCTGGAAATTGTAGTATTTTAGGTTGTCCCTCGTTACTGGCTCCCCTGTCTGAATGTTTGCATGTTCTGTACTCAAGTTACTGAGTGTATCAACTGTAAAATAATTATAGATAATCTGTGCTAAAAAAAGCCTTAATAGTGATAGTTTGTGTATTTCATGGATTACTGTATATGTTTCAAACTAATTTCTTGCCTCTGACATGTTTGTTTTTCGTTTCTTACTTTCTGTTTAACTACTCTTTGATTTGTGCTACAGTATTGCTGTGTAATTCAGAATATTTCATGCTGTTTTATTTTAGTGATGTACTTCTACTACTTTATTTTAGAATTTGCATCACCCTGGGATTGTGAACCTGGAATGTATGTTTGAAACCCCGGAACGGGTCTTTGTTGTGATGGAAAAGCTGCATGGTGATATGCTAGAGATGATTCTTTCCAGTGAGAAAAGTCGACTTCCAGAACGAATAACTAAGTTCATGGTCACTCAGGTTAGCATTCGGTCTCCCTCCTTGAGAGGAAAGGCTAGAGTTGTCTTTCATAGTTATGTGAGAATGGAGTCTGGAGAAGGATTTCCTGTGTGTGAGACAGCACAAGGAGTTGTGTATTGAATGGCAGTTGAAAAAACATGGAAATAAATTGGAATATTTTTCTGATCCTATTTCACAAGGCTTAACATTATGGATATCCGAAGATGTACATCAAAACTCGAAATGTTCAAAACGGTGGAGTTAAAATAAATAAATAAAAGAAAATAAATGTCATCACAAAACCATTGGTTCCAGCCTATTGACTGAAAAAGTAATGCTTGTAGTTATATATTAACTCTTCAAGGCTACATTGAAACAAATTTTATACTGCTTTCTGTATGGATTTTGATGCTTTTGATCTATTTAAATAGTTATGAAAATTTTCTTTTGTTTCTATAGATACTTGTTGCTTTGAGGAATTTACACTTCAAGAATATTGTGCACTGTGATTTAAAACCAGAAAATGTACTACTAGCATCAGCAGAGCCATTCCCTCAAGTAAGTGAAGACTAAGAAATACTCATTTCCTCACTTTGTGGTTTTTGGTTTTTTGGTGTTTTTTTTTTGTCTCCGTTTTGGTGCATTCAGTATTTAAACGATGACAGGAATAGAACCAAGTACCACCCTGGTTTTGCTCAGTAGCACATTTAGGAGATCAGGCAGAGATTTCTCAGTTTAAAATGCATTTCTTTTGCAGGTGAAGCTGTGTGATTTTGGCTTTGCACGTATCATTGGTGAAAAATCTTTCAGGCGCTCTGTGGTGGGGACACCTGCTTATCTTGCCCCTGAGGTGCTCAGGAGTAAAGGTTACAACCGCTCCCTAGACATGTGGTCTGTTGGAGTTATTGTCTATGTGAGCCTTAGTGGTACATTCCCATTTAACGAAGATGAGGATATAAATGATCAGATTCAAAATGCAGCATTTATGTACCCACCAAATCCTTGGAAGGAAATCTCCAGTGAAGGTAAAGAGATGAATTTGCTTTATTAGAACATCTTTAAGCACAGATAGTGCATCCAAGTGCCTAAACCACAAGGTTCACTGAGAGATCAGTGCCAAAATCTTGAGTAGTTTGGGTTTTGTATGCCAAAAGTGCTAAATGTGAGCTGGTATAGACATGGGAAAGGTGAAATGTTAAATACAGTGTCTTGGATCGTTTTCAGAAAAGAAGGAGCCAGAAGACTTAGTGGGGGAAAATCTGATGTAATGACTTGATTGCATTCATAAGGAGTGGGATAAACAATCCCAAATTCCTTAGATACCCCAATGAAAAGTTAGATCTTGCCTGAGTATTTGCTGAACACTGGTGTCATAAAACATACTCTATCTAAACTATGATATAATTACAGAAATGATTCAAAGTTGAATATAGAATTTTGTTTTGTACATTAATAAGGAAAGCAAAACCTGGATCTGTATTATTCAGATCTGAACAATCTGGAAATTTATGAGGATGGTCTTCAGAACTTTCTAATGCCAACTTTGTCAATCATATAGACATGACTATATGATCACACAAACACGATTATATGATTAACACACAGGTAGGTGTGAAAGGACACCTAATAAATCACACAAATAGTGGAAGTACCTTTGTCATGTTGGAACACAGGACTATGCTCAAGCTTTATTTAAACACTTCTGAGAATTACTGAAATTTTAACAGGTAATATAATAAAGCTTTTACTGTTTCTGTCAAAGGAAAAAACCCAACAAACCTCCCCATGCCTATTCTGTAGCCTAGTTTAACATAAGAAAAGCTACGTATAAAATTCAGGGGCTTGATTCACTTTAGAAGAGTTCAGTAGTGTATGCACAACTCACTTTCACTGCAGCATGCAAAAGATGTGATTAATACTTAAACAATATATTTTCTTCTGTTTCTCATTGTTAGCCATTGATTTAATAAACAATTTGCTTCAAGTCAAGATGAGGAAACGTTTCAGTGTTGACAAATCTCTTAGTCACCCGTGGTTGCAGGTAAAATGATGTGTCTTCATCCCTATGCTCATAATGGACAAATAATAACAATTGTTTGTATGAAATCCTTCACAAGCTTAGTAAAACTACTAGTAATGCTTGTGAAGAAACACTCATGGAGTATTTCTGGTTTTGGCTTAATGTTTAACGTGCTTCATTACTCTGCCCATTTCTTTATGGCTCTCATTCCACAGGAAACATTGTTCATTCCTCTCCCCTTCCTTCTTATTCACTGCCTGACGCTAACACAGAGTTCCACTTTTCTGTCGCTTCTGAATAGAGGCAGTGATGAATGCACAGAGTCTCAATGAGAACAGTGCAGACACACAGTGTTCAGTGCTAAAGATGGCTCACAAACTAGGGGGTGCTGTAGTTTGTAGCCATTTTAGAAGAGAACTGTTTGAAATAGAATGTAATAAGTAACTTAAAAGACATTGTACAACTTAGAAGACATTAAGGGGAAAATCCAATTAAATAAACAGTACAGACAGTACTGCAACTAGTATCACTTTATGTATGTATAGATATGAATTGATTGATGCTCGGCTGAACATGAGCCGACAGTGTGCCCAGGTGGCCAAGAAGGTCAATGGCATCCTGGCTTGCATCAGAAACAGTGTTGCAAGCAGGAGCAGAGAGGTGATTGTTCCCCTATATTCAGCACTCGTGAGGCCGCACCTCGAGTACTGTGTCCAGTTTTGGGCCCCTCACTGCAAGAAAGATATTGAGGCCCTGGAACGTGTTCAAAGAAGGGCAACGAAGCTGGTGAGGGGTCTGGAACACAGGCCATATGAGGAGAGGCTGAAGGAGCTGGGAATGTTCAGCCTGGAGAAGAGGAGGCTCAGGGGAGACCTTATTGCTCTCTATAACTTCCTGAAGGGAGGTTGTAGTGAGCTGGGGGTCGGCCTCTTCTCTCGTGTCATTAGGGATAGGACCAGGGGGAATGGTTTCAAGCTACGGCAGGGGAAATTCAGGCTGGACATGAGGAAGTATTACTTTTCAGAAAGGGTGGTCAGGCACTGGAATGGACTGCCCAGGGAGGTGGTGGAATCACCGAGCCTGGGGGTGTTCAAGGAAAGACTGGATGTTGCGTTGAGGGACATGGTTTAGTAGGAGCTATTGGGAATAGGTGAACGGTTGGACTGGGTGATCTTTTAGGTCTTTTCCAACCTTAGTGATTCTATGATTCTATGATTCTATGAATAGTAGTACAATTAGTTTTATAATAAAACTCTCTTATCTGTCTTCTAGCAGTTTTCATGATTTCTAATGCTACAGCCTTGGGAACTAGCCTACTTAATTTGGAACCCTTCTTTTTCTGTTGTACTCTGTTTTTAAACAGTTCCCGTTGGTTTTATCTTGTTGTTATTTATATTAAAAGAGACAAATTGCCGAATTTATCTTTGGAAATATAAGGCTGCTGTTTCTTGAACTGCTTCATGAACTCTTCTCCTCCTTAGGATTATCAGACTTGGCTTGACCTCAGAGAGTTTGAAACACGCATTGGAGAGCGTTACATTACCCATGAGAGCGATGATGCACGCTGGAAGGAACATGCGTATGAACACAACCTTGAATACCCCCAGCATTTTATTATGGCTCCGAATCCAGATGACATGGAAGAGGACCCTTGATTTATTCATATTGCTAAACTGCAGCAAAGGCCGACACTCCAGACCGAAATTGAAGATAAGTTTTGGAACAATTGTCGCTCTTTCTGAATGCTTTACATGTAGTTCAGCATACGGAGCCTCAGAGGATCCTGTGTTGACGTGGGAATAGACTGTCATCTGACAAGCTTTCCTCCAGCTCTGACCTAAACTATGAGTGGTTATTGGACAGTGGGATAAGCCCGCTGGGTAACGCTGCACCCAGTTGTATGGCTGCAAAGCCATTACTGAAGTGTGATGTGTACAGATGGAATGCTTTGCATTTTTCAAGGTTTTCTTTTCTTTTTTTTTTTTTTTTTTTTTGTAGCCTACACAGTAAGAATTTTGTAATGGTTTTCTAATCCCTATTTATCCCTATTTACTAGGCCATAGAGGACTGTTTTTTGTTACTTAGATACATCTCCTGTTTCTTAGACTGTGCATTGTGAAGAGATTGTAAAAGGAAATCAGTGCAGAATACCTTAGATAATAGAAAAACATGGCAGTTGAAGGTTGAATATGGCTTCATAGGTGGAGGAGTAATTTGCTGCTCTTAAGACAGTTGGGTATGTCTGTCTTTGCCCTAACTGAACTTTTTCCAGATACCAAAAAAGAAAGAGAAAACGTGCAACTTCTTACATTCCTCTTGAAATGCTGGCTGACAATCTGAAAAGACAGTCAGAGCTGTGCTCACCCTATATTTTGTCTGGTAAAACAGAGCAATAAGCCACAGTATTGTGTTGCTACGCAAGGCTGGTGCGTGTCATTGATACACACCAAAGGCATTTTGCCTTAAAACTACATCAGTAGTGCAGAGAGCACACAAGACTTGATGTAGCTTATCCTTTCTGGAAAAAGTTTATAGCAGAAAGATGTGGAAAAATAGGGAAAAACATATGCAGCTTTCTTCTGTTGTTTGGAATAACGACGTTTTTAAATTTTCTAGTATTTTTCTAATTTTTTAAGGTTCCCTCAACTAACATCAGGAATAGTTTGTAGCTTGCTAGCTTGTATCTTAATTCTGATACATACTTGGGTATGAAAAAATTACCTGTTGCTTCCACCAGGGCAGCTAGATTGGAAGAGAGAGGGTTTTGCCTTCCTTGCAACCTTTACCTGCAGCCTCTTCTGTCCCTGTTGTCCTCAGAACTGTTTTGAGCTGAATGGAGAGTCCAAAACCACCCCCTAATTCAGTTTTTTTTGCAGATGCCCCAGTTGATGGATTCCCAGCTACTTACTGGACTTTGGCACAAAAGAGGAAGCAGTAATATTCTGTGGAAATGATTCCCTAGGAGCATAGTTAAAACTGACTGTATTTCAGGGAAGTTTGAGACCTTGAGTGCTAAACGCAGATGGAAGAGGGTGTTTTTTCTCCTCACCTATTAAAAAAAGTGGGAAGAAAAAGATTTCCTTTTGTGTAGATCAGCTGCGTTGTGCTGCTGGAAGATGCTGGGTGGCTCTATATGTCTTTGATATGCCAAGCTACTTAAGTGCAACTGAAAATACCTTAATGCTTACATAGACTTGAACTGCAAAGCTGGGGGGTGCTTTGAAGTAGGTCCTTTCTCTCCTACAAATTTCTTTTTGTGTATGTAGAGATATATTTCTTTTTTTTTTTTTTTTTTTTTTTTTTTCCCCCTCTTAGTGTTGTTCAGGTAAGGAAACAGGTGAGCAGATGTCTCCAAAGCTGTTAGATAATCACAGAATTTTACCAAGTTGTTTTGGTGCTGGGAGCTGCTTGCAGTGACAGTAAACTGGTAATAAGGTCAGTGGCAGCTGCAGAAGTATATATGTGGGCAGTCTTGAGTCCTGAACATCCCTTTACTTTTCCAGTTGCCCTCGGTATAACTGCTGTTGTTCTACAGGTATCTAAGTAAATTAAAGTGAAGTCTGGCATCCCTGTTAAAATACACCTAACTTTGCAGAAAAATCTTGATTGAATCTGCGCAACAGTTTGCTACAGCCACCAGTAGGCAGAGTATTTCTGCCCTTCCTACCATCATGCACCCTTTCTCGTAGCACATTATTCTCAGGTTTGTGCAGAGATGAGCCTGATGGGAGTCTGTGCCACTCCTGCACTGGGGGAGGTCATTCTTTCACTTTTATGCTGTCAAAGCAGTGTAAAGGAGTCTGAAAGGGGCAGAATTTGGCCCTTAATCTTGCCCTCCTGCTTTGGTGAAGTTTTGGGACTGATTCTTCTCCAAGAGGCGCTATTGTTTTAATCTTTGGAAACAGAACAATCACCATGAAGTTGGTAGTCTAGTATTGGCTCAGGCTTGGCAAGGGAAGCAATCTTTCTTTCCCCCCCCCCCCCCCCCCCAACTTTCACCACCCGACTGACCAAGTTTCAGTGAAGCCGTTGCTATTTTCCATTCCAACTGTAATAATATAAATACAGTCTGGTTTTAAGCTTTGGATTTTAAACTTGAGTTGTCACTGTCTATTTTTTTGTTTGTTTGTTTGTTTTTTAAAGGGAGAAAAGAAGCCAGCTTGGTCGCTTGAAAAGCACAACACACAAGAGAGGAAGGGGTTACAGTAAGAAATAAGGCCTGACTGATGTCTCTCCCCATGAAGTCTGCTTTGTGCTGCATTAAAAAAAAATTATATTAACTATTTATTCTTAACTTGTATTAAAAAGAATGCTGTTAGCCTTTGGAGTGGTTTGCCTGATAATACATGCACACATACAGACTTATGGGGCCTGACAATAGAAGCCACAAGCTGGTAGCTGAGGAACCAAAAAAAATCAGACATGCATTATAAGTAAACTTTTTTCATTGAGTAGCAAAAATAGCTGAATTTCTTTATTCCCTTTTTTCTACCCTTACTGCAAACTTTGACAGCAGTAGGTTATAGTGTTTAATATCCTTACCCCTAGATGAATTAAGTTGCATTCAATATTGCTATGATGATGCTAGAAAAAAAGCTCATGTAAAATTTTATAGCCTCAAATGGACACTGTCAAGTACTTTTATATTTTTATACATCCAATTGTTTGTAAATATCCTCTGATAAGCTTGAAAATAAAATTTATTTCCCTATCAGACTTGTTCCTTTTATTTACATGAACTCTTTCTCCTGTAAACTTTTCTTAGAAGTTTCTTCATACTTTTTTGTTGGCATTAGATATACTCTGTTGTGGGAATTCTGTTAGCAGTTGCTTTCTGACAGATAACTTCTTTGCATGCTTCCTATTACCATTCTTATAAAAACTTCAAAGATGTCAAGGCATGTTGTTTTGAGTAAGTACCTCAGCTGAGTGCAGCTGACGTCTATCAGATCTTGTTTGTCACTGACAAGTTTTAACTTGATTCCTCCACACAGTATTACTCTCAGCTCTGTAGTAAGACCCCTGAAACACTGTTTATTCTCAGCTCAATGTGCACTGATTTCTGTGTATGCAGTTCCTGATATCTACACATGTGGTTTAAGTAGGTCAGTCAGTAAGAGCACTGTGTTGCACTACATGTGCTCTGAAAGCACTCTCTTTCAAAACATGCCTAGGCTTTGGAATGTGGGTTGGTCTGAGAAAGGTTGGTAAGAGGAAAATTGCTGGAAAAAATGTGACATTTCATCTGCCTTCAGTTTAAAGATAAATCAAAATGTTTAGTTGTTACCTTACTGCTTACTATTGCAAAACATTTAGTCCATGAAAATATAAAATGCACAGGACTTGATTGCTTTAACCTTAATTTTTTTTTTATTTAATAGGTTGCTGCTGAAAGTTACCACTGGTACACATCTCAGTACAGTCAATGAAATTATTTGTGACTGAACTTACTTCAGTGAGAGTTCACCAAATCCAGCAACAGGTGGTAGGGGAGACTTGGATTGTGGATTATCGTTCTTGGTAGGACGTACAACTCTGTGATGAGGCAGTAAGGCAAAAAAATGAAAACAGTCTCCCATTTTCTTAGGGTTCATCAACATATCGAAGCTGTGGAGCAATTGCTCATGAGTTGCTGAGTCGCGTGAATTCTGCAGGAGCACCTAAAAAGAAAAAGAAGGGAGGCTGTAACCTTTCCTGCTTCCCTATACAATCCCTCATACCTGCCCTTGTATCCTTCCATCTATCCTAGTGTAACAGTCCCATAATGTTCAATAGAACAGATGAGCACTGGGGGAACTCGCA
The DNA here is from genome assembly GCF_023343835.1 of Lagopus muta. Taxonomy (NCBI): domain Eukaryota; kingdom Metazoa; phylum Chordata; class Aves; order Galliformes; family Phasianidae; genus Lagopus; species Lagopus muta. The sequence continues at coordinate 76,902,309 of NC_064434.1, forward strand.
CAGTAAGTACATACCAAAATATGGCAGGAGTATGATGAGTTCACTTTGAGGTCTCCAAAGTAATATGTATCATATATATATATATATATATATATATATATATATATATATATATATATATATATATATATATATATAAGGGAGGTAACTTTATGCTACTTCACACCAACAGGTGATTTTTAACAACTTTTAATAAGAATCTGATTGTAAAGCAGCTCTCTTGCTGCTTGAGAATGCTGCCAGTGGATGAGGAGTGTGCTATATACTGCAAACACTGCTGTACCTGCAAACACTGCTGTACCTGCAACCGGAGTTCAATCCCCATGTTTTTTAAAAACTCCCGTTGTCTTATGGGGCCCAAAGTTGCTGTTCTTCCCTCTGCCATCTTTCGAAGATAACTGAAATCAACATCTGCTGTCAAGTCTGCTGTACCTGGGGCTTTCAGTACATCATGAAGTTTGTGATTCCGGAAACCCTGAAAAATTAAATTGCAAGATTACACTCAATTGTATTCCTGGCTGTCAAAGATGTAAGTGTGGCAGGGGCTGAAGTTATGCTTCCTACCAGAGAGAAACCCCGAAAGGTACTGATGAAATGAGAACTCAATTACACCATTTTACAGCTGTGGCAATAGTAGAGTTTTCTTCTATAATGTCCAACTAATTCTTTTTTTTGCACAGAACTTAATGATCCAAGAGAAAAAGAAAAGATAACTGAGTATTTTAGCACAGTATTTCTGGACATACCCGGAACGTGTCAGTCTTGGTTCCATCGTGACCATAATCAGCAATCAGTGCAGCCCCACCATCCTTTTCTATACGACAAGCAAGCCTCTGGATGAGGACGCCAGCCTCAGGACATACTTCCACATGATCTCGTGTTTCTTCAGGCTAGTGCAGAGTTCAAAGACCAAAACACCTGTATTAGCAAAAAGTACAGGGCAGGAGTATTCCACACATGTCTTGTTGGGACTTATCACTGGGCACAGAGATACAGGGGCACAGTCCAGGCTACCTATAACTTGAGTTAGTTTTTGCTAACGGTCTCTTTCAATTAGAGTTTTCCAAGTTCTCAATTTCTTTCATCTCCTGTACAGCCTGCTCATTGGAATGAGGCTTTGTAACAAATGAGAATACTTGCATAGAGTGGAACTGTGTTACTGTGGTAACAAAAATTAGAAACCACTTCAGCCACGCATACACTTCAGAAAAACCTTTGTGTAAAATCTTGCAGTTGGTTTTAATCTCAATTAGTTTAAGAATCCAGTGAATTTTAGAGAGAAGAAGTCTTAGACACCTGCCATTAAAGGTCAGTATGGCACGTATACCCATTGAGTATGTATACAGGAGCCTGAGAGCCTGGCTTAGGTACAGCCAGTTTGAGAGGGTGATGTGACAAACACAACATAGAACTGTTTGTTGCTTGCTGCATCCATAAAACATTTAAGCCCCGATTCTGCTAAACTTGATGTGCCTGTTTACTGTTGTGCTACACTTTCAAAGCACACAATGTTTAATGCTAGTGGAAGCTTTGTAAAGAAAGAACTGTAAGCTGTGCTTAGTCACTGATGAATGGAGAGGCATCATCTTCCTGCCAAAGTAACTGAGAGGCAGTATGTGACTTTAACGAGACAGTAATGACCTAATTACAAACTCTGACAGGTGTAACCTTACCTGAATAAAGTTTTCTGTTGCAGGGGTCCTGGATGGTGACAGGACAAAGCGCAGCTGGTCAGGAACTTCTGGATCTATATCAACCAACACTTCATGCCAGCCTTTCTCTGTTCTCTGTTTAATTAACCCACAGTACTCATTTTACACTCTAATAGGTATGCAGTATCTTGTTTCGTTGACTGAACTACACTGCCAAGCATTTTTCAAAAGTTCTAATTAAGTACATAATGTGCTATTAATTTACTTGTTATAAGTTACTTGTTGCTAATTAATTTCAGTAACTGCCTTTGAAAAAGCACGTGATAAAAATTAGTCAGTAGATTTGATAAGTACAGGTTGAATTAAAAGGAATAAATGGTGCCATTGAGAACAATTCTTTTGACAATTCATTGTTTAACTTACTAAAATAAAATTATTCTAGCAATAATTTTTCATAAATATTCTGAAACTGAAGTTGAAAGTTTCTTCTGAATCTCATCTAGACTTCATTTTGCTATTCACGTTGCCAGTAGTGGTACACACAATAATGCTGAACTGGAAACCTTACTCATGTTGTGTTAAGAAATGAGGGAAAAAAAAAAAAAAGACTTGTCTAAGCAAAAAGAAGTCTTTAGATTTCTAAAGTTTTTCTTCATGCAAGAACAATTACTAACTTTACAGCTGCCAGGTGAATTAAAGCTTTATTTGTCCAAGCTTATTTAGAAACATTTCATCACCACAGCCAATGCATGTGTCTGGTTTGGTACCATCACTCTATTCTTCTCCAAAGAGAAAAGATCATTAAGCATACGGTCACATTTACCATATTCTTGCTATACCTGAAACTTATGTATTGGCAGGGCATCCAGAAACTCATGCGCTAAGTAAAAACTGTAACCTGGAGGAAGGTTAAAAAAAAAAATCAAGCATTATATTAAATCATTAATGCTTTTGTAGCAGTTTCTAATGGAAAATTAAAATTATTATTATTTTTTAAACTTCTAAAGCATTATGTTAGTTAATGGCACTGAAATAATTATTATTCCCAGCTTGGATACATTAAAGGCAACATTTCTACAGCTAGCTATAGTTTCCAGTGCATGGTTTTTGTTGTTTTTTTTGTTTGTTTTCTTTTGTTTTCTTTTGTTTTGTTTTGTTTTGTTTTAAGATCTGTATCTCATGAAAGGACTATTACAGTTCCTGTGCCTTTATTTAGGCAAAAACAATAAATGGTTTCTAAGGTGAAAATTTTGGAATATATGAAATTGGGTATCTATCCCAAACTGAAGTTATAATTCTCATTAATAAGCTTAAGCACCTGCCTTGGATTCATACATACTAGCTCCTAATTCTTGCATAACTTCTTTCTACCCACAAGGAAGGTTAGCAGAGCTGTCCTCGGTTATTGCTGTAACAGGATGTAACAGGTAACAGCCCCTTACCTTGCGGTACGTCCTGAATGTCTCTGTACCAGTAAATGGGAATTCCAGTCTTGCTAATGCCTTTCATGTATGCAGATTTGTTCTCAGGGTTTGACTGCACCTTTCCTCCTGTCAGCATCTCTGCTTGGATTGCACTGAGTTTAGGACTCACTTCTACCAGATGAATAGAGACATCACATTTACTAAGTACAGAGGCAAGTTGGTTGAAGACCTGCAAAGGCAGAGAAGTTCTATAAGGTACAGTCATATTCTGTACACCTTCAAGAGCAAAGAATGAAAATGATGTGATTAAGGGTTAAGGATAAGACTGAGTTAGCTTTCATTCACTAAGACAGTCTCAGTTAAGACAACTGCATTTTGCTTCTCTAGAAGGAAAATAGAATAACAATATAATAAAAGCTGCTACAGTTCTAACAAAGTTGGAGGACTATAACATATAATAATAAGGACATGAAATGTTAGTCACTTTAAAGCTCCTACTCTTTTAAATTAACTTTTCTAATATCTGTAGAGCACTTAGCACTGAAAGAAAAAAACCTCTGTTTTTCCCTAACAGCATAAGCAAAACATGTTCAGTATTAGATATTTCCCTGTGCAGATTTTTATCATTAACACATAAATCTGAAACTTCTGAGATACTAAATCCCATTATCAGTGTGTTTTTGAATTATTGGTATGTTAATTACTTGATAACCATGCTCCAGTATAAGAATAAGGAGGGTTAACTCAAGCAATAAACCCAGCAAGCCCCAGAAGACCCAGGGGAATCCAACACAGATTCATTCCTGCATTCTTGTCCTCTCTGCTCCCTGCTGTTGCAGGCACGGAGGCCTCACATTTATGCAAGCCTGGATAATGTATTTTCATAAATAAGCTGTCATGGAATATTCCTGCCTTCCCTGTCAAGCAGTGTTTGTGTGGTTACATGTGTGCCTGCACTGTCCTGCTGTCCATACAGAAGCCTGGGCCCTTCTCTAAACATACAGACATGCATGTTTTAGTTAGTCAGTGCTGCAAATCTGATTGCAGTGATGTGGCTACTTAAGAACATTAAACTCCAACAGCAGAACCTCACTTCTTCAGATCACTGTGCAGCCAGTGAATAAGGCCAGAAATAGGGAGCATTAAAGTTAGCTTTCACCTACCCGCAGTATATCGTCTGTGAGGGTGCCCGTCCCTGGGCCCAGTTCCACCAGCTGGAACGCATTCTGCTTACCCATGGCCATCCACTCACTAATGTACCATATTCCTATTAACTGATAGAAACAACACAAAGATATACACGTGAACTCCAGAATCTGTGCGAAGTGACACCTGCCTTCTGCCTGCTAATAGCTAAGAGTGGTAATACATTATCTCAGAACTTACAGATGGTGTTCCAAGCTATAAAACCAGAAAGGGCTTCCCAGTCTCCTGCAAAAACAAGCCACTCTCCTAGACCAAGTCCTCTTTCATAGAATCAGAGACTCATTAAGGTTGAAAAGACTGTGAAAATCTAGTCCAGCCACCGACCCATCCCCACGTCCCTCAGTGCCACATCCACTGTCTTTGAACACTTTCCATGGATGGTGATTCCCCCACCTCCCTGTTTTTCCTAATATCCAACCTGAACCTCCCCTGGCACAACTTAAGGCCACCACCTCTTATCCTATTGCTGTTACCCACAAGAAGAGGCCGACCTCACCTCACCACAACCTCCTTTCAGGCTGCCGTAGGTCTCCCCTGAATGTCCTCGTCTCCAGACTGAACCACCCCAGTTCTCTCAGCTGTCCCCAACTAACATCAGCGCTCCAGATCCCTCACACCTTCGCTGCTCTTTCCTCAGGGCCCCAGTGTGCTTTTTGACCCAAAACTCAGCACGGCACTGGAGATGCAGCCTCAAATCTTTGGGCAGACGCCTTCCAACGGAACGAAACCTAAACCTCACGGAGCGGGAAAGCGGGACACTGGGACTGCGCGTCACCTCTCCAAATATCTGGCTGATCTCCGGCGAGGTGATGAAGTCCTCTCCGACGCCGCCCCGCCGCGTGTAGTAGCCCTGCGAGGGGAGGAGATGAGCACCGAAGGGCCGCGGCGCTCGGTTCGGCCCCCGCCCGGCCCCGCCGCACCTGCCCGGGGTTGGTGAGCGCTTCCCGCATGTACTCCGCCACCGTCACCGGCCCGGTGGCGCGCAGCTTCAGCAGCAGATGCCGCAGCACTCCGCCGCTCCCCGCCGCCTCCTCCTCGCCCCCCTTGCACGAACGGAGCCGCGTCGCCAACGGAGCCAGGAGAGAGGAGAGGAGCCGACGGCGGCCGGCGAGGCGCGGGGCCGCGGCCAGGAGCGCACAGCACGCCTGCGGCGGCGGCATGATGGGCTGCGGCACCGCCGGCCGCTCCTCCGCGCCGGAAGCGGGCGCTGCGCCTGCGTCGCCGAGCCGCCTTCCTGCGGGCTGCCATGGCGGCGCTGGGGGACTGGGGCGTGAGGCGGCGGCCGGAGGAGGCGGCCGGCTACGAACTGGATGAAGATGATGACGACGACGACGGCGGTGGAGGTGCCGATGGGTTCACGCTGGACGAGGTGCTCCGCCTCGGCGGCACCAAGGTGAGGGGAGGCGGGAGGGAGAGGGAGAGAGAGCGCGTGGGCCCGCGTGCAAGCCGCGTGTAACCGCCTCGCTGCCGCCCGCAGCAAGACTTCCTCATGCTGTGCGCCGTGGACGAGGCGGAGGAGATGGTGGACGGCGGCAAGAAAGGTGCCATCGACGATCTGAAGGAGGGGGAGCTGGAGGCCTTCATCGGCTCTTTGGGGCTTGGCAAGTATGCAAAGAGCTGCCTGGGTGAGGAAGAGGAGGAAGAGGAGGAGGAGGAGAAAAAGGGCAGCAAAGAGAAAGAGAAGACCCCAAAGAAGGAGAAAAGCAAGAAGGAGAAAAGCAAGGAAAGAAACAAGAAAGAAACAATTTCTTCTTCGTCAGAAGGGAAAAAGGAAAAAAAAGCCGAAGAGCAAGTGAGTGGTAGAAAAGACAGCAAGAAGAAGCTAGCACGCCAGCAGCAATCAGTACAGAAGGAGAGGCTGGAAGAGGACTTCACATTTCATGCTAGGGAGGTGATACTGGTCAAACCTGGCGGCAAGTGGTACGACCTGGAGTACACCGGTGAGACTTCTGCTGAGCCGCAGGATCCAGCCCTCCTGTCCCAGTACAAGGCCTTGGCCCAAAAGCTGTACCAGCACGAGACAGAGCTGTACAAGAACAAGACGGAGTATCAGAAGGGGGCCTCGTCGGCGTGGATGAAAACCGTTGTGTCGTCGGGCACCCTCGCTGACAGGATGGCAGCCATGACCCTCCTCATTCAGGACAGCGCTGTCCACAGTCTCCACTTTGTTGAGAACTTGGTGAACCTTGTAAAGAAGAAGGGCAGCAGGCAACAGAGCCTCATGGCTCTGGATACTTTCAGAGAGCTTCTCCTTTCAGATCTCTTACCGGATACTCGCAAGCTGTGGTCTTTCTCACAGCGTCCTCTTAACAATATAGAGAAAATGTCGAGTGGCAACAGAGATTCAAGGGACAGACGGCTGATACTGTGGTACTTTGAGCACCAGCTGAAGCTGCAGGTGGCAGAGTTTGTGCAGACCTTGGAAATACTGAGCCATGATTCCCTGACGGCAACAAAAACCCGAGCGCTGGCAGCTGCCCACGAGCTTCTCTGCAACAAACCTGAACAGGAGAAATTTCTGCTTGTTCAGCTGGTAAATAAACTGGGAGACCCTCAGAACAAAATAGCCACCAAAGCCTCTTACCTTCTAGAGACTTTACTTCACAAGCATCCAAATATGAAAGGAGTGGTGTGTAGTGAGGTGGAGAGACTTCTGTACCGCACAAACATCAGTGCAAAGACTCAGTATTATGCCATGTGCTTTTTAAATCAGATAGTCCTCAGTCATGAAGAAACTCCATTGGCCAACAAGCTGATATCTTTGTATTTCTGTTTTTTTCGGAACTGCATTAAGAAAAAAGATGTTGAATCCAAAATGCTCAGCGCTCTTCTTAGCGGGGTAAACAGAGCTTACCCTTACGCTGAGATTGGTGATGAGAAAGTGAAGGAACAGATGAACACCTTGTTTAAAGTTCTGCACCTTGTGAACTTCAGTACCAGTGTCCAGGCCTTGATGTTGCTGTTCCAGGTTATGGACTCCCAGCAGACTGTATCCGATAGGTACTACGCAGCGCTGTATAAGTAAGTGACACATTTGGATATTTGGTAAAAGCTTAACTGCCATTAAGATTTTGCAAACTTTGTGTCCCACTGAATAAACATTTCTGATGTTTACTATGGGCTAGAAAATAACATACATAATTTTTTTTTTTAACTTAACATGCGGATAAGAGGACAGTGGGCGGCTGTGAGAACGTGCCTTTGCACCGTTTTCTGGTTTTAATTCCAGATACATTTTAATACTATTTGATAATTACTTATTCTGAAATCACTTTTACAGACGGTGTGTTTTAGTGATGTAATAGCCTAAAATCCTGTTGTCTGTTTTTCATAAGGGAGGAAAGCCCTATGTCAACATGATCCTTAGATGACTTGATTTGTTGGGTTGGGAAAACTCGTGTTCTAAAAGAATCTCCTTTTTGATCCTAGGTGATTATTTAGACACTTGGTAGGTTCCATACAGGCTTCTGGTTAGTTGATACTGGTTTTATAAAGGGAGCTCGGGTTCCCCAAGACCATGCAATGCATTTTGAGGCCTCCCGTACCACATAGTGTCAGAAGAAAAGTGAATAGAAAGTGGACTTGCTGACACAGGTATCTGGCCTGATTGTGAACCCTGACGGTTGCCAACCATTTTCTTTCTACTTTTTCGGTTGTCTGAATAGGTCAGATTAGTTTCTCACTTGTACGTCCTCAATTTTTAAACTTCTGTGCTGAACTCAGTTTTAAATATATGTATATGTATTTATATTTATTTCATTTACTGATACAGGTTTTTTTTTTTAATGTTAATTGTTTGTTATGGACTTGCAGATATTACACAGCTGTTGACATTTTCAACATTGTTCATAATGGTTTGTTCTACTGGAGAACAAGCTGTGACTGTACTTCTGGACACCTGTCTGAAAAATGTGGATAGTAGTTTTTGATAGCAGTTATTCGCCAGTGTGCGTTACGACGATTAATTCTCCTTTGTTTTCTACAGGAAGCTTCTGGATCCTGGTTTAGCAGCCTGCTCAAAGCCATCCATGTTTCTTAACCTTGTCTATAAATCTCTGAAGGCAGACGTGGTGTTACGGCGAGTGAAGGCCTTCGTGAAGAGGTTGCTTCAGGTCACTACTGGACAGACACCACCCTTCATTTGTGGAACCCTGTACCTTCTGTCTGAGCTTCTGAAAGTAAAACCAGGCCTGAGGGTCCAGTTACAGGATCACGTGGTATGACTACTTTATTCCGTAGGGCTAAGAGAGATGTTCACCTTTCCCTAACCTATTTCTCTTTGTGAATAATTCTTCGTATCTGGAAAGGACTGTCTTGTAAAACGGAATTCTTAAGAGATTTTGTTAATATCTGATTTTTCTGTGGCAAAAAGTACTTCAACAATTACAACTGCATTAAAAATCTGCAAAGGTGTTGTCTGCATTCCTAGCAGGTCCTACAGCCTTCATTCATGGAGGAAGTTCTTTTGCTAAATGTTGTGTAAGTAAGCAAATAAATGCTCCAGTCCAAAAAGTTTTGTCAGAACATGGCCTTCTTCTTTATGCAGTCTCTGAAGTATAACCAGGCAGTATTTAAATAATATATTATTTTCTTTCATCAAATGAGGACGGACTTTTGCACTGATGACTGTATAACTGTATGACTGCAAAGTTCAATTGTAGTCTTGTATTGTGGCCAAAAATATGTGTTGTCTAAACATGCTGATTCTTCAGAAGTATGTGGATTTTTCTAACAAATTGTAATAAAACTGAAAAAGAAAAGCTGTTCACAAACATTTTCTTTATTATTTAGGAGTCTGATGAAGAAGAGTGCTTTAAGGATCAAGAAGAGGTTGAAGAGAGTGAAGAAACATTTGTGGATGCAGACAAAGTAGAGGGGGAAGCGAGGAGCGCAACAGAAAATTCTGCTAAAACTAATCATCTGAGTTCAGCAGCCTCATGGGTGCATCATGAGAATATGGGAGGTAAATTAGCAAGAAAACGTAATGCATTCAAGTCCTAACATTCAGTAACAGTGGCATACTGATCAAGACTGGTAAAATTAATTAGAACATAATTTTAGTTTTTCAAATTGAAGTTTGATTCAAAGCAATCAGAATCATTTTTTTTCCTCTTTCTGTTAGCTCAGCAATAGTGAAGAGACTGTATTCATCTTTTAGCTGTTTTCTCTATCGGGTTAGTGTGTTTGTGCCCAAGTCATAAACAAACTGGATTTTTTTTCTTCCAACTTGAAAGACATTCAGAGTAACGTAGCCATTGTCAGGATGTGTGTAGGTGCATATTCAGTTGAACATTGCTAGAACAACCAGTTCTGAGCCTGCTTCTAGCTTTGCTCTTTCCTGATGACCTTTTCACAGAGTCACAGAATCACCAGTCTGGAAAAGATGTTCAAGGTCACCAAGTTCAAGCCATCCATCTGACCCACCAAGTCCCATCACTATACCGTATACTGTAGTGCCACATCCACATGCCTCTTAAATACCTCCAGGGATGGGGCCTGTACCACGTCTGGGCAGCCCATTTCAGCACATGACCACCCTCTGAAGAAATTATTTCTGATGTCCAATTCAAACCTCTGACACAATGCAAGGCCATTTCCTCATGTGCCATCGCTTTTCACCTGAGAAAAGAAACCAACATCCTCCTACCTGCAAACTCCTTTCAGGCAGTGTTGAGGTCTCCATTCAATCTCTTGTTCTCCAGACTCAACAGCCCAAGTTCCCTCAGCCACTCCTTGTAACGCTTATTTTCTGGTCCCTTCATCAACTGCGTTGCTCTTCTCTGCAAACTCATGAGTAACTCAGTATCTTGATAGCGAGGGTCCCAAAACTGATCATAGTATTCAAGGTGTGGTCTGACCAATGCTGTGTACAAGGGGACAATATTTCCCTTCTGGAACAGAGAAGGAGTTTTCAAGGGCTTTCCTGAAAGCAAGTAGGAATTCACCTGGTCATACTGTGGGCTTCTGGATTTAATCTCTGTCTGCTACTGGATGAATCTGTGGTCTGTCTAGCAAAGAATGATGAACAGCATTGCTGCCACAGTGAAATGAAGATAATACTCTCCTGAGTTTTTTTGAGGAAGTGTAATAGTCTTTTTCTATCTCTGCTGTCCCCCAGGGAAAAAGAATGGGGTTTCCTATGATCCTTTGCACCGAAGTCCTTTATACTGTGGTGCTGAAAGTACAAGCCTTTGGGAACTGAAGAAGGTAAAGCATCCTCCTGTTAGTGCATACTGTGTTTCTTAGTGTGGTCCTTGTATAAAGAAAAGAAAATTAATTTTGTTATTTCTGGAGTGGTTACCTCAGTCACATGACAAAAAGCTAAAGGTCACACTGCTCAGCTCTAAGGCTGTATGTGCTGTATTTGGTGGTGTTATTCCAGAGTAGGAATAGTAATTTTGTAGTGGAGATTGCTGTATGATCTTTTTTAGACTTTTGAATCTTTACTTTCATTAATGAAGCCTTTTGGTGTTTAGTTAAATAAAACTATAGTCGTGGATACTTTTGGTTAATGCTAACAAAAAATTAGAACTTGACATTCCTTAGTTGTTCGGGAGCAGAGCCCCAGTACATGCTTGTGTGTTGTTTGGTGAATTGCAGAGTGGTCTTCAAATGCAGTGTTGTCAGAAGCCTATGGCAACATGAAAAATGATGGCATTTATTTTTGAAGTAGAAATAAAGAAATGTTTTGTGTTTTTCAGCTTTCTGAACATTTTCATCCATCTGTGGCTCTCTTTGCAAAAACAATTCTAGAAGTAAGTACTTTAACCTGTCTAGCTGTGATTTTTATTAGCTACCTTTTGCCATTAAAAACAGTATAAAGCTTTATTGCACTCTGCAGGTTGCTAGAAGTTCTGCAACACTGTGAGTAACATGCACTCAAAGACAAAGCTTTTCACTGAATTAGTGCTTTATCTAAATGAGACTGTTCACAGAAGGAAATAACTAGGTTGAAAAGTGCATATTATGTGATCCTTAGAGTTGTTTTAGATTTTGGTCTGTCTGCATAAAGTATTCTATTTCTGATGTGAGAGGGCTCTGTTTTTGGAACACAACTTTTACTTCTTAAAATACTGTGATGATATCATGCACAAGTGCCTACTTAGAATTTTTACTTTCTTTTACATATTTGGTATTCAAGTTGTACTGACTATTAACTTAGTAGTTGCAAATGTAGTTGCAAATGAATCGCTGTCAATAAAAATGTTTCTCTTTTAGCACAGTGCATGGCAAGGCAGTTCATCACTGAAATGAAGTGAGGGAGGTGCTTTTTGAAGAAAACAGTGATTCCAAGAATAAAAGCATGAAGTTAACTTGTCAGGCTTAAATGATGAGATATCCCCAAATCTTTATTGTTGTTTGATGGACCATTTGAGCCTCTAGCTATATGTTGCTGTCTTTTGAAAATGAAGATCACAAACATTTTCTTATTTCAGGGAAATCACATTCAGTACTCTGGTGACCCTTTGCAAGATTTCACATTAATGAGATTCTTGGATCGCTTTGTGTACAGAAATCCCAAACTCCACAAAGGCAAAGGTGAACTTCTTTGCATTTGATCTTGATTGTTGATGGTGAAACTCTCAGATTGTTAACGACCTACGCTTGTCAAATATTTGGAGTGCACATGGTGCACCAGAGGAGTGACATCAGTCTGCAGGGCTGTGTGAAAGATACCTGTAATTTAGAACCAGCTGCTAGCCACATAGTGTTGCCTCTTTGAGTTTCAATAACTGCCAAGGTAGCAGGAATAAATGTAGGGGAGCGTAATGACTGAGCACAGAATAATCAAGGTTGGAATGCATCTGTGGAGATCATTTAGTCCAACTCCCCTGCTTAAGCAGGCTGCCCAGGACCATATCCAGGTGGCTTTTGAAGATGACATCTACACAGGGGAAACTGCACAGCCTCTATGGACAGCCTGTGCCAGTACTCAGCCAATCTCACAGTAAAAAGTGCTTCCTGATGTTCAGATGAGTACAAACCCCAATTACCTCACCTTTTCCCCAGACCCTTCTGAAAATAACCTGACTTTATCTTCTTTGTACATTCCCTTCAGATATTTGTGCACATTGATGAGATTCTCCCTTAAGTCTGTTCCAGGCTGAATAATCCCATTTCTCGTGGCCCTTCTTCACAGGAGAGTTGCTCTCATCCTTTCATTTTTAAGGCCCTTTCCTGGGCTCTCTGTAGAATGCACATCTCTTGTACCGGGGGCCCAGAACTGGGCATAGCCCTTCAGGCATAACTTCACCAGGAGTGAACAGAGGGAGAGGATCCCTTGCCTTGGCATGTTGTAACACTCTTCCTAATGCAGTTAACATTGATTGTCTTTGAGGCAAGGGCGCATTGCTGGTTCCTGGTCAACCTGCTGTCTCTCAGGGCCTTTTCTGCCAAGTTGCTTTCCAGCTGGGTGACCCCCTACATATATATTAATTTCTGGGGTAGTATCTCCCCAGTTGCAGGACTTCCTGCAGTTCTCTTTGCTGAACAGCATGTTTTACAGCCTGTCAGGATCCCTCTGGATGGCAGCCATTCCTCTCAGCTTTGTATAAGTTCTAATAAAGTAGAACTTTTTTTACTAAAGTAGTGTTTCTGATTTATGTTCTGCTACAGAGAACACCAGCAGTGTGGTAATGCAGCGGAAGAAGAAGCAGTTCATGACAGATATACGAAATCTGGCAGGTAGGCTGGCCTCCTTTCTTTTAACATTATGATTGAGAAACTGTTCTTTTGAAGTTAAAAAAGAAAAAAGTCTTGGCTGATGGTTGTGAACATCCATCCTCTGTGCTGTGCTGTTTCTGTTGTCTCAATCACTGTCTATTTGAGTAGAAAAACAGTTTATCTTCTGCTGTACCACTGCTTAGCTTTAGTCAACAAATCTTTTCAATACCTTTTCTCCTTGTATTTTCCCTCTAGTTGTCAATTATTTTCTCATAGCAATTCCTTTTTATTAGGCAGTGCATCATCAACCTTACACTTTCTCCTTGCCATTAGAAAATGTATAACAGCACAGTACAGAGTGCCTGAAAACAGCATGCCTTTTTGTCTACTGTGCTATTTCTGCTATCGCCTGCGTGTATTTTCTGTATTTTCTCATGCTAAATTACCTTTTTTTTTTCCAGCATCTCATACAAGGTGATAAATTTGCTGGGTAGAGAGTAAATTTTGCAGTCTTGTGTAAAAAGTTTAGAACATTGTTACAGATTGGCTTGTAGCTGGCAGTGTGACACCTTAGGGGCAAAAATGCTGCTAAAAAACATAAACAGCCTTAGAGTTGCTTCTGGCTAATATTAATTTTAGTTAGAAGAGCAATTTGTTAGGGTATTAACTTTAGAGATACTATGTTTACAAAATAGTAAGTTTCCTGCTCAAATATGTGCCATTTTTATGTCTGGCATCCTTGTTTTTTTTTCTAAAAATATACCTAGAGTTATATAAAAATCTTTAAAATGTAAGCTGCTCTATTACTAGTTAATGCAGTAATAGTATGCAGTTAATGAATTTGTTTCCAAACTATCATATGATCCCATTAATTCTGCTTAATATAATTGAAAAGTGACTTACAATCTTAGAAAATGGATTTATGTAACAATGTAAATCGTACTAAGCTCTTTCCTTAGATTATGTGGATTACTTCAAACAATGCCACAGCTGTGGCTTTTAGGATGTGTGTTCAGCATCTCTTCTGTTCTTCCTTTGGTAGGTAACTACCTGCCTACAGAAAAAAAGCTGGGTTTTGCCCCAGTCTTTACAGTGATTATGGGCAAGGTTTGATGGTAAGAACCAGTAGTTAGAAGCAGGATAAAACTTCAGACTTGTTCCTTGAGCATAGAAGAGGTACCGTAATCTGTGGGGAAGCCGCTAACATTCCCACAGATGTACTTCCTGTAACTTTAGATCTGATGTGTTAAGCAGGAGCTTTATTAATACAGGTCAACTGTTGTGCCCTTAGTATGTTTTTCTGGCCATGAAAGCTTAAATAATTCTTATCTAGAATGCATTTGAGGATGTAATTTGTTATTGCATTCTTTAGTTTATTCTTATTTGAAGGAACAAACTGAACACTTACCACAAGTTGAGGAAATTAAGTATTTTACAAGTGAAATGTCCAAAATAGGATTTATGTATTATAGGTAGGCACTGCTGAGGCATGAAGAACTGAGGTTGCAAATCCTCTGATACCTTCTACTATTCATTTGAACAGTTGTTTTGTATGCTGATCTCTTTTCAGAAATGAACCTTTGTCACTTAGGAAATATTACCATGTATGTCCACTGAGATAAGCAGTAGCACGTTCTTCTGAGGAGAGGGAGGAAAGTGAAAGACACGAGAGGGAAAGCTTCTTCACAGGGCCAGTCGTTGATACCCTAATTGATCTGGTGCTGCAGATGTCATACTTTGCCCTGTTTCCTCAGAAATGGTGGTAGAGTAGGGCTGGATCCATTCTTCAGCATGCTTGATTGGCTTCTGGTACATGGCTGTCGTTTCAGCTGCATTGCTTCTTACTGCCAGGGTTGCTGGGCAGTAGCAGTTCTGCTGTTCCAGTGGATGAGAGCTAGCTTACATTATTTCCTACTTTTTTCTTTTTTTTTTTTTTTTAAATAAGAGTTAAAACAAAACAAAACAAGAAGTATCCCTGGGGTAGGTGACTGCAAAACCTCACTTGTGGGCATGTAAATTAGAACCTGGCTGAGTTTTTCCAAGGGGCCTTGCTCACAGCTAGTTATCAGTATATGCAAAGAACTGTTGAAGTTTGTGATTAATTCACTTTATGCAACAGACAGCACTGAGCACAGTACTTCTGTCTGTGCTGCTGTTTAACCACTTGTGACACCACTGAGAAGAATAACAGTCATTTCAACTTGAAGTAAATTCAGTTCTTTTTGGCTTTTGCAGTCAACAGTAAGGAATTCCTTGCCAGAGACGAAAGCAAAATCCCAGTGGATGAATTATTTTTTCACAGGTAATGACATATTTATCAACATTCATTTTAAGAGTTTTTTAATGCAATGCCTTCAAAAAAAAAAGTTACATCTAATAAGTATTTGCTAGTGTTTCATGTGCTTGCAAGTTTTAATTAATTTGAATGACTTGTGATGACAGTTTCCTTAGAACATAATTTCAGAATTTATCAAAAGGAAAGAATATCATGAATGAAAGCAGTCAGTGCTTGGAAACTATACATCAAATAATAATATTGTTATGATAAATACACCTAAACTCTGGGTGATAATGAATGGCTCATGGGTTGTAATTCTTAAGTATCAGAGGTAGATTTAATATAACTTAGTTGGTAGATTGTGGGGTTTTTTTTGGTCTGGGGAAGAGGAAGATGAGGGGAGGCCTTATTGTGCTTTTCAAATACCTGAAAGGTGATTGCAGTGAGGATGGGGTTGGTCTCTTCTCACTGATGACAGGTGACAGGATGAGGGGAAATGGCCTCAAGTCGTGCCAGGGGAGGTTTAGGTTGGATATCAGAAAAAACTTCTTTACAGAAAGGGTTGTTAAGCACTGGAATAGGCTCCCCAGGGAGGTGGTGGAGTCACCATCCCTGGATGTGTTTAAAAACCATTTGGATGTGGTGCTCAGGGACATGATTTAGTGGAGGGTTGTTAGAGTCAGCATGGTATGGTTAGGTTGTGGTTGGACTTGATGATCTTTAAGGCCTTTTCCAACCTGAGCCATTCTATGATTCTAAGTTGAACTTAGTCGACACTTTCCAGATCTACACATCTTCCTTTTGCCCTTTTATAAATTCACTATGTTCAAAATGATTTCTAGCACCTCTGTGAAATTGTATTGTTTTAATCTTACAGTAGTGACTTACAGCTCGAAAAAGAAAGAAAATACAAATCTGTGTTCTGAGATGTTTGAAATAGTTAACTTACTCTTCTCAATTGGAAAAATACGCAGTTGAATCCATCTGCTGGGTTATTTTTTTACTTTTTTATTTTTAATCTTATAAAGAATTACCTGTAGCTTTGTGCCTGAAAGTAATATGCTGTTTCAGATTTTATACAAAGTTTGATAAAACAAGAGAGAAACACAGGCGCCAGGAGGATGAAGAAAGTGTAGAAGATGTGGATGATGATGAGTTTGAAAGAGCATTGGGTAAAGTTGCATGTTTCCTTGTACAAACTATCCTGGTATTTCCTGCTTTTACAAATTATTAATTTATCCTTTTTGTATAAAATAATCTGGTACATGAATGTGAAAGTGGAAGAAAATTGACTTTTCAATTCCTGTTCTATGGTACTGTATTTAACAATACAGCTTGTTTAGCTCAAGTAGGAAATGTTGGGTGTTTGAGTGTAAACAAACTGGCACAGATCTGTTGCTGCTGCTTTGTTCATTTCCAAATGTAGCCTGAGAATGAAATAACTTTTTCTTGTAGCCTGTTCTTTTTTTACTGCCTGATCTTTTTAAGCCTTCCTTAGAGATTCTGTATAATGTCATAATTCCTAACATCTCTCATGAGATGAGTTGTTCAGTTAGGGCCTTGGCAAACTTCTAACCTGGAAATTAGCCAGCAGATCAGCTGTCAGGACATTCATTTGCAGTATCCTAATTGAGTTTTTGTCTGATGCCGATCAGAAATTATATTCTGGAAAAAGAAAACTGTCATTATTATTTAAAGAGAGATCTATCTATCTATTTTCATTTTGTTTTATTTATTTTTCTTCAGAAAAAGTCCAGTTATTTTAAAGTAACTGTTTTGTGGATTATTTTTCTGTGGGAGTATGAGCCGTTTAATATCAGATCTATTGATGCAGATCATATTAAGTTGTTCAGGAAAACAACACTTAATATTTTGCAATAACTTCATAATTTTTGTTTGACACTTCGTAGTAAAAAGTATTTTTTTCCCCAGATGCATTTGAAGCTGATGATAGTGCCACTGGTGTTAGCCAGGATGACCTTGATTTTGCTGGGTAAGACTTCAAATCAGTTCTTTCATCTTTCAGCTTATCATTTTTGCAGCAAAAAAAAAGAAAAAAGGCAGTGGCAGTTGAGTGCTGGGTAGTGCAGCTTTTCTGCATCCCTCAGAATGGAGCATTGTGATTCAATGGTGCTTACAGGACCTTTGCTTGAAGCATGAGACCTGTAGTATTTTATCTGTACAATGCAGTAACCCGGTAAACAAGGTGTAATCCTACTTGGTTTTCATTGTCTCTGGTTTCTGTTTGGGAATTACCATGTACAAAAGGAAACAAAATGAAGCATAGTTGTGCTGCTGCTGTCAGGAGTGGTTGTAACTGGACCTAACTCAGGGAATAAACTGGGGTCCAGAATCACAGAGCTCAGTTTTCAGGAAGTCAGCAGTTAATTAGTGATTGATTAACCTCTTCTTTTAGTTAAAGTATCTTCAGTATACCCTTAAAATCAGCATAGAATATTCTTTTTAAAAATTGAAATAAGAATTAAAGTTTAGACTCTTACTGAAACGTTTCTGTGATCCAGGTGGGTGGGAGTAAAAAATAAGAGGAGACTTAAAACAACAACTAAGCATCTAGCATCTAAAGAGCTGCATTTGCTTTCAGTGGAAAAAAAGAAGAGGTTCTAATACAGAGATCAAACATACTGTGTGGTTTTTATGGAAAAGACTTTCTGATAAGGAGCAAAGATGCCTGGAAAGACTCAGTTTATTTTAGAATAGGATTGTCTCCAAAACTTCTTAACATTACTTAGTTTTTAACAGAGTTGCATACCTGTGTGCTTAATACATTTATTATATTTATTATTGCTGTATTTACAGAGTTTGCTGTGATGTTTTACTTTTCTACCATATTGTTTAGAGGTAGATGGATATTATCTGGCAAACTGTATTCTACCATATGATGTGTTAAACCTGTTATGTATTTTTTTAGTAATATAAAAAAGAAAAGCAATGGAAATAAGAAAAGCAGAAGTGAGGAATCGGGTGCTGACTGGGAGGATTCTGATGATGAAGATGAGTTCAGTGACCTGGATGATGAGGAAGTCTCCTTAGGAAGCATGGAGGAAGATGATTTTGAAGAGGATATGAATGAGGAAGGAGGCGTATTTATGGATGTGTCTGATGATGATAACAGCCCAGGTGAAGTAACATTTAATATAAAAACAACAACAAAAACAAAAAGAAAAATCTTTTAAAAAAAGATTATTTAATTTGCAATTACATATTTAATATTTGGTTATCTGGGTGTAAGGTTTGGATTTTAAGTGAAGAAATGTTTCTCTTGTCGATCAAGAATTCAGAAAAACAGCATTTTCTGCACAGTCTATGAGATGAAAAGGGGAGTTATACATGAAGTTCAACAGTTTGCATACAAGACGTGTTTTCTTGATGCTAAAAGCATTGGCAGAACAAAAGCAGCTTTGTAATGGCTACAGTACACAAGCATATTAAAAGATTTCAAAGAGGAAAAAAAATTTCCTAACATTTTTATTTCTTTAGGTTAGTTAATGTTAATTTTTAGATGAGGTAACTTTCTACATTTCTGGCTTGCAAATAACAGCTTACTCTTCCAATGCAGCTGTGCACCTCTATTTTTATTACCTCTGTAACAGTAACTGATTGCTGCACCTTTATGCCTTTATTGTCTTTTCAGCTGAAAAGCACGGGTTACTCAGAATGTATTTTCTGTAGCTGGCAAAGCACAAATTAATGGAGTATTTCAAGTAAAAACTTAAGGTCACAGGACTATGATTGAAGATTGAGCAGATAAATTACTCATACAGCTATTAATACATGAATCTTTAATAAGACTGTTATTTCATCATACTTAAGCAGACAAAGTTTACATAATGTCCTAGCCTTCATATGTTAAATATCTTAGTTTCTCAGCTCATTAGTATTTGGTGCTTTGGGGAAAAAAAGCATAAAGGCACATCACTGAGCAGTTCTTAATTTTATGGCTTTAAGAAATCAAGGTTCAGTTGTGTCCACTGTGTTTTAAACTTATTTTTGAAGATTCAGATCATTGAGATAGATTTATGTCTAAATAGATATTTGTATAGTGTGCTTTAAGTACATGCAGAAGGTGTGGGAATGAGGAACTCATTTATTATTTTTTTCTGTCAGACCTTAACAACGACAATCAGTCGAAGTCTATCAGTAAAAAGACCAAGAGAAAGAAAGATATGAATTTTATGGGATCACGTGAAGGTAAGGAAGGATTTCAATTTGAGAAGGCCTAATACAAACAGGAAAAATTGTAACAAGAAGAGTCCAGTACAGTAGATTTGTGGATCATGATTCAGATTTCAATAAACCACAGAAGAAAAGGAATTGGTTTTAGCCTTGTCCTCTAAACAGTGTGGCCTAATTCAGAATGATGATCTGCTCTTGAAGGGCTGGGGATCAAAGGAAGTGTATTTGAAGAATGGAGTTGTACTGGCAGAGTAGCTTGTGGGTTTGCATTTGCTACTAATACACACTGTGTAGATTTATCCTATTTTGTTCCTGCTGGAAAACTTTTTCCCCCCTTCTTTTTAGGGGAGGTGGTGAATAAAGTTTTCTAACAGATTATTTTAGGTGATCTTATTAAATTTGAAAAACAAAACAAACAAACAGAACCAACAAAACTATTTAAAACACCTCTGTAGTAGTGTTATTGTAAATTTGAATTTCTGTCTCATAAGAATCGTACTTCTTGTTTGAAGGATCCAGCCAAGGAAAGAAGAGAAAACTCAAAGATGCCAAAATACTGGCAGCTGCTGAAGAGGTACGTTAGATCAGTGCTCAGGAAAATAAAAAAAAGTTCAAGCATTTTACATGCTTCTTTGTACTAAAATAAGAAAATTTCTGTTTTTTAAAGATTGGCTATCTGCTGGATGAAAATGCTGGGTCCAAGTTTGACAATATTGGAATGAATGCCATGGCTAACAGAGACAATGCAAGTAAGTACATGCTATGGAGAGCAGGTAGTTGTACTGCTCTTCTGCTTCTTTCTCTTTAGATTCTGTACTTGAAATTTTGTGATATACCCGAAGTGTGGTACAGATAAGGTTAGCGAGAACACAGGAGGGAAAGTAGCTCAATGTAATTAAGAGATGATGTAGTATTTTTCAGTTAAAAGATGTGCAATGCTAATGTTAATTGTAACAGTTGGACTTAATAAGGCTTCAGAAAGGGGGTGGCTTTTTTTTTTCTCCTTTCACACTAAATAAAAACTGACAGTGTGCCATCTGTCAAGCTTTCATATGAATTTTGCTCTCATCAAGAGTATTGTGGATCCTTATGAAGGGAAGATAGCATGGCTATCTTTATCTACCTACTGTAAATGCTTCCTCATGATATTGATGAAGCAAAAATAATTTCTCAGAAATAACGCTGATGAATTAAATGTGTATTTCTTTGAATAGTCAGTCTTTTGTAGGGCCTTTACAAGCCTTTCTGATGTCACCTGAAAAAAATAGTAACGTACTGCATACTTGTACAGGAGAGCATGTAGCATTAAAAAAAAAAAAAAAGAAAATCAATGTTAAGAGCAGTCTTAAACCCCAAGATTCTGAGATAGTAGGGTGTGTACTGTGAAGAAAACAGTTCTCTGGTGTCAAAAAAAATCAGCAGTTTGCATTTTATTAATGTTTATAAATAAATTAGTCAAGTCTTAACTTCTACATGATTTATCTGTATTCCACATGACGTCCATCAGCTGCTGACTTCTTATCTTCCATCTTTCCTCTTTCCAGATATCAAGCAAATCAGGTGGGAAGTAGAGCGTGACAGGTGGCTTCACAATAGGGATGTGAAAAGCATCATCAAAAGGAAAAAACAGTTCAGGCACACAGGGCTGAAAAAGAAGAACAGAGGCAAGAAATCAAAAAGATGAGCTGGGCATCATAACGTAGGCATTTTTACAATAACTACAGCAAAATAATTATTCTCTTTATCAGCCTATCTTACTTTAATTCTTGCTGCTTAACCATGCCATTTGGTCATTCTCCCTTATGCCGTGAATTCCAGACCACTCATTGGATTTGTAATAAACTGAAAAACAGGAAAATCTGTTAGCTGTAACTTAGTGATTTTATGGTTAGTCTGTTTGGACATAGAGCCCTGCAGTTCTGAGGTCTCCATCCAGCACTTCAGACACACCTACATGTAACAACAAACACTTCTGCAATCTCTCCTGGTGTAGTTTTAAGCAATGATATAATCTGTTTTATATGTAAGATGCAAGAGAAGCTTCAGCCATCTTTCCAAAATCAGCAAACACAAACCTACCTTCCAGAATTGATGGAAACCTCTTCTGCATTGTGTATCTGAAGTCTGACAAGAAAGATAAGTCATAGTTACTTACGATATTTTAAGAGAAATAATTAAATACTCTATTTTTCTTACTACTTTTACGTAAGTTTGTCCTAGCTCTTTGTTACAGGTTGTTGAATACTGTGATCCACATTTTTTAAAATCATATCAGAAACATATTGAGGCTCCTCCTGTGTGCAGCTCAATCAGATGAGTGTTTTCTGACCTTCCTCACAGTAGTGGTAACTGCATTACAAGCTGCACACCCAAACAAAGCTGAATGAAGCACAGCAGACTGACTTTGAAAGGACTTATTAGGAAACTGATTCCTGACACGGCCTCGGTGTTCAATGAATCCTTTAGGCAGCTTGACTGAACCAACAGAAAATCATGAAATGATAGTTTAATACTGTTGTAATGATTTGCAGTAGTCTGTCGAACTTCTAAGAGCTACTGTTAGTGCAAAGTGATGAAAGCCTTACTCTGAGCACAGCAAGCCAATGCCTGAGCTCACCACACCATGCAGAACTACAACTGAAGAACTTCTACAAGGGTGTGTCAGAATGAAGATACAGTACAGAAAGGGGTAGGTGGTGTTCCATTGGAAGTCGGTCTAAAATGACTCTCCTGCTGAAACAGGGAGCTGGTGCCTCACAGCTCCAGCAGCAGGTGCCTTTGGGATCGTGCTGACCCTAGGGTAGTAGAGCTGTCTGCCATCTGCAGGGGCGCAGGCCTGTCACAGCACTGCTGAGTCTTGCAGGGCCCTGAGTACAAAACAAGGCGGCTGCAGCACAGATGGAGCTTCTCTGTATAACTAAGCTGGTGCACGGGTTACTTGTGTGTTCCCTAAGCAGTGAATCAGAAGCATGAGAGGCTTCGGGGACTGACATTACGTCATTGGAAGCTGACCCTGGCTGCCCTCTGCACTTGCCAGCTGGGTCTGCTCTCATCTGGAAAACGTCAAATCACAACGCCTGTGAGACCGAGCGGTGAACCTGAGGATCCCTCCAGGGGCTGCAGAGCAGATGCCTGAAACAGGATTCATCGAATCCTGCCTCATCTGACGGCTACTTCCCCTTAACTACGACAAAGCACAAGACCCCGTTCCGGCATCAGGTAACTTGCGCTGATCTTTGCCGCCAAAAACCCAAACTCGTGCAGAATAAACGCGGCCGTGGTGCAGCGCAATCCCCGGCTCCTGTGGCACCCCGCCCGACCGCCCCGCCGCACCTCGGCTGCGGTCCATGGCGCGGTAGAGCAGCAGTGCGCCGCCCAGCCCAGCCACCTCCAACGCCACCAGCCCCGCCACCAGCCGCCTCCTCATGGCCGCCGCAGCCCCAGGGCCGCGCTTCCGGTAGCGCCTGTACAGGCTGCGCACGCGCAGTCAGCCCGCCCCGCCTCTTGGGGCTGCGGTACCTCTGCATCGGCTCCTGCCGCCTGCGCCTGGACGGGTGGTAGGTGAGCTGGGCGGGCTGGCAGCGGTGTGTTTGAACGGCCTCAGTCAGAAGGGATCCACAAGGACCGTGGAGTCCAATCCCTGGCTTAACACAGCATGGCACCAAATCTAAACCCCTTGTTCGAGAGCGTTGTCCAAACACTGCTTGTACTCTGACACTCGGGGCCGCAGCCCTGTGCAGCCCGTTCCGTGCCCACCGCCCTGTGGTGCAGATCCTGTCCCCGACTCCCAGCCGCCCCTCCCCTGACGCAGCTCCGTGCCGTTCCCTCGGGCCCTGTCGCTGTCACACAGAGCAGAGCTCAGCGCTGCCCCTCAGCTCCCTGTGAGGAGCTGCAGCCGCCATCGGGCCTCCCCTCAGCTCCTCTGCTCTGGACTGAACAAACCCAGGAGCCTCAGGTGCTCCTCAGACATCTTCTGCTCCAGACCCTTCACCATCTGTGTGGCGTTCCTTTTGGACACTCTACTAGGTTTATGTCTTTCTTGCAGCGTGGCACCTAAAACAGCCCTCAGTGCTGGAGGTGAGGCCTCAAGGTGCAGAGCAGGACAAGATATGCCCTTTCCTCGCCTGGTGGCAGTGCTGTGCTGGTACACTGCAGGGTGCAGTTGGCCTTTTGGGGCTGACAGAGCACACTGCTGATTCGTATTCTGCTTGTCACCAACCAGAACCCCCCCCCCTCATCCCTTTCTGTGGGACTGCTCTCCAAACTCTCATCCCCCAACTTGTCCATAGATCCAAGGTTGTCCCATCCAAGGTGTAGAACTTTGCACTTGCTCTTGTTAAAGGTCCTGTGGTTGGTGACAAGCTGAATACGAGTCAGCATTCTATTCCTCTGTCAAGACCTCTTTGCAAGGCCTTTCTGCCCCAGTTTGGTTTCATCTTCAAACTTCCTTAGTATACCTTCAAGTCCTTTATCCAACTCACTGAAGAGAACTGCCCCTAAAAAGAAGCCTTGAGGAAGCCCACCAGTGACTGCCTGTCAGCCCAATGTATCCTGATTATTACAATCCTTTGAGCCAACCTATTAGCCAGTTGTTCACCCATCACGTTACACTTTAGTCTAGGTGTGTCCTCCCCATTTTGTCCAATAGGGTGCTGTGAGAAACAGTATTTTGCTGAAATTGAGAACAGATTATACCAAGTGGCTTCCATTGGACAACTACATGGGTAATGCTGCAAAAGGAAATTAATTTTCTTCAGTTCAACTCTCGTGCTGCTCAGCCCAATGGAGGAGCTGCTCTGCCCCTCCTGAACCAGCCCTGTGCCCCTCTGCACATCCCAGCAGGGAAAATCGTGGCAGATATATAAGACTGCCAATCATTAAAAAGGGACCCTTAACAAGGGTCCCTTTTTAATGAGTCCTTTTTTAATGAGTGTGTTGTAAAAGCCTGCACTACACCATAACTCAGTGTTTAATTGTCCTTTTTAACATAAAAAATACGTTTAAAGGCAGTGGGTAGCTACAGTGATATTTTGAAACCAAAATGGTAGCACCACTTCCTTCTCTGTATTGTTCTTTCTGTTCTATGGTTTTGATTTCATTGTTTTTTGTTACTTGTTACCTGTTTCTCTTATCTGAGGTTGAGTTTATTGCCAAAATCTCTCTTTTTTAAATTCTTAAATTTTTATTAGGGACATTTTTTTTCTGAGGCTTTTTTTTGTATTAATGTTATGTAAGATCGGATTTAATATCTTGCTGCTTTTTCTTACAGAGCAATTCTTTCCCAATTCAGTATTCTCTGGTGGCTGAGCTCACTAGTATTACTTGCTCTGCTTGTTCTCACTGGGATTTATTCCTGAAGTAATTTCTCCTCTGCAGATTATGGATAGGCAACATCAATCCTATTTTCATTTTCAGGAAGGTGAGAAGGGAAAGAAATGATCAAATTCTTAGGTTTGTTTGTTTTGGGTTTTTTTTTAGGTGGGGGGAAGGGGAGATGCAGAAATATCACCAAGAATTTCTGGTCCGCCCCTTAAAAATGTATATTTAAAGGCACTTAATGGCATTAGACCAGCAGTTTCATGTCCCAGCAGAAGTTGGTAACCATGGCTGAGGAGAATAAAGCTTTTGTAGATGAAATAAATAAAGCACTGGCAAAGTCTGAAGGGTTTACCCTGAAGGACATGCTGTTCTCCTACCGGGGGACTCCTTATCCAGTCACAGTGTGCAGCACAGAGACATTCCAAGCCCTGGAGAACCTGGAAGCCAGAAGAGATGATATGGTGCTGGTGTCTTACCCCAAATGCGGTGAATACATTATAAATTACTTGCTGTTGTCTATGGTACAGTAACTAATTAGCTGACACAGTAAGAAGGAAAATAACAAATTAATTATGGTTTTACGTTGTGTGAGGATTATGGGCATTTCTGTTACAAGCAGAGGCAGCAGGTTTTTTCCCTGCTTTATTTAATTATGTGATCTGTTCCACTGGTTTTTAGCATGATGTATGCTTCTGAAAGGATGAAATGTTTTAGCAATCAAACGATTTTGTGAGAGTAAAGACTACAGTTTTTATTTATCAGTGGAGCAAGATACCTCTGCCAGTGTGATAAATTGCATTCTGAAAAGAATATTAGTAATATAATGTAGTGTAATGTGCAGAAGCAATGAAGTTTTACGCATTAGACTCACAAGGAGTAGGATGTGGCAGTGTGCAGCATCTGTACTTGTAAGATAATAATAATTTTCTTGGCATTGTATTTACTATCATTATTGTATTTTGCTTTGTAATTGCATTGTGATATATATATATATTATATTATAATGTATTATTCTATATGTTATTACATATATATTATATTATATTATATTATATTATATTATATTATATTATAGCATACTGGAATTAAAAATCTTGTAGTCAGAGGTCAGCAGAAAGGAAGGAAGGTGCAATAGAAGTGATGAGGGTAAAAAAAAACACTCTACAACCAACCAACCTACCAGCTAGCTGATTTTGATCAGTGTTGTGCCTTGTATGACACGTTTACTTACAAAGAAGGGCCGGGTTTTGATAACGAAGGAAGCTCTTTCTAAGCCTATGCTTCTACTTTGAGACGCAAGTAGCAGAAGCTAGGGGCTGCTGAGAGAGCGTGGGTCCAGAGGAGGAATTCAATGCACTAACACAGCTGATGTGCTCACATTGAGCTCTAATAGGAAAGTCCTTAGCCAAAATCTCACGCAGCAAAGTGAAGAGCATGGTCAGTTCCTATGGTTTTGTTTTGCTCAGTTCTGATAATAAACTGTCGTGCATTTAGGCACTGAAGAAGTAAGCCTGGGGTGTTTGTAGTAAATATATGCTAGCTGTGATACAGAACATTGAGCCAAGAGAAGGAGAGGGCACACAAAAGTACAAAAGGTGACACAACAAGTGAAATACGCATCTTTGTTTTTGACTTTGATGCTGTTGGCTTTGTGTCCAGGGTTTGGCTGGAACTTATAAAGATAGGCTATGGGCAGAGCTTGGCTTTGATTTCTCACAGAGTTTGGCAGATGTGGAGTTGTAGTACTGCCTGCATCTGAGGTCTGATGGCTGGCTTCCTCTGCCAGGTTCACAGATATCTTCCATGCCAGGCTCAAACTCTATGGTCATACGTAATTTTTAGATGATTATGAATATGTTTGATGGCCCTTCAAAACTTTAATGTTGTCCTCATTCCTTTTACTTACTGAGGATTATGAAGGATAAGTTACAATAAAGTCCTGCTATATGTATCATTTCCCCAAGATCTCGTGTGTGCAGTGGGGAGGAAAACTCAGACTGATGCAGAGAGACACATTTGTGAGGTGGGACTGAGGATGGTTGAGAAGCCAAGAGGGGATTTAGAGGCCAGGCATTTTAGGTTTATCAGTTGTAGATTTTTGTTAAAATAAAATCAGCTTTTGTGCGCATTCAGCTTATAGTGGGCAGCTGAAGGCATGGGTTTAATGACTCTTAATGATTTCAGCTCTGTTTTTTTTGTGTAAACAGGAGATTGGGATAAATCTCATTCATAATTAAATGTCTTTTATTTATACAACACCAAATACCTTACAATTTCTATATATGTAGATGTATTACAAAGCACTGTATGATGTGTACAAATTGCATACACATTATTGTGTAAGTATGACACAATCCTGAGCCACTTCATGTAACACAGGGTGGAAGACCTGCTTTCTGGGAATAACTTTCTGAAGTTGAGGTTAAAGCTGAAAGAGTGAGGTTAAAGCTGTTTGCATTCTGTGTGTGTGCTAGTGTCTCTGTCAGCTGCATTCATGGGGGACTGGTGACACACAGGAGGCTGAGGCAGCTCTCTGCAGCCACAGCTCCATGGCCACAGTGGGAAGCCCTGCAAGTGCATCTCCTCAAGGCCTTTGGAGGATGCTGTGGTCTGTGGTGAATGCACTGTTCCCTCAGTCTGTCCCATCAGCTGTCATTGGGGCATCCATAGAGCTCTGGAAAACCTGAGGGCAACACAAAGCAGCTGCAGGAGGGCATGGAGCAGGGAGGAAAGTGTGCTGCTCCAGCAGGTCTGGCACCCAGCCCATCATGCATGGTAGGTCTTCACTGCAAGGTAGGTTCCAAAGGGAAAGATGCAGGCATCTGTTGGGCTGCAGCTCCTCTAACCCTTCTTCTGACAGTCTTTTTGTGGAGAAAGCAACAGGCACAGCATGGGACAAGTGCTGCTGGTAATGCTGAATAGATGGCTCTGTTTCATCCTCGGCTCAGTGCAGGGAGAGGGGCAGAAAATTCTGGCAGATGAATGAAACTCCTTGTTTGTTCCTTCCTACTCCTACCTGGACACTTTCCAAGTGTTTCTCTGTGAATGACAGGAAAGCTGCCTTTATTGTCTGTCACTGATTGTTTTATGATATATTAAAAATACACAACATATTGTTGTGTCAATTCTACTCCTGATGCTTTCCACATATCATTTGTAAGTGAGCTAAGAAGGTCACAGTTAAGAAGCTGTTGAGGATCTTGTTAACAGAAAACACTAATTTGTTTATAGTCATTTGAGAGCTTTAATTTTATTTGAATCTGTAATTTGATGACTATTATTGTCTATTATGCTGAATTAAGCCATGTAATGAGAAGGCTCTGAGATCTTACATAAACCTCTCATATGTTTTGTTTTGTTCTCTGGGTTTCTTGATCCAGGTGTGAATTGGCTTATCCAGATTTTAAATGATTTGATATTTACAACTATTCAGAGTAAACCTGTAAGCACAGAGCTACCATTTATTGAATGTGGAGATCCAGATAAATATCAGGTTAGTGAAAAGAACCTACTTCAAGTCTGTAGTTTTCTCTCCTGCACCCCCGCAAGCAAGTTATTAAAATGAAGTCATGTAGCAAGTAAAGATATTTCTCCTGAGAGGGTAAAAAAGGATAATCTTGGATGAGTAATGCCTTTTGATTAGGAGCTGCTTCACGCAGGCGACTCATGCTGGCAGATTGTTGCTGCACCCATGTAATAAACCTGTTCTCACTTATTGTTCTGTTTATTTCTAAAGAGGATGAAGCAGATTCCATCTCCAAGGATTTTGGCAACACATCTGAATTATGATTTCCTCCCGAAGTCTATTTTCAAGAACAAAGCCAAGGTGGACTTTTTTCTTTTCTTTTTTTTTTTTTAAATCCTTCCTAAGAACAAGCCTAATTTCATTGGCAGCACTAACATGCATGAATATCATTTGGGGCTACATCCTTTTCTTGCACCCTAGCAAATGTGATTGAGGAAAAAGAACTTGGAACTGGAACAAGTTGCCCAGGGAGGTTGTGGATGCCCCATCCCTGGAGGCATCCAAGGCCAGGCTGGATGTGACTCTGAGCAGCCTGGTCTGGTGGTTGGTGGCCCTGCACATAGCAGGGGGGTTGAAACTCAATGATCATTGTGGTCCTTTTCAACCCAGGCCATTCTGTGATTATATGACCTCTGGACTGTCTTAGCACAAAAACATTAGTGGTACATAAAAGAAGAACAGATCTAGAAGCTGTCACGGTGCTCAAAAAATGGTTGAAGTGTCACGCTTTTCTCTTCTATGCTACTCTTGTCTACATACAGCCATGGTAAGAATTAATGTGACAGCAGTACCTCTTGATACCCTGACTGTCTCCATGTAGAATTACACTCAAAAAATTTCAATATTTCTGGTTCCAAGTCACTGAACAACGAAAGGTACATAGCAGTTAAGTACATAGCAGTTAGAAAATGTACCACAAATGAAGGGAGGAACTGGTTAAGGAATGCGTGGTTTAGCCATGTTCTATGAGTATTTTTTTCCTGTTTTATGTATAGCTTGTTCACAGAAGTGTTTACTGTCTCCAAGGATTGCAGTTTCTTAGGATTTCAAATACATTGTTGCCATGCTTTGAAAAATGGGAGATGATTGTAGCAGCTGTGGTTTCCTGAAGAAGAAAGAAATGGAGCTTTTCCTACCAGTGGGCTGGTGAATGGTTCTTTCACATTTCCCAGGTTTTGGGTAGTTAAGAGATAGTTTTCCATAACAGTACTACAGTTTTTCCAACTGCTCCTTCCTACAGTTGCTTCAGGGCTATAGGCAAATCTTAGGAGTGGTTACAAGGCCTTTATTATGACATGTTATAAAGTTGTTCTCTATGCCTTACCTAACAATGAAAATATTTTGTGGTCCCTGCTAAGTTATTGATTGCAGAATGTTTGGTTTTACTGTCATTTTGGTTGCCAGGGGAAATAAATGATCTAAAGTTGTTGATCTCTTTCTCCCGCTCCAGATACTAGTGTTGTTTCGAAACCCTAAAGATACAGCTGTTTCATTTTTTCATTTCCACAAGAATGTGCCAAGTGTCCCCAGTTACAGCTCCTGGGATGAGTTCTTCTCAGAGTTCATGAATGGGAAAGGTATGGTAATAGTTACTGAATGTAGCTGAAGAAACAACAGAAGAAAATATTTGAAAACATCTAAATGGGACTAGTGGGAAAACAGCTGTGTCATAATTAATTCACTGGTGGCCATACCTCATGATAAAGGAGATAGCTAAATGCAAAAATGGGGAGAAAGCCCAAAAGATACTTTGCTTCTGGATATTTTGCTCTTGCAAGCAAGGGGAGTTGCCTGGCAGCTTGATAATGGCACTGGGATAAAATCCTGTCAGTTAGTAATGGAGGCAGTGCTACAGATCTGAAATGATGGTAATGGAATGACTGTTTGTTGTGTTCCCATATACGAGGCCAAAAACCCTGTAAGGAACTTAGATTTTAGATTTAGAATGATGTTTAGCTTTGGCTTTTAAGAGATATCTTTAATGACAATACAGAAATGGAGGGGAAGCACATGGGAAGTACGTGTTCCTGTGTGGAAGCCACCTACCTACAAAAGTCCAATGGAAGTCTCTGTTGTTCTGATATGCAGTATGGTTCCACCTAAAGGACAGACTGTTCTGTTTTTCTTCATGGACGTAACTGGTAAGCCACAGAGAGCAATCCTTCAGTCAGAGGGAAATAAGTACACAGCAGTAAAAAGGGATCACACTGATGCTTTTTTCTCTTCACAGTTGGCTGGGGATCTTATTTTGACCATGCAGTCACCTGGAACAAACACATTGACGATGAGAACACTATGATTGTAATGTTTGAAGACCTGAAAGAGGTAAAGCAGTCACTATGTACTTATGGTCAAGACACATCTGAGCCCATTTCCTGAAAACTGCTGAAATTAGAAGCAAATAGCACAGGTTTCTGAAAGCAAAATCAAGTATCCATTCAGGAACAAATTGAATCTGGCTATATAAAAACTGAGCTCCAGTGTAACATACAAAATGTACTGTGAAGGAAGATGGTGTTAGTAGGTGATGGCCATGTGTGTCCCGAGCGGGTAGGTCCTTTTTTAGAGGAAGCATATAATATGATCCCCTCTCGCTGCATTGTTTTCAGAATCTGGCTTCTGGTGTAAAGCAAATAGCAGAATTCTTTGGATTCTTCCCAACAACAGAGCAGATCCAGTCCATTGCAGACAGGGCTACTTTCCAGGCAGTGAAGAACAAGGCTCAGGAGACTCATGGTGCTGTTGGCACAGTTCTTTTCCGCAAAGGTAAATTTGTTTACAGCAAACAAGCAGCATATTTTGCAAGATTTGTGAATGGTAGCTGCATCTTGGACAAATGGATTTGGATGAGGAAGTGATTAATTTTTATGCATAATTTTCTGGGTTGGAACTTAGGAAACACTGCTGGTGCTTCAGAATGCTATCAACTGATTTCATCATAAGTACCAGTATCATTCAGAAAAGCCCTGCATAATGTGGTTAGCAGAAGTGCCTTCCAGGTAGCACACCCTTCGGTCACGGTTTGCAGCAAGCACCAATTAAAGCAAAGAGTTTTGTTTTGGCTTCTGTGACTACTGAGGTTAGCCTGGCACTTGATCTGCAAAGTATCTCCAAAGATTTTTCTTCTTGGATTTCCTAAATAACCTTTGTGGTTGCCTAGGAACCTCACTCAATTTGTTGAATCCAGATGCTCTACAGGTTGAGCCATGCCTGTTAGCTGTGGCTAATACTAGAGCTGTAGACCCAGAATACCTCAGCAGTGAACTCTCTCAAAATCTAGATCACAAGTAGACTGCAGCTTAGGGTAGTGTCTGGTTGTGCACACTACTCTCTCGCAGTTAAAAGCCACATCTTTGAATTTTTTGAGTTCTTTTCATAGCTGCTGATCATCTTTTACAGACATCTGCAACAGCGTAAGGCAAAAGGCAGACCAGTAGCTTCCCATGTCCCACTTCTGTTCACATTCTCTTAAGGACACTGAAAGTAAAGAAGCAGAGTGTATTCCTTGATCAGATTCTTTTTTAAAGTGGATTATCCTGAAATATAACAAGAGGCACGATTTTATTTGTTTTAAACCATACTCCCTTGTCCTTACATTCAGGGCTACTGTTTTACTTTTCTTTATATTCCAGGTGTTGTTGGGGACTGGAAAAATCTTTTCACTGAAGCTCAGAATCAGGAAATGGATGCCAAATTCAAAGCATGCTTAGAAGGAACCAAGCTGGGAGCAAAGCTAAAATATGATGTGTACTGCAAGGCCTGAGCTTCTGTTAAGGAGAAGTCTAACATCTAGGCTGCATTTTGTTCACTTTCATGTAATCAAAGAGAAATTAGAACAATATCTGATCTGAAATTTTAAAAAATCTGTCTAATTTGCAAACATGTTTGTGCTGTCTTGCACAAGCAATCCTCATTCTTACAGTTTATAGTGTCATTGACTTGACTGATTTCTCTTGTTTTTTAAAACTGATTTTTAGCCATGATTTTGTGTGAAATTTATATGCAGTAGTTGAACCTGCTGAAATCACTGGAAATGTGTTCGGTAAGTTGGAAGTGACCTTCCATGAGATTTTTTAAGCCAATCATTAGGTGTCTTCTTGATTTTCAGATTTGGAAATGTGTAGTATTTCGGTTTAAAGTGAAATTTCAGAATGTTTTTTGTTGTAGTTGTTATCACTTTCTCTGTAAGTTAGAAAGTTTCCACCTCTTTTGACATGAATATTTTTCATTGCTTTGGAATAAAAAACGATGAATGTTAGTGGAAGTTCTAACTGAGCAATTGAAGGGGCAGAAGTTGCTCGTGGAAGTTGGAGTGAGGATTGAAGAACAAAGTAAACCAAAGACTAAACCAAACCAAATCAGAATGAATTGTTTTAATACCAAACAAGTGAAGTTGATGAAGTTTTCAAACTAATCCCAAGATCCGTGTAAGTGGAAAATACAGCTGTGTTCCTTATGTATTTGCTTCAGCTGTAATAGGCCCTACTGGAACAGTAGGTTAATGTCATTGTTAAGAAATATATAAAAGGAAATTCAAAAGATTCTGATTGAAGATGATGTTGAAAAAGGAATACTAATCTCTAGTAAAGCAGGTTGCATGAATTGCTTGACCAATAACAGCCATTCTACCTGCTTAAACTGCCATCTTTTTCCATTTAAGATTTTTCTGAAGTATTCCAGGACAGTTAAAGAGAAAATTCTGTATCAAGATGCTAAATAGACTACTTTTATGTTTTTACACCTTTAGATCAGCAAGATTATTTAAGATAAGGCTGCTTAGCCATATGAAGTAATGTTTTATAGATGACATTCTTACATTAATAATCTGCAGCCACTTCTCAGCACATTCAGTCAGTGATTACCAGCCAAGAATGAGCATTAAAGCATATTGAATATAAGACTGTTTAGTGTGAGGGGCAGCTGATTTGTTTGCAGCTGTGTGTTTTAGTTTCTGTTCTGTTAAAAATGAAAGCACATCTGAAATCTAAATGTCATGTCACTAGAGAAAGAGAGAATTTTTACCTTCCTCAAACACATTCAGAATGGAAAAGCACTGTGAAATGTTTTCAGATGGTGGCATTGAAGGTCAAACCCAATAGCCCATATTGTTCACAGCTTCGACAGCAGCTAAACAAAACAAACAAACAAACAAAACACATCCCAACAGAAAAATTAAACTCCTCATTGTGGAAAATCACCACTCATATATTCTATTCTTTCAGCCATATGCATAGACAACAGTTTTGGTTCTACATTTTCCATTTATATTTTGTATTATGTATATGTGTTCCCCTTTATACTTGTTCTTATGGATCTTGTAGTAAAACTTTAAGTGGTATTTTAACACATTAAAGAATATGTCTTTCATTTGCCTTTCAAAGAAGAAAATTTTCACTCCCTGACTACAGGCTTTGACTTTATTATTATTATTTTATTTTATTTTATTTTATTTTATTTTATTTTATTTTATTTTTTGTGACTTGTTTTGCACTTACATTTTCTAACAGTTGTAAGTATTTATAGTATCTATATTATAGTAACTGGTAAATGCTGCTCTATTAGTACTTCTGTCATCTCCATTTCCCTTATGAGCTGCTCAATAACAAACATAAAGCAGGAAAGGATATTAAAATGATCTTGAAAAAGAGAAGTTCAAGGTCTTCTTGGAAAAGAGAAGCATAAATGTATCTTCCTAATGCTCCCTTGTGTGTGTTCAGGGTGTCAATAACCCAGTGGAAAAGAATTCTGTTCCTGAATTGTAATAAAGGTGCAATGGGATCAAAGCAGACAGAACTGAGCTCAATTTTCTCATTTAAACATGCACGCATTTTATATTGCAGCATTATGCAGTACATTAATTGGAAAGATAATTAACGTTGAATTACAATAGAAGTGCTCTAAAAGTACAAGGCGCATATGACATCCACAGGAACATCAAATCATTCTTTTCTGAGGGTATGCTGGTTATTAGAATGGATGCCAAATGGATTTATAATGAAGGGGGATGTGAAACAAATCATATCAATCTCATAATAGCAAATGCCTGGACTTGTATCTGATGTTGTCTCTTCAGGAAAAGCCCTAACACCGATCTCTATTTTGGCTGAAAGATCACCTTTGGTGGGGAACAACACCTTCTGTTCTACTCTTAACATTCTGCAAAGCTTGGCAACATCCACAAAAGGTGCTGAAATGAGACTGGTCAGTGGTTGTTCTGAATGTTAATATTGTCAGGATTGATGCAAAGGAGAGAAATAGAAAACAACATAATGAACGACAGCATACTCTATCAGTGCTATGTCTGAGCACCTTGCAGAAGTGCTCTGGTAAAATGTTGTTTACATTTACATACTTATGGAAATGGATACAATTATGATGAATTGTAGTCACACTTTGTACTTGTAGATTGGATAATATGAAGCAATTGCCAATGTAATAGTGTATAGATGGTTAGTATTGACACAGTCTAGATTATGCCTAATTACTTACGTCAGCCAGAGCCAGCTAGATTTGAGGTTCTAGATATGGTAGTGGGACTGGATTACCAGCTGGTTAGAGAGCAAGACTTGGTTTGGGAGCTCTGGGTAAGAATGATGGCAGAAGGTATCACTGCTGACAGCGTCACATGAGGAGAGGGTGCTGTCACACAGCCACCTAAGAAAGCATCAAGGTGCACCCCTATCACTCTTCTCTCCTTGTGGCTCTTCTCCTTGCCACAATCAGTGAAAACTGGATCTTTGTTCGAACTGAAAGGCAGAGTGAGCAACAAAGTGACCATCTGGACTCTCTGCCCTCCCTCCTTTCTTTACAAAGCTGTAAAGATGTTAGAATAAAAATATGGTATGGAGATCAGGAAGGGCCTACCATACTGTGTGTTTGATCTTCTGTGCCAGGTGTTTGGCACTGTCTGGCTTTGCAGCCAAATTAGGGTCAGCTGGTGCTGGGAGTGGGTTGAGTATCAACTTGTCCCTTCTCCCAGCTGCCTGAAAATGTAACAGTAGAAATGTGTACGTGTTGTGCTTAGTCTTACAAATACTCAGTTTACATCTGAATGGAAAGTTTTCCGTAAGATCATTTGGCTTCTGCAAATCCTTTAGAAGCTTAAGGAAGATAGAAAAATATTCTTCGACTTGGCTCAAAATGTGAAGCAGGCAGGAAATGAAAGAAGGCTCTGAAACTAGTGTCTTGGGAGGTTTGTGTACTTGTGAATAATGTAAGCTTATTGGCATATGCATGTTGAGTCTCCAGTGAGTTCCCTGCTGTTTTGCATTTACAAGCCAATGAAGCTGTTTTCATTACTACAACGCTCATTAGCATTCCCCCAGCAGGTAAATAAGTCATAGATTCATTACTGTGTATTTCCGCTGTATCCATAGGCAAAATATTTATATTCAGAGGAAAAAATAAAATACAAGATAATCCACATTAGCCATGTGCCCCAAAAAGTAAAAACAAAAGCAACAACAAAACCCTACTGAAAACAAGCAGCCCCCCAAAAGGAGCAGTTACGAAGAAAAAGGAAGGATGTATCTTTTCACAAAGCACAGAGAGTGACTGGAATAGCTGCTGCAGATTTGCAGACTTTTTTCTTTTGTTCTTTATACAAGTACTGATCCTGTGTATGCTTTTTCTTTTCTTTTTTTTTTCCCCCAACACACTCCACTATCTTCTTCCTGTTGGCATAGAATTATTTTTGTTTTTTGATTGTTAGTTGTTTAGAGAACTGTTTTTTACCTTTTGTTTTGTTTTATTCTGGCAAGCTACAGGGTTTGTCTTCACTTGCTACTTGCAGGCTTCTGAGCAGCTGTCTTTCTAGTGGCTTTGGCACCAGATGCATTGTCACTGTTTACCCCACAGATTTACCCCAGTGTTGCTGAGCTGAGGTATTGCTTGGTGGAGCCTGCCTCTGCCGAGATTCCATTTAGCAGCCATCCAGACCTCTACATGAAACAGGTTCAAGAGGATGAGAAGTTATCTGAAGTAGGAAACAGGGAAGTGATAGAGATTGGGCTGCCCTGTGCTCAGCTGCCCTGAGCTGAAGTTGAGGCCTAGACACCCAGCAGTGCCACCTCAGACTTGAGCCGTGTGGCCATCACCGCCCCCAAGCGAAGGTTGTGGAAGGAAAAAAGTTCACTTCTCCTCAGGAAAGTGGAAAAGCAGGGTGAAGGAGCAGAGGACTGCAACTGCAGCCCAGGTGTGCACGCAGGGCAGCTGGAGCTGAGGGCTGGTGGTGTGCACCTGTTGGCTGGGGGAGGGGAGGATCGTGCTCTCCTGGGCTGTCTGGTGGATGCTGTGTGGGCTGCTCTTAAAGGTAAGATAAACTGTTCTTCTCTAATATTTGAAAAATATTGTTCAGCTCTCAGGCCGCACTGGGGCAAATATGTGGGGGAATCAGTTCCTTGTGACTTAGTTCTGTCAGGCAGGCTCTGGTGTCTGCGGTCATGGTGTGGTGGTGGAACTGGGCCTCCTACCTGCTATGCACATGTGATGGGTGCGTTCCTGCACAGCCAGAGGCATGCAGAGCAAAAAGCATTTTGAGTGCCATCTTTAACACGTGTGCATTACAGAACCTCTGTGGGGAAACAAATGTGTTTGAGTGCTGTGGCTTGTTCAGTCTTCCACACAGCAGAGAATAACGCTCGGGGTGGAGGTGTAAACAAGGCAATAAACAATCTTCTGCAGTTATCAACTGTGAATTTCTCTGTGGTATATAATTGCTTTGCAAGCATTTTATGCCTCTCCGGCCCCTGTGCCCTGTCTACTGTCATTCTAAATAAGATCTGAAGCACAGGAGACAGAGTGCGTATTTTGTTTCTGAATGATTTCAAAGTTTCAGTGCAATGCAAGATGGGCCCTCTAGGGCTCTCTCTTGTTGCATTTTTCACTGACAGTGTTTTGAATAGTTTACAAAATAGGGCCGTACAAGTGCTTTGTCCGTAAATGAATTGTGTGCTGAAAGCCCAAGGGCATGGAAAGAGAAGAAAAATGCATTAATACAAAAAGACAACTATGTAATGTAGTACACTAGGTATCATTATTAACTGCTGTAAATACAAAGCTATTTGCCAGCATGAGAGACTCTCCAGAATAGCAATAATGGAAGCAGCTCGCATTTGTTTCAGAAGGAAACCTGTTCAAAGTTCAGAATTGAGTCAAAGCTATTGAAGGTAAAAGTAAGAAAAGAGACAGTGTTAACTTGGGTACGGTGATGCGGTTGCTGCTGTTTTGTAGTACAAAAGTGAAGATGAATGCTGGTGTACCAAAGAAGAACGTATATCAAAAGAATCAATATGGCAAATTGCATTTATTGAGTAGGAAACAGTTCAGCTTGAATAAAAAAAAGAGAAATCAAACCAAATGTGGCATCTGATTACAAAAGAATGAACATAAATACAGAATGAAATGAAACAAAAAAAAAACCCCAAAGTTAGGCTATGATCCCTTTGGGCCAATTGAATTCCTCTCGCCTACCTGCCCACGGATTAAATTTGCATTAAATTTACATTCATTTACATAAATGAACATGAAATTCTGTTTTATGATACAGAGGCTTCCAGCACATCTCTCTCGGTGTTGAGGAGGACAAGGACACAAGCAGTAATGAATTCTGTGTTCTGTAATTGGCTGCATCCTGCTCTTTGCCTCTGTAACCCACATGTGGCAGCACAGTTCTTTGCTGCTGCATCCTCTGCACCTTGTATGGTCAGCCCACTGTCTCCTGAGCCAGTGATGGGGAGTGCTTCCTGGGCATAGAAACTATTGAGATGCTGGAGAAGTTTTGAAATGAGCATAAGGAGAGGAAAGGAACTTAGAAAGAAATATATCCACTCTCCCCCCCCCCCCCCCCCCCCCCCCTTCAAATAAGGTAATAACCTTTGACACCTGCTGATTACAGCCCTGTAGAAGTGACACTTTCTTATTTTGCATCTCTGGAGCCTAAAGGGAGAGGTGGATGCCAAAACCCAAGAAGTGCTTTCAGGCTGTGTGTTCCAGCTTCCCATCTGTGCCTGTCTCTAGGAAGGTGGTTTTGCAGACACACTGTGTTTTGCAGACTTTTCCAATAGTTAGCTGAAGCTGTCTGCTCTCCCTCTGTCTCTCTCATTCAGTGTACTGGATAATATTAACCTTGTTCTT
Source organism: Lagopus muta (assembly GCF_023343835.1). Classification (NCBI taxonomy): domain Eukaryota; kingdom Metazoa; phylum Chordata; class Aves; order Galliformes; family Phasianidae; genus Lagopus; species Lagopus muta. The sequence goes on from NC_064434.1 coordinate 76,940,706, forward strand.
GGGTATTTACTTCTCATTCTCCGCATGCGAAGATCCAGCTTGCCTTGCTGGGTTGTTTGGTTTGTAGTTTGGTTGCTCTGAACTTCCAGTTGCTCACCTTGAGGTGTCTATCAGAGCTCTTTCAATGCATGCTTTGTTTAGACCTTGGTTTGGGTCAATAGCCCTGTATAATCTTGCAAGGGCAAGCAGCCCTCAGGCATTTATGCTGAGGTGCTGTGGTTATGGTGCTTTGCAAAGGAGCTGTCCTGACGTTCTGGAGCAGGGAAAGTGCATTGGCTTGCACTGAAAACCTGGTGCCTTTTTCTGTGAGCTCTGGGGGGATCACACCAGCTCTGTCTTCCCATTGCCACTTCTATGATTCATTCTATGATTCTATGACAGTCTTTGGCCTAGGGACAGTGCTGGGGGGAGCTGCCCTTGCTGCATGTAGTGGTACCCTGATTCCTGGCTGGTCCAGAGCCCAAGTGCAGATCCTCTGGGTGAGGATCTGCCAGAGCTGATCAATGTGACCTGGGGGAAAGCTAGGGTAACTCAGGTGACTAGCCTCAAGCCAAAACATGGCATCCTGAGGGTGAACATTGGGTATGCATGTGTTGCAATGAGCCTACTGCTGGGGACACTGGGAAAATAAATTCGCAAACGGGTCTGATTTTGAAAGAGTCTGGAAGATGGTGGCTGTTATTTGTGTATTTCAATATTGATTCATGCAGTCACTAATCTTTTTAATGGGAAATCTGAGTCTAATTTGATTGCATTCTGGGATGATTATATAAAAATTGCTTTCTTTTAGAAGTGTTTTTTTTAGAATCAAATGAAATATTACACTGCTGAGTTTTGCAGACTTTTGAGAACTTTATAAGAACATAATGATTAGTTGGCATTTAATTATGCATGTAACTAATCCAAAGCAATGCTGGATTTTATAAAGATAATTGGTAAGTTGTCATGTTGGTGGTTGCTCTAAACAGCTTCCTAGCATTTAGAGGACAAAAGAAATTGCACATAAATAATAGGTTATTAGAAATAAATTGGTACGCATTTATTCATAGCATCAGAAATGGCCAATTCAGCTCACAATGGAATTCTTCAGAAAACTACAGCCACGTTATTTGCATAAAATAACATCTGAAATTTACAATTGGCTTTGTTTCCCATCTGTAATGTCTTACGTAATTACTGCAGCAGTCTGCTTTTGAAGAAATCCATTACAATTTGAATTGTGTTCATTCTGCTGCTGTGAGTAATTGGCCATATATTCAGTAAAATGAATTTGTTGTTTTGACCCTTTAAATCTGAGTAAGCCATCCTAAGGGAATAGGCTCTTGACATCTTTGTAGCCATCTTCTTTCTATAAAACTTTCATCCTATAAAACCCTTTGCAGGAGAATGGCATACAATTTATCCTCTAATTAGGAGCTATTTGGGAATGGGGAGAAATTTTAGACCTGTATTTTCCTTTAGTGAGTGTAGCTGAACAGTGTGGATTGTTGCAATAGCAACAATAACAAAACCCACTTTCCCCCAACCTTCTTTGGACTGTAAATGTTAAATTAAACATAGGAGAAGAGCTGTGCCACATTCTGCTGTTGGGTAAATGCTCTCCTTAGAAATAGTATCAGTCTTCTGGGATAAGTTTAGCCTTTTTAGGTGTTTGTGTGTGTTGAAACATGCTCCCAGCCCTTTTTATCAAGGGGAGCAGGCAGGAATTCATGTTGGGCTCCCTTTTTTTGTGTATCATGGAACAGTCAGATCATCGAGGAGCTGGCGCCGCTTTAGTCATTAGGTGTTACTTTCGTTCTATCCATCTGATTATGAAGTTCATTAAGAATTAATATCTGAGAAGATCTATCAGACCTTTGGTGATGGAGCACTGGAACAGGCTGCCCAGAGAGGCTGTGGAGTCTCCCTTTCTGAAGATATTCAGTACCCACTTGGATGCCTTCCTGTGCGACCCACTCTAAGGAACTGCTTTAGCAAGGGGTCAGACTCTATGATCTCCAGTGATCCCTTCCAACTCCAATGATTCTGTGATTCTGTGAAGATGCCCTTGAGCAAAACATAACCTGACCATGCCCTGTAAGCATTAAGGCATGCGTGACGCTGTTTGTGTGACAGAGTACAGAGTGAAAAGAAAGAGTCCAACATATTTTAACACTGTTACAGGGCAGTGATGCTGAATTAAAGGGAAAATCCTGAGGGATGACAAATTGTCTTTAGTTTTGTGCATAATTTTGTCACTTTTCGTCTGAGCGCAGTAGTCCTGGCAATGAAACCTGTCAGCATTTATGTATCATCAGTGGTTACAAGGTACTGGACTGAATGGGATGTACTGGACTTCTCAGTTGTTCTTTGTATTGCTCTCCCTAAAATATGGATTCAGATTCTCAGGGATTTAGGTGGTGCCCTGGTGCCAGGCTTTTTTTCATTCCCACCTCTGCTGTCCAACCCACAAACCAGAAATGAAGCAGTCTTCACCTTTCTGCTTACTTAACTGCAATGATTATATTAGTTTTCCCCTCTTGTCTTTCTGGGACACCCCACAAGGAATTATATCTCAAATTTTAATTCCTTCATTGGAGGTCAAACCCACGTCTCCCAAGAGAGAATGAAAGTGCCAAGTTGTAGGTGCCTGTGATATAAGGGAACTTAGTGACTCACCAATTGAAGCTCTTGTACTTAGCTAAAACAATTAAAATTAATTGGGTGAGACAGTGGGAACACGACATTGTCTGTGCCAATTTACATGCTTTTGGGAGATGTGAGGTGAGGGGCTGAAACATTAGGAAAGGAGTGGAAAATTACTGTGTCTCTTGTATTATGCATAGTACATTAATCACTGATCTCTGCATTCTGCTGTGCTGTGCGTGGTGTGCAGAGCAGTCAGATGGGTGCAGGCAGCTTAGTGCATGCCTATCAGGCAGGCATACGAGCTCAGAGGTCCTCAGGGAGGCTGAGGAATGTCCTCCTGCTAATCTTTGCAGATTTAGACATGGGAGAATGGAAATATATCAGCATGTGGGCATGAAAACAATATGAATCTTTAGTTAAATGGAAATTTATACTCACAGAGTAAAGCTTATCTGGACAAGCTCATCTAACTCTAGCTGGATGTGACAACAGTACCCTGTCTCTGTCACCTTGATGTCCCTCAGGACCAGCAACAGGACTGCTGAGAAATACATGGCAAAGAAGAGAGGCTGGATCAGCTTGAGGAAACAAAAATTTTGACAGAGGAGTGGTAGGAAAATGTAGCTGAGGGTTGCTAAAAAAATTCTGTACAATGCACTGTTCTGCTTGCACCTTCTTGTCTGTCTGTCCTGTGACTTTCAGCCTCCAGCGTGACTTGCCTGTACCATATCTGAAGAATCATCTGAAGAATCCCATTCTCTCATGCGTGTGACAGCACAGCATTGCATTACTGCTGCCTTGTCCCCTGGCTCCTTGTCAGCTTCAGTACACATAAAGCAGCATGAAAAATATAGGAAAATAGGTGGTTTGTTTGCTAGCACTTTGCTGCTGGGGCCTAGAAGGAGAAAGTGTGGATGATCTGTATTTCACAGTGTAACTTCTAGCATATACTGTCCTTACAATGTGTTCTGGACAGAGGAGCTCCAGGACATGCCAGCATCTCTCAGCACGCAGCATCCCTGGCAACACCAATATCCCAGGTTCCAGTTTCTAAACCATCTTCTTGTTCTTTCTGTTGTTTACACAAAACATTCAGAAACAATTTGTGTAGAATTATTACTTGTGTAAACTTCTCATGATCAGTCCTACTAATCCCCAGATAAAAGCTGGAACTGCTGTGGAGCTGCTTATTGACCAGCTAAATAACAATTTATCTCCAGTATTGAGTTCACTGATTTTTGGTCTTTACCACTAATGAAGTTTGACAACACTTCAGTTGTAGGGGGATTTTAGGATTTATACTGGTGTTACAAGATTAATGCTAAGAACTAGCTAATTATATTACACAGCTTTCTGTTGCAAATTTGTTTGAAATTTTGCTTCTGTAAAAGGTAATGCTCTGAACCTAGTTTGTCCCCAGTGTTCATTTGGAATCAAAAGTAACTTTAATTTTAACTTTCTCCTGATAAAATGCTTCCATTGATTTCTCTAGTACCTAAAGCCCTGCTTTAAGAAAAAAGCACTTAAACACTTGTTTGAATCAATCCTATTCAGAAAAACATGTGAAACAGGCTTAGTTTAAGGTCCCCAGTAGACCACATGGATTTCTTACTGCATTATGAAGTGCTTAAGTCTATTAATCATGGTCTTTATTATCCTTCATCTACCATTCCCCTTAGTCTCTGGTTGATAAAAATGCTCTCTTCAGATAAGTCTTTTTTTCAAAGGTGGGCTAACTCCGAAGTCCCCCAGTGAATTGTTGTCTAGACTGCTCTCCTGGAAGATAAACGTGCCTCCTTCTCTTCTCACCATTTTTGCTTTGGGTTCCCTTGTCTCAAGGGCTGCAGCTGTTCTGGTGGGTCCTGGATGCAAGTAGCCACAGCTGCTCATCATCTGATGATGCCTTCCAAAGCATTATGCGGGCTGAAGGCTTACTACCAAAGAATGCCTCTTGTTTCTGACAACATCCTGTAAAAATATTGTATGCTCTGCACACAAGGCATTGTTGAACTGCAGCCATACCATTAGTTTTCAAAAACGTATTCTGTCTGTGATGTAATGTTACCCAAATTGTGATGTACCAAATCCTTATTTAGGAAAGAAATCCAAATGCTGGATCCCCTAAGATATGGGCATACTTATATCTGGGAATTGGGCTGTCCTGTTCTAGAGATTGTGACCAGCTGAAAAATGTAGATCCAGAATTTTAACCATGCTCTTTAACAAGGAATGTTTGGAATTAAGTTCAGGTTTGGGCACCAGTTCCTCAAGAGCCTCTTTGCCAGGGTGTGGTATTACTAGCCTGTTCACTTCTCTTATCTGAGAAACATGGAGACAGTTAATAAAATATCAATAGAAGCATTTTTCTTGTGGAGCATCACAGAACATTAAGGAGAATAAATGCAGAATGGGGGAAAAATGTTTCACTGGCTGAGGTGCTTCCACAGCAGCAGAATGCTTGGTGCAGTGGGAATCAGCTTTCTTCTTCAGGTGAAACCACAGTGTAACTGGAAAGGAGCAAAGATTTTTTCCTCCTTCTTTTAGTGGATTATTATAAAAGCTTGCCCTCCAGCTTGCTGTACAAAATGCCAACATCCACCTTCTGAGAAGTTTTCCATACTTACATACATGCCACAGTGGGAAGCAGTAACATTTGCTGTGTTCTCCCATCTCTACATGAGCTACTTATAGAGTAAGTTTGATCTGTACTGATTCTTTTTTACTTTTATTATTACTAATCTTACTGAATGCCCCACAGCCATAATATATGGCTGACTTTTAGGATCAAATTCTCATCTCACTGCAGATCTAATGAAAGTCTTTTCCATCCCTTGGATTTTAATACCGTATGAGACAATGTTGATGGAGACAGAAACTTCTACTTCTGTTGTTTATCTTCAGAAGATATTTTTTTTGCTTTTTCAGGAATATAGGAATTGTCCCTGCAGGATTACTCCTGTGGTCAGGATACTTTAGGGTTTGGGGAATTTATAAAACCTGCAGGAGAGAGTTCTATTGAAAGCTTCAGTCTAACCCTTAGTAGTGTAATGACCCTAAGATTGGCTTTGTAGCACCAAAACGGTTCAGATATTGTTACATTTTGTTTCTATCAGTTTATATAGTTTGAATCATCTTTTCATTAGGACAAATATAAATGGGTTTCACTTCAGATTGCTTATCTAAGTGCTTTGTAGCTCTGTAAAAGTATGAGCTGTGTCTGTGACACAGGGGATCAGCAGTCATCAAGGGCTCAAATGTAGCTTTGATACAGCCACTGTGTGTGCTGCCAAAGGTCAAGGACTACAACATGTGTACTGAAGGGTATGTGTTGTTTTGGACAAGATAAGGATCACAAGAACAGTTCATTTACTGGTGAAGTGTAAAAGCCCTGGTGATCTTTTGAAACTGAGTGCAATTGAACTCCAGTATTCATTGAAGCTTCTAAACACCTCAGTGTTTTGGGAAGTACTCTTCTGGCATTATGCGGTATATTAAGCAATAGCAAGCATTTTGGTTATGTATTTAAAAATACCTGTGATAGAATGTGGAATGTATATTCATACATTTCTCTGGACTTCGTGGGATACTAAGAACACACTGAGAGTGGTTGTTCCAGGCTGCAAACTTCCTTCTTATTGCAAACTCAGTCTTTGTCTTTCTCCCCACTGTGTCCTTGATCCCAGTAGCTTGTAACACTTCTTATGTCTATTTTCTAGAACATATCTTGAGGACCCATCTACTCTCTGCCAGTGTTCTGTGGAAAAGTCACTGTATGGCACACTGCCTGAGATCTTGAAACCAGTGGCTGCCCCTCTCTTTCATATTATTGGCTTGTGGATGCTCTTTACAGCTCTGCCATGTGCCTTAGTTTCAGTTGGGTTGGAATTGTTTTCTTCAAAGTGGTATGATGCTGTGTTTTGATTCTAGAACAAGAACAATGTTGATAACACACATTTACTTCAATATTTGTTTAAATTACTAGCAAAATACGAAGTAGATTCTGAAAACTGTCTTTTAACACCATTTTTTTCTTACATATGTCAAAATCTATAATACAAGGGTCTGAGCTTTGTTTTGTTTTCTTTATTGCTTTGGTTAATACAAGTCATGTGCTTTGTCCTTAGCTAACATATGACTCTGAGTCACCTTCCTTTGCTATTTCTCAGCTTTGATCTTTTGGGATGCCTGCAAGCTGTTCAGGCTCCTTTGCTCATAGAGAAGGTTTATGGAGAAACTTGAATAGAGACAGGTACTAGGGAAAGTTATGTACTAACTGCTGATATTTGGAACCAGTATGAGAAGGTTATTTCCCTTTTGGAGATGTGTATTGTAATTATTTCCATGTATAACTTTCATTAGATCTCAAAGAAGGCAGAGGCATTGCATCCCTTTTAAACCTTTTTAAACAGTAACCTTAATATGGGCCATTACTCTTCTGAATTCCCTGGCAGATGTTTAGGCTGACAAATGCCTCAAAAGGCATTTTTTTTTAATTACTGATGTGCTGGCATTTGTTCCATGATTAAGTAAATCAGTGGATGCTTAATAGACCAATGTGAGCAGTTTTCACCTCACCGATTAGCATGGGTAACCACAGTTGCCATTTGCTCAATTTTTATGGGTGTGTTTTTTCTTAGGAAATCTGACTAATAGCAAGGGATATCTATATAGCTATATAATAATATAGCTATATAGTATATGTATATATATAAAGGCTATATAATAGCCTTTAGGATGCTGCAAGTGCCCTCCCTTTATCTGCTCAGGAGAGCTGCCAGGATCACCTTTTATTCCTTGTAAATTGTGAGTTGCATTGGTGTTAGCTGGTGCTGGGTGAAGTGCAAAAAGCTCCTAACCCAGACCCTTGCCTCTTGCATTGAAGATGAGTCATGAGAAGTGGATTTGTGCAACATGTATTGTAATCCTGATTTTGTTATGTGCCTCAAGCAAATTGTTTCTTCTTTTGTACTTTAATTTTCTTGGAGCTGCAAGCAGACTGTTTCTTATTCAGAGGCACAACAGGTACAGCTTTATTCAAGCTCTCATCCTCTGGGCAAAGCCTCTATATAGACTTCTGGAAGCTCATCTAACTCACTGGGTAAGCTAATCTGTGGCTCCTGAGATGCTTCTACCAAGCCAGGGCAGCCCTGTCTTGTCAAACACTGTATGCCTGCAGGGTTTCAGGTTTGATCCAAAACCAGACTCTTTTCAATAATTCCACTGAGCTTTGGATCAGGAATTTAATGCTTTGTGGGATGTTTTCGGTGTGGAAAACCTGCAGTCATTTCTGGTGTGTACTTTTAAGCTTCTGACAGATTCCTGTTTACAGGTTTTGCATTTTAATGATTTATAAATTTGTAAAATGGAAGCACAATTATTTAGGTTTCCTGGGGAATGCAGTCCTAGACACACCTGGTCTGATTAGAGGTTTAATTTATCTCCCAAGTTCAAGTATAAAGTCCTTTTAACTCTCTGGGGAGATAGAACGAAAATGGTTGTGAAGTACTGAGCAGGGCCAATTACAGAAGTGAAAGAGTATTGTTGGATGGCTGTGAAGTCTGCAAAGCACTGCTACAGATACAGAATAAGATGGTTCAGAGCTTCTGTATCAGTCTATCTACATAAGAGACCTGTTAGATCACGAGAAGCAATTCTGAGGCATGAAGTTTTGCAGACTTAGCTGTAGATAAATAATTTTTGCATGTGAATCGTTTTGTTTTCCTCTTTGCTGCAGGGTTTCTCCAGTTAATCTCTGAGTGATTCTACTGCAACTCAACTGTGGTTACTGTGTTAGTGGCCCTACAAGTCTGGGGACTTCCCTTACAGCTCAAGGCTCTTTCTACAGAAAGGTAGTAGAGACAAGGCCTGGTGCAAGTCAGAATTTGTGCTTGAGGTTGGGCATCTAGGATTCAAGGAGCTGAATTTACCCAATTTTTCAGCACAAAATCCAAAATATGGACTTTGTCTGAAAGATCAGTTACCAGAACTGAAAAAGAAGTCATTTGTGAGTAAAGTACAGTTGAAAACAAATTCCACTCTGTGTTTTCGCAAACAGTAAGCCATAAGAAACAATTTAGTTAATCTTTGTTGTATGGTTTGGATTAGGCCCTGAGCCAAATAGCACTTATTATTTTTTGGAATCTTTCTCTTACAGTACCAAAATGCATCACAAATTTGAACTCAAAATGGCAAAAATAAAATGGTATTCAGAGAAGCAGAAAAACGAAAGTAATATGAAGTTCAGTTAGTTCTAAATGAATTTATTTTTCCAGGCCAATGAAATACTTTCACTATCTCATAGTCTTTGATAAAAATTATTCTTGAGAAGTTTTTATATTTATGAGGGGGGAAGGGAGTAACCTAAGTACCTACAGCTGTTGCTGTTGGCTTTGTGGGCACCATAAGTTTTCTCAGGTGATAATTATAGATCTTTTCAATACTTTTTTTTTTTTGTTTAAAAGGCAGACAGGTGATCTTTTTCTTTCCACACATTTTACTTTTTTTTGTATTTATTTATTTCTGTAGAATATTTGTGTTCCTACTGAAGTGCCCAAATTATGGGAAGCAAGGATAGCAAACTAGAAACGTGCACGGTGATGTGAAATCAAACTCTATAACCACAGAGTAGTTATAAAGTAGTTATAGTAGTTATCAAGTAGTTAAAGTAGTTATCAAGTAGTTATAAAGGTGTGTTTAATCAGCTCTGCACATGTGCTGGATGCAGGGGGGGATATTCCCACCTAGCCTGCATAGTGGAGGGCAAGAAAGACACAGACTTAAAGAGCAAGCTGCTTACATATGCATTTGATGTCCAAGAAAAGGCTGGGTTATTACAATGAGTCCCCAAAATGATTGACATCCCCCCTCAGCTCTTTTACACGCACGTATCTCTTGGTGGTCTTTCCAATGAAGGTCATCATGTTATTTTCTTGGGCTTGGGTTAGGATGGAGGACACTTGACTGGCTCTGGTTGGTTGTCTCATTGGCCACAAATCCATTCACCAATCTGCTGCTTCTTTGTTAATTTGTGGTTGTACTGTTTAAGCCTGCTACCTTGCACTCCAAAGATAGGATAGTTAACCATGTTACTTGAAAAATAACCCACTGTCTGCACTAATTGTCTGAGTCTGTAGAAAAGCATGTTATCAGCAGCAAGAACCTGGCTTAGCAAGGGCAAATCTGCAGCTGCCGATTCAACACCTCATGAAGGCACATAACTTTTAACCTAATTTACTTTCCTTGATTCAATCAAATGAGCTGTGTGTGCACATAACTGACCCTATGTATGAGAACTGTTGAGTCACTGACTGAACCACTAATTGATCACCTGAGGAAAGAACTGAGTCAGCTGTGCAAGCAAGGTGAAGGAGATTCACCTGTGTGACTGGAAGACCTAGACCCCATGTAAGGGCTGACTGCCACCGGGGAAGAATTTCTTTCTGGAGATCCCTTTTCTGTGGAGTCTTTCTTGTGAACCTAGAGTTTTGGATACAGGTGAGCATTCCTTCCCTGCTTGTTTCTTTTCCTGTTTTCCCCATGATAATCCTTCCAGCTGTAACACCAACTGTACCACCCTATAAAAGATTTTTCTGCTGAGTGCTTACGAAAGAAAAGCTCATTAGTTATTTTTGACATTTTGGTGTGATGAGCTTCCTCAAACAAATTTAAAATTAGCCCTCATTGCCTGGAAGACATTAGAGAGTGCTAAATATTGACAGTAATTGCCTTGTCAAATAGTCTAGAATAACAAGACATCAGATAAACAACTTTTCATTTTTGCATCTGTGTTATTGTATTACTGTACTCACTTACTGCCTTTCGTTTTGAGCCTTTTCAATGTGACGACTTAGACACGACTCTATTTTTGATAATTTGCCCTAATTCTGACTTTTTATGTATTTTAAATATATAAATATATTTTATATATATTTTATATTTAATATTTTTTATATTTTATATATTTAAAGTAAAAACCCTACTACTTAACTTTCCCTCACCTGAGTTTTTGAATGACATTACAGCTCTAGTAGTGGAGTCTGCTGGCTTCCACTCAGTCTGGTCTTCCCTGAGTTCTGTTCAACATGTAAGTTAAAATAATATTTCCTAGCCATCGTGTGTCTCTGCCACTGAGTTTTATTTTTGAGAGTCACTCGGTTTTGAGAAAAATGCCTTTTTTTTTTTCTTTTCCTTTTTTTTCTAATTCTTTAACAAAACTACTGTGTGCCTGCAGCCTAGGATTTGGCAAAGAGTCAGCGTACAGGTCAGTGATTCCTTTTGTTTTCTCCCTGTAACTCTAGTCATGTTTGCTGTCTTCCATGCACAGCGGAGTTTTAGATTGGCGGTACATTTTTGGAGATGCCTGTGTGGAGTCTCCCAGACACCCACCATCTGAGACAAACACAGGCAGACTACAGGATAAATACTGTCATTCTACGGCTCTCATGGTATCCTGTGACTCAGGTACATAGCCAGCACCACACACATGCAGCCACTCAGACTTCCCAGTGCTGACATTGCTGGATGATTCAGATCTCTCTGTATTGAGTGGATTCTGGCGTGTTTTAAGCTTAAAGGCTTTTTCCTGGCTCTTTTTTCTTTTCTTTACGATTCCCTCCCACTGTTGCCCTTCACTGTCTCCCTGCAATATCTTTAGTAGCCGTATGATCGGAAAATTACGGCCATGTAAAAATTCTCTTCAGTTAAAGTTAATAATAGCGAATGTTTATCGCTGAGTCTTCAAATCTGAATATGTTTGCTTGAAAATCTTCTGTTTTTTGGCAGTTGCACTTGCGCATACTACACTGTGTGTGTGTGTATATATATATATATATATATGTATAAAGATTTAGAAATTGTGTCTCTCTTATGCTGCCTGTTACAAATTGGTTTGACTTTTGCCATCCAGGTTGGAACAGGTGTGAGTTTTGCTGGTGAATCAGAATGGAGCTGGGAGATTTAAGCAGAACCAGATGAGTGCCCTCGTGCGTTATATGTAAAGATGATCACTAGATGGCAACGTTACATAGCTGAAAGGACCCGTACACTCCTGTTCCAAATGCAGTTATCTGCAGATAAAATGGTTCCTTTCACTCATGTTGTTCAGCCAGGACGGAAGATTTCTGTGAGCCTGCTGTAGCTTACACAGCCTATCTCAGGGATTAGATGACTATGTAGAGACCTCCTGTTAATCATTCTCAGGTGGCTTAAGGATGGGCCATTCTGCAACATAATCCAGTGACAAGCTCAGCTGTACTTAGTGTTCCCTGGGTAATGGCTTGCATTTTGGATAAACATCCTTTTAGAATGCTATTTTAAAAATAAAACAGGCTGTTCATTCTTTGTTTCCTAATTACAATGTGCTTCTAAAGTTGTAATGATATCTGACAACTCTAAGCATAGTTTTAGATAGAAGGCTTACCCACTGATGCAGTTTTGCCCACTCTGCGGTTGTAAAACAGAATACGATTTCTCATGTAACCCTTTTAGAGGATGACATGAGCAAAGTGCTTTCTAGGTTCTACAAGTAAACAAATTGAAGATGAATAACGTGCAAGACTGATTCTTAAACTCTGATGTGATAATGCAACGAATTGTATGTGCCAGAAAGAGTGAACATTATCTCCAGCAGAAGCCTTGTGCTGAAAGTAGTGCAATGTGGATTTCTTGGGAAGTGTGTGTTGGATGGATTAGAGGCCAAGTATGCACCAAGATCTCTTTATCATGGATTGATGTGAACTTTTGTCCAGAGATGCTGGTGAGTGTCACAAGTTGTACCAAGCAGAAACTTACTGGGGCCAAAAGTCTGTCCCTGAGGCTTCTCAGTGTGCTAGGTATCTTCAACTCCTGCACTGGTGCTTTCCAGAGATGAGGACACAGAATCTCTTTGAAATGTTTAAATACAGTATTAGAGGAACAGATCACAGATGTTTCTAGTGAAGGCATGGGAAAATATTTCTTAACTATAACAGAACAAAATGAGGTACTTCATTTGTGGGTTAAGTATAGTATGGAGGTTGAAGGCTCACCAGTAGCAAATGAAAATCATAAAATAGTGATTTTTGGTAAATTTCATGAGGGTGATGATCCCAAAGACATGAAGTTCTTTGTTCCAGATTTACTATATTACACAGATATTTTTTTCTGCAAAGTGGAAATTAACAGACTGGAAGACCACACATATGCACTAGGTTGTTAGAAGTTAGGGTATCCTGGTATCAACAGTAAGTGCAAGATGTTTCTCATAAGCTATTTCAGCTATAGACAGAAGAAGATTAGTGCTCTGTAGATGCTCCTCTCTGATACTTGTACACATTCTGATCATCCCATCTTCCATGAAGACAGACTCGGATTAGAACAGGTTGGTACAGCCACAGAAGGTTCAGGAAGAGACTACAAATTTTGTTGCTTAACCAGAAAAATGAAGGCTGAGAAACTGAGTGTTTAGGGGAAATGGTGACAGGGGGACAAGGGGAGAGAAGCTGAAAAATCACATTAGTAAAAGAGCAAGTGTATGTAAGCTAGGTGTACGTTCTGGCTACAAAGTGATTTTTGCTGTTGGGGCAGGGAGGTATAAATTCACTTCTGATTGACACATTGCAGCTAAGAGAAATTTGGCTGATGTTTTTCTTGAGTGGATTATGGGGCCTGTTTGAGAAAACTGATCTTGTCAGCTCCTTTTTAGTTGCTTGTGTTTGAGGAATGAATATTTGATGATCTGCTGAATAATCATGCAGTCACAGATTATACTCTGGCTCTGTATGAGTCTGTTTTGGAAAGAATTGTATGCTAGATAGCTCAAAGTGCTGCTGTTCTTGTGACACCTGTTGTTTGCAGGACTGCTGGGGGAATATTTTTTAATAGCAGTATTGACTAAGTCTTGATATGGGGATTTCAAAAGCAGAGCTCCACCTATCTCCTGATAATCCTACTAGCATGGACTTAATCTTTCCTCTTATCTCTGCAAAGCTGAAGACCTCCTGTCAGCAATGGAAGCTGCCTGTTTTTAAAAAATGAAGATTAAAAGGGCAAGATTTAAATCTCCGTTTTCACTTTGCTCCAGTGGTCTGGGGCAGAAAGAAACTGGTCTGAGACTTGCCAGGTGGAACGGAGAATGCCAGGACTTCTGTATTTCTTACCCAGATCTTCAGGTCTGTGTGGCAGCTCTCCTTGTGTTGTCTGACTGGTACACCTGAAAAGGCAAGGTTTGATGTCCACTTCACAGCCTAAGACAAGATGATAACATCAAATCGTTACTGCTGTTTTACCTTTCTGGTGCTCTGATCCCGAAGTCCACAATCAGGAAAAACTCCTCACCTCGTGTGAGGAGGGAGATGAGAAAGGAAGGGAGGCATTTTACGTTCCCATATTTTTAGCATATCGCAGCTAAGTAGTGGGAATTCCAGGCACGTAGGCACAAGATTTCAGCGTTTGTCCGTTCATGGGAATCCACGCGGTTTTGCACAGACCTCCACCGGGAGGAGCCCCAAGCCCGCAGGAGGCTCAGCCTTCTGTGCGATGCGGTCACTGCAGCACCGCTCAGGGCCGCCTCGGCTTGAAGTGTAATTAGTTCTGAGGAAGAGTGTTATCAGCCTACTCTTTGGGGAGCCGTAGCGTGTAAACACTTATTAAAATATTATTTTGGGGTCATAATTCTGTCACGAGTCAAACTTGACAGATGCAGATAGAAGAAGAGGTTATCTCTCCACGGGGACTGTTTGTTTCTTTCAGAAGATTTACATCAAGTGATGCATTTCCCTTCAGTCTGTGAGATCGTGGGAGGGTAGAGGACACTCCTGTACATTAAGAAAGTGCACTGCCTTTTACACTGGATAGGATGTAGGCAGCACAAATTCTTATAACCAAGATTTTCCTTTTGATAGCTTCAGTAAGGAAAGTAGTAGGCATTAATTGACATAGACATCAGGTCTTTTTTTTTCCCCCCTCTTCTCTCTTTGAAAACTGCTGCTCAGCAGCTTTTAAGTTAATGTATCAGGAAGGACAAAGGAAATGTGTTTTCAGCTTTGTGATGTTCCAAATGTTTGCTGTGAAACTGAATGGATTGCTTCATGCCTGTCCCTTGGTTTCCTTTCAGTCGGGAAAGGGCACTGCTTTGTGTTCCAAAGCAGAGCTCTTTCTGTGGAAAGGTCTCCCATGTACTGACTCACATGAGAGAGATATAGCTACCTATGTGTTCAGAGAATATCCTGGGATGCATTAGTCACCTTTGAGTTTTGTAATTGGGGAATGACTCCACTGGCACTGCTGATACAAGCCTACCCAGAGCAAAGGCAAATTGGTAATTGCTTTGGGGCTATCTGCCTCTGACTCTGGTGGGTGCAGTCTGACAAAGAGGATTCTGCTGAACACTGTTCTGCTGGGTTTTGCAGAAAAATGTACTTGCTTGGACAGGGTGGCTTGGAAAGATGGCAGGGTGATGGCCACATAGCTTCTTACTTTCCCCTCTCCTGTTTCATCTGTTCTACGGTATTAGTGGCAGAATTCCCCCAGATATCAACAGGATTGGGATCAAAATCTTCAAGTCTTTTATTTTTTCCTTTTCTGATTGAATCACATTTAGAACGTGAGTGGGAATTGAAGCGCAACCTTCTAAAATCACCTTCCGCTCCTGTTGCCAGATGAATGCACAAATACACTTCAGAAGAAAGGAACCAACGTGTTCTTAAAGCCTTACTTTTATCTTTCTGTTGCACATTGCTGAACCAAATGTCCTGAGGTAGTTGACTTCACTTAGAAGCCTAATTCTCATCTAAACTTTTATTCTGGGGCGGTGCTGGTAGCCACTGTTTGGTCTTGCTCACGTAAGTTTTACAACAATGTGTCTGCACTGGCAACAGCAATGCTTCTGCTGATTTGGAGGGATGGCTGAGCTGGTTCCAGGAGATCTCAATGGTCACAGGACTTGCTGATATCAGTGTTGCTGTTCCTGGACACAGATGCCCTCTGGGGAAAGGATATGCGGCTGTTCATCACTGCTAAGTGAACACACACAGTATAGCATTTTCATTTATATCTACTTAAAACTGTGCTCTCTTTCTCAGTGCTCATTAACAGTGATAACATCATCTGATTGTACCAGCATGATCTGGTCTTCTGTGATTGATTAAATGCAAAGGTAAATTTGAGCCATTAAATTAGTTGAAGTACTTTCTTACAAGTAGACCATGGAAAGTAGAAATAATTGCTATCATACAGAACACCACAGGGATCTCTGCCCTTTACCTCTGTTGAGGCTTAAAGATGTTGTGGCATTTTGTTTTCTCCGTGGCTCTGTAATGAAGAAGGATTAGTTTGTGGTTATGGAAAGGAGCACCGTGTGGGTATGTGTCAAGGGGTTTGTGCTGCACCTTGGCTGCTTCTATCAGACTCCCTGCTTCTGCTGAGATAAGCATCTTTGCCTCTGCTCCCCATCTGTAAAATGAAGCTAATGTGACTTTGTGGTTGCCTGGGGACACCAAGAAGTTCAGTACAACGTTAAAAGCCGATAATGACCACCAGCAAGGAGCCTCTGGAGAGGGATTATACCAAACAGTTAGTTCAGCTCAGTAGAAAAAAACCCAAGTCCCTCTATATTCTTAAAAATGACTAGGAGCTCGTGCTGCAGGCATTGTGGAATTTGAATATTGAAGAAATGCAAGGCCAGATTTGGAGGTGATTCCCCTTTGTGCATCCAGAAATGAAGAGTTTTTGGCTGCCCAGGGCTAGAGATAGAACACAGGCACTTCTGTAGGGCATTGACTCAAAAATCAGTCTTTGATTCCTCTGGAGAGTTTACAGAGATGTCTGCCTTGGGATTTTTTTGGGAGAGCAGCCTGTGTGTTTCTACTGCACTTAGGAGAAGGATTTTTACTTTCCTTTTTCTTAGTGTATACTTGCTCATTTACAAACTTAGTTCTCTTTGAGTTCCTCTGCCCTGCTGGAACAAGTCTCCAAGCCCTGTCCTCTTATAATCTTCCCAGCTGCAGTGTAAGCATTACTAATCACCTTTTGGATTCTCATACTGATGTGCCATATAAAACCAGAAATCCTCACTGTGCAGAGGCGATGGACTCACATCTGTAATTGGTGCACTTTAAACTAGCAACTAAGATTAAATGTTGTATGAACGGCTCAAGGATGCCTTTTTGTGACTAGTGGAAAAAGAATGATTTGGAGTCTATGAGAAAGCTCTTTAATGGGCAGATAAAGAACTTCAATTGTACTTGTCTTTTTTTTTTTTTTTTTTTTTTTTTTTTTGAGATTCGTGGAGAGCTGTTAGTTTGTGAGGGTGAGGTGTCCCCCTTCCCCTGCCAAGTCCCCTGCCATCAGCCAGACTAGTGTAGCATTTGGGCTGCATTTCAATACTTGGAATCCTGTGGTGGAAATGAGGTTAACTTTTCTCTTCCCCCTCACTTGTATCTTGCTCCAGTAGTATTGGTATTTCCTTCAATCCCAACTCTGCTTTTCATAGATATCTGAAATGTCTGTTTGCTGAGCTATGCAAAGAACATAGGAGTGGGTCCTCTGGTTCTGAAGCCTATTCCAAATTGAGGTGCTTGTGTTCTTTGCAAGCCCAATTCATTTCGGTTCCTTCTGGAAAATCTCAGTAGGATAAGAGCATCATGCAGTGTTCAGTCAGATTTCCTTAGTGATGTCTCTCTCATCTTGTCCAGACAAATAACAAGACTAGGTTTGTGGTTTAGTCTTGAAAGGCAATAAAAATGAG
Organism: Lagopus muta; assembly: GCF_023343835.1. Lineage (NCBI taxonomy): Eukaryota > Metazoa > Chordata > Aves > Galliformes > Phasianidae > Lagopus > Lagopus muta. The sequence continues at coordinate 76,958,056 of NC_064434.1, forward strand.
CTCAAGCCATCTTGCTTCTGCTGTGTAAATGTTAGCCTGTTTGTTTCAGAATCAGATATTTTTCTCTTTTCTGGCCATTGGTGGTGCTGATGCATGGGAGAAGAGCAGTAACTTGTATTTTGTAAGCAATGTTGTTAGTGTGGAGCGGTGACTAAAACAAAGATGGCTATTCAAGTATATAATAAATTAGGCAAGCTGACATGGATGATAAGATAAAAATAGATAGTATGAAGTTGTGCTTACTAGGGCAGTTTCTCCAGAAGCGTAATCAAGTAGCTGATTTTCCTGCCAGTTCATTCTTCAGTCCCTCCCTTCCTCCTCTGTATTTTTCTGTCTTCTCTCCAGCTGAATTTTTGTGTGCTTCCTTTTGACCCTGCAGCCTTGAATCCTAAAGACCAATCTTTTGGGGAGTGGCTATTATTTAAAATGAAGGGATAACCCTGTAAATAGGGCTTGATTTATTGTTCGTTGAATGCAGAGCCAAAGGAGCCGTTTTGACTAATACCTGCTGAGGACCCACTGCCGAATGTCTCATCTCAAATTTTTGAGTTCACCTGAGCTACTTCTGCAGACTCTTCTCTCTCAAAAGGTGCTGACATGAAGCATGCTACTGGAGCAGGAGACTGTGGACACTGAAGTACACTTAGAAGATGTTTATTTGAAACCTGTGATTATTTTGAAGATGCATTTGAAGCAAATGCTTCTTTTCAGCTAGGGCAGGGAGATGCAGTGCAGGGGTGTATGGTAACTGTTGAGTCACAGCCTGAACTGCTGACTGAGCACCTGGGGAAAGGACCTGGTCAGCCCTGGGAGCACAGGTGAAGGCAATTCAGCTGTGTGACCACAAGGGGTGGAGCCTGGCTGCATCTCTGTTAGACCTCATTTAAGGGCTGACTGCCACTGGGGCAGGATCTCTGGTTGGAGATTCCTCCCTTGTGGAGTCTTTCCTGTGAGCCTAGATCTTCAGAGATGGGTGAGCATTTTTCCTTTGTAATGCCATTCCATCCACGCTGGTCCCTTTGCTGCTATGCTCCTCTATAGCCTTTCCACTGTGTAAATCTTCTCAACTGTAACAAGAAGTGAGACTTCTGCTGACCTTCAGCTGCGTCCCCACTGCCATCCAGCAGCTGCCACGCAGTCAGGATGGAGCAAGGGTGTTAAATGCTTCTTACTTTTAGGAAGGGCTGGATGGGGAAAGCCTGTGTGCTTCTTGAGCCTTTATGATCTTACGCTTCCTTGTTCTCCCTGGCTGGCACAACTGAGAGTGTAATGCCAGATTTGTGAGGAATGCACTATAAGCCTTGAGGCTGTGAGGAAAAAGGAGGTATAGCATGACTTCAGTTTTCTTACAGGTTTCTGGCTTCATAAGACTCTTACCATTTATTTTTTCGTGTGAATGTTAGAGTTGTAGTACAGTGGAGATCACCCATCTGTGACTACAGTTTCGCTGCCTGATTGTGACACTCCCCTCTTACCTCTTGTTTTCTTTAAAAATAAGAAAGGTTGCAGTTGGGAGCCTGAGAATTTTTTTTCTTTTAAGAGGAAAGTCAGGTCTTCCCTCTAAGGAAATACCTGGAAAATTAACATTTACTGGTGTGCCAAGTTAGTTCCTTTGAAACAGCGAGGTGAGGAAGGTTGCTAAGTCAAAGGCTCAAAGAGGATTTCTTCAGCTCAGTGAAATATCTGCATGGCTAGCAGCAACTCCCTCCCCTTTCAGGTAGCTCTGAGGGCAAGATCAGCATTTTGTTTTGTATTGATCACTTCTCCCCGCTCACAAGACTTCTCTGGACTGATTTAAAGTCCTGAATACCAGCAGTAAAATGAAGCCTAGAAAGGTTTGAATGGAGTAATAGTGAAAGAAAGGTTCAGCGTTTGTCTGGGCCAAATGTAGCCTTGGTGTTGCTGCTTTAAGGTTTCATACCCAAATACAGAGTGCAATCTAGTGTGCATCTCTGCGTATCTTTGTGTGTTGGTCTGAATGTAGTCTTTTCTAAATAAGAAATACCTGTCCACTAGATGTGTTTACTCCAGTTCAGCTGTCAATTTCCTCAGGAAGGTTTGGGACTGGGAAATGATTTAGACTTTGAATCTTGTGCTTCTGATCTCCCGGATAGATCTTACCATATCTGTTTGGTATTCATGGCTCTTAATCGGGAACCACAAGCAGGAGATGAATAAAAAGGAGGCAACTTTTGCAGTTATGTTGTGTCAACCTCTCAGCACACTGTCTTGAATAATTACAGTTGATGTTTTAAGAACACAAACCACTCTCTCAAGCTTTTGTATTCTGTACTGGGAGATGAGGGAGAGCCTGGAACAAGAGGCTAGAACATTATCTACAGAGCTACCAACACTTCATTTACTTCTTGTGTGATTTAAGATTTATACAAATAAACAAAATGGAACCTTATTGACAAGAAATATGATTTGTATTAAACAGGTCATTAAGCAAGGCAGCTGCCTAGTGCTGAGGCCTGATTAATGCTTTTGTATAAAGATTTGCCATGCTCTGCTCTTCCAGTGCTATTATAGTTTTGCATATTTTAAAAGGCAAGATGCCGTGCTGATTATGTCTGTTCTGCTTCATCTTTTACCCATTAGGTATAACCTAGTGTGCTCAGTAAGAAAATACGTAGTTCAATAAGAATACCGTCTTCTGGTGCCCTTTTAATATTTTAGGAGGAATTAGAGATGTTAAATGCTTGACTTTGATGGGGCCTGTAAGCTCCTACACTGCTCCATAATGGGAAAATTATATTCATTCTTTGGTGGAACTTTATCTGGGACCCTCAGCCCTCAGTTTTGCATCTGGTATTCCAGTGTGATACAGGGCAGCTTGTAGGGGTTTGACTGCAAAACAATGTGTGTAGCTCAGGCATCATCTTTTTCATAGAAGGAAATTTACTAATCTGAAACTGCCAGGTTGGGGAGAAGGTTCTATAATCGTTTTATAACATTTCTTATTATTTTTATTTTTATTATTGGAAGAGAGGAAAGCCCTGTAGGGTTTAGATGTGACATGAATGTCAGCTTTCTTCTAATGAATTGCTTTACAGGATGATTGCTTTCTGCACTCAAACCCATGGCAGAAGTAAGCCTAAGGAAAAAGAATAGTGTATTTTGTAACTATCATATAGTCTCTCACAGTCACCCATGGAGAAACTAGAGTAGGCAGTCTCTCTTGATTATGGAAGATGGATAGGCCCATGGCAAGACTTCTGTTACCAGATTTCAAATTCAGTACCAGTTTTTACCTCTGGGTTTGAGCTATTTAGAGTGGGTTTAATTTGAAGTACCATATGATGGTTGTATGGAAATAGGACACTTCTGCTATTGAAAGAAGTATATCAGGAAGTTTTATGAAATACTTGCTCTCCTCATTACCTAAGCAGGTAGACCAAACAATCCTGTTGTTGTGTATTCCAACACTGGACATTTAGCACTGTGTCAATGGCAGAAGAGACTGGGAAGATGTGTTCTGTGGTTCTTCCTTAATAAAAGATAAGAGATTAGCTTCAAGTCTTAATACCCTGATTATATTTCCTCAAATTAAAGAAGTTAATCTATTTTAATCTCACTGCCTTCATCTTAGCCCTATTAATTCAAGAAGACTGTATGTGTCTTCAGAAGTTGGGGAAATATATTTGGTAGAAGGAAACTTATTTTGCGTTTCCCATTGATGTTATTTTTGATGGTCATTGGATCATTTCTGCTTATCTTGATTTGTTGCATTAGAAAGTACCTGCAGCATCTGGAAGTGCTTCTAAGGCTGAATTCCTCTGTTTCCTGACAATTCCTGCAGGATTGGTAAAGCTGCCAGAAATTTGCTTTTTATTCTTATAAAGTGAAGTTGCGCAAGGAAAAGGCACAACATAAGTAGATCAGCTGTGCAACTCGAGGAGAAGCTGCTACTCTAATCAGGATGAAAATGTGCTAGGGATAAAATCTGGCCTCTTGATTCTGCCTGTGTAATGTTTCACATCCATCCACAAGCAGTGAAGAAATCTTCCTCAAGACAAGTCTAAATATTCATCCTATTAAAAGCTATTTCTGCTGGTGCTTCATGATCCAGGGAAAGATTCAGGCAGCTTCTAATGTGATGGAAAGGACAGTGGTTTCCAATTCCTCTGTGTTTAGTGGCTGTGGTCTGTTTTGTGATAGACTGTGTGTCAGATAAGACTTCAATATGCAACACATGTAAATAGTGATGTTGACATTTCAAATCTTATGAGTACTTGACTTTGGTAATTCAACATAGCTGGAAAGGAGTGATCTGCAGGAAGAAGGAGATAAGGAGAAAGTGATGGTCTGTATAAAGGAAGGATCAGTTCAGAAGCCTGTGGCAACTATGAAGGTGAAAGAGGAAGAAGCAAAGTCAACTACTTTGTAATGTTCTCTCTTCCCTGCATTTATTGTCTCCCATTTCTAAAGTACACAACTTGGATGTATTAATTCCTGCCATAAGCACTAGGTTAGTTTGCTGGAGTACAAGTCTTGTGTGAATGACCAAGCAGCACATTCTGTCTCTGCAGGGCATATTTTTTAGTGCAGTGTTTTGGGGAAAAGAAGGTGCAATTAGGACTAACCTATTAACTATAATAGCTCTTGATATATCATGCTGACTGCAGACCCCTGTGGGGGTCAGGGCATTGCCAATTAGCCTACATCTGTCCAGCAACAGTGTTCTCTTTGATCTCTTAAGTCTAATCTAATTTTATTTGTAAGTAAAGCTGGAAAGTGTGGTCTGAAAGAGATAAATGAAAATGTTACAAAATAGCCCTGATGTGGCCCTGAATTTGGTATTGTAATTGCTGGAGGATATATTTTTGTTGATGCTGTATTTTCTGCAATAAAGTGACCTAAAACTTGCCAGCAAAGGTGGCATAACTCGAGCTGCTGGGTGCTAACAATTCTCTCAAGTAATAAAAGAGATGTCTTCTGAAAGAGAGCGTGCACTGCGACTTGGGGACAGGCATTTTATATGATAATATCCCAGTATTTTATTCATGGCTGAGCTAGTAAGGATGTAGATGGAATAAAACAAAAGGTAGGTCCTTTGCACAGAGTCAGAAGAACTGCTGTGGAGTCAGATGGAAACAGCAGGAAAAGTCAGCATGCCTTAGTTGTGGTCACTTGGCAGACAAGGTGTTTTTGACTGCAAGTTAACTCCTCTTTTAAAGGAAGTTTTGCATTATCAGAATCATAGAGTATCTAAATAATATTATTTAAAGATTACCTTGCAGAGAGAGTTTTCCTTTGCTTCAATTTGTCCCTGAGCAGAAGGCAATCTGAAGTTAATGTAGCATGTCTGGTAGGGAAGCTTCCTTCTGTGGATACATGGAGAGTGAACTGTTTAGCTAGGCTCCAAAAGCAGTAAAAGGAAGCAAATGCTCCAGAACTTGTCATCATCAGGGACTGCCATAAAAGTAAATTCACTTTTCCTGTAGCTCTGGCGCATGAGACTGGTAAGGAAAAACTATTGCTCACTGAGTGCAACACTAACAAATGGGTTGAAACAATTATTGTTTTTCTTGTTATTATTTCTTGTGTTTACAGGAGAAGGGAATGGCTACGTGGTCACATCGTGTTACAATGATTACTGAATTGGTTTCTGTTGATGAAAATGGCACCACTTGGTGTGCTGGGGGCCCCTGCACCATGACCAAAGGCATGGTTATGAGCACTCTAAAAGCATTTGTTTGACAAATATCAGTAATCATTCGAAATCAATATATCAGAGTATACAAAAGTTGAAGAGTTTTTCTAACCAGTTACAGACAAACACAGAATGAGACCCTCAGGGTAATTTTTTTTTTCCAGGTTGCAGAAACTTGGGCCACAGGCCAAACACGCGTTTATTCTTTTTAGTGGGTTTAATGGTATTTCTTGTCATTATGCTATGTTTGCTTTGCCTCTTTTCTCACGTTTAGAGTATTGCTAATCAAGGTCTTCATTGAGTTATAATGATTGTTTTTAAAATAGTAACAGTAATTATATTATTTAGTATGGTAGTAGTTTGCGAATAAACAAAAAAGGGGAATTGGGAAATACAAGAAAAACTGTTCAGAGGAGTAACTGTGGAGCAAGATAAGCAGCATGAGAACCAAGGGCACTTCTAGAAGAAGGAACATTACAACTCTTATTGGATAAACACCCACATACGTGGTTAAGGAGTATTTGTAGAATACTCTGTCATGTAAAGGTGAATGGGAAAGTTGCAAGGGTGGGTGGGAAAGCTTTAAAAAAAAAAAAAAAAACAAAAAACAAAAAACTTGTGAAGGTATGTGAGTGATGTGAGGACTGGAAATAAAGGATGTGAATAATGAAAAAAAAAAAAACCCATCACTTCCACAGTGCGCCATTTCATGTGCAGGGGGCACTTTGATTTTTTTGGCTAGTGGACCTTTGATCCTGCTGCTGTATACTGAATGTATCGTGGCTTGGGATTCTGTGCTGCTTGCTTCCCAGCTACCATGCATCAGAATGGTATTCACTTTGCTGTGTAATACCTTCACAATGTTTCTTTCAATGTTTCTGAACTTGTGTGTTTTTTTTCTTTTTTTTTCATTCCTATTTATTTTTAAACACATCTTCTACATCGTCATCTAATTTCCTTGTGGTTAGGGAGGCTCTCCTATGACTCCACCGAGCCTGGGAGCCAGGCATAGTGCTCTGCTTTCTGTTGCACCAGAAATCAGTGCCGGGGAGACCATTTACCACAGCATACACTGGATGTTTTCTTGTGACAGATGCAGGAAACTGAACAGAGGGGTAGTTGTGGCTTTATGTATACTTTTTTTCTCTAAACCATTGGACAAAGTGTGCTTCCATTTTTGATTTCTGGACATTGATCTCAGAAAAGAATGGAGTGAGATGGGTCCATCTAATTTCTTTATTAATGAAGGAACACAAGTACAGAGCTTGTGCTTATTAGAAATGAAATAATGGCATGTACTTTTAAACTACATTCTGTGAGACAAGAGTGAGCCACAGTGGCATGTGCAGGGTGTTCAGCCTGGAGCTGAATATGCAGGGAGTACTGCAGGCGGGGATCATCCAGCAGCTGAGAACGGAAGGTGCTGTGCCATGGCACCTGCCAGTAACTGAGCTGGAAACCTGGCAGGGCTTGATGTTCTCATTCACCAGCACTAGGTAGATGTAAATTTCCCATTCTTTGTGACGTGAGACAGATAATTTTTTGTCCAATTTCTAAAGTATTGGACAGAATGGCATCCTGAAAGGGAGCATCAAGACAGTGTTACAGTGTCTTGTACTGTAAAATGCAGTTACCACGTGTTATGTGGGATGGCCAGTGATGCAACAACTTGTTGAGGTCAGGTTGCTGCTGCTTCCATGTGAGCTATTTGCTTTAATGTAGCTTGAGTCTGTAGCCAACCTGTCTTCTTGTGTTTGCTCTATTTCTTGCTTGCCTACTCTTGCCCAGCAGCAATGTGGCTGAGTGAGGCTGATCAGATGCTCAGTGGTGGTGCTGGCTGCCTGGGCTGCCAGTTCAGAATGGGACTGTCTTTTGTGAAGGGCACAATGTAACTCCCAAACTAGAAATCATATACTGTAGTTTTGGTCAGCTTTTCAGCTTTTCAGTGGCTTTATGCAGTGAATGAGAACGTGTGTGCGCTATACACGTGCCTGTGAAGTCAAGCAGAGGAAGGCTTTGAAAAAAAAACTGACTGATAAAAGCTCAGGAACAATACCAACTGATAACAAAATTAAACATTCCTGAAGTGAAATAGCTTTGGAAATATATCTGAGAAATATTTTGGAAAGTGCTTTGAAATATTTATTATGTTTCCCAAGACAGACTGAGAAGAAATAAAATTATTTTTGATGAAACAAATTGATCTCTCATCGCTAGATGTTTTCTTCCTCCAGAAACTGATGAATTTAACATTGCGTTAGCTTTTGCAAATGTCACACGAAATAAATGAGGAGAACAACTTGGGAGAAAAGCTGTAATCAATCACAGGGTACCGCAGTTCTCTCTTCTCTGTTGCTCATCTTCCCAGAAAGCAATTTGAGGAGTGGAAGATGGTGAGTATACAGAAAATAAAAACAAATACCTCTTCCTCTTTGAGAAGGTCTGTTAAGTTGGTCAACAACAGTCGTCTTCCTGTAAAAGAGAATTTAGATGCTACAGAGTAGTTTAAATTTTTCTAGAAACATCTTTCAACTTATTCAAATAAGCAGGAATAGGAGTGGTGTTTAAATGGCCCTTTTTGTGAACTGTTAACTTGTAAAGCAGAACAAAAGTAATGGAGAAAGAAGCAAAATAAGCACGTTATGAAAAGAAGCCAACATTTATGATGATAACTTGAGGTCAGACTATATGATCAAAATAACCTTAAACCAACTTCTGTTATACTATGAAACTTTGCTCTCATGTCTTCCAGGAATGGTTCCATTGACTGTACCACACGCGCAGTGTGATCTCCATCAGGGTGATCTGCTCTGTAACCTTTCCTGGTACCAAAGTCAGGCTGACAGGCCTGGATCCTCCTTATAAACCTTTTTGTAAGTGGGAGTCATGCTGTAAAGTCTCCAATCCCCTGAGACCTCTGTGGTTGACCAAGAGCACTGACAGATGGTGGGAAATGGATTGGCCTCATTTATGGAACTGGAATCACCTCTGCCAGCCCTCTCAGCATCCTTGGGTGGATTCCATCTGACCCCATGGGTTTGTGATGGTTCAAGTGGAATAGTAGTCTCTAACTGTTTTCAGCTGAATTTTGTGGAGTTCATTCTGTTCTCCATCTCAGACTTCCAGGTCAGGGGGTAGAGTACCCTGAGGATAAGGATAGCCGGTCTGACTTTTAAAGACAAGTGTAAAGAAGGCATTGAGAACTTCAGCCTTTTCATTGTCCTCAGTGGTTATGTTCCCCACCACGTCCAGTAAAGGATGGAGATTCTTCTTAGTCCTCTTCTTACTGTTTGTAAAGAAATGTTTTGTTCTCTTTTTATACAGTGATCAGATTAAGTTCGAGGTGGGCTTCTGCCTTTCTTATTTTCTCTCTTCATATCTTAGTAACTTCTTAGTATTCTCCCCAAGTTGCTCATTCTTCCATAGCCGGCAGACTTTTTTCTCCCTTTTTCCCATCTCTCTTTTTCTTTGTTATCTTTTCATCAACTGCAGCCTTTGGAAGTCTGCTCTTTGATAGAGAGATGGGAAGGATGCTGCTGTTAGGACAGCTGCCATCTGCATCTGCATGCGGTCCGCGTTGCTGACTTGACCATCAGTGTGGTTCATTAGATGATCTTTTCTCTGTGTTTTTGCATCAAGCACAAGAACTGCTGTAATGTATCTTTGACTGCTTTAAACATACCAGAGTACTGGGTCAATAAAGAAGTCAGAAAACATCTGTAAGCAAGGAAAATTCCAGTGAATGTTATTTTCTTAGCTACGGTTGCTGGCAGTGTTGTCAGGGGCTTGCTCTGTGTTCTGCTGTCACTTGCAATATGCTCAGTTATGTAAGGATCTTCATGTTCTGTAATGATCCAAGACCTTCTGTATCACTCTCCACTGATCTGAAAAATAAGCAATTTCAGAGGAGTTGTCATCAAAGCTAGGAAAAGCGTCTGAACAGTGGAATTTCTTTTAAAAAAAAAAAATCCTACATAACCCCTCTGTCTGAAGCACTGGGAGAGCTCAGTGAATTCAGTAGACAGCTTCAAACAATATCATACCACAACGTTGAGTTCTTCTGCTGTGACCTTTCTTTTTCAGAAAGTTTTTCTTTTATTTTCTGGTTCAGATCACAACGTGGGCACATGAAAGCACCAAGGGTAATGGCTAGCAAGACTTCTAAATTTTAGATTCACAGAAAGAGTTAGAGTGCAGGACTTCTGCTGAAACTGTCAGATGAGATGAAGTGGAGATGTGGATAAATTCTTTTCCCTAGAAACTGTGTAACAATCTTTGGGTGACAAATCTTAAACTACCCTTGCTGAGTTTGGAAACAAAGCTGACCAGAGAGCACATACTAGAGATCACACGTCTTAATGTTTTTCTACGCCTGTTCTTTTATAAGTTGTAGAAAATGGCATCAGGAGTTTAAAACTTTTTGTATGCTTGATGTCAAGATATCATTTCATCTATAGATTTTGTATCAGCACTGATCTGAGAAACTGTCCTCAGTCAGCATGGCCTAACAAACCAGGTGTTGCCTATAAGACATCTACAAAGTGTGAAGGCAGAGAAGTTCTAACTACATTAAAAACATGAAGGGCATTCTGCAGGCATCAGGATAAATATCTTCTGTTTATGTGCAGATGTGCTTGTGTGCACTTGGTTTTGATTTGGAAGCATTAAATACATTTTAGAACGCAAAAGGCTGGGCTAATAGAGCAGATGCTGAGAAAGAATTACGTCTGGGAGAAGTCAGTCACGAAGACCATTAATAAGCTGCATCATAAACTGTTTTCTGACCTTACATGAAGACTGGCATTGCTTCTTTCTAGCTTGCGTTTTTGTTTATAGTAACTTGTGTTACAATAGCTGAGATTTTCTTTTAACACTTTAGAAATTTTGTATTCTTGTTCAGAGTGATCTGTATAGATTTATCTCTATAAAAATTCTTCCTGACTGATGTCTAGATGAAATGCATGTGCTTCCACTATAATATACTGGGTTAGTGTTTATTTTTCATAGAAGAAGGTTTTTCTTCCTTGTTATCTGGTTAACTCTTCTGTGTGTTTAGTATTTATCTACCTTTTCAAGGAGTCACCGGCATGAACAGTACTTTTTCTTAGGATGCTTATTTCCACAATTGCTTTTATTTGTATGTGTGCTTCCCATTTTGATGAAGTCCTATGATATCTAAATGTCTCAGCATCTCCAAATCTGTTGCCCGTATTCCCCTCTGAGTAACAGCTTACTGCTCCAAACAAGGTCCCTTAGGTATTACTTTTACTTCTGTTATCCTACTCCAACTTCTTTCTCCATGCTTTTTTTTTTTTTCCCCACCTGGAATCATAGAATCATAGAATGGCCTGGGTTGAAAAGCACTACAGTGATCATGTGGTTTCAACCCCCCTGCCACGTGCAGGGTTGCCAACCACCATCACTCTCTTGTTCTTAATGTCCTTGCAATCTGCTTACCTGCTGTGTGTGTGGCCATCCTTTGATTGCATAAGGAAGGTAGTTTTACTACTCAGAAATATGTAACGCAGATATGTATCTATACACATACATGTAGCATAACCTGCATGGAACTGCTTCCTCTGAACTGTCCATCTTCTCTGAGCATCTGCTATGCATTTTTTGCACTGAAGGCTTGTTAGCTCTGGTACCTTGAGTTCCTTTCCAGCTTTCCCAATTTTTTTTCTATCGTTTAAGAGAGTTACCAATATCTGTTATTTCCTTTTCACATCTTCGTTCTGAATTCCTGTGTGTCTTGATGCTCGTCTTCTCATCTCTTGCTGTTCGTTTCAGCTTCTAGAGATTTGTTAACTTTCCAATTCCCACCCAATGCTATATGTGTTGTTTTATTATTGAGGATACTCTCTTTCCATAGTCATGGTTTTACCTGCAAAGACTCTGACTGTTACATGTGCCCACTTTTATGTTTTGTGCATTTACGACTGACAAAATGACTCCATTTATCTGCTCTTTAATACGCCGATTTTGTTGTTATTGAGTAACCTCAGCAGTACAACGACAAGACTATCTTGTATTTGGAGCTTCAGCAACTGGGAACTGCCTTTCTGTATTTCTGGGTCACTTGTTTGTGCCTCATCTCTATGATCTTTTCCTTCTTGTATTTTTTTTCTTCCTCTCTTAGCCTATGATCTTCTCTCTCTAACCAGTTTTTAACCTTGTAAATCCATTTGAGGCTAAAGCTGTTATATCGTACTTGTGCCTCTTCAAATACATTACCATATAACATCTATAACATATTTATCCCTGCAATACAGCAAAGTACAGCATAAACACATGCACTCTTTCCAAACATTGTGTGCAGTCACATCCAGAGGGAAATACTATGACTATCAAACAGCCCACAACTGCCATGAACAAAATAACAGTATGCATAAGTGCAGTGTGTAATGCTGAACACCACAGAGGGAATTCTAGTGGAAAGTATGTATCTACAGAGAGTGGAGATGATAAATTCATCAAAAGTGTTGAGATACACAATAGAGACCCAGCCTGTGCCTATTACTTGCTTTGTAGAGATGCTATATCCTATTATGAGTACTGGGGGATAAAACCTTTGAACTCTTAAGATGAGAAAAATAGATCTGATGAAAAGCTTAACATAGGTATATAAGATACTTCTTGAGTTAAATTAGATGCGAAACATAAAGCTACGCTTTAATGGTGCTCCTTTATGTGATAATCAGTCCCACATTGGTTGCTTGATGATGCAGATGAAAGCTGAAAAAGAGAGGAGTTAGAGTTATTTAGGAGAATGCAAGCATTAAAGGAGGAAACTGTATATCACTGAAATTTTAGGCCCTGGCCCTTTGAAGTGTTGCTCATTATTATAACTACATTGTGTGAATTACTTCAGTCACGCTGAAGTTTCATGCTTAATTTTTAGCAAGTGTGAAAACCTTTGCATGTCCAGGGCTGACTGAAATATGGTGTGAGGATGTAGTTTTAGGGCAGAACGCAGAAGGAGCAAGGGGAAGTCAATCATCCTAAAATACAACGCATGTGTAAATTCTACACTTCTGTCCTTGTTATAATACCTGTAGATGAGATTCTCATTAACCAGTGTTGAAAATCTTTTTACAAACACAGTGCTGCTGGGTTCTGTCCTGGTAAGTTTTAGCTTTTTTTTTTTTTTTTTTTTTTTAAATTTAAGATAAAATGAGTACAACAGACAAATTAGATGATGGAACGTGGTCAGTTAAGTTAGTTTAAAACATCAGAACAGTGCATACCAAGAACAAAGATACGCTGCTGGTTCTGTAATGCTCAGCAGAGTCTTAACCTTTGACAAGACAAACTGGTAAGAGTGGGAAAGAAGCGGAGACTTCATGAGACCAATATAGACCTACACTGAAGTCATAGTACAGGCTCCAGTGTTCAGATGCTAATTAAACCATGTTGGCTCTCTATAAGGGTAAAAACAAACAAATGAAAAAAAAAAAAAAAGGGGGACCACAGTAATTTTTGGCTTTTTAAAATGATTGGACTTCATAGCAAACTTCCTCCCTCTGGGATGCTGTTTCTCTGTTTTTCTGAGCGTTTCTGTTTCGCAGAAGGGAGGACTTCTCATTCAGAAAGGTCCAGTGTGTGTTTTACAAAAGTTTAGAACAGTTGCTAGTGTACTCTTGATTATTTAAAAATGAAATGAGAATTTCTTCTTAAAAACAAGCTATTGACAGCTCAGGGAAACTTTATACCATTTAAATTCATGTATTTGGAAAACAGAATTCTTGAAAATCTGTGCAAGCGTAGAGAACAGCTGAGATAGGCAGCAGCACAGGGTTGCAAAAAATTTACCCAAGGGGATCTGAACTGTAAGCATTTGATAAACAACAAATGAAGTGAGGCACAATAAATAGAAACAGCACCTGGAGGAATGCCTGAGGAATCACCAAAAAGCCCCAACAAAGCAAAGCAGGTTAGATGATGAATTTTAACAGCAATGTCTGGATCGTTTGATTTTTTTTTTTTTTTCTTTTTTTTTTCCCCACCTATTTGATTCTGGTGTTTTCATATTGCAAATTATGTTGACAATGCTTAGATTTTGTAGGATTACACTTCTCCAGGTGTGCATTTAGAATATCACTGCTAAGGATCTTATTTAAAACCATAATGATCTGAAATCCTTAGCTGCTGAACCACTCATTTCTTATTGAAGCAAACAGAAATTGTAAGTTTTTATCACCTTTTTGTGTGTAAATCCTAAGATTGTGTTTGGTTTTCTTTGGTCTTAATGTGGAAAAATCCCCTGAGAAATTAAATGTATAAGAATGGGTGGCTGGGACAGAATGTTAACAAAGAAACACAAAAAGCAGAACACAAAACTGGCACGTGGAAGAGCTTGGATGTAAAGGAGATATGAGGAATTGTGGAGAAGAAATTTAAAATATTCCGAATATGATAAAAACAGGAAACTAAAAAGTTGAGGGAATGGTGAGACTTGAAGTTCAGGAAGAGTTTAAAAAGCAAAGAGGTTATAGGAACAGAAAAGCATATAGGAGCAGAGACCATAGCTCAGCTCAGATACCTGTCTTTAGGACTTATTGCGTCAGAAAAGCAAATAGCTTGTGCTACACTAGAATAGATAGAGAAATGGAATTTCAATGCTAAATATTTTTTCTTGTTAATATCAACAGAGTTCATTCAACGTGGAAAAAAATAATTGGCGTTATCTTTTGCAGAAATAACCTAAGCTGAATGTCTTGAAAGGTTTTGTGTGGCTGCTACTGCCTTCAGTTTCTTCAAGCGATACCCTTCTGGATCTGAGACATTTCAATTCAAGATCATGAATGTTTCCCAGTGTTGTTTTTTACAGGCTGTACCTACTAGATGCTTCTTACAGGGCAATTGATTGTCTTCTCGAAGGTGTATCTTCACCTGCTTAGCAGTCTGTAGGCTTTCTCTCTCCAGTGCTCTTCTGTCCTGATTGCTCATATGTCACAAATTTTGATTTACGCTTTAGGTATGTCTTAGGAATGCAGATGTTTAGGAATGGCTAGAGAAAATGTCACCAGGAGTCAGCAAAGTCTTAAATAGCATATAATGGAGTGCTGTGCCAGAAAGGCCCACTCTCTACAGTGCTGATTTTTGTACTTCAGGCAAGGGAACAAATAGACTGTTTTTCATTTGCAGATTTGGATTTGCAAGCCCTGAAACTGTTGAAAGTTCCTCCTGAAGAAATCTGTGGTGGATAGGTTTATGCTTCTTCTCTATATAGACAGCCTAATGGAGATGTTTTCATCTGCTTTAATATTAGACTGCTAAAGTCATTTAAAGCAAGACTGCTTTAATATTAGCAAGGCAGGAACAAATCTCGTCTGTGATATGATGCTTGTATATGATGCAGTGCAGGCTTTGGCTGATGTAAGAAGAAAATACTTTCTTTGAAATAAAGAAGATTGAGCTTATAGCTAGTTATTTTATTTGCATTTAAACAAACCAGTTCTGGATGAAATGTTTTTCAAAATAGAACTCACATACTTTTCATTCTAAGATAGATTTCTTCTTCACCTTCTCTGATGGCCTGAGGGAATGTGTTTAGGCTTTGGGCTCTGAAAACAAAAGCAATTTTGTTTTTTGATAATTAGTTGAATTTCTGCATGGATCAGTTTGATGGAACTTTTTTTCTACCCTCATTCTTATGGAAGTCTCTGTGCTGTAAACCACCCAAGAATTTTCTAAGTAACTGTCATTGGTATTGGTGCATGTAGTATCTCGTCCTGGACTATTCCTGTAGGAGGGAGAAATGAAGGTAATGATGGTGTTCTGCTGCTTTCACAGAATCCTAAAATTCTTTAGTCAATCTCTGATCAGGTGTAAACTTCTGTAGATTCAGTTGGTTGTGTCTAACCAAAAGAAACGTATTGGTGGAAAATCATGTACTGCTGCATTTTTATTACAGTAGCACATTACTGGATCAGAAGCAGCATTTTGCCAATTCCAGACTCTTTTTTGCTCTTGGTTTTTAACTTGAAGTTTTCCTTTTTTCATGTGTCTGAACTTATCCCATGGTGGTTCTTATGTTTGCTTGCAGCAATGCCTAACTCGTTCAGTTCTTTGCTTTATTCTTGTTGCAGAATGATGGAACGCACACTGACTGGAAAACAGTGTCTTGTGTATTTAGTTAAACAGGGAACGTGTTGAGACTGCAGTAACTTGCCATCTATGCTGTTCTGTTAACATCTGAGGATTTTCCATTTTGCAAAGGTACAATTGTCCTCGTAGCTGACTTTTGGTATAAACACATGATGCATGAGGCTCGCAGAGTAGATTATGATGGCAAAATGTCTGCTTAGTGGGATGAGGACTTAATCATTTAGAATCATTTATAATCATTTAGAATCTCCAGGATGGCAGCAAGGTGATTTCTCCATATACCCCAAAACAGCTTTGCTTAAAACTGACTTCTTTCTTTTCGGTTTTCAACATGCCATCTCTTTATTAGGATGCCTCACTTACAAGAGTGGAATCCCTCAGGATTTTCAAATGGTTTTGGGAGTTGAAAATTGAGTCCTTCTCGGTGTTTTTACTGAATTAAATGCTGGATGCATAAAATGGACATTGAGCACCTGCAATCCCCTTCGAGAATGCTAGATTTCAGAATTTTGGGAGGCTTACATTCAGAAAATTAAGTCCATTATCAACAGTAGCATGTGAAAATGTTGTCTTTTGTTAAAAGCAGACAAGAAAACCTGCAAAATTATTTGCAGGTATAATAGCTAAGCCTTGTAATTGCTGCAAATTTATTCATCAGAACTACCCTTGACATGCATGAAAGTGTCAGTGGATAAATTAGTTGGAGAACACAGGGAAAACATCTGGGAAAGAACTGCTAGATTCAGATCCATTTATGGTGCCATGGGATTACGGAACTGTTAAGGGAATACTTACTGAATCTTTCATGATTGTAATTGAGGGCTGGGGAGACCCCCTCCCCTGTGCCATTAAACATTCAATACTGTCATACTCTGCATCAGGAACATAAAAGCTGTGAGGAAAACACTTCATTTAGTGGGATCACTTCTCATAGTAATTTTCTTATCTTTTCTATTCCCAGAAACAATTATACTACATAGCCTGTGGAAACATTATTGGCTGTTCTGAAATAAAACCCTTATGTTTGAGTGATATATTTTTTTCATAGGCACCTGGATAAGGTAGAGATACAGTGAAGCAAACAAAGAAAAGAGAAAAGTGACCAAACATGGAACTGAGTAGGCCTCTCTTGATTAAGTGCTTTGCAAACTTCCAGGGCAAGTCTGCTGCTGTTTGCTTCTTGACAGTTAAAAACAAACAAACAAACAAAAATTGGCAAGAATAAATGCAAAGGTCTTGAATTGATTGACGAGGAAGCCACTGCTTATCTAGGAAGCTCAATGCAGTGAAAATAGTGGAAGTGAACTCTGGGCTGTAGTCTTCGTACTTAGGTTCTTGAGCTGCTTTTATCTGAAAATGTCATTTTTGATAAATAGTACCCATTGTATATTGGGAACAATCATGGTAGTTGGGGAAATTGAAGACAGTGAGCCTCGAAGAAGGAAAAAATATTGAAAAGAAACTTTAATTATGTTGGATTCAGTTTTAGAGATGGAAAATAGCACCATTATCTATCAGGTAGTTGACCATCCATCATTTCTTTTCATCCACACTCACCACTAGAACATTTGAAATGCATGGTCAAAGTGCCAAAGAGACACAGTTACAAATATCCCTTGGAACATTTAGGAAATGAAAAGAGTGGGTTATATATTTTTTAACTCCCTTCTAAGATCCACTAAAACAAATGGCTTCTTATTAGATCCAGTTGGTATTGTACTATTAGTTTAAGTTGCCCAAACTTTGTGTCTCAAAGTACAACTAGTGCAACTTCCACTTCAGGTAGACAAATCCTATGTAATAAAAGATTTAGACCTTTATAGGGTTTTAGATGGGATTAATTGTACTTGAGTCTGAAAACTTGCCCAACAATAACAAATTTTTAAATAGCTGTGGTTTAGCTTTAGATTGGTGGTTGTTACGGCAGTTTCCAAGTTAAGAATACATTCCTAGTCTTTGGCATTTATTTTTTTGTTTTATTATTATTATTATTATTATTACTACTATTATTTTTGCCTAAAACCATGGGCATGTCTTGCCTGACCAATCTAGTCGCCTTCTGTGATGGTGTGTCAGTGGACAAAGGAAGAATCACTAATACCATCTGTCTGGACTTCAATAAGGTTGTTGACAGTATCTCCCATAACATCCTTCTCTCCAAATTGGAAAAGTATAGATTTGATGGGTGGACCATTCAATGGATGAGGAACTGGTTGTATTATCATGTCCAGAGAATAGTGGTCAATGTTGGAACCCAGCTTTCCTCACTTTTCATAAATATTAGAGCATAATTCATGCACTGTGCACTGATAAACACAAAATCATCTGCAGACATCTCTGAGCATTATAAACAGAAAATACTGACTATCCTGGGAATATTTAGATTTGAATCATTAATTGGCCCATAGAGGATGTGGAAAGAAGAAAACACCTTAGAAAATGCAGAATAATCTGGATGTGTCTAAAATGTTTAATCAAAGTATTTGAAAAGAGAAAGTTTGCTTAAAAAAAAATAATCACTGAGCAGCCAGCTTAAACATGGCTCTGGTGAATTATTAAAAACGTTGCTCTGAACTACAGTATTTTTAATAGCCACGATGTTGCTACTATGGATGTGCTGATAATTGCTGTTCTGTAAAACTGTCAGACAGGAACAGAAATGAAAAACGAGAGAAAGATTGAGTGGCACAAACAACCCACTTAGATCTCACCTGGTTAATAACCTTGAAAAAGTTGTTGGAAACAAAATTGAGATTCAATTATATTTAATGAGTAAGAAATGATTACGGACATTCATTGTTCTTTTGGTGTAGAGAGTGGAGAGATTTGTGGACCACGAAAATAAATAATTCTGTGATTAGCATAGATGTTATCCACAATAAAATCTGAGCACTACAAATCTATTATCACGTCTTTTCTTTGTCACTTGAGGGTTGTGTGCAGTACCTCAACATGTGGTTGTCAATCTTTGGACTGTGACAAAGCACTGGTGTTTTAGCTTTGAGTAAATTCTACTGTAAATGTTCATGCTTCCATGGGTGGTGAAAAAGAACTTCTTTATTTCATTATCATAAGTAAACAGACATTTTGGTGCTCAGAAATCCTTGGAAGTCACGTAAAAGTGAGGTCAGATGCAGGTGATTCATAAGTGCACAGCTTTGTTTAATTTTGTTGAATAATACTGAAGAATGACTTTTTAAAAAATTTTTTAAATTTTTTAAATTTGCCAGCAGTCAAAACCCCACATCCTTTTCTGTTGGTATGCTCTCTGGCCTCTTCCTCCCCTCCCTCTGACCCCCAGTCTGTCCCTATATCCAGGTTTACCCCATCCCAGGTGCATGCTTTTATTACTGGTGATTGCTTCATCTGTTAAGATCTCTCTGCAAAGCCTCTCTACCCTCAAGAGAGTCAACAGCCCCTGTTTATTTATTGTTATCTGCAAACTTACTTAATGTGAATTCAAGTCCTGTGTCTAGATAATTTGTAAAAATGTTAAAGAGAACTTGCTCCAAAATGCAGCTCTGCAGAGCCTCAAAAGAGACTGCCTGCCATCCTGGTGCAAGCCTATTTACTGTAATCCTTTATTTCTGACCTGTCAGCTAGTTGTTTACCCGTTACATTTTGTATTTGTCTACCTTTATGCTGGACATTCCCCTTGGACATGTCAGAGGGCCCTTTAGATCAAGCTTAGTCTCACAATCAACATTAAAATGTAGACAGGAGGAAGAAGCTGCTTTCCTTTACATTGTTATTTTCCACTGAGTAACTTGCTACTTCATTTCCTTATGAGAGTCAATGCGTATTTACAGCTTTCTAAGTGGGTGTTCCAGTTAAATGACATCTGTGCCTTGCCATTGTATTTTTCATAGTGGTCATGAATGAAGACAAGGTATTTTTTTTTTTTTTTTGAAGTGTTTTGCAGGAAAATTAGAAGGGCAAGGAAACAAATGGGTTCACTGACAGCATTAGTGCCTCCATTTCGTGTACAAATTGCTTATAATCCATCTAGGCTCTTATGTCTAGAAATTATTTGTTCCAGAAGTTGTAGCTGAAGGACCTGATACTGGAAGTGAAAAGGCTGAAGATAAACTTTTATTGAAAATAGAAATGTGACTGAAGTCTTGGTGAATCTTCATTTTTTCCATTTTCTCCTGATGGTACTAGAAGAGTGGAATAGACTGCCTTTATGCAGGTTTTTTTCTCTAAAATCTAGAAGATATTTTTCCCTACTTAAAAGGGGATAAAAAAATATCATGTATCATCGAGTACAAGGTCTAAATTGTGTAAATGTGGAGAAAGAACTTCTACTGGACTACCAGGATCCCAATATACTAGGTCAGAATCAGTTTCTGGAGACACCCACCGAAGTGACTGCAATAGCACTGGACTAGACATTCACATAGGTACAGTCTTGAAGTTTACGTGTTCTTATTGGCAATGGTGTATAGGAAAATGTTTGAATTAATGTCTGTAAAAACCATTCAGTGATACAATGCCGCATAGGAAATCTGCAGATTGTCTACAATGATGCTGTGGGAGTCTCTAATAACAAAAGCTTTGATAAACTCAAGATGAAAAACACGTTAAACAGTGGTTAGTCTCCCCTTGTGTACCAAGTCATTTAATTGTAAAAGACAATCAGGTTGTTGAAAGTCCGTGCTAGACTTTTGGACTTTATTCCTATCATCTTGTTCTTGTGCTTAGGAATAGCTTTCATAAGGACTCGTTCCATGATTTTTCCTAGGAATCAAGATGAGGCTGATCACCCCGTAGTTCCTCAGATCTTTCTCCTTGCACTTTTGTAGTTGATAACTTTTTTTTGGTCTCTTATACGTGAGGTGTGACTTTCCTCGCAAGACCTCCTGGGAAATATATCAATAGTTATCAATTTATATAAAATATGTTTTGTTTTGGATGAGACTTTGAGTACTGAGATGTGGTTTTGAGATCTTGGATTAATTCTTGATTTGAACTTCATTTGACTCCTTATTTCAATAATGTTACTGGGCAAGACCCAGAAAACATCATCATATAATTAGTCCAAAGAAGAGAAATCAACAGAGAGATGGAGAACGCTTGAGAAGTGTCTTTCCTTTTTTCATTCCTTGTGAGTAAGATGCAGTTATTCTTTGATTTAGTTTGTAAATCAATAACCTCTGGCCCCAGACAGTTAATTTTATTCTATGCCAAAATGTTGACAACCTCATTTTAATTTTATTTTGGTCTATGTGCCTTACTCCTTATGAATTTTCCAGTATATAGTTCTCTTGTCTACTGTGAACCATTGACTTTATGGTGATACCTGCTATCGTTACATCAGAGATTTAAACCAACAATGACGAAATAGCCTTAAAGGGCCTGCCAGAAGAAAGTCTAATTACATCATTAAAATTGCTGACTGTCACTGGGAACTTATAGACAAGCATTTTCCAATATAGCATTTAAAGAAGTTGTCTCTAAATAAGAGCTTCCCATTTTATAGCTTGCAATGGTACAGTGCCTTGTGATCTTTACATACTGTTTAGAGATATAATAAGTAAAATATATAAGAAGCAAGAGAAAAAAAATCTTCTAATCCCTTCTTGTTTAAGCAGCAAATGTACTTTTCCTGAGAAACTGCAAGACTTCCTTTCTTAGAGCAAACCTCTGATAATTATCAGTCATTTTATGGTTAAATTTGACTTAGTTATGGTTTAGCACATATTAACAGATTTCTCATGTAACATTCACACCTAATGTTTCTGTTGGATAGGCCAGACTCATTAGAAGGTAATTAGTTTTGTTGCTCTTATCTTTAAACACTGGCACAATATTTTTTTCCTCCTTTCTTCATGCTTCTGTCTTCCTTAGTTCCATGTGAACTTTCATCATGTTCTAATTTTGATGCTTCATCACAGGCTGTCCTGAGGCAAATATCAACAAAGTGTAGGTACTATAGATAATTTAGTGAACCTGAGCCTGATAGGTAAAAACCCCACGATTTCTTAAATTAAGTGATGGAGAAGGACTTTCAAAGCAATTACAGAAAGTAAAGTTAGTATTCCTGGATTTCTTGAGAACAGGGAAAAGAAGTGATCAAAGTGAGAGTTTGAGAGCCCTGTGAGGGATTTGGCAGTGGTCTGAGAAATGGCTAAGGGTAAGAGAAAAGTTAAACAGAAAGTAGCTCAGAGTTAGATCAAGTAGGATGGATGAAAAGAGAGACAGCAGTATCCTAAAGTTCCCAATGACAATGTGTTTGAAACCAGCCTGCCTCTGATCCATTCCCTGTCTGGCTGAGAGGACCAGGAGTTGCAGTGCAGATTTTTCTGTTGTAACTACAGTAACTCCTGGTCACAATTACTTCTTCCTTTCAGCTCTACGAAAAGTTTCAGCCTCCCTAGAAGTATGTGATTACTGACTGAGCCTGTTGGGTAGAAGAGCTATGTTTGTTCTTGTTAATATCATGGTACAAAGAGCTACAAAACATGTTTTCTATACTAAATCTTCCTTTTTGTTTGGCCATTGGGCAAAAAATGATCAAAACCTGAGATGATAAATGTACTGTTCTGTGAGGACAGGACTTTTCTAGCTTGTTTCTCATAGTGAGCTGAGGTAGCCCATCAAACTATGATACTAGTGGGAAAGTTGGCTAAGCAAAATGGAGTCCAGCAAACCTGGCAGGCTAAAAGTCTGGTAGATTGCCAGGCTGTTGGAACAGGAAAGCGAGCAGTCTGCATGCCGACTATCAGGCTACTTGCCTTGCCTGCCTGAAAACATTATCAGCTACATTAATATGTCCTTGCAGAGCTTTTTGGTTCTGTAAAATTATGTTTCTTAGAGATGAAACACAGTCAGAAAGATTTCTGCCAGTTCTACACTTGTTCAAGGGATAGATCAGTCATAGAGAAATCACACAGCTGTTTTTTCTTTTTTTTTTTTTTTTTTTTTGGGTGGACTCTGGTACTTGTTTTGCAACTGAGATATAGGATGATGTATCATGTTTCAATTAGCTAGCACGGCCATTAGCTTTAATCAACTTTTCAATCGATTCAGTCAGAAATATACAAGATATGATCATCTTACGAACATCAATCTGAATTCATCCACGGAAATAGACAAATTATAAAAAATGCTTGCTAATCATCATTAATTGTAAATGCATCCAGAAAGATCCTAAACAAGCAAATGTTTGGTGCCAGCAAATCAGAAATTGACAATGCTTTTTGAGCAGACAAATCACCAAAGAGAAACTCTTTTCCTAGTCTAATGACTAGGAAAGATTAAAAAAAGAAAAAAGAGAAAGAAAGAAAGGAAGAAAGAAATTGGGACATTCTAGAGAGACTCCACAACCTTGCCTTGGTATCTGGGACCATCTCTCCAAAATCTGGAAAACCCAGGATACTGTAAAGAGCCCAGGAGTACTTAAGCTCCAGCACACTTGGATCTGCTATGGTAACATTCTTCACTTCTCTTTTCTGTACCACATCATTTCTCCTGCTGAGGAGAAAGGCATGATGCCACACCACCCAGCTTTACTTTCCCACAACATGGGGGAATTATCTAGTAGGTTAGCTGCATACATCTGAGATAAAAGTGCTTCAGTATCCAAATCTGCTTAGTTTACACGATGTCAGTTGGCTTTATATCATAAATGTTGGATAAGGTAATCCTCACGTGGCTTGTTGTAAAGGGAAACGGGTGATAATCTTATGAGATAATAACAGATCATTCAGTGTGCTGGCTATTGGCACGCAATCTTACACCAACACGAGCACTTCCGTAGATTGCAATGAGTGTGAGAGAGCTTGAACAAAAACACTGTTAGAATCTCTTCATGATACATGACTGAGTGCTGCTTCCAGTCTGTACTCCAAATAAATGTTTCTTCACACGTTTTATTATGTACTGCATTTAATAGCTGTTTATCCCCAGTTCTCTCTCTACTTGTATGGAATAGTCCAGTGAGTATATAATCACCAGTAATACCTGACAGATGTCTGAACTTTGCTAGTGCAATAAAAACAGAAGCATGCATAATGGACTTCTGGATAGCCCCATCTCAAATTGCAGCTATGAGATGCTCTATAAAAGAACCAGCTGCCAGTCTGCCAGAGAAGGAAAGCTTTAACTTGGAGCACATCAGAAAAATGCTACCATGATTCCTTTACTAGCTTGTAACTGGATCCCAGATGGGCTTCAAGAAAGCCTGAACTTGAATTGTAGCCAGGAGAGTAGGTTAATGGGAGGAAAGCCAAGGTGAATGTAGCCAGGGACAGGAAAGTCTGTTTTCTATGCCTTGCAGTCCTATATTCCCCAGCATTAAAAACAAAACAAACAAACAAAAAAATCCCCCCAAAACCCCCAAGAAAATGACACATTTGACTGGCTGCTATCATGCAGATCTCTCAGTCAGGAAGCATACCTGAATTTTTAACAACATATGAACACTTCCTAACCATTAAAAAAGCTGTGTGTGTATATATATGTGTGTATATATGTAGTTAAGGTAAGTTTTCAGATCTGCTTTCTAGACAAGCAAAGAAAATAATGTCTTTTTTTTTTTGTGATTCATTGTAAAGACATTTTCTGCAAACACTGAAATGAAAGCAACACTGTGTTCAGTAAAAAGAAAGGCTTAAATCAAAATTTAAGTCCTAAAACCTGAAAGCGTGAAAGAATTTTATTTCAAAATCCAATCTGATCTATCCTTACAGTTTGGATTTATTGCTAATTGAAGCAATAGTTAATTAAATCCTTGGCAAGCAGTGCAGGAAAAACAGATGATGTTAAAGCCACTGTGATAAATTTTAAGAAAAGATGTCTGAAATCCAGTGGTAAGCCACCTTAACCTTCAGAAAGTTAGTGCAGATACTATTGTATAGGCAGACATTTTCATTTTTAGAATGGGCGCAGCTGAAAGGTTTAAAGCTGGGGAAAGCTTCCCCTATTCTAAGAAACACCTTAGAGGCACAACAGTGTTTAATACATTGCTAGGAGGTACTTGACATTGATGTCTAAAAGTGAATGAGCTTGAAGGGCTGTGGGGGACAATTAATCTGAAAAGGTTGAAATTTTGTGTGACTCTCCATGGTGGAGTGCTTGTGTAGGAAGAGGATAGGAAGAAACATTTCAATACGGGTAGAGATTTGTTATCCTCGAATCCTTTGAGCATCTGCATGACTCTTTGTCCTGGACAAGGCAGATGTTTGGCTATTGCTGTTGGCATGCCTATTCTTCAATGAAAATGTGTCCTTTGATTTGCGGTGCAGTAAATAGCTTATCGATGTGTGGCTTGGAATTTTTAACTCATTGTGGTTGTTGTGCCATCAAAGCTAAATGGACATTTTGAATCAGTGAGTACTGATTTGACAAAAGAAACTGAATGTGGTATTATTACTAGCAAAGACATTATAGCGTTAGTCACCTTCTACTTCCTGATGTTTTAGTGTCACTTTCAATGACAGATAATGAGGAATGGGAGAAAATAACATACTGCTGCCAGCATAGTTCATTGGGTTATCTGATCCCAATATTAACAATTGTGCTCAGACCATTAATATCAGTATTTTCCCACAGCTCCATGGTGGCAAGGCAGCTGAGGTATTGCCAGCTCTTTTTTCATAGTGACAACTGCAGCTAAATGCAGTCCTCCTGTGGAACACAGGCTTGTCAAAGATAACCGATGCAGCAGGAACTGCCCCCTGTATTCTGTATAATTGCTTGGTTCTTTTCAGCTGTAATATATTTTAGGAAGCCGAAGCTATAATTTTTTTTGGATTTGCATCTCACAATTATAAGCTCTTTTAAGTTTAAAGGCTCATAGGAGCTTTCTCATAAGTTGATTTTTTGGAGTGTAATTTAATATATTACCTAATGATTTTCTTTTCCTGGCAAATTAGTCAGTTGCTGCGTACTTAGTTGCTTGTTTTCACAAGCTTGCAAGTTTATTTGTCTTTGATACACCTGTACTGATCTCAAATGTACTTGAAAATTGCTGTGGGGAGGAGACTAGGCAAAAACCCAGGTTATGTCTCTCTATCTTCTCTATTTTTTCTTTTACAGGGAATATTGCAAATGCTTATCTAAACCTGACTAATTAGAATTTCCTAGTGTAGTTAAGAGTGTAGCCAATGTAAAATATGAAGGACAGTCTTCAGAATATATATTTGTGTGAGCAGCAAAAGGTAGTGGGGATGACTATGGCAGCAGGCCTGAAAGTTTCCAGCTATCTACAGAGGGAAGACAGCATGCCAAGCATGTAAGCAGCACGTTCCTACTGCACAGCTATGTATGCTCCAGTTCTTGAAAGATGGTGCCTATTGCAATGCTAAAGCAACAGTGAAGTAGTAACTTTATTATCCTTCTGTCTCAGAAGGAGCCACTCACGAGGAAGTCCCATGTTTAGAAACAAACTGATTAAGAAGAAAATTAAATTTTAAACCTAAACTTTTAACTGTATTTTCCAGTATTTAGCTGCATGACAGATGATTAATCAGGATTTGGTAGCATTTGCTCTTCATTTCTTGCTGAGTTTCTTGTTTGGAGATTGTTATGTATCACCTGTTACCAGATGATAACCTGGGCTTCATGTATTAGTCAGGGAGAAACACTCTGATCTGCCTTATCGTATAGTTTGGAGGTGTACAATTTTTTTTCTCTTTGCTTTTCAGGCAGTTTTGAAAACATGAACTTTGATTCTACCCTTTAAAGAAATCAAAGTTTGTGTATTCTCACAGGTGAGATACATGGAGATTTTTAGCACCGTGAGATAACTTCTAGTCATTTTGTGGCTTTTACTGCATCTGTTTTATCTTACATTCACTTGTACTTCTTTTTCAGAATAGGTTATCTATAATGCAGTAACATCTAGCTTTTTAATTCTCTTTCATGTATGGCCATTTGGGAAGTGTCTCTTGTGTTATACTTTTGGAAGTATGTTCTGTTGTGATTTTGTAGGAAGCCTTCCATGCAGCAATCACTACACTTTCTTCCAAAGTTTAATTAAAGTATTTGATCTTCTACATATGACTTTTTACTTCCTCAGAAAAGTTTCAGACTCTGCAAAGGTGAACTGTGATCCATTACTGGATACTAAGTCTTCTGGGCTTCTGGACTCTGTGGGAAACTGGGCAGGGAAGTAATTATGGTAGCAAGTGTGACTTGTGACGTAAATGCCATTTATTGAAGCAATCTCTCAGGATGAAGGCACAGCAGAAGTCAACGGTGCATGAACAAATAGGTCTTTGATATCAGTAGCAAACCTTCCCCAAGATGAATCAAGTAAAGGCACATGCTGCAACAGTAATGCATAAGTCACTGCTCCCTTGCCAAGTTCTTTGCCCTATACAGATTCTATAAGCACTCTTTTGTTCAGACAGTTCATTGACAGGACTCGCAATTCAGACATAAAAATGATCATAGTGTATTTGTAAATCCTCTAGAGTAATAAATCACTGACTAACTTGTATCATAGCTTTGTGGAGGAGAAAGATTATATGGTAGCAGAAACAGTAAATAGGGCTTGACAGCGAGGATGGAATTAGCAGGTCTTGTGGTCAAGATGCCATGTCATTTTTGTTGAACAGTGCATCTTAAACAAAAAATACTTAATATTTCTTTCATAGGTGCCAATGAATAATCTTCTTGTTTGTTCAACTTTGTATCTCTGGTATACAGTAGAGAAAAAGCACAAGTGGTAAACACTGAGTAGTTGCACTTCTAGTCCAAGGTCTAAAATGCATATTGTACATAGAGAAATATAATCTTGTACACTACTGCACAAGTAGACTTGCACTAGTATGTGACTAGAATCCATATTTGGTGTCTCAGTACAGCACTAAATCCTAAATTTATATTCTTAAATTAGGCTTGCTATTGTAGCTATGTAGAACAAGTTTTTGTTCTGTTTTTGACTTTCAGTTTCAAATGGTCTAGGCACAAATGTGATGGTCCTCTCAGCAGTGCCCCACAGGCTTTTGCAAGTTTTTTTGCAAAGATCATAACTGGATGCAGTGACAAAGTCACAATAGTGTATAGCTTAAGGTTAAGCAATATAAATACCTGGATGTTCATACATCAGCTTCAGATCTTTGGAGTTCTACAGATTTTCACTCTAAGTAATTGTGCAGCAAATACATAGCTAAGAAGAAGCAAAATTGTGTCATACAAATTAAGTCAAAATGTCTTGGTGGACCTTTTATAATAATATTTGAGTATTCTGAGTTTTTACTGCTGGTGGAGACATTTGATATCGAAACAAAATGAGTTTGCCAGCACGAAGTTGTATTTGGTAAAGTTTAGTTTCTACCTCTCTGCAAACATACTGTGTATGCTGTCCTGCAAGGCAAGGCTAGGGCTGTACAACAGGTTTGAGAAACCTGTCCCAGCTGGATTTGGACTCTACACGGATTATTGAGAAACATGCCTGCCATTCCTTGAAAAGAGTTGAGCATGGAAGAAAGTCCGTGCCATATATTCATTTAAAATGGACAAATCTATCAAGTGTGGTAAAATGCTTTGCAATTGCACACTTATGTAGTAAAGCACAAAATCAACGGTAAATGACATCTCTGTGTATTCTGCAAATACCAATTTTGTTTTTTTCATAGAAATACATGAAATGCAGTTGCTTGGCTTTGGTTTGCTCTCTTAAATACGTGCAAAGGTGCACGATTTTTGGCTTTTTACATTTATCGTCAAGACCATTTTGAAACTTCAGTTTAACAGAAATGTTACTCTGGATTGTTTTTAGAGAATTAAGATGCAGATAGTAGGTTGGGATACAACTGGTGGGTTTCTATTGTATGAATAAAACACTAGATTGGATCTTGTTTCTATGAACAGACCCTTTACACAGTATTATTTTGTCAGTACTGTCATTGTCACTGACATTACAGTCTGTTACAGTAGTGTGCAATATTGCTGGAGCTTTGCAGACAGATATCTACATGCCTGCATCCCTGTATCATGTGTAGCATACCTTTATACAGAACACTAAATTCAGCAATTGTGCTGTGTCAAAACCCATGTTCATGTACAGCAAACCAAGCATAGAAACTGGCTCCCCAGGTCATTCACTGCTTGTAATTAATTAGCCTTTAAAGAAGAGTAAATGAGTTCAGGAAATGCAGAGACTGTAGAGCCAGAATCCGACCTTAATAAATCATCTCTGTCTCCTGATTTAGCAAGAAATACCACTGTTGTTAATACAATGTGCATTGGAATATTTATGTACAAAGTTAAGAGTTGTGCCTGGAACAGTGGGTGTACTTGCCTGTTTGTTAAGAGGAAGCAATGTACCGTGCTCCAGCAAAGTGTTCTTTTTTGTTGTTTGTTTGTTTCCTGCAGTGTTTATGCCAAAATTACTTTACAGGACACCCAGAGTCATCTGCAATGTGTGCTGCAGATCAGAGCAGTTAACTGGTTTTCCCTGTAAGTGCTGCAGTTTGCAGAACTCATGCTTTGTTGTTTGTTGTGTTGGCATTTTCCATAGGCAGTGCTTTGCACTGTGGCATCTATCTGGATGCCTAGCTTGGGCAATGCTTCATGTTATATAACCTATCCCTTTCCCTTCTGCTGTTGCTGCTGTTGATTTTAATCTGAGTGACTAAGCAATTTTCAATATAAGTTGTAACTTTAAGATAAATATTGAAGCATTTTATTTTCCATTTTTCCTAGTTTATATATGACAGTGATATTGGCAAGGCAGAAGCATCTTGTTTTTCAAATTTCCTGAGTTTTATCTTAGACTGATGAAATTTATAGAGCATGGTTGTAGAATTTACCTTGCAAATAAAATGTCCTTAAAATGTACATGTAAGTACATGCAAGTAAAGCAAGAGGAAATGTTTACAACGCATACTGAGCTTTGGTTTCAGAACAGTCTAAGTAGAGCATGGTTCCTCTCCTCAGAGAGGTAATTGTAACTAAATCTAAGTATATAGCTTTGCAAAGATTCTATCTCAAGCAGGAGATATAAATAGCAGACTCTATAAATTTGCAAGGGTGACTCAGACTTTGCCCGGGCAAAGCAAACCAGGTAAACCTGAGCTTTGTTATACAATAAGATGGTCTCCACATCTCTCAGTTTTTGGATCCCCTCTCAAATTTGTTTCTTAATGCTTTACTAGGGCTGAGATATTCCAGAATAACTGGAATTACCTGGAATACTTTACTGAGATTCCTCCTTCCTGCATAAGGCAAAGATAAGGAAGTATTACTTTTCAGAAAGGGTGGTCAGGCACTGGAGTGGACTGCCCAGGGAGGTGGTGGAATCACCGACCCTGGGGGTGTTCAAGGAAAGACTGGATGTTGTGTTGAGGGACATGGTTTAGTAGGAGCTATTGGGAATAGGTGAACGGTTGGACTGGGTGATCTTTTAGGTCTTTTCCAACTTTGGTGATTCTATGATTCTATGATAAACTGAAAGTTTTGGAGATAAACTGCATTGACAACAATTGAATCTCTGAAATGAAAGTGAGTGTGAAAAAAAGACCCAGTGTAAAAGAATATGTTCATATTAAAATAGTGAATTCTACTTGATTAACAGGATTTCAGTTTGGAAAAATAGTGCTGCTTCCTAAGTTAATTAGAGCAGTCAGCAACTTGCAGTTAAAATGCTTCACCATTGTGCTGGAAAGATCCATTCTGTGAGCAACTTTTCAATTGCCTGAAAATGATGGATGCCTTCACTCTAAAGAGCGTGTACAAGGAAAGAAGCTAGTATGGTTGAATTTCTTGAACATTACTTCTTATCATCAATGTTAATTTAGTAGGATTGGAAGACAAAAAATTCCATATCTCATTCTGAAGAAAAAATAATTTGCTAGGCTGCAGAACTGTATCAATCACAAATCTTTATTCTGTATTCCTTACTCAGTACAAAACATAATATGCAAGTTTGAATATGTTGATTTTTGAAGCAAATACTTCTGAGAACTTCCCACTTCTCTGCACCTCCCCCTGCCAGGAAAACAACTTTTAAATTTTGTGTTGCTGACTTGCATTTTCTAGTAGCACTCTTGAGCTTTCCAATTTTTTTTTTTTTTTTTTAAATGTGTGTGCTTTGGAGCAGCAGTACAAAAGAAGTAAAAAAGCCATGCTTATAGCTATGCATGCACCACAGACCTATCTACTTCTTCTATCTGTGGAATTCCAATATTGTTGGAAATGTGAGAACCATTCACAAGGTGAGTTTTCTGGTAAGTGGTGTAATACCGTCCAATTTCTGATACAATAAGTATACCTGACAGGATTCCAATAGGAACAATCAGAAAATTAAAGTACTGCAATTTCCAAGTACGTTTGTAGATTTCTCAGTTTCAACATGCAGTTGTGGGACTGGAAACACTGCAATTGCAGAATTTAAAGCTAAGATATCTTATGTTTGAAGAACAACAAATAGAACTGCGCAGAAAAAAATACTGCATTTGTAACATACATGTCAGCTCACAGTAAAATAACCATTATTTAAAAAGAAATTAAGGATAGAATGCTAACCTGTTTTGAACTTAATTTGCAAAACTGTCAGAGTTCAGACTAACACAATGACTGCAGGTGTTAAGATGCCAATAAAGCAGGAAGGTGTGCAGGTAGGGAAGTTAATGTGGTTTTGTTTTGAAGTGTAAATTATTATCAATGCCAAATCCATTTCGCACTTTGCTCATTTTTTTCTTTTCAAACTTGGGCCTCCTGGTAATATGGTATGCAAGGATAGATGTTTGTTGCATCATAACCTAGGAATGAACTTTCCTGTTCATTCCTCCTCCCCCCCAGAAGCACTTTGCCTAAGGAGTAATCACATGAATCAGTAGGATTTCTCACTCAGCACGAGCACTGTGGGCAGAGCTGAACTCTAAATTAAATGTACGTCTTCATTCTTCTGCCCATTTCCTCTCCTGGTGTTGTTCCACTGACACACTAATAGCATCAAACCTGCATGCCTGATATAAATTCTAGTTCTGATATTACTAGAAGGATGAAAATATTATCTTTAAAACCCACAGAGTCTTTTCCTCATCCCTTGTGAGGCAGCAATTAAATAAATTTGCAAAAAGGAAAAATCTTTTGCCACATCATTTAAAAAAAAAAAAAAAAAAAGGGAAAATGAGATGTAGGTCTAGAATATATCTGTTGTAGAACCAGTTGCTTCATGTTTCATTTTTGCTATTAGGATAATATGAAAGCCATCCTGCACAGCAGTAATGACAAATCATATGAAGTTTTCATTCAGTTCTAAGCTGATTTGGGCTGTGATTACACGGTTGTTGTTGTCTTGGGCATGGAAATGATTTAGAAAGAAAAGGATCGTGCTAGTTATCTAGTAATCCCTCCCTTGTGCTAGACAGTAACTGAAGTGCTAGCAGAAATGTGTGTTATTCTATGAATTTGTTGTGTGTATTTCTTGCATTTCTAATTATAAAATTACTGAATAATGTGTGAGAAAAATCACCTTTCTGGTATTTGAGTAGTAGCACAGAGAGCTCTGTATTGTCCAGGCTTAATGGATAAACATTGCCTGTTTGGATTTGTCCTCAACTGCATTTATCTGATGGGAATTGTTTGCAGGACTGAGTTCTTACTTGTATCCATCCTGCATTAATGTGCTTAAAGTATTGTGAAGAAACTATCTGAACCTCATAGGATATAGCTACTGGACTAGATTTTTACAATACAAATTTGTGCAAATCTGTAGAGATGAGCATTGCTGGATTAGGTGGAAACCACTGACACTTTTGATGTGGCTGAAATCTGATCCTTTGATGTTTAAACCCAACAGTACCAAACTCTCTATAAGATCTGATAAACTGTATTTCTGGTGTAGAGAAGTCATCTTTACTCCAGAGCTGGTACTTCTGGGGTTCCTCATCAAGAGCCAAACAAAACACTAATTAACACTTAATATTACCAACATCAAAATAAACACCTTTGGAAAGAAAAGTCTGTTAGTAATTTCTTATTTTTGCAAACTTAGCTATGTTTTTGTTGCTGGATGGAATTTATATTTTGAGACATGTATTTTACTGATTTCTAGAAACCACAGTCAGTGTTTTGTTTCACATTGCATTGGGGAGTTTATTCAGTTGATTAAAGTTTTTCTCATTTACATTTATATCACTTCTGCAGTAACAGCTTTGTCATGGTTGTATTATCATTATTACAATTCAACCTTATATTAAAAAAGAATCTCACAACTCTATACTCCTTTCTACCTAATATATCCTATGATCATAGCTTTATATTTTCTCTCTCTGTTACTACAAAACCAGTTCCTATTTTCCAGTTAATACTGACTGGGATAACCCTTCTGAGTCAAAAGTGAGCAAGCTAATGCCTTATCCTGCCCATAATTATTTTCTCAATGCCAAGAGGCAAAACTCCTAATTAAGTGGGACACTTAGCATTTATATTCTTCTGCCTGCAGTGTACAGAGCATTAAGAAAATCAGCACTTTTTAATGTGAAGAATCTGGCCTGGCTGCAGTATTGAGGTTGCAGCCTGCTCAGAGGAATGGCATGGACAGACTGCTTTCTAGTCAATCATGTCAGAACAACCAATGGTTACTGGCTTCTGTGTTGGACTCTAGGCATCCTCGGTGCATACATCAGATGTATATAATGGTTTTCTTTTCATGTACAAGCCTTTTCAGTCCTACATCAGTGCAATGCTTTAAAATAGATGTTCTAAGTCAGAACAACTCACTGAGTCCTGGAAAGCTAGTGATGAAGAACTTGAGTCCCCCTTCTTCATCTTGCCTTTTAAGAATGTTCTCTAAATAGTTAGGTACCTAGCCATGCAGGCTTGAAATCTCACCTTTGGACCATTGGCACGACATTCCTGGTCCTTCTGAAATCTAGGCTTTTTCCACAGGTTTCACTGAAAAGAGTTCTGATTCGTAAAGTTGTCAAACCAAGAAGAAAAAGGATTAGCATTCACATGCTAATTGCATACAATATTTTACTAAAAGGCAGTGAAAAGTAAACGAATGGGTCTTACAAAAGGAATAGTTGAGTAACTGCTAAATGTAATTAATCTGTAAAAGAGGTTGAAAAAAGTGAAAATAATTACTGAATAACAGTTTCTTTCAGAAATGTTAAATGTGATATTCATTTGGAGCTTCCTAGTAAAGCAAGTCATGTAATTGGTGAGGTCTCCTGATTTTGCTTGTGTGTTTGAAAATAAAGGCAATAAAGGCACTCTCTACTGAGACCAAGAATGTAATAGTCAAATCAGGATCAGGCTCCTCACAGGTAGAAGACTCCTCTATCAACCACTAACATTCAGTAGCATTACTTCCTCAGAATGAATGAATGTAAGATTTATCCAGGAGCCATCTTAGTCAATATCTCATTATATGTTTACAGGTACCGCATTTTGGTGTGAAGAGCATACAAACAAATTATTTTTTGTAGCACGACATTCACAGGCATGTAAAGAATCATTGGACCTCAGCTGACTGAAAGACAATAGGAATTCTAATCTGCTCACAAGATCCAAACAGAGAGGGACAATGTTGGGCATATATAGATGGTGGTAGGATTTGCTCTGAATATTATGGGATCAGAGAAAATTTGTGGAGCTCCAGTGAACTTCACAACTAGAAAACAGAAAGGACACAACATTTTTGATTTGTATAAAATGTCACAAGATGGAATTAACCTTGGTTCACATCACTTGAGTGCCTAGTCTAAAAGATTTATAGTTAGTATGATACTAACTATTGCAGAATTGATGAAATATCGATCATCTAAAGAGTACAATTTAGAATAATCTGTCAGACTATTCTCCTGTTAAACCTTGTCTGATGTGTGTTGTAAATATTGCTTTGTAAGTACCTACTGTTAAAAGAAAATACACTGATGAGAGAGTAAATAATGTAAGTTCAGAAGTAGTCAGAAGGTAAGAATAGTTCATACCTATTGTTTTATTGCTAAACCTAGCTATTCTAACAAGTGATGATAGGACAAGGGGGAATGGTTTTAAACTAAGACAGAGGAGGTTTAGGTTAGCTATTAGGAGGATGTTTTTCACACAGAAGGTGGTGACGCACTGGAACAGGTTGCCCAAGGAGGTTGTGGATGCCCCATCCCTGGAGGCATTCAAGGCCAGGCTGGATGTGGCTCTGGGCAGCCTGGTCTGGTGGTTGGTGACCCTAGCAGGGGGGTTGAAAGTAGATGATCATTGTGGTCCTTTTCAACCCAGGCCATTATGTGATTCTATGAAGTCAGTATGTGGTGCTAGAGAACCTGGAGGGTAGAACTGTCCCAGAGAGGTGAGAAACAGATTCACTTCCTAAAGAGTGACTTTGAACCAAATTTATGATATTCTGTCAATGAGCAATTCTCACAGAGGTCTGCTGTCTCCACAGCTCCTTTGTAATCCCTGTGTTGGCCATCTGTGATAATGAACCCCAGGGTACACCTCATTGCAGACTTATTCTAACTTAGTATATTTTTGCAGTAGTGAATCTATTACATGAATAATGGAAGAAATCTGCAGAGGACTTACAGAGAGAAGTGCACCAGAAAGATTATGTTACCTCCTCTGGTGATGGCTTATCTTTTGCTTTCAGTTATTGAGGGCAGCACAGTGTATTCGGAGACACTAGATTTAAGATGGTCAAAGTCTGTGAATTTGTAATAGTCCCCAGTTGTGGGTTTTTTTTTTTTTTTTTTTGGCATCCTCACAAGCAGCTTTCTCTAGTAATTATCCATCTTCCACTCCCTTCTTTCTTACTATGTTCTGTCCTGCCCTCAAGCAGAACTAAATCAATACATAGAGCTGAAGTTTATTAATTTACTACAGCATAATTCTCTATTTGGCTCTCTATTTGTGATATCCTTACACTATTGAGACCTTATTATACTTCAAAATCATCTTTAGAAATCCCTCTGTCTTATAAAATAGTTAAAACTGAACTGTGGTAGAAACAATCCAAATACCTATTCAACAGTCTCTAAATAAAAAATTGTGGAACTTTTTTTTTTTTTTTAGTCAATTTAATTTTTTACTAGCTTGAATATTCAATCAGTTTTACCAGGCATTTTTGATGAAATCTCTGCAAACACATTTGTATGCATTGTTATGAGAAGTTTAGAATTTGATTTTGCACTGAAAACATGGAAAAAACTTTTGAAGTGGAATTTTAACTAACTGGGAGTATCACACATGCTGGTACTGCTGGAGTAATTATAGAACAGAATGGTTTGAATTGGAAGGGATCCCAAAGATCATCTAGTTCCAACACCTCTGCAATGGCGGGGCTGCCATCCACCAACTCAGACTGCACAGGACCCCATCCAACCTGGCCTTGCACACCTCCAGGGATAGGGTACCTGCAGCTTCTCTGGGCAGCCTGTGACAGTGCTCACTGCCCTCTCAGTGAAGAGTTTCTTCTTAACATCTAATCTGATTTTCCTCTTTTTATTTTAAAACCATTCCCCTTATCCTAATGCTGTCACATGGTATAAAAAGTCAGTCTTCTTCGTGCTTATAAGGGACCCTCACGTACTGGAAGGCCACAATGAGATCTCCCCGGAGCCTTCTCTTTTCCAAGCTAAACAAACTCAATTCCCTAAACCTTTCTTTGTAAGAGAGGTGCTCCAGCCCTTTGATCATCTTTGTGGCCCTTCTTTGCACTCACACCAACAGCTCTGCATCTTTTTTGTGCTTGATGCCCCAGACCTGGATGTGGGTATAGATGAGGCCTCACAAGAGTATAGTAGAGGGGGCAATCTCCTCCCTTGCCCTGCTGGCCATCCATCTTTTGATGCAGCCTAGAATTCAGTTGGTCACCTGGGCTGCTAGCATACACTGTTGGCTCACACCAACTTTTCATTGACCAGCCCCCCAAGTCCTTCTCCACAGGGCTGCTCTCAAGAAATTCTTCTCTCATTCTGTACGCATATCTGGGATTGCCCTAAACAAATTGCATCACCTTGCTCTTGACTTTGTTGAATCTCATTAGGTTCATGTGGGCCAAATTTTCAAGCCTCTTTAGGTCCTTCTGGATGGCTTCCCTTCTTTCTTTTGTATCAGCTGCACCACTCAACTTGTCATTGACAAACTTGCTGGTCTAAACATGGAGCTGTTGATCACAGCCCTACATCTAACCAATTGCTTATCCTCTAAGTAGTCCACCCTTCAAATCCATTTCTCCCCAGTTTAGAGATGAAGATGTGTGGGAACATGAAATGAAAAATAACAGAATGATAACTCATTAATCATAGAAATCTACAATTTTTATTGTTGTAATGGAACCAGAAGCATGTTAATAGTCTATTAGCATTACAGTTCTCTTTTTTACTTATTCATACGTGACCTTTTCAAGTTTATGAGAAGAAATACCAGGCATTTATTTTGATCCAGGAATTGCAACAAATCCATACATTTTTACAAACTGAGCCTGAGCATCTCAGAGGGAAATGCCTGCTTCTGCAGTTGGAAAATGAGTGTAATGGTTTATACAGAATAAAGTGTAGACTTTCCTGTTGTGCTGTTAAATTCTTGTCTAAAAAACCCCACAAGCCTATTTTGGCATTACTACCATGAGGGCCTGGTGTTGGTAAAACATTATGCATTGCTCTATTGCTTCTCATTTAGCAGTGTTGTTATATGAGGCACTTCTATTTTGTGACACAGTACTTCTCCCACAGCAGTGCAGTATTTTTTCATTTAGTGTAGTTAGTGTAGCTTGTACATTCCAAGAAATCATTCTTTAAAATTCAGCTCAGCTTGATGTTGTACAGTGAAAATGGTTTCCAGTTAGTCTTAAAGCACCATTTGATTTCAGGATTGGTATAGGCATGCCATTGAATAACATACTTTTAACTACACCTGCAGAGATTTTATGTGTTGATGCTGCCTATTGTGACAGAACTAAAAAACCTCTCAACATTCAACAGAGACTTACAGTGAGTTATTTTATTCTTTTTGTATCTGAAGAGAAACAGAGGATTTTATGTTGAATTAAAATATGTCTGAAGGGCAAAAATATGAAATAGTGCTTTACTGAAGCACTGTTTCCAAGGTCACAGCTTTTTTTTAATGAAACTTTTGCAAAAAGAAATATTTCATCTTTCTGCTTTTCTCTTCTGTAAAGATAAGAAGAAAGTTTTAATTTCCTAAATTCTACATTTCAAAATATACACAATGCAAGAGAATAATATATTTTTATTTTTTTAATAATTTAAAATGAATACTGACAGATGTATAAGTTAAGTGTTTGGAAGAAAAATACATTGTTTCACTGGAGTAATAAATTATACTAAAAGGAGGTTATTTTTCTTCTTTTGTATTTATAGAATAAAAAAAAAGCACCTAGCTATCCTCCATTTCAGGCTTTTTTAAAGTCAGTGTAAAAGATATGCGTGACATTACTCTTATAATCATAAAAAGAGAGGCTATTAAAATGAAATTAGAAATGCTGATGAATAGTATTTGGATAAAATGAGAAACTTTTCTAATGGATTTTTGTAAAATTTTAATGAGTTAAACATTTTATAAAGAGACAGTTCTGTTATAAAAGTTGAAAGTTGAAATAAGATAGAATTACATTCATGTACTTGATTTCAAATATGGTATGATGGAATGCATACCTTTTGTATTTGGTATATTAAAAGAAGTACCATTATCAACTGAGAATGTGATTTCATATGTTATTAAAAGGGTAAAAGGGAAATTGCTTAAACTTTGATTTTAAACATGTGGGTAAGATGATACTGTGATGCAGTGGAGACTCAGAATCATTTAAGAAAAGCAAAGCGATGAATAAATGACTTGACCAATAAAGCAATATGCTTTACTGGAAAATTAAAACCGAACTTTAAAAATAGATTAACTATTATAAAACGTAATGCAGTTTAATGTACAAAAAAGATTAATTTTCTTCAATTTGGCCAGCAATGTATGGATTAATTCTTTTACATTAACAAAACTTTACTGAAGTCTGGATATATTTGCAAATATAATACTTCAGGAATATTAGGAACTAAAGAACAAATAGATCTCTTAGAGAACTCTGTTTGAAAGGCTACATATCCACAGTCTTCCTGGAATAGCAAGTTGTTCTACCACTATAGCCTACCAGAAGTTTTCAGCTATTAGCCGTGAGGTGGTCTCACTACTCGTAATCTCCAGCAAAAAAAGCATTTACACAGTATCTCCTTATTGCTACAGCTGAAGGTCCTGAATAAGAAATATCTTAAAGTTGAGGATACTTGAATTTGTAAATAAGTGTACATATACTGCCTGAACAATGATGCAAGTATGGACAAGACATGAAACAGATGCATGCTCCGTCCATATTGGTAAATCAGTACCTGTCAGGGAAGAAGGAAGTAAATTGCTGAAGTTCTACCTTCAGTTTCAGAATACTTCCATGAACTTGGCAAAAATACCAATGGTCTATTTATCCTATGATATATCAACAGTCATTTACAAATGAATGTAGAAAAAGGAAGCTTTCTGATGAATGGGAAGTATACTCTTGATATCTGTATGTTTACACTGATTGTCTGAACAAAAAGAAGTTCAAATGGAATTCTGCAGTGCTTGGCATACAAAGAACTGAGCAATCGTGATTTCATTGGGAAGCAGAGGTATGCAGTGCCTCAGTAAGTCAAAGCATTTGTAAGAAGTATCTGGAATAAGGAATAAAAACCTAGCAATAGTACTGTCTTTATAGTTGGACAAACTATACGTGTCACTGACTATGGGTTTTTTCATCATAAAGCCTTAAGATCCTTAGATTATATGTCCATTAACATGATGATGTGTTTTGTTTTTGAAGGCTAAGTGTGTCTAAATATAAATACATCCATATAAATGTATTTTCTGACAGGTACCTCAGCTTGAGATTCGTATTTTATGAACGCTGAGCTAGAAAGTAATATTAATTTTTGTTCATACTATGAGGAAAGCTAAGCATATCACTAATGTTTCTGTCATGGATTAAGCCATTGTTATCACCATAAGATAAAATCTGTTGTAATAAAATTTATCATGCCCTATATGTGAGCAGAAGCTAAGGTGAAATGCAATTGAAGATGTATGTTGTGTCTGGCACCAGCTGCACATACAAAGGGACCTGTTGCACAAAAAAAGACCTGGTAAGACTTTTATGGGTGTGTTAGACTGTATCCTACACACATTTTTTGCCATTTTTGCCTGCTCAAATACTTATTCTTTAAAATTGGAGTACAACAGCTAGGCACTCAATATTTTATCCAGTAGATTTCAGTGAATACTCTATCCACTATGTAATTCCAAAAAGGTGATTCTTCATTACCCCCCACGTACCATTTATTCTGTGTTTCAATTCGTCCTTTGTTTTTAGATAAAATTCTTTCAAATGAAAGTATCCTACACAGATCATAATCAGTTCCATTTGGGCAAGAGACAGGAGCTCCCAGTATTATTTTTCTCTCTTGTATGATATTTTTAGATCCTGTAAGTTTCAGAGTATAAACAGTCCTCTTAGAATCATGTTGCTCAGAGAAACACCTTCACTACGAGGACATGGTGCCAGTATATGCACTAGGTGTTCTCTTTTGCAGTTACTGAGCATGCATTGGGATAAGAAGCCTTGTGACTGTGAACAGGGCCGTGTTAAGGGCCATGTTTTGTTTCCAGCTTGATATTAATTTCCCATGTGGTCCCTACTTGTCTTCCATGTCACTATGTGTTTCCTGATAGGCAAAATAGAATTATACTTCATTTTTCTTTCTTTCTCTCTCTCTCTCTTTTTCTTTCCTTTATTTTATTCTTACTTAAATGTAAGTGCTTTTGCCTCTTGCAATGTGATGGTTCAGAGTGTAGGATATTGAGCTGTTAGGAAGAGCACATGATAGTGTTTGCCTGAGACCATCAGAATGGTGTTCTTAAGTACATATTGCTGTATCGGGTCAAGATTTTATAATGTTCATTATATGGGGCATTCAAGAGTCATACCTTAAAATACTCAACTGTAAATGACTTTATGCCACTGCTATTGGTGTTGACAATATCTTTTTATGGCATAAAAATTTTTGTCGTTTTTACTGATATGTAGATGTGATAATGAGAGCCTTCCACAGTGTTCTAACATTTGTCTTGCTGGGCAAAGCAATTAAAACGTAGTATAGGAGTTAAGAACTTCAAATAGCTTAGCAAGTTCATTGGAGAAATAATTTCTTAGTAAAAGGGCAAATGGAAAGAAAGACTGGAAAAAATAACAAACATAATTAAAGAAAAAGTGTGAGGAGAGAAGCTGAGAAGCCAAAAAGAGATGAATTCCTCTTTAGCTACAGCTAACTTTTTTTCTCTATCTGTCTTTCCTCCCTTGTTTTCCCACCTCCTCAGTTTATTCCTCATTTCTCTTCTATGCTGTGACCTTTAATTTTTTCCATTTTCCCTTATCAATTGAGATTCTCAGTGCAGAATCTTTCTAGCATTTAAGAAAAAAAAAACGTAATGCTATTTTAAAACCAGTGTTGCTAAATTGCACTTCCCCTCATACCTCTTGTGCTGCTTTTGTGTCTGCCTTTCTTTATCAAAGCCAATTCCTTCTGGAAAGTATTCAGAAGCAAAGAATAACTGCAAGGTACTTCTGCAAATTGCTTTAAGTTAGTAGAAAACTAGGTGAAGAAAGACATTAGAAAC
Source organism: Lagopus muta (assembly GCF_023343835.1). Taxonomy (NCBI): domain Eukaryota; kingdom Metazoa; phylum Chordata; class Aves; order Galliformes; family Phasianidae; genus Lagopus; species Lagopus muta. The sequence continues at coordinate 76,999,439 of NC_064434.1, forward strand.
AGTAACAGGAGGAAGGTTTAAGAAGGGCAAAACCTGACACATCAGCCTGACACAACAGAACAACAGATCATGCCCTCATGATTTTTACACTACTCCAAACATCTAGGTGCACCAGGGAAGGGCTTTTCACAAGTAGTTAAGATCAGATGTTATTGGAGACGAGCAGAAATATCTATCCTGGGGTAAAATTTCCTCTGTCCCATGAAAGGGTGCTATGAAAAGGCATACTCCATTCTTAAAATCAAGAAATGCGTTCAAGTTGTTCCTGAATGCTGATCAGGTCATGGATCCAGATCAGCAGGATCCTAATCCTGCCCTCCCCATCAGTGCCAGAAATAACAAAAGTTTTACCCGAAACCATGTTGATCCCAAGTTTGTGACTGTAACCAAAATGCACACTGACAAGATAGAGATGATCTAATGATCTGTGTCAGGGGTGCAAACCAGAACATTCAACTGGCTATCTGATAAAAGCGGTCATTGTAGCGAAGTGGGTATGTACAGAAGAGTAAATGTTGATTGAGTAATATACTACATAAATACTGTGACCTGACAACTTTATTCATATTGGGGTTTTTTTTTTCTGTACCAGTGAGACCAATGAAACCAGCAGGTTTACTCCAGCCATAAGGTGCTATTTGAACCTGGTGATCCAGGGCCAGATTTTCTGAATGACGTGGCTTTCATTTAACTGCTGTTTTTACACTTTCATAAATCTATTCATTCCTCTAGTTTACCAAAATAAGTGAGATGAAATCCATCTTTCCTACTTCCCCATATACTTTAAAAACTATTTCCTTTAATATCATAGCAAGTTAAGACGCTGTAAGTTTCAATTAAATTCTATTCCACTGTTTTTTTAAGGCATTAATATGCCTGGAATTAGAAGTCAGCAAGAAAAGTAGCATTTTGTAGGGAACAGAAAAATCTATTTGTGCCCTGAGTGCTTTCATCAATATAAATCAGAAATACGAACAGTGAAAGAATACTATCAGACTAATTCTCCGTGTAAAAAAAAAGTATAATAAATACTCTGTGTGAATTTTTATATACTTTTGTGTGTTAGACACTGCAATGCAAACACTGCTTTGATGTAATAGGATTTTGAAGATAGAGAACCTCTTCTCAAAGAGGATTTATAGCTGTGTCTCCAGAGTTAGTAGATAGATTTTGAATGCTCACCTTAAGAAACAATTTGTTTTCCTCTAAACCAATACACTAACTTATCTAAAAACACTTGGTAACACCGATTTTGAACTTATTTTAAAGAAGCACTTAGCTATGCTCTGGCTATTGAATTCCTGAGTGTAACACAGCTGGGAGAAGGTATCTCATGAGCACATGGTATTATCTCACCTTGTGGCAGCAATTGAAACAACGTGCAGTGACAAGGCATAATATAGATAGGGATAAGTGGAAATGAACGTCAGGAACTAGAGTAAATCATACAGAGGTGTCCCTTCCATGAAGCTGACAGTATGAAAACAGTCTTCTCAAGCTCAGGTTTACTGCTTTCCTCTATACAGACTTCTTCTGATGGTTTCCTGCTTTTTCCTGCCCTTCCTACTCACACAGAAGTCCTTCTATGATTTAAAAAATTATTTCTGTATGTATTTATTTATTTAAGTGAGAAGGGACAACCATGGCAATTGCCAGGAGTCCACTAAGAGAAAGTAAGAAGTGGTTCCAGTCTTCTCCTCTGTCTGGTGACATGTCATATAACCCAAGGGAATGGCAAGGAACTGCTACAGAATAGGTTGAGCTTGGATATCAGGAAAAGGTTCTTTGCCAGAGGGTGGTCAGGCACTGTGGCTGTCTCCCCAGAGATGTGGTCATGGTGCCAAGCTTGCTGGAGTTCAAGAAACATCTGGATAGTGCTCTTAGATGTATGGTTTGATTTTTGGGTGGTCCTGTGTGGAGACAGAGGTTGGACATGATGATGCTAATGGGTCCCTTCCAACACAGAATATTCTATGATTCTGTGAAAGGCTAAGCCTTGTGGTTTTCAGTGCTTTACTGAACACATCTCATCTTCCAACCCGAAATCATGCACAGATGGACTATAAGGACATTTTAAATTGGTTTTTAAATAAGATTTGAGACTGTCTTCCAGTTCAGCCAAGCCAGGTACTGCTCTAGCATGCTGCACTTCTAGAAATGACCAAAGTGTCTATGTGTGTGCGTTACGTACTGCAGCTAAATCTCACGTACTTTTGCACAGATGGCTTGGCCCACTGTGCTTGTTCTGACACTATTCAGGGAATGCTTTGCATGTGTGCTGTTCACGTGTTCTAAACTTTGCAGTAAATTCATTGCCTCTGTTCATGTCTCCTTTTGCTCCCCCCAACACTTTGTATTTATGTCATGAATGAAGAACACATTCCTGTATCTGAAATTTCCTGGGAACGTGGGATTTGCTGTTCACAAAGCAAGCAGTACATGCACGTATACTTCTGATTGGGAATTATGGACAGAAGGACATGAGTACAGACAGGGTCTTCTCCTTCTGCTGTGGTGCCTTGTAAATCTGAGACCTTCTTGCTCACCACATTGTCTGAAACTCACCCTTTCATCTTCCAAATTTTCCAATAAGTTCAGTCTTCTTGGTTTTGCTTTTAGCAATTCAGGTTGCTAAGTGATGGCAGCACAGTTATCTGTTGCCCAGCTACTTAGAGGCAATAGAAAGCTCTGGCTAGCTGACTCCCTAGCAAGTGAGCTTGAAGAAATTAATATTCTTTGTTTCATATATTTAGGAGTAGCAATAGGATCCTGCAATCAAAAATTTCTTTAATTACTAGTTACAGGAACAGTTTGATAAATCCAGAAATATGTTGGATATTCACGGGTAATGTTTTTTTTTTCTCAGAAATGAGCTTTGATTTCTGAATCAAGCTGACGAGGCAAAGCGATAAATGGAATAGATAATTTTGTTTGCTGCTAATAATTTATCACTCTAATCAGGGTGAAACATATCCATTAAAATGTATGCGGAAATGCGATGATAGTATTAGGAGTGCCTCACTATTGTTAATTCATTCAACACTCAGTGTATTAGCACTAATCATAATTAACTCCTCTAGTATTAATATGGTTGTCATACAATATGTACAGTATTTGCATGAGAATTCCACTCTAGATTCTCATTAATTAAAACACCATAAAAATGTCAGTGCTTTAATTTGCCTTATGTTAAATACTAAAAGGCTTCCAATTTTTTCCTCTTAGAATTTATCAAAATCCTGCTGCTACATTAATTTTAGCCAGAAATAATAGTTTGTAACCACCTATTTATCAACTTATTACTTTAATATTTAAAGCTCTTTCATTTTTCAGGGGATTTGCGTTTGCTAATGGACAGAGAAGGAACGTTAGCTTAGTGTAGTAATATCTGAGGTTCTATTAAGCCAAATGTCATCAATTTTCTGAATAGGTTTTGCTACTGTTCTTCACAAAATGCCTACTTTCAGAGCTTTCTCCACCGGGGACAGTGGCTCCCTGAGGGGCCAACAGTCATGGATGCTTCCCAGAGTCCCTCAGGGTCCCACCACCCCAGCCAAAGGTAGACCACCAGGGGCACTGGGACACAGCAGAAGCAGAAGCACTAACATGGCTGAGTGAGTTGTGGAAGTTTCAGTTAAAAACAGTGCTGTGTGCCTGAGATCTACCAGCAGTGTTGTCAGAGCCACCAGAAACAAGGGGCAGCCCTGGCTGAACTGTCCTCAGGTTGGTCCTGATCTCTGGCAGCCCTCCCTGCAGGAAGAAATGCGGTCTGAGGCCTTTACCCAGGCATTTTTGAAAGTGAAGTAAAAAGGCAACTGGGTGTTGGATCAGTGGCTTTAGTGCTCTATGCAGCTACACCTCTGCAGAAAGTTATTATGAGCTCTCTGAAGGTCTTTTCACTGCCCCCTGGCTTCTCCCAGGCCTCCATGTTGCTATATAGCTTTGATGAAGTTGGCTTTCTGTTGGCTTATGGAAATCTATAATCAGAGCAACAACTCTGAGAATTTCATTAGTCCTTGGTAGGAAAAACTGGTGGCTACAAGATGAAAATGATGCTATTCACAAGTTACATACGCTTTGGATACGTTCACAGCAGCTTGGAGAAGGAATGGTTGTTTGCTTTTTGTGTTCACATCAGTGTCCATCAGACCTTCTGATCAGCTATGAACAGTCTATGGGACTGACATAATGTACTTCTCAGAAAGTCTTCTAGGTGTAGAAAGAAGCTCTGATTCAGCTCTTGTCCACAGGAGTTTTGCTGTTATATTGAATGAAGCATGATGTTACTCACTGCCTTTGGCAATGGCAACATGAGCAAAGGATACATGGGATGAAGTAGTCCGTGAGTAGTAGCACTTTGGTATCTAAAGAGTAAATCTGTATTGTGCATTGCCTCGCTTGTTAGAAACATTGAGCCTTAGCCAGCTGGTGGCTTGCCCTCTCACAGGGGTCACATTTAGTGTCCTTGTTCTTGTATTTCTAGCTCTTTGACAGCTGAAGAAGACAGAGGTTTCCTGGAAGGCGACTAAGAGATGCAAAGTGTCCTTGTGTCTTAATGTCATCTTTGGTGGCATTAAGATTCATAATGTGATTCCCTCTCAATAGTAATTTAGTTTATTCTGCTCACTGCACAGAGCCCTTAACTGTCGGAAATCCCAAGTTAGATGGTGTGACTGTGGTGATAAAACAATGATCTTGCTGGTATACGTAGGTAAGGCTGTGCAAGCATGATCCTAGTATGACACATCTGAAAATTAGTTTGTGGGCTGCTAAAGGAGTTGAAGTGCTAAGAGTCAATGTTAGTTCGTACAGTTCAAGTCTGTGACAAGGATATCTTGTTATTCAAGTCTTTAAAAAGTCATTAGTAGAATCTTAATTCCTCAGTCCAAATGCAAGAGTTAAACAAATCTCAGGGTGTAGCAGAAATGCTAAGTTACGGCATGAACCAGTGTTTGAGCACCTGGTGGGAAGGCAGGGCCAACCCCGGATAGCTTAGGCACATTCAATGCATCTGAATGACCAGAGGGGGTGGAGCTGGGATCCACCCCTTCCCAGACCTCATTTGAGGGTTGGCAGTGGAGGCAAGGGTATCTTGTTGGAGATCCATGTGCACTTGAGGTCTTCTGAAGATAAGCAAATTCTTTCCTTTGTTTCTGTGGCTGTTGCATTTGAGCGTATCCTCATTTGCTAGGACCTTGCTACTCTGCTGCTTTTGCTGCATTTTCCATTGTGTTATGCAAGGATTTTCTTACTTGTTTTTAATTCTTGTTACATTTTAGTTTTCAGAATATGTTCTGCCACTCAGATATAAAAGCTGGATAACTTGGTTTCCAAGTTATCTAAGGAATCCTGAGGCTGAAAGTAAAGCATTGAACTGCCTGTATTCACATAGGCTGCTTCAGGGCGAGACTATAGTATAAAGTTCAGAGTGAGATGTTTATACCTGATGTGGTAAAGATGCAAGATGCATCTGTCACAGCTGGTGTTGTACCTTGAGTGACTTGAGGGATTGGCATGCAGTACCTGGATGGTGCTGGTAATGTTGGCCCAGGAGTCTAGTTCTTGATACAGTTATTGAAGAGCCACAGTACAGTTAAGATACAGTTCTTGAAGAGCTACTTCTCTATACTTTCCTAAATGAAATGTCCTGTTATACTGTTTTAATAGATGTGACAATTATTGCTGTAGAAGCACATAAATGACATGAAATCTAGAAGCTCTTTATTTTCAGGATCTGCAAACCAGCACAGGGTTAATTAAAATTCATGGTTTTTTTTATTTTTTATTTTCATGCTGCCTCATTTATATTCAGAGCACGTCCTAGGCAGGTTTATTTTGATAGATTGTTATCCACAATAAATTGAAATACCTTTCACAGTGCTTCCTGTAAGATAAGAAAAAATTACTCTAGTTATATTCGTAAGTCCTAGGTGAATATGCCAGTAGATTGATTTGTGCTGTAGGTTTCCACCTTAATTTAAGCAAGCTGAAGTGAGCCTGAAGCTTAATCGTTTTTATCAGCTCTTTAAGAAAATATTGGAAATTATTAATTGATCATGTATATTCAAATATTTATACAGCAGTAAAATAATCATTCTTATCACCAATACACACTGTGGTCCAACATCTATCCATCAGTTCAGGCATTTGCTATTCTCTTTGTTTTCTTTTCCCACAGGGCAGTTTGTGGCATGATTATAGTATGACTGTGGTATAGTATTATACAAAGAATACTGCTTTGATGCCAATGCTATTGAAGTAGCTCCATATTTGTGTTTTCACTTGTATCAGACCAAAGGGCTGAATAAATGGCAGGTCCCAGTAAAAGGTCCCAAATCTTGTACAATGATACGTGAAAAAGAGATCTAATGGATCTTGTCCAAGAGAGATATATCTTTCTGAATATAGAGAAATAAACAGGAGAAAATCTTAGAATCATAGCATCCTTAGAGTTGGAAGAAATCTCTGAAGGCCATTTGTATGGGAACTGCTGAATCACAGACCAAACCTCTGACTGATCACCTGAGGCAAGCAATGAGTCAGACACAGGAGCTCACAGGAGGTGAAGGTAATTCACCTGTGCTGCTGGAAGGGGTGGAGCTTGGCTGTGCCTCCCCTGGACCCATTTAAGAGCTGACTACCAGGAGGACAGGATCTCTTCTGGAGATCCTTCCTCTGGAGTTCTGTAGCGAGCCCAGGACAAGGGTAAGTTTTCTATCTATTCTGTTTTTGTTATTATAATTTGTTTGCTAAACTCCCTTGTTTATTTCATAATTATAACATCTTTATATTCATTGACTACACATCATCTAATCCAATGAGTAGGGACACTACAACTAGATCAGATCTTTAGATAGAAAATGTGAGAATCCTATCCTATGATTACTTGGTATTGTTGAGGCATAAATATAACCAATCACTGGCATCTTAATTCCAAGCAGAAGTTGATAAAATGTCTTCCCCTAGTGTGAAAAGCTCCTCAGGGACTGATAGCAATCTGATTTGGTTTAAGTCACCTAAGATATGAACAGTCCTAGAGGGTCCTTTCTCCCTCTGTAGGCTACCAAAGTGCCCAAACAGCCGTCCCAACATGGAGGTATTTAAGAATCTGATAAGGTGACATGCAACTGGGCCTACATCTGCAAAATGTAAAGATAACTTTTTAAAGACTTGTAAAAGCTTTTAAAGCTTATGAAGGATAGATCATTCTACTGGCTGGTGAGCCAGATAAGGAGTCAGGTCTACACGTGGCCAGACCAGGTTCTCCTCCCTTGCTGGGTGAAATTTGAACAACTGTTTCCCTCAGGTCTTCCTCAAAGAACTGCCTCTTCTCAACTCTGTACAACATCCAACAGAGTGGGATTTGAAGCAAGAGGTAAGCTTTTGTATGCTGTCATAGGAACACTAATAATTTCACGTTCAGAGTTCCTTTTACTTGTGAAAGTGTTGTGTTTTGAAGCTGTCTTCTCTGTGCAACGCAGAGGCAGAGCCATGCAATTTTTACATGCTCTCTTGTCATGAGAAGCTTGTAACACATCAGCTGGAGAAAGCTGAAACACTGGAAGAGTTTGTAAAAATCCTGACAGAAAATTGATGTATTTAGAATTCTTCCTACTGTTTTTACTGGCAGCCAACTTATGTTCATTTGTGAAATCTCTTTTTTTTTTTTTTTCTAAATTGGAATAAGGCTAGTGATTGGCACAGATTGGCTGCTTGCTTAAAATCTCTGTCAATGAGGAGGAAGCCCTTTGATATCTTATGCTGAGCAGAGATTTTCCTATTTTGAGTCAGAAGTGTGAATCTTGAAAGCATGGTTTGTATTCAAGAAAGTGCTTCGCACGGTGTGACACATTTTTAAATTCTGTGCTCTAATGCATTTTTTGAGTTCCTATCTGCTCAGCTATTGCTGAGAAAACAGGATTTTGCTGCTTCAGAGCTCATATAATGGCGGAAGGGCAAAAGATATCTACTCTGCCTTTTGTGATATCAGTACAACCATAACAAAGCCCAGAAATATTCAGTTAATGAAACTTTGTTTTCTCTTCCTTTTTCCTGTGTCCCAGTAATAAAATGATTTTGGCTGCCTAGTGGGTCCCCACTTGTCTATTTGAATTCCACAGAGATCAGATCTGATGGAGTAAATACTTACAGAAAGTTGCATAACTGAGATAATGTATTTCCTTTCTGGTGTTGCTTGCAATTTTCGAAGAGATGGAACCAAGTGTGGTAGGCCTAACTCATTGTTTTTGTATATTTCTTTCCCATTTATAAGCTTTATACAGTCTTTTATGTACTTGTTTCATACTTGTTCTCAAACCTGAAGGTGGGCTTGTGAGAATGATGGTTTATTTCTCTCTCCTATCAGCAGGACTAAAGGAGATATAACATCTGCCCATCAGCATTGTTTATATTCTTATGGTGTCATGAATAAATGGCAAATCTTGCAAGATTTTTTTTTTGCCTTAAAAAATGCTGTGTACTAAAAAAAATTATGGTGTGATATATGTCTTATGTACTGTTCTTGTTGTCAGATTTAAGAGTATTTGTCTGTCTGCTTGGACCCATCTGAATACATTTACTTAGCTGAAAAATTGTATGGCCAGTTCTTAGTAAGAGTGATGTTGGTAGATACCATTTGAATATTTCACAACATAGCAATCAAAATAAATTGTGAGCCATTTATCTTTTTGAGTACTTCAAAGCTTGGTTGTCTGTATCCTCACGACCCTTTCTTTTCTGAGATAACCCAACCTTAATGGGGGACTGTATTTTTATGATATTTCTGGTATACTTAAGATCATGAAGTAGGAAGCAGGGTTTTTCAAGCTCCTTTCCGGTATGGTCTGCTTTTATAGGTGTCTTCTGCAAAGCTCTGCATACTACAACCCTACTTTTTATTTTTTTGCTGTGAGAAGTCAGGAATACTGCTGGAGACAGAGTTGTGCTAGGATTTGCACCACTGTGTTGCGAAGTTCTCCTGCAGTGTTGTCTGTGGAGTTGGCCACCCACATCCAACAGCACATATGAAACAAAAGATTTTTAAGAGAAGGACTGCAGTACTTCTATACAAATAGGGGATCCAAAATCTTGGCTTGAGATCCAAAGTCTTGGAAAATGCAAGCTGAGTAGTGATACTGTAACTATCTATAATGATGTAGGTTGCTCTGAAAGTAAAGCCTCCTCTTTATTTTCGTAATTAGCTATGCATTTTCACCAGCAATGACAAAGAATGTGTATGCAACACTTCAAAAAATAAAAATAAAATAAAAAAACTGCACCAGTAGAGGTGACTCCCTGTTTCACAACAACATTTCTAGGAAAATATTGCCCATGGGGTTCCATATCTACCATACCCACCAAATAATCCAGGAGAGTCTTCAAGGCCAGGTTGGATGGGGCCCTGGGCTGCCTGGTCTAGTATTAAATGTGGACGTTGGTGGCCCTGCCTGTGGCGAGGAGGTTGGAGATTCATGATCCTTGAGGTCCCTTTCGCCTCGGCCATTCTGGGACAGTCCAGCCAAGATTAGCGATGGTCTCCTCAGTTTTCAAACTGGTATGGAGTTTGGTGTTATTGTGCTGCATGAGAAAAGTTGCTGTCTTCTCTGGCCTGACTTTGGAAGTTCAAGCCTTCAGCTTAGTCAGTGTCACAATGCATCAGTTGGAGTTAATGGTTTTTCTGGGTTCCAGGGAAATCATAAGTATCACCCCTTCCCTATCACAAAAGACACTGCAAATCACTTTACCCGCTGAGGCCTGTTTTTTAACTTTTTTGGTGGAGAGTTCTCATGTCACCACTCCATGGACTGCTGTTTTGACTCCAGATTGTGATATTGACATCACGTTTCATCACTGGTAATGACGTGATCCAGGAAACTGTCACCTTCAACATCCTATAAGTTTAATATGTCCTGAAAACCTTGTATATGGCATTCCTTCTCTTCTTGTGTGAGCATTTGTGGGACCCACCTGCTACGATGTTGATATATTCCAACATTGCCACTGTTGTTTCCAATGCATTGGTGCTGATACTCATTTCTGTATGCAGATCCCTGGTTGTAATCCGAAGATTTGCAAGGATGAACTGCTCAAGACACCCTTTATTTTGTGATGTGACAGCTGTGCATGTCTGTTCAGAGCATGGCTTGTCTTTCACATCTCTGACACTGCTGCTGAAACTGGTCATCCACCACCTCACTGTACTTGCATCCACTATTTGGTCTCTATAAATGTTTAGCAAGTGTCAATTAATGTCTGTGGGTGCAATTGTTTCCATGTGGAGGAATTCTCTGGCACCCCTTTACTTCAGACACGCCTCCATATCAGATGCTATTCTGTCAGACTGTCCCTCTGCCACGGGGCAACAGCATGTAACAGGACACTGATAGAAACCGTCCTCTTATACTGCCTTACCATCAACATCCACCTCTGATGTTGTGGACCAGCACACTAAAATAGGAGGCATTTTGTTCAGAGCTGTCTTTAGGTAGTTACCTGTGGTATCTGTAAGGGACAGTAAGTCATCATATAGAAAAGGAGGTAAGTCATCCCTTTTCCAGAGCAAGAATGCAGAGGTAAAGTGTAAGATTTTAAATAGTTTATCATGTATAAATAAAAAGAAGAGTGCTTTCTCCTTGGACCTGGTTCTATGAGCTAGAGATGACAGCTTGGTCATTTGAAGACCTTCTCTTGGGGAAGTTTAAGAACCGAGATGAAATCCTGATGATACTGAAATTAGAGTTTTTGGCACTGACATCAGTAAGGCTAATATTTTATTCCTTTTACTTTACAATAGTTCTGTGATCATAAAGTGCAAGATATGTACTTTTTACTATGGCTGCACCATGAAAGCAGGCCTAGAGAGTTATGTATATACCTTTTGTAAAAAATAAATAAAAAATATATGGTTTCTTGGTTAATATACCACAGGATTTGTTGGTGGGATATGAGCTAAAGGAATAAATTATTAAGAGACTATTGGCGCTGGGATACTGCAATACTGCAAGTGGAAAAATGTGTATAGTTGGGACCAGATGTTAAACTGCATTTTCAAAATTAATATTCTGTGTGTAGGATGGTTATGCAAGCTGAAAGGCTTAAACAAAATGCAAACCTTCCAGTGGAGATGAAGAACTGAGGCCTTAACAACTGAAAACTGGAAACTTCTCTTAGGGAATGCTTTCAAACTGTGGAATGGAGATAAGAGCATTCCTTTTATTTTCTTTATTTTTTTTCTTTTATTTTTTTTCTTTTTATTATTATTATTATTATTTTCTGTTCAGGCCAAAGACTGGTAGTAATTTATTTATGTGGACTTTGTTATGAAGAGCTGTTTGTGGGAACTTACAGTACAAGAATTCACTGATACTAACCAAGACAGCACTTCTCTGTAATGTATTTCCTAAAGAAACATGGAACTGAAGTTTTGAAGTATAGGAAGTCACATTTTTTCAGTGTCTTTACTGTGCTTCATACAATATTTTAATGAAACATTAGTGTATTTGTGATCATAGTGCAGAAACCAAAGAACTAGAAAAGTAATTACTGTGTAGCAAACTGTTTAAGTTGTTTTGAAAAAGAACTAGCTTCTTTCATGGATGGTACCTTTATGAGTTACTAGTTGGGCCCCTGGGTGATCTACTGCTTGAAACATAGACTTCCTGCATGATGGTGTTTTCGTGTTTGTCTTCTTTCTGTCATCTCTTTCTGAGATGTTAGCATCATCATACACACATGCATATGCTGTATGTGGACATTATGGTTATCTCATTCTCTATGCAAAGGGACACAGACACAGAATGAGAGGAAGGAGGAACTAAAATTCCAATTCTTTACTTCAGAAATAAGAATAATTCAAACTAAAATACCTGCTTCAGATCTTTCCCACATTATCCACTATGGAGCATCACAGAGTGACAGATTGGCTTAGGTTGGAAGGGACCTCAAAGATCATGTAGTTCCAACCCCCCTGCTGTGGGCAGGGCTGTCACCTTCCAGCTCAGGCTGCTCAGGGCCCCATCCACACTGGCCTCAAGCCCCTCCAGGGCTGCAGTACCCACAGCTTCTCTGGGCAGCAGTGCCAAGGCCTCACCACTTTCATTGAGAAGAATTTCCTCCTAATGTCTAACTTAAATCTCCCCTCTTTTAGTTTAAAACCATTTCCTATGGCCCGCTCCCTGATAAAGCATAATATAAAACACTTACCACTGCACCAATGCCAATACATATGAATACAAATCCAGCAGTGCCCATTAAAAATAATAATTCCTTTCACAAATTTATGTATTGACTATATATTGCCCTAGGGTCAGCAAATTAATTTTTTTTTTCTTTTTTTTTTTTTCTGATTATGTGATTCTCTTAACTTATTGTCTTCATCTGAGATTATGAGTATGATTTAAGGACTGATTTCTCTACCCACACAGACCCCTCCAGCTCCTTAGCTTGACAGTACTCCTTAATCTGCCATATTAAAAATGCTTGATTTCTGATTATACCAGAATTTGAAACTTAATTGTTATTTTCTCTGTCCCACATTCAGAGCACCTAAATGAAGCGGTCAGAATATCAAAACCGTGTATCAGTTAGAAGCTCAGTAAGAAAGATACTTTTTTGAAAAGGGAAAGAGTCTTTTTCTCTTAATTAGGATGGCAACTCTCCTTTCCTCAAATGTCAACACCTAACATTGTGAAGAGACCAAAAATAATTGGGCCACTACACAGTAAATAACTGTGCAATATTACAGTTTTACAGAGCAAGAAATACTTTGCTTGTGCTTCACTTGGCTTTTGCTTTATGAGACAATAAAGTCCTGGCAAATAAATGCCACGACCTCATCCCAGGGGAGTGGTGATGCCTCTCTGAAGACTTCTGCAGGGCTTGTTTATTACCTCATAAACTCAAAGCCAAATGAAGTTGTTATAATGTTACTTTGCATATAAATTATGCCTCCCCTGTCTATCTGCAGTTATGCATACTTCTTACTGCCTGTATTTCTTCCCCTTTTTCCTGTTCTCCTTTACAGTTCTAGCTGCAGATGTTTTGCTTGGTGAGACTAGACCCCAAATATATGGGAAATGTCACTACTGCTAACTATACTATACATGTTTACGGGTCAGAACCTGGGCACCAAAATCCTAAGGTGGAAACAGAAATCAGCACATGCTGCATATACCTTCCGGGATATGAGTTGATATGTTATACCTTTATCTGTAAGTTTTCCTCTCAATATGTGTGGGCTAACAATTAGCCCGTGTGGAAAAAAAAGAAATAAAAATGGAGATTCTAAATTAATCAAGTATCTTTAGGGGCTCGGGCTTCAAGTACACTGTGAGATTTGGTAGCACTGAATGTGTGTTCTTCATTTCTTACAAAGGAAGAAATAGCCGTGGGTGATCACTGAAATGAATGCTAGCCTTACTGCAAAGCTGTCTGTAGGGAAGCTAGAAACCAAGTTGCTGAGGAAACGAAACAGGCCATACAGGAGCAGATGGATTCTCCTGACTGAACAATAAAAAACCGCATAGAGCTCTCCCTGTCACTGTTAACACTGTTCAAAAATGCAAGAAATAAGGAAGTAGACATGATTATTCCAGGAAGTTTGCAACTGTAGTGAGATATAATGAGATCATAGGATAATTCAGGCTGGGAGGAGACCTTTGGAGTTCTGTAGTTCAACACCCTACTCAAGACCAGGTCAGAGCAGGATGCTCAGTTGGGTCTTGAAAATCTTCAAGGATGCAGGCTGCACAGCCTTGTGAGGCAGCCTGTCCTACTGCCTGGGTGCCAGAATGAAAAGATTTTCCCTATTATCTACTTTGAGCCTCTTTTCTTTCAGTTGTCTCTCATCCTCCTGCCATACATGTCCAGATATTGTCTCAACTTCAATATCTCAGAGGTACTGAAGGATCAGTACTGAGAGAAGACACTGAACAGAGGGAAATGTAAGACCATTTCTGATGATGATGATTATTATTTTAACCTCTCAGGGCTGCAAAGCTCTGAAATCTATTGCTACACTGATTTAAAACTATTGGGAATATGTTGTATGGTAACTGTTGAGTTACAGCCTGATTGTACTGATTGAGCACCTGGGGAAAGGACCTGGTCAGCCCTGGGAGCACAGGTGAAGGCAATTCAGCTGTGTGACTAGAATGGGTGGAGTCTGGCTGCACCTCTCAGGCCTCATTTAAGGGCTGAGTGCCACTGGGGAAGGATCTCTTTTTGGAGGTCCCTCCTTGGTGAAGCTTTCCTCTGTGAACCTGAAATCTTCTGATATGGGTGAGCAATCTTCTTCTTTTCTTTTATAGCACTTCTCTATTGTGCCCAACCTTCCATTATCACACCTTTATTATAAAGCCTTTCCTAATATGTTGATCTGTCTAGTTGCTACAGTAGTAAAAAAAGAATTCTGTATTGACAACAGAAGGAAGGAGGCAATTTCCTGTTATGTCCTCTATGTGATATAATTCCATTCACATTTTAGAGTGTATGACCTGATGGTGTTATATCCTTTGAAGATTACAAGCGTTTATTTATTCATCTATGCCTGCTTATTCTTACAACTCTTCTAGTCAATAGACTGTAATTATAATAATGCTATTTATGAGAATTTCATTATGAAGACTCTTACTAATTGTGGAGTATAGGCCTTCGTGTTTTGTTTTGTTAACAAACTCATTGAGAGGAGATGAAATGCAAATGCTGTTGTTTGCTTTGTTACTGCTCGGCTCTCCCTGGTCCTCTATAATTTCTAATATAGTTACAATTAAGATTCAACGCTTATTTTCTGCGTAGATGATTGTGTGTGGTAAATGAAGAAGCGAGTGCTATTTTATAAGTGTTACAGGTTCATTTTTTTTTTTTTAATAGTTCTTATGTTGAACTGCTAGCGCAATGCAGTGAGGCTTGGAGAAGGACGCTTTGCAGCAGGGGCCGTCCTGTCCTAGCTTCCCCATGTTTGCACCAGCTGAGTCTGAGCACTGTGTGTAACAGGTGCATAACCTGCATCCCATTACTCCTTAATTACCTTCATCGCGATTAAATAAACCTGTGTTTGAAAAGGGGCTGGAGGGAGCTTTGTTGAGTAAAGCTTTCTGGATCTGAGTGTAGACTTACAAACCTGTAAGTGTAAACTTCAGAGAAGCAAAGGCTCAGGATTTGCTGAGATACTTTTGGAGCATCTAAGATGGAGGTATGAACTGTTGAGCTTGAGTACATTTTTACCTATGAAAAGAACTTTCATCTTATGAGGATGGAGAGTGCAGAACAGTAGCCTCCTGCCTCTGTGATTTGTGGTGAAGCACAAACTGAATGTAGAAGCAGCTTCTAGTGTTAAGGTGGGTAAATGACTGAAAAAAACCTTGGCTTCTGATGAAGCTTATCCAGGGTTAATGGTGGCGCAACACTGTGTGTCTGGTCAGTGCAAGATAGTATCTTAGTATGAAGATGGAAACTTTTGAAGTGGCTTCTAGGAATGTGAATTTTGTTACACTTAAAGGCGTCTGTGTATGCTCCCACTGTGGCAGTGGAGAAATACTGGTTCAGCTAGGCTTTAGGTAAAGCCATAGCCATGCACCTTATCCACTGAAGAGTGGAAACCACAGAATTTCAGAATTGTAGGAGTTGAAGGAACCTCTAGAGACCATTGTGTTCAACTCTACTAAAGCAGGTTCCCCACAGCAGGTCAGTCTGATGTTATTCAGGGGAAACTTCGAGTGAAAGGGAAGCTTAACTAATCTTAACTTTCTTGGGAAAGTGGTGGTGTGTGATTCCACGTGAAAGCATTTTTTGTGTATGACTGGCTAAGGAAGTGTAAGTACTAAGGGCATGGTTAGCTTGCTAACTAAATTAGCCGTATACCTATTTGTGACTTTGATACTTTTCCTAATACAGTTTATTTTTCATAATCTTTTCTTACCTACATATATGTATATGTACTTTAGAAGTGTCTCTGTGGCAATACAATGAAAATTGCTATCTGAGAAACAACACTAAACATTCTGTGCTTAGAACAAAAGCATATGGAAGAAATGAGCTCCCTCAGAAATAAGGTCCTGTGGAGTTGCATGTCTCAGCTATCATGAAATATAATATATCAGTGAGATGATAACTGAAAACTTTAGAATTTTTTAAATGTTTTGAGTTTTTTCTTCTTAAGCTTGAGCTGCTATTTTCTAGTGAAGACTGGGGGACACTGGACTACGTTCACAAGCAATATTTTTAGCAGTGAAAACTTGAAAATCAAGTCTTTGAGTTCTTCTGTGCTATCATGCCACAAAATTTTTTTTCTAAATTGTGTGAATTGGAGTCTCACAAGCTAACAGATGATCTCGCTGTTTTGAGAGCCTTAATTCTAACTTTGTGAATGCTTGAATTTATACTGCTCTTCTTGGCATGATTCCATCTAATGTGGATTTGTTTTCAGATGCTTGTATGTGAATATCATTGAGTAATATCTTCATTTATAATAAGTGTAGCTTATGTTGTTATTGCTTGACAAGGTTTCTAGAAGTTCAGTGACTATGCTATGAGACTGCTATGGTTAATTTCAATTCCCATTCTTATCCTATGTCAATTAGTAGTTTAGCAGTGAAAAGCCTATTAACTTGTTATACCTACAGTATGCTGCATTGTTACAATAGATTCATATTTAAATGTTGCTGGGAGACTATTTATTTGAAGAGTTATAATTAAATAACAAGTTTACATTATTTCTTTTTGAAAGCTGGCCAACTTACATTTTTCATGAAGATCTACTTGCTATGCTTTCAGCACTTTTCTGTGAAGTTCTGTGAAATATATTTTTTTTAAGTAGTAAGAACTCTTATTCCAGATAAAATTAACCTATCTGAGGTATCTCTATGAGTTTTCAAGTGCTTATGTGCAGTAATGACTTGTTTAGAAGTATATAGTATTTCTCTCTGCTGGGACCAAAGCAGGCTTTTATGACAAATCCAGTTCTCTCTTCAATATTGAAACTTTCCTTTGGGTTGATAGAGAGGTGGATATTTTTAAACAAAGACTTTTAGTATAAAACACACAAGAGTACAGTATTTACTGGTTGTACTTCTTTCATGTGCTTTGCCTTGCCAATTCAAAAGGGAAAAAGAAATCCCACCTTTCTTGCTAGCCTTTGTTATTATCATTTAAACCTTTCAGTTACTGCAGCTGAGTAACTGATCTTGATCAAGTGTAATGAAGGGAGGCTGTAAGTAAGCTCGCTATGTTAACACAGCTGTTGTTAAATACTTCTACATGCAGAAGAGTCAGAAATCCATGGCTGATCCCTTTGCTTTCACCTCAGTGAATCCTAGAAATCAGCATGAGCAGTGAATACATGTTAATGCATTGCTGCCAGCAAGTGAAGCACCACAAATAATGGGAGATTATAAGCAACTTGCCTTTCTCATGAGAGCTTTTGCTGAGGGGCAGTGCCAGTTAAGGCTGGCATGATTGTCCTTAGTAATGAAACTCTTGACCTAGGAAAGCTATCCAAGGAGCTTTAGGAAGACTGTCCCTGGTGTAGTTACTGTAGTCCTTGTGCTTATGCATGGCTGCTGCTTCATAATCTGGTCCTCATAAAGCTACTATATGGCTGAAAGGATGACCTGCTGTCTGCCTAGTGCCTTCTGTACTTGTTATCTTGTGTACAGAGCACTAGGATTTGCAGTGAATTGCCTTCAGCTATTGATCAGTCTCTGTTTACTTTCTCTAGCCTGAATATTAGCAATATACCTTGATTAGTCATATAGGGTATACATCTATCTCATGGGAGGCCATGAGGCTTTTGCAGGAGATTAGCAGCAGGTTAACAGGCTGTTAACAGTTACACAAGGGAAGAAATGGCACTAGTATTATAAAGAAGGGGATTTTTCAGGTCTTTAATACAGTAAAATGATGTATTAGGAGGAGTGGCTGAGGGGCTGGGAGTTCTTTCTCTTGGAGATAAGACAGTGGCAGATGAGGGTAAGACTTCATTGCTCTCTGTCTGATAGGATGAGGCAGTGAGGAGGGTGCTGATCTCTTTTCTCAAATGTCATGTGCCAAGATGGGAGGCAATGTTCTCAGACTGTGCTGGGGGTGGGTTTAGATTGGATGTCAAGAATAAATGTCTTCATAGAAAGGTTGGTTGTGTACTGGAACAGGCTGCCCAGAGAAGTGCTGGAGTTGCCATTCTGGAGGTATTTAAGAGATGTGCGGATGCAGTGCTTAGGGATGTTATTTTGTGGTGGACCTGTGCTAGGTGGGTGGCTGAACTTAATGATTCTGAGTGTCTTTTCCAACCTAGTTGATCCCCATGATTCTCTGCTGAAGTTAGTATAGATTTACTGTTTATTCTAATGGGATGTTCTTCAAGGAGGCTGATATCTGTTATACACCTGAAATGTCAACTGAGTATGTGACTGTAGATTCTTCTTTGAGGAGGGTAGCTATAGAAGTAATTCATGTTGAAGCATATACTCTACTGGAACAACACAATGCAGCTGCTTTTGCTTGGGATGGCAGGTTCTAGAAAATACTGCTACTAGGTTTTTTTTTTTTTTTTTTTTTTTTTGTTGCTGTAGTAGGTAGTGAGCTTTGGTTCTACTCGCTTTTTTGTGAATTCATAGGAAAATCTTTTTTTGGGGGTAATTTCTTACTGGAAAGTCTCAAACTTTGCCTTCAATTAGTTTAGTGATCTTCAGCTGTTGCTTTCATCACACCTTCTCACTACCAAAGAGAGGAAAACAATGGCTGTGCAATGCAGGTACTCTGGAAAAAGAAAACAAAAGCTTAAGCTATAGGAATACAACTTGAATAATTTCCCAGAAGTTCCAAAACTACTCAAACCAAAAGTTTGTCAGTGTTCCATGATGATTTTTCATTAGCATTGCTATTCCTGTTCACTTCTTTGCAAAAATTAAACTGTTCAGAGAAAAAACAGTTGTGTGGCTGAAGTAACTTGCTGGTGCCTATGACATCTACTCATAGCTCTATTTTTTGCAACAATGTCTTGTTTGCTTAATTACCATCAGTGTTGGATCATCTACTTACATTTACAGCCATGTAAGTAGAATTTGAATTCTCAGTGAGCCCTTAACAGAAGAAGAACTGATTTCAGACACAGGGCTCTTGTTTTTTATGTTGTCTTTACCCTCACTGCTTACTGAGAGTTCTTTTTGTGCAACAGGAATACTGTTTATTGTATTGCTACAGTAGTTGTCTTCATAGTGTTCAGGATGTATATGCTGTCATTTGATATACAAATGTGCTTACGCTTTGATGTACTTGATGTACTTTTTCTCCTACATCAAAACCATTTGACAGAATTTTGATGAGATTCTTTCTTTGACAGGACAGTACTGTTGTTTTGATGTACAGTCCTTTACTGAGATTATGGCTGTGTTTGTATTCTGGTACGTTTATCTCTTGAAATAAATTTGAAAGAGAAAGCGCTGATAAGAGCATAACAGTGAGGCATTTCAGCAAACTGATGGTATTTTGCAATTAAGCTTAATAATGATCCGTCAGAGGCTTCTGGACTAAGAACTGAGAGTGAGTACTTCTAAAAAGGAAAAGAATAAGATACAGATCTTGGCTCTGTGCTGCATTTAACTGCCTGCTCAAACCTAAAAACATTTTTCATCGAAGAAAGCCATCAAAGGACCTCATACAACAAAACACAAGTAGCAACTATCCAGTAGCAGTTTTAATGCTGTGAGCTGGACTGTAGGTGGATGTGTTCTTTGTATTTGCTGAATGGTCACTGTAGCAGAGAACTGGATTGTGAAAGCTGGTAATGCTATCAAGCGAAAACTGATAGCTATATGGGAGAGCCAGATTTCTTCCTTGGCAATCGCCAAACCCCACTTGATGATGAGCATTCATATCTAGTTTGTCCTTTAGGAGAAAATTCTGAAGGGTGAAGTGCTTAACCATTACATTAGTACAACATTCATTTAAAAATGAATGCAGTGGCAGCTTAGGAGCTGATGGGAAAGAAGGGAAAGTCGCAGATTAGGAAAATGCTTGTTAATGAATTTCTGGAGAATCTGAGCATATTCAAATCAGCAGACTTGAAATTTAGCTTAGTGTGCTCAGTGAGCTGGTTAATTGGATTCAATTTCAGTTAATTTGGACAATTCCTAGAGGACAGGTAAGTTTTCAAAAGGACAAATATACTTGATTGGAGAAAAGGGGCAGTGTGTGAAAAGGGACAGTGTGTGAAAAGAGACATGTGAAACACGGCCCACTGAGTTTAATTACAAGACCTAGGTTTTTCTAGGGGGCCTAATAAATAGGGGAGCAGGTTTTGTCGGTATCTGGAGAACAGAAAATATTTTTGGAGAAACGTAAAACTGATTCAGTTTCAAGGCGAAAGTATGCAACATCTTGATGTCTGTTGAAAGTTTACACAGGCATTTGAATTTGAGAAGAGGGATAAAAATCCTTCCTCTTGTTTTCCCATTTTGGTAATCGTGCACAAGGGTACCCAGGGTTGGGTACTACTCACTGAGAGTAAATAGCATTAGTATTGCAGGCTCTTTCAAGTTACAGTGTCTGTCCTCTTGCCTGAATATGCGAAGAGAACAGTATCTGTGTACTGGGAAAACCTGGGTTTCCTGAATTGTGGAAAGAAGTCATATGATGGCAGGATTTTGGAGACACTCACTTCAATACAGTTGCTGAAAAACCAAGAGCTAGCTGTTACTGGCACCAGTGGAGGAAAAGATTAGATGATTTTTCTACAGAGTCTACACTGAAAATAATGAAAATTGTTATGAAGAAACATGGAAATTGCAGATGATCACAAATAGCACAGAACAGGAGTCTATAGGTAGAGAAAGGGAAGGATCTGAAACCCAGCAAAGTATATTGCTTATTGTGGTTTTAGACATATCTATTTTGCCTGGTCTTATTTGCCACAAGCGATATTGCACTATCACAATTTCTTAGCAATAGACCAGAGAGCATAGGAAGGACAAGAGGGATGATGGTCCTTCTGTCAGAGTGCTTCTGCTATCTCATCTGTCACACTGATACAGGAGATAGGCTGTCAGCCTGAACACAATTGATGTGGCCAGCGTTCTTCCTTTTAATTTGTGCAGGAGCCAGTGTACTAGAAACAGTGATTATTGGCACTAAAACAAGAGCCCTAGGCACTGGTTCAAATATGTAAATGAGTAACATGTATTTCTCCCTAAACATAACATGAAAGAAAACCATGTTTTTATAGAGACTGGGACAAACTGTAGATAGAGTCAGTGTCTGCTATCTCCAGCAAAGAAGTATGTAAATTAAATATCAGATTGGAAGAGATTAATTTGTATAATTTCAACCTGTATTTAACCTTTATTAGGTTTAAAAAAAAAACAAACCCAAGAAAGTGGTTTACCTCATGAAGAGGAGAAGGGAACTGAAGCTGGAGTGTGAAAGGGGAATATAGTGAAGGTTTTGACTGGTAGAATTGTGTTGAAAGATGATAGGTGAAAGGGTGCAACTGTCCCATAACTTACACCCCTAGGAGAGTTCTGCCTTCACACAGATTGAAAGAGGAGCTTAGTTCTTTGTATTACTAGTATGAAGGCAGAAAATTTGAGTTCTTGTAATGCTAATGAGCTTTAAAAAAAACCAAACCAAAACAAAAAAACACAAAACCTTTCTCTGGAAATGGCGAAGCTGACTCAAAAACAAGGTTACTTTTTTTTTTTACCCATTTCTGGGCAAATGCTGGCATTCATAATATTACTGCAGTACTGTGTTTTTGTATATTTTCAGCATTTAATAATAGAGATTTTTTTTTTTAAAATCAGTATACTCTTTCCCATGAGATGGGCCATTCCTGACATAAAGGTCTTTGAGAGAAATAGCTCTCTCTCAAAAACATATTTGCTGAGTATGTATTCCATTGGTGTGATCTCAGTGTTACGTTACTTATCTTACTGTTTATTAGCTTGGAAATAATTATTTTAAGTTTTCTTGCTCTTCTTTCTGTTCTGCTGTTAGACAGTGGAGCTTGCTTTAATTGAGACTGTTGCAAGTCAAGATGATATTTGCAATAAGTGGGAGTGTTTATCTGCTCCCTCATAGCTCCCCACTGTAGCTCAATGATACCTGCTCAAGTGGATGTTGTAAGGTGTTATCCTCCTTCACAGGATGATTTGGGTGTAAAAAATTCCTGAGTGCTATATTGAGTGAAGCATTTGCTATAGGCATAGCGGAGAGGAAACTCAAAGCTAGGAAGCTGAAATGCAAGTTCTTTCTGAAGCCCTCACCTCTTCTTTCTTCACTGAAATTATCAAAAAGGCTTCATTTTTTTTTTCCTTGAATTCTAAGTAAATCTGCTCAGAGCTCTATAAGTAGATGTCCATGTGTGATCAGAAATGAGTACAAAGTGTACCACACATCTTTGTAGCAGGAGTGTTTTCACTCAGGCCGTTATAAAAGGATCTAGACAGCATTATGCTGGGAAATATCCTGTATGAAAAGCAATATGAATAGTCTTTTTTAATCATTAATCTTAGTGATGAATTATGTTCTTATAACTGAACAAATAATTGAGAAAAGTGAATGTTCAGTGCTGCAAGTGCTCTTGATATAAATAATAACCAGTACAGCTTGAGTTGCTGTGCATGATCTTGAAATTGCTATGTGAATAACACCAAGTTACGTATCCCTGTAATACGTGCACAAATAGTAACCTCCACAGTAACCCACTGTGCAGCTGTGTGCCAAGGGACATGAGATCTCAGTATCTGCCAGTGCTCAGAGTTCTTCTTTTCTGAGTGACATATAGTGCTTTAGAACAAGGCTTGATCAATTGGGAGTGAAGTGTCATTTCTAGAAGTCTATACTCAGGTGGTATATCATTGCTGAGCAATGGTTTGGGTTGAAGAACAGCTTGTAAGTATTTTGATACGTCTTTCTACTAGACAAGATTAGATAGAAGAAGCAGATAATCTAATGTGAAGTACAAATCTAGAATTCACATGGATGGTGTGCAATTGCATTTTTCATTTAGAGGCATTTGTTATTTAAAAAAAATAATCCACATGAAATTCTAGAAGTGACATGCTGCCTGAAGGTGTTTAGCCAAAATACTGATTACAAGAACTTCACATTATAGAATTATGTGGGAGAAATTACTCTTTCCAGAACAGAAATAGTAATGTAACCATTGGATGGCTTGAGTTGGAAATAACCTCAGAATATCCGGTCCCAATCCACAGTTGTGGGCAGGGCTGCCATTCACCAGCTCAGGCTGCCCAGGGCCCCATCCAGCCTAGCCTTGAATGCTTCCAGGAATGGGGCATCTGCAACTTCTTTGGGCAGCTAGTACTAAGGCCTTATCACCCAATCAGTGAGGAAAAAACACTTAACATCTAAGGTAAATTTCCATTCTTTTCCTTTAAAGCCTTTCCCTGTTGTCTTATTGCTATCTGCCCATGTAAAAACTTTGTCTCCCTCCTGCTCCCTTCAGGTACTAGAAGGTCACAGTGAGATGTCCCCAGAGCCGCCTTTAATCCAGGCTCAGCAAGCCCTGTTCTCTCAGCCTGTCTTTGTAGGAGAGGTGCTCCAGCCCTCTGATCTTCATAACCATCCTCTGGACTCACTCCAGCAGCTCCACATACTACTTGTGCTGGAGGTCCAGGCTTGGAAGCAATACTCCACATATGTAGTATGTGATAGAGGGTAAGAAAGGGAACTATTTCTGGCAAAGTAACTTCCATCTCTGTGTTGGCTGTAGCGTTGCATGTGGAGTCATTTAATCTGTTGGTGCTGGAGAAATAATTGTGTTGATAATACAATGGTACGTGTCTTGTATAATGTTTTCTGTGAATATAGTAGCCATGACTAGATATAATGTAGGCAGCCACTGGTGGCACAGTCAGGAGTAAACAATAAAGTCCTTCCTAGATATCAACAGTGAATGGTTGGCAAAAGAGTCATCAGGGGCTGGCACATCACTGTATGACCTGTTTGGTACCCTGAGGTTGGGCTAGGCCTAGGAGGCCAGGTTCATTTAGCTGCAGTGCATGGTTCCTGATAGTAACTCAGCAGTTTCTGAATCCAACACCCAGTCTTTATGAGGCTCTGCACAGATGCTGTGGGGAAGGCGAGTGTGAAGCTGGTGGCATGTGGTACTCTGAGTTCTTGATGTAGGAGAAATGGGGAGGGCACTGAAAATTGTGGAGTTGTTGTTCTGATAAATATTGCTCAAGTTTGTTTTATTTTTCATTTATTTTACTTGTGATCTTTTGCTCTACTTGCAACAGCAAGTCTGATTTCAGTCTTGCTAAATGAACTTTCTCTTCTTCTCTATCAAATGTGCTTTGTGTTGTGTGGACTAAATAAGTCAGTTTGATATTGAGAAGTTCTAGGGTTGTCTTTCCCCATGGATGTACTGTGTCAGAAAAAATGTAGATGTGTCCAGGCTGTGGGAAGCAGACCATACAAAGGGACAGTGTGGTTGCTGCTGGGCAGGTGTCTGCCTTTTAGAAGGGAATTCTCTCTCCCTGGTACAAATTAGCACTCTGTCTTCAAAGAGCAGATGGTAGAGAGGCATCCCATGGTGTGGATACAGCCAGAGGCATTGCAGTTCCTTTTTAGAAGGCAATTGAATGGCTAGATAGAAAGAATAAACACAAACTTTCAAATTGCTTTTAGTCATAGGAGCTGTATGTGTGAGATATATAACAGCCTCAGAATGGGAGGGATTTAAAAGTGAAGCTCCCTACAGTACATCTACTTGCCCTCAGGAGAACATTTCCTTTCCCATGGTAAGCAGAAATGGCAGTATGCTGCACTAGTAACTGCTGTCCCCATGGCTTCTGCTTCGCTGTTCCCAGTGGCAAAGGAACGTCATTTAACTCTACTAATTGCAGTTATTTAATATAATGCTGCTATGTGCTGGGAGGAGAGTTTTTGTAAGCCCATAATGTACTGGCTTGGGGCAAGTGTATCATCAGTGCAAGCAGCCCTTTTTTTGAAATACAGTTTATTAGGGATGTGTTTCTTATGCCTCAGTATTGTGGCACCTACAGTCAGAAGAGCAGTAGAAATGTGATTGATGTGTACACAGGATCTTCACTCAAGCACACTTGACTGTTCTGAAAAGGGAACTGAAATTTTGAGGAACTGTATGAGCATTTCCAATAGGGAACTTGGAAAAACAGAGCTCCCTCTGAGCTCTTGTTCAAAAAATGCGGTCCCTTGGTGACTGTTAATTGGTACAAACCCTGCAAAGTGAGGTGAAATCACATCCTGGACCCAGGCAAGTCCAAGGGAAATAGCTCACTGCTGGTGTTCCTGTGTTCCCCTCAAAGTAAATACAGGAGTTAAACTATTAACACGGTAAAATTGCAGGGCATTACACATTAGGACACGGCTATGAGTCCTAGCAGGACTACCATAGCAGCTGAATTTCTAAAGGAAAGTCCCCTGTGTGATTCCTGGCAGAACAATCCCTGTGTTTGAAGTCTCCAGCCATGTGAAACTGCATAATACAAAGAAATCAAAACATATGATATTCCCAGCATGCAAAACATGAAGGGGGTATAGAGGCTTAAACTGTATTAGTAAAGCCTTGCTGTAATTGGTCTTTGGCAAGAAAGGGGGGAAAGAAACGAGCTGCCATTTGGTTCTCTGGCAAGGGCAAAACTTCATAAATTGAATTACTGAGAATAACAACTTTTCTTAGAAGGATTAATCTGCACTTAATGTATTATGCAGTTAGGAGTTTACTTTAAAATGATTTTTTCTTTTTTTTTTTTTAGTGTGTCTAAATGCTCTGACAAAATTCAGGAGGTGGGAACAGAGTAGCAGTGACTAAAGTGACACTTGTGTGATCTGTTTTCTAGGGCACTTACTGGGAGATGCTGATGTGCCCTCAAATTGTCAATATACCATTCTGGTTAGATGTACTTTTTGCCTCTGCCAGGCTAATGCTTATGTTTAGAAGATCATATAAACAACAGGACTTAATTGGAGCTCAATGAAGAGGCTCACGTAGCAGTGACCTGACAGTTGATCACTTCGATAATAAAATTTCTGTTCCCTATGTTATTAAACAGTGAAATGCTGGCAAAGGTACAGGTGGGTGTCTTGTTTCTGGTGACAAGTACCAGCATGACACATGTAATCCCTTTCCCACTGCTTGGTACCATGACTAGGGTATCGTGACTAGGTGAGGTTTTGTCCTTATCTACATTTGTAACTCATCTGTAAGCTGTAACTTACCTTAAGCATATAGAATTTGTGGAGTTATCTTTGCTGTGGTTAATAATACTTAATCTGTAAACACACTTTCTGCAAGTAAATGATTAGTGCTGGTGAAAAAGATATGAGAAATGAGTTAATTAAAATGTGAACAGGAACAGAAGAACTATGGCTGCTCTTTAAGATTTATATAAAAGCATTTCTTGTGCACATAACATCACTTAACCTCTTGGGACTACTCCTGAGTGAGGACTGGATGCTGTGGTGTGGAGAAGACTGTGCTTAGCAGACACACAGCCTGGTTCTGACTGGAGGTTTCCAGGTCACTTCTGCTTTTCTGACTGCTCTTTATATTCTGTGACATGACTGCACAGCTTCTTTATGTTCAGGAGTCAGGGCCCAGACTCACTTCCCCTCAAATGCAGAATAAGTGGGGAGCAACGGGCAGGAACCATTCCCATTCCATGAAACAGTGAATTCCTTAGGAGTATGAGAACTGCAGCTAGAACTCTTAAACCAATCAGCAAGATGAATTGTGTTTTCACCTGTTTTAAAACCCAGCATCTTCGCTGTTTTTTCCTATGGTAGACTACTGAGTATAAAGAGCACAGTCTGGTGACCTTCTGCACTCAACTCAGGAGCATGAGGTCTTTGAGAACAGACCTTGCCTCCCAGAACACGGTTAAGGGGGAGAAAAAAAAGCAACTGTTGGCTTTGAGGAGAGAATATTAATTAGTGATGGAAGTCTGAACTACTTTTGGTACAAGAGCTACTTACAATTTAATGACAGTTAAATCTGTATTGCTCCCTGGATGCCCTTAAGGTTCATGGGCAGCAATCCCATTGCCCTTCCACGTGTAGCTAGTGAATATATAATAAATGCTGGCACTTCATGACAAAGAATAGAATGATGTTGCCTTCAAGCAAGATCAAGACTACTCTGCACCTGCCTTAGGCTCCCTAGGCTGAGAGGCAGACTCTCAGGTTCTAAAAATTCAAGATTTGAAACAAGTGCCACTGCAGAGAGCATTGAAAAGGCTGGGCTTGTTTAATGGACTTCAATGGAAACTTCCACCTGCTGCCAATTGGAAAATTAGAGTATCAATCCAGAAAAGCTTGCTATGATAATTTCTAAATTGTAGTATCTTCTTAAGATTAAATCCTCACTATCTGTTCAGTGCAGGGCTGACTTCATTGGCTTTGCAAACCTTGTTACAACGGGGAGAATGGCTTGAACTGTACTTTAGAGAAAGTTTTTATTCTGGAAGATGTTATTGCTGTATGGTATAGTATGTGCCTGTTAGTATTTTCAGAGGTAGTTAATGGACTTTTGGAGCATTTTATTAGGAATATTTTTCAAAGATGATCAGTTTCATTAACCTTCTCTTCATTGAGAAGAGAAGGAAGTTAGATGGGTAAGTATAGCTACGGGAGATAACAGCTGTTGCTAAACAATTCCCTATCTTCTATGTGCTTTAGTACAACTCAGAAATAATTCTGAAGTAGGAGCTCCCTTATCTTGCTTTCTCCCAGTGAAGGGGCTGGCTGTTTCCTTCCTGATGGAGAGGAAGGTAGACCTCTATTCCAATCAAATGCCTCCTCCCTCTTGCCATACTGAGTGGAAGCCACAGTAATAGCACTTGCATAGTAATAGCTGCTTGCACCTCCCTCACCTTGTAGCCCTCCCCAAACTGCCTGTGGAGTTACTGGCTCACTTACTGGAATGTTCTGTAAACTGAGTGAAATCAAGGGGAGCTACCTATTTCATCTATTTACTTGTGAATCTAGGCTTGTGCTAGCGGTGATGTGAGTGACACGAGAGCTCTTGATCATTTTGTGAACTGAGGTGATGGTCTACTGGGAGATTAACAGGTTTCATATTTGCAGTATGATTCATGGACAAACAAGTCTCACAGATCTTGCAGCCTGGTATGCAGTCTAAAGGGAGTCTGTGTTGTCTTGGAAGACAGTGAATGGAAAGCCACTAAAAAGCGGACAGTCAAGCTAGAAAACTAAATGAAGAGAGCGTTGGGATAAGCAAACGTTCGTGTGAAGTGAGAATAATTTGTGTGTGTGTAAATATATATATAATGAAAATCTGGTATATCTTCAGTCCTTTCCACTACTTCTATGTTTGCAAGTTGCAGAGGAATTATCTGTGGGTGGCAGAGGACCACCAGCAGAGCTGTGATACCATATGCTTGGAGGAGGTGTGGTTCACATTTATCCAAGCTCTATTCTTGCACTTTGTGTGGGCTCTTCAGGTCCATGGGTGGCTGGAGTAAACTGAAATATCTTTTGGAATGGATGCTCTATTCTTGTTAAATCTTCGCATGCAGACACTGAGAAGGAAAGCCTTTCCTTTTATCATCCACAACAGTATGAGAAACATCTTGCCACAAGCACGTGGCCAAGATCTTATGCCAAGAAGTCAGATTACTGGCATTATGCAAGCCACCTATATATAGTCAAGGTTGAAATGAGCAAAATTAAGAGTCTGTAGGAAGCCATTGTTTCAGGTTACATTCAAGGTAGATTCAAATTTCCTCCTTGACCTAAGCTATCCTTATTTTTGAAAGACTATATCATCCACTTCTGGATGTGCATGTAGATATGCAGCTTAACTTCTTAAAATCTGGACAAAATTAAGGAACCTCATACTACTAAGGACTGACATGTTTGGAAATCATGGGTGGAAGATAAAACCAGTCAAAACACTGGTTTTGGAGAGTTGTGGAATGTATAATTTGTTCCAGAGTAGTTGAAAACATACTGAATATGTTTCTACTTAACTGCCGTAGGTAGTAGACCAGTTGTCAGACTTAAATGAGAAACTAAGATTAAGGAGCTGTGTTCGGACTCTTAGATGTTCTGCACAAATGAGTGATATTTACTCTGAGAGTTGCATGAATATATTTGGCTGAAATAGTAACTTTGTACTTAAGTTTTTATAGTGTAGTTAACTGAATGGGCTGTGGCAGTCGCCAGGATCCACAGGGGCCCCTTGGGAAACCATGGCAACAGATATCTTGAAGATAAGAGAGAAGAACAGGTTAGACCAAATAAGGAGAAAACAAGACATGCCACATGTCCATTGGGCAGAGATAACTGTAGTTAGGGTGATTAGTAGCCCTAAGGTATGGGGAAAGCTTTAAGAAGGATGTGCTGCTTGCAATAAATGCCATTTTGCCGCTCACCACATTGGGGTCATGAAAAGTGTGTGAAATTGACCGGGGCTGTTGGAACACTTCACAGAGGGACGTTAGCCAGAGTCGCCGAAACAAAGGCGATGTTATAGGAACACCTTTTTGTAGTAGATGAGATGGCATTAATAATAAGGCATTAATGTAGTATTGTCTAGTAGTGATCACTTTTTCCACTTGAGTTTTTCTAAATTTTTTTGTTTGGAGTGTTCCTTGGTGTAAAAGAGAGCAGTTTCCTAGTGTATTCCAAAGAAAGCTGCATATAAATTATCATCATAATTACGTTACTTTGTGTTTTAGCTTGAGAAGTCTTGCTGGCTTCTGTTGGCATTGCTCTGCTTGGGTGGCTTGAGTCACCTAAGTTTCTGTGGAGATAGTGACACAAATCTTTTTGTTTCCTGAGGGTAACACAGTGTTTTATAAAAACATTTCTCTCATTACATGAGCTTTGGTGAAGTCAATTCTGTGAATCTGAGATGGAGAGGCCATGTGGTCAACTCTCTTCCGTTACTGCTTCATTCTTAAGCTCTTAAAGATAAGCCAGTTTCCACTGTGTTTCTTATACCCATGACTGCAGAATATTCAATGGAAGCTTGTCTTGCTCTCTGCTTTTTATGGTTACTAGAGGTTCCTGATATTTAAACTTAAAATTTTCCTCATGCTTTAAAAGCTTCTGTTTCTTTTTCAAGCCTTGTGATTGATAGCTTGACTTGCTTTAATCTTCTCTGTAATTACAGAAGTACTATATAATTACAAAAGTACTAGCTTCTTGTCTCCGGTATTAAGGTTTCTTTTGACTAATTGGTTTTTTTTTTTTCATCCTGTAATATTTCTCCAGATTCTTTTAAGTACAGTACCCTAAAGTAAAATCAGTACTCTACTGAGAGCAAGTAAGTACAGTGAAGAATCGTTGTCTTATTACCATAGATATTACTGAAACAACTGAGCAGACATTTGTCTAATAAACTTTCCCCTATACAGGTTGTAAAAAGGAAGATATGAGAGTTACGAAAGGCTGAGGAAACCTTGGGTGATTAATCCCCATTACAATTCTCACCAGTAAATCTGCCTGGATGAACAATGGAGACTGAAGACAGTGTTTTTGTCACTTGGTTATTCTGCGCTGTTGGGCGAGTCAGTTCAGCCCTTCATGCTCTGCTCTCTATCTAGGTGGGTGGTGGTAATAGTGAGGGGAAGAACAAAAAATTGCAGTAATCACAATTAGTAGTGTCAGGGGCTATAAACCTATACTACAGTAAAAACTTCAATGTGTGTAGTAGTATCTAATTATAATTTTTAAAAAATCAGCACTCAAGACAAATTACGCTTCCTAAATAGTAGTTGAGGTGCTTATGTCTCTTTTTCAAGAGATATACATGTTTACTTCTAAGTATTTTGAGGAGTATTGTTCAAAACCTGATACTTGGAATTTATAGATCATGCTGTTTGTACAATCAGTGTACATTAGTAGTCTGCAAGCGTTCTTCTTGGAAGCCTGGAGGTGCTCTTCCTTCTGCTTTGATCCTTAGAATGCCTCCAAAGTATGCACCAGTAGCCTATTGATGCACAGCCTGTTGTGACTTATTGTTATGTTCAGTGCACAGCAGATTACAAAGGTAGGTTATTTGTTAGCATGATTTTCCAGACTGCTGCTTGAAGAATTTTAACAGTGTCCACTGAATTCTCTAATGCGTACTTCAGAATGAATAAAACTCTGCTTGATGATGTTTACAAGAGTCTCTGTGCCCACTGTTGATGAGTCATGGAAAACAGTGTATTCCTCTGACTCCTGACTATGTGCGTGATATGCACAGGTTATTCGCTATGTGGGGCTGTGCTTTACAATTAACAGATTGGTTGCTTTTATTTTATGCTGTATCTTAAGTCAGATTTTTCATTGTGCTAGGAAAACAAACACAGGTTTCTCTCTCCCTCTGGCTGAGTTGTCTTGCAGCCATGGCACTTGAGCTCATGCCAGCCGAACAAGTTGCCCTCTTGTTCTCCTTGACCTGTTGTAGCCTACCCTCATTATCTCATGAACTTCTGCAGAGGCTGTTACTACTGAAACCTTATTAGCTCTTTTCTTGCTTTGTTTAGTGGATGTTCAATTAGTTCTTAGTGTGTCTACATTTTTAGATGGCTAGTTCATTCATTTTTTTGCTCAGTGTCACGCAGAGCTTTCATGATGGTTGAGTATTTATGCAGCTTTAGTCCAACCTGAACATTAAAGCCATTAAAAGTCTTGCTATTTCTGTTCCTGTCTGATGAGGCTATCATGCAGAGTACTTCTGCTGTATTATCTAAAGGGGGGCAGTGGAAGAAGGAGAGGGAACAACTTTATAATTATAATACTAGAAACAATTAATTGGAAATTTTAAGACTGACTACTTAGTGGTTGTCGAAGACATAAGAAGTAGCCAAATCAACTTCTAATCTCTTTGTTTTAGTGGTCAAGAATGCAAAAGTATGCATTAAAAATAGTGTTTTCCCACCTCCGGGCATCTGTGCCTGGAATTTGGCTGGAAGGAGAAAATCAGAGAGAGACTGTAGCATTCAGAGAACTGAAACAAGTAATACTGTGTTCTTATTTTCCCAAGCTCTACCAGCCTATATTGGTTCTAGCTTACTTAAAGTTTGGTCTTTCTTTTCTTCATCAGCAATTCTTGTCGACAGAGGAAGATTAATGTATTATAAATCATGTCATGATTGTTAGTTAAACAGTGTCTCTTCCTTACAAAATGTAGGAATATGCCAGAATCAGGAAAATTAGCCTCATAGCAAGCTTTACCAATTTTCTCTGAAAACATATAGTATGACTCACTTGCTAGTTTCCAGTTCTAATGTGATTTTGTTTAACTGTGATATTTCTTCCTTTTGCTTGTAGATTCAATTACTAGTAAATCTTTCTACAGTTCTATATTCTTCTGACTCATTACAAGAGGGAATGATATTTTAGTTTAATGTGTATTCTTACATAATGCTGTAACATTTCTTTGTTTATTAGTTGCTTGGGCTTCAGAGTGCCATGGAACCAAACACTTAATCCTTCTCAGCATGTTCTACATTTCAATGAAAAATAGTCATATCTATTTGAGCACTTAATTCCACGGTTTAGTGTTAATATCTGAGCCAATATACACTCTACTTACCTACTTTGTGAAATAGGGAAATATTTTGAATGCTTGAAAATAGTTTATTATTTCTTGAAGTCAATTGAAAAGCCTGAGATAGATTCTGAATTCTGTCCCTTTAACCACCTTGTTATCTTAATTTCTTTCTCCTTCTTCAGTTTACTTCTGCATGCTCTTTAGCATCTCCTTGTTTAGCTCTTGGAAGTGTAACTGAAATAGTTTTAATTCCAGACAGTGGAATATCCTGACACTCAGTAGGCTTGACTAGTCATGGCTGTGGTAGATTTGAGCCTCCTTGTAGAGAGCTAAATGAGGAGAGCTTCAGATCAGTACCCTCTCACATGACCTATTGGTAGCTGACATATAGAGTTGTCAACACTTAAGGGTGGATTCATCTAAATCAATTTGAAGTTGGTGTGTTACTAATTAAAGATGAACTGAATTAGGCAGGTGCTAAGCTGCTGTAAAATCATGTGCTTAAAGAATCAAACCTGTTTGAAAATCTTTTGCCACAATGAGAATTCTTTATGGCTGTGTACTTTATCATAATGAAGCTGACTTTCCCAATGATCTTTGAAGTTCTTCCTGCATACTTAATGATAGTTTTTAGGAGATTTTGTATTAATTTCTGCTGAGTAAAAATCCTGTCAACTTCCACGGAGTCTTGACTATAAAATCAGTGTTGAATGTTAAGCATTGCTGACCTTCAGCAGATTCACAAAAATAAAATTAAATCTGCCTCTGTTCTGCAAGCATATTTATCTATGCTAGTACTCAAATACTCATCTTTTAATATCCTGCTTTCAGGTTATGTGCCTGTTTCCATATAATGAAGGTAAGGAGCAATTCACAGCCTTGCTTAAAATACTGTTATCCTTTATTTTGAATTCCGGTTTAGTGCAGTTTATAGGGGACTACTACTGTTTGTGAAAATACATCTATAATTAGATGATTATTCCCACTCTTTACTAGAATTTTGATTAAATTATTAGAGTTCAATGGCTTCTAAAACTGGCTGTAAAATTTTATTGATCCTAGATTTTATTGCATAAGGACTCAAAATGAAACTGAATGGTGAATGGCACTTTTCTTTTCTTTCCAGTGTGCCACAAATGCCAGCACTGCCTGCTGAGTCAAAAGTACACAAACTGAAAAATGCAGAGGAATATTATAGATTCCACAATATAAACTTCTGTGGAAAAGTTTAAACCATTGCTCTGGGAACTGTGTAGGACAGAAGATTTCTTTTTTTTGACTGGAAGAAGACTAACATAGATGGGGGGGAGAGCAAAGCAACTGGGAGGTGATATTGTTCAAGGTAAAACCCTGACAAAAATGAACATAAGAATGGCAGATTTATGAAAGTATTGTGCAGAAGCGGATATTTTACATCTAAAACCACTGTAGCGGGTGCTCATATAATAAATGGAGAAGATGGCTAATATTCTTAGTTTTAAGATTGACCTCTGAACAATAGTAGAATACTACATTTTAGCATGAAACAATGCCAGAAGTGAGAAGATAGTTCTATGTGTAATTTGTTTCATAAGGTATGTAGTTTCTCCTGAACTCCTACTGACTTTAATGAAAACTAGGGAGAATTTCTATCTTTAAAAACTCTTTTAATTACTTCAGCAGATTACCAAGTAACAACCCTGATTTGATTCTTCTGGAGTAAAGCCATACAGTGCTTCTACCACAAAGTCTTTCCAAATGGCAGTAGAATTATTGGCTTTATTCAAAAGAAGAATGTTTTTTTAACTTAATGACTTATGTTTGTGGTCTTAATTGTGAAGGCCTATATGTATTAGGATTTTAGAATGTGAGAGACTTATATATTTCTCTGTATTTTAGTGGAAAATGACTAGGTAACCCAGGTATGGATGCACTAGAGCAGATAGCTAAGGCCTTTAAGAAGCTGAACCTATTCCCTGTCTATATAGATTGCAGTCTACCTTAAATGAAACAAGTGAAGATACCTTTCAAATGAAGTAGATGTGGAGCTGAGGAGGTTTGGAGTAATGACTGTGAAAGCTTCCATTGAAGACAGCTGGTGAGTGGCCAAGCCGAAAAGAAACATAGCTGACCTAAACAAATGCTTTGTTTCCCTGCCCAAGGTAAAATAGAGAGGAGTTGAACTTTTGGATTTGGGAGAGTTTGTATTTGTCTCACACTAATATTCTGTGAATATCAGAAAGTGTATGTGTGAACACTAAATTGGCAATCAGGGACAGGAGACCTAAGGGTTCATAGAAGCAGAAGGGGAAGCTGCAGGGACAGTCTACCTCAGGCTTGTAAGCAAACATCTAGGTAGTGCAGATGTCGCACAGAAGCACACAGCTGTAAAGCAAGAACAGAGCAGTACACTGGAGATCAGGGAATGTAGATGAGGAAATTCTGAGAAGTGCCTAAAGATGACATGCTTTGCAGGTGGTAATAAGAAAAAGAAAGATGAGGGACTTAGATCAGTATCAACATTTAGGGGGTAAAAGAAATGGCTACCGTGTAAATACATATGAAAAGTGGAGAACAGTGCTGTTTACTGTGAGTTAAGTATAGGAAATAGCTGTTTGAGACTAAAAGTGTCCCTGAGGACACAGAGGAAAAAGTTATAGTCCACGTTCAGATAAGTTACGCTGCTATGTTATTACTGGCTGGATACATGCTGGAGAAAATATGTAGGTAGAAATGAATTTCAGGTACTGCTAGAAATGGGGTAAATAACGGATCAAAAGTACTGAAGAACAAAGTTCTGTTGGCCTTGCCCTGTTGAGAAGGGGAAGTTTGCATGAAAAAGGGTGGTCAGGCACTGGAGTGGACTGCCCAGGGAGGTGGTGGAGTCACCGACCCTGGGGGTGTTCGAGGAAAGACTGGATGTTGTATTGAGGGACATGGTTTAGTGGGAGCTATTGGGAATAGGTGAACGGTTGGACTGGATGATCTTTTAGGTCTTTTCCAACCTTGGTGATTCTATGATATCAAAGGAGATTTAAAAAAAAAAAAATTATTCATGCCATCTACGAAGGCAAATCAGCTACCAACATTTAGTATTTCTTTGCTTATATTCCATGAATGCAGTTAGATTAAGTTACTTGATGCTGATTTCCCTTCCTGTTTATACTGCAGGCTCTGCTTGTTCTTTGTGGAAAAAAAGCTGAAGTCTACCTGTTTGCCTGATTTACTGTATGAGGTGATTTGCATAGTTCTTCTATGATACTTTGTTTCATCCCATTACACTTGTCCAGATTCAATAGTTCCTGGGACTGTAGTAATGACACTAGCATTAACATAAAATTGAAACTGTAAAACACCTTTTTCCCCTTCCTTAAAGTATAATACCTAAGCTATGTCCTTTTCTGATCTTCTGAGACATATTATGAGATGTGGAGTACAGCATCTGAGTGCTTACTCTCCTGTGAGTGCAGTCTGCAAGGTAATCTTGAATTGAAGGCTAATTTTCTCTGAAAAATGCTGAATTATTTACAGCTGATTAAATAGGGAGCAATACCATGATATTGGCACCTTGTTAAAGAATGTCCTATTATCATTAGGTCTTGAAATAAGGAGTTAGGTCTTAAATCTGAATTTTGAATCTGAAAGATGCTTGTGACACTTTACATTAGTACTGCTAGCTGCAGTGCTAGTTTCATTTTCTAGGGGCTTTACTGTGCTCAGAGGATATAGGCAGACAGAATGCACAGTGCTCAGTAAGTGGCTGAACCTACATATGCAGCAAATATTACTTGCTGAAGAGGGGAAAATGACTATTCTTCCCATTCCCAGAGGCAGTATAACTAAACACCTATTGTTCTTGTTGAAGGGATGTAGTACTTACTGCTCTAACATATTGGCAGAAGGTACTAGAGTTTTTTCCCAAGTAAATATGGCTCAAATATGATCTAAAATCTCTCAAGTATTGAAGCTGCTGCATGGACGGCAGTGCTACAACCTTGTCTCCCTTTGGTGACTGACCATATCAAGTTCTTATGACTAAGTTGCCCCATGTATTCCCACCTTGCAGCCTGTAAGAATATAAAGGCAGATTCTTTAGCTGGGTTTACAGTAAAAGTTTTGTCAGGTGGACCGTAAGTGTTTACGCAGGAAGAAATGTTCTATGTTTAGCCTATTTTGGGACATAAAAAGGAAAAAAATGCTCCAAGCTTTCCTTCATCACAGTGGATATTTATATTTCACACGCTGAATATGTGGCACCAAACTCTCTGCTAGAGGTGCTTAGAAAACTTGCTGCTGCCACAAGCAGCTGGATGATGAAGCTGCTGCCAGTGAAGGCTGATAAACCATATGAAGCCTGGCACTTGGGCTTCCTGGGAATTAAATCAGGAGCCATATCTGTGCAATTCTGAATTGCAGTCTTTACCTCAATGACCCCAAAATTGCCAAGATGTTTTTTTCAAAAGCCTTTAAAATGTTTTTTGGGAACATCATTAGTCTCACATAAAGTTCTGAAATTTGCTTATGTATCTTCAGGTTCACTGTTGCTTGCTTCAGTAGCAAATATCTCCTTGAATCCTTTTCAAGATAGGCGAACACAGGATTGTGTGTGGGGAGGGAAAGCACTATGCTGACAACTTGTTATACTCCTAGGAGTGCTTCTCTGGGAAATGAGGTGCCATGAAAACAACAATATCATTGAAAATCCCACTTTCAGAGCCTTTTACATTGTAATACATTTATGCTAGATCATGCTCAGTGAGGCTCATAGATTAATAAGAAAGATAGTTATCATACTATTATTTGGGGCTGAAGAAATTTAACTGAAAACATTTTTACCACAAAAAAAGTGACAATGCAGGCATCAAACATGATTATTTCTCCAATATACTTGTTTTTAGGGTTTTCCATCCCTCCAGATAACATTTCATTTTTAATTGGAATCTATTTCTCAGTCTCAGGCTGTTTGTTTTCATTTTTATTGAAAAACATGGATATGTAATGCAGTCTGAATATTTTGGTTCCTGTCAGAAAATAACTTTAGAAACCAAAATGTTTTCTCTAGATTTTTCCCCCAGTATTAGTTAAATTGCTGTCATCTTTGTGATATGTAAAAATACACTTTTGAGTATCAAAATTGATAGGGAAATGAGGAAAAAATCTTTATCAAACCTGGATGATCTGTGGATTATATGCACGGTAATAAAAGCACACATGTTGGCATATGATTGTGGATTCTGCATGGTGTGTTGTATTTTGAATTAAGCTATATCAAATGCTTTTTGTCAGAGTCAGAGCTGGTGTGTATGGGTACACTTCTGTTTCTATGCACTAGAATACAGAAAATCACTTTTTCTTGTGGGGAGTAATAAGTAACAAAGGTTTTAGTAGGCAGGTGTTTAAAATTACATGCATTGCTCAGCTGTGGCATGGATTTTTCAGAATAGTGTATGGTAAGACAGTGCTGGCACACCAACACATGGAAAACTGGGAGGTATTCCTAATTTTGGACTGACTGAAACATGAATACTTTCCTAGAATGCTGTTTTGCTTGCGAAGACTGAATTTATGATATACATCTTCTAGAATCTTAGGATTATATTTCGGTACCTGTTGCCCCTAGCAAAATGCCCCATACTGTAAATAAGGTCTTCATGCTGTATTAAATAACCAGTTATTACTAGGCAGTGTGCTCAGCTATTTTAGGGTACTTAGGAGTAATATGTGCAATCAAGATAATTCTGTTTGTAGCCACGCAGGTGCTGAGAAAACCACTTTGCTTCCAGTCAGTTGAACGGTGTTAAAAGTTCAGAGTCAACTTGTGGTAAGGAAGGTGGAGAAAGGCCCTTAATGTCTAATGCCGGAATCTGAGAGCAAATGGCTTTAATGCAGCTGGGAGAACTGACCTTGTTGCCAAGTAGTGAGAGGTATGGAATAATTTTTGCCGTACTGTTACTATGATTCAAAACTTGTCACCTTTCCCAGCATCTTCTCTGTGAAGTTCTCAGAAGTTAGTCATCTCGGTTCCTTTTGTTGCCTTTTCCATCAGCTGCTCTGTAGGATTTCTTCCAGCTTATTGTTTCTGAAGCTAAATGATTATTCAATTGCTTTGTTTTAAATGCTCTTGACAGTTAAACAGTCTTTGAATTCTTTTTAGAGGAAGATACCAATGAAGGGGTTTCAACTGAGCCTGGCAAAACTCTTGTATTATAATATTTATCTGAAAGAAACTGTCCAAAAATAAGAGTAATTAGTGACTAAATTTGAATAAACTGAAATAAAAGACTGGATACTAACTTTTTTTTCCCTATTCTAATAATTTGGCAGCTGTATTGCTGCCTGGATATTAGCAAAGCTATAAAATTGAAATGCAAATACAAAGAATGAAGAAAAACATGGAGTTATTGTTTCTATTTTGCATTTGTTCTTATCTACTGAATATTTGCTTTATGGATCAACTAATTAGTGTCATACACTCCTTTTTGATAGCTAAATACCTTCTCTCGGGGAATAAAGCTCAATTTGTTCTGTAATTCCTTTACATTGGAGATAATCAATGAGACTTTAAAGTTCAGATGTTAGATATTGTTCTTTCTGGAATAAAGGTGTGTGATTTTGATAGACAAATACATTATTCCTCTTCTCATAGCAGAGGAAATATGTAGTTTGTAACATGAGCTGAATATTCCTCCCTATTGAGAGCATAGAATAAGATATAGTTGACCTGATAATCCTGATAGAAACATGACTGAGTACAGTCTGTTTGCTATAGACCTAGGTTTTTTTTGGAGTTGTTAATTTACGTTGGTTGTTTTCAATTAATAATAGTTCAGTGTTAAGAAACAAGTGGCTAATAGCTTTAGAGGCAGGAAAAATTGTGAGGGATCTCTGACATAAAGGTGGTGGCTGTGAAATTTGTCTGTCATGATTTGAATTCTGTGCAGTTGTTCATACAGTAGAGCACCTCCCTACGCATTCACAATATGACTGTCTTCAGAAGAACCAGCACTACTTCGAATGCAATGCAATCCCAGACAACCACGTTATGGATGAGACTCATGAATTAGCTGTGTAGCTGTGGCTGTAGCACCAGGTTATGGTTTTGCTAAAATTCCCATAGTGTACTATCTCGGAAAAAACTTAAACTTTTCCAATTCAAATTTTATCTTCAGGAAGAGAGCAGGAGGGACTGGGGCATCAGAAACTCCTGGAAGAAGAGATTCTTCCTGGGAGATGAATTCATGGTTGAGCCCTCCACTCTGGGCTCCCAGCACAGTTGCAGAGGTAAACAAATATTTCCAATAGTCCCTATCTGTGTTGTCTAGGAGAACAATTCCTCTCTTGATCCTGCAGCTGATGATTAATTGAATACTTATCAGGGTTTAATGTCTCTACCAGGATTAATGCGCTTCAATTCTAACATGTTTTTAAGCTCAGCTGGTTTTCAATTTTGTTAAGAAGTTGAATGTTGTTTGCCTTTTCTTGGTTGCCAAGTCATATCTTAAGGAGAAAAACTCTTCCTGTGTCAGCATCTTTGGAGTATGCAATTAATACATGTAATAATAAATGTGATGTGAACAGAAAATGGCAGTGAAGGAGAATCCTGTTGTATTTCTTGGGTAGTAATAGGACAAAAGGGAAATAAGAAAGCTTTTAGATTCAGCTGAGAAATCCTTTTAAGTTATTAAGGAATGACATTCTATTTACTAGTTTTGAAGAGTAAGTTTTAGCTTATTTAAAAACTTGCTACTTTTTGATCTGGACATGAATGCAAGTGTAACAGTTGGGCAGGACTTTCCACTCCATGTTTCTGCTTCACCCTTTCTCAACTGTGGACTCTTGGAAAAAAAGAAAGCAGTGCTGATCTTTTCAGATCTAAACGTGACAGCGGCTCAAGCAGGGGTAGATGGCAGGTTAGAGTGGGGAAGTTGTGTGGCCTTGCTACAGGAGAAAGGCAGGCATGAAGACCAAGTTAATGCAATGCTTTGAGGCATTCTGTAATTCTAAACCTAGGTGCACCTTAGACTTTCAAATCGTTTTGCGAGCATAAATTTCAAAAGGAAAAAAGTGTGGAGCACCAGCTATGTCCTTTGTTCTTATTGCTTATGTGAGCATGGAAGAGGAACATAGCAACTCACAAAGAATAATTGCTTGGTGGTAGATGGTGGTAATATACAGTAATTTTCTTTCATGAAATACATTATGAATCTGATCTTGTCTAAAAGTTTCCCTTTCCCCTAAGGGAAAGTATTGAACTCAGATTGTAAGCTGTAAAAAGTGTGCTTTGGGGCTTGGTCCTATTTGTGCTTAAACAGAAGAACGAAATGTATTTTGAAGTAATGTTCTCTGGAAAGTACTGCATCACAGGAAGCTGTAAATAAATCTAATTCATTGAAATAAAATCTACATCTTTCCATTAAAAATTTAAGATCTTTTCTGAGGGTATGGTCAGAATATGGGGATGGTCTAGCTGGCTTTAAAAGATGCCAAGATTTCACGTATGTTGGAAAGT
This sequence comes from Lagopus muta, assembly GCF_023343835.1. NCBI lineage: Eukaryota > Metazoa > Chordata > Aves > Galliformes > Phasianidae > Lagopus > Lagopus muta. The sequence continues at coordinate 77,040,433 of NC_064434.1, forward strand.
GATTTCTGACCAGTGATATCCTTTCTATCTGCCATTGATCTATCCATGGAGAGCAAAAGAAAAGCTAACAATCTGGGTGATCACTCTTGCTGCATGAGGCAACTGGCTTCTGTAAGAAGCAGCTTGAAGTTCTTGAATAGTTTCTTATAGCAGTAGCTTATCCTGAAAGGGTTCTATCTAAACTTCCAGGGTGTTTTAATTCAATTTATGGAATTTAATGAAATTGCAGGTTTTGGGTCCCGACAGACTCTACTCACACATACATGTTCTTAGTACAGTTGGATACCTGTCAGTGATTCAGGAAAGAGGCAATTACATTTTGCAGGTGTGAGATTTTGCACTTATGAAATACTTGGACCTCAGGTCAAAATGGCTTTGGAAACATACATCAAATTTGTACTTGGAAACATGATCTGAATTATTGTACCTGTTCACAGGCTATCCACAGATCATAAACATTCCCTCGCTGTTATTTTTTTCATTCATTTTTGTTCTTTACACATTAGGGAAATTCCTTAGGAGAAAAAGTAGTATAATGTGTTGACGTTTTTGTAGGACAGCTTCACAGTGTGCTAAATATTTTCATTTTAGTTCTTTTCATTGGGCTGTAACATGCCATCATATATTTCCTGGGTACGGACTGCAATGGGCACTTTGCCTAAGTGGACCACAGCTTACTGGAAGGAAAGGACCAATGTTTTATGGTGTATGTCCACAGCTCACCACCTTTTCCACCTCCACTCCCCAAGTTCTGCAAAACTGCTTAAATAGCACTTCTTGAGGGGTTGTGACTGGACTAATAGAATTTGAGGTTGCCGTAATGTATCCACTTAGAAATATATGGAGACTTTTTGTGGAAGGTACTGTGAGATTCCCTATTTCTCTTCAGACTCTTGCCTGAAGCGTGGCCAGATGAGAATGGAAAGTGTCCTAGAACAGGATAGATGTGAAAAGGTCTCACAAGCATTGTTTTTTTTTTTTTCCCCAAAAGTGAGTGTCCATCTTGTTTCAGATGTACAAAGAATGGCTTTCTTAAAGAAGTGGCTATGTGAAGTAGGATTCCATGGGATTCCGTCAGTCTTGATAACACTTAAGGAGAAAAGACAGTTGCGAGAGATAGGAGAAAATCTAAAAATGAAGCAAAATGGACAGCCCATTCCTCCCTCTTCCCCTCCCCCCCCCCCCCCAAAAAAAAAAACCTAAAACCAAACCACCTCTCTCCCAGTGGAAAATCCAAACTAACCCCTACTCTTTTATTACAAAAATGAGCATCAGATTAGAGCATTATGTGTCAGGTTCAAGATAAATAAGGTTGTTAAGAAGGTCATCTTTCCTTGGATGTTGTAGAAGATGTTGATCTTAAATTTCTAGATGGGTTAAAAGGTAATTAAATATAAGAAAATCCATGGTTGTAACCTATCATTAAACATCTTGTCAGTGCTGCTGTGACTTTAGAGTCTGTACGATGTCAAATTTTTTGATGCTCCTGAATTAAGTGTGTACCTTAGGAAGTATCTCTATACTTACCAAGTACTTACAGGGCTTCACACATATCTACTGCTGGCTGTAGCCAGAGACAAAGCACTGCATTGGATGGCTTTTAGCCAACTCCAGTTCTGCTGTCTATATGGAGTTGATTAAGCTATTTTCTTCTTAATTCTTTGTGTACAATTACTGAAATTTTGACTTGAATCCAACCAGTAGAAGCAAATTTCCAAGTGAGAATATCTATGTTAGTAAACTATATTCTTTTGAACTAGAATTTGTCCCAGGAGACACTATAGCTTTTCATGAAGCTGGAGTATGCCAAATTCTAGACTTTGGCTTAGGTAGGCCTATAAATCTGTTTTTGTTTAGCAGAAAATGTCCCTTGTTGTCAATATGTTCTCTGCTAAAAGAAACCAAATATTTAATGGAACCTAAGTAGAGGATGTACTATTCAAATGATTGGGGGGAAAAAAATGAGTGCATGAAGACATCTCAGTTTGCTTTAGTCAGTATCAGTGCGTGACTTCAGTGGCTTTTTTTTTTTTTTTTTTTTTACCCCAGACTGGCAGAACTCTTCAAAATGAGTGGTTTTTCATATTCACTGACATTCTGTGGGTTATTTATCTTATTCCTATGCCCTTTTTCTGTCTCTTTAGACCATGGTGGTTCAGATAATTTATTTCACAATGCACATACTTGGGCTGTGGGATTCTAGGTGTGGAAAAATTCCTATATCTACCTAGACTTTCCTATTGACCATACCTATAAAAATTTGGGTATTTCATAAGTCTGGGTTCTTGTGACAAATGATTTACTACCAGACACTCAGGTTTCTTGCTAGTTACCTTGTATTCTAACTGCTCACTTGGAACACTTTATGAACTTTTGGAAGTAAAGGCTGTCAGAACAATCACAGTGATGCTTTCAAAAGCTTTTATTGAGTCATTGCTTCAGAATCTGAAGCTTTGTGATAATGAATCACATCCTGTTACATTCTTGTCCCTTGTAGTGCAAAAAAGGGTGATATATGTTAGCCAAAGATTGGCAGAAATATGCTGTGTTTTGATTTAGACTAACATTTCAGTATGATAGTTCCTAAAATTTATGATAACATATAGGCATGAACGTCGATGTGTTATTTATGTGTACATGCATCAGCTAAATATTTTGATACAGATGACTGAAAAGCATTAATGTCACTTAGCAATGTGTTCTTCAGTTTTTATCGATGTAAGCTGTGCTTAGAGTGATGAAATTACTTCATATAATATTGAATGTATTCAGTTACCACTTACAAGCATTTGTGAGCATAACAGAAGACTCTTCGTTAATTGTTATGAACTGTCAAAAGGCTCATTGTAAATGTGGTAGTTTGCCACTATATTGCAATGCAAGGCACTAGTAAATTTAGAAATTAAGTGTGACGAAGACCAAGAATGAGGATCAGATTATATAAAGATATAGTACATAAAATATGCTTTGGATCTGAAATAAATACAGTAGTATTTCTGACTGTAAAATGGAAAAAATGAGGGACTTGGATACAGGGGAGTTGAGAAGGTATGGTTTGTGTTTTCTTGTGTCTCGTGTGAATTTGGGTAAGTTGCTGAGTGCCTCAATGTCCTAATATCCACTACCAATACCTATTTTTTGCTCTTGGGAAAGCAGACTGATCTTGAAAGAAGGATTTAGTATATATGGATGGATTTATAAGAAAAAAGTCATGTACATGTAGATCACTCTGGAGCAAGAAGGGGATACTGGACATTACACCACCTTAGTATTACTGCCTTCCATACAGCTATTGCATCTTGGAGAAGTATGTAACTGGTGAGTAGATAACAGCAAATAGAATTCTGGAAGGTGTTTGGAATAATGACTCTTTTCCCCAGTGCTGCTTTACCCATGTAAATGTTCCTAACAAAAATATTTTGAAGATTATCAGAATTTAGTGGTGATGATACAACTTGGTTGACCTCATCCTTCTCTGAGTTTTCTCTGCCTAGAACAGAGTTTTTGCAGACTTCCAGATCACTATCTGATTGAAAAGTCGTCTTAAGTTTAAGTTGTAGTAATTATTTTGTTTTCTTTTGCCTATTTTTTTTTTTTTTTTTTGCATTTATTGTATTACCATTTACTGTTTAAAAAAAAGTTGCAGCAGCAATTGACTATGCAGTTCCTGAATACCAGAAAACATTCATGCTCCTGCATTGGAGCTGGGTACTTTGAAGCATAGAACTCTGACTTTCCTTTCTGCAAGTACAGTTTCATATGTCATGCAGCTGCTTTCTTCTTACAAGTATTAAGCTTGTGATTTTGTTGCATACTTATGTTAAAAGATTGATGGAATGTAATGTGTTTCTGCATGGTTATTTTCTGGGGAGCAGTGGTGATTTATATTGACCTTTCTACATTAAAATCAACAGTCAAGCAGGATCAGTTTTTTTTTTTCCTGTTTTATTTTTGCATCTGTTGAGTAAATGTCCTTCCTTTCATATTTAGGGTCTCTGTGCTCTCTTTAATGACTTTATTAACAGTAATTAGCAAGCCCAGCAGAGAGTTTCCTTGCAAAATGAATCATTATGGCAGACTTCAAGCATCCAATGTCATTTGGTTTTTGAACACTTCTTAACCATGTATGGTCTGTATAAGGCAAGATCTTGCAAGCAGGTGACTTCTGTGACTTCTGTTCCAAGTCACAACTTTTTGTTTGTTAGATAAAAATGAAGTCCAGCTTCTAGCTTACACAGCCTCATCACTTTACCCCTCTTAGCAAGTTACCTCTTTCAGCAAGGTGTTATAATCATGCAGGATGGAGAAATGGGATTCTGTGGCCAGCAGTACTATTAAAAACATGCAGTATGCTTCTGCCTGGTTTCCTCTTCCAGTGGCTGGAAGCTTTATGTGCTACTCATAAGCTGCAATATTTGCACCCTGAAATGTTAAAAGAGCTGGCTGTTCTTCGCATTTCCATAAAGTTTAAGCATATTTCTGCAAAAAAGAAGATGATGAGGATCATAGGATAAAATGTCTGTCAGCTCTTTGTGTTATTGTAACCACTGCAGAACAAGTAAATCAAGTTTTGAGGTGTTGCAGGTATTTGGTTGTATTCTGGCTAGTCAGAGTAGCAAAATCATTTGCAGGGTAGACTGGTGCTAGCTGCCTTGAGCAGGCCAGTGCTAATACATCGGTCCATTTCTCTTGCACTTTGTTTACAGCTTACTAGAAAAGTTTAGATGGAACATCATCTTTTCAATTTTTTGAAGTGCCTGTTGCTGCTTTTCCTGTCTCTGGGTACCACTGGAAAGAACCTGATTCTGTCTTTGCTCCTTCCCTTCAGGTATTTAGAGATATTGATGAGATCCTGCCTGCCTCTGTCATCTTTTTTCCAGGCTGAGCAATCCCAGCTCTCAGATCCTACTCATAGGAGAGGTGTTCCAGGCCATTTGACTTCATTGTTCTCTATTGGACTTTTCCAATATCCCTATCTCTCTCTCATACTGAGAGTCCCAGACCTGGACACAGGCATTCTAGCTGTGGCATTCCCAAAGCTCAGTGAAGGAGGATCATCTCTTGACTTGCTGGTGATACTTGGCCTAATGCAGCCAAGAACATCACTTGAATCACAGAATCACAGAATGGCCAGGGTTGGAAAGAGACCTCAAAGATCATGAATCTCTAACCCCCCTGACACAGGCAGTGCCACCAACCTCCACATTTAATACTAGACCAGGATGCCCAGAGCCCCATCCAATTTGGCCTTGAACACCTCCAGGGATGGGGCATCCGCAGCCTCTCTGGGCAGCCTGTTCCAGCACCTCACCACTCTCACAGTAAAGAATTTTCCCCTGACATCCACCCTAAATCTCCCATCCCTCAACTTGAAACCATTTCCTCTTGTCCTGCAGTTATTGGCCCTTTCTAAGTGTTGATTCCCTCCTGTTTATAGGCTCCCTTTAGGTATTGAAAGGCTGCAGTGAGGTCTTCCCGCAGCCTTCTTTTCTCCAGTCTGAACAAGACCAGCTCCCTCAGCCTGTCTTCGTAGGGGAGGTGCTCCAGCCCCCTGATCATCTTTGTAGCCCTCCTCTGGACCCTCTCCACTAGCTACCTGTCCTCCTTGTACTGAGCGCTCCAGACCTGGACACAGTACTCCAGATGGGGCCTCACAAGAGCAGAGTACAGGGGAGGCAGTCACCTCCCTGTCCCTGATGGCCACCCCTCTTTTGATGGAGCCCAGGATTCCATTTGCCTTCCAAGTTGCAAGGGCACACTGCTGGCTCGTGTTAAGCTTTACATCTATCAAGACCCCCAGGTCCTTCTCTGCAGGACTGCTCTCAAGAACTACTCCTTCCAGTCTGTATGGATGCCTGGGATTCCTCCATCCCAAGTGGAAAACTCTGCACTTTGCTGTGCTGAACCTCATTAGGTTTACCCAGGCCCACCTTTCTAGTCTGTCAAGGTCCCTCTGAATGGCATCCCTTCCTTCTACTGTGTCAACTGCACCACTCAGCTTGGTGTTGTCAGCAAACTTGCTGAGGGTGCACTCAAATATGTCATCGATGTCTTCGATAGAGATGTTAAACAGCACTGGTCCCAAGACAGATCCCTTGGGGGTATTGCTCATTACCGGCCTCCACCTGGATATAGAGCCATTCATGACCACCCTCTGTCTGTGGCCTTTCAACCAGTTTCTTATCCATCTAGTGGTCCACCCATCAAATTCTCATTCCTCCAATTTGGAGATAGGATGTGGTGGGGGACTGTGTCAAAGGCCTTGCTCAAGTCCAGGTAGATGACATCAGTAATGAAACTTGCTTTCATAGGGGGATGGACTCAACACTGTCTCACACACAGCTTAGTTTCTACCAGGGCTTCTGGATTATTCAGAGCTGCTTCTCAGCTGTTGTCCTCACTAAGTCTTGGTACCTGGAGTTGTTCCTTTCCAGATTCAGGACTCTACTGCTTGAACTTCAAGAATTTCTTGTTAGAAATCTCTCCATCTCTCCAGCCTGCCAAAATCCCTCTGGTAAATCAGACACTCTCTCTGGCTGCATCACCTGTGAAGCTACTGAGGAGGCACTCTACCCCATTGTCCAGATAATTAAGAAGTGAAAGAAAGTGAAGAAATTTGAATGAATAAAAACTGGATCCAATATTGATCCTGGGGTACTCCACTCGTTACTGGCCTCTAACAGACTGCAACACTGATTGCTACCATCTAAGTCCTATGTTCTAATAGTTTTCACTCCTATTTCCACAACGCAGTGCAGTATCTATTCAGTAAAACAATGGTTCTCTTTTGTTTTACTTTGTTCTTTGATAACTATCAAGTACATTAAAGTCTTATGAGAACTGAAGCGTTAATGGGGAAAACACCACTAAACATTATCCAATTGAACTTATCCCAATAGAAATTTGTCTCTCAGAACCTGTAAATAAGGTATGAGACAATTGCACATCACTGATTCCTTCTGTGGGATACCCGAACATGTTGCACTGAATTAGTTCTGTGGGAAACAACAGAAAAACTGTCATGCTACTTTTCAGCCTGCTAATTCTGTGAAATCCTTCTTCATTAGTGGTTAATCATTTTCATTAGCTTGCAATTGTTTTAGCGTGCCGTCAATATTTATGGGTTTTAATTTCGTTGTTTCATTGTTGTAAATTAATTAAACCTAGAACGCAACTTCTGAAAGGGGAGATGAATGCAGTGGGAGCAAGGGAAATAGGTCTGATGGATAAGGTTAGCTGTCTGAGTTGTGAGGATGAGATCGTTGATGAATAGAATGTTAAGTCATCCTGGGAAGGAAAGAGTGAAGCTGGAAAGTGGTAGGTGTAGATAGCCTTGCAAAAAAGACACAGATTGTCAGATGACATGACCAGATGGGTGCATGCTTTGCAGGAAAGGCAGCTAAGAAAAAAATAATAGCTCTGTAGAGCAAGAAGAGGACAACTAAATGACAAGTAGAAGCTGTCCTATCAAGAGCAGGTGTCAGAGAATTAGAGCTTTTCAGACAGAATGGTGGGATCCAGATTGACCCCAAGTGACTGCTGATTTCTTAATTAACTACTTGTTATGTTTACCCTGGAGAATGCAGCTTAAATCTTCTTAAAACTGAAAAACTAATGATCACCTGAGAGTTGAATTTCAGTGTTCGAACTCTGGCTGTCTTGAATTATGGGATAGATACTCCACCACAGAGTGGTTGTGCAGCACCTTATGGATGTAGAAAGCAAGCAGCAATGAAGTAGGTGTATCTCTTCATGCTTTCCTTGACAAGAAAGAACTGGTTAAACACGTGTCAACTATAATTTCATTTTTAACAAGCAGTAAGTTAAGTGCTTGTAGAGAAATCTCATCCCTCCTATTCTCAAACTCAAGATGAGTCTGCCCAGATCTTGCTTTCTACAGCAGTTTCTGGTTAGTTGTTCTGGGGGCCTGTTGTTTTTAAATGATACTTAAAAACAGTGTGTTTGCGTATATTTGACCCTGTTTTCAAAGGGCAATTAGAAAACCTTATTGTATTGCGAAGGTAGGAAGGAAGTGAATTGTTAGTGCTAGAATGTTCCCTGATATCTTGAGTGGGATTACTGCACACTGCAGTGTAAGATTTGAGTGCAGATCCACGATACTGGAGCCTCAGGCTTGAAACCAATTGCTTGAAGGCATGTGTAGACATTGTCATGCTACTCTATGCCACCCTGTGGATGCTGGTCTAAAATGCCTTAATGCTAATTAGGTAGAAAGTGAGGTCAAGGATGAAGAGAAGTCTGGTAAAGGTGAAATGTATGGCCTCTTATGAACCTCTGTTCAGATTTACCTTTAGATCTAAATCACCTAACCTTAAATAGCAGTATATTTGTACTATGAAAGGTGAGAATAACTGGATTCTGCCAGAATTGATTAACCGCTAGGAAATTGATTTAACAACCTGGATTTCAAAAATAGTGTTTTTAATAGCTTCAAAGAAATTTAGGTGTTCTGTTTCCATTGAAGGTCAGTGACATGTAGTTGACTGCTATAAAAAAATGCTATCCTGAGAAGTTAGCCTCCCACAGCATAGATTATAGAAAGTAAATTCAAATATTTGTGCATGGCTAAAATTAATGCTGTGTCTTATTTACTTTGAAGTTATTTTGCCCATTGTTCTAAGGCTCCACAGGAAAATAAATTCCAAACGATTACTTGAAAATAAGTTAAAAAACTTTAATTTCAGTCATGTTTGAATTTGCTTTTATGTTCTGCAATGATCTTCTGGGACAGGACAAGTTAAAGGAAGATGTGTGTACTATTTTAAGGCAGAAGCTTGTGTCCTGCCTCTCCTCTCCTGGAGAGCAGAACAGTCTATCTTATGAGAATTAATTAAAAAAAAACAACAATACAAACTTAAATCATCTTCTATTTACTTTTTTAAATGACTAGGTTAACCTCCTAATTTATTTTTAATAAGTGCTTGTGGGAATTGCTGCACTTACTGATTTAAAACTGTTCCTATAACGTGTCCTGACTAAGGCTGGCACGTTCCTCAGGAGGCCATCTAGCCCAGTCTCCTGCTCCAGCAGAACCACTCAGCAGGTTGCTCAGGACTGTGTCTAGGCAGCTTTTGGTGATCTTCACAAAAAATATCCAGATCCTTTTTGGGCAACTTGTGTCAGTGCTCAGGCACCTGCACACATAGACAAAAAAAGCTCTCTGATGTTCTAAGGGAGCTTTCTGCGTTCCAGTTTATGCCTATTGCCTCTTTTCCTGTCACTAAGCACCACTGAAAAAAAGCCTGACTTTGCCTTTGTTCCCTCTCTTTTGTATATTTACAGATGTTGAAATTCTCCTGAGCTTTCTCTTCTCCAGATTGAACAAGGTCTCTCAACCTTTCTTCACAGGACAGATACTCCAGACTGTCATCTTAAATCATAGAATCATTTGGAAGGGACTCTTAAAGGCTATCTAGTCCAGATCCCCTGCACTGAACAGGAACACAGGGCAATGAACAGCTACATCAGGTTGCTCAGAGCCCCATCCAGCCTGTGAGGCTTTCCAGGAATGGGGTGCCCTATGCCTCTCTGGGCAGACACTTTCAGCCCTAAACCACCCTTACTGTAAAACAAACAAACAAAAGAAAACCTGAACAAACAAAAAAACCAACAAGCCTTATATCCAATTTAAATGTCCCTTCTTTTAGTTTGAAACCATTTTCCTTTGTCATTGCAAGGGCATATTGCCAGCTTATTTTATACTCGGTGAGTTTTCACAACCTCTCTGTAATTAGACAACTTTCTTTCTTTGAACAGAAGCTCACTTCTCTTGTTCTATATTGTTTTCAATAACGGAAATCCAGGCTTCAAGCATTTCTTTAAAAAATTTTTGGTGACTCTCCCATTCTGGAAGATGATAACTGAAACTATTTTTTTAATAATGGAACAGTTTGAATGCATAAGCAAACATAACATGGAAGGTGCTATGTTTTCTGCTCTGCCTGTGTTTTGGGCGTGACAGGAGTCCATTTACTGGAAAGCAAGGGGCAGTTTGCCAGCTGTGCTATGGGACAGAAGCATACATCCTGTAAATGCAGGTGATGTGGCTCCCTGCTTGTTCACGTATAGCTTCCTTAGGTATGTTTAGGCAAACTTTTGTAGGAATTTACTGGGGTGGAGTTATGTTCATTTCTTCTTTCCTTGCCAAGTTGCTTTTTATCCTGTTCGTGAAGAGGGGGAAAAATCTTTTAAGAAGAGAGATGAAATAGAACCAAACATGAATGGTAGTGCTCACATGGTCATTTTGAGTTTGAGAACTTGTGGTGTTTTTGATGTAAAACTATGCTGCTGCTTCCTCTGTGTCATTTTGATTTGCCATGTGGTTTTGGTATGTGCTAGTCAAGGTGGCCTGAGGTTGCCTCCTGAAAATACCCCCTGTGCTCTTTTGTGATTGTGGGATGGCAGGCACCGAAACAGTACAAGGGCCACCTTGCCACTGGATTCTTGAGTGTGCGTTGTAGAATTTATGTTCTGAAAACTTCATGCTGTGTGGTGGATGTATTCAGAACAAATTAAACTAACCCAGTGCAATCTAACTGTAAATCACCTGCGTAACATGTGGAGATATGAGGTGTCTTGCGGCTGAAAAACTCGTTACTTCCATCTACTAATCTGTTTCAGTTCTGATAAATTTCTCAGTAATCAAGGTATAGCTGATACAGGTTTGTGCTTGGATCATTGTTTGCTTTTTCCTCTTGAGTCTGCAGCTCTGGCTTCAATCCGAACATAAATATGTCCATTAGCAGACTTTGTAGATCTGGTATATTAGAATTATTCTCTAGACATCTGGCTGAGTCCATAGAAATGTTAGACCTGTTCTGGATTTTGATATTCTTGTGGGGCCTATTTTTAAGTATTAGGCCTCTAGGGAAAATGTCAATGAACTCAGTGGTGCCGAAAGCTGTCCTGTAACTGCCTTCCTAAACTACACTGTTTTACTGGTTTTTCTCCAATACTAATGCTGTGAACTGGGATTAGTGTTTTTTTTCTGACAACTTTGCACTACATGGAATCTGCTTTTAGTGTAAGATTTGTATCTGAGAGAGGTTTTCTGAAATTGCTTTGTTTTCTGTACCCGGTTCTCATTGGTCTTGAAATCTGTGGTCGTAAGATTCATCTTCAAGTAGATCAAGGCATCAAAGCATCAAGGACCAAGAGTGTTTAGCACTACTGTCTTTAATCTTCTTAATTATCCTTTTATCTCTTGCCGAGTGTTGTATCTCACCTGCTAACATGCTCTTTTTTTTAATCACATAATTTGTCTGTTTGGCATTTTTAACTTCAGATTCTGACTTTGTGCAAGTTTGCACTTCAAGTTTTCCAGGTGTGGAGAGAAAAAAAAAAAAAACAAATAAAAATTGTTTTTGTTTATGTGTGAACGAGTGACTTGAATGATCTTTTCTATCAGTGGTATAATGTGAGGCATAAGATTTGCACTGAGATGCATCTTCATCTAATGCTTTTTTGTAATTGGAGGGTCAGTGCATGATTAGGTCAAACTTGCCTTTCAGGACTGAAAAGAGCATCACGGTTGTTCAGAATTCTGGGAAGTGATCTGAAAGTCTTGCAACGAAGCTGTGATGGAATGAGAAACACCTTGGGGGGGGGTGCAGAGTGAGGCTTACCAGTATGTTTAAAAAAAAAAACCCACAAAACAAAAAAAATAAAACACAAAACAAAAAAAAAAAACATAAGAAGCTCTTATAAGGAAGATGGAAGGTTTTGAATTTATTCTTTTCTTTGCTGTCTGTCTTTTAATGTTATTATAAAGAAGATGCCAGCCCGGCTGGGAACTTACAGTTGCAATCAGAAGTGGTACATTCCTCTGTTAAGTTACCTTGTCTACAGGCCATTTTGTCAGCTTGACACTTGCTCTTGAAGTGTTTGCGCTGGTTATAACAGCTTAACAGAACTCCTTTGTGAATTGAAGAACAACCTTTTAATAAGATCAGTCTAAAATGGAGCACAAGCTGGCATTTATGCATTCTTGCAACTAGGTAACAGTGCTTTGGAAGGAAGTGAAAAAGCAACGTGTCTGAGTGTACATCTAGGGCAATGGTAAGGCTGTTGGAAGTAGAAATTGTGTAGAAAACAGAAATTTGATGGAAGTCAACTGTTGATCATATCTGCCTGAATCATTTTTAAAAAATTCCAGAAAGTTATAGAGATGTTTTTGCCAGATCCCACTACTATCCTGGGATACTTTTAGCTCATTTTTTTTGTATGTATGACTCGTTTTTAACTTATGTATTTATATGAACTATGTAAATTGTCTGGCATTCTTTGCAGGTTATGTTGCCTGTTAATTCCCCGGTAACTTGGAATTGCAGCTTTCCTACAAAGTGCGATGGAAGCTTTTTAAAGGCTTCAGTGCAACAGTGTGATGAAAAGTAGAGGAGGATCTTCCTTCTTTTGGAGGTGATTCTTTACTCTAGCCAGAATGATTTCCCTTTGAATATATCAGCTGTTCCTTTTTTTTTTTTTTAAAAAAAAAAAAAGTCTGATAAATGGCTAGTTTCTTTTAGAGAGTGGGATGAATGCTAAATGTGATTAAGAAGCTTCTCACCGTGACTGGGGTTATTCTGAATTTAGGTTCTGAGTTGAATTCACTCAAATCAAGTGCAGTGATGGGTAGAAAAACACGATGTTTGAGTTGGGTCTATTATAATTTCAAGAGAATGAGATTATTTTTTTTTTACTTCCTTTTCACAGCCCACCATTTGTTATGCATGTGTCTTGTATTGCACAAAATGGCACTTTAATAAACTAGAAGTGGATAATGCTTGTGAAAAGCGCTTATGACTGAAACTATTGGGAAAATAACATTTTGTGTACTTAACTACATAAATAGGTGTATGGATCTTGTGCCAGGAATTTGTTTTGAAGTTGAATTCTGTTTAAAAAGATATACATATGTGGTAAGTGTCCAATAGTGGCAAGAGAAAATCTTCCTTCCCAGGAGAACTTGCATAGCTAATACAAAAGATTAGAAACATAAGAGAAATAAGATTTAAAAAAAAAAAAAAAGCCTACAAGAAAGCATTGCAGATCAGGTGCAATCTGATAGGACTTTCAGGCATGTTCTTACTCATACTTCATGTGTCATAAAGGACAGCAAGACTTATAGAGGAAAACATCACAAATTTTCATGGCTGTCATACGGGATGAAACAAATGGTTTCTGTTTAGATGCAGTAAATGAGTCAGACTGAGGTATGAATATTCCATCTGATAGAAGTAAAGTTATTTACAGCAGTGTCAGATAAGTGAATATACTGTGGTAATGGAATTCTTGAACTAAATATGCTATGGAAGTTTCTTTGCACGCTTTTTACTGAGCAGATATGCTGTTAAAAGGATAACTTCATTTCTTCACAAGAAAAGTAGCTAATATAATCAGCTTATATGTGGAACTGATACAACTGTCATTCTAATAATAAGTATGTTTTCCTGTATATATGAACAAGGACTACCTGAATAGCTGAATATTAAAAATAATGAAAAACAAAATCTAAAACCAAAGTGACACAAAACCCAAGTGCTTAAACAATGACTGAAAGTAAAAACATAAGAAAATGATTAATACAGTACGGCTGTGTTAATAGGATGTTTGTGATTTGCATAAATGAATGTGGTCCCACTGATGTCAAAGGTTGTCTGACAAATTTACTGCGTAACCATGGGAGTAGTCTTACTACATACCTAACCTGGATAAAGGCCCAAAGGAATTAAAGAAGTAAATTCTGACAAGGAACCATAAAAGCTTTTTGTCACATCACATAATCGTGTGTTCTTTATACGCTATGTGTGAAAAGCTTTCTGCAAAGATGGTCAGATATAGGTGGGGTAAAAGCTGAATGAAAACCAAGTTCTTTGGTCACCATGAACACAAATGTACTGAGCTTCAATAAATAAGTGAATATCTTTTAGAAGAAACTCAAAATAATGTTTCCTTCCCAGAAAATGGCATGGTATTAAGGTACTGTCTCTCAAACCTCTGAGGCTGGGAGCATGAGCAGTATGTCACTGAAAACAAATTAGTTTGTGGGCCACAATATAGTTGTGTTGTTGTTCAGGCAAGTCCTGTGATATTTTCAGATGTAAGTTTAGGTGCGAAAACCTCATTGTATGGCATCTTGACTCATGAGAAGTAAAAAAGAAAATAGGGATCTGCTGACAAACCTCACAACTTTTGTTATGAAAAAAAATACATAAAATATTGTTAAATAGGAATATAAGCTAGTATTTAGTTAATTATTTAGAAATTAGGCTGTATTTTAAATGTTGTGTATTTAATAGTCCTGTGCCAGGACCTAACTCCAGACAGCAGGAAGGGACATACTGCAGGTTTTGTCTTGACACTTGTGTGTGAGCATCTTTCTACCATCACAGCCCATTGTCCATTCCTGTAGCATGTTCCTCCGTCTTTCTAGCCTGGGAGCTTTGGCATAATTGTTCCATTTGATCTTCTGCTTTCTGCACCTTCTCTTCTCACAGCAGCTCCAATCCAGGGGTCATCAGGAGTTTCAAAGCATTTATGGGCATACTGAAGAGAAGGAATGCAGTAGGCATTCATATGAGTGGACTTGGGTACCAACAGGCAAGGAGAGCTCTGTACATGTCAGTGTTCTACTTTGGATGCCTGGGCTTGTTTGTCACCTCTTCAAAAGAGATTTTCTGTGCTACTCTGCTTGCAGGTGTTATTTTGAGTTGTAAACTGCTGTGGCTTCTTGGTGCAGTAGACAAATTTACTTCTGTGGCTGTAAGAGGGGAAGAATAGGGAAGAGTTGATGTGAATAGAAGCGCTGATGGGGGCCTGGGAAGTGTTAATAGGGCCGTAGTGAGGAAGAAAAGTACAAAGTATCCAATGGCAGGTAAACTGCCTGGGAGTCTGGATGGGTTCATTGGTGATCTGAGGGTCTTCAGAGAACTAGGAACTGTCATTAAAAATTTGAGAATCTAGGGATGTTTTTTTCAGTTGAGCTTTAGAGGTGATGGAGTGTAGGGTAGGAGGAGCCTTGAATGGGAACTGCTGAATCACGGCCTGAACCCCTGATTGATCACTTGAAGTGAGCAACAAGTCTGCCTTGGGAGCACAGGTGAGGGCAATTCACCTGTGCTGCTAGAAGGGGTGGAACCTGGCTGCACCTCTCCCTAGACCTATTTAAGTGCTGACTACCAGTGGGGAAGGATCTCTTTCTGGAGATCTCCCTCCTTTTGGAGTTTTCCAGTGAGCCCAGAACAAGGGTAAACCCTCTATCTATTCTTTTTTGGTGTAATAACCTGCTTAGCCAAACTCTCTTATTTCTTAATTATAATATCTGTATGTTCACTGATTATACAAGTCTGTACCTTGATCTATATATGATTATGAAAAAGATTAATGAAAATCATTGTTAATAAATCATTAAAATCTCATTTGCCATTCTGCATAGCTATACGTGTGTTTTATAGGCTGTGGTTTCTTTCTAATTATTCCAAAGGTACTAAAAGAATAAATGGTGTATTGAGTTTGCTTCCCCTGGTGACTGACCTAGTAAAAACTAGTTCTATTTACCTTTCGCAACTGCGAAATCTGGGAAGAGTTAACAAGGGGCATAACTGCTTTCCCCACCTGTGGTCACCAGGCAGAAATAACTACTTTAAAAATAAAAGAGTACCTTAGGCTAAAGCAGAGTGCAGGCTAATTTCAGAAAGGAACACTAGGTTGATGACTGCTGTGCAGTTAAGAAGCAACAAGAGAGAAAGGAAACAGTTTCTTTGGGGCATGCAAAACCTTGCTTGACTTTCATGTAAATGGTATAGAAATGGTTATATTCAGAGTTCCTATTTCTAATACCAGCCATGTGTCAGTTTGATAGGTGCCAGACTCCATTTCTATTAGGGGCAAGGGATAGCTAGGAATGTCTTAGCAGGGAATGGTAGGCCAGTAGTAGCAGAGAAATAACTGCTGTGCCTGACACCATGTAATCCCATGGAAGCTGGTGGTTGATAAGTAATGCTTGCTTTTTGCTCCGGAAGGAAAACCTTGTCTGCATCATGACCTCTGTGCCCCAAGTGGAGAGGGAGTTGAACTTGGATGAACTGGAGCAAGTCCAGCATAGGACTGAGGTCTCATCAGAGGTCTGGAGATGATGGCATATGGTGACAGGATAAGAGTTCTAGGTCCATTTAGGAAAAAGGAGGGCAGAGGGGAGACCTTAAGTCTGTCTTCAGTTACGTTAATAGGGGCATACTGAGGACACTGGATCAGAAACTTTGTGGGAGTATACAGAATTAACACGCGATCCATGGGCTTTAAGATATATGAAACTCCAATTAAATATCAAGAGTGTTCTTTATTTATAAATCATGAGACAGGTGAGAACACTGGAATGTGGCACTGGGTAGGCTATGCAAAGATTTTGGAACTTGCCTTATCAAGGCCATGTTGCTGGCTGTGATCTGGGTGAAGTACCGGATCTGGTGACTTCCAGGGACTGTGTTCTGTGATACTCTGCACTGGTGCAAATCCTCTTCTAGCACTGTATGTGTTGTCTATGATATACCTCTAAGTTGAGATATCACAGTGCATCTCACAGACAAGTCTGTTCTAGAGGATAATGGAGCTATTAGGAGCAATCAGTGTCTCTTCATAAAGAAGTAATATTGTCAGGCAAACTAGGTTATACTCATGGATAAAACCATAAAAAGAGAAGGTGGAAGAAAGACAGGGAATGATATAGGTGCTATAATATTTGGATTTTAGTGCAGTACTTCATACATTGCCTCATAAAGTGATATTTGCTTGATTGATTTTAAATTGAGAATCTGATGGAAATTTGAATGCTTTTACTTAAATCAAAAACTTCCTCAGGGACTGAGAAGAAAGATGAGGGATCATTTCTCCATAGGTAGGTGTTTATAAGATGCATGATGATACATCTTATGTCAAAAAAGGTGACATACCATTTACAGCAGTTGTTATTCTGGTGCTGAAATCTGGCGCTGGAGCAGACTTGTTTTTTTTTTTTTTTTTTTTTTTTTAGTTCCTCTCAAGCAATCATTGGTGAATGTTTGTGTTTCTGGTGTCTTAGCTTTTTCAGTAGGTTATCTTTAATTACTTCAGGGTGGATGTAAGCATATACTAATGACATTAGCAGATAATATCAAATTGAAATGAACTGCATGCATCACTGAAAGGAGGAACAGAAGGACTAAGTGAGCTAATAAGGACTTAAATTAACAGTGTGATTCTTTATTTGGGAAGAAGTATGCAGAGGTTTGAGGAAATGCAATCCAAAGCTCAGATAATCAGTTGGAGTTAAAGTGTGAGATGCTGAAAATACTGCTGGTCTGAAAAGAAAGAAAATATACTTTTTGCAGTGCATTGGAGTCCTGCTTTCAGACTACAGGTGTTCACTCACACAGAAATGGAGGACAGAAAGATTTGCTTGCTCTGGAGAGCATAATTATAACATTAATACTTCTGTTTCTGGAGAGCATGTGGTATAGTTTTGAGTTTCTCACCTCTGATTAATTTTCATCAAATATTCTTGTGTCTTTAGTTTTGAATTTCTCATTTAAATGGCTTCTTCCATGTTGACAATTCTCTAGTACTAGGCAGCGACTTTTCCATCTGTTATACGTGGGCATCCATGATACAGACTAAAATCAGATTTGGAACATGCAGGTGAGACTTCAGTGGTGACGTTCAGGTGTGCAAGTTGTGAGTCAGAGTAAGTACTGTGTGAAACCCAATGAAGCTCATATATTAAAACTGATTAGCAGAGAGATGTACTAGTTTTACTGAATTCCTGAGCTGAAGTGACAATTTGAGAGAGAGAAAGGGATTATTACACATCTCTAGTTATATGTGCTGCCTAAGCAGTCCATATCTCTAATTAAGCAGAAGATTTTGTTTTGATGAGACCCAGCTTGCTGCTCTGTCACAGACCCCTTTCTTGTTGTGGTTACATGGCCCGGGGTCCTTCCTGTGTCTACTGATGATGAACTGCTGCTAAATTTCCAGAATGTCCTTGAATGTATGAGCACAGGTGAGAGAATAGACCTACTTGCACAGCATCGCTTCAAGTATAACTGGGGCGAGGGAGAGGAGAAGAATTGTGTTCCTCTCAAAAGGACCTTTAAAGTTTAAAATTCAAGGAGGCTTCTGCACTCCTCTGCTCAAATATCAGGCAAACAGAAAATGTTCTTGGCAGTGCTCCTGTCCCTAAGGCTGGATAGCTTTTGAAAGAGGTTGATCGACTGCAAAATTTTGTCTTACACAAACGTTTTTTGCATGTTAGGTATCAAATTCATTAGACACCTCTGACGATTCTAAGGAGAAATTGTTTGCTTTGGTAATTAAGGTATTATGCCCGCAAACTGTAGCGGAATTAGTGTCAGTAACAAAGTATTGCTGTCTGCCTTGGAATTTTCTATTTCTTCAGCCTTTCTCTGTGGACTGCTTTGGATCTTAGGTAACTTCAAA
Organism: Lagopus muta; assembly: GCF_023343835.1. NCBI lineage: Eukaryota > Metazoa > Chordata > Aves > Galliformes > Phasianidae > Lagopus > Lagopus muta. The sequence continues at coordinate 77,058,925 of NC_064434.1, forward strand.
GAGAACTTTCCTGTCTCCTGCTTAGAAAAACTTGCTGTGCTGTTTGAATGAGATTATTAGTACTTTTGGAGCACAAGCTCTAGGAGAGATGAGAAGAAACCATGAAAGTCAGAAGTGTTAGTAATGCTAAATTTCCATCCTCATTACTGAGGTGAATGGTGAGTATTATTGAAGAGATGCTCCTGTACTCTGAAAAGATTACTCAGCTCTGTTATATTCCTATGTAGAGGGCTCTTCAGTGCTTGAGAATCTTTTACTTTGAGTCTCTCCAGCTGTTAGGATGATTAAAGTTTCTTTGTGCATCTTGAGGAGGACAGGATGAAGCATAGTACAGAGGTGAAAAGTTTTTTTTTTTATTTCTATGAGGCTAGTTATGTTAGTACCACCCTGACACAATATAATTCAGTTCATCCTTGTTTGGCCCCTATTACCACAATATGTAGGCCCTCGTAATTAGTAGCTCATCACCTTTAAGCCTCAGTGGCTTAAAGTTCAAGTTCAAGCAAATTTGCTTGAAAAAGTCACATGCACTTTCAGTTGAGGCATAGTCTCCAAAGCTCAAGGCTGAGTTTCTCACTTCTTACCATGCACCAGAATGGCACTGGCTGTAAGCCTGTGTTATCTTGTCACTTGCATGCATTTTCTCCTCTTGTGTGTGTGTGTGTGTGTGTGTGTGTGTGTTTAAATGGGACATAAGGTTATTTGACAAAGAAACCAATGTACTACTATTTAGAGCAGGTTGAATACAATCGGATTTTGTAGCCAAAGCTCCTAAAGCTCTGCTTAAGTTCATTGGTGCAACAGCAAATACCATTCTACGATTCTAAGTAATCCCTCTGATGCCAGTACATTAGCCGGGACAATTGCCTAATAAATTATCTGCCGAGGCATGATGCTGGCTTATGGACACTAGTGATGCTTTTCTCTTAACCTCTTGCAATGCTTCATAGTACTTGAAGTCTTGGTGTTACCACTGAGAACAAAGTTCTCTGTAGGAGGTTGTTTTAATATTCATTAGGGTGCATGGGGAACACATACTTCATGGTCTTCTCTGTGTTGCAGAAGTAAATTTGGAAAATAAATTGGTTAGCCCCAACTTTACCTTTTGCCTAGGTAAATGTGTATGTGGTTGGAAAATCTTCACTTCATCCCGTACCAGTGTTTATAATCAGACATGGTACTAAGACAAGGCTTGTTAACAAGTAAAGCAATTCCCTTTAGAGATGAATATCTCTTTTGAAATTAGAATTACATCATTGTGGTTATGGAATTGTAAACAGCCCTGCAATCTGTGTTCATCTGCACAATCCAAATGTAACGATGTGACTGAAAGGAATACTTCAGAGTGAGGGGACAAATATTTAAGACCTGTCTGAATGAAATTGCTTTATGTCTGGGTGTTTTGGCTGAGCTGTTAAAAGATTTTCCTAGGAAAATTAGCTAGACTGTTTTTAGAAACCATTTTAGAGTATACTTCACAGCAGACTGCATATGCAGTACCATTAATTGCTACTGCTGAGAAGTGCCTTACAAATGAATAAAAATACCTGCGTCAGTGCATCACTAATAAACCCTTCTTACTGAAAAATAAATAAATGAGATCTACTGGGATGTTAAATTGTTGCTATGTGAATAACTTCCCTGCTTCTCCTGAGGTTTTTAAACATGTTGGGGAGGGTGGCTGACTTGGCTGATTTTTAAGTAAAACAGCTATTTCTGTGCAGGCTAACATCTTTGTACAGTGTTCCATCCCAGTGTGAGTGAGAAAGCATTATTCTGTATGTCTTTTGATATCATGGTTTGGTAGAATTGGGGAAAAAAAAAAAGAAAAGATGGAAATCAGACGTAATAAATGTAAGCTAAGTTATCAGTTAGTTGGAAATTCAGGTAATTCCTGATCTCAGACTGTAAACAGTGTGTTTGTAAATCTTTATAAATCCAGCTGCCAATCTAAGGAAAGCCTTTTGCTCAAAGGGGAATGTTGTGCTTGCCCAAACAATGCAATCCTTCTCTCTTTGCTCCTGCCCCTTCAATTCCATTCATTTCAATCTGCTCTCTCTAAAAGTATACTGAGGGGCATAGCTGGCTGGAAGAATTACTACCTCACTCTTACAATCCTCTTTTGTATCTATGGAGGCACTCACTGGTTTTTATTTTTGTTTTTTTAAATAGATAAACTCATATGGAAAGTAGGGATGAAAAGGGAGTCTTGTCACCATGACTGTCATTGTGAAAATCCTTTGCTAGGCTGTTCCTAGCTCTGGAAGGCGACAGCTTTAAGAAGAGATGCTGAGGATGTATATCATATAAAAAAAAAAAAAAAAAAAAAAAAAAAGGCTGCTTGTACCAGTCATGGATTTTTCTCAGTGTTTATGCATCCAGAAACTGAGCAAAGCACAATCAGACTGACAGCAAATCTTTTCCTGGACTTGAGCCAAATTGCTTTCTCTTGAAAACATACCGCTTCGGATATTGCAGTCAAAAGTTTCACGCTTCCATTAAACCATAAAATATTTCTCCCTCTGCACAGTATATGGGTTTTTAATATGTCCATTCTAATAAAAAGTTCTGTTCTTTTGCAATTAGCATTGCTCTTAAAGGTCTACTTTAACAGTCCTGAATACCTATTGAAAGCCAAGTTCTTTGTAGTTTGATTTTCATTAATGTAATTACACCATGCTCAAAAGTATCAATGGAATGACTTCATTATATACTAATTACAGCCTCAGATCTTTTTACGGAAAAATTCAAGTGTAACAAAAGTAAAATAATCTCTTTACTCATATAATTTAAAATTATGTAAATGACTAAACTACTAATATAAGTGGAATTTCTGGCCAGTTGTTTTTAAACTAAGACACCAGCAAATAATTCATTATATGTAAGAATATTTGAAATGCATAATCTGAAATACCACTAAACCTTAGGAGCTCTTTTGCATCAGCAGTTTCTGAATTTGAAAATAAAAAATTCTTATGAATCCTAGAGGAAAACGCTTTGATAAAACTCAAATTGGATCTGCAGCCTAGTTCTATCCTGCCTCTCAACACAGAGTGGAAGAAGCTGAGGGAAACTGGAGCAATTGTGTATGGTCTGTTGACCCCCTGTTGCCAGTGCCTCTCATGGCTGCAGCACTGGCATGTGGATGGCCACTCTTGCTCTGCTCTGTTTTTTTTTTTTCTGCTGTAGGTGAAATCTGTGGCTGAGGGTGACAGAATTGGCTTCTCAACCTGGCACAAAAATGTTTCCCAGGGCAGTGGGAATCCTTCACTGATCAACCTTGTGCGGTTTCCATTTTGTGCTGGTGGTACTGCAGCCTTGCTGTGATCCTAAATCCGCTGGACGTGGTGTCAGACAGCTGTCATTTACAGCACTTGAAACTGGAGGATGCTCTCAGATAAGAATGTTTGATAGAAAAGGAGAAGATTCTAGGAACTGTTTTTGTTTTCTTCAGTAAGCGAAACCAAGGCTTTCATGGATCATAGCCTAAGAAAAATGTGTACAACTGGATGGCTGAGATGCTGACTGGGAGTGGTTAGGAGACTTAAGTATTGGGGAAGAGTTGAGGTTTCTGACACTGATTTGGAAATTCTGTTCTGGCTTCACCAGAAGTTAGCCATGTTGGAAAAGAAAATGCTTATTTGGCACTGAAAGACACTGCCTTTTTTTTTTTTTTTTTTTTTTTTTTTTTGCTAAAAATCAGCTTACTAAGATTGTCATTAATTGTGTGAGATGTTATCCTAAGGCTTTCTTTCCCCGAATATGTTGACAGCATTAAGGATACCTACTGAAGATTAAAGCTGCAGAACAACGTAATGGAAAGCACTTTGCTAATTGTCTTGTTCTGCCAATTCAGCTATTAAAAGAAATAATTGGGTAAACCTGTAATACATATCAGGAATTTTGGGTTGGATGCTATTCCTTGAATTTTGTCTCTTTCTAGACACTTTCAACTACTGGAATAAAGGAAGCGTATATTCTATGATAACATAAAAGCAGCTCCATATTCTTGGCCGATAAGGATTGAATCTGTAAGGTCACCATACCAATGTGTGGATTTATTCTGAATCTGTGGTCTCAAGCAGAGAATGCCAGCCAGGAGCTGTACCTGTAAATCGTACAGCCCTGAGGCTGAGAAGAGGTGTGAGAAGCTGTCCTGTGTTTCTCTGCCTGTGGTTCTAGTGCCTTAGTTCCTCGTATCAGCAGCCATGTTTGTCAGAAAAATTATGCTGAATTTCTGATTCCTTAACTGTTTTCCAAGTAATGGGAAAAACATGTCAAAGGGTCAAGTAATCTTTAAAATCATAAATAGAGGATGAAAAAGATAACTGTCTCAAGCACATGACCTGAGTTACTCCATGGAGTTGAACCTGGTCTAGTTGGTGGCAACCTTGCCTGTGTCAGGAGGATTGGAACTGGATGGTCTTTAAAGTCCCCTCCAACCTAAGTCATTCAATGATTCTATAATAAATTGATTTTACTTGTGGAAATGATCTAAGAGTTCTTTGCAACCTTTTTCCTGATCATTAATGATTCCCATTAGGTTAGGTAGAGTTTAGAATAGTGAGGAGAAGTAAGGATATACTGAGATTAACAATCCTTTTCTTTTGTTCCCTTGATGCATAAGAAAGAAATCAACTGGACTTTCTGCAGAATAAAACATGCGGAGTGTTTGTACTGCAGAACAGTTTGAACTTCGCTCTGTTCAGAGATTTTTTCACAGCTTGTTTTGGCATCCTCTGTATCTAATGCAACAAAACAACTCTATCTGTATTTTAATCTTCATGTTTGCCTCTAAACATGCAATCAATACATAAGTACTTGAAAGCTGTTTCCTGTGAAATGACACGAGATAAAGGTGTGGAATTCAGTTTATGATTGTAGATGTTAGTTTTATGTAATTCTTAAGTTTCTCTTGGCTTTTGTCGTAAATCTTTTTAAGCTCTTAAAACAGGATATTTTTTCAATAACACTGGGACTTCTATTAGTAGTAGTGACAATTTTTTTTTTTAACTTGAGAAAACAACAAAGTATCAAGATCAAGCAGTTCTTTAGTTCTGATTCTGAATGATTTTATTTTTAACTATTAATATTCAGTTAGGTTTAGTCTTGTAGATCTTGGGTAGCTCAGTTTGTTGCAGTTTCCACTTATGCTTTATAAAAATTTTAACCATATCATTTGCTTACATGCAAAAGATACAAGTAAGTTTTACTATTGTTAATCAATTAGAGGTGGGTGGCATATGTAAAAAGCTGCATGTGCAAGGGCAGTCACTGCTTTGAAATGCAGTACACTGGCCATGGTGGCGCAAGCTTACGGCTGAATTGCTGTGGAAAATGAGACCTCAGAGCAAAGACTTAACGTTAGCATTGTAATTGCTGTCTCTCCCCTTTGTGTTCATCTGGATTGTGTTGTATTCTTTAAGGCTGGCACCACTTCATACTGGTGAAGTGTTTTGCTTCTCAGCCATTTTAAACAGCCTATAGGGTAGAAAGATAGGTAAAGGGAGAAGTTGAATTGAGTCTCATTCCTTTTGCAGTGAGATAGAAAAGTATTCTACTGAAAATCTTGAGTAATATTTAGTTAAAAGCTATGACATTCCCTTGAATGTTGTTGAAACAGAATAATCTTTCTGGCAAGTGTAATGTCTGAGCTAGTTGTGATTATTGATTCATTTTGAACAGAAGTAAACAATTTCTGTGACAAAGGACTGAACAAACTCTTCAGGGTATGCTTGCTTTCGCACTGTTGCTGAAGAGGAGTCCAGGGTATTTGCTGGGCTTGTCTTGGTGTTGTTTACAGGGAGATGAGAACAGTCTTCTGTTTCTCTTTTCTTTGCAAGGGAGAGGAGATAATGGAAAGCATATTTCCCTTGAATCTAGGTAATGGTTGACTACAAACCACTTGGAAGACAAGTTGAGATATTGCTTGCCCTCTCCATTAGCCAGCAGGCCAAGCTGGATGTGAATCCAATTTTACAAGCTCTGATCTCTCTAGTGTGAGCTTTCAGCAGGTGTTCTAGGATACTTTTACTACTAGAGGCATGCTGCCTTTGTGGAAGTTGTGCTGCTGAGCACTTCTCCCCATGGTGAGGCTGCAGGTTGAAATAGTTTAGGTGCTTATAGTATGATCTATTTTGTAAGAACTTGGCATGATTATCCTTCTAGTTTTTTTTTTTTTTTTTTTTTTTTTTTTTTTTTTTAAATTCCATGTGCATTCTTCTTGTAATAGCCTGGGAGAAGAGGGGAATGCATAAGGGCTGGTTTGTGCTATTGTTTGGCCTGGGATGGGGAGTAGTTGTGAAAAACTTCTGCCCTAAGATGCCAAGTCTTCTCTCCACAGCCTGGGAGCTCAGTTACCTCAAACTATTTTCTGATGATATCAATGGCATGTGTTTCCTGGTAAGGAGTGTTATTGGAATAACACTTGTGCTATCATCTTAAATACCTGCAAAGTTTTAGGGCAGGAGTCACTTAATAAAACTTGGTAACTTTTTAGAGGGCTTGAAATATTACCTGTCTGCTGTGCTTTCAGTGCCTTGCTCACCATAAGTTCTCAACTTAGTTTAACTAGTATGTGGAAAAGAATATTTGGAGCCAGGTCAATCCACAATGGATCAATTATTTAATGGCTGTGGTTTAAATGAGACTGATTATTTAGCTTTTTGAAACTTGGCAAATGTTTGCTACTTAATTGGAAATCCCAGAAATTTGTAGCAAATTATCTGGTATCTACATCTAAAATTCCTTTCTTTGAGATGTTATATTGCTTTCAGTAAGGCTGGTTGTATGCAGGTGACTCACTACTGAAGTGAATGTAAAAGCTCAAATATTAAAATCTGCAATTTCTTAGCTGTCAGGTGACTCTAAATTTATCTCTGTCTTTGGAATTCTTTACTGTGAGGCTGGTGAGGCACTGGAACAGGTTGCACAGAGAGGTTGTGAATGCCCCCTCCCTGGGGATGTTCAAGGCCAGGCTGGATGGGGCTGTGAGCAGCCTGGTCTAGAGGGAGGTGTTCCAGCCTTCAGAAGGGGGGTTGGAACGAGATGACCTTAAAGGTCCTTTTCACCCCAAATCATTCTATGATTCTCAATTGGAAAAAGCAATAATGCTAATAATGTTGATGCCTGTCAAATAAAAGTCTTTAGAGGCAAGTAAGGCATGTTGCCAGTCTGGTGGTACAGCATGCTGCTAGACTCCAGTACTTCATTTATGAACCAGAAGAAGTATGAACTTTTTTTGCTAATGTATTAATTTTGATGTGTTCTTTCACATGGATTTCTATCAGGGACAGGGCCAATGTGCTTGTAGCAGTGTCCACACTGAGGACCAAAAGTTTTAAAGAAGCATGTACTTATTGCACAAATTTAAAGTGTTCTTACCATGAATTAATGCAGGGTACTTAAAGAACTTGATATAAGTCTTCTGTGTAGTTCTTTTCACACTATACGTTTTGATATCTTCAGTATTACTGTAGGTGTAGATAGTCCCTCTTCGGGCTCCTTGCAAGTCATCCTTTCTTTGTATTGCAAAATCTTTTAGGTTTTAAACCATATGATGGGCAACTGTTCTGGATGGAGCTTACTTGAAAACATTCAGCATGTTGGGATGAAAAGTCCCTCAAAGAGATGTGTGCCTGTTCTCAGCTGGTGCGTATCTGGGGTTTTGATGAGACAATTCTCTTATTATTAGTCAGTTGTGGAACATTCTTTGGCCATCAGAAACTTTGTCCTAGATCTTTGTGTTTCTACCATTTGAAAAAAAATTCCTTATATTTAAACTTACCTATAATGTACATCAAGAAATTATCTGCTGTTTCTCTTGCAGGCTTTTTTCTCTTTTTTTTTGGTATGTATGTGGGTTATTTTTTTTAAGATAGAAAATACTAAATTTGTTCAGATTTTCTGTACAGTTCACATCTTCTAGATTTCTGGTCCTTCTTCCAACTGTCTAACAGATTCATATCTGATTAAAATTTTCATAATGTGTGCTGGCCTGAGGCTGGTAGTCCTTCATTTTAGAATTTACTCACAAATCTTAATTCTGCTTTATGTTTCCATGATTCTGCTTTATATGCAAAAAAAGCCACTGCAACAACTCTCTTGTGCTTACTCATTCTTGTGCTCTCACTGCTCTCATACACCAGAAGAAACTTGGATGTTTTTGGTAAACCCACTTTGAAGTTTAAAAGCTGAAGTTTTTTGCAAAGAAAAAGATTGTCTTATTATTTGCTCTTATGTATTTTCCAGATTAAATAATATTGGGATTTCCCTTTTCATCTCCGCCCTTCCTTCATTTCTCTAAGCTTTAAACTTGAGAGATTTCAGTAAATTTCCATGAGCTAATGAAAGTCCTCAGCAGCTCTGATTGTCCTTGACAGTACCTGAAGCACTCCAGAGTAACTTTAATCAAGCACAGTTGATTCAACACTTAATTTAGTTTCTAACACATTGTTAATGCAGTTGAATTGTTACGGTGGCTCGAATGAAACATATTGTAGTCACTGTAAATGAAAATCTGAGTTCTCTCTAGGGACACAACTCCAGCTCAGTTAGTGCAGAGGTAGGATATTTAGAAAAGTGATAAATGGGAAGTGTTTTGGAGAGAGGTGTCCAACAGCACTACAGAGGGTAAGTATGAAGTGCATTTTCTTTAACATCTGTATTAATGATTGTAAATGCTAGTAAACAGCATATTAACAAAAACTATACAGATGATAAGTACAGAAATTTTTGCAAATACAAGAGGAAGTATAACATGCTGAGGTACACACAGAGCTTTGCAGAATGTATGGCAAATATGAAAATGGCATTTATTCTAGAAAAATCATTATAGCTAATACGAAAAGACAAGAAATGGGATTATTTGATAGGAGCAAAATAATTAGCCCATTGTAGTAGGTAGGTGTCACATACTCTTGAACTTAATGGTGCTGGAGAACAAAGAACCAGGCTTAGTTGCAAATCTGTTTGGAACAAATGTTGGTATAGCAAGGCTGGCTGAAGAGAAAACCTGGAAGAACATAAGACTAGCTGCTTTTGACTTAGAATGTACAGATTTTTTTTCATGTAATTGACTGCTTTTGAGAGAACTTCAAGCTAGAAATGGTTTCTTTTTGAACCCACCCACTATTTTTTCTTTACTACAGAACAAACACCAAGGAACTAACAGGAACAATGAAACCGGACTGACTAAACAAATACAAGTCATGTGGATTTCACATGCTCTTTACCTGCTGATTGTCTAGTCTTGGGAAAGGGCTTGTCATTGGAAAATAGCTTGCCTTTGTAACGTTTCTTAGTTAATAGGTACTTTAGACAACACTTTGATAGTACAGTTTGTTAGCTGTCTAATATCATGTTTTGTACATGCTTGTAATTGTGATAGCACCCTTTAAAAAAAAAAAAAGGTGCAAAAGAGTTTATGTAGCCAGTGTATAATTTTTCCATGGTTTTTGGAGGCTGAAAGAAATAGGTAACTATATACATATTACCCATTAATTTAAAAATCTGAGTGAACACTATCTTGTTCCATGGTTCAGAAGAAATAGTAACATACCAGAAGGCTGACTTTTTTTAGTAGATGTATAAACAAGAATTTTGGCTGAACTGTATTTTTATTTTTGTTTTTTTAAATATTCAGTAACCAAAGGGATGCAGGTATCTAATGAATCAGGTTGTATATAATTAAGTAAATTAAGCATTACAGCAGCATCTCTTTGAAGATGAAGCTGACAGAAAACTATGTTAAAATAGCAGTGCATTGAAAGACCAAAAGAGGGGCTAGAGTTTTCTAGCAGCTCTTATTGAACAACCTGAAAAAAAAGTGAATATTGAATAAATATATGGTGAAGTTCCTTGAAGGTGTATAACTTTGTACGAGAAAACAGCAAAGTCTATTGGATCTGTCAGTTTTTGTGGTCATATTATGTTATGAACAGTGAAAGCTGTTAACCTTACATCTAGAATTCCCTGAACTCTGTGTGTTTGGTCATGTAACATGAATTTTTCATTGTCATAATGTTCTCTTACTGTTTTTCGCATGGGAGGAAGGAGCAGTGAAAGAAAACTAGAAAGGAAGCCTCTGGATCTTTTAAAGGTGGTTGATGTGATGAAAGAAAAAAGAAAAAAAATTAAGTAGAACCTGGGAAATTCTTCTGTCATAAGACTGTTTAGCTAGCTATCTCCTGAATTTTGCTACAAGTAGTTCAGAGTGCCTTGGAATTTCCCTTGTCTCAGGTAGTCTGCTTATAGAAGTCTTGTTTATCTCATGTGAACCTATTGTCAGAATTTCTGGAGAGCACTATTTGGAATAGTACAATATAATATGGAATTCCTCTGTAGCATAGGTGTTATGTGACCTGCATAAATTCAGGGGGGAATGCATTGTCCTCTTTGATTTTCTGTTCTGGATTATATGGCTTAAACAATACTTGCGTGAGTGTCACTGCTAGCTGTGCGCAAAACTTGAATAGTGTGAGAGACCTTATGATTTAGAATGTAAACATGTGAACATAAACTCATCATTCCTAGGTAGTGTGTGGGAAGTGTTACAAGTTTGTTACAAGTACAGGCAAGTGTGAATCTCCTGTATTTAGGAGAACTATGCTTGCTTGAACTAGATATGAATTTTGCTCAACTCTTTCAAATGGGTGAGATATTACATGATGTCCACACATGCAAAGTACACTGCCAGGGGATTTGGCTAGTTCAAATTCAGCCAAGCCACTATAGCTACAAGTCATTTTTCCTTCCTGTTCCTTGGCATATTTTAATGAGTCTGGATTTCTTCTCTTTGTCATGTCTCAAAACTTCTTTCTATTCTTGTAATTAATTTTTAGCAAAATTAAAATCGTTATGTCTTTTTTTTTTTTTTTTTTTTTCCAATGAGCCCACTGATAGTTAAATTCTGGCAGTGGTGCTTCTGATTAGGCTTATGTTTTATTATCTAATTCCTTAATTCACAGTAATTATCTTTTTGTTGCTAAGAAAGATAGATTGCCTTCAGAGACATTTCTGGGAAGCTGCCCGCTTTCTTGCTTGCCTATTTGAATCTCAAGTTTGCTGTTAGATTTGATCTGTTAGGATAAACACATCAGATGCAACAATTCCTTTGTTTGGAAGACAACTGAACTTGCATGCTTTCTGCAGAACAATGCCAACTAGCATGTTCAGTACCTTGTATCTCACTGGTAGTCATGTGCATTTGTCAATCTTGCTAGGAGAGTGCAGGGGAGAATAGTGCAGTGCTATGCTGGTTGCTGTGTGAAGGTGATGATTAGTTCATTACCAAGCTACTGGATTTGATGGAAGGTGGTTTAAGATCCTTACAGTCTAAATAAATAAAACATTTAAGGGTATTGATTGGGTATATTTTGATAACGGCATACTAGAGATTGACTAGACTTGGAATAAACTGATAGAATTTTGACTAATTGGCTTCAAAAGAAGTGAGAATAACAAGTCTGTTTAAAATAACACCAACAGTGCACTATTTGAATGTACCTGACCCTATTACAGCATGCACAAGGCACTAGTGGTAGCCAATTAGCTCAGGTAAAACGCAGTGTGTGCTCTGGGCTGTGCCTGACTGTCTGCTTGTATCTAAACTAGGAAGTGAAAAGGAATCTATTCTTCTCCCAGTATAACTGATGCAGCTGACCTTTGTAATAAATTGTAGATGTAATATTTGTTACAAATATCAGTATTGCCAAGGCCATCCAACAATAGATGATAGAGAGCAATGTGGCTGGTCTAGAAAAGAGAAGAGGCTACCAAATAGTTTGTGTGTGCGTATCTAAGTATGCTTCAGTGTGTGTGTATATAAAGCTTTGCCTGTTTATCATGGTGCTAACTTGGATAAATAAGTATGTTCTCGGTATCAGAATCATATTTTGGAAATTGATGAATCCAAGCAAAACTGGAACAAAGGTGCCATAAAACACTTTTTCAGTTTGGAGCTGAGTCTGAGGCCCTTCCCGGTTCAGAACCCAGGGCTCCATGGCTCCTACCGTGAGGAAGTGCATTGCTGAACTGACAAACAATCCATCTTCAAATATTCACTCACTGTTCAAGATGAGATTTTCAGTTTTGTCAAATTTTCTAGGAAATCTTGTGTGTTTCTACTCAATTCTGAACTTGGAGACTGCATTTTATGCACCATCTGATGGACACTGATTCTGTACAGAGTTTCTGTGAAGAGTTGGATTTGCTTTTAAGAGAAAGTTTCGTTGTTAGGGCTGTGGGTGCTAGCCTGGGAGAATCTGTACGTTTATTGTGTACAGGCTTGCATACTGCTCAGTGTTTTTAAAGTGACTTTTCCTAATAAACTATTTCATGTCTTATTTTTGCAGAGCTTATTATTCTGCTTACTGCACAATTCTGCAAGTTCTCCAACCATCTTATTTCTAGAGGATTTATGATAAGTAGAAGGAAAACTTTCCCTCTGAAGGCAATCTTCAATTTTCCATTGCTCTTTAAAGCACATCTATATTCATGTGAGAACTTCTACAATTCTCTTTATCTTGATCTAGCAGTGGAATAAGAAAAAAAAAAAGCACACAATAATGGCCTTAGCATGTGTTGTCATTTAAGTTAAAATATTATCACAAGATTAGTAATACAGTGCTCTGATCACATCTTGGTTTTGTGGCGAGGTTCTGGTGGCAGAAAAACTCTCAGAGAACTGACTCCTTAGGGCTTCAATTCTTCGCACTTGCTCTTCAGTGTAGGGTGGATAATAGGAATTACAGGTGTCTGGCTCCTGTGTACAAACAATATCAGTTCAGATAGAGTAGAAATTACTTAGGGCTTTCTACACCAACAGCAAAGCACAAAAACCATGATGCTCTAATCCTTCCTGTATTTATTTTTATTCACTTTCCCCTCCAGATACTGCAGTACTTTTAGCTTTATTGCGCCTGAAGAAACTGGGATTTCAGTGTAGGGTGAAAAACATCAACCAAAGGTTGGGGGGAAAGGTTTGGCAGAAAATGCTAGAGAACTCTTGGGCTCTGATATGCTATTGATAATGAGCAGAAGTTGTAAGGGAAGTCTGAAATACATATGTTCGGAAATAGGTAAAAGTAAATATAAAACAGAAAAGTAGTAAATACTTGTATCTTTTAATTTCCAGGCAAGCTCTGTGTTGAAAAATTTTGTCTGGGGAAGTTGATGGTAATACTAAGAACTTATGAGGTTCTTAAGAGAAAATGCATCATTAGCAAAAGTCACAAGACACATAATCCTTTCTTCCTGAAAAAACTAATGGTAAATGATTTGGAGAGTATGTTACATGGCTGGATGAGTTCCATTCAGTGCTGTATGCCTCAATTTCTGTCTACTCAATTTAAAAGTCCATTAAAAGGCCTGGTTCTCCTCTGCTTCCCAGCCCAAGAAACTCTGATCATGAGCCATCTAATCTTACTGGATGCAGAAAACTCAGTGAATCCATCTCTGTCAGTGCTGCCAAGAATATAAGATGCAGTTCTTTAATGTATTGATGATTCGTCCGTGCTCTGAAATGATGTAGAAGGACACATGATTCCCCAACTTTATGATAACTTTCATGAAATATTAAATGCTTGTCTGATGATTTATTCCTCTCTGCATAATGCAATCTAAAAGAATGGTTTAGTTAATTATTTACGCTGTGCTACTGATGCTATTTCTCTCCAAATTCTTTCCAGCAGTAGTTGGTTCTGCTTGTTACCGGGAGAGACTTTAAAAGGCAGATCCTGTCAAGAAAGCAGACTGATAAGCTGTTGCTTTTGTTTCTGTGTGTTTGTAATACGTGTGCTGGATAGTAAGTATTAATGGGACTGAAACTGGAAGCAAAGGGCTGAAAAGCACCTAGGGGATTGAGGCTCAGGAATGAGAGCAAACCCCTTGCCTTGCTGGGATGGGTGAGAGCATGCCTCCTGGTGCTGCCTGTGGCTGTGCTGGAAGGGTGAGAAGCTGGAAAGAACACTGAGGTTGTTTCTGAAGCAGCAGCAATGTAGAGTGAAGAATATTACAGAACCTACGTGAGATGCCTGGGGTGATGACCCAGCGGTGCTGCAGGACTATAAGCTACATGCAAAGTTCCTGTGGATAAGCTTTTGCTCCTGTAATCTTGTAACAGCATGCAAGTCTTACTGCTGGCCAGTGGTGAGCTTGGCAGCCTGCCATCCTCACTGCTGCTGCCAAGCCTTTCTAAGGATGCATGGGAAAAAGGCCTTTGAGCCTTTACGTCCCGTGGGTTCTGTGGCCAGTGATACCTGGCTGTCTGAAACCCACTGAAGTGAACAGGAGAGCTGCCAGTGCTGATCTGTTGAAGGGCTTTGCTTGCTGTTCTGTGGCTGCAGTTAGGGAGTGGGGTGGAGAAGCAGCGTGGCCCTTTGGCCTCCTCTAAAAGCTGGAGCATGGTATTCTTCTTGTAGAGCAGTGGAGCTGGCAGCTCAAGCTGCACAGGAGAGAGAGGAGCGAGCTAACGCATTTCTCAATTGCTTATTTGAGAGCAACCCTTCTAATGGCTGAGAATGATTCAAATTCTAAAATATTTGTCCAGCAAAGGTCAGAGCATACTCAAGACAAAAGGTTTCTTAAAACTAGCATGAAATAGCTTCTCAGGTGGCATAACCAAAGTAGAATTTTAGGAGACCAAAGGCAAATTGTACTGTGAAAACTAGAAATTTTATTTAAGGATGTAAATCAAAGGAAAAAAGCTCTTAAATACCCCCTAATGAGTGCTATTGAAGACATAAGCAATTTTTTTCTTTACTACTGGAACGTGAAACCTGATTTATAATACCAGCAATGCTGTTTAAAATGTTTAATTAGTTTGTTTCGAAGAAATACCGTCTTAGTATGACAAAAAGCAAGATTTTTTTTCTTTGATTTAGCACACTTTAAATTTTTCAAAGACTAACTCAGTCCTTGACTACTATAGATTGTTCACTGCAGTGTATTCTTCTAGGAAAAAGTAGTTGCAGTTGTTTTTTTTATTTTTTATTTTTTATTTTTTTTTTATTTTAACCCCCAAAGAGAGAAGGAAATAAATCTCATCTTTGTTCTGATGCACAGTGGAGGACATCTCCTGGGTGGCTGGGATGTGTTTTTTGAGGTTGACGTCTTGCTCAGGGCATGCCCCTGATAAGAATACACCAGGGACTTCTCTCAGATACATCAGTAAGAATTAGGAGTAATCTCAGTCAACTTGATTTGTAATAGTAGGAGAAAAGAATGGGGACCTGCCAATGAAGCTGATTAAGCAGTTTAATTACGGAGTTGGCTTCAATTCAATTGTTGACCAGATCTCTAACTGCTGATGCTCAGGGGTGTAGTAACGTGTCTTGGGACAAGATACATGTTGCTTTGTGAGCTACAGCTACTATTCCAAGAACAAAAATTGTGCAGTAGGTTTTAAGAGATAAGGTGTAGCAATATCTGTCCCAATTAGTCTTATGGGACCTTAGTTGCAATACATCTATTTCCTTGTTGATCCATAATCCAAATTAAAGTAATCTTGCTGACTTTCAGTATGGCATTAATTCGTGATTGGGAAAAATACTGTTGGTTAATAAAACAATCTGATATTTTGCTTTATGGTAACGCAGCAACAAAAATTGCTGTATCTTTTTAAAGCTTTTCTAAGCATGAGTGACTTATTGGAGTTTGTGTCATGCCGTGGGGCTTGGAAAGCTTTCAACCACCTACCTTGTTTGGCTTGGAGTATTCTGGGTCAGAAGAGACCCAGAGAGCAGCTTTGAGATACTATCAATGGGCTTAGTGCTCATCTGGAGGCTTCAGATGGATTCATGGGGATTTCTGTGCTAAGCCAACCGCCCCTGGCTTGGCTATATCAGAGACATACCGCATATCTGTCAATCTCACACTAGACTGATTTAACTAAACAAATGTATAGGATAGTGAGGGGTAGGAAAAACACTCCAAATTTGTCAAAGGCTTTTTCTTCTTTAATTTTTTTGAAGAGTAGCTGGAGTTGTTGCTTCAAGTCTTTCATGAGTTATCCGTGTAAGCCTCTCTGAAATTCCTTTATGCATTTAGAAATATGAAAGCTTTGGGACACTGTAAATCCACAGCACCCTTTCAATACTGACACCTTCATGCAATGAAAAAAGCGGACAACAGAATGACTTTTATTTCACAGCCCTTGTATATAATGTAGCCTATATTCTTAAAGTATGTTCCAGCAAGATTAAATGTTCTTAGATGTCAACGGTCTTTGCTCCTACCTGTGCCCACCCACGCCAAACACTAATAAACAGAATGAGTGCAGACAAACAGTTTATGCATACATTCTTGTGTGTATGTGAATTCCCCTTTCTGTGCAGCCATCCATCAAGGGTTGAGCTGGCAGCGGTATATTTGTGTGCTGTTCACAGAGCTGTTGTGGATATAAACTCTAGGAGCGTATCTCTGAATTTACTTACGCATCTTACAGAACAGATCATGAACATCATTAGCAGAACCGCTTCTTAATAAGTACAAGGCTGTCCGATTGCACTGTTAGCTACTGCAAGTCATAAAACTAAATATAGTATTGCAGCAGTACATAAAAACACCGAAGTCTTGTTTAACAAGAAGCAAAGCAAGAACGTGAGTAAGATTCAAGGGTGTCTGAATTCCCTGAGGAGAAAATTAAATACATTGAACCATGTTTTTGAAGTTATCTGCAACTTCTAAGACCATTTCCATCGCTTCTTAATTTCCTTCCCTGTTTGTTGGATATTGTTTCCTTATCTGGTCTTCTCTCAATTATTAAAACCCAATTACTGTTTGTTTGGCTTTCAAAATTAATTATTTAAAATTCAGGATGAAATGTGAGAGATATTGAACAGCTGTGTCCATCACAGATTTTTTTGCTACCTTATTAAAATTCCATTAGTTTCTTACACAACTGCTAACTACCTCATCATCTTCAGAGGAATGCATTTTAACTTGTGTGCGTTTATATAGGAGATGGAAAAATTCTGTTTCTCCAGTTCTGTATACTGTAGGAACTATTAGACTTGTCCTTTGGTTGAGAGAACTTTGGCAAGTTCTTATTCTGGGTGGCTGCTCAGGTCACTGTCACTTTCAGAAATGGACTTGATTTACATTAGAATATTTAATTTGCCATGCTATATCATTACATTTATCTGTGGCTGAGGGAATAGAATTAAAACTGCAGCAGATCTTTTTTTTCTGGCATGCTTTTATGAAATATTTTAGAGTTAATGTAGGCAACCTGTCATCCTCTGGCTCAGGATCTGTGGAGTTTTGGTTATGTAATTTCTTTTTGTGGTGATGGGATGTTCACATTTTTTCCTTGAAGCTCCATAGAAAAAGGATGATAATTTCCTTCCTAGGATATTAATAATGTAGACTTGTATTTCCTTATTGTTGTAATCTCTTCCTGTTCAGAAGCGGATTGGTTTTAGATGATGTTCTGGTTTCTAGCAGACTAGTAATGCTTGTCTGGAGGCTGCCATCAGGTTGTACAGTGTATAGAGAGGTTACTTGTCTCTCCAGAGGGATACTCAGTTCTGCTCCTGTAAAACAAATTTCTTAGAAAAACAAGGCTGCTTCCCTGAGGAAGGCCTACAGTCTTATGCCTGGCAGGAAGGGAGCTCAGCTGCTTGGTGGTGATGCTCCTGCAGGACTGATGTGATGGGAGTGAGGCCATACACATGCATCCTGCTTCTGGCTGAGGGACTGCTATCTGTGGAAGATGTCTCCAGATCTGGATGTATATCTGCAACATGTCCTCCAACACTTCAGGGATTCTCAACATTGTTGCCTGTACTGAACTTCACTTCTCCAAGTGGGAGGTTCTCAGGCTACGCATCCTGGAGTAGGGAAAGAAGGGGAAGGCCATCCTTGGGGAAGATATTTTAAATGAGAGAATGCTTAGGGTTACGTGATGGACTCTCTCTCATGACACGTCAGTCTGTGGTGCTTTTGCCCCAAAATTTTTAGCTTGTGTCTCAGGCAACTCTATTTCTGTTCAGTCACCTGTGTGACTCACATTCATGCTCCACTGTTGTCCAATTGCATGTAAGAACGTAAAATAGTTGGCCAGTACTGTAAAAGGCTCTTCTAGTTTAGTTGGACTTTGCAGTATTTGGACAAACTTTTAACCAAGAACAGGCCAGCACTTCTTTACTTTCATTACTTTTTTCAATAGTGAAAGTCCCAGGGAATTCCTGTGTGCCTTGATCAGGTTTGTTTTGCTTTTTTTTTTTTTTTTTTTTTTTTTTTTAATTTACAAGCCCCTGGTGGCATCAATTGGGATGGGATTTTTGAGAGCAGAGGGAAATAATGCTTTCTGGAGCAGGATCAGGGTCCCTGAGTGGATGCTTTCAAAAGCACGTTGACACCTCCGGAAACTTAAAGTGGACAGCATTTGCACATTTGTGTGTTTCTGAAAGCTTAACTACTGTACAGCATTTTCAAAAAATTCTCCTGCATTGATAGGCACTTCTACTCTGCTATTACCAAAAGGAATCAAGATCATATATCTGATGCATCTTAAAAAAAAAAAAAAAAAAAAAAAAAAAAAATCAGAAAACCTAAATCTTGCTCTTCTGATCTTCAATCTAGGGCCTTTTCTCTAAGAATGTGGTTTCTCAGTCTTTTTCTTATTCATGTCTGCAATAGTTTTTGATACATTTGGACGATTTGCCAACTTCTTCAGTTAAAAAAGCTTGATTTTCATTGATGCTTCCATGCTGGTATAATAGCAGAACAGAACATGTTGGCAGTCAGCTCTTGCATTCATTACCAATTCGTTTTAGTTGGTTTCACATCGCTAAAACTTCCCTTTTGTAATGTGTTATATTAGCTTTTTTTTTTTCCTTTTTACAAGCTAAATCTTATAATGATGCAAGTAGGCTGGTGTGGAAACTAATGGTCTGCAAGGGCTCACAAGCACATGGGCAGCTGTTCGGGAAATACTTGAAAATCTAGCATGTTCAATGACTTGACCATAAACATTTATTGTTTGTTTAGGTTTTTAATTGCTCAATTTAAGGTTCTCAACCTACATAGACAGGCTAAGCTATGAGAAACTACATTTGCTTGAAGGGGATTCTGACAGCATGCATTGCTTTAAAACAGCTTTTCATTGCAGTGTTATTGAAGTCAAAACCTAGTACAAAGAACATGAAATTAAGGACATTTAGCAGCAGGAACTTAGCAGAGATTCAGGGGGGAAAAAGCATTTATAATATAAATGATGATGGGTAGAATGCTCTGCATGAAGGCAGTGCCACTAATTAACGATTGCGAGGTGGCCCAGGATAGGGACTGAGCTCAGAGAAGGCAGAAGTCCAGATGGCACGCTGTGATCCAGAAGTACAAGGCATCAGACTGTGGCACAAGGTGGCTGCAAGGTGAGAGCAGACTTTTTTTCTGTTTGAGCAAATGTTACAAGAGAAACTTCACAATGACTCAGCTGTGCAGATGGAGGATAGACCTAGCACTGGAGCTAAGCTTAGATTGTGATTTTCTCCCAAGGTTTTGTGACATGAATGGTTTGCAGCTCAGGCGTGACGTGGTGAGGATGTGCAAGATGTGCAGCCCAGCAGGCAGGGAGAGTGTCAGTGGCTGGGCAGTTCAGAGGCTGAGGGGCCTCCAGGAGCGTGGGAGCTACTTCTCTACTATGCCTTTGCAGCTTCTCACAGCCTGTATCTTGCTTTTCTTTGGGCCTAGCCTATTTCAGTACTTTGCTCTCTCAGGCACTACATTTCTTAGTTGAGTAAACGCAAATATTCCAGCAATGTTTCTACTTTGAGAGGTTTTTGACACTAAAAGGAAGATCTGCAGTGTGGATCTGTGGAATGGAACGTAATCAGGATGACGTATCCAGGATATCAGTACTCAGTGGAATGCCAAGGTTTCCCAAGTCTAATCACTTGTGACGTGCATCAATTTTTGACGTAAAATCAAAAACTTTTAACAAAAGTTGAAGCATTTCTGACTGGTGTGTGAAGTTTCAGTATTCAAGAAATTCTTTGTACAGTCTTTGATTCAGATCCAAGAAGCAACCTTGCAAATAAACAAGGAGGAAAGGTGATGGGAGATAGGTGTTGCTAATGCTCTTCGATGTAGTTTACTGATGGACATTTCAGCTTTTACACAGGTTGCAGAAGGGAATTTGTTGATGGTTGGTGATATTTGGTTCTACTGAGAACTAAATTACAGCCTCCAACTGAAAAATGGGTCTTCCCAGACTGTATTGAATTCCATGCTGTATTTCTAGACCTTAATTTATTCTTTGTTATTTTACAATAAGTTGTGGCTTCCAGACCTGAGTCTAAAGGAGAACTCTAAACTTCAGAAAATCCTATATTCACTATTCTACTTTGCTCTGTTTAGGGAAAAATATCTCAGAACCTGGATTTAAGCCTGGGCTGCTAGCTGGGGATAAACTTTAATCAGTATACATCTCATGAGAGAATAATTTGTAGTGTATAATATTAGGCAACTGTTACCTATGACAGGAGGAATGATCACGTGCACTTCATGAGTCTTTCATGTGTATTTTTTTTTACTTGAAATTTGTTCACGGTATTTAAAATGTCAGCAAGAGCTGAGTGTTCCTTATGTGGAAAAATTCATGGTATTGAATCCCAGAAACCAAGATGCTGGAAATAACAGCTGTAGAGAACTGATGAATAATTTACTGAGCACAAAAATGTGTAATGTCTTATTACTCTCGCTCCAGACAAAGGACAATGTTCAGCTGAGCTGTTAAATGAAATTTCTGATATTCACCAAGAATGATTTTGTATCTTTGTGGGAAGCATGAAGTGGCATGAGTGCACTGAACTTGTCACATTTTTTGTTGTTTCATTTTTGCCTTGATATAAGACAAGAAAGTCTTCCGGAACACAGCATGGCAGTCAGTAAAACTAGAACTAAGTAGAGTGCCAAAAGCTCTAGCATGGTGTTCTGGTGATGAAAAATGTCCTTCTACAATATTCTGGTATAAATTGACATGAATTGATGCGTTTCATATCTCAATATATTCTCTTGCTGTAGTAATTCACTGAATTTTGCTGAATGAGGTGCAACTGTCAGCACTTCTATTTTGAAGGTGAAGAGAAAAATGCAGTAGTCTGACAGAGCTGACAGCAACACCAAATAATTTTGAACTAAAAATTTCTGTAACATCCATAAAGATCTAAGTTTAGAATTTAGGGCAAAGATTAGCATACAGTGTACAAACTCTGGCCAGTTTTTCTCAGGACTGTTTTAAGGTTTCAGTCTTGATAGTTCTAGTACTGTTAAGCAGGAAATTTTTTATTATTTATTTTGGGCCTGCATCTGTTCATTATCACGTTCATGTGAATTGAGAATAACAGCTAGCATCAGTTGAAGGCTTAGGATCAGGCTTGTTGGATCTCTGAGTTCTGAATTGGAGCTTTTGCTTTAATTTTGGCTCCTCTTGAATCTTTGCAATATGTATTTACAGCTTGTTTCATGTGAGTTGTGTGTGTATATGCTTAGTTTTATAAGAATTGCTTTCAGGTAGAACTGTATATTTTGTAGTCATTTTAATTGGTTATGTAGTGACAGAATTCAAAGTGAGGGGAATTGGACCAGAAGAGACAGAACTTACTTAGGGTTTATCTGCTCCAGTGTAGCTGCTACTGTGACTGCACAGGGACTGCATACACAAATTAGCTTTAAATCAGCTGGCTTGATAAGAGTTTAGTAGCGTGGGGGAACTGCCAAGAACTCAGTGAGCTTCCAAGAAAGGTGTTTCAGCCTTTTTCGTGAGCTTGTTGCTGTATCTACCTTGCTCTAACCCAACTCACCTTCAAGACACTCTTGCTGGCATGGCTTTAGCATCACGTGGATGTGTAATTTGTACTAATGTTCTTATCTTTGAGACTGATATACTACTACTGAAAGTAGAAAGTAGTGTAACTCATAAGCAGCACAATGAGGGAATAAGTTGACAAGAGAACATATATATTTGTATGTAAAAGTGTAGCTTTACTAAAGTCATTACCTCTTCTGACTTTCAGGTGTGAGAGATGATGTAGGAGTAGAAATCTGCTGGATGTGAAGGTGGCGAGGCCTAATGGCTGGTGAATTCTGCACATGGTGAATTCAACTGAGAGCTTAGATCTGTGAACAATTTCTAATTCTGCTCTCTCCTGCTTTGTGCAGATGGTTAGAGGAAGGTTTTGAAAGGGTGGGGTGACAAAGAGGGGCTGAATAGAGAGATCTTTCCTCTCTATATAGGCTGTAGGAGCCCTTGGCTAGCTTGTTCTTGTTATGTGGGAGGAGGGGGGAAGGGGAGAGATGAACATCAACTTTGTATTTGTTTCAGCTAAAACATTTTTTGAATTACTGCTTTATCCCTGCTGAATCACATCAGTGCTTAAAATTGTGCTGCAAACTTCAGATTTATAGCATTTGGGACCATTTTAGTGACAGTGCTCCATGTGCAAAACTCTATTAAAATGCTACTACTTTATTGTGGGTAGTAGAAGACCTTAAATGAAATGTGCAGATGTGAATGACAGAGCAGAATGACTTTTGGGTGTTCACACTACTGAAAGTACTCAAGACAAGTAGTTCAGACCACTAAATATTTGCGAAGTTGCATTGTTGCTGCTTCATTATTAGCCGGCCCTCATCTCCTCTTCTAAAATCAATGGTGCTCTTTGTGGGATTTAAATTTTCCATGCAATGTCTTTCCTAAGGTAACAAAGGATGCCTGATTTAGCAGTGACATTTGCTAGTGAGACCCAGCATCAGGTGATTCAACATCTGTTATTAGTCTTCACTTTGTTCCCAGGGAGTAGTTTTCAATTTAGTTTGCCTCATACTGTGTTTGGCCTGATTTCTTATTGAAAACGAAAATGTTTTGCCCCTAGATTCATCAGAGGCTTTTAAAACCTGAATTGTGAGTGAAACTCATTAAGCTCAAAGGGAAGAATTATGTGTTTGAGAAAATGGGAGTGCTGGAATCCTTCACTCTTCAACCCATGCCAACAGTTTTTCAATTCATCCTCAGTGATGTTGTGTCATGCTGTTTGTCTCTTACATCAGTCAACTATGGAGTGAAAGAGGGAGATAGCTGTATGTAACCATGAAGATGTCAGGAATAACCACGCCAGTATCAGGCAGAGCCTTTTCAGCAGGGTTAGCAGAGCTGGTGGTGCAGCTTGTGCTGGAACTCCATTTGAAACACTGCACTTACATTTATGATAGACACTCTAGCAGATGTAAGAGGGGTCAATGTCAGTAGGGATTGTATTCGCCTGGATGGCAGGGTGCTAACTGAACGTGCCAACAAGCCATCAGCTGTGTTGTGAAGTACACAAATACTAACATAGTACACCTACATTAACGATTTAGTTTGGACTAAGAACATGCCTTTAAATTGAACCTCCTGGGTTTACCACTTTTGGTTTTTATTGTGCAATGTTTTTGGGCCATGGAAAATCATGATAAAAGCAAAGCAATCAGGCACATTGCAGTAGGAAGCCTAAATAAGCTCTTGCTGCTAATGGACTTTCAGCCCACAGACACAATCTGGAACAAGTCTGAAAATACTGCTGCTTCTCTCTACTGTTTCTAGTGTGAATGTGTACTGTTTCGTAGCACGAAGTGTTCTGCACCAGATATGCTCCTGTTGAACCATGCTAGCTGATGCTGCAGACATAACTGTAGGGTATTAGTAATGAGTTTCATCTCATCTGACTTCAGCTCCTTAAAAGTAGTTCTAGTTAGGAAGAGAAAGAGAGGAGATGAATCACCCTCTGTTGAAATGAGTGAGCTCAAGATGGACTGAATCATCCTTGGGGAGAGGGGCTGGTCTTTATTTTTCCATAGTTTGTAAAAAGAAGCCCAGGCAATTAACTGAGAGCAAATGCTTATGTGTATCTGATTTGAGTATCTAGCTGATAGAGTTAAATGAATCTTGTGGAAAATGGGGAAGAATACATCGTGTGGGATTATTGGAAAATTGCACAAAACAAACCCTAAGTTGATGACTCAGAAGCATTTACTCAGGGCAATTACTTCAGAAGAATGGGGCTAACATTTGCTGAAAATGTTGCACCCAGTAATACTAAAATGAGATGTTAAAAGAAGGCACAATACATTTGTCTGTGGAAAACAGTAATGAAACTGAATCATTGCATGATTCAGCAGCATATGAAGAAGTTATGATTATGGAAAGGTTTTCTTTGGGATCCTAAACAACTTGCATTCATTGTGTGAGGGGAAAACCAGTACTTTAGGTACTATCTGTTCAGAAACCAAATGTGAGAAACTGAAATTTTTCTCTGGAAAATGGCTACGTCCATTGCCTTTCAGTATATGTTAGCCAAGTATTTGGGTATAATATGGTATACCTGTGCCACAGGTGTCTGTGTGTAGGGACTGTCACTGTCTGTGCTGTGTGGCTTCACTCTAAGCACTGTATGCAGGTTTGGATGATGCAATATGAGGAGACAAACCTATCAGAGAGTATTCAAAGGAGAGCTATGGACAACATGGAGATGCATCAAGTGGGGGTCAGTTAGTGCGTCAGGAAAAACTATATTAGCAGAGGACAGTGGATATGGAAAGGCTGCCCAGGGCAGTGGTCATAGTCCCAGTCCTGCCAGAGTTCAAGAAGTGTTTGGACAATGTTCTCAAAATTCAAAAAGAGATTTTGAATTTTGCTTGGTGCTGTGTGGAGGTGGAGGTTTGGACTTAATGACAGGTCCCTTCCAACTTGGGATATTCTATGATTCTATGATTTTCTTTATCTAGTTCATTTGTACTGTTCAGATTAGACTTTGGTTTTTCTTGTCTAGTCTGCAAGTTGCATTCAATGTAGCATTACTTCAAATTTTTTCAATAGAACTTTTTATTTGAAAATGCCATGCTGACTATTACTGTTGTACAAGCTATAGCAGCTCTTCTAGAGAAGCTGAAAAGAATTGAAATTGAATCTTTAGCAAGGCATTCATTGCAGTTTTAAAATTGGATTTCTAGGATGTGTTTTTATTTTTGAGCTTGATTTTGTTCACTTACACTAGCAACAATCAGCTCTTTTTGGATTCTTTGTAATTTTAATGGGGAATTCAATGGAAATTCTGCTGAATTTTATATTCTTTTCAGATGTTTACAAAATAGCATCATATTTTAAGACTGTTTTTCCTAATCAGTAGTTTTTTAATCAGGAGCTTTTAAATCACCATTTGAAAAAGAATGTTCATTTTGAACCAATTTAACTTTTTTGGAAGTAGCAAGTTTCTTGTAATGCAACAAATCTTTTATGATGGGCTTTGAATGATTATTTTTTCTAATGATAACTTGACAACTCATTCCAGTTTCCAGCACGGCTTGAAAAAATACAAAGGAAGACCTTGCAGGCATTCTTTTCACTGTCTGTTAATCCACTGAGAGCTTATCTTCTAATTCCTTGGTTACCACATGGAGTGATAACAATGGTCTATCTCCTCTACTCTCAGCTGTTAATTAATATTACTACTTGAAACACAAATATCTCAGTCAAGACAGTAGTCTGATAGCCTGCTTCTTGTATCACTCACTAAGAAGATAAAATGCAAGTGGGAGGATTTAGGATTTAGAGACCATGTGCTCTATGCTCTGTTGTACTTGGTGTAGAATGCAAGGCTTAGTTAGCTGCTTCCTCTAGTTGAATTAGTGATGCGTTCAACCATAATCAGTTAACTTTTGTTTTATTATAGATCCTTTTGCCTTTTTCCATTCCTCTTTAGCTAAACCACTAAACCAGTGAAATTGCTGTCCAGTGTGTCAGCAGAACTGCTATCTACTCCTAACTGATTTGGCTGTTTTTTTTTTTGTCACTGAGACCCTGTGTGACTGCTCTACAATTCATGGGCACTACTTCGGTACTGATATCTATGAAGTGTCTCTCTAGTAACCCCAATGAATCAATTAAAAAAAAAAAAAAAGGTAAATCTTTTCAGGAAAACATTAAAATGAATCCAGGTGTTTAGATCGTGTTGCTTCAAAGTTGTTCACAGAGTTCTTTTAAATTTGCTGTGTACATTTACTATGCACATTTGTACATATACTTGTAAATAAACCCAAATAATGACTATTCTTACGTTACTGAAAAAAAAGATATAAAATGCTTAATTTTCTATTGAGAAAATAAAATGATACTGCAATAGAAACAAAATTACAAGAATAACAGACAGGAATAGTTTTTATAGGTTATATGAAGTTATACATGGTGCTGTCCTCATAAAATTGTTGAAATTATTTTTTGGCAGCAAGGAACATAGTTAACTTTGAAATCCTTTGACTTTGAGATAGCAAAGTATTAATTGTTACTATCCCAGGAGGGAATATTCTTGTGGCCAAATTTTCAGGGTAAAATCATTTGAACTGGATTTGTTAATAAATGTCAGCATCGCAGAAATTTCATATTATTGTTGATGGCTGCTGGAAACCAACAGGGAGCGTGCTATCTGAAAGCTGAATACAAGGTAGAATAAGTAAAATAAAGAAGAATAAAGAAAATACACAAGGCTCACTTGAGGGTGCTGGCATATGTATCTAGTTTTATAGCCTGTGGAATTACACTACTTACTGAACATAATTTGATTTTGATTGTGACTGCATTAACTACTGCTGTTAGTACAGCATTTTTTCTTTAATGCCTTGAGGAAACTGGTACTGGACTTTTCAAAGATTTTAGTGCTTTGTGTTCTAGGCTATGGAAATACTTATTTAAAAAACAAACAAAAAACAAAGAAAAGCCAGAAGAAAGGAAAGGAACAAGGCTTTAGAAATGCCGGAAGTGGTCAGCATTAGAAGGGAAAACTTGGATTTCAGGAAAGAGCACTTGCAATGAAGAGATTGTTTCATTTGAAAAACAGCAGATGCGTCAATGGAAACTTCTTGATGTTATGATTTTGTTGATCTCTTGCCACTGATTTTGTTATTTTTCCTTGTTTTATTACTAGGCATATTTGCATAAGAGCAAAACATATCATTTGAGTTTTGGTAACGTTCTTATTTCTTCCAAGAAATGGTATTACTTTCAGTAACAATAATTGTTTCCTGCATCAGATTACCTGCTAAATGCAAGGATGATAAGAAAAAAACTGTGGCTTGGGAGTTAGTCAACCTCTGCCTCAGCTTCTCAAAGTCAGGATCCTATTTTTGTTGGTCATGCTAGGAGCAGAAATAGTTAAATATGCTGCCAATAAAAAAATGCTATCTTTTTCTCTTAAATGTAGTGAGATTAAGGTGGAAAGCAATTACTAATATCTCAGATTAATTCTACACATGTCTGAGTGTCATGGACTGCTACGGTGCTTTTTGGGAGGCATGAGAAAGAAGACTGGATCATCTGTGGACTAAACTTTTGTAATAAACCAAAGAAAGTGTTTCCATTAAATAAAAGCATTCCCTGTCTTTAGGGAGATGTGGGCACCTGACTTTCAGCCTGAGCTCCAGGGAACTAAATGAAAAAACTGAAAGAGGAGGCAAGGGGTTAGACTACCTCCAAGTTACAGACATTGAAGAATTTTCAGTGGTTTCCAGATAATGTTTCTAAGAAATTTTACAGGCGTTTTCTCAAATAACTGGGTTCAAGGTTCTTTGTTATTTACAGTGAATGCTATGGGATCAAATCACATTTTCTGTGAGTGACAGATAGCTAGTTTTTTCAAATATAGTTATGTCAGCATGTGTCTGTGCTGTTGTGTCAATTTAGACTGGAAGCAAATTGTTGGCAATTTTTGCTTGATGTGTTTTGATTTGTGTACCTGAGAGGTCTCAGATCAAATAAGCCAGCTTTCTCTGAAAGGAAGGTTAGCTGAAAGCAGTGCTCTAGGCCAGTCCCAATGGATGCCAATGGGCACTCTGTCCCTGGGCCCAGACTGCAGCAAACAGGATTTGCAGGACAGACATTGGATACCATCACCTGTTGCTCAACTCCACAGACTTAATATGGGACCAGCCTCAGTGCCTGCTGCCAGGTACAGATACTCAAGGTGGCTTCATCCTGACCTACTGAGTCCCATCACCAAGCCATGTCCTTTAGTACCACATGTGCACAATCTCTTAAATACTGCCAGGAATGAGGATTCCACTACTTCTCTGGGCTGCCCTTTCCAGTGCTTGACTACATCTCCTTTAAGAGTTTTTTTTCTTGATAGCTAATCTAAGCCTCCCCTATCACAGACATCTACAGATCTTGAAACTTTTTGTATTTTTTTATTGCCTCATATTCAAGCATTCATTTTCAGGTGTTTAATTTCTTAGTTCCTGTAAACTATCTTAAGAAACATTGCATTCCTCCTTTGGAAAACAATGGCATTCCTCCCTTCCTTCCTATTTTCAGTATTTTTATCTCCCTAAGTTCTCTTGCCAGTGTCTTGTTTAAGAAAGAATGGGAAATTCATGCAATTCCTCTGCTGTGCCAGCTGCTCAATAGTTAAACAGTCTGGAGAACTCGATCACGTTTGATGTCTGCTTGGTGTCAGTTCTTATTTGATGCAGAGTTATTCAGAGGAATTTAGCTGGGAAAAGCCAGTGGACAAATAGATCACAACTTTGTTTGAAGGAAAAGTTGGATTAATATGAAAGGGAGTATTTGCCAGAAGTCACCCTTGAGGTGACAGTGGGTTTAACATTGTGTGCACTGTGATTTTGCTGTACTGGCTGTGTTCATGATAGCATTCAGAAAACCCAGCTGGGGAGAAGCACTTCTCACAGAGCACAAAGTGGCTGTGGAAGCTGAAAACAGTGGCTTATTCTGTATGCTAGTAAATGGCCTTCTCTAGGATGCTGAAGTATGTTACCATGACCCTAGCTAAAGGGAAGCTATTCTCAGAATGTCGATTTAACTTGTCTCAGCTACTCAGTAGTCAGTATTTATTAAAAAAAAAAAAAAAAAAAGGCATTATATTTCTGTTTAATATGCATTAATGACCTCTGTCCTCGTGCTTGCTGTTACTAAGTGTGAAATTGTCTTTTCTCCCAAGATCATCATAATCACATCTGTAAGGGGTAATTTCAGAAAGAGGCATTTTGTGCACTACTTGTCAGTAATGCTGTAAAGTGCTAGAGCAATCAAGGGTATTTGTTTGTGTCTCTATTGTTGTAAAGTTTTCTATTGTTAACAGGATTTCTGCAGCTGAGATGGTGATCACTTTGACGTTACTTTCTTGGCAACGGGCTTAGGGAAGATAGACTGCTGCTAAAATGTTCTGCTTTGTAAATAGTGCCTTAAAGGATAATACTTCCGAAACTTGGTGTTTTGTAGAAGCTGCCTCAAGGAAGATCATTTTAAGTTCATCTTTTTTTTTTTTTTTGTTCATTTCCATTGTTTGGTATGTCTGAAAAATCAGTTTTCTGCAGAGCTGTATTCCGCTGTGAAGTGCACACTTTGGATAACTCTCCAGGACATTGTTTGTTAACACTTAACTTTCACTGAATTCAGAGTTGAGGGACCTGACTAAGGACAGGATATATTCTTGCCAGAAACTTTTCTAAGTGGTCATGACTTTTCGTGTCATCCTGTATTCTTGGACTTAGCTCAGACATCGAGAGAGGAACAAGGTAGAATTATTTTTCTCTCTACCTTATGACTTTCCAGACAATAAAGATTCCTTTTGACTTTTTATTGAATATTAAACTTTCCAGAATTTAAGTGTTTATTAAAGTTGTGATTTCATGATGAATCCTTTCTGAAAGGATTCTGCCCCTTATTTATTTCTTTAGGAACTAAAACAGATACAAAGAGTACAGTAACACTAATAGAGCAAATTCTCATCTACAAGACACTGGTTTTCAACAGTCCTCATGATTAGCAGTGAGTTTTTGCCAGCAATGACCAAGAGCCTAAGTGTATTGATGGTAAAAATCTGTACCAGTTGAGGTGACATGCTGTTACACAGCTGCCATGATGATATCAGTGTTAGGAGATTATTACCCATGTTGTCCATCTTTCACTAGCCCAGAAAGGTTGAAGTCAGGAGGTGTCAAATCTGGACTGTGTGGTAGGACAGTCCAGCCAAGATTGACAGTGTGCTGTCTTCAAACTGGTATGGGATCAGGTATTACTGTGTTGAAAAAGAAATGTCTTCTCCTCTGGCCTGACTCTGGAAGTTCAAGCCTTCAGCTTTGTCAGTGTCATGATGCAGTCTGAATAGATAGTTTGTCCAGGCTTCAGGAAACCCGGAAGGATCGCCCCTTTTCTATCTCAAAAGACAGCATATTTCACTTAACCTGCTGAGGGTTGCATCTTGAGCTTTTTCTTCAATGGGGAATTCACATGTCAGCACTCCATGGACTGCAGTTTTGACCCTGGCTTGTAGTGGTCACACCATATCCCATCACCGGTAATGATGTGATCTGGGAAACTCACCTTCAGCCTTGTATTGGTTCGGTAAATCCATGGCATGGGCTGTTCTTTATCTTCCAGTGAGCATACTTCGGACCCATCTAGCAAAAACTTTACAGTATTCCAACGATGGCAATGAAATTAGCTTATCATAATCCTCTGGCTTGAATCTGATCAAGATACCCTTTATTTTGTGGTGTGGCAGATGTGCATGGTTGTCCACAAGGCAGCTTCTCTTTCATATGACTGTTGGCACTGCTAAAATGCACCAAGCTCTGCCTCACTGTACTCGCATCCACCGGTCTCCATAAACAGTCAGCATGCATCAGTGGATGTCCATGGGTGCAATTTTTTCCACATGGAAGAATTCATTGATACCCCTTTGCTTCATACATGCTTCCATGTCAGGTGCCAATTTGTCAGACTGCTCCTTTTGCTGCCATCTGTCACATGGCAATAAAATGGGATGTTGGCAGGAAGGCTCAACCTCTGCTACCATACCACCAACATAAACTTCTGATGTCATGGGTCAACATAAAAAGATAGAGGACACTACTTTCAAAGCAGATCTCCTATAAAGTTGTTTGATATTCTGTGCTTCTAGTTTTGAAAGATGGCTCATCTCTCTCACCTCTGCAGCATATCAATTGTGGCAAGGAGAGAATGGAAACAGGTAATATGAACTTTAAATTTAGAACTTAGCATGACATGTAGAGAGAGCTTTGGGCAAAGGAAAGAATCCCTGGAGAGTGCAAACTCTTACTCATAAGGTGGAAAAAATAAGATGCCAAAGACTCCATAGTTTTTGCGTGATAATTTTATGGTACATTCATAACTACCTCTCCCTTAAGAATTAGTGGATTTCTATGTTCAGATTGAATTATCTCATACGATAATGTGAAAAGTTGCTTTTTTTCAGCTGTTTAGAAAGAGCTTTGTGCATAGTTTCAGGAGCCTTTTCTCCTTCATCAGTATCGTGTGTTTTGCCTCCTACTTTGATGTAGTTTAATTGTCACTTTCTTCCTCTCCTAAATATATGTATGTTTACATGAACATACATTTCATCCATTCGTAAGCAGCATTTTCATTTTCTTGATGATAACAAGATGGCAAGCTGTGACATGTGTGTTCTTCTAGAGGCACAAAGAGTTTATAATGAGTCATTATTATAATTTGTGTGTATGTCTTTGACTGATGCTATTGTAGCTTTCCAAGCAGATGTCCCACCTGCTGTGTGTTCCTAGTTTCAGTCTGATGAACTGCTAAAGCTACTGGACACTCAACAGTAGATCTGGCATCCCACAATGCATTGGTAATAACTTTTCTTTGAGATGAAGAGGCTTTAACTGCAGCACACAATCAGTAGCTCACACTAGAAGAAACAAATCAGAAAACCACTGTTCCATAAGCAAAGAATTGAAAGAGCTGCATAAGTAAAATGACAGACTATTCATTCCAGTTTGGAAAGCATGAATAGGATTTTTGATGAAGCTTAATTTTCCTCATGCTCTTCAGCCACAGATAAACTATTTAAAATAAAAATAGATGTATTCTGGAGCACTGTTGTTGACACTTTATTATTTTGAAAAAGTGTGGGTCCTTTTCTTTGATAATGACAAATGATGAGTTAAATCTTGATCTCACTTTCAGCGGTACAGAAGCGGGGTTACTCCCTTGGCTGCAGTGACTTTGCTTCACATTTATTGCAGGCAATGGAAGGAAGCATTCAGACCAGTGGTTTTAATGGCTTGCAGAAATTCTCCCAAATAACAAAGCGTGCATTTTCTGACACATCACTGAATTGTAGGTTTTAAAATTGTTTAGTGTAATTCAAATAAACCTCCAGTAGATAAAATTTTAATTGAAAGGATGCATTTTACTGAGTGATACCATGCTTCATTGCCAAATGAGCCTCCCAGGCATCCCATGCCTTTTTTTACTTACTGAAATCTATTTAACATTTGAACAGAATGTATCTTTGAATTGCTTGTACTGTCTCATATGCAGTTCAGCTAAAAACACTAAATCTCAGAGAACTTGCCAATTTCAAGACATTTAAAATGAAAGCAAAATGAAACTTCTACAAAAAGGCCAACAATCCCCTCCAAAGAGAGGGGAGAAAAAAAAAAAAGCAAAAGCACAAACCAAGACAATTGAAAAACAAAACCAAAAAAACACACCAAGTTCTCAATGCTTTAGAATAGAACTTTCAGTTTGATAATACTTTCAAATCCCAATGACTTGAGTTGGCTGGGAAAGTTGTTGAGTAAAGGCAGTGCTTTAATGCTCGGTTTTGAGTATGATGCCTCAATTCTTGCAGGATGCTGTGTCACTGTAACAAATGCTGTGTTCACTCCAGTGAGCCTTTTTAGAGAGTGCTACAAAGGTCAGCTCCAGTTTCCTGGGGGAGCATGCAGTTCTGTGCTGGACATGCTGACGAATTGGAGCAGAAGGTGAATAGAAACAGAGAAATGCAGCCTCCCATTCCTCTTGATTGTTTCTGTTCTTGCAGTTATCCCTTGATGCAATCAAAAAGATTTATAAACATAAATCAGCATTTTCTGAAGAATACTGAACTTTGTAGATTAGCTTCTCATTTTTGTGTACTTCTAATTATTTTGCCCTGGCACACGCACAGAGCAGATAAGGTCATGTAAGTCTTTGTTATGGCGCATACCTGTGCTTTCAGCTAAGGCCTCTGCCTTCCCTTTCCTGTAATTTTTTTGAAGTGCAAGATCAGAAGAAGCTTAAAGAAGTGCTTTTGAATACTCATTTCCTGAATCGTTGATCAAGTGCTAGGCTGATA
Source organism: Lagopus muta (assembly GCF_023343835.1). Lineage (NCBI taxonomy): Eukaryota > Metazoa > Chordata > Aves > Galliformes > Phasianidae > Lagopus > Lagopus muta. The sequence continues at coordinate 77,092,077 of NC_064434.1, forward strand.
GTGACTGTTTTTGAAAACTGCTTTGTTTCTGCTGTGGTATTTGGGGAATTGCAACAACTGCTGTTGGTTCACAGGTTCTCTCTTCCTGTTATTGAAGGACCACCATTTTACCAGCCACAGGCGATGATGAATCCAATTAATGGTCAAAATATTTTGCCAACAAGTAGTTTAACTATCTGATGTGATTAGATCATGGACATGTACAGAGAATGAACGCATTATAAGAGGTGAAGAGAACAAGTAAGAAAAGAGACTCTCTACCTCATATTGCTGATTTATTTGTGAGAATAATTTTGCCAGACCTCGTTTAGATGATGGCCTCTGAAATAAACCATTAGCAGGCAGGATTCTGGTTCCAAGGAAATAGAAGAAATTGTCTCAGTTTTGAAGATGTATTTATTAGTTTTCAATGCTGATGTGTCAGATGAAAGAAAAAGTAGCACACTGTTCATACCAAGAGAAGATAATACCAGTCACCTAAATGATTGCAAAACTCATGACAGGAATGCTCAGGCTTCAGCCACGCGGAGATATACGCTTCTGTTGAGGTAACCTTTGCTCCTATGTGTACTAGTTTGTTTTGTATCAGATTTTGATACTGATGAGTTGTACTTAGTATTGTGAGGCCATGACCTGATACAATGTTAGTGAAAGGATTTCCTAGAAAGAACCAATGGGTTTCAGATCAACTTTTCTTTGTAAACAGCTGATTCCAGAGGCACCTCAAGCAGAACAGGTTATCAATTCTTGTCTACAAGTAACTGAGACTTGAGCTGGCTGCTCTCTTGATTTGTATCAGCAGACAGAGCCGGAGCTACCAAACTATGAATCACCGGCTGTTTGCAAGTGACTTTTACAAGTGACTTGTGTCCTCTTGGCTTCTAGATGGCTCAAAATGCTTGGCATTTTTGGAGTGTTATGGATGCTGGAGATTCTAAATACTTTCCTGTGGACTGTGGGCCAGGGGCTTTGTTGTAGCTGTCTTTGCAGTGAGCCTGCCCACAGTCAAAAGGCTTTTGTAGCAGTTGTAACTTTGTTGCTGTGTCCAGACTAGGATGTCAAGTTATTTCACTTTATTTGAAATGGATTTTTCAACTTATAAAGATTGTACTAATGTAAAGTTACTGTTCTTCTTATTTGCCATGACTGAATAGTTTCTGTTGCTTTAATGTGACAATGATTTAGTTTTTCTCTTCTCGGTGAAGCTTGACAATTCCTGTGAACTGCTGTAATATTTTTATTCCATCATTAATATTTAATAGCGTAAGCAAGAAATGAACGCTTCTATGGACTGTCCTCAGCCTCTCTGGAGTTCAAATTTGATGCTCTAAATGGTTCTTCTGGGATATGTGCCCTTAGGCTGACCATAGTAAATAGATAAGGAATGTTAAGGAACACACTTGTGCTTCCTTTAGGTGAGGGAAATACAATTTGACAGCTGCTTTTATAAACAGAAATCCCCTAAGATGCATAACCAGACCTCTGGAACTCATTCTTTTTTTTTTTTTTTTTTTTTTTTTTTTCCTATTGACTGTATCTGTTTAGTTGTATCGTGTTATTTGATTTAGAACTAAAGATATTGTTTAAAATACTAGAACCTGTATTTAAGAGTAAAATCAAATTAATTTAGGGTTTTTGATTTGAATAGGAGAGAAACTGTATTTAGCCTTGCTTCAAAGACTCACAAGGAAATTGGGTGCTGCATGATTTCTAGGGAGAAGCAGAGAGGGGAAGAAGTGCCTTTTCAGCTGCTGCTTCATCTTAGGGATTGACTTTCTTTAAGCTTTTAATTCTGCCAGGTTCCCCCTTCTCTTGTCCACCCCTACAGCAAAATAAGATGGAGGAGGAGGGGTAGAGGGAGGAAAATTACTGAGACCTGGTGGCTGTGAGATCTGAAAAGGAGAACAAGTTCATGGGGGAACCAATGAAACATTGAGTTGATTAGAGGTAGATGGTGCTTGTAAATGCTGTTGCTTTTCACTTAGTTGCATTTCTGAGGTTGCTGTCCAAAGATTCACACCCATACTCTAATTATGGGACATAATTGCTTGCTCATATTAGTTTTTAAATTAAGGGAGAGGAACAGAGAAGAAGGGTTTGTGCTCACTGAGAAGACAGGAGAAGGGCAACAGAAAGTAACGTGCAAAAGAAATGTGTTTTAAGAATGAGTGCTCTCAGTAATGCAAATTCAAATACCGTTTGTGTGTAGGCAAATTGGAGTGAAAGTTAAATGGTTTGGGATCTATGGGTTAGATACAGCCTCCTCCATTAGGATTTAGAGTTTGATCTTTGCTGGAATATTTTGAGAAGAATGTAATGTGGTGTTGTTGTTGTTGTTGTTGTATGTTTGCTTTCTTCTTTTCTTCCTCCCAGAAGTATTCAGGGGAAGGTGAAATCAGAAATTCAGAGCCTTAAGTAGCTTCTCTAAAAACTCCTAGTTCTGTATTAAATTGGTTCTAACCTGTTTGTGTTTCTATAAATAGATAGATAGATATATGCTTAAAGTCATGAATAGGTCCTAGTTTGTGTTCCATGTCAGTTGATCCAGTTGACATCCCTGCAAAGGTTTTCTGAGAAGACTGTTTTTTTTTCACTTCTGCTTTTTCCGTAGAGTTCACAAATTAAATCTAATTCTTCCAGGCCTCGTGGGTCAGATGTAACTTCAGAGTGCACTCATTACTGAATTACATAGCACATTTAGGTAGATGCAAGATGTTATGGAGGTAGATGTTGTCTGCCTAGCTCAGGGCAGTGCAGTTTCTCATTCATGGCAGAGCACTTTGCCAGCACTGTCAGGATCATTTTGGGTCACTGTAGGGAACAGGTGTTTTAATACTCCAAGCTTACTTATTCTGGGTTTAAAAAAAAAAAAGTAGTGATTATTTAAACAGTTCAAAATATAAAGGGCTCAGTTAAAAAATGGAAAAACTATCTAAACAGGAAATATAAATCTGAGTATTGATTGAAGTTTTAGATAATTATCTTGTAGGAAAGAAGGCTTTAGAATCTCCCCAGGAAGCTTATAAATGGACAAAAATACAAAAACAAACAAAAAAAACAATAAACAAACGTGAAACCCCAAGTGAACAGTAAAACCCACTATTCTGACATAGATATTTTTTTTAACTCCTGAAAAATTCTGCCCTGTAAGTATTCGAGTATTATTAAATAAAGTAAAAATAGATCAGTATCCTTTCAATTCACTTAAAGTCAAAATAAATACCAAACGTAATAAATAGACCCTGCAAGTTGCTGTGTGGTCTTTGATGAACAAAAATGTATTAATTTCCCCATAATTCTTGCAGAGTCTTATGGTAAAACACACCAGGAGCTGAATATGTAAGTGAGTGTAGTTTTTTGATTTTTCTAAATGGATGATATTGATAGAGCTCATTGACAGCTCATAGTTCTATCCTCTTTTCTCTGCTTAAAGGTAAACAGTGAAGATGCCAAGATGTCCAGAAGGCAGTGGTGACATAAGACACGTCTTAACATTTGGATAGGCAATCATAAGATTGTCTGTGCTTCAATTAGATTAACATTTGAACTTGCAAATGATGTCTCAGGAGGCGTTTTTTGGAAAATGAACTAATTGTCAGTTCTCTGAAGTAAACTGCTTGATATTGGTCAATGGTAAATTATGATCTTGTTAATTTAATTGCAGTTCTGTCAAAGGTATAATTAGTGCTTCTATCAAAGCAGTGAATCAGTTCATTGGAAAAAGGCAGCAATATAATATTAAATTCCCTGTTGCCATGACGCAGAATGTGAATCTGCATAATAATAATGTTGGCTGGGCTCACTGTGAACAAGGACTATTCTTTTTCACTGAAATAGTGTAACTGGATGCAACAGTGTTCTGTGTTACTGCAAACAGTGCAAGCTGATTGCCCCAGAATGACTTCTGTCACACTAAGGAATTTGGTTGTCTTCCCAGCTGACAAGGGGGCTGTGTTTTACTGCCTGTATGACTGACAGAAGAAAATCCCTATATTACTCATCCATATTTATATTCTCCATTCGTATTTTTGAGACTCGTTTTGAGAGGCTAATCCAACTTGGCCTCTGCCTCACATGCACCTTCTGTTCTTCAAATGAAGGTGTGTGATGGCCTCCTCCTTTCATCTCACCCCAAAAATTCTAACACCTGCTTTTGCAAAAGCCATGATCAGCCACCATCTGAACCTGAGGGTTTTTGTGATTACTGATTTGGGTCTGTTCTGTTTGAGTGGGAAGGGAACTGTGTGCTTGCCCCTTCTGAGTTCATTTTGTGTTGCTTGTCCATTAGAAAGCTGTCACAAAGACTGGCTAAGCAGGTAACTGATAATTCTTTACCTTTTTTTTTTTTTTTTTTTTTTTTTTTTGTCTGGAAGGGACACTCCAGTGAGCTGTAGGTATCAAGGAGAATTGAGAAGAGAAGGGTTATTTCTGCATCGCTGGTACTGCCTGGCAACTTGTACTGCCAAGTTGTCGTGCTGGAGCTTATCGCAGCTGATGCAATTTGTAACAGGTCAGTGAGTTGGGAGAAAGCTCCTCAAGGCTTACTGGGTAACCTTCCTCATCTGCAAGAGTCAGGAAGTCGCAGAAGCTGCTTCCTAAGTACTCTGCTTGACTTTTTTCTGATCTGTGCTAGGTAATGGCTGGCAAGTGTTATGTTTCATGTTCAAAGGCTGAAGCTTCAGAAGATGCTTATTAAGTTGAGCTTTACTACTGAATGATTACAACTATCTGTCATGTTTTCCCTCCTCCTCTGTTTGCTTTGTATTGGTTTGGATAATAAGTACTTAAAAGTGAACTACACTGTTGTAGGAAGCATAGCTGTTAGCTTCCTTCTTTAGACATGAAGTCCTGTTTTTCTTCCACATACAGAAAGCAGACAAAAATTCTTACGCTGCTTACAATTAATTGGGGTTTTCTGAATTTTTTTTTTCTTTTTAATTAATAATATGTTCTTAATTCTTCTTGTTAAGTGATGAAACAAAATGAAGATATACCTAAAAATCTCCAATGTCTTGTATACTGCAATCAGTAGACTAGCATTTTAAAAGCAATCCTAGAAGCTGTTGTTGGGTACTTTCTGTGCCAGTTTCAGAGCTGCTTACTTTAGAAGGTGGCCAGGCTCTGCAAAACTACTTGAAGCGAGTCTCCAGTACTTCTGACTGGAGAATACTAGTAGACTTTGAAGAATTTCTGATATCTAAATGCTGACAAAATAGGCTATATTTAAAAGGAAAAAAGAAGGTTGTGTGCTATCAAAGTCTAGAGCAAAATTCTGTAGCTGTGAGTTGTATTTTAGCTTTACTTTATAAGGAAGTCAAAGATTTGAGCACTAAAACTAGTGTTTATATATAAACAAGTACTGAATAAAATAGATAACTTGATTTAATATTGCAGGAGAGGAGAAGTGCTCAGGTAAAATAATTTTGAAACTGTGATATAAAAATGAGATACCTAATACTTTCCCCTTTATATGCTGTATAGCATGAATTAAATTACAGGAGTGATGATTGAAGGAGATTCATAGCTATGTAAACTAAAAATGTGTTTTCCACTTGAAATAGTAAGTGGAAGACTGAGTAATCGTTGATGATGATTTACTGAGTTTGGGACATATTCTTATCTAGCTATAATAGTAACAGTGTGGAAACCAGGCGGGCTTCGATAATCTTACCAGTACTTGAAAGTTAATACTTTACAAATCTATGTGGGAAAGAGAGAGAGTGTTTTTACCCATTATGGGGTCTTATAAATTAAATTTTATCCCAATATAAAGATTAGGAAGAGAATGAGCATGTGTTTCCATTAAAACATAGTTAGAAAGACTGCATTTCTTAATATGAAGAATTGATGTTGACACGTTTCTTAAATAAATTTCTAATTCACACAAAAGAAGCATTATCAAGCAGTGAGTTGCTTTGGAGTATTTTAAAACAAATGGTTAACTGTTAATAGAATTCTGAGAATCACAAGTAAATTGAAGATCAATAAATCAGTGTGGGTTCTGCATGTAGCCACGTTATAATTGCAAGCAGAAAGATTTAAGTAAGTCAAAGATCTGTCTTCTCTACAAATGTTTTTTAACTCAATTTCACATCCATCTCATTTCATTCTTTCCCTTACAAACAATTAGATGTTAATTTAGCTTCACTTCAGATTGTCTCTCAACTTCATGCTGTACGTTTGTGCAGAGTACAATGCTTTCTATTGCTTTTTCTGAATCTGTCCATCTGCAAGCTGGTAAATGTGCCTTGCAATTTCTACCAGTTGGGTTGTTTTTTTGGTGAGTAGTAGTTCAAATGTCAGTTTAACCACACGTACCCAATTAACTTGATTTAGTCTGGGGCATGTGAGAAACAACCAACACTCCCACATGTCTGTAGATTGGTAATTCAGATTTCTGAGTCATCTCCTGATGTTGAAAGTTGAATATAAACTTTTGATAAGTTCTTGTTGTAAGAACCACAAAGTAACTTCCCAAGACATCTGTGTGAGGAAAAACAAGAATGCTAAGCTTAAGATATGTGCTTCCATTAATGACTGCAGTGTCCTGCTACCAACAAGAGATTGAGCTTACTGTTGGATGCTTAGCAGCAGCATACTGATGTCTTACTCTGCAAAGCTATTGCTTCTTGTGCTTAGCTCTGCTTTGCCAGGGCTATGGCACTGCACGTACTCCAGCCAGGAGGTGTGCAGAGATGTAGTCCAGGAACCTGAGTGTTCCTATCTCAGAACCACTGGCTTGCACATCATCTTACACAGCATCTTACCTACCTACACAGCATCTTATTTCCTTCTGATTCAGCAGCAGAAGTTTATGAAGAAAGTCAGGAACAACTTTCTATGCAAAATTCTCAAATATGCTGTCCAAAAGAAGAAATTTACACTCTTAAATGGTTTGTAGTTTATAATTTATTTATCGCATATCTGGCAATTGCAGCCATTTCTTTAGCTAGGTTCTTAATTTTCAGTCTATTAAGTTCACTGAAAACATGTGACAAAACAGTGTGTGTTAATTTTTGGTGATTTATCACCTAGCTCTTGTGGTCAGGAAAAGACTGATCTATCTAATCATTAGTTTATCCCTTCGCTGTGTTCTAGTCTTTTTGTATTTCCTTGCACATAAATTCGTTCTCCATATTTCAGGAAAGCAAACAACCCCTTTCTTTGCCATGTCTTTACTTTGCTGTGTGCTTTTTGAGTGTAGGATCAGGATAGAGAGAAGCAGACCGAAAGCTGGATGCCTGGATAATAAGATTTATAAGAACTGATGAAAACAATGAGGGAGTTGAACTATACTTGCATTACAGCACACATGATAGAAATCCACAGAAGCAATGAAACAAAAATCATGATTCATATCTCTAAAATCCATAACCGCTGTCTCCCTAGCTACATGTGTCTGCTTTACCATTCCTTCTGGTAATGCTACTGTACCTAGAAACCACATGTTGCACTTTGGATGACTCTGAGTTTCACATTGTGGTGAAAGAAGCCTGATATATTCAGGCTAAATTAAAACATTTCCCTTGGCTGAGAGTGTGTCTGTAAGGACTGCAAATGCAGAAAGCATATTCTGGTGTAATATAGGAAGTTGTTGGGATTCTTTTGGGGATGATAAGCTTTCACAACTGGTAAACATTTTACAGTTCAGACACCTGTGCAGAGCTGAACACTATAAGATGATCTCTGAGGTCTGCATTTCAATTGATGAGATGTTGGCACACTTTTCAGAGAGAATTGGGTTTGTGCCAGCTAACAAAGTTTGCGTAAGTGCCTATAAGGTGGGGGGGGGGGAAATGATTTAAAAAAAAAAAAAAAGAGACCAGGACTTGTTCAGACATTGGTCTGACATCTTCATGAACAGTTACTTCTGTGGTGAACTTAGTGAACTATAGTGTGTCTAGTCTATATGAATGATCCTGAATTAAAGCTCAGTTTATAATTTGTATACTTTTCTGATGTTTATCCACAGTATGACTGGATATCTTTTTGCATATTAGGTCACAGTTTCATGACAACCACCTCATAACAAAGAATGAAGTATAAACCTCCATCATAACATATAGCTTAAATCAGTATCAGGCTGCCACAGCATTCTTTTACTGCTGAGGTTTAGAATTCTGCTAGATTAAGATTGAGTGCAAAATGCTATTACTGGGCTTTGATGGCACTCTGATCTAATCTAAATATTTGACCCTGCTGTTGGACAGGAGAAGTTGAAGACAAAATTCCGCTATATGCTATCTGGTGAAAGCACTGCTACTGTACTGTAAACAGCTCTCCTCTCTCTGTCTCTATTTCCAAACCAACAGCTATGGTTTTTGCATAAAAATGATGGACACTACAAACTGTACTTAGCACTGGTGAGGCTGCACCTTGAGTACTGTGTTCAGTTTTGGACTCCTTACTACAGGAAAGATGCTGAGGTCCTGGAACGTGTCCAGAGAAGGGCAATGAAACTGGTGAGTGGTCTGGAGCACAAACCTTATGAGGAGTGGCTGAGGGAGCTGGGATTGTTCAGTCTGGAGAAGAGGAGGCTCAGAGGAGGCTCAGAGGAGGCTCATTGCACTCTAGAACCTCCTGAAGTGAGGTTATGGTGAAGAGGGATTTGGCCTCTTCTCTGAGGCAATGAGCAGGACATGGGGTAATGGCCACAAGCTGTACCAGAGGAGGTTCAGATTAGACATAAGGAAGAACTTTTTCTCTCAGAGAGTGGTCAGGCCCTGGAATGGCCTGCCTAGAGAGGTGGTAGAGTCGCCATCCCTGACAGTGTTCAAGAGGCATCTGGATGATGTGCTGAGTGATATGGGTTAGTGCTAGTGGTGGCAGTGGTGATGAGGAGACGGTTGGACTAGATGATCTTACAGGTCGTTTCCAACCCTGTGATTCTATGATTCTATGAAACAGAGCGTTTGCATTTTTGCAAATGTGATTTTTGTTAGGAGTGATTACAGGTACATCAGAAAAGACAATTATGTGATATACAACAGCTTTAGAACACTTTTCCAAAAGGATGCTTTATTTGCTAGGTGTTACATCAAGTTTCTTTCTGATCTTTTTAATTGAGACTGCGTCTTACTTCATTCAAAGCAACCAAAACACATCTAAGAGTTCTAGGAAATAGGTACAAAACAAAATGTATGTTGTTGTCATGACAACTAAAAATGTTAAAAAGGATGCAGAGAAATGATTATCAAATAAGCTGTTGCTTCAGGTTATGGCAACTCTATGCTAGTACGAAAAATGGTGAGTTTCCAGAAAAATATTACAGTGAAATTTTTCCTCATTATGGTATTTTTGCAATGTAATGTTACGATAAAGAAGGGGGAAACATTTAAGGTAGTGTATATTCAGTACACAGGAGACTAGGATTCAGTTATCTACACTGAGTAACATAACATTCCACAGAGAATTTCTCTGCTTGGGTTCCAGACCTTTCATAGATGGATCAGAGTGTGGGAGACACAAGAATATATTCCAATGCTCCTTCCTAATGTTATATTATTTTAGGCTGTGTTTCATAAAGTGGCAAGCCTTCATGGCCCTAAATGGGACATGGAAAGCCTCAGAAGCACTTAAGAAAGGACTGTGAAATCTTAACATGAAAGTGGAGTGGGGAAAATGTTAGCACTAAAATGTGACATTGAGATGCTTCAGTTTCGTGAAGTAATATTTTTTTCAATGCTTAGAATGGCTTGTTTAGCTTAAGGATTTCTAATAAATGAAATTTGCTAATAAAATAATACAATGGATTGTATAAACTTACTTAGAAAGCCAGTAAGTCTCTTAAGCTGCAACTACAGGGAAAGTGAGCATCTAGGCTTTGTGCCACAGCTTGTGATGTGAGCAGTACCAAAAGTTGTCTCGCTCGGCACAAAAGAAATGAGGTATCACACTCTGGGAATCCAAAAACATCTCCTTGTGTTGTTTTCCCTTCTGTACAGAGCACAGCTGGCTCCATTTGACAGTCACTGCAGTTTGTTCTTCCTGATTATTAGCCCTGTCCTGGGGTGCTCCCACAGGGAGATGGGGGAGTTTATCTTCTGGAGACAGGAATGAGTACAGCAGAGTGGAATGTTGAAGGAGTGTAGGGAAAGCAGTGACTGGATGTGGTGGTGCAGGATAGTGAGTGGGCTTCGGAGATGGCTGCACCCTCAAACATGGGGTTTCACTGCAGCAGGAGGTGAGGCAAGGCTGAATAGTATTTCTCTCTATGTAAATGTATTTTACCAGATAAAGCTTGTTTTTTTGTTTGTTTTTTGGGCATTTTTTAACATGAAAACTGTTGAGTGCAAAGATCCCCATTTTTTTTTATACGTAAAGTTACTACGCTTGAAGTCTATTTGTCTGCTGTCTGACTTCCTCTTCAAGGGCTAGGCTCCCAGACTGGACTTAGTTTTGCAAATGCTTTCACCCAAAGTTTTCTCCTTTGGCACTGATCTTTTTGGTATCAATTAGAAATGTGTAATGTGTCTGAGGTGAATTCAAATTTGAGCTTGAGGCATGAAAACTGCAAGTAGTAGAAGACATCAGAACTTGAAGCAGAATAATTTTTCAGATTTCCTACTAAAAATATAAGATGTCTTTGGCAGATGGAAAACGTTCTGAAGTGTGAACATAGTCCTGCGTAAAACTAGGCTACATTGTGATTTTATAGGTTTGGAAGCAGTTGGTGCTTTACCTATTTTTTCCCCTGACTTGGGTTGAAAAAACACCTAAACTGTGGCCTGAGGTCAGGAGTTAACTACTACTCCTTAGGACCGTGATGGCAGAGATCTCTCTCTACTTCAAACTTTGGAGAACTATGAACTTTTATTAGCCACTATGGCTGTAGGCACATTTCTTAAGCTCCAACTTGGTTTCTACTGTTTGTACTGGAGGTATTGACTGAGTTGACTTTACTGATAGGGCTGGAAAAAAAGTATTCTAGCAAAAGCTGAAGCAGGTGTTGGAGAACTGTTTGAAGTATGAGAGAGGAGAGGAATTCAAATGTGAACAAAACCACAGCTTTGTTTTCTCTCATTGGAGAGAATGGAATTGTAAAATGGAGCCAGCAGAGTTCTTCCAAGCAGGGTCTTGTTAAAGATCCCCAAGTCCCCTCTGCATAGCTTCTGCTGCCTCAGCCGTTCTCATTACTACAAGCTTTCATTTTATTTTGCAAGACTAAATGGTTTTGCTAGCCCAGGGAAAATTAACTTGAAATGCTTCCCTGTGTATAGTAGACTGTGCTAGTGGCCTAAGCAGGGGTCTTGAAAGCATGAAGAGATGTCCAAGCCACCTGTGCTCAGTAGGCCCTTCTCCCAAGTGGCTAGTTATAGCCAATGAAGAGCACATGGTCTCAACTCTAATCAAATTAATATATTTCCCTCAGGGAAGAACCAGTTACAAACTTCTGTGCAGTGTTTATGGCTTGGCTAGTTCTCAAGGCATGACTTAGCAGTACCAACAGATTTTGTCAGTTACTGCCTTTTTTCTGATTGCTTATTTATGGATCAAACAACATTTGCGTCCAAGACTGCTTGGTCTGCACACTGTATTATCAGCCTGTGGTGCTTGTGCTGTGCCATCTGCTCTCGAGGGATGTGGACGACACTGTCCTTCTGGCTTCTAGGGTAGTTTTGGAACACATGCAACTACAGAACTCTGAGGAGTTGGTAAATCCATCAGAATGCAAAAAATAACATCTGTTCAAATAAATATGGGAAAGGAAAATGTGTATCAGGGAAACTATGAAAAGAAGAAAGAGTAATACAATATAAAACATACCAGGCAGTCTGGCATCTAATTACAATTCACTCATCAAACAGTTCAGCAAAGCTGCCAAAAAGAAATCTTACTAAGAAAAGCATCTAGATTATACTCTTCAGAATATATTCCTGCTTTTTTCTCCTCTGACTGAACAGAGTCCAATAGGACAGCAGGGCTTTAGCTATGTACTAGTTTTGGTTCTCTTCACCCTTTGCAAAATATGATCCATTTAAACTTTGATTAGCTGTGCTCCTACTCCAGTGCTTATTCATGTAAAACTCTTCACGGCTGGTAAGAAGTGGTGGATGTAAACCTATTTTTTTTTCTTTTTTTTTTTTTCCCCCTAAGAGCATCCAATTTGACTCTCTTTGTACAATGCCTCCCTTCTGACCAGAATGCACCTGAGAAATGTGACTCATGTCATTAGCAAGCCTAACAACTTCTTAGATTGAGTTTCAGTTTGTATAGGTATAGGCTGTTGCGTTTGCTGGCTGGTAAAAACACGCGTGGCCAGCCCTAAATTCTTGATGAGCTGCAAGCAGCCACTGTAGATGGATACAAAAGGCATTTTTACTGTGGAGTGAACCTGACCCATCAGATCCAAAAAGGATACTAAGCAGATTTTGGAAGACTTATGCTTCAAGACATTCCAATACACAAAATGAGTGTTTATTTCTTTAAGAGTGGTTTGTAATGTATGATGCTTATATTATGTTCTGGAAAGAACAGGTATGTAAGGAAAAAATAAAGTGGAAACAGAGAGCTAAAAACTCAAGTGCTTCCTCCTACAATGACTGCAACTTCATCATGTCTCCTAACATCAATCAGAGGAATACATCATGGTTTCTGCAAGCACATGGAACAGTCAGTGGATTAAAAAAAAAAAAATGGAAGGGAAAGGAGAAATTATTTTCTCCTTTTCTCACGATTTGAAACCTTGCACTACGTTCATCTTATTCCGATGAAGAAAGGTGTAACTGGTGAAGTGTTCATTGAAGCATGGCAGAAAAATGAGTGCTGCAGGAAACTGAGGGATGCTGCAGAGTTTTGGTGCAGTGATTTGCAAAATAGATGGGACACTGGAAATGTATTTTCGTATGAGCTGGAATTCTGAAATTTCAATGGTATGATAATGCAATTTGTTCATTGCCTTATAGAAAAGAGCATTGCAAATATGTGGATTTATTTGATCATGACTCATATAGACAGATGAGCCAAGGGACAGCAGTGGGGAAGTGTCAGCTGTTTTCATTCTTCCAAATAGCTTCACTTTCAGGTTGCTGAAAAGGTGTTTGATTGCAGTTTTGGATATTTTTCTTTTGGATTGTTTAATGATACTGTTTTTGCTTCAAGTGGTGTTGGCAACAGTAGACCTTTAAAATTATTTTCCATTTTCCTCTGAGTGCTTTTTACTATACAGGAATTGATAAAATGACCAGAGAGTGTGGGGATGGGGATTTTGATATTTTTTGGTTTTGGAAATATCTGTATTCACAGTAGCTCCATTGCATTGTCATTATACTGAAGGCTTTATTTTATCTCACAGGAATAGTAAGGAAAAAAAAAACAGCCTCCAAAAATAATTAGAAATAATGATCATTAAAAATAACCAATATAGAATAAGAACTGATTCTTTTTCTCCTCTTACAGTTTATCCATTGAATCTTGACCTGTATTTCTATAATCTACGGTGTAACTCAATTTCCTTTCTAGTTTCTTCTCTAGCCTGATAGATGGCCTGCCATTATGATTTCCTTTTCAACAACTTCCATATATTCTTCTGTGGGTGAAAAAGTCTCAAAGATGAAGAACTCAAGCATGTCTGTAGTGTTAGCTCCTGGACTAAACTGGTAGCTTTGAGCTAACCTGCCTGAGTACCCAAAGCAGTTCAGCTGTGACATCATCTAGCTTGGTGCTGAGTGATTTATACTCTCTTCTGAAGTTGGGAGCTACATGTGAACTTCCCTGCTCTGGTGGTTCTGCATTTCAAAACATTGTATAAATACACAAATTGCTGCCAAATGTGGCTTGGCTAAAACTAGTGATCTATAGAAAATAAACTAAAACCCATAGCAAGTTATGAAAATGCCTTGGTATTGACCCAAAATGAGGAGGACTTCAATGCAAGATGCATTATGGTTTATGCTTTGAAGACTAAATACGAACATAATAATTTTCTTTACCTCATGTAATATGAAGTTTCCATTGCCATTCCAGTTCCCATTTTTTAAAGCTGCAAAACAAGAATAACTCAGCAACTAGCTGTCAATATAAATTATCATCTTATTTGGAGTCATTGAGCTACTTCTATTGTCTCGTAAAAGAATAATGTGAATTGCTAGAGGGAGAAATCTTAATTGGAGAGTTTGATGTAAGAGGAGTCTAAACACAAAGCTAGAAAGATCCCTCTTCCTTCTGTCTGCAGTATTAAGTAATGATTACTGTAAGGCTTTTTCTGCCTTCAAAAAACCAATTTCATTTTAATATTAGGAATGGTTTCATAAAATGCATTAAAATACATGTTTTAAACTGAAAAACTAAGCAGTGATGTTGGTACATTTTGGAGCAACTCAAAGGTCTCAAAATAATAGCTGGCATACTTGTCATAGTAAAAAACCACTTTCTCTTCTAATTCTCATATTGCTCTATTTAATGATATTGTACAGGTCACATGTGTTGCCTTGAATTTTTATATGTACAGTGGGTATATTTGCATTTTTTTTGTCTTATACACTACTGCAAGACCTGAACTGTATTCAGAAACTATTTTAAACATACGCTAAAGGAATTAAACTTCAGAACAGATCAGTTTCTGGTTAATGTTCATTTGTATGTTTGTACAAACTTTGCAGTGTCTATGAGATGTTGCTGTGGACCATCTTGCAATCTGGGCTTTCCCGTGCCAGTATGTTTAGCAGATAAGGAAATTGAACGGCCACCAGATAGTGTAACTTTGCAGCAATTAGCATTTCAGTGCCTGTCTTTTACTGACAGGTTAAATCTTGAATGTGAACTTGCTATTATTGACTGACCTTAAAGCAGCATAGAGTCTCAGAGAGAAAAAATGCTAAGAAAGGTGTCTCAAAGAAAAGCCACACACTTGAATGCATTTATACCTACACATACAAAACCTTTATTTTGAGCTGCTGTTAGGGTATTTCTAAGTAACTCCAAATGTCAAATACCTGATTTTTATATCTCAGGACTCGAGCAGCTCCCTCGGGCAGCACCTGTGAAAATGCTATTAAGGATAATAGAGGACAAAGATTATCATAACAAGAATTTTACTGCAAGTTCTCAGTGACAAATTTTGACAAGACCACTTTGATTACACGCAAAGTGACTGCACGTGAACTTTCAGATGAGAAGATTCCTGTGTTTTGTGTTCTATTGATTATTTTTCATTTTTAGCTAGTGTAACAATAGTATCTATGTTAAACCCAACTGACCTGTCAGGTAAGTCTCTTAAATGGGCTAATAAGGTGATATTGCATCCACTTAGAGTATCCTTGATTCCTGACCTCCCCAGGCAAGGACTGTTTCTTCTAAGGCTGTGAAGACAACTTTCCAAATAACTGAATACTTTGTCTCCATGGAGTAACAGTGATTTGTATTATTAATTCATGGTTCTATTTTGGCCAAAGTGAAGAGTTTTGCCATCATAGTATCTGATTTTGTCTCAGAAAGAGAAGAGTCGAGTCATTTGATCTTCATGGAATACCATGAGTCTATGTACACAGCTTAGGGTAGGCTGCTTGGGGAAGATTGATTCAGGTTCGAAACACTATCGTGTTTTTCTGAAATGGTGGAAGGAATTCACGCTGTGGAGGGAAGAGTATTAAAGAAATCTTTACAGGCTTGGTGACTGATCCATGCATAGCAAATCTTTGCTGTGCGTGTGGCATGCTGCTACTTGCAGTCCTTTGAATAAAGGCTGCAGATAACATTTTCCAGCCAAATCTCAGCCTCTGGCCTGTAGTGTTCCCATATTCAGAGATGCACAGCAGGTGACTAGCTGACTAAATGTGATGTGTTTGATAGCAAAATCCAACACTGTCACTTTACTTAAGATCCATAGTGTCTGTATATACATACTATGATCACAGTAACAATCTAATAAATTGCAAGATGATTCTCAAACTGAAGCCTTACATTTTATGTGTTGGTTGCTCTGACAGCAGTGCCTCTTATTTGTTTCCCTACTGTTAGCACATGACTCATTTGCTTGGTGGTCTCTGGAGAGCTTAACTCAAAGGGTTAGCAAGAAAGATGAGAATTATTTCATTGACTAAGGAAGCCTGGGTGGTCTTAGAGCTCACCTCTTGTTCATGCTTTCTTATTTCTTCCTCTTCATTTGCTTCTTCCTGTTGTTCCTTCAGCTTGTTTGAGAAGTGTCACTCTTGACATAAATACTTAACAAAAGAACTACTCAGCTAAACTCTTTAAGAAAAATAATTAGGTTTTCAACCTGTCTGGCTACACTAAGCACCTAAGGTGTGAGCTCCCCAGAAAGGCCACAAAGTACTCTGTGTACTGATGCAATGCGTGTAATCACTGTTTCTACAAATAGAGGGTTGGTGAGACTCCACTCTCTAAAGTACATCAATTACAGCTTTCAGAGCAAGTTCAAAAAGCGTACTAATATAAATTTTTTACACATATTTAGGGAAAAATCATCTTTCACTGTACTATTCCCTTTTAGATTTTCCTTATTCTGTACCAATCATATTCACTCTATCAAGGATAGCTGTCTGTGACTCATTAAAAGATCAAAACCTTCCAACTGCTATTTTCTTTGGTCTTTTTCTTTTATCTCATATTCCTGTGAAAAATGCAGCTTGGGGAAAATAAACATTAGGCATCTCTGAGCAAATGCCATACTAACTGAGAAGGGGTCACAGTATACGTGAAGTGACGTATTTCTTAATGGATCGCCAGTATTCTGCTGTCAAGGATGATTTTTATTTCTCTGTCTTTGATGACCAGAATCTACTTCTCCATTAGCATGTTTTCCTGCCTGCTTCTCTTTCAAGATTCCTGTAAGAAGTCTAAAGAAGGAAGGTGTGTTAAAATGATGTGGCAGTGATAAAAATTAGGGTAATTTTTTTTTTTTTTTTTTCTGCTTTGGAAAAATAGTAACCAAAATTATCTTCTGTGTGAGAGCTGCACTTTATCTGTTCATGGTGTTGGTAGTACAACAGAAAAGGGGGGGAGTTGTGGGACTGAAGTTTAATAAGGGTAAAATGGGATTGGAACAGACAAAAGTGAGTTTAATTTTCTCATTTACAAAATTGCAGTGCATTAATGTAAAATGTAATTAATGTTAAATTACAATGGAAGTGCTATAAAAGTACAAGGCACATATGACACCACTGGCACATTAAATATTTTTTTAATCTGAGAATAGGTTGGCAGTTAGAATGGCTGCCAAATGGATTTGTAATAAAGGGGAACATTAAATACAGTCTTACCCTAGTTATTGTCACAGCAATTACCTAGACTTGTTTTCGTTCTAATGGTGATGCTTCATTATAAGTGCTAACAATTTGATCTGAATTTTGTCTAAAAGATCAAAGTTGCTGGTGATCTGCACCTTCTTTCCTGCTCTTAACAGAACACAGGGCATAGCAGCACATACTGAACGTCAGCCAAAATGTCTGATGCGTTAGTGCTTTTCATGGGAACATCAGTGTATATAAAAAGAGAACGGACAACATAAAAAGGTGTAGGGCACATTTTCACGAGTGCCGTATGGAAATGATCAGATAAAATATTTCATAAATGCAGTCAGACCTTTAAGAGGATTGTTTCAAGACTAACATTAATAGATTTGGTAGCTCAAGTAATATTACTATAAATCCAAAACCAGGTAACACCTATTCCTTGTGAAAAATTTTAGCTTGTTTTCTTCTTTCACTTCAGGAAAGAAATCTGACTTAAAATTAATGTATGTGTATATATATGCATCTCTGTAAAAAATGTGTAAAGACTCTTGTGAAAACAGCCTTCATACAGTCTGTAAAAGCACCCTATTATATGATTTTTATTTGCAGCCTAATGGAAACTTGAAAAATAGTTGAAGTTGTAAAGGCTGTTTTGTTTCAACAAAGTCAACTTGGCAGTATGCTATGGGAATAAAATAGTGCCGTGTGATGGAAATTTTGCTTGTAACCCCAGCCAAAACTACGGTACAGTTGAAGAAAGAGATGATAATTTGGAGTTAGTAGCTTTAGAGCTTCATATTCTTGTGAGTAATATGATCATATTGGCAACATTTCACAGAATTTTTTATGGTTGTCTTCCTGTTTCAATTTTTGTAAGCTAGTAAAACTGTCATCTTCACTACCTGTCACACTCATTGGCATTAAGGTTTTTTTTTTTTTTTCAATTAGAAAGTGTATTTCTTTGTGAAGAACCACACAAGATAAATGAGAGCAATAAATTAAAATGTCTGTCCTATTCATTCTTAACAGATACATAAGCAAACTATTTCTCTTTTAAGGTAAGTTTGTGAGAGGTGACCTTAGATATTACTGCTGTCAAATGAAATAGAGAGGAGAAATAACAGGATTCTACTGCACATTTTCTGTTTCCCTTTCCTATTTGCCGAAGTACAGATTTATTTGAATCATTTTCGCAGAACGCATGTCCTTTTGTCATTTTTCTATCTGGTATCTGAGCTGTTTTTAGCTTTTAAAAAAAAAAAGGTTCTAATATTTTCATATATTCCACTCTGTCCTTTGTAAAACTCAATGGCATTGCAGTTTACTGTTGATTATTACTGTTCTAAAATGAAGTTTGTTTCTTCTTGAAACATTTTCAGTAAAGAAAATGTGTTCTTTTTCTGTTTGTCCACTGTGCTACTCAATGTGACTATTAAACATATAAGTACTTGAATTTTTTCCTTGGCTGACTTCAGAATGAAAAATAAGACTTCAGATTTACTGGAAATAAGTTTCTTTTCCTTATCAGGATATATATGTGTATGCGCAGTGCTCTGCCTCAGCTAACAAGCTTTGGCGGCTTTCATGGGTAGAGTGCCAGTTTGAATACTGTCCATTTCAATGCTATTCTTAGCTAATGAAGGGCCAGCCCTGTGGGTGCTGTAGAGCATGCTGTTTGTCTCTTACTATGCATTTCTGTGGTATCTGTCCCAATGGGTCTGATTTCTCCACAGGGGCCCCATCTGAGAGTTCCATAGTAGCAGCCAAAAATCTCTACTTGCTACAGTGTGTGAGGGATGCAGTGCTGTAAGCAGCGTATGCATACTGAAATCAAGCAGGAATCACCCCCCAAAAGCAGTTGTTATTTTTAAGACTTGCGTAGTTGGTATTTCCTGGTATTTTGGATTTTGACCCACAGTTTGTGAATTTTGGAGTTAGCAGTCTGACAGCTGCCAGTGGAAAGATCTGCAGGAAAGGTTTAGGATCAGAAAGATGTGGTCTCTGAAAGAGAATGTCAGTCAATCTTCTGGAGAGAAGGGTGTGAGGAAGAGGCTTTGAAGTAGGAGGATGTTTAAAGTTTGGGCGGGAAAAATCCACCTGCCTCCTAGGAGCTAACCTGGGAGTGCAGAGAGGCTGACAGAGGAGGAGAATAACAGCAAACTCACCTGTCCCCAGCAGCTGAGGGATGAGCAGAACCGGGTTAAAGAGAAGCATCCATCTTGCTATTGCCAAAGGCAAGGGGGATGGTGCAGAGACAAGCTGTTTTGTGTGGTCTGTCTGCTGAGGTAGCTGTATATCTGAACTGCTTTATTATTTTTTATCTGCATCTCTGTGTGGTTTGACATAATACCAGTAGGATAATTCTCACTGCAGTGTTGTCCTGCTGATTTTGTATGGAGATTTGTATGGTGTACTGTGCCAGTGTTGATGTGTTGTCCTTAAATTAGAAAGTGGCTAAGAAACTTATTAAGATTATGAAATAATTTAATATCCATATAAATTAGTTAAATTGGAAGATTGTCTACCTGATTAATGTGATCCCATAACCAGCATAGATTGAAGGGAAACAGAATTTGGTGCTTTGATCTTTTCTCCCACGTACATAAGCCCTGTGCATCAAATAACGACAAATATTCTTGCTTATTATATTCAGGCCTTCTTGCAAGATCCTTTTGGTTTTATTCCTTTTGAAGGCCATAAATGCAGTTTTGTTTCACTGTGGAATTTGTTTTTTATTTTTATTTTTTTTTTAACACTGGCAAAAATTAACTTAAGAAATCTTTTGTTTAAGGTAAAAAATTAAGAACTTTATATGTCACAGAAGAAAAATGGCTATGTAAATTTTCATGGAAGAACAGGATTAGAGCAGTTTGTAGGGGAGGATGCAGACAAGCATGGATTTATGTACTTGATGGCTCTGGGCTCTAAGCAAATCAGTATTCTGTAATTAAACCCTTGCCCTTTGGCTAGCCCTTCACTGCAAGATTGCCAGAGATGTCCTGACCCTTTCTAAGAAGAAACATTTCTCTAGGAGCTGGCAGGCATACCTGTGACCCTTTTCCTTCAAGATCAGAGGTTTAGAGGATCTCAAAGGTGTTGAGGATGGTACCTGAGAGCTGCTCCAGAGCAGTCACTGACCTGAGATAAACCTGATTTGGCTCTTTCGTCTTTAGAGAATCAAATTCTGGTTCAAAGTAGTCACAAAACTTCAGGACTCGTGATAAAATGTGACAGATTAAAGTTTTTGTGTGTGTGTGTTACAGTTGTTTTAGTCCCTGATCCTTGGGTATTAGGAGAAGGATTTTAGTTCTTGTTCTGGCTGTGCTCTGTGAGTTAAGTTGTGTTTGATAGTGAGGCAGAGAAGAGTGGTTTTAATCCTCGGAGCAAGGGTACGATACAGGCTCTTTCACACAACATCTCACTGTACTGTTTTTCAGAAGACTCAACAGTCTTTCCAACAGGAAAGACAAATTTTAGTGATGCCTAATGATGTCTATATTGCATATAGTAATGGATTTGGGATTTTTTTTTTAATATATATTTTTTATTTCTGCTTGCAATTAAAAGATGATCTCAGGGGATTTAATGAAAGCAGCTGCTACAAATGCTCACAAATCAGCTGACTGGAGAAAGTGTAGTGGATTTTCTGGTTTCCTAAAATTTAAGAAAATTAGAAGCCTATAGATCTTGTCCAGAATCTACTGTGATGACAGTTTACTTTGTAAACATTGAATTAGGTTTGTTGTTTGTGGAATAGGAATGAACAATGCAATGAACAGCCTTTGCAGCCAGTAAACATCATCATCTGCTTCTCTTCCAAACAAAAAACAGGCAAGCCATTTTTTGGCCTCCTTCTTTTTCATAGAGCCAAACCATTCTGTAGCTACTAACTGGGCAGAATGATGGATATCATACAATGACAGCTCTTGTCTGGGAAATGTGTGCATTTTCTGTGCATTGAATGTAAAGAAAAGACAGGATGTGATTTATATGAGTGTGAAATTGTGTCTTGCACAATTCAGTGCAATGCAGGGCAGGGCCTGCAGGGCTCTCTGTTGTTGCATTTTTCTCAGCGGAGTTCAGAATGGCTTACAGAAAAGGGCCATACAAACGTGCTTTTTTAATTCCGTTTTTTTACAACTTTTTTTTTTGCCCTGAATGGTCTGTATACTACATGTAAGCACATGAACAGGTGAAGACAGCATTGCTATAGAAAGCCATCTATGCAATGCGACAGAATAGAAATGAATATTTACTTCTTTAAATATTAAGCTATTCAATACTATGATAAATCCTATAAATAATAATAACGGAACTAACTAGAGACTATTTCAGAATGAAAACCTTTCAAAGTTCAGGACTGAATTAAGTGCTACTCATAGAAGGCAAAATGAGGAAATCAGGGCACTGCAGTAGTACAGTCTTAAGGGAAAGAAATGAAAAAGACAAATACTAACATACCATTGAAGAATGTGCATCAACGGAGTTGTTGTGGCAACATCTTTCTTTCCCCCCAAAATACTGGTAAGAAAAATAATTCAGTCCTCTTAGGTGAAAGTGTACTAACGGCACTGCCGTATTAAAACAAGGTACTGGAAACTCTGATGAACAAACAGAGGAAAAATACATTTACTACAGACAAATTCTGAAACTTCTGATTTTTTATTGTTCTGAAGAATGAACAGTTACTGAAAAGTTACAAATTGAAAGGCAATAACTGGTGTATGGTGCCAGGGGAGATGTTTATATTCCACTCAAGCAACTCGTAGATGTCACAAAACCTAATACAAGATGACATTTTTAGATTATAATAAGTAAAGTCTGACCAGTAGTGTGCAGATGTCATTGCAATTTTGCTTTCAAACATGTTGTGGACATTTTTTCCCCGCAAGACTGCAGACTGTCTCCTCAGGAGATGTTGGCCCTCTACATGCTGTTTTATCACTACTGGGGTCAGTCTTGATTAAGCTATAGCCTTTTTTATATGGCAGAGTGAATGATTGAACATTTGCTGGGAGCATTTGCATAGCTCAAATGTAGATTGAGTTCTTCCCTTAATCTTACCTTACCAAGCATGTATTGGCCTAATGGGCAAACTGTGTGGCTACTCTTCTTACAAGTGAAGATGTGGTAGATTGAGTTATAAGGGCTGTCTACATGATACTATCTTGATTTGCGTCCACAGTTTAGTTCAAAAAGGCTGAAATCCATTAAGAGATGAGAGTAGTATATATTGTTCCATCACAGTGGATATGTTTAATAGAAAGGGTGTGTCTTTAAACTTAGCCTTCTTCTCTACCAGCTTATGAGCCCTCATATGTGAAGATCTTGTGATGAGTGTGCACCAGGTTCCTGAAGGAGTAACTGCTTGCCAGCCCAAGGTGCTGGTAGGAGACTCATATTCTGGTGGTGCTATAGCCAAAAGGGGCCTGGAGTACAACACTTGTGTCCCTGGAGATAGCTGGCCACCTTCCCAACCCTCAGGTCTCAACTCTGGCTGGCCTGCCCTAGCTGCTTGTCCAACTCCTAGATTGGGAAAGAAGCTGCAGCACTGGGCTTCTGGCATATGGTGAACAGCCTAAGGGCAGAGCAATGTAGCTGGGGTGAATCTGTCACTTGAGTATTTGCTGAGTCTCAAATCCAAATACATACTGCAGAGGTAAAGCCATTAGCCTGGCAGTGGGTCTCAGTAGTCTCTGTTAAAAACACTGTTTCCTTAGTTTTCTTTTAAATCTAAACACGAGGGGAGGGTGGGGAGGGGGGTGGGAACATGGAATAGAGGCATTTAAAACCTTTACTTCTTTCAATGGAGTTTTTTTCAGATCCTATAGCTGCAAATGTGTAAGAGTGATGTATTCTCTACCCACATCTCCACCCCAAACAAATGTATTTTCTTTGTGTTGCGTATAATTTCTGTCTAGGCCAAGGATTGAAAAACAAGATATTTTAGTATTTGTTATTCCAGCTCACAGTCTGGAAGTGTGAAAAACTCTGACTCTTCAATAATCTTCTGGTCCTGAAAATGGGTAAAAAAGATTGTGCTGTTCATAGGAGTCACAAATCTGGGAGCTTGCCAAGTCCTTTTCTAGAATTGACTGTCAGTTTAAAATCTCACTCTAAAACCACATTGTTGTATCTGCCAAGTTTTGCATAGATTAAAAGGAGATATTCCTTTCCAATAAGACAGCTGCATCTTCTTGAGGCCTTGGCCAATGTGCAAGGAGGTATCTTGGCAGTATCTTTTATGTCCCACAGGCATCAGGAGAGAGGAAAAATTCCAGCTTGAGTCCAGGAACAGCAAAAGATCTGTCAGTCTTCCTGAAACTTTGATCTGTGTACTGGGTGAGGAAAAGTGTGATGCTGTGGCAACCATGTCCAGGTAGCTTCCCCCTTATTTCTTTTTCTCTTTGCTATGCCTACCCTTATGAAGGATGGAGAGCAAGAGACACTCATCTACACTTGTTCTACCTTGCTTCAGGAACGCAGCTCAGTTACCCTAGGAGCACAGATCCAAGAGCCACTGTATTCCAAGGGGCAATTCAGTCTGCTATTCCTCATCTGTAGATCTCTCCTTCTCGCTGTTTGTCTGTGCTTAGATGTGTCAGTAGCATGCCTAAAATAAGATTGTTCTAACCATGCAGAAAGTTGAGGTACCACAGTGTTCACAGGTGACTGGAAAGAGTAAGTGGAGGGGGGCTGTCTCTCTCGTTCCCACCAGGCAGGAAGCGTATGATTTTGAGCAGTGTTTGGCAGCCTCAACAGAGGTACTGAGTGCCTTGGGCAAGATTACTTGATAGCAGTCAGGTGGTAGGGCAGCCATGTTGAGCTGGTTGAACAAGACCACTTTTTTTTGGTGCAGCCTGGACACGTGCCTCACTGCTGGCAGAAAAAAAGGTTTTGCTTCTAGTCTTCTGGCAGACAGCATCTGGTGTTCAATCTGAGGAGCAGACCAGTGTATGGTGATGTCTCACTCTTAGATACACCCATTCTTGTCAGGAAGCTGTTGCTGTGTGTGCCAAAGGTGAACTGCAGAAAAACTGACAATTTGAAGGCAGAACCAGCAGAAATTTGTAATGAGGAATTGCATTATCCCCGGAGTACAATCTGCAATTGTAATATTTCTGCTCTCTTCCCTGTTGGGTTTTCAGTTAGATATTTCAAAGAAGCTGTATATTTTGGCTCAAATTTTATCTTTCTCAGACCAAGGATGAAATACTTAAGAATGGGTCATTTAAATGAACCTGTGACTTTGATGCTGTTCTGGATGTGAGCTTCCTCTGTTGTAGGAGAGATTTTTATCTAAGGCTTTTTCAATTGTGTCATTAAATACTACTATCATAAGGTCATGTTCAGCAAGCATAGGATTTTATTCAACCAAATTAAGTTCCTTTATTGTGATCTTGGAATAAATGCTATTTCTGCGGGAAGTACATGAAAATTCAGCTAGGTATGAAATGTACTGAACGTAATGCATTTCTTTTTTTTTTCCTGAATACCTTGATCACTCTCTATTAGTTTAAGTCTGGCTATTATGTCCCCATGAAGTTTTTTTTTTCTTTTTAAGTTGCTAATTACATGCCCATCAGAATAATGGAAAGAGTGATTATCCTTATTGTGCTTAGTGACATTGAAACCTCTATTATCCTGTGATTGGAGCTGCATAATTACAGATAATTGCTGCAACTGTATTGTCTGTTCAAATATAACTCTGCAATAATTACCTTATTTTAATTAAACATGTTTGGGATTTAAGCAGATCTCTCTTCGTTTACTAGACAGAAACTTCATTTAGGTATAAAAATGTTGTACATTGCCGACTGTATGCTCATTCAATACATCACCTATTGATTTCAGCTAATGTGATTTTGCTTGCTTCTTTTGAAAATAACTCAAGATCAGCTAATCAAATAATAATTTTAAAAAATCATTCTCCCCTGTGTGTCTCAGGGCTTGAGTTCAGAGTGAAAATCCCTCAAACACTCAACACTTTTAACTTTTGTAAAATCATCTTTGACGAAATTCAAGTAGTTAGAGCTAACTACATATACAAGTAATTACAGCTAGACTCTTTGTTTTAGAAAATAAATTTGACCTGGATTTAGCATCCATTGGAAGTAAGGGATGTGCTTTATAATCTCAGACTTCTGCTGACTTGACTGTTAAGGAGGTTTTGTTACTCAGGTCTTTCTTCACTCCCTTGTGTGCGCTCACAGAGGGATCCCATGGCTAGCTTTTTCCTGTTGGGCCTGTGGAAGAGCTGGGACTGCTCACTAGCAGAGGCCAACATCCACTCTTCTCATTATCATGTAAAAAGACTGTTCACAGAAAAAATTTACTTTGTGCAGCAGCTAAGGCAAGAAGAGCTGTGTACAGAGAGAATCAAAATGTAGCGGATGGCACGTATGAAGTACTCTGGTATCCTGTAAGACCCTTTCCTTTAAAACCTATCACATTTGTCGTGAAATGCAGCTCCTTTCAGAGCTTCAGCAATGCCTTCTGCCTAACGGATGTTCAGGTCACTGCTGGGGAGTTAGGTCAGTACAAAGTGTATTTGCTGGTGCTAAGATTGCCTAGTGACCTGTAACAAAGGTTGAAGCTTCTAATCTTTTTCTAGGACATTGGTTTGAACCACTACTGATTAGGACTGCTCAGTGTTTATCAGTTAGGCTACAGCTTCAGCAGGGCTCTTTGCTCTGAGTGACAGCTGAGCTACCTGACATTTGGGAGTTTCAAATTGGGCTCCTCAGTATTTCAGCTTTTCAATGGAAGCTTGGGATTCAGGAAATGATTTCAGGAATGTGTGCCCTGCCAGTCCAAAGAGCTAACCGCACCCTGGAGCGCACAAGGCCAACCCCTGCCACCAGGCAATGGATGGGGTTGTCCCCCTCTGTGCTGTGTAGACTGACCTCCAGCATTGGGTGCCCTTTTAGGGACCGCAACACAAAAAGGACATAAAACTGTTAGAGAGTGTCCTAAGGAAGGCTATGGCTATGCAGATGGTGAAAGATCTAGAGGGCAAGATGTATGAGGAGTGGCTGAAGTCCAGAGCAGAAGAGGCTGAGGGGGAAGTATCATGGCAGCCTATGGCAGCCTATGGCTTCGTCAGGTTGGGGGTGGAGGGGCAGCGCCCAGGTTTGATCTCTGTGACGGTGACAGGACCAGAAGGAACAGCATGGAGATCTCAGGAAAGGGGCACCTGGGGTTTAAAGACAGGTTCTGTATCAGAAGGTGGTGGGAATGGAACAGGTTGCAGTGAAATGGGCATGGCCCCAAGTGCCAGAGTTAAAGGAGTGTTTGGACAGTGCTCTCAAACATACAATCTGATTTTTAGGTGGTGCTGTGTGGAGACAGGATTTGGACTCAGTGATCCTTGTTGGTCCTTTCCAACTTAGGATGTTCCACAAAATGCAAATTGTAGTTACAGCAGCAAAATAGAGCAGAATGTTGCAAGGAAAAAAAAAGTGATAAATCTTCCACTTAAGCACTGATGTGTGACCCTGTCTAATTTACTTTGGACTTACTGACAGCTTGAATGCACTGCAAGTGAGTGGATTATTCAGTCTCATTCTACAGTGCATTAAAACAAAGGAATTAGGCATACCCTGTCTGAATCCTGCAGCATAATGAGAGGACTTGCACTGGGCAGCTAGAGAGCCTTCAGTTTCAAACAATTATGTAATCAAAGGATAGAGGAAAAATGTGAATAATGTAATGGTACATAGAATGTACACCTCAAATATGAAACAGTATAATTGTGCATAGATTAATAATATCTGAATAATTTACAGACAACAATTTTATTTATTAGATTCTAGTTGCAAATATCTAATTTTCATGCTTACCACACAGAGTAAATGCATGTAAGCAATGAAAAAGTTGCAATAGACAATGTGAGAATTGAAGTTTTTTTTCAATGTTTTGTATACAAACAGAATCACAGAGTATCTGAGCAAACTACTTAAAAAATAACTTGAGTGATAGCATTTAAGTAGTTTCTCATTAATTTGTGTTTCTGCCTAGGTTTAATTTGCCAATACAAATGGAAATAATATTTCTAAGTGAGACGATGAACGCAATTATATATTATGCTTGAGAATTTTTTTTTGCTTGGATGCGATTTGGGAAGATGACTACCATGGGTATATTTTGTTCCTAGGGGCTTGTTGTATTCCATTAAATGTAAGCAATTTACAAGATACTATTTTATTGTAAGCTATTAACCAGTCCTGAAAAACGTAGTAGTTAGCCTTATGTGTGCAATCATGTAGATGCATCACGCATAACAGCAAAGTCTGGCTTCTGATTTTTGAATATTCCATAACCAAACTTGCAAAAATTCAAACGTACGATCACTCTTAAGGACTACTGAAGCTGTTGTGAGTAGTGGACAGTTGCTTTTAGAAAATTCTGTTGGCTTTTCTACTTTAAGTACTGAATTTCCTGTGATGACTTGGTATTGTTTGGTTCAAAACAGTTGATACTTAGGAGGAAAGTGATATTCTTTTTTAGAAAACCAAATCAGAAATCCCAATCCCTGTAATTTCCTGTAATTTATCACACACAACGTTACTGTTGATGCCATCTTTGTCATGAATAAGAATTTCTCTGGGGGGTTGTGATGAGAAAAGGTTGCTTCACGGAAGAGTTTATCTTCAGCTTTGATTCATTTGCTCAGTAGTTACTTTATAATTACATGCTATTAGAATCCACTACTGATTTAAATCAATTAGTAGTAATTTGGAGGATAGTGCCACTTTGTAATTAGAGAGTGACAAAATCTGGATTAACATCAAGATGGTGCCACATGAGTGCCTGTAAATGTCTGATTTTTTAAAATATATGTGGTCTTATTTTAAAGGGGGAGACTATTTTGAGAAAGAAGCGGAGGGGCAAACTACTCCAAATACTTTCATCCTGAAGCGACTGCTTAATGTTGTGTTGGTTTCAAATTAGTGACCAGTCTAACCCTAGGAACATGCATCCCAATTAAATATTTATATCTAGCATTTTTTTTTACTCTATAGACAACTAAATGTTAATTCAGTGTCTGGAGATGTATCACATGGAAATGTGCACAGTAGGTTGCAAAAGGATCACAACTTGTTTTACCTTTCTTAGAGGTGTTATTTGAATCAGTTTTGAGCAAAGCATGAGGTCTAGTTAATATTGTATCTCCAAGTGAGATGTATTTGTTTCTAGCTATGGGAAAAAAGGTGGGAGAGGGGAGGGAAGGATCCAACCTGGTTTATGAGGTTTGCCAGGAAGTCTGTCACAACTGGATTTTCTGTAAGATGTTGAGAGTCTTCCAACTTGACATGATACAGCTCCACACCGTTAGCATGCCAGCAGTCATGTCATATCACTGAAGACTTAAAACTGTCATGTAAAAACAATAAATTTTAACATAAAATGAGTGAAATAAGAAAAGCTGATGCGATAAAGTTTTGGATAAAAAATTTTTATTAATAATAAACATAATCTATGTTATGTTCAGTAATATTCTTCTAAGATTCATAAATATCTATGTATCAAGGCAGGCTTCTTTATTTCATGGAAAGGAAACCTAAGATATGTGTGCTAACTGTATTACACTTACAAAAGTCTGAGTGGGTCTTGACACCACTGAAGTTATTTTTGTTGGGTGAAACTCTTGTCTGTAGGGTGACCTAGTGGGAAGGCGGGGCATTTATCTTTAAATTCTCAGAATAAGACTGTACTATAGGAGGGATTCTAGTGTGGCTTCAGTCATAACATGGTAGTTTATCAGTGGTGAAAAATAGCCTTGGGAAACAAGAATAATTTACATGTAGTTAGGAAAATGGATTCATTTGATACGCAAACGTTACATTTCAATAATTTCTTCTATTTCACCTTCTGTTTCTCTTTAGATAGAAAAACTTAATATGTTTTAACTGAACCTCTGTTAGTAGCAGGCTCATTTAGAGAGAGACCATTTTCAACCTCTTCCCTTTTCTCCTTTAATTAGCATGATCTGCAGGCTTCTGCATCCCAACTGTGCAGATTATAGTATCTAGTAACTTTTTGGGCAGCTCTACTGTTGTCTTCAGCTCCCCTTGGGGTCTAACATATGGTTTGTTAGATATTTAAGAAATCTTTCAATGGGTTTCAGAAAAAGCAAGTAGACATAGGAAAAGTTAAAATGATTGCCTGCAGGCAAGACCTATCTGGGAAAGGAATATTGTGCTCTTTGAGATGGTACTAACAATTTTGGAAGTAGTGTGACCTTATTATTGTGGTATGAGTACACACATTCCTTTGATTCACTCAAGCGGAAAACCTGATTTCTTTAATGAACCAAATCATCCCCCAGCTTGCAATTAGTGTTTGTTCATTTCATGTAGTATTTATCCACTTCAAAATCCCACAGTGTGGTATTATTAGGGGTAAAATACATGATTCTGGATGGATGCGTTTAAGTGGGTAATACAGTAAGCATTGCTCTTAGGGCTAATACTCTTGCTTTCTTGTGACAAGAGCTGAGAAGGCAGCTAGGTGGCAGATTTTAGTATAATTTTGTGAAAGGATCTGATATCAAGCAGTACCCAAAGCTCTGTAATGTAAAATGATGAAAAGACCACATAACTGCAGAAAACGTGGGTCAACATATTCTACTTTCAGTAGAATTGCAGTCTTTGCCTGTATTGCTTGTGTTCAAGTGTCTGAATGATCTTTGGTCTGGATTTTGTCGTTTTGGTGAATGATCCCTTGTTGCCCCTTCTGTCTTGACTCTGGCATTTGAAACTATTTTCTGTTTATGAGTCTGTGTAGGCAAAGTTACAGTACAGGTACAGTTACAGGCTTCCAGTAGAAAGATCTCCTGCTTCTCCTCAAAAATGGATCACCAACTTGTCCTCTCTAGATCAACTTCCCACTACTCCTGAGCAAGTTTATTCTTTTTACCCTTTTCAACTGGAAAAAGTATTTGAAAAATTCAGCTTTTTATTTCTCTGTTTCCGGAAAAAATATTCCTCTTTTTCACAGATAGTCCTACATCTGATTTCTTCCTTACCATCGTGGTTTAGATCTCTTAAGAAGCACTGTCCCACAGTATCCACGCTATCGATCCTCCCTTCATGTCACTGATGTACCAGTTGGGCATGCTAGAGAGGGCCAGCAAGGTTCACTGGATGGATGAACTTGCCATGCTTTGGGCAGTACACTGAGTTTTGATGTAGAGGAAGGAAAGAAATTCTGTCAATTGAGCTTGTACTTTGGATTCAGTGAATCAATCACGCAAGTATGTTTTAAAATGGAAAATATACACTTCAGGGGTGGTGCACCTTGTTGTCATTCCTTATTCACTGCTGTCCTTTCTTCTCCTCCTCTGCTGGTTTCACTCTACTCACTTTTGTCTGCAGGCAAATCAGGATGAAGTGTTTTAGTGACGGTCCTCTATGATGTCTTCCAAGACACTTCAAAGACACAGAAACTACAGAATTGTTTAATTTCATGCCCCAGAAGGTTTGAAGATTGAACAATAGACATGTAATTACAATATTTAATCATATTGGGATTTTTTTCAGAGATTCCATTAGGTTGAAGAACGACAAGAAATTTGAGCCTTTCCATTCTCCATCCAAAATCACAAAAAGTTTCAGTAAAAAGTACCATAAATATTTTGCAGACTCTAGAAGTATGAGGAAAAAAGGCAATAAGTGGATGATGCAGAGGTATAATCAACTCACAGAATTTCTTCAGATGTTCTTTTGCTGTACTTTGCATTGTCAATTTAGATGACAATATTTTAGAGTATGAGTGCTCTGTGGTGCTTACTGCTGAGTACCAAATTCACATCAGCATCAGATAAAACGAAAATCAGAGAGGTGAAGAGAGTGTGTGGAAGCAGTGAAAAAATTTTGGCTTTGAGTATTGGCAGCATGGGTGGAAAAAGAAGAAGAAGAAAAAAAAACATTCTCAGGTGCAAAATAGAAAAAAGCAGAATTTCTAACAACAGCAATATCAGAAAGCATTATTATATATATTATAACCACAGATTCCAGTAAAGGATATTTGGTCATTAAGAATTTTGAAACCTATATCCTCAGAAAAATGTTAAAATTGATGGAACTGACAGAGGGGGCAGAGACAAATTCAGATGGAAAAACTGCACTGATGAGAAATCCCATAGCGGAATATAAGTGGAACAGTATGTAGAAGAATTGAGAAATAAAGAAAGAGAGCTGGTTAGAAATATTTTACTTGGAAGTTTAATTTCAAATAAAAAATAGGATTCCTCCAAAACTGATATATGTTGTGGGACAGATCTTAGAGATTTTTCACTCATCATTTCAATTAATAGAATTTAAAATGGGTATTTTCAGTCTATTTGAACGAAATCAAAGTAAATAATTTAGTTGAATACTTAAAGTAAAATAAAACTATCAGCTACACTTTTCTTTGACATTTTGATCTTTCTAGCGGCCAAGCTCCCTGGTGAACTGTGCCTTTTGTAATGATGGCTATGACATGGTAATGGGTTTCACATGACTGAGTGCACTGCAGAGTTAGAGGCCACTATTCCAGTGCTATGATAAAAAAAGGATAGAGTGAAAAACAATATAGTTTCAGAAGAAAACTGTCCAAACTGACCAATCTGCTCTCAACCCTTGCCTTTTGAGCCAGAATGCATCAATTTAATTTTGTGAAAGGTGTAGTTTTAGTTCTCTTCAAAAGTGAAACTTGGGCAACATCACGATGCACCTTAGATTTTCTCTTCCATTAAACATGTTAGATTTTCTTTCTTAATTCCAAAGCTGTGTTTTAAATGTTGTGAGTAGAGTAAGATCCTAGAAGAGCAGAACCCATGACAATAAATTCGGAAATATGGCTGATCAACAGCATAAGGATGTCCTGAACTAAACTGAAAGTAAGACTCAGTCTATTTCTACTTCTCTCTCATTCACAGTTCATGAGTAGCTGGGCAACTGCAAAATTATCTATTGTGCACCAATCCTGTGTATTGCAGCTTTGTGGGTTTTTTTGGTTTGTTTTTAGATAAAATTTGCTTTAGTGAGAAATAAAATCGGATTTTTAATGAAAAATGTACACTAAATTAAAACAAAGTGGCACAAGGTGAGGTCATGTAGTCAAAAGTCAGGAACAACAGCACACGACTGAGATGACGTGCCCCAGGACTTTGAGAAAATTTTGTGTGACGCACAATCACTTGTTAAAGTGTTCATAAAACTCTTCACAGATGACTTGCTAGTGAGAACTGTAATTGCACTTTGGTAATGTGGAATTTACAAAGAACAGATAAGTAAACCCCAGAATAAATTATTCTCAGCAATTAGCTCTACTTTTTAAAAGCACAGTGAAAGAAACTCTGAAGGAGACTGCATTCTGAGTGGAGAGCTTTTATTCTCTTCTGACATGAAGATGGCAAAATGGGTTTCTTTGTGTTCTAAATGGAAAAAAAATATATCAATTATTCACAACAGGTTTTAGTAGGTCCCTGAAATTGCAGCATTATGATAGTAATGCATTGCTGACAGCAAATTTAGTAATACGAACCTATTAGTCCAATTAGGCTTGAAATGCATGCTTTTTCTCAGCAGAAGAATATGTAATGGTTTCAGTATTTGCTTGCAGGTTGTTATGTACAAATATACATAAATATGTTATGAGGAAGGTGATCACTGTTTTTTTCCCTACCTCCAACTTATCCCATACCTAGTATTCAATTCCTGGCTTTTAATTTTTTTATTATTATTATTTTAAATATTGTGAGCTAGAAAGCTTTATATCATTATATATGTGTTGGTTATCTAGCAAATAAGCTGAAAGATATTACGAAATTGTTATATGTTAATAGAAATCCACTGATTTCAAATACATAATGTGGAGGAGGACTGTGTAAATACAGTCTGTGGACTCTCACTTCTTATTCTGCATGTATTTGTCAGGGAAGATATTCTGTTGTTTACAAGAAAGGGTTTAAAAGAGAGGGGACAAAGCACACATCTCTCAGCTGTGGCGTTCTTTCGTGCTGACATCATGCCAGAAAGCCAGTATTTTTGATGAGACTGTTAGGATGTTAGAGTTCACATTTTCATTCTACCAGGGTAATTGCACATTTATTTTGTAAATCAGGGAGCTAAGGAAGACTGATAAATTCATTAAAAAACAACAAGTTTAACACTGAGATTTTAATTTTTGAGCTGTAGCGCTCTCAGGTTTATTTCTAAAAAAAAAGAAACAACCCATAAAAGTTCAGACAGGTTAGTCAAATGTGATGATCTTACCTGAGTTTCTTATTACTCCGTTAATCAGGATGTGTTTCTAAAGGGCTTTCAGATTTAATTCTCCATTGCTTCTTGCATTTTCAGGTTACAACTGTAATAGATTATGCTAAAAATGGAGATATTAGGAATGTCAGTTATGCTTAACCCTGTGTGGAAGAGTTTGTTGGTTTAGGATACATTTTCATCTGGCGTAAATGCATACCTTTGGATTGCCTGTTGACTTCAAGTGGATCTTTTAGTTATTTTCAGTGCTATTTTCAAAGGACTCTCTAGCTGTGCCTGAGTCCGTTCTGGCAGGAGCTGCTGCTTTCAGCACTGAGGTTAAGGTTTTATGTGTTTAGCTGGGTATGGATTTTGAAGGACCAAGGTAAAATTGTTGCACCACCAGATATATTATCTGCTGTGGTACCAAGGGGTTCCTGAGTGAGGTTTGGGGCTGCTGCTGCTGAATGAGCATAACAGGATGAATAGTGGGAGGGAGATAGGATGCAGTGTCAAAGTGGGTTGATATTATAACGTATATACAACACATGGTATGCTGGTATGCTAAGCAGGGACTGGTGAGCATAGCAATAGGCTTCTGCGTTGTCCTGCTTGTAGTGATCATCACTTTATAGTGGTTTGTGTAAGAAGAAAATGACAGCTCTGTTGTATTGTAATATTTCTGTTCTAATGAGTTGCCAAATAGTAGTGCGAATGTTTTGTGCTACTGTGGAATTATGGCATCTTTATTTGCCTGACTAAATATTTCACTTCACACACAGAATCACTCACAACGGCCCAGGTTGGAAAGGGACTTCAAGGATCATGAAGCTCCAACCCCTCTGCCACATGTAGGCCCACCAACCTCCCTATTTAATACCAGGACCAGGCTGCCCAGGGCCCCATCCAACCTGGCCTTGAACACTTCCAGGGACGGGGCTTCCACAGCCTCTCTGGGCAGCCTGTTCCAGTACCTCACCACACTCTCTGTGAAGAATTTCTCCCTGATGTCCAACCTTGTTGTGAAGCTTGTGAAACAGGAAAAAAATAGGAAATCTGTCTAGAATAGTGTATTTTTTCATGTCTAAATTTATGATTCTGCATGTTGACCTCCTTTAAGAAGAATGATCTTGGAGGAGAATCTCCTTTGGATTTTGACTTTTACGAACCGGACTGCTTGCTTCCCTACTTCTTCACGTGTAAATAGAGTGCACTATTGTGAAAACTTATTTCTATGAATAGATGGGATTATTTCTTTTTCTGGAACTTATCCTGTTGCAATTGATATCTTTGCTAATACCAATCTGATCAGGCAATAGTAGAACAGAATGTGCAACTGATGTTTGTGGCTGGATCCACTTTAAATACTCTTTAAGACCCTGAAGATTTGCTTACTGCTTGAATGAATTCAGTCCAAAGATCTATAAGGACCTCTGTAATGGGGAAACACATCAGAAAACCTCAGAAATTTCAGATCTGAGTATTTTTAGAACTTGATACTAATCTGAGAATAAAGATGCTAAATTCTCCTCTTGACCCCACAACTGAGATGTTGGATGAGTTGTGATGTCTTCCTGCTGCTGTTTGCCATATCTATTTAGAGTGCAGCCTTCTTTGGGGCAGAGGCTATCAGCAGTTTGTAAGGTAGATTACTGATCACAGCGGATTCAACATCTCATCTGAAGACTCCGGGAGCTGTAAGGCTGGGGATTCATGTTAGAATTTGATTCAAATTGACAAAGCTTTGTTGCTGATCACTAGCAGCAGTGATTTTCCCCTCTTTCTTTGCATCAGACTGCATGCCACATGTAACTTATCTTTTGCTAATTCTGGCTGTAATCTAGTTGTGTGATAAATCAGTGAAACTTACAAAATCAGCAAAAAAGTAAACTGGGTTTGGGGGGGGAGGGAGGGAAGGTAATACTTACAGTGCCAGCATGGCAGTGGTCTGAGTGATCAGGGAAGACTGAGAAAGAATACAGCAAAAAAGAAAGAAGAGCAGAATTGTTAAGAGGAAGAAAATAAGTTTACTTTCAGCAACAAAAACTGGAAGTTCAGTCCCTCCTTAATGTGAAAATGTATAGTGCATATGGTACATTTGTGTGAAGCATCAAAAAGTGCATGGCCAGCAGGTCGAGGGAGGTGATCCTCCCCCTCTACTCTGCCCTGGTAAGGCCTCATCTGGAGTACTGCATCCAGATCTGGGCTCCCCAGTACAAAAAAGACAGGGATCTCTTGGAAAGAGTCCAGCAGAGGGCCACAGAGATGGTGAGGGGCCTGGAGCATCTCTCCTATGAGGAAAGGCTGAGTGAACTGGGTCTGTTCAGCCTTGGGAACAGAAGACTGAGAGAGGATCTGATCCAGGTCTATAAATATCTACGGTGTGGGGGGCAGAGTGGTGAGGCCAGACTGTTTTCAGCAGTGTGTGGAGACAGGACAAGGGGAAATGGCCAGAAACTGGAACATAGGAAGTTCCGCACAAATGTGTGCAAGAACTTCTTTACAGTGAGGTGACGGAGCACTGGAACAGGCTGCCCAGGGAGGTGGTGGAGTCTCCTTCTCTGGAGACGTTCAAGACCTGCCTGGATGCCTACCTGTGCGACCTACTGTAGGGAACCTGCTTTGGCAGGGGGGTTGGACTCAATGATCTCTGGAGATCCCTTCCAACCCCTATGGTTCTGTGATACTAAAAGACAAACAAACAAAAAACCTGTTATTTATAATTGATAAACAAGCAATGTAGATCGCTGTTTTTCATAGCCCTCTTTTGTTGCTTCCTAGATCAGGAAAAAATACAAATAAATATGATAGTTAAGAACTCACATTCCACCTATTTCCACTTGGATTATGCAGAGTTTTTTATGTGTGTTGCTATGGTAAAGATATAAGGAAAGGAACATTGATTTCTCAATATATCTTTAATATTTCTAATCTATGAGTTTTTATGGGAGTTTGCAAGTATTAGCAGGATCACTGGATTTTTTCAAAAGTTCTAAACTTGCAGGATGGCAACCACCTACATGCTGACTTGCATCACAGCTCTCTTGTATAAGACAGGATTTTTTTTCCTTAAGGAAATAGCTTCTGGGAACAGATGCTCCTTTCTAAGGCTCTGCCAATAGGAAGTGGCAGTTTGACATTGTTTTGGGCTAACAGTCAGCAAAGAGAAACTAAGCAAACCCAGAGTGGACATCCACGTTCAGATTGATTTGTACTGAGTCTGCTTTGGAAGCCTTGTAGACTTAGTGCAAGTAAAAGGTGCAGGTATGGGTATGAGTGAACGACCTGATGATGTACTTGGGCAAATCTGAAATAACTGAAATGAGATTCAGATAGTGGGATAGTTCTGCCCAGATCAACAGTTCTGCCAAAGAACACCTTCAGCAAATTGGCGGAGAAGTAGTGGCCAAAAGTAGCAAGGATGGAGGAATTTTTCAAAAATACCTGGTTAATCTCTTGCCTTCTAAACTGTCCTACAGATCTTTGTTTTGAAACTTTCTCTTCTGACAAGTGTAGGAATTGAAAGTCATTGAAAGAAAGAAAAGTGATCTGGAGAGGGGCAAAGTACCAGAACGTTATTACAAGGTCTCCAAGTATGATTAAAAAGACGGATGAAACTTGGTCTGTCCTTTGCCTGAGAGTTGACGAATGAATTGGTCGGTGCATATGCCACTTGGAAACAGTGGTATTGCACCCAAAAGAAAGATGGAAGTTGGTGGACCAAATCTGCATCGGAGAGATGTGGTGCCAGTTGGAATCTGACCTGAATTTGGGTGGCAGCACCTTGCATGTGGCTCTGCCCCAGAAATGCTTGTAGTGCAAGGCAAGTCAGGGAGCCTTTGCAGTCATACAAAAACTTCTGAATTTCTCCTTTGGGTGAACACACTCTACTTTTCTTGTCATTGTGTGAAAAGCAGGTGCTGTGAGGCATATGTAGTATTGGCATCTCACTTTTAACATGGTAAACCTCTGGGCTTAACGCTACAGTTGCTATCTCCTTTATTTCCATCTTACTGTTTTAATCCTATAATCACATTTTAAAGTTACCAATATTCGGCAGGACAGCAGAGTTGCTCAGGTACATGCTTGATTTGCTCACATAGTTTTTTTTGTTTGGGTTTTCAGAATTCTTCACTTCAAAAGCTTTATAGTTCCAAGTACAGTCAATCCAGAGTTTTAAATTCACACTGAAATGGCTTTAAAATAATTGAGCTCTGAGGCTGTAAATTTTAGTAAGCGTCCAAATGAAATGTTTTGAATCATTAGTGTACAAAATTCTCTTTAGGGAGAATGTGAACTTTGTCTCTTTCTGAGTTCCCTCCTCTTACACTGCCTCAGCATCCACCAAGGCATGAGGGATGCCAGGGTGCTCCCTGCCGAGCTCTCTCTATCGGCAGTCATTTATGGTCTGCTCCATAGATTTGTCTTAGTCTTTGAAGCTACAAGTGTTGTCTGTATCCACAAATTTTGATGCAGCATATTACAGAATCTTGCTGTACCTCTGGGTAAAGAGTGTTTTTAAATTTATTTTAAAGCAATCTTTTAGTATCATTAAGTGTCCCTAAACTGAAAAGCTCCCGTAGGAAGGACAAATGGTTGCACGGAACTCTGTTTTACTCTGCACAGGCTGTGCATATTACAGAACAAATGTGTGGTTTTATGATCTTCATTGTATGTCTGGAGAAAAAGCTTTGCCGAGTAGCTCTGCTACTCTTGTATCCTGCACTGGAGTACTTAGGGTTGATTTAATGAGGGGACATGAAAATAATAGAGGGACAGGATAGGTATCATGATTTCCAACTGCAAAATACAGCAGAGCTATGTTAGTGTGAGGGTGGGCAAAGCTAAGAACAGGTCCAAAGAAGGGCAACAAAGCTTGTGAAAGGCTTGGAGAATATGCCTTACAAGGAGGGAATGAAGGAACTGGGGCTGTTTAGTCTGGTGAAGTGGAGGCTGAGGGGAGGCCTTATTGCTCTCTTCAAATACCTGAAAGGTCCTTACAGCAAGAGGGAGTTTGGTCTCTTCTCACCGATGACAGGTGACAGGACCTCAAGTTGTGCCAGGGGAGATTTAGGTTGGATATCAGGAAAAACTTCTTTATAGAAGGGTTGTAAAACACTGGAATAGGTCCCCAGGGAGGTGACTGAGTCACCATCCCTGGATGTGTTAAAAACCGTCTGGATGTGGTACTTGGGGACATGATTAGTGGAGTGTTGTTAGTTAGGGTAGTATGGTTAGGTTGTGGTTGGATCTGATGGTCTTTAAGATCTTTTCCAACCTGAGCAATTTTATGATTCTATGAGGGAGGAGGAGCATTTCTTTGCCTTCCTGCAGTTACCTGTGTTACAGCACTGCCTATTAGCTCGAAAATAGAGATTAGATATAGAGATATAAAATGGAAGTTTCTGATAAATTAAATTACTTCTGCTTTTATTTTATTTGGCCAATCTATTTAACATAGGTATACTTTTTTCAAACAATTTGGAGGAGTCTCTTTTGGGAAAAATTGGCTGAGTATACTTTCTTTACTGTTTTCCTGAGGAAGGTGCTCTCAGCTTCTAGGCTGTTTCTAGTTTAAACTTCACATCATCACAGGCCTTTTTTTTTTTTATTGTGAGGTAGTAGTTATCTTTGCTTAGCTGTTATGGTAATGCTTGCTGTACGTCTGCAGAAATCAGTACAGCCTGCTCCATCATCAAAGGGAAAAGCTGATACAGCCATGATGAGGTACTTAGAATGCGATACACATATCAGACAATAGGTGGGTGTAATGGCAGTGTCTAGAGATAAGAAAGCAGAGGGGAAATGACAGCACAGTGATCTATACCTGCATGGAAAATGGAAAGAATGTGGGAAAACCACATTATTTTTTTATTAAAAACTCCTTACTACTATTTATTTATATGAGATTATTAGAAAATAATCAATGCAGAAAGACTAAGTACAGGTCAAAGAAGCTGTAAAACTGTATAGTACTGGGCTACGCTGCCCTAAAATTATGTTTTATTAATGCTTGGAGAACTTTGCAGCTTGGTAATTTTAGCAGACGTACAGAGCAATCAGTCAGCCTGAAAGAAGCAGATTGTCTTTGATTTTGAGAGGAAGTATTATTCTGCATTGAGTGAAGCATAGATACAGAGTTTCAGAATTTTTGATCAAATCAGTTCTTGCTGTTTGAATGAGTGCAGGTGGAAGAGTGGATGGAGCCAGAGAACCACCGAACCACCAATGGCACTAATCCTTTTGAGAAATATTTCTGAATTTTGAAAAACTACTAGCAAAGTAGCTATTCTTTTTAAATTTAAAAAGATTCAGTTACTATGCCTACCCATAATAATGCAGGAGGGTTACCTGTGTCACCTTGGTGGTGCTATCACCTGACTTATTTTAGTAGGAAGGAGTGGCTAACTTGTAAAGAAAAATATTTCTGAAAAATTAAAACATTTTAAAATGTAAAATATCTACAAGAAGATCATTTTTAATCAGATATATTTGTAATTTGCATCAACTCTATGATTTTTTAATAGCCTGATTTTAAATCTATCGGAACTTTTTAGTGTGCTCTAAATATCCTCTGATGTCAATAACAAAACTTTTTTTTTTCAGGATTTCAGTTTATGTTATTGGTTTTGTTATCACATGATAACAAGTCTCCTATTAGACTTGCTTGAGCATGGAAATACTTCTAGCTTTGGCAATTTACAAATACCAAGGCCATGCCAATCTTCTTGCTATTAAATTCTGTTCACCACGCTACTTACAAATAATTCCATACAAATGAATCCCAAAGTGGCAGGACTATGAATGATTTCAAATTTCCGTAATTACATTAACAATTAATAGTCCTTAATTGGTTAGCATGTGTTTTTTTTTTGTTTTTTTTTTTAATTTTGGCTGTGTAGTTTAAAAAATAAAGAATCAGAATTAAGTTGTCATTAATGCACTGTTGGCCTTTCCTATTATAAAGGTTGTTATTATTTGTTTTTGGACCCCACCATGCCTTGAGAACCCTTATGGATTTTTGAAACATGGAAGGCTCTGTGAAGCTGAGCAGAAGATGATGTTCTTCAGGATTCATTTCATTTGGCCTGGAACCTTAACATTGCAAGTAATGACTTTAACTGTGAGCTTGGCCTGTTACTGCTGGCCCTGATCTTGTGGAGCATAACTGAGAACTGTAGGCAAGATGGGATCAGTGTTTTTGATGTTTTGTCTTGTTCAGATGAGATGATTTTGAGTCTGTTCAGGGATTAGAAAGATTTGATGGGGAAAGTAGTAGGATGGGGATTTGATGGGGAAAGGTAGTGGGAGAGGTGTGGAGGTTGAAAGACAGAAGACTGATGGTGTAGTACTTTTCTAGGAAGAATAAAGCGAGTTTGCTCCCTTTTTGGAGGGAGAGAGCCTTAATTTCCCTTTTCCAGGTCAAGAGTCATCTGTTGTATTTGATATCCAGTGCTGAAGTATCTCACGTATGCAATAAAGAGTAAAATATATATTCCCTATATCTATGTATGGAACTTAAGATGATATGATTGTCTTTCTAGCTGACTTTATAAACAACAGTATTTCTTTCATTGTGTTTGAGTGTGTGATAGCAAAGATCTTGCTGATATCAGTTACACTACCTACTCTCAGGGAAATCATATTCTGCTGAAGGTTAATGTTCTTCACAGGACAGGCAGGGTGGGACTTGGAAGCCAATGATTCTGCTGTGAAGTAAATGAAGTCAGCTGACAAAAAGCTGTCAGAAAGGATTTTTATCCCACTCAGTCACAGATTACCTTGTAAAAGTGAAGCAGAAGTAGAGAAAAATGTGCATTTACTGCAAGTGAAGAAGATCCTTTTGATCAGGAAGTCTCCGTAACACCAGCTGTAGCATCGGTTTTCAGGCTGGTGCTTATTACTCTTTTCCATGATTTGGCTGCAGTCACCATAAATATTTGCTTTTGTTTTATGAAGATTTGTTTTTAAACCATAGGAAGAACTGACTGCAGATAAGTCTGATTTCCATAGCGCAGTAATGCTGGGAAAAGGTTTCCTGTTCCTTAAAGGGACTCCTCCAGAGTGGGTTGCTGGTCAGTGTTTGGGAGTTTTGATCACTGTCTGTGTTCTGTAGTGCACTTGCTGACTGCTGAATGTCTTCAGGTGTAGTGTTGTTTTCCTCAGTTCCTATCTGCAATGGCTATAAAAATCATGCAGTAGATGACAGACAAAAAACTCAACTGCTGCAGCCATTGACTATGCACCTGCTGGTCCCAAGGTGATTTTTGTATGAGGTCAGACAACTGTGATGAGACACAAATTGTGTTTGTTCAGTGATGTGCCCAGCACCTGGCTATGCTGGGTGCAGAGCAGCTTTGGATTTCCTGGACTGATGGGGGAGGAGTTCCTGGCAGGGCTCAGAAGCTTCTCTTTAAAAAAGACAAATGCAGCAACAAGAGCTGAGCCTTATTTATAATGGATGACAGCTGATACTGCAAAGGCATTCCTTGTCCACTTTACTCTCACAGGAAGACTGTTTTACTGGTTTTAAAAAAAAAAAACTTTTTTTTTTTCTTCCCTCCAGTCTCCTTCAAGATTTCATTTTCTTTCTCTAATTTAGATAGTCAGCATGTTTGTTTTTAGAAGTCTTGCATTCTCAAAACCCTTGACGGATGATTCTTGGGAAAAAGCTCCAGCCCCAAACCTCTGACTCAGCTTCCTCAGCAGTGTTGTAATCTGAGGCAGACAAAGAATAATTGATTTTTCCCCTACAGTGCGCACAGAAGTTGCCAAGATCTGAGCATCTCTCAGCACATGATGTCCTTTATTCCACCTGTGCTCTTTGACCTTGTTTATCCATTTTCACTTCTGCAATGGTTTTTAGTTCCAGGCATAACACCAAAGAAGACTGACAGTGTGGGGTGTCCGTGTGATCCATGCACGTAATACTAAGGGGAATCTGAGTAATTGATATATACTGCTGCCAGCTTGATGGACAGTTGCATACACACAGGTGTGTAATAAGATTGTTTTTACATCCATTTTTGCCAATTGGCCCATTTACCAAATAGGGGGGAAATCAGCATTTTGGAGAGTCTTCTCATAGGATTAATGGAGAGTGAGCTTCTGCAATGATTGTCTGCAGCACTGCAAAATTGGAAGGGCAGAGTGCAGATAGACATTTTGAACAGGTTTCAAATTACCCAAAATTTCTTCTTTTGGAGTCCTTGTATATATCTTTCTGTCACCTGGACTATTGCAATTATTTTGTTACTCTATTTCTCTATAAAATAACTACCCGGATTCATATCAGGTGCTTTTTTTAGTGAGTGCTTGTATTTTTAAAGGGAAGATTGAATTAACAAACAAGCACTAAATGCTAAGAAGAATGAGAGTACTGAATGCATATTTTTGCACTTCTGCTTCAGAAGCTTAAACTTTTTATTCAGAGTAAATTAATGCAATGTCCTGTTGATTATAGAATTATTAAAAACACTATTGATTTATTAATAAATCTAGCATATATTAATAAAACCACCATAGATTATGTACACAAAATCAGTGTTTTTGTTGAGGCAACTCTCTCATCTTTCTTAAATGGCTTAAAATATTTTTTTAGTTAAGCTTTTCTTCTCTTCCTATTAAAATCCATTTCCTTAGTGTGGAAAATGCTTGGGTATTCATTATGGTATTTCTACAAAAGATATTTCCGCAAGAGTCAGTTGAAAAAAGCAAACATACAAACAAAAAGAAACCCACCTGGAATAAATAAATAAAAGCATTACCTTGACATGCATACAAAGTTCTCACCTGAAAATGTACCGCTGCACAAATGCTCTAGTAAAGTGAAACAAATCAATATTTAATACCAGTTCAGCTAGTGGGCTCAAGGTTCTAACTTAATGGAACTGAACCTAAGCAATGGATTTGTTAGGTCTGTGTTACAGGACAGATTTAGTTTTGCATAAATTGAATTGGATAATAAGGATAGCACCCATGTTTTAGAGGATGCTGAAAACTCTACAAGACTGGAGCTTGCATCTAAAAGTCAATAACTCCTAAATCCTGGAGGCCTTTATAAGAATGCCTCTAGCTCAGAAATGCGTTTGCACGAAGTGCTTTGTTACGAGAGAGATTTAGTGGCTTAAAGGAGAACTGAAGGTTGAGAAGAAGTAGAATTACTGAAGGTGGAGAAACTTCTCCTAGGCTGAATTTGAGAGAAAATGAAGCAACGTGAGTTGTAAAATTCCAAGATGGTGGCTTTTTTCTTCTCTTCCCTTCCCTTCCCTTCCCTTCCCTTCCCTTCCCTTCCCTTCCCTTCCCTTCCCTTCCCTTCCCTTCCCTTCCCTTCCCTTCCCTTCCCTTCCCTTCCCTTCCCTTCCCTTCCCTTCCCTTCCCTTCCCTTCCCTTCCCTTCCCTTCCCTTCCCTTCCCTTCCCTTCCCTTCCCTTCCCTTCCCTTCCCTTCCCTTCCCTTCCCTTCCCTTCCCTTCCCTTCCCTTCCCTTCCCTTCCCTTCCCTTTCTCCTATTCCTTTTTTTTTTTTTTTTTTTTTTTGTAATTTCTCCAAAGCCACATTGGACCAGAAGAGCAATAGAGCTCATAAGTGGATAATTCATGGAAGTGGTCAGTCCATACCACTCGCTGACCTTGATGTTTATTAATACTTTTTTCAACTCTAGTGTTGATTTACACATTCAGCTTTACGCAGGATGAACAATTGCATTGATTTTTGCTGAGTTCAGTGAAAAGTGGAATGGGATTTCATCCCATTGAGGGAGATTTAACTTTAGCTGTAGCTCATAGAGTATGGAAATATTTGCAAAGAACTTCAGGGCTTTTCTTTTTTAGCTGGTTTTAGTAAGCAGCCATCATTTCTTAAGAAGAAAACTGACTGACAACCATGCTGAAATGTTTCTTATGACTTGGGCTCTTGATGAGACCAGACCGTTTGCTCTGTAGTCCTCATTGCATTTTCTCAGCCCCACACAGGGGGGATAGAGCTACAGGCTGTG
Organism: Lagopus muta; assembly: GCF_023343835.1. Taxonomy (NCBI): domain Eukaryota; kingdom Metazoa; phylum Chordata; class Aves; order Galliformes; family Phasianidae; genus Lagopus; species Lagopus muta. The sequence continues at coordinate 77,136,510 of NC_064434.1, forward strand.
CGAGTGGCTGTATGCTGTGGTTGTTTTAGGTTAGATCACTGTCCTTACTCTTTTATGATTTTATGCCAAGCTTTTGCTTATAAATTGCAGTGACATTCTTTTCATTTCTCTGATGTTTTCCCAGCTTTTCATCATGTTCACTCCCCCTGCCCCATCCCACCCCCTCCCCAATATTTTTAAGTGTGTTTTTTTTTGTTTTGTTTTAAATTTCTGCTCAGAGTTTTTCTCTACTTTCTGCCATTGGTTCTTTTTTCTTCTCCCTGAGAAATGTCACTTGGGTGCTTTAGATGTGATAAAAGTTTGAAACTGTGCCATATCTCACAGCTTCTGGTCACAGTTAAACATTTATGAATGTGCATAATTTTAAGGGGTACTAAAGCATTTAGATATAATTAGAACAAGGACAAATTAATCTAGCAAAAATAAGATGCTGAGCCTTCATGAAATGCTTTCTGAGTGCAAAAGGCTGTTGGTAAGCTGCAGCAGTTTATAAATACAAGAATCATAGAATCCTTAGAGTTGAAAGGGACCTTTAAAGGTCATCTAGTCCAACTCTCCTTCAGTGAAAAGGAATGTGTGCAGCTAAATTAGGTTGCCTAGGTCTTGATTCAGCCTCTCCTTGGAAGTGTCCAAGAATGGGGCACCAACCACATCTCTGGGCAACCTGTTCCAGTGCTTCACCACCCTCACTGTAGACGACTTTTTCCTTATAGCTAACCTGAATCTACCCTCTTTGAGCTTGAAGCCATTTCCCTTTGTTCTATCACCATAGGCCCTGCTAAAGAGTTTGTCCCCTTCATTCCTATAGCTCCCCTTTAGGTATTGAAAGCTCATAAATATAAGACTTAAGGAAAAGTGTTTGAAAATAGGAAAAATGGTCATATTCCCTTTTGAAGATTAGCATTCCTCTTTGAAATGGGTCAGGATTTTGGTATGTCACCTGCCATTTTTGAAGATGCCTGGTGCTGATCTCCCAGTACTCCAGGTGAACCTGTGGGCTGGGAGAGGTCTTTGCCTCTGTGCTGGTAGTGACAACCTCAGCAGCTGCTTCCCAGCGAGATGCCAGTAAGAGAAGCAGCAGCTGCAGTTTCGCTGGGGTCAGGTTGTGTTTTCATGTGAGTGTGTATAACCTGACAGCCTCTGCTGTGGTAGGGAGAGCAGGTAAAAGGACGGAAGAAGCAGATGGTTGCAGCCATCTCCACCTGCTGCCTCTGAGCATGATGATTCTGGAGAGTGAGTGGTTGGAGAAACTTCAATGGGATTTCTCCTGTCTCTTAATGGTACTCACTGCCGCCTGAAAGCTGGCTCTTGGGGCACTTTCTTCATTTGCTTGGATGTCTATTTTATCTCACAAGGGAGCATAAGGAGTTTTAAGGCACGTACCCAGAAGAGTCAAGATATAACAAGTTAGGGTGTGATATAAAACTGTTAGTTGCAGTGCATTCAGCTTTGTCTGGGCCCTGTCATTCAGCAGTAAAGTACCCGTGCAGGAATCTAATGAGCTTTATCTAATGTTCTTCGACTTTGTACCAGTCTTTAATTAGTCTTTCCATTCCCAGAGTCTCTTAATCAGTGCAGATTGTACATATCATACCCACACCTAGCACAACTGTGCGACATTGGAAAACTCAAGGAAAAGTTGAGATCTGCACACCTTCCCAAGCAGAGAAAAATATTGTTCTCTATTATAATGCTATGGTTTGCTTTAAAATACAATTAGGTTCTCTCAGTGGCACTGTAGCATGCTCTCTCTATACAGCTTTCGAGCTTGACTTAACTTTGGTTATTAATCTCAGCAGCTGTTTATGGCATTGTATAGTACAGCAGTAAGAAATAAAGATTATCCTTTAAATAAATACAAATATATGCAAGCAGTGGAGCGCAGTAGTCTCATAACAGCCTAACCACAGGTATGCTATACTGCTGTGTAATAGACCCTACACTTAGAATAAAGTTTAAACTCTTTTCTCTGCCTCTATTTTGTTGGAAATTTTTTGAACTACCAGATAAGTAAAGGTGGTTAGAGGTTTTCCTGATGGGTTGGAGATCTGATCATAAAATCAAGATGAACAAACTAGCCCTTGCTTAGATATGTTTTTGTCATAATAACATTCTTCACGTTGAGTACTGATACTGTTATTTGTGAGGCAATAACGTGCACTTTTGTGGCTATAAATTTGTGACAGCTTCTGTCTCACAGGTGCTTGTAAAGTCTGTGAAACTTCACCTTGAGCAGAAACTTCACTTTATATCAAGTGGAGTCCACAGGGCCCAGTTTCTGCTCTAAGCTGGTGGTTTCTTACAGGACATTTTCTACGAAACCTTGAGGAGCAGAATGCATTTTGAGTCCTTTGTGATATTTGCAAATGGTTAAAATGCTAATGGAGTTAGCAACATGTGTCACTATTGTATCAGCAGGAATTGTGTCAGTATTGTTGTATTTCCTGGAAACTGCTAGAAGTTACAGACCATTATATTTAAAAAATATGGCCAAATATTGAAGGACATGTTAAAGTAGTTGTAGTAGTGATGTCGTTTTTTTTTTTTTTTAGCAATGCAGTTGCTAAGCATTTTGTATCAGTTCCTTTCCTTTTCCCTTTTGTCTGGTAAACCCCAGCAGGGTCCGTAGTGATACCTAGGCAAATCTTTCTGTTCCCAACACATTTGGGCAGATACAGCTGGGTACACAGCTCTGGGGGTGATCTGCAAGAAGTGAGTCTGTCTTTTTTTCCTCTTCAGTAAGAAGAGGCTCATCAGTGAGAGGTGGAGTGGAAAGCCATAAAGCCTGATATATAGAAGCTAAATGGCACAGCTGTGACTGAATGCCTAGGAAAGGGTCTATCAGGTAGATCGGTGCTATTTCTATAGCATGTTTTGTGCATATTTGTTTTGCTTATCTTCAGTCTCAGTGAGGGTATGGCCTCTCCCGCAGAAACTGCAGCTATATTACTAATATTTCATTCAGAAGAGAGAGTGAAAAAGCAGCACAGAGAGAACAAAGAGAAAATCAAATGAAGAACTATTGTGTAATGTGTGAAGGAATTTAAAGAAAAATACAGTAAATACAATTTATAGCCTGCTTGTATAGTCCTATAAGACTAGCTTATAGGGAATGTTTTTTTTTTCTTCTATTCTAACATTAAGCAGAAATGTTTAAACGAGACAGTTTAAACTAGACAGACCTATTCAAACTTGGAGTAAATCTTAAGTCCACATAAGTAGAAGAGAAACAATGAAAAAGTGTTTTATTCTGAGATTACAAATATAACCCTCAAAGAAAGATTATTCAAAATGCCTGGACTTGAAGATGTTTATTTGGAAATTTATTATAATATATTGGTGGTTGAACAAGTTGAGTGAAAGAAAATAAGAAACCCCAATGTAAGTACATTAGCTAGTCCTGAGATTAAATGACAGAGTAACCACTTTTGAAAAATAATGTCCAGTTATATTTCCTTTATATTACATATTATTATAGCTTGAATGAAATGTCTCAGCTTTAAATCAGCTATTATTGTGCAGAAGTGATGAATAGTAAAGACCAGGCTCACATTTTAAAAAGGCGTTTATAATGATTTTGGGATTTACAGAGCATGACCCTGTCCTTCCTCTAGTACATAGTAAATTGCTTGAAATCGTAAGGAAAAAGTAGTCTAATAAAACACTTAGAATATGAAATAACATGTATAAACAGAAGTGGTTTATATATATATAAGGGAAAATAAAATTTGTCTAATGTGCTGCAGTTCTAACAGTTTTAGAAATATGGCACTAGTTCATTTTTGAAGTCTTTTCGAAAACTCTCTTGAATTGGAAGGAGAAATAATGTCATGAAGAAGTTAACAGAAAGAAGTATCAGAGCCAGAAGTTCAGAAATATTGTGTTAGTTCAAGAATTCACTCTAAAATTTCCTGTACTTTCTGGACTACTGTAAGCCAGATGATATCCTGCTTTGCTGTCTGACTGGGGTAGAAATACCATTTTGTTTATGGAAGATATTCATAACCATAACACAGATGAAATCATTGGTATCTTAACTTGATCAGCCAGGAGGTTGGAGAGGAAGGTGTCTCCTTTAGGATTTTGTGGATAGTGCTCTTTCTAGTGCACTTGTAGCTGAGGAGTGTTAAAAGACTATTTCCTGCTGATTTAGGCTTCTAGTCTTATTCTTCAGCAGCTGCTGGAGGCTGTGTATGGCTAGCCCATGATGTATGCAATAACTTGACCTACCTCAGATTCATGTGACTGTAGGAATGTAGAATAATGGACTGGAAAAATGAAACCTAATTCAGTTTCTTATTACAGTCATGTATCTTTCCCAGCATCAGATAAAATTGTTTCTTCCTTCACTGTGGTGGCAGATGATTTTATTTTATTTTTTTATTGGTTAAGACCACCTTCCCATATGTATCTTTACAGGGATAGAAATCCTTTTGTTATCAACCTGCACACAAATCACACTAATGCTTTCCTCAGCTTACTGTGGGATATTGCATTATTATTATTATTATTATTATTATTTTGCTTTCTCTTCCTGATCTCTTGAATGTACAGGATGCTCTAGAGGCTTGCTCTTCCAAGATGCTCCTCCTCTCACTAGACCCTGAGCACACTCTACCTTTAAACTGTGCCCTGTGTCAATCTGGTCTAATGGTGTTTCATACTAGATCAAGAAATCTGCAAGCTAAAGTAAAAATTGTTTGGTCAGTACAAAGCCAAGTCATGTTTTTCAACAAATTCTGAAGTGAACACTTTCGTTTTCAATTTCTGGCTACATTTGGGTTCCAGGCCCAGCCTGGAGAAGTGGAGGCCAAGAGGCAGCATCATTGCTCCCTGCAGCTTGCTGACAAAGGAAGCAGAGGGAGGTAAAGGGCTCTGCTCCCTACTGGTCGCTGATGACAGGAACAGCACAAAGCAAGTTTACAAGGAGAGGTTCAGACTGGACATAAGGAAAAATTTCTTTGTGAGAGAGCAGTCAAACACTGCAACAGACTTTCTGGAGAAGCGTTTGGATGATCAGTGTTAAAGACATTTGGATGGTGCCCCCAGCAATATTCTTCAACTTTTAGTTAGCCTTGAATAGGTCAGGCAATTGGACTTGGTAACCTTTCTTTCCACCTGAACTATTATATCTCTGGTGTCTGTGCTGAGTTAAGATATGAAAAGTATCCTCATAGTGGCACAATGTTTTTGTCTTAAGTGGTTCACTTTGCAATAAGAAAGATTTGTTATCAAGGAGACACCCACAAATATCTTCATGATGGAACAAGGTCCATAGCCCACAGTGAAAAACTGCAGTGTCAGGCAGTCTCAGGCAGTGAAAACCTGCCAAATGACTTGCCCATGATACCCGCTTGCTCAGTTAGCATGTGCTCTGATTCATTTGACAAAAGTACACTTAAATGCTTATGCCAGATCTATAGAGTACTTGTATGTTAGGGGCACATCCAAATAAAGGAACTAATACTGGAAAGAAATGGCCTTTTGTTTAGCCGATAAAAAGTTGAGTGTTTCAAGGCAGAGGAATTTGGATTTCTTATTTGGATCTGTGCTACTGTAGATCCAGAGGTGGACATGAATTTTTCCTGTCAGATCTTACGCTATCCGTTGCTTTTGCATTTTCTCTTTAGATAATTATTCTGTCAGTTTGTTTCTGCCTTTGCTATCTCTTCCTGTCATTGTAGTAATAATGGACTATTGTAAATGTGACACTTATGTTTTCTACTGGAGTGCGCTGTGCCTTTAAACTCTGAGAGCTGGGGTATTTTCTTCTATGGATTGGTGCATTAATGCTGTTCCATGCATGCTATTCAAGCTGTGTACTTGATCACTGAAATTATTTTATGGTCCTTCTCTTCTCACTTTGGGAAAATTGTAACAGATTGTCTTGCAAATGTGTCCTCATGTGAGCATGCAGATTTATGTGCACACATACACACTGGCAATAACATAAGATTTTTCCAAATGTTACTGTGAGTAAAACTTCATCCAGCTGCATGCTCACAAGCTAGAAACAGAGCTCTCGAATACAGCTTTCATTTGTCCAAATCCTCTTGGAGTGTTTCTGCAGAATTTTTAAGCCAACGTTTGCAAACCACAGATTTTCACAAGGAATTAGATTCAGGATTTACCTGCCCGTTGTTTCATAATTACAAGTTGTATCTGGTGGTTTGAAAAACATGCCTTATTCAGAGAGCCTAGCTAGTGTATATGAAGTTTTGGAAGGTTATAATTGAGGACATGTTTAGCTTTCAAGCAGAGGAAAATCAGAGGTAGTTGAGAGATTACAATTCTACCTATCTCTGCTTAAGTTGGTTACTTGGATTTATAGCAATTTCGATCTTGCCAAATAATACATGGAGAAAGTTGCAAACTGACTGACAGTATCAACAAATTTCTTCCATATGCCCACAAGCATTATTTCTGAGTTCAACTAATTCTAATTTATGCTTATTTCGTGTTTGTCAAACCAGAAGAAAAGAAAGGAAGGAAGAAATGGATGAAAACTATTTTACAGTACAGTTTGGGGTTCTGCTGACAGGTAGTAAAGTCACTACTTCTGTGAAACATGGTATGCACAAGGAAGCAGTCATCTTTCTGTGTTATTTCTAAGGCTGTCCTGTTTTTGGCACTATGGATAGGAATGACACAGACAACTTTGGAGGCTCTGTTCTCTGGTTCTGTAATACTCTTCTGTTTGCAGAGCTCAAAGCCCTCTGAAGCTGAAGGGCATCAGTATCATTAACCTCAGGTACAGCAGAAGTGCTGAGGAACAAATATACCCATCCTTTAAAGGTCTCTTTGCCCACTTATTCAGTGAAACAAAAAGCAGAATCTTGCAAAGAAATGTTAGTCTCCAATTCCACAAAACAGAAGGGTTTAAGTGCTGTGGCTGTTATAGAAATTGGAAGACCTGCAGTAAAGTTCTTTTTAGCTTGCAGGTGGGAATGAGCTAGCAGAGGATTCCATTTATCCCCTTGTGCTACTTTTTTAGGTGTGCAGCAGTGGAAAAGAGTACTGAAATCCCTGACAGCCATCTCTGTTTGGATGGTGCAAATCTAGGTGCTGTACTTCCAACTTTGTGTTTTGTCTGTATTCTTAGACAGTGTGGTAGACAGGCACCTGGCTTATACGTTGTCTTACGTCTACTGGGAAGCTGAAGTGATATAGTTTATTCTCCTTGGAATGTCAGCCTTCTGGAGAACAAGACAGGTTTGATTCAAGTCAAGTGAATTTGTAATGGATTGTAGTCAGAGTCTTCCTTCCTGCAAAGCAAAGCATATTTGTCATAAAGGCTGTAATAGCTGGCAAACAAGTATCCTTTGATGAATGATATTGATTTTCACAAAGATCCTGAAAATTCATCTCTGAGTTATGTTCTATTGCAAACCCATAGTGGTGTAGGCTTTTCTAGTTAGCAGCTTATCATGCTTACAAGACTGGTTAAGATGAAGAATTCCCTTTCAAAAGATGGATACAAATGATCTGAAAAACTCATTAGCAATGGTTAAAACATCTGTAAACAGCACACTGAAATTTTCTGTACTTAATAAGTGGTTTAGCATCCACTAGTATCTTAGACATCTGATTTCTTTAATTTGTTTATATGCACATTGTATTTGATTATGGGTTCAATATTAAAAAACAATGATCGAAACATTTACCAATCATGTTAATCTTCATTGTAATTGTGATTCCTCTGTGAATTCTGGTTTTGGATTCTATTGTTGAGGTACTGTTGATAACTGTGGGAAGGTACAATTTTAAAGGTTAGCATGCGTATGTTAGGAAAACAAAGCATTGGCGGTTAGACTGCCATGCCTTACCAATGAATTATTATTGGACCAAATTCATCTAACTACTTGAGAAGTTGGGTATATCTGTGGGCTCTAATTCCCACTTGCTCTTGTGTTAGCCTCATTTATTGATATTTATCTAAATGAATTCTGCATAGGAATTCCAAGAATTAATAAATTCATATTTTTTAACAATGAACAAGCAATAATAAAATGCTATTCCAAATAGATAAGATTATTTTCCCCCTCCATTTACTGTAATTTCTAAGGCAGTTTCCCCCTTTAAAAACTGTACAGCTGAATCTCTTTGGTACTTGATGATTACAGGCAAGGTATACGTTTTAATCTCTTTCTTTTTTAAAAAGTCCTTTTCATCTTCTTTTTTTTCCTCTTTTTAAAAAATACATCCCAGCTGTGTAGCAACTGAACATTTTCTTTCAATCTGTTCCAATGAGGTAGTTAAGGTTTCAGAGATTATTTGCTCTGGAGTGCTTTATACCTCCATTTCTTTCTCAATAAGTGAAATCAGTGAACAGGTGGTATGAGCTAAAAAGACTATCATTTCAGAACTTTTTCTCTGAAATCTTAGTTTGAGATTATAAAAATATAACGTTTCTATTGCCTGAAGTAAACATTTCAGCTTGCCAATCCACCTTCAAAAGAAAAGAAGTTATGGGGAATTACATTAGTTTTCCTTGGTGCAGTTTTTTTTTTTTTTTTAAATAAGCAATTACAATGAACTACTACTCTATATGCCTTCAATATCTCACTGAGCATGGGTAAAGGATGCTGACATTATGCCTTTTCCTGAAGCAATGTAGGATTCATCCTGCAAATCTTATTTACTCTGGTTTATGCACTAAAAATTTCATTTATCCAATGATGCTTTCGTACATTAAGAAGTGATGCTATTGCAATTGCATGTTTGACTTGTTTTTAAAAGGAAATGGAAGGGATTTAAGACCATGCAACTCCTTTTCAAAAGGTTAGCGTGCAGGGCAGCAGTTGTATTAGGCATGTCACTGTGGAGCAGAGCAATAAGAGGCCCCTTTGTGTAGTCTGAATTTGTTTCTGTGGTTAACTTCACAGCCAAACAACTAAAATAATTGATGAGCCTAGGAGGAACATTTTGGATGGTGAAATCAGATTAGTGACTATGTGATGAGCCAGTCTACAGGTACAAAGGGAGCTGGTGAAAATCTCTGGACTGTATTACTTGCTGATTTGTAGTACTGTAATTCTGATGTTATGGGAACAATAGTGGCATATGAAGCTGAAGATACAGTCCTGAAAATATCTAGTAGTGTAAACAGCAAAGGGAAGGCAGTTTTAGCTATGTTAAGGAGCATCAGTGGAAATAACAAGACCCAATGGGAAAAACAGCACGCAGTTGTGAAATAAAATACATTACTTAATGCACAGGGGGATAGAGACAAGGTCTCACAGGCAGCTAGTAATTTGTGTATTTGTTAACTTCAATGTTTATTTTTGTGAGCTTAATGTTGTTTTTATGTAGGGTTTTGCTTTTCAATATTTATAAATAGCAAAACAGATGTTTTGTCAGTTGTTTCAGAGATGGTATCAGGGATAGCTATCTGTGAGGACCTAGTGAGGCTGAGTAGGAAGAAAGGCAAGCCCTGCAAATCTGTGTGTGAAATGTAGGTCACGAAGGCTAAGCAACGCAGGGAGCAAAGCTCACTGCTTCCTGGCTCAGGAAAAGTCTGCATTTCATTACTGGTTCTGCTTGACTGGACTGAGCCACTTCCAGAACATACATGAAAAAAGAAGAAAAAAAAATAATTGTATTCTTAGGTGAGTGCCATGTGGGGCTGGCAGCACCCCTTGGCCTTGACTGTCAAAGCCAGTGACTTGATGTCTCTCAGCAAGGGCAATGACTGGCAAGAGAGCATTGGCTCTTGTTTCAGAAAAGGGAAGTGCTCCTAAGAGTTTAAAACAGTTGAAATGTGTCTCATATCTCACAGCCAAAAGCAGTTTTGTGCTGCTGTGTGTCAGGCATTCTTAATGATCAGCAAGCTGTATCACCATGCCTAGACCTAATGATTTTCTCAACTTTTGCAATCATGTTTCTTCCTCATCGCTGTGTTTCTCTGTGATGCCAGGAGAGATTCAGCCAGGGGAGATTCTGAGAGTCAAATGGATGAGAGTAGATATTAGGGAATAGTACTTCTCTGAAACAATGCTCAGGCACTGAAATGGACTGCCCAGGGAGGTGGTGGAGTCTCTGACCTTGGAGGTGTTCAAGGAATGTTTGGACTTTGTGTTGAGGGACATGGTTTAGTGAGAACTACTGGTCATAGGTGGACAGCTGAACTGGATGATCTTGTAGGTCTTTTCCAACCTTGGTGATTTTATAATGTTTTTCAGGCTGTAGGGTGGTCTCCCAAAAGAACAAGTGGAAACTTCAAAAGCCAACAGATAAACATATTGCAGAGAACAGTGATACTTTGGGGAATGGTCTAATAGCTCTTTTCTGCATCTCTTTCTGGGTTTCTGCGAGCCTATGTAACTTTCTACCAATCTTTTGGTAATTTTCTCTGCGCTTCTGCAAAAGTGGCACCTGAGCTAGATATTCTAAAATAGAAAATATAAATGTCAAGTTGGAAGAAGGAAATTTTGGTTAAAAAGTCGGATTTTCGTGAAAACTATATGAAAGATTCTTCTTTCTTTCTCTCCTGGCAATGAACATTGATTTCATGTATTGTTGGTACATTTTTTCTTGACGTTCAGTTTTTAGGTGAGTGAGCAGAACTTGGCAATTAAGACTTTCTCAGAAAATAAAAAGAATAAAGAATTTCATGAAAGAAAAGGAAAGGAAGATTTAAATACATTTGAAACATGACATGAAGCTCTGGAGGAGTTCTTCTTGTGTTAGGATTGTTTGATGTGATTGATATTATTTGCCTGAAAATGTATATGTATTTGTCACATTTACTAAGTGTAAATGACGGAGTGTAAGTGTAAATTTACGAAGTGTAAGACGGAGTACAAAAATCCCAAATTCACCTGGAACTGAAACTACTGACAGTCTTAGGGGGCAGAAAGATTCATGTAACCACTGATAGCAAAAGGAGAGTATGCTTGCTGCCAGTTATAATGGACATGAAAAAGAACTTTTTTTGGTGAGAAGATTTACTGTCAGGCCTCTCAGATCTCTAAGCTTAGTGGAAGAGAATGTGGGAATGAGCATTACCTAAGGATGCTGGTAAATGGTAAATGGTGCCTTGGCAAATGGAGTGCAGAATTGCACCTTTGGGATAAGAATGTGCAAATAAATGCTATTGAAGTATCCATGTATTGTATCTTGTTTATTTTTAAAATCTCATACCTTTCTTAGCCGGGCTAATGGGAGTAATTTTGTTATTTTTTGAGAAGGTTATATTACTTGTTTAATACTTTGAATGTTACTTGTTATTTGTGGCATTAACTTACCTGAAGTGACTTATAAACCCTTGCATGAACAAAACCGTTATGATAAGTTACGCTGCGGAAGTATTAAATGTTTTTTGCTATTAATAATAATTTTATTATTTGTTATGCCTTTATTTGAAGTGTTGCAGCCTTTTTTTTCTAGAAAGGCTGATGTTTTCATTAGGTACCCATTATATAGAACCTAATACTTGGAATAAATGTGCTTCGTGCTACTGCAGTCTACGTGTTCATATACAGAACAAAATCCCCATGTGTTTTTTAGCCACTCAATACAGCTGCTTTCTGAGGCAGTGTAAACAAGGAATATATGGTGGATTGAAACTGTGAACAGTCAGGATTTAAAGATTTTATAGAGGGTAAAATTTGGATATTTACAATATCTACAAAGAAAGACTAGAAAACATTTGTTAAATGTGTATATAGTTGGAACTGTGAACAACTAAAATGGCAAAAGAAAAAATTAAAATGCAGCAGAGCATCAGCTTCAGTAAATCTCACTGTGAAGTTTAAAATATATCTTGGGAATAAAGGTAAGTTTTAAAATCTCTGAAGGAAGGATAAATAGCAGGGTCAAACCTTAGTTCAGTGGAACTACTAATAAGAAAGCATGTGCCTATCATCATCAGGCCTCTTTTTCTAACAGTCATTTGGATTCTTCCTACCTGATAGTTAAGTGCTAGTTTAAGGTTATTGTTCAGTTGTGCTCTAAGCTTCTCGACTGATGGATTTTTCTTAGAGAGCGATCCTGTGTATTAGGATGAATCTCTAAGAAGAAATTGTCAGGGAGGTTTGCTCTCAGCCAAACATTACACTGTTTGTTTAATTAAAAACAAAAAACAAAACAAAAACACTGAAAAGGTGTTTATTTTCTATTATTACTATTATACATGCAAGTGTAGCTGTTTTTATGTTTTGTCTGGATAAGGATGCGGCTGGTGAGATATTCTGGTCTGAGGTGATTTTTCCTTTATTGCAGCAAGAGCCATTTTTCATTGTGGTGACTTTGTCTACCCTTGAATAGCTGGCAGGCAGATGACTTGGGCATAACAGCATTTGACTCACAGAAGATGGAAGATTTAGTACTGACTGCAGTGTTCTTGCCAAATTCTGGCATCCTGTTAATTGGCTCAATATCAAAATATTTTCTCGCTTTCTTGAATTAAAAAAAAAAAAGGGGGGAGAAAAAAAAGGAGGAGAGATAAATGAATAAACTAGGAAGTAGCCCTTCAATTTCTTTTCACTAAGCAGAGTACACAAGGAAGTAAATCTAAGTCTTAAACGATTTCTTTTATCAGACAGGCCATATCAAGATCAGATATTGATTACAGCTTGCCTTTTTGTGCTCTGATGCTTTTTATTGACTTTTCTCTTCAGTGCCCTGTGATGCAGTACCAAAGTGATTGGATCAGTATATTTTCCCTTTGGGATTACACAAGAAATCTTGGATGTCTAACAGATGCACGTATTAGGCCTCCAAATATTCAGTGTGCACATAAAATGAACAAGAAGTACATCATTCTTTAAAGGCAAAGAAGAAAACCACTCTGAAGAACATTCCTTTTTCTTTTTCTCTTTTTTTTTTTTTTTTTTGCTCTTATAACATCTGCAGATCTGTCCAGAGAGATCTCTTTAAGGCACGCTATTCCTCAGAATAGAAATACAGTAGAATGTCTGAATGTCCATGGACTATCTGCTGATCTGTTCAATTGCTTTGTTTAGTGATGAGTTTTGCTGGTGTTACCTTTATTTATTCTTTGCACCCTTAGTTTGGTAGAGAAATATCACTGGCTTGAAATTCGTTGACATTTGAGCTGTGTTAGTCTGACAAAGGAGAAGGTTTCACTTGTGTGCTTGCCATTTCATATCCTTGTCTCCAAGGACAACAGCTGAGACCTGAGCACCTGAAGTTATGTGCTAGTAGATGTTGGTTTTACCCAGGACCTTAGGGATAGCTCTCCCGTGCCACTATTTACAACCAAGAAGAGCTGTTCTTGTAGGTAATCAAGCCTGAAGAGATTTCACAGCCAGAGGTACAGCTTTTTCTTTTGTTGGTAGCTAGAGACACATTAGCACAGCATAATGTTTTGTCAAGAATAAGGTGGGAGGAGGAGTGGGTGGTGAACAACTCTACAGTGCAAACTGGAACCTTGGGGCTGAAAATTTAATGTTTCCAGGTCAATAAGCACTCAGATCTCCTTCGGTGTAAAGTAACACTTGCCTCATTTAGTCTTAAGTTACTCATACATCTCCTCTGGCTTCAGTATGTTTTAATACTATTACCTCAGAGTTTCTGTGAGATAGGTAAGCACTGACATATAGAAAAAGGGCAGGGAGGGAAACCTAGCTAATTTATGAAATATTTTCAACCTATGTGTGAAAAAAGAAAAAATAAACTCAGATCAGAAGAGCACTGTTTTAAGTACAGCGTTTTCTTCTTTTCCCAATTCAAGCAACTTTTATAAACCATTCGTCTTTCTACGTGATGGTAGAACAGGGCCAAAGAGGAATAGTGGTAATGGATACTTGCACAGGTACTTCTCCAAATATCCCTCCCTGGACCTGTGATTTCACATGCTCTGTTTCCTATGGGTATAGAGCTGTATTGTCAAGTATTTGGACTACGTTACTTACAATGCAAAGGCTTAAAATACTACAACACTTAAATTATATAGCTTGCATGCGTATCACTAAGGCAGACTTCTTCGTAGATGTGATCAGGAGACAAATCCTATTTGCTTGAACAGGGAATTAAGCTGTAAAAGGAATGAAAGCATCCAAGGGGCTGTTTGCTACTTGTTTAAGGTGGGATTTACCTTTGGAAACTCATACTGATGAGTAGTAAAACCAAAATGTGGTATGAGATCCTGTTGTGCTGCCCCAGTGTTATGACAGGAGATTTTGGATTCTTGGAGTTTTTGCAGAAAACAACTCAACTTACTTCTCTTAGCAGACAGGTGGGAAAAGCATCTCTGCAAAGCTTGTTACATGCTGTGTGGAAAGAAAACACAACAGCAGTCAAAAGACCAGTCCAATTGTAAGATTGCCTTCTGCCCTGCTGGATGTTATGGTAGCAGAGCAGCCTGTGCTTGTCAGTAATGAGGCTGCAGCAGGAGGGTTGGGGGCAGCTTCCTACTGCCCCTCTGGGGTTGGCATTGACCCTTCCTCTGCATTCACTGAGACATCAGGTGGTAATTGTTTCTCACTGTGTTGCCCAATAAGAGCAGAAAATCACTAAACACAAGCAGAATAAGCAATGTGAAATGTTATTATTTCTCTCCTTTTCAGAATGCCCCAAGCTGTGTGGACTGGAAATCATTTAGCTCTTCACCCAGCAAAACATCTAAGTGTGCATTTAACTATAAGAAAGTAAATAATCCCTCTGGAGTCACTTAAGGGGTACTGTGACTAAATGCTGTGTTGGATCTGGGCCTGAGCTTGCAGCTGGCTGAAAAGTCTTGCACAGGCAGCCCACATACAGGACTGGCAACAACAGTCACAGTACCTGCAGCCTGTATGTGGTGCTTGGGCCTCTAAACATGCTAATCCTTGCAGCATTTTTTTAATTCTAAGTATTTTAATCATATAGCTAGCAATTTAGAAGCTCATATCAAAATCACTGATGTAGAAATACAGTGGAAAGCATGAAATTGTTATTATTTTTCCACCCACTTGCTTATTCCCACAGCAAAGTGTGTTCTCTTCATTGCCACACAAGTTCCCATATATCCCTCTGGAGTTGGTTTTCCAATCTGTGGAAGGTGTGGGTTCAGTGTGCCTCCTATTTTCTTGGTCAGCAGCACATCAGGCTCAGGCTGTGGTCCCAAGAATGTCCATCCCTAAGTTGCAAGTGTGGAAGACAGCCTGTTATCCTGAGCAAGGGGCAGTCAGGTGATTCTGTCCTCTGCTTCCAAAGCAACCTCTTCCTATCTGCCCCTCAAATTGTCACAAGCAGGTTCCTGAGCAATTAATTCATTAATAACAAATGAATTTGTCTGTTTAAGAGTTATATGCTACTCTAAAGAAGGAGGAGGGAACTGTTAACAACAACAAAGGACAAACTGTATGAGGATACAATGGGATTATCTGTCTTCTTTTTTCACATACATTTTGAAAAGCGTGGACTCACTTTTCAAATACTCCCAGAAAATTTTCCTTTGAAAGTTGTACTTATTTTAACTTAAAATCTCACAGATACACTATTCTGACTTCCTTTCTTTTTGATTTAACCCTTTACTTTTACTTTCTTCTGCTACTTTTCATCCTTTCAATGAAGCAGAACTTTTAAAAAAAAAAAATCTTAAACTTTATAAAAACATTTTTGCCAAAAATGAGATAAAACCTCAGAATAAATTGTTTTTGAGAACAGTTCAAAATGAAAATATGTTGCCCAGGTCTATCTTCAGTTATGTACAATAACGTTTTACAAGCCAGATCAGATATGTGAGAATATGTGAGTTCTTCTCAATGAAGAACTGTTAAGGATGATAAAGGACAAGAGGAGCTTTTTAGGTACTAGCAGTTCCCTTGAAGTGGATTACTATGCCTAGCAAATGAAAAAATGATGAGAAAAAACATATGTAGTACTTGTTTTTCAAGGGAGGAAGGACAGGAATCACATGGACTTGTTTACTGCAAATCAGTAAGGAGTTGTAAAATTCAGAGTACAAACCCCAGCTCCTGTAAGTATTTTGCAGTTGAAAGTGCTAATTCACTTTGGTGTATCTGATCTGAGGAAGGGTGATTCAGCTTGGATCTTAGAAAGGTATTGGAGATATCTGGTCACGGGAGTGCAGCCAGTGTGTGAAAAGAAGATTCTCAAAGTTTTTTCTCCTGGTCAAATGAAACATTCAGTTAAAAAAAAAACACAAATGAACAGGAAAGGCTAAGACCCTTGAGAAGATGGTTAAGGCATTACCATTGGGCAACCTTTTACAAACCTGTTGGTGTTTTACTGACTTGCAATACTTTTTTCTCTGTATACTTACAGGTCAATTGCTGGTCCTGTTCTTCCTCCTCCTTTTTCTCTTCCATTTAATCAGCCAGAGTTTAGATCACCACTCTGATTGTATTGATTCTAAGAACGGATTTCACCAGGACCTGAAAAGGAAGCACAAACTGCTCCCTTATTTTTTGACTGATGCTTTCTTATACGCTACGTGACAAAGTGATAGATGTACTTAGTTAACTTTCTGCAAAATCATTAATGCCACCCTTACTGGTTGGCTACCCAGGTATTGGCTAAATAGCTGTCATGTATTTGTTACCTAAGAGACTGCAGTAGTATATAAGCAGTCCATTAACTTTCTTCTGGGGTTGGTACTACCATTCTGTTGTGAAATGCATAGCCAAGAGAAGAAAACTAGCATCCATTCATACATACTCGCTAGCACTTCAGGCTTTTCCTCTTTCAGCCTCAGATTAAAGCTGCGCATTGACAAAAGTACAGTTGGAAAAACTGAACTAAGTAGTAAAAAAAAAAAAAACATTTTTCTTTTTCTTCAGATTGATTAGGGCCTTTAGTGAAATGGTGCATAACGATTTCCTACCCCCCTATTATTCTTGACCCCTCATTAAAGGCCTGAAGTCAATTGACTGGCTGTATGAGTGAGTGCTCAGACAAAGGAGAATATCTGGTCTGATCCTTGATGTGTCTATAGAATTTCACTTTCACCCCTTCAATCTCCATTGCATTCTGACAGTTGACAAGCACTCACTTTAATGTTCAGCCAAAGCATGTCATCCCCAGGTGATATCGAGCCCAACTCTGTTTAAAACTTTGAGTTCTAGAGTTCACCACCAGTCTCCACAAGGTTTATCATTGTGATGTCTCTTTACTCATCTGAATTTTTTCTTGTTATACTGCAAAGGCTTTAAGTGCTGTACTTCCTTGTGAAGATCTTTATATACAGATCAAGGTAATCCTTCATTTTCTTCTTAATACACTGAACATTTAGAGTTCTCTGACCTTTTCTTTGTGACACATTTTCTACAATTTTCAAAATACATTAATGAATCCTTTTTTTTGTTCCCTCATTTTTTCAACATAATTTTAGTATATAGAAAATAAAATGGTAACAACCCATACAATGCCTGGGCAAAAGCATTTATAGCATAATCTGCTCCCCACTTCTCTTTAGCCCCCACCTGTTGATGCAGTTAAGACAGTAAACTGGTTTCATTGCAGGGGAAGCTTGTTTACTCCACTACCTAAAATTGTTCCCGAACTTGGCATACACAGGGCCATCTATTTTGTATTGTAGAAATTGTATCCAATTCCAAACTATTTTTCTGTTCTTGTATTAATTTTTTTTTTACCCAATGTTATTATCTTGTAATTGTTTATTGCATTTACTTTTCTACTTTATTGTCTGATGTGAGGAGGTGATTTTAGAGTTTTAGCTGTTTAGGCAACAAACATCAACTTGGTCTACTGACGATCTGGACAAAATCCTGCAAAAATCACCCATTTCATGAGGATTCCTCACTGGAAACTTCTTGAATGCTGGCAACTGTGGACTTTTTGATCCGTGTAAAATTTTTGCTATTGATTTTGTTTAATGAAGTAAAAAGTTTTGTGATATGGCTTGAGCAAACATTTATATGGTGTCCCAAGTTCTGAGGAAGAGATAACATTCCAAAATTTGGACTCTCTTCCTGACTCATGCATGTGAGAGATGTTACATGACAATTGGCTCTACTCTGCACAAGATTTAACTGAAGTTTGAAACAGCAGTACTTTGAGTCAATTAACTTGGAGTTAATTAGCTCAGCAACAAGTATTGCAATTAAACCTATGCAAGACGCTCAAAAATAACTCTGGAGATAATCTATGGCCAAGGCATACTGCTTGAGGCAGTATGTCAGTATGTACTGGGGATAGGTGATTTCATTTAAGTTTATGTGTGCTTCCAGGGGATCCAGTCAGAGCTTTGAACAGTAGCATACTCTATAACTGAATGTAATTGAGGGTATCCATGTATCCAGGTATCCAGGGGATGCAACTCTCAGAGTTAAGTTTCACCTGATAAGCCCTTGAGGTATATCAAATTCTTTCTTTCCCTGTCTTGAGCAAACAACCAAAAAAAAAAAAAAAAAAAGACCAAAAAACCAAAAAAAAACCCCACAACCCCCAAACCCACTTCATTCAAGTACTTCATTATTCATGGAAGCAGCTCAGATGAGCTAATTGCATACTTTTAACTGTGTGCGTGCTTAACTACCACTTTTTCATATATATATATATATATATGGAGATGCTTAAACACAGATTTTCAGCTCATTTGAAAAGAGCCAATAGTGGGCAACCATTGAAGACTTTGGTTGACAACATCTTGATTGTGTCAAGACAGATTCTGTCCGCACGCCTGCTGATGTATATTCCCTATGTCATGTTCTTGTTGTACATCTTACCAGCATTTCTCGAGTTCTGGTTCGTTATGTCTGGTGCACAGTTAGACATAGAATACACATTAGCTGGTTGGTGGGGAGGTATTTTTTCTCAACATTCAAAACTACATCTAAACTTTTTTTTTTTTTTTTACTTTTTTGGTGAAAGTGATATGAAAATTTACTTGAGAAATGATTTTGTATGCAAAAATTGTACTTTTTTTTCTTACAATTTGGATGCTAGTTTCTGTGGTTTTCGTAGGTGTATTCATCCTGACTTCTGTTTTTTCTTGGAGGAACTTGAGGTACTGTTTTGCATAAGAGCATGTCCAAAGCAAGTTTTTTTTGTTTACATTCTGTGCCTAATCAGTATCACTTGGGGTGGCTGATCTAGCACCTTTTTCTGGAATGAATGGTAAAGTTGATTACCGCTCTTGTGAATAGAGGATGCTTTGCAACTCTCATGGAAGAGATCCTGTTTTCACATTTGAGCGGTACAGGGGCAAGCCCTTTTGTGCAAGATAGACGCTAGCCTTGTTTCTCATGATTCCATCACTTTCTCTTATATAGTATTTTTTAGTATTTCATAAAATCAGGTCAATTCCTGACAGTGAAAAGTACAGATGGAACACTTAACATTAAACATTAACATCTGAAATTTTGAGGTGCTAGTTTACATCATGTCCTGGCCACTCATTCTGTTTTTGTTTTTCTTTCCATATCTTGGTTCTCTCTCCTGTTTTTCTTTTCTTTTGTGTTGTGTTCTTCTGCCTTCTAGTATGTCTCTACTGAGGCACCTGTGTTCTCAGCCTCTGGCAGCTTCTGAATGTTAGTAGTTCAAAGGAATTGAAAATCCTTAATTTTACTCCACCAGGTCTCGCATGGTTTCTGATATCTGACAAACACAGTGGGAGCAAAGAGCATTGAACATTAATGGGGATGTAAACATACTGTAGCTTTCAGAGAGCAATATTGACTTTGATTAAAAAAAAAAAAAAAGACAAAAAAAACCCACTTTTTTTGTAAATGTAAAATATAGGCTTGCCTCACATGACAGATGCAGTAACTTACTGTACTGCATTACTAGCAAGCCTTTGTTTTGTTTTTCCTTTGTTTCTTCTTTCTATTCCTTAAAGAGTGTGCAGATTCAACCATTTATATGGTACGTAGCAGAGTAGTACAAGAATTGTTAAGACCTGTGTGATGAGGCAAGCGTAATCACGGTGTTTCTTATTCTACAATTTTTCCTATTGCCCTCAGAAGTGATCCTGTAGTATGCTAACAGCTTTCACACAAGTTTCTCAGTGGTATGTCACCTGCCAGTGCTAGTCTTTGTCTTTGAAATGAGTTTTTGTTGCTACTTTGCATCTTTTCTTGTCTTTCCACCTATGTGGATGACAACTGGTAAATCAAGGATGTCACACTACTTGGCGTTACCTTGTGGCTCTACAACATTGCCAAGCACTTTTCCCTTATAATATCATTAAGATTAGTATTAACAGTGAGTATCTGACTCCCGTTTCAGGTGTCCGCTGCCATTTTTTTTCACTTGTCAACCTTTCTCACATGCTTTCCTCTCTAAGTAGTTTTGCTCACTATATGATGAAATAGGGACGTGATATTATATCAGTACTGTGTACTTCGCACTGTTTTTCTATCTGTATGTTCAGTATTGTTGGCAGCCTTCATGAAAATTCTGCATTATGTGGGCTGCTCAGCTACTGAACCTCAGAGATCCGCATGGGTGCCTGCTGTAGAGAGCAGCCTAGGTCTTTTATCCTAAAGAATTAGCACTTGCACTTTCTGGGAGTACTCCAAGGAGTGGTCTTTGCTGCTGTTATGGTAGATAATGAGGATTTATGTATCCGTACAAAGTCAGTGATCTCATTTTTTCTATGAGTCCAAATGAAAAATAAATTGGAATCTCCAGTGACTTTCCATTATCAAGATTGCAGAGGTCTTATCTGTGTGTTCTTGTTGGTTTCTAGAACTACTGCTCTTGAAAAGATATCCTTTAGTGACAGGGCTACAGCTTGAAACATTTTGGCTACTTTTATTTCAAGCACTCCTGGTAATTACTGCTATGCCGTATGATGTTATTACTTGACCATTTATCATTTCATATGCAAGATATTTGTAATGAAATCTGATACTGAAACAGGACTAGGGGATGATGCAAACAACTAAGCTTCAAAATAATCTTGTTTCTTGCTGTACATGTATCGGACCCTTCAGGAATGTGCTGCATTATTTTCCTCTCATGTCAAATTCTTAGTGAGATTTGTGCATTTATTCAATTTCTTTTAGGCATGGGAGCATATATTTATCATTTTGAGAGAAATACTTTTTTTCAAATACCCAAGAACAATTTTTAAGTTTTGATAATATCTATAGGGTGAAATCAGAATTGGCCGTTTGCGTGCTCTAATGTTATGAAGTGATGGATTCTTCTTTAAAGAATTAATAGCACTGAGTGGAAGATGGGAATCTCAGTTGATCTCGGGTATAGGGAGAAGTGTTATTTTAAAGGTTTCTGAACCATTTCAGCTTTTGACGTCCTGGTATTACCTGTCTTATCCGTGATGAATGGTTAGCACTTCATACCTTTGCAAAACGATTTACAGACCTTGCCTTATTCATTTGTATTTTCAGAATGATGGATTATGATGAGTCCTTCAGTGTTTGGTGCTAAAACAAACAATGAATCGAACTCCTATTTTTAGTAGAGAGAGATACACTGAAGCTAACTGTAAAAGAGCTATATAAAGCATCTGTAGGAGGCTTATTCACTGCTTAATTTTTGGGGGTTATGACTCTTACATGAAGAAAGCTCAATGACTGCAGGGGAAAAGAGTTACATATGGGTGAAAAATGTTGGATGTACATTTACTTAGCTTGTGCGTTTATGCAAAAGAGTTACTTTCCAGAAAAGTGTGTTTCCTCAAGCATTCTGAGCAGTCTTGGTTGTGAATATTAAGCATAAACTAAAATTGCTGGTGTTGATTTTAAAAAAAACCTTTTTCTGAAAAGTATGAAAACTGAAAAATATCTCATGATAAATAAAGTGTATTTTAAAACATTAGATTGCATTGTGGAAAGTATTTATAATTAACTTCTGAGGTTCTGCCAGCTTTGGGCTAATTGGACAGTATTACTTCTCCATTAAATAGACAGATGGATGACACACTTCATAAAACACCAGTTCTTATTGGCGGTAGTTGGTGTATCAATCAATATTTGCCCAACTGAGAGTAGAATTTTAAATATCAGTGCACAGTTCAGCAGTATAAACATCTGTACCACAGTTCTGATGACAATTGTTTTATTATAAACAACATTTTTGGAGTGAAATCCATAAATATTCTATTCAAGGTGTCATTTTACATGCCTGTAAACCAGTGCAAACCAGGAAAATAAAGTAACTAAACTATCAGTAACGACTTTGTCACCTTAACAGGTAAGGCTGGGCAAAATTTAAGTGTTAAACTGCTTCTGAGAAAATTATTAACAAGATGGCATGCATGATCCTGCCCTCCTATGACTAGAGATACTAGTATTTACAGAATCTTTCTCTGGCAGTTAGTGAGTCTTAATATGTGGTGTATCAAGCCTTGTTTAGTGTTTCTTACAGCTGACTCTAATTTCCAGTGTTATCAGTAATAAGTGAGATTTCTCATATGAAAAAAATCAGAAGGATAAGAAGAAAAGCCACAACTTCTTGTTAAACATTTTATCAGATTAACCT
This sequence comes from Lagopus muta, assembly GCF_023343835.1. Taxonomy (NCBI): domain Eukaryota; kingdom Metazoa; phylum Chordata; class Aves; order Galliformes; family Phasianidae; genus Lagopus; species Lagopus muta. The sequence goes on from NC_064434.1 coordinate 77,158,887, forward strand.
GTCAAAAAGTTGTCAGGTACAGCAAAGCACAGGTGTCTGTTGCAAAAAAAAAAAAAGTCATGATAAAATCAGCATGATACAGATATAAGAAAATAAAAAAAAGCTTTAAACTAGATCAGATATTAGTAGGATGAGTTAGGTGTTTCTTCACCAGTAGTAGTGTCTACAATCTTTTGTAAATGTTGGATAACTAATAAGGGAGATGGAAAATACAAAGCATGTGAAAACCAACATAGGATGCTGTTTTGGTTATATATCTGTTCTTGCCTAGGAGTACTCTTTTGAAGTGATTACAATTTCCAACAGTCTCAGACATAGCCATTGCTTGAGTGAGAATTACTTGAGAATCACCTACAAAGAGGGATAAGTTCAGCCATGTGCATGCAATGAACCCTCAAATTGCAGCCTAACTGAAACTCAAATGATGTTTAGAGTGACCTGCTGAAGCTGGGACTTGAATTTTTGTGATTAGGGAAGAGGGAGCTATGTTGCCATGGAATTAGTTATTTGACGAGTTAATTGATAGGATTTTAACAACAGTTATTGTACTACATGCTATTTTTGCAAGTCAAAATTACACTATTTCCTTTTAAAAACATCTTTGTAAACTATTTCTAAAGGTTAATTTGACACTTGGAAATCAAGAACTTGTTGGATTTTTTTTTATGGTAGCTGACCACTTAGTGGAAAGCTTTATTTATTCTGTGTATCAGATGTTATGTTTAGATGTTAAGAAAACAAACATTGTTAATGAAAAACTCTGAGTTATCAAGACCTAAGTATAAAGGAGCTCTGAAAAGCATTTCTCACTCTGTGCATCTCCTTCATACAGAAAGCAATGATCCTCTGTATAAGGGGTTAATAACCATTAATAACTGCCTCCAGCAAGACCATATTTTTATCTGAGATGAGCTGCAGTCAGAATCTCTGGTAATCAGCACTGAAAAAGGAAAGATATCATTATGAGAAATAAGGTCAAAAGTGCACTGTAAAAAGTCAGCAATTGGAACCAGAATGTACTGTCTTAATGTCGATCATTTTTCATCTTGAGCATGAAAAACAGAAAGCTACCTTTCCATCTTCCAGGGAGTGAAGTCTGAGTGATTCTGTGTTTCTTTTTCAGAGATGTGTGTGATGTTGAGGTTTAGAATTTTTTTTTGAAGTATGAGGAATTTTCAGAAAAGTATTATAAGAAAAAATAACTGCCTCATTTTATATGTAATTTTAGATGTATTTTTAAAACTGAGTTATAGTGATATGCTTTTCATGTTAGATGAGTAGATCTAGGCAGACTGGGTAAATCATGACACACTTGGTTTTGGAACTGTTAATGGATGTGTAAGTGCCTGTTGCAGAGTTTAAAGTTGTATCTTTGATAGGCTGTAGAATCAGAACAGACCCATTCTACAGAATATTGATTATCGTGTGGTTATACAGTCTTTTTCTTTCTGTGTCTTATTACAGTTTATGGCAGAAGAAAGCATTTTGAATTTTGGAAACTGTCCTGATTCCCTCCATTATGCAGCATTATGGCATATGGATGTTGAGGGAGAATTCTAATTTTCATTAGAGAATAGAAAGCCTATCCTGACTCTTACCCATGACTGTTGTGCAGGCAATGTGGGGCAATGCTTCTGGGATGCACAAGATTAAGAAAATGCCAGAAGCAAAGTGTATGCAACAGGCTGTCCAGAATGAGATTGTTTGATTTTCTAATGGAGTTTCTATCTGGGGCTTTAAGAGAGGAACATGCTAAACATGCTGCTGACTGGACTGGATATCATAGTAGAATTCAGAAGACCCTAAGTGCGTGCTATACCTCTTCTCGTAATAAGGCGGATATAAATGAATTTTTTTTCTTTTTTTTTTTTTTTCCTGGATCTAATGTGTTAAATTAAACCATTAGGAGTGCTTCATAAATCTGTGGCATGGTCATTTTGAGGGATATAGCAACCTAGTTCTGGATTGCAGAGAAATGCTATTTCTTAGAGGAATTTACATCCTGGCACCTTCTGCGGTACCTGAATCATTGGTACAGTAAACCTTGCGAACATCTACTCTCTGGAAATGATACAGCTTACTGCTGTTGGTGTTCCTGATGGCAGAAAAGATATGGACAATTTTAATAGTTTTCAAGGATGGTAAAGATTGATCGAGCTAACAACAAGGGCTGGTCTGAAGTAAAGCCTTCTATTTCATTACGTTGGCTCACAGTGTCAGACATGGATGTTGATGGTGTATGGTAGTAGAAACTGAGCCTTCCCACCTATATTCCATTTCATTTTATTGTCATGTGACAGATGGCAGCAGAGAGGAAGTCTGGCACAATGGCATCTGACATGAAATGCGTATGAAGTAAAAAGTGTGGCATTGAATTCCTCTATGGGTGGAAAAAATTGCACGCATTAACATTTATCAACATTTGCTGAAGGTTTCTGGAGACCAAACAGTGTACGTTCAGCACAGTGCAGCAGTCGGTTTTATATTTCAGCAGTGGTGACACTGGGTCACCTCAACTGGTAAAGATGTTTATGAGTGCAGGATGCTCTTGTTCATTGCTGGTGAAAGTGCGTAGCTAATGATGATGACTATGTTGAAAAATAGAGTTTTGTAAGTGAGAATTTGCTCTATCAAATAGTGTAATTGTGCTCTTTGCAGCTTTTGTAGTTTCCATGGAAGTAAATAGAAGCATTACTTTTGGGGTGACCTACATAGTCTCTTTCTGAAAGCAGCAAACATGCCTCAAGTTGCACCAGGGGAGGTTCAGGTTGGATGTTAGGAAAAATTTATTCTCCAAAAGAGTTGTTAGGCACTGGACTGGACTGCCTAGGGAAGCGGTGGCATCTCCGTCTCAGAAGATGATCAAGAAATGGGGTTGAACATGATGATCTCTGGAGGTCCCTTCCAACCCCTACAATTCTGTGATTCTGTAAATGTTTAGATATTATACTGAGGGACATGATTTAGTGGGGAAATATTGGTGGTAGGTGGATGGTTGGACTGGACAGTCTTGGAGCTCTTTTTCAACCTTTTCTGTGATTTCTGTCTCTGAAAATCTTGGGAAGCCTGCCACGTTTAAAGGGTAGATCACATAATGTGTGACATGAATGGTGTAATTGGAAAAGGGTGTTTCTCAGTGTTTCCCAAAATAGGTATCGTATTTTAATCGTATGATTTTTGAGTGATGGGAGAGCATAATTTTCTGAAGCAGAAGCTAATCAATTGGGCACCAATACTTTGAAGATTGCGAGAAGGGCAAGCAGAAAAAATATACAGTCTAAGAATTCACTATAGCAAAATTATATGCTGATGTGTTTCCAGGGTGAGATGAGAAATCTTGCAAATGCCTGTAGCACCTGACTGTTGATACAGACACTCAAAAAAATCTTTAAAAAATCTTACAAATTCTTCCTTTAGTGAATCTTCATGTATTTCTTTGCTAGAATCAGTAATATCTTGTTCTTAAGGGAAAGCATTTGCTTTCTGACAGGCCTTAATATCTGCCTCTTTCATATCCATCTGAAATATCAAGAAGTATTTATTACAATCTAGGAACTGGGCAAGCCTCTGACTAGAAGTCTGAAACATTTGTATTTATTACCATTTATCTATCCGCAATATTAATGCTACAGTAGAGAGTAACCAAGAAGTTGTAGAGTAAGAGGGCACTAGAATCCCTGAAATTGATTTATTTAGTCAAGCAGAATACACCCTCTGGGCAAAGGGACACTGTGATTCCTGGCTGGTAATTTAATCCCTATTTTGAAGGATGCAGTATGAATTTAATGTGTAAGTAGCTCATATATAAAGAAAGGAATTTCTCCCTGAGGAGCAATAAAGTTTGTTCTGGTAGACCAAACATTGCAATTTATAAAATCGAATCCTTACAATTCCATTTTTCTTATTTCCTTCGTGGGTTAAAATATCTTTAGCATTATTTAGCAACAGAAAACAATGCAAGCCTATCCCATAAAAATGCACAAAAGCGCAACCTTTTACTTTTCAAGTATAACCATTTATATTTCATAGAATACAACTTGTAATTAACCACTTGAACTGCAAAGTAAGTAATTACCCAACACAAGAAATGAGTAAATAAACAACTGTAGAACGAAATATGATATATTAACTGACTTATGCTTAAGAAGGAAATTAAATGAAAGCTTTTTTACTGTTCCTGTCCAGCTTCCCAATAGAACTTGCAGAAATTGCAGCCAACTACAATTTTTAAAAACTTACTAAGCTTATGACTCAAATCAAATAACTTTGCTGCCTGAAATAGCAGAGGAATGGTCTCTTATCTATTACAGATCCTTGGTAAACCTATGCATTTTCTTTCTTCTAACAGGTTATTTACACCAGTACATGACTAGCTGAGCAATATGAAATTATGCATGCTAAGTATGGCATTTGGACTGGGCTCTACTAAGTAGGCTTCTGTACAAAACCTAATAGTGTCATATTGATCTCTAGAGATTAAATGTTGTCTTCTTGTGTAGAACAATACATACTTAGATTCATTCTGCATTTATTGTGCTGTATTTTCTTTTATTCTAACTAATCTGAGGAGAATAAAACTTTTCCCTTTGTTATCTCATGCACAAATCTTTCAAAAATAGAAAGAAAGAAAAGAGTACCATTAGAAAATGAAATAGATTTCACCTGCTACTTACTGCATGTGACTGGAAATCAAATAATTTCATTTCATGGAGTGATACACTTCCAACACTTTTTCTTTCTTGATATTTACTGCTGTGTCAGAAAAATAACTTGAAGTCTATGATAAGGAAAAAGAAGATATTTGTATTCCCTCTCTGAACATAATATTACCAAGTACTTTAAGTCTCTAGATTACTGGTTAATTGGATGCAGCATAGAAATTTTTTCTTTGACCCTCAGCCTTTTGAATTTCAGAAAGCCTGAATCAGTAAAAGCACCTCTCTAACCACAGAAATGCAAATGCTATCAGAGCAGAAGAGCTCCCTGGCCTTTAAATACAACTAACAAAACAGAGCCTGAGTTTTTGTGAAGTACAAATATGATTTAGTTAATGAGTATAATATATATTGTACCAACTTGGAAATACTCTATGGTAGACAAAAAATAAATGTGAAATGCTCTTTCATTTTCAGTGAAATGAATTTATCAAAGGAACTGAAAGGACAGTGTTATCCGTTTTTTTGGACTACAATTAGAGAACAGTCATTCTGACATCAAATTTTAAAACACATTTGCCCAAGATTCTACCTGAAATTATATTTTTTGTAAGACCTGAAAAGTTAAAGTACAAAAAGGTCCAATTTGAAAATTTGCTATTAAATTTCACCAGAACAGTTCAGTCTGGAAATTTATCTAAAGATATCATTCATGCTTGAATGAAGCTTTCACCAACTGCATGGAATACTCAGTGCAGTCCCTGTTAACTGCAAATGATAATTTCATTTCCTATCCAACAGATGCTTAAAGTGTCTCCTGTCCTAAGTAATCCTAGGGTAGGTTGAAGAGAAGTTTCTACAGCTTACAAAAAAACTTCAGGTGAGACTGGTGAAACATGCTTAAGGCTTATAATTTTTATAGGCACCTGATTAATTTTATGGATGTGACAAGTTAGCAAAGTTATAGTCAAGTATTTTGTTCATTGCCAGTTCTCATTTTTTGCTTTGTTTACAGCTACAAACCCAACAGTTCATTATTATGCAGACTTGGTTCTCCTCTAGAGAAAAAATTGCCCAGAGATGTGGTGGATACCCCATCCCTGGAGATATTCAAGGTCAGGCTGGACCAGGCTCCTGGTCAAGCTCACCTAGCTTTAGATATCCCCGTTCATTGCAGGAGAGTTGGAATAGATGCCTTTTAGAGGTTCCTTCCAATGCAAACGATTCTTTGATTCTTTGAAAAGGCTCCTAAGAATAGGCTGGTGGTATAGCAAAGATGATAGTGATTTGAGAGTGGCTCTAAAATACAGCTCAGCCCCGAAGCACTCAACACAGCTCTGGTCACAAGAACATTATAGCTAGATTAACGTGTAATTTCTAACCCTTAATAAAGCAACTTCCCAGTATGGGGAAAGGACTGCACTAACAGCACTCGTTAATATCTAGAAAGACTGTGATCTTGAAGTGAAAAATTTGTCTTTCTGCAGAAGGCCGGCAAGGAGTGCATTTCATAAAAAAATTACTTTTATGACTCAATTTTCAGGCTTAAATGATACAAAGACCTTAAACAGGATATCTGCACTATAGGGATTCTCTGAGATTTCAGAAGCACTGGAAAAGTGTTTAAAAATCTCAAAATCATTGTAAGGGTGATACTAGTAGTCCAGAGCCCTTGTATCTTAATGTTTTATCATGGAGAATTAAACGCTTTCCTTTCACAAATGAAAAAAGAGCTATTTTCCAAATTTGCAGTGAATGAATTGTTTTTCACTGAGTGATAAACTTTAGCTATCTTCAGTTCTGTAATTGCATATCAGTATTCTATGGTCTTCATTCACTAAGCTAATGAAACGTGAATTTAGGAGGCTAGTATTACAACCAAATAGAAATAAGATCCTATGACACCCTTTGATTAAAAGACATTGGAAAGGAGGTATTTATGTAACAATTTATTAGAAATTTAATTCACATACACAAGCATATACACATGCATGCTATAGGTGATCTCTGCGTCAGTACATTATCTGGGGCTACGTGCATTTTCTATGTCTTTCAAAGCAAGATATTTCAGCCAGAAATTATTCATGGCATATATGATTAATACTGTAAATTCAATTTGAAATATAGCAAAGATATACATTTTTACAAGTATTTAAAGTTAGAGATTGCTGTGAGTTGCTGCTGTCTATGATCTAGTCAGCATACCGCAGAAGGACTGACATTTGGGGTGTGAAGAGTTGTAGCAGTTATTCAGTAATTTTTCTAACTCCCTTTTCTACTAGAGCACTTTTGATTGGAGTAGTTGCAGCTATTCAGAATTACTCAGTTGCTCCTCCCAATACTCGTACACAAAAGATATAGTAGCGGCTGGATAAAGCACAGCCAGTGAGTATTAAGCTACAGAACTGAGAAAAAGGAGGAAATGCAGATTTTCCTATGTGCCTAGACGTGTTGAATAGGATTATTCTGATTTTTGACATGCAGGCTGTTGTCAAGTTGCAAGAGATACAGCATATAGCCTGTTTGCACTTATTTTCTAACGATTGAAAGTTCCTGTTTTTTGACTTTTTGGTTATCTTCAGCTTGTGTGCATGTCCCCATGGGGCATGAGAAGGAGGTGGGGGGCATAAGGCTGAAGAATGCCAGTGGGATATTGTGTTCCTAAGTGGAGATCGTTGTGCTACTGTGGCTTATTACTCGTCACACTCCTTGCTGCAGAACATTGTAATGGTTTTCTGACGCTCTCAGATACTGCATCCATGCACAGATGCTTGGTATGCTGAAAGTTACATTAATAGCTATTCTGGTGTATGAGATCAAGAAGGCTTAGTGAAGACTCAAATACAGCTGTATTATAGAGTCCATGCCATGAATGAGCTATTTACATATGTCCTGTATTCAGGGTGCCATCTTGGCAAACCTGGCTGTGGGCAAGAGGATTGTGTCTTGATTGGTTTAGGCTATATTCATATACTGTGCTGCTGTGGTCACAGATAATCATTAAAATGAACAGACATTTGGAGAGAAATATTAGTTCTTGCAGCAGAGATCTGAATATAGGGGGTGGAAGGGGTGTGACATGACCTCTGATGGAGAGGCATTCTGTTATTAGCAGAGACGATGACTAATGCACCAAATTCAAGTTAAGCTAACACAATTATGATATAATATTTTAAAAACAGACACGTTATTCTTCTTCACTCAGCTACAATGAACTGGCCTGCGTATTGAGTCCGCAACAGAAACATTGATTTTTGGAAGAATGTTTTTCAAAGAAATGATTAAAGCAAACAGTAACTTGTAATTAGATTGAGGAGTTAGGAATTATAATTGGCAGACAGGAAAAAATCAAGAGAAAGAAACATTTTCAGGCTAGAGTGGAAATCTAATAGAATTCTACAAATTCAAAAAGAGTTCAGAATAAATACCTATTATCTTCAGTAGCCAGAACTGAGGAAGAGTGAATGGTTTTACACCAGAGTATGGAAAATTTCACTAGACATTAAGACAATGTGTAATATAAAAGCAGTTGAAATTGGTGTGAAGAGCAAGGAATGCAGTGCTTTGAGGCATGCTAACTTCAAGCTACAGGTCGTCAGGTGGAGGGCTGTATAGGGAATCCTGGAGTGGGAATCTTTGAGCCATACTGTGCTAAACTAATTTATTGTAATTGCTATGCTGCAATAATTAGCAAAAGTTGAGCATTACGAAAAAATTTCTTCTTAGAAAAAAGCGATGAGACATTGGAACAGGCTGCCCAGAGAGGTGGAGGAGTCACTGTCCCTGGAGGTGACATGTAGATGTGGCACCAAGGGAAGTGGTTTAATGGGCATAATGGGAATGGGTTGGCATTTGGATTAGCTGTTCTTAGTAATCTTTTCCAAATGTTACTATTCTAAGTCAACAATCATTCCAGATATCCAGGGCTAGAGGTAATTCTCAGCTGTCCTTGCATATCTTGTCTCATTTCTGTTATGCTTGTTTTAGTGTAATCACTATGTACAGAGAGAGAGCAGCTCCTTCCTATCATGTTGAGATATGTGGTGTTTGATAGCCTTGCCTGTCACCTGGATCTCTTCATTCACTTTTTATTCTCACTTCAGAATAACACTGAGAGAATAATGTTCTCCCCAAATAGAGAGACTACACTAAGTACTTTTTCCGTGGACTATGTAGGGAATAAGAGAAGGGTTGTTTGTTTTGCTGGCTTGTTTGTATTTTTTTTCTTTTGTATTTCTTGAATGCTTCAGAAAAGCAGTAAGCTGTAAATCTGACTTGATATTGTCATGGACGATGACAAAGTATTTCAATAGATGGTGCACATATACTTAGGTGGTATAAATCAACATTGCTTCATCTGTCTCAGAATGTTCTCTGATCTGTTCTGCCCACAGATACTGTATCTACTGTTCCTTCAGCAAAGTTGTCAGTGAGACGTAATCTGCTGATAAGCCTGTGAGCAGAAGTCATGCTGAATAGGAATCAGAGATGGAAAAATAAGTTATCTGTCCTTTGGTTATTCAATTTTTTTTTTCCTTATGACATATTCTCTAGAGTTCTCCTTCCACACCTAATTATTTTGAGAGAAAGGGGTGCCCATCTAGCTAAGAACAAAGTAAGTCTCTCAGCTTTTACTTTGCTCTCTTTTCTATTCTGTAACTGATAAAGGCTTTCTCACACCCTGTAGTCCCTGTAGCTAGCAATTATTCATTCTGTTTTGTTGCCTTTATCCTTCTTTTTCTGCAAGCTTTAACTTGCGTTCTGTAATCTTCATTGGTTTCCTCCCTGTATCTCCATTAGATCTGTGAGATCTGTGAGCTGTCCTTACAGAGTCATGCATTTCACTTCTAATTGACTGCATTTTTTCTGTGCCTGTAGATCATTATGCATTAATTATTGTCTCATAAAATTCTCCAAGATGCATCAGTACTAGCATTTCTAAGTGTTTCTTGTTGTTACAGAATTGTAGGGTTTGGAAAGGTCCTCTACTCCAACAACTCCACTAAAACAGATTCCCTAGAGTTGGTTACACAGGAAAGAGTCCAAGTGGGGTTTTGAATGTCTTCAGACAAGGAGAATCCACGACTTCTCTGGTCGGCCTGTTCTAATGCTCCGTTGCTCTAGAAGTAGAGAATTTTTTCCTTATGTCCATATGGAACTTCTTGTGTTTGAGGGGAAACCATTGTCCCCATGTTTTTATCTTGAGCACTGCTGAAAAGGGTCTGGCCCCAACCATTTCTTTCTTATCATAGTCTCGCAGATTTTTTTACATCATTATTTTTGTCAGTTTTTCCATTTGAACTTGAATAGCTGTGTGAAGCTCTCTGAGGCTACTCCATACAGCAAAAATTTCAAAGGGCTGCACTACCTATTCCAGTAACGTGTGTTGGTCATAAGCCTTTCTTTGCATTAGGTACTCTGACTCCTGAGAATCCGTAAGAATTTGCACTTTCCTTTTTCTTTTTAATCAAATGAACTTGTTCTAGATGAAAAACTAACAATTGTTGTGGCTGTGGATTCCAAACTAAGAAGGCAGAAAGAGGAACTAGAAATGCACAATTATCAAGGCATAACTCTGAAAGGAATCTTGCAGCCTTTCTGATCTGCCTTATGATTTTTGGATGCTGGTAATCACCACTGATTACTTTGATGCTTTACATCTTCAACTTCAGATGCAAATACCTCAAGAGTTGATGATGCATGGAATTAAGTGAAATGAAAAGAAAAAGGGAGGGAAAGAACAACTGGTTCTTGACTTAAGTCATTGTCAGTGCTCTATTCTTTTGTCTGACTTGTGTTTTTAAAGGGAAAGATGATAAAAATTTGAATCTCAGTTTATTTAAAGAACATTTTAAATTTAATATTTTATTATAAAAAATAACTGGATATTGAAGAGCTGAAGTTTACTTAGGAGTTGCTAATGGATTATCAGTTATCGTAAGAATTTTTGAATTGTTTAACTTCTATAAATTCTAGGGTTTTGTTTGTTTGTTTTTAACCTCTAATTATATGATACTACCTCTTGAAGCAAGAGTTATGTCCCAGGTGAGTGCCCCTCAGCTTGACTAATAAACATTAAATGAGTCTACCCATAAAAAGGAAGTCACAGGGAACACTTTGAAATGCACTGCTTTAGAAAGTTTGCACATGTCTGGAACAGTTTTGCAGCTTCATAAGTCTTCAAGGTCATGCAAAAAAGCTTAGGGCTTAGGAAAGTTGGAGGGAACAGCTGTTGTTTCTGAAAACAGTAGAGGCAAACTTGAAACATGGCTTTATCAAAGCTTGACTATTTCCCTGTCACAGAGAGTAGATGCCACTAATCTCTTCTTTTTGTTTAAACAGATGCTCTTTTCTTGGTGAGCAGATGAATTTAAAATGCATAAAATTATTGTGCTACGGGAGGAACCTTAACTGAAGGTTGGAAATGGAAGGTTGAGTTCAAGAAAAGTTCAAGAGAGGTTCTTATTTTATGTGACATTTCCAAAGCTATGTGAAGAACCTTTTCCTCTGTGTTGGGAATTATGTATTTTGATATATTTTAAGATCAAAAGTTTCCCTCTTTTTTTCTTAACAGTTAAGTATAATGATGATATACAGTTATTCAGTAGTTGAACCCTGTAGATTTTGTTTAAATTGATGTATTAGATGTGAGTGACAGGGAAGGAGGGATAACTCAAGGAATCACAAACTCCCTCTGTTTACCTTTGCCATAGCATTGTGCAGTTCCATCTTACAAATACAGATCCTTCTTGTTTTAGCTAAGTCAGGTTAATCAGGACTCAGTGGCATGGAGGCACAGACTTTTTAGCCTATTTATTGACTACAGCACATCCAAGCTCAGTTGAATCTCCTCAGTTTATGAGGCTGGATTTGGAAACTTTTCCTTCCCATATAATGAGTGGGATGGAACTTGAATACTGTCCACAGCATTCTTACAAGTCAACCAAAACATATCAGCAGGAGAGGAAAGGAAATTAGCATGAAGTTCTGATTCAGCTCAAAGCTTCATTTATTTCATGCATTTTGCAAAATGTTTTGCACTGTATTGAACTTGGAATAATTATCAGCTCCCAGTAACTGTTAGATAATGTATCAGTAGTTGCTGTTTTTCTTTTTGTAGTCTGCTGTGACCTGGCCTTTAATGTTAGTTGCACCTAAGCACGTGGATTCTGTCCTTTGGATCACATAGCATGCGTGGCTGAATGTGCTTTAAAGGTGAAAGTGTAATCCTATCTGTGTAGCTCAAGAAGGTGTTAGCTTTCAGAAACAGAATTTCTTGCTAGAGTATTTTGACTCTAACTATCTCTTCAGTATCAGTTCTAAACATTGTATAGATGGCTCCTTCTGTGATGCGTCTCTAATGTCATGCTGAGGCTATCATTCAGTAGGGGCTCTTGGCATTGATTTCTGCAGTGCTTTATCTTTTTTTTTCTTAGGATTTTGTTTATAGAAAACAAGTAAAAACCTACTCCCACTGGTCTTTTTTGTACTCTATTTTGTTCTTCTCCATGATGTATTCTTTCCCATTCCTGCTTTCTTCCACTCTTGCTGCATCACATTTCCTGAAAAGAGATGTTTGTGATGAAGTTGGAGAAGGTTAGCAGCAGGAAAGGCTGTGCATATTAACTCTTCAATTCATTCTTGCTGTGCAGATATTTCATCCTTGGCACAACTCTACCTGTACAGCAGAATTTCAATATATAAGAAAAATTACCATGTCATGTTAAAAATCAAAAATAGGGACTGACTGTACCTTTGCAGAGACAATGAACAGCTTATGACCAAATATCAACAACAGAAAACCTACATGTCCTTGTTGCTGTGCTCCTGTCATTTTCATGACAGAACTGGTACCAGCCTGGGAGTGAGATGGGAGAAATTCAATACTTCTCTCTGCTCTGTTCATTGGACTCTTCCTCAAGATTTCAGTGAAAGTTTACTTTTAGCTCCTTCATTTTTAGGTATGTAATTCTTTCATTGTGATCTTTTGAATGTTAGTAATAGTGGTACTTAAAATAGAAGTGCTTCTTCTTTTGTAACTCTAAACAGAAGGAATAATTTATAGGAAAACAGAAGTGAGAAACAGATTTTCACCCTCTCCAGTTACCCATTTTTGAGTATTGCATAATCTTTTCCTTTTTGAAAAGGAACCTGAAACAGTTCTTTTATATGTGTATTGTGTTTATCCTGGTATATTAGACATTGTACTCAGCATGCTCCTTGGACAAAATCTTTGGGTTCGTTTCCTTTTGACTTTCTCCTTATATAAATTGTCATTTATGGTTTCCATATATCCTGCTGTTTACTGATAATGTTCTTTTTGTGGTATATTTTTACAGGCAGTATCAGGTGTACTATTCTAAAAGAAAATGGCGTCAATATTTCTGTTTTTCAGCTTGTGAATTAACCTGAAATGATACTCAGAAACAGGAAGCATTTGTCTCATTATTTTGATGCTTCCTTTCTCATTTTTTTTTTTTTTTTTAAGTTTTAACATGATGCAGAATGTTTTCTTATATTGTATCTTTAAAAAAATCTAACAAATTAATGAGGAGGAGTTGGTTTAGGTATTGACTTTCACCTAGCAAAGGTCTGAGATCCCTCTAGCAAGAGTTGGTATTGATAAAGCTATGCATGTAATAATGCCATGAGGTGAAGACCTACTTTATTTCACTGAGGATACATCTTGATTCTGTTCTGATTTGCCATGTAACCTGTCTCTGATAACAGTGGTGTTTTAGACACCCCTGCACAAAATGACTCTGCTTTAGGCATCCTCTCACCCTTGTGAGCTTTAGCCTCCAGCTGGGTATTTCTTACCCAGCTTACTCAATTTTTCCTTATTCAATTCCTCAACATATCTAGGCATCCAGGTTTTGTCATTTATAAAAAGCCATAAGTAAATTTACTATTCCTGTTTTGATTATAGCCCTTGATACCACCTTATTTAAATTACTGGTGCTTAATATGTGGTAGTAGCTTACTTGTTCACCAATCTACCAATGACAATATAAAGGACAATAAAGATTGTTATGAAATCGCTGGTACCTTTTCCATCATAAAAGAATCTTTTTCTAGGATGTGATCTTACTTCTTCATAATCTTCTGAAACTTTTGAAATTCTAAAAAACAAAACAAAACAAAAAAACCCTCAAAAGAAGTAAAACAAATGATAATAATGTTACATTACACATAGTAATCAAATTAAAAATATCATAAGAAAAAATGATATTTTATTTTCATATTAAAAAGATTGTGAATCTCCAAGATAATTCAAACCATGGTTCATCTTAGTTCTTTCTAAGGTTCGATAAGGAGTTCATTCCAAGATTCAATTACTTGCTGCTAGAGATCTTTCTTGGCTATTGTGAACTCCTGGAAGAAATTCTGTGTTGTAATTCCTGTGAAACCAACTCACTGTGGATATAGGGACAGTCTTCTCTATTATTCTTTGAACATGCAGCTAGGCACCTCTGAGACTACTTCAGTCCTCTATCAACAGGGCTCTGCCAGAAGATGAGGTTCTATAATACTTCGAGATGCATCTCTGCCTTGGACCTCATCATCTTCACGGAAGATAGCTGCTCCAGAGAAAGACAGAAAGAAGCAGGGTAACCATGCAGATGTGAAGACCTTGAGCCACGAAGGTGGAGATCTGCAGGTTTTGCTGGACTGGGTCTCATAGATGATCCCTACCTGGCTGATTAGGGATGTTTTTTAGACATGCACAGTGTCTGCCTTTGTATATTATTAGCAAATTAGGTATATTATTAGCAAAAGAAAGAAAAAAAAAAAAAGCATGTCTTTGTGACTCCTGTAGAGCTCACTAGCTTTTGTGGTCAATCTACTCCAGTCTTTTCTTACCAGTACCCATTCTTTCTCCACTGGAGCTTATTTACTTTCTGCTTATTTGGATAGTTGTTTTGACAGTTCTGCTAATTTACGGATTTTCCCACTGTTCGTAGATTCAGATGTTCCTGTGACAGATGAGATGTACGCTTCTGTACATAACTCATCTGTGAAAGCTCTCTGAAGAAAGTCTTCCCATATCTGATGATTCAGGGTGTATCTGACAGGAAAAGAATATCTCCCTCTATTGAGCCTTTTGTTGCCTTTCAAGCTTCAAATGGATCAGCATTCTCGAAAAGACTTCTCTCTTTTCTAGACAAAAAAGTAGTATAGCGCCAGTTTTTCACACTGACTAATGGTTAGGATAAGATGCAGAGGTGATCAGCTTCTTTCAGGTAATCATGAGTAAGGAGAGGATGACTTTTTGTAAGACTCCATCTTTGAAGGATTATGTAAAATGTTACACAGTGCTTCAGAACTTCGGCATGAAGTGAAAAATTAAGCCTTTACAATATAATATTAATATGTCGCAAGCACTTTGTTTTGTCCAAATTGAAAAAATTTTCTGCATAAAAGTTATTAGTGGTGCAGGCTACTGAATGCAGAAATCTTGGCTTACTGCTGCTTTTACCAGAAAAGTCTGTATATAGGACTCAATTATTCTGCACACATTTGTTGAGCTTGCATGTTGCTTAAATAACACATATGTTTCAATTTTCTCCTCTGAGTTGTGATATAGTCCACAGGCATTGTTTTAAATTATGGCTTTCATCATTCTCTTCTCTTTTTAATTATCCTTGGTTTCTAGTGTAATTAACTCCTTTTTTCCTCAGGAATTTTATTATTTTCTTTTCCCAGTTGGTTTTAGGGGGAGTTACTATAGATAATTAGTGTTTTTGTTCTCTTAAATCAGGTGCTATTACTAGTAGTGGTAAAATTGTTTTTTATTATGCCTTGATAAGTTTTCCCAGAACTAAGGCTAATCTAGTGATTATTCTTCAAAGAGGACTTTGAGCCAAAGCCTATTTAAATAAAGAGTAAGACAGAATCTGACTTAGACTTCAGATGAGGACTGAATATACTGAAAGTAATTTTCAGAAGACAGGAAGTTGTCTATGCTCATACTGTTCTTTATTTCATGATGACATTTCTTTCTGACAAACACATTACTGATTTTGGATGTCTCTCTCACTCTTCGGTGGCCTGGCACTGACTTGCACATTCTGTACCACATCAGCATTCTTAATAATTCAGTTGTGTTGACCCTCCCATACTGGTCATGTGTGCTTCACCTAGCAGCAGATGATATGAATATCAACTCCAAATGTCCTGATCTATGTCAGCATTTTTCTTCTTTTTCGGCCTCTTTACAGGAAGGATCTTTCACTATCTAATGGAAGTAACCAAGACACCAATTTATTTCCTTTAGGGAATTGAAATCAGTATTTCTGAGCTGTCAGATTGGCAATTTTCTGTGTGAATGACTTTTTAAAGTCACTGAGATGCAGAGAGTAGATACTTTCTGACCAATTTTTATATCTATAAGGCAAGGTTAAAAGCCAGGTAGATTCAGCAGCTACCAGCTTAGTCAGTGAGTCTAAAAGGGTTGGAAGTATAGCAAAAACTAGTTTTACAGGAAATCTGAAGCCATTTCTTAAAATCTTGTCATGCTCCTCCATTATTAATTAAAAAACCCGCAGTGATTTTCCATAGAAATCACAAAAGAACAATTTTAATGCTCAAGACTGGTTTTGTGAGGACAAATAATGCAATAATAAAACTTAAAACAGCAACAAGACCATCAACCCAAACAAAGCCAAAACAAAAGCACAGATCAAACCAAAAAACCTTCATACCTACTTTTTGATTTAAATACTGCCCTTACTGGCAGTATTTAAAAGGGGTGATGTTCATTACAATTTTTTGCTTCATTTAATAATTTGCACAAAATAGATACTCCCAATACCTGTGCTTGACCAAAGGCTGGTATTTTTAGCACTTACCATAAGCCTGCAAGTTCATTCAATCCTCATATTTAGCAGTAATAATACAATTTGTATCAGTGGTGTAACTTCAGCTTGGGCCTTAAATTGTTATTGGTCATAACAGAATACTGTAACCTGTGCTAGAACTATGTACATAGTCTTTGATCCTGCATGAAAAAAAAAAAAAGCAGCATGGATTTTTACTTCCTAAAAAATAGTAAGCTGTGAAAAGAAAAGATACATAGAAGTATTTATTTTGCAGTGACATCCATCATTTACAAAATACTTTACTTTGCCATTTGTAGTCTCTTATATAGTCTTTTAGATTCATTAGTCTGACAAAGTTTCAAAGAGAAATAATCAGAATTGCTAGCTACAAGGAAAGCATCACGTCTTTATGACATTCTCAAGGCAGGCTGTTAGTTTTCAAGCAATTGATTTCCTAAGTTTTCATTTATGAGTATCATTATCTTTGTGAGGAATACTTTGCAATTTGTATTCCTTGAAGGCAGCACACATAACCCTCATTCTTCCACATTAGCACAAGCATTAATTTCAACTCTGGATAACAACAAACCCTCTCTTACAATTTTCAAAGAATGACAGTACTGTTTGAAAAGGAGGCAGTTAGAAGAAAAGCAGTCTGCAGTATGATAACTCTTCAAGGCAAAGATTTTACTTTTAAGCCATTATTGGAATATCACCTTTACTGATGTCTTTCATAACTTTGGCTTCCTTTGTTGTGGAACTAAGGGATAGGAAATGGAAGCTTTGTCAGATTTTGAGAATCTTCTCAGTGGCTATTGGTTCATGAATATAGGTAATAGGTGGACTGTTCTGACAGGCTACTCTTGTATATTAATGTGGCAAGTTTTTTCTGAATCATGCCACTAATTCCAGCTGAGTTATAGTTTACAGTTTAGAGTAACATCCAGTCTTAATTCAAAGACTCAAGTAAGTAGCTCCTAAAATGGATTGTTGTTATGGAAAGAACTGTATTTATTTCTACCTTTTAAAAGATTCCATTTCCTATCTGTCTGTGATCTCCAGTTTCTGTAACATAGTGTTTGTTAGACTAGAATATCAGGGAGATACCAAAATGTTTTCTTCCATTCTAGAATTAAACAATTTGAGTGTTATGTACAGTCAAAAATGTGGTTTGTTTTTTTTTTTTTTCACCTGAGTCAGATCAACATGATTTGAGACTTGTGCTCCTGTGTTGTGCTCTTGCTGTACAAGAGTTATTGTATTTGACTTGATAGGTTATTATATTATTTATTTGGCTTTCTCAAGCTGATGGGTTACCCCCTTCAGAGACACTGAAATAATTTCCACAGAAAAAAGATGTTTTCACAAGTGATTCAGGAGCTGATGAACTTGGCTTATTCAAAAAGCTGGTAGGTCTTTGTGCTTGAGATCAGATTTTGGAAAATTCACCGCTGTTGCGTTTGGTGAGGTAGGAAATAGTATTTTGGTTTTCCCAGAGATGATGATATTTACATTGTCATTATAAAAATAATCTGACAGGTCTGGGCAGTGAAACATGACTTGTTTCTTTTTTTCTATTATGGGAGAAACAGTTCACCAACTTACAAATAATTATATTTTCTTTTAAAGCTCACTAGTGCTGTAAAGGATGTTAATAAGTCACTTACTTCTTCCTTTCCCCAAAAACAGAATCTCAAACGCATTTAAACTATTTCTTACAAATGCAGGTTCAATCTGTTTTTGAGTCTTTAGTGATTCTGCCACCTCTGAAGTCAGTGGTTTATGCTCTCAATTGCTAAAAGAATTTTTAATGGAAAATTGGGTATAATGCTCATAAACTCTATAAATACTGAACAAAGTGGATGAAATACTTTTCTGTGAGTTAAGGATGAGTTTGCTTTATGAAGTCTAGTAGGACACTTGAAGAATTTTGCTTTCTTTTCTTTACTATGTACCATTATAAAAAAAAAAAAAAAAAAAAAAGGCATTACCTTTTGGAAGTGTGTCTTGAGCTTCCTGCTCACTTGTCAAAGTCACTAAGAACTTGGTAGTGATTCATAATTATCTATGTTTGCACTGCAATATTTTCTCTTCCTTATCAAGCTGCAGGAAAAAAAGAAAAAAAAAGGCTATGGTTATCATTATTTTCTGTCACTAAGGACGCACAGTTTCATTGTCCTTGGTGAGGTGACTGTCTTTAATGAGATAGTCTGTCATGTCAGCTCAGTGAATGCTTATGAGATTTCTTTCCTAAAGCTAGGAAATCTTTCATGGCAACACAGCATGCTGATTCACATGAATATCTGATGGTTTTGGAGTGTTTCTAGTGTAAATGTTAAAAAAACAAAACAAGCCCCAAACTTTTAACTGTTATGCTTGGACATAGCTGAACTATGCACAAGTTTAGTGAGGCCTCATTAATTTTGATTATGTGATCAATTCTCAGGTTCAGAAGATGAGCCGTACCTTGGATGTGCAGTGACTGTAGACAGAGCCCCCTTTGTGGAACCATTTGCATCCGCATATGAAGCTATGTAAGTACAGAATGTGATTTCTTCCTCCATTGATTTTACTGGTCATGACAATATTTCTTGTCTCTCAGCTCCAGCTACCATGAAGTGCCAAATGGCTCAATATCACCATTGGCACTGATGGGTTTGGAGCTTTGAACACATGCACTAAAGTTCTTTGAGTTCCCTGAAGTGGTAGAATTGAGGCCTGTCTGAGAGACCTTCACTTGGCAAATCTTATTGAAATTAAAAGGGAAATGAAACAGTAAAAACTGACAGTGTGTAACAGAAATGGTAAGATCCATGTAGGCTGGAATATAACAGCATCATTTCATTCATTATATTGTCTTACTAGCACTGTATGAATAACTTACAACATGGATTTTTTTTACCTCAGTGACAGGTCTTGAAAATATTTTGTATTCTCTTTGTCCTTGTTTGCCATATATGAAGTTTTACCATTACGCAATATTTCCAATTTCATTGGTTGCCTGCTGAAGTCTGTACAAGAGATGAAATAGGCCAGGTCCTCAGTACTCCAAAAGTTTTTAATTTTGTAGATGGAGATGGTAAAAAGAGCAGCAAAGAGTAAATGCCTGGTCAAAATATGGATCGTTTATTTTTAAAGTCTTTGAAAATCTGAATAAAATTTACCAAATAATTTAACTCAAGTAATTTATTTACAGATAACATGTTAAAATGATATTGGAATATATATTTTTACCTTATTTTTGTGATTAGAAGACTTTGTAAGCTTTCCAGCTAGAGCAGGTATTCTTTAAGATTCTAAAATAATCTTAGTTGTAATCTCTTTTACGCTTATAACACTTGTATGAGAGTCGACTAGGTGAGACCAGAAGCTCCCCTGCCCTTAAGCAGTGTCCTCACTTGCACATTTTGTTGTCTTTTAAGATAGGAATCTTGTATGTTTGTCCTTGATACTTTCTCATATCCCTTACAACTGGAACTTCCCTATTTATTCCTTCAGAATCTATCAGATGTGCATTTTTGTCTTTGGCACAAGGAGCTTTTGCCTGTTTTCTCCAAATCCTCGTGTTTGGACAAATGGGCTTACTGTTTTCAAGTGCCTCTTGTTGCAAGGCGTTTGGATATATTTTCTGTATTGAATGTAGTGAATGGGAGTAGAGGTAGCAGGTGTTCCATTTTCCCAGAATATTTGTTTCGGGAGTACATGTATCTCCAACACCACAGCTTGATCTCTTTTGTCACACTACAAATTTAAGAGCAATTGAATGTTCATTTGTACTAGAGACATTTATTGATAAAATGAAACAATTGTAATGTGAAAGGCCTGTGGAGGCTACCTAGTTGCTTCCTGAATAAATTAAAAAGATAAGCTGCTTTAACTAACATACTGGTTCAGGCAGCGCCGGGATTTCTCTAAATATGCGTAAGACTGAATTTGTGTTTTTGATCCATAGAATTAAATGGTCTATGTGCATATGTACAAACTCTTGCTGTTATGAATCATATTAAAACTATGATTCAAACCAATATGCTTTGCTTTTGAAGCGTGTCTAGAACAAACTGAAGGACCTCTTAGAAAATAATCTACCAAAAAAGTGCATGCTGTGCCTTTAATCTCCCTTTGGTATTTCTTGGAGAACAATGGAGAACATTTGGAATTGCTGACTGTTAAATTTTATTGTATGGATTTATGGATTTCAATTTTAGTGTGTAGTTGTGCTTCTATTTAATGGGATGTATACCTATAAACCGGGGAAGCTCTGCTGCTTAATCTGTTTGCGATTCCTAAAGCACTACAAAATTCTCTTATGAGTCCTATATTTCTTCTAAGCATTCTGGGACTGATACAGTGCAACATTTTTACTGATGTTTTGGAAATGGCCTATTCTTCAGATCCGTGATACCTGATTTGTTGCCTAGCCTCTTCATTCTTGCTTTCTGGTGGGTTAACAGTTCAATAACTGAAGAACTAACACATCCACATTCTTATTTGGAAGATGTTCTTTCCCTGCAATTAACTAACAATACTTGCTTAAGAATTACAGGTATACTTACTAGTTCTACAAAGAAAATGAGGGAAAGAAAATTGTTTCTTGTCTCAGAAAATGTAATGTGTTGTTTTTTGTTTTTTTTTTTTACTGCATCTGAGATGCTCTCAAAGGAAGTCTCCTGACATAGTGAATTGGTTTTCTTTACTACATTTTCCAAGTAGCTTTGCCCTTAACCTCCTGTGATGGGAGGCTGCTGCATCAGTTCTTGTCCCTTGTCCCTTTAACTATGTGCTTACTAATGTCATTAAACCGTCTTTCTGCCTGACCAACAATGAAAACTCTGTACCACCTCTGTGCAGGTTGGAATGAAAGTCCACCAAAGTCTGCCAGCCAACTTTGCTGAAGTAGAGAAACACACATTGTGAGGGCCAGATATGGGAGGATAGAGGGATGGGAGATGTCTGTGGCAATGAATATCTAGTGCAGCCATTTGCATGGATTTTTTTTTGGCAGGAATAGCTGGCTTCACCCATTCCTGGTTCCATAACTACACATACAGACTCACATTATATCCATAAACCCACTAAAAAGAATTGAAGTCCATTCACTTAAAATATAGGGTAAAACAGAATGATCAAAATATTTTTATTTTGTTTCTTAGTCTCTCACATTTTTTTTTTTACTTATTGTCTACACTGAGGACCTATCTGCATGGGTGGTAACCAAAGCATGTACAATAATTTTCATCAAACTGGCTGACCTGAAAACTCATAATTATGCTTCTTCTGTCTCTGCATAGACTGTCAGAGGAAGGAGAGGCAACTAATTTTGAGTGTGGTCATTTGTATGAAGTGAGGAACAATTTTATTCATGACATTTGATTTTATAGGGACTCCTTTTCATTTGTTCAGTCTCAGGACTTACCTCATAAGCTTCAGTAGAAATCAGATGAATGTAAATGTTCAGGATATTCACAAGGCAAGATGCTTTCAGTATGGAAAATGTTCGGGCATTGAGTGTTAATGGAAGATTCTCCCAGTGAATGGCCTTGATGGTCACCAGGGGATCCCTGGTGATGACCTACTAGTATGAGTGCACAGGAGCATGCATATACAATCTTTGCTAAAAAAAAACCCAAAACAACCTGGCCTGTACTTTCAGAAAGAGACAAAGAACCTAGGATCCTGAATCAATAGAAATATCCTTCTACAAAAGCATTCAGTGATCTAAGTATTTGTTCAAAAAGTAAGGTAAATGCCTCATGGCACTTTAATGTCTTCAGCATTTATTAAAAAATATGCTTGTGAGTGACAGTGAACTGGGGAACTAATTTGCACTATAATTTACTTTGTGGCTTTGATCCTGAAACCTCTGATATATTTCACTATAATAATTTATATTCATAATGAAATGATTAGTGTCCTCCAATGTCTGTCTTAAATTTGAGCCTATTTTCTTCACATGTCTTACATTGTTTGAAACATATCAGTTAATTGGAATTGTCGTTTATCTGCCAGCTTTACTGGAATCAATTTTGAAGTCAACGCAAGACACATTGTAATTGAGAATGAGATTCCAAGTATCCTACTGGTCACTTCATCGTGCTCCCAATAAATGCCACAATTTAGAGAATATAAAATTAGTTTCTCATCTGCTAAATGCATCCTGCTGTGAAATTGCAGCCAGTTAGAAAAGGAAAGATGCCCTTAGCATAGAAAAATGGTACAAGAGAAAATGAAAGTTATAATGGAAAATGTAATAGATGACAGAAATAATTACACAGGTGACTTGCACAGGATATGACTGCCATTCTTTGTATTTCTTGAGAAAGCACAGAGCCTGTTATTAATTAAGCTGCAAAAAGTAGGAATCTGCTGTGGTTCTTTCACTATCGAATAGTCTACTTATCTTTTCTATGAATTATGTTCTTTAAAAGGGTTCTTGTTCCTGGAATCTTTTTCTATGGAAATAAAGAATCATTTAATATATAATTTCGGGGGTTGTGTGACACTTTGTATAACTTCTTGAGATATCACTTTCTAACACTAGCAAATGAAAAGTTAACATGCAAAAGTGGCTTTTAAAAAAGTATGCAGAACAATCAGTAGAAGAGAAATGGCACTGCTTTGAATACTGACTGTGAAAAGCACAAACATTGCAGACCATGTGTATGAAACAGATAAGAAAGGTGAAAAGCTTCTGAAGAGATCAGGATACTGCTGCCTGTAGGTGATTCTCTGGACTTTCTTGCAATTTCTCTTCTGTCAGAGTGCATGTGAAATAGCTGTGCTGTAGGATGTGTTTGTTATCTTCAAAATAGTGAGGTTAAATTCTAACTGTGAGCTACATGTGGCAGTTGCTTTTGAGCTGTTTGGTTTACAAAACATTCACAATGTTTCTCTCCTGTTTTACTGTTCTACTCCCAGTAGTCACTATTTGATAAAGCCTCACTCCTATCAACAAAAGGAAGAAAAATCTTTCCATTGGAAAAATCTAAAAAATGGAGAGTAGACAGGATCCAAAATGGCTGCAGTTGTCTTGCTACAGAGTAGTTCTCATACTACCAATGCTGAAAGTCCTAGCTGACAGACAGTTCTCTCCATGCTTTTGCACTGTTACGTCTTTTAATGAATCTAGATTTTGAATGCAGCCTACTTTTGAGTGGGGATGAGGGCAATGTTCTACCTTCTAAGACATAGAATGGGATTTCTGTTATGTGTCATGCTCTGATCTCTTCAGCAAAACCCTGAAAGCTGAGGTCTTTCAGTCTACATGAAGAATGCTCCGTGCATTTTATTTTATTTATTTATTTATTTTGCAGCGAAGGGTGAAATGGATAATACAAAAGTTTCTTCAGGGTATTTTTTCACAACAGCTTAATTTCTTGGCATCTGTCTGACTAGTCTGAATGCTACCATGATAGACAGCAACAAGATCAGTGATGATGGATAGCTGTCACATTATTATAGAGATTCCTCCACCCAGCACTTTTCTCATTAATTCTCGCTTTCTTTTGCCTATCACACTTGTGGAAGGGTCAGATAGACTCTATTAGAGTCAGATAGACTCTCACTGGAGAGGAATATCAGAATAAACTTGAGATAACTAAGTATTCAAAGCAGAATATATTACTTACTGTTAGTTCGGTGATAATGCTCCTGCTACTTGACCAGGTTTGTTTACAGCTTGTGTGGGAACAAGGTAAATGTAAGCTGTGAACTACCACAGAGAATTACTTCAAGAGATATTCCAGGTGTGAGAAAATTTAATTTTGTAGGAAATTTCATCTCTGAAGGAGAATGTTACTTATGACACCTCTAACAGTGAAAGTAAATAATAAACCATTTACATTACAGAATGCAAAAACAAAGATCTGGATAGTTTGTTTTGTTTTGAAAGAGATTTTCCTACTCCAGTGAATGAATAAGTAAAATCAGAGCTGAGATTAAAAGAAAAGTACACTGTTTCCCTTGAGAGAATTGAAAACATACAGTCTTGCAAAGCCAAATACAACACTTAATTGACTGAGCTTTGACAGGAGTGAATGAAGTGAGAATAAAATAAGGCTGGTAATTGGAAGAAAACATACTGCGTGTATTTCCAGAAATATGAAGAAGGAAAGGTAAAGGAACAGACAATGGTAACAGGTAAATGACAATGCAGTATCAGTAAAACATTTCAGAGTAGTATCACAGTAATAAGTTCTCTGAGGGATTAGGTTAATGTTTTGAAAACATTTGAAACATAAAAACTACCCTTAGTTTTTACTGTATTAGAAAGTTCATTAGTGTGAATATCATCCTGGTACTCTCATTGCTGGCACTGTTAAAACTTGTCTCCATAATAAATCTAGAAGAGAAATCGTGTGCTAATCATAACAGAGCAATATGATAAAAATCATGATAAATGACAATCTTTAGTCAACTGTGCCACTTGGATAATGAATAACATCCATTTTCCATTAAATAGTTGAGCCAAAATGTTGAAGATGGGATGTTCAGGCATAGCAAAGACTTTTTAGAAAAACAATATTTTGTGAATGTTGTCCCAATTAAATTAATGTATTCTATTGTATATCTCTACTGATTTGCTTTTTCTCTCTGGCTGACATCTGGAATCAACATTCCCTATGTGTCTCTTGTAATGCTTTTCACTCTTTGAGATACAAAAGATAAATAGTTGTTTCACTCCTTTATTTTTCCTCCCCTTCTGCTGCATGCATCAAACCTCTTACTCTCTTCATTATACAGTTAGGCACCCAAGCTGGGGACAGGCCATGCTGTAGGTAGTAGGTGTGCTATATGGGGTCTGGGCTCATCTTACTGTGTCCATGAATTACTCACATCCCACTAGGCTAGGATAGGCTCCAATAACTTTCCTCTGATGTTCCCAATGTCATCAACCAGCTCAGGGTGGAGATTTGAGATCCAGCTGTCAGCAGTGGGATCATTCCAGACCTGAAATTCAAATAGAAGTTCTTATGTCTTGCCAGTCCTCTCACAGGCCTCCCTCAGTGACTTATCCCAGGTCAGAGCAGGAAGACAGTCCATTTGACTACTCCTGCTTACACAAGTAATGGCAGCAGTGCTTTTCAGGTTTGAATTGTTTAATTTCCAATGTAATTATAAGATTTTGGCCTATGTTCTTCATGGGAAAGGAGGGTCATTAATCAAGTTGCAGGGTTTTCAGTTCAGAGATTAGTTGTGATGGGGAAGATCAGTAATGCACATTCACATCAAAGATACATAGTAGAACAGGTAAACAGAAAATGGGTTATGTTTACAGGTCAAGTCAAATATCTTATACAAAAAAAATGCTTCCAAATTCAACAACTCAGCAGTTTGTTTATTTTTATCTATGTAATTTCTACTCCTGTGGATAAATGTGGTTTTTCTTGCATTCATTTCCGTGATTTGTATTTCTGCAGAGGTAGGCAGCTTGAGAGATACATCTTGACAAATTTTGATCATTATAAATATTACAAAAGGTACAGATTAACAAAGAAAGCTAATAACAAATGCAATTCATTTATTATCACAAATCAAGAAACACTTAAAAATATCTTTGGTCTCCAGGAGAAATATATTCCGTGCTAAGGTATTGATTTTTTTTTCTTTTCTTTTTTTTTTTTAATAATTATTTCAGTTTGTGGGATTTTGCTGTACGGACAGCAATAATATGATATTGCTTTTTTTTTTTTTTAATATCAGGATAATAGACTGTGTAAGACAGTTAATTTAATTATTAGTTGCAACTTGTCAGGTATTCTTTTTGCTGGAAATTCCCGACAAGGTGTTTGCTTTTGCAAAAGCTGTATAAAATTGATTACGTAGTGTTTATGTTTATCCCTGCGAAAAGAAGTCAAATTTCAGCATTATTGGTTTTGAGTAGAAGAGAATTTCCAGCATTTGTGTAGGGACGCAGAGACAAAGATATTTCCATAACACCTTTGGTGTAGCAGTGGGATTTCTGTGGGGGCTACTTGTGCCTATCACAACAGCAACATGTTGCTCATCTCTGCATATAAGATCTCACTCCCAGGCCCTTAAAAAGATACCTTGTTAGGATTTTGAAATGGAGTGAGGCTGGGGCATCTTTTTGAAATGGTGGGCAAGTTGCTGTGAGCAATTTTGAGAAAAACACAAGTTGATATCAGCGCTGTATTTCAAACTTGAAAGATTAAGAAGGCTAGCCATGGAGCTGTGGGAACAAAGAAAGGCAGCTCATAGTCTGTTGTTCAATAAAAGTTCATGAAAAGACTGTTTTAAATAGCATTGTAATCATAATTGAGTAGTCAACTGCAAAATAGAAATAGCATTTTTTAATCTATGTTTTAAAAATGAGCTTAATTGATACCTAAAGGAGATTCAAAAGTTATGGAGTCCATAAAATAGCAACTGATAATTGTTAAAGATTATTGAAGAGGAACAGAGGAAATGGGTTTTATACGGTTTGTTGCAATTTGTCTTGTCAGTTCATCACAAGTTTCATTAGACCTGAAATCTATACTGTATTACACTGTAGACACTATACAGTCTATACTGTACAGTACACACACAGGCTGAGCAAGATTTCCTATAATAGATTACTCATTTTTCTTGTTACAGTCTAATTATTTCTGCTTCCTACACATCTCTTGAAATTTGCCGTCACTAAATGATGTTTTTCTTAAAAGAAGGACAGGAAGCCTGATGGATATTTCACTTGTATTTTGGAGAGATTATTATGAGTTTCAGTGATAACATGACAATTTGTTTCCATAAAGACACTTTTCGTTTGTTCATCCCATGTTTTTCAAAGTAGAATTATCATTTTAATCCCTGGGTTAAGGAGGATGAGGCTGAATCACTGTGTAGTTCAAAATATAGCTGAAGTTGTGCAGCAAGTAACTGACAATTCTGGGAATAAAGGTTATGAAATGATCTGTGTTAATTGATTTTATAACAATAGTAGAAGCAACAGTTTCAGGACATCTTGGTAGCTGAAAATGAGAGATGACAACTGTTCGAAAATTTCTGTTGATGATTCGGGTCAGGTCGCAGCTTTATAACAAGGAAAGTGTGTTAGGGATAAGATTAAATTTAGTGATGATTCATTGGTAAAAGCAATCTCTTCAAAACAATAGCCTTGTTACTTAACTTGCTAGAAGTGATGTAGAAGATGACAATAGATGTGAATTCTGTAACATGAAGATAAAATCCTTTTCATAGATCGAAAAGATGATAAATTATATTCAGTGTTGCAATCATTCATTAAATGGTTTTTGACAGTGTGGTATTCAAATTTTGGAGCTAGGGGCCTTGACAGCTCCAGGAGAAAATCTGCTTCAGGAGAAATTCCCCAAAGCAGCTGCACATACAGGGAGAGTTCTGGTGGCTGTGCTTCTTTATAAACCTGTGTATGCCTTTTTCTTCAGCAACACCCAATTCTGAGTCAGTGGGATGTGGCTACTGCCACTCAGGTTACTTTGAAAATTCAGCTGTGCAGGGAGGTGATGGGGTTCACAGGAATGCTTCGTGGAGTTAAGAAGTTTAAGGCAAGAAGTGACCACTAAGTTGCAAAACTGGGCTATGCATAATAGAAGCCATGGGATTGCACCTAGTTAATGGTGTGTTGAGCTTTTCCTGTAACTGCAGAGACTGTTTTTCCACAAGAAGATTTTGTTTGGAAACATCAAAAAATGGAGAATAAACAATTATCCTCAGTAGCTTGCTCTCTGAGTTAAATCCCTCATTATTAAAAAGGCACTTTTAAAAATAAATTTTAAAGTAAAGTAAATTGTAGTAAAGGGCTCTTTAAAACTTATCTTGTCATTGAATATTTTTTGAAGAGGCTTAAATAAAGAGACTTAAACTGACTTTCAAACAGGACTGCATATTTTTACTAAAAAAAAAAATCACAAAATACTGAGCAAGACAGACTGGTGAATTTGTTTTTTTCTTTCATGTAGATTTCTTTAAATGTGCTTTATTTGTCACACTTCCATTTATTTTGATTTATTATTTATTTATATGATAGTTTTTATTTGGTCAAAGTATTCCATTAACTGACTTGTATGTTTAGAGGAGTTATTTTCATTAGAAAGTTAAAATAGTCTGAAACTACTTTATTCCCTGTTGTCCAATGTGTGCTGTGTTATATGAAACAGAAATTATTGAAGTAAACAGATAACCTTTTTCTAAACCATTGTAATCTTATTTATTCATGTTTGGAATGTGTGTGTATTGTATCGTGTAGCCCTCAAGCCATTCAAGTTGTTTTTAAAAAACTGGTTAGCTTTCTTACCGCTGTTTTTTGAGAACTTTTTTTCCTTAGATCTTAATGTTTGAATTGCTGTTTAATTGAGCAAGTGACATTTATTGACTCTATGGTTTCCAGCATCAAATAATCATTAACAAATTTTTTGTGTGAGTGTATGACAAGCATGCTGTTAAAAACTCCGTCTAGAATGACTAGCAATTCAGTATCTTAGGACTGTACTGAGACATCTGCAGATGTCAGTATCAACTAGAGTGGGGTAGAAATCAATGGGCATTGTGAATTGTGATGAGAGGAAATTGAAAATATGTTCAGATATCTAGCATACCATGTAAACAGAAAGCGAAAGCTGATGGGTGTCAGATCAGTTCTTATAGTACATTTTGAAATTGTGTAGGAAATTTCTTGACTATGTTC
Source organism: Lagopus muta (assembly GCF_023343835.1). Lineage (NCBI taxonomy): Eukaryota > Metazoa > Chordata > Aves > Galliformes > Phasianidae > Lagopus > Lagopus muta. The sequence goes on from NC_064434.1 coordinate 77,188,028, forward strand.
ATCTCACATTTCAGGGTCTTCCAATTCTTAATGTATTTCTATAGGTACCTCATTACTGTCACTACCAGTAGGTTTTTTTCTCACTTTCCTTTTCCTTTCATATCTCCAAGAACTGATATACAGAAACATATACATTATTTTCCATAAATATAATTAACCCAGACAAAAAATATCTATAGTTACTATTCGTGTATGAGAAATGAAGTAAAAACTGTCTTCAGTTTTCAGAATGTAGTCTTTTTTCTGTTCAAAACCTGGTGGCTTGGTACAGATTTTTCATAATTGTAATAATTTAATGTTTAGGTCACCTTTTTCAAAAAATGCTGCCTATGTTTTGTATTCATGCTGTATAAATGCATATGCTGAGAACACTTCTTGTTTTTCTTTACTGGCAATCATAGGGTATGCTCTGCTGGAGGTACAAACAGTATTTGTTTCTCCAGGAAATCATATCCATTATCTGTGATGCTAGAGGGATCCTTCAGTGTTTCAGTCTCCTCTCTCCTTCATGCTTTAACATGTAGATACATATGACAGAGAATATAAACACTTGCGTTCAGCATCTTGCTATCAGTGTAAAAGCTCTAAATTTTAGTAATTTATATTTAACTCTTTCCCTGGTGCTTTCAGTTTATCAAATTACTTGCTAATCTTTGAAGAGCTGGAAAACACTGTGTCTGAATGAAGCGTAGAACAGAGGCAAGAGAAATGTACCTGATACATGAAAAAAAGGAATGCAACTTCTCTTAAGGTTAGCAAAATGAAAATATGACCTTACAGCAATTTAGAATTTTGGTAAGGTACCAATGAAGTTTTTAAGTTATGGCAAGTTGATTACTGCTAGTGAGTGAGAAAAGTCCCTGGAGGGTATTTTGGAAAGTGGAAGTACAAGATTTTGCAGTCATAAAATTAAAAGATACTTCCCTGAAAGATGCCAAAATTTAATTTAGAATTTGACCCTTGGAGATATGTACTAATGACCCCTGCTACCCATACGTTGAGACAAGGCAATGAACAGAATTATGATTTAAATGCCAAATGATTATGGATGGAATAATGGTGAGCAGAAGGCTTGTGTCTGTTATGGCCTGGGACTTCTGTATAGTTCTGAGATTCAGCCTAGATTCTCATCTGCTTTCATGGACTAGCCTCTGCTGTTCTGGGCACATTGTAGTGATTTGTTTGAGCCACCTGTCTGCTTGATTTTATTTTCTCTAAGGAAAAAGGAATTATAGGCTAACATAAGCAAAAATATTCATATACATAATGATCAAGTGACACCAAGACACAAGAAAATACTGAGATACTGCTGCACTGAAATTCCATTTTTTACATATTAAAGGATTTAATGATAGAAATGAGAAAAACTCCTACTCACAAATCATAAGTTAATTTCAAAAAGACATGAAAATTCAACCACTGTATGCTTTAGAAAAAGATTTTCAATGTATGTCTCATCATTAACCCAGCTTGCTTTCAACACAGGTATTCTCATATTAAAAATAAAACAATCAGTGTTCATGTTACCTAAATCACTAGCCCACATGGAATTTAGATTAGTTAATTGCATAGATTTTAATAAAGAAAAATTGACTTCACATTTGTGATTATTTCAGAACCACATAGCTTATTCAAAATAGTATAGAGATCCTAGCTGATGTACCTTAACCATGATGAGAGTGTTGAAGGATATCATCCACCTAATAATGATAACTCTTCGTCTTTAATTAGCTGAGAAGGTGTAAAAGGTGGAAGAATAATTATCTCCTAAAAATTTTCAGAGGTAGCCACATATGTTAAAAATAAAGCAGATTCAACACAGTCATATTGACGAAAACTCCAGTGTGAGTACCTTGTTGGTGAATAGAGTGGCTTATTTGTCAACTGATCTTTTGAGAATAGTCCTATACTTTTAAGGATATAAGATACAAGGAATTGCATTTATTGTGGAATAGGTCCCACTAACAACTATTTTATATGTATTTATGGAAATAAAGAAGTATGAGGGAATCCAATGAATTATATAGTGTTCACAGAACACTAAAAGAAGTGCTGTTAGATGCCTTGGTACTGATACAGCTTTAAAAGACTTCAGTGATAGATTTCTACTCTTACCAAAAACACCTGGCCTTTGGTCATAAGTCAGAGAGTTCAATTGCAGTGTCGTTGCTAGTATAGTGTGTGATTAACATTCTTGTCCCTTGGTTTGCAGTTTGTCCCTTCTGACCAAGCTGTTAATAAAAAATATTTCAGTCATATCCATTCAGTCTCTTGTATAGCAAGTAAATCTAAGTTTTGGATACACATAAGGACTTTTATATCAAGTTTATTTCCTGTACTTTTTGTATTCATGCGTAGGCTTATACTGAATGACTATGGTTGATTAATGTGTACCATTTTCCTTCTCTCTATTTTGATCCTCTTGTGACTATTTCTGAGTTTCCTATTTTCGGGCTGTGAACTTAGATTATATTCCTTTGTACCCAAATTTCAGCATTTGTAGGATGGGGCTGTTGATGTGGATCTATACATGAAAAGCCTATTTTGAAAAATGCCATGCAAGGTGTTTTTATTACAAATTTATCTCCTGGCAGCATTGAGTGGGTACTACTGGTAAAAAAAAAAAACCTGTAAAAGTGCTGTCCTCTCCAATACATTTTCAGGGCTAAGATAAGCAAGGAAAGGTAGAAGACTGGGAAGAGAAGTAGAGGCATGACATAGCAGGCTGAAATGGTAAATATCATTCTTTTTCTTAAGTAAGACAGGAGGGCATCTTGTGTCTGAGCAAGTGGATGTAAAGTAGGCCTAGGGGAATCAAGCAGAAGACAGCAGACAGAGACAGTAATAAGACAGTATCTGGAGCAACAACAAAACAGATGGTTCAATGGCCCCTCTGTCCACTCCAGAGAATACACAATTACTTACAGGACAAAGTCCATCTGCTCCTATAATAATCTGAGAATTCATCATGACTAAAGCTGCAGTGGGCTTTTTGCCAGAAATTTAAATTAACTTGATCCATTCCCTATAGAACTATCTAAAAAATCCAATCTTCTTCAGCCTTTAACCTTCTGTAACAGGTTTGCCTCTTGCCTTGAGACTGGAAAAATAGAAGAAAATAGTGCCACCTGTTAGCTTTGGGAAGAATGGCCTCTGCTATTGGAAACTGCTGCAAATGAACTGAGCACTCTTAAACTTTTAGGGGCCACTCTGTTAACTTATTTGATATTCTGGTGCTGTGGCATTGTCTGAGGTCAGACAGATAAAGAAGATAGCATGCAAAGGTATATGAAGGCATGAAAGGGCATCATGAAAGGGCAATATTTTCAGGACACTAAGCTGAGGATTGTACTGCTCTCAAATGGAGCAGGTGATTGTGCTATAAACAGGAGTTTGTAGATGGAGGAGAAAGAAATACAGTTAGACTGAGATAGCACTGCAAATTAGAGGAAGTATGGTACAGCAGTGATATTTTTTGATTCAGGTTCCACTAAGTTCATTGCTTTCTGCCTTCTGGAGTCTTTTACAACTGAATGCCAAGATGGATGCAACAATAGTCTCTCAGTACAAGATGGGAGCTCGCTTGCTGCACAAGTGCAGTGACTATGCAAGGTGCATATTTGTGTTAAATGGGGTTGAGATGGTGAGACTGAGGTAGGGGGAAGAGCTGGAGCAAAAGTCATTTCAGTTCAAGCTGCAGTTTTCTGGAAGTGCCCTTTGGAATTATTAGTACTTCTTTCTTAATTTCTTTCATGTCCGTTGGTCATTGTGGAGAAATTTCTAAGTCAAGTAATGTATACTGTTAATTCCTTTCTAAAATTGCATCCTTTTTGCACATCATTGTCATTTTCGGCTTTGATTTGGTCTTATCTTTTGTAAGGGCATGCGTCATTTCAGCATGCAATTGGTTTACAGAAAACCATTCAATCTTTTTAATCATTTATTTTAACAGTTGAAGAGGGATGATTGCTACCTGCAGGTGACAAAGGGATAGAAAAGGAGTGAAATGGAGCAATATATTTGAATATAAGACTCAGTTGTCTGTGTATGAATCTAATACTCTCCTAAGGAATAAGCAAGAGACTTCTTCCTCAATCAAGTAAACAGACCTGTGGAATGAAGGCTTCCTCTAATACAACTTTTCTAATCTAACCTTTTTAGGTTTTCTACAGCTGTGTTCCGGCTAAGTTTCTAGTAACCAACTGCCAAAGAAAAAAGTATATGCATAGCAATATATTTTTTGTAGTCTGCAATTTCAGACCATCATTGCCTCAATTTCAGGTGTTTTGACAGGCTATAACCTGTCCTTCATGAAACAATTGACAATTTTGCAGGCAGGAGCTTTGCAAATAGCCTGAAAAATGGGCAGCTATTATTTTCAAAATATTATTTAAAATGAGAAATCTAAAGCTAAAAAGTACAGGTGTTCTTGTTTTGAGTCATACTCTTCAGAGCAGCGGATATTATTTTTGTGATTCTACCCAGTGGTACAATTCTAAGCAAAGATTTTAAGTTTTGACCAGTGTAACATTTATGGAGAGAGGAACACGCACCATTTATCTTATAGGAATATGGAGTGAGCATGCTGGAAGACTGGAAAAAAAAAAAAAAAAAAAAAAAAAAAAAAAAAAAAAAAAAAAAAAAAAAAAAGGAAATATAATTAAGCATCCAAAGCTGACATTAATGTAGTCATGGTGTATTTGTAACATCTACCTGCTTTACTAATAATGAAAGATCCCAGTACGGGGAATTTCATACTTCAGCCAGAAGCTCCTGTTTTGGTGGGTTTGAATTTTTAAATAGTGACATAGAGAGTGACCTGAAAATGTCACATTGCTTCTATGTGTATCATTTTTTTTTTCTGTTAAAAAGATGTCATTTTATTTTGTAAGTTTAAATGAAAAAAAAAAAAAGTTGCAAAGTTAAAATCTCCATAAGATGTTCAGCTTGTTTATGAACATCTTTTCTTTCAAATATGTACCTTAATATAATATATATTAATATATTATATAAATATAATATAAATGTGTTAATATAAATGTGTTAAGTCCTGTTAAATTTTTTTTGGCTGTCAGTGAAGCCAAAAAAAATTGTTGAAGTTGGCCTTTAATAAAGTGATGGTTAGCTCAGCCCAAGGGCAGGTCTTGGATGGAATGTGGAGTCACTGGGAACACGCATTGTTTCAGTAGGGGGGTCTTGAAGTGATATATAACTACAAGGGCTGCTCTGAAAGTGATGTTTCCCATTTTATGATGTTGGTCCACAATGTCAGAGGCAGGTTTTGGTGGTATGGAAGTAGAGGCTGAACCTTTCCACCAATATTCAATTCCATTTTGTTGCTGTGTGACAGATGAGAGTAGAGGGGTAGTCTGACCGAATGGCATCAGACACGGAAGTGTATATGAAGCAAAGGTGTGTCATTGAAATTCTTCATGTGGAAAAAATGGCACCCACTGACATTCATTGATGTTTGCTGAATGTTTATGGAGATCGAAGAGTGGATGTGAGCACAGTGAGAAATTAAAGCTTAAGACAAATAGAACCTTTCAGTAGTACCTCTGAAATACTGAAAATAATTCTGCGTCAAAAAGAAACCAAAATTCTGTAGAATTTTTTAAAAAAATATATATATATGTTTGGAGTTGAACAAAACATTTCATTTGAAGTAACATTAAAATTATATTTCTGTGAGTATTACTTTAGTTACTTTTCACAGAAACATTTAAAGCTGATAATAAACAAATGTAAGTAAAATTTTGCATTGAAAATAAAAAGATTTTGTTTGAAAATGTGGAATTTAAATAATAGATAATTGGTAGGAACACTACTACAATTTATTTTTTTAAATTTTTTATCTGTTTTCTACCCTTGAAAGTTCAGAAACAAGTATATTTTGGCAGGTAAGATTACACATGTATGTATATTTCTTTTCCATGTTTAAATTTTCTCCTATTTCTATTAAAGCTGTATTTTAGATCATGTCACACAACTGCGAGCGCATGCTTCTGAGCAAATCCAAATGTCAGTTTTGCTGATTTAGGTATATATAGCTGAGCTGCAGCATTTTGACCAGCTTTCTTCGTTCCTGTGTGGTTCTTGCAATGTTGTGTGTACATGTATCCATGTGTGTGTCATTGATGTGCTTTGATGCTGAGTCCACTGCACTTCCAATCAACCCTGCCTCTGCTTTCTTTTGCTTCAGCACTTTAAATGGATACATTCCTAATACATTTTAAGACTAAAGATTATTGTCTCTGCAGGGATTGTGTCTAGCCATACATCATCCTATGCCCCCAGGCAAACCAAGGTAGAGGGATCTGCACACAGCATAAGATACTCTACTGAGAGATTAATTTTAACCCATTAAGACCCCAAGTATACCTCAGTGATTCAGCAATGCATAAGCTTTTTATGGGCTGTCAGTGTACAGTTCTATTTTGTCTGTATTAACTACTGCACAAAAATCCCCAAATTCAGTCTAGCGACTGTGGAAGGTATTAACTTATATCAACACTGTGCATGACATCTTAGCATCCTCTGTGTTTACAGTTTGTAATGAGTGCTTCATTAAGATTTCTGTGTACGTCTGTCGTTTCTGCAACACAGCAGGGATAGATTAGGATAATATAAATTTTTTATAAATCACATGTAGGAATTAAAACAGTTGGCACAGAGTAACTACCTTCAGGTAGGAGAAAATAAGATTTCAAAGCAATTATAGAGCATTTAACATATCTGTTGTTTTTTTTTTAAGGCTGAATGGCTTCAGTTAAAAACAAAGTGATTTTATATGTAGCTGCGATGGGAAAGCAATTGTAATCCACTATTGAACAACTATAATAATAGTTTATCATTTCATTTTCTCTTAATTCTCTGAGATTACACCTCCACAATACACAAAATCAGGCTTTACTTTTTTATTCTCTTCCAAGCTGGAGAATGTCTTAAATTACTTAAAGCCTCCCTCCATCTAGCTGGAATGGTACAAAGAAACTATGTGAATGCCTTCCTCCTGTTTTGGAATAGCAGAATGTCTTATCTGCATACAGACTATGTCTTTTGGACATAATTACTGAAAATGCACTGACTGTCACTAGTTTTGAAAGGTTTTAAATACTTGTGCCCTGTAAATTTCAGATTGGTTTGGATGGCCAGAATTTCTCAGATGGCCAGGAGATCAAATTTTGGAAGTTATATAGGGCTTTGACAACACTCCATCTTCTGTCTATTCCTATGGGAGCTAGATTCACATTTAATTTGATGTAGCTCAAATGCAATTTCTGGGAATACAGGCAAGCAAAATCAACAGACTGTCTTTTGGGTACTCAAAATCTTTTCTATCCATATCTGTGTCAGAAACCTTGTGGATGTGTGTGAGACAAGCACACAAAGACATGAAGACATGCAGGAAAACAGCAATGAATAGTGACATGCAACACACAAACTAAAACATTTTCTGGCAGTATAAAAAAAGAGGAAATCACACTGCAGAAAAAGAGCAGGAGCATTGCATCCTCTCTCTTTAACTGTTGCATGCATAATCATGCAAAATCTGAATTTTCTTACGTGTGATTGTAATGTATCTTCCAAAACTTAAATAATGGGCCACCTGTAAGCAGTGTTCCCAAGACACACAGCTTTTGGATGTTTGTTCTGTTCCTTGCCATTTTCATGGCAACTGAGTAATGCGCTTCCATGGAGTGAACAATACAGTGGTTCACATTAACTCAAAATACTGTATGTACTTATTATATTTACTTGCATAAGAAATGTACTTTTAGGGAGTCACAGAAATGCTAAAAAATCACTTGTGTCCCTTGTTCATTCAGTTTTCAAAACAGAAATGTGACTAACCTTGGCCATAACTGCCATCGTACTTATGATGCATCTATCTACGTGTATTCTGAGCATGTTTTGATTTCTGGTGATTATGTTGTCAACTATTAGGTCTGCATGCTAAGACTGACTGGTGTCATTCAGAGTAAATGTCAAGAATTCAAGGTAAACCTTCAAGTATTTCATGCTGATGAGGATGTACCTAGCATTAATATCTAAGGTATGAAGAAGACCACAGAGGAGAGGATATTATAAGGCTAGGGCCCACTAACAAAATAGAACAGTGTCAGTCTTAAGACACCCCATGGCTAGTGTCTTAATTATCAATTTTTTCAGCTGAGAAGAAAACAAATAATTGAGGAGACCAAAACCACTTATTTTTGTGGGTCTTATTCTTCTCTCCATTAAGTTAGCACTGTTGTGGGGGAAAAACAGCATTCTAACAGGATTTAAATGCAACATAAATGTTTACTGGAATTTTCAGAGGCCCTTGGAGAGAGAAAAAACCAATATTTTTGGCATTCCAGTGAGTGACTTAAATGAAACCAGGCACCAAACACAAGTGTTACATGAAAAAACGTGCTCCAAGATGCTGAGAAATAGATAAGCAGATCGATTGCATCTGGACTGAGTCTTGTGCAGACCTTAATCAAATAATCTTAGATTTGTGTTGTTCACTCACCCTCTGTCTCTGAATTTTCTGCCTACTTAACTCTACATATTCAGTTTGTGGCAGTAAATAAGGAGTGAGTGTTGTCACAGGCTGTGGCTCTAGCAGTGGTCTGTGCTTGGTTCTCTGCAGTGTAATACAAAGGCTGATGACAATTCTGTCATCGGCTACCAATACACTTTCACCTCAACCTCTTGATCCCATTCTGCCTCTCCTTGTTGGGGTAATACAGCAGCTCAGAGCAGTTTGTTCTTTCAGACATTTGCCACCATATGTACGTATGTGGGTCATGTGTGTTAATGCTACCTATGAAAAGGAGAGCTGACCCCCGGGATCCCGTCTGAGATTGCTCATTTCATGCAGGTTATAGAAGTTAATGTGTACTAGATAAGTGCTTGGATAGAGATGACTAGAGATATGAAGAAAAGCCCTGTATTGCCTTAACACAGCCTTCACCTAATGAGTTCTGCTCTATTTCCATAATAGAAACTATAAAAGGCACATCCCATACCTGTTGCATGTTACTGTAATTTAATTTACTATGGCTTCTGTCCTTCACTTCCACAATCACAGGGAGTTAATGCAGATGTCAGGTCCAGTTTGCTTTCACCTGGAGATGTGCTTATTTTATTCAGTGAATCTGCCTACATGTTTTCTAATTCTGACATATGTTGTTTTTTTTTTCTGTTTTCTTTTTTTTTGAGATCAAACACAAATGGGCAGAGTTTCAAAAGATGTGGAAGATCATAGGGAAGCTGTTCCTTGATGTTCCGCTTCATGTCTGTGTAGCATCTGTGTGCTGTGTAACAGCAGTCGTTCTGTGGGTCCTGGGGTGGCACTGACAGGGCATCACTTTTCTTTGAATGATGCCACAGCACTTGAAGATTTACCTAAGAGAACACAGCAGTGCTAGATTGTGTAGCACAAGGAACTGAACCAGGCCTGCCATGTGATGGCTCAAACTGACAAGCCAGGATCATGGCAACAAATACAACCACTAGCACAATATCATAAGATGTGTTTAAAAATCATAGGTTAAAATTTCTTCCTAATACAAGAAAATATAAATTTGTTAGTGTCTATGGCTGGTTTGGTTAACTGCAGCATAACCAATGGGATGGATCAAGGATTTATTTCAGTGCTCCATGGTGTCTGTATGGGAATCATTCCTTCTTTACTGACTTGGAGTGTTTCAGTGGAATGTTTATAGAGAATTTCTAAGAAGAAGTAACTCTTCCCCCTTCTTTTTTTCACCTTTCTTCTCTCTCCTCCATGTGTGCATATTGTTGATGAGTGTTTTACCTGCCAGTGTGTTAAGAAGGCTGTCAAAAATCACTTTAGTTAGGATTGATTTTACCTCTCAATTTAAGAAAAAAACAGCAAAATCGGAAAGCTCATCCTGACAGTAAATGATGCAGTAAGACAAAGTGCTTAGAAATCTGGATTTGAAACATTTATAGAAATGCACATCAAAACACATATTAGTAACTCCCAAGCTGCAACTAAAGATTTTTTTTCCTCCATTACAAGCCAATTTTTAGTGTCTATTAGGAACATAATTTTTTTGTGTGTTTATAGTAGTCTTTTGATGAATGCAAGGAAAGTAATTTGAAATCTTCACATAGAAATGTTTACTCAAAGAAAATAGACATTCATCAAAAATAAAAGGAACCTGTATGTTCTGTGACAAGTGTTTTGATCATTTCTTACTGCAGGACGTTGCACAATGTCTAATTATCTGCTCTCCAGGATTTGTACAATCTTGTATTCACAAAAGAAAGTCTTATGCTTGTATCTTTATCAGCCTTTTCTCAGCCTGAAACCTCGTGAAAACCATCTTTGATTACCTGGGAAGAGCAGATACAGAGGTAGCTATAGAAACATTCATCCTCTGCTATACACGTTTGTTCTGGCTCAGATTGTCTACCTAGAGACTGCTATTTTTTTTAACAGATCCTTTTGTTTTCTAGTATCCAGTTTGGGAACCTCTTTCCAGAATGACACTGTAGATTTTTGTATGGTTATCTAGATGCTTTGAACTTTGAATTTATTCTTGTGCCTATTACTAAGTCTCAGTTGACTACTATTCATTCAACAGTGTCTTGTTTTTTGCCCCACTTCCCACTCTTCCTTATGCCTCTCAAACATGCCTGCTCTGGTCTTGATACTTACAGAGGAGAAAGAAAGATCGGTGCTCTTTGCAGGCATATCCCAGAGATACTTTAAGTCAAAAACCGTAACAAGTTGGGTCTTAAAAATTCCTGATGCATGCTCTTGTATTTTCTTTACCTTTATTAGGTATTCATGTGTAGCCCCAAGATAGCCAGAACTGACTATCTGAATGTACAGAAGAGGATAATGATTCAAAATCCTCCCTATATAAATCTGTAAAGTTGTGGCCAATAACCTAAAACCTGTACTGGTAATGTTATCAACTCTGTATTTCTTTTATGCTTGACAGTGTATCTCAGTAAACATCAGGAAACTGAAGTAATGCTGTTTATTGCAAAATGTAATTGCAAATTAAGCTGTTTTGTATTCTAATTTATAAAGCAGCAGTTCACATATGACTGCAAAAGCCACAGATGAATTTACAGAAAGACCTGTAAGCATCAACGTGGTGCTACATTCTAATAAAAGAGGAGAGAGACTGGAAGCAGATAAGAGAGGTGGTGACTCAGAGAGGAAAGACAGTTCAAGCAAGAGTAAGCAAAGAGCACTCAGTTGTGAAGGAAGGAGCTAAAGATTCTCAAAATGTCTAATACAAATATTAAAACTGTGGAAGAAAGCTTCAAATAACACACCTGGAACATAAGTAATAATAAGAATAGTACAGACTGGGCTTCAATAGGGGGAATTAGTCTTTATTTAACTGGATGTATTAGTCTCTTTGTTTATGTAAGGATGAAGTGACTGAAAGTTTCCAATGTCTTTTGTGTAAGATTCTGTTTCTCCTTCTGTGAATTTTGCTATAGCTGTGACAAAAATTAAACACTGTAAAATTAGACAAGAAGGGTGAGTAGGGTGTTCAGGGGTTAAACAAGGTAAGTTCATTCTTCTCCAAAGTGCCGAGCTGTCAGGTAGTAGGTTGCTTTTGATAGTTTCAAAGGGAAAGAGTATGGTGTCTTTATGGGAAATGTTGATGCTTGAGTAGGTGAATGAGGGAAGTACTGTGGTCATTAGAGCAAAAAACAGCACAGGAAGAAGTTCTGGCATTTCCTTCTCTAACCCAATTCTCTATCTTCACCCAATTCTTCCTGCCTGAGTCTCTAGAGACATGATGCCCAGTCATTCTAAACTGTAGGATATTACGTGATCTAGAGATCTGCTACGTACCACAGGCAAGAGAGATCCTTAAAACTATCACATATAAGTATTCCCTTTTTTACTGAAGGTAAAGACATCTGATGGCAAGAGGTTCTCTTGAAAAAAGTTGTGCATAATTATTTAGCTAGACAAAGTTTGGATGTGCTTCTCCACAATGGAGAAGGGGAAAGCATAGTGTGCAGACTAGGAGTAGGAAGATAACAATGGGATTTTCTTTGATACTAAAGGGTTCAGGGCAGGATGTTGACATTGACAGAGTTGGAAGAAGAGCAAGAAGAGGTAGGTAGAGTTTGCTAATCTGTGGTGAAAACAAAAGCAAATTAGAGCGTGAGACAGAATGAAATATATTAGCATTAGAAAAGTTTCTTGCAGGCAGAGGAAGAATCCAGACAACTTTCCCGGTCAAAAGAGCTTGAGCACAAACTCTGTCCAATGACAGTTTGTGATCAAAGCAGTGAGCCTGTTCTGTTTCAAGGAGAGGAAAGCTTATCAGAGAGAGAATTCCAGCTTAATAAAACAGTCCAGAAACCTAAGATTATGATCCTCCAGCAAGTTTTCTACTGTGTCTTTGGATAAGCTGTATTCATTGTGCTAGCTGAGAATTTCTTTATCTTTGTTATTCTCATTATTGGTCATTGTCAACATTCTTTTAAGCTGTTCATTATCTTTTTTGCAAAGTGGAATTAATTTTTCCTTTTGTTCCCTGAATTAGGGATTTACCTTAGCTTATTATACAGGTTCCTTCTACAGGTGGTGTACCAGGTGGTACCTACCTTACAGTAGGTACTTGTAATCTGTCTTCCAAGCTCTTTGTGTACCTTTCTGTGACTGTTTTCACAGTTGAATGTTAGTTGGAATCAATAAATGAAGCTGGATGCATCTGTATCCTTTTATGCAGATCAACTTCCTCTGACATTTGTTGCACTCGCAGTCAGGATATTTTTTCTGAAGAAGCTGCTTCTCTTCTTGTTCTTCTCTCATGATGCTAATCTTACTCCTGTCAAAACTTCCTTATCTGAATCCTTTTTCTGTCCTTTGTGCTGTTTCAGATACCTCATTTTTCTTATTACTTTGTCAGAAGGATTTTGCATCCTTCAAGCTTCAGCTTTTACAGAAAAACACAGCTAGGATGTTTTCTTATGGCTGCGGGAAAATCTGTTGTCATAGTCTTCTTCCACTTGAATGGAAACTGTCAAAGTTTAATTGGTCTCTTTTGTCCCTGTGCTAAGACATAACCCTGGCAGCAAACCATTGGGGCTCACAGTTTAGCTTTTATGGTGCGACAGCACCTCTACATCAACAAGAATTAAGCTCCCAATTGTCACTAGGGCCATGCTTAAAGTATTTTTCTTCTGATTTAGCCTCCTTAAGAATCACAGATGCACATTCCATTGAACTATTTTATATAAATATCAAGGAACGTGGTATTATATTTGTAGTTCCCATTACTGTTACAGTGTCAGATGGAGTGCTTTTAAACCATTACTGAATTCTTTTTTGCAAGCTGAAAGATCCTTGATGTGTAAGTGCTACATTTAAAATGAGTCATAAAGAACTTCATATCAGTGGAAAAAAAACAAACTAGGATTTCCTGGGGTACTGTTTTATTTGTTCAGTGGGGAAATTTTTCATGGAAATGCGAGAGTTCTTATTTGAGACAATGTGCTCTCGGAGTACAGAGGTTCAGCTGTTACCTGAGGATATTACAGTAGTGCACACTTACGTTATCTGTAAAGTGCCCTTTAAATGGAAATATTCAACATTTACTGTGAGCATTGTATGTCTAAAAAGTTAAATAAGATAAGCAATATTTTAAACATATTTATGTCAGAAACAAATTTAGTTCTCAGTGAACTATGGTTCACAAACAGGTACAAGAAGAGATTTTGGGTAGTGTGTGGTACTAGCAATTGGTGTGTTTCAACATGAGCTAGCGGAATAAAGAAGTGTTTGTGCAGGTGATAATTAGACAGGATTTTTAATCAAAGAATTATCTGTTCTTCTATATTGCAATGCTGCTCAGCATTCAGCAAGTGGAAAGTAGACTGGTTTCCCCTCTGACTTCCTGGCACTGTGTAACAAAGCTCCTGCACAATGTAGCAAATGGTCCTCATTACTCCTTCCAGATCTTCCCAGCAAATACGGCTCACTGGAAGGATAGAGAGAGAAGGCATAAAATCACCTGAATGAGACAGATTGTGCTTACTTGTTTTGACTATTTATTCAGGAGGGGGGAGGCAAAAACAAAACAAAACAAAAAACAACAAACCAAGGCATAGGTAGATGTTTGACTTCAGTGAGCATTTTCTGTCGGAGTATATTTTTGACACGAATTACATCTTGTTCTCCTATTATAGTTCTTGTCTTTGAGCAATGGAAGTGCAGGAAACTGAGGTGTTCAGCTCTTGCCCTCCCATACCTGAACAGTCTAGGTGGAAAAACAGATCTGTTTGCTGTATTTTTGAGGGTGAAGTATTATTACTTGGCTGTCAGTAGTCATAGTAACACTACTTTCCTGTGGCTGCTGAATGCTTGGTGCTGAAGTTTTCTTTACTTCTGGCAATCTGTTTTTCTGTTTGTTTATTTTTCTTGTCAGAATTTGTTCCCCTGAGATTTTAAAACTAATTTGACAAGCTAGCCTATAATTTAACATGTCAAAATTTGGAGGTGCTTCCACAGTTATTGCACTTTTTATTTGTTGGTGCCTTAGAGTTTATCTTAGTCTGCCAAATTGTTTTAATACCCTAGATTTAGAACAGGCTTCTCAGCTGGTGTTGATGGGCAAAGCTTCAGTAGAGCTCTTAGGGCATGTCTACACAGATGGGTGTAGACATCTGTGAGCTTCTCTGTCCACTGCATGAGCCAGCCAAAAGCAAGCCAGTTCTGTTATGGAAGTTGCAGAGCTGTTTTAGTGCAATACTGTGCCCAAACGTTTATCTACTGCCTCTTTGGCAGAGATTCCAGGTCTGAGCTGGCTCTTGTTTTTCAGCCTGGAAGGTGAACAGGAGTGTTCATGCCTCTCTCCATCCTTCATTTGAGAAGGCATATCCTTGGCTGCAGCTCAGACCTTAGCTCCCGTTACATTTTTGTTACCGTTCCTTCAATGATTTTCACTTACATCTGTTCAGGGATTGTGTTATTTTACTTTATTTATTTTGGTGTCTGAGATCTGTTTTCTTTCTTTCCGTTACTATCTCCACAGGCCAATTGAATGAGTCCCCCAGCCTGCTCCTTACAGCAGTTTCCATCACCTGTGAGCCCCTTATTATCACTGGTGTGCCTCCAGTGTATTTTGGTGTATTCTGTGTGCATGAAGGAACAAAATCACAGTCCATGCAGAATGTGTGAATGAAGTAGAGTCCCAAAAATCTTAGCATGAGAAAGGTGCCATTTGTGCCTCTGTAAAGCTTGAGGCCCAGCATTTATAGGATGTCATCAGTGGGAGGTGCTGTGAGAAGCCAGAAGCCTATGTGCCCACAAAGCTTGATTGGCAAGGGTAGGTAGATAAGTTGTATGGAACATTGTGCCAGAAGGTTAGGCCACTTCTGATGTATTTAAGTCTTTGTTGCAGAGGAGCAGTAGGGCTATTGTGAATGGATCCTTAATTTCTTTTTTGGATGGTCTGAAGACACTGGTTAAAAGAACCAGATCAAGCTGATGACAACTGTGAGAAAAACGGCAAATATACAAATCAGATTGTGGAATATACAAATCAGATTGTGGAATAAGACTTTGATTTTGTCCCAGAAACGTGCAGGTGCCTCTGAAAGGGACAGACAGTAAAGCCAGAGAAAGAAAACTGCATACTGAAGGAAAGAAAGAATTGGGAAAAAAAAAATAAGGTTAAAGCAGCAGCAATGAAGAACATACAGTGAAACAAATGAAAATAATTAAGAATATTTGGCACAGTTTCCAAATTTTATCATTTTATTATATCTCGAAGGTAGGCATTGCTTTCAGAGTCCCTCGGGACAGCATCCTTAGCAATAGGGAAAGCACAGCTCTTGGCTTCACAGCTGTGTGGGGAGAAAGTGAGTAGTTTTCTTAGGTTGCCAACCACACTGTCTGGAAAAAGGA
Organism: Lagopus muta; assembly: GCF_023343835.1. Taxonomy (NCBI): domain Eukaryota; kingdom Metazoa; phylum Chordata; class Aves; order Galliformes; family Phasianidae; genus Lagopus; species Lagopus muta. Next base: position 77,203,938 of record NC_064434.1, read on the forward strand.
AAGGAAAAAACTACTGATTAATGTTTTACTACACAAAGTATGTCTTTTTAATTGAGAAAACTTTTGCCATGTGGATGTTGTGCATTTAGAAGAGGCCTGTGACTTAAGCATTAAATAATTCTACACAAAGCAGCATTGGGAGTCACCACTGCATTGCCTTAATTGTGTGAGTCTGCACCCCACTGCCTCTTAATTCTTTTTCTTCTGAGAGTCAGGAAATCTATTCCAGTTCTTGTTTCTAAAAGCAGAATTCTGATCCCTAGAAGGGATGAGATTTCTGAGATCTGTGTTTGTATTTTTCTGGTTTCATAGTGGGTTTGGATTCTCAATATGTAAGTAAGGAATGTTTTTCTTAATGAAAGAAAGTGCCAAGCCCAGTCTGCTACCAGTAAATTAAAGTAGATTTTTTTTTCTGGCATTTGCCTGCAGACTCACCAAATTGCTGCTGAAATTAGAATTAGAAAAAAGAAAAGAAAAAATTCGGCTCAGTCTCAATCTCTGCATTAATTAAATAGTGGTAAGAAGATGGAAAAGCAGAAAGAAGATTTATTACTTTTTTTTTTTTTTTATAGTAACTTTGACTCAACTCTTCCATTTGAAAGAACAGCTGAGCAATGCAATTTAGAATCACACAAGAGACAAAAAATGCATGTCAGTGCAACTCCTTTTAATGTAGCAACGTTACGCCAGCTTGTGCTAGAAGAAGATTCAATTTACTTTATATGTTGAGTATAACTAAAAATGATGATAATTACACTTATGGTCACTTTATATTTACAGTTTCAGAGACAAAAGAGATAAGACTCATATACTATGCATGTGACAAGGGCATCTGTATTCACAGCCATTTCCTGTTTTCTACATCTTTGTGTGCCTGCCATCTGCTGATGATGTGCTTTCCCTAATTTAGATGATAAGGTCCCTGGGTTATCAATCTAGCTTTTAATATATTCTTTCTGAAGTACGGCTGGTAGTTATAATAATGAGAGCTAGTTAGAAGAAATAATACATTGACAAAAACTTTCTTCTCAGTTATCTGGTAATTGCATTTGATTAGGTAGGTGTGTGCAAAGCTTAGGTTGAGATATTTTCTGCTTCATGTATAACTTGTACACAGTACTTCTGGGACCTCTCACAGAGGATATGTTGACACACTCACATGACTATAATGCTCTCAGCTGAAGTATTCAGTGCCGCACAGCAGAAAACACTGCTGAGGGAAGCAAAGAAAATAGCATTCATTGCTGTTTTTCCTATTATCATTCCAGATGTTCAAAATGAAGCTATTGACTGTCAGCTCTGGGGAAATATTCAAAGGAGAAAAGAGCAGCTAACTATATAACTACCACTGAGTCAGAATGGGTGAGAATGTAGAATACCATTGCATTACATAAGAGTAGTAGAAAAGCAAACGTCCAAACTACTTCCTGGGCTCCTGACTTCTGAATTGTTGCAGGGGGATATAAAACTCAGAATGACACAAATGAAAAGACAAGAATCACGGATAGGCTTTTATCTCCAGTTGGTTTCAGGAGGAAATGCACGTGCCACGTACAACAGCAGGCTGTGGGCCATCCAGATTTGAGAGTAGAGAATTAAAGGATCCTTCAGTGTGTTAGGTCTTACAGGAAATGACACTTTGAATGATCTTGCAATTCAGCATTATGTGAGGACAAAATTGATGTTAATCTACAGTTTGTTGGGAATCATTGTTGGAAAGTAAAGAAAGCCAAGCAGGTAGGCATTCTAAAAGCACTTTCTTTCTTCTGTTAACACTGGTTTCTATTGGTTTCCAAGTTGATTGAAAAATTTTAGGTTTTCTTTGTGTTATTTATATCTTAAGGAAGCAAGGACTGTTATCAGGATTGATTTATGCAGAAGATGAAGCATCAGGCCTAGTAAAGTGCGTCCCATGTTACATCATTCTCCTTTATATAGCAGAATGTCTTTCTGTTTCCACAAGTTGCTAGAATTAAATCATCAGACTATATGGCAGCGGTTATTTTGACTGTGGTGGTTTCAAAATCAGCTTCTCATGAACGCTGCAACAGCAAATCAGTGCAAAACACTCAGCTGTACTTTTACTCTAAGAAAGACTGACAGAAAACTCACTGCCAAGGAAAGACAAAGTGATATCAGGACCTAAAAAGAAAGAAATCCCCTTTTGACAGTTGACACGGGTTTATAAACTTTGCAGGAGCTTATGAGAACATCAGTCATCTTTTTACCATGCAGATCACCTACATGAAGTTATCTGTAGCCTGCAGTCTTTGATTCCAACACTTCTTTAGAAGCTTTCTGCATGTCTTCTACCAGTCTCCTTCAACAATTGTCTTTGGGCTTTTTTGTTTTGTGCCAATCTGTTTGTTGCAGTTTTTCAGGCTGACAGGCTTTGTGCATGTTCAGAAGGATTTGTTCTCAAATATGAAGTAGCCAAGTGTGCACTTACTGAACTTGTGCATGAAAAAATTGTTCACTTAACCATACAAAATTGCAAGCAAGCATTTACTTTCAAAATGATGTCTTTTTGTGTCTTTTTCTCATATGCTCATTAAGCACTCCAGAAAACCTAGGAATAGGAAAAGGGGCTTAAGATGCTGTAAGAAAAAAGTGCTCTTGTTTTGTTGCTATTCATTTGTACTTGTTAGTATGAAGAGGTCTCATTCAATCCCACTGGAGTTGCTACCATGCAAACATGTCATAATAGACAATCCTTGTCCCAGTGATCTGCCAGGCTAAAGAAATCGTGGGCAGTGGTCCAGAGAAAAGGAAAACAGAGGAACAGAATCATTTGGCTGTAGGCGCAGAGGATTTACTATGATCTGGAGAAGTGAAAAATGTGAGCCTATGCTATGGTCCTGTATAATGCTGTAAGCTTGTCCCACTGTTTCAGTGCAGAGCTGAGTATGTATGGTATATGTGTTAGAAATAGTAGAAAGGCATTTCTCTGCCTCTACTCCCAGGTTGTTGAAAATCCAGGCAGAAGGAGATATTTCCATGCTCACTTTAATAAACATCATCTACTAAGGTGCATCTCTGAAAATGTAGGATTAAAAGACTCTATGCCCTCAATACCAGAGAACCGGTACTTATTTACACTCAAATACCTCAGCATGGTATGCTGGGAATACAAAGGGATCAAATTCCCTTTGATATCAAGGGAATAGTTTAAGTATTGCTGGTCTAATCTGTCAAGGATGCTCAGTTACCCTTTCCACATTATTTCTCAGTCTGCAAACCAAGGGCAACACAACCATTGGAGATACCATTGCCTATTACTTTGCAAGCACACAGTCACTGAACCAACATACAAATAAAGCCCCTTAAAACCACAGGTTCTCAGTGTGCTCAGGCACTGGAGTAGAAGAAGATGAGTGAATTACAGAGGCTCTCTGTGAGCTGTAGATAACAGAAATGCTGACACTACATGAGCACTTCCCAGTACTCAGCAGCTCTGTTCTGTTCTCACTAGGAATAATGCTCCTCTGTAACAGACACAGAGTATATTAAACTTGTTATACCTCATTAAACTTGCATTCATTTCTGTATTTAACCTGAAACATTTGCGTCTGGAATGTCATATGTAGTTGGCAAGTGAAACTTACTTAGGTGTCCGTATTCCTAGAGGAACATAGGAATATTGCATTAAGTGCATCTGATGTAATACTATTCTGATCACTGTCAATGCTTTGAAGTGAAATAACATAAAAAATAACTGCACTGAAATAACTGGGTTTTGATTGCCTGACAAATCTTTAAAAAAAAAAAAAAGTGTTTTTAGAGATTTATCTGCAAAAACAGATGAAAATCCAAGAAAAAGTGGTGGTTTTTTTTATCACTTTGTAACAAGCATTCTGAAAATACGTGAATGAAATGCTTTGTTTCCAAAAATAACTTCTTTTATTTTTTTATAGTTGGAAAAAAAAAATTATTTTGAATTTCTGAATAACAATTTACATCAACTAATTAGTTAAAGTCAGGCAAGTTACATAGCTTTTTAATACCATTTTTTCATGAAGAAAAAAAAGACACTAAACCTTGAAGAAAATAAACTCCAAGAATTTCATTGCTTACCTTGTGCCTGTGGCTAACTTCTGACCTGAGACATGACAATAGTTTATTTAGTTTTTGTATTGCTTGTCTCTAGGGCAAAACATTTAATGTTTTTTTTTTTTTTCTTTTTCTCTAAGTAGAGGTGGAAATACTCATTTTATTATGCATGTTGAATGTCTTATAGCATTTGCTGACATAATAATGTCTTGTGGAAATATGTTTCCTAGATTAATACTGTAGCATGCAAAAAATTGTGTTCTTTAAGTAGATTTTGCTGTTGCTGTGAGCAATGCTTTAGAGATTTAAAAAATATTACTGGATTTACCTCTAAAGATAATGACTTTGGTTCCCGTGGCACCATCTGTGAGAGTATATTCATTATTTATACACAGACAGTAGAGCTATAAATGACAACTGTGAAGAATTGAGAAAAACAAACAATTGAACTCTATATATTTGTACTTTCCCAAACAAATGAGGGCATACTGATAAGTTTCTACTTAATATACTGTGTATGTACGTATTCTCTAAGCCTTGCACAGGAGCTGCTGTATCAATTGTTAGAACAAATTCCTTTCTCTGTTTAAATTTATTAGCACCTTCCTTCAGGGGTACTACAAGATAGTTCTACACAGGCAAGTAGTTACTTGTGGTAAAAAATGATTCGTGGCTCTCAGGTTTCTTAAGTAAAGGGCAGCTGCATTTTAATTTTGAAAGCAAAGGCCAACTGTTCTCTCGCACATTTCCGTGCATTAGTCAAAAAACACTGTCTGGAGCAAGGAAAGCTTTGACTTTCCTGCTCACAAGTGCTGTCAGACACAGGGAAGAGTATTACCATGTCTCACTGTACCAGGTGAGTTGCTTTCTGTTGGAGTTGCTTTTCTCTTGGAGCTTTCTCTGTTGTTTCACATGCAATGTGACGCTTAAAAGAGCAGCATAACTGACGGGCAGCAATGCTGATAAAGGGATCAATTGCTGGAGCAGAATTAAAATTGGATGGAAGATCAGGGATTTGCCTCAGAAACAGCAGAAAGGAGAAAAATGGCATCAGAGCTTTTGCTTGGCACCTCTGGGGTCTGGGAGATGGAATCTCAAAACTCATCATACATGGGGTGTATGCATAGCAGAGCAGGATGTGAGCGCTCAGATGCAGTCCTGGGGCTGGCAGCTGCATCCCCATGGCTGGCTGTGCTCCCCAGGACCTGCTGTTGCTGACGGATCGTGCTGTCATTGCCCTGATGTGTTGGAGCTGGGGGAGGCCTGCCAGGAAAAATTTTAATGGTGTCTGTCATCAAAGAAAAATGTTGTGCGTCTCACTTCAGCAGCTCTGCTGACACCTTCAACGTGGCGCTTGAACTCATCCTGTCTGGGACTGCAGCAGGCTTCCTCTTGTCAGCCTAATCTTTTCTTAGGCTTGCATCACTCCTGTTGACTGGATGCATCTCTTCTGCTCAATTAAAGGCAGCTTGGAGAGATGAGGCCTAACAGCTTGAGGCTTCTCCAACAAGGTACCAATGTCATGAGTATGTAGGTTTCAAGTAAACGTGATTTTATTTGCGGAGTGAGAGGAATAAGGAATGAAGTATTCACTTTCTGTAGTGGGCTTTGCTGTTGCTTGTTTGGTTTTGCTAATGTACATTTTCACAATTTGTAGTTTTTCTCTGACAAAGTTGTTTTTTTCTTCTTTTGAGTCACGAGGCCTCTGTAAATGCTTAAAGTAAAAGCAGAAGCTGTTCCAAGCAGCATGAGCACAGGTTCTGGTGACACGGAGGTGCCCATGAGCAGAAGGCTAGATTAGCTCAGTGGGGGCTGGGATCAAGTCCTTGACAGAGAGGACCTGCGGGGGCTTGCATCCACCAGGCTGAAATGGCCTGGCATGCCCGGCTGTAGCACTATGGGTGGCATTTCAGGTTTAAGTGTTGCTCCATTTGAAACTTGCTGTAATAAATGCAGTGATCTAAAACACTCTGCAAGGCATGGAACCCAGTGGGGAAAAGGACTCTTCAGAAAATACAAAGCTTTGTCAGAGTAAAGGAAGATGTCAGGGAAATAAGTGAATCAAAGAGATTTTATAGCCTTCTGTTGTGCAGATGCAGTTGGAAAAAGCCATATCTAGGCCTTTGCTTCATCTCATGAGGTTTTGCAGGTTTGGGGTATATCTTTGATTCTCGTGGTTCAGATGAGGAAGCAGATGTGGGTCCTTCTGAAAACAAACCAAGTCACAGGAAAAAAGGATAGCAGTAGGTAATTAAGTAAGTGTAGCTGTTTGTCTGTGGAGGTGAGAGGATGTTTGTCTTTACTGTGAAATATTATATTTTCATAAATGAATAAGTGCTCTGTTTGTTAGGATTGTTTCACTGGAACTTGTCTCCTACATAACAGTAACACTTATGAAATGTTTGAGTGCTCTATTAATTTATGAATAACTGTCCTTACATCAGTTGCGTTTTCACTAAAGACTCTGTAAATATAAATATTTTTCATAATATATAGGCACTAGGGAGTCCACACTGAAAGTGGACAACTTGCTAATTAGGAAAACTTCATGAAGAAAAAGATTGATTTTTGAAGAATTTCAAAAAAAATCAAGATTGATTCATGAAGAAAAGATTGAAGAAAAAGATACCATAAAGTGTTTTGGTCTGAGAGGACCAAGTACACTCTCCCAGCGTGTTTCTTCTTAAAAATGTTCTGCAAGAAAACTGTGGAGACAAAATAGTGGAAGCAAGCTTTTATACCTGGACTTAAAGAGTTTATACATATATATATATATATTTCTTTTTTTTTTCTAGCTAAATTTTTTTTTTTGCTTTTTAAATAACTTGATTCTATATTTACTACTTTTCCTTTCCAAGTGAGTTTTTAGTACGATACAGACTATTCTGGAAAGTTGAGAAAGTTTCTGTCTTAAAACATAGCACAAGTCTGTCAGGGGATATGTCTTGCTGTCAATTTTTCAGGACAACTCCATTTTGTAGTCAGTGGGGATTTCTGTTTAACAAGGAGTGGCATATGGCAGCCTAGGGCTACTGAGTTTCTTACTTGATAAATACTATAGGAAGTGTATTCTGATTACTATACTCTCTCTCTTTTTGTTAAGTGCCTTACTATCTGGGACACTATCCATTAACTTCTAGTTAATGGTTTTCTGATGAATATATTTCTTCTGCTAGTGGGCTATCAGCTGAGAAGAAGGGAATGTGGTCTGACAGCTGTCCCTATTGCAGAATGGCTGATACCTCTTTAGAAATTGCAGAAAATCAAAAAGAGACAAGACTCCATAATGAGGTAGCTCATCATACTTGTCATGCTAGGCCATATGCTCAGGGGGATATATTAGTATTGTATGTGTGATTTTGAAATAAATCAGGTAATTTACTGTCTTACTTCTTTGATATTTTGGATACTCCAAAGTTGACATAGTTGGTGATGTGCTGTTTTTACTGTTTTGCAAAACAGCAAAAAATCCTGTCATCCTGAGGCCTTTCAAAAAAGTCCTGGGTAACTGAAGCTGCTTATATTACTTTTAGCCTCATCAAAATGGCATATGTGAGCATCTGTGTTCTGCTCCTCCTGGTAGGTCTGCCATGTGTTTTTAGCAAATGCACAGCTGGGTTTTGGATTAGAACTTCAGCACTGCAAGGGTGAAGATGATCCTTAAAATTTTTGCCAACTTCAAGAGATGGATGTAGATTCAATATCTAGTTCCCAATTATGGGAACGTTTAATAGCAAAAGATACACGTTCCTCCAAGTGAAGATCAGAGGAGATGGAAGATGGTTTACTGAAGTGTTGTAACAAGCAGATCCAAAAATCCAGAAAAATATTCAGGTTAATTCAGATAGTGCAAATTGCCATTGTTCTTGACCTTTCGAGTCACCCATTTATAACCACTGTTGGAATAAGATAAATCCAGTCTCAGCATTCTGACATGTCTAGGAGATCTGCTCCTACTGCAATTGTTAATCTTTCTCCCTTGGTTTAGCCCACCACAACTAACTGGAGTGTCAGCTAAGGGTTAAATTACTATTTATAATCCCAGTTCTATGCAAATACTGGGACTTTTCAAGTGTAAAGAGTAAGAGAAGTGAAGCTGAGAGCTATTTCTGTAGATGAAAAGTGATATACGTGATCTCATTTCCACACAGCTACGTCATAAGCCTGACATAAAAAAAAGACTAAAGGAAAGGATCAAACTTCAAAGTATATTTGGTTCTCTTATTCTGATGCATGTGGTTGTGGAAAGAGAGTCAGCTTTGCAGTTCTGTTCCAGAAGAGGCTTTGAACGTTCTGCAGACTGAGGTGCAGGCAGATACAGCACTGTAGGAAACAATACTGAGAACAACTGCATATGCTTACCTTGCTGGGGTCTATAGATATCGGTGGTACTTGGACCTCAAAGGACTAGTCTGTGCAGCAAGTCTTACTTTGAGATAGTTACAAAAAGTAAAAATTGCTCTTTAAACAAATTATTACTAGTGTTATTAGTAGAACAACTTATGTTTGAGGTACTGTCAGATCTTGCCACTACTTAAGATGGAGATATTTCACTGTTGTGGTTGATGTGAAGTAGGAATCTTGTCCAAGTATTTTTCACCCAGAAGGATGGTCTCATCCTTTACTAATAAAATACATATTTTTCTCAAAGGAAAATGCATTTTAAATTTTGCTCTGATTCAGTACATGCACCCTGCAACAAGTTTATTCCTCTGCCTCTCTCTGATCTTACCATTTTCAGTGAAATACAATTTACTTTCAGACCAGCTGTGGCTGGTCATAGCAATCATTAGAGTTTCATACAACTGGAAAGGTAATTATATTGGCTTACAGTGTACAAAAACAGGGTTGGCAGGCTTCATAACTTCTCACTGACACCTGAATGACTGCTCTGAATTTTTTTCACAGTGGTTATAGCTAGACAACAGCTTTCATGTGTGTTCATTCCTAGATTCACTAGTGCAGCCTCGTGTTTCCATTTCTTTATTCATCTGTCAAGTGCCATATCATGTTCAGTTGTTTCAGCTCCTTTCAGCAAGAATATATTTTTTTCTTAGTCACCTTTCTGTGCCAGCAACAACAGGATTTCCATCTCTCACTGGGCTTCTGCATGCATTTGAGTAATAAAGAGAATCTGCTCCCTTTGCCCTTGACACTTGTTTAACAGAGGTATGCACAAGAAGAAATGAGACAGCTGTTCCTCTGATACAAACATGCAGAACTTTATTGCCACCAGTAACTACTGCTCAGCTTTACAATCTCATGGCACGCCATAAATGTTTTGTCCTCTTTACTAATATATTTGAAAGCATTTTCCTACATTCTAATCCTTGCTGTAGGAAGATGATGTTTCCAAGTTTTACGCTCTTAGCAGGTAATCACTTGCTGATTCCTGCACCTTTGTTTTATCCTTTTCTTCATGACCAGTGTAATTTTAGATTTGAAGATGAGGTTTTTCCACCACGGTGAGTATGAGGAAAATAGCTGTTGAAGAATCTAAGCAGATGAGGTATTGCAAATGTTTCACTATATAAAAGTATCAGATGTGGAAGGATAATTATGTGAGTGCAAACTTGAGTAACTCATTTAATAATCTAAAATATGAAAGTGGTCTCTTGATTTGACATTAAGTTCAGATTAGTTAAAAATAAAAGCAGCTGCTTTGCCTTAATAAACAAAGAATTCCACACTTTCCCTTATCCTTTTGCCAAGCTACTGCTAAGTCTTATCTTTTAATTAAACCTGAACTTTAAAATAAGTGTGTCTAGCATGCCAGTTTATTAAATGGAATATCAATAGGCACAGAGTGTTCTTGGCAATTAGCATTCTGTATAGGGATTCCTGGCTTTTTTTTTCCTCCTAACAGATCAGACACATTAAAGAGTCCGATGTCATTGCAACTCGGAATTTACAGTCATTGACTAGAAAGAAAGAGAAATTAAAGTCTTTACCTACAATAGTTTTTAGTTTCCAGTAGTTTTATTTTCTACCACAAACCATACTCACCCACTTCAATTATATGTTAAGAGAAGACATCATGCACAAGCAATGAAAAACAAAACAATCTATACTTCTGATCAGTACTCAGTAGGCAGTTCATAGAGTGAAACTCTAACTTGAATGAAGCTTCACTGAATACTGAAGACCAAATTTCATATGGACAGGGCTAACAAAAATCAAAAATTTGCCCCTTAATTGCAGTATAAGCACATGGTTTGATCTTGATTTAGTCATCCATTCAGAAAATGTAAATGATACCCTGTAAGTTGGATGACTAAATCTGCTATACTAGAACCCATTCCAGAGCCCTCAGTGTCGAAGAGTGCAATTTCTGGACAAAATGACTAAAATCTACATTTAAGAAATGGTGATGGAGCTGTTGATAATCCAGAAGCTAAAAAAATACTTTGCTAGGTTAAAAATCAAGTCTTTTAAATACAAGAAAAATTAATAAGCAGTCAAGATTAGATTCCAAATAACTAGGTGAAAAAAGGAGGATCTGACTATACAAATGAATTTGAATTGGTTTTCAGTCACCTATTTCACCTTCAGAAAAAAATACATATATTCAGAATTTCAGTGAAGAATTTTCACCCCCTAAAAATATTAACAATAAAGGCCTTCCTATTTACTTGGATATGCATGATGACTGTGCTTTCATTTCTGTTCAGGAAAGCAGTATATTGCAGTTCAGTGCACACTAATAATGCAGAGTTATTGTCATGCTGTAGCATCTTATAGCCCAGAGTAAACAATATATGGGTCTTATGCAGAACCATGTGTTATGCACTGAGGCTAAAACAAGCATCTACAAAGGAATTTTTGATGGAAACTACCAAAACTGTTTCCAGTGCAAAGATTAGGGAGGCCATTCATTTGGAAAATTAATTAATTATGCATGAATCTTGTGTCAAGTATGAAAGCACTCAGATCGCTGAAAAATCATGTTTTGGAACAGGGGATGCTAGCCTGACTACATTATACCATGAATGTACTTACAGCCACATTTTGAAGGATTATAAGGTCCATACCCATCTTTATAGAATACACTGTTTTTAGAAGTATCTGTGGTTTCTGAGTCACTGGTGATGATTTTCAGGAACTCTTGAAATTGTTGTCGTGATGTCCCAGCAACAATACATTATTTTTAAAAAGACAAAAACAAACAAAAAAACCCCAAAACAAACAAATAAAAATACAGGAAGTAATAAGAGGATAAAAAAGAGCTTTTGTAAGTTTACCAAAAAGAGACTGTGTCAAACTAATTTAGTTTCCTTTCTTGGTGAGGTGGCTAGTTGAATACCTAGAAGAACAGGAAGCAGTAAAAGTGAGATATCTAAATTTTGGTGCAGCTTTTTTTTTGCATGGTTCAATATGATGTTCTCAGGAACAAGTTAAAGAAATGTTGTCTAGATGCAATAACTGTAAAGAGGATAGATAAGTGAATGAAAATTTTTACTATTCAATGAATACGAAGTCCTGGGAGTCTCTCGGAGTATCACTTTTTGAAGAGGCAGATAAACAGTTGAAGAGGCCAATGATAAAAGTTTGGAAATCAAAGTTAAAGAAAAATCTAAGAAGTTTGATATATAGGAGGATGTTACTGTAAGTTTTCATCACAAATTGATGGTGGAAAAGCGAAATGTATATTAGTATACATCAAATCAGGTTTATATGGCATATTAAGAAAATCTTCCAGAATGTTAAGGGGATGAAGTATTGGGATGAGACATATTCAGAGAGTCACAGAATAATGCATTGAGAAGGGACCTTAGGAGGCAGTTTGATCCCACCCTTCACTCAAATAGTTCCAACAAGAGCAGGTTGCCCAGGACCATGCTCCATGAGATTCTCCAGTGCTAAAGACAGCACAGCCATTCTAGAAACCTCTTCAGGTGTTTTCAGCAGTAAAATTTTCTTTGCCTTATATATTACTGGAATTTCTAATGTTGCAACTTATGTCCATTGCTTCTGGTTCTATTACTGTGTATCTCTGAGGAGAGATCGCATTCCCTGAGAAGAGATGGCATTTGGACCTCCTCCAGTCCTTTGCACTGGAGGAACTGGGGCTGTTTAGTCTGGGAAAGGGGAGGCTGAAGGGAGGCTTTATTGCTCTCTTCAAATACCTGAAAGATGATTGCAGTGAGAGCGGGATTGGTCTCTTCTCACTGGTGGCAGGTGACAGGATGAGCCTCAAGTTGCACCAGGGGAGGTTAAGGTTGGATGTCTGGAAACACTTCTTTACAGAAAGGGTTGTTAAGCACTGGAATAGGCTCCCCAGGGAGGTGATTGAGTCACCATCCCTGGGTGTGTTTAAAATACATTTGGATGTGGTGCTCAGGCACATGATTTAGTGGAGGGTTGTTAGAGTCAGGGTAGTATGGTTAGGTTGTGGTTGGACTTGATGATCTTTAAGATCTTTTCCAACCTGAGCCATTCTATGATTCCCAATGCTATACAGTTATGTAACTGCACTGGGGCATTTCCACCATTACAGGTATAATGAACAAACTTGACAAGTATCAGGGAAAATTCTAGGATTTTCCTCATTACACGGTTGAATGAGATGAGAAAGTCTCATCATTCTGTTTCTGTAAGAAACAGAAATTTTCCTACAGAAAATGTAGGAACATTTCTAAGATTATTTTGAATATGCAGAAATATAGTGTCTAAAGAATTATTACATCCATCTGTACATATGCTCTGTGTAACAGAAATTTCTGGATCATGGATATATGAACACGTTTCATTGACTTGCACTATTCTCTTTTTATGGTTAAATATTTGAATCCCAAATCTTTAAGGTGATTATTTTTTCTCCACAAAGTTACAAGATGCAATTGTAGCAGGGGAGGATTTTGTGGTCTAGTTATATCTGGAGTGGAGGCTTTTTTAAAAAAATGAATCACTTTTACTGTGAAGAGGAAAGAAAAGGGAAAAAAAAAAGTGCTTACTTTAATTTCCAGGAAACAGATTGAAGAATTCTTGGCTCCAGAAACAAGAAGAGACTTATACTGAGACTATTACAAGGTGTAGACAGATTGAGTCCCTTTATTTTTGGCCAACTTTAACCAAGTAAAGTTCAACTTTGTTTTTGGAATATGAATGTTGCAAACTACAAAGCCCTGCTTTGTATTGTAATTCAGAGTTTATGAAAGGAAGAGTATTTTAGAAGTACGTTATTTTTTCAAGCAGAGTTTCTCAGGCATGAACCATGTCAGAAAGCTTGGGAGATGATATAGAAGAGAAGGTTACAACTTAAAATTACCAAGATAGTGTTTAGAAACCCCACAATTTAAAGAAGGTATGCATTAAAAAAAAATAAAAAATAAATCTGAATCATCTGTAACTATAAATTTGGATAAGATCTGAGATGGAAATTTAAATAATTAATTTTTTAAGATGGAGGGGAAAATAACACCTGTTTGGTATGTAAGCTCTGAAGATCTGTAGACACTTGCAGGAAAAATGCAACTTAAAGTGAGGGCACTTTGAAAAAAGAAGTAAAAGAGATAATGGAAACTCAAATGAAGATTCTAAGAGGTAGAAGAAGTTTTAGTCAGCTGTATATGTTTGTTTCAATAAAAATATCTAATGAGGGCATAAAAATCAAATCAGAAGAGTTCTGCTGGAAGCAAGAAAATAACTAGCAGAAATAATTAGATGAGAAAGAGCAAAGGGTAAACAAAGTGATGCTTAATGAGAATGTTAGAAAACAAATGAAAAATCTTCAGGTTCATCCAGTATACATGAAAGTGATGAGTAGAAGTCTGAAATTCTAAAAATGATATTTCTAAAATTCATGGGACCCAAGAGAGTCACTTAATATTCAGGGAGAATTAGATTTGATAGCTACATAAAAGATGATCTGGAAAATTATTATTTTCCTGAAAATATTCAAACAGAAGAAAGGGAACGTTGAAAATATATTGTGTAATATTCTATATACATGTATAAAGCTTGCCTGAAAAACATGTTTCATAAAGAATTTCTTCGTTCATAGAGCAATTGTTTCTCAAAGTGACGCCAATCAAATCTTATCCATTCTTCAGTAAAGTTTGTGCATATCCTCACTGTTACCAATAGCTTAGGCAGAAGAGTTAGTAGTTATTTTTGGTCACAGAAACTGTTGCTTTCTTAAGACAGCCCTGATGGTTCACTCATTTCAAGTTACCAGTTTCATTATTCAAGAATGTACATCCTATCCATTATGCATCTTTCCATGTTATGGATTGCTAAAGTATGATTGCACTATTTTGTCATGACACTGAAAGCAACGTGTTGATGTATCATGATGTGAATGTCTTTAATGATCCAAAAGTACTTTGCCTTGAAGCCAGAGCATGAAGATTTGGTTAATATTGAGGAAATTAGTAATTTGTATACACAATTAGGATACACAGTGCTTAGAAAATCATTTGCTCTGTGTTATTTTCTATTCAGACTGTCCTGTTTAATATTTTTGCAGAGCAGTATACTCAGCCTCATTTTCAAGATAGTGTTTTGGAATACGTTTAGCCAAAATAAAAGAGTAGTTCAAGAAAATGTTTTATCTCTCTGTACCAGGATTGGACTACTTTCTTAGGAAAAGTACAAATAGCTGAAAATGTAATGTCTGTTAATCATGATAATATATCAGTTGAAGAGCTTGTTAGGATTACGTTTATTATTTCACTCTGCAGCCCCAGTAGATATCTCCTTTAGCTTTCCTTTACTGGTTTATATTTCCTCAGCTGGTTTCAAAATAGGAATTATAACCTCTTTTTGTAAACATTGACTTGTTTGCAGTCCTGATAAGACGCTCATGATTTATGATGCAAGAATGGGTAAACAGAAATTATTTAGCCATGTTTTTCACAATAGTCCTACTGTATCTCTAGAAGCATTTGTGTCCTTTGCTCAGGAAGACTCAGTGCACCACGGTTTTTTCAGTTAATGTTACTGACCCTGTAGCCACCTTCATACAGAGCTTCACTGTTAGCTTTTGGTGAAGACTCAAGCTAAAATAAAGTGTTACAAATAATACTCCTTGCAATCTTTGTTTTTCAAAGCCCACCTGCAGGAGAAGATAGTAAAAGCAGCAGCAAGTCTAATTTTAGTTGTTCTCTCTGGCTGATGATGTCTTTTCGAGAGGGGAAAGTTTACCATTCCACTTGTTGATGTCATTATAAATAAATATTCATTTGGCAAGAGAAGATTTCCAGAGGCAATCAAAATTAAAACACCTCTGAGCAAAAATTTCAGTTTGAGTCATGTTGGATGTTTGGAATTAAAAATTATTAAAAATTAGGTGGAGTCATAACTTGAGTTGAATTCACAAGTGTAATCCTTCACTTTCTTGTGCTTATTTTTCTGCTTGTATCCTCTCTGTCTGGTGCATACTGAGACGGGCACCTGTACTCTCACTTGCTGCCAGCTAGAGGCCAAAAATCAGCTATCTCATCTGTTTTTTGAAGCAATCAGACATACTGAAACCTCAGATTACAGCATTAAATCTTGTATCTATATAGTCTTGAATTAAAAAAAAAAAAATCATTCTGCTTGCAAAAGTGACTTTTTCAACCTTCTCCCTTGCCTAAAGGCAACATTTGGAAGAGGATACCATGCTTCAATTACAGTGCCCTTGTGACAGGTATAGTCTTTTTATAGCATTTGAAAATAGCATTCTCTAAAACAGGATCCCTAACATAAACCGAACCAAACAAAAAAAATCAGCCTAGTTTGCTAAGGCTCTTAGAGTTGGATAAAACTGAATGCATGCAAAGCCCTTACCAGAAGGCTTGTTGTTGTTGCCGATAGAAGTTTGAGTTTGCTAGGTGTTTTAAGTAATAAATCAGCAACTCAGTGGTTTTATTGCATCTCACGAATTTTAAACAAATTCAGATATGAGAGTGAAAAATTATTGCTCAGGTGACAAGGGTAAAAAACCTGAAATTCTGGGGAGAAGTTGTGAGAAATCATCTTTTATCATAAAAGGGAGGTCATTTTTAACAAATATCTACAGTCTGTGAGATGTAATTATTTATGAGAGTTGTTTGATGAATACTTTGGTACTACACTGTGTGGCTGTGTCATTTTCTGGTCTTCGGAGATCTTCAGCTGCTTCTATGGTTCTAAAATCTTAGTAGTGCTGTTTCGCATTCATTTATTTGCTTTCTTCCTTTTGCTGTATCTTTGAGTACTTTCCAGCTTCTGGCCAGCAGAGGCACGAGATACTGAATGGGTGAGAGCTGAGCGATGGCTTAGGGATTTGCATTTGAGTGGGAGAGCAAACTTCTGTGATTATAGTGAGAGTGAATGTCCAGGAAAGAAGTCCGGGTGCATCCTGGAGTTAAGGTGGTTCCTCCAAGAGTGTTAGCAGCAGTGGGTTGGTACGTGTACTCCTACAGTTGTTGATTTTGTTGGGAATAACGAAAACAATGATTGATCAGACCTGTGGTCTCATCGCTGATTTCCCCCCCCCCCCCTTGTTTTATTTGTTTATTTTATTAAAAACAAAAACAGGCAAACAAAAAATCCCACCCTTTTAGCACTGCACTCCTTTCTGTGAAGTTTTATTGTACAGTTTTCCAAGAGGAAAAGAAAGAAGTGTCCTGGCATTACAGAAACCAATCTCTTATGCCGTGTGCGGGTTGTTTCTCCAGTGGAATAGCTGTGCCATTACAAGTGTCATCTGTCTATGACTATGTGAAGCATTAATCTTAAAGGGATTTACAGTGATTCTGCACTGTGTATCTTACCCTACCTAAAGCCCATTGAATGTAGCAGGAGACTTTCTGAAGACTTCAGTGCTATTTTGGATCACATTTTTCTGCACATTTTAGAGTGGAATGGATGTATGTAGGTGCTCATGAATATCTATTCCCTAAAGACATTCTGGCAGACATTTCCTTCAGACTCTAATACTAGAGAATCTTGGATGTGATTTTAGGTTCTTTACTCAGCCAAAAAATTCATGAGGTCTCAGGGGTTTGTTCCTCCATTTCACAAATGTTGGTAGTTTTATCATGGGCTGCATACTTCAATTTACTGATTATATCAAAGGAACTGAAATGGTAATCCCAGGTGAACCGCTGACTGTGTAATGAGAGGTTTCTAAAGTCTTTCAAAGTTACTGAAACAGGTGTTGTAAAGGATAAGAACATCAGACTAAAGCAAGGAAAAATGGTATCACAGAAGCTTTACTTCAGCAATCATTTGTACTGAGCAGATTTCCTTGTGCCATCCAAGTTAGGATGTAGCTTCACACCATTTTATGTTTTTGACGTCAATCTCCTGCTCCCACAAGGTACCATTCTAACAAATCCAGAAAGTGGAAATAGACTGAGCGATTACAATAGCAGTGGCAGTGTAGTTATCAGCATTTCTGTCCAAACTCCTAACCAGGTGCTAACTGCAGTGGTTGCTTTTATGAAACAGACAAATATCTACTAGGAACTAGATGGAGGTCATTCACACATCTCATATGGGTCACTGAATAGGGATCACAAAGTAGCAGCTTTTGTTTTGAATCAGTAATGCAAAGGTGAAAAGCTCCATGTTTTGTTATTAATGCCACATGCTTTCATTTCTTCATCCTGCCAGTTCCATGAACCCTTAAGAACTGGACACTTTTTGGAATGGGCAACCTGTTTTTTTCTGATGTTCCAAAATGGATTTCAGACCTTTAAACTTGTCATTTCACAGTAGGAAAAGTGATGCATCTGGAAGAAGAATTTATTATGTACAAAAAATACTTCTCCAGGCAAAAAGCAGCAAGTGTATAGTAAGGAGAATAAGCGGTATTCTTCATTATATGATAAGAAACAATGCAGTAATGAAAACAGTAAGTAGAACTGCTGTGAAAATCAGAATGATAATGACAAGCCTCTTTCCCAGCAGATGGTTTGTTTTTATTCAAGGAGATGCATAAAATATTTTATTATTATCTAAATTCACCTTCCACCTTCATTTTATTATGTGAGAGGGAGGAAGAGAAAAAAATTAGGAAATGAGCAGCCATTTGAAAGCACAGGGACAGGGTGTGTCAGTTCAAAAAGTCAACCAAGTGCCAAGGATTGGATTCTGTTGTGTGACATGCACCTGAGTGTTCACTGTCTGGCAGACTTAATTATTGAGTGACATTCCCATGAACCTGAAATGAGGCTTCAATAACTGAATTCTCATGTGATCCTCATGTTGCCTTTTAAAGACTGGGACAGGAATACCGCCATCTAATTATAACTTAACAACCAGACCTTTCTAATGCTATTTAGTTATTATGATGTCTTAGTTCTCAGTTCAGGAAGTCCCATCTATCCTTACATTGCCTTCAAATAATGATAGTGTATTAAATCATAGATCACTATTGGTGCTAGAAAGTGAGGCAGTATGCTTATTGTAATTCATGGGATTTTTTCCCAAGAGAATGCCTGTGCAAATATTACGTTTCTCAGCAGAAAAACTGGAATAAGATTTACTCATGAGACATTATTTCTTGAACTTGAAACCGTTTCTTTGTTGGCTGAAACCAGTCGCTGAACTTCAAACATTTTTAACATTTTCTTTTGAGGAAGATCTTTCATGTTGGTATTTGACAGATGTGCTTGGAATCATACATTTCTGTCTGACATTTAAATGGACTGTGAGACTAAATCTGGATTCATTAAGTCTGATTTTTGAATTTCTTCCTGCCATAATGGTTAACCAGATGTGCTGCTTCTCATCATATTTACTAGTTTTATAAAGGTGGCTGAATAGGGTTTCTAGCAAGAATTTATTCCTGCTCTGCAAAGTACTTTATTAGCTTTATTGGTACTTCATTGGCTTTATTAGGCCTGTGTTGTTACTGTCTCTTGCACTGCAAGTTGTCCAGGTACTTAGAAGCCTTCAAAGTTGAGGCTCTAATAGGTTTCAAGGCATCCTGAGAATTCTCCTAAGGGATATTTTTTGATGTCCATCAATGCATCAGGCAAAATGACCCTTGCAGCTTCCCTTGGAGTGATAGATAGCTGTAGCTCCAAAGCTGTATCTCAGAGGAACAATTAAGCCCATGGACATTCAGATGATGTTAAGGGAAACATCACTCTGCCTTCAGTGAACTGTGCTTGCCTCAAAGTTTTATGCTGGCCTCAGTTTGCTGCCAGAGTCCAGTGAAGGCTTTTCAGTGCATGCATATTTCCAGTGAGCTGCCCTCTGCATAGAGGTCAGTGTGCATGCAGCAGTCCATGGAGCATCACAACAATTTAACCTACTATAAAAACTGCTGCTCTGACAAGCTTCTAGGGCCAGCAGATCTGCATGCTTCTTGTTATTTACTCTTAATCCTCATCCAAAGTCTGCTATTTAAAAAAATATATACATTCTTCAGACTTTCTTCTGTAATATAACCGAAAACACAAAGTACTTTTTAAAGGTCTATCCTTAGAAGAGTAAATACATCCCTTTATAGTTTTATTAATAAATATATACAATTTTTTACTAGAGCAAATGAATGAATTCTATATAATCTAATAACTGAATCAGTGACTCAAATATAAATTTCTTTTGACCCACAGAGAAAAGTTTAACTACAGCAATAACAATAAAAGCAAAACAACAATAACACCACCTCTACCAATAACAATAGAAAATAACATTGGTAATAACTTTTTCCTAAAACATATTGAAGATCATAAATATACTTTTAACATTTCCTACTCCATTTAATATTTAGTTTTACACTAAACTAGAAATTTCTCTTGCTGGAATACACACCTTAGGAATATACTTTATCAAGGCCATATGTTTGTTTTTCCACTCCATGACATTTTTATTTGAAGGTTGGGCTTCTACTATTAGACTGTAAACACAGGCGAGCAATTTGTCTATTGCACACATCTCAGTAATCGGTGTGGGATCAGCACAGGTTTTTCTGCTTTGCAGAATCACCTGGAGGTAGTATCAATCAAGTGTGATCAATCAATCATCAGGCAATACTTTTCTTGAGACAACCTCACTTTGTTTCTGTCTTCTAGTGCTCACAGCAAAGCACAGTCCACAAGGACCTTTCTGCAGAGTAAACTGAAAGAAGGCTTTGATTCCTCATGTCTTTTCTAATCAGTGCAGTACAGTATTCTTATTAACAGTTAATGACTTTCATAGATGAAAAGCATAGAGCAACATTTTTGTTGTTAACCTCTTATCATTAAGACTTCAAGAACTTCTGAAAAAGCAACCTGGCTTACAACTGTTCCTTTAACATTTAAAAGAGAAGATTGTTTAACTTGGATACACACTTAGCAGAGCCAGACTTTCTCCCCCAGTGCGTCTTGGCTGTTTTTCTCCTGCTTCTTCTGATTTTACAGTAGAACGACTCAAATCTTGCTCTTCTTGGAACACTCACTAGTTTTGTATAAAACTGTGAGTTCATTCTCTGTGATCTTGCATTTTTCAGAAGAGTGATTTAGGGGCCTGCCCATGCCCTGCACTTGGCAGCATGTGTTTGTGACCACTCCTGGGTCTGCCACCTCTCCTCTCCCCCTTTCCAGGAGCTGGATGCAAGCATGAGTCTGGCCACTGCAGTGGCTGTGGCACTTAGGAGGGAACGACTGCTTCTAGATGAATAAGGGGATGCTTTTAGATGTAAAATACATGAGAAGTATAAAAGAAACAAGGCAATAATTGGCCTTTCCTGGAATTTCACTGTCTCTTTTGACTACTTGGATATTTTTCCATAGACCATCGTTGTCCTTAGGTTTCATACTTTTTTGTTTTTACTGCATACAAATTTTGCAAATGGTAATCCTTTGTCAGGCAGTATTCACTGTTTTCTCAGAACTGGAACAAAATATTCACCAAGTGCTAAAAGATGATTCTCACTGATTGTGCTGGATTTCTGCAGAAGGCAAATAGAAGGGAATGTGCTGGCCTCTCCTATTTCCCTTGCTGTGGACTAGTGTTGTTGCAGCATGATGCTGCGGTGGTGCCTGAACCATAGAAAGGAAGCAGTGACCGGAAAGCCTGCCCCATACTATGGAGCCTCTCTATGCCCATCAAGGTAGCATAATCTCCAGGCACAGAGAGAGCAGTTCTCTTGGATCTTTGCCCATGCCTGAGTGGCACCATTAAACACAAGTGTGGGGAGGATGAAGTGAGACAAGATGGCTGCAGCTCAATCATAACGGTGCTTTTCTGGGGGGGTGCTGATCCAAGGCTCTCAGTTTTGTGTCTGTTGTCTAACCTTTATTCTCATGTTTAAATGCATATCCATCTCAGAGAATGGGGTCTGAAACTCTAACTCCAATACGTTTAGTTCCTGTGCCTCTCACTCCGTGGCTCCT
Organism: Lagopus muta; assembly: GCF_023343835.1. NCBI lineage: Eukaryota > Metazoa > Chordata > Aves > Galliformes > Phasianidae > Lagopus > Lagopus muta. The sequence continues at coordinate 77,225,288 of NC_064434.1, forward strand.
GCACTCCTTATATGGTACATGTTAGCAATAAGAAGGGCTGAGCACAACCATTCTCTTCCCTTTCCTTCCTTCTGCTTTTTTCTCCCCATTTCTCCTGCCCAGGTGCTGGTTAGCAAAATTTCTAAGCGCAGGTTAAGAAAGTGGATGTGGTCAGCCCCCTCAGAGACATGTCTCTGATTTCCTTTACAGGAATTCAGGTGGGGCTGTTGTCATGCAAAGATGTGCATATGTGTGCCGGAGGAGAGGAGAGAAGAAAATGATTTGCTGCTGCTATCATCCTCCTTTTTTATTTTTGTAAGAAAAGCTAGCACTCCTCCATTTAGGGCTTGTACAGAGAAGAGCTTTGAGCAGACTGGATACCAAATGTATTATGTTCTAAGAGAGTGCACCTCATGTCTTTGATTTGTAAGCTGCCATTTGTTTTAAGAGTGTTCCATTATTTCATTCACATGAAGAAATGGAAAGCTCAGTCAAGATGTCTGTAGAGCAACATAAAGCAATGTTGCTGCTAATTAAATGCCTAGGAATTCAGGCTGTGGAAGCGTAACCACAAAACAAACTCAAAGCTAAGAAAAGTTAACTTACTACTCTAAAACCAACACATGAAACAGGAACAGTGGCAGTGCCTACAAGCTTATGTCTACACTTATTAAAACATGGTGTTATGTCATATTTCTGTTTATTGCTCTTTTAAGACAAGTACAAAAAGCGTACCTAAGCTTTGGAAAGTCTCTATAGTTTAAGCAGCAAATACTTCCAGTTTATTGACATTGTTATACTTTATTGTTAAGGCTGCCAGTCCCTGCAATTCTGTGATTCTACCATTAATAGCAGTGTTTGTTAAAAAGAGTGATTCTGTGACTGAGTGAGTGTTGAGTTCACGGTAGATCTTAAAGCATGGTATCAAGCCAGCTCCTTTGATTGGACTAGGAAGATTGTTCTTTGGTGACTTTCTGGGAATTTCACTCAGGCTCAGCAGTGAGGAATGTTGGTCATGAGGGGGCTTTAGTGCCCTCTGAGCTCTGCAGAACAAATTATATGAGGGAAGCTAAGAGGTGTGTGATGTACCTAAAAGGAATAAGCTGGGTTTCCAGTCAGGTTATAACCAGGACTGGGTTGGAGTTTCAGAGAAGTAATGAGGTAGAACTTTGTATAAAACCAGTGAGATGAGAGATGAAGATTTCATCTGTCTCCCTCAGAAAATTCCCTGTGTGTACTTGCAAGAAGAAGCAGCCAGCTTACAGTTGAATATTGTGGACTGTCTTGTGTGCACTCACGTGCCTAGGAGAGACTGGGAGTGATGAAGTTGGAAATATTTTTACAGAAATCTGTTTCTGTTTTCATCACCCTCTATTTGAGTTTGAATGGTATGTATACAAATAAGCATGCTATATTTACACAGTATCATCAAAACCAAAGGCCCGTGTATTTATTTGCAAACTGAATGACTTTTAACTACCACTTAAAACCATATCTGAAGTGTGTTTTCAGCTAAGCTTTTCTGTATCCAAAAGGAAGGCAGCCAAGATCGTTGTATGTAGTCAATGATCTGTGCATTTAAGGATGATAATACCTCATAAATTTATACTTGGCTACATACTGATTGCATTATTTGTGATATCTAGATTTTACTGGCCGGTAGTAGAGTCTGTGAAACAGTTATCATGGTCTGAAGTTGATTTTACATATTAATGTATTTTTGGTGTCTCCAATTACATCCCTGCAGGGACTATAAGCGTGACAGTGAGTATGATGGTAACATTCTATAAACAAGTTAGGTACATGCCCTAAAGAGAAGAAAAAGGTTTGCACTTTCTGTCATGAGTGGAGAAATGATTTTGCATGGACCAGTAAAGATAGCAGCAGTTGCCACAGGGCTTACAGTAATTTATGCAGAAGATTCCCAGCTGTCTGCATTGGATTGCCAGGTGGAAGACAGCATGTAAAAATAACTCTAACTCCACTTCTAAGAACAAAACTTCTGAAAATTCTAGTCAATAACAAATCTACAAATACAGGAAATGACAAGGTGACTGTTGCTGTTGCAGCAAAAGCACAGTAAAGATAGTCACTGAAATAGATAACTTGATTTTATCAGCTATACTCAGTGAAACAGATCACTTGATTGTATCAGCAAATTGAATACTATTTTCTTCCAAGATTCTCTTTTAAGTAAAATAATAAGTCCCACTAGTTCAGAAGCTTGATGCATTGTCAAAAATATATTGGCTGGTCTACTAGCAGGGAAAAAAGTTACAGCTTTGGTTCTCCCATGACTGGATACATTTGTATATTGGATGGGAACAGCCTGATGGCAATTTTTAAGTTCTTCAAAGATTATAAAGATAAGGATGATGGAGAGCCACTTTCATTGTCTGAATACCACTTATATTTCTTCCACAGTCTGCTTTATGGCAGGACTTAAAATTAGAATGGTCTCATTTTGTGTGACCTGAAATTTATTAAATAATAGATTATGTGAAGGGTCAATTACAATAAAAAATTGAAAAGAAATCCATAAAAGTAGTTCTTATCCACCCAGAAAGAGCACATGGCAAAGCAGAAATAGTGGAAATAGGTTTCTCAGTGGCATGCATCAGCTTTAATGATTTTGCTTCATGCTTTTACCTTAACTGAAGAAGATTACTTTAACCTGATTTAGCCACTTTGCTTGAAAAATGTTGACTTTACAGGAGATTGCTAACATTTTCCATCATCAACAAGAATTATTGTTTACTGAAGGACTTGGTACAATGTCTGTACTTGGTTAGAAGCTCTAGTGTTCTAGCGGTCCATCTTCCAATCTTAATTCTTACAGTTCTATTAAAACTCACAGAATTTATTAAGTCCCTTCCTAAGTTGTAATGAGCTGTGGGAAAAATCTCTTCCTTGTCTAAACACAGGACAATTCACAAAGCCTTCCAAGTATTGATTTTTTGTTAAATATAAGCTTTAAATTAAAGTTTTTGAATTGTGCATGTAAGGGGTTTTTAAAACAGATTTCAAAAGAGCATCACCTTTATCCTATTATGTTCCTGCACTCTGTACTTTCAGAAATTTCTCACCTCCCTTTGGGTGAATAAGTGTTGACAGTGTCAAAATCTTTACAAAAGTGAGCTCTTAATGAGTTTCAAACTTTTTTTCAGGGCCTAGATGACATTTGCAGAGCCTACAGTGTAGTGAAGACAAAATGACTTCTAGTGCTCTCTCTGAGGTGAAATAGCATTGCAACTCAAAATAAAGCTTTATAGGCTCAGTGGAGGTGTCAGTCCTTGAGATACTGGTAAACTGCTTGCTCAGAATAGCTGACTCACCTCTAAAGTTTATTCTGACCCTATGTTCCTGCAAGCAGTCACTAAGGGCTTTTCTGCCTTTGCAATGCACAGTAAAAGGATGCTTCTGTCTGTGCAGATATTGCTTTGCGAATCCCAGACTCACAACATGCAGAAACTGGTCCACAGCTTCTTGTAGCATTGCACTGTACCAACAGATAAAAAATTCAGAACGGTAAGCTTCATCTTTTCAGGTTTTACATTGTAAACATTGCCAGTTGTACATTATGCTCTTCTTCCTTCCTGAAGATTCATTAGATTTGCTGCAAAGTGTAGGATGCAACTCACTCTTCTGTTTAGTATATTCAAAACAAGAACAAAACATTCATTTTCAGCCCATATTGTTTTAACCAAGTCCCAGAATTTTCTCCTGTGTTTCATAAAAACCGCAAGTTTCTCTTCGAAAGCTGCATTTCGGATAATGTTTTGGAAACGGATTGCAAAGCAGAGTAAAAGACCTCAGGCAAGAAAAGCTCAGGCCCTTTTTAGACCAGCTTCGTCAAACAGAACAAATCCTGACATTCCCTGAATAACTGCTTTGTACCTCTTTAATGCACGCTTCACATTCAAAGCAGATGCCTTGCACTATTATTTAAATAGTTTTATCCTGTATGAAACTAAGGAAGAAATGCTATCTAAGATGTTACCACACACCTTCTTCCTTTCTTCACTACTTCAATTTTTGCCATTAAAGCAGATCTTAAGTGTATCTTTTGAAGGGTCTCATAAATGCTTCTCTTTCTTTTTCTATCCCTAATAGAATATCCCTAATTAATTGGAATAAAATTCTGGCCCCAGTGGCTACATCTGTGCTGTTAAGTAACATTATGCCAGAGACTGCTTTTTTGGATGTCAGGCCCAGTGACGCTAGCTATACCTGAACTCCAAGGCTCTTCACCTAGTGTCTCTTCTTGGCTCCCTTTGTTGTAAGGCAAAATTGTTATTTTATTTGTGTTTCCTTTCAGATTATTGTGAGGATTATGTAGTAGCCTCTCAGAACACTGTTTTTGTATCAGGAACCTGAAATTTTGCTATGTTGCCTTAGTGTTAGGTGAAGGAAGCTGAGGACTTTGAGGATATAAAACCAAACACAGAACCATTGGGATAGTGCTATGCTGAGATTTCATTTTGGTTAACAGAAAGACTATTCTGAGGGAGGAAGCAGCTGGTCAGGTTTCCTAGAAATACTTTTAACAAATCTCTGCTTTGATGATAAATTCTATTGGTTTTGCAGAAGAAAAAAAGACCTGTCATCACATACTGAGCACAGACAAGTAAATACACTGCAAGGCAATGATTTCAGATCATAGTCAGTGCAAGGCTCAAAGGGACGCCAAACAATTCCAGGGAAGAAATTTTATGAATTGGAAGATATGTCCTGAGTGTATTTGTAATTTTTTTTTTTTTCTGCAGTCTAATTAAAACATTCCCCTCACAGATTCCAAGAGCTTAGAGAAGTGTTTGACCATTCAAAAGTTATCATTTGTAGGTGCAGTTGACTCCTACTCATTCACTCCTTCTGCCTTTGGCAAAGTGCAGCTTCTCTTAATAAACTCATGTCTTTAATCTTCACTGTAGACTATCTCAACTGAGTTCTGTGGTCTGATGGTCATTCCATGTTAGTTAGGATGTTTTTGTTATTTGTCCTATTTCCTATTTCCTATTTTTATATAAGTCCTATTTGTTATTAGTAGGAGATACAAAAATCAAAGGGTGGAATCTAACACACCTGGATTGCCTCCTTATAATGTGTTGGAATTCTTTTTTACGGGCTTCCTGAAGTTGAATATATAACATTTGATGTCTTTTTCCATCTTCCTAAAAGTGACTAACTCCCCTCGTGCTCAAGTGCCTGGTTAAGCTCAGTAAATATGCAAAGATTCTTACAGAGAGAATTTTGCCTACTGCCCTCTCTTTTTGTGTACTACAGAAAAAATCTGACACATAGAGCTCAGCTCTAGGCTAGTCTGAAACAAAAAAATGAAGAACACAATTAAAGAGAATGTCAGTGTGGAATGGCACTAATGACATTCTTTTCACTGGGCTGTACTTGCAGCTCTTTTAAACAACAACAAAAGTTATTCAAGATACTGAGCCTGATCCCTGTCTTTTAGAGTACACTAATGAAAATCAAGAGGAATTCTATTGATTGCAATACAGTTAAATCAGTGTAAGTGAAATTTAAATTTGGCCCATTGTAGGCAAGATATAAGGCTGCAACCTGTCAGACATTTACGTAGTCCAACAGCATTGTATGTAGTATAGAATAAATCAGTGCAAAAAGATACTTATCCCAACTTACGTACAGAGTGTCACACAGGAATAAGTTTGTAAGACATTCCTTGTAGAATAAAATCATTCAGAAAATATGGGGTAAGGAAGAGACTATACGGAATGTTAACTCAGAGTTCCTTACATCATGTGAAAATGTGAGAATATTTTTTATCTTAGTCTAGATAAATATGGTTTAAATTGAGTGATGAGATTCAAAAGAAATACAGTTGAGATGAAACAGAGCGCATGACTTATCTTTTACCCTTGCAACCGTTCACTTTTCAGGGTCAGTGAATTCTCATTATCTTTTACTAGAAGGTGGAAATTAGAATAACATCTGGGAGGTTGACAGTCTTGAAGGTGTTTCCTTCTATTTGAGATTGATAATGACTATGCCAGATTTCTGGGGATGGATGTCTATGCTAGATGTTCTCTACTCTTTTCACTGTAGATTGTCTGTCATCTTCTGAGCTCTAACTTTCGCAGTATGCTTTGTGTAGGAATAGCTATTGCACAGTCTCCTAGGATGTGTGTCACTGGTTTCTAAAGGAAGGGTCAGTTTGTGCAAAACCTGCAGTCTTCAAAATGAGCATTTAAAAGACCAGAGAGAAAAAATGTGTGTGAGAGGAAATGTTTCATTTATGAATTTCCAACAAATATTTTAAAACTTTTTATTAAGGATATCTTTTCATTTGGAAAGTTAGTTCAGGTTTTGAAACATACAGAACATTTCAGTTGACTGAAATTGGAAAGAAAATATTATCCTAAAATGGAAAATTTAATTTTTGTCGTATAAAAATATGTAGTTACTTGTCACTTTACTTATAGTTTTGAAAATCTCCATTTTTTATTCACAGCTCACTTTTTTGTACTATCCCAATAAACTGGTAAATCCAGTATTTCCTCAAGCGTTGTTTTTAATATGCTTTTCTAAGTCTCTCTGTAGTGCTTTCTCTCTGTTCAGAGGCTACGAATTAAAGCTGTTTTCTGCAGGCTGTTTTCAAATTCCTGTATAATGTAGTCTATCATTTAACTCTGCAGCATTCAATCACTGGCACATGTGGACGAGTTTTTGTGAGACGTTTCTTTCTCTACTTTTCTGTGTCTCTACTATATTCACCTTTTCCATTAACCCACTGGTCCCATTAAACTCAATACTAAAGCTGCCTTTGATTCTGAAAGGATTAGAGTTTGGCTCACCATTAGCACGATCTGATTGCCCTGATGCTGTGGAGCAATATGGTGCTAAATGAAGAGGCTGGAAAGAAACTGCTTTTCAGTAGGATGACATTATACGCTGTCAGTTCTATATCATCAATCAAAACTAATTAAGAAGGGAGTGAATTTGGCAGCATTTCTTCTTTTGCTACCACTTCTCAGTCTGCTGTTTGTAGTGGCCTGTCTAACAGCTGAATGAATGATGAAAAAAGAGATGCAATAAAATTGTGAAGTCAAATGCCACAGCAGTTGCGTTGGTATCAATGGAGACTACACAGTTGAATACCCATTATACCAGGCTATAATGTAAGCCTTGGGGAATATTATAACCATTATAGTTAAAAAAAGAATCCCAGAAACTCCTTTTGGATTAGGTAATAGGACTTCATGCAAGAACAGAAGTAGCAGTAGCAGCCACTTCAGCAGAAGGTTGAGGATGAAAAGGTAAAGATTTTACAGCTAAATCAGCTATGGTTCCTTGTGAGGTCTTGCATGTCTCTGTGGAACCAGGATTTTAAGTCTAAACACATATAGTTGCAAAAGGCTTTCAGATGTGTGAGTCTTCAAAGTATAAGGAGTCTGGATAGCACATGATGTCCCACTATGGTTTGTTAGAATGTAAAAATTGGTGGAAGAAAGTATTACAAAGCAAGGATGCACAAAGAAAATAACAGGATAACAAGAAATAAAATAGTTAAGAAAAAAAAAAAAAGGTGTGTGTAGAAGACTGTATAATGCTTACATCCCTTTGTTTGTCTAAGAATTCAACTGTCTGAAAGAGAAATTTTCATTCAGCCTATAATGCACTTTTTCTGACTCAAGGTCTTCCTATTCGCAATTTTTTTTTTAGTAAGCTAGGTCTTAGATTGTCTGATAGGCACAATTTCTCTTTTTCACAAGTAAGCTTACGTTTCAAAAGAGATCTTCAGCTGGAACTGAATGAAATTTCATCAATTTACAGGTAGAAAGGATCTGAAGAACCTGGTTTGTTCCTTTTATTTTTATAAATATTCTTCCAGCATCACCACTGCAGCTTGCAACAATGCTTAAAAATACTATCGTATCAACAACATAAATGTCTGTTCTTTAATATTAAATTGAAGAAGGTTATTTAATTTGACAAAGATTTTCCCTTGTGAAAAATACCATTTTGGTTTGTAATATGCTTTCACAAGTGGGTATAATTTGTGAAAATGTTATTAAAACATTGGAAGGAAATTACTTGAAGCTTTACTAAAATCTTGACTTCTCAATTCAAGCCTTTTTCTATTTTAATATTATAAGAGTACTGCTCTTTTTTGTACTGAACCTTAAAGTGTTTAATATGGTTTAATCCATACCATATAGAGAAAGTCAATAAATATTTTTGCTTTTGGAGGTGAAAATCATAAATCCATACTTTTGCCCTGGATGGAAGATTGATAAAATTAAATGGAAAAAATCCAGAAAAAGAAATAATTACCAGGCCTGGGTGAAAAGGAAGCTCAATAAGGCCCCTGAAATCAGAAAAAAAAACCTGCATACAGTTCACAATGTGTTAGGTAGTTACTAAAAATAACATTAATGTATGTAAAACAATAATGTGGTAGCATTATCATTGCTTATTATATAAACTGTATAAGAGCTTTCTGCTTCTTGCAGTTTTCTGCTTCTTGCAGTTTTTCACTGAAATCTAGGGAAACATGTTATGATAAACACAGCTTTGTAATTGCTGGAAACATTAGTATTGTTTTCCAAACTGAATACTGCATATTGGGACGGCTGCTAATTGACTGCATAATTTGTCTTGGTAGAAGAGTGTGCTCACCTTGGGCCAGTCTCTGAGCTTGTGCCTAGTGAGGCAGGGATGTGAGAAATTCTTGGCTGGTTTAAAAGAGTTTACACTGATTCCATTTTGGAGAGATTGAAGAGATGGTTTGTAATATGCTTCTCATGGTGGTCAGGTCATGAAAAAGGAGCTTGAGAGACTGGGAAGATAAAAGAACCATCAATTCAGACTCATGCTTTTAGCAGAGCAAACTCCAAAACTTTTCTCTTGAGAATCTAGTTAACTAAAATGGGGATTACTTTTATAACTCTACATGCAATTGAACTAAAGTATGGAAATGTTAAAGGCATTTCTTTCTTTCCGTTAACTGAAATAAACCGCATGATATATTTGCACCTCTTGCAAATGATTCTAGTGTATCTTAGAGTAGTCCATAACTAGATTACTTTCACTCAAGTCTTTGTTTCAGGGATGCTGTGGGACACAAAAATTAAACAGGGACATTCAGATGAAAAATTAGTGGGATTGTCTCATTATAGAGATGAAATAGTGTTATATTAATTTTGAGGCCAAACAAATAACAAAAATTAGTAACTTACTCAATGTTTTTTAAGTATGTCCAAGTCATCATGAAACATGATAATGCCTGGTGTCCTAGCTCAGGTTTTTATTTTGGAAGTAATCTCTAAAATATCAGTGACTTCAGTATTGTATGACCTTTGCAACACCTTAAGCAATAGACTATTTGAATATCTTTGATATCCTGTAAGAGTTTTTTATTGCATTTCTGTCTAATTTATTTAACATCTCTTTAGATTACCTTCTGTTTCTCTTATCTTCTGAAGTTTTAGCCAGCACATACTTCCCTGGAATTTTTTCATCTCAAACCAGATAAGATGTATTGATTTCTTTTCTCCTAAAATAAATATTATGGTAGTTCAGAGTGATACTTACCCTGGCCCTGTCAGTAGGAATAGCAAGTTCTTATCTCTATTAATAATTAAAGACATTATTTATGATGGGATAAAATATTCCTATAGGAATGGAAAACTGTTTTGAAAACATCTGGAGTACTTAGCTTTGACAGAAAGTAATACCTTGAAATATAAGAACATACCAAATGAATGTAAACTGTTACATAGAAGGCATTTGATGTTCAAAAAGTTAAATATTCACTTCATTTAACTAGCTCTCAAACAGCTTAAACATTTTTGAGGATACATAACATAGTCTTAATAGGTCAGATTGATGATTGGTAGTTGGACTTGATGGTACTGAAAGTCTATTTCAACTGCACCTTGAATATTGTGTTCAGTTGTCTAAGAAGGACACTCGGTATGAAAGACATTAAATTGCTTGAGTGTATGCAGAAGGAACTGCAAAACAAGGCATACAAGAACTGTTGTTTAGCCTGGAGGAGGCTGAGGGGAGACTTCATCACTCTCTACTACTGCCTAAAAAGAGGTTGCAGCAAGGAGGCAGTCAGTCACAGAAATTATCTCAAATTGCATAAAGGCATGTTTAGTATGGATATGAGGAAGAATTTCTTCATAGAGAGTGTGTCCAAGTTTTGGAACAGGCTGCCTAAGCACTGGAATGGGCTGCCTGGGGAAGTATCGGAGTCCTATCCATGGATGTATTTAAGAGACATGGATGAGGGATGAAGGGACATGATTTAGTGATAGTACTCAGTAGGTCAGGTTGGTGATTGGACTTGTTGATCTTAAAGCTCTTCTCCAACTTAGATGGTTCTATGATTCTATGACTTTTATTAAAAAAATGAAATTTAGCAGATAATGCAAGCTCTGACCTTGTGGCTTTCCAAATAATGTAGATACATCCTATTCCTGAATGAAGTATACATTCACATAAGTAGCTCATGAGTTTGTAACAATGGCATGTGTGAGGAAATGATCAGTCATCTGTAATTCATACCTGGAGGTAGTGGTGACCTTTCAGTTCCAAACCACCTCTGAAAACTACTACCCAGTCTGCTCATTGCAGAAATAAATATAAAATCAGAGATTTCAGTTAAACCATCTTTGTAGCTCTTGGGGCAGCTTATTAAATGTCAAATATGTAAATCCACTGTTAACTCTCTGAGGTAACTGAATAAAAAATCTTCTTTTGTTATTACTATGTCAAAAAGATTTTTAAATATAATTGATTTAGATACCATTTCTCTGTTCTCTTTTTGTAGTGGTTTGAATCATAGACATGACTGTAGGGGACTTGATGCTTCTAGCTGAATCAGCTTCTTCAGGAAAGCAATAGATAAACTTCATATCCTCTTTATCTGTAGCAGTAGATCTTCCAGCTAAGTCACCTTATATCACATTCTGTTTTTCAATGCAAAGTTTACTCCAAACGTGAATAACTTCTAGTTTTATGAATTACAGCTCTTTTTTTCCTTGTCCCTTAAATTTCTCAACCACATTTGTTTTAAGAACAACTATATTTCTAGTTTTGATGGTTTTAAAATATATTTTGTAATTAGATGTATTAAAGAATGCAAGAAAAATAGTGTCATTTATTTTATTTTTGAAGTTTATCTTTTAATTGTGGAAAAATCCTTACATTCATTAGTATGCGTTAGAGTTCATTGACAAAATTTCACCCAGAAGTCTAGCTTATTTTAACACAGTTCTTTCAAATTTTTGGTCACAAAATAGGATCTGTGAATCCTTTAGGAGAGTGGTAGTGTCACGCTTAAAAAACATTCTGTGGTACAGAAACAATTGGGAAGGAAAACAGTCTTTGTTATGATCACTACTTTCTTTATTCATTACCCATTTCCTTCAAGTCTTGTGGCTAATCAAAGGAAGTGAAAAAAAGATTACAGAAAATTTATTTAACAGTATTGGGAGAAGTACTAGAAGCGTGGGAAAAGAGAGCAAAAATGAACTGGAAAACTCAGAACTTTTCTAAGATAACTATTTTGCATTTAAACATAACACATTTAAACATAACATTTAAAGATAACATTTCTGCAGTTAAAGTATGCCTTGATAGAAGAAATTTCCCTCCTTTGTTAATTCTAGATTATCCAACTGGACAAGGCTAGTGAAATAAACTTCCTATCTGTCTGTTGATAAAAAGACTTTGTGTTTGCAAAATTAAAAAAAAAAGTATACTCATTTTGTTTGATTTCAGCTTTAGGCAAAGATGCTAAAGGCATAAACTCTACAGTGTCCTTTTATTGTTATACATTATCTCTAGTACCAATGGAAATTGTCATCATCGCTGTCCTATTTGCCTCTAGCAGCATTGTTATTTTTGTACCATCCAGTTCCTTCTACACAAACTGAGACAAAAGCCCATTATAACAAGTAGTATGCAACCTTACTATCATATGAAAATTTGCCTCCAGAAACTGTGATTATGATAACGTGGTTTAAATCATGATTTGTAAACAAGACAAAAACCATATGGAAAAAAATGATGCAGAAATAACTTCTCTTATTCATTCCAGCTCCTGCAAATTTCCTTAGATCAGCACAGTCACATTATTTTAAATAATAGAAACTTAATCTCTAAAGAACTTCTCAGGTCATTGAAGTTAATACTCTAGAAATAGGATTTAGAAATACTCTAAAAATACTCCAGAAATAAGTTGGTAATGGATAAAACAAAGAAAGGGGAAGGATACATGCAGTGATTCTTGTAGAGAACAATTACTTTCAAGGTTCATATTTACAATATGTAGATTAACCATCCCTTAATAAATTGGCACCAGAGTTTGTTTCTAATCAATTTATTTTTTGTAGAAGTTTCACTAACCTCAATTTCAGCAATTGTCAGACAGGTATTTATCAAGTGTATGGAAAATCTTTAGGAAATTTTTCCGTCATAGAATCCTAAGAGTTGGAAGGGACTTTTAAAGGTCATCTAGTCCAACTTCCCTGCAACGAACAGGGACATGCACAGCTAGATCATGTTGCCCCAGGCCTGATCCAGCCTTGCCTCGTTTTCCTCTCTTTTTTTGGTATTCCACACATGCAATCTCATGAAGTCTGTAAATTTCATAGAATTTTTGGAATTATTCCTGATGCAATTTTTATTTGTTTTTGTTGTTAGAACAGAGTGTACTAATCTTAGTTCACTGAGGTACACTTAACAAATGCTCATATCTTTTTTAGGTATCTTTTATATGAAAATACTACTGGAAAAATTCCAGAATAAATAGCAGTAGCAGAAAAAGGAACATTGAACCTCTGATGGAAATCATAGAATCATAAGATTGTATGATGGAAATGAAATTCTATGAAATGATGATGAGAAAATGTTATCTATTATCTAGAAAAATGTTTTGACCTCCACTTGTCTGTAAATCATCATTTCTAGGAGTGGCTGAAAGACATGGACAGATGACAGTAAGAACTACCCTGCAGTCATGGTATTTTCTGAGAAGACTATGTATAGGAGGGAGAGGGATTTAGTTCCTAAATGTCCTGGAGTGAAATCATGCAAGTCCTCAAACACTTAGCTGGCAGCTTAGCTTTGTGAGTGCCCTTGACCAGCCTAGTATTCTGTAAAGGACAACTCTTTCCTTCTGTATTTTACATGAGCATGCGCCAGTTTCCCCCCAGTGTCTTATTTGCCATTCTCATTGTACTAAAAATACTTAATTCCATGATAGCAAATATCATACAATGAATGAGTGGAAGAATTTGCTGTCCTTTCAAAGTATAGCGTTTATAGAGCTAGATAAAGAGCTCTTCAGCTGAAGTAATAATGTGGCAAAATTGGGCCGACAGACAAAATTAGGGCAGAACAGTATAATAGGAAAATATAGTTTTGAATAAATGTGCTTAGTAATTTCATCTTGTTTCTCAATAAAAATGGCAGAAGATCTAATTTGGCCAAGAGGAATTTTAGAAAGGTAGAAGACTATGAGTTGAGTTGGCAACTTGAAGTCCTTTGAGCTCAGAGCCTGTGTGCATTCAGCAGTGCAGTAACTCTCATTATGTGTTAAGAAGATGAATTCATCATGCCTGAATTACACCTGCAGCAGATGTGAGAACCACAGTATTCAACAATGTCTAACTGGCTAGCACATTTACATCACTGCTGAAAGCTCCTAGGAGCCTTTTTGCTGGCAGCTATCCGAAAACAGAAGTCAACCAATACAATTCCCAAGCACCTCATTTTGGAAAGCCATATCAATTCCTTGGACAACTCTGTGCACTAGGGTAGAACAGCCCTGGCTTCTCCACTACCTAGTCACTGTATACACTGTGTAACAATTAAGTCACAAGCATTAGATGGCTGATAAAGTTGTACGTTTGAGAATGGTATTAACCCGGAATATTCCACCACTACAGGACCATGGCTGTATGAGATACCATCTCACAGGAGACTGGTACCAGCGAGACTGATAAGAGGCTTCCCAGCAGTCAGAAGCTGCCTATAGCACAGTTTAAAGTTAGTGCATTTCTAATGTTTTACTTATCTTTTAACTTATGCCATCTTCATGCATACTCAGCATATGAGAGCAGCAGTCCTCAGATCAGAAAAGATTGGAATCTAATGTGTACACAGCTCTCCCTCTGGATCCAATAGTCACTGTTTGTATTTATTGCACTTGCATTCAGTTTCTAAGGGCCAAGTGCCTATAAGTTTTCTCCCTCTGCCAGAAATGAATTATGTCTTTAGTTTTGTAATTGTCTATGAGAAATTTGGTAGAATGTTTTCATTTTTACTGTAGTGTGTAGTTTGCAGGTGTGAAGTAATGCTAAGCATTCCAGGAGATGCACATCAATGAACTTGGGATAAAAACAATGCTCACTTTGTACACACAGCATACATCACTAAATGAGGTAGTGCCTCTCAGGAAAGAGTTTCAGGAGTTCCTGAGGATAGGTGAGGTCAGAATGAAAATACCCACTCAGGAAAGCAAGAGCTGTATTTCAGCAGCAGATAGTCCCCTCCAAAATAAAAAGAAAAAACTAAAAAAAAAAAGAGGCTAGGAAAGTAAAGGGAAGGACAGCAAGTAACCTGGAGTAAAATTGCAAAAGGACAGTCTGGATAACAGAGTAGATGCATGAAAGCATGTTAGTGACCAAGGGCAACGTCATATTGGTCTGTAAGATCACAAAACGTTATTGAAGAAAGAGGGAACAAATAGAACAGAGGTGTTTGATGCTTGTTATAAAACAGTAATTAGGTGGCAGTCAATAAGATGTTTAATGCAGCAAATGGATAGCTATGAAAAGCTCAGAATGGCAGAAATTTGAATAGGTGTAGACAGAGAGACTGATGTGTGGGCAAGAGGTCCATTAGACAACAATTAGGTTGCAATCTCTGAACCGGGGATTTCTGTTTGTAGTTGGCTGAGGATCACCAGCATTACCTGCTTTTTTTGTGCTTTTCCTTGAGTGCTCTCTGTTGCCCATTTTCAGAGGTAAGAAACTCTGAGTAATTTGACCAGAGGCTGCTGGTTTTGTACTTACATAAATGCTGGGGCAACTTAAGTCTAAATGTCAGTACTCTATCTAGCCCATTAATATTTAATGAATCAGAATCAAAGGTCGTATGTGCATTTGTTGCTTCACATATAGATCTGTATTCAAAGAACAGAAATCATAGTATCTGACAGATTTAAGGATGTAGCACAGCTTGAATTTTGAATCCAGTATTGCATGTAAATGTATGGAGTATTGACATTGAGCTCTTTGTATTTGGTTCACAGATGTTTGAGGGGAAAAAAAAGCACCACAAAAGAAAACTTCCTCCATTAAGCATGAGTCCAAGATTAAAGGAAATTATAAACCTGCCACACATCAAACCAGCAGTGAGATTTGCTCAATAAATTATTTGTTGCAACTTACTCAGCTTTAGTTTACATATAGTTTAACTTAACAGTATTGTTTAGTTTTTCTAGCAGATATAATAAGGACACAGGAGTGGTACTCAGGTAGACAGTGACTGTAGTGTGAAATGATGAAATCCTGAGTCCAACACTGAGTGCTGGAGTAAATGTCACTTAAATATCATTTATTATTCTGTGTTTCATGTGAACAAATAGAAAAAAAAAAAGATGTTTGCATGGGAAAAGTTTTATAGCAAGAAAGCTGTTGGGGAGGCTGGCAATTCTCTTTCTGAAATAAAGGTGTTACCACTTGTAATGATTTTATAACCTTTATGCCAAGACTATTCATATAGTTATGACACACACTGTAGAGTTTGGTTATGTGAATAAATGAAGAACAGAAAGACATGATGAGAGTCAGAATAGATCTGATAGATGGGGGGACACTAATAACCTAATCCAGGAAAAAGGGAAGGGGTACCACCAATAATAATTATCCATCAGGCGTTGGCTATAGTTCTGCTTGTAAGGTATTTCCTCTCAGGGCAAGGAGGAGTGAACTAGGGATAGCTGTCAAAAGCAGCATATTTGTCTAGGACACAGCATTACAGATCAAACAAGAAGTAGGAAAAGCCTTGAAAACAATCTGCCTACTTTCTAGGTTCATCAGACATTACCTAGCAGCTCTATGAAATCCTGGGAACTGCAAAAACAGGACTGTTGGATTTCCAGTTTTAGGTTGTGCATATATACTTGAACAGAGTTGTTTCTTTCACGCTTTCATTTCTGGGTTGGTGTTAAAGTAAATCAGTAGAAACAATTTTTATCCAGAGAGTGAAGCTTTCTCCAGATCAGTGCTCCAGACAGGCAGGAGCACTGGTTTTTATTGTTGTTTCACATTAAGGAAGCAGCAATGTGCATGTATTCATAGTGTTGATCCAAAAGATTTTCTGAATATTCTGTGTGTTCTCTGTGCTAGCCACATCTCTCTACAGAGTAAAGTTTGAAGTTCACATGCTTCTAAGAGCTTACATCTGTCGCATTGCACACAGAGCTTTTTTCCCCTCATCTGCTGCATGACTTTGAGTCACTTGTTACACATCAAGGGCTGGCAACTGCACTTCAGCATCACAAATGTGATAACTGTAGATACCAGATGGCAAAATCTTTGAACATTCAATTTTATATCCTGACCATTTGGGAACGTTAAAAACTCTCATGAGGAAAGAAATTGTACCCTGAAAGCAAGGTATAAAATAAGGGTAAATGCTAAAATGATTTCTTAATTAAATAAAAACAAACATTTACTTACTACTTGCCATGGGGAGAGCACTTTCCAATTAAGATGAGTTTCTAAAATACAGGGTGATATGTTTAATTCAAACCAATGCTATATGTTTTATTTTTCAGAATGTTGACTTTCTAGAAAGAAAATACACAGAAAAGGTGGTAGCTTGCATGTACTTGGAGAGAAAATGAAGCCATCTAGTCTGGCTGGCATAACATAAAAAAGCACATTTTGTATGACTAAGATGGGGTTGCTTTTACATATCAGTAAAAGGAGAAGTAATTTGCAGAGTATTATCTGGAGAAGGGAAGAAAAGAATAAGTTGGAGTCAAGCAGAGGTAGAAAATGAACCATAATACATGCCTTTCAGAGAAAAAACTCCTTCTGAGTTATATTCCATTATTTAATATTTTTGATTTTGGAGAAAGTATATTTACTTCCAAGTGCTTGACAAAATGATGAAAAGCATTAACTATCAATGAGCAAAGATTCTGCTTTGAATCCAGGTTCACGTTACATTTACCTGCCCAGGGAATACTTAAACACTGAACATTAGCTGTGAACACTGAACATGCAGCTGTGAGCATTATTTAGCGTAAACAATGTAAAAGATAACTGTGAGGGACCATGGTTTTGTCTCTTCTCAAGACCAGGGAAAGTTTGCATCCTTTGAGTTTTTCCTGATACCTAAAGACTTGCTGTGAAGTCCTAAACTCTCACAGAATTCAGAGTATTTTTTTCTGGTTGATTGCAATAGGGCTTGGATTTTTGTTTTCCTATGGATTTAATACATAGGACTCCAGTATGTAAAACTAGCAGATAGTTCGTCTTTGGAAAAGTAAAATAAAATGGGAGTGATTACAGACATGAACGTGACCAGCACACACTGAAAAAATGATTCATATGACATGTTTATTGACATGTTGAGAGGGAAGGATTTTGTATTTTTGATCTTATCTTGGTTATTGATGCATAAAAAGGGAGAGTAAATAAAAGTCTACCTTCACTCACACCTCAACACTGTTATTTTATGCTCAGTTCCTTTGTAATATGATATAGTGACTATGATCCTTCAAACAATTGAAATGGTGTTTTTCTGATGTCTGTGAATAGAACAAGTATTTGTGAGCCATTGGCAAGCAAATATGAATAGAAGATAATTAGGGGAATATGTGATTTTTGGAGAGCTGCAAACATTATATTCTTTATGGGAACTTCTAAATACAGGATTAAAAAAAACCAAAAAAACGGGAGAGATCTCCAAGTATGCTTACTTTGAATACATGACAATATATTTGGGCTTTCAAAAATATTTCTGTTTTCACAATGAATTTGCTTATGAGGAGCCTATATGATGATATTAAGAGACTGAAGGGACTATTACCATTTGCTTTGCCATCTCTCTCTTTTCACTGCAATCCCCAGAAGGGTAGTTTGACTTTGGTGACCAGGCTGCCTTCAAATTAAATAGCCAAAGTCAGCAGAATACATTTCAGTAAAAAATCAGATTGCTGTGCTTGGCAGGGCTGAGAGCCTCTAGGATGTGGTGAGGTATTTGTATTGAGTGTAATGTACCAGAGGGCACTGAAATAGCACTTCAGGGCCAATGCTTTCTTTTCCGAGGTATCAGTGCTCAGAGGGCAGGCTGATAAGCCATGTAAATAGAGGTAGGAAGCATCTTCTGATCCACACAAACCATGGCAGAATTCAAACCTACGAGTGTCTTATGACTCTTGTCCCTGTGGAGATCATAGTGAGGATAGTGAGGAAGAAAAAAAAGTTTTGCAGCACTAAGGTTCCCACACAACAATAGGGATTGTGTTTTATTACTAGTTTTAAAGCAACTCTGTAAATTAGTGTGGCTTGATGAATGCCCAGAGCTGAACATAATATCTTTGTTCATGTGATTTTCAGCAAAACTTTTCTCCCACCATGGTCTGTGGTGCTGCAGGACAGCAGGAATACTAGCACTGTCTCATCACTTTTTGATCTGATTATCTATTAAACACGTGAGGCTGCTGTTGAGATATACTCCTACTGTGATAACCAATTCTCTGTGATTTCAAAATTGGGGTCTGTCATGTCATTAAAGGTAGACTTCCAAATGGCACTGAAAGTCCACTTTGCAGCCATTACATCAGGTCAGATCAGGACTCTCGCTGTACATGAGTTAGCATCTGTCTGACATTTGTCTTCATGTAGGTGTCTGTGCACCTCAGTTGCCATCAGCTCTCTTTAAGCACTTTTATGATAAAATTAATCCAACCTATTTTAGACATCCATTTTAAGGATGAAATTGAATACAAGACTCTTTGTTTCTCTCCAATGATTTCAAGCGAATTTGGGGTGACTAACTCAGAAATAGTTGTCCCTGTCACACCTGATGTGTTTCACCCACTGTTGCTGTTGAATAAACTTGATGTTTTGGTTTTCTTTTACATTAAGAGTTAAGGAATGCTATGTCACAACAAAGAATGATGTTAGATGAAAGAAGGATTATATTTCTCATTTATGCTGGTGTCTTTTGAAGCACTTTGGCCCCAGAAGCCCCCAGAGGAGAGCTGTATCTATGAAGTCATTGCTGATACAAGGTTAATGTGCTGGGCTTTCATCTGCCTTTCTCTGTTTGACTGTTTTGAGAGTACTACAGTGATCCCTTCTGCATTTGCAGTCATTTAACTGTGAGGGGAAGCAAGGGATTCAGAGGTGTTAGTCCTCTGACTAACACCTTATGAGGTTGTCATTCCTCAAATAAGCATTTTGCAGCACCAAGTTTGCCCAAAGAAATGAGTAGATCAAGAGCTAAATCATTTTTATCATAGGATGATAGAATGACAGAACAGTTGAGGTTGGAAGGGACCTCTGGAGGCCATCTGGTCCAACTTATTGCCCAAGCAGGGCCACCTGGATAATGTCCACAGCTTTTGAATATCTCCAAAGCTGGAGACTCCACAACTTCTCTGAGCAACTTGTTCTAGCGTTCAGCCACCTTCACAGTAAAGACATGTTTCCTGATGTTTAGACAGAACTTACTGTGTTTCACTTTGTGCCCATCGCCTCTTGTTGTGTCCCTTGGCACCACTAAAAAGAGCTTGACTCTGTTTTCTTTGCATCCTTCCTTTGAGTATTCATAGGCATTAATGAGATTCCACCCGTTAACCTTCTCAAGGCTGGAGTTCCAGCTCTTTGTTTCATATTTACATTATTATTGTTAAGCAATTATTTTTTCATATTACTACTAGGAGTGTTCTAACAGGAGCACTGTGGGATCTACTCAGTGCAAAGTAGCTATATAGTTAGCAGATATCCCAAAGTATTGCTATCTCCAACTTATTAGCTTTCCTGATAAATTTTAATGTAAAAATAGTACAATGGCAGTATTTTAATAATTGTAATTATTTTACAAGTGTATTATCATATACAAGAGTATTTCTTAACTCTTGGAGGAGTTTTAATATCCATTAAACTGACAGTTTCTCTATGGTACTATTAAGGTGCTATTAACATCCCACTTGGGCACTTCACAAAGTCTACTATCTTGAGGTATTTCTCAAATTCTTCTTTATAAACAGCTTAGGACAGTGCTTGCTAATTAGCTAGAAACATTCAGAGGGTCATCAACAATGAGATTCTTTGTGGCTGGTGTTATTGTATGAAGACTGTCACAATAATTAGAAATTAATTTGTATTCCTCTGTGATTCAGATTCTGCTTTTTCTATTTGTAAAAAATATACAAGAAAATGTTTTGCAGTCTTTCTTTATATGCTCTTAGTTTTCTTGAACCCCAATATCTGTTTGCTTTAAAGGCTAGTATTGTATAAGAATTTCTTGTTTGAAATCACCATCTTTTGATGGTGGAATCTTGAAAGCACCATCTTTTTTGGTACTTCTAGTGATAATCATATGAGCTGTTGGAAAAAGGCACAAAGCGTCCTTAATGGTTGTTTCTGCTTCCATCAAGTATTAGTGACTGGTCTGTTGAAATCATTTGGAACCACTGTTTTAAAAATGTCCTTCAAAATTTCAGAAGGCAGTCGCTGTCTCTTAGATCTTTCTAAAAATGTTTTTGAGAAAGTGATGTCTCCACTTGTCCTTTATCAACTGACTCAGGGAATGTCAAACTTGAAGTTTAAGTAGATAGATATCTTGACCTATGAAATTGTAATTAGATTTTGTGGTTATTGCTCTCTCCTGCACAATCTTGGCAGAGTCAGCCTAGGCAAGGGAGAGGAAAAAGGTAGAAAATATAAAATCCTTATTAAACTTACAAACTTTTGTGCTTAAGTAACTTTACCATTGTTAGTAGCAATATAGATGTTAGACTACCCATAGGAAAAATATGCCTTCTTATGATTTCTTTTTAAATAAATATCTGTAACACTTAGCTATAGGGAAAGGTTAACACTGATCTCAGTTTGCAGTAAAATGAAAAATAGTATCTGCATGATCCCAGATAATAATGCATAATCATAGTTTCCCTCCTGGGTCATTCAGACCTACCTTGCCATTTATGCCTCAATACTTCTGAACCTAGTAAAAAGAAATTTGAACTGTGAACAAGGATTTGCTTTATGTTCTAGACCTCATATAGTGTATGCCAGGTGGACCTGGGGACATGTTCATGGAATGCTGTGTCTTTTTCAGTGATGGAACAGTCATTTTCAGACTACTTAGGAAATCATTAAGTTAATGTATTTTTTTTGCATTAGGAAGAATATTTTTGTTGCTTTGGTTCATACTCAAATTTTCTTTTTTGAGAAAAGATATTTATTTATTTTTCATGGTGAGAGAGAAAAACTTTTCAGGGTGAAAGGGGAAAGTAGCTTCTGTATGCTAAGCATCAGAATTCAATTTTCAGGCTTTACCATTTTTTAAGATGAATTGAAAAATCATTGTCTTTATTACCTTCTGGCAAATTGGAGCTTGCTTTAAAACAGATAACTCCTGCTATATAGACTGGAGGCTAACTTCTGTAAAACAACAAATATTGTGAATAAAATTAGTTATATGGATAATTTTATTTGCATGCTTTCTACCAGAACCTGGGACTAGGAATGAAGAATCTCTCAATTTTATTTCAAGCTACAAATGGATTATCATAATCTGTTTATACACTAATTTTTTATAGTGAAAATAAGCTGCAATGGTTATGGTACTCATAGTTTGAGCAGTTGCAAGGCAATATTTTTTTGGTGTTACATGTGGTGATTTGGCAGGTGTAAGGGGGAGATATGGGTTTCATATCCATAGCCAAATTCATACTCTCACTCTTCCCCTTAGCTGTTTTTTGTGTTCATCATGCATGATTATTTGTGAGGTTTTAGTAGCATCTCTGTCATGACAGAAAAATGTTAAATTTCCAGAATTGCAAAGATCTTTCTTCTGAGGGATCACAAAAGCATGGAATAGTTGGGGTTGAAGTGGACCTCTATGTATTATCTATTCCAGCTTCCTTTGTTCAAGGAATGTCAGCTAGTGCAGGTGGCATGGGATAGTGTCCAACTGGGTTTTGAGTATCTCCAGGAATTGAGGCTCCGCAATCTGTCTGAGCAACCTCATGGTAAAAAAAAAAGTTTTCTTCTATGCAGACATAATTTCTAGTTTTCTGCCTTCTACTTGTTACTCCTTGATGCTTAATGATTTCTTTGTAGCTTGCTCCTTGACTCCATATTTTTCTTAGAATTGCAAGCACAAAACTCACCCAGCACTCCATATATGCCTCACCAGGAGTGAGGAGAGAGGAAAGAGGAGCTACCTTGATCTGCCATCAAAATGCAAAATGCTGCTGGCCTCCTTTGCTGCAAAGACACATTGCTGGCACGTGACCCATTTGTTATCCACTGAGACACTCAGGTCCATTTCTACAATGCTGCTGTGCAGCCAGTCAGCATGATATCTGGGAGAATTAACCTCTTAATGCCAAACTGGCTTTTGTAACTGTGATTTAAACTCTAAGGTACAGATTTGCATTACGACTTACATGTACGAATGCTGAATGTCACAAAACAGAACCTTTAGTCACTGAGCTGCAGAAGCTGAGATCTGTAAGCTGGAGGGCCTACAGTAGGCATATGGAAGAATAAATGCTTTGGAATGGGACTAGTGCTCTTAGTGAAAGCTCACTCAAATTAGCTATTTAAGCAGGAAGCTGCCTACTCCAGCTGAGAGTGAAGTACTGAGGACCAGCATACATCCTATAATCCACTCTCCATCTACTCAATTTTTTTCCTTGGCACCTGCTAAAGGAGGCAAGTCCCTACTGCAATTTTCTGAAAAACCTGAATGATGGCTATTTTCTCCTCTTTCCTTCCCACCAAAACCAGGGTTAAAGCCCTTATTCAGTGTTTTGAAGTGTCAGTTCTGCATTTGTCTGAGAGGGACCACTTTTGAGGAGAGTGCTCTAACGTCAAGTTAGATACTGAAGCTCTTGCACTTCACATAACAGATTTAAATATTCAATGGATATGAGAGAACAAATGATTTTTTAGTTTAGTGAGTCATCAGAGAAGCAGAGGCCTAATCCTTTTCCTCCCTTCTCATTCCCTTGTCTTTAATTATGTTATACCAAATGTGACAGCTTCAAGGGAAAAGGTAGAAAGCATCCTTTCATCTTTCAAAAATTATAAGGTTTTACCCAGCTAATGGATGTAGGTCACAGATACTCTGCAAATTTCATCCATAAATCTGTTTGAAGAGACTGTTTTTACCACACATTTGTAGAGTACTTAGACATTTGAGTACAAATGTCTTTACTTAGGAGCCCAAACTCTGCAGATTGCTGCAGCAATGCCAATAGTGACAAGTTATGAAACATCATGATTATTTTCATCTGTGTTGTGATGGTGGATTTTTCCCCACTAGATGGTGAATTGTGTCATTTGTCTCCTTTGTTAGCTGAAGAGAGAAATGTTACGAAAATAGTCTCCTCCTCTTTTTAAGAAGTTTTCATGTTTAGATGAAAAGAGCAGGATGTCAAAAAGATTATCTATTAAATATCATAAATATTACAAAAAAAATTAATAGAAGTTAAGAGTACCATACTGTGCAGATAGGTACTTAGGTACTTAGTTAACAATTATCCTTAGCAGCACGGTTTAAAAAACAAAACAAAGCATGGTTTCATGGCAGATTACTCTCATCAGTAATTTGATGTTAGGCTGCTACAAAATTTTAATTCTTGATGAATTTGTTACTAAATTATTTTTCTGCATAACTGCATTGCTTTTATAGAGCTTTCCAGAGTAAAATTCCAGGATTAATCACATCGTGCCTGCTCTGAGCCATCCATCACTTCCTAAATGCTTTTGATTTTCCTGGAATGAAGTTGTGTTCTCGGGGATACAGCATCAGGGTGACTTCCAGAGGTCAGAACAAATCTTGTATTGTGCAGAGCTGAAGAAGAGTACGCCACTTGCAGGTCTCTAAAGACTGCCAGTGCCTGGGGCAGCATTACAATGCATGGGAAATCAGCTCTATACCTCAGCTTCCCTCACCTTAAGGATTTCTTGAAGAACATCTAGGGTAACACTGGTATTGTGTTTACTGTGACTAAGGTTTAATATGCCCGTTATAGTTGTCCCATTCTTATTCCACTTATGTTTGTTTGGGTACTGAAATACCCATTTGTTCTGATAGGCAATTTAGGCATAGAGAAACATAGAGTCAGATTTGTCTGTTTTGTTCTCCTGGACCCTTGGGTACCCTTCTGTCCTGATGGTTCCACATGGTCCACAGTAAAGAGAACAGTGAAGGGAAAGGGTGGGGTTGAAAAAAAACCAGAAAAGATAAAACGACTAGTAGTTTATATGCTTTTAGCTTCTGAGTTACTGGTTTGCACTTGTTTCACTGCAGTTCATATGCACATGCAGGCAAAACAGCAGACAGCTAATTCCAAGACTCTTTTTAGCTCTTCCCAGGTGCTCTCCAGAACTTGCTCTCACTCTCTTCCAAGCCTTGGTTCCTCCCACCTCTGACTGCTTTATCATTGTGAAGGTTGTGTGAAATCTGAGTACAAACTACAGGAAACCCTACAAGTATGTGGGTTAGTCTGATAATAACTGGAAACAGTATTTCTGTGTCTTAAGAATGAAATGAGAATGTTATATCCACATTTTCAGTAACAAGGATGTAGGAGCTAATGCAGAAATTTCAGAATTAAAGTTTATCTCCAATCAGATATAGAGAGACAGATGAGATGACCGTAGCTATTCTTTCTGATCTTAGATCTATTATCTCATTGTGCTAAATAGTTTGGTATAAAAGACTGGATTTGCACAAAATCTTTTCATTTGTCTGAAGACACATTGTTGAGTGTTTGACATCTTGATATTCTACTGCTCTGCAAGCTCAGAATACAAAGATAGGCCCTACGCGCTCAGAAAGAATTTCAGCAGTTGTGGAGTAGTGTCACTGATTTTTAGAGATGTATTTTAGATTCCAGTGGTTGAAGATCATGGTCACAATGGCTGTGAAGAAAAAGAAGACAGAAATAAATGCTTATACAAAGCAGTCTTCTGGAAGAAGCCCTCAGTGCAGAATTGCTTTGTTCCATCACCAGAAGTATCTTCAAATGTTACCTGACTAGCTTGGATAATGCAGCCTTCCTCCAGAGCTCCTCTTTCTGTGTCTGACAGGGTAGGCAAGGAGCAGCACTTGGAAAGATGATCAGAGCAGCTATTTCTCGTTCATATCATAGACATGTTGTACCTGTTGCAACCCTGCATAAATTGCAGAGGTCTTTCTGCTACTCTGAGAACATACTTGCAAGGATGTACTGCACCATGATGAGAGTTGGGCAAGTAAATCTCTCAGGCCACTCTTGCAGATGTTCAGCTTCTGAGGTCTTTTATGTACACTGTGACCCTATCAAGGAGTGGTTAGTCTGTAAAGACAGGACAAATCTCATTCTGTGAAGTATATGAATATATAAGTATAAGGTATTTATATGTATGTATATATAAGTCATCAGTAAGACTTAAGAGGAAATGTGACTAAGATTGTTCTTAAATATCTTTGAAAACATTATCAGGACAAATTTGATCCCCGGTCACCAGAGCTACAACCTAAATATTAACTTTTTTGATCACATCTATTGTCGTTTCTTAAGGGCTATATGTAGCAAATCCTTAAGAGAAAACATTTGGGAGATTAACTTTCAAATGCAGATAACTAATTAAGAGATTGAAGCAGTGCTTGGATATGCATAAGCCCTGAGGCAATAGAAACCAGTGTCCTGGAAATACATCTGCCTTCTTGTTTTACTGCTCTTAGCTGCATGGATAGTTACAGAGCCTCAGCCACAGCTGCCCTTTGTTGTACAGATGGCTAACAAAAGCCTGGGATGCTTTCCATTGAGGGAATGACAGTAAATTAACTGAAGCTGTGCTGAAGTTCTGGTCCTTAGTTAGCAAGGGAAATGCACAGATGGTAAATTCTGCCTTTGCTATCTTAAGGATTGTTTTTCCAAAATCAATTATTTAATTGTGCTTCTCCATTATTACTTTTCTGTGAGTTCTCATATATGAGAAGCATATTTGAGAAGTGAAATATGAATTTAAGTAATAACCACAGCAAACCCTGTTATTATTTAACAGTGAATTATTTCAATTGCAGTTCCAGAAGTGGGTCAACCTGGATATTGGATGTTTTGGCTTCTCAGTTAATTTGAAGTCTTGGGAATGAAGGAAATATGTGGATGGTAATGTGATGGTAGGCCAGCTGAGATTTTAACCTGGCTCGTTGTATTCTTCTCAGCTGGGGAAGCAGCCCTACACTTTCTTGGATTCTACATTTTAGGACAGAAATGCTTTGAAAATGATGGCATGTCTTGACACTGAAACTCTCTGAGACACAGCACAATTGCACGAGGAAAATTTCTTGAGCACTCCTGCACCTTTAATAGGCTAGGATCTTCTGCTATATTTACAGCTTTCTTTGTTACATCGAGTCCAAAATGCAGTGTATCTATAATTCTCCCTTCTGTAAGCAACAGTATACAGTACTTATAATATGATTTTCCAGACTATCCATCCTACCTAGTCCCACCATGGTTTTGTTGTGAAATCCCATATTGATTTTATTTTGGTGTGATTCGTACCATTCACTGTCTCTGGTATCTGGTCTCTGCAGAGACCAGATTTTACTGTTCACGAGCATTTGAATTATCAGCTGTGAGGTGCATACACACTGCAGGAAGATGCACGCTGTGGTGGTGGGAGAATTTTTAACTGATTTTCCACTAGTTAGTGGCAGTACTGGGTTCCTTTTTAACCTGTCCGATCTTTCATTGACTTCATACCATGAAGAACACTTGCATCTCTTTTTGCTTTCATCATCACTTTTTAGACAGATGATGATATATAAAATCACATCTGCCTGAAATATTTAGTATTCCTTTAGGGACAAGAAATAAATGTCATTTTCTGCTCTTTATAACACAAATGTAAAATTTGAAGCTCAAAGTCAATTTTGTATCAGAACATTTCTATGTCAGAAAATGGTGTTATGATAAATTGAAATATTTTGCAAGGACTTGTCAGTTTCTTTAAAACTTGAAGAAAATGCTGCCAGAAATGCTCTTCTGAGGGTTTTTGTTTTGTTTTCCTTTTGCTTGCTAAGTCTAGCCACCATCTCTCTTTGCTTTCCTTGAGTGTAGGACAATCATCTCCAAACATCCTGACTTACCATATCTGTACCTCTGGACTCTTTGGCTCCTTGGGATACTCATATGCCCAAATGGCTCATTAGATAGTCTGCTTAATTATTCTGATCTTTAAGTGCTGTGAGACAGGTCCGATCTCTTAGGTCAGTTTGACCGCATTGTTCTTAAAGTGATTGCACTGAGGTTAGATGGGCTCATAAGTTTGCCAGTTGGTAGGACTTGCAGCTGTCTGTCTGCTCTGCAGCTTGTGAATAGGCTACTTGCTTGGATTCTGGTTCATCTGAAGTCAGGGGAGCTGACTGACCCCAGAGAAGTGTACTGGCTTATAAGAGTTTGGGAAAAGAAATGTGTGAGTCCTGGGAGTAAAAATGAATTTGAGCAAAGATGTTTATACATACTCCTAGTGTCTCTGCAGATGACAATAAACCTTGTTGGTAACTTTAGTACAAAACCAGCCACAAAATAGGAAAAGGGAATTTCTGAAGATGTGTAAGAATGCAACTGAAAAGTGCATCTAGATCTTCAAATAGAAAAGCTTTAGATTAAAATCACCTAGAAATATGTTATTATTTTTTTTTCCTTGAAGAAATGTAAAGCATAGCAATAATCTAAAATACATTCCCTATACCAAGCTGAAATGTATATTTCTAGGAATCAGAGTATTTTAAAATTGTTCTTAAAACATTTTGACTGCCTGGTGATACTGAGTTGAAAGTTTCTAGAATCAGTAGAGGAAAGTTTTCTTCTTCATCCCAGCTTTACCTTCCAAAGTCAAGACCAAAGGACTGCAAAAGAGCTTATAAATGTGTCACCCTAATTGGCCTACAACTTTTAATATGCTGGAGTTGATGGGTGAATAAGAAATGCATCAGCTCTGAAAATAAGTCAGGAATAAAATAATTTCCTACCAGAAAATAGGAAGATTAAATGTATTTGCTGTAAGAAAATAAAAATTTGCTTATCAATGGCTCCTAAATTTACTGGACTGGAACTTTCTAACATCATGTTAAAGAATCAATACTACTGATCTAAGACCAGCGTAAATTAGAAAAGCTATATTGACTAAATTCGAGCCATGCTGATTTACTCTACTTAAGAATCAAACCACACAGCAGATGTTTAATAGAAAATGTGTAATATTTACTGCTGAATGAATAAGTGAAAATAATTAGATATGCACCTAAGTAATTTGTCCCTTGCTGTGTTTGTACAAACATCAGTGTTACCCAGTAATTCTATAGTAGAAAGTCTTTAATTTGTGAACAAACGGCTAGTAGAAGACCTAGTTATTTTATCCAGTGTTTTTGTAAGGATTGGGCTAAGAGCAAATGAAAAATCTCTTTCTTGATGCGCTGGTTTTTTACTTTTTCTTACTGGTAAAGCTGTTATCCCCTTCTTCTGAACTACTGGTACAAGTCACAAAGAGAAGATAAAACACTTCCCTGGCATGGAGTTTTGTGCATTGCTCAAGTGCATGTGACACTGACCTTTACCATAGCAATTGAAACATCTCTGAGCTTGGAGACTAAAAGTTCTGCTTGTTCATTAAAGGGGAGACAATTTAGAAAAATCTTTAGGTCTAAGCCAAGGCGCATGATGAATGAATGTTATTATCTAGGAAAATCTATACAAACTGAGAGACTGCATTGGATGGGACTAGATGTGAGCACAAGGAGAGATCAGATATTAAATAAATATGATTATTTTGCACAGCTATATTAAAGATGCTACAGAAATGGTTGAACTAATATTATCCCTCTGTGGAGATACTCTTGTCTTAGATGAAGATTGACCTGTGTGGATGGTAGGTGGTTTATCTACTCAGGAAGGGGTAGACTTGATGTTCACATTTTCACAAGTTTCTTTCATTCGTTATGACCCAGTGGCCTTTGACTTCAGGTTGTAGTAGAGGTCTCCTCTAATTATAATTATTTTGCTTTAGACATACCAAATGCATTTGTTTGCTTCATAAGTGCATCTGATTTTGATCAATTTATGTTCAAACTGTAGTATTACCTTAATGGAGATTTATCTTGTAGATCATATTTACTTCGACTCATATAAGAAAAAAAGTTCATGTCTGACTTGCACTGTATTAACACTGATACGTAGAATTATTTGTTCAATTATTTCATTCATTATTCAAATGTGTAATCTAACATTTTGGCTTTGTTTACAATATATTCAATATATACAATAATATAAAGGTACTTCTTTTTCTATTTACATAAAAGAAAGTTTGTACTTCTCTTCAAGTAAAACCACTTTTTTTCAGATGATATTGCAGTTAACTGAAGCTTTAATTGCTATAGATGAACATCATTACAATGCTTAGAAAGCAGTTTTATTTAAATTGAATTTTGAAAGAAAACATGAAGCATTTTTTATATTATATTTTTTAAAAGTTCAAGGCAGTAGATTTAATTCGGGTAAAATAATTTGAAAGGATTCTAAGGCTTTACACAATTTATTAAAACTTTGAAGTTCTGAATGAAAGGCAAAAAAGTTAGGACTGTTACCAACTGTTTGAATACTATGCAGATATGCTGTCATTAAATGTACATCCAAAACACATATTCTTGAAATATTCACAACTTCCATAACATACTTTTCCATAAAACGTCTCTAACTAATACGTACCCATGGAGTATTAAGTGTTTTACTGACAGGTCAAAGGAAAATTGAATTCCTATGCACATGGATTGGGTTTGTATATCTCAAATGGTTGCCAGGGATAGCAGTGAAATTGTGGAAGGAAAGAAACAACACATTCCTGGTAAATTACAAAAACTCAGAGTCATCCTATTAAAGCCTATTCTTAAAACTCTGTACTGTGGAACAGCTACAGTTTTTTTTGTGTGTCACTATGTCTATTGGTTTAGGTCTTTGTCAAGGTGCAACGGATGCCCAGTAAATGGAAAGTAATTCTACAGAAGAGGCAACAATGCCTGCTTGATCCAGCGGTGGCTTCTGTCTGGCCCAGGCACACAGCAGGTCAAATAGCTCATCTCTGTGACTAATAACCCAGCTGCTGAATTATGTGGGGCTCCTATGGTCAATGCACACGGGGCTGGCACAGAGAAGGATTTCCCATAGTCTTCAACCAAATTCAGTCTGGAATTTAGCTAAGAACTGCTCCTTCATGGGAACCTGGATTATCTTTGAAGTTAGGAATTAGGAGGTGAACTACCAGATAAAGTGTGAATCTTTACTCACCTGAGTGGGCCTGAGTGATTTCACAACATCAGGATATCACTGCTAGCTCTTTTTGTGTCTCTTTCTCTTGCTGAATCTGGAAACACCTTCTCTCCCTTTCTCCACACATGGTGTTTAAGTACTGCCAGCCAAAATCGATCATGTTTTGTGTTGGCATACAATCTGCCAGCAGCCTGATTTAAACAGCCAGCCAAGCATACTGTCTGAAGCATACGGGTGTCAAAATTTCTTTGGTAATCAAATCAAAATGCATCTGCTCATACCATTTTCCATACTTTTGTAGAGTTAGGAAAGTAAAACTGTCCTGGAATTTTGACGTCTACTTCAGGTAGGAACACAGAATCTGAAATACAGAAGGCTTTTTTTTTTTTGAACAGGAAAAATAATAATCTCATTAATGTTCTTCCTATTCCCTTAACATAATAGATGTTGGTTGCTTCTGTACTGTAAGATGTAAATATTCACCATCAATAGTCAAACAGGAAATGCAGACCTTGTCTAAGCCTGACGTGACTGGATGGAGTTCTTACATATGTATATTTCCTATTAGAGATGCAAAATATCTCAAAGAGATATTAATTTTTCTGGTACTTATCATAGTTATTCCTCAAATGAAAGACATTTTAATGAATATTTTTTTTCCCAGTGTTGATATACAGATGTAGACAAATCACACTTTTTGCCTACTTTGCTAGCAAAAGTTGTAGATATTGACCTAATCTTAGGAACCAGCTCTATTTTTATCAGCTCTTTGATCAGTGATTGATAGAAAAACTGTAAAAAATACAGCTGTAAAAATATAACAGTCTGAGTAGTGTGGTATTTGATAATGGGAAGATAACAGTAAAATGCAAGTAAGCTCCAGAATAAATCTCTACTGTAAGAGTATAAGAAGGACCTTTTGATCAAAACAGTATAGCAAAGATTTTTCTGAAGATAAGTACTGGTCTAAAATTTACACAGTTTTAGACACAACTGTACTTGGCAAATGTTATATTGAATGGAGTTGAATAAGATACTATCCTGTGTTTAATATCTTTTTTATTACATGTTTATTTATTGTGGGGCATGGCTTTTAGTTAAAGGGTTACAGTATGTGCATGAAATGTGTCTAAAAAAATTAGTATGCTAAATAGATGGAGCAGTCTAAAGCTCTGAAGTGAGCCAGAATGGAAAACATTTAGAATCACAAAATAAAAAATTGAGATCTCCTCATTTCCAGGATAAACCCTTGGATTAAATAGTCTAGGTTACATTTTTCTTTGCCATGATAAAGCCACAGGAATGAAACCTATGCATACCTTTCTATTAGGATCCTTCCAGTGAGTTTCTGAAAGAAATACTCCCTCTGGAGGAAATGTGGTGTGACAGGGAAGTAATGTGTGACTGAAATCTTCATGAATACCTGTATAAACAGATTATTTTTACCTCTTCTTTGTTCCTTGCCTATTGCCCCACTTTCTCATTGTCTCTGGTTTGATCCTTTTGTCCCGCTATTGTTATATAAGGGTGGGTGGAGGCAGGCTGTTGTAGAGGCTGTGCCCATTTCCTTGTGAATAATCTCCTGGTCAAGACAGCTCCTGTTGCAGAATGGTTACTTCCCATACTCACTGAACTTGATGCAGAAGGGATTTCTTGTGGCTTCAACAATTTGTTTGTTGTGCTGTTTTTGGAGTAATACCACCCAATTTACTCTAATTTTCTGCCCTTTGTTGTTCACCATGGAGGTTTCTCATCAGAGACAATAAATCTAAGACGTTTTGTTTGTTAGTTTTCAGAACTGTAATTTGTTGCTCTGCCAGCTGCTGAAAATGGAAACTGTAATACAAAAGAGGTTAAAATTTGTCTCAAATAAGCATTTAACTTAGCTTTAATGAGCTAGTTACTGTATATTAATTAAATCTAAATAGCTAATGGAAAGATTCTTTCTGTGATTTTTCCTTGCCATCTGGTTAGCTTGTTTTAAATGACAAAAGCAATAAGTGCTTGATTATGTTCTTATTAATATATTTTTGGTTCTGAATCTTCTGAGTTTTGTAATGGACATTTCTCAAAGTACAATGAAAGAATGGAGATTTTATTATCTAAGAGTAATTACTTGCATTAACAGTTTTGCTACTGAGTTCTGCTGTAACTTGCCTTTGGAATAGTGTCATGCAAACAATATCAAAAAGTTCGCATTTTGCTTGTGTTGTGACTGACTTAGAATGAAAATGAGACCTAGGGAGTATCTCCTGAAGCAGACTGTACATGTCTTTCTCCTGCTGTTTCTGCTCAGTAAAACAAAGTCTTCCTTGTAAGGTTGCAGCCTGTGAATTTCTTGTATTTCCCTGTCTCATCAAGCTTTACAGTAGTGGCATACTGAATAGCATAGTCCTCCAGCAGTATATGCTAACTTGCTGTTTCGGTCATTCCTGCTCCTAGTAGTCCTGCTATAATTCACTGTTATTGCCTCCCTAAACAAAAGGAAATCTTTGTTTTTGTTAATTAGTTGATACAATGTGCAGCTGGAGTTGTCAGGTTATTTAGAACAATATTCTCAATGATTTGTTTCATGCTCTATGAATAGAAAAAAGGAGAAGGAAAGTTTTCCTGTACTGGTTGAGAAAGAAAAGTCTTCTTGAAGGCATGTTGCTGCTTTTGTCACAGCAGTGACAAAAAGTGAACTGATTTCCATTAGATATGAGTACTGTCATTTCCACAAAATCATCTTTTCAGTTTGCATTTAAACACTAACAGCCACATCAGCTCTTGCTCAGTGACATGCTGACTGTCTGAAAGTAAATGACTGCCAGCTGTACCTGGCCATTATCCCTCCTTCAGGGCCACCTTAGTCTGCAGCCATGGATGTTATGCTCAAGTATCCACTGGCTTTACAGGGAAAGCCGCAAATAACAAAAAATAAGCCTTGTCCCTAGAGGTCATTTTATTCCCTGCTCAAGCCATGAGAATGCCATCAGCAATGCTCAGAGTTGAAGCATTTTCTGCTGCTTACTGTGCCTAAGTGGCAGTTCAGAGCAGCTTTCTAACAACTGCCACTCTTCATTAATGAAGAGATAACAGTGTCACAGCACCTAAAGGAGTTTGCCTTTTATACTGCTCAGAAACTAATGTAGGAGAATAAAATAAAGCACACAAAGAAGACAAAAATAAGGCCAAAAGAACATCCTTCAGACTACAGAATTAGGGGTGGTCAAAGAGTAGGGCTTTTCTCTTGTGAGAAGAGCTAGGATGTTAAGTTTGATTCACAGTAGATCTACATCACTTTCTGTTTTCCTGTGCTGCTTATAAGCCTAACTCAGATGTGAGGAGTTATATATTAAAAATCAGGACTATGCAAAGTCCATAGGCAACTCCATACGATGACTAGATGCTTTGACAGCCAAGAAGCAACCAGGGAAGAGCAGGCAGAAAACAATGAGTCTTCAAAGCCTACCATCATTTAGCAACTGCCTAATTACATAATTACAGATTAAGCAGCAGAATGTTTAGCAGCCAGTATGATCATCTTGTAAAATCTCCATGTAGCTGGGGCCCTGCTTTAACAAATTTGTGCTTTCACAAATCCATTCGAATATACTTTGATTTTTATTTTGTTGCATCCAGTATAGATCCATTTTGGTATGTGCAGAAGACTTTAATACCAGTTTCTTAATATACAATTTGAATAATTGTGAGTTAATGCCAGTTTCATAAGCTATAGTTTGAATATCAATGTGAGGAAATAACAGTGTCAAAACTGCATTAATTGCGAAGGCACCAAAGCACAAAATGCAGGAACCAACTTTGTAATTAAAAATATATAAGGTAAATAACTAAACCCTATTTTTTTTTTTATCCCATTTCTTCTCTTTTTTCTTCTTGAGCATTGTTTCTTTTCTGCTTACATTTCAGCCTTCTAATCTTTCTTTTCAGAGTGCTAATGGCAGCAGAACTGTACTACTGCAGTTAAAGTAGCAAACCATCTATCAAATAATCTTATTCTACTCTCACATCCTAAGATTCATTCTTTTGCCTAACCTGCTATTTTCATCATGTTAGGAAGGGAAGAGAAACAACCAGAGCTATCACTTTGTTTGCACCGGTTCCCTCTACTCTGCCTGTTAGGAAAGGTTTCTAAATTTTCATCAATAAATCAGACTTCCTGACTTTGCTTTTGCATTAGTTGTACAGCTGTCACTTATGCTATAACTGCAAAGACCATAGACTGATGAGAATATATTGCAAAAGTATTTTTCACATGGCAGGAAAAATGTATGTTTTACTTCAAGTCGAGTTAAATAAGCAATGACCATAGAGTAGGCGAGGTTAAGGTAAAAAAGAGAAACCATGGACAGAAGGATATCTCTGTGACTCTTAAGAAGAAACAACTTCCTGGGGTTTCACCTATGGCATACATTAATTACTAAACCAGCTGAATGACCTCTTCTGTACTCTCAATCTGTTGGTGAATTTTGAGATTGTGCACATATGTAGTCAGGGAAAAAGGTTAGGAGGTGCTTCCATGAAAACTGGCTGAAGGGATAAGGCTCTGAGGACTCTTTGGTCCAAAACAAAGTGATCTCTTTGTTGATTTTAAATAACATTAGCTTTTGGCCTGATTCATCAACATCCAAGGCATGATTGCTTACCGTGCTCTGTTCCTGGATATGTATTTTTCTCAGCTTAATATGACTGTATTTGGAAATAGGGACTAGTATTTTAGTCCACAGAACAGAAAAATCTCTTCCTCTCTCTTTCCTTCTTTCTTTTTTTCTTTCTCTCTCTCTCTCTTTCTCTCCTTTTCTCTTTTCGCTCTTTCATTTTATTTTCCTTTCTGTTTCAATTGCTGCTGGTTCCTATTAAACTACATCTCAAAAGCCTACATTTCCCCATGGCAGCTGCTACCCATGGAGAGCATGGAGAGCTCAGAGCAGCAACTGATGGTGTTTGTTTCCTGTGTAATACCCTGAGGGAAGAAAGCACTGGTATACCTCCTGTCTTCCTAGGAAATAATTTTTCCTGCAGCACAAAGGAGTTTTGCTAGAGAAGTAAGTGTAATTTGTAGCCCACTGAGTCATCTTCAGTTTTGTCCTACATATGGAAATACATCTGCCAGCGCACCGGTTTTTTGAAAACGAGAGTTAGGTAAGATAAGTGGCTAGTTCTTAGAAGAAGTCTGTGGATGTGTAGCATACTTGTCAATGCCAGGGCTAGAAAGAGTATAAGAAGGAGAATGAGTACCAGGAAACAAAATGGTTCTTGCAGTCAAGCTCCCATTATTACTTTCAAAACATTTCATTGGCAGTCCTGTAAATTCAGAAATTTTGAATGGTCAGAAGAGAGGCCTTAGTATGGGGAATTTAAGTGATGATATTGTCCCCAGAACATTAATGATTTAATAGCTCACCTGCTGCAGTCAATAATTTCTGTTGACATGAGAAAACCTAGTCTTGCAATAATTGCTTGTTTATTCTGTGTGTAAGCACTGCCTGCAAGGGACCCTTCTTGTGATAGTAACAAAGTAAGGAAAACCAAGACCCAGGGACACTTAAATTGGAATGGACCGAAGAAATTTAACTGTTTATAGAAACTGACATGTCCAAATGAAGCAAACACCTTCATGGGAGAAGCCTAAGACTTTAATGGAAAGGGTCCTGTGTGAGCAGATTACTTGTTGTAGGCTGTGGTTTTTCCTCCCTGTAGATTGTAGATGGCTGCAGTCTTGAAGCTATGGGCTGATAGTTGATCTCGACTTCTTAATTTTCTCTTGGTTATAGTCAATACACAGATGCTGTAGTCACTTCAGTAGGCTCACAAAATATATCAGGCACCTCTGGTATGCTACAGCATGGCCAGATTCATTATTCAGATAAGCCTGTGGTGGAAATGTACTGAAGCATCTCAAGGAGCAAGTATCATGAGAAATTAAGGCTAAATGCTCAAAAGGCAGCATTAGAGAGCTGGACTCAGAAGGAAGAAAGTGATATGGGTGAAAAAAAAACTTGAAGTCTAAAGGACAAGTAGAGACATGAAATTCAATTGCACTTTATCAATTTGTAATGGCAGCAAGCTTTAGCTGAGATACCAAGCATCCTGTAAAAGAACAGTAAGAAAATTAGATTAGCATTTAGTGACTTCTAGAATTCATGGTTAATAATTTACTTTTATACCACTGTTGTCAACCTCACTGCAACACTGAACTACTCCTCCATCAGTATTAAGGGAACAAAAACACTTTCAGTGGACCTTCCTAACTGGAGAGCCTTAATTGTAGTTCACTTAAAAATCCATTTAAACACTCTGCTAGAATCCTTACTTCTACTTTAAGCTGGTCTGTGTACTCTTCAATGCCACATGCCAAAGGCATTTTCACTTATTTAGGTGATACTATGCCTATCTTGACATAAATGCTCACTCACACAGTGAATCACTCGGCACCTGGATGTTTTCTTCTAGATTACTGTCAAGTCTGCTAGTATGAAGGGGCAACAGGTTATTTCTAACATCTGGCATGCTTTGGCAATAAATAAATTGTCCTGTTTTATTTACATATTTTCATTTTTGCTTCCCTTTAACTGATTCAAACATGATGAATTTTATTTAAAGTCTCTGGAGGTACTAATATCAAATAAAAGAGAGCGTGCTGCTATAAAGATAGAAAAGCTATAATACAATACCTTGAAATATGCTTTATTTTCCTAAGTATATGTGAGTCAGAATTAAATATAACAAGGTGGGGACAGAGAAAGAGAGAGAGAGACAGAGAGAGGGAGAGAGGGAGCCTGCCCTCTGGAACTCCAAGGTAGCAGTTTTGCTGACTTTCCTACTGGCTTCACCAAGAATAGAGAATTCTTATTTTGTATGGTTTTGTCCAAGACACTGGTAATTTGTCATGTAAAACATAAAAAACATAAAACATTAAAATCAAGGCAATGAGTTCTGCCCACAAATCCACCTAAATCATTCTACTCCAGAACAAGATCACTTGGAGTTGAATTCAGCTCTTGAAAGATTGTATGTATTCCTTTCTGTGTTTGAAAGTAGAACTGTAACCATAGCAGTCACAAAGATGGCAATAAGAACAGCTGCTGTTTGCTTCTTAATACCAGAAATTGTGTATGGATTGTTTGCAATTAAAAGCTGTCCAAAACTTTGCAAATGCAGTTACAAATCCTGGCCCTGGGAAGCAGCCAGTACATGCCAGGCACTTGAAGACACTATTGGATATAAAGTTGCAATCAATAAGCAAACACATGACTAAGGTGTAGAGATGGGGATGGCCAAGGTGGACTGGGCAGGGAAGGAGTAATACAGTTCAGTTGATTTTGGAAAGCTCTGAAGGCAAAGGTGTGTAATGCTGTCCCTCTTGAGACTGCCCTCTGCAGCCCCTGTCAGGCAGGCTCTCTCTGATCCTCTTGTATTATGGACAAAAATATTTTGTCTGCTCTCCTGCTCCCTGTTAAACCTAACACATATCAGTAAGATATGGGCTGGATACCACATCTTTTTCTTTTTTCAGCTCAACTATTGCTGAGCTGACTGCCTCAGCTCTTTCTCCTCCCAGTTCACAGAGCAGTCTTGACAACTTCCCACAAAGATGGTTTTTTTCAGATGGTGTGTGATCATCTTCTCAGAAGACTGAAAGCAGAGAGCAGTGATGGCTAATGGGATAGCTGGAGCTGAAGCTAGGAGCTGGAGATTGCTGAGTCAAGAAACATGAAACTTTGGCAGGGAGAAAACAGACCCCAGACCAGTGGCTGTGCTTTTTGCTGTGCTGAATATGTGAAGTCGAGGAGCTGTTTTTGGCTTCCTGCGCTGGAAGCCAGATCAGCATCCAGAATAATTAAAGTGTCCTGGGTACCAGAAATTGCAGCACCTAGAACTGGGACCTTTGTATGCACACCAGCCAGATATGTGTTGCCTGAGTACTGCTGAAGCTCTTCTCCTAGCATTTGCCTTATCTCAGAGCTGACGAGATGTGCTGCGTAAGATTCAGGTAGTCACGCTTTAGATTGCGCATATACTCTGTTGGACTTTCCGGTAGGATACACAATGCAAGCAGCTCATTGACTGAGAAGGTTGTAGTCCAGTCCTTGTTTGCTGCAGGAGAACTGGAGCAGGATGAGCAGAGGAGAAATGTGAAATGCACCACATCCAAAGGAGAGGCTGTCAAACATCTACTTGCACTGCTAGTAAGGAAAATATAAGGAGAGGAAACTTTCAGAAGCAAAAACATTTGATATTCAAAGAACAAGAGAATGCTAAACAGGTACCTCTGCACTTTTCATTTAGCTTAATGACAACTAGGAAAGGTTGACAAGCTCCCTTCTTCAACTTACTGAAGCATAAAGCTAGTATGTGGGAGTATTAGCTCTGGTAAGCATTGTGTGCTGTTTCATTTGTGAGTGAAAGAGGCTGTCTGCATTTCAAGGAATCACACTGAAACCTATATTCAATTTATGGCAGAATAATAAAGCGATCTATTGTACTGCTTTTGGAAGTGGAAAACGAGCTCTGCTCTAGGTGTATAATTTGATATTGCTGAATCAACAGCAGTATTAATAACATACAGATGCTCACACATGCTCGTGCCTCATGTGTGAGATAGTTTTTTGTTTATGTGTATATACCTGTAGTGTGAAGGGCAGAATTCAGCTTTTGGTACCAAGTCCTTTAGCTGTGCAGTTCTCAGGACTCTTGAGCAGAGGTTCCCAGCCCCATATCTGAGGTTATGGTTAGAGACCTATTTTGAAAGCTGGAGGAAAATTTCATCCACATGAATTTCAGATATGGGGACCTCTAGGAACCACTTTTTTTTTTTTTTTTTTTCATGTAAATAAAGCAAGCAGAAGGTGTCCAAGTAGCCACAACTATAAACAGCTCAATGTTGTAATGTCTATTACACTGTTGTGTAAGCTTACACTCGAGACATTTCCCTCTGGAAATTAGGGAATGTCATCTGTCAGGCAATGGTGCTTACAAAGCAGTCAGTCCACATGAAGCAGAAAACTGCAGAAATATTTTTGCTGTAATGAATCAAGGGAAGGAATGGGAGAAGATTCTCTTTTAAACAATAAGAAATGAAACAAAAATTCCGTAGCAAATGGAAGAAAATATGTTTCAGAGGTGCAGAATAAAGGCACGTACTTGGCAACACTTTAATGTTTTAATTTTTTAAATAAATAAATCCACCTGTATGTGGAAGTTTGAAGGCTCTGCTTAGCCGGTAAAAAGTGCTACATAACTCTGCTCAGATCCAGTTGTATTATTACTGTGCCTACACAGTAATCACGCTTTCAGGCTATGCAGTGTTCTGTGTAGAAAATAAAAAGACAGACAAATGAAGCAATAGCAAACAAATGAATATCAAATGTAGAAAATGTGAGAAAGTAATGTTCACATCTTCTTTGTGACGTAAGGCAATGGCCCCACCTGATGTAGTGGGTAGAAACTGTCTTCTTAAATTTAAAGGGTTAGAATAGAGAACAGGAAAAATCAAAAGACTCACCATATAACTAGCATGTTTCTCTGCCTAGATTTCTGCAGATATTTAGCACTATCTTAAGGAGTCAATAAAGCTTACCCTGAGAAAGAAAGTAATTCCGGGAAGAAGGAGAAAAAATCCTCTTAAATATTTGATAAATCAGCTGTACAAAGGATTGAGAACCAGAAATCCCCAAGACAATATTCAGAAGTCCAAATAAATAAATTTTTCTGGTTTGCACCAAACTACAATTCCATCCTAATGTTCCACAATTTCTGCTAATTCAGAAAGGTCAAACACTTTTTAGTAAACAGTCTTTTCTCATTACACATAAAGGCTATATGACAAAAGCGTGGCCAGCAGACTAAGATAAATTACTGTATGTGTTTCCCTGGTACTTCTAAGACTGAGCTGGAAAACTTCAATTTTGGACTACCAGTTACAAAAGGACATTGAGAGAAGTGGGACAGGTTTCAGCCAGCAGTCCAGAGAAAACAGGATGTTAATTACCTATGAGGGAAGACAACGAAACTGGATTTGTTTACTCTCTGAATCAGAAAGACTGCAAACTTTTCTCAGTGGTAGTAGACAACAACAAGCAATAGCAACAGGCTACCAGTTTTGAACTTTAAACTGAGACATAGGAGAAAAAATTTCACTTGTAGAAAAATTTTTATCCTCAGAAAGCTACAAAATTCAGCTCGGCCCAGAGTTGATTGACCTAATTTATTATTGGCAATAGCACTGTCACCTGTAGGCTATATTTGTTATGGAGGAATGAGAATCCCTCCTACATGGGTTCTGCTGTGCACTGTGAACACCTGAGGTTG
This sequence comes from Lagopus muta, assembly GCF_023343835.1. NCBI lineage: Eukaryota > Metazoa > Chordata > Aves > Galliformes > Phasianidae > Lagopus > Lagopus muta. The sequence goes on from NC_064434.1 coordinate 77,266,152, forward strand.
TACTGCCTTTTGTGCTATACACCTTCATGTAGCTACAGTCAATTTCCATCATAGATTCATTATAGTGTGTAAGACCATTAAAGCCATAAGGGAACTGAATATCTGATTTAAGCTCTCAAAGCCAACAATCAGTGGAAAATTATGTTAAAGTATATGTTCATTTCACTTTGCCAAACAACTTGCTTATTCATATGTAGAATATACTGAGCAAAATGTTAATGATTTTTTTAATTATTATTTTAAAGAGCCAAATTTTAACACAAAGACATTTCCCTAGATTTCAGCAAAAGAAAGGGAGGTAACCAATGAGAAATCACTAATTCTGTTTCTGTGATATTTAATGTTGAACATATCTTGCTTGACTCCCACTGACAATGATAAACTTTATGAACATTGCAAAAGTGATTTTTTTTAACTCCAGTTCTAGGCTATCATGCTACATGGTGAGAATTTTTTGTAGTTGTTTGCAAGCAGACTGAGATTCAGACTGCAAGCTGAAGTTGCAATGGCCATTTACTTATTATTATCATTACTATTATTATGATTTATTTACATCTATTATATAGATTCACTGGGACCTAATTAAAACTCTATTTGATTAGAAAGCAAGAAACGGAATTGAAGTTTGTAGAATTTTGGTGGATAGAGTCCAATATATTTAAATAGCTACCTCAGAGATTTCAATGAGATATTAATTTTGTAAGAAAATTACTTCAAGAAATAATTAACATAATCATTTTTTGGAAAAATGTAACCAGAATTGTAAGCATTAAATTATTAAATACAAAATACTCAGAGATTGATGATGGGAATTCAATTGCTTGAGTTCTGCATTTCTGAGAGCTGACATTGAAAATGATGAAGGATATGAGGGAACTCCTGCTGCTGGTTATTGTGTTTTGTCCCTTTTATTCTATGTCTAGAGACACTTCACTGACACTGTCCTGTTAAATAACAGGAGACCTAAAAATGGCCTACAATTAATCATTAAGTTTGCATTTTTTATCTTGCAGTCATCCTGTATCTTCCTATTTTTTTGACATGAACTGAAGGTCTTCTGTTGGAGGAATTGCAGCAGTAGTGAATTGTTGGATCTATCCCCTCCGCTTTGCTCATAACAGCGACAGGAGTGTGAGGAATATATATAGTAGTGCTGCAATTGCAGCAGCTCCTGTGCCATCTCACATTTCTCTAATATAAAAAAAAAAATTAGTCAAAGCAAAGGAGGGCCTCAGACTAGCTGCTTTTAATTAATAAGACTCTGTCTCTTGTGATAGCTTTTTAGAGGCTCTGACAGTTCTGTTTTATAATTTTGTTTTTAAACCTTGACATAAAAAGTCACTGTACAACTATGTCACCTTTATTATCCAGATACACTTCCTGAGTTGAATATGGGATATGGAGGAAGATAAACAGAAAGAAAAGCAGAATGGGAAGGCATTAGCTTTGTGTGAGTCACTTCCCAATAACCATGCTGGGGAGGTGTAAAGAGGAAGAGGAATCTAAGAGGCTGATTAATGGTAGCCGGCACCTGTCTGAATCAGAAGGATGACAAAACCAAACTTTTCTCAGTGGTAGCAGGTGATACAACAGGCATCCATCCTTCTTGAGAGTCTTTAGATCTAGAACATTTTTATCAGTGTAGAAATGCCTAAATACAGAAGTTTCCCATTTTGTGTATTTTGTAAACAAGAATAAAATGAACAAATAACACATATATGCAAAGCAAGATGTAATTAAGTGAATTAATATCACAACACACAAATAAGCTAATTAGCAAATTGCTTAGGCAAGCCTGATTAAACTAGCACTTCTTAATATGTTCAATACTGTAAGCTGGAAAAAGAGTTCATGTTTATTTATTTGACTATTAGATCCACCATTAACTTAACTTTGCTTGTAATGATGCTATCTGATTGTTTTGTAATCTGGCAGGTATTAGGTATATAGGCAATACCTATATGAACTGAGTCAATGTTAAAATTACATTGTTGATGGTGTTCAGTACAGAGGGCTCACCCTCTAAGTTGTCAGAGTAGTGTTTCATGCCTCAGCACAACATACAGATAGATACTATACAACTCAAGATGACAAAGTTTCCCATACCTAGCAGGCAAAGAGGAATATGTTAACAAATAGCAGTTCCTCAACTGTAGAATAGTTTCTGGCCGTAAGACTTTTCCCCATGTGAGTTTTTAGACAAAGGAATTGTGATAGGGACTGTTTCTGAGGAGTGAGTGAATGAATGAATTCCCAGTGTTGTGCTAGAATTTAGGGTAAAATAGTTTTTTTTTTAAATATTGTGGCACAGTGAATGTGAAAGGCTATTGGCTGCTTCACTTATGGCCATATAATGCCACGTTTTGGCCAGTGCAGAAAGTCTTTGGTAATGTAAGACAAAGGAATGGGCAAAATCATTCATTTGAAACTGACCTAGGAAAAAAAGATGATTTTTTGTTAAATGAACTACGGAAGAAAATAAAGAATTTGACGGTAAAAACAAAGCATTCAGATATCATTAACTGTTGGAAACTTTTAGATTCTCTAATATCACTGCACTCTTCAGAGCTTATTCTGTTCATGAGTTTTCTTGCTCTGATTTTCTTTAGTGAGCATAGTTCAGAGCTGTATTTCATCTTCTGTCTGCACAGGGACCAAAGGAGTGCCGAGATGTAATGTCTCTCCTCACTAGAATGGAAGGTGTAATGCCTCTGGAAGGAGTATGCAATCTAAGTGACAGCACAGAATGAATGTAGGATACATCTGTCTGCAACTTCCATCACTCAGCATAGCAACAGGTCTAATAAGAAATATTTCAAGGGGAAAAGAAGTTATACCGAAAGCAGATATTTTTAATGGCGCATTTCAGATATCTGGTAGACAATTTTCTGCTGGTAACTACCTGACTTTAAAACTTACCTGAGAGAATAGTTTAGAAAAATGCTATGGTGCAGATACGAGGTAAATTAACCTGTTCTGGTTGAAATACCCCAGAAGCACACTGCTGTGCTAAACTATAGCCACCTCTGTGATTGCAGTGTACACATACACTGAACCTATTATTATTCAAAAAATGATGTAACCCTACATAGTTTTTAGAGATTTATATTGAAGCATAAAATTTCTGTTAGATGCTCATTCAGTGTTTTAGGGGTCTATAATGCAAATCAGTATTAGTAATATAAATTAGGAGATGATATAGTTGTTTTCTTAGTCTGTCTCCAAAAAAGGATAGTTAACCAGGAGTGAGGAGGAAATTCAAAGTTGCTGGAAGAATATGTTACATAGAATCTCTAATGACTAGATGCAGTAGCTATCTCCCAGTCTCTTTTAGACATGCCCTGTGGGATTTTTCTACATCTGTATATTTCTACTTGACAGGGAATATAGTTCTTAAATCTAAATAGATTAAACTAAAAATACTTGTTTCTATTTTAGTTTATGTTTGGTAGGAGATTGCCTGCTCTCTGCTTCTGAATCTTGGTACTTAAGGACATTTTTTAGTATTTTAATCTTTTTCTTTACTCTTGCACCCATTCTGGTAACTATGGCACCAATATGTATTACTAACTAGAGGATTTATGAGTTATTCTATCATTGTTTTCTGAATGCATTGGACCATTAGCAATACAAGCTGCGTAGGTTTTCCCAAGTTGTTATTACTGAGCAGAGCATTCAGAGAAGGACTGCACAGGCAGTAATTAAATTTGCAATGAAGATTATAGAATTATAGAATATCCTAAGTTGAAAGGAACCCAAGGATCACCAAGTCCAATCCCTGGCTTCACACAGGACCAGCCCAAATTCAAATATGTTGTCTGAGGATGTTCATGTGTTTCTTGAACTCTGACAGCTTGGGACAGTGACCACTTCCCCGGGCAGCCTGTTCCATGCCCACCATATTATGGTGCAGAACCTGTCCCTAATCTCCAACTTGACTTGCGCTGACACAGCTCCATGCTGTTCCCTTGGGTTCTGTCACAGACAACAGAGCTCAGCACTGTCCCTCAGCTCCCTGTTAGGAATGGTGGGTTGCCATGTTGCCTTCCCTCAGCTCCTCTACTCTGGGCTGAACACACCAAGGAACCTCAGCTGCTCCTCATACACATTGCCCTCAAGACCTGGTTTCATTTACTGCATTGCATTGATAATAGAAGCAGAAGTCTGTTAATTTTAATTTATCCATAGAAACACTGAAAGTTTAGCCGTTACAACACATTAAAAAAAAGAACAGGGCTGTTTTATTACTGGCTGTTAATTCAGCCTCTTCTGAAAAATTCCTGCCAGAACAGCAATTGGTTGAATATGTAGAATATTGCTGGGCGTTCCTAAAATGTGCAGTAGATCTCTGAGGTCAGTAGTTGTTTTGATTGCCAACTTTCATATGTTACATAAATTGAAATTGAATTACAAGAAATGTAGAAGGACAGAACTAGTTTTACTAGTTTTTTCATTGAAAAATAATAGTGGACTCATAAAACCCATAGCATTGACTTTGTGGTGATTAGGTAGAATTTCACTGCCTGTGGGCTTGAGCAAATGGTTGTCATACATTTAGTTCTTCAGTCATACTTTTATCAAGTCCTGCCAAATATTTCTATCTAATCATGGCTCCATGTATCTTCATAAAAAGTAGTGTTCAACTTTGCCTTGTGATTGGAGATCATGGAATGCAAGATTGCATGGAGTATTGCTTCTAGACAAGATATTAAACAGAACTGGCATCCTTACTGCAGTATTTGTGATATTAGCTGTATTTAGAAAGGGAAAAAGTACAAATGTAGCCGTAAATTTATCTTCTGCAGATGTTACATTCACCATTTCTCATGGGGCCCACTGAACATCTGTGAAATGTCACTATTTTTTGAAATTTGATGCAATTTTGTCATTGTCCTGTAGTTCTAAGACTGTAATGTTAAAGTAATAATAGTAATTTAGATAAAAAAAGTAGTAAAAGCTTATTTATTTTCTCTCAGGACCTCTTATTATGTCCTGCAAAATCTAAGTTTTTTGCAGGGACTTTTTCCAGAGGGAATTTTATCAAGTTGGGTACTTTGAACAATTACAGCTTCTATCTTCCTCTGAAGGAATATTACTTTTGTCATTTTCTTTTGCTCATAGCCCAACACTGCTTACTTATCAAGACTAAAATTTACTCCACCTCATACACTTTTTTAGAAAGGCATCATACAACTTCCCTAATCTCCTGTCCATAGGAGAATCTTCTAGGTCTTTAGAGCATTATGGCTTTAGAAAATAATTCGTTGCTATCCATTTCAATCTTTTTGAAAGGAATTAGATCCTCATTGGATGAAGATGTTCAAATTCCAATTTTTGTGCAGAGGACATATGCAACTCTCCTTTGAAGTTAGGACACATTAATTTGACATGATTATCCAAAAATCATCAGTGCAGTTCATTACAGAATCAAACTTGGCTTCTGAATCATTGGGGATTGCTCTGTGAGCTCTAGGAACTCGGTAAGATATAAGCGTTTAAGTAAGTGTCTCTGATTTTACGTGGGGAAAAAAACCTTAGTTGGGATTTGACCTAATGTAATAAGTCTCATTGATAAAAGATTATTTTTACTTATCAAAGATGCTATTTATTTTGTGGTTAAAGGATAAAGTAATATGTTTGAAGATTGTAAAATTCATTGTTATTCTGGTACACTGATAACAGCTCAGCTGAGATAATATATGTTTGACTAGCCCTTATCTTGCAGAAAAGAAGTTTTTATTTGTTTCTATCTAGATAAGCTCTGAACTAAAATTTAAAGAAAATTTTATTTACATGATACTGTACTGGTTGATGTTATTGCAGAATGAAACTTAAAACAGGTGGATTTTAAGTAAGAGCTCTCTTTGCACATGATATTCTTCAAGGAAAACTATGGAACTCAGAAAGATATAGTTCTTGGGAAAATATGGTATAAAAATTTGTAGGACTGTTAAAATGGGCACACTTGTACCATTTCTAAATTTTCTATTAGAAGTCTTATATCCAGTGAGCTTACAGTACCTTTGTAAGGAAATGCAGGCAAAGAAACCACAAAAGAGATTGTATAAGAACTGAATTTTATCATCTTAACTTTTTTTTCAAAACAATTAAAAAAATATTTCCACTCATTTTTTATAGAAGAACAATAAAATCAGGAGTAGAGATGGAATATTTGCAAGCTGTAAGTTTGGGCAGGTGTAAGGTAGACTCATCTCCACTTGCTCTTGAATATTTATACTCCTCTGTGAAAGATGCCCAGAAAAGACAACTCTCTTTATTGCAGCAGATGTGTGAATTGCCCTTTCCTGCAGGAAGCCCGTTAAAATAAAGTCAGTTATTGGTTATTTCCAGTGCAAACTTTTCTATCTGAAATGCTGAATCTTCAAAACTAACACAGCAAAATCCCATTTTAAACACTACATAGGAAGCAGTCATTATAAAATAAATAAATAAATTTAAATTTATCAGTGTATTACATTATACCAATCATCACTTAGCAGATGTATTTGTTGCTAGAACATTTAAAATGTTAATTACAGTAGTAATATTTGTTTCACAGTTAGTTAGCAGTTAGAATCCTAAATCATTTGCAAATCGTACAGCAGTAGAAACTACTAAATCAGTGGCAAATGATGAAGCCTTCATGTAGGCTTTGTCTTTATTAAATCCTGACACACATAAAAACAGAAGTGTAGATATTCGATATGAAAAGCAAAATCCAATATGATTGCAGTTGTGAAACTCCAAGAGCAATATTAATTGCAATCCAAAGATGACTACTTTACTGATTTTTTTGACATTTTGAAGTTCTAATTTCTCATTCTAATCTTGAACAAACCATTTATCAGTATCTGTTCCCTAACCATGTACATTTAGCATTTGAGTCTATGCAGACAGAGCTGATATTCTACATTTCCATTTTCGGGCACCGGAAATCCATACCTGTAGATCTCTTAGGAGAGATTTGGTGCTGGAGCCTAAATTTTCCCCTCATCCGTACCGTATGAGGAAACATAATTCCTTGTTCCTCCCACTTTCAGCTCTGGAGAGTCTTTTGCAATCCAAAGAACATCTCCCATTCCACTCATCTCTTTCCTATATCTCCTCATATACCCACAGAAGAGGCACTTAAATTCCTGCTTTCTCCTCTTTTCTCGCTCTAGCCATGTTGGCCTGCCCATTCCAAAAATCTTACCTATATGCCCTCCATTATCCTAATCCTTAGTCCCAGATCTGATTTTTTATAGTTCTTGCTGCTTCTCAACCTTCATCTTTTCAACCCATCGCAGATCTTCTTTGCTCTGAGCTTCCTTGCTGACCAGAAGCTTTAGCTCATGTCCAGCTTTCTCAGTCATATCAGATCCTCAGTTCCTGCTGCTTTGTCAAGCTGTGGATAGTGGAGTGCTTAGCTGACAAAGCTGGGGCTTACAAACTCAGAGAAGTAAGCAGATTCTTGGTGCCTGGAATGAGCTCCTGGGCAGAAGGGGATTGTAGGAACTGTAAGCTTTGATGTGTAAGGGGTTGCCTGTAGATACTGCAATTGTCTCCCATCTGATTTCCTTCAGATCTGTTGTCTGCTACTGTCCAAGATGCTGCCCCCTCTCACCTGGTCAATAGAGGTTTCCTCCTTCTGCCCTATTAATGACTCAAAGCTCCATTCGTCTTCCTGTGATTGTTTCAAAGGTCTGTGTGTAGGTTGTTCTTATTAAAAGGTTACTCATAAAATTGAGAACTCAAAAGTGTTGCTTCCAGGAATGGCAGCCATAATTCCACAGAAACACAGAACCATTCATCTTGAAAGCAGCAACAGTTCCATCATCATATGTAAGAATAACTTACTTCAGCAGGAAGAATGCAGTGTGAATTCATCTCCTCCGTTATGCAAACTTCAGTCCAGTCTCTCTTTGCTCTAATTGAGAGATCAATTAAAGCCCATCTCTGAATGGGCACAATTTGCTGAAGCATTGCAGCCTATGTGGAGGACAGAGCACATTTTCTGCAACTGCTACTTCTTTACAAACATCTTCAGACGATGTGTGTATTTCTTCAAGCGTATTTCAGGCTACTCAGTTCCAAACATTAGGATTATGAGTCTTTGAACAACATTTCTCATTCATAATCTTAAAGCAATGCTTCTGCATTGAAAGAAGAAACATACTTGTCATGGCTTAAATGAATAAATACTCATTTTGAAGCCAAAATGTGGCTTTGATCAGAATTAATCCGACTGTTTGAGAACTTAAGCTGTATTAATGGGTCTATTGTTAAAAATCACACTTTTGGCCCTTCTCTCAATTTCTTCACCTTCTACTCTGCTCTTGCATTCATACAGTCATTTTTGACATGTTCTAAAATTGTGCTTTCCATATACACAGTATTATTAAAACACTTAGGCATTTGTATTACTGGAAACCTTCTTCTAATGTCTTTCTAGGGGCATTTACCCTTGACATCTCCTTCCCTCACATTAGTGATGAATACCAGTAAACATGTCCTTATTCTTAAGTCAAGAGCATGAAAAGAAACATGCTGACCTTATGGGGGATTCAATCTTCAGGAATCTTTGCAACAAGCACTAGAGATGGTAAAAATCATTATCATTGTTACCTCTGTTTTGTTGCTACCAGTTTTTGCTGTTGTTGTGACATTTTACAGACTCAATCATGAACAAGAACTTCATTGTGTGAGAAAATGAAACTCACTCTATTCCCTTGTAATTGGCAATTTAAGTTTGCATTTTTCTTTGTTTGCTTCATAGTTTTAAAGTTTGAACAAAAGCATTAATTGCTTTTCAAAAAGCATTTTTCAAATAATAATGTATTCAGTGGGGCTTTTCCACGTACTATAACTTACTCAATGAAGATTCAGTGTTAGATTGAGTTATACCCATGAAGGCAGCTCCCTGGCGAACATCGTCTATCATTTAACTTTGTTTCTGGCAGCAATATCAGCCTACACACTTCCTATGTCCTACTACTCCACCCCTTCTCTGTCTCCTGGCTCAGCACAGAGACGTTTTGTAGGAAGTGTAGATATTTAGAGTGCTTTTTAAGTTAGATCACACATCTGATTCAGAGCATGAGCTTCATTTTACTTATGTGAAAAATTTGGGAACTTCTATGGTAAAGTAGAGGGGATGAGTGGCAGGAATCATAGAATCACAAACACACAAAAAAATAGATTGGAAAGGATCTCTCAAGGTCCAAATTCTGACTTAGTGCTGAGCTACTTTTAAAGATACAGAAAGACACAGGAGGTTGTTCCTGGCTTTATCAATTCAGATTTTAAATATCTCTTGACAACGCAAATTTTGTAACCTGAGATCCACAAATTCTTAAGCCATAGCTCTGCAGAGGACAATATAGAAGCTACTGCCAGCTGTGTTGTTTTTTATAGCTGAACAGGGCTATCATCCCTTCTGTTCAACCTAAACACTAGTTTAGGTCTCAGAGGAATAATCGCAGTTCTGTGAGGTAGTTGCACTTTGGCTAATGAGTCTTGCCTCATAACACAGCTAATTATTCTAGGAGACGTAAACGCTGATTGGCCTGCATTTCTTCCAGTCTGAAACCATCTCAGATAATTGTTCTTCATGTGTAGTGAAGTCATGTACTACATAGATTGCTCTTGGACAATTTGCAAATGATATGGAGGAAGGGATTTGGGAATCTGAGCCAGATTTCTCTGTTCTTATGTCAGCACTTCACTTTAGCCCCAAATTTGGTATCCAAAATAAAGAGAGCTGCAAAACTAACTAATGTTATTGTTGTACTTACATCAGTCCATTTGCTTGTGCATTAGTTCTTTTTTTAAGCACATAGAAACAGCTGGGTACATAATGCATGACAAAGCAAGGGAAGCTTTTTGTTTGTGCAACAGGGCTGCTAAATATTTACATTTTGTTCAAGCTACTGGAAGCAGCTGAGATGCAAGTATGCCAGGCAGACTAAACCTGGCTACAAAACCATGATTCGTTCACCCAGCTTGTCACTTAACTGACACTGTTTTCAATTTTTGAAAGAGGAAGGAAGAGAAGGTGAACTTCATTCATTAGCTTCTGTACATTTAATGTTGAAGTTATCCCACATCAAGTAAAGAAATAACAATAAAGAACAGCATTTATGGGATCTTTTATTAAATACTAAGTTATATATGTATACTCAAATTACTGAAAAAATTCGTGCAGGTTTAGTTCCTGAAATCCATAAATGCTCGTTGGGCAAAGTTTGTGTATAATTTTGCTTTTACCTGTTGCTTATGAAATGAACTTGAGAGTATCAGCTCTGGTTTTTGGTGCAAATTGGGAATGGAGTGGTGGTGTTTTATATTGGATTTGTGAAGGTGTTTGGGATGCTGAAAGGTGGATCTAAATTGACTTGAATATGAGATGACTATCTTAACTTCCCCTTCTTCTTAGACAATAATGTATCTTGGTGTGTCTGGTCTTTGTTCCTTAGAGAGACCTGAGGGCCTGTGGGTTCCCACAGGAGATCTGCTTGTTCCAAGGGACTCTGATGGGAACTGCCATGACACACAGGGACTGGGCATAATGTTAAACTTATATATTTGTCTCGGAAGGAAAATTAATTATGGAAATGCAGATCCAGTGCATCCAGTGAAAACCATTTTTATACTAACTGCATGATGTGTGTCAGGTGTCCTGACTGTGTATAGGCAAGTTAGTACGAGAATTCATTACTGGTTTTTTTTTGGTCTAAGCTGTCAAGGATGACTGTCTTAATTTATAAGGCATGCCTATAACCATTTGTGAAGCACAAAGAAAATGCTTTGTCTATAAACTCCTGGTCAGCAGTCCTGAAATCAGTTTACCCAGCTGCACACACAGTTAACCTCCACCATTACTGTTATTGCACTTCTTTCCTTTACCTTTATTTTTTCCCTCCTCTGTGTGGTGTGCTACAACATAAGCATGCAGTCAATTTCTGTGAGCTAAAGTAAAAGAAATGTCCTTCCTTTTCCATCTTATACTACTAATTTTGAGATGTTTTTAGCTCCAAATAAAATCACTATTACTCTCTCCCACTTTTATTTATATGGCTGCCAATAATTATTGCGTTAATGTTGAAAAGAAATTATTGAAAATACTTGGCTGAAGAAAGTGTCTGAAATGGAAAATTAATCAGGGGAAAAAAGAAAACGCCGCGTAAGAGTACCCTGACATAATAGCAGTAGCTGAGTGTTTGTTCATTCACAAGATCAACTAATGGATGTGATGGCTAGAGGAAGAACAGACTGTTGTGCAACATTTACTGCAATTGAAGAATCTCAGTCCTATTCTTCATCTCAGAATATAATTATTTCTTCAAGTGAAGTTAGACAAATCCTATGCAGTGGTAAACTGTTCCATTGATTTACTTCTCTTCATTGTACAAATTCTCCCTGTCACAGAAGATACAAAAGTTTATTTTTGAAATAATTTCTTTTTTTCCTCATTAAAAACTAGTCAACACCCAAGATTGTAGGAGGATAAAATATTCCATAGAGGTGTAATACAGATATTGCTTTTAGTCTGAAAATAATGTTTAGTAACAATTTACATACCCATGTTCCTAGTCGAATTTAAAATTTAACCTAGAGCTGCTTTTTTTCTATGTAAAAGAAAAAGCAATTTGAAAATTTTGCAAATGTTATACAAAACTGAAAGGAAACAGTGTTTTTTTAGAGCTTTCATTGAGAGTATTAATGAGGTTTAACTGATAATGAAAGTATTGGTCATGATTTTCTTGCTAACAATGCTTTAAGAATTCCATTGATAACAAACAAAAATACTTGAATAACAACACTGCATGGCCTAAGTAATTATATATAATAAAATTTCAAATAGGAACTTTTCAAGCCTACTTGCCTACAGATCAGGAATATTACTTGTTATAATTTTCAGCCATTCCTTACAACTTACGGACGTATGCAGAAAAATAAGATTAGATCAAATATTATGAAGATAAAGACAATTATAAATAGTATTCTTCAGGAATAGCTTGCTCAGTGCTTTTTTGTTTACACTTTGCAAGTAAATCAAAGAAATCTGTTGTCCCTCCAATTTTTTTTCTCAGTAGTGGAGGAAGGGGGTATTTAAATGCTCCCATCTTGTTAAGACAGTGACAAGAACTGTTTCAGTTTTACCATTGCCTACAGGGAAGTCTATTAGTAGTTTTCTGAAGAGCACCATTAAGCCATCATCTCTCTCTCCCTTCCCTACTTCTTTGGTTAATCCTTAAAACAATATAATCCTTCTTTCCTTACAGTGATTTCTTCATCATTTGCAGAAAGTTTATCCTTGTAGCTTCAATGCTAGCTAAAGGCTTCTCTTGGATAATTGGCTAAAGTGTTTGTACTTTCACAGGACTGTATATGTCTTATAATCTTATGCTGTCAGAATGCATATTTAAGAAATAAGATCTGCTCTGAAATCCAAACTACCTTGACACATATTAATGAAATTCTTTTCTGAGTTTCAAATGAATTTGCTCCCTCTGCACTTTAAAAGATGCAAATCAACATTTGCTCAGCCATAGAAAAGTGGAATTAATGCAATTAAAGCCATTTAAATATCAATCATTTAGACAAACAAAACACACAAGTGTCCAAGTGTTCAGCCAATCAATTTGATAAACACTCAGGAAAGAATAAACCAAGAGTATTTTAATGGAAAAGAAAGCTAATTTGCAGTCTGCTGCAACACACCACTAAGCTTCTTCAGTATACTGTGATTAGACATGGGCTGCAATAAAATACTTACTGAGAAGCCACAAACTCTGATGGTTTAGCAAAAAGTCTAACTTTCCCACAGCCACATTTAAGAGAAACAATGGTTGTGAAAGGAATTGGTTTTCATGCTGAAGCTTAATGGAGCAAGACTTGATGTTCATCAGAGAAGATGAATTTTGGATTAGCTCCAAATCCATAAAAATCTTCCCAGAAAAATATGAAACCTGATATAGAAGATGGCTCCTTATTAAAAGATAAAATAAAATAAAATAAAATAAAATAAAATAAAATAAAATAAAATAAAAAGTTAATCCACTGAAAATTGAGCATTTTAATACCAAGGAATAACAGCAAAAAGCACAGAAAATTTATTTCTTCAGAATCTCATTGATGCCATTTGCAGTTAATGTACCAAATGCCATTTCTGAATGCTTTAGAGCCACAAGGTGACAAAATAGCTATCAGTGAGATAAAGATTAGAACTGCTCTTGCAGTTACAATAGGGAAGTGATAAATTACTGACTTCAATGATCTTTCTGGATGAAAGGTTTGAGACAGTTACAGCTAAGATTAGCACTTTGGATAAGAGGTTGACAGGATATAAAAAAAGACCAAAGGCCAGCAAGAAGGATCACAAGATGTAAAAGAAAAGACTGAAAAATTCTACTCATATAAATGCAAATTATAATAGAATAATGAACTAAGTACCTACAGAACAAAATTAAAGACCAAAAAGATGTAAACTGGATAAATTAGGTGGTTGATTTTTTTTTTTTTTTTCTGTAATCTGTGAACGAAACCTTTTGTTTTTGAGCACCATGAAAAATTAAAAGCAAAAAGGAATCCTGAGAATGGAGATGTGTTGTTTGCTCCAGGGTTCTCAAACATATTCTGAGCAAAATTACACAAAATGAGACTAAGGAATATGACAAAATATTCCTGTTTTCCAGAAAGACTCCAGAGGCAGGAATCAGCTACAATGAATCTGAAGGAACAAGCTTCTGGAATAGCTGGGGTGTGTTTGGAAAGATTGATATAAGTTCTTGGCAGTGGATGGTTGACATCCTGAGGAGAATCCAACTGCCTTTTCATTGCAGTTTTTCTTTCAATGTGAAAGTAACTTAGAACATAAGCCAGTGTTTTGATTTTGAAGCTGTGGGAGGTTTCCATATGTGTAATATTGGTCTGTTAGTGGCTTTAAGATAAATATTGTTGGTGCTTGGTAACAGATCATAGAGCTTTGTGCTGTTGGTAATATGCTCAAATGAGCATTAACAAAACATTCCTTTTAATGAGATACAATATATCATCAAATAAGAATGTTAACTTGGACATCCACCTGGGACCTGTGTTTAATGCGCTTTAGAAGTGTTTGTTAATTGAAAGGATCAGTTTTTCCATCCAATAACAAATCTAGTTTTCATGAGGAAAATCAGGTCTTGTAGGGGTGCTCTAGTTGGAGGGGTAGAGACTTCAGAGCTGCAGTCTGCCTCCGCTTCCAAGGGAACCTCTTTCTATTTTATAGTTGTCAGTTGTCAAGAAGGAGCAGAAAGACAGAAACTTGAGGATTAGCTGCTTTCCAATAGGCTCTACACTTTTCCCACATTACATATTTTGGAAAGAAGAAATATTTCTCAAGCCACACCAAGCATCCAAGTCAAAGCCCATTACCGGGAACCACAAGAGTGTAACTTCATGAATTAAGAGGTGCATTGTCATCTTCACTATTTATTTTTACATTCACTAAAGTCATGGTCATTTCTAGTACCAGCACAGCTTGCTAAGAGGTGAACTGTTTTGGAACAGAATGTTATTCATTGTTATGGAGGTTGTGGGAACGAGTTTGTAATTTTTCAGATCCACAGGAAGGCAGTAGAAAGCTGCCATTGAAAAATATGACCTGATTTTGCTAGTTCTGGAGAAGGCCTTGAAATAATCAACATTCTACATTCTAAATGTAATGGCAAAAAAATAGACCTGCCCCCAGTAGTACTTTTTTAACTCTGATTTTTTTATATAAATAATCTCATCACATGGTGGGTTGGAGAGACAGAAATAGGCGATGATTTTGGGGCGTGTGAACCTGACAGTATTGTTAGAGTTAATGCAGAGGCAAGATGCACTATACATCTTTGACATAGAGAAATATCTCCATAAATAAATGGCTAAAATATCAGGCCTTCAGACCAGGTCATTTAAGAAGGTTTCAAGGTGAGTCCATAGCAGGAGTCTAGAGGCATATCAGGCTTTAAGAAAAGTAGCCCTGTTCAAATCTGCCAATTTGTCCTCAAAATATATGATCCCAGGACATCTAATCTTCTGAATCACTGTGATTTGATCTATGAAACCAGATATATGAAAATATTGAAAATCTTATTAATGTTAACAAAACTGATTTCAAAGGAAGGCTGTAAACCTTCCAGTTTAATTATAGTTGCAAATCTTTATCTCTTCGACAGACTATTGCATTTGATTCAGTTGGTGTGTATTCAAACATACCCTGGTGATCAATATTCCGTATGCAGCCCTTGGAGACTTTCTTCGTAATGGTTTCTCTACTTATGGCAGAACTACACAGAGATATATGTCTTGAAGAAGATGAACTAGTTAATGGTAAAATAGTAAATAATCAGAACTGATGAACAGACTGTGTCACAGCTGAATAATCAAGCAATCCTTTTAGTTAAGACTTGGCAAAAGGAGGCATTTGATCATTTCTTCTAGCATTGTGGACTTCTGTTTGATTTACAAATGCTTGTAATTTCCAAGGATAAGGAATGATCACAGGCGCTTGTTCAAGGACCACCTGAAAAAATATTGATCAAATTACTGAATTGTTGTTTACATGCCAACAATATCTTTTCTAACTAGTTGTGCTTACATTAAAAAAAAAAAAAAAAAAAAAAGAAAGCTTTGCCTCATTTTAGGAGACCCTCAGACATAAAGCCATAGCCTAGGCTTCAGGCAGTTCATCACAGCCCCCATCTGCATTTGGTGCATTTAGTGGTGTTGCATATGGAATAGGAATAATGTGTTCTTCCAGTACTATGTTCAGTGATAGAGGAATACATATGAAAGAACAGTTTCTCAGAATTTCCTTTTTATTTATACTTTGCTTATGTATGAGCTTGTGAATGTTTTGTTTCAGTCTTATTTTCCTTAAATGTCATCTATGTCTAAATTCTACTCTTTAGACAGTTGTTTGGAGAAAATGCCTTTGGAGTCTAAATCCAACTTCTAGGGAAACCTTAGCAAAGTCTGTAGGACAAATGGGAGAGAAGACTTAGAATGCAGAATGCTTTGCACTGTTTAGTGGTGTTTTGGGACCTTAGCATTCCTGTTAGAAATCCAGTGTATTTCCTAGTCATTCATGCCAGGATTAGCAGATTCAGAAATGATGAGAGTTTGAAAGGCTATAAAATCAGCACACTTGATTGCAAAGAAATAAAAAGTGGTGTAACATTGAAATGGTTTTCTTTATAGGCTTTGAATAATACAAAGTTTTCTTGTCTCTGCACAGATTATTGTTGAGCATATGTCAAGTTTGCCTCTGTAGTCATTTATTCTGTGATGTTGCAACAGCACATACTTAATTTACAGCAAAGTATAATGGAAATGACATGAGAAGATTTGGAAAGTAAAGGTAATTGTGTATGTGTATGGATCTCCTCAATTAGCTAAAGCCCTTATAACATAACTATCAGAAATATGCTTCTTTGCTGCAGGGAAGATGCTTGAACTTTCTTCTTCTATCTTTTCTGCATAAGATGATGTAAATTTTACTGACTTTTTTTTTTGGATTTTCATGCTGGGGATTGTTTGGTAACTGTGAAAATTATCCTTCTGAAATGCTTTCTATACTTGAATAAGTAATACCATCAGAGACTATAAAACAAGACAGGGCTAGAAATAGAAAGGTTTACAGATAAGAGGACAGAGACAAATATTAGCTATATGAAGGCTGACTTGTGTCTGTATTCTGCTCCTTCTATTAATCTGATTGCCTTCTTTAAGGCTGACAAGTAATTCACCATCCTTATAATAGACTAATTTCTTCTGACTCAAGGGTTTTCTTACGAAAAATGTTTTTAAAAGAAATCATTACTCTCTCTTTGGATAGCATGATTTGTTTCTAATGAGTATTTTGTGCTGCAGATATTCTGATGTTCTTACATTCTTCTGTATCCAGAAATAAATTTCCCAGTTAATTAATAGCAGAACAAGTAATTTTGTAAGATAATTAGCCAGATAATAATTACATTAATTTGAGTAAAACAGAGCATAGCAGTTTTGGTTAAACTGCAATCCATTTATACAAACCAATCCCTGCACTCAGGAAAGAATCAGCATTTGCATTTAAACTCACTGAATAAAAGGCTGCTTCACTTTTTAGCATATGCAGATTAGACTATGGAAGATTCTGTATTGAAACTCAGTGAGTAGATATGAAAATTTAAAGTACAAATTTACAATTTGACCCTTACTTAGCCTGTGATTACTGATAAGTTTCTCTATATCATAGTAATACAGCTTAATCACTTTGAAGCTTTAAGTAATTTAAAACATGTCTGTGATAGAAGGGCTAGCCAACAAATTATGCACTTGTCTCAAACAGATAAAGAGTTCTCTTAATCTCTTAACAGTACCGAGAAAATGTTAGCTGACAGCGTTCCCCTTTGAAAGTCACTGTTAAAACCCTTATTTTATTTCTGTACTCTCTTCAGCTCCTATGTGACAAATTGAACATGAAGCATCTAAAACTGTCATTCTGGCCCTGGTAGGATGGAGACTCAACTAACAGCATTGAGCAAATCTAGAAAATTGCAGTCATGTTGATGAGAAATGTTATTACTTTGTCATCACAGTGAATAACTAAAGAACTTTTTTCCTCTGCAACCACAACAAAAAATTTTTTAACCTAAAACTTGCCCTGGAATGGATTAGAAACATACCCTGAAAATGAATGCTTGCAGGTCAGATTCCCAGCCTGCACAGCTTTACATCAGAATAAGGTCTATTCTTTGTATTCTTATCTTCTAAGAGAAACAGGAGCAAAATCCTTTAGCACCATAAACTGCTTTGCACTTGAGTTTAGAAATTTTATACTGTCAAATGTAATCAGGAAGAACTCATCTACATTTTGCATGGCTTGATACCTGTTGGCTTGTTCATTACAGAGGAACTAAATGCTTGAATGATTCCAGTTTATTTACTCAAAATGCAACACATTCAGCATTTCCTAATACATACTGTGCCTCATCACAAAACTATAGTTGTATCCATTTAATGTTTTCCCTGTCTATTAATACTTCAAAATTATCGGCCTAGGGAAAATCTTTTGGTATCACAATCAAGACAGTAATGATACCTGTTAACAGTTCTTGCTTAGCACCTCCCTCTGACTGACAGCATACGGTATACTTAATTTCTGGCCTTTGTTATGCATTTTTCCTGCTGGCTGAACTGGGATCAGGAACTAGAATTGTCTTTACTAAATTGTCAGGGCCCCTGTTCCAGGAGAAGTGTCCTCTTGCACAATCGATTCTTGCTCCAGTTATCTTATATAACCCTTTTCTATGACTTTATTAACAAGTTTCTTCTGGAAATATTTTTTTTGGTTCCTGATGTTCTTTGCAGAAAATTATTCTCCTGGGTAGAAATCTGCTTTCTATCCTAACTCCATTCATGTCCAGTTTATTCCCTTTTATTATTATACAAAAATTGTTATTGAGTGAACATTTTTGTTCTCTACTTTCTTTCCCATGTGATAAACTCTCTGGTAGTTCTTAACTTAGCAGCCTCCTGCATCAATCCCAGTCAGAATCCATCTTTCTTGAATGTAGATATAACCAGGGAAGGTTTCAAAGAGTCTATCTGTGTCAGGCATTCTTGACATTTTCATTAAGGACTTGAATGATGGAAACAAGTGAACACATATTAAATGTAGATTTGACAGCAAGGAAAAACATCTCTAATGTGTTATAAAGGGAGAATGTGAGATCTCAGCTTTAGGAAGTGGGTTAAAAAAAATAGTTGTCTGTTCCCAGGATAATTTAGATGGAGTAGATCTGAAATGGTTTGAGGGGATGTGGGGTAGACAAGAGCTTCAGAGAGCCATTGCTGGCAAGTTTGTATAATGTATTCATATAATTGTTCCTAAAAGAAAATCCTTCCATCTTATTTTAACTGACTTCATCTAATTTCTTTCTCTAACTTATTACCATTACCCGAATTCATTTCCTAATGTCCTTTGCTTACTGAATGATGTTCAGACTCTTTTATAATATCTCCTAATTTTGTCTCACTAGCAAATTGTATTAACACACTTTGTACTTTCACTGAGGTGTTAATGAAAATGTTAAGATAAAATCAAGACAAACCATTAAGAAATTTAGTTATATAAAAATGTCTAAATGGAGAATGTAGCCTGTTTTTTTTGTTTTGTTTTGTTTTGTTTTGTTTTGTTTTTTTTTTGTCTTAAAATGTTTCTTCTCAACATTACAGCTCTTGAACTAAGCTACCTTTTCTCCTGTGTAACTAATAATTTCCCATGCGATCTTGGTTGCCTTTTCCAACCTTGCTGATTCTATGATGCTGTAACCAAATACTTTCTGACAGTACAGTCTGACAAGTTTTGCCTCTTTATTTTATCAAGTGACAGTGGCAATCATCCCTTAAGTGGGGACTAGGAGTGGTGGAGCAAGGTCCCCCCGTTCTGATCACACAGCTGAATTGCCTTCAATTGTGCTCCCAGGGCTGACCCGATCCTTTCCTTAGGTGGTCAATCAGTGGTTCAGGCTGTGACCCAACAATTCCCATGCAAGTGACAAAGCTGAATTGCTGGATTTCTACATATATTTGAAAGAGAAATATCTTTCACAGTTTTTCACCTTCTGCAGTTTTACCTAAGAAGACAAAACTCTTCAGTTAATTAGAAAACTAAATGGTTTTTATTTTCTTCCTAAGGAAAGAGAAAAGAAACAGAAACATTCTAAATTAATTTTTCATCATTCCCAGCAGTCAGAAAATCTCACTAAAAATCCTCCATAGATTTCCTTTCTCTCTTCATCTGAATACTGCAACTGTAATTGAACACATAGCTCTAAAGTTCATTGTGCACACCTGGTAACCAGCAAGGTTCAAATTATTTGTCAGTATTTTACGATTTTTACTGCCTTATAAATACTCAGTGTCCAAATATGGCTGTGGTTTCTGACCTGTCTGGTGAGCCAGAAAATTGAATAGTTGCTTAAGAAAACCTGTACAGTAATAGACAGGCTACTACTAAATAATTAGTTAAAAATGCTAATTGAAACATACTGGCAAGAAGTGATTCTATGGGCTATAGGGGTGAACTTTAAATTGCAAATAGCTTTGAAAATGTAGAAAGGAATAAGCCTGTTTGAATGAAAAGCTGAATACAAGTGTATTTTCCTCACAGATAATGCAATGTATAAGCTCTGTGTCCTTTCAAGCTTCTGAAACCAAATGGAACAGTCTCTGAAAAAAAAGCTAAAAATAGTATTAGTTCAAATTGACTGTTTTCAAATAATAGCAAGTCATAAGAAAAATCAAATTGCAATTAAGTAATAAGCTGAGATCATGTAGAGGTCACAGTGCTCACTATTTTAGGAGTTTTTATAGTTTTTATTATATTCAACTTGCTGCTTATTTTCTGCATAATTTAGACACATAAAATGTCTTAGAATGGCAGAGAAAATCACTAAATATTATTATATTTCAATCTAAAATTTGTTAATTAAATTTAAAATAAATAATTCAGAAAAAATACAATCACACCATGGCTTCAGTGAAGGAAAAAAATAAACACATCTTCATTTTGAAGTCACTATGTTTTAAATACACGCTTGAAAGTTCACATGTAACTATGTCACTAATCCATGACTGACAGAAGGTTGATACAATTACTTAATCGTTGAAGGGAAGGTCATGAATTTGTTCTTCCGTTCACCATTGTACCTACTCACCTTTTATGTCAATTTGATTGTGAGCCTGAAGCTCAGAATCACCTTTGCCATTATCTTTCTGGAGTAAAACTCTTTGCATTACTGAGATCAGTGTTTTATTCTAAAAACATTATTCCTTTAATTTTATTGTTTTTAATTTAACTTTTTTGTTTGGATGGTTTAGGTTTCTACTGTAAGAAGACTGTTATTGCTATTATTGTTTGGAGGAGAGGACTTGAAAGCGCTTAGCTACATAATTGTGCAGCTTTTTGGAAGTCAATGGCTCTGTTTTTTGCACTGGTCAGTTCAGGCTCAAAAGCAAGTACAATCAAATTCCATTGAAACCAGTGAGTGCGTTGTAGTTAAGCCTTTGTGGGTAAATGGATAAAATAGAAAGGAATATGTGAGCTTTGCACTGTTTAATGTGGATTCATTTTTTCGGGTATGATTTTCATAAAACACTTGGGGCTTCAGTGTTTTTGGATGGATTTCAGATATTATATAAAACAATATATTTCCTCATCTAATTTCTCAGGAAACCATAAAATTAACAGTCATGATGAAATGTCAGAACAACCATTCATTTCTTATTTATCAATGCATTTATTGAATTACATGTGCTTTTATTTCATTTTACTGTTTCATTTCTGAGATTCATCTAATCTAGTCTATTCCATTCTATTAGTATTGATTCCTGCAAAACTCTTTGAGCTTTCTTATCCCAAGAGGCTAACAGAAATTACATTAATTTGCAGGAATAATATTACCTGTAATATTCCAAAATGCTGTTTTAACATGACCAAGTTTCTGGATGGCTGACTATGAAATTACTGCTTTTTTATAGCTGTTTAATTTCATTCCATAATGGAAAACCATTATACGGTACCCAAAGGCTGGTATGATAAGTGGTTTTCAGAGCTTCTAATTTCATAAGTATTTTTGTCAAATTAGTTGTAGAATATATAAAGAATCTTCAGAAGTTTTGCTCTAGTCTGCCAAAAGCTGTACCTCTGTCTCAGAAAAACCTGAAGTTTTTGTTACATATTGATTGGCAGAGGATATGTCTCCAACTGGCTCAAGCTATGAAATGAATACATTCATTTTGCCAGTAAATAAAATTGCCTATAGTTTATCTGAAGACTTTTGATCTTTGACTCTTACTACCTACAGAAATGGAGCAAATACCTTTGGTAAATACTCCTATTTTAAAATACCAAATTTTAGGCTAGTAACTGGGCACATGTACTGGATACAAAGAAGAGATGCATTTTGAGCACTCCTGAGACAATTTCTTCTACGTATTTTACTTCTCTTTTCTACAGTTGTCCTTTTTTATTCCCATCAACTTCCTGAGCACCTTAGAACTATAGACTCTCCTTCTTCAAACGTTCAGTATGCCTTTTCATTGAAGCTAGTTTTGTCTTGTTTTACTCAAAGATAAGCTTTACTTACAGTCCTAAAGTATTCTTCCCTGTTGTGAGTGACTTGTAGGATTGAGTTTACTGTAAAAATAGTGATAGACTGAATAAAAAAAAGGAATAAAAAGGCAACAAATCACTCATAAAAACATTCTTACATTCTTATGAAAAGAGTATTCCCTGTTATCTTTCCCTTTGCAAGGTTATCTGAAATAAGTTAGAAGAGGGAATTTTCTTGCAAGATGATGTGGTTCTGTTAAAATATCAATTGCAAAACACTGATGACATTATGCACTGTCACTACAAACTAGTATCTTCAGGCACTCAGTATTGGATTCATGGCATTCTAAAATTTGTTTCTGTTAAGTAAACTGAACAATATAAGCAGTAATATGTGTGCATTGCATTTAAAAAAAAAATTAATATAAAATAATGAAAATTGTTACTGTGTAAAGAGTCAAATCCAGGTTCCTCCAAAATCAATAGGTAATTCTTATCCATTGGTAGGAGAAATTCATCACGTAACATCATTAATGTCCAATAGTATCATACTAACCTTGAACAAGATTTTCCTGTAAGTAGAAAATCAGTTGTTATAAACCATACTACAATTTTTTCACATTAGCTTGTCAAAACTCATCATTCAAAATGAAGACATAGAAATCAGTCTTAGAAGTCCATCAACAGTCATTTTGCAAGCTAGTGTCTCAAAACTGACTTATTAATATTACTAGTTACTACTCAGAAGGGAAAGTCGCCATAGTCTGCAGAGAAAGCAGGTTTTCTGTTTTCTGAGCGCATGCCTCAGACCAAACTCACTTTACATTGAACTACTTGAATATAAATGACCTACAGGAGTGTAGATATTTAATGAGTGATGAATCAAGAAACATTACAGAGCTTTGACTCCATGTTCTTACTAGAAAGAATTAAACCATGCCTCAGTCTGCAAGAACTAGGTTTTTCGCTGTACCTTAGACACTCCAACACTGTTTAGATGCGACATGAAATTCTTTAAGGCAGGCAGGACTCTTTTTATGTCAAACAATGTGGGTGCTATAAGCTGAAAACATTAGCTACATTGATAACATTTTCTGTCACACTTCAGTTGTCTCAAACTGATGATATATTAATATGACTATTTTTTTTTCCTGTGCTAGTCTTGAATTTTTCCATCCTAAGGATTCAGCTGTGACTAGGAGTTATTTAGGGCTTTGGGAGATAAAAAAAAACAAACCCTGATACAGAAGAATATTCTTTTAAATGAAAACGTACAATTCTGTTCCTGAACTGCAGGAATACTGTATTATAGGTCATATAAAATGAAAAGTCTCCATGCTTTTAAAATTAAAAAAGAAGTCTAGTTACAATAATTATTAACTTAATAATGTTCTTCTTTACTTTGCTTCTTGGTCTTGTCTAGGAAAAAACAGCTCAGCAGTAATGTCTGTGACTGAGGCTTTTCTCAGTTGTGCACAGTTGAAGAAGTAAGAAGTAAAGGCACAAACTTACATGCAGGAAATTTGATTTAATGATAACAAACATAGTTTTTACCTATCTATCTAAACATCTATCTATCTAATCTATCAGTCATCCATTTGTGAGTCTCTACCCTTGTAGGTATTTAAAACCCAGCTGGTCATAGTCTGGGGCAAGCTGCCATGTGAAACTGTGTGAGTAATTGGATTGAACTTGGTGATCTCCAAAGCTCTCTTCCCAGCTCAGTGAGTCTTTATGATTCTGTTAAATACTAACAACAGGAAAAATCTGAGGGAAACAAGATATGCGTGTATGGATGTGATCTTCTAAGCAAATACATATACTGATTGTATTTTTCTGCTTTTCAGTGTTCTGTCAGACACTTTGATAAGTATTTATAAAAAAGGATTACAATTTTTTTATAGTGTATTATGAAAAGATGTTTAATGTAAATTTTGAAAGTAAACATTTCTTCACCAAAACTAGGTTTTAATAAAAAAATTTCTACCGCTGTCTATCACCAGCCATTTGTTAACATTTAGGCGCCAAAAAATACAATTTTCTTCTTGTGATAAAAAATCCTATTTTCTACTTTGTTAAATCATATTCTTCTTTTCTAGGCCGTAGGTAAATTATGATCTGAATTCAGATAAGAAAACATTTAGAATTCACTGCATTGAACTTCACTGAAAAAGACACACTGACTGTTAGAGTTAGCTAACAGCACAATAGCGGTCCTTCCTGATCTACATATAAACCTTTTGGGATGGTTGTCACAGCTCATTCAAGACTCACATGAGATACATGTTCCCATTTCACAACTCCTAAGCACTTATCCCTGTTGAATATACAAGATCTCAATTCCTACTGCTCTGTGAGCTTAAACCTTGGATCTGCATTTGTCAGATCAGCAGTGGTTGTGGTAGGTTCTCTGGAAGTGTTAAAACCATGATTCAATATTTTTTCTGTGATGTGCTCTGCTTTAAGTGGGAATTAATTTAGGAAGTCATAGTATGCTATATAGGAATCAGACCTTAAAATCATTGGTATGTTTCCTGATCTTATAATGAATAAATCAATTGGCTTTATGTCAGTTGAGCCTACCTCTCTGAATGACTGTCTCTCTGAATGTCCACTGTCTCTGTGCCTGATTAAAGAAGTGCCAAATGCTCTCACCTCATCAGAGCGGAAAAAAACAGTCACTGACGATGAGTACTAAGCAATATGCCTGCGTATCACCGTGCTTTCCTCCTTACAGGCTAGGTAAAAATCTTTGGAGGCATGGAAACTTACCTCCAAATCTTCTTCCTAATAAAATAACAAAAAGCTGTTTACATGTAAAGAGCTGCTTTAAGTAGAAAAAGATTTCTATGATGCTGGAAGGTCAGTGCTAGGACAAATAATATAGAAACTTAAATGTGTCTGCCAAAACAGGAATGGGAGTATAAGGCAAGCCAAATCAAACAAAAACAAACCAGCTAACCCACAAAAAAAAAAAAAAAAAAAAAAAAACCACAATAGGAGTATCTACACTGAAGAATCGTGGGACAGAGTGTGCTGCAGAAAATCTACTCTTGCTAAAGTTTTCTGGAGTAGGATACCAAAGATTAAAATGTGTAACTCTTAAATTTTTTCAGTCCTTCTTTCTTTGAAGGGCTTGCTATCCACAAAAGGATTAGATAAGTTTTTAGGATACATGCATAATTTTTACTTGCCTCAATTTCAAGCAAGCATGAAAAGCCATGGGACACATATAAAGATAGATGGAAGAGCAAATATGAGGCATTCAGCTCTTAGTAACCATTCCTTTTCACCTTATTATTTAGGTAATCTTGAGGTGGTTGTCAGTTAAAAAACTTTCTGAAAAACTATTGAAGATGTACAGTAGCTGGTGCACAGAGAGACATGAAAACAAATGAAGAAGGTGTGCAAAAAGCTTCCTTTAAAAGCTTTTCAGTCTCCTGAGATTTTGAAAAGTGAATCAATTCAAGTGCTTCCTCACTATAGTGTAAACATAGAAGAAAATGGTGTGAAGTAGTAAAACCTAATGTGTCTTTGTACTGTACATCATTTTATCATCTTCTGAAAAGCTGAAGGTTAATTTCAGAGATTTTTGTAGTAGGGCTTGTAATTTTTAGTGTGAATAAATTTAGGACTTAGGATTTTTGTTTGACTGGCTGTTACTAGTTTGGTAGTTTTGTATGCTTGTTTTTAAATTAAAGAGCAAGTCCACCTTTCACTTTTGTTTCTTTACATTATCTCCATAAGTTGTGCACAAAACATTGCTTCATATATATATATATATATACATACGTATTTATATATGATCTTATCAGAGTAGTAGAATTCTTATTAGAAATAAACTCTTTTTTTCTCACCTTAGTGAAGCTGACTCTACATGGAATAGCTTGATGTTAATATGATTTTCTAATTTTGAAAGAAATTGTTACTTCCTTACTCTGGACAGACTATCAGGCTTTTTTTTATAGTCTACAATGTCACTTTAACCCTGTGTAATTTCAATGGCTTACTTCTCACATAGCAATATATACCTCTGTGTCTTTTTGTAAGCATTTGAAATGAATTAAGATTCCGTGGAAATCAGTCAGGTGATACCAGGGGAAGGTGGATATAATGCATCGGAGAGTTCTTACAGTAGAAATACAGCTGTACTTAGTAGATTCACACATTTATCAAGAAAGAATTTTATGAGTCTTTGACCAGAATATGCATGATAAATACATAAATCATAGAATCATAGAATGGCCTGGGTTGAAAAGGACCTCAAAGATCATCTAGTTTCAAACCCCCTGCTCCAGCCCTTTGATCATCTTAGTGGCCCTTCTCTGGACCAGTTGCAAGAGCTGTGTGTCTTTCTTGTACTGGGGGCTCCAGGTCTGCATGCAGTACTCCAGATGGGGCCTCACAAGAGCCAAGTAGAAGGGGACAATCATCTCCCTCTCCCTGCTGGCCACCCCTTTTTTAAAGCAGCTCAGAATACAGTTGGCTTTCCAGGCTGCAAGCACCCACTGCTGGCTCGTGTCCAGCTTCTCATCTACCAGGACCCCCAAGTCCTTTTCTGTAGGGCTGCTCTCAAGGAGTTCTTCTCCCAGTCTTTCTAAATACCTGGGATTGCCCCAGCCCAAGTGCAACACCTTGCACTTTGCCTTGTTGAACCTCATTAGGTTCACATGGGCCCACATCTTCAGCCTGTCCAGGTCCCTCTGTATGGCTTCTCTTCCCTTCAATGTATCAACTGCAGGATAGTTTTGAGTTGTCTACTGAGCCATCAAGGATTGTTTAGGATACATCAATCTCTATTCGTGCAGTCCAACCTTGCCAAGCTCTGAGTTTAACTTTATAAACTTGAAAATCTTTGAAAATCCTTGAAAATAATTCCTTGAACAAATCCTAATTGTACAAAGAAGATTGACAAACTTTTAATATCAAGACTTCACTTAAGTCCTTTGAGATTTCTCATTTTTTCACAGTGGGTGTATTCATTGGTTGTGAAGAGATGCCCTGTTCTCTGGTAGCACTTGGGGGTGAGGCATGTGGGCTTAAGAAGGGAGGAAATGAGTGAGTGGCAGAGCTTACTTCTGTGGCTTGTAAAGAAGCTTTCTTTATCTTGTTTATGTAATGATTTGTGGCTTTGTTGAGGGTCTTGAATAACTGAAGATGTTGAGAAAAACTTATTAAGTTATTGTTACATTCTCATTGTTTACATTTTATTTAAATTCTGTGCAATTATACTAGTCTGTGTTTCTTATCGTGAAGATATTTATGATTGCAGGGATGTCCCTGTGCTGCCTGAAGCCAGTGGCAGAACTCCCAGTTGGGCTCACAGGCATCTGGTCCAGGTCTGTTTCTTTGGAAGTTTCCTTTCAGTGTACTTGAAATACCTCCTTCCAAGTGCAGTAAACACTGATGTTTCTAACCCTCGCAACCATTTACTGTTTGTCATACCACCTCAATCAATCCATGCTATTTTCTTTAATTCCTGATATAATCTCAATAGACAACCTCATTGATCTTTTCCCCTAACATGTTCTTAACTGGCTTTGATTCCATCACATTTATGAGAAAGACTTCAGATTATGTCCTTAGTTTACATTAATTGTCATTTGCAGTTTTTCAACTTCATCCAATACATCTGGCGTGAATCATTAACCCACTTTAATTTTTATTTACCTTAATAACAATATTATCCTCTCTTATTTCTTTTTGGGTTTTTTGAATTTCTCAGTTTCTAATCCTGCCCAGGAATACTATTTCATGTGCTGCAATTCATAAATCCCTAAGGAAATGCCTTCATTATGGAAATCTATATATAGGAAATCTACTTCATTATGTTGCAAAAGCTATGTAATTACTAAATTTCTATTTCCAAAATGTCTTGCAAGTAGCTTGTCCTGTATATATTTTTTCAAACATCTGAATATAGCGTATTATTTTCACTGACTTTCTTTTATCCACAATAGGAATCCTGCTTGCAAAGAAATATTTTTAGACAGGTGCAATTTAAGTACATACAAGAAGAATTAGAAGATGTATTTGTCTTTCCTAGTAGTTTACTTTTGCAAGTGTGTATTTGCATCTACTTTGGAAAAAAAAAATTGAAAACACATTTTCTTAAACTTCACTGCATGAAAATAAGGAATGGTTACAAATAAAGTTGTAACTTACATCTTCAATGCTCTAATTCACTGTTATCAAATCTTCCTACAGTACTGATAGCAGCTTGTTAATGCTGATCTCATTATAGGTAAGGTTGAAATATTTAATGGAAAGCATAGCTTCTTTTGAAAACATTGTACTTAGTAACTAATGTAATTATGCCAGGAGACATAACGGAAGAGATTAGTGCAGTAAGTGACCTAGCTTTAATAATGTCATCAAAAATTGTAATTGCAAAATTATCCACTGTGTTGTAAATGTTCACTAACATAATATTCAAGTCACTCATCATTTGCAGCACTTCATGAAATAACCAATTATTCTTTCCAGTGTACAAATATAAATTCCATTAATTCTAATAATTCCCTCCTCACCATGCGATCTTAAGAACTGTATATTCAGACATAGTACAAAATGCCTCCAACCATGACTGAAAAATAGGTATATTAACAGGCAGTGTTTGGATACCAGAATTCTAAATCCTGGTATTGATCATGCATAGAAAGTCTTAGAGGTCAAATATGGGATAAGAACTTAGAGTTGCATGTAAATACACACATAAAACATCTGCAACCTATTCTATTAAAGATATTGACAATATGGCTTAGATTCATTCCCAGATATATTGTCTGCATCTGTATTCCTCCATCCATCCATTCATTATCTATTTATCTTTGTCTGTCTCCCTAACTATTGATGTATTGATCTATGTCAATCTATCTCACAATATTTTACCATTATATCTTGGGTCAGGCCAAGAATTCAAAAAAATCTGAATGGAAATGGAAAGCTTGAAAAAAAATATGTAAAATATGTTTTGTGTCCTGTAAGACCTTTATTTGTCAGTAGGATGCGAGATATGTCTCTCTCTTCTGTTCTCTGAACTTCATTAAACTATGGTCAGAAAAAATACAAAAGCCGTATTTCCAATATGAATAAGAAATAGTCAATTGTCATAGCAGTTTTATATCAAATTCTCTGGCATTTTCTGCCGTGTAAATGTCTGCATGGTGTCATATCCCACCCTTGAAGGGAAGGGGAGGTGACCAGATTTTCATATCCTCCTGGTTAGGTTAAGGTGAAGTGACAATCAAGGTCTGTACATAAAAGATCAACTTTAATAGGAGATTTCTAAAAAATAGTTATCTTATATGCGTTGGCCTTCCCACAGTTAAAAAGGCTGCTCTGAAAGTAATATCTCCTGTTTTATTATGTTGGCTCAGAAGAATATATTGGTGGTAGAGGCAGTAGAGTTTGAACTTCCCTGTCAGTATTCCATTACATATTGTTACTATGTGACAGATGGCAGCAGAGGGGCAGTCTGACTGAATGGCATCTGACATGGACGTGCATATGAAGCGAAGATGTGTCACTGAATTTTTCCTCGTGGAAAAAATTGCACATATCCTAATAAAAAATATCCTAATTAAAAATGCCCTACTAAAATACACATATGAGTTAATAAGAAAATAGCTACATATATTTTCCTTTACTGAAAATCTTCTAGTTCTGTGTAAAATATATTCAGGCTTAGAAAGGCACATATAATGCCCACAAAGTTGAGAAAGAGAAGAGCTTTGAAAGAGTTAATCATCTTTTTTTACCTTAGGCATTGAAATCAATTGTTTTTGAAAATGTATCTCACTTTCCAGTAAGTACAATGAAAGTCACCAGTTGCTCCTGTGGCTGTATGTTCGTTGTTCTGATGCTGGTGTTAGACTAGATGTGCAGCTTTCAGACAGATTGTATGTATGATGAACACCTGTTGCAGAATGAGTGATGAACTTCACTTTTATGAGGGAAGCAGCACCGTATTTACTATTACAAGGCAGCAACTTTATGAATTTCTATGGCAAGGTATGTTTCATCATTTATTGCACTGACGACAGTCAGACAAAACTGTTAAGAATCACTCTAATTGAGTTGCAAGGTTCAGAATAGACCATTTTCTTCCAAACTCCTTCTTAGAGGAGTCTGGATATGGCTGGATCCAATCTTAGTCCCAAATTTGGCAAACAGTTTATGTCTAAATGATGATATATGAAATAAGTTCCTTAGATCCTTTAGCTAAGATTACAATGTATGCTGTTAGTCACCTACCAAGTATCCATCCCAGGAGTCTCATCCTCAGGAGGAGCCTTGAAGGGGCACTCAAGGGATGATCCTGGCTGTGTAAGGAGAGCTCAGTGGGCTCTGGGCTGTCTCCTATTTATAGGGCAAGGTTATTTGTTAGTAGTCATGTTTGCATACCAACATTATTTGCTCATTTAGCCCTTAGTTATTATTATCTGTCTCCTCACAGTCCAACCTGAGCTTGATGCAGTCATCACAGCTGCCACTCGTGGTTAATGCTCTGAGCTGGTCTATAGGCTAGGGGTCATATATCAGATTATGGAGGAAAGAATACACTGCCACAGTAGTGCTTGTGCTATCCTCTGCAGAGAAATGCTATATCTCATCAAGGATAATCTTGACTTTATGGGGAAAATCTGCCATGAAGCAGACTAGAAATCTCAAATCTTACAAGGCAGTCTTCTCCTTATAAACATCTTTTCAGAAACTTTAGCCGTGAGTTTCAAAAGCTTCCAACAATGCTGTGAAATTCCCATGAATTATGCGAGGAGTTAGATCGGCACTGAGATATACTGAAAACATCATTCATGATGGTCATTATTGTATATCTGCAGGCTTTTCTGAAGGCTGTGCAGGAATGGCTTTTCAGCCAGACCAGCTTACCTCTGACTTGCAGAATTTGCTGTGAACTGTGCCCAGCTGGATTTATGGGGGTTGGGTGAGGTGGTGAAATAGAATGTTTTCTCAAACAAAACAGGACTTCCCAGGCTGTCTCCAGCAATATTACCTGTTTGAACAGAGAAAATAATACCAATAATGCTCTAAATTGCGAAGAAAAACAATTTTGGAAGCATTATCAATAACGGTAACTTTTTCTTTGTCAACTATTTTTGCTAAAGGCACTGTAATTACTTGTATCTCTGGGGTGCAGCTTCCATGCTGCTGATGCTTTTTCTTGTAATCTAGATGTATTTTCATTGCTCTATGACCATCACTTCCAGTTTGCATTCCATGTCTGTGACTTCTTATGTTTTACACCCTTGTGCAGTTTTTGGTGTCAGTGATATGAAACTCAATGATTTAGATGTTTTACCTAAGCTCCAGGTTCTTTTACTGTTTTTATGGCTATTTCATCTTTCATGTCCAGTAAAGAGAAAAGAAACAAATCAAACCAAAACCCCACACCTCATAATATTTAGCTTAGCTATGTTTTCTGATTCATGAATGGGAATATAACATAGCTTAATTCAGATGACAATATGTAAGATTCTGTTTTTAGTCGTAATGAAATAACTGTATACAATTACGTGCTGCTGGTTACTATATCAAATACATAACTGGGTGTATTGCATGCTGGTGAGATGGCTTACAAAATTATTTGTCTAAATTTAGAAATTTCAGTTATTTGTTTTTTAATGAGTACGGTAAACTCACATCACCATAGTTTTCTGTGTTTGACCTGCATAGATTTTGTGCAGATTTAATGCCTGGTGTAGTGCCATTAATGTGATGGGAGTTACATCAGCGATATGAACTCATTCAGTTATTGCTAGTACCATCTGGAAATTTATAATGCCACAGCAATGTTTCACTTACTGAAGACACATTCATCCTTTTTGTTTAGTATGAGAAGACAGGGATTAAAAATTGAAAATCACTTTAGCTTCCTCTATATCATCTTATATTCCCTTGTAGTCTTTGTCATGTTTGGATGACGAGATGTGAATTTAAATAATATTTAAATAAGTGTGATAGTACAATAAAAATATATAAATCCCTCAACAGGCCTCCTGAGGCAAAACATTTTCATGAATATCAACATAGTACTTTTACAGTAGAAGTAGATATATAGGAAAAATGGGCACCTTTGGAAATGGAAGTGGTCACAGCTACTAGTTCTGTATCCAAACAGAGGCAATGTTCAGCAAGTTTGACCTTGTGGCAGAATGCAGCTTTTGTTTCTGCTTGTTCCTGATGACCCAAGGCAGGGCACTGCCCAGGATGCTGCCCTTCCCAGAAAATTTTATCTCAGTAATTGAAATTAAAACAAAAGACAGGACACAGACTCTGTGTACTATTTTCCTTCCTACTTTCAATTATGAACAGTAGGCACTTTTTAGCCACCTTAAAAAAGGCACAGCAGAGTTTTTAATAGAGGCAGCAGAAAAAAAATGCAAGGATGGCTTCAGTCTTCAGTCAAACTTTCACTTTCCCTCAAACCTGATCTCTTATTGAGCTAGTGATGAATGCTTGAGGAATGGTTATAGGAAACATCAAGCACAGAGAGATGTTCTCCTTGGTGCATGCAGAGAGCTGTCTCTGCTGCCCTTCCTGACACAACTTTGTATCTCTGAGTCGACACTGACGTTTAGGAGCCTCATTCCTAGAACTACAAGAGACGTATAGGACAAAGTCCAGCTCTTTTCTCTCATGGTTTACCACACTGCATAATTCGGTTAGAAGTTTTTTCTTCATTTTTCTTTAGTTTGTTTAGGATGTTGTGTTGCATCTTCTCATTATTTTTATTGGCATCTAGTCTATGAATTTATTTACTTCTAATCAGAAACCTTTATCTAGTTTTGAGACTATTCTTTGTGCATCCAGTGCTAGTGTAACTCATTTCCTTTCTCCACTGCCTCCTCCTGAGCACAGAGAAGAATTATTCTTTAAAGAGGTGCTGATTCCTCCCAGTCTATCATCAACCATCCATGTTAAAACCTCAGGTAGCTCAAAACCGACATTACAGAAGCAATGGAAATACGGACAAAGTTATAACGACATAGCATATACAATAGCTGCTCTGAAGCTAATGACTCCTGTTTTTTTGTTTGTTTGTTTGTTTATGTTAGCTCATGACATCAGAGGCGGGTGTTGGTGGTATGGTAGTAGAGGTTGAGCCTTCCCACTGATGTTCCACTCCATTTTGTTACTGTGTAATAGATAGCGGCAGAGGAGCAGCTTGACGCAGTGGAACCTGACAGGGAAGTTCATATGAAACAAAGGTGTGTCAGTGAATTCCTCATACAAAAACACTGCATCCATTAATACTCATTGACACGTTGAATGTTTCTGCAGTGGATGTAAGCACAATGAAGTAGTGGGTGGTGTGTTTCAGCAGTGGCTGGTCAGCTCATCTGCACAGATTTGCTAATGGTGACTGTTGAAAAACAGGGTTTTGTACCTGGGAATTTGCTCTATCATAGTGTTATTGTGCTCTTCTTATCTGTTGTAGTTTCAATGGAAATATATAGGAGGCATTGCCTTCTGAGTGATCCGTGTGTATGTGTGTGTGTACATGTGTATAAATCTCTCTCTATAATTCTGTATACACACTTGTGTCTGTTTAACTGATCTCTCTCAGTTATACAAGGTGGCAGCATTCTACCAGGTCTATCAACCAGCCTGATTTAGGCATAATAGATTAGTTACCACACCCTAGCTTTCCTGGGGCATCCTGAGTCAAATTTTTAAAAAACTTTTTGCAGGTACAGAGACATGAAAGTTTATGTGCTGTCCCATGTGGAAAAGGGAATCTTCTATGCCTTATGAGCTTATTTCTTTTTCCTTTGCACAGAGCACTGCTGGGATGGATTGGTCACCCAGTGTGGCCCTCCTGCAGAGATTCTCTGCAGGTATCTCAGCCCCCGAGGCTGCCGTGCTAGAAAGAGGTTGGCATGTTTGCTGGCAGCCAAGGGAGCAAAGCAGCCCAATGCTGACAGTCACTTTCCTCATCTTCCATCTCATTGAATCATGTGGAACAAGGCAAGAATTTTTGTTAAATGTAGTGGTTTTGATTAAATATAAGAACAGAGGTATGTTAACAAGTGTTTACCATTACTTTGCTAAGAAAATAATCTCATAATTTTGCCTGAAAGTACCTAACTACCCTTAGAGGTTTATTTGCTTGCCTTCAGGCCTTTGTTATTTGTGTCTGGTTTGCATTAAAAAAAAACCAACAAACCAACAGAATATCCATCAATACTCTTCACCTTTGAAATTAATGGCAACACTGCTGAAAAATACTACATAGGAAAATCTGTATTCTGAGTGTTTTTAAAATTGTGGTATGTTTTTCTCCAGCTAAGATACAAAAAATAAAATTAAAAAAAAATCAATGAATTTTAAATTTAAATAAGTTAATTATATAGCCATTTGATGCCAGGATTATGAACATTATCTATTATTTATAATAAATTATTGTCATGAACTTAGTCCTATAGATGTATGTGTTTATATAAAGAAGAGAGTTCATGCAGCATAAAAGAGATCATCTGTCTTTGTTGCAGTCAGTTTAATAGACATGTTGCCTCTGGAAAGCTACTAACCACCCATTTCTTAAAATACTGTACCTTAATAGAGATTACAGAAAAAAATAAACTAAATAAGTAATCAGGAAAAGTGCATTTAGATGTAAAGGTGTAATAATTAAATGGAAGAACAAAGGGAAAATATGAGAACAAAGAGATTCTGGTGAGTGCATCTCCCCAAATTGTGAACATCACAGCATTTATTTTTATTTACATGTAACATCCTGAAGTGGATACTTTCTTTTCACTGCAGGGGTCTTTGGCACAGCATAAATGACATGGTATCATGCAGTATAATCTTGTAGCTGCCAGAAAAGATGAATGATGAGTCAAATCCCTTTTTATTACTCCAGTATTACTATGTCTCCAGTTCCCTTTCTTTCTTCAATTTCTGAAGCCTGTGATCCAGAGGAGTTTTACTTCTTTTGTTTGTTGCTGGAGAACCTAAGCTCTGGGAATTAGCTCTAGAGACTCCTGCTAAATAGACAATGCTCTCTGGGGAGATTTTCTCAGGCAATTCTTTAACATAAGCCCTATTTCCCCCAGTAACACTGTAATACTCAATGAGGTGCCACAGTTTGCTTTTGGCATTGAAAAAATTATTCCTTTCTATGGTCTGGGGCTGGGGAAGGAGCAAGTTCTGTCTCAGTTGTGCTACAGGTTTGCTAGTCCTCCACCCCTCTTCTTAAGGACAACTGTCTACCTCATGGACTTAAGCACACCAATGTCAGCTGTCTCTGTGGACTGTTTGTTTGGAAGCATGTGTTATATTTAGTTTTTACTGCTGTTAAACTGGTGCTTTCTGATGGGAAATTTTTCCATGTTGAATACCAGAGAACATTCAGAACCAGTTAGCGTTAATTTTCAGTGACCAAACTTCAGCAGAGGAAGATGATTTTCAGAAGTTTGTGCTGTCATATCCCCTAGCGCCAACAGTGACAGACATGTTTCTTTCTTTCCCTGTTCAGCAGTTTAATTGCTTGCAGTCACAGGAATGTTTTACCACAGGAGGAAGTGTTGAAGATGTGAAAGTATAGCTGCAGATGATTCCTGTCTGTGTTTAGCCAAAGCATGAAAATCTGCAAATGAATCCTCCAAAGACATTAGATACTAAAGTAGTTTACATTGGTAACATTCATCACAGACTACAGGCGTTGTTCCATCTCTGTTCCCCACAGAGAAATAAAAATTAGACAGCTTTCTGAATTCACTTTCAAGAAGATGTAAGGCTAATCATTAAAGTTCTGAACTAGTGCTTCAGTCTTACCATCTGTACCAAAAAGTTTCTTTAAAGTCCAGCCTCAGGACATTGTACATAACCCAAAAGAAAGGATCTTCTTCAAGAGGATTTTTCTATGCAGAAAAATGTCCAGTCCAAGGACGGAGAATATAGACTAGAAAGCACAAAGTAGGACACAGTGGCAATCGTCTGCTTCATCTCTCATGGAAATTTCATGAGATTTCAGCTCCCACAAACAATCAGCCATCCACATCAGCCCATCTGCATCTCTACAACCTTATGGTAGCTTGTCCTACTGCCCCTACAGGGAAACAACTACATGTCCTTTTAAGGTTCTTTACCTGTCTGAGTTAGAAACTGGGTTTGGGAGCTGTAACTGAGAAAGATATAAGGTTACATATGGCTCTGAAAGTTTTAGAAATGAGGTATGCAACTCAGTACAGAGGCAGTCCCTGTCCATTTTGTGGTTTGTGGCTGGCAGAAGGAGCAAAGAAACATGTTGGTTACTTTCTTACATGAGTTTAAAGTTTCATTTGGCAATACAGATTTGTCAGCCAGCAAATATGCTATCAAACCTATGTAGCATTATCTTGATAAGTTGTCATCAGTTTGGACAGGTGAAAAAAGACCCAAACTCTATAAACAAGCATTGATAAAATTTATTGGTGCTGAAGGATTTATTTTGTTGATGCTGTCGGTGTTAGTGTCTCATCTATCTCTTCTGCAGTCTGAAAAGTTTCTGCAGTGAATTATAGACTCTCAAAATTCCTTTTCGACTGGTATTTTGAGTGTTGTAGGCAGAGGAATAGGGAGAAAGTGGAGTCTGCAGAACAAGGTCATTAGAGACAGACCAAAGAAACTTTCTTGAGGAAAAAGAATTTCAGCACTGGGAACCCCATATCTAAGGCTCTTCATGTCTGAGTACCAATTTAACAGCCACTCAATGCAGATCATTTTGGCACATGCCTTTAAAATGTTCCATCTGGTACAGACAAGCTCTGATAGTTGTGAATTTATAAAACTAACTTATTGTTTGTAGCATAGGCCTGATCTCTGCTTTTGAAGTATTACTCGACTTTTGGTGAAACAGAACATCCTTTGTCTTAGCAAGGCTTGAACTGTTTTTAATTATGATAGCATTTTTATACATATTATCTGAGTATATTAATCTTTATTATCTGGGGAGGAATTTCCAAGTGAAGCAAGAACTCTCTCAGCTTACATTAACATTTCCTGGTGTGGCTCCATAACCACATCTTCAACTTTATCACCACTGCTGCAGTGTGAAGAACATTTTTCCTGATTGTATTAGATTCATGTATCTTTAACTCCTTAACTCTCCATAACCTCGATTGTTTCCTTTTCTTTTGCCTCTTCAGTGTTCATCTTTCTGCTCTAAATAGAGTACCTTCTCTTTATTTCTGTGCCAGTCTGTACAGATATGTGTTGTATATCTGAGCAGAGAGCTAAACTTCCTTTCACCTTCAGAGGCTATGCAGAATTTTGAAACTGTGTACAGATAAATGTGAAGATGAAGCTACCAAGGCAGAGCTATCATGAAAGGATGTTATCATTTTGCCATGACACATAACAAGTAAATCACTTCTGTACTTCAGCTCTTGATGCTGGAACTTTTACAAGAAGTGAGGTGGATTTTTCCAGCCCAGACAATGTTTCTCAGAAGCAATGCCTCCAGCAGCTTTGCAGACATGGGACTGTTCTCATACTTGCTGTTGCCACATAGTGGTATGATGAAATTGTATTCATAGTAGTCTTCTGGAAATTTAGATGTGATGATGAAGAGTCAGTCTTAAATATTTTATAACTTTTGCATTATACTATCTGTGTTTTTTTTCTTACTTACTCTTCTCTTGGATTGTTTGGACTGTTTGTGTGAGACAGATGTCCCCAGGTGTATGCTGTCCACAGGAGCCAGTAGCATAGAGGTGTGGTGCTTTGACCCTTCTCTATCTCCAGCAGCATACAGACTGAGAAAACCTGGGAAGCAGTCTACCTGGCCCTGCGCAACATTCTTCCCAACAAAGAGATTCTAACAGCAAACATCATCATGTTTTATATTTCTCTGACTGGTAGAAATAACCTTTAGTTCAAACAAACAAACAAACAACAACAAAAAAAAAACTATAGATCCTTAAAGTTTGGCACAGAAGTTTTTCTCACTGGAGTGTTATAATTTTGCACAAGTTTATCAGCTCATCACTAAACAGCAGTGAATCAGGTGTTCCAGACATTGCTGATGAAATGTGATCTGCAGATTTTTGTGCTGAAAGAAGTCCTGAGCATTTAGTTCAGGTGTCTTTTGGTTTGCGAGGTGCACAGAGGGGACCCACTCTCAGCACAGGAGCTTGTGAGGAAATGCCACAGGGTTCTCTCCATTTTACACAGGAGATTAAGGGGGGAAGTGTATGTCTCTAAAAACTGGCGTACTGAGTTACAGCTCCATAGGGCAGGGTAATCCTGAACTATATGGCAGCACATGGCACCTGGCTCAGCAGCACTTTGTGAGCTGTCACTTTAAAAGTACTTATCTGCATTGTTGAAATCATACGCTGCTGCTACTCTTATAGCAGTGCTAAACATCTATTGACAATGACAGTTGAGTAATGAGGTGACTTCAACAATTAATTTCTATGTTTCCATTGATCTAGACTCTAGAAAATTTTTACATTGATTCACTGTGAACAACTGAATAGAGGGAGGGGGGAAGAAAGGAAGTCCCTTGTGTCAGCACTTTCACTTTTCCATTAGAGCCTAGTGGGTGTTCAATATTTTGGCTTGCCTGGGCCACACTGAATGAGCAGGAACTGTCTTGGGATGCATATCCAAAGGTTGCTTTGATAGTAATGCTTCCTATTTATTTCAATGGAAACTACAACTGATACAAAGAGCATAAAAACTCTGATAGGGCAAATTCTCGGCTACAAATCACTATTTTTCAACACAGCCACCACCATTAGCTTTGCATTTTCATCAGCAATGAATGAGAGTCTCCATGGTGCACTAATAAAAATCTGCACCAGCGGAGCTGACCCACTCTCATTGTCTCCCCTTACTGTGCCCACCTCCACTGTTTGGCCTCCAGAAACATTCAGCAAACACTGATGAATGTGGGTGGCAGTGGGTGCCATTTTTTTTCTGCACAGAGGAATCCAGTGACACACTTTTGCTTCATATGCACTTCTGTGTCAGGTGCCATTTTGTTGGGCATCCCCTCTGCTGACATCAATTGTAACAGAGTGGGAAATTTCAACCTCTGCTGCTGTACCAGCAACTGACATCGTGGGCAAACATAATAAAACAGGAGGCATTACTTTTGGAGCAGTAAAATATATATTGGTAGTGTATATAAGTAACAAAACTTATTTTAGTATTTAACATTTTTTTATTAAAACAAACAAACAAACAAAAAGAGAATAAGAAAAACATAAAACTAGTGGGATACTTGTCCCTGTTCCTGTAAAACTAACACATTGGGCTGGTTCCATAGCAGAGGCTGCAACTCTTAGTGAGTTTTCAAGGTGTTTATCAGAGATTTTTGATGGAATTTTATTTCTTCTGTTCCTCATCCTTGAAAATATTTGT
Source organism: Lagopus muta (assembly GCF_023343835.1). Taxonomy (NCBI): domain Eukaryota; kingdom Metazoa; phylum Chordata; class Aves; order Galliformes; family Phasianidae; genus Lagopus; species Lagopus muta. The sequence continues at coordinate 77,305,645 of NC_064434.1, forward strand.
TCACAAATGCTTATACTGCCAAAAAGCAATGACATAAATAAGGAGTGATTGTGAAGCTAGGAATGTTTTTCTCTTGTACAATTGATCTTATAGAAGTAGAGACATGGTCAGATTTTTGAGGTGAATGTCTGATTGGAAATTTACACATGCTATTTGAAAACATGTGGATGATATACTTATGTTGACTGAAAATGGAGTTGCAAATATATCCCAAATATGACTTTACTGGCGGTCTTGAAGTCTGTTCTCAAATTCCTTTTTGGAATGGAAAGCCAGACTGCATATTTTTTACTGCTCACAGGACTGTGTTTAGCCGATGAATCAACATGCGTACAATTATTTATCATGACCTGATTTGGCACTGTATGGTGCCCTCCTCATGCCTTGGTTTCAGCCCAGACATTGTTAATAGGACACCACTGTTTGTTTGCCCTGGGGCTGGGTTGGGATGATCAGCAGGGCTGAGCAACAGCCACAATGGCCCGGCTGCATGGATAGATGCACCGGGAGCTGTGCTGGGCTGCATGCGGCCCACAGGCTGCGGGTTGGATGTGTCTGTGACTAGACATTGCCAGAAGGCCACTGTCTTTGGATTGCTTTCCTGTTTTCAAGTGCCAGAAATTTGATATAGAGTTCTTTCATGATTTGCTGAACATGGGGAGAATTGCAATCAGCAATGCTGCTTTTTTTTTTTTTTTTTTTTTTTTTTTTTTTTTTTTTTTTTTTAAAGTTAGTGTAACCCTCTTGTTATTTTACACTGTTTCAGAATCCACTGAAGCAGCTTCCTTCTTTCTCTGTTTCATGATGACATCATGACATCTCATAAGCAATGTTACCAGGAGACAGAACAAAGTGTCACTGGAACAGGCACTGAATATTAAGATGAATGTAATGAATGTATCTGTTGATCGATTACATTGTTTTTGTTTTAATAGCATTGATTGAATATTGCAACACGTAAAACATGCAAGCACACTGCTCTAAAGCAACAGATGAAAACTGCCCAAAAGGAAGACTGCTGTGAACTCATGCATTTATATTTATAGATCAGTGCTTGACATAGTGGCTTTGGTTCAGCAGACCGCTCTGGATTCAGCAATGGGCTGAAAAATAGGCTCTGTGTTGGTAATGGTAACTAACAAACTAACAACAGTAACCATTAAACAGGCACTATCAGAGAGTAATAGGTCTCAGTTTTTGGAAGGCAATTGGATCTGCCTTTTACGCACATGGGTGTAGCTCCTCTGAAAATAATTACTCTCTATCAATTGATGTTGAGATTTGGGCCCACTGCTTTCAGTAGACTAGTGAGAACTTATGGTGCGAGTGGGTATTATCTCATCTCCTTTCAGCAGCTGACAGAAAGGCAAGAGAAGTTCCAGGGAATGATTGTTCCTGATTGTAGGGTTTAGCTGCAGAGCATGTGGAGCAGGCTCCAAAAGGAGCCCTGGCCACACTAGCTCTGGCACTCAGCAAGAAGAAGCCACCTGGCACACCAGCAGCACGGCTGCTTGGGGTGGGTGAAGCTGTGCAGGGTCTGGCTCAAGTAATTGGGGATGGTTCGATCCTGAGTGTCCTAGAGACACCAGATAGTTGTGATTTCCATTGTCTTATATGGAGAACACTTTGATGAATGCCAGAGAAACTCTAAAATAATAAAATAAGTAAATAAATAAATAAAAAACAACTGTAGGGCTGCCTCCATGACAGTTATGGAATTAAAAGAATCCAGTGAATACTTGAACTTAAAGTCACCCTAGGGAAGAAGATTTTCTGGAAAATTTTTAATTTTCTAATTGCATCTCCTTTACCAATCATTATTTACATGTAAAATATAGCTTAAAGCCTTAACAGTGATTGCACTGAACTGTGCCAGGTGTCTTTGCTTGTGAGAGCTTTCTTTCTATCAGTTGTCCAGGTAAAAATAAAAACAAAAAGAAATTACAGATGGGTACACACACTGTTTGTGAAGAGGAGCTGCTGAGACTGAAGTCTGAGAGGGCCAATCCTGCAATTCACTTCCAGAAATAGGGCCTGAATCGACTTCACTGTTACTTTCCTTGAAAAAATAAATGCTACTCATCTCTGTGGACTTTCTTCCCACATGTGCCTGTTCTCAGGCATGTATGATCTGCCTGTACTCAAACTTGTAATCTAGTAAACAAGTAAAGGGAGGAAAGGGGAAGTCATTTGGGCTGCGAATTACCTCATGTAACAGCTAAAGGCTCCAGAGCTGCCTTTAGCCAGAAGGATGGTGGATCTCAGAGGTAATTTGCAAAGACTGAATAACTAGCCTCTGGAGACAGCTATTCAGGAGTGAAGAGGAAGCAGTTCCATTAAATATGGTGCCAATCATGTTTTCTAACAGCATGCTTGGAGATAAATATGGTGATCATATAGGTCACCAAAGATTACTGCTACTTCATTGATGGTGGTAGCAGTAGGCATGAACTCGTGTCAGTGCAGTCAAAAAGGCAGCTCATCAGATTTTGAAGAATGACAAGTTTCACTAGATTTCTTGGAGAGCCTAAAAAATAAGGAAAAGTAATGAAATACATGGCAAGAAAAACTGAAGTGTAGGAAAAGTTTTTCTCTCTCTGACATATAAGACAAATCATCACCTTCCAGCTAGTTGGCTGCCATGACTGGCAGTCTCCTAATAATTTATGTCTAAATTTTTCTTTGAAATATTTATTTTACAGATTTTTTTTTTTTATTATTTTTTTTTTTTAAGTAATAAATGAAAAAACTTGCCAGGCCTAGCATGTATGCTACATGAAAGTAAATCCACATAAATCCAAAGGGCAAAATGAAAGTATGGTATGGGAACATACCATACGGGAACATAGTCACTAATTTCAGTAAGACGATCTCCCCTTTTTTTCAGCTGCTCTCTATTTGGTCAGCAGTTTGTTCTGGATGATGTGGTATTTGTCTATTTTGTGACTCCATAGCGATCTACATTTCAGATTATTGTTGAATTTCGCACCCAGCCCAAAGTGGTGTAGCCTGCAACATATATCTCAGCTTTTTTACAAAGCCCTCAAAACAGACCCAGCTTAGAAATAACAAGAAAACAGAAGTTGTGTTCTGCAGATCCATAGCTGACTGTTCTGCTCAGGTATAGATCTGCCAAAAGCCCATGCTGGCACTGTACAAGGGAATTTGTAAGAAGGCATTGGAAAAGACATTAATAGCACCAAAATAAATACATAAATAAATAAACAAAAACAAAAAAAAAAAAAAAAAAAAAAAAAAAAGTCACATCTACCACACCTTTATTACTGCACTCTGTAAAAATTTCCTCATAGGAAAGTGCTTGCAGACTGCATCCTGGCTTCACTGCCATCTTTTCTTATCAGGTTCTCTCTCCATTTCCTTCTATATTGCCTCAAAAGATTTTTGGAACTTGTTTTCTTTCTGTTATCTACATGCTTTTTCCTTAGAAAAAGAGAAATACTTTTTTTTTTCTGTTTTTTTTTTTTGTTTTTTTTTTTCTCTCTGTAATCTCTTCCCAAGAAGTCTAGCTTGAATTTCCTCTCTAATTTGTTTTGTAGTGAGTTTAATTTCTCTAATGTAATTAATTTCTCTAAAGTGATCTTCCAGTCTGTTCTCAGCTTTATACTTTCTCTCTTTCAATAGTTCTGACAGCGAAGACAATTTGCAAATAGGGAAATGCACATTTGAGGAAGAGACTAAAGGACAGAAAGAAATATGCAAAAGCAAGTTAATGTGACTGTTCTTAGCTAATTATCTTTAGTTTAAAGAAAGAGAGGAGTGCTTCCCTGCAGTATCTAGGGTAAAAGGAGAGTAATAGCCCCTGGAGATGTTTCCATTGTTCATAAATGGTCCTTCATAGAGCTGAACTGAGGTCAGTGGTTACTAGCAGTCTAAAACTAGATGTAAGATCTCACTGTGAAGGTAAATAGCAAGCAAAAGTAAGTAATAATTAGGCAGCATCCAGAGTTACAGTCAGCAAATTACGAGCAGCACCATCTGGCCACTTCTACAATAAGCCTTCAGTGTTTGTTTTACTGGTGCACATACATTACAGATTGTGATTTTGAGAGGAGCTGCAAGTCACTGATGGAAACAGTGGAACTGTCTATTAGAGCCATCAGTCACTACTAGAAAAAAAACTTGTTGAAGCATTTTGACTGGACAAATTATTTGGCAGTAAGATATATGCAATGTGCAAAATACCCTTTTGAAAACAACATCTTTAATAAACTCTTAGCATATTTGAATAGAAAAATAAATTGGCATTTAAGAGCTGGGGAAAATAATCTAGCCCTTTTTCTTGTCTGCATATTCTACTCTGTGCAAATGATCTACAGGCAGAGCCTCCAATACTGGCCAGGCAGTTGAAACTCTGTACTGCTCCCATTACATCATTCCCACCCCTTTTTGGATACCTAAACAATAACTCTTCCTGTGTCTTTTGGTGCTCGCTTCCAACACCTAATGCCCATGTACCATTTTGCTTTTCTGCATGTGATTTGTATTTCTTGGTTTCTTTACCACTTTTTTATTCCTTTTTTCTTTGTGTTAGTGTGCTGGTGTGTGCTCAGGGGCAAGCCCATGTACAATTAGTTAGATCTGATTGCTGTTCCCAAGTGCAGGCGAGGTGCTTCAGTCCCTCAGTGAGAACTTGATAATGACTGGAAAAGTTCTGGTAACAGTAATGAAGTCAGTAACATCTTTGCTTCTGTATTCTGCTAGCTTTAATTCTAATATTCACCTTTAAACCCCAAAAGCTTACCTGTTCAAAAGGATGAATAAGTGGCTTGATTGATTAGTCAGAAAGAATAAGCTATGACCCAACCTGAAGGAATCTAATTTGAGGTTTCTGTAAAATAGTGTAAAAAGATTATTTCTGAACTCATGGGAGTTGTTATATGAGTGCAAAAATTTCCCTGTAGACACGGAAAGATCCGCTTCCACATACTCTGCTGTCTTATGCCTGTGAGCTACAGCTCTGGCTGTCAGTGCAGTGAAAATGGAAGACGAAAAATAGGGTGAGAGAGAATGTATGTGGATTACCCTCAAAAGACAAAGCCACAGTTTGCGACACCAGAGGGCAATGTTCTCTTGTGATACCAGTTGTGGGACAAAACCACGAGCCAGAAAAGTGCATTACAGGCAAAAGCTCTTCAAAAAAGACCACAGTTTAGGAAAACACATGTTACAGGGTACCTTGCTAAGGTGTACTGTCACCTTCGATACACTGCATGGCTTCAAGGTACTGGTTATAAAGAATGCTTTTTAAAATCAGTTTTAAACTTAAGAATAATTCCTATGTGCAGAGTCAGAAGGCATCCTATCTAAGGAAAGGTAAAAACCTGAAGCATATATGTGCTAGTGGTAAAGACAGGAGAAAAAAGCCAACAGAACTGCATTCACTTTTTTCATTGTGTACACAAAATTGACATAATTCTTACCTCAACAGAATAGGGAAACAAATGTTCATTTAATGGCTCAGTAAAATTAATGTTCAAATAAGTTAACAAGTATATGTGACATTGAAATAAACAGTCAGTAATGGCCTCTTTTGTTTTGTTTTGTTTTGTTTTCCAATGAAAGTACTAAAAGCAAGCATTTCCCCTTTTTATCCCATGGAATTTTCACAGTAGGTTTATTATCTTCAAATTAATAGGACTGAAATGATGCAACCTCTCCCTTTCCTCCAAATAGAATAAGTAAGTTCTGGCCTGGGTACCAGGCTGGGGTCATGCTGCAGCATGTTGGAGCCTCTAGGGGGGTGCATGTGCTCTTGGGAACTGGAGGAAATATCCCAATTTTCGTTCCTCCTGTTTATAGAATTGCTCTCCTCTAAACTGTGTTTTGGGAGGTCTCCTGAGCTGAATGTGAGACTGGGCTCTTCTACCTGAGGCATTGGCTCAGTTGGACTTTCTCAATGAAAAATCTGCAAGAGAGGAGGGATGATTCATCCTTAATTGGGTAATTACATTGGTTAAATGAACAATCATCTTGTGCAGAAATTAAAGTTAAATAAGAAAGATTTTACAAATGGCCTCAGGGTCAGGTGTGAGGGCAAAATCCTCAAAAGGACTTAAAGACTGCAGTGTCAAGTGCTAACTTGCTGGTTCCTTTGGTTCTTATCTGATGAATTAGAAGTAGATGTCTAAAACAAAGAAGCCCATGGAGTGCTAAATGGTCAGCTTTTTCTGCAGGGACAAGTGCAGGAGGTGGAAGTTATCCAGCAACATTTGCTGGGAGAAAGACATGCTCACCTTTGTCCTGAAAGATCTTGAAGCTGTCTCCCTTTCCGAGGGGACGGCTGTAGTCCTTTGACCAGAGGTAGAGAGTAATTTTAGGAAGCAGGGGGATGGTAAGAGGAAACAAAGAGAAAGGGAAGCAAAGGTGCCTGAAGTTATGCACTGGCTTTCACACAGGTAATGCCTCCGTGAAGAGGCGCAAAACAGAGGATGCGTGGTGTGAAGAAGGTGAGGTAGGATGATATTCCATGTTTGTCCGACTGAAAAACTTAAGGGGCATCAAGAGAAATCAGTTCATAATAAACTCAAACAAATGGGTGGCACTTCATAGGCATTGTGGTTGCAGGAAGCTTAAATTGATTTGTGGAAAGAAAACTGGTAAGGAAAATCCAGTAAGAACTATTAAATAGATGCTGTTTAATTGGCTCAAGGATTCCTCTGCCACAAACCTGTGAAGCTGAGAGAGACTGGCATGGAAACAGCACCGTACGCTGTCTTTGGTTTATTCTTCCCTGTGGATCTGCTATGGGTGACAGATAGAACTGTGCAGGAAAAGGACCGGGGAATTGGTAGAGCTGTATCTTATAATTTTACTTCTTTTTGCTGATGGTTTTTTTTTTACTTTCTATCGGATAATGCTATTTCCCATTTTCTATGGTTAGAGAAAAGGAGAATGTGCATAACTTTAAAGGTTAGGAGTTAAGTTACCTAGGATCATCCTCCACAGACACATCAAATCCACATTAACACTTTGTCTTAATTTTCACATTATCTTCTAAGGGATTTTAAATATCTTGTTGTGGCTTATGAGCTTTGCTGACCTCACTTGTGTGCAAGGATTATGTGAGAAACTTTGAAAGAGACACTAATTAAAACCCTGCAGATAAATGGAAAGGGGGATAAAATGGAATAAGTATTGCTCAAAGGCACATTGTGTCAGGCTATACCAATGCCTGTCTTATCAAAGAAGGTTGATAAGAATCTTCATTCATGCATTTAAAGAAAAAAAAGATGATTTTGTAGACAAAAGCAATAGATATAATCTCTCTGACCTTGAGCAAAGCATTTGATGCAGTTTCACATGGGAAATTATTAGTTAAAATGATAAAATGATGAAGATGGAAATTATTACAGAAACTGAGATGTGGTAAGGAGCTCTCTAACTGAGAGATGACAATGAGTCATGCTGGGAGGCAAATGATCAAGGTGAAAGAGGTTACTAGACAACTTCCTCAAGGACTGGTCTCAGGGCAGATTTTATTTATTATTTCGAATAATGACCTTGGTTGAAAAGACAGGAGTGTGATGAGTGAAACTGGCTATCACAAATAGGAAATACCTGTAGTGTAAAGCAGTACTGGAGGCTTGTTTGGAGACACAGGGTCATCCTGAGAATCAGAGGGGTAGACAGGAATGGACCAAGACTATACAAGAACCTAATGATGTGAGTCTGTGCTAGGATCATGGTAGTTGGAAGGAACTTCTGGAAGTGCACCTTTAACCAGAATAAAGCAAAAGAAGTTAACTTAGCGAAGTAAAATAATGGCTATAGTAGAGATGGAGAGGATGGTTGTTTCCCATATGCATATTCAATAACAAACTGTTGAGATCTGAGAAGAACTAGTTTAACTATATGATGTGTTTGTGACAATGCTACTTGGATATGAGCCAAGCATAAATCAGTTGCAGCTGCAAATTAGAAAGATTTCATATTATTTTAAGACTGATAGTACAAAGCTATATTCCCATAGGAATAGCAAGGCCAAAATATCAAGTTTTAAGATGATGCTTGATATACCTGCGTAATTGATTACATGATAATGACTAAAACTGGACTCTGTTGCTTGAAACTCTTCCAGGCCTACGACTCATTCAATCCTTTAGTTATGGGCATTCTTGTTTTTCCTCAAGACCTACTGAATGATTTCATTCAGATAGACCAGTTTCAACAAAGACAATTACCATGCCAAATGCCTCTTACTACAGAAACTAGGACACATGCCCAGGTAAGGATTGAATATAGTCTCATGCTTCCCTTGAAGCAAACAAACAAAAAAATAGAGCTAGACAGAACCTTTATTCTTTTCTTCTTCCAAATTCTCCTGCCAGCATCCTAGTAGTGTGTTCCTCTTTTTAAGCTAAGATAAAGGTTCAAAATGCTGGCACAGTGTCACAGATTGTAAGGCCAGAACAGATTGCTTAGGTCAGCTGCTCTGCACCTAGACATTTTTCAAGGCTATGTGGTACATTGCTTTCACTACCTTATCTAATAATGTCTCATCTGATACCAATGACCAGTAGAGGTTTACTAGTCCCTTGGAAGAATTGGATGATTTCTTTACAGCAAAGAATCCATTAAAATCACTCTTGTTCCTTTCCACTTTTGTGAGTAATCTTTATGCTGTGTTATGTTCCTAAATGCATTTCAGTTAAAGTCATTCAGTGCTGCTGGTGTATTACATGTGGTATTTATTATTTCTTGCTAATCCACAGTTCATTATTCAGAATTTTCTTCAAAATATATAGTTGATATCATAAGGTTTTTAATAGTGCTTCTGTTCCTGACTGGATGTGTGCCACCCAACAACTTCAAAAGACTTCTGAACACTTCTCAGAAACACACTTCTGTATTTGTGTATAGTGTTGCAACACATTTTCTTTCTGCAAGTGCCCTTGATTACAAAAATGTTGTGCATTCAGATTTTCAGTGAAAATCTGGCTGGTGCTGTAATTGCAGGTAATGGCATAACAAGTTCTGGGTTTTCCTCTGAAAATATAACTACAGGCATCACTCTTCTCAGCTTTGCAGCTTTAAAGTGCTCCTAGTACCATTCATAGCCAAAACTTTTAATCATCAGTTTTTGTCATTCTTAATCTTATCACCTTCTGAGTGTGTGAATGTTACCTTTTTTTTTTTCTATAAATTGCACCCTTGAAGAGATAGTGATCACATTTGCTGATTGCTTATGTAATTGCTACTAGTTTGTATCTGATGATCTTGATATGTGATCTTCATTATACTGTCTTCCAGCAGAGTTAGCCACAATGTACAGTGATGTGAGAAAGAAATAGCTATCTGAATTTACCTTACTTGTGGCAAATGCATATGTGTTTTAAGAAATTAATGGGCACACTTACAGATACAAGTTAATCCTAATCCTCATCATTCTCCAACTGTGGGCACGATTAATTCATTCAAACTGAGAATCTTGCTTTTTTATTTTTTTTATGTGTGTATTGTGGAATGAGGAAAAATAGAAGAAAATTACATAAAGGGCTGCTTTGCTGCAACTTCTAGCTCTTTAAAAAATAACACCAAACCAAAAAGCCACACAACTACAAAACAACTCCATGCATATAGGCATTGTTATGTGGAGATTCAGAATGGTACTGCTTACCATCTGTTGAAATATATTAAGAAAACTACATGGCACATTTCCATAGGATTTTCATTTATTATAATCACTGCAGCAGAATCAGAATCCTTTAAGGAATGGGAAGAATAAAAAAAATTGGGTTTTCTATATGAGAACAGCTAATTTTCTGTAGGAGCAAACATGAAAAAGAAAGCAGAGGGAAACAAGCTAATAAAGCTGGTGCAAACTTCCAAGCATGGATGATTCTTCCTTTCTGCATGTCAAATTTTTAGATGACTACCTTCTTGGGTTTTGAGTTTAAATTTTTTTTTTTTGTCTCACAGTGGAGATTAGTGCTGAATTTAAACATGAAGATCCAAGTGAAACTCCCTATTTTACTTATTCACTGGGACTGTCTATTGCAAGTCTGACATATTCCCATGCTGATTGTAGGCAAGGCAGATTCAGCAGCCATCTAAGCACCCTTTAAGGTAGTCACATCTATAAACTATCTAAATGCTATCTGTCTGCTCCCAAGGGAGCTTATTACTTGCTGCTTGCTTCAGGTGCTCCTTAAGCTCATGTGACTACATTTTTGTAAAGTTTTCCAAGAAATCTTCCCTTGACCATGCACAGAACTGCAAAGCAAGAAGAGCTGAGCTGCCAGGCACTAAGGCACTAAATGTTAAGTGTGACGCTTAGGACATACAAGCTTCAGTTTTTGAAGGTTTTCCCTGGTGCAATATAGTTATGCTCTAAAAAAGGGAGAGGCTGGAGGTGAGAGATTAGGAATGACAATTGTTACTGTCTGTGCCAGAGTCAATATTCTCTCAGAGGCTTAAAATGCTTCAGCTATGCCCATGCATTGGCTGCTGCTACAGTTGTCTACAGTACAGACCACACAAGGAACAAATAAATCAGACAGCTCAATGTTTAAGGATCCACATACCATAAAATTTCACTGGGAGTGGAAAAAAGTGTGTTATCCTACTGCTTCCTGGAAACCACTGTTTCATTTGCAAACAGCATATTTGTTAATTGTGTATTTCCTTCAACATTTACTTTGGGATATACCAAAACCACCTCATGTACTCACAAACAGTGCCTGAAAATTTCTTTATTTGCTCATGATCTTCAGCAAGCTGACACTAACGCCCTCTTTTTGCCTTTATTTCTATATCAGCAGGCATGGCTTTGGATTTATGGTTTATTCTGTTTCTTCTTGGTATTTTAAGTGCCCGTAACTCAGACACAAAGCAGTGTAGAGGGAATGCACAGAAACAACGTGCAGCATGGAGCGGAACATTTTTCCTTGTGAAGCTTCCCATCTTGGAGAAGGTAGAGAGCAAGTTTTTTTCCTACCAAGGCAGGGGTGGACTGCTTGCCATGGAGGCAATTAGCAGAGGTGAGAGACCCGGAGTGTTGGTTACCAAGGCACTCATTAGCACAGCACAAACCACTTGTGGTGTCTTGCTTCCTTCTCATGCATGTCATTCCACCATGCTTCCTCTTGCACCTGAGGATGAACTCCACAGGCATCTCCTTCCAGTGAGGATATTCTTCTTTCCTATGCCACTCTGTTGCTACATTTTCTTTTTTTTCCTTGTCTGTTGCTCTAAAACCTCTTCAGGATTAATATCATCGTGCCAGAAGCCTAATGGCACTGGGGTTAAAAAAATGAACTAGGAAAGGGCGGGATGTTATTTTGACACCTGGGCAGGGAGCAATACCTGCAGATGAAGGCACTGAGGTGTGTAGCAATCATCTTAGCTACGATATCTGACATTTCATATTAAATCTTTAAGCCTATAAATACTTGGTTCAGTATATTTATCAATTTGCATATGGCCAAAAAGTATACAGTAAGTAATCTGACACAGTGCAAATAATCTGTCAATAGCTTGTGTGTGATGTTTTATAACCTCTGCTTTTTCTGACAGAAGTCACTTTACCAAGATATGTCCAAGTCTTGTCTTTCCATATTAAGTCTTAACTATGAAAGACTATTAGTTGATCCTAAACAATATATTTTAATATGAGTTCATGCACTAATACTTGGAATATAAACATAAATATTTATATATAAATGTAAATATAGTTCTTCAGAACGTGAAGATCAAAATGAACACAAAGAAAGAAAGTAAAATTAAAATGCTATGCAAAATTGTTAATTTATATTTCTATGATTTGGTTTTTGTTACCTGAATGTATTGAAATGATGATGAATTTGTTAGTGATACTGAGTAGGTTTCTTATTATTGCAAAAAAGAATTATAGCCTTAGACATTTTGTGTCTTTGGAAATATTGTATTTCTCAACTTTGGAGATCAGTAATAATGAGTAATTTTCTATGTATGCTCTAGCACAATAATTGTGCTGTTCTGAACCTCTTATGTTCAGATTAGATGAAAGTGGGAAAATTAGTTCTTATCGTAATGCTTCACTAACATTTCAGAAGTAGGACAATTACAAATGAGAATTTGATGTTATTATCTACAGAAATATGAAAGCAGTTATGTTTATACTATTTATCATATCCATTTATACAGTGCTTGTAAAAACAGAAGAACTAGCCTTCAGTCTTCAGTGCAGTTCTTCACAAACATCTGTGATGTTTTCTCATACAAATTTCTAGCTGAATGTGTGTGCATCACCGAGGTCACATTTAACAGAAGTTACGGAACTCATGTGATTCATAGGTACTACAAGCATTGACCAATTTCCATTTTGATGAATTAAAGTCTTGCATTTTTGAGCTGTTTGGTAGCTGGATTAATTTCGTGACCCAGAGTGTTAGGCTCATAGAGAGTACTTTGACTTGTTCTTAAATCTATCCATAAGTATTAATTTCCACACTTACTGAATCCAGTCTGGAAAGATCTTGGGAGAAGAGTGCTCTGTTAGGATGGTAGTTAATACTTCTGAAAGGGAAAGAGTCAAGGGATTGCTATTGCACAGCAACCCCACGGCCTGTGCACAGCAGCTGTTCTGCTAAGCAATTAAACATCAATCGTTTCATGTTTGATGTGCTTTCATCTGTTCTTAAATTTCATAAACTGCCAAATTAGGTATTCAATAGTAAGTGGTAAATTGTAGTTCTTATTTTAACAACCAACAATTAGTGGAGCAAATGATGGGGTTTGATCTGCTAAAGGGGTTTTGGACATTAGCAGACAAAGAGGGAGATAGAATAATGATTAGGATGAATCTAATCTCAGAAATGTGCATATTGTGCTGTTAGTACAAAATCTTTACGTACTGATAATGCTGCAGCATGACAGGTTTGGGCTGGTCTCAAGGCAGCTGAATCTGGCCCATGCTCATCACTCCCAGTAGACACTGAAAAAGCATGGGACTGCTTATCCCCAATTCTGTGGGCTCTCGCTTCAGCTACCCTGCAGCCAGGGGCTCATTTGATGTTCTAGTCTGGAGCGAGGTTGTCGTTTTGGCCTCATTCTCCCTTTTCCTCAGCCTGCAGGTTTTATCAGGTTTTATCACATGTGCAGTAACAAGGAGGCCTGTCATCAGCTCTCATCAACAGCTGGTGATCTCCAAAAGCACTTGTTGCCCAATTTGCTTCAGTCTTGCAGAGATCAACCAGTACTTCCCTCAGTAAACATCCTACCCTGAGATGGTGTGTATTCTTAAAATCTGACAAGTAATGATAAGCAACAACCAACCAACCAAAAAAACTCCTACTAAAACACGACAAAACTTTGAAAGAGCAGACAGGGCCCTGTCTAGTTGTTATGACAATAGCTCCCTCAGATCAATGTGCTACCTATAAACAACGTTTTATTCTCTACATTGACAGTCTGTGATAAGTTCTGTTGCTACTGAACAGGAGAAACACATCTGGTTATCCTGATAGGAAAAAGTCCTGTCAGTGATAATGATATATCTTTTTTAAACTTAAGTCTGTTACAAGTTACTAACCCACAGGGCAAAATGTCTATAAGATGTAAACATTTTCTTCTCTTTCAAGCAGCCTTCTAACAGAATGATGTGTCAGAAATTTACCTAAATCCTTGTCAAATACATAAGCATTTAAGGAAATAATCTTTCTACTTATTTTTTTATAGTGCCCTCCTTTTCTGTGAATGTTGATAATAGACCGTGCAGTTCATTCTGTTGGTCAGCGTAAGAGAAAAATATCTGTCCTTGTCTCCTATTGTTTTCACTCTTGGAGAAAGATGTATCATTTGTAGAGGAGACGTATCCATTCTAGCATCTGCAGTGGAACATGAGTAGGAGAGAAAGAACCTCAAAATGATGTAGCCCTCAAATCACTGGAAAAATATCTGATTAATAAAGACAATATCTACTGTCATTTAAAACAATTATCTTCATCTTGGCTTTACATTTTTGTGACAGCAAGGGACACACTAAATAAGTTATTGCTAAAATGGAGAGTAGTAGCATGGCAATCGAATATACTGAAAATCAATTTAGATCATGACACTTTAATGCCAGCAAAACACTTATGACTATTTGTAGGGGATAGAGCTTTTAAGATTTTCAAGGTATTTTTAAAAACAGTTCGATATGAAAAACTGATATTAATTTTAGTGATCTGATAAAAAAAATCTTATGACTATAAACCTCCTATAATTTCAAAAGTATAAATTACTTTTTAGGCTTAGTAAACAGGACAAACCAATTCCTCTGCTTCCTCAGTCTTCATCTGAACATGCTGATAATATGCTGTTGAATTGAATCTTGTAACAGTTACTGTATGGGAGTTAATACAAGCAATATTTTTCTCTCGCTCCCTCTCCTTTCATGTAGCTGGTTTTGTGGTTTTTTTTTTCACTCACCTTGCCTAATCTCAGACGTGCCTGAGACCTGGTGTAAGCTCCAGGGCTGTTCCATCCTGTATGGCACCTCCCAGGGCAGAGCAGCATGTGGTGGCTAAAGCCTCGGGGGTGCTCTAACTATGGGACCTGCCCAACTGCAGCTCTGCTTCTTGATACAGTGATATACGTACTGATAGTATCTGGATGGTAGATTTTCCCAGATTAACTCCTTGCTTATGTTTCAAATGAGTGTCAGATATTGCTTCCCCTTCCAACATTAACTAAAGGTGTAGAAGTTAGATTTCTTGGATTCTTAGTGTAAATAAAATGATATAATTTCTTTTCCCATTGATCAGTCAGTCACCTAGTAAATAAGGATTCCCATCTTCTTCCACATATGGATAAAGCATACATTTAATTGCAATCTGATAGAAAAGCAATATTTTTTTTCCATTCTGTTTTCTGATATTTTAAAGTCAGAAATTATTTTACTACTATTATTTTTTATCAATTTGACAAGTTCAAGGCCCAGCTCCATTGTAACTGAAAGCCTTAGTATAAACATTGGTTTGAAAGACTCAATGAGTACTTTTTGCATTTATCTTTGATATGACTGTATTAAAAGGAGTTTACATCAAAACAGTATCATAAAGTATTGGATTAAACAAAAGGAAAGCTGTCCAGATTTTGTTCTGGGAAAGAAAGTTAAGAGCCAAGAAAAACTCGGGATTAGCTGTGGACTCAGTGCTAATCATGAATATGTGATGTATTTGGTTGTGCAAAGTCCTACTAGCTTCAGTGGTACTCCTGGGAAGAGATTTCAGCTCTACCAGTTTGGGGTTTGTAGCACACATTTGCATGCCTGGATTAAAAAAAACATTTCAGAATATGTCTGCACAGAAAAATGTTAGTTCTGTGGGCAGCAAGAGATATTTAAGTCTTATGTGAGAAATCATTTGTTAATGATAATTTAATGGAAGAAAAACAATTTTATTAATCTTTTTTTATATTAATAGCATTACTATTTTGAGTTCTATTTGTTTTGTTATCTTCTTCATTACTTTTTCCTTATCTTTCATTATCATAAAACCATCTCTTTTACTCCACATACACCTTTTACTCTTTAACTCCTGCTTTTTATGTAGTACCATATTTGACTATGCACCATCTTTTCCTCTACTTTTTACAGCTCCCATCTCCAAGTTGTCAGCTTTTCCTGGCATTCTAGAATAGTTACAATATTGAGTTCTTATAGACGTATCATTACAGTTTTTGTGTTAGTACTTAAATGCCAAGTAAATGTTCAACTTATTTTACATAAATTATCCCTAAACAGATGTAGTCATCCTTTTAAGTGGAACAATAAGCTGTGCAAACATAGCTTTCAGAAGAATGATGAATAATATTAATGTCTACTAAAAGATGGGAAATTTAGATTAGATGTTAGGAAGAAATTGTTTGCTCAAAGGGTGGTGAGGCTCTGGCACAGCTACCCAGAGAAGCCATGGGTGCCCATCCCTTGAGGTGCTCAAGGCCAGGTTGGATGGGCACTGGGCAGCTGAGCTAGTGAGGAGCAGTCCTGCCCATGGAAAGGGGTTGGGGCTAGGTGGGGTTTGAGGTCCCCTCCAATCTAAGCTATTCTTTGATTCTATAATTATTCTAGAAGTGTTTATTGTTCACACACTGACCCTGAAATAGGACAGGTCCTCATTTCAGTGGACCTGGAGGCAAAGGCAGTTAAATGCTCTAGATGAGACATTCACCAGTAGGTGGCTAAACAGCCCTTAACAATTGCTTCAAGGAGCTTCAGGGAAAGCTGTCCTTTGGCCAGGACAAAACAGGTGTAGAGCAAGAGTCTATACACTGAGGATTTCTTGCGGCCGTGTGACAGTTGTGTGCAGTACCTGAACTAGAGAGGAACTTAGGCCAATGAATGTGAAGCAATTTGTAAGGGTAACAAAAATCTCAGAGGACTGTGTTTTTCACAGGTGAGTCAGGAACACAACATCATACTTCTTCTAGTTGACCCACTCTATCACACTTCATTTTTTCTCATTTGGCACTTTCTTGAAAGCACACTGCTAGAATACTTTTTCAGATTTATGGATCGTAGTTCTTGGTTTATAACTAACAAAGATTTTCACACTTACGTTGCATTTCACATAGATCACTGGTAACATGCCTGAAACAACCCTTGATCAAATAATTAGTGAGCTGCCTGTTTGAATTATTTACAAGCTGTTATCTACAGAACTAGAAACAAATCTTTTCCCCCCAATGTTTAAGCATATAAACATGAAAATATCAAATTGAGTATGGAGAAAAATGAAAATAAGTGTTATTTGGACTTAATTCTACTTCAAGCAAAGAAGAAACACCAAAGCCTATGGAAGAGTGGCTGCCTGGCAAATGCAAAGCCCTCCCAGGTGCTGTTCTTCCATCTCTGAGATACTGGCATTGCTACGAACATATTTCCTGTTTCTTTGTTCTGCAGAAATTTAAGCTGGTTTCCAGATGTTTCCCAGGGAAACCTTCCCTTGTGGCTTCAAGATGGAAACAAAAGGATAAAGGATAGGGAGATTGGGACTGATGTAGTGACTCTGCTTGCATTTGCAGTGTGAGGTGAATGAGATGCCAGGAGAATGATGTCTGGTCTCTGACTAGCACTGCTGATCCACCATATCAAGTAGCACTGAAAATACCTTTTACCTCTGTGTGACTTTTCCTCTCCCAGGCTGGGGTGGGGGAAAGCACCTATGCTAGCTGCAGGAAAAAAATATTTATTGGGTACAGATAATATGTCGTGTTTGGTTATATCTTCAAGTAACAAGCCTCATGGGACTAAAATTGTTATCACCTGGTACTGCTACTCTTTAGTACTTTAATATTAATTCACAAGATTATTATCATTTTTAATATAGTGTTTGTGATGAACATACAGTGCTTATGTCACACTTTATTCCAAAACACTAGCTCAGCCTTCAACATCCTCATCAAAAGAGAGACAATTAGCAAATAAGAAAGGAAATGAACATGGGAGGCAGTGTGTGAATTTTGATTTAGCAGAATACTTACCTAATTTTGAGCAGGATTGACAATGAGTGGAGTACAGAAATGACAAGTGAACTATGAACATATATAAAAGCATGCTTGTGGGATTGGAGTTGCTTGTTCCATAACAAGTGAGGTGATGCACTGAACTTGGGATCCTAAGAAAGACGAGAAATCTTTTTGGACATATATGAGTGTCTCAGACTCTACAGAAAATATTACATTTGTAAGATTAAAATTACAACCCTCTTAGAGGTACTGAACTGAGAGGAATTTCAGCAGGCTGGAGAAAAGGGCTGACAGGAATCCCGTGAAGGTCAACAAGGAGAAATGCAAAGTCCTGCACACAGGGATGATCAGTACTTGCTGGAAGCCACCCAGATGGAAAGCAGCTCTACAGACAAGGAGCTGGGGGTCCTGGTGGACACCAAGTTGACAAAGAGCTAGTATTGTGCCTGTGCTACAAAGAAGGCTAACGGCATTCTGGGCTGCATCAGAAAGAACATTGCCAGTAGGTTAAGGGAGAGGTTTCTTTTCTCTAGTCTGCATTAGTGAGGTCGCATTTGGAAGGCTGTGTCCAGTCCTGATCTGCCCAGTACAAGAAAGACATGAACATACTGGAGTTTTGTGGTCCAATGAGGGGCCACAAAGATTACCAGGACCACAAAGATTATCATCTCTCCTATAGACTGAGATAGAGAGAAAGACTGAGATAACTGGCACTGTTCAGCCTGAAGAAGAGATCGCTCAGGAGAATCTCATCAGTGTATAGATATCCCCAAAGAGAGGACATAAAGATGACAGAGCCAGACTTTTTTCAGTACTGCTCAGTGACAGAACAAGAAAAGATAGGTGCAAATTAGAACACAAGAAATTCTACTTGAATAATAAGAAACACTTTTTAACTGTATGGATGACAGAGCACTGGCACAGGTTGCTCAGAGAGGTTGTGGAGTCCCCTCTTTGGAGATATTCAAAAGCCATCTGGACATGGACTTGGGCAAACCTACTCTAGGTGGCCCTGCTTGAGCAGGTGACCACCAGAGATCCCTTACATGTCAGACATTCTATGATTCTGTGGGTTATAACAACTCTTTTAAAGATCTCTGTGAGTTCTACATTGATTTTTGTCTCTTTAATCACTGACTTTAATAAACTGGCATGTAAGGAGAAATTTTGTCCTTAATAAACCAGGCTAATTTACTTTCTCTTCAGCTCCGATTATAAATTAAGTGGAACTGAATAGCAATAAATAAAATCAAAATGAATTTTAAAATAAAGGGGCTGATAATTTCTTCTGAAGTGTGGAATCAAGCTCATGACTGCACAAAAAGATGCAGGGAATCCCTTGTTCTTCATGGAAGGCTCTGTGAATTCTAAATGTTATTACAGTGACAATTTGTTAGACATTTGGCAGTATCTATTCTCAATGTTACTTTTTTATCTGATGTTTATCCAGCAAACAGAAATTAGATTATCTATGTTGTCTGTGATGTAAAGAAGCTTCTGAGAGTTTGCTCTCACTGAGAGAAAACTTGTTTACAGAAAATTGTGCATAACGATGGTTGACACCATAGAAATTCTCTGCTGTAAGTTCAGCCCCCTATCCCCATGCTTTGCTAAATGATGGGAGCAAATGTGGAGCAGACTTGGTTGTAAATAAGCCACAGTCTGAGAAACATTTGTTCAGACATTTCTGCCAGTATCTGCAGCTAATGAATAGATTTAGAGGAACAAGGAATGGTGAAGAACTCATAAATGGAAAGAGGAGATAATCTCTACAAGAGAATATTGACTTCCATAAGTTGCAAAAAAATGCAAAATAATGAATTTGTTATCTACTTTCCATTAACAGGCAGTTTTTCAGTTACTTTCAGGAAAATAGGTTTCATCACGCATAATAGTTACTTGAGAGGACAAACACCACGATCGTGAATATCCTCCCATTCTTTCTTTCTCCTTTCTTTCATTTTTCACCTCACCTTTTATTGCTGAATGTATCATGTGATGCATTTCTTTGATCAGTTAGTATCAGCTATCCTGGCTATCAGCTATCCATTGTCTTTTTAAACCCAGCCTCCTTGGTGTGGCAGCATCAGAAGCAGAAATGGCCTTGACATCATGTAAGCACTGCTCAGAAATAGCTAAAATAACTAAATAGTCACAGATCCAAAACATAGCAACAAATGGGTGCTATGCTATCTATCTCAGCCAAAACCAGCAGAAGAAATTATCAAACCATGCAACGTGCAGGCTACTAGGGGTATTATTTGGGAAAGACTCAGACCTTGTGGAGGCTGAACACTTTAGACCCACTTTACCCACCCAACACTTTAGGAAATTTTGAGTACCTCATTGGTGTACTGATAATTATTTTGCTTGTTATGATGAAAGAGTCCTCTTAGAAATGCTGTAGAGAACTGGACAATGAAATGTCAGAGTTTTTACTATATTTAGAGATGTAAATCAGCACAGATAGTTTTTCAAGTGCTTTAATTAAACTCTAAGCTAATTCACAAAGAATTATTTTTAGGAGGTCACCCACGATCTGTTGTTTCCCTCAGAGAAATATCTCCAATGTGGAAATAGGTCACAGTGAAGATGACCTTCCATATCCCTCCTCTGAGTACAGTGGCATCAAGCTTCAGTATGGGGCCAGCATTGAGTGCAGCCTGGAAATTCACTTTAATGAAAGTTCCCATGGAAAATCAAGACACCATTCTATTAATCACAGGCCTTGGATGTGTTGCTCTGTAGAATGAACAGCCACTTTTAGGAGTCTGCTAGACAGACACTTACCTTTTTTTCCCCCTTACTTCACCTTTTAAAAATGTATTTTGTGAGAAAACTGGAAACTTCATTGGTTTTTGAAAACACTAAAACTTTTAATCAAAAGAAAGACAAAGTAGAAAAGGAAAAATAGCATCAAAGCTGGAATATTTTAATGGATGTTTTATATCTTATGTTTCTTTTTTTCTTTTTTTTTCTTTTCTTTTTTTTTTTTTTCTTTAAAAGGAGTTTTCTCTCCCTTGAAATATTCTTTCAGAAAAAAAAAAAAAATCTGCACAAAACCATCACTTACCTTAAAAATATAGGATGGTAAGAACAGTCTTAGGCTATACTCTATAACAGTAATTTAACAAAACTGACACTTTCCTGCTGATTTACTGTAGATATGGTCTTGTTTACAGGCAATCTTCTTAAGTTCAAAGCACAAGAAAAGTTTGTGGTTTTGAGGGCAGCATAGTGGTGTGGCTGATCCTGTGTATCAATGCTGATACTCTGCTGAAGCAGTACTGCTACTGGAAGCCTTCAGTCAGTTGGCCAGAGGAATGTTTCAAAATGTAAGTATTCAAGAAACCCCCCTGTTGAGAGAATAGAAATACTACTGACCAGAAGGGTGAGACTTATTCAGGGAGTGAGATATTTGCCTTAGAATGCCTTCCTGTGAAATGATAGATCTAACCTACTAATTCTCTTGCTTGTCATGCAAGCTAATCTTCGTAAGAAGAACAAAAGAAATGAATACAAAAACAAGGATTTCTATAAATGCATCATGCCCCCTCAGATACCACCATGCATGTACAAACATGTACAGAGTAATAAATCATTAAGATTTAATTGTTCCCAAATTAATTTCTGATTAATCAATTCAGTTAGCTGGCTGATTTATTAGGCATGAAAATCTTTTCTGTGGAACCTGAGTGTTGACTTGGAGAATGTTTTCAGAGTGTTGGACTACAAATAATCTCCATGGAAAAATTTGAAGAATGTTATAAATAATGTAATTGTTTTCCATTTATTTACTTTCTTTTGAAGAAACCAAATTTCTTCTGGAATAATACCAGTGCTTCCGAAATGGAAAAATTCTAGGTAAATTGCTGGGGGTTTGCAGATATTGTGGGGGAAGGATTTCTTTTTTTTTTTTTTTTTTTTTTTTTTTTGTCTTTGATTTGTTAGAAAAATTACTTTTGATTGATCAGAACAATTTTGATCTGTTGATGTTTATATTTTTCTGACCCATTTCATGATAAAAGACACTTCCTGCCCATTCAGTAAAGTTCTTAGATAAATGCAGTTCTGACAATCGGGGCTGGATAGGGAAATGGTTGAAAATCATTGCTCCAAAACCCATCTCTTTAATGATCCCCTTTCAACACTTTTTTTTTCTCTTGACTTCCTTCGTTTGTTTTCTTTGACAGTGTTACTGTGTCTGACTTCAATTTATTTCTAGTTATGCACAAATGTAGCAAGTGAACCAACAGGAAAAAGAAATTATGTTCACACATCCTGGTAAATGAATAATAGGTAGTCCATCACAATACTCATTGCATAAAAATATCTATATGTGTTCAGAAAGCAGCAGCATAGAAGAGCTGCGGCCCTAACAGAAATCTTTGAGAGAAAGGCAAATGAACTGCTGAAAACTATTTAGAATCAATGCCTGTTGAGGAAGCCTGTGGTGGAGAAATGAGAGGCATTCAAAGCAGAGATAAGCATCACAGTATTATCTGTATTCTTTACAGTGGAATCTAGGTATCAAAAATGACTGAAGAAACTAACATGGGTTAGCGAAGTCATGAAAAGCAGTATACCAAACTCTTACGGTTGTACACTTGGGGAAAAAAAAAATGAGGCAGAGAGTTGCTGGCTGGCCTGCAGCAAATGCCATCTCTGAATGAAACATAAAACAATGCCAGAAGGGCTAGCAGCCCCAGCTATTTCCTCCCCCTTGCTGCCCCAAAAGGAAAGAAAATAAAATCTGAACAACTAAGATAGGAGTTTCTAAAGTTCTTGCCCCTTTTTAAAATTACCACTAATGAACATGGCCAGTTCCTCTGGAGCAAGAGAGGAGATGCCTATGTGCTTTAGCATTTCACTTTATAAAACAGAGTCAAGTGACTTGGCATAGTCCCAGGAAATAAATATGAGGCTAAAAACCAGAATGATAGGCTCCAGTGCATCTTGTGTGGTTTCGGAGTCTGTTTTCTATTAGATAAAATTCTTACACAGGGACCAGTTTTTCAAAGGAGAAAATTGATATAACTCTGAGAAATGTACCTAAGTCCTATAAAGCGTGTCTGTTCTTTTACTTCTTTTGGTGCTGACAGGAATTGTGAGCTTTCATTATTACATACTGAATGTCTGGATTTCAAAAACCTAAAAGCCTTGTTCTTCCCAGAAAGATATTCTGCCCTTTATTTAATTCATTTGCCTTTTTCTTTGAGGAAACTGTGAGGAGTATGGCTACTTACCCTACTGGTAGGTATACCAGCTAGTGAGATAACATCATTCATCCACATATAGACCTGTTCTTGGGCACAGACCAGTGGTCTTCATTGGTTTTATTCTTCTGACTAAAAGTAAGTATATTCAGTATAGGGACTAGCAGCAAGACTTATCACTATCTATAGTCAATAAAGTTACAGGTAAAAGATAGATAAACACAGAATAAAGACAGATCTATAGTCAATAAAGTTACTAATACAATCAGTCTTATCCTAAAGTCAATGTGTATGTTTTCAGACAAGTCAAGCTCTGAACTCCATTATTCTTGGGGGACTAGTCTCACTGCAGACATCTACCCTGCCACTGAGAGAGGTGAATTCCACTGTGAATTTTCATTGTATCACAAAATTGACCCTTATACCTGCTTGTGTTACTCTCAAAATCCTGTTACATGCAGAAAAGAAATGTAACTGATGTGAGCTGAAGAATTTCCTATTAGTTTCACTGGAGTCACAGAACCACAGAACCAGTCTGATCAAAATACCATAAACAGTTATTTTTAGTCCAGGTGCAGTAATAATTACACACTCAGCCTGAATGAGCACACACAAAAAATCAATAATTTCAAAGATTTTTTATTTAAAAAACAAAACAAAAAAACAAAATAAAACAAAGCAAAGCAAAACAAAACAAAACAAAAACAAAAAAAAGCAAAACCCAAACCTGTGAAGGCCAAATTTCCTCAAACCTATCTATCTGGTTGTTTCGTTTCACTCATGTCATGGTCATGCCTGCAGAGATTCTCTGAGTCTGTAGGTCATGGTTTCAGTGTCCCTCCAGAAGAAGGATCTGAGCATATGCAGAGTCTGCAGAGTCATCTGCACCTGGGTGCTTGCGTTTAAGACCAAGTTGAATGGGGCCCTTGGCACCCTGATGTACTAGTTGATCTAGAGCTTAGCAACCCTGCCTGTGGCAGGGGAGTTTGATCTGGATCCCTGAGGTCCCTTCCAACTCAAGGCATTCTATGATGCTATGATTCAGTAACGTCACTAAATGGAGGGCATATCTACTGAGTGCAAAGACACTCAGGCAGGTTCAGACTCATTTTCTGGTGCCCACCACTTCACTTTTTTACAGAGAAACATCCTGGAAACTTCAGTGGGATCAGCCTTTTTTGAAACATCCTTTGTAAGTTCATTGAATGCTGGTCTTAAGCTTTTTTCTCTTTAATCGATGGAAGCTGACATTTGAGTTATGACTGCAACCTTTGCATGACTGTTTAATTCCCACTGGAGACCCACAGAAACTGTTTCATCCATAGAAAATGTATGTGTTAACTTCTCTTGGCTAAGCTTTTCTTCTTTATATTCTTTCTCTCTTGCATTCTCTCCTCAAGATACAAAATTAAAATCACAATCAATCTCATTTGTTGCAACATTAATTTCATCAGAACTCTCTTCATTTTCCTGGCTTCTTGCTCCAGCCAGACACTCCTGTTGATCTGAAACCTGCCTGCATCTTTAATCCTCCTTGCAATAGCTATCAGGGCTGGGTTAAGAATTTTTCAGCTGAATTCTGCCAAAAAGCAGAAATCAAGCTTGTTAGGGATTTGCACTTTTTATTTCTGTCAAATGGTACAGAAAATTTTCCCCTCAAACAATGCCATTTCCACGAGTCATAGCAGTTAGTTATGTTTTTAAGTGCACTTTTCTTTTTGTGTGTGTGTGTTCTGAACAACCCAATGCTTCAAATTTTCTTTTTTAATGTATACATTATTGTCACTGTTGTGCAGAAGTAATAATTTAGGACAACTGCTTTCAAATCGTTCTCAGAAGCAGCCTTTGTGGAACACTTATTTTCTTCAGCAAATCACCACCACATGATTCTCTATCTTCTTTTCTTTTTTAATTTCAAAGGGAAGTGACATGCTCATCTTTGAGAAGAAAAAAGGAACCAAAACTCTTCTTATAGAAGCTGGACTGAGGTTGCACGAACCATCAACATCATAGCAGTTAAAGGAAAGAAGAGGACAGAGTGAAACAGGTATTCTAACATTTATTTGGATCAATGGCTTTGGTGAAAAGAGATGCAGATATTTATAGAAGGATAAATAAATGTCATCAAGGACTCTTGTCTCATTAAAGAAAACTAAAATACATTAAATCCTCTCCTTGAGCCACAGATCTATCTAAGCAATGATAAACAGTGGGAATGGTGAGGCTGATGATTGTTCCTTCACTAAAAATATGGTTTATTAAATTACTTAACATATTTGGAGTCCCAGTAGGAATAGGTACACTCACCTGACTATAATCCAGTGTGCCAAAGATAGTTATAGTAGCCTGTGAAGTTGTATTTGCAGGTGATATAAATTTGGACTTCTCTGAGATTTCGTATGATTTGTTAGTTGTAATCCCTCCTGTTATTTGTGAGCAGGTATTTTGCTCTCACATGAACAGTGTGAGTGACAGGGCTTTTTTTACAGTTTTCTATGGATAATTAATTGTTTCAGTGTGCACATTGAAAGAACGTCACTTTAGACTTATCACTTTCACACAATGCTTTATCTATTTTTTACAGAATTGAAAATGAGCATGTAACTTAATGTGATCTTTTCTACTAGTACTTCTTTGTTGATATTATATATATATTACTTCTGATAATTATCTTAGATTCAGTGTTTTCTTTTTGGTTTTCATTCTGATGTAAATGAATAGCCACTGAAAAATAACTACTCTTTAAATGGAGAGATTTGTATTTTATTCTGAAGTATTTAAATTAGACTTTCTATTGTACCTGCCCTGAATACATTATCAAATCAAATGAAAACTTTTATCTTGAACTGAAGTGGAGAAAACCGTCTTAAAACTGAGGTTTAGATACCATTATGTATAAGATGTTAAAATACAAAGAAGTTTAGACTATTGCTGAAACTATTCACAGTGAAAGTATTGCCTTTTTTTTTTTTTTTTTTTTAATCCAAACTCCTACCACTTTGAATTTATTTGTTCATTATTTATGAATCTTTTACTCCCAGGTGACGAGTTAAGTTTACTTTTATTCTGCTTCACTCATTGTTTAGCTTGTACTTCATGGCTTTGCTGTTCCAGCAGCATGAAGAGAAAACAGTGCTCATGGCTGAGGTTTTGGATTTTTTTCTGCAGACAGATCTATTTTTCACCTGAAGATGTAATGCTCATTCTTCATTGCTTTATGTCTCGCATAGCTGATAATAATTACACTTATGCACTGTGATAGATCAAGCTTTTATTACAGCAGGGGAGCAATATTCCCATTCTAGAAGGTACAAAAGATGGAAAGCAAAAACAATGAATTAAAATAAATATACAACAAAAAAAAATCCCCAAACAGGAAAATCAAGCTTCACTTTTTTGCTTATCAGCATTCTCTATCATGTTTACTACCAATTGCTAGAATGACTGGAAACCCCTTCCTACTCAGTAATTATGTAACTGATGGATAAATGAACTTCAGCTGCTCTCCTTCTTAACAAAGACAATGCAAAAACTGCATAAAAATACACCCTGTTGAGACTCTTCATTTAAGCACCTAAAACTGGTGCTGCTTTGCTAGAAACATCTAGGTATAGTTGCTTCTGAAGAAGATGTAGGAAATGCTGGCTGATAATGAACTAGCCTGCTGTAATGAGCAGTTTGCAGCTGGCTTATGAACCTAAGCAAGAAGATTGGCATTTAATCTGCATATATATTCAGTTTCTTTTTTCCATATTCTTTTTCTCTACAACAGAACTACGTTCATTATCTTCATAAATGTTTATTGTTTTGACCCTTGGGTAGTTATTGGCTTTACTACATCAAAGAAATATATTTCTGGGCTAGTTATGTGCTATATTAAAATAGCATATGTTTTGCTCAGTTTGTCTAATGGTAAATACTGAGTGATAAAGATAGTGGCAAAGCACGAACACAGGAAAACTGTATGGTATCAGGGACACCGAGATCAGAGAAAGCAGAGGACATTTCTTCATCTTCTCACTGTATGCTCTGGGCAGACTGGTCTAGTTGTTGGCAACCCTACAAATAGCAGGGATACTGAAATTAGATGATCATTATGGTCCTTTTCAACCCAAGCCATTCTATGATTTTGAATTTTGGTTTTAAAAGGTATGTAATTACTGTTGTAAAGAGCACTTCTCATGCCTCTGTGCTTCTATAGGGAAGCTGTTCCCAGCTATTCTGCTTATAATTAGAAACTATCCAATGTAAGCTTATTTATGAGCAGTGTTTATTTCTTTGATGAGTCTTGTCATTCTTCTGTTATGAATTCTGTGCTTTGGATAAGCTCTCAGAATCCTCAGTCTCTTGAAGTCTCACTCAGACTTTGGTAAGTCCAAATTTCTTAGTCTTTTCTCAGAAGATCATCCCACCAACATAATCTTTGCTACCTTGCTGTGGAACTGGTTTGTGTTAAGAACCAGCGCTGCATACAAAATCTAGATGAGGCTTTATTAATGTGTAGTATATTATTTTAATCTCATCTGCATATCTACTAGAAATACTTAATGTCAGAATAGTCTTTGAGGGACTGTGTTTGCTTTTTATTCATTACAACTCTGTTTTTAGTATTCTTTGATATATCTCTAACTCACCTGGCTTTCTGGAAATTCTAACTTTGTATCCCTGCTTCTCATTTTCCAATATTTATCTTTCTTCTCTGATCAGCATGATGATTTTTTTTTTTTTTTGTTCTGTATTTTTTTTTTTGCTGCTATTTATATGTTTTTCATGTGTGCAAGTATGGAACAATGCTTTATTGCTTGCCCTGATCAAGATTCAAGTTTTGGATAGCTTTTAGAAAAGTGTATTTATCCAATTAAAATTCTATGTGCCCCTTCTATTCAAATCCCTAAGATTCTCATTCAACTCTACATTTTATATTCTTTGATAAAAAATTCTCTTTTGAACAAAAGAGTCCCAGCTATGAATTTACTCAGTTATGAATTTGGGCTAAATTAATTCCTGATCAGTCAGCCTGAGTTGGTTTTCTACAGCCAGTTTTTCTACAGTGTCCCCATTACTTGTCAAAGGTAACTTTTCATTTTTTTTTAGTTAGTAGAATAAAATACCTTATGCTATTATGCTGAGGCAAATGTGCACCTTAATTGGTATTATTTCTATCATCTTATCCTGGAATGTTGGATTACTCCAGGAAAGAGAAAAATAATTGATATTTTATTTCTTAAATAAAATTGGTGAGATTTTTAACTCATTCATCAGTCCAGTGAATTCTGTGCCAGTTCACAACTTTCCTGAAGCTGATCAGATGTATTCCATTGAAGATTAGCTGCAGTCTTGAATTTTCCTCAGTCTAGCACTGTTGTCCTAGTTCTCTTCTAGCTGAAGTCTGGTAGGAACATTTCTCATTGACAAGGACTGGGTTATTCCTTTCTCCCACTGGGATCCATTTCATCCTCAAATCCATATTCGCATCCTCAGTTTTCAGTCTCGGGGACAAAAGAAACATTATGCTGTCTAAAATAATGGTGTCTAAAAGGAAAATCAGACAAAATTCCAATATTGAAGTCATGGATATTTCATGGCCTAAAGGTCAGCAGTTGTTCATCACTTTCTGTTTAATGCTGAAGCTTCTTTTTGTCACTCCCAAATCAAGAACAGTGCTGAAGAGGACTGGAATAAAAATACTAAGTGATGTTTTCCTTGCAGCTGGAATCAATTATTATGGCTCATTATTTTCAGATATTCAACCTTGTGTTATTATAAAAATACTAGCTCAAGCAAATGCTCCCACTGCAGTGATTCCTACAGAGTATAGACTATCTGATACTTTATTCCATTATTTTTCATCATTGTTGTGATTTAGAGCTCTTTAACTAATTTATACTTTCCCTAAGCATTAGTCCTTTATGACTGTTTTTCATTTTACACTCTTACAGCTATCTCTTTCTTGCTGTTCACACTCATCAGAATCAGTAGAAGTTCTGCATCAGTATTTCGTGCCACAGATATGTTGCAAATCCTCACTTTCATCGCTGGAAATTCTCTGGAACCCATTTTAATAGTAGGGGCTATAGCTGGCCCTACAGCTATGAAATCATGTAATTAATTAGCGCTACATTTATCACTGCAATACACAAACACCTTGTATGCTTTCTCTATAGTTTTAAAGACCTGTGTTAATATGAATTGAGTTGGAGAATGTATGCTTGGCTTAGCTGTTAATTGCTGATAGACGAGATAAAGAAGTAGATGAGGCAAATATAATGGATGCACAATGTAATGTTATCTGGCTAATGGTTTTAGGGACTATCACTGATAAATGTGTGCTCTACAAGCTCATCTCATGGCATTACTGTTGTGAAGATTGTTTCACTTTTCCTGCCAGCGGAGAGCTAGGAATGTGATCAAAGAGAACCCAAATATTTGTTAACATGGTATCACTAGCCAAACATTTCCATTTTTTTTTTTCTAGTAAATAAAAAAAACTGCTGGCTAAAGCAAAAACAAGGCGACGAGCTCTGGCTGCTATTCCTGTTGCCAATCCAGCAGAAGACTGTGATTTCAGATGTGATTTACACTCTGATTTGGAAAAGTATCATTAACTTAAGGTGAAGCAGACATGCTCAACACCTTTGAAAATAGGCTGTCTAATTGTTTTGTTCCTTAGTTTCTACGTTGTAAAATGAGGAGAAAAAAAACAAAAACAAGTGTATTGAAATCACCATTTCAGAATGAATGGCATAGTAACTACTCCAGCAAAGCTGCCCTTGCTGAGAAGTGCTACACATAACAGATGTAATATAATATTTCAGGAGTGATGTAATACTATTCCACTCCCTTCATTGATCTTGAATTTTCCAGTTTCTAGTTTTGCAGGCGTCTGAACTGAAAAGTCTTTGATATATGCTGCTGAGAATTGCAGTATCCCGTGAAATAGGCCTTAAAACAACAAATCAGTCTTCAGTTGCTGCTCATTTCACAAAACAGTTAAACATTAGAGGTAATAAATTTTTTTCATATTTCACAAGCCTGACTCTTAGAGCTCTCAGGTTCTTGATTTGCAAGGAGAAGCTAGGACTACTATCTCAAAAGACTAGTGTAGTATTAAACTGCTGAAATTAAGTTAATTCATGTATAAGGAGATAGATCATTCACACACATTCATCTCTATGTGCTGGCTGGAAGAAATGTGGGCCCACCATTTCTAAAACAGTATTTGCTAGCAGATTATTCATTAGTATAAAATAACCCTAGGATCTTCATGTTTACACTGTAAATAAGAGAGTAAAATATAACTGTTTAGCAGGATTTTTGCTTTTACTTTTTGTAGGAATTCTTTACTATGAACTATTCTCCCTCACAAGGGTTTGTTAATGTTGTTACATGCTGGTGCTGTGCAAAGTAGTTAATTGTTTCAATCTTTGAAGCAAAAATACTTTTTATGTAGTTGGGTGTCTTCCAACAAACAACCTTTCTCAGTGCTTTGATGATGATGTCTACCCTGACATGAGAAGAGGAGGGAAACCATGATCTCACCATCAAATCTTGGAGATCTGATGCAGTCACAGCCTGGTATCAGCTGTCTGACTGTCATTTTCCTCCTCTCAGCCCAACCAAGCCACTGCAATTTTGCCACAAGTGGGTAGTAATTAACTGCTTATTCAAATCAAAAGACACAACTTTCTCACCCTTGGTTCAGATTCACCGGCCTCATTTTGCCCTTTCTTTGTCCCACCAAAGGAAAAGGCAACTCAGCAGCAGACTGTGATGATTTACTCCATCATTCCTGCAGAAAATGTTTCAGTGGCCTGCAGAGGACTTTCAGAAGTCCTTCTGAACATCTGTGAAGATGTCCGGAAGATGGACATCTGAGGCAATACCTCTTGGTCAGAGCTATCAGTGTCCCTTATTCAGGCCGAGTACCTGCTTACTCCCAACCACCAAAGTAAGAAATCTGAAAGATGAGGTAACTGTGTCTAATCGCTAATTATATTTAGGAGTTTCCATTGTTTGCAATATTGAAATTACTTCATTTTCTATGAAGTGAAAACAAACAAACCAAAAGAACCAACAAAGCAACAAAGCAAGACTGTTTGTCTTTGGGATGATTGGCAAGACTTCAAGGGCCAATACTACGTGATGCTAATGTATCCTGCATTTTTTTATCACTCCTGTTACCTTAAACAGTGGAGTATCTGTTCCAGTGAGCAGTGAGAAATATGAAAATAGTATGTTTTTAAGACTAGGCAGATTCTTGCTCCTTTCCTTTGTGTGAATTTTAAACTACCTTCTTTTGGAATTGTTACCTCACTTTGGGCTCCTTTTAGGCTAGGAGTTAAGTTATGACCATATCACATGACAAGTAATACTTCATAACAAAAAGCCATGTGTAAACATGACATGCTTCCCTTGACACATGCCAACCAGGTGAATTAAACCTTAGGAGAAGTTTGTCCCATTTTAAGTTAGCGTGTCTTGATGTGTGCTGACAGCTCTTGTTGAAATTTGGCTTTAGGGAATAGCTTCCAGACTCCAGGAAGAAGGACAGAAGAGATGAAGTGCATGAGATCTGAACTTGGAAGACGACTCAGGTATGTGAGGCTGAATAAATATTTCTAGAAAACTGAAATATGTATAATACTGCTATGGGAAAAATGTTATGACAAGTATTGTAACTGCTTTTATGACATTAGGAGACTTCAGTTTAGATATGAGATTTATCCAGAGTAGCCACTGGTTCCTCTCTCCTGGGTGAGCTGCCCACTTAGACACTATGGGAACAAAATTTTTTTTTCCTCATCCTGCTGTGGACATTTCTTTGTTGCTCTTTTGTTTATAAAATTGTCACCTGAAGCAACCATTGCACATCCCCAATGCTTAGAGACTTGGAGTGGTGAATTTACCCTCAAGGACACATGGGTCCCCTGTATGCATGGATATGCAGGAAGGATAGGCCACAGCTGGAACTTAGGTTCCATGGAACGTTGCTGGTTTATTTGCAGAGATACAGAAGCCCTTCTTCACCTGTCAAAATTCAGTGGGAGCAATAAATGCTCAGCATCTCCAAAAATCAAGGCAGCATTATTTTCTACTCCCTCCCTACTGCAGACTCATATCTCATTTGCTTTTCTGACCAAACTGCATGCTGGGTAGCTGTCTTCAGTGATCTGTCCATGATAATGTAGCTAGAGTGCTATTTTAATTTTGCTTGCAAATAAGCAGCCACAGATGGCACAATGCAGGTAAGAGAATTATCCGCCATTAAGAGAAGCACAACCCAAGACTAGCAAATCTACCTTTTTTGTTTGCAAGAAAGACAGATCAGGGAATTTTAATATGAAGCAAAACAAGAAGAAAAATAGAGAATAAGAAAATAAAAGGTTAGGCATAAGGAAACGTTGGGAAGAAATAAAGAGGTTTAGATGAAAACTATTTGCTTTCAAACAAGAGCAAAAATTATGTAAAAGGAAAAAGAAAGAAAAAGGAAACAAGTTCAGTGCATATTGGCAGTCCATGTGCAGCATTGTGTGGCTGCTCAGGAAAATGAACACATCAAGTAATGGAAAGGAGAAATGGGATAGTAAAGGATCACAGGACTTCAAATTATCTAAGCAAACTGTATTGGGAAAGTACATAGACCATACAGTACAATAGCTGGAATTGGCAGACAGTTTATAACAATGGTTCTGAGTGAATGGCCCTTCATCTCCTGTCCAAATTTAAGATAATGCTGGTGTATCATAAGCATTTCATTTTTATCATCACCAACATTTTAGACCAATATTCTATTATCTCATATATCTTTATGGTGCCAAGTTGAAGTGGACAAGGAATTAATCTGATGAAGAATTTGGTGACTTTGAAGAAGAGATAAAAGGGAAAGGCAAGTTTTTTTAGTTTTTTTAGGATTATTAGAAACTTACAGAAAAAGAAAGAATGTAAAACTTTCAAATTGGGACTGGAAAGAAAATATTTCATTTTGTTTTGAATCACTTTTGATCTTCCCAAGCTCCTTTACAAAAAGCTGTTTGTCAATTCAGAGAGTAAAAAAGCTACTTTAATTTTCAGTATGTAAAAATTCTATGGCAATTTTGAAGCGAATCATTTCTACCAGTGTATGTTTTTCTCTTGTTTCAGATAATCTTACCTATTTGAGTTGTCCAAGCCACTGGTTTCTTCTGATTTTGTGGTCCAAAAAAATATTTTGTTTGTTTGTACATTTACTGAAATTGTTACTTGACTTTAGTGTCAAAAGCCTCAGCTGTAACTGGCCCCAGAAACCTCAGTTTTCACAGTGATGTCTAGAATGGGATGGAATCTATCAAAACACAAATCTTTGGCAAACAATAATGAAAAGAAGTGTGGGCAAATGGAAGTACCATTCTTCAAATTCTCCTTACAACACAGATCTACTCCTTGTATTTGTGTTTTTCACGCTTAATGCAACAAAAAAGAGCATTTTTTCTTCAGAATTCTGCTTCTTGCAAAACACAGAGTATAATGGGGCAACAGCTGTTATCAGGTACCCTGAGAATTCATTTTGAAGTAGCATTCTCATTCTCTGTCCTGCCCTTTCTTCCTTCCCTTATGAAGGCACTTTCCTTTGAAGCACTGCTTGCTACTCACTGTCAGTGTGCTATTTATACTTTGCAAAGGAACTCTAGCTCCTGTGATTTGACAGATCACTGTTGCAGACGTTCAGGAACATGAGAAAGTGATACAGGCTATAATAAGATGATGTAAAATTCTATGCAGCGTATCAAACATAACCATTTTAAAATTCATTTATTTTACTGGCAGCAAAAAGCTTTCTAAGGAGATGGCATGCTCCTAGCTTTTGCTATTCTTCTGAAATCTGCCAGTCAGATTCTACATCAGCCTGGATTTATATTTAGCTTTATCAGGCAGACCAGTCAGCACTGAATGGCATTAATGTCATCTTGGGGTAATGAAAGTAAAGGTAACCATCCCAGAGACTGTTTGGGAAAAAGCTAACTGATGCAAGTAGCTGCAGGCTCTGTTCACAATTCACATTTTTCTCATAGATGAGAGTATGATCTAGAAATTGTTTTAGGCTTTCTTACTGATGAAAAAGAAAGAATTTTGTTGCTGATGGGCACAAGAAGCAGTAATAAATAGCCACATGTACGTACACAAGAAAGGGAAACAGTTTGCATTTTATCAACAAAGCAAAGGATTCAAAATGCCACCCTGGTTGTTTTGCAAGTTACAGCAGTGAGAATGGAGAAAAACATCTTCTATGTAACAATGATAACATGAATGATAACACACAAGATCATCAGTGTCCATTCTCTATTAGTTGTCTGCCGGATACTGCCTCTCTGGAGGCCATTTTCTGGTGGCAGACTGCAGCAGCATGAAATAATTTCTGCTGAAATGAAACTGACCAACCTGCCTGTAAGCTCATAGTGCTGGACACTTTTCGGACCTTGACCTTTTTGTGAAAGGATTATACAATTTTGACTGCTAGATAACCTGTTGACTGCTACGTGTTACTTTATGAGTGGGACATTTTAGCAATGTCCTGGCATACTAACCAAATAACTTGGGCTGGTGAGGTGTTTCACAATAAAATTTTTTCATGGATTTAAGTGAAAAGACAATATGGAAATAGGAAAAAATACTTCCCTTTTGGATCAGGTTTTAACTAATGTAAAAACAAAGATAAGCACTTAAGCCTTCTTCAAAATGAAGTATCATTTTAGGAAGATGGTTGTGATGATTAGTCTTCTCCTTTCTCCATCCCATTAAAAATGCTGTGACAGAGATAGCCAATATAGTCCTTGATTACCAATAGGGATAACAAAAATGAATCTCCGCTCTGCAAACCATTTACTTTCAAAAAAAGCAATGTAGAGGGGCTGCTACTGTGCAACTGAAGAAGGTCTGTACATTTGTAAAGTGTCCATCAATAAGACTGTGGTAAGGATTCAGCCTCCATTGTCTGTCTTCCTTAATTTGATCACTGGGATTGCATATTTATAGTTTCAAAACTCAAGGTGATATGCTATGCTTTCTTCAGTAAGATGTGGAGCAAGGAGTAAGAGAATAAGACTACACAGAACAAATGACCTTTTCTGTGAGAAAGAACTCTACTGTTTTGAGGGATGAATCTTATCATGATAAGCTTGAGATTGTCAAAAAGTGTGCACAGTGACACAGAGATAATACAAAAGTACTGGAATACTTGGCTTACAAGCAAGCAAGATCAATAATTTGCAAGCTAGAAACTGTTGGGAAAGCTGTAAGATATTTTGCTTGGTATGTGAAAGTGGTCAAGAGGGAAGAAGATGGGCAGAAGGAGTGGATCATAATTGCTGGGGACCGTTTTCACAGAGAAACAAACCTGTGCCAGATCGTCTTGCCAGTCTGAGATGTGAGGTAGAATTAATGTTATTGCAGTTCGTTGTGAATAGAGATCCAGGTTAAACCCGGACAAGGAGACATAGGGTTGGTGAGAGGCTGTCATAAATTTGAAAGTTAATGACCCTGCAGGAATGCACTTAGGGCTAGTTACTGTTGCTGTGGGGCAGCCAAGGAAGAGGGTTGAGGAAGCTGAGCAAACCCAGTCTTGTGGTAAGAATGACTGTGGCCATTCTGGAGACCCACCCAGCTCTCCATACTTCCTGTGTGCTGTCTGTTGCACAGATCAGCATATGGAAAGAATATTGTCAAGGCTATGCATTGTGGCAGCTCCTGCAGGCATGCTCTCTGATGGGAGAGAGAATGAGCAAAGAAGTAATAATGTTTGTGCTTTCTCGTTATTTACTGGGACAGTGTGGTTGGTATTGGTTGAGTATGCCAAGAACTACCATCATACCCTTCACAGTACTCACTATTTCCATGTACCCCCTTTTGCCCTGTGAGCTGCATTTCTGTACATTTAGATCCATAGTGTTAAGTTCAGGGGGCTCAGTAGCATCTCTGTTCCTCTTTTCAGGATGTGTAGATACAATGACTGTAGGTTTCTCATGACATGATGCATATCTGGTCTTAAAATATGGCCAGAAGACACTCTGTATGCCCAATTACTTGAGCTGGCTACTCCTTCCTCAGAAGGTGGACTAGATATTATGGCTGAGAGACCTACTTGGAGCTTGAACACCTCTGGGATAGTTCTTTCATGAAATCCTGAATGACTTCTTTATCTTTGTAATATGACTCTAATTTCCATGAGATTACCTTGATGAAACGTACTTCATGTCACCTAGTTTGCTGTTCCTTGCTTATGGCTATAGTTCATGCTAATTTGAAGTATTATGGAAAGAGCTTAGTTCTGCTAGCAATCAGCAACACAATGGATACCACATTTAGTTTGCTGAGTAATTGTCTGTAGTTCTACATATTGCATTGCATATAACACCAGCAGTTCAAGCACTGCCTTCACAGAAAACAGCTTCATATTATGTGACTCCATCCCGATTTGTGTATTATACAAGACAGAGCCAGAAAGCCTGGGAATATGACTTTGTGAGGAAGCTTTTTCCAACTTCCTGTTAACAGATGTATTCATATAGCAGCAGATCAGGTGATTGGCTGCTTATCACCTTAGACTTTGCTGTCCGGAATGACCTAATGGAATGATTGATGATTTTGCTTTATTTACTGAGACAAAAATTATCAGACTCAACTTTAAACAGGATGGGGTGGAGACCATCTAAAGTTGGCAAAACCAATTTTGATGAGATTCCAAAGAAAAGAAAAGCTCTTTTGAATCTTTTGGAAAAAATAATGTTCTTTACATCTGGTACACTAATTACTTAGCATCAAATTCTGGTTCCAAAGGGTATGTCTGAAGGAACAGACAGGGGCTGCTGCAGGCAGAATGTAGGAGACAGGACTTTGCTATACTCTCTAAGTTGGGAAGTGATTTGCTACAGTTGCATTTTACTGCTATAAATTTACCCCCAAAACAAGGGCACATTTAAGCATTTTTTTCATTCACCAAATTTTTTACTCATTTATTATGTAAGAAAATAAACAAAACCAAAATTAAAATGAAAACAGCATCAGTTATCAGCTTGTAAAGTACTGGACAAGGCGAAGAAGGATAAGAGAGAGGAAGAGTTAAAACCCATCGTGGGATTACATGTTTTACCTCAGCTTTGAGATACAACTCTGCAATAATTAAATGTGATAGTTTGTAGACAGCATCCATTCAGAGCACCTGAAGGTTGGAGTGTCTTTCCAGGAAGGAATCTGTCTTTACAAGTATCTTTCTCTGAAAGTAATGTCTCCTAATTATTTCCAGGGGAACTAGAACAGATACAAAGAGCACAATAACACTTCGATAGAGCAAATTCTCAGCTATAAATCGCTATTTTTCAACCTAGTTACCACTGTTAGCTATGCATTTTCTCCAGAAGTAAACAAGAGCCCAAATAGTACGCTCATAAAAATCTTCCGGGCAGTCTGGGATATGGTTTGTCTTCCATGTCACCGTTGTCACTGCTGAAAAACGACCCATTGCTTCACTGTGCTCACATCCATTGTTAGGTCTCCATAAATGTTCAGCAAGTGTTGATGAATGTCAGTGAGTGCCATTTTTTACTGCAGGGGGGGTAAAATCCTACACCTTTGCTAAAGACATGCTTCCATATAAGATGCCTTTTTGTCAAACTGCCCCTCTGTTGCCTTCACAGGGCAGCAAAATGTAAAAGAGTATTGGTGGGAAGGTACTACCTCTGCTGCCATACCACCATTATCCACCTTTGACTTCGTGGGCCAACGTAACAAAATAAGAGGCATTACTTTCAGAGCCGCCCTCATAATTCCACTAAATATTTATTAATAGACATGGTCAGAAATGGAATATCAGCCTAAACTGACTTCTCTGATCCAGATTGACAGTTCTTTGGATATGTAAACATCTTAGAGGAGAACTTACAGTGCTAAAATCAAAATTGCCCAGTCTATACAAGAACTAAATGATTTAACAATAATGTTCCATACACACCAGCACACCTGCAGGATAATAACACAGGCAGTGCCTGTCATGTATCCTTTTGAATAAAATGCAATGCATATCAGAGAGGTGTTTGAGAATCTGCTCTGCATGTTTACTGTCAAGAGAATCTTTCTGTCCCATCCAACTTTTTATATGGAACTGTTTTGCAGTAATACTTTCTTAAAACAGTCTTAGAAAATTTAACTGCCTTTTTTACACTTCAACCCGACACATATACAGTATTTGTACTTCTTACAGGTTTTTGCATATATTTTTGAGAAAATAAAAGATATTTGTTATTCAGGAAAAATGAGCTTTTTTACGAAGGACAAAAAGATACTACCATCAGAAACTTAGCTCTCATTTATGATGTCAAGAAGAAGCCAACATGTACATCTGTCTCTCTGTGATGTACGTTGTGCAAGGTACTGTGATTCAAGTGTGAGAGTGCCCCTGTCTTTCAGTGGGTAATACTCTCAAGCATGTTGTTGAAAGCACAGATGTTCAAAAATTCAAGTAGATGGTTAAGTTTGATTCCAGAGCTTTTATATTTTTAACACAAAGATCTCTAGCATCTGTTTTAAGCCTGCTGTTGAGTGGCTACAGACTGTCACAACTCCAGCTCTGACATTTACACCTATCTCTTTTTCCTCACAAAGGGAGGTGACCACACTGCCATTATCTCATCCTATATTGTCCAATTAACTCTAAGCAGGCCATTGCAAGTACCAGAAATCATCCAACTACAGCAACTCAGAGATCTATTCTGGCTATTTTCTTCTGCTTCTTAGCAACTTCTGTGACAATCACAAATAGATCACATGGTGCTCTGCTCTTCAGAAGAGCTGTGCTGGATGGCCAGAAGTAAGCATGGGTCTTCACAATGTGCTGCAGAACAGTCAGTGGGTGGGACTCCCCATGGCCTGCAAAAAGAACACATCCCTGAGGTAAAGATGGCCAGCAGTATGCTGAGTGGGGAGCTCACCAAAAGAAGTGCCAAGGTGGCTGGGGCTGGAGTGCTTGGCTTGTGAAGAGAGATTGGGGAAGCTGATCTTGATCTTCCTCCAGAAGAGAAAGCTTTGGTGCTTGGACTGATGGCAGCCATCTAGTCCCTGTGAGGGAGGTTATGGAGGAGGTAGAGCCAGGCTCTTCACAGTGGTATGTGGCAGGAGAACTAAGATTAATGGGCATAAGCTGAAACAGGAGGGGTTCAAATGGATGTAAAGAAAAGCTTTTTCATCCTGTGGACAATTATAAAGTGGGAAACAGCTGCCAGAGGAGGTTGTTTCATCTCATTCCTTGGAGAGCTTCACAAACCAGTGACCACAGAATCATACATAGAATGGCATAGATTGGAGGAAACTTTTAAAGATCATCTAGTTCCAACTCCCCTGCCATGAGCAGGGTTGCCAACCTCTAGATCAGGCTGCCCAGGATCGTATCCAACCTGGCCTTGAATGGCTCCATAGCTGGGACATCCATAGCCCCTCTGGGAAACCTGTTGCATTACTTTATCATCCTCAGAGTGGTACTCTGAATGTCTTCCTTATACCTAACGTAGATCTCTACTCTTTTAGTTTAAAGCCATTCCCCCTTGTCCTATCATTATTGGATCATGTTTTGCTTGTAAGCTCCTTTCAAGTACTGGAAAGCCACAATGGGGTGTCCCTGGAGCCTTCTCTTCTTCAAGCTCAATAAACTCAATGCTCTCAACCTTTCTTCACAGAGAGATACTCCAGCATCCTGATAATTTTCACAGCCCTCCTCTGGACACCAACAGCTCCAAACCCCTCCTGTAGTACTCTACACAGTACTCCAGATGAGGCCTCACAAGGGCGGAGCAGTTGGGGAGAGTCACATCTCTATCCCCGCTGGCCTTCCCTCTTTTGATGCAGGATACTGTGGTATCTAGGATACCATTGACCTTCCAGGCTGCAAGAGAACTGGCTCATATCCAACTTTCTGTCCTGCAGAACCCCCATGCCCTTCTTGGCAGAGCTGCTGTCAATGAGTTCTCCCAGTCTGTATCTGGGATTATCTCAACTCAAGTGCAACACACCCAGCTCTGGCCCCAGATCTAACCATGTTTTCAGAAAGGGGCTGAACTGGAGACCTCCTGAGATCCTTCTCAGCCTGTATTCTTTAAAAATATCATGTACTCATGAACGGAGTCCACTCAAAGGTCACATAAGTAGGATTAGCTGTGCTGGATGTGGTTAACAGGACGAAGAGTTTGCCAGCACCTCAAGTAAATTTGCAGCTAGCGTATGATAGACCCGTCTTACTAGGCCTGGTAACAGCAATTTCTCTTTATTAAAAAAATAAATACATTAAAATCAGGCATTTGAACTGTTTTAATTTCCCTTTCTTTATTGCCTTGTTTAAAATTAAAATAATTTAGCTTTTGGATAGGAGTATGGTCTGCCAGAAGACTGAATGGCAACTCAGGAGACCTACTTTTCCTCTGAGCCCTTTTGCATTCTGTTGATGAAAATGGATGGAAATGAACAGTATTATGTAATTATCCAACCGAAAAAATGATCTCTGTTTCTCTCTGTGAATAAGCTAATGCTGGCTGGTGAAGAGCAGAAAGTTGCAACATTACTACTGGGAATTTGTATGAAAAGCAGTGTTAAACGGTAGCAATTTAATTTTTTTTATTTTTTTTTTTATTTTATTTTATTTTTTTTTTTTTAGGAGTTCTATTTGGTTTTAGCAGAGAAATATGCTTCAGGAATCTCACACTTTCTTTTCTATTAAGATCAGAATAGATATTACATAGACATTTGCAAGCAAAATCCAAAATAAAATGAAACCACAAAACAAAACAAAAAAACCCTAACCTGTACTATGTGTATCTTTTCTAACTTTACATTTTTTTGATAGGCTATTACTGTAACTATGACTAACAACAATAACAATTACAGAAATAGCTATAGCTGTTGCTATTACTACAGCTTGTGCTATTACAGTAATTATTGCTATTACTGTTACTATTACTATTAGTATTACTATTGCTTCTCTGGCTGTAATGACTTCAGTTTATGCATATTAGGGTGATTTTTAAAATGAACACGATTTCTGTTTCAGTAAATAAAGACTTTAGGCAATCACAGCAGCTCCTTCTGAACTTGATACAATAAGTGCTAACTTTATTATAGACTCATGATCTTTTAACTTCAATAGATACTGTGGATGTTGATCAGCTGTCATCTGAAAGTGAATAAAATGCTTATATTGTTTTAGGAATAAATCAATTTCTAAGAAGATATGAGAATATAGGGATGCAAACATTAGTGACAGAGTTGGAATAGTCACTTTCTGTGGGCAGATGTTTCCT
Organism: Lagopus muta; assembly: GCF_023343835.1. Lineage (NCBI taxonomy): Eukaryota > Metazoa > Chordata > Aves > Galliformes > Phasianidae > Lagopus > Lagopus muta. The sequence continues at coordinate 77,346,623 of NC_064434.1, forward strand.
ACACAAAGTAAAGTGTCTACTGAAGTTATCTCCTTTCTCCAGTCTCTCTTCTTGTTACTTCCCTTCAGCAGTTACCGGCAGAATCTGCATCACGAGTTTAAAAAGTCCACAAACGTGGTTAATATCAACTCATCTGACTTTATCTGTAGAGGAATAAGATGTGCAAGGCTTCTCCACAGAGCTGTGGACCTAGAAAGCTCCCACTTTTGTGTGGCAATGAGCAACGCAGAAGTGGTGATTTTTCAGCTAGCACTGCTAAATTCATGGAAGACATTGGTTCATGAGTACAGGAAGGGAAGTGCGTGGTAGCTTTTGAATTCTACACCGGGCATATATTGACATAATAACATGTAAAGCAGTACACAGTGAATCTGTGTTTCAGGCTGTTCTGTTGCTCATTTACTTTTGCTTTATATCTGAGCTATCAGTTTGTGGTGTAAATTTGGTTAGCAGATTAAATAGTCTTTTGTCTTTAATATTCTATACCATTACTATATTTTGTACTGAATGTTTATGAAATTGCACTAGAATGGCTGCTATGTAGATGCTGATGAAGACAATACGTATTTCTTATGAAAATACTTGGAGCTGGAATGACTCATACTGCCCCACTCAGTGAATAAAATCACAGACTTGCTGAGTAATGTATACTATCAATAGCACCCATTCATCACTTTAAGTACAGACAGACACACTTAATTGACTTTGGCACTAGAACAGAACTCCAGTATGAACCAAAATCAGTCTGCAAGAACGCTCTGAAAACAAAGCGTTATGCGGGACTCATCTTTTCACAGGATACACCAGCAATAATAATTTTCTAATCTTTCCACAGTGAAGATCATCATCTTCCAGCTACTTGCCAGTTTATTTTTTATTCTTTTGTCACATTTTTTGTACACAATTTTATTTCATTCCATCATTGATTACTTGCGGGTTGGGATTTCTTTTCCTGCAACCAGTTTAGATACATATTTGTAACTCTTTGCTATCTCTTTGATTATTAGCCACTAAGCGCCCTGCGTATCTGACTCACAAAAGCTCTCATAATGCTCAAATTATCAGGAACTACATGGAGAATTCATATGAAGGATACTAATATTTGCAAATGAATCTGAATAAAATATTCTAGCTTAGAGATACATATCAAGATGTTTCCTTATTGTATTTTGGTCTAGTAGACTCTGCTGAAACAAATAATCTTTTCAGCAGCATAAGGCTGTACTGCTGTTGATGTTATATAGATTTATATGTTATATGCACATATAGACTGGACTGAATTAGAATAGTTCTATTGGAAAAGACCTACAAAGATCATCAAGTCAAAATACCTGACCACTTCAGGGATAAGGAAAACTTAAAGCATATTATTGAAGACATTCTGCAAATAACTTCTGAACACTGAAAGGCATAACACATCAACCACCTTGCTAGGAATTCTGTTCCAGTGTTCTGGAACCGGAAAATATATCATAGTCATGGTAAATAATATTTTCCTAATGCCTTGTCTGAACCTCCCGCGGTTGGCTTTTGCCATTCCTATATGTTCTGTTGTCAGTTATTAGGAGCAGAGACCAGCGCTTTCCTCTCCATTTTCCAAGTTCAGGAGGGAGGAATCAGGCCACCTCTCAGCTCCTTTTCTTCAGACTAGACAAGTAGCCACCCACAGGATATCCCTTCCAACTCTGTAACCAGCTTTGTTGCCCTCTTCTGAACACTTAGAAGGACTTTAACATCTTTTTAACATCGTGGGAACCGGAAATTCAGACAGTATTCAAGATGAGGCTGCATCAGCGTTAAATGTGGTGGAAGAATCGCCTCTCTTGACTGGCTGGCTGTGCCGTGTTTAATGCATTCTCAAATGCACTTCAGCCTCTTTGCTGCCAGAGCATGCTGATGGCTCATGTTGAGTTGGCCAGCATCCTCAGGTCTCTTTCTGTATAGCTGTATATATGTATATAACACGTGTTATTTATAGTATATAAAGCAGTGTAGGTACACACTATGATGCAGATTAATGGTAGTATAAAATCTCTGGGTAGGTAGCTGGACTGACTTGACAGTAACTTATTGACTGAGACTTACAATGTATCACTTAGCCACTTGAAATCTGTAGTGTTTCTATAAATTTGAAGGGTGCTAGATTGACATAAAATAGGAATGGAGTATTTCTGTGTTATTATTCCCTCCATATAGCTTCTGTGTTGGCCTAAGACTATAGATACAAAAGATCTTCAGAGGCAGACAAGGTCCCTTCCATTTGGTGTCAGCTGAAGATCTCTTTGCAACTGCTAGTTATGCAGATTTAGCAATTGTCTTTCTATTATTTTCTCTGCATAAAGAGATACTACTGGAGAAGCCTTGACTTGTGTAAGAAGCTTATTTATTTCCAGTTTTAGCTTTTGCAACAATATGGTTATCCATCAGAATAGATCAGTGGGATGACTGCAAGATGCTCTGTCAGTATAGGCCTCCCAATTGCATGGCCAGTGTGGTTCTGAGGATAACACTTGTCTATGAACTGGAATACTTCCTTTTAAAATATTTGACACACTTTGCATTTTCTATTATTTGTTTATTTGTTTGTTTGTTTGTGTGGCACAGGCACTATCCTTCTGTACTTGTCTGTGTGCAGTCTGGGGTCTTGTAGTTTATTCCTGATTAAATTTTATAACACTTGAGAGAGGACCCTGGCCATTGTGAAGTGAGTAGCGTTTGAGTATATTTAACACTAGACATACCAACTCAGTGATTTAGTATAAAGCTTGGCAGGAATAAAGGCAGTAAAAATGCAAATTATTTGATTTAGATGTGGCTTTGGCTTTATAGCCATGTAATAGTCTTGCTAAAATCTGCCATTGATAAGATGATATCCCTTTTGGTATGATCTAAAAACATCTTGTTTTTCTGAAACATTAAGGATGGCTAAAACTCTCTAAATGTTCTGTGGCTATATGAGTCATGTTTATGATTTTCCCTGGGACTCTCTGATATTCAGTCAGTGTTGACCTAAACAAAACAAAACAGAACAAAAAAGCAAAATACCATTTTCATGTTACAGAAATCACAGAAAATAATGAATGAGAGAAGCCATTCGCTTCATGCAGGATGGGTACCTTGAAGTAGGCAATCCATAAATCTCTTTCATTGTATTTGTCAGCAGTCATTTTAAGGGCCTGTTTCTCAATTCACAGGTTGTGGTTATTAGTAACTTCATAGCTGTGCTGCAGATGTCATTGAGGCTTATTCCTTGGAGCCATATCATCAATCATGGTTTTCTCATGGTTCTCACATACTAGAGCAGAATAATCCAAAGTATTTTTCCCCCAGTAATCTTTACTTCAATAACTGAAATGAAAAATGTAAGATATAATCATCATACACAAGCATAAACCACACTGGCTATTTAAGCTGATGCAAGGCAGTGACATTTTTGATAATGCTGTATAGCTCCTCTGGGACTTGTGTGCGTGCAAAAGAAATGCAACCGCAGTTCTGAACTATGCACCAGAAATGCTGCTAATGTAGCTGATGTTGGAATTGCTGTAAACTTATTCCAGATACCATTTTTCACATAGAAGGCTGCAGTGTCACTCCCCCAAGTAATGTTAAGTTGTTAAAACACCACAAAAGATCAGCCTTGTCTGAAGGCACTTAGAGAAACCTATGCTGAGTGTTTGTAACCTCAAGGCTTTGTTTTCTGACAAGGAGGCGTGCAGCAGCTTATGGATGTGGGATATTTGCTAGAGGAGTAAGAATTGTTGGAAAAGTGTATTATTAATGACAACATATAAAGGTTTTTTTTCATAAATTTCAGCAAGAAAATGTCTGTAATCTCACTATAGAAAAGGCCTATGTTAGTATGAAATTCTGAAATGTAAATGGCAAGGGGAGGTTTTTAAAGTTTTATCCAAGATATGGAGTAAGTGTAGTAAAATATAATATCCCTTCTTACATGATACCTGCTTACAACTTTAGCTATGTATGTATGTGTATGTGTATCTTCTAGTGATGATATTTCCAATCCAGGAAGCTTTATGTGTGCTTTGCAAACTTGGCAAATAGTCAGCTTCTTCTGTGGAATGAGATGTGCTTTAACAGTGAATTTCATAAATTTAATCGGTAGGCACATGCATCAGTAGTGATTTATACCTTGGCTGTTGATCAGTGACACCTTACATTTGCTGCTTGTTTGCAGAGTAAATGGAGTGTTTTGGAGCTGTGCAAATGCATACTGAGCTCGCCACTTCACACTCTCTGCCAACTATTCTTTTTCAGCCCTAGCATATTTCTTCTGTACTTCAATTATGGATTTAGTGGCAAAGTACAGTTCCAATGAGCTCTTTCTAAAATTGCTGCTGCAGCTCTTCACATCTGCCTAAGTCCTCCCCACGGACTTTGTCAAAAGACAGGCAGAATCTACGCTGATGTGTAAGCTCAGGTAGTGAACTTATGCTTGGATCTAGGATAATTTAATCCACTTATCAACTTCTGGTGCTCTCTGGTTTAATCTAGAGTGGGTCATCTGTCTTCATAGATAGGAAAACAGCTGTGCAGCAGAATGTGTTGGTTTTTTACGTCTGTTCTGAGCATTGGAGGAAATGGATTCAAACCACTTGCCTTAGAGAAGCTAAGCACAATCACAAATTTAGGCATAAAAACTGAGTGCAAACTCATCTGCAGTTGGTCATCATTTTTTTAAGGAAGCAGGTACCTGTCAGACCATCTTATCTCAACTGTTTCTCCGCATCTGAAAGTACCTTCTTCTAGTGATATGCTATTGGCAAAAACTGATCTAACAAATGTGGTGAGAATTTCTTCCAAGTATGCTGCAGGAGTTCAGTGTAAAACAGGACTCTCTCTACTGATTAAGCAACATTGTAAGCAGCAATATACTATATATTCTGTTCCTATCTGCCTGGACTATAATGCTGGCAACTTCCTGCTGCTGCTTATAGGTGGGCATTATCTTCAATGAGCTCTGAACATTCAGGTTGCCCTTTAATAATTTTCTGGCTGCTCAAAGTTATTTATTCTCTCTAACACAGCCCAAACAGGCTCATTTTCTACATCTGATCCTTTTCTTTGGCAAGTCTGATTTCCTCCTATTATTCTGTGCACTAGGAAAGCATGCATCACATTCCATCCCTATTTTCCTGTACAGAGGTGCCATCCATTATTGTGTTTGTACTTTTGTGTCCCTACTGGAACTCGCCTATTTTCAATACAGCAAATGTGTCAAAAATATCAGCTCCCAAATGGGACCACAAACATGGTACAAATAGTTGAAAATGAAAAGTAGGGCAAAAAGTTTGTCCATCCACCTGGGTCAAAATGACTGTGTTCTCAGCAGTACTAAGGACTTCAAGCTCTCATTGGAAATAGAACTAGGAGCTTTTAGAATGGCTATGTTTTAATACTCTTACAATTTGCCAGATCGAGTACGTTTAAATATGTGACATTGCCTGATGTTTAAGTGTAACAAAAAAGCATGATCTTCTGAACAGTATTACCAAACATGAGAAGCATAAATCTTTCATGTCATTACCTTATTCAGGCACATAAAGCCAGTGATAATACTTCCTTTGTCACTATTTTTTTTTTTCCACCACAGGGAAATTCTCATTCATCATCTTAGAATTGTCCTTTAAAATGCTAATTCTGATGTTGCATACATTCACTTGCAGAAACATTATAGGAGGCCCCTAAGTGATGTGGCAGCACAATGGGGAGTAACATTCATTTCAAGTTTGGTACAAATCGATTTATGCTAAAACAAGCCAATGTCCTCAAAGATGGCTGGTTTTACTACATCTGCTCAGTACATTATGCCCATCAGATGATTCATATATACTTCATACAATATTATGTTGATGGCATTAGAAAAATATGAAATATCAGAAGCGATATACTAAAGCATTTGTCCAAAGACAAAAGCTTCATAGGATAATCTAAAGATTCTGAGATCATTTGCTAATACTTCATCATTCAGAATTTCTTTTCTTGAAAAACATCAAAATGCTTTTGCCACTGAAACCTTGTTATGTGTATAATCCCTTTGATTTCATCTAGCAGTGAAGCAGCCTGGCACTAAGTGAAAAAAGCAAAGCTGGCAGAACCTGTCCATTTGTTTCTCAGCTTCTCCGCACTGTAGCTGCTTTGTGGTAGCATGTCACTGCAAAGCAGTACTTGCATTTCAAGCTGAAAACTTTATTTGGCATAATATACCGAGTTCATGAAATCCCCCAAGTAGCTCACTCATGTTAACAGTGTCTTTTGTGCTTTTCTTTATTGAAGAAATGAACATGTTTTTCTGCTCCTAAATGATCAAAGGCATCCTACCTCCTCCAAAATTCTTATGTGGAACATCACTCTGTAATAGGGAACCCATGTTAGTTGGTTAAAAAATAGTAAATAGGTGGAGCAAGCAAAGAAAGGCCTCTGAATGTTTAAGAACAAATTCTTTAATATCTCCTGCTTAGCACACAGTATCTTAATTATTGCTTGTAAAAAGTTAATGAAACTTTTTTTTTTTTACTTTATTGCTTGAAAAAAGTACCTCTTCAGCTCATTTCTTCATAGCCTATGATCTAAGATTAATAAGTGCAGCTCAGCAGACCACTGTTAATGCCCGTTCTGAGGAATGATATGGATTCAATTAATTATACCTCATTAATGAATTGGAGTAGAATATGACGTTGCTTAGATGTTCATTGTCTCCTACAGAAAACTTTTCTTTTTCCTAATGATATTTGCTAATTCATCTTGAAATATTTTTATTTATTATACAGTATGCAAAATGTTCAGATGAAGCTGATCAAACTATTTGATCCAAATTTTGTTTGCAATGCTGTATTTAATGGCACAATCACTCCCTAGGAAAGCATGACCTTTGCCTAAGAAGAAGAGAAGCCAAAATAAAGAATATTAGTTTTAATTTGTTCTCTGAAACTGACCTGATGTTTCCTATCTTATTTCTTCTCCTTTCTCTTCACGGGTCTTTGGGGTGCTATATTTTTAAACAACTGTTTTGTGCTACAAACACATACCTATTCTAAGTCATTTGTATAGAGGATAATCCCAGTAACTGAGGTTTCTAGATTTGGTTTTCCTTTTTACTTTTTTTTCTTTCCAGTGTACCACATATGTACCACAGTTCATTTAATTTATTTATTAAATTTTAAATGAACTTAAATAATGTGTAATCCTTGGTATATCTATCATTACAGAAAGCTTATTATTCATTATGTAAGCTGAAATGTCAAAGCTAATCACAACTTCTTTACTAACTCAGTTTTGGCTGCCTGATTTTAATGTGTCTTAGCAGTGAAAGGTTTTCTGAGCAAAGCTACTTAGGAACATTTGGAAATTCAGGAAATGTTAAGATCTGAAATTAAATATACAAGATTAAGGTAGACAGTGCCATTAGATGATAGTCGTCCAGCTTCTATTTGAAGAAATACTAGTGTTAATATTATTAGACTCTGTCTGTCATAATTTCTGCATGAGGAAAGCCCTCCTAGTTTTTAGCTGTTTAGCATTCTGTAGATCTTTCAATTAATCTAACACGTAAAATACTCAGATTAGTGAGACAGTGGCTCAAGATAGCTTTGTTTTTTTTACCTATTTTTCTTTATTACTTTTTTCTTTTTTATATTTAGAATAAGGTACTGAAATGCTATTGATGCCTTGACCAGTTCACTCTGGGTAAGGGAGATAGTTTGTAAGGCAGTAAACCATTAAGCCACTACCTAATGGAGATCACAATTGTTAACTGAAAAGCTGTGATGATTGTACAATCAGTTGATCAAGAGGTATCTTTAGGAAAACAGATAAGAAAACAAAAAAAAAGCCCTATTGCTTCCTGTTATAATTACTGGTGTTGAATGATTTTAACAAAGTTTTTGTGTTTGCTTTTCACAAAAATCGTTCCAACTGATTATCTAACATCTACTATTTTCAAACCAATTATCTAATATCTTTTTTTTTTTTTTTTTTTTTTTTACCTTAAAAAGAAACTTCTTGTGATGCCATCACAAAGAAATAATCACAATGCATCCAATAGGTAACAAGTGCTGTATGAAGAGCAAGCATTTGATGTTGTCAGAAGGAAGAAGCATAGTGTTAGAAGGGAGAACTGTAAGTCATGAGTCCTTCAGTTGAGATAGATGTAGTATACTGATATCTTTGCATACAGATCTGGAAGAGTGAGAAGCATACACAGAAATATGTTTTTATGACTCTAAGCATATAAAATTTTCACTAACAGTAACACTGTTTCCTATACAAAAGTTTTGCCAATTCTTCATATTACCATTGCTTACAGTGGCACGGGCAAAGCTTATTTTACTGTGATGTTTTGGGTATTAAAGCAATTGCTTTTTAAAAAATGTCCTTGAATGAAAGTATTACAGTCTGAAAGTGTAAAGTCTGTCATTATTAATAACAAACCTATAAAATAAGCTTATCTGTCTAGATCTTTGGTACACAGTGCACTGGATATTGCAATTTTTGAACCTTTATTTTAAGGTTTACAGTGTTGTCTGTTAATTCTCTTTCATCATTTAATTTGATGAATGTCATAAAACAGTCACAAAACTTACCCTTTTCAATTATTTCTTAATCACAGTATCAATATAAAAACACTTCTAGTCATTGGTTTTGTAGTGACTTATGGGAACTGAATTCTGAAAATAAGAAATACGTAACTTTCTCCATCTTTATATAATGCAGGTAACAACTATAAATTGAACGGACAAATGTAAATGTACAAGTTCCAACTTGATCTTTGTAATATCCTTTTCTCTACCTCTATTACCTCATAAAATAATGTAGAGATATTAATCAGGAAGCACACACAGTATGCAAAGCAATTTTATATTCCTATGCTGACTGTCCTATCAAATGCTTTGTGGTACCTTGTCGTATCTAATCAAAACTTCTAGATGTTGTGCCTTCTGGATGAGTGATTTGATTTTACGTAAATTGGATATTCATATTTATACTTTAAACTCAATGTGGCATTTAATGTTCATGTTTTGATCGCTGCTCCAGTGAACAGAAAGTTTATTATTTTAGAAGTAAGCCATAGAGTTGCAAGACTGTACTTGACTTGCAAAACAATAAAATAAATCTTTCAAATAATGTCAGCATTCAGTAAATTATGTACCTCACATCGAGCTGCAACAACACATAAAATGATGTATGGCTTAAAGATAAGGTGTTAAAAGGGAAAATTATGGATATACGGTTAGTTTCTTAAAAGCTATCTCTTATCGCCATTCCATCACTCTAGCTGTCATTTTGTCTTTTAGCATTTTTTTTCCTGTTTTTGGACGAATGTGTCTGAATTGTGATAGAAACTGCCATATTATGAATAATTCTTGATAAATGTAAAGGGAGATGAAATTTCTACAAACTCAATGAATATTTAAGGTCACATATATAGTATAAAATCTGACAAAAGCCAAGAGCTTTTCTTGAACTGAGAGAAGTTTAATTGAAATCTGGAACCATCTTTAGGTATGCACTGTGTGTCACTTGTACATATTACAGGATGATGGTTGGATGCAGTTCTTTTTTACTGTGAATTGTGTGAAACTTTGCTTATTTTTCTTTACAAAGGCAAAAAATAAGAGCAGACGAGTAGGCATTCTTGATACTTGCTCTGGTACTAGGTAGTCTCAGAGGACTACTTTCTGCTTTTGGGTCAGTAACTTACTTTATAGTTCTTGTTGGCAGATAAGTTATCTGTATTATAAGTAATGTTGTTATAAGTAATATTACTACATTAGCACGTGATGTTTCATGAGCCACAGCCAAGATCAAACGATGCTGTAGTCTGTGTTAATAGCTCATTTCCTTTTAAACTCTTCTTGCTTGATAGTAGAGAAAACTGAGGATTTAGGATGTTAAGGTGCTTGCCATGTTGGGGAGCCTGAATTGCACGTGAGAATGGAATAGAAAGAAAGAGCTTAAGATCTTGAGAACCTTGGCTATAATTGTTTTGAATTTAGAAAAGCCTTGGGTTATTAAATATCCTAGAAGCCTGTGAAGTGGTCTATTTCTTTGGTAAATACATACTTACAGCAGTATCTACATTTAAATTTTAATTCATTAGTAGGCAAAAAATTTGTCAATGCTGTATTTTTTACCTGCTAATTCTTATTAAAAGTGTAAATATGTCATATTGTAAAATGCAAGACAATCATAAAACTTCAATCAGATTTTCTACTAGATGAGTTTAAATTGTGTAGCTCATTTGAAAAATTCTGCTTGCTTCACTGATTTTCATTATATCCTGTATTGTCTTAAGGGCACGCTGGTGTTCTACAGTCTGTGATTCGCTATCACCTGAGAGGTCTAAGAAACTTTCCACTGACTGACATAAAGAGTGTATCAGAGACACACAATCCACACATTTTTTGGCTGGGTTTATAAACTTTGCAGCTACTTGATTATTTCTCAAAGATGCAGATAGTTTTGGAGAAATGAGTAAAAATTAAATGCTGAATCTTTGTGAGATTACTCTTACACATAATTGAGTACTATGACAGAAGGAGGAAAGATGCCTAAGAAGCATTTTAGATGACTCATCATCACTTGATAGTTCCTGCATATACTTTACAAAATCCAAACTTAATCTGTTAATCTTCCTGGAAGAGTGGCCTTCTTTTTGTGTTTTTGACTGATTTAGACATAGCTTCAAAGTTATCCAGTTTTTGTGGCATTTCTTCTTTTGCTCAAAGTCTTCTCTAATATAATACAGCAGCATAAAATGTGCTAGTCCATAAGACACATTTTATTCAATGTCTTAGAAACTCTTAAATAATGATTATTTTCTAGGAACATAAAAAATATTTTGTTATAAAAAAGGCAAGTTTTGCTGTGTACCTATTTAAAGCTCATATACAGTTATGGGAACCTTTAAGGAAATATAGAGTGTGAAGAAAGAATACCCTGGATATTTCATGCAAGTTCAGTGAATGTGTACTGCATATAACAATGTGTGAAGAAAAAAAATGTTACTGCATAAATTGAGATACAGAAGAGAAAGAACTTGTTTTCATCCACTAACATTTTAGAAGTGAGAACATGGTTCTCAATTTCTGTGTAAAATTGGAATTTTATTAAGCTATGTTAGTCAAAAACTTAAAATATTTTTTCTCAGGAAGTATTTTTTGTTGATTCCAGTTACTTTGTTATTCAGGTTCCTTCCTTCTTGTCAAACTGGCTATTCCCAACATGAGCTGGCATTCCTCAGTTAAATCAAAATCAGACTTTCTTCTCAGAACATTTGTGTCCTTCAAAACTCTTCCTTGTTCATAGAAAGTACTAGACACTGCCTAAGACAATATACTTTTCATTAATGAGGGAAAAAATGACGTGTTTGTTGTGTGTTTCTCTTCTGTTTCCATTTTCTGCTACTGAACTTAAGTGTCTTCTTTGGAAGACAGTTTACAGGCCTGTGACCTCCCTGACCAGTAATTATTTGGTTTTGACCAGTTCTACTTCTTATTGCCCTGTTCAATTCAAACTTGCATTTTCAATACCCACAAGTATGTCTCTAGTATGTTTGGACTTGATGGTCTTTCAAGGTCCCTTCCAACTTCAACTGCAGCATAATTCTATGTCACATTTATTCCAGTTGTTTCTTTTATACTTACCCATATTTTTGCAGTCCTTCAGAAAACAGCTTTTGACAAGTTGTGCTGAAAGCTTTATGTAGTTGCATAACAATAGCACATAGATATCTGAGAAACAGATGAGACAGGAAAAAATTCATTTTTTGGCACATAGGAAAAAAAAAGAAGACTATAAGGGATGTGTTTTTTCTAATTTGTAGCCTTCATTTAGCCCATCTTAGATTTCTTCTGAAGATAGCTTATGTAGTGCAATGGATCTTCTCCTTCTATTAGAAACATCTTCCTATTAGAACTTTCCATATTTGAACGGGCGAACCAGACCTTAAGGAAATTCCTTCCTCAAATCCCTCGTTTAATGTAAGTGTATGAAGTAAAAAATGTCATTAAAGCTAATAAAAATTAAAAATAAAAGCTAATTACACCTATCCCAAGTGGAGGACATTCTTGTCTGTGAAAGGAGGCTTGGAACTACATCTTTAAAGTCCCTTTCAATTGAAACCAGTCTGTGATTCAATGTGAAGCAGAGTGTGAACTGCTGTAGAGTTTGTGTGGTGAATATTTTTACTCCCAAATCAAGGTGTTAACTCGGGTAAAGTCATACAATGCCACCTCCCATCTGACTCCTGAGGGATGCAGGGAGAGCTGAAAACCCTGAGTTTTTAAAGGACTCTGTCTCTTCATTTTCATAGCTCCTATTGTGGAACTTGAGAGAGAAATTTGCTGCAGCACACATTTTCTATTTTAAACAAGTTAAAGAAAATTATTCAACCTTTCCCATACTGCCCTATGTCCCTACTTTGACTGCAGTCAGTGGAAGTGGTGGTGTAGCTTTCTATGCCCTCCCATTTGCATTCTGTCTGGTGGCTGGAGAGATTGCTGAGCAGAAGCATGTTTCTCTCTGTCCCTTGCACCCCTCCCCATCTTCTGTATTTGTACGGATGGAAAACAATGTACTTGCTGTAAAAAATCTTATTTCTTTACCATGCTGTGCCTGACTTTTCCTTACACTGTAAAAGTGCTGAGTTCTGAAAATTATTATCTTCTAAGCAATTACACTGCAAGCTATCAGTTCACATGAAGGGTAGCTGACATTGTGTGAGCTAGAGCTATTTGATGATAACGAGTGAGGCTGCAGTGAAGTCAATTACATTAGACTGGAAGAGCTCAGAGACTCAATTCATTAGAGTTCTTCTAACCTCTAGATCACCATTTCAAGTCTATCCCTAGGGGCTGTGCTATGTATGAGAGACATTAAAGACAATGTCTCCGGATCTCTGATATCCTTGGCAGCAGGGTTTTTCACTCATTCTTCTTGGCTTCACTCCTCCTTTTTCTGGCAACCTTTCTGTGGCAGTGTCCTGCCCCAGACCTTGAGCTTTACAATAGAAAATACAGTTTATCCTACATTGTTTAAGAAATGCTGAATAAGGAATTGCTTGTGAATTAGATAAAGAAGGGCAAACTTGAGGTGCCCCTAATAAGGACATTATTCTCTCCATGAAAAATTTTAAAAATGAAATCGTTATATAATTTTTACAGAGTCACAGAGTGGTTTAGATTGGAAAGGACCTCTGGAAGTCATCTGGTCCAAACTCCTGCTCAAACATGACCACCCAGCAGGCTACCCAGGATAACTTCCAAAATATATACTCTTATATTTGAGTGTTCAGTAAGGAAATTTCAAGTGAATAAAACTCAGTATCATGGTCCAAACTTCCTCCACGTATAATTATATTTAAACGTACTGATTTTACCACACACAAATCTCATCATGTCTCAAATGGAAAACTGCAAAACATTTAATAGCACAGTGATCTGATAGCACTTTCCTTAAAGCTAACAAAAATTATAAATAATTTGCAATAGAAACACTGCATGAGCTAATTATTTACCTCATTATTTTGACAAGGATTTGCACCTTCTGGGGATGGAGAGTAAGATATAGTGGCAAGGCTCTGTGAATGCTGAAGGAAAATAACTGCAGTCTAAATACATGAGGGTAGAAGGACTCACAGTTGTAAGAAGATTGTAACGATATGGCTTAGACCACAAATGGTAGTAATGCCTATACTATTGTGGAAATGGTGTGGAAAGTTCATTTTGATGGATTAATGCAATTATCAGATACTTGAAAGGCCAAGAGAGGCATGGATGAGTACAGAAGCCAGCTTCTGCTGACATTCAGCTGATTATTTTTGGTGGAGATCACTAGTTTACCTGAATTAACAAGCTCTTGTCTGAGTTTGTGCTTTGGAAGTATAAATAAGGTATTTTAAATGAACTTCATTTCTGTTTATTCCATGATCATTCTGGTTTTAGCAAAAAGAAGTAATTTTTAAGAGCAGGACTTGCATGAATAAGATTCTCTTGTCCAAAAGGAAATTTTGAATTTTCTCTTAGGAAGAGTACTGAAGTCTGGATAGCTTGCTCCCCCTTAACCCTTCAACTCTCAGAAGTTATGCACGTCTGGAGTTGTATGGCAACTGCTTGCAATACAGCAGCTGATGTCAGAAGACAAAACTGCATGGAGATATTGATTGCAGTAGATACAGACTTTTGGCCTTGTGCATTGTCACACTAGCTGAACAAGATCTTTTCAAGCCACTTACATACCTAAAACTTTCTGGTGCTCCACATAAGCTAAAAGCACAGGCACTTTAGACCCAGCTGTGACATTACCAAATGAAATGGAGCATGTGACTGTGGGAGTGATTCCAGTCTGCCTCTGTGCTAAGGAAAACAGGGTCACTAATACTTGTCAAAGGTATTGTCAAAGAGCTTTTGGATATGTGGATGTGTGACCGTGTCCTTACATATACCTTTTTTTTGACTGAGTTAACTCAAGTACTGCACTAACATACCTACTTTTAGTTGATATTGCTTGAAGAAACTTGTCCAGGTATTTCTGTCTAATATTATGCAGAAACACAGCCAAGGGTTAGCATGTATGCCTGAACATATGAGAAAAACACTAGTATGATAACATATACTCCCATACACTCATAACAATCCATGTGAGTCAGCTCATGTACTGATTTGGAATGTTTCCTGTATGAATACATATAATATGATCATACTGAAATAAAAAAAAACATGTTTTTACTGCATGTCAAAAACATAATGTACTCTGATAGATACAGTTAAAAAAAAAAAAAAAAAAAAAAAAAAAAGAATATTAGAGGTGAATTTCCTTACATAGGAAATTCAATAATGAATGCTATGTAGTGTTGTATTATTGATCTGTAGCAGAATCAAAGCATCCAGTATCACATAGTGGATTAGAAACTCTTTGACGGAGAGCTGAGGTTAATGCATAGAGCAGTATTATGACCCCTAGTATTTAAGCTCTCGTGATTATTTTAAAAGAATGATTACATTTGACACTGATTGAATTTGGCAGTTACATCAAACAAGAAGTATCAGCAAACTAGCAGAAGTAAGTTACACTACAAAGAGACTTAAAAAGGTCACAACAGCAGAATGCAAGAACATGACATATAGTTGTGAAAAATACTGAGGAGGAAAGAAATAGCCATCTCCTAATTTTGATAGTATGGTTATCCTGAAATCAACAAGGCCAGGAAACAGCTGGTGATGATAACAACAAAAAAAAAAAAAACAAAAAAGAAAAACAACACCACACCCTAAATAGAAGACAGATGTGCTGGATCATTTGTAGAATATGGAAGGAAATAGTGTAGCTTTCATAGCACTGGTGAGTTAGTATGTGGAATAAATCGTGAGCTTTTGGTCACATCACATAGGAAAGACTGTAGAAACTAGAGGAAAGAGAAAAATCTTAGGCAAAATCCTTTAAAAGGCAGTAAATCAGATTTCTGATGTAACCTATTTGAAAAAAATGATTGGAGGCTTACTTCCCAATGGCTTTAAGATAGAGGGATGGGTCAAGTGTAGATCTTGATTCAGTGAAACACTGTAGAGCAAACTTAATTTTCAATGTCTACTTAGACAGATCCATTTCCTTTAAGCATTGATCTATTCCCCAACATACTGGGGAAACAGAGAATTTAAGCATACAGGTCAATTTTCATGTTGAAAGACCTTGATAAATTCCAACCATTTATAAGGTAGAAACAGAGTAACATAAAGGAAGTCATCATGCAATGGAAGTTATATGAAATAACTGACATGTGAGAAACGCTAATTGCCCTGTACATTGCTTTGATCTAAATTATGACTCAAAATGAAAAGCCTTTTCAGTGCATCTTAAACTGTATTGCAAGGATAGATATCAGTAGGGGGGAGCTGAATAAATGGGACAATTTCTCTTCCTTGGGTCCCTTCACTTGCATTTGGCACTGATTCATTGAAATTACTCAAGAAATAGAGAATTTTACTTCTGATTCTATTAAAAAAGATCGTCATCAACTTCTTTCTTCTGATTTTTTTTATTTTTTATTTTTTAATGCAGTAGGAACATCCAGAATGACTGATGAGTTGGGAACATTTGGTTTCTGTGGTAGAATTCTGAGGGGGAGTTGCTAACTATCTACAGCATTTCAGTTTTTGCTACTGTGTTTGCACAGCCCTGAGGGCTATCTAACAGGAAGGAAAATGCAGCTTGTGCAATAACAATCATGTAACCATTTCCTCCTATACACAGAATTAGCAGCAATAAAATATTTGCTATAGGGTGAATTGTAAACAAATCTTTTCTCAGTGCTGGAATTTATGAAAACATTCAGGTGTGGAGGTGAAATCAAGAACAAATAATTAATGACCTCAGCTAAATACAGTAGCTGAGATTATTGGCAGCTCTTGACTGTATAGCATAGCTCAGAGGGGCCTGCTTAAAATTAACTCCTCTGCCTTGCTTTTCCTCCTGGCTGTGTGAAATACTGTTAGATACATTTCTGAAAGCTTCTCTAACCTATGCTATGAGCTTCCCAAAGGGGTCTTCTGACACAGCCTATTATTCCAGACTACATCCCTTATTTGTTGCCTCAGCATTCTTACCCTGCCCATATTCATCTATATGCAACTGTAGTCTTTTCTCTGTGATTTCTTTATGGGCACCCAAATCTGGTGATAGCTACTTTATCACTGTGGTGGCATGCTTCAAGGCCAACGCTTCCAACTCATAATTGCGAAAAATGAGGTGCACTGACTGGGTCCTTGAGAGACCTACTGTTTGTTAAGATCATGGAAATTTAATGGAGAAATCTGCAAAGGTAAGTCTCTTGAATATTCTTTTTGCTTTTGTAGAAATAAAAAAGGGAAAAATCACCTCAAATATTAAGCGCAGTATGAGAGGTGCCGAAAGAAATTTGATTTAAAACTTAGAGATGTTTGGATGCTTGTTTTTGCAGTCAGAAAATAACTGTTTTCTGCTTCATGTCATATTTTAAAGAAAAGTTTTTGGTTGTTTTTTTTTTTTTTTTTTTTTTGTTGGGTTGTTTTTTTTTTTTGTTTGCTTTTAATCAGATGAGTAATTTTCTTCTTGAGTAAGCTCTAGGTTACACACTGTCAGCTACCTTTCATATCATATCATGAACTGATAGCTTGTTTCACAAGCTATTGTAATTTCACAGACTGTGACAACATTTTGTGATCATGGGTAGGACTAAGATTTTTTAAGCCTTAGACGTAGTTTATTCTTGTGTGAATTAGACATTTAAAATCAGATTTGTAAATTCTGCAAGAATTCAAACTCAGAAAAACTTTCATGTCTAACTTCTACTGAAATTCACAGAAGTTAGATGTTAATGTTGGACGCTAAGATGTGAGAATACAGTTTATCCAACCTTACAAACCCCAGCTTTCCCATGGATTGCACTGATGTTCAAACTTCCAAGTTATTTAATGCAATATTCAAGCTATCTTTTACACATTTACCTTCAAAGGGGCAACGACTGTGTGGAGTCATAGTAATAAATGCAGAAATAATAAAATAACCAAGACTTTCTGCCCCTCAGGGCTGACAGCTGCTGCCTCTTTCTGAAGTCAACATGATGCCATAGCAGCTAGGCATAACAGGAAATGTTCTGAATAGAGTACTTAGGTGCCTTGGAGATGTTTTGCAAATATCAACAAGCAGATCTCAAGAATAAACAAACATTCTCATTGGGAAATGATCAACTTCATAAACTAGCTTGAGTGCATTCATTATGGGAGGATGTTGAGCTTTGTTTGCCTCCTCCTATTTCTTATTTTGCCAAGTGTTCAAACATTAAATAGGAACACCTTATTCTGGGTGCTGCTTTCCAAAATACCCATTGGAGAGCACACAATAAAAATATACTGTAGGAGAAAAAAAAATATCCCTGAATAGCAATTACAACCTGTTACTTAGCTTTTCAAAATATTTGGGTTGTGTGTTTGTTTTGCTTCATCTCTCCTTTTAGATAGTGAGTAAAAATTAGTTATACTCAATCTAATTATTTTAGAAAACATAATAAACATTAAGCATGTATCAAAGCCATCTGGAAATCCTATGAGCTGCACTCAGAAAAAGTGGGTTTCAGCACAGGAGTTTGTTTTCTTTCTGAGTTTTACGTTAGCAATCCTCACACAGGTTCCAGGTCAAGAATGTGCTTGATAAAAAGATTCAGTCAGTCAGGCACCCAGTTCTTAGATTCAGGACATTTTGGAAACCTCCTGAAACACCCCTGTCATTGTTGGCATTTAAATCCCAGTTAACATGTTACTTAGCTGTTCCGAGGGGTTTATAGGCTGTTGACAGGAGGAATGGACTGGTTTCATTTCTGGCTTAGGCCAGTTCTGATGACACTGTAGGACAATCTGAATCACAGCAAGAATTTACTTAGTGTATTATCTGTGAAGAATACAATTTCCAGACAGGGACATTAAGACCAAAGGAAAATGAATTGTCAACATAGAAAAGGGAAATTCTTGTGGGAAAATATGACTTATCCTTGAAAGAAGCAAGTACTGCCAGTACTGCTTGGATTAAGCACTGCTGATCCTTATGGTTCATTTTTGGCGCTGAAAAAAATGAGTATTCTCCCTCTTCATTTTCATGAATTTGTCATGCATATATCTGTAATACCCAGCTTGAAGGAGTCCTAGAACTAGCCGCCTCCATACTGATCTTATTCCTTAACCCCTTCTTACATAAATCAGGCAACAGGCAATAAAATTACACCTCCTTTCCTAAATCTTATTTCTACTCCTAGTGGCTAAACTCTTTATCCTAACTTGAGTTGGGCAACCAGCCAGTAGAAAATTCATTCACCATCACTGGGCAACTAACCTCTTTCTCCCACTTTAACTTCTTACTTTCTTCTTAATAAGTACATCAAGCAAACATCTAAGCACATAGAATATCAAGACTATAGCTATAGCCATGAAGAAATCAGCTTAAGATATCTGCTGCACAAATGTCTTGCTACTTAGCTTTTATGATTTAGACTCATACCCTCATTTAGGAAATATAAAAAAGATAATTAATAAGATCATCTTGATAGACTCTTTCAGCCCAATCAATAATCACCAATCAATACAGCTAAGGGCTTACTATTTCACTAAACTAAATCATTCTGCTTTAAACCTAGCATAAGAGATAGAAGCTATAATAACAAAAAATCTGTTAACATATCCTGAGGGCTGGAAGGGTTCATGCTTCTCCTGGGAGAATGGGATTTTACAGACATTAAAAAAAATGTTTTCCACATTTTTTGTTTCAGTTTCTTTATGCTGAAATAAATCTACCAGTATTGACGTTTTATCTGAGTAATTCTGGATGTATTTGGGTTTTTCTGCCTATGAACCCCTGGATAATTCAGTTGCTGCCTCCAAACACTTTTCTGCCACAATCCAAAGAATGTAGCCTATTTTGTGCTACAGAAACATGTTGCAATAAGAAAAAATGAATTATAGTTGAGCACAGTTCAGACCATAGACCCTCACAGGCACTAATATTTTGTTGATGTCATAATATTAAAATGCAAGGAAAATATCCTTTTATTTCTTAAATGGTAAAGATTACAGCTTGAATACATAAAACTCCACTTGCAAGACCCAAAATTAGGAGCACAGTTATTCCATTACAGATCATATGTGTACATACATAGTGAGAACATTGCTTATCTAACAGGCTTTTATGAATGCAACCTTTCATCACGGTTATCTGTACTGTACCATCACCAAAAGCTGGGGAGCAGAAGGAAGACATTAGCAGTCAGAGCTGCTTCTGCAATTTGTCATGCATGTCAATGCAGTGAGAGACATGCTTGAGCTGGCAGTGACAGCACTGTTGAATAGATAGCATAAGACATGCCCTTCACTTTGCTGACACGCACTCAGCATACGTCAGAGTAGTGCTTGGCAGAAGTAATTTCCATCCTTCAGTATTCCCAGACTGGGGATGCTTCTCGTCCCACACCCGTGCCACTCTCTGGGATCCAGCTCCTGATGAGCACAGTATCAACTGCAGCTCTGGGCTTTGCTGTGTTGGAGCTCCAGTCTGAGATGAAACATTTTCAGTTCATAGGATTAATAAGCATTATAAATTAGGTTCAGATCAATTATTAACTGAAGATTATTATGAAATATTAAAGATAAACTATTATACATAATATATTTGTCAGATTAAAAATCAGCATTTGTGTAGTATTCTTGTTGTCTGATAACGTATTTGGATATTTAACTCATTTAAAAGGAGTGTAAAAAATAAAGATAATTAGGTGTGAAGTGTGCATATAAAAATAAAAACTGGATTTGCTAGCAGCTTTTGCAGGAGGGAGTTTTCTTACGTTTTGAGCACAGCTTCCCTCTGGTCTATGGTGAGTCCTTGGCACTCAGGATGCATTGTCCCAGGCCTGGGTACTGCTTTCATCATCACTATATTTGATGACATTAGTTTTATTGTGCACATTCATGGAGAAGAAGGATTTTTATTTAAGGTGTAGTCCAGCCATTTTGGTAGAAATCCTGGTGGCTGCAGAATGTTTTTGCAGTAACAAAGTTGCTGGTTGTCTAAAAGCCTGTCAGGGCAGAAGATGTAAGCAGGAGAGTCCTTTGTTCTCTTGGCTTTTTTCTACAGCTATGCTGTGATATTTTGCATTGCATCTCATGAGTCAGTGGAGCCTCTTTCTCTTGGGGCTTGATACAGTGAGGATGTGATGCTGCTACAGAGCCTACAGAGTTAGAGATGGTTAGAAAAAAGAGGAATCACTGACAAGGCAGCTCTCAAATCAGAAAACCCTGGTTCCATGGACATGAGACATTCTAGAGAGGTTTGTTGGTCATTTTGAGTTTTATAGGGGCAACTTGTCCAAAATGCAAGATGCCTGGTAGCCCTTGTGTCCCCATGCTTACTGATTTCCCAGTGGGGAGACAGCATCAGTCTTACTTCATGGGCACCTGCTGCCCATGTTGGTGTGTCCAGTCCTCAAAGCTGGGGTACATTTATCCCTACTCTAGATGTAGTAGCTTGTGTAATTTGTTTTGTACTTCCTTTTTTTTTTTTTTTTTTTTCCTCTAGCTGTTAACATGTGCAAGTATTCTGATGCTTCAAAAGGTCAGATTGCATTTGACACTGTTGTCCTTTGAGAAAGGAAACTTGAGGCATTTATCTTTTTTTCTTTTTGTGATTTATTTTTATCTCTTCTAGGAGGAATGTCACCTTGAATTCTGAGATTTTATTGTTTGAAAAAAGAAACTTAAGTGATTTGAAGAATATATCAAGCTAGATATTAAATAATATTCTGTTTATATATTTATAAGTGTAAGATCATAGATTTTTGGGTTATAGTTGAGTATGACTAACTTGTTTTGGAAGAAAAAAAGACTTTCCTGGAGGTTGGAAAATTTCCTCTGAAGCCTTTTCTCTCTTGAGTAAATATGTGCAGTTATAATTAGACAGTTTTGTTAAACATGCATTATGTAACCAAAAGCCTGGAACAGCTCCAATGCCATTTCTCTCTATTGTGTAAATATGTAATTAGGGAAGATTTTTTCCAGTGCTGCTGCTGATTACATTTTCCTCAGTCATGCAAGAATGGGATTTTTCTGCTCTCAGATGTACTGCAATCTGAGCTCTACAGCAAGCCCTGATGCAGCACATTACTCTCACATTCCCAATGGTGAATTCCTTGAGCCCTATTAATTTGTTTGGGTCTCACCTCGTTTTAAATGGGGCAGAACCCATGTGAAATCTGACATATCAGTCTAAGTGAACAGTAGGAGCTAACAATGGCACTGAGCATAGTGATGACAGTAATGTTTTCATCGTGTGGGACCAGTCAGAGGAGCATAACTTGGAGGACCAGATCCTTCAGTGTCCCATGTGTATCAGAGCATGTCCCTGGCGCACAGCTGTGCAGAGCCACTGCCATTATTACCTCTGCTGAGAAGATTCAGGTTTAATAGGTGCTGTGGCTGCACTTTACTTGTGCTTGAGAAAGGCAGTGCAGATCTTCTAGCTCCTGCCCTTAGCAGCCTTTATTTGTGGACTAAGATGTGAGTCCTGAATTCTGGCAGCTCTGGTTGCTCACAAGGGGAGCTAGTTGTGAACTTTGAGGGTATAGGAGGAAAACTCACCTTCAGGACCTACATCTGGCCCATCTGAGTAGAGATACCTTGTATCTTTAGACAGCACATGCTTCTGAGAAAGTCTTTTTTTAGGCATTGTGCATAAAAATACAGATACTTTTGTGTAAGCTTTGTGACACTGCTGATAGCATGTCCTAGAGTAGGAAAATACAGCAAAGATGACCAATATGGAGTATGTCAGCACAGGACAGACACCAGCTTGATTCAGTACTAGTATGAATTAGTTGTGATTTTGCAAAGAGTTTCTAATGGTGAATTTTCATGTTTAGTTGTACTTTTGAAGAAGAGTGAGTAATTTTGAGGATTCACAGTGCTTAAACATCTTTTTTATTATTCCTGGCTTGGATTGTGTTTCCCCAAGATGTTGTTCCTGTTAACGATCACTTTGAAATACTTTCATGATTCAGGAGGCAGCTGAAGTTTTTTGAAAATGTAATTAACATTTTAGTGAACTTCTGAAATAATTCATGCAGAGATGAGCCATGAGGAGCTCAGTGGACTGGAATCTGTTGTGATCATCACTGATACAGAGCGGCATCATGCTCCTGCTGATAATTCCAAATCAGTGCTCTCAGACTGCTTGCCACCTTTGTTTCTGTTGTCCCATAAATAAACTACACTGGTGTATTCTTATCATGTGTATCAGTATTGAAATCATCTCACCTCCTCAAATGGAAGACATTAAAAAGCATTATATGTGTGTTTTGAACAAATGGAGCTGTTGCTCCTGATAACTGCAGAGCACTAAGGCTTATCTCAGCAATAAAATTGATCTTTAAAAACAGAATGATTGAACTTGTAGAGATAATGTGTTACTTCAGAGTTAAAGCAAAATTGTTTATTTAAAATAAAACCACCCATTTCTAATCTATTGTAATTTTTTGAGCATATGAAAGTAATAGGTGCTAGTAGGATAAATGCTTATGCAAATTAAGAATTAAAGCCAGTGACGAAGTTCATCAAAAGACTCTATGAAGTGATCCCATGATGAGAAATGTGCCTGGAAATTGTCTCAGATATGAAAGGACATATGTCCTGTCCACTTTTAATAATGATACAGTGTGGCAATGTGTTCTACTGGACCAGCAGTTTAATATGTTTTTAAACATAAATTATAGATAAGTAGACTGTATATCTATTACTTTAGTTGT
Source organism: Lagopus muta (assembly GCF_023343835.1). Classification (NCBI taxonomy): domain Eukaryota; kingdom Metazoa; phylum Chordata; class Aves; order Galliformes; family Phasianidae; genus Lagopus; species Lagopus muta. The sequence continues at coordinate 77,369,955 of NC_064434.1, forward strand.
TACAGTAGTGAACTGAAACAGTAGTGAGCTGGAGATACTAAAATTTTCCTGCAACACAAAATTACTTCAAATACTCAGTGCTAGAGAGGACTGAAATTTAATCACATTAAAAAGGAAGAGACAAAAAATTTCCAGTTCTGATTCAGTGTTGATGTATATCCATTGTCATATACAACAGTAGAGAAATTTGAGTTATTCACGCATTTCATTGCCTCCCAGTTTAACTGCATGAATTGTGGTTGTTGTTGTGGAGATCTCAGTGGTACCCTTGCTCGTTGCAGAAGCAATCCAGCAGCAGATGGAAAGTTAAGTGCGGGACAGAAAATGAGAAGGAGGTGTACCATTATACAAGTCTATATGTCTCTAAGGCAGTCTTATTTCCATCTCTTTCTCTTTAGCATGTGATAAACAAACTGTCCAGCAGCAGATTTTGCAGCAGCAGATTTTGGTAATCACTGCTTTCCAAATTTCAAGCATGATTATTTACCTGGAGATTCGGAAAACCACAGTTTATTTATTTATTTATTTTTTTAAATTCTCCAACTCTTATGTTCTGGGTTCGCTTTTTGGGTGTGCTTGTAGGTGTACATGTAAGTCAAGGAAGAATCAAAGCCAGGAATGAAGCATTACAAGCTTTGAGGACTGCCCAAGTTTGTTGATCTGCACTGTAGCAGCTTGATGCCTAAGCAAGAGCAGATAAATGGTGTTAAAACTAAGAAAAACAAAGCTAAAGGGAGAGAATAAAACAAAGTGATTAACTTGGTCTGAGAGGGTTTTGGAGATCAGGGACACAGCACACTCCCACATCTGTACCAGCCCTTTTGGACTGAAACACTGGGAGGATCCTTGTCCATTCCATCGTTCCTATTCTGCTTCCTTCATAATCGATATGTTCCTAATGCCAGAGAAAATGTGAAACTATTTGACTGAAAAAGCTGTCCTCTGTTAACTGTCTTGAGAGCTTGAGGCAGTTCTGTTACTTGAACTGAGCAATTCACCTTAAAATAACAGCATGACGTTTCCCTAGAGAAATGAAATCCAAAACCTGATCTGTCATAACTAATAAAAGCAGAACTTCGTCAGTCAAACAGTCAGCAAAGACCTCAGGGAGAAAGGAATTAATGGGTTTTATTAATGTGTTGCTGTTGTCTGAACATGTGTACTATACTGCTGTTGAACTAAGAATGAAATAATGCCACAGCATTCTTGCAATGACGCTTTTTGTTGTTTTTAGTTATCAACTACTGCAATCTTCAAAAGAAAAAAGTCATTAATTGCACTGGAAATAAATTTCCTCATTTGGAAAGGCTCAAACAATGTACATTATGCGAACATTCCCTTAACCCTTATTCATAATTAACATCTCAATGTATTTCTCATTCGAGAAACTGGAGATGATTCAATTATTTTGGATTTGTTGCTATACATATTAGTTCACAGGTAAGACATAAAAAAAAAAAAAAAAAAAAAAAAGCTATTTTATTTAAAGTGGTAAGTAGAGTTTAGCATAGAAATTGTTTACACACTGGTATCTCTGCATCTGAATCATTTACAAATGCTTCAGGGTGCTGAAAACCACCAGACTTGCATATCTTATATGACCAAAATTCAAAAGTTGTTTTCTAATCCTGTGCTGTGACGTTATTTTTCTGTACTATTCAGGGTTTACTTACTAATAAAAAAAATACATTTTCTCACAAGATGAAATGAGTTCATAAATGTACCCAATTACTAAAAATTACTAAATGGAATTCACAACATTCTATGTTACAGACAAATTAGCACATCTCAGAGAATACATTTTTGTGTTCAATATCCTTCAGACTTCCTCTTTTTTTTTTTTTTTTTTTTCCCCAGGCTTAAGAAGAGTTCTGTGACAAAGATGTAGTTCAGCACTTTTCCAGTTACAAAGGAAACATGAGCAGTACACACATATGAGACACTTCAGTCTTGTGAGAAGCAGTTCTTGCAGGGTTTCCTGGACAGGACCAAGAACCACTGGAAATATTCAGATAATTAACTGGAAATCATGAAAGCAGACTGTCTGGCAGGTTCTGTTTTGAATAAACTTTGGATTGAAAGTAAACTTTTCAGGTAAGTATGTGAACAGGCTTATTATCTCTATCCATACCTCACTGTTAGACAAGTCTATAAACAGTTTCATTCAATACTAGGATGCAAAAAGTCATGTCCTGGTCCTAATAGATACAGATTTGTTCAGGCAAGCTGTTGCACTGGAATTAATTTTCAGGACAGCCATTCAGTCTGTGTATGAAACAGCGAAGTAGAGAAAATAAGTTCTACGTGTGCTTAGTGAATCACCTATGCAGGAGGTGATATGCTCTTCTGACAACCTGGTGTTACATTCCACCAGGACACTGAAACTGAGTCACTGTGAGGAGGTAAAATTCCCAGAAGTTGGCATGCAGTGTTGGATCTCACAGGAGATAAAAAATAGTCCTGACTTTTGCCATTAGGTAAAGGTGGTACAAGAAACGTATTTGTCAACTGGTCTTTCTTTCTGTGCCATAATAAATTCTGTACGCACCCCATCATGTGGTCAATCACCCACAGAAACCTTAACGGGGCAGATTGGTCACCTTTAACAAACCATAAATTAACTGAGATACCACTCAAACAAACTGGGGAAGGGGACAGAGGCACAGATCTTATTTCTTTTGTGAAGGAGTGATCTCAAAGTAAAATGCTGTTGATTAGAATTATGGAAGGCCTATCACATCAGAATACGATTAAAACTACTACCAAAAATGCAAAGTCCAGGTAAAACTACATTTGTAATTAAATGTAGGCAGTGAGAGAAAAGCCAGAAAGTTCATATTCTTTGTGAGATCTTCATGAAGATTATCTGAAAGTTGGTGAGTGTACAGAAATATCACTTCAGAGGCTGTGGCAAAGACAAATAAAAGAACAGTGTATTTTTAAGTGGAACAAAATATTTAGGATAGAAGCAGAATATGTCTTTCTCTGTAACAGGAAAAATTGTGTAGCATGAATAAAGCATAATTACATATTCACGAGGAAATGTTTTTATCACAGGTGGGAAGATATCTCTCCCGGTTCTTGTAATGCACATCTAATATCAGATATTCATTAACTACATTACTTGATCAGTTTAAATATATGCTTGTGTTTAGTTCTAACAATTATTTAAAATACATTTAATAATGTCAAGGTATATGCACAAATCAGTTTATACTAAACAGATGGAAAACATATGAAAAGATTCTAAGAAGTGTTTTTTTTTAAGACTCTGCAGACAGTTTGAGGCTCCTTTTCCCACACTGAGTGTCAGATGGTTTTCTGCTCTCTTATTTTAATAGATCTTTTTTGTGTTGAAAAACCTAGCACAACCTAGATTTGAACAGGGGCATGTGTTTGGGCTGTAGCATGCTCCCATTTGTTTTGCTGTCTTTTTTATCATTCTGGGATGAAATATCTGCTCTTTCATTCCACAAACTTATCCTCAACACAAGACAGCATCTCCTATCTTTTCTGCCTCCTCCATGTAGAACCAATGTAATATATTTCAGTTTCATCTGTAATCTTCAGAGACAGTTTAATTTAAAGAAAAATTAGGCAACTATCAACAAAATATTTGCAGGCTATAATAAAATTACTCCAGAAATCTTTCAGAAGACCATAACAGCCTAATTGTCAGTTACAATTTCACTGGGAAAAATCCTGTATCTCCTACAGAGAATAATATGTTGTGTTTTTCAGGACTACTATGTCAATTCAGAAACCTGGGCACTGCAAAGAAAGGCATGTATAATGCTTGCTAATATACTTTTCATATTGATTTTGGTATAAATGATAAGAACTTTCTGAAGACATTGTCTAAGAATAAGTGAAAATTCAAGATCCCTCACCATGGTCATACCCACCTTCAGTGCAGTGGGCCATAAGGCTGAGGAGATGCAGGGAGCGAGGAAGCAACAGAGAGGAGCAAGGTGTTAGTGAGACTGCTAGGACAAGTTGAGTTATTCATTATTGTAAGAAGTAGTGAACAGCAAATGATTTTCATACAGTCTGTAAAGAGGGTAGGTGTGTGTGTGTGTGTGTGTTTTATTACTGTGATACTTTTTGTAATTCAAAGGAGAAAGTGTGAGACATGGGAACAGTCTTCTAAGGACTTTATGACCTCCGTCTATTACCATGTCAGCATAGAATTCATACCATCTTTATGGCACTTGTGACTTTTATATTGTACTATAATTCTGTACCCACTTTCAGGTATTCTATTCACAGTGGTGAATTTTATTCCCAAGTGCTAGGAAGAAATAACAGTGTGCTCTGAGATTGCCCAACTACTTCAGTGTAATACTGGTAGACAAATTATTATAATCTTTTCCACGCAACATTCCTTACGCCTTGTACATAAGCTGCATGCATTTTTTTCCCATAATGCAGAATCCTAGGAAATAGCGTATGCTTTGAGGGGAAAAAGAAATACCATCAAGTGCCTTGAAGTCCAGATCAGTGCAGACTGGTGGTCCTGCTAACTGCCACTTCCAGAACTGCTTTTTGGATCAGTTCTCCATGGAACGAGCCATCCTCATGCCTGCTGAAAGGTAAAAATAGATTTTAGATGTTTAGATGTTGTAGAAAGAATGAATGTATTTTGTTGTTGTTTGGTACCACCTGTTAAACAAACTTCTCTGCATCTTTTATAACTCCACAGACTAATGCCATGAACAATATGGCTTAATACATTTCAGGAATAAAGCCTGACACAAAAACACATCTACATTTAGATTATACTTTATGCATCTGAAGAATTATTTTAAAAGCTTTTTGAACCTCTTATGAGAATCAACTTGATTTCCTCATGACTTTACTCAGAACTGCAATCAAAATCTCTTAAGAACGGGGAGCATTCTAATTGGCATACTTAATTCTTAGTCGTGACTCTGAGGTGGTAATGCATTTTAAGAATAATGTTTCAAACAAGGAATATTTTTTTTCCCCCTCGAGAACTGTTATGGTGGTTACTTATTTCTTCAAAATCACTCTGTTGCCCCGGAATGTATCCATTTCTAATACTTAGCTCAGCAGATCTGTAACCCTTGTTGCTCTTTTTGTTCTTCAAAGTTTCACTGAGCCAAGCACACAGTCAGGTTTCAGAAAAGCATTTGGGCTCTTGTTTCCCACTCCTGTTGAGTTATGAGATGCTGTGAGGTGTTAAAATCTAGTGGAAGTCACACTGAAATGTTCACACAGGAAATTTAAAGTTGCAGATATACTACCTTAGGGTAAAAAACTTCAAACCCTAAAACACTCCTTGTAGATCCTCTAGGGAGTTGAAATCTACTGTCTAAGGATGTTTGTTTGCTTTTATTATCTTTCACAAATCACTAAGCAGTACAGAAACTTGTCCAGAGGCCCATAAATGGATGGTTGAAAATACCTCACTAGAGTAAAATAGAAATGTTGTGCCCTCAGTTTTGCTGTTAGATTGGGTGTTATTTTTGATGCAAGTAATTCTGAACAGTATGAGTGAAGGGAAGACATACTTCTGTGGAATGCAAGCACAAATGAGGAAATGTGTATGGTAAGTTCTAAGAAAGAATGAGCTTGGTTCACACAGAAATGAAGTTTTTACATACGTTATCATGGATGAACAAAGGAAGGAAGATGGAGATTTGATGAATTATGAACTTCTATACATGTAACAGCTCATTTCAGTATCTAAGAAGTTTGAGGTGCTTGCTGGAAGAAGTCAACAAGTGACAAAGAATGCAAGACATACATTAAAGCTTGTAATACAATAATAGTTTACCATGGAATAAACATCATAAATCGTGATATCAGAAGGACCATTTCTCAAACAGGCAGATTCTTTCTTACATTCCAACTTTTCTAAAAACTTAGAATAATCTTTTCAATGTTCTGCACATGTTATTATGATTTTTTGCCACATATCCAGTTTAATTTGTCCATATGCTATGAATCTTCTTAAATAACAGACTCGTTTTATTTTCTTCTTCCTCCATTAGATAAAGCTTATCACCCCTTTTCTAACCAGTTGACTTGTGATCCAGACAAGCCTCCCAAACACTGAAAAATATGCAAAATCCTTCTCTACTTCTTATAAAAGTGGTATTTCATTAATTCACAGGATTTTTCTCAATTTTAATGAGAACTTGGCTTTCATCAGTTCTGTTTCAGTGAAAGCAACATTTTGCTCAAAGATGAGTGGCCCCCAAAAAGGGGAAGAAATGAATTTAAAGCTTTAATTTATGAAGAAAATGTATAAAATAGAACATTAGTTGTATTTGGGTATCTTTTCAGAATTTTAATAAGAAAAGTCAAAAGCTTATGAAAGAGAAGTCATATAATATACAGTGATCCTTCAGGAGTATAACCTCATCTCCCACTTTGCAAGTAACTTTAATAGGAGTTAAGCACAAACAAGGATAACAAAATAGATGTATCAGCTAGTCTTTTAAAAGCCATTTTCCTGGATTATACATGTTTTTCCAGTATTTTCAATTATCATAATATGTTAAATATATTAGTCCCTACTTGAGGACTACATAATAGATTTACAGGCATTTATCTTCCTTGTCTTCAGCATAAAATGTATTTGCCATATTAAACAAGGATATACCATACCATGGATATACTATACCATGGATGTCCTGGTTAGTTATAGTAAGAAAGCTTTACTAAACAAGTTGCTCTTGGAAACATGTCCAGAATTATCAATAACAACTGAAAAAATAAAAACAGAGTTGTCTTGCAATGACTTACAAGAAGATACTATCAGTGTTTATAGAACAAAACTAAATGTAGACAAACATACATAGCACATTAAGGGTTTGTCCATCATTTTTTTCCTGCTGTTTAGTAGAAAGATAGATAGAAAGAAAAAATATGTCTAGAAAAAATATGTTTCACTTTTCACATCACTTATGTTTGTAAACTTCTTACAGGTTTTCTAATTTCTCAAATACTGTTGTTTATCTGATCACTAAAAAAAAAAAAAAAGAAGGATTTCAGGCTTTTTATATTAATATGAAAAACAAATAACTGGTGTATGAGTAAACAGTAATTATATTTTTTAATATGGTTGAGCAGAGCTGGTAGCAATTCAGTGCAATTGTGTGAAACAGAAGGGATTTTTTTTTTTTTTTAATGAGTCATGATATTTTAATTCTCTTTCACAAAATCTCTGTTTTTCTTTTCCTTATTTCTTGATTGAGCAAAAATTAAGCAATTTCTATGAAGCTCCCATGTAGTAGAAATCTCTGGAGTCAAAAGGTCATTACAATTGTTCTTTCAACAGCTCAGTGTGGTATAAGAAATGCTCTTATAGCCAGCTGGAAACACAGCTGATAAATGAATGTGTAAAACAAGGGTATGAAAAATGTTTGGCATCTTCCATGACTTGTCTTGAAGAACCAAACATCTTTTGCTATAGATTTATGAGATTTGTTTTACATGTTTTACTTCACATTGCTTTGAGAAACGCTAACAGAGTTCAGGACTCTGGAACAAAGATAAAGACTGGATATGACATTGGAAAGCTTCTCATTGTTTTGGATTGTGATTTGATGACCTTTGGGAGAAATTTAAGAGAAAGTTCATTAGTAACTAAAAACTTTCTTGCCATGAAGTGTTAAGAAGAAATATCTTCAAGAAAGGGATAGATGTGGCACAGAAGATCATCATTTAGTGGTCATGGTGCTAATGTGTTGACGATTGGACAAGATGATCTTAGTGGTTCTTTCCAACCTTAATTATTATATGATTCTGTGATTCAATGATTAAATGATTCTGTTAGTCTTTGAATCCATCTCTCCATTGAAAAAATGTTAGTGTTGCAGAAAGAAAATATAAACATTTTGACTTTGGGCATTCAGTTTTGAAAGAAAAGATAAAATATTTCACTGAATGTTTCATTTTCTTAATAATAATAATAATAATAATAATAATAATAATAATAATAATAATAATAATAATCAGCCTCTTATTCAGCTGTATGGAGGGACCAAATCTCAGTTGAGGGCTTTGGAATGCTGTTGTGCAGAAAAGTGGTGTTCCACTTTCCATAGCGTATGAAAAACATATTTATGTTTTCTTTTTAGACAAGAGTAAAATTTCTGAGCATCTGTATGAACTCATATGAGTTCTCAGGAGCTGACTGATTTATGTGATCTATTGCTCTGGATAGTATATGACAGACTTCTTGCCTACTGGTGGTAGCATTTAATTATATTTAAGAGACTGGAGAATGTTTTCAAGTCTGTGGATGTCATGGCATTGAATGGTTTATGTAGGAAATAAATCCCATGAGATCCAGAGACACAGACACTTGAAAATGCAGAAACTTGAAATAAACTATAAATTTAAATGTATTTAAAGAAGTTATTGTGTTGAATACGCAGAAGAAAAGCTGGTTTTCATAGAGTGATATATGCACCAATGTCACAAACATTAAATATTCGAAGGAAAAACTGTGAATGTAGGAATTTCTAAAGTGCTTGGCATTGACCCAGGTCTGCAGGCATTGAAGTTATTGAATAATTCTTCCATTGTATTCTCTAGATAGGCCAATAGTGAAGGCGTTTAAATATCTCCTCTGTAGTTGGTTTGATAGAGGCAAGATTTATGCATCATAATGCATAAATGAAAAAATGGCACACTTTGAGTAAAAACCTGAGTCTGAAGAAAGAGCCCTTCCAATTTTCCCATTTAATTCTTCTGGTAACAACTGGAGAATTCCAAGAATTTAAGCAATTAACAGACTGAACTCACTTAAAATTTAATAAAAATCAAAAACTTTTTTTTTTTTCGAATATAAAAATAGTCTATTACAGTTTTGCTATTAATTTCTTCATCATCTCACATAATCTTATAAAAGCCTTGGTCTGGGTGCTTAACAGAAATACAGAAATACAGTTGTGAACATAATATGATAGTATCCAATAGCTCTGTAGATCGAAGAGCTGTGAGAAACATCTGTAAGGTTTAGATTATCCTTTCTTAGCTTTTCCTTTACATACAAACTAGTAAGTAAGTTATAAGTTTTGTAAGGGACCACGTGGACTGAGTTGATACGTGAAATGCATCAAAATCTTCAGGATTTGTTTGGATACTTGTTATATCCTATCTCAAAGGCCTGTATATTTTTCCATTGCATTAGGAAGCATTAGTCAAACTCTGTAAGTGCTTTATTATATTGAATGTTGCTATATTGAAAATAATATTTCTAACATACAAATAATTACATTTGAATGTTAAAAATTGTTTAATTGAGCTTATCTAAGAGTTTTTTTTCCTCTTCAGCTTAGAGAATAAGTTAGTTGGTATTTGAGATTTTTAAATGAAAGCATTTTCAGGGCCCTGAAAATATGGCTTAAACTCTATTTAGTAAAATACAAAGTTTAAAAGATAACCGTAAGAACAAATAGAAAATAAAATTCTTCTGAAATGTATGAGATTGCCAGTTCTTGTAAAATGTTCATACTAATTGGCTGTACTAATTCAACTGAATAGCTCCCCCAATTTTATTTTTAATAGCAAATAAATAGATTATTAAGAATTTACCAAACAAAAACTATGCACAAAAGAAAGAAGCAGAAAACTAGTAACAAAGCCTGAGCAGTGATCAGCATCAACAATTCAATTTTTCTTAATGCTTACTACCAAAACAAAACAAACAAACAAAAAAGATATCACAGGAACATCAACTTTCATGAGATGAAACAGGTTTGTGATGTGGCTGGGATAATACTCTCCTATCCCTTATTTGACAAGATGATCTGACCTCATTTGTCCCGGAGATCTGGCCTTTCCAGAGGCTATCTCAGCACAGTGCTGAGCAGGGCTTTGGGAAGGAGGACCATCACCACCAGTAAGGGCAATAGCAAAGACTGTTCCCGCCACAGAGAGAGGCACAGGTTCTGTGGTTCCCATGTCCCAGTGGTCAGCAGAGGGAGGTGAAGGTGGAACCAAGTAAAGTGAGACACTGTGCTGCAGAAGAGGTACAGATCTTGGTGCTCAGATGCCATCAGTGCATTTTCTCTTTTCTGGGATGCCATTTCGGCTGCATCTGATCATCAGTAATGAAGTCTAGGAATGAAATTGCTTTTGATCTCTACCGACGTGAACATTACTAACACAGCATTTAAAGATAAGGCAAGGTAATTTTAGAGATGTCTCTTGCAGATACCCAGAATTGCAAAGATCATTAATCTTTCTTCACTTTCCAGTTCTTCCTGAAGGGACTCTCCATTTTCTCATGAAGTGATCAAAAAAGTCCCTGAGGAAGTTTGTCAGAAAGAGCTATTTCAGAACCTCATGTTTTTCTCAGAACAATTCTAGCCCAAGGATGGCAGCTGGCACAGTGGGAGCAGGATTCCAGCTAGATTATGTCAGCTCATGTCATGTTGTAGGTCCTGCTCGGGCATCTTAAGGCATGCACAGCTCTGCCTGCTTTATGATCAGTCATAAGTAAGGTTCTCTGTGCTTCAAGTACCCCTCTCTTCATTTCCTCCCTTCTTTATGAAATTAGTATTGCTTGACTTACTGCCTAGAAATTTTAGAATATGGATAGGAGATTAAATTGCCTGAAATTATAACTGCAAACATGACATAAAATGTCTTTATTTTAAGGTATGGCCCTTCTAGTTTTACTCAGTAAATTTCTGCCAGTGAAATGGTATCTAAACAGAAAAGTTCAGTTCTGTGTCTTTCTTATGTTTCCTCCTATAGAATCTCAGAAAAACCTTGAAATACAACTGGATTTGTTTCAGCCAAAGTTACCAGTTACTTATGCTTGTTTCCTAGAGCTTTCCCGACCTTTGGCTTGCTCTGCCAGCACAGAAGGACCAGGGCTGCAGCCAGTCACGGTGAGGAGAGAAAGTGTGAGCAGAGGAAGGGGAAACCAAGTAGGAAATGTCCTACCCATCTCTGCTTTTACAGAGATGAATCTGTAGCCAGGGTACCTCCACCAACGGTAAGTCAGAAAGCAGTAACAACTCTGTCAGAAACTTCTGAGATAGAAAAGATTCTGCTTCTCAAATAAGCTATTTTGGGTATAGCTCTACTTTCTCTTCCTTCTTCCTTTCATTTTGTCTTTGTTTTGGCCCTTACATCTCCCTCTCCAATCCATTCCTCAAAACATGTTTGAAGAGCTGTATTGTTCTTTATTCAATTCTAAATGCACTACTAACATCTTGGTAAAATACTCAAATCTTCCTGAACAAGCTTTTGTACCCACCCCAAGATCCTTTCCTTGCCATCCACATTGGCTGTTGAGAAATTTCCTCTTATTATGCACTGAGTAGATGTAAATCTATTTAGCATAATAGCAGTAGATTTTCCTGCTGTGTATTACAATACCGGAAACCTTTTAAATATCACAAAGCTGGACCATTTTATAATCATCTCTTCTGTTCTCCTTAGTACCTCAAAATAATTTCTGAGTTGAGCCAGCTAATATCCTCCTGCTTAAGTGTTTCTAAATCCACTTCAATTGTGTGTGCACGGAGGGAGGGTTTCCTCCACACTTTCGTCTTCCATCCCTGTCATTTAATGTTCCAGTCCAATGATTTTTCCATTTCTGTTTCCAGTGAGCTCATTTTAAAGTTCCAAATGGCTCTTTACATTTATATCCTCTGTTCATTTCTTTCATTTCCATTTCTTTTCTTTCTTTTTTTCATGTCATTATTCATATTAGGATGTGCCACTATCTTTCATGTAATATGTTACATCCCTTATTTTTTTTTCCCTCTATGTAACTGAAAACTTTTAAACACACATTTTGACTTCTGCAATCAATTTGCTATCTTTTTTCTTTTTCCAGAAAAGAATCTTTTTTGTCCTTTTACTTATAAAAAATCAAGAATTCCCAAACACAAAATTGCTCACAGGGTAGCAATCTCGACTTAATCTTGTAAAGTTTTAAGAAAAACGTATTCTGTCTCTAAAAAAAAAGAAAACCGGATACACTCAGTCCATCTTTTCTTAAATGTCATCTTCCAGCCTGATCTTGTTATAAAAATTCATTTTTGAATGATTTTTTTCAATGTTTATTCTGTATCTTGAATGAATACAGATCAGTTCTTCTAATAAATTAATACTGAGAGATTCTTTTCCAGCCCAAATGGAATAGAATGCGACAGCCTTCCTAGGAGAACAGGGGAAAATGTGTACTACATTACAATGGCTTTGCAAAGTCTGCTTTTCAATGAGATGTCCTGAAAGTACAACAAATATTCCAGACTCGAAGGATCCATGGCAAGAACTGCTCTAAGAATGGATTCTAGCAATTAAGATTCAAACTCAGAAAAAAATGTTAACCAAATGCTGAAGTTTGTGAGCCAAGCACACAAAACAGTGTTGGGAGAATTCAAAATTAGAGAACCTCAAAGGAGTAGGACAGATAGGAGGATAATGGATTCCCCACCGGTGATAATAAATCGTGCATAAGTGTTCCATCTGTGTGAAAAGACTAATGATTATAGATATTTCACAACCCAAAGGCCAAAGAAAATGTTGCCTCAGATTCTACTTTATTGTATATTTATTTCTATGCCTGTTTGGAAATTATCATCTATTTCTCCTCTTCTTGGTTCAGAAATTAGCTATACTCTGAAAGAATTGAGATAACTTATTTCCAAAAATGTTCCAGTTCAGAAAATTGGGCCAGGGTTGTAGTTCTCTTCTGGGAGAATCGAAGTGCTGCAAATTGGAAGAAAATGCCAGATACTGTTGTTAATGCAGGTTCACAGCTTCTGAAGCCTTGTTTGTATTCAAGTACTTCCCTTCTATGATATGGTAATATGATCAGGTTTTAAAACAGGTAACATAGCAGTTGCAGGAGTTACTTGTTATGAATACTTTATCCTGTGTATTTAACTTGTTTGTTTGTGAACTGAGCATGAAGCATATAAAGGTAGTTGCTATTCAGAACTATTCACTAAATAATGACTAAATCACTGAATAAAAATCTTCAGTCTGTGAGCATTTCACTGCAGCTTGTCTGCTTGCAATAGGTGATTGGTCACTTGAAACATAAATCCTTGTTAAGCTTCACCATTTGACAGAAATATTTCTGTAGTAGCAGAGCAAGTGATAAACAGTTGAAATTTTGCATCACACATTACTCTTCTAAAATTAGTGGTTGTTCACAGTGTTGGCAGCAGTACTCTCATGTCCTTTGAACAGTAATATCATTTTAAGGAGACTTTTCCTGGATTTTGCCAAAAAGAGGTTCAGTCCTTCGCACAGAGCTATGGTAAAGGCAAATTCTGATCTTTAGGCCTCTCCCGCCTCCTGGAGACAGTGTTATTTCCAAGATAAGGTGCTAAAGAAAGTTGGAATTAACAATTTCTTCACCACTACAATGCCCTAAGACTATTTTCTCCTTCTGGAACCCTTATCTTCAGCAATCCTACTGACTCACTGCTCCGCATGGCTGGTGGGAAGAGATTATAATGCTTTTGTGCTCCCTGCATGTCACTCCTCCTTCCAGTCCATTGATTGGCAACTAGGGGGACTCAAAGTCTACACAGCATTGCCTCTTAAGCTTGGAGAGAAGCTGGGCAGGAATGCTTGTCCTGCTTGCAAGGGCTGAGGGCTATTAGCCAGTGGAAGAGCTCTGTAGAGTTATACTTCACTGAAAGTGTGCAGCAGAGCATACGTACCACATGGAAAAAAGTTTTTATAGTCTGAAAATCAATTCTCAAAAATATGCAGTTCTATAGCAAATATTTATGTGAGCTAGTTGTTCATTTTGAGTATAGTACGTGTTTCTCTTTTTCTTATGTCAGTCACTCACTGAAATTTCCCCTGAGAAAGAAATGCAATTTTTTGGCCAGATTGACTTCGTATAAATATATCTCACTATGCAATGAGCGTTTTTTTTTTTTTTTTTTTTTTTTTTTGTGTGTGTGTGCCTGGTATAAGGGGGGTCGATCTAATGCAGCAATGTTTTACAGTTGAGAATCACCTCATATTCACAGCCTCAGCCACGAGAGACAAGGGCAGCTGTCTCACACAAGGCTGGGAGCCTCTGGTCCACCAGGCAGTGGTTCACTGAGGCACCAGCAGGACGGCTGCTGTCTGAGGTTGCTGTACCTGGCCACATGCTACGTTATGTATTAGAGCATCTAGCAGATGGCAGTTTCTGTTTAAGTAGAAAATAATGATCAACTATATTCTGGTACAGTTTTGTCATCGTGCTGTATATGTACTTGTACTGAGGGGGAAAGTGATGCTGAAAAGTGGTCCCACAGATCACATCCACTAGTCAGGCGTGAGGCCTGCTGAAGTGGATGATTTGGTAAGTTAAGTATTCTTCCATCAGTAACTGACCAGATGTTAGTGAAAAAGTTTGAGTAACTCCTCAGTATTTTCTACTGGCTGAGCCATTAGGCTGACACAGCCCATGTACTTTAGGATGTAATTTTGTGCCAGAATATCCATATTTAAATGTGATTCTAGAACAAAAGTATATACACAGAAAAGATCACTGCGCACAAATTTCCCATCTCCATTTTTTTCCTTCTTTTTTAGCTTTTTTTTTTTTTTTTTCAAATTGGAAGTCATCAGAGTTGTATTTTTCCCGATTAACACATTCCTTCATCAACTATAATTGCAACCATTAAATTAGATTGCCTCCTCTTAATCTTCCACTGCTTCAATTCTATTATGCAGGGAAATAATGTAAAGTGTCAGAATTAGAGGATGCAAGTGCCAATCTTGAGACTAGAGAAAAATATTGTTTTAATAAAAAGCAATTTAATCATAGTGAACTTTAAAGCAATGCATAGATGGCATTTTCTTAGATCACCAGAACATGCATAAAATAAATGGAAATCTTTTCATTAACAAGAAGAAATAAACATCATATCAAAGCTGATGGCATTTTCACATGCATCATTTGTATAGCTCAACAGACAGCTTAGAATTAAAGGGAGCCTGAGGCAAAGAGTTGGAGAAGCAAATAAGAGCACTTGAAGTCTTAATTTATATCTCAATATAAAGTTTATAAGGCTAGATAAAAAAGTATGTAGTGGAAACATTAAGTCCCAGCAGTTGAACCAGCCTGATTAATATCTCTTTGAACAGAACTTACATTAAGACAGTTCAGAGGAGACACAGCTGGGTTTAAAAGGCAAAGCCTGGCACAGCTGCCAGCCTTGACATGAAATGATGGTGGAAGACTTTCTTTAGAGCTATCTTATGTTAAAATATGATATTAATCTTGCAGTGAGTTTTAAAGATCTCATGGTCTGAGTGAATGTGTTAGCGTTTGAAGCACTGAAACATTTACAGATCTTCCTATGATTTTTTGAAGACTATCAAAGATTAATTAGATCTATGGCACCTTTAGGAAAATGCTGCTTTTTTAAATGCCAAAATAAATTATGAACCGTCCCTAGTTTTTTTTAGTGTATAGATAAAACTAGTGACCTCTGGACTGAATAATTGATTTCCAGTGCTTCATTCCACTATCAATCAAATATTTTTTGATATTTCACATAGTAGGAAAAAAAAAGGCTTATTTCCATCATGAGTAGAATTATGTTAATTTTGCTCTGAAGTGTAAAACACGTATAATTAGAGAAATGACAGAATCATAGAATCCTTAGAGTTGGAAGGGACCTCTGAAGGCCATCAAGTCCAACTTCCCTGAGGACAGCTAGATCAGTTAGCTGAGGGCCTGATCCAGTCTCTCCTTGAAAGTCTCCAGGGACTGGGCATGAACCATATCACCGGGCAACCTGTTCCAGTGCCTCACCACCCTCACTGTAAAAAACTTTTTCCTTATATCTAACCTAAATCTACCCTCTTGGAGCTTGAAACCACTTGTTCTGTCACCACAGACTCTGCTAAAGACTGTCCTGTTCTTTCCTATATCTCCTCTTTAGATACTGAAAGGCTGCTATTAGGTCACCTTGGAGCCTTCTCTTCTCCAGGCTGAACAGCCCCAGCTCTCTCAAGTTGTAGGAGAACTGTTCCATTCCATGGATAACTTTTGTGGCTCTCCTCTGGACACGTTCTAGCAGGTCTATGTCTCCCCTGTACTGAGGACTCCACATCTGGATGCAGAGTGAGGCCTCATGAGCACTGAGCAGAGGGGCAGCATCACCTCCCTCAACCTGCTGCCCATGCTTCTATTGATCCAGCCCAGGATACAGTTGACTTTCTGGGCTGCAAGGGCACACTGCTGGCTTACCATCCACCAGTACACCCAAGTCTTTTTCTGGCAGGGCTGCGCTCAATCCTTTCATCCCCCAGTTTGTATTGGTAATGAGGGTTGCCTCAATTCAGATGTAAGATCTTGCATTTCGATTTGTTGAACTTCATGAAGTTCATCTAGTCCCAGTGGTCAGCCTGTCTAGGTCCCTCTGGATGGCATCCTGTCCCTCTGGTGTGTTCACTGCACCCCACAGCTTGGTGTCATCAGCAAACTCGCTGAAAGTGCACTCAACCCCACTGTCAATATCATTGATGAAGATATTAAAGAGTATTGGTTCCAGCACTGACCCATGGGGGTCACCACTTGTCACTGATCTCCATCCACACACTGAGCCATTTACAACCACTCTCTACTGTTTGTTTATTGTGTGATTTCTAAGATGGGTTGGGAAAATTTTCATTGGTGGATCTTAAGAGCTGGTTGTTCACTCAGCAAACAAGCAAAGAAACAAGCAAAAAGGAAAGCAAAAGAATTAAGAGCAAGCTATTTATGTCAGTTCCCAGCTCAAACATTTTTATTCTAAGGTTTCTCCATCAGTTTTTTCACAGTATGATTTTTTTTTCTATAGGTTACCACAGACTTGTTCTTGGAATTCATTTAGGCTCCCTTTTTAAGCTACTATTATTACAATAGTTACTTTCTCTGCAACAGCAAAGGTTCCCTTGACTTTTTTTCAGATTTGTTGAAACTATTTCAACCCCTGCAATCCTCCTGTCCTTAGTGCAGCAACCTGGCTGTCCTGCAACTGTGGCCTGTAGGGACTGTTTGATGTCTTCTTCCAGGACAGCTACTTCAGTTGCCAAAGAAGTTGAGAGATGTTTAAATGTAAACTATGTTTTTATCACCTTGCTTTTGTGTGTATGTAATCGCAGTTAATGTCCTAAGAATTTTGTGCAGTTTAGGGCAGATGTGGACCTAAACTCAGTGATCCTGACTGTGGGAGAGGTGTAGAGCACCTTCTACTCAGATGTAGACATGTTTCAAAGCTGCAGACCCCGAAGTCTGGGACAGGGACAGCTGGGACACCAGTCTCAACCTGCCTCTGGTGCTGGTGGCAACCATTGGCTAACCGGGGCTGCAACCATCCTCTTTTCCCTTTCATGCATGTTGATGTGAGCTGCTATGAGGATGATGGAGAGGTTCATACGCAAGCCTCTGATTTGCGGTATGATGCTTTTGGTGTAGACAAATTTGGATGGTTGTGTACAAAGCTTAGGTCATGTAAAACATTACTGACAGCATTTGAAAAGAATAGTCACTGTGTTGCCAGCCAGGGCAGGAATGATCTTAACAGCTAAGAATGAAATGTAGCTTCTCTATGGACTGCTCTCTGTTGCAGTATGTATTATTATTTCCATCAAAGTGGCATGCTATTTTATTACCAATGTCTTGTATTACTACCATAAACTGTTAAATGTATAAGCGCATCACAGAATCACACAGAATCACAGAATCACCCGGGTTGGAAGGGACCCCAAGGATCATGTAGTTCCAACCCCCCTGCCTAGCAGGGCCACCAAACATACACATTCAGATCAGGTTGCCCAGGACCCCGTCCAACCTGGCCTTAAACACGTCCAAGGACGGGGCATCCACAACCTCCCTGGGCAGCCCGTTCCAGGGCCTAACCACTCTCCTAGTAAAGAACTTCCCCCTAACATCTAACCTAAATCTTCCCTCCTTCAACTTAAAACCATTTCCCCTAGTCCTGCTGTTGTCAGCCCTTTTGAAGAGTTTACTCCCCTCCTGGGTGTAGGTTCCCTTCAGGTACTGATAGGCTGCAATGAGGTCACCCCGCAGCCTTCTCTTCTCCAGGCTGAACAAGCCCAACTCCCTCAGCCTGTCCTCATAAGGGAGGTGCTCCATCCCCCTGATCATCTTAGTTGCCCTCCTCTGGACCCTTTCCAAAATCTCAATGTCTTTCTTGTACTGAGGGCTCCACACCTGGACACAGTACTCCAGATGGGGCCTCACAAAAGCCGAGTAGAGAGGGACAATCACCTCCCTGTCCCTGCTGGCCACCCCTCTCCTGATGGAGCCCAGGATCCCATTTGCCTTTCGAGCTGCCAGAGCGCACTGCTGGCTCATATTCAGTCTCTCGTCCATCAGGACCCCCAGGTCCTTCTCTGCCGAGCTGCTCTCAAGGACCACTCCTCCCAGCCTGTACAGGTGCCTGGGGTTCTTCCGGCCCAAATGCAAAACCCTGCACTTTGCCGTGTTGAACCTCATCAGGTTCACCCGAGCCCAGCCCTCCAGCCTGTCGAGGTCCCTCTGAAGCATCAAATGTTTCATGCATTATTTTAATGTTAACCAAACAATCACTTTCTAACATGACTCTCACAAAAGAGATGAACGTAGACATGTATCACTTATGTGGGAAGGTAGTTCTTGAAATGATTTCGTTCTTTGGCTCTTGGTGTCAAAAGAGAAAGTAATTCCAGTATTATGGGATTTCATAGTCTGAACGAGGTCACTGCTGTTTAGTTATGCATCTTATTTTATCTTCTTTCCTCTAGAAAGTGGCCACTCAAATAAGCTATCCAAAGTTCCATGTCTTCAAATGTAATAGGACAGAAAACAGGAAAGTGGGAAAGATGTCAAAGAGGAATAGGTACGAAACAAGAGAAAGAGGCAAGAAAAGAGATGCAGAAAAGCATATAGGGATGTGCTTATGTAGAAGAAAGGATATGAAGATATAGAAGAAAACTTCACAGAAAATGCTGAAAGAAAGTGAAATTAGAATAATTAAAGTCATTTGGAAACAGAGTAAGTTAGAAAGAGTCAATGATTTGGAACAGTCACTGGAAATAGACATACAAGAGCTGCCTGATGTTATGCAGGAATCTGTGTTGAAGGAATCCAGCCTGTTTGTGGCATTCAGCACAAAACAGCCCTGTAGATCAGCTGAGGCAGCAGAATCCTTTCTTCTTCAAGGCACATCCTTGGCCTTCAATCCTTCCTCCCTATGCTGACATCTGAAAAAAGCAAAGGTGCTCTCTGAAATACAGGAACAAGTCAGTCCATACTCTGCTTGTAAATAGCATTTGTCAGAGAGGGAAAGGTCTGTTGTCACTGGTGGGGTGAGACGTCACCAAGGTGCAAGGATACCACAACACGCGTGGTGCAGCCCACAGGCAGCTTAACATTTTACTCATTTTTCATTGTGATTCTGGCAGCGGCAATATCTGTACAGCACATAAGTTTTCAACTGATGAGAAAAGGCTCGTCATTTTTGTTAAAGATATTCACATTTCTGTGTCACAGAATCATAGAATCATGAAATCACAGAATATCCTAAGTTGGAAGGGAGCCACAAGGATCACAGAATCCATAGTGGAAATACTAAGCTAGGGCTTGAAGCAGTAATCGAGCACCTGTTGAGAAGGCAGAGCCAACTCAAGGGATCTCAGGTGCATGCAATGCATCTGAGTGATGGAAGGGGTGGATCCTGGCTCCACCCCTTCCCAGACCTCATTTAAGGGTTGGCAGTGGAAGGGGAGGATATTTTTCTAGAGATCTTTGCATACCTGAGGTCTTCTGAAGGTAAGCAGCTTATTTTCTTTATTTCTGTACCTACTGCTGTTGTGTTTGAGTGAATCCTCCCTCACTGTGGCATGGGATCTTGCTGTTTTGCTGTCCTTGTTGTGCTTACCGTTGTGTTACAGATTCCAACTTCTGGCTCTGCACAGGGTGACCCAAAATTAAAATGTGATGTACAAAAGCACTGTGCAAATGCTTCTTGATCTCCAGTAACTTGGAGCTGTTATTGTTGCTGTGGGAAATTTGTTTAGGGGCTCTAGCATCCTCTGATGAAGAATCTTCTCCTAATGCCTTGCTTGAACCATCCATGGGCCTCTCTACCCTCAGGGGAGTTAAATGCTCCCCCCAGTTTAAAGCTGTCCATGAACTTGTTTATTAGACCTTCTAGTTTTGTGTTCAATTAATTAAGGTAAATTTTAAAGTGGACTAATCAGGGGCCAGTGTCTTTTTCCCCTGTAACATCTATTTCTAAGCTTTCTACTTTCAAATTTGACCACAAAGTGTTATCACTTAATCCCCAAAAATATGAGATTAATTTATGTATCTGTAGGAACGTGGAGTCTAAATTATAATAATGTGGTAGTTTTAATTGCAAAAGTTATTATATGTTTGCAATGCAGTTACAGAGCAGTTTAGTGATAATTAAAGTTATTTGTGGAACACAGAGTGAGATGTTAGATGAAATTGCTATATTGTCCTATTTACCCATAATTATTTGCCTAAAAATATAAGGGTGGAATTTCATGTTTTGTGCTCTCGGAGAGATGCTTTATGAGAAGGAGATAGTTGTTTAGGTTTGAATAAGTATTTAGTTTAAATGATTTTCTCCGCTCATCCCCAAAACTTTGCATTCAGTCTTTCTTCTACAAACCATGAAAATGCTTCTAGCAGACAGGCAGCTCTTCAGCATGTCCTCAGGTGCTTTTTGAGATAAGATAGAGATGAAAAGTAGAAAAGCATCTGTGTACTGGATGATAAGGGTGAAAACATAAAGTCACAGTGATTTGTAGTATCTCTATGATGTATGTGGAGAACCTTTATTTTTGCTCCTTTAAAAGAAATGGAGCCTTGTACTTGAGGCTAAGGTTAGGGCCATTAATTGGGAATTGTCAGAGTGAATTGCAACTGCAGCGAAGTGTCACTAAGACTATGAAGCTGAAGCGCAGTAAAACTATTCTAGAACATGAAAACTGCATGCAATTTATCTATTGGTGTGTTTGTTATGTTTCAAAATGCTTTGAATAACAGTGATCTTCATGGTCATGATATTCATGCGAGAACTATTATCTACTGGAGAAAAACTTCAGGTAAACTTTAGACTGCAGCTCTCTTATTTACTTGGTATGTCTTTAGGAACTAAGTCATATTATTTAATCCCATCTGGCTTTAGAGCATGGACATAAGTCTGGTTCTCAATGGCCTTAGCACATTTTGAGAAAGATGGAGATAGTTCATAAGGTATTAGGTTTTTGTGGTAAACTGTAAAGTGGGGACCTTTGAACCATTATTTTGCACTTGTAAATCAAGGCAAAGACCTTGAAGAGCCCTTTTTTCCTCAGTAACAGGGGAGATAATTTGGATAAGACTGAGAATGGGCCAATTTGCTGCAGCTGGTTGTTGAAAAACAAAGCTCAGAGCATCATTAATGCCTTTTAATGGACCAAACCAGATCTCTGCTAGGTATAAGTGCTGCACCTCCAATACATCACTTATGTTCTGCTTGCTCTTTCTTCTTTCTCCCCTCTACTTGCTCCTTCTGAGGTGCCAACATGTTTCAGAAAATGAATCTCATAGTGAATGGACTGCAGCATGTTGTTCTCTCCCAGTCTTACTGACAAACTAAATTCAGCATCTATATCAATTACTTTGCACAGATTTCTCTCTCAAAGTGTGTCACCCTTCAAGGGAGGACTAATGATGCTATTGCTTCTGCTGGCACTGTCAGACTTTGCACTAATTTTTGGGGAACACACAGGAAGGAGGTTCATGGCCCTTTATCCCTTTCTCTTATCCTGAAGAAGATCTGCACTTCTCAAACCACAGTAACTGTTACTTTTAGGCAGGAAAATAGAAGCATCTGAACCACACAACATGAAATATTTCTTAGAATGTAAGTATATGTGATTTAAAAAAAATAAATAATAATAATAAAAAAAAAAAAACAAAAAACTAAATCTATTTTGTTCTTCCTGTTGAAGTTTTCTCCATGGAAAGGAAGAGGCTGTATAAAGAAGAACTGACAAATCACTTATTTCAAAACTGGAAGGAAACTTTTAAAGCGCTCAGAAAAGTTGCACATGGAGCTATTTTAAAACTAACAACAGAGTGATGACATCTTGGAATGAATTCCTATGGAATTTGAAAGCAGAGGGTAAATTAGTTTCAGATGGACGACAGATAATTTTTTTTTTTAAATGCCTAAGTGAGTTAGAAACCTAAATCTTCATTTCAGACATGACTAAAGGCACTTAGAGACAGATTTCTTGAAAATATGACTTGGCTTCCTGAGTAATGGGCACACCTGGAAAGCTGTCTAAATGAAAGGCAGTTTTCTTTGTAAAGTACAAAACTTTTTAGACACCCTTATTAGGGGAGGATTGCAAGGAGTATTACTGGGTATTGTCAAGATGAAATTTGAAGAAAAAAGGTTTCTTAGAAGTCTCAAGATTTGGCCTAAAGGATCTCAGGTTATTTACTGATGTTTCTTGCTTCCCTAGATGAGCAGTTCTAGATACAGCAGATAGGAATACGAAGGGGATTAGTGAAAGCAAATTATGTATAGATTTTTATCAGTAAGCAATAAGGAGAAAAATCAGTTTTCCCAGAAATCCAAGCAAAAGGTACATGTATGTAGTAATTTATCCTATAATGTTCTTCAGAGAAGGATATGCACTGAGAAATGTATTGCTGTCTTTGAGATGTCTCTGTGCTGCAAGACGACCACAAACATTTCATGTAGGATGTGCATGTCCTGTCTGTTCTCTAATCAGTCCTTGTGCATTATGTGCTTTGAAACCCACTGTGAAGTAAGTTGACTTATTTTGTTAATTTAGCAGTTAAAATGTGAATTATTCTTAATGCTCAGAAGGGATTGCTGAATTTTCTCTTCTTACAGCCTAAGACTGTTTGCACACAAATGGCAAACTATATTATCTCCGCTTATTATGCTAATACCTTAGGTCCCAAGTCTATACGTCTTATGACAATTTTAATACAAACTATTGGATAAGGATTGCTCTTATTCTGACACTGAAAACATAATCTGAGTGATCGTAGAATTAAGTATCAGAAGTGTATGTATCATTTGACCTAAGTGAGGGATGTTATAACATCAGGTTTTCTTTATGAACACTTATTCTCTATATACAGCTATACTTTTTATGATACTATTTACAATTAGCTCACTATGGTGGAACCTATATTGAAACAAATCTTTGTAATTAATTTTGCTTTAAGGAGTAGAACAACATGGCACAAGAAATAATCGTACTTCAGTGTTTATGAGGTGATAATTCTATATAGCAAACCATTACTTGCATGCTTGAAGGAAGTCTGCTTCTTTCTTTGTCAGTTTGTCCTGAACACCTAAATGACTTTCTGCATGCATCAAGGTCATAATCTACCTGTTATCATAACATGAAAAAGTATCATCATATAACAATACATGTAAAGGTTCTGATAGTCTCTCTTTAAAACTTTCTCCTTTTTTTTTTTTGGGGGGGGGGGGGGGGGGGGGGAGAGAGGGGGGAGCGTCTCTTTCAAATGTTGATTACTTATTAGTTAGTATTTAATGGAACAGGTTATTTTTGTTAAGTCATGTTATGGCCAGGAAAATCTCAAGAGCATTTTGTATAAACAAATCTGAATAACCTGGTTACATCGAATACAGATTGTAGTGAAATAACTTTTATTGATTTCAAGGCAGACACTTCCAATAAAACCAGCCACCAACAGATGTATTTAATCTCTCTAAGACTTTATTTTCCATAGCAGCTGAACTTCTGTCAGATCCAGTGACTTCCTAGACACTTCAATGTCTTGTTCAAAATGGACATCCACACCACTTTGCATGTGAATATTTCAAGTTCCATCTGGTCTAGGTACGTATTCCTGCTACTCTTTGTCCTACCTCAAGTTTTTAAGAAGCAAGTTTGTAAGCAGTGCTGTTTAGTTTTGAATGCTTAAGCCCATCAGCTTTGCTGAATTTAAAGCACCTACTTACATTAAGAGTGAAGTACACCTGCTGTTATGGATATTCTGCTTTCTCAGTCAAAATGCGTGCTAGTAGTGGTGATATTTTCCATATTGGTTAGGAAATATAGCAGATTTATGATATATCTTGATATATTAACAGAGACAGTACAATTTGTAAGAGCTGTTAATTCTAAACAAAATTGCAGTTTATTAAGGCTGAACTTTCAGTTTGTTTGTGGTGCGTTGCTTCTCTGTAACTCAAATTCTGTAAGAAGAGATACGTAATTATATGCCAAGAGTCTATACTGACTAAATCAGAAATGACTGTTGTAAAATAAGTTTTGTTGAGGGTTCTTCTACAACTTATCTACCTTTCCCTGGATTCAATGCTGAAATCTCATTTCTGCAAATTGGAGAAGAGCTGATAGTGCTGCTTTTAATTTTTGCAGCAAAATTTTAATATATCTTTCCATGTCAGAATCTATAAAAGTCTTCTACCAAAAGTGTGTGCTAATTGGATATTTTAATTAAATTGATATTATTACAAATTCTGCCCTTGGGTATTTATTTCCATGTTTGTACATTAGACAAGAACATGACTCTCAGTCTACAATTAAGGTAGAAAGGATGAAATCTACAATTAAGCAAGGACAAGAAGAAAGGCTTCTAAGTTTATGTAAAAAGACATTAAACATGTCAAATCAGAAATTTAATGATGTCTTTTCAAGACCGGAAAGTGAATCTTCAGATCTTGGAGACATTTACATTGTTTTATGATAAAGCTTTGTACCTCAATCTGTTGGAAAACCAGGTGTAGTTACTTCCTTTTTGAGAGAGTTTTAAAATTATTCTAAGGATACAAAGTCTTTAAGGATAAATTAAGATATCCAATAGTGAGTGGTTCACTTTCTCCTGGTGACATTTTCTCACTTCTATGGTCTTTAGTGTCCGTGAACTCATAGTTCACCCATGAATTGAACTCCAAAGTTTCTGGGTCAGTGAACTCTTTATATGTGACTTAACATACTTTGCAGTATACCTTGAGTTCTATTTACATTCATTTCACATCATCAGAGGCAGAAAACATTTCCCAGGAGATGATTACATCTAGGACCTGAAATGAGGCAGGGTTTTTGGGAAATGTATTTATTCATGTTTTGAGAAATACATTGTTGTGAGTTTTAAGATTGACATGCAAATACTCAAAAGAGGGCAAATCAAGACTTCAGCCTTACTTCTGAATATCAGGGCCAACTAATTGAAAGTGAAGAGAATGCATGCAAACACTCAAGGTTTGTGTTGGTGTAGTGGTACACTGATGTGTAACTGGGAGGCTATAAACAGTTGCATCACTTTAGAGTTTATTGTAAGAAAAATGAGCTGTTCTTGTACATGATTTACAAAATCAGCAGATGAACAATTTATGAGAATTTAACTGGGAGAATCTAGTGATGTTTTCCTGTTCCCTCAGAATGAATGGTATTTCTTTGATTAGTAACTATCCTTACATGATACATTAAAATTTACTTTGTCAGTGATTCTGCAAATTGTGAAAGCAATGTATCATCTCCCTGTTTGTTTGTCTGTTTTAATCGTGAGCGAGATGTGATCTACCTGCTAGAGATCAATATTCCAAATTGTTTCTATGAAGTACAGCTGTTCTTTCAGTAACAAAATTTAGCACAGTATGGCTTGGTTATTTAAGTGAAGTATGGATTTTTCTTGGTTGTGAGTTTCTACAATTTCAAATTGCTAGACCATTTGGTTTTGTAGTGTTCTCTACTTTATAAGACTATCAAATTTCTTATATCTGTAACTTCATTCAAGTATTTAATTTATGATTCTGTAATACCTTGTAGGACTGTCTGATCAGATAATTCTATTGAATAGTAGCTTTTCTAGCAGAGTTATTTTCTTTTTTTTTTTCTTCAATAATTTGAATTGTATATAGAAATCTCTGAAGATTTAGTTTACTAATAATTGTGTTAATTTAAATGTGATCATCCATATTAATTGCATCTTATGGTCTATTCTGTTAGCTAGGAGGCTTTTCCACATATCAGGCTGATTTGTTTCTGAACAAAGCATTCCTATTTAAGCAGCAACAGCTTTTATATTGACAAAAGTATTTTTTTTATTTGCCTGAATTCACAAATTTATGACCTGTGTTTTTCAACAAATAAAAGGCTTCAAGCTTATGTCTTGCTTGGATCAATTTTATATATTTAGAGATGAGCTTTACAGTTATAAGAAGTGAATTACCTGTCTCAGCTTTGCATTGTGAAGAAGGGTAAATAAATTTTAGGTCAATTTAAGAGAGTAGGTTGATATTTAACTAGATATTCAAGGATTTTGTCAAATAAAAAGAGGCATACTAGGGCTTACGTATCTGCTCAAAATATTTTACTGAATCAAGACTTCAGTGAATTAAAAAATTTATAATAGCCTTGTGCCACAATACAAATTTGGCTATGTGTATTTGATAGCTAGATTTACTCAATTTTAACAAGCATTTTAGCTATTCAACAAAGAAATTCAATTTTTTTTG
The DNA here is from genome assembly GCF_023343835.1 of Lagopus muta. Taxonomy (NCBI): domain Eukaryota; kingdom Metazoa; phylum Chordata; class Aves; order Galliformes; family Phasianidae; genus Lagopus; species Lagopus muta. The sequence continues at coordinate 77,396,474 of NC_064434.1, forward strand.
GAGTGAAGAAGGAAGATCTTTCAGGATTAAGAATAGAAAGTAATCAGAAAGAACAGACATGATATATATAAGAAAGTTAATGAGAACATATTAGTATAATTCTATCAGTGATAACACTGCCCTCTGATTCTTTTGGATTTCTCTTTAATAATATTACTGTTTCTATCTCTATCAGTTGAATCTCTGATAATTGCTTACCTTTGAAAACAATCAAGAATGTGAATGTTAGTGATGAGTTATGATTGACTGTGATGATATTTCAGTGTGTGATCTTTTTGGCTGGTTGAAAAGCATTGCTTGAGATACGTGAACACTTGGAATGTTAAACAGAATAGTTTCCCACTGGGTCAGGGTACAGGGTTTTGGGGTCCATGAATTCTGTTCCCACTGTCATGAGAAACTGCACTCTAAGCAAAGGGGCACTTTAGTGTTGAAGAGGCTGCTTGTGAGCGAAGCAAAGGGGGAGGTGATGGAGGTCATCCCGAAGTCTCTGAGAGATTAAAGTATTTTCTTTTCTCCTTAGTGACCCATTCTACTTCATCTCTGTTGCATGAGAAGCACAAAACATTCTACTACAATAGGAATTTATATGCAGATGTGTTTTCCATTGCAATCACAAGCAGATACAAATTCCTGGAGTGCTTGGGAGGCAGACCTCTAGATCAGGACCTCAATGGTTTTTTGGTAAGTGAAATTCTTTACCACCCAGCTGATGTTACTAATGCTGTGATCCTCCCCTCCCTCACCAGGAATGGGTTAATATTTACCACAAATCTATAGCTGCTGTATCAGCAATGGCAGCTTGAGTCAACACTGCTCAGATATGATGAACAGACTTCGCATTCATGTGTTGTACAAAATGTGTCATTGTCCTATACTTCTGCTTAGGTCCACAGCAGCCCATCAAAAAGACTTGACAATGAATATTCCATTGAAAATGGTTTTGGTCATTGACTCCAAGTCAATTGCATGGTGGCTGCTGGCTTACAATATGGCAACAGCATCTTTCCAAACTTCTTAAGAAAAAGCTATGAAGAATATAAGTAATTCTAAAATACAGTAAGTCCTTTGCAAAATTTTGACTACAAAATTACTGATATATCTCCCAAGACATGTGGAAATATCCCATGTTTAAATAATCTGGGGGGGGGAATCATTCTTCAGCTTGACCTTTTGTGTGTCTACATGCGTACAGATTTGTGACTTTCAGAATGCCTGTATTCTGTTTCAGTGATCCTGTTGCAGTTTGTATAATTTATGTAGAAAACCTTGAAAAGGTAAAGATTCACAGTATATCACAACTAGAGGATTGATTGGACTCACTATGAACAAGAATCAGGGTTTATAAAATTGAAAAGATCACTGCATTACTCTGTTGCAGTGAAAAAGGAAAAACAATGTGAGGAATTAGTTAGGAGAAGAAAAACAAAACAGAAAACAACAGCAAGCTACTCTATAATACTTTCATGCACTGTGTCTTGAAAATTGTGTGTAATTCCAGTGCAATGCTCTCAGAAGATTGTAGTGGGATTGAAAGTAGCACAGAGGAGGATGACAGGGATGATTGCTGATTCAGGACAGACTGCACAATGAATGAGTAACTAGACTTTTCTGACTGAATAGAGATAGAGAGGAGTGTGGTAGTGCAGAGATCTATGAAATTATATGTGATATAAAGAAGATAAAGAGCAAAGGAAGGTACATGGTGCCTGACATACCTTCAGACCTCAGCATCTGTAATGCTACAGGTCAGCTGTTTTCAGCTCTGCAATCTTTCACTTGAGTTACCTGTGGTGCCAGAGCCTTGTCAGCAGATCTTCCTTGCATTCCTATGCATTTATGACAGTGCTGAGGATCTGCATGGCCCTGCAGCTGCAGACCCTGGTGCTCAGCTTGAGAAGCAAACTGCCACTGGTATGAGAAGCACCTTCACCTATTCCCCTCCCTTTTGCTTGTCGATTTTCTGGTTTTGGTTCATGCTGAGGGGTAGTCACACTGCACTATGAAGAAGGTTACAATTATTAACATACCTGATAGACACTACTGAGAAACACATGTGCATGCAAACTTAAAAGTTGATTGGTGAGGAACACCAATGTGAACATGCTCCAGCAGTGCTAATAGCTCCAGTGTCATAACAAGCTGGAACCACAGCAGGTGATTTGTATCAGTCCCCATAGGAAGTATATATTATTAAGGAAAACTATTGGGTGAGAGTAGAGTAAAATCAACCAAAAACACTAGGAGAAAAGTAATGGGAGACTGAGAAATGTGAATCTTGCCCGAAGTCATAAGGTGAGGAGGCAGAAAATAATACTGGGATCAGGATTCTTCCATCTTGCTTATGGTTAGAGGTGCTGAGGAAGACATCAAAGACAGCAGGATGCAAAGGATTGGATATAGCTGTGAGAGATCCAAGTCACCTGGAAAGTGCACAGTGTTTTGTGGTAAGCGTAGGAGACAGGTTAATTAGAGTATTCCTAGTCACTTGGTAAATCCAGGCCTGAAAGAGAAAGGAGATACTGTAGTGATGTAGCTGTGAGATGTCACTGCATCTTTTGTATCCAGCATGTAGAATGTGCTTAACTATGCAACATCCTTTGCATTACTCCTTAGTAAAAAGTGCACAATAAAAGGACCACAACCAATATTTTAAGCCCAGATTCTTGAGTATGTTCAGGTTGAATTATGAATTTTCTGATGCTTTAAGTTAATGGCACATCTCCTTATGGCTTTTGGTTTTTGTCGGGCTTATTTTTTCTTGGATGCTTATAGAAAACAGATTAACAGTGTGGGCAGTGTTGGGACAGACCCACCGGGGAATGTTCACTCTATTTTAATCCCCCTTCAGAGCATGCAGAAGCTTAGCATGCAGCTAACATGTGGTAAGGAAGCAGCAATAATTTTCCAGCCTGTTTTTCTCCTGACAAACTCACAAACTTTCTAGGGAATTTAAAGGTTAACAATTTTGTTTTAAGCAGATACTGCTATGGGAAGGAGTTGGGCATCTTTAATGAGAGTCTGCCTTCTCTCCTTGATTGCACTGGTTAAGTAATAGGGAGCCAGATCACCTCTGACACCTTGAGTATTACAGAGTGTGTCACAGGGAGCTCAGTAATACCCATGCATTAACACTCCATTAACAGGCTTTCTGTGTTCAGTGTTCTCTGGAAAGACAGTGTAAGATTTTCCTAGGTAGCTGTGAGATGCTTAAGAGTGACAACTCACATTGCTCTGGCTGACTTTCTCCTGTTCTGTGCTCAGTGAGATTGTAACTAGAAAGAATGATCTGAAGTTGTACATCCAGATTATCAATACAGCAAGGGTCACCCAACCAAGTGATGCTGCAACACACAGTGCATGCCCCACTATGGTGTGCCGTCTTTAAAACTGTCCAGCTTTAGGTAGGAGTAGATCTCAGCAGCAGTAACACCTGCAGTTCTGGGCAGCTGGTAGAATAAAGCTGGTGGCAGAGACAAGCAGGGTAAAATGCTGGAGGTGTCAGTCTGGATCTTGCAGTACATTGTGCACTGCAGAGAAAAGCAGCAATGAAACAACGTATCCCAAGGGTTGTGAGCTTTAACTGTAATGAGGGAACACGAGAGAATGAGGGGGTAATGGTGAAAGTAAATAAGCCAGGGTTACTCAGATGACTACTTTGAGTACCAGTTGGCCTCTCATACTACCTGCTTCACTAGGTGTCAGTGCTTCTAGACCAGATTATGCATGGCAGTAGTGGGTGTTGGGATCTTTGGGTTGTTTCCTGCTTCAGGCAACAAGTTCCATTTTGAAGGTCTTACTGGTCTTTTATACTACTCCCCAACAAACACGCTAGGAGAAACAGAAGCAAGGGCTTTGACATCTAAATATGTTTTTAGTTATTCCTGTCTAAAGGCTTCTCCTTTTTTAATACTAAGATGTATACACATTTACATAAATATACATTAAGATTGGGATATACTTAAAGTATTTCCACTAAATTTGTGAAATGTTGATGGAAGAGCAAGTTCAGTGATGATGCAAAAACAAAAGGAGAGAAATTGAAATGAGGGTATATGCTGTACAGCGTGGAGGCAACTGGAAAAGGAATGTACAGTAGCAATAGAAAAGACTTTAAATTATGTTTAGGTTAGAAACACTACTGAAAGTCAAAATGGAATATAAATTAAGCAATCAAAGGAAAACAAGAAACTTTGCTGACATCTCTAATAATCTCTCAATCTCTAATAGAAACTCTAAAGGACTATGTGATAGAAACACACTGTTTAGAAGAAACAGTTAGTTGCAGCAGAAGGAAGTGAGGTGAAATTAATGGAAACAAAAGTTGTTTCAAAATCTGCACAGAGAGCGTGCATAGGTGGTCATAGAGTAGGTGATATGGAAAAAAAAAAAAATAGAATGTAGGGCTTCTGGAATAACCAGCTCAAACAAATGAATTAAAAAAGCCCAAATAGAAAATAGATGGTATAGAAAGTGCATCAGGCAGAATGATGCATATTAAGGCATTCTCAGAAAGGTCAAGAGGCAAAGAAATACATTAGTTCTGCTGCAGTTGGATATGTCTGGCTCAAAGGTCAGTCACCAAGGTCAATTACTGTCTTATTTTCCTTGATTCCAACATAAAAAAAAAAAAAAAAAAAAAAAAAAAAAATTACAAATGAAGTCAACATGAAGAAAAATACTAGAATCTGAAGCTTGTATTACTAGGTCATAGTAGGACTCACTGGAAACATGATGTCATTTTGATAAAGTGAACTAACACCTCAAGGATAAGAGTTTTGATTTATATTATTTTATGGTCTCAGCCTGAAATTCAAGTGAAATGAAGCATAGCGTATGCTTATCCACAAAGGCGACACTTGAAGTCTGAACTTCAGTCAGAATGAAAAGCTAGAAAAAGTTAGCAGGCTCCCAGAGCACAGCTGTTCACAGAGCATTTAAGATAACACATCTTCCTTCCACTTACTATTATTATTTTTTTTACTAGTCTTTATCTTTTACAGGCCGAGTAGTATTTTGTCCTATCACAGCCATGATACTTCAAGAAAACAGTTTTCTTTTTTCGCTTTGACTTTCTTTCAAAAACAATTTATCATGAAACCCCTTAATTGTCATAAGCATTTCTGTAGGTGTCAGGAATTTATAAAATAAATATCATCCTCAAAACAGAGCTTGAACTCAAGGAGCTCTCTTGTAGTGGCTACCAGTGCTTAATAAAGAATTTTCTCCTGGTGGGAGCACAGCAGAAGTAAAGAAGGCCATGACAGATTCTTCGTTTAAGTTGCCTGAGGTAACTGCATATAGTAGAACAGATCACATAGTTCACCCATCAGATCCTACAGCAACACCTGCTATATCCTTTAGTCTAACTGGCCATAAACAAGATCCACCATAAAACATAATTCCCAACATCCCACCAGTGGCTCCCTGACCAGTTATCTTATGCATTATTTCAGAATATCTCTGCAGAGTTCCTCCTCTTTAATGTTTGTTCTAGTCTTGTATCTTTCTTGTAGAAGGAGCAAACCCTCTCATTATCAACTTTGACAAGAAATCAAGTGAATAAAGCAACTCTTACGTCAGCTGTAGAGGCCACATTTTATTAACAGTTATTGTTTATATTTCACTATTTCTGTGGCTTCACTAAGATACAGATGATGACGCTTGACCGTGAAGATCAGCTAATTCAGCCACAGAGTGAAAGAAAGTTTGAAGTCAAACTGCTTCTATCCTATTCATTCAATAAATAACCCCTCTACTTCAAAGTTCTTGTCTTTAGAATTCTTGAGGCACTGCAGAGCAGACTTAGAATAATATTGTAAACCTAAAGTGGTTTTAATATTGAACTTATTACAATTTCCTTGATGGCCATGGATCCTTCAAAGCTCTGATACTCTCTGGCTGTTAGCATGGCAGGAAGCATCTACTTATGTCACCCAGCTGCCTCAATAATGTAACAACATTTTTCATATATCCAGTCTTCCTATGCTTAAGTAGGAAAAATTAGTCTGGGTATTCAAAGATATTTAGCTATTGTGCAGTCAATTCACTAAACCAGACTCCAAATTCAAACTTAAGGTAAGCATATTTTACTTCAGTTGAGATATGCAAATAGTTCTTCTGAAAATCTTTATATTTCTGTCTTTAAGTGAGTTTGTTCCTCCTTGTTTCCCAAAACTACTCTCTAAGAGTCTTCCTACCTATTTCAGAAGGGTTAGTTGATGCTGTATAGCTGAAGACAGATGAACGGATAGAAACGCTTGGAAGGGTTGAAAAATGTAGTTTTCTTCTACATATGTAAATCTATTGTTTGCATTCTGAAGTTCCTTATTTCTTTTTTGCCTGGTGTTTTTAAGTTGCTTCACAAATAGTGAGGTAAGTATTGTAGACTTTCATTGGTACCATTATTAACTTTTCCACTGCATTACAAATTGCAGAACTAAGTATTGTCTTAAGCTTCAATTTTTGCACATAATTATAACTCTGACAAATAATTCATATGAAACCTAAGAAACACTGCTTTCTGCTGGGGCGTTTTTTACTTTTTAGGTTCCTATGCCAAGATACAATCAAGTGAAACGCTTTGGTTAACATAGCAAATAAATCTAAACACTGTAATTACTGGAAATTCTCGTCCACTAACTATCCAAATTTAATACAAATACATCGCTGCATCCTACTAGGGAGAGAATCTATATACAGAGAGAAATATATTAAACCAATAGGTCTCTGAATATGACAAAGAGTGGGGAAAAAAAATTCAGTATCTCATGACAGCTAAACAATTTTAGGAGTTTCTGAAATAATGATACTTTTTCTTTTCTGCTTCTCTAAAACAATCCCCAACCACATTGCAATTTTGAGTTTGCATCAACCTTTAGGAATATAATGGCAAAGACGACATCAGGATCTTGGCTTATATGCATGGATCAGAAAATTGTCCAGTGTAATCCTATTGATCTTCAACTAACACAAAAACAGCACTGACCAGAATATCATAAATTTATATTTATGATAAGTGACAGCACACTGGATGGTAGAATTATGACCCTTTGTGACATGAATGCTTGAACACCTTGCAGTGCTAGAATGATAACATTTTCACTACTGCCTTAGAATATCAACTAAATACTGAGTTTGACCACATAGGTGTTTTAAAAAGAATTCCTTTTGCAGTTGGAGAATAGATAAAAACCGATATGAGACAAGCAAATAAAGTCTTTGGAGAGAGAAAGAAGCAGAATTCACTTACCAACCAGTCAAAAATATCACTGTCAGAAATCCTCTTTTATTGAATTCAATGGGAGCTTAAACAGAAGTCCACAGTGTCTGGAAGCAGACAAGTTGAATATCACAATGTAAAGATTTGACCTGCATTTCATTATACTTTTATTCTTAAACTACATTGTCTCACTTTCATTTTTAGTCGCAAAGTGTCTGATTTCATTACCTAATATTAATTTTGAAGTAATATTAAGAGAAGCACTTTTTTCTTAACCTGAAACACCAAACTACTGGGATTGGAATAGCTACAGTACATTAAGCTTCAGTCATTGAGCCTCACAATTTCTCTTTGATCTTTCAAGTACGGTATATCTCATATACCTTCACCATTTTAATTTTCCTGACTAAGTTAGACATACTTTATAGCCAATGGAGAGAGAAAAGCTTTTTCCAGAAGGAATCTTATTTCACCTATCTCTAGGATCTTGGCTACTTCTACTGGTGGGAAAACGTGTTGTGCTTGAGAATATGGATAACTGATTCAGGCCGGATCTCTATATTTTAGACAGTTTACATTTTATTATTTTGAATCCCATCCTGAGCTAATAAGCTTGTGCATTTCCTCTGAAATTTACAAAACCAACTGAAACACAATTCACATAAATAATTGTGATAAACCTGATGTATTGCCATAATATGATAGAAAGTATAGCAATAGTAGCAAGGTGGCACAACCCCAGGCTGCAGCAAATGAGAACAAGCCTAAGTGCAGCAGCCAGGGGCACAGAAACAAAGGAAAAAAAACACTTTACCTTTGAAAGGCCTCTGGGAAGCAGGGATCTGTAGAAAGATACCCCTCACCTCCACTGCCAGCGCTTAAATGAGGTGTGGGAAGGGTGGGTTGGCCCTGCCTTCCCACCAGGTGCTCAATCATCACTGTTTCAGTCTGTGACTTAGCATTTTTGCTACACCTGCCCTTAGGGAGCATCAGAAGGAATAACTTTTTGTGGGAGTACTAAAATGAGAAACATGAATGTTTAGATAGACGCAAGCATTTAAACGTTTAACAAGAGAACAACAAAGAAAACCTCATGAGGAACACAATTTGTTAACTGTTTTGCATATCTGATGTTATTGTATATATCATATCCAATATTTTCTCCTTTCGTCACAAATGAATTTGGTAGTTACTTTATTTTTAGAGTGGATGTAGAATTATTACTATCTGTTTGTTCTGATTTTACAAAAATATTAGGATTAGATAATATTTTAAAGTCCCCAAAAATCTGTATTTTGGCCCAGCTATTGTCTTATGGGAAGAGATACCTGATCATAGCCAGAGCCCATTTTGTTCAAATACCAGTTTCTGGTCAGTAAAAGGTTAATCACTGTTGTGTTACTAATGAAACGTTAAAGAACCACTTAAGAATTATTAGTAGCAGGTTGTAGAAATTCAGTGTTTTTAAAGAATCCAAATAATGAACGAATATTCTTTGTCATTCCCCCTGCTCTTCATGTAGTGAACATTATTAATACTCGCATTTTGACAGTCTACTATATTCTCTTCCTTCCTCATCTCCTTGTCCGTCTTTGAGATTACACGCATTAGCATGCTCTGGAAAGCAAAAGCAGCATCTCTATTTGTAGTTATTTCTTACTCTTGTTGAATTCAATTCCAAATACTGCAACTGCTTCCCAAACTTTATGTTTTACCTGTGTCTTTGTCAGAGATGCACTGGAACAGCCTGCCCAGAAGAGCTGTGGATATCCCATCTTTTGAGGTACTCAAGGAGGCCAGGTTTGAAGGTTTCCTACTCAGTTTGACCTAGAGGCTGACAGCCCTGCCCACAGCAAAGGGGTTGGAGCTAGATGATCTTTGACGTTCCTTCCAAACCAATTCATTCTATGATTTATAGCAGGCTTCCTTCATTGATTAAAACCAAGTCCCAGGTTGGAACATTTCTGAATCCAAGGGTCCATCCTATTCCTGTGATAAACATGTTAAGGCACTGACCTTACATAAAGGTGTCCTTTGAAAACATTGTACCTTAGATACAAAATCACCAACAATTTGCCAGCAGCAGAGACAGTTTACTCTCAAAGGCATTTCACAAAATCATACCTGCTGCCTTACATCAGGAGCAATAGGTTGCTTCTGGGTTGCAGCAGCACCTACCATAGGCCAGGCTTGTGTATGACCTGTTTGATCCTCACCCATGCTGGAGAGTAGGCAGCCTGTATTCTGTGACTATTAAAGGTACTGATGCAATGCTTCTGAGGTTGGACAGGAAGGCTGGATGCTACCAAAGGATCATCAATGGAAACATGATACATTGGGGTCTTGCGGGAAAGACCATTGAGACAGTTCAGAAACTCACAGGAGAAATGAGGGAACAGGTGAGGCAGACTGGTGTCAGGGATGGTGACGCAGGTGCATTGCTGTACTCTAAAGGTGCATAACTTCACTTAAATGGAAGAAGGTAAGATGATTTGTTACAGCTGAAAATCCACTGCTGGTTATACTATTATTAGAAGGCTTGCTTTGCAGAAGTAAATCTATATTTCTCCAGGGTGTTAGGGCAACCTGGCAAATGCAAAATAGATTTCATATTGTGAAGATGAACATTTCCAGCCCTGAGCTCAAACAATGCCTCTTTTATAGCACTGCATCACGACAGGGGGAGCTTTGTGTTTTCATGATTTTGATGGTATACATCAAATACATTCTTCTTACTTTACCTACTGATCCTGTGAGATACAAGAGATCGTAGGAAACTGTTCTTCAAAGCAATGCTTTACACGGAAAGATTTAAGGTCATTAAAAATTGGGTATGAAGATTTTCCTGCTTCTGTAAATAGCCTGATTAAATTACTGAGTGGTCATGAGGACTCAGAGAAAATCCAGAGCTTAAAACAATTTGTGATCAGGACCTGATATCTGCACTACACAGATTTGGGAAGTCTTGTTCTGTGGTAACTGCAGTTCTGCCCTCAGATTACTTCACAAGGCAAACCAAAACTTGGTAAATAGAAAATACCTGGGAAAATCTGAACAAAGGCACAAATATTAATTACCAATAAAAACCTTCTGATTTATCGGTCAATTGAAGCTTTGGACTTTTTTTGAGATCAAATAAAACTAGGAGTAAGCAATCTTCTTAAATCTTGTATCGCATATTCCTTGGTTGATTCTGAGATATGAAATGCCAAGTAAATATCTTGGGCTGTTAGCATTTCTAACTATTCATGTTATGGATAGTTTAAGCAATAGGTGGAATTTAGTTTAATTAATCAGCACAAGAAAAAAAAAAAAAAGGCTACATTTATGACAGAATGAAAAGACAAAGATGTTTACCAAGCAAGATTTAAACATAGTTGAAAAACTGAAAAGCAGTACCACATACAATATGGACTAAATAATACCTTTTGCTTAATTCTACTGAGCCAAGTTCTCTCTGGTGCAGTGCTGCTGACTTTAGCTGACTTAAACCAAGGGTGAACTTGTTCTGAAAACTTTAATAAAATGAAGTGATATCCAGAGGACTCTCAAAGACATGGGCTGGAGAGCTGGGCAGAAAAAAACTGGATGATGTTTAACAAAAGCAAGTGTAGAGTCTTGCATCTGGGGAGGAATAATTGCATGCACCAGTACAGGTTGGGGGATGACCTGCTGGAGGGGAGCTCTGCGGAAAGGGACCTGGGTGTCCTGGTGGACGACAGGTTGGCCATGAGCCAGCAGTGTGCCCTTGTGGCCAAGAGGGCCAATGGCATACTGGGGTGCACTAAAAAGAGTGTGGCCAGCAGGTAGAGGGAGGTGATCCTCCCCCTCTACTCTGCCCTGGTAAGACCTCATCTGGAGTACTGCGTCCAGTTCTGGGCTCCCCAGTACAAAAAAGACAGGGATCTCTTGGAAAGAGTCCAGCAGAGGGCCACAAAGATGGTGAAGGGCCTGGAGCATCTCTCCTATGAAGAAAGGCTGAGTGAACTAGGTCTGTTCAGCCTTGAGAAAAGAAGACTGAGAGGGGACCTGATCCAGGTCTATAAATATCTAAGGCGTGGGGGGCAGAATGGCAAGGCTGGACTCTTTTCAGTGGTGAGTGGAGACAGGACAAGGGGAAATGGCCGGAAACTGCAGCACAGGAAGTTACGCACAAATGTGTGCAAGAACTTCTTTACAGCAAGGGTGACGGAGCACTGGAACAGGCTGCCCAGGGAGGTGGGGGAGTCTCCTTCTCTGGAGATGTTCAAGACCTGCCTGGATGCCTACCTGTGCGACTTGGTGTAGGGAACCTGCTTTGGCAGGGGGGTTGGACTCGATGATCTCTGGAGGTCCCTTCCAACCCCTACTATTTTGTCATTCTGTGAACTCAGGCTTAAAGTCTACTTATTGTTGTTTGTGAATTTCTGATAGAACAAGGTTCAGAACTACACTGAAATAACAACAGTCTGTGACTTACAGGGCAGCAGTTTAGTATAGAATATTTATGGCAATAAAAATCACAATAGGATTTAGATTATTTACTTATGGCCAAAAATTTAAAAGGAAGAAGCATCCATAGTGGGTCCATGTTGTTGTGACTCCTTGTGAACTTGTTTCCAAATTGCAAAACCACAATTTGCTTCATAGAGTTAACATTGTAACACCTTTTCAAATATCCAAATCTACAGTCTTCCTCCAAATAAAAAAAAAAAAAAAAAAAAAAAAAAAAAAAAAAAAAAAAAATCGCCTAATGCCTGTGATATAAGATGCATATAGAGTCCACAGAGTTTAGCATATGTTCTACCAAGATCTTTGGAACAATTTTCCACCATTAAATGCTGCAGGAAAAAAGAAGTTTGGGGAGGACATGCAAGGTGGATGAGAAAAACCATCAGAAATGCTGATTTGAACAGAATTGATAACACTGAATAGAACAAAAAGCTTTCAACAACTGATAGTTCTTGGAAAGTCTCCCATAAACAGTTATTTTCTCAGTAGATGAGAATGGCTGTCTTAGCACCTAGATTATTGAGGGTAGAATGAATCTGCTGACTGTAGGTCATACACATTTAAAAATCACAAAAAAACACAAACTCTGAAACAGGGCTTAAGGGAGGATTTTACACGTTCCTGACTTTACACGCAGTTTATGACAAGAGTTTATTATTTCTTCCACTATCCAAACTGTGAATAATCTCTTAATTTTGCTTTGTGCTTTTCTACTATTTCCAACAAATATCCACAGTAGATATTTGGATTTCTCCAGAAATACACTCCTGACAACTTCAAGCAGACAATAGAATTTAAACAATAGAATTTATGCTTCTGACATTTGTACTGACAGTACATGGAAGAATCATCATAAAACAGGATGACTGTTTATAGAAAAGCAAGCTTGGGTTTGCTTTTGAATAGGTTGTATCAAGAAGGCTTAAAGACATTTTAATTCACCAAACATTCTTGGACACAATGTCCCTTTAACAGAAGGTCAACATATTCCTCAATATTTCATTTCTGAACACAACTAAACATTATAGAGTGTTTCCATTGATGTCTTCAATATACATTACCATTAACACTGTCACTATACTGGCTCAAATCAAGCTGGTGCATTGTTATGTATACTAATTTGTCATTCTCATCCTTAAGGGATGACTGCAGATTAAAATCAATTTGCAACAGATTATAATATCTTTTGCAGTGTCTGGGTGTAACAGAGATCGTAAAATCTTAAATGGTTTTGTTTGGAAGGAGCCTTGAAGATCACCTGATTCCAACAGCCCTGCTTTAAGCAGGGACACCTCCCAGTAGACCAGGTTGCTCATAGCCTGGTTCATATAAAAAAACATTACCTCATCCATGAAAGACAGAACACATGTAAAAGTAGTTTCCCTTTCTCTACAGTTGCAAGATGACAATTGTTTGTGAAAAATTTTCAGTAAAGGAGAAAACCTAAGAATACATTTTTTGTATTAATTTCAGACCAGATCCATGCTTTTTCCTTTAAGAACCAAGCTACTACTATTTTCCCTCTCTTTCCACATCAATTGTGCACTCCAGAATAGAAATAGACTGACAAGAATCTCCAGACAAGTGGCCTCGGTTTGATTTACCTGTTGTTAGCAGTTGTACGACATCTGTTAGCGCATGGCTGTCAGCTTCCAGAGTGGCTCTTGACAGATACAGCTAAGTGACAATCACTTCTATGGTTTTCCAGCTGAGAAAGAGTTTAAAACAGATGAGTTTGGTTCTCATTTACACTAGAAGTGTCTTGAATCTGCCCTGGCAACAACAACAAGAGACGTCCTTTCACCCTTGCCCTACACAACAAGAGTCCTTAGTACAACTGTAAGTGATAGATAGACATGAGGTATTTATGTTTTCTGCAGGGCAAACCCTGAGACAACCATCAGCCTGAGTTAATCTCTACAGTTCTACATGGCTCTGATTTGTGTATGAAAGCTTATTAAATCACAGCAAATACACAGGTTGCTCCAAAAGTAATGCTTCCTTTTTATTTTCATGGAAACTACGAAAGTACAAACAGAACAATAATGCTATTTAATAGAGCAAATTCTCAGGTACAACACAATATTTTTCAGCACACTCACCACCAAGAGCTGTGCATTTGTACCAGTGATTAACAAGAACCAGCATGCCCCACTCATAAAAATCTGCACAAGCAGAGATGACCCACTGTTGCTGTTGCCACTGCTAAAATGCACCTGTTACAGCTGGAAAAATTATTGTGATAAAAATGGGAAAAGAAACAAATAGGAAAAGAATACTCACCTGTAGCTGCAGATCTAGGTTCACAGGAAATACTTCAGAAAAGGGATCTTCAGAAAAAGATTCTTTCCCAGTGGCAGTCAGCCCTTAAATGGGGTCTAGGAGGGGTGCAGCTGGGCTCCACCCCTTCTGAATCGTCTTCACCTGTGCTTCCATGGCTAACTCAGTCCTTTCCTCAGGTGATCAATCAGTGGTTCTGGCTGTGACTCAACAGTTGCCATACAGCACCACTCAGCACCTTACTGTACTCACATCCACTGTTTGGTCTCCAGAAACATTCAGCAAACATCATGTCAATAGGTGCAGGAAATTGTAATGGGATATTGGTGGAAAGGTTCAGCCTCTACTGCCATACCACCAACACCCACCTCAGATGTTGTGAGCAAATAATAGAACAAAAATGGAGGCATTACTTTTGGAGCAGCCTTCACGTGTTCCGAGATATCCTGTTGTATTGATACTGAGAAGGAAATGGATCATAACTCACAAAAAATGCTGTTAGTGTAGATGTCACAAAATGGAAGGTCCATTCCTTTTCTGACTTCTCTAAGTTGCAGACCTAACATGTTAATTCAAGCAACGTTGTTTATTTACAGCAATTGTCAGAGTTCGGTTTGTTCACCTGAAGGCAATAATCCAGTCTTGATACAATAATTCTCAAAATGATAAAAAAGCCTAAAGCAATTGCATTTGTTTCTTTTATGTTTTATTATGGAGGTTAATTTTCTCTCTGAAGATGTATACCTTTTCAAATAGTTGATTAGAAATATTTCCTCAAATAAAAAATTGTTAGTATTTTTGGTTTATTATTAATGGCTATTATTTTTTCTAAATTTAATTTTAATTTTTATGAGGGTACAGAGGTCTCTTTACTAATAATTTTAAAGCAATACCAAAACAGATAAATGAAAACGTATAAACTAGATCTAATGTATCCCATGGGAACCCTCTTGCAAAAAATCCTCACTTGTATTGGTGTGCATTTTGAAGCATATTCCAGCTAAAATCTATAGAAACCATCATCTCTCCTCTGTTAAATTACTTTTGTTGCTGTTGAGGTGAAGAAACTCTATTTTGTGTGATAAAAATAAAAAATTGCACAGAAAACTTACAGTATTTTCAAATTAACTCTTTTCAGATGAGTTTGCATAAATAGATTTTTTTCTATAAGAGAAAGAAATCTTTTCATTTGTTTCTGTGGGCTGTTCACGTGGCTCAGATACTCCTGGGAAAATTAGTAGAATGACATGGAGTTATAAGGGGGGATGACAGAAAGGAGGACACAATGAAATCACCTCATTTTAAGATTTGAATCAAGCCTAGGAGTGAAATCTTCTCCATTATTTTGCATATTTATTTTGCCCTTTCAATGTTTCAGTCCTGCTACAAGGATGTAAAATCTGCTTTCCTCTAAGGTGCTCATGATGCAAGCATTGAAATATAAGAACCAGGAAGAAAATACTTGTTCATCTGACTATAAATTTCCACACTGGAAAAAAGTGACTTTAAATAAAATAAGAAAATACAGTGGATGGGTGTTATTTAAGCATATAGTTTTAATGCATCTCATGCATAGCTAATGTCCATTCTTCTTTAGTGGAAAGAATGGGTAGTGCTGGGATTATTCTTCAGCTACACATCACCTGCTGGCAAATTTATAACACTAATTTCTGGTCTGTAAGTCTCCCAAGCTCACCCTGATAAAATACAGCTTCCTCTTTCTCTGCAGGCTCTGTTTCATTCTAGCTTCAATATATATTTACATATTAAAGACTGAAGTCCATACAGTCCAATTTTTCTACACATCAACTATTTAAAAGTCTAGGAGAGAGCAACAAGCTACTTAACTTTTTGGGAGGGAGATGTGTGTCCAGTAGAGGGACCTGAAGGAAATTTAAGTCAGAACAAAGAGGTTGTCTGGGATTTGTGATGGGAATAGGGGGTGATTCGAGAAGGGGCTGCCCATTCAACATTGTAGGGAGCTTTTCAGTCCGATCCGGCAGTGCAGCATTTCATATTTTACAAAGTGGAAGGCACCTGGTCACTCCTCTTCAGCACAGCAGGTGCAACTGGGCACCACATCCCCTCACAGGGCTCCAGACATGGAACAAGGTCAGAGGGACTCCTGAGAGTGACTGCTTCACCGCTCACTCCTGGGGATACTGAATTTAGATATATTGTGGGACTGATATGTCCCCTCTTGAAGTTATGTTACTCAGTAGCATACTACTGAGGTGGCCATCAGCCCCTAGCTTGGGCAGTTGGTTGTGTTCAGGCAGTACCTGGTCCAGACTTCCCAGCATCTCCTCCCAAGAGAAGGCAGACTTGGTATTGCTGAAGGCACACAAGGAAAGCTCTGCAGAAAACAAAGGTGTTTATAAATAGACAAAGAAAAGGGAATATGGGAAATTTGTAGGGGATCCTGGGCCATGGTATCCAGCAATTTTAAACTGAATCAATCCTACTATCCTCTGCGTTCATTTTTACAAGCTCTGTATCTTGCCCATTGACTTCTCTGGCTGGCTGTCAGGGCATGTAAGCATCCTGAGGAGACTGGAATGTCAAAAAGGAGTAAAAAACTGTCACATTAATTGCTTTTGCTCATACCTTTAAGTACAAGTATTTCCTCCAGGGTTACATCTAAATCTTTTCAAACAGTAAACTATTCAACAAAATCATTATTCTCTGCATGAAAAGTGATTTTAGTCTACTATAAACTGGCTGGCTTATAATTCACTACTTCATAATCTTTAATGGAAAGAGAATGGAAAGGAAATTAACTTATGTCCATCATGTTATTTTCTTCTAAGACTCATACCTACACAAATAGAGAAAACAGATTATCTGTTCTTTCAAATTCTTTTTCATTTATTCTTTCTGTCTTCCTCATTAAAAAAGTTGTGTCCATGAATGTGAAGGACAAATGCATTAAGCTGAGTGAAGCGCAATTCATAAAGATGCCTAACAGAGAATTAGATTTTTTGCTGAAGTACATCCATGATTTGCTGTCCTCATTCCTCTCCAGAGACTGGCATATTTTTACTATGAGGTCTCAGTCCGCATAAGCTAGGACTTTGCATGTCCAGGGTCATTGTGCTGATATCAGCTGGTACTTTCTAAGAGGAGAAGTAAAAACTTTGTATACAAAATTAGACCTAAATGTGTGGTTTTGCTCAGAGGTGTGACTTAAAAGCTAATTTTACGTGGAGAGGCAGCTCTACATTTTTTTTTTTCATGGCTTCAACACCAGTTTTCATGTTTGTCTCCTAGATTCTCAGGATGCTGGTTAATTTGGTATAAAGACCTGGTAGACCCTGATGTTGAGGGGCAATAGGACACACAGCAAGAAGAAGGGTGGGTGCAGCTGCTCAACATAAGAGAGGGCAAGAATCAGTGGTGCATTACCATATCGTGGCTTATTGGATCATACAAATTTTGCGGAAGCACTAGAAAATGCAGTCATGGGTCAGAAGTTAGGGGAGTTATTTAAAAATCCAGAGTCCTGGATCCAAACATTTGCTCTACAATAGATTGCTGGCTTTGTCTTAGGCCATAGAGACCAGCCCATAACTTGTAGCCATAAAATTTCTAAAAATTGCTTAGATTCCATTTGACAAATGAAAATACAAATAAAAGTCTTTTTGCTTCCTGCATGGAGATATTGTAAAGCTAATTACATCGAAGACACTGTGCCATTTTCATGAATGGAGATGGTAATGGAACTGTGTTAGATTTGGGCCTTACATCTGAGGAAATATTAACTCTTCCAGGATGCATAAGCAAAAGTGTAATTAAGTTAACTAATTAACCATATCCAATGATACCTTTGTGGCAATTAAGAGAATACCATTACCCTCTAAAGCTTGACAAAAGCTACAACCTCTGTCCTTGTCTGGCTGCTCTGCTCTTATGCTGGCTGCATGACCTAATTGTATTATTTGCTCAAATTTCCATGCAAATCTTCCTAACCATTTTCCACTATATCTTGGTCTCTTGAATTCCCCAGTTTTGTAACAGAAAAAAGGAGGCCTTCTTTGCTGCAATAATTTTCCTAACAGCAACCAAGGCACATTTGCACTGAATACTGTCTTGATCTTCCCCTCTACAGGCAGCGGCTGAGAACTAAGCTGCTGCTCCCCATCACGGTGACATTCCCAGTCTTCCTCTGAGATGGCCTGTCACATTCCCACATTTCTTATTTATCCTTCCCTTCCTCTCCTGGTGCCTGATATAACCCTGAGCCAACAAACTCTTAAAGTAAATAGGAATACTGAAAAGGTGAAAACGATGGTGTTGTATGATAATAGTTATCACCTTTGGGAAATGGTTGGTTGTTCTGTTTTCTAGAAGCTTTGAAAATTAGACAGATGTCTGGAAAACAAAATTCCAGAGAGGCAGTTTGATTGAAATGAATGTGATAGAGACTATAATGCAATGCTATCATATACAAGGGTATTGTCATACCCCAAAATTAAGCTCAAAAAAGAAGACAGAACACTGCAACTGTCCAGCCAGCAAATGGTGTCAGTCTGGCACAGCAGCCAGTGTTTGTTACAGCAGGAATGAGTATTGCCACTGTATGCTGGCTCACAGCATGCAACATTTAAATCTTTATTTTCATCCAATCAGTTTTTCTGAAACTTTAAATTTTAGAAGTAAAATTCTCATTGGTGTCTTTGTCCTAGAAGGGCTTGACAGTGCTGTGAAGAAGCTTGCAAGTGTTTTTGAGCTATATCATATCGCTCAAGAAAACAGAATAGGTTAAGGTTTGAAAGGAAGATAAAAGGTGAAGTCAATCTGGAAGGCAATCAGCCTATCTCATCTAGCTGTCAATGTCCCAGATCATTGCAGAGGACTTGGACTAGATTGCCTTTAAGGGTTCCCTCCAACTCAAACAACTCTGATTCCATGATTTTATCTTAGAGAGGGATGTCAGCTAAGGGAGAAGGGGTAGGCCTTGGGGGCTACCCTTCCTGCCACCCATTGAAGTTCAGAGGTTACTGGTTTTGTACCAGATGCCTCATGAGAACCATGTCTTTCCCTCAGTACAAAGGCAATCTACTCAAAGACAGCTAATCCAGAATCTCAGAACTGGCTTGCATCACAGGACATTTTCCAACATGAAATCTTATGGCTTTCCAGGAGGAGTCATCTCCTGAGCTGTTTCTTAAAGTCTTACGGTAAAAAGAGGGAGCCAGCAGCCCATCTATCATTTCTCAGCAAGAAAAAGGGATCAGAAATCAAATCAAGCAATTTTAGAGCTATGAGAGACCCTTCTTCCCCTCCCAAGAAAATAGTTTGAATAACGAAGCCAATTTAAGCTTTTCTGTATGTGTGCATATCCTTCTTTTTAATGTGCTTCAGACTTCACAGAAATATTCATCCTTGCTTTGACAGTACTCCTGTGAACCATCAAATGCATTTGCTTAACTTGGAGGAAACTGGTAGCATACTATTCATCTGGTTTGTATTTCAAGTCTAGTTTAAACCTTGTGGTGGTAGTTTTCATCTCATCGCTTATTCATATGTGAATTGCAAATTTAAACAATTCATTTTGAGTTGCGTACTTCAGTTCAGACTCTGTCCTGCTAATTACCTTCTCATTTTGCACCTCATGAAGCTCCAGTTGACAGTAATTCTTTTGATTCTTGTAATAAGAATGCTCTACTAAAAAAGTTTTCAAACGTGGACACATTACTGGCTCGAGAGAATCTGCATTTTGCAGATAATATTTTAACTTATGGTAGTTCTTGGTTTGGAGCTAAAGCGCTGAGTGAAAATGCACTTATTAAAATGCTAACTGTCTCCTCTAAAGTAATGATAACATCATCAAATTTCGGAACTATTGGGGCAGCTAAAGCTAGAGAATTGATTGACTCTCTTGCAAAGTGGTTCTAATTCAACTAATTAGATGTTGAATGGGTGTTAAAGTTCAGGTTGAGTGATTCATTGCTTTTTCAGCAGTTGTACTTTTCTCATGTAGAGTTTCTGAAAGTTAAAAAATGCCATAGTCGTAGGCATAAACATGGAATAGTCTTGTGCTGAAATACCTATTTTTAAAATATTGTCCCTGCCTTTTCACGAGGAATATAAACCTTGATTATGCCTGTTCCACAGAAAAATACTATGAAATAGGCAAATTTACACAATTTCCATAAAGTATTTCCAAGATACTTGGTAGGAGCTATAAGTTACATGCTGGAAATGAAACCTTCAAAATGTGTGGTCCTGAGGATCTGCTAGCAAGCTTAATCACAGCCACAAAAATCTTGGCGCATGTGTCCCCATGCATGCCCCCGACTCTGTCTCTCATCAAATTCAAGACCTTCAGTATTTCAGTTATTCATTGTGAGAGCTCCCCACTGAGTGCTCTTTCCTGTAGGGAAGAGGCCATAGCAGAAGGCAGTATGATGGTAACTGTCTCTAATATTCCATAGTGGTTCAGAGTAGGTAGAGCTCAGCCCCTGAGACCTCTGGATCTACAGGGATTGGTTTGGAGGCAGTCCTTTCTCAAGCAGACCCCTCTCGTGGTTTCTTGTCCCTGCACTAGCCCACAGTTTTCTAGAACAGAAAAATGGAGGACTATGGGAAAAAAAAAAAAAAAAAAAAGCAGGCTCAGGGTACTGATCCAGCTGGAAACAAACCCATTTTCTTTTACCAGATTATTTTTCATGTGGGACCATTCAGGTAATTGTGTGGCCACATGAACTGCTGTGCTGGCATTGTGGAAGGGGTGGTGTGGGGTCCCCAGGCTCCTGCAGTGGGCATAGACATGCTTGCCATGGGCTCCAGGCAACTAATGAGGCAGAACTCCATCAGTCCTCTGATTTTAATGGTTACCAAATTACGCCAGGTACCATAAGTAAAATGAACTATGGAAATAGTCTGAGTGAGAAATAGAACTACTAAAACACTCAGCAGAGCTTGAACTCCAGAAATGTGGTTTAATCAGAGCTTCATATTGTATCTACAAGAAGCAGCTGCCAGTGGAGTGGAAACAAGTCAGAGCCATCCTTATTCCTGACAATGGTTAGCTCTAACAGGCATTATGGTTTTCAATTAGCTCTGGAAGAGCAGCTGAACTGCAAATGTGTAACACTGTGATCTGAGAAACACAGTCGTGCCTGCAGAATGCATGCATACTTAGAACATGTTTTTAAGCAAAGAGCAAAATAAATGAAATCCTGTAGGAGTTTAATTCTGTTGTCTTCAGTACCTTGTTATTACGGGGAGGAACGGCAATGAAGCCTGAACCTAGTATGTGAAGGGGAAAAACCAAACACACAGTGCCCTGCAGTCCACATCTATGGGACAAAGGATGTTTTTCTCCATACAGACACAGGGGAAGAGCAGACAGTGCCCGAATCCTGCATATGTGCCAGGGAGCCCGAAGCACCAATGTGAGACGTGTTCATGGAGGTCAAAGGGAAGTGGTATGGACAGCAGTATGTGCTCCCAGCACATACTGGGAGCATCTGTGAAGAGAGACGTGAGGAAAGTGATGTCAAGGCTTGGCCCATGTTTGCTCACCAGCAGAACATGCATAGTAGGCACCAGAGGAGAGCAGCAGCGCCCTTAGCTAAAAGGAATTCATCTCCAGGGAAGAAGTCACAGCAGCTGGCCTGATTATTGACTTGAAAAGCACTGAGAACTGACTATTTTAAGCTGGACAAAGGTGCATTAGCCAAGCACCTGCTGGGATCAGCAAAAGTCATACTAAGAGAAAAAGAGCAGCACTTTAGAGTAAAAGGGTGAAGCTGAAAGTGGCGGCAGGAAACTTGTTGCCTGTCAATGGGTGTTTGAACTGTGTGTGAGTAAAGAATACAGAAAAGTTTATAATGAGATCAATCTAAAACTGTGCCAGCCCTTGCTTTTGCTATTGACTGTCTGGCTGGAAAAGCAGGGGACCAAAACAGCTAAAGAGAGGCATGGAATCTAGGATGAAGGAACTTTAGCAGAGTCCAAACTTGAGTTAAAACAACACAGAGAACCCAGCAGCCCCTTGAGTATGTTTCACAGGCATTAGTGGAGGGATGTCAGTTCCACAGGCCGAGGACATGGGTCCTACGATCACTTGTACATTTGATGAAGGTCAGGAGAAAGCAATAGGAAACATAGAGAATGGCAATTTGTAGAAACAGAACAGTTACACATTGGAGCAATTGTAAATATAATTTTTTTTTTCTCAGAAGAGAAAGTTTCAGAACACCACCAAAGCAGTACTTTAAGGGACTGACTTAATGCCAAATACAGTGCGCTAGTACATGCCGTATTATTTTCTACTTTAATTTTGATGGGCTGCAGCAGAGCATACAGTAGTTCCATTTTGACTCAGTTGTAAGGAACTCTTTCTTGCCCAAAAACCCTTACAATATCAGAAAGTTTTTATGTTAATTACCAGCACACTGTCTATTTGCTTTCTCCAACATACAGCCATGTTTACCTGCTCCCGAGGCTTTGAAGCTCAAATTAGAACTGAAAGTCATTTTTCCTTGATCTATTGTCATTCATGAATGTAAGTGATCAGCAAGAGAAATGACAAGCACACCAATGCAACATATCCTTTTCAAAACAGAGCTGCTGAATTGTTTGTTTCTTGCTCTTGTAGTGTCTATACGTATTATATGCAGAGTGGGTCCCTCTGTCACCTGATTGCTGGAACTTAAGCTGTGTTTCCCTTTGACAGTAATATTAATTTGATTTCTCATAAGAAATGTCAAGAAGCACAAACATTAATATTTGGGTTAGGATCTGACACTACAGGAAAAGGGACTATAGATGATGGGAGGGGTAAGCGTATAAATTATAAAGAAATAGACAAAAAGTAGCCTGTAGACATGCTACATGCTGCTTTTAGAAAATGAAAGATGCTTTCCATTGACAAAAGATATCAGTCATTTACTCCAGATTCAAAGCAGACCATTTTTCCTCACAAATTTGATGTCTTCATTACTGTTATTTCAAAAAATTCTCAGTGTTAGCAGAAATAAATAATTATATGGTCTCTAAAGAAGGAAGTGCATTCCACTGTGTTTTACATTTTCTGCCTGTGTCAATGCCTGTATTTCTAATCTGCCACACACCTATTGTGGCATTGTGCCATGACAGATCAAGAAATATGAAGAAAACAGGCCCACAGCTGCAATTTAAAGCACCAGTGTGAGTTTGGGAGCATGCTGGATCATTTCCTCTGTTCAGATGGTGGGTCTCAGACTCACTGCAAAAATGAAGTGGCCTTGAAGATATAATTTCTACAGTAATCGCTTCAGAGATGTCTCTGTTATGATCCACTAAAATTGGGTAGCTGAGGTTTTCAAACGCAACAATAAAAGCTGGGCAAGTTGTCAGTCACATCTTTCCATCCTCTTCTCTCCCTGTCTGCTAAATAATATAACTGTGTTTCTTTTTTTCTTTTTTTTTTTTTTTTTTTTGTCCATGGATGCAAAATCTGAGCAGAATAACAACCACTATTCCAACAAGCCTGAACATGGCTAGTGTGAAGATGTTAGAGCTGATAACCTATAAAAATATTTCAGAGAAGGAAAACAGAAGCTAATTTTGTACTAAATAAAGGGTTTTTTTGTTTTTTTTGGGTTTTTTTTTTTTTTTTTTTTTGGATGGTGTGAGTTGGAAGGCTTTCAAGTTTCTATTCTGCCTGTCTGAAGTTCTGAGTTCCTCTTCAATACCACTCAGGTGGCATTGCCCCAGGAATTACTCTGAGGAAAAGAGCATATCTTCCAAGGTCCCCCCATGAAGGATAATCAACCCTGCAGAAGCAAACTGTCACTGCCATAGCATCTGAAGCCAACACCTCTTGTGCCTTGATGGAGCCATGCCACCATGCTGCCCCACTTTGCTCCCCTGACATCTCTCAGACAAATGAACAAAGGTGCGATAATGAGAGGGAGCATCATTTTACCCTTTTCAGATGACAGTCACAGATCTCACAGTCCTGAGTGAAGATGACAAAATGGTACACTGACTCTCTTTTGCACAGCTAAAAAAAAGTGTATTTTCAAAAACTATATTAGAATTGAGCACATTTCTCACAGCCTATTCTGTTTTCTGAGATACCACTTCTCATCCTTCTGCAAGATTCAAGTGAACTCCAAAGATAAACATGTTTTTTGGTTATTTCAGTTACAATTTAGTTTGAAAAGGGAAGGCACATTTATTACTAATACCAGTGCAAAATCTGAGATGCACAAAACCAAGAGTAAAGAAAATAAGGTTTTAAATCTCGATGTTAACTATGGGCATAAAAAAAAAGAAACACAGAATGGACCAGAAATTACTGATTTAGCCACAAAATACACTAAAACTATCTACGTGTTTTAATTATTCCAGTGTAAAATTGTAGGGACATGTTCTATTGTTATTAGTGTCTATTGGAAAATTGGATAATGCATAGAACAAGATAAAAGACAATAAATGCTGCTGCGTATGGGAATGAGAGAAGCTGTAATACTCAGGCAGCAATAGAGAAGATTATATTTATAATATAGATGAATGGACTATTTAGTAATGATACATTACTTGATGCGTTACTGTCCAGTAATAATACAAGCTAGTAGAAGGAACATCACTGACAATAATCTTTCCAAAAAGTCCCTGAGCGATTTCTCATTCAGACATAAAAGGAAAACTATTTCTGGTGCAATTCTGAAAAATCTCTACCATGCCCAACCTGTAAACATTTTGATGACATAATGCAATTATTTTGCCACATATCTTATCATGGTGAAATAGTTAAACTTCTCTGATAGCCCTAGGCACAAATACCAACAAACTATATTTCATTAGAGATTCTCTTATCAATACCAAAAGTAACCCTTCCCTGATTTGAATTGTCAGATCATTTTGGAAAAGAAAAAAATAGAAACTTAAAAATGTAAATTACAAAGGAAGACAAATTACATAAAACACTGACGGAACCGTAAAATCTGTAGCATTCATGAACTGATGATATTGTTGTGCTCATGGTGATGAATATAATGGATATAAGTAACTACAGATTTGTTTCTCACTCTTGGTGTATGTATTTACATTCATATATTTCTTTACACTCAGTTGATTGCACAGAGCAAATAACTAGAACATAAAAATATAGCAGAAAGGTTAAACAGTTGTTAACAGGAAGGTGCTGAAAATGCAGATAATCACATTTTCTATTAAAGCCTGTTATTTTTTGTTTTTGTTTTTTAAAGATTTATACATTGTATCTGTCAGAGAAATGATTTAGGCAATCAAAACCCAGCTGACTACGAGAGCTACTAATTAGCAGAAAGTTAGCAAAATAAAGTATTTTCTAATTGGCTGCTTGGTACAATCTTCCATGTGAGAAGACTCGCTTTTCGGCTCAAGGGTACTTCTGCTCTTCAGCAAGTGGAACAGGAGTGAGAGGAGATCAAAGAGGATGAGAACAAAGTGTGAAAGAAAAATATCAGGTGATTAGCATACCCAAAAGGGAATTAACCAAATTACTTCCTGCTTGCTGAAGTGTTACCCTGAAGTACTTTCAGTTTTTCTTCTAAATATTAAACAGGAGAAACTGATTGTCTAATTTTAATTTTCACATCACACCACATTAACCCCAGCAAATGTGGTGAAATGCTGTGATTTGGGTACATGGGATTTTCAGTTTATAAATATCCAGAAGGCAATGTGTGGCAGTGACTCCCAGTAGGCCCTTGGTTATGAATTTATTCCTATTCTAAAACAGTTATTAGAAGAAAGTAATGCAGCTGTAGATGGGACCAATGGTGGCTAACTTCACTGGTTTGACGGAAAGAGCCAGTAAAACCTATGGTAGAATTGCAAAATTCAAAAATTAAGCAAAGCAATTCCATAAGGAATAAGTGTTGCTGGGAGAGCAAAACAGAGGACAAGAAGAGGGGTCTCAAAATAGCAAATTAGAACAAATCCAACCACAAAGTATTTATTCTCTTCCTACAGATCTGTATGCTACTTATCAACTTATTTCCTTGCCTTTGACCTTGGAATCTCCAGAGATTTTCACAACAACTTTTAATTGTACACAACTGGGTTGACAAGACAGAATTTAATCTGACTGCTCTATGCTAGAAGCCAGATTTTCATCTGCATGAAGGCTATTCCACATCACAAAAGATTAAAAAAAAAAAAAAAAGAGAAGACCTTTAAGAAGGTGACTACACTTCTAACTCACCACTGATAGAGACTCTCAAGCACAGTACCCTGGAAGTTTATTATTTCTGATAGAATTTGGAGTAGAGAGCATGAATATGGCCTGAAATTGGTCTTAATACTAACAGAATGTTTGATGTGAGCATGAACAATACCTACAACTTTTTTTTCATACTTTCCATGAATTTGCAGACAAGTAGTTTTCTGGGTACCCATTTTAGTTTCATAGCATCCTTGTCACCTCAGAATACTGGGAAGTCTCCCAGGCAAAGTGCTGTACATTCTTTCCTTAAGCAAATTACATTTGTGGAAAGGTCGGGATATAACTAATTGAACTTTAGAAGAGTAACTGGGTTAAAAGACTTAATGATTCGACTATCTTTAGAATTTATCCAAACAGAGAAAACCATCTTTATTTAACACACATTAAGTAACAGTGTTTTGCTGTGGCTGAAACTGACACCACAACTCTGTTCAACAATACATCCCTATACTTTTTGGTGAGAAAAGGAAAGGCTTAGGGTTATGTATGGGAATTCAGTGGGAATTTCAGGGGAGAAGAGCTCTATCCTAAATTCTGAGATACCAGGGACCTTACAAGGTACAAATTTAAAGCATTGCCTTTGAAATCTACCATTTTTTTTCTAAGTTCTTTGCTTCTTATTCTGTACTGGACTTCAGATATCCTTGATCAACTTTGAAAAAATTACATGTTGTTTGAAAGCTTTTATCTGTTAGTTAATTTAAATAGCAACCTACAAACATAGCAGAAGAGATTCTAAAAAAATTTGTTTTCTCTATTTTTTTTTCCTTTTTCTTTGTGAATAATCATTAAAACATAGAGGAAGGTAATAACATAAACATCATCTTCTTTTTATGTCGTTTTGTTAACTAAAAAACAGACCTTAGCACTTTTGAGCACCTATATCCCATCACCAGTTTTGCTTTCATAGGTAAAGCTCTCATCATTTCAAGGGAATAAGTTTCCTATTTATTTCTTACACCTGGTGAAGACCTCATTCAGAGAAGACCATCTTCCGTTCCTTCTGTTGTTTGTAAGCAGCAATAGCCAGGGTTCCTGTGCCAGAGACAGCCTCATGAGAGGAAAGACTTACAGTGCAGAGGAGTCAGAACAAATGGATGCTTTCTATTAATTAGGATGCAGGCCAGAAGCAGAAGTGAGGCTTTCTGCCTCTTGCAAGTTCAGAAGCTCATTGAAGGATGGAGTCGTTGCATAGGCAACTTTGGGACTGGATGAATACTGCAAATACACAGGACAGCAGCAATGAAAGGAGCACCAAGGAAGAAAAATAAAATCTGCCAAGCCCAAAACTTGGACAAAATAAAACTTCTTTGAATAGGATTTAAGTCATGCTGAGTGACACGAAGGGGGAAATGCATCCAACAAGCTGGTATCCTTAAATCCAGATTCTGCCCTGGCTGCTTGTTGTCAGAGCAGCTGGTGCCTGCACGCCAAAGGGGATGTCTTCTCAACAGGAGTTGCTTAAATGCAAAAGAACTAAGCTTTCTCTGCAGTTTTAAACTCATGAGTTAGTTATCAAGGATCTAGAATATTTGGGGGCTACTATCAGTGAAGTTAAATGAATCATTTCCCGCTGTTCAGGAAAGACATCAATAAATACCTCAGGGTCAGATCCAGAATAATTAGCAGAGCTGCTATGTGGATACCTGCCCTACTGGGATCTACTGATTTATGTCTTCTCTTCCTATTCCCAACTGCTCAGTCCCTGGTTTGTCACTTCTCAGACCTGCCTTTGGCCCCCACATCACACTTCCCTGCTGCAGTGCCTGACTGCTGTATGTACACTGACAGCATCATGCCACAGCCTCTTTTTAGTCCTAGGGAGCCATGTCTACATGATCAGTGATAGCTGTGCCTATAGTATGCAGCAGCTGGGTCATGGGGAAAGACAGGCCATGGCAACACAGTGGGCTGGGAATAACAGTAGATTATGCTGCTCACCTCTGATAGAGCTGTGAGGAGACATCAAGGTAAAAAGGAGTCTGTCATTTCATAGTAAATTACATTTCCCAACTGCTTTCTGCCTGACATCTATCTTCTCAATATTTTTAAAATAAGCTGTATTTTCTTACTGTCAGAACAGACTGTTTGTCTGGGATATTCCAACAAGTTTAGGAATCTGTCCCATAGTTTCATCTGTGTGGAAATGCTGTACTTTATGATTAGCATGTTGGAGTATGCTTTGCTGGAAGGATGACCCAAGATAGAATCTGTAGTGCCTGTGTTGGGAAATATATGCACACTTCTCACACCTAACCATTATTCCTATACCAACTCTTCATGCAAAGGATGCACAAATACCATTTCGTATTTGGCAGTAACATTTCCCAAGTAGTGTTGGAACAGATGCAAATAAATGAATCTGGAGGCTATTTTGTGAACAGACCCAAAAAATCGCCTGAACTGGCTTACCCAGGTAGTGAATGATGATGGTAATGGGTTCTCTGTAGACTATGTCATGTTTTTTTTCCTCACACACCTTCAACTGGGATGTGTTCAGAATGAAACTTGTAGAACCTGACAGTATGTACCATCAAGGAATTTGAAATGAACATCACTGTCAGCAATGCTATTATAGAGCTTTTTCAAAATGGTCACCTTATGTTATCATTGTATCTCAGTAAAGATATATCCAAAACACAAACAAGAAGCTCAATCCTTGTTACAGTAGCCATTCAAAATTTCTAAGTGTACACTAACCACCACCTAAACCACAGTTCTAAAGCCAACTGCAGGCTCTGCTCCTAGCCTTTATGCAGCATGCTGTGTTAGTTAATAATCGCCTCCTTAAAACTGTGTGAATTAATCCTAGATGGTCTGGACTTTTGTCAAAGCTCCTGTTGTCAGGAAGTAACTGCCAGTTTTGCAGATCCAGGCTTTTCATGGATCAAAAGGAAGGAATGGAAATGCTGCTGCTTCTTTCAGGTAAAGTAAACCCCTAGGAGACTGAGGTATGAAAGGGGAGGAATAATTTTTCTCTGCTCTGGGGAAGAAATCTTCCTAAGAACTGTGCATTGGATAAATAACTGAGATTATTTTCTCAATTTTCTGATCTTTACATAAAAATATGTTAAATTTTAATGCACAACCTTTTGTTCTTGGAACAATAGAAAGCAAGTGGAATGAAAGAATAAATAACATTTTAGGATAAAGCAAAACATTGCATTTAGTGATTCACTTTGGGAAGAAGCAAATAATTTTCCTACTTTCTTGCTCTTATCATACCATATATCTGCTCAGAATGCCCTAGTTCATCATAGCGTAGTACTTGATATCACTTCTAACACATACTTTGTCCACTGTCTCTCCTCCTTACCTCTCACATCATTTGCTGGACTAACCATTAGTCCAGACTAATGGACTAACCATTGCCTAGAACATAGTATGACAACAACAAATTCTAGCATTTCTAAAATCTTCCAGCAAAATCCAGCACCTTTCTCTCATGCGGCCCACCACCTGGGAGAATCTTGCTCTCTATCTTACCAGTCCTTCCACTGACAGCACACACCAGTATATGTGAAGCCACTTGGCTTATGCTACCATTTGTTTGCTCCATTTATTTTTTTTTGTCAGGGCTTGGCCAAGATAAAATCCCATTTCATGGCTCAGAACCACTCAAAGATGAAGAAATAAACACCCTAAATAAAGAAGGCTCAAGTTCATGTCCACAGGAATAAACTGCTGAAGACATTATTAACACAGAAGAGGAAAGGTCATTGACACTTAGAGTGCTGGTAGTAATACCTAAGAAAAATTAGTAGGTGCAGAGAGAGAGACTGTCTATAGAACTGAAGGAACAGTAATGCTGTAGTTCTGAAAAATGGGGAGCACATGCAGCAAACATAACCCTTCTGATTCACTGCCAAGTAATTAAATGCACGTGTAGCCTGCCTTAAAAACATTTCCTATTTTCAATGCATTTAAAGTCAATTAACACATCTAAGTGATTACACTTTTGTTCATCTTTATTATTCTCGGGGATTTCATTGCAATCTTGGAAATGTTGCCTCTCTAACTTGTCACTCATTTTCTTAGCAGTGCTTACTTGGGCTAAGTAAATGACAGCAAAGTACTCTTGCTTCTAAATAGTGAGCACCATGAAGCCACCTGGATGGATCTGCACTGTGCACGGCCTCTTCATCTACACATGGCCCAAAGGCCCTGAACTCTAATTTGCATCTAGTTTGGGAGCTGGCCACAGTGACACCCACACTTCCTCTCACTCAAATTGCTCTGTGATATCATGGCATGCAGAAGAAATCCACAGCAGAAGCTCATGACATGTGGAGGACCTTCACTTTTGCCACTGGTATTATGGGCTTAATACAGTTATTAACAATGGGGTTTCACCGATGTAAATGGCAGTGTTTTTGAAGTACTACCACAGATGTAGACAGAAATGAAAACATGTACATTCCTTCTAATTAGACAGAATCCAGTTGGATTAATTTCAGCAAAAACTCAACTGTCCTTTTAGAAACAAATGTCCTTCACCGCAAGAAAATGATACTGAGAAGAAGAAATGCAAGAGGACTCAGACAGTTACCTTTTCAGATTTCAATTAAAAAGAAAATACTTGCCTGTCCTTAACATGGAAGAATCAGGATTTCACTGCTCTTACAAGCTCACACAGAGTCTGCAACAAAATAAAATCTTGCTTCAGTCTTATGGGAACATATTTTATTTCTAATATCTCTATACGACTGTGTATCTATGCAAACATATAAATACATGGAGAAAGAAGATGGATGTATAGGGAAAGTGAACATACATATAAAATCCAACATGTATCAACAGTTACCTCACAATAATCCCTTTTCCTTTTAAGTGATTCTGTCAAACACTTGCAAACACCAAGTAATTGCGGACATATCAGACAGGAAGATTCTCACTGTAATCATAACTGAGTGTTCTGAAATACAACAACCTGGGCTTTATAATTTAGGTTGGAAATTTCCAAAAAGCCTGTGCTTTCTGAGCACAAATAAGCAGACCAAACAATTTATATGCATTTTATAAATTCCACATAACTCCTTTCCTGATTCATTGATTCCAAGCATGTTTTTAGGTTTATTAATTTAACAGAACACTTTATTTTTACAAGGAAGGAGTAATCATTTGTGAGCTTTCCAGACCATTTTAGACTGATGTAGGTCTTCTAATCTGCCCATTTTCTGCTGAGGAGATAGTGTAATTAGTTTGTCCCTCTCAACTGTTTTCATAAAACCTCACAGGATATATGGGCTACTTTCTTCCCTGCTGCTATACAATATCTCCAGGTGAGATATTATACCACAAATCCTTTTCAGAAGCTGAATTTCACAAGCATTCCCAGAGAGCTGCAGATAAAGAGAATCATATTTGTAGGCGTTAGTGAGAAGGAAATGAAACAGCAGATGCACTCTATGGTAGGAACTCAAATGAAATTAGTCATCAATACATGCCCACCTGTAAAAAGACTGATTGAATGTGGGTTTTCTGGAAATGAGTATAGGAAAACAATTAATAGGTATAACATAATACTGTCTTCATGTAGAAAGCAAAAAAAATCACCCTCAGCTGAAGGTGAATTACTTAGCCGCAACTTAAGCTTTGTTTTGTGGGCTTATGGAGGGATAAATAAAGGACAGACAAAATGCCAGCTATGTTAAGATGTAAAAGCACTGCAGGAAACAATCAAACAAAAAGAAAAACAAACACACCAAGTTAAAGCTCCTTTCCTGAGATTTATGATAGCTTTGTGGAAGGGTATCTTTGAAAACAAAAAACCAAAAACCTGAATTCATGGAATTCTTCTTTCCATTGAAATAATACTGCAGATGAGCCACACAGTGCAAGTTAACCACTGTGGACAATGGAAGATGATCTTTTGGAGAGCTAGACACTACATGGATTTCAGTCAATTTAGAAAGAAAGGAATGCCTGCAATCTAAGAACAGTTTTCATGATGATACAAACTTTGAAACAAGAGTGACACTGGAAAGAATTACTGTACTTACAAAAGGAATACGAAATACGGTCTGTTGGTATCTCTAGCCCTTTTATTTATGCCTTGCACATGTTCCTGAAAGGAAATGATTTTCTTGAGAACACTCTCATGAAAAGATAGCAGTGTGAACACTCTGGAAAGTATGCTTTTATGCATGCAAAATTCCTTCTAAGAATGTTCACACAACTGCCTTCAAAGCTCCTCATGAGTCTGGGTGCAGTTCAGGCAGAGATGTAAGTTATGCTGCAGAATAGTAGCAATGGATAGTACAGCAGAGCAGTATGAAAGGACAAACACTGCAAGCACCAAACAGAGAAAAGTGTTTACAAATGTCTTTCAGCTTGAAACAGATTTCTAAGCAGTTTTCATTCAATCACTCAAAATAACTAACAATGTCTAAGAAATGCATCCTAGGTATAATCACTCCTTGCTCATGAAGAAATGGTAAGGACACCCCTTGCTTTGGATATGGCCACTTTGCACTGGTTTAAGGGCATATGCAGTCTTACAGCTGAGCAGCAGGAAGATCCTATATTACATTCTTCAATCCAACAAACTAAATGGCCTGAAATCACGTGGGGTTAGCAAGGGACACACTTAAGAAGCACAGATCTACAGCAATGTGCTTCATTGATGGACCTCAGGAGGCAGCCTTTGCACATGTAGGAGTTACTGACAGATCCACAGGGGCAAAAATAAAGCTGTAAAAAAAAAAAAGGAGGAACACAGGTGGATACAGCCTACAGAAAGTCTCACCTTTATTTGTAGCCCAAAGTCCATGACTCTAAACCACTGCCACTCTAGCCCTGGCAGCAGCATGGGGAAATGCCTCAGCTTCCAGCCAGGGCTCAAGGCTTTCTCTCGGGAAAGTATTCAAAAAACATGTTGGCAGGTATCCCAGTGTGCCCAATGTGTATATGTATATATATAAACATGAATACGTATGTAAATATTTTATACCCTTTGTAGTTAATTTACTTCCTAATAAGGAAAAAATACACAGAGATGCAGTGAAAGGTTCAGTCACTTTATCATGCAGCTGCTCAATTTAGGGTACTACTTACTATCAGATACATACTGCCTAGAATTTAAATGGCATCTTTTAGTGTCTTGAACAAAAAGGAAATATTGAAATCACTAAGCAGAAGACCACACTTTCCATAAAAGGATGATGGTTCTACTTTGCTATGGTAGGAGCTCACAGCAAGAGAAGTCTTTCTAGAATGGCATTTATTGTGCGCTGGGATTTCTAGCCTGGGGGTTATTATTATTTTTTAAATTATTATTATTATTATTATTTTAATGGAGAGCTACTAAAAATGACCAAAACCAGGCGGGAATTTAAAGAGTTTCACTGTCTATTTGATCTGCTCTCATAAGATTCAGGATAATGTGACAAGCATTATTCCATTTCCTGAGATGCTGTTGAGACTGGGATCTGGATTATATTTTCTGCTAAACTCATCTGTTGCACCAAGAGGACCAAGAGGTTCACAGACATCCCTTTTGCTCTGTACACACTACTGAGGACTGAATCAGAAATATCTTTATTAAATACACCAATGAAATGACTGAGGGGAAATCAAGGAGAGTCAAGGATCAAGGACTCAGCAGCTGGCCGAAATATCATGGTAGGCATGGCTACAAAAGTCTGTGGAGGCACTTCCTCATGTTGCCAAGAAATTCAGGACATATTTATGCACCCAAAGTGTAGTCCTTTTGGAGATCTGACATACAGAAGGTCTAGAATTCTGCTTACTTAGCTTTAGATCAATAACAGTGCACTCTGCATCCAGCTGAAGGTGTGCAGGAGCATTTGTCTCAGAATGAAGGGGATCATTTACATCTGCAAACCTGCCAAAATCAAAGGAGATGTTGATTTGCCCCAATTACTTTTTTTTTTTTTCTGTGTACTCTACTAAGATACATTTTCAGAAACATTTTCCAAAGATTATACTGTCCTGCTTGCATGGTCAATAATTTGATCACGTTCAATACTGGTAATATTATTAAACAAACATATGACTTAGTTTTCACTGTCCATCTTGCTGCTGTACACTTCATGACAGATTAAACTTAGGTTTCTTGTGCATGGGAATGACATTGGCATCATAGGAAGAGATATCCTGTCAGTCAGTATAGAAGGGAGAGATTTTTCCTCCTCTTATGTGGAAAGAGAAGTGGATACAAAGAATGTAATAATCAAAGCAGAAAGAAAAACATAAGAAAAAACATTTTAATAGTGGAATAGTATCTAATCTAAACCTATCAACATAACTGCAAGGCATTTCCACAATTCTAAATGAGTGACAAAAATTGGGGTTTGTGAATCTTGAAGATTCACAGAAATGCCAAAGACCTGTAGGCTAAATTCAGTGATCAGATATTTTCAAATAATTATAAGCTGAAAGAGTTTTTTTTTTAGAAATCTCTCTTTAAAAAAAAAAATAAAAATGGTAACAGATAATCAAACAGAACGTGGGGTCATGTGGTTGTGCCAGACTGCATAAGGAATTAAGCCATTATTTCTCATTGTAAATAGTTTAACAGGCAGCATCAACAAACTGTAGGCTCATGGAAGATGACACAGCTGTGACTTATGGTGAATGCCTCTTTGAGGACCAAGTTCTAGGAGTTGCAATGGGATGTACAATGGATACTTGTGCAGCTGATGGGTGCTAGAGGCTGCAACAACTTGGTACAGATTTTGGCAGAGAAAAGGGTGTGGAGAAGACAGATAAAAATAAAGTCATTGCCTGCTTGCTCTCTGGCTTCAGTGAAGTTTTCCTGTTTTCCTCCCTTACTGTCATTGTACATTAAAAGGGCTCTGTATTTCTCCTTGATGTGATAATTAACAGAAACACCCAGGTCTGATCATGCATTCATCACGGTGGTGTTCCCACAGGCAATACTGCAGGAGGCAGTCAGTTCTGTTTAATGTCTCTGTAAGTAGTATGGAACACTTTCAGGCATCTCAGGCTGGTGTCACAGTTTTCATTACCCACCAGCGTTTGGTCCTTTGGCCAATTTGCAATCAATTTGCTAGCTCTTGAGGTCAACGCACACAATGCCTTCTTGTACATTTTTGATGGAAGGCTTAGGGATGTAAGAGAGCAAAAATGGGGATGCTTAAATCAAAACAGGAAAACAGAGATGGCATTATAAACAAGAAAGCTGCCATCACCAGCTGAGCAGGGCAATAGATATCCAGTCTAATGTACCTTAGAAAGTATGACAAGGATTTATTTGAAGTCTATTATCAAGGGCAAAGCATGCAGTCTAGATAGACCTTGCTTTTAGAAATGTTTACAACACACAAAGAACAAATATTCTGATAAAGTAAAACGTACATCATCTGCATGTGTAGGAGGTCTCCGTTTTTGTTTTTCTTGCACATTTTCATCCAAAACAATTTGAACAATTTTTTGTTACATATTTCAAATGCTGTAGTAATTGCTTTGACAAAATTAATCTGAACTATTTCCTCCGCATTACCTCTCCATCCAGAAAGTAAATGAAATTAGTTTATTGTGATTTCTTTTTTAAAAATAGAGTTATTTTTATGCTGACTTACATCCAATCAAATTACATTTTTTATTGAGTCTGTAGATGTTGCAGCTTAACTGAGGATATAGCCAATGTGATTTGTGGTCACAGTTTCATCACTCAAGATGCCCATAGCTTTCTTCCTCTTCATACTTTTACACATTATTTCATTACTGATTGTAATTGAATTGA
Source organism: Lagopus muta (assembly GCF_023343835.1). Lineage (NCBI taxonomy): Eukaryota > Metazoa > Chordata > Aves > Galliformes > Phasianidae > Lagopus > Lagopus muta. The sequence continues at coordinate 77,432,405 of NC_064434.1, forward strand.
ACCAGATGGTAACTGTCAAGTTCATATTTGTTACATACTTTGGATGACAAAGCCCCACGTAAACTCATTGTAATATTTATTGAGAAATTAATTTATGCAATAAAGCTTGTACTAAAAGCTGGATTACTGCCTATTATTGAAAATATTTACTGAATAGAAGCAGAGCAATCTTTGGAACATGCACAAAGGCTCAACTTTTTGTAAAGAAGCCTCACTATGCTTTTCAGTAATAAGAAGACATTTCAAGGATGAAGGTGTCCTGAATGAACTCTTGTGTGGGGGATGCATTTAATCCCATAAAGCCAGTGAATAGCCTTTTTGGAAACAACTCTGGGTTGGGAAGAATTTATCATTTCAAAAACAAGAATGTAATTCTCAGTGTAGCTAACATTGATTTAAATGGGGTTGGAGGTCCACTTCAAATCATGCTCAAGCTGGGAAAATGGGAAAATCTTCATATTTTTACTTCTCTTTGCACTTTTCCATCTTTGCTGCAATTTTTCTTTTCTTTCAGCTCTCTGCAATCATCAAGAGGCAAAGATGGTACAAAATCTTTCAACTATCATATCTTTATTCAGATTTCAGAAATGTCTACTTTGGAAATTTGTAAATACATTTTCTTTTTGTGAAATATAAATATTATTTTTTTCAAAGGCAAAGTAGAAAAGGGATGGAAAAAGGAAAAAGTGAAAATTGAAAGTGAAGCTAAAATATTGGCAGATGTTTTATGTAACATCTATTAAGATTGCAAAAATAATGTTTGAAATGAAGAGTAAAAATCCTGCCAGTGAATATTAATGAGGAGAAAATGTACCATTTCCATTCAGAGTGTTGTATTTGAAGATTCCTTATTCTCACAGAAATTTCCAAATTTTCAGATGCAAGTTTAGGTAAGAAAAATAAAATAAAATAAAAAAATCAGAACAATCTAATATTGACTACACTGATATGTAATTTTACACTAAGTTTTGTGCTGATAATCATAGAATCAAGTTGGAAAAGATCCTGAAGATTATCAAGTCCAACTATCCACGTAAACTACTAAGTCCATCACTAAACCATATTCTGAGCATCACCACCACGTCTCTTAAATACCTCCAGGGATGGTGGCTCCTCCACTCTCCTGTGCAACCTTTTCCAATGCCTAATAACCCTTTCCGTGAAGAAATTCTTCCTTATATCCAATCTAAATCAACTCTGGCAAAACTTGCGGCTGTTTCCTTTGTGTCCTATCACTTGTATATTGGTACATGAGATATTTTATAAGCTACATATGTTGAATGCAGATATTTTCATTTTTTATCTGAAGGATAATCATATTTTTTTGACAAATTTTACATTTCCAAAAAGGGAATTTTTTTCCATGGGAAAATCATCCTAATGGAAAATTTTCAAATGATGCTGATTGTTTTGTTCCTGCCTATAAGTTCAATATAAAATATTACTATTACAAAGTTTCCTGCTATGCCTATTAGCTATAACACATTCATACAGAGTTAGACATTTGTTTAATATTCATTCTTCTCAACATCAATTAAACAAAAAGCTGAAGAAGCCCACAAAAAAAAAAAAAACCAACACTTCGAGAGTCACAGCTTGATCTTCCCTTTTGACATCATAGAAATTAGCCTACTCTTATTTAGCATGAGATCTTGAATAGTATAAACTCCCTGCAACTCAAATATTTCATGTATACTTACTTTCCACTGTCAACTTGCATTTCTCTTTTTTCATAACAGTTTTAAATTTGCTTAAAAGAACAATGTACCAATGGAATTTAAGAAAGTTTTTGTAAGGAGAGGTTCTGAATACCCAGTAGATATGAGCCCCTACCATTGACTTCAGTGCAGGCTGTTGGGGCACAGAAGGAGGACTGGGAGCTCCGGCTATGCTGTAACATCAGCAACAGCTACCTAACCAAGGGGAGCTCAGCAAACAGATGAGAGGGTTTTTTCACACTCAAGGCAAGATCCCTGAATGTCATAAGACAGAGCAGATCTGGTGAATCAAAGTGAGAATTTAAAGAGCTGAGAAGCACACTGAAAGTTCCTCATTTCTGAAGGCTGTTTGCCTTAGAGGTTTGTGCCTGCTTCTTTGCTTGTTGATGTGCAATTCTTCTCCTGGATGGCAATGGCTGGCAGCATCTCCTGCAGTCCAGCGACTGCAGGGTGCATGCCATGTGCCAGTCTGCAAAGAAGGACAGCTGTGAGACACGAGACACTGGGCTCACATACAGACATTTTTTTCTCCCAAATGGCATCTCTCTGTAGAGATGCCGCATTGAAAATTTTGTATAGTCAGGATTTGCACAAATAATAAGCATTTGGCTAAAAAGAAGTATTTAGCATGGACTTAGCTAGCTGGGTAATCTGCTAGAAGCAAAAGCTACCGAGGAATAGAAGCTGAATAGCATAGCTATACTGCCAATTATTATACATGCAAAGGTTGGACCATCATGTTATTCCAGGCATTAGTATTCAGATATTCTGAACTGGATTTTTCACAAAGCATTCTGTATCTGAAACAAATGGCTGATTCACATAAAGCTTAATGAAGGTCAGAGCAAAACAGACTAGAAATAAACTCCCTGTTTTCTTGCCACAACTTACATAATCACTCTCATTATATAGAGTTTAAAGATTTCACAGTCATGCTATGTGCTACAGTGCAGAAAGAGCAAACCATAAGAGTCTTTCTGAAATTCTGTTTATGAATAATGTATTTGTTGAAAGATAATCCTACAGATTTATTTATCTGATTGAAATATATGCAAGCTACAATCAAAATCTTTCAAATATAAATGTTGTCATTCCCACAGTAAGTGGTAGTTTGCATTAAACAAAATGAGGCAACATTACTCAGAGATTTTATAACATTATTTTCAAAATATGCATGTTTTCTATTCTTCCAAAATAAAATTCATAACACTTCAGTGAGTCCTTTGGGATAGTAATGGATTTTTTAATACTTTTGTTGTGGCTATCTCCTCTATAAGAATTCATCCATGAAACTGTTCATTAAGGCATTTAATTCTCTTTCTATTAGATATTAACATTTTCCCATGAAAATACCGCATCAGACGAGCAGTAACCAAATAAAATTACTGATTAAAAAAGAAAAAACAAAAAACTACTTATTTTGGTGAAATGTGGTTGAAATGTTCTTGTAAAAAAACAATATCATTATCTCAACAGGGAAGTTTTTACAGCACGGCCTTACTCTGTGAAATAAGATTCAGTGAGTACTTGTTTGAATAAATGTATTTGAGTATTTTACAGCCTAATCTAGTACAAATTGCAGTGTAAATCACTTAGTACTCCTGACATGTAATAAAACCAACGCACCGTTGTTTCTTGAATGTTGTATCGTATATTTGTTTTCCAAAATAATTGTATTTTTTGACACCTCTGAGACAAAATGTATAAATGTAGCAAAACTTATTGAAAAAGTGCCAAAGTTTAATAGGTTCAGAAAAAAAATGGAAACCGGAGATAAAAGATTTATAGAAAACCAATAAGTGATGTGCTCTAAATAGTAATAATACGAACAATCTCACTTCTGCTCAACAGACCTCTTCAGGTATATCCCTTTCTTTTTGCTTTTAAAGACTTGCATTTTAAGTAATATTTTAAAGTAGCTTTCCTAAGAAGACAAAGTATACTGAATATGATTACATCTTCTTCAGCCTGATGCATAAAGATAACATTGAGAATTTCAAGTTACCAATGGGTAAAGCTCATATTCTGTCCTCAGTTTGCACACAAGCTTCCCATTTCAGTGTATTATTATTGTATTCTAAAAGTTGTATTTTAGGACTGCAATCTTAGGTATCTATAATGACTAAGAATCGTGATGATATTGTTGAAAATGCTTTGCAGTATTTTAAATAGGATAATGAACTAGATATTTTTTAAATATTAGTATTATGTTCTTTATATTTATTAATGCTGTTCCTAAGGGCAGAGACTGCTTTAGGCATAAACGATTGTCCAGCTGCACACAAGCCTGTAATGACTTATGATCTGCTTAGGCTGAGGACATCAATGAACAAACAGACAAACAGACTGATGAGACTGTACAATGGAAACAAGCAGGTTAGCCCTGCATTTTATAGCAGGGACTAAATGAAGGAGAATAAGCAAGACAGAAACAAGTCACTGCAAGCAGCAAACCGAATGAGCCAATTTCCTATGGCTTTATGTCTCATTACAGGGCCAAAATGGCCCTTCTTCTGCCTTTAGGACCTGTACAAGGCAGCAGGGCTGGTGGGTGAGATGGTAGTTGCCTCTGCCAGCCCTCATCCCTCAGCAGCAGAGATGGCTAAAAGCAAATAGGAAGCACTGGTAGGAGAGGCAGCTTTGGCATGGGATGTTTCACTTCAGAAATTATTCTGTCATTGGAACACTTGAATTAATAAGAACTTCAAGAAGAAAACATGAATATTGTCAATATTAACATGAAAGGCATGAAATCTTTTAAAAGTGAACTTCTCCTCATAGAAACTTTTATGTGAAGGGATGGTTTTGCTGTAGAATGCACTGTGCATATGCAGCTGAGCTATGGTTATCTTTCTTCCGAACACATTACTAAACATCCTTCATAAGAGCATAGGGTTGTGTGAACACTTCTCTTTCTCACAGAGAGTGATTAGTTTCATCTCTTCCATAAAAGCTTTATTTCCCTCCTCAGGAGAGTCTTTCCAGTCTATCCAGTTGAGCAGGATGGATGGATTCAGGAGTGTCAGTAAACGGGAGAAGGAAAGGCTATTTCCTTACCAAGAAATGCATTTTTGGAAGAATTTAAGAGACAGTGGTATGTACAATCCTTTTGCCAATTCTCTACAGCAGAAACCCTATCAAGAGAGTGGTTCCAAAGTGATTTAAAGGCATATTATTTTCAATACAAATTTGCTTGTTCTGAGTATCAGAAATGAAGATGTCTCTCCCAGGGTAGATTTGAACACTGCCTGCCCCATCTGATAGCCCATGGTGCAAACCACAGGGTTGGCACCCATGACTGCATTTGCGGTGTACTTGAAATGTTCATGCTCCCCAAATGAGGGGGATGCATTCCCAGCTCTGGGGTACAATTGGGTTAAACAGAGAGGCAGGTTTTATCTAGATGTTGGTAATGGACAAAGCAGCCTTTGAACTTACACTTTGCATAGTTTTGAATTAGAATGAGGAGAATTAAAATGCAAAATAAAATACAAAATTTATAAAATATATTGTTGACCATGGACAGCCACAGTATCTCATTATCAGTGTTTAAATATTTGTCTGCTTAATTGTGCCAATACATCAACTTTAAATGCCAATAAATAGAAATCATTCTAGATTTAGTCTAGAAACAAGAATCTGCAGATAGACTTCCTGGTGTTAGGTCTTACTGGTGTTATAGGATACCACTGGCTTTGAAGCAAATCTGCTGCTTCAGGTTTAGGAACTAAAAACTTTGAATTTATTTACTCTCAGTTCTAACCTTGAAGTAATCTCAGTCTGGCATATCAGCAACACTTCTGCCCCACCAGATGAAAGTTTTTAGAAAGAATAATTCATCCAGTAACTTAGAAGATTCATTAAGTACCTAAACTGGCAAATTGCAAGTAAATGAGAATAAAACACAAGTTACAACAAAAGTTTCTTAATAAGGATAGTCTTGGTGCAAATGCAGTTTATGAGTTGAAAACACTTAGGCTATAATCATGGAAATCAGACTGTGACCCTATGGCATTAGCACTCTTAGATATTTAGGGCAATATACAGTTTCATTGGATTTTTTATTTATTTATTTTTTTTTGAATAATCACTACTGACACTGCTCTCAAAATGCAATAGCATACTGAGGGTACACCTAAAATGGATTTTTATAATCACAGAGAAAAGGACTGTCCTCTCAACTATTAACATGCATGCTAAAAACGATTAGATTTCAAGTGCAGAGTTTGAAAAGTTTATTTTCTGAAAAAACTATGAGAAAGCTTTTCTCCTGCTTAAAGTTTTGAAGCGAACAGAAATCCTGTTGTTACAGGTAAGAGAATCTGGTGTAGAAACACACCCTGGTTGTTGCACCATGTTATTCTACCGCAGCTACTACTGCCTTTACTATGTTTTATACTGCATAGACAGAGAATACTTTAGTATTCATTGTTAAGCATTTATGTTGATACAGTGAAAGCGTTATATATTTTTAGGTTTTTTTTCCTGTTTTCAGAGCTTGTTTAAAAACAGTTTTGCTGTATTCTACATCACATCAAAGAAAAAAATGTTAATTTTGACAGCATGTCATGACATTTTGAGTTCATGATATAACAATTATTTAGTCTTTGGAAAGGTTGGCAAGAAATATGTAAAAGACTGTAGCAAGTATATACCTTTGTTTAGTTGCTCTGTCCTGTGCAGACAGACTTTCTGCTGGAGGCAGAATCAGCAAAAGAGGTGTCATATGGGAGTTGCCTGCCATCCAAGTCCACATTCAGATTCTTTGAACTTCACTCTGCCTCATCTGCAGGCCCTAAATTACTTATCTGCTTAAACTCCCACCCAGTAAGCCACAGAAATATAAACACTTGTTTCAAAACCACACACACACTTCCCAGTGCAAAGATGCTGAGCTAATGTACCAAACTTGCAGACAATTTCAAAGAAAACATTTCTACAGCTAGCTTATATGTAGATGTTATATTTCATCTTAAACAAATCAAAGTTTGTAACAAGGTGCAGTATTTCCTATTAGACTAACTGATCTATCTGTAAGACAAAAAAAAAAGCAGGCTTCTGATATTGAGTCTTAGAAGATCTTACATATCTGATATCTTGTGGGGATTTTTCAGGTACGTATATTTTTCTTAAAATAAAAATGTGAATTCTTTCTAACATCAAACCCTTCTGTGCTTTACATTATCACAGTCAGAGAAACACCTCTAATATAAACATATATTAAAATTAGCTGAAACATTCTATTCTTCAGAAAATTCATAAAGCAGTATTGGTTTCACAAGCTTTGTTATAACAAGGAGTGAATCCACAGCTAGAAAAGAGGTACAGAAGCTGCTTCATTCCTGAAATGATTTTGGCTTTATTTGTTCATCTGTAGTAATCTTGAAATCTTAATCTCTAACTGAAAATTGAAGTATTTATTTCAAATTCAGCTCCTGTGATGGTCAGCTGTTTAGTATCAAACACTGCACTGCCCCTGGGATTTTGCAGTGCTTCTGAGTTGAATTCTTCAACAAGGAACAGAAAAAGCCTCATGGTATGACCACCAGGGACACTTTCTACTCCTCAGTGCTAATGGAAGTGTTCATTGAATCTAGGGCTCTTCTAAGGATTCATGCACAGTACGTTTACTCCATGGTCTCATTGGATAGCAAAGATGCTGGATTTTATAGCATTACCTTTACTTATGCTGAATAATAGCTCCTGAAGTACAGAGATTACGTAGTTGTATTACTAAACTGACACTACAGTAACTATTTAATGGATAGTTTTCCACGGAGGTCATCAACAGTTAAGTGCCAAACTCTTCTATTTAAGATTATTTCAAAATCATAGATAATACAAATAGATACAGTAGATTTGGATTTCTTAATGCTAGGAAGGTATGTAATACGCTACAGCTCAGTAGCATTTTACTCTTTCTCCTACTCATCCACCTGAGTATGCAGCTGATGGTATATAATGAGACAATGTGCAAAAGTTGGTCAATACAGCAGGGGCTGGCTGCTATGATCCTGACTTGATCACGCCTGATGTTCTCCACTATTCATTTCAAAGTAATTACAGCCATTACCATGGCTTGAGAGCCAGGGAATCTTTGTCCTGTTAACATCATTTCTGAAAGGCAAAACTTTTTTTTTTTTTTTATTTATTTTTTTTTTTCCCAGAGAAAATGCTGTAAGCTCACTGGGACAAAGAATGTCATTTGGGTCCATGTTGAACGTAATATCTAGTGAAATGGATTTAGTCAACTACAATTTATCTCAGAAGATTTTAGACAGAATGAAACAACAGTTTGAATAACTGGAGGTCGGGCCTACAGGGAACATGACTTCTTCCTCAGAGGCTCAAATTCTTGTGTGTTGTGCATCCAGATTTAATTTACCCTTTCTTAGTCTCTAGAATGCTTTGGGAAGCAGAAATGTGAGCTGATGAAAGGGGTCGATTCTCATTCTCTGAAAAGCATTTTTTATAGAAAAATCTCCCAGAATGGTTTACTAAAAAGTATTTTGGTGCCAAAGGGATTAAGTTGTTTTCTTTCAGCAAGAAATAAAACCTACCAAATAAATCTGAATATGAGGAACCATAAATAGATAGTATTTGCCCACTGGCAGTTTGAGAGCTGTATTTCAACATTAGCAGATGATTTTTGTAAAAAAAATTTAGACAGTTCGTCAGTCTATGGGAAAACAGCAGTCGCTTTTTAAAGCAACAGAGAGAAAAAATCACAAAACCATTTGTATACTTACAGCATTCAATACCTACACTGTACAAGTGTGTGTGAAATAATCACATGCTAATACAGCTTTGGTTTGATTCTAAATCCTTCCCTTTCTAGTACTATTGTTCAGACATGATGTGTGTCATGTCTTATCACATCATTCTGGACTAGAGCAGCTCAGAGATATTACATCATTGCTGACATAACATGATATGACCTGACAGGTCTGAAATACACATGGAATCATGAGATTATCACAAAGATCATTTTGTATTGATTAACACTGTTTTAAGTCATTTAAGGGCATGTTTATTTTATATTCATCTTTAAAAAAATCTTGAAGGAATAGCTAAACCCTATTTCAAACATCCGTGCATGCAGACAGCAGAGAGTTCATGAGGTTCTTTGAAAGAATTGACACCTCTTGTGTTGCTCCAGTTGTGAGAGTGAGAAAAGTCCATGTGGTGAGAAGAAACCAAAATCAAATATTGCTCACCACAGCTAATACTGACCATGTATCTCCACATATGTGGTCAGCTGTTCACCACTGAGAGCAGAGGTATTCCCAGTCCAGCTGTTATACAGATGCTGCAACAACACTGCTCTCCAGGCAAGCCCTCACATAAGCGGTCTCAGAATCACAGTGCCACATCTGAGCTCCTCATACAACAAAGTAAATCACCTGTAATTACATCTGACGGTTCTAGTACTCACTGCTGTACATACAGTATTCACAAAATCTAACCATCTAATCTTTCTAGATCAATCCTTAGCTTGTACTCTGTAGCTCAGAAATGAAGGAGAGATGTTATCAATAGAAATTTCTACTCTTTAAAAGACTAAAGCTCTTTTCTTTCCTCATTTTTTGGGGGAACTGCAGTGACCTATTATAAGAAATGTTTCCTATTCACCTTGCGGTGAGATTTAACTAACCAAACTATAATGCCTTTGTCTGTATCTGAAATAGGGTCTAGACTATTTTTGATAGCTAGAGAGAAACAGACCTTTTATATGTGATATTATCTAATTCAGGTATTGCCTGAAGTTCAGATGATTCATATCTCAAAATTGCTTGTTTATTTCCCCCAATGATCTAGAAAGTCTAGACAGCTCTAATGTTGACTTCCATTTAGAAGTTAGGTCAAATGAGCCTCATCCTTAGAGTCCAAAAAGTATATAAAAAATGCCATGTACCGAATAAAGTCGGCAAAAAGTAGAAAGGAGTTTAAGAGGAAGATGTCTATAAATGTCAAGTCTGTGGTATGTGTTCTTTCTTTCTTTTCTGCAGACGTATATATAATTAGAATTTGCAGCCAGGAGCTATTATAAGTCAGAGCAGTGCTTTCCTGGTTTCTCCCCAGGCAAATATCTCTTATGATTTGAATGGATCTTTTGTCTGAACTGGGACAATGGAACTGTGTTCAGTATTTATGTTTTGCCATAGGGTTTCATTCTTTGCCTGTAGTCAATGACAAACTCAAAGAGATTTGCACCAGTTATTTTAAAATAGTAGCATTCTGATAAAAATAAAACAGACCCTACGAATTCTATATTCTGTTATTCCTTCTGAATGTTAAACTAAATTGGCACTGTTATGGATTCAAATTTTATTTGCTTTTAATTTGTCAGATGAAATGCTGCATGTCTGTGGGCATATAAGTCGAAATGCGCTGAACATACAATTTAATACCTTTTCCATAAATTTAATGAAAGTGAACTATAGTCAGATGACTCATAGAGAGACTTTAAAATAAAATACAATAATATTTCAAGCATCATCGAACAGCATTTTTGATCACAGTTACTGAGAATAACACATATGCAACTTCAGCCAAGTAAAGAATGCACCTTTCTTTGTACTTACAAATATGATTGACAATTACAAACTGACCTAAAATAGTACATTATATTCAGAATTATATGGCAAACTGCTATTATTTAGTTACTATACAAAACAGATGCTTTCCTTTCCAATTTATGTCTAATGAATATGGCTGGCAATTAGAGTATTGAATAGCAATTATTATAACCAGTCTGAAGGAACTAATGATTTAGCATAGTAATGGCATAAAGATTATAGTAGGCAATGATAAACAAACAACTGAAACAAAATCTCAGCCCTGCCAGAGTTCCTCAGGATTCCTGTATGCTGAAGGCAGCTTACAGGAAAGTTGGGAAGGGATTTTTTTATAAGGGCATGAAATGACAGGACAAGGGGAAATAACTATAAACTGGAGGAGGCTAGTTTAGATAGATATTAGGAAGAAATTATTTACTGTGAGGGTGGTGAGATATTGGAACAGGCTGCCCAGCAAAATCATGAATGTCTCCTCCCTCAAAGGAGAGGCCAGGCTGGATGAGACTTTGAGAAACTTGGTCTAGAAGGAAGTGCCCCTGCCCGTAGTCCAGGATTGAAACTAAATGATCTTAAAGGTCCCTTCCAACCCAAAATATTTTATGATTCTATGATTTATTTTTTCATTATTTCTGGAATCCTCATTGTCTTGAAAATGAGTATTTCTGCATTTCCTAGCACTGATGTTATTATAACACACATGCTATTATTTGCCAGTTCTAATTATTGTTACGTCTTACAGTTAATTGGAGAGTGGGTTCATACTGTGAAAGTAACACCTGTCATGGTAAGAAAAGGATTTAGACAGTTCTGGAAAGCAAAATATGCCAATACTTTCCTCATTAAACCATGGAAAGTGATGCAGAACTGAGACTTCTATAAACCAGCAGATAGATAGTTAAAACATTAAGCAATCATTAAAATAAATAAATCCATCAGCTCTAGCACACTGATCACCATAGCAACAGAACTGATATCTTGTGTACAACTTACATATCCCAGCTAAGAGTGTGGATCTGAGGAAGGACACTGCTTTAAACCACAAGAGAAGTCCGAGAAGAGTGGCACGGCAGTACATTTTTTTATTTAAAGAAGATGTATAAACCTTTTCCACAGCCCTGTCATGATAAACTTTATGCTCAGTGGACTTAGACATTTGTGTGGTTTATAACAGTGGATAGATGCATGCTTACATATGGTTATACAAATGTAATCAAATCTCACAAAATTTCACCACAGAGAAGGAGACTCATTTAGTCAGCTGACAGACTGAAATCTTTTAAAGGATTCATCTTGGAAGATAATCAGGGACAATAAGAAATTACCTCAAGGGCTAAAAATGACCCATATCTGTACGGGGCTGCATGTAATTTTTCTGATTGATTCTTTAAAATACAACTGAAGCAACCATTCGATTTTACTAGTTGAGGGTTGCTACAGTTTATTAATTTAGAAGAATTCTCATTTGTTTATTCTTTCACTATTTTCACTGTATTAGCATTTTCTTATCTGAACAAAGAAGCTGTTTTGAATAGCAAAATAAGTGTGCACATATCCTCTCCATTACAAATCCACATATAATACTATTTGTTAGAAGCTCACTTATTTCCTTCTCTTGGTCCTTACTATCTGCCTAGATTTAATACCTGATAAGGGGCATCCTTAGTATCCGTTATCCTTAGTCAAAAACTGAGAATTACTGTTCAGTTCATGTGTAGTATCACTTCTTTTAAATCAGTGGGGCACCTCCGTATATTAATTTGTACATGTAATTAAAATATGCAGTACAGCTTATGCAGGTCCTATAAGTGAAATATAACTTCCATGTAAATATCTTTGTAGATTAGACCAGTTAAGCAACTGTCAATGTTACTCCCATACAGCACAATTCTAGAGTTTTCTGTGAATAATTCTGAAGTGAACTTTAAGGGCAAAATGACATTGTAAGTTTAATATTCATGCTAAATATGAGACAAGTATCTATCCTCTTATTGATTGCTTACATGACCACAGAATGAATTACCATTACAGTCTTGAAAATGAAGATGGACATAAATTCAAATGACTGCAGAAACTGTGTCTTAGAAGGGGAAAAAAGGTTACAAGTTAAAATGAACAAAAAAGGGTCATTATTTGTTCTCTAGGGATTGATTAAGTATGTCAAAGGCAGTCAGCCAACAATCTCTCAGTCTCTTCACTTCAGTGGGAGGTAATGAAATTTAATTAGTGAGAAGAGACAGCTTTCACACTAAGAAGAGGAGTGAAGAGAAAACAGGAACATCAGTGTGCACAGAGAATAATACCACAGTACATAACAATCCTTATTAAAACTGAATTAATAGGCAAAGTTTGGCCTCTGCTCTTTGTAACAGGATTTTCTCATTTTAAATAAAAACCTGAAAAATGAGCTAAAGCTGTATTTTTGTTATTAAGAGTATGAGGCTTAGTTCTGCTAGGTCTGAAGGCTCAAGTACAACCAATACAATTCTGCAGATTAACATGTGCACAATTTCCCCCCCCCCCCCCCCATTCGAAGCAGTATTTGCTTTTTTGCTTTTGTTTGGCTTATCTATTTTAAGGACTTGTGTGCCCCAAAGTTCAGATAAATTGGGGTTTAGATTAACCCAGTTTTTACATGCTTGGATTTCACTACAGATTCCCAGACAAGGTTTGCTAAAATGTGCATTGCTAATGTATCTACAAATGTTCATAAGGATGAACAGCAGCAGATACACTATGCCCATGCCTATGGTCTCAAATTCCTTGCAATATTAGCTTTCCTGAGGAGTGGAATTCTCTTAGTAAAGAGATCTTGGAATTGCTATTTGCATGCAAGAGCCTGGAAACATAAAGGATAATGCACACCAGCCATCCACTGAATCCCCTCTGAGTGACACCCAAAATAGACCCTCTGGAAGGGAGTTCCTCAAGTCCAGCTTGACTTGGACAGATCAGAAGCCACACAGATGGAGTGGGTGTCATCTGCATCTCTGCTCTCAACATGATACAGACAAAACCTACTGCTGAGCACTGAGGACAGGATGAATGAAGTCCATGTTCCTGTGACTCATCATGAGCCATAGATTCTGAAAATAAATATTTTTAAGTATTGCCTATGCACTGATATACTTTTTGTCTTCAGATGACCTGTCAATATCCATGATAGCTCCATATCTTCTAGAAATACAGGCATTTTATAGATTTACATGTCCTGTGTCTTACAAACAGCATCAACTTATTTCAAATTTTACAGTGTGTTACACAAGCAGTTAGGGTTTTTGTAATGCATAGCATGAAAATAACCACCTTTTATTTTTCTCCTCTGTTCCAGGAGGGAGACTCAAGGGATTATTTTTTTTTTTTGTCCAGTTCTCTTTTGAATATATGGCTGAGCCATCTTCCTCAGGACGAGACATCACAATTATTTGTGGTGCTGCTGTTTGGAAAACAGCCGTTCTGGGCTTCCTAGTACCCTGGGTGATGCACATCCAGTGCTGGGCTGTACAAATCTGAAGGACTCTCAGTCTCCTTAGTATCCTCAGATGGGGCCAAGAGCCTGATTTAAAAGGCTGTAGCTATTTTCTAAGGCTTGGGATTCTAAGGACCCTTCTATTCTAACCTTAAGATTTTTATTTATTTAACTGCAAAGCAGTAATTCCAGCTCCAGTCTTGAAACTGTGCTATCCATAAATCCATTTTTTTTTCTTTTTAAACAGTCTTGTTGGTATGTATTATTTTTCATAAAAATTCTAGTGATTATTAATTTGAAATAGAGACTGTTTAACTTTCAGGATACTTAGAACCATGATTTCCATGTTTCTTTTATGTGCCCTGGGTGCAAGGAGGAAAAATAAAATGAGGGTATCAGAAAAATAAAACGTCGATGCTCATGCTCACGCTCACGTAAGCTCAGACTAGTTATGTTCTTAAGCCCCATCAAACTCTTTTCTTCTTTTCACTCTCTCCTAGTACAAAACACTTTGTGACTTAATATATTTTTTAAATATGTTTTTGGGCCATTCTAAAGAAGCCTATTATAGAAGTGCTACTGTATAAAACTCAATGGAAGAAATTCAGGAAAACTACAAAGGCTACAATGCATGCTTACTAATTTCAAGAGTTCTGTGGTAAGACATTCTTTCTGATCATTTTCATACTGTAAACAAATCTAGGGCAAAGGGAAATCCTGTGTTACGATTTTGAACAAGTTCAAGTGAAACAGGGAACAGAGTTTCTGAAGATGATAAAATTAATGGCTGGAAACTGGAGCATAGGAAGTTCCGCACAAACATGCGCAAGAACTTCTTTACAGTGAGGTGACGGAGCACTGGAACAGGCTGCCCAGGGAGGTGGTGGAGTCTCCTTCTCTGGAGATGTTCAAGGCCTGCCTGGATGCCTACCTGTGCTACCTGCTGTAGGGAACCTGCTTTGGCAGGGGGGTTGGACTCGATGATCTCTGGAGGTCCCTTCCAACCCCTACAATTCTGTGATACCTTAAATAACTTTGGGTTTCCATACAAAACCAAAAATTTACATCTGCAATTAGAAAAATCTTCTGCTGTGAACAAAGTGCCAGCAGAATTTCAGTTCTTCAGTTTAGCTAAAACTAAGCTTCATTTTGCAGCATTTGAGGATCAAACTACAAAAGTCTGTTGACCTTTCCTGTCAACTGTGAAGAAGTTCCTATTACATTACATTACAGTTTTTCTATGTTTTTTACTCCTAAGTCTTTCAAAATGATCAGCTTTGGTTTTGTTGCTACAAAAATGACATACAGAAAATAGCATTCCCTAGGGAGTGCTTAGATCTGTCAGTTTCTCTCAATGTATTTATCTGCTAATATTTCTTACTTTCTGTTGAATTGACTCATGTCAGCCTAATGAGCTTCCTATTGTAATCCCACATCTGATTACTTGCACACAGTAGAATTATTCAAAGCAACGCAGCCATTGATCATCACTGCTAATTTCTCCTGAGAAACTGTATAAAAAGATCAAGTGAAAGAGAACAAAGAATAAAAGGGTACAAGATCTAAGCCCATAAAAAACTCAGCATAAAAATGAAGAGCAAGTGCTGCAAGGAATGTGTAAGATAATTTGATGAGATAAAGAATATAGTTTGGAATCCACAGATTTCATACCTACTCCAAATACAATATTATATACTTCTACCTTGGCCTAATGAACCTCCAAGTGAAAACAAGGTTTACTCAGTAGCAACAAATCCAGTACAATAAATCATAGTATTAGGGAAAGGTATCTACAATAAACTTCAAGTGGCAATATCCAAAAAGATGATTACGTAAATATGACAGCTTACATCATAGTCAAGGAATCAAGGGGGACAATAAAAACCAGTTGTTCATCAATGAAAGAAGCTTCAACTCCAGTTTTAATACTAGACAGTTTGTTCTTGACATAAGCCCAGTATTTCATATTTCTCTTCATTTCCAGAATCTCCTAGATGTGTGAACTGAATTGCAAACCACAGTGTTAAATGTAGGAGAGGATACCTCATCAGACGTGGTTTTATCAACTGGTAATGAGAGGGGAAGAAAAAAAAAAAAAAAAAAAAGATCTTTCCCCCTTTATTTAAAATAAAGACATTTCATTTTCAGAATTGCAATAAATTCCACAGTCTGAAGTCTTAGATAAGAATTAAAGTAGCTTATTTCTTACTTCAGCCTTTTTCACAGTTATTTTCGACAGGGGGACTGGACAGGATGAAAACACCCTTAGATGTTTCACCTAACACCTTTAAGTTAGAATATATTTTCATGCTACATGACTGCCAGAAACAACAGAAAGAACCAGAACAAACCAAAATAAGGAGCTACAATGCAGTGCTCTCTCTCTCCAGAGAGAGCATGTGAGAATAGACAGCCCTGGGATTGTTGCTAGTTATGCTATATGTTTATCTGAAAAATGCTTAGATATTCTAGTTAGATACGTGACATAAGAACTTACAAAAAATAGAATATGATGAGACCAGTTGAAATATTAAAATATTATATTAAAAATGTATCTGGAAATAATAAAAACCTTTCACATTCCAGCAGGAAAGTGGATGCACCTGATGCACCTGAATGAAACTAAACCATTGATTTAAGAAATAAATTTACGTCCTATGCATCATCCATAGGTGAATCACAGTTTATGATGAGACCCATGATTTAAAATACTGTTAGCAGTCATCTTAGGAGAGATCATACACAATAAGGTATTCATTCAAGATATAGGCCCATAAAGGACTCATACTAGCTTAGCATATTGGAAATCCATCAGCAACGTTCTATGGTTAATGGAGAAAAACTCCCTCTTTTTAAGTGGCAGAAATTTAAACCATTATTAAAAAAGTTTGAATAAATTACAATTGCAGATGCTACCTTCCTAATGTATTTTAAATATATGAATAGTCACATTCAAACCTTGCATATGCATTTTCAGTGTTCATGCCAGAGTATTTCTAACTCTATTCCTATGCGTTTTAATGTAAAACTACAGTATCAGAAACTTGCCATTTACGTATTTTCCCATCTACACATTTCTCAACAGTAGAGTGTTTACGTGCGCTATAATACTCCTAATTACATATAACCTCAGATGATGCATAAGTGGAACTCCACTGATTTCAGTTGTGTAAATTCACTCTGGGTGATAAGTCTCTTTGAGAAACTGCATTAAGGCAGTGAGGTCACAGCAGCTGACACTGTACAGGAAGGAATACAAAATACACTCTTGAAACAACAAGTGAGTTTTGATTTCTTTGAGGACAGTCTACTTGAGGTTTTGCAGACTTTCTCCTGTAGAGTGGAGATAGCGTCAGTTCTTGGACAAAAGATATTCACTTAGCTACTGAGCCTTGTGGCCCTAGAAAAACAAGATGAAGTTGAGTTTAATGTTTTCACTGGGGTGTGCTGAAGCTGATATTCAATTCAGGAACTGCTTTTGCTGAAGGACATTGTCTTTTAGCAGCAGTTGAAAGAAGGTGAAAAATGGAAGGTGAGCAGAGGGTGCAGGAGACCTCTAATTCAAAAACATCTTAAAATTCTAGCCATTTTAAAATAGCTGGTTTTATGTGAAAACATAATTGTGTCAGACGCACAGTAGGGAGACCATTATTATCTCCTTGAACAAACTGAAGTGCTGCATGGTAAGGTGTGAATGTGGAGAATTTGAAGCAACTACAGCTTATAGAAGAGCTCTGAACAGTGAGGTACACTCTACTTTCTGAATGTTTTTGGCATTTAAAAGGTTGTAGAAGAAATAAAAACTAATGAGATGGCATTGCCCTTTGTTGAGGTCAGCTGCCAAGAATTGATGTACTTTCTTCTCAACTATGCCATAGATTCAGACGTCTTTAGGGCTGGAAAAGACTTGTAGGCTTCCTAGTTTAACTGCAAATTACTCAAGCCATTGACATTCCCTTGAATATATCGGTATTGAATTCCATAGCTAAATCAGAATTTCATAGGAGGTTTCCTCTTAATTTGCCTTCTGCAGTGGAGTAGTTAACAATGAAATAACATTAACAAAAAGAGAACAGACATTAGTCCAGTAAATCTAATGATTATATACACTCCACCAAAAGTACAACTCCATTTGAGTTCTAAAGAAATCTCATGGAAAAGCAGTGAGCATTATACAGTGAAAGAAGTTTGCCATCCTGTATTCTTGCATGCCAGCTGGCAAAGGTAGGAGCAATGAGATTTGAACTGAATATTAAACAGAAAGAAGAACTAGTAACAGATCAATTCTGCAGGCCTAATAATATTTCTCTTGCAAATGATATCTACTCGCATGTTCGTCTTGCAAGAAGCAGGTCTGAAAATACAAGGAGTTTATGTTAATTTTTTTGAGTTGGGGGAACTGGGTTTTCTCTGTAGACTCTCTGATTTAAAAGACCACAGTGCTTGGAGCTTTCATAGAGCTTGGCAGATTTCTACAACACTGCTGGGAACGAGAAGATCATTGTTATGCTGTAAATATTAACTAAGCAAGCTTTCCAGGTAACACTGGAAAATGGACATCAGGCCTTAATCATAAGACACCTGCTTTTTTTTTTTAAATCTGTAATTTTCCCCAAGCACACATGGATCATCTTAGTGGCCTGTGCTATGAGTACTGTACAAAAGATCAGAAAGATTTAGCATTTATCAGGTGAATCAAGAGTTTCTCACAGATATCTGGATTGATGAGAAAAAGAAAATCAGGAACACTCTTATCAGGAATACTCTTATAGAGTATTTTTACATAGAACATAATAAACCCTAGTGCCTAAAAACAAAGAACCTGTTTGACGTGTTCTGTGTACACCATGCTGATTCTTTTTTTTTTTTTTCTCCTTTTCTTTCTTCTCCTGCTAGTTTTCCTTTATTTCAGTCTGTGTGGCTCTGAACTATCCAATCTGTTCTTTGTACCTACATCTTTCTTTATTCTCAGCCTTTGGTCAAATAAATAAGAGTTTAAAAAAGTCTTATTTTCTCTTCATTTCACTGCCTATACCTATTTATTAGTTTGAAATGCAGTAACATTCAATTTCCATAACAAAAGTCTAGATCTAAACAGTACATTTCAGAGTATCAATCAGATATCTCCTTATGGTTTTAAATAGACAACATAAGAAGAGTATGAAATCAGTTCACCAATCCTCATTTTTGCCTGTGGCTGTTAAAGAGAAAACAATTCTGCTGAAACTGTAGAATAGGAAAGTGATTTTGATGCCAGTATATGTTGTAGGAAGCTCTCTATCAGACATTAGGTCAATCTGAACTGGAAAAGAATATTATGTCTTCTCAGGAAAATTACTTTGCAGTCAATTTCCCCAAGTGTTGGAAGACTGAAATGGAGAAATAAAAATTCATCTAATGGAGAAATTGATAGATAATTTGAAATTAATCAGGAAATATGAAATTACTCCAAACTTAATCACATCAGTTTGCAGATGTTGTTAAGATTAGCACATTTCATGATATTTGTAGTGTGCAGAAAACAAACTATTATTCCTCTACTAATTTGATATATTTACCTGTTATTTCCATATGGTAAATTATTTTAGACTGGAAGCTTTACTTCACCCTGTCCAATTTTTACTATGTGAAGCCATCTAGCCTAAAACCACAACTGTAAAATTCCATAGTAATACCAGCAGTGATAGTAATGTTGTAGGAACTACTATTATCCTAGATACAGGAAACAGGTTTTTTCTTTGGCTAGAAAATAACAGGAATACCAAACTACACTTTATGTATATCAGCTGCTTTTTAATCCTCATTATAGTAATTTCTGTCATTATTTATCTTTTAATTATGGGTTATTCTAACACTGCCTGCATAGAGCATCACTTCTACAGGAAGTTTATAAACACTGGAACAGATGTCATTTTGTTTCATGGAAAGCTCTTAAATATTAGCAAGCGTACTTCTACCAAGATATTGAAACTCATATACATAATCACCTGGACTATGGGACATATGGTACAATTTTTAACATAGGTAGTATATGCTAAAGTGAGTTTGATAGTTCAGCAGTCACAGAATCTTTAGGCTAGTCTGTATACTTTTAACTGACATTATTAGAATCTGAATTCTTAAATGAAAATTTTTAAAAATAGTTTGAAGAGCTGCCTGAGATGCGTAAAGAACAAGACTATTAACATGAACAGATTAAAAGAACAAATCAAAAAGATTTACAATCAGGATCAACTCCAGGAAAATACCAGCTGCAATTTCTGTTTAAGATTTTAACATTCTGGGTAAGCTCCTAAAAATCTATCATTATATTAGTATTTGAAAGCAGAAAATCTCCAAAATATTGAGAATATCAAGGAGAGGAACTTGCGATTATATTTAGAGCACACTGATGAAGTAATTTTTTCCTCAATACATATGAAAGATCAATTCAGCAAATGCTTGCAAAGTTCTTTGGAGGTGAAAGTAAGTGTTACTGGATGCTATCATACTAATGAAGTAGCCTGTTAATCTTTTCTCAGTCTTTCTTCCAAGTAGAAAAAAACTGGAGGAATAATAAAAAAAAAAAAAAGAAAAAGAAGGCAGTCTGCATTCACCTAAACACCTGAAAGTTCAGCAGGACTCCACAACAAGATCTTCATGCGTCTCTGCAACACATCCTACAGGGCTTTGATTTCACATGTTGCAGGAGACACTGGCTTTGGGAGGAAAGACTCACTGGATAAAAGCACCCAGGAGAGAAGCCCGGGCTTCGTGAGAAACGCAAAAATACCTCAGCAGATCTTAGGGCAAGGAAAAGAACATTAGAGCATTTTCAGTTGCACAATACTGCGTGATACAGCCTTGCTTTCTTCCAAGATCTCTGCTTTGAGGATTTTTTGTTACTGTAATGCTGCCTGTGAGTGATTAAATTTCTCTGCGTTTCTTTGAGAATAGTGAGATTGTTTCTTACACACAAATAATGTTTACTAGAATCATGTATGGCAAAAAAACTCTTGCATTTGAGGAAGACATTTTTAATACATCCCTCCTTATCTTAGGTTATCCCAATTATGTTAATTGCTCCATTCATAACTAAAAATGCTCATCTATAGTATATCAGTCTACCATATATACATGTCAAATAATGCATGAATTCCTAGATGGATCCTAACTCTTATTCTCCCCTCTTTCCCAAGTACAACAGAAAGCACATGAACAGGAGTTTATGTGCCATGATTACCTTACAACCTGTAATGCAAGATAAAGGTAGCCATTAACTTACTTCTGCTAAGTCTTAGAATATCTGAAGCACACGTGTATCTTAAAGCACGTCAGTGATGAGCGCCTTTTATTTCTCTAAAGAATAAACACCTTTTACAGAGAAAGATACGGAACAGACTCTGGGGTATGTGGATACATACACATTGCAACCTACAGCTGTGTGAGAAAACTAAGAATGTTTGTAATAATATAATTTTTTTTTTGCTGTCCATTAGACACATTGAACAATCAGCACAAAAGTAACGTGTTGTGGAGGTATTTAGTAGGTCATGTACAGAAAGAAACTGACAACTTATCAATGTAACAACTGGAAAGAGTGATCTTTCTCTTCCTGCCTGAATTACTGTCAGCAACTACAAAACTGCCATCACATTCATAGGTGAGTATAATCTTACCTGGAGTAAGAATCTTTAGAAGTGAGAAAAATGATATGAAAATTTGCTAGTACCTCTCAGGGGATCTACAGGGTCTGCTGAGAAGCTATCACCTGATCATAAAACTCAAGCATCTGTAACCTGAAATTACTGAGCACAGAGTTATGAGCAATGCCATCTACTTTTTATGCTGTAAATATCATATAACTAGAACAAGAGTTTCATCGTTGCTCTGTTTGACTCTGATATAATGCAGCGTTTAATCAGTCTACCTAAAATCACCATCACATAAAGAAATTTTTCTTGAACTACTAGTAATAGGGGTTTATATGAAAGCAATAATTTCACAAAATAAAAATAACTACATCTTCCCAATATGTACAGAGAATGACTCACCTGACATTCTGATTCTAGTGGATACTTGAAAAACAACTTGAGTATCATATTATAATTCCTGTGCTAACAGCAGAAAGTGAAGATAATTTGAAAACATGATATTTTTAAGGCTGTTACTTGCTCCTTGGAGAGCTAATGTCTTGAGAACTAAAAGTTTCAGTAGCTGATACATTTTCTTTTGTGTTAAGATACTGGTATTAAATGGAACATGTAGGAGTCAATCTTTCCAAATAAAGCAGAGATATTTCTGTTAAAAGAAAAAAGTATTTTAACTAGAATTTGTTTTTACAGATAATGTTGGCAACAAATTAAGAGCTTTTTTTGGCTGGATATTTCTACAATAGCATGTTCCAGTAACAGCAGGTCAAGGGAGGTGATCCTTCCCCTCTATTCTGCCTTGGTAAGGCCTCATCTGGAGTACTGCATCCAGTTCTGGGCTCCCCAGCACAAAAAAGACAGGGATCTCTTGGAAAGAGTCCAGAAGAGGGCCACAAAGATGGTGAAAGGCCTGGAGCATCTCTCCTATGAGGAAAGGCTGAGTGAACTGGGTCTGTTCAGCCTTGGGAAAAGAAGACTGAGAGGGACCTGATCCAGGTCTATAAATACCTAAGGTGTGGGGGAAAGAGCGGTGTGGCCAGACCGTTTTCAGCAGTGTGTGGAGACAGTACAGGGGGGAAACGGCCGGAAACTGCAGCATAGGAAGTTCCACAAAAATGTGTGCAAGAACTTCTTTACAGTGAGGTGACGGAGCACTGGAACAGGCTGCCCAGGGAGGTGGTGGAGTCTCCTTCTCTGGAGATGTTCAAGACCTGCCTGGATGCCTACCTGTGCGACCTGCTGTAGGGAACCTGCTTTGGCAGGGGGGTTGGAATCAACCTCTCAAGGTCCCTTCCAACCCCTACAGATTCTGTAATGGTGCACAAATAAGAGCCTTCATTTTGAATGTAGGCATTTGTCAGCTAACATCAGATGCACGTTCAACTGTTTTACCTATGTAAGTAGATCATTTCTAAAGTCAACAGTGCTTAGAAGAGGCTTTATTAAAACTTAAGATAAATGGGAAGTGTTAACTTCATTTAATGGAAACAAAGTTATTAAATTCCAGAATGCACACGTTGGTTTTTTTTGACATGTATTCAAATTATACCAAGACATATGATGATTAAGCCTATCCAGATGTACTTTATTATTGATTCCTAATAAAAGATTTTCTGTTAGGAAGGCACACGGGAATGTGTTGATTCATTCTACACAGGACAGAAAGTGTTTTATGAATTAAATGAAAATGAACTTATATTTGGATTGGTTTACTGTCAAAAAGCTGCTTCTAATCATGAGAACAAACTGGAAACAAATAAGATAGTAAGAAAATACTATGACTCAATGCACAAAAAAGCAAAAATTTCTAATTGATGTTCTCAAGTGAATGTCTTAGTCTTTTTCAAAAGGACAGTAAGTTTGAATTGAAGTTTTTTATCCACAGAAAAGTAACATTAGGTTCTGACTCTTTTCAGAACAAATGCTCTCTATTTCATGTTAGTCCCAGGTACATAACAGAGAAAAAGTAATAACAAGATCATTGCTAACTTATTCATGTGCTTTGGAATTACCTTTGGAAAAATCTCATCAGAAACATTGGGAAAGCTCAGAGTATGGTGCAGTTGAAATGCACGCAATATGAAAAAAATGATTCCCAAGGGAAAAGCTGTATTCTAGCCATTATTTTTGTATAAATATATAAATATTATGCATCAAAACATGATTTTCAACAGAATGGTTGATACAACATTTAATTGTTATTATTTATACGGTCTCACTATGTACTGCTTTGGAAAAAAGTCATTTCATCCCTTTCTAGATCATCTCTGAACTAGGGAAAAACTCTCCACTGGTTCCCATAGAATAGGAAGCACTGCATATTTGTACCTATGTCAGGGTTACTTGTAAATAAATAAACAAACAAACAAGTAGTGCATTAGAAATCCCTTGAAAGAGAAATTACAGAAAAATAAAAACATAATTCACTACTTGGAGAGAAAAATAAAAAATGATACTTATTTTTGAAATAGGTCATATATCACCAATTTGTTTGCACTAGTGCAAGATGTATTAGGCACCTAGTCTAAATGAGGACTCTGTGATCTAAGAGGAGAAAGAATGCATTTCACAAAAGTAGTGGATTTGCTGTTAATCTTTTTTCTCTGTAACATAAGAGACAACACTCCACTTCCCGAGAAGGCTAGTCCTGTTAATGCAATCCATCCACACACACATATATACACAGAAGACCTTCCTTGTTCTGTTCCTATTTGTCCTATCTTTGAATTCCTTGCTTATTATTTGGACATCAGCAAAACTACTTACAGCATTTTCCTTTCCTCCATCATCGGGATCAATCAGGAAGATCTCATTACTGAAAGTTTTCTTCCACCAAAAACTCCTTGTTGATTAGATACAACTGCCACTAAGCAAGCTGACCAGGAGGGGCAAGGAAGAGCCCATGAAAGGAGTGGTTTGTCCTGCAAAGAAAATAGGGGGAGAGAGCTGAGTGGAGATGTTGTCAGAGCATACTGTTGGTGCTAGTTTAGATTGAGAGTTCCTGTGGAGACAAATTTATTCTAAAAACTAATTGTGTTCAGGAAAGAACTGAAGCTTCCGTTAGAGAAGAGATAGCAGACAAATTGTGACTCTATCAGGGCAGATCTATGAACAGCAGAATGTGGGGATGAAGATGTACACAAGTCTGAGACTTGTTTCTCTTTAAATGGAGGAAATAAATCTCTATGGACACCCATATGGGTTTTGTATTTACCATGGAATGCACACCTCCTATTTTTTCTTTCAGTAGGAATCTTGTAATTTGTCAACAGGCAGTATTATATTAGACTTTTTACTATCCCAAATTTCAATATCATCTATCCTCTCAGGATTCACAAGCGTTTTGTAAAATTGCTAGTCCTGACTTCTCCACCATACAAAAAATGCATAAAACATAAAAGTTACACAAAAGGAAAACATAGCGATTTAAGTGTCTTCAAATAATACAAACAAACAATTATAGCAGATACTGTGCAATGACAGCTTGCTGCCTTTTTTTCCTGCTTCAAAAAGTGTTAGAGAAAGTGTTTTCCTATATAAGAAATTAACATGCTTTTAAAGTACTGCTAAGAATAGTGTTTGCACTGTGACAAGGAAAGGAGAATCCTATATTAGCTGCCATAGGTATCATGATTAATCCATCCACACAGTTTCCATCTGCACTAAGGATACAGATGATTCTTTTGTTACAAGTAAAGCGAATTTTCTCAGGAAGCTCTATGTAAAATGCCAGAATTACGTTTGTTCAGTCATAATTGAGCAGCAAAAGAGCATATTAACTGTCTTTGACAGTGGACATCTAAATCTAATTGCCATGAACCTTTCTGCCAGAGTTGCATTTCTTTAACAATATTAGTTGTCCTACACAGGGCCCCTTCAATCTGACTGTGACTTTATTGCTAAGGCAACCACATGTGTTCTGCAAGCAGCAGCCATTTATATTCAACTTCCCATAGACTGATAAAGCAGAGCTTTTAAACAGCATTTTCTTTCATCTGTAAAAACTAAGTCCTGAGGGAGATTTACCAACTTATACCAGTTGAAGATCTGGATCAAAGAGCCTGAAAACCTGACAGAGAGCACAGGGAAAAGAAGCAACAACCTAGGCAGCTCAGCAATGACTGATAGATATGATGAAGGAATCCCCGAAGTCTGAAAATAGGCTGAGGTCCAGCTCTTTAATTAGCACAATACAGTCTGAGTTCCCTGCTGTGCATGGCTGAGAAGGGAACTGAAATGAGATCTGTTTCTTTGCAAGGAAGTACAGGCTTGGACATCTTCCCTCTCTGTCTTACTACTCCTCCAAAAGCATGCAGAGCAGGATTTTTCAAACCTGTCAGTCAAATCCACAGCAAAATGATATACTGCACTCTATGTGTTCAAGTAGTGAATTTACTGCACTTCAGCATTATCCTTTTCTTAGACATTCTGGAGTTGGTAATCTCACCAGAGCCCTGGGAGAACTGAATCGACTTTGTCATGTTGATGTGGTGGTGTTTACAGCACATATCTGGAAGGTGCAAAAGAACTGTGCTGAGGATGTACGAGCTGCCATTACAAAAACAGTTCCTGACTGCTGACAACTTTTTTTTTCCACTCCCACATTTTTGCCCCCACAGTTTGTATTTATACACAGTGCCCCCACTTAAACCAACTATATAATATTTCAATATTGCTTTTCTAATTATAAGACCATACATCTACCTTCAGGAAGTCTGCTCCATAAGGGTGCCTTCCTCAGGGCTGTGGCGATTTGCAGACCCTTCCTGCCTGCTTCTGGGTCCCCAGAGCATGAGCAGCTGCAGCTCATCACATCAAGGCAATCTCACTCAGCTGCTGCTGAGGTTTGGGCACAAGGCATTCCTACTCTTACTGAACATGTCCAGCCCCCTGACTCTCTACTTCATTTGGGATTTCCCCAGTTCCCTGCCTCTCCCTCTCCAAATAGACACCAAGATAATTGCTACCTCGATATATGTTTTGCTGTTGAGATATATGCAAGAGCTAAAAATCTCTTGGTTTGAAAGAAGTTTTCATTCAGAGACAAGACTTGAGATTTCTCTGCTGTTGGTCCTACCCAGAAAATATAGAAAGACAAGCACACATGACATTCCTTCTCCAAAATACAGCAATGCATTAATTTCAATGAAGTAGTTACAGGCAGGGCTTGCTTTCATATAAGCTTGAAGTTTTGCTTGTTTTATTCTTCCTGCACAAGCAAGACATAACATCATCAAAACAGTGCAAGGTTTGGGTGGTTTTCTTTTATTTGCTTCATTTTTATGATTTTTCTTTCACTGTGGACAATGACATATTTTCCCTAAACATGAAATGTGCTTAGAAACAACTACTATTTTTGGTTGAAAAATTTAAAAAGGAAAGCAAGCCCAAAACACAGCTGGAGGCGGATACTGCGCATTGAAAGTTTGGCCTAAATCTGTATATTTTACAAGATTACAAGCAGTGGAAAACAGTGTCAAAGAGTGGAGAGCACCAAGCAGCTACTCTAATGGGTGCCATTGACTCTTTCTGCAATGTTCACATTATGGTAAACAGAATTAAAGGCAACATTGTTAAGTGCAACACAAATGAAAGTGACGCAGACACGCAACAAAAGTAACATCAAGCAAGGGGCAAGGAGGGTCTGCTCTTGCTTCCAGCTAAATGGCTCAGTAAGTTAAAACTGGTCTATTTCTCCTCACAGTTATCAAATGCTTGACAGACTTTTGAAGATGGAGCAGAAGATGTGATTGAGTGCCATGATAGCACAGCTGCTGGTGCAGTCTTGCTCTGATCTGAGATCTCATGAGCAAAAGGTCACCTTGACTTTCATTTCTCATTTTTAAAAGCAAACAGGCACAAACTCTTGGCTCCCTTCTGTTCTGGAGCTCACCAGTGAAATAAAGAGATCAAGCCAGTGTAGCAGAAATCAGCTGAATGCAAAGAATTGTATGGAGAGGGGACAGCAGATCAAAGTGACCAAAGGGCAGCTTCCTCTACCCAGCTGGGTGCTTGTGGCCAGGGTCAAAGTGCAGAGCCTGCGCTGCACCATAAATGCTATCCTGGACTCAGAGTACTAGCAAGATATTTAAAATATTTGGAGTTTTGGTCTTCAAAATTAGCTTAATATCCCATCAATTTTAACTAAAACTGGTGAAGTGAGCTACAGTTTTATGTATTCAGAAACAAATCTTTTCAGTTCTAGCATTTTAGACTGTCAAATCACTGAAGAGGATTGAAGGTCATGTTTTCTTTCACATTTAATGTTTCAAAAAAGTTGTATATCTATAAGAAAAATAAACTTTGATGTTTCAAAGACTTTTAAAAGTAGATTTCACTAGATTAAAAAACCCTAAATATTTATGGAAACGCTCATGTTTTCTTCTAGTCTCGCCCTCTCTCAAAAAACTGGTAGCATAGAATGAAATTTTGATATCCTCTTTCTTAAGAGTAGAAAAGGGTCTTCCTGTTCACATTTCTCCTACTTTCACTTTGGATGAAGTTACTTCCAAAAGGATTGAATGAAGCTATTCTTGAGATTGAGAACAAGCAATGACAGGCAATAAGATTTTTTTTTATAGTTAATCAAATTCTCAAAAATGAGAGGAGAGAGAAGTTCCCACAGTAAGTTATTGTTTTTAGGATGATAAAAATAAGAAATATAAAAAAGAAGAAAAATATAATTTTACACAATTTTAGTTTGGAAAATATTACTGAATAATTTTATTGATTTAAAACAGCTTTAATCAAAGGCTTCTCTTGGGAAAATTCTCATGAATAAGCTTTTTCATCCCCCAATGATTAATAAGCATTGCAGTGTTAGAGCAGTCTAAAATGAAACCTTCAGTGAAAGTCAAGACAAAAATGATGCTATAGAGAGTTTATGAATGCATCACAAACATCATATCTTTTTAACAACTAGTAATCCAGAAGAGACTGCTTTTAAAAGAAGGTTTTAAAAGAAATTCAACCTCCAAAACAGTTCTGGAAATATTGAAGCCTTAAAGGTTACCCGAAATAAATAAGTTGGTGGATGCGTTATCCAAGGTGAGGAAAAAGGAGTACATGCCCACACTACTGCTGTTTTTATGAGGTACTATAAAAGCCAGGTGAAAAGCTTGTTCAAATAAAATTGCAATTTTAATATAATTTTTGGAGGCCCTTTAGATTTTGATTTTTATGAGCATAAAGAATGTAATTAACCCCTTTTTCCATTTGTTCTGCAAATCTGTCCTATAATATATCATAGATTTAATCCAGTATTGTTGAACACATACCTTGCTCTGACTGATTATTTTCACAAACATATTATCTAAACTATTCCTTCCTGCAAGCAGCATTCATCTATAGCAAAATATTTTAACTATTTTCTTTCTGAACAATCACTACTCCTCATGTATGTCTTTTGGGGGAAGTTACAGAGCTGCCATTTTAAGAGAGCTTATTTTTCTTAACTACTCGACACCCTCCCCTCCTGAGGAAGACTTGTAAAGAACTGCAGGGTAGTTTTTTTTGTTTACCTAAGGCACACAGCGTGAGCAATGAGGTGCCTCATCACTATGGGCAAAAACGTCTCCCTAGAAGGTTATAAAATTGTCCTGGGGAAAAAACAACATTTTCACTGTCTCAGCCTAATTGACTTTCACTTCATCCTTTAAGATGAAACAAAGGCTCACTGCAATTGAGACTTTCTATAAGGTTGAGGTTTAACCCAGCAGACAGCTAAATATCACAAAGGATTTGCTCATTCCCCACTCTTCTCCCTCTCCCCAGGTGGGGCAAGGAAGAGAGCTGGAACCAAAATAGAACTCATGGGTTGAGATAAAAACTACTTACTAGCAGAGAAAAAGAAAATTGAAACAAACAACAAATAAAGCAGTAACAACTATATAAACACGACACAATCAGTCATCACCCACCCTCTGGCTGACACACACCACAGCCCATCAGCAATACAAGGACTCACCACTTACTGATCAACATCCAGGAATCCCCTAGCACTAACTAGCCTCCGCTCAACTCCCCACGGCTTTATAGCCTTCCACACGATGGACTAATCCCTAGCCTAATTTACCCCACCTGTTCTGGCTCTGCCCCCTGCTGAGTGGCCCTGCCTGATCCCAGGTGTGCTCCCGTTATTCAGCAACAATCAAACACTGGTGTGGTATTAACACTGTCTTGGCTGTAAACCAGAACCAAAGGTACATTGCATGAACAATTCAGAACAAACTCAGTGGGGCTCTGTTTGTTCCCTATCAGTACATTGCATGTTGCAGTGAGCTAGCTAATACATTCCAACAGATCCACCATTTCCAAAACAAAAGATGAATTTACATAACTTAAAGATGTGATTACTTACTGTGCTGTTTGATGCTGGCCCCCAGAACTACTTGCCTACAGAGTTTGGATTGTGATTTAAAGTGGTCTTAATGGTCCTTGAGACAGCTTCCCATGTTGTTCGGGAGTGGCTGCTGGTCCAGATAGCAGACTCCAGCTCAGCGTCTGCTGATTAGAATATCAACTTGAGATGTTGCTCTTAATTCCACTACAACACCATTTCTCAATCTAATCAATCTTCATCATTACGATAATTTAAAAAAAAAAAAAAAAAAGTTTAAAATTATCCTTTTGTGAATTTAACATTGCAACCTGCTATTATTATATCTTGAATAGTTCTCATCTTTCCTTTTGCACCAGTTTGGCACTTATCAGCAATTACGAAGTTATTTAAGTGAGATCTGCCTGTTTCTTTCCTTAATTTTACTTCACAAATCCCCTTTGTTTATTGGGGATCTTTGCAGTCGCATTTGTCTGGTAGACATTAACTTGTACAGTAATGAAAGTAAAAAAATTATGATAAAAGAAGAAAATTCTTAGTGTTAACAATGCCTTTTAGAGCACTACAATTTTGAAAGTCTTAATATACTTAATATTGCTTAATTTTTGAAAATCAAAGTCCCTAGTAAAGTCAAGATGTCAGTTACTTGTTACATTTGAATATATAATCTTTTTTGTTTTTCACATGTAAATTGGTAGATGTGTGAATCAGTGTTGTCACTGTTTAGGTTGATTTCGGTTGTTGCTTAAGGCTCATGCTAAGGGAAAAGAGCTAGTCTTGCAAATCTCTAATTCCTAATTTTGGCAGATTCATCCGCTTTATGCTCTTCCATTTTATCTTTCACATCTCTGCTCCTTTTTTCTTGTGCTAGCGAAAAAGCAAAATTACTGTTCTAACTCATGGCTGTGGTCACATTCAAAAGTTCACATTCTGAACTCTGTAAAAATGCAGTGACAGAAGAACAAGACAAAAAATAGATTTTGTTGACTGAATTATGAAGAAGGTTGGCCTTGAGAGCGTGAACTTTGTTTGAGCTATAATGGGTGCAGCAGTGTATAAAATCTAAACTTTTCTCTGTAGATGAATGTCAACAGTGATTTGCTCTTTTCACAATTGATCAGATAAGTACAATGGTGGATACACATAAAACCTTTAAAAATACCCTTTTCCAGAGCATAAGCACATACGAAAAGATGACTGTTTTCCTCTTGCCCTTATTGTTACAATGTTTCTGAAGCTTAAAGAAGACCTGAGTTGCACTCGGTTAAACTGGGAAACCAGGGCATCTCTTCAGGAACATGAGCTTATTTTTTTTTGTCTTTTCCACCTGATTTATCCTTCTAAAACACAGTTCAGCAATTAAGAACAGTTTGAGGGGGTAAAAAGCTGGAAAACTTTTATTTCAATGGCCTATTCTGCCACAGAATACCTGAAAATAAGGACCTGTGAGTCATCCCAGTTCTGTGTTTGTCTCTGTTTTGGGGTTCACAGGACTGCCAGGATCACCCTGTGGGAAAGAGCTACTGGGTGCTCAGGTGGAAGAGAAAAGAAGGATCTTTCTATAATTCTAGATGCTCTCCCATACAAATGTGAGCTGAAAACTCTGTGAGCTTCATTCTGCCTGTGAGGAATTTGCAGCACTGGAGCAGAGACTGTCTTCAGAGGGATATGAAAGTCAGCTTTACCAAAGGTTGGACTAGAGTGAACTTATATTATCCAGATACCAACATTTGCAGTCTCTGAAGTGAACTCCATAGTTGAGTCCCAGAGATCTGGGTCTACAGAATAACCACCCATCTTGTATCCCACTCTCCTGGGAATTCCTCTTTATAAATTTGAGATTACTGTTGCTAGAAACAAAGAAACAGATAATGACATGTATGCAGCCAGCCTCGTGTTTGTTTTCTTTGCCATTTTAAAATGACCAAAAAATTATTTTTATTTTTTTTTCTTCCTTTGATTGCCTCTTTTGTATGTGAACTGTCTCTGTAGGCAGAAATTCTGACTGTCAGGACACTGTGCCCAAGGAGCAAAGAGAGAAGGGGCAATGGCCACACAGTGAGACTTGTCATCACAGTCTAGGATGACAGAAGGATGCATGCTGGCATGCTTAGTTTCTGGATTTGAAACAATTACTATGATAGTTCTCACCTACAGTCTTTCAAGAGCAAGATAACATATTTTGTCTTAAGTGCTCGTGTTAGGCTTATTTCTCATTACCCTCTCAACTCCTTGTAAAAAGGTTCAAGAGAACCAGTTTCTATCCTTAACAACAACAAAAAGCAACAAAAACACACACACACACAAACCCCATAAGGAATAAGGAAAATGCAAATGGTACAACTTAAAGCTCTGTATGAAGTTGTGCCAAAATAAAATCCTAGGGCACATTTACACTAATCATCAGCTGTATTCTTTTCTTCTCCAGCAGGAGCAGAAGTGCCCTGTTGTTCTAGGTCCCTTTAGTCTATGGCCTGAAAATATTTTTTGCACGATGATATGCAGGTGCATTACTTAAAACAAAAAGCAGATAATTATGCCATTTACAATAACATCAAAATTCCACTCAGAAATAAAATTGCATCCAGTAAACTGAAAAAGAAAAACACTGGATATCCAGTACATTTAAAAAAAAAAAAGCAGTATTCACTATCACAATTTCTCTACCCCACTAAATAATGTGTTTTGAAGTATGGAAGGGTATATCCATATGCCAAATTTTCAGTATACTTGAAAATATTGAAGAATTTTTCATAGGCAGGTAGCTGGAAAGATATTCATAGGGGGACATAGGTTTGTGCCAACTCCTAGACTCTCACGGTTTCATGAAGAAAAATAATTCAGCTCTAAGGCTTTAAATATATTTTGCAAGTTTTTTCACTTTGAAGAATTCATCCAGCTCTAATGAGAACTGGGGTGTATGGGAGCTTGACCCTTATCAGTAGAAAGAGGCTGAAATGATTTCAGCTTTAATATAACAGTGGTCAAATGTAGTGATTTCTTACTTGGTGGTCAAACTAACTCCTTATGCTAAAGCTGGAAATAGGCATATTAATCCATACGGCTGGGCGTCTGGATGCCAACTTACATCTTCCCGTGACAGACAGAGAAGGTATGAAAGATGAAAGAACACCTTGCTGATCAAACTTTTACTTACGCATTGCAGATAAAGAACTACCAGGACAGCATTTAACTGTGCTGGAGTAACAAAGGTAATACTGCTTGCATGTGCTTTGTTTATTGCCAATGATAAAACATGTACTTACAGGGAAGGAGATGGCATAAAAGAATAGTGTTAGAAAGATAAATTGCTGATAGAAGCCAGCTATTTTGTAACCAAAAAGCGTGAGTTAAACCTTACGTTTAGATTTCTTCAGAGCTTTACAGAGAGAAACTGTGGACATTTTCATAGAGTGATCTAGTTAATTCCTTTTCTTCATGCAAAACTAGGCAGTGGATTTTTTTGAAAGAAAATAAAGATTGGACATATGAGAATTATGCCAGAAAAAAAACTATATTGCTACTGGGAAAGTAATTTAAAATCTTTCTTAAAATAGACTAAGAATCTTAGTATTTCCATAGAAAATGTAAAATAAATTGGAAAACATAAACTAGCTCCATTATCACCCCAGACTCACAAAAACCTGCTAAGATAACAACTGAAGAATTGCAAAAACATTAACTTGATAACAAGGGAGGTGTTATTTTCATTGAGGTAAGTGATAACGTAAACTAGATCAAGGTAATTATTGTTCTGCATCATGCAGGAGGAAGTGTAGGCTTAAGGAAGACAGAAGCCCTGGTCTGAATAGAAGAAATCAGTTCTGCAGAGGCCAGTGGAAGAGACCAGAGGTGAATGGAGGCCAGAAAAATGGGGAGAAAGGACCAGAAACAGAGAGTCCCATGAATGCTCAACACCATGACCCAGGAAAAATCACAGGAAATTAGATTCCTCTGTAACAGCAACACGTAAAGTTTATCAAACCTTGTTTCACCATCACATAAGCATTACACCATCACTGCAGGTTTGTGGTCAACATACAGTTAATTTAACATATCCTGAAGCTGCGTTAGTGCTACACTTATTACATCTGACAACTGGCAACTGTCTGTGTGACTGTGCTTTGATGTCTCATGGCTACCAAGATAGATACTCGCCCTGCTCTGAGGACTCCTGCATCCAGGCCCTTCAAAAAACAGCTGGTGTGGGGAGAAAATCCCACCTCAAGTGCCTGCAAGTGCTCTGAGGGATGTAAAGCAAGGAGAACCTGCAACTTTCAAGACTTGAGAGAAATGTATCAGGAGGAAAAGAACGATGACATCCAAATGCTACAAAGGACTGGTGTTACAAGTGTCTGTGCAGGTGAAAAAAAAAAAAAAAAGAAGATAAAAACTGATAAAGATATCAGTTAACTTCTTTGTAGAACATTTCAAACACTGTCATGCAGGCTGAGGCTACCGACCTGTCAGAAGGGTCAGCAAGTCAGAAATTTGTTCAACGCATATGCATTCATATTTTACATGGGAAAAAAAGAAAAAAGAAAAAAGAAAAAAAAAAAAAGAAAAAAAAAAGACAGTATACAAGAAATTCATCCCTATGTTAGACATTCAGCTCTGTAGGACTGTTACTCTGCTGAAGCAGTCAGGCTGCCTGAATTTGTTGATCAGATTCACCCATGGACTACATGATACAGGTGCAGGCACAGATTGTTTTCATTAATATCACAACGATTTGCCAGGGGAAACTAGCATGAGGCAAATCCAGCAGGGCTAAGATAAAAGTCTGTCATGTTTTCTACAGATCTCACTCTTGAGAGATGTCTGTCCCCTAAAACAAAAACAAATCTCATTAGATTTCAGGATTTTTATCCCAATAGCTGTTATTTAGCTCTTAGGAGAAATCCTGCAAGACAAATGAGACTGACTCTGGTTGAAAAAGTCCCTGAGAGCACACTGTCAAACCAGTTAGACTGTATGAGAAATTTCAAAGCTCAGGCAGGGGATGAAGCATGTGGCAAAAAGCCTGTAGTAGCTCAGATCCCATACAAAACCTCTGTGAGTGGAAGGAATGACATTAATTCTCCCAGACAGCGAAAGAATGAATATGAGCAAAAGACATCTCAAGGGTGACACTTGTGACAGCTCTGGGGTGGGTAAGAAGTGAGAGCAGTCAAATGGGACACATGTGGAGTCTGCATCTCAGTGGGACAGTGACTCTTTCTGAAATTAACCTCTACGATCTTTCAGCTTCTTCTATAATTATAGATAAGGGACAATGCTGAAGAAAAATGCAAGGACTTTACCAAACAACTATCAGATTAAACAGTTGAATGCAGACATAGAGTTGTCATATTGGAAATTTAGAAATATGGCCCTATGCATAGTCACCATTTTATATGTACAATATAACTAATAAATAGCATTTTGGACTTGGCACATTCTTATGAAGTGTCACTTTGACTTTCTAATGCTTTGCATGAAAGATAAAACAATAAACTCTAGAGACAGCTCATAGTAGCTGTGCTCGTCCTTGCTATTCATAATCTCTCTTGAGATTACCCCACTGGTAATTTTTCTGCTTGATATCTCTGAAAATACTTTTTGTAGCATTTTTCTTTTCAGTTGCAAGTAAATACTGTATACAGATAACTTAGTTGCGTATACAATTTTCTTGCAGAACTGTATCATGTTAATCATCTGCAAAACAAATCTTTCCTCTTCCAATGGAATAGGAACTTTTAACAAATGTCACAGTGTCATGGTTTTATCATCAGTCTTCTGTAGCACTCCCAGGCAAGAAAGTGTGCACAAAGCTGAAAATGATCTCTCTGCTGTTTCCCTGTGCCCCGCGCTCATGGGAGAAGCAGCAAATCTAAGGCAGGTTCTAAAAAAAGCCTCTCTGAAATACTTTCTCTCACTCTTCTTCCTCAGTCACTTACCACTGTAGCGTTTGATGTTTTCTCAGAGTTTTGAGATTGTCTTACCTTAAGTCATTTCCCTTCGAATTAATTTCAACTTTCCGGTAGTCAGCTTTTAATTTCTTTGGTATTGGTCAAACCAGTCCTTTATTTCTATTACCCTTTCACCCTTGACATTATTATTATTTTATTTAGTAACACCTGATTATAATTCAGAGCATATTAACTCACTGTCTCTCTTTATTATACTCAAGAAATCAGCTAAACTTTTAATGAAAGTGTTCTCATTCTCCATGTCAGTTAATCTTTCTTCCAGGGAAATCTCCATTACTGGATTGAATATCATGAGTAAACTCACCTGTTCTAAATGTGAGACAAAATATGATTTGATTTCTTCAAATGAAAAAATCAAATATTTCAGCTGTGACATTCTTCAAAGGAAAATTATAACACACAGTGTACTTATCAGAGACATGTAACATAGTCTAAGTCAGATGGGAAAAAAGCAAACAAACAACAACAACAAAAACAAGAACAAGAATGAAATTAAAGCAACTAATAAGCAACCAGTCGTCTTTAAAAAATGGTTGTTAAATTGTGCCAGTTGAATAACAGTGCCAAGACATGCAATATGAATTTCGTTTCTACAAAATGTGCTGTGGCTAGAAGTTAGATTTGACCAACATGTGGAAGTGCTCTGCAAAATTGTTAATAAAAAACATTCATTCTGTTATTCAGATTCCAAAGCTTACTCCTTCTAGAAGAATCATATCTTCAGTTTTCTTGTCTCAGAATCTGTCAGTTTAGGACAGGAAATCTCAGGGAATGGGAAATGCCATATAACATGACTGGTGAAGCACTGTGCTAAGACTTAGGTGACCTGGGTTATATTCTAGGCTCTGACACTTGTCTTTTGAATGATCTTCTGGAAATTTCTCACTTTTCCATACCTTATCCCAAGCATTTTTCCATGAGAATGATATCTTTCTCTGTAAAATACCTAGAAAATAACGAAGGGAAAAGGTTTCTAAACTGTCCTGGATTTCTTCTCATTCTTCCTTGATGGCTCCTTGTTTTTAACAGCAGGATTATTACAAGTGAAATCCACATTAATCCTAAGGACATTATGCTAGTACCAATAATTCTTCAAATTGTCCCTTAAAAAGCAGTTTTCTGACATTCTCTCTTTGATTGAACCATCTATTAGATACATCCTAACATGCCCCACTAATATGTGAGGGAAACTGAGAAATAATTTATTTTACTAAAAGTTTTAATTCCAAATTCCTTTATAAACTGGACAGATTATGGCCTCCAAGGGTGAGGTGTTTTCTTTTATCAAGACAACAAACACATCAGAATTCTTGTTACAGCTACACTGAATCCATGGTCTATTTTAGAGTGGTACTTATCTACTAAGTGTTCTTTGATCTAATACAAGGATTTTTAAATATATATGTATAACATTAAAAAATCATAATCTGGAGACACGTGGAGGACTCAGTGGTACATAAGCATGTGTGTTTTATGGCAAATTCCCCTGAAGTTAAATGAAAATAAGAGATAAATCAGTCTCTAAATTAAGAAAACTGACAGAGCTGGAAATATAAATCTTGCAGAAACTAAGCTGGATGAAGCAGGGTATACTTTATCAAGATGAGAGACACATTTTCTTATTACTACAAATGATAATAAAGGAAAGTACTTAAAATGTTAAGAAACATAGAATCATAGGAGACCTCTAAGATCATGTAGTCCAACTGTCAGCCCAAGCACCATGCCCTCTAACCATGTCCCCCAGTGCCACACACACCCATTTCTCAAACCTCCAGGAATGGTGACTCCTCCATCTCCCTGGCATCTTCTTTCAATACCACATAATTCTTTCAGAGAACAGTTTTTTCCTAATATCCAACCTAAACCTCCTCTGGTGCAGCTTAAGGGCATTTTCTCTCATCCTATCACTATTCCCTGTGAGAAGAAGCTGACCCCAACCTCACCACAACCTCCCTTCAGGCAATTGTAGAGAGCAATAAGGTCTCCCCTGAATCTCCTCTTCCCTTGACTAAACAATCCCAGTTTAGAATAAAAGTTCTGACAGACTGAAGTGATCCAATCACTCCTGTGCCAGTGATCTAAGCATTTTGTTTCAGACTCACAATCTCATCTAAGAAAAAATGAAATGAGGGAAGTAAAGCTGAGAGTTAAGAAGGCAGGAAAAATATTTTAATGGGTTTTCAGGGAGAAAGGCAGACATTTTTCATAATTAATGTTTGGTCTCAGATAGGAGAGATATTTTGAACTTTTGCAAGGCCTTTGACATGGTCCCTCACCACATCCTTCTCTCTAAATTGGAGAGGTGTGGATTTGAAGGACGGACTGTTCAATGGATTAGGACTGGAACATGCTGCCCAATGAGGCTGTGGATGCCCCATCCCTGGAGGCATTCAAGGTCAGGCTGCATGTGGCTCTGGGTGGCCTGCTCTGGTAGTTGGCAACCCTAAATATAGCAGGGGGGTTGAAACTTGATGATCATTGTAGTCCTTTTCAACCCAGGCCATTCTGTGATTCTATGATTCTATGATCTTGTTTTAATGTTCTTTAACATGTGGACTTTGTGCCAGAAATCTATTATTTAAAAATCTATTATTTAAAAATTATTGTTATTTAAAATGCAACAGATGTTTTGATTCACTTTGCATATGCATTTCTGAAGCTGAAATTTCTCATTCTAAATTGCATGTATCTGACCAACAACCTAAAAAGTGTTTGGAACCAAGAGATACAAAAAAGCTTTAGATTCAGCAACGACACTGCAGTACAGGGGACACCTTTTCTTCACTGTGCTTTTCTTGAAGCAGACAGTAATAATGAACATTAAATATTCTTTTTCTTTTTAAAGTGTAGCCTTAAATTTAAATGAATTACACACTACAATCTTTATTTCTCATATACTTTCATGGACTTCATTATGACCATTAAGAGAGAAAAATAACTCCTCCTATAATTTCTTACTCTTTTACCTTTAAAACTAATTAAATTAAACGTAATTTATATTAATATAATTATCTTATCTTAACTAGAACTCTATTTTTTTTTTTTTTTTGCCTGTGGTTTTGTTACATAATCTTTGTATAAGCAGTCATTGTTTTCCTAACATGGAAGGTTATTTTCCAGGCACTATTAATTCTTTTATCCACACACGCATGGATACAGACTGTTTGACAGATTTTTCTACTTATTATTTAGTAGATTGTTTAGTGCTTCTGGTGAGTCTGGCAGCAGGAGTTCTGTTTGTTTTTCCCCTGTAGCCTGTTGTGATGAGGAAGGCATTACTATATCATCTCTTGCAGAGGACTTTAAATTTGCCAACTGACTGCAAAGAAAATCTGTTCAAAGGACCTTATAATTGCTTTTGTTTAAAAGACATAAATGCACAAAAGCAAAAAGGGTATTTACACTCCAGGAGGTGTGTTGGGGGGGAAAAAAAAGGTAAAGTAGGTATTAAACCCCAACTAAGAACTGATATATCCTCACATACAGGTCACTCAAATACTCAAACCCATATTTTCTTTAATTATAATTTTCCAAAGGCTTTTGGGCTAAAGTCTTGTATACCCTTGGCTGTTCCCTGCAAGATTTGTACAAACCAGACTGAAGTAAGTTACTGAAGGGCTGATCCTTTCTACATTTTCCTTTGAGATAATTTAAATTATAAGCAGTTGCTATGAGTAAGATTTTCTTAACCAGAATTTGTTTTTTTGTGCAGTCTTTCCAGTAGTTTTGCTGTATAATCTGTCATAACCACTCCTTTTTTTCCCAGTGTGGATGGTTATTTATGAACACTGAATACTTATCCATTTTCTGTGTGATTGGTCACAGTTTTAATTGATTAAAAGTTTACTAAGTAAGCGGAGGAGCTGCTGGCAAAGGTTGTCTATTGGTGTGTTTACATAATGTAGAAGACAGAGCAGTTGCCATGACTCGTCACACTTCTTTCTTCATCTGTACTATTCACGCTCTTCAGTGAGGAAGCTGATCATACATAATCACATAATTACCGAATTGTTTGAGTTGGAAGGGACCATTAACATTCTTCTGGTCCAACCCCCCTGCAATGAACAGGAACACCTACAGCTATATCAGGTTTCTCAGAGCATCTCCAGCCTGACCTTGAGTACCTCCAAGGACAGAGCATCCAGTGCCTCTCTGGACTGCCTGTTCCAGTGACTCACCATCCCTATTATATTATTCCTCCTTTTAGTTTGCAAGTGTACAGAAAAAAATCCTGGAAAGCCAAGAACAGAATGTACACATCCAGTCTGGTGTTTCAAATATAGGATTATCATTTTACCGATAATTACTAAAGGCAAACTTGCTAAATGTGTCACATAATTCCAAGTTTACTGTGGTATTGAATTCTTTGAGTATTAACTGTAGGAGTGAGTGTTGCAGAAAGTATGCTCCCAAATCCTTAACATTCAGAAATTCAGCCTAATACATACTTAACATTCAGACTAGCCTAAAAGCAAAAGAATCCCAGTATCTGGGGCAGACCAGAGGAATGTCAGTATTTGGGACAGACCAGAGAAATGCCTGGTTCAGAAGTCTGTCTCTAATACTTGAAGTGGAAGCTTTTGAGCACAGAGGAGAAATGGGATTCTGTGTTATTTTATAACATAACATTAGTGATTAGACATGGTTAGATCTGATGTTTGATACAGTGTACCACAGCACTGGGGAAGATCTGAAAAACAGGCAAATCTGATACTAACATCTGTTAGAAATACAAGCACCACTGCTTCTATCTATTCAATGAGTAATTTTTATCTTTATGTAATAAAGTGATTTTTGCATTTGTTTTACAGAAACATCTACTGTGCACAAGCTTTTTTTCAATAATAATTAAGATAAACAAAAGCAAAAAACAAAACCAAACAAAAAATGCTCGTGTCTCAAATACAGGCAAGATATGTGAATTTCCACTCAAATACTTTCATAAATATTAAAATATCCTTATAGGAGCTTCAAACTTTAACAACTTATCTTCCCTCATTTTTGCAGTTTACCTAACATCCATAAATTAATTACCCTTGGTCTTGGACTGCTTAATGAGTGCTACATGGAAGATATATAATCACTGAAAAAAAAGGAGAGGAACTTGTAAGTGTATTACATCCATTATCACAGAAGTTACGACCTTATGGCCATTCCCAGTCACAGTATACTTTTGAACATTAAACTAGTAGAAATTACAACATAAAAACAATGTGACTGCTCAATGATCTTTATAACTTTGGATACATAAAAGAGAAATTAAAGTCTTTGAGGCTACTTCTTATAAGCTTATAAGGCAAGGCAAATAAGGCAAATATTTATATAATGCTTGACCAGTGATATATTTGAACATGAAATCTTGTTTTCAGAGCCTGTCCTTATAAATTTACAAATGTAAAATTACCTTTTCTGCTTGTTTGTTTGTTTTTTTGTTTTTTTGTTTTGTGTGTGTGTGTGTGAAGGTTGAAGCTTTTGTAGAAGTGAATATCACAAGCTTTCAAGCTTTGCCTTTGGGCAAAAATACTTAAATAGCTTTAGCATTAAAAAAAGGACTTTGTGTTCCTGCCTCACGACCTGAATTTGATATGAATAATCCTTTTTCACATTTTCATAAAAGTAAATTAAATGCCAAGCCATAGCAGCAGTCATTATGAATAATTAAAAAGGATTTAGCAACTTCGTGGCCGAAGATCATTGGACTGATGCAGCTTTCCATGACATCAGTTTAATGGCACCACTTATTCCCATTGGTGTTACACTAACACTATGCTGGCACAGGAGAACAGAGACAACATTTGCTTCTTCAGGGTACAAATGAGTAATCGTTTAGGGATGTTCTTCAATGTTTTTTAAACCCTGTAGTCTTCTACTTTAAAGCTCTTTCCAATACAGTTGGCTGATTCCTACAGGGGTGAATGTTCCTTGGGACATATTACCTAAGTGTGTACAGACATGTAGTATCTCTACTGCTTTACTTAATTGTGCGTTTTATTCAGAGAATTCCTCTGAGCTATTCATCTCTCATACTGATGTTACTTAAACTTCTTCTGTTCTGTCTCCCTATCTAATTCTCCTAAGTACTGACTCACCACTGTGCAGCTTTAGCTTTCTACTATGTGCAACTTTGCTGTAATAAATGGATATAAATTCAAAACCAGTAGAGTGATAAATCATGTCTGTCATGCAAGAATTATACCTTGGGTAACACATGAATGCCCCAAGCAGTGCTAAACACATGGCTTTACCATTTAATGTCCTTTTATTTATACCCCAGTATGTAAATTAAACCTTGTATTAATCGCTGTTCTATTTTACCTCAGAAAAATAAATAATCATTAAGCTTAATCCTCTACATTAAATTTTGTTTTAGGCACAGGATTTTTGCCGGTCTTAATTCTTGAGCACCTTCTCAGCTTGAACTTTA
The DNA here is from genome assembly GCF_023343835.1 of Lagopus muta. Classification (NCBI taxonomy): domain Eukaryota; kingdom Metazoa; phylum Chordata; class Aves; order Galliformes; family Phasianidae; genus Lagopus; species Lagopus muta. The sequence goes on from NC_064434.1 coordinate 77,474,536, forward strand.
AAATGCAGCAAGTCTTTTGATTCTGTCTTGGTGACTCCCTGGCAGTGCTGTAGAAGCAGAAAGGTTTTCAGTAAGTCAGATTTCCCGGCTCAGTTCTTCACAAGAAACTGTATAAAACATGAGTCTCTCCTTTTTAAATCCCCAGATTCACCACTCTGGTTTCTATGTTTCCGTGCTTCAAACAAACAAACAAAAACACTGGAGCAATCCAGTAACAGCAGGTTTCTCTTTGAGAAGTGGAGAGGAACCCTAATCTCATCAGTTGCATATGAAAATATTTTGAGGAGAGAAAATTATAGTTTCAAGTGAGACACTCCAAGACTCTTGGCAGAGATCTTATTAAGATAAGGAGAAAATAAAATATTAAGAATCATAATATTGAATACCAAATTTTCCTGAAGGCTACAGCTGGATTCTGAATGGTCTAGAAAAGCAATATTTCACTTGCAATATGAAAAAGTTTCACCTGGGGAAAAACCTTGTTCTGTCACGTCAGATAGCAAAAGAATTTAGACTCCCTTATCAAGCTTACTCCCATCTTTACTCTCTGTAGATATTTTATTTTCCAAAAAAGGAGCCTTTGTTATTTTCTAATCTTTCTGTTTTTCTCAGATGGTGATAAGGACCATATTATGAACGAAATCAGGAAGTGTAAAGGAAATATTTCATATCTAGGGAAAAACACGTGTTTCTCCAGATTTCACTAAGACAGATTTCACAAAACAAGCCCAAACAGAAAAGCTTATGATTCTGAAAGATTCATTTGCTTCCTTTGGTATGACTGCGCCAGGGTGGTGGGGAGTTTTTTGGGCTTCTTTCTTTTTTTTTAATTTCCCTTCAGCTAGAGTATGATTAATTGTTCAAGGGAAAAGAAAAAAAAAAAAAAAAAAAGAAAAAAAAAGTTAAGAAAACTTGTTTTTCTTTGATTAAGATGGTGCTGGGCATATTCAGTGTCTCTGTCTGTAAAAACAGGAAGTCCAAAATATTTTGGACTTCCAAGATATTTTCTATCACTCCAGTGATGGGCTGTTATCTGAAAGCTCTCTTCCTAGAACAAATATTGAAAGAATTGTTTCACCTCCCCTCCTTAGGCCTTACACTTTATTGACATACAAGACATTTCGTCTAATGAACAGCTTTATCAGGATTTGCTGTTATGAAAAGGACTACAGAGGCTTGCATCTATTGCACTGCTTAATGGGACAGAAAAAAAATATTTTCTCATGCCTATAAAGTGACATTCTCCATCATGCAGTGATCTCCGTAGAGCCTGCAGTCAAGTTCAGTTCTGCTTTCAGGTTGACACTGGGTAGCAAAACTTGCACAGCACTCCTGGGACAGGTCAACTCCCCTGTTTGTTCTCATGCTCCCTTGGCAACCCATCTCTGTCTACAAGGCACTAAGTAGTCTGCACCTGATCTTTCCCAGCAAGGAAATCATGGATGCATTGGCTCATAGGCCTATGGGCAGGAAAAAGAATTTCTGGAAGGGAGTAAGAACAAGTCTGAAGTAGATACACTCCTGTACAAGTTTGCATTCATTTACTGTGGTAATGACAGCTATGAATCTGCAGTTCTGAAGATTATGCATCTGCTAAAATAACTGAAGGACGGTGCAGCTGCCTTTCTGACAGAAGTAGGCTCAGCTCAGGCCTTCCTGGTGGATTCTGGAAGAGCTGAGTCCAATGGCACATCACCCTCCCAAGATGAAGTCATTGCAAGCACCAAGGGAGTTACAGTGCATGAAGAGCTTCGGAACACCACCAGAGCAGTAAGATCAGAGAGAGAATAAAGTCCAGTTTGGTCCTTTCAAAGAACTTTATAATTTCCAGTGACAGTAAATTGCTCTTTCAAACAGTGGGAGGCAACTCCTGCAACTTGCTAGTAGTTCTTTGCTAGTCTTTCACTTCTGCAACAGGGGGTGTTATTAATTAATATATTAGAGCATTATTAAAATAAGAAAAAAAAATATTCATTTGTATTTGGAAAATGCTGCTGAGCAGTTAAAATTAAGCTGAATAACTGACTTTGAAAGAGCTGGAGCCCTAAGATAGCACATTGAAGATGTGATCTCTTGTTTTTCATTCATTGTTTTGTCTCTGCACTGATGCCTGTCCTCGTTTCAAAGTTCACAAGCAGTTGCAAAACTTCCAACTTCACACTGCGATTGTATAATTTGTCAAATCTGAGGAGATGCTTTCCAAATGCTCAAACGATTGCAACTACTATTGAAAAACTCTGAATACTGAATGATGAACATTTTAGTAATCAGATGGGAGTAAGTAATGCCTGTTTTCTTGCTAACTCTTCTTGCTTTGTTGTCTACAGGGAAGAGTATTATTTTTATGAGAAGTTAAGCTCAGTAAATTCATCAGCATAACTTGATTTGCCATGTGGCTGCAATAAAAGCAGTACAGAGGCCAGAAACAAATTTCAATATGTGCACACATTTGAAGTTAACCTGCAGCCTTTTCCACTTCACTAGAGGTCCAGTAAGTACAGTACATAACTTCGTGCCTTAAGCTTTTAGATGGAACTAATTTAATATTTATTAGTTCCTTTTCACAGTACAGTTTCCACTCATCACAGTTGAATGCATTCTTCAGATCAGCTAATCATCTGATTTGATCTTATATCATGGAAAATAGATGAATATTTAGTTTTAAGAATTTTTGACAATTGAGGAGTCTGATGAAAGAAAATAACTGTTGGGTTGGTTTTTTTTTTTTTTTTGTTTTGCTTTATTTAGGACTGTTCAAGTGAAGGGAGGAGCTGTGTTTAATGAGGGCCAGAATTATGAGGAGGATGCCAGTATAAAGATTCCTGTTGGAACTAGTCCATGTGTAATAGCATGGTCTGACCCCAGTTAAGTACACAAGGCAAGTCTCATCTAGACTGAAATTAGAAAAATGAGGGTTGTTACAATAAAGAAGGGAAAAAGCTGGTTTGTGAACACTTGTGGATATGTTTATACTCCTTGACTCTTACAACTACCTATCAGATTTTATTTCTTCAGGCTATTTACAAGTATTCGCACATTCCTTCTGTGGCTTTATGTCAGTAAAAACCTGTGCTTTAAAAACAGAAAATCCCCTTCCTGCACTAATACAATGTGTATACAAATATATTGGTGCCCATTAAATGTTTCTTGTTATGAAATTCAGGAAGGAGACAGGTTTTTTTTTTGTTTGTTTTTGTTTGTTTGTTTGTTTGTTCAGGCGTTCAGTTTTAGTCCAATCAAGGCAGAAAAAAAAAATCTGAAAAAAAAATGAAATTTGCTTTACAGGTGTTCATAATGTATGAAAAATAATTGGATCTTTCATACTTTCCCCCAGCAATGTCAGAGGATTTTTGTTTTGTTTTAGCAAGCTGCTTTCTGTAATAACCTATAGACCTACAAGTGTGTTGTACATCTGTGGACTTCCTGCACACTTGGCACTAAGTTTTTTTTGTATTTCTTGCCATTTACACTTATACTCAAAGTTCAAGTGTGACTTCCTTTCCAGATCCAGATTTCTGTAACTTTTTGCTTCATATTAATGCCAGTTTTAGAAAAAAAAATCAATGTATGTACTATTGTTTTTCCTCATCCCTAATTCCTCAAGGATTTTATTCGAATTTGGTAAAAATGGAGAATTCAATGTGCTTCTGCTCTTAACAGTGTACTCACTGACTAATCCAAGTTAGTGTTTTGTAGTAGGGATTGAAGCAGGTTTTACGTTGTGATCATAACTAGTAATGTATTTTATGCAGGGTCATTCTAGTTACATAAGTACATCTCTTACAAAATAAAATTAAGTTATCACTGAGAAGGAAGAGTCTTACACTCGGGATGGGATCAAGACTCTTGAAAGCAGTTTTTCTAAGCCCACAAGCTATCAAAAGTCTGAAGTGATAATAAGCAAGACAGAGGAATTACAGGAATTACCCTGTCGCTGTCACAGAGCTCAGCGCTGCCCCTCTGCTCCCTGTGGGGAGCTGCAGCTGCCATCATGCCTCCCCTCGGATCCTCTGCTCTGGTCTGAGCACACCCAGGGGCCTCAGTTGTTCCTCATGTTACTTCCTGTCTAATCTTTACCCCATATTTATTGCCCGGGAACAGTACAAAGCCAACTGTTGCCATTTTATTAAAGGAACAGATTGTATGGATATCTTAATTAACATTCGTTAGATGTCTGGAAGCATATACATCAATTTGAGAAAGCAGAAGCACAGTGGTTTTGTCTTACATGACTAACAACAGAACAAAGTATTTTCTGTCTTACTGATACTGTTAATTTTTCATCTTTTCACAATACAATTTGTTTTTTTGTTGTTGTTGTTTTGTTTTTTTTCCACTGCATAAAATTTTATTGTGGAAACTGAGTATTCCAATTGATTTCATTAGAGCAATGAGATAATTAAGATAAAACTTAAGATTTCACTCTTTTCAAAAGCAATTGTGAAGGTCTCTCTGAGGAAGCTATAGTCTGTTACTTCTGTCTTCTTACACTAAATTTCATACCTTCTGCATTTATTTGAGAAATAAAGGACGGAAAAATGAAAGAATAAAACACAAGAATACTTCTGATGCCTACTGCTTATATATATACATTTAAAGTAAGATTTATTAAATTGTTTCCTCTATTTCCGTATGAATTAGATATTCAGGAACTTAAAGCTGAAGCCCTATTATAAAACAGTGTATGTGGAAAGTGTATGTAGACAATTAAATGTGTTTGCTGCTGGAAAAGAAAAACAAACATAGGAAAACAAGAGTTTTATACAGTTTCTTATCTGAATGGAATAAAATACTGAATGTGTTTTTTTCTCAGGGAGAGGGAGAGGCGAATGGGAGTAAAATTCTTTGTTGAAATTCCACTTACTGTAATATGTCAAATGCATAAATAAGTTTGAAATTAATTAATTGCAGTTCACCACTTATGGAATCAGTAGTTACCAAATACTGAAATGAAAATTAATATGCCTAGGTTGGATAATGTCTGGTATATTCTGAAATGGCAAGGAACATAAAAAGGAGGGGAATCTATTGGTGAAATGAGATCTTGGACACACAGGCACTTAATTTCTACACGGTAGGTATAATTACATAATGCAGTGTATTAAGTGGCTGGCAATCTCTGGCATTTATTCTTAATCCAAAAATTACTTCACCTAAGACTCAAGCAGCTGTGTAAATCTGTGCCAATGTCAAAAGTGCTTATGCAAATGCACTGGGCAGAGTTATCATTCCCCAGTGAAGTTTAGGAACACTCTAGCATTTGGCTTTATTTGTTTGCAATGATATCTGAAAAGAAAACATTTATATCAGAAATGTTTCTACATTTTCCCAGTGCTCAGTTGATGCTTATGAGGCAGAAAGTATTTTCTACTAGAAGGCTTTTTCATTTCATTTATCCATGATTGGAGATTAAATATTTTCAACGTTCTTTGTGGAGTTTTTGATAAGGATCCCTGCAAGTCAAACTCTAGACTCAAAACTGATTCATGTTTACTTTTGCATGATTCCCAAGTGAAGACATTGAAATCTAAAATTTCTTGTATTTCTATTTAGCAAAAATATTCAAAAAGATTTATTTATTTATTACAATGAAAAATCAATTATTGAATGTACAATCATTTCTACTCCATTCCATCTCCATTAGTGTTACCCTTGAGCGTCATCTGTTATTAGACGTTACTTGGAACAAAGCCACTCAGCTCTGCCAGCTGTGCCACTTACAATTGAAGGAGGATTATATCTTCCTCTCTTATACAAATGTGGAGTTTAGTGCTTACTTTTTTCAACTAAGATGACATCTCTCCAGCTGTTTTCAGCTATGCCCCCACTGTTTTAACAGTGTCAGCTTTAACAATATTTTGTCCAAGAAGATGATAATATTTAGTATCCAGATACACTGGCTGTATAAAACATTTCACTTAAATATTTAATATGACTGATGAAGAACTTTTCTCTTTGGACACAGAGAGGAGAGAGAGGAGGAGGATGGTTGTTCTGCTCAGAAGCACCTGATTCTGTCAGTGGAGTAAGTAAGAGTGTATCCTTGTCTCTGTCTTGGCCTGGCTGTAAAGAAGCTAATGCTTGTGTACTTTGCTCCACCTGGTTCTTTACTCCCTTTAGAAGTTTAATGAGTGTCTTCATAATATACAATAAAGATGATAGCTGACTCCTTACTTGATATGTGTCTGTGGAGAAGACATGATAACGCCACACCCCAAGTCTGCAAATGTTAATGAAATGAGAAATAACACTAGGCAGTTGTTAAAAGACCATCTTTGAATAATAAAGACTTTGTTAAGTCCCTTTCACTCATCATTTAGATCGTTCTGTTGTGGATGAGGACCTTCCCGTGTTAGTTAGGACTTTATACTGGTAGAAGTAGGAAGCAGAAGTATTAAGGCATAATATGTGTTATATTTCAAAATATACTGAAATTATCTTCCATCCAAATTTTTGTAAGTGCTAATCCAAAAGTTATCTGTCTTTGTCTATTGTGTTTTCCATTAGCTCAGGAGCAGTGATAGATTTCATTTCAAAGAAATTAATTCTAACATTATAATTTATTTAAAAATAAAATTTATCTGTGTCCATCATATTTTATGATTGTGAAACCAAAAGTGCTCTGTGTATTTCAAGTCTGAACACTTGTTGCTGACGTCAAAAATGCGAACAGGATTATGAAAAATATCAAGAGAAAAAATGAAAGATTTCCTGTTAAAACAAAGACTCACAAGAAAGCAGAGCTAAATCAAGGGGAAGATTCCTGTTGACTTTTCCACTCACTGGAACAGTTGGATAAGATTCCAGCGCAATGTATTTTAGAGAGTGTTTTGGTATGGGATGCTAATTTTTTCTGATACACTATATTTTTGAAATCTTTAAATAAAGATAAAACAAATAAGTTAGATATCATAAGTTAGATATAATTATTTCAAGAAATGTAAAACATTTTAATATGCCTTTCAGGTCTCTTTTCAGTGTAAGATTAATGTGGAGGTAAATGTGAAAGGATAACAATATCTTACTGTTATATTTTAGTGCATCTATCATAGTAGCTAAGAAAATGCACCCCAATATGTTAAGAATAACACATGACAATGAACACATTTCATATACCTTTTTCTTGTTATACAACTAAAACTGTGCATGCTGTGAATGCATTAAGAATGAGGTTTGCACTTGTGTTGAATTAATTATGCTGACTCATTATCAAAGGTGAGAAGTGAAATGCCTTGTTTTAACATTGTGCATTTGTAACTTAGGGACTATGTTATTTTCTGGAAGCTCATCCTGCTTTATAGCAAGCAGATTTGCCTCTTGTTGACATCAGGAAAAGCTCTAGTGGCAAATATTACAAATTAAAACAAACAAACAAAAAAACCAACCCAAAACTAAACACCACCAACACCAAAGCCAAAAATACTCTGCACTATTTTCTGGCATACCTAGTCCCAAATATCCTTCATAACTGAGCACCAGATTATACCTTTTCATAATTCTTTAAAATGAGATAAATATAAAAGGTTCCTTTAAATTAACTCTTAGGTTTTCTTCTGCTCCCTGCAGTGACTTTCCTTGAGAGGCCAACCACGTGGGTAGAGAAACAGTGATTTTTGGCGAAAGCTATTTAGAAAGTTAATTAAAGCCCTAACTATAACTATGCTTTCAGTCTTTGTTTGTAACCTGTTGCTTACATCTGTTGCATATTTACCATTCTCCAGCGCAAAAACACACCTAGAAACATCACTGCAGACTCTAGGAAGCTATACAGAATTTAATTTTCATATGATGAATCTGGTAATTTCTCAAGGAAGCATCCAGCCTCATTATAATACAGAAATGTCCTTATGGGGTACTACCAATATCCCTGTGATCTTAGGGCACATTAGAAAGGAAGGTATTCTAAGGATAATGTTTTCCATATGAAAAGAAACAACCAAAGTATCACAGTAACGTCTGAATGTTTTATTGAGGAATATTTCCCCAACTGTCTTATCCTGTGAAGAAAACAAAGAAAAATACATGCTGTTTTGCTGGACAACCCTGTGCATTGCAGTTCCCACAGCCTTTTCCTGGGGAACAGCAGTGAATAGGACAGCAAGATCCCTTTAAAAGCCACTGGAACTTCAGGATACAAGGTGCATAAAAAGATGGTTGCTGAAGGCATTTTTTGTGGTGTTCAGTATGCACTGAAACTCTCTGGTCTGAGGTAGTTTCACCATGTGGATCTATGCTCTGTGCCAACAGTTCGGCTCTTTAGTTATGGTCAGTGTCTCCCAGGAGATCAGAAACACTTATGTTTCAGAACAAAGTAACTGAAGTCAGCACAGAATTCAACATAAAACTTGGAGTATATTTCAAAACATAAAGAAAGATATACTTTAAACTGTGCAAATACTTGGATTGTCCAATGAAAAATTATTATCTCTGCATGTGTTACAAAGTAGCCTGAGTTATTTTACCTTGACATAGTCCTGATTACCGCCTTATTGGCAAGAGAAACTAGAGTTTTTCTCCCCATAACTTTTTGTCCTTTAGTATTCATACAGCTGGCAAGAAGAAGTCCACAGTTTAATCTTTCTTCCATTTTCACATCCTCTCTGTCACCTGCTAAATAACTGTTTTCAACAACCAGTGGAGTCGATCGGATCTGCACCTTCAGATTGGCTCTTGGTCCTTATGAGTGAAAATAAGAGCCAAAGAGAGGGAGCTCCCTTGGACTTCTCTCTCCAGCAGTTCCTGCCAGGGCCATTTCAGCTCCAGTTAGCACTCTCATCACATAATAACAACACAGCAAATTCTTCTTTTTCCTGTACATATAACCCCTGAGAAAAGTAGTGCTGATTCCTCTTTTTTTTAGAGAGAGCTATCATTGCCTATTTTCCTGTATGTTCCCTATGTGATTGCTCTGCTTCATTACTCATTTTGTGGTTGGATTTTAAAGCAGAAAGCTAGTTACTAAATCTCAATCTAATGAATCATTCAAACCATCTAGCCACTTGGCTGATGGCTCTTTTCTCACAGTGACCATTTTTCATAGCAACATTTTATATATTAAGATATTTTGGTCTTTGGATCATAAAAAGTTGCTAACCAATGCATTTAATTACCCCAGAGGACAGGGATAGTCTGCTACTTTAAAACATTCCCCTAGTTGAAAATATTTCTGCATTCAAGATAAAACAGCAAAGAAACAAACAAGCAAACAAAAAACTCTCTTCCAGCCAGGTACTATAAATTATATCAGATGAGATATAACTTATCCTTGCAGCAAAAATTATTTTCCTTTCTTTGCTTACCTGTGAGTTTGATGTAATAGCTACAGTCAAATTATTATCCTCAGACTAGAAATAATTTACAGATAAGAAACATAGCACTTACTTTGACAAATATATATATATATATATCTTTGGTATCACTTTATACTGTGGAGAATCAGAGCAATAGGATCTTCTACTTAAGTATCAGTACCCAGCTGTATTTTAGACTGTTAGAAATGCAGCATAACCTCCTGCATGGGTGCCTGCATTGTAAAAACCTGAATTACATCTGGACATCTCCTTTAGCTGGGGTCACTCAGCATCTAAAAGAATCAGATCCATGAGTACATAGGAATGCCTTTTCCTTGTTATTCTGCGAGTCTCGTGTTTGTTTTGTTGCTGTTGCCTTTGTTTTTCATTAGCCTCTGAGATTTGGTGTTACGACAGGAAGAACAGGAATGTTTCCTCTGAGAAACTGTTTTTGAAGAACTATCATCCCTGAACAAGAAATTAATAATACATAAGAAGCTACAAAGAAATGTGAAGAAGGATTAATATCAACAGCTCGCTACCTAACTACACCAGCATTGCTATGGGTTTTATGAAAGCAGGTTGTCTTTTAAAGAGCAGTATCATTAGCTGTCATTGCTGCTTCCACTTACTTTTCACTTCTGTCAAACCTGAGAATGGCAAGAATGATAGTAAATTAAAACGAAGCACCCATTTGTCATTGTCACTACTAACAGCACATTCCTGCCTTATTTCTAAAGCTGCAGCAGATATGGGGCAGGGAGCTCTACAGCTGGGAAAGAAACCTGCCCAGCTTGGCCACAGTCACATCAAAGGAGGCTCAGAGGTTTCTCTGGTCTTGTGACACTTCCTGAGATATTTGCAACTACACTAAAATGCCAATTTGAAATTTTTATAATAATCGTGCTTTCTTGATCTAAGAGAGCTGTAGAGTTAAAGAAAGTTTTACCTGACATTTCCCCACAGAATATTTTCATATGAAAGAAGCCTTGTTTTCTTAACAGGTTTTTCTTCATTAGACACTTTTTTATCTGTCTTCTGTGATTATCAGTGCAATATAATCAACGAGTCTGAGACAGAATTGTTATCAAGGACATGTAAATTACCATTAGGGTCAACTCCAAAGCTCCAAATAACCCAGGACTTAATGTCACTGTCCCAGTGTGGATGGAACATGGTGCCTACGGAATTGGATCCCAGATATGGCACACCAGTCACAATCTAGATGTAAAATTTTAATCCAGATTGACCTTTCTTTTCCAAATATCCTGTTCTGTATTCACACCAAGCTATGCTCCAGGAAATTTCATCATGTTATGACTATTTATAGACTGTTTCCTTTATGTCTATTTATGGACTGTTTCCTTTGTGGTACTTAAGCTGATGTACAGTTTGACATGGAGATAATGGGAGATAATGAGCTTTCCTCTTTGGAAAAAAGAAAGAAAAAGAAAAAGAAAAAGAAAAAGAAAAAGAAAAAGAAAAAGAAAAAGAAAAAGAAAAAGAAAAAGAAAAAGAAAAAGAAAAAGAAAAAGAAAAAGAAAAAGAAAAAGAAAAAGAAAAAGAGAAAAAAAAAGGGAAAAAGAAAAAGGGAAAAAGAAAAAGGGAAAAAGAAAAAGAAAAAGGGAAAAAGAAAAAGGGAAAAAGAAAAAGGGAAAAAGAAAAAGAAAAAGGGAAAGAAAAAGAAAAAGAAAAAGAAAAAGAAAAAGAAAAAGAAAAAGAAAAAGAAAAAGAAAAAGAAAAAGAAAAAGAAAAAGAAAAAGAAAAAGAAAAAGAAAAAGAAAAAGAAAAAGAAAAAGAAAAAGAAAAAGAAAAAGAAAAAGAAAAAAAAAAGAAAAATGTGTAATTGCAGTCCATGTTCTCCGATATTTTCTTTCCAATTTTTTTCATGGTCAAGAGAAGGCCATAGAAGCATAGAACAGTTAATGTATGCAATCTCTGCACACTCTCTGTATATCTCAGCAGCCTCAGAGATGTTATTCCTTGCCATGTAACTCCAGTCAGTGTACCAACACTGTTAATGGCTGCCTCCATAAAACACAAATGGCAAAAGGAGGAAAAAAAAAAAACAGCCAATCAGCAAAGAAACTACATTCCTGATTTCTTTTTGTTCAAATTATCAAGTTCTATTCTCTGTTTCATCAGTACAAATCTACTCCTCCATTTTAACCTTATCCCAGAAAACTGGAGTTGCAGTGTTTTATTTATGTGACTGAGAGAAGAACTTGTATCTCTATGATAGAAGTTATTTTCTAATTTAGTTGAGTTGCTAATTCTTTTGGGGACACAGCAATGGATTAGTCGAATTAAATTTACAGAGGCCAAAGGAGTTTTACAGTGATTTTGAGCCCGGCCTGTAGTATATTTTGATCTCTTTTGTTTCCTTGTCTGTCTGCAGAAATCTGAAAGCATTGTAAGTATTATACCTACCAGAAAGAGTTTACAACACTGACTATTTCCAAACTGAAATAAAATGGTCTCGTATTTTCTCTTATGTACTTGAAAGTGTATGTTTCGGTTTTTTTATTCATTATACTACATTGTTTACTTTCCTTGCCTGGTTGGTTTTCCAAAGTCCTGCAGTTTTTATCTAAATAAATTACTATTAGCATGAAACTTTTTCAAGGGCTTTGTAGCACATTTTCCTAAGGGAGCATGGCTTACGTGATCATTTCTCTGTGTGTGAACTTGAAAGAGAGATGCACAGAAAAAGAAGCTTTTGAAGTTATTAGCTGGGATTAACTAAATTTGACATAGTAGCTGGGACTTCAAAATTGTTAAAAACCCATGAGTTTTTGGAAAGCTATCTGAGGAAAGGCTGGAAGCAACATTTGTAGGCAGCCTCTGATACTACCTCAAATATCAGAACATCCACACAAGCAACAGCCATCAAGAAAACTTGGTACTCTTCATTAATGCTCATTGTGGAGCTTTCACTTTTCTCTCTCATATGTGAAAACTCATGTTTTCTTCCTACAGAACATAGGTGTTTCTAATGCAAAACTCAGACACCAAAAAAAGTGAATTCGCACCAGATATCTTTACAGCTTGATGCAATCTGTCTTTAAAATTAATAATGCAAATTAATGTTAGCACTGTGAGTAGCATAAGACAAAGCTATAAAGCCCTTCTCCACTGAACTCTATGGAAAAGTTCCCTCTGTGTTAATTCTGGTATAATTTTATTCCCAGAGAGTCAAGGATAGGCTTTCAGTGAGCATTTGAAGGAAAATTATCCTGTAATTCCTTCCAACAAACCAGGGGTGATTACAGTTACAGTGTGTGTGGTTTTAAATTAAGCTGCTTAGGCAAAGGTAAGGCAAGGGAACATCTTCCTATACAGCAAAATAGGCAGATTTTAGTCCTAGTTTTAGCGAGGAAACAGACTAAATTTGGTGGAACTGCTCTGCTATGTAAATGAGACTAACCACTAGGTTATGCTGGTCTCATGCTAGTATAAATGTACCAAACAGGGTAATTGCATTGGGCTATACAACAAAGAAAAACTTGCCCATCCTTAAGACACTTTAAATACAAATGTATGGTATTTTCATCAGCTACAGCACAACCTGGTCTGAGTTATGTGCAACAAAAGGTAGGCATTTTTGCTTACTTACGGAGGAATTAAATGCATTAAAGATATGAATCATTTAGATGTATTAATGATGGACTACTCATTTTCAATGAAAACCTGTATTCTGGTAGCAGAGACAAATAGACACTGATGAGATACACTATGCTTTGCAAATCAAAACCTACATGTTCACAGCATTAGAAGAGTTCAAGGGCTTCAGCCCAATAAATCCAGAAAGGGTAAAGGCCACAATGAATAACTTGAATACATCCTAGAAAGAGAGATACACCGTTCTAACATTTGCCAGCAATACAGAATACATGTAGATATGAAACAATGTTGTGATTAAATTAAACTGCGGTCTATCTGAGAATCTCTGATGCACGTGTGCATAAAATATACAGAGATCATGGGCGTCTCCTTAGAATCCTGGTACTGAAAGGGACACTCTTCTGCCACCAAGTCCATCATCATGCTATTACATGCAACCAAACTAAATAATTTCTTTCACAAGCTGCTGGACTCCGTCTTAAAATTGCATAACTATTCTCTTTTCCTCCACAGATATCAAAAAGCTAGTTGAGTCCATGGAGGCCTGCTCCAGCTCTCAGGAGGGTTGTTCACCTTGTTTCCAGTCTAAATGTGTTCATTTCTGCCCCTTTGTCCATCAGCATCAGTTTCTAGCTTGAAGCATTCCTATCCTCTGATGCTTCATACAGTGCAATTAGGTCTTTCCTCAACTTTCATTTAAATAAACCCTGCTCTATGTTCCGAGTAGGCAGGCATTTACTACCAATCTTGCATGCATGTGAAAGAATATGACATCAACACCACATCATCGTTTGAGAATAAAGTGGTAAAGCATAGGGCCCAGCCTGGGACCCTCAAATGATTTAGACAGAGGACTAACTAAAGTACAGATGATACAAAAATTTAGCTTGAAATGAAGGGTCTGTATACTGAGGGCAAAGTGAGTTTGAGTCAACATGAATAACTACACTTAAGTGCTTGGAAAATTCTCATGCCACTTCTCAGGCACAAAGTATTACACAGAGTTAGCAGGTTGACTTCTTGGATCACTCACGTGGATGCATTAAAATATACCACATTTGCATTTTGTCCGTTTTTTCAATTTTTTTGCTTAAAATGCTTTTTAAATGAAAAAAATAACCATAGCTCCTGTATCTTTCCTAAGCTTCTACCTTTCAGACACAAAAATGTTTGATTAATTAAAAACGTTCATATTTCAATAAGTAGAAGTATAAGTACCTCCACAACTGCATGTTAGAACTTCAGTGAAGGACTAAGCATCCTCACTTCATGTTAATATTTGCAATATTTTCAACACCACCAGCATGAGTAAACCCTTTAAAATTTTTTTTAATGATTTTCCCCAGTGCAGAGTGAACTGAGGAGAACCATTTCTTTTCTATTGTGTTTGTATCATTAATAGTGCATGAGTGTCCTTCTGATGAGACTGAGGTCTGATTTGTACAAGATGTCATTTTATAGGCAATGTTCATAGGGACCCATGTCTGCCAGTGTATGTTATAGCCACACATTTTTGAACAATTTATGCTCATACTATAGATTTCAAGTAATTTGCAAGCTTAAGGAAAGTTATTTTCTGGTATACACACTTAAGCAAATAATTTATATGCAGTTAAAATCAGACTCTGTGTAGCAGATGTGATTTACTGCCAAAGCAGTTCAGAAATATTACTAAGTAAAGTAAGTGTTTTCCCTACAACTGCCATTCCACTATGATACACAAGTACTCTTCTGGGACAGATTGTAATTTAAAAAGATGATTTCTTGGCTGTTTTCTTCATATCTCCTCTTTTCATTTCTTTGGAAAATTAAATAAAACGTAGATGTTTGATGAGATGATCCCTGATATTTTAAATTGGTGAAATCTCTGTTTATTTTATGTTAATATGAAAATTATCCTACCTTCATTAAGACTGAAATTCATCTTTTAAAACGGATAATGTATTCTTTATAAAGAGTTGTCTATGCCAGCCATATTATAAACATTGCTTTTCATTTCAAAATTGCACTGCTATAAAATATATTCTATTCACTTAGTAGTGGTATAAAGACAGTTAAGTACATCAAACCAGCAGAAGCTGGTGAGAGTTATAAACATGGTCATATAGTAATAAACATGGCCATGTTCTTGGCTGACACAAATTAGAGTGTATCCAATGACATCAGTGTAACTTTGCTACAGCGCAGGGAAAATACTGGAGAATAGCTCATGGCAATTTGCTATATATGAAATATGTGAGGAATTAACATGACTGTGCTTGTCTTTGCTGTAAGCAACTTGCCTCCATATTCTCTTTATTTCTTCCAGCCTTGATCTCTTTTCTGGTTTGTGTCCCTCTCTAATCCCCAACCTATGTATTTTACATTCTTAAGAGAGCTGTGTTTTTTAAGTTGGCTTGCACCCTGGGGTGTCAAAACTTGCATTTGCCTTTTCTGCAGTGAAAGAGGCGCAGGAAAATCCTTTTGAGATAATACTCGTGGTCTAGCCATTCTCTTTCAGCAACAAGATAGACAGAAACTGCATTTCAGAGAATAAGCCCTGCAGAGGCTTTCTCAAGTACTTTACGTTTTATCATAAATATGATGAAGTCAGCTAAACAGAGCAATGGATTTTAAAAATGAAATATGCTGTTCCCCATAAGTGGAATTGCTTTTACAAAAGCCCATAGGATTAGATTCTCAGCTGAGGCTTCAATGAAAACACATTAGAAATCTAATTACCTGGGCTGCTGAGTTGATAGTAGATGATACCAAAATAACAAACCAATTCTGTCTGACAAAAATCTCACAAACTAATGATAGTTTCAAGTGTTGGGATTATGTTTGCCTCCTTATTCTGAACAAAACATGAAAAGCTGTCATGTCAATAACGCAAGAAAATTACATTATCTGCTCCTGAAATTATTAATGCTTGCTGCAGAATGCCTATTTAAATCACTTAAACAGAATCTTTCCACTGAAAGAATTTGTGTTGCCAAATAAAATCTGGTAATGCACATTGGCAAATCATTTTTCTATTTAAGATAATGCAATTAAAGTTGATTTCCCATTAAATTTTCCTCTTCTCAGAAACCAGCAAGGAAAGCCCTGCAGGTTCAAATTTTAATTATTTAAATGCTTATAAAATATACAGCTTGTGAGGTCTAGATGAGCAAATAAAACGAGGGAATGCTGAGCCCAGGCATTTCAAAACTCTTAGGCATTTAGAATAATTATTAGTTAAACTTGGAAAGTATACTGAAAAAGGGAAAAAATGCCAGAGGGATGTGTCAGAAACATGGAATCGTCATCTAATTTTATTACTTATATTTTTCACTTGTTAAAAACTATGGGGAAAAGAAAATTAATGTTACATTGGAGATTACTGGTTATGTAAGGTAATGAGGAATACTGTAAGGTAAGTAGTCAGAAGTATTTTCTGTTGTTAATCCAGACAAGTTTCTTACTGGCTATCTTTTTCTTTCAGCTTGGTTTACTGTACCAATGTTGAATTCATGGACAAGTCAGTGCCTGAAAGCATCAATTCTTAGGTGCAGTTAATGACCTAAAGAATGAATGTCTTTATCTGAAATCTGGCCTCAATGCTACCCCTATGTCTAAATCAGGATCCCTGTATATGATAATGTTTTCCCTACCTCTTTCCTCCTTGCATCCTGTTAAGTTGGCTGTCATTACTGCTTTGCTTCACACGACAGACATTCAAAATCTAAGACTAACTTACAGCTGCATGAGTTTGATGTAGATAACTTACATGCTTAGCAAGCCTCCACATGTCTCTCAAACTAATTTCTGAGGAAATGGTTTTCAAAACTAAAACATTTTCTGGCCTTGTCAGCAATCTCTCATTATATTTTCATCATGACAGGACTCATTACTGCCATATAGGAGCTAAAGAAGTGAATGTTATCCTTCCTTTCACAGAGGCAAGGGGTGGAAAAGTGCAATAGTGATATATATAGGGGAATTCAGATAATTTGGCAAGAGGGGAATTCCCTGAATTTTTTCTCTTATCACTTAGGTAGACAAAGCAGCTGTACAAAACATACTTTTGTTCTCTCTGCTTTACTGAAAGCATGATCACTGGCCTGGTGTCAGCAGTGAGATCCCAGTTTTGGAGAGGCACCTCAGCCAAATGCAAGCCAGCTCTATGCTGTAACCCAGCCTGACAACCAAAAGCTGAGAAGAGAGACAGACATTAGTTTTGGATCTGCTGGGGGACTCCCAACCCACTATTTCAGTGAATGAACATTGTGCAAGTGTGTAAAAAAAGAATACATTCAGTGAAGTAGAAGACAGGAATGGTACTTTTTTCCATTTGTTTCGGAGGTTTTTGTTTGTTCTGAGATGCAGGGGTGAGGGTAGTGGAATGTAGATAAATGAGAACAACTCAGAAGAAAGAGAAGAAGATGAAGAGGTATGAGGAAGGTTGAAGGGGTACAGAACAAAGGGGGACATGGTGAGCATTAGAGGGAACATATCTGGAAAAGAAATGCCAGCTGGGACAAAAGAAATAAAAATCAAGAGGGATTATCTTGGTGGAAAGATGGGGCAGGGAGAAAACAAACTCCATCTTTAGAAATGGGTTCAGTATACTAAAATAAATAAAGTGAAGTAACACTGAATTTGTAACTATTTCTAAGGACAACAAGTCATTCAGCCTACCCTGAATCCATGATTGAAGAAGTATTCAGGAGAAATGGACAGGAGAAATGGACAGCCTCTCTTATAGGCCTAGAAGCCTAGCTGTGTCAAAGGAAGCCAAACTGTGCTCAGGGACTGGCTTTCAAGTTGTGACAAACTGGAAATAAAATCAGACATTTCCAGAAATGGTATGGACTTCTTTTACCATATTGGCTACACCATGACCTGTTTCATAATTTTCCATCAGATTTTCATGATTGTGATGCTGTTGGAGCTTTTATCATTTTCCTCTTAGATACTTCCATTCCCTGAGAGCAGAAACGAGCACTGGTATCATGAATAATTCTGCCAACAGAGTTCAGGTCCTTTGGGAGCTACAGGGAGGATCTCATCTTTTTTGAATTTAAAAAGTGATAATATAAGTGATTTTTAGTGTACATTGCCTCATTCCAGTACTTCCAAAGGTGGGTGAAACTGTGATAGGTTGTTGTGTGAGGAGAGGAACTGTGAACCATTATATTCTTGTCTGGTCTGCCACACACCACTATGAAAAGATATTGCAGAGTAATCTACAGAATAATTCCTGTGGCACAGATCATTGGTGCCTCATGGTGAGGCTCGTAATTTGATTTTTGCAGATTCATTTTGTATTTCACTCTATAAAACAGGGATTGAGTTTTGTCTGAGTGAGCTTGAGAATTTATGTCACCAGGAAGTTCTGCTTTACCTTTTTTTCACAAAATCTTTAAGTCAGGTTCCTATGCAAGATATTTACTGTGCCAGATTGCAACACATTCCCCAGTGCCATTGCTTCATAGGCTTCTTAATGTTAGTACAAAAGCTGAGTATTTTTGCTAATCCTCAAACAGAAAACAGAAAAATGAAAGACTTGCATGTTTCCATTGAAAAGTGGGATGCCATCCTCATATCTCCAGAAATTACCAAAGTTAAATTTTACTCTTTAGAGTGACACAAGTGTTGCAACACAAGATGAAAGTACTCACTCTTATTTATGAGAAATTCTATTTGAATTCTACCTTTGCTCCAAAGCACTTCTGTTCCACTAGCTCTACAAACTAGCAAACACTAACAATCTTATCATATTTGAGGTTTTGTTTATTTGTTCATTTGTTTTCTTGTTTGTTTTTATGCATAAGAAAGTGCTGAGTGAGATTCTGGCAGTACTAGTGTCAATGAAAATACTAAAACTGATTTTAGTGGAGAAAGGATTTCATATGTTGTATCCTAACAAATTTCTTAACAAGCCAAAAGTTACTTCCTGAACTGGTTCCTCTCAGGGCTATGCTTCAATAGAGCAGCCTAAAAGAAAGGCAGCCTTTACTTGCCAGTTTTCCTTTCTGAAGATAATACTAAAAAATTGGTGGTTTAATATGAGTCATCATTACAGTTCAATCTGCTGCTTCTGTCAGAAGATTGTTACAAAAGTAAGCATTACTAATTAATAACTGTTGAAATTAATAACACAACAGCTTTCTTATTGCTGGGAAAACTTGTAGGTTACCATGTGATAAACATTTGCTTCTGCAAATAATTCACATAAACAGCTACACAGCTGTTAAATTGTATGTTATTAGACTGAACTCTGCCCATCTGTTAAGAGGATTCCATAACCCTATAGAATAAGTGACAATGCAAAGCTTGCCTGTGAACATTAGCAACAAGGTGTTTAATCAGTGTCAAAACAGATGTCCATTTGGCTGTAAGTATGGCTGCTTGATATATGTACTTCTTAATATACATATATCTGAAGAAGATAAGTTGCAGTGAGAAGTAATCTCAGAAAAGGGACTGGATTTGTCTTTTGTAAATGCTTTCATCTATGCTCTTGCAGTAGTGCTAACTTTGAAGCATGGGTTTCTTTTTCTTTCTGCTTTGTGAAAAAGGAAAGCTGACCCAGGAGATGCGCTAAATTTCAAGAAACAGCTTTGACAAATTAGCATATTCTAATATTAGAAATGCTTAGGGATCCTGAACCCTAATTCAACCTCAGTTATGACTCTCCTTCTCCCTCTCCCAGCATCCTCAGCATCCAACAGTCCATAAAGACCACCAGTGCAGTCTGTCAAGATGATGAAAACAACATTTTTATTGAAGATGTAGCTAAGTAAACGTATGGAAATAAAATGTCTTTTGGTATGTATATACTATAGTTATGCATGCAAACTTTGAGTACAAATGAGGTTCAGTATGTGAGATTCATCTGAGTGAATGTGCCCCCAAAGCCCCTTCTTCCTTGGCATTTCACCACTCCCTGATCTGAAGCCTACTTGCAAAAGTCCCTCCTGCCCCTGGATTTTTTTTCCCCTCTTCTACCCCAGTCTCTGTCTCTTTCTCTTTAGACCATCTGAGGATATTATTCTGGCACTTTGCTTTCAGGAATTTATAATGGCCTGCCTAAGGCAGCAGTTGCACATGCAAAAGCATACTAAAAAGATCAGGAATGGAAAATTTGAAATGTACTAAATATGGAAAACATACGTATTATTCTTCAAATGCAGTTTATTCCCTGACTTCATTCTGTGAGAACGTGGACATTCATTACTGAAATATTATCTTGTATTCCATCTGTAATGGAATCCGAATAAGAGACTAGACTTAGTTACTCAAAATTTGTCCCAGTTACTTTTTACTGTGCCCTACCTCTCAGCATGAGTGAACCAGAGTACATGAAGAGACAACTTTCCTTAGCCTCCAGTGCAATTTTGTATTAATTTAAAACATGTAGCCAAGGAAAAATAGTGTTCAATCACCATTAAAATTTAATTTACTTGCATAAGCATTTTGTAACACCATCAGGCTGAGGATACGGAATTTCAGTAACAAATGTTCAAATATGAAATCTATATTTATTCTTTTCATTCACTCAAACAGAAAATGAGTGTTTAACCTCAAGGTTGCAGTCTGATTATTACTTTACATTCCTTTTTAATTGCTCTTTATTAAAGTATTCATAAGGACACCTATCCATATTTATACAAACATATTGTATCCATATATTTAAATATAGCATTAGGCATAATGTTTAAACAGACTTAAGTGACTGGAAAGTCTGCCTAATTTGTTTCCAAATGGACTATGAGATCTAAGTAATTCAAGTGTTATGAAAAAAAAATATTTTTGAGTTGTTTGTTGGACTCAAACATGGGATGCTCTTTGGCACTGTGAGCTCACCTCAAGACCATGCGTTAAGAGCTACTTCCCAAAGCAAAGGGGAATTGCCTTAGCTTCTCCTTGGAGTCAGGATGAGCTATGTCTTTGGTGTTGCATCTTCCCTTCTGTTCCTGGATTCAGACACCATAATTGCATTTAGGAAAACACTACTGCCTTGTCCTTTTTGGAGTTTTCTGTTGAAGACAAAGAGATGTGGAAGGGAACTTAAAACCCTAAATAACTGCTCTGGAAATAGTAGGTCTAATTTTCTGTTGCTCTACATTAACCATCTTTCCAAGAAGTTTCCTACTATTAACTCTTTTCTGAGCTTGAGTGTTTCCAGAGTTGCATTTACGTGCTGAGGATACTTGGGACCAGACCAAAAGAAATTAGCTATTTTTCCCACTGAAATTTTTGTGTGCTATCAGGCACTCCAGCAGTTGCACTTCACGTGTGCAGTGACTAAGTAAGGAGTATGTGAAAGGAGTTCCTAGTGGTAAAATAAAAAAATCTGTTATAATAGAAGTAAAATGGAGGAATGGAACATTCAGAGCAGGGGTAAAGCTGAAGAATGATCTCAGGACAGGGTTCATATCTGATGGATAGATTCAATAAAAAGTGTTTTACTGGATGAAAATGAGAAGGTAGTTCCTTTAGGTCAAGAAGCATAAGGAAGTCACACTTGCAACCTTTTCTTAGCTGAAGGATTCCTCCAGGAATCCAGGAATTGTGAGGGCAGTGATGTTCACAGTCCTTGCTGGACTTGTGATGCATAAACTCCAGACATTTGGCTTCAGTCTCACACTTCATTGAAATAGCAAAAGCCACTGAAAAAAAAACTGATAATGATTCTACTGTTTACATATACATATGTAGCATACGAAATTTTCATTGAGGAGCAGGGAAATTTTTATTTTAATGCAACTTATTGTTTTCTGATGAATTAACACAATGATTTGCCAAACTCAAGAAACAGTTGAGCCTTGACAGAAAGTTCAGTGAGTTTATTTAATTTCATCTGGGAAAACTGCTGTCAGTTCATATCACAGCTCTCTTGTTTGAAAATGCATCATACATCTGGGGGAAGATCCTCATCTTGCTTTCTCTATGTGCCAGTTCAGAATCATTCCTTTGACTGCAGTTTAACAACTATGACACTGTGGTACTGAAAGGAAATTTGGACACTATCCCCAGCAGTTTGCACAGATTTTTCTTTGCTTCCCTTTGTATGAACAAAAGCCCAACTTTTCATTTTATTTTTTAACTGATTAAAACAGTAGGAAGATATTACTACAATAAGAATGGTATTTCGATGCTTTTCTTGTTGTTGAATGAACAGAGAAGGATATTCAGAAAGCAAAATGCTCCAGATAGTTCCCCATCCCTTCAGTATGTTTTTTGGAAAGTCTAAGCTATTTTCTTTAGTAGTAAACTCCTCTTTGCATGCTTTATCCCAATTGTAGACAATAGACGAGAGTTCAGCTAGTTCTTTGAGACTGACAAATATAAATCATATTTTAATCTGTCAGCCAATTATTTAGAGATAGAAAATCAGAACCACTTTGTCAAAGCTGTTAAAATTAGATAATTGTGTTGTTGTTGTTTTTTTTTTTAATTTAGCAAGTTTTTTTCCAGAAGAATCATTTCCTAGCCACCCTTCAGAAGCAGCACACCAACACCAGTGATCTCAAGTGTGGTTAACTCCATGTTTGTTTTCTGGGTAAAATACATCTTCAGTTCCACCAAGTTCAGACAAGTAATTAGATATTGCTTGTAGATGAAGAAGCATAGACATTGCCTTACCTCTTCAAGACGGCAAAGAAGCTGCACACCCACAAGTTGCTGCAAAGAAACAAGAGAGGATATCCAGAGAATATATTATCTCAAAAATGTCACTGAATGATACTATAAAGAACTGAAAATAGATAGGGAGTATTTCACAGGGATTTCTACTTCCAGAGGACCTGTGCTTTACAGATAACATTTTTTTCCATGAACTAGTCAGAGTCTTGGCCCTGGATCTTTGTGTCAGAGGTCTAGCTTGCACTGATGTAAAAACTCTCATATTCATGTCTGACAGTCATAGCTCCAGGCAAGTTAGCTGTTTCAGGTAAGCACCCATACCTCTGAACACTTCTCTGCCTCAGCCTTACTACTATATCTAATCAATTCATGAATATTCATGCAAGGTAACATTAATTGTGATGCTATTGTGTCACTTCTAAATAATGAAAGGCTCTTCAGCAACACCTGTGAAACTTGCCTGACTTTTAAACTAGGCCTAGCTACCTTTTTTTTATGTTTATATTTTATTATATCACAAATACCACCCTGGGACTATGGTCAAACAGATGATTTTGAGAGATGCACTCTAAAAGAATGAGGAAAGCATAAAAATATTCTGCAGGGAAAAGTAAATTAGGAAGATTGGTTTCATTAGAAGGCATATAAGCTTTTGTGATCCATCTGTTAGCAGTAGCTTTCCTTATTAAAGAGACCTGGATAATCAAAGCATTGCAATC
The DNA here is from genome assembly GCF_023343835.1 of Lagopus muta. Classification (NCBI taxonomy): domain Eukaryota; kingdom Metazoa; phylum Chordata; class Aves; order Galliformes; family Phasianidae; genus Lagopus; species Lagopus muta. The sequence goes on from NC_064434.1 coordinate 77,497,784, forward strand.
TGGAAAATAGGAACTGTTAAAATTTATTGGAGAGAAAAGAAAGAGAAAAAACAACAACAAAAAACCCAACCCACAGCAAAACAAAACAAACAAGCAAGCAAACAAAATCTTGAACAAATTTAAAGTAGAAAGATCTTTGAGAGGCAAAAGTTAAACAAAAACAATACTTTCAAGTTCTTGCATTTTTTGCAGAGAGGAAATATAGGACCTGTCCCATGCAGGCTATTTCTATTTGCCTGGCTAGCTAGAGTTATAGGAGATAATGACATAGACTATCTAGCCATCTCTCTAAGTTGGTACCCTGTGGGGCTTTTTCTTGCTTTCACTCCCTTTTAATCTTATTTCTGTACATCATACATTGGAAACTTCACAAGTTCATGCAGTAGGATTGCTTGTAGAGAATTCCACAGATTCAAAGCAAAAGAGAGAAGATCTTGACATTTTTCATGACAAAGGAAAAGAGTTAGATGTACAAAAGAATCTCCATTCAGGGATGGTAATGTTGTTTGGAAGATGTGAAAAACTTTTAGGTTAATGGTATGGACCTTCAATTTGCAATATATGAAATGGTGCTGTTGGAAAATGACTGTAATCAAAGATAGAGAAACAGAACTGTTATGCTCATTATAATTTCTGATGAATATTTACATGGAGTTAAGCACAGTTATCTGAAACAGAGAGATGTGCTAAAGCATTTTGGATAGTTCTTCAATAAGCATGTGAGAGAAGCAGAATGAAAAAAAAATTTGAATCCACTGCAAATAGGCAGAAGGTTATTGGGCTGAGACGTTCACATGTTCTGCAGGAATCTGGATGCAGAATCTACGAATGCTTTAGAACTTTGATTAAGCTTAAAGAAATTAAGCTTTAAACTGTTAAAACACTGTTCTTCAATACCTTTATTTTAGACTCAGAAATCTTAGAGTACAAGCTTTTCTGGATCTGCCAAGAAGTAGAGACAGAGAATTAGCATTAAGAAGATAAAATTTGCAGTATTTTCTATCCTCAGGCACTTATATTTGTCTGTTCCCATGTCTATCTTCGCTATCTGCAAGCCATGGTATGATAGCACAGACAGAGTGAATAACAGTACAGAATGATTGCAAAAAATCCATCCTGCTAAGACTCTACATGGGGAACTGGAGACAAGTGGCTTCTTATAAATTCTTTCCTCTGCCTTGTAGAATACATATATGCTCTGGCCCCAGACTGCCTTCAGGCTGCCCCTTCTGGTTGTAGGTAGCAAACAATTCAGTGCAGACTCTTGGGTCAAAAACCTGAAGGATCCACACAAGACAGTGTGACAGGCTGAAGAAACATGTACCTTAAATTCCTGATTAGAAGTCCTATGGTAAATTATTTCATCCCTTTCTTGCAATCTCATCTGAAATGGACTTCATGAAGGTAATTTAATTAATATTTCACAGTTCAGTAATCTTTTAGGCAATGTCACATGAGAAAAAAATAAAAATGCACTTTTTAGAGCTCCAACATGCTTGATATGCAAGACACAGATTCATCTCTTAGATGATTAGATAACTGGGTTATTTTTCCTCTTTGATGTCTAGCAGTTTCTTGCTCCCATTTTGAAAGATAGATGTATAATGTATAATTCCTGTACTTAGTTCAGTGTCAAGGTCTGAAATGGCTCCTACAGTCTTCAATCAAATATGAGTCATGGACCAAATCTACCTTAGACACATCGCAAAGTATACAGCTCAAAGTATACAGCTCATCTTAAATTCAGTAGGAATATTTCCGTTGAGTTCAATAAAATCTTTCTGTTTCTTGGAGGAAAATTAAAGTATCTTTCACAAGTCAAAATTAAATCTTTCAGTCTTGTAGAACTTTTCCAAAAAAATTTGAGTAGTTATTTTAAAAGCATAAGTAGTGTTTTTGTTTTTTGGTTGCAATGGAAACACCAGCATGGCATCATTTTAGCTCTCTTCAGTGTTCCTATGCAGCCTTTGGTATTAGAAGGGAGCTTATGAACAGGAGGGACACTGATTTTTTACATGATCTGACAGTGAAAGAACAAGGGAGAATGGTTTTAAATTTTTAGAGTAAAAAAGAAGAGGTTAAGGTTAGATATTCAGAAGAAATTGTTTACTCACAGTGGTGATACCCTGGCACTGCTGCCCAAGAAGCTGTGGGCGCCCCATCCCTGGAGGTGCCCAAGGCTAGGTTGGATGGGGACCCAGACAGCCTAGTCTAGCATTAGATGTGGAGGTGGTGGCCCTGCATGCAGCAGGGGAATTGGAGCTTGATGATCCTAGAGGTCTCTTCCAACCCAAGCCACTCCATCATTCTATGATTCCGGGCAGCTGATCAGAGTGGCAGCCTTACCCCCTGCAGAGGGTTCGAATGAATGGGCTTTAAGGTCTTTTCCAAATGAAGTCATCCTACGATTTTAATGAAATCTACAGCATTTAAGGTAATATTTTACATAAATAGAGTGAAAACTATGTTATGAGGTAATAACGGATGGAACCGATCTGAAAAATACACTCACAGTCTTTCTCCTTTTGAGGAAAAAATTCTGCTTGATTTTAATACTTTTGATCTGATCATAAATCTCTGAAGTTTCAGTCTTGTCTCAAAGCATTACAATAAATTGCAGCTTTTCCAGTGATGTTTAACATTTTGATCAAATATATCATTTTACTTTCTTCTTTAAGCATCAAGTTTTCAATCTGTATTCATACCACTTGCTTTTAACACTATCAGTAGATTATTTCTGAAGTTGCATTTGCAGGAGTAACTTTGAATGAATTTTGAAGTCACTGTTTAGAACCATGTGGGGCTTTAAGGGTTGCTGATGTAAGTTAAGGAGAGAACAGTATGTTTTCTGATGAAAAAGAAAACTGATGCCTATTAGCATGAAAATATCAAGCCTATTATTTTGAAACTGTTCAATTTGATTATTTACTCTGAATTTACTGAATCTTATACAAAAACAGTGATCAGAAAGGTTAACATTCTATTAGGAGACTATACCAATGAGCTTTTATGATGTGATCAGATTCAGTTGCAGATCACCATCAAAATAAAGGAAAAGATCGTACATTTTTGTTCAGTTTCTGTATTTCATTTTCCCTTCACTTTGGCAGAAATCCTAATATCATATTTCATCAGTACCTAGTTTTCCTTGTCTTAGCTTTTGTCCATATTTAAATTAGGCACAGAAACCTGGGAAGATTTATAAGGTTTATTGTATGCTGACATCTGCTCATCAGCAGCAGGCAACTAGAGGATTCTATATTGTTTTTTATACTAATTTTATCTAACCTCAATTTCCATCTTTTGTTTTACAACTGTCTCTTAATATATATGCATGCTTTCCTTAATTTTACAACAATTTTGAAATCCCATGATTTTATCATTTTCTCTTTAATTTAGTAGAGTTCTGAGCTGAAAGCTGCTCTGTGATAGAAATGATTCAAACTCTTCTATCAATTGAAGTCACTCATTTCACAAAATCAATTTGAATGGAAGAGAAAAAACTGAATAAAAGCTGACCAGGAAGTTTAAGTATTTGTCCTTAAGTATGTAGAAAGATATTTTCAATTTCTGTGCACATAGAGAATTAAATAATATAGTGTGAAAATAATAATGTACAGAGGAATTCTCCATGATGAAAGACTCATATATTCATAATGAAACTTGGGGAGTAAAATAAATCACCTTCTGAAGTAGATTATTCTCCCCACATTTTTTTCTAATGGAAGCACTATACCAAGTACCACAAGGTATTCTTTCCATTATAATTAGCAACTGCAAATTTGACCTGGGCAGAAGATGATCAAAGTTGTTCTATTAGTACAGTATCTCTCTCAGAAAAACATCCATTTAGTGCAATCTCAAAACACGTGAAGTAAATTAATTGACACCATAGTGTCTTGATGTATTTGATTTCATAGCTATGAATTAGTTAATGTTTCCAGAAATAGAAGTGTACATCCTTTTAAACATGAGGTAGTTGACAAATAAAACAAAATTGAAAACTTTCACTTGCCAGCTAGATTTTGTGTAAAAATAACTTAATGGTTTCTAATAGTCTTTCCGCTGAGTTTTTTCCTTTTGAAGAAGATTTGCAATCAGAGTTTTCCATCAGCGTTGAAAGTGATAAAAGAAAACATGTTAGGTAATTTTTCCCACTCATACAGTTTTGATAAAACAATTTTACATAAATTTCATTGAAATGAAACATTTATGGGAGAGTGTTGATAATAAAATCTTTTCTGGTAAGTAAATAATTTCATTAAAACAAAAACACACAAGCTCACTCACTGTTAGATTTTCTTTGGGAGCGCACATTCCTTGAAGTGCAGCCCACATCAGCATTATTAAGGGAATCTTCCACCACTTCAAAATGCATTTCTTACCATAGGCCAACAGCCATTTCTGCATGTCCTTTCAGGTGTGCTGCCAATTAGCAGTCTGCAGGGGCACTGCTTATTGCTCGCACACTCAACAATCAATAGCTGAACCTGTGTATGGGAAAATAACTAATGGCTGAAACTAGACAGAGCTTAGGCTCTATGGAAAATGACATATGGAATTACGATGAAATATGAAATGGTAAAACTCTATCAATATAATATTAACTTTGAGTTCCTTTGTATATATGAGGAGTTAAGGACATTTATATCAATTTAATATTAACTTTGAGTTCCTTTATATATATGAGAAGTTAAGGACATTTATTTATTATTCATCTATTTCTATACATAAAGTAAGGGAACTTACCGTCATAGAATAATTTCTTTGCCTAATTTTAATTTTTGCTCAGCCCCAATCTTCAGCCTGATCACTCTTAGTTTACCTCTAAAAATAATAATTTTATATGTTGCAAATTCTGATATATTCCCCAAGAAAATAGATTTTAATATCAGAATATTACATTAGCTACAAAAACATTTTATCATCAAATGAAATCAATTAATAATAATCTGGATACATTGCCTCATTTGTTATAGCTGTTGCCTATCCTGACAGGAATTTTGATGTCCATTGTAGAGCAAATTATGTTTTAATTTAGACACAGCTGTTTCCTTTTATTAGTTTTGTTGGTGCTATACGGACTTTGCTGCTAACTATTATGCCAATAATTACTGAACCATGAAAATGGACTTGCTAGTTGAACTTATGATACTTTTGTTGTAGATTTGGAGAAACTGAACAGTTTTTTCTGTTAGATGGAGATGATTCAGCTCATACTTAAATAATTTTGAAACGTACTGATGTACCACAAATCACTGCCATCATTGCTGAGCCATCAAATCATCTAGGAGATATCTGAAAAATTCTTCCATGATTTGATGCAATGAAGTGAAGAAAGTGAAGTTCACTAAAGAAAAGACGTTGGAAGTTGTTTTGTCTCTGTTTAGGTATAAATGGAGAGTTATCCATATTTTATCATTTATATCATTGACAACCCTGCCCACAACAAGGAGGTTGAAACTGAATGGTCTTTAAGGTCCCTCCAACCCAAGCCATTCTATGATAATATTAAGTAAACTACAGGTGCCACAGTACACATTATTCAGAATTTCTACTGACAGCTTTTAGTCTTTCACAAAATTACGTATGCAGATGCTAATACAGATGAAGTTTAACTTAATTCTCCACAAAAGACTAGATGTCATGGAACTGCTTCAAAGAATGTCTTAAAATACTTAAAAAAAAAAAAAAAAAAAACTGTCCTATACTTTAATAAAAACAAGTTGGTGAAACAATGAAGCTCTAAGTCACAGAGTATGCAAAAGGAAAAAAAAATAGAAACAAACTTCATTTTTCTTGACAGAGATACTGGGCAGGGAGAGAAGAAGTGGTGGATACTCTTATGAATGCATTTGCTTATCTCAAATCCAAAAATTTATTTTAAAATATGCTTATCCAGTAATTTGCATAAAATCTCTTTAGCAAATGATCATCAGAAAGCAGGTGCAATGGCAGTAATCATATTGGCAGTAATGTTTTCTGAGCTTTTTTTTTTTTTTTACAGTACTCAGACTAGCTATTTTTAGATTTCAGATATGTTCTTGAGTAATAATGGCATTTTATTAGAAAGCATTTTAAAAGTATCCCATATCTTTTTGCTACAATCACTGTGGGTGAAAATGGGAAAGATGTCAGGAGAAAATACACATTGTTTGAAACAGACTTACGCAAATATTTTATGATTATCCCTGTCTATTTTCTCATCTATTCTACTATAAATCTGATAGCCTCTACTTTCTGTAGTTTGTCTTAAAAAAATATACTGTTCTAGATTATGTTAACACAAAAAGCTTTTGTACATGTGCCCTTGTAGAAAGGATCATTAAGGACTTCAATAGTTACTGGAAATCATCTACTGAATGTTCCAGAGCACTGTAACATAAAAGCTGATGTTCCACATTAGAAAAGTTGAGTTTTTGATTGTTGATTTGGTTTGTTTGCTTTTCCACAGGAAAGGAGGAAGAGAAAAGATGCCAAGGCAAATTAATTAGGAGAATCAACTGGAAAGTTACTATAGTTAACTGAAACTCACATGGTACTTAGGCAGAAAAAAAATGCCAGATATTCAACAGCTATAAATCAGTAGTTTTTGTTAATATGAATCAATTACACTGATTTACAATATGCAGTTTTTTTAATCTTCTGTTATTCTGAAAAGGATGTATGAGGCTGAGAACATACTTTAGAAGATGTATCTTCCACCAGTCAGAATATTGCAGCAAAAATTCAGCATCTAAGGAAATTACAGCCTCGAAAACGAAAAGAATCCTTTAAGTTCCCATAGTTCTGTTCACTGAAGTCCCCCAACAGAGTTTAATCATCATGAACAATTTCACAGTTCATTGACAAATGCAAGACATATCATAATGCAACTGCATGCAGTACTGGAAGCACTGTTATCAGACATATTAAAGACAGCTCTCCAGAATATTTTTTGCCTTAGTAATAGAACTTACTTTTCCCTCATTATGGTGCTTTCAAACTTCAATATGCACATAAATACTGAAAGTTTCTTTTCTTTAACATCAGTGATTATTTCTTGGCAATCATCCCAGGAACCACACTCCTACCCACTTAGGCTAGTTTTAAGTGCATGTAACCCAGACATCTGTGGGGTACCTCATGATTTATCATCAGGTAAATGTGATAAGAGCCAGTATTTCAGTCTAGATATGAATAGTTCAAACTGGGATCAATATGAATTTCGTTTTGCAGAATAAGACCTTGAATCTAAGTCAATAGATACAGCATGCTCTTCATGTATTGCTCACACAGGAGTTGAGGATGCTCAGAGATCTTCAGGATAAGTTTAGCATCTTCCAAGGCTATGCATTGATACTGATGGGCAAAGCTTCCTTAGACCTACTACCACAAGGTTTGGCTATTAGAAACCATGGACATGCTGGGTAGCAAAACGGTGGTGGTATTAGAGGTTTTACTGCAGATATCAAATAAATGTAATGAGTATCAGTATGGGATAAGTTGTTCAACAAAAGCAAGGAAGACATACAGATTGCATCACAGAAAGAAAAAATGCTTTCTTTGAACCAGGTACAATATTTCTGTGATTATTTAGTGTTTTTTTTATGACAGTGACAGCCTGCAAAAATTAATGGATGCCTCCAAGCACTCAAGTAATGGTGCTCTGATAGCTGTGCTAGCTGCATAACTCACTGAAATCCATGGAGGATTCTTAATACAAACAGAACCCTGGAAAACGTTGTGGTCAGCATCAGAACACCCTAAACTGCAGTAAAAATGGACAAAATTTATGGTAGTGAGTGTTTCAACTTACAGTCAGCTATTAGTTGGGATTGTTCACATTGCCTTCTTCAGTGCAGTGTAATAAAAGTCAGCATTTTATTTACATCTGTATGAGAGAATATCATTTGGGGAGCAGTTTGTTAAATAGTTGTAAATAGCATTTTTACTACCCCCTTTGCATTGCTCTATATCATTCCGTTTCAATGGAGAAGAGTGAGACCATGCAGCTCTGCTACCTCCTGCCACTGGCTGCAGGATCCTTCCCAGGATTTCTGGGGGAAGCAGAGTACTGAGCTTTCAGTGCTCCTGCTGCACTTCACATCATCCTCTCAGTTCTTGCGACAGCTGCAGAGGTAAAGAGCTGCTGAATACTCCCCTCTACAGAACTACTATTTTTTTTTTTTGGTGCTCAATATCCCCTTTAGCTACAAACAAACAAATAAAATCTTCAATATCAGGTCTCTTTTGTTCCTTAATTTGCTTTTTCTCCCCTCCATTCCAGATAAGGTTTTTGACTATTTTCTACACAAGCATTATTTATCTTCTTATTTTTCACTTACTTCCAATTATATATCATTTCATTCTCGGTGTCTCTTTACTCTGATGTTCTCATTGACATACCTCACCTGTGGGTGGGCTGTTCTCCCATGCAAGATGCAAATTACGTCACACAAATTGACTAGTGCATAGAAACTCAATCAATAACCTGATAAGACATTGGATTGAAAGTGGGAACCTTTATAGACATGCAAAGAAACATGGGACTAATTTTACATAAAATAATCCTCCTTAAATTTGATGTCTATATTTTTATGTTCCTAATATATATATTCTTAGGTATACAACCATTCCAATATCCTCTACCTTTAAATGGGAAATAGTCATATGTTGGTAATGCCGAAACGCATTTCCCCTCCTGAAATAGAAATGCCAACACTCTTAAAGATTCCCCATGCAACAGTGCACCAGCTTTGCCAGAACAACTTTTTCCTCTGGCATGCTGTTTTGCAGCAGACTCCAAGTTTTGTATAGCCATACAGTAATGAAAACCTAGATCTGTTTGTAACAACTAGTATAAATTTTATTCCTTACTAGGTACTATATTATAGAACTACCTAGAGGTCACAATCAATGTCTTAGCCCCTTGAGCAAGAGACTGTACAAATCCCTAGTAAAGCATACTCACTGACCCAGAGATTTCAAATGAACAAGATGTAGTGTGAAAGGAAGAAAGATATGTCAGTCTTATCTACATGCAAAGAACTGAGAAATTAAGAGGCTTACCAAGACAGAAAGATCATCCATACAGAAGTCTGGATTTGAAGCAAGTCTCAGAATTTTTTTCTCTTGTGAACTTATTTGAACATACTGCTTTTGAAAATAGAAATATAAATAAACGTGGATGACTAAATACAAGAAACACATTAAAGTAGCAGAAAATAAAGCAAATATTTACAAGTTTCCAAGCAAAACAAAAGTCCAGTTATCACTGCTGTACTCAAAGTACTAGGAAGATACTGTCTTGTGAGACTCTGAAAGACAAGATTTTAAAAGCCTACAATGCCTCCAGGAGCAGGACAAAACTCAGATATTTCGAGTACTGTTCAGTTTTCTTTTAATTCAACGTGAGTAGAAAGGTTAGAATGATAATACTCAACTGAGAGGTTCGATTAAACTGCAACTGCACTGCTTCAACACCTCTATGCACCTACATCACCACACAAGACAAATCCATAAACATATCCAGTAAATCTACTTAGATTATGATGTCAATTATCAAGTAGGGAATCAGTACCAGATTTGCATTAGAGGACAAAACATCAATAATTTATAGAAAAAATGGCTATACAAACATCAAGCAGAAAAAATAGTATAAATATGAGCAGATGCCATGTTTTCCCTTGAATGACAGCAGGGAGTCTCCATTCTCAGTCATTTTTCAAGTTGACAGGTAGTACTGACTCTAGTTGAATCAGATGTCGTTCATCATTGCCAACCAGAAACCAAAACTGTTCAGCTGCACAGTTTACCAAAGACAAGCACAGAAGTAAGGGATATGACAGAGAGAGTTGCCAAACCTGGAGCTCTAAGAGTATCTCAGCCAAATGTATACATCCTCCGATTCAAGCCATTTTGATTGACTGATTTTGTGTACACTGTTGTTAACCTTATTTTAATAGCTACAGATCAATTTAATATCCTTTTACTTAGTCTAATTTCCTGGTAAAGTATTTAAGAAACCAACTATGTTTACTCTGTTGTGTGATGCTTTTTATTAAAGCATTTGGATCTTTCTTTTACAACCACAGTAAAAATAAAGACAGGAGTCTATATTTTTTTCTTTAATGTTCCCCTTCTGTGACAGAACATATTTCAACAGTTCTATGCATTTACCATCTGTATTTTTCCTTTTTTTTTTTTTTTTTTTTTTTTTTTTTGTTATACACAGAACAGTTTTCTTCATATCTTATTTAGATAAGAGGGGAAAAATAGTTTAGTGCAAAACTTACTAAACTTTTTAGCTAAAATGTGAGTCATGAACTTGCCTCAGTGATTAGAGAACATGAAAATCTTCAATCTTAGGTTTTAGAGCACAGTATTTTCAGAGCCTAAATGACTCTGAAATATTTCACAGAAATGTGGTGAAAGGATATTTCACCACAGAATAATATTCATTCATCAGAGGTCAAAAAAGTGGAAATCAGTTTTGATGAAACAGTGAAATACTTATGAGGCAGAGCTCCCTAGTCATGGTGTGCATGATGGCATATCTCAGAGATGTTCTGAAATTTTCTCTTCTGTAATGAAATTACACATAAATACATTTAATGCAGGAAATCTCTGTTCCCACCACTTGGGCTATTAAGTATTCTCCCAGCCAGATAACAAAATTATAGTCATGCTGTCTTCTATTTGAAAACCCCAAAGACCCCAACTTTTTTTAAGCCTTGAAATACTGATGCTGGAAGTACCATGAGGAGGCTGTAGCCAGCCTGGAATTTCCCATGAGAAATGTACTAAATCCCATCAACTTTCAGGGACCACAGACTTCCGAATCAGATAAGTGCATTCTATAGTCTTCCTATTTGCAGCTAAACCAAATAGGAATTTAAGAGTCCTAATTGCTTCTAAACTTTTGAAAATGTTCTTCTGGTTTTCAGTATGCGTTTTCAGTCTCTGAATCTCCTACCTGCCGGAGATATTTCCAATAGACAGACATGAAAGCAACTGTAATTCAAACTGAGGAACAATCTCAACATACCAATGAAAGACCAAAATCAATAAGGTCTTGAGAAATGAGGAAAAATAAAAGATGAAATCACATGAAAGTAGCAATGTTTTGTTACCTTCACTGATGGGACAATGAGAAGGTAGAAGGCTGAATAAAATTGACCAATAAATTATCATATGAGTTTGACTCTACCTTTCTTTTCACTTAATGTTATTCTTCACATGGACACTTCTTTCCATCAAGATCTGTAAGTTTATAAGAGGCCTGAAGCAATTAATATTCAAAGTAATAAGCCACATTTTAATATTTTCACTGGTATGATTTTCATTTAAAACATAGATGTAATACACTATTATATAGTATCACTGTGAAACTGCAAGCACTGAAAAGAACACTTCTATCCTAGAAAGCTAACTTTCTGCGTGTTTAGGAACTTCTTACGTTATTTATGTGATTTTAAAATTGGTTTGAAGGCCTGACATGTTTGCCACTGAGAGTTAGCCATAATGAAAGCATGCAAGTAAGGGTATGACCTTAGGAAAAGGAAATCCTAAATATTCTCCTGTCTCTTCTTCAGATCTACCTTGCTGGTTGATTTAATTATCCTACAGATAACAATCAGAAGGATCTGCAAGTACACCAAATCCCTATTTTGAGTATACTAAAAGATGGTCCTGAATGTGTGATAACTTGTTCACTAAGTAGTCTGTAAGTCTTTAAACTGAGTCTACTAGTCTCAGATCAACTGAGTATTTGGTATTCTGCTGAAGAACCTAAGCACTCTGTCCAAATGAAAGCTACACTGCATATTTCTATTGCCTATTTCTACACTTTTTTTGTTGCTATCTTTTTCTTTTTTTTTGAGATAAATTGACAACCGCTGATATTGTCCTTATGAATTATCTTCTAGTCTTGATGAACAAATACTATAAGTGTGTTTCACTGCGTTACACTGTGTTTCAAAGAGTTAACACCCACTGTAAGAGCAACAAAAAGAAATTAAAAAATTTGAAAGTTCTTCTCAATGTTAATTGTGGCAACATGAATCAGCAACGCTTTAATTTTCAGTCAAGTGAGATTGCATTTATTTATATATATATGCAGGGTTTATTAACTATTCAGTTCTAGTAAAACTTCTACTTGTCTTTGCTTCTAGTTGACAGTCTAAATAAAGAGCTCTACTGTAAAAGCATCTGCACTGTCCTTTGACCTCTGAGAACATCAACTTGAAAGGTGTATCACTGAAAGGTTAACCAGTCTGTGAAAGTACAGACCCCTTTCATTTGTTAATACACATTATATATAGCCTGAAATTAAAACTTCTTTGGGGTCCATTAATCAATCATAACTCATCGTAAAGTATGGTTTAGGGAAACCAACAGCTCTGACAGCTGATATGCTAAAAGTAATTAAACTGTTCTAAGAATTTTCTAGCATCAAGTTCATTATCATGACATATCTAGAACACCTTCTTAAAAGGTTTCTGATACTAAGGATCACGCTTTTTACTAAGGATGGAGAAGAAAACTGAAGTCTACTTCAAGTTTTATCAGATTAGATTTTAGTTGTCTTTTTTAGTTGTCTTCAGTTTTTCCCCCACATTCTGTTCTGCCATCTCTCTATGCTTCTAAGAAGATTCTGAGAAAACTTACTATAAAAGGAAGGAAACCCAGTGATGCAAAGTACTATTTTTGCATATTTTCAATAGAAATTACCTAACAATTACCTAGCAGTAGAACATTCTACTAACAGGTATTTGAGTATGAGTAGGAAGGCCTCTAAATGTTAAAGCCTATATTTTGTGAATGGGGAACCTCTTTTTTTTTTCCCTTCCCTTTCTTGGGGGGGAGAGAATAGTAAGAATTATATTAGTGGCTAAATTTCATCTAAATTCTAAACTTTATATACTCTTACAGAGTTTGGTTTATCTTGTCATATAATGCAAGTGACTAATGCAGCAATTACTTTCCATCTTTCATAACTCTGGTTCTGAGCTTTTGCTAGGTTTTGACTGAAAAAAATCTATCCTATTTCCCATTACCTAAAATAGATTGGAGAAAGAAAGAGGAAGATGAGAGAAGACATGTACTTGTATTGTAACCATCTTTATTTATTTATTTTACAAACTGTTACCCAGCAACAGTAGAAAGCATATTTTGAAGCTATTCTGAAATTATTTTGTCTTCTGAAGCTCATTTTAATCTGAAATGTCCGGGTGAACTCTGATAAAGTGTATTCTACTTTTTCGAGGTTTTCGAAGAATTAGAGGGGAAAAAGTCTTTTGATAGTTGAAGAGACCTAAAACCACCACCAACGGATATATAAAGGCAAAAACAAGAATGGGAAAATAATAATGTATGCTCTGGGACAAGTATTGATTTGCTGATAGTATTAATCATTAGTGTGACAGACTGCGAGTTTCTGACTCTTTACATCTCTGTGTAGTAAATTATGGTCATGTATGTAAATTTTTGTAAGTGCTGCCTTTTGAAATGTTGAACTATTCTCTTCCTCTTTAGATAAATTAAAATATGTAAACACAATAGTAAATTCTACATTCGCTCCAGTTCAAAACTTTCAGCCTAGAGCATATCTAAGTAATTAGTAATATACTTGCAGCATTCTCCCATGTTTGACTTCATCTCTGTTCTCAGTGTCATAAACTGCAAGAAAGAGATATGGCTCTGCACAGAATAATTTGATAGGCAATGACTTCGAAATTTTCTATGACTCATCATCTACCTCTTCTTCAATTGTTTCTCCTAAAGAATTTTACAGATACTTTAAAAGCATTTATGCTGTTTGTTGCTATTGTTCCAGATTGGTTTCTGCTAAGTCTGATTTTCATGTCTCCTTACCAATTACACCACAATTTCCCCACCCTCAGTTAAGATGATTCTGCCTCACTCAGTATTTTTGCAAAGACACCTAAAAATTTCCTCATCTGGAGGAAGTCACTTTTATCCTTTAGAAGTTATGAAATCAAATAATTTAATAAAGTTTTTCATCAGTGAACCTGTCTGTCCAGTCCATTATTTCTATTTCCATTTTACTTTAAGAATACTTTAGAGAAAGTGGAAACCATCTATTTAAATGTATCTAAATGCAGAGATTCTAGCCTCTTGCCCTAAGCTACTTTCATGACGAAGCTTAGCCACAGGTCTAAGTGCCAAGCTGAATTAAGATTTAACTGCAACACACAAGGCAAATAATGTCATAAATCATCATAGCCCTACTAATGCCCATAAGTCATCTGAGGATTCAGTCCAGCAACCTCAGTTGATAACACTGATTGTGTAATTAATAATAATACAGCACTGTTCCTTAGGAACTCTGATGGAAAATCTTACGAATGCAAATCTCCTTTGGAGTGGCTCGTATCCCTTCAGTCTTGCAATACAGAAGTTTCACGTAATCTCATCTTCTAGTTTGCTACTACAGTTGATAAAGAAGAGATGAGAATCTTAGAAAGAAAGCTTGGTTGACTAGCCTGAAATAAGTTTTCTGTTACTTAAGAGGAATCCTTCTTGCAAAATGAACAGTATTCACTTCTAGGTAGTATTCTAGAATTACATTTTTGAATATTAGATCATGACGTAGCATAAATCTTCTCAGGATTAATAAAATACGCAACATTTAATCAACTTATTTCTGTAATCAAAACACATGCTTTGAATGATTTATCCTTAAGTACTAAATCTGCTATGAAGACATCAAGAACCATAACAATTTACAGATGTCCCAATCTGTAGCATGTAGACGGCAAAAAAGGAACTTACATTAGATACTTACACATACTGAGAAAGATTTAAAATGTATCAGAAACCCCGAGCAAAAACTTGAGTTTCACAAGAAACACACCATCCCTTCTGGTTTGTCAGCTAAATCTGATGCCTCTCTTTCTGGTGTCTCTTTCTGGCTTCCAGAGCATGGAAAACAGAAAAGGAACCAAGAGGAGGGGCAGCCATTTCCTAAGTAGGAGATAGCATTTGCTTTGGAGACCAAATATTGTGACAATCTTAGCAGTCTCTTTGTATCAAAAAGATACAGTGCAGTAATAAAGTAATTGTCAGACCAGGTCAGCCGACTACATATCTGGCCCAGTAGCCTGACCCCACATCTGAACACCACCAGCTGTTTCACAAGTGTTAAAGTTTGAACAACTAAACAGGTCTAATGTAATTAAAAAAAAAAAAAAAAAAAAAAAAAAAGCCTTGCCAAAGTCAAGACTTAAATGCTATAGGCATGATCTCAAGAAACTAGCCATACATTAATCACGCAGAGTGCTTTCACGTGCTGGATTTTCACTGATTTTGATTTTATAATGCCAAAAGAAGATCTTTAGAATTTGATTTACTCTCTCTTCTACCATTATTTATCAAATGACAGCTAAAATACTTTTGAGCGGAGTGAGGGGCAGGGGGTTAAATTCTCTGAAAATCTGAGTGTCTTTGAAAGTGCTTGAAATTGTCATTTCAGAACCTTGTCAGGTCTGCTGATTTCAGTGCTATGAATAAATATTCCCCTCTCTCAGTTGGAAATAGTTAGATTCAATGCCTGGCAAAATCCATAAAGATGTACACAGCCCAAAGACATGATGAAAGTACTGTTGTCACTGGTCTGGTTGACAATGAGGTGTTTATTAATAGTGGCGGAGCAAGTAAAACTTTAGAGAAGCTTCTTTTTATTGTTTTAAGTCTGAACAGAGATTTTTCTTTTTAACAGCACCCTATTCACTACTTATCTAGGAAGAATAATTCTGAGTCTCTCACTCAGTCGAAATTCTTGAAAAAGGACTTGACAGATTTAGGGGCTTTGCAATTGGAAACATCTCAGAGTAGCAGCTAAGGAGAGAAAGAAATAGAGAAAGCAAGATTTTCACTTTCACTACCAAGGCAGATACTAGGTCTCTCAAAGTCCTGCATCATCCAGGACCCTATTTTAATTAGCTTTGTAGAAGACTCTTGGAGAGAAAACTGATAGCAGATATAACTGCCCCAAACAAGTTTAGGATCATCCACAAAAGACAGAGACCACAATCCAAAAACACAGAAGAAACAGCTTACCACTTTCTGAAGATCAGGGATCACCAAACACTTAAAAAAAAAAAAAAAAAAAAAAAAAAAAAAAAAAATCCTTTCCAAGGGAGGGGTGGGCCTGGACTTCCCATCACACATGTGAATTGCTTCCACCTGTGTTGCCAGGGCTGGCTACACCCCTTCATCAGGTTCTCAATCACTGGTTCAGTCTGTGACTTAACAATTTCCATGCAACCTTTTACAGATTCCTAAAGGAAGCTTTCATCCAAAGGCTGGCCCACATCTCTGTGTTCTTGAGTGGGGTAGAAGGAATCTAGGCAGCAACAACACCAATGGCAACTCCAGATGTGTAGGTCAAAGCCTCTCAGAGTCTTGTCTCACCTGTCTGCCACCTTGCTTTTTTACTGTTTGTTTTTTTTTCTTTTTCTTTTTTTCCACTGACTTATTTGTAGACACACACAGTTCAAGAAAACCCTCATTGATCCCCTGTGTTCACTCATTACTTTGTTCTGGACACCTAATTTGTCACAACTATTTACTTACTCCTTTAGTCTGGAAGCAGAGGCAATAATAGTGATCAATTTCTTCTGAAAATGCCACAGGCATAAGTGCAATCATATACAGTACCTAGCCTTCATTAGAAATGTGGGACATTAAATGTTTGGCTGAATCTCTGCCAGTTGTACAGGAGTTACTCTGGATTAACACCAATTCAACATTTTAGCTTGTTGTTCATCCTCACTCTGGGTTGTATGCTGAATACTCTCAAATTCTGTTACTGTAATTGCACTGAGTTTGGGCTGAGAATCTCTTAGATGAAAAGGTTGGTCCTCTGGATGATATTGAAGCACACACACATTGCTATTTTCCTTAGCTATAGCAAGATGTAACTGGAAATGCTTTGCAATTGTCTTGAGAAGATACCCCATTTTTCCTTCTTGGGAACCAATGGATCTTCTGTCACTTTGAGGGACATTTGTGTTTCTTAAAATCTGGTATACACAATCTACAAGATGGTCATACTTTTGGCTCTATAAATGACAGCCATATTTCTCCATTATACAGGCGATGGTAATACTTTGTTCATGACTTGATGCCTTAGGTATCTATCATATGCCTTAGAGAAACATAATCTGTTCTTCAGAGCACAGTGTAAAAAATGTCACAGAAGCCTTGGAATATTAATTCTCTGCTCTAAAAGCTTTTACAAATGTTTTCATTGAGGATGCATTTTCATAAGCATTTTTATACATATTGTCTTCCAACTAGTGTCATGCCCTGTTCTGCACGCAGCTGCTGTCATGTACTATAAACAGCTGCGAAGACAAGGCCAGAGGCATGCCTGCCAAGAGCATGGTAAGTATTTGCATATGATCTGTCCATGTTTCAAGAACTGTGACCTGCATGGAGGCATTTTCAGAGGTAACCCTGAATCTTTAAAATAGTCTGGAGGAAATAGCTCTAGTAATACTTTTTATATCAGGGCAATTCTTACACATAAGCCTTCCGATTTCTATCTCACACCTTGAACTTGTATTTCTTGTCATACACACTTGGCAGTGATATGCAGTTCTAACAGACCATGCAAGTTAAGGCTATATTACAGTCCTTAGTTATGATGTACATCCAGATTTCAGACAGAAATTCCAAAGGCATGGTTTTCAAGTAGATTAAATTTTAGACAAATATCTTTTACAAGTATTAAAAATAATAATACATGTTATTGTGCAACAGAAACTAATTGAAATAGTAGTGTTACAGTAGTTTTTTTGTTTTGTTTTGTTTTCAAAAACAAAATAACCATGAAGGAGGAGGAGGTGAAACATAAATGGGTCCTGTTAAGTTTTGTACAGAAAGCAAACTCTAATGTAGAATGAAGATCAAGGCCTGTTAGTTTGTTTTTTCCTTTTCCCTTTCCTTTTCCCTTTCCTTTTTTCTCTTCTTGTTCTTTAAATATATTTGATATACATATACTTCGAACAGATGAACGTTGTAGTTATAACTATAATCAGCATTAAGTTCCTTCTTTGTTTCAGGAGGCATGCAACAATGCAGAAGAAACACTTTTCTTCCAAGTTTAAAGACATTTAAAAATTCCAGAATGTTGAATATTTGCTGGGTTGTTTTTTTTTTTTTGCAAGTGCAGTAAGAAATTTTTTATTAGATGCCACAAATGTCAGAGAATAAACTTAAAAAATATTGGTATATTTATTTTGGTTGAACATGCATTTGATTACTGGAACTAGTGTACTTCTGTCTGCAAAAGACACAAGATTGGAAACACAATCCCAACTGTGTATGTATTATTCATTCTTCATTCTTCATTGTTTATAATTGGAATACATTTTGATATTATATAACATAATACCTAGGTGTATGTTTGTATATGGGCTGGGGCATTGTGTGACAAACATAGACTGAGACCACAGCTCCATACTGAGAGCATTAGAAAGTATCCACTTTCCATTGAAAGTTCCATTCAATTTGCTGCAGGAGTCTGAGAATTCTGACTTCTGAGAATCTCTTCTGGGGGAATACTGTGTACATATGAATGTAAAAGTGACTATATTCCTTCCAGGAAGAAATGTTTTCAGTTGTTTTTTGTTTTTCCTTTTCAGACAGACCACATTTATGCATTCCCCATGTTTTTCCTCCTGTGCATAATTTTATATTTAATCACAACGAATTTCATATGACATTTTATGACCTACCACTCATTCTTCTTAATCTTCCCTCTTACAGAGTTAGACAGAATTTACCCTATAGGCTACATTTAGCCTTTGATTAACAAAATGCCAAGTAGCTCCAGTGTGAATCATCCCTGACCCAGAGCAGCTCTGGGTATCTCCATCCAGTTCCCTACTCTTCCCTTCCCCTCAGGCAGATAGGCTACCAGTGCCTCTAGGACTGCCACTGTCACCACTAGTGATGTGCTTTTCTAACCAGATTCAGGACTTCAGAAATGTTCCTGTTGCCCTTCAAGGCAGGAGATAGACACTCATCTCACAGCTTGCTGCCTGGAGGCTCCCCTAGTTTGCTTGCACCTCAGCAGGAAGGACACCAGGGGTATTCCAAGCTCTGCCTAGTTGTTTTTCTGTGTTATATGCTACCACTATTTCAACCATACTGAGCAGTGATAGTACTGAGGAGTCCTTCTCAAAGAATGGTTAATTGAAACTACTTTAGTCTCACAAATGAATTATTCTTTTTTATTTATTTTTTTAAGCAACATAGTTTTTTTTTTTTGTTTAAGTTTTTTGTAAACTTAACATTTTGTAAAAAAGTTCCCAATCAGAGCTACGCACAGCAAGATTACATTTTTTCCTATATTAATTTCTGGAAGCGGTAAAGAAATATATTTTCAGCAGTTTTCCCATTTCTGATTTGCATCTGTGTGATTTCATTAACTGATAATTGCTTTTGATGTGAAATGCAAAGAGATAAATGGCTCATGAATCAATAAGTGACGAGATTTCAAACAGAGTCGCTTATTGATTTTTATCTCCAATTTACTCTGCATTGAGTTTAATTATAACTCTGACACACCATTTGTTTGAAAAGATTGCATGTGAAAATTTGCATGCAGTTTTCTTAGTGCAATTGCATTTCAAATGTTTTGAAGTAAGTTATGTTTTTTGAGCCGGAAAAAAAACACTGCTGAAATTCCAGCACTGGAAAAATATTTATGCATATGGTTCCTTAATCATTATGCAATCATTTTATTATCTTTATGAACATCTATTAAAATATATAAAAATGAATGCTTATTTATGGGTTTTCATCCCAATTCTAATGAAATTTGCCTAAATTTAAAGTCATAAGGTAAAAGACATAACTTAGGCAAACTAAAACTTTGAGTTTCAAAACATTTATAATTTGATCTAAAGCCATTTTCTTAGAGCACTGGAATTGGTTAAAAAAAAAAAAAGTATATTTTTCATTCCATTGTGGTCATATATTTTTGGCTATCAAACTGAGATAACAGATTTTTGCTCAACTGTAGAGAGATTCGTTTACATGGATCCACGGTTTCTAAATGAAGCTGATAATTCTAGTGTCATATGAAGGATTTCTTCACCATACCATCCAGTTTCCTGTTAAACCTAAAATTGATATTACCACTACATTTCAGTAAATTTTCTGTTATAAACACCAGTCCAGAACAAAGATTTGCTACTTTTTCATCAGTGATTTAATACTGGAATCTGTTTTCTACAAATGACAATACGACAAATTTTTATCATCTTTTGTAGGAGAACCTTTATGGATGCATCCGTGATAAAGGAAAAAGGTTAAAATTGTGATCATGGAATTATGTTCACTTGATTTCCTGCGAATCAAGGCAATGGCACACAGTGTAGTGCTCTAATCTCACCTATGTAGAGTAACTCAAAAATAAAATGTCAAAATTCTGACATCTTGATTTCTGAGAGCAAAAGTCCTATGGATAGCACACTTAAAATATGTGGATAATTTGAAGGACAATCTGCTTTTTTTTGCTTTTTTTTTCTTTTTTTTTTTTTTTTTCCCGGCATCAAAAAAGTACGTATTTTTAATACCTTTTAGTAAGCCTGGTTTAAA
Organism: Lagopus muta; assembly: GCF_023343835.1. Lineage (NCBI taxonomy): Eukaryota > Metazoa > Chordata > Aves > Galliformes > Phasianidae > Lagopus > Lagopus muta. The sequence goes on from NC_064434.1 coordinate 77,518,403, forward strand.
AGCGAATTGAGATAAACTGGAGCACTTCCACGAATTTAATTTGTCTTTGAATGAATCTCTACAACCAAACATACATGAAAATCACCCCTGAAAATTTCATTGCTTACAGAACTGTGTTTGTAGGTACACTTTAAAAATGGGCCTGTTACTATCTATTGGCAAGAAATAGCAGAGATGGTACTAATATTTATTTCAGTTTTTAAACATTATTACTAGAAGTGACTTTTTGATAGAATGCAAGATGACTCATGAAGATGTAGGGATGGAGACTTAAAGTATTTTTTGGAAAAAAAAATAGAGAAAGCACTTCATTGCATGAAATATGGAAAGGAATACAGAGATGTTAATTTCTTTGTAAAATTTCAGAATCTCACATAGGTTCCTAAGGAGGCCTATATAAAAAAAAATATTTTGATTTGATTCAAATGAAATAACATACGTGATCCAAATGGTGGTTTGGCAAATTTTATTTGTGGATCTACCACTTATTTAAAACCTGTTTTAAAGGTTGTGGAGTATATATTATTAGGTGTGGTAATGTTCTTCTCAATATTAAGTTTGTTTTGGCACCTTTTCTATTGATGCCTCAAACTGCAATAACACTTTTACCTCATTTCCTAAGAAAAGGATCTAATGGCAGACATTTATCCACATAATGTGAGGTAAAGACTGATGAAAAAAACAAAAAAATTACTCTATTTGTTCTGCCCTCACCCTCTCCAATGCAAACTCTATTCTTGACTAGTTCAAGACCAAGTCTCTTCAGGCTATCCACTTCTCATTTATTCAATTATTTTGTAATTGTTTTATCACTTTTAGCCTTTTCTCTTAGCAAATTCTCTCCCACTTTTCTTTCTTTTCTCTTACACTTTATTACTGTTTACTCTCCATCTTTTTGGCCCTTCTTAATCTTGACATCTGAATAGGTTTAAGCAAGTTTCAATTCTTTGCCAAACTTTTCCAGACTTTTTGAAGGACTTCTATTATTTTTCAGGGTTTTTTTCCTATGGTTTTTCAAAAAAATTTGATGTGCACTTTCTGTAAGTCCACATTTTTCTGCCTTTGAAACTCCTACAATAATGTCAAGATTGTAGTTAGATGCTACTTTGCATTTTGTCTGTTGCAGACATTTTTCACCCTTTTTGCCTCCCTGTGTTCAGGACTAGAATTACACGTAGCAATGTAGTTTACCTTATAATTTTCTCCCTTCACATTCAAGCAAACTCTTGATTTCAGCTGTAATTACTTCTGTCTCTGCATTATTTTGGGTAGGGAGAAGAACTGCCTCTTACACACTGTAAAGCTAGGTGTTCCAAAGTGATTATTTAAGCTGCTGAGACAGTGCTTCTCTAAACCATTTTCTATTCTAATAATTGGCCAGTTCCTGTGGATGCAGTACAAGTTTTCCGTATCATTCTGTTGTTAGACCTACCCAGTATTTTGATCTCCCTTATCATGGATTCAACATTCTTGTTATTGTCACAGTCAGCAATCTAACTCCACTAGTACATTTATATTATATTTATATATAGGAGTACAATTAGCAATATTGTTTTAAATCACAATTGAATTTCTTGTAACCTAGACCACTGCTATTTATTAACACCGTGCAGAAAATTGACATCTTTCACAACTTCACTGTTTAGAGTATTTCAGCTTCCCCTTCAATAAGTCACGTGAAATCCTATGATAAATGCCTTGTCATCTGTAAAGAGACTCATAACTGTCCTGTTAATAAGCTAAGGAGTTTCATTAACACATGCTGTTCTATCTAGATAACATTTACTCAGTTTTCTTGTAGGAATGTCACTTACATTTTGGCAAAGTTCTTACGAAGTACAGATATGTCACGTCAGCTGTCTCTTCCAAATAAGATAGTAAATTTGTCAAAACAAATGTGAATGTTTGGGTACTATTTGTCTTCAAAAATTCATAGTAACTCTTTTTATCACCTTATTACACCACAGATGCCTCTAAATAAGTTTTATTTAACTGTCCTAGCATTTTTTTTTTCATCTTGTTAGAGGTTGGTTGGAGTGAGAATAGGCTTCTTCTTTTTCTCCTGTTTGTTTAAGCAGGGAAAATATCTTCCTGTATTCTGTGGTCTACCCTGCTGGCCACAAGTTTTCGAAGGTAATAGCTACTAACACTGAAAAGTCATGCAATTCTACAGAGTTACATTAATAATGCAACAATATCCATAGCGGCACTGCATAATATATTCACACTTTAATTCTGCAAATGCCACAGAAGTATTAACATTTTCATTGGTTGATGACTAAATTTAATGTATAAACTATATAAGTTATCTACAGAAAGCTGGACAGATCCCTTCAAGTAGTAAAACAAGTTTGGTCACGTTGTTTTTCAGTACTGTAAGTACTGTGTTACTAATCAACACTTCAGCTAGAAAGTTGTCTGATACTATTGTCAGAACAAGGAAACCATCTGTAAGACAACTTACAACTGCATTTCTGTTGTCCTTTTTTTTTTCAACTCTTGTTTGGAAAAATCAACTTTTTAAGGAAAGCTTTAAGATCAGTTTATTTATTTATTTAGTTGGTGTGTGTGTGTAGGGAATGCGATAATTCTCCATCTTAAACTATTTAAGGCTGCCAGCTACTGCTTTTTCATACACGTCTTCAGGTTTCAGCTGGGGAACTTACTGGCTATTAACCCACATTTTATTTTAGAAGTTGTTATATTCAAACTAAATATTCACACTTAAAAATGGTGCATGTGAAGATATCTTCTGTGCTTCACCAAATAAACTATAAAAATGAAACTACACTGGTATAATAGTGAAGAATGCAGAAGCTCGTATGCACACAAGAAAAAAAAAATCAAAGATACAATTTAAAATGAAGATGCAGAGGTGAAAAATGTCCCAAAATTAAACAGGCAGAGCAAAGCAAAAATGGAAACCATATTGACTCAAGGGATCCTTAAATCTGAGCTCACAAAACCTGTAGTCTGTTCTTCACAGCGCTAGTAATCTGTGAAGTAATCAGTGGGATTACAGACACACTTCATCAGATTTCTTCACCAGATTACAGTGCCTGTATTTACCAATCTTTACTAAAACAAGAAGACTCTGACTAATGAAACCTTGAACTCAGATTAATCCATCAAGTTCAAGTGTAGTAAAACCAAATAACAGTAAGAAAATTCCATATTTTTCTTTCTGTTTATAGTATTACATTTTTCCTTTGCATACTAAACTTGTAAAAATACTTCTTTTATCATCTAAGATGTAAATATTGCAATTGGTATTTTCAAAATAACCAGATGCAACAAGAAGGATGTCACTAAACTAAATAATCAAGCCAGATATTAATCATTTGTTTTATTCCCTCCTTTACTGTATTCAGTCAAAGAAACAGAAAACAGAACGAGCAAGCTGAGCCAAAAACATTAGGATTCTTCTATGTGTGATATTCAAATTCACATAAACTCAGTGAAAGCTGCAGAAAGAGATTTAATAGCAAAGGAAGGCTGAACAAGATTTTAATCCTTCTTTTACTATCCCATTAACATTGCCTGGTGTGAGGTATCTACATATAAGGAAGGAAAAGCTGTATGATTAGAAGACCTGTGTGACTACATCCAGCACTAGATTTATGTAAATCCCGTTCTGAGAGTGTCAACAGCCTTCTTTCAACATTAATAGTGTCTGTGATTCTTAAGCTTTCAAAGGAAATCCAGAATAGGAAGCCTTTATTTGAGGAAATTAAATTATTCTCAGCTGTGGAGTTGGGGAATATACGGAGTGTTTTATGTCTGCATATAAGAGAGTAGTAGGATTTAATTAAATAAAAACAATGACAATCTTGCTTATGACATTTTACATGGGGCCCTGTAGAATTGTCTACCTATGGTGAATTCTTTAAATTTCCTTCAAAAAGGTCAGGTCATCCTTTCATAATAAATTAAATAGGAGCAATAGTTTAGATTTCCTTACCTTTGTTGAGAAAGCAGGAAAAGCACTGCAGTTTTTCCACAGCGTCTTACTCAATAGGACTGTTTCTACTGACTTCAGTGGGAGCAAAGCCCACCAGCCACTGGGCAAGATTTAAGGTGACACCTGAGCTTTAAAGGTTTCAGAAATAGTCTTTTCAAGTTAGACTCTTACAGAGAACCTGTCAGGAGGTTCTACCAGTCAGGCAGTCCTAAATTTTTGCTCCAGCAGGTTTGATATTTGCTTAATTGCAAGCACCTAGACTGACCAATTCTTTTTTTTTCATTTCAAAATCAATTGGCAGTTTATCTGTGTGTGTTCTAAGAATCTGAAATCAAAATGTGCCATCAAGCTTGGAGCTACTAAAGATACCAGAGAAATATTTAGGCTGTCAGGTTTGTTTCTTTGCAGTCCTGGTGAAATAGTGTGCTATTATGGCAAGGACAGACCCGTCCTTTGATATACCTTTGCTGGGACTTTCTTCAGATTTGATTAAAAGGTTCCTTCATTGCTCCTATGAGCAGTTTATTTGCCTTTATTTCTTCCAGGTAGTGCTGCATGTCTCTTGTCTCCCACCAAGGCAATGCTCCATAAGAAAATGCCCATTTAAAAGGGAATTTGGACATCAGGACATTTTCTGTGAAGCAGTTGATGGAGGTAGAGCAGCAATAAGATCTACTCGTGTCAGGACTGTGCTGCCAGAATATTTACCAGAAGAAAAACACTGCAGAAATACAGGAAATGAGGATAATTTACTTAGAAAATATATTTTTATTAATGTAGCTTATTACTAACAGTTTGTGTGTAGATTCCTGGAACCACAGGATATCAAAGAACTCTCAGAAGCAGGACCCTAAGAAAGCCAGACCACACTGTGGGCTGGGGGGCAGAGCCTGACACCCAATATATGGCTGCCCTATTTTCCTGCTTTTCAGCCCTGGAAAACCATTCTTCTGTACCATGGTAAACACCTGACTCACTGCAGCCAACCATGTGCTATGGCTGGATGCAAAATACATACACAGCATGCACACAGATCAATACGGCAGAGGCAGCTCGTGACCTGGGGGATCTTGCATGCCAAATACAAGAAGCCTTGCAGCACACCAGTGAGGTGGCCTGTGCTTTCCCCTTAGCTGTTCTTCACTGCAAATCCATACACTACAAGATTATTTCTGGGTTCAAACAATGAAAAAGCTGAAAGAAATATAGAAGCATTCATTGGGAAGAACATAATGAAACAAAAAATGTGAACTGAAAAATGATACTTTGAAAAAAATTGCCTTAGAAAAATGTCCAGGGTCAGAGACATTTCTTTTTTTGTTTTGTTTTGTTTTTCATAAAGAATGCTAGACTATTTTATATAAATATTATTATACATTTTATCAATATGGCTATCAATTTCATCTTGTGTTGTGGAACAAAATCTTGCATACAGGAAAATGCAAAGTAATGTTATAGTTTGTCTGCTAAAACAGAAATCATTAGATCAAATCAATAGTAGGTATGTGTGGTTGTTGTTTTCCCCATCCTCCCTAAAGGCTGACCCTTCCTTCTCTGTTCTCTCATAAAGAAACAATAAAGAGTTCTTAATTCAGTACAGAACGTTACAGGTTGTTGGAAATTACTGATTTAATTTTAAGGAACTAGAGAATCATAGACTATCCCAAACTGGAAGAGGCTCACATTCACTGCCCTCAAGCCTCCCTGCATCACCTTGCAACTAGAAAATATAAGACTGCATTGGACACAAGTGTACCAGATCCCAGGGCATCAGATTTAAATTTTCTCACTGTTGTCTGCCCATCAGTCTGTAGGCCTGTGTAGAACACCCTGTGGTGTGGGCTTGGCTCTGTCAGGGAGTGTCATGTCCCTTACTCTTCATCAGAGCTCTCCCTTGCTTTGAACATCTCAAGCTTAATATTACACTATTTGTCCAGTCTGTCACTTCTGATAACCTTGCATCTGCTACATCTACTTGCTTTTAATTACCCTGCCATTTAATTTGTTTCTAACATCTGTGCCCAGTTTCTATCTGGGGTCACTTTTATTGTTTATGGCTAATAGATTTTGAAAGAAATATGATTTTCTTATATTTCTTTCTAAGATAATCTATTGTAGTTTGCTACAGTCATCTGCTGCTGTTGATTAACTGCCATATAAATGATTTTATTTACTAGAGATCACTATTATTACCATAAAATCCCATTCATTAACTGCCAAATCAATTATCTACCCTGTTGCTTATTGATCAGAAATCTCCTAAGCAGCTGATCTCTTGGGGCAAGTTTCATCCTTCATATAAATCAGGTTCACTGGAGTCATGTAAAAGAACCTGGCTCCTCCACCATGCTGATCTCCTGTCAGTACCTTTGAGATTCCCACTGATTGTGCAATCACCTGATTCAATCCTGCACCACTTTGCAGTTCCATTGATTCATGATTCTGCTGATGCTGATTGGCCATTTGTCACCATTATTCTTTACTTTCATCCTCCTCCCCTGATATTTCCACACTTTTTTTTTGTCCTCTTAGTTTCCATCTGCCTTTTTATTCTCTTTACCTTTCATTCCTTTAAGCCCCCTCTGTTTTGAATATTTTTTTCCACGTTTCTGTTACATCACCTGCAAGTGCCTAAGGCATGTCTTTTCCACACGTCAGTTAGTATCTAATGTTTCTATTCTTTGCTTTTTCTTTGTGTTTTCTAGACACAATTTGCATTTTGCACTTGCTGCTCAGAATCATCTCTCCTTCATCCTTTCTTGGGACACTTTTGGATTTTTATTCTTATCCACCTTCTTCCTGATTATTGTCATTGCAAAGCACAGATCAAACATATACAGTGTTAACATAGAAAGATGCTTGGTGTGTGAGTGGGTAGTTATGATACATATTTCCTCAGTTTGGAGGTAATAAAACTGTTCCCTCGTATAAAATATTTATATGATGTTGGAAGAAATGCAGTAATAAGGTGGGAAGCATTCAGTTTACAAATATGTGGTCTGTCAGAAAAATCTGGATTCTACCTATGCCTATCCAAAACACTGATTTCCTCAAAAATTACATATCTTACACATAAATAAGAATAATTCTACACTTTGCCAAGGATGCCAATATAACTGTTATTAAAAAAAAAAGGCACCAATTCATCACTGACTTAATATTGACATAAGACTGAATTTGAGCTAATATACTAGTCTTTAGGATCTGCATTAATGTCTCTCGTGACTTCTGATCAATAAGTTCAAAGCAAATATTTGTACTCGTCAGGAATTACTGTTTATGCTAGGCATAGGCTTACACAGTGAAACTGTCACTTGTCTCCCAATCCACATGTTAGCACAATCAGCTGTTACAGACAGTAACTGAGACTACACTGACATTTAAGAAAGCTCATGTTTTCATGTATGAATTTTCCTAGGAAATGATAGCTCAGTATGCAACTTGAGTAATTACCTCTGGCCAGCAGACTTCTGTTTTTGTAATCACTACCTCACGATCTTCCCTTGACCTTGTTTAAAGAAAACAAATAAGTGGTAACACAAATGATGCAACCAAAGTATTTGCCCTCCCTTGCATTTATACTTAGAAAATCCAGAGACTGTTTTCTTTCATTTAATTATACAAAAGCAATAACAATGATATTTTGAAAGTATTTTTATCATTGCTTTTAAAATGATTTTCATTTAATAGAATGTCCTCACTCTAGCAGGCCTTTCTGGATTCATGCTACTGAGCTAGCGGAGTTGGCAATGATAGTTGTGAACATAAAGTAATTAATGGAGATTTTCTATTTGCACTGACCTTTGATCTGATGGTAATAAATCTCAGTGATTGAAGCTGATCACAGTCACCCTGAGGAGTGCTGTCTTGGTACCTCATGTGCTTCCCCTAAGCAAGCTCTCTGCACATAGAGGCATGGGGAGACTCCTATTAACATTAATGACTATTCTGCAGTTGGGGAGGGGTCAAATGCCATTTTCCTGCCCTTCATTAATGCTACTAATTCATTACTGCCTTCCTTGCTCTGGCAGAGCAGTTCAAAGTCTTTTGACACCAATGCCCCTGCATATATCTCACCAGCGAGCAAGTCAATGTGAGAAAGCACCAGGGCAGAGGGTTATGGAAATATGAGCTCTAAAGAAAGAGTTCTAGCCCACCCGTGTTAGTGCTGGTTAACCTGAGGGCATTAGGATAAACCTTGGCTCAGGTAACACATCCCCAGGCTGCACTCACAGGCTGCCTGTTCCCTATACATAGTGGCTGATTTTCTTAAAGCTGTTTAGAAATGGCTTGACCTGTGTTTTGTGAGAACAAATGTAGCCTGGTGATTGCTGGGGAGCTAATGGAGGTTAAGCAGCTTCACCTTGATTTGTCTCTTCTTCCTGAATAGCATTTTAAACTTGGGCCCATACATATTCACTGAACAGCAGTGGTTTATCTGAGTGCATTGGCTGGCCCTTAGAGTTCAAGCATGGTTTGTGATTGACTGGGGACATCTAATTACACTGACAGTGCAGTTCTATGAAACTGTGGAGGATAGGAGAAACTGATATGGTGATGCATACAGACGGTACTAGATTACCAAAATCTCTGAGCCTTCTGGGCTGATGAAGTCAGATATCACCACAAGTACCACTGTCAGTGAAATTAAATGATCACAGTTTTTTTTTCCCATAACAATGGATCTGCTCCATGCAATTCAGGATCAGGTAAGACAAGGAAGAGTCTGTCTTTGTAACTGCTTCCAAGGGACCCGAGAAATTGCTGATAGCAGAGTGGCCTGGGGACCAGGCCATACTGCTTATCCATATTGCTCTGGAGTCAGACCAGAGCATAGGCTGCCAGTGAATCCTGCCTTCCCTCAATGGAAGGGAGAATGGGGCTCTGTCAAGGACAGCCAACCTCTGACAGTTGTTGTTGCGCTGGGGACAGACAGCAGGGCAGGTAAAGAACCTAAAAAAACAGTCACCCAAAACTCCACAGGGACACCAAGGCAGATTACTGATCCCAGCAGTCATGCTACCCCTCTAGAAAGGGAGACTTCGAGCCTGCCTCAAGGTGAATCCCACAGAGCAGTCAGATTCAAACCTGCAAGCTTTGAGTGCAAGTGTTTGATTAAACTCCGCAGACAGAGAGAGCACCTGGGCATACAGATTCACATTATTGCTGGCACCCCTAGAGAAGCCAGCTACCCTGGCACGTGTGGGACACCCTACAGGGCAGCAGTTAGACCAAGTTAAAGGAGCAACATCCTAAGTGACTTTCAGAGAACTAGACCTTGAAATGTGGAGAGAAATATGTGAAGGATTTTTTTCCTCTTACAGTTTTGCTTGATGTTTTTTTAATTGATTCATAGAGGAAACAAGCTGGTCAGTATTTAGCATACTGAGAATCACATTTATTATATTGCCTGTGAAAGAATAGAATGCATTTAATTGTCTTTAAATTAACTACGTTTTTGTAATTTTGCTTAATGAATGAAAAAGTGCATAATTTCAGTATTTAGAAATACAACTGATTCTGTGTGTTATTCTATTCTGTGTTATATTTGTTTCTGTAAGATATTTACTCTTTGATGACCATGAATTCTCCCAAAGATTTTTTTAAAAGTATTTGCCTGTTACTGTTTAGTCCTCACTATTTTCTATTAAAAACAAAAAACAGAAAACCCACATCATTTATATTGATCTGGATATGTTAATTTTATACCACAGCACTCTTTTTTTTATTTATTTTTTAGTAAGCAATGAAATAGGAAGGCGTTTAATGCCAAATATTTAATGAAAGCAAATAGAGCAAACATGAATTGCAAGTCTTCTAATGAATAAATCTGAATAATAAGAATCCCACTGGAGTGTAGAGGCAGATAGGTTAATCTTTTCACCTGAATTTTAATATAAACTGAAAATAATATCAGAAGGATTTTCACATTTAACATCTAGCTCACCATTAAACTCAGGGAAAAAATAGATTGTATTAGCAAAGTTTGGTCTGCAACTATATTTAATTAACAGAATCAAAGAATGGGTACTTACAATGCGGTCTCCATAATATCATCCATAGAGGATGGATCAGGAGATGCACTGCTGTGTAGCCAGTATGACTCATGGCAAAATGAAATAGAGGAATGCTCATCAAACTGATTCCAAAATGTCATTTTGGTAGTGTAAGACCGACCTCTCTCCCTAGCACTCAGAACATCTCTCCCAGCTAAGTCACCGAGAAAGGATTAGAAGTCCTGCTACTCATCATTTACTCTCTAGGACTTTTCAAAATTTGCTTTCATTTTCCATCATGAAACATTGCAAGACAAAGCAGAGAAATCTAGATCATGGAAACACTGTAGAAACTATGATTTTTTTGGTTGAATATCATTAAACAGCTAATAATTTTATAGGGAAAAAATCAGATTTCCATCAGTATGTCAGAAATATATATCCAGACCCCTGCCAACCTCAGCCTCAGAAAATTTGATGTACATTGCATGAATTCAAGGAGTGCAAATGTGAAAGCATTCTTGACCATTTTTGTGATGCTGTTTTGACCTTGTTGTTTGCAAGAGAAAATAGAAAGCTAATCAGAATTATTTCTAGATATAGAGAATTTTTTACTAAGCAAAAACTACCTATTCCTTTTGAGGAATTTAGAATTGAGAACTTTCAGCATGACAAATAGTGTCTGTAAATGAAATCCACCCAACACAAAGGCATGCTTAGGACAGAATTCTAGTTTTGTGAGCTAGTCCAGACTGTTTTCTTCTTTCACAGACACAGCTGTCAAAGCTAGGTATTCATTTCTGACATCCAAGAAAACACATGACTGAAGGTTGTCTTTTGAGCTTGGCTGCAGAAATCGGCAGGTATGTCAAACCACTCCATATCCATTCCATAGGATGTTAAGACCCATTGACTCAGAACTGCACTTACAAGAATGAGATGTCAAAGCTAACAGAGCTGTCTTTAGGATGAATAGTAGTAACAAGTAGAAAATACCTAGTCTCAAGCATCCAAGCATAGAGATGAAAATACATTTCCTAGAAACTCAGACTACTGCAAGTTTTTGTTAACAGCACTCATTGCAGTATAGCGAAAACCTTAACATAAACTGTCCCCCCAAAATTGGCATGACTTTACTTCTTTGAAACAAAAATTAAGATGGATAAGGCAAACATTAGAATTCTTACACATACAAAGAAATACACAAAGAATTTCCTTTTAAGAAGCACAGGAAGAAATTATTGTGCTCTTATGTTTTCTTGCAAAACAAAAATGTTTACTTTTATTAAAAATTGATTGTTTTCAGACTCAAACAGTGTTTGAAGTGCTTGAAGAGACAGAACCAGCTTGGTAGCAGCATTAAAAAGTTATGCATCAAAGAGGATATGCCATATCAGATACTGAATTAAAAGAAATGAAGAAGAATGTGGTCCTTCCTGGGTTGTCAGTAAGCCAGCAATACCTTCTCACAGCAACATGAAAAGCAGATGCTCTGGCTGACACTGTCATCTACACCTTCACACATCTCCAGGCAATTGCCCCTGGCATACAAGTCCTTCACCAGGCTAACAGGTTCTGGTGAGATGCTGGATGTCTGGATAGCATACGGTTTTCACACCTGAATTGCTCAATGTAAAATAAGTTTATGATGGGCAATGTTGAATCACAAATTCCTGTGGTAATGCTGCCCTCACTGACCATCTCCTTTAACAGTTTAGAAGCAGGTGTTATTTTATATTAACAAGATGTATTTCTGAAATGAAGAACAAAGCATGTTGCAAAATAGGATTAATTCTAAGGTAAAGGAAAGGACAGGGAATGCTACAGAGTCAAACAGGCAATACAGTCACAGAGCAAATGCTGAATTCTCTGTAAGATGATACAGTACTTCCTAAGCCTCTATTTGAACAAGTCAGGTGGGTTCTGCTTTCCTAATACCATTTAAGATCTATAATGCAGTGGTCAAAAAAATACTAAAGCAACAAATAAGATATTATTATGGGACAGACTGTCTTTCAGAAAGTATTATGATGTCAGTGATATGCCTTTAGGTACAATATGTGCTCAATCCTGGGCGATCTATCTGGAAAAGAGATAAGGAATATGTAGAATAATGTAATGAAAATTTCAAAGAGTATGGCAGAATTTCTGCGATGAAAGATTGCAAAGACTGAAATTGTCTAATTTGGGAAATAGATGAATATAAAAGAATATAATAAGACCATATAACATACTGAAGTCACACGCAAGACAAAGTCAGCACAAATAACACTGAGGGAAAAAAAAAGAATGCAAAATTTAGTGGCAGAACTCATTGCTGCAGGGTCTGAAGATTGGGATACCATTCAGAGGGACCTCGACAGGTTGGAAAGGTGGGCCCAGGTGAACCTGATGAGGTTCAGCACAGCAAAGTGCAGAGTTTTGCACTTGGGATGGAGGAATCCCAGGCATCCAAACAGACTGGAAGGAGCGGTCCTTGAGAGCAGCCCTGCAGAGAAGGACCTGGGGGTCTTGATGGATGAAAAGCTTAACACGAGCCAGCAGTGTGCCCTTGCGACTTGGAAGGCAAATGGAATCCTGGGCTCCATCAAAAGAGGGGTGGCCAGCAGGGACGGGGAGGTGATTGTCCTCCTCTACTCTGCTCTTGTGAGGCCCCATCTGGAGTACTGTGTCCAGGTCTGGAGCCCCCAGTACAGGAAAGACAGAGCTATTGGAAAGGGTCCAAAGGAGAGCCATGAAGATGGTCAGGGGACCGGAGCACCTCTCCTATGAGGACAGGCTGAGGGAGCTGGGCTCGTTCAGCCTGGGGAAAAGAAGGTTGTGGAGTGACCTCATTGCAGCATTTCAAACCTAAAGGGAGCCTGCAAAGAGGAGGGAAATCAACTCTTTGAAAGGGTTGATAACTGCAGGACAAGGGGAAATGGTTTTAAGTTGAGGGAGGGGAGATTTAGGTTGGATGTCAGGGGGAAATTCTTTACTGTGAGAGTGGTGAGGTACTGGAACAGGCTGCCCAGAGAGCTTGTGGATGCCCCATCCCTGGAGGTGTTCCAAGGCCAGATTGGATGGGGCCCTGGGCAGCCTGGTCTAGTATCAAACAGGGAGGTTGGTGGCCCTGCATGTGGCAGGGGGGTTAGAGATTCATGATTCTTGAGGTCCCTCCCAACCCTGGCCATTCTGTGATTCTGTGAAGATTTGGCTCAATGTAAGTAGTATTTTGGAAAGCATGTCAATAAGGAGAAGAGGACCAGATTTCTGCAATGCCTCTCATATGATAAAGTGGCCTCAAATGCCCTTGCTATCCCTCATGTGGTGCCCAGCCTGGAGCCTACCACCCCACTTGCGTCCTTGAATGGTGGGACAGTGGCAGTCCCCAGCTCTGCTTTCCAGGTGACACTGAGGAGGTTGAGAGCTGCAGGCAGGATGTGTCTCCCAAATAGGGTTCAAGGCTTGGCTTGGGCAAGAGACGCACAAGCACATTGATTGTGGAGGCAGGGAAAGATGTAAATTGTTATCACTTGCCATTAGGATTGGCTGAGAAGACAAAGGTTTAGACATAAACTGATGATGTGTCACCCCAGAGTTCAAGCTCAGTGTTGTTAAAAGCATGTATGCACACACCGTGTACTCCACGGTGTAAATAAAGTAAGTAATTTATAAAATCACTAGGTCCCCAGTGACACACTATTGTACAAACAAATGAAGATAAACTTCCTCCTGTGGGCAAGATTTGTCATAATTGTCCAGCAAATATTCTTGTATTTTTGATTCTTAAGAAATAAAAACATCTCTGTTAGGATGCTGGACTGTAAGGACAGTTCATCCAAACCAACTTTTATATATCAACATTCCTAAGATACATCACACTGCATATCAGCAAATAGTGCAAAAAGGTCAAAATTTGATTAGCTATGACATTGAAAATACCCACTTGTTAAAATGATAAATTTAATGGGAGGAACAATAAAATTAATATAGATTTTTTTTTCTTTGCTTCCTACATAAAAGGAAAGCAGAAATTATGAGTTTCATGCTATTAACAAATTATTAAAAAATGGAAACACAGCTAAGGAAAAGCAGTGTGCAGCTCATAAAAGACACTCTTGATAGCAATGTGAGTTATATTCTCATTGAAAGAAAAATGGCTCACTGAAGATTGTTTCTAGCATGTAAAAAGCTACTCAAATATTCTCATTTTTCTGTATTCTTTAAATAGTCTTTAAATAAGCATCTTACAGATGTGGAAGATGACTGATAATGTTTTTATAATCACCTTTCAGAAATTAAGAAAAACCTTCCTGTGATTTACATTGCAGTGAGAAACTTTTAGTTTTTTCTAAAACAATGCAGAGGCTACCAGGATAGCATTTTTAATGAAGTGTAGAGCAACTGAAAATCCAGGAGATTAGATTCTGAGACTGAAGCACACTCATTGAGAGAGAAAAGATGTTAATATAAATGAAAAGCAATTTAGAGTTTTACTCTTATTCACATGCTGAGAAAAGCTTGAAGAAAATTGATTTGGAGAATCTATTAAAAAAAAGGAAAAAGAAAAAAAGATCCAGATGTAAGTTGACAATAAAACAAGTATGCATTTCTTTTTGCAAACACCCAGAGAATTTAGAAAAGGTAGCAATTGAGAAAAACATGTAACCAATGTCATTCTAAAGCAATTCCATTTGTTGTCATCTTTCACATACAAAGAAAATGCTGGTGCTTCCCAAACCCTATAGTCAGCACGGTAATTTTCTCCAAAGATAATGAAAACTGAAGAGAGAGAGAAATGCAAGGGAAAGTATCAGGTTGTTTTAAAGTGCTAATTATTCATTTGAAATTACTTTACTGACCTATTCCTTTATACAAATATTCTTTGTATATCAAAATTGCTCATTGTCTTTTTCGGAGAAAACTGAGAGGTTCATTCCAAAACAAACGAACAAAAAAAAAAACAAAAAAAACAAAACAAAACAAAACAAAACAAAAAAACACTGCAAAATCCTTTTCTCTACAGTGGAATATGCATATCCAGAAATATTCAATGGGCAAGTTAGGTAAGCCTTCACTAGCTATACAACTATATGAACAGCTGTGGATTACACACAACCCAGAGAGGACAAAGAGTTTCACTAGAGTGAAGACTGAGTAGGCATTAAGGACTTCTAAGAAATGGTCTGAAAGGATATTATTTTCCCTTGGATGGTTATTTGTCAGAAATGATTACTCTGAGAATGTAAAACTGAGATGAGTAGTGATAAGATGGCAGCCCTTGATAAGGAGATTTCTGGCTTAAACTGTCTTGAAATACTGTAAAACCCATAACAAAGAATAATATTCTATATTGAAAACTTATCTGAAAACTAAAAAACCTAATGGTATTGCATTGCTATAAATTACTCCAATTTGGTATTTATTTTTAAAGAGTTAGTAGGTTTTATTTACCAGTTAAGAAAAATGAATCAACACTTTTATTTCAAAATAATCACAATTAAAAGTTCTTGATATATAACTTTCATTGTAAGAAGAGAACAGGCAGAAATCCAAAAATGCAAATAAATATAGATGTTGCTGCTATAGAAGAAAATAAACATTTGCTTCACTATATCTCATTTTCATTTGTGCTTTTCATGAGTATTGGACATTTGAATTAGGAATATTAGAACTAGCAATACTGGCCTTGTGACAGCCAGGAGACAATCCTTTCTTCTGTATGCCAAATTGCCTGGTTAATTCTGTAAGCTCTGGCAGCCTCTCCGTTTTCATAAGTTACTTGTATTAATGCTGAGGCTTAGCAGATCTGACCAAACATGAGGTTTTGTTATTTATTTGTTATTTATAATTTAAAAAATGCTGTTTCTAAACTCAGCTGATCAGAAAAACAATTATCATTTCTTATTTCAGCAAAAGAGCTCTTTCCTCCTCTTTGGTGAGATAAGGCTAATGCTTAGCACCGCTAACCTTTAACTGAAGTTGTGTAGTTTTGTTTTGTTTTTTAATTGAAGAAAGTTCAATGGGTATTCTGATAAACTGAATTCTGACCACCTTCTTATATACCTTCTTGTATAGAAAGCCCTTCACTACCCTTATCATCTTTACATAGGAACTTAGAACGTTCCGCTCTACCACATAGCAACCACTTTCTTCTGGAGTTTTAAAAATTCATTTTCCAGTTTCCACCTTTATTTGTGAAGGAAAATTTGTTCCTGGCGTCTGCTCATTAGTCTTTGTACTCTGCACTGGAGCATGATAGTTTTCCTTCTTTTTTTTGTGAAGTTACATTCAGCAGCAGTGGTGTTTCTCATTAGTTGTATCAACATGTGCTTTAAGACTCACAAACCTCTTGGGTATAATGTTGTTTTTCAGCAAATAGTTGATTATGCATCATGTGAAAACAAATATTTCCTCTTAATGCAGTGCCCTCAGACATCACAGAAAATTCTAGAGCTGTTCTCCTCTCAGTAGGAGAAAGAAAAACAAGCACCTCAGTCCTAATCACAATGTACCCATATTATGTTATTTGTCTCTTATCTAACATAACACTGAAATGACTTACTTCTTATATAAAAACTATTTCTTCTCTCAGCATTTCATTTTCCTGCCCACAAACACATGGTGTTATTCCAGATCTGGACACAATATTCCATCTGAGTACAAAGGCATTATTATACCTGCAGTGTTATTTTCTATTCCATTACGTTTAGCCATTTCCCTTTTTGGTCATTTGGTCATGTGCAATTGTCATTTGTCATCATACCTCTTCACTAAAACTTGCTGGCTTTCTCTAAGTTCTTAATCCCCTTTAGCTATCACCAACCTAAATGGTTTGTAACTGTATCTCTGATGGCCCACTACTGCATGGAGACCACAGAAACAATATAAGATGATACAAAAAGAGGTTTTGTGATGCATATGTGTTCGCTTGAATCTTATGTTTCAGTTGTTCCTGGAACATGAGAAGGGCAGAAAAACCTGTTTTGTAATTACTACAAATCACATAAGCAGGGAACACATAACCTAAAGATACAGTGAAAATTCTGCTTATACTGATTTTATATATGTTAGTTGAGCAACCAAAAGAAGATGTAATAGCAGCTTCGTAGTCAGAAATTCAGTGTGCAAATTCAGACAATAAATCTGTTTTTTTATACCTATCAACACATTTAATTTCCTGTATTTGTGTATCTAGGTATCTTTGACATACACTAATCTTCAAGTCATACAGAATTGTAACTACGCACTTAGGTTCGGACTACAGGAATATATCCCCAATTTCACCCTATAACCTTCCCTTTTTATTCCTAGTTCACATTGCCACATTTTAAAAGAGACGATACAATGAAACTTAAATATAATATAAAAGTTCAAGTAATTAAATTTGTACTTCCTGCATCTTAATATTTAAAACATGCAATTAGAGTTATTTCAAGCTCTTTTCTCTTATGCCTTTCTTTGTGCATACCTTCAAGGCAAACGTCAGCTACATTGTTTCCATATCTCATGCCATTTTTTCCAGGTTCTGAAGAGTTTTGATCCTTAAGGCGGGACTTTAAGGGATACAGATACCTAAGTTCAAATCTACTGTCCTCAAAATCATCACAAAATCAGCAATTCTTCAATGCATCTGGTGCCCACAAACACCTGTGTTTAACATTTCCATCCACGATTCACCTGTTATTGTTTCTTCATGTGCCTGAAGAGGCATCAGTCTTGTCGTGGTTAGATGACGTTTCCCATGCTGGAGCTCCCAAACGCTCTGTACCTCTTACTACTTTATCTGAGGGCTGCCTGTGCATCAGCAGCTGCTGGAGGAGGCAGCGGGGTCACCTTTTTGTGCCATGAAGTAATTCCTAGAACATTTCTCTCCAAATTTCAGAGGCATCATAAACCACGTCTCCTATTTCTGAGAAAAGAGTGCAAGCAAAAAAGCTACTTACAAGGGACAGGCACAAGGAAGAGAATTGGTGGACTGGGTAGGGGGTGCTGGTCATAAGGAGATTTCCCATTTTCTTCTGTGTAAATAAAACCATTTGTCATGTGACTATAATAGGGAGAGAAACAAAAGGGAGAGGGCAAGATTTTTCATGGGGAGATTAAAACAGTTCAAATTCTGCTTTCTGTGTTCTACGTGAAAAAAAGAAACAGAAAAAGATGAAACACCAATATAATTATGGGAGGTTGTGGTGCAAAAGGGTCTGACCTCTTCTCCCAGGCAAATAGTAGGACCTGAGGAAATGGCCAGAAGTTATACCAGAGGAGGTTTAGGTTGGATGTTAGGAGAAACTTTTTCTCTCAAAGAGTGGTCAGGCACTGGAATGGCTGCCCAGGGAGGTGGTGGAGTCGCCATCCCTGGTAGTGCTCAAGAAGCGCCTGGATGAGGAGCTAAGAGATATGGTTTAGTGCTTGTGGTACTAATAGGAATGGGAGGGTGGTTGGACTAGATGATCTTGCAGGTCGTTTCCAACCTTGTGATTCTGTGATTCAGAAAATGTTATCACATCCCTCTCTCCCTGCAGTCACTAAGCTAGAGAGACATCAAGCTTTTTGCTTCCCTTTTTCAGTGCAACAAGCCTCTTAAGAAAAATGGGTCAGAGCCAGCAAAATGGAGGTGAGTGCACAGATTGCACATGGCAGTCTCCCAGTGGCAGGGGCTCCCATGCATTCCTTTGGTCACATTTCAGCCATAAGCCTGAACTTTTCCTTCAGTTTCAGGAGAGTGGGGCAAAGGACTGTATTTACTGATGGATGTCTATGCCTGTGTCGAAGCAGGCATCTTTAAGTACCTCCCACCGATGCCCTGTCACCATGCATACACCACAGTCCCCAGTGCAGTGCAATGGAAGAGGTAGGCGTAGCATCAGTTTTTAAAAATGAAGCCACACAGAAATAGGGAACAAAAGCTTAATGGAATGCAAACTACAAAGCTTCCCATTCCTTTCCCCAAGTCTTCTGACATCCTTCTTAATGCACTGTGCATGTATTTCTGTCTAGCCGGTAACTAGAAATAGTTCTTTTAAAGAACAGAGCAGAGAAAAATTATCATTCTTATACAAAAGCAAGCGGGAGACCTGGGTTAAATTCCTCCATCAAATACGAGACTAAGCTCCATGCTTGCTGTACTCTAGAAGCCTGCCTTAATCACAGGGCTATAGGTACCTATTTCAGGGCCTTGATTCTTCCCTTTGACATTGCAGTGCCCTGGACTGTGGTACCCTTTTATCACCACATACTTGTGGGGCTTTACCAGCTCTGTATTCTCTATTTCCATATTATGAATGCCACAGTTATTGTGTTCGTGCAGCAGCAATAGCCCTTTCAGCATATAGAAATTCAGGATTCCTGACTTCTTTCTCTTACCCCGGTGTTATTTAATCAGTCAAGGAAAAAAAAAAAAAAATGGTTACACATGGCAGAGCTGCTAAGAAATCATTATCTGCTATAACTTTCAGTCCTGTTAAAAAAGTTGTATCACAGTGGGTTCATAGTAACCCGGATCCATTGAAAAACAAGTTTGTTTTGTCTTTGACCCAAAGTATCATCTCCATATTTTTTTATTCTAATTTTGACTTCTCTGATATTTTATGAAATTGTGACTGTATTTTCTCTCTATTTTTGTATCCACTGTCCATCAGACTAACTAATGGATGGGTTTTTCAAATTTTCTCTGTCAGGGTTTTTATTTTTTTAATGCTATACATAAAGAAAAAGCAAACAAAGAAGATCAAAAATATTAAACCTAATACTAGTCTGACTCATCCTGCAGTATTCTCCACAACAGAAATGGGTAAGTAAATGAAAGGCACTTCTCAAATTTCTCCTCTCAGTTTAACAACAATGGGGCAATAATATCCCTTGATAGAGTTACTAATGAGAACATTTCACTGAGAATTTTGAAAGAAGAAAAGAAGCACAGGTCATACATTGAGGTTACTCCTCGTATTCAGGCAAACCCCTATCAAAAAGAAAAGGGAGAACTCTCTAAGCCTAAGTGAACCAAAGCTCATTTAAGGATATAACTTCATACTTCCTTAGTAAGAATTAAGTTTCCTGAAGCAACCCTGAGACAAATCCTCAGAAAGCGTTTAAGTGCCTAACTTCACTTGCTAGAAGCTGCAGGCAGGAGCAGCTCAGAGAATGCTTTCTTCTCGGAACTGGACAAAAACAGGAAATAACCCTAGTAAAGAATAGGCATGAGACCAAAGAGCAGAGTAGTAGAGATGACAACATAGGCACAATAACTGCATGTGAGAAGCAAGAGAGAGAAAACCAAGGTCAGGGGAGGAAGAAGAGGTACTCTAGACACCAGAGACAGGCCTCTTAACAAAATCTGCAGCCCACAAAGGACGTGTGCTGAAGCAGGTTTATCCTGAAAGCCTGAAGCCCATAGAGAGTCCCCACCAGAGCACAGCAACAGCATGAGAAGGAAAGCAAAGCAGACTGCGACTTCTGTGGACTGAACAAGCCCATCCCCAACACCCTGTGCTGCTTGGTGCAAGGGAGAGGAGTCAAGAGTAACAGCACAGGTTGCACAGATAGGCTGTGGAGTTTACTTTACTGGAGATATCAAAAAGCCACTTGGACATTAATCTGGGAAAATAGTTGACAAATCTTCACAACTCACAACTTGAGTTGTGAAGATTTGAACCAGATATCTTTCAGAGGTTCCTTCTAACTTGACCCCTTCTGAGACTCTCTATGAGGAAACAAAGTACGTTTTAACTGTTTTAAAAACATAAAGTGACAGGAGGTGAAATCCTTAAAATATCTCTAATCAGCTATGATAGAAATTCAGTAGAGAAGTCATCAATTTTTGAAGTGAAACATTGAATTAAGATTTGAATGAAGTCTCTGTAGACTATACTGATTAACTCAGAAGTTTTAAATGCAATGACTTTCTCCAGTTTTATTTAACTAATGGAAGGAAAATGAAGGAACAACAGTCATTTTCACATTTGTTGGACATTTGAGTATTATTTCTAATTCAGCCAGGAGGAATGGTATCTGTCACTTTGTAAAAGACTGTAGTTTTTATCTACAACTATTAGTTCCACCTAACTTATTAATTCATATGACAAGCTGATAACAGATCTTTGTCATCATTATTGAATGTGCTTGTGCTTTTATATAGCTTTCATAATTTTATCTACTCTGGATATTAAACTGGATGGACTATAATTTCATTGTTCATATAGTGTATTCTATGCATAATGTATTTCAGCAAACTATCAATTTATGAATACTGTATTACTCAATGTCATCTCTTAGCATATATGTATAGTTTAATTTCAAAATATTTTGTCACTACAGTAGAAAACAAAATGAAGTAACACATTCCAGTTGTCACTGACATTCTGCAGTGCATTTTAATCTGGCCATAACTCTATTATATTTTTGATTCCTGCACTTTGTACTTTCTATTTCCCAATTTTGTACAATTACATAAATAACGTATTCACTTTGAAATAACATCAGATGAAATTACATTGCCTGTGTTTATTGAATTCCTTTTGAATGCAGAGCTTCTCCAAGCCTGCACACAAATGAACATTTAACTGCAAGGCTGCACTCCTGTATCTTTACAATGGCAGTTAGTAAGTATTCTCAAGTAATGTCTTGGTAGTCCTGTCCTATTGACAGTGTTGGCCAACTTGGTAGATGAAATTTCTGTTTTTTGCTTTTTTTTTTTTTTTCCTTCCAATGTAATAAACTTCCACAAAGCCTAAGTAAAACATTTCAGGTTTTTTTTCCACAGAATCATAGAATGGTTTGGGTTGGAAGGGACCTCAAGTATAATCAACCTCCCTGCGGCAAGCAGAGCCACCACCTCCATATCTAATACTAGACCAGGCTTCCCAGGGCCTCATTCAACCTGGCTTCGAACACCTCCAGGGATGGGGCATCCACAGCCTCTCTAGGCAGCCTATATACGCTCCTCACCACTCTCTTGGTAATGAACTTCCCCTGACATCCAACTTAAATCATCCTTCCTTCAACTTAAAACTATTCCCCTGTGTCCTGTCGTTATCTACCCTTGAAAAAAGTTGATTCCGTTCCTGTTGGCTGCAATGAGGTCACCCTGCAGCCCTCTCTTCTGCAGCCTGAACAAGACCAGCTCTCTCTGTTTTTGTAGGGGAGATGCTCCAGCTCTCTGATCATCTTTTTCACTTCATCTTTCAACAGTTCAACAGATTTTGAAAAACTGTGTGTTAGAAAGTAGTTGAATATTGTTTCTGTTTAAATAAGAGCAATATAGTTGTACCAGTACTGTGGTGTAGTTCTAGGGCAAAGTCATAATTCTGGATATGTTTCTGTCATATTATAGTCACCCAAAACTTATCTAGATATAACTGTGTAGTCCAGAGTGACCTATACTGTAGGGCTACTATCTAAATAATAAGTAACATTTCTAACAAAAATCTATGTGTTTATTGTGTACATGGTTCAGGTACCAAGGAATGTTCTGCTGGTTTCTGAATGTTTGACCAAGATGCTTGGATTTGTGGATAGACTTTGTATACGAGTGATGAAAAAATGTATGTGTTTGACCCAAAAGAGTCAGGGTTTAAGCATTTAAGGTTTTGTTTATTCGTTTTTGTTTTTTAAATGTGTTCTCTGCTTTCTGCTGAGCTTTTACATGTTGTTTGTGTTGTTGTGAGAGTCCACCCTACTTGTTAAAAATAGAGCCACTCGCTTGCTTCCTCAGCAAGCTAATGTTTCCCAAGAGAGAATTGGTGACCATGAAAGAAAAGAATCCTCCATAGGAAAGAGAGCCTCATCTTAGGGAAAGGGATGTACATTAATAATCCTGGCCCCAGATTAATTTCTAGCCCCTTCACAGGAAGCAAAGAATTCTCACAAAAACTACTACTTGCCTAGAAAGAACAATTTCAGAGCTGCTGGCCTGTGATTCTCTGTCTTGCCACCCTTTATTATGCCACTAATCTGGTGGGAAGAGCTGGCATTTGCCAGTGGCAATGGATTTACCAAATGAGCCAGTCCTGATTCACCGTCACATTGAGATCACGTTTAATAAATACTACTTGAAAACTCTGATTTAGGATGCTAGATCAGAAGAGTTCTCACTCAAGAAAATAAAATCTACTGGTCTACTGCTGTATCTCTTAACAGTAAATTTTACCAGGTAAGAGTCCAGGTGTTAAACAAATATTGGTTAAAAAAAAAATAAAATTATCCTGAGCAACTTTGAACTGGCAGCATCTAAAAAGCAGTTGTCCGTGAACACTGAGAATTTAAACTTAGTTTAAGTGTGCTGAAATTTAAATTGAATTTTATATTCATGGGGTCATTTGCCAATGTATTTAATATCCTTATGATTTCATTTCAAATGCCTTCACTGTAGGACAGATTAAATCCTGAACCCTGACCTTAGCTAAAATCAGATGTTACAGTTTTGCTAATGTTTATAACCGACATTTTCTAAGCATGTGAGAGATGCTTTTGTAGGTTTATAAGTTTGATCAATTCTGATGTTTTCTGGTCTCATTTACCAAGCCAGGAAAGCACAGAGGCAGAAATAATTTATAACAAGAGTCCTCTAAGTGCCAGTTTTCACACTCTTAAAGAAATTGCCATTTTACAAGATGCATACGTCTAACTTAGAAAGAACCCTTTTCTCATATTACATCAGAACATTCCTACTGAAATGTAGCCTGTTTGTTTGTTGGTTTGGTGGTTGTGTGTACATTTAGAACATTTTTACTCAAATGAACTCATTTCTAAAATGCTAAGAGCAGAGCAAAAAAAAAAATTGTTGATTATGACAAATCTTAGCATACATAGATCTGTATGCTATGTATCTATGTTAAGCTTCACAGACTCAGTTCGACCACTGACCCAGTACCTAAAGCCAACCCAACAACAGTGAAAAAAAGAATACTCTGACATACAGCTATGAAGTTACAGTCTTCAAAATTCTAACCCCTTGAGCCACACAGCTTTGCCTTCTGGACTCTCCAAAATTAAGCACACAAAAGCAATGGCGCAGTAGATGCTACCTACAGCACATATTTTTAACATGTAGATTTATCACTAAATCCTTCAGAATATCTTTAACCTTGCTTGGATATTTGAGCTGAATTTCAGGGTGAGGTGTTGGAAAGGAAATAGCAAAAGCTTCAGTGTATATGAGTTAACTATCTGCTAAATGCAACTAAATTAATAAGTAAGCCATCAGTAACCTGAAAGTGTATTCTGCTATGTTCATAAGATTTTAAGAGGCTGAAGAAGAATGTGTATTATACTCTGAAATTAGAAAAGCACATATTTAAGCTACACTGAACTATTTTATGAAGTAGTAAATGCCAAATGGAGGTTTAGACTTTCAAGTACAACTTCCATTTCTACATAACATAAATGCATAATGCAAAAACTTGTACATTTATAGAATACCAGCAGTTCTGCACACACACAGCATACTATATAAATGCAGCAGTCAGGCAATTAAAAACCTCACATGCATCATGCCTCAATTTTTTTGGCTAACCATGACTTCCAGACAAACTAGGTAAGCACACTTTCACAAACATTCTAACCAATATAAGGAAGAAATTCTAATCTAGTTGGAAATTCGATCTATACCTTCTGAAGTTCCATTATAGAAAAGTCTGGGACCCATTCAATAGGACTTATAATTAGTCTGCAATGCTTGTTAGAGAAGAAAGTTATGTTCCATTTTAATAGATGGCTGAAACAGAGGAGGATAAGGAGTGAATGTACAAGATATCCCCTTAGGCTATTTCTTCAGATCTTTTTATTTCTTGTTAAAGTTTGTAGAGAGATTAATTTATTCTGGTTATCACTCATTCACTACTATAGACATAGGTACAAGATAAGTGTCTAAATACGAGGCAAAGTTTAAGAAGCTGGACCTCATGCTTCTATCTCTGGGATATCCTGTAATTCACAGGTCACTAGGTAGAGGGTGAGGACCTAGGAACATAGATCCTCTGGGATGGACATCGCTAGTTCACCTAAAAAAACAAAGGAGGACATTTTCCCTTTCTCTAGGATAGTTCTTGGCATGCAGCAGACACCTTAGTGTGCTGTACTGGCACCTGATCCATGTGAGGGACAAATAGGCAAGCAAAATCTTCCTGTCCCCCTTCATAGCTCTGGTTTCCATAGGCAGTCAGGGAGGAGTGCTATGGCTTGTTGTGTGCTTCCTCCTTCTCCTGGTTTTGTGATGATTAATTAATTAATGTAGTAATTTTATGTTATGCATCTGCCCAATACGTTCCTCAACAACCTTGTCAGAATTTTCTCTTTCCTCTTTTATCCTCTTCTTCCCGCTGCTTTTTTTTTTTTTTTCTTCACTACACTTTAGAATTATCATGGAATGACTTGGGTTGGTTGGATTGGAAGGCATCTCACAGGTCATTTGATTCTAGTTCTCCTATTTTAACACACTTGCTTTGTTAATCTGATCCAGGAGGAACTAAACCACTCTCCAGCCACTAGAAAGCTTTAATTGGCCTCATTTTCCTCTTCTCAGGGATTCTTTAGAGACTTCTCTGTCCCTCACCTTTGTCACAACTCTGGTGACAGAATCTTGAGCTTTATGGGGAAAACATATTTTAAATGAAAAGCCTCAATGTGATTCACCTGTCACAGCCTCTTTTGTTCTGAATGCAACTAATAAAATATCTTGAATACTAAGGTTTTTTTTTCTTCCTTTCATATTTCTTAAGAATTTTCTTTCTTTCTGAGGATACAGCTGTTAGTGATGTCATGCTTTGTCTTCAGGACAAGACCATAATTTATAGCTATGACAGCTATGACCAGTTTCCTACATCTGAGCTAGAACTTGACAATGTACTTTACCTTCAGACCTGAAGGCCCATTCAAGTTCTCACATCCTCTGTCACATCCCATATCTCAAGTCATGCATACCCAGGGGGGCCTGAGCTCTCCTAGAGTTTAGACCAGCCTTCAAAGACTGTGAAGCCATGACATATGGACATAGATTCAAACCACAGCAGCTTTGGACACATGACACTGGCACTTCCCCTTTGAGAGCCTGGGGTATCTTCACAAAGGAGAAAGAAGTAGGTTCCCAAGAAGGATGATTTGGAGCAGGACCACTGCAGTTCCTGTGCTGATTAATACTGCAGGATGATTAACTAGAGAGTAATCTGTCTTTTCCTATCTTCACAAGGTTTGCATGGCTTTTGGTTTTATCTTTATTGCTCTTCTGAAGGATATTTCAGAATTATTTGATTTCTTCCCCATCATTTTACCAACTCATTTATGTCAAGCTTAAAATGAAGGTTCTTACTTTTAATAACATGATCTACTCTGTGAGAATTGCATCTCCAAGTATTTTTCTGATGGAGGCTGTCATACAACACCTTTACTCACAATTGAAAGAAAAAAAAAATACAAAACCCTAAATCAACTGTATTTTATCTAAACAAAATTTACCAGCTTACAGTGAAAGTTTAAACTAGTATAAAATTACATGGGAAAATTTTAACTACAGGATAATTGACCATCTAAATATACTACCTAAAAAAAATGGGATATTTTCATACATTTTAATTTCCGTCTTCCATGTTCATATCATTCTCCCCTCCCCCCAACCTTGGTTGATTTCACTCTCACCACAGCATATAAAGTCCAATGCCTATTTGGTTTATCATACAAACTTACCTACTTCTTTATTATCTGTGGCCCTGTGATTTTGTGGTGCTTTTACTATTAAACTGTCAGCCTTAGTTGTAGAATTTGTACATCCCCAGTGCCATCAAAGATCAGAAATAGGTACATGTTCTTTGCCTTTTATACAGTTTGCTTTGAAAGTAATGCATCTTATTTCCATGAAAACTACAATGTATTCAAAAAGCACAATAACACTATTTGATAAAGAACATTCTCAGCTACAACACACTATTTTTCAACATGAACAAGAGTGACACACTTTTGCTTTATCCGCGATTCCATGTCAGACTCCATTTTCTCAGAATGCCCCTCTGCTGCCTTCTGTCACAGAGCAAGAAAATGTAATGGGATATTGGTGGGAAGATCCACCTCTACTGCTGTATACCACAGCCATCTGCCTCTGACATTGTGGGTCAACATAATAAAATAGGAGGCATTACTTTTGGAGCAGCCCTTGTACTAAAACAGATGCACAAGCTGTTCATATCATTACCTTACACCCACACAAAGCTCCAGTATAAAGTCATCTTAGGTAAACACAGATGAATTATGTTCTCCTTTTAAGACTTTCGATTTTTTTTCCTCAACGTCTTACAAAATAGAGAAAAAAAGATTCTTCAAAGTAGCAGAAAATATTCACCAAAAAGTATGCATTTCTAACACACCTACAATGCTTCTAGATAATATAACAGCAGTGAAGGATAGTCTTTAACAGTTTTCTTAAACTTATTTTTAAGGCTTACACAGAAAAATTCTTCCTTTAGTGAATATCTTTCTATGGAGGAAATTCAATAGAAGTTCAAAATTATTCAGACTCTGTTTTTCAGCCATTTTTGCCTTTGATGAAAAGACCAGAACTCATTCAATTTAACTGGGAAATGTAATACACTTAGACAGCAGTCTCAATATCTTCTGTTATATATTCTGGTCGAATGGGAATGCCAGATCTTAAAAATTTAATTTGTTACACTGAATCTCAAGATGGAATACCAATTTCCAGTCCTACTGTATGGTATTTGGGTAATTAACCACATATCTCCATGCTTTGGCACCTACTGCTCAAAACAAAGTCAGCCAAGACTCTCTTAAGAAAATGCAAAATTACCAGGGCTATTTAGAGGATGCTAAGTAAATGTAAACACGTACCTTGCTCTTAACAGCAACCTGTGATCTTCAGAGTAGTCTGGTAAGAAGCAGTCCTCATACGTACCGTTAGAGAATAAGAGAGGAAGATGAAAAGGTGATTTTGCAAAACCTTCCAGTCTAAACCCAAGATTTTCTTCAAGGATATTTCTCAGCAATTTATATCACTTAGATCTCTGGTATCTCAAGATCTGAAAAAAATAACAGGTAATTTTAAAAGAGTCATGAAAAGTATTATTAGCATTCAGATTTTTACTTTTCTTTTTGAGGTCAGTATAATTTGACAGCAAAGAGATTTGGTAGATTTAACAATTAGTTTAAGGACACAGTTCCCCCCTATTTCTACTTTCAATAAATATGTTGAATTAAGCATCCCTTTTCCAAACAGCTTACAATTATCCGTGCATCTATGAAGCCAAAACACTTCTAAACTATTTTTAATGTTACAGTAGTTAGCATAAGCCTGGCAAGATTTTGATAATGTTTAGGATGAATAACTTCAGAAGTCATTGGATTTCATTCCTCTTTTCTGTCATTGGATTTCATTCCTCTTTTCTTCTCTAAAATATTTTTTCTTATTCAATATATAACAATGTTTTCTTTAGCTACTGACAATAGTATTATCTGTCCAGACAGGAGGGAAAATGGTAGCTGGAATTCAACACACACACATTTTTCCAAATTTCCTATCAAAATGTGTCACAAAATAATAATAACAAAAAATCCTATCCTGGGGCCATAACTCTGATGTTGAACGGCCGTGAATCCGGAGTGTAGTGATTAATGGTTGAGAATCCATGGAAAAAAAAAAAAAAAAAAAAGCAACACTGAATGAAGCTTAAAGGCATTTCACTCCCAGGAGGCAATTAATAGATGGCAAGAATACTGTTCATTTACAAGGTTATGGTTAAGTGGTGGTGATGTCACAGAGCTGGGTAAATGGTAAGACTGCATTAATGATCCCCAAACCCCAAATCTCAGCACTCATTAAACCTGAGTCATAGATTAATGAAGAGACATTTATACTTTCAGCCTGCGCCATAAATAACTATACAGCATTAAAGTCAGCTAATAATGAAGCAGAAGATGTTGCCTTATGACTGAGCACATTTTAGAGATGTTTATTTTAAAAGAGATTTTTTTTCTTAAAAGGTGCAGTGCAAGCCAGAGAAACTGCACGAAGCTGTTGGTACAGTTTCTTCTGGGAAACTGTCATACACGCAGCAAACAACAAAAACCTTCGAACGAAGAAGTTTGGCAGAACATATGTTCTTTCAGTAAATGACACACTTTTAAGTAGGTAGAAAGCTCGACAGTAAACATGACCTTTAACCAGAATGAACCTTTTAAGTTTAGCTGTTTTCCTTGGCAAATGGGAAAATAAATGGATATGGTGTACCTTCTTAGACGCATTACTTGTACGTTCTACATAGTAATAACTATCAGATCTCTTTTCACTCTCAATAAAAGATGTTGCACTTTTAACTATTTGTACACTGGAATTAGCCTCAAACACCTTTCAGGACTTAGAACAATGAATTTCCAATATAAGACCCCAAAAAGTTCTGCTACTTCACTAGTGCAATATTTATATCTGCTGCCACCTAAAAAAAACCCAACCATGTGCTCCAAATGCTACAGACACCTACTGATATTCACAATACTTTTAACTGCATAAAGATTTCAAGCTAATACAGATACAGGAAAGAACTTCATTAAAATCACAGCTCCCTAGTTATCAATTTCAAGATATTTCTAATAAAATATCTATTTGTTTATTTTATAAAATTATTTTATAAGTTTTGAAATAGTTATTCTAATATGAATAAATTTTAGTAAAATAGATTAAATTTCACGTTTACTGAAGAGATCCACTGTTGTAAATAAAAAAACTAAACACACACACGCAAAAAAATAATAACATAAAACAACACAATGACTGATTAAGAAAGAATACAAATTGTGGTTGGATTGTAAGCAATGGTTACTTACTTTACAAAAATGTATGCAAACATGGGATTCATTGATAAGAATTTGTCAAGGAGCTATCTAGACCTGACTGTGTCCATGACAGGGGAACAGCAGGCTCACCGGTCCAAAAAGGGAAAGGAGGAAGGGTGGGGAGATGGAGGCTGAGCCTGGAAACAGAGCAACAGCAATGATGTGAGGAGGAAAGTTAATTTACTAAATATGATATTGGAAAGCAAGATAACAAAATATAATACAATACAATTGGAATTCAGGCTGAAAAAAAAAAATCAAAGAAAACAAGAGTGTCCAAAACCACAGGTCTTACTCTGAACTGAAAGCGAAACGGCTGGGGAACACACCCACACACTGCCAGGCAGCAAGGGAGAGAGTCCCATGACTTGCCAGGACCTTTATCTTCCTCTCTGAATGCAGAGTCTTCTGGGATATGTAATGCTTCTCTGCTGAGAGCCAGGTATTCAGAAAATTGGCGGTTCATGGAAGTAGGGCATTAACTCTTTAACTTTCAGTGCTTTACATGATGTTATGATGTGGAATACTGATTAAAAAAAAAGTCATAAAGCCATAACAGAATTATATCCTCAGGCAAAGAATTAAAATAAATTAATAGACAGTTGAATAGAATTTTGTAACCTTTCATAGGTACTGTTTTTTTTAGTATTTCCAATGCCTGAACTATTGACTTCACTAGTTAATTAACTGTGCATTTCATTTTTTAATTTAATTTGAGTTGATATATTTCTTTTTCTAAAATGCAAATAAAGCTTTGTCTTGCATTACTTTCAGAGCATCCTACCTGCTTCTGGAAATGAGGCAGCTGATTGTGTACAGAGGTTGGGCCTCTTGAGTGCTATTCGCTTTCGTACAGATTTGCTCAATGAAGAGAAGAGGGGTTCCAAGTATCTCTCAGTTTGTTAACATATTCTGACAAGTCAAGAGTTAATTTATCATCTTTCTAGAGACTCCAGAAGCCTTTCCAAAATATTTCTCCAGCATAGACACTTAACTCTCACTTTTACATAACGAAGTGTTAAGATCAATGGATACGAAACAATTTTTACATGCTACCTGATGTGAGAATTAGAGATCTACTCAGACTAAAGCTTTTAGGAAAGGACAATGAAAATCTTCAAGATACTTAAAAAGAATAAGTGGAACTGACGACACAAGCATTCAGAAAGAGGATCTATAAAGAGATATAAAAACAAGGATGAGGAAAAACATTTGGAAAGAAGAGTTTATATGAATGTTTCAGATAAGATTTTAGGAGGAAGTTTACAAAAAGCTGAAACGTCTTCCACTTCTAAGGACGGAATCATGTTTCTTTCTTCTCTGCATATAAGCCAGCATTATTAACACCCATGCACTTGTCATGCTATAAGTTTGGTGAGAGGTTGGGAGAAGGGCTTGCAAATGTAAATATAAGACAGTCTTTTACTTTTCTCTATAAATTGATCAAATTGATTGTTATGAATGATGGTGAAGATATCAAGAACAGAGCATCATAATCTGCATAGAAACTGCCAGCAGCTATGGTTTAGGTTGAGGAAGAGCATCGGACTAACGAGAAAGAGCTGTAGTGAAGCAAGAAGAAATATAACAGAAAAAAAAAATTAGACAATTAAATAAACAGCCAGGAAGAGCAATGCACAACATTAATAGCAAGCTACTGAGCAGGCTGTTTTGAAAAACTGCTAAGATTGTTGTTACTAGTTATGATATCACATTATTCAGCTCATTTCAACGTGCACGGAGCAAGACACATATTACTTGTTACTACTACTTGTTTCTTCCCAGCTCAAAGCAGGGATAGTTACCTTGGAAGAACAGGTGGAACCGATGATGCAAACAATTGCTTATGAAAAAGGGTCATGATGCAGAAAAGAAGGTCACAGAAAACAATTTGAAACATGGAAAGCAATTTTCTGGTTTCTGAATGTGTATTATTTATAATTTACCACCGCAATCTATGACATTTTGGACAATATCCTCAAACAGTTCAAATACAACTAAGTCTAGTAGATTAAAGGGAAAAGAACAGAAAGTAAGGAAAAAGGACAAAAAATATATTAAGACAAAACCACCACCACAAAATTTGTGTGTTTCAAGGGGTTGAGAGAATAAATAATATACAAAACCCTTTGTAATTTCCCCTGTATATGGCACACAACATACTGAACATTTCATCCGCATCCATACCAAGTATCTGATAATGTCATTACAACTTCGGCATCATTTTTTGTGACGTACTAGAAGCAAAATTAATGTATTGTGCATTGTATTTTCTTATCTGTTGGAAGCAGAAGCATGCCGTTGTTGAGCTGTAGAATCTATTCCTGTCAGCTAAAATGTTGGTGTAAAAGCAGAGTTAAGCTACTTTAAAAAACATGGAACTTTCTCCTTCTAATTATGCAGTGGAAGGCAGATCACATTTAACAAGCTTTGCTCTCATTATAAACTATGGCTGGAGCTGAGATAATGTATTTTCCCTTCTTGCAAGTTTTGTGGTACCGAATGATAGTGTTTTTTTTTTTTTTTTTAAAATTGCTTTTAGTGACAAACAGCATGATACAAGAGGATATTTAAGCTTGAAGTCTAGCTCTTATTTTTGTCCTAAATCTGAAAGTCCATAGTTTCTTGGCAGTCTCTATAATATTTGGTCAGAACTGGACAACATGGTGATAGTAGATTATAAACACAGAGAAAACAGAGGCCAGATAGAGTTTTCTATAAATTCAGCCAATCCTACGTATTTTCAAAAAGCATCTGACTACTAACAAATTGAGTTTAACTGCAGCAGTGAAAGCAGATGGACTGATTGAACGTGACTACTCTTCAGAAAAACATATAGACAAACACCATTGCATCTGATTGAATAACACTGTCTCCTAGACCAGAAAGCTGCTAATTGCTTTTTCTTAATAAAATTAGTATTTTTGAAACTACAGATAATGTTAACCTATTATGCAATTACGAACTTTAGAAGTTTTTCATTCTAATTTCTGATATGGATAAGGAATTAGATCATACTAATATTAGTAAATTTATCTAGCTATTATTTTGTAGACAGAAGAAAACATCAGGATGAAGGTTTGTTCCTGCTGACTTGACTTTCATTGCTGCCTGTGACAAGACACACATGAAATTCTATGGACAAAGCACAGAATAGACTGAAAAAAAAAAAAGTCTCAGACATCCTTTCTACTCTTTTTAAAACAATCATTTCTAGATCACTCACGCCCATGATTTCTAATACCATTTTGTCATTATATCATTTTTGACAGCAGGCTGAACTGAGATACTCAGCTCTAGCCACGCTTGGGAATTCCTCACTCCACTTCCCCTTGAAACTTCCATGCATTTATGCTCAGCCTCACATACTTGTAAGTATGCGCAGCACAAATCCCACTCTTTTATTTAAGCTTGATGTTTGAGTGCAATAAAGTTAGGGCTTCCCCACTGTGAGGATGTCCTAATTTATCTAACTTGCCAGAGATTTCAATCTGAGGCAAGTCTTGAAGCAAGAAGGAAACAAGCTTTCTTCTAAGTAATATAAACATAGTAGACCATGGTAATAAGAGCTGAACAAATGTCAATAAACAAATAAATAGCAGATAAACAAACAAATAGATTATCTTCTATTGTTGGCTTAATTACTAAAGAAATATGTGGTTTGACGAACTGCTACCAGATTCTCTGCCATTTCATAATCAAGTCTAAGA
Source organism: Lagopus muta (assembly GCF_023343835.1). NCBI lineage: Eukaryota > Metazoa > Chordata > Aves > Galliformes > Phasianidae > Lagopus > Lagopus muta. The sequence goes on from NC_064434.1 coordinate 77,551,882, forward strand.
ACAATAATTTTTATGGAATAGCCTATCATGGTATCCAATCAGAAAATACAGACTGCAACACAGTGTTGACAGTCAGTGATATGCATACAGCAACTTTTCAGCACAGAATTCCATATAGAATAAAACTTGTCTTGAAAAGAGAATGCCACTGTTTAAGCTTTACCTAAAATGCTTGTGTGCAACACTAAACACTTTCCTGTTACTAAGAAGAAAAGGCAAAATTAAAGGTAGTTCTTAAAAGAAGGAGTACAAGAGAAAACTCAATAGAGAAGAAAATTTGATAGTCTCTTTTCATTACTAGACTGCACATCATTTAAAAATATATTTTCCCAGAATCCTGAGCATTCCAGACTACTTAAAATTTATATTTTCTGTGTTGGTACCAAATGCTCCACTTGAAGACTCACAAAATCTTGTTGCTTGTTATTTCTGGGGGAAAAAAAAACAAAGAAAACACACAAGAGGCCTCCAGCAGTACTACTTGTCTGCAGAAGGAAATCAGACTGCTGCAGGACACATCTAGAAGACAGAACATTATTGTAGAGCACATCCAAAACATATTGCCACCTATCTTCTTCGTAACCAACAGCTATAATTTGTAGGTCCAGATACGTTCTGTTCATGCTGTAAGAAGCTGCCCCATATTACATGAGATGCTGTACTTCAAAGACATGAGCCCTAATACAAAATTCCACATCCCCATGTGAGATCCACATACTTTAACAAAAAAAATTAAAACAAACTGACAAAATTCCCACAACCCAGCTCCATAGGTCTCCTATAAGCATCAACAAGACTATACCTAGCTGCTACTGAAGATCCAGATTCTTACAGCCTGAGTACTCATATCTTTCTGAAATGCAAGATAAAGCAGAAAACATTTGCCTTCACTCAGGTAGAAACAAGTCCTCTCAGTATTTCCACTTTATCTGTTTTCTAGAAATGAGAGATATTACACAAGTCTCCTTGCCATCTACAAAAAGAAAACGAGAATCACCTGTCATTTGACTTTTGCAGTAAAACAACCCTGCTTTCCCAGCTGGAAATGGGCTGAGATCCTTTCCACCATTGTAGGGTGCAATCAGTTTTTGCAGGATAAGCCATAACAGCTTTGTACATGGTCTGTGTTTTTAAAACTCCTTCCCCCTTTCTTCCCTCCCCAAATAACTTAGTTTTGATGAGACTACCTATGTTTCTTTGTTTCACCCAGACTGCTGTTTAGCTAAAAGCAAAAAGTACAGCAGTGAATTAATGTAGATTAGTTTTCATTTTAGTTTTGAGTGATGATTGAAATGTGTTCCTGAAATAGAAATAAAGGACAGGAAGAGAAAAATGTTTACATTACAAATATTCAAAGACACAGCATGATATAAGAGATTGATGTTGACCAAACTGGCTAACTTCAACCAGGAAAAATAGATGATTGGCTGCAATTCCTTAAGGTCTCCAGTTTTCTAATTTTAGATTTACTGAGTCACAAAATATTAAGCTCTCCTTTTATCCAAATTCTCAGGCAATATCTGCATAACATCAGTAATTCTTAATTAAACATTTTATCTCAGATTGTACAGCACATTTCTTCATTAATGACATTTTCTGCTATAACAATATCAACCTAACAAACTCATTTGGATTAAATTGCTACGCTATCATTCTCCCTTATCCCCTCCTATAGAGAAAAAAAAAAAAACATTCTAACTGTGAGTATACTGGAGTTGTTTAAAAGTTAACAGAATAGTCTGCAAAATAAATAATTGTTCTTACTCTCTATTAACAAAAGGTATCAGAAAACACTGGTTTGGGTGAAATAAGAACAGCTGGAAAGAAAGCAACAGATGGACAAGGACAAGAACGGAAAGCCTTTTTCCACTGATTCTTTCTGCACGGCCTATTGGGAAAGTAGCTAAACTTGTTGGCAAAGTTGTAGAAAAAGCATAAGTAGTTTAAAAAACGATCCCATGTTATTAAGGACTTTTATTTACATTAGTACATAACAAAACACAAGTCTGGAAGGAAGGAGAGAATAATCTGTTGTGGCACCTTTTAAAATTAAGGACCATATCTAGAATGCGGATTATATCTGTTCAGATTTAATTAGGTCAGCATGATGTGTTAACCATGATGTGTTTTAGATATTCTCAAAATACTTCCTGAGGTTGAAAACTATTATTCTGGTTCTGGGTTGAGAACACTGCATTGCTAAGAGGTTACTATTTACAATAGATGCAGCCAATACTGCATAGATAAAAGAAGCAGGTGATACAATGAACATCCAAACTTTCTGCAATAAAGTTGAGGAAGAATGGAAGCAGATATCAGCAAAAACTATTTTAGAAGAGAGACATGGTAGATAAGAACCATTCCTGAAAAGAGAGAATATATGCTTCACTGAGTGAATTCCCTGGACTTGAATACATACTTCCAAATCAGAAACACTACACATGTATGTAAAGAATTGGATATCCCAAGAAGGTGTCTGAAAAAGCTTTTAAGCTGCCTAAGAAGGACAGTATTTAACACATGATACTGAACAGAGGTATTATTTATTTTTCTTTTCTGGAATTTCTTACCTGATTCAGAGTTACTCTTAGCCCCGCTCAAGGTCAGAGTCTGTCTATCTTCTAATGTAACTTTCTCTTTTCGTTTGTAAAGCATTAGTAAGAAGGTAGTGGACATGCACACTGTACTACATGGTGATTTAAACCTTTAACCAAGTGGGAGATCTGATGTTCCAAATTTAACAGTTTCAGAGCCTCTGCTACCACAACTGTTTCTGATCTGTCAGGCTAAAAATATGGCTGTTTAGTGCTGGGCTAAACTTTTCTTCAGCCAGTGGTGAGTTGCTAGAAAGACATCAGTGTAAGGCAGCCCTTTGGAGTCATTGCTTCCGGTCCCTATTTCCAGCCTTTTTTTCTTGCTTTAAAATTTAGTGAGTGTTCCAACCGCAAAGCTGAGGAAAAATGACAGTACATAAGCAATCCTGTCAGTGCTTTAGGCAAAGACTATCCTCAGTTCAGCTAAGTTTGGGCCTGCCCTGTGCTGGGTTGCAAGGTAGTATTATGTGCTCATCATAGAAATAGCTTTGTAAACGTTTCCAGATTTGGATCGCATCTGGGCAATTACAAAAATTTTAGCTGATCTAGCAAAATAAAAGTGAAATGCATCCTCCTGAACACATCTAGATGAAATTAACTGTTTCTCTACACCACAGGAATAGGAGCTTGGATAGCTTGAAGAACTGAAAGAAGATGACCAGTTTGCAGTAAAATATTAAGTTTTGCCCTCTTTGACATATTGGTCTACAGCAGATTGTAACAGAATTTCTCAGCTTAATTAAAAGATTTTCCTCGTTCTCATGAGTATTAATTGACAAGAATACCAATTTAAGGGATACTAGAAAATGAGACCAATTACTGGATTAGAAGGAAGCAGGATTGGATTGATGATATACCTCATGGCCTGCCCTTGGAATTTCTTATGTGTTTGTCTCTAGAGGATACTCCATAGGCAATATTAAAGGAGGGAAGGAAATGAGCCAGTATGACACAGTTAGATTAGAAACAGATGACAGCAGAATTACTGGAATGTCAAAAATTTTGGTAAACTAAGGTGATATCCTTAAAAAGTTACTTGTAACAATGAGATGCTGGCAGTACAACATTAAGTCCAAATATATTTGAAACTGTGACTCCTGGAAGAATATCACTCTGAGGCAAAGATCATTTTAATAATCCAAGTGGCAAGTGACAAAATATCCTCTTTCATATCAAACAGCCACTGAATGAACAAAGGTATAAACTAGGTATTGAAGCAAAGAGACAGATGTGCTCTGTAAGAAAAGCAGCAAGTGTGAGAGTGCCCCGTGCATAGTCCCCAGGTCCTGAGGTTATGCATAAACACAACATAACACTTTCTATTTTGGCTAGGTAGTAATTGCTTAAAGGTGTTTAAAGATATGAATAATTACCGAAGTTTTTCATTTACTACTTAACTAGGGAAACTTGAGTGTGAACAAAACCGAAAAGTGGTGAAAATGTAATTTGACCTAGAGGAAGAAAGAAAATAACAATTGTTGAGAGCAGAGAAAGAACATTTGGAGTGCAGCAGAGGACTGCTCAGTAGACGCTAAGCCTGTATGACAAGTCCTTACACAGTTCTGCCTTATTACCCTTGACTCTGGGCTGGCTGAAGGTGAAGTCACAAGTTCACACGCTAACTTTTCTCATCTTGTAGTTGTTGTTTTACTTGCTTGTTGGACTTGACGATCTTTAAGGTCTTTTCCAACCTGAGCAATTCTATGATTCTATGTAAAAACACTGAGGGCAGGCCAAACCCTCAGACTCCACTTCAAGGCAATAGCATCTACAACTACACGTTGTCTTGCAGTATGTGACAGATCCAGCATATGACAGAGCCCCCTTACTTCATTACAAAAAGACACAAAATTGTTTGAGATAGAGGATATACCTTGACAGAAATATCTAAGGTATTGTTTCCACAAAACAAAGAAATGCTGAAATCTGTTTTTTTGGTCACCCAATGTGTTCCAAAAATATCAGTGTTTTCGTAAATAAGACTGAATAAGTTCCTCCATCTGTGTGCTTCAAAAGACGCAAACAATGGACTGCAATGTGAAAGTGTCAGAACTCAAACAAGAAACAACATTACATGGAGAAGTTTCCAGGAGATATCACTTCAAGGGGAACAACTGAAGTACAAACAACTGGAAATAACTTATTACAACAGCCAACTAATATGCACAGCATGTTGAGAGACATTATCTAGCATTAAAAATCAATCCTGTCTGCATATTAAATTCAATATGAAGAGTAATTTAAGTTTCCCAAGAGTGGGAAATTAAATTTGTAAGAACTTAATGTAAACAGATGAATGGTGGATGAAAACAATAGAACTTTTCATGGAATTCTTTAAGGTCAGCTGTTTTTATTTTTTGTTTTTAGCACTGTACTTCCTTTAGCATCACTGTTTACTATTTTCTAAAAGATCATTACTTTTTCCTCAAGAACATTCCTTACCAATCCAGCCATTCATTGTTGGCCATTTACTTCCTGATATTTGTTTGAAGTTTCTGTTTTCTTTTGCTCTCATACTTAGTCTTTCATTTAGAATCAGTTAAGGCTAATGTAACATTATAAAGAACAGACTCATTCCGAGGTTCTCTCTCTGATCATTTCTTAGGTTCTGGAATGTTTAATTGTTGGATTTTGTTTTTTCTTTATCTTCCATTTAGATATTTTTTAAACACAGTGAGGAAAATACCAGAACCATTTCCATTACAAACACAAACCATTACTACACTTGTTTCATTGACTGTAACCCTGTAGCATTTGACTGTGACTTTCAAGTTTTACTTCAGATAAAACAAACAAACAAAAGCACAAGCAATCACATGATACAGGATAAACAATGAGGATGTAGAGAACTAAGAAGAATCAAATCTATGAGCTGAGCAGGTGTAATTGTTTAGTATTTGGAGCTTATTTCTATTTCTAAGCTTCACTAATATCTTGGACAGGAAAAACTAAAGGCACTGCAGTCATTGGCCCATTTATACATGTTACTGCCGATTCCTAGAAATAATAATAATAACAACCATTTTCACTTTTGTATAATTTTGAAAATGGAGTGCAAATCCAGTCATGTGTGATTGACGCAAGTTCATTACTTGACACTTTGGAAGTGTAAAACCTTTTTATATTTGTTCATTGTATTGAGCACTGTTATCTTGTTCAGAAATATATTCAGTTTCATATTTTAAATAATGTAAATAGACAAATAAATACACATGATTGGAAATATGTATATACACAGAACAGAAAGACTAGCAGTTGCCTGGGCCAGCAAAATGCCAGGGGCATAAAGGTATGCTCTGTGACAGAATACCAGAAGTACACATCTGGTGCTAGCACCAGAGGCAGAGCAAGGGCACGTGGGATGGTGCCCAATGCTGCAAGAATATCTGACTTCATTCAAGTGCATCCTCACTTTCCTCAACTCACATCTGGTTCCTGGAGTTGCATTCCTGCTGCAGGAGGCTGAGGCATGGACCTCAGTAAAGGCTGGTGTACTCCCTGGCACAGCTCCATATATCCACTTATGGAGCTGGTGTTTGCATGAAAATCTGTTGCCTCAGTGCCTTCAGCTGCCCTATTTTCCCACAGATTGAGCTGGATGATCACGGCCTTAACTTCCCTCTAGTTTTATTTTTTTTTTTATGAGTTCCAACATTTTCAAATTATAATTAGTCATTTGGAGCACACAGATGGAAGGAAAATTAACCAGATTAATTTGTAGTCATATAGACCAGAAAGGCATTCCCCATTAGAAAGGAATCTTCACATTTTTAGCTCTCATTTTGTGACAATTGGAACAACAATCTAGTGAGCAGGCATTTCAAATAATATCATTCAATTTGTTTAGAAATCTTTCTGAGAAGTCTTGTGCCATCTCTGAATTCATCATCCCATGGTTCAGGGATTTTTTTGGAGAAAAAGATAAAAGATAAACAGTGACAAAATGGGTCGTATATTTTGAACAAACCAATGACATGATGCTCTACAAGATGCTTGCCTCCAATATGCATAATTGTGCTTTAGTGGCATGCATGCTGGTGTACTCATATTTATTCAACTCCCACTCCATTTTATCACACTAACAAATACGTACCCAAAATTTCATGATACAGCAGACTGATAAGTGACTAAAGCATTAAAAAAGACATTAGGAAAGCAGTGGCAAGGCAATTTTTGGGAGTGAGGATGGTGAATATTGCTTCTGGGGAAGGTTACTTAGCACTACTATGTAGTTTTTTGCTATGTCCCCTAAAAAAAAAAAAAAAAAAAAAAAAAAAAAAGACTAATTTGCTTGTATTTGGAGCAGAAATTGCAAGGACACTATAGAAGAAAAAATGAAAAAGCATCTGGGAAACTTACACAGCTGAGGTGTTCTTCCTTCACATGGTCAGAACTTCTCTTATCTCAACAAATCTGCTTTTTATGCCCCAGCACATTCACCCTCTCCCTGCTGGGGACATTAGAGACATACCATTGACTACCAAAAATATTGTTGCTAGGGGGGGTCAACAGTGGTCATGGACAAGACATCAGATATGTCCAGGTGAGGATACATCTGAATTGGCAGAGAAAAGGCATTGTGAGGCAGGAGCTCCAATATGTTACTCTGGGTGTCTGTCCTACAGCTCATTCTACCCATGTAACCACTAGAAGGGAGGGTTAGCCTACTCACCTGCTCAGGGGAAGAATCTGACAAAATGAAGAATGAGGACAATTGTAAAAAAGGTTTTCTTCCTGGTGCTCAGAGCAAGGAGATGCTTCAGAAAATATACTGGAGGCTCACAAGCACAATGAAATTTCTAACTAAACTATTTGTACCCAGAAAAAAAATCCAAGCAAACAAACATTTTAGTTTGAATTTTTACAGGAGCTCTTCAGTCTTTTAAGAGCAGTCTTTTACTTTTTCTCCATTTGTCCTCTGTACTCACCATATCCCTGCTGTTCCCTGTTCCTTTAGGCACTGGCGAAGCATCAAAATCAGGGAATCTCACACAAAACATGTGAATGAAAAGAACAACAGATAAGGGCTAAAGGCTTTTACATGAGTTATTCTTCATGATGTTGGTCTGTCATGTGTAATGAAGTCAACTGCATAACATTGTCACCTGGACATACTCCAGCAGAATGCAAGTTGTCACAACAAATGGAATAACTGGACAAGAAAATGGCCAATTCCTCTCAGGATGTTTCATGCAGTTGTTTCTTGGTGTGTTCACTTTCAAATAGGTACATGAAAATGTACCTTGCTTGTCCCAAAGTGATAATTCACTACTATCAAGAAGTAAGATATGATGTGAGAGAGTCAGTGGGAAATTTTCAGCTTTCTGGAATGGTATCAAGTTCTTCACATTAACTGACAGATAACACTTTTAAAGCTGGGAGGCAAGGCTGACTTCTTCCTCTCAGATAAGGCAAAAGATTGGGGTCCAAATTCCAATCTTGTCCATTCTTTATGCATTTCTGGGGAGAGTACTTTGACAGATGGCAGCAGAGGGGCAGTCTGACAAAACAGTGTCTGACATGGAAGTGTGTACGAAGCAAAGGGATTCCATCAAATTCCTCCATTTGGAAAAAATTGCACCTGTTGACTTCATAAGTGCTTGCTGATTGTTTGTCCAAACAGTGAACACACAATGAGCACAGTGCAGCGGTGAGCAGTGCATGTTGGCAGTGCAAACAGCAACATGAAATACAAGCCATATTATTATGCTCTTCGTTCTAGTTTCCATAGAAGTAAATAGAAGGCACTTCTTTTGGAGTAACCTACGTACATTTTCCTTGTACTGGATTCAGAAAAACCCTGTTTCTGTTGGTCAGCAGACAATTACAGACACTTAAACTTAAGGAGAATAATAAGAGCAGAAGAGACATTAACTCACCCCTCAGTAATCAATTAAATCTAGAAGCCACTAGACAGAAGATTTATATTTTGCTAATATCTATCAGTAGTTAAATAGAACACATGCACCTAAATCAAGCTAACTGAAAAGAGGTACTGAAAAAGATTTATATATTTTTGATATATTTTTAATAAGTGCTACTCAACGTTTGTATCTTTTAAATTTCAAAGAAAAATGTTCATAATCATATGTTTTCAAACTTCTTTCTCCTTATAAGAAAGGAAGATACAGTGCTTTCTTTGATGAAGAAAAAAAGCTTTCAGAAAACTTTAAAGCCTAAAATTTTTTAAACATTCTTTGTAATACTTCAAAATTTACGGTATTTTCCACTCTTTTTTTTTTTTTTCAGAGAGCAAATTTAAATAAGTAGTAGTATAGTTTCAACTAGGTTGAAAACCCTTATCCATCACTGAAAACTGTTTTGATGGAAGGCTTATGTTAGCTCTAACCTGACCAATACCCTCACCAGGCAGATCTTAGTGCAGAGGAGCACACTGCATCCAGAGAGAGCAACTCCCTCCCACTGGCTAGTTGTTTATAAAGGAAATAGAGATGCAAAAAGGTGTCCAGAGCTTTAGTGTTGATTTTTGATCCTACCCAGATCTCAGAATGTAAATCTAATTAAGCTGGAAGTGTTATGAACTGTTGGATAAGTATTAATAATTTATCCTGTGTGAGAATGTTGGAGATCAAGACTGAGGAGACTTACCCCCCCTCTCTGCTGGCACTCTGGCATCAGCATGCTCAGGAACCTGCAAGGATCGTTAAGGTATAATGAACCACTCACACCTGCAGTAAGAGAACCTCTCTATGCTCACAGCAGTGTGGGCCTTCTTCTCTGAATCTTGGAGGCTACTTATCTATAGCTTAGGATCCAGGGAGATTTATAAATTGGTATCTGCACATGGAAATTAATTAATACCACTCTAGATTCCCATACATATACACTAAAAGCCAGTTCCATCAAAAGGACAGTAAACAACTGGACTTGATGGACTACCAGTCACTGTGTTGCTGTAAAGAACGTTGAACACTCGGTTTTCCCAAAAGATGTACAATATTACCCCTTTGGTGATATCTCTAGCGTACTTGAAATAGATCTGATAGTGGATGCTCAAGGAGACAATCCAGAAAAAAATTCCCCATAACCCATATATCTCAAGACTGCCAAGATACACGGGAAAAAATGCATCAAGAAATTTCTATAGCACACCAGAATGCTTTGAAGCACAGGCTGTCTCTGTGACCAAAGTGAAGGGAGCACACAAAAAGATTACGATCTGTACTGGTCAGATGCAGGTGGTCTACAGCTATGCTGCATGCTTCCCTGCCCCCAGAATAGAAATGCAATCTCATTCATATAACAGTCTGTGCTTATCCTAGCAGCAGATGCACTGGGTACATACATTTCATGTTTGTATCACATTGGTACCATTTGAACTGGTTAGACCTTGAATATGGGATTGTCAACGATACTACATTTGGCTTCTCACTGTGGACTTCTGCTAGAATTTAGCTGGACATTTGCCAAAGAAGAACTATGCATTAGTTCTTTACCGTTGGCATCCTGGTCAATCAACACCAACATTTGGAGCAAACTTTGGTGTATGCATACAGGAATTGAGCTTTGTATTTTTTGTAGAGTATTTTCTCAAGTTAGGATTGAACACATTTGTTTTTAACTTCTTTAAGTAAAAGAAATGTCAAAAAGATCTTTGTTACTGAAATGATAGAGGCAGTAGGCATAAGTGCAGCAGCTGTCTGGTGACTGTGATTACAAGCGACACAGAGGTTTTCAGCCAAAATCACCACCAATCACTATTCTGCAAGCAGAAGAATTGGCTAAGAGTATAAGTGTGACAGTTTCACAGTATAATTTTACTCAGGAATTTGTCATCATATTCACTAAACTGCTGCGTCCTAGTGAGAGAGGGTGCTTAGCACCTGCTGTTGTGGGGTTTTCACACCAGGAATTAATTTCAGCCTCCTAAAAATTTTGGATTTTCTACAGCTTGAAAACTGCAAACCACATGATCTTCTCTATAAAGTCATCTCTTGTTTTTGTATCCAAGTTCAAAAGGCTCTGTCTGCATTTGCTTGTTAACTGTGCTCTGTGTTAACTGTGCACTGTGTACATTCAGAAAGTTACAGAATCCACTTTCTCCTTGCATCTGGATAACTCTTAATTTCCTTTTGCCTATTCTGTAGGTTTGAATTGGATCTGCATCTCTTTCTGTTCAGCAGTGTTACATTCCTGTGGTCAGCAGGAGCTGATTCCCACTGGAACCATTTTTATTTTCAGATACCTCCCAGGTGCATCCCTGTAGTATAAGTGAAGTTAATCACTAAATAAATACTAAACAGCTATTTAGATACACAATGCTTACTAAGATCCTCCACCAGGAGCAGGAAAACAGCATATACTGACTCCTATGTAGATGTCTAACATAAGGGGTAACATTGTAGAATTTGAGCTACAGCTAAACTCAGAAAAAATCATTAAATTTTGAATGAAAAAGAGAGAAAGATCAGGCGCGCATTCAGAACAGCGATTTTATAAAATGGATCTGAAATAATTTAAATTGGTATGGGTGTTGCTCATGTCAGTCAGACCTGCATGTCTTCAAAAAGAGTCACAGCAACTAGTCAGAGAACAAAAGAGGAAACAGCTTCATTTCTGTGTAATTCTGTTCTTAATTCCTGAACTTAAATTACACCTTCACCGACATCTCTTAAATTACCTATCATACGCTTATTGTCTGTAGCGTTACTACAATCAGATAGTAAATATTAACAATAAGAACATAGGCAGCACTGGCCATCCTACTGGACCTCATTTGTCAAAGATAACTTATATGCGGAGCACGAGAATACTTCTTCCATTATAAGAAGTAAAGCACAATTGTTTAAAGTGCCTTGTTCTTATTTCACAGTGAGAACAGTGAGTCCTCTATCCACACTTCATAGTTCTTGGGTTGGTGATGCTTACTCTGCTAAAAACAGGTGAAAAAGCTAACATTATTATTACTATTCTGCAAGGCAATATATTGACCACTAAAATGCATGCTAGATGAGGCCCATCAGAAGTGCCAAAAGAGGTATCTGCTGGAAGGTTCACAAAATCTTTGCTACCTCTCAGCTGATCTCCGCTGGAAAGACAGATTAATTACATACATGCAGACACAGCCACACTGATGGAAAGATCTAATTCTTGCTCTTTCCACTCTTGCCATTGGCTTAGCCCAGAGCTCTTATCTCTCTAATCTCAAGTTAACTGGAAAGAATAAAGACGGGACATCTTGTTTTTCCACCCTGAGTGGCACAATTCCTGAAATGCACAGGAACTATTATGTTATCAATGACCTTTTTTATTTCTTTCCTTTTTTATTTTTATTTTTTTCCTTTTTTTCCATGGCTATTGTACACTTAGATGTAGACCCTTCATCTGGAAGACCTATGTATCTATAGAGGAAAAAAAATATATATCTTTGCTACTTTGGTTCAGGACATTGCTCATTAAGTGTCACAAACAAATTCGGCTGTGATAATCACATAAAGAGCTTCTTACTATTTTAATGGACCTGCTTTGAATGTAAAACAGGTACCTTTAAAAACAAGGAATCACTATAAACTATTTGCTGAAACATGTGTTCCTTACAAGTAGCTATGTTTGTACACAGCAGAGGATACTATGGTGTAAATTCTCAGTGACAGGACAATGGAAGTCAATGATTACAAAAAGATGGTAATTCAAGTCTCCAAGAAGAGAAATAGAGTAATAAGATTGCAAGACATCCTTGTTTCTGATATGTGGATGTTATTACTATCCCATACATAATAGCAAATGAAAACAGTTGCAACAAATGACCATCACAAGGTTTTTTCTGCTGTAGTAGTTGCAGTCTGTTCATGGTTCTGGCACACATTGTTCTACAGCTGCCTGCAGCTCACCAAAAATTTCCTTTTATCTTTTTCATTGTGGAAGAGACACCAGAAACTTTACTAGCTTTCCATCTGCTTAGGAAGAATACTGATACCTGCAGGCTAATAAAAAGAACAATTCTGTCTTACAGGCCACCTTTTCTAATTTTTCATATCATGCATCATTTTGTCAGATTGCCCTTCTGCCACCTGTCACAGGGCAACAACATGGAACAGAATATTGGTAGAAAGATTCAACCTCTACAGCTGTACCACAGACATCCACCCCAACATTGTGGACCAACACAATAAAATAGAAGTCATTACTTTCAGAGCAAGCCCCTCTATATTTTCTCATGTTCCTTGAACATAGTGATGGAGAAATACAGATATCTTTCCCTGCTCCTAGAGGATGGGATCAGATTTCTCTACTGCTTCCTGCTTTAACAGATGATTTGAGAAAGCAGATAATCTGCGTTCAGCAACACAGACAATGCTGCTTCTTTTTCTCCTGTTGGGTTCCTGTACAACAGTGTTTGCAGCATGCACCTTCTCTGCCTTCCAGCATTTGTTTTTCAAACCATTCCCACAGAAATTTTAAAGGTCTACAGTAATTCCAATGGAAAAGGAAAATGGCTGGTTCCTGACAAGTTCTAGAGACGAGTTCTAGACCAAGAGAAGAGGTAACTGAACAGGTATTTCATGTAACCAACAGATGTCACACACTAATAATACTGATTTTTATTTTTAAACAATCAAAGTCTGTCAAGTCAGTTTCCTTGCCTGTTGTTCCACCTAACAGATATGGGCAATAGAAATCTGACTGTATTTTAGAGTTACTATGCTCAGGCTATTCATGAATCTCTGATGCAGAATCTTTCACAAGTTCATAAACATAGTCCTTGTGACTATTCCAACAAAAAGTTTGTGATAAATAGGTGAACCTCTTAACATACAAGAATACCAAAATATAGCAAACCACTAAGAACAGGACATAAACTAAAGTAGAAAAAAATCTCCCCAAAATTAGAAGATACAATAACATGACGAAGCTAAAAGGAAATAAGTGAAATACTTACAGAATCAGGTTTGTTCACCTGATTTAAAATACATCTTGAAACTATCTGGGGAGTGCATTATACACCTCTACCTAAATAGTTTTGCAATGCATATACTTGCATAGATTCCCTGAAAGCAGGTGTCAAAAGCTGCTAGCAGACTGTGTTTGCTTTGGCTTCTGTAGAAACATCAAAATAAGTAGCTGTTGTAACTAATGTCAGTTCCACTGTTGCAGTGATTAAATTCTGACATTTCTGAACCTTTTACCACCATCAGAAAGAATGTTAGGATTCTACTTCTACAGATACGGAATTCCGCTTGCCCTTGTATCTAATAAACAGATACTCAAGTGTCTGGCATTGTTTGAAACTAGACCAAGTTGTGGGAAGTAAAATATACTTTTACAGATTCAAAACCTGTGTGCATCTTTACACACACATACTTTTCAGATTTTTTTCTGATCATCATCAACAATCAGACTCTGCCCCTCAGAGTTTATTGTCTGTACTTCACAGCTCCTTACAGAATAGGAGTCACATGGAGCACTAATATAAAGGCATATTTTTTATCCTAAGTTTGGTAACACAAAGAGAACAAAAAGGCTATGTAATTTTGTTACACCTTCCCTCATTATCACAGGAACTGCTCAGTGGGAAAAAGTTCTACTGCAGCAAGTGAGGAATCAGCCTATTCTGTCCATAAAAAAGTAATTTGTGCATAAAAGTCTTGAGTGGAGAATGACTTGAGTTCTAGAATAGGACTAAAGATTCATGTAATTTAATTCCAATATTGTTTTGTTTCCTCCCCTAATTTCCAAATACTTTTGGATTATTTTGTTTAAAGCCCTGCTAGTGTTAATATATTAATCAATTCCTTTTTCATGCAGTTATGTTTGTGAGATATTGAATCAATTATTTCAATAGCAATATGAAGATCACAATACTGTCTCCCCTGAGGGAAGAATTATAACAAAATTCTGTGAGGAACCATCCTCTATAAGATTTTATTGATCTTGCTTGATCGTCAATGCTTGTGACATTAACTACTTTACAATAGATTCTGTCACTTGCATGGTACATTTGCAGTTATCAAAATCTTTAGAAGTTAGAAGTGATTGGCTTGAAATCGTAACAAATTTTATGTGTACCACTAAGCTTACTAAAGAATGTTCGCTGACTTCAAGTACATCCTTCAGATTCATGTCTACATATTCAGTTCTCTTTTTCAATATTTTCCTTTGAGCAGGTACTAAAAATTTAAAATTTCAGCATTAGCTACTGTATTAGTAAGTAAACAAGATATAAACATACCACCCATTCCCCCATCTCCCCTACAAAAAGAAAAACGAAAAAAGGAGAGATTCTTCCTGCAGGAAGAAAAGGAGTGTAACCAAGAGATTTTCTCAAAAGGAAACTAGGATTCGCGTGGCAAGAGATAAGAGCACACACTGAAGCATGGGCAAAGGAAAGGCCCAGTTGGTCAGCTGACTTGAGCTCAACCCAACAACATATATTCATTTGTGCAGTGGATATTCAGCTCTTTTGCAGCCACAGCACTTCAGATGATTCTGAGCATTCTCCATGTTAATGGGGGCTTAGATGAATCACAGATAAATTGAAATACTTAGCTCAGGAAAAATAATTAACCTAGCTGAATTCTAGCCTATCAACAAAGAACTCACAAGCAGGCTCTTCATTTAATTACAAATTATTTTCTCTCCTTTTGACTCATACTAATACATTTAATTTGTTTTCAACATATGAGCTGTTCTGTGTTTGTCATAAAATCTGTCAGAAAATGAACAAAAAAAAAATAATCAGCTGCATGCTGACAAGCCAGTAGAAGATAAGAACAGTTGATCTGCAAAGGATATAAAACTTAAAGCACCACATACTGTGAATGAGGAAGGACTCGGCATTTTTTTTTTTTTTTCTCCAGACCTCTTAAGAAAGAAATTAACTGTTGAGCTGGAGCTTTGCAGGTCCTCCAGGCTGGATTGCAGTATTGATTATTTTTTGTTGTTAAGTAAACAAATGAGTTTTGAAAAGTGTGCTTCTGCCATTTACATGCTATTTCTGACCAATAGAACAGAAAAGATATCCCAAAGAAACTCGTTAGCTGTAACACCACAGAGCTAATCAATGGTTTACAAGTCCATACAACAGGAAACAACTCACTCTCTCAAAAGGGAGTGATTTCATGCATGCTCCACTGTGTTTATGGGTACAGAAAAATAATTAAAGATATTAATTATGGCATTACATATTCATTAGGAAACCACTTAACTCTTCCTCATAGTGAAATACTTTGGTTTGATTTGTTCATTCAAAATATCAAAATATTGGTATTCCCCAGAAATTATTTTAATTATTTTTTAACTTGATATAAAGTATCAATCCTACGTTTTATTTTCATTTATATTGGAGAGCACCTAAAGAAAATGACTGCTCAAGTTACATAGGAGAGTATCAGTAATTTTACTTCCTATTAATATCTCTCCTATTGATTCCTTACTCTTCTTATCCACACACACCCTAAATTCACATATGACATCATAGTGATTTCATATCTCTGTACAAAGATCTTAAATTTCCTCCAACTTATACTGTCACTATGAGTTGTCAGAACATTCTGGACGTCCATAACCCCTGGTGTCCCTTCTATTTTGTATGAAGGAATGTTTCTTTTCTTTCCTTATGATCTTACGTCCCTTTATTCCACCTTGTTTAGACCATCAGTTTAGACCATCCACCTTCAGTGGATACAGAGATTAAGTTATTCGTTAAAAAGATGATTTCTGCAACATTTTATCATGCAAGTAACTTCTCACTTTCCCATTGTCTATTGAGCAATTGCTCCCCTTGCCTGTCAAGGTAAGTGATGGCTGGAAGAGAGAATGTTTGAAAAACTGAAGTAAAATCTTGCTTATGCCTACTATGATTGAGCATGGAAAACTGATTAAGTTAGAGAAATGAAAGTGTATAACAGTAACAAGAAGTGTATTATCACTGGAAGAATGTTTGAGTTTGATATAGAAATCTCCCTTAATGAGACAATAAGTATCTCATCCCCAGTACCTCTGGGAAGGAAATATAGTCATAATGGAGAAACTAAGACAGAAGCCAGTAGGGAATTGATGGAGAAACTTGTGTACAGTAAGCTTCCTCCTTGAGGAAAGTTATTATTGCAAACATGATAGAGACACTAATTATACTGAAATATCCATTTCAAAACAGCTGTTAAAATTTTATTGCTAATATATCATGAGGACTAGCTGCAACACACTGACATCTGTGGGTACGGAAACATTTGATTTGCTGAGCTAGCATGTGAACAAGTTTCTGTGGATATTTAAAGGTGCCGATTATGCTTATAAATCTTTGCTTGTATATTTCACAAACAAAAGATGCATTAGTTTGGTTAACAAAACAATTCTATGAAGTGATAGAGATTTGATATGCCATAACTTGATTTGCAAGAAAAATCCCTCAATTTCCATAAATACTTATAGTTAATTTTAAATTTTACTTGAGTCAGAAAGCAAGAGAAGAACATAGAAAAGACTCAGAGTCATCTTCTCTAACTTAGGCATATGAGTGGGCTTCAGGGAATCAAGTCTTAATTCTCACTTCTCATTTATTAACCTCTTCTGCACCCGGCTGAGAAGAACCTACTAAACCTTCAGAGCAGAAAGTATGATAAGAGGTGAAAGGTAAATAAAGCAGTGGAGACAATTCCACTTATGAGGCACCATCATTCTCAACACTAGCTATGCTTTCAGTCATTTCACAGAATCACAGAATCACAGAATTGTAGGGGTTGGAAGGGACCTCCAGAGATCATCGAGTCCAACCCCCCTGCCAAAGCAGGTTCCCTACAGCAGGTCGCACAGGTAGGCATCCAGGCAGGTCTTGAACATCTAAAGAGAAGGGGACTCCACCACCTCCCTGGGCAGCCTGTTCCAGTGCTCCGTCACCTCACTGTAAAGAAGTTCTTGCGCATGTTTGTGCAGAACTTCCTATGCTGCAGTTTCCAGCCGTTTCCCCTTGTCCTGTCTCCACTCACCACTGAAAAGAGTCCGGCCTCGCCATTCTGCCCCCCACACCTTAGATATTTATAGACCTGGATCAGGTCCCCTCTCAGTCTCCTTTTCTCAAGGCTGAACAGACCCAGTTCACTCAGCCTTTCCTCATAGGGCAGATGCTCCAGGCCCTTCACCATCTTTGTGGCCCTCCGCTGGACTCTTTCCAAGAGATCCCTGTCTTTTTTGTACTGGGGAGCCCAGAACTGGACGCAGTACTCCAGATGAGGTCTTACCAGGGCAGAGTAGAGGGGGAGGATCACCTCCTTTGACCTGCTGGCCACGCTCTTTTTAATGCACCCCATTGATAGATATGACTTTGTTTCAGACCTGCCTATAAGATATTATTCAAAGTCATCATTCTGAGACTGATGTTACTGTGCTTCAGGAGCAAGACATATATGAAGTGATACTCACCGAGTACAGAAATGCTGTGTATGCGTTCATAATGTTCAAACTATGACATCTGTAATACCTTATCTGGAGGACTCTGAGATCTGTTTGTAGTTTAACCTCAGCTCACATTTCAGCCTCAGAGAACTCTATTTCTGGCTCCTTGCCACAGCACCCTCTCTACCAGATGACAGATACAGTCTCCACTTCATGGTCCCACCAGGTTTGTATCCCTCTGCCTCTATTCCAAAAGTACCTCTCCTAGGCCAATATATATTCCTGGTTCATTCAGCTAAAAGTGAATAGAAATGTAATTAAGACTATTCATATTTTTGTTAGGTTGGTCAACTTCTAGCATTAGTATTACTAGACATCTGCTTGATTTTAGAGAGCGCTTCTACAGTGTGTATCCTGGCTTCTTTGTGAAGAACACAAGACAAGCCACGACAAAGAACTGATGATAGCTTGACCATTGAGCAAATGAATGATGGATAGGTAGCAGCGAGTGAGGAGATAGAATCAATATATATCCTGCTTACTTAAAAAGTGTTTTCTTTCTACAGTTTCCCTTACGTCATGTCTGGAAAAAACAGAGGTGATCAAATAAATGATACTCTTGCTTTTGCCTAGGAATTTCAGACCATAATAATTTGGCTTTCTGTCTTCCACCAAGACTAAGAAGAACTCATGATCGCTGTATTTTTTTTCTCCAAGTTTTGTTACACATGCAGACCAAGGAGAAGAGGAAAGAACCACAACAATCTCAAGATTATTTTGTGAACACATGAAAAGTGATACAGAAAAGATAAAAATTTAGGAACCATAGTAAACATGTCATGAGAGCATGTTGGAACTCAACTGGCCTCTGAGAAAATTGTTAAATAGGAAAGCTTAGCTTTCTGGGAGTCACAGATTTGAAGTTTTATAGAAGTTATGTTCATTATAACTAAGAAGTGCGATTAAATGGGCATCACAGAACATATTTAGTCATTGAGACATCATCACTACACTTATGTTGCTTTCCTGTCAGCTATCTTTCTATTTCTCTGTTTACCTCCTAACTCAAACCAGGAAGAAAGCTTCATAAATAATGCCAGATTGATGCCTTTCTCCCATTCCTTTTATTCATACAATTTTTTTTTCCATTTGTCCTTTGTTCCAATAATTTCAGTATTTTCCTCCAGTAAAAGTTTCTCCAGTGTTTATATGAATGATACTACTTTATATTTGGACAGTATTTTTCTGCAATGTAACCAATTATATGATAAATAGGCCTTTAATAGTCCAGCATTCTGGTCTTCTCTATAATCTGTTGGCAGGTACAGTGATAGATTTCATGCACCCATTCTATAGTAAAATTTATGGCTGTGATGATATTTTAATGCTGAGAGGAAAATACATATATTCTTCCTTTCTAGTTCTGCTTTTATTTTACTTCTAGCAGGAATGACCACGCTTGATATATTTGGAAACAAAGTTTTTGATAATGAAGAATACACAGAGATCTCTCTAATTTCTATGAACTGTAAGTTTTTCATCTTTAATCTTTGGCTTTGCACAAATTCTGTAGAAGGTAGCACAAGTTTTTTGACCAGTATTCAAGGCTAGAGAAAGTAACTACTCAGAGATGCTCAACTTATTTTATAAGCAAGCCATTCTTTGAAGAGACTTTAAGTGATAGAGCTGTCTTTTACTTGAATTGGGAAACAAAACAGTAATTTGCTTTCGTTGGAAAAGAGGTAAAAGGGGAATGCTGATAGAGATATATACAGATACTCCTAGGAAAACTTCCTAAATTTGCCAATGATTTAGATGACTAATAACACACTTAATCACAACTCAAGAAAATGAGTATTTGAGATGCCATGTTTTGGTTATATCGATATGTAAGGAGAGGAAGCAGTTGATATAGTTGCCTTTGACTAGTTTTGTATCAAACAAGAAAGGTAATGGTCACAAATTCAGTAGCAAAGAAAGAATAGCTTACTCTTTCCAGGGATCAGGGCTTCCTAGAACCTTCCAGAAGAGGCAACCTTCAGCTGCCAGCCCTTAAATGAGGTTAGAAAGGGGTCACACCAAGTGAATTGCTCACACTTGTGCTTCTAGGGCTGGCCACACCCTTTCACCAGCTGCTCAATCACTGGTTCAGGCTGTGACATAATGGTTTCTATATGCATCAGAGAGAGATAAGAATAGAGAAATTGCAAGCGGCAATGAAATCTATCAGATTTTAAGCATCAAGGAAAGAAACTGAAAGCAGTAAAATCCGTATATTTTGTACGTTTCCTTAAACTGTCGAAAAAAATCACAGGAACAATTTAAATAAAACATTACTTCATGAGGAAACACAGACTGTAATTGATGATCTCATTTTAGTAAAACATCATGTCCAGATGGGATTAGTATTGAATTGTACAAAATATACAGACATAATTTTGCCTTGCTCAAAATTTATTCACACAGTTCTTTAAAATAAGTATTTTCTTATTTGTCCAGAATCATAGCTACAACACTATCTTGCATGTGCTTTCAGAATATTACAATGGGAATATTTTAGTGTTTTCTAAGTGGAAATAAATCATATTTTTAAAAAAAAAATGCATTAAAGATTTTTCTTGTTTCTTGTATAACGCTGTTGAGGAGATACTTGCAAAAGATTTTCTGGTTATGTGCTTCTAGCCATGGAGGGTTATGCCTTTGCCCAGGGAGATGAATGAGCTAGCTTAGGCTAAACTGAGATACTCTTACTGTGTCACAGCAAACTCAGTGAAACAAGACCTTGGAAAGAGCAAGCTGTAATATTACCTTTGCTGCTTTTCCCCACACCTTCATTTTTGTGTCAAAATTGTGTTTTTGTGTCAAAGTGAGGTTTTCTGAATGATGATAACAACAACAAGCAACAGTCACTGTCAGACCTTTTTAACCCATAGTAACAACAGCAACTTATGGGAAGTCAGTGGCATCGTATGATAAATCCTTAATGTACAACACAATCCAAATGAAACAATCTGGTTTGACTTCTGACAGCTGCTTTGAGAATTGCTGTATATTTCTTCTTTTTTTCCCCCTTGCCTGTCTGCCAGGTAAGCTAGGAAACATCTACTGCCTCTACTGCTACATGAGTTACTCTTCTCACCAGCCCTCAGGTCACCAGTCAGACACACGCTGATACAAATTGCTTGGACTAGTGGACCACATTTTGTTTATTGTTTTTGTTGTATTGTCTTCACTGGCAGAGATAAGGACTGAATTTATATCACAGTGCACCTTCCAAGAAGTATCAAGGTGAGTGGGGATTGATGCTGAGAGACAGCCACATGTTCTCCCATGTAAAAGTAATGGCTCACACCATAGGGGTGAAGCGAGCTTCCCTTCTGACTCCTGGTACTTGTACCTACTACCTCTGCCTAAGCATGCTGACAGCCAGAGCTCAGAAAGCAGATGGCAGAGTATTGTGGGAATTCAGCACACCTTGGTATGCCCAGGAGTAGATGGCAATAAGATCTGAGAAAAAGTAGGAATTAAAATGATTCATGCTGTTACCAGCGTCAGAAAGATGGGAGATAAAGAAAAAAAATGGAGCATTTGATATCAAAAAAGCAGGGTATGTAATAATGGAAAGAAGGCTCAGGCATGTCTGAGTGTGCTTTCAAGTGTGTCTTCTATGTTTTATCTATCAGTACTATATCTTGAGCACCTATTAAAGTGCTGTGAGTGAAAGCTTTTAGTGTTAATAACTCCTTGAGTTTAGCCTCATCTTTAACAAGCCTGGCTTCCAGACAAAGCCAGTTCAGTGTCTGACACCTCCATATATTAATCCTTTGACACTAGAATGATACAAATCCTGTTTAGGACTTTCTTTTAATATTACTTGTTGTTGTTTTCTTCATCTGTTTCAATTCTGTTTTTGCCACTCAAGAGTTGTTTTAAAAATATATACATACATATAAATTCCACATATTTCTTAATTCCTGGCCATAACTTGTAATACAATGAGCCTAGAAAGCCATAACGAGGTACATCCCATGGAAATCCTGTGAAACCCAAAGACTTCATACAAACAGTATCCTTTGGAAAAAGTAACTCGTCTTTCTGGAAGAAAGCACAGCCATAAATTACTAAAACACAGGAAGTATTAGAGACAGCAGATGAAGAAGCGAACTCAGAAGTACAGAATGATATGCTGTGAAAACAACAACATAGAGGAAAGCTGCCTGTATGGAAGAGGAACAGTTTATTATTGAATAGCCCAATATTATGGAGACAATATTAAAAGAAAGGGCTGTCTTAAGAATTTATATTTCCTCTCCCTTACAGCCGTGAAACTGACTGTACTTGATAGCAAAAAGTCAAAGGCTTATCAAATCTAAAAACAGAGCAGGAAATTTACCTTAAGAAATACAAAATAATTTTTTATGTTGGTGCTCTATTTGCACTAGCTTTCTTCTATAAGAAATCTGAAGGGCTAGATATTACCAGAGGTGTTTCAGTTCTGAGGTATGTCAGCTAGTAACTCTAACCATACAATTGTATGGAGATTCTTAAACATGTTATTTAAATGTCTTAGATTAGGCACAGTGAATTGAAACCAATTAAAAAGCTTAGAGAACTTCAGTGACAGTGAAGGAGTGGCCAGCTACCTTCTTTGTACCATGCCTCTGGAAGAAAAACATTACACAACAGCTGCCAGAACCCTACTCCAATATATACTGATGGCACATACTGAATATCATCTCAATCCAGTAAATCCACTATGACAGCAGCTATGCAGAAAACAACATTCCATGGGAGACAACGCTCCTTGGTTGCAAACTATGCATCTGACTGCTCATAGTTAAGGACTCTCACAAAAAATACTTTCTGGTCACTATTTTCTCTTGCTCAGGCTTGACTCCTTAGCTTGCAGAATGAGAATTCCAAAAGGTGGGAACTAGAAAATTCGAATATTAGAGACAAATATTAGAGAGTGTAGTACACTGTCTTCGAATACTACTTTGCATTTTGGTGGCGCATAATCAATGAATATACAGGTGCTATAATTAGGAAATATACAGGAGAGTTTGGCTAAGCAGGCTATTACACCAAAAATAGATAAAAGGCTTATCCTGGGCTTGCTGTAAAACTCCAAAAGGAGGAATCTCCAGAAAGAGATCCTTCCCTACTAGTAGTTAGCTCTTAAATGGGTCTAGAAGAGGTGCAAGCAGGCTCCACCCCTTCCAGCAGCACAGGTGAATTGCCTTCACCTGTGCTCCAGTGGCTGACTCATTGCTTGCCTCAGGTGATCAATCAGAGGTTCAGGCCATGATTCGGCAGTTCCCATACAGGTGGCTATCGTATGTTCTTCTTTCTATCTACAGGCTTCCTCTGCTGCCTCAGACAACACAGATGTGATTCATCACACGCTTTTAGCGGTAAAACAGCTTCTAGAGCATTGCTTTAAATTTTTGTTCTCTTTTTCCAGTTCAGCAGGAGAAAAAACACTTAGATACCATGCTAGTTTTCTTTGCATATGCTTTCTCACCTTTACTCATTCCTGCTATAATTTTGTTTGTATGATGTCCAAGGTGTTTTCCATATGACCTAAAGCTCAGCAACCCTGAAAGTTAATGGATTCAAAGCTCCCAATTCTACCTGACCCATTGTTCACAATGAGCTATTTATCATATATACCAACCCTCTGGGGTCTGGACTGCACCACAGGAACGTTTTATAAAGCACAAAGTAGAAGAGAAGGGTGATGAAGAGGCTTTCAATTGGTTCTGCAATCAGTGGTTATTTAATTGATATTTTTTATTTATTTTACATATTTTATCACATCTGGTACTAAATAACATAAAAGTGCATTTTTTTGCAAGAACACTGGGACCACTTCTGAGAGCCAGAGTGCCTGCCTCACGCCTACAGTGTTATATGCTGTTAGCCCATATCTAAGTGGTATTCAAGTAAAGGGATCGCTTGTGCATTCAACTCTGTAAGTAGGGTTATGTTCAGGAATCCAGAGAAATACCAGGTATATTCTCACACGTCTGACTTGAAGTTGAAATAAATTATCGTTGCAGCCTGGAGATGCTGCAAGCAATGGGATTGCAATGAAATACATTATTGGAGATTCATTAAGAATGATATAAAACAGAAAGTATTCCTGAAAATCAAAGAAATTGATAATATTGGCCTTAATCCATCACTCATTGGATGGGTATTGGTTCCATCCCTCTAGAACAGTGCACAAGAATAACTGAATTACCCTCTCTGTATACAGAAAAAAATGCTGAAAGTTTAAGCAGCAAGGCATACTTTACATTAGAGACCAAGAGATCACAAGCAGGTCCCGACCATTCCTCATGTGAGATGCAGACTCATGTATCACCTGCCCATTGGCCCAGATCCAATGCCTGGCTGTGTCCCCAGCTAAGTCTCACTCATTTGGCACCTTGCCTTGGCCTCCTCTCTGCAAACTTGTCTAGCAGCCTGGACTGTTGGATGGTTCTCCATTTCTAGCTGGTGAAGAACAGTCCTTGCTGCTATCCTGGCTCACATCTCTCATCACAGCTCTGCCAGCTTTCTGCAACAGGCTCCACTTAGAATCATTGCTGGAGGAGATATGCTTTTACATGATGTCTACTAATGTAACTTTGTAGACTCTGCTCTCCCCAACTCTCTTCTCTTCTACTTTTCCCTACAGCATCCATTGTGTCTTGATGCAACAGGAGGTTTCAGTAACCTTTTACGCTGTAACAGCATTAATTTGGAAAACGGAGGTAGAGGAAGGGAGAATTAGTCTCTGAGGACAAAGCTACTGTCCCACCAATAGTTCTCACTGACCTTCAAATACTACATAATCAATGTTGTATCTTGGTGTGAAAGACCATGTTCAAAACTTATACCATGAACTGAAAACTGACCATAGCCTACCATCTCTTCTTAGCAGATGTTACTAGCTCCTCCTTTGATAAACTCTTTGCAAAACATCCCATTTGTTCTCTTGATTTATTAGTCTTCAGCTGATGGATTTGTGATTAAAGGGCTCAGCACAGGTGCTGAAGTTTTTCCTGGTGAATTTCTCTCATTCTTGCTAATTGCAGTGCTGTGCAAATGAGTCAGATACCAATGAGAAAATAGCATGACAAAACATCCAGTAGGTGCTACATCCTGGATGGTTAGGTGGGAAACAGAGGACTCATGAAAAGGAGGCACGAAGCCCCACAAGCTCCCACATTCCAGCTGCTATGGCCTTGCAGTCATTTTTCTAATCTCTTGCAACTCCTTGTGCTTTCTGAGCAAATCCTAAAATAGGACTGGATATTCCTCATAAGTATGCCTTTACTTTTCTGTCTTATTATTTTGATCAGCTGACTATCCACAGCTGAAGTCATTATGGACAAGACTGCCTTGTCAGAAATTACTCTTGAAGCATCCAGATCTGCATGTCTGCCCCAGTCAGGATGATCTCCTGCCAGAACATCAGGAAACAGTGAAAACACAGCAGCTGCCCACTTTAAATATCTACAGACTGGATGCACTTCAATTCTTTTAGCAGCTGAAATTTCTGAAATGGCTTGAAAACTATTCCTGTTACTGTGTAGTGCATACTGCTAACAGGGTTGGTTTTGAGGGTCTTCTGTAATATTAAGCTGGAGAACTCCTCAAGACATTACTCAAAAGAACTGTATTTGAATGCTTTCTAACATTTATGTACTTTCAATAAATGAATGAAAAGTGCATGTAGCAATAGACTGAGAATGTTTTGTTTCTATTAGAAAAGTGAATGGAATAATGTTAACCATACCTTGCTTTATTTATTTTTTATAGAATTTACATCAAGCAATCAGAGCTTTTTCAGTGCTTTTGTCAACCTGGTATTGTCAAAGGTGTAATTCTTTCTGAGAGCGGTCGTGCTGTGATGAACAATGACACAATATACTGTTTTCCCCTCGTCTTCCCAAGCTCAGACTGTGTGATGACACTGAGGGCTGTCTCACAATGCCATCTGAGGTGGTTTTTGAGACATTTTGTCTTTGGATCAGAAATATGTTCATGCAGGAAGCAGGTATACTTGTACTAATTTTCAAGCTGCCACATATCATGAAGGCTTTGTACTCCAGAAATAATGAACGTGGCTTTTTCAGCCATTCTTTGGTCTTTATACATAACACAGTACATTGTCTTAGTAGATGAAGTAATCTGGTTTCAAGACATTTCAATACCTGTTTCTTGTGGTGTACCATCTAAAATGCAGAAATCTTGTCATGCCCTATCACTGACTGCCTCTGAAAGGCAGAAGTATGTTTCTACAGTAGATAGATGTCATTTATCTGCATTTGTTTCTAGGGTAACTGGTGGTTCCTTAGGCTGTCACCACTTAAACTAGCTAGGTTAGGGGCTATTCTTTTGTTCTGGAACATGAATCAACATTTACCTCTGCGAAGTAAATAGCAAAGTGAAGTGGAATTACTCAAATAAGAGCATGAAATCTAAGCAACAATAAAACATAATGCACCGCTGTGAAACACTTCAAGACATAAACAACCCAGATTTCATAAACACCTTAGTGCGAATAGTCCATTGTACAATCTCTTACTCATACTTTCCTAATCATTTTTGCATGAGAGAGGGATGAATAAAGTTATGGTTTCTAAGCTGCTTTGCTGCTGAGTCTTAGAAGAGAGTTACTAGTGAATGTGACACAGTGACCTCCATTGACATAACAGACTCTGTAATGCATTTCCTTTGCAGCTAGCTCTAAAGTACAGAGAGGACAACTAAATTGCACCATTTTCTTAATGAAATAAACTCACAATACCTTAATCAAAGGTATTCTCTTAGTGAGAAAAAATGCCATTCAAAAAGTTCAAGTAAATGCACAGCCCTGTCTTTAATCTGAACATTTACCTCAGAGCTCCTAAGAAAAACCCAGCAATTAATTTTCTCTGATTCTCTCAAAGACTAAGTGGCAACAGCAGAAACTCCCTTTTCAAAACCTAGTATATTCCATTTGTCAAAGGCCAGGAAAAGCCAAATACTTCTGAGGATGTAGGGACTCACAAGGGCTAAAAGAATAAAAGGGAAAATGACAGCAGCAATCTCTAAGGGGACTGCAGTCTGAAAGTGGTGAGCTGTTGACCTCTTTCTACCACTTAATTTATAATGTGATGAGAGCCTGATGATGATGGAAAAAGCCACTCTTCCTCCTTGATGATGACCTAGAGAATTAGGATCATGAACCAGGCATACAAGCATGGATTATGACAACTGTATCACCATCCGCTCTGCTATTTGGTACATCAAGGACAGTAGTGAATTCCTCTAAACTTAAAAACATTTTGCATCCTGGTCTCCAGGGAACAGATTAAAGTAAAATGATCCCCCCTTACCCTCCCTCCCAAAGAAAAACACAAAAATACACAGTCTTAGGCTACTAGGATATTTTTTTCAGCTATAGTTTTTCGTTCTTTCTTCAGTATTCCCTGTAGTGTCACTAGGAAACCGCAGTACTGCCAAAACATGTTCTCTATTTTTCATTTTCCTTACTTTTATGTCAGTGCTAAAAAGGAATTCAGAATTCTGCTTAGCTACAATACTATGAAAAAACAGCTTGTTAAGAAACAGTTTGAATGGCAGAATGGCAGAATCAATCTAGAGATTATTGCAATATAGTCATAGATGACACTGTATATAATCTAGCTTTCCAGTTAAAAGAATTTAAATAGTTTTGAAGAACTTAAATTCTGATATGCCTCACTGAGACAAATGACAAAATTTCACAGAATCACAAAATCACAGAATTGTAGGGGTTGGAAGGGACCTCCAGAGATCATTGAGTCCAACCCCCCTGCCAAAGCAGGTTCCCCACACCAGGTCGCACAAGTAGGCATCCAGGCAGGTCTTGAACATCTCGAGAGAAGGAGACTCCACCACCTCCCTGGGCAACAGGGAATAGTGCTATCTTCAACAAAGATAGCGCTCTTCAATGCAAAGAAGATAATCAGATCATAGTCTAGCAAATCTGGGAGGGATAGGGAGTGAACTTGCAAGCAGCTGTCTATTTTTTTCTGCCTCCTACAAAATAAAATCATCTCCAGGATTACAACATTAGTACTGATCAGTTGCACTAGTTGTTTAGACCACTATTGCTTAAAAAAAAAAAAAATAATAATCCCAAAATTATGTAAATGTATGCTGTTATTACTGCTGTTCCTTTCTTTTTTTAAATACATACATTGAGTAGGTTATCATACTTTTCAAAGATAATTTTCACTTTTAGCAGCTACACCAGGGAAGTGAAATTGGATTTCTCGTTACTTTAAGAGGAGGAAAGACACTTTCCCAAATCCATAATGTGGATACAGACTTTAAAATACATAATTCTTGCTGAACCAGCCTGATGCACAATGTGAGCCACCAGCAGAGGATGATTGTCTTCTGCAGGTCCTATTCAACCATAGCTGAAGGTTTCTGTATAATTCTGAAGCATGAGGCATGGGAACATGGTCACTGCTCCAGGCTGGCCAAGTTGTGGGAAAATTCACCTTCAGTCTTCTGTCTCTTTTTGCCTCCTTCCTCCAGAGCTTAGAAACCTGAGACTCTTTTACCCTCACATTTCAAAGGGGTGCACTCCTTTCCTACTTCCCATGATCCTCATTTCTACCACCCTTGGCAAGAGGCAGCCCTATGGAAAGCTGTCATAACCCACAAACATAGGAACAAGAGGGCAGGGACTGGATCTATAGGGACCTTTATGACTTTTCCAGGCTTAAGAAGAGGAAATCTCTTTCTGCTGTCCTGCCTTCCACTCTGAGCCCTACAGTAAGGAAAGCAATAATAATGTACTAAAAAAAATTCTTACAGAGAAATTGCAGAATTGCCAAATCTTGAGAATTTTTATAATTTCATAGCTTTGAGGTAGTTCTCACAGTACCAGTTGCTGGAATCAAGAGCTTACTCTTGCAAGGATCCTTTCAATTACAGATAAAATTGTTACCTTTTGTTATAGTGAAGAAAAGGCTTCTCATATGAAGTGAAGCCAAAGAAAGGAACCAGAAGGTAAATAAAAAGAAATCCCTAAAGCATGGCTATTACTGTTTAATCACTTGATAGCTTGTGGGGGGAATGAGTGTGACTCACAGTTGTGAAGTGCTGTTAGTCATGGCAACAGTTGAATGGGAAAAGCAGCATATCTTCAGCACTTTTGATGAATGCTGGAATGCTGGTTTACATGATAAAATTAACCATGTTCGAGAGTAGCAGGATCCACTCTGGATGTGGCAATTATAACTAGGGAGAAAGAGAAAACCCTTGAGGAAGGATATGAAAGAATGAACAGAAATTAAGAAAGACCATTTTCATAATTTTGGTTTCAAAAAGAGCAAATTCAAGTCTGCACCTTTGTTAGGTATGAACATAGTGTCCTGGTTAATTAGTAATTGCAGATCTGCTATCTGTTTTGATTATGGAATGATTCCCTATCAGAAACAACAATTTTACAGGCTTTATGTGTTTTGTCATTTACGACTAAAATATTTTCTGCTCCTAAGACAATTTCCTGCAGAGGAAATACTGCAGTTCTCATTCCAGGAGCATTCTTAGCAATGGTTATTGTTTTCTATCAGCAATTCTGTGTTTTGGAACCAGAACCAAATTGTCTGTTTAAATTCTCTTTGTTATACTTTCTCCGGCATTGCTTATGAGATAGCAATTTTACAGCCGATAATCTGGAAAGACCGTAATAGAATTTACATAACAGTTTGTGTTACCTTTATATCAAATCACAGGTGATAGCACTGCTTCTTGTGTTCATTATATTCATCTGGTACCATGATATCACCTTTCTTTCACAGACTTGCAAGAAAACTGAATCTACAGTGCTGAAGTGTAGATGCCTGCAGTTGTAACTACCATCTTTCTACCAGATTTTTTGTAGATGACATGCCTTATCTTTACCTATAAATGTCCTACATACTACATATCATACATATTCCTTGGGCAGAACTACCATGATGGTGGCAACCTTAGAAAGAGATATTATGCTCTCAAATCTCATCGCTTAGTTTAAAATGAGATATGTATGAGAAGGAATCATAACACATGCCCAGATATTAATGCACAACCTCTTAATTATATTAAAACAATTATATACCATTGTTGTTCCATGATGCTGGACTTTTTTTTAATGTCACAATGAAATATGAGGGGGAGACTGTAAGACGTCACAGGTATTTTTTCTACTGATTTGAACTCAATTCTGAGTTTGCAACCATTGGCTGTCCCACACGTCACTATCTATGGTCCACCACAATCATCACACATACTTTTTCTGCTCCTTCAGTCTGCCTGGGCTTTGTCTAGATTTTTTCTCCACCAAAAGGTGACACAATTATTAGCAGATGGAGACAATTTCTCAGTCACTGGAATGGGCTGTCCAGGGAGGTGGTTGAGTCACCGACCCTGGAGGTGTTCAAGGATAGTTTGGATTTTGTGTTGAGGGATATGGTAGAGTGAGAACTATTGGTGATGGGTGGATGGGTGGACTGGGTGATCTTGTATGTCTTTTCCAACTTTGGTGATTCTGTGATTCTATATTGAATACGTTAGTGTAAGTGTATTGATGTCTGTCTGGCCCTAAATGAATGTAGGCTCTAGCGTGGCAGGATACAGAATGAGGAGCTTAAGTGTTATCCAGTTATTTACTGGATAGCATAATTCAAACTCGGATATAACTTGCTTCTAGAGCTTTGGCTAACAAAATATATCAAGTTCCCAAATGAAAAAGTATATAATTGAAAGCCTCGGTAGTGTAAGTAGAGGAGATACACAGTGATTTAGAGTCATTCTTCATTGTCATAAGGAAAAGATTTTCAGAAAGATGTAACACATAACTTTAAATATATTACAATCTAGTTATATATTTTAACTGAGATTATGATTTTTTTTTTAACCTAGTGAAAACAACTAAGCTATCTAACCCACTATTTTAAATTCTTGCAAGATATAAGTCATTTTCTTGGCAGCTGGCCCTGAGAGATATGGTGGTAAATGATATTTTTACTCTGTTTTAATCCCTTCTCAATTATTTGCTACCTAAATTTAGCTCAATTACTAAGAAACAAAAAAGTAAGCTCTTTAGATTTAATGGAGATGCTCTTTCCACCAGAGAGAGATTCCTGCAAACCTCACATCTTTACAAGGCAATGCCCTTCTGTTATTCACCCTGAATTCATGTCAGAGGACAAAAGCTAAGGCAATTATATAACAGGTCTGCAAAAGTTAGCTGGATCTGGATTCTATCCAGAGCTTTTATTCAAGCTGGAAGCTCTGCCTTGGTCATCACTTCTGAGGTTTTCAGACCAAACTTATAATTAACCGTCAGAAACTAACCAGAATTAAAAAAATTATTCAAGACAAGCAATTATTCAAACATTCCACTCACTCACTGGTCTTATAGTTTGGAAACTGATTCAGACAAGGCTTTTCAAATCTGTTACTCAAAAGAAGCAAATTCAGCTAGTTCTACTCACATCAATGGAATTAGGCAACCAAAGTCACAACTCTTGAAGCATCACTTGAAACAGGTGCTATTATATCCTTTATTTCCCAGTCTATAAATGAGAATACTGAGGACAGCAGCCTCCAACACCTGATTGCTGAGCAGCCTCGATAGAAACTGAGCCAGGGTCCCTATTGTATTATAAGCATTATCAGACAGCTGTGTTTCTCTGTTTTTTGGTACTTGATCAACAAACACTCCTTGATTTTAAAAGGCGTGCAGACTTGCTCTTTTTAAGGGACCACGTATGTTACTTTGTGTTCTCCAGGAAGTCTAGGTATTTATTGGACACAGGTGCATTTTTGTCCTGCATTACTGTGGTCTGAGAAGATGCTATAATGTTGATCCTTTCTGTAAGATGTCACATCCCATTCTAACACTTTTAAGTTTGTGTTCTAAACATGTACTGAAAACCTGCACGTCTACTGTCTGTTGCTGAAAGAAGCAGTGTGCAGTACAAATACAGTCTCAGGTTTGCATGCAGTATAACCTGAACACAACTAAGAACCCAAGAGGTAAAATACGAATTCCCACTCATTTTTCAGCAAAGTCTGAAAAATAAGGGGCATTCATATTTCAGAAAGTTTTTATGGCTTTAAGTTGGCTCTCATATATGTTTTTTTCCTTTATATTGAGAAGAATTTTAAATAGGCAATATATATATATATATATATATATATATATATATATATATATACACACTATTTTCCCAATTTGCCATCATTTTATGCCTTTCTGATAGCTTTTCTTTTTTCTGTCCCTATCCATGCATTTTCTTTGGGTGTTTAGCAGTTCCCTCAGGGTAGGAACAATTATTTATGACATACTTCTCCATGTAAGATTTATTTGGAAAAACTGTTCCTATGGAAACTGCTTTTTCAAACAGGCTTGTATTAACTTCAAACAATAGGACTGCATATGCAATAGAGAACACATCTTTTATTAGCAGGCCTATTCTAATGAATTTGACAACCAAATAGCTTGCTCAGAGGAACAAAACTAGGTATATTCTGTGATATGATCAAGTGGGCATTCAGCCATCAGCAGATAACAACAGGGAATTAGAGAAATGTAGTTCATTTTATCATGACCAGATTCAAGGTCTCTTAAAATTTCAGAAAAAATATTTTATAAATATCAGTAAGTTAAAATTTCATTGGAATGGTATGAAAAAGCAGAAAGTGCCATACGTAGAAGTAAAACACTGCACATTTTTATTTCAGAAATATCAAATTTTATCTGTATAAAATACAGGCACTATAAGGCCTTGGTGCTAAAACTAGATTGACAGGCTGGGATACTACAGATGCTTTTGATTTCTGGGAGTTCAGAATCATGATCTTGTAATTACATTTTCTCTTTTTGGTGTTTTTCAATTTATTCTCACTTCACATTACCTTCTGCTTGTTTTCTAGTCTTGGTAATCCTCCAAATGAAATGAAGTGAAGGTGCAGCACAGCACATCTGAGAAAACTTTTAAAGGAAAATATTTTTTTGCCTGAATAAACAATTTGCTTTTTAAAAATGCAATTTAAAAACTTACTGAATTAATTTCCTTGGTGGTACTACTTGCCTTCTAGAGCTGCAATATATTTTAATAATCTAGTCAGGTACCAGTAAGGGCAAGTGGAAAGGGATTTCATAATAACATCCCAATTCTCCAGTTTGGTCTACTCCTTTGGGTCCATCCAGAAGGTAATTTTAATACAAAAGCCTGTGCTGCCAGCCTTAGCATAGACAGACTAGTAGCACTTGTTTATGTTCTGACTTGTCTTGTTAAGAGAGATTCAGAAAATATCAATTCTGCTTTCCTTTTAGAAATGCATTCTGTACACTTGACTGGCCATTCTGTTATTTAAATGATTAGGCAAGTGTGCTTCTTTTATAAAAGGTAGAAATTCAGCCACAGACTGAATAAACACCAAGACCATGATGTATAAAGAAAATACTTTGAATTTAATGCTGGAGTATTTTAACATCCCAAGACAAATCGACCACAGAACTATCAGATAAATGCCTCAGTTTGCTATGCTGCAGCTTCTGGGCATATTGTCACATGCATGAGAGAAAAGTATGCAAACCTCACTAAAAGGTTATACTCCTAAGTAGAGAATTAAAAACCTGTGAACTAGGTCACCCAAAAAAACTAATTGCTTGTTTTTAAGTTATCAAAAGACTGTTGATGGTAAACATTCTCATACAACTAACTAGGGGCTCAAGTCATCTGACTGGTTGTTGGGTAGGTTTGGCAGGTAGTCTTTCTTTCTAGATAGCCCTAGGGATAAGAAGCATGCTTATTGTGAGGGACCAAATGCACATTGCCAGAATTGCCTAAGCTCAGGTGAATGATATTTTTTTCGAGCCTAAAACTCATCCCTCTTCAAGAGCAGAAGTCATTTCACAGCTGTTGGCAAAGACAAAATAATTTCAATTTGTTTAATTATAGAATATACTATCTATAATGCAGTGTGTAAATGATGAAAATAACATTCTGAGTAGATCCAATAACTTCTGAGCCCAAGGGACAATAGAGAAAGTCCTTCCCTAATGGGTACAATTGTAAACCGTTCAGTGTGTAGGGATACAGGTCTCAGCTCAGTTGTCTGTGATGCTCAATTTTCTCTTGTGTATTGTTTTTCAAAACTGAAAAACAGTAACCAAGGTACACCTGCCTATCCTCACCATTTTTAGTCTCCCGTTTGTGAATTGGATTTTGCCACTTTATTTACAGTGAATCCCATGATGTTTCACCGTGTTCTCCCAGTTTAGAGGCAGCACAACCTCTGCCTTCCAGAATGCTTTCCTGAGTTTTAAACTTGGCATTTTTAGGAAGGGCTTTTTTGACTGTTTGGATATGAAGGCAAAACATGCATTGTTTTTCTTTCTCATCCTTCCATCCCACATACAAAAAGCTAAAAGACTTGAATGGAGGAAACAGGAATTTCCATCCCTGTATCTTAAGTAGTTTTTACCTTTTAGCTTCTTCTTATACATAGCAAATCTCACTCCCAACTGAAAAATAACTATAAATATTTTTTTTTAATTTATTTTTTACTAAAAGAAGATCCATTGTGACTTCAGGCCCAGAAGTGAATTCTGGTCTTTAAATTATATTCCCAGTGATGCTAGCTTCTTCTATTTTAATTGTAGTTTTAAAAAATAATAATTCCAGAATCTGTCCACTGTGTCTGAGAACATTCACTTTCATCTCTCTCTGGCAACACTGGAAAAAATAACAGCTCAGCACCCAGAATGCAGATGGATTAATTTTCATAATTAATGATATATATATTCTTATGTTAGCGGTCATTGGGTGAGTAATAATTTTTAGTATTCAATATGACAAGAATTTCCTGAGCCAGACTTAAAATTATATAAAAAGTGGAAGAAAAAAACATTAAAATATGGATGTATTGCTATCAAACAAACAAAAAGGAAGACATTTTAGTTCAATTTTCAGGTGTGTTTGTTAGACACAAATGCAGAGTGTAATCAACACCAATGCTCTGCAGTTTGCCAAAGATGGGATTTTGTGAAAGGCCAAGGACCCTACTGTTTTTGAGCTTGTTGATGGGATATTTACCATTATTTTCAAGACAGTGTAGAGCATTACTGACCTGTTTAGAGTGATTTATATTCTCACAAAAAAAAATATATATATATATATGCAAAAGAAAATGGAGGATACAAGAAACTCAAAATCACATCTAATCCCTAAATGCAGCATTAAGTACAATAGGTGTCAGGTGCTTAGCCCTGCACAGCCACCACATATATGCACAGATAGCTCATTTTCCACCAGCACATTCTCCAGCAACTGCACTTTCATCTTTATACCTTTACATAGACAACTAAATGATGCAGAAAGCGTCACTGGAGAGATTTATTCCATATCCATGAGTCACCAGGCAGCATTTTCAAGTTTTTCACATATACAGGCTTCCAAAGAAGGGCAACAAGGCTCATGAAAGTCTTGGAGAATATGCCCCATGAGGAGATACTGAAGGAACTGGGGATGTTCTGCCTAGGGAAAAGGAGGCTGAGGGGAGACCTTATTACTCTCTTTCAATAACTGAAAGGTGCTTACAGCAACATTGGGGTTGATCTCTTCTCACTGATGACAGGACAAAGGGAAACAGTCTCAAGTTGCACCATGGTAAGTTTAGGTTGGATATCAGGAAACACTTCTGTACAGAAAGGATTGTTAAGCACTGGAATAGGGTCCCCAGGGAGGTGGTTGAGTCACCATCCCTGGATGTGCTTACAGGCTGTTTGGATGTGGTGCTCACGGATGTGATTTAACAGAGGTTTGTTAGTTAGGGTAGCATGTTTAGGTCATGGTTGGACTTGATCTTTTAGGTCTTTTTCAACCTGAATGATTCTATGATTCTATTAAGTTTGCAGACGGCACCAAGTTGGGAGGAAGTGTTGATCTGCTTGAGGGGAGAAGGGCATTACAGAGGGACCTGGATAGACTGGATCAATGAGCCAAGGCAAACTGCAATCCTGCGCTGAGAGCCTAAGCTTTCCATGCAGCACATTACTGGGATCCTGGCAGCAACCAGGATGGCCCTGAAGCAGCACTCAAACCTGCCTGGACAGTAGAGATGAACAGAAAGTGGGGGATCAGGGCCTCAGTTCAGAGCC
Source organism: Lagopus muta (assembly GCF_023343835.1). Classification (NCBI taxonomy): domain Eukaryota; kingdom Metazoa; phylum Chordata; class Aves; order Galliformes; family Phasianidae; genus Lagopus; species Lagopus muta. The sequence continues at coordinate 77,588,017 of NC_064434.1, forward strand.
ATGCCTTTGCCCAATCTGCAGTAGAAATCTGAACAAATTTCATTCCTCAGAAAGTTCCCTTTGCTTTTAACACATGGAATGAGTAAATTTCATATGTCCTGCTTCCTGTTAATGTATTTCTGAATTCACTAGATAAGAGCTTTGCATCTAAATATCTCAGGTTAGCATCAAAGCTGCCATGTTTCTGAGTCATTCTGAATCTTTACCTACTTATTGAATTTTAAAACATGAGGCCTGAGGGAAGGAGAAAAACAGCCACTTTTCTTTCTTCCATTTCTGGCAAAAAAAAAAAAAAAAAAAAAAAAAAAAAAAGACTCCAATACTTCAGTCCAAGGATTCATGGCTATGAAAGAGGTGTAATTTCTAACCAGTCCAAAATTAGAAGCAGCACTTTTTGGAGGAAAAATTCCTTAGTCCCTGTTCTTCTCCAATTTCCTATGGGCTAGCAGTACCTGATTCTGCAGCCAGCTTGCTGGCTTCTGTGTATGTGCTTCTACAAGTTCACGCTGCTCGCCAAGCAATGAATGGAGTGCCAAATCTAGGATTACAAATTCCCCTCAGAGATCAGGTGCCAAAATTTTGACATCTCACTGTTGAAAAACACAGGGTCCTCATGAGCCCTGTATTTTTTTAGTTACCATACAGAACCAAAAGGTTTTTGTATTATAAAATAAGGGTTTTTTGTATTATAAAATAAGTCATAGTAAAATAGAAGTTGAGCCACCTCTTGAAGAAAAACCAGGAATCAGAGAGAGATTGGTTGCATGCGCTTTTCTCCTTGTAGAGGAGCATTAGCAGGAATGTGAGTCTTGCCGATTATTAACATCATATTTCAAATGTAATTTTGACTATAAGTTCAAATCCAATGAGATAAACATAAAATTCAGGTTTTTTTGAAGGAAAAATGGGAAATTATTCACAGAATGGAATAAACATATTTATTTTTAGAAAATTAATTGCTTCCATGACATGCACAGGCTCATACCACCATAATGTAAGTCTAACAAAACTTCATATATCTGAACATTCAAGTCCTTAACCTTCACAAATTACAGTTAGTACAAATCTAAGATATGTCCCAGGACTTTTCATTTATGTGTCTTATACCTAGATCAAAATGTTAGGCAGTTCTCCACAAAATTTTGTTTTCAAGTAAAGAGCTTTCAAGTAATGTTTTCCCATGCGAAATAGTAAATAAACATGACTTATAGCTAACGTTGGGCTAGCTGTGTCTAAAATACTGTATGTATCCTCTCCAGAGCATGTCAGTGATAACCAGCGTTAGTTCATGATACATATGCTTGGCACCTACCTTGGTTGCCAATCAGACTTGCAAGCCAGTCAAGATCTTCATTATCTTTCAACCTCAGTAGACAATTATTTCTGTCTTCACATCCATGTTTCCTATTCTTCAGTGAAGACAGGGCCTGATGGAGCCCAGCTTATATCCTGCAGTAAAAAGAAAAGAAAAACTGGTGAGGGAAGGAAAAAAAATGTTTTTGTTGAACAAGGTTCGACAGTAGATCTGGCTAAGCCCAAATCTTCCCAGTTTAACAATGTTCAGCAAAACCCTGCTACTGAAAAGGCATGTGCCAAATAGCAGCCAAATGGAACATAAATGAATCTGCCACAAGCTTACTTTATTTGAATAAACAAGATTAAAATAAAAAGAAAAGGATCTTCCTTCTTGCAGTACATTTGATATATCCTTCATAACACAAAATGCTTTGATGCTCTCATAATAGATGCTATTAAAAATACCCATGTCTAACTGCAGTAGTATAAATGGGACAAATTCAGAAATCAAAATTGCATTTATTTTCACCTCTGCTGCAAAACAAACAAACACCACTATGATTTTGTCTAGTTCCTGATTTGTAATATCACTGGCAGCTAAAAGATGTCTGCAGCCAGTAGGAGCAGGACAAGAGAAAACATGACAGTAGAAACTGTGAACACAATGTCATAAAATATAGAGGGCACTGCATAAAGAAGGCTGGAGTAAGTCCTGTAAAGAGGACTTCTGGAAAATAAGGGAAATGAATGTCAAGCTACTCTCATCATTTGCAGGCTTTTCTCGTTTATTTGTTCTTTTATCCAGGAATCCATTAGTTAATAAAATTGTCCTGACTTTTCTATCCATTTCAATATTGAGGATTTTGAAGACAACCTGGAGGACTCTAGGCTGTACAATTAAGAGAACAAATGAAACAAACAATTCTAGGAGTACATTCAAAGCTTTAATGGCAACATAAGGTCAGTTTTGGTTAACCTTTTGGATAAGTTTAACCTTTAATGGAATCTAGAACCACAGAAGTATTTCCTTTCTTTAAACCTCCTAATGGAAAGAGAATTTAAAAAAAAAAAAAAAAAAAAAAAAAAAGTCTTGCAATGTAAGCACAAAAGTCGTTGAACTAAACAAACAAATGAGAATATGAAACTCAGAAGTCTATGCTTGTTATCCAGGCTAAGAGAAATGCAAAACATATGTATGGCAAAAGAGAAAAGAAATAAATGAGAGATCAAATCCCAGCTACAGTTACACCCTTAAAATTTTAGTGATCATATTTGAACTAAATGGCGATAAGTTTCTATAATACTGCCTTAGTCAGTTATGGCGGTGTTTCTGTAAGAGGTTAATATAGTTACAAATGTATTTCTCTGAACTGGAACCATCTCTGAAATTACAGTTTAATTACTAGTGCTTTAGAATATGAATGTTTGCTGCAAAAATTTTTAAACAAAATATCTTGATAAAATAGGAGCTTGATACAATCTTCACACAGATTTTAAGTGCATGAGACAAAGCCATTATAGAAATATTTTTAAACTATAAGGCATGTACAGAAGTCCATTTCTCATTTTATTATCAAAGTAGGCAAATTATTTCCAACAAAGCACAAAAAATAATGATTTTAGATAAAAATCACTAATCTCATGAAAACCTGTGTAGGAGGTTTGCCACGTATGCTGTGCTACATGTCATAAAAAGAACAGAAATGAGACTTTCTCACATGTTTCATGTGTGGTGTTTGCACTGGAGATAGAGGAGAAGTGGTTTGGGGCAGGAAAAATGAAAACAGAGAAATTTTGGATATTACATTCCCATATGTTGGCAATTTGAGAAAAAGAGTCATAATCTGGGTGAGGAACAACCTGTTGTAAACTGGATGATGAAGCAGGAAGACCAGGGCTCTAGCAGAATGAAGCCCTTCCTCTATCCTCAGCATAGGATCTGCACAGTGGTACAAGAAATTGAAGAGCAGCAATCTGAAAACCACACTTTCTCTGATAAGTCAGATCTGCACTGCCCTGAAATGGATCTGAACCTTTTTTTCCACAATTCCAGTACTTCCAGGGATTGTTTTACTGCATTTTTGTTGTTGTTGTAGTCGTCTTTTTTTTTTTTTTAAACCTCTGCAGCACCACTCTCTTTAAGTGCTTTAACAAGTAACAATCTGTTTTAGCAATCCGCTTGTGTGGGTGGCAGCAGCACACTTGCAGCTATTTACTCATGTCTGCCCTGTTCTTTCTCCTGTTTTCTCTCTTCCTCTTCTTATTGCTTGAAATAAATATACAGGAGAACAAAGAAGGCTTTGCAACAATATGAGCTTCCAAAAAAACCTTAGACTTCGGTTTTCCACAGAGGCCTCTTCTGTCCTCAGGTAATTTGGAAGTGTAAATGTATTACAGTGCCACATATACTATTACTGAATTCATCCTTGTGAATTATGTGGTAGGTCCTTTTTCCTGCTTTCTTAAGTGGGAATAAAAAAAGAAATTACTAACAACTGAATCTCAGCTTTGAGAAGACTGAAGGGGTTTATTCAGAAGAAGAAATGTGGTTTGAATAACTAATCATACCTACTTTCCTTTCCTCTTCATTTTAAACTTCTGTTCTTCATCTGGTAGAGCTATACAAGATCTTTACAGGTGGAAAGAGAAGGGTCCTGCCAGGCTCAGCTGTTGGCCAAGCACGTGAGCTAAGAGGATCTGTAAAAGCACCTGCTTGACTCCATCTTGAGCATAAGCTCAGAGAACAGCACTTGGGCTTGGTGTGCTTTATTCACGGAGGTAAAATGCAGAACATCTGCAATTTGAGAGAGTGAAATTCCATCTGTATTTTCATATTCAGTGCTATTGAATTGGGGAAGGAAAAAAAATGTGAGTGTCAAATTAGAGCTCATTTATGTATTCCATAGGAATAATGGAATATGAAATAATAATACTCCACCACAGAGTTAACAGTGAATAAGCAGTAATTAATGGATTGTATTAATGTGTTTCTACAGTCTTGATGACAGGACTGGGCTTGGAATAATGGAAAGCTATTTTTTAAAACATTATGAGCATGTGCCATTCTCTTTTCCATTTAGCTACCAAATGTGAAACTGGACATTGAAAAGCTGCAGTGTAATTTGATCGAAGAGAGTGAGGGAAGGAGGAAAGCTCAAGGTGCCCAGCCTCTAATACTTTCCTTCCCCAGCAGATAATGTTGCTTGTGCTAGTAAGAAATTATTAACTGGAACGATAAGCCCTGAAAGGAAAGTCATTACTTCTATGTGTCATCTTTTCCTTTCAGAAGATGAAACTGGATTCCTAAAAAAAATAGCCTTCTGATTTTTCTCATCCTTCCATCTCCTTGTGTAAATACAAAAGGTAAGGAAAAGATAGCTAATACTCAAGAGAAAACTTTTGAAGCACTGATTGATTTGCAAAGTGAGATGCCGTGTCCTTTTTGCTTTCCTGCAGGATTTAAGCTCCTAATACAAAAGTTCTGAAAATTCTTATGCTTAATACTTATCTTTTCTCAATTTAATAATCAATATCATTAAGTGAAATATTTAGCGCTGCATCTGTTTTTCACTAAAAATCTGAGAGCTGATCAAAATCTTTGATAACACAAATGACAGTCAAGGCTCATGATCTTTTACATAAGGTAGAGAATCTAGAATACTGTATTAGAAAATAAATGAAAGCTATCAAACTTCTCAAAAATAAACTTATTTTTGACTGGGAAAAACCTATTGTTTCTCCTTGTTTGTAACAGTGTCTGGTGATTGACATTTCTTGTCCTTTTGTAGCCATGATGACCTCCATAAGAGCACCAGGAGAAGATCCTGGTTCCCTCTGTCACCTGTTAGTCCTATCTGCTTATCATTATGATCTTACAGTGTACACAGGTTATATTAACCATTCAGCCTGTAACAGCTTCTCAGGTCAAGACTGGAAAATGAAAAGACTTATAATGTTCAAACCATTACTTGTTCAAATAGACCTCTACTGTTTTTCATATATTTATTCGCATCTCCCACATTATCTACTCATCTCAGGAGTGCAATAAAACTCAGACAAATATCCCAGTTATTTCTGCTGCTAAAATATGACCATTTGCTCAAGTTATGCCATTCTCATTGCCTTACTGAGAGCAGGTAGACTTCACTACTAATCGATTTAAAACGACCTGACCTTTTAATTCAGAGTTTTTCTGCTTATTGCTTTCTGGCCTGATTCTGTAGTAGGCAATGATATTTTTTTTTATTTCCTTGTTTTTAATTAAAAATTATTCTAGAATAATTTCAGATGCAGGGAATTCAACTCTAACCACAGAAGTACTTACAAGAACTGGACTTGTTATCCTTGTAAGGTTTTATCTTTTTCTACATGATACACTAAAGAAAACTTATTTCAGAAAGGCAGGTATTTTTACATAACAGATAAGAAATGTCATCACATAGGTTTAATGATAAATGCTGTCATGATTTTTTTTTTTTTTTTTAATTATTTTTAAAAGAAAGCCAGAAATGGAGGAATTACCTTTCAACTGCTTTAAGGCTTTACTGAAGTGGATCTTATACCCGTCTAGCCATGGAGATTTGCTTTTGCTGGAATCTCAAATAAATAGGGAACAGCAGCAGATTTAAAAAATAAATAAATAAATAAATAAAATAGAATTTACAATTATGAAAGCAGGGGACTCTAATTTGCTGTTGATGTCATTGAGATGAGCTCTGTTTATCTAAGTGTAATACATAATACTGTCAAAAAGCGTTTAATGGCTGCTTTAATTTCAGTTAGCTTAGCCAGTGCTCCTGGGGGCTCACTCTGTAAGCTGAGGGGACATTATCAGGTTTATGGCTATTTTCTCCTTAGAATCTCCACCTTGTGCTTTTCATTAAGAACTTTGTTATCTTCAAAGTAACATATTAAGCTCTCTTCTTACAGTAGAAACTTCTTCCTGTAGGTTCTGCTTGCTTTTATTTTTATGAAGATTTTCTAATGCAGTAAGATCAATTCAAAAATGCCTGTGCCTTCAATCTTTTCTCTGATGTGAAGATCTGGCACAATATTTAATTACTGCTTTCTCAACTTTCAATGAAATATTTCATTATTTTTGTTCAGAATATATTGATTTCCTTTTCTTTTTTTGTCAAAGGGAACTGGATTTTGTTTTATAGCAACATCCTCACACAAATAAGTCACCTAACATAGTCCTAGAAAAAAAAAAAATCTAACATAAAGCATAACATCACTGTAAGCAAATAAGGAAGTGTTCAGCCTTATAACATGGGCAGGATAAGTTCAGAAGTGGTGTGTTTATCACATGTTCTTTCCTTTTAATTTCTTTGTCTTAAGTTCTATAAGCACAACCCTTTCTGCTTTTACAGTCAATAACCATTCAGATTTTTAGCACAATCTATTGAAAACTGTTTTACAGAAGTATCTACATGTAGGAGCATCGGTTTCACAGAAGGAGATCTAAAAGGTTGACTAGGAGACTAAATAAGAGTCAATAATGTTACACTTGCGAGAAAGACAACATCTCTACTTGAATGCAGAAACAGGAAATGTAGCAATGTAGCACGTAAAAACCACTGAAATAACTCTTCACTACTCAGAACAGGTAAGGCTTCAGTAGGAGTGCTGCAGACAGCTTTGGGTACTGCTTTTTGAGAAGCAATTTAATTTAATTTTCAGAAGAATTTACTACACGTTAGAAAGTTAAAAGAGGCATGGTTAGTAGTTCAGAAATTGTGATGTAAAAGGAAAACCTGAGGTTGTATCTTCTATATCTGTGATGATCAAAAGATCAATGCAATGGAATGGCGATACAGCAGGTGTAAAGACAAAGGAAGCAGCATAGTGGAAAAGCATTACAAAGGAAAAGTGCTCACCCATCTCTGAAGATCTAGGCTCATATAGAAAACTCCACAAGGAAAGGATCTCTGGTTGAAGGTCCTTCCCCAGTGGCAGTCAGCCCTTAAATGAGGTCTAAGAGAGGTACAGCCAGGCTTCACTCCTTCTGTCACATGGCTGAATTACCTTCACCTGTGCTCCCAGGATTGACCCAGTCCTTTCCCCAGGTACTCTATCAGTGGTTCAGGCTGTGACTCAATAATTACCATACAGTACCCTTTAGGAGAGATGGCATCACCAAATATCTTTGGTGATCTTCTTAGAGCTAGGGAACACATTTACCCAGCACATTAATCATCAGAGATACAGACTCTGCCCTGATGCACGTGAATGGGCCAGACAACTTTTTAACATTAGTTTATCATTGATATTCTAAGAAACTATCCTTTTTTACCCTAAATTCTCTGGGTCTAATACCCTAGTAGAAGAAAAGGGAGAGCACAGACAGCAATCTGAAGCAAACCCAAGAAACAATGCAGGGGGAGAGCTTCCACTGGGAGGAAGAAACACTTGTTGGAGGGTTGCAGCTTTGAGTAGTGTCACCACTTATCAGCTGCCCCATCACTGTTAGGTCTTCAGGGATTGTGTCAGATTATGTTGTTTTTCTCAGTTAAAGCAAGTAGTCAATGTAATAAATATACGACCACACCTGCTTAAAATAAAACCCAGAAATATTGCTCAGTATGTCTGAGATCAAGTCAGACTGCTCTTTGGAGCTATGTTTGCTAGTGATCAGTTCCTAATGAACAGTGCAGATGAAAGATGAATGAAAACATCCCATCAATACAGGTAAAATGTCACTATGGTTTTTTTGAGGTTCATCATCAAGCCATCTTTCTGGGTGTGAATCCCCATTTGGTCTCACTTCTAACAATAATGCAGTAAATATTCCTTACAGTATTTCTTTGAGGAAATCATTCCTTGTGGCTGTTATTGGAAAAATAACACATATCTAGTAATGTGGCCTTTATCAATTTTTTGTTGTTTTCTTTTGTTTCCAGGAAGCTAGAGAAGTAAAGAACTGCATGGCATGTAGCAAATATACATACATACACACATATACATGTATATATGCATATACATACACTAATCAAGCCTCTTTAAATATGTTAGTTTGGAAAAAACATTTAGCATTTTCTACTGCAAAAGTTTTCAAAGTTCTGATACTATCACATGGCAAGTTACATAGCAAGATCACCAGAACTTATTTTAAACCTCCCAATAGAGGCTTTAAGACTTTCACAGATGGAAACTTTTCTCTATTACAGAAGCTGTATTTCTTAGCAGACAAGCAGAGTGTCTCATCACCTGTGGAGTTAGCAGCTGGGGCAAGACTAATTAGCAAAACTGAGAGGGTTTTGTCTAAGACACCAAAACTGAGAGAAAAAAATATCCTTCTTAGACCAGACTTCAAGAAGAACATAAATAATTTTGTTTATACATATCTCTCCATCAATATATACACATGCATGCACGCACGCACACAGGGGCATTAATTTCAGAGCAACCTATATATATATGACTAAGACTGAAGTTTCACTCACCTATTCAAAGATTTTATGTATATATATATATATGTATGTATCAGCTGATATGGAGGAACAGCTGAGTGCAAGTGACAGTCAAGTATATCAAAGTTAGAGATGAGCTAAAATATTTTCTTCAGGACAGTTCTCTCATTTACTGACATATACTCAGAGTTACTTATGTCAGAAAACCACAAGTTCTAATGTGAGTTATCTATGGCTACTTCTATCAGCTTGATATACACTTTAATTTAGGAGCTGAATTTTAACTCACATTTCTTGAAACATAGGGCTAAATTTCACCATTTGCTAAAAGAACAGTTAATCCAAGGAAGGTGAAGACTCTCTCAGCCTTTTTTAGAACAGGTACACATCTGTCTAGCAGAAAAATTTCACTGTGAAATTAATGCTTAGAATATCTGAATAGCTTTCTTGCATAAAATAAGTGCCTGTTTTGCATTATATTATATATACGTATTTAGATCTGATATAATAATGATATCCTTGGCTGTAGCAATTTTGTTCTTGGACAGATCTACCTGAGTTCAGGGTACTGGGTTGCTAGCATAATCCTACTCCTTAGCCTCTTCAAAGCCACAGCAATGGTGATGCAGCATAGGTGAGTCCTGATAGCAGTGGTGCAGCTTCTGCTGGTGCAACAAATGCTCTGGGGGAGGGACTCTGAGGCAGGCAGAACTGACAAGAACAGTGATTGCAATGTGGACAAGAGGACAGGGAGAACTGAGAGGGATCCAGAAATGGAGATCCCGTGGCATGAGAGGATTCCTGCAGATAGGAAGAGAGAGAAACCAAGGTGTTAAGAGGAAAAGCTTCAGAATGATGAAGAGACCTGTTGTGGAGACATTACGTCCTGTTGTGGGGACAAGTAACAAGTGGGCTGTTAGGCCTTGTTGCTTGTCAACTGGGGTGAATGAGGTGTCTTTGAAACCTGCAACCCGATAGCGGTAGTTACAGCTACCACTGTAACTTAGAGAAGTTCCTAGACTGTCCCAGTATGGTAATGGTGAGAGGCTGCTTCACAGTTCCAGGAGCTAGAGCACAGAATTCTATTCATCACCTTTGGATTTTGTTTAGCTATCTCGATTTTACTTTGTTTCTTTCCTGCATACAGTTCTGGAGAAGAAAATGGTTCAGGCACACCGACTTTTGGCCACCTTCTCATTGCTGTTTGCTTTGTTTTACCCACTCCAGGCAATCCCAAGCAGTACTCCACCAGGGCAGGCATAGTTTTAGAGGACTTTTTCCTCTTATTGCCACAAAGATCCTTCTGCTCTTTCACTGAGAAAACTGATTAGAAAGCTAATAGAACTGGAAAAAGCAAACCCTGTGTGAGGGAGGAACTGTACTCATCACTTTGAACAGACTTTTTAGCTCATAAGGTCCAAGGGACATGCTGCTCTGTTAGGCTGTGAAATAGCTTCTCAAGGGAAGGAACAGAAATCTTATTGCATGAAATTTTTTTTAAATTGAACTGAGTAGAGCACTTATATACCACTGGGAACAGTTTTATGTGGGTGAAGGCATAAGTAAGATGAACTTCAAGGTTCTTTCCATATAGTCAGCCTGTGGCTCTCGTAAGCAAAGGCACTTGTGTGGAAGCTTAGTAGTGGTGTACAAATACTGCAAGTATGTGCAACTCACAGAATTGGAGAAGTAACCTTTCAGCACAGGATAATACAATGCAAATGGAAGAAAGAGATGTATGCCTGCTATTCAAAAGTAATGCAGTCCTGGGAAATAGTCAAAGAGCCTCAAAGGATTTAAATTAAAATCTGATGAGTATCTAAGATGGCTGCAGGGATGTCCACATGTGAGAGGAACTCGTTCAGTGCAAAGGCATGGTTTAGAATTACTCCTTTTTATCTTCCCAATCAGAAGCTACTCAGTAGGTTTTTGATGGTCTGTAAGCTCAAGGTTTTTTTTAAATCTCAAGAAGTACACAAGAACATTGCTTTTGTTACCATTGGCAGCTGCATGGAAGCACAGAATCGTTTAGATTGGAAGATCATCAAGTCCAACCATTATTCTACAATGTATTTTCCCTGATGAATACACTGTTTCCAAAATACTTAGCAAAGAAATTAAAACATACTACTTGACTTTTATCATATCAATCTAAAGTGTGATTATAAACAAAAAGCCATAGTGTATAACAGTGAGGGAGCTCCTGTTGCCATCTGTGAGGAAGAACTTAACCTCTGGGATGCTGAAGACAATACACTGCTGTAAATACCTGTGAAACCATTGCTGTTTCCTTTGAGCCAGATTGCTTGCTGCTACTTTTCATTATCTCCAAGCTCCTCTTACTGCTGGATTCCTTCCATTTATCCTTGATTCATACATTATGTCACCTTCAGCTCACAGCATCAAATTCAGAAGTGCTGACAAAGAAGAGGAGAGAAATCAGATATCAGTACACTGCCAGACACCTGAAAGAGTGGAACATAAAGAAAACTTTCTTTAAGATTCTTGGCCAGAAACCTTTACTTGCAGACACGTCCAGTTGTAAACATAACATGCATTGTATGTGATCCTTCTACAAGCTCTCTGTATCATTAACTAAAATGAACTTACAGAATGTTTCATTTCTGTTAGGAAACAGCATGGAAAAGGAGCAGGAAATCCTCCTCTTAGTGCCAGCATTCCCTGGGCAGATACAACTATATGCTCTACTATATGGAGAACCCAGTGGACTGCTTTCTGCTAGTGCCTCTAACTGCAGGAGTCATTTTATAAAGCAGTTTTATAATCTGTACTTTTTCCTTACCTGGAAACCACATAAGTTAATAATTTTGTTGGATTTAGTAACTTTTTTAATCAAATTACCATGTTCCCTGTGAGAAAATCTACAGCTTCTCCATAGAACCAGGGCAATGCCAACATAACGAATGATGGTAAAAGATTTCTGTCTTATTAACACATCAGTGTTTGTGAGAGTGTCATGACAAAAAAATAAAATAAAATAAAAATTAAAGATTTTATTCACAAAATAGCTTGCAGTGCAAATCTCACCTCTACAGCATGCCTGCTGGATTATCTGTTACAAATTAGCTCATTTTAAAATTGGTGAAGTATGCAGAGTGCTGCATTCCCTCTGGACTCAGAGCTCTACACTTTCCGTCTCACAGGGGATAAAAAAGTAATTAATGAAGATCACCCTTTCCCAGATGAGTTCTGTGGACTGTTCAACCACTCATTTACAATTTAATCCTAAGTTCCCCATTGCAATAGGTTTTTAGGGCTAACTGGAGACTAATAAAATGGTTATAATAAATTCATTACTTTTGGAAAACTAGAGAAAATTATTTCAATTGTATGATGTAATTGGGACAATTATTTTCTGAAAATGTTGAGTGATAACACTGTAGTGTATTACCAGCTGTTACCTTTGAAACTTTCCACAGCTATGGAAACAGATTTTGTAATGCTTCTTTGAGAATTATTTTTTAAAGTTTAAGCATCAGATAAAGTGCAGAAAGGGATAAAAAATCATACTTAAAATGACAAGTTGTTACCAATCTAATTGCACGTGTTTGCTTTTGGAAACATTGTAACGAGGTCAACCAATGGTATGAGAGTTAGTTTTTTCGTAATGAAGCTATCTTAAAACAACAAATTTTTCTCACTCCTCCTTCTGTGGCTTTTTTGCTTTTGCTCTGTATGGTGAAAGCAGTAAATTATGCTTAGTGTTGAAGACTCAGTTTATGTTCAAAGGATCACATTTTTTTTGTGTGTAAATAGGTGAACTGACAACAGTTTAGCACTGCTCATTTAAACCACCCGAGATTCTGTTTTTTGTCGTGGCCTCTTTCCACCTTTTCCCATCCATTTCAAACAGTGCTGCTGAGAAAGCACTGAGGTCTAGGTCTGCAAAGCTATTTTGGTGCCTGCATTTCTTTGAAATCAATGTGATTTACGTTCCAAACTGCCTTTGAGCAGCCAAGTTTGAAGGATACAGTAATGTGAAGGTGCACACAAAGTGAAACGATCCTAATTTAAATTTTAATGTGGTTGCTTTCAGTCCTTTAGGAGGAAAAAAAAAAAAAAAAAAAGGAAAAAAAAAAAAAAGAAAAAGAAAGCATTTCAGAAGTCTTAAAAAATGCCTTATTTCTTGTGGATCCTTCCTCTCTGATACTTTTAATACCAGTGAACTATTGTACAAAGAGCTCCCAGGTGATCCCCTGTCATTTCTGGCTCTGAGTCTGGGTGCATATTTATGTCAATACCGCAAACTTGCTTTGCCTGAGCTGTAATATCTACCCTTGCTCACTGCAATGCTGTGTGCTGTGGTGATGATAACACACAAATCAGTAGAATTCAGCAGGGATCATCTTACGTACAAAAAAGAGATCAGAACAGTGCCCATTTAGCTTATATTTCAAATGAAGAAGTTAAACTCATGATGCACAGAGGTTGTTATTTTTTACCAATTTCCAGTATCTCCAATTCTCCACTTTCAGGTTAAGTGTTTCATTAAGAAAGGATGAAATGCAGCAGGTAACGAAAACATAAATGTATTATGTAAGTGCTTATTATTACTCACCTACAGAGATAAGTGAAATGCATCGTGTACTGCTAACAAAAATTGCATTGGTATTTTTTTGGAAGATTATTTCTACCTTGATGTGATAGGAAATCTATAAACTGCATATAAATGTATATATATAATTTTTACATATTGTAGCGTATCCAGCAAATCTTGGGAAATTATTACACAAGGTATGGTGTAAAAGATACCGTGCAGGTCACACTATCAGACTGACAGGATTCCATACCAGATGATACTTCATAAAACAAATGAAGCAAAGATGTACTGGCCCTTCTTCTATCTTCTTAGTCATCAAGGGCATGTTGCAGCTTTTAGTCTATCATTTAGAGTCCATTCAAACCACCTGCGCTCACTCAGACTGAAGCAGGGCAAAATACTGTGGGATCAGAGCCATTGGACATCCTAATTAAGTCAGCTAACAATTTCAGGAGTTTGTTGCTGGTATTGTTGAGGTTTTTGCATGAACTGAATGAAGGATGTAGAAACGGATGAAGATGCTTCTGCAAAGGCTGTATGCACTGTGATACAGCATGGCCATGGTGGACCTCCTTGCTGACACCAGCTAAAAACTCAGTAGGATCTCTGAAAACCATCAGATGGCTGTAATGTGCAGAAACAAAATAAGAGTTGTTGCATAAACATCACATTTAAGTAAATCCTTTCTATGAGAATTATGTGTTACTGAAGATCTCTTGTGCGAAATTTTCCCCTTTTTTTTTTAAAGCATTCTACTCGCTGTGGATCACATTTGACTTTCTCTCCATAAATTGTCATAGGATAGTGGGATAAAGACGGTGAATGGAACATTGACGTGAACTCGGAAACAGATGGTGAAGTATCACTCTTCAGTGTTTGAGACATAATTTTAAACAGACAGGCAATGGAACGCTCCTTTCACGAATTCACTTAGGACTGTAGGCAATATGGAAGAATTATATCTGGGGTTTTTTTTTCATGAAAAAAAATAATCAAAAAGTTCTGCCATCTACAGTAAAACCCATTTATGCTAATTATCTTGGGAACTAAGCTTACAACGTTGTAATCATCAGTTTTGCAGTAATCTCAAAAATGTGTGAGTAGATGCTATAAACTGTATTCATTTCATATTAATTGTGAAATCATATAAATGGGGGGAAAAAAAGCACACTTTTTGTTCTGCTGAGCTATTCAGGGCTATGTCAGTCAGTTTTCTTGTCCACAGTCTCATAATGTTAAAGGCAGAGAATCTTGAGTAACAGCTAGTATACTGCAAGCTTATGCAAAAGAGAGATTCTCTGGTTTCTTTTCTAGAATAAATTTCTTGATGCTACATTTTTAATTGAGTCATATAAAGTGCTATTAGAAATATATTGAAGCACAAAGATACTAATGATGCAAAATGTATATTACCCAAGAGGTTCATTATCATGTCTCTGTATTTCTCCTTGCAGACAAAACTTCACTGATCTACAATCTCCTTAACAGGCTCTGCTCAACTCAGGGGTTTGTTCTTCACTGTTGCATCCTTAATACATCTAACCACATATTTTGCCAGCTGTGATTTCCAGACACCATCCCTTACATAGATATAATGTACTGCAGTGTGAGGAATATATATGTGAGCAGTCTACCTGGGGTCTGATGCATACAGGAAGAAAACTGGCAAAGGTTTAACTAGGAAATTACACATTTCTATCATTTAATGGCAGCTGCTCAGAGTGTATCCTTGGTGACTCTGCTTTGATAAAATAAGGCATTTGCTCGTGAAGCAATTTAGCCTCAAATTAGAAGGATTACTGCATATCCTTACTTGTGTTCCCCTTCAATGAAATGTTATAACCATCTACCTAAATTGATTCTGAATTGGTCTGCTTAAGGCCACTGAAAGACAATCCTGGTTAAGCTGGTTTATCCTCTGCTTAGTCAATTTAGTGTAATTTTGTAATCTCCTGATGCAAGCTGAGAAAGTTTTAATCAAAGATTAAACTGGAATAAGTGAAAATATAAGGAGACGTTTGCAGCAGCTGAACTGGAACAATCTAAAATCAGATATCTTCTTGAATCCAGGGCTGAGGCACAGAGCCTCTGAAGCTGTAATATACAGGCAATCACAGAGTCAGTTTAAAGACATCTATGGAGACGTGTACTATTTCTTTAAAAGTTGAGAAAACCAGCAGCAGGAGCCCTGGGGAAGACATGGTAGTAAATTAAGTGAGGGAAAAGAGGCTTTAGGGCTAATAACTGTTTTCTGTACTCTAATAATGGTCTTTGAGAGTGCTGGGAGAAATGCTTTCGGTGATTTTTTACAGCTGCTGCAGGAGAGCATTCATCCTGAAACTGCAAAGTGCTCTGTTCGAACTGAGTCTTGAGCATTAGCTCAACATTGTTTTCAGCCTTTGGTTTGTGAATATGAAGGTCAAAGGCTTGCTTAAACCATTTTTTAAAAGGGTAAGCCTGATTCTTTCTTAGTCAGAGATGTCAGTGCTTGTATCTAAAAGTAACAACTTTGAGACAGCACACCAGTGCTAAGCCTGTTTCTGCGTCTAACTTTCCAACAGAATAGATGTAAAGGCTGGAGGCTTACTGGTTTCTTAGGGTAGGAGGAGCCCAGGAACTTCCTTAGACTGCACTCAGTGACACTTACTTATGGTTCTGGAGTATGGTTGCAGGGCCACCCGGGAGCCAAGCTGAGAAACATCATAAAAATGGTGTTTTGAAGTAGGTAACAAAGACCAATACATTCATTTTTAAATAAAGAATACATTTAAGTTTTCATATTTACCTAGAACTTTTGTCAAGAGTTTCAGCGCATTGCCCGCTCCGTCGGTTGCCAAAGCCAGCAGCCTATGCAGGCAGCTGTGGTGAGGGCAAGTCCCAGCACTGCCATGGCTCTTAGCATGGTGACAGGACAGGTTCTGTGCTTATTACATGCTAATTGCCAAGTTGCTACAGCTTTTGTAACTCTCCTCCCCTATATCATCTGTCCCCTGATGGATCCCTGTGTCCACATTTCTTTCCAGAGGCCAGAAGCTGCTGGAGAACTGCCAGAAAAGGGAAAACCTTACACTGTGTTGTATCCTTTGCAATTAAAAGCCATAAAATCAGGCTTCATACACTGTGTCACTTAAGACTGAAGCTGAAGAGAGCCTGAAATATAAGTTGGCTTAAAGCCTGTGTGGAATCTAGTAACAAGAGTTAGCATATCTAAAGCTCTCAAAGCTTTGCAGTCCACACTTCCAGTTTTTCATGGTTTAAATCTTCATAAAAGAACCTCTGTAAGCACCAGCTCTTTGCTCCCTTCATCTTAGATTTATATTTTGCCACAGACTACTTCCTCTAAGTACACCATGTTTGGCATCATTCTATTTTTAAGAGTAGCACTTCATTTACTTGGTTTATAAAAAACAATGCTCTGGCATTTTTCCATTATTAGGATAGTTGTTAGTATTTTTTTTTTTGCAGGTCACAGCAAATCTCATTCCGCATAATGTAAATGGAAACGTAAAAGAAGAAAAGTTGCGCTGAAGAGACAGTAGTGTATCCAGGAGCCTCTCCTCAGGCACACATCAACATTTGACAGCAAGCCCCCAGGGACCCTCTGGGAGGACACTAACAGAAAAAAGAGCAGAATGTCTGAACGCTGATTAGATACTCTATTCAGTGCAGAAGCATTACTTTGGGACAGGTAAGTCACAATATCATGATGGGGTAAGCAGAGATGAGAACGGAATCAAGTCCCAGTCTCCCTACATAATCAGCACAGTTACTTTTCAGAAAGACAGACTCAGGGTACAGGATGATGAGATCTTTTCCTCTGTTATTTTCTTGTTTGCAGAAGGTGTTGCACCCATGAGTATGTTCTCTATGAGGTTGCTTACATGCACTGCATTTTTAAAGGAAACAGTGAGGAGATAATTCAGTAGCTACTTCCCTCACAATTTGTTTTCCAGTATTCACAGTTGTGCAGATCATCTCCGCGTGTATTTTTTGCAATAGGAACATCTTTGCATTTCTGTAACATCTTGTATTTTTCTTGTCTTGTTCAAATAGTATAATTATGTCAACAGTGGACTTGCATATTCTTCTCTCTCTAAGATCTCCCACTTTCTTTCCTTCTGCAAATTTTCCTCTCTGTTTCAGCAGGGCAATCTTCCCTTGCAGTTTCAAAATAGTCTCACATTACTACTTTTAAACACTTACTCATATTCAGTCCTTCAGATACACTGCAGTCTCCCTCTTGTTCTTCTGAAACTCTCCAGACATTTCAAATATCATATCAAAAAGATCAGTTGATATAGTTGTTTTGTTTTTCATCCCCAGGACTTTGATGAATGCTACTAACTGTCTCTGTACCATAATCATTCTCCTGTCCCCAATCTGGGGCTTCTCCTCAGCACTTTTCACCTGTTGCCTGTTCTGTTCCGTTCTTGATGACCTCTCTCACTGCTATAGTACTCTGTGTTTATGAGTTTCAAGCTAAGAACATGATTACTGCAATTATTTAATTATTGGAACCTAAAACTTTTGTCCGAAGTTCCTTTTCTGTCCATATAAAGTCTTATTTGTCCAAGGTATTTCTTACTGGTCAAGTAGTTACGCTACAAATCGTCCTCTCTTCTTTTTTTATATACCTTATCTTTACAGAAGAATCCTAGATTTTTCTTCTAACCTTCAAGACGTTTTAAACATCTGTTTCTTGCTGCTTAGACTCTGTCATCTTCTCGCATGTACTTTCATTCTAAACTATTCTGCCAATTAGTCAAAATTTGAATGCTTATTTGGTGTTTGACTGCACAAATAAACCAGATTTTCAACATTTGGAAAATGTATATACATATAGTAACCCCTCTAAGTATATGAATGCTTTGCTGTTCCTTTTGTTTTTTGTTGTTCCTTAATGCTTACTGAACTTTCTGTTTAAATAAACAAATCAAGTTAAGATGGATAAATCCTTAGAACAGTTACAAATCTGTTACATCCTGCAATCTAACAGAATCTTTCTAATCTTTTTCTATATCTTCATACAAAATAATTTAAACTTTATATCTTTCAAGAGCACAAGCATATGTGAATATGTTTCTACTCCAACCCACAATTTAGATGTACATTAAGTAAATAATTTAACAATTAATCTTAACTATGTAAGCAAATTGATACCTCTTTTTTTTTTCTTTTTTTTTCTTTTTTTTTTTAACTCCCCTCCCTCCCAAGGAAAGAAATTCATGTCATACATTCCCTAAATAAATTAGAAAATGAATTCCAAACTACAGTGTTGACTGTAAGCCTTTTAAGTTCATCCTATTAAAATTTCCAGGGATATAAATGCAACATCTCTGTAACTCAAATATATTTATTCTCTGTTTCTCTGGAATTTGAAAAATAATTTAAAGTGGAAGGAATGCATATAAAACAAGGCAAACAGCCATTGGGATTACACTAATTAAATTAATTTAACATAGGCTCACATCTTCGTGCTCTGAAAATTTACTTATTAATTAATCCAGCTATCATACAGAAAGCTTTGACACAATACTTAAATAATTACAGTATTATAGTATTTCATCCACAACAAAATAACTTATGAAGTCTATTAAAAGATAGTGATAGGTCTTTTCTACCCATAAAATCATCCTCAAGAAAGAACATAAATGCTAAACGAAGATACCTAAAAGATACTATATAAATCAAGCAGAATTAATAAAGCAAACCAAATGTCAGAGAACGTAGCCTTGAGGTAAAATCTTTACCCTTGCCTGAAAAATGAGGCAAGCTTTCAACATTTTTAGTAATGCCTTTGGGTGTTCACTGCAGCCCTACAAGATAACTTCTCACCAAAATTTCTCTTTAAGGACGCACAACAGGTTTTGATAATTTGCTGCCTTTTGTCTTTCAGCCAAGGACATTTTCTTGATCAAGAACCCCTCAGAGTTCAGTAGGGTTTTGAAGAGCACCACAGCAGAGTGACTTGGATTGTGGTATGAAACATCTCCAGATAGTCTGAGTGACCATCTGAGGACTGTGAGCTGGACGCAGCTGCTAGTCCAGAACTTGTGCTGCTCACATAATATCACCAGCAAATAGCTGGACTGACCTGAAGACTCTGAGAGAGAAGTTGAGCTAATAAAACATCTGTGATTAAGCCCACTGGAAACATGCCCAGCTCACTTGTATCCTGAAGTGAAGCAGTACAGCCTCCATCAAAAGACATTTTCACATCTTGCTTGCAAGGTGCCCTCACAGCTCTTCCTCTCTGTTTTCCCTTCAGGAAAGTCTGCACCTGTCTGGAGACAAGGAAGAATAGATAACTTGAGAATGAAGTTCACAGGAGGCTGGTTAACAGAAATTAGCTTTGACGGGCTCAAAAAAATGGTTGATACATGCTGCAAACCAGGAAATCTTGTTGATGAACTATCCTATTTTCATTGTAGACCTTCTTTATAGTGAGCTTTAGCACAGACGAGTGTTTGTGCCTGTTTTTCTTGCTCATGTCAATGAAATTCACTTTTCAAAAAGCACCACCGTCTGTAACGGACTTCAAGAAATGGATGCCAATTTAACTTTTAGTAAGCCTGTAGTAATTTCTGAATTTAAGCTCACTGGTGCTCCTCCAAATAAAATGGTACACAGTATCTCAAGAATGCAGGACTGTTTTCTAGAACTGATTATTTCCACGGTATCTAAGTCAATGCAAAAAATCCCAAAACATTAACTTCCCCTGTAAATAAAGATTTGTTGTTGTGAAGACATCATCTGTAGAACTTAAGTAGCTCTACCATTTTAAATCATTTATTAGTGAGCTAAATAGTGAGATTAAGTGCACTCTCAGCAAGTTTGCAGATGACACCAAGCTGTGCAATGCAGTTGATACAGTAGAAGAAAAGGATGCCATCTAAAAGTGTCTGGACAAGCTTGAAAAGTGAGCCCACAAGAACTTAATGAAATCCAACAAGGACAAACGTAAGGCTGGAAGAAGAACTCATTGATAACAGCCCTGCAGAGAAGGACTTGTGGGCTCTGGTAGATGAAAAGTTGGATATGAGCCAGCTTGATTCCTTGAGAATCAAATATCTAGAGAATCAGACATTTTCAACTTCAAAAATAAGAGTGCAGATCTAACATGTGTTAGCTACTGATGAGAAAAATGCATTCTAGTTAAAAATACATCGCGTGTATTTTTATTTATTACTGGAATATCTGTGAAAGGGAAGGCTGTATTTTCTTAGATGTTTGTTCTTATGCTTTTCCACAGATACTATGCATGCACTTATTACACAAGAAATAGAACCTCTTGCATTTCAGAAACTCATTTTGAATCCAATGAACACTGCACTAGATTATAAAAGAGTATTATTCTGAAGGCAAGTTATAATTCTGAATTGGCACAATACCTGCTGCTTCTCAAATTGACATTAGCATTTATGCTTTCTCAATTAATACAATAATTTCAGAAGCACATTATTACAGCTTTTGCATAAAAGATGTGAATAAACTAAATATATTTTGCTTTTGCCTTTATTTTTCTCTATAAACCCAAGAATGCTTGACATCTAGCCAAACTGATAAGTTGGCAAGCTTGAAAAGAAAATCAAGTGCTTATTTTTTTAATACTGCAAATATAAAAGAGAAATTTTATTTCTCAAAATGAAGTTCAGGAAAAAAAAAAACCAACAAACTTTAAGTGAATAAATGATGTGTTTAATATCTTTCTGATGCAGAAAAATGCCACCAAACTACATGGTGTCCTACTAGTGTAATAAACTAGGCAAATAAATAAATATCCCAGAAAACCCAAACAGCAGAAAAATCTTTAACATTTTTACATTAAATATTCTTATATAATTATTACTCCCACTTGCTCCCTGTATAGGAAAACTTACCTGCTTGAGGTAGGAAAATTACATTTTGCATTTTACATCCAAAAGTTTCATTCCCAAAGGAACTCACATACAATTTGGAACAACACTTCTCAGGAAAAATTAAATTTTCTGCTTTTGTTGTTGTTTTGCTTTGTTTGTTTTTAGGAGAACTTTTCTGGTTTTGATTTCAGTAACACATCTATACCCCACGTGTACTAATTGATGCTAATCTACTGGCTTGGAAAAAAAAAAAAACAACCAAAAAAAAACCAAACCAAAACAAAACAAAACACAACAAAACTAGTAGCATTTGAACTATCTAACCTTGGATATATATACTTGAGACTAATAATTGTCTATGTAAAAATGCAGCCTAGTCTTCTCAAATGCTGGATAAGTGCTGATTCACAGCTGAATTTATGCTGTCAAACTTTCAGCAGTGATCTTGATTGCTTGTTTTTGTCTTTTTTCTTTTTGTATGCACATGCAAAGTACAGGTCCGTATCTTGTGTTTCCCATAATTTTGAATGACATTCATTGAAATTTGACTGGCAGTGATTTTGGAATATCTAAGCATAAGTAATAGGATACACACGAGCCAAAAAGGAGAGATTTGTTTTTTAAAAATAGATGCTGATTGCCAAAACAAATAATCTGAAATCTATATACCCTATTTCTGTATTTATGCCCATTAATCATAGTACATGCACCATCAGAAAACTCAGTCCAGTGCCAAGATATGGTAACAAAATTATTAGCCTTTTAACTTCTGTTCAGATTGCTAACATTTTGATCACTGGTGCTCAAAAAATACAAAGTACCAGTACTGTGTTAGAAATTGCCCTCATGCATCCTAGTTACTGTGACTAAATGTGTAATTATAAAACAACCACATTACTGGTCCCAGATTATCTTTTGAGATGGTGTGTTATTGCAGGACGCTGGTAAGCGTATCCTTCTGTGTCTGGAGCCATATGGATGGTAAGCACAACACAGTAGTACAACATATGTGGCAACAAGGAAGAGGAGAATATGCAGAAATGAATATCCTTTTGTTCTCTATTTTGACAGCATGGGGTGTGTTGATAGGACTAATATTTGGACATCCTCAAATCTGTTCTGGGATTTTACCTTATTTTTTTGTTCTTATTATGCTCAGCAGTGTGCCTAGTTTCTACATCTTTTTCACTCTTATCCATGGTTGATGAACCATGTCCTGAGGACACTAGTAAAATAAGAGACATTGCTTCTGCCTTCTGTGAATCTGACATTATTAGCTATGCTCATCAACAGTGATTCATGCTACCATATTGAGAAAAACCTTTATTGCCAGGGAGTACACAAAGGCAGTGCATGAAGGCTGGAGAGAATTTGAGTCTGTGGGAGATGAGATGGCATGCTTCACATCCTTCTTTTATGAAAATTACAAACATTAAAATATTAACATGCAGAGAGTGTTGGCAGAAATAGAAACAGATAATTACATCAGTGTAATCTCTGCCTCTGTAAAATCAACTGGAAAAACACTTCCCTTTTAAATAGGTTATATAAAAAACTCAAGTAAATAAAATAGCTAGTCACCCTACATATAAATAAGATTCCAGTGTTTTCTTTATCAATATTTTCAGTTACTTTGCTTAGAGGACGAGTTATATCTTGCAATGGGACTGTGAGGGGTCAGTGCAGCCCTTTTCCTCATTCTGCTCTCCTCTGCAGGCACCCTGTGCCTTGAGGAAACCCAAATGCCTTTGGAAGGAGGGAAAAGCCCAAAGTTAGACAGTTTCAGGAGGCAAGATCGGTACAGCCTTCTCCCTGCATGACCGGAATGTTTCAAAGAAACTCTCTGCTTTTGTCTGATCTTTTTATTCCTGCTCACCTCCAGGAAATGTGAAGCAACAAATCCACACTTGAGCACAGCAAATGCATTTTCACCTGGCCAGTACTGAAATGAAGAACAGTTCTTCACTCCTATCACACTTCCAAAAAAAGTTTGCTAAAACACTATGATCTCTTCAAAGGCTTGGTTCCCTCACCTTTTCTTTCCCCTAGTCATAATGAGGCAGCTATCTGGCTGCTTGCTCACTCACACAAAAAAGCAGAGAGGTGACGAGTTCCAACATGCAAAAGATGAATGTGATTGTTTGTACCATTGTTATTTTGAGGATGAACGTGTTGTCAGCACTGTTTTGAACTGGTTGCATGTGATTACATGTGTGAAAGCCCTTGGCAATTGTTTCAGCTTTTTTCTGTTTCTCCAGTTGAACAAAAAGCCTGGTTGTAGGATTAGAGGGAGACTTTTCATCTTACCTGCTTAATATTCACACATTGCACAACATCTGTGTTTTTCAGACATTGTACGGAGAAAAGATCTTTGAGCCCCAGTGAACTGTTCTAAACCGATGGTCAGGGTTTTGAGATGCCACATTTTAGTTTTAAATTAAGAAAAATTAGGCAGTCGTTTAATGAGATGATGACACACTGGAATAGGTTACCCACAGAGGTTGTGGATGCCACATCCCTACAAGTATATGATCCAAGGCACACAAAAGCTGCTTCACGTTTACTTAAAAAAAAAAAAAAACAACTGGAAATGCTGAAATATTGTGAGGGTAGGCATGACCAAGAAAATCATGAAATCATGTACGTGGTGTTAAGTTGAATGCATATCTGTGATTCACTAAATCTCACAGTATAAGAATATTGAGACAATGGGTTTTACTAAGGTAAGTTTGAACAGGTGAAGAACAATTTCACACAACTTTGGGAACTTGTTACCAGGGGAGACTGAGGACAGCAGATAGTGTCTCAGGTTAAAATTTCTGCATAACAGAATACACAGATAGCAAGTGGAACAAGCAAGAACGTAGCCTCCAATATTCCTAACTCAGTGGTTGTGAATCCTGGGGAATTAGAAGAATGAGCAGACAGAAATGGTCAGCTTCATATTATTTGCCACAGTCAAAAACCAAATCATGTGCTCTATTAAGCGTTAGCCTAATCCTGAAGAACATTTATTGTGGTATTCCTGCCATCTATCTCTCTGTTATCACAACATTCCTCTTCTCAACAATACCATTTTTCTCTGAAATCTCACAAATATTGAAATAAAAAAGCTAAAAAAGCTAAGAAAAGAATCTTCACAATCAAAGACTGTTTTGCTCATTTGCTTGTTTTTAAAAATAGAACAAATTCCATTTGGTAAAGTGAACTCTTCTGTGTTTCTTGACTTTTCCAAGATCTCTCTAGGTAGCAGGACACCTCATTCAGACAGATGAGATACCTGTGCCAAACAGTTTGCTATGGGACACAACTGCAAATTTGAAAACCACAAACCTTCTATTGACTTGTAAGCTCAAAGTACATGAGGTGCCATTTGAGATTTGTTCTGCTTCTAAGTAATTCCTTAATTTAATTGTCTGTTTTAATTCTTCTCTCTCCATTTTCTTAGTAAATTTCTGGCAACTGCAGCAGCAAATTAATGAATTCAGAAATGTTTAGACAATTATCATTCCGTTCATTTTAGCATAATGTCCCATAGAGAACATTTGTATGCTTATTTTCCAGTTCTGAAGTTACACCTAAACTATTCATGCTCCTAAGAATTTCCTAATTAGTATTAAACATGTAATTTTCACTTTGTAGTATTTTCTAAAGAGTTCGTGTATTTTCTTCAAACTGTCTTCCTGTATTAACAAAATTGCTCATTCCCAGTGCAGTTTAATAATAAGGCATATATCAGGAGATATTACAGAACACATGACTTGATCCTTGTTGCCCTTTTTTGTTTATCTATGCAAAATGGATATAAAATACTTCCAACTTTGGAGTGGCAGCATTTCTAACAGCCACTGCCCTTGAGCGTCAGGATGACCTAGTGTAAATGACGGCATAGGCTCTGAGCACCAGGGAGTTACATCTCTGAGTCACTTCCATATTCCCCATTAACCTAACTATGACATTTCAGGGTAGAATTGCCAAGATGGAAAATAGGAATATGAGATTTTGAAACTCCATTTCACTCTGCAACTCAGAGTTTAGCTTTACGTATTCTGGGAGGGAAATTTGACCACTCTCTCTTAACTATTATTGTTACACATTATAAAATTTAACTTTTTCTTTTTTTACTTTGCTTTATTTTTAAGGAAGGTTAATGTAACAATCAGAAAGATCAACACAATGATAGAAGAGGTGTAATGACAGAGGGACTAAGACAAATACAAAGGTGTTATAAGGGAAGGAAAAAGGACTGCTCACCCATCTCCAAAGATCTTAGGCTCACAGAGGAAAACTCCACACAGGAGGGATCTCCAGAAAGACATCTTCCCCCAGTGACAATCCAGTTATTGTATCTTTGTTTTAGGCAAGATTTAGCTCAAAACTTCTATGTGAAATACAGATTGCTACCGATTCTTCATATTCTAAGAATAATACATCAGTTTTTCAGTCCTTGTTCTTGTCTCAGCATTACCACACTGTACTTTGAATGAACTTACAAAAACCTCAAGTTTCATAGACAGTGAGTATGTTACATAGCTTTTCACAAGCTAGTCAAAAATATGTTTTATGTTACAAAAGGGAAAACCAAATGAGTCCATGCCAAAATAATGCCTAAACTGCCTCCATGGCAAATACTACAAAACTATTAGCAGCTTGCAACTATGTTAAAGCATTCAATGAGAGCAGGAAACTGAGCTGTGTATTTAAGTTCAGATTCTGTTTATTCACTGAATAATAAACATCTGAAGAAAAGAAAAATTGTAAATATTTTGTATTTACATGCAGAAAAATACCATATGTAACACAGTGAATGAATAAACAGTGGTTTTACTGCAATGGCAGCCTGTTGAAGGAAATGAATGATAGTATTTTACAGATCAAAACTTTGCAATGGATTCAGTGTGAAATCTTAATAAAATAAGAATTTTAGAGCCAAAAAAATTGGCAAGTTTACTTAGGTGGAGGAGGAAGCATTATTCCATTGAGTCAAGCATAGCATTTTTCATTACGGAGTATACAAAACTGAAAATAGGTTTCAAGTCAGTAAGTTATGGTCTGGAGAGAAAAAAATATAATAACAAAAAGGAAATAAAACATAGAATAAACTGTGCTTTGAAAATCATGGTAAGTGGTTATAAAAATACAGCTTGAAAAATCTAGTCATAGATTTTAATAGGTGAGAGAAAAATTCCCTGCCAAATGTAGCCACCTAAGTTATCCATTTATTATTAATTAGCTGTGCTCCAGGAATGCACAACCAGATTTGAAGTGGAAAGATCTTACCCCAGGTGGCTGAAGTATGAGAACAAATAACCCCCAGTATAAAATGCTGTTTGCAGCACTGTGAAGCTGGGTGCCATGCTGACCAGTTGTCTTCCGGGAAAGAATAATTTCAAAGGGAACATAATGCAAACTAGTGCAACATTGTCTCTTGGAGGTACTTACTACATGGTCCTACAAAGGCATATAGTTCTGCATTAAAAAACAAACAAAACTTAAAACAAAAAAACAAAAACAACCAGTCAGCTTCACGTTGTTCTGAAAAACCTGCAGCTGGTTGGTTACTACCAAATCCACTTCCAAAATGTTTAGACACCCAGAAAGCAAGATCATATTCAGAGAGAGGTTTCTCACATGTCTAACCATGCCAACATTTCTATTACCCATAGCCTTTTTCCCCATGTTTTTCTGCTGTTAAATTAGTATTCTATAATTAATTACATGAACTATTCTACTGTCTTTTATGCTGCATACGTCAAACTGTGCATTAAAAACAATAATTTCCTTGCAATATTTACCTGTGAAATCTGTAAGAGATGTAGCACATTCAGTTCATCACTGACATCATAATGTGTTTATTTTTGCACTAGAAGTCCCATATGCACATATAGGTCTCAGACAGGAGCATATCAATCTCTCTAAAGATCAATGCACCTTCTTCTGCTTCAAGTCCAGCTAACAGCCAGCCTATAAAAGGTACAGCAGAGCTGGGTTACATGCATCTATAATCTTTTGTCCCACTTAATACCAATATCTGAAAACTAATCAGCCAGATATATATATATCAATATATATCAATATCAATATATATATATATATATCAAGCTACAGTATAAACAGAGAACTAAAATTATATGTGATGTTTCCTTCTTTCCAGCAACGCAATTTTTTTGCTTGCTTTGAATTTTGTGCAAGGTGTTTCCCTCAGAAAACCCCATGAGTGGTTAAGGGATTTTGTGAAGCTGCCAAGTTCAAAATTCAAGCAGACTTGCTTTATCAATACTTATCATTAAGTTTTATTTTCTTCATGATTCAGCAATCTATGTAAAAAGATGTGAAGGCCAGATTCGGGTTCATCACTCCCCCAGTTTTGTTTGTGATGTGAGGGTGTGGGGAAGCCCAACAGCTATGAATGTCCTATTGGGTCAGAGATTGTATGTGTTGCCCAGGATCTTTGCTGGAGATTTGAAATCATATTTACACACATCCTTGATGGTTCTGCCTGCTGTTTATGAGGCACCTGGGGAAGGATGAGAAATGAAGCAGCCTTCTGGGATGAAGTAACTGTTCTTCAGCATTCCCCTTCACTGCTTTTGCTATACATTCAACCTAATAGTATTTGAAGTTGGGTTACAAGAGTTCTGTTCTCAGCGAGAACTGAATTATTTAAAGAGAATATGAACAGAGTAGGTAGTTACATGAAGTGCTAGTGAAGTGTGCAAAAAGATGATCAATTCAGGGATTTATATGAATTCTACAGCAACACCCCAGGCTTGGAAACATAAGTCTCATTTTGTTGTCCAACAGTAGCTCTGGGTGATTTTGGAACAAGAAAGTCTTACATTTCTGTTACTGTCTTATTATTGACCTGGACTGGTTTGTCTAAATCAATTATTCTTTGCTCATAACATATTACTGAAGATCTGGAAAAGGTAATTAGGAACAGAATAAACAATATTAAATGGTGACCACACAGATGATTTGACAAGGCACTCTACTGAAAAGACAAAAAGTCCTGTGGGAGAAAAAAAGACAAGAATAGAACATTTATTTCTATGTCTAATGAAAGGTGAACATAAATGGTTCAGTTGTTCTGTCTCACCCTCAGACAGGTAGATGTGCTTCATTACCTCACTTACTAATTCAGTGACTCTAAGTGCATACAAACACATTCGTCTTTGGGTTCAATATCTGAGAATATCTAACTGGATCAAACCTTGAAAGAATGCTGAAATAAATGGGGAAAAGAATAAGAAAATATAGAAAACAATTAAGTTTTTTTTTTTTAAATAACTGGCAAATAATAACTTGTATAAGTGCAACTGATGAGAGTAAGAACAGATGTTCAGTAAACGCTTTAGCTACAGCCTCAAAAAATTGATGTATTGTAGATGAATTTGCTGACGTGCAGCAACAAAAATCAAATATGTATTAGATGGTTTATGAAGATTTACTACGTTTTGTGAATATTTATCCTCTATGTATTTTAGTATCAGCCAGTGTTTTGTAAATACAGTTGAAAGATCTCCAAAATTTTTTTCATTCCCCTTCTGTTAGATGGCAGTATTGTGCCAGTCACTGGTTGCTTCCAGCATTAATACTGTTTTAGCATTCACCTTACCTATACACACCTCAGTTTTTAGTAGAACTAGATCCAGCAGTTGTACTGTAATGTATCAAGGATGCATATTTGACAAAGAGGTAGTACTGCCAACTCCTGTAGTTCAAAGCATATCACTAGATCTTCAAAATTCCTAAGAACAGACTTTAAGTTCTCTATAAAAAAAAATATTTTAGAGACCTTTTACTGTATCTTAGATTTTGAACTAAATACATTTGATCTGATTTTCCTCAGTAATTGTGAGGTTTGCAACCAGATTCCAAGCCTCTAAATAAATCCTGCACCCTGAGATCATCCCTGACAAATCTCAGGTTTCTTTATCCCAAACTGGACAAAATCTGGGTCTAAACATCACCCTTCCTCCTTTTTCTATGTGATCTTGCCTTTTTGGAGCCATTTGCTCAGGCTGAGCTGCACTGATCCTCTCTGTGAGACAAATAGATGTTGGAATAGAATTATTTTCTATCTAATCTTGCTTGATTAGTTGCTATATAATATTGACTGTGATTTAACGGCTGCATTGCACTGTGTTATACAAATATCTGCTTAATTGGAAGTGGACATTGATAAATAAATTTTTCTCTATATGCAGTTGATATTTTTAGGTAACTTCAATTGCGTATGAAATAAAGAGCATATCAAATAATATATGCAAGAGAATATGTTTGGAGGGCTGAGAATTTATAATCACTGATTGAAAAAGGAAACTTGATAAAGTTTCTGAAGTTAGAACATGTTGCTGTACTAAGAACGCATATTTCAAGTAGATGTTACATCTTTAAACTGTGCTTGCTGCTTATTTTATTATTTAATTACAGTCCATATATAATCTATCCAATCTTCTATTAACCACTGTAACCTTGGTTTTAGAAAATGTTCGTTATAGAACTACTTATCAGTCATTTCTTCTTCAATGATTTTGGGGGCTATAAAATAGCTGTTTTGATGCAACACAGATGTTTCCAATGGTATTTCTGATCGACTTGGTGCTTTATTATTACTTCTTAGAATAGATCCTCTCAGTTTTTTTTAGTTTTTTCTTCTGTACACTTTCTACTCTAAGTACTTATTTCACTTATTGTATTTAACATTCTCTCACTGTAACTTAAGGACTAGATCAGCAATATTATTCTTTACATTTTGGGCAACAATACAGCCTGAATTGAGTGCTTTTGTGATTTCTTAGCTAGAGAAGTTTTAAAAAAGCTAAATAATCTACCAAACAATTGTAATAAAATTAAATTTTCAGAGGCAAAAGTGAAAGAGAAATGGCACTGTAACTAGATATGACCAGCTCAACTGGAGACTGGACAGCAAAGCTATCCTAAACAACAAGAATGTGCTGGGAGCAGAACACATAGTACAAACTCAAAAGCTGAATATCACATATGCAGAAAGACTGGGCTTGTTTTTGAGGTTCTGTGAGGTTCCTTATTCTAAAGACCTGAAGCCAGTTATTTTTCTTCATACCGCTATTCAGATCTTATAGAAGATCAGAAGAACCTCTCCTTCAGAACTGCAGATGACCTCCAGCCCATGTCTGCCCTCCCAGGCAGTCTATGGGCAAAGTTTCTGTGACAAGGAGTAGGAGTGTGTGTGGCTAATCCTGCTTTATAATTGTTGGAAATATTCTCTCTCAGTGGCACGTATAAAAACTAAAATGAGTTCAATTAACTGGACTACACCAGTAAATAGAGAACACGCAGCAACAGCTGAATGATTATGTAGGGCAAAACACTGTGGTAACCAACTGGCTGCAATATGCTCTACTAAATTTAGATCATATATTGTACACATAGGGAAGGTGATGTGTACTGTGGTCAGATACCTTGGACTTGTTTGCTGTCTTATTGATTAGGTGTTCAAGTCTGAACTGTTGTAAATTCTTTCACATCTCAGTGCCTACTGTCAAATATGCTGCCTGGGGAGCTTGGAGCTACAGTTCTGTTTAAAGACAGCTTTAAATTGTTTCTTTTCTCAGTGTTCAATTGTTCAGTTCTTCTTTTCCAGTGCTTACTACTTTTAGAGCCCAGTCATGAGCAGAGCAATATAAATTTGTCATTACAACAGAGTTGTGAAAGCTGTGTCTATCAGCTGAAGTGAATCACTAAAGCTACTTTAGAATTTAAGCTGCAGCTATTTTTCCTGCAATTAAACAATATGTATGATATAAGTATCTGACCGACCAGATTATCTCATTCATACTGTGGAAAAAAAATGAAAAACCATCATCATTCATGCACTCATTCAACATATTGCATGACAAGCTGTTTATGTCATGAATGTAAAACAATAATCACTCCAAGACAAGATCTAGTGTGCTCATAGCAGCAATAACAACAACATGGAGATAACTGAATGGAGTAAAGATTTTTAAACTTCTGGGTACATTTAACACCAAGAAAGTTTTCTAATTACATTTCAACTACTGATGTTAAATATTGAAAACGATTGTTATCCTCCTATGTATACAGATTCTCCAAAACATGGAGAAAATATAGAAAACTCCAAAAAGGAGGGATCTCCAGAAAGAGACCCTCCCCAGCGGCAGTCAGCCCTTAAATGGGATTTAGGAGAGGTGCAGCCAGGCTCCATCCCTTCTGGTCACACAGCTGAATTGCCTTCACCTGTGCTCCCAGGACTGACCCAGTCCTTGCCTCAGGTGATTAATCAGTTGTTCAGGCTGTGACTCAACAGTTTCCATTCAGAAAATATAAAGTAAAATCAAGTAAAATTACATAAACTTTGAGTTCCAGTACATAATCCTGAATCCTTTTTATCAAGAGTTCATATTCTGCAAAGAAACATTCTTTGATTCCTGTTCTATTCTGTGTTTCCTGTTCTTTTCTGTGTTCACAGCAATTTATAAGCAAATTACAAGCATTAGAAAGATTTCTGTACTGAAAGATGTAAACTTTCATATCCCTACACACCTATAAAGCATAGCACAAAGTCTAAATTGGGTGTAACATCTGCAGCTCATGGGTAAGGAAAAAAGTAGTTCTGAGAGTCATAGACCACAGTGTGTCAAGCACTCAGCCATCTTAGAAAAATTCTGAAACATAGGAAAGACAAATAAAGCTGCCATGAAGCTGGTCACAGAACAAAGAAAACTGGAACTACAGAAGATGAGAGTAGGAGTTAATTAAGGAAAAGAATCATAGAACAGACAGAAAGAAGGAGTCTGATGCTTGATTTTGCATCCAGTAGTACAAGTGCAACCACCTGTGCCACTGGCTGAGGCAGAGATCCTCCAGGAAAAATGTGAGCTATGCATGTAATCACAGATCATATGAGAACGCATGCATTAAGGAAAGTCAGACAATTTTCATTCTGTTCTTTTGTTTTACACATTCCTAAATAGCAGCTGATGTTGTTTCACTAACATATCTTATATTCATAATTATGAAATAGATTTAACATGTATGCACAGTAACAGCTCATTGCCCATTGTAGAAAAATACTACAAAACTCAGCTCTACAAGAAAATAGACTGTTTTTTAAAGAAAGTTATCATGCAAATGTTTCAAACTGTGTTTTTTTGTAATAATAATAAAAGAACTTTATTAGTTTTATTTATAAAGTTATTAGACATACTAAGTTAGGTTTCTGCCTCTGCTACTGCTAAACATTTCAGCTATTGTATACTGGGAGAAATGTATCCATGAGATAAAACAGTTGGTCCTACACTAAACATAGAACAGAGCACAAAAAGTGTCTAGTAGCATGATGGACACTGAGAGTTTGTTTGCCTCTGCTTTAACAGAAGATCCTAGCAGCACAGCAAGTTACCTTTCATGGCTTACAGCTGTGCATTTTAAAGGCACCTAAAATTCTTCGGCATGATTCTGAAATGTGTGGACTATCCATCTGGCAGAAGAAAGTTGAACACTGGTTTGCAGGAGTCCTGAAATTTCTCTAAATTACAAGTGCAGAACATCAGCACAACTTTGACAGAGCACACCATGCAGTGGCTCTGAATCAAGCTGTAGCATTCACTAACACAGCCAGAACAAACACTGCAGCCAGAAGGAACTCTAGCTAACAAGAATTTTCCTAGCATTCAAGTTTAAATGAATCATCACTGTCACGGAACAAACAGTAAGAACTACTTGTATTAATAAAGGCTGTTTTTTTGACAGCCCTATCCCTATTTGCTTTGAAAAAAAAAAAAAGAAAAAAAAAAAAGAATGCAGTAAGTTTCTGTCCAACACACGTAAAAATCATGCAAAACACAAAGGATCTGAAAAAGAGAGTCTGGAGAAAGAACAAGCCCAAAT
This sequence comes from Lagopus muta, assembly GCF_023343835.1. Classification (NCBI taxonomy): domain Eukaryota; kingdom Metazoa; phylum Chordata; class Aves; order Galliformes; family Phasianidae; genus Lagopus; species Lagopus muta. The sequence goes on from NC_064434.1 coordinate 77,621,043, forward strand.
GAGAAAAAGACCAAGAGAAGTAAAAGACCAGACTTGCCATCTGGCTCAGATGCAACCTCTTTATTTCAGCATTTTTACAGAAAAACATCCTGATAAAATCCAGCTTCACAGCATTAGAGATGATCAGTAAGTCAAAAGAATGAGTTTTCACTTTACATCATACTGAAACATCACAATGAAAATTAAAGTTGAATTTATTAGATCAGCTATATCTGGTAGCTATATCTCTTTCTAAAATATGGTTTCAGAGACATTTAGCAACTAGCGCTAATAGCTGATGTTCTAGTTCCTATCTTTTCGTACAGCTACTGCCAACAATTCATAGTTCATGCATCCTTCAATTAGTCTTTTCCTTTTAAATCTTATGTCCCAAAAGAAAGACAAGAGTTCAGCTCAATTAAAATAAATAATGAATGTAGAGTACTATGCCAAGCATAGCATTTCTCCCTGGCATAAAACATATGCAACTGTCAGATTCCCAAATCCAATCAATGAAATAAATGAGAGAGAATTAAGAGTGCTTCTTCACCTCCCAAAAGCCTTAGCAGCTATCTTGTAAATATATGGGGTAACATTTCACTTGTATAGATCAGGAAGAAGTTGTTTGAGTTACTTTAGTGGTTGCTGCAGTAATGCCTACAAGACCTATGCAAGATCAGAATGCTGCTTTTCTACATTGCACACACACTCACAAAAGAAAAAAAAAAAAAAAAAGCCATGAAAATATTACTCTTAGTGAGCAAGGTAAAAAGTTAAGGGGAATTAGAGGTTTGGAAATTTGAAGTGGGTAATGCCAAGCTCAGAGATAAGACAGAAAATAATGCAGCAGGAGGGAAGAAGTTATTGTCAATAATATTTGAAATACCTAAAGAGAACACAATTTGGGCTGATCAAACTCCCTCAGGGAAGCAAGAGAGCTTCAGGGGTCATTGAAGGAGTGCTTTAGAGCGCATCAAAAAGATCTTATGAACTCGTTACCACATCTTCTTGACCTTCGAACTATTTTGGTAAATCCATTCTCAGCCTTTTCCCTCTGGTGTTTTAATGTACCTCTTATAAATGTGAGAAAGGTAGAGAGGTACAGATATTTCACACACTGTGCTTCAGCAGTTTGCTTTCCAGGAATGTTCTTAGACAACGTAAAATATTTGTTTACTCTAGCAGCTTGTCTGGCAGCTGAGCATTGTCAAAGGCAGAATTTATTTCCTTGCTTAAATTTAAAAGTTAGGCCTAAAAATCACACCTGCACAAAAGGTGTTACTTAGTTACCGAGTAATGACTGTTGCAAATATAGCCTTTACACCACTTGAAACATCCTGCTACTCTTTTTGCTAACAAAATGATAGGGCCAAGGTAAATGGAGAAGTATACACCCTCCATATACTGTCAAGCTCAGTTACTGTACTCTCTTACTGTCACCACACACATCCCACTGTACATCCCACATCACAGAGTTAATATTTTAATTTTTCACTTCAACTCTTCTCCTATCGTCCTCCTTCTTTCTTGATCTTTATTATTATTATTATTATTTTTTTTTTTTTACAGCATTCTTCTTTTCTCTCTGAATAATAATCACAGCTATAATTTGATTTCTACAGTTTCAATTACATCAGAGGTAAGACAGAAAACTTTTCCTTCTTTTGGTGATATCATAATTCAAACTGTATGCCCTGATCATCATGGAAACCAGGCTTCTCTCTTCAGTGCTTTTACAGGATCTCTTGCATTCACATCAGCGTAGAGGAAAGGAGCACTATCAGGTCCCCTGATATCTGCTTGGAGAAGGTCTTTCAGCTTGTTTGTGTTCCACAGTTTTTTTTTTTTTTTTGCAATTGCTCTGTGACTGTCACAGGCTCTGATTTGCAAAAGCTGAACCTTCCCAAATTGATTAACTTAGACATGCTTCCACCAGGACTCACACCTGAACCCAGTTTTAGATCTCTGCAAGTCTGAACACAGCCTCCAAACAATACAATTGTTAAGAATTATCTCAGACTGTTCTCAGTCCTCATGTTATTTTCTCATAGATATATCATGAAGACAATCAATAAGAAGAAATACAAAATCATGGAAGAAGAAATAGGTCCCAGTTAAGTACTGCAGATGATAACCTACCTCTCTTGTGAACAATTGCTTTGGAATAAGAGAATTGTGTTTGCTTGGTTTTGGGGTCCGTCCGTCCCCCCCCCCCCCCCCCCCCCCCCCCCCCCCCGAGTACTGTACTCTTGGGCAAATACAGCATGTAAAAAACAGACAAAAGGTCTTCTCCCAGGTTTGTTTTTAGCTTTCCAAAAAGTAAGGAAGATGTGCTTCTTCAGTTTCTTTTGCTAAAAGGTGGTAAGACTGTCATAATTATGCTTAATTATGTCTCTCTTTTCTGTGTAAGCACTTGTGAAGAAGAAAATGTATCATAAATTGAATTTCTTTTTTCAGTATGATTAATTTCTACAAATAGAACACCACCCAAGTATGGGTCAGATTTTTGCTTTCCAGCCTCTTTACGCTGGCTTTAAATTAAACAAAATTGAAATAAATTCTTGTAAAAATAATAGGAAAAACAAGTTTATTGTACATACAATTATACTTCCTGTCAGGCAGATCTGCAATTTTCGACTGTATTCTGGATGCTATAAAGCTATATTTACCAAGGGATGACAAAGAGAATGTTTCAATCAGTCTGCTATTTCGACAAGATATCATTTTTGGGCAAGCAAATTTATTTGTCCTTGGTATAACACAGCTGCTCAGAAATCATTTCAGATTGACCTTACTTTAATCAGGCCAAATCAAATCTTGTTTGTTTTACACTAACTGCTGTAATTCAGAATAAAAAGATGCTGAAGCACTGATTGCCAAAACCAGAGAAGCAGAAGGAGGGTAAACTTTGTGTTTTAATGTGATTTCCCCAGCTGCATCAACAAATTCAGGTGAAAGTCTCTGAGAAGCCTGTGTGTAATAACATACCTTGCAAAACGTTCAATCAAACAGCTTGATTTACCATAGCTTTGATCTCATCTAAGGAATGTGGATTGTGCTTAAAAAAATAATTTCACAATCAATTTTAAGAGCCCAATGTCAATGAGGTGAGTGAAATAATGGTAGTACTAAATATTTGAATGGTAATGAGAAGCTTCAAAGGTTATATTTTTCTTAAACCTCTGAGAAAATATTTTTATTTTGATAATTATCAAAATATCAGGCAAAGTTGCAGTTCCTTGCAGTTCCACTAACTGTACTCAGATTCCTTAAAAACAAGTTTGAGCAGTTACATATGTTGAAAAACCTCAGTTAACTTACATTTTTAGAAAAAAATATGAATTACAACCCCATCATAAAAATCAGCATAATCTCCCAATTCAAAGAATCAAATCAACACCAAGCTGCATTTCCCTCCTAACAGTTTCTCACTCGGGGTCTGATGTACAGCAGAAAAGTGCTTGCATATTATTAACATACTTGTCATAATGTGACCAACAGATCCTTTTCAAAACACAGGTTTTAAGAGGCAAGTTAATGCAAGTGTGTCCAGGCTGGACAAAAATGTCAATCCATTTTTTTTTCACAGATTAAGCACCTCAGAAGTCCATAAGGTTTTAGTACTTCTATACAGTGCTAATTAGAATCCAGAATTACTATCTGGTTATCTTACTATATTTAGTCTGTAAAATTTGAAAAGTGAAGCAGGTAGGCAATCTTTCCATATTGATTAACTAGTCACTCCTCAAAAAGTTTTAGTTTCCTCGCTAGTGAAATGGAAATCCAAGGCACAGCTGAAAATGAGATGGGTAGATGATAAAACTTTGAATTCAGCAAAGGCCTACAGAAGTTTCTTCCTACATCACCCAGGCAATTATCTGTGCTGCAGCAAAATATCCGCAAGTACTTCTCTCTCCAGCAGGGATGTATTTCATAAGATTGAATCACCAAGGATATGTTCAGCTGGGACAAGCCCTCAAGCAGATCACGTAAAAAGACAGAAACATTGAAGGAAGATTTGTTTATCTGCTGTTGCCTGCATATTGGTGAACAAATAGCCCCTTAATGTTTCTGTCTTCTGAGAAAACACAAAGGAAAAAAAATATATCACTCTGTCTAGAACAAATTAATACAATCTATATTAGCATAGCTCTCTGAAACCAATAGGTTTTTTTAGATTGTATACATAAAGAATCAGCATACTTAAAGGGACAGAGCTCTCTCTACAGCTTTCAATTGCTTCCTCTACGATAGCAGCATTGCTTAGTTTTCTACAGATTGAAGGTCAGTTCTCTGGCATTCTCTGCATAACATTAAAAGAAATGAAAATCCACAAACCACTGGGTCAAGATATTACTTTTCTTTGTATGGAAGGCTAATTTATTGTGAACATTCATTTCCACAAAATCAGTAGGAGGATATAAAAATAGAATTAAAAAAATATATATATGTGAGAAGTCTTATTTTGTAAATTGGGTTTATAAAGACAGACCACAAGAAGAATAAAATTTAGAAGAAAAATTGTGGCAGAAAAGCAGGCAAAGCAATAGACACTGAGAAGAGCAGTACATAGTGTTGGTGAGAAGCCAATAAACAGCACTTGAAGAGGTTAGCGAGCATGGTAGTATACAAGCTATCCAAGGGAGACGTTCAGAAATGAATTTTCATTTCAGCTGTTCCAATGATAATGGAATATAACTTCTGAGAGCCTCTGAGGTGTGCAGCCAAGAGACACAAGTCCACATTTATGCGATCTAAAGTTCTGCCAATACGTCAGTACACATTTCCAGACGAAAATAGTTGATGTATTTTAGGAATACTCATTTTCTGGAGATCTGTTTTGAAACAAAAGTAAAACAGAAAAACTAAATTGAAATCATAACTCTCCATTGTTTTGATGGAATGAAGGGTTATTTTCTGCCAAGTGTTTCTAAAAAGCAAACCTTGATGTCTGTTTTTTTGTTCCAAAACAAAGCGAGTTGCTACAATGCATTATGTAGAGCTGCAAATCATCTCTACAAACCCAATTATTTATAAGTATTTTTATTTTATCTTGTGAATGCAAAGTCCTTGACTAGAAGACAACCATCTATTACGAAAGTATTTTGGTGGATAGTATGCAGAATGGTAAATACATGGAAGCCATTCTCACAAGGACAACATACAATAAATCTATTTAAAATGAATAAAGATAAACAGCACATACAGTCTTGTGCTGTGGAAAGTTTGTGCAGCCAGCTCAGAAAACTGATCATAACTCACAGCTATTTGTTTCTTTGTTGCATTTAAAAATTTATGACTGCCCATATGTCATCCATTCTCAAGGCCCTTGACTTCAGGAGCCAACACACAGTCCGTTAAGATACCTAGCACAATTATTATTTGAGAAGAAGTTACAGTAAGAATACAGAGATCCATAAAAGCAAAGCATGAGAATTGACTTGCTATCACTGAGGCTCATCAGTGACCTCTGTCGTCTTGTCCACTAACAAGAAAATGCACATTCCCCATAACCCACTGCTGTATTATAGAGCAGCAGTGGCCTTGAGGTAAATTACACTTATTGTGTTATTCAGCAAGAAAAGCCGCACTGTTTCAAACAAAAAAGCAACCTCAGTCACATATTTTAGCAGAGAATGGATGTTTTTGTGGCAGAGGGAATAAGTTCTCTAGAATCAGTGTACAAGGGCCACTTGAAAAGTAATGCCTCCTATTTTATTGTGTTGGTTCATGATGTTAGAAATGCATGCTGGTATATAGCAGTAGAAGCTGAACCTTCCCACCAGCATCCCATTACATATTCTGGCTGTGGCATAGATGGCAGTGCAGGGACAGCCTGACAAAATGGTATCTGACATGGAAGTGCATATGTAAATAAAAGTGTGCAACTGAATTTCTCCACACAGAAAAATTTGCACCAACTTTTGTTCATCAGTGCTTACTGAACATTTATGGAGACCAAAAAGTAGATGTAAGCACAGTGAGGCTGAAGGCGGTGCATTTCAATAGATACAACAGCAGTGTTAAAGAAGGAGCCACATTGCTGCATAGAAATGTCACAACATGAAATGATCTCAATCAGCTCATGCATACAGATCAACAGATTACAACCAGGAAACTGTACAGAGCTAAATGTTGCCACCATCATTTTCAACACACCGAGACCAACATTGAAATACTGCAAATCTTCTCCCAGGTAGGTCCTATAAATGTTTACAAAGGAAATGAAAATACACCATATGCAAGTTTGTCAGGACCTATTGAACCAATACAAGGATGAAGGTAACAACTGCATTACTGGTGATGAGATGTAGCATCAGCGCTACAAGCCAGAGTCAAAGTGGCAGATCATGAAGCGCTCCATCAAATAGTGTTATTGAGTTCCTCTCATCTGTTGTATTTCCTATGGAAATAACTGGAGGCATTACTTTCAGGTTAACCTATGTACATCTACAGGGCTGCCTCAAGCAGCCTGGTCTGATCCAGAAGCTGAGAGAGGCCACAACAGTCTGTGGCAATGTCCTTAAAACTAGGCAATATTCCACAGCAACAGGACTGGACAAACAGGGATAAGTGTTCAGGATGGCAGGTCTCATCAATAACCCAGACATCCTCAGGTGAAGGCTAGGTGGTACCTAAGAACCAGTATCAATCTGTAAAACACCAGTAACTGCAGAACAGGTCTGGTCACAGATAAGCCTGTGACCCAGCTCAAGACCCACCAAGGCTCTTGTGCAAGGAGCAGAGAATGTCTGAGTGAGAGACCCTGTTAGGGATGGCCAAGGCACACTCAGAGGTTCCAGCACATTATCCTGAGATGCTACTTGCTGTTGGTGAGGGTTGTTACAAAGAGGTTACTGTAAACTGATTTGGCCTTGAAAAATTCTCCACCAGGTCACCAATATGGACTTACGATTCCAATCCTGAAGAAAACAAATACTGTAAGCAGCCATTGGCATCCAGCAGAAAAGCCAGTTCTGTTCTTCAGATATACATTAATATATATGTTGGAGCTAATACTTATGGAGAGTAATGGAGCTCCGAATTTGTCCTCTGAAAGAGAACATGAATAAATTTATGACAGTTCAGGAGGGTGTATATTATCCATCCCTCATTTTTGTGAGGTTACTTCACTGCTTATGTTCAGTCCACCCAATGTACATGTGCAGGTTTTTATGATAATTTTTTACACTCAGTCTGGAAATTGTCAGTTCAGCTTCCTATATATCAAGCCAAACTCTTGTTGATCACCTCTACCCTCATTCTTTTCCAAAGTCATATGTATTCAAGAATGAGGAACACTGCTTACACAGAACTCTCCTTCAGAATGTCCTGGAGTTGTAAGAGTAGTTTTTCAGAGGAATCTGTGAGCCATGCTGCAAATGCTGATACTGAAAAGCCAGCACTTCCTGCCTCCTATTACCCTTGTGTTCTTTTCCTCAGACTGTTGCTTTCATTAACAACATAATGCCCTTGAAAATCAAGTGCATTATCAAGTTTATTCCCAACCACAGCACTTGTAAACCACATCTAAGTACTGCCAACAAGACATTCTGTCACCACCCTAGTTTTAAGCTGACCTCCATAATGATTATATCTCCCTTTAAGATCACAATAACGTTGTAACCTGGAATCCTCAACTCTCCTGATAATGGGGACAGTTTTAAAAAGCTATTAGCAGCTTGTATGCTGGCCTCTGCAGCTATGCCAATAAAAGGCTCCTGTGTTTCTAAGTTTTACATTGCCTTAACTTACATCTGATAGTGATGGAATTAAGGTAGTGCTCATGAAAGCAAGATGAAAAACATAAAATGGATAATAAGGTATTTACCACAGTCATACGTGGAAAATACAGGAAAAAATGAGTAACAACTTCCATCTTGCACTTAATACAATTTCAAACAACAGACTATTTCAATGAATGAGCCTTCCACAGATATGCACTAGAAATGTAACAGTGGGAAAAACATTTATACTTGCCCACTGGGAAGGAAAGGCTGAGCTATACAGGCAGATCTCACTTTTAGAGATACAGATATTCACGTGTGGGGACATTCCTCCATACCCATCACAAATCAAACTTGTGACAGCCACAGAGACAATTCAGTTGGGAAACGTGTTACAGAAGTCAATAAAACAAGCAAGCAAGCAGTCATTACAATTCAATTCTGATCACTCTTCAACATCTTGAATCGTGTTATTTAGTACTCCTTCTGAAAGCAAATGGACAGCTTTTTCAGCGAAGATGTGATACAGTTAATTCTGCTTTTAAGCATTTGAGTTACTTGGGAGCTTACAATAATACTGGATGATTTTCTGCCCTGATTCTTAAGGCTACAACTTCCTCCTTCTCATTGAAAAGGAAACATGATTATTATTTTATCTTCTCATTCTCCAGTTAAAAAAAAAAAAAAAAAAAAAAAAAAAAAAACCACAACCCACCACTTAATCTGGTACAACTATGTCTTTTAATAAGAGGTAAATATTAGCATTTAACCGCTAAGGAAACCTGTGGTAAGAACAGTACAATAAGAGGACAAATGAAAGAGTCCATGAACATAGAATAGTTCTACTTCTGACTGCTTTAATTTAACCCCTGATTTTGAACTATCTTTTAATTTACTGATCTTTCACAGCTGTGGCATGGCTCTCCTTTGTAACAATTTCAACCATTAAACAAATAGTAGGTTTGTTGAAAGTTGCTTTCTGAGATTCAGAAACATATACTTAAGTAACCACCCAAGTTACGTGTGTTTCACAGTATTTGTGGGTATGAAGTGCAGCCAAATATTGTACAAATACAGCAATATTATTTTAGAGCATAGAATAAATTGACTGTAACAACCTTGCGAACATAATCTCTGTCAAAATTATACTGAACCTCATTCATAGTAGTTTACCTTTCAATCTGTAATGACAGAGAAAGCAGAGTAATAGCAGCATTGCAGCACAGTCTTAAGATGCAGCAAGTGAGAATTTGCTCAAACACAACAGCAGCAGGCACAGAAATAAAGGAAAGAAGCTGCTTACCTTTAGAAGGCCACAGGCATGCAAGGATCTCTAGCAAGATCCACTGCAAACCCTTAAATGGGGTCTGGAAACAGATGGATCCTGGCTCCACTCCCGGTCACTCGTGCATTGCATGCACCTGAGCCCCCCTGGGTTGGCCCTGCCTTCCTACAAGGTGCTCAATTATTGTTTCAGGCCATGACTTAGCATTTTTACTACACCATCAATTCAAGAAAATATAAAATTCATTTTTAGTATTGAGAATTCTTTAAAACAAGTCCTAGAAAGTCAAACACTTCAAAGCTAAGACATGCTTCAAACTCCTCATAGCATCTTTGCCTTTGAAGTACCAAAATGCTCTATTTGTATTGGTTTTAAGAATACCCTTTATTTCTGCTTATAGCACAGTGGATACTACTGCCCCAGGTGCAAAACTGCACAAGATTTAAAGGCTATTTGTTTTCAAGCATCCTGTTTCTCTCTTTAGAGAGCTACTTTGTCTCCAGCTGCAAGTACTTCAAAGAGAAACAACCATTTGAGAAATGAGCTACAGCTGAAACCAGGAATATTTTTTTTAGTTTACGTACTGAACAAAGCGTGATTTGGGGTTACGAGAACTTCCAATATATTTCCAGTGAAAGATAATTATTTATTGCTTTAAAACAAACAAAACAAGCAAGTTAATTTTGTTGAATTCTTGTTTAATCATTTTAAGTCCTGGTTCTGTTAAGTATTTTATTTATATTACTCAGATTAGGCAAGCACTCTACTGTCTTGTTGATCAACAGCTTTCCCTTTTATCTTCTGCAACCACCAGCCTAAGTCTGTTATCTCCCATAGAGGTCATTAGAATCTGTCATACCAGTAACAATTTAGTCAAACTTCTAGGTGACCAATGAATCTATTCCTGTTTTCTGGGCATTATTTCCCCATTTCTTACAGTACGCATTCAATACAAGAGTGAAAAGGTCAAGTTCTTGCCTTGTTTTTATCCTGCATGTAATTTCTTTGTTTGTAGGAGGAGTGTAAGAATGGTAAAATGTATTTTATTTTTAAATTCATTTCAGTAAAGGATAGCAGTTTGGTCCTCTTTAGGATTTTATTTTACTTTAAAATTAATTATCTTAATACAATAGAAAAGAAAGTAGAGTGATAATGAACAAATAGAAAAAACTTTTCTAAATAGAAAAAAATGTCTTTTTTTTCTGTAAAGACTGACGGGTGGGACAATGGCGATATTCATTATAAAATGGGATCCATTTTCTGTTCAAATAACTTTTAGCTCAAAAAGCATGTTCTTCTGGAAACATCGGACAATATAAATTAGTGAAAAATGTCCAAGGGATAGAATTAAAATTCAAATTTTTATAGTTAAGGTATTTAAATCCATTATTCCTTGTAGTCTTCTACCGTAAGACTATCATCCATAAAAATGCTCTTTGCTTTAGCATGTGATGTGACATAACTTAGTGCCATTTTTGAGCAGGTAAAGAAAGAATATAAACTATTTCAATGGTTGTTAAATATATTTACTTGCAGTGCTATTAAATGATCATTCAATTGCAATTGGAAAGCCTAATTTTAATGTTAATAGTGAACAACACTACAAATGAAAAATAACTAAGATCAATGAATGAAGGGATGTTTATAACTTGAACAGTTATTATAATCACTTTAAATGCAACAAAATTTTATTATTTATCTTTTTTTAAATGTTTCAGTGTAGTTGCTTTAGGATCCATAATCTACAGGGTTTTACTAAAAACTGGAATTTTTTTTCTTCCATTTTTTATTTCTTCCATATTGTCCCTAGTGCAGTGGGGTTGGGGCTGCTACAGATACTACATCTTTGTAGATTACTACTTTTTTGGAGCTTGACTTCAGCATTTTGGATTTTGCATTTTGCATATGTACAGGCATGTGTCTACCCTCTGTTTACCTGCCTAGAAGTTGCTGGGAGTGTATTCACTCTGACCAGGATGGGAGAAGGTTATAATTGTCTTCATGCAGAGCTAAAGCTCCAAACATAACAATTTCATAATCTCAGGTTTTTACTGTCCTTGCAATTATTTCCATGACCATGGACTAGAGATGGTACTAGCGAGAGTTTACCAGAGGATGTCTAATTCAACTTACCTGTTTCATGATACCACAGAATCTTGAATACTGATTTTCTTTCCTAAGGCATATATAGTTCATTCTTAAAACAGAGAGAAAGAGGAAAGATTTGCTTCCCTAATAGAGGAGAGGAGCAGCCTCTGATCTTATGACTTTGAAAATGTATTTTAGAGGCCAAGATGTATTTTGTACAATCCAATACTTGAGAAACCTTAGATAATCAGAAAAGCAACAAATTCCATAAAATCCAAAGGGCTGATGATTGCATTGATTCATCTTTGCCCAGTTGTTCAAAACAAGCAAAGAGAAGTGTCGGCACTAGTCAAATGGTACTCCTCCTCTTGACAAGGAATCTAATAACTTGAACAGTTACATGGGGCATCAAGGAACAGATTTTTAAAAAGTGTGATGTGTTCATCCATAATAAAATCTACATTTAGAAGGACTCAGAAAACTTGCAGAGTTCTTTCTAGAAATTACAGGTCTTAGTCTTGCCATACAGTTAATTATTGAGACTTGAAAAGAAGCCAAAGTCTCTAGATGTTGCCTCTCCACTATGCAAGGCAGTGCAAATCATTTGGAAGCAAGTCTGAAATTGATTCCTCCTACTACCTATGATATATGCTCCTATAAAGGGCATAGAGAAGAATGCGTACTAATGCCGTGTTGAACACAAAATTTATAGTCCTTATTCATAGGTGGACTTTTATTTATATTTTATTTGTTCATGCCAATAATATTTAGTGACTAATTCAGATACAGAAAAATATTCAGGCAGACTGGTTTACTCTCATTTCTGGCATGTATCATATTTTAGAGCAATTCGGAAAGAGAAAGAGAAGGAAAGATATTATTTAGATACTATCTAAAGATAGTATTAAAGAGGAATGGCTCTAAAGATAGTAGTAAAGAGGAATGAATGTGTTTGCTTACTTCCAAACCCAAGACTTTATCTCCTCTTGCTATCTCTGACATTACATTCAATTTCAGAAGTTAAAACTACATTAAGGCATGAGGCACTGTAATTATCAATAACATTATTGATAAACTGATGCCACAGGTCATTCAGAAATGTAAATGGCATGTTTTTGTACTGTAAGAAGTGATATTGTGCTCTTCTCAAATGTGTTTTTAAAGAGGGATCATTTCAAAATTTCTGTTCAAGTTTTTAAAACTTAGCATATGATTTTCATCTAAATATTAGAAGATTTTCAGAGTTTTCCAAAAGAATTGCATTGCCAAGAGATACTTCTGACTTTTTCCCCAGTATTGACACAGCTGTGTTAATGAAGCTACTGGAGTTGCCATGCAATTGAACACTGGATATACATCCGGGATTTTTCCAGTTTCTCCAGTTGAGCTGCTTAAGATGCTGGTCTGGCTTAATTTAGAAAACAGTAATTAGCAGAAAAGGTGGTCGTTTTTGTGTTTTTGATTTTCAAGTAGATATTAAATTTTTGTATGCTATACTTCTCTATTTTTCCCAAGCATAACAAAAAATGGGACATTTAAAGTCACTGCTACCAGAAGGAAACCAAAAGACTTGCATGTTTTGGTGGGCATACTCTCTATTTTTCTGTTCTCAGGTATGAAGAGATTCCTTGTTGAGGATGATTTAAAGGCAAAAGCTAATAAAATTTGGTTTATAGCTAACATTAGATGAAGCTACTATTTAATAAAAAATAAAACTCATATTCTGGCATGATAATAAATCACACTCTTAACCTGAACAGTGAGTGTTACACCTTTCGTGATATGCTGGACTGACTTCTAAACAAGTAATTTATTTGATTTCTTCCAGAACAGATTCAACAATGCACTTACAGGCCACTTTATGCATGTAAAGATCTCCTATTTTAGCTGAGAGCTTAAAAAACGTACTGCACCATTCTGAATCCAAAATAAACTGTCCCAGGATAAGTGGCTGCAGCTTAAATTCAGACCTCTGTTTTAGATTCTGGTAATTCTGTTTCGTTAATCAGTTTGCTTCTGCTGGTAAAATTTCAGTTAAAAACATATATCTCTGGGGTGAAGGAAAGGAAAATCTATCAAGACTGCTACATCTTTGCTTAAAATGAAGACAGATGTGTCAACCACAGACTAAGCATGTTTTGTACAAATAGAGGAACACGTTGTTCCCTTAGCTCTGTCCTCAGTAGTTGGAGACATCTATGTCACTTTCAGTTGAGGGAAATGCCTGTGATTTTAAAACATGCTTAAAGTGCTTAATTTGACTCTTTTGAACTCTTTGACAAATGAAGTTAGAACAAGTTTGAAAGTAAAAAAAAAAAATTGCCATAAGGTATTCTTTCTTTTATGAGAATACGTTTTGCTGAATTACTGTTATTATGGGGATGGGGTGGTCTTAAGAAAAATCTCCTCTTGAATTTTATAGGTTGACATTTCACATCTTTAGTAGCTCCTGAGTGCTTTAGGATATACTGTACTATACAGTGTCTTCCTACAAAGAGCCTTTTGTGTTGTGCAGAGTGAAAGCTAGCATGAAAAAGACTGCTTGATTTCAAGTTCTATGGCTGTCAAAGATGCAGATTAGCTGTAGGTAAATGTAAGTAATTACTTATGTAAAGGCTTACAGATTTTTTCCTAGATGTTTTCAGATATGTGGAACATGGGGGAAGAGGATGAGTTTGACTTTAGATGACTCAAGTATTGAGGATCCTACCAGTATCTCTCAAGAATTTATTCCACAAAACTTCTTGCTATGAATTCTTCCTTGAATAGTCAGCCTAATTTTAGCCCTAGTTAGTTTCACCATTGAAGTTGTAGCCCTTTTACCATAAAGTGAAATAAAGCAAAATATTGCTGCTTCTTCAGCAATAAGTAATCATGTCCTTCTCATATTTAAAAAAAAAAAAAAAATCTAGGAAAATTTTACCACTGTCAGGCCAGCTTCAGAAACAGCTCTCAGTATCTTCCTGGATATGGAGTTCACTCCCACTTAAGCATAAAATGTCACCCAAGGCCCTAATTTACTATTACCCTTCCTATTTCTGACAGGAGAGTCAACATTCCCAGTCAAGGATGTGAAACCAAGTCTACTGATACCATGCAACAATGTTTTGTGAAATAAAATTATTCTTCAATGTTTAATATAGCTAGTCTGTTCTTACAACATGTGAATGTAGCTCATTATTGGAGCAGAATAGAAAGGTATCCTCCAGACTCTTCTATGTGATTTCTTTGAAAAACTTTGACAATTAGGTGTTAATAATTATCAGTAGCTTCTAAAATAATAAGAAAAAAAAAGTTTTGGTGTAGATTTTGATGTAATAATCACAATTTTAATAATGATTGTTATTTAGTAGAAAATGGTACACCTACTCTTGAAAGATACAGCATGTTTTCATGGTCAAATAACCTAACTGTAGATCCTGTGATTGTCTCAACAGCAAGTGAATTGTTTTCAAACTCTTTTAGATTAAAATTTTTCTCTGAGATGAAAACTGGTTGTGGATGAGAGGGCAGCTATAACTACAATGACCACTCCTTCCAAAACAGTGTAGCATGTGAAGATCGTAAATAAGACCCACATTTACTAGCATGCAGGAGGTCTGAGAAGGGCAAACTAGCCTTGAGACATGCGCATGCCAACAGTTTGTACCATCTTTCCTAGTGACCAGTCTTCTAAGAGCAGGCTTCAGGAGCAACCCAGGGCTATATTTGCTGATATGCCAGTTTGCTTACCCAGAGGAGCACAGTGAGCTGGGAATGAAGAAAGGCACTTCCACAAAGGGGAAAACTGTAAGTAATCTTTTCTCCTTTATAGCATATGTATTGGCTTTCTCTCAAGGTAATATCAAATGACTGAAACTGAGTAGAAGTATACTCAAGGCGTCTTTTCTGAAAGGTCTTGAAATCTTTATTGCTAGGATAGGCTGATTTGGTAGGCACTTTGGCCTGGACAATCAAAAGAAGCAACATGAATAGCTAGAGTTTTAGGTACACTCTGGGTCTGAGACCACAGGTTCAGCTTTGTGTTAATAACTTAAGCGTCAGACCAGCTGCAATTCACACAGGGTTATGTAGCTGTCTCCACTGTCCAGGGCTTGTCACTTTCTACCTTGATGCTCTTCTCAGGACTCCATTTTATAGGCTAAAAGCAACCTCAGAATCCCTGAATGTCTTCTACAGAAGAGGAAAGCATGGACAAAAAGCCATTCTTATTGCATTGATTTCTCAACCCTGGACTCCACTGTGAAAGGAGCATGGTACCAGCTAGGTGCTACGTCCTAAGTGGGCTGCATACACTATCTGTTGAGTCATTCACATGTCCTCAGTCAGTATATATTTTCTCTTTTCTGAGTCATGGCCAGAGCCTCTAAGAAGGAAGGGATATTGATTCTCTGCTGTTTATCTTTCTCTAATCCTGCTACATTTTGCCTCTTAACCTATGGCTATGGGTATATCTTAAATATGAAATTCTATCTACAATATCAGTGAATGTCATATCAACCTTAGTATTAGGTGAAAGCTTTTTTAGTTGGCATTCAGTAATTCAGCATATCACCTTATCATAGACTTGTGGAATATCTAAAAATTAAATACATGAGAGCATTGTCCAAATGTTTCTTGAACTCTGATAATTTTGGTGCCATGACCATCCTCTCAGTGAAAAACCTTTCCCTAACACGCAGCCTGATCCTCCCTCGTGCAGATCCACGCTGTTTCCTTGGGCAATGTTGCTGTCACCAAAGAGCAGAGTTCAGAGCTGTACCTCTGCTCCCTTGAGTTGCTACAGGCTGCCATGAAGCCTCTCCTCAGCTCCTCTACTCCAAGCTGAGCAAACCCAGGGACCTCAGTCACTTCTCATAGATATTTCTCCATCTTCACAGCCTTCCTTTGGAAACTCTCTGATAGATTTATGTACTTACATTGTGGCATCCAGGCCTGCACCCAGTGCTGGAGATAAGGTTGCACAGTGCAGAGCAAAGTGGGACAACCCCTTCCATCACCCAGTGGCAGTGCTAGACCTGGTGCCCTGCAGGGTACAGTTGGCCCTTTGGGCTGACAGGACACAACTCTGTTATATTCAACTCACACTTAACCAAAACCAACAGATCTCTGCAGCTAGCTACTACCTAGCAACAGGAAGCACCCTCCTGTGTTTTTTAACCGGATAAAAGCTGACTGGGAAATGTAATTTTGTTATTTGGGGAATTGATGAGAGGATAAACTATTGATGTTGGAAAAATTGCTAAGTGATGCCACCCAGGAGCTGCATTCAGGGAAATATGACCTTGAGATGTGACAGCGAAAATAGTCATTCACGCCATCTTGATGTAGTAAGAAAGTGAGATGAGGCTTGATGCACAGAGATGACACTTAGTCATTTTGTTGCACACAAAAACCATAACAGCCTGACCTGAATATTTGAATTTACAGTTGTAAATGAAGGAAAGCCACTATGGTTTTGATCAAGAAATGTTTTTTACTCTTCCCCTGTTTGGAGAATTCTCCTTTTGCTCAACAGCTAACTATTGCTTCAGGAGAACTGTTATACTTTTCTTTTTGGGGTCCAGATGAAATTTTCCTGCCTTTCACTGGTAATTGGCCAGAGGGTAGCACTGTCAGCCAAGGGACTGCCTTGAAACAGTCTCTCAAATGTGGGAGTAGAAGGAATACTCCCGTTAGGCAGAAATATGGAATTTGCACTAAGTGGCTAGAAAAAACTTCCTCAGATGCTACAGGCTGTAAACATTCACTGCCTGAGACCGCTTACCACCTACTACATCACTCATGACATGCAAGCTCATGCTTCAGGTTTTTATCTTCTTGTCACAAAGCGTGCATGTAAAAATGAAGACTTGCAGATAGGACTTCCCCTGAGAGCAAGAAATCTGCACAGCCTCTTTGTTCTACTTTTTTTTTAAATAGAAAAAGAGCAAAGTCAGATGCTACATCTCTGCTCCTAGCAGAGCACTGCTGGACTAGGAGTACTATGAATACGATGCTTCTTTGAATAAGAATGCAAGAAAAGATGTATTTGGTCTAACTAAAATTTCACCTAATCCAGTATCCAACTGCGTCCAAAAGCAGAGTTGAGGGAAGACCGATACACATCATATAAAAAAACTGACAGTGGCCCTGAGCAACCTGATCATGCTTTGAAACTGGGCTTGTACTGAGCAGAAGATTAGACTAGATAATATCCAGAAGGCCCTTCTAACCTATGTTATTCCATGACTTCAGCTGAAGAAAGTTTTTCTACTACTACCCGAATATTTACACAGCCTCTAATAACAAACACTTCCTAATACAGTCTTGAGAAATACCTCCTCCTGTTTTTCATTTGAAGAGTAAATCTCTGCTGCATTACATATCACTATAAAATTTAGTGCTACACCTTCATTTTAGTTTGTGTATCAAATACTGAAACAGGTCCCCACATAATTACTAACTCAAATAAATATCACATTGACATCCATTACAGCAAAGATGTTTCATAGAATATAAATACCTCTCATATGAGATCCTCTTTCAAGTTTCAGAAGAACTTTTGTTATTTTGTTAGGTTTTTCCTTTTTTTTTAAAAAAAAAAAAAGTTATGCTGCTGCACTGAAAGATTAACTTGGCTTAAGACAGAAACTTCTGCCTTTCCCGCTCAGTCCTTAACATCAAATTTTTATTTAACATTACATTCTTATCTGAGTCAAAACTGTTTTTGACAGTTTTACCCACCTGCCTTTTTTTTTTTTTTTTGTCACAGGTTTGGCAAACTTGGATGAAATGAAGCTCAAAAGTAGACATCCCCTTAAATCTTTTAAAATATGTATCTACTGTCTTTGTAACAGAAGTTCAGGACCACCTGTTACTGGTGACTAAAGTTCCTCATTTTGAAAAGCCACAGGATTTGCACTTCCCTTGCAGTAGCCAAATTCTGATGTGTCTTGGAAGGAATACAGTGAATGTGCTCTACAAAAATAAATCCAAATTTCTTCCTCCCTGAAATGACCAGAGAGTAATAGAATGATGGTGTTATGTGGGGAAAAGAGAAGCAGTTTCTGGAATCTTTTCCTCAGGCATAATGGTCTGCTAAAAAGCTGATGAGCTAAGGGGTGTAACTGGGACAACTGAGAAGCAGGGCTCATTCCACACAAACTGTTCCTTCCACTTAAATCATATATTAATGGCTTTTCAGAGAGAGTTCCTCAGAGGTATACAACATTTAAATAACTGAGCAGGCTGCCCTCCTTAGAATGATAAAGGAGCAAATGTGCAGGAGTGCTGAAGATCAGGGCTAATAGCTGCACTGTCAGAAGGAACACAGCTCTCCACCAACATGCTCAGAGTCAGAGAAGAGAGCACTGGCAGTGTTCCACTTTGCATCCATCAAACCAGTGCTGCCAGTCTCATTAACCTTATCACAGCTGATCACGGTCTTCATGCTTGTATAATATCAGAAATACTACTTGAAGAATGAGTGGGAAGAAATATGGCAAGTTCAGTGAAAAAAAAAAAAAAATCTCCTATTCCCACTGCATCAGGTTCTATATTTAAAAGTTCAAAACTTTTGATATCTTAATTTCCCTTCTGTGAACAGTTCATTTAGAAATGAATCTAAGTATGAGAGCTGCTCTAAAAGTAATTTTTCCTATTTTATTACGTTGGCCCATGACATCAGAAGCAGATGATGGTGTTAGAAGCTGAAACTACCTATCAGTATTCAGTTACATTTTGTTGCCATTTTGTCTTTGCCATTTTTGTGCTGCACATGTTCCCCCTAAGCTAGAAGTGAACTTTATTTATTTCACTTGTTTATTGAAGTAAGGTTAAGGACCTGTTGTTTCATTATTACTTGTGAGGTTTCAGGAACCAGTACAACATTTGCAACTATTTTGTGAATATTTATCAAGAATTTCAGCACAACATTTTTAAATATTATCTACATGATAATACTTTGCTGTTATCAACAGCAAATTTTCAAGTTGTTTTTTTTCATTTACTGAGCATGGGCATATTAAGATGTTGATAATGCAGTGAGCATGTGATAAAATACCAGAGCTCTGAAAGCAAAAAATGCCCCCATTCTAGTGTGGGAGGCACCCTCCCCATAGCCCAGGACATTATTTCAGCATCCACCCCAGCAATAACATTACAGTACTGATCTCCAACACCCTTAGCTCTGTCATGTGAAGTCCCCAGCCTGTACCATTCCTTGAAGCACCCTGGTATAAACTACAAGACAGCAAAGAAATACAAGCTTAATGAGGGAGAGAAGGAGAACAAATAGCTGACTGCTACCAGTTGAAGGAAAGGAGGGAGAAAGTGAGAAAGCACAAAGGCTGTGTTGATACCTGCCCTAGGACACTGCAAAGTTCTTGTTATTAACATCACTCATTCTAGAAAATTTTGACTTTAACAATAATCACTAACAACAAAGACAACAGTCTCCAAATATTTGTCAACTATTATCTATGTTTCCAGCAAAATATAATTCTGGAAATTTCACAACTTCAACCTGCTTGGAGGACTCAAATACACAATCTAATTGGAATGACTATTGCCCATTTTATTTTCAAGTCATTACAAACTCATACACTTGATCCATGGGTTTTAAATTTAATTTATTGTCCAATATTTCATATGAAACATGGAGTGCATAATTGTCTTAAGTGTCCTGGGAGAGCAAACAAGATTTTTACTGTATTTTAATCTTCTTTTTTCCAAAGGGAAGAGGGGGACAAGTTGCCACATGATTGAAACCTTAGTGACTAACAAGGAAAAAACTATATGAATTAAAGACAGATATCACATGGAGAGCTGTAGGAACATTTGAGCCTCTGCTTTCTGATAAATACAAAACAAATTTTTCTATTCAAGAAGTTGAGCATCTCCATCAAAATCACACTAAATTCAGAGTTCATTCATCCACCAAGTCAGAATAAAATTTGTTACTACAGAAAACAATGTTCTAACTAAGCAGCATAAACTCAGTCTGATTTCCCTGATAACGCAAAACTGTTTTGTAATGTACATTTGCAACTGTTTGCATCAGTCTCTCTTTTGTGTAGTTAACAAAGAAGTTTTTGAAAAGTTGCCCTAGGGCCAGACCCTGAAATCTCTCTCCAGTTTGATTCATTGCTTTTTGATGTGATTTGCCAGGGTTTGGACCCATGAGACAGTACTCACCAACTTAAAGACAACGCTTTTTCACATTTGAGAACAACATTATCTAATACTTTTCACACCTTTTCAATTGCAATGAAATTAAAAAGCACTCAATGGTTTGGAAGCAATTTAGAATTGATCTCTTTCAGCTGAGCTACAAAAAAATGTTCTGCAGTTGTTACAGTAGAGCTTCTTGATCCAATGAATATCTGTCTTCATTTCAACCAGAAAGTCACAACAGTTTTCCCATTGCAATACTTCCTGCATTTCAGGAGTTGCTCTACTTCTTATAGGAAAATGTTTATTTCACATGATTAATCTTTAGCAAGTGCATACAGTAAGTGCAATTTCTTAGATATGTGAAGTGTATTCTTCACTTTTGCCCTATTATTTCATCATCCTGATTCCCCTGCTACAAATTATTGTCAGGATTTACATATTTTCTGATCTAGACTTGCCTACCCCCAATTTTGCAAGTGTTAATGCAGGAAATCTGTTCTAATTTTAGTGGAACTTCACACATTGCACAAGTACAAGACAGATACATATCTAGAGAACTAAGGTGCCCATTCCTTAGGACACCTTTAGGACTGCCTTTTTATTTTAACTTACCAAAATATAGTGTAGATCAGAAGGTATGTTTTACACTGGTATGTTTTGCAAGTATGCTACATGTCATACAGAAAGCAGGCATGAGAAGGGCAAAATAATACTGAATTCAAGAAAGCCCATAAGGAGAAGCAGAAAGAAAGTGATTGATACAAGCTGTGGCTTCTTGAATTCTGAATGGGTCCATCTGTGTAGCCTGAAGCAATGGAATGAGGTAAAGGAATATCTGGAAAGTTCAAATTATTTAAATCTAAAAATAATTGGTAGTGTCAGCAATTAACTGGGTATTTTTTTTTTTTTTTTTTTTTTTTGCAAAAACACATGATGCAAGTGACTTCTATTTGAAAATAAATGCATGGCTTTGAGGAGAAAATAAAAAAAAATTGACGCAAATCTCCAAATCAGTAGTGTCATAGTTCAGATATGCATAGAGTTAGTAACTGACTGATTTTCTGAAATGCTGCAGTGGATGAATTTTGGAGATACTTATTTTCAAATTGAGTTGTCATGCAGTGCCAATTCATAAAACCAACCCTGCAGTAATATCATCTCATCACAAAATAAGCTGACAGACTGTACCATATTTTTATAGTGAATCATTTAAACCATGAATCATTCATAGCTTCACACAGGTGCTGAAAATAGTGAAAAACCTGCTGTCATGCTAGACAAGCCTGGCACATTCTTGCCACAAGTGATGGGCTCTATTTGCAGAATAGATCAGTTTTTAAACCTATCACGAAGGAGGAAAGATGAAGGAAGAAAAACAGAAAAAGAACCTTTTCTCCTTCCCTTACTTTCCCTCCATTTCTTCCTCTCCATTTTTAACAGTACCATCTTGCCCATTCAAACTGTAAAGTGGAAGAAAAAATATTTTTACTTTCTATCAAATTTGTTCCTTCTTTTGTTCAGTTGACACACAGATATAATCCATGTTGTTCCAAAAGGAGCAAGTTCTGATACAGTGAACACATCAGAGTCCTCATTCTGAATCACTTCCAGCATGTCATTCTGTTGGTGTATGTTAGCAGATAATTAGCTGCATACACCAAAATAATCCAAGGGATCTGGGCATTAGTACAAAAGAAACAGCAAATGATAGGCTAGCATTATAGCTTCTGAAAAATGTGCAGAATGCCTGTCACGAGGAAGCTTGCAGAATGTTTTATTCCTAGCCTTGAATAAGAGCAGAGAAACATACTGCAAGGCACAATTAACATAACCACCTAAACTGACCTTCAAAAAGCTGAAGAATGGGCCTTGTTAGTGTACACTGCATTAGGTGGTTGGTGATGTTCTGGGAGTCACTGGTTCCATGTTGGCACATCTGTAAAATGAGTTAATGAGGAGAGTGACAGAATGTAGCCATTTCACGCATGATTAAGGGCAGGCTGTCCTTGTTGAGGAGAGCTCATTCCGTCCCTGGGGACCTGTTCTGCCTGCCTGCTAATCTATGGCTGTCTCAGACAGACAAACAGGTCAGAAGAGGAAATGCTTTGGGCCATCAAGGAGTGAGATTCTATGATAAGCATTGCAGGATTTACTTCTTATGTACTTAACTCTCACATACTTCAGTATCAAGTAACATCCTTTTTCAGTACCTATCCACTGCAGAAGAATCACTTGCCTAAAGTAGTCCCAAGTGATGACATGAGCAGAGAAAGACAGCAGCAAACACAGAGGGACAGACTAATATTTTTACACTGTATTCCTCTTCAGTATTCCCTCAGTTTGGAATTCACAGCCCCAAACTTTTGTTGGAGCCAGGTCCACTCTGACAGAACACCGAAGCAAGCTTTAGGTTTCCTCTCCTTCCACCCAGTGGTGCAATCACTTACTATGCTCTGACAAGGTATGTTTAGGGATTAAACATACCTAGCCTTCATGTTAAAACTGTTCCACTCTGCTTAGTATAGTTAATTGGTCATTCAACCAGAAAAAAAAGTAAAGAAGTGGAAAGGAAGAATGCGAACGACAGCATGGATCCTCTTAGCCTGGAAGTCAACTCATTGACCCATTATGAGCAGTATTGCCTTGAATGTAGACTTGGATCCCAGCCACTGTGCTAATTACAATTAAGATATTTTGTCATAAATTCAGATTAGAAGAGGTGGAATTGAATCTCCAACACTTGAAAGAATAGTTTTTCATGCATGTTGATACAAAAGGAACTATCACCTATATCCCATGATTAAATATATTGTGTAGAGTATCTCCATAAGGCACCTGCTTACTTCGGATTGTAAAAGACAACATAGATTAAAAAAAACCACAACACCAAACTGTCAGCCCAGAGTAGATATATGAAGCCACTCAGCTTTCAAGAATAAAGGTCTTCCAAGGATTTCCAGAACTAGCTGAACTTATCTAGAAAAAGTGCTACTATCTTGAGTGAGATTGCAGCTGAATTACTGATATTGGAACTACAGACTTTTAAGTCTGAAGGATTTAATAATCTAAAATGTTAATTAGTGTGTCTGTTTCCGAATGGAAATGGCCTCTTAATCCCCAGGGCTATTTCCAGATCTGACTCTATTAGAATAATCACGGACTTGGAAAAGGGCCTTATTTTCTTATGGAAATAAATGTGTCCATTCTCCTCAAAACCAGTTTCTTCCAAAGGAAATTTTGCATGGAAGACTCTCCTCTGATACAGAGTCTGCTCTAAGCTGCCAAAATACCATACAGATTGTTCATCCATTGGAGACTTCTTGTCTTCCACTATTCTGTGTTTGTGCTCTAAATGCCTGTGTTGGAACAGAACTTCTGGGTCTTGGCACAGCAGATTATTTGAGGGCCTTTTTTACTAGGTTAACTAGGTTATTTAGTTAATTTGAATTCATTTTCTTTTAATTTAAAGCCAATTAGTTAAAACTTTTTAAAGCTCACTGCAGACATATTCTAATTTCAAATGTTACTTAATTCAGATAGCTTATTTAGTGCTCTAGTGTATCTAAGAAATTCTAGGAAAATTTCATCATTGGGAGATAACTGTTTCCTTCTTTATATGGCCTGACAAATTAAAAGGTTAGAAGTTACACCGTTTTTAATTTTTTTTTTTGTAGGCATTTTTTCTCCTTTATATTTAAAATCATCTACTGCTCCTAGGTCACGCAACAAAGAATTATCATGCAGTTCTAGTAGATGGTTATGTCAGTTGAAAAACAAGATTATTTTTTTTTTTTTTTAAGGTACATAGGGTTTATCCTCCTACCACAGGTAATTAGTAAATGTAACTTCTAGACTCCAAGAGAGCAGGATGAACAAACCCTGCTACAGCCTTATAGATCCATATACTTAAATAATTAATACAAGACAAATATAAAGACTTACTGGCATGTAATCTCAGAATTTATTTGCAGTAATAATTATTTTTCTGAACCACTATTTTATCACTAGTCTTTATGTTAAGTCTCTTTGCAACATTTTTTTCAGCATGACCATAGATTCGGCGTTTTGATGGATAAGCAAAATTTCAGCTGCATTACTGTACACTCATGGCCCTCTGATCTGATCTATACAAATTATATTAACTAAATCAGAGATTGCTCTTAGTATAAATAAAAATGCTATTTAAACAGGAAAAAAAACAAGGTAATTTCATTATTGTGAAAGAGAAGCTAGGTAACTCGATGTCATAAAGAAATCTAATGGCAGAGAAAAGAACTAAATTCAAATCCTAGTCTCCCAAATCTATGTCAAGAATCCTGCCCAAAATTCTGATTTTGAAAACGGTTTGTATTTGAAAATTATCTATATCCAAATCATTATTATCATAAAGATGAGTTAAATAGTTTCTGTGTATGATTCGTATTTCATTTGTCAAGAACACCTACTGATAACATTTTGAAGGTCCTTGCTTAAATTCCACCCATATGTCTCAACTTGGTAATGAATTCCATAGTGAACAAACATTGCCCTCATTTACTTGAGCAATATGAGCTGTCTCATATGTTTATTTATTTCCTTGGTTTTTTAATGCATCCTTTTGCTATATCACCTGAATCCTAATATAGAACTTCTCTCTTAAACTTCCATGGAATTACTCCCCAGTAGCAATTAGTAATTTTTCCAGCAGCAAGATCACAAGAAATGAGCATCTTTCTCCAAAAGCACTGATATGCCTATCATGTCACTGTACATTATACCTGGGCTTCTTTCTATTACAGTAAGCAGTTGGAAAGATTTCATTACCGAACAAAATTAAAACCCTGATGGATGTCAGTGTGAGTTACAAAAGAAGAGATAGGAGAGATAAAGTGAGAAGCCAAGGAGTAAGAGCTGCTCTTTCTGTGAAAGAGTGCTGACTGCTAATGGATGGCAAGTCATACATTTTTGAACATTTCTCCTATGGACTCCTAATTCATAAGAACTGGATAAAAGCTTTGTAAAACTGGAATAAATCTTCATATTCACAGGCTTTTGTCCTCATTGATAATTTTAATTATTGCAACATTCACTGGAAGGACAAAACAACAGGCACAGGAAATCCAGATTTCTGGAGTGCATCAGTAACATCTTACCACAGATGATCAAGAAACCAGTGAGGAAGAAGTGCTCTGCTGGACTGGATAGCTACAAACAAGAAAAAAAATCACTAGGGAACGTGAAGGACAAGGGCCATGTAGGCTACAGCAACAATGCAATAATGATTGATGATAGATATCCTGAGAGGAAGGAACACATGCATAGCTGGTGGATCTTTCTGAAAGATCTTGGCAGTCAGGAGAGGTTCCCTAGGACTCAAATAAAACAAATGTCACTTGTCTTCAGAAAGAGAGAGAAGGAAAATCAGGGGAGTACAGGCTGGCAGCCTTCCCTTCCAGGGAGTAAGGTAACAGAGTGAAAAAACTCCCAATGACATTTCTAGACATATTGAGGACACAGGGATGGTAAGGAAGTGGTCAGTACAGATTTACAAAGGAGAAATCATGTCTGACCAACTCAGCAGCTACATGACATGAGTGGAGAAAATTAGATGAGTTTGGATCTTTACCTGCTTTATGTGAACAACGGATAGCTGCATTCAAGCTGTCAAGAAACACATTTCTACATCTTTATGCATTTATGAAGTTCCAGCTCTTGTGCAATTACAGTGTCTCAGCTAAACAAGGTTAGCCATATTTTGTTACCTCTCTCCTCAAAAAAGGGAAAATTCTTCAGTGGCTGCCACTGATATGCAGTTATCTCAGATCTAAGACTATATTTGGGCTATACCCTACAAATATCAGTTTACTTGCATAACTCCAGAAAATAAAGGGGCTAAAAGAAAGCTGAGAAGGTGTAAATAAAGAAACTAGGTGCTAATGCTGGATTTAAAGATCACTGCATGTAAGATATTCTAGGAACTTAGGGGATCTTTCAGAAATAAGGAAGTTTAGGCAAGTCAGAACAGCAAGCATGCTTTTCTCTACCTAAAGATTAAATGGGAATCAAGTCAACAAAGAGGGAGTTTACTGATAGAGAGAAAAAACATGCTCAATTATTAATAAAAAAAAAAAACATCTTGGAAGATTCTTGACCTCTTGAAATAGTCTGACAGAATTTTAAATGAAACTGATGATTCTGAGTAGAGGAAATGTGCTAACATATCTTAAATAGACTTCCACAGTTCCTATCTTTGTTCCACAGGCTGAAGGTCTTTTTAGACTTGACCCAAAATGCCTGCCCATTGGCTTCAAATATCAGCAGTCCTTGTGAATTATAAACTTAGATAACACAGAAAGCTGGTGTATAACCAAGATGTTATAATCACAATATAATTGTGTATAATCAATAGATATCAAAATGTTATAATCGCAATATAATCAAGAGAGTAAGGCAAAGCAGACAACGATAACAAAAAGAGAATAAGTGGAAGAGCTTACCCTTCGGCTGAGCTCACCAGAAGACACCAAAAGAGGGGATCTCCAGAAGAGATCCTTCCCCTCTGGTAGCCAGCTCTTAAATAGGTCTAGGACCTGCTTCCAGCAGCACAGGTGAATTGCCTTCACCTGTGCTCCTCTGGCTGACTCATGGCTCACCTCAGGTGATCAATCAGAGGTTCAGGCCGTGACTCAGCAGTTCCCATACAGCTGGAAACTTGATGTTGAACTTATTAAGAAATTTGTAACTAAGTGGTATATTCCTTACACCACAAGTATTCTAAGGGTAAGGAATCCCATAGAACCCATGCCACAGTATTTTTGAAAAATATTGAAAGGTCCAGTTCTTCTGTGTGAACAGACCAAAGCAAACTGCAGCATTTGTAATCTGTGTAGATCATCTCTGCTGTAGTCAACAGGATGCATTCCTCCGTTTATATTAAAATAATGGTTGATTTTGTTCATGCAAACACATTGTGCCTGAGCTCTTACACCAGGGATTCATGTTCTGAGCAATGAAGAATTTTATCATAATCTAGTTCTCCTTTGACTTCCACAGGACATCTTGTCAGTATGAAAATAATCAAAGAGTATTTCTTAGCTGTCATTTGAGTCTATAATTTTGTCTCTGTTTTTTATCTGAGAAAAAAAGCATCGTTGATAAAGACCACATTCTCCACCTGTTTCTCTTTTTTTTTTTATGGCAGTGCCTTCCTTCCTTCTATTGCATTTATACCTGATTTTATTCAAGGTTTCTGGATTTGTTACTTTCTCTTTTTATTTCCCTTGCCCATCAGTGTGGACATTTTTTCCTTCAATACGTTTAGTAGAGTTGGTAGTAGTTTTACCTATCTCGGCAACTGCATTAACATAACAATACAGGGGAATTTGGTCTTTAAGATGCAGTAATGCAAATCTATCCATAGAGGTAGGCACTAAGACTGGCAACACTGATCTCATCAGTGATTTGACCAGCTGCCTGCAGTCTTGCCAACAGTAAGTATAATATGAAAAAGGGAAAGAGAAAACTAAGCTGTACAAAATATACTTCCATCAGGAAACTGTTTTCTAATTTCCTCCTTCAGCTGGAATGGACAGACTGGAAAGTTATAAAAGCTGGGTATTTTGCTGCCACAAAAAAAGAAACGCACTCAAAACAGTGTAAATGTTTGAAGAATCAGCATGGTAAATATACATCTTGCACTATCAACTTTTAAATACAGGTGTCTCAGACATTTGTAACTCTGTTGAAGACAGAACTACCTTTTTTTTTTCCATGCAAAAATTTAAAGCTATTTTCTGAATGAAGAAGAAAATCAAAATATGTGTTTCTAGACCTTTCAAATGGACTGCTGAAAGGCTGACCTGCTTCAGTGTTGAACCTTTCACAGTATGATATACAACCAATAAAAATAAGCATTTCCATATAAGGATGTGAATCAAAGGTTAATTTGATTTTTTTCCTCATGCAAACAGTAGAAAGAGATGCCTGTTAGATTTTTTTAGCATCTTTTCCAGAAGATTTTTTTTCCAGCTCTCCTTGTTTATAAATATTTTAAATGGCAGAACTGAATAAGTCAGCACAACCACTTGCTTTCTGATCAGCTGTGACCTTTTCTTCAGGTATTACCAAGTGACTTTGAAAAACTGCAAGAAGTTCAAACTGTGACAGCAGTTTATATATAAACACGTGTCAGCCTTTATCCTTTCCTTGGAAAGCACACCACCATGTGCCAAAAACAATCACACCATAGTTTCGTTATTTGAGATAGGATGGGTCAAATTTGCACTCAAAACTTTTAATTTTTTTTTTTTTTGGCCATTTCCTCGGTATATAGCTGCTAAATATTCTGCAAATTATGACAACTATAGCAGCTCCCTCATACTGCACTGTCAAAAAAGTCTGTGCAAGTTGAAGTTGCTCCTCAGGGACTGCTTTTGGCATCCAGGAAGACAAATGCCTCTGGCAGCAATGGCATGGCTCTGCTTTAGGATGGGCTTTGCTCCAGGGTGTCCTGTGGGAGGGTCTGCAGGATCCCCTGTGGTGAACCTACTCCTGGAGAGTACTCCAGAACATTGGCTCTGTGACTGTAGAGCACCTTGATATATTAAATGTTCAGTAAAAGTTATAGTAGTTTATGATGAAGATACTCTTCTTTCTTGGAAATTCAGAAAAAAAATCTAACTGTAAAAAGAACAGTACAGAATTTTACACTTGTTGGCAGCTTCTACCACAACAACCCTGGTACTCAGTCTTTGTGAGCTTCTTTTTTGAGAAACTGTCTAAAAAAAAAAAAATCTTTGAAGGGAAAGATCTAGATATAGGGTTTGAAAACTAGACTATGTGCTTTGTGTTTTATTGTGAAGATGAAGGAAAACGGCAGACAAGTGAGGTCCTCAAGTGATCCAGCCTCACAATTTGCCATGCAGCAGCAGGGGCCAGAGTCCCACAGCCTCATCCCAGAGACAATGAGTCTTTCCATCTTCACTCAAAGCAGCTACAGTGAATGCTGTTTTACTGCCTGTATCAATTAGTCCACTCGAGATGGAACCTGTAGCATTTCATTGTGACTTTGTGGGATTGATTCTTCTTAGGAAGTGCTGCAGAGCTGCCCTCTTAGTTCTAGAAAGCCTTATTCATCTTGCACATTCAAAAATGTATTTAAAAATAATCCAGGAATGATTTATGGCACAAACTAGACCAAGTACATTTCAATAGTAATGTATAAATCTTCTAACAAACAAGCTATCAGCAGAGTTACAGGCAGAAAGGGGTGTCTTCCTTTCCTGAAATGAAAATATTTTTGGAAGAGTGCCTATACTGAAACCTTGCTTACGCTTTGATCTCATGTGAAGAAATTTTATAGTTTTTATTATCCTCGACTTTGAAAACTTCATATATGCTTTAAAAAGAGTAACAACAAAACTTGCTTACAAAATTCTGGGAATGAACATGTTATGCAGCTATGGAGAAGAGTCATCTTATTATAATAACGTGAAACAAAGCTTATTATGGTAAGGAAAACAACATTATTCTTGCAGCCACTGACTGTTCTAATATAAAGCTTCTGTTTATTGCTATAGTTTCCCTCTATTCCTTTCTTTCTCTGACTGCTTTTAATTCTTGCTGCCATTAAAATATATATCATCAGTAGAAAAATGCACATCTTCAGTGGCTGCTGGTGCCTTTAAAATATTTCTTATATAACTTATTTAATACGAATCTAAAAGTATTTACACAGATATCTTATTCAAATGACATGACATATAATTTTGCTAATATGTACCCATAATTTTCTCTATTTAAATGCATCTTTCTTGGACTAATTTTGAACAATTTTATTCTGACCCACACATATTATGATACACGTCTGAATACTGAACCCTGGCTTCTTGTATGTCCCAAGCTGTGATTTTCAGTCTACTTAGATATGCAAGCAAATCCAGTTATTTTCTATGCATCTGAAATTATCTTCTGTAATTTCCACTCTAATTCCTACCTGTTTATTTAGTTTGTGTTTTCATGGAGGAGTTATGCTGCCATATGCAATTTTTAAAAAGGCTTATTCATTCATCTTAAGTAACTTTTGTGAAAAAGTATTCATACAGATGAATCTAATGTTTAAATGGTTGGTAATGAACTTACCTATGCACTTGAATCATAATCCTACATAGAAGTACCACCTGAGATAGTCACAGTCACCCAAGGAACAAATGCAGGGAAATAACTTTTTGCCAACATAATTAATTTTTCAGCCTCCAACAAGAGATGTATAGTGCTTGCTTATTAACTGACTAAATGAGAAAAACATGCTTGCATGACTATTAAATCCCTGGCTAAAGGGGTTCCTGCTTCAGTTATTTCAACCCAAAACATGCAATGCAAAGAATTACAGAAAGGTCCAAACATGTACAACAGGGTCTGGCTCCTCTTTTCTGATAAAGATGTAAAAAGGAAGTAAAAAAAACAGTTGCAAATGAGCATTATCACTGTTTAAACATAGATTAAAATCCATTTATGCCATTAAACACATTAGTGAGGCCTTAGCATATGTTCAGAGAATCTACTGCTTTCCTAAATCACTTGCTTTTTCAGATCTGGTATCTTTTTGTCCCCTTTTCTTTTCTTGGAGCTATGATAACAGGAAATTTCTGAGAATGCTGACTTAGAACATAGTTCAAAAGAATTGGGGAGCTTAGCATTAAGTTCTTGGAGAACATTTTATTTCACTTTTTTACATCTTATTGATCCCTCTCTTTCTCTTAAAGTTATTTATTCTCCATACTAGATATTTTCATTTCTTTTTTTTCTCTGCTCCTTTATAAATCTCTTCCATGACTCGTACAACTGAATTCCACATATATGAGCATATATTTTAATACACATAGCAAAAATTTAAACCGTTTATGCAATGTCATAATAATTGCTAAAACATTTTCATATGAATATGTTGCATTCTAATTTTTATGTACATATATTTAAGGATCGATTGAAATTTCAAAAGTGAAAATATCCCACTGTTAAGATATATAAAATATACTAACTCTATATAAGGTCTTTATACATGCATCTTTTATATTGGACTGTATTTCTGATTATTTATATCAGAAATTGGACTACTGAATGTTTAGTGTATCTTGTAAACACTCCACTGAGATTCCCTTCTGTTTCCTTTGAACCACATCCTGCAGCTTACCCCCATGGCATAAAGTACCTGCACTGCATCAAGATCAAGCTCAGACAGAACTGGACTTCAAAAATACTAGCCTTCACAAATTCAACCTCAAATCCCTGTATTAACTAAGGCCAAGGCCTTCTCTATTTATCAGATTTGTTGAAATTTCTAGAAATTGGGGTTAGCAACAGCTACATCTCCAATTTTATTACAACCACAGTAGCCCTCTCCAAAATACATATATATATGGACAACCAAAGAAGAAATAAGCCCAGTTCTGTACTCTTGTTGATAATCTGGTGAACCTTTGATAGCCTACCAGCATCTGTTATGACAGAGCTATTAATGATAAAGTCACCATACCATAGCCTCTTTTCTTTTTCCTACAAACAACTGCAAAAACCCAGCTATAGAAAAATATTCTTTTTTTCCTCACCATATCCTACCTTGTACATCATAGACCTACAAAAAAAGTTCTATTACATTTTTTTTTCTTATTTTAGTCTCTGAAAAGAACCAGAAATGGGTTCATTTAGATAATTATTTTCATTCCTTCTCTAAGTATTTTCCATGATATTGGTCCTTGGAAGCAGTGAAATTGCTCCTGATAAATTCATTATGATACCAGGCAAATTATCAATAGGAACATCAATAACCACATGTAAGAAAGACTGGACTCACCCAACTGATGATGACAGTCACCAGCTACAGAGCACACCTTCTCAAGAAGCAACCTTCATCCAGAAAATCCTCTCCCTTTGGAAGCTAAAATGAGCTTAAATGAGCTCCTTAAATGAGCTTCTGGTCATGTGGGAGGCACAGGTGAACTGTTTGCACCGTGCTTCCTGGGCCAGCCACCCTCCTCGCCAGGTGCTCAATCAGTTCAGGACCGGACATAACAGCTCTACAGTTGCACTGAAAGAAACAGTCACTGGAGTGATTTGGCCTTTCGAACGCAGATCATTTCTCTTCTGTTCTCAAGACAACGTTCAGAATCGAAGCTGAAAAACCAGCGGTGTGGAAGAACACTGAGGACAAAGACTGTCTTCAGGAGACAAAAGAAGAAACGGCCATAATCCCCGCGTGATGACCCTGACTGGAGAAGAAGCGCGTGCAGAGGAGCAACCTGTGGCTCTGATTGGATGAGCACTTGTGCGGGCAGTTAGCGACTAGACGTGAAGGAGACGTGTTGAGCGTCCTGCTGACGCAGTGGGATGCAAAGTTAGAGGAGGGAACTTGGAAATGTATATCAGGAATGTTAGAACCTGCAGTAAAGGATTCGGATCGTTCACGCTTCTGAGACTGTGCTTTCTGAAGCTGCATTCCTCTGAATGATGGCTGAAACATAGTTACACTGGTCCCTTGTAAGTCTCTAGTGTTTGCACTCTTCTGTTAGGAACCCCGCATAGCATGCTTTAAAATAATTGATATGTATTCATTCCAAGGTACTGCTGTAATTCATGTATCTTTTCCTTTATATTTTATATTTAATACCCAGGCAACCCCAACAGATATACGTTCGGTACTTTTTACCTTAGATTTACTTGTTATTATTTTGCCTCCGGCTCTCTTTTGCAGAGCTAATATTAGTGTCCTGGGTACCACCTTGGCCTGAGCACCTGTGTCCAACTTAAAATTAAAAAGTGTTCCATTTGTTTTCAGGCTGACAGTTCATTCATCTTCTGTTGCTTCTTTGGCCATTACTGCAATGAACAACTCTGAGTTAATGGCTTTCTAGTCATCCTCTTTGTCCTTGCTATCTATTCGTATTCTGTTGGTACCTGCAACCTCCTGCAACATGATAAAATCCACTGTGCTTCTTATACGCCCTTCCAAAAACTAGCAACTGCTGTGGTGTGTGTTGTTTGCTACAGTATTCACAAGCAAGTTCCTGTACTGCTATTTGAGATTTCTGGCTTCCTATTACAGATCTCTTCATTCCCAATATTTTAATTTCTATACAGTTTCCTTAAAACCATTGTCTGCTTTCCATTAAAATCAGTCTAATAGTGGTTTGGCTTTTCTTCAGTAGCTTCAAGTTGCTTTGTAATAAACAACCATTTCCTAGTTTTGGTTGAAGGGTTCTTGTGCTTAATCCAAATCATAGCTGTAATCTGCTCTTTTTTTTTTTTTTTCCCCAGGAACTCCAATCCTCCATACTTAAGACTTTCCATCACAGGCCCACGAAAGCCTCTTCAGTTTTTCATCTTCTTTGGCCCACTCAGGGTGTTAGTCATTTAGGAAGGCATACATCTCTGTACAGTTGTCTTATTGCCAAACTCCTTTTCTATTGATCAGTGGTGCCCACAATCACAGAGATTAATACTCAGTCTGAAGTTATACAAATGCAGCATAAGGAGCTGAGTATCTCCCTCACGTACCTATAGACAAGTGCTGCATCACTGTTGGTAGTTAGAGGTACAACAAAACTGTGTTCTTTACCCCAAAAGAAATTACCAAATGTTTGCAATTGACCATGTATTCAATTTTATTAATCTAACTAGAGCACAAATAGAGATGACAAAAGAGAAAACAAAAGATACTTCAAAAGGCACACTCAGTACTCTCGTTGATTAATGTGCATTGTTTAATAAAATTACAGCTACAAACTATGATTTTTTAATTTTTATTTGGGAACTTATTTATAACATTTTATATATGAAGGAAGGATTAAAATGCTGTTTTGATTTAAATACTATTTAAAACACCAAAAGTAGTCCATATAGAATGTAGCACATAAGCAACATTTAATTGGGATAAATACATTCAGGATTAATCACTATGACATTTGTGTTTTAATGCATACTTATCATAATATTAAAAGAAAATGGATGCCTAAATTTTACATTGTTATTATATTTTGGTTTGTTTTTTTTTTTTCTGCCAGTAATCAGCTCAGCGTTGGCATAAACATACATTTTCCCCTTCTGAATTTAAAATTGAGAGTTTTTCTTCCCTACTCAGCTTACCACTGAAAATTCAGAGAAGATACAGCCATGTTAAGGGAATGAAATAAATTCAGTTTTGTAATTCTCTAGCCAATGTCAGTTACTGTTTTTGTTTGTTTATATTATCTTATTTATATTATCAATTGACTGCTGTTATGATTAAGCTCCAATATAGCAGAATGCTAAATTACTGGATAATCACATAAATACAGCATACAAAACATTTTTTAGATCTTATACATATAGTAGTAATGATTTTGTTTAGGAACCAAGCTTTGGCAGATCATGTAACCTTTGTGTATGTATATTAATCTATACAGTAGCAAATTAAAAGTCTTGGGGTTTTCATGCAAACAAAATAAGAAATTCCTTTGTTAGTTTTGTTTCTTTTAAAGGTCCCTTCTGAAGGATAAGTGAAATAGATAGCAACTTCTCTCAGGTCTACAACATTAGAATAATTTCAAACAAAAGCAGACTCTGCTCCAGTATTAACCTTAGAGAATAGTGCTTTCAATATGCCTTTGAAGAAAGGGTGGGGACACCTTAGGCCAATATCCAGTTTTATAGGATTGCCTTGAAAATATTCCTGATAACACTTAGAAGAATTAATTCAATCTCATCTTGCTGTTAAGATGAAAAAAATAGCAATCTCTTCTGTGTTCTGTTCTTCAAGCAACATTTCTCACTGAACAGTAGGTCATAATGAAATCTTTAGCTTGATTAAATATTTTTGTTTTTATTACACCAGCATCCCTTCTGAAACTTTTGGAATAGAGTGATACTGAAATCTGTAGACCTTTAATTTCTAAACAGACTTTGCCACAGAAACAGCTGGATTTAGTTTTACATCAGCTCTTATGTGTTCCAATTACACTTCTGAGCTCTGTCTCTCAAGTACATGGTGATGACCAGCAGCACCAAACACCCTAATTCAGCAAGCACAGCTACTAGGTCTCCTTTTCTTTTATTTTTTCCCTTCTGTCAGCAGATATTTTTCCTTGTATTTGCATTCTCAATTCACATCAGAAACAACACCTGACCAGGAAGTTCTTTATAACCAGCGACACAGTTGTTCTGACTCATGAATTATTTTTTTAACGTGAGTAGAACATGGGCATAATTAGACAAAAACATTTGCAAAAGTGACTTTGGAACTTAATAGATATTTCTTCTCATCTAAATGATGATTTTGTGGTTACAAAATTCACAACTCAGTGCAAAGCAGTGGGTGTGGTTGTTTACAAATGGTATAGTGACTTAAGATTATCATAGATCCCTAAAGGATATCAGAAAACATGTTTGTTCTCAAAGCATATTGGATTCATTAAAGCCGCTTCTATTTTTAAATCTTAAAATAGGAAAACATCTACCATTGAATAGCTTTAGTGCTGAGGACTCTGAAAAGCAGAGAAAGAACTGGACTTGTGGAAAGAATGAAAGAAATGCTGGGAGTGGGTAAAAAGCATGCTAGCATGTTCCAGTTCCAACCTCCATGGAAAGCAAAGCTCTCTCTAACCTATTTTTATTTTTTGCTCAGAGGTAAAGGAAAATTGGAAAACAGCTGAATAAAAGAGTTCTAAAAGACAGGATACTCCAGACCCTTGAGAATTTCAGGAAATACACCCAGTTAACCCAGGATAACTAGGGTATACTAAGAAAAGGCTGTGACATTTTATTATGCTGGGTGGTCAGTCCTCTCCCTAACACTTGTTGAATTGTACTAACTGTAATTACATTCTTCACTATTTTTTTTCTTTCTCAAACTATTTAGAGGACAAGGGTGTTTCTCTGTATAAACAGAAGAATCTGGAAAGGAGGAGCAAGATGGAGGCACTGTTGTACTTAAATTCTGCTACTTGCCATAATAACAACCAGCTCATTGCTACTCTCGGGTTGTATTAAAATGCCTCTTAGTAAACAGGATGCCGGCTTAAAGCTATCGCAGGCTTAAAGCAAAGTGTCTGCTACTGTAAAAGAGCCTGGAATTCCAGAAATTGCCATTCAAACCTGTGTTCATACTCTTGTGTCAGCCCTTTATGTCAAGGATCCTGCACTAGACTGGACACTTGTTAAAATGCTACCTAAATTCTACGTGGCATATTTTTACTTAATTTGATTAGTTTGGGAACTGCAATATCACAGTAGATCCTATAAGTTGTCTTTTGCTCCAGTTGCATCATGCTGCTTTTTAATCCAGCCACAGCTATTGCAAATGTGTCCTTCTATCTTGTATAGTATATCTTTCAAGCAGTGGTGCCAGTATTGATTTACCCACTTTAACTCTCTGCATGAAGAATATTGTCAGAGCACAGTAACATGCAGCACAACATGGCACTTAAGTCAGCTATTAGAGCCATTTCTCCTTAACTTAATTAGCAGACTGGCATGGTTTCTTCTCTTCTGTCTTTCCAAAGATAAAGGCTCAGTTCATGAAGAGGACGATTGGATATGTCATATGCAAAATGTCATCTGCAGCAGCAGTGCTGAGATGTGGTCCTTGCCAATGCAGAAATAAGAAAAAATACTTAACTCTTCCCCTCCAGAAGTAATAGAAAAGGGGAAAATGCTCATAAATAAAAAGCCCAAGTCAATGATCAGTCACCGTTCCTGCAGCAGTAAACTAGACAGACAGCAGAAAGCAATATGCAGAAAGAACTTCAGAAGATTCAGAGATACTAAAGGTTTTTCCAAAACATATCATCAGAAAAAGCAGAAACCCCAGAAAACTATAGACGATAAGAGGAGAACAGAGTGAAGTGTTACTGTAAAATATCTTGAAATCATTGAAGCCCAATGGTCCTCAGCAATAAAGAGGGCAAAACAGATTGTTTGGTTAAGAAAAAAGTGACCTATGTAGGATGCCATAAAGAATCTGAATTCAGTGTACCACAAGGTAAATATAGCATCGTATACCATTATGGATAAAGCATGCTGTGTTTATGCATCAACATATTTTGTTGAGATGAAAGCAATGAATATGCTTTCAAGCAACAAAAGGGTGTGGAAAACATTTTTCTTCAGTTAGGGAAAGTCACATAACCAATGGAAGAGTGAAAGAGAAAAGGGAAGACGAAAGGCCTTCTATAAAGTATCTCCAATTGGAACGGCCAAATCAGTACTTCACTGCCCTGACACTTGATTTTTCCAGCTAGCTCTCTAGCCCCAAGACATCTTTCAGGGCCTGGGTACCTGCTGGGCTTGTGTCTCCTGGCATGGAAGCAGAAGCAGCTGCTGCTGTCCTCACGAAAATTTGAAGTATTAACATCTTTCAGCACAAAACCGAGTGTTCTCATGTGAAGTTATGATAGAACAAGTCCCAAAGCCAACTGGAACAAAAACATGCTGATGGCAGTTAGGAAGCCAGGCAAACTGAGATATGATCAGCCTTGCTGAAAAATCTGTTTGAAAGCCTCGGTGCTTACCGAGAAGAAAAATGTTTTTCAAACCCATCTAATGTCTCTTCTACTTGGTGATCACTTATGACAAACAAAATTTCACAGAGAAAATGGTCACATGGACTCTCTTTGAGAGAGAGAGAGCAATGCTCAGCATATAGTTCAGAGGATATATTTTTTTTGTTTATTTTGAGAGACCACAAATGCTAACATTATGCTTGAAGATCTTTCTAGAACTTAGGTTGCTATTCTCATTTGTTAATTTTAATAGTTTTAATAAGTACTGCTGCTTGCCAGGGGGACTCACTCCATTGCATTTTATAAGGGCAATAGAAATGTGTGAGGCATATAAACACTATAATCTGAAAGGGCATTTGTGATTATTCTTCTCTCCTCCCTTCATATTACAAGATACAAACACAAATTTCTGTTTTAAATCTGTATTCTAAGAAGAGATATACTGCACAGTAGCTGGATAGCACAAATGTTTAGGCAATGTTTAGGCTGACCTAAAGATGACCCATTAAAGAGAATTGTTTTCCCATGCTTAAACATAAAATAACCCAAAAGTGAATGTAGAAAGGGGGGGAAATACAAGGGCAGAGAAAGAGGAAGAACGTGGAAGCAAAGGATGTATTCAGCTGTTAGAGAGCAAGTATGGATCGTCTGAGGAGTCATAATTTCGAAATTATTTTCCTCCCCAAATAAAAATCATCTGCAGTTCAAAATTTGGGAAACATCTATGCTGAAATAGAGAAGTAGCCAGGGAAGTAAGATGATGCTGGATACAACAGGAAGAATTAACTAGACTCAACAGGATGAAATTAAACTGATAAATGAAGGAAAACTTTGAAGCTGCAAAAGCTTTTTAATCTGTTGCTTTGGACCCTGGACTGCATGGACCCATAGGACTGCATGGTGCCTAATACTCCATACTGGGAGGGGGAAGAATATGGACTAGACATCCCAGTTAATCTTTTCTCTGTGAAGCTGTGCTGTACTTTTTAGGTGATTGTCCTGTCCCAGACAGGCAGTACTTATCTAGCGTGTCACATTCGGAGTGTTTGAAATATCATACACCCTCTGCCCAGAGCAGCTGACAGCTAACAAACAAAGACAGTCTGTACAAATGACAACCTAATTAAAACAAAGCCAACCTTGTTATACTGCATCCAGAAATCTGGTTACAGGAACCAGCACATTTGAGTAACAGGCATGCTAGGAAGATAGGAAAGACATCGGAAAGACAGCTTTCACATGCCTATGCCAGTGAAAAGTAGAAATGCATCTAAGATTGCAAAGAAGCGATTCACTGTTGTTTTTCAGTAGGAGATATTTGAACAGGTATCACTAACATTTATAAATGATGTTTTCCTAAAGAAAACATTCCAGAAATCTTTCCTGTCCATTCAACACATTTTCTGCATATGCAGTGAAAATAACCCTTATATGGACTCTTAAAAGGTTTGTAATTTCATAACAGAAAAAGGCTGTGAGCCTGCAGGATAGGTAGCTAGAGGTGTTGTTGCTAGCCTGTTGCTTGCCATCCACTTCATATATTCACAAAATTCTCAAGACATCGTGATGATGTTTTTATCTAAGAAAATGCCACCTTGAGTTTTCTCACCTTGAGGCATGCTGTGTACTTTGTATTCTCCTGCCTAAACTGCACCTAAACATCTTGCTCTCCTAGCAGGAATTGGGTTTCAGCAAGGAACTTGAATAAAGTAATGATGATGGACCTGCTTGACTATCAGATGAATAGTTTAAAGCATGAAAAATTTAAGCATGACATATACCAAACACTTGAGGAACAGATTCCTGTTGATTTCTCTGGGCTTTGGATAATCCCCACTGCCATCAAGATGAAAAACTGCAGGCACTTAAAGTAAAGGTTCTGGATGGATTGCAAGATGAGATTTATGATCACTCTAAGTGCATATGTGGAGGAAATTAGTATGCAGTGTATTGTTATTCAAAAGCAAACTTACATTCAAATTCTGGATCTGATATGTTCATAAAAATAAAATTTAATAGAAACGTTCATTCTTCTTATTAGGTCTGCTTAGTTCTGAAATTAACTACTTCCTTAAGGGAATTTACATTTATACAAACAAGCTCATAAGTTCATTTTTACATGTAAACTTCCACTCAAACACAGCATAGAAGATAATCTGTAATAAAGGAGTGAAATCAGTAAGTGTTAATAGCATGTGGTCAACAGCAAGATATTTTTTGGATACTGATCTTCTGCTGGGCCTACATTACGATTAATGTGAAAAATGATGTGAAAATATATGAGGGATGCTCCAAAAGTAATGCATCTTATTTTATTATGTTGGCCCACAACGTCAGATGTGGATGTTGGTGGTATGGCAGTAGAAGTTAAACCTTCCCACTAATATTCTATTACATTATGTTGCTGTCTGACAGATGGCAGAAGAGAAGCAGTATGACAAAATGGTGTCTGACATGGAAGTGGGTATGAGGAAAAGGTATGGAATTTTATTCCTCCCTGCAGAAAAACATTGCACTCACTGACATTTATTGATGCTTGCTGAACATTTCTGGAGACTGAACAGTGGATGTGAGAGCACAGTGAGGTAGTGGGTGGTATGTTTCAGCAGAGAAAACAGTAACAGTGTGTCCCCTCCACTGATGCATATTTTTACAAGTGCAGCATGCAGGCTCTTGTTCATCACTGCCACTGGTGCAAATGCATAGCTGATGCTGATAACTATGTCGAAAAAGTGTTTCATGGCTGAGAATTTTCTCTAGCAAACAGTGTTACTGTACTTTATGAATCTGTTTTAGTTTCCATTGAAATAAATAGGAGGCATTACTTTTAGGCTTGTGTAAGTTAGTTACCAGAAAATTCTTCATACCACTGTGAAGTAAAATATGCTCAATAGTCTCTTAACTTATATGTTTGCAGAAAGAGAGGAGTCTGATCTCAAGACATTCCATACCATCATTTTCAGCACAGCTCAGAAGTAAGGTGAAACTATGACGCACTACTGACCTGCAGAGCAAAGGATTGTCCACACTGCAAAAAGACCAGCTTATGGATATGAAGGGATATTACAAACTTAACTTTCTTTTCAGCACAAGGATGAAGAAACCACCCAAATAAAGGAAGGGGAAGTGAGAAGTAGTGTTTGCCAAAACTGCCATAGGAGAAGGCTGGCAGAGTGGATATATCTGCACCAAAGGATGTACTAGAAAATGTTTAAAGCAGATTCAGCAGTCATTAGAGCAAATACATCTCAGGCTGCTGAACTGACATTTCTAACTATGTCATTAAAATCTCAATCTTCAAAAACACATATTTGCCAAAATAATTATACTCATTAGCCAAGTTTGGACAATGGGTTGATTCAGTTGTTTTGTAGAATGAACTGACATCCTTTTCTCCTGTGTAAAGAAACACATTTTCTTTCACGGCAGGATTATAGTGTCCAGTACATGAATCTCCATGTTGAAGTCTGTTCAGATAGTAGCATTGGTTAATCCTTCAACCCTGGAGCTGTTTAAGAGTGGGAGTACTGCATTTTGTACAAAAAAATTCTCCTTTACCACTGCAAATATGTCACAAATGTAATCTTGGCCCTCAGAAAAATGTAGGGAATGAGGCAACTGAGGTGATACTGAAAGGAGATTTTAGTAGGTGTAAGCAAAGCCCTATCCTTTCTCCCCAGCACAGGGAGCAGAGTGACTGTAAAACAGTACAGGCTGCCTGGGGAGGCTGCTTGCTACCAGCCCCCAGGAGCCAGGCAATGTCAATATTTTCATTTTCTGTCTGTTAACTAAAAGACAACAAATAATTCTATTAGGTTAAACTGAATTGTTTGGGGTTCTTCGGGTTTCTGTTGTTTTGAGGGCTTGTGGTTTGTTTGTTTGTTTGTTTGTTTTTTACATCCTTTTTTTCCTATATTTTTTCCTGATTACTTCAAAATTTCAATTTGTGTTTTATTTTGTAAAGGAGCAAACTAAATATTTCAATGTTTCCAGCTCCTGTTTACCCTCTCACTTCCCCCTGTTTTTTTTTTTTTTTTTTTTTTTTTTTTTTTCTTGGCTGAAATTATGTCTTGATGTGTCACAAGCCATTTCAGTATCCTCCAAATTGCATTTCTGATGAACTGGCTATTATAGAGCATTGCTCAATTGTACCCAGAGGGAATAATTCATCCCCAGGCTTCCCAGAAAGGATACTGCTTCATACTCACTGTTTGGAGAAATCAGAAAACAACACCACTTTCCCAGTTCTGAGAGACTGTTTACTGGGACTATAACTGGGAAGACTTTATGGAAGTCCATACCAGGAATAATTGCTTCAGAACTTTGTTATGCAGTTATAGACTACATGCTAAAAATAACTAAAGCTTGCTGCACATATCACTCAATGCCACATGAAACTAATGATTATTAACTATTTAAATAAAAGATTCATTTGGTTGTCAGATAAAGTCACAGTATATGAATACACAAAATAAGTAAATCACTTTGCATTTTTTCACAAAAGCAGATAAATGCAATCTTTTTCTTTGTTCTGTGCTTCCTGATATCCTGCTCTAAACCTAAGGAAATTCTTATGTCTCTGATAAAATGGAAGATTCTTTCCTCTCAAATGCTGAGTGTTTCTGACTTCATCATCAAGCAAAGAATGCAACCAGGTCTTCATTCATACATGACAGAACAATGTTTGTTCTGCTATTTTCTGAAACAGTGGATCTACACCTTTCTACTTTGCTTCTCTTATGAATGTATGCTTTAACATTCCTTAAAATCAAGCTTTTTATCTCAAACATTTTGGTTGTTGCATTGCACAGCTAGATATTTTCAGGTCTTTATAGCATTTTCTATTAGATAACGAAGAGGAAAGTATAAATGAACATTGTGAGCCAAGCCAGCACACCTCACACCTGTGTTTTTTACCATAAGAGGCATTGCTCTTTACAAGGATTGTTACACTACAATCATGGCTAAGCAAAGAATTTTTGAGTTTAGCTAGATGGTTTTCAATCCCTGTGTTTGCAGAAACTAATATTTATGTTAGATGACATTACAAGGGAGTCTGACTGAGAGAGCTGATGTAAATTATTCAGGCACTCATCTGGAGGAGACATCTTTGTTCTTAGCACGTTTATAATTGAAATAATATCCAGTTTTCCAAACCGCCATCAAGTGACTCATCAGGACAGTTGCATGAGCTGTGTGTTCAGTGCTGTCCCATGGCAAATGGTCCTTCACTTGGAGCCATTCACATCCATGCACTGCTGAGATGTTTTGAAATCAGCATTCCCTTTTCTGATCAAGCTTTCAAAGCCCCCTTGCTCTGCTACTGTGTGACGCATCTTGAATTTACATCTGGCATTTTGCATATTACATGTTCTGGGAGGCCAACATGAAGACAAGGCAATTCTGCAAGTGGATGCTAGACTACGCATAACTCTAAAGGCATTTTTGAGGCTGCATGTAAGAAAGCTTGGTGAGAATTCTGTAACTGACAAATGCATGTAAGTTTTCGGTGATTCACTAACTTCAAAGCATGGGAAGTAAGCACTTGAGATGGAAAGGAAGAGGCTGTTTCTTCAAATGCCATGTGAGACAAAACAGTATCCTTCTGCAGACTGGAAGGATATTTCCGTTCACTTCAGCAAGGGCTGTAGCTATTGCTGCCTAGACCCTTGCAACCTTTCTATTCTATCCATCCATAGTTAACAGACAGTTATCATTAAGAATAACAAGGGAATCTCTAGCTTGCTATTGAGGAGATACATGCCAACTTGCTCAAAGGATTATAGAACATCTGGGGGTAGTGAGTGGAAAGAGTGTAATGGATGAGTATAAATGTACCTTCACTATTTGCTTCCAATCCTGTGCCCCTATGTATTTTAGAAGGATGTGCTACTTCAAATGATGACTGACCATAATGCAAACTGAACAGACTGGCAAGCCCTCTGTAGCAAGGACTGCAAGAAGAAACCTGAAGAAGAAACCGTGGGCTCACTACCCAGACATTTATGGATGTAGTGGCATTGCTATGCCTTCAGCCTCACTGCCTGCTCTGGCTTCTCCTTCACTTTCCAACCCTACCCCTACTCTTAGATATCTGCCACAGTCAAAGCCACTCTTTAACCATCACCTTAAGCAGATGTAAAAAGACTGTAGAATGTCCACTTGAAAGATATTTAGATAGAAAGAAGGAAATCCAAGCTCTTCCAATAGCTTTTTGCTAAGACTTATTCAACTTCTGTGCTATTAAGGAGAGGAGTTTGCAGATGGCTGAACTGATGAATTTACTTTGAGATGCTTCACTGAATGGCAGGAATAAAATGAGGAATGTATTCCATTGCCTCTCTAAAGTTTAAAGGCCACTTGTGAACAATGTGTTAAATTTCTGTGTAAGATTTAATTCTGATTAACATGTGTATTAGGAGGTAGATACAATGTCATAAAACGTTTATCATGCTTCATATGGGGATTTTAGTGTGCTGTGTATGGGAATTTTAACACTGTGCACATTTGGAGATTAAAATAAAGCATCTAAGGGTTCAGCAAATGCAAGCATTTTAATGAATTGTTTAATGAGTCGGTGAAGTGAAGGTGGGCATTTTAATGAATCACTCAAGACTGGCACTCATGAATGCAAAGGCCTTTTCAATGAATTTTTAATAAATAACAATGAGAATGTCAAATCAAATGCTGTGAAAGTAGAAAAGGACTAAATGCACAACTGTGACCAATAAAAAGTATTAATAAACTTGTACAATCATGTGCCAAGTTAAAATGTTAGACAAATTAAATAGGAGAGGTTTACATAGTCTATTTTATAATGCCTCATCTTTCCAGGGAGCTCTTTACCTTTTCATTATTCTCCTCAGCTGTCTGTGATGACTATTCCATATTTTTGTCCTTCACTTTTTTTCTCTTCTTCCCTCATTCCTTTCTTACAACAGTCCGAGTTCATACAGATTTTTTTCTAAAAACAGTATCACTGAAGTAGGATGATAATTGAAGAGACATTCCAATAGTTTATCCCTGCTTTGGAGAATGGAACACTTCAAGTGTGTCCTCCAACAATGAAAACATCATCTATTGAAGAGATACTGGTCCAGCTGAGAAACTATGCGGTG
This sequence comes from Lagopus muta, assembly GCF_023343835.1. Classification (NCBI taxonomy): domain Eukaryota; kingdom Metazoa; phylum Chordata; class Aves; order Galliformes; family Phasianidae; genus Lagopus; species Lagopus muta. The sequence continues at coordinate 77,665,906 of NC_064434.1, forward strand.
ATTTCATTTTCCAGAATGGTGTTTTCCAAGCTGGAAGCAGGATGAAAAAGAATCACAGGCACTATGAAAATTGCCAAGTGAACTGCATTGCCATGCAATCTGTGCATCAAATTAAAGCATATTCTTTGGCTTGTTTTTCTAAGAAGAAAACACTCATGGATCAGCATAATGGTTGCTGTAAAATAACTAGAATTCTGCAGTAACTAAATATCTTTCTCTGATGGAAATACTTAAATACTTGTGTTCTGTGACTTGGCTGGTTTACCATATCAGCTGTATCATGCTTCGTGTTGGTTCAAGTCTCGGAAAACGCATGCACACGTGAACAAAGCTAAGAAACAAACACACACACAGAGTAGCTGGAGGAAATAATCTATTTCCTTTAAATTTCATACCAAATCCCCAAAGTGCCACCACTTTGTCTGTTTTGGAAGCAGGAAGAGGAAGGAAATAGAAGAGCAAATGTCCAAGTATGGAAAGCAATGGACAGGGAGCAGCAAAACAGCATTTTTGTGGGATTAGATGTCTAGCAACAAGAAGTAAAAAACCTGTACATCTCCAGAATAGTTTCTGGATATATGCCAAGGAAAATCAAGGGAATATATAGGGAAAAAGACTTTTCTTCCTCTCAGTTTTGGGCAGTAGAGAGCACATTGACTTCTATACACTAAGAAGCTGAGTTGCCTATTTTTTTATCCAGTGCTTTCCTACGTTCATCCTCTTTTTTGTTATTATATAACAAGCACTGAGAAGACAAAACCAGAAATATGCAGAGAAGCACATCTTACAACAGCAGAGACAAGATAGCACTACACCAAGCTATTAAGATCTGCCTTCTTCTGTGGGTGATCCTCCTCCCAGTCAGGGCCGCAACTACAGATCGAACAAGAACTTCCAGGTTAAATGGTGAGGCTGCAGAGCTCTACTCAGATCCTAGAGTTCAGGGCCAAATTCTGTCTATGCCACATCATGGGTTACAACACCTAAGGTGTCAATGGTTTAAAAGAAATGCAATGCTTCAGTAATATCACAGAAAAATACAGTCCATCTTCTTATGGTACATACTCATTTAGTGAACAGAATATTCCTTTCCTCTATATTCTATTCTGTATGTATTCATCTAGAGCACCTTTATTTGACATGGGATTAACATCAGTTTTGTTCAGATAGACACCCAGAAAGCTGAATGCTGCCATGACTAAATGTGAGGCCTGAAATCCACAACCTCAGGATTAACTTGAGGCATGTGATCTGACTCAGGTAACAGAACTCATGCAGAACAGACTGTGGCTGTAAAGCAGAACTGAATATTGTAGTTTTATCCAGCCAGCACAACCTGGATGTAGTAGGGGAAAACAGAAGAATTTATATATGATGAGCCATCCTTTATAAATCTACTTTACTATTGTGGAAAACATTATCTCTCACTGAAACCTACTTCTAGCAAAGGTTTATATTGTACATGAAAACAATGGATTTGCACCAAAAGCATTGTGTGAGAATGCTAGATGTTTTAACATGAAATAGTACAAGTTAACTAGAAAAAAAATCAAGCACAAGCAAGCCTTCAGAGGCTGACAACTAATCAAATGATTTCCCTGTGTCATTATTGTTCCCACATGAAGCAGAAATATACCTGTGCTCTCCTTTCTGGAAAATTGTGGCTGTGGATTTTCATTTTGTCTACTTCAAGAAGCTAGCATAAATTAGTTACTTGTAAGCTACACTATGCAAGTATTTTTCAAAGCATATCTGTTAGATCTCTTAAAACAGATATTTTGTAACTCCATTTAGAAATCGCACTTTTTCAGTTTCTCATTTACTTGTTACAGTTCTTGTCCTGTTCTAAGATAACTCTTCTTCTCCTTAGAGGAGAATTTTAAAAAGGAATTAACATACTTTTTCCTTAATACTAATGCAAATCTAGGGGTCGTAAGATCTAAAAACAAACAGTGTTCTATTTTAAAATGCTTACTTACCGTGTATTCATTTTCCTACATTCAACAGACTAGAAAAAGGGTTTGTCTATATATCTGAGGCTGAATATAATTATTGCTATATTACAGTGAGATTACGGCAAAATCCTGGTTTCCCTCAAAGTTCATGTATAAACAACCACCTCCTCACTCCAAGTGTATAGATTTTGTTTAAAATTGTTGAACTAAAGAACACTATATTATTTAGTTTAAATCAAAATATACAAGAATAAGCATGATCATTCTAATAGTAAAGGACACTGAATTTAACTCAATTACTTAACCTCTGATGGTGTCCCTGTTACTGTCTGAAATTTTTATTCACGCTAAAAAATCCCAGTCTTACACATATTAAAATCTTCACCACATGATGGGGCAGCTATCACCATGGCTCGCAGTCCTGCTTCTGCCTCAACTATTACCTTGACTGGCCTCCATGCCTGTGTTATTGACATCATGACTGTTTTGTTGCAATAATAATTACAAGAAGAAGAGATAAGTCTGGAATATTTAATGGGTACCTCTACTTCAGGAGCTTAGTATTGGCTTTGGAAGATGGCAGGAAGGGCTATTACACTTTATGTGACTGAGAGACTTAAAAAGAGTAGTTCTCTGAGTTTGACGTTGGAAGTATCCCAAGTCTTCTTTGTCCCCACAAAAACAACTAGACATTTAATTCCTCATTAGATTAATGTTCATTCCTCCCAGTAATGAACTGTATTATAATGGAATATCTTCTCTTTTGCTCGTCTAAAAGAGTTTACTTATTAAGAGAAATTAAAATTCTTTCTAGAGAGAGAGGGAGAGATCATGAAGCCAAAGGAAAAACAATGCGTACTCCCAGAGAAGCAAATATTAATTATATCCCTATATATATATGCAGTTAGCAATGACATCGCATTACTAACTGCACAACAGCTGTTCTCATCTGTAAATGTAAGACTTCTTCAGAAATAGCGTGGAAAAAGTGCACTTGCTCCATCAGAGTCCCTCCAAAATGTGAGCCTGACATTGAAATCACAAAAGCTTGCCAGCCCCTACATTAATAGTGCAACAGCTTCTACTTACTTCTTCCATTTGCAGTCTCATGACTTTTAATGATTTTGATCTCCAGGAGGACATTTCTGGTAAAAATGGGAGAGGGAATGAGCAAGTCTATAGACATGCCAACAATGATGACATAAACACTGGGTATAGGAGAACAAAATTCAAGTCTGTGCTCTGATTTAGACTAAAGATTTGATCTGCAGAATATGGCTAGAGTTCAGCACACGTAAATTTTGAAGGGTGCTAATGATCCAGCACGGCATTTATCTCCCCTAACTGTAGACATACAACACAAGTATTTACACATGAGGCAGACAGCTAGGAACAATTCTATAGTCACTTGAAAGGAACAGGTATTTCTGAGGTACAGTATCATGATATCACTATAATAATACCATGAATTATGCGAAACTGTCCTGTCACCTGTAATACTTTCTCCTTTTTTTTTATTTTTTTTTTCCTTTCTTTTTTTTTTTTCTTTGTAATTAGCCATTTTCATTGCTTGGTAACAGTATTAAGGTATTTCTCCAAGTTCAGTGAGTTCATCTGTACTGGAGCCTGACTTATATTCACTTTGTAGCTTTCCCAAGAATGCCTCTGCAGCTTCTGGCTCTTCACGTTTCCTTGTGATGTTTCCTGCAGCAACAATCTAGCAGGCAACCCAGTGACCTGACTCATTGGACTTTTTCTCGTGTAGAAGCAGAAGTGTCAATTAAGGTGTTTTCTCTTCTTTGCCATTTCTCTGCTAACAGATGTGGAATCTCTTAAGCTTCAACCTCTCTACATTATTGATTGCTCTCTGATTTGACTTCTCTGATGCTATTTTATGAAATAAGGTCATTTTCTGAGAGATTAAAATCTTTGCAGTTAAGGAACTGGAATTGCTGTGAATTTTGGCACTATGCATCCACAGATCCTTCCAGTTTCCGAATTTTAAGAATTACCTAAATTTAGCATAGTTTATAGTATTTTTGTATAAAAAATAGATAGCTGAGATTCCAGATATTTCTCCCTCATTCTTTGCCAGAAATTCAAAGTTTAGTCCTCAAAGGATCCATGGATTCCTAATTTTATTTTTATTGTCATTTTTATGAGGTGTTTTACATCACTATTATTTTATCCTCTCCTTGTGAAATTTTAAACTCAATTAGCATTACTACTGAAGTAATGCCAGTCAGACTGGTCTTTCAGTTTATCATAGAGACATACAAAGAAGTTAGATATCACTTATAAATCTGTAGGAAAATTAATACTAGGTTCTCCCTCTTCTACCCAAGTGTCCATGATAGGTAATGTTTTATTCATTTTTTCTCCTTATCTAGTTCTTTGGCCTCCCTTGACGTATGCTGATAGTCAAAGCTTTTTTATCAACTCAAAATCTATTTTTGCCTATTTACAGACCCATTCCTTCAAGCTGATTCTCTCATATTGCCTCAATTCTCTGTGAAGGAAAATTCTTTTTCTCATGATTTGTCTTTACCAGTTCTACTATGACTTTTCTTTGCCTTTCTTCTCTTTCTTTTTTGAATACTCAGGAGAAATTAGAGCTGTAGAAATTTAAATCTAAATAGTATAAAGGTAAAATGTTTAAGTCTTCCACATTAAAGTATATATATATATATATATGTAACTGTGTTGACAGCATAATGTGAAAAGGGAAAACTACAGATGAATTGCAATTCTTGTTTCAAATTTTCAGTTCTGTTCTGCTTTGGTAAATATATAAACATTTTTGTTGTTGAATGAATTTCATCTATTGTACAGGCTGTTGAGTTGAAATCATTTTCTGGACTTAACTCCTCCATTTCTGTTGCCTGACATTTTAAACTCAAAGGATTCTGCCTGGATTTATCATAGGGATGGTTGACATTTCTGTGCTGAAATAGTATTATGAGTAAACGAGCATCAAGCCCCAAATGTAAGTGTGCCTGTGAGCTTATGATGGATTCTCTGGTGGCGTATGGAAGTAGAACCATTTTCTTCAAATTGGTTCATGCTTTCAATATTCAAACAGATTATTGCCATTCATTGGAAACCATAACTGAACCCAAAATTAAAAAAAAAAAAAAAAATCCAGACTTCTGAGGAGCCTTCCTTATTGTTTAAATTGGCTGAAAGTCCATATGCTTTAAAAACACTGAAAAAATAGTGACAATTTAATGAGATTCGGATGCAAACAACTGGAAGGTAGCTGGGGAGGCTAGAGCTTTTTCACCAAACCTGTCACTGTCAAAGGCATTGAGAAAAGAATAGGAAAATAACAAAAATAAAGCCCAAAACTAAAATATTCCTGGGATTCTAGTGAGAATAAAAAGCATTACAAAATCTGTTGCAAAATGTAGTATAAGAAACAAGGCAATCATACACATAAAGCCAAAGATTGGAACATATATAATTCTTTAGAAGTACAGGACTATCAGCTGCACAGATCTCTTCTGCTAATCTCTTAATTCATAAAATCAAATGGCCCCAAATGATCTGACCTCTGAGTCTCTGTGCCATAAACAACGATCTTCTGAGTAGAAATCATACATTTTTTCAATTTCATAGAAATGTATACCATAATAAAAAGTAGCTTGGCCACTTCCACTGAGGGTCCCTAATTAAAACTTCATTTTTGTCTTGAAAAACTCTTAACAGCACTGTCCATGAGTGCCATATGTTTGTTTTTCTGAGTAGTTTTCAGGGTTTGTGTAACATCTTTTCTAATGAGCACAAACACAGTCACAATCTATCTGATCTCACAACGAACTTCTTGCTATTCCTTCTCTAATCACTATTTAATACCTTTTAATAGATACTAGATCATAGTTAAATAATACTTATCCAATTTGTGACTGTTGGACAGAATGTACTAAAAATCTTCTGTCTTTGAAGAAAAAACTCCACGTATAGTTGGAGATAGGAATAAATAAAGATAGGTGGAATAACAGCTGAAAAGATAGATGGTCCCCATTGATCTCAGGGAATTGAGCACAGCATGTTCATTTATTACCTTTCTGATCGTAATATAGCTGGCATGTATCCACATATGCCTACAAATATGTGATGCTTATGTGGGCTTTTACAAACTCTCATATTATCACCCCAAAAGAATATGTAGACAGTAAGAAACACGCAGTAGTTCAGCAACAGTTTTGGAGGCCAAAGAATACAGGAACAGCAATGCAGGACACCCACCCATAACCTTTTTAAACCAGGCAGAGAAGTTCATTCAGAGCCTCTTCTGGCTTCAGGATGTTGCAGTACCGCTGTGAGGTGCAAACCTCCCTTAACAAGGCTGTGAGGTAGAGGAGATGTTAAATCATCATGGGACAGCCTCCGGAGTGTACAACTTAATCTGTCAAAATATCACCAGCTCTGGAGCCAACCATAACAAGAAGCCTCATCTTGTACGGCTGCTTCTGGTACTCTGGCAGACCAGGGCTGGTGAGTAAGTTGTTGTCTTCTTCAGTGCTTTTGCCAAGGTTTCTTTCTTTCTTTTTTTTTTTCTGATTGGATTAGAGGCTTTTAGCATTCATCTTACACCACTGCCAGCTTTTCATCCAGCACAGAGGAATGGAAGGGGAAGTTTGAATTTCAACAGCAAAGAAAAGGAGCGCCTGCAAGAGTTAGGATTGGGCAAGTACACCAAGTCTGGAGAGCAGGACCTGAAGTGATATGACTTGATTTTCCTATAAAGGGTTTCCATTATTTCCCTTTTCCAAAGAAGAACAGAAGGAACTTAATTTGAGGGCTTTTTAATATTCTCATTTTTAGCCAAATCATAACGTCCTTAAAGAGGAGCTGCCTGCTCAGCTACATCATGCTTATGCTAGCATAAAGCTCTCATGGTTTCAGGGGAGCTAATCTCAGTTTACTTGAAGTGCCATAAATCAGAGGCAGTATGGAAAATGTATGGCTCCAAGTCAGGATAATGGGAACGTGACCTGAGCAAGGGCCAAGTACAGTGGCCATTAGTGTGAGGTGAAAGAAGAACCTTCATCTTCAGAAATAGTTGCCAAAAGCCTACACCTTTTTCCTTCACAGTCTTTGACCTCACCAGAGTGCCTTAATTTATGTTTCTGTCCATTTCCACTCTGCTGCTAATTTTAACCTTCCTTTCCATGTCACTTTGTATATGAAATTACTATATGATCTCTCTCCTTTGCCTCACCCCTCCTCACCACTCCACTTCCTCCCAAACTTTACATCCTAGAGAGAGATATCCTGTGGGAGATCCAAGTTCTTTCATCTGGTCCCATTTTGAAAAGCTGTTTGGAAGGAGTGTTCTGGTGGTTATTCTCCCCAAGAGGATGCTATAAGAGCACTGTCTTGATGTTGGATAATGATTGACACATTCTTGCAGAAGAGGGTGATCTTTAATATAACATGGAAAGAATTACAGATGGAAGATTGTAGCCATAAAGTTTTAAAGATGAAGCTGCAACTGGATAGCCTGACTGAATGAATCACTGAAAAGTTTCTATACCTGTTTCAATTTTGGTAAAGTAGAAGTTTCAAAGAGCTTGACATTGAAGATTTTGAACTTACACAAGCCCACAAAACCTCTGTCCTTGGAATGAAGTGTGATTTGCTGGAATGTCATAATTTTCTATCACAGGAGAAGAACTATTTTCACAAATCAGAGAATTTTCAGGCTTTTTTCAGCTATAATTGGAGATTAAGCAATAAAATATAGTTTTGATCAGAAAAGAACTTTATTTTAGAAGACTAGTGAGCAGTTGTATCATTAGTATTTTGTTACTGAAGAAGTAAGCTGTGGTTATGCCTCAACAGACTCTGGAAAATTTTCAGCACAAATTATGCCAGAAATATCACATGGAGGAAAATCCTTCAATCTGTCTTTACCTCCCCCTTCTATTGAGAGCTGTTACAAGGTTCTTATTGAGTAATATTATAGAGACACCTACTTGCACTGCTGTACTTAGGGGTTTGTCAATGCTTCCATTACAAAATTCTCCTTTTAGGGGTTCACATGACTATAACATTTTGCTGTGGACTGAAAAATGGCATGAGATTATAGTAAATAAGCATGTTTTTCCCACAATTAATTTTTCTTCAAATTTGATAATTGGAAAAAATACAGACTAGAAACAATAAAAGAAAAATCATTTCAAAACATACAATCCGTATATATTTTAGTTGCTTTTATTTATATTACTGTTGGAAGGAAGGAAAGAAGCAAGGAAGGAAAGAAGGAAGTGAGGGAGGGAGGGAGGGAGGGAGGGAAAATGAAAACTAACAAATAGTTTAACATTTGAGATCCAGTTCAGCACATCAATGCTGGAGTTGCAAAGGGCTTCTAAATCGTCATTCCATATGCACTAACTACAAAGGTGTGAGTTAAGTATGGAGTTACAGTCTTAATTCTGAATTTCCTTACCTTAGTGAGCTTAAGACAGATGATTAATGTAATTTGAATACAGTGGTTTATATACTTTTACTCTGAATGTAGTTTTTGGATATCATAGCCAGAACTTTTGCAAGTCTTTCCCCAGAGGCAAAAAATAAAAGTATGTTGTAATTTCCCACTGCTCCCTCAAAGGAGGGGTTTTGTTTGCTGCTCTGGATTACTGTTCTAGTTTCTTTCCCCTCAATTTATTCCTGTGAACAGCCTCGTTAATGTACTTACTAATTTACTTTCTTCTACTGGTGAAGATACAAGGTATCAGTATTACTTTCTGCAATCCCTTGAGATGTGAAAAACCTATATGATATTTCTTTATTTTATGAATGTTGGACATTTTATGAATTATGAAGACTGAAAATTTGCTTAAAGGTATTCTGGAAGTTATGGTATAAAAATAAATAAATAAACAAATAAATTTTAAAAAAGAAAGACAGGATTTTTTTTTCTTTCTGTTGGCACTGAGAGAATGATTTTATAAGCGGTTTCAAAATAAACCACATTTTGCTGAATCAATAGCTTTCATGTGAATGGTAAAACCATCATTAATGGCCATGCTTCAACCATGAATTCTGCTTAGCTGGTTGGAAAATATTTCTCTAATATTAATTAACTCTTCCTAATATTGTAGAAAGCCATGTGTGTGTACCTCAAGAGGTATCTATGCTATCTGCAAAAGGTTGACTATAATATTTTCTGTTTCAGTGCTTTTAGTTTCTTACAGTAAACTGAGAGCTTGATTAAATTATACACACTAATTATCAGTGGTTATATTAAAATTTCTTCAGTAAAGAAAATATTTATATACATATATATATTTCACTTAAGAAAGTTAATTCAGAGTCTAATCCATAATTTGTTAAAATTCATCAGGGCACCGATGTAAAGCCTACAATGACAGTAACAAAGCAAACAGCACACAGCAGTAGAAACATGCTCAAATAGCAGAATAGTGTCCAAATAGCAGAAGTAATGTCAGCTTCTAGCACCTTTGATGTTAGCTGTCCTTAACCCTTACCCAGCAGGCAGCTCTTCGCACAATCAAAGTCAAAGTGATTTTCACTATTTCTGCTTGGATCAAACTGCCATGATCATATTTGTTTCTACTGAGTTACTCTGAAAGGACTAGTATCACAACAGCACCTACTTCTTTTGTTACTTCTTCTATTCAGTTGTGATCACTTCAGCTGCAGATAATTTTCACACATTTTTTCAGCTGCACATTTTTTTTTTTTAATCCTCTTTCTAGGCTGAAATTTTCCAGCTGCTCTCAAGTCCAGAGGGTAAATATTGGAACATATGAGTCAAATCCCTTTAACCACTTTTACATCATTGACAAAGCCTGCTGAATGGAAAGATGCCCGCTGACTTCAATATTCTTTGGATCACACATTTGCTGTGTGAAATAGACGTTCTTTTCCTTTTGCTATTTAAACTCATATACTCTTTGCTGTCATGAGTTATAAATCCTCCAAGAGGAATTATTGCAAGCACAGAGTTTATTGTCATCACAAGCAGCTTTCTTTTCCCAGCAGCATTGCTTCTGGACCTATGTCACTTTCTTCCTCTATAACATCAGTGTTGTTTATACATCCATTTACATCTTATACATTTAAGAACTGCTCTTTGTGTAGTTCTGATGCTTTAAAGGCACGTACGAATTTGGTAGATTAGATGAAATCAAATAAGGGAATACTCTTTACCTTAGCAGAGTGCATGTATACCTGAATCACCTTAGGGATTATTTTATCCCATAGATTGCCCTCCTTAGGACAAATCAGTGAATTTTGCCAAGTTCTGAAAAAGAACAATTTTGAATAATTCTAAACCCTGGGATTTAACATAATCCAGTAGAAGAAGAGCTCTAGCACTATCCAGAAAAAAAATGATCAAATAGATGGCTTTCACTTTCTAGCACCATCAGAGGGATTTTTCCAAGACATGAAGCCTGTCTGATGAAAGATTGAGCCTCTGGCTATGGGATAAGGGAAAAAATCGCTCATGTTATTAAGGACCACACTTCACCTTGCTTCTGTTTCTTAGTCGTGCCCATGAAAGAACTGAAATTTTTTCTTTCACACTGAGATGAAATGTAAGGTAAAAAATTTGCTGTTTTACATGGAGGGAAAAAAAAAAAAAAAAAAAGATAAGAAAAGAGGAAGAAGAGAATAAAAGAAAGAGAGGAGAGGGGAGGGGAGGAGTTTCATTTGCAGTAGATCTCTTTAAATAATTTTTGGACTGTCAAAACAGACCAAATCAAGGACTATTTATCCTTGCTCTGAAGAGCAATGCTATGGTTGGGGATTTCCCATGCAGATGGGGATTAAACAGGTGACCCACTACAATGGTAAACAGGTTCCTGATAAAATGTACTGCTGCACATAAAGAGGTTAGGCACATTGTCTGAAATACAAGACTGAGACTCACAGAGTCATACAAAGCAGTGTAGGTCATTTCCAGATTCCCTGGTCACAGCATGGTTGATTTGTTGGAGTCTGTCTCAAAATTTCACCTTGTCACACAGAAGTGTCATTAAGCTAAGTCATGTCCAGAATTGCATTAGGTTCATGCTGAACTAACTGAAGAGATATCAGTCATTAAAAGCCAAATTTACTGAAATCAGGTTGAAGAATTATTGAATGCACAACGTAAGTGGAAAATGGCAGATTTTCATTCTATCACTTGTTGCATTTCTTTCATTCAAACTATTAGATAACACACACTGCTGCTTTTGAAGAAGAAAAAGGAAGCATTTCTCTTATTTATTGATTCATGCTGGGAGTATTCAGATGCTTTCTTCTGTCTGCCAGTGTTGTTGTGAAAATATTTATGGCATAACAACTGGAGTTATCTTATGCACAGTAGTAAGACTTGCCAGTAAAGAGTAGCTTGCATAAAATTCACTGGGAAACTTCTTGATTCAGCTGCTGAGTAGAACAAAAGAGGAAGAAAAAAACATTCAAAAATGTGAGCAAGCCATTAGTTAGGAAGCATTTAGCATTCTGTTTATGCTGCTTTTCAACACAGAGAGAAAAGACCAGATAACTTTTAGAAACATTTTCTCACAATCAGATTTGTTTTCAAGAGTTAAGACCCCAATAGGAAAATATTTGTAACAAAAAAGACAAGATAAAGAAATGAAAGAACCAGAAAGCAAGGGGAAAAAAAAAGTGATAGTATGTATTCTCTTAAGCAGGTGTTAGTCAGAGATAAGAGAAGACTGGAATAAAACTGAAATAAAAGAGTTCCTGTGCCACAGCCTGTAATTGCAAGCAGTGAAGAAATTAGACGATGTGTAAATCATTTTCAACCTGTCATATCTGAAATACCACATATGTTTGGAATTTCTTGGAGAAAAAAAGTTTGCCTTGCAGGATGTAGAGGCCGTGTTTCCTTTCAGATATTAGAGCATTTCTGCCAGATGTTAAGCCCACCTGAGGTCTTCACAGGACAGAAGAGGGTTGATTTTGAGCAGCCGAGAATCTGTCCTTCTGTTCATGTGAATGATTCTCTGATCTGCAGTTTTGCCCAAAATATAAAATAGGTCTAAGACATGAAAAAGAGAGAGCAGAAAGGAAGTATCTCAATCCGTGAGGATGGAAAACCTATGGCCCCTAGGTCATTCATGTACCAGGAAAAAGTGTTAGGTGTGTTGTGAACAGCTTGGCAGCTATAGTTTTCATTATCTTTGTCAACTGTCCATGGGTTAATTACGCCAATGGCTTTTTGTGCTCCAGTCAGCTAGAATGCATTACAGTATTTAAAAAATTGAGCAACATCTGAGCTTACACGTGTGTTTAATTAGCTGGTCTAGAAACAAGGCTGTGAAGGAAAGCTGCTTCAGAATATGTAGGGAAAAATGCTTGAAATCTGGGTAGGTGCCCAATTATTTCTCTTATTTTGGAAACTCCTTCATGATTGATCAAGACAAAATAGCTCATTTAGAAAATTCAAGCATTTTTACTGTTCTTTAATGTGAAGCATTGAATGCAGCTCTATACTAGGCATGTCTCAGCTTTCTTCCTTCAGATCAGCTTCAGTTGACACTGATGGTGTTGAGTAGTCATATATCATACTCAAACACTATAGGTACCCAGTAGCAGTAAATTTTGGTTATCCTAGACACGCTTGTGCACTCAGCAGGCCTAGTCAGAACCTCCAGAAACTGAATGGTTCCTCTCTTTAAGTTTCACAGTGTTTCTCAGTAGGGAATTTAATTATTTTTGTCATGACTTGTTTAATGCTCTCTGAGGTGATCTGGTCTGGTGCAGGCACATTTTGTAGTGGAACAGGGGATCGCAGTATGCAGAGGGGTTACTGCATCAAAGAAACCTGAGGGAGCATTGATAGCTGCCAGAAGCTGGCAGGCTTCATAATTGAGGCTGAAGAGTTGTGAGTGAGGGTGGAAAAAGAAGAGCATGTGAGGAATGGTCAAAGCCATAAAATGACAACCACAAAAATGTGATCCAACCAACCACTTATGCTAGAACCAGTGCCATTAAAGAAGTGCAAAGGGTGTTAGTAATGAGAGATTCCTCACCAAGAGGCACTGAAGCAGCCATTTGCCATCTATATAATTTTTCTGGAGAGTTTTGCTGTCTGCTGGGGGTCTGCATGTATGACACCATACCATAAAGAGACTACTATACCTGGTAAAGCTCTTTCAAGTAGGATCAAATGAGAAAACTCTGAAATACCAAAAGGGAAAGATTGAAGGTTGAAGAGATTGGAAGCATTAGTGGTGTTCTCTTCTGTCCTCCCAGATGGAGGCTGGGATCCAGGAGGAAGAAGGCAAACGGATCGGGTGAGTGATTGGCTGTGTCGATGGTGCCATGCTCAGTGTTTTGGGTTCTATAATTTTGGATGCACCATCAAGAAGTCAAGCATTTTGATGCCAGATGGAACACCAAGTGGGACAAGAGTGTGCCAAGCAGCAAGCTGGATGGGCTTATTAGCATAGCTTTAAAATTGATTCAGGTGCTAAGGAATACTGACACTTTAAGGAAGCAACAGGGAAATATCTGTAAATTTTCCCAGAGGAATTGGGGAGGGCTCCTCTGAAAAGGTGATGTGGCCAACAGCCCAGCTGAAGAGCTTCTAAACCAACACACAGAGTACGGAAATCAAGCAGAAGAAATTGGAAACCACAGTGTAACTAAAAAACTGCACACATTGCTCGAGGTGAGGGCACACCTCAGCAGAGCAGATTGGGATAAACCTTTCTCTCAAATTACTAACAGGCTGGAGTGTTATCTTGGAAAGATGTTGCCCATGAGCTTCAGCATTCAGTTGCAAATTATCTTTGAGCATTTGTGACCCTCTCTATCATTTCTCTTATTATTTCTTCCAGCTGGACTCTTTACATAGACTCCATTAGGGACTTGGATAAAACCCTCGAAAATACCTCCTTTAACATTTAGGAAAAATTGCCTTGTAGGACATTCCTGGACAACCAAGCTGTACTATGGTTTGGAGCACTAGAGTTAGTACTGTGTACAGTGTACAGTATATAGTTAATAGTATATAGAGTTCCTTTCCAAATTTTCAAGCTCACTGTTAAAAGTATGAGATCTTGTTTCCCATTGTGTCCAGTTTATTTATACTACTTTGCTTTTTGATATCTTTTTTTTTTCTTGCACACTAGCTTATTCCTGGACAGGTTACTCAACAGATCTCAAAATCAGTATACAATTGTCAGAAACAAACAAACAACTATTCTTTCTTGAAGCTGAAAGCAATAGTAACTTTTCCACTGACTTCATTGGGATGCACAGTCAAATACTGGGATATACTAGCATAATTAGGATCAGGTCAGAAGAGTCAACCAACCACTTCTTTAGTGAACTAACTACTAACCACTTGTTCACCAACTTTAATGATAGCACTGTTGAGTCTAATGAACTGGGAACATACTGTTTTAGAGGAAAATACTCAGCTCTGAAACCGATTCTTCTGTTGCTCACTAAAGGCTCAGGTTAACTGAAATATCTTACTCAAATGCTAATGCAAATAATGTGATATCCTCCAACTATTTTTCTTTGCATAACTGTAACTGTGTAGGGTGGGTAAAAATTGGTGAAGTAGGATCTGTATTTAGTCAGTTATTTTTACATCTGCATGTAGACAAACAGAGAATTGTTATTATTCTTTCTCAGAAATAATTTAAACAGCTTAAAAGAGTTTTCACAAAACCCTTACAATAGAACTTTTGTTTGATCACATTCAACCTTGCTTCAGCTGTAGCTTTAAGCATTCACAACTCAGAAAAGAATGTTTACATAATTTATGTCTCCCTCCCTGCTCAGTGTGTGTTAATCAGGTTGCCACCATGTTTTTTCATAAATGATTTACAGCCTCAGTGACTATAATCACCTGCAGAACATGAGTCATGGAGAACATTTTTGAATCCTAAACCTCTGCGTACCTGCAGAGGAACTAGATGCTTCCTGCTCTGGTGGAGTTTCAGCCTCATCATTTTGCACAGATTTTTTTCTTACAGAAGGTGTTTTCTAAATCATTCTTCTCAGATGAGGCAATATATTTCTGTTTACCCAGAAGGTGTGCTCAAATTTTTGAGCAAAAGGCAGCCCTTACCACAAAGCTTTGCTAAAGCTAGAAGGGAAATATTCACAAACTTTATTAACCTTATCTTTTACTTAAAAAAAAAAATAATAATAATAATAATAATAATAATAATAATAAAGTAAACAATCAATTATTTTAATGATCTAGATTTAAGTCCTCTTGGATCAATCCAACATCAAATTGTAGGCCTAGAGTAGTTTATTTACACTTACATAGTACACTTACAGGTGTACATCACTGCAATATTATTAGAAGCAATGACATGTCCCTCTCACCTGCACTTCCCAACACCCACTGCTTTCAGATGTCAGCTGTGAAGTTCTTCCATTTCATAATTTCACATTGATGTGAGCATTTTTTCTTGGAGCATGTTAGGAAAAACAAAAGCAGAACATTTTCAGGTCAACCCAACAGCATCCTTGCAAGATCCTACAGGCTCTCTCTTTTGTATTGAACTCTGTGGAAAAGAGGTTTGGTTTTGTTGTTTAATTTTGTTGGAATAAATGGCTCCACACAGACAAAAATGTTATTGTGTCCTGCCAAAAGAATGAGGAATTGAAAAATTGGGGAGGTTTTGACTATTGAGAGATGTCACCCTGCTCAGTGTTAATCAGATTTACCACTTGAAAGGCTATCAGGTGTTTTGGTAAAGGCATACAAAGTAAAATCAAAACAAAACAAAACCCAACCAAATGAAAAAGAACAACCAACAACACTTGAACTGGCAATATTAACAAAAATTCCATTTTAATGATATCCTTTGTTTTTTCCTCTTTAGCAAGAGACAAGTCTGTCTGGCATTCCTTTAAACTGTATTAAAGATCTTAATAATAACTTTATGGGAAACAAAAGATGTCAGCTGAGATGCACTAGAACTTTTGAGTCTATTAAGGTCTGAAAAAGATTCTTTAAAGGAAATGCAAACAAAATACAGAAAAAAAAAAGAGAGAGAAATACTGAAACTAAAACTTCTACTGCAGGTTTCAAGATGTTGCACTCTTGCTTAGAAGTAATTATTCCAGCACATTTTATTACAGTTTGCTCCATTATACAGCAAATATGTTCTATTGTGTGGGTTGAATTTGTTTGTTTATTTTGTAATAGCTAGCCTGAATTGTCAAGTGCTTATGGCCATGAAGTTACAAATAACGCAGTGTGCAATCTGAATCAGCTGTGTGAAAATCCCCACCACCACCACTCACAAATAAATAAATCAGGATAATTTTAGATTTCTCTGGCTTCGCTGTAGAAACCCTCAAAAACAGGTAGAAAAGAGGTATATGGTTACGATGTTTTATATAGTGTCACACTCCTTTTGTTTGTCCTTTCACGATAATGTGAAAACTTCTGTTATGTGTGAAAGTTTAAGCTATTTTTTCATTAAGTTGCAGCTTTATGCTTTATTTCTACCACCCATTGTTTTAAATAAAATATGTGGTAGTTAGGAAACACAATCCTTACTAAATTTTTGTTTTTCTCCTTTTGACTATTTCTGCTTGTCTGGCCGATTTTGAGCCGATATATGGATTTTGTACCCCTTCATACAGTTATAAAGTACTATATATGATGACATCAAACTCAATTCTTGGACTGCTGAGGGTGTAACCAGTGTACAGAGGATAAAGTCAAAAAACAACCCTTTTTGTACTCTTTCAGGTTTAAAGGAGCTCCAAACTGCTATCTTTCAGGAGTTCATGGAAATGAGAGTGTTCTGTCTCTGAACTGGGTACTGAGCTGGGATGGGACAGAGTACTACACTGGAATGACTGATTTTTAACATGACATAATTCCTTCTAGACATGTAGGAGACTTCCAAATGGCCTCTTAAACAAAAATTTTGAAATTGCTTTCATGCTTTGGGATAATATGGCCCTGGCGCTGCCTCCCAGCAGTACAAAGATGTTATTTAGTAAGAGCCATCACAAGGGGAATTTTTTTTTAAGCTACTTTAGACTTCCCTGAGCCTCAGAGTTGAGAAGCAAATTCTGAAATTGAACGTGGCAAAAACAACAAGAAAATTTTTCAGTAAGTGAATTACATTTTTAATACAATGTTCTCTGCCAGTAGCTTTGTGGATAAAGTAATTTTCTACAATATAGAACTGCTACCTACCATCTCATCCAGAAATGCAGGTAAATTTCATTAAAAGCAATGTTGTTAAAGACTGTCAAATCAAGCAGTTAAGAAGTAAGAAATGCCAGCAATAAGATTGGCTCAAGAACAGCATTCCAGATTATAATGACGTGGCTTTAACTGCAGGATGATAAACCCCAACACTCCTTTTTTTTTTTTCTTTTTACTGAGTCAGTGTCTCGATCAGCTTTGCTCATCCTGATCCAATTCCTGTTGAAGTATTTCAAACAATCCTATTTCTTTAAATACCTCAGGAGACATTAAATGTTATATTTGAACTTTTTATTTTTATTTATCTATAAAAGATGAAACAACAAAAATAAAAGTGATTCCCCACAGTTCCCAAGCATTGTTAAGTGACAGCTGCATTTCATACTGATTTCCTGATCATGTTATCAATAGCATTTATTGTAATATCTGAATGCTTAGCACATACTAGTGAGCAGAAAAAAAACAGACTACCTTCTAGTCATATTAAAGAGAGATCACAATTCATAAGCAGGAAGAATTAAGATTTCATTCATTTTCATTTCCTAAATTCTAAGTTCTTGGCTTGGGAGTCTTAAATTACTTGTAACATAATTGAATGTTCTTTGCATTAAGAAAATAAAATTATATTATGGGTCATTTGCATGGAATCTCTTCTGCTCCTGGATGATTCCTTTGCCAAGTTGTAATTTTTTCTTCAACACTGCTAGCATTTGAAGGATAAAGACCATAGGTAAGCAATCTACATTTAGCAACTTCAACTTCCTCCCTTGTAAATTAGAAATGCAGAAGTAAGTTTGTAAGTCTGCTTGCTCAGAAACCACGTATTGTTTCCCATGTATGTACAACGGTTGTTCTTTACAAGGAGACTGACATCACAAATCAGATACTTTTCAAGTTTAACTACAATAAAATAAGGAGTTAGAGGAAAAAAAGGCTAGCAGCCAACTAGTTACCATTATAATATCCTTTCTTAGAACAGTTGCTGTGGCAAGGCAGCTAAAATAAAAATGCTTAAGTACAGTCTACAGTATACTACCTCTTACCAAGTAAATAGAAAAATTGTCCACTTCTTATTTTCATGGTTTATTATTATTTCATATTATTATAGTTATGTGATTACCAGTACCATTTACTCCTTATGGCATATAGTTTGCATGTAAATTCCAATTCTCCTATCCAAGTCTGAAAACAAGTATTCATTTAAGACAGTTATTAATTTCAAAAATAAATTCATTTAGAAATTCCTCTATGCAATCCATCTGATTAAGAATAAACTTTTAAAAAAGGCCCCCACTTTTTCATATGTATCATACGAAGATGAACGACTTGTAAATTTATTAACAGATTGTCTTCTATCATACTCTTCCACATGACATTGTAGATTGAAAAATATGATAATGAAGAAATTGCTATAAGGATTAATAACAGTACTGATGTGCACATAATTCATGGGGAAGTAGTTTTCACCTACTTTCATAAAACATATCCTGGTTGGGTCGTCATTTACTTTCCCACACATAACAAACAGACACTGCTGCAAATGTGAAACATCTAAATGCAAATGCCTCAAGCACAACTAGAGGTTCAGTGATTTGAAAACTATTTATCACTGTTGAATTCTGTACAAGTGGAATTTATTGCCTCCAGGCCTTCAACTGACCAAACAATGAATAAAATAACAACAAAAATCTGCTGAATATGCATCTCTGTACGAGTTACTTCTTGTGTGTTAATTCTGTGTTCTTTTTAAAGCTCTTAAGTGGGCAAATCATTTGCTGCAGCCCCTTCTACTTTTCTTCATTTTTACTTGTCTTAGTTGACATTTTTATCTGTCTTTTTAACAACTGAATATAGGAAATGGTATCACATTCTCTTTTTTTTTTCAGCATAATTATAAGTGAGTTTTGTTTCCAGTCAGGCCGCTGCTCTTTCTAATTTCTGATTAAACTGTTCTCCTCTAAATGTCGTTTTTTTCCCTTTCCTTTAGCTTTATTATTATCTTTGTTACAATAATCTCTGTAGTTCCAGACAGGACTGGAAATCTATCATATTATTTTCTGTCTAAACACCTGAGAAGAGACTGGATCTTTTCAAAGTTCTCTAATCTTTATGATCAGGATAGTTAGAAGATGCAAAAATAAATAAATAAATCATTATTGTCTTCATTTTATAGATGAGAAATAGAAGGCAGAAAGGATGTCTAAGTAGTTAGGTGTTAAGTTCCATACTTAAGCACCTAGAAGCATCAGCGCTCAAATGAGTCTCCAAGATATCTGCCTTTGGATGAGCTGCAAAGGAAAGGACAGCTACCGAGAAGCACTCTGCAGATTTAGCCACAACTTATTTGAAAGTTAAGAACAAGAACCAGCATCCCTTTTTCATGCATGGGATTACAGGAGGAACCTTCCTCTTTCCTCTGGCTGTCCCTAGCTTCTGTCAGAGGCAGTAGATCCCCTCTCCTTCTTTGCTGCCCAAGGAGTGTCAGGGGGCAGGCTGCACCCTTTGCCCGTTCCCCAGCTTCTGGCTCTCCAAGGCCAATCTCTGGGCATCTGGCACACTGCCAAGCAGTCTTCCCCCTCAGTTCATCTCAGGGCAATTATAATGTATTCCATGGTGTTTGTCATGATCATACAACTGAAATCTGGGTAGTGTTTTGTTGACACCCACTGCATGGTATAGACATATCTATTTTACATTGTCTGCCTTCTTCTTTGGCTCACCCACACATTTCATTTCTTCCTTCATGTGTTTCAAGGGCATATATTTTCCTGGCAAGTAACATAGGAAGTGTACTGCAACTGCCTACAGAACAGGTAGGCCCAGTCACTTTTAATTGTAAACTGTTATAATTATCAGTAATTAACATCTGCTTTCTTCTCTGGCCTCTGGTCACCATTGTTCATGTGCTGTTTTTCTTGGTTTGTTCTTCAGTAGTGTAGTAGTTTTCATTTCCTACTATGTATTCTTCCTTGAATGAGTAATAAAGACATTTTTACTCTGAAATATATTTGATTCAGAAAGTGTGTTTAATGAAGGCTCAGTGGGAAAGGTTTCAGTTTTTTAGTATATTCCACATAGTTCTTAAATTCATCACCAATAAAAGACTCCGTGTATTTATATGTGTACTAAGGCTGACTGAAACTGATCTGTTCACTATCAAGTCCATGCAAGAAGAACTTAAACAAAGACTCAAAGCATCCTGGAGTTTTTCAGCTGAAGAATATGTTTGCAAGTTAATTAGTCTCCAGTTACACCCATATTGTCATGGTTGTAGCTACACGCATGACTCCAGGATCCCCATATGTCTTCAGATGACTCGTGCTCTGACTAGCTTGGACTAAGCCAGCTGATTTTCCAAAGTGAAAAACACAAATTCATAATAAATGGTAGCTTACAGTCCAACTTGATTCCTAGAGGCAAAATGGACACAGCTGGCTCTAGGTAATTTGGGCTTTGGAATAAATGAGAATGAAGCTACCGAATGATTTGTAGTTATACTCTGTGGCTACATTCCTCTATGAAACAGAAGTAACCATTCTTTTTTCCTCACAACATTTCCCCTCTTACTTTTGTAAACTCTTCATTTCATGCTGTACCTGTAAATTAATCACTGTAATGGAAACCCTACCTTAAGGACATGGAAATAGTTATATTCAATGGAATCATTTTGAATTGGTGACAAAATGGAGAGGAAATATATATATATATATATATATATATATATATATATATATATATTTGGCTATAGGTAAGTAATATACAGAAATTGGTATTATGATTGAAGAGCACAGCCAAAGAAGTAGTTTCACTCATCAATACACAGAACAAAATATTTCTACAATGGTAGGATGAATGCCTGGGTGTTCAACTGACATTAATTAGCTGTGAAGAAGAGTAAGCAGAGAGTTTGTATGCAAAAGGAGCTCCCTGGGCCTGCAGGAGCCCAGGAAGAGGAATGTACTCCACATAAGAATGAGCAGCTTTTTGCTCCAGAAAGGTGTAGCTCATGCAGCTGTTCTTCCCTTCTACCACACTGCTAGGGAAAGAGCTTCAATTTAGATCTGGTTTGGATTTGGTGCACTAAAGGTTGTTTGTTTGTTTGTTTGTTTGTTTCCTTATTTGTTTTCCACTGAACTTTTTGAATTTATTTTCCATGGAGGTGGGAATATTTTCTTCAGCTAGGAACTGACCAGCTTCCACTAGCAGGCTTGGCTGGCCTGTAGTCCCTACTGGCTGATTTAACTATGTAGATAGGAGGCTGTCTTTAGGCTCTCCAAAATTTAAACACAGAAAATAACCTGTGGACTGCATTTCCACTTATTTTATGTAAAAACTGTGAGTCACAGTTCTGAATCCCTGTTGTTAATAATATTAAATCCAGCTCCCCAATGTAAAAATTATCCGTTCATTCTTTGGTATTTCCTAAATTATGCTGTCTTAATCTCCATTCATTTACTTCAAGCCAATCAAGCTTCCAGTGAAGACAATGGTATAATCAACCACTTCAAATATGCCAGGTTTCTGACCAGCAGAATAATTTGCAACACAAAAACCATCTTCATTTTGATATCATAGAGTCTCCCTGTCTACTGAGTTCTCCTTTTGCAGCAGGAGAATTAAGAATGGGCATGATCACACACAGCTGTCTCTTCAGCTGCAGAGGAACTGAACAGGGATAGTTTCCACAGAGAAGCCTACCAGCTGGGCTTGGGAGAGATTGTGAGCAGTGGTCCACCGGTGTCACCTGGGTTTCAGCAGGGCTTTGATATTTTCCCCGTGTGAGACTCGTGTATCCCCTTTGCAGGGACCTGTTATGCACCCTGCCTTGATTGCCTCTTTTCTAATGAAAGATAAATCCAACATGGCCCATTCGTGCAAAGAGCTTCAATCAATCTGCATTTTTGCAATGAAAAAATGGTTTGTTAGGAAATTCCTATCTACTTCTAATGAGGCTGAATATCAAAAAGTGATTCCAGAGCAATGATTGCATGCTCAGTGGACACAAACACATCTAGTGATGTTTTTCAGTGTGGGAAAAAGTAAAGTCTTGCAAAATTATAATGCCATTGGTCTCTCCTTTTACTCTCTCTCAACTGCCTTTCAAAATAGCATAATCTGAGTTCCCTGCTATGTGCGTCTCTATAATATTGTTGAAAGGACAGGGCAATGAATGGCACTTTACTATTCTGAAATGCATAGTTCAGCCTATGGCAAACCAGTATTTCCTTGGTGAATTGTGTGCAGTAAGCAGACTGCTCGTGACAGCTTTTTGAACTGTTATTCAATAACGGTGATTTTATCATGATGCTTTTGCTCCTGCTGGATATTATTATGCGATGCTGTTACACAGTTACTATTATTCAGTTGCTACTTACAGAGAAGATCAAAGGTTGCAAGTTCAGTAGAGAAACTTTTTTCCCTCACTTTTCAGGTTTATTTCTGTATTTACAACATCTCTGAGTTTAATATCTCATACAGATTTAATCCCTCATCCTCTTTCTAAGTGAGAGATGAAAGATCAGGAAAAGGATAAGCAGAGTTGTAACAAGGCATCACAGTGCATGAGAACTCCCTCTGAGGGTTTTCACCTTTCCCTGTATTTTACCAGTCTCTACTCCTTCCAGCCACTTGGTGTAAATGCAGACATCTCTCATCTTAGGCAGCCATATATATAGTTTCATTTAGCACACTCTCCAAGGAACCTGGCCTCCTTGGCTACTCATCCTTGCTAGAAGCTGTTGGCAGGTAGAATGGCTAAGGAAACACACAGGAAGAGGACAGAGAAGGAAGAGAGATTTTGAGATATGATTTCTGAACCTTTGTCTTTACAGATTCCCACCCAGGAGTTGCTGCTGTGTTGCATCACCCATTCAGAGAGTGATAAACAAAACGAGATATTCAGTTCATACCTGTCTCCCTTGTTAATTGGTAGTTACCATGGCCACAGAGATAAGGTCATACTTGATCAGAATCAATCCATCCATTCGGTGCCCTGGATATGTCTCTGGACACTCAACAAAGGGAGGACTATGAAAACAGGTGCGTGAGCTATCCATGTAAGAAGGTGTTCAAAGGCAGCCAATGGAGACAGAAGCTTCACAGAGAGGAGTCTGTGCTGTGAATCAGAGAGAGATTAATGTCCTTAGTCTTATTAGACCTTTTCAATGTAGTAATTTTTCTGCCTGAATATATTAGTTAAAAGTAGTCAGACTCTAAAGTTCCGATGCTGTCATAAATTATTTTTGTTCATCTGTAGTGAAAAAGCTGTGGTGCTTGTATAAGAAAAGCCTAAAGGAGTCCAGGACAATACATCAGGCATTCAAAAAGAAATGCATCCAGTAGACCATACCATTAAACAGAGTAACTCTGGCATATATTTTTTCTTTCCCGCACTGTCAGTGCCTTTTGAAGCAGTGGCAACCTGCAGCTGTTTAATCTGATTTTAACTGGAAAGCCATTCTGCTTTTGTCCAGAACACAAAAGGCAACTGCTAAGATGCCAGTTAATTGCCACTCCTGTTTTCAACAGAGGCTCTCTCTCAGTCATTCCCACTTTCCCCCTGCGAACTGACTATGGTGACTATGTTGGAGGACAGGAAATTGTCCAATGCAATTCTAGGCTTGCAAGCTGATAGAAAGGAGGGAAGCAATGTCTCAGCAACCACAGCAACTTCTGTCACGTGTTGGAGAATTTCCTTAGCCCTGGAAGGGCTCCTGCACTGCTTTTATCTCCTGGAAGGGTATGTTTGAGAGCAACAATGCCAAATCAGACCATTCCCAGTTTCCCAGAAGGGTGTACCTGAATTTCTGTCTCTATCTGCTATAAAAGAGGAACACAAAGTAAAATGTAGAATAATGAAAATGAGGATCAAACCTGCATCTTGCTTCCTCCAATAAGTATCTGGATATCTGCATGCATTTTCAGATTTGTCTCCCTTTGATTTTTAGTGGAGAGCTTATTTCTAAGAGAATGAAGTTCCAATCCTATAAATACTGATAAGTTGTCCAACCTTAAATATACACAGTCCTGGTAGGCATTTTTAAAGTTGGGTCTCTGAAATCTATTACTGTTCTTTTTTCTTTTTTTCCATATATAATATATGCAATTGTTACAGTTCTTCCTATCCAGGATTGAATTCTTTTTTTTTTTCCTGCTTGTTAACTGTTGATTTTTGTTAGTGCAAATACAAAAATAATAATAATAAAAAATCATTTCTGATTTGAATAAAGGATATATTGGTATATATCATGGGATATATTGGTTCTTTCAACTCTGTCACTGAAGCCTGTAATGCAAATACGTCTCTATGAAGATACATCATGGAATCTCTGAGTGATTTCCTCCATTGATTTTTTTTTTATTTTACCTCTTTCATATTCATACATATTTCTGAAAACTGTCACACTACCACATTTAAGAGCAAATCACACACACACACACAAAAAAAAAAAAAAAAAAAAAAAAAAAAAAAAATCATATGCAAAGAAGTTTCCCTTAGAAAAACAGAGTTGTATGGCTGTATGATATCAGTTAACCTGGGTGTTGTGTTTCAACGCTCAGGTACCTACTACTGCCTTTTGGTAAATTATGCTATGGTTGTCACATTTTTTCCTGGCAGCAACTTCCAGTTGCTGTACTTTGGGGAATTAAGTTACAGCAATGAAAACACGATGTGTCTGGTTCTGTGGCATGCCAAGGGAAATGAGATCATAGTTCAGCTGATGAATTTGTCCATGGGAATTCAGTGGGCACCTTCTAGAAGCAAAAATCGCTAAGGTGTGCATTACCACAGGCAGAAAAGTGGATGTATGCCTACAAGAGGACAGTGGCAGTGGAGTAAATTCTGTTACAGAAAGGCACTAATTATAAAGATCCTACAGCCTGCTGTTTTGATTTATTTTGTCTCCAACTGTTAGAAAGAAGGCTTTACATTTTGCCTTCCAGTTTCTTAAGTGCAAACCAAAAGTCTCTGAAGAGCATTTTCTTCAGAAGGTTTTTTCACATACTCCAAAGTAACACTAGGGTGGAGTCTCTGCTCAAAAACTGGTCTGACACACAAAACCCACAGCAGGCATATTTTTGAAAAATGTACTTTTTAACTCTGGAATGTGCTAAAATTTTCACATACAGTATTGATTTTAATCAGAAGTATTGGCTTTTGTATCAAAAGGATAACAAGAACTTATAACACTTTGTGGCCAGAGTCACTATACTAAATACATGACCACTGACTTCAGGGAGGTCCAGACTACAAGGATCGTTGAGGTCTGCAGCTAGATTAAAACCTGAGCTGCAGAGCTCAGCCACTCAATATTTTGTGTGATTATCTGCTACGTGAAGTTGCCTGCCACAAAAGGTTTACGCTGAAATCCTCACAGGAATACTATTTTGGAGACTTCTCTGATGATTATTCATCTTGAGAGAAAAAAATGATGGGTTAGTGGGGGTTAGGAAGTTTCTGTTTAAAAGGAGTACAACACCTGTCAATGTGACACCATGCAAAGTTGTGAAAGGTGTGACCAGGGCATCCTGCCCACCACTCGCAAAAGAGTAAAAGGTAGGAAAAAGTATAATCTCAGGTTTCACAGGATGGTGAGAATATGAAATGTAGCTTAGCTGATTTGAACTGCCAAGTCCATGGCACTATGGTGAGTGAACAACTGGTGCAGGCAGCAAGGGAAAACCCCAAGCAACCCTGATGGAGAGCAGTGGTAAGGCAGTTTCAGCAAGGCACTTCTGAGGAGCGTTAAATACTTTAAGACATAGTCCAAGGTTAAAAAAAGTAAAAATATCACATTGGTGCCTAAAGCATGGATCTTGGTAAGAAAATGTTGAGTAGGGTTTTTAAAATTCAAGGGGTATGGGGGGGGGGGGGGGGGGGAAGATACTACTTCAAGCTTTGCTTAAACTTTTATGACTTTACCAGATTTTCCTAATTCCCAGAGGTTTTGCAGCAAGCCTGCCATGATTATCTCAGTGCACAGAAACATGCAAGGGAATGTGAAACTGATCCTAACTTTGAGATCTGAAGGGGAATGGTGAAGATGTCAACAGGAATGGGCAGAGAAGGAAGAGTGGCAGGTTCAAATGAATGAATTACCTGTGATCTTTTTGAGCTTCAGGTGACAAGGATTCATCCTGAATTCATCAAACTGTCAATTCAACTCACAAAATAAAATAGAAATGGTCAGGGCAGGGAGGTGAAAATGTTCAGCCTAGGAATAATAGCAGAAAACAAGAGAAAAAAAATTGTCCGCTGAGAAAAGGATGTCTGTGGTGGCTTTGAGAGAGAGCAGTGAAGGTAGGAGCACCTTTGAAGATGCTGAAAGAGCAGTGAAGAAGGTAAGCAATGAGCCACAAGGGGGTACTGCCACAAAAGCCTAGCAAGAAGAGTGACTGGGGTATCAGATTAGACAGGAAGGTCAAAGAGGACACAGAGATCTCCGTGTTAGCCAGAAAGAGGTCATTTGAGACCTTGGTGAGTTAGTTTGAATGGGGAGGACTGGAGCCAGATTGCAATGAGTCAGAGGAAAGGAAATCAATGCAGTGGTCGTAAACAGGCCTTTCAAGTCACTGAGAAGTGAAAGGGAGAAGGGAGGGCTGTGAGAGAAAGAAACGCTGACCTATTTGCACTGGAAATTCACAAACAATGTACTACTTATCCCTTTCCCTTCCTCAATGTATGAATTACCTTTTTTCTTTTTTTTTCCTATTTCTGCTGTATTTTGTTATTTTCATTTTGAAGATCAGAGAAGTTTCCAGACCCCACAACTTTAGCAGTCAACCATTAATACATCTCAGGCACCTACTCAAGGAAGCATATATGTACAGCAGTCTGTACAAATTTCTGTCTCTTACATTTATTACTCAATCTCCATCTAACCACAGAGCTTCATTTGTTTTCTGCACGATCACTGCTTGCATGATGTCTGGGACCGGAATTCATTGGTGCCAATCTAAAATTAAATTTTGTTTTAAAACCCTACAAATTATACAGCATGAAGTGAGTGATTGTGCTATAGAATATTCTGTAGCCAAGCCTGGTTTACTTGGCTGTTTCTCCAAAAACATGTTTATTCTTTTCAAGGCACGCATCTGTCCCACCAGTCATGGGTTTTGCCAACCTGGCAACATCTGAAAAATGTAAAAAAAGATTTTGATTAAAATTCAGTTACTTACGATTTAGCCATGTTTCTCTGTAATGAAAAGATAGCTCGTAACAAGGAACATTTTAGAAAAGTAAAGGACTATAGACTGATGATATTCCTGATCAGAAGTACTGCCTTTAGGGTCAGCAAGAATTGTGCTAGGAAGAAAACCAGTGGTGGAGTTAAGGATTTCCACAACACATTTGAAGGAGTTACTTCTGGATGATTTTAAGACCATCATTTTCAAGTGCCACCTTTTGTTCACGATGCTTTGATTTTGCAGTGTGAACATCTCAAAGAGAAAAAGCCCTCTGAATCACAGCTTCCTTTGTAAAACACGGATGAAGTAACACATCCTGTACACCCAGCAGCCTTGCAGTCAGGCAGTACAGGTCACTGGTGACCAATACTGTCTTTCTGGGTGGCCTATGAAAAGTTTTAATCATGGGTGTTCCTTACAGATCTTGCTGATGGATAAAGAGACAGAGGTTGTGGAGCTGTTCCAAGATGTGCCTTGCCAATGACTGCTCGGTGACTTTCAGCCCCAACAATCCTATGACAGGGGCAGGCTGCTCCCAGCTCAGGTACACCTTGCTTTGTAGCCCTCTGTTTGCTGTACCATCTGTAAAGCTGATTTCACTGACAAAACTCTGAGAGAACATGGAACAGGTTATAATGCATCTACAAATGAAAACCATTTTCAGAACATTCAGCTTCACCTTTCTCTCCTCCAGAGCAATTCTGCGGTATATTTGGCTTGATCTTTTCCTCCAATATTTAAATCAACAATTTTATCCATGTTAAATGAATACCATCTACATCAGATTTAATTGTAAGTTATGACTAAATAAGCTAAGGGATTTAGCCCATTTTTCAGACAGTGAATTACTCTCACTTCAAATTTTGCAGATGTGTTCTTGATTTGTAGATTTGCATGCAGTGTATGAACAAATACATCTCCAGTTAGGCTACGCTCTGAAGCTCCATCCAGAGACTATTAAGGTAGTTGGTCACCTACTGTCTAGTGAGAGTGCCCCCTAGAATTAAATGAAGTTAAAAATTTTTAAAGGAAGAAATTGCAACCTTTAATAACCTGTGAATAATCTTGATTGCACACACATATTCAGCTCATCTACATTTGAATACAAAGTTTTGGAATGAAGACATCTGCTAAATTTCTTGCAGTGCAAGCACACTGAATGAGACAGACCTTAAAGCTCTGAAGTGGGACAATAATTCAGGGCTACATTCCCATATGAATTACACTGCTGTAATGTTATTACAAGCAAGGTAAAAATGGCAGCGCTTCATGCCAGGAAAACAGCTCACAGTCTCTGCACAAGCCCAGCTGGATGCCATCTTCCCACTCCACGTGGCTGTCACACAGGAACCAGCCTTTCTTGGCAGCATTTCCATTTCCATCATCCCCCAGAAAAATAAACGCATTGGAAAGGTAATTATTCTTTCAATTTCATTTTGATCACATATAGGGCTATGCAAGGAGAGTTTGGGTGTCCTGCTCATATTATGGGATTGCTCCACAACTGCTTTTCATCTCTGGAGTCATAAGATCCCACAGCTTTCTCTGGGTTGCACTCAGATGTAGCTTTTTCATTTAATGGTGTTTGTTTTAGAATATATGCAACATATACAATGTTCTTTTTTTCTCTGCCTTTAATTCTGCATTGAGAACAAAGCTCATTAATAGGAAGTATATCACAAGTGAACAAATGAGTTTCCAAGAATTATTTACAGAATACATGACATTGATACTTATGCTCAGTCTTTGTCCCTAGTGTACTTTATGTGCAAGATTCAGATTTTCATTTCAGACAGTTGTGTTTTTTTTTTTGTTTTTTTTTGTTTTTTTTTTTTAAGGTGTTTTTGACTAAACTATGCAGACCACTGTGAAGATTTTACAAATTCACAGGTTCTATAGATATTGCCAGGAAGCTTAACTAATGCCAAGCATCTGAATAAAATAGTCAACTTTCCATGCTTTCAAGAATTTTCACATTTTTCCAGCTCCTACCTGATAGGAGCTAGCATCCAAATATTTTCTAGGGAGTTGTGCAAGATTTTTACACAACTATACACTTGAAAGCCACTATAGAAATAGAAATAGTAGAAATACTGCAGTCTCTTGATGTTTCTTGGCTTTACATCAGTACATCAATTTTCTAAACTAAATTAGACAAAAGTGAAGGATCCTTATTTTCTTTCCTTATTTGAGTACTAAGAAGCTGTAAAATCTTGAGATTCAATGACATTCTCTCTCTCACAAAAGGAAGAAATAAACAGAAGAAACACATCTAAGTGGCACACTGCACAAAAAAAGAGGAGCTTTTGCCATTCTAATTAATTACATAACTGTAATTATCAAACTAAAAATTCTTGCCCTCACCTTCCCATTAAAAAAATGAATACTTTTGTCCAATTCTGTTTAACAAAAAGTCTAACAGCATGTGATCTCTCAGCAATTAGAGCACCCCGTTAATAGTGCTTCAGAATGCTGTAACTTTGTGGCATGGCCTCAAATTCTTTGTACTAACAGATAGTACCAGCAGAAGTCAATGGTCATTTTGATGAGCACATATTGAAGAACCCTTTTAATCAGCATAAGGAACAGCATGGCTAAGGGAGGCATGTTGTACTGGCGTTATGGTTGGCAGTCAAAGGAGGTTAGATAAGAGAACATACTTGAATCAACTCTCTCAGTATCACACATGGTGTAAAAATGCAGAATTATCTTTTATTTTAAGATGAAGCTATTTGATCAGTTAGACTTTATGCAGCCAAAACAAATATTTGGCCTAAAGAAAACAAATGCATAGCAGACTTCAGGAATGAAAGTAGTGTTATAAAATTGTACGCAAACTATTTCAGACTGGTTCCTGTTTGTTTTGTTTTTCCTCATGAAGAATCACACATTATATTATGCCTATTAATAAGTGCATTTTCATTAAATGCCAAATAATATTGTGATGAAGGAGTACACAGAGCTGGATGTTCAGACTAAAGAACTGGTCTGCAAAGGTTCTAACAATTTTATTCATGTATCTCCTACCATGCAGGATTTCAGACTATACAGAGCACTTCTTGCCTCTTCCTACTCATTATGTAAAATGTTTTACTGGAGAATTATGGTATCTGGAGACAAAAGTCATTGAAACTGGACCATCTGAAAAGGCAGGGTGGTTCTTCTGAAGTCATTTGGCAGTTTTTATGTTTTTTTGATTAGAGAGGTTGATCTCTGCTGGTTATCCCAATACCCTTCATTGGTATCATTCAAAAATCTTTCAATATTTCAATTAATTCAGTATTAATTAATGTTCTTGTTTGTTTATTGTTCAT
Organism: Lagopus muta; assembly: GCF_023343835.1. Taxonomy (NCBI): domain Eukaryota; kingdom Metazoa; phylum Chordata; class Aves; order Galliformes; family Phasianidae; genus Lagopus; species Lagopus muta. The sequence continues at coordinate 77,696,550 of NC_064434.1, forward strand.
ATGACTTTCATAAGTCCCATATCCCTAATTACTCTGATAATTAGAGAAGAGTCTCATGCTTGTCTTAGTTGAACGTGCTTCTGGAATTTCTACAGAAAGCAAATTTTAAAACCATTTATTTCTGATAGTATATGGATCATATACTATACTTAGTTTTAACCAAATACTAACATATGCTTTCTTTCCAATCTACACTTTTATTTGAAAGTAAATTTTAAGTTTTCTCTGGGCACATCAGTAGAAATCAGAAGCAGTGCTTCTGATACAAGAACTACAATAGCCTGCCTGGATTTTATGAGATAGACCAACTAAATTTGAGATCTTAATGTGTATGGCTTTGGTATTGCTTTAAATATATGACAATGAGATGAGAGTTGTAGATAGTTTCAAGGACTGTATCTGAATGGTCAGTAAAGGAGTGATCTGAAATTTCATGTCCAGCAGCACTGCAGTCCTCTGCCTCTATGGTAGCTGGGAAGAAGGAAGCCGAAACAGCAGGTAGGGATGGATGAAGCTGCAGCTTGCCTGCTCAGAGGAGCTGGGCACCAGGACTGCACTGCATGCCATGCAAAGCAGCTGCCCTCCATTTAAACACAATCAAGGCCTGCAGCTCACAAATGAGCTAATAATAAGAAAAACAAGAAGAAGATTCTGAAAGAAAACTCCTCTAAACTATTCTGACATGACATACAAAGGTAGGTTCAGACAATTGCTATATGGTATTTGGTGGCAAGAAGACTTCTTATGGGATGGGGAGAGCTCTTCAAAGAAAGCAGATATCTGTTCTGAGATTTCATTAAAAAATGTCACTAAAAAATAACTAAAAATCTCAGGTGAAGTCATTTTCTGATGCTGATATACCAGAACTATGAAATCAGGTAGTTACCAAGACAAATAGAGGATGAATTCTTACCCATAAAACAATAAATTCTGACCTTTAAAATATATTCTTTACATAATATTAAAGAGGGAAAGCACATTTTGAGCTTTTAGGATATCAGAAAATTGCTGCTGGTTAGTGGAGTGGTGAAAAAAAGAAATAAAGAATAATGAATCACTTGTGCCTGGATTACTGCTCTTCTCCTACTGTCACTTTTAAAGCTGAAGCTTCTGCACTAGTGGCTGGGTGAATACTTGCTTATTTTGCATTTTTTAACACTACATACAGTGCCTCTTACCATAAGGAAGTGAAATTTATTACAGTTTGCAGGAGTTTTATGACTTGGAACAGCAAAGTGGTTTATAAGGAGTGAACATTTTAGTAAAGTGTTTTTTTTTTGCTTTGGTTTTTTTTTTTTTCAGCTGTGCTATCCAATTGTAAAATGGGGAAAAAAACATAGGTAAAAGGATTAGGCTACATTATGAATAACTGCCAGTTTCCTTCTTTTTCTAGAGTAACACAATGTGTCAGAAGTTTAAACAATTTCAAATGAATTTTAAACATCATAGCAACATAGCATAAAAGAAGGCATTATTCAGCATAAAATATTTGCAGATTTGTTACTTACTAAAGGAAAACTGTGATGCCTGCAGAAATTATCCATGTCCACAGTCACATGAATGTGAAGAACGCAAAGAGAAACTGGCCAAACTTGGAGGAAGCTTGGATCTGAAGATGGCTAGGGCCCAAAATCTAGGCTTGCAGGAGCCTGAGAGAACCAGACTGTGTTTATAAAGCTAAAACAGGGACTTCAGGCTCCTAAAAGCCACTGTGAAATGCCCAATCCACTGTGGTATTAATTGCTGCCAGATGTGGGTAATGCACTGTGCTTTTTGAAGGCTTTGCCATGGAGGCAGAGCCCAGGTGCACAGGGAGCCTAGTGGGATGATTGAAACCAACATTCCAAACTGAGACCCTGCCGCTGGCAGGAGCCGTGCTCCAGCCAAGCTGTGTGCCTGAGGTGTGTGATACCACCAGCCTGCTTTGCAGAAAGTCAGCTGAGGTGAGGGACAACAGAGAGCCTCTGGCCACATGGTGAATTGAGAGACTGAGAGAAAGGGTCTGAGAGTGATGTCCTAATGAGGAGTAGTGACCATGTTCATGGTGACCATTACCCTACTTCTCATTTTAGCCAGGCACGCCACCAGCCAAACCTGAACACTGCAAGCCAGACTGAACAGTGAGCAGAGGTGGCTCACATTTACTTGAAAAATAGCATGTAGAAATAACCCCTTGTAAGAAAGGAATGAAAAACCACACTGGCTGGATGATCAAAAGTGATGAGATGCCTGCAGCTCCCAGGCTTTGCAGACTAAGACTTGAGTTTCAGATTTTTCTAACAGCTGCATCCACACAAACTTGTGCAACTCTGCCCTGGACAGAGGAAAGCTGCAGGGCAGATATGCAAGACAGGGCTTGTGCAGACACCTTGGTCACAGGCCGTTCCTGTGCAGTAGGGAGGAAGATAGGCTTCACTGGTGATGCACAAATGTTCCAAACCTAATTTTGCCCAGAAACAGTGAAATAATAGGAAGCACATATGGGGCAGTGAGTGCTGATGTGGCCTACCAATGGGCAGAATGTGAGCATGCCAGGAAACCCATGATTTCTGTGGAAAACATAGAATTCTGCTTAAGAGGCCCATGCTCTCCAAGTATCAGAAAACGAAAGATCTCCATCCCTACCATCTGAAACACACTCTCCATTGAACGCAAAGAGATGTAAGACTTAACCAGAGTATCACAGAGACACTTTCCATTGCTCTCCTGGTGATGGAAGACTTGGACAACTTAGGCAAGACCTTGCAGGTGAGCAAAAGACTGGCATACTGCACCATTTTTATCCAAAGTGATGGAACGAAAGGGAGACCTCAGGCCCCACATGCTAGCCTGAGGGCAGACCATCAAAGCAAAGAAGTCTAGAATCTCTAATAGCGGTGAATTTTGAGGAGAACATGAGCATATTAAGATCAGGTGTGAAACTGTAGGTCTAGAGGTATACAAAGCTTTGGAAATCTGGGACAGAAGCAGGCAAGCTGCACCTAATGTACTATAAGGAAGACTTCAGTGGAGAGAGAAATTCACAGTGATTCATAGCTGGTAATTAGGTTGGCCACCAAAATTCAGAGATTATTCAGAGATTAATACCATGCTGTCCTTCATACTTTCAGAAGAAGTTCTGAAACATCGTAAGTAATCGAAAAGTACTAAAACAAAGAAAAAAAATTTTAATCGCTTGCTGTTTGTCTTTCACCTTTAGGACCGCCTTCTTTCAATATAGCCTTTAATTTCTGTTTTAGTTTATTAATGAGAGGTTCATTATTGAAATACCTCCTGCTCTGAGTTCCAAACTGCGTTAGACAGTTACGAATAGCTACATAGATCTATATGGTTTCATCTACTATTCTTCCATTACAGTCCAAGAACCTAACATCTGATAAATCCTCTGTCATGTCACACCTCATTAGGAACAAAATATGGTAAATACAGCAGAATGAAAAATAGGTTTCCCACTGGTAAAAAGAAAAAGAAGAGCAAGAGTGATTTGGAAGCTTTTCTCCATCCAATATTAAGCTAAGTCCAAGTTTCAGAAAATCAGTTAAAGACAAAAATGATTTTTTGGGGGTTTGATTGTTCTTGTTCCATCCTAGCTGGAAAAGTGAAAATTTCACTTAGAAAATACTTTTTTTTTTTTTTTTTGGCCACTATAATGTGAGATAGCCCTTGGACATCAACTAGCATAATATCAGTGAATCAACATTTTCAGACAAAAAGGTATATCATAGAATCATAGGATGGCCTGGGTTGAAAAGGACCACAACCATTATCTAGTTTCAACCACCCTGCTACATGCAGGGTTGCCAACCACCAGACTAGGCTGCTCAGAGCCACATCCAGCCTAACCTTGAAAGCTTCCAGAGATGGAGCATCCACAACCTCCTTGGGTAACCTCTTCCAGCGTGGCACCACCCTCTGTGAAAAGCTTCCTCTAAAATCTAATCTAAATCTCCCCTATCTCAGTTTAAAACCATTCCCCCATGTCCTATCGCTATCCACCCTCATAAACATTCTGGAAGGCCACAGTGTGGTCTCCCCAGAGCCTTCTCTTCTCCAAGCTAAACAAGCCCAGTTCCCTAAATCTTTCTTCATAGGAAAATATGTATCCTGAATGGATAGGAGAATGCATATCCCAAACATTCCTACCTCATCAGTTGATGCTCCAAATCACATCTTTCTGAGACTTTTTCTAAAGCAGATAGCTGAACTATGCTTTTCCATGATTCATGTTTATCCCAAGCATGAATTTACACGTTTGTAATATCAGAAAGAGAAAACTTCAGTATGATTAAAAAATCCAGCTTGGGATTTCCTGTAGAAGATATCTAAACCACATGACAAATTGCATGATACCCTTTCAGTCTATAGCTAAAAACTGATGTAGAAATCAGCAGATGGACTGATAAGCACAAAGAACACAACTGTACCTGGCAAGTACTATAACCTTCAAAAGCACTTGGCACATTTATAATATCCATTGCTGTGAGCTGATGCAGCTTAAAAGGTTAAAAAAATTATACATGCCTAGCATTCTCATTTCTATTGTGGATATTTCCAAATGTGTCACATGTACTCATCCTCACTGAAGATTAACTGCACAAAAACTTTGAAGTGTTTAAAATAAAATAAAAGCAGCGTTTGTGTCTGGGGAAAGCAAACCCAGACCACAGTACTTTCAACAGCACAGAAATAGATTGCTGCTTCATAGCTCAAGCAGATTGCCTGATTTTCAAGAAACTTTCCCAGTAACATTCACCTTTGCTCTGTAACTTGGCATTAAAAGCATTACGTACTACAGAACTGTAATGGAAAATATATATGAATTTAAAAGTAAGGTTAATTCTGCAGAAGCTATTCCATTTTAATTACGGATTTAAGACTGCAATGGCATATCTTTTAGCCCTGTCTGCTCTTTTCTCTTTATTTCAGTGTTCTACTTTGCATTGCATTTATCATTTCAGTAGAGAATAAGCCTTCTAAAAGCTATTTACTACTTTCAGTAATTGCATAGTGTTATGAACATACCTTCAAATTCAGATATCATATTCATAAAGCCATCACATACTGAAGAATTCAGTTATTTTGTGTATAACTGTCATAAAATTCACTTCCACTGAGAAATTTTTAATAGTAACCTGTCTGGAAATGACTGTGAAATATTTTTGTAAGTAACTGGATATTTCTTTTTCTCCAGTGGCTGTCCTAACTCATTTCCCTCTAATGTATTCTTGCTCTGTATGTTTCTTAACAAGAAATGTTCTGTTCTTCAAACAATAAAGGCAATCCTTCAGGTGTTGCTGATTCTGTTACTGCCTTTACAGTTGGGTAAGTAGTTGCCAGGGTTTGATTTGTTCCACTAAATTGCCTTTATGTCTTGTAACTGCAGCACACTTAAAGATGCTTTTGCTTTCCTTCTGGTGTTTAGCTGTACTTTTTATTAGACTTAGTTGCTAAAGCTGTGTTTACACCAGTTTGTTCATCTTTGAATCATAGAATCACCAAGGTTGGAAAAGACCTAAAAGATCATCCAGTCCAACCATTCACCTATTCCCAATAGCTCCCACTAAACCATGTCCCTCAACACAACATCCAGCCTTTCCTTGAACACCCCCAGGCTCGGTGACTCCACCACCTCTCTGGGCAGTCCATTCCAGTGCCTGACCACCCTTTCTGAAAAGTAATACTTCCTCATGTCCAGCCTGAATCTCCCCTGCCGTAGCTTGAAGCCATTCCCTCTGGTCCTATCACTAATGACACGAGAGAAGAGGCCGACCCCCAGCTCACTACAACCTCCCTTCAGGAAGTTTATAGAGAGCAATGAGGTCTTCCCTGAGCCTCCTCCTTTTTGCTTTCCTTTTAGAACTTGTCTTCCCCCTCCCTCTTAGGAAAGCAGGTCTGAAACCAAAGATATGGCTGGAGAAGGACCTCTGTCACTGCCAAGCACTGAGCATAGCCCTATGCTGCCATTGTGGTGGGCAGAAGTTGGCAGAGCTGCATGCTTACACATACCCTGGGGCCCAAACCCTCCACCTGATTAGCTGGCCTCTCATACCCAAAGACCTTCACCTCTTCCACGTACTTTTTGGTGTCTCCAGAGGTAGCAGATGGCAATGGAGAGATCTGATCTGGTACTGTGCACCAGTTCGAGCTGGATTACCTCTTGCATTTGAGAAAGGAAATATGCACAAAAGGATTCTGAATCACGTTTGTCCTTCTCAGGGTAGATTTCATACAGAGGTTGGCTAAGTATTCTGCTGAGAATTGCAATTTTGTTCTAAAATTGTAGGTTTTTCCCTAAACAAATTAAACTTCCCTTAAGGAAATGTAAAGATGAAAGATATTTTCTTTTCTAATACAAAATTCCAAAGGAGGAAAAAAGGTAGTAACTTTTGAAGCTGGCTTTAAAGTTTAATTTTCAACTTCTGATTGGTCCATTCATAAATCCTCTCACAAGCCAATTGTTGTCTTTTTTTTTTTCCTGACTTCATCTTCAACAAAATTTCTAAAGGAATGACTAACCTTCCTCCCATCTACCCTCTCAGCCTTCAGGCTGTTTTTTCACTTTAGTAACACATGTTCTAAAAAATGAGAGAAACATACACTTCCAAGGAAAGGCCATGTAGAAAGGTGTCACCAGGACAACCTGAAAACTGAATGAGAAGACAAAAAAGAAAATCATATTAAGGGATACTTCAAACAAACAAAAGCAAACAAAACCCCAGGAAATAGGACATGCAAAGCAAATTCATTCCTAAACAAAATCAAAGGAAATAAAGTAAATCCACTACACGCAGTACCCTAAATACCTTCACTTCTAAAATATTTTCTCTTCTCTCTTTTTTCCCCTCTTCTGCTTGAGAACACAATGAAGGACCAACATCAGCCACCCTGAGAAGCACCTTACTGAAGAAACAGCTCCATGAAACTCAGTTTCTCCTCAAGGGAAATCTGTTTGTTGATATTGCATGGCCAATTACATTAGTCAACACAGCTTCTCTCTGCACCCATCTAAGCCATTTATCTGGACTGTGACATATTGAAAGAAATAATTTGTTCTTTTTGCCGTTGATTGTAATTTACTTTGAAGAAACCTGATCCATTTCTTTCCTACCTCTAGAAATGTTTTGATTTTTTTCCAAATTAATCTAGCTTGATAGAATGATAATGAGATATTATCCTCATAACCTTATGCATGGCTGCCCTGCACAGAAGGGGTCCTGTGATTATAATTAAAATAGATCCATAGTCTGGTTCTGCAGCATGCCTATGCACACTGCCAGCTGTTAAGGGAACAGTAATGCCCGCTAACAAGGTGATAGACCAGTTTCAACAGGGTATAAAAGCCAACTGAAGAGTAGCTTACAGAGGAATCCTACCAAACATAGCAAGTACCATATTTTTCACAAGTGAGACCTGATTGCGACCAATTCCAGCTATGAGCCAAATGTTTCATTATACAGAACATTCACCTGCAGACATTTCCTACAGAAATAATGCTTTTCCTCTGTCTCTTGTTTCCTTGTCAAGATAACTGGGTGTAGTTCTAATCTCAGTGGCATAATGCTTTTAGTTAACCACGTGTTTTGGTACATTTGCAGCAATACCTTCTAAATGCTAAGCTCTCTTTAATTTCAGACACCATCACCACTTCCCTACAGGTCTCCCCTGAGGAATCTTCATGCAGAAACTGTAGAAAGTTCAGTTTGGAATCACTGCTGTTGAGAAATCATATTTAATTCCTGTGCATGTTATACAACATGCTTTTGGGGTCCCTTAAAAAAATTTATAGCAGACCACCTAAGGATGCTTTGGCTTTTCTATACCCAAATGACACAGTTAGTGGCAAAGGCCTTACAGTAGCAGAATGCTATACTTCCACATGAGTAGTAAATGTAAACATGCTACACAGAAACTTCCAAAAAATGAATGGGTGCTGTTCAATAGCACTATATCACACTTTTCAAACATTGCCAGCTAGATTTGGCAAGAGGTCTTCTGCCATAGGAAAAAAACTGGCTGTATAATTGAGGCAACCTAATAAGTAATTAAAGAAATTACCTATCTCAATTAATTTTTTAGGACTTTAAATTTAGTATTTTATCATTGAGAATTTCTTGCTTAGTTTTCCAGGCAATTTTTGAGAGAAAGGCATGTTTTCAGATTATAGATGGTTGTCTTTTTCCAATTTCCTGTCTTTTATACTGTATAGTGATCAAAACCTTGGAAGAGTTGGAGTGATGGAATCAACCATAGCTTGAAATGAAGACACTTCACTGTTTGAATTGCCATTTTTTCTTGATGCATATTAAAGCATTCTCTGTTTACACCACTTTAGTTAGTACTTGTTGTACAAGAAACCTTAATTGGGACCTCTGTTGTAATTAATTCACAGATACAAGTACAGAGAGAACAGCTATACTACAGAACTGACAAGGAATCCTGTGCAGCTGTAAACAATGAAAGAAAAATGTTATTCATAATATGCACAGAATTATGCTTTGTGCTACCCATCCATAATATGTCTTATGGGATTAAAGGCAGACATTTTAGGTTTGTTAAATTCTATTAATTACATGGCTTCCAGTGTAAAAGGCTATATCAAAAAGATTCAAAATGAGAAGGAATGGAATCTCACGTATTTTCAACTTTTTTTCTAGAGTTTTTCAATATAAAGCGTTTTGGAATCTTACTAGAGTAAAGTCCATGTGAAAACTGCAAGTCCTCTCATACTTTAAATACTACTAAGAATGTTGGGGAGATTTTTCTTGCAGCAACTGAATGAAATCCAAAGTAACCATCACATATTATTCAGAATTATTTTCTCCTTATTTTTAAACTTAAAGTTTTCCATGTTGAACTTAATCTTGTCAATTTTGTTCTTTTTGTTATTTCCTATGTTAGCCACTTTGCCAGTATCCTTAGTGAATCCGTTTGATTGATTTCAGACCACTTTTCCAGTGCATGATGATTACACTGTATTTTATTCTCATTCTCCCATGAATTTACAGTGCCTCCCTGAATTGTGTCATCTAAAAATATGATTGACAGGCACTATATTTCATCTTCCAGTTCATTCATGGAATCATTCAACAGATACGGCACATGAGATGCCCTGAAGCAAAGAAGAATGGACAATGAGATACAGAAACTCTAAGACAGAATTTGTCAGCAAGATATAAAATGAGAAAGCTAGAAAACTGTTCTGATTTCTGAAGTATTTTCCTAAACTCCTGGGCAAAAATCGTTAAGGAAAAAACAAGAGAGCCATTTCTTCATGCTTCTAATTCAGTCAGTTTTTATTAGAAAAAGTTATATCCTAGGGAGAAGGTCACATCTAAATCTGGATTCAGACTTCACTTGGATTGATATCAGATGTGCACATATATTACTTAAATATGGCCTAATAAACTAGGACAGAGGAAAATGGTGTTAACAATACAATAAATCATATAATGCACAATTACCTGGGCAAAAGTGAAGAATTATCTGAACCTGTAGTATATCAATACATCTATCAGTACAAAAAAGAAGAATACATACATAAATAAAACCAAACAAATTGAACATCTGCAGAAGTTGGAATAAATAGGTACTTAATCTTTTCCTCTGGATAGCAGTGGCTTCCAGATAAAACATTACATGCAAATAAATATTTATATTGTTTTCAGATGCTGTCATATTGTCCAGTGATTGCCATGGTGATAGAAAAATCAACGTCATAAATACTGAACACTTAAAAATAAAAAGCAAAAGTTGTTATAACATTTATTATTCTGTCTTGGTTTTTGTTTTGCTGGATTTTTACAGCTCATAACAAATGTGGAACAAAAAATAAGTCCCTTGCAGCATCTTTTTCATTAAACTCTTCTTTATTGAGCCACACAGTCTTAGGGATTAGTACTGCAGTATTTGGTAGCTCTCAGCTATAAAATTTACTTTTCACTTAACATAGTGCAGAATGGAACTAGCACAGGCACTACATGTTTGTTAACCACAAGTTCAGATGTGTACTGCTAGAAGCAAACATGCATGCAGCAAGGGAACACAGCTAATCCTCACCCAAGGAAACCTATTTACTTTTTTTTTTTTTTAAACTAGACATATTCAGCAAAATATTAAATTGTATTGATCAGGCTGTAACAACTGGGCAAGAAAAAACAGATAATGTTGTTTGTTCTCTAGGACTGTTAAAGAGAAGCTATCTCCCTTTCCACAGCTACTCAACTATTCTTTCTCTAGTTATATAAAGAAGATCAGAACTACAGTTAAAAAAACACGTATTTCATCAAAATTTTTCTAAAGCCTACTAATATTGTAATTCACAGTCACTAGTAAGAGGTGAAAATGCCAGCTAGAGAATGCCTGCAAAATCTTTAGAGAACATTGTCCCTCTGGACTGAGTTAACAGCACAGCCCAAGATTCACCAGATCCAGCTGCCAGAGCATTTTCTTCAGAATTGCAAGGATGTGACTGGGTAACAGTCTATGTTCGCCTTGCTTTGACACATTTCAAATAGTCATGCAAAATTCCTGAAAGTTTAAAAAGAAAAGGAGAAAAGTTTCAACATAAGATTACTAAATTAATCATTTACCATAAAGATGAATGAAGATTCCCTCTGAGAGTGTTAAGACTCTGGGAAAGAAAGCGCTGGAGTCTGCCACAAAATTTGTCATGATAGACACTGTTGCAAGAATTTATCTTGCACTGACAATAGCTCTGAATGACAATGAACATAACAAACAAGGCCAATCAGGCAGCGTTGTCAAGCCTGCAGTCCCAGTGGCCCTTCGGATATGGTCTAACGATAGTTTGAAGTTTCTGGCTTATGCTTCAGTTGCAGTGTATATAACTGAGATTCTTTTTGCGTAAGAGTTCTGTAGCAATAATATTTTGTGCATCTAAGTTCTCTTGCCTGGATTATGGACTTGAAAAACACGAGAAATGAGAAGGTAAGTTGAGCTTGGTTAGATCAAAGGTCCTCTCAGCCAAACAGCTCATCTTCTGCAGAAAGGAGCAGTGACTCCCTGGGGAAGAGTATGAAAGCAGAGCAAACACTTAGCAGCACCTCTCTATTGTGGTCACATAGTGCTTCCTCATATCACTAGTGCAAGAGAACACTACAGTTTCCCTGTATTCTGTATGGGAAGAAAAATTACCTCCATGTAAATGACAATCATTCGTTTCCAGATTCATTGCCTATAAGCACTTCCCTTGTTTTCTTCTGCTTAGAATAGCCTGTAGCAATCAGTAGAAACCTTTGTGGACCCAGATGTCTACATGAGAGTCATCTTTCTTAGTGAAACACTCTAAACGTAGAGAATGATTTCATTCACACATTATTTAACTTCTTAAGAACGCATTTGGATATTTAACAACCTCGCCTTTTGTCAACAGTTTATGGGCTGATTTGGCCTGGTTCTGTGACTAGTGGGGTGGAGGGACCTGAAGATCCGCGCCCTGGAAAGGGATAAGGAAAAAGGGTAGAGGGATGGGCCCTGAACAGAACAGTGGCAGTGATCTGCGAAGAAACAAACTAATATACTAAATAAGATATCAGAATGCAAGATAACACGCCATAATACAATATAGTACAATATAATTAGAGTTGGAGCTAATAAATCAAATATAATGCGAGAGTGTCCAAAAAAGTGAAGGCCTTACACTAATGCTGAGGCAAAATGTGTGGTCAGGTGGAGCAACAGGGAGGAGACCTTGCCAGGGGCTTTGTCTCTTCTACGAACACAAAGTCCTCTGGGATAACTGTAGTTGTTCTTCTCTTCTGGGACAAGTACCCAGAATTGGAGCAGTAACTCTTTAACTCCTAATGTATTACATGATGTTATGATGTGGAATACCAATAACCAAAAATCATAAATCCATGATGCCTTTTTTCAGGACAGGGCATACTGTATTCTTAAAGTTAGTGCAAATATATATTCTGAAGTAGCCATGCAATTCTTGTCTGCCAAACTGAGTTCTTCCATATTTTTAATCTGAGCTAACTTATTTTACATAGGACAAAATATTATCTCCATATGTATTAATACGTGGATGACATGCTTATAGAAACACAAAGCCTGACCTTCAAATGGTATAAGAGGTCTGGTTCTCTCAGCAGTCTTTGAATACACAGTACTGCTAGCTATAGCTAGATCTACACAAAGAAGCTTATTGAGACCAAATCTTCCTAGCTTTAAGAATCATGTTCAGATTGAACTACCTTTTAAAGTTGATCAGAGTTCTCTAAGTTTCTGAGTTTATCTATGCATTAGGATGGAGCTGAGTGACTCTACCATGGTCTCAAATTTAACCAGTTTTGAAAGGAAGATTTTAATACTTTCCTGATTCTCTTTCAGGCAGTCCCCATTGAGATTCTACATGATGTTTTGCAGGGATTAAATGATTCAGTCTCGTGTGCTTTTATTCCCCCTTTTTTGTAAACATTTGAATTACAAATTCAAATGTATGAATTCAAACATCTAGAAAAGTGTCTTTCAAGATTCAACACTTAGATGAAGTGCCATGACTCTGCTTTTGTTCTATGCAAATGCCCAGAGATCCTACACAGCTTCACAGAAAAGTCATTATATTGCAAAGTATTTTTGTATGTTGGAAATAGATAATGAACAGTGCAGTATTCAAAATCCAATTGACTTCATGCATCATTTCAAATTTTACGCTGCAGGGTATATAAATAACAATCCCATTACGAAAAGAAAAAGATCAGGTAAAAGTTGCTTAGTAGAATATAAGGAAATAGTAAGTAAAGAAGAAAATAAGCCAATAAAAGATTATATATGAAAACAGTCCCACATGTACACAAACCACTTTATCCTATGAACCAGAAGCGATGCAGGATGAAAACTATAGGGTTGACAAGCAAATCAGAAGTCTCCAAAATATTCTAAATATCTCATCAGGCAAGAACTATAGAAAGACTCAGAACATGAAAAATTTGAAAACATACTGTATTTTTTTTTGTCTCTCTATAGATAACCTGTGTGCATATATATATATTATACACACAAAGGCTGGTTTGAAAGTAATGCTTACTATTTTATTATATTGGACCATGAAGTCGGATGTTGGCAGTGTGGCAGCAGAGGCCAAACCTTCCCAGCAATATTCCATGACATTTTGTTGCCACGTAACAGACGCCAGCAGAAAGGCAGTTTGACAAAATGGCATCTGATATAACTACATTTGACATGGAAATGCAGATAAAGCAGAGTGTCTCTGAACTCCTCCATGCAGGAAAAAATGGCACCAATGACATTCACCGATGCTTGTTGAACATTTATGGAGGCCAAATGGTGGAGGTGAGCACAGTGAGATGGTGGGTGGTGCATTTCAGCAGTGGTGACAGCAACAATGAGTTACCTCCACTGGAGCAGATTTTTTTTTTTGCATGCAGACTCTTGTTCATTGCTAGCGAGATGCATGGTTAATGCTGTTGATTATGTAAAAAAAAAAAAAAAAAAAAAAAAAAAAAAAAAAAAAAAGTGTTCTGTAGGTGAGAATTTCCTCTATCAAACAGGTTTACACTTACAGGGATTCTAGTGGATGGATAGCTTGATGGAAGCTAATGTTGCATGCTTGCAATTCAGAAAGCCAGAAGTATCCTGGGCTGCCTCAAAAGAGGGGTGGCCAGGAGGGTGTGGGAGGTGATTATCCCCTCTTGTGATGCCCCATCTGGAGTATGGCCCCCAACACAAGAAAGATGTGGAGATGTTGGAGTGGGTCCCAAGGAGGGGCCACAAAGATGATCAGAGGCCTGGAGCACCCCTCCCATGAAGAAGTGCAGAGGGAGCTGAGCTTGTGCAATTGGGAAGAAGGAGAAACCTCACTGCAGCCTTAAAGTAGTTAAACAGAACTTATGAACAGGAGGGAGACCAACTACGTATGTGGACAGATAACAATATGACAAGAGGGAATAGAATTAGGTGGAGTTCAAGGTTCCTTCCAACCAAGCCATTCTATGATGCTGATATATATATACACTATATACTGTCAAAGCAGCAATCACATCTAATTTTGCCCCAAAGCCTCTGCTAAAAGTGCTATAAATTTGAATTCCTATTGAAATAAAAGGGGTCTCAAGAAAGAACCATATTTCATGTAAATTACTGCTAAAAACATAACATCTTAAGTAAGGTGATGACAAAAAAAGGGAAATGCTTCCAATAAACTTCTTGCTGTTATATGTCAAAGAACTTTCAAATATCACATTTCACTCATTTTTACTTAACCTAGTCAGCTCTACTTAAAAGATGGCAAACAAGGGCATTAAACAAGCCAGTTTTCCCTGATCTCTCACAGCAACTACAGCACAACTGTTGCCTCAGGACTTTATGTGCACCCTGCCAACCCTGTCAGTCAGTGACAACACACCACCTTCACAAGTCTAACCACAGTATGTATTCCAACAAATCTGTATTTTAGCTGCTTTGTTTGGAAACTCCTGTGTTGCAGGAGTAGCAAAGTTATTTCATATGTATGTGTTTAATATCTTGCAGCCTAAGCTTTTGCAACAGAATGGACAGTAATTTTTTTAAGAAATAACAGCCACGACAAGGAGCAAAATCACAAACAGAGTCATGAATGTACAAATCATTAAAGAGTATACAGCACCACAGATAGCATTTGTTGACTCAGCAAAGACACCAAAAGGCAGTTTCTTCTTAACATGACTAACAGCTGTAATAGTTCTTCAAAAGAGTAGTAAAACAAGCAAGTTCTCATGGAAACTAATTGGAAAAGGTCATTTTCTACCACCTTATATGGATAAAAAGTGGATACTGACTTACGTTGTAGAGTAGCTTGATCCTCACTGATCCATTTCCTCAGTCTATCTAGAGCACAGAGTTCTGGAAGGAAAAACAAAGATGCCAGCATGAAGCAAATATGCCTTTGTATGATGGTATCCTCTCTCTGAAGTACCTTCCCATTGAATCTCCTGAGAATTCAGTAAGGACAAATGATAAATAATTGAGAGAAAATAAAAAGAAATCCTGAGCATGTCTAGCTAGGGTTCAGAGAAAATAATCTTTTTTTTTTTTTTATATTTAAAAATCTGCTTTTATAAATCTACATCTGGCCTAAAGTCCACAAAAACATGAAGTAACAAGAAATTTTCAAGCAGAATCAGACTAAAAGAAATAAGGAAGCACACCAAAGACAGTTACATTTATTGTAGGTTTATATGCTTTGTGGTGTCATTTTGAGAAACACAGATGACTTCATCCCTTTAAATTAGCAGTCCCTTAAGAATAGTTTCATGACATTTTCACCTAGGCTTACCTAGTTAAAACAACATGCAAGTTTTTATGGGATATACAAATCACCCACAGTTTAAACTGATTGAAATGAGTGGGAAAAAAATCTTGACCGGCAGAGCCAGATCAAAAATTAGGACCATACAATTTTACCTTATGTGGCGAAATCAATTATTTTGCCAGTTAATGTTGTGACTTTGGCTGACAGTATACTGTGGTTGGTTAAGCTATCTTGTTCATCATACAGAGGCCAGGAAGCCAGGTGGTCAACAGCTGTGGTACATGGTAATAGCTACTTTTCTGTTTCTTTACTGAATAAGGATTGTTTTAACATTAATAGCATTATAGAAAAAGGATAGTGTAAGACAATGTCATTTAAAGCACCAAAGTTCGTATTCCTAACATTTGGTTTTTTTGTTTGTTTTGTTTGTTTGATTTGTTTTGTTTGTTTGTTTTAAATAAAGGCCTTGTATATAGGCCTTTACCTTCACCTTCAAATAATTATAGTTTCCTTCTAAAAGATTCAGTTTTCATTTGAGAAACATATATTCAAAAACAAAACAAAACTTATAGCAATATAATCTCCTGGCAGAGCAACATGGAGAACTACATCCAAGACTAACGTGGGCTTGAAATAAAAACTTTCATGGAGGTGCTGGAATGGCTTGTTTCAGTGACTGTAGGACTGTGTGAACACGCACATATCTCACAGAAATAACGGTTTCCATAATACTACTTTTCTCTCCTGTTTTTCAGCATCACAAATTTCAACACAAACTGTAACCACAATGAATCCTACTCAGGGGTTTTCATGTTCTGGGTACTTCAGACCAAAATTCAAGATCCACACAACACAAAAAAATAGGGGAATTTCAAATTGCACTGTACAGCCCATATCAATCATGAAAGTGCAGAGTTCCAGGGTGAGTAGGGCTGCAAAAGAGCTGACAAAACCTTTCAGTCCTCACCATTTTCCAAGGAGCCCTAAGTGGGGTGGCTGTAGGACCTGGGCACTGCCTAGGGTTAGTATTTAAAAAGAGAAAATGCAGAGGCTTTGCAAGTGGGGCTGGAAAGGTGCTTCCAAAATAATGTTAGAGCTGCCAAAATCTTTTAGTTGTAGCTCCTTTTTGTGTGAGCCCTAGGTGGAGTTGTAGTGTAAAGAAATTTTTTTTTTCAGTGGGCATGAGGAACTGGCATAGGACGCCCAAAGAAGCTGTGGATATCTCACCCCTGGAAGTGTTCAAGGCTAGGTTGGTTGGGCCGTGGTGTAAATTTACCTAGTGGAAGGTGTCCCCGCCCATGGCAGAGGTGTTGGAACTAGGTGGTCTTTAAGGGTCCTTCGAACCCAAACTATCCTATACCTCTCTAATTATAAAGCAACCATAGTTTCCTAATAATTAATTTTGGTTGGACAAATAGAATATTATTATTGTACACTTGCTCTGCTTAACTATAAAACTATTACCCATGTCCCTGTGTTATAGAAAAATGTCTGCAGTCTTCAACAAGAGAAAATGTCTATTTCCTTCCCAATATTTTCCTGATCATGAGAGCCAATAAATTCATAATTTTTCACATATATCCACATAAGAATCTTCCAAGTAGTTCAGTCACTTAATAGCAAAGTTGTGTTGGACCTGTAGTATCCTTTGTCTGCCAGGTTAAGATAATTAGGATTAGAAGAAATTATTCATATGATTATTGCTGAATAGTTATGTTTTTTTTCTCTTCTGCAGTGGTGTAGCTTTTTGCATCACCTGTGGACATAATAAAAGCAATGAAGAGTGTAAAAGTAATTCAAATAATTCAAACAAAGAACAGACTCAGGATACAAAATATTAGTGAAAAATAGAAGCAAAACTTAATCATTATATAAGAACAAAAGAAGATCTGATAACTTGCAAAAGCAGGAATTTGAAGCACAGTTCAGACTTCCTATGCCTTGACTCTTAGACCTTTAGAAAACAGATGCGGATTCTGAGATAGAAGAAAATCTGTACTTCAAAAATTTAAGTTAAATGTGACAATTTAAACTGTCAAACTCACATTAGCAGTTATTATGTCTTCTAAGTTAGTTCTTCCATGGGTAGGCTGTACCTTCCTCACAGAGATCATATTAAGCTAGACTAGGGCATCTCTGATCTGGTCATGGCCAGTGATGAGTCAGAGCAGCCTGAGCCCTCTGGCATAATCCTATATTCTGGTGCCTATTGTGGCCTCCTGATGGAATGAAGTCCAACAGACACTACAACCCCAAATTTACTTTGTGCAGACTGGATTGTGCACTGGGAATCTTCAAACACACACCAAGCCAATCATACACACACCAATAATTCAGCTACTCAGTATATTTGCTATGATGTGAAAAACTTTATAATCCACTGTTGGCCCTTAGAAGCAATGAAACTGCTTCTGAAAAAGCCTTTGCAACACCAAGTAAAGCATCAATATGAATATCAATAATCATACATACAAAAACATTAACTCACCAACTAGCAGTAGAGTCTCCAGCTATAGAACACACCTTCTCAAGAAGTAGCTTTCAGCCAGAAGACATTCTCCCTCAGCTAGCCCTTAAATGAGCTTCTGTTCACATGGGAGGCACAGGTGAATTGCTTGCGCTGTGCTTCCTGGGCCAGCCACCCTCTTCACCTGGTGCTCAATCATCAATTCAGGCTGGGACATACATTTTTCCTTACATCCATACAAGAAAAAAAAAAAAAAAAAAAGAAAGAGGAAAAGAAAGAAGGAAGAGAAACAAAACAAGATGCCAAACTGCAGAGGGGAAATTGTTAACAAATGAGTCCTCTTTGAATTATTTCCTTTTTACTTCTTTTCCACTACATCACTAGAATTCATCATTGTAATAACTGCTAGTTTGTGTCTTGTTTACTTATTAGTTTTTTTGATGTGGTGACTTGGTTTTAGTTGTTTTCCAAGCCTGTCAAAGCTTTCATCTGTGCTTAACTTTATGGTGAATGAAGAATCAGTTTTTCAGTGGCATGGGCCCATGGAAATTCTAACACACAGCAGGGTGAATTACAGTTCACATATTTCATCATATAAAAACAAATGGCATTCATTAAGCATCCTTTTTACTTACCAATCTTGCATAATCAGTTTGCTTCATACTCATTATTTCTTATTTTTTGACAAATATATTGTGAAGACAAATTTTATGCTGGGATTTGTTCTTAAAGCAGTCACAGTGGCTATTTGTTATTCATAATTAAAGACTGATAATTAATTACCTAAATGGCATGGCATTATTTTTGCTTACAGCTCTGAGGACTGATTCATAATAGCTGGAGGTAAATCCTTTGTTTGGGTCCAAATAATTTCTACATAAGCGTTCTTAACAGTGCAGCAACTATTTTGTGTTAATAATAAAATGAATGTTTTCTAACTTAACCATAAGTACAGCTCATGGCATTAGTCACATCAATCCACACAGACTGTTCACAGCAAGCATTCCTGTGACTTCAGCGCTTCTGCAAAAAGAATCTATAAACATAGGAGTAGAAACTTCATGGTTGACTGGCCAAATATTGGTTCTTGCTGGGGAAACAATGCTGCATCAGTCATACTGGGAATCTGGGAGCAAAGAGCAGATCTCTTGCCAGGATAGCCCACAGAGGACCCCAAAAACACATCCAGGTTCTGCATGTGGAATGTGCATGGGGCTGGAGTCAGTGCTCTGCTCTGCCTTGGTGGCAGTGTCCTGGCAATGTCCAACAAAAATGTACTTCTCTTCCAAACAAAAATGCACCAGATAATCCCTGGTGCATATCTGATACCACAATCTTTCTAGTTTTGATAGAGGTACCTGCAATCCTGCCCTGCCCAGCCACAGGCCCTGCTGAGCTGGGTCTACGTTCAGGACTACATCTTGGTCCAGACTCAGCCTATCCCCAGGGACATTCCCAACACCTGTGTCTGGGGCTGCCCTCGTGTCCCCAGCTGCCTGCTCCTGTGGGCCAGTGGGACAGGTGCTGGCTGCCAGGTCTAGCTCCTGGTTGACACTGGCCTGCATGAAACAGTAAAACATGGTGAAATAAACAGCATAACTACAGGTGTTTGTAAGGTCACAGAAAAGAAGCCAAATGAGAACAGAGCTCACTTCTTGCTAGTATTCAACCATATATTTAAACAGCAATCTTAAAGACAAATCTTAATGGAGAGCAGAATAAGAATCAAAGGCACAGAAACAAAATAGTACGTATATGGATGGTATTGTGAGCACGGGGAAACACAGGCTAGATCCCCAAGTGAATCAGCACAACTCCACTAAAGTCAGTGACTTTCCTCTATTAAGGAAGTCAGTGACTTCCTCAGGTGACCTGGTGGGTCACCTTTCACACTCACTTCCCTCAGACTGCCATCATCAAAATCACCCTGTGGTTTGTCCACAGGCATCAAAACCTGATCATATAAGTGGTCTGAAACCATCCAGAAGCATGCTACCAGAGGGCTAATTCCATTGCTTCATACTGCTGTTTCCAACAGCAGTTCTCTAAAATAATGGTATATTAATAATAATAATAAAATTGCTTTCAACAGCATACTCCTTTCTTCCAATGATGTTGGGCAAACGTTGAATGGCAGGGTGAGGGTAGAAGGCACCAGGGAATGGTCCCTGTACAAGTGTTTCTCTGTAAATCCTTCAGCCTCAGTTCTATGGAGAGCAATTCAATGGAAAATAACTAAATGTTCTTTTCAGAGTCTCCCTTAAGAACAGAAAATTGAAGTATTTCTAACTTCTGCCTGAGACAGATGTGGAGAGAAGTAAAACTCTTCTATAAATGAGATATGAAGCAAATATTCTGTTACCCTATGACAAACGACCACAAAACTCATCTGAGGCTCAGTCTGGTTTTGAGATAGCTTGTCAGTGACCTGTGGGTGGATGGAGGAGGGACAGTTGCATTATTTTTTTCGTTTCAATTCATATTGAACCTGCAAAAACTGCTCACATTATGCTTTGTTGAACAAAGCCCATTAAGTCTGTAGCTAAATAACAGTGTGAAAACAAGCAAGACTTCTCACAAATCAATCTTAAAACTAGTTACTCCCACACGTGAAATTGAAGCTTCTGAAAATGACTAATATATATATGTATATTTTCTGAGGACATTTATAAAATATGACATCTGTCTTGTTCTGAAATTTAGAAGCAGATGCTCAAACAACTCACAACAGGGAAACTGTCAGAGATCTGTGACTCAGTTTCTTCAGGAAGCCTTATATGGTAGAGATCATTCAACATCATTAGTTTATTCCTATCCACAGAGAGTTATAAGGTACTTGATACCCCTATTCTTCATACTCTCCCTATATCACACCAGTGCCTACTTTATGAAGCAACACACTTAAGTTTTCCCCTCACATTCTTCCTTCTATTTGCACTTATTAGCCATGGACTAAATATGTCATGCTTAGCCCATTGTATAATCACTAAAGTTATATTTTTAATTGCAGATACACTGCTGTAGTTTTCATGAGTTATTAAAAAAAGACCGGTAGAACCAAAACATATGAACCAGGCTCACCTGGTGTGCCTCATGGCAGAGAAAAAATATTGATAAAATTTTCAAAGGAAGATCTTTCTATGCAACGATCTGTTCCAAATGCCAGTTTAGATTCATCCTAGTAGATACTTCACACTCCCTTTAACAGAAAAATATGATGTGTTTTCAGTTTTTCTTACCCTGATTGCCTATTTAACAAAGACTATGGACAAAAATGTTAATAAAAAAGAAAGGAAGTGAAGAAAAGATTCCACAGAAGATCAGGTCAGGTCACAGAGAGTGACTTTATCTTAATGTCATGAGGGACACTATGAGTGAGAAAAGTGCATAAGAGGAAAACAAAATCTTGAAAAATAATTAATTTCACCATCTGGACAAAAATTATTTTCCTCATTCACTCCAGATCTCCAAAACTGCAAATTCTGTTTTCACAGAATCACAGAATGACCAGGGTTGGAAGGGACCTCAAGGATCATGAATCTCCAACCCTCCTGCCACAGGCACGGCTACCAACCTCCTCATTTAATACTAGACCAGGCTGTCCAGGGCCTCATCCAACCTGGCCTTGAATACCTCCAGGGACAGGGCATCCACAACCTCTCTGGGTAGCCTCTTCCAGCACCTCACCACTCTCATTGTAAATAATTTTCCCCTGACATCCAACTGAAATCTTCCCTCCTTCTTAAAACTTAAAACCATTACCCCTTGTCCCACAATTATCAACCCTTTCCAACAGTTGATTCCACTCCTGTTTGTAGGCTTCCCTTAGTTACTGAAATGCTGCAATGAGGTCACTCCGAAACCTTCCTTTCTCCAGGCTGAACAAGCCCAGCTCCCTCAGCCTGTCTTCGTAGGGGAGGTGCTCCAGTCCCCTGATCATCTTTGTGGCTCTCCTCTGGACCCTCTCCAACAGCTCCCTGTCTTTCCTGTACTGGCGGCTCCAGACTTGAGCACAGTACTCTAGATAGGGCCTCACAAGAGCAGAGTAGAGGGGGACAGTCACCTCCTTGTCTCTTCTGGCCACCCCTTTTCAAATTTTCAAATTCTCATCCCAGAACTTCCCAAACTACCTGAAGTAAATTTGAGAACATTAACAGCATGCCTAAGATCTCTTTATCTTTCAGAATGTCAAGGACTCAATTAGAGGAAGATGAAATCTTCAAGGGCACAGAATGAAATGGGAACAAAATAAAAAGCAGGGGGACATGGCAGTGAAACAGAAGCCAGCAACAGTACTGAAACTTGATACAGAAAATAAGGTAAACATGCATATGTGTAGGGTTAGCTAGGAGTAGAAGGCAGCAGAGAATGATAAAAATGATTGAATCAGAATAATTGCAAAAGCTGTTTTTGTTCATCAAGTTTCTTTTGCCTTGTATTGCTGAGCAATGGACAAATTGAAAAAGTTGGGAAGCAAAATTTCAAAATTTTGTGTGATCATCTGAGAAAGAGAGAAAAGCTGGAACCACTCTTGTAGCTGAAAATTTCCTGTTTGCTTTCACCTACTTACTCCCATGTTTTCAGAGTGTCCATGTATAGAAACTGAGTTAATAACAAAATAGGATCTTTAGAAAAGCATACATTGTTATGGGAACTGGTGTGCTTCTTTTCAGAAAGATTTTTATAACACAGTTACGATGCCTTAGTTGTTCAGAGTACAGTGTCTTGCTATATATTTTTTCATTAGCATCCCCAAGATTCCTCTGAAATAGTCAGGAAAGGGTTGTAAATACTATTGCCCTCATTTTATAGAGGCAAAATGAAGACTGAAGGGTAAAATAATTTGTTCCTGGATGTACACATATTTTGGCTACAGCCAGGATTTAAAACTCAGTCTTATAAAACAAAGATACTTCTGTCCCGTTGTTTCCCAGAGCCTCTCCTGAAGATACACAAAGTAATGCTACAAGACTCCTTTGAAATACGTTCCTCCTTCAGCTCCTCGAAAATCAGCTGTCTTCCAACACATAAAGATGACATACACTCTTTGAAGACAATGTACCTGACAACTATGAAAGGAATTTGAGTGGTCTAATCACAAAAATTGCAGTTATTTGATTATTTCTCTGAAGCCAATGAAGCATGCTTTGATTAACTATGTTTGAGGATAGATCAAAAATGGCTGTGATATTTTTGACTGAACTGTCCAATTCAATTAAGCCATAAACATGGATAAAACTAAAACAACGACAAACTCAGAGAAAATTATTCTTCTTTATATTGGAATGAAACATGAAGCTTGAAATGAAAATGCAAAACTATAATACTATAACAAAGTGTTTAATGCTGCTTAATTATTGCCTCTTTAATGTTGCCATACAGCAACTTAGAGTAAAACTCTGCACACATTGTAATAATCACTTTATCTCTTGCCAGCCACATAGATTAATAAACACTTTGGTGGGTAATGAGCTTGTCTATCATATCAGGAAAAAAAAAAAGTGGTCATTAAGAGACTGGGGAACAGCAGGAAGGTAGGGGGGGAGAACTGCTATATGTTTCTGATGGGAAAGATGAAGCATGGTCTGAAAGAAGTCCCTCTAGTTTCAGGCCCACTTCTCCACAGTCATCAACAAACACATCATATAACTGAGGTTGCACAAAGGCAAACATGAGAGCTATTTCATGGATTCTCTTTCAATTCAAATTTCAGTCCCATAATACCTTTATTTTGTTTTTACAGTGCCATGTGCCAGCTTCATAGTATTTAATAGATGCACCATAGATTACATCACCTGTTTGTCTCAGGTCTAAATGATCCCTCTTTCTTTTTTATTTAGTATTCTATTTCCTATTTCTGTATAAAAGGAGAAATATGACTGAATATGTATCTTATCATATCTTCTACAGTGTTAAGGTGCTACTACTGTTTTCATCAGCAGAATACTTGAACTTCTTCCAGAAGTGCCCCCTGCCCTGCTTCTGAGTCACTCAATAGTCATTAATGTTTAATGGCTAGAGAAATGACTGAGAGATAAAAGAGAGATGAACACACACAGCAGATTTTGGACTGCAGAGGATCTTGACGACCCTTACTGTGTCTGTTTTTTTCAGCATGCAACCCAGAAACCTGAAAAATCCTACTTAATTCAAATGATGATGGCTTAGGATAAAACAAAACCAAAAGATGATGCAGAATTTCTTAATGTTATTCACTCCCAGATCTATCATATTTCAAGTATTAAGGTTTTCTCTAAAGAAGATCTTTAAACTTATGATGAGTTTTATTTCGCCACAGTGATACAATACAGATGTCCAACTTTGAAGCAAATGTATTTTGTTATTTTTAATCCCACATGGCTGGCATAGCATGCTTTCGGGACTTTCATACTGACATTCAGGTTGCCCTTGCCAGCTAGGGAGTCCTTTAAAATTTAAAGGAAAAAAAACTCATTCGTACATTCTGCAAGCTGAGGGGAGAAATCCTGCTCGGTGTGATTTGCTATAATGATAAATTTATCAGAAGCTGTTCATTTTATCTGCTGCAGAACTGCTCTTTGATGGCATTAATCTGCAGTAATGATTACAGGAAAGTAATTCAAAGCTGTTCAAAAGGAAAGGTGACATGATGCTTTCTATCTCTTTTCTGAATGCCACAGATTCTTCAATAAATTACAGATGTAGAGAAAGAAAAGATGAGCCATATGCTATGGAATATTTTCAGTAAGCTGGATCATGGAGCAACAAGAGCTATACTTCAACTACATTTGCAATAAAATGTTTTGTATATTCCAGTTAGACATTTTTTCAGTGAAAGAATTCCCTCCAGAGTCAAAAGTTTAGGGGTTGTTTAATCTTATATATGTTTTCCATTAGCTGTCCATGAAGATGAAACACAAATTAGCAGCAAATTAATATCTTATAATATTTTACATGAGATAGACTTATGGTATCTTTTGCATATCCATTTCAAAATAAAAAGAGAGCTCTGAAGCTTGTTGACTTCTAAAGCAAGACTTCTAAGCCAGCGAAAGACCAGGTCATGTAAGCTTTGCCTAGCTGAGTATGAGAACTCCCATGTACGAAGAGTCTATGACCTCTCTGGTGATCTGGTCTAAAGCTGCCTTTCATTTTGTCAAAACGTTTTTCCTTCTATATAGCCTTAGTCTTCCAATTGCAATCTGTGGTCAGTGTCTTTATTGTTTCTCCCTGTTCTACTGAATGACTTATTATGTTACTAGGAACTAATACAATATTGCCATCTTCCTTCCACCTCTACCTTGCTGAGCAGGTTTATAAAATTATGCTGGATCATGGGATTAACTGCAAAGTTATCAATCATTCAATAAACTACCATTTATGGTCTATTTCAGGTTATCCAAATTACAAAACATACAGGAACTTGCACTCCAATGGCCTCTATGTATCCTTATGTGTATCCTCATAGCAATGACCATACTTGCTTCATACTTCCTGTGCTGAGCATTCATATTTATCTCATAGCATTAGCACGTGCTTTATCCTATTATCTATTTTAGATGTACAATTTTGGAGGCACCAGGCTGCTTCTATTGTACATGGAAGCTTAGTAAAAATGATGCTGCAGATGTAACCTTGGATATATCATTTGTGAAAGACGCGCTAGGGGTAGTTGTTTGTTAGTGTAAGACATGGCAGAAGAATGAGCTTTCAATGTTGAATGCCCCTCTACAGTAAGTGCAGGTAGACATGTAGCCTAGGTGGTGTAGTAAAGTTGCAGTTGACATTTGCCTGAATGGCACATGAGTTGAAGTAACATTATCCCGCTCCTGAAGAAAATCTCGAGATCTGTATTACAAGCAGCCAACACAATGGACTTCAAAAACATTCAGATAGTCTTTATCACTGAGGACACAGTGAATAGGAGCATGGGATTTGATTATTTTATTATTGGGTTATCTCTTCTGTTTCAGGTGAAGTAGTCTGAAAAAAAGGAAAAGGAAAAGGAAAAGGAAAAGGAAAAGGAAAAGGAAAAGGAAAAGGAAAAGGAAAAGGAAAAGGAAAAGGAAAAGGAAAAGGAAAAGGAAAAGGAAAAGGAAAAGGAAAAGGAAAAGGAAAAGGAAAAGGAAAAGGAGGAGAAGAAAGAGAAAAAGAAAAAAAGGCTTTATCTGCAGTGGTACCAGAAGTCTAAGAGAGTCCAAGGGCAGGAATATTTACTGGTGTCCAACATCTTCTCTTCTGTAAATGTCAGAGACTGCAGACTTAAGTAAATTGATGTTTTTGAAAATCATATCCCAAAGATTTTGACTAAGAAAATATATCTTTCAAATAGTTACAACGTTGAATATAGGACTGTAAAGCAGAAAAGAGTTGAGAAAAAAAAATGAAGATTTTTCCCAATTAAACCACAAAATAGTAAAAAAGATAAAATGTTCATGTTTATACAATGGGCATATGAATAGTCCAGTAATGATAAGAAAGAAAAATGTTCAGATTATAACAACATTTCTAGGAAAATACAAAGACAGCAACAAAAAGAAAAATTTTGTTCTTTTTTCTCTAATGGGGAGAATTTACAGTACTTGTAGAATAAGGTATCTGTTTTGTTACACAGCTACTTACAAGCATACAAAATCTGTAGATAGAAGGAAATAGGTATTCAGAGGAGGTATTTGTTGACTGGAGCCAGTATTTAAAAAATACAGAGCAGTTACAATCATGCTATCACAATTTGACAATGCACATTTCCTCACAGAGATAAAACTAACAGTAATGTCAAGCTTTTCTACAGCTTTTCTACAGTATTTCAGAAGATCTTGAAGTATTGTAAATTACAGCTTATGAAAAGGCAGCTGCGACAACATCTCTGACTGTCCATGCCATTCTGCCCTGGGAGAAATGCTGAGACTCTGTGCAGTCCTCCAAGCAGTTTTTACTCACTACTCTGGCAAATAACCCTCCAAGATACACAAAAGAATTAAAGCACATGGTGAAAAAAATGGGATCAAGATCTCATCAGGTGCACTCGTGGAGTCTCCTTCTCTGGAGATGTTCAAGACTTGCCTGGATGCCTACCTGTGCGACCTGCTGTAGGGAACCTGCTTTGGCAGGGGGGTTGGACTCGATGATCTCTGGAGGTCCCTTCCAACCCCTACAGTTCTGTGATTCTGTGAGGACTGGAGTTCCCTTGCTTAGGAGCACACTCAGCAGTAAGTTACCATGCTAGTAAGGAGAGACAGCTGGAATGCCAGCAGTAGGACTATGTAGCCTGAAACAAGTGACTGTTGTATAGCACAGAAACAAATGAGCAGCTGAACACGATGTGAGCTGAATTCTTGATGTGAACATAGCCCATAGGATTAAGGTAGAAGAGTATCATTCTCTTTCCCTCAGATTATGATTTTTTCATCTGTACATCTGGATAGCTAGTTCTGCTGATTTGCAGTCTAATGAACACTGACAATTTTTAATGAACTCAGAAGTGGTCATGGCCCAAATTCTGTACTCAAGTAACTCATATTTGCTTGCTGTAGCATTTCTGGCACAGATTTATGATGAAAGGACAGATTTCATTCCTGCTTTGAAGGCACAGGTCAGACCATAGCAAGTCTTTTTCTATCTCTAAATGACCATAAGACAAGAAAGATTCTAGGCATATCTAACCTCAACAGACTCCAGGATAACAACCTTACTGTGATAACCCAAGACTTGGGCTTCAATACTGAAATATTATTGTCTACATTGCTTAGTTGCTCACATGCTCCCTGCAACCTGGCCTCTGCTTGTTTTTCAGATGGCAGCCAGAAACTGTTCAGGTAGTTACAAGTTATTAGGACTGTACCCAATGGGCTGTCTGATGCAGTCTTTTTGAGTATTTTAGAAAAAGAAATAGTTTAGGTGCTGTAGGTGGGAGTTGTGCCAGGCTATTTGCTCCATGAGCCAGCAATCAGGCCTATCTTATTTGCAGTAATAAACTTATCTTGAAATAACCATAATAAATATGTCATTGCGTGAGTATCAATGACATCAGAGAGGGGGTGTCCATGTGTGTAAATGTTTTCTTTAGTTTTCTATGCTCCCAGTGGAAAAAAAATGACAAAATTGTTGGCAACCTGTAAGACTTCCTCCTTCCTCCTGGCAAAATAGAAGAAAACAAAAAGTTGTACTTTTGTTACAGACACCGGAAGGTATTACTGCACAGCAACTTGAAACTCAGTGACTGAATGCTGTATGATTCCAGGGTTCTTGGAGCAGAAATGAATTTAACAGCAAGAGGATCACAAAGTAGGCTCCAAGAACCAAAGACTCTGCAACAAACTCTGTAATTACCAGCATGCACTTGGTAGGATTCACTTCACTTGTTTGCATTTTCAAAGAATCAAAAACTGGCTTGGGTTGGAATGGACCTGAAGGTCCAACCTCCCTGCCGCAGGCAGGGCTGCCACCCACCAGCCCAGACTGCCCAGGGCCCCATCTAATACAGCCTTGATTGTCTCCAGGGGACAGGGCATCCACAGCTTCTCTGGGCAGACTGTGACAGCCTCAATTTTCTCAGCCTGTCCTTGTAGGGAATGTGTTTAATACTGGCTTGTTATTCATGTGTACTGTGATTACAGCAGAAGTCTTTAGACTCTCCACCTGAGAATGAAACAGGAAAATCTTTTTTGATACTGACTTGGTTGATGAGGGTGTAGTATAAGTGAATCAGGATTTAGTATCCTGGAGTCAGGCATCTTGGACCAAGTTGCAATATATCTGTTGTCAGAATGAATTTTATCTCATTAGTTACCACTCAGATGCTGTTATCTATATTTGAATCACACATTTCTTTGATTTACGCTAGCACAATAATAGATTCTCTTATCTGCATTAATGGTTGCTCTGCTGGATGTCTTCACACTACATAAGATTTTCTTCAATTTACTCTCACACATAAAATCAACACCAAGACAGACATTCTTTTTTGTTTGCCAAGGCCATCAGTAGGGAATCTGAAACTGGGGGAAAAATAAGAAAGTATTTTCTTTCTGTGTTTCTGTATTTTCTTAGTTACTTAAGAAAGAGATTCCTTAAAGAATGCAACAGAGTCACAATATGTGAATGACAGTACTAGACATTTAGAAATGCTGATTCTTCGCTTAAGTATTATCAGTGAAGAAGTAATATCAGTGCTCTGTCAAAGAAATATGGATTCTGTAGGAAAGTATTACTCCCTTGGAACTTCAGCTTTTCTCAGTTTTTGGATGCTTTTATCATTATTGAAACTAATTAGAAAGCAAAAATTGGATCCATTCGCAAAATGTCTGACACCCAGCAAAATAATTATGGTAGTAAATATGGGTTGTCAAAAGTAAAGGATACTGATTGAGAGTAAGAAGAGACAGCATGCTAAAATGCAGTCAGAGGTTTAGCAGTTCTATCACATTTATATGTTCATTATAAAACCAAAAAGCACATAATCTTTGCTCAAGACTTTCTTTCAACTATTTTTATTCTATATTAAAATTTCAGAAAGTAGAGAAAATTACCAATTTCAGATCTGCATAGAATACTAAAAAATAAAAAGTAGAATTACTTATGCAATAGTTTTTATTTTGGATTTTTAAAAAATTGCATTGGAGTAAGGAAAGACAAAGAAAATGATCCGTAAAAGCATAGGGAACATTAGATCAATGAAAATAATACATTACAAAAAGACTACTGAAATTTCCTAAAATGGCTTGGCCCTAAACAAGAGGAAATCCTATTTTTTTAATTTTTTTTTTTTTTTTTTTAAGTCTCCACAGTTGAAACTTTAATTAGAACTAGTTTATACTCCTTACCATTTTAAATGCATTTTTTTTCATTTAAAACAAACAAATCCAATCTCACAAAGAATATTGTATTTGTCAGAATCTCCCAGACTCTTGGATTTCATATCTTTGAAAGTTTTCTACCACTCACAAAGTGGTAACTTTGCCAGCTTTCTTACACCCTTGGTTAATTTTCAAAACATGCAAGCATTTTAAGAAGTTATGCAGAGGCTGGGAAAAGGAGGGAGAAACTTGATTATTTTGCTATTTACAATCAACGACAAAAGAAAATAAGAAAAACAAAGAGGGACAAAAAGTTGTTTAAATTTGAGGTCCAAGAGCAAAATCTTCTTGCTTTCAGCCTGGGTGTAAAAGGATATTTTGATGTGTTTACAATAATCTGTTCATCAGCTATGGTAATTTTCTTAAGTTTTGCTTTCTATGTATATTTATTAAGGATTAATATACTTTTATTGATTTATTGTACTCTAGCTCTCCCGCTCGACATAATTCAGGTTTAATAATTATGTAGTTACTGCTGCTCATACCACCAACATTCCGTCCTATGTAGAATACAAACGTAATTACAAGGTTTACATAATTTCCTTGCGTTTCCTATACAATGGTGACTAACAGTGGAGTGATAAAACCAAATAAAAATCTATTTTAATCTTGCTAGCAAAATGGTAGATTCAAGGGTGTGATTTGGTACAGGTAGTGAAAGGGAGAAAACAAAGAGAGTATGAGTGACAGATGCCATGAAAGAAAGGATGGGAAAGGCAGGAACAAACAGAAGGGAGAGAAAGAAATAAAAAGATAAAGGGTGATGACAGTAAAACAAATTTATTTGGTAGTGAGTATGCAGGCTGGAAATCAAGTTATCAAAAGGGTAGTTTAGCAGCTGACAAAAGGAAGAAGTGCACGCAATGAAATTATCAACTGAGGAAGCAGAGGAAGCAACATCTGTTTAAAAGGAAGGTAATCAATTAATTTACCATCTAAGTCAGCTACCTAGGGGAAGAAAAATGCAAGCACCAATAAAGTGGTTCAGAAGATAAGTAGAGGGTATCAGCGAAAGAGTTAGCTAAGTGATTCAGCATGTCAGGTATCCATGGGAAGAGAGACGAGTCAGCAAATGGACAAGTAAGTAGATCAAGCAGTAGATTAGCAGCGAGACGTAATGCAATTGGTGAGAACTAGCTGTCAGAATACAGAGACTCAGAAGCAGCTCCCCAGACATGCTGGGTGATCACAGCAGAATGGCCAGGAGATCTGAAGAGATGCAGCTTCCCTAGCAGATGCATTGCAAATACTGCTCCATATCTACAAGCAGTTTTCTGGGACAGCAGTAGTGGGGATTTGCTTGCTCACACAGGACTTCTGCTGAAAGAAGAGGAAAAAAGGGCAAGCAAAAGCGCTTGAAAGGGGAACGACCCTGGTTTTTGGATCTCTCATTGTGCATGTGCCCAGCTTGATGCCTAAAACATGCTTTAAAGATGTGTAAAAATTCAGAGCCCCCACACTGTGGTGAAAGGATGACAAATGGGCAACAAATGAATCTTGCTAGCACAACCTGGTATGCTTACTATACAACAAAAGGGCCACTCATTTGTTAGCCTCATATCCTGTGATGTTTTATCAAGCAAAATGGAGAGCTATGATTAAAGCTGTTCTTCCTCTTACCACCCATTCCTTCCTCCCCATAGACATAGAAGAGAGACTGAGCTCATTTCTGAAATATTTGTGGCTTCTGTACTGGTGGAGAGCTTTATAAATGTCGTAAATCAAAGGGCCTCTTCAATGCATGAGGCAGCAGAGAGAAGAAACAATATTGATGTTTAACAAGGAGAGATAAAACAGATAAATATTATAAATAATTAACAGATAAATATTATAAATAAAAAACCTACTAAATATACATGTCATCTTTCACAAATATACATTATTTATTTGAATTTTTAAAAAGCAAAATGGTGATTACTAATGGGAAGCATTTTTAAGGCAACAGTCTGATTTAATGCACTGGGCTGAATTTTGTGCTTTCCCCTCTTGGCTAATGGCAATTTGCCCTTGGGCAAAGACAGAGGTGTGAAGGATAAAAGAGTAAGTTTTTGTTAATAAATTGTTCTTGGGTAAGCAGAGAGACCTGATGAAGGACAGCTGGGATGTAAAGCTATCAACAAGAAAGATAAAGAAAGCAGAAGAGGTATCTGAATAGAATGAAAAAGCTAGTAAAGCTAGTTTCTAAGAGATTCTCCTTATAAATATACACAAACTCATACAGTTATTTCTTTATGACTAAAAGAGTCACAACCTCTACTGGATAAAATATTCGACAGTCCAGTTTCCCTGACATGCATAATACACATTTTAAAGCCCTGAAGGTCTTTTTCTCATTTCTTGGAAAAGGATGAAGCACAGCTCAATTTTGCATTTTCCTAGAAATGAATGTCACCCTTATTACTTATTAGCAATGTGGCAGACTAAATTTTCAAAGGCTTCTCAGGGTGGACTGAGAAGTACTGGAAGTACTTGTTGATATGAATGGCAGATCATGGGTGCTGGTGCTTGTTTTGCAGAATTGTGCACCTACATTTGTGTGCAAGACCTTCTAGCTTTATACACACAGATGGGTGCAAACTAGGAATTTGCAGGTTTTTACAAAGTCATATTTTGCCATTTTAATATCACATATTCAGCCATAGCTTTAATATTCAAAGGAACTTAAGTGAATGAATGGGTAAGTTGATGAATCACCAATTGCTCCTACCTGTGATTATGAATATAGTTTCAAATTGTTTGGGATTAATACCTCTCTTGAACTATTTTCCTACTCATGTGTGCTTTAACTGCCCCATACAAGTCAGGAGTTCCTCAAATTTTATGGGGTATTATTGCAGTGAAGCAGCATCAGTCTTGCTATGCAGAGTTCATTTAATACATCACATGTACTTTTTTTTTTTTTTAAAGAAGGTGAAAGGATGTAGGCACTTCCCTTTTGCTTTGGAAATCTAATTTTTCACATTGCCTCCAGAGCTAAAGAGGCTAAACTGTAAGTTTACCAGCCTTACAAGGACATGAAATTTTATCACAGAATCACATTTTAATACAATTCACAATTGCAGGGGTTGGAAGGGACCTCCAGAGATCATCGAGTCCAACCCCCCTGCCAAAGCAGGTTCCCTACAGCAGGTCACACAGGTAGGCATCCAGGCAAGTCTTGAACATCTCCAGAGAAGGAGACTCCACCACCTCCCTGGGCAGCCTGTTCCAGTGCTCCGTCACTCTCACTGTAAAGAAGTTCTTGCGCATGTTTGTGCGGAACTTCCTATGCTGCAGTTTCCGGCCGTTTCCCCTTGTCCTGTCTATCATGGTTCCTTTTTGTTTTCTTTACTTTTAAAAAATATATATCTTTAAAACTTGTGAAGTTCTGAAATTCTAAAATTTCTGTTCCATCTGCACTGGATAGATACTTTCTCTTCCTTCAGAGAGCAGAAAACACTGTGTGAATTACTATGTGGGTAGGAGGCTGACTTCTCACTGTCAGACCTCTAATTTAATCAAATACTATTGTTATAAGAAAAGTAATTGAATTAGATTATTTTAATGAGTTTCAGCAATATTTGGAAAAGTACAGTAATGTTCAATATAGAGCAGCAGTAAAATAAACAACAGTAAAAACTAGTGTTAAATATATAAATTTATTCCCTTAAAATTTGATATAGAATACAATCTGCAGAACAGCACAGAGAAGAAAGATAATAAAGAATTTTAGTGGAGCTAGGGCAGAATGGCAATATAATTTACAGGCATCTCAGAAGTACTACTCATACAACCTGCAAGAAGTGCATTTTCTTAAATTTCTATAAATGACCAGATTTAGCATTCTTTAAAGGTGAAAAATAAAGCTTTCCAAAGTTATATTGCTAAATGTCAATATACATTGCATATTACCAGCTCTACCTACAATGTTACCTAAGATTTAAAAAAAAATAACAATATGGAAATAGAAGAAAGATTGAAAACCTGCTACAATAATCTATTGTAGAAATAAGCTAGAATGGTATCGTACTGCATTATTCTTCATCATATCTGCAATCACATGAAAACAGTATTCACTTACTAATGCATTCCTGAGATGTAAATCCTTTGATGTTGCAGCATCCTTACATTTTAGTTTTCTTTCATTTAGCTTCAGCAAACAAAAATCTGGAGATTCAGATTTATGTGCTTTCTCCTGCAAGGAAAAGTTCTTAGTAGAACATAGGAATGTGTATGCTTACCACTTACCACTTTAATTCTTGAAAGAAATAGCTATGCATACATACACACATATTTTAAGTCTCTGAATGTACTGAATTCTGCTTTCTCACTTTCCCTGAGTCTCAGACCTCGGCACACTTCCTGTTGCAGTAAGGAAGGATGGCCCAGAAAGTAACTGCGTATGTCTCGAAAGATCTCAGTTCTGCCCCTCTTCTAACTACAGATCCCCATGTGACTTTGGTCAGGCTCTCTGGTCTTTCTGTCTTTACCTGTGCTGCCCATCTAAGTGCTCAGAGTTCAGCCTCAAGCCCAGCCTTACCTCTTGCCCGAGCTACAGACACAGGCACTTTAGTCTCACATGGCTATCCTTCAACATGGTCTGGATGGAGACCACTTTAAAGCTCCTTTAGCAGCAGACCTCCTTTTTATCCCGAAGGATAGTAAAAAGCACATGAAGTATGAAGAGTTAGACTCCCAGGTAGAGAAAGATAGGAAAAAGACAGAAAATATGAGCTGTAATACGTGTTTATCTGCACTGTAGCATCCTTTCATTGCCATGGATGAAATTGGATTTCTCCACCTGTCTGTGCTCTGATGGATAATAGACAGCCCTCTCCTAACTTCAAGCATACTTGTGTACAAAATGGAAAAGAAAAATAATTTTTAAATTCTGCTTCTTGCAGAATTTAAGCCCCAAAACAGCCAGCATGAACTTAAATTCAATCATGTGAAAAAAGCCTCTGGGAACACTAGCAAAGATCCCACTCTGAACATGAACAAGATGAACGCGTTCCTAATGTGAGAGCTGTTTATTCTGTTGGAAAATGTTGGAGTGATCCAGGGATCAGCCATAGCTGCTGCTAAAGCAACTCCCTCCTTGCAAGGATGTACAGCTTGCACCTGTTTTGCCCCTAACCCCTCTCGCAGGTTTTTTATTTACAGTGGTGAAGTGCAGCCTCTGAAGTAATGGCTGACCAAAAGCCTAGCTAAGTTATATATGTACAAAATAAATAAATAAATAAATAATCCAAAAAAAAAAAAAAAAAAAAACAAGAACAACAAAAATTCGAAATTTCTTTTACATTGGTGAAAAATAAAGTACCATATCGTTCTACAATAGAGAAAGTTGAAGGTTGAGTAATATTCCCCTTTCAAGAAGGGCCATTAGTGAAATAAAAACCAAAGCCTTGAGTGCACTATGGGGCAGTAAAAATTCTTAATGATAATGTAAAAAATAGGAAATGCTGTAAAATCAAAGTGGTAGGAAGCCTAGCGGGCAAAAAGCAAATAGTGTGATTAATACTGAAATAGATGTTGGAGTAAATGCAACAAGAGCTTAAGGGACCCAGATCTAAGTGGTAAATTAAAACATACAAATTTTCCTACTTATGGGAATGAGAATTCCCTTCCCAATGCTGAATAAAAATAGAGCCTTTTGACTCACGGTGTTTTGTAAAGATCTTTTTCTTACCTTTTCAGAAATGTAAATGGGGAAATTTAAACCTAAAACATTGCTCAGCCTAGAGATAACTGAGTTCTGGTTGAATGGATGGATGGATATAGATAGTTAATGTATTATTCAGAACATTATAAACTTGATTTAAACTTTTTGCCTAAGAAGGAAATAAAGACATTTTTGGTTGAGATGGAATGCTGATTTATTTGCTGAAATTGTTTTTGACTTGGAAATAAATCAATAAAAATTTAAGCCAGGTTAAATATGCTAATAACTGCCTGTGCAAGGTTGATAAGTCTTTTATATTGCCAATGTTTTAATTTATTAACCAATGTGGCTTTGATGACTAAAAATGAGTATATTAAGTAGTTAGACAAGAGGTATAGAAAGCGCATTCAAGGAGATGGCACTTCAGAGTACTTACCTCAGGGGTGCTTCTGGATGCAGTGCTACTCTACTTTTGCCATTCTGTGTAAGAGTAAGCAACAATTTTAACTACAAAAAATATTAACTGTGTTTCTGTTCCCTCCCCCCTCCCTCCCCATGGAAGCCTATAATTTTTTGTAACAGTTTCAATGTGATTAAGAACCAAGCATACATTAAAAGCTTGATTAGGCTGGTCTTCAGCTGATCTGATGCTTTAACACAGAGCTACTTCTATGGCAGTGCAATTTGGGGCTTTTCTTCTATTTTTGCTTGAGCTTCAGTCTAGCCCAGAGTGGCTATGTGAACTGGAGCACAGGGTATATACCCTGTATGTCTGAACTATCTTTAGCCTAGCTAACCTCACTGCCACGGGCAATGTAGTGAAGCTTGGCAATCATGCCTTGTCCATTCCGTAGACATTTGGGCTGTTGGCCTTTTTGAGCATTGGCACCATGACAACCATACCATCAAAGCAATATCTGAACTGGTTTCAGGTTAAATGGAGAGCATTTGGTATTTTTCAATACAAGTAATCAAGCTATAAACACACCCTATGAAAAACAAACTGGTGTAAATAAATAAACAAATAGATAAAATCATCCAATACATTTCTATGAAGTTCTCTTTACAGATGGCAGCCTGTACTACCACTATATTTTTATGGACATGGTGAGAAAAATTATTTGTTGAAACTTTAAATCTACAAATAGTTTCAAATTGTAAGTGCTTTCAAGAATTCTTGTTTTTGTGGCAATTCATGGGCAGCAGGAAAAATACTGTCGGATTACTCACTTTGGCATATATCACTTAACAACTCTAAATGTGAATTAAAAAAATCTTCTAATTTCAGTTTTGACTACTCACTTCTGTTGAACACAAATCACAAAGCACAGATTTAGCTTTAATAAATATCACTGAAGCCTTTGTTCTCCTTAAACTGTCTGTACAGTTTTGTTTGATTGACAAGTGATAGTAGAAGGTCTGGCTAGACTGCAGATGTCAAATCTTACTTGCTGACTTAACTCATTCTACTCTATTGTTTTGGTTTGTTTTATTCCCTCCCCCCCCCCCCCATGTACTGTAAATTATTAACTGATTGGAATCTCAGTGTTAGCCTAACCCTTCAGGGTTATCAGAATATTTAAGCAACTAAAACTATATATTGCATTTTAACAGAAGATTTTTCTTTGATTACAAGACAGAATTTCATAGGAACTAATGTTGTCTTTTCCCACTACAAATATCACATCTTTGATCTTACCTGCCTGCTATTTCTGCTGCATTTTCCATTTTCTTTGCCTTCAAAAATCTATTTTCCACCCAAGACATTGCTAGTATCTTTGATTGTGGTCTCTTCCCTTCCATTCATTTTTATCAATTTTCATTTTCCCTCTTTTCTGTCCATATGCCTCTCATGTGTTGCAATTTAAGGAATTAGACTTAACAATTTCCTCACAGTGTAAGACATTCACTTCTTGAATTACTCTTGTAAACTCATGGGTATGCTTGTTTTTGTGAACTACAGAGTTACAGTTAACAGGATGAATAAAAATATAGACTGATGAAGTTGCATATTATTAAAGGTCTTAGATTGTTGGAATACCCAAGAATACTGAAATGGCCGAGAATAAAATCAGTTTATAGACTGGAAGGTATCAATCTCCTCTAGAAGTGAAATGTGCTAGTGAAAGGATGACTTGAACTATTGTTAACAAAGAAAATGGACGCGCTATTACAGGTCACCAACCTGCAACAGAGTTTGTTGCACTGCTATGTTTTCTTTCTTGTTTTCTCAGGTACTTGTGATCTTTTCGTCAATTTGCATGAACATTGGAAGACAGTTGAGATCAGCTAGAAGGAAAGTGGCAAAGGATATAAAAAAGCTGAAGTACTTTGTTGCTTTTGTTGTTCTATCAAAGCAGACCATTATACCACTTCATTAGCATGTTTTTATCTTTTGCAGGTGTAAGATGTAAAGATGATTTCTCCAAATTCATAGTGATTGTTCCAAATTCATGGAATTCTGCTTGCATGAAACATACTGCAATGGCTTGGCAGCTGTCACAGTGTAATTATGTCTTAAAAATAAAAATTTAAAGAGACACGTGAAAGCTTTACTTGAGAATGTCCTTAAAGAGAAACCATATAACACTTCAACAATAGTAACTGTGGGATAGGCATTTAAGAAATACAGTTCTATTCAGAAAACCTCACATAAAACATGATCAAAACCAAATAACACAGATCTAACTATGAAGAGCATGTTCAATGCATAATATCACCTAAAATGCGTCATCCTGGAGGGTCTGTGAAATAAAAAGGTTTTAAAAATCCAATTTAAATGTGTTTAACTCCAAGGACCTTCCTAAGCCATAGGAACAGACCCAAATGAAAGCAATGAAAATCTTGTGTAAAATGTGATAATGAAGTATAAACCAGAACATGATCTCAGACATACTTTAACTTCTAATTAATACATTACTCCATTTCATTTTCTTTATGATAGCTAAAGCTGTTCTCTGACTCCTTCTCCCATAGGTCTTTGTCCATTAAGTAGCTGTCTTTCAGCTTTGTTCTTAAGGAGCTGGAAAGTTAAAGCCATACTGGCTTTATATTAATAAGATAGAAACAGTCTGCAGTACTTCTGAGTCTAGCATTACATAGAGCACATTGCCTAGCTATGCTTAAAACCTTCCTTGAACTCTTCAAAGAATGTTACAGCTATTATTTGTTGAAGTGTAAAACAAAACAAAACCAACAAAAACCAACAAAAATAATTATATTTTTTGAATAGCCAAGCCAGAAACACTTCTACTGCAGTGGGAGGGCCACATCAACACAGGTGTAAGGATTTGGCTCAGGTTTACTTGGTTGTAGTACCTGAGTTGGGTTTTTGGTTTGTTTTATTTTCTTCCTGTTTAACATTTCAGAACTCCTCATCGGTACAAGGGATTAGCCAACAAAGGAGTTGAATTTATTGACTTATTATGATGTACAGCAGTAATATCCTCAGGTTGCCATTCCCTTTGGAAAGGAGATTGATACACTTTGTTCTGTTCTCTGGACCTTCTCAGCACACTACTGTTAAGCTGATCACACAGGGTAGTTCTGCTCTAGCTTGCCTACATGGTCACAGTAGAAGGGGAGGAAATAGGGAGAATTCCCCGGTTGTACAGGTCAGTTTGATTCAGAGCTGAGGTGCTTGAAAGAATGCAAGCACTACTCCCTAATTGCTCTGCTAGGAACTGACTGTGGCCTAAGGAGGGAGGCTGTAGCCAGAGGCATTATGCTGCAGCCTTTGTAGCACTTTCCTTGTCACTATGCATGCCAAGTATTAGACTACATCCAAATCATGCCAGCAGAACTCTTCTGAATACAAGTATATGCCTCAAGGGCATGATCTAGCCCTGTATAATTATTTCCTTATAGCTGCATTATCAGTATATAAGCTTCCTCATCCTGACTAGCCACCCAAACTCAGCCCTAAATGACTCTTGTACTCCAATCACAGAATCACAGAATCACCCGGGTTGGAAGGGACCTCAAGGATCATGTAGTTCCAACCCCCCTGCCTAGCAGGGCCACCGAACATACACATTCAGATCAGGTTGTCCAAGTTCCCAAACAACCAGGTAGCAGGCAAATACAAACAGCACTTAGAAAAAGAACCTGGAGACAGTAAAACTAGACTCTTCCCCAAGTCTCCATCTCATCCATAAAGCTAATGGGGTACAGCGAAGTTCAGCAACTCGTGCAAAGAGAGATGAAATGTTTGCCTAGCACAGTGCAGCCTCAAGTGTGTTGCTCCAAGCTAGCCCCAGGCAAACAATACATCTATGCAGCAGCGTGTGGCAGAGCTCAAAGATACTAGCTGTGAACCTGAAATCAGCCTTTACAGTTATACTCAAGCTTATTAACATAATCAGTCTGCAAGCCTTGTTAGGTGGGGCACTGTGCCGTGACTAGGCTGCTCCTGGAACCAGGGCTAGCCCATTCTTACTAGATCAACAGTACATCAGGCTTCATGTCATGGTATAGACTCTCCCTCTAATTCACTGCTCATTTTGATGAGGACTTTGGTTCTCTGAGCACCATCCATTTATACTAAGCACCACCAAGATCTCTTGATGGTGATGAGAAGTCTAATCAGAGTATTTCCATACTTCAGCCTTCAGTGGAGTAGAGAAATTAACAAAAAAAAGTTGTAAACAGTTCAGCTCCACTATCAGAAAGAGTCTTTTCAAGCACTCATCATGGGCTAACTTAGAGATAAGATGCTGTAGTGCTCCACAGTTCAAATGCAGATCAGGTCGAGGAACAAGAGCTATTTGGCCACTCTCTGTGCTTCTCTACACCCTTCCTTTCAGGTAATGCCCTCAAAATTACCTCCTGTCAGCAGAAAGCCAGCAGTACGGACTGTCCTCCAAGTAAGCCACAGGCAACTCATGGTGCTGCTTAAAGATCTCTGCCACCACTTCCATTTTGTTCCCATTCAGCATCAGGGAAGGGAGCAGAAAGTCACATCGTGGATTAAAAAGACTCTGAATGCGTAGCCGTAAAGCCAGAGCAGCCTGTTTCATCCCAAGCTTAGTAGAGCATTCCTTCTTTTTTCTTAATATTTTTCCTAATGCATAGAATATAATTAGTTTTCAGGTGTGTCCTTACAAGACAACATTGAGTTTTGCTAGAAAAAGAGAAATCCATTTTTGAGAGAACCAGCATGTTACTGTCTCTTTTTACCATACTTTTCTTTTTGAATGACTTGGATCTTTTTTTTTTTTTCCTTTTTTGTGAACTTAACCTGGAGTAAATTAACTTCTTTCATAACACAAACACTTGACACCAGCATTCACTTATAAAGATTTCTGTTCTGAGGAATACTAATTTTTCTGTAGAATAAATGCAGTTTTTCTTTTACTTACAGAGTATTTATACACGACTCTAGGGATGAATCTGAAATATTCCCTTAATCCCTTCTGCACCCAATAGTGAGCCACTCTTTACCCTTATGCATTATCTTAATGCTTAACAGAGACACTGAGGTTCAGTTCCTCACGACCTTTGGTTGCAGCATTCATCTGCCAGCTATAGTTCTCTGAAGCCGCAGTATGAAAATGTATCTCTCATTTACTCCACTATTTGTAGTACTCTGAAACCAGACCAAGAGGCTGTGGGCTTTATCTACACAGCTGGAAAATACACATAGGAAAATGAAGGCTCTAATCTTGGGGCTGCTAAACCCTCAGTGAATGTTTGCCAGTTTATGGGACTCAATACTTCTGATAGAGTTAGACTGACCAAATGAGGTTATTGAAAGAAAAAGAACCTAAAGAAACTTCCCCACTGGCTCCCCACCTTTTTACACAGCTACTGAGATCTAAACATCAGCCTCCCAACCCCACACTCCAACTCCCAGACTATCACTACAGGAAAATTTGCAGAAGTGAGCTTGTGGTTGTCATCACAGCAACGATGGTGGTCATGGTCAGTGGCAGCTAAGCTTGATCTGACAAACAACTGCAGTTTGTATTACTTTCAGCTGCTTTTCTGCAAAATTATACAGATTTTTCTTCCAATAATTAAAACTATAATTATATTACAAAAACACTTTACAAGATAATCTCCTTTCCAATTTCCTTTAATATTTTCTATGGAATTACCATTGGTAACACAGAAAATAGGTAATTGCATTTCATTTCTATTACCATTTTAACAGCCTGAATTCTTACCCAGAGTGATGGGTTTAATTTCTCACATATGGCCTATATTGTTTTTGAATAGAATAATAAATGGCATAACAGTGTTTCTTGCTGTGGCATCTATACCATTATTTAGCAATAAATCCAAGTTTCTTCTGAACTGATAGTTGCTGAAATAATCAAAGCAGACCTTCAGCAGTAAGAGACTAATACAGCATCATTGGAATCAGCTGTTCTGTGCTGACTCACACAAGCTGAAGATTTAGCCTGTGCTGTTGTTATCACTCTTTAACATTTGAGCATAGTTTTCTTGCTGGTGATGTGGATGAAGGCACAAGAAAAAGCTGTGAATTAATTGTTAGCCCAACCCTATCACCCAATGAGCTATGTAATGTGTGATGCGATGCTCTCGATTTGCAGAGAGGACAATGGAAGCAGAAGGTGTTCTGTCTCTTTCCAACAGCAGAGACTCTTCTAATTTGGATCACAGCAGCAACCTTTGTCTGTGTAGTTGCCAAGGACATGTTTACAGCTAATTCTAGACACAGTAAGCTTAGAATAAGTCAGAGCAGGAAAGAGTGGGATAGCTCCCATGAATGTTTCTTTGCAACACAAATTTGAAGATTAATAAGCATTATGTAATACTGCTGCTTTCATTTCAACAATCAATTAGTTCAATTCACCTCTAGCAAAACATACCAATATTAAAACTCTCCAATTTGGACATAAATATTTGTTTTCTGCATAACTTAATAGTATTTCTACATGCAAGTGTAGAGGAAGTCTAGGAAGGCCACAATTTACTACTAGCTATATTAAGGAGTTGCTTGGAGGTGCCGAGCATCCCAAAATGGGGTGCAAAAGCTCATAGGAATTCCACAATAATGACTCTGTCCTTTGTATTTTCATAATACCTGATTTCCTTTCCAGAAAGGAAAAGTTTATAACCTATCTTATAAAATGAATGTGAAAATATACGTTAACATAGAGCAGAGCATTTACAAGCTAAATTTGAAAGGAGCAAGTTGCTACAGCAGACAACAAGTAGGGCTAAAAATAATTGTGTAGACTTTCTGATTGTGAAGTCAGTCTTTTACACTTGCATTGCATCCTTGGGAACCATTCTTGAAAGAAATGTGTCAACAACACAACACAGACTTCACGTTTTGTTCGTAGTGCAGGAAACTTGTATATTTTTTCCAACCCTGCTCCAGTGAAATCAGGGAGCCATAACTTTTTAACCCTGTAATTATTACAGACATAGCAACTGCAGCAGTGGGAACTGCCTCTCACCCCTTTCTCCTGCACCCTTCAACATGCATCCCACAAAGACCTTACAGTAAGGCTCAGAGAAAACAAAATGACAGCAAGCCTGTGCTTTTCATCTGCAGCTGTTGTAGTCTTCTTTTTTTTTTTTTTTTTACCCTGGTAAAGTGGAGTGCAGTAGGCAAAGAGGTGATGCATGGGGGAGCAGCTATATTTCAAGAGCTGTAAGGGTGATATATCAAATGGGAGAATAATACCATGGGGGTGATGATGGTAATACTTATTTATCTCCCCAACACAAAAATAATAACCAAGAAGTATTACTAACCCAGTAAGAAAATGTTAAGAGCACTTCACACTGAGACTTCAGCAACACAAAGTCAAAGTGTTGCTCTAAAGAACTTGAGAAATCTCTGTGGCTGGTGAAATATAGACAAAGATGCCCCTTAATTCTGAAGTTAATTTTCATTAGCACTAATTGTGCTTTCTACTGTGCTGCAGAACTGTACTGTCTTCTGCCACTGCCATTTCATATACAAGGTACTAAAACAACCAGACAGCAAGAGATTGTGGAAATATTTATGGGCATTTACCAGTCTTATGTAAAATTGGATTCAACAGAACTTTCATGAGGAATACAATGGCCAGATTATAGCTCAGCATGTGTCATTGACAATAGATATTCATTTCATTTAGGTGCATGTGCAGCCATTGTCCCTTCTTACCTATATCATTGAGAATATACCTCATGTGAGAAGGTGCCTAGCTCCTTCTCCAATGAATGGTAAGGAAATTATCTCTTACCCCACAGGAATTAGTGCAGCATTTTGGAAAACTTTGTATAAATAGTATAGACTAGGTGAGAAATATTTTGGGGGTCTACTGGAGGTTTTAAGAAAGCAATTACTAAACAATGGAGAAAGACTGACTAGAAACGTTCCAGAACATGTAATCACAACAGCAGTTCTCCAGCATTTTAAAGACCCCTGATTATACCACTGGCATAAAACCTGTTGGAAGAGAGTGAAAATGCGCACATACTCATAGTTACATTTGAATTTGAGGAGCAAATTATTCCCCATCAGCCTTGGTAGGGCAATCAACACATTTCCACTGCAATTAAAGCACCTCTTGCCAGCAACAGACCTCTTCTGCTTAGACAAATATTCTACCTTGGCTGTAGCAGGTAACACAGGGAGCTAATCAGACTTTGGTGCTCACAGTAGCATATTTACCTTGGCCTGTGTTGGTGTACAAGCAAAACGGCCATTTCCAAGCCAACAGAAATGCAGCATTTCCAAGCCAACAGAAATGCACAGCCACCTTGACAGTAGTCTTGCATAACTGGCTTCAGCTTAATGCAGAAGAGTTAAGGGGATTTACAGAAGAGGATTTTTTTTCTTTGTGTTTGTGTGTGTGATAGCACATGAAGTTCTCTCATTTATGATCAACATTTTGAACTGTTATGAATTATGTGGTCCTAAACA
This sequence comes from Lagopus muta, assembly GCF_023343835.1. Classification (NCBI taxonomy): domain Eukaryota; kingdom Metazoa; phylum Chordata; class Aves; order Galliformes; family Phasianidae; genus Lagopus; species Lagopus muta. The sequence goes on from NC_064434.1 coordinate 77,740,659, forward strand.
CAAGGGAACTATTTTGGAAAAGAAAAATATAGGGATGAAATGCATGGATAAGGATATAGAAACACTCTGCGTATTTATATTTGCTGGGTTGTTAAAATGGATTGTATATCCAATATCATTTCTCTCTGACTCATTATTGTTGATCTTTAGAGGAAGCAAAATCGCTTCTAATCAGTTCTTTACAATACCAGACAAAGCACCATTGGAAATATCAGTGATCACATAAATGAAAAAGTTGACTCACCCTACTGATGACAGACACTCTAGCTACAGACCACTCCTTCTCAGAAAGTAGCCTTTACCTAGAAAACATTCTGCCTTTGCAGGCTAGCCCTTAAATGAGCCCAGGGTCTAACCTTTCCAGTCAGGTGGAATTGCTTGCACCTGTTCACTCCTTTAAGCAGAAGCTCAATCATCAGTTCAGGCCATGACATAACAGTTCCCTTACAATTATTGAGAAGTCCATGCTATAAAGAAGTAGGCTACTCATAACCCAAATTTCAGAAAGCAAATGTAATATAGACAGATTTAAATGGAAGGGTCTACTCAGGTACCTGAATACTTATCAGAAATTCCTGACTTCTCTTTTTCAGAACATTCAAACTCTAAGAATATGTCTACAAGAAAGCAAAGAGAAAAAGTCAAACATGCAGTGAATCAATACAAAGCTAGCAGGAGATGGATGTGAAGTAACTGGGAGATAAGTGAATTGTACCAGCACAAAAGTTAGCAAAGTTTTTCTGCTTAAGGTTTACAAAATGAAATTTTAACTCAACATGAAGTCTCTGGCGAGCTGCTTAAACTCAGTGAATCCCATTGATCTCAGGGAGTAAAATGTTTAGTTGCTTCTAGAGGAAGATTTGTTGTCATGAAAATTAGTTATGAACTGCAATAACTTAATTAGGGTTAAGGAAAATATGCTACTTTGATAATTAATTTACTTTAGAGTATTAAAATTTATAAATACAATCACAATGAATCTTGAAACAAAAGAGAAATTTAAATGAAAAAGTGAAAATCTAGTGAATTTTAGAATGAATTATGATTTTTTTTCTTTTCTGTTCTTTTCATTTTATTTGTTTATTTTTAGTGCTTTTGGTTTTATTCCCAAGGGAAGAAGTAAAAAAAGACAAAAATCAGAGAAGCTTACAATTAATCTACATTTTAAATGTAAACTTCAATTATTTTAGTAACTGCAGCATGTATAGAAGCTACTAATGTGCACAGGGTTATCAGCACAGTTGAGATAAAAGTTCGTCATCCTTGGTATCTTAAACCTGCCACAGAGTAGAACCAGAGTTTTATGCATTAAATAGCTATCCACCTCTCCTGGAAACAAGTTGGGGCAGGGATAGCAATCAGACGTTGCTTTCATCCTTTGCAGAAAGCACAATGCACTAAGGAGAAAACAGTTACACTTCTCTGAGTCTAAGGGCAAAAACTGGTTTACTGAACATGGGATCTTTTGACCTTTAATAGTAAAGCTGCAAAGCACAATCTGGTCTTCTTCATGGAAACAATATAAATATAGAAGAAACAAGCACTGTTACACTCAGGCTTTCTGCATTTCTTTTTTTTTTTTAATTCAGCAAGAAGATCCTAGGAAACTGTATTCCTATGTTAATGTAACATTAAGGTTGATAAATCAAGTTCTCAAATGTCATGAAATGCAGAAGTCAGACTGAAGACTCAACCTTTCCTCTGGTCCTTTGCCTCTTTCTTAAAATATGGCCTGTTTTTATACTGTTATAAATTATTTGTCAGACTACAGAAGTCACTATAACACAAAGTGGAATTCCTTACATAGCCTTTAAAAAAGTAAAAGCATGACAGAAAATGCTGTGCAGCTGGGCTATGTAGGGGAAGGATTACAAACTTCTGTATGTTATTCCTTGTGTTTTAGTTTGGCAAGATCACCTCTCTATCTAGATCATCTTTCTGCCATCATTCATGCAGGGAGATTTGTTTCCCACTGGTACCGAGGAGGTCCTTCCCCTCCAGGGGTACTGATATCTGTGTGCAAATGAAAGTATTCATATGTGAACATGAGCATCCACTTTTCCTGCTAAGATTCCTGGCCTAAAAGGAAAGGAGAGAAAAGCCTTGGAGATGACACTGTCTTATTCCTTGAGGAAGAATAGCCTTGATTGAACAGCTTTCATGGCAGTGGCAGGGCAGAACTGCAAAACTTGCCCAGCATAGATTTATCTAGGATTCCTCTTACAGACACAATAAATATCAGTTGATAAATGGCAGTTATTCTCAAGTGTGAACAAGGAAGACAATACTCATACCGAGGAAACATTATATGATTGATAGCAGAGGTCATCAAGGGACATGTTTCCTCCTTCCTCATTATCTGTTGACACAAGATGTCATCTGGGGACAGCATGGTCTGCCATCCCTATCCTCCCTTACCCTCCCAGCTGGGTAAGGTGCTCCACACTAGTGGCTTCAATCTGAGCCAAGAGGTACTACACCTGCCCAGTTTTCCAAGTCAGTAGACTAACACTTCATAGCAAGTGATTACATTGCATATATAAATATATTGTTATCATTGTATATTTGTTTCATTTTCCTTTTCTGTCTCAGTAAATAGTTTTTAGCTCAACTTATGAGTTTTCTCCCTCTTACTTAGTGGAAGAGTGAGCAAACAACTGTGTGGTGTTTAGCTACCTGCTGAGTTAAACCAACAGAGGGCTTTCAGTCACTTACCTCTGAACACAAAAATATTTTACAATTGCTTTCACAATTGTATTTTCACAACAGCTTTCACTGATTTCAATAAATAATTTACATCCTACTAAAGATGTAACGCACATTGCTTTATAGCAAATACCTGCTACGCATTTTGTCCATGAAATTGTGTACTTGCTCTAGGGATTTAATCAAGGTGAAAACTTTTCCAAAATGAATTTTTCCGCATTTTACATGTATGTGTGAGAAAGCAAGCTCTGGATGTCAGAGTAAGGCCACAAAACCTGTTCCAACATAGCAGGAGGGTTTCTCTGGACCAACCAGGTTGAGAGCAATTGAAAAACTAATATATTCTTCTCCACCATGTCATATGCTGATGGAAAGAATAAAAGCTTGTGTAGAGAGTCACAAACTTCTTCCGCATGCAGTGAGGACAAGCCTGCCAAGCCCCAATGTTTTGGGTACTTCCATCACTGTCTTCATTTAGTTATTATCCATAGCATGACTTAACCTGATATGAACAATTTCCTGGCAAGTCATACATGTATTTTTTTTAAACATAAGCCCGTTGGTATATCATAATGTTATGCTTAAGTTTCCTTCCATTAAATGCAATTCCTTACATCTTAAATGATTTTAGACAGTTTTCCTTAACTTTAAGTAGAATTAACATTTACATTGCAATATATTGCAAGCGACAGCAGTTGGAGCAAATTTTTCCCCCCAGAGTTCTATTTCCTACCTGCCAACTAACTTCACTGTTTTGGCAAATTATTATACAATGTCATTTCCAATCAAAATAGATGTGTTCAGTTTTCCTATAGGCAGAGGCATTAAATAACTACACAGTTCAGACTTGTTCCCACTCAAAATTGGTGGCAAAACTCCCACTGACTTCATGGGAGCAAGATTTAGATCATGGTTGATTTACCTTAACTTTCATAGAAATTATGGGTTAACCTCTAAAAGTTTGGCTACAGAAGCTTCCAGAGACCTAGATGTATAAAACATATCTGTTGCTGATATTCACTGCTACTTTTGTGTAATAACATATACTTTCAGTCTCCGCTTCATACATTTTTATTAATCACACAAACTTCTGTGAATATGGTAAAAACAATTGGAATAGTCAATATATATTTTAAGGACAATTGCATTCACAAGAAGATGAAGTTTACCTGCTTCCCTTTCTCCAGACAAGGAAACCAATCTTTTGAAGGTTAGCTGATAAACTGTTGAAGTCCAGAGAGGGACATGCATGTTTTACCTTAGATACCTGTGCACATACTCAAAACTCCATCCTTGTCTCCCTAGATCTGTTACCCAATATCTTGAACAAGCACCCACCTTCTTGTGACAAGAAAAACAAGCAGCAAGACAATTTTCCAAATGTGATATCTCGTGTGCCTTTTATTTCCCCCTCCCTCCTCCCCCGGGATTGTTGTAATTTTCACCTGCGCACCAAGCTCTCACCAGCCAACTCTTCCCTGGAGCAGACAATGGCAGAGCACTGCAAGCAACTTCACACAGAGGAGCCAAGCACCGATGTAATACATGCCTCTTGACTCACAGCAAGAAGGTAAGAAACTTCTCCATATGATTCTTACAAACACTTTCAGGAAAGAGATTTCTCTCAAGAGACTTCCTCTAGATAAATCCACCACAATTTCCAGAGCAGCTCGAGGACAGCATTACTCAAAATGAGCTAAAATTTTCTGGAGATTCTAGCCTTTAAGACTGCATAAACCACCTCATTTCTGCTGAAATCTGCAGAGACAACATACACCATGAGTCCTTCTGTCTTTGCCTGCTTTAAGGAAAGGCATGGTTATTTGTTGCAGACCCAAAGAAACAGTAAATATCAATATTTCTTGCCTCACCCAGCTGCTCTATTTAGTGTATTGATCTGCCCTTGCTTTCCTGTTCTCGTGCACCAAGGGAGGACAAATAAGCAAGTTCAAGGTATTTATTTATGTCAGCTCACCCCAACACAAATCCTAGGAGAACAAGAATTTTTATTTGTTCTTTTTCCATTGCAAAGGTGCAAAATGCCTGCAACACTGCTCAATGTTTATGAATAAAATATGTGAATGTGTAACTGGAAATGTTATTGGAAAGGACATAAGAATAAGAGAATGTAAGTTTCCTGCAATCCAGCTTGTCACAGATCGTCTATCCATACTGCCAGCTGAGGAAGACTCCACAACCTCTCTCCCTCATTGCAGTTGTATCCTGTCCCAGTTGGTAAGAGTTACAAAAGATTTATAATCACTTATGCCACCTTCCAGGTCACATACAAGAATACTATTAGGAAAAGCTAATGAAAAGGAGGCGAGACTCATGCTACTTTCTTGGTTTTGGAATATGAGTTCTTTTCTACAACTGAACAAACTCTAGAATGTTTAACAAGTTTATGTAAGAATGAAGATTAAAAAAAACTACTAATAACTGCCCTGTAACTGTAGAAGAAATACCCAAATCAATAAACTAGGAAAGGATATTTTCCTCACCAAAACTTGAAGGCTTAGTGTTTTTCAGTTGATTTTCAATATTTAGGGAAGATGGGAAAAAGTGATACTTTTTTTTGTTTTCAGATGCAACTTTTTCCTCAAAACATTAAGAGGAATGGACTGAGGAAGGAGCATAAAGCACATGTGAAATAATAAAGCTTGGTGCATTATAATTACACATACTATACACAATTGAATATTTACATAGGTGGATTAAAAGCTTGTAGTTAACGGAAAATATATGTAGAATTATAATGAGAAGAATTCATGCTTTATCAGAAATATCAGTGAAAATGCAGGTCTCTCAACTCTGGAATTGTTATTTTAATTCTATTTTAAAGAAATGATATGTCTGCTCTTGTTTTAAAACTCAAGACTTTCTCCAGGAAAAAAAAAACACAAATAACAAAAAACAATTAGCTAAGAAACTAAGTAAAATAGCTTTAATTTTCTTGAATTTTGTAGTCTAACACTGTCTTTTTCCACAGATCATGATGTACTGGTATACCCAGACACGTACAAAATGATTTTGAACTGCCATAGGATAATCACTGCCATGGGATGTTTAAGACAACACAGAATATCAGTTCATCACAATAGCATTGTGATTATAACATCTTTTAAGTATCACTTTTAAATTTAACTTTGTGATTTTCTTAATTTTAAATGCCAAGAGAGAGACCCGGCAGTTTTTAAAACTGTCAGATACTGCTAAATTTTAAAGCTGGTCATAAAGTTACTAATTGGATAAGTAACAGGGCAAAGAATTTACCAGGTTAATACAGCAAAAGCTTCAGAATATGTTCTTTTCCTTCTATTTAGGTTTTAGGGCTCCACTTACAAAGAAAAATGTGAGGAACAGATTTTCCACTCCTCAATTATTGAAGTATATTGAATGTCAACAGAGCTATATATATTTAAATTGCTGAGTCTTAACACAAGTTCTGCTTTCCTTTACCATTAAAACAACATTTCTAGGTTAACTGAGTGGAAAAGGTCTCTTTCCTCTTCCCAAATCAGAAAGTAATCTGAAAAAAAGAGCTCTAGAGCTACTTCTCACTTAGTCTCAGCATACAGTATCCTATGCAATTCAGATTTTAATATCTACTAGATTTCAGTTGATGTTTCTGAAGAAAACAAGATGCTATGGTGTTTATTATCAGTTTTCATCACCTTCTACACTGAACATCAGCAGAAAATTAAAAAAAAAAAAAAAAAAAAAAAAAAAAAAAAAAAAAACCAACCCTTCTACATTTTTACTGGGATGTGATATTTCATATCTGACACCTGGGAGACCTGCCTTTATCAGACATACCAAGAATTATTCTACCCAATTATCTCTACAACATTAGAGAGATTTATGTAGTACATTCTATCATTAGTGTAACTGCAGAGGGACCAGCACAGTGGGACGATGTTACAAAAAAACGTAGTGGCAAAAGGACCAGCACCATGGGAAGAGGCTACAAAAGTAAGAAGTACTCACTGGGGTCTGAGGATCTATACCGACAGTAGAAACTCCACAGAAGAAAGCAGAGATCCTTCCCCAGCAGCAGTCAGCCCTTAAATGAGGTCTAGGAGAGCTGCAGCCAGGCTTCACCCCTTCTGGTCACACAGCTGAATTGCCTTCACCTGTGCTCCCAGGGCTGACCAGGTCCTTTCCCCAGATGTTCAATCAGTGGCTCAGGTAGTGTCAACAGTTGCCATACAATTAAGAACATAGGATTGATCCTAGCTTTTCTATTTTCAGGAAACTCCTCCTCTAAATTTACATAGAAATTGCAGTAAAATATTTCCCTGTGAGGCTACAGATTTTGGGAGCCACACTAACCTTTGTGAAGCTGTTCCACAAAGAATCTCACACAGGACTATTTCACTGATTCTGCTTGACACATGCATTTAAGCCCTTTCCTCCAGCATTCATTAATTCTGATGAAATGACCAGAATGAAATTTGACCAAAAAGGGACAATACCAAAATCTGCATCAATCAGCTAAGCTCTATTGAAGTCAATGAGCCAGTTTATCTTGCTTGAAATACTGGCACTTCAGTAAATAAAAGGCTTCATCTGCAAATTTGGTAAAATAAAATTGAATAAAATGATGAAATTTCCATTTCCAGGCTGGATATCTCTAGGGAGGATGGTTATGGATAGGAGCAGCCCAGAACTCAGTGCCAGCAGGGGAAGGAGGAATGCCTGATGTACACTGTCTGGGCATTTTCTCATGAAAGGCAGCACATCATGCCCTGGGAAGTACAAACCTGGAGTCTGTTGCCTTTTCTTCTGCTGGAGCCACGCCATTTTATATGTAAAAATTCCTGTAGCCCCATGCCAGGTATCTCGTAAGCGAACCACCAAATATGAGCATTCACGTGTTTATTATCATATAGTCATAGAATTGTTTGAGTTGGAAGGGACTTTTAGAGGCCATCTGCTCCAATCCCCCTGCAGTGAACAGGGGGACCTACAGCTACATCAGCTTGCTCAGAGCTCTATCCAACCTAGCTGTGAATGTCTCTCTTGTAGATGGGGCATCCACTGCATCTCTGGACAACCTGTGCCAATGCTTCACTGCCCTTATTGTAATAAACTTCTTCCTTATCCAAACTATATGTCCCCTGTCATGTAATGTAATGCATGTAGAGGTCTGTATGGATTACCTTGAGCAAATGAGGAATGTTAATTTCCATTGAAGTGCCTGAGCACACTTTTTAGATCCTCTTTTCATAGGCATATTTGGGGATTTTTTGTATTTCACTTTTCTATTTCACATTTCTAATATAATTCAAAAGTGTGAAAGAACATCTGTTTTTGTTAACCAGACTCTAGAAGACAGCATCATGCACAGATATTGTATCTCTTAATAATGATTTTTGTTTAGGTTTTGAGTATTTGCTTTCAATATTTTGTCTCCGTCACATTTCAAACTTTTCTTCTTTTCATTTCGTCAGAGTGGATCAAAAGAGAGACTGAGAACAGTATTGCGCATTGTCTTGCTTACAAGGGCGACGAGAAAACAAATCAGTTTGATTACCCATTACTCTGTGTTCTCATTTACATCAGACTTAAGTTAAAACCAGATGTTTGTTCAACATCGTGTCAGTGTGAGCCCCTTTTACCTTGATAATTTTCTGCTTTACCTCTCAGCCCTAATACTGAGCAGCGAATTCATCCTTATGCATGATAAGTAAGTATTTTCCCTCTTTATTTCCCTTCTCTTTTATATTAATGATTTTATGTTTTGGGGAAGATCTCTACTGTCAAAGACCATCGAGAAATTAGCTAAAGAAAATTTCATTTTTGTTACTGAACGTTTTCTCTCTCCTTCTCATTTGACTTATTCTGCTGTTCCTCACTTTTACCACTTTCACCTTCTTTTCATTCACGTGCTCTGCATATCATAGTTAGCGTTTCAGTACATTTTCGCATGCTTTGCTCTCATATTCCCACAACAAATGCATTTTCTGTTGTCTGGGCTCCTGATTCTCCTATCTTTTTCTTCAATATCCAAAGTTTCAATACTTCCTTTTTTGGACACCCTGGTTTTCACTCAACATGATTGTTCTTATCTTATTCTTTCCTTGCCATAGCATTCCCCAGCCATGTCTCTACTCCACTCTGTACCACTTCAATTTTGCAATTGTACTGAGGAACAAAGGACATAACATAAAATTTGCCTTACTCTTCAAATCCTTCTTGACTTTTGACCTATTTTGACCCAAATACACAGTCTCACCAAATTTAACAATACTTTTTTCATAAACATTACCCATTTTTACCTCAGTTTCCCTGTCCTTTCTTCAGGGGATTTGATCTTCATGTCAGTTACCAAAGATGAAAGTTCTAATAGTACTTTTGAATGTCTTTATTTTTATATTACCTCTTAAAATATTTTAGTCAACCTAGTTATAATGTGAAAAATCTTTTTCATTGGCATTTAAATAAAAATACAATTCAAATAAGAGCATTTTGTGAAAGAGCTTCCAGAAAGGGAATTAGGCTTATAGAGCTCTATATAAGATGAAATGATAGTTTGATATATCCTTTCACTTTATTATGAAGAAGGGTGCTTCAGACATTCAAGTTCACAGGATTATGAATTGACAACTGACACTGAGGAGAATAAGGGACCTTGTTCTACTCTGGGCTTTTTATAACTAAAGCTCCAGAGATTCTCCTGGAATCATTGGACTTGAGTCTGAATTAAAAGTTTATATCCCCTTTACTCAGAGGAAGTCCCAGCCTCTTCCCACTCATCCCTATTTCATTTGATTTAATGTGTTCTCTGAGGAACGTGCTTCAGTCCTGGCACAAAATGTGGTCATTCCTTGCTGCACAACCAGCAAAGCTAGGACCTGAGACACTTGGTCTGCGACCCACCTCTTCTCCGTGGTCCACTCAGATCTGGTGATGATGTCTCCAGGCTCATTTCATTCCAGTCCAAGAAGCGATTAAGCATTTTAAACAGTGAACTTATCCAAACTTCACCTGTGACTATCCAATAGAGTAGCTTTTTGAAAAAGCAAGTAAATACATTGATTCCATTTCCTGTGTTAACAACAACAACAAAACTCAGATAAGAATAATCTGAATGGCTGTATAGCATGCCTCTCACTGCTGTTCTTGCTGAGGTGGAAAAGAGGAAAGCATACAGCTTGAACTTTACTTAACCCTGTCAGTCCTGCCTCTTTCTTCTTCCTTTGTGCCAGCATAAATCACATGGGCCAGTCAGGAGCAGAGCAGCATAACATGGCCCCAGCACAGAACAGTCTAGGAATACCAGTCAGAATGGATTCATACACCAAACCATGCATAGGCATCCATAGGGCTGCACAGGATCAGAAAAAGAATCTAACAGTGCTCAGAGATTTTGTGTCCAGGAACCTGAGTTGGCTTGTCTATACAGACATTCATTTCCAAAAATTGCCTGTTTTCCAGGATATTAAAGGGTACTGGACAAAGGGTAACTTAAGTAACTTCAATTGTGAGATGATATCCGCAGTGAGACTCTCATCTCTGGCATGGTCATCAACTTTTAACTGGGTCTTTGAACAATTAACTTTTTCCAGTGTTCCTGTAAGAGACCATTTGATTTCTATTTAATGAGTACCCGCACTTACCCACTAATGCTGATGACTGTTCTTTTCCAAGTAGTTGTGAATACCCACCTAAAATCTGAGGATGTTGCTGGCTTCAAAGGGCATTGTTTCTGAGGGAAATGAGATTTATATTTCTCCTTTCATCCACCTTGCTCAAGAACAAGTAAGTGCTGAAAGTGTTTTAATGGAAAATTAACACTGAAACCAAACTTTTCCAGCTGATAGAAATCTAGATTTCTAACCAGAAGAGAGAAAATTTCTTTTCAGGATAATGACACACACTGAGAGTTTGTGTTGATGCAGGTTCCCTGAGGTAATTCCCCCTAAGAATAAAGCACATGACGTAAAAGAGGGCAGATATTATTATTTTTTTTTTCTGTATTTACCAAGTAATTGAATGTTTTCTAAGTATTTGTAAAAGTTGAGTAACTGTATGGTTGGATTTTGCCATTCATTGAGTTTGGGATTAAGTGTACTTTCATATACAGTATTTCTCAGATCCTTAAGGATTTTCTATATAGTTTGTATTGATTTACTGTATGTTTAATCAAAATTTATTATGCCACATTTTTGCTACCTGATATTTTCAGCAAGGTGTAGACTCATTGCAAACCTAAGTTTCCTTGGAATATAGACCTCTCTACTGCCAACAGTAATGTTATAGAATAGCAACGATTAGTCTCTGTCACTGTAAAGCACTTAACCCATTTTTGCCAAACTAACTTTGGTTCCCATGGAAACAGAAGACTTACATAGAAGATAATTTTGTGTGTGTGTGTGTGTGTGTGTGTGTGAGTTGAGCCACCTTCCAATTTCACTGACAACCCACATCACATTCCTCCAAATCTTGTTCCTTAAACCTACAGACTTTAGGATTCAGGAGGGTTCAGCACTGTGGGATTTTAGTCTGTGCTCAGTCTGATTTTAAAGAAAATTTGTGGCCAGTGAAATTTGACATGATGACAGACTTGGATATTGGAGTCCAGGGTTAATTCACAGAGTGGTCTGAGGTCAGTTTTCTCAGAGATAAAATTAAGCCTTAGTAGAGCCTGTTGTTACTGTAATTTAGCAGGAATAGGGCAGGTGCCAGTCTATTACCAGGATTGTCATTTTTATAATATAAAGCCATTAATGTAGAGATTACTGTTTGCATACAGAATCCAATTAGATTTGTGTTTCCAAGCCTTTAGAATGAAGTTTTAGGGTCTGAGAAAACTGAGATACTTTTTAAAAGTATGTGGAATAAACAGATAATGTGGCACCCTTGAGCATTAAGGGCTGTTGCTGAAAGGCTGTCTCGTCAACTAGATCATCCCAACATGATTTAAGGACCAGAAACTATCCAACAAAATTTTAAAAATAAAATAAGTTTATGAGTAGTTGCTGTCTGCATAGACGAGTGTTTTTAAAGGTGAATAAAGGTGAACTAGTCACAAAGCATTATTTGACTTAGAGAATACTTTAAAAAAAAAAAAGAGTATTATATTTCAAGAATTAAGGAGTTGATCTTTTTTATGCAAAAAATATTCATGAATAAAAATGTGATTTTTAAAAATTTAAAATCAATGAGAAATGATTTTGGGTATAAATTAGTTAACCAAACTGCTGCACAACATCTTCTATTCAAAGGCATTGTGATTGGTCATATATATAGATTGCTCTGAAAGTAATGCCTCTTATTTTTTTCCTTGGAAATTAAAGAGCACAATAGTACTTCTTGTTAGAGCAAGTTCTCAGCTTTGAAACACTATCTTTCAACATAATTAACACCATTAGATATCTATTTTCACCAGTGATGAACAAGTCTGCATGTTGTACTTGTCAAAATCCACACAGTCACCTCTGACTTCAGGGGCCAACATAATGAAATAGGTGGCATTACTTCTGGAGCAGCCTTCATAAATCACCTATTCTGACCTGTTACCTAGACAGTGAACTAGGTCTCTCTAAAATGCTGATTTTTTACTTTTTTCCCCATGAGGCTTTGGCTCTTTTCTAGTTTGGCAATACATAAGACAAATTAACAGAACCAGACAAGCAAGTTCGGAAATAGGTTTTTGCAATAGTTCATGAGTTTTTTGTTTGCCTTTTTTTTTTTTTTTTTTTTTTAACTTCTCTGTATTTTAAAAGAGCATGTGGTCTCCTGAAACCAACAGCTTGGGAAAATTGTATCCTTATCTCTCTTACTGTCTGCTTTATGTAGTATATGGGAATCATTGCTGTGGACTAGGGTTTTCTGTGATAGGTACATACAGCATGCATGCATAGCTGTTTCTGTGTTAAGAAGCTGATTACTATGATTTTAATGAATATAACCTCAGTGCTCATTCACTGTATGTTATCTTTTGTTGTCAGCTTGCTAGTTTTCATTCCTGATAGGGAAAAATAAAGTACTCAATGTATATGCCATTTCTACCTTTCTTTTCCTTTTTTTTTTTTCTTTACGCATCCCCAAAAAGTATTTTATTTTCATATCCATGCACATTCCTCTGTAAGCAGGAAGTCATAACATTCACATTCTTTTCAATGTTCCTAAATAAATAAAGCATATTAAAAGATCTGCTTAGGTTCCCTAAACTCACAGGGAGCAGCTGCTCTGGTTACAGCAGCACCGGCAGCCCAGTACTGCATAACATCTCTACAAGGGGTACAGTTTTAAAATAGGCTATTTTTTTTCCCTTAAAAAAGAAAACTTACAAAACATCCTAGGCTCATTCTTGCCACTCCAGTTCCTCCTTGTACTTCCTTTTGAGCTCCTTCAGTTACCCACCAATTTCTGCATTTAAGCATGGGCTGTGGTGTGCATCTTCGTCAGCAGATTAGAATATCATCTCCATCTGGCTTAGAGCACCCAGGCCCCTTTTGGCACCACCTAAAATGCCTCAGGTCCTGGAATTACCAACAGTACAGAGATGAGCACCATTTCACAGGCATCTCAGGCACTCCTCGGAAGCTGCTATAAGGTTTAAGTAGATATTGGCATGTACTGACTTCGTTGACAGCACCACTTCACTAGCAGTGTTGCTCTCACAGATAAGGGGGATGCTGCTTCTCACACCCTTGTCCCTAACCGATTTAGCCGTCTTGCAGCCAGACATCAAATGGGAAGTAACTGGATTTTCTGGTGAACAAAATAAAATTTCCCCAAATTTATGGGTGTGCTTAGCAAGTTAACAGATGCCAAATCTGACTTCTTTTTAATTTATTTTTTTACAATGATACCTGTCACAAATACAGATTTTTCCTGGGACCTCCGATTAAGTCCACAGAGACAAGCAAAATACAAAGATAAGATTTTTGCAGCTGTCACTGTTGGACCCATTTCAGCTAACAAGGTAGGAGTGAAAGTTTCCATGTGTCTTTTCCAGTCCTCTTAGCTGTCTAGTCCCACAAACTTGATTTGAAGCAGAGTAAAACCTCATGAAATATATTTATTTTCTTCCACAATATCTAAGCATAACAGCTGGTTTGGCTGAAACGAGTCTGGAGTTTTACACTGAAATTTTCATAAAGGGAATCTTCCCAAGTCCATTTCTTTCTTTCTACAGTTCTTGTTTTACAAGAAGAAGGATGCCTTTAAAAAGTAATAGCATGAGATCTTTACAACTGGTGTTGTGCAGTGGTATCACAAAGTATAATTTTGGGAACAGATTCCTATGGTCCTTCCACCAAGTAATACAAAAGAAATTCACAGTAATAAAGATCTGTAGATGATATTAAAAGATTATTTCATCTATTTTTGTAATAAGGTTTCTGTGGGACTGCACAAAGCTACTAAGTGAAAGGAGTAAAAATGGCACAATGATATTCAGTACAAAAAAAAATGATGCAGGGAAAAATATCAGAGTGCAATGTATTTCTAAGAGTTTTTGTGGAAGTTTTTATCTTGAAGTTGCAAAAACGTGATATATTAAAAAATACTTTTTGGAGGCCTTTTTGGTTAGATTTCAATATCAGTGACAGGAAATAGAGGATATATAGTAACAGTTAAATAATATGAAAAAGTAAATTAAAAAGGAAAACTGCAGAGATGGACTGAAATGTAATGTTTGATACATTTCCTTCATTTTATTTGGTTATTGTGAGATGCAGTCTTCTAATTTGTCTGCTGCTATCTAAATTTGAACCAGAGAAGAGTAGAATAACATAAAATTAAAATGAATGATAAAGATTGAATTTTAATGCCACCAGAATTTTTAGATTGTAATGAACTCATTCTTTAAAAATGTCTTATCTTCTTATTTTCCGTGGATTTGTAAGTTTTTTAAGCCTAGATACTTTATCTGATGAGAATGCATTTCTTTATCTACAATATTCTTGTTTAAAATATACATAGTAAGAATGGGGATAAATCTCTGATGGCACAAAACTTGCCCTACAAGAGTTTTAATAGAGGGTTTTCAGTGCTGAGTGTTATGAGAACAGACTGCTGAAAGCTCATGCCAAGTTACAAACAATCCTTCCCAGAGGATATCAATTTTCCATCACAATTCCCTTGTGATTTTGAGAAGTCAGTGCATGCTCTAAATTTTGCTCTGTGAATGACTTTGTGCCTCTCTTCTGTCTTGTTGACTCCATTTTTATCACTCCCCTAACCTTCCTGGGTAAACTTCATGAAAGATAATTTAGTCTGGCAGCTATCTGTTACTCCACACAATATACTTCTCTAGCACTGTGCCCTAGTCTCAGTCATACACTACCTGAAAATTTTAACGATTAGGCTTGCCTCCATGACTGGAATTTAAAGAAAGAGTCGATGGGCTTCCCAAAGCTAGGTCATCTCCCTATATAGACAGGGCAGCAACACCAGAACTCTTCAAGGATGCTTAATATCTACAAGTAATCCTAATTAGCATGAGGAACCAGAAATAAGGACATCGGAATGGACAACTAGTGTAGTTTCCTTACAATTACTTCTTCCAAAAAAGTAACTTACAGGTAAATATTTTAAATTGAGTTGTAATACCCCTGTGTTCAAATGAATCATGGACTGTAAAGAACACATTTTGATGACTTCCATTCATGTATAAAGAAATCCCATCTTTGTTCTTGTTTGTGTTTAAAATAAAAGGTCAAAATACAATTAGGAACAAACTGTGTACAGTGGCAGCAAATAATTACCAGATGAGGAAAAAGTCAGCTGAAGGGGATTTGCCCTCTTAGACTAGGGCATCAGGCTTGGAAGAAGCAAGTGTCTGAGGCATTGAAATATCACATGGAACCATTTACTGAATTCATTTCAATCTCATTTGGGGCAATTCTAGTCTGAATTCTTCTGACTTCTAGTCCTCTCCATCTAATGTTATTATGTCTTTATTTCCTGGGCTGCATGTCATGTTACTTCATTTCCGTCTCCACATACTGTTTAGATACCTGTAACCAAACCATCAGCCTAGCCTAAGCTAGGATAGTCTAAGCATACTGAGCTCCTTAAACTCCTGCATCTTCATGCTTCTTCCCAAATGCTTTCTCAGCCTGCTTCCTGGAAGCACAGGTTCCAGAGTTATACAGTGTGTTAAAGCAAATGCCTCTTAACCCTGTTAGATGCGGGCTCACACTGTGTTTCCTGCTGTGCTGATCCTTCTCCTGCATCCTATATCCAGTTTCAGTCTTTCATAAGACCAAGTTGCCTACCTCATCTATATAGCTTTCATTCATTGCTCTTGCCATTTTATTTTCCAGATGGCTGTCCCAGAAGTAGAAGACACTTGTCACATTCATTTTACTGATGATATTTGCTGATCTGTCCTATACCATATGGATCCATGGATTTTCGCAGTGTTTATTGTATATAACTCAAAGAAATGTTGAATCACTTCAAAGCCATCAGCTGACATCCAGCAGTCTCCCAAGCACATCTTCCCCACTAGAAAACTCAGACTAGCTGAAATGGAAGTATTTTGTACATTCTATTTTATTTTCCATTCCTAAAAAACAATTTTAACAGTCAAATTAAGACAAAAAAAGTATTTGAAGGCCTCAGTTTGTAACCTAAAATTGAAATGTTGTTTTTCAGATTTTTTTTTACATGTGTAAATCAAAATGAACCCTGTCAGACAGAAGTTTCTGCATCCACAGGTAGCTTGCTATTCCTTTAGGTTATGCTTCAAAATGCCTAAACTATAATGACATCCAACTTGTCCTTCTTCTTGTGTTGGAGCAGCAGCAGAAGACCTACAGCATTCAAACTGTCCATCATCTCATGGAAAGTTTGGTGAAGGATATAAACAGCTCATAAATGAGAATTACTGTGTCATGATCCAGATTGTTGCCCTTTGTCTTGTTATTTTTTATGCATCCCAGGAAAAAAAAAAGCATTAAAAAAACACATAAGACAAAGTATTCCTCTCAGGAAAAACTCATAAACAATTATGATCTGAATCTGATCATTTTAAAATGTTTAATAGTGCTCTTGATGTTTTCTTCAGGCATTTTGTTTTTATTTCTGTAGCCTTTCCAGGCCAAAATTTACTAATGGTCCACAATAAAGTCAGAGATAACCCAGCAGACAAAAAGAACACAATTAAAACTGAAGTGAATTTGTACCTCTTACTCATGCCAAGAGCATCCTCTAATTTCAGGTTAAATTACATGCATACAACTATTAATAGTTTCTGTCAGTGAGCACTAAATAGCTCAACAACATATCATCTACCCACACAGTGTCACATATTTTTCCCTGATTATTTTAATTATCATGCTTTATTAAAACTGAGCAAGTAATTAAAATATACATCAAAGGTGAATCTTCGTGTCTTTCATGCTCTATTTACATTTTACAGGGAGCAAAGGTCATGGCTATGTTTTTCTACTACATCTCAAGGTCTTGCAATCATCCTCTGTCACCACCATTTTTCATTTCTCTTTTATTTTTTCCCCTGCCTTTTGATTATGTCATAGCTATGTATCTGAACAAATCATCCATAAAAGAGGGTCTAGGTTTCACTTTATTGTCAGTGGATGCTTTTGTCTCTGTGAGTACCATTGGATTTGAATGCTTTGACTTGGTTCCTTTATGTAAATGATTTCAGAATTATGACATTCATGAAAGCATTGTAAGATACAAAAAAGGAACTTCATAAGGAAATTGGAATGGTTAATTAACCCCCATCATGAAATATGGCACAAAGAAGAAAAATATAAATTGTAGCTACAAGTAGCAACCTTTACTTACAGAATGATAGATTTTTAAAAACAAATTTCAGTATGCAGTTAATATTTTTACTTCTTGTCTGGGGAATGCCTAACATCTGTTGGCTTTCATTCCTGAAAACACCTTTCTTACTACAAGAACATATAATACCAAGCGTGCACTTGAATCTCCCTGAACAGGAAACCTATTTAATCAAGTCTAAAAATGTATTAATTGGTTCCTGTAACTAGGCCATCCGTCACAAGTAGATGAAAAGCTATGTAGAAAAAAATGCTTTCATTTGTGAACTGGAAAATACTTTTTGGTCTTTAAGTCCTTATTATTTCCAAAGGCAAGAATGCATTGCTCCATTTGCCTGGCACTTCCACTCAGAAGTGCTATGGGGGCAAATGTTCTTGGATACACAGTGCAGCACACTCATAATCTATATTGTTTTTGAATCAAAAATCTACTTTCTGAAAGGGTTATAGAAAGATAATTCCCAGATAAATCAGTGACATTCAATAGCCTAAATGCTAATAAAAAATGTGGTCCATGGGACTATCATCCCAAATACCAAGACGAAAAAAGAAAAATATTTTACTGCTTCTGGATTATATTTTAAATAGAAGAAAAAAAAAAAAAAAAAGGACCAGTGGTAACATTGTATCCTGCCTGTTGGGTTTTAGGTTCTCGCCGTATTAAAGATGCACTGTATGCAAACTCCTTGAGACTTGCTTATTCCAGATCTGCAGATGTCAGTGGGATGTAAGATTCACTACTCATCAGTAGAAGACCTATTTGGGTAGGAAAATAGGTCCTAACCCTGGAATACCCCTTATTATTTTAGAAGTGAGAAGGACTCTAGAGTACACCACATGGCTGTGCCACATTTTTGGGAATATCAGAGTGACATGGTCAACATGTTCCTGTACTGGAGAAAGTTTTAATGTTTGGGATCAATAGGAGAAGACCTACAGAATATAGTTCTCTCAAAATTTTCAGTCAGATCTGCAATCAATGCTCTTCTCAAATTTTCTGCTTTTGATTGTTTTTTTGTTGTTGTTATTGTTTGTTGGTTTCTTTTGGTTGTTTTAGTTTTCTTTTGACTGAAGCCATCAAGTTCTCTTCCCAGACTGAATCTACATCTTCATCCTGCAGATTACAATTTGTACATTGATGATGTGGCTATCAATACAATGAAAAAAAACCAAACCCTGAAGCATGGTAACTGATCAGACAGGAACAACAACATTTCCAGTGTAAACACAGTCTTGAAATGGCTGAGTGAAAACCTTAAATACTCCCAGTTCCCTCTTAGCAGAGTTTATCCCCAGTATCATTTGCCAAGGTGCCTTATACCTGGCCAATATCAACAGACAATTTTCCCCCAGAAGGCAGTATAGCAAATCATGCTCAGAACATAAGAAGGATTTGAACCTATGAGCACTGACCTCTACAGACAGAGTGAAATAAATGAGCTTCTTAACCGATGGCTGTTCTTCAGAGGCTCCATAAAGAGCTAGTAGATGAAGACTGGCACACCACACAATCATTACTATTGCTCCTACAAATTTCAGCAATCATGTGAGATTTCATGCATTAGTGTTTCTATTGTTTGCCAGTATTCAGATCATTAGAGGAGTGATGGCATTTTCATTGACTGGATTATCCCCAAAAAAGCTTATATTTCAGAGCTTTAACTTTAAACATAGACAAAGACATTTAACGTAGACATCTTGATGACAAGGCTCAAGAAATAGTTTTCATATTTGTCATAGTAAATGCCCCAATTTTGAGCCATTACAAACATTTTTATAAGCAGTGCATCACCCTCTGCAGTGGGGAGTCTCGAGGAAACTACTTTTTGATAGCCATTTTCTAGCCAGACATACTGTAAGAGGCACTGCCTAAAAGTACAATGAATTTGCCCTCCAAAAAATGAAATTCAAAAAGTAAAAGTTCAGGATCAAGTAGAAACTGGTTCTCCAGTGCTGACAGCACTCAGGTACCCGTAATCTCACCAGGTGACTCAACTCCTGTTTGGCAAGAGTCAGGAGGAGGACAGTAGTCATATAGAGGAGGTGATATGACTTGCAGGCTTTCTCCACTGTGATCAAGGCTGAGTGCCTTGATGTTTCACCCTTCCCTTCAACATATGAACACAGCAACCACGTCCTCTTTCCTACAGCACCTTATTCCATGTCATTTTTGGAAGGTGCTGGCAGCTATTCCATCAAACTGACACCCATTTAAAATCTAAAAGGTGGCAGATGGTTTCATTAAGTGTTAAGGATTTTGGTGACAGCAGTTCATACTCACACTCTGTGCAGCATTTTAATAGTAAATGAGAATTCTTTCATGAGTCTCTGCTCAAACAACTCAAAAAGCACCAGAATTTGTGCTGAAGCAGAACAGCAGCCTTTTTCTACCTTGAAGTTGAAAGGAAAAAAATTAAGCTAACCTAGGTGACAACTGACCTAGGTGCCTAGTGTAGTGGCATACACTACACAGAGAAAAAGGTCCGTGGGTTTTCCCTTGCTACATAAAAACAAATTTCCTCCAGATTCTGCAAAACTTAATAGCAGTTCCCAATGGTGGAGGAGAGAATGTAGAAGAGGTATGATCAAAAGTCTGACCAATAAAAACTATAACTAAATATAACTATATTAAAAATATAGTAGGGTCTACACAAAGTAATTGATGGGTAGAGTTTCTAAATTCAAATATTATGGACATTCAGCAAGAATATACATGCATTTTTGGCTAACCATCAAGATGAATTACACTGATTCACTGCCCTCAGGTATTTCCATAAGCCCAGCTGCAGCTTCGTTCTTTGTTTTCTGCCACTATTCCAACTGTGATTGAAAATCAAATTTTGTCTTTGCAGTCTTAGAGATATTAAAGGCCATTTTGTGACTTCAAGCTCTTCTAAAATTATGGCCATCCAGCCTGTAAAATCAGAGATACATGAGAACAGCTGTAGCAGTCAAGCTATGTCTGCTAGAGCTGCAAAGCAGCAGTGGTCAAATTGTAGTGATGCACTTCAGATGAAACAAATTTCAGTGCTCTGATGACTGCTCCATAGAAAGCTCACCAAAAGAGATTGAAAGATTAGAGAGAAAAGGCAAAGGCAAATTCTTGTCTTTCAAATGTATTACAGCAGTCTGTATTTTGATTTCCATTGACAGTTTTCAGTTCTTCAGGTCCGAGTTGGCTGCAACCAATAACAGTGCTATGTGCAGATTAGAGAAAGCTTCAAGCCTTTAACAGCCAGTAACAACGGTTTTATCTTAGTTTCTGCTGCAGAAGTGCTTAGACTCACCTCTGGGCAGCCAGAACTGTAACTGCAGGCCCAGACATCTTTCTGCAATGAGCCAAACCAGAAATCTCAGATCCAAGTCTTTTTTGGATAATAGACTCAAAATCCAAATTCAAATTTAGTCAATTACAGTGATTTTAATTTAGCTTTGGGATTCAGCTCATTATGGAAAAAGTTTAAAGCTGAATAGTAAACCTCAGAACAAAGTCCGTGGAAAGATTCTTACTCCATCATAATTTTACAAACATAAGAGGTCCCCATTCAAGGCCAGCAACATGTCTCACAAAACAGGATGCCACCGCTTTTCATGTTGCCTAGACTACATGAAGGAGACAGCTGATGCTGTAAAGTGAACATACCCCACCCCAGCTGAATGTGCAGACCTGAGATTTGAACCTGGGCTTTCCAGGGAGCTCAGTGCCATGCATGTGCACCAGTGCCATGCCCTGGCTAGCCAAATAGCAGGACCTGGATCTTGGCCTCCTGCCTCCAAAAACGATTTCCTTTTGGTGGATCCAAATGTGTCTTGCTTGATTTCTCCCAGTGAAATTCATTTACAGACAGGTCCAACATTTTGCTCCTACCTCCAACATTGATGCACTAGCACCCTGGCAAAAGATTCAAGACTTTCTTACCCTTTTCTATTCCTTTCTGTAAAATGGAGTAGCTTCAAAAGGAAATACACCTTCCTCCTCCTGCCCAGGTGTCTGGGTTTTCACTCTTGGGGCATTAGTCTCTAAGTTTTTGTGGGATGTGTGTTAAATCAGAACTCAAACATCAAGGGCCACAGCTACAATGCAGTTCTATCACCTTCATCAGTGCCAAATTATATTATTATGCCCTGTGCCACACAGCCAGACTTTCAGAGGGCCACCTTGGTCCTAAAACTGATGGGTCACACAGTTAAAGATTCCCAGAAAGCTTTAAAAATTACCTCATGATGGTGACATCATGACCTTGGCACAGCTACCAGAATAAGGACTGCTCGCATGTTTAGGTAGCTGCTGAGAGTTTGTTGAGTTCCTCTATGATGCCCAAATATGGTGGTCAAAGTGTCAGTTCAGTGCCCCTATTCAGATTCAGTTTTTAGAACCCTGATTCAATTAAAGCATTTATTTATGCGTTTTAAGTTCACACTAAATCTGCGCAGTGCCCTCAAAGTTAACTAGATTCAACATATGCTCAAATTTGGGCATATGTCTAATCCCTTTGCCAAATGAGAATTGCAAAAAACAGTTGACACTGACGATTAAAGAGTGCCCATAAGTGGAATATCATTATTTACATTGTAAAGGAAATAAAAATGACAACAATAAAAACAAAAACACCCTAAAGCATGTTAAAGAAAGTGACTGGACAACAATTTTGAACAATAAATGCAGAAACATATAGAAAGTCCACAGTAATGTTTAATGATTCAGATTGCTGTCCGTTTGCTGTATTTACTCAAATCTAATTTCTCAGGTCAATCACCATGAAATCATGTTATTAAAATCCTAAGGGAAAGCTATGTCCTTCACATTTAGCAACATTATGGCTGTTTCACACAGAAGGAGCTGCAGTTTCTGGTGTACCTATGCTATATGTATTTCTGTTTTGAAGCAATTACAGATTATTAACTGGTTAGGTACAACTTATATTAACATTTCTCATGCAAATATTAGTGTTTTGTTTTTTTTTTTCCTGAGACATCTCCACTCAGAAGAAAAAAGAAAAGCCCCAAAGGAGCAATAGACTGGGCAGTGGGCAAATGATTTTCCAGAATGCTTTCAGTGGGAAAAAGCAGACTTCATCCACAGCTGACTAATCTCTATCCATATCCTCTACAGTCCTTTATCAATGTTTTAAGCCTGCAACAAGCAGTGGATGTTTGATAGCTGATTATAAAAATTCTTATTTTTTCCAGATTTGCTATAAAACAGTTTTAATATATCCCCTCTGTTTGCTCATCCAGCCAATTCTTATTATTGCCGCTATGGAAGGAAGCCTATTTATCTGTGAGTACAGATGTAGTCATTTGCAGAGATGGCACACCAGAAAATAATTGCTTACCAATGTGCTTTCTTTCATTTGTCCTCTTTGAGAAAATTCCTTCTGGGTTTATAGATGTGATTACAAGCTACTGTTAGGAATGCATTACAAAAATCCACTGTTGCACCTCCTACATATTCACACTGACTTCCCACTGATCACTGGGTAGTTTATAGGGTTTGGGGGAAGAACTAAGCTCTTGCTAACCTCCCACTTACTGTTACTCACTCACAAAACCTAACCTTAATACTCTAGCAGACAAATCAGTGGTATGTGCCAGGGCTGGAAATGTGCAACTTACCTTTTCTTATCTGCTTCATATTTTTACTGTTAGCTGCTAGATTAGGGACAACTGTTGCAATACAATTAAGACTCCTAATCAGTTTGTTCATCCAAGCTATCTGCTAACATCACATACAGACAAGATAAACAGGCAATTACCGTGGAGAACATTTGCTAAACAAAGCTGTAATTAATAATAAATGAAACTGAATTCTCAACTACTTAAATACAGTAGTTATTAATTATTGTGTGTCCCCAAGCTGTTTGTGTAGAGTATATAATTTACAATTCTGCATGATCTCAGCTATACTCCCTGAAGCCACCGGAGCAATCTTTTACATAATTTTAAACTCCCGTATGCTGGTTGTGAAAGTTGCTGCTGGCTTCTGCCCCAGCTCTTTCCATTACAATGCCAAGAAATGCAATCTTGTACTTACGTGAAAAAAAATTACAATTTTTAAATATCAGCATGCAACAAATACTGTAATTATAGCATACAACTGAATTAAATTTGGCTGGCAGACCTGTTTTTGTCACCTGTCACATACAATCAGCATCCAGCTGTACAATAAGCATTCAGTGGTAGCAAGCAGTATCCTGCATATCGCTCACACAGACAGTTTTACCAGCCAGTTTTCCAAGTACTATGTAATTTAAATTCTTATTATGCACAGTATCACTCTTTTAGAAAAAAAAAATATATTCTAGATAACATAAAACCAGATATCTTTCATTCTACAGGTCACAGTGTCAACACAAATCCACAGACCGTTCAGTGTCTTCAACATCTGTGTATGCCCATGAGAGGGGGACTACGTAATACCAGGCTGCTGGCAATACTAGTAACACTACTTTTCACAGCTGTGCACTCTGCAGCTCCAAGATTATCACTTGCTTCCACACCTTCATTTCTCACTATATTTGTTTCAGAACATACCAAAAAGTCATGAGACTTTTTCTGGAGTCTTGCTGTCAGACTACTGAAAATAGCATGTGTTTATGGAGCATGTTTTCAGTGACAAAGACAAGACATTTTCAGAACAGTTCTGTTTGCATTTGCTTATTAAGGACATAACAACATGAGTACTCTGTGGTGGAAGAGAAAACCATAACATTCATAAACACCTGCTCTGGTGGCCTTAGTCACCTCTTCCTTCCAGCATATCCAAGACCTATCTCCATCTCTCACTTCCCTTGGCTACAGATCTCCTACTGCAATGTCCTGAAACTTAGGTCCTTCTTTAAACTGTTCTTTTTGAAGTCTTTTAGCACCTTAAAGTTCTTTTTAAAGTCTTTTTTAAAGAGTTCATATTTACATTTTCTGACTGCTTTGTCAGCCACCCCCTGAGAGAAAACACCCTGTGGATGATCTTCTAGTCTATCTCTGATTAATTTTGTCCTTAGTAATTTGCTGACATCAATGAGACTTGCTCACGTGTTCCACAGCCGTGTCTCACTTCTCTGATCCACTGAAGATATGGAATCTCAGACTTGATTTGGCTTAATTTAAAAAAAAAGTAAATCATTGAAAAGTCTGCATTATCATGAAAATATATAAAAGGACCCTAACTCTTCACAAATACACACGTGATTTAAAAAAATAATAAAAAAATGCAGCATCTGCATGTTTGTTGGTAATCCATAATCTTCCCTATGTCTTTTTATATTAAAATAACTAATTTGCTATGATTAATTTGGTATGCTATTAAGCACGATAATTTTCCATATAATGATTTCTCTATTTGGCATAATCCTGCTTTTGACATCATCACTTGTACGTAAAAATGAAAGGAAATTTTCAGCCCAAATTCAATTTATGTATGCTCATATTCTACACTTTGTAAATGCACATTTTTAACTAAAAGTTGTAACAGGATCTTTGGGCTCTGTGGTGTATCACAGCTGGCAGACTTGAAACTATCTGGGTGTCATGATGTCAACAGTGGCCAGGTGTTTATTGAAAGTATGGTCTGAACCTGTAAAAGGATGTAGATAACTTTTAGGCTGTGGACTGTGATTTATTCTGTGGGTCTTCAGTGGGTTTAAGATGTGTATCATTAGGGACTTCACAGAATAATTTAAAAATTGGTCCTTATACATTACAATAAGTCACAAAATTCATGACACCAACAATCAGGATTCATGTAGGCTGTGGTCCACATGAAAAAATTGTGAAGAGGAGAAAGTAAAAAAAGAAAAGAAAAAAAAGGAGAAGAATTTGCTAATTGCATGACTTATGTCTTCATCTCACCTTGCACTGACTCTACCCTCTGTTGATGACTTGATGATACACTTGGGTCCAACAATACAGTTCACTTAGTTTTGAGTCCAGATCACTGTCTGCTTATCTAATGCATATTTCACTACTTTATCTGTAAAGGACCAGTGCAGAAAACCTTTCTAAAGTCAAGGTAGTCAGTGCTTTACCCTCACCTTTTAAGCCAGCCATTTCATTGTATAATGTTATCAGGCTTGTCAAGCCTGACTTCCCCTTGATGGTGCAATGCTAACTTCTGTTTCATGTGCCTGGAAATAACTTCTTGGATTAGCTGCTCTATAATCTTCCCAGAGATCGAGGTGAAGCTGACCAGCATGTAGTTCCCCAGATCATCCTTTCTGCAATTTTTGAAGATAGGAGTCAAAAGGACTGCTTTCCTCCAGCTCTCAAAAGCCTCTCAAAGTCACCATGAGCATTCAAAGACAACAAAGAGAAGCCTTGCAATGACATCAGGCAGCTCCCTCAGCACTCAGGGACTGATGTAAGTCCAGTTTGCTTAAGCATTCTCTAACCTGATTATCTTTCACCAAAGGTAAGCCTATCATGCTTCAGATCTTACCCCTCATCTTCAGGTCTTTTGACTTCTAAAGCCAGTATTACTAGGAAAGACTCAGTACCTCATTGTTTCCCATGTGCTGTGTCACCAGGCCCCTCTGCATTCAGTATTGAGTCCACATTTCCCCTAAACTTCCTCTTATAACGTATGTACTTAAAAAACCTTTATTTTTGCCTTTGACATCACTCACCAGATTCAAATCCAGCTGGGCTTTTCCTAATACCATTTCCACATGCTTAGGCAGTGACCCTAAATTTCTTCCCAGATTACACATCTCCACTTCCACTTTTTGTATACCCTTTAGAAATGTATCACCCTTTAAAAGTGCATAAAGAATGAGTATAAACTACGTCACCTGTTCAGTTCCTGTGTATGCTGATAACCAGTGGCATGCAAGGGACAAATATGGCTAGATCACAAGAAAATGACTTTTAGTCCCCAGGGTGTGCCTGCTAACTTCTGTAGATATTCAGGATCATGTGCATCAGTATGTTCAACTAGGCATAGTAGACCATGGAGAGTACTGTTCCAATTAACAACCTGAGGAAACATCCCACAGCTGTTCCATCTCCCATTCACAGCCCTGACCTCTGTTCATGAAGGCTGGCACAAAGTAACCATGAACTTACAAAGAAACTTTCTCTTAGCTCACTGTATAATAATGTAGTAAAATGAGATTTTTTGGAGTGATTATCAGACTAAGTTCCCAAAATTAACCCTCTTCCATTCAAAAACATCTCTCTGTTGAGTATAGTATAAACCTCAGGGAATCACATTCTTGATTGAATCTCAGAATTAATAAAAGATAACATAAATGCTGCTTCTCATAACCAACAAACAGGTAAGAGTGTAAGAGTTGCTCTCAGTTAAAGGGATCATGTAAAACAAGTTTTGAACAGGTTTTGTGTGCAGGTAAGTAAAGAAAGTGAAGTAGCTACTGTGGCCTGGTAGCATGAGGACTACCTGAAGATCCTTGCTGCAGAGTTACCTCCTGAGAACGATCCAGTTAATTCAGCTTTGTGCAGAAAAGGCCTAAATATCACCCTTACAGACATTTTTGGGTGAGATTTATTGGGTCTGTAAGGGGATAATAATATTAGAACAGTGTCTCTAGTGATAATTGATGTTCAGGGATATCACTCCCATAGCAAGTTTATGTTTCATGTAGCAGAGAAAGGCTTTTAGACTGTCGCCTTCTTTTGTTCTAAACACTTTATCTTTTGCTTCTGCACCAACTTTTATTAGTCATCTGAGTTCACAGAGAAGTAGGAGATAGTCCTTCTGTAACTTCCAAATAACATCTTCCAGTTTCCGAATAACAGCTGAATTCTTTCCAACACAGGGATGCACTGCAACCTAGGCAACATGGCACGCATCTGACAGAAATATGAAACATGATCCAGGACGTAGAAAGAACTACATGTGTTTTGACATCAACAAATCATTTACAGAGGACACTGAAATGAAGGTCATTGTCAGATAATTTCAGTTCTGTAAAATGCTATCGCCCTGGCAAGATTTTTTCAGTCTATTCCAGATGCTGTCTATCTCATCTGTCTTTCACAGACAATAAATATTTAAACATAACAATATCACATAAAGACTGAAAGGCATAGCACTCGTATCATCTTCCCAAAATATACAACAGTCTCTCTCACATGACTGCATTTAAAAACAAAACATTATTTATATTACACAGGCATGTCTAGCTCTATTCACAAGTGAGACAGTGCTTCTACAGGTCCTTCTGTCCAGGCAGCTGCTGCCCATCTGGGTGAGGTATCCAGCATTTTATTTAGTTATTTTGTTTTTTTGCAGTATTGCCTGGGTGTTCAAATATAAACTTATGTAGCTATCCCACCACAGCCTGTGCCGCATGAATGTTGGATCCTTCTCCAGTTCAGGCCAAAAGCCAGGCTTCAGGTAAAAGGCAACTGAGAAGAGAGGAACTGGTGGGCAGACATCATCTTTGACTTCCTCACAAGTATAGAGGTTGTTTCTCATTATAGAAAAAAGTGTTTGAGCATAGCTCTGAATAACAGCATAAGCACAGCTCAAGTTTCCATTATTAACGCTTAACAGTTGTCTATGTTAAGCTGTGGGTAATAGCACAGGACAATAATTTATCCTCCCCTTGCGTGCAGGAAATCACAATTCAAATCCCACACTTGATTGTTCATCCTTGAATTCACATCTACCTGAGAGGATGTCACACTTCTGGTCTTCTGAACTAAGCCCTTTTTTTACTGAACCATGGATACATAATTGAGACACAAACTAACTCTTGGGGAAAGCAAAGCATGGAAGCTGTTGCTCTGCATTCCACTGGCACGTACATGTTTTAACCACTGAACTGGGTGTCCATTCAGCATCTCCATGGCATCATAAAGTATTACTTCATGCCAGTGGGGAAAGCTTAAGGAGCAGGGGTTAAAAAAAACTTGCACTGCAACCTTTAGAGGCCTGATAAGTGTTCAAGCTGCTGACACACCAGTTTAGTCATCTTGGGTAGGAGAGGTCACTGGACTGGCATGTTCTGAACTGCAGAGGCGAACCCTGACCCTTTATTCCAGCCTTTCAGTCAGTCCAAGGCACATCAGCCTTTCAGAAAAAGGAGGAGGCCCAGGCAGATTGCAAGGCCCTCCTAACAAAAGACAGATCTTGTAATACAAACCAGCAGTCACACTTAAAACACCCTGTTGGTTCTGAAAGATTAGAATGATACTTTATATTGTGAACATGCATAAAAGTAATCTGTCAGAAACTGATGGGGAAAAAAATGTAGTGTAAAGCCAGTGAAGGGAATAAGGCAGATAAATTCCATAATGAATATTCTCCTGACATATACATTTTTGTAGATATCACAAAACTTCGTATTTAGTTAGTCTTAGACACTGTATCGGATCAGAAGTACTGCACATCCCTGGAAATGGCTCACAGTGTCAAATTCAGCTATAGGCAGAACAGAAACTTTAAAAAGCTTTTATATATGCATATAAAAACCTTTATTAACTGGGTGGGCTTGTCAGAGTGTAACTTATACTGGTAGATATGGTCATTACAAAAGTACCAATAAATTCATTTTGCTGCATTACACAGTTGCACATAACTGAGTATCACTGCGATTGCTTTTGGAACAAGCACTGTGATCAACATATCTACAAGATCATCTTACAGAAAATGTTTCTGGCAATAAAATCTTCTTTCCATATAGCTAACTGGAACTCAAAACTTCTTAAATGAATTGCTTAGGCTACTGAACAATTACATAAACCAGCAAGGCATATGACCAGACTTTGGTAATATTCACACTAGTCTAGAAGACTCACACATTTTGCAGGATGGTGTTGGTCTTCTCTCATTAGAGCAGCACTATTACTTTGGTAGCTCTTCTCTTGAGAGAAGAAGATATTCTCTCTACTGGGATTTTCTTGGATCAGCTCCATCACAGAAAGAGAAGTCACCAAAAACCAGTATTCACAATCCCTGACCTTTCAGTCAGAATCTTCAGGTGAACCTGATGAAACCTGATCTGGCAGCATCTGAGAGAGATCCTAAAAGCAAGCATTTCTTTCCAGCTGAACCATATGCTGCCTTAAAGGCAGGGAACCCATAAGGAAGGGAAGCATTATGGATAGTTCAGTGAGGTGGAGATCTTTAAGCGGAGCACGCATCTTTCTCCATGCACAAGGGCCAAATGTTTCCCTAGTTTCGCTGCTCAAGGGTCTCTTTTTACTGTTCAATCAGGTTTAGTATCAACAGCAAAACTGTCAGGCTTTACTGTTATTCAGCAGCATTATATGTTACATGTAGAAGCAGTTAAAACAAGCAGAAGCTTACCAGAGATTCTGCTTTGCTCCAGTGGTTTCACTGTGATTTCAACCTGCTTTAACATGCCAAGTTAAGCACTGCAGTGCTTCAGGCAGTGCTTCAGCCACTCTGCCCCTGGCAGGCATCACTTCTCAGTGAACGGAGTGCCTAATGGAGGTGATACTGACTTTGGCCCTCCAATTTAACTCAAGTACCATCTGTCTGTCAGAATCATTTGTTTCTGCTTCACGAGCAACACACTTTACGCCAATCCAGCTCAGCTTCAGTGAATAAAAAGTAATAGGATGAAATTTAAAGATCTGCAAAATGCATGTCAGCCAAGATGATCCAGCATTTCCTTGTCTTTTTAAATGCAAAGCTTTTTATGGGCACACACTTGGATTTCATACCTATCAATCTGTGTTGATGATTGTGAGGCAATTCTTTTCTTCTACACTGAGGTTTTGATGTGGAAAGCCAGGTAATCGCATGTGTGGGGTGGGAAGCTGAAAGGGCAACTAAGATTCCTGATTAAAACAAGCATATTGTTATCAACTATGACTTAAAAACCACAACTTTCTTGTTAGGTGCAGGGAAAAATTTTGTGTCAAGTTAGGACACAGACTTCTCTTTGCCATTCATACTGAATTCCAAAGAATAGTGGTAAGGGCACTGAATTTTTTTTTTTTTTTTTTAGTAAATTAGCTATAGGGACAAGTAAAGTAATCAGTTTCATAACTGGGTTGCTTCTCTGACTAGTAAATGTGATGGTACTTTCTCCATCACTGTCTGTTTAAATTTTCTAATTCATCTGTGCTTTGTCAAGGCCAAATAATTCACAGTATTGTAGATGTCGTCAGAGGGAGCATGGATTACTGTTGACATTTTAGTATGTGGAAGGTACAGAAAGCATTTGGGATTCTGAGATAGCTGGATTTTCCTGCTAAAATAATCACTGGTAATATAATTAACAATGATGACATTCAAATGTTCATCTTTATGTCTCAAGCTTAACAGCCCAGTGAAATGGAGGGGGCCGATCATGACTTTCAGTGCTACTGTTTCAGGTTGTCTGTAGACTCATTAAGACAACAGTACTTTGAGCACATTTAGTTTATGCTTTCAAGGTTACTTGCTATGGTAATGACTGAAGAGCACACGCACAAAACCTCATCTCATCAAAACTCCTACTTCCAAAGTGCCATAGGTAAGTTAGCCTACCACTGCATCCTTGTTGAATCAATATTTTCACAAATATTTAGACAAAAGTACACACTTTAAGATTATTACTCTTTTTATTTTGCCTTATGCTAAAATGCGTGTAGTGAAAAAAAGCAACGCTACTGCTAAGAATATGTAATTGCTCAACCTTTGCATTGCTAAAACAAACTTTCTGTAATGCAGAAAATTACACAGTCCCATGGGATATGGTTGGCAGTATTCTACTGGGTATTCAAGCATACACTACACAAGGAAAGATGGAGGATTGATATTACGTAATGCAGTAACACAGAATCATGAAACACTGCAATTCCTACTGTCACTTTTCAGCATGTTGAAGGAGTAAGTGCCAGTGCTTACTTCTCATCCTTTCAGCAAAAATGTTACCATCCTGACATCCTGTTCCTGACTAAATTAATCATAGTGTTCCATATGTTTTCTAATGATCACAGTTTGATTATAGCTACTGTAGAGCAAAGGTATGAAAAATAAAGCATACACCATATTAAAAACCTATAACGTTCCTGTAATTACAGGTCTCTATCAGAGTACAAAGCCCAGAACAAATTGACTGCAAGGTCTTTTCAATGTCTGGAGAAAAATGATATGGTGTGCAATTTTAAGAGGGCAAGAACATGTCAATACCTATTCAATATCTGTTTTGACGAGGGAAAAATTAAGTAAACACCTCTTTCCTTGTATGCTATAAGAAAATATCCTTACATACAGACAGAAATGCCTGGTAAAACTGGAATATTCCTCAACATAATATTTGTGCCTTACAATTTTGATTCTGAACTCCCTGCACTCAGTTAATGCCACTGTAATATCTTTGATTTTAGAGGAGTTTGTCATGAATCATGCAAATTAACTATGTGTCACTCAAGTTTTCAATTTACCATGAAACTCATGAATTTAATTACTCATAATCACATTTAAAGTGAAAATTTTATCATGAAATAGAGTTCATCAAACCTCACTTTTAAATTTGATCCTCTTTTTTTCTTAATGAAGATCACTTTAAGTCTTGAAAATTGTTCAAGGTGAATTATAACAGAAATGCCCAGGCCCATTTTAGAATTAGAGGACCAGGAAAGTAGAATTTTTCTTCTCTTGAAAGAATTTCATAAATAAAACTTGGTATGATATGAAAAGGTATTGTAAGTACTCTTTGTTGTGATAAATTTCAGCGTATCCTCCAGAATATGGCATGTAAACAACTGGACTCATTGTTTAACAAAGACTAAATGATGACAGTGAAAATCTAAGTTTTACTAAATTGGAAACAGCTGAAAACATGTACAGTAGATAAAATATCATTGCAAAAAAGTAATGCAAAGCCCCACAAAGATTATAATACCCTGAAAAACAAATTTTTTTTTTCTTCTGCTTACTGAACACTGTCTCTTTTTCCTCTCACGTTTGATGTGATTCACCTCCCCGTGGTTTTGCAGAATAGTACTACAAACCTTGTCAGAGTTATTAGGTAGGATGAAGATTTATCAAAAAAATTTAAAGGTGTCATGTGCCTTCATCTCTTTCTTTCATGCTACATTGTCATTCTGAAGGAATAAATTATCAGTTTTCATCGCAGTGTTCTTTTTCCTCTTGAGAGGCATGCTACAGTCATAGAGGGACAAACCTCCAGTCCAGTGTGCTCTCTGTAAGGACTGTGTTTTTCTTCCTGCAGTTTTTCAGGTATCACTGAACTTACTTAAACATCCAACTATTTGATTTACAGATGCAATTATGTACATGCATACACAAGTGATTTTAACTGCAGGTGTTAGATTGGAGACCGTTATGAATTCTGACTCAACATGTACAAAATAATTACTGCTGCAGTTAGTTAGAGATTTTGTGGGGGTTCATTACCCAAGTAATCTCTGACACTTCATATTGTCTCAGTGTTAGGACCTGCTTAAATTTTCAAGTAGACTTTCAGTGGACATGTGCTGTCATTACCTTTTCTGTTTCACTTTTTATCACACCAAGCATGAACACAGCATCACTTGCTATGCCTGAAGGGTGGATTGTCTCCTTTGTTTCATATAGTGAACATGGGGACATGTTCACACATAAAATTCATATGAGCCACATTTCTGTCCAGGTCTCAGTTACATCAAAGAACGAATGATCTCTGACACTGAGTTTTTTATGTAAGATCTTAAGTGAGTATGACAGCCACAAACTGATTATGTATATCATAACCCCATCTAACAAACATGTTAACCAGCTCTCAAAATCAGAGATTGTTTTCCCTTTCTGCCCTTTTATTATCCCTTTGTCTGTGCTTGTAGGAAGATAATCAATACACACGAAACAAAAAGATAATGAAAAACCCCGCTCTGCAAAATGTTTTGCATGACAGAAATTAGCATTACCAGGTCAGGCAGAAATTCTGTACCCACAGACATATATTGTACAGACTAATGTCACTTCACTCATATATGTAAATTTCCATACTAACAATGCATAAATTCCTAAGAGACAACAGGCAGATTGTGTATTCTCTGCATTCTTTCTTTATAAATAGTATATATATATATATATATATATATATATATATAGGCATTGATATGTTCTGATTATAATAAAAAAATAAAAAAATAAAAAGAATGAAAATCTGCACCGAGATATTGATAGAAAATATTAACATCACTTGCACCTTTTCGAAAACAAAAGGGAATCATGATATTCTGTTCCCTTATGTGTCCTGAAGCTATGTCCTGTGCCTTTCAGTGCCCTGCTATCTTCCTCAGCACTACCACGATCACCTGCAGCACTATGGAGAGCAGTGAGGAGCCACTTTCCAAAAACATTCACCAGACATAACACAAGGTGCTCAGGGCCAGGTTGAATGGGACCCTGAGCAGTCTGATCCAGTACATGATCTAGCGGTTGGCAACCCTGCCTGTGGCAGAGGGGTTGGAACCTCATCACCCATGGGGTCCCTTCCAACCCATGTCATTCTATGATAACCACAATTCATGGTGTCCATGGATTCTGGGCCCTCTTTTAACATTTTAGTGCTGCCCAGGTCACAGAAAGCTGCCGCAGTAATAGGAACATGTTGCAGCTAAGACCCACATTATTTTCTGTTCTCAGACAGCCCTAAATTTATAACCGTGCTTGTAGAAAACAGTGATCTGCAGAAAATAAATAAATAAAATTCAAATATTTTCTTTTTTTAATGACTCCACCAAACTTCATACATTGTAACAATATACTAGCTTCCAAAAACTGAAGTATAACAAAGAAGATCTAAGTGTTTCATTTCATCAAATTTGGCAATAACTTTGTTCTTTCCCTTTTACCTGAATTTCAGCTTCCTTCATTAAGATAATACAGCCTTCTTTTACAAAAACATTTTCTAGTTCAGTCATCTTACTCTGGCAGTTTTCCATATTGTTAATCTTATATATCAGCTATGACATAATCTTCTCTTTACTGAATCTAGATGAAAGTTAAGGGGATATGTCATATGTTTTCCTTTCATTACTCCCCTACTGGATGAATGTTAGTAAAATTCATTAAGAGGAGTTACAAATGCTATTCTTAATTGCCTGGATTCCTCTGAGTGAGAAGAAAAGCATTCCCCAAGCATTACTGGAAACAAGAGCAGAAAGTAATAATTAAAAAAGAAATAGATTTAACCAAGCAAAAATGCAAACTAATTAATCAGGTGAACTGGAGGAGGTGGAAGAGAATAACGAAAATTAAAATCAGCCTCTCAAAAAGAAGAAGATCTCTGAGTGGGAACAATGGCACAAGAGTTTTAGCAGTGTGTGCAGGAGGAAGCCAGACAGTAAAGACTCAATCTCCTCAGGATTTTAGGGCATCTGCAAATGTCTGTTGAGGAAGGACCATCGTATTCTGCAGGGAGATATGGTAGCATTTTGTAGGAAAAAACTCTGGGCGCATGAAGTGTATGAAGTAATATTTAATAGCTCTAAGGCTTTACTATGTTCTGCCACCAATTCCTGAATTGTACCACAGACCATCAACAGGATAATGAGAAAGATTTCTACTGACATCAGCAGGCCTTTGTTCAGGCTCCAAGCAATAAATAAATGTATGACTGGCAATCACAAATAAGCAAGGACTTCGCAGCAAGCTTACAGACATTATCTGGGAAGTAAATTCTCTGCATATACCAGCCTGTTTAGTGTGATTCCACATGGAACTCCAGAAACATATCTGTGCTTCCTAATATCATTATGATAATTAAAAAGGAAATTAAGGCAGAATGACAAATGTGGCTAAGGGGCTAGTAGTCAATTAACATATAGAGATTGGCTAGGTTATTGCTGTGGGAGAGTATGATGCCAAATCAGACATTAAAAGGGTAAAAGTGCCAAAATCATCTAAAAATAATAATGCAAAGAACTAGATTAGAGAAAAAAAATGAATAGGAAGAAGATGATGATGAACTTTAAAGTGGAAACATAATTTTTTGGTCAACTGAGAATTTCTTCCTGGAATCCTCCTGTTGTTCTTTTTTGAGCAATTAATTTGGAGAAAACATGATGATCTCTACGGCTATGGAAAATTCTGGAATGCATCAAAAGAAACAGACACGAGCCCCATAGACATGAATTAATGCCTTTTATCCTCCTCCAGAACACTGCATTCTGTGTTGGAAGGAGTAGTGACAGTAATTCCAACAACCACTCACTTGTTGACTGCAACGTGATTGTCTGTGGTTCCATTCATCCGATCTTGTTAGGTACTTCCCATTGCAGCATCCAGAATTCTGGGAGAATATAAAACTGCATACTGTGCACTTTTAGAATGATAATAAAGAGAGCAATACTTTCTGAGTGTCTCATTGGTGACTGCGACTACTGGAAACCAAAGATTTAAAGGGAAAGGTGAAACAGATCAGAGACCAATCAGTACTAAAGAAACTGTCTTCTTTTCTGTCAGTATGTAAAGATTTCTGAATATTCCCAAACACCTTTGATCATCAGAGCTTAATCAACTCAACACACCATTCTTCCCTTTGCAGAGGAGTTCAGCTCCTGTTTTCTTGGGAAGCAACAAACTGCTCTCAGAGCTGCAGATGCAGGCAGCACAATTCTCCGTGTGTCTACTGCAGTCCTATGGAAACAAGCTCTTGATTTTTTCCGGCTTTTGGAAGAGTGACAGGTACTAAGAGCTGTCATGTTTGGACAGGCCACAACACAGCCTTGGCATGCGCTGAGGACAGAAATGGGGCTGCCTAGGAAAAGCGGAATGTTTACTGTGCTGCCCCAGAAAAATTTTTCCTCAACCTGTCATCACTGCTTCTGAACACTTGCCTGAAGGAAGCCAAAGGGTTTGCAGTGCTTCTGTAGGAGCACACCAACATGTCTGTCAGCATCACTGAGGCAGGATGATCCTGCTCTCCAGCCACAGTTAAAAATACTCAACTCACTCAGTAAGCTTTGGAGCAAAACATCAAAGAGTAGCATCACATTCCAACTGGGAGAAAGTAGCTAGAATTAGAGAGAGGAAAGTAGCAGAATGGGATGCCTTCCCAAACAATCTTTCTGGAAGACAATCCTCATAAAGAAGCTTATAAAATAACTATTCCCTTGGGAGTATTGGAAAAGACACAGAGGTTGCTGCAAACACCTGAAGATCAACACTGAGCATATAGATCTGTGCTGCCATTCAAACAATCCTAACCAGCAAAGCCACGTTACAAGATGCTTGCAAGCCTGCCACTACATTTCACTGTGTTTGACATTACTACTGCAACTTGGACACGCTTTTAATGGTTGCTACATTGTGATGCTTCTAGAGTTGTCCAAATTCTATGTTCCTAAAGAAAAGTTGCTGCTAAGCTCCAGGGTTCTTGTCAGGCTGAGCATCATGCTAGTGAAAGTACAATTCCATTATTTTAAGCTGTCCTTGGGAGATTGTTATTCTGTTGTTGTTGGTCAAAAGCTATTATGTTTTTCTCCACCAGTTTTTCAAATCATATCTGAAGAAACACTGGAATAAAAATAATAAAATGTACCACAGGCATAAATATCCAAATTTTCCATAAACTGACAGGTGGCCATATGCTTTCCTCTTGTTCAAAGTGGAAGACAGCCAAAGAAGTGTTTCACAAAGCCCTTAGATGAAAGGTATTAATTTCTTCTGCATGTGTATATTTCAGCTTGGAGTGCCTGCAGGGAGAATTTCTCACAGCTTTTCAGCAAAAGACTAACTTGTGTGTGACAGGACAGTTAGATATAAGAAGCAACTATTTGTGACACTGTGTAATAGCACTGTTTGTTTGGATTCCACCTCTTTTACAAAATTTTCAACTAGGAACAGACCTTTCCCATTGTAGTACAAGATACGAACTGACCAGTGGCACAAAACATCCAGGCTTGATAAGTTAGATGGTTCATCATGGGGAGGAGAAGGGTGTTGCTCTTTTATTCCAGAATTCTTATTTTGTGTTTCAATCCAAATACATTTCATAAAGAAATCTTTTTATGGATCTGGAGAGAATGTTTCTCTCCCTTTTTTTTTTTTTTTCCCAACTGAATTTGATTGTTTTGATGGAACCTTATAGAATATAAAGGAAAACTGAGAAAATGTAGGACAGGGAACAGTGGTTACACATTTGGTAGTGATGCAGGGAGAGATAATTGACCATTTGCTACCAAAAGAAAAGGGCTGAGCAGGTCTAAAAGGCAGTGGAAGCAAAGCTGATAGCAATGTAATTACTGAAAATGAAAATGGTTACGATCTTGATTGGTCCGAAAAAAAAACTGCATGGAAATATTACTGCAGCTGGTGAATCTCAAAAGGCAGTTGAGCAACAACAGCATGAAGCACCGCCAAATATTTCCCTGGCAGCCACAATGTGGTTGGTTACAGTGGTGATATATTCTCTAAGACACTGTCTTACACACCACTTATCTTGGATCTTCACTTCTATAGGCAATTTTCACGCTGGAAAAGATGGTAGATTTTTAGCTCTGATAAGAAAAATAAAATGCTGTTTTTTCCTCCCCCCTCCCCCCCCCATCTCTCTTTGATGTTCATGATCCCTGGATATGGTAGTACGGTAGCAATGCCAGGTGCTGTTTGCCAGGAAAAGTGAGCTAAGTCTCAGCAGGAGATGGGCAGCCAATGGATGGTGAGGTGAACAGTGCCACATCTCTTACCAGATGTCACCCCTGGTTCCAGCTTTACCACTGATCTGCTGGGAACAAACTTCTCTGCCAGCTATCCGTGCTGCCATTTGCTTGCTCATATAGGCAGAATGCTAGTCAGGCAGGGCTGTTTTTCTCTCCATCTGTTTGCAAACTGCAAAACAGAAAGAGAGCTTGATTCCAGTCTAATTTGCCTTTATAGCACTCCATTACTGCAGATAACCTACTGGAATTGTCCTTTCCACCAGAACTGGGATGCATCAGTGAAGTGCAGATTTCAGCAGATTCCAGCCCAAATTACACCATTGCTATCTAAGCCTGGACACAAAGGAATAGTGAGAGAGGGGCAGCACTGAGTATTTTCATGTTTTAGTTCAC
The DNA here is from genome assembly GCF_023343835.1 of Lagopus muta. Lineage (NCBI taxonomy): Eukaryota > Metazoa > Chordata > Aves > Galliformes > Phasianidae > Lagopus > Lagopus muta. Next base: position 77,779,121 of record NC_064434.1, read on the forward strand.
TATTTGGAAATACAAAAATTGCTTTTAGGAAGTCTTTACTTAAATATTCTATGACCCTTTGATTCTATGATTCTGTGACTCCTGCCCTTAAAAGCTGTTTGCTCATTTTAAAAGTCATGAAAAGTACTCATGGAAACAATTTTTAAACAAAAATTTTCTGTTCAGAAAATAGAGGCTTTGCAAATCAATATATCTCAAGAGAAAAATCAATTGCATGGCAACAGGACAAGGGGAAATGGCCATGGTTCCACACAAATATGCATAAGAGCTTCTTCACAGCAAGGGTAACAGAGCACTGGAACAGGCTACCCTGAGAGGTTGTGGAGTCTCCTCTGGAAACATTCAAGACCCACATGGATGCCTACCTGTGCAACCTGGTCTACAGAGCCTGTTCAGGCCAAGGGTTTGAACTAGGTTATCTCTAGAAGTCCCTTCCAGCCCTTACAATTATGTGTTTCATTTCTACACCGGTTAGGCCAGCATTGTGCCTGATAGGACTTGTAGACACAAAACTTTACTCCTCACTACTTCTAATGAGCAGTTTTTTTGTTTACACTGCAACTCCTTCATGCACTAGAGTTTCCCATTGAAGTTGAATTGCCCTGGTAAATCCCTGGAGTTTTGACTGAATCCAGAAGAGGGTATGGCAGAAAAGGAAAACCCAGAGCCATGCCACAAAGAGGTACGCTTCGGTCTTGGTCATGCTAAGCTGATGCTGTCAGTTCCCTTTGATTGGCCGAATAGCAACACCCTTTTCAGCAGCCAGGCAGCCAACTCTTCCTGGCAGAAAGAGGTGTAACAAGCCACATCCAATGTGGCACAGTCCTGCTGGCATATTGTGACTGCATATTTCCTTAGGTTTGCACCAGAGAAGCTGGTACCTGCTTGAAGGTTCTCAGATACTCTTGGGAGGGTAAAGAGATTGCCGATGCACTAGGAGAGTAATGCGGTGGGGTGGAGAGGCTTTTTGCTGTGCCATAATGCAGTCTCTACTACATATAATCTCTGTTTCATTAATATCTTCACCATAATTAGGAATAATTTATCGTGCAAGCTCTCTTTTGCCATATATTTCTTTAATATATTGCTTGTTTAAATTCTAGTTTTATTATCTGTTTTTCCTCAGGTGGAATTATAAAAAGCTGTAAAGCTGCATAACAAAATGGAGAGCTAGTTCTTACCAAATGAAAACCAAAGGTTTTGACCAAGGCAGTTTAAGAACTGATAAAATAATAATGCAATTCCTTTCTTTTTAGACAGGCCAGATTTACCAGCACACCCTGAATACTTCGATCCTTTCCAGTCTCACAGAACAGCTGTAAACTCAGTTTAACCAGGCTATAAAATTGAGTTTACAGCTGCTTTACATCACCACAATGGCTCAAAGCAGGCAGTGCATACCAGCAAACGTAGGCCTAATTGTACACTAATGAACGATGAAGTACTTCAGAATGCAGTTTTCACTTTGGCAGAATGAAAAAGAAATCTTTATATGGAACAGATACGATAGAATTTAGCCTGGCTTTGCTCAAGGGGAAAAAATTCGTCCTCTTTTATTCTGAATGGATCATAATTAAGAAAAGCATCAGTCACAAATTATTCAAGGTTTGAAATTTATAAGAGCTTTAAGAATGTATCCACTCTTTCTGAATATATTAGCGCCTGCTCAGGCTGGAGTTATAACAGTTGGAACTCATTGTTTAATTATAAAATAATGGTCCAAAAAACCTGCTTATGTAAGCACGCGTTTCCATTAGGGAAGAAAAATCATTACAGAAAACAAGATAAAAAGTTAATGTTGCAAGTCTCATTATCTTTGTACAAGTTCATTAATGCTGAATATGTATAGAACAGTTGTTCTTAATTTGTAGTTATCTTGAAAAAAATGCTCACAGTATTTTTCAGTCTTTTTAGGACATTGCCATCAGGGCATGAATGTTACTTACAGCAGGAAAGCAATCTCTCTGCTAGGAATACAATGGTCTTTTTTTTCCTTGCTGACTATTATAGAAAGCAAAAATACATTCCAATTTTTTATGAAACCAAATTGATCAAAATCTATGATGATGCTTTAAATTAACTTGTTAGAATTTAAAAAAAAAAAAAAAAAAAAAAAAAAAGATTCTCTAGATGACTTATTCCTCTTTGTTTATTCAATGAAACATGCTCAAATTGCAAGAAAAAGTTGGGATGGGCCAGCTCACTAACAGAGAAACACATTTATCTCCCAAGCATTTTGTCTTCTTGTGTTGGATATAATGGAGAATGGGACCCACACAAACGAAGACCCATTCATCTCTCTAGCTATTTCTGGAAGCCAAGAGGGACCTGGATTTTCAGCTTGATTCTGCTTTCCAAAACTGATTAAAAAAACGTATTGTAGATTTAAATTCTACATTTCTGCTACACCTGGGCTATCCACAGACAGATTCCTGGTACATTTGTGTCATCAATGGACAGCAGAGGTAAGTGAGCATTCACACATTCAGCCTCATCGTCACTCGAGGCCTGTGAGATGTGTACAAGCCCTTAGTCCCCATCTTAGCAGGCTTGTTATTATCTCAAGTCAAGGACAGTGCTACCTCAGACGCACAGCTTCTCCTTCACCACCAAGGAGCACAGAAAGCTTGCAATTGCCCTCATACACACTATACAAAATATAGGCAAAATATCATATTGGTTTTTAAAACAGTAAACCAAGAGAGATTAAAAAAAAAAAAATCAGTTTAAAGAAAGAGCCAGGAAAGTCTGGTCTTCAGGCAGTAAGATATTTAACCTTTTTTCTTTCCCAAGCATTAAAGCTTTCCACATGCTTTCACTGATAATAATAGCTGCAGCAATAACAGTAATAGGAAAGCAAAATATGAAACAAAAGGCAGAGCTGAACTCAAAATAATTAAGTGGAATTAAGTTTCATGCTGAAAATTATGCACCTAAGAGGTATGATTTAGGAAATCATACTTAACCAACAGGAAGAAAAAATGAGGTTAATTCTTCAAGTGAAGTAGAAGTAGAACAATTCCAAAAATGCTTTTGTCACTAAAACTCCAACACTACAAAAGTGAATGATGAATCATCTTGTGGCATGTCATTAGATTAAAATGCCCCTTCCCTGCAATAATGCTTTTATTTAATTCATCATACTAAATTTCATGGGAATCTCAATTCTTAAAATTCTCAAAATTTATTTTCTGGGCTTATCTAAAACCTTTTAAGTAAAGCAACTACTTCGATCAAGCAAAAAGCATGTGGGCACTTCCATAGGAGATAATGCTCATATAATATTATAGCAGTAATAAAAGATAGTGGTTCAGAAGATGTACATTAATACTGCCTCCACTTTCCACACAGACCAAGACATGCTTTATTGTATTGAAGCCAGTCAAGGTGCAATAGAAAGATACTGTTAACAAATATGAGCAGTTCTCTTAATATAATTCTACATCCAGCAGAGAAAATCATCTTTCATTAGTCAGGAAGTTTGCAAAGCTGTTGCGTTATTGCTGCAGGAGCCTCATGGACCAGATTCTCAGCTAGTATAAAAGTTCGTCATTGCCTCCATCTCAAAGGAGCAACCCCAGTTTACACCAAAGAGGATTTGGTCCCTTATTTATTGTGACTATCTGTCTCTTTTAGTACTTCCACTACTGTCTGCATGGAGGAGCAGATTAACCAGGCGTCTCTGTCTGGGAGGATAAATGCACTTGAAGCTAATATATCTGTCAGGAAAGGCATATGCTTTTCTGGAGACCTGCTCCCAGACACTAGATTAGTTTATGGAGGAGTATGCCAGCTGTAGTTTAGAGGACAGTTAATTTTTGGGTCAGCTTTCAGGTGTTTAAGGAGCAGTTCACCTCCCAGGAGTAGGACCTTGAGATAGGGAATTGGGAGGGAGGCAAAATAGTTGCTAGAAGGAAAAAGGAAAGAAAAAAATGGATTGTGAAGTGCTAGTTCATCCCAGGACCATATCTAGGCATGGTCACCTGCACTGTAAGCTGACTCCACACAGCTGAGCTCTCTTTCATTGCTCTGTGTGGCAAATGGGTGACTTAAGCTTTCCAGAGAGCAATGTGGGGGCTGCCCAAACTGAAAGAAAGCAGGGCTGCTGGCAGGGTGGCCAGAATCACCCGGTAGGGATGAGAACTAGTGCTTGGCAACCATTTTTGGCCACCCAAGGGAGATGAAGAAGGCTGAGCACACATTGGTTTGGGCTTAACCCTGTGCGTGCTTTCAGGGAAATATGGGTCCTATAGGGATGAAGGATTGTTGCTATTCAGCATATAAAATCATGCCTAATGCTGATACATGTAGTGATACCCAGAGAGGCCTTTAACTTACTCCAACTCTCCTGCACTCAGTACATATATTCTAAGAAAATTAAAAATTGAGTTGGTTATCGAAATAACTCAGGATCTGGGTCTCTGTTGGGGTTAAGATGACTCATAGTTAGTAATTAACCTCAAAAAATAAATTGGAGGACACAGACTGAGCACCTGGGACATTGGTCAGCTATTCTCTCCCTGGGAATAGGGAGATATTTCCCCTTTAAACAAGTTATTTTGTGTGTGTCCATCATACATGGACACAGATCCTCATACTGATTTCTGAAGTCAGCTAGGAGAATGCAAACAAGGGACCAGGTGAGATGCTACAGAGAGAAATACTCATCAGCCAAATAGGCTAATTGTCAGGAAAATGGACAGCCCTCAAGTGACTTCAGGAATATACTGGGACCAATAGCAAAATAAATTAACTGATTAACTTCTCAAGCAGCACAATAACAAAGAACAGACCACCAATAGCACAGATTTAATTCAAAGCCCAAACAGAAAGGTTTTCATGAGCGGAGAGAAATATGCTGCTAGTGGGAAATCTAATGGTCTTCCCCTTCTGAAGTGCCTTGGTTTCTACATTCCTTTGAACATGAAACTGCAAGCTGTATAAGGATTGAAGTGACTTTGCATAGATGCAAGTTTTAAAGATATACGCCAGACACAATTAAACACCAATTATATATTTGAGTATCTACTGAAGTTTATATCTTTTATTAGGCTTTTATAAGATGGGGGGGAAAAAAAGACGAATTTTCTCATGTAAATGAAGATAAATATTTTCCTGTTTTTCACTCATTCCTAAACGTCTCCTCTTGTTAGAACATTATGTATGGAGTAGCTAGCTGAAGATTTTATTGTTGCTTTGTTTCTTCTCTTATAACTCAGGATAAAATGCTTCCTTTAAAAAAAAAAAAAAAAAAAAAAAAAATCTATCTAATCATTTCTCTTTTATGGAAAAGAAATATGTCAGTCTAATCTAATTTCTGATAAAAGCAAGCAAACAGACTGTACTAAAGAGATTTTTGCCCATAAACAAACAAAAGTAAGTATTCCAATCATAGCAGTCCTCACGAAATCATGACATTTTATTATGTCTTCCTATTTATGTATTCTGAAAAGTAGATAAATTTAGGAAGGAAACTTTTGATGACCTACCACGCTGACTTTGTGTAATGAGACCAAAAGTGTTTGGTTTTGTTGTAGAGATAATATTAACATCACCTTATGGAAACAAGAAAAGGACAACTTGCGTTCATTTACTGCTATTTAAAGTGTGATTTATGAGCATACAGAATGATGGAGAATACAAAATTACAGGTATAATCAGTAAGATTCTGGGATATTGTATTTATGATAAACAGCAAAAACTTAAGAGCATTACAGTCATCATAGAATCACATAATCACAGAACGGCTTGGGTTGGAAGGAACTCTAAAACCTGTCCAGTTCCAACTCCCTGCCATGGGGGGAGGGGTGGAAGGGTAAGGGCGGGGGGTGGAAGGGGGGTTGCTACCCACCCAATCAGGCTGCCCAGGGAAGTGAGTTCTGAGAAAGCAATAGAAGCATATTCTCTGCATTTTCCGTATAAACATATACCTGGGGTCAGACAGAAACAAACACAAGTCTATGTTTACAGATATTTATACACTCAAAAAATAAATAAAAGATTACACCAAAATACTGAGAGCTGTCTCTTAAGGGCAAGTAGGCAGTGTGTATGTGAAAGGGAGAAAAAGGTGATCACAGAACCTTTTCCTAGGATACACGTGCTGTAGAATACAATGACAAAATAAACTCAGAATTGACTCACCCCTTCCAATAACTGGTAACTTCTCCAAAAAAAAAAAAAAAAAAAGAGTGCAGTCTCAAAAAGATACAACACTCTTGGCTTCTAACCTTTAAATGATGGAGAGGAGGAGTGGATCCTCGTTCCATAGCTTCTAGCCACTCAGGTGCATTGCTATCTGATCTCCCTGGGTTAGCCACACCTGTTGCTCAACCATTGGTTCAAGCCACGACCTAGCAACTCCACTGTAACATGTTTCCGGCTTAAACAGTTTGACCTAGGAGATGCTGAGTTTAATATTGGGCTTCTGCTTTGATATCTCTACAGGGGATGGCTACCTCTGACCTCACAACTCTGCCTCCTCTGACCCCTCTGCCCACAGAGATCAGCCTTCTACTGCTAGGTCCTTTAAGCAGGGAACCATGATGATAGCCTGTACTGTGATTACATTTTAGAGGTCAGGAGCACATTGACGTCTTTGGGATTTTCCCATTCCAGTTATACTAAATGTTCAGTTTTATTTCTGTAGATCTGCGAGTGATTCAGCTCTTATATAAAAGGAATATAGCAATTTGTAAGGACCCTGCCTTCATCCTCTGGGGCTAGAACTGCTATACCTTAAGGGAGAAATACAGGTGTTTGCTTAGGAAAGGAAACAATTGTGCAAAAAGTTAAATTGTAAAACAAAAATGAGGTTAAAGGTATGAGTTTGAAACTGCTCAAAAATTTCTCCAGAAATTTCTGGAGAAGAGAATAGCAGGCAGATGAACTAGTCAAAAGTGTATGATACTTAGATTTGTTACATAGTTAACCACAAGGATCTCACCCACTTCGCTTCTTCGAGACAGATGAAATCACTTAATACGTACATTAGAAATGTCAAATGGATCATTCAAAACATAATGGAAATTGTCCTCTTTTTTTTTTTTTTTTTTTTTTTTTTAATCTTTCTGTACTATAACATGAGACAACAGAAATGAGTCAATCCATCATAGCTTATACACCAGACTCCTAGGGCTTGCAGAATGCTCTGTAATTTGCGATTTGACCTCTTGGTACCTTCCTCTTGCTGAGTTCTCACAGAAAAAAAATGATGTGCCAATGAAGAGTGACACAAGATTCATCTTTTTTGACTAGCTAGGTCACAACAACAGTTTGGTTCAGTCTGCAGCAGTCTGTGATGTCTTGGAAAGATATAGTAAGGGTCTGTGGAAATATTTCCTGACAGTATCACCAGCAAAGCCACAAAACACTGCTATGTCTATCAGATGAAGTACTAAGCAATCCATAATACACATACTTGTGTGGTATTCTCTTGGCTCCCATAGCAGAAAGCACACCAATATAAATATCTTTGTTTAAAGAAAACAAAAACTAATCTGAATAGCATCTGGTAGCACCCATTTCTGCACTGTGTATGCATTTTTCCTCAATGCCATAGGAAGATTGTTCCCATGTAGGCAAAACTTTGGGTGTTATAGGACTGGTGCCATAACTTCCACGCTGCTGATGCTTGTGTCTTTCTGGTCCGTAGGTCCAGAGTGGGCTCACTGAGCTCCATAGCTGGCACTGGTGTGGCCTGCAGAGTGCTGCAGTCTCCATTGGGAGCTGCACTCTCTGTTAGTACAGGATCAAACGATGGGGTTGGGAGTGTTAGTACACTCACTCACTCAGTACATCTATTAGCTCATCATTGCTGCTTAAGCAACCACTGCTATACCCAGCCAACATGGACTTACAGTTCTCGAGTATCCATCCTTCCCAGACTCTTGCCAGGGTGCTCACTGATAAGAATAGCCTTTGTGGTAGTGTATAAGCCTCAGCCTTAGATTGCTTAAACTGCCAGTTTGTACATACATTTGGAAGGCAGCAGCGGGAGTCACAGGGCATTATCAGCTCTTCCTGTCTGCCTGTCTTTGCACTCTCTACCAGGTCATAAATTGATGTACTGAGTGCAGATGCATATAACAGTGAGTCCTGTGACATCCTCTAGACACTCAGTGCCCTCACACACACATTCACCTCACTCACTCCTCTGCTATTTACCTTTGATTTATGGTCTGCTGACAATCCACATGGACCAGGATTGAGAACGTTACAAAGAGTGAATCAATTACAGCCTACTTGATTGATAGGCCACCTACTGTATTTAAAAGCAATTGAACTGAAATGATTCAGTAAACTGAGAATTTCTGTATGTTTGAGTGCTAGGTAATTATAACTAGCAATTATGGAAGAACACATGTATATTAAACGGTAGCGATGTGTATAAATGTTAAATTTCTGGCACTTCGAAGGTCTGTATTTAATTTTAATATTCATCATCAAATCTAATGGTATGAAAGAATCTCAAAGAAACACGAGTTAAAATAGCGCTAAGTGTACTAGAAAAAAAAATCTAGTTTCTGAGAAAATTATACTAAAAATCAAGCTTTTCTATCTACTATTGAAAGTAAAGCTAAATAAGAAATACTGGGAAATAAACATATATGAAAAACTGTAAATATTGATGAAAAAATGTGTTAAGTAAGTTATTTTTAGTACTTTGTGATAAATATGGAGAAACACATTAAATGCAGCATTTCTAAATATATTTTTTTAATATTTTAGGATGGAGTAAAGATGATAACTCATGTACTAGCCTTCACTGAAATCAGTGATTCTGGTCAAACCAAGAAGAAAAATCATAATAATATCTCAAGAAGAAAAGAATATTTAGAATAGTCCAGATTATATTTAACTGTAACACAGAACTAGGTAAGAAATCACAAATGAAGGCTGCTAAGAAACTGAATATGCTGTCAGTACTACCATAAACTTAAGCCTTCTTCTCCTTCATATTCCACCAAATAAAATGGGTGACATTCCTGTCTCTCAGATTCATTTACAACACAAGAAGGGCTGCTGAAGAAGCATCCCAAATGTCACCTCATGAAAGAATTATGTAATTATTCCTTTATCAGACAAAACCTTGATGGAGCAGGGGCATGGAAAAGAGAAAATACAGAAAAACTGTCCATTCACTAGCAGGCCTCTCATCAGCTCCTGGAGGAAGAGGAAATTTGTAAAATTAACTTTAGTTAATCCCTAGCTCCCATTCCAGTCACAAAAGGGAGGCTGTCTGGTCCAGAGCCCATGTGGCACCATGGGCATTCAATCCAGAATCTTGCAGTGGCTGTAGGAAAAACTCCTGGATAGAGGGAAGGCTACAGCCCTTCTGGTCCCACTCTTCCTTCCTTCACTTCCCAAAGGATGTTCTTCACATCTCCCAACATAGTCTTCTTGAATCATCTCCTCTTACTTCAGTATGAGGTATTTAACAGCTCTCATGAAGAAGTTGCCACCTGATGGTGTTACTTACTAGCTTCAGAACACACTTGGTCAAACCTCAGAGCTTTGGATTTATTGGAAATAGAACACTATTTTGAACAACAAAAAAAAATCTGAAGTAAGCTACCAAAGTGTCATTGATGCTTCAGTTTCCATTTCAAATGGCCCATGCCAAGTTTCAACTAGTTTCACCTTGCAGTTTCAAAAAATTCATCCAGTTCTTTTTTTGTCCTTTTCCTTTTTTTTTTTTTTAAACATTTGTATTGATTTTATTGCAACATCAATGGTAGGCACACTGTGTAATGTAATTATCTTGTTACGGTTAATTTTTGGCAAATAATTTAGATGCTTACTAATAATTTACTATCTTCTATTCAGGTGTAAAATTCCTTCCACCTGCATTGCATTTACAGCTTCTGCCATAGTCAAACTTTCCTCCATCAGGAAAAACCTTTGCTGGGACAGATTTTTAATTGTCTGTAGAAACTTCCTTTATCCTAGCAAGTAATTATTCACAGAAGTAGTATCATGAAGTCATTGTGACTAATAGCATGATCAACAGAAGAAAAAAATCACAACTCGGCCACAACTATATTATGACTTGTCACTGCCTGATATTTAATATTTTGAGCCCCTTAATCTGTGCCAAATTCAGCAGGAGGTTAAAGGCCTCAGCAGTATCAGAGGTACTCATCATTTCCCAGGTAGTCAGTCGTCTCATGACACAAGTGAAAGATGTTGTTTAATTCCTCCTCACAAAAAAAAAAAAAAAAAATCATTATCAGATAAGCATGTGAATTACCTAATCATAAAAAAAAGAAAAAAGACTTAAAAGAACACACAGAAATCTGGACTATTTCCCTTGCTGTGGAAAGCCACTGTGCATTCTGTATGGTTCCTTGGTATGCTGTTGCTGCAGAAAACAAGACTAATTTCCCTGTAGCCCCTCATACAGATTTTGTAGTATCACTACAGCACACCCCTTGAGCAGAAATCTCTCTATGAAAGTACATAGAATTATTGTCTGAGAGTTTTTTTTATTATGATTATTATTGTCTGCCATGCATCTTTAAAGTATATTACGTATGTTTGCTTTCCCCAGTGACATGTAACAATGGCACTGATGATCTGTCCAGTACAATCAACAGCCCATGAGAAACGTAATTGAAGATCACTTTAGTGTGTGTTGGGGGAAGGATGGAAGAGTCACAGATGTTGGAAAGTGATTTCTTAATCTTTTTTTGTCTCTTAACAAGAAGCAAATTCCCTTTTTGTCTAGCATAATAATTTGTCTAATGTGCATTTGGTAATGACAACAAGGGAGAAATGTTTAACCTATGGTACTGTACTTTGCACTCAGAATAAATTGCCTCTTTAAAATGTGCTTGTATAAACTGTGAATTTAAAATCTCAGTCTCTGTGAACAGTTCCTCTGATACTATGTTCATGTTCAATGAAAACGTTCATTAATTCTCAGGACATCTCTTGGAAGCTTATCCCTGTAGGGATGAAACTCAGTAGAGGCTAACAATTCTGCACGGTTGAGCCACTCTCAACACTGGGGAACTTTAAACCCACAAATATTTACAACCTATACAATCCAGGATGCTTTAAATTAGACTTCTCTTGTAATACTTTCAAATTCTACCTCCTTCATATTCTAATTGGTTTGCAGGAGCGGGAGGAACCAACGTCATTAAAAGACTGTGTAGCCTCCATGCTCTGCCACAAGTTGCCTTACTATGTGTATGTAGGGGATAATTCAATGAAAAGCAGAATTTTTCTGCTGCCTTACCTTTATCTCTCTCTCTGAAAATAAATGGATTACTGCAAATGTAAAAGATTATAACAAATGTCATACCCACATAATGCGCACAATCATTTCTCAAGAATTTATGTATCCAGGTGTGCCTTGAAACATCAGTCAGAATTATGGTACTTTCAAAAAGCTTTGTTCACTCTCATAGCTATACACAGCAGTATTTAATGTGCTACTTATTGACAGATATTTATGTGTCTGAACAGTAGTATCAAAATCATATCTACTCAAGAGCGGGTTAGTGTGGAAGAGTGACTTACCTCTGGCAACATTTCAAAACACATTTCTAATTACCAGAACTATGTTTTGACTAGTGGCAATGCAGGAATCCTTTGCAGAAACCTGACTTTTTAGTGAGACAGACCACTATGTCATTTCACTGCATTTGAAGAGATTTTAAATGACAGATTTGGTTCTGAGAACCTGAAGATAATACTTCAGGATTTAACAAGAAGACTGTGATAACTGCATCAGCAAAAGCAAAGAATGCTTAATAGACAATGAACCTCAGTACCTATTACAAAACAAGATTTCCTTAAATCAATTTTGTATTTCAAAGGGTTTCAGTCAGTTTTCCAATAAATCGCATTTGGAAAGTAACAGTTCAAAATCTATAGACACTGCCCCAGTGATTCTGGTTAATGTAATGGAAATAGGCTGTAAGTGTCCAAATAAATACTTTTGAAGATTTAAGTTTTGCAGTACAAATGAATAGTCAAGGTTACATAGAAATTCAGTTCTGTCTCATAATTTTTTTTCACTATCCGCATTTTCCTATGAACTTCTTAGAGAGATCAGAAAAAGATACTTTTAAGCATTCATCCCCCAAGACAGATATTTCAGGTAGTCAGAAAAGCTCACCATCTCTCCCAGCATTCCTGTTGTTCAGACATTTGTAGCCAAGGAAAATGACCTTGAAGGAAGGGAATTGATAGGACAAGGGGGAATGGCTTTAAGCTAAAAGAGGGGAGATTTAGGTTAGATGTTCAGAAGAAATTCTTTACTCAGAAAGCAGTCAGGAGCTGGCATAGCTGCCCAGAGAAGCTATGGTTGCCCATTCCTGGAGGCACTCAAGGCCAGGTTGGATGGGGTCCTGGGCAACCTGAGCTGGTAGGCAGCAGCTCTGCCCATGGCAGGGGGTAGGAATAAAATGATCTTTAAGGTCCCCTCCAACCTAAGCCATTGTATGATTATATGACCTGAAACATCCACATCATTCCATCCACTTTATTAGTGGACACCTGTGGTAAGAATAGTCTCATTTTGGGCCAGTGGAAAGTGGATACTTAAATATTTACAAAAGGGTACCATGAACGGAAGGTACCCTTTAATGACAGTTTCTGTTTTTTCACTGCCACTCTACCTACCAATCCCACTTCCAAGAGATGAAAAATGATGTTTCACATGTCCTTATAATATGTTTTCAAGGTCTCTTACACATCCAAGTTTTCCTAATTTGCAAAGAGCCATTACTAAATCTCCTAAACTATCTCTTGTCCTATAGAATCTTAAGAAGCATTTTATACTTCAGTAAATTCCTGATGAGGTTCCTTTCCCCACCTTTCAAATGTCAGTCCCTAGGCCCCATGTAACATCTGCTGAGTAACTGAGAACCAAGAGAGCTCACTCTGCTTTTACACACTGTAGAGATTATAGGTACATCCATGGAGTTTCTCAGAAGGAAACGACTCTGTTCTCAGCATATAGTTTAGAGATGGTGGTTGCACTGCTTGTGAATCTCAGAACTGAGCCCACATTTTGGCCCAGTTTTCTGAGGTGAAACACTATGATCCTTTCTGTACGTGCAAGCTGGTTTGTTCTTGCACTTAAAATCTGTTTTAAATATATGGGACTTTTTGCAATACCCCTGCCCCTTGTAATTTGATAAGACTGGAGAAGTTTTAATAGCACATCCCTAACTCTTGTTTCTAACAGCATGTAGTTTGTGTTTACCTCAGGGAGCAGTGCCCAAGCTCATTTAGAGGAGTAAGTAAACTAGATAAAGTCTGTGAAACTGATCAAAAAAGAATAAATCTCTTTAAAAACATAAATCGGTCTCCTGGAGCTTGTCCTTGTAGAGCTTAAAGATGAAGTGACAAGTGAAAGTGACAGACTTCAAGAGCTGGAGCAGTTCACCTGTGTTGCAAAGAATTTACAATCTGGGGCAATTAAACAGCAACAGCAGGGCCTGAGATGCCTATAAAATTGTCCATTCCTTACACTTTTGTTCAAACTGCAAATAGTTCAGAAGTGCCTCTGCTCTGTGAGGAGCAGTGGCCTTGAAATATCCCAAAAACCAAATGATGTGTTGGGTATTTCTGATGAAAGTTTTACCCCAGAGTTATAACATTGGTGTGTAGAGCATGTGAAATTTGCAGCTTCTTTTGCCTACGGGTTGTCATTTGTCCTTTTTTTTTTCTTTTCTTTTGACGGTTCTTTAGAACAGCCTGTGTGCTCTTTTGGTTGTCACTGAAGCCCTGGCCCAGGTGTTTGCACATGCAAAGCTTTAGAGGCCATAAAAGAAATACTCAGCTCTTCTGAAGCTATCAATGCTCAGTGTGACAGCCATCAGTACGCTGATGTACTCAGGCCTTTGTGACAGCTAAATCATCCAATTTGCCCATCATTTAATTAATTTAAGCTAGCATTCTACACTTGCACTATTTTATTCTTTCAGGATTTCCAGGCATGACTACTGGAAAATACAGCAAAACAACTGCTCCTGATGGATCAGACAAGCTGAAAGCCCTTTCCTGCAGGAGTTCTGCTCTGACTGCCCACGTGGAGATGAGGAAGAGGAAATTGTACAACTGACTGTCTCTGACAATGTCTGACCAAGTCCAAGCTGTAGGGATTTGCCAGTCATGATCAAGTTCACTTTTTGTTTAACCAGCCACACCAGAAGAGGTTTGATCTTTACTCAAGTCACACAAAACTTATTTTTTAAGACCAAGTGATAACTGGCGCTTTATCTTTGGCCCTTTACTAAGAGACCCAGAGCGCTATTGGTGAAATCCACATCTATGAGTTCTGGTGTTCTCTATGCCTTGTTTTCCTTGCGTATACCAAAACCCAGTGGTCGCCTTGCCTGCTGGTGCATTGCACTCACTGCAACACACATACACTTATGAAAAATTCTAGAAAATAAGGAATGTATCTTTCCATACAGGAAGGTTCTTCTATCGTAGGATCCTGGTGAGCAGGTTTCATGTCAGTTAAGGATATCTTGTTGCTTAATGTGCAAAATAGATGCTGTTGATAGTCTGCTAAATATACCTAAATGGCAAATTTGCTGTAAGCTAATTAATGATGGACATTAAGACCATCTAATTAATTGCAAAGGAGGAGTTATGGCTAGGGAAATCTGAGAGCCTTTGAGTTTCTTGATTTGCAGCTAATTAATTTTTAAAAGTACTATCTGAGAATACCTGAGAAACATGACAGTAAATATCAAAGTGATGGGTTTGAAACAGAGCCTCTCAGAGGAAGACAGGTGTGACACCATGGAGAGCAAAATTAGGTTGAAATATTATGACCAAAAAGAGCAAACTTGCAGGTAGTAAACTGTCCGCTTTGAAATGAAGGGAGTTTGTTCACAAAACCTAAATTAAACAAAGGTATTATCTAAAGTAAGATGCATAAAGAAATCTCAGATATGACAGACAAATCTGGACAATTTTTTAACTAAGAGGGAAGTTCTGGAATTTCATTTAGAGGTGAAAGCACCGCAAAAGAGGGAAAAATGTGAACCTGTTCTGATTTGTAGTCAGTGAAAGAAAGTGTTTAATCCTTTAATGAAGGATTCATTCAGCTTCAAACACCATTCCCAGTCTATCCTGAAAGTCTCAACTTCTATTTGAAAATCAATAGTAATAGTGGTGTGACAACAGAAATGTAGAGGAATTTAATTGAGGTAGGAAACACATATTTCAGATTTGCTTTCAATATTAGGGAAAATATGTAAGTTTTGATGCACTGCTTTCTTTCAAATACAGTTTAAAAAACTCTCAGTTCTTCATTTGTCACAGAGAAGTTCCCTTGCAAACAAGGAGGATCAGGGATGACATTTCTGGCATTTCTAAATTAAAAAGTAAAATACAAATGTATTTTAAATATTGTTTCCTCCATCCAACACAGATAAGTTATAAAAAGAAAAAGAAAAAAAGGCAACCACATTTTCCTCAGAGATTTTCTGTAGAACCCAATAAATACAGTCATAACATATTGCTCTGCCCAGACTTCTAGGAAGATTAAGTCCACAGAGTAAGCTCAAATGTAAACCACAGTGGATATCTGGGTGCTAGCATCAAATATCCAGGGACCCTAGTGGTGCTTGTACTACAAATCTCAGCAGTACCTCAGTCAAAATATGAAATTACTTGGCTCTTCCTAGTGTCCTGGGACAAGAAAGAGAGGGTTTTCAAAAACCTCACTAAAATTTCTGCCACTTTCCTTGGTATTTATACAGTGTTCACTAGCACAACATCTAATCCCTTGGTCATCTACTTGTCCCCTAGCCTCAGAGCAATTTAGTCCTTACATTTAGCCTCTGAGTAATTAAATCACACTTTTACTTCCTTTTTAGTTTCCCCATGTGTCTTCAAACTCCAGTGCATCTTCCATAACATCCCGAGACTGAAAACTCAGGCTTCACCTCTTCTCTGTGTCACTTAGAAATACACACACTCTCTTGTGAGAAAAATATTCATAGGCATTACACTGCCTACCCTTTGCCACACACTTCCTTCACCTTCTCCTGCAGCAGCGCTACAGGGATCCTCAGGGATTCCCTCTCATCATGCCCAATTGCTGTGAAAATCTGCCTCCTGCAAAAAGATACATAGTTGCCCTGGGTATTCTGAATCAGCCAGTGCCACACTAACTCCTGCTTTTATGCTGCAGATAAACTGTTCTTGGGAACCTTTCTACTTAACAACCCATCTAGAAACCAGGCACTCCTCTTCTTCAGTTTGCTGCTTGCTTCTCTGTTACTCGTGAAATTCGTATTTCTCTCTATCATGAATGCCTGTCATATTGAAAGTATCTGAATCTAGATAATGGCCTGCCTTGGATTTTCAAATTTTATTTCCATCCTTTCTCCAGGATCAAGCACTATGACTTAATCAGTGAGTGGATATAAATCCAAATGAGTTCTGCTTTTTTTTTTTTCTTTTTTTTTTCTTTTTTTTTTTTTTTTTTCTGGTAAGAATCTATGAATAGATGAAATAAAATTAATTTTCCTGAAAAACATGGGTGAAATCAGCAGATTAAAGAAAATGAAAAGTAGAGCACACAGCTTTCAATAAAGGGATGCCTCTTTGTAAAACATGGAGAAAAAAATTAGAAATTTGCAGCTAGAATGTAAGTAAATAAATTATAAAACGCTGTCCATATAACCGATAAACATGAAGACAAGCAATGACTTTCCCAAGTCAAAAGAGAGACTAAAAGACTCATTTTTATTGACAATTTTTTATAAGAGCTACTTGAAATGTATGGGTGAATGTGACCAGATGGAGAATTTTATTTTTTCCTGTAGTGGTCTGCACAGCAATATGGTAACTTTGCAAATTAACCAAGGCCAAGTTTTTGAAAAATATTTGAGGACTCAGAGATAGCAGAACTTGCTAGGATCCCCAGTCCTCTATTAAAGATCCACCTAGAAATCTTGGTGCAGAAGAGCTTTCTCTTGCCACCTGATATGGCCCAGTGCATGGTGTAACTTCACTGCTGCTAAGGTACCTCACAGATTTATTTTAGAGAATACATGGAGAAGGGTAAGACATTCTTTGTCCCCACATAGAAATGCACAGAGCAGGAAGAAGCCATCTCAAGGCACCTGGGAGAACACAAACCCCTGCCTCACCCACAGGTGTGACTTACTAGCACAACTCTTCCCTTATTTTAAGGTATCCTTCAAGTGCAGATGAGCCTTGAGGAGTAGGAAACCTATGGAAAAAATTATTAAGTGATGTCCAGGTTAATGACAAACATACAACGCATACACATGAGGAAGGGGAGGGGACCCTTGTGTCACCTAACCTGGGAGCCAGCCACCTAAGAAGCACATTTTCACAAAACATCTCCCATGAGTGAGAACATGCTGTCTGACAAGTTACATTAGCCTTCCCCAGCACAGGCATATGTAGAGTCTGTCAAATATTCTGTATAAAGTGAATATGCTGAACAAGAAGTCTCATAGTCCTTAACAGGAAAAATGAAGTTTTCTGAAACATGCTTGTGGGGAGAAAAAAAAAAAATAATCATTGAATTGTTTGAGTTGGAAGGGATTGTGTCTATTAAGAAATTATGGCTTTTTCTGCAGAAAATACAAAAATGTGGTGACAATATGTCTTTCTTCCCATCATTTTTTCAATTTCTACTTTTTTTTTTTAGCTGTAACAATGTATGTTTAATACCAGGATTAATAAAATGGCTCAGTTTAATGAACTTTTCTCAACAGTAATCTCACACAGTGACAAAATATTTGGTATTCCTGACCATTGCACACATATCAGTTATATTCCGTTATGCACACTTAAAAATTTGATTTCCTGATAACTGTGAATACAAATACAACTGTATTAATTGATTTATTCAAATGTTATCTGGATTTGCTGTAACTGATCACATTGCTAGATAGTGTACTACAGAGAAGATAATGTTGCACTAATAATTGAACCAGCTTACAAAAATAAAGATGGATCACACATGAATGTCTTCACATTATTTTTTTTTCTTGTCATTCCACATATCTTGTGGAAGAAAAAATAACTATTCATATGGACACGTACTGGCGTCCTAAGGAAAAAATGTTATGTCAACTGAAATAAGGAAAAAAGAAAAACCCGAGGTTAAAGTTCGACACTGAAAATGATCTGGCAGTCAGACATCTAAAATCAGATAAAATCTAATCACTAGTTCATCAGACCTGTAGTTCCAGCTGCTGAACTCAAAAAAACCCATCTCTGAAAATAATGCCTCATGCAGTTACCTGGGGAGGTGGTATTTCATGCTACTGATGTTGGGTTCCCCTGACTGGGATCAGATCAAGCAGGTTAGTGCCATCATCAGCAAACGCAAAATACACCATAATATGATGTTCACATGATATCAGTTTTAATTTATATTTGGAAAAAAAAACAAAAATAAAAATAAAAAAGAAAGAAGCTAGTATTGTGGTCAGCACCAAAATTACAAAAGAAGGCTGAGTAGATTTGTTTTCTGCTACAATCTCATTTTCATTCCAGCTTTAAATCCAGCGGGAATCTTTGAACTGACTTTGATGCTTGTTTCAGTAGCACTTAACTGTTTAATCTAACTTCTTTTAAATATATATATATATATGTACACACACAAGCATATATACACATCTGTACATGTGTGTGCTGTAGATCTACCAAGAACTGTAAAGTAATAGAAAGACAGATGTAAAATTGCTTTTTACAAAATGAAAATATAAACTCCTGGAAGGTAATAAACTTGCTTTTTTGCTACCTGTATGCTATCAGAAAAGCAATCTAGTTGCACTTTTTTTCTATATTTCCAGCACTTACAGTATACTGTTCTCATTATAGACTCGTAGTGTGCTGGGAATTAAGCCTATGTTACACACAGACAGATGTTATTTTATAGAGTGTCATTCAACATAATGGTACCAGATTTTAGCACTTAGCCTGTGTCCCAATTACCCATTATCAGTTTGTGTAGTTGGGAAACAGGTAAACAACTACTGTGCAATGCAGCAGTTATTTCAGGATAGCTTCTTCTCAAAATCAATGTGATGGGAAGATTTTCCATGGTCGGTAACAGCTATTTTAAACAAAAAGTTTTGAACAAACAAGGAATAAGCAGAAAACATTCAAGTCTTTCTACTGGGCAAAGCTCCCCTTCTTACCTTTTTTTTTCTTTTCAGTTCATCATGAAGCAAGGCATAAAACTCAATGCGAACACAGCTTATACAAAGAGACAACTGAAGACAAGCATATGGAATATCCTGATAGCATTGTTTGCTGGTCGTTTGCATTCATTCCTGTTTTGTTTGGTTTTTTTTGTTGTTGTTGTTTTGTTTGTTTGTTTCATTGCTGTTGTTTTTTTGCTTTTTTGTTTTTTTTTAAATGCTTCATTCTTTTTTTTTCAAATCAACATAATGTAGCCAACTCTCATCATTGTTCTGTCGTAAAGTCCTCCTACATCTGGAAAACTCTTGCATTCAGCACATCCTCTGACAATGGTGCAAAAGCAAGCATCTGCTATGTACCTTTTTAACAGTAGCATATAAATGTTATGAAGTATCAGATAACAATACACAGTTATTGTTCTTTTCTTTTTCATAGAATCATAAAATTGTTTGAATTGGAAAGGATCCCTAAAAGTCATCTAGTCCAACTCCCCTGGCATGAACAGAGACATCTACAGCTAGATCAAGTTGCTCCTGTTTTGTTATGATACATTTGCAGATGGAACTTTTTTTTCTGAGAAGTCTTAAAAGAATCCTAAGCAAATGTATAAGAGAAACTTGGAAGAGCAGAGCTGTTTGTCCGATATCATGGAGGAGAATTCAATAATGCCAAGTTAAAGAGCCCCAGTTCTGGAGCAGAAAAGGAAAGACTTCCCAAGCATATTTTTGGCAATAGTTTCATATTTTAGGACCATGGTAAGAGTATTAAAATAGCAAAAATCTTCTACAAGAATTTGTTTCCAGTGGGCCTGAACAGGGAGCTTGCCCGCTCACTCCTTCCTGCTGTTCACAATGCCCACACAGGGAACAGGGCAGAGATGAGCCCTGGGGCAGACTTCTGCTCCAGGGCCAGCTTCACTCTGGCAGAAATCAGCAAATTAGCTCTTTGCAGGACTCAGCAAACAGCACTGACCTTTTGGTTCTTACTAACAGCTTTTGATCAGCAGTATCATTAGCAATTGGATTCTTCCACAGGTGGAATACTCTTTTTGCATGTGTGTACACACATTTGCTTGAAATCAAAATTGCATCCCTTGTGGAGAAAGACATTTGCTGGAAAAGATGTTTGTTTTCCTTGCTCAAGTTCTCCTACGGTTTCTTAATTCTGGAAAAAACGTCAAAAGCATGCTCAAGGGGATCATCTTTCTACATGAGGCTTTTTTGCTTTTTTTCTAACTTGATCATGTTTTTCCCTTTTTGTAACATTATTTGGCACTGAAAAAAACAGAGTTATTCATGTATTAGCACAAATAAGGCCCTACCAAGCTGTTCATCAGCTATTAATAGTGAACAACAATGACAACATGCAAAGCATATGAGCAATGCTGAAGAGGCTCACCCTACTAAGTATCTACCTACGCTTGACGGTATGCTTCAGAAACAGGAATTTTCTCAGGGGAGTTAAGCCCCCAGAAAAAAAGAAAAAGAAAAAAAAAAAAGGCTGTAAAGGCTGGAAGAAAGGCTGACTCACCAGAGTGAATAACTCAAGTCCTATGCCACAGATGTACATGAGGAATGGACACTGTGGACAGTACTGCCCCTGTCATAGGCAATACCATGGCTGCAGGACCATGTGCCGTTTGCATTTCATGACTATGGATACAGAGTCAGTTTGAGTTGGACAGATGTATGGCAGAACTGAATACAGAACCAATGGCCCCTTCTTTTGGCATGAGACACTCTGACAGGTGATCCTTTAGAAATAGAACTACTGAATAAAATATGCAGAGGTAAGTTTTCCTTTTCTTCCTCTGTTTCTCTTACTTTCTCCCTATTGGGTAGTATGTCGATAGAACTAAGGTTTTCTTGAAGATTTTCTAACAGTTGCATTTTGAAGACCTGGGAACAGAGACCAGGAATCTTATACATTCCCTCTTCAGCCACAGCTAAGAGGCTGGGACAAAATGTGAAACTGGAGCCATAAAAATTAGATATAGAAATCAGGCAGGAAAGGAACACCACCTATATAACCAACCAGAGTGTGTATGTTACTGGTTCATTTATCTCGATTTCTTTTTTTGAGACAATAGTCAGAGAAAATAGATTTGTTGCAATGACGTGTGGATCCATTACATACGGTGGCAAATTTCAATATTCTCAGATAAAATATCTCTCATCTTTCCCACTCATTTATGGTCCAAATTCTCCTGAGTCAGCCTATGAGATATGTTGACATTTCTAGTGGCAAGCTGACACTAAAATACTGAGTACTCAATAAAATGGTAAAGAACATATTGTGTGTTGTTTTGTTTTAAATTTAAAAAAAAGTACTCCAGTCCACTGTCAGTCTATCACCTTTCATAATATCTTTGATCTATTTTATGTCTCAGTCAAGTTGGTGGATATGTGTACTGAATAATTTAACTTTGCAAGAACACGTTGCAATTTTGCTCACAGGACTGGGCATTTTTAACACATTGTTTTCTGGCCTTCTGACTAACTTCATAAAATATCATAATTTTCCTCAGGTATAAGAATCCTTGTTTTGGAAGTCATTATTATTGTTTACTGTTGAATAACAGTTCCTAAAGCACGACTCTTTACAGTCAATGCCCAAAATAAAAACACCACATAAAAACTCAGTCCTGATTTACACCTGTGGAAATCTATGTACTACTTTAAAGAGGAGTAATAAGAAAATATTGCTGCATCAGAGAGAAAAACTGTTTTTCTATGAAATAATGAATGTTATACACTATCAAAAGCCTTATGTGCAGAACTTATCTGAAAAAAAAAATTAAATCATTTTAAACTTAATCAAACAAGAGCATAAGGCAGGTATTACTTTCTGTTTTTGCTGGTTCATCCCTGTATTTCTCTCCCTGATGTTCATCACCAGCAAGGAGATCAGAATACAGCATATATGTGCTGGCATACTGTTTCTGAGAACTGGTGAAAGACATATCTCCCAAAAGCACGAGTGTAATGTGCACATCTTCGCCTTCACTTTGTCCAGATGACTTTGCCAAAATGCAGCAGAACCATCCAATTTGCTGAAATACTGTGTATGTCTGCCACATCTCATGTCTTGAAGGTAAATTATAATGTTCCCTCACAAATCTGTTCGTTCCATTGTTTGGGAATACAGCCAAGGCAAAGTAACTATCTTTCTTCTTTCCGTTCAGAGTTTCAAAGTTTGATTCACACCTCTTCTCATCCATTTTCTGGGTCATTTTTATTTCTACTAGTCTATTTCCACATACTTTCTGGCAATGGGCACTACTGGTTGCCAATTAAGTTCTGGTTAACTTTACTGATTAAACATTCCAGCTCCTTAGTCACCTTTTCTTTGGTAGTGTGTTATAAGTTGATAAGCATCAGAAGTCAACATTTATCAATTGGAAATACCGATTAGCGAACATCTCGCAATACTTTTCTACTCCTGTATTAGTAAAATAAAAGAGAATGAATCTTTCAATTATCAGTGTATCTATCACAAATGTCCCTTTTTAGGCTCTAAAATCCCATCTTCCTTGAGCAGCAATAGAAGGAGGTTAATAATGAAGGTAACTGTGATAATCACATGATTCTCCCCAGCCTCCTATTTCAAAGAGCTCAGCCTTACGTAAGCCACAGGCTACTGCATTCTCCATGTATTGACCCCACAATAACACTCATACTGCGCCATTATTTCCAGCTCCAGTCTGATCAAAAATTCCATCTCAGATGATGTTAATATGCCAGACCATGAAGCAGCATGCCCTGGGAAGAAATACATGTCTTGTTCAGCTATTCCAGCTTTGAGCGAACAGCAAAATTCTGCCAGAACAGGCAGATAACTGAGAGCAGTTTACATTATACTTGGTTAAAACAGCCTGCAGTGCTTAACCATGCACTCAAACAGAAATGTATAAGCTAAGATATAAGACATTTTTTCCCCAGATTTAAGCAATAAGTATCATGACCACATACCAGTTAACAATCCTTTCTGTTTATATATCCTAAAACTAGTAGCTGAAACAAATTTCTTCTGAGGTAACAAAAGAAAGTGTGATGTACATGAAAAAGAGTACGGCACAGCAGGTCTGAACCTTGTGACAAAGTTCTGTATAACACAGCAGCGTGATTTGCTTCAATTTTTTTTAAGTTGTATTTCAAATCAATTTTGCTGAGCATGATGCAACTGTAAATATTTACTGTGGAGGGAGGGGGTTAATTTCATCTACCATCCATAGTATAACTCTATACAGGAGATATATTTGATCAGTTCTTTGATGATGGTACTAACCTGAAGAAAAACTGCACTTTTAGAAATGATTTGATAAGTACTTCAGATGAGAGAGCTATTAAAGGAAAAAATAGGAGAGAACATCAGGAAAAAAACTTCCAGATAGTAAGATATATTAGTCTGTGGAATAGGAATGAGGTGGAAATTGCATTGTTTGAAATTTTTAAAAACAGTCTCTACAAAATGTAAGTGAACCTGTAATTGGCAACAATCTTGCAATGATCAGAAGACAGACTTCTCCTTTTTAAAATTTATACTCACTTACTACTTTATGTATTATTCTCACCATCTTGTTCAGAGTCTGTCCTGAGCAGGTGTACTCAAGCAGATGCAGAATTCAAGAATGGCATCACTCAGCTGCAACACCGTATTAAGCACTTCCACTGTTAAATTCAACACTGGCTATGGCTTAAATGGCAAAAGCCTAAGACTCAAAATATCATATCTACTACACCTGAAAAAAGAAAAGTGTCTGGCATATTCAGTCCCCCATTAAGTTTAATTCCTGTGGGGAAAAAAAAAAAAAAAGGGTAGCAAGAATACAAATAGTATATACTGTTACATACCACAATGAATAAGGTGGTACAAAAATGTCGGACAATATATTTGATTGTTTATTTTCCAATAGTTTAAAACTAAAATTGGTACAAAACTGGTTCTTAAATTTAAAAAAAAAATAAAGGAAAAAAAAAAAAAAAAAAGATGAATAAGAGTATGAAACATCTAGGCAGTCCTGAAAAATAGAACAAAAATCAGTGGTGGGGTAGTTAGTATTCACTATTTGACTTACAACTGACCTAAAATGCAATACATTCGACAATGATTTATGATAGTGATTTATTCCGTGCTTTCAAGAATATAGACAATGCAAAAATTAACTGCACCTTTAAAATTTACAACATACTTTAAGGAAAAAGTAAGGTCATGCACTTATGGACAGACTCTTGTTAAGGACAGAAGAACTTTCTATAGTTTTGCTGCTGTAAGACTTATATAAGAACAAACATAGTATCAAGGTATTTTAACATTACCTAAATTAACCTTCAAAACCAATACAGGAATTTAATGGCTTGACTTTAACATATCCAAAGAGCTTGCGGTGATTCAGATGCTTTCATATAGTGATGCCATCAGTTGGATCTCTTGAATAGATTCTGCTGTCAGTCTGAACAAAATTATGGAATAAGTACTTTGTAATGAGCTGGCTATTCACCCATTTAGTGAATTGTAATTCTTCCTGTATGAATTGGCAATAGAAAACTGAGCATGATGTTCACTTACTGCAGTAGGAGAAAATTGGCCATCTCACAACATGTTTGGCTTTCAAACTAGACTGCCTAAACTGTCCCAGAGCACCTAGGCAGTGCACTTGAATAAAATTAGGCTATTGCTAAACATGCAGTGTTTGAAAAAAGTCAAAACAGAAATATCTCTCTATGAATTATCTAAAATTTAAAAATGGAAAACAGGCATATGTCCACTGCTCTTTAATGCCAATTTCTGTAAGTCCTATAGTCACATATTAGTTGAGTTAATTAAGCTCAATCCTCTCCTGCACCTGACAGAGAAAGGAGATGCTGGGCAATTGGCTGTGTTTTTGAGCCAGATGTACCCTAGCCAAAGCTAGAATTATGTCCAAGCAGCTTCACCTTCCTCTGATGGCTTGCAAGCTTTAATGGACCTTGCACCAGTGCAGGAGGCTCATACTCCTCTTAGCAGAATAGAATGAGGACGTGTAACCTGTGAGCTTGCCCTTGAGCAGAAATGTCTCTCTAAAGGAGATCTCTCCTATTAACTGTAGCCTTGCTGTACCTGCAACTGGGTATCTCAGCCTATTTTTCTGCAAGTGCTGTACTCCTCTCCTGCATGCTGTTCACTGCATTTGAGCATGGCTGAAAAAAATCTCTTTGCCTCTATACTCTATCCACTAGCTATCTCCCAGGGATTGCACGTTCATAGTGGCGTGCTTTGGTTAATATGCTGCATATAATCCACAGAATTACTCTGGGGACAAGACTGAGGTTACTTGTAAAACCTCCTCCCTTCCTGTTGCCTACAACAACAATCGGAGGGACTGCAGCCTTTGAAGAAACAGTTATGACACTGGGTGACTGAGTTCTTGTGGAAATTCAAACATAAATTTCTCATTCCAGTGCACTGGAATAGTCTGTGTATGGGAATTAGTCTGGTGATAATAATTTTTGTGTTATTAATTCAAACTATTCGTGTTTGGACAATTTTGCGTAACATTTTAGTTGAGATCTGCTGAGGTGCTATGATGAGAGCCTATTAGGCTATTTTTCAGGTGATATTCTGTTTGTATTCCACATAGGAATGAGAGCTAAAACTGAGCATTAAACATCATAACTTCTGTGGAAACCTCAAGAGAATGAAAAATCAATATGCCTCAGTTCTCACCAGAAAAATTATCATGCAAACAGAGCACCTGATGTGTTTGCTTGAATGACACTGAACACATACTAAACATTGCTTGGGTGAGGAAGGGCAATCTATCAGAAACATCTTTACACAGAGGGAAGTGAATTATACCCCATTCCCTAGACTTTCTGACCCATCTTCATTACTTTACATACCAAATAAGAAGTTGCTGCTCCGATGATTTGTATGTGAATTTGCAGGCTCATGTTGCACCAGCTGAAGCACAGAGCAGTTTCATAGGGATTCAGACTGTTAATAGCTAAAATCCTGGCAAACATTAAAGCTGCCTTAGGACTAAGCCTTGTTCCTGCTGAAGTTAATGCAGCCAGTTCTCACCATTACTGCCAGGGCATGCAAGAAGGACAGCTGGGATATAGTATCAGAGTTTGCTTGAGAGCTGAGACACATGTGGAGCCCATTTGGCTCTGATCCCATTTTGTGTAAGGAAAGGCAAGCAGGAGCGGGCTGTGTTGTACAGATCTTTCTATTCCTTCTTCGCATAACCATGAGATGAGCAGTTTTTCCACAATTGAGGCATAAAAAGTTGAGATTCTTGAAGGTCTTCCTCTTCCAGAAAAATGTTCTGCACCTCATCTAAAGTATGGTCTAAGCCTGCTTTTCCACCACAATCAGGCATAGCTATACCTGCCATTTTCAACAGGTTTCCACCTGGGGGACTAGGTTTGATTTAAATGCCCCCAAAGAAACTTCTTGAATAGAAGGCAGTGCTTTATTAATCAAAAGCATAGAGTTAAAACCTGCGTTAAAACTTTACAAAATCCTGTAAAAAACTTCATATGCACATCACCTTTCTTACATTTGATCTTTAACTTCCAGCTTCGGTTGGTTCAGTTCATCTATCCCTTAATGACTGCCAGAATAAAAAAGGGTTATTTCATTCCTTCAAATAATGTCTACTACATCTTTCTGCTTTCTCCTGTGAATCTCATGCACTCCTAACCATCTCTAGAATGTTTCGTTTTTGTTCCTACCTAAAGTCCCTGGACAACACCAAACTGGTTTTTACTTCTCTTTCCTGAGAGGAGGTGGAGACAATCTTCAAGCACTGTCTAGGATTTACCTCCAAGCTAATTTTTCCTGGGAAATACAAGCCTGTGGAGCTCTCTATATAGTTATATATGCAGCATTCATGGATTTAACAGGCAAGTACCCTAAGATAGAAGACTGCCAGGAGCGGGAAATGTCTGTGTTGCTTATACCAGATGCCAATGGTGATGGAAGAAAGCCAAAACAGCTGCAGCTGCCTTCCAAGGAGGAACTGGATGCTCAACACAGAAGCCTCTGTCTTCTCCAGAAGTTGCTTGCATCTCTGGAAGGAAATTCACAGTACTGCCTTCAACTCCTTCCCCATTGCAGCAAAAGAGCAGCCCAGCCACAGCCAGCCCCCATCTACTCATCACTACGGTAGAAATATTCAATCCTGTCTCCCTTGGATAATCCACACAGAAGTCCACATTGGTCAGGGCTCCATCAGAAGGTTTGTAAGTGACTCCCTTCACTTGTCAGACTTCAAGACCCACCATTTACTTCTAAGTAGCATCGAACCTGAACACACAAGTTATTTTTCATGCACTAATCTCTTAAGAAGAATCCTGAACAAAGAGAGTGACTTCTTTGTTTTTAAAGCAATGAATACAAAACTCACTTTTGGCAGACTTGCAGCCAAATTCCTAGATAAGAGTACATATCTAAAAAGCAAAAAACAAAAAATCACTGCTTCGGTTTGCTTGAGTGTGTGTATTTGAAGAGAATTTATAAACTCACATTACTTAAAAATTTTCTACAGAAGCCTTGTCAAGGGCATGTGAAATGGAAACACTGGTCTGACAGTGCCCAAGAATGACTGGCATCAGGCCTAACTCATTATTTTATCAAGGTTCTGGCAGTCAATCAATAGGAAATTATCTGTGCTGTATTGACATAAATCATAATTGGTTTCCCATGAATGCCATGCCAAATCCTCAGCAGAATGAGTTACTGTATGCTTTATGCCAGTTTTCTTTCTTATCAGTGCAGCTCAAATCCTTCTTTGAATGCAGTTAAACAGTAGTATCCCAAGCAGATCAATCTCTTGGAAAAGCAAGAATTGCCATATCTAACCCAGCATTCTGCATCTACCCACAGATAATAGCTGGTGTCTCCAGCATCAGGAAAATGCATCCATTCAGTTATGTATTGTGATTGTAAGAAAAAGGATTTAAAGATACTATTCTTCTCTAAGTAGTAAATGTGGCTACGTCTCTTTTTCACACTCTGCAGTTTATATTAAACATATGTATACATACACTATCTAGCTATCAAGATATACTGCATTCTTGTACCAAATACGTTGGCCAGGAATTGATTTACTATTATTTTTTTCTTAGAACGTAAAGGAGCACTGTAAAGCAACATTGTTATTTGTTCTTTGTATCTCAGCTGGCAGGTTCATCCACAGGTTTAAGAGTTACTGAAGGTAATGTTATCAAACTGGTCTTTCAAATGTTGCTACTCAGACTCTTTTCCTCCCAGACGATCTAGTATCTGAGGAGACACGACACAAAAAGTAAATGCGCTTTGCCTTGAAGGCCAGTAAACTTGCTTGCCATCAGCTGAGAGACGGAGATTGTTCCAAAGCCTTGCTAATGCAAGGAGTGCAAGCAGAATATTTAAAATTTTGCTGCTTCTGTGGTGTTCATTGCTGATGGAGATGACACCAGCTTCTCACTCCCCAGAGCTTTTCTTTCTCCCATGGGAAAAACTGGAAAAACTGTACAGCTCAGCTGGTTCTCTGTATTGGAACAGAGAGAAACAGCAAAGGAGAGAAAAAGAAGGAAAAAGTCATAAGAAAGGAAAATGATGGGTATGTGAGTGTTTCATACTCACAACTTCTCCATGTGCAGGAAATAGTTTTACATCCTACAAAAGTCAACAACCCAAACTCAGTAATGCAAACTGGTTTTTGACTTTCTGGAGCAAGTCATAGCATCTGAAGCAGATCCTGCCTTGCCGAGTTGCTGTTCAATGACTAGACTGGTGCCACGTTAAAAGAAAAGCAACTCCACTGAGTTCACTGAAACTACGGTAAACTCAGACTAATGCAACAGTAACACTGCAGTAAAATTTCTCCTCCTGTTTTCTTTTTTTTTTTTTTACTGGCTTTTGTTTTGGTATTTAGTACATTTTCTTATGCTTTGAGCATTATCCCACTCTGAAAATCATGGATTAATAACTCCTGAACTAGACAAACTGACATTTAGGAATTTCATGTCTTTTTCTTTCTTCTCTTTTTTTTTTTCTTTTTTTTCTCTGTCTTTTCTCAACAAGCTGTTCTAAGTGGAATACCACATTCCAGGATGTACTACTATCAGCCAAAATAAGCATACTTTGTATCTGTACAGGCATGAGGCATACATCTTATATGCACTTATATTAACTCACTAACCAGCCCAGACCGAATATTTTAAAATGTCCTGCAATTTCTTGGCACTTGAACGATGGACTTAAAGCAACATCATAAGCTAACAGTTTGTTGATTAAAAACAAGCCAGGCAAAGTGCATACAGATGTCAGTGCTTGATTTAAATGATTATTCACACAGAACAGACAAAAAAAAAAGATAAAGACATGCAAAGAAAAAATGGATGTCACACTGCAAAATGCAGGACATTCTCCCACGGGACTCTACATGAACCCAAGTCCTGAAAGAGAGAGCATTAAAATGTCTTATGTTGATATGAAATGATGCCAGTCTAGCAGATATCAAAGTAGTCAAGAAAAAAACACTAAGAACGAGGTGGGAGTTTGAAGCACTATGATGAAAAGAGATAAAGGGAATAAAATGATTATACATTTTAGAAAAATAAGCCTAGAGAAAACAGCTCAGTGAGCAGGTGAATGAGTGATCTGTTGTGGTGATATGAATAAAAAAAAACCAACCACAGTTATTAATAGCTATATCTCTCTTACAGATATGATATCAGAGAGGTCTTCATTCCAAGATACTGAAATATTCTCCAGAAATATCTGAAATAATAATAATACATGATGAACTGTATGCTGCAATGGGAAATGATGAAATACAAAAATGTACTTTCAGCATCAATGACAAAACCTTCATTTTATACAGAAAGATAAGTATAATTTTCTTTTGTTTTTAAAAGCTACATAGACAGACATCCTAAGAATAATTTCATGCACAGCTGAATTTTCAAAAGGGTCTCAGAAGAATTTCTGAGAGGAGAAGGGATCTGTCTCACAGAAAGAAAAACAGCATCTCGAGACACGAGCTTGATAGCTGGGAACAAATAAGGAAGGTAAGTATAAGCAATGCTAACTTGGATGAGGGACGAGTAACAGAACAGAGGAGAGCAACATCATAGGAAGAACAAAAAGGGAGAGAATAGAGCATATTTCTGAACATCTTAGTTGCCTGTGTACTAGCACAAAAAGCATGAGGAGCTATCTGGCAGAGCTGGAAGTCCTTAAACAAGATTAAAATTATGACTCAACTCTCTCATGAGAGAGACCTGGTGGGAATATTCACATGGTTGGAATATTTAAGAGCTTATTCAACCAGGGAAAAAGGGGGAAGAGGTGTTGCTGAGTGGCAGAATGTACAAAGATAAAGACTTATATAAAAGCATCTTGATAATAATGAGGAAAAAGAGCAAAGGTGTTCTGGTAAATGTCAGCTATCAAACAGGAGGATCGATTGCAAGACACTTCAGGAAGAAATTAGCAAAAAGCCCCTGAGGTACAGGGCTTCACAATAATAGGGAACTTGAATGCATCTCTTGGGAAGGGAATAGAGCAGAAAAGTCTCTCCATAAACTTCCTGAAGAGAGAATATTTTTATGCAGAAAACTGTGGAAACAAACAAGGGAAGTAGGTCTGAATTTTAGCCTAAGCTATAGGGAAGAACTACTTGAAAATGTCAATGTAAAAGTAAAAATAAGAGAGAGATGAGGAAAGATGAGTTCTCCAGATACTCCAGAAGGTAAAGTGGGAAAAAGCAAAGTAACGACAATGGACTGCAAAAAAGGAATTCAAAGAACTGATAAATAAGATTCCATGGGAAACAGCTAAAATGATCTCAGAAATGCCACCACTAATGAGATAATAAAAGAAAACTTGCAGAATATTCCAATCTGTAGAGAACAAAGAGATGTAACAAAAGTTGAAGTTTAGCTGGTCAAAATTACTAAAATCAGAAAGATCATGGTATGAAATGAGATATGACTTCAAATAAGCACAAAGGGGAAACAAGAACATTTCTGCGGTCCATTAACAAGAACAAATAAAAGGTGGAGGAAGCTAAAATGCTGGAGTGCTTCATGTCTTCCTGTTCTTCTATATTTAATATAAAGCCACATGGAATCAAAAGCGATCAGACTTAAGGAATAAGGCTATTGGCTGCTTAAGGGAAAGACAAACCAGAAAGCACTTTCGTTATTTTCACAACTTCTATGCCTAGTGGAATTCACCTGCAATATTTATATATTGTGAAATATATTATCAAATCATAGAATGGCATAGGTTGGAGGGGACCTTAATGGCCATCCTGTTTCACCTTCCTGCCATAGGCAGGGCTGCCATCTACAAAATCAGGCTGCCCAGGGCCACTCACCCAGAGATGTAACAACCACAGTATCTTTGGGCAGCCTATGCCAGTGCTTCACAGCCCTCTGAGAATTTCTTCCTAACATCTGGCTTAAATCTTCCCTCTTGTAGTTCACAGTCATTCCCTCTTAGCCTATCAATACCAACCCATGTAAAAAGTAACTACCCCTCCTGCTTATATGCTCCCTTCAAGTATTGGAAGGCCACAACGAGGTGATGGCCACAAGAAAACTTTCATGGACAATGAGTCTGGAAAACTGGAGAAGGTCAAACATGATGTTTAATGGAGATGCTGGAAGGGCAGACAGCATATTTGTAAAAATCAAGACTGCAAAGAATCAAGCAAGAGATCAGGTGGATTTGTCAAGAACAAATCAAATTGAACCCATCCAATTTTCCTCTTTGACAGGAAACAGTATTTTTGGAAAGACATCAAACATTTTCATTTTCAAAAGGCTCTTGTCATTGTCTCATATGCCATAACAAGGAAGCTACAGAAACTTGATCAAGGTGAAATTCACAAAACATGGGAAGAAAAAACCATCAAAGAGCAGAGTTCATGGTCAAAAAAAGACCATGCAGGACATATGCTTTTTACATTCTATATGTTATACAGAAAAAAAAAAAAAAAAAAAAAAAAAAAAAAAAAAAACAGAGTTAGAATTTAAAATGACCTTGACAAACTGTAGAAATGTACTGTAGAAATACTACGAAAATTTTAAAACTTAGATAAGAATAATCAACTGCCTAAATAGGTATAAAACTACTGATTTGGTAGCAAACTTGCAGGAAAGGATTCCTCAATATGATAAATAATTAAAAGCTGAGTATTAGTCACAAATCCCATATTGTTGCAAAAAAGGTAAACAATGAATTGGGTTTTTTAAAGAGAAGCACTGTTCATGTGACACATGGAATATTTCCATTCCATTTCCTTGAATTATTTTTCTTCAGAAGATATTCCTTAAGTAATACTAGCTTAGTACAACAACAATGTATCCAAATCCTCTTTCCAGAGAATAATGATATATGAATTAAATTATTTCTCTACTGAATCTGAATTTATATTGGCAAAAAAATGAAGATGCTATCAGAATCTGTGACATGAATATACTTACATTTGTCACACACAGATTTGGTATTTGAAAGAATTAACAAAACCCAGCACCAGCTGATGGTAGGAAGCAGGCAGCAAGATTAAAATCAATCAAAAGTAAAGTGAAAGCAAGCATTCTCTATCATCTTACTACATCTTATCATGTTGTTAATAAGCATAGCAGTGCCTTTTACAAAGCAAATAATAACAAATTAATTGCAATGTTTAGCTATATATATACATATATATCACAGAATCACAGGATGGCCTGAGTTGGAAGGAACATCAAGGATCATGATGTCCCCATAGGCAGGGCCACCAACCTCTGCATTTAGTACTAGACCAGGCTGCCCAGGATCTTGGACACCTCCAGGGATGGTGGCATCCATAGACAGACAGACAGACAGACAGATAGATAGATAGATAGACGCATTTTGACCATCACGTACTGCCACATTTTAAACCACAGTGGAATCTCATTTCTTGGCTTTCTCTCTTGAAGGTGAAGGTAAAAAAATTTTTGTAGAAATGTAGAGAAAATTATTTGTCACAGTACTATTAACTGTAAGCCACTATTTTTTTTTTAACCTTCAGCCAGCCTGAGATAGCCTCCAGCTCACCCAGCTGCCAACTCATAACAATGACAAACAAATCGGCCAGCTGCTTAGATATGGTTTTCCCAGCCATGTTACAGTCTGCTCTGTTGGGTTTCAAAAACAGAAGCAACCATAAAATTCTCCCCAAAAAACACAAGCTCAAATGGATTTTCTGAAGGTTTCACATTTCCTGTTGGCATAAAAAACCTTTTTCAAACATTCAACTTGGGAAAAGACCATTAAGGTCACAGAAGGATGATATTAGAACCACTTCTGATGGTTTCTGGATATTTCTACATCACTTGGAGATCATTTCTTCAATGCAAAGGTTAAAACAATGAAGACAGTAGAAGAAATGCTCAGAAAGACATTTTTTTGCTTGTTAGTAGTTTGCTTGTTTTAAAGACGCTGATCAAAGGAAGAGAGAATGGAAGTCTCTTTGAGATGATGACCTACGTACAGATACCAGAAATTAAGCAAGATGATGGGACTAAGTAACACAGACAGTTGGCTATCAATAATTGCATGCAGTTGGCGTGGTAACACTTTGCTATCTTTCTTCCTGTAGTTCTGAATACTATGTAGCACAATGGTTCTGGGTTACTCCTGAGAACGCTAAAATTACTACAAAATATCTGAAAATATTTGCAGATTTCTGTAAAAGATGCTTACCTTCAGTTCTCTATATAATACAATAAGAAAAAAATGCATTCATTTTAAAATTACCAACTGCACAATATTATGTGCACTATAGAGTTCCCTGACATTTTTAAACATTTAGAAAAAAAAAAAAAAAATTGGCAAGAAATATGCTGTAAACAATGTCCACTCAGATGCTCAATGAATAATTCATAAGAAATGTGTCATAGAAAGGTAATTTTAAAGGGTTTTCTTAAGGATCATAATATTGTGATACAAGTAACGGATTACTTGTTTGCAATACTTTAAACAGATGTGTGGATGACTGACAAGTTGAAATCAAATCACCGGAGTCAGTTTCCTTTCCATAAAAAGTCATTTTTATGTTGAAATTATACATTCTGAAGCTGATTAACATAACTTTTAGGCTCTTTATCTTTAGTCACTCAAGCTTTCTTCTTTTTAATTTTGTTTTTAGGCTTGACCAAACTCCGTTTTTAATATGTCAACTATTCAGTGACAGAAAGAAGCCTTCATTTTCATTCAACACCTTCCCAAGAAGGGAAGGACAGTATAGAAGCAGAGGCAATTAGAATAAAACAAATACATCCTGGACATCTCACAAACAGAAGTAGGCTTTTATTCAGACTGTTTCAACTTATTTAGATCCATCAAATGTGTGAGTTCAAATATCTAAGCTGGAATAGCTTGTACATTTTCCTCCTTCCCTTCCAATTTCTTTAGCTCATCTCTTTCCTTGATATTCACTCTTCAGCAATATGTGCCATACCCCAGCAAACAAAGGTTCAAGGATGCTGCAGTGCCATGTACTGAATTGCGCTCTAACAAGGAATGCAGTCTGTATGCTAGACATGTATAGGATTAAGGAGGCACTGATTTAGTGCTCATCACTGATTTATATGACTTTGGACAAATCTTTTGAAAAAACTGTTTCTTTCTGTGATGAAAGAAATAAAACGTTTCCCACCTAGAAAAGAAAATTGGAAGGTTTCATTGGTATTATTTTAAAGAACTGTGAAAGTGATGAGACAAAAATAACCATCTAATATGCTTCTAAATATATATGTATGTATGTATGTATGTATGTATGTATGTATGTATGTATGTATGTATGTGGGCTTAAAACATCACTGGTATTAATGACAATCCTATCACTGTTTCACACCATCAAGCTATACAGGACAGGTGCTCTAATCACATTGTCCTGTACTACAGAACATTTTGATAGCTTTTAAAACAAGCTGAAACCTGTATATACTGACGATAATAATGTTTAGATTTATAAGAGCATTGTAGCTTTAATTTTTTTTTAACTAGTACTATCTTCTTAGATCCATAATCTGGTATTATGGATATTTTTTTGGTTTTTATCGCACATAGTGTGATAGGTAGCTTAAAGCACTAATCAGTCACAACATCTTCCTTAGAAGTTTTGCATCAAATATGTCACAATTAATAGGCTCAAGGGAGCAAAGCCTTGGGTTATGAGTTATCACTAAAATAATGCAATTGCACAGCCAAATTTATTTGGATATTTATATAGAGGAAGTACCACAGCTGCTTACTATTTGTAAGGGATTTGACTGATAGGAGAGCAGTGCTTTAGAGAAAGAAATGAAAATAGACTTAGGATAGCTGGAAGCCACAAGGCAGCTGTTGGAAAGGTAACAAAGAGGATGAAGTAACCACAGAGAGAGAACAGGAAATACAAGGGCTGTGAGAAGCAAAAGCAGCCAAAGTCCCTGAAGGTGCAGAGGAACCATATCCTAAAGTTAGGAAGTAGGGGATCCTGAGAAATAAGCCAGATGAAGGAGAGAATGCTGTGATGTGAATCTGATGTTCAATAAAAGCTTATTCCTGCATCTCAGCAAAGCAACCAGACCTGTCATTTATGTTAGTAACACACCAAGAATTCTCTCTGAACAGAGCTAACAACACAACAGAGACCATGAACTTCCAAGTGTATAAAGCTTGCTACTTATGTAAAGTTTAATAAAACTTCATTATAGAATATGGGTGCAAGAGCCACATCAGTCACCTGCTAGGCTCTATAAGAGCAACAGAAGTAATCCGTGATTCTTCAGAAGTCTGTCCAGGAAGAACTCTCATCACGTATAGTAGGTGCTAGAAGGAAATTACTGCTATTAAGCAGCCAATTAATGTCCAGTTCAAGATAGAGCCATACATCCTTAGGATATGTATGTTAACCTGAGCTAGGACTGTCTGCTAAAAGAGTATTTCTGCAAAGTCTGGTTGTTCCAAAGTGCTATCTGGTACTTAGAGATCTTCTGAGGACAGTGGAGCCTAAGGCCAACATCTGACAACCAACACATTCTATGACCAGAAAAACAACCCAAAAAAAATCCATGAGTTTGAGTCAAACTTCATTTTTGTCCTGATTTATTTATGTCCAGTCTCAATTATCCTTACATGTGTGATCTTGAAATTTCCTGAGTAACTCTGATTTAAGCTTGGCTGGTCTTCCCAGAAAAGGATGAACCAGAGTGGTGAATTCATCTCACTGCAAGCACTCTGACTGCAGGAGGAAAGCAGTGCAATTAAATCAGTGTGTGCAGGCAGCCCTGGGGGACTGGGAGCCTGGGACGTGCCAAGAAAACCAAGGGAAACGGTAAGGAAACTCTGTTCCTGGGGATAGCTTCATGCCAGGCTGCATGCTCTGTGCAGGCTGCCAGATGCTTCCCATCAGCTAAGGCAGGCACCAACCTGTGTTCCTCCTGCAAGGAGCAGGCAGCTGAGAGCTTTGCTGCTGTTGAGAACTTTGCACTGGAAAAATCTATTTACAGTGCATATTATTTTTCCTAAATGCCAGTTTCAGTTGATAAGGAACTGAACATAACCAGTTATGACTGGTGTTCTTGTTCTGTACCAGAGATTAAGTAATTCCATTATTACCATTTTGTCTACTGTACCTCCTATGTCATGTAGTAGACACTCTGTCCAGCAGAAACCCAAATGCCACTGCTGCTGCTCTGGAATGAGGGTATAGTATCAGTCAAAAGTCATGTCATACACAAGTAACTGGGCAAATCTGCCCCTCAGAGCAAGTAAATAGCATCTACATCAACTGAGTCAATACCACTATGCATCCTCCAGCTACAATGTGTTTTGCCACCTTTCAGGCTAGAGAGAAGACCAAGCCAGAAAACAAAACCAAATAATAGCACTTACCTTGAAAGTTATGCCTTTCTGCCAGAATGAACATAATACACCTGTCAAAGCCCACAGGAAACAGAAAAGTGATGTCATTTTATAAAGAAGTCAAGTTCTGTAAACATGCTGCACTATCCAGCTTATTTTTTCTGTGTTTTCTGGCATTCTTCTATGGGCAGGGAAGTCTAACCTGTCTTGGAGCATCCATAGCTGAATAAAATGTGTTTTAGCTAGACATCTTCAAAAGGTCATTAAATCCCTGCACATTTTGCCAGGTTTCCCAGGTGGGACAAAGTCATTTTGCAGAGCTGCCGGTCCAGCCACTAGCAAAGGAATATGTCTCACTGCATCCCTCTTGCTCCTGCTGCAAATATTAGCAAATAAAATATCTTTAAACATCTTGTGTTTGTTTAAGCACTGCAGCTTTGATAAAATCACCTCTCCTTCATGGAAAGTGCCTACCAGGAATTGTGACGCAGCCCACTAGGGGAAGCACTGGGTGATTAGTTGGTATTCCAGTCTTGTTCTTGAGCTCTGAGGCAAACTAGGGGAATGGGAACCAGGAGCTGGCCATGCCGATCATGTCCCTTTAGTCAAGATCCAGACAGCTTCCCTCTGACTCCAACCACATGCAATTTTTCAAGCCAGAGTGATGGGTACAGACACAATTGGCACAATCAACATTGCAGGGGAACTGTTATGTTAGGGCTTGAACTAGCGATTGAGCCCTGGTAAAGGGGGTGTGGTTGGCCTACAGAGCTCAAGCAGCTTGTATCTGTGACCAAAAGTGGTTGACCCAGGATGGAGCAACTCTGGGCTCATACAAGGGCCACCCACTGAAGGAAGAGTACCTCTTGGATCTAGGCTGCTCTCTGAGAAAGAGTGCTGCATAGCCAGACAGCCCCTTAACCAGTTGGGTGAGTTCAGCTCTTCTTTCTATATATGACTACTGGCCTCCTTGTGAATACTTTGCCTGGTATTGCCAAGAATTTATCAGATGCAATTTTGCTGCTTCATAAGCATCAACATAGCTCCTTGGCCTTTTTTTTCCAGTCTTCCCCTAGGTAGGGTTGCCGTTATGTTTCATACCTTCACTAGCATCAGATCTCTCCATGTCCATCTTTTCCACCTCTAGTCTGTTTTCCAGTTCAAACTGGAGTACTGGGACCATCATCTGCAGGATGCAAGAATCCTAGCTAACTTCATAGAGTTCTGATCTTGGAATCTTGAAGATTCCAACCTGGTTTTCTTTTTTTCTTTTTTTTTTTTTTTTCTTTTAGCTTGCTTTCTTTCTCTTCTACTATTCTCCTTTCCTGGCTTTTATGCTATGCTTCTTTCCTTTATCTCACAACTTCTTAGTTTAGATGTATACAAGATCCTGAAGCGAAAGCTGGGAAAGAGTGGACTTTTATTCATTTGATGTTAAATGAACAGCTAGAAATGGCTGACACTACTTTCAAAGGCCAAAGTATTCACTTCTGTCTGGTTTCTCATAGCACACACATACCTCTGAAGCTCTTCTAGAAGGTATCAAGGCTGGAAATATTTTCAGTTAGCTCATCAACCACTGATGCATTAGGGCACTCTTCCTAAGATTTTTGCATCTAAACTCACTAGCGGTCATTATAGACAGGATTAGAAGAAGATGGTTTAAGTCAAGGCAGCAGTCCAGGTTCAGCACAAGAAATAGAAATCAAGGCTCCAAAAGATTCAGATGAGGGTGAATTTCTGCAGTTCCAGTACTGCAGCAGAGCTGTCTTCTGTGTCAAGAGATCCAGCTACAGATGCTAAGAACTAAGAGCTGTCTCCACACCACAAGACCTCTGTTATTTTTCCATGTTGTGCACAGCAGTCTGTGCCTCAGCAACATTTCTAATCTGTGCTGAAAATGAACCAGCAAGACGATTAGCACTGTGTTTCAGTAACACATATTTCTACCTGTCTCCTTTGAACTCTTTCAGAGTAACAAACAAGATAAATGCTGAGATTATTACTGGTAATAATCTATAAATATTGGTGAAATGATAACATTTTCCACTTGGTGGCAGATATTGCTTTTAAAAACATGCACAGAGCTCAAACGACACATTTAATGCAGTTTTCTCTTACTGAAAAAGAGCTCAGAAGTGCCTGATGGGTGAGAGCCCTATTAGATGCAGAGCTTAGCCACAGAGCTTTGGGCAGGGACATGTCCCAGGAGTGTGGAGGGCAGCCATGCATAGCCACATTTCCTCACAATTTTCTGGCTCACTCAGCCCCATGAGCATTCTCTGAGGGTGACAGACATGAAACCCCTGGCCCTTGGAGATGATCAGAGTGCGTAGGTCTGCTTTGGGTGCCGAAAGTGCCACTTTATCTCATCCCTCATGCGATGCTGCTCCACGGCAGAGGATTCAGTAATGTACATTAAAAGCTGAGAGCACCTGGGAAGTGTTCTGGGGAAGCACTGCTTTACCCTTGCTTCCTCCTCTTCTCAGGCTGTTGGTTCTCTTGGAGGCAGGGCACTAGTCTGGCTGAACCATTAGTCTCTCTTGATACCACCAGGCTTCCTTGCAGTGTTTTGTACCACTGGGGTTAGAATGGATCAACACTCCTGCTTCTATGATCTCACCCTTGTCAGAATGCAGAGGACAATTTTTTTCTCTAAAAGCTAGCAATTAACATTCCAGAATCTATGAATCCATCCACCTACTGGTATGACTACTATACCTTCAGTCAGGTTCCTGATCAAAATGCAGTTTGTTGTATAAGCTGGCATGCAGTCGGACAATTAATTTTATGAATGCTTGAGGCATTTTGCTATGAAAAGAATTTCTTAATAAAAATGTTCATTGTTAGGATTTTGACTCTCTTCCTTAAAATACATCAATTTTTTCCAAGTGAAAGTTAATATTTGTTCTCAAATCACAACTATCATTTGTAGATGTGTGAATACTTCTTGAATACTCCATACACTGGAAAAAAGATAATAAATAAAATCACTTCACATAGTAATAGTACATCTCTCTTGAGCTTTGTTGAAAATAGCTTTGTCATAGACTGCCATGTTCTTTATGTTGTGACACCCCTCCATTTTTACATAATTCTTTCATCTAATATAACTGCATGTCTCAACAAAGAAAAGATCCTGAGGCCATGACATGTACTTTTATAGCCAAGGTTTATTTTGTACAGTACTGAGGAAGCACACATTGCAACGCATCCTCTCTCAGCACAAAGCTACACTCAAAGTTCCCTTCTTTCCCCACTGAATGGGAAACAGAGTGCTTCCACCTAATTATTCTGACCTTTCCACTCTTTTGAATTGACTCAGACTATTCAAGAAGCAGAGAAAAAGTCTCTGTTTTTGCTTCAGTAATGTGTTGCTTGGTGGCAGAATAGACCTCTGACACCTTAGTGGCTCTCTCCAGCATTTCTTTCCTCTTGGGCCCCTGTTTGATGGAGGAAAAACAAAAGAAAACAAGAGAATATATAAACCATTCCTGTGAAGCTATGCTTCGATCTTAAGTGTGACTCTTTGCCGTTGAATTTAATCCTAATGAATCACATTCCAGAAAGGGTATAGGCTGCTGCTTAGTGATGCTAACACCTCCCTTCCTGTCTGTTCGGAGCACCTGTTTCTAGAAATGACGCATAAAGAATAATGGTTTTCCCTCAGCCATGGAGTACTACAATACATAGATGAGTACGGGTCCTACGCACGGTCTAAGGAACTGGCTGAGGAACTGCCAAGCTACTCTTCATTATTTGAAAAACTGTGTCTGTCAGGTGAAGTCCCTGGTGACTGGAAAAAGGGAAACATTATTCCTATTTTTAATAAAGAAAGACTTGGGGATCAAGAGGCCTGTGAGCTTCACATCTGTGTCTGGGAAGATTGTGGAGCAAATCTTCCTAGAAGACATGTTAAGGGACATGTAGGACAGTCAGCATGAATTTACCAAGGGCAGATTGTGACTGACCAATCTGAGGGCCTTCTACTATGAAGTGATGGTATCAGGGGACAAAGGAAATGTAACTGATATCATCTACCTGCAATTCTGCTAGATCTCTGATGTGGCCCGACACCACATCCTTATTGCTAAATTGGAGAAATATAGATTGGAAGACTGGACTATTCAATGCATAAAGAATTAATTGGATGGTTGCAGCTAAAGTGCTGTGGTCAATGGACATATGTCCAGGTGGAAACTGGTCACAAGTGGTATTCTCCAGGGGTCAGTCTTGGGCCTGGCTTTCTTCAACATCTTTATCAATGACATAGATTGAGTGGGATCAAGTGCACCCTCAGAAAGTTTGCTGATGGCAGCAGCTGAGTGGTGCAGTTAATACAGTAGAAGGAAGGGATGCCATCCAGAGGAACCTGTACAGGCTTGAAAAGTGGACTCGTGAGCTAAATTAAGTTTATAGAATCATCATAGAATCATCAAATGGCCTGGGTTGAAAAGGATCACAATGATCATCTAGTTTCGACCCCTCCAGCCACAGGCAGAGTCACCAACCACCAGACCAGGCTGACCAGAGCCACATCCAGCCTGCCTTTGAATGCCTCCTGGTATGGGGCATGCACAGCCTCCTTGGGAAATCTGTTCCAGTGCTTCACCACCCTCTCAGTGAAAAAATTGCCCCTAATATCTAACCTAAAGCTCCCTTGTCTCAGTTTAAAACCACTCCCCCTTGTCCTATCACTATCCAGCCTCATAAGCAGCCCCTCCTGTTTATACGCTCCCTTCAAGTATTCGAAAGCCACAATGAGGTCTCTCCAAAGCCTTCTCCAAGCTGAACAAGCCCAGTTTCCTCAACCTTTCTTTATAGGAGAGGTGCTCCAGCCCTCTGATCATCTCAGTGGTCTGGACTCATTCCAGGAGCTGTGTCTTTCTTGTACTGGGGGCCCCAGGTCTGGATGCAGTACTCCAGTAGGGGCCTCACAAGAGCTGAGCAGAGGGGACAATCACCTCCCTCTCTTTGCTGGCCACCCCTTTTTTAATGCAGCCCAAAATACAGTTGGCCTTCCGGGCTGCAAGGGCACAGTGCTGGCTCATGTGCAGCTTCTCATCCACCAGGACCCCCAAGTCCTTCTCTGTAGGGCTGCACTCAAGGAGTTCTTCTCCCAGTCTGTATAAACACCTGGGATTGCTCCAGCCTAAGAGCAACACCTTGCACTTGGTCTTGTTGAACTTCATTAGGTTCACATGGGTCCACATCTCCAGCCTGTCCAGGTCCCTCTGGATGGCTTCCCTTTCCTCCAGTGTATCGACTACACTACCCAGCTTGGTGTCATCTGCAAACCTGCTGAGGGTGCACTTGATGCCATTGTCCACATCAGTGATGAAGATGTTGAAGAGCACCAGGCCCAAGACTGATCCCTAAGGGATACTGCTTATGACCAGCCTCGACCCTGATGCAAAACTATTGATCACAACCCTTTGGCTGTGACCAGCCAACCAATTCTTAATCCACCAAATCCACTTCAACAAGGCCAAGTGCAAGGTGTTGCACTAAGTAGCAGCAATGTATACAGACTGGGAGAAGAGCTCATTGGGAGCAGCCTATCTAGTGAGTGGCAACTTTGCCCACAGCCAGGTGGCTGGAATTAGATGATCTTTAAGGCCCAATGTAACCTAAGGCATTCTATGATTTTTATTTTTTTTTTGTCCTGCCTCAAAACCAGAATTCCATTTATTTCCACTTCCCAGGTAGTCAGCATTGTACTGCCTCAACGCTAAGTCAACTGTACCATGTCCACAGGCAAGGAGTCTGTTTTACTGTTTTGAAAAAAATTGAAGTTACTGAGGTACATTTTCTTTCTCCTTACTTTGTCTCTTACCCACTCTGACCTTCTCATTGTGGTTATTTTTCTCTTTCTGTTTACTTTTCCATGTCCCTCTTTCTGTCACTAATATCAG
Source organism: Lagopus muta (assembly GCF_023343835.1). Taxonomy (NCBI): domain Eukaryota; kingdom Metazoa; phylum Chordata; class Aves; order Galliformes; family Phasianidae; genus Lagopus; species Lagopus muta. Next base: position 77,822,065 of record NC_064434.1, read on the forward strand.
TGACAAGGTGCAGGTCTGAATTTCCTTTCCTTCTAACTCTATTACTTTCTCCTTCACAAAGGAAAAATTTCAAAGGTAGTCATGACATTAAATGGACATGAAATTTCATTCAGAAAACCATCCTTGCCCCACCTCTCCCTCATACATGCTTTTGGTATGTTGCATCAGATGTTACTAGGCTAGTGGCTACATTACAGAAAAACAAACTTAAGTAAAAAATGACAAGACTACTAATGTGGAAAATCACAAGTAATTAGCACAGTTTAGCCCACTTATCTGTTTTTTTATTATTATTATTTATTCGCTGGCATTTTTGTACAGCATTAGAAAATTCCCTCTTCAAACCAGGTGGACTACCAAATACCCTTGCCATCTGCTTAAATATCTAATTTGCAGTAAGCCATCTATATGACCTTCAGTTTTCAAAGCATCTTATAACCCATCAATCTGTGCACCTGGCACAATATCCTCTGTGTACCCGATAAGTAGTTAGCACATTTTAACCTCTCTCATGGTAAACAATGAATATTTTCTATGCTCATCACAGCTTTTTTCCTATTTCTTCCCATGTCTTCTTTGCTATTAGAGGACATCACAATAAATTTGTCAGATTCAGAGTCATTTTCATCTGACATTTTGCAAGAATCCATTTGCTCTCAGCACTCCATTTGTTATTATATTTTATCTGTTTTTTACCTGTTGCGAAGGCTGTGTTAGAAAATACCAATTTTGCATTTTTTAATGGGAAAAACTGCAATCCAGCAATGAAATTGAGGCTACAAAAAGTATGCAGGACAAAATACTGTGGAATGAGAGCATTACTCATGCAGGTGCTCACCACGTGGTATGCTTCATAAAAATAGTATCTACTGCTGTCGTCACCAGAATTGTTGAAAGGAATGAACAAAGGCAAACAGCTTGCTACGTGCTCCAGATGGGGTTAAGTGAATGTCTGCCCCTTAAAGCATGTTCTGAAAAGTTTATATGTCATGTCCTTGAGCTGCCTGGCTGTGAGTGATTTTTCAAATGTACTCAGCATTTCCTTTCTTGCTCCCATCCAGTTAGATGCTGCTGATGCAGCAGTACCACAAATGACTTATGTTAGAAGGGAAAATGCTCACCCAGCACATGGTCAACATGTGTCACAGGGAAGAGACCTGCTTGGATAGCCAGAGGAAACAAAAAAAAAGGTCTTGAAGCTCTGATTGCTAGCAGAGAAGGAAAGGTTGTATCTTTCAGATGAAACTTTCAGGGAAACAGGGCTCTGTGGTGAATGAGACAGTCCCTCAGCACAGTGTGGGATTATCAGATATAAGGGAGATTGCATTCAGCAGAGCACAAATGGAGGTAAATTAAGTGGGGCAAGTAACAAATTTGCCCATTCCTTGCCCAACCTAGGACATTGAGAAAAGGAGCTTACCCACTCTTTGGTTAAATACAAAAGCACAGCTCATAATTCCATTGATCCTGCAAAGTTTTGGCATGCATCAAGCCAATCAGTGTGCAGGTATCTAATGCTCTAGAAATGAATGTCAGTAGATTGAACTTGGCTGTGCTTCCCTTGGCCAGAAAAGTGAGGACACCACTGAAATCCATATCTCTTCAGAAAAACACAACAGCTGATAACTGGCATCAGACAATTTCCTCTATCACCACAGTTTACTAAGTTAAGTCTTGTTAAGTGTGCTAAAACCAAAATAAATATTTTCTACTCTCAATTAAACTGGCAAGCAGGACTTGAAACTGTAAGTGGAATTGGACAGGAATCTTGTGGTAGGAGGTTGCTTGATTAGAAAGCATGGACTTGTAAAAACTGACACTTTCATCCAAAGCATGTTTCCAAGTTGAAAGAAGGGAAGAACTCTTGTAGGATAGATAGTCAGTATGAGATCTCCAGCCTTGCTCTCTCTTACACTTTGGTCTTCAGTCAGGTTAGCTTGGTGAGAGGGTGGGTTAGTCTACTGATATAAAGGTTAGTTTGCCATCAGCATTACCTATGCTTCTGTTTATGCTTGATGAATGTGCAGCTGTTTATGTCAGGAGACAGATTTTTCATAAATTAACACAGGCTTTGATTGCAAGAAAACAACAGAGCAAATGTTTAAAACCACTCGCCTTCCACACCCTCTGGAGTTTCACACATCTCTATGTAGTGTCAAAGTCTTTATTCGTTGCCACAGAGTGCTTAGTTGCATCTGGCTATAAAGAAGGAAGGACACTTGAAACCTGACCATAGCAGGACTGCAGCCCTAATGGTGCATGATGACCATGCCATTTGATGACAGCCAACTTTTACCAGCTAGCAGCCATCTCTTCCACCATTTCCACACTTTATCGAACCTGACTTCCCACCTGCTATAAAAATCCTTCGCCTTCTCTTAAGCCTCATAGCTTCTAGCAACATGCTGTCATCTACAAAACCAGGATCAAAGACAACAAAAGTGCCTGTCTAATCTTGAATGTAATCCTCCTTATGCAAGCTTGTGCTCAAGTTGTAGGCAGCAGCCCTTCAAACCCTTCTTTGAACTCGGGTCTTAAGGCACCTATGTCTCTCACACTGCTCTCCTCACAGCTCTGTTTTGCAGCTGCCTGCTTTCTTCTGCTTGTAGTAGTAGTAGTAGGTGAAGACAAGAGCAGAGTTTGGATCGTGGAAGGTCCTGCTGCACACAATAAAGGTATCAGAAACTGGCCAAGCATTAGATCTGTCATATTGGTTTTCAAAATGACAGTTCCTACTAATAAATGGCTAGTGACCCCTTGGTAGTAACACAAGACAGTTGAGCAATGACAAACTTCCCCTATAAATTTCAACACACTGTCCTTATCTAGCACTGCAGATGGTTGCAGGTGATATGACTGGCTTGAAAAAAGTGGAAGCTGGGAGGCCTGTAGTGCCAGACCTTTAGGAAGCTGGAAGAAACAAATAAATGGATCTCTTTATTTTCCCTAAAATGTTTTTTTTTTTTCTGGGAAGATCTTTCAGCTCCCTTTCGTGATGTGTCTACATGTGTTTGCTAACAGCAAGGAAGCACACCCAGCTCAGGCCATGGATTGTCCTCCGTGCTTTCTCTCTAAGCCTGCCAAGACTCTTCTTTCCTTGACACGAGATTTAACTTCTCCCCTTTAATCTTTTTAAGCTTTTCTTGGGCTTGAATATTCCAAATATTATGCAGTTCTAATTATTCCAGTAAGACACTGCAAAATCTCAAGTTCTTCTATTCCCTTAAAAGCTGGCAAGGGATATGTAAGTTGTCTGTGCTTTTGTTTCACTTACTACACACTTTGTTTTGCCTTTCTCTCCCATTTGCCAGCACACAACCCAAATCTGTAAGTTTCCCACTAAGCCACCCTGTGCCAAATTTTCCAGGAAGTAATCTGTAGTGCTGTGTCCCTTAAGGAGCTGTTATTCCCACAGAAAACATCTGCACTGAAAACAACAGCATAAGGAGAGATGATTAAAAGCTATGTAGCACTTATGTTCTTTACATCTGCTTGGCTACAATCTATTTAATAAGCGAATTTCAAAGTTTCTTCTTGGATTTTTAACCAAATCTAGGGCCACATTTGCTGCATATAGGAGTTTAAAGAAGTGATTTACCATCTTTATGTAAGATTACACTGAATGTAACAAGCTGATGCTACTTATCTATAGTGCATTTAGGGTAATTGCTCTAATTTTAAATAGAGCTTCTCTGTTAAGCTTCTAAAGACAAACTATTGATTGACTTAAAAACATGTATCTGCCAGGTAATTAAATTTAGTTATTGCTCACTGTAGGGAAAAAAAAAAAAAACCTACAATATATATTTACCTTAATACATATTTCTGTTGACTAATTATATAAAACAATGTAAGTTTTTCTTCCTGGGAGTTGTGGGAAAAACTTCTATTTAAAAGAAGATCTCTGGAGAAAACAACTTTCATTTCAAAGGTTATTAGCATAAAGAACCCTTTGTTTTAGTCTTAGTGAAATCATTCTCCTAAGATGACACAAATATCCATAAAACACCATGATTTCATTTGGGCTTTAAAAAAACAAAAACAACTCTATTTTCCCTTGACGCAAAACAAGATTTGCTTCTTTTTTTTTTTTTATGTATGTGTGTGTGTGCTCTATTGGGTAACACAATAATGGCTAAACTGTTTGATCCTGGCCACTGCAAGAGGATGCAGGGAAGAAGACTTAAAAGATTTCCCCTGGACAAGTGGCACATGTGGGCACCAGCGTGCGGCCCTCTCCTCTCACCTACTGCTGCTCTGGCCCCAGGCACAGAGGACCACAGGGCTGGTTGCTAGGCAGGGCTGGACGCCCAGCAGGGCTGGATCACCAGAGAGGAGTGGACTACCAGGCAGGGCAGGCTCAGCCCCATAGGTTTCCTCCCTGTCATACGGTCATAGCAAGGAAGGAGCAGAGAGGAAGCTGAACCCAGCTATTCTCCTGACCAGCCGATAAACTTCATCTGGTGAATACAGAAAATGAAGCTGTTGCTCCGCTCCCTATGTAGCACAGGGCGTGTATTGTCCTGCAATCTGCAGCTGTGGGAGAGGGAGGCTGTCTTTGCTCTAGCCAAGAAGCACCGAAGGCCTTTGTTTATATCAGTGCAGCTGTGAGGTCCCCCAAACGCAGGCCAGCTGTTACAAGCCAAAATTATCTCCAAAACAGTGTGAACCAAGCTGTCCTCCTGCATCTGTCTCTTCAACCCCATCCAATAAGCTGTCCAGCAGTAACAAAATAGGGTGAGGCTGAAAGAGGCAGTGTGCATGTTCATGTGGCCGTAGGGGTTGGTCAGTATGTCCTGCAGGGACTCTGTGGGGAAGAAGTTCTTCCAGTCCCTGGCAAGAGGAGCCCTCATCTTCACACAGGGCAAAGCAGCCAGATTTCAGAATCTTTGCATGGTCCTTACCAAGTCCTAGGCAGGAAAAATCATTGGTAAGGCTAAGGCCAAGACAACTTACTGGATTTATTTAAATTGTTTACAAAGCCGGCCTGTCATACAAAAAAGGGAAAGCAGTAGTTAGGCATTACTGTTAATAGGCACTCTGTGCCTTCAGACTTAGAAATGTGATGATTAATTGGAGAAAAAACTTCAGAAAAGAGAGAGAATAGCCAAGTGCTAAACAGATCTCAGCATAATGTCCCACATTAGTAAATGACAGAAACAAGGAGTCTAATTAAGAAATGTTGCCAAGCTGGAAAGGACCAAAGTTTGCTCCTACTATTAATCTCAGTAACTAACTGGACCTAATGAAAATATGTTCCTCAGTAATATTGCCCTATAAGACTCAATGCCTCCTGCATTCAAGGACATCAAAATATCTTTGATAGCAAAGAAAAAGTGTTTATAGCATTCATAGAAGATGTGTGCAGGAAATTCTTCTCCAGCTATCATAACAGGAAGGTGTTCTCAAATTAAACTGCCAAGAAAGCTCAATGAGAAGAGTTGGGTTTGTTTTATTTATGGTTTGTTATAAACTTAGGTATTCATACTTCCTCAGTCTATGGCCACTACCATGTATGAGAAACATACAAGGTTGCAACCTGCTTTGCATGCGTAAGAAGGGGATTTTGCAGCAGTTTGATAAACAGTTTTAAATAGCAAGTGTTACTGATAAAAACAAATGGGAAGTGTGCTGTTTTTTGGAGACTGAGGTTTTCATTGAGGAAAACAGAAAGAAAATTGTAGAAAGCCTGGTACATCCTGCATCTGTCCTGGGAGTGATATCTTACAGTATCTCTCCAAACAAATTCATTATCAAGGAGTTTTGTGCTTTTTAGTAAATTAGTCCTGGTAATCTGTATTAGAACTCAAGTTAGTGAGGGCATCAGATCTGTACTACTCTGTCATGATTTTTGGCTATCAAGCAGACAGTATCACAACAATCTGCTTTATTTGGTTTTGAAAATACTGGTAAATAAAATAAATCCATTTTCAGAATTTTCAGAAGTTTTATTTTTAAGTAAGGGAAATATTTTCAGCAACTAAAGAGTTTCTGTCAGGCAATAAGAAAATAATTTTTAATTAAGGATTTGCAAAGTATTAGAAAATAATTCAAAGAATGTATTTATGTTAAGAATACACAAATAATAATTTTGTAATTACATTAAATTTCTTTGTTATTAGAAGGGTCTTTCCCCTTCAAACATGTCATTTTTTTAATCATTGTACAGCTAATGCTGGCATTAGCAAGAAGAAGAAAAAATAATAATAATAAAAAGTTGTAAGTAAATGCTTTTAAATAGACGACTAGTTAAATATGAAAATAATCTATGTAACTTTCATTTCCTATTACAACAATCAGGCACTGTTCAACTGATTTCTTCAGAAAGCCTCAAAGAGTTGCCAAAAATGTCCCATCTATTCCTACATCTGTTTAATTAATGCCAGTGAATGTGTCAAATATTCTTCTTGGTAATGGATTAAGAAATTATCTATAAGCAGCCTTGGAAAGCTGCAGGCAGAATTTCTCAGTATCAATATGCAGAACACCCTGCCCTACATCAAGGCCTATCTGTGAAAGTTGAGTTAAAGCGAACAGGTTATAAAAATATGTAGAGGTTTAAAAATTCTTGTAGCAGACCAAGGTTGTATTACCATAATAGTTACATCTATCACGTCTCCCGTCACATCATTCCTGACTCTCTTGCTCCAGCTTTGCCAGTCTTGAATGCATATTTTTCCCTTTTTGCAAATGTATCTGTGAAGCTTCAGGCAAATTCCCCTCCCTGATCCCTTTGCACACATTCCCTGAATCAAGCCAGAAAGATGTTTCTTATCTCCTTCATATTCCTCCTCATGACATATATATATTCTGTGATGCCTACCAGAAGCAAAATGCCTCATAATGGCTGGGATGAGCTGGGAGCAGAGATCACTGAGATGTCATTTTGGAAAATGACTTACTAAAAAATTGATGCATACATTTGACTGCTACCTGTGTGAGTATATTGCCACTGCCTACATCATTTCCCTCATTTACTTTTTGTATCCTGGTCTCTTTCGATAAAGAAAATCAAACAGCGTAATACAGCAAAGAAGAGTGAAAGGCAAAAGAAACATGGCCAATAGGCTTTGAGATGAAGAAGATGAGATAATTTCATCAAGCTAGAACAAATAAAACACTATGATCCAGGGAATTCACTCCTTCACAATTACAGAGGAATTGCATAGGACATTTTTCAGCAAAAGCTTTAGCTACCACAAACAGTTCTAACACAGTCAAAGCTGTCTGACAGTTAAAATTTGGTTGTGCTGGCCAGAAGGTAAGAGAAGCAAAATTAAATGAAGCAATTCATTTAATTTTTTAGCATTTTCCATATTAGAAGTTTCTATGCTGGATGCTAAATTTCACAAACAAGATAAGCAGTGCATCTGGTTCTGTAATACTGCCACATCTTGTGAATGTGACGAGATAGTGTCTGGTGCTCAGACTTTTCTGATGCCCAAACTCTGAGTTTATCTTGTAAAGAAACCAACTGAGGCATGTAACGTACCTTGTTCTGAAGTGATAGCTCAGGAGCTGAAGACCTCAGCTCTTTATCTAGCACTCTTCTGAGATGCTTCATTGTCTCTCAGGAGCACTGATCAGTAGTGGGGCAGTGTGCCTTCCCTTAGTGTATCACAGGGGCTTGCCACATAAAATCATTTCAGTACATTCACACAACATTTCTAACAAATTGATAGACATGTGGACCTTCCTTGGTTTGCAAGACCAGAGGACAGACTGCAAGAACTGATCACAGCTCTGACCTGTCCTTGGTCCGAGTCCTTGCCTTCCTGCTCTTCCCTCCCTTTATTTTCTGTTTGATCACCTTTTTTTCTCTCTAATCTGAGCACATTTCAGATTTAAAAGATTGAAAGGTTGAGCTTTGGCTCATTGGTACATGGAATCACCAGGCTAGGTAATCTAAAGTCCAATTCCCATCCAAATCTAACTAATCTAATCTAACTCATCAACTCCATATCTCCTTCCTACCCCATCTGGACCCAGGACCAGAGTCCCTGCTACAAGTTGAACAAATTCAAGTTCTAATCCAAAACTAAACTCCAATTCTAATTTTTAGGTATCATGTTATCTTTGATTATTTTGGATTGCACTCCTTAATCTGATACATGTACTACTGCATTTCATAGTTTTCATCTTTCTCTTATCTCTTGTTGCCTGACTCCCTTCACCAACGGTGATGCCTCGTAGTCTTGTGTCACAGAATCACAGAATCACAGAATGGCCCAGATTTGATGGGACCTCAAGGATCATAAATCTCCAAACCCCCCCCCATCCCCCCCCCACACAGGCATGGCTACCAACCTCCACGTTTAATACTAGACCAGGCTGCCCAGGGCCCCATCCATCTTGTTAATTACTCACTAGTTTACTTTTTGCATCAGGATCACTAACGAAAATCAGTCCCAAAAACAGAACAGCCTATTCTCCATATAGCTGTTGTTCTTGCAGCACAGCTATACGCAACTTCATCTTCTCCATTCAAGGGAATAGTTTCCCAGCTGTGATATATCTCATGCTTCACTGTTAGTTAGAGAGATTCTATTTAATCTAGAGTTTTTCACTTTTCTAGAAGATCTGCGGCCTTATCAATATTTAAATATTTGGTTATGCTGGTGTGATCTGCTTTTAGAAATGCTCAGTTGAATTCTGTCCTCTGTTCCATGCACCTTGTCCTTTAGTATTTCTTCCAAAATTCTCTCAAAGGGCTCCTTAATCTTTGCTTATGGAAGGCCACTTAGTGAGTCATTAGCCTGAAATACTAGCCATTCATTTGTAAATATTGAAGTAATTTTATGTTCCAAAGACATGGCAAGCTGTGCCTTAAATGAACAAAATTAATAGATGGAAAATTTGGCTCTGTTAGTTTCTTAATTTCTATTGAGCAAGACTTACAAGCTGACTTTTACGAGCAAAGTTCAATTCTTGTCTTTGTTTTCCAGCGTTGCTCTTCCATAAAGAAACCGCAGGCTTATTTTCTAGCACTGTCCCGTGACAAACCCTTTGCTTTCACCTTTGTCATCTACTTAGTCTCCGCACCCCATGCTCTCAGCCTTGGCTCCACTATCAATACCTTGGTTCTACACAATATTCAAAAACCAGTGCCTCCAGTGAGAGCTCTCAAGTACCTGCAGGGCTAGGGTACACATCAACTCCATATCTCCTTCTTACCCCACCTGGACCCAGGACCAGAGTCCTGCTACAAGTTAAACAAAAGTATAGAGCAGCCTCATGGATGTCTTTTTATGGATGGAAGTCTCAGAGAAAGGGGCTGAGATTCCTGCTGCTCTGCTGGAGGCATTCCCATGCAAATGCCGGCATTTATCCTGCTCTCTCCACACCTATAGGAGCACTGGCAGCCACTGAGGTCTCATCACTCCCAACTTAAATTGAAGATGACCAAATAAAATAATCTTTTGATCTGCATTTGACAGACAGTTCTGTGGGAGCCCAGCATCTACCCACATGAGCTGTGCAGCGCTTGAATACCTTTTTCTCCTTCTCTTCAACATTGATATTCCTCACAACAATTTATTATTTCAGAGTTATTTTAGGCTTCTAGAACAATCCTGCTCCTGTATGGTTTCCAGCTCTCTTGTCATGCTTTCTGCTGCTACTCCTGACTCCCAGGAGCCATTTTACTTTTCTTTCTTAATTAGAAGTGCTACTTTTATATTTGAGCTACATTCACTTAACTTGAACATCTATCCCATATTCAATATATGCCACCCCTACTTCTTTTCTCAAGCTCTTCACTTAGAGGCTAAATAATTTTTTAGAATACATTTGTTTTAGAAGTATTAATTCATCTTGATATTTGGCATTTTTTACTTCATTCTGTGATTTCTAATCTGCATGAACAAAATTTTTGTTGGTGTGTCCCTGCAGTAACTCTTCATTTGCTATATGCTTACTCCTACCAACATTTGGAGGTGGCTGTTGATTCAGATAGCTTTGGAAATCTTTCCTTACAGTTTTCTCCCCACTGCTTGTTTGACAAATTCCTACTTGGTTTTGTAATTTTCATTAAGGGAGAATTCAAGCCCCCTCCGTATTCAAATCCCTGAGAACTTCAGTCCAGTTGACTTTACTAACCACTTCCTTTAATTTCTCAAACTTTACGCTCCTGAAATGACTATATTTATTTTAAACGTAATCAACTCATGCTCATACAATGGAAGGTAATTTTCTGTAATCAGTCCCTTTAGAAGTTCTTTACGCCTTCACAAAACATATTTCGAAACAGGTAAGTGCAAATTCTCTTTGCCCTTTTGTGACTGTAAGAAAGAGAGCATGAACTGTGTTGAAGGACTCTGAGCTCTTATCATCATAATGAAGCAATAAGATCTGTAAATGCAGTTTTCCTTCACAATAAGCCTTAAATTTTCTAAGTGCTTCATCTGACAAAGCTTTATTTGCAAGTGTACTGAAATAACACAGTAGGTAAAATCTTTGTTATATGGGAATAATCTGGGAGCCAACTTTAGTAACATGAGTACTCTACTGAAAAGCTGTGAATCTAATATCAAGCATAGGAGTTCTCAGTTCCTGTTAGAGCTAGTGTCAGGAAAAATGGATTGATAAAAAAAAACCTTGGAGCACACTCCGATTTTTGTACCTTTGCACTTACTCCATATTTTTGTGCAAAAGTTCTTGGTAACTGTTGGGAGACCAGTGTAGTAAAAAAATGTTGACCTAAAAATGAAGCATATTATCTAACAGTAATATCATGTCTTCAATTTAAACATAAAATACAGGCCCAAATCAAAGCACAGGTGTTATAGTCATGGGCACTGGGGCTCAGATGTTATGTTCACATGAGGAAATGAATTTTTTGCTTTCAGCTTAGTCTGTTTCTGATTCAGTATTCCTATAACTAAAGATGGATGGGAATTTTAATAAGAACTCATTTGAATTTTCCTTATTCATATAAAAAGCACAGACTTCAGCTGCTCTAATTTTTAGTTTCATGATGCTCGATATTCAAGAAGCATTCAGATGTCTAGCCTGCGCTATGAATGTCATTGCAAGTCTTAAAACTTCAATGCCACAGTTTACTTTGCCTATTCCTACCAAATATTTTTTAACATGTCAGGAGTTTCTATAGCTCACCTAGAAGAGAGAAGCACTATATCATAAGAAGACAACAAAAATATCTATACCCCTCTGGCAGATAGGAGTAAAGCAATCCTCTTACAAAAGTCTGTGTCCTCAGGAGCTGGTGAAGAGAGATGCAAGGCAGGAGTGCAGAGAAGGGGCTACTTAGAAGCTAGTGCAGGTAGATAGGTTCAAGACAGCTAAAATACGCTTACATAGACTTCAGTTCAGTCTTCATGAGGGGGATACTGTGGAAAGGCCCAAGGAGGTATCAGCCACCATCTGGGTTGTACCAAAGACTAAATAGCAAGGCAAAGCATCCCATCCAATCTGGCCTTGAACACCTCCAGGTACAGAGCATCCACAACCTCTCTGGGTAGCCTCTTCCAGCACCTCACCACTCTCATTGTAAAGAACTTCCCCCTAACATCCAACCTAAATCTCCCCTCCCTCAACTTAAAACCATTTCCCATTGTCCCGCTGTTATCTACCCTTTCAAAGAGATGACTTCCCTCCTGTTTATAGGCTTCCTTTAGATACTGAAAGGCTGCAATGAGGTCACCCTGCAGCCTTCTTTTCTCTAGGCTGAACAAGCCCAGCTTCCTCAGCCTGTCTTCGTAGGGGAAGTGCTCCAGTCCCCTGATAATCCTTGTGGCTCTCCTCTGGACCTTCTCCCACAGCTCTCTGTCTTTCTCGTACTGGGGGCTCCAGACCTGGATACAGTACTCCAGATGGGGCCTCACAAGTGCAGAGAGAGACAATCACCTTCCTGTCCCTGCTGGGCCACCCCTCTTCTGATGGTGCTCAGGATACCATTTGCTTTCCGAGCTGCAAGAGCACACTGCTGGCTTATGTTAAGCTTTTCATCCATCAAGACCCCCATGTCCTTCTCTGCAGGGCTGCTCTCAAGGACCGCTCCTTCCAGTCTGTATGGATGCCTGGGATTCCCCCAGCCCAAGTGCAAAACCTTGCACTTTGCTGTGTTGAACCTCATTAGGTTCACCCAGGCCCACCTTTCTAGTCTACTGAGGTCACTTATCTTGATCCACTTGTCTTGACACTGAGTACTGGAAACACTAAAAGTCAGTGGGTTCTCATTTTCCAGCAAGATGTTTTCTTCAATGTGAAATTGCTTTTAACAACGTTATTATTAGGCATTTCAGATTCTGTGCATCATTACAAATCAAATTTAAAAATTGGACCCATGGTTTACTTAGGCTTTTGTGAAATCTCCCTCAAAACAAACCAGACACAGTGTGAGGATTATGTGACAAACATGTACAAATAAAGGTGACACACACAAGAATTCTAATTAGGCAGACCGAGGAGCAATGTTCTCACCAGTTTTATGTGAAGTACTCTCACAGTGTTTTTATTTTATTTTTTTAATTCTTACAGAGACAGGCACAGGTTTCAAGCCACCAGACGCAACAGACCAGTACCGGGCTTGGCTGGTTTTTGGATTGCAGATGTTTCTCCTCACACACCCACTGTATTCTGTGAAGCCTTCTCTCCTCTGCCACCTATGATATATCCAAGAGTAATTACATACAATATGTCAAACGAGCAGGAGGAGCAAATCATTTTGAACCACATATTGTAATAAAGCATATTGCTATTTTCTTTTCCCTACTGTTTACTAGTGAATGGATATCAAGTTTCTAATTGACCCAAACCAACTGCATCAGGCATGGTGAACAAATGAAGCTTTAAAAGCAGTTTAAATCCAGGTTCCTCATGATCCCTCTTGGCAAAGAATTAATCAGTTCAACATGTGAGGGGGTGGGCTGCTCATTGTTCAGTCGATGTCTGAATCCCATATAGACAAAATAGTCTGTTTGTCTTTCAAAGAACAAAAGTTTGTTGTTTCCTGCAGGATCACCATTCATAATTTTCCCCAACAGGAAAAAAAACCAACATATTTTTAGTCAAATTTTTATTCAGAACATGTATTTCTTGGGTGGTAAGCAATTACCATAGTACGTAATGTGTTTTGATCTTTCTAAAACCTTTCCTCAAAAATGTAGAAGCTTAAGTCAGCTATCAATGTTGTCAACAATTATGCTTTACAATTTCATGGTTGTCTTGTAAGAATTCCAGATAAGTCAAATGACAAGAATGACTAATTGCTATGGCAAAGTGTTACGGACATTAACAAATAATTTGTCATTGTAATGAATTACACCCTTGTATTACAGCTAATTCTTAATGCTTGCTTAACTTTTGGGGAAGTGGGCTGGTAGTTATTTGATTACTGATTGTAATTTTCTAATTACTGCTGGCAGCCAAATATTTTTCTTCCTTTTCCTAAATAACAACTATTAAGCTAAAATGTGTCTGGGCAAGTCTCCTATATGCCTGCACATTTCTACAAATGGAGATCAACACAGTGTAAAGCCAGAGGCTGGAATTCTCTGTTCTTTTTCAAAGTGCAAATGTACATGTTTCTGAATGCACTTCTGGGTTTCTTTTTTTCTATACTGTCTACAGCATCCACTTGTTTGTTATGAGATTTCTTCTGGGAGGAAAACTCAAAGAATTCCTTTAGTGGGAGACAGTCAAGAAGATTCCTAGTGAGACTGTGCACGTACCATTTATAGCCACTGCCTGTCCTGCAAACCACACAGGTACTGGCAACATCACCATCAAGAGCTGCTGTTTGGAAAGCCATGCAGAGCAGATCAAAGCCAGCAGAGCTTACCCTGCAGGAGGAGAAACTGATGTTATAGAGAATTTTGTGTTAAGGAGAATTTTGTGTTAAGAAGAATTTTGAAGTAGGCCTTTTGCATACTCTTTTATTTGCATCAAAGATGATTTCAAAAGAGATTGCCAATCTCTTCCTTTCACATGTATTGGTTAGTAGCTAACATCCTAAATAACCTTCAGATAAATCCCGCACCACTTTTTGTTTATTGATTTATATTGAATACCTTGACTTACATCAAAATCCTCAGCCTACTTTTCAGGCTTAACAAAATATCCAAACATTTCCAGTTACATTTACTCTTGCGTGTACACTACACTGTGTTGCCACATTAGCTTGCTATCCACACATTTCACTCATGCTCTCAGATACCAGTTGCAGCGTCTTTTCATAGACTACTGTTTCACCTGAGGCACACAGCCCCTATGACCCCAGGATGTATTCAATGCTGTCTCATTTGCAGCACGTTTTCTCAGACCAGGGAAAGCCAAAGGAAGTTTATGCTGCAGCCATGTGTCACCTGCACAAAATTTGTAATAAAATAACCTAACTATCTCAGTTCTGGAGAAATGTGGCAAACTTTGAACAGCACCAGGAAGTGGGGAAGATAAAAAGTGTGAATTAATCTTAGCCAGAAAGAAACTTAGAAACTCTATAACCAACAGCCTGCTTTCTCTTCCTATGTACTTCAGCAATAACCAGCTACCACTGAGTCGGTGTGTGTTTGTGAGTACACTTATAGGTTGCTGATATCTCAAGGCATCTGTAACAGCTGTTTCCAAACCCAGTAATCCAGTACTCAGGAAAGAACTCTGGCATTTAACAGGTAACCATGACAGGAAAGGGAAAGGGTCAATATTTCCACATATATCCTACCATTTTTTCCCAAGAGGACCACCATTCCCAACTACCCACTCTTCAGGCTACTCAGATATGCACACTGAAAATCAACTACAGCAGCTGCAATTAACCTTTGCTCTTCAGCAAACACTTGTAGAATAAAAGGCAGCTTTCAACCAGCTGATACTAAAATATATGTGGCAGTCGAAAACATGCTAGTACTAATGTGTTTGTGGAGCTGTAATAGTACCAGGTGGGCTTTCTGAGATGCCTCGTATATAGCTATGCTCAAGAACTGACACGCAACTTGTTGCTGAAAAAGGCAGCTACCTTTTTATAAACAGCATATCAGAATCAAAATGAAATATCAGTACACAATGGTTCTCTACATGCAGCTGAGGAACAGTAGCAAAAGAACTACCCTTACCTTATCTTGATTCATCTCACACTCTGGCAAGTCCCTTGTGATACCTTGGTTACATAGCACCTTGGTGAATTGCAGAATTTCATTGGCATATCTGTCTATGAAGCTGTCCCACCTGACACACCAGGAACAAGCCTAAGACCTTTTATAGCACTTTGGGCTAAAAGAGAGCCTCCAGTTAGGGCTCAAATCCAGCCTAGTTGGAGGATAGCTGTTTCGAGCAGGTCACCATGGGTTTTCTTCAAGTTTTGAGTTCTGGATTTTGTTCCTGGTTATTGTAGCTTGCTGTAGCGTGGAGATGCATGAAGAATCAGACTAAAGCTGGCCGGCCGTAGGTGTCCTTGTGAGAAAAGTGTGAAAGAGAATTTTGCAAGAAACAGGCAGTGGAAATTCTGCTCTTCATGACTTTTTTTGTTAAGAGCCTTGAGGTAATTAGTTAACTGATTTTCTCTTATTATCCTATCCCTCCATATTTCAATTACCTCAATGGAAGTAGTGAGAAGAAGGGGGTGGCCTGTGGAGCAAGTGGGTAAAATCAGAGACATATTCAATTTGAAAGAGTTTATGAAAAATTCTATGGATTTATTTCTTGTCTGGGGGAAAATATTTCTTTAAAATCATCCTATTTCCCAAGGTTTACAGGAAAATGGAACTTGGTTATGTCAGATTGGCCCAGAACATTACATTCATCAAAGCTTATGTTGAACTTACCTGTTCATTGTTTCTCTTTTCCCTAATCTTTTCCCTAAAGGGGACCAGAATGCTACTGCACTTTAATTCTGCCAAGTAGATTTTCATTCATCTTTCCCCAAATCTCTTCTTCCTTTCCTAAAGGTTCAGTTGCTGCCATGCTGCAGGTTTTTTAGTGAATCCTGAATAAGAAAACTTGCAAAATCTCACGAGACATTTTTGTACTGGCCTCAGCTAAACTTGCTCTTTTAAAACCAAGCTCTCAAAACTTCAAGTATGAAAAAAATGAAAAAAATGAATGCACTCAGCTTCAGTTAAATAATTATGGTAACTACAAGTACACATATCACTTTGAATTATAAATTATCTCTGAAGCATATAAGAATGAAACAAACTACAGACTACTTCAATTTCATTATTAAACATTTAAGGAAGTGTTTTCAAAGTGCAGCATAACAATCATTGGCTAACATTGCTAGAACTGTCTGGCAAGATTTAATAAAGGCATGTTTTTCTTTTTCTTTTTTTTTTTTCTTCAAAGAGAATCATTCAATATTTTAACTAAAAAATTTTGTCAACACCTTTTCCACAAGACTCCATTACAACCCAACAAATGATGATGGCAAACAAAGGCTGGAATGTGTTCTTTGAATTTTAAAGTGTTCATGTATTTTTGAATATTGCTAGATGACAGGTCAGGACTCTCTTAAATGGTTCTTTGTCCTCAGGTCATACAGATATATCCAGTGCCGTAATTCATAACAAAAGCATCCTCAAATGATGAGTAGGCAGAATGAGGGAAAAGAGAGTAAAACACATTCAGCACCACTAATTCTGTTTCTCTTTTCCGAATTCCTGGCTGAATGTCATACTGAGGCTTGGTAACAGTGCTGTATATTTGCCATCTCACATTTATATGTAAGAGCAACAGCATAGTTAGGATAAAACAATAGGTATTTTTGTAATTTCATATTTAAAAGTGTGATTTAGTGGAATGAGCAGAACTGCACAAGGGAATTGTAACCTTCTTCTACTCTTCACCACTTCCTTGACTTGATCAACTTGGTATGAATTCACTTGTTTGAGTGAGTGTTGGTGTGGATTCATGGCTCTAAAACTTGGCCACTTTGATAATAAGAGAATCCTTCTCATCTGATACAGGCAAATTCCTAATTCGTTACTGCTTTCTGCCAGACTGGCTGTGACCTAGAGAAAATGATACTATTTGGGCAGAGTGAGGATGGCAGTAAATGGCTCTTGGAACTGCAACAACCCTAAAGGAAGAAAATATTATGTTCTGTGGTTCTTACTTTGATATTTTTGATTAGGTTTGTTCTGCTGTCTTTCACTCTTAGCATGACAAGGAAAGAGAAGAACTGTTCATGTGATGGCTTGGAAAAAATCAGTTCAAAAAATTGAACAGGAAAAAGAAAATATTTGAGAAAATATTTGAGACTGTACAGCTGTGCCACTAAAGGTAGTATAAAGGCAGCTGTTAGTATGACCTAAAGCCTCTGTGTAGCTGGGACATCATTCAGGAAATGATGTTTTTTTGCCTACAGCTTATAAATAAGATAAGTCTTTCGTCTTATCTAATCACTCTATTCCGGGGCTTGTGCAGTTTTCTCTCATCCTTCTGAATTCCTCTAAGGGAAAGAAAGTGTTGCCACCACAGATGCTCAGCATAAATGACCTCTAGGCTTTGGGGAATTCACCTTGAGAGCATGCAAATTTACTTCTTTCAATTTCAGTGTTGTCAAAGCACAAACAGCAGCAGGTGTCATAGAAATAGGCTTTCTTTTCCTGAATATTTAAAGGTAAATATGTATTTAGGATTTACTTGTTTTACAGTAACACTAAGAGGTTCCAGCTGAGATCAAAACTTTTTTTTTTTTTGGCACAAAAAATGGAAGTCTGTGCCTCTGAGGGTTTACAATCTAAGTATGGGAATTCCTAACAAAATAATAATCATTGTCCCATTTTCTTGCAGGGATAACATTAAAACATGAAAATCTACAGAAACACTCCTGGGTGTATCAATGCACTGGTGTGCATTCATGGACATGCCAGCTCACCCTCCCACCCAGCTGTCTTCTCCTCAAGGTGACTGGGGTTCTATGCACTAGAGAACAGTGCAAGTGGCCCCTTGGAATGATCAGCCTGAGAATAAATGCTGTTTTCTTTCTTGCTCCTAACTCTTAAGAGATTTCCTTGTCCTCTGAAACTTGATGTCTTAGGTCTCTTGAGAACCTTTTATTACCAGTACTAGCTTTACTTTGGATGATCTCATCATTCATGTAAAATTCAATTCCTTCATGAGGAATATATACTAACGAAGGGGTCAAGTAAACTCAGAATGATTAACCCCCTTTAGTCTCCTTTGGGAAACTGCAAACATATATTTTTTACTCTTGGCCTGTTTTCCAGACCAATAACTTTTTGCATTTATTGAGCCTTCTGAGGATTCTCTTCCAGCTTTCTGAAAGTTTGCTGAAAGTTTCCTTCCCTTATGGAAATTCTGTCTTCTGCTTCAGTCACCTGCACTTTATATTTTTTATGCTATTATCGATTGCCACTAAAGCCCTCAACATTTTTTAAAGTGTGAATAAAATTTTGTCTTCTAGAGTGCTCTTCTGTTGAGAAGAAAAGGGACACTTGTGCCACTTAATGCATCTTGCTCTCAGGAGACAGCAAAGGTGATTGCTTCTAACTCTACCCAATAGAGACAAAAGGCATTAGCAAAAGTAAACATTCCCACTGAATATCTCATCCATGCACCTAGGAAGAACCATGTTCACCAAGACGCTTCCTTCCAACCCCCTTCTTAAACACAAGTACTACCTTTGCTAATATCCAACTATATATTTCCTGAAGAAGTATAAAGTTGGACTAGCAAAGTCGTGTCATTTCTGCCAAAATTCTGCAAAATCTCCTACTCCTTACTGTCTACAGGAACTTATAGAATCATAAAGTTTGGAAAAGACCCCTAAGATCATCTAGTCCAACTGTCAACCCATTTGCACCATGCCTTCTAACCACTTCCACAAGTACTACAGCTACACATTTCTTGAACACCTCCAGGGACAGTGACTTCCCCAGCTTCCTGGGCAGCTTGTTCCAAGCCTCACCGCTCTTTCTGGGAAGAAGTTTATTCTAATATCCAACCTGAACCTCCTCTGGTGAAAGTTAAGGCCATTACCTCTTGTCCTATCACCAGTTACCTTTGAGAAGAGGCCATCCTCACCTCACTATAAACTCCTTTCAGGTCTCTGTAGAGAGATATAAGATTTCTTCTGAGCTTGCTCCAGACTGAACAATCCCAATTCTCTCAACTGCTCCCCATAAGACTTCTGCCCCAGACCCCTCATCAGCTTTATTGCCCTTCTTTGGATATGCTCCGGGGTCTCAATATCTTTCTTGTAGTGAGTGGCTCAAAACTGAACACAGTACTCAAGGTGTAGCTTCAACAGTGTGTGTACTCACAGTGCTGAGTACGGAGGGATAATCAACTCCTTGCTCCCACTGTCTACACTATTTCTGATACAAACCAGGATGCAATTGGCCTTGCTGGCTACTTGGACACACTGCTTTTTCACATCCAGCCAGCCATGAAGCTTTACAGCCACTGTGCCCAATCCCTGTAGTGTTGCAAGGATCTGTTGTGACTGAAGTGCAAGGCTCAGCACTTGGTCTTGCTGGCCTCAGCCCATCAGTCCAGCCTATCCAGATCCCTCTGTAGGGCCTTTTTAATCTCAGGCAGATCATCACTTCCTCCCAACTTGGTGCATTCTGTAAACTTACTGAGAATTCACCCAGTACCATCATCCAGGTCATCAATAAAGATATTAAACAAGACCAGCTCCAGTACTCACCCCTGGGGAACACCACTAGTGGCCAGTCACTCCACTCACCACACTCTCCGGGCACAGCCCTCCAGACAGTTCTTTACCCAGTGAAGAACATACCTGTCCAAGCCATGAGTTGCCTGCTCCTCCAGGAGACTATTTTGGTAGACAGAGTCAAAGGTTTTACTACATCACCAGCCTTTCCATCATCCACTACGTGTGCCTGATTACAGAAAAGCAGGTTGGACAAGCAGGACCTGCATTTCATAAACACTACCACCAGTATCCATTTCCAATTATGCATCTCAGCTATTTGTGCTGCCTTTACCTCATTTCTTCTACTGAAAGGGAATTATAGTACTTTTTTGAGTTTTGAGTAATACTTGACTCTTTGTAATATATCTCTACTGCACCTTTTTGCTTCCACTATTTCCTCTATAAATATGCACGTAAAGATCTTTTTACCTTTGTGTGTGTGTGTGTGTGTACTTTGCAAGTTTTGAGTCAGTTTGACTTAGTAATTCGCATTTAAGTACTATGATGTTTACTCACAATATACATAACTCTTCACCCATCATAACATTTTTATTTTAGAGGTCCTCTGTCTGCCTGCCTGTGATCAATATTGTGGAAGTTATTTATCTGTTTTCCCCTTAGTATTTCATTCTGAAAATCTTAATGATACAAATGGCTTTGTGAGTCTCCTCTACATTCAAGCCTTATGTTCTTCAGTTCAGTCTCATAAAAATTATCTTTCTTATTTCATCAAAGCTATGCTTCTAATTTATTAGTCTTAGTTATTTTATTTGTTTATTTAACTGCTTAACCCAAATGGGATTTGCTCTTGTTCATTTGCTCCAAGGATGTTTTCTATAATGTCATTTCTTCCACAACAGCTCTTGCTACTTACGTAAACTGAGCCTAATGAAATATTACCTCATGTTGTTTCAATGATTATTTAGGGAAAAGCTGTTGGTTGCTGCATCAATGAACATTTTAATGACTTTTTTTTTCCCCACCATTTGATTGAATAGATATTAAAGTCACCTAAAATGACATCAAAACAGGTTCAGATTTGACTCTGGCATCTGTGAACTCTGAAAGTACAACTTTTCCTGAAAACCTTCCCAAAATGCAAGCCAGTTTTGTTTTTACCCAGTCTTATCTCTTTTTTTCCCAACAATACACAACAAAGTGTCTGTATGGTATTAATGACAAGTTTCCTGTAGCAAAATAAGTAACTACAGATTTCTTATAAAATGATACAGTGGTTTATGGAGTTTGTTTTTATTGTTCAGAGACAGACAATGATATATTGTTTTTTCTCCATAGATTAAAACCAGGTAAAAATATTTCTTCTCATAACTACGAAAATGTATATTTTTGGGTGGAAGCCAAGAACAGAAAGTATGATCTGCATAGATGAATCAGTCTTAATAATTTATTAGCCTAAGAAAAGATGGCTTACATCTGAAATATTTGTGCAATTTTAACATTTCGTGCTAAGGCTCCATATAAGTTAACCATAAACTGTGTTTAAGTTACCAAAATAATATACAACTGTAGAGAAATATATATATGTAATTCAATTTCTATCAGAGTTAATCCAGTGGAAAATCACACTTTGGGAAATAAATATTTTCCAAACAGTATTGAAACATTTTATATTTAGATACTGATTCACAGTAAATCTTCCTGTATAAATTTTATGTTCCAGCGAAAGTTGTCCTCACAGGAAGAAGATAGGATGCTTATATTTGTATTTATGTTAAACATGTGGCCATCACTGATCACAGAGGGTATGTATTAATCTTGATTTTAATTACCAAGCTAAAACAAAGTAATCCACGTTTTGTTTGTAACTGTGCTACTTTGAAAGCTGCAGCTGGCTGATATATTACTACTCTCCTCTATTGAAAGCTAAACATTTGCACAATAACACACAATTGAGCTCACTTTCCTTGAAAGTCATAAGCAATGTAAGTGTATAATCTAGGCCTTGATATTATTATGCTGTTTATTTTAACCCCCAGGGAGTTCTGTTCAATTCCATCTCTCAGGTGCCTTTCACTGAGCCCCTGAAAAGAAAAATACATATGACTTTTTGTGTTCCAAGTGCACTTATGGAGTGTATCTTTATAATTAACATTTCTTATAAAGATGGGTTTGTTTGCTTTTTTGTTGTTTTTTTTGTTTGTTTGTTTGTTTTTTGTTTTTTTCTTTCCAAAGGCCTTCTTTTACTCACTATTTAACTGAGTGGCACCCAGCTGGGTAGCTGCAGTGAATGGTCCAAGGCCTTTCAGCACTCCCATTAAGACCTGCCTTTCTGAGTGTTTTATAATGTAGCCATTTTTATTCACATCAGGCTAAATCTTTGCAAGTGGGTCCCCAGTTTGGGAGTAAAATGTTTGTGTAGAGCTGAATTGTTCTAGCTGCTTCTCAGTGAGAATGCTGCCAAAAATCACAGCTCTAGATGTTGATTTCCACCTCTCAGGGGAGCTGCTGAGTGAGAGGGCTTTACTTAAACCTTGGTTTGTGGCACCTTTGCCCCATGACACCTCTCATTTCTATCCCACCCCTTTCTACAGGAACTTAAGTAGGAGCTGTTCTATTTGATATCAGTCTGTTTCAAGAATATCTATTTTATTCTGAACTAATGCATTGTCATTTTGTCAAGAACAAGAGTGACCTCAAGGATCATCTATCTATGGATTCAAGACTGGATTTACAAGAGGTGCAGCTAAAGACTCAGGACATATGGATGTGGCCCTGGAGGGGACAGAGTTCACCTCCTCCTCACAAAGTGAACAGCCCAACCTCTGTGTATGAAAGAGAGAGCACCCCACACTCACAACCCCTCTATCAGTCTGCAGCAGGCTCCTGTGGCTGCTAAAAGCAGGCAGTGATCAGACGTGACATAAATCCTGCTGCCAGGCTTTGGTTGGTTTACATCTGCTTGGTGCAACATCAATTTGCTGAGTCCAGATAGCCTAAATTGTATTTTTAAGATGAATGTGTTTTGATTTCAACCGTTTCTTAAGATTACTGGGAATTAGACTGTCACCACTTCAAAACATATTGATTGTATTTTAAATATGTTGTGGCCTATTAAAAAAGACAGTAAGTATCTAGACAGCTCAGGTACTTATTTTCACTGTTTTTCACAAGATAAACCACATATAGTGTTGGGTCAGAAGTGTTTTTTCTTTCTTATATATGAGGCCCACTTACATTTGAGTTGTTTTCTGAATGCTAGCAGAAACCCGAGGTCTTCCTTAACCCTATTAGTGCAGTCATCCTTTTATTAGCTGCAGTTCATCACAGAAATTACAGGAGCTCTCTAATGTCCAGTTAGCCATGTCCACAACATGAAGCAGTCCCCATAGCGCACATCCAATACTAAATTGTGCTGAGCAGCTAAGCTGGTATGAAGTTCTATATTTGATTAAGTTGTTCTTCTGCTACATTAATTGTAAGCGACTTTGACAGTTTTATTTTCCCAGTGTTAGCAGAAAGATAACATTTGTATATTCCCTATGTGTCCCACTATGTCAAGCTGACTGCCTTCTGTGAGTTAGTATGTAAAATCAATTATTTAGTTTTTTAATGCAATCAATGGCCTAAAATTACTTCTTCTACTTTAATGATTTTAACCTTTTAGTTTTGGAAATCTTTATCTTACATGTCACCATATCCTCAATCATACCCTCAAGTACAAACGTGTGTATCATTTGATGCCACTTTTGTCTGTAGCAATATTTTTACTTATACATGGAAGCAGCATAAGAAAAGTTGTAGTATTGTTACTTATATTTCCCAATTTGATGCAAAATATGAAGAAAAAATTCTTTTGATCAGCAGTGCTCTTCACTGGGAAACTGATTTTCCCATGTTTACACACCACAAGTGAGTAAAAAAAATAGAAGCAAGTGTGGCAGAATTTATTCTCAAGTGTTATACTACAGACTGTAACTATCTACTCTATCCCACATTGCAACAGCCAAATACGGCACACACCAGCTAGGCCATCCTGTTCATAACTGTGACACTTTAAAATTAATCCCAACATTTCACACCATTTTTTGTTAAATTTAGTTTTAAATGACCAAAGCATTTAGGTTTTTACAGTTTGCTATGGAAAGTGTTCTGCAAAAGAGTAGACCTCAATTTTAGAATATGTCTTCTGCAGGCTTTAATCTTTCTTCGTTTTATTCACACTGTCCTAGCCAATAACTATTCCAGGGCTATCCTCAGACATGGACCTCACTTTGCCTGACCTATTTGCATGCTAGACACATAAAAAGATGAGATATGCTGGGATGCAGAAACACACCCGACATTTGCCGCCAAGGCAACAGGAACAGGATGTGTTTTCTAATGGTTCAGATAAAGAAGGTGTAACGTTTCAGTCTTGCCAACATCCACCATTTCCCTCAGGAGAAGCCAACGTTGCCAGCAGATCTAGAAGTCATCGAGGATAAACACTGTGTTCTTGGCTTACCTTGACTTCGTCTAACTGAAGTAAGTACAAAGTGTGACATTCAATGCTGCTATTTAGAAACTGGAGTCTGGGTGCTTCCCTCCACCCACTTCTATCAGCATGGGGACAGCTCTGTGCCTGTGACCTGAGGAGATATAATCTGATCCTTATAGTACTTATCTCCTCCTTACCTCCTGTGCACATCCAAGGCCACTTGCAATATTATTTGATCTCAGCTTTTTGATCACATTTGTACATTTAGAGATGTTATGCTGAAAGGTGACAGTCTGTATAACTAGTTGCTGCTCACCACCTCTGCAGAAAGCTATTGGCATGCAAGCCTAGAAAATGACAAGTGGATCTCTAGCTGTGAATAGATATACGAAGAAAAAAAGAAGATGGAGCAAATCCAGCTACATAATGAGCTTATCTGTGCTCATATGTTCCCTAAATGAAGCAGGCTGAAAATTTTCACTTCACAGCAAACAAGCCTGTTTCGTGATGCTGTGCATGGAAAACTCCTGCCTTTACCTTCCTGCAGGACTCCACGTCCCAGCAGAGAAATAGCTGGGAATGTTCTCAGGAACACGACAGCACAGGAAAGAATCTGTTAATTGTCTTTTGGAAGCCTTTTTGGTACACAGGAAGGGAGTGCCTTGTCCATTTAAAAAGAAATGTATGCACTTGGAACATAACACTTTCTATGAGAATTCATAGGGGTCTGACACTGTGGCAGATATGCAGCCAATTCACAAGGTATTAGATACCAACTTCTGTCAGCTCTTCAGATATCCTCAAAGTTCATACAAAAAATGTAGGAAACCCACCCTGCACCTCCCTAAATATGCAGTTCATGACTATGCTGAGGTATGCACAGTGCATGAGATCAAGGCCTCCTGAGCCACAGCTGGTACTTTTATCTGGGATGGGAGACATAAGAGCAACAATGTACTATGACATGCAGGTTTCTGTCATTTTAGAATTACAGAATGGCTTGGGTTGAAAGGAGCCTGATAAGATCACTCAGTTCCAACCCCTGCTGTGGGCAGGGCTGCCACCCATCAGCTCAGGATGCCCAGGGCCCCATCCAGTGCAGCCTTGAGAGCCTCCAGGGATGGTGAATACGCAGTACTGCAGGTAGGGCCTCCCAGGAGCACAGCAGAGGGGGACAGTCACCTCCCTCACCTCATCTTCCCCTGCCTAACACTCTTCAACAGCCTCGCTGCTATTGGCAGTTGGCAGTTCAGTGGGCAGGAGCAGGGATGAGGAGGCCACTCTCTGAAGACCACTCCTCCCCTGTGCTATGCTAATCACTGTAAGCAACAGTTATGACAGATGCTTTCATGTTAGACTTTAGAGCCTAACATTAGCCTCAAAATTATGCTAGAAATGAAAATGATGAAAAAGACTCAAGGTGTATTAGAAGACAGGCTCTACTTTTTCACTGCAGATGATCACATCATTACCAACAATCTAGGATTAGATCATCACACTCTCCCTAAACCCAGTGATACCAATCAGGTACCACTGTTGCCATAAATACTATGTACGCGTTTATAGATGTCAGGCTAAATGCTATTTATTACTCTTAGGCAGATTCCTACTTCAATCAACACAATTAGAAAGTTTTTTCCTTCTCCCTAAGCCGTATTTAGCTGCTTAAATACCAGCAGTTAACGTATCATCAAGGTAGAACTTTGATCATCTTTTGAAGTCACTCGTGTCATACAGAAAATTTTAGTTGTTTTGGAAAAACAGATGCGATGCTATAGGAAACATTTCTAAAAAATGAAGTTTTACAAATGTTTCCAAAATGTAAGTTACAGTTACATGCAATAAAAGTTTTTAGTAATCCTCTGTCCCTGAACAGTTTGCAAAAATACGTACTTTGCTTAATTCTAATCAATGCAAGGTGATTGCTAGAAAAGTTGGTTTCTTTAAACAAAATTACAGTCCTAGGCAATATTTAAGAGCCTGTGAAATAGAAATTCCTGATACTTCATGTGCACTTTGTTTTGCTTTAAATCCACAGAACTATCAAAACAGTCTGCATAAATGTATTGTATTCAGGAATATAATTAGATTTACTGGAAAAACAATTATGTATCTGCATATTCAGGTATTTTATATCCTCTGACATTTATTTTTCAGCTGCAATATTTTCATTTTACTTAATTGCGACTGTGGAAGTTTCATTTAGGATAGCAAATAATAAATGCGAGTGTTAACATTCTTGGCTTTCATGCAGAGGAAATCCTGAAATATATCTCATAGTACCTTGAACCTCCAGGTCTTCAGAATTTATATATGCCCTGGTCCAAGTTTATATCATCTAAACAGCAAGTGGCTATCCCACTCCACCCATTCAAAACTTTACTCCATTCCAAAAACACTCTGCAAATGAGTAATTTTTTTTCCCCTTCTCCTTGTAGTCAACAAAAGCATTCTAACATTGCAGCAAACAAAGCTTCTCTTGTGAACTCCTCTCACTTTCACAAAGCATTGAGCACATTATTAACTTTCAATGCAGTTTTTAAATTTTAGATCAAAATATATCCCCTTATGACAGATATATCTGATATACCACATATGTGAAAGTACACATACATTGAAATGCTTTGCCAAATATGAACAGCTGTCTTGTGTGCTGAAAAATCATTGAATTATAGAATAGAATCTTAGAATACTTTGAGTTGGAAGGGACCCATAAGGATCGTTGAGTCCGACTTCTGGCTCCATATAGGACCACCCAAAAATCAGACCATAGATAAGTATGTGCTTAATTGTTTGGATATTTTTTAACATCAGTAGAGTTTTGTTCTATATATCATCCATATTTTTTAACAAATCTTATTGACAAACCTCAAATAGCTTTTTATAATGAGAGTTTTGATGATTTTATGAAGGGCTTCCAGTCATTAAATAGTTAGTACTAACATTCATTTGCAAAAACATGATTCTTTTTCATATTTCTGTATTAATTAAATGAATTACTTTCATGAAGTTCATTATTTAATGTAGTAATGTCTTTGATCCAACTGAGTTAAATTAGGACCTTTCACTTTCTTTATTTTTATATAGAATATGTAATTTAATTTCGTCCCCTTGTTTCTTTCATTCACTTAAGCTACTACCATTGTGCTTTTAATTATATATGCATGACATTCACTCCTTAAAATGAGGCAAATAGTGGCAATTCCCTAAGAACATCATGGTTACTTTGAGCTAATAGTTCCACAGAAGCTAAAAGTTACACTCTTTTATACACATAGCAATTCATTATGCTCCTGATTATGTGCACAGCAATTACAATCTTCTTTCTTTCCCAAATGAAAGACAATAGTTTTTGATCAGAAAATTGTACGCCTCTCCAGCATACAATTCTCCAGATATATTATTACACTAAGGCAAACATTTAAGTGTGAGGTAAGTAATACATAAAGAAGTTGTAGAGTTAATTCTACAGTTGTAAAAAGAGTTACAATACAAAATTATAAAGACTCTTTTATGCCATATACTTCACAGTCATTTTATGTGCTGTGCCTCTTCATCATATCCCCTAAACTTTTGCACACTAAGCTGAATTGTATGTAATTGGTCTGATAATTTGTACAACAAATAAAATGTGAGGAGAACCTCAGCTAGGGATTTTGGGTGGCAGTGCCATTACTGTAATTATTAATTATTCTTCCTGTTGTCATCACAATACTATGAGACATACAGTCTTTCTAGCTCATCTCAAAGTGTCTCTTCATGAGCCAGCAGAAAGCAAATGGGACAGCCAGACTGTTCCCTTTCCTTCCTCCCTCCCTAAACACCACTTATGAAAAAAAAATAAAATAAAATAAAATAAAATAAAATAAAATAAAATAAAATAAAATAAAATAAAAATAAAAATAAAAATAAAAGATTAGAGCTTGAATGGAAGCCAAATAATGAAATAAAATAACTGTGCCTAGTGTTCACATAAAACTCCCCACAAAGGAGTCCCAGGAAATTTCTATATTACCTTTTTTCCTTTTTTCCTTTATTCTTTTTTGTTTTGTTTTTTTTTTCTCCCCAGAATGCATGAACATAGGTAAAAGGGCAGAAAAGGGCAGGCAAAAATGTACAATACGAATTTATAGGAAGGGGTGATGAAAAACATTCCAAAGCCTTACTTTTTTTTTAATTTCATTTTTTTATGCTGGAAATAGATTGAAAAACAGGATCTCATGGTACTAGCAATGGTATAACATTTGTACAGGTGTGTTTTCAGAAAGTAAAGATATTATCCTAGCCAACTATCAAAATTTACTAAAATTCTCTTAGTTAACTGTGATCTTTGCCTGTCATAAGAAATGCAGCCAGTCTCACTTCACCTAAAATATTTGCTTTGCTCACGAAGAATTTCCTGCAAACCAGAATTATTTTCAGCACAGCACACTGAATCATACAATGGAAATTATCTTGCTTGATGAATTTGTATCAATTGCTACAATAATCAAAATTATTAGTACATTTTTGCTATCATCCTAATTCCTTCAAGTTAGAGTTTGATTCTGATATTGCCATACCAACATAAATAAGGAGATAGAACTGAACGTCTGTGCCAAACCTATGGTTTTATACTTGTATTATGTTTTCATGATCATACGAGGAGATTTTTCACCTCATTGGCCTTTTAGTAGCATTTGTTTGATTTTTTGGCTCACTTTTCATATTCTGCCAGTTACATAACTCAGTCCATGCCTTGAAGGCAGACACACAAAAAGTTGCTGGCCTTCTTCTGCACCGTGGAACATTTTCTCTTATCAACAAAATCATCCTCAGCATCTCCTACATCCTTGCATCCTCACATACATTCCACGCTTTCCCTGCTTTCATTATGTGAAGTACTTTCCTGGATCCCAATTTTTAAATAGAAGGAACCTTCTGACCTTTTTCAGAAGCTCGCAGACACCAGGAGAGCCATAAATCACCCAAATCTGGCAGTAAACCAGCCTGCATGTCTAGTCTTATTGCTCCTTCTCCTGTGGTTTCATATTTCATTGTGTCTCTTGGTGGTCATGGCTGTACATACTTACCTTATACCACAGTCTCTTGTGTGCTCTTGATAAAGAGCCCACCATCCCACCCTGAAAATTTCATTGGCACATTTACAGAGAAGTTAAATAACTACAGATGAGCTATAGGTAAGGGCTTCTGGAACTCACGGGGGCCGCATGCTCCCAGACATTATTACCTTTAACGTGGCAACAAGACACACAAAAGAGATACTGCTGCAGTCTGGCCAATGGTTGGCAATAGCCTGGAGATAAAGCAGTCAGGTGCACAATCCTGCCCCAACAGCTTCAGCCCTGCCCGGGAATACCCCCAGAGGTTGTGCAGAGTGAATGATGAAGGCAGCCAGAAGAAGGTGATGGATCTCTTGTGCTATTAAGAGCTGGTCTTGATGTTTTGGTTTCCAGTCGTGATTGATGAGGCTAAGGGAAGGGTCAGCTGGAGGGTCATTGTTTTCCTTCATTCTCTGAAGAGACACAAGATAAATTACAAACAGGCTGCGGTGTTGTTTTTTTTTTAACCTTACAGCAGTGGCTAATGATCCCAGTAAACAATACATCACCTAAAATTATTTGGTGCAACAGTTTGCGCCTCCGTTAATTCACAAGATTGGCAAACGCAGGGCCAG
The DNA here is from genome assembly GCF_023343835.1 of Lagopus muta. Classification (NCBI taxonomy): domain Eukaryota; kingdom Metazoa; phylum Chordata; class Aves; order Galliformes; family Phasianidae; genus Lagopus; species Lagopus muta. The sequence continues at coordinate 77,851,819 of NC_064434.1, forward strand.
CTGCTAGAAGAAAGCAAGTGAGGCACGGCTGCATCTATCCTGGCAAGTGCTGTTCTCACCACTCACAGCTGGCAGCAGCAGAGCTCCACAGGCAGCCCAATCTTTCCAAGGTGTTTGCAAATATTTTATTTCTAAGAAAAGACAACTTTTCACAATTACCTGAATCAATCTCACTTTTTCCATTGAATTGGTCATAAAGAACCCACCTATCATTATTTTGGACACATTTCCAACATCATCCCAAGTGAAAAAGCACTGCTAAAACCTTTTCTTCCACAACTTGTTGGTTTTGTGATGATGGAATCAATAGAAAATGCACAGTAGTGCGTGGATATTATAAAGTTCACAATAAAGTGAAAGGATTAGATAGAAACTTGACATGAAATAGCCATCTGGCTTTTTTGATCCATGAATGTAGCAAACATATTTTATGTTATGAGGAGTACACAGCAGCTCCCTATTTCCAATAGCCAGTGCTGGCACATTAGCATTATGCAAGTTAAATAAACACTAGACCAGAAAATTCACCATATTATGTTGTCATTTACTACAATAGAGATAAAACTAAACAGGCTCTAAACTCAGGCAGTAAGACTGGCCATTAATTTTCTCTCGAGAAGAACACAGGCATTTTTAAGTGGGAAGAGTAAAATATTAATCAAAACCTAAATGGCTCAGTAGTGTATCAGCCATTTCACACACATACATTCTGAAATAGGATTTTATACACAAACCATTAGGGTTAATCTTGAGGTCAAAGGCAGCCAGCCTTGACCAGGTGGGTCACAGATCCACCCAGCACAATATCCCATATACAAATATTCCATAAGTCCCTGGAAACCACAAGGAGAGGCAGCTTATGCTCCCCGCATCACGTCTATGTGTGTCTTCAGGACTTTTCCCCTCAGCAGCTGCAGGCAGGAACAAGAAGTCACTATCCAGCCATCCAGACTATCAGTCAACACTGCTGCAGCATTTTCACACGCTCTGCTCACTGGAATGGCAAATGCAACCACATTCAGAAAATAGACTCTCCAAACAGATTACAATCACTGAGATCAATAGGATGGCCATGAGAGTCAAGCTCAGGTATTTACAGTTGAATTGTGTTTGATGTATGAAAAATACTTCCATTTAGAGTGACATACAGATAGAGGAATTCTGTAACATGTAGTCAAGATAGCCATGAAAGGTTGCTCTAGACAGCCAGAGGAGGTTGTTCAAAGCCCATCCAGTGCAGCCTCAAGCACTTCCAGGGATATCCACTGTTTCTCTGGGCAGCATGCTCCAGTGCCTTGCCACTCTCATGATGAAGATTTTTTTTCCAAATATCCAATCTAAATCTACCTTCCTTTAATTCAAAGCCATTGCACCTGGTCCCAACTTTCTCAGTCATTATTCACAGGAGATAATAACAATTATGCAAAAATCATTGGTACTTTGTGAGTATGCATGAGCAGGAAAAGGAGCCAACCATTATTTTGTGCAAACACATAGGTTCTCAGCTCTGTATTTCGGTGATCAACAAAGCTTTAAATGGAAATAAAAATTTCAGAAGAGATCTTTTAAGAGAAACTCCCACAGGGTACACACTCCATCGCAAAGCCTAGCAACAGCCCACTGATTCCTACCTTCTCAAAAGCTTCTTTTTTGGCAGATATTGTACTTCTAAAAAAGAAATAGTGCATCTCCCTCAAACACATTGAGTCTGTGGCCAACTTAGCATGTAATCCTTAAAATAGATCTGACTTTTTAACTCCCACAATAGAGGAAGAAAAGACAGATGGATGCAGTAGGTAAGATTTAAGTTAGATTTGATTAAAGGAAGCTCTTAAGCCATCAAGATCCTTTCCTCTCCAGTGCAAACATGAACTATCTCCTCTCATAAAATAGTGTGCTCAACAGGAACTTCATGTGGAAGTTTAGCTGTTAGTGTTTTCACGAGTCAGTATGAGAGTCTGTGATAGCACAGGTTGCTACAACACTGTAATTTGTTCACTATACGTAGCGCTGTATTATTTGCTTCCAGTGCAGCACACCACAGAGGCTTCTGAGAGTCCAAGAGTGTATATAGCTTATTGGTCTGCCACCATGTGTAAGCAGATTCATAGATTTCTAAGGCCAGAAAGGAGTATTACAAGCACCCAGTGGTTTCACATTTCTCTATCTGCAAGTATATTTGAGCAAAACTGGAAAAGGACAGTATTAGAGGAAACAGATATCCTTATTCTTCATAAAGTCAGTATTGAACAGAAATATCAGGTTAAGACCTTGTTTTTCTAACTTAACAAGAGATGATTATCACCACTTTTGTCTCAGAAGTGGTGATACAACCTCCACTCAACCTCCACTTTTATCTGTTTTTCTCTGCTGAGGTAGTAAATACCCTGTTTATAACTGAACTGCTCCTGAATTCCAGCAACAGATTTTGTGTTCCTGAAATCTATGAGTATCACTATGAAATGTGCTTACTTCTTCATTGCCACTGACTAGTGGAAGTACAATCACAGAAAAGCAGCCTTTCAATAGTTTTGTTTTTTTTTTTCATTTACAGAGTTTCTCCAAAGTGTAAACCATGTCCTAGCAACCAGAGCTACATAGTAGCTACTGGATGGTCACCAGGCTCCTCAGGAGTCTTGTTACTTAAGATTCTATTAACTAATTTTTAACACAGACTTCATTTGTGGGCATATGCAACCATAACATGAAAAAGGAATCTGTGCAAAGGCAACCACAGCATATGGTTTTCTTTGTGCACTGACAATGAACCAGTGAGGGAGTTGTAGCCCTTTTGATTCTCCTGTCCTCTTCATCTTGCCCAGAAATCTGTGTTTTCACAGTTGCAACAGGTGATGAAAAGCAGCTTCTCTCCAGGTAGCAGGTAGCTGCAGAACATCTCTTTGCCTCTAATTTTGGGTCAGAGTGAGAGAAAGGGAAAGAACGTGGGAACTGCAGAAGTAGGATATACAACTTTCAACAAATACATCTCATGAGGTTCTGCAACAAATGAGAAAGAAAGTGAGGTTCCCATATAATCTGGTCTTTAAGAGTGCATTTTCAAGTGTTGTCAGAAAAACTTTAATTTCTGTATGCATACTTATATAGCTGCACTACCCACGTCACATTTAGTGCTTCTATAGACTCAGAGACAGGCAAGTTATTTTATTAACATTTAATTTAAAATAGATCACATTTGAGCTATTGTACGTGAAGTTACCACATGTCTTGAACAACAGAGAAGGACCCAAGCCTTTCTCACCAGGCAAGACTGAAGGACCATTGCTTGTGGATAAAGAAGATGTTTTAAAAGGATTTGGGCGTACATGACCAAGGCAAAATGCAGGGAAACACCTAAATCAGTAGGCAGCAGATTTCAGCCTCTTTCAGGAAGACCAGAAATGACTCTTACCTATAGGAAAGTTGAGTCTAATGAACATTTACAATATAACAATAAAACTTCAACTCACTTAAGTGAAAGTGCTTGACTATAAAAAGTAATTTATTACACGCTATAAAAGACAAAAGGCAATTACAGACAAAGAAGGCAAAAAAAAAATGCTATTACACACAGGATGAAAATTGCTATACTGCAACTAAGATAAACTCTCATTTTTCTATTTATCTAAGGAAGTTCTGCTGTGCTCTGTGTAGTTATTGAGTAAGTAAAATGGAATTTACATCTCAGTGAACTGAATGATAGAATGTTATCAATGTAACTACTTCATTTTTTCCTTGGGAATAAAATTATTTTTCCAAATTAAAAACCTGATCCAGCAAACATTACCTCCCATGTCCATGAGTAAATTTACTGATGTTTAAATATTTCTAATCTGCTTTTACTCTCAAATAAGAGCTATGAAACAGGTCATTGATCTGAACAGCAGACTTACTAAGTAGTCTGAGTGAAATATTTTTTGATATTTAGGTAGTTATCAAAAATATTTATTTGAACTCTATATTATTTTTAGAAGTCATTGGACATCACAAATGATATGATGTCTGATTTCTCCCTCCTGGAAACCTTTTAACCTTCAGACTGTGAAATAGAAAACATTGAATTACATTCTGTCACTCTGACCTTTAGATTAAGCCAAGGCTGTTCTGCAGTTTCATCAATGAAGCAGTCACCATTAAATTGCTCTAAGCATTCTCCTTCTAAAAGACTGCTAAGCACTGAAGCTTCACAGTGGTGCATATTTAAGGCAAATCTGAACAAATAATAATGATTTCAACCACACATTCTTACTGCAAGTATCAAACCTCATCTAGTGCTCACTGAAGTCAGCTGAGGTGGTGTTCTATTCAGATGGTGTTCAACTTTAGATATTTAAAAGAGAAATATCTGCACCTCAGCCAAATCTTTGTCTTTCCATTTAGTGGAAAAAAATAGGTCCTTAAGAGTTTGTCTCATCTGACCAGTTTCTGACTTCTACATAAAGATGAAATAAATGAGACTCCTGGATCTTCTCTTTCTTTCCATTGATCATAGTGGTCAGAGTATGACTCAAACGACTCCTGTATGGATGTCTAAAGTTAAATGAGAGGAATTGGAGCCTCTGGACCCTGAAAGGATTTTAGTTTTTTGCTTCCTACAAAGTAGTGCCCAGTTGTGAGCGTGAATCAGGACATGGGAATTTTCAGACTACACAGCTATATACAGTGAAGAAAAACTTGGAATATCCTGGAGCAAGAAGGAGACTGCAAGACTCCCCCCAGTTTCTTACAGTGAAATCCTGAGTGTCCCAGTGTGAACCTCCTAGCTCATGCAGATTTCTGGAGATGGATAGCAAGATGAGTGCTTACTTAAATTAATTAAAATTGTTTTGCACAAAGTCAGGAAATATCAGTGGTCTGATTTTACACAGGAGAAGATAATCCAGTGCAGTCTTAGATAGATGGGCTTCACCCATGAGATCCTCAGCCAGGAACTATCGCAGCATTTGGGGAAATCTCAGATGGTTGCAGAGCTGTGCTCTAACCCTGCACTGAGGGGACCTGTGGGCTGCCAGTAACATCTCTGAGTTTTCAGTGTTTCCCCATGAGAATGGTCTGGCAGATGAAGATCAATGTGCAGTAAATGAGATGACTAGCAAGCGCAGGGCTGAGCAGCATACAAGTACCAGCACTGACTACAGTGCGTGACCACTTCATGGACTTGCTCCAAAGACTATAAGCGTATAAAACTGATTCCAGTGTAAATCTACAGGGACGTCTCTGTTCTGTATAACCAGCTTTCACCACCCCTGCATTTTCTACTTGAGGATGAAATTCTGGGTTGTCAGCAATATATCTAATGTAGTTCAGGCACTGGGCAGTGAGAGGGATGGGTAAAAGCAGATTGCTTGTTCCAACTCTGCTTCTGTTGAAAGTAACTGGAAAAAAATATTAAATTAATAGAAAACAGAGTTAATCCTCTTCTGTTTTGTTCTGTGAACTGCCAGGAGACACTAAATACAAATTTAATACTGTCACATGAGGCCCCTTTCTCATGCTTAATATTACAAAAGATAATTTGGTTTTATTCCAATGATGTGATTTCTTATTTTAATTACTGAAAATTACTTATTATTAAAACTGAGAGGGAAAGATTCTAAGTCAGAAGTTATGCTTGAATAAAAATTCAGAGAAACCAAGATTCGGTTCAAGGTATACAATCTGTAAGTGAAAAGTAAGCTTGTTTTTTCACAAAAGTCTGTAACACTGTGGAAGTAACAAAACCAATTAAAAAAAAAAAAAAAAAAAGGGATATGAGACAAGCAGGAAAAGAAAGAGCTTGCATTTCCAGTGCTATACTTTCAAGTGCTTGCATAAATACTTAATGCTTCCAGCTCTGTGCTCTTAAGAATCCGTAAATAAGATAACCGGCTTCTTTATGAAAAAAGAACATGGGTCTAAAAGACTATATAATGAGACACAGCTTCTTCTGCAAAAATCTCTAAAACACTAATTGCTAACATAGTATCTGCCCTTAAGGAAAGCACATATTTAAATGCACTAATTATAATACGTTGACTGCATTATCTAAGTGCTTTGTTTTTTCCTTCAGAAAATGCTAATCAGGTGCTATGGCAGATTTGTTTGAGAATGCAAGTCCCAAGATTTTACACTTTAATTTAAATCAAATTATGAAGAGCAAATTTCAGTCTCTTATTTTTAATATTTTCTTGTTATTATATTTCCTCCTGTGTATCTCAATCAATTCCAGAGATGAACTTGCCATTTTTCTAAGACCTGTTCGGAGATTTTATGCACAAAACCCTATCTAAGTAAACACACTGACAAACTTTATATTAATTAATTTTGCAATGGTAAGATTCTCAATAAATCACTCAAGTACACTAGTGAACACAATTGAATTTAAACGGTAAGAATACGAATACATTTCCTTCTTATTCTTGGGAAAACCATCTTTTGACCATATATGTGGCTGCAGTGTGAGGTGATAAGCTCTGAGCTGTAAGGACTGATTTATGTGAACATAAAGGTTTCATCATTACAGGTAAACAGTTGTTTCTGGAAAACGTCTGCAATCTGTCCCTGTTTTTCCATTGCAAAAAAATAGGAATGAGACAGAATATATTCTGGGTTTATTTTAGTCATTACATTCAGGTTGGTCTATCTGAGATTTCTGATCCAGTGCACGGGTACAGCCTGCCAGTCACAACTAGCACATGGGGCCAGATCAGAAGGAAAGCTGAATAGCTGGGTCACCAATGTATGACTTACAGGAATAAGACAGGGAACAAATGAATTAATTCAGCCTGCTGTATTTATCAGGATTCTGTTCCGCTTTGACTTTGTTTCACATCAGTATTCCCCAACTTCTGCCTCAGACCTTCTCTGAATTCTGCACCAAACTGCAGTGTCAAGAGCAAGCAGGAATAACACACAAATTCACTGAATAGTAATGTTTATTTGTACTGTTTGTGTAAATTATCTGAAAGGCATGCTTTAAGCTCATTCAATACCTTCTATAGCTTTCCATTCTTTTTCCACTAAACTTGGCCTTGAGAAGATAAATGTGCCCCAGACCTCACAGAGAAAACAGGATAAGTACAGTAGCTGTAATATGGGATCGAGCGCTTACCTCACATGGGGACAACTTGACAGGCAGCCTGGGACTCATAACTCCGTGCTCAAAGGCGGAAGATCCTGCCATTTTTTTAAGCAGAATGTGATCATGGGCTAACACACCCTATTTAACTGCAATGCAAACAGAAGTAGAGCCTCCTCACCCAACACCCCTCATATTCTGAGGTAGATTTTTCATTATGGTTTAGTAAAGGAAAAAGGCATTGAAACTTTTCTTTGTTAGTCACACTAAGCATGTATAGCTGAGGGAAGGGATGGAAGATCGCTGATGATTGTTCATTAAATTCAGGGTGCTGAGTACTCAACAAAAGCACCACACAAGTCAATCTAGCAACAGCCTGGTATTTTGGGGTCGGTTTTGCTGCTGCTGTTGTTGTTTCTCTAGGTTTGTTTGTTGCTTTTTTTTCCAAATCCTGAACTGAGAATTTCCTTCTGGAAATTAAAAACAAATTCCTGAGCTAATGTGATATTGAGTCACTGCAAAACAATAAGTTCTCTCTACTTCTAGGGCACATTTTGTGTTCAGAATAAACAGTAACTAAAATAAAAATACTTTTATGCTGTTCAGAAGAGGACTTTGTTAGGCAGCCAAGAATTTTCCCTCATTATTTCAGGCTGTCATTGTGCCTGACTTTCATAATAATAATATTTTTATTATTTTGCATTAATAGGAAACATGAGCCAAAACTAGCCAGACATATCTGAGATGAGTGATCACAGATCTCAGTATTGCACACGCAGTTCTCAGCAGCACAGACACCCTCATCTTGCTCAGCACAGAGCACAGCATTAGTAACACCAGAACAGAAGACCCACGATGTCCACCAGTCCACAATGAAGGCCTGGCAGACACATCCCAAAGAAATGCTGGGGATCTACAAAAGGAGCCCCAGGGGGAATGTTCTTCCCCAACATCTTCAGCCTGCATTAACCTAACGCCTTTCCATCTCTCATCACCTGCTAGGAAGTACTCATCTGCAGCAGAATCTTTGCTTGCTCTGAAAGTTACTACCCTTCTACTTCATTCCACCCTGTTTTGGTTTGGTCATTGTTTCAGCACCTGTTTACAGTAATATAATTTATGCAGTAGCTTCTTGTAACAAGTTGAGGGATTTGGCAGAAGTTTCCTACTTGGTCTTCCTTTGGTCAAGTGTTCTATCTGATAAGTTCATGACACTTTCCTGTCTCAAATATCTATTTTCAACATCCTTCAGAACAAAGCATTCCTAAATTATTTCAGTGAGTCTCTTGGAACTGAGAAAATAGTTCAGATTTTCTGCACTTTATTTTTATTATACTTAAATGAAGGATATACACACTCAGTGACTGTTTCCTTCTTTCAAGAACAAGTGTGGGTTTTTTTGTCTGTGATCTGAGAACACCATGCTGCATGCATCATGACTGGGTTCATATTCCTTCCACCTACACCACTATGCCTACTGCCACCCGCTTCCTGCAGTCAGCTCTATTAGATTTTATAGAAAACAAGACTTTATTTCTCTTGATAAAGCAAAGATTCTTATGAATATTCTTTCCAGCTTTCAAATAATTTCTAAAAGATGTTCTAAACACAGCAAGCAGTAATCACCACTGTAACCACTAAACAATAATTTTGGTAGAAGAAAAAAGGGACAAATTATGCCCTCACTGGAAAAAAAAAATAGGCCTCCTATTTGCAATTCCTTTTTCAAAGCATCCTGGCATGGAAGAGGATCACACACTATTAGCAAAAGAAAATTATTGCTTAACCATAACCTCCATGTCCTCTCCAGGAAACAAGTTTGAAAGCAGTAATGATTGTGAGCATGTATGCTCTCACCGTTCCTGTACGGACAGCAATCAGTAGTTTTTCTCTGTGTAACATTATCTTGCCCTCAGAAAACAGGCTGAAGGTTGCATGCTTGGCATACCTAGTCGTGCTTCCACAAGGCAAGTCACCCTCCCTGAAACTGCTCCCAGCCACTCCACTTAGCAGTTCTGTCCATTTCACTTACTGAAATCAGTTAACCTGGATCATTTTTCTTAGAAGACATTATAAAAAAAATTCTGATCACCTCACTGAAAGAAGGAAATCCAATGTCAACTACAAGAAACAAATATTAACTTTTGGTATGGTCACTATATTTTGATTGCTTGACTTCCAGTCCTCTCTCAAGAGTACATAGTTCATATAGCAGGAACCAACAAATTCTTGCGATATTTTTACAGTAAATACGAGTTCCTGAGCTGACACAGATGTCCTACTACCTTGCCAGAAAATGGGACTGCCCTGGCTACCACAGCACTGTACCAGCGAAAGAATCTCCCTCTTCATCTTGTGTTTTGAGGATATTTTGAGGCCAAAAGTATACTCCGTCGAAAGGAGGTCTGTATTTAGTCTAAAAGTGTCAAAGTGCACTCTAGGTTATCCGTTAGAAAAAACTGGGCCTTCTGGCTGAGTGTGCTCAGTACTGTATTGTTACCCAGAATTGCATTACCAAACTGGATCTTGCACTTGCATTTGATTGGTTTCCTAGGTGTGCGAAGGTATAGTTTTATCTGCATTCTTTTCATTTTATTTCTTTGGTAACATGTGAACATTCTAAGACAACCACCAGTGTTCAATACTTGTACCATATGGGTATTTTTTTGTATGAACTTCAGCATTAAAAATAATCCTGCATACAGATTAAGAATTATAATTTCATTATGATATAAAGCCCAATCTTTTTAACTTGTTCAGATATCTTTGCCCATTAACTGGCTGAAAGATTTCCATGATTAGGAAGAATCTGCCTTCCTTTATAATATTGAGACTGTTATGTAACTGTCACCATAGAGGAAATAAGCCACTTAAGTACATAATATGTTTTCTCAAATGAATATACTGACCAAAAACATAGTATATACAACTATTTTTTTTTTCTGTAGTCAATTTGGTAATCAAAGACAGGACAGGTCCTAGGGGTTTTTTATTTGAAATATATAGTTTTCAGCATTATATTTATGTTCTCTACAAAGTTACATTCAGATAACATCTTATTGCATTTATTTGATAAGAAAATCCCACTTCATCTCCTTCTTATCTTCACATTCTTTGTCAGGCTTTGTGTCTGGAGTGCACCTTCTTGATGAAGGTGCTTCACAATGTGAACTGTGTGCATGTGCTCTCATTTCTCCTGCCTCATCATGCATCACTCTGCATGAGGAAGCAGTGACTGGAGGGGCATCCACTTATCAGGCATTGGCAGAAGCTGACAGTGACAATGACAGAAAATCCCACAGATCAGAAAGCTCCTAAATGCCAAAGTGCAAGAGAAGAAAGGAATCAAAATAAATTTAATGTTAATAGTAGAGTAAATATAGCCCTTATTGATATACAGGTACTTTAGTTATACCAGCATGAAAATGTTGCAGAAGTGCCATGCATTGGTAAATATAGAAAGGAGTAATTGATAAATTGGCACTATTCAGAGTTAAACAGAGTTGCAAAGATTTTCAAACTCATAATACGAATATTATGCATTGGAAAAGAGTGCCCTTAGGTATTTCTTCGTATCACTCTTTAGTAGGACTTTTTCAGGCCTGTGTAAGGACTCACAAATTATTTTAATTCACATTAGAAATGTTATCTTGAAAATTCCACTCTCAGCCGTGCTTTAGAAGAATATGCAAATATACATGTCTCCGTTATGCTGAACTGTAAAGGGCTGACCCTCTAGTCTGCCACTTGGTTAAAGTAAACTGAACAATGGCATCTAAAAAGAATTAAATTAAATTCTCTGCTGAGAGCAGAGGTCTTTTATATTGGTGGAATGATACAGCTCTTCAGGACAGAGTGAAACTGAAGACTACTCCCATACCCATAACATTTCAATTGTCCTATTATTCTTTTTTTAAAAAAGCTCCTTGGAGTTCTTCACGTTCCTTAAAGGACAGTGAGTCACCACAATTCCACTAGGAATCATACGCTGAACTCTGCTTTTCTCGCCATTGGTCTAATGAAACTATTTGTCTGCAGTGGCAAAATGGGCAGACCAGGGTGAAGAGCTGTTCTGTCACCTCCAAGAGAGTACACTGACGAGATTGTCCCCATAAACATGAGTCAGGCTCTTTCCCTGTGGGGAGGGGAAAGATGTTGTCTGGCCTGAGGATTTTTTTCTGTTGCATCAAGGTGGGAAGCAGCAAACCAGAGCACATTAGAGAAGTAACTCAAGTGCTAATCGTGTTTATAGTAATCACTTATGTGCACAGTGACTCACTTCTATTACTACTTTTGTTCCCATCACCCTCGTATGTATAATTCTCTACTAAATCAATGAATGCCCATGGTCACTTCTACATTTTTCTGTTAAATTAGTCTGTGTTCACCTTCACCCCTAACTCACCCAGCAGTCAAACTACGGGTCAGTGCTCACTTAGGGTTGATCTTTGGGTCCTCTGGAGGTCATCAAGGGGGGGTAATCCTGAGCACACAGGGTCCTTGTGTGCTCTTTTTGCCTTGAAAGTAGTAAGCTTGGCAAGATATAAGCTTGGCTTTTTCAGGTCAATATGCGGATATGCACTGCCCTTTGCAGCACCACTTGGTTAGCTTTACCATGACATTCTAGCCTGTTCTGTTTAGCCAAGGGGCACCACAAAGAGCAGCAAAGTACTACGGTAGGAAAAGGCAGGCGAGATGGAGGCAGCTGAGAGCCTTGCACTGTAGGCACAGATTGCACAAAGTGTGGAGACAGCCCTCCAGCTGGCTCTGTGCTTGGCCATAGGACATCCCCTGAATGCAGTGTGCAAACTCATCTGCTTTTCATCCTTATCCACACTGTGCTGCTCCTCCTTCTACCTGGGACAGTGCAGTTGCTCTTCACAGGAGTTCAATGCCAGGAGCAGAGGAACTCCAGGGCAAGATTTATCCATCTACAAGCAGGGATGAAGCAGCACATCTCACAACCTTTTCATTTATTACTTTGTTCATTAAGGATTTGTATTAAATCCTTATGCAGTGTCAGCCATGTACAACTTCACTGTAGCATCTGTTATTAAATCTTCACTGATATGTGGGGAGGGAGGGACAACTAAACTCTGAATGGATTTTAAAGCATTTCATTTATATGAGAGTAGTTTATTGTTGTTCTAATATATTCATCTCGTATGCTGAGCTATATGTCTGACTGACAAGATGAAGAGGTTCAGAAAATCGTTTTTCAGTGCTTTCAGACAAGCACAAATCCTCAGCAATGGTCCAGCTGAGAAATCTTTTCCACCTAACAAAGTTTAATACTTCTAAAATATGTGGTGAATATTAATGCAACCTGTAGATAAACAAAAAATGTGAGTATTTCACTTTGCACTTGTCCTTATTTGGTATTAGCATAGCATAGAGTGAATGAGAACAGATAGCAAATTTGTTTTATACATAAACACGATTGGAAAATATAGCTGCATTGCCAACAATGCTCAGCTTATTAGTCTAAATGGATTTTGTAAATTGCTAAATTGCTCTTCTTAACATACTACAACAATTTTTATAAATTGCCCTATCAGCACGATTTCTGAAAATTGTGTCACGTGTATTGTTAGTAAATCGAGTCTGTTTTTCTTTCATTCCTATTCTTCTCTGCCAGTGCACAGTCCAGCCGAAATGGAAGGGTTCGTTCGACTCTCCCTTCGTCTGTACCAGATAGTTTCTGGGTTAATCCACAGAAGTCATTTTTAGGAAAGAGAATCTGGATCCTCATCTTTCACACTGTAAATGACACAAAATAAAACAGATTCTTTAGAATGTTTCTGCAGCTGAGCTACATGCATTCACACATTACTAATAAAATGCTCAACTATTTCTTCTTCTCTTGAACAATGGTATTAAACTAGATCCAAATTCTGCTTTATTTAAAATAATGTGGTCAAATTGTCCATAAGATTATTGTAATTTGGACAAAGTCTGAGCAACTTATCAGTGACAGAAGAAAAGCAGGCTGGAGAAATTAGCAAGATGTATAAAAAAGCCAAAGAGAATTAACAAAACTCTTAGTAAAACACTTAGCAAAAATATTAACAAAAATTAGCTCACTCCAAGCTGATTTCCAAAGGATCTAGGAGTGATTCCCCTGTCACCCACAGACCTTGGGTTTGGGCTTTCTTCCCTTTTACCTTTTCGTGTAAAATAAACAATATGAGCCACATTTTTAAGAAATGCCTTTCAGAGGATACAGTATAGCTTTGCAAACAACTTAATCCCAAAAATTTGAAAAATGCGAGGCTAGATGTTGAGCGTGTTCAAAGAGCAAAAGGAATCCCATAGTCTCTTCAATAAGTTTTGTATAAAACCTTTAATATTTCCAGTCTTATGACAATATCCTGAAACCTCCCAAGAAAATTGTGAATTGCTTTAATGTTTGTAGGATCTAAGGAATAAGGATCATGTATAAATTAAAATAAAGGAATGAAAGAGAGCCAATGGACCAGAGGATTTAGGAGGTCATGCTGTCTCTACAGATTCCTAGGAATCCACAGACTTAACAGCAGGAGGAAATAAAGAAGATTTTTGCTCCCAACCTCACCCTTTTGCTCGTTAAGCAGCAATTCACAGAGAAGTGGCACAGGGAACTGATCTTGTCATAAAGGTTAATAGAGGTGCTGGAAATGAGAGTAGTAAGGGAACAGAGGGTGACATGAGGAGAGGGCATAAGCATCAGGGCAGAGCAAGGAAGGAACCAGCTGATGGTCAAGAGGGAGACTGGTACAAAAAGAATACATTATGCTGGGTAAAGTGTGGGCGAAATACATTCAGGTGCTGGGGAGAAGGGAGATGCACTGGAGATAGGCTTAAGAACAACAATGTTAGGGCAGGATGAGGTAAGGCAGAAAAATAAGGTAACTCACTGATGTATTACAGGGTGCAGTTTTGCAATCAAGACTAGAGATTCTGGCAGTTCTCTGCTGAGAGACCAAACAGCCAAGCACTGAGACAGAAGTCCTTGGTGTGAGAGTCTTAGTTGTGCTGCAACCTGGCTGCCATTCCACCCACCCACACTGTCAGTATTTTGTCCCTTCTTGCTCTCAGCCTCAAGGAATAATTTTTGTATTTCTCCATTGCTTAATATTGAACTTAAACTTAGCATTAAACTTAATGATTATAATAACATGAAGTTGTTTCACCTGATAGAGAACACCAGTGAGACAATCGGAACCCTGCCTCAGATGGAGAAATTTTCTCTTATAACAGCAATTTGTAGATTCAGTTGTTTCTCTAATCTTAGTAAAAGCTTAGCTAAAATGGAGAAATGCAATCTGATTGGGATCCATGCATTTTTAAAAAAAGGAAGGAAAAAAGGATTTGTAAAGCAAGAAATTACAAAGAATTGAAATCCAAGCTGACAGCTTGTTTTCCTTTGTTCCGTGTTTTGAAATAATTTTCAGCACTGTGACATTTAAAGTGTTTTTATAACATGATCAAACCATTCCAGAGGGATATGTAAACGCCTAAGTTGCAACAAACCATGTGACAAAGGTCAATCAAGCCACGGGAGATTATTAGCATATCACACCATTGTAAATTGAAGTCACACAGTAAAATATTTACTATTTTACATTTTTTTTTAACAGTGAGTTGTTTTTTAAGGTAAAAAGGTTCCAAGACAGTCTCTTAAGAACCTGGGGTTTGCATCTGTTTGTTTTTTCATTATTAATGTTTTCCATCCACTTCCTAACCAGTGTTTTGTGCTCGGGGCCAGGTTTGCTTCCATTTTATTTCAGCCTCCTGCAACGTAGTCCCTAACAAGTGAAATAATGGCTTCATGCTTTTACATTCATCTTCCAATTTTAGCCAACAGCATCAACTAGAACACCAGTGGGTCATCAGGTAGCTCTTTCTCTGTTCATTTTTTCATCCAAGTTTTCTTTATTACCATTTTAGATCGCTATATTATTTCAGCCAAGAGTGACATGAATAGCATCATCATGTCAGTGTAAATGAATCTCCACAAATCATCTGTCTATACTTTATACTTACACATACATGCAAGGACCTAATGATGAGCAAGCAATGAGGTGTTTGAAAGATGCAAGGATGCATTTAAAGGCAAGGATGCATTTAAAAGATGAATTTGCCCTAAATCAAATCACTGTTACATTTTCAGGGCACGTGATTCACCTTATGGTACAACACCAGTCAATAAATATATGACACATTTTTAACATGCGCAGCTAGGGAAACAAAATTGGAAGCTCTGAAGACTTGAAGAAAAGAAGCTTCCTTTGTAATACTCGGCTTGTACCTGCAGGCTTTCTTTATGTCCTTGTTTGAATAAAAATCAGCATAAAATCAGAAAAAGGATTCCTAATCACTATAACTGCTTCAGCTTAACGGCCATTGATGGGAAAACTGTTTAAAATATTTCTTAGTCCTCAATTCTTCAAATTAATGGCCTGCATAGATTATTTTACAGACACCTAGCAATGACAAAAAAAAATTCTGTAAAATGAACTTTGCACAGTGAATACTTACCAAAAAAAAAAAGTGGTGTGGTGATGGAGATAACAGGGAATATTTTGAAATATCATCCATGTGTAGGTGCTATTCTTCATGTTGATTTCAAATATAGTATGTGCATGAAGTTCCAAACATGTCTTTTGCTGAACAAAATGTGCCTAAGGAATGGGCTGATGTTTTCCCTCAAAGCAAGACTTAAGAGCTCATTGCATAGCCAAATCTGGGAAGAAATAATCCTTTCTTCATCAGATATGAACTTTTACCACTGAACTTTGATTTATCTGCTGAGTACCTGCTACGAAAATAAATAAATACATACATAAAGGGTAAGTTGTACTCAAGGTGAAGGAGGAAATAAGAAAATATATTTTGAAATTTTGGAAAAAAAAATAAAGAGGCATCTTGGAGAGACAGACATGGCCAAGTACGAATGAAATGTGTGAGTTTCAAGAATGAAACAAGTTGGTACAGCATAGGAGAAATCCTGGTTCTTTCTTTCTCAAAAAGGGTCAAAATTTAGATGAGACATAGGTCCTTGGGAACACAGCTCACTCCTTCTTCACCCACCTACCTACCTTGGAGGTATCTTTAAGCCTGGGCTTCATCTGCCCCAGGATTTTTTTACAGCTGAGGGTTTTAAGCTGCTGAAATATATCTGTATTTCAGATGCTTCTCTTAGTCAAAGGAATTTAAAATTTTATTAGGGGCCAATGCTGATCAATTCTCCCCATCAGCATGTAGATTACACAGGAGCACTGCTTTTGTAATAGCTCCTTAATTTAACTAACCTTAATTTGTACAGTATTTTCAACCAAAAATCCTGGTTTTCCCCCCTTTTTTCATTTCTGGATTCTTCTCTTCATCTTTCTGTAGGTCTGTCCCATTGCTCCTAAACAAGCATAGCAATATAACAGGAAATGTTCATTTTTAAAAAAGGGCAGGGATCATAGAAGGTAAAAAATAAGCTCAGTAAATATCCCAGAACAACAGAAAAAATAGTCAAGGGACAGGGTGAGGCAAGTAAAATCTTTTTTCCTTATGATGTGGTTTATGCACATCCTACTTTTGCTCGTTTCCAGAGTGGTCTTTGTAACCTTATAACCTTGTAATAGAGACGTTGTCTTTGCTTCTCATAGCTTTTTATGCTGACCTGTAGTAATTCAACCTAGGTCCCATTTTCTGCACACAACCTTCTTGCTCTGGATCCAGAGAGGAGTCTGGTGGGTCTCTCACTGCCCTTCCTCACACAGGGATGGTTTGCAGCTGTGCTCTTCATACTGTTTCTGCAAAAAACTACTAACTCACCTCGATTCCTTTCCCCCAGATTTGCTTCCTGAGGGATCTCAGTAATTTGGCCTCCAACACAACTGAATCTGGCTTTCTGCCTGCCCATGGTCTCTGCTTTTCTGTTCTTCCTCCTCCTCATAACCAAGAAGGTCCATCTTTTCTTCTCTCCTTCCTTCCTTTGCTTGCTTGCTTGTTGGCACTCATAGCCCTTTCTCTCCTGCTAGTAGGATTTAATCCAGTCCTCACTTCTGTTTCCTGCATCTTTTTTAAAAAGTCACCAACTCATCTCAGTTTTTTCCATCTAACCCTTTGCCCTCCTGTATTTCTGAGAGATTGCTTAGTTAAAAGCCTTCCCCATTTCTATGGATTCCTTCATTTGTTGCATTCCTACAGAAACTAATCACCCTGGTTTGGGGATCACTGGGGAGCCCCTGACATGGCATTACCCTTGCTGATTCCTTGTTCCATTGATCCATCCTTCAATATGGCTCCAGTAACATTTGCACTGACAGAACCAAGGGGACCATAAACTGCATAATTCATCCAAGAAGAAAGAAAACGAGTCTGCCTCACAGAAAAAGCTACAAAATAAATTACAGTTTAGATGACTGCAGGACTTTCAACTTTGTGCTTACATACCAGAAGCTTTTTCCAGAACAGAATGAATTAGAAGAAAACAGCAGTAAACCGATATAAAATATTTGCATAATATACATAGCACTCTGCAAATCCTAATAAAAGAGGTACCCCATAGCCCAAATAGAGGACAGACAAAATTCTCTATGTTTTAACATCAGCTCTTTCTGCTCCCTAGTCAGCCTGTCTCCCTAGTCTCCCTATGTCCTGTAAGCAAGGTTTCCTTATATTTATTCCTAGTAGATTTTGTTCAGAGTACATTATTAAAGCAAATTCTTTTACTAAGAGCATTCCGGACACGCAAACACAGAACAGATGCTAATAATAAATTGCATTCCCATTTCCTCTTCCTGAGGAGATGACCAGGAAAAGAAAACAAGTATCCACTGTAGTTCTGCAAACATATGATTGTATCCATCTTCTGAGGATGCTCATCTCACTTAGGTATCTAGACTGAAGATGATCATTTCTGAAAAGGGGATAGTTTTGTATGTTTGGACAGGGAAAAAATAGTATTTTGGATAGGTTTGACTTAGCAGCATTTATATAAGGCTTCCAGATTTTGCGATAGCTATATGGGGCTATATATTCTACATTACTGAGTTCTCCTAAATGGTGCACAATTGGAATAACATCTTGCTTGTTAGAAGACAGGGAAGTCAAATGATGGGAAAGGTGGGAATAGTTTTGTTAGTATGTGATGTCCACCTTCCTTTTAAACAATAAAGAACCACCAAAGTGTGTCTTCTCCCAACTCCTTTGAAGCTCCTCTTTTGGTTTTACATGGCTTCTGGAAATGGTTAGAAGCATCCACACATTTTTCCATCACTTGTTATTTTCAATCTATCACCTCCTTGCTCTCAGGCTGCAGAATCCTAAAAACCCTTAAAGAAAAGAAAAGAAAAGAAAAGAAAAGAAAAGAAAAGAAAAGAAAAGAAAAGAAAAGAAAAGAAAAGAAAAGAAAAGAAAAGAAAAGAAAAGAAAAGAAAAGAAAAGAAAAGAAAAGAAAAGAAAAGAAAAGAAAAGAAAAGAAAAGAAAAGAAAAGAAAAGAAAAGAAAAGAAAGAAAGAAGTAGACTATAGCAACTGATTTTCTCGGGGAAAGGTAGGTAAAATTATTATTGCACTGGTAAGCATTTTGCCCTCTTTGGACCTCCAAGTAAAAGTCTATTTTGTCTAATTTCGAAAGTACTGTTCTTTATCTGTGAATTATTATGAGGTTATATGTCTGTGCAGTGGTTCAAACTAAAAATAAATTAATGACTAAGCACAGCCCTAGAGTAAGGACTCCTTGCTGCCCAACAGCTTTTCTGTATCTTGCAATAATTCTGTACCTCCAGCTGTAAATTATATATAATAGTGAAAATCAGTGCTGCTTGCGGACTGTCTACAACCCAGAAATGTCCAGAACATGGATCAAGACAGTCCCTGTAAGTGTGGTCAAGAACAGGAGTGCCAATCCAGCCTACAAGGTATACACCTGAGGTACAAATGAAACCAGCAAAAAGGATGCCTCAGTGAACAAAAAGGGATAAAAACATTTCCTTCTATTTGTAAAGAGTTTTCAGATAAGCAGCTGTGAAGTGTTTGATAAGAAAAATCCTTCCTTGATTTACATCTCCTGAAATAGATTTAATTAGTTGCAGAGCATCATAAAATGCCTAAGAAGTAGCCACTTGCTGATCTATTCATCTGGGAGCAATTTGAGTAACAGTTCTTCAGCCCTGCAGACACTCAAGATGAAAGAACAGACAGATCATTTGCCAACAATGAAATTAAAAGTAAGGACACAGTTAGTGGAAAAAGTAATTATCACCTCTATTAAATTTTATCCAATTTACTATCAAGTGTAGCTGGACAAGAGGACAAGAACTGATATTCAAACACTTCCACACAAGCTGCAGTATTCAGGTCAAGAAGAGATGAAAGGCAGATCTCTGCACTGTGGGCTAGGTGGGGCATTGGAGTGTCAAATCCCTTGCTTCCAGGATCACAAGACATTCACAGAGAACTGAAGAAGTAATGCTAGTGTTGATGAATAATTCAGAAACAGGACCAAATTCAGGAGTCTCTACTCAGACATGAAATGAATAGCTCTTTTGTCAAGTGAAGAGCTGAGGTCTTTTTCAACCCAGGTCATCCTATGATTCTGTGATTCTATGATTTCTAAATAAATCCATATTTTTCACAATGTGCATGAAGCAACCAAAGACAGTCCTTTCTACTCTGCGCATACCATACTCTCGCAGAGCTTGCTTCTGCTTGGTGGCTTCCTGAGTGACTACAAAAGTCCCCTCCGATCTCTGACCCTTCTCACAGCTCCAAGCATTGTCTGCCCAGCTCAGCATCTCAGCCTTCTCTCCCCTAGGCATGGCTTACTGATCCCCACCTTTGAAAGAAAGAAGGCATGCAAATGGAACATAAAACCAATACTATCCATCACAGTGCTAATCCTGTGCCTGAATCCCACCTTCAATGTCTCTCTTTCAGAGACAAATTCAAACCTTGTGATCAGACCCTTGATATCAGCTGTGCTTTGTACATCTTATCTGGATTTTAAAAAAGCTTTTCCTGGATAAGGTGGCATAGTTTGAGTAAGATCAATGATGATGGACTCAGACTATCCAAGCTCTTTCCTCTAATCCTTTGTATACTCATATAATATATAGCGTAATATATAACTATATAATTACATATTGTAAAATAAATGATTGCTCATTTTAATAATTTGGAAAATCTGAAAGTCTATGGATAACTCATACAAAAAATTAAAATACTTCATTAATATATCATGAAAATAGTTTATTCTCCTAATTTTGAACAGAAATATTATTAGACCACCATCCTCTGAGAATCTTCTGTCAAATGAGAGTCTCCAAACAAGAAGGATAAAGTTTCTTTTGAATAATTGCATCTTTGACTAAAGTTGCCTATTTCTTACTTGCATTTCTTGGTCTTTCTCCAAAGAACAGGTCATATTTAATGTCCACCATGGGGCTTACAGAACACTAAATGAAAAACTACTTGGGATAATTCCATGGGTTCTCAAAAGAAGGCAAAATCCATTAACTTTACTTCTGTTATTCAAAAAATGCCTAGAAACCATTACAGAAAGGGGCCTTTTAAAATGTTAATTCTCTTACTTTCCCTGAATACCATAAGAATAGATTTTCTTGATGTATTTTGCTATTTCTGATTCTTGACCTGATCAGAAATGCAAAATTCAAAGGATGCGGAAACACAAAAGGTTAACCAAACATATTTGCACCTCAGAAATGTTACATCTGTGGTTTTGGAGAAATCTAAATGTCATTTCATACAAACAGATTTTCCCACAGCTCTTCTTAATTCTTAAATAATGTGATAACAAGGATACAGCCAAGAGATAAAAACAGGTTTAATGAGACATAAATAAGGTACTTAATAGTTGAATCTGCGGGATTATGCACACAGGAAAATGATGAAATGGTCACAATGTATCATTCGAGATTGAATTCACACACACAAAAAAAGCATGTATCACAGGAAATATATTTGCATTATAAGAGGAGAAAACTGAATATCCCAGCAGGGTATTTCCGTTTCTAATTATTTGCTACTGTGATTCAATGACTGGAGACTGGTTGTTGTTGGGTATTTTGGTAAAAATGTTCCTGTACATTGCAATAAAGAGACAAAAAAGTCATCCTTTTTGATGTTTACGTAAAGGAGTACAATCTCATCACAAGATTTGCCTACAAGAAATCCTTATAGAAATGCAGCCTCTAATTAAAATAGCCTGATGCCTCTATTGACATAAAGCCCCACAGCATGCACATTTATGGTCTCCTAGGCCACCTTAAGCCAAATATTTTTAGCTAATTCATTGCTCAGATGACAAAACTCTTAGTTCTGTTTGCTGATAAAGCCTGTCTGTGTTTTCACATTACCTCTCCAGCAGGATCCTGCAACAGGAGTTCAGTGTAGAAACAACTGCACACTAAAGAACATATGAAAAAGAACACTATTCTGAACTACTATTATCAGCTAATACATTAAAAAAAAAAAATAAATAAAAATAAAAAAAAAATAAAATCTCAAATTTTTTTTTTTTTTTTTAAATAAGGGCTATTTGTCCTATTTGTTCTAAAATTTTCTTTGTAGAGAGATTTATTCTTTTAAAGCTATTTTTTCTTTAATGACGGTGATGAAGATTGCCTTTTCCCGCTGTTTGTCACACTGAACCAGTAATCAGAGTTTTGAAATTCTTTCTCTCAAAGGAAAGACATTTTATCCATGCAGATAACACTGTGATATGATAGTCCTAGCTGATGATATTCGTGATGGGGAATTATCAAGACGCTGTTATTATTCAAATGTACTTTGGAGAATAAATGACTCTAAATTTTAGACTAGCACTGAAGTTGTTTTACTATAACATTTTTTGTTGTCCCAGTTTTAAAAAACATTCATGGGCAACAGTTTCTTTGATACTATAAGGTACTATGCAATTCCAAAAGGTGATTTTCCCTTACTTTCTCAGCATTTAGTTCTTACTCTGAATAATTGTTTGGAGTCTGAAAGATTCCTTTGCTGAAGGTTAATTTGTATTTACTTTTGACAGAGAAAGGAGCAACTTGAAGCGGCATTGGAGAGCCCACATTTGCCCTACTCATTTGCCAGGCTAATGATTTTGCCGTATCTGATAGCATGACTCACCAACTGATGGTCAGACTGTTCGCTGCACCTTGTAAATGAAATAACTATTCAGTTTCTAGAAAGCTAGTTTCCCTCATCAAAGCCAGCACCTTCTGAGCCAGAAGGACGGGAGTACAATCCAAACCACTTGGCTTTGGGACGGAAATGTGAGACAGAATGGGTAGCACTAAAAGAGAAGAGATGGAAGAAAATCAGCTTTTTTCCTTTCTTTATGCTCTACTGAGATATTTAAAGTTTATTAGAAGTAGGATCCATCAGGTTGTTAAAAGAGTTTGAAACCTGACTGGACTTCCTCTGCTTTGCTTTGATAACCAACCATAACATCAGGAGAAGGGGAAGGAGGAAGACAGCAGCCTTTGGCACCCATCACTATAAACTGTGCGAATTCTCGCAGGGACAGGACTGTGGCTGCACCTGACTTACGGTACTTCATTTAAGACTTGGATGTGGTGTATGAAGGCAGAGAGAGATGGATTAAAGAAAGTCATAAATTGGTGTTACTAGGGCAGAACAGCATCCCAGTGAGTCAGCCATCCACCTGAGCACCAAATGGTTGTGCTGTGGGGCTGCACCCAGCTTTGATCCCTTCCCCAGGGGACTGGGGGGATTCAACTCTGAAGCCAGGGCAGCCATGGAGAAGGCAATACACCTGCCTAGCCCCAGGGCAACTAGACTGTGAACTAAAATATCAGCCAGATGGTGTATTTATCCCTTCCCTCCATAAACTGATGTAGCATATGACTGTACACTTTTGAACATCTGTTGGCTTTGAAGTAAAGCTGGCCATAGCTCAGATCTGGGTAAACTAATGATGCATATTCATTGTGCCTGCCATCCTGAGATAGCTGCTCAAGTGGCAGAGAAGCAGGTTTTGGGGAATTTCCTGACACTGTTTTGAGGTCTTGAGAGACCAGCATTCTCCAGCACAGAGGGCAGAGCTGTAGGGCCTCTTTTTAACCCATGTATGGGTGCATGCAGTAAGACCCAGGATGAGCTGCAGGCTGAGCTGAGAAATTGGTGCAGGTTTGTAATGCTGATTTTATAAAGATGTATCCAACTCTTTAGAACCAATCTAGGCAATGTGAAGAGCTTACTTATTTTCTTCATTTTATTTTTAGGCTTGAAGTATAATAATGCTACTGTGCTACAGTAACAGTACAGTTTCCTCTACAAACAAATCTTTTTTTTATTTAGTGTTGTCTGATTATCTCTTGGACATTTTGTACTTTTTATTCAAACTCAATCTCATTTGTAAACTGCACTTGTGAACAATTTATGAAACATCATTTGCACCCAGAAGAATTTTTAATGAGTATATTTTTCAAACAGCAACAGCACTACAAATAATACTAATTACTAACTTTATTTGATCAGGGGTGGAGGAACAAGCAAATTGAAACTTAGACATTGATTTTTCCGATAGGATGCCTATTGTACAAATATAAACCATCTATGTTCTACACGGGGCTCAATTCTCATTTCTTACTTTCTGTATAGCATGTGTAAGTACAACATCTGAGCAGAAATAAGAATGGAAAAATTTCTTTCTGACAATATACACTGAGTAACATGGTTCTCTTGATACTTCATCAGAAATACACTTTGCTTTAATACTACTTGGTCTCAAATGGAAAATATTCACATTTTTATGACTTACCTTTTTGTTCAATATCTACAAAGCAATAAAGAGAAATAATTCCACAGGCTGGTTTAATAATTACAGAAGAAGAAAACTGGGAAATATTGTTTAATTCCTTACAGCTTTCCCAGTTGTGTTTCTATATTCATGGTCAGCTTTTGTTACCACCGGTGGGTTAAAATTTTCATTTCTTCCTGTCTCTTCAAGGAAGACCTCATGACCCAGTAAGCAGTAGCATCATGAAGAGGTGCCAAAAGGCAAACAGGCCCTGCCAGCAGGTCTGTGCCAATGCAACGCCCACTGTGCTGCAGAACATGGCTATTTACACTGCGTTAGCTCAGGGATCTCTAACATCAACATAGAACCCATAGATGCCTAACTCCGGACAGCTCTTCCTGCACAGCCCACCACATTGCTCTGAATAATGCACTTGCTCCCCAGGGACCATGGGTTTGGGATAAACTGATAAAGATCAGTGTCAGTCCCCATTTCCAGAACAGTGCAGGCCTCTCCATGGGCAACAGGATCGGGTCTAAGGAGGGGATGGATTTGCTCTTGTATAAGTGAGGTCAGTCATCTGCCTCTGCACAGTGAGGCAGGCTGAGAACTCAAAGGTGGAAAGAAAGAAAGACATAAAGAGCAGTTACAGCCCTACTCTGCTCAGCACCAGGGAGGCTGCTTCTCAGATCTCAGCCCAGCACTGGCCTGCAGGCCGAGGGAGATGTGGAGAAGCTGGAGGGAGAACAGATTGCTGGCAGCTGTGGGAGCAGGCCTCCCACCTGCAGGTACAGGAACACAACAGGGATATTGCTGATTTGTGGGGGCACATTGCAGCCTCTACCTCTGCAGCTGTAACGATAAGATCCTCGAGGCTTCTCCTGTGACACTCAAATTGCCCCTCTGGGCCTCCTGAAAGTAACCTTCCCTACACACACACAGTGTTACACATGAGGCAACAAAAGTCCTATGGTGTGGTTCTTCCAGTGTGACAGAATGTTGCAAAAAATCCTGTGGACTTCTCCAGTAACACTTTAAACAATAAATAAAATATTGAACACTGACATTGCGGAGACACTGCTAGAATATGTCAGATTAAAAATACAAGGGTTTTGACCCTTCCATATCCACAGATGTGGAGAAATATATGTATGCATTAGGATATCTTCAGGGTTGCAGTAAATCACTCTGCCTGCCACAGCCCCAAGGGACTGCTGTTATACTGAAAGACAAGTGGACTACAGCTGATTTTCACACCCTTGACTTCCCAACTGCCACAACTTCTGCACATGGTACCTGGCAAGGGGGAATAACTGGGAGACTGCCTGAGCCTTCAGGTGGGCAGCACCAGAGGATGTCCTTCCCCCTGGTCAGCACTTCCACCACCCCAGCTCTGCAGCTAGCAGGGCTGACTCAGGGTTTCAGCAACAAGAAAAGCAAGGGAGGTGTTTTGGATGACAGGGGCAGAGCAGCTGCAGAGAAAGGAGAAGCAGGGGTTTTGTTTGCCACACAATCACAAGCTGTTAGGGCAAGGTTGCCTTGCTCGGGGGTTTTTCCACAGGGACACTTGCTGATCAATACACAGGAATGTCTGACTGACCGCTTACCAGCATGCTCTGCTTTGCAAACCAAATTAATAACATTTCTTTGGTATGCACATTTTAATACCAGTACGTGTTTGGATTTGTTCCAGGTTTGACATTTACTGTGAATTTCCTGGATTTATGTTTCTGGAATTTCCTTTGTAAAGCAATTTGAGATTTACAGATAGACACAGATCCCTCTAGTTGAGCCAGTCAGTGCTATTGTTGTGGTTACAACACGGTGCTCAAATGAATAAATGTCATCCCGAAGGGTAAGCCAGATAACTCACCACTATGGACACAGACATCTGAAGGGACTGATACATCCACCAGTGACTATAGCTACTTGGAAGGCCCAAATTCACTTAATGTACTACAAACAAACAGATGTTGTACCCTGATGGAATTTTTTCACGTGGCCAGCGCCGAAAGACCACCCCAGCAAAGCCCTGGAGACAGATATCACATGAGCTTCATCCCTGAGAGCGTGCTTCTGTGGAAGAGAGATGGAATAAATTTTTTACCATCCCAGCAATAAGTTTTCAAGGACAAAAGCTGTTTTGCTATATGCTAACCTGCAGCTATGATAGCCAGGGATGCTGTCTTGTTCTCTACCTAGTGCGTGTGCCACAGCTACTGCACAGAAGACCTCATCTTTAGGGATTGTGTCTCTCTGTACAGCAATTGGGAGCAAGGGCCATTGGCCAACATTCCCCCTCCTTCTTGTCCCCTGGATGTTTTAGTACATATTGAAAGAGCAAAATTGGACAGCCAGCCTCCTGCTGGCTGCGCATTATTATAAGCAGGTATTACTGAGGCAGAGGGAGCAACGTGCCGAGTTTCCTTTTAAATATTCATAGCCAATTTAAAAAGGGAAATACTCCAATTGCTTCAGGACTGCCTTTGGCTCTGATTAGAAACAGCTGAGCAAAGCCAAATGCTCAGCTGTTTCTGCAAAGAGATTAACACCTGTTGAAGATGGAATAAAAATACGTGACAGAGTTTAACAGCAAATATCAAAAGATCGTTATTGTAAAGCTAACAGTAACATCAGTGACAGATCACATCCCCACCCTGCCATGCTGCATTGCTCCCGGGAGGGAAAAAAAGCACACTCACTCATCACAGCACATACACACAGCATGTGCACATTTTGTCATTTGGGAGATCAGTTCCTTGACTCTAGTTAACCAAAGAAAATTTTCAGATGGTATCAGGTCAGCGTGAAGTAGTTTCTACTAGGGCATACAGTGCAAAGTGAGGGTAGACAGCTGTATTATAGCACTTGTTGTTATTGCGCTTGCTTGTATCTCCTTCGGGGTGGGAGGAGTGTTCTCAATGTGATTCCCTGAATGATGTTTTATCCGTGCTACAGAAACAGCACAGATGTGTTGCATATTCCCATCAGAAGTCAGCTCACAGTGCTGGAAGCCAGCTCCTACCTGCACTGGGGATTAGAGTGTCTCCTCCATTCTATGAGAACAGCATCTATGAGGGCATGGGGGAAGCCATTATGGTATGTGAGGAGGCCTCCTTCCCTTCGTGCTTCTCACCTCCTATTGGCATTTTTCACCAAGTCATGTAAAAAATACACTGCAGTAAATGCCACGTTTGAATTTTCTCTTGCAGTGAACTGATGCACTGTCTTTAATGTCTGTCACAGATCTGCCACTCCTCAGACCACAGATGAAAAAGCTGCCAAAGCGGTCACTTGGAAAGCACATCTCTACCATATCCCCAGGTCTCAATCACGGTAATAATGCAAAGATTTATACCTGCTGAAAATTTTGATGCATGTATCCTCAAAGCTAATTTAATTTTACTCCAGAAGGTATAAATAATTGAAAAGCCTGACTTTTTGTTGGTTGATTGTTATTTATTTTCTCTAGTCACTTATTGTGCCTCAATTTATTTCTCCTTTTGATTTTAATTTCTTCTCTAGGATTTGTATTTATTCCAGTTCCTTCAAATATTATGTGCATAAATTAAGAAGCACTGTTCAGAAAATGGAGCTCTGGGAGTCACCTGTATAACTCATCAGCCTTGAAAGACACAAACTGTACAGAGCTCAGAGAAAAAGAAACAAGTATTGACATTTTGATTATATTTTATTCCAGCATTGCATATGGAATACTATGTTTCTAATGTTATTAAAAAAAAAAAAAAAGACAAAGCAAATGTTGGAAGGGTGCAAAAAATACTTTGAAATAGATGAAGAAATTAAAAGAATGTCCATGGGAAGAAAGATTTTAAAAAGATTCAGAGAGGGGAATAAGTAAGATATCACATTTGATAGATATATCAAATAATGGACTTAGAGGGAAATTACTTCAGTACTTCTTTTTCCATAGCATAAAGGAAAAAAGAAGATAACATTTTAGATCAAAATTTCTTCTAAAAATGTGTGAGTTTTGTTATTAGTGTTGACTGTAATTATCTGTAAGTTTAGAAGAAATGAGTTTGTTTGTTAATTCATATAGTAAAATTTTCACAAGTTATCCTATGGAAGAAATTCAGAATGAAAACTCGGACGTATTACTTAATGCAATTTTTCAAGAACAGATTGGTTTATACTGTTCATCTTGAGCATCTTGCTTGTACCTCTGTATCACCTAATATTTTCATCTTCACTTGAATTCCAGTTAGCTGGGCTTATCTGATTAGGGATGTGAATGTTGGGGTTTCCAGAACTCTAACCTTTCTCAGGTGTGAGTGAGCAGAAATAAAGCTGTGCTTAATCTTAAGTACAGTAAATGTGCTAAATCTTAAATATATTACTATGAGCTCTTGTCTTAAAAACGTATAAGAAAATGTAGAAGAAAACTGAGTAAGGCAAGGTTCACAAATCATTTGTAGTGCTTGAATAGCTAACAAGCAAGGGCTTGCAATAACATACTTTTATTATTACCAAAAAGCATTTTGTGTCATTTGCAGAAGTGCAGAATTTAAAACATTTGAAGTTATTGCCTGAACACAAATTTCCTTGGGCCAAACTACTATATTTCTGGTATCTGTGTCATGCAATTCACAAATTATATCATTCTGCCATTCACAAGAATGAAATCCAAGGACTGCCCATGCAATTACAAATCCATTTGTCCTTGTGTTGTGGCCTCCAGATGTGCACAGCACTTTCAACTGCCTTGATTCCAGAACCAAGTAAGGCTATCTGACTGCAGCAAGTATAGAAAGAAAAAAAGTACCAAAACTTTTTTCTTTTTCCCTTCACCCTTTAATAATTCTTTTATGTTTCTTCTCCGTTTCTCTCCCCTTCACTCCTCCCCTCCTTTTTTCTTTTTTTTCCCAGTTTGTGTAAAGCAAAAAAAATCCTTCCTCATACCTCAAGAAGAGTTGATATGTAAAAGTAGCAACCTCCACATTTCAGTATTACATAGGTTCACAATGTGAGATTCACTGGATACCGAAGAGAATATAAAACTTCTATTGTTGCTTAAGGTGAGGGAACTATAACAAATAAAAATACAGAGGCTTCTCAAGGCACAAGCATGTAAATCTGCAGACTGTTGAATCCATTGCAGCATGGAAGGAGATTCAGTGTTTTCCTAGTTTTTCTATTTCTTCCAAATAACCACCGGAGCAACTACCAGAAAGCCAAGTTGACATCTAGCAATCTTTGCCACATTATTCAAGGTTCAACTGCCCGAACATACAAGCTACTGCATTACTGAGAAATTTTTCCAGAAAGAACATGCACCTTTATAGCACTTTTATTCTCCCATACTAATCATAAAAAGCCATGAAAGCATACATAATGCAGCAGTCAGTCCCTACTCTTGCTGTGCAGTAGTACAAAGTAAAAAGAGCCCAGGAGAACAAAGGGAAGGTGTGAATAAGTGCTACCACAGGCACATGGTGGAGTGGCACAGCTGTCCATACCCTGACTGTCTGACTCACACAGCTTGTTTTTATATACATCAGCAGTGAGACAAGCTCAACTGTTATGTGTAGCTTTGATAATACATAATTAGTTGATGATTTAACAACCGTTACAAAAAATAGGACAGTAATCATGGCAGGGGGGAAGAATGAAATGCCACAAAAAAAGAGCTGAATTAGCCCCTGCAGACTGCATTTTTTGAACTCTTTGAGTAGTTTGTCAGATTATAACAATGGAAGTGATTTTGGAAACAGGAGCAGCTCATAAATCAGCAATGCAGCTGATTGACATCTGAGATTCAAGCTAAAAAACATTCACAAATCCACAGTATATAACTTTCTTAAGGAAATACTTTAAAACCTCCATAAATACTGCAAGCATTAATTCTACAACCAGAGGAATATGAGCAACAGCTACTCAGTTTGGGGTACGGGGACACAGGAGATGACCAGACTGAGTTTTAATTTGTGGGCAGATTCAAAGCTCTTTGACAAAAAAAAAGAAATGCTATCTCTAATTATTGCTTGCTCTGAATAGGAAAAAAAAAGTCAGAAAAATCAGCCCTAGCCCTCACTAAAGCCAATGGGAATTTTGCCATTAGTTTCAACTGATGTAAATATCTGCTGAAATTCTCTTATTAAAATGGATGAAAGTATTTTCTCATGGGAAGAAACAACAGAGGCTAGTCTTTGTATTCAACAGAGGCAGCTATTACAGTGGTGCTGCATTTATTAAAATATGCAACATAAACCCAGTTATAGGAAAAGACTCTAATGGCTTGCAAACATGATCACAGTTTTCCAGTTTATGATCACTGGGACCATAAACTGAGAGGAGAGCTTTTAGCCAGTCATTTTATCATTCTTAGCTGCCTCTCTGCCACAGAGGATATTCAGTCCAAAAATGCTAACCTGAAGGCTCCAATTTAACTTGCTTCCCTGTATTCATGCTTAAGTATGTTCCCTTACGGAAAACTATTTTTGAACTAGCAATTTATATACATACAACTGCAATTTCCTATGCAAAACTTTGCGTATGAGAAATGTCATCATGTTTGTAATCTGTAGACTGAGTTTGGATTTGTGCGGCTTTTTTAGCTGATTTCTACAAAGCAAAGGTTCAGCTCTGTAGTTTTAAACTTTTATTAAAAGATGAAATTGTTGTTCTGGAGTTGGAAATAGTTCTGTATTTGAAATAATCTCAGATTTCTAATCTTTCCCATTCAAAGCAATTTCAGTCTTCTTAGTTGCAGATAGATTTACATTTAAGATTTCCTAACATTCTATTGCAATCTTACTTAAATTCAATTGTAAGCTCAGTTTGTTTTAATATGCCAGCGTGTAAAATCGTTCATAAAATTGATCTGAATTAAAAGATTCTTCAAAGCAGACTTCTCTCTTCTGCTGGCTTTAACCTTGAGTTTTCACTTAAGGAGTTAAAGCTAATAAAGAAAACCTCTCACTCTTCTAAATATGAACTTTTTCAGAATAAAAATTCCTACATCAAAGGTTATTTTCCCTTTTTTGCTCTATATAAAACATATATTGTCTGTACCATTCCCCAGTTTTCGTTCTCTCTGGTGTTTTGCATTAGTTGTATGTTTAAAAAAAAATGATATGCATACAAGGATTCAAATATTGATGAAGTAAGTCTTGTGAGATAAATGTCTATTGTTCCTCTGACACACAGATTGGATCCATGAGCTCAAAGGGAGAAACAACTCTGACTGTGAACACTGTAAAATAGCTGTGAGGTGCTGTTGCACATTTTCTTCCACAAAGTGTTGACAAAATGTTCTCCTACACTGAACAAAAGGAAAGAAAAATAGAAAAAAAAAAAAAAACTTTAAAAATGAGCCACATGTGATGTCAAATTGCTGCCTTTCAGGCAAGAACTATTTGCACTTTAGGTTGTTCATTGGTTCCTTCAGCATTTTAAGATGTAGCAGGGAATTGAAGGTATTAACAAGGAAAATATTCAGAAAAGCTACTTAGAAAATATCAGAATAGAATGCAGTTTTGAAAAAAAAAAATAGCTTACATACAGACTAAGATTTTACAGTAAATTTCACATTGATAAACATTACTGCATAAAACATATGAAGATGAATATTCCTGTTGAGGAGCTGTCTGACATAGCTCATTTCCAAAACAGAAAACAAGTACCTCTGAAAAGTAGCTGAGGTGACAAAACACACAGTATATTTTTATTTCTTAATTTTGCTGACAGTGTCAACACTGCCTTTTGCCAAGTTGTTCTCTACTTCATTTTTCCCAAACAGCTACTTAAAAAAAAATCATTTAAATGTTGGTTGTTCAATAAAATAATGGTATGATGTCATCTTAGGACTTCTGTCTCACGGAAGATACAGGAGCTTCATTGAAAGCATTCAGGTATGTTCACATTATTTATTACCCATCTGTGTGGTGTACTTGAGCTCATTAAAGTATCTGTTTCGTGCAAAATCTGTGGTGTGCAAAACACAATGCACTTGTGATTGAAACAGCACTTTTTTTAAAAATACTTCCTGTGTTGAGAGTGAATTTGAGCCCTGTTGGACCAAATTGCAAAGCTGACACAGATTCATGTCTTGTCCATGGAGAAAAGCCCTGCAAATGTGCCTGGGGAATGTCTAAAAATTCAAACAGCCTTTGACTTCATGACAACAGCCTATCTTGCTGGAAAAGAATTGAAATTTCAGATCCTCTGAATTCTCTGGATAAGAGAAATGAAACCATCAGCCCACAGCACCGGGTTTTCACTAGTCTGTCCCTTAACCAGTCTCAAAGAGGGCTCTGATAGCTCAAAGATGGCCATGAGCACTGCCATTCTACTCCTCAATTGCAGTTCCTACATCTTTTCTCTAAGTTTGTAGGAGTAAGCGCTAGAGAAACAGTTAAGCCATCTTTGCCTTAAGTCATCCATTTTTTCCTTTGCTATTTTGTTAGGCAGAAAAGGCCCAGATCTTTTTATACTTTTCAGTTTCCTAGACTTGAAGATAGCTGTATACCTCCAGATGTGCATAAATATCTAAAAAAGAGGAGAAAAGAAAAATTCCAAAAGCATAGAAGTTATATATAACATTGGGGAAAAAAGAAGAAGAAAAAAGAAGAAAAAAAAAGTGCTCCAATGTATTTTCAGTGTCCTCTATTTAATCTAGACTTGAAATTGCCAGCTTCAATTTCTGGTAAATAACTGTTGTCAAACTTCTGCTTATCAGGAGTGCCCTCTTCCAAGCCTGTGCTATGTAGGATGCCACCCATGAGAGTGAGGGTAGGAATTAGTCACTGCTCGGAAATAGCATTCAAAGAAGGAAGCTGGATAATTGGCTCTGAAATGGTGCTTTTGCTGTTACATAACACAGCTCAGTGTTAAGTTTGTGTTGAGCTTTGAAAAAAAGTACTTTCTGAAATTCCTGGCTAAACAGACATACACTTTCAGAGATTGTCAGAGTTCATAAACACTGTGGGTTTTCATCAAGTTAGCAATTTTGTTTCATTTTGATCCAGTGCTGCAGTCAATTTGTTGACTTGATTTTGATTTGATTTCAGCAATGCTCCATTTTTTACTTTTGTGGAATAC
Source organism: Lagopus muta (assembly GCF_023343835.1). NCBI lineage: Eukaryota > Metazoa > Chordata > Aves > Galliformes > Phasianidae > Lagopus > Lagopus muta. Next base: position 77,884,697 of record NC_064434.1, read on the forward strand.
TAATGCTAGATTGGCTTTGATTTCATGGTTCTATTTTAGTTTAAGTTTCTTAAAAAGTAAATTGAACCAATACTTTTAGTGGGATTTTCAAAAGTGACTAATCTGCCTAATTTTTTTCAATATGCAGCACAACTGCAGTCTTTGAAGACATGGGTAAGTATCAGGTAGTCAACCCTGAACACTAACTAGCTCTCAGTGGATCAAGGTATTTGTTAAACACAGCAGTAAGAATAATAAAAACTTATTCCAGTTGAGTAGGTTTACGTGTGAATAAAATACTGCTTTGTTTTCTGTAGAAAATTGTAGAGGCCATGTAAGGACACTGCTTGACAGAGAAAAAGGGGTTATCTGCAGAGTCAGATACAGCTATCTGAAGTGGCCAGCTATTCCTCACACGCCATCTGCACTGTGAGGGGATAAAGGCCCATTCTTGGGCTTGCCACCTTCAAGAATTTATTTCCTCCAGCACAAACCAGCCCATGGTGTTACACACCTAACACTGGTTAAAGCAAACACTGCAAAGAGCATGCAGAAATGCAGATGTGAATTCTATGTTCAGGCAGAGAGGTTCTGGTGGAAGGCAGGCATTTCTGCACCAAATGTAAGCAAAAAAAAAAAAATGGAACAGGGAGCTTGGTGCCAGTTCTTTGTTCCACAAAAGAACACTGAGAAGTCATTCAGGTCTGCACACATAGCTCCATACAATCACTTACACAACTGCTCACACAGAGTATATGCATCTCCCTAATCACTGACTGAATTGGAAGCAGTACTTTAGTACTTAAATCCAGCCCTGTGCTTGAACTACAGGGCAGTCCTTTCTCTACATTCACCTTGAATGCCGAAGTATACCACAGCTAACGTGAGGCTAATTCAAAGCTCAGGCCTTTCACAGTTCTCAGCACCCGAATTGACTCCTGGCTTGACTTGATATTTTAAAAGATGAAAATTGCAAAATGTAAGTGTTCGTGACCTTAAGGCTGTTTCCTATTTCAGCTTGGTTGCTCTTTGACTTTCTCCAGACTCAAAAGTTTTGTACTCTTATTACTCTATCACAGAGTAGCTACACCGGATCTGTCAAGGGTCACTGTTTGATCAGTTACTTCTAATCTGGATTTACCATTTGTCATCCTCAGCTCACTCTGGTCATTCCATGCATCCAGTTCTCTGTGTAGCAATTGTTGCAGAATTCCTCCCATACACCAACTAAACCGTCTCAGCTTCTACAGAAGTTGATCTGCCCAAAGTAAACAGCTTGTTTTGTTGGGCCGAGGCTTCACAGAGGCTAACTCATAAGAGTCATGGTAGGAAAGGACATTTTCCCAGCTTCTTTTGAAAGTTCAACCCAACATCCTCAGGCAAAGTCCCCAGTGAGCAGCTTCGTGCCACATAACTGCTGCACAGCCCCAGGCTTTGACCACGCCTGCTAGGACAGTGCCTGTCTTCTCCCCTCACTGCCTCCATTTCTCAGACCTTTTCTTCGCACCCTTTGGGCTGCCTTCTTTCACCCTCTGAGAGGCCTTGTCCAAGTATTTGCCATATGCCTGGCCCCGCTCGAAGTTAGTGCTGCACCTCGCATAATTTTATGTTTTTCAGCTCCCACAGTCAAATGATTAGGTGAGAATCTTGGCTTACACTTTTAAGTAAGCTTCCTAGACCTCGTGGTAGCAAAGAGAAACTTAAAAACAAGACTCAAGTGCACCCTGTAGGCTAAGAAACCTGAAGGTAATAAACCACACCCTCAATGTATTTTCTTTTTGAAATCTCAGTTTTAAGTTTTTAACCAATCTCAGGCCTTTGTCAGACTTTCCTTGTGTTTTGTGAACATCTGGGATTGGCAGTGCTACAGACTGACCAAGCAGGTTAGAAAACATGATCCTGCAGCCTCTTGGCCAGGTCAGGTTCTCCCTGAGGTACTCCTCTCAGGGGCCCAACCAGGCTGCACCTCCTGAAATGCCCTTTGAGATGTGCCAGGGACTGATGCTCTCTCCAGAGTGTCACATGAAGGGCCATGGTGTTCTCCAAGCTGCTGCTTCTCCATTTTTCCCTTTGGAAATGTTTATGACTGCGTTGGGTTTCTTGACTATCCCACTGAGAGTGGCTTTCCTTAGGCAAGCATGGATATCTGGAAGTAGGAGGAACTGATGTGATAAAATCCACATGCTATCTGCTCCCAGAAGAATATGCTTTCATCTCTCACCAGCAAAATCCTTCTTACTTGTTTTTCCCCTTGCAAAAGAATTATTCCAGGCACTCCTTAAGCTTCGTAAACATGGGTAACCTGAGGTTGGATTTTTCCAAGTAACAAACTTCTGTTTCTTCTGTTGTAATTTCCAAACATAGAGGGTCAGAATAAAGGTTTCTATAAGATTTGCCCATCGAGGATTATTGATTTCCTGCCTAACAAACATTTCACTCCAGCTGCTTATACTGTTTTTCCTCTGAATCTCATTCTGCTTTCAGATCCCACTGTCATGCCAGGCAGAAGAGCCTGCCTCCATTATTTCCTTTGTAAGTTCAGTAAGTGGTTATATTTTAAAGTTAAATTGATTTTTCCTTCTGTTCTGTGAACGCTGTCTCTTGGACTTCTGACCACACCAACCCACTAACGACAGCCAACAAAATCTGCAAAATACAAAGTATGTATTTTCATAGTAGACTGAAGAACGTCAAATTCTAATGAAAAAAAGGTCAAAATAATAAAAAGCACTGAAATTCAGTGCTTATGTTAAGAAGAACATCACTGTTAGACTTAGCCCTGCTGTGATAAGAACTGCAGGGGTTATTAAATGTGTCTGCCTTCTTAATAGCTCAATTGATGGTTTCAGTAGTGATGCACAATTGCAGCCAGGTGTTAGATAAAAATAACCAAATACAGTATAGGCACAACTGTGCTGATCAATGTAGGTTATGACAAAGTGTTTTTTAAAGGAAAAAAAGATTTCCCATCCTTGGTCTGCTAAGGGTTATCTGGTTTAAGAGCATTACTTGAAACAGCAAATAACTTTTCTTTTCATGGTGCACAGTCTTAGTGCTCACGATCCATTACTTAGAGGCAATATCAATTAATGTATTTATTATTAACAATCAACATAAATATACCAGGGAAAACAAAGCTCTGTTATTTCATGGTAGGGGTTGGAGTATAAAATCATTGGAACCTGTGGCTTTTGTTATTGTTAGGTAAATAAATTATTGGAAAACCAGAAGGAGCTTCGACAGTGTAAAGCTGCAGTAGAATGCAGTTCCTTGACTCAAGTTACAGCTGCTGGGAGACAATTTAGAGCATCTCTTCTTAAAGGGTAATGAGCTTCCCAGTGGCCAGGCTGAAAAGCTGCATTGAACAAAATCAGGCCCAAAAGGAAAAGCTTCAGGACCTCTAGGTATCAGTCAAATTTCTAAAGCACATTGTACGCAAACCATAACAAATAATTAAAGTCCTGATTATGTTACTGACCTTGACAGGAGTATTTTAAGCTTGGTTTCACTGAAGGGAAAAAAAAAAACAAAAAAAAACCCACTGTGAAGGTGAGCTTCCCCCCATGCATATGTGACTTTGTGACTTTCTCCTTACACTTATGCTTCTGTGGACCTTAAGTGGAATCATAAGGAAATTACCTTGTTGGTGTGAGTTGTCTGCTACTGAGCAGAGCTTCAGAGGGACCTACACAAAAATACTAAAATCTCTGCTGAATTGAGACAGTCAGCTGAATCAGAGTTGGGGTAGAAAGAAAAGTATGTAGAGAAATGAGACTGCTGTCTGCTCCTGTTGCTGCTTGATCTGTGAAGATAGAGCCTTTTTTTAACATATGCTTTTAGGCTAGGATTGAAAAACTCAGTAAAAATATACCTAGAGCTACCAGACAATTAGCTTTTATTGCTGCTGCTTTTTGTCTGTCGCTACTCCTTAGATCAACTGCTTACTTTTATTCCAGTATTTGAACAAATGGTGCTATTACAAGCCTCTCCTCTGAACCAGTGAAGTGGTTTGTTTTGGTAGCTAAGAGTACATTATACCCCACAGACTATCCTCTAAAACCCGACAAGAATAAAAACCTTTGTACTGCGCTAGATATTATGTCATGCGGAAACTGAAAATTTTATAAGCAAAATACCTCTTGCAAAACATGATTTCTGCAAGTGGTATTGTCCAGCCTGATCAGGAACTGGGTTCCTCATGCAGTGAACTTCCCAATAATCGAAATCAGCCCAGAAAATTGCTCACTGGGAGCTTTTAGAAACTTTACAGTAACATAAACCAGTGGACGCCATTAGGTTGGTGAACTCACAGTTTGAAATGCAGGCTAAGATAAACAGACTCCTATTTTGCTGAATTTTGCCCCCTCCTTCCAAGCACTGCTTTCACCTGGGGAAGAAGCAGAGTAGCAGCATGTTATTTCTGCCAGTAGCATCACAGGCTGCATTCCTATGGGGACCAAGTGGGTCTGGCTCACTAGAGAGCCAGCATTCCTAAGGGATGAGCATCAAGATATGCTTGTATTCACTTTTTTAAACTTGTAGATCTTATTCTTGCACCCCTCAAAGAAAGATAGAGGTGTTATTTGTCTCTTATTTAGCTTGTGGGAGCCTCTTTTGATTTCTGAAAATGACTAGTAGTTTTTTTTTTTTCCTCTATTCAGAGAGCTGCTTCAGAGGAAACCCAGGAGTGCGCATGTTTAAGTCTGCATGCTGGAGCAATGACATTGGCAAGATCAAGGACATGCCTGGGCCCTTATTTTCCTGGGTAAAAGTTCAGAGAATCGTCAAGAACTCTGTTACTTGTGCCCATTACTCTACAGAGCAGGAATTAAAGCAAAAACCTGCATGAGTTCAGTATGAGCAGAGATGTGATGCAAATCACTGGGGAAACCAAAATGACTCGCTGGCTTCGTGTTCAGCTCCACTCCTATAGCCTCTCGGTGATGATTATGTTTAAAATAAGTTGAAGTACTTTACATTATCTGCCTTAAAACTGAAGTAATGTCAGTGACAGCTACCAAGGTGTTGTGTTTCTGTAAAACTCACACTTCATGAATGTCAGCTATACAATTATTTATAAACATGCCAGTTTTGTAGAACAATAGGAATACAATAAATGCAACTAAAACCATGCATTTAAGTTCAAAAATAGATAAATACTGAACGAAGATGTCATCTTGTCATGAAAACTGAGTGACAGACCAATAAAATTTTCCCTACATTTCAATATAATCAACATGCGTTTTCACTGAGTATTTCTAACTGTGACATGTTTGTGTAAGAGTCCTTCTGTGTTGTTGTTTTTTTTAAGCTGTTGAGTTTTAGCAAATGCTTACTTTCCCAGAATAATAATTCTGGACTGGACCACTGGTCCACTGGGTGAAATTTATAACAAGTAGAGCATTAATGCAGCTGCAGGATGAACTTGGCCATCATCTTTAATAGTCTCATGATTAAACCATGACTATAAATGAAAACAAGTGAGTTCCTGACACCACTGTTGTCAACAAGGAATTCTGATTCTATGGTAATGATTTTTTCTTTGACTTACTGCTCTAGCACTAAAATTTCACCCATAATTGAGAGTGAGAGTTGTTGTTAATTGATAAATAGGTTCACCCACGATTTTTTTTTCCCCTTAAGATGTCTAATGTCTTTTACTTCGACTTCCACTTAAAACAGCAATAATACTTTGTTCTTTCTCTTCCCTGGGTAACTGAGGATACTTTTTCAAGCAATTCTTGCCTTGCCTTGCATTATTCAGTAGCATTTTTCAGCTTCCAGTGTTTATGCTTTAGCATAATGCTTTAGCTTGCTCTTGTAATTCTGAGCTTTCCAGTCATCTCTCACCCAAAGTAACCTGGATCATTTTGTCTACTGCATATTTTCAGTCGCAGTGCTCACCTGCTTTTCAAGAGGAATGTGCATGCAAACATGTGCATGTATTCAGAGAAGGAGCCTGGGGCACTTCGACATTAACCTTTGGCCATATTAAAAATTAACTGTTTAATCCCACTTTACAGAGGTTTTCTGTCTTTCAGTCAGTGGCAGTACTTAAGCTCTCATTTCATGACTACCTGCTCCCCTCAGCTGTCCCTCCCACAAGGTACAAAGCATTTTTTTGTAAATAAAATTTACTTAAAATGTCATCTCACTCTTCACAAGATTTCTGTTAAAACGATCAGGATTTTTAAAAACAAAGATACAATTTGTCTAATGAAAAACACTCTGGCTTTAAAATATTTGAAGATTAATTCAGTATTTACAGGCATCAGCAACCTGACCTGGTAAAATCCTTCTTTTTTTTTCCCCTTAGAAAGAAAATGTTTCATAAGAATATATTCCATAATAATCCATGGGACAAACAATGAGAGATAACTTACATCATATTGCAATACTCTTATTTTCTGATTATAAATAGCCCAACAAACTTATGGATTTTTATGAGGGTTTTCTGGTTTTGTATTATTGAAGATTTAATTTTCTCTGGCTTTTTTTTTATTTCTGATTATCTGCTTTGCACGTGATTCTTACATCGCTGAATTCTTATCTTTTTGTCCTCTTTATTTCTTCAAGTGGGCAGAATTATCCTTTTTTTGTTTTTCTTTTTTCTAGAATTCCAATTTGAATAAGAACAAGCACTTGAACCTCACCACTGAATGTGGGGTTTTCTCTTACCATCTTGTTTTTTTGTTGTATATACCTCTGTTAAGAAATTCTAATCATTTTCATATTTTTAAGTAACTTTACCTGTAGGCTTTAATCATTTCTTCAGAACATTCATGAGGGTTTTTTAATGGAATTATCTAAAATTAGGTTGAAAAATAAGTAATTTGATTTTTCTAAAGCACAGAACTCTGCCACCAACTGAACTATTCAGTATTTTTAAACCATGGTATTTGAAGGTAAAACTTTTCATACTTGTTATTTTTAAAATCTTGAATCGCAATATCTCAGAGGAAGAAAGCAAACTTTACATGCCACTGTCCAAAACGAGTAAATAACATAGAATCATAGAATGGCCTGGGTGGGAAGGGACCTCAAGATCATCAGGTTCCAACTCCCATGCCACAGGCAGGGCCGCCAAACTACAGACAGACTGTAGTTTGAAACTATTGAAACTAGAACTGACATGCTCTAGGGCCTACTTATAAGCAACGACTTCATGAGCAGAAATCCGAGGACAGTAACTAATTAGTAAAGATAACAGAGCAATTTTCATTTGTTCTTCAGGAAATTGAATTCACTGTGAAAAATTTTATAGCTCTGCTGCCTATATAATATTCTTGAGGTCCACAGAAATGGGTTAATGAACTCAGTCTTTCTTTTCTAAACATATGTACAGACAGACATACTTTCTTGAGAAGCACTTACCTTCAGTTAATGAAGCTACCACTCAATAAAAGAACAATATTTGAACAAAGCTTCTGGTATTCATCAGATAGGTGTTGAACAGTTTCTGAACCACATGCTGTGAATGACACCTAGCAGTGACAAGTTCTCAAGATAAAGAAGTTCAATTAAGTTGTAATTTGAAGAAAGTATTTCTATCCTTGCTATACTGCTATTTTTCCAGAGTCTCCCATAAACATGGTTGCAAAATGAAGCGTCTGCAAAGAAATTGTAAAGATCATTGTTTTATTGCATCAAATTGTTAGTCTCCCTAACATTCTTCTTTGGCTGTATGTCAGTAACTATGCCAAAGAATAATAAGAAATTAAAAAATCAGGGTCATACTAAAAGAGTTATATTTTTGTTTCCTTTCCAAAACAAGCATAATGAACAAAATAAACCGAGAAACAGCAATAATTTACTATAAAACATTTAGTTCAATAGGAAGCTCTAAACTCAGTTCTGAGTTACTTCACCCTAGCTGTAAGGGTTTCAAATTTCATAAGTTGATGGACTTCACAGCACTTAAACGGAGTTCTAATTCTTCAAAGAATTACAAATTCAAAGAAAAAATATCCTAAGAAGCTGTCTCTGTGTTTCCCATGATGTAATCCAAGTCATTCAGCTAACGTCCCTTCCCTAATAAATCATTTGGTTAAGCAGAGCTCTGCCATGATTCAACGCAGAGATAAGTGTTATCATAATCCTGTATAAAAGCTGTAATTTCCCTCTGTTATTCTATCTCTTTTATTCAGTTTGGGTTATTTCCAACACTAAGAAAAAGAATATGTGGCTTAATTCAAAAGTAATATGCTAATGTTCATTATTATTATTAACAATTTTTATGATCCCCTACCCTAGGATGCTCTTATCTTCCTGAAACAATGAAGCTCTGCTTCTAAATCTATGAAATACTGTGAAATACTGTCTTGTTCAAAAATGCTCGCTATACCAAAGTCAGTCTTTTTTTTTAATTGTTCGTTCAAAGGCCAGGATGTGCTTTCTAACAAAATCATAAAAACATATCAGGTAGATTTTAGTATCAATATACAGATAGGAGCAAGTTCTCAGAGTAAATATTTTGTCTTCATCTCCTAAATGAGTTACGTCCTCTGATGATCTGGTTGTCTGAGCAATATTTCCTTTGCAATTGATGTCTACTGGAGTATGCATCCTTAATCACAAAAGTCAGTAGAACAACAACTATGAAGAAAGCAAGATGAAATGGAATTCCTACTGGACAAGAACTTAAAAACGTGTTGTCAGTAACTCCCTCAGTCACTAAAAGCGTAGTGCATTCAGTGCTAGTAAATCTTCTGTGAAGAAATGTAGAGCAACAGGCTCATCACAGGTGGACAGACAGACAAACAATAACATGTCACTTACTTACTTGAGCATATGTATACCGTACCTTCCTGCATATAAAACCACAACTGGATCTACATCTGTTATTCAATCCTATGCCTATCATGCTCATAACTGGCAACAGCATCTTTCTTGAAAAGAAAACACAAACACAAAGTGGACAACTCCCTAACAGAAAATTTAGCAGGTTTCACCAATAGCATGTTACACGAGCTTTGTGCTGCTGTCTGTAATAGGCATGCTTACTAAACCTGGTGGGTTTAGTTTTTGTCTATTTACTCCCAGATAGAAGAATTAGACAAATTTAACATGAAGTAGAGAATCTCATTTTAAATCCACTATGAATTTAGTGGACTTTGGCATTGGAAAGAAATGAAAAGGTAAGTTTTGTCATCAGAAGCACATGGCAATGACCAGAATTATAGTTTCCTGATTTTTGTCATTTTAAATGTAAAATGTGCATCAACTGTGAAGTTAAATGACAACAGAAAGGAAGTAAGGGCAAAAAAAGAAGCACAAATCCTTAGCTTGTTCCTTTTTAGCCCATTGGAATTACACATGGCCAAGTCGCCTCTTTTAGGTCAACAGACACAGATACACTAGTTACTGAGCAACAGTATCACCGCCACAAACAGCAAATTAACATGCTCTACAACTTCCAGTGGTCTCACATAAAATGATATGTTAGTTAATCACTAAAATTGCAAGCGTGGGTTTGCCAGTTTTCATCTTCTGTAGTCAGCCTACTACGGGAGAAAACGTAGGAGCAGTGCTGGCCAGCCATGTCCATTGGGCACAGGGATGGTACCACACAGCCATACTGCAGCGGAGGGGTGAGCGGCCACGCTTTGGAATCACTCCCACCCACCTCCAAGAGGCCGCCATCTTGGGAAGCCCTGCAGCCGCGGCTCGGAGCCGCGCCTTCTTCCGGCACCAGAGGGCGCCCTTGCACCAGGATCCCGCCTGAGGCGTGAGGCGGCGCGCTCGGGAGGAGGTGATGTGACTTCCCCAGAGGATTGAACGGTGTGTTAGTACTTATAAGTCAGCTACACTGAGCTTCTTTCCTTTTGGGGGCAATAAGTGTGACTCTGGCTTCATTTCCAGAAGCTCTTCAAGAAGTTCAGTTTGCAAGTCTCTGTACATCATGCTGAAAATGCCAGGCCTTTGTGAATGCCTCCTCCTTCCCAGCAAAGTATGGAGATCTGCACGTTTCCAGCACTCCGCTTCTCTTCAGATGCAGTTTGAGTGTGCAGCTAATGGGCAAAAACATGACAGAGGGAGAGGGCTGCTCTTCTGACCTGTGCTCTCCTGAGGGCGGAAGAAGACCCTCAGCAAGGTTCAACAGCCACTGTGACTGGGAGGTGAGAGGAGCCCATTCCCCACGAGCTCCACTGCCCTCCTTGAGATGGAAGGCTTAAATTGACCCTAAACCATCTCCAGCTGTGCTTTAGGAAGTCTAGCCTTAAATAGTCTCAGTGATGTTGATTCTAAAATATTCCCTTCATGACTAATTCATATTTTTCCTTGATATTTAATCTAATTTGCTGCAGGCTAAGCCCTCTGCTTCTTGGCCTGTTGACAAACGAAAATGACTAGTCCCTGTGCTCCTTTCTCTCTGAGGATCAACGGATTCTTATTATCTCTTTTTGGTCTTTTTCTGTTTCTTCAATCACTCATGGAGCATAAACACATCTGTTACTCTTCTCTTCCCACTTAAGGGAGAATCCAGTTCCAGGTGTTCGGCAATGGCAGAGGCAGAAGCAGACACTATCAGCAAATTTTAGGCAAATGCCATGCTCCGCATACACTTCTCTATTCCAAACCCTTCTGTGCCTAAATGCCTTTAATTACCACCTACAGAATTCTACTGAAATACTTATTCCTTGGGTGTTTCCTTTCTTGCTTTTATGGATGATATGTGAGGGTATCTTCTTCACTGCTCCTGCTGGCTTTAGTTTGGCACCTGTAACGTTTCATTAATATTTTAAGTAATGCATTCTGTAAGTTTCATACTTAATATACTTGTTCCAGTGGGATGAAGTTCAACAAGACCAAGTGCCAGGTCCTGCACTTTGGCCACAACAACCCTAGGCAATGCTACAGGCTTGGGACAATGTGCCTGGAAGACTGTGTTGGGGAGACAGACCTGGGGGTACTGGCTGATGCTTGGCTGAACATGAGCCAACAGTGTGCCCACATGGCCAAGAAAACTGATGGCACCCTGGCTTGTATGAGAAACAGTGTTTCTAGCAGGAGCATGGAAGTAATTGTACCTCTGCACTCATCATTGCTGAGACTGCTTCTCTAGTACTGTGTTCAGTTTTGGGTCCCTCACTACAAGAAAGATATTGAGGCCCTGGAGTGTGTTCAGAGATGGGCAATGGAGCTGTGAAGGGTCTGGAGCACAAGTATTAGGAGGAGTGGCTGAGGGAGCTGGGATTGTTTAGTCTGGAGGAGACTCAGAGGAGGCCTTACAGCTCTCTACAACTACCTGAAAGGAGGTCATGGCGAGGTGGGGGTCAGTTTTTTTCTCTCAGGTAACTGCGATAGGACTAGAAGGAATGGTCTCAAGGTGTGCTAGGGGTGATTCAGGTTAGACATTAGGAAAAATCTCTTCTCCAGAAGAGTGGCTAGGTGCTGGAGTGGGCTGCCCAAGGGGGGTGGTAGAATCACTGTCTTTGGATGCGTACAAGAAACATTTAGATTTTGTACTAAAGGAAATATTTGTGGCAGGTGGGTGGTTGGATTGGATGATCTTGGAGGTTTTTTCCAACCTTGGTGATTCTATGATTCTATTCTGAGAAAATGCAGATGGCAGACAAGGCAGTGTAGTAGCTTGTGCAGAAACTGGGACAGTAGCTCCAAAGTTCCAAACTGAGATTTCATAGGCATCTTTGGTCAGCTATTTCACTTACCCTACATATCTCAACTTCTCCTTTGTAAAATGGAGATACATTCCTGTCCCACTTAGGACATGCATTTATACTAGTGAGGTATTTGGAAGCTAAGAAACAAGAGTTAGGCCAAATGTAGCCATGTTAAGAAACTCCTAAAATATATATATATAAATAAATAAAATTGAACCAGATTGAACATTCTTCAGATTTTGTTTATCTATCTCTAGCACTAGAAATTCCATGAACTTGTTATTTGCTTCTGTTGTCCTTGTAGCTGAATCCTCAGTCTGGCAAGAACTCTGAAACCTCAGCAAAGCTTTCCTCACCATCTGCTTCTCTATGGTGGCTCTTGTGCATGCCCCACAGCAGAGACAGGGAGTGAGTTCCCAGGCTTGGGGATCTCCTTGTGTTCTGAGATACCATGCACTAATGCAACACATGAGCAAGCAACAAAGCTTTTAAGCTGTTATGGCTACATTTCCAAACAGAAATCATTGGAGGTCTAAAATCAAGAATAAACTTCACCTCAACAGGCAGACATTTGTTAAGCAGACAATTTTTTCCTCACAAGAGAAGCGAACTGGCATTCCCACTCACTGCCTGTGATTGCTGCCTGTGTCCCCTAAAGCAACAGCCAACCCCACAGACCACAAAAACTTCTAGTCCTGGTCAGGCATGCATTACCTATGAAAAAGTACTCAGAGCAATGGGGTATTTTTACTTTAGGCATGTTATCGGAATATAGGTGAAGCTCCAGGGAAAAAAAGTAAAGCATGCAATCTGAGATTAGTTTTTAAATCTTTGTCCCACAGAATTACTTAAATGTGTGAATCTAACTTTCCACAAGAGCATCTGGGCTATATAATGCAAGTTCAGTAAGTCTGAGCCCTTTTTTAAAGTTTTAAGCACACTCTTCATGCACTGCACAATCTCACTGAGTGTACACAGTGCATGTGAGGGCCTCACCGTGGCTGTGTGTACACAGTGATTTTACAGCCCCACCAGATACCGTATCTAGCACTTGCATAATTGTGCTCCTATACAGCAAAGGGTAATGTGACTCTAAAAATCCCAGATAGAATGGGCAGCTCCTCAGAAAATTCCCAAGCTTTCTGCATGAGAGAAGAAGTAATATGTAGGAAAAAATACCTCTACGTTCACCTTGTTATCAAATAGTTCATTTTATTTTGTTTTCTCCAGCCCCCTTGACAGCCACTACTGATGATTATGTTACATCACTGAAAAGGATGGAATTACTCACATACCCTCAGGTAAGTGTCTTTGGGTTATTCATCTGCTCTCAGATTAAACATTACTGTCAATAGTGCAAGATGAAATTTGCATTACTGTAATAATGGCATTGTCTTTCTTTTTCTTTTTCTTTTGGTGGACAAGACTTAAGAATTAGCAATATAATGGTGTCATTCTGCATAAGAAAAGTGCTGGGCCTACATCCTTTCACAGAACACTGCAAGCACCTTACTAGTGCAAACAAAAAGAGCAACTCACCATAAAATAAAGGGAACAAACACTATCCATTCAACAGTGCAGACTCCAGTGTTGTTCTTTATTATATTATTTAAAAGGAGCAGATTTACTTGGTCATAAATTAATAATTCAGAAGGTGTAAGAAGGCACAGCCAATTAGCTGCAGTAATTTGCATTTTTATGCTATCTAGTTAGTTTTCTAAGGTTCTTCTCTTCTATTATAGCAATGCAAATGCCATCTTCCCAAAGGTGAATAGCCAACCTGTTTTTTGTATGCATGGTAATGAAGTCTGTTCAATTATTGAAAGGCCAAACAATTTAATGATTTTCTAAGACAAATCTTTGTTCCTACACTTTTTCTTCTTATGTTATTGTGAAACATGCTTCTTCAATGTAATTTATTTTAACTTGAAATTGAGAAGCTATCAGGTGGCTGATTTTCTGTGGTTTCTGAAATCATGTCTAACCGTACTTGTGCAATTTATCCCATGAAGGGAGGTAGTAAAATTCTTTCTTAACTTAGGGGCTCACAAGTAGCCCTATGCATGATGCTTTGTTCACAGTGTGGGATTCCTAGAACATTGCACAAAAAAAAGTGAGAAGGATTTAAAGCATGAGTTTCACTCTGAAGAGAATTTCCATTTCTTGTCAAGTAAGGCAGGAATTCTCCGTACGTGATGGCGACTGCACCATCAGAAGCTTTCTGCCACCTGCTCTTGGTCACTACTATCCAAGGGTACAGGTCTTACTCAAACGGATGTCTTTACCTTCTGAGGAATACTCCTAAGGCCAGGGAAATTAAAGTTAGAAGCCTTTACTGCAGGCATGGCTGTGAACATGGTCACCATAGTGCTGTAGTCCAGCTCTACTTGTATCATTTCATCTCTGCCTTCCCATGCAGGGCACCAGCAAATCCCACTGGCTCTCTGGGAGTTGCTCCTAACCTGCAGCTGGCCTGACACGTACTTATTTTTCCATTTTTACTCGGTATTTTCCTTTCCAAATGCTTTCCATCTGAGGCCATTTCATTTTCTTTTTATAATTATTTTATTTTTAATACAACTCCTCGTTCCAGATGTAGGATAGTACACACACTCAAGCATACATATGAGCAAAGTAATGCTGAGGCTGTCTTTGAGGCAGAGTGCAAACTGAAACAATTCTACAGGCATTTCAGAGGACCAGTGCGGATTAATCTGTGGGGATAAAAAACAAAAAGACCAAAAAAACTGGATAAGCAAAGATGTTATATGGTTTTCTAAGTCAACCTCTAGAGGAACCTGGCTCTCCAGGTTTCCAGGAAAGCTACTGGATGGTTGAAAAAGATATAGGAAACCTGCCCTTCCCTTTCACTTGTGGGAAAAACACAGGATGAATGACTGATTGTAAGAACAGCAGGGTGTGTCACTGTGTTGTAAAAATCTTTCTTCCTTATTTTTAATTCTTCATGGAGGCTCTGTGGGAAGGCACAGCTCTGAATCACTCCAAGCCATAGGGGAGGGTGGAAGAAGAATGGACAGCTGAATCAGCTATTGGACCCGTGACTCAACGGCAAGCTAAATTATGCTAGCAGATATAGCAAGGTGAAACAGGTGCCAGCAAGCAAGAAAGGATAAACAAAATAGTGTGTAAATAAGGAGTATCTAGAGTTAACAAAAATAAAAAACTCTGAGCAAATAAAGGGAACTTTTAGAGCTGCATTGCTTTTTTCTTTCCCCTTCATACATGGACAGAAATGTGGAGCTCTACAGGTGCTTTTTTAGTGACCAAAGTTCATGTTCAGTAATTTATGTGAATTTCCATCATGTCAATCAGAAAAATCAAACTTTCATTATATAGTGAAGACTGAGTTAATTTCAGAGCTTATATGCCTGATAATTAACTTATATATTAAAATTATTTGCAAAGCACGTTTTTTAAGAATACCATTAAGTTCTTGCCCTATACCATCTCAGCAGAATATGATGCCTGTTTCACATTTTTGACTAAAAGATATTGAAAGGGATCTGTTGACTGTCTAATATGACTCTTTCTATCCCACATCTACAAGATTCCCTTGTATTAATTTCTGTATCAAGACCAGTGCTGCCACTATACCATACTGGACACTGATCTTGATGTAGATTTCCTGTTCAGAGAAAGCCCAACACAATCTTCAAGTTTCTTCAGTGGCCACTTCCCTTCACTCTTGTATAATTACTTCAAACCTACATTTCTCTAATTCTGAGCAATGGATTTGTCTAATTTTTGCCAAAGAAATTAAAGATGCCTTTATACCAGTTTCTTCTTGCTCACTAAGTTCAAATCTTTGAACTTAAATCCCTCAATTTCAGTGTACATGGGTCTGTCTGAAAGTAATGTTTCCTATTTATTTCCATGGAAAAAAAGAATAGATAAAGAGCACAATAACACTGTTTGATAAAGCAAATTCTCAGCTACAAAATACTATTTTTCAACATTGTCACAGTTATGCATCTTTGCCAGCAATGAATAAGAGCCTGCATCCCGCACCCATAAAAATCTGCACCGGCAGAGGTGACCACTGCCATTGTTGCCACTTCTGAAATGCACCACCACCACCTCAATGTGCTCACATCCACTGCTTGGCCTCCATAAACATTTACCAAGCATCAATGAATGTCAATGGGTGCCATTTTTTTTTTCACACGGTGGAATTCAATGACACATCTTTGATTCATATGCACTTGTATGTCAGACATCATTCTGTCAGACTGCCTCTCTGCTGCCATCTGTCACACAGCAACAACAGTAATGGAATGTTGTTGGGAAAGTTCAGCTTCTGCTGCCATACCAGTAACATTTGCTTCTGACATTGTAAGCCAACATAATAAAATAGGAGGCATTGCATTTGCAGTCCTCATATTTTTCTTTAAACACATCCATTCTTTAAGCACATTCATAGTTTCCTTCAAAACTTCTTCGTTTTTAGAGCTTTTGAGTTTTTGTTGTTGTTTTAATAAAAAATAAAACACTTCAGTTTTAATTTAAAACAAAACAAAACAAAACACTTTAGAACAGAATACCAGTAGCAGTAATGAAACAGGGTGATGCTAAGCTGGCTCTCAGCAAATGCACAGGTGAAGCTGTGCCCTCCCCTCCTCCTCCATCAGACAACATAGCTCCAAGCCAAACTTCACCACAGAGCTATGGCCTCTGTAGCACATTCTCTTTACACTCACAGCAAATCTGCACCTGGATAATACAAGTTCCCCGCTTCTATTCATATTCTCCTGAATGTACTCCAGTGATCACTTTAGCACTTTGTCCAGGATGCACTATGGGAGATACATGTGTATGATCATCCATCATAAAATCAAATCCTTCTCAGCCCATATTTCCCAGCATGGAGTCTTCCATCCTACAAGTGTGTTTCACACTGTTCCAGATTACATGGACTCTTAGAAATGTCATCTTTTCTTTGTTGTCAAGAAATTCAGGTTGTTCTGCGTCACTCTCCAACCCTGTTTGTCATGTAATTCTCTATCAGTTTTAGTGGTGTAGGGAAACTTTGCCAATAAAACACTAGGTTTTTGTCTCATTAATAATTAATATAGGGGAGAAAGCTCACTCGGGTAAAACTTTTACCATGATTTTTTCCTTATTGACAGCTATAAGACCTATTATTTTTAATTACATGCATAGATATCAGGTGGATTTTGTTCTGAAATCATTTTTAAATATCAGTACAAGATCAGATTTTTCCCATTTCTTAAAACTTCCCTAGTTGGAAGACTTAGTCATCTACATTAAATGCCCATGGAGGTCTTTTGCTAGTTCTTTTAAACTATCAGATGCTTGTTAAATGGACATGCAGATTTAAAAATGTGTATCATTAAAAAACTGCTGTCTAACTGGTTAAAATTAAAAGATTACATCATCATATCATATGACTATACCATCTGGCTTTCCCCAAATGCAAATACAAAGTGACTGAGACTCAGATTTCCATGAATTCTTTCCAGTTCCACTATCATCATACGGCTACAGAACAATCGTATTACTGGGAATCCCAGTACAATGTAAGCCCCTTGGCTGTCTCTTCATTCTTAAATCTGTTAACCATAGATTTGGTCTTTAACATTTTGTTTCCACTACTTTCTAAAATTTGTAAGACAATTATTGTTACGATTTCTCCAGTTTGGTTTTTTTTCCCCACTTTTCACTATGATTTATAGATGCTTTTATTTTACTTTGACCCTTAGTACTCCTTCCTTAAGTCTCTGCAACAGCATCGTTCACACATACGTAATTTGGGCATTTAGTAAAATGTTATTCAACACCAGACAATTATCTTTATAATTTTTCTGTTTACATACATATTCTCCATTTGATTGTCTCAAAATTATATTCAAGTTTATTAAATTGTTCTTTTCAAACTCCCAAGAATATGTATCATTGGCAGAACTCACAGTAAAGATGTAATCAAGGTAAAATCAGCTTCATCTAAGAAGCCACTGTCTTTTGAATTTTGTAATTAACTCTTTACTTCATAAGGTCCCATTTAGATTTCTGTCCCACTGGATATAATTGCTGTTTATATATGTATCCTTTCAATAATGAAGTTGATTCCTTAAAATCAGCAGCTAATGTCACATGTCTTTTATTCTTAGGTCATCTTGAACAGATAACTTGCTATACATTCTAGCTCAATGGCTAAACAGTCAGTGACCTAATTCTGTGGTGCGTTTGAGCATTTCTAGTGCACCAAAGTGATGTACCTTGTGTTTTATCAATGTAACTTTGATTCTACTGAATCCTCCTGGTTTTCTCAGTAGTCAGTAATTTGGACTTGAGCAAGGCCATTTTAAAACAGTGTCTCTCTTACTTATGTATTTTTAATTTAATTTTTAATATTAGTTTTCAATAATTTTGAAATTATGAGCATGAGAATCCTCCTGAATTTGTTTTCAGAAGACCTTACTTTGTGCATGTAAATGAGAAATTTCTGCTCTGGATGTAGCACATAATAAATGAAATACCGAAAATTAGAATAAGTCTAGTTGCAATTGAGCTACATTATCAACTATTTTACATTTTTCTGTGATGGTTATATTGGCTACAGACAAGGTCAGACAGATGGCAGGCCAGAAAAGTAAAATCAGTGTGAAAAAAGCAGATATTCCATGTTTTTTCTTCTGCACTTGACTTTCTTGCAATCATTCTACTGGTTATAAGTATGAAGTACAACAGAGACTAGACAAATGTGTTAAGGGCTTCTATTAGTAAATTTCTTAGTACAGCTGTCTTTATTTTTTTGGTTGCTATGGAGACTTACTAGTTTGAGGCATCACTGTTTCAATGATTTTCCATGGCAATACTGCTTTGGCTCCAGAGCACACCCCAAAACAACCATGAATGTCTTCCAGGATAATTTATCTCTAGTTCATACTAAAATATCTACACAATTGTCCAGAATACAGTAGGAAGCAATCAAACCTACTAAAAGATTGAGGTGAAGAGCTACTTAGTAAAGCTACTGTTAGGTAGAATGAATTTCATAATTAGAATTTAAAAAAAAAAAGAAAAAAAAAAGTACATATTCCTTCACAATAATTTAGATTTTAAGCCTCAAAATCAGAAGATCTCTGGTAAATCTCAGTCTTCTCAGAAGTTATAATATTCAGTTCTGTCAGGTTTCCTCTTTTCATCTGTATGCTCAAACAGAAACAACTATTTTATTTTCCCACCTTAGATAATTGTTGCTTTGGAGAAGTGTGTATGGAAAGCATTTTAAAAATTGCACAGACTACTAACGAATGCTCCAAGTGGCAAAAATCATAAACCACTTTGTATGGTCAAAGCATATAGTTATTATATGGGTGAATGAAAATCTCACAGTGAAGCTATGTAAAATATTCTGTTCAGAATTTAAAACACTCTGTGCTTGATATGCTTTTTAGCTGCTGTGCTGAGATATAAACTGCCAGAAGTAATTGGTTACATGTCAATGGAAGAGGAGTGCAGGAACTCACACCCAACTTGGTAGAGTTGGACCTCAGCACCCAAAAGTGCCAGGGGAAGCATACTGAAAGCTTTATTTATTTTCAGTGGTTTTCCTACTCCTGCCCTTTGTCACAATCTCCTAGTGTCCTTTTTACACTGTATCTTCAGTGATGGTTTATTAGAAAAGGAAATATTGTTCAGAATTCTGAGGATGGACAGCCACCCAATGCTGAAACAGTTCAAGTAAAAACCAGCATAAGAATTAATAGAATAAGTTTTTGCCAACACAGTGCTACCTCTGTCTGTTCAGGACTGGGATTCAAAGATCTAATTCAGTTTAAGAAAAGGCCAAAAAAAAATTGCAATGAGAAAGAGAGGCCTTCTCTAACAAATCACCCCTGTGACTTCCATGCTCTTGGTGGAAGAGGCACAGCCAGCCTCACAGCCTCCTGCTTCTCTGTGGGCTCTCCCTCTTGTTTCTCGTGACTAACATCCACATGACCGGAATGTTTGCCTGCAGCTCACAGGTATCTCGGGGCTACAGCTGGATATTTGGCATATGTATAGCTTTTTTTTGCTAGTTTTGTGTAGTCTATTGATGAAAAAGGCAAAATACCACTAACAGCAATGACAAAAATCATGTTCTGTTTTTCTCTTAAGAATTTTACTTCACTGTTATTTGGAAGTTGCACAAATAAGTATCTCCAATTTTTTCGATATGTCCTGGTTTTCATTTTCTTAATGTTGTGCATGGTGAGTTGATTTTGTTTGCAGGTGTTTCATTGGCATTGCCAATATATTTTCCATGAACTTACATCTTTGAAAGAACACACAGACCCCATACGCTCATCTGAGAATATTTTTTTCTGTAGAATTCACACACACCATATAATGTTGAGTCTTCACCTCACCTCAAGCAGAAAGGGTTCTCTGCTTAAAAAAAAAAAAAAAAAGAGAGAGAAAGATTGTCTTCAAACAATTTTGGACGCTCTTTCTGCTAGAGATACTGGTTTACAGTAAGCCTATGTTGGGTTGCAATTCTCTAAGAAGGTTTTGAACTAGTGACCAACAAACTGAGTTGCCAAATCATGGTGCTGTGTATTGAGATGTCAGTTAATTAAATTCTGGGACAAGGAGTAGAATGGCATCTGCATTATAAACATGCAGGAAAGTCTTATCACCATATGACATATGGCTTCATTTTATTGAAAAACAAGTCTGTGTGGAATATCTTTATTGCAGTTCAAGAAAGGAAATACATGAGATTGCAGCAGCTGGTATAAATGGGGAATATACAGAATATGTGGGCTACTACACTCCATATTTTCCCTGATGAACAATATGTTGGCAGAGTCCCATGAGAAATCAGTGCAGTCTGATATCTTGGTTTACCTTTTTTTTTTTTTTTCCTGTGGAGTATGAAAGCAATCTAGTTTTTCTAAGGTTAAGTATAGATTTCCATTTACGTATGTAAACCAAAATTAAAAAATTGTGTGAGACCACATGTTCATCTAGCCTGTTAGCCTACAACTGACTTCATAAAACCTTCTTCAAAACCCTTCTTCACTCAACAGAAACCTCTAATAATGCTGGAAAATTATGTTTACATAAGTAATGTTTTACCATGAGGCCTCCCTTCAGCCTTCCCTTATCTGGGCTGAACAAACCAAAGGACCTCAGCCACTCCTCATACACCTTGCCCTCCAGACTCTTCACTGTCTCCATAGCCATTCTTTGGACTCTGTCTCTACAGTGCTGAGCGGTGTCTCTGTAGTTTTCCTGTGTCACTCAATGTCACTTCGAGGGGCAATACACTTTCTGCCTAAGCTTTGGAAGAGTATCCCTGCTCCGCCAGGCTGGCCTTCTGCCTCATCTGCTTGACTCGACCTTTTGGAATTGCTTGTTCCTGTGCTCTTGAGATGTGGTACTTTAAAAGGGACCAAAATAAACACAGTTACCATGGGTAGGTTGGTAATTACTGAAATTTGAAAAAAAAAAAAAAGATGAATTTTTTCTTAACCCAGGATAGTAAAACTATTGTATTTTTAAAAGGATTGCGCTCAGATTCGGGAAAAAATATCTTCCTGATATCTATCAAAACCTTCAGAAGGAAAACCCCCAGAAACTGAGACATGAACATTTGTTTCTGTCCAGCAGAAAAATATATATATGTATATGACACAAGGAAATCTATAATAACTTGTGTGAATCTGATTTCAAACCAGCAAATCTAAGGTGGCTTGTGTAAATCACTCTCATACAGAACTGATTAGACACTAAGAACCACTGCGGACTGACTGTACCTGAACAATCAATCCCTATTGTCACAGATGGACTCTCTTCCCAGAGACCAATATGCGTCCCAAAATGAAAGAGGCATAAACTGAAGGAGATTAATCAGGATGAAACAGAAAGTTCAATTAGACTTCTCTGAAAAGGGAAGTGCACCTTTAAGGCTGTGTTGAATCAGATCAGAGTATGAAGAAATGAGTAAAACTCTGAGGTAGAAGAATTTGAAGGAAGTGCTTGCACATCCTGACATTTGATTGCCTAACTGTAATCCTAAGTTTTCGGAGTATGTTGCAAAAGTATGCAGTGCAGAAGCACTGACACAGTGCCTATCAGCAAGGAGTAAAATTAGGATCAAGGAACAAAAAAAATTAGAAATTTCCATGCTTCATTTTAAAGAATTTCATCTACTGAGTATGGGTGGCAAGGCTTCATTACACTTTGGGAGACTTTGGGAGACACTTGACTGGTGGACGAAGGTAGTCCCATGATCCCTCTGCCTTCTGGCAGCTGACCTGTAATAGAGAACAAAAGGCTGACTGACAGCCAAAATTAGATATCAATCACAGTGAATTGTGCAGATCTTCAATCCTACCCTAAGAAAATTAACTTGAAATTACACTGTTCAGAAAGTGGGGCTTTTTTTGCCATGTGATATTAAGAGATCTCACGTTAAGACACAGGCATTTTCTCTTATGTCAAACTTTTGATGCATTTTGGTATTTTTCATAAGAAATTCCTTCACACAAAAATCGTTATAAAAAGAAAAACCTGGTTTGCCAAAACCCGAACAGGTTTCTTTTTTTAAAACACTACATTAATTTTTTACTGAAGAGAGATCATCCTTTAAAGGAACTGTCCTAGAAACCTTTTATGCAGGCTGCCCTCTATTTCAAGATCTGTATAAAAGCACTAAAATCCTTCTGTAGCAGTTGCACTTTGTGTATGTTTATTTTAGGTTCTCTTCGTGGCAAAATCAGATGGTGAAATATACATTTCTTTAAAATAAAAGGTGGTGGAAAATGCAGGTGAGATCTAATGAGACTTTCAAAGGCATAGAGCTATATGATTTCCATTGATGGGAAATAGAATTCTCTATTCCATCCATATTTCAGGATCCTGAGTCATTTGGGGGTGCTCTACCTCTTGTGTCAACCCCAGGTGTTTTCATTTATTGCAGAGGAGAGCCCTGGGCCAGGGTTCCTCTGGGGAGCGCTGGGGAGCTGCAGGGTGTCCCTTTCACAGGACAAGAGGTGGCATCAGTCCTTTCCTCCCTTCAACCCTGCAGCCACGTGACCTCCAAAAAGTTCCCTGCCAAACGTAGCGGTCAAGCAATTCCTGAGTTTGTAACTCACTATTTCAGGGTGTTACTTTTTCCCAAGTAGATGATTCCGAGACTATAAAATCCTGCTGTTTCTGCCAGCCAATATAGGAAATCCTTTAGTTCAAGTTGCAGGTGTCTGCGCAGTAAAACTGAAAGTCTGGATCCAAACACAGCTGATGACTCACTTGGAAACTGCTACAGCCACACATAACAGCACTTGTAATAGTGGTCATCTTTTTTAGAAAAATATTTTACGTGCAAAAATGAAAGCCTGTTATCCTCCATTTAGATTACTGACCTCTCTATTCACTGCTGTTTGTTTGTTTTTTTCCTAGTAGTGAATTTTAAAACCTTAAACACTGAAGGTGAAAGACTAAAAAGTTATCATTCAAATCATCTCCACTTCTCTTGCTCTGAATACCCATTAAATTAAATGCAAATATAATTCCTACAGTAGCTGTGCATTTGGTCTGTATTATGGTAATTATACTTGTGTATATCTGATACCCAGTTAGCTCCCAATATAGCCCCACAGCTTCAATAGCTTTACACAGCTGAAACAAGAAAATAAATCATAGTTCTAATGAGAGTTCAAAACTCTGTAACAGAATTTGCTGGAAGAAATATGAAAATAATTCAAACTGGAACAATTCT
Source organism: Lagopus muta (assembly GCF_023343835.1). NCBI lineage: Eukaryota > Metazoa > Chordata > Aves > Galliformes > Phasianidae > Lagopus > Lagopus muta. The sequence continues at coordinate 77,908,049 of NC_064434.1, forward strand.
GGAATAAAAGAGAATATTTCAGTATGTATTGAAACATGACCTAAAAATGCCAGTAAAGCACTCTGCTTTTTCTATTATTTGAACTCCAAGAAGTCTCTGTACTCTAGAGTAAGAGTAAGTTTTCACTCCTGGTAAAAACGCAGTATGTAGATTTTTCAGTGCTGTATATTTTATGTTACAGAGCCTTATTCTTTAAATTGACAACTGAGTTCATAAAACAGCAGAATTGATACTAGAAATGTTCAAAATGTCAACATTTGTCCTTTAAAAATGAGGTCTCCAGAGAACTAATTAATCAATATTCAATCTCTCTAACCAAGATCTTATCATTAGAGGAGGAGGGAGTGTCCTAAAACATAAGAGTGGGATGTTTGTTAAATGAGTTGCTTCAGAAGGACATAGAAATGAAAAAATAGCATGGTTATTTTCTTTTTTCCTGTGTATAAAGCAGGAGACAGAAACTGCTAATGTATATCACAAATTCACATTTTTTGTGTATTTACTTGCTATTAGACCAGCTCTGAGATTCTGCATTAATAGTAAGTGGGTAAAAACAAGTGTGTGACAACTGCAGAAGCTCCATTCTTCCAATTGTTATTGTAAGAACAATTGTCCCAGATATGTAGAGTAACCCTGGAAGTGAGTTATATTAACATCTCTACTTATGACGCTCTCTAAATGTCATGATGAATGACTGCTTGGAGAATCACCTACAGCTGTTTGTTTGTTTTCTCTTGGAGATAGAATACATGTTTGATACTGTTCCACTATGTCTGCTGCATGGCTGCAAAGTGCTTTCAAGCAGCAAGATTTGTTTTAAAAAGATAACACATTCCTTCTTGTGACACACAGAAGACAGGTCAGATTCCAGCTTTCAGTCCTTTAGCTTATTAAAGATATTTTTTAATTATAACAAGCAAGACCTTAACTACTGGAACATGGCAAATAAGCAGAGGAGACCACAATGCCTTCTTAAGTATTCATACAATTGCAAGTAGGAGCTTCAAAGTATTAGCTTGGGTGGTGATTGCTTAGTCACATGTGGCACGTGATGCATGTGATCACTCATGCTCATGCAAAGCACATATGAAATACTACAGCCCAACATTGAACTCAAGGAAAGGAGCAGCTAAAGACAGGACACATGTCTGGTACTGTCTGTACAGGAAACCGATCAGTCATATTAAAAACCATCCCAGAATGGCACTGTCCTCTTTATTCCTAAATAAGTGCTGCTGATTCATCACTAATTTTAAAGTACTGATATAACATAAACTTGATAATAATGTTTAAAAAATGAAGAGAGTTCTGTACAGAGTACTAACTAATGATACACACTATCTTGTGTCATGTATTCAAACGCTGTGGCTCACTTTTTCACAGACAGGCAGCAGTTTCAGGTGCACAGACAGCAATACATATTACAGGGTTTTTATTCCCAAGGGCTTTCAGCCAGTATTCTTTGGACCAGGTCGATATATACATTCCAGTGTATTTTCTTCTTTAAAAGAGCTTCAGTTATGTATTGAGATTATCACAAAGAAAAGAGGGACTGACTCCAAAGGATTTCATAAACCTCAAGTTTGAGAGATATACTCAACCTATACATCATTGTATGCTCAGTAAAAACTTTGAGTGCACGAAAGAAATCCAGAGTCCAAAAATCAACAAGAAGTCTTCAAATATAGTGCCAAGAATGTGAAATTCATCCTTTGCTTAGGTAGCAAAGAGTGTTTCAGAGAACAAAAGCAGCTACCCAGAAGCCAGCTGTGTACATGTTTATATCTCTAAAACAGCTGCTGCCTTTGACCGTGCCACAGAGAGAGAAAGTCTCCTCCTTTCCCACTGGCCACTATATTAAGCAGCTTGCTGTAATGGCTGCATAGCATTTGGCAGTTGCAGGCATGGTAGCAGTTAGCATTAATAAAAGTAGAAACTGTTCTCACAGTTGCGTGTCTCACAGCCGCATGTGTGAAACGTATCACATTTAGTGTAGACAAACTGGACATCTGTAGTATGGATGAGTTGAGATAGCAATAAAACAAATGTGTTCAGCTATGTGTGTCTCCGTGTGACCAAATACAGCATCAGAAGTTCAGGAATTATGTAGTCAGAAAATATACAAATATAATGATTACTGAAATCACTGCTTGTTTGTTTTGCTTCCCTTCGGAGAATGGTGTTGCATTAATAAAACTGATAACTTTGAGGGCCTGTTTTAATATAAACATAAGTGCCCTGCTGCATGAAAAATAACGTGGTTGCATGCATGCTTAAGTATATTTTTCTTTATACCTTCATCTGGAGGGAGGGAATGAGTCAGAGCAGACAGCATATAGCTCTATCTGTACCTGTCTATTCCCAAAATATCACAACAAATATTTAAGGATCTTTACAAGTGACAGAACTAAAGGTCAGGGTCATAGCAAAGGGCAGGTTGTGGAGGAGGGGATTAGCATTTCTCTAAGTGATTTCTTCTCCCATCTATTTTTTATATCCTCCACAAACAGGCCTCTCTAATTTCAAACACATTTTTTGAATTCTGCAGAGAAGTCAGTTCTAAAAAGGCATCATCCAAAATAAATGTTTTTCTTGGCTCATGCATCAACTATCCCATTTTCTTTTCTAGTATAGATATGGGTGGGAGAAGGCATATGTGTGTGTATACTGTGTGTATACACAAATATCAGTATACTCTTTATTTAGCATTCTGTGCTCATACATCACTTATGCAGAGGTATTGACTGGAAATCTTTGCTACTAAGATATTTTCATCTCCTTTTCATTGAAAAATAATTATGTAATAGATTGATTAGATTAGCATTCATCTGTCTTAACTGGCTGGTAGGCTGATGTCTGAAGAAAGGTTCAGGTGTTCAGCTCCTTTGCAAAACAGACCTTTATTTTATATATCTATACAGAGGACAATTCTCCAGCATCCCCCCCCCCACACTGAATTCTCTTTTAAGCAGCTGTAAACTGTGTGCTGGGTCATCCCTGAATTCATATAGACTGCATTCACTTTTTGTTTATTTTTAAAGATTGCTTTTAGATTAGAAATCCATAAATGGCTTTGTGGAATGGTGACCCTTCAGCTGTCACCTTCTGCCTTGTCACTGCCCAGCAATAAAAAGCTGTTTCTAAAAGCAAACTAAAACCAATATTTCCTAAAGATTGTAATATAAAATGCTCATTTCAGTTTTTCTTCTCATTTGTGTTTTGGCAAGCAGTGTTCCAGGTTTCAGATGAAATTTCTCAGTAAATAGTTTTCTCTCTTTAAAAATGTGTGGCCAAAACCAAAATGCATAAAGAACCTGATTCTCAATAGCTTTTCAGTTCAAGTACTAACATACCATTTTGCACAATGAAGATAGACAAGGAAAAGAAGCACTGATCTGACAGCAACTCACAGCCATCAAATACAGGTATAATTTATTCCCATTCAAGCTGCTGCAGATGGCACCAATTTCTCCTCTCCCTGTGTATGATATATGTGGCTCAGGAAAGGCACTTGACCTCTCCAGCCCACAGAAAGAGAGAAAAGAATGTGCCAACTCTGACTGTCTGAGAGGGGGAAAGAATACAGGCTTCTTGTGCTTTTAACTTGGCCATTAAATCAGAAGAAGAAGAAAGGGAGAACACTACTTAGGGATAAAGATGGAGAAAGTTTTTATATACTTGTTTCAATGTGTGTTTTCAGTAACCTGTTACAAGATATGCAGACTATCAGTCTCACTGCTTTTGAACTTCAGATAGCCATTTACCCAATTGGAAATTTCCTCTACTCTTGTATTCTCAGCTTGAGCCTCATTGTAATACATTGTATTTTTTTAAGTTGCATTAATATTAGGTAACTCTGATTAAATTAGGTGGTAACACAGAAAATTGATGATAGGATGTCAAGGAAATGGTGAAAGAAGACAAATGCTTTGGGTTTTTGTGAGAGGCAGAGTGAGAAAGCAAGTGTGTACTCATGTGTGGGAAAGTGGTTAGGCTTAGTGAATACAAGACTGAGGGAAATCAGTGCCTCCTGACCAGAGGTCTTGCAGCCTAAGTATGGAGTACCAATACCCTTATCTAGTGTTGCTGTGTCATTGTTAATTCAGATACACTCTCATTTCTACACATTCATCTATCAGTAGCTTTCAGTAAGATAATAAAATGGATGAGTTTAAGATTCCTACACTTATTTTTCCCCCTAGTAGATCATTCTCACTTCTGCTTCAGATCATCAGATTTTATAGGTTTCTCTATTGGTGGAATGAATGGAAAGTATCTGCATTAAAATGAGCCAAGCCTCTAGGGACTGAACCAAGTAATAAAACAACAGGTCACCAGAGTTCACCTGGAGCTTGGATCAGACCATCCCCTAATCTTAGGAAGCTGCATGGGGCAGTGGGAAAATGAAAGTACACCAGGTGAGATGGATAGCCACGGCCAGAAGCAGCTGTGTTCAGTGCTGTGGCAAGCCTGCATGCCACCCTTGATGAACCAAGAGGCACAGTGCGGAGGGCAAACACAGCCCCCATGTTGCTTTGTGCTCCTACATGGCTCCATGCATACTGGCACAGCCCCTGGTGACCGCTCAGCGCCGTCAGAGAATATATGCATAAACAAAGCCTAGACTTGACAAAAAGCACAGCTTAAAATAAAGACATGCACAGTAACTTTGGAAGTTGCTCCTGAATTCACCAAGAAAAAAAAATGGTAAAATTCAAGACTTTCTCTCATCAATAGCAAATATGTATAGGGCTTTTTGGGGATGGCTGGGAGGGTAATTATAATGAGATAGAAGTCAGTTCAGAAAGTGAGTTTTTGAACTCTTAGCTGGTTTTCAAAGGATCTGAACAAAAGATCTGAACACTGTAAGAATTAAACTGTTCTTTTAATGATGAGTTAAGGCAGTCATGGATTTACCAGGGGTGCTGGGCAGATCAAGACTGCACCTTTCCCACTGGGCAGTCATTGCTTTGTAATTATTTAAATCCAGGTAAACATAGTAACTGCTTTCTAGAGTGGGCAAACTATTAACATCAGTTGTTCTTTTCTTGCAGATAAATTTTGTTCACCAGAAAGGTGACTGTAAGAATACTTTATTGCAAATTTTATACAGCTTTTTCATCTTTGGTTGCTTTGGTGCATTGGCCTTTATTGATTCAGGTTATACACTTCTGTGTGACCGAGAGATATAGCCAGAGACACTTTGGCATTCTTCAGAAGAAGCAGCCTTTTCAGATGTGGTTTACTCAATTGGAAATTGGTTTCATGCCTACTTTTTAGTCACAGATTTTCCTGTTCTGTTGAAAGATGGGTTTGAGCTTTTGAGTCTGCAACAATACCAATAATAATTTATTGAAGGTAACACACGTATATTGCTCCTCAAATGCTTTAAAAAACAAAAACAAAAACAAACCAGTTTTTTAAGAATGGACCCTCAACACACATGAGCAGACATGTATATAACTGCAAACTTACATTTTGGAGGTCCATATCTTAGTCCCAGTATGTTTCTGCATTGCTGGGTAACCATGGAGGAGTCACTGTACCACAGCTGTCCTCTCAGAAAAATATGTATAATAATGTCAGCCTGCCTTCAGAAGAGCTTTGAAATCTGTGGGTGGATAGTATTGAGTAAGAACAGGGTATTACAAGTAATGTATTTATTTATTGTTCAGTTGTGTGGATAATGGTCCACTTTATCCACTGCTACACCACAGCAGTGATAATAATAAACATTATGATATTGGCAGCTGAAGTATTTCTCTTGCATTCACTGCCCAGTCATTTCAAGTCCCCCATCTCCTGCAGATGACAGGGGAAGATCCATTGCAGATTCCTGCCATGAGCTAAAACCTCCAGAGCTAGAACCTTCCTTTGTAAATCTTGCCTGCCCCAGTTCCCCACTCTCTCCAGCCTGCCTCCTTTCCCCTTCCCAAAATGCCTTATGAGAAATAAGCATGCGAGAAGACCCATTCCCCTGCAGTGCCACATGGTAAGGAGGGTGACAATCCTCAGAGCAGCACCTGCATGTTGCCAGCTGAAGTATGGACCTCTTCCTCCAGTTTCCTCATTTTCTCCATTGAAGACTGAGGCAGGTTAGAAAAAAACAAGGTAGCAAAGCATCAACATATTTTCTACTCTGGAAGGATGGTACTCAACAAGCTGAACATGATTTCAAGCCATTGACAAATTGGATGAATGCCGGTTCGCACAGACATCCAAGCAAGAAGTCACGATACCCGGTTTGGCTCTAGTAGCAAAAATGCTAAGACATGGCTTGAAACACTGATTAAGCACCTGGTAGGAAGGCAGAGCCAACCCAGGGGAGCAGAAGGGGGTGGAGCCAGACCTGATTAAAGGTCTTCCAATTGGCAGTGGAAGCAAGGGTATCTCTGGAGATTCTTGCATGCTTTAGATCTTCTGAAGGTATGCAGCTTTTCCCCCCCTCCTTCCCTCACCTCCTTTCTCTCCCTCCCTTTCCTTCCTTCCTTCCTTATTTCTGTGCCCACTGATGTTGTGTTTGAGCAAATCCTTGCTCAGTGCAGCCTGGGATCTTGCTGCTCTGCTGTCATTGTTGGGTTTTTCCATCGCATTACAGTTCTCCATCCCCTAGGAAAAGATTTTTGGAAGAAGGAGCTGTCTCTGGTCCAATTAGATCCAGCACCATCACTGAATTACTGTGGATTGTTTGTGTTTTTGGCTAAAACTACATGTGATTCTGTAGAAGTAGCCATCACAAAGGTGGATGCCTCATTAACTTTCTGAGAAATCTTGCAGTTTTAAAATTGAGCCAATTTGATTTAGTAGGAAAGAAAAAATACTAAATTATACACAGGATAAGGCCGTGAAATTCCTGTAGAATTTGTACTTTCAGGGTACAACATTTATGTAAGAATTGGTGTCAGTTACACTAAATTTTTCCCTGAAGTTTGGTTTCTCTTTTCAACTGCTGTCATCCGTATGATACAGTTCTGTCACTACTAATGGGAGCTCACTTAATTTTTTAATCTAAAAATGTAATCTTCCCATTGAGTCTTTATTAGTTCCTGAGCCCCCTCCTCTCACTTGTAATTTCTTTTATTTTTTATTTTTTTTACCTCCACATCAACACCGCCTTCAAAACTTTTGCACTGGTAGTTTACTAACCCAGTATTTATATTTTTTTGATTCATAACACATCATCACAACAGACTTATTCCTGCTGGTAGGTCTGTGCTGCCCTCCTCTCTATTTTTTTTTTTTTTTTATCAAAACAATTCTTTACCATAGCAACTTTTCTTGGCTACCGACCCACTTCAATAACTTGCAAGCAGCAAACACTTGACAACACTGATCAGAGCACACTATTCCTGTGCCAAATTGAAAGGCAACTCCTCCCTGGAACAATAAATGCTGTTCCAATCTTACAGGATGGAGCTGTTGCAGGTCTCTCAGAAAGTTCATATTCTTTTAGAAAGTTATTGAATGCTAAGGAGCTGGCTGTGCCAAAACTTTCGGAACTTCAGAAGTAACTCAAGGGAGCAACTCCTCCCTAAGCCTTTTAATTTATGATAGGAAGGGAAGAGCTATAAAAACTAACAAACTTCTTATACAACTGGTGAAGGAAAAAAGCATTCAGCTCAAATAATTTGACACAGAACATAGGGTGCCAAAATCGTGCTGAACCAACTTCTAACAATATGAAAGTCACTGCCAATTTGACATGGTATTTTTAAGAAAAATGTGAAAAAGCCAACCTTTTCTTAATTGATATTTTACCTGTATAATCATTGCTTTCAATTACAGATGTTTATATTATAACAATACTATCCTTTCTTTCAGAAATTTCCTCCACAATTTAAAGCTATAAGTTCTCTACTGTTCTGATGTGTTCTGGTGAAAAGACTATCTACTTCAATATTCACTCAGATGTTTTCATAGAGATAAAATTCCTCAAACTGAAACCATAGAAGAAGAACTTTGCCTTTTGAAAATGGTTGAACAAGTATTTATCAATTATATTTATTCCATCACACTAAGAATTTGCACTGAGTGTCCTAATAAGCCATTTAGTTCTTCCGTGTCAGCACAAGAAAAATATTTTAAAATCAGTTTTATAATAGAAAATTAATATTACTTTTTGGTCACAAAAGCTTTCATTAACCTCTGATCACAAACCATCAGCTTAATGAAAAGGTTTTACCTGCAGTTGGTAGTCAAGTGAAGCTACAAAATGTCCAAAAATACTGTATTTTAGTGTACTCAAGAATCTGTAGAGATTATTAAAAGTGAGAGATTTTGAAGCAGGAGTGGCTACAATGTAAGCATAATAAACAATATCACCATGTAAACATTAAAGTATCCCATAAATGATGATGCTATAAAATTTTTGTTTATTTGTATATTCTTAATGATGCCATTAATTGCTTAATTTTCCTGAAAATTACCATGCTGTTGTAATTCTTTCAGGGTTTCTGTCAGCAATTTGTATTCAGAGATGAAGTAAAAGGATGCAGCAGTGGCATATATATAGCCAAAGGCTACAGAGGAGACTTACTCCTCCTTCTTGAAGAAATCTAACTTACTGCTACACCCACACCTGGGATACTTGCCCTCTCCAAAGGGCAGATGCCCTACATGTTTTGGATACTCTGTATACATATGCCATTTTTTACTGTCACTTCCCTATCTTACAGGTGCTTTTACTCAGGCTGTTTGCCAAAGGTGGTCTGTAAGAACACCCCCACACCTTCCTAGCAGGTATTATAGTTGTTATTATCATTATTGTTCTGGTGGTGGTTATTGTTACCTCTACCAAAACCCTCACACAACTGTGTATCTTGTCTATTCTTTTATTGAGTACTCTTAATGCCTGTATCATTACACCAGATCCATGCTTAGGCTATCAGGCTCCTTTGCAGCCCAAGTGAGATTAGCTTGTCCGATTTGTCCTCACTTCACAGGCTTCTGTTTTGTACCCTTCCTACTGTAAATATGAAAGCTTCAGGTACAATGGCAACAGCCAATTGGGATGTCTGCAAAAAAGGAGAAAGACTTCAATTTATTACCCCACAACTCTGTCTAAAGACCCAAATCCGTCAAATCAGAAACCTGCTGGAAGAATTCTGTGCTTGTCAACATTTTTGTGAGTTGTTCCAGAATGTGAATGTTAGCTGATTCATTTCAAACTGTTTCAGACAATGTTGTTTGGAGCTGTTTTTCTCAGAAAGGCAATGGAATATTTTGAAAGGAATATTACTGGAAGCCTGATATATTTTTCATAGGCTGAGAAATTTAAGAAAAAAAAAAATACAGCAATCTGGAGAGATCTTGTTTTGGTCAATATTATTTTGTTTGCACTTCTAGCCTTCTCTTAATTTATCTTGATTACTTGTTTTAAACACTTAATGATACTTAGTGATGATATTTGAACCTCATGTCATAGAATTGGTTGCATTTCATTAGTGTTCTTCAGTTGATCCAGAATTTCATCTCTATCCCAGACTTTTCTCTAACCTGAGATATTCTGCATCTCCACAGTGCAATACCTCTCCAAAATATTGAATACCTGAGCTTTGCCAAAAAAAAAAAAAAAAAAAAAAAAAAAAAAAAAAAAAAAAAAAAGGCATTTATATTTTACTTTTCCTTGTCTGGGGGGGAAAAAAAAAATCACACTACATCCTAAGCAGACAGAAACATATAAATAACTAAGAAAGGCCTTTCAGAAATTGGAACTTGCTTGTTAAGCAGCAACTGATTTCTAACTTTAATAATGGAGGATGCTCTGAACATACTATTCATAGTTAAATACTACAATATTATTATTGGAAGATTATTTGACAGTCTATAATAAAAGATCTAATGTTTGGCTCATCTGGAAAGTATAAAAGTATCAGTATCTATATAACATTTACAGAGACTACTTAGCAGCCCTTTGTCTTAAATTTTTTGCATTATATTTCTGTACTTTGCTGATTCACCATCTTGAATTCAAGAAGAAAACTTATCATCTGTCCTGTATCTCACTTCCCCTACTTAATGTCCTGAATTGCACTTGAAGTGCTGCTTAAGAATTTACTGCAGAAAGTCACTTCATTTGTTTTGGCACTTTTTCTTCACAATTTTTCCAGTTGTCTTCATGCTTTCACTAATACCTTCAGAACACAGCAAAAGAGGATTCCATCATGCATTGCAGATAAGAAAGAGATCATATCCTATCAAATGAACATTCCTGTTGCTGGAGAGAAAGTACAAATAACCTTGATTTCTTTTAGAATTTGGCTTCACTGGACCTAAAACGATCAAAATTCATTAGCTGTCCCCGTGTAAACACTCGTGGAAGATGGTGCTACCAGATTAACTCAGTTTCTTTCTACTGAGAGCTGTGCAGTTCAGATTTAACCCACTGCCAGTGTTCCTTTGTTGTGCTGTATGACATCTGCTTGGAAGGAACAATGTTTTTTCCCCTGTTATTCTCATGTTCATAATTATAACTTTATTTTGGAATTACTATTTCTGCAGATGCCATTGAGGTGATCTACAGTAAGAGTAACACACGGTAGCAGAGTAAAAGTTCACCGATCTTCCAATAGTCTCCTGTACACACAGGAAGATCTTGCACTGTCAGGTTTTAGCTGCTAAAACGGGATGTGCTGGGAACATTTCACTTTTGAGAAGCAGCTTTATTTAGTTGAATATGATCTGGGGTCAAAAGAAGGGTGAAAAAAAAATAACAAGCTGCAAGACTGATTCTAATACATGAACCCAAGGTAGAAGTCCTTGCTATTATCTTTCTTTTCTTCAAATTTCCTTCCTGAGATCCTTCTCTCTCCTCAGTTTCAGCCCATACAAGAGACATGCAAACTTTCCATTTTTCAGTGGTAGATCCTGATTTAGTCTATTGAGTCTTATAAATGCCCCAAAACATCTCTCATTTTCACAGGAAGCCCACTCTTTTTCTCTGTTTTTGCTCCTGTCATCCTACTGAACCATGGCAATTAAATTTACAATTGGATAGGCTGCTAAGATAAAGAGACAACTCCTGGATGTGGTATCTGATCTAATGCCTGATCTCCTAGTCTCTTTGAAAAGAAAGGTTTTATTCACCAGCCATTCAGCAAGGTGTTGTCTGTTTCAGCGGGTACAAATATTCAAAAGAGCTGGAAGTGATATTTCCAAATTTACACATTAAAACAAATTCTATTTGCTTGACAGATTGAAATGAGATGCTTTGCACAGTAAATATTATTCCAAGTGTGTTATTGATCTCTGTTTATGGTCTCGTTACAGTGCAAAGAAAAGCAACTGAGAACAATAATTGGAGAGGGAGCTGCAAAGCACCACAGATTAATATAAAATGTTGAGAACTGAACAACTCAGTTTCTGTAATAGTAAACATGTCCATATATCCTATCAAAATTCTTTGAAAGAATAAAATAGTAGACAAAAGTAAACTGATGGATGCAATTAATTTGTCCTTTCCAAAGGCTTTTTAAAATTTTTCCTAGAAGAGGCTCTTAAGAATATTTGTAAAATGTAGGAGCCTGAGGATGCATCCAAATCAGAGTTTTAATTTATATCACCCCCTTTCTGTGATTTGGGTTGCATTATGGAGCCATTTCAAGATAGCCAAACAGATTTTCTTCCAGACAGAACTAAATCAGAAGATGCAGGCCTGCCACACGTCAAATGCTACCAGCTATTTAACTTTCAGAGTATATCTTAAGAAATTAAACTGAATACCAAAGCCCCAAAATGCATGAAGCGTGTCCAGAAGGCACTCAACACCAATTTGGTCTATGAACTCACTTCCCCTGAGCTGTAATGTTGGTTAATGCAGACCTAGCCTAAGGTCCACATTCGCCAGATGAATTTTACTGCACAAACTCATCTATCACAATCTAAGATGTCCCTCTAGGGCAATGAAAATTAACCTCACTTGACTAATCTGCCCTTTGGGTGGTAAGATAAAATTCCACAATGCAACTCCCTGTACATGGAGAAGTGAAAGGTGTACACAAGGTTGTTACAGGGAAGCTGGTGGTGGGAGAAAACCAAAGCAGCTCAGCCCACTAGCCAAGTAAGAGGACTAAAGGCAGTTAATGGGCAGTGGAGCAGATCTGGAGACATCCTGAGGAGTAGGGTGAAGATGAAATGGATTGGTGGAGCTTACCTCAGGTATCTGTGAAAAAGAGATTAGTACTGCTTTCATTTGGCAAAACCCCTTCCTTGGCTGCAGAGCAGAGGAAAAGGTTAAAATTTGCTGTTTACATGGCACACACTCCTCTTACAAACAACCCTTGTGCCCTTTGGCATAGGCAAAGCTGCTGGCTCTGCTACTCACTGGCTGCGGCATGCTCTGAATGTGCTTTCTACAACTCTTATGTGCTTGCAGCTATATCCTATACAGACAATATTTCTAGCTTGTTTGACCAGACTAACTCTAAATTCCACAAATGACAACTGTCTTGAGATCCCTCTATGCAGTCAGGTCACTCCTAGCAACTAGCCTACATCTTAAAGGCTGAGAAAAATGAACATGAGATCACCAAAGTGAACGAGGTGTTCCTGAGGTCTGGCTATTCTTGTTCTTGCATTGAGAAAATTTTTTAATTGTCTGCACATTTTTGCATTTAAATTTTTATTTTTGAAATACATTTCTCTTCAGCCATTCTCATTAAAGGAATACATTCTGAGAATGCAGTTTTCTCTTAAATATTTCCCAGAAATGTTGCTGCTCCTTGAGCGTCCCTTACCCGGCAACACATCCTGGCCAGCAATCTAAAAATGGAATTCCAGGTACTGTTTTCATTGGCACTTTTCTTCAGCTCTCTCTTTCTGCTCTGATACAGCTTCTCAGTGTGCAGCATCAAGTTACAATGTCCTTTTTCTACTGCCATATTGTATTGCAGTTGTATGAATTTGCCATCTACATTTATGCTTTTTTCATTATTCCTTCAGAGGCTAGTAGTAATTACATTCATCATTCTTTTCAATATTAATTTTCCATAAAAGATTTCATCAACTGTCTACATGTAAAATGGTTCTTTGGATCTCAGCCTCGTGACTCCGTGCTTATTCATAGAAAATATTTTACGTAATCTCAGTATACTCACTCGGGGCTTAGACAGAGAAACAGTTGAAGCAGTTCTGTTAAAAAACAAACGAACAAACAAAATGCAAGTGAATTATCTTGTTTTGATGTGAAGAGCCAAGAAGATAGTCTGAATGGCCCACATCAGCATCATTTGGCTGTTTCCTCCGCTTAGAGTCACTGTGGCATCAATTACTTTTTGCTTATTGATTATGTGGAAAATTAAGGCTTACTTCCTGCGGCAGTGACTTCAGGAGAATTGTTTCAGTGCAACAAAGGCAGAATTTACACTCCCTGTGCTATGTTAGGTCAACACATACTCTTTCTCTCAGTCTCTCTGTTTTTAATATCTCCTCTTGCTATCTTCTTATTGAAGAATCATAGCCAACTGCAAGACACATCGCTTTCATCTGAAAAATCAAAGCTGGTTGCTCTCCAAGATTCCTCATTTTAACATACCTGGAATGTCACTGTAAACAGGAACCACATGTATTTGTTAGTAGAGAACCCAATAATTTCACTCACCACAGGCATCTTTGGATGCATACGTTAATGATATAAGCATGGAAAAAAAAAAACTTGTCCTGAGTGGGATGTTCACAAAAGCAGTACTCTAACTAAAATGGATCTTTACAGGAGATGAGAAATGCTGAAGACATTAAATATGTATTCTAATCAATCTTTAATAAATAAATAAAAAATTGTTATCACTATCACAAAATACCATGGGACCATGGAATTTGTTTTCTCTCCAGCATGTAAAATCATAACTAGGCACATGTGATTTAACACAGCAGAGTGATTTCCTGATTTGTTTTTAATTGACAGTATGCACAAGCTGTATTTTCAGCATGAGTTATTTTTATTCTAGATGAAAGAAAATGGGAACAATAGTGAAGTCTTCATAAGAACAGATTCTTCCATAACATATCATATTGACTTTGTGTTGCAAAATGAGAACTGCCCTTGGGAGAGCCAGTTTCAAGATACATCAGGTTGAAAGTAACTGCCAAGGATGCTTGATCAGGAAATAATTTAAGCATCTGTCTACTTTTAATGGAATTTAAATACATTCACTGTTTAAGCACATACATAAGAGCCCTCAAAAATCAGGAGTTATTTTTATATACGTATACATTTATAAATATATACATATATATTTAATCAATGTGCATCGTAACAGATTCACAAAGAATAGAATTGAATATGCCTAATGTGGTTTCCCTGAATATTTATAAGCTTTATTCTCTTGAAGGTTTTTGTATTTGCCCTATGGCTAAAAGGTAGCTTGTTAGGAGCAGAACTGGTTTTTGCTCATTCTCAGCTCTTGATCTGCATTAAAAGATTCAGATTTTGTTGTAACATTTTCATTTGCATCTCCTTCAGGACAATCAAAAGCATAGTCATTTTCCTGCATGGCCATCAACTTTAATTTCAGCACACTTTTCTCTTCCTGAACCTTTTCGTCTGGTAACAGCTGGTCAATATATTTCTTCATAACACATTTTCTTTCAAAAGCAGCCATGTCAAGCCCCCAGCAGTATGCCTTCTTGACAACACCTTTGTCCTAATTGTTTCATCCCTTATAATCTTATGCAATGGATGCAGAATGTCTGGGAGGTATTTATTATAGATTCTATTTCCTCTAAAATGTTCATTCAGTTTCTGTGCAAGAAAAGAAATGTCATACCTATGATAAATCATAATGCCCAGAAATACCTCACTAAAACATACCGAAATGGTAGACTCTGATACAGAGTTTTTATTTACAAATAAAGTTCTACTTCATTTTCTCCAGTGCCCTTCCAAATGTGCGTACAAAGCTTTCTGTTTATCTGCTTGATCCTAGGAGATAAGCAACAGTTCTAACATACTTTACTGAATGTATCTGACATTGTTTCAAACAACTGTGGGCTCTTATCAAACAATTTCTTCTGATAATCCAGAAACAGACTGTTAACTCTGTTTCTTTTTTATACTGTCAGCAGTCAAAATAGCTACGTGCTGCTTTTAACACCTGCAACATGCATCAGCTATAGCTAGCTACCTGATTGATTAATCATCTCTGCAAAATTGACATGTAGTATCTGTCTCAAATACGTGGCCTGTGAAGATGTGAAGGATTTTGAGTGCCATTCATTTTCTGTCATTTACCACTCAGAGCAATTATGAATGTTACAAACTGCATTCTCTGAAGTAGCGTATTTTCTGAGGCAGCTTTTTCATAATTCTCTCAATCAAAGTACACTACACACTGACTCATGAAACTCTCTCCGTGCCTTCTCTTCCATAATTTAGGATTATTTGAGCTGTTCCTATTCTAAACACAACCCCTTTGGCATGCCTCCTTAGAGAAAACATAAGGTTGTTGGGGAGTTCTTAAGCAACAGAATCATATTCAACAAACCTGTTAACATTTTGTAGAATTTACTGAATATTGCCATTTTTGTCAGTGGATCTGACCTTTCTTCTTCTTCATGACAATTTAGTGGTAATACTTTAATTATTAATTAAGGCAACCAAGAGATAAAATTTTCATGAAAGTGCTAAAAGAAAACCCTTTCCTGTGGCCAAATCCAATGAGTTAAATGCTCTCATTGTTTATATACCTGGCAGAGAAGGAAAGTATCTCCTACCATTAAGAAAAAGGTAACAAAATCATACTAGCAAAAATTATACTGCAAGTAGCATTACAAATTTTGGTTCCTGTTCAGCAAAACTCTTCAGGACAAGCTTACTTTTAAGCATGTCAGTAGAGTATTTGCATATTTAAGAACATACAAATGCTTGCCAGCTTTTCTAAATCAGAGACGTAACTGGATGTTCTTAAGCATTGCATCTAATTTAATTAAGAAAATGATTTTAAGGCCAAATCAAATGGAGACTGCAACTAAAATACTAATACCAATTAAGAAACAGAGTAAATGGAGCAAATAGAAAGCAAACATGAAGTTGACAACACTTTAGAAAAACACTTCAATACAAAATTGTCTTTTAAATATTACAATAAATGCCTAAAAAAATGCCTCCTTCCTACCTTCCCACCTAACCCTCAGTTTAGCTGTCATTACTAGAACTGACTGATTTTCTAAATCCACCTTTAGGAAGAACCTTAAAACACAAGATCTGAAGGGAGAGAGCATGTGTATCTTCACATCCTTTCAAGGAAGTCTCTCCACGAATGTGGAGCAGCACAGAATGAAACATAGAAACATTTATATAGGTTGATTAATGCATAATGTTTGTGGTGAGAAGAAGGCTGCTATGCAAAAGACCTAGGGACTCTAGTGGATCATGAAAGAGAGGACAAAAAACACACCAGTGACTCAATAAAAAAAAAAAAAAAGAAGAAGAAAAAAAGGGGAATCCAATGGAAGGACTTAGTTGCAGGAGGGTGAGGTGGCCATTGCAATGTGTCTGTGAGAGAACTGTCAGATTTCACTCTGAAGGTCTTCATGGGCTTTTCCAGGTATAACAAGAGTGTCTTGTTTTCTTCCTCTTCTGTGCCAGTGACAACTTGCGTCTTATCCTCTTTGCTGCATATAAAGAAAATGGAGAACAGTGTAAAAATCTCACTGTCATTATGTTGTTTCTTAGGTCCAGGAAAAAGATGGCTGAAGTATATCAGAGCCCACAGTGTACCCAGGGTTTCAGTGATCACTTGCTTGCCACATTCCTAGGGGTTTGGCTGTCCACACCCAAGGCCAGCTATAATATGGTACAGTGGAGTCACTCTGGGTCAAGCTGTGGAGAAAGAACTGTGAGAGGCCTCCCTGGGGTCCTCCACTCCTTGCATTGTGAGGGGCATGCAGGGTTTGGCTACTAATCTTGGTTGTTGTCTAAGAGGTGTCTGTGTTTTATGTTTGTGCCTAGTTGTGCGTGTTACTGATCATAATCTTGCCTAAGGGCCTTGACTTTCTTCACCATCTACTCTTGATCTTCCTGCTTTTAGGGAGCAGCCTCATCATGTTTCTCTTTTTCAGGGCACAGAGTAGAAATCAGTCCTTCAGCTGTGTCCAGAACCACTAAAGCAGCTCAAAATCAGATTTAAAGAAGGCAAAACAGTTTGCTAAAAGAACAGTTCAGGAGGATGGGATGGGATGGGATGGGATGGGATGGGATGGGATGGGATGGGATGGGATGGGATGGGATGGGATGGGATGGGATGGGATGGAATGGTGTCTCACCCATTTTTAAAAACAAGAATTGTCTCAGGGCTGAAGGGAAGCAACTGCATTTGAAGGTCTCTAAATCCTCTTCTCAAAAACAAGGCTACTAAAAGCACACTCCTACAGATCCTTCTACTTGTTCTTACAATAAATCTCCAGGTGCAGTAGTCTGCTGAAAGAGAAAGCTCAGACTGAGGGCACATCTTCACTTCAGTGTAGAATTTCTGGCTAAAGTTAGCTTGTGGATAACGCAAATGTCTCCCAATGAAGCTCAAAGCATTTCTGTCAGTGAAAAAGGTGTAGCAAGACGGAAAGCTAGAACCTCTTGAAATGTAGAGGAGAAAGCAGCCTAGGAAAACATGGACTTCTAAGTTTTGATCTCTGGGTGTGTTTTATTCGTCTTATCCAAAGCATAAATGAATATATATATTTGCGTTTATTGGTAGAGCATTAGTTGTGTGGTAGACACAAACATTGACCCAGGGCCTGCTTGGATAACAGCCCACTCAGAGATTTAAAACCTGCTGAGTAGCTACCTCTTAACTACCCTCATTTCCCACCTCTTTGATCCTTGCAAATATTTACCTTACACCTTTAAGCCAAAAACTCCTTTTAGCCAACTAAACTATCAGCTGCATAAACTTTTGAAAAATAGCTCTAAAGTATTTTTTTCATAGGAAGAGAAAAAAAAAAAAAAGAAAGAAGGAAAGAAAGAAAACAACCAAAAAAAACCCCACCTCGTTTGCTTAGTTAGATCTATTCACCATAAACTTGCATTAATTTTCAGTTGGTGCATCTGTTCCCCTCTGGAAATATTAGATGCATCTGCTTGCTCCACTGTAAAGGGATTCTTTGTGATGATTCATTCATATAAACAACTGTCCTGCATATGGACTGTCTTGGAGAGCTATATCAAAAAATTGGCCTAACACTTTAGATCAAAATTTGCAAGTTTGGCTCTGACCATGAACCTCTTGGCACTTCTTTCTTTGGACTGGTAAATTTTAAATTTAAAGTTTAAATTTCTGAACAACAATCTGTGACTTTTTAGGCCTTTTACTTTGTGTTTCCAAATGCACTGTTACGTCAAGATAGTGTCCTTCCTTTTTAATTAAATGCTTGTTCAGGTACAATTCTGAATTTTGCCCTCTCATTCTTGAATAAAATCTTGCTGAATTTGTACAAATCTTTACACTGACTTCAGAAAGTCCTGTAGTAAGTTTTAAGCAACATGGCTAGCAATCCTTCCTGTCCCCACAAAGGTGGCACTGCTCCTTTGCAAGCTTTTGTTCTATCTTTGATTTTACTATTTTTATTTTATTGTGTCAGTATCATTTTTCTCTTCCAGCATTGCCAAGAATGGTTCACAGCCTCTCAATTAGTTTTAAATGCATTTTTTAATTTGAAGATAAATGTAGATATACTGTAACAGACAGGTGTGAAGCTCCTCTTGCATGTAATGCTAAAGCTAAAGCAATGAGACACTTTCTTGGGTGGTGTCTGACTGAGTTGCCAAGATGCTTTCCACAACAGTTATTGTTTGTGGAAGGTTGGATTCAGCTGATAAAATCTTTGTTTTAGAAAGAGAAGGAAAAAAAAAAAACAATCAAAAAACAAAAACCCACTACTGAACTATGGAGTATTTCAATCAGCAAACTGATTCCAAATGACTAGGAGGTGATGCAATAATTACGCCAAGAAGTAAAATGAGGGTGGTCACTGCATTCTCAGCATAAACATTCCTGGCTATTGAACTGCCTTTGGTCCAGATGCCTAAAAAGAAGATCAGTTGTATTAGCCAAAATAATAATAATTACTGAAGGAGTTGAGAGAGTGATAATGAGGCTTCTACGCTTTACTGTAGACGTAAAAAGAAGGAGAACTAAAATGTACCAGGAAACCTGAAGGAAAATTAGCACAAAGCATGGTTATTTCTGGTATCATTCACAAGGATTTAGCTATTTGGTGCTTTGGTGAACTGTATGAAATGCTGGCACCATACCAGATTTTGTCATAGGCTGCACTGAGAGCCCTGTCAAGGAGTAAGATGAAACAGCACTCAGAGTAAAACAGAATATTTTTACTGGCTGGTAACACCTAACACTGGCTTTTTAAAAAGCAAGTAAACTGCAAGTTAGTTCACTTCCCAGCTTTTAGAAGTAAAGGAGTAAAGGAAAGACTTCTGCTGAGTTTCTGCTTCTTATAGCTAGCAGCACCCTTAAACTTCAGCCCTGTCTACAGCTACAGAATTGCAGCTATCAATTTACGCTTCAAATGTACAATATAAAACATTTGGGCAGTTCATCTGTCATGTCTATCACGTAGACGTTGCTGTCCATTTTGTCTACAGCTGGAATTAGACTGGGCCACCTCCACAAAGAGCACTGAGCTCTCATTCACCCAAAGCCATACGCATCTTACTATTAATACTCAAGCTGTGTTTTCCCCATGTTTATCACAGCGTGGTTTACTCAGGGAATTACAGTTTTCAGTAAAAATGAATAATTTTACCAGTGAGCAACACAAACTTCACCAAGTCTCAAAATATCTTCTTTTCCTGGCTGGCATCCATTGGCTGTATGGCAATGGGAGCCTCGCTCAAGGGACTTCAAGGCCAGGCTGGATGTGGCTCTGGGCAGCCTGGTCTGGTGGTTGGCAGCCCTGCACGTAGCAGGGAGTTGAAACTGGATCATCACTGTGGTCCTTTTCAACCCAGGCCATTCTATGACTCTATGGTATGATTCAGTCTGATTCGAGGCACAAAGTGAGGATTTTTAATACGGACATTCATACTGAGCCTAAGGTTACTTCACTTTCATATAAACTTATGGCATTTTAGGCATCGTTGGTGACCACTTCTGCTCTCTGAGGGACCCCTGCACAAGCTGTAAAAGCGGGTCCTATGCTCCGTGTCAGGAGACTGTCACCAATAGGGACTGAAAATAAATGAGCAGAGCCTGTGGAAAAATCCCGAACTTGGCACAGGCCTCTGCCCGTGGCTCCCAGCCTTCCAACCCAGCAAAACAAGCCGCTGATAACAGCGAGGCGAAGCGGCACAGCGCCTCTCCCAAGGTCAGCTATTTGAGGCACAACAAACAGGAAAACATGGCGCCGCTACCCCGCCCCGGGAGCCCCGCGCTGTTGCCAGGGTGACGCCGCCGGGAGCTGCGTGCCCCGGCCGTTGGCCAGCGGAAGAGGGGGCGCGTCTGCGCCACCTGGCGGCGCCCCGAGGCGGAGCCGCCATCTGCCCTCTGACCGATCGCAGCGGCCGGTGGGCGCTCAGCGGCGGCGGCTGAAACCGCAGCGAAACCGCGGCGGCAAGGGTAGACCTTCGTATTACGGGCAATGGAAGCGGTGCGGGCAGCGGTTCATCCCACACCAGGACGGCCTGGGCCTCAATGCCTTAAGGGTGCCTTCCACCCTGCATCTCCACGCACCCTGTGTGGCCGCTGCCTGCTTTCCAACATGGAGACTGTTTTTAGATGAATTTCCACAGGCAAAGAAAACAGAAATTCTGCAGTCCAATTTAATAACTTACGGTGTGTCCTTTTTATCGCAGGAGATCTGTGCTAAAAATCATGGGTTCATCACCCTCCTACAGACCATATACAGCAAGCCTTACTCCCAAGCAGGGCACACTCAAGAGCCTTGTTAAAGCCTGCTGTGTGCTATGACTCTCATTGACTTGCCTGCCCCTGTGACCTCACACCACCATGGCTTCCACATATCTCCAGTCATTTGTGCATCTGACTGGGGAAGCTGCTCTGTGGTACTGTTTGAATGCATGCTTACGCCCAAGTACACGTAATTCATTGTAGTAAGAACAATACTACATTGCCAGGCAAATATATTCGTTTGAAAAAAATCTTTATCTTCTGAATAGATCATTTCAGAGGATAACAATAACAGCTCATTAATTCTAGCATCAACGCAGAAAGTATTTTAAAACTGCTATTTTTTTCTCCTAGGAAGTAGCCTGCCTACCTCCTCTTATAAAGGCTATTTTTATGGCTGTCGGTGGCCTGGATTCAGGATAGAGTTAATATTTTTTTCTCCATGACGCATTAGATAGAACATGCTGAAA
This sequence comes from Lagopus muta, assembly GCF_023343835.1. Lineage (NCBI taxonomy): Eukaryota > Metazoa > Chordata > Aves > Galliformes > Phasianidae > Lagopus > Lagopus muta. The sequence continues at coordinate 77,929,374 of NC_064434.1, forward strand.
CTTTATGAACCCAGAAGCATATTCTCTATGATAAACAAAAACAAACTAAAAAAAAATCTCTAAGGGCTCTGCAACTCGTATGGCTTTTACCATCTGGCACACAGTGCTGAAACATGGTTAATCTTTGTGAGTGGTATCTCATTTACAGACCCTAACACATAATAACCCATATGCCAGCAGCTCTTAGAGGGGCCACTCCTTTAAGCTGCAGACATCACCTTACAGCAGTATGTAAGCTTTACTGAGACAAAACTTTGTATAATGTTTTAGGTAGTAAAAAATCCATTACCTCCAAAACATGAGAGTATGGATGCTCTCAATGAGGAGACTTTTAGTGATGATACCTTCCTTTAAAAAGGTCACCACTCACACTCAACACAGAGAGCTGAGAGCTAAGCAAAGGCAAAACAGGAGATTGGATGTTGAGTGCTTTAAAGATAAGTCCAGGGTTATCTCTGAAAAAATTAAAACAACTCGCATCAAAACATTTAGTAATACAAGATACCGAGGTTACATTTGATGAATACCAATCCTAATGACAAATATACTCTATGTAAATCTGAGCTCCGTGACTTTTGGCAAGGATATTAGCAAGCAGCTCAAAAGTCCTGGCGCAGATTACTAACATGCCCATAAATTTCACAGGCACAAATCCACCTGTTGAACTAGTATCCAAGCCTCCCCTCATCAAATATATAAAGTTGTGTTGACCACTTCTTCAAATGTCTCTGTCGTAGGCCACACCTGAACTACCCAGGATGAAGAAACTGACACCCTAAGAGAGCTCTGAGCATGAAGCAGCATGTTTCTATCACTATGTTGGCATTGAGGAGGACACTGAAAAGCAGAATGCCCTCAACTAGGCTGACTACCATGAACAAGGGCTGTCTGCAAGGATTACTATATTTTGGTGCCAGAAGGCATAATCAGTTCTAACACCATGAGTAATACAAATGTGGTAATGGATCCAGCTCATATGCTCTCCAGACTCAGTATCTTTTTATCTGCTAAAATGAGGTTCATTGCAAGGATATCTGCATCTTCTCCTGTCTTTATTTTTTTTTCTTTCTCTGAGGAGCAGATGCAATTTCTCATCCAAACTGGGAAATTGGAAGAGCTGTAGATGAATAAACATAGATTGTTTCATAGTTAATTCTACACATAGTGTCAAGATGTTGCCCAAAATTATTTCATAGTTAATTCTATACATAGTGTCAAGATGTTGCCCAAATGCTGAGGTCAGAAGCAACTCTTTTTGATAGTGTCAAGAAGGAACATCCTTCTGCTGTGTCTAGTTTCTCCTGGACAGTGGGAGTTCTGCGGGAGGGCTTTTGTGCAAAGAATCACTCCAATGTGCATACACAGACATAGGGTTGCAGATGCTGAAAAGCACTTTTTTGGAAGGAAAAATTAATCCAGCCTGGAAAAACGGTGTTTCTTCTTCATTCACATATCCACATGGAATTTGCAATAAACTTACAGGCGAATAAAATGGTAATTTTGCATAAATTCACAAGGAAAACCTCCAAACTTTAAGCAACATGAGAAGCAGATTCAAAAACACATATTCCAAAATGTTAATGAATATGCAATAGGCATTAACATTTTAACATGACAGGAAATTGAAGGAAGATCTTAAAACCGATATGAAGAGATGAGTGGGCCAAACAAGGTGGGAGGAAGTCTGAGTGAAAAGAGCAGGGCTCTGCATTGCAGGCAGTGAAAGACAGGGAGCCATGTGTTAAGGCACAGGAAGGGATAAATCTACCCAAGACAAGAACAAGGAAACTGTCTTTGCAGCAGAGTTTTGGATGGATCTGATTCCATTTGTCGAGCCTAGAGGGGAAAATAACAACTAGCTTTGAGATGTACCAGATATCTCACAGGCAGAAAGAAACAGAGACGCTGAGAAGCAAAAGTTACTAGATTTAGGCACAGCTCTGCCACACAGCTCTAGAGATGCTTGAGTGATATTACACACTTGTGTGACATTATAGATAATTATGTTGCTTGTTGTCTGGGACAAACATTCTGGATAAGAATGAAGAATTGTGTCTGAGCCTGAATACGAGAAGTTTTAAAGAGGTTTGTTGTGAGCATCATCTCTTTGTGCTCAGTGTTGAGCTATGCTTTCTGATATAAATAATATATATATATATATTTCAATATAAGTAACAACAGTAATGTCTACTGATGATATAGTGTACAGCACCACAGTGAGACAGGAAAAATAGGAAAGATAGAAGAGGAAGTAAGAGGTAAATATGACTCTGGACCTTAAGTTCAACAGATGTAAATTCAAAAACATTCTATACATTCATTGACATACAACACTGTTAGGCAAGAACAGTAAATAAAAGACCAAATAAAAATTACCAAAGTAAATAAAAGTGAGAAACTGATGATGGCTATTTGTATAGTAATCTTCAGCAAAGCTTCTTGCTGAAGGTTCAGCTTATTGATGAATATCATCTCATGCATGGTGCAGGGTTCATCCCATTTCTGATGCTTCTTTCCTATTACTGCATTGAATAAATTTCATGTTAATTCAGGGAAAATATAATTAAAAAAAAAAAAAATAGCAGTTTTCAGTAACTCTTTGCTGACTTGCTGACCTGTCTCTCTGTGGCTTCACATCAGTAGAGCTCATACAAGGGAAGGGCAGGAATGAGCACAGGAAGGGGAGGAAAGGCAGGACTGCTCCTTCAAAACTGCCGGCAAAAACAAGTTTAAAACAGGCATGAAACTGCGGTCCTGGAGTCAAAGCTGGAGTGAAATTTAGGTGCTCTGCGTGATATTTAGGAAGAGCCTTCAGGTCATCTGGGCACTGAGTGCATCTCTCCACAATTCAGTGGTTTTACGATGAAGGAAAAATAATTTTCTATATAACAGAGCAGTGATAAAAAGTCTTTCAGAAATTATATTTTTCATGGGAAAATAAAAACTTCCTCTTTACTTTTAATGCATCCCACAGAAACATGTACAAACTAAAATTATGTAGTTCAGACTTGGTTATTCAGAGTCTGTAGCAACTTTTCCTGAATTTCTCTGTTCAAATTGATACTATAATTTCACAAAAACTGAACCATTTAGTTTGCATTCTGTTCTTCAAAGTATCACACGAAATCCATCCTGCTTTTGTATTTTGTGTGTTCTGATTTGCCTTTTTGTTTCATCGTTGTTTTTCTACTCCATAAGTGACTTTGAGCTTCTGTCTAGAAGAGTGATAGTGCAAAAAGAAAAAAAGAAAAAAAAAAAAAAAAAAAAAAAAAAAAAAAAGAAAAGATACTTATGTAGCAGCTGAAAGCTTTGCAGGATATTGTTGCAAAAATCCCACAGACACTCCATTAGCTTGTTAAAAGGAAAGGGGGAAAAAAAGAGAAAGCAAGCTCCAATACATGTTTTCGCTGCATATCTGGCAATTGAAATTTGATAACATTCCTGTTTGGTGATTTTCAAAACTACAGGCTTGAGATTACAGAACTAGACTGTTAGAATGTTGATTATTTTACTAGTAAGTGCTTGTGTGCTCATCTAATAAGGTAGGATGAATAATTTGTAATTTATCATGCTTGCTCAACTAACTGAATCAACTCATAGTTTAAGCATCTACTAGTGATATTTGTGCAAGTTATTTGTGACCCTAATGTGAATTTAAAAGTGTATTGAGTACATTCCCACTGTGGAAAACACAGAAGGACACTGTTATCAATTTCAGATAAATCTCCAGCACAAGAAAGAACAGTCATGTTTGTCATTGTGAATTAAATGTTTATGTCCAGCAGAGTAGCTGATCAGTTTAGTTTAGTCCAGATCCATAAATGCCAGAGAGAAAAAGGACTGCCCATTTAAGGCTATTTTATCAGCTTTGATTTGCTCTATGAGCTTTTTTCTTTCCTTTTCCCCCTAATTTGTTGCTACATTTCTTTTCTTTCTTTCTTTCTTTCTTTCTTTCTTTCTTTCTTTCTTTCTTTCTTTCTTTCTTTCTTTCTTTCTTTCTTTCTTTCTTTCTTTCTTTCTTTCTTTCTTTCTTTCTTTCTTTCTTTCTTTCTTTCTTTCTTTCTTTCTTTCTTTCTTTCTTTCTTTTTTAAATAATTGAGATCTGAAGTATGCTATCTATAGTTTGAATTTTGTATCAGCATGCTCTTGTATCAATGTTGTATCTTGTTTATACGTATACATATGTTTTATCAACATATGAACATTTCAGAAAGAAACAGGACATCATAAAAAAGGCTATCTAAAGAAACAGGAGATCAAATGGAAAAAAATATTGAGAAAAGCCAACAAGGACCTCTATTGTAGTGATTGCCTTTAAAATTGTGCAACTGACCCGTTCTTAATGAAACAAACAATATGCTGAACAGATCTGTCTAAGGATACAAATCTCATTACATACATACATCAAACATTTTAAAAAGATGTTCAGAAATCAAATCAACAGAGTATGTAGCTCTGAAATGTGCAATTACAAAGAAAGATACGATAAAATGGATGTGCTGAAACAATTAAAACAGATCAAAATGTAAAGAACAAAAACGAAAAGACAAGGTGAAACTCATCATGAGCTGAGACAGCATACCTGCAGGTTCACCTTTGCCGTTGTAACTCTGTGAGTTTGGTGTTATAGAAGAGATTGTTAGAGATCAGTTCATAGCTTCTGTCCTGTTCAGTCTGGGAGGTTAGCATCCTTCAGAACATCTCGTATCTCATCTTCAGAGGCCCATATTAATCCTTAAAGTCCTCCTGTTGAGGAAAGTTAAATTCAAGCATGTGTTTAATGACATTCATTAATCATAGCCTAGAAGATGGACTTTGTGGACACAGCAGTTTGTGATATTAGAAATACAATTCAACTTGATTTCTTCCTTTTTAATAACTGACACTCTTATTCAGCATTTTTACAATCCTACAAATTGTGACGATTTGTTACTGAAAATACAATGATAGTCTTTCTGAAAGCTATGAGAAGGGAAGCAATAGCAGTACTCTCACTGAAGCTGTGTTGATTCTGCTATGACATTCTTGAAAAATAATGAGACATAATTACCTACATATTTTTTAATGGCATTCCTTATTACTGAGGCTGAAATATTTTTTTTTCTGCTACACAGCTTCTTGTGCATAGTTACACAAAACCAGCAGCTGAAGAAGACTTGTATTTTTCAAAGGATGTTGTCATTTCCATGTACTATTTGAACCATGCTTTGTAGTATTCGTAAACTAGGATAATCTTCTATCTGTCCATTGAGATCACCTTAATTATCTAGAAATTATGATGTATGATAGGGTTCAGGACATCTATCTTATGTGATGAGAGCTGTATAAGATGCTTCTATATTGCTTTGGTAGAATAAAAATTAACCTAAGTATAAAGTGATGTGACTGAGTCTCTGAAATTCTGATCACTATATCCATCCTTTAAAATTTAAAGTAAATCCCTTCAGCAATAAGCTAGGGGTATAGTTCTCATTTTAGGGACATTCTCATCTATTAAACTTGGTAAAAATCAACAAATTATAGGACCCAGACCTCATTATCTGTTGCTAAATTTGCTTTTATACTTACTCAAATGAGAGGAGTATTTCTAGAGGCTTACACTTTATAGAGCTGATGTGCCAAAAGTTCACTGACCAGACTGTCATCTTCCTAATAGCTTTGTTTGCCAGTTAGTTGTTTCTGAGTGCATTTGTTCAAAAGGATTTTGAAGCTGCTGATGTGTTGTATTTAGTTCTTTTGAAATGCTGAAAACAGTGTCTTATTATGTTTGGCTTTTAGCTTACCTTTGTTGTCAGTTCTCATTGTTTAATATCCCCCTGCTTTTTTAAGGTGGAAAGCAGAAAAATCTCCTCCTCTCAAGTTACCTGAAGATCATCCTTCAGTCACCTGTTATGATGTTGAGTATTGAAAGGGTTTTTCAGTGAAATTAAAAGGGTGATAAAAATTGCTGCTGTGATGTTAAACTACTCAGATAAAACTTAAAGGGCTCTGGGCTTTGCTAAGGATTCCCTGTCTGGCCTTTGGCAGGACTTTATCTTCATGCACCCAAGCTTACCCACTGTAAAATAGAGAAAGCAGCCCCTATCTTCTTTTGTGCTTTACTGAGATTTTAAGCAGTGAGAATCAAGAGCTCTTACTAATTATGCAATAAAGATCATAATTTGCTAGCACATTTAACAGACCCATGATTTTAACACTGAGAGTAACCAATGAGACTACTCCATGTGCATTTCCCGGAGAGACATTAGGACTATTACCAAAGTATGCAGATTATTTTGGCATTTTTGTGATTAGGATGTTAATACATTCCTTTTTTTGCTCTCATTTTTAAGGAAGTTTTAGAGCCAGCTCCTGGCTCAGTCAGCCTGCTAATGACAAAGAATGAAAATGAAAATATTTTCCTTTGTACTGTGACACTCTAAGTCCAGGCTGAAGGTTGGATCTGGCATACCCTTTTATGACACTGAGGGTGATATGTGTTTATCTCTAAATACCAGGTGCACTTTTCTTCAGCTGTCAGTCAGACTCAATTCTGTAGTTCAAGGATTTAGTAGTTTGTGTCTATTAAAAAGAGTTTGGAAGGGATATTGCTGTCATTGCCTGAGTTTTGCATTTTAGCTGTATCACTATTTAAAACCTCTGTATTTTCCATGTCATCTTTTGGAAGAGTGGACAACAATCTTCATCATAAACATACCGAGTAGGCCCTATACTCCAGTACCCTGTATACATATTTTATATACTTGTTTAATATGTACTTAAATGTATATAAAATAGAATCATATCTGCATGTTGCACCAGTGAAAAATTCACTGTTGGATCATTGCAAAACTGAAAGAATGACAGAATATTATCTGTATATTAACACCAGCAGTAAAACCTAGAATAGGTCTAAATGAAATGTTCCCAGATCTAAAAAATGTACACTCTTCAGTGTTTTTCATGTTAAAATATAACCTCTGAAAGAGAACAAATAAATTTAAGCTACTTCAAATTGGACATAAAATGAATTCTTAATTACAGACACCTTTTCAGAGAGACTTCTAACAGTATTTTCTGTTCTTAGCAGCAGAAGGAACTCTAAGTTGAGTACCACTGTGACTCGTGATATCCAATGCCTAATGGTGGCCCTGCTAGGCAGGGGGGTTGGAACTACATGATCCTTGGGGTCCCTTCCAACCCGGGTGATTCTGTGATTCTGTGATTCTGTGTAATTTTGGGTTTTGTTTTGGTTTTTTTTTGTTTTTTTTTGGAGTGCAGTTTTGTTTTTGTTGTTATTATTTTTTCTTTTTTTGGGGAGGATTGGGGAAGTTGGTGGTGGATCAGAGTAAGTATATGCTTCATCTGTGGTATAATTACTTTAGAGAAGAGTCTGAAGTAAAAATAGTATCTTCATTTTTTTAAATTAAGATTAATTAACTCTATCCACTGATTTGAAATTATGAATTTCTGCTCGGAAAATTTTCCCTGTCTGCATTTCTACCATGTTAAAATAAGACCTGATCCTTCTCCTGCTCATACTGGTTGCAAATAATTGTACCTTACCCTGATAAAATACATGTGTTTCTCATTGTTCATGTGTATGTATAATATATATATTTCCAAACAATGAATGCACTCAAAAGATTTCTTCAGGCTCCTATAAAGTGTTATACTCTTTGTGGAGGGATACTTCTTAGGCTTTGGATATTTAAGGCAGTAACTGTATCTGTCAGTGTCAAGTATGAAGTTAACGCTAGTTATGAATATAACCTTCCCGCTGGGCAGTCATTAAAAAGTTGTTCTGTCTGATTCCTGCCTAAATATCTAGGTTAGATTATTAATAAAATTTCTGTGAACTTTAGCTGAAACAAAAATAACAGAACTATTTTAGGTTTGTTGCAGTCTCTTCTGTATCCAGTTGACCTTGTCCCAATTTTAGCTTTGTTTCCTTTTTCTCTGTGGCTTCTGGGAACCTGCTTTGAAAATAAAATCTACACAGAGGGTCAAATCCTGAATTTCTTACTCTGACAGTACTTCTATTCAGCTTTATCTGGCAAAGACTTGAAAACAATTGTCTTTGCACACCTTCTTCTTTTTTTCTGAAGTAGAGCTAAAGTTCAACTGCTAGGGTAAGGATAACCTTTAATAGGTTAGGATATATGGAATACATTCAATTTGTGCCAATCAAAATCAGATTTTTACCAGGAATACAGTTAAAGAAACACATGGTACAATCTTCAGTCTCCTTAAAATAAAATAAAAATAATGGAATAGCTGAATAGCTCCCTGGACCCAGTCGTCCAGCTTCAGATCTATTACATTTTTCATATTAAACACTTGTACTAAATGGGAGGGCAGACAAAAACTCTAGCCAAAACAATATGTTTTATTTCTAATGCAACAATACACACCCAGTCCATATTATCTCAGTACACTTCAGCATACGGTATTGAGTAAAACAGCGACCATCCCTTCCAGTCACCCTGAAGAGGTATTTCAGTCATCTGCCACTGTTTAAAATTCTGTTTACTACCAATTCAAGAAACTTACAGTATGTTAATAGAAAATAAAATGTGTGCATTCAACATTATGAATTTGGATTTTTTAAAAGACGTGAGTAAATAAAAAAGAACTTTTCTTGAAAATCTAATATTAACTTCAGCAGTACCCTTCCAATTCAGACCACGTGCTAAGGACTAGACTATGCCTTTGGTATGCAAGTACAGAGCATTTCTTTCTGGTTTTCATCCTGAGATGGGAGGAGAGATATTGCACATTGCCGCTATCTTCCTCCACAGGCTAAGGATGATCGCGGGGGGCTGTAAAGTAAGAGTTCCAAAGGTACCTGGTTCTGATTTGTCCCTTCTTGTCCCACAGCAGCAGCACATAGTGCCTGGGTTACCTGCCTCGTAATACTGAGAAAATAATGTTTTCCTTTCTTTTCCACATTTTTTTGCTCTTCCTCAGTTTCTTCATTAATTAAAAAAGATTTTTATCCTGACATTTTTTTCTTTTTTTTTTTTATTTGTACAGTGCTTTGAAATAATTGATAAAAATGCTACTTTGTTTGTCTTCATTTTCAACTGAAATGACAGAAAGTGATCAAGATCACTGGCAATTGTTACAGCAGATTTGCTTTTAAATAGCAGTGCCTGGCAATCTGCTCAGCGATTATCCAGTATTTACCAGTGGAAACTTTCAGTCCCTGCTTCTCATTTATGCTGAAAATCTGTATTCCACTCTGAGAAACTAAAAGAATCTCAAACTTCAATGGCCTCTTAAATCAGAATCTGGCTAGGAAAATTATGTTCATGTATTGCGAAATATTGCATTTGTAGTCCTCATCACAGTGTAATTCTTTCATATGCAGTTGAAGGAGAGATAACTGATAATTTGCACTTAAAACTGTTCTGATCACATAAATGATCACAGTAGTCAAGCACAAACATCCATATGTGGAGGCCTATGCCCTAATAAGTGATGAAATTCGCCATTAGTACAGTTAATCTCTCACAGCCTGACCAAGTAGTACCTAATGAAGCACTCTGAAATGGAGTGTCAGAAGTAGACCGTGTGCAAATTTGCTGTCCATTCTCTTCCCTCTCTTAAATCATTATCATGTTATGGTACAAAACGCAATGCACTGGGTTGTATAAAGCATAAACCCATATTCTGCAAACCCCTTCTTTCATGTTGTCTTCACCAGGAACACAGGGAGGTACAAGTTTGGCATTGTGCTTACTTTATCTGTAGTAGACAACACTTAATTGTAACAGAAGTAGCCACATCATTAAGAAAAGAAAGATCTGTGGGCTTGTCTATCCTGCTCATGTACTCTGAGGAAGGAAGTATATACTGTTTGTTTCTTCTAGTATTATAACTGATGATACCCTATGAGAATATCAACAAACAAGTGATCGGATGTTATTCCTACTGAAGAAAGTATTAGTAGTCCCATGAGAAGAGCAGGTGCTAAGAGCTAGTGAAACAGGTGCTATAAAATGCGCAGCCAAATCTGAAGAGACTTTTGGTTACCACCTACATGACAGAGCATGCTGTATTGATTTCAAAGTGTTTGCACATTCATGCTGTGGAAACAACATACAACAAATAGATTTGAGAGGATAGTCCATAGCAGGATGGATACATGGTCTCAAAAATGTGGGAGTAATTTCAGAAGATGATACACTACAAGATGAACAACAAACAGCCATATTCAATGTATAGCACTGCACATGTAACGTTTTATACCCAGCAAAATGTTTGCAACAAAAATCCTAACATTGAGTTTTTGAAAAACTGTCTCCTTGAGCAGCTAGCAGGATAAAGAAAAGTGCTTCCTAATAGCATCATGAGTTCTAACATGGTTTATTGAACAGAAATTAATGTATCAAACAGTCACACTGATATAATAGATCATAAACCAGATATGTTTAATTTCAAATCAATACGGTCTTAGTAGAATCATGTGATAGCAAAATGGTAAAACGGCACAATTAAAATATATGTGATTTGACCTGAAATTTTCACTTGAAAATCTTAGTCATAAAGTACAAATGAGAAGTTTTGAGACTTGTATCAGCAAGCCTTCAAAAAACTCTATTGACAATGAGCAAATGATAATAATAAATATAAACTATTATTTGGCCAGTTCTTTCTGGATGTTTCTGAGGTCAGTGCATCCACTTGTCTTATTTTAGGACTGCTCTTCCAGTCTTTCTGAATATTCTTTATCTGGATGACAGAGCTTTACAAAAAAATATTGATTCTTGAAAAGTAAAGATGAACAATATTTGCACTGATATTTCTTCTTCACAGATATGTTATTTTCATTTTTATTTAATTTAAGTTAAAATATAAAATCTTCTTGGAATAGAGGATAAATTGGATTCATCTCAGGGCAAAGCTATAGGCTTTATAACAAAGAGAAATAGAGAATGTTTGCTTTTAATACAACTAGGATCTCCTAAAATGCATTAATTTCTATGTTATTTACTGTGATCCACTGCGGGTAAATATGTAACTATATAAGTATATATATATATAATTATATATAAGTATATAAGATTGTTACATCTATGAAGTACATTATAATCTCTTCTAAATAATAAAATATTAATGCAGTTAATTTAAAAACAAGCAAACAAACAACAACAACATAAGCCAACAACTGTTAGGATCAGATTCCTCCCAGAATAACTTAAGGAAAGTCAATTCTAATGATCAGTTTGACTTTGGCCCAATATCTTACTTCTGCAACAACCTTTTCAAGAACGCAAATTCGGAGAATGGAAGGAATTTAAAAAAAAAAAAAAAAAAAAAAAAAGAACACAAAGTCTGATGCTGTGAATTCTTCTTTTCCATCCTCTGACTCATGTCAGGACTTTTCCCTTGTTATTTGGAGTGCATTCCCCAGGAATGAAATAAGATCTTTCCCTGTTTCATTTACCTAAGGACAGAGGGAAGAACCAATGCAGAATATGTTCTCCTCCTACTTTGGCTTACAAAGCAAATCTTAATTCTTGCAAGTCACTACTCCCAAAGGCATTTAGCAGTACCATAAATATTTTAAATACTTCCTCTATGCTGGGAAGTTCAAGGAGGCATTGGGTCTCATTGGAACGAGATGCCTCTGTCATCCCCTGGGAAGTCAAGAGGTTATGTAATGCATAGCTATGTTTAAGGGGATAACCAAGATTTCTCTATTGCTTATTAAAACTCAGATTACTTCTGGCTCCTTTTAAATCTACATTTGTGGTTTCTTATTAACTGTTCCCTTAGCATAATATCAAAGTCTGATGATACAAAGTCCAGTGTGTGCATTCGTTTACTTGTAGTCCAGTTTGCTCAGGAATGTGTCTTGTAAGTATAACATTTGTAAGCTTTTTGTCACCTATTTGCCAGTCCCTAGTAAAACTGTTGGCTGTTTTCACCCAAATTCTCTCTGTATTCATTTTCTAAAAATTTCGTGAGCATAAGTAGCCAGGGAAAGGAGAGGGACACAATCAGTGCTCCCATGACAGGAAAGGCTTTCAGAGAAACCACATGGAAATTCACCCTCAGATATAAATTATAGAAAACTAGGCCTCATTGATTCCACTGCCCATGGAACTACTTGTTTCAGGTAATATATCTGCAGTGGAAATTCAGATGATAATAGTGTCTTCACTAATTCATAGAGCATTAACACTTCTGTACACTACTATATGTAAACAGCAAGACATATCAATTGCCTGATTCAGCCATCATGAACATCAAAGGAATCTTTCCACTTACATACGCGGGAGTTAGACTATGTCCTTGAATAGTTTTACCCATCATAAACTTTTATAATAGTGATATTAAAACATAATTTACTCTATAAAAGACCAAAAAAACAGAAACAAAAGAAACATTTGAATCCAGTTTTAAATGCCATGGTAGATTTCAGTTATGTAAACAGCAGCATAGAAGGAAAACATAAATTCATATTCATAAGAGCATAAATGAGTGTACCATAAGAGCAAGTAATGTTCACTTCCTTCACTGCTCCTGCAAATTTATTATATTTTGGAAATGAAACTTTCCATTATGCTAGTTCGTTTTCAGTCACACTCTGCTTACAGAGGTGGTTTTCACTGACGTACAAGATAGCCAAAGTTATTCTGTTGGACGGAAAATTAATGTATATGAGGTATGGAATTCCATGACTCCTTTTTTAAAACATCTATATAAATTAGCACAAAAATTTTCAAAAGACTTGGCTTTCATAGAAGCATGGAAGTCCTACAGCGGCTTCGGTAAATGTCTCCATTGAGGAAATATTTCATATCCTCCAGTAGCCTGCTATTCCACCCATGAGAGCATTCATATGCTTCTGAAACCTATGTTACAGCTCAGCTAAGAAACCATTAACTGTCCAGATTAGGCTTCTACAGGAAAATCCTGCACGAGGAAATGGAAATTCCGTGATACACTCCTAAAAGAGTTTCCACCGTATTGTTCTTTCAGTGAGAAAAGAAAGTCTGTATTCCAGCAGAATAAGTAGTGGTTACAGCCCAGGTGGCTCTCATAAGTTTAACTGGGATCTGCAACCAAGCACGCTCAATGTCAGCATCTTCAGATTGCAGTTTGGGCCCTCATCTCCCAAAGAACTGTACTGTCAAGAAGTGCCTCACTAATTGCCACTACAGCAGAAGAAAAAAAGGTTAAATGTGGCCAGGCAAAGTCAATGTCAGTTAACACATACTGCTTGTAAACCTGAGTGCCTGGTTTTACTTCTCTCTATGGCAAATCCTCAATGTCCAAAAATAGGAGGAACATTCCTGAAAAGGAAACACTGTTTCCATCTATAGAATTCATCTTGGGGTTATGTTTTTTTGCTACTGGAAACTGTTTGGCCTGCTTAAGCCCACATTAAGCTGCTGATCATTGTATCAATATGTATGCGTGCTGACCAAATACTTTTTGAAAGGAAAAAAGAAAGAGGCTTAAAAATAAGCTGCACATATAGGAACAGTTTCCAGTCCAGGAATGTGCCCAGACTGGATCCTAAATGAATAGCAGGCCAAGTGTATAAATTAGTCTTTCTCTCTCATATTCCTGCTCTTGCCTTCATGAAAAGCAAGCAAAGAAAGCACTTGCATGGGCCAGACAGTAGCATGCTCCATCACGTCCCATGAACTGGATGGCTGTGGGCACTGCTAGCAAACTAGTAAGATGTGAAGGAGCATAAGTGACTGAGAAGACTAGGGCTTTCAAATCAACAAAAGCTTTAGGAGTTTTCTGAAAATACCTTAAGCACACATAAGAATGCAAAAATCCAAACTGTGCCTTATTCAAGTCACACAGTAAGTCGGTTCTTCAATAGGATTATGGCTTTTGACACAGAACATAAACACCTTCATTAACCAGGGGATACTGGAAATTTTTATATAACATTTCACTGTTGGAATACTTTTTTTCAGGCCCTTACAAAGTGAATTTATGATTCAATTGCTCTTGATAGAACCACAGTCTATGAATTGTCAGAGAAGACCGAAGTTTTAAGATCCAAATCTGTTTCCATTAATGACAATATGAGTTTTTGTATTAACATAAATGGGAGAAAGGGCAACACATACTGTCAGTAAAATGGTGACACCCCAGTGAAAAAGCAGACCAAAAAGCAGACCACGAGGGACATTTGCAATTCCATTTTTTTCTGTGAAGAATGGATCCCTGATATTTGATCCACTGTTTCTCAAAGCTAGAGATGCTACTGCCAATTTTAACAGAACATGTAGTCTGTTCTAGTCTACTTAATTACCTATTAGTACTTATCTTTACTAAAAGATTTTTTTTTGTAAGTTTAAACTAAAAACTAAAAATTCTGTAAACTTTCAAATATGGACTGATACTGTCTCCAACTCAGGCGATATATTAATTTTTGACACACATTATACTGAAACTAGTAAATTACCTCTCTGATTCCTAGCTGTGTTTTTCTTTTACAAAGGGCAACTAGTTGCATGAAGTATTTTTAGATGATGATTTCTCCAGAAAGGTATGTCTTTGAAATCATTCCAGATTCATATATATAACATATAACATGTAACTTCATTATCCTTAAAATTAAACCTTAAAATATTTTCCATACACTGCTCTAGGTTATGGTAGTAATCATATTTGGAAGAGGGATTGAAAATATATTCATCCGTGAGCTTTTATTTCTTAAAATAAAATGAAATCTTACTTTTAAAAATATTATTATTGAGACAGTATCAGTTTACTAAATGACATTTAAAAATGGTATGAAAAAGATTTTATTTAAAATTCTGTATTTGAGGCATCTATTCTAAGATTGATATCAACTGATTGCCAGTTTTGCTGGAGAATCATTTAGTTAGAAGAATTCAGAGTGGGGAAGCTTGAAGAGTTATGGAAGTAGTATTTAATTTAAAATATTTATAAGAAAATTCAATTTTAATCATCTGATCTGCTGTTAATTTTGACCAAAAAATATTTTTGTTAGAGGATCACTATGTACTACAAAACACCAAAAAGAACAGCATGCCACTCAGTGCTTGGGAAACAGAAAGTTGAATTACAGATACAATTATCCAAAATGTGTCAGAGGAAGAGAAGTTTTCTGCAGAGGAAACCCGGCCTGCTGCAAGAGAAGAAAACAGAGAAGCTGGATCGTATTTAACAACAAAATAGTAAGAAGTCAGTCTGCTATTTGCTAACCACATCTGTGAGTAACCAGTAACAGATATATCTACAGGCTACATATCTGAATGATTATCAGAATGCTAATTTTCTGAGGAAGGCAGCTTTGGAGCATTAAAAAATTCCCAATTTCTGCTGGCTCTCAGAAATACCTGAAAGTACGTTAATGAAAGAGACTTTGCTTGGATTGCTGGACTTTACTGCTTGTAGATATTCCCTTATTACTCTTAAATGTTGTTTAAAAGTTTTGTTTGCTGTGTATCATTCAGAATGTATTTAGAAATCCTGTAACAGTTTTATTGCAAAGAAATTTGAAATTGTTTCCTTCTCTCCCTGTGAAGGATGAAAAAAAGCCCAAAGAAATCAATAGCTTTTTGGGAGGATATCATTGAAAATATATAGCTTGAGAAAAACAAAGATAGCAATTTGGTTTGAATCTGCCAAGTAACTTTAGCAGAAATTCTCTTAAAATATATATTAAAAAGCACTCTCATATATATAAATATATAAAATGAATTGGTTCAGCATATCAATATTTGTGTATGTGACCGTATGGTAACTGTTGAGTCACAGCCTGAACCACTGATTGATCACCTGGGGAAAGGACTGATCAGCCCTGGGAGCACAGGTGAGGGAGATTCAGCTGTGACCGGAAGGAGTGGAGCCTGGCTGCACCTCATTTAAGGGCTGACTGCCACTGGGAAAAGATCTCTGGTTGGAGATCTCTTTTTTTGTGGTGTTTTCCCTGTGAGCCTGGATCTTCAGAGGTGGATGAGCGCCTTTTCTTTAGTAGCACTATTCCATTTGTGCTAGTCCCTTTGCTACTACACCTCTATATTGTCTTTTGACCGTGTTGGCCTTTCTCATTGTGGCAGTGACATAAAAGTCAAAGAAATGCTCTGTAGTTAGGCTATTTGGATTGGGAATTGGAGACTCATGTTGCACTCCATCTTGAGAAGTTCTGAGCTGGTGTTACTGAAGAGTTGCACTAGCCCCTCGCTATTCCTTTACGTAGTACAGGTAGAGTTTCTCAATATCTTTCACTGACTCATTTAGATAAAGAGAGGTAGGGAGAGAATGCAGCAATTGATAGCTATTTAAGTTTATTAGTTTATTTAAGTTAAACAAGAGCCAGCAGTGTGCCCGGGCAGCCCAAAGGCCAACTGCACCCTGGGGTGCACCAGACCTGGCGTTGCCACTGGGCAAAGAAAGCAATTGTCTTACTCTGCTCTGCACTGTGCAGCTTCACATCAAGAACTGTGTGCCATTTTAGGTGCCACAGTACATGGATATAAAACTATTAGAGAGCATCCAAAGAGCTACAAAGATGGTGAAGGGTCTGTAGGGCAAGGTGTGCGAGGAGCAGCTGAGGGTCCTGGGTTTGTTCAGCCCAGAGCAGAGGAGCTGAGGGGAGGCCAGATGGCGGCTGCAGCTCCTCACAGGGAGTGCAGGGCAGCGCTGAGCTCTGCTCTGTATGACAGCGACAGGGCCCGAGGGAACGGCATGGAGCTGCATCAGGAGAGGGGCGGCTGGGAGCTGGGGACAGGATCTGCACCACAGGGCGGTGGGCACGGAACGGGCTGCCAGTGTTCAGGAACCTCATGGATCTCTTCCACTCAAGATGTTCTATGTTGTTATGATTCTAAACTTCCATTTCCCTGACTTTTATCAGTGTGCACATGAGAACTGAAAGGAAATAGCAAACTTAAGTCAATACTTCCAAGAAAATCCAGGTTTGGGGGTCAAAAATAAGATTTCCCTATTGTGGAAATGGGTTCCGTTTAATTTTCTAGGCTTTAATCTTGATGATAAAAATATCCTAATAGTATTATTGCCTGTTGTTGTTATTATTATTATTGCAACAGAGTAACAACAACAAAAGTGAAAATAAAAATCTTTGTCTCAAACCGAGCTTTCTTGTATTGTGTAACAGAAATAATTGTCACCATTCAAAGAAAATCTCATTCAGATGTTGTTGAATAATACATGGTCTGTTTTCTGACTGAATTTCATAGCAGTTAGTGGAATGTAACTTTTCTGACTGCTAGGAATTCATGTGATCATTTAATGCACATTTGGATACACGTAGAGATGTTCAGCTTTCTCATCTGCATATCTGGGCAGTGAAAATTGTCTCAGTACCCTTTAGATTTCCAGTTGGCATTTGCTGATGTAGGTTAATGGTCACTGAGGCACAATATTATCATTGCTACCATACCTCCCATATCTTAGAAGAATGTTATTGTTGTGTTTGCTGCTGATTGCTATTGCACACAAGGAAGAGACTTAACCTAAAAATGCCATTTGTTAAGCACAAATGTTTTCATTTCCAAGAATCTGAGTGATTTAATTATATAATCTATTACAAAATGTGCTTCGTACTACAAACAACATTCAAACAATTTATTTTAATTAATACTAAACTTTAAAGAATGTCATCAAATGCCTATTTTTACCACATAGAATCTGCTATCCGTCACTGATATTGCATGGGTATTCATGTTAAAGGAGGATTTGGAAAGCAACCACTTTCATCAACAGGTAACTTTAATTCTCTTTTTTGTGTGCTATGCATTTGATGTCAGAGAATGGTGTATACCAGCATTTTCAGCCTATGTTCTGAGCTATAGTGCTTTCTTCCTTTGCTACTATGCACGTCTTTTGAATATTACCTCAATTTCTCTACTGAAGATACACATATTTTATGAAAGCAGACTCAGATCTTTGTAGTTCACAAAGATTGCATTTAGAGTCTGGACTGTTTCCATGTCTGAATGGAAAGTAGAGAATCAAAGAAGTACACTTAAATAAGTACTTTTTCTTTGCATTATGAAACTAACAAAACTTGTGTTCTGTCAAAACTGGTAAAGGAAATTAATTTCAAAGATATGAAGGTGTGGAAGAAACTTTGTTGCCCTAGAGAATTTATCCTGTGGCTGTTAGTTAAAGCTCCTGGGACAGTCATATCTGGTGTGGTAATGCACAAAGCCAGTGCTTCAAATAATTCCCCAAATCTTTGGAAGAACTTATGTTTAACAGAGGAGCTAACTCAAGCAAGCAGTGAGCTCTCTTCAATATCCAAACTACAGAAATATCTTGCAGGGTTGGTTGTTTTTCCCCTCAGGTTCAATATAAATTCAATTTCATATGACTATGTGAGCAGAGGTAGCTAAAGACCTGCTAAAACCTGTAGAAACTGTGCTTTTAAACTTGACTAACTTGCTAATTCACAAACTCCTTCATCACTGTCCACCTTAAAAAAAAGAGTGAAGAAAAAAAAGTAGAGAGTGCAATTCTAGCCAAGAGTGAAGAAGGCTGAGGAGGCTGCATGGAGAATATTGATGCGAGTGAGAAGTGTCTTCAGGCTGCAAAGGCAGCTTACAGATAATTACCCTAAATGTCCAAGTTTCCACAGCTTTAGACAGCACACTTCCCTCAGTCTTAGAGATATTTTGTCTGTATTTAGTAGGGTTTCCTTTAGACCACAGGTGAGTTCCAGCTAATTAAAAAACTATTTATAAATGTTTCCCTGGAAGATAGCCATTGAGATAAACAGTTGAGACCAGGAACAAATGGTACCTTGAGGTATGAAGATACTGCCCAAAAGATGCAACATCAGCAGGGCCCAATTCCCTATTACAACTTGCTTATGTGATGTAATGATGAACAGCCCTCCACCTGCCTCCTGCTGCCACTCTTCTTCATGTTCACTTACAATTAGTGCCAGTGCTATATCTGTTTAAAGCAGTGTAAAACCTAATGTGTGGTTGTGACAGAAAATAGCTATCTGTTTCCTGAAATTCAGCGTTTGTTAGTTGCCCATAGAAATTATCTCCCTTTTCTTATTTTAGCTCATTATTATTGTTACTTTTATTTGCTGAATTTGGTACTTGATATCAGCCTTTGATATGTGTGATAATTTAACAGTATCGTGGTGACTACAGATGTAAATTAAGAAAGGGTGGTTTGCCTAACATTAACTCTGGCCTCTTCATGTGTTGTTGTTGTTCTAACAAAATGAACAAAGAGAAAGGAAGACTTTTATGCACAGTATAGCTGTGGAAGAAGTGGGAAAACGTACCTAAATGGAGTCCTAGGACTACCAGAGAATCTTGCTCCCTCCCCCGCCCAGCATTATATTGAGTTTCAGGTTTCCTTTAGGTTTCATCTAGTAGTAAAGGTCATCAATAACCTGTTCCAACTGACAGAAATTGCCACTGTACTGTCAAACCTGAGTTCTGATCTGAGTCATTGAAATACATGACACAACAAGCGATGGCAGTCATCTGCACTGTCCCCAGATTGTCAACAAAGCTCATTTTATGGCCCTGTTGCACCTTTGTATTGACTGAAATGAGACAAAGCTCTGAACTATAAAACATAGATGAGGAAAATGTTTCAGAAAACAGACACAAATAAAACAGAATTTTGGAATGAATGGGAAGTTTTGCAAAAACCAGGGCATCTGACTGCTCTGATATAAACTCCAAACAATATTTCAGACTGTATGACAGCAATATAATCAAATATTTCTATATCACAAATGAAGTGCTTTGCATCAAGATCCCAGGTTTTGAAAAATCAGCACTGGGTGCTTTGAATGGTAAAATTTCACTATGAGATTAAATACAAAGTTGAAGAATCAGAAATCAAATCAACACAGCATCCGAAAGGATATTTCTCCAGCAGAAGGATTAAATAGAGACACATTTAAACATCTGAATGAATATAATTTAAAGGATAACTGTCAGGTTTAGCCTTCTATCCATTTAATGATAGCTATCAGGATAGAATTGATAGATTGGATTAATGTATAACAACAAAAAAAAACCCACCCCAAAATTACTTTTCTGGTCACTAAATTACCATAAATTTAGATACAAATCTGAGACAAAAGAACTTTTTGTTTCCCCTTCTGTAATCCACTCTACCTGAAGTTTCTTAATACATGGCAAGAAAAATCATTGAATTATTCTTATTATGTATTTATTTGGGACCAACTTGCCATACGCTGCATATACGCGTAACAGAGGATGATCCAGCTATCTAATCAAGTCAGACAACAAATAGATAAATGGAAACAAAAATGAAATGATAGGCCCATGGTCATGCAGCAAAGTATCAGCTCTAAGCACAGCTCTGCTCTTTCCACCCATGAGACCCAGTAGATCAGGTGGACAGCCAGCCAGCCAGCCACATCTGTGGCACAGCAAGGGAATGAAGGATCCTGTAGAGCCTCTTCAGCCTTCTACAAAGTCAAGAATTCCCAGCAGCAAGTATTTCTTAGTAACAACAGTTTCAGGATCAATTGCTTTTGGTACAGGAAATGATATTAGCACCTAAAGCTTAATCTGCATTTAAGGACTGCAAATATCCTGGTAGTATTCTAAATGTCTCTTAGGTAATCCGTTTTGTGTCCTGTTCATTCTACAAACGTTATCAATACTGTCATGGCTACAGCCTGGCTAAGTTAGTAATATGTATAAAAATTGAGATCAATTAGATGTTTAATGAAGGTAAGCAATACAGTCTCTTACACTGCTTCTGTGACTAGAAAAAGGTAAGCCTGTGAGCAAGACAAATGTGGATTTTTCTGTTAAAAATATGTTCATTATAAATCCATAGTTAAACCAAGACCCTTTTTGTCGCACTTAAGCTTTAAATCTTACTTATTAAAAATGGCATTGAAGTAGCAAAAAGACAAAGTGTGGAATATAAACTAAGATGTCTACATGAATTATTCGTGGCAATGTGGAAAAATTAAATGATACAGAAAGAACACTGAATGTCCAAGGAGTATTCTTTTTGATAATTCACACTTTTTTTTGGCCTATTTTGTAAAAAGCGGGAAAAAAAATTACTTTGAGTTCTCTCCTGCAATAACACATTTTCTCTTTGTCATATATTTCTCCACTCAGCCAGAGATCTCTACTGAACCCAGAGATATCAGTGACAAATCTGCCCTGGCTTATCCATTAATACAAAGAGAAGCAAAACAAAACAAGAAGACTTTCCTAATACCCTAGAAACTTGGAAATGTTATTTCCTACAGTAAGAGGAAAAATACCAGCTTTCACTACTTGTAGCTGCTATCTAAAATTTGCAGGTACCTCATTTCCTTTTGTGACAAAACCAAAACCTCCAATACAAAAGAGCTGCTAAAACATTCTCTTGCTGATTAGGTAGAATTCGGAAAGGGCTAATGATGTATTTGCTAATGATAACTATTAACAACTCGCTAGATAATTTTCTATCAAATCAAAGAGTTTCATAACTCTTCTGCAAAGAGCAAAACATTACAGCAACCATTTCTGTCACATGCCTGTGTGTGTAGTGGGGATTTAAAGTTAATATCTAATATCTGAAAGGCCAGTGATTAAACACTGCTGCAGATCTTGAAATGATTGCTCAGTCCAAACGCTAAGAATATACATTACAGCTGATCACCCATGAGCCAGGGTTAAAATCACCCATCACTGTCAAAGCGTAGTCAGAGCCACCAGATAAACTTTTCAGCTATACATCAGTCATTTTCCTTCCCACTGAGCTCTGTGCATCGACCACTGCCTTCATCTCATAGAAATTCCAGTTTGTGGCAGCTCTTGTCCAGAGGTGCTGGCTTTTCAGTGGAAGCTATAACGATTCAGGCTGCCAGCTCTGTCGGTCACTGGCCATAATGACAGTTGCAACAATTTCAGCTAAAACAGAAAATCTTTGTGGAACTAAGGGAAAAATGTCTTTGCCAATGTATGGAGGCAGATGTGTTGGCCAGTTGACACTGTACATCAGAAGCATGCCTGACCACTATCAAAGTTATATAAATGGAAGTTAAATAAGTGGAAGCTTAAAGGTGGAGTTTCTATTTCTTTTCCATTTCTGTGGTCAACAGAAGTATAAATGTTATGAAGTACAACAGTTCTTTATTATAGAATCATAGGAACATGGATTCATAGTAATAGCACTGCAGATAGGATGAAGGTAAAAAGGGAATTAACATACCTTTATTTCTCTTAAATCCTTATTTCTATCTCTTTAGATTTTCCAGATGAGGTATTTCCTGATTCAAAAAAATAACTGAGTAAACATGGCTTTGACTATGGAGGCCTTCTTTTCACACAACAAATTGAAATTATCATGAATATTATTAAAAAATTGTAATAAACAACTGGACTTGAAATACTGTGTAACTGTCTTTTTTTTAGCTTCAGTTACAGAACTGAGCGTACTTTTTTTAAAATAAAAACAACACAAACCATTAATTGTTTCAGAATCACTGTACTGAGAATGAAGACAAAGAAATTCAAGAAATAAATTAATTTTTCATATTTATTCTGACTTTTTCTACAAAACACCATGTTAATTTAAAAGTTGATATGATTACAATTTTATGATTTCAGCTTGAATCAAAGAACGTGCTTTATTGTGCAGAAGAAAAAGAAAATGCTCTGAATTAACAGAGAGGAAAATATTAATGATGTAGGTCACTGGCAGCTTGATCTACTGAAGCCTATATTGGATGACCAGAGAAAGGAAAGTGGTGCTTTTGCTCTTGGTGCTGGATATAAAAACTAATTCAGAAAGTGTAGGAAGGACTTGACTTTGATTACATCTTGCCCTCAGTTGTTTTCAGTCTCTTTTAAATCTGTCAGAGGGACTGTGAACTTTTGTCCACTTCCTGCTCACCTGTTCATTTTCTTCAGACAACATCTGTGAGGAAATATTAATGACAACAGTAGTTTTTACCCTTCTAAAATGTACTTCATGGAGTAGGAGGACAGCATGACTGGAGCAGCAGTCTAATCTTGATCTCATTAAGAGATCTAGCTGAATGCATGGAAAAGCACTTATAAGACTCAAGTCAGGATGATGACAGTGCTACGCTGTCCCATGATGGGTTCTAACTGAGACAGATTGTGAAAAGGCAGTACATAGTCTGTATTATATTCTCAGGAGTTATCTGCTTGCTATTTGCAAATCCAGCGATAAAAAATTGCCTCTAGAGCCAGATTAACCAGCTAGTGAAAATTAGTATTTCACAGCTAGTCTGCTGTAAAAAGTTGCCGCAAAGTAGTAAGCAGACAAAGTACAGCAGCAAGTCTGTCTCCTTATAAGATTTTCTCCTTAATAAGTAAGAAAACTCAAAAAGGTTTACTGCCAGAAAATAACAAGGAGCCAATAGCTGTGTTTTTGGTAGTAATAAAAGATTGGGTTGTGAGAGTTGATTAGCACTTTTATACTAGGAGTGAAGGACTAGGAGCACAATACTGATAAAGTCATGTGTTTCATTGCTAGGGAGTGAGAAAGCTTAAAATGTCTAGGAAACTGCTAGTATCTTGAAAGTTCCTACCAACGGTAGGAGGCTATTCCACATACCTACATCTTCCTGCCCAATTCCTCTCTATTTGATCCATAGTAATCAAATCAGCTTCCTTCCACCTTTCTTACTGCTGAGGCTTCTCTGCTGTTCAGGCCTTGCTTCCTTGTACCACTGTTTTCCCCTCATTATATGAAATACTAAGTTTGTTAAGCAGAAATGTATTAAGAGGCAGGAGATCCTGGGTTCTCTTCCTAAGTCTATTGCTACCTTTTTCATACACGAGTCATCTTATCTTCCTGCATCTTGATGTAACCCCCGCTTGCTCCCTAAAATTGCGATTCCAAATTCATACTTTGAAAGATAAATGCTGCTCAAAGCACTGTTCTTAAAACAACATCCATTTGCTTATTTTAGTCAAGCCAGAACAGGAAATCTACTGAATAGGTCTTCTTGCATCCTGAAAGAAATGGCAGATAATCTTGCATGATGTTGAACATCTTCTGGTATAGGCTGAGTGTATTAACATTTATTGAAGCCTACATGAACTCCAAACTGGCAAAGTCTCTGTCTAGTTAGCAGTTTAGAAGACAGACCACCATATTTCTAATAATTTGAAGAAAAATGACAGATGTTATTGAATAGTTCTTTTAATATATTGAAATCAGCTCTGGAAGGCCAACTATTATCACAGCACAAACAGGGAAATCATGACAGAAAACAAGGAAGGAATAAGGCTTAGTTAGTCCTGAAAAAAATATCTGTCATCTATTTTTGCCCAAAGAAGTTTTAAAAACGAACACGTTGAAACAAGTATAAATGCTGATTTGTACTAATCTTTTTCTGTAAACATACTGCAGTAGTTTTAGACAGATGGGCTTTGCAAATGGTATCCAAGCTGTGTGTAGTTATAACCAAAAGAAGTTGAACAGTTAGACTCATTATTTTCCATCCACGAAGAGAAATTAAGAAGCTCATATAATTTACAGAAATAGTGTTTCACATTGGGAAAAACTCCCTGCTTTATTCTCATAAGCAACGTTAATTTTTTAAGGATGGACAAACCATCAAAATCTGATTTCCCCTGTATACTCGGTATATATCAGAAATCAAACTTCTTAATTTGATATACATGAAGTTGTAATATCCAGAAGAGCATTTGACTTTGTCCTAAACATTTTTGCTAAGCCACATCATCAAAAGAAACTGAGAAGGTGATTAGAGACACGAATGGAAGCAAATCAGTAGAGATTGGTCGCTTTATGGCCAGTTATATTTATCAGCATTAAAATCTAGAAAGTGTTAGAAAAAACACTGGAAATATGCTATGATTTCTTGGAATGAAAGGTCTATCCAGCTTTAATAAAGACTTCAAAAATAGTCATGATCTGCTAAATACTAAAGGACCAGGTTGAGATCGTCTTACCCCGGCTTCCATGAGTTCATACAGTCAGAACACAGCCAGAATATGAAACATTGCCCAGAAATTTATAGCAAATACTGTCAGGAAACTCGCAGAGCTTTATATAGCCCCCTTGCCATGTAGTGCCTCCCAATTAACAGCTGATACCTTGTCTGGGTTATGGATTAACTATACTGCAAGAGCAGAAACATCTGCAAAGGGCACACCCACCAGGTCAGGCTAGCTCAGGCATCCCCACCTCTACAGCCAACAGTATCGACAACCTCCTCTCTTTTCTCTATGTTCTTGTTGTGTGTTCTCACTTAAATACTGCCCATGGGTTTGGGGGTTGTGTTTTGGTGGTTTTTTATTTCCATTTTTCATGTTACTCTTGATAAGCAACAGCCAAATAGGCTTACACATATGAAGTACTGATGAAGTAAAATTTCTCTGGCACAAAAAGCATATATTTTTAGACATTTTATAGGTATTTTAAGACATTTTCTAAGAGTACTATAATTCTCTTAGAAAAAGAAAAGCGAGACTTCCATTAATTTTGTTATTAAGTATCATTTTAAAATTATCCCTTTAAAAATCAATTTATGTAGCCTCTGCTTAAGGCTGCTCTTCACTCATGATTAGACATTCTTCCTTTCAGTATTTGATTCATGCAAAACAAAGGATAAGCCTTTTTGTCCTTGTAAGAATTGGTTTCTGAGGCTCAGTCAAATTTTTAAGAGTTTGAAGTTCAGTCAAGTTATGATGAATTTAAGCAGAAATAAAGAGTATTGCAACTGAGGCCTGACTTGACTTGATAAGCAGCTGCCCAGCAGCTTAGTCCTGCTAACTTTACCTTCCCATGCTTTTCCTTCCAGAGTTCAAAACCGCGTTTGAGAAAAATTAGTTCCTTGCCTTGCACTCTGTGAAGATAACTTCCTTTGGACTTACTGAGCTGGGGAATTAGTTACAGTGCTTTTAGATCACATCTACTATGTCCCTCATCCTACTTGATTCTATCTATTTAGGACCGTAGTTATTGATACAGATTTCAGTGAAATAAACGATATTTTCAGTTGTATATTTTAACATTTAAAATCTTGTCAGCGTGCAGCACTATGAAAATGAATGTAGGTGCTGATCTAATCCACCTCTTTTTCTGGTGGCCAGATTTTCTGTAATAAAAATGCATATATTTGCTAGATTGACATATTCATTTTAAATACTTCTACTTTTCTTTCGTAAACTGACAGCAAATTTTCCATCTTTACTAACAGTATTTTCTTGTTAAAAAGATTTTCTTCAAGCTAAAGAAGCTAAAACCTACATGACCTTGAGGATGATCAATTTAAATACAAAATTGGATTTCTATACACAGCAGTTTTTTCTCCTGATAGCCTCCTGGTGGATAGCCTTAAACAGATATTGACTCCCCAGTTGTTTAACCTTGTAATTTCTAAGATAAATATCGTGAAGTGCCTACAAAACTTTAGCTTGAACGTGCAATGCTTTCAGTAATCAAAGTGAAATGTGAAGAGCTGCATATGTAAATGGCCGGTCATATGAACTTATTGGTTATTTATTAATCAATTTTATTAATTTATAGCTCCTATCTGTTTAAAAGCATGCAGAAGTAAATTAGTAATGCAATTTTATTTTTTAAGATTGCTTATGCAGTTGCTCTGACTCTATTGAAAAAGCAGGTCCTTTCACTCGTATGTTCCATATAAGCAGCCCAAGGTACATCAGGAGAAAGCTGCAAACACCTCTGTCTGTCAGTTATTCCAGACTTAAATGTTAAACTCCTGTGTTACTCCAAGCTAAGAATTCAACAGAGAGGAAAGGTTTATAGGATTGAAGAAAACAGAGACTACCTTGATAGGAATATATATGTATGTATGCATTAGGAACTGGTTCTAAACAATTTTTTTTTTCAAAAAGATTGTTTTCATTACATTGAATTCTCATATTCAGTTTTGCAGTTTCACACAATTTTCCATTTAAGGGTTTTAAAACACCTTCCAGCTACTACTGCAATAACTCCATACTTCTGTGAAGAAGAGAGAAATTATTCTCATGTGTTTTAGACTGATTCAGCACTGCTTGTAATAGGAGCAGGTTTCATCTTGATCATTGTCTCTGGGAGCAGAGATTGCTCATGTATACAACCTATTTATGGAAAAGTTTATGTCTAGAGACTGCTACAAAGGAGACAAGAGTGATCTTAGCCCACTACAGAATAGAGAAGGAATTTAGTGTGCAACAAAGATACAAAGAAGTACAGAAAGGAAACATTTGCATAGAAAAAAAGTATAACTGGAATATTAAAATCACCATTGTTCCAGAACTCAGAGGAGATTCACAAGAAGTTATCAATATATATCAACACTGCAAAAGCAAACGTTGGAATTGTGAAAATGTGAAATCATGAAGACAATTTGATGTTCTGCTTTTTGATTACAGAAAAAAATCATTTTTCATACTATAGATATTGTCTTTACCTGTGTCATAAAACAAACTGTAATTCAGTTGTCACTATTGTGAGTATCATACTTATCAGGACATTTACGCTGAGCACCTGTTTTTCACACAGAGATATTCAGCCCTAGAGGAGTGAATAGGACTGAGCTGAGGAATTAGTGGATGGGGTAATTGCTTCTCATTAGCACTGCCCAGTTTTGCAAAAGTTCCACACTGACCAAACTGTAACTCCACTTCTATTAGGTCTTCAACTTCATCCAGCCTAGAAGCGGTTGTAATGCTAGCATTACAGAAAAATAAGCCCAGTAAGTTTCAGCTGCTACAGCCTGTTTATCAGACTGTTTCTCTCACAGCTATATTCTGTGGTATTTACTAAATTCTTTCTAGGGAAAATTAAGAGCTGGATTTCACTTCAGTACCTCAATCAACTTGCTGCGAAGCAATTTGGATCAGTAGACTCCCTAGTAAATCAACAGGCAGTAAGTCAAGTAAATTTTCTTGTAAGGGTCCATCACTGCTTCTTGCTGGAGAAAGCAGGAAAATTCACATGCTCTGCAAAGTCATTAAATACTGGATTTGCTGATTTCCAAGGATTTCCACTGCCCCTATGGACTGTCCTCGGATTTGGGGCAAGAGCCTTCTCTACCTTTCCTGTTGAACCTGTACCACTGTGCAATGAAGTATATAGTGGGGCCAGAAAAGGGAAATACAAGCCTAAGTAAGAGTCATTTATGACTCACATGTAAAGGACAGAGCGTGAGGGTATGGGAACCCTAAATTCTGGTTCTTGTTGCATAAATATTTCTGTGTTTTGCTCCCTCCCATGAAGCTATTATTGGGTAAGCAGCCTGTGACGCAGGGTGCTAATCCTGCTCACAGCTGAAACCTCTCTCTGTTGGCACTTGTCTCAAAAATTTGTTCTCTTTTTCTCAGGGCCCTACAACATTCTTATCTAAGCTGTCTCTAGCTTTCTTCTTCATCTGTTTTTGTACTGCTTCTATTGCTTCTTTGTTCCCACACATGCAAAGACACATTAGGTCCAATGAATTCTTTGTGCCTTGAGCGCACCGCACATCAGTGCAGCACAAGACTCGTAAGGCTGGCATGTCTGGGAAATATTGAGCCTCCTGTGCATGCAATCCGATGTCTGGGATTTCCATGCTGGCTGTGTTCACAAGTCCTGGAAAAATACCTACATATTTTGCACACACCAGCTCCTTTTTCAACTCGAAGTTTGTAATACACTGTAATTAGATCACTTTGCATCTTTCGATAAGCTAAGCAAGTTGAATTTCAGTCTTTCATCACATATTATATTGTGCAGCATCATTTCTAGCACTGAAATCGCTTTTAAAATTCCCGTCTGCAGGATCTCAGATTTCTGAATAGCTTTTTAAAAATACATCCGCAAGAACTGCATGCCTCATTCTAAAATCCATCTTGGCAAAGCTACACACAGAAGGTAACACCCCATCACACGCCTCATCGGTAAGAGACATGACCAAAAGGCAGTGTTTCCAGATCATAGGAAACATTATGTTTTTACAAACTGTTCTCATCCAAATCGCAGTGTTGTTTGGGTTGTTGTTTTTTTTTTGGTGGAAACTTCTGGTGAATTAAAAGTATTCTGACCCCTGCAGGTGCTTGGGGAGACTGACGCTGGTGGGCTGAGGCTGAGGAAGGGATTTTTGAGGAAACAGTGAAAATTTTCCAGCATTTTACAAAAGTTCTTGCTCAGTGCACTGATACAGCCATTGATACAACACCGCCAGTCTGCCATAACATTCAGTCCGAGTGTAATATGACCTTCAGAGCTCTCCTGACTAAATACTTTCCAGAACACAACGGTGTACCACGCTTTGTTTGTTGTCAAATGCATGTGTTGTTCATACCAAAATGCAGTACCTTTATGAGATCAGCTTATCTTTTATTTCCCAAATCTGTTCAAAAATATAGCACAGTTCAAATACTGCTGCCCAGTAGATGGCTGCTTCTCGTTGTCCATTACTTTTTGAGATATGTCAGCTAAATAGCCCTAATCCATGTAATGTATGCTGTTTCGATAGTGTTTCATCACAGTAATGATGTACTAAAAAGCACAGACCAAGACAAATGTCTTGCGAACTACTGGGGCTAATTAAAACATTTGTAGCTCCACAAAAATAAACTTTTACAACTTAGTTCAAATTCTGCATTGATCAGGGTAAAGACAGCTACTCTGATACAAAGAAAACATTATTTTTAATATAGAAGGCAAACATAGGAAATGCTTTATTTTCCAGCACTACATTGCACTACTGTTTCCATCAGTAGTGGGCCTATGCTGGTAGCAGGGAACCTTGATAGGACTAGAATACATGTCAGTCAATCACAGTGCTTTTTACACAGCAAAAAGAGGCATCACTGCTGACAGAGCTTCACACTAGTGCTTCTTCTTTATCGGTAGCCTGTCCGTTATGTTGCCCTCCCAGAGCAGGTCTCCAGTTGACATCAGAACTGGCTCTTCTCAGAAAGTGGATGAGTGTTTGGAACTAGAGAAACCATCCATACCTTGGCACCCTTCTTAATAACCTATATTAAGTTTCCAGAACCTCTCTCCTTAAATTCCCCACATCATTGGCACCAGCATGCACAACTGAAGACTTTCCAGGCTCAGCATTGTGCAGCTGACATAATCCCACCTGCTGAGTAAATTACTTCATTCTCTAAATCTCCACAACATCATACACAGATTCTGATAGCGGAATAAGTTAATCCCACAGCCTTCTCGGTACCCATGCGAACAAAATTGAAGCAGAGCAGATGACCTTTCTCCTCGGGCGCTGCTGAGAGCCCGCTTTGGGGGAAGGCAGCTCCAGAGCTCTGCAAGCGGGCTGTTCGCCCGTAGGTACCGCCGCTCGTTCTGCAGCCCCTCGGGACGCTCCTCCGGCCCGGCCCGCAGCGCAGCACAGCGCTGGGCGCGCTGCCTCCTGCCGGCCCTTCCGAGCCGAACCGCCTCATCGGGCAGCGCCGGGCCCCGGACCCTCCGCCGGGCCCAAGGCGGCAGCGCCGCCGCAAACGCAGCTCTCGTAGCGGCCGCCGCCTTCCTTCCCCGCGAGCGCGTCTCAGGGCCCGAGCCGCGCAGCGGACTGAGCCAGCTTGTTTACCGGGGCGCGGCCCGAGCCGCGAGGAGCGGCCGTAAGGGAAGTTAGAGGAGCGGGCCGGGCTCCGGGGACGGGACGGGTTGGGAGGCGCTCGCCCTCCGCAGCGCAGGGGCCGAGCGGGAAAGGAGGCGCTCCCCGTCCCGGCGCCCCGCTCCCTCGGGGCACGGGCGGAGGAAGAGGAGGAGGCTCTCGCGGCCCCGAGTCCCCTTCGCGGCTCCCCCACCGTGGCTGCGCCCACCGCGGGGCCCGCGCCCACTGTGCCCCGTGTCCCTCGGAAGCGCGCACTCCCCTCCGGCCGCCGCCGGCTCGCGCCTGGATTCTGGCGCACCCGCCTCGATCAGCTCCGAGCCCGGAGCTCCAGGCGGGGGAGGGGAGGGGCGAAAGGGAGGGGGCGGCCGCCGCCGCCGTGGGGCCCAGGCCGCTCCTCGCCTTTGCTGCGTCTCTCCCCGGCCCCGGCATCTGGGGCGGCGGGAGGAGCGGGCGGAGCCGGCCGAGGCGGCAGCCAATGAGGAGGCGCGAGCCGGCGGGTAGGGCGGGGCGAGAGCGATCACCGCCCAATGGGGGAAGGGCGGAGGACGCACTCGGAGCGGGGCGAGCCGCAGGCAGGAGGCGAGTCGGGACTCGGGCTGCGAGCGGGGCACAGGCACCGCCGCACCCAGGGGCTCGCAGCCGCTCGCGCGCGATTGCCGCTCCTCTGGCGTGGACGGGGCCGGCAGCCGGCGGGCGAGGAACGCACGGACCGACGGGCGCCGCTTCCCGCGGGGGACAGCGGGCGGAGCCGCCGCCGCCGCCCGGAGCAGAAGTTTGGCTGGAGCGGCCGCCGCCGAGAGAGGAAACTTTCCTCGGGGGGCCGGAGGCGGGGGCGGCGGGAAGGAGCCGCCGCTCGGCGGCTTTTCGCGGCGCGCTCGGGGGCTCCGGCGCGGCTCCCCCCGGCGCGGGCCGGGCGGCGGCGGCCGGGATGTACCTGGCAGCGGTCTCGGCGGGGAGGAGGCGGCCGGGCGGAGACGGCGGCGGAGGTGGCGGCGGCTGGCACCTGGCGGCGGCGGGGTGGCTGCTGCTGCTGGCGCTTCTGCTGGGCCAGCCGGGGACGCGGGCGCTCGTCTGCCTGCCCTGCGACGAGTCCAAGTGCGAGGAACCCAAGAGCTGCCCCGGCAGCATCGTGCTGGGCATCTGCGGCTGTTGCTTCATGTGCGCCCGTCAGCGCAACGAGAGCTGCGGGGGCGTCTACGGGCTGCACGGCGCCTGCGACCGGGGGCTGCGCTGTGTCATCCGCCCGCCGCTCAACGGCGACTCCATCACCGAGTACGAAGTGGGCGTCTGTGAAGGTAAGGGGCGGCCGGACGCTGCCCTCCGAGCGCCGCATTCTCTCCCTCCTTTCCTTCTTTCCTTTCTTCCTTCCTTCTCTCCCTCTAGTCCCCGTCCCAGGTGCGGAGCCGCGCACCGCCCCGCCGTGCAGCAGCGCACAGTCGTGCCGCCGGCTCGGGACGGGACGAGCACCCCCAGCCCTGCGGCGAGAGGATGCCTCTGCCGCTCCCTGCCTCCTCCGCCGGTGCCCCCAGCGCGTTTCCCCGGCGCGGCAACGCAGTGGGATCGAAGCGCTGTGTGCGGAGCTGCCCGCGTCGCTTCGCGTGCTGTTGTGTTTTGCCGTGTTCTACCCGCCCCGCTCTACTGCGAGGGCGTCTTCCGAGCCGTTCCGCTTAGGAGGAGAGTATTGGAAAGTTTCACCCTTAGTTTTGGTAGCTTGCAGTAATGTCAGGCTCTTCCAATTTCGTTCTCTGTTTAGTAGCTCGCTGGTTTGTTAATAGTTTATGTCAAGCCAGCCAGCTGTTAGTACCCCGCTAGAATTCCTTGATAAGAGAGGACCTGGGGACAGCTTGCCAGCCTGAGATCAGTGGAGGTCAGCACTGCACACATGATGTCTGTTCCGGATTCCTTCTTCTTAAGGAAACACAAAGGCTGATCATCTGTTGTAAACTTTTTCCTTCCTGTTCCTGTCACTTAATATCTGCCTGCCTGTCTGCCCACACACGCTCGCTGTACGATAAGGCATGTCTGTGTTTTGCACATCAGGAGCGAGCCCCATGGCAGGACAACTCGCAGCCGCTCCAGCTGTATGCCTGCTGCTTATGAAGTGATGAACTAGTGTGAAGCGCAAGCGATCTGCTCGCAGCTCCTCTTCCAATGTTGAATCTAGCAGGGTCTCTTAAGAGTTCTTTCATATATTATTTCCTACAAGGCTAAAGAGAAGCATTTCAGTCTCTCTTGTCTTGCCTTGTCCCTCCAGTTTGCCTTTCCCCCAGGCTGGGGGAAAACATGGCGCTGTATAGAGCTTGCAAATAAGCAGTAGTTTGGAATATGTAGAAATGTATGTGAGACTTCGAGTGTGAGCTTCGACAATTCTGGAAAATAAGAGCGGAGCTTGCTTCTCTCGACGGGTAGAGGGCAGTAGAAAGTCCAAAAAGCTGTTGCAGACAGTGTCCAAAACCTGGCCTTTAAAATGATACACTGTTTTGAGAGAACTAGAACCGATCTTTCTTAGTGGGCAGCTGACCTTGCATCTGGCACAAGTTTTTACTTGCTGCTCCATTCATCTCGCTTAGGGGTAAAATGCGGACCACAGCAAGCCAGGGTGTCCTGTCTGTTGTTGCTTGCATAGAAGCAGCTGCAGGGTTAAAAGCCCTATTAAAGAATTAAAAACGCTTCTAAACTGCTTTGAAGACATTCGTTGAGCCCATGAGGTTAAATATGTATGTTGCTGTAGTCTCTCCTTTTTATTTTTTTCTTTAGCATGTATTGGAAAAGTTGTTTTCAAACAGAAAACTACTTCAAAAGACCTACCTAGTTTTGAATGGATTTTTGGTTTTACATGTTTTTAAGTAAATGCTTGGCTTGAACTTCTGTCCTCTTGTTTAAAAGATCTGAAAGCCTCCAGTCTTTAAATGTCTCAATGTTCTATCTCCCCTGTATTGGAGTATGGATGTCTCTGGCAGTTTAGGAGTATTTCATTCCTCTGAAGTGATGCAATCTGTACGTTGCTGTAGTTCAACTCTTAACACGTCCCATCTACTGTTGAAAATAGTATGAAGCATTTGTTGGCAAGATTGCATTTCAATTAGTGTTGTGGTTAGAAACTAGTTCCAGCTGTCCCTATAGGAGTAGTTGGGGAGATAAGCTATCTATTTAATTTTCATTCTCGTAAATGAAAAGTAACTGAGCTGAACTGTCAGCCTAACAAATAGTACTGGAATACCTATTAGGGAATTGTCAGGAAACTGCCTCATTCTAAGCAACAAAAGCAAAGTCATTATTTCTTACAGTGTGTATTGTGTATGAGTGGTAGCGGCAAGGGGGGGAACAGGACTTAATGTGCTGCCTCTGTTCTCTGAAATAAAGTTGATTAGCTCTGTGTTTTTAATTGGTGTGACTGAAACTGTTGGGCAGTTCACCAACACTCATGAAATGGGCTGGGCTTGTATACCTGATGAATCAATTGCACTGAGTGATAGTTTTCATTTATCTGCTAACAGAATAAAGGCTGCTTTCCTTTTAATACTGTCTATTGGGAGTGAAAGCCCTATGTTACATACTCTAGTTCAGGGAGGGGGAAATGGAGGTGACTTACAGAACCGTGTGAATAGAAACTGGTATATTTACTCTCCTTCCTATCTCTAGTCTTCTCTTTAACTGCAATTTTTTACACTGAAATGACCCCTACTGGTTACAGTTATAAGCTTTTTTTATTGTTATTTTGAGTCTTGAATGGGATGCTTTGGCTTAGTTCAGGGTACCAACACATAATGGATTGAAAAACTCCAAGCTGTAATGACACAGGTAAAAATACTTGCCTATTAATTTGATAGTAGTATTACATAAAAACATTGTAAGAACACTCAGCATAAGTGAGCTCTGTGACACCTGATGGAGAAGTTTCCATGGAATCTGTCAGTAATGGCCGTTGTTTTTGTTAAGCCAGCACTTACTGATGGAATCTGTTATTAATTCTTAAGTTCTTTTCTTCACCCTTCTAAGCGCTGAGGAAAGCGCTCAGTCTTCTCACCGCATTAAGTGTGCAGGTCTTTGTGTAGTTCTAAGGCTCAGCCTGTGGCATTATTGTGCTGTCTGTAAATGCCTTTCCTGCATTTATTATACATTCCTGTAGTTGTGTTCTTGGTAAAGAATAATTCTTAGATCAGCTTCTCCAGACACGGCTGAGTACTCCTTGAAGGGTGACCTTGAGAGGCTTCGAACACCTCC
The DNA here is from genome assembly GCF_023343835.1 of Lagopus muta. Classification (NCBI taxonomy): domain Eukaryota; kingdom Metazoa; phylum Chordata; class Aves; order Galliformes; family Phasianidae; genus Lagopus; species Lagopus muta. The sequence goes on from NC_064434.1 coordinate 77,964,136, forward strand.
AGCTTCTGTTGACTTTCCAGGAGAGCTGTTGGGTTGGTTTGTTGAGGTGTCAGGAGCACAGAGCTGGCTGAAAGCCAAACCTCTTGGCATCAAAAAACTGTGAGCTCTGTGCAGGGACTGCTCTTGTTCTCTGTGTTTGAGGGAAGACCCGAAGCCACCTCCAAATTAGACAAGAGCTCTCCAGAAACACATTGGCCTTGGCTTCTGCATTAGCCAGGCTTTGCAGAGCTCTGTCTTTCTGGAGTATGGGAAAGCCTTGGGAGAATCTCTGGTGTAGGAGTTCGGTTAGTCTGAAGGCATTTCTTGTGATGACTTTTCTTGTCTCTGTTTCTACACTTCTTCAATTTCTGGTGCTCTTGGATGAAGAGGCCTTGTTTACTCTGCTAAGCTATTCTAAAGCATAACAAAAGCGTATGAAATAACACTGAAAGTGAGCTGGAATTAGTTCATTTTTAACTGTGTAATAAAAGCATGACTAGTTTTAATGATACATTTGAAATGGAGAGTTAAATGCTAGTTTTACTGTACACTTAAGATCCTTTAAGAATATAATTCCATACTAGACATCCTTATACAGGTTTGTTTTTTATTAAAGAATCTTCAAACTTGCTAGATAGGTTGGCCAGAACTACTGAAATGATTGCTTGTAATTTCTGTACCCATAGGCATGTTTGCTGTTCTAAGTACCCTCTAGCTGATGCAAGAGCACTTGCTTAATTTAACTCCTTGCATAGTATTTAGTCAACCCGAATGTCATTTGACTGACAGGTATATTTTACAATAATTACTCCATCCGTATGTTTCAAAAAATGCCTGCCTCTTCCCATCCCTTCTTTGCACTGCCCCCACAAGTATCCTTAATCTCAATGAATAAAATGTAGAGCGGCATGCAGAAAGAACCACGTGTTTCTGTTTTAATAAACTAAACACTTTGCAGAAGTGACCTATGAAATGTCTCATGACTTGCAAACTGCTTTCATTTGAGAGTTCATTTAATCCACAGGGAACATAAACATGGAAATGGTGAATTCAGAGTTTTGCCCAAGATGTTATGTGACAGATGTTCTATACAGCCTTGCAGAATTACATTTTGGCTCTTCAGTGTATATGAATATAATTTGGAAAATGACTAATGCTGACATAGAAAGCTTGTGTGTACAGAGAAACCAATATAAACTAAGATGTGAAGATAACTTTGTATAAAGGCTATCTAGATTAAATTCCACATAAGCATACAGATGATTAAAAGGTGGTCCCTGAGGGAATTATCTAAGCAGACTAGTTTTGCCATGTTTGCAGGATGCAAGCCTTCATGTATGAAGATGAATGGAAGAAGCAGTTCACACCTTTGCCAGAGGCAATATTCATTCTCCAGCAGCTTTCACAGGTTGTTCTAGGTACTTCTGAGTTTGCAAATTGTGTTGATGCCATATAGGTAATGAGAGTGTAGTGTCTTACAGCCAGAAAGCAAGCAGAATTGGATGTAGCTGGGGACAGGAAGAAGGGTACTGGCTCACAGGCATGCTGGGATTCCCACATAGTGGCAAACTTCTGAAACTGTGTTCTTTGTCTAGCCTGCATTGGTACTGATATTTTCCTTGCAATAGAGTAAATATGGAGGTTGTACTACAGCATATGCATCTCCTCTCTTCAGGCTTTTGTTTTTGTTTAGTCTGTTTGTTTCTCCTTCCAGAAAAGCTGTTCCTCAGAGTGGCTGAGGTTGGAGGGGACCTCTGGACCTCCAACCCCCACCCAGCTCGAGCAGGGCCACTCAGAGCAGCCTGTCTAGGACCTTGTCCAAGAAGCTTCTGAAGATCTCCGTGGGTAAAGCCTCCTGCTATGTTCCAGTTTGTGTCTATTGCTTCATGTCCTGTCACTGGGCACCACTGAAAAGAACCTGGCTTTGACCTATTTGCACCCTCTCTCCAGGGATTTCTGTACATTGATGAGATCCCCTCCAAGCCTTCTCCAGAGAAAGATACTCCAGTCTTTTTGTTATCTAGGTGGCCCTTCACTGGGCTCTCTCTTGTGTGTCCATGTCTCTCTTGCAGTGGGCAGCCCAGACCTGGTCACAGCACATCTGGTGTGGTCTCATCAGTGCTGAGCAGAGGAGAAGGTTCGCCTTCCTTGACCTGCTGACTGCTCTTCTCCAGTGAAGCCCAGGATACCATCACCCTTAGCAGCAGGGAGATGCTGTTGGTCAGCTTGGTGTCTGGATAATTGCCCTGATAGTATTCTGTGCGCTAGCACAGAATGTGCTGCTTTGATGGTGGAAAGAGCCCATTTTATGTCTATCTCTAATTTAGTATTCAGAAAAACCTTTTTGGTACTAACTCTAAATCCAGGGAATTTTTTGTGACTTTAGCAAAATGTTCTGTAATTCTGGTATTCTGTGACTCTGTGTTAATATCCGGGGGCAAAAGTGACAAAAGTTTTCAAATATCAGCTTTCTTCTAATAGTTCTTCTGAATACAGACAGCTTTATTCATGGCACTGTTCCAGAATTTATCTTAGAGAAAACTTTTTCTACTGTTGTCCACTCTGCTTCTGATGAGCAGTGTCAGCAAACTGTCCGTCAGCTGCTTGTTTGTGATGGAGTTGCAACATATGGCTCTACATTCTGGCTTCTGAATTATGTGGGCACAATGTGCAACTTGGAAATACGTTGGAAATTCAGCCTCCTTTGGAAAACAGGCACAAAGGCTTGGCTGTTTCCTCTGGCTTCTTCCAGGTTTTAGTGTTTTTTTTTGTTTGTTTTTGTTTTTTCTCTGTTGTTTTGTTTTTAGTTTTCTAGAGCTGAAGGAAAAATCTGCTAGGACAGCTGAAACATTGCTGTCCATGCTCATTCTAATCAGCAGAGTACTGGCAGAGGCTCTGTCTGACAGATTAAGTCCTGGTACACTGCATAATGTTTTCAGTCAACTATTTACAAACAAGACGTGGTGCTGGTCACAAGATTAAAACAACTTATTTGCAAATCTCTATTCCAGGTTCTTTAATGTCTAGGGGTCAGATCTCACATCTTGAATTCTATTGTTTCAAGCCATCTTTTGGGCAGAAGTTATTGAAAATATACCAAAGTCTTACTGGAAGAACCCAAATAGTGAAATTTTACCGGCTTTATTTTGTTTGTGTGATTTTTTTTTTTTTTTGTTTTGTTTTGTTTTGTTTGTTTATTTGTTTGTCTGTTTATTCTAGAGTAAAGGGAACCTGGAGGACTGAAATATAGTAGGCAAGGGAAAACTTTGACTATTAAAATGGCTGGCCAAGTCATGTGCTTCACTATGCACTTCCATTTGTTTCTTTACTTTCCTCGTGGCTTCTCGTGGGGTTTCTGATAATGGAGTGGAAAGCTGGCTTGTGTAAATACTTTCTGTATTCTTTAGTTTGAAATAACTGTCGTGAGACACGTGGAGAGCTGCTGTGGTGAAAATCTTCCACTTCATTGGCAATGTAATTGCTTGAGATACAAGTTCTAGTTTGAACAGGATGAAGCAGGAGCTCAAATTTAAGACAAGCCTTTTAAGTATGTTTTTTCTAAACTATCTAAGTGTTATGGTATAGTTTCTCTAGCTTTAGCTAGAAGTTTTATTAGGAACCTTATAAAGCCCTTTTGTGCTAACACACATTCCACAGGAAGATTTGATCTTGAAGAACAGACCCTTCCAAAAGGTGGAAAAAGTGCCTTATCATAAAACTGTTAGTCTGCCTTACCACAAAACGTTCTGCCGGCTCTGGTCCCTGACTCATGATTTCATTGAAGGAATAAGTTGTGAGGTGGGAGAGGATTGCCGCCAGTACATAAGCACAAATTCACTTCAAGGCTAGCCTTTCCCTCTGCTGCTTTTCAAGGTCTGGGGCTGGGTTTCAAGCATTCTTTAGTGGTGATTAGTCATTTCTATTGTTCAGCTCCTCCAAAACATGAATTTCCTTTCCATCATTCTCTTTTCCTGTTCAAAGTGAAGCCAAAGCCTACTGGCAAGAAGTATTTCCTTTTACTTTTTTTTTTTTTTTCTTTTCTTTTTTTTTTTTTTAATTTTAGAAAATCTGTAGAATGTTTTCAGAGTCTCATACCATCTTAATGAATACCACTTATTGTAAATACTTTTGTGTGTAATAGTGCAGTGGAGTGATGGAGAATCAGAGCTTGGGTCTGGTTTGATAGAGAAACTTTTGGCAAGTTCTCCCTCCCTTCCGAGAGGACAGAGCCTCAGGAAACAGCTTCAAGTGACTTCTCTGTCACTTGAAATCCATTTTCTCTCCCCTTTCAAATGCAGGATTTGTGAGGATTCTATTAGATCTGATTTTAGACTTCCATTTTCAGACTGGTGACTGATGGTCTCTTTGATCCTTCTTTATATAGCTTAAGAACGTACCTGTCATGCTTTAGAAAGCCTGAAACAGTTGAGTAGCATGCTACAGGTAAATGTAAATGATGGGATTTGATTCAGTAGGGCTCATGTACTTAAGGGTTATTGTGGATACAATGCTTTTGTCCTCAATATTGTCCTCAATAGTGCTACATTAGTGACTATTCCAGTGTGTGGCTTGCAGTTTTGAGGTGATGCACTATCTCTGTAAAGCATGAAGGAGACTAGTATGTAGGTTTGTTTGTTGTTGTTGTTGTTGTTTTTATTTTTTTTTTTTAAAGCTGTCGTTCAGTAGATGCCCAGACAAGAAGAGAAAGCAAAGAAAATGAAAGAGAAGATTTGTGGCGGGCAGAAGTAATTGAACCTTGAAGGATGGAGAGCCAACATGAGCAAACAGTGGAGGAGTCTTTAAAAGAGCTTTTCCTTGTATTTCTAATTGTAGCAGTTTTGAGATCTTTCACACGTGGGGGTAATCAGTGGTGCTATATTGAGATACTATGTGATTTAGAAATAAGGCTCCAAGTTGGTTTTTAGTGATTACATGCTTCTGGAAACAAATGTGTTAAACTGAGCAGTGTATTCTAATTATAAGCCCTGTATCTCTATCACACTCCCTGATTACTCATTGGATTTGTCTGATTACAGCTTCCAGTTCTTAAAAAAAAAAAAAAAAAAAAGTCACTCTGTATTTGTGCACACTTATTTGTGAGTAAATCTGTATTCTGCAAACAGCTGTTGCAATGTGAGTGCCTGTATGTAGGATTTGGCATGGAAGAAGTCATGGAATGCTGCTTACTTGAGGCATATTTCTTGGGTTGTTTCCCAGACTGGACCTGTTGTTTAAGGACCTCTTACTCAACTTGTTAATGCTTTAATCCTCTTCCCTACTTTAGAAGCATGCTAAGACAGGACTTGGTAGTTCAGTAACATAGAGCTGTACTTGGATTGTTTGCAAGCTGAAAATATTTGCTTTGCAGAAAGCAAATCATTATGTGAATGGTGGAAGAAAATGAAAAAGGTTTGGAATGAATATGATCCTTCCCCTCCCATGTCTTCCTTATGTTATGAGTGCACACTTGGAAGAATTCAGAAAGCATTATGTCCAAGCTTTACTCTGGTCTGAGTAAATGCAGAACTATTTTAATGTCTGAAAACAGAGCTTGCCCAAATGAGTTGGAAAGAATGAAGAACTGTATGTAGATATAAATGATCTGAAAGAGTGACTTTTAAGCTATTGTTAGCAGACTGCTTTGAGCCTTTGAACTGCTTCTAGGCATGAGTGTGAAAGACAGTTGAGTTGGCTGTACAACAGCAATCCAGTGTAAACTCAGGACTGCTGAAAAGAGTGGTCTTTTCCTTTTCTTGCTCCTACCTGACCATGCCAGCACAATGAGGTGGTGGAAATTGCAGCTAAACTCAGATCAGTCGGGATGAAAAACAACCATTTAATTTTGGGCTGCTTTTCAGCTGGACTGTTTCTAAAAGCTCAAGAATGTAAAACCTAAATATATTTGTTTGTGTGTGAGTCCCAGAAGTGAAATAGTAGATAATACATACTGGGGTTTGAGAGGCTCTAATTGTTTTATTTGGATTTTGTCAATTCTAGTTGTGACTTCAGCCAAATGGAGATGTATTCAGAAATGGTTATAGATCAGTTCACTTTTTTTTTTTTTTTCCCCTCAAATTATCCATGTTTCTTAGAAGTATGCATGAAAGAGCTTTTGCATGAGAAGAAAACCACAGAGGCAGTTAAAGAGAGCACACAGGAAAATGCATGCTGCACACTGCTTCTGAGTCGTCCCAGGTTTCAGAATCATTAGCATGTACAAACTTATTTTTTTGGAGTAACCTGCAGGACTTTGGGAATAGTAGGAGTGAGGATTCATGGCTCACAGGTACTAGACTTTGTTCAAGATGTGGTTTTGTATCTGACGTGTAGAGGAGGAACATGCTGTGATGGACTGCCATGTATGTGCATCAAACAGCATTAAATGCTTTTACCTCAAGTAACTTATGTTTCAAATCAAAGTAAGACACTGGATTTGGGCCTTCTAGTTCATGCAAGTGCTTTCATGTGACGATATGATTTATTCTAAGGAATTTTGTTCTGCCTACACTGGTGTGACTTATGTGGATTTATTCTAACTGATAATTAGGGAATCACTTAACAGAATCTTTAACTTCTGCTTCTGTTCTTGGAATTACAAAATCAACTAGGGAAAGAAGTCTTATGCTTGCATAGATTTACTAAACTACAGTAAGCTTTTTTTCTTTCTTACACATTTGCTACTGCATTGATGGAAGCCACATTTCTAAACTGAAATGTGTGAAAAGCAGTCTGCTAGGAGATGCTTAAGCTAACACTGGGTTTATGTTTTTCCTATATGGATGTGACTTCTTAGTATTCGCTTGCAGTAATGAAAAATACCTTGGTTCATGAGTAATTATGTCAGATGTTGTCTGCAAGTATTTCTTGGGCATTTCTCTTCTCTTCTATGCTTTTAAAGACTATTGAGCTCATTTTTGAGGGGTGTGGTATTGATGACTTAAGTACAGCTAGGACTGGGCCAGGCACTTTGTGTGTATGCTTTTCTGCTTCCTCCTGAAAATCCATGAGAGTTGGCAGATATCAAACATCTGTAATGGAAATCAGATAATACTGTGGATAGTTCCAGGGTTTCTGATGCATCTGCATCAAAAAGGTCATTTGTGAGTAGGGGACTGCTCTGCTTTCCACTCCTTTCATAGGTGAGTCCCTTCTCACCAGGGGCAAGCAGCTGTTGCATAATAGGGACTGCTTGCAGCTTCTGTTCTTATCTGAAAAATTGATTGCTGAAATGCTATAGTGCAAAAATTCACAAATGCCACGAACTGGATTGTTTGAAAAGCAAGAAGTGTGCTGTTATTGTAGTAACAGCATTAACTTTATAATAAAATACATAAAAACACATAATAACATTGTGCCCCATCTGCTCTGGACTGATTTCCAGAGTGTGGGAGAGAGCAGCTCAGGGAGCTGAGCATTAGAGGCCCAGCAGTCATGAGTACAGCTGGCTGTACCTTTGTGGGGGTCTGGGCTCCTGATCTACAAATGGGCAGAGGATGAGATCCTGTGTGTCGGAAAGAGGAACTGGTTCAGCAAACAATTAGAGCAATTCTTTTTGTTAAGACCATTAAACAGTCTGATCTGGATGAAGTTGTGGTCTGGTACAGAATTTGGCATGCTGAATTTTAAAGTACAGCTATTGCCTCTTTTGTTCTTGTTATGTGGATTACTGCTGTGATTTGTAACATACAAATTGTCCAAGCTGTATTCCGGCTTATCAAAAACAGGATATATTATTGTTCTCAAAATTCCCTGTGTTTTTTTTTTTTCCCTGGCCTCATAATCATGCAAGCATCCCAGAAACTACTGAATCTGCACCTTCCTTTGAAAGAATTTCAATAGTTTCTCTTTGTGAACTTCTGTGCTTCCTTTGACTTTTATTGATACGCTTGCTCTGTGGGATGATTGGTCAACTTAATAAATTACTTCCTGGAGTTAATGACTACTCTTCCGTGGCTATTTTTATGGAGTAAAGCAGCCATGAGATTCCCATGGATGCTCTCTCCTTCATTTCTAAAATTGACTTGGTTATTTATTTAGTGTTCTCTGTCAGAAAGGTGTTCTGCTGACTTAACAAATAATAAGTAGCTGGATATAGAGGGAGAAACATGCTGGTGCGAATCTGCTGTGATGCTCTCTCTAGATCATCTATTGTACATAGCTTTAACTGTTTGGTGTTTTGTTTGTTTGTTTTTTTAACTCTTTGTGGTTTCCAGGTATTGGTTTAGTGGAGGTGTGGGATTTTTTTTGTTGTTGCTTTTTATTTGTTCTTCCCCAAACAGAAAGTTGACTGATATTCTGCACATCTCTCTGAGCAGAATTTACACATCTGCTTCAGCGTGTGTATTTGCTATCAGTTTTTAAGCTTTGGTTCAGTGTCAGACTGCTGAATGATAAAACAGTTCATGTTTGGCTGCAGTCTGCTGTGGTGAAGGGCAGCTTTTGATGCTCACTCTAAGGTGTAGCTTACAGGGTATCTGGGACTAAGAATTGCTTAACAGGAATCTATTAACCCTGCAAGTCTTCATTTCTTCTTGTCAGTGGAACTGCGTAGGGAGGGGGCATGAGTCAGCTGAGGACATATGTTCCTTCTGAACAATGCATAAGTGTAGATAAGAACTAATGCTTCCCTCTCTGTCAACGGTGCCTGGGTCAGCAGTTTTGCCTGATGGCATGGCTAGTGCTCAGCATCTGGTCCAAAAGCAGCTGCTACACTCTGGAGTCAGCTGAGTGCCCAGCCTGTTCAGCATGCCTGCTTGTTTGACTGTGGTACCCAAACATGTCTGGGTCTCTGCTTTCCACGTGCTCCTAGGGTCAGAATCTGGAGTGATGTGTTCTGAACAGAAACATGGCAGCACAACCATCTGTGTCATTGCATGTGTTGCCATGCAGCTTGTTCACTTAGACAATGCTGTGTTTGCCTCTTCTTTCATTAAAATAGAGGAGTGCTCTGCAGGGATTTTCTTGCCAGTATAGATGGATTATTTTGTCATTTAATAACTCTGTTTTAGCATGAAAAGTTCTAAATCTTGCAAGCAGGGAATATTTGAAACTGTATACTTCAATCCCTGTCTTATTTTTAAACAAACCTGAGCAACAGCAATGCTGTGTAGCTGGAAGATGTTTTGGCTTTTTTAAAGTGTTTCTTAGCAGGATCCCTGTTGAAAACTTGTTTGTTGATAGTATATAAATCTGAGGTGAACTACTAGAAACTGCAAGGTGAAAGCTGCTGTAGATTGTAGATTGATGTAGAGTTTGAAAAGAGACCTCTGAAGGCCATCTAGTCCAGCTCCCCTGCAACGAACAGGGGCCCAGGGCCTGATCCAGCCTCCCCTTGAAAGTCTCCAGGAAGGGGACATCAACCACGTCTCTGGGCAGCCTCTTCCAGCACCTTCACTGTAAAAGACTTTTTTTCCTTATATCCAACCTAAATCTACCCTCTTTGAGCTTGAAACCATTTCCCCTTGTTCTGTCACCACAGACCCTGCTACACAGTGTCCCCTTCTTTTCTGTAGTTCCCCTTTAGATACTGAAAGGCTGCTCTCAGGTCACACTGGGGCCTTCTCTTCTCTTAGGCTGAACAGCCCCAGGTCTCTCAGCCTGTCCTGTAGGAGAAGTTGTTCCATTCTGTGGATTATTTTTGTGGCCGTCCTCTGGACGTGCTCCAACAGGTCTGTCTCTCCTGTACTGAGGACTCCATATCTGGATGCAGTACTCCAGGTGAGGCCTCACCAGTGCATGGTAGAGTAGGAGGATCCCTTCCCACAATCTGCTGGACAAACTTCTTTTGATGCAGCCCAGAATACAGTTGGTTTTATGAGCTGTGAGGGCATGTTGCTGGCTCATGTCCAGCTTCCCATCCACCAGTACTCACAGGTCTTTTTTGGTAGGGCTGCTCTCAATCCTCTCATCCCCCAGTTTCTATTGGTAGTGAGGGTTGCATCCACCCACATGCAAGACCTTGGATTTGGACTTGTTGAATCCCATGAGGTTCACCTGGGATCACTGCTCAAGCCTGCCTAAGTGCCTCTGGATGGCATCTTGTCCCTCTGGTGTGTTGACTGCACCCCACAATTTGATGTCATTAGCAAACCTGCTGAGTGTGCCATTGATGAAGATATGAAGCAGTATCAGTTCCATCACTGATACCTGGGGGTCACCATTCATCACCAATCTCCATCCAGACATTGAGTCATTAACCACCACTCTCTGGACTTTGTCCTGCAGCCAGTTCTTTGTCCATCGAACAGTCTTTCCATCAAATCCTTGTCTTTCCAATTTGGAGAGAAGGATGTTGTGGGATACTGTACTAAAAGGCCTTACTGAAGTTGAGATAAATGACATTAGGGGCTCTTTCCTTTTCCATTGATGCAGTGACACCATCGTAGAAGGCCGCATGGTTGGTCAAGCAGGATTTGTCTTTGGTGAAGCCATGCTGGTTCTCCTGTATCAGCTCCCTGCCTTCCATGTGCCTTAAAATAGCTTTTAGGAGGACTTGCTCCTTGATCTTCCCAGGCACAGAGATGAGACTGATAGGCTGGTATTTCCCGAAATCATCCTTTTTAAAAATGGGTGTGATCTTACCTTTTTTCCAGTCACCGGGGACTTCATCTGATTGGCATGACTTTTCAAATATCATTGATATTTGTGGCTTGGTGGCTACATTAGCTAATTCCCTCAGGACTATGGGATGCATCTAGAAGTCAGCAGAGCATTTTTATAACTATTTTATAGTACTTGATTTGGTAGACTGGGCAGGTCGGAAAATGATCTAGCATGCAACAGCTAAAAATACCTCATGCCTAGAAGTATATGTCTTGCTTAAGTTTTTTTAGTCTGTTGAATGTTGCTGTATGTACCGTTGATCTAAGGAACTGAGATTTTGTGGAACCTGCAGTCACAGCAGAATTGTGGAGAGAAAAAACTCCATTTTGGAGAAGGGAAAATAGTCTCACTGCATGCAACCGGAGAAGTAATGGACAATTGTACAATAGAAACATGAGAATTAACAGATACATCAGACTCATTAGAAAGAGCAAAGAGATGCATTCTAGCCCTGGTACATTCCCCTTTCACTTGACAGCAAGGAGCAGAATGTGCTTGAACAATTCTCCTGGAATGATAATGGTTGTTCAGGGGTGTTGGGAAACTCACTTTTGGTCATATTACAAAATCAAAGGCCTGACATCTTGCAGTATTTTTGAAGTAAAAAGTCATCTCTATGGAGTGAATTCTATGTGATGTATTTTTAAAACTTGTTTAATTATGCTCTCTTTCTAACTTACTGTTGAATTCTCTAACAGCTGCAGGTTCTCTCCAACATTCTCACTTCCATGATAAATACAACTTCAAGTATCTGTAGAAGTTATTTTGTTTACAGTAGCACTCATTTGTACTACAGCTATGCTTTTCCTCGAGACGTGACAGTTTTTCATGCTGATTGAAGTAAACAACGCCAGTAACTGGGGCAAAATGGGCAGTAGAACAGCTGTGAAGCACAATATTTGGCAAATCGTATCGTTTAGATTAATCCATTCTTTTGGAGTGTTATCTTGTTTAGCTCAATGTTAAATTTGAAATGAATTGCACCTGACCCCAGAGCAGCTGAATTTATATACTGTAACTGAAATCAATAGCAAGTTTTTCTGCTTGTTTATTTTAGATGAAAACTGGGATGATGACCAGCTCCTTGGATTTGAGCCATGCAATGAAAACCTTATAACAGGTTGTAACATAATCAACGGGAAATGCGAATGTGACACTATTCGGACCTGTAATAATCCATTTGAGTTTCCAAGTCGGGATACTTGCCTGTCAGCCTTGAAAAGGATTGAAGGTAAGGAGTCATCATCAGTAATTCTGAGTTAATCGTTCCATGTGTTTGATTGAAAGCTGGAATCGGGTTAATATTCTTTTTTAGGATGACTTTGGTAGTGTCAGATACCTGTTGCCTTCTGTTTTTCAGAAGGCAATTATTTGCTTTTCAGAAAGAGACAACTTAGCAATCTTAGCCTTCCAAATGCTTAAATTTTAGAATGAAGAAACTAATGATTTGTGTTTTGTGTGTGTTGTGATGGTTTCAATCTTAAAACCTGTGAACACTGTCTACATGAGCATACGGTTTGTGGTAGCTACCTTTCTGGATTTTTGGCTGTTGGGCAGTGTGCGAAAACTCTTTTTAGAAGCACTGAAGAGTGCCAGAGATCTTAATAGCAAAGGTGTAAAACAAGAAGTAGAAGTTGTTGATTACAGTTGTATTTTTGTGTATGCATGAATTGCTATTTTCTTTAAGATTACATAATGGAGCATTACTTTATTGCTAGTACTCCTCTGTTTTGTGTTCCTTTGAAATTGTATTAGGTTGCGCATGTTTATGCTGCTGCACATGTACATAATGTATGATTGTTGTTGAACAGAAAGTGAGATGGCTCAGACATGTTCAGTTGTAATACAATTCACGTGATGTATTTTTTGGACTGTTTTGTCCAAGGCTTGATCTCAGGTCCTTTCTGTAATGCTGTAATTATTGTCTGTTTCCCAGTGTGTCTGGGAACATGCAAAAGCTGATTGGTGGTATGAACCTGCTTAGTGAGTCTGTCTTAAAGTGAAGTTTAACATCACATGCAAAAGTAAATGTACTTATAAGGATACTAGTCATATTTAAAGATGCTATCTTTTGAGTTACGAGAATGTGATCTGATGTCATCGCGTTCTTATGTGACAAGATGATCTTGTAAGAAAAACATAGCTGGCAGAAACATGTTCATTATCATCATTTGTGCTGTTGATCCCTGAAGGGGTACAAATGCTTTTGTTTGTTTGGTTAGTGGCTTTTTGTTTGTTTTTGTAGAGAAATAAGAGAAGCACAAGTAGTGTAGGCCTTCTATCCTTGCTGAAGTAGTGGGCAGTAGCATATATGTTCCTAAGTAACCTTACCGGCTGCTTTCTTTTTTACTTGTCAATGTGTGATTAATTTTGTAGAGGTTCATTAGAACCTTTTCTAGCATAACAACTCATTGTGCGTTTAACTGGCTAAGAGAATCTGTTCAGGGTGCCTTTTTGCAGAGTGAAGAAAATGATTTATTTTGTAAATTGGCATAGAAAAAGAAGGTTGATTCTTTGAGTAGCTTGCTCTCAGAAACCTCTTGTTTTAGCTAATTTCCCATTTCTAAAAAGAATGATGGGCTTGGCAAGTGTGCTGCAGTACCACTGGAACACTAAAAATCTTGCAGGTATAACTTGAGTGTTGTGATTCAGCTTTTGCATAAAAAGGTGAATTTGCGTTTACATCCTCCCTGTTAAACCCCGATCACTGAGAATTGCTTGAAGTTAAAGCCATCTGTATTCCTCAGTAGATGGGAAGAAATCATCATTCAGCAAGTATTAGTAATAGGACAGTAAAATAAAGCCAATTCCAATGAATATATTTGTGTTGAAATAATACTTCGCTTCTCACAAAAACACATTTGGCAGATACAAATGTTAGTGCTACAGCAAGCTCAGATGCTGCTAAAATAAAAAAGGAGAGTACTGATTTTTAATTTGCTTTCCACATTTCAGATTCTTTTCATTTTCTTGGATAAATTTCCAGTGGATTTCAATTAAGTTAATTCCTACAATGTCAAAACATACTGCTCCAAGCATGGTAGCTTGCTTTTTTTAACTACCATTTTAAATAATATTTTCATTCAAACTTAACATTATTTGGACAGGAAAAAGATCTTTTCCTATGCACTGACACTAACTTATATACTTGTTTTTTTTTTCCTTCAAAGCATAGCATTAATTTGTCTGCATATGATACTCATAATCAGTCAAATCTGCCTACTGTGTTCTGCACTGTTAATGTTATCCCTTCTCTCTAAATATACATGCAGCAAGGAGATACTCCGTAGTGTTCATGGGAGTAGAGTTCTTAAGCTACGATTAGAGATTGAATGCTTTACTGCTTATGAATGTTGTTTCTTTAAATGTGTTAGTACTTATTTCTTATTTCTGTGATTAAATGCTTTGTCTTGTTTGTAAGCTAATGGAAAGGAAGAACTCTTTTTACTCGCTTGTACTTGCCACGTGCATTTTTGCTAAGCAAGCCATGTCTATTGAATGAAATGGGATAGCCATCTTGATGTGTCAGATACAGTGTTTGCTGTCTGAGTTTTCAAGCTTTCAAAGTTTGAAGTCTAACAGTTGAATTCAGCCATTTGGAAAGTCAACCTGAAACATGGTTTAGGTTGTGTGCAAACCTGAGAGCTCTGAGCATGTTAAAATTGAGAAACCTCAGTTCCTTCAAGGCAAGCTGAGCCATAACTGTAGGATGATGTAAAAATGAATGGTTCGTAAGATCTGTTATGTCCAACTAAGATTTTCTTGAAGCACTAATGTGTATTTCTGTATTTTGGCTTGTCTGTTGAAGATAAATAACATGAAGAAATGAAGCTGGTCATTCAGGTGTTGAAATACCACGATTAACAATCTGTCACAAAAAATGGGACTAAGTATTTGAAGTCTAACTTTCTTCGCTTCAGCATATCTCCTACAGACCATTAAAGATAGTGTGATTAAAAACTCACAAGTCAAGTACTTGAATGATGGATATACCATAATCGCAGTTCCTGAAGAAAGCTCACAGAAGAAAAGTGCTAAAAGTAGAAACTAGCTGCTTCCATTTTCTTTCTGCTCTGTTGAGGATAGTTACTAGGCAGTTAAGAATGGTTTGTATTGCACATCCCATCTAGATAAACTCTGGTTCAAGTAACTGCATTAATTTAGTCTTAACTGTGCAATTTAAATCTTGGACGGTATTAACTTGTTTAATAGAGGTCCTTTCTGTCAGCTTCCTGAGCAGCTGATATAAGGGCATCACAGAGGCCAGTGGTGTGCAGTGTGATTTGCATGTTCTTACTGAAATTAGTTGTGTGACTTTTTTTTCCTTTATTTTTATTTTTGCATTCATATATTAATTTTTTTTGGAAGAAAAAATGGAGTGTGAAGTTAGGCTGTTCCAATGGCACCATGTGTACATGGATCCATGCGCAGGAGATACTGAGGCCAGTGTGCCATTAGTTGTGGTTGCCAGTTATGTCAACCTGTACAGTTAATCAAAAGGCAAAATTGCCTGTATATATTTAATCTATTTCATAAATATTCTCAGTCAACTAACAATGAGCCAAAGTCAGGAGTCCCCTTTCCAGATATGAAAAGGCATGTGCTAGAGGTCAGGACTTTGCCATTTACTTTAATTTCCTGTTTTTCGTATTTGCATTCTTCCATTCAAGTGTTCCTCTTGTCATTTTATTTTAGCTGGTGTGGTCTTTCCTTCTGGGCTTGTTGCATGTTGCATATTCAACTAACTCAAAGTTTTTTCACTTGCTTTATGTAAGATTCTTTTTTCTCCTACCAGTTTGTGTTTGTCTGCCTTCTTGATCACCTCATTTTTTTTTTTTTCTTCTACCTCCACCTTGCCACGCCTTCTCTTTTCTTTTTCCTTGCCTACCTATTTCATACGGCTTACTCCCCAGTTCACTCAAAGTTATTGTGCTTGATGATGTCATTTGTGCATCTGTCCTTCCTTCCCTAAGTCAAGCTGCATGGGCTTCAGCCTTGTGTTGCTTAATGTTACTGACAGGGTCAAAAAGTGATGTTCTTTATTCTGTGTCCTGAGGACTTGCTCTGTCCTGCACTGACAGAGCATTTCCCTAGTATATGCGTGTAACTTCAGTAGGGGTGATGGTGTTGACATGCAAGAACATCCTAAGAGGATACTCTAGGTTCTCAATAATACAGGTACTGAAGAAGGCTGTGCCTGCTCTGTGCCTTTGTTTTTCTGGAAAACAGTAGCATTGAATACATCTGAAAGAACTGGTTTTGTAGTAGAACTTGGTAGATAATTTATTGCTGATCTCAGTGTAGGCATACTGTAACTGTTCAAAGATTTGATACTTTCTCTTCAATTAACACATAACAGAAAGTGCGAAAGTGCACAGAGGTCTCCCAACCTTGTTTCAGGCTTAAACTGCTGCCTTTTCTATATGGGCAGTCAGTGACTTTCCGTATGAAAGATTTAATAGAAGTCATGAACCATTCTATTATGAGGAAGTCCACACATTTTGAGCTAGAAAAGAATTGTCTGGGAAAGCTATCACATAAATAATAGTAGATCCATGTTGCGTCGTGCTTTTCCTTGCTTTATTATTTTTTAGGATTTGCTTTTTTTTCTTGACTAGTGCCTGCTCTGATGTGGTTCAGGAAATCCTGTGTTCTTGGGTGTACAAGGCTTGTTACTATTCAAGAGATTGCTAATGATGGCAGTTCAATTGAACTACAACCACTGAGGTGGATTGTGGATAATATGGCTTGAGGATGGAAAGTACTGAGATGCCATCTGTCTGCTTAGTCACAGGCAGAAGTCTAATTGCATGTACATATTCTTGCAGCCACAATCTGCTAAAACTTAACTGTAGGCAGTAGTGCAGAAGAATCAGATCTTAAATTTTATGTGAGAGACTGGAGATTGTGGTTGAAGAGTGAAAGCGAAGGTAATTTTACTCTTCAGGATTGCATGGTGTTTGTATGTGTTGCAGCATTGAAAGCTTGCTGTTTAGTGCCAGTGAAATAATCTTGAAACTTTTCCTTGAACCTTGAAGAGCCACTGGAAAGTCATTGCCTGGAGTGATCTGGTCTCAGTAATTTCTAAGACTGTTTCAGTTCTGAGATTTGTTTTTCTTTCTCTATGCCAGGCTCTGGCAGGAATTTAAATAGTCTAGGAAAGCTATAAAGAACAGAAACTTGAGGATATTCTTGAGTCTGTTCCTGTTCTCCCACAAGCGGTTCAGGATCTGCATTCTTGTTAAGTAGCCATGGAAAGGGAACATGCTTTGCTGCTTTCCTTCATCAGAGGAAATGGTGGCAATTCTTGCTCTCTAAAAAATGTTTGATTCTGAAGTAGCTATTTCCCCTTCCTTTAGGAAGTGTGGGGGGCCAGAAGTCATGGATCAAAGGCATGTAGTCTTGCAATGATGCTCTAGGCTCAGATCTTTTCACCAGGGTTTACTGAAGATGTCAGTCTGCTCATTACCTCAAAGATGAGAAACTTCCTGATGCTAGCCTGCTTATTCAA
Source organism: Lagopus muta (assembly GCF_023343835.1). Taxonomy (NCBI): domain Eukaryota; kingdom Metazoa; phylum Chordata; class Aves; order Galliformes; family Phasianidae; genus Lagopus; species Lagopus muta. The sequence continues at coordinate 77,981,228 of NC_064434.1, forward strand.
AATTGTTTGGCAGCAGTGTTTGTGTCATGCCAATACCTGGCTTTATCCAAACGCAGAGGTACTCTTGAGTCCTTGAGAGTATAAATGCCATTTGTGTTAGCAAAGGTGGTGATTTATTTTTTTTAGTTATGTCAGTGTTAACTTGAACTTTGAGAGCAGAAATAAATCATCTGTTTTTGCACTGTTTGGTATGAAGTGAGAAACTTTTACGTGAAAAGGTTAAACCCAATCTTTTTACAAACTGTATGGTGGATAAAACTTGTGTGGTCTTCTGATGGAATATGTGATTAATGTTTTCAGTAAAAGAATACCTTCTCTTGCATCTCTGCATGTAAAATCTCCTGTTACTGAAACTCCTATTTTAAAAGTTTCTCTCAGTTACTTGGCTTGTGCCTTCCCAAGCCGTTCTCTGCTGTCCTTCGTAGGTGAAAGGAGAAAGCTTTTAAGTTGCTGGTATCTTTTTTTTAAGCTTGTTCATTGCAACATACTCCTTGCATTCCATTATTTTTTGCATGTAACTGAATAACTTTATACCTGCAAATGTTGCAATACCTGTCAGACCAGTCTTGGAATAACAAATATGAGAAGGTAATTTTATCCGAAATGCTTGTTTGGTTCTTAAGTGTGAGTTTTGTGTTAAACTTCACTTCTGTGGTCTTCATAGCTGATGGTTACCTTTAAAAACAGAATAGAGTAAATCCAGCTTTTTTGCTGAACTGTTAGGCATGGAGGGGAGTGAAATACTTTCAGATGTGTTTAATCTGATATCCTTTCCACTCCTCTCGCATAACAATTAATGCATGTTTTTACTCAAATAACTGAACTTTGAAGGTTGGCATGTATTTGCAATAAGGAATGTGATTGCGGCAAAGGTCCAAATTTTACCTTTGAATGTGCTTATGAGAGCCAAGTAAATGCATCCAAAGGCAAAATTTCATGTAAAAAGTAAAGGAAAATTGCAGCATAGCTTTTATTTTTCCTCTCCTGAATACATGGATATAGAAGGAATAAATGTTTGATATGGAAATAATGCAAATTAAGAATATTGACATAAGTTTCCTCCTTTCCCCTGAAGGGGATCGGAAACTGGATGGGGGAGAGAAGTGAAAACTAACTCATGAAGGATCTTATGAAAGTGAGACATCTGGCAGTGAGTTGACTTAACAGCATAACTGAAGAGTGTTAAATTTGCAGGACTTCACCTTTCTTGATTCTGATTTGTCAGAGAACTGCTCCCAGATGAAGCATGATCTTTTTCTAGTTTATTTATTTGCTTGTCCTATTTCTAACGATTTGTCACATAGTGAATATCTGTTCTGTGAAATTTCAGATTAACCTTAAGAATCCCTTCTGGAAGATTCACAGACATATCAAAGTCAGTTTCTGCTTTTGATATTTCTGTATTTGTCTGGACTCTTACAACTTAATTAAGCCCAATTTTGGATAATGCTGTGCGTAGTAGTGAGGAAATGCTGTATTGCAGAAACTCTTAGGAAAGGAAACTGAAGAAACAGTCTCTTGGGCAGCTTACTTAAAAACAAGAACAAAAACATAGGGATGTTAGCATTGTGTAAATGGCTCATTGTAAATGTAAATTGTAATGTAAATATATGTTGTTTCTAGGAACTGAGCTTATTTTCCTTCTGTGCTAGACCTGCTCATATGATGCTACTCTTGCCTTTTCTTTTTCTACGTCCAAATTCCTTGAGTATGTAAAATTCATGGAAAAGATACCAGATCATTAATATGTTACACTTCAGTTTTCTTCTTTTTTTCTTTTCTTAGCTTACATGGTTATTGTGAACAGAAGGATAACATTAATTGTAGGCTATAGCCTTGGACAGTATGACACAGTGTAGTGCAGTAAAAAACAAAAAAAAAAAAGCTGGATATCAGGTGTTTATGGTCAAAGCACTGTTCCTAGAGACAAAGCAGTACCTGTCCTGCACTCTTCTGTTTCAGATGCTTACCTGCTTTCATCTGAAGCCGAATACAATGTAATACATTGAATCTGAATCCTCTATAAGGGGAGAAAAAGAACAGGACAAATCTTACAGCAGATAGGATCTTGCTTTCAGTGCCTTCTAAATGTTCCTTCCCTTGCTGGTGAGTAGGCTGTGCTGAAAGACGTCCATCTTAACTGTAGTGGCAAGCTACAGGTTTTAAAGAATGCTTGACCTTAATTTCTGTTAAAGTTGGGGAATAGAGTGAAAATGCAGCAGGGTGACCATTGGCAGAGCACTTCCAGATGCAGTGTTGATATATATATATTTTTTTTTAAGGATCAAAAATTCTCTGTGTGACAGAAGAGACCTGAGCAAAGGTCTGGAATTAAATGGTCTGTAAACATTATCCTAATATTGATGCTAGTAGAAAGCTGTATTCCTGTGGCACTTGGTCTGCTGGGTCATAAGTCTTGTTCTGATAGGGCAAATCTTGTTTGGATATGTGGTCGGTTGATACCAATTGAGATAAGCAAGTGTTGGATGAGCATATCCAGTGCTTGTAGTCTGTATCAGTGACTGGTCAATATGACAATAATTATGTCACTGTAACTAATAAACTATTTTTGGTTAAATAGTTATGGTTCTTTTGTTTGGTCACATCTAGTAGACTTCATAGTTTTCCCTTTTTCTTTTTTTCTTAAAGTACTTTATATGAACACTTGTAACTTCTGAACAGTTGTGTTAGCATGGTGACAGAGTATTTCAATTCTGTCTCTAAATTTAAACCTTTCATTATTTCATGAAGACTATTCTAATGAAAGAAGAAATAATAGTAATTAAAAAAATTATCAATATTTTTGCAGCTTCCGCAGCATGAAACAGACTTCAATATGCAATGAATTAAAATATACCAGTAAAACTGTCTTTTATAGAATTTATGGATGGAGACTAGAGTCTAGGCAAGATACTAAGAACTGGTTCATTTCTGGAGATATTTCAGCAAAGTTAAAATAATCCTTTGCAGAGGGTTGAAGGTAGAAAGAGAAAGGAGAAAAAAGGCAGTGTTTCTGGAAAACTTCCATTTGCTCTATTTCAGAACATCCCACAGATAGAGGATGGTTAATAAACTTGGTTTTCCCCAGCAACTAAGCAGAATAAGGATATTCATGTAGCTGTTCCAGCTGCACCATTTTCAAGATGCTAGAGAACTTAACTCAGTGAATGCTTTTCAACTTAAACACTTCAAAAATGTGAGCCTGTCTTTATCTCTGTTTATTGCTAGAAGATGAAATGCTTCTTCCCCCATATATAAAAGCACTTGCTAATTAATGCAGTAATAGATGTCTTTACCAAATATTATGTAAAAGTCAACATCTTGCTCAGTGAGAAAGCAAAAGGATTAATATTTGCAATTGTGAATAGAATAAGAAAAGTAAAATGATTCCCCTACCAAAAATGGTGGGTTTTTTAATGGTGTTTTTTTTTTTCTTTTTAACATTAATAATATTTAAGGTATTCTTTGTATTACTTTATTTGATGTGGGACAAGACTTGCCTTCTCACTGTTGCTTTCATGTGTGAGTAAATGCAGAGGAGATTTATCTATCACTGATCACATTTCTGGGCTCTAGCTGACCTCCTCCTCATCAAGCTAGGGTTCCTCTCAGCTCCACTATCAGCAGAGTGCTAATCTGAAGGAAAAGAAGCTTTAGCTTGTTTTTGGACACAGAGGAAGTGTGTAAAAGACTGCGGTGTAATAAACACTCAAAAGCAATTGTCAAGTTGAATATTGTTGTGGATTAATCTTGAGGTTGTTCTTTAGAGCACTCATACCTGCTTGGTTGGCTAGCCTTTTTTGGGTGTACAGTGTGACTCACTTTAAATGTCTGCCATTGTATTCCTGGGTATGATTGTTTTTCTGATAGAGTTACACCTTCAGATAACAGCTCTACTGCTGTAACAATTAAAACTCTTACCAGAATCCCTATTGATCTATGTCTTGCTACTTTTCTCATCTGCCCGTGGGGATGGACAGAATGATTTGAATTTTTTTCTGCATTGCTAACCTTTCTTCTCTGGGTTATTAGTTGATGCTATGTGACAAATCTATAATCTGTGCTCTCCTTTTAGAAAAGGTTGAGGGGAGGAGGGGTGCAAACCAATTTCTTGTTTCCCTGTAGGCATGAGTACTTCAATCTAACCAGCTGTAAACTGATACTGACAGACTGATCTGATGATGTAGGCATTAAGTTTTGTTCTGAGCTCACCGCTCATTTGCTTGTTACTGTGCACTTCAAGGGTCAGAGTAAGCAAGTGTTGCTTGATTGCACACACCTTTCCTCTCAGACTGGAGGAAAAAAAAAATCTTTATAAGATCATCTTAGAAATTTCTTGTAACACTTTTTTTTGTCTTCATCAAGAGTATTAACAGGTTTATTTCACAGTATTAACTACATCCAAATGTGCAGTTAAGAGTATGGAAATTACTTAATTGTAATGGGCCTCCTAGGATTCAGTTGTACCTTTCCCTTGTGACGTTGCAATGAAATGGTACTCAGGCTGGTATCTTTACAGGCTGAACCTGAATGTAGATGGCACATGTGTGCCCTCTGTGGATATTTAAAAATAAAATATCTGCACTCCAAATTCTAGGGTATCTATCTACTCACTGTGGCTGTATCTTGGGCACATCTGTGTTCCTGGTTACTGCTGAAGGAATCTTCTACACAAATACTCGAAGAAAAAGTGCATATTTATGAGTGAAGCACTGACCACAAGATTGAGTGAATGTCTCAAAAAAAAAAAGACATTCTTAGCCTCAGCATAGAAGAGTTATAGCTCTGCTCCCTCCTTCCCAGTGCATTGCCGTCTTTTGTTCTAGATTCCCCTCAAGTGTTGTAAGTTTAAAAAACAAAACAACAAAAAAAAAAAACCCAAAACCACAACCATGCAACCTTGCTTAAATCCAAGAAAACTTCCTTCTTCATTCATGAAATAAATATATGTGCATTAAAGAGCTCATGTGGAATCATATGTTAGATCATCTTATGTTAACAGATGTAAATTCCACCCTTCTGTCCAGAAGAAGCAAAGCTTTCATTAACTCTTAACTCCTGCTAGAAGGAGAACATCCAGTACTTTTGTATGATCAACTTTCTACAGACACGTAAAAGTTGTTGTCATAGTGACAAACCAATCTACGTAATTTAAGGTGCTGGAATTTAAATGACTTGTCAGATACATATGCTAGACTCTCGACTTGTGTAAAGGAATGAATTAATATGTTAAATGTTAAACATGTTTGGCATTGGCATATAACAGGCAAAGAAAACATTTTATTGATTCGTAAAATATAAAAAAATAAACCTGGAAACTTAAATCTGCTTTTGACCTTTGGCTAGCAGATACAGTCACATACTCTAGTAGAGGAAATGCCTCACATTCTAGCCATCTGAGCTAGGGCTTCCAGCTCTTTGGCACACTTTTGTGTGTAGGTCTGATCTTTTTTCTCTTCAGTTGTCATTGCAAAAGTGAGTAGGGGACAAAGTGATGCCAAAAGCATACTATTTCATCTTCTTCTTTTGAGGTTTTTCTGTTATTTGTATTGATTGTTTTATGAGGGTTTGCAATATGAGTAACTAATCTGCTCTTTTTAAAAAGCCTAGAAAGTGAGAATGGAGATTCTGCAACTTAAATAAAAATGCAAATCTGGATGCTTCTGAAGAAAACTATTTCAAACATTAATTTAAAAAAAAAAAAAAAAATCTCCAGTAAACTGTCATGGACCATTGTACTAGAATACTGGATAAGGAACTAAGTATAGAATAAAGTAACTCATTAAACAAACACTATTTTATAATTATTATTATATTAAAGCATGTGGGCAGTGAGGCTATTCCTTACTTGGATAGATCACATTTGACATAAAAATAAAATTATGATCTGAATACTGTTGTTTTTTTCTCAAATTTTTGTATTCTGTGCTAATCCGTATACTCCAGCATTCAGGCATGCACTTCTGGAACTTATCTGAGAATCCAGTCCTTACCTGCCCTCTATGTAAGCTACTGCCTTCAGCGTCCAGACAGGGTAACTGGCTGCCTTCTGCTGGGGTTTTGTCATACTGTGAAGCAGATAAACTGGGTAGAAGGTCTTGAGCTTGGAGCTCACATGCCAGAGCTCTAGAGGTGCTGGGAGCTAAATGAACTCCTTTGAACTGGTCTGTCACCAGTCAACAAGATTCTTGTAGCATCCAGAAGTTCTGAAATAAGAAGTAGTAAGGCAGTACTCTTCATCTCATCTTTCCAAGAAGCTGAAAGCACCAAGTGAGCCAAGCAGTATAAACTGGGAGGGACAGGGTGTGAAATGGGAGGAAACATATTCTATTTAACAGTTCTATGTGAGGACTGTCCCTGCTCTAGGGACTATACCTTATTGCTGTGCTCTGGAAGCTCCTTAGGCTGCAGATGAACTTTGTCAGAACTGCTCAGCACTGGTATGAACACAAGATTACCACAGTTTTCATTTAAAGATGCGCCTTCGCTAAAGTTCATCCTCATCTTCTTTTAAATGATAGCTGGATGTTTCAATAATGTAATTAGCTTTCTGCAATGTAGACTACGTTACAAATGCTCACAGTAAGAAAGCCGAACTGTCTGTTCTGGGTTGTAATTGGTTTGATTCAGGCAGCTGCAGACAGAAGAATCTTAGTTTGGCTTTTACTCACAGTCCTCTACTTGCAAAGTTATGCCTCGCCAGCACATTTATTCCAACAATCTCTGTTTTTCCTTCTCAATCCTATGGAATATTGCCGTGAAGGCTGCTAGCTTGTTGACAAGGGGAAGAGAACTTTGCTTTGTAGCAGAAATCTTGTGCACTGCAGCTGTAAAGACATAAAAATTCATCACTGAATGATCAAATGTGGTTTCACATCAAGGTATGCGTGCACTGCTTTTCATCGGTATGGTAGTTTTTACATGCTTGTTTTACAGTGAGACATTACACAGCTGAAATTCAAACCTGTGCAATACAGAGCAAAAAATGTAACTTAGAGTTCTTCCTTTCATTTTCAGATTAAATCCAACACAGATCTGTAAATCACTGATAACTTTGCAGTAATGTGGCTTACTTGTGGTCTCATGTGGCAGATCTTCCTCCTTTCCCCCCCTGTTGAGTGCTATACTTGCCAAAGAGGTTACTGCTAAGAAACTAAGAGGGATTGCTATGGACTTTGAGGGGAAAAACTTGAGAAAGTAAATGGAAAACAACATAGTATGTCCTATACTTGTATAGTATTGGTGATTTGGTGATCTTTCCTTTTTTTTTCCTCCTCTTTCCTGGGCTAAAACTAAAATGCTCCAACCTCAACGTTAAGGCAGCTGTAGTAGATGTAGCCCAGAGATGCTAAAAGTTTACCAGAGTCACAAAAGAGAGTCTGGAACCTGAAACATCTGTGAGTTTATAGCCTAGTAAGATTATGAGACAATTTCAAAGTACAGTCTCAAAACTCCTGCTGGAGCAGCATATCTGTTAGATACAAAATCAAGTTATTAGCTACTTGGTTTTGTCTGTGTGAGGTGTGTTCTCTGAGTGTCTTTGATAAGATTTTTCTTCTTTAAAACAAGCAAACCCAAAAGGGGAAAGATGTAATATACTGCTCTGGGCTTTGTAGTCTGATGGTGTGGATTGATCCTAAATAAGTTGAATGAGTGATCTTTCCTTTCTCATTTGTGTTTTGTGTAAACAAAGACTGACCTAGTTTAGGCATTAAAATGCTTCTGGCTTTGAATCTCAAGGGGGAAAGGGGGCTTTTGAGATTATGGCTTGACAAAAAGGGGGATTCCTGCTAACATGTTGTCTTACAGCGTTGTTGTCCCTGTGCTCCAGTGGCCCTGTCTCTACTGCCTTCATATCACTGTCCAGGCTGTGAACTCGTCAGGGAAATCCTTTATACTTGTAGAGCTGACAAAAGCTCTACATTGCTAAACTGTAATTTAGACATATCATGAGGAAATGAAAGTTTTGTGATTCTGCTGATTTTGTCTTTTGGCATCTGCCTTTCTCTATTTCCTGGTCATGGTAACTTCTGAGATTTATCAGAATCCAGTGGTTACATTAAATGGATAGAGATTTTGAAGATGTTATATTGCTGGAAGCACTGAAACTGGGCAGCTGACTGTGAGAGGGACTATACAAGATAAAATCAATTTCAGTATTAGCCAAAGAGAATCTATGTGAACTGGAGGTAGGATAAAGAGACATTGTGAATATCCAGACAGCTAGAAAAGACTCAGCTGAAACTCACTTCACCTTTGGTGCTACACAGTCCTGTTCTCATTCCCCATGGCTAGTATTTTCAATGTAAGTAAAACTCCTCATTCTGTATTTTGTTCTTTCCTGTCAAATGCTTCCAGATTAAAGTAAAGTTATAAATAATAAAGACAATTGAAACAATAATTTAAGGCTCTAAATGCCACTAGGTGGCAGAACCCCTGCATCTATTCTGTGGATGTCTTTTTCTATGTCTTGGTTCTCCATCTGTGATGTTGTCAGATGCTATTCAACTGCAGTGTACAATGAGAGTAAACAGTGGTGTGATGAGATGCTATCCTAATAGAGCTCACATCAGTTGTTTTTGCAGGAAACACACTTTCAATGCTCTATCCCTTGTTAAGACTTCTTTCCCTTTCGAAAAGCATGCTAAGGCAGTAGCTTGCATTTAGTTGCATTTAGTTGTTCACACGTCACCTTTTTTTTCTTCCTCTCTGGTTAATAGATCAGAAATTAAGAAATGACAAAGTGATATTTAAAATGACTGAGTTTTAAAGACTAATAGATGTGGCATGGAGATGGTGAACCTGGATTTAACCTGTGGCAGAAAGCATGAGTTTTGAGTACTGGAAACTTGAAGTATTGTGAAGGGGCTCGCTTCTGTTGGTGATGTGTTCATAGCTGAATGGAATTACTTCTTGGAAACTAATGCGTCTCAAAGCAATAGTTTTTGTACCTGCTAGTGATGGTCTTTAAAGTGGTGGTTCATCTCTTAGTGCTAGTCAATGTGTTTGCCCTCCACTCAATGTCAGAGATTATTTTAACTTCATTTTATTGTTCTTTTGACTCACTGAGCAGCTGAAAGGGAGGTGAGAATAGGGCCATTGCTTGCCTGCATCTACTGGTAGAGATTTGTCTATGTCCTGCGTGTAGGTACACAATATTTTCCACAACTATTGTTGTATGTCTGCATATAGTAGTACTTGAGGCATCATGCATTTTGGGTTACAGGGGACCAGTACAGGGACCAGAAGGCATTCATATCATTCTGATCTACCTCAAAAGTTTGCTAAATCTTTTAATATGGACCTTGGTGGTTGAATGCAGGTAATTAATTGGATAAATACTGAATAATAAATCCAAAAAGAAACAATATGAGTTTTATTTATTTTAGAAACATCTAGTTATTTCAATTTGGAGTATTGAGTAAAATTGAAATGTCAAGGAAGATAAGTGATATTTGGGGGGTTTTATTTTAAAACTCAGCTGTTTCTAATATATTTATATTACTTAATATATGCTAAGTTGTCAGAAGTGCCTGAAGTTTCTTGGTGTTCAGGATTGTGTGTATGGTTTCTCTCTTCCATCCTGTTGATGTCATCCACTCCATATAATGGCCACCTACAAACCAATAACAGAGATCTTCAGTACATTGTATTTGTCATGCAAGAACTTAGGGTATATGTGCATAATATATGCTTTTTCTGAAGATTTACTTCCCTACATCAAACGGCATTTTGAAGTTAATGCTTCTTAAGGGTTTGTGAGGAGGTTTGTTGTTATGGTGAAGCCATTTTTTATTTAGAACTTGATATGCTTCTTGAAGACTTGCTTTCTGTGCATAATTCTTAGTTTCAGAAGGAAATATGTTTGTAGATGTTGACTCCCTGAGCTGTTGAGAATAACTGGTGGTTGGACTTGTGCATCTTGAGAGCTCTGGCATTAAAGATATTGCAGTGCCTGATGAATCTTCATACAATTGTTTTAGGCAGTACACAGTCTGGCATACTGGACTGATAATAGAAGCAAATTCATACTATCTTGTTGAACTTTGTGCAAGAGCGATGCCTCAGTATAAAATTCCAACTTTGTTGACTGCTTTGTAATGGTGGTGAGTTCTGATGAAGCTGTAGCAAAGATGTAGAAAAAAAACAACTTCTGAAGTTGGTGGAGGAAGCCTTTCTCGGCCTCAGATGCTGAAGAGGTCAGAGTCTCAAGATGTATAATGTTGGCAAGGAGGATTACAAAAAAAAAAAAAAAAAAAGTTGTGGAAATGTAGGAGCACTGAAAGTACTGTTTTACTGATAATATCCCAAGAGCAGTTCAAAGATTGCTGTTGAGTATGCATTCAAGAGACATAGCATTAGAGGTAAAGGTGTGGGTTTGTTGTTTAGTTGTTGGGATTTTTTTTGCCCTAGTGATGTGAGATTGGCTAATGCCAAAGAGTTCTCTTTTGTAATGGACACCATACACGGGGCTTTTGTCTGTATAGAGTGGGGAGTTGGGAATCCAGTGAGAAGTTCTGTTATCCTTGAATTGTACCCAGTTCTATCTCCTTGTTTCAGATAGTGCAATGTTACATAGTATCTGTCTGTACTGATACACGCATACTTTAAAACAGTGTTTTATGCTAACGTATAGGATTGTATTAACTGACACTATTAGTACAGGAAGCTTTGTTTAGAAAGGGTGTTTTTAAATTCCTGAACTGATTATAATGATCTGTCAGTCATTCTGAAATTAGAAACAGAGAAGACTGATAGTGTTGTCTTATGTCCTGATTGTGGATGTAGTTTAAGCTGCTTTCGAAGAAAGGTGTTCAAATGAATTTCATGCCAGCTCCTATATGAAGTAGTTTAATTTCAGCATTGAAGTTCTTTTTCCAGTTCACAACATATGTAAGTGCTAACTTGACACTACTTGTGTTAATACTGCAGTATAACTTGATGTCATGGGATGTTCTTTTTCTGCTTGTTTATGAGAGTACCTTTTGGGAGCAATACTTAGGTTTTTTGAGTCCTTTGCCTGCTTGGGGACTGGTGTCACCTTGGGCTGTTGGTTTCAGATCTCTTCTGTGACCTTGGGTGGTCAAGATGCTAGAGAATAAATTTTTGTAGGGACTTCATACTTGGTTAAGTGAATTAGATTTGGATTGTACAGCCAGTGGTTCTTACCAGCTCCAGCATGATCCTTTTTAGCAGGTGGATTATGTCTATCAACTCTGCAGTTCCTCGCTTCCATCAGTCTTGAGCCTGTGGATTCGCTGGCACGGGAGAAGGTAAGTCCCTTAAAAGGGAATTTTCTTTGGAATAAAAAAAAATAGTTGAAACCCAGCATCACTTTCATCAGTAACTGTAGAATCATAGAATCACAAGGTTGGAAACGACCTATAAGATCATTAGTCCAATTGTCTTCTCATTACCATTGCTACCACAAGCACTAAACCAGATCTCGCAGCTCCTCATCCAGGTGCCTCTTGAACACTGCCAGGGACGGCACCACCACCTCCCTGGGCAGCCATTCCAGTGCCTGACCACTCTCGGAGAGAAAAAGTTTTTTTTTATAAGAGCTTGTACTGTGTCTTTAGTCCCCTAATAATGAGCTTCCTTCCCGAGAAAGCTGTCTGAAATCTACTTTCTATTAAAGGTCCGTCACTAGTGCTGCACATGCTAAGTGATCATGCTGTGATCGTAACTCTTGCAGAGAATGTGGCTTTCTGAGGCCCACAATGTTTTGGCTAGATTCCAAGGCAATTGCAAGATGCTGAAGAGCAGTGGCTGTTCCATCTGCAGACCCAGCTTTGCTGAGTCCAGCCAGGGTGGTAGACGAAGAACAGGCCTCAGTAACCGCAAGCATTTGCGGTAACTGCCAGCAGCTTGTCCCCACCTTGGAGGGAAATAGGCTTACAGCTCCTCTTCACTCCTCTAGAGCATTGGGAATAGAGCTGCAGCTCATACAAAGAATTGTGCATGAATAAATGAGCCAATCGGGAACCATACTTACAGAAAGTTTTCAGAAATGGTGCTGGTGCGTACGAAGCCGTTGACCTCATTCCCTGAGGGTAGTGGTGGAATTCTTTTCATTCAAGCGTAATAAGTGGTTGTTGCCTTCCCTGCCCCATTAAGACTTGGTGAGAGGAATGCTAAATGTGCAGATGTTTTATCTGTGAAAGCTTGAAGTGTCTCCTTTAAAGTCGTGTCATACATTTTCCTAACTACACATGTTTAGAAGTTTAGAAACACACTGATTTTTTAATGGCTAAAACCAGATGAAATAGACTGAGATTTCTTCTTTCCGTGGCATGAGAAGTTATCTGGGTATTTGCAGATCTTCAGTCCTTGTTCTGCAGTGAAAGTTGTAGAAAAGTACAGGCAAAGACACCAATGTCTAAATGAGGTCGCTGACCTACTCCCACCTTGAGTCATCATTTTTCAATTCTTAATATATAAATGGGGAATAACTGCTAAAAATCAGGAAAAACATTAAGAAAATAGTGGTGAATTATGAATTTAAGTATCAGGGAAGATGGATAATTGTTGCAACCTATCACTGACTTGCTTTTTAGGCATTCATAATGTTTCTGATGTGCACAATGTTGAAGCTTCTTTGCAAAGGATACTGAATTTGTCTTGTCACATTTCTGACCTTTTTGCCTGGAAAATAAGTGTTGAATCTTAGGGTAGACATTCAGTGCAAATCATATTATTGGTGCACTGTGGTTTTCATTTCTGACATTTCTTTTCTTGCGAATGTGGGATTATTATAATTCTTGTTTTATCAATGGTAGTTGACTTGGAAAATTCTTCTTCACTAGTCAACAAACATGATGGAAAGCTATGAATCTCTTTTTGTTTCCTGTTCATTTTGTTGCTTTGCTTTTTTTTTTTTTCCTATAGTCTCTTTCTTTTATGGACTAACATTTGCTTTGACTTATTCTCAGTAGTAGAGGGAGCTTTATTTTCTTACCTTTCACTTAATTCATTCCTAGGGTTAACATTTTTACTGTTCTTCATAATAGAATTCTTCCCTCTGTACAGTCAAGACGTCTTTACCCTATGCTGTGTTTCCCCAGACAGCCATGTGCTTTTCCCACTTTATTATCATTCCAGAATTACTTCTTGCTAATTGAATGTGGAAGTAACATGAAAAAGCTTACCAATGTTTGTAATACTTCTGTTTCTCTACTTATGTCATCAAGCAAAATAAACAAAAAAATCTTAAACCATTTAATACAAAACAAAACATAAAACAACAAACCCAATGATAATAGTTGCTTGAAGATGGTAGGAGAAGCAACAACCACTGCCTTTTTTCTGTATGATTCCAAAGTCCTTCTTTGAGAACTAAAAGCCTGAACTGAATTCATTCTGAGTATTTTGCTCATGCATAGTCAGATTTAGGCCCTCAAATGTTGTGCAGCATGTCTGCTAGTGAAATCTATTTATTTTTAAGTGAAAGTCAGTATTTTTTTTCCCCTAAATTCCAGGTTGTATAAGAACAGGTTAATCTTGCTATATTAGAAGAATTATAGTATAGACTACGAAAATGAAAAGTGCTCAGAGAGCTTCCTAACTTTTCTGAAAAGATGGCCGAAATTTTCTTAGTTGCTCAAAAGCGAAGTCTTTCAGATTCTTTTGTGTCACACTTGTTCTTTTATATGAAGATGAATATCATAGGCAAAAGTAGCTTAAATTGGCCTCTTGCCAGTACTTTTAAATTCCTGCATTAAACATTTAATCCTGTAACTGTATTTGGGGGGGGTGGTGGGAGGGGGTGAAATAAATTAAAATTTAGTAATTGTGACAGAACAGAGTAGAGACTTTTTCTAGTCACTTATGGAATAGATAATACCTGATGTGAATTTTGAATAAAACTTTTATTTTTGGTTTTTTAAATACTTTTTTTCCTGCTTTGAGGGGGAATCTTTGACAGCTCTAGTCTTCACTTCTTGTATTTCCACCACTATTTGAATTCTTTTCCACTGTATTTATACAAACATAATTAATTGTTTGATAATTCCACAGTTATCAACATTCTTAATACTATGTGTTTTTAGATTCCAGGTGTGATTCTGTTTTACTCAATATTGGGGTTTTTCAAATTGTATTATAGCACACCAATAATTTTATTTGTTAAGACTCTTCTTTGTTTTATGTGTATGTGTATATGATGTACATGATTTCAGGTTATCTGTTCATATATTCTTGTCAACTAACATATTGTTGATTTAATTCCAAAATGTCAATTCTCTTCTAAATAGTGGCTAAAATCTTGACTAAAAAAATAAGTAAATGTATGTGGACTTTGTGTCCCTGTAAGATTTTAAGAGCAACACTAAACATTTTTGGACTAATATAATATTGTACTCAGCCTCATTCCTGTCTCTGCATTGCCTGCCTGTTGCCTTTTACTTTTAAAGCTGGTGGTACAGGTAAACACTTCAAAGATTGAGGAAGAGGATGCACTTGAGCTCCCCTCAAAGCACTTTAGAGAGGAAGTACAACTGACCCATCAATGAAATTCTCTATACAGCAAATGCTGGTAAGTGTACAAAATTAAATGGAAAAAAAAAGAAAAGAAAAAAAAAAAAAGTCTTGCAATAATCTTGTAATTATAAGTAATCTTGCAATATTAGCAGTCCTGTGATAGGACTAAATTGTTTAGATGAAAATGTGTGTTTGGTTTTCAAGTTGAATGCTGTTGAGTAAATCATCCTGTCTCTAATTCTTCCCTTCTCTCATCTTGGATCTACAGTTGCAAATTTCTTTCAGATAATCTGGTAAATTACTTTCTGTAGGCTGCTCCCTTTCTTGTCTGGCTTTCTTCCTTGCAGCATATTCTCCTGTTTCTTTCACAGTAAGAATATTTCTCATCAGCTCTGCTTACCCACATATTACCTTAAAGCACAGCTTTTCAAGCATGACAGGGAGTTGTTTCATGAAGCATCCACGGAAATGTGTCTGAAAGAGGCTTAGATCCACTTAAATCTTGCTGATTATTTGTTAACAAAACTGATTGTTACATTCAAACCCCTTTGAATCCTTCTGTAATCATATTTATTTTGTTGAGGATGTGGGAATGTGATGTAATGGTAGCTGTGAATGTTCGCTGAATAAGCTGTAGTAACTGCTCTTGTCCATATGCTTAGTTTGATGCAAATACAAATTAAAATTCAGTAGTTTAATCTAGTTGCAATTCACATTTGGGACAGTATAATCACCCCTTCATTTCTTTTCACTGCTTAGCAGAGAAGCACTAGATTCTTAAGACAAGAAAATGTTACTACAGTGAAGACAGCATATTCACAGTTTAACACCACTGGAAGTATTCTAGCTTTAAATTTGATACTACTACTACTAATATCCATCTTTGATTTATGCTCTCTCATTGTGTTTTACACAGTACTGCAATAATAATAAAAAAAAAGCTCAGGAGAGTTCTCTCAATAATCAAACAATTTTTTGTAACTTTTAGAGAAATCCTACAAAAAATTTTACAGACATTTTCAAATGCTTTGTTTTTTGTTTCCAGTTTAATTGGAGTTTGAGTTCACGCCTTTTTTTTTTTTTTTCTTAAAGATCCTACATACATTTTCCTTATTTTTACTGACTTCAAATATCTTCAGGTGCTTAAGTCCGAATGTCTTCGGGTATTATATGTTAATTTTCATTGACTGAAAAGTTTTGTGGAAGTTTTGTTTAGTCCCATAATGAATCTATTCCAGTAAAGCATGGACACTTAGTTCACATCATTTTTTTCTTTTTTCTTTTTCTTGAGACCTGCATGTAGTGGACTTACTGTGAGTAGAGCTGGAATCACCATTTTCTTTCAGCAGTTTCAAACGCTAATACTGATGAACTGAGTTCCTGTATTTTGAGCAAATTACTGCTAACTTTGTTATAGACTTTGCTTACATTAAAAAAAAGCAAAAGGTGCTTTCTAAATGCTAGTCCCTACTGCTTCAAAACTACTGAGCATTCTAAATATCATTTTACTCAGTTTAATCTTTTTCTGGTGCTGTCATTCTTTATAAAGTTCCTCCATGTTATAGTTACTAATGCAGTTATAGTGAACCTTGAGAAGCACGTAATCTTTCTTGGACGTCTTTTTATTAAACAAGCAGATATGTTGATTCCAATAAGGACTGAAGTGAATGAGATGGTAGTATTTTGGAGCTTTAAAGGGGACTCCTTCTCTCCAACTTGGTTTTAAACTAGAATTTAACTACAAGAAGGCAAAATTCAAAGAGCAGAAAAATAAGAGCTGCTGTTTGAATGTGGAGAGGCAAGAGCTGCTTCACAGTTCATTTATTTGCTGATTCTGTCTGATAACATTCCATACAGAAAAGCTTTCCTTCAAGATGTGGAGCAATATTACAGACAAGTGTCAGTGTGTACATATGCTTCTTTTTGTTAACACCCTCTAAAAGGGCTGAAAACTGCAGTGGACAAATTAGAAATGTGGTAGTGCCAGCTAAAGAAAGGAAAAGTCACGTTCATGGCCAGGGAGTGGGTTTTCTAGGTTTGGAAACAGAAGAAAGAAACCAAGTAGAATATCAAACTGAAGGCTTGTGGCCTGAGCAGGAATGAAAGTTTGAATTATAAGATGAGGTTGGTATGGCACATAGAAAAGCATAGGAGCAAATAACATGACTGAAGATGGTGGTTGGGATTAGATGCTTGAGTCATGTGAGGCTGGCAAGGAGGAGGTGGTGGCTAAAAACCCTGTTGGCATAGCTGTCTGTGGTACAGGGTGGACACCAGCAACTAGGAGCAGGCTGTGTGCTGCTCAGAAGCAGTTAAGGAGTGTCTGATCCATTGGGGGAGGGGGAGGAAGGGGAAGAAAAAAAAAACCACTGCTCTTTTCTTGGGGAAAATTATCATCCTGGATAGTGAGTGACAGAGAAAGTACAGAAGATTGAGATGATGTGAAGAGCCTCAGTTCTCTGAGGCAGAAAGGTCAGGTGTGAATTGGGAATTTAAGGGATCTTTTTAAGTTTGATTCTGACAGAGACATGACATCTAATAGAAGCAAGTGATATCACCCTCCTGGAAAAGTTGTTGTAGTGTTAAATACCTGTTGGAGGGCTTTTGACGGCCTGATGGTTTACAAAAGTGTTCAGAAAGTATTTGATAAGACAGATACTAAAAAATGGCAAGATGCCACTTGTCAGCATGAAGAACCACAGTAATTCTCAATAGCTACCTTGTCTTCCTAGGTTAAAACATCTGTGTGAACACATACTCAGTTGTTGTAAATAATTTATATAGCATGGAGTGAAAGTTAATGAAGGAGCATTCAAAGCAACTGCTCTGGCTAGGTACTCACATGAGGGCCTTTTTGCTCTTTTTCAATGTTTGTTATATGAAGTCTGCTGTCGTGAAATTTAATTTTTCAGTGCCCCAGGGACTTTTTTTAAAGATGTGGGCTTAGTGCTTAATGAAAAGTCAGTTCTGAAGTTTGAGGGATGTTCTACTTGTAGCTTTAGGTTGGGAACCTTCAAATCCAGTTCAGTCATCATTCTGCAATCCACTTACAAAGGTTCTCCACTTTTTTGTTGTTATTGAGTCTTTTTGAATTATAGGAAGAATGGATACTGCTTCTGTTATTTTATTCTTAAGCAAGCTTAATACTTGTTTCTTTCCCATTTAGTATACTACTCGGTTTCTCCCATTAAGTTTTTTTTTGTTTGTTTTTTGTCTTTTTTTTTTTTTTTAAAACAAATAGCTCAGATCACATGTTAGTGCATTTTTTTTTTTTTTTTTTAAGAGAAATTAGGTTGTATCATTTTGAATGATACCCTCCTTGGTAGTCAATAATGAAGAGACCATTCCTTCAAGATTCACACCCTAGAGAGTTGTTGCCCAGGCCAAGTTCACCCTAAGTGTAGCGAGCTTGCTGGGTGTCTTAAGTCAATAAATAATTCATACAGATACTGCCTCTCTTGTGTCCTGACTTTTGTCTCTGGTTTATTTATTTGGTATAAAGATCACTTTCTGTAGTTTTGTTTATTTACAATGACAGTTTTCCTCATTTACTAATATTTCTCATGTTACTTCTCCTTCTTAAGTAGCTGTATTTGCTGGCTGCTTACAATTACATGTAACATACTGTACAGAGCAAAAATAGAAACAACAGATCTTTTTGAGCTTTCTAGCTTTATATAATAGTTTCGGTAAATGAAAGCAGTATGTGCCTATCCTTTAAGACATTATATCATTTATGAGATCAGTGGGTTATTTTTGATTCTCAGCTCCCAAAAGAAACAAGTTCATAAATTCATGTAGAGAAACTTCCTTGTAAATAATAATTACATGTTAGTACTAGTGAAGAGGGAAGCTCATGTGGAAACATGGTCTTGTTCTTGTTTTCTTTCATTACTTTATGTATCATCACATCAACTATTTGTCTGTAGCTAAGCTTTTTAAAACTTTGATCTCCACAGAGACTGAGTTTAAAATGTGATTATGCCAGTAAGATTGGCAGCTGAGATGCCTGTCTCTTTTACATCTAAATTGAAAAAAGCAGTTTTAATACTTGATGGGGGGGGGAGGGTAGTTTGAAGCATGTCAAAGGCATGAAGTCTTATGACATCTTTGTCATATGTTCTCATTTTAGACAGGTAAATTGTCTTACATCACCTCACAGTTCCTAACAACACCATTTAACGCTAGTCAGTATGTTCTACACTCCCTCTCTTCAGAGTTTGAGAATAGATAATTTTTCTCCTCTGTACAAAAATTATATTAATTTAATGGATATTTTCTTAAATTCCAAGACAAGGAATAGGTAAGTATAACATGCTTGAGCACAACATATTTAAAAGTTATATGCATGTAATGCAACTACAGAATTTAATTATATAGAGATACAGGTAGAGTCATTTAAAATGGAAGAGTGTGTGCATCAATCCTTAGAACAGTCTTTTGTCTGAAAATTGAATTAATAGTGAAACAAATCCTTTCATATTTCTTGTATTTAGAGTACAGTAGCTAAAGTATCTAAAATTTCAACTATCTGCCATATTTTGGCCTAGTACCATATCTTATCAGTGTAGCATAAAAGATAAGCGTCCATCATAGCGACAAAATCTTATTCTTGTGTAACTTGCTATGCCCCATTAAGTTTCAAGTGTTCAAGCATTTAGATAGTACAGATTTGGATGCATGCCTTGAGCGTGCGTTTCACCTCAAGTAACTGTTTATGGCAGTGTTTTTTTTCTTTCTGATTTCTTTATCAGAGGCTTCTACTTAAGAAATGTATGGCAGGGGAGAAAAATCATCAAGCCATAATTTCTCCCCAACATTCTAATACCTCAAACAACTATTTCACTTTTTATTTCTTCCCCATTACAGACTGCTGATGAAGTTTTTCTAGATTCTTACATGTACTTTAGGTTTCCATGCTATGGAAAGGCAACTGGGATGGAAGTGAACAGGCTGGTACTTCCATAATGACCTTGATTGACAATTCTTTTGCTTCCTGGTAGGTGGGAGCCATAACGCTTAGTGTAAGGACTCTGTTGTAGGCTGGAGGAAGAGGAAGACTGCAATAAACAGAACTAGTGGTAAGTAATAACTTCCTGCCATCTCATAAAAGTCTTCAGGGAGATATGATGGATGTTCTGGAAAAATGATTGATTCTAAATGAAAGCGCCTGCTTCTGAGCTGTCCTAGGAAGCTTCTGGTGTTGTTTAGAGAGACATAAACTCTCAAGATGTGAAGAGTAGTAAAGAGTAGTTCCAAGTAACATTAGTTTGAAGGGAACTTCAAATCTGAGAGTCTTCAGGATACCATGATTTTCATCTCCATCTTGTCTTCTGATTAAGAGAAATCAAATATGGTTTTAGGAAGTGTAATAAGAACAGAAAGTTCTCAGTAAAAATTGGCAAAATCAGATGAAAGAACATGGTTTCTCTTTAAAAGACATAAAGGCAGTTGAAAGTTATCTGCTGTTTGGCTATATTACATTTTGATGTTGCAGCCAAACTTCTGTTCACTATTTGACTTGTTTCTGATATGCACTTGGGATGACATGCTTCATTCCAATATTCTTTTAAAATCTTAAAGATTTCTGTATGGTGATCTGGTAAGCTCGAGGAAGAAATTGAGAAGATACTGGTGTTCACATACTGGTATTAGTGAAGTCCATAGCTCATTCATTTGCAACCAGTGAAAGAGAAAACCATAACAGATACTTATCTTGTTCATCTGTACATAAGAAAAATGAGGAGTGCTACTTAAATTCATTCTCCATCAAATTTTGTACGGCATGGGAGACCATAGAATAAAATGTTGGCGCTGTGTAACGAATACCATTAGTTTTATGTACAGCGTCAGCAGTAAGGATCTTTTTCAATGTTTATTTTCAGTGGAATGTATATGACTGTTGTTACTGTGCAAAACCCAATGCATGTACACAGATATGCATACAGAAGACATAATTCAAAAGGCTTCAGAAGCCATTCTGATCATGGCTTTCTATGTTAAGAAAGGAAAGGTCCTTTATACCTTTCATAAAGTACTAAAAGTTGGAATATTTTATTCTTTTACTAGAAAAAAATATTGTTCATGGTTACCTGTGTGAACCTATAAAAAATGTTTTGCAAGGGTAATCACAAAAGCAGGTTACAGAACATTCATTCATCTAATTGTTGCTGTTCATCTAATTAACAATAAATTGAGGTAAATTTGCATAGTTAAATGGAAGTCTCCAAAAGGTCACGAATAGTTGGCAAGACACTCCATGTTGACAAGGAAGTTTACTTAGGCAATTTTTTTTACATTATTTGCTGAAGTTTGCACGATAATCAAAGACTATCTGAAGAAAGGTATACAGATTTATTGCATGTATTTTAGAACTCTATATATCAAGGATAAATAGTTCCTTCTTACAAATTAAAAAATAAGAAAGTTTTTTTTTAATGAAAATAAACCATTATCCCTTTTGTCTTTCAAGAGTACTTGGTCCAGTATCAGAAACACTGAGGGATGAGAGATGCTTGCTTTGTATGCACGAATATAAATTAATCTTGTAGTCTTCACAGAAGCCAAACTTTTCCTTGGCCCTTATTTAAATGGAAGCATTGCCTTCATAATGATTTCCACGTAAAAAAGAAATTAAATTGATGAATTCAGAATTTAAAACTTTCCTTGTTTTTATACCACCTTAATGGTTGATCAGACTTTATGCTACAACTGTCCAGATTTGAAGTAAATCAGCTACTGAAGTCATAGAATATCAGAACATCAAATTCACCACAAGTGTGACAACGACCTCTTGAAAAACAAGTATTTTCTTTTTTTTTTTAATCTGCAGTTAGATAAGTTTAGAGGGTGGTCATAGTATCTCTATGAATGGAACTATTGCCTCCCTTTGGCAACAGGAGATACTCCTTCTCAATTAACTGTATGGATTTGATGAATAACTTACATGTGGAATGCCCCCTATGGGGATGATCAAAAGTCTTTAAATATGAAATAGTATATGATTATAATATGGAGCACCATAGTTACTGATACTCCATTTATGTGCACAGGGAAAAGTATAGCCACCAGACTAATAATTAATTTGTAGCTTTTAGGTGGCTATAGCTGGTCATAGTCATTACAAATAGGCCTTAAAGAGAACAATATCCCTCAAAGGCCAGAAATTGTTTAAAGTCTATCTTATGCTGAGAGTGAGAGGAAATAAAGACAACTGGTCAGTAGCTAAATACTTCCAGGATCAAGCATGAACAGATTTTTGGGAAATACACTGTTGAACGGTGAGTAATACACAATGAAAAGTAGTTATGCAATTTGAATTAACAAAAAAAAAAAAAAAAATGATGAACTGTGTGGCCAACTTCATAAGAAAACAAATGCTTACTGTGACTTGTATGTTGAGCTTAAAGAACATTTTGTTCAAGAGTAATATGGCATCTAACCAAAAGGATTGTTTATAGTTAAGAAGTAAATGAAGTAATAGAATTTAAAATGTAATAGTTCTGGGCATCTTTCCAGACAGTCAGATCCACCATTTGACCACCCTGTCAATGAAGAACATTTTCCTTAGATCTAATTGGGATGTATCATGCTGCTGCTTTCACTTTTACTGGGCTCCTCTTAGTAGAGCCTGGTGCTGCCTATCTTGCAGCACCTATCTTTGGCTTCCTTCTGACAATGACCCAATTTCACTAGGCTTCTCACTGTATGCTTCAGCTCCAGTTTACCTTGGTTCCTCTTCAGGGAAGTGAGCGAGACTCTAATGCCTCCCTACCTTGTACCTGAGAATCCCCAGATTGTGTTTCAAGTGTACTATGCAAATTATAGAGGGAGAGGAATAATAATTTTCTTTAGCCTCCTATGTGATACCCTGCTGACTTGTATGCAAGCCATTGTCAAACAAGGCTCACCAGGTTATTTTGTGGAAAGCTGCTTTTTGTAAGCAGCTGGCTCCAGCCTATTGCTTGGGATTACTTCATTCCCACAGCAGCATTGTTGTATTCATTGAACAGCTTAGCCCATTTTTCCAGCCTGTAAGGACTGTTCTGAAAGATAGTCCTTCCTTCCAGTTTATCAGTTACTCCTCCCAAATCGATGTCAACTGCAGACTTGCTGAAAGTATGTTCTGTCCTATTGTTCTGTGCATACAGAAGCAAAGTTACTTCTGACAGGCTGTTAGCAATACCAGGCAAAGTATTCACATGTATGCTAGTAGCCATGTTCAGAAAGCAGAGTTGAACTCACCCCACAAGCAAAGGGGTTCTCGGGATATGTAGTACTCCTTCTCAAGAAGCAGCATAGATTCAAGAGATGCTCTCTCTTCAGTGGCTGGCCCGTATGTTAGCCCAGAGTGGCTCCACCCTGCGTCCACCTGTTCTCATCACATGGTGAGCATAGATGTAAACAATTTGCCTGTGCTCGGTAGGCCAACCACATCCCTTCACCAGGTGCTCAATCACCAGTTCAAGCCATGGCCTAACAGTCCCCCTATACCTATCATCCTACTTCAGGATAATGCTAACTATATCAGTTCCTATGTATGCACTTGAGGGGTACATCCAGTAATGAGTCATTCTCTGGACATTGAATCTGTGACCTCTGTGCTTTGAGACCTAGTAGATAGTAATTCAGTCACCTTCCAGTTCATTTCTCACATTTGGCTACTAAGATGTTATGGGATTTCTATGTCAAAAGCCTTGTTAAAGTAAAGGTAAATGATATCCACTGCTCTCCATATGCAAAACCAGTCATTTCACTGTAGAAGCTGTTAGGCATAATTTGATCAGTAATGGTTGTTTCTAGTCACTTTCTGTATGTACCTTCTACAAGTTCCTGCTCCATACTTTTTCTTGTGTTCTCCTAGTCCTCGGCTTTCTTGAAGATGGATATGCTGTTTGCCTTTTTCTAGTCATTGCAAGAGCCTTCACAAATTATCATGAAGTTTCAGAAATGATGGGAGGGAATCTCCCGGTGATACTGACCAGCTCTCTCAGCATTCTCAGATATATCCTCTGCGCCCTCCTATGGGCTTATGGAAGCGCAGTTTGCTCTCATCTGTCACCACCTCTGTCTTTCTCTACCCTGAATTATTCCTTCTGAATGCATGGTGGCAGAGACCCAAGTTGACAGCAGAACTTATCAGGAATGCTAAGGCAAAGAAGACAGTATATCAACCTTCCATCTAGATCCCCCATTCACTAGGTATCTTGCCCTCACTTCCTTAATCTTCTCTTTACTGCCAGCAGAGCCTACAGAAATACTAGTTGTTTTCAACTTTGTCATCAGTTTCAAATACAGCCAAACTTTGCTTTCCTATCTGTGTGCCTAGGCAGTGTCTTGCTATTTCTCCGGAGTAGCTGAGCTCCACTTGTATACACAGTATTTTGAATTCAGGAATTTCTCATTCTCGACAGATGAGGGAAAGTTTGGGTTTATTTCAGCTGTTCAGAGATTTGGGCTATTGTATACTGAATGTTCTGTATTGTATACTGTATATTCAGTAGACTAAGAAAAATCTTGGCACTTTTTAGAGGGACAGCGTATTTTAAGAAATAGCTTTTCAGCAATGGGGTTTATTATTTTTTTGGGTACACCTGAAGCAGTAGAGAGCTTTTGCAAAAGACAGCATTACAAATTCAATGAAAAGCATTGTTGCTTTCTGTCCTTGTTTCCAAGATATAAAGTGATTTGTTCTTTCTTTGATTAAGATATTTGGGAATTAAAAAGTTGAAATACAGATAAAAGCTTAGCTAGAAAAAAAAAAAAAAGCTTACTAGAAAACTAGTATTTGATGAAGATTATTTGTAAAAACCTAAGATACAGATCATGAGGATTTGAGAGTCATTCACTAGTAACACTGCTATTCTGGGTTGCTTGTTTCTGTTAAGGAAAAATCAGTTTTATTTCAATACAACTATGAAAAAATCTACATAAGGAAAATGATGATAATGGTCTGTAACTAAGTCTATCTTCATGCTTTCATAGTAAATTTAAAACTTCAGAAAATTTTAAGAAGAAAATGTTTTGTGTAGAACATGTGCTGTACATGACAAAGGCAAGCAAAAAATTACGTTGTGAATCTGTGCCTGAATCTGTGGCTGATAGCCACTGCTGGACAAAGGAGTCTTTCCCACATTCAGTTCCTCAGCAGGAGGTCCTGATCAGAAGCATCTCTGTGAACCTTCTCCTGTGGAGATTTTCAGCCTTGCCTGTACTCCTGAAGAAAGAAGTTTGATTATTTGTAGTCATTCTGCCCTTTGATTCTGCTTTGACTCAATGGTGCATCAATAGACTCATTGGTTTTGTTGGGTGTAATTTACTGCAATAGCATGTACTTTCATATATATGTAGGCAATGGGAGTTGTATAGGTAGCTCATGCATTATGTAATATTAAACGATATAGGAAAGAATGAGTGGCAAGAATGTTCAGTTTCTATTTCCTAGTCTTGGTGTTTTCATAATGTTATCAAATGTTCACCCTGTACTTGAGAAATACTTCAAGAATTTATAAGTGTGCTTTAAGCAAGTGTTAATGTAGTAAAGTAGCATTTTAGATACACTTGTAGCTGAAATACACGTTTTGGAGAGCAGCGTAACTATAATGAAGAGTAATATAAAAAGCTATAATATTGAATGTAAGAGTTGATTAGGCTATTGCATTGTGTCGATAGAGTAGGTTTTGGTATTTCAGTGTTCTGGAAGTGGCAATGAGCAGCATGTGTATAAAAACTTCAACATGATTATGAACTGGATAACTATACAAGAAGTACTTTATATGCATCCAGAGAAACTAGAAATATGTGACAAGTTCTTCTCTGAATTTTTTTTTTGTCCATACTCTTTAGGTGGGGGCAAATGAGGAAACTGAAATAATTATTAGGGAGAAAAAATAACCACGATTATCAAATGAACAACATAGTGAATAAAGTCTGTTGGGACCAATATACAAGGACATACTGTAATTAGGTCATTTGATGAGCTGTTTAAATAGCCATTGCATATTGGAGGAGAAATAATTTCCTGAAGAATCATCATCTTTTTCACCTTCCTTTCTTTGCCAGTTCTTCTCAATTCAAATGTATATCACTTGTATCTATTCAAAATGAGATTTTACAAATGGAAATTTTAGGTCTGGTATCATGATATAATTGTTGAAACTTCATCTTACTCTTTTTTGTAATCAGTCTTTCTTGTAGTGATTTCTGTGTGCATACAAGTATATGCAGATTTCTGTAATTTGTAATTCCGTGTATTTTCTTCGTGTTTTTAAAACAGGACATTTAAATTTAAGTATCGTATTTTGGGGATGAAAAGGAACAGTTTACATCCCTTTAAATTGTCTTACTCAGGCTGTAACATAGTCTGATCCAGTACTAACTCAGAGTGGAAGAACATGCTGGGCGATACATAGTTCAGGGAAATTTGGCACTTTATTTTCACTGTCTCCTTAAAATTTCATTAATAGGAGTTCTTCAGAGTCCAATTTTTAGTTTCTGAATTTTTTAGAAGAATATTCAGGAATCAAAGAAGAAATATTTGTAGTTAAGTGGAATGGTTTTGGGGAGACGAGCCAAGAAGAAGTGGAAAAAATGCCTATGATTATTTTGAAGAATTCTTTCCACTAGGTTGCTAATCCTGTCAGCTTTCAATGTGAGCTACAGTTCAACTGTGAAGGAAGTATAGAGGTTTGACTCTGAAATAGTAACTAATGGAATAGAAGCATCTCTTTCCTTGATATTTTTCTAAAATAAGGGGATTGCAATGTTTGAGGAAATACCAAAATCTCTTAAATTTGCAGTAGTAGTTCCACTAGGCTTATTAATTGCTCCTCATCTGACAAGTAATTCTACTATGTAGAAATCAGGGTGCTTTGGGTCTACAGTATTTCCAAACACCAAATTAATGTAGTCAGTCAGAAGATACCATCTAATCTGACCTCCAGTTTAAAATGACCTGCAATTTTAGCTGGTGAAACGTCATTTGAAAGATTAACAGCAAGATAATTTAACGTACAACAAGCAAAAATACTTAAATGCAGTACACCACATAAACCGTAGCACTTTTTCATTCCAAGAGAAACTTTAAATTAAATTTTGGACCTTTCTCTAATACTAAAATAAGCATTCAAGCATGTGATTTTCTGGATATATAAATGAAGTTAGCCCACTGAGTAAAGAATTGCTTGCATATGACACGAAAATTTGTCTTCAGAAAAACTTCACCATTTTGGAAAGAAAAGCAAGGATATTTTTTGTGCTTGCTGTAATGGCTTGCCTGATTCAGACCCCCTGAGTTAGAAATGTCCTGTTCCATGCTTACAGTGAGTGTCCCCAAATCCCTAACTTCTCTCTTGAACAGTAGGCTATGTAAGAATAAAGAATGTAATAATGTAAGAATAAGAATGTAACCTAAGGCACTCAAGGTGTGTACCATTGAAACTCATGTCTGCTTGGTGAATTGTTAACATTCCTGGTTTAAAATTAAAACTATCTATTCTATCTTTGCAGAATAGTCCTTCTACATTTTACTTTCCAGCCAGATATTTTTCGCAGTTTTCCTGAGTCAGAACAAACATTACCAAATCCCCATGTAGACCCTGGGAAAATCTTTTGATTTTTCTCACGTGGCTTGTCTGTTGACCCATTTTCTGCTTTCTCAGGTGTCTTCAGTGTGGCTTGCTGTGTCTCTACCTGCATTTCATGGGGTTTTTTTGCATCACAGGAGCCTCATCTGGCTTGCTACAGGAGTGCTTTTCCATTTTTTCATAAAACCTCACCTGAAATAATTCAAAAGGCTGCAGGTGAAGTAAATGGGCAATCTTCCTCATGACTACTCATCCACACCAGTGTGTATCTACCCAAAGAGTAGCATACTCAAAAACAGATGCTAGAAATATGGCCATGAGTATATAGCACGTCTGTGGGAATCACCTGCATATGCATTGAAATACCTAACGTGAGTGTAGCTGGCTTAGCAAACATATGACAGGTTAATCTATGGTGTATCGTCTCTGACTTCTCTATGATGTGAATATCTGGGAAATTGGCAGGAAAACTCCACAGCAACCAGTGGTCTGCCTTGCATTACTGTGGTAGCCCCACAGCACTTTCTGTTACGCTTCACCACAGGGTTGTTACTTTGTGGTGAACCATAGGAAGTCTGCTTGAGACTGTCACCAGCTCCTGTTCTCAGAGCTGGTAGAGTTCCAACACTGCAAGGGGGCAGAACTGGTAAAGCCAATGCAAAAAGGTGAAACAAAATTAAATGTAAAAATTTGGGTATTTAAATGAAAACACAGCTTTTGACATTGTGATTTTTCTGTAAAGCTTAGTAATAGCTGCTCATTCTAAATATTGTATTTGCTATAATTTGTGGATGAAATTTTTCCTTCAAAAGAAATCTTCTTCAGCCAAAGCTTGAATGTTCCTTCTGGCAGTTAAGCACAAGACACATCACCACCTGCCAGTGCCTTCTATGCTGAGGTTTTCCTATCGCTTTCATAGCCAGCCATATTCTGGTTTCCCTCTCTGTTATCAATCAGGCTGTCAAGATGCATTACTTACAGTTGCTTTAGCTGACATCTCAATTTTTGTTGAAACTTAGCTAGACAAGAATAATGAATTTTGGAAAGTAAGAATTTCAGTATATCATCAACATAATCATATCTTGCAATCATATTCTTGTCAATAGCTTTTCCACTTTGTTTCATCTGCATATGTACTACAAAATTGATATTTATTCTTTGCTGTGAGATGCAGTAATCAAATATAGCAGTGAAATAGATTCATCAGTGGATTTAGATAGACTGGTTTTGTTTGGTTGTTTTTTGTTGGCTTTTTTTTTGAGGAGGGAAATCATAACCTCTGCCAGGCTGATTGGTTTCAATTGTGCTAGTATTTATGGTAGTATAGAACAAAAATATGTTTCTGTCTAACTTACACAGAAAGTGAATGATGAACATCAATGAATATGTAAGCACAAAGAATCATCGAATAGTTGGCTGACACGGAGATTAGCGTTGGAAATGTAGTATTGAAAGTATCTTTGATGTTTTATAAGGAACTTAAGAAGGGTTTAGGCAGTGACAGCATAGGACAGTCCAGTAATCTGAGGATAGCAGTTGCATTTCAGTTTGGAGAGATACTTAAAACTCCACTTGTCTTCAGCCTCGCTCTTCATTTTCACTTTCTTTGTTTTTCTTTAGATTTTAATTACAGTAAGACAGAATTAATATATCTGGATGATAGTTATGCTTTTTGGGTATTTACTAATTGTTTATTAACCAGTGGCCGTATCAGTTTGAGGCATAGATTGCTTTTGCAGAGCACGTATGTAAGCTCCATTTTTATCAAGTGTTTCTGTTTAATGCACATTCTATTTGTTTTAACTTTTTCTTTTGTACATTCTCTGTATCCATAGCTCTTTAGTAATATCAATACATTTCAGGGAAATTAAGGTCAAGTGCTATTACACATTTTTTTGTATATCAGTTCAAAAACCTTAGTAATCATGGCTTGCTTGTGCTCTTAGGAAAAAATATTTCTAGGCTAGGATTTTTATTTTTAGCACATCTAGAAAGGAACATTCCACCTTGTAAGGCAACCACATGTCTTTAGTATATAGAGATGTCTTAGTGATTATTTTTCATACAATTCTGTAAGAGGAGAAAAGATTTCTGTAAGATGGACATGTGGATTTGTAAGATTGAGATATGACAGATCTAGAACTTGAAAGAGAAACCTTAGAAAAAAAAAAATCCCATTAATTTTAAGTTTGCTTAAGGTGTAGATTTTTCTGCCACTTGCCGTTTCAAAATCAAGATGTGAGTGTATTTCTAGAAAGATTTTTGAGCTGAATTGGAGAAAGGTTGGTGAAATTGGTGAAATTTTTGTATGTGCTATGCAGATCAGTTTGTATAATACTGATTTTTCTTCTTGGTATTAAGATCATTCAGCAAGACTTGTATGAAATACTTGGAGGTTTATTTGAATGGAGTTTAAAAGGATGTAATAACGTATGCCTTTAGCAGGGTCTTGCATCACATCCTTATCTCTTAAGTTGAAGAGATACGGAATGGACTATTTGGTGAATAGATAATTGGTTGGATGGTTGCAGCCAGAGGGTTGTGGTCAGTGGCTTTACGTCCAGATAGAAGCCAGTCACAAGTGGTGTCTCCCTGGGGTCCGTTTTGGGACTGGTGCTTTTTAATGTCTTTTTCAATGAAATAGAAAGTGGGATCAAGTGTACACTCAGCAAGATTGCAGATGACACCAAACTGAGCGGTGTAGTTGATGATATAGAAGGCAGGGAGGGACCTGGACGGACTTGAAAAGTGGATATGGGAGAACATAGTGAGGTTCAACAAGGCCAAGTGCAAGGTGTTTCACTTGGGTTTGGTCAGCCTCAGATATATGTAAAGACTGGAAGAAGTCTTTGAGAACAGTCCTGCAGAGAAGAACTTGTGAATTCTGGTTGATAAAAAAGCTTGATGTGGTTGGAACTAAACGATCTTTAAGATCTCTTCCAACCCTAGTCATCCTATGATTCTGTAGTATGTACATGAACTACATTGCAGTCAAATCATCAGGAGCAGCATGGACACACCACTAGGAGAAATCATACTTGGCCAGATAGATAACCTTCTATGATTAAATGACTGATTTGGAAGATAAATAGAGCATTGGATATCATCTGCCTTGACTTCAGTGATGCTTTTGACACTATCTGCAAAGAGATCCTTGTGGTGAAGCTGATGATGAGCTAGATGAGCGGTTAGGTGAATTGAAAACTGAATGGCTGAGCCCAGAAAATGGAGATCAGTGAGACAGGGCCTAGCAGGCTGGTAATTCCGGTGAGAATTCCAGTGAGAACAGAGCGCTGAGACTTTGCAGCTTGGAGAAGACACAAGAGGAAACTTACCAATATGTATGTTACTGTACATATGTAAAACTTAAACTCCAGGACTTGAGTCCTTAAGGCTTGAAAGTGAAACTTGTTTATTTCTGTCTTCCTGATAGCCTGTTTGAAACAAAGATATAGGATTTTATGCCTTCTTCCACAGTACTGAACTTCCATATAGGTCAGTGATGAGTATGACGTGTGGTATCTGTTGCTTGACTGAAATAGATGCACTGTTTACTATAGAAGAAATTTTCCAGGGTGTGGTTATAATGGCATGTAAGAAAGGAAGGCTCTGCCTGGATTGTGCCATTCGCTCCTTTGAACATAGTCTAATCATTGCTGTCAGTCCTCCTTTTAAAATAAAGTCTCAAGCATTTTGCTTCTGTAG
Source organism: Lagopus muta (assembly GCF_023343835.1). Classification (NCBI taxonomy): domain Eukaryota; kingdom Metazoa; phylum Chordata; class Aves; order Galliformes; family Phasianidae; genus Lagopus; species Lagopus muta. The sequence goes on from NC_064434.1 coordinate 78,011,998, forward strand.
AGAAATTTAAACAGAAATACTATCCAATTGTGTCAATTATGAATCTAATATTTGAATTTCTTCTGTTTTTCTTATGTTCCTGTGTTATTGTCATAAACTGGAAGTGCTGTGTTAGATAAAGTCAGTCATGTAGTATGCTTTTTGCACAAAATGGTAGTTATAATAGTGAAGTTACGATCTCACATGATTGGAGTGAAATTACTGTTTTCTGAAACAGTTTAATGATATTTTTGAGCAGTTATTACGATCTTCCACCCACTACCCTCCACTAGTAAGAAAGAATACATAAACAAATCATTATTAATCATTACAGTGTGGCTTTATCTTCTCATATTTTAATTAGGAAGAAAATTTTTCTTTGTGATATCTCTCAGCTCACATACCGCATTCACTCCCTGTTCATATTTGTACACTTTTCATTTCAAAGTCTGATTGTGAGCCATCATTGCCTTGTTTCAAAACCACCAAATAAATAACCATGAAGTGCTGTTTGAAGAAACACAGCAGTTAACATTTTATTATTAAAATAAAATACTTGAAAATGCAGATTAAAGCTTTTGATATTAATCTCTACATCTACTTACATCTTAGGGAGGAAAAAGGTTGAGTGAATTTTGGCATCCAAAATTATTTTTCCCATTTTATTATTTGGCAGACAAATATGAAATTGAGGCAAGAGGTGTTATTTATTTATTTAAATTCCACTTTGGGGGTTTTGTACCTCCTTCCTCACTGCTTTCCATGAATACCCTGCTTTGCCTTAGAAATCTTTTGGTGTTTTTCTGCTTCACTGAAATTACTATAAAATTTATCATTCTGACAGTATGAAAATCCCAACTTGCACAGTAGATTAAGACTTAATTTTCTCCTTATACCATGGTAGAAGCTTTAAATGTATAAAGGTGAAAGATACTGTAGAGCTTTTTAGACTGATCTCCATTGCTCTATGTAGTTCTTATTCCTTTATTTCATGGAGCTAATGGAAAGCTAGAGAAATCTTGGAAAATCATAATGTTTTTATTATTAAAAATGCTTTGCATGTCATGCTGGCTTGACAAAAACAGTCATTTTCTAACTGGTTTTCCTAAAGCCTTGTTGAAGGATAGGCACAAATGAAGTTACTCTCACTTTTTTCACGTGCTGCGCACAGTTAGCTTTAGCACATGTGGGTAAGGCATCATCTGCCACTTGTGTGTGTTATGATATTTAGAGATTGGCAAAGCTGCTGCTTCATTTAATTAGGGCATTGAGTTTCTATTGCTGAAGCAAAAGGGCTTCAAAAAGTAGCTTTGTAGAAGAGTCCTAAAGAGCTCAAAATTGACCCTGCTTTAGCAGCCCCAGAAACTTCTTGAATCATCTGATAATTATACTGAGTGATTACTGTATGGAGAGTGTCTTCTTTATGTTGAATGGCTCCAGCTCCTCTCCTGCCTGCTCCTGCAGCCTTCAGCTGTCTGTTCATTATGGTACTACAAAGTTCATAATTAATAATTGCAGCTATATCCTTTTTCCCTACTTTTAGAAAACAGTCTTTTTCACAGCAAACTGTATGTATGATGTCTAGCAACACTGCAGCTTACTCTCAGTCCTAGTGTAGTTTTCAGCATGTAAATGTAGATTTGGTCTAGAAATTACTAGTAGTATTGGAAAAACTAAGCAACAAGTTAATCCTTTCTTTATGGAGTATTTTGTCTTTTCATCTCACTCTGTTTTCCCACATCTTCTTCTTATGGAAAGACTCCAAAACTGCATGTTTGTTGCTAGTATTATATTTGTCATCTGCATTTTTCTCAAATGCGGAATAGTATTTTAACGGATTCCCATTTTATGCTGTAATGGAGTACTGCCATGTAGGGTAAAACTTATATTTCTGCTCTTTGAAAGGGCTGAAGAATTTACTGGATTATTTGAAATAGACCAATTTATGGTTGGTGGAATTCTTATACATTCTGCCTTTCCTTTAAGTGTCTAAATTATTTATATTATTTATATATATATTTATATATAATATAGTCATTGCACTGCAGTGACTGGGGCAAGGAGAGGAAACGTAGGCCAAGGTTATTCAGGCCACTAAAGGTTCAAACTGCCCTTGCATTTATCCAAGCCTGTCCATTGCATTATGTCAGCATGGAGAAACTGTGTACATAGGTCAGATGCTTCAGCTGAATGCCTGAAGTTGTATGTATCTAGTTGTATGTAAAATTTGCAGTCTTCTTACTAGTTGCTAGTCATTGTTATATGGGCTTGTGTTTTATTTTCTCTTTTTAACTGTGTCTTTAGTGGTATCTGCACTTGTCAAAGAAAGATGCCTATATATATATAATCAACAGCTACGCATGTGATGATTGTCTGCTTACTATTTTAAAAGAGCAAAACAGTATTGAATAAAAATAAAAATAAAAAAAAGCTCTGCTTTGCTGTCTTATCAGGCCACCATTTAATGGCAATAATCATATACTATCTTCATTCTCTTTCTCCCTGTCCTTATTTGAGCTTTTTTTCTGTATTTCAATCTGGTGTAATTTCACTGAAGTTGGCCACAAATTTACATGAGATTATTTAAACGTAAAAAACTAAAATTTAATAAATTGTCAGCTTGCTTTCCATCTCAGTAAGAAACTTCATCTTCTCTAATTCTCTTGAAGAAATACAAGTTGATGTTGCTGAGATGTGGTGGTTTTTCCCCTTAATAGTAAAACCAGAGATGAAATGCCGAGAATTCCAGGTTAAAGGGCTTGGTTGTTCAGTTATAAGCAACCAAGATATGATTTCAAAGAGAAATAGTAAATAGCATTAATTACATTTCTGCATTAGAAACCATAACCAAATCAGAGCCTTGATGCTATCGTGTTTTTGTTGTTTTTTCTATATAGTCTCTCAACACAATGCACTTATTGTTCGAAAACTCTGGGAAATCTCCATGATGCTTGTGGTTGGTTTTCAAAGAAAACCACAGACAGACGTATCTGAGATGTGCTTAGAATCGTGAGATGAAGGACGATCTGCTGAATGGGGTTGCAGAGCTACTGGCTGAGGGATGCAGTGGAAAACAGGCTTTCTTTTGAATGAAATAAGCTTCTTTGAAAAACATAAAATAAAATCCCTTGGTTGCAATTATCTTAACACAGATTGTTGCCAACTAGTGAATAATGCTCTGCTCCCAAAATAAAGCAACTTAAGTGAACTGTACAGGCCTGGAAAAAGGATAGGGATTCTGTAAAAGGTGACTGCGTAGAGTACTACATTGGTCTTTAAGAATATGCAGCAGATGCATATAACACTGAGAACAGTGATGGATGGGGAAAAATGAAGAACTAAAGGTGAAAAGGAATATAATGAATAAAACTCTCCGAACGAAAAGAGATTAATACACCAAGGAGACAAAATAATGAGGAAATGAAGGTAATCAAATAAATGGGGAAAAATCTATCTCAGCAGTTCTCAGTGCTAAATTTTTAAAAATCTGAATAAATTACAGTGAAGAAAAAAAGCTTTGTTTCTAAAGAATATATATTTTTTTGTACATATAGAAAAATTAATCAATCTACCTCAAAACAAAAGAAACAGATGAAACCAGGAAAGTTGAAATGAGCCTATTGAAATAAACTCTGAATCTGAATTGCTTCTTGCTATTGGCAGTATTTCATGTTCACCTCTTATGTTGAAAATCTGTGCAAACGTTATGTAGACTATACCCTGGCACTTCAGAAAGTCTCCATCCAGAGTAGCCTGTGCTATGTGTTCCTGCCTTATAGTTGTAACTGTCACTTTATAAGGATAGTTGTTTTTCTGAAATAGATTAGAGGTTCTACAGTTACAAATCCCTTTATTTTGTCTCCCATTTCATTTGTATTTTACAACTTCCTATGTATTGGATCAGGGAGATAATTAAGTAATTTTGGATTAATTGGTTTCATAACTGAAACTGCATTCCACGGATTCTGTAATTGCAAAAACCATTCATGCTGAAACGCTTTTGTGTTAATTCTAAATAGCTATATAAAAATGACACCTCATTTATTTTGTAACTGTAGTCTTTAAATAAAGAACTCATCTGTTTTCAATATCATTAATTATTTCAAAAATCTATGATGGTACTGATTGTCAAGTGTGTTTGGAATTTTTTTAATCTAGTAATTCACAATATAGAATACAGAATTTAATTAAGATGTTGTTCATTTTTTTTCATGGAGGAAAATATACTCACTCTATACATGTTTAATAGTCATTGGCAGTTGATCTATTGAAGGTTTATACTACTACATATCAAAATTAGATTAATAGTTGAGTTTGTAATTTTTTGTGTTTGAACCAAACAATACACGCAAACTTTTATGTTCCTTGTCATAAATTTAGACTGCTAATTTCATGTATCTTTGTCATGTTAATAGTTCTCAAGACCCAGACTGTGATAGAATGAGATAATGTCACTTTGTTTTGCAGTATAAGCCTTTAACTTTTTCTGACATAATTGAAGCTTAGAAAATGGGGAAGGTCTTGATGTAGACAAATGTCACTTGCCTTTTCCCTCCCAAGTCTTGTCTCTTCTCAGACATCACATCTGTGCTTTTATTTTGGCTTTGTCCTAGAAAACATGAATAATTACAGAGATATCATTGTTTTTTGTAGAGTGACATGAATGTAGAAACACTAGTTCATATAATATTAATTTACTTTCTTATAGTGTCTTCTAGATCATTTGTGTCAGTTGTTCATGAGATTGGAAGTTAAATTCCTTATATAATTGTTTCTAGTTGAAACATTTCCAGGCACATACTGGGGATAAAATCATCCATTTTATTAAAAACAATCTAGGTGACAGTTTCCAAGCTTGTGAAATTTAAATGAAATTTCAAATGTCTTCTTAGCTCAAATTCAGTGGATTCTAAATTCTATCTCAGCTTCTTTAAGTTTAATTTTGCTTTTTGTTTTGTATTGTTTTTTTTGTAGGTGTTCTCCCCTTTCTACTTTCCTGATTGCACAGTGGGACTTCTCCCACTCTGCTGCTGATGCCCCAGATGAACTTCTCAGGGGAGGAGCAGCCTCAGCAATTTTGAGGGTGAGTAGAGGGCATTGGGACAGAAGCTGGGACAGCAGTGCCTCTTCTCCTACTTACTACTCTTCTCTTCTTCCCAGGAAGCATGTGAATTTTTCTTGAGTTTTGGCATGCACCTGCCCTTGTATTTCCTTCCAGGTTACAGGTGTGATAGGGGTCTTTTGACACACATTTTCATCTGGACAAAAACTGTATTAACCTCCCAGCTGCAGGTTTATCAGACCTTTCTGCATCTCCTTGTTAAACGATTAACCGCTTCTTTGTCCTTGCACTGAGAAAGAAGCAACCATTCTCAAGTACTTCTCAGTCTCTGGTTCCTTCCTTCTTTCAGCAGTCTTGGTCATAAGCCTAAAAGACCACCAAGTGTTTTAGACTATAGTTTGAATATATTCTTGTGCTTGCTTTGTTTTGTCCTCTTGTTGAATCTGGCTCAGATGAAGTCCTGCTTTGTTAGTAGAAATCGGTGCAGGACTGCTACATAAGAGTGTGAGAGAGAAGAACAAATAAAACCTTACAGCTTTTTTCTTTTTTAAAAAGCAAAGGTCTTTTGTGGTCTGTAAGGCTCCTCTTGTACATTTTGGGAAGTGAAGTTAGCTAAAAAACATCTCAGGTTGAAAACAATCAATTTGGTTTTCCTTTTGAAGCCCAGTTTGAAGGAGTTTGATGCTGTACTTAATCACTGGTCAGGAAGGTTCTCTGTTTGAAAGCAGTGCTTGAATTCAGCAATATAGAAAAACTTTTTCAAGTAAGTAGGTTTTCTCTTTCCAAAAATGGTGGAATTGAAAGTCACCATCACAACAAGTGTTATTTGTTTTACGAGTAGCTCCACTTAGGATTTGCATAATGTTGTCTTTGAAATAAATCACTGCAGTTAAAAGTATAGCAGCAGCTAGTACTGAGTTCCTGATAGATTTACATACTCATGATTTAGCAATAATAATCTGTTAATGTTAAAACGATTGGTAAGTGGATCCTTGAGTTTGTGGGCCATTGCTGTTCCTTAGTGTCTTTCACCATTATTTAAAACATCACACCTCGTGTCCACAAAGAAGTGTGTGCAAGCAACACAGAACAAGGGAAGGCTTCTGAAGTAAACATGCTATGTAATAGAAAATGCTTCCAGGGTTTCTGTGTGCTATTTCTTTTTTATTTTATACTAAGATTGAGTCTTCTAGTATTCTTGAGTAGTTTATTAAACTCTCCTGTTCTGTTATGTAATTGAATGGTAATCAGTTGTTTGGAAACCAGATGGTACAGGTGCTACTGATAAGGCTGTAGTCAGTTTAACTAGACTTAGTGAATCCTTGCTCAGAGCAATGTAAGTGAAGTTTGGTTAAATTCAGATTAAAAACAAATGCATTGCTTATGAAAAGATATTAGCCTTATTCATGCAAACTTGGAGCTTTTTCATTTCAACTGTTTTCTGAACTTTGAAAATTCTTCTTGAATTTCTTGATGCATCTTAGACCTCATGTTACTCCATCTCTGTATATGTCCCTACTGTCACTTTACATTACTTCTTATCAGTTACTTTATACTTAATTTTGACATGAAAATCCTTCAAGAAGAACATTTAATGTGCTGTTTAGACTTCTGTATCATCCAGTGTCAAATATACATACTGTTGTTGTGATTATAACTTAGAAGATATGATAGGTTTAAAAAAAATCAATTACTGATACCATCAAGGGTTGTCTTTTTTCATTGTTAATATTTTCTGCACAAAACAGTAACTGTTGTTTTAGTGGTGTTATTCAGTGATGTTATTCATTATAATGTAAGTGGTAATGCTTCCCTCTGATCAACATTTGTACATTTTATTTCTTGTTCTATGTGTCTTTTCATCAAAAGTCTCTTGATATGCAGGAGAAACTGAATATTATCTGCATTCAGATGATATCTTCCCATCTTTTTCATTTGTTGTTTGGTTGGTATGTGTTACAACTTGTTCCTGTGTATGTACTCGATCTGTCATTAAGGCAGAGAACTCCATTACATACCGGCTTGAAATAGGTGGCAATTAAATGTAATATCTTAGTCTGTTTTGTAGATCTTGTTAAGTCCTGGTACTCATGTAAGCAGTGTTGCATTGTTACTGATTCTGGGGAGCTGAATTATATTTTAGATGGATACAAGATCTGAGAGGAAAAATGCCCATGACTCTTGTAACTGGCCTAGTCAATGCACACAGCCCACATCCACGTAACTTAGCTATTTCATATTCATGAAAGAAACCCTCTCCATGTTAAGGGTCTGATGTGGAATGTTGCTTTTACTCTGTGGTAAAGTTATTATATATATATTTTATATATATGTGTGTAATATATAATACATTATATATACATTATATATTATATATATTATATATATTATATATTGCATTACACCAATGAGTATATAAAAATGAAGTTAAATATTACATTTCTCACAAATATATATTGAAAATGTTTTTCACTGTTGGACTGGAAACTGAACATGCTGTGAGTCACCTTGAATGCAGAAGTTTTTGGTGCAGTGGAGTACTTGTGGTCTTTGTGTAACAAGTGAGAAGGGTTGTGTGAATTTGCATGGTTCCCTTGCTATGACAGCAGACACTCTTTTTGCAGAGAAATGAATTATGGCTCTGTAGCCAAAACCCTTCGGGCTTGCTGAGACACCAAGCCTTCTCCCCAAGCTAGGCTGTTACACACCTGATGATAAATTCTGTTGGAAGCACAAGTTCTAGCTTTGTGGTCAGTTCTAATTGTGGGCAGAGTTGTATTGGCTCTTCAGTTGCCCAGTAAAACTGTGTTATGGGCTGTTTAACATTCCAGGAACCTCTGCCTATTTTGTAGTAGCAACCTGCAGAATAGCAGCAAAACTTGAGTAGTTTCTCTCCTGTACATGCTTTTATGAACATGAGTGGAGGAGTACAGGGCACGCTTTGTCCTAGTGGTTAACACTTAACAAAGACTGCATGTGCCTGAAGCAGGAGCCCCCAGAGGGTCTGGCAATGGTTCTGGGAGTGGGGCTTGCCTCCTTCCCTTTTCCATTTTATTTTGATGTGTTTGAGGTCAGCTGCTACCAACCTGCTTCTCAACACTGGGTGCTGTGGTGGCTCCACCAAAACGTCGACTGTTTTTTGTCATCATGGGCAATGTCTGGTGCTTTGGCATATTTAGCCTCCTTAAAATGAAAATGCTTGTAGATATAAAAGATGTAAACACATCTTTTATTTCTTAATTTCATGCAACTTGTGATGCTGTTGGTTGTGTTATAAGGTCAAGCACTGTTAGCAAGGACTTGCTGTTAGCAAGTGTGTGCGATGACTGCAAACCACACACACTCCACAGTATTTCCAATTTGAAGATCTGGGTTATCCTTAGTATTTGCCATATTTTGCAGCCATGCCATTCCTCATTGTGATTCAAACTTAACTCTTTACAAATTTGTTACGTGTCTGAATAACTATCTGTCTCAAGACAAAAGAATTTCTGCCTGTCCTTGTTCATTTACTTGGAGCTTGCTTCAGCGATACCATGGGAAAGCTGCCCCTTGACAGAGATGTTCTTGTCTACATTTTTGGACACAATGCTGTAACGAACACCTTTTCTTCTGAGTGCAGTAATGCGTTCCTCATTGGTCTGAATATATGCTTCTTTCTTGTTCATGTTTGTGATGATGCAGATTGTTAGAATGTGGCTGAGGGCCTGGACAACTTTGGTTCTTCTAGATATATGTATTTGGAAGGAACACTGGTTGTTTTCTTCGGAAGTTTAAGGTCTGATAGCTCTTTCTTTCCCGGTGCTTGTTTCCAGTGATGGTTTATGCTTGTGACCTAATGTTTACAATAGTAAACAGGACAGAAATCCACCAATGTGTATTATAAATATTTTCAGTATTTGCACATGTACAAATATAGCAGCAAATTGAACAGTCATTTTAGTGAACAAACTATACAAGTACACCTGTCTGACTAAAATTTGGCATTTGATGTAGCACTGGTTCATAACTTGTATTTATTATCAGTTTCCTGAAAGCCTTTGCTTTTTATAAGGGGAAGTTTAGGAACATAGGACTGTAGAACACACAATTTATTTGTTTTTAGGGGGCATGAGGGAGGTCTTCTCAGGATAAGAAGTGTAATATTTTGTTATGGTATTTTAGTTTATTTGTCTTTGAAATCTTCTTTCTGCTATTAAGATTCTTTAAGAGAACAAGTAGCTCTTCTGTTTTATTTCAAGAGAACAACTGTGTGTCTTCTCAAACCTTATGCATAATTCAGTGTGATCAGAAATACACAGAGCAAAACTGTGTGCTCTGTGATGAGAATAAATGCACTTGGTTGTAAGAGATTTTTTTCCGAAGTTTATCTAACTGTCTCAAAGTAGTAATATAATGATTACTTTTGTTTTGTTTTACATTAATCTGTGACAATTTAACTTCATTGTGGAGTTAAGGAAGACTGCTTTATGTGAAGTGAAGTTCCTATAGAGAGACTGAAGAAATCATATATCAGGACTAAATAAACTTTTTAGAAACTATTGACATTTTCCAAATGTCTCAACTTCATGTTTGTATAAACAGCTTGACAGTTTTACTCATTAACACTTGTACCAAAACAAGATTTAACTATTTCCTTACTTTCTCCCATTTTCTGTTGTAGAGTATTAACTGTTGTTTGTATGTCTCTAATATTTGTTTACAGCTTGAAAATAGTAAATATTTTTCCAAGTGATTGTCTTTGAGCATGTATATTTCTACTTAGTTTTCCATTAGCTCTTAAGTAGGGAACTGGTGCTTTCGGCTGTACCTGTGAATATTAGATATGTTTAAAGTTACGCGACTGCAAGTGTGTTGTTTTTGTCTTTTATTGTGTTTTTTTAAAGCTGAACTTGAATCTTAGAAACAAAAAAAACATACCCCAACCCTTGCCCGTGCCACTGAAGTTACGTGGAATGTGATTTCATTCAATTTCACCTTGTATCAAACTCTCCCAGTTGTCACCTCCTTCTGCTCTTTATATTCATAATCAACATTTATTTGATTTACTAACTAATAGATACTAAAGTGCTTTACTTAATGTTTTCACTAAATATAGATCTATGTATTTTACTGTTCCAGCCGTACTCATCCAGAATTTCAACTATATCAAATTATTCTTTCTAATACTTTGGCACAGCTAGAACAGTCCCTCTTTTCATTTTGTTTATGTAAGTTCACGGTTTTGAGTTGTTGACTGTATCTGTTTCTCAGTTTCTAAAGCTCTTATGTTTGGCTTCAAAGGAGTACTTATAGGAACTTGAATTGTTAAGTTTTTGTTTCTTTCCAGATTGTTATGTTGAACTACATTTCATATGTAGAACGTGGTGCTGTTGTCGTGACTGAAGCTTTTTTACTATGTGTAAAATTGCATAAATATTAATTGGTGAAGGGTGGTAACTTGGTTTAACAGTGAACTGAAGCCTCCAATCTCTGAGCAACATAATATAGAGAAAGCATTTAATTTTTAATGCCTAATGAAAATTTGAAATGTTTCCATTTCCTTGGGAAAAAAAAAATATTGCTGTGAAATTCTGTGATGAGTCATACAGTGATCTCCAGGATAGTGTTTGGAGGCAAAATCCTTCGGAAAGATCTTTCTCAGTGGTGAGAATGGCCACATCTTTCTTCTTTCCTCATCCAGTTTTTTCTGAATTCCTTCTGGGACATACGCAAAAGCTAGAGGAAGAGTTTCCTTTTTTGCTAGGTGTCAGGCTGTCTCAGCGCGTTGCCCTGTGGTCTGTCATATATATTGTCTTTCAACATATAATCCAATATAAGTTTTTCTTAATTATGCTACTCAATGAGGAAAATAGGTGTCCAGTGCCGACCCGCCTTGTTTCTGTTGAAACTTATTGCTGAAGCAGTATGTCAATTATGCAGTACTTTCTAAAAGCACAATGTATCTTGTCTTAGAATATACATGTGTATATATATATATATATATATATATATATATATATATATATATGAAACATGTCTTCAAAAAAGAGTGATCCAGTTGTGTAAGCACTGTGTTTTAATAATATAATACTGGTGAAATCAGGAGACTAACAGTGGCAACTAAAGCTGCCTCAGTTGGATGGATTAGGCCACTAAAGCACTCCTGCGTTCAGTCCATAGTACAGCCATACTGAGTGGAATAAAAATGCATGTACTTTCTGTTCTTGCTAGGTTCTTGCTTTATATCATTTTTTCAGGTTCAAATTTGTTATTGTCAACTCTGTTATGGTGCTGAAAATTACTTACTATTGCAGGCTGCCTCTTTGGTTTCTGCTTTTACATTCCAGTTATGGTTTCAGTTAATGATGAATTCTGATCTTGTGCCTTTAAATATTGACAAATTCGTCACTTAAAAAATCATTTTAAGAGGTTCAACTAGGCGTGTTTCTTCCTACTGTTTGTTACTATTTGTCCTGTAGCATACAAGGTATGAAGGCTGTTAAAAACACTGCTGGTAGAATGTTGCTGTTGTGCTTCTCTTTTGTTCACTTAGTATTGTACCAAGTTGGGCTGGATGGGCAGAATATAAATTCTAATTGCAATTGGTATTGCGCTTAGGGTTTGTTTTTGTTGTTTTTGTTTGGCGTGGTTGTTTCATTATGTTAATAGTAATGCTCCTGTACAAAGCTTCTTGCAGTATTATCATAGAAAAGCTCTGCCAACAACATGCTGTGGATCAGACTTAAGTTTGATGTTGATGATTGTTTTACTTTGAGATAATTGACAAGGAATCACTATTCATTATACTCAAACTCTTTTCTTCATCAGCTCTCTCTTTTGGTTTTGCTATGACACTGACTGACAGAGGAGACACCGCTCATAGTTTGCAAGGCTATAAAACCTTGAGAAAAAATGTTCACAAAGGTTCAGCAGAGATTAACAGAACAAGTTTACCATTTACAGTTTTAAGAAAAAAGATTCCCTTTTTTTAGTTCTGAGTTCAGTGTGTTTTGGACGTGTGAACACTAAGGATGACTTAGTGCAGTGTCATTACTCCTCATTGCTGTCTGGTATAATGATTGAAAGCAAGGGCAGAATTCTGTGCTCTTATTGTTCCACTCATGCTCTTGGACAATATTCAGAAGGAGCTCTTTTGAATGACTTATAACAGAGCTTAGAATAGAATAAGGAATAGAATGGGAATGGAATCTGTAGTAGGGGGGAAAAGATATGGAGGATGAGGAACATAAATGTGGGATGATTGAAGAAGTGGGAAACTGCGTCAAGAATTCAAAAAGGAAGAATGGAAGCAGATGGAGTAAGTAGGTGATAAGAGACTGGCACCTGAAGGGGAGGTGAGGAGAGGAAGATTCTGGAAGCTATGGGTCTTTACATCTTCCCTCTCTGGAATCCAAGCTTGAAATAATTGACACATTTCATATATTTGTTAACAAACATCCAGTAAAACTTGGTTTTAGCTCACTGCAATGATTATTCAGATAGAAATCTGTAAGTTGCTCTAGCTTGCAAGATACTGCTGTTAGAAATCATTTACAACAAGTAAATCTAACGAATATCCTTCATATTTGTGAAATGTTACAATTTCAAGTGGTTCAAGTTGTATTCTATTCTCAAAATAAATGCAGATTTTTCAGAGGACCATCAGCTCAATAATCTTTGAATTATGTGGTTTACAAGAAAATGTTACTTTAAAGAGAGACCCATAAGGAAGTAAATATTTTAAAAGATCTTCCCACTTGCAGAAACATTTTACTCCATATGTATTTAATCATTTAGTAGGCAGCTGTAGTGAGGCTTAGAAATGTATAAGCTGATGTTCAAAATGCAATGTGGATAGAGCTGGTCTGATAATATTAGGGGAAGCTTTCTTCTGTAGGAAAAACATGATAATCAACTAAATTCTCATCCTATTTGAATATCTCAGGGAAGGATAATATATTAAAAATATGTAGTTTTTGGGTGGGTAAAGCTATACCCCACATATACATTCAGCAGAATGATGCTACCTTACGAAATGATTTCTGATATTAACTCAGTCCGTTTAGAAAGATTAATCAAAATGGAATCTTGAAAAGTTTGGCTGATTATGTGCTGAATGTTTCAAATTAAGATGAAGTGGTGATCTAGGCTCTTCTATGCTTTCAGCATCTGCCAGTGGCTATTTCATTTCTTCCACGCGTGCTTTGAGTTGGCTTGGTTAGTTGAAGACTTGACCATATTCTTGCTAGATTTGACATTTTGCTTTTTTGCTTCAATTTGATGACTTACCCTGTAAGTTAAAACATTTCAGAATTTACTGCTTATGAAGTTGAATCACTCTAGCAAACATGAGAATGCAAAGAACCTTCTACTATCTCCACTCCACTTGCATATGTGTTTGGAAAATGCTGTTTAGGTATTGCTTAATATCCAGAGTATTTATTTCTAATATACAGGATTCTACTGTCCTTCAGTATCTCATTTGTAAAATTTCTTGTAAAGTGCAAACAATATTTATTTTCTGTTTTAATAAATATTACAAGAAATTCTAATTTGAGAAGTATAGGGAGGAAAGGTTCAAGTGTTCTTCAGGGGAAGAAAAAGTGAGGTGCATTACATATTCAGTCTTGTTCAGTATGCAGATCTAAATTCTATTTGTATCGGTGTACATACATACATATACTGAGAGGGAGAGACAATACTTGAAATCTTTAAATGAAACAGCTTTCAAACATTATAAAGTTACCAGTAATAGGACATGTTACTTGTTTTATTTAATTGTAATTCGATTCCTGAAGCCATGAAGTGATATCACTATAGCATTTGAGCCAAACTGTTACCTGAGGGTAACATCTCTTGCCACTTGCTGTTGGTCTGTGGGCCACTGTACAATATTATCATTTTTTTCAGGTCATTACCACAGTGCTGCATAGTGTAGCAACGAACTACAGTCACTATTGAAAAATCAATATGCTGTCATAAACAGGTCTGGTATTACAGGACAAACAAAAAGCTTTGTCAGTTGGCTTGAATGCAAGTATATTTGTTGTATTTCAGTGTTCGCTGCAACTAAGTCTTAAAGCAAGTGCTTTATAGCAGAAATAAAAATGATTACTTATTGGAAGTCTTATATTGAGTTGTTGGCAAGTCTACTCATATACATTGTTAAGCATAATATAGGTTTAAAATATATACATTTATTTATTGTGGGTGGTCAGTTTGATTTGTTATGTCAACGCAACATGTGTGGTCAACTTGTTACTCAGTGTAAGAAAAAAGTTTCTGATCATTTAACTGGAGTTGCTCATAAAAGTGGGGGTGTTTGCATGGAGGAATGTAACCTGTTGTTTCAAGGCTTGGTATGTTAGGATGTGCCTAACTCTTGACCTGTATAAACAAGGCTTTCGTCTTTGCAGACATGTCTGGACAAGAACATGCTTTTGAAGAGGGGCTGCACCAGTTGCCTGGAGATGGAGGAGATAAGAACTCTGAGAATTTATCAGCTTCTTAGGTCTAGTTTTCTTGTCAGTAAGGTTCTAGGATTACTTAAGTCTATATTAAATATTTTGGGACAGATTTGTCTTGAAGTTGGGGGTAGGAGTACTAGTGCTTCTCTTGAGTCGTTATTCAATGCAGATGCTCTCTCCAGCACTTCTGCACCCCACAAGGCAAAAGAAAAAACAAACTTCTATATTTTATGCAGTGCAGTGCGATTCATAGGCCTGTACTGCTGATAAACACCTGAACAGCTGTGGGAGATGTAACTGAGATGGAGTGAGAGAGGCTGAGAACTGAATTTGGACTGAAAAATACATTTTTTAATTTCCCTTCTTATAGTTGTTTTAAACATCAAGGTCAAAAAGGAAGTAATTCATGTTTTTAGAGTTTCTACTTGGCTTGCTGGATTGCAGAAGTCAATGGTGAAATACCTAATTTAGATTTTTTTTCTTAATAATGAAACAGCCCCAGTGGGAGCAAGATATCCCTGACTGTAGAAATTTCTACTCTCATGATATCTTTTACAGTGTAGCTGCTTGTCCTACATATTGCTGGTAGTACAGCAAGTCAACATGAGTCAGCTGTAGGCCCTTGTGTGCTGTACCAGCAAGAGTCAGCCAGCAGTGACAGGAAGGAGGTATTGTGAAACTTCATCTGTGGCATACTGCTCTGTCTTGGATTCCAAAATACAAGAAGAATGGTTGAGTAGAAGGCTGGGGCATGTGTAATATGGGGACATTAGGCTTAAGGTCATCAGACATAACAAGGAAAATTTCATTTAGATTTCATGAGAGGATCTTCTTTGTGAAGGTGGTCAGACCATAGGACAAGGCTTCCTAGCGAGAGATGGAGTTGCCATTCTGACAGCTGTCCAGACTGCTTGGATCTGATTCTGATCCAAAGGCAGTTCTGTTCTGAGTAGCGGATGGGATCAGGTGACCTATAGAGGTCCCTTTGGACTGGAATTAACCTGCAATTGGGAAATGAGGAGAAAGTCTCATCAAAAATGGCAGACGGAGTCAAACTTCCCTTACAACATTGACAGTTCTTGAGAGTGGTTGTAGACTGCTCATTATCAGCTAGGATTTGCCTTCTGCAGAACGTGTTCTCAGTATTAATGAGTTCCCACAAAATAGCTGGGCAGTCGCTGTAAAGGGCAAGAATCTGCTTATTTTGCCAGAGAGCGGGGAGACATTTCAGTTCTGTATTTACTTGGCACCGCCTATGCAAGACGGTATACATGATGCATGTCATGGCCTTGATCACTCTGCCATTGTTACACATACCTGTGTATCTGTTTCAAGATGGAAGGCCTTGATATTTCTTTCAGCTGTCCAGCTACTTCGATATAAATGTCCTACTTATGGATTGGGAAGCTCATAATGAAGATTTAAGATCTCAGGAGAATAGACAGAAGAGTGTAGACTTCACATCAGTGCATTGGAGCCCAAATACGTGGTTTGATTGTTACACATTCCCACATATGGCTTCTTTCTTCCGAAAATTTGTTTGAAGAAGATTAAACAAAATGTGTTTTCTTCCATTCTTGCTTTATTCCAATCTGTATAATATGTTTCTAGAAAGCTATCTGACTGTCCTGAGCATGGACACTAGAATATCAGAACAAAAATTTTTTTTATCATACATGGATTTAATCTCAACTTTGACTATCTAAAACTTGGCAACTTGAAGTTTCTTTCATTGATATCAACAGGAAAACATCCACTGTAGCTACTTGCCAGTGACTGACTTGTGAAAACTCATTCGATGGTACTTCATGTTGCATTCTGTTCTGTTGGTTCTAGTCAAGGAATTATACTCCTTGTTCAAGTCTTCAAATGAAAAATGTTGTTTGTACTTCTTTGTCCTGAATATGCTGTCTTTTTCAGATTTTCTGGCATATACTTAGTGTTTTCAGATACATACCTGACAAATTTGTTTTTTGGCAGCATCTAGGGACTTTGACTGAAAAAAACAATCATACTGTGCAAAGCATGACACCACATGTAGAACCAGCACTCCTCCTTTGTGAAGCAGTGTATTTATATAAGGAATGGTAGATTGGGAAGTGAAACAGGAGCAAAAGAGCTTGTCTGAGTTCACAAAACTAGAAATAAAAATTCAGTCCAGTTGAATGTAGTGCTAAAATTTTGTCTCAGATCTCATGAATTTTCTATCAGTTGGAGCATCCAGAGATTTCTTTATTTTTCTTATTTTTATGATCCATATTTTTTGTGGCTTATACTCTTATTGTACGTGTGAGACATGAAATGATGTAAGTTCATCTAAGTACCCTTTATTACTATGGCAGACATTTAAGACAATTTATGCTAACTGAAGATCTGATCTTAAATCTTGCTAGATAAATTATGTATTTCCCAAGAGAATCTTCCTGTGTTTGGTAAACCACACATTTACACATCATTTAAGCTTGTCCTACTGCTTATTTTGCTATGCAATGTAAGTTTTGCTTGTTTTTCACTGTGGTAAAAGTTGTGGCTAGAATATGAGATTGACTAAAATAATGTGGATTTTAGTTATGTTTCAACTTTTTGTTCTCAATTCATCTCAGCTTTTGCTTACCTTTTTTTTTTTTTTTTTTTTTTTTTTTTTGAATGGTTGGTGCTTAAATGGAATTTTAGAATAATATATTGAGATCTACAGTGTGATAAGGGAATAGCAGCATATTCTGATATTTAAAAATGTATTTCATGGGACACTAGGTAGGATAAGCAGAACAAATAGTTAGGATCTGAGCTGTATTTTGAGTATGAGAACAATACGTAAGCCACTCTGAAAGGAATGCCTTCTATTTCTAAGGAAATTACAATTGAAATAAAGACCGCAACAAGACTATTTTATAGAGCAAATAGGAGACATTGCTTTTGGAGCAGCTCTCATACATTAAACTTAGTAGCTACTTCCTTTTGCTTCCTTTGAAGTGTTCATGTAAGGTGTTAAAGAGAGTGGGTTATGTGTGTATAAGAAATGTAGTGTAATAACTAATTCCTTCCTGATAGACTTCAATTATTCTTTCTCTGGCGGTGAGATTGTGGAGGCATGCTTTACTGGTGCAAGTTGAAATATTTGTATCCTATTTTAGCATTTCTGAAATGTCAACATTACTTAATCATCTCTTTCCTGCATGCTTATACTGCAGAGTTCTCAGACAAACCTTGTAAGTCTTGATCCGGAATTCTATGAAAGCAAGTATTTATTCTTTGTTGAGAAAATGCATTCACTGCATAGATTTGAAAGATTAGAGAAGAATTGTTTGATTGTCAGCGGTAATACCTAGATGGTATGTTATGTAACTTTTTCATTTGCTTGGAAAAAAAAAGTGTGCGTTTCAAATTAAGCTAACAAAAAATTTTGTTTCAAACACATTTCATTAACAATTAACACCTAGTATTTCCTTCAATAAAGATCTGCTTCTGAATAATAAGATTGTTTAGCTGTGATTGTCTAGAAGGAAATGAAATGGATTAGCCTCTTGAAACCTAAGGATTTTTAATGATAGGAACAAAACATTATTTTAGAAAGTGGTTTTTTTTTTTTTTGGAGGGGGTGGGGGAGAGGGAAGAAATTGTTGGATTTGTTTTGTTTGTTTGTTTGCTACCACTTTTACAAAATGTCTTAGATTCTGTGCACTTGTTCCATTTCTTCAGGGCTTTAAAAGGCTTGATGTATAGTTGTCAGATGAGTAAGGAAAAATGCATGTTGGTAAAAGGGTTTCAGTAGGAGTTAAACTGATGTTTCCATAGTTCAAGAAAAGTTCTTTAAAAGAAAAGAGATGTTCAAATGGGAATTAGAGCACTATTCCAAAACTTCTCAATCGCTTTTCTGCCATCTCTTCAATTACATGTTAGGGTTGAAATTGTGCTGGCTTTCTTAATTATTTTTTATGTCTTATAGCATTTTGAATTAGTTTATTTGTTCATTTAGGTTTTCCTTTGCAGAAATCAAATTTACATAGGAATGATTAAATCTGTATCGCCAGTTAGCAACAATTGCATACATAAATATTTTTTTCTTCCTGCTTTACTTAAGTGGCTTTTAGTTTATTGTAAAGCAGTGAGGACTGCTGTTAAATGAAGTGTACAGTGGAGGAGAAGTCTTTAACATGTGAGATACCTCATCATGGAACAGTACAAGATTTTATTCTCTTTAATGTTTCTTTCTAGACAAGCAGGGAAAAGCAGTACAAATATTGTTAATTAAAGGAGTGCTACTGCTTTGAAACACTTGCATCAGAATCTGTGGTATTCAGGAAAGAAACGTTTGGTTGGTCTCACCTTGTTGGATGTCAGCAGTCTTTCCTGGTTAGTACTGCTCAGACTTTGCTGACTCCTGCAATACCGCTTGTCAGCTTGGCCTCTAGGAAGGAATATTTTCTTAACCTTTTGGATTTCTCAAAGAAATACATTGTGTCAGGTTGTGTGATTAACTCAATGTCTAAGTTGAATGTATTATAATTTGTGTTATAATTTCTTAGTGTTTGCTAGTAACCTAATGTATTTTTTCTCCATTTCCCATTAGTCTATGCTTGGGTGATAAAAGGATTTTGTTCACAACAACTATCAACTAACATTCTGGCCTTCCTGCTTATTGCTTCCCAGAGCATGATTATCAAATAGAATCCTATCGTTGTGACATAGGAACTGACAAAGTGGTCCCTTCCTCAGGACTCTCAATGGATACCATTCAAAACTCTATGTGCCATCTTCCTTCTTGTGGAGGTTTTTAGGTTCTGTAAGGAGCCTCTGCAAATACATAATTGGTTTCTCTCTCCTATTTTGGAGATACTAACATCGCATATTGTGACTATACCATGTACTTAACTGGTTTGCTAGTAATTCTTTAATTCAACAGAGAATCCTACTTTCCCAGCTTAGTATCTTACAAGGTACTTTTAGATATGACTTGACTATAATCACTGGAAATTTATGTTTAGAAGTAATGTACATGGATTGTGTACAGCTCTCGAGCCATGTATCACATAGAACTGGGTCTAAGAATGGCTTTAGATATGACTGAATCTCAAACCTATGCAAGGAATACAGTCATAAGAGTCTTTCTAGAAATCATATTAACTTGTTTCACTTCACTTGTGAAGTGCAACCATATCTACGGTTTCCTGGCAATAACCATCCTCACTATGCACCTTGTTTCATAAAGATGTGTAATGTGCTTTTTAGTGTTATGCAAATAATACATTCAGTGCTCAAACTGCCCAAAGAAAATGTGTTAGTTGAACTCTTATGCAGCTGAATTTCTCAGTTTTTCTAGTTGCATCACAGAAGTTGTTATGCAAAATGCCACAGATACTCTTATCTTTGATGTTTGAAAGAATATACTTTGTATATTTTGTGTTAAGGTAGATTGTTACAGAAACCAAGTATGGAAGATATATAGTAAGTAAGGCAATGGGTTAAAAAAGATTTGATGTAAATAGTTTTGGGGTTTGCTTTCAAGGGGACATAAACAATAAATGGATAACCCAAGAGGAAAGGACAATGAAGAGGATAGAATAAGGAAAACACAGGTTTGAAGAAGGAAAACAAATCTCTGAGCAAGGTTATTTGTGATACTCTCCTAGTTTGGTGGTCCTGATAAAAAGGTACATATGGGAAAAACTGTTTTCATACTTGCAGTCTTCTAAATTATTTTCCTTTAGGCTACTCTTGGAAGAAAGCTTTCTATCTAGTTTAGACTCAACTGTATAGTTAAATTTGAGATCAGAAATTGATTCTAATGAAAGAACATTGCTTCTTTCATTATGTCAACAATATGCTAAAGATGAGAGATTATTTTTATGTTTTGGGTGTAGGATTATTGTTTTTTTTCCAGACTTGCTGTCTTTTGTTTGTAATAAAAGAGGGTGGCATTCATCCAGCTTTAAATAGAGGGGTCCAAGTTTAATGACTACTGTAGTCAGCAAAATTCTTGTGCCAGTGCTAACAGAAGCTCAGTGCTGTGTAAGCTCAAACTTTGTGCTTTTCTGTAGTTTTGAAGTTTCATTCTCTCTGTGTGATGTTGCTGCTTTGAAGCAAAATAGGACATGCTGCAACAGGGTGGGGATATCTGGTAGCATTTAACATATGATGGACGCAGGTTGTTGGTAACATATGATGTGACCAAGGAAATCCAGATAGATCAACCATTCCCTATCCCACAAGGCAGTGCACATCGCTTTACCATCTGAGGGATGCTTCTTTGATGGGGAATTCACGTGTGGCCAGCCACTCCATGAAATGCTGTTTTGATTCTGGTTCATAGTAGTGACACCAGATTTCAACTCCAGTTATGATGTGATCTAGGAAACAGTCAAATTCAGCATTGTATTGGTGCAATAAGTCTAGACAAACTTGCATACAAAGTTCTTTCTGTTCATACATGAGCATTTGTGGGATCCACCTCATGCAAACTTTGCAGTATTCCAGTGTTGCTGCCATTATTTCTAACACACTAAAGCCAACATTAATCTCTGTACACAGTTCCCTGTTTGTAATCCATTGATTCATGTGAATGAGCTGGTGGAGACTCTTCATTTTGGTGGTGTGACAGCTGTGCATGATCATAGAACAACTCTCGTCTTTCATATTGCTGTCACCACCATTGAAATGCACCATCCACCACTTCACTGTGCTCACATCCACGTGTCCATGAATGTTCAGCAAACATCAGTGAATGACTGTGGGTACAGTTTTTTTGTTTTGTTTGTTTGCAAGGAGAAATTCAGTGACCCCCCCTTTGCTTCATGCAACTTCCATGTAAGACACCATTTTCTCAGACTGCCCCTTTGCTGTCATCTGTCAGATGGCAACAAAATGGAATGGAATGGAGCAACTTATTTGGCCTTTTCACACTCTGATTTCTTGCAGTATTTATTCTGTTTGAGGGCTGGTTATGAATATAGCCATATATGTGCAGTTGACCTTTTTATTTTTATTTTTTAAAAAACCTAAATATGTAAATATTTCTGATTTGGATGCTGTTCTACTTGGGAAGCAGAAAGAGCAAGACGATTCTCAAATTTTCAGTAACCCGTTTATTTTTCTTATCAATTCTCAGAAACTTTTGTGTAAACAGTTGGACAACTGTCTCCTCAACTTTAAACTGTATAGATTCTAGAATATAAATAAAATTATGTATGTTTCTTTTTCTCTTTTGATGCTGTTTTTTGTTTGTTTGTTTTCCAAATATTTTTCCAATATATTGTTTTTTTCTTTTTCTGTGCATGTGATTGATAGATATGAAAAATCAAATAACAGAAGGTAGTGCTTAAAACAGATATTGCAAGTTAAACTTGGAAAGTAGCAAAGTCAATTTTGTCACATTTAAGTGCTTAACATTATTTTTCCTTGTGCACGCATTCTTTGTGTTCAAGAATGCCTACATCCATAGGCTATAATATTTCAAATATTCCATGTTTTTTGCATTAAATGTGAGAAACTGCCTCTGGAATAAAAACCAGAGTGCTTTAAACTTCTATTACAATTGAATATTCTGCTACACTGCTTATTTATGCTTCCTACATCTTAAGTGTCATACGTACTAGTTTCTTAGAAGACTTCATCTTGGGAGACAAATTTTTGGTGTGGAATACCCACCATCTCCTTATTCACTGAAATGGTTAGAGTTTTATTGAGTGTCATTTCTTGTGATTATTTCTCCAGATGTCAACTTGTTTGTATTTTTCTTAAGCTGTGCTAAATAGAACTGTTCTGAATATTTCTGCTTTGTCATCAGTTTGGTACCCATACAGAACTACGTATGGTTTGATACTCTTTGCAGTAAGAAATACATACTGCTTGATTAGTGACCTTCTTACTCCTACTGTACATTTTTGCAAGTCATTGAAGCATATGCACTTTATAGTGATTGTAAGCAAATTAAGTGTCTTCATTTTTTATTTACTTCCAAAATGTTTTGGCATTCTGTAAAGTATTGGCTCTGTAGTTGAGACCACCTCATTGCTGTTTACATACTTTCTTCGTTTTGAAATTTCAGTTGATTCACAGCTAAATACCTTGACCAGTAGTAGTGTCATTCATCCAAACTAATAGGCTCTCTTTTATAAAGAAATTTTTATTCCAATCAAGATGATATTGATGATATTCTTTTTTCCCCTTTCCGTTTCCCTCTTTTATTTATTTTTTAAACAATAGTAATTCAGCCGCTCAGCATATGCTGAGTATCTTGATGCATCTGTCAATCATAGGCACATAACCACATCCTTGTACGAGCTCTTCGTTGCTGTAAATCTGACTCCAGATATCAATCTACTCATTTCTCCATCTGCCTCCTAAAGTATTTTAAATATTGAAGCTCAAAGATGCTTTGATTTCATTAAAAGTAGCATGGTTGCTGGTAGCATGGATCATTTCTCCAGAGTTGCATACTTCCCCTCTTGGTGTGCAGCCCGCTGGGCTCATTTCCTTATCTTTAAGTACTGCTTGTACAGTTTTGTTAAACAGCTAGTATTACCCACAGTAGATCTGTATTGACCCTTGTTGGTGTCAAGCTAAGTTAATTTATATCTAAAAATGTTTATATGCATTGAGAAGACATTTTAAATGAAATGGAGTAACAGGAGGACTAACTTGGAGGACCAAGCAAGACACTTTCTAAGCCTAACAGAGGAATACTTCGAGCTGGGAGATTTGAAACCAAGTGCAATCTCTGCCTCAAACTAAATTGCTTTCACTGAACCTGCAATTGCATTCAGACGCAAGAACATCTGATAAATCTTCATTGATTCTGGTAAAACCCTTTCCTTGGCAGACAGCATCTTAGTTTAAGGCATGACTGCCATTCTGGTTTGTGTTTGAGTAATCAATTTTTTTTTTTTTTTTTCCAGTATTGGAATAGAAAAAATGAAGAAGTTGAATATAGCATTCTCAATAGCTTTGCTGTTCAGATGGGATTATTATCTTACTTGATTATCTTGAGTGGCATAACTCGTGTTTGTGGTTATTTGGTCCTTGGAATAAAATATCTTTGGCAAATCCATAGAAAATAGCATGTTGCAAATGTGTATGTTGAGATGTGCATATTTACTTAAAATTGTCTATGATTGTGTTTTTTATTCTGAGTTTTCAAACCCATATTAAATGCAGATTGTTGCTGTTAAATCACAAGATTAGTGTATAATATGGGTCAGACAGGTTGTTCTATCATGTGGTATGTGAAATCCAGGGTCTCAGAATGCTAGAAAGCGAATAAAACTCGTTTACAAAACAGAATGGATTTCAAATAAAGTTCAGTTTTAGGTAAAAGTTCAGACTCTAGCTGCTTTTTTTATTTGTAGCAGCTCAACCGTATACAGGACAGTGCATATTGTGTGTGTAAGGTAATCTCATTTTTTAATCTACTATAACTGTCCTTTTGATTCTTGAAAATCCTTTTGGGTATTTTGCATTCCGATATCGATCCCTGTCTGTCTGACTGCTTCAGCTGGGTAATCATTTTTCTTGTTTATCTCTAATCCTTTTAATATTTCCTTCCTGCCACTATATAGCTGTACAGTGTGCCTATTCTTTGCAGTGTATTTCAGTGCAAGCTGTAAGAATGTACAGTAAAAGTGGCTGTATTTTAGGCTAGATTTCACAAAATCAGTTTACAGATAAAGAGACAAAACTGGACATTGTGTGTATTCAAATCATGTACACTGACACAATTTGATCACTTTGCTTAGTCATACAGCATTCATCGTAACGAGCCACAGTCTGGCTTGAACTTCTTTAAAAAATGAAATTCTCAGATATGAAGCTAGCTATTTCAAAACCAGTCTTATTCTTTGTGTATCTTAGGGATGAACAGAAAAAAATTAGCTTTATTCTCTCTATATCTAAGTGCATCTACATGTACAGAGATGTGTATGTATGAAATACCAGTTTTTAAAAGGGCAGCTGTAGAACAGGTTAAGTGTCTCCATAGAAGCATTAGGACCTGAATCTCCTACCGCTTTCTTTAACCTTCTACTCCTATTAAAACACTCTGTCCTTGTTTCTATGGTGACTGAGGGTAGGCATCTGTGGTCACATGAATTTTTGACAATATGATAAAAATCACTCCCTCAAAAGGTTTCCAGAAAAGCACAGATCTGTTTCACTTCACCTGAAGAATGAAGAGAATAGCCTTCTGCCCTGGCAGTGGCTTTTCTTCTCACTTTCTCCCACACCGCGCTGTACCTTTCACTGTGCTAACCAATGCTTTCACTGCTCTGCTTTTCTCATTAACTAAACTTGGCATATATTTCCTCTGCGTGTCAAAGTAGAGCATGCAAATGTAATGAAGGAAAAGAATTTGATACAGAAGTGAAATCTGTGAAAGCTACGTTTTTAATTCTTCAGGAACCATTTTGATTTCCACACTTTGGTGCTGGCCAAGATGAGTTGTCTGGGGGCTTGTGTATATAATATGTGTTTGTTCAGTGAGAGTTGTTTCAACTGCTATACTTAAGAAAACAAACAATCAAAATTCCTGAGATCTAGGCTTCCTATATTCAGTGGCGGTATTAATAAAACACTGCTAGCTAGTGGCCAGTCTAAATGCCCCATGTTGTACGTTTCTTTCAGGAAGGTAAAGAAATTACCTTCTGCCCTAGAAAGCGCTGATTTAAAATAAAAGCTTCATTAACTTGCCATTATATTTGCACTTCCCCGTGATAACTTAATGAGGTCATGGGAAACGACGTGAAAAATATGTAAGCACTTTTCAAATGAAGAAACTGGAAAAGGTGGGTTTCTGCTTCCACCTTTACAGCTGTTGCTTTCGAACTGACTCTTCATAAAGTTAAAGGTGAAAAACAAATAAACAAATAAGAAGTTACATCTTGATTTCTTCTTTTTATTCTATTTTTTGAAGGTTGCTCTCCTTGCTCTCATGCACTTTACATATATGCTATGGTTGCACTGAGGGGTTATCTTGAATGTTTCTGTGCTTTGATTTCTAAGATGCTGCTTCTGTGTGTTTCTGAAGTGAAAATTGGATAAAAATGAAAACCATTGCTGAGAAATTCTGACATTTTGAATGTATGATCCCTCTGTTAATATTAAGGCACACAGCATGTTGTTTCTTTGATGGTTCAATTATTATTGATGTTTGTAGATTTTCCTTTGTCATATAGTTAGTAACAGCAGGTTCTTTTTGCAGATGAATTGCTAAGTTACAGCAAGCAAACCTGAGTCTTCAGACCCACAGAAAGTGAAGTTTGTCTTGAAATATGAAATAATTTATACAAAAAAAACAGCACTGGCATTGCTAACTTTAGTGATTATTTTATTAAATGGTCAGTAAGGCTGCCTTTTTAGGTGTTGTTTGTTTGTTTGTTTGTTTGCAAGGATAAAATTCTCACTTTGAATTCATCAAAATGTCAGCTCTTCTGATTGCGTTCATTTTCTTAAAAACGTTATCTTTCCAGATATATTTCCGAATTTCTTGAGAAGATTGGCTGCCTCTGAATAGATAGTTTGTGTAACTTTGAGCTTGATTGATCCAGACTCTTCCTTTATCTCTGTAGAGATTCTTTGTTGGCTCAGACTGGCGAGATTGCGGTGTTACAGAATGCTTCTAGCTCCAGTGGTGTTTGATGAAAGACTATAAAGAGAACGTATCCCACAGAGAGGGCTCATCAGCAAGCTGATAGTGTCTTTTCTTTGTGTAGAAATGCTATTTTCTTGAATGTAAAACAACATTCTCAGAGAACAGATTGTTTTTTTTTTAATTGGGTTGTAGGTTATCTGTTCCGATATAATTTATGAGAAGTTTGACGGATGCATCCTTGACAAGTAACTAATTGCTCTCCTTTTTAATGCTTTCCTTTTTTTTTTTTTTAAAGGAGAGACTGAAATGTGATTAAGCTGTGTGTGCTTTTTCCATAAACTGTTCAATTCTGTGAAGAGCAAACAGCATATAGAACTTCATTTCATTAAATCAATTTGCGAGTTCTATGAGCTCTTATTAAAGCAGTCATCTTATTAAAGGATACCTATCAGTTGCTTCAGGGGTGGAGGTTGAACAATGTTTTATAAGAATTTATTTTAATTAGTGTTAGAGTGTCTCAAGTATAAACTCTAAATTATAAATGAGACATCTGCATTAAGTTTTCTTTCTAAATGTAATTATGGTTATATGAAATAGATCTTGTGAGAGAGCCTACATTATCAATTAGAAGAATATGATGCATGTCTGCTGATTTTTTTCATAGTCATGTATGTAATTGTCCCTTTTATTGAAAATCAGAACTTTTTAGGTTCAACTGACTACTTCGAAAAATAAAATTCTCCTGTGCATGAGCACAGAAAGGGATGGGAAGATTTGTAACAGTTACATACATTCTATTTATTACAAAAACAGGTTAAATCAGTAAGAAAACAGAGCCTTAAAACTGATACCTTGTTTGACTTTGAAGATGTTGGTGAGGGAGATCCTGACTTGTGTAATGGACAACTTCTCAGAGATAGACCAGTGCTTTGCTGTGTTTCACAGGGAAGGTTTCTGTTGTGGTCTGATAAGAAGCCACTTTTCAGTAGTTCCTATTGTCTAGAAAAGGGATAATGTAGCAAAAAATATTTCTGGTGAAGTACTTCACAGTTGTTTTCTGTGAAATGACATTTTCAACTTTTTGCGGTAATTTCTTTTTCTTTTTTTTTTCTGCTCTGACAAACAGTTTCTTATATACTTCCTTTGTAAGAGCTGGAAGTGTTGGTTAGTAAAGCAGAATAATTTTTAAACAAGCAGTTCCTCTTGTTTGATGAAATCTTAAGCATCCATATGTAATGAGATTAAATTAGGAATCCTGTTAAGGCAGTGACATTTGTGGCTGTATTTTAATTTGTTCACAAAATAGGTGACAAATATTGCTTTGACACCACCTTAGATCAATCAATGAAAAGTTAAGCTAGTAAGTTAATTAAGGACAATTAGTTTTAGAAATATATATCACATAGAAAACTTATTCCTAGTAAATAAAGCTGCATGTATTTGCAAGTTAGTGAGTTTCTGAGATAACAAAAAGGAAAACTTGAACCTTTTTCCAACGATATCAATTGATTTCAAATGATTTCAATGAGAGTAATGCTTTCTATTAAAGCTTTATATTAAAATGAGGATCCCTCAAAAGCTTTTTCTGAAATGCAGCAAAAAACAGAGCTCTGACCTTTTAATAATGCCATGAGTGCCAGGCTCAGACAACGCAACACAAGTGAGGTGCTAGTCCATTACCAAGTTTTGACTAAAATGCAGAAATGCTAATGTGTGAACTGTGTGGTTTCACGTTTTAGGTAAGATTCTTTCCGGAAGTGTGAAGTAGAGATTCTACAAGAGAATAATTTAAGTATTGCCAACTGAATATTGTTTTGGTTGCTTGCTCCTTCCTAGAAACATAAAACACATTCAAATGAATGGCTGAATCATGCCCTGGTCTGCAGAAAGGGGCTCTTGTTACCCTAGACTTAAATATGCCTGGAGTTGGAGAACCTCAGTGAAAATTGTCCGTTCCTTTTACTGTTTTGTTTGTATACTGGAGTGGTAATCTTTTACCATGCGCCTAAGTTGAGAATATGATTTGGAGGCAGGATATTTATGAGTAGGAAGGGATTTGGGGTTGTTTTTTCGGGGGATGGAGGGGAATGACGAACAAATGTGACACTAGATTAAAAACAGAATCTTAAATTGATTTCTAAGTTACATGGTATTAAAACACAAACAGGTATTTGAAAGGTGATTGTTTGTTTTTAATCCATTTCCTCTTAAAAATCGTTCAAGTCATATTGAATAGTAGCAGTTTGAAGAGTCCCATCGTATTGTGTTATAGTTAGCTACATGAAGAACAATAACAGGAAAAATACTTCTGAACTTAATAATGACTGTGAAGCAGTGAGCATTTCGTATCTACCTATCATAGTTCTTTTTTTTTTTGTTTTTACATTTTTCTCTTCTTTCCACTGCCAGCAGTACTTCTCACATGCCTAGTATTGAAATATCCTTTTTTTTTTCCAAGTTTTTCCTAGATGAACTTAGCAACTCCAACAGTAGGCTTTATATTGGTGCTCAGAATAAATGCATCTAGAGTTCTAATTCCCAATTGTTTGACAAAACTTGCATTTTTTAGTACTGTCTTAAGTTGGTAAAAAACAAAGAGTCTGGAGATATATAAGTACATATCAATACATATGCATATATGTTTTTCATCCAAACTCTTTCTATATGTATGTGTGTGTGTGTGTGTTTTTCATAGATATACAAATTTAATATAAATTATATGTACATAAATTATGTTTATGTATATGAATCATGTATATACATACTGTATTGAGGAATGGGTTTAAACTAAAAGAGGGGAGATTTAGGTTAGATGTTAGGAAGAAATTCTTTACTCATAAAGTGGTGAGACACAGGCACAGGCTACTCAGAGAAGCTGTGGGTGCCCAATCCCTCAAGGCTGGGTTGGATGGGGCCCTGGGCAGCCTGAGTTGGTTTCCCCCAAGGCAGGAGGTAGGGACTGGGTGGGCTTTAAGGTCCCTTCCAACCCAAACTGTTCTGTGATTCTATGATTAGAGATATATATTGTCTACTTCTATATCTATCTATCTATCTATCTATCTACCTACCTACCTACCTACCTACCTACCTACCTACCTATGCAAACTTATGTATATGCAGTTAACTAAAAGTTGTCCCTAGAGGAGGCTACTTGTTAAGATAGATGGAAATAATGTGGAATTTTTTTATATTTTTTATTTTTTAAGAAAAGAATTATGGCACTATCTAGTGTCACATTTAAGTTCTTATTTTGTATTGATTGTCACTATCTCAAGCTAAAAATGCTGTCTTTTTGAGTGTGTGGTATTCACTTACTACTAACAGTACTCAGATGTGCTAAGCAAAGTGGGA
The DNA here is from genome assembly GCF_023343835.1 of Lagopus muta. Lineage (NCBI taxonomy): Eukaryota > Metazoa > Chordata > Aves > Galliformes > Phasianidae > Lagopus > Lagopus muta. The sequence goes on from NC_064434.1 coordinate 78,041,420, forward strand.
TCCTCTTGGATATGAGAAAGTTTTTTACTGTGAATTACGGAGTAAATCAGTCACGGGAGAGATCTGTTTTTTCCTAGTGTAGCTTAGGAAATTGGAGGGCACAACACAATTTTTCTGTTGGAACTGAGATTTTGGTTTTGATTATGAAGAATCTTGACTTCAAGTTTTGGAAGACTTACCTACTTTTCCAAGAACCCTCTGTCTTCATTGTTGCTTTGTCTATGTTGGTGTTGTCCAGTTTGTCACTATTTACAACCAACGTGTTGAACTTGTTCTTCAATATCCCTTCTTTTATTGTTGTGTGTCAGCAGCCAGTGCCTCATTTTTCCTTGGTAGTCAAACTTTTTCTCTTCTGATTTTCAAGCCACTGAAGTCATGGGAATAACACTTTGAATATAAGCACTGAGAACATATACAGGGAAAATCTACTTTTTGAGACAGCTTTTTGAGTGTGTGGAATCTCACTTCAGATCAACTAACACCAATTACTCATAATGCACAGTCTTATCAGTACTAAAGGTGTAGATACGAGCACTGGGGCTGTGCATTGTTTGACAAGTTGATTCCTAATGTCATGGCCAAATGTGTGGTTTCGCTGTTGTTTCTGAGGAATGAGTTCAGCAATCACACAGATGGCATGAATTATATATATATTAGAATGATATTTTATAACATATTTGCCATCTTGCAAATACCAAGATATTCTTAAGCATATTCTATTATTTTTGCTCATCAATTTAGAAGCAGCGGTTGTCTTTCTTTCTACTGTCTTGGGGGAGTGAGAATAGAGGGAGCTTTATCTGAGCTCGTCTTTACATCTTCAGAGTAGTGTTTACTGACATATATGGCATGCTGATTTTTCTCTCCTTTTCAGAAGAGAAACCTGATTGCTCCAAGGCCCGCTGTGAGGTCCAGTTTTCTCCTCGCTGTCCAGAAGATTCCATCTTGATTGAAGGTTATGCTCCTCCCGGGGAATGCTGTCCACTCCCAAGCCGTTGTGTGTGTAATCCTGCAGGCTGCTTAAGGAAGGTTTGCCAGCCTGGCTATTTGAATATATTGGTTTCTAAGGCATCAGGAAAGCCAGGGGAATGCTGTGATCTCTATGAATGTAAACCAGGTAAAAATGGACACTTTTTTTTTTTCTTTTTTTTTTTTTTTCCAATTTTCAGTTTAATCTATCTAACAAGTACTATTTATATAATTGAATCTGATGAAACCTATGTACTATCTGAATTATCTTCCAAATTTAGATGATATATGATTTATGATGATGGCCAACATCCTCTTAAAAAATAATAATAATAAAGTTTTCTTTATCTTTCTCTTAAAACATTTTATTTAAACTGAGAAACTAGGGAAAAGAAATCTTTAGTGAGAATACTGTGTTTCAACATACAATATAAGTGAGAGTGACATATTTTGTTACAATTTTATTATACAAAGGTATTTTTTCACCATGTGAATATTTTATGCATAAAACAAATCTTAATTCAGTGCTTAAAGTTTATGTAGGTTACAAGTTGATGACCCTTAAAAATATGGAGCAAGAGGTCTGCAGAAGAAAATAATCAAAGGCTTTGTAGCATTTGCAGTGTCTATCAATTTTCCATCGCATGGGAGCACAAACAACCCTTTTCTTGTGATTTGTTTATATCCAGACTTTGTTAAAGATGAGTAATAAAAATAAAGGAATGAAAGCAGGCTTATAAAATAATAACATCCAAAATATCATATGTAAAGAGGTTTGAGTATGCTAAGTTATGCATTTTCTCAAATACTCCACAAAATGCTGTGTACTCTGTCTCCCATGCCTCTGTTGTGTTTTTCCTAATGTCCAGTGCAAATCTTCCTATGTAGAAATTTAAGTAAATTCTCTGTCTTGAACAGGTAGAAAACAAAGCTTATAATAATACATGCTCTAGAACATTTTGTCAACCTCAACTTTCTTTCATCTAGGATTAGCAAGTAGACATTTATGAAGGTATAGTTTCCTTGTAATTAGTGCTGTGTTGTTCCTCTCCAAGTTTTCCTGAGTTTATCCACATTTCCTTAAAATGCAATGTTCAAAGGCAGAGTACTATTTTGGATGAGTCTTTGTCAGCATTAAATACAATGGTATTTAGTGTACAATTGTGAAATAACTACTTCTGGCATTTCATGCAGAATGCGGATTAAGAGTGAGCTCTTGAGATTTATTTAGTTTGTGAAATGCTGTGAACCCAAGATCTTTCTGTAGGATGACTACAGAAACTACAATTGCTGGATTATGTGGTAATTCATTTATATTATGGGTTTATGTGGCTATATACTGGTGTTTTTTTTTTGAAGTGTTCTTCATTTCTTATTGGAGGAAGATGCATTTAGGAGGGTAGGGGAGCAAAGGCTTTGAAGACACTTCAGAAGGAGACGAAGAGAATTTAAGGGAAAAATAGAGCTTTGCAATGGTGGTTAGGAACTGAGGGTCTAACAGAGAGCAGAGAGTCTGAGACCTTAGTTATCAAAGAAAATATTTTCATTATCTCCCAGAGTTGAGTAATATGATGTATGGTAAGAGTCTAGAAAATGCAACAATCCTTGAGGGATCAAGGAGAAGTGAAAGAGAATGGTAGTAGGAGTCTGCATCAGCTTGGATATATGGAAAAGTGAAGCTGGGGGGATAGGGAGGGAGGCCAGCAGGTTTGAAGACAACAGGAACTAAAGTGTTGGTGAGAGGCTTAGTGAAGTGAGCACTCTTTTGTGTCCAGGCAAAAATGGTTAATGAAAAATGGTTAATGAAAGATAAAATGATCAAGCTACTGACAACTTGCTCACAGTGCCTTGGTTTTAGGAAAAAAAAGGAGTACTGTTACAGGTGGGTTTCTTAGTAACTACATAGCCCAATTTTTGTCAAGTTAGACTTCAGCAGCTGTACTACTTGCATTTTTCTTTGTATGTGTTTTTGTTTTTCTTTTTTTTCTTTTTTTTCAAACCTTGATGTAGATGTTTGTTCTGTTTGGAGTAGTGGGAAGACTGTGAAAAAAACAGGAAGTCAACACAAGACCAAAAACAAAGGAAGGAATAATGTTGGCAAGTGTTAGTAGACTACAAATTCCTTACCACAGAAGACTTTTTGAGTTTGTTTTTTTTTAGTGGCAAATCTTTGCAAATCTGAACCATTGCTCGGTTTTCAGAGGAGCCTTGTTTTCAAGGATTGTAAACTGCGCTTTCACAGGCAACATAATTTGTTCTTAGTATGTGAAGAAAATCTGAATACTGAAATCCTTTTTTAATATTTCCTCATTTTTTATTTTTTTCAAATTTGCAAGTCAGAACAAAATGACATGGTTTATGTTATCTAAACTTTTGTGTCATGTTAATCACTATGGTTTCAAGTAAGTTTTCATTTTTTTATATGTGAGAATAAGCACTGGAATATCTTGTTTATTAAAGTTTTGTATTCATAGTCATAGAATTCTAGAGTAATTTTGATTGGAGGAGACCACTAGAGGTCATCTTGTCTTTTCCATCTTTTCCTATACTGTTTTGTACCATTTATTCTCTGTGTATATATATATATGTACTACCAAATGTGTAGTAACACACGTGGTTAACTGTTCATGCAGAGTGTCTTATGGAACTGATATTATCTATTCTGTTGAATAGTGTTAGCAAGTCTGTGAAGTCTACATGTGGAAAGGACAAAATTTCTGCATATTTTTCTACAGACTTAAAATTGAAGTTCTGTAACTTTTGCTATCAGGTTGTTTGCTCTTCCTTCCCTATTGTGTCTCAGTAACCAGCCTCCTTAGAGGTTCTCAATCAGTGAGGAGGTTCTGGTGGAAAGAGCCTGCCAGAAGCTACAAGGTGTGCTTCCTATGGTAACTGTGCTCTTTTATGTCAGTCTAAAGGGTTCGTGGAATTAAGCATGAACTGTGTTTGCTTCTATTCCTTAAATAATATGACTTTGCTTTTCAATTTACAGTGACATTTGAATTTGGAATCTTCTGCTGAGAGTTACACTTGTAAATATACTATGGTAATTGAGTTACTGAAAGGAAAATAGGAAGTGGTTGCCTTAACATTAAATGCTTGTATAAAAATGAAAATTTTTGTTTCAAAATGTGCCAATTTTTCTGCAACACAATGATCACAGTGATCAGTAGTATCTTAGTAATACCTGTTTACTAACCTCCAGATTAACTTAACATAGATATTCTTACCAAATGTTGCACTGGCAACAGTAACAGCTATGTTACTTATTGCCTGCAAGTCTTTTTTTGTTTTGATATTCTTCCTATGCTCATTTCTGAGATGACACTGATCTGGTGTCATAAGCAACCTACTTTCCCTAACCCCCACGTTCCCTTTCCCTGACGCAGCTCCATGCCATTCCCTCGGGCCCGTCGCTGTCACACAGAGCAGAGCTCAGTGCTGCCCCTCCACTCCCTGTGAGGAGCTGCAGCCACCATCAAACCTCAGCTCCTCCGATCTGGGCTGAACAAATCAAGGTTTTGAAGAAACCAATGATTACTTATCATCTCTAACATCAATTCATGGCATGGGAATTAGTACAACTGAAATGACCTTTTTTTTTTTTCCTGGTACCTAATCTTCATTTAACACTTGCAATTGTAAATCAGATGTTACCAGTTGGCATCTTTCTTCAGAGAATTTAACATTCTGAGTAGTCAAGGCTTGACGGAAAGTCAGCAATAAATTTTAATAAGTAGTGTTAGATGATGCATAGGGATCTAAGTTGTGCTCCACCCTGCTACAGCTTCAGCATTGAAAATTGTGTCTGGAATTTTTACAGGCTTGCACGAAGGAGAAAGGTCAGAAAAATCAAGATTTATAGATAGTAGAAAGTGTAGTTACATAACTTCATTCTTTATTGCTTTCAGAAATAGTACACGGTTGTTGCTCAATTGGGTTTTTTTAGATGCTTTCTTAGAATGTGATTTTGAAAGAACTTAGAAGGTGAATTTGGAAAAAGACCTCCAAAAAGCAATTGGAAAAGTCTCAGATACTTTTCTAACAGAGCTCGAGAAATGGCTGATAAGTTGGCAATGATGGTAAGGAAGAAAGCAATTAGAACTACTCATTAAAAATAAGTAAAAGCAACAGGGCTGTATTGGGAAGTATATGTGACAGTAAAGTTAATGAAGTCATTAAGTCAGTGAGAGAACTGGTCTAGAAGTCTGGGAATGTTATCTTTTCTGTTACGTTTAGCATATTCTAAGGTGTGAAGAAGTGTAAGAAGGATGATGGATTGTCAAAGAGAGCTGGAAACAAATTAAATTATAAACATAATGTATGAGTGTATTTCAGGATCCTGTTTTTTTTTCAGGAAAAGTGTAGGGGATGAAGGAGGGATGAAGGAGGTGTGAAGGGGTTTTGTGGTTTTTGTTTTTCCTCCTTTTGAAAGAAAATGTAATTAACGTTACCAAATGTAGTTAGGTTGTATTATGTTATTAATGAGGGAGGAGTTTAAGTGCATCCTGATCTGAAAGCAAAGGGTGTTGTGTGATGCTTCTTGACTGTTGTAGAAGTTGACTTTGTACTCTTAGAAAAGAACTTCAGGAAACTTTTACTTCTGGGAAAACCAAACCAGAAAACTATCAAAAACCCCAAAATCTTCCCTGTGCTGAGCCAGTGTTGCACCATAGGTGCAAATATGGGCTCCATCAAAAGAGGGGTGGCCAGCAGGGACGGGGAAGTGGTTGTCCTCCTCTACTCTGCTCTTGTGAGACCCCATCTGGAGTACTGTGTCCAGGTCTGGAGCCCCCAGTACAAAAAAGACAGGGTGCTTGGTGGAGAGGGTCCAGAGGAGGGCCACGAAGATGATCAGAGGACTGGAGCACCTCCCCTATGAGGACAGGTTGAGGGAGCTGGGTTTGTTCAGCATGGAGAAAAGAAGGCTGCAGGGTGACCTCATTACAGCCTTTCAGTACCTAAAGGGAGCCTACAAAGAGGAGGGGAATCAACTCTTTGAAAGGGTTGATAACTGCAGGACAAGGGGAAGTGGTTTTAAGTAGAGGGAGGGGAGATTTAGGTTGGATGTAGGGGGAAATTCTTTACAGAGAGAGTGATGGAACAGCTGCTCAGAGAGGTTTTGGATGCCCCGTCCCTGGAGTGTTCTAGGCCAGGTTGGATGGGGCCTGGTCTAGTATTAAATGGGGAGGTTGGTGGCCCTGCATGTGGCAGAGAGGTTGGAGATTCATGGTCCTTGAGGTCCCTTCCAACCCTGGCCATTCTGTGATTCTGTGAAATACTGTCTTGTTTTTCAGCCTTTAGACGTGCAGGCAGTTATTTGGATCTCATCTCTGTACTATGTATGATATTCTTAAAGAAGCTAGTACAGTATGTAAAGGTAGAACTTCATGTAATTGTGTTAATATATTTTACTCGAAAGTTATTTTCTCCTAATATTTATAGTTTTATGATTGGAGAACCCAGGTTTTGTAATTTACAGAGGTGGTTGTGCAGTGCTAGAGGTGAGGCATGGTTTGCAGTCATGATAGGGTTTCTGCTGCATTCTTATAGGAAAAAGAAGTAACTAATAAGAGTTAAAAATTCAATGCATGAATTGAAGATTCATAAACATTGAGTGCAACTTCAGTAATAGGAAATTTCAATGTTTGAGATCTTACAGTGATGTATTAATCAAACTAGATGTCTAAAGCTTAATGTTTCTAGTAAAGGCAATTTTATTTGAACAGGATTTATAATTCTATTAGCTTTCTAGCCCTAAACTTATTCATGAAATGTACACTTTAGATAGTTGCTGGAGCCAACGTAAGACCTGAAAACAAAACTACTATTTTAGTGGTAAATGGTTAGTGTCTCATTTTTCAGAATGATAAGGCAGCTAATCTGGGGAAAACTTTTTAAGTAATAAAGAATATAAAGATATATAGAAGTATATAAAGATTATAGATTGTTCTGCTACCTTACATTATTTTCAGCATGCTGGAAAGTTAAGCTAAATACTTTTTGAATTTTGACAAACCAATTTAAACCTGAAATTAGCAGGTACGTGTTTTTTTTTTTTCCTGCTTCTAATCTCTTACCTCTCTTGACCTCTGTCATGTGAGGAAAGACTGACAGAGCTGGGAATGAGCCTACAGAGGAGAGAACTCAGTGGTAGTCTCATCAATGCGTAGGAATGGTCCCGAGCAGCCTGGTCTAGGTGACCATGTTAGAGCAGGGTGGTTAAACCACCTGAACTTCAGAGGTGCTTTCCATCCTCAACCGTTCCATGATCAGCTTAATAATGTAATAACAGATATCTCCTAGCCTGGAGAGAATGTTGAGATGGCATATGAGTGTGGATTCTGAGAGTGATGGATAAGTAGATTCATTGTTCACCAAATCCTACTAATCCTAACAAGAATTAGAAAGAATTCTGGTACTAGCAAGGTCTGTGTAAAATAATAGTGAATGGTGGGATCTTGCTACCACAGGAGATTATGGAGCAACTATTTTCAGAAAAAAAGAATTGGACAAGTTGATGCACAACAGGTACGTAGTTGTGTATGAGAGTTTGAGGAGAACATCTGAATAATTTGGAGGCTCGTGGAAGAGGAAGGAATGCCATAAGTAATGTCCCTAACTAATATCTCTCTTTGCCACCATTGGAGTTAACTGGTTAGACAGACCAGTACTTTGACATAGCATGACATTTTTCTTTATTCTGAGAAATTCTTCATCTTGTCAGTGTAGGTAGATCTAACAATCTGCATTTCTGTTTCACTGTATATAAATAACTAAATAGCACAACAGTAAGCCTTAAATATGAAGTGTGCATGTGCAGACACAAATCCAGTGTATCTTTTTTATTTATCTATTTCCTATAATAAATCAATTTTACTCTTTAAGAAGGTTTTAATGGGGAAAGAAATGAAACAATATTATTTTTAATTGCTTCTAAAACTGTGGGAAAAAATACATTCTTAATAATCAAGTATATTTCTAGTAATGAACGTCATTCACTAATTTAATGATTACTTGAGGTTGCCTGTACAACTTTTATCATTTTCTTATTAAGTGATACTAGTTGATAACTGAGTCCATAATATTAAAGTGAATATTAAAGAGAATGAAAACCTTTTTTTCAATATTACCCACCAAGCATGCAGTCAATAGATACATTGTCTGATTTAAATTTGAAGACTGATGCATAACTGATTGCTTAAGGTGAATTAATTTACCATAAATTTGAAAGCATGAGTAAAAGAAATTTCTTCTCCCCTTCTTCCTTAGTGTTCAGTGTGGACTGCAGCACAGTGGAATGCCCTCCTGTTCAGCAAGTGGTTTGCCCACTGGATAGCTATGAAACCCAAGTCAGGCTGACGGCTGATGGCTGCTGTACTCTGCCTACAAGGTTTGTGTCTGGATGGTTGAGTATTCATTTCTTCATTTATTTTTTAATTTTGCAATTCAAGAAATACAGACACAAGATAACAATGCATATCACAGAGGCAATAGAAGGTAATATAGGACAGAATATATATGCAGTAGGTTAAAAGATTGTCAGGCTTAAATATTAAATCCATCTTTTTCAAGCAGAAGATTCTTCTCAGTGCGAATGCATCAAATTTTACTAAATTTCTTTGATTAAGTGAGTTTCCAGTGTATTCAATTTGTTTTACAAAATAAATCATTTTGAGAAATGTCTTTGAAGTTATGGCAAATCTGACAGAGAAAATCTTACCTAGTTAAAGAAAATAAGGTATTTTTTCTGTGTAGAATCCTGCTGTAATATGCTGAAGGATGATGACTGTCTGGTACCATAGGGAAAAAGAAGTTTCAGATACTCATTTCATTTTATTTCAGTCTGTTAAGTGTAATTTACTACATTTCAGGAAAATAAGACAATTCTGAGTTACTTTTTTTTTTTCAAAGTTCTGTACCACTGTTTCAACTTCTCTTTTTGCAACAGAGTTCCTCAAACCTGATTGAGTATTATGCCCAATAAATATCTATTCAAGCAAAAGGTACCTTTACTGAAAATATTTTACACAATACAGAAATTATTTCTTGTAGATATGAAGCTAGCAGGATTTTTTGGTATGAAGGTCTTTCACACTGTATGATCTGCCACATACCCAGCCACTCATGAAACTGAAGTAGTGATAAACTTGTGATTTCAGAAAGAAGCAAATAGCAAAGCCTGTACAATCATGGAATCACAGAATGGCCTGGGTTTGAAAGGACCACAACGGTCATCTAGTTTCAATCCCCCTGCTATGTGCAGCGTCACCAAAAACCAGACCAAGTGCCCAGAGCCACATCCAGCCTGGCTTTAAATGCCTCCAGGAATGGGGCAACTACAACCTCCTCGGGCAACCAGTGCTTCACTGCCCTCTGAGTGAAAAACTTCCTCCTAATATCTAATCTAAACCTCCCCTGTCTTAGTTTAAAACCATTACCCCCTTTTTCTGTCACTATCCACTCATGTAAAGCTGCCATTCCCCCTCCTGTTTATACACTCCCTTTAAGTAGGAAGCCCACAATGACATCTCCCTGGAGCCTTCTCTTCTCCAAGCTAAACAATCCCTGTTCCCGCAACTTTTCCTCATAGGAGACGTGCTCCAGCCCTCTGATCATCTTAGCGGCCCTCCTCTGGACCTGCTCCAAGAGTTCCGTAACTTTCTTGTGCTGAGTGTCCCAAGCCTGGATGCAGTACTTGAGATGGGGCCTCACGAGAGAGATCTTTACCACTGGGTACCCTTTGGGTACATGTTCAATATAGTAGCTTCTTGGAAACTGTTGTTTACATGAACTATGAGAACAGTGATAATTTTTTACTTTCAAATTTCTTTCGCTTTCCTTGACTAAAAACTCTAGATAGGCCAATTAGGTTTCGTTTCAAAAAAAAATAATAATTGAGTTTTATACTTCTGCAATGTGCTGTACTGATAAAAATTGTGGGTTTTTTATTGTTGGGTTTTCTCTTGTTCTTTTTTTTGTGTGTGGGGAATGAAAAATAATCCACTTTCATCTTTTTATATAATAATTTAAGCATTCCTTCTGTTAGCGAACACAGAATACTGAAAAAGTCGAACTTCATTTGCTTCAGAAAATGATCATTTAAAAATATTTTCTATTTCTAGAGCACATATGAGAACCGATCTTATATAAAACATCTTAAGCAAACAATTCTTTCTTTGAAATAATCTTTTTTTCTTTCTTTGGTAGTATTTAAAAACATAGCCAGTTGGTTTGATATGTGTAAAATGTAACTGATGTCTGAAATGTACTTGCACGTGTGCATGGTAACTAAGTGATCAAAAGAGTATTCCCATCTCCTGCATACAAAGACCCCAAGCAGGCTCAGATTGTGTGAATTCCTAGATAATTCTGAATCACACTGAAACCACTTGAAAATCTGATTGCTATGCATTTTTGGGATTGGAGTTTAACAGGATCAGGGCTGTGATAGATGTGTTCTGAGCTCCTGGAGCCTTATGATCAGAATTTCTAAGCATGTTTTTTGTGTTAATATTTGTATAAAGCTGCAGAAAAACATACTTGGAATAACTTGTCTTGATCTTCAGGCAGGTTGAAACATTTACAAGAGTCTTGTACTTTTCCATTAATTTTAATTTTGTGGCTCAGACTATGTTCTGTTATACAGTTATAACACAGCTCGGTGTATTTTTGGATTGTGTTAATTTCAATTTTTTTTAATTAATTAAACCAAAGCAATGGGTCACTTTTTAGCAGAGGAAGTGGGAAGGGAAGGACAGCCAAATCTGACAGTGCTAAGACCATCTCAGATGCTTTACTTATTGCATCCTGATGGCGATTAATTATTTAGAATCACTATGGCACCGTCTTCCTTAAGAAGCACAGCAGTAGTCATACATGTATTGGATGTAAGGGAATTACTTGAAGTGGGGGCAATAAAGTAACATGGGGGACATGGGAATAACCAAAAAGAAATATTAGATAAAGGTTAGAAGAGAAGCATGGGTGTGAAAAAAATGAAAGGGCAGAAAGGAAAACTATGTTCAGCTACTTTGAGCATGAAAATCAAACCATGTGAAGTTAGACTGGAAACTTGTAGGATGTGAGGAGACATTGGAACTTCATATTTGAAGCTCAGATCTTAATGTCCCACGAGGCTTTTGTATCATAACTATAGACGTCAGAGTGGAGGTTTATGGATGAGTGACTCTGTACTTGGAAAGGAGAAGTTTTCTTTAATTTAAGAATTCCTTAATAAACATGTTGAAATATTAACAACACATTGACTGATTCAGTTTAGAACTGCCTAAATCTATGTCATTATTCTTTGTCATCGTTAAACTCAAAAGTAGCACTCTATGCTTTTCTGTGCATTTGATAATAACTTTAAAGCAGAGTGTGCTTCATTAATCTGTAGATTTTAGTCTTCATTAAACTGTTTTTATTACAATTATTGACTATTTCAAGAAATAAAAATTCTCATTTTCTACTACTAAAATACTGGCTTAACAACAGCAGAAGTGGAAACCAGTGAGTATCATGGTAAGGAATGAATGGCTGCATGCCATTTACTTGATTAACAGCTGACAACTTCACATACAGCAGGAGCAGATAGGTGTATGCTTGTCCTTGACTCATTTTTAATATGCAGTATTGTTGTATCCCCTTTCCCAAACAATTTGAAGGTAAATTTTTCCTGCACCCTTCCTTTTTCAGATTTTGGGCATGAATCAGTCACAATGAGTCAGTGTCACAGTCCTTTGTCTCCTTAGATGAACTCTTAAAACATGCGTGGCTTGAATATCTTGCTGTTTGCATGGCTTACTTTACTTCTCTTTGAGAAGAGAGAAGCCATCCAAAAGTATGTTCGCTAAATCCCAGTAAGAAGATTGCTTGACCTACTTATTTTAAAAGTTCACACCAGAAACCCAAATATTTTCTAGATTAGAGAAGACTTCAGAAATAATTGGTGTGTTTGTTCAACAAAATCTCAAGTAGTGTGCCTTGTGTCTGAGTTTTAGCTTTAAAATGCTGTTTCAAGGTTTTGGTAGGAGAACAAAGGAAAGAACAAATGTAAATGAAACACAAGAAGAGCAAATTACAGACAGACTTTAAGAGTGAGCTATTAAATTAATGAAACAGGAATACAAGTCATAAAGATTAATTAGTTCATATTTCAGATAAAAGTGAAGAATGGCTTTTGACAGATACCATTACTTTCTTGCAAAATTGGAGTCTGAAAGGCTTCAGCTTGAGGGATGGGTGAATCAAGATTTTTTTTATTCAGACCAATTCACCATCACTTAGTTACAGATGGTTGCATGGCGTTCCAAATGCAAAACTTTCAATTGGATAGAGTGGTGTGGAGGAGTAGCACTATAGGCTTATTGTTTAGAAGTAAACCTCTGAAAGAGTCTCTTCAATGAATTAGTCATAGATTTTTTTTTCCTGTTTGAATAGCCTTTGCCCTGTTGGTTTTACTTTACATGCAGTTGCAATGTCTCAATCTGTGGCTGCTTTGAATGGCAATTCCAGAGATTGTTCTGTAGTATCATGAAAAATGATGAAGTTTATTTGACAAGCAAAAGTGTTAGTTCTCTGGGTAATATGCTAAAATGTTGGTTTTATATTCTAGTGACCTACTAAGCTCTTTTAGGGGACAGTTTACATGTGTGTTTTGTTTTTTGCCTGCATTAAGCTACAATTAGAAAAAAAAAAAAACAAAAAAAAAACACCACCAGTATACCTTATAAGAGTATGCAACCTGAAATATTTCTTAAAATGATTCTGAAATGTATGCATTGAAAGCAAGAATATTCTCCGTTTAATACAATTTAGGGTGATAAGCTACAATATTTGTCAACAGATAATGAGATTGTTTGAAAGAGATCAATGAAATTTATCCCTGCCACTGAAATTTAACAAATTGCATTTTTCTTACGTAGTACCCATAGTACCTATCAGTGATATTAATCTGTAAAAAAACAAAAAAAACAAAAAAAAAAAAACAACAACAACAACAAAAAAAACCATTCTAGTGTGGAATTTCTAAATTATTGCCATGACGAACAAATTCAAACCTTCCATTTAAGTTTTCAAGCGTTTAACTGTATGCTTTTTTTTTTTTCATGTTTTCTTAGAAAGAAGTAGCAATAAAATGGTCTGAGTTAATATTCAAACTACATATTAATAAAAAGCATTAGAGACTGTAATTAGACTAAAAATCATAGAAGGAATATCTTCATTTGATGTTGAACATTAACGTCTGAACATTAAATACTTGATAAATGATGCATCTCAAAGCAAATTTTCTGTATTCTTTGTTGTATTATTTGGATCACACTTGAAATTTTTTTCTGGAGTATTTTGATCTCATTTATAAGTTGAGATATTAAAACATACTGATTTAAAACAGAATGCAATTTTTACTGCAGATATCAGGTGACATATTTCAAACTTATCTTGATAAAGAGATGGAAACTACACTTTATTCAGATTCTCGAGTACCTAAAGCTTAGGAAAAAGAGTGATACTTTCATGTAGCAGCTAACCATTTATTTACTCAAGGTTAATGTTAAGCTATATTTGGATAGAAGTTGAATACAACTTAAAACAGTATACAACCAGATTATCATATCTGAAGTAAAATTGCTTTTAAAGGCATACAGAGTAGCAAAGAGCGTAAAATTACAAAGTCACATTCAACTTTGATTTATTAAAGTAAGGAAACAGTCATTTGTATCTGTCTTATGTTAACATATTTTTTAAAAAATTAATATGCCATACTTATAGCAATTCTGATGACAACATTAAGGAATAATAGCAATTTATATCACAGTCTCTGAGTTTTGTATGCCATCACAGGACTGTTTGCCTTTGATTCTCAAAGGAAGAAATTAACTAATTTATTATTTGTCAGCTATGGTATCTGCAACAGTCCCTGCATTAGACCTACCAGCTGATGGTATTTATTCTGTTTCTTGTTATACGGATGTCTCAGGAATCTCAGAGGCAGCTAGAAATAAACCAGCACAGTCTTTTTCTTACTATATGGTAGCATACGAGTCTAAGTAGGAATTGTGTAGTTGCAAGTTTTCTTTTGAGCTATTACTTGCATTTGGTTTATATTTTAGGGTACCAGATATGGTTGGTTCAACAGTGTTTTTCTTTTGATAGCAACTGAAGAGTCCTCAGTCATCTGTGCATCCATCTCATTCAGCATTAGGCGTTAGTTCAGACAGATCTTTTCAGTCATGCTCCTGATCATAACATGATTCTTTCATGTTTGTATATATTCTTTTCTTAGGTCTTCCTACCTTTGGAAGATCTTAGTTTTATTATTTATATATATATATATGTGTGTGTGTGTGTGTGTGTGTGTGTATTTGGGTGTTCAGTACAGGATTCAAAACCTTTTTAGAGAACATTGAGGAGTTCTCAATGAGATGTAACATCTCAAGAGATGTAACATTTTATCTCGCTCTTCCCCTAGAACCAGTCATTTCTCTTAGCAATTTTTGTTGATGCAGAGTTTTCTCTTGTATTTGTTTTGGAATTTTTAGATCCTTCTCCCCCACCCTTCAAGAAATATTGTCCAAAAGAAAATGGTTATGGTTCCCAGTTTTTGTAAAGGAAAGTTCAGCTGGAACTGGTAAGGCAAAAAAGAAATCCAAGTATCTATATTTTCTTGAGATTTCTATTCAGGATTTGACTTCTGACAAATCTTTGTATCTGGACTTAAGGTCTCAAAAATCCATTTTAAGGAGCTGCAGAACCTTTGCCATGCCTAAACAGGACACCATGATTTTCATAATGTGTGCAAATAGATGTTTAGGCATTTTGATGTGTTTTAATCTTTCAACTGCAAATATCTTTCCTAGGAAAACCATTTTTCCTCATTCAAGTCTGTTAAATGAGGAATTGTTATTCAGTTCAGAATGCTGGCTGCGCTGTACTGAAAATCCACAAAGAACAAGAATTAAAGTAGGACGTGATATTTATAGATGACCAATCTTCCATGTTCATTTTGGCCTCTCAGGAGATGTAGTGAATTGCTAATCCAAAGTTGGAGCAAACTTCTCCTTCCCTTGCTATAGCTGTCTCAGCAATACCTAGATGTTCTCAGTGTGATGGTTATTGTAGCCCTGGCATCCAGCTCACGATGTGGGTTGTTTTGGAAAGTAGCCATATTTTCCTGAAGTCCATAAATGAGATAAATACTTTTGATAATACTTTTTTTAAAGACTTTTTAATACTTTTTTTTAAAGACTTATCAATAAAATTTAAACAGAAGCTCTTGAGACAACGGGGGGAAAAAATATATATGTTTAGGGATCTTGATGGCTAGCTTCTAAGTCAAAAATTTCCAAACGTTTTCATAAGAACTATAAGATGAGTCTTCTGCAGAGGAAGCTGTAAGACACTGTAAGTATAGTGTTCATTGCTTGCCTCTTAGAAAATCAGCATTTTGCACCCATCTTAGACACACTATAAATGCACATTCCACATTCCTTTCAATCAACTCCAAGGAAGCACTGAATTGCAACACTTTTCAAAAATAGAATACCTAAAGGGAGAAGGATATTTATCTTAAGGGAAGAGCTTATAAAAAAAAACCTAGCATTTTCACAGGAGAAAGAAGTGCTGATGATAGTTATACAAGCATCTTTTTTTTCTACGGAAAAGTATATCAACTACTTCATCTGACCATTTGCTTTGTTACTGGTATATTTACATCTTCATTATTAAACTTGAGAAGAAATTTTAACTCAGATAGATAAAACTAAGAGTTGCTTTAATTTGCTTTCAGATGCTACACTGTTGTTTAGTGCCTGGAAGCAGAATGAGATTATGATGTCTATAGAATTTAGTTTTGTTTTGTATTCTTGACAAAGCAAGGTAGTCTTTCATCTCTGTCAACTTCCAGTAAACAAGCTAGCAGACAGTCTTTTTCTGCTACAAATATTACTTTTAAACAGTCAGTCTAAGGATTAGTGTACACCTTCATCTGAATACTGCTCCTCCTTCTAACCACTTTCCACTCTTTCCATTGCGTCTACTTACTCAGCTAATTAATTTATCTGGTAATTGAATATGTGATTTAATTCAGAATAGTTGCTGACATGAACAGGTAAATTTGTATTTATAACACAAAGATGAATGGCTTTGACAATTTTCCTCAAATTCACAACTGTGTGCCCAGGGAGATCCATATTCATAATAAAGTAATAGAAATATCACTTGGATGTTTGCTGTTTAGAAGGTATATATATAGGAGAACTTCCCAGCAGTTTGCCAACAATCATCGAGCATATTACATTACCGTTATTTAGGTTATATCAAAAGAATCTGAAGATCTGTTTTCTCTGGTAAATAACAGGGAATATTGTGTTAGACTTCAGCAGTCACAAATTACTGCTGTAAACATTAATTTTCTAAGCAGGTAAACTGAGTAAAATTGTAAAAAGATTGTGAATGCTTTTGTTGTTTTTTTGTTGTTGTTTTTTTGTTTGTTTGTTTGTTTTTTGTTAAATACACCATTCCCACTGCATGGAAAAGATGTGATTAATTGAATGGAGTTGGTTGGTTTCAGAATTGCTGGGGTCCTAGAGTGCTCTTCTGGCTTCATTTTTAAATGTAGTTCATAATGGAATAAATTCAGAAGCTTAATGATCATCCATATATTTGGGAAGGTCATATTTACTCCTTTTGGACCAAAGTGAATTTACTAGAGAGAATGGCACCAGGCATGATCACAGTATGGAACAGCTTCCAAAAGAATTTCTTAGTCAGTGTATAACTGACTTAAACTTGTAAAGAATTATGTTCTGGGATATGCAAAAAGTATTTGATACTGAGAAGGGCATGGAGAAGCAAAACATGTAATTTTTACTTTCTTTTTCAAAGGAAAAATAGGGGATCTCAAAAGCTTAAAAAAAAAGTGTCTGTTTTGTTTTGTCTGCTTATCTGTAGTCTCTGATGGCTTTGTTTTAGGGATGCCTGTTCTTTCCTAGGTATACTGAATAGAATCATAGAATCATTTGATTTGGAAGGGACCTTTAAAGGTTATCTAGTCCAACTCCTGTGCAATGAACAGGGACGCCTGCAGCTACAGAGCCCTGGCCAGCCTGACCTTGAGTGTCTCCAGGGACAGGGCATCCATAAACCATTATCTGCTTGAACATGGGAAGGAAATATAAATAATAAACTTACTTGTCAAGGTCCTGATGTTTGAGAGTATAGACTGTCTCTGTAGACATTGCAGCTGGCATCTCAGAGTACTTTGGGATGTGCTCTGCAAGCACAGTTCCAGCTCCTCATGGGTGTTTTCAGAATGTACCCAGATGTGGATTTCATGTTATGTTGATGAAGAATTGCTTAATGGTGCCCTGGAAAAAATGTTGTAGTGACTCCTGCCACTCCTTTTTCTGAACTTTTTATCTTAGTACAACAAACCAGTGAGCTCAAATAGTTTGAGACAGAATTTTTTGCTAGATGCTTCTTTGGTCTGACCTGTTACAAGTGTTCAATTGTATGTTGGCTTGAAAAAAAACTGAGAGACTTTTAAATGATATTTGTTCTTTTATGACTTAAATATTAGAATGATTTTTCACTGTTAGGTTAAGCCCCATAGAGCAAAGAGGAGAAATCATCTTAGGACAACAGTGTGCTTAGGAATGTGTAACATTGAGTTTTTGGTTTTTTATTCTCTTCAATGAGGAAAAAATATATATGATTAGGAGAGTTTGGAGTTACGTTTCCTAATATGTTCTATAAAGAGCAATTGTAGTTTAACGAAGCACTTCTATTTCGGTAAAGCAATGCATGCTTGGAATTAATAAGAATGTTTTTCCTCAATTGATCTAGTTCCAGATTCTCATAATTTATATCATTATTAAATGGAAAATGAAGAAATCTTTTTAAATCTTGATCCATAACTTAGAAGTAAATAAATAATAAAATATTGGGAAAGACAAGCCCAAGGTGAGTTTAAAAATAGCCCTCTAGTTCTCTTAAAAATTACCTATCTTTTGTGTCATTGTTCTGGGTTGTTCATTTTAAGATCCTGGTAGCTTAGTTCCAGGGAAATCTATTATAGAGAAGAATAAACTTACGTGCTATTAAAATTTCATGAGCAGTTTGGAATTGGGCCGTAATTCATTTCTAGTAATGAGAAAGCACTCTTTACCAGTCTTATTTTTTTCTTCACATTCGATGTTTGCTTTTACAGTAATTATGTAAAATTGTTTTGGCCATCCCTGTCCACTGGAATGCTCAGATAACATGAAATGTTACTGCTCTGTTAACGCGAAAGTTGGGAGTTAGGAATACTGAAGGTAGCACAGTGAATTAGTTACAAAACTATTATTTGTAATATTAATTTCTGACTTGAAGTCATTAGGGACTGTGGTTTATCTGTATGTGGATTGCATACTACAATTCCTCATCAAAAATAGTGCAAAAAGAAGATAAAGTAATACTTGTAATACATTTAACTGTCATTTGTATAACACTTTAACTCAATATCTTTGGTTTCTAATAGTTATTTTCATAATATTATGAAAGTTAAGGCTGATAAACCTAAGCAAAGAGTAGCTGATGTAACTAGTGGCAGAAAAAAGAAAAAAAAAAAAAAAAGACATTTCAAGAGAGAAAAATGTCATCTGGTAAGGCAAAATATTAGAAAGATGATGCAGGATTAGACTGATTTATGTTGTGTTTTATTAATGTTCAGATGAGTTCTGAAGAGTCTGTACTTAAATCAATGTACAGTAGCCAGCAGCTATATATCTAATGGTTTCATTTGACCGTTCTCTTTTTCCTTCTCATCTGTCTGGAAAACAGACCAGTTAATATTAACTAAAGGATGAATCTGAGTCATCATCTTTGGGTTTGAGCAAAGCTTGGAAAGATGGTAATCTCTTTGATGTGAATGATGATTTTACAGCTTTCCTCTCCCTAGCATCTGTTCACTGCTTCCTAGCAGTAATCATATAGAGAAGATGCATGAAAGCAGTTCCTTTTTGCAGCATCTTCAATTTAAAGCTATGTAATCAGCTTTTGTAATATTCAGATGTTTCATGTCTATGAAGACAATTGGACTCATGGAAAAATTCACTATTATATTGGATGTCTGTAATACATTTGAATCTATGTGTATATCCAGAATTCTAGAAAGGAATTCCTATTTGGGAGTATGTTGGCTTTGTTTTGTAGGTAAGTAAATCCTTTCAAAAATTAGAATAGGAAGAACTTCCATATGAGACATTTAGTTCATATCTAAATGATAGAAAATTTTTGAGCATTTGGGAGTGCTCCAGTCATAAGTGTCATATGTTCCTTCTACAGTTCATTTGCAGGTTTATTAGTGATCTCCAAAAAAAATACTATCTAGAAATAAAAAATAAAAAATAAAAATACATTTTAAAATTAAAAGCTATCTAGAAAAAGGGACTATTTTCATTACTGATGTGTTTATTCTTATCTTTAAAACTGAAATGCAAACTGTATAAAGCAATGACTGAACTTGTAGGCTAAAATTCTCTATTGCGTGTCTGAAGGTTAAAAAAATTCTAGCTGAACCCACTACACTTCTCCTACTAACTGAACATTTGGAGGTTCCCCATTGGCTGTATTTTTGCCTGTAGTGTCACTTCTTATGTGGAGTTAACTTTTCTAAAGCTAGCATTTGGTTGATTGGTTAAGCTGTAACTTCACATCTTTCCTACTTAACTCATGTCATGGCTCCAAGTGTAATAATATGGATGAAATCCTTTGCTGATTTCATGAGATTGCCATGTTAGTATTTCCTTTTGCTGCACATCATCTCTTATGCCCTATGCTTAACATTAGGGAGGGTGTTGTGTTTAATCTCTTTCTCCTGCCACCAATTACTCAAGCTTTGATAATGCTGAGAGTTCTCTTTGAATCTTGCCTCCTTTACAGTATCTTTCAGTTGTTTGTGTTATTGACATATCTGTGGTAATTTTCTCCAGTACATTTAGCTAACGTAAGTGCTAATTATGGTAACATAAATTGTTCTACAGTCCTGCAGGGAAAAAAGAAGAGGCTTGTGATAAGATCTCCACAGGAATGTGATGTATGCGTCAGGAATGCTTTTCTCCAGTATCACTTGATTTTCTCCAGTATCAGAGTTGATTTTGTTTTGATCCTTAAAATAAATATCCCACTCCTAACCTTACCCCCAGTCCAACCTCCCCATTCACTGGTATTATGTCTTTTTTTTTTTTTTGGAGTGCCTGTTCTTATTTTCGTAGCCATTATGCCTTATGCTTGGTATGATCTCTTTGATCCTACCATCAAAACAGCTTTTTTGAGGCTACTAAGCCCTTCTCTCTTTTCATCTGTTTAATAACAGAAGTAAATGAACCAAGATAATTAGATTTTAAATAAAAATTGTCATTTATAAATACCTCATTTTTCTTTTTCATGTTTGAAATTCTGGTGACAAAAAAAAAAAAGGAAAAAAAGAATGATGTTAGGAATGAAGACAAAAAGAAGAAAAAAGGCAAATAACCAAACAAAATAACAAGTGACAAAATTATTTCTGCTGAAAGAACTTTAAAAACTGAAGGAAATTCAAATGAAAAAAATAGATTATTTGTATTACTGAAGCTGCTCTTTTTCTATCTGCAAAACATTAATGAACACAGTTGGATTTTGAGAGTAGTCTTTATTTACTATTTATTAATTTATTTTATTTATTTATTTATTAATATTATTTATTAGTCCTTTATATACTCTTCATTTACTGAAATTACTTTTGCTTCGCTTTTGAAATTTCTAGGATTTCTTTTTTTCTTTTTTAACGTGAAGAACTGAAGAAATTTCCTTTTTACCAGTCAAATTAATTCTATTTTTTCAGTTTTTCCATCAAAATTCAGTACCTTTGACTTCTGAGCTACGTTCTGGTTCCTTCCTGGACATTCTGCCACCTTTTCAGGTTGTGCTCTGTGATCTCTCTTGGATGATTCTTTGATTCTCTTTTTTTCTCTTTCTGGCTCTTATTGGTAGACTGTATTCTCTTGTAGGACTGTTCTTACTTACTAAAAGGACATATTCCTCCTTGTTGACATTTCCTATTAGGGTATGTACTGCTATACTGAGGAATGTGTTTGCTTAGAGCCTTTGCTCTAATAAAGTATTTGACAGTGAGATACTGAATGTCATCTTCTTGGTATGGATGAGGGGGGATGATTTAAACTCGGGAAGATTTAGATTAGATGTCAGGGCGGAGCAGTGAGAGAGTGACAAGGTGCTGGAACAGGCTGCCCAGAGAGACTGAGGATGCCCCATCCCTGGAGGTATTTAAAGCTAGGTTGCATGAGGGCTGGGCAGCCTGATCTTGTACTTGATCTAGCAATTGGCAGCCTGCTTGTTGAAGGGAGGTTGGAGCTTAATAGTCTTTGATGTCCCTTCCAACCCACGCCATTCTGTGATTCTATTATTCTATTCTGTGTTGAGAGACAAAGCAACAAGTAAAGTTACCATCTCTTGTGGAAGCTCTCCTTAAAGAAACTTATGCTGTGTGTGTATTCCTTAGGCAATTTATAACTGTAGAAAGAGGAGCTCAGAGGCAACACTGTGCCTTACAAATCAGCAGCCTGAACGTCTGAATTTCATAGAAATTACTTTGTGAGGGATCGTGGCCACTGTCAACAGACTTTTCACAGTCTGGCCTACTAAATTTCCTCCAAACCTAATGCTCAGTAACTAGGCTAAGGTACAACTGTGCACATGGATAGCTGCATGTGATGAAGCCGAAGCTGGAATAAAACTTCCATCTGTCTTCTCTAAAAGACTCTTCAGAAAAGAAAAAGAAAAATTTAGTAGTATAAAACTGATTTTGCTCTCTTATTAAGAATTGGATCACTTATTCAAGATTTCCAGATGTTATTGTTCTGGCAGTGCTTCAACTGTGCTCAGCTACCAGAATTCCTTGGGTTTCTTCTTGAAAGACTTCTGTCTCCAAAACAATGTTTTCCATGCTAATAGCCTGGAAGATGGTCAAAGATTTTCCTAGCAGTGCAAGTAAAAGAATGCAGAGTATTTAAAAGTCCATCTGAGACTATTTGCTGCTTTGACATTCTCCCATGAATGGATTTTCTTTATCCAAATGGGAAGTCAACTTAGAAAACTTTGGAGGGTAGTGTCTTCTTTGATTAGACTATTGCAACCTTTTTGCTGTTTTTGAATGAATATGCTAAGCTTTCATTATTCTCAGTGGGAGGGATTCATTTCTGCAGAAAGGAACATTGACTCCCAACAATCTTCTAAGCATCTTTTTGGCTCATGTTTTAGAAGATTGTCTACTGTAAGTTATTTGTTGGTTTGTTTTTTGTTTGTGTGGTTTTTAGACAGTTTATTATTAAAAGTAGTTGACTGAGAAGGTGGGAGAACAAAGAAGCTATAAGCTAATAACCTAACCATTTAATATTCTCCCAGAAATCAAGTCATTCATGATAACATGTGAGACAAAGGACAGGAGCCCAAGTCACAGGACTTGAAAAGTCAAGATCCACAGCTGTATTTCCATTTTGTCTGCCATTTTCTCTGCTGATGTGAATTTTAATTATTTTGATTTGCATATTTTCCCAGAGGTTATTTGCATGTTGAATATAGGATGGTAGAAGATAAATGTAGTATTTTTATTTAAGCCTTTAAAATCCCTTTGGTTTTGTCTGTACTTCTTTATTTTTAAAGATTTTTTTTTCTTCTTCAGGAAAATGTAGGCACTTATTTCAGAGCATTTTCGCTTGCTGTTGATTATTTTTTCTTTGTCTCAATTAATATATTCTCTTTATTGAGGTGGAGAAAAGTGAGATATTAGTACAGATTTCTGTAAGATTACTTACATATCTTTGTGTGCTGTTGTTTTTTTCCTTTGTTTTTGCCAGTGGCCTTATTATAGTAATACTCTTGGGTATAAGATCTGCTTTTATTTGTAGGATGGCAAAACGGAGGGATAAGTGGTTTTGTTTTTTTTTTTTATTTTCTTTGAAGGGACCTCTCTGCCTTTTGTACATCCCACATCTTTTCCTTCATTTCTGCTTTTTACCATCCCAACTTTATCCCCTCATTGTCAAGCTGAAGAAGAAAGCGGCTGACTAATCTTAAAGGTAAACAGCTGTCACAAATCCTTCAGGTTTTTTAATTCCATGCAGTACAAATGGTTTGCTTTTTTTTTTTCCCTCTTACATCCCTGAAGGCAAAGGGCATATAGTAAATAAAAAAGTTAATTTCCTTCCATCTCTCCCTTTTTCTTTTGTATTTGCAAGTAAGTTAAGGAAAAATATTATTGCTCAAATCAAAGATATGATAAATAAAACTTAAATTTCTGTAGCCTGTCTTTTTTTGTTTTAGTTTGTTGTCCTTTACTGTTAAGACAAGTGTAGCACTATCAAAATTTCTGAAAAACATTTTAAAGCTGTTGGTATACCTTAGGAAGTATGTGCATGGAGTATTATATTACATATAAATGAAAGGACTGGAGGGAATGGCCTCTCGTTGTGCTGGGGTAATTCAGATTGAGCATTAGGAAAAATTTCTTCTCCAAAAGAGTGATCATGTGCTTGAGTGGGTTGCCCAATGAGGTGGTTGAGTCACCGTCCCTGGAGGTGTTCAAGAAACATTTAGATGTACTAAGGGAAATGGTTTAATGGGGAAATATTGGTGGTAGGTGGTAGGTTGGATTGGATTGGATGATCTTGGAAGTCTTTTCCAGTGCTTGTGATTCTATGATTCTGTGATTCTACTTCTCTTTATTTGGACATATTTAATGACCAGATAATTATTTATGTGATGAATTTGTGAAATGAATTTTGAAATGTGGTGTAATAATTCTACTTTTTCAGGGAGTCTTTTATCCCCTTACACTAACACATTGTTGTAGTAGAATATTTTAAAACTCATTTCAGGTATTACACTAAAAGTCCTGAGAGATCACTTGACCTAGCTTTTACTTTATTACTTGGAAATTTCCTTTCATTGATACCTTAGAATGAAGAGTAATACGTTTTTCTAATGCCAGTGAAGTTAAAGGAAGAACTGTTAAAACTTTCTCTATTGAGAGGTGTCTTTTCCTCTTTCACTGAACCCTGCTTGGGAGAGGAGAACCAAATTTCTTGCTTTTTGAGATAAAAAAACAAGCAAGTTTTTTTTGCACCAGTAATGTATCTTACTAAAAAATGTTTTAATTTCGGAATTGTCTTAGAATACTTAGATGTATTTGAAATAGTAATATATAGAGTTCTTATTTTCATTTCTTTAACTTACAATTAAAGGATTTTCTTCTGAATTCTTTTTTTCTTTTGAAGCTGATGTGTATTTGTAGAATTTGTAGAATTTGTAGAATGTTAAATTATTTAATAATGATGTAGAATGTAGAATGCTAAATTAATCTACACTTTTTAATTTAAAATTCTGTCATCTGCATTTAAAAAATTTAAGTTCTGTACTGCGACATTACTTGGCTATGATATTTGCATATTTCTCTTTCTTTGTTGTATCTCCTACTTTTATTGACTCATTGCTGCTTATCCCACTAGTATGCCCAATGTTTGGGGCAAGGACTCTGTTAAACGTAGACTCAGCGTACATCTTAAGTCTTTGACTTTTAAACATTTATGGTAAACATAAAATAGAGAATCTGGAAACAAATGTGACTACTGTTTAACACATTTTATGTCCTCCAGTTCTTTAAGATATTTTCTTAATTCGGGAAATAGTATTTGCAGATAGAAAATGGTTTTTAAATGATCCAATCAACTAACCACAGTATTTAAATATTTACTCTTCTGCAGATAAAGGAAGCACCATGGAAAAAAAACCCAAAACAACCTGCAATTATTTTCATTTGGCTTAGATGTAATGATTCTCCATGATATCTTCCTCTCTTTGATTATTCCTTATATAAAATTGGCTGTAATACAGTTTCCTAATGAGAGGACACAGTTTCTTCTGACTGGGTACAGTTACTGCTTATTAGCATTTCATCAATTTCAGTTTTTCACAGAATAAAAGGAGAAGCATAAGTTTTCAAATTAAAGAATTTAGCAATTTTTAAACAATCTGGAGAAATATTCAACTGAAGTTTTGATGTTGTACTATATGACCTTTTTTGTTTCTTTGCTGGACAAGCAGAGTTCAGATAGTTATAACATTAAAAAAAAAGACAAAAACCCAAAACACAACAACAACAAAAAGCCACCCTTCCTTCTCTCCCTCTCGCCAAATGCACTTCATGTTGATAAATGGTCTTGGTCACTGTGTTAATAAACGATGATTCTAAAATATGAATATACTGAGACTGAAACTTATTCTACAGCTTTTCATTTTCCCTTTCCTTATTCTTCCCACTTATGTGTGAATCTATTCATTGATGGGGTTTTCTTCCTTTTCTTTGGTTTCAGATGCGAGTGTCTCTCTGGTTTATGTGGTTTCCCCATGTGCGAGGCAGGCTCCGTTCCTCAAATAGTTTCGCGTGGAGATGGAACACCTGGCAAGTGCTGTGATGTCTTTGAGTGTGTCAATGGTACGTGAAGTTTTCTCTTGTACCTGGAGAGGAGGATCTTGCGTCTTTGGGAGAACCTGGGTATATGGTTATTCATACTATATTGTCAAAATTTGAGAGACATAATTTTCTTTGAGTTCATTCAGTAAGAAGTAACTGGAAGTGTAATTGAAGGTTTATAGTGGGAAAATGTCCATTGTAAGTTGTGTCATGTTTCTTTAATTCTAAAGTATTTTTTTCTCTCTAAACCCAAGGAGTTGGAATTTTAGTGAAAAGCTCCCTCACTGTGTGTTTTCCAGGTGCTTTTTGGCCAGTTACAAGCACTAGATCCTTTTTAAAGTGTTGGTTTGTTTGTTTTTTTTTTTTTCGCTAAGAATTGAATCTCCTTCTTGCAGTGTTGTAAAGAAGAACTGTTTAGACTGTTGGGTTCCCTCTAAAAAAAAACACTTTAAATAAACACAGTAACTTTTAGCACAAGTGTAAAACCATTGGAAATTGCAATTCAGTATAGGAATAGACTGATTCTCTTTTTTTTTTTTTTTCCTTCCTGATGGAAATATTTAGAAAAAATTACTTAAAGAACTTAAATTTGTTAAGTACATTTGTTATTTTTGATTTGTTATGCAAATCTCAGGATTGCTCAGAGTTGTGTGTGGTGAGTTGGAAGAGACAAATATTCAGCTGTTGGAGAAAAAGATTCTTGAAAGGCTGCATGGTCAGATAATTTCTGAGCATAAAAAAATTACATGTTGGTTAAATATTTACTTATTATTTATTTTATATACTTAAATATTTATTAAGTGTTATTTAACATTGTTCCATTGTGTGTGATGACATTCTTAAAACTATTTTTGCATTCTTTACTGCATATGCACATAAATGTGTACATATCTAATATAGACACTCCTCCAGGAGAATGTTTCTGATGTTTACACATAAGAATATTCTTATACAGTTTTCCTGTTGTTATAATATCTATTTAATGATATAATTAGGAGAACAGAAAGCTGTCGGGATCATCAGTACTGATCCTCTGAATTACCTTGACATGAAGGAATAACTTCACATAGTCTACAAATTACAAAAAACAAAAAAAACATGGTTAGTGTATGTGGTGTAACTGCATTGTGTTATTAGGTGACACTAATGATGTACAGTGTTAAAGCACACAAGCCTTCTGTACTTCGTATGTGTGGATGGGATAGGGTGGTGGAGAGAGGGGAGGCTGTCTGGAAAGGGAAGAGTTGGTTGTCCCCAGGCAGAACTGACTGGTGTTGAAGGGTGGCATAAGGGCAGCAAAATACAGATAACATAGAGACTCTGTTAGCATCATATTGCCTTTGCTGTTTGTCAGCGTTTGAAGTCAGGTCAGTGTTTTTTTGACAAAAGCTTTTCCTGTATGTAATATTGAGCTGTTTTGGAAGTTCTACAACAGATTTGTAGGTCTTGTGTGGTTCTCTTTGTAACAAGTACATGCTATCTCAAACTAGTACTGGCTCGATCCATCAGAAAAACATGCACTGAGATACCTCAGTAGCAGTTATTCTTGCATGTTATGTAGCTGTTATGGTTATTCCTGTCACATTGTAAGTACAGCAGTAAGTCATTACATTCATTGTTGCTTTTAATCTGAAATTTACTTAGGTTGCTCCAAAAGTAATGCCTCCTATTTATTTCCATGGAAACTACAACAGATACAAAGAGCACAACACTAGTTGATAGAACAAATTCTTAGCTACAAAATACTATTTCTCAATAAAGCCACCACCATTAGCTTTGCATTTTCACCAGCAATGAACAAGAGCTTGTATGCAAAAATCTGTACCAGCAGAGGTGACCCACTGTCACCACTGCTGAAGCACACCACCACCACCTCACTGTGTTCACATCCACAATTTTGTCTCCATAAATGTTCAGCAAGTGTCAAAGTGTGTCAATGAGTGGCATTTTTTTCTTCATGGAGGAACTCAGTGACACCTTTTTACTTCATATGCACTTCCATGTCAGACAGCATTCTGTCAGACTGCCATTTTGCTGTCGTCTGCCTTCTCTCATGGGAGAGGCTGTAAGGAAAAAAATGATTCAGCATTCAATTACAAGCATCAACAAATGAATCTAAATAGATTGAAGGCTACATGTGCAGCAAGAGTGGAAGTGTTTGGAAACAAGAGAGCATCCAAAATGCCTATTCTCTAATTAGGTATTGACGCATGGCCCTCTTGAATGTAGCTTGTGCCGTAGCACATACTGCCTGGGAGCTATGCCTTTAGAAATTTGAGAGAGCAAATTGCCAAGCATCCTGCAGCTGCTTTCTTCTGTCAGACAGGGCTTTCACTTTTGAATAAGCTTCCTTGAATGCAGCAGCTACTTTAAAAGGGTCTCTGATGGCTTTATGAAAAACACTCGGTTGCCTGTGTGAGAGTGGGCCTAGTTACTGTGTCCAAGAGCTCCAAGGTGGATGGGAGAAGGCTGCTTTCTGCCCCAGCCTTGCCAGGAGTGGCTTAGAAGCCCTGCAGCTCCTTCATTGCCCCTGAAGTTGAAGGCCAGTCTTCTGTTGCCCTTCCCCTTGAGAATGGAAGTAGCTAGTGCATGACCCAAAATAACAAGCTGACAGTGATGACAACTGCCACAGGGAAACTGTGACCCCTTCTATATTGCTTTTCCAGGCTTTACTCATGATAACATGGAAGTGAGCTCCTAAATCATCAAGCTTATTCACTCAGTGTGACATATAACCTATGCTTTATGATGGCATCTGTAAATTTTTTTCCAAATTTGAGAAGATATCACTGATGTATTCAAGCCGTTTCTCTTTCATTCTATATCTCCTGGTTTCCTTCACACTTCTGGCTCTATAAAGGAGGTACCGCATTGGAGGAGAGCTTAACTAATCACACTTCTTGTCACCTGTTGATGCCATTACTCCTCACAGGCTTTATTATTCTGTTATTAAGCTCACAGTGTGGAAAATGTTAAAGGTAGTGCCATTACTTATAAAGGGAAATATGAATCACCTTTTTCTAAAGGGTGCATCAGTGAGTGCTAAAAACATTTGATAGGGAGAATATGGTGCCAGCCTGAAACATTTTCATTACAACAAATAGATGGATCCAAGTAGAGCACTCCACAGGCATCAGTTTGTTGTAGGATCCCATTATTCACTATACTAAGCCTCACAAAATGTATGCGAGAGGAAAATATTATTTTCCATATACACAAAGAAATAAAGATTTGACCAAGTTAGTAGAGTCTGCCCTGGAGCAGAGAACTGAGTATAATCCTGATCCTAAATAAATATAACTGCATGTTACTATCCAGGCATCTAAAACCAAACAGGGATATGTTCTAGATTTGATCTTGACAAGTAGTGGGAATTGTATGAGATTGCAAAGATGGAAGTTAACTATGAAACGGTAGGTTTTGATTTTCCTAGAACAGGAGTGAGAAGCCAAATAATACCTGGACTCCAAGAAAGCAACTTCAATAAGTTGTCAAAGAGCAGGAAGGATCCTATGGAAAATGAATAATGAAAAAAAAAATGGTATTAATGAAAATTAATACTGTTCTTTAAAAAGTGAGTAGAAAATTTACATTGCTGAAGTGATAGTATGGGTAGTGCAGAATGGATTATTTTGGATAAGGCATTACTGGAATTTAAGAAGAAATGGTACAAAAAATAGGATTGGAGTCAAAATGCAAAGGATTATTATTTTGAAAATATGCATAATCAGTAAGGAATGGCAAGATGCAAAATGTGGCTTGTGGGGAGCAAAAGACAACAAACTTAAGTAAGTAATAAATGGAACATTAATACTAAAGGAAGGTAATCTTCATATCTTTTTGAAAATAGGCTCAGTAGTTGTAGGGTGCATTTTGTTTTTTTCAGATTTCTTACTTCGCAGAAAACCTACTGCTAAGCATTATTATTTAGCTATAATGCCAAACCACAACCTTGTGTTAACTGATTTGGGTCTTTTTCCTGCAATTTTAAACTTCTCTCATGCATTGGAGGCAGATCACAGGTGGGCTTGTGATGAATGATGAGCTATGGCAGTTCTTTCAACGGTGCTGAGATTTTTGCAGGTGCTTGTGTCCTACTGACATGCCTAGAGCTAAACAGATTACAGCATGTACTTTCTAGTTTGGTAGATTGACAGAGAGTACTGATATTTAATTGTATTCCTCTGTTACATAGGGCATGGTTTGTTTCCAGGAGTTGCTTGGCAATTTTATATACAAAATTTGGCTCAACAAGGAGATTTTAGAGTACTGCCACAGCGCTTGGTGGCCCCAGCTCCTCCTTTGGCTGTCCAGGTGGATTTCTGTGCTACACCTTTAGCTTACTGCATGATGCTAAAAAGATTTTTTCTGGAAGGATATATAGATAAAAGGAAGACAGCCTAGAGGAAAGCCAACAATCAGACATTTAGAAGCATAAAGTCATACAGCAAAAATAAAAACTGAAAGGAATGTATGTATTTAAGCCTCAAGAGGAGGTGGAGATGGAGACACCCAGGATCAGTCCACTTAAAAGCAAATATGCAATTTGGGGAAAAATAATAGAAAGCATTATATATACCCGGCAGCTCTGGAGATGGGAAAAGCAATGAAACTTGAATAAGTTACATTTTCTGTGTGTGTTCTGTCTAACCTGAATTACTCTTGCTGCAATTTGAACTTTGTAGCTGTAGCTGAACTGTGGTGTTCTTTGGTAGTTTGCAGTTTCTTAGTTACTGATGGGCTTAAAGAAAAGGCAAGACTGGGAAGGTGTTAGGTGGAGCTGCTTCTGTTGTAGTTGTTTCTGTTGTAGCATCTTTCTGTGCTCTTCTCTCCTCCCTGCATGGTGACTTGAAAATAAGTTTTCCTTCTCTAAAGGCAGTGCCATAAGGTCTTGTCTAGTGTGAAAAGGAAAAAAAAAAAAAAAAAAAAGGCATCAGTATCAGCCTGTGCAACTGTCTTTCCTCTGAAGAAGTTGCTGGGTTACTGGAGTGGAGTCTGCTGGTGAGGTAGACAGTAGTAGAAAACAGTTGATGGAGATAGGCACTGTGTATAGCTTAAGGCATCTGGATATGTAAGTGGTTTCTAGTGGGATGATACAGACTTCCTCTACTAGAAACCTCACTATGTAAATCTAAATTTTTCCATTTGGTTTAAATGTGAATTTTTCAGTGTTGCAGTTTTCTATGGTTATTACGCCTCAGTGTCCTTTTCTTTCACAGTCTGCAGATGCAACAAAATAACAAGAAACAAAATAATGTTTCTTTCCTTCAAATAACTACATAAAAGCATGTAAAAATAATTACACTGACTCATAAATAATAGTTAACAGGTTTGTCTTAGTCCTGATTGATGTTCCTAGATGCAAGACTAAAGGACTTTGCAGAGTGGTTCCACAGATGTGTTAACAGGGAATACATTGCACACAGTACTAAAGTTCGAAGAGTAAGAAGCCAAATATTTTCTTCCACCTGGCTTGCTTTGTTATGTTTGCAGGTAAACAAAAGCATACAATGTGTTGCCTTTTTACATTCTATGAACTAATTCAACTGAAGTTTCTCCTTTTATTTTCTAAACTCCTTATCAGCTGAACTTTTGAAAAACAGAAAGTTTTTCAGTATTTTGTTTATATTGACACAGGGCTGAAGTTTGTCAGCTTCCTTCCCTTTCATTTAATGGAAAGTTCACAGCACTTGCACCAATTCCTTCCAGGAGTCTGGTACAAATTCTTCTGTAGACTGAAAGAATGTCCAAAGTGCTGCAACTACAAATCTTTTCGTCCTTTAAACAACAGAAAATTGTTTTGAATCTCTCTTCTTCTTCAGATGGGCTAGAAGAAAATGCCCAAACTTGCCTGGAGAGAGTTGATGCCTGAGCATCTTGTGTACTTGAAATAACCGTGCGCAGAATAATGCCTAGCAAAGACTGGATTGCAAAACTCATGCATGTTTCTGAGTTGTTCTGTAACTTTAAACAAAGATAACCAAAAATACAGGGAGTCTACAGAGGTCTGTGTAACAGCAAATTTGTTTTGGAGTGGTCCAGCCTTTAGATCTTTATTAGATTTAAGGGTACAAAGTAAAACACCATAGAAAACTGATTTGGTAAAAAAAAAAAAAAAATTGTGTGTCTGCAGTTTGAAGATAAAGGTCTTCAGAAATGAGCACTTTCTGTGTCCACGTAGCACATGTCTGCATGTCTCAGTGCAGCTTTGACTATAAGAACTCTTGCAGGACTCAGAATGTAAAGGCTGGTTCCCACTGAAGCAATCTCTAGAGCAAAATTTATGCCAGAGTTCTCCTTGATTTAACTGTGGAGCAGGAACTTCAATATCGAGTCAGCCGTGCCCTCTTAGTCATGCATAACTTGATATTGTAGCACAGATCTGATATCTGTCCCATCACAGTCGGTGTAAAGCCAGCCGGAACACTTCATTGTGCTGGGTCATGTCTGCTCTGCTCTGGCTCCTTCCACAGGTTTGTGGCTAACTGTCTGTGCCCAGACTAGATCTTCTGTCATAGACTAACTGATAGCTGGCAAATGCTGAAATCAGTTTCATGAATCCCTGGTCTGGGCAGCTGCCTCATACCTACTGTGTCATTTGGTAGTTGGTATCAGAAAAGGGATTTCAGTTTGCAGGTACACTTGACTGCTTGATGCTGTGCACTTCAGTCTGTTGTAACTGTTTTGTCACATGGGGAAGTTTGGTTCTTGAAGAATTTTATATGCAGCATTTTCTCCAATGCTCGAATAATAAACTCGTGGTTGCCAGCCTTTCAGAAAAGGTTGTGTTTATTTAATGATAGCTTTATACTCGTTCATTCTGTCATGGCTATTATATGTTGGTCAGTAAAGCAATAAAATTACCACTATTTTAAACAAAAACAAGTGAGAGAACTCTGAGTATCTTCCAACATACCCCACTAAAAGAAATGTGTTGGTTCAAATTCCACAGGGAGATGTTGGATTTTTTATTAGACTTTCACTTTTGTATCTGAACCAGGAGTTCTTATTATGTTTGTTCTGGCTTGACTGAATCATTAGAGTGCACAGATCTAGCAACAATAATCCTTGTCTTATAGCTGAATGCATATGGGTAGCTCAGTAGTTCAGTGTGAATACATGTACACTACCATAAATCTTGTTTGTAAAAATATACACACAATGACATTTTATAGCA
The DNA here is from genome assembly GCF_023343835.1 of Lagopus muta. Lineage (NCBI taxonomy): Eukaryota > Metazoa > Chordata > Aves > Galliformes > Phasianidae > Lagopus > Lagopus muta. Next base: position 78,074,080 of record NC_064434.1, read on the forward strand.
TTTTTCATTGTAAGAATAAAATAGATTGTTTCCTCTCAGGAGTTACAGTTTCTTGCTTACTGTTGTTTGGACATTTTAAAAATGAATGATAATTCATGGAAGATGTATCTACTTTCCAAACTAGGCAGAAATTGAGATCTACTTTTAGAAGGAGGGGAGGAGAAAAGTAAAGAAAAAGCAAAAAAAATCTAGAAAGCTGCAATCAAAATAGTAAAGTCAGGAACAAATGGATTTAAATGCCTTCTAAGTTCTTGGCACTTTTTCCTTTTTAAGAAGGTTTTTAGACTAACAGCTTGAGCTACATAAACTTGAAATATTTTTCAAGTGTTTGTTTATGTGAATAGCTTTCTAATGAGGTCATAGCTGTTTTCCCGGACACAGTGGTATTTCCTCTTTTTACTCTTTTTTTTTTCTTTCTTTTTTTTTTTTTTTTAACACTGCTTTCTACATTATGCCTTGAAGACTGAAGAGGCATGTAAAAATCAAAGATTGCTCAGGATAATTCCAAGTTTCAACTCTAACATTTTAGTCATATTAAATGACTTGAGACCGGAGCTCAGCATAACTGTGAGTGCAGGGAACTACTAAGGTCCCTGAGATACTTCAGAATTTTGAAGAAACCCTACATTAATGTCAAGAATAACCTATATGAAAAGTCTTCAGACTCCAAAATTAAGAAGATTCAGCAAATCCTGGATTTTTATTTAAATGTTTTCATCTCCCATGTGAGATTGAGTACTAAGAACAGCAATAGAAAACCTAACCTCAAAGCAGTTATAATTATCACCTTCATGTGTCTGTTTTATGCATGTGAGTGAGCAAACAGTCTTCCATGTAGTCTGTGGAATTCAACAATGTATGCAATTGCCTGCTTTTTAATTTTGACTTCGTGTCTGAAACAAGTTGCTTCCTTTAACTCAGATGTTTTGGTTTTGAAAATGATAGATTCATAACTACTGAACAAATACATCTACTTAGTGGACACTTCAGGTCTCTGTTCTCAAGTGTCTCGGGCAAGTTTCAGAAAAGATCTAGAATTTTAAGTTATTCCATAATGGAAAAGAGAAAGGAAGCTTCAGTGAGTAATATAATGATAAAATTGTGAAGTCATGACTTCCTAATGACTAATGTGGTATAGAATGTGGTATGTTATAATTGTATTTGTTCTACAGAGTCAAAACTCTTCTGTGATTCAGCTGTACAGCACAGTGTGTGCAACTGTAGCTGGCTGAACTGAAAACATGTCCTTCAAGTCATATCCCAAATATTTAGGAATTTTTAGAGGCTTTCAGTTTCCCCGTCAGTTTGGCTTGAATCATAAGTTAGGGTTCTGCTGTACAAGAAATAGTCAAAACAGACTTGCTGTTTTTTAAGAACACCAAATGACCAGATAATGGTCATTACAATGGTGATTATTTTATGTGAGGAGTACAGCAGTGAGATGACTAGCAGGGCTCCAGTTTGATTGAACTAGGAAGTGTTTGGAATTCATATCATGCAGTCCTGGAATACATATGTATTTTTCTCATGAACTAACAACAACAAGAAGAAAACAACAACAGAAAGCTCATTATGTACTGGACAGCTCTAAGGCAATTTAGCCACCTGTGTATCAGAATCCTGTAGAAAGAGATTGCTGTTAAAAAACATCAGAAACTCAATTTTTAAAATATATGTTAAAAAAAAAAGGTGTTGCTTCATTTGCTGAAATTTGAACTAGCTTCTAGCTCATCCAGAATGAAAAAGATTTACAACCAATAAAGAAAATGACTTTCCTTAAGTATATATTAAAAAGTATTTTACTTTTTAATAAATTAGAATTCTAATTGTTAATAACTAGCTGCTCTAGAAATAAATCTGGATAGCATTTCTTTCATTGTTTAAACAGAGAATAACATATACTGTGTAGTTAAAAGAAAACATAGATATTTTTTTTTAATGAAGGAAAAGTTAGTGGTTTCCTTCTGTCTGGTTTTGTCAGTAGAAAAATGAGTTTAACTCTTTAGCATTGAATAATGTCTGTAAAAATCCTGACTCTTTTTTTTCTTCTTCTTTCAGAAGTGAAACCAACTTGCATATTTAACAGCATGGAATATTATGATGGAGACATGTTTCGAATGGATGCTTGTCGCTTCTGTCGGTGTCAAGGTGGTGTGTCTATTTGCTTCTCTGCCCAGTGTGGTGAGCTACACTGTGACAGGTATTATGTCCCAGAGGGAGAGTGCTGCCCAGTATGTGAAGGTACAGTACCTTTTCAATCCTTTTTTTGTCTGCTGCTTTTTTTATTTTGTCCTTTCATTGAAAATGAGTGAAGAAGTGTTCCCTGTTGTTCTAAAGTTTGTCAACTCCTTCTTAATTTGGTTTTTCTTTTACGTTTCTTGATATGATCTTAGACATGGTCATGTGTGCTGTACCTTTTGGGTGCCTTCTTCCCAAATGTTATATAAAAGCCGTTCCTAATTTCTGCAGCAGAAATTACTCATTTAGCTAATAATTTAGCCATCACTGTGCTCCAAAACAGCAGCAGTGTGTCTCTAATTGCATCTATGGCTTTGCAGCCTGCTTTTTCCACTTATTGCTCTCTGTTCAGCTGAGCAGTGTTTACAATTATAGCAAAGAACCTGGGCAGTAATCTGGCTTCAGTGTTTTTCTGTTCCTCCCTTACCCTGTTGACAGCCTGCTCATCTGCTTGTTAGGCCTGCAGTCCTCCTAAAAAAAATCCTGTGGGAAATTTCACATTGACCCTCTTGCTTGTACTGGAAAATATTTGACACATCGTCTGCCAGCATACAAACAGGATTCTGGGGGAGGAAGATGAGGGCTGGCGCTGTACACTTGGATCTTGCCCTACTGCGGGTCAGGGTGGCCACAGCATAGAAAAAGGCCTGTGGTGCATTCCTGGTCTGTGTGGTTAAAAGTAAACTTAGCAGTGACATCTCAATTAGCAAAATACATTGGGAATCTCAAGTCTCCCAACCCAAATTTCTCACTTATATGTGATTAGTTTTGTTGAAATGTTTACAGTTTTCCTATAGAATCTGTGAAGTTCAAGAAAAAAAAAAAAAGAAAAAAGAAAAGAAAAAGATCAGTAGATCTATGATACATTTTGTTTTGGAAAAGAAATCAGAAAATCCAAAAACTAAACATCATAAATAATATAATCCAGCCATCTGTAGGTACATTTTCCTTTTCTCAATCTGCTTGTTAAATACAAAATTTTAGTGGAAATCTTTTAAAATAGGGCACTGAGTTTATGAATGTTCAGTATAAGCTGACTTAACATTTTCGACAGTAAATTTCAATATTGAAATATCTTATGTTGTTGGATATATTATTGTATCTCTGTATGCCACAGCATGATTCTTTCTGTTTGGTAGTGTCTTCACGTAACTCTTTTTAAATAATACAGAATCATGACATTGAAGCTATTCATACATGATACTTAGGCATAAGAAGAAATGTAATATTTCTTGTTCTGTTGCAATTTCTCTTATTTCAGACCCAGTTTACCCTGTAAATAATCCTGCTGGCTGTTATGCCAATGGTCAGATCCAAGCTCATGGAGACCGCTGGAGAGAGGATGACTGTACTTTCTGCCAGTGTATCAATGGAGATCCTCACTGTGTTGCTACAGCCTGTGGGCAAAGCTGTTTGAATCCTGTCAAAGTACCAGGAGAGTGCTGCCCAGTATGTGAAGGTGAGATCTGCATTTCTTTTGTTATACTTCATACTATCGTGGCTACTTCTGACATGGTAATTCCTAATTTACTTTATAACTTTGGAGGATTGAAGTAGCTGTCACAGCATTTAACGAATTAGTTGGGGAATTAATTAGTTGGGAATAAAAATAGATAATTTTTGAAATTCTAAATTACAGCATGGTTTAACTGCAAATGTATGTGGCCATATTCAGTATTCTTTTGGTCTAATATAGTAATCATTTAAGATTAGCGTTATTAACGAATTTCACTCCTGGCTTTTATTAAAGCTTATTAGTAAGTATAGGAGGAATTAGAGGATCAAAATGTTCATCTACAGCTATTACTGATAATTGAATTGTTCCTAATTTCTTATTCATTGCTATCATTTAGTTACAGTTCAAAATCTTCGTACAATATAACTTGAGGATGGACATAATATAGTATGAAAGAAACATTTTTTCAGTAAAACTTATATGGGATGATTATTAGGTAGGAGATGGATCTTGATTTTTAGAGTTTAAAGTGTAATTACGTTTTGTGGAAATGTGCACAGTTTGAAAAGCAAACTAAGATTTTACTTTAGCTACATGGAATAGATTGCCTTGTGAGGTTGTGGATGACCCCTCTCTGGAGGCATTCAAGACCAGGCTGGACAGGGCTTTGAGCAACCTGGTCTTAGAGGAAGGTGTCCCTGCCTATAGCGGGGGGGGGGGGGGGAGGGAGGGTTGGAACTGGATGATTTTAAAGGTCCCTTCCAACCCACACCATTCTATGATTCTGTGATATGGCAAACACCTACCCAACCTGTGCAGTGAAAATATGAACGTTTACAAAATGAATATATTTGAAAGAATCTGTATATTTCGCAGTTGCATTTTTGGTAGTAGTTGCTCATCATGAAAAATACAAGAATCATGAAAAATACAGTTTCTAAATCATAATTCTAGACCTGTCTTCAGAACTGTATTCACAGAACATAGATTCTTGCAGGGGAACATGCTCAGTGAGCTGCTGCTTATTTTTCCTTTTCCATCTCTGATGGAGTGAAATAAATTTTGAAGTGAATTTTGCATAACAGTTTGTCACCCTTCTTGGGTTGCAGTATCTGTCCAAGTTCACTGAGTAGTTGCTGCTTAGGAGAAATCTGTGGGGCAGAGACTTTTCTTGTTGATTCTTTTTCATGTCAAAATTCACATCACAGGATATGAAGAAGGTGTCTGATAATGTATAAAGTCTGCCCGTGAAGTGATGAAAATAACTACTTTCACACTAAATGATGAAGAAAGTTAGCAAGTTTTAATCCCCAGTGATTCTCTCATGATGGGTATCAGAGAGTATGTGCTATCCCACTTAATGTGTATGTGAGTGAGCTAGGAAGCGTAGCATAGACAAGTAGATTTATCTAAGTATTTTCTGTATGTGGTGGTTTCTTCTCCAGTGGGAGGAGACAAAATGTCAGTGTGATGCAAGTGATACATGTGGTGTCAAAAAAATGGTGGGAAGCTGTCACTGGTAATGGCAGCAGTGGCAGCAAAAGTCTCTGTGTGCTGAGAAGAACACGAGGCTCCTGAGGGACTGGTAAAAAGTGGGCTGAGCATGTGGACAGTTCAGATGGCAGGAGGCCACGTGGAACTGACCTGGGAATTTGAATGTCGCTTGGACATGGAATTCCAAACAGCTTGAAATGTGTAACTTTCTGAATGCGTGTGAGGAGTTGTTACTGGACGTGCAGAGAGGGTAATAATTTAGCTGCCCCCAGGCCCTCCCAGATTCTCATTGTCCTGTGGGTGCAGGAGGAGTTGGTCAAGTGAAGGGATCCAGATCGTTTTCACTGGAGCTGCCAAGAGGGAGAGCAGGAGTATGGGACAGGCATATGGAGGGGAGAGGTGTAGCACTGCAATATCACAGGCTCTACATTGCTTTAGTCTTCAAAGCCATGGACAACCTTCCTTGAGTTACACTGTAGTTAGCATCTGCTAGCATCCACGTTCAGTTCTGTTTGATGTTTTCTCTAGCATACCTGCAAACTCAGTGGAAACTGAATTAATTTCCAGACAACACAACTGGAAAGGGCCACCAGTATCTTGGAGAGCAGAGAATGAATTTGTTTGCTTTAAAGCAGAAACTGGAAAAATGTTGGCTGAATTCAACAAGAGAAAATCTACTGGACTATGTTTGGAGGAGGTTCTTCAATAGTCCTGACTCAGGGTAATTGTTACATAGTCAATTTCCAGGAGAAGTCTGGTGATGAATGAACAGAAATTCAAGATAGATTAGCAGAGCTTTGAGAAGGCAAGTGCCGTACTGATATTAAGGTTACAAGTACAGTTTGCAAGATGCCAAGTTTTATCTCTTTGCTATGGGTAAGTCCCTAGCTGACATACTAAGTCCTCAGTCCTTTCTTATACATTCCTCCAAAAACCATGTGGACAAACTGACAAGAGTCTGAACAGGAGTTCTGAGCATAGTTTGTGTTCTGAAAAGCACATCATAGCAGGACAGATTGAATAAATTGGGTTGGTTTACTTTAAAGGAAATTATGACTGGAATGAGAAGATAGCAGCCTTCAAGTGCCTGAAAGGTTGGTGCAAAGTAAAGGCAAGCAACATATTCTGCAATATCTTCTGAAAATAAATAATTTGAGTTGCAAAAGGGAAGATGCGTATTAGAGAAAGGTAGATAGTTGTTGAGTAAAACAAAATTCCTCCTGTGGAATGTTTTGACTGAGATTGTCATTTTGCTTCATTTAGGGAACCGCATTGTTTGTATTTTCAGCCTCAGTGAGAGGAGATGCTCTCAGGAAATTGCATACATAACTGAAAGTAGTTATAATAGCTGGTAGGCAGTTTTCAGTGTTTATGCAGGTGATAATAGTTACTTAACAATGTACAGTTGTTTTCTTCTTACAGTAAGCATAGAAGTGATCAAAGGCATTTGGAAACACCTCTGGTTACGCTATCCCCACCCTTCACTTCTTGCCAGTTTTCCAGTATAGCAGTGCACATGGATTGTACTTGTGCAAGATGTGCACAGGTAGAAGCCTGGGATGGAAGCAGAGGGTGGCTACTTCGAGGTAAGAGTGTCTGAGCAGGAGTGAGAGAAAAAGCAAGGGCCGCTGATACGGCATGAAGATAGAGAGAGAATGCAGCGTGGGGAACAAGACAGGGCAATATCAAACACTCATACTAGATGATAAGAAGCTGCAAAGCTGGTGTAAGATTGCTTTTAAAGATGAAGCCCAATGCCTTGCTACAATACTTTGAACAGCTTTGTTCTCCCTCTGGAAATGGTTGCTTTCTCCCCTTGCAGAAAAGAGATAGTTCCAAACAAAGCCCAGATGTTTTCTGTATCATTTCTTCCTTCATCAGCAAGCCCCTATCCTTGAGCTCTTTAGTCTACACTGGTTTTCGAGGCAGCCACCTCCTTTCACCTGTCAGAGCTGGGAAAAGCAAGTTCTGTGGATCGAACACAAAGAATTAGTTTTAAGCTTCTGATGGATGTTCCTCTAGAACTTCTGTAGCTGCTGTAATGATATTGGTGCTTAGGGATTTGCTTTTGTTTGTTTAATCTATTATCTACTTAGTCTGTTTTTTCTTTCTTTGTTTTCTAGACTGTCTTCATAAAGAGCCAAGGTTTAGGTAATCACACTAGCCCTCTGTGCTTTCCTCACAGTTTTAGAGCCAATGGTCACTTACAGTGCACAGAAATCTCGAAGATAACACATTCCTACATATTTAATGAAAACAGACAGGTAGTTAGAAGGGACAGAGTGCAAAGTTTTGGGATGAACTCATACTTTGTTACTCCTGAGGTTCTTCATGGAAGCTGGTTTGGGTGCCTGTCCTATTGTAGGAAGTGGATTCATAGGGAATCAGGCTTTTGTTAGTTCTGCTTTGCCTGAAGCTGTTTGCTTCTCTTTTGGATTAACATTTGTTTTAGTTCCTAAATGTTTAAGCAGCAATTCCATTTTTAATGAAGTTTTTAAAAAATTGGATACTACTGGAGCTTCAACTAGCTATTAATGTCAATGTGTAATAGCATGTGAGTAACACCAAACAAGCTACACTGACATAAATAACCATGCCTTCCTCAGGCCATCTGCAGACAGCCATCTGCAAATAGGAGTAATAGTTGTGTTCACAGGAAGTAAATATTGAGTAGAGTATTAGGAAAATTCTTGGTTCTTTGAAGAGAATAAACACGAGTGCTGAGAATTTGGCATCAATACCAAAAATGTCTCCTAAGAACGTTGAAGGCTTCCTACATTCCCTTGTTTCTCTCACTGGCTCAGGCTACAGATAGGGAAAACTTGCAGCCAAGTCAGTTGATGTACAGTAGTTGGCTGTTACCCAGTGAGTCGTTCTGCGTGAAAGCTCTCAGGTACAGGTGGAAGGTTTCCAGCATAAGCTATGAATGAGAAATTAAGTGTTAGACAAAGTCCCCTCAGAGGACTTTCATGAATAAGGAGTGCATTACTTCGCTGTCATAATGGCTGACACTTTATCTTTGCAAAAAGAAATTAACATTTTCATCAATAAAGGGCTCCAAACTGTAGCTGAGAAGTAATTCAGTTCAGTTCCTTTAGTGTGTCCAACACATCATTAAGTAAAAAAAGGCACCATAGTCCCATGAAAAGAAATTTGATTCATTCATGATGAAGTCAGTAGTAGAGAACAGTGTTCACTGGCATAGGATTTGGACCCAGACATCTACTTAGAGCACGAAGTGCAAGTTATTGTTCAGTGTCAGCACTGTAGGTCTGGGTGGGTCTTTTCATCAAAGTCAATTAAGAGATTCAAATGCAGTGCTGTAGAGAATTGAGCTTCCTTTTGCCAGATCATGATTTAGTACAGCTTTTTTAGGCAAGACAAGACAGTAGAGATTGTTTAACCATGCAGCCCAGGGTGCCCTGAGAGACATTCTGCTAATAAAAGTCTTTGCATTTAAGAAAGTCAGGAATGCTAGACGGATATAAAATAATCTTTTCCTTCTTTTCAGTGATAAAGTTCATTAGAAGATGGCTATTGAAAGGATAAATAATCTGGGGATCCTAGTGAATACGTATATATATCTCAATGCAGCTAAGGATTTCTTGCATTTTAAGAACCGTATGAATCATCTAATTAATTCTTTTCAGTGCCTACAGCTTTCATTTGGCCCAGATACACACTAATTTAGTGTGTTGGTAACACCACCTCACAATGATAACTGAATGGCCTTATCTAGTTGGACATTTCTTTATGAATAAGTTTAATTGATTCTGCTTTAATAGATGTGGTAATTTCTCAGTGTCATTTTACTTTGGGTTGTCAAAAAAACAAAGCTCATGAGTATTAACATCTATTAGAAGGGAGTCCGTACCTAAAAACTGGACAGATGATTGCACCAGATAAAAGCTTAGAAGTTAGCATCTTGTAGTAGAAAGTTTGTGAGTATTTTGGTTGCATCACTGCAGAAAAGACCCCCTCACACACATGTAGCATTGCTTCACAGGAGGCTTCTTCAGAGGAACAATAAAATGTCTTGGATTATAATAGTTGCTTTTGAAAAAAACAAAGCACTTTGAGGTTAAAAATATCATTTGAAATCAACAGTCTTTCTGCCACAGTGAGCCATGTGTTTGGAAGTATTAATGAATATATTAATGAATATATTTTCCGTTACTTCTGTGTGATACTAAAATAGATTTGCATCGTAAATCTTTGCATACGTTTTACATTATGTAATAGTTAAACACTGATAGTTAACACAGACAGCTAAACACTGGGGGGGGGGGGGGAGAATTCTGCAAGTCATTAGGGATTTCAAGCCCAGGAAGGAAATTCTCTCGCTCAGGACTTGGGACTGATATTTTTCATGTAATGGACTGGAGGGGCGGGGAGGCCTGGAATGCTAACTATGAGGATGGAAAACATTTAGTCACTCTTGGAATGATATGAATGTTTTTACAGGAAGCTTAAGTAAACACACATGCTGCTGCTTAGTAGGCTGCAGTTAACTTTTTTGGACTGCGGACAGAATTCAAACAAGTATATAGACTCTAACGAAAGGCTGTTGAGCAGCACACCCTACAGGACCAGTTTACAGGCAGTTACTGGGTAAAACGTTTGGTACAGAGCTAGACTGCTGCTCACTCACACTTCTTCTTAACTTTTATAGTAAACGCTTGAATGCATTGAATCTATATTTCTGTAAGTCTGTTGGCATTGGCATGGTCGGAGCATCTTAATCCTAATATGCAGCTTGCGGTATAAAATGCTACAGAAGAGGGAGCTGGTTCACTTTCCCCAAACACAGGCAGGCTTTTCTTTGCTGCTATTGGTGGTCTTTGTTGTGTAGAATGTGATTTTGACTCATTTTTCCTCCCTCCCTCCCCTAGAACACATTTCAATTTCACACACTCTATGAGATGCTGAGATTTCTAGAATCCTGTTCTGGTCCACTACATTGGCTAGCTCTTTCTCCCAGTGTCTCAGGACCCAGCACTGCTGAATCTAAATATACTGCTATTTTATGTGGGTTGCTTCTCTGGAGATAAAATCATATTGAATTAAATGCATGCACCTCAGAGAGCTATATTTTGAGTTTGTAGCTGTGTACAATGAGACTTCTATATAAAATTTCTTACTGTTGTCCCCCCTAATTAAAAAAAAAAGTAATAATAATTTTCATAATTATTAATTATGAATATTTAAATAAAATAATGATTAATTATGAGTTAATTATTGTTAAACGTACTGGTAATATCAGTGGTTAGAATTTACATGTGGAGTTTTGGGGGAATTATTTTTTTTCCACTTATACTAAAAAGGACTCGTTGTGGTCAATACTTTTGATCCAATGGGGAGGGAAAAAAGAAAAGTATGAGGGCTACTTTGGAAGTAATGCCTCCTGTGTTACTTTGTTGGCCTACTACATCAGAAATGAACGTTGGTGGATTAAACCTTCCCACCAATATTCTGTTACTGTTGTTGCCATGTGACAGACGGCAGTAGAGGGGCAGACTGACAAAATGGCGTCTGATGTGTAAGTGGGTATGTAGCAAAGGGGTGTCACTGAATTCCTCCGTGTGGAAAAAATGGCACCCATTGACATCAACATTTCCAGAGACCAAACCGTGGATGTGAGCACAGTGAGGCTGTGGTTGGTGCAGTAGGAGTAGGTTTCAGCAGGAATGATGGTGACAGTGTGTTGCCTCTGCTGGTGCACTTTTATGAGTGCAGCATGCAAGCTCTTGTTAATCATTGGCAAAAAATGCATAGCTAATGGTGGTGACTGTGTTGAAAAGCAGTGTTTTCTAGCTGAGAATTTGCTCTATCCACTACTTTTATTGTGTTCTTTGTATCTGTTGCAGTTTTCATGGAAATAAATAGGAGGCATTATTTCAGGGCAATGTACATTCATTGTAGTGCTCACAACTAGACATAAAGCTTTTGTGCTGTTCTCTGAAAATCTGTTTCCATGTCCCAACTTTTTTAATAATACACACAAGAAATTAATCAGTTTTATCTAGATGCCTCTAGCAAAAGCATTAACTGGTTCACATTAGTAAAATGGGAATATGAAAGATGATGCTGAGCAGTTCTAGCACTGAATGCTAATGTATACAATCCCACTTCCCATGCTATAGTTATGGCATTTAAATTTAGGATTATTTTCAGGTCTGTGGCTTTTTGTACTGTGTGACCATTAGATATATTAGGGAAATTTGAATTACTATTGATATGACCTTGTATGTTGAAATTATTTTGGTTACAATTAAGCTTTTTGAAAGTACAAATGTTTTCTTTTTGAAAATCACTAGCAGCTTTGTCTTCCAGTTGCATGAGCAATAATCTCCAAATAATTCCTCAAATTACTTGTTTTATAGTCTAATACATTTGTAGTATATAGTAACTGTCAACGCTAACATCTGAAAATTTGGTTTTATACATGATAGTAATGGTCAGCATGCAAGTATTGAATAAATACAAATAGGATACAAAACAGTATTTTGGGGGGGTTCCAGGGACGAAATTTTATATTGTCTATTAAAGTAAAAATTGTCTGTTTGGTAAAGATTTTTTTAGGTTTTTTTCTCTTTAATTCCTATGTAATCTAGGTACTTGTGTAGTAGTTTGCAGTCTTTCAATGAAATTGACTAAATGCATTTTTTTAATATCCAGAGAAGACCTTTTTGAAAGGTAATTTTTAACCTCTATAATAATGTGTTTGTAGAGCTTACAGTTTCATAGTTTTGATTAAGTGTATTTCTGTCAGGCAGACTGAAATGTTTTTGCTAATGTTTGCTAATTGGTTTCCGCCAATTCCACCAATACTAGTTTTATATAGATAAAAGTGTATATAAAAATGTAACCAGGCAAAAAAAAAAAAAGAAAAAAAAAGAAAAAGCAGCTTCACAGTCTTAAAACATCTTCTCTTTTTCTGATTTTTTTATATGTGTGTACTTGTAGTCAACCCATAGTCTGTTGTTCTTGTTTATTATTATGGCATATGCAAATAAGTCTCTAGCATGTTTGGGAAACTACACCAAATGTTGGTAAGATTTGTTAGCTTTCAAGCGTATATGCTTAGAGTAATACTGAGTCAGACTGCACAGGGAGCGCGGATGAAGTGATTAAGAGAGGAAACCAGACCGCTGTGTCTGTTAAGTTGGAATAATCACTGTGCTTGAATCAAGCAAAGTAATTTAATGAAGGTGTTTGATTTATGCTAATGTCTTCTACTTCTACACTTCTATGTCAAAAAATAATACTTTTATTGTAATAGTAGTTTTTTTGCTATTTTGAAAGAACAACATTTGCAAGTGGAATTAAAATCTGGGCTGATTCAGTAGTGTCAAATATCTGGCCTCTTACATTTCTAATTATTTTGTGTTAAGATATACAGATTTCTAAGGGTCAATTAGAAGCCAAAGTTTTGTTGCTATTAAATTCATATTTAACAATGTCAAATATAGCAACTTGAACATTAAACAATATGCAGAAGAAAAAAAAATTAAATATGATTACTTCCGTAATTAAAGCCAATTTTGTTAAAGCCTGGAGTAGGAATTTCCCTGATGTGGTTTTACTGAAAGTGTGAAACAAATCCTGTTTTGAGTTTAAATACTGCGTTCCAGATTAAACGAAGCAAAGAGCTTGTTTTAAGTACTTTCATGTCATACTAATAATAATGGGCTGAAGAAGCTGTTCGTAAGGTATTAGCATAAAGATGAACAATAAGATGGCACTGTTTAAAGGTGGTTGTGGCTGTCAGCAAGTAACATTATCTAGAGAATTTCTGTGTTTTAACTGCCTGGAAGAGATTTTGCTTCTTGAATAGAAAGCTACTTCTTATGTCATTGCATATATTTCTTTACTGAGTAAGGAAGACAATCTGTACTTGGCAAAGGAATACAGAAACAATTAGAAATTAAAATATTTATTTTTGGATTTCACTTTCTTGATCCAGCAAGGATATTACTGCTTTCACTAGAGATGTCCTGAATTGCAGTTCTTAGAATCATGCAAGTTGGAAGGACCTCTAGGGATTATCCAGCTCTATCTCTTTCTCAAAGAAGGTCCAGTTACAGCAGGTTATTTGGGACTTGTTCTAATGAAGTTTGGAGTATTTTCAAGGATGAAGATCCCACAATTTCTTTAGCACTCCATCACAGAGTTTGACCACTCAGTTTAAAAAGAAGAACAAAAAAACTTGTATCAGATTGTAATTTCTCTTATTTACATTTGTGTTTGTTGCTTCCCATCATCCCCTTGGCCACCCCCAAGATGAACTGGGCTGTCTATTCTCCTATTACAAAGTTTCAGACAGCAGAAGAATCACCCCCTTGCCCTCAAGCCCCAGTCTCTCATCCTCTCCTCTTACGTCACCTACCCCAGCCCCTGACCAGCGTGGTGACCCCATGCTGGACTTCCTCTGGAACATCAGCCTTTCTCTTACCAAAGGCCAAAGCTGGACATTACACCAGGTGTGGACTCACAAGTGCTAAACAGAGAAGCATTGCTTCCCTGGAACTGCTTGCTTTGCTCTCACTGATGTAAGTCCTCTTGTCCTTCGCACAGACCAAAACTGAACACTTACTGCTCTCTTACAATACACGTGGATTTGCTGTGATACAGTTAAGTGGAATCCCACTTCTTTTGTTGATATGAACTCAATACCCAAAGTTCAAATTTTAAACGTTTTAAAGGTGTGATAGGCAAATGTGTATAACTGATATCAGCCTTAAGGGGTACTTCTATCTTTTTTTTTTATCTCACTTTATAACTAACTAAAGATTGCAAATGCAGTCTCCAAAGTTGGAAGAAAAAATGACATCTTCAACGAAATGTTCATTTTTGACATTCATATGAAAAACTGAAGTCAAGAAGGCTGCTGCAGATGGTCTCAGATTTGTTTTTGCTTTTACTTTCCAGGGCTTCAGCAATCGTCAATGAATTTGTTTTCTTTCTTTTTTCATTAATTTTAAATGTTCAAACTGTATGTATAATAAAATTCTAATCCTCAGAACCTTTTTCCCTTGCTGTCACTGAAGCATGGGTAAATCAGTTTCTGTCAATTTCTGAATACTTCAGCCAGGCATTATCCTAGTACTCATCCATGTATAACAAGATCTGTGTATGGCAGTGGCTGTTGCTTCTGTCAGAGGCACAGTACAAAACTTAGATAGACTATCCTGTCCTCTTCTATATATTTCACATTTTTAACAGAAGAAAATGGTTTTTCTGACAACAGCTGTGTCACATCACTCATAGTAGAAGTGGAAGGTCTCAGAAATCAGAAAATAGCAGAAAGGAATGCTTTGAGGATTGGTTAGAAAATTGACGGTGGCAGAATGGTCTTGTTCCACCTTGACAAATTTCCTTGTTTGTGACACTCAAGTTTTGTGGCATTATTGCTAAGGTGGTCCAGAAAGACAAAGCCAGTTCCGCTATTGGTGGGATACCACTGTCTTCCTGCAAAGCACTTTGACTTCAAGCTAGGATGACTGAGATCGGGGATTTGATCACGCACTGTAGAGTTTTCTCAGTGGGTCAGACTGACAATCCACCAGCAGCTGGAATATCCACTGTGGATTTTATGACTTCTGAAGTGACTTCTAAGTAAAATGTCAGATACAGAACTGTGTTGTATCTGTGTTTATGCTTTGTTTGATGCCTCAGATAGGTCTGAATCTCAAAAAGTGATTTATATCTGCCTCTAGCCGAGAGCAGCATCACTTCTGTCTCGTCCTGAGATGGAAGGGAAGAGTAGGCAGTGGTACTGTATAGCAGACTTAACTAGGCCATGATTAAATGTTAGCAATTTGAGGAACAATTTTTTTATTTTTTTAATATTGCCTTTTTTCTTTACTACTATAAAACATAAAGAAGAACATTTTCTTTGTGATGTGACACGCATATACCAATTTCATACCCTGCTAGATTTACTGCCGTAGAATTCCTGTTGTTAGCTGAAAAATATTTATAGCAAAGTGAAAAAGCATAAAAAACAAATTCAACATTTTGATCAACCTCGTAGCAAGCAAAATAGTAATCCAGTGCACTGAAATTCAGCATAGAAAATTTTATGCTCCAAGAGAGTATATGGAAACAAGATACGCTAATAGCAAGCTGCATTTAACCTTACTCATAAACACTTTACACCAGCAATATCTGTGTTCTGTAAAAAAAAAAACAAAAAAACATTCTTTTCAAGTGGACTCTCATCAATCCTTTTCTCTTTATTTTTGCCTTTCCTCTTTCTTCATTGTAGTTTTCCTGCTGTAAAATACATGGACAGAAGTAGCGTATGTTTTTCCCACCAATTGTCTGTTCATTTGTACACTGCATCTTTCTTCTGCATTTTCTACCAAGAGCAGCAGTGAAAGCCTAACGGGGATCATGTGGCCGTACATGCTTTTTCAAGCCTAACTACTGCTTGCCTATTCAAATAGCCAGCAGTCTGGCAGCAGGAAAGCTAGCATTATTTGTTGAGTCTTGTCTAGCGAAGTGAAAAGGGCTGATACTTTTTTTCTGGCTGCATTTTTGCACATGTGGGGGTAGGGAATGAAATTATTTCTTTTGTCCTTCACTCGCAGCTCATTGAGAAGCAGGCATGCATATAAAATTACTGTATCTCTCAGGACTTACCTTTAGGGACGGAAGGGAGGAAAAATAGATTTGTGATCTTGCTTGGAAGTTCTCAGGATGCTGAGTGCAGAAAGAAAAGTGAGAGGTAACATAACAAACCACAACAAATAAAGGATTCACAACAATCTTTTAAATTAAAATAGTAACCCTTTAATTTTGTCCCTACTAAGAAATAATATATTACTCAGTGTATCAAGGTAGAAACATTTCAAAACTGATATGTCAGCATCCAAGACAGAAGAGCATCAAAACATGAAAGAGAGCTTTGAAAAGTTACCACATGGTTTGGATAGTGTGAGTGATTTATATGATTGGTGATGTTTTTAACTACCACTGATTATAAGTATTACTTTGTTGTCTTTTTAAGTGCCAGATTTAGGCTATCTGGCTAGTAACCTGCATGTAGCTTCAAGGTAACTGCTGTGTTGTGGTCTCCTGCTTGTTGAGTATATTTTGCTTAAAGTATACAGGAAGGTAGGAATGGAGGTTTTCAGGATAGGCACCAGATGCTAAAAATGAGTTCATTTGCAAAGATAGTTTATAATGATCTGTCCCAAACAAATGGGATGAATTAATGAAGTTTCTGGAGTATGTCATGTTACTGGTCTATACTGATATGGTCTTCATCTCTTAACTAATGATCTGTTGAAGTTGCAAACATTAGATATTAGGTATGAACGTAACTTAGTCAGTTTATTGAATGAATTCAAAAAAAATACAAGGAGTTCATTGCAATTAAAAATGGTCTAGTTTGGGAATTCATTTGTTCTAAAATAAATTGCTCATTAAGATTACTTTTCCATGCTATGGTTACAAACTCTGAGCTATGAAATGAATACTTCACAGAAATTGATAGAATCTCTCATTTGACCTGCAAACTAATAATCTGTTAAACTCCTGGAAAAAATCTGGAGGAAAAAAAAAATAATAATAATTTAGCTTATAAGAGATTTGAGGATTCTACAGGCACAGAGATACCATTATCCAAATTTCCAGCTTTCATTTAAACAAAGCTGGTGTTTTATGTATGTATAATATATATAGGCACTTTTTCTACAAAAATTGCACAGAACAGAACTTGAATAGTGTTTTAGAACTCATAGAGAAGTGAGGAATCTGAACCATGATCTGTGGGAGAGAAGACTAAAATCTTCTGTGCGTGTCATGCGTTCTTTTTGCTCCTAACTCGGTACTTCGCTGACCTAATTTAAAAAGGATTAAAAATGTTCAACCACTGCATAAACTGTTGGGAAGGGAAGAGTAGGGCTGGAGGGAAGCTGTGAAAGCAGAAAATTGTACAAGACAATGAAAGCAGAAATGCACATTCTTGTTATGGGATAATTTTCACTTGACTAGAAGGCATGGGTGCTGTAGCTGCCTGGTGGGTGCAGAGCTAATAGGCAGAGAAGTAGGCAGCTATTTTGTTTGACAGTATATACTTATTCTTTTAATAAATGTTGAGTATTTTTCTACTCTCAGTCTGAGAGTAAGGACAATTTGCCTCCAAGTATGGATGACAAAATTTGCCATTCAAAGGATTTGGTTTGGAGAGGAGGTATGATAAAATATGGCCATCTTCAGTCTGTGAAAATGTTCATGCTACATAAAACGCTGTTTTCTTGTAATGATGATTTGTATACCATTTGTATACCATATTTTCACAATTGACCAATTCATCCATTTGAATTTATTTAAAATCTAAATTCTTTAAAATTTTTGTTTCTCAAGATTTGGAAAAATCGGAGCTCAGTCAAACACTGAAATGAAAGCTCACGGTTGTTTACTTAAAAATCACACCATTTGTGTTTCATGATGCTTAGTATTGTGTTAATAATATCCATAAGTAAATTCCTTGCTACTTAAGTGCTGAGTTCCATAAAAAAAAAAAAAAAAAGGTAGAGAAAATTTTTATTATCATACAACAAAAAGTCATTTTGAAAAGAAGATTTTTCATTCCTTTCTTTATCCTATTTTTTTGATGGGAGTATTGAGGTTGCTTGCTATTTTCTTATGTCTTGGGGGTTTACTTTATTCTAGTAACTTTGTGTACTGCAGTGCATGAATATGTCTTGCTACTGCATATACTAAAACAAATTTCATAATCTAACATATTTAAACAGTGTCTGAAAGCAAGTATTACATTGTAAATAATTGTCTAATGATTGACAATAATATCTTCAAATTCAAAAAGCACAGCTTCATACTGCAAATTATACTGTAAAAAGTGATATTTTCGATGAATAGTCCTGTTGTGTGGCTTCAAGAGATCTTTCACACTCTGTACCTTTCATTCCCGTTTGGCATTCAAAGTCTCTTCTGATTTAAATTTGTGTAGAAGTGATCTTATTCACGCAAAGAAAGATTTGATCTATTGAGCTGCATGCTTTGATTTACAGCTTGGTAGTATCAATCAACTAAGCACTGGAGAAACTTTTGTCTTTTTAATTCCTAAGAATCTGCACAGTTTGGATAAAATACTTTTGTTAAAAGAATGAGTAGAATAAGTTTTTTGAATTCAGTGTTAAACTTAATGCAGGAATGCTGATTTCTCAGTGAACAAAAATGTAGTATCATTTTTTTCCTGTTTTACTATTTCAAAATTTTTATGTAGCTTCAAACTGTGTATAATAAGTATATACCATTCCAAAACAAAGTGTATTTCTTGAAGTAAGCACCATGAATGCTCGTGAATCAGAAACAAAATTTGTTAAAAATGGTTTTCTTTGCTGTTGCATTGTCTGCCTGTTGTGAACTATTTAAGATATCAAACTGATCTCAAATGTGTTTGTTTTATTTTTCTTGCATTTAGAACCAACTTACATAACAATAGGTCCACCCACGTGTGAGCTTTTGGTGAACTGCACTTTGACTGAGAAAGACTGTATCTATAGTTTCAAACTGGATCAAAATGGTTGCCGCATTTGTCAGTGCAAAACCAGTGAGTATGCAAAAATATGGTGCCATATACCTCTATATCCTGCTGTTGGTGAAGATGTTAGTATGCTGTTTTTTCTATTTGTGATGTTAGTTGGCTGCTGTGTTACTGCACATATGCTTTCTATTTGTTCATCTTTAAAGGACAGGTTGATAATTTCTGACATTGCTTGCTTAAAATGTGTATGAAGAAAAAATTAAATGTATGAATTCAGGTAAAAATGAACAGCTAGGTAAGAAAGAGAAAAAAGATTATGATTTGTCATTTAACATTAATGTCAGTGTACCTTTTTGTCAGGTTTGTGCACTTTAAAAACTCCTGTTTGCTAAACGTTCTATTTTTAGCATAGTTTACTGCTTTTGAGGATCAAAAAATTTTGAAAATAATACTTCTAGGGAATATATGTTTATATATAAACATATATATACATATATGATAAACATAGCCACATGTAATTTTATTTATGTAACATATATGAATACATTTTATGTAAGATTTATACAGGCTTTTATTTGTGATCTATTCTACCCCTAGAAAAAGCATTGAACCTTGTGAGAACTTTGCATTTATCAGCGATAATAGTATCTTCAAAGAACAGCTGGAGAAGTGTGCTTTCTCTATGTATTTCCTAAAGAATTCAACCTTTATGCATGAATTATAAAGCAAGGTCAGGTTTGTTCCTGGAATTATCAAACAAGAACCTGGAGGGCAATTCAGGTGGAGGACAATATCTCTTACGGCCGCCAGCTCAGCTAGGAGTGGTTTAAAGTCCCTTTATAATTTTATTGTAGCTCTGCATTTTTCTTGTTTAGGGATTGGCTTGATGTTTTGCTTACGGAGAAAAAAAAAAAAAAAAAAAGGTTTATTTCTGGTGCCTTTATCTTTTTGTCTTGGAAAATGTGCATTTTTTGTTTCTGTGTTGCTATAGGACAGGAGACCTCAAATAAGTTTATGTCATTATCATAATACAGAAATAATATTTTCAAGTACAGATTGTGTTCTTGGCAGGGGTGACCTTCTTGAAGTTTCCACAGGAACTTGACAGAGGACCACATCTATTTCCTACTTTTTAAAATTTGGATAGGAGTTTCCCCTATTTATGAAACATGCAGAGCTGTTTATATCATTTCTTTCAGATTTGTGTAAGTTGTGTCCTAGTTGATTAAGTGTGTTACCTACTAGTTCATGTTGTTTCAACTATGCACAACAGCAGGTGTGCTGCACAACCTACATCCTCTAGGGAAGAGTAAAGAATTCCATCTTAGGATCGTATGACTCAATGATCAGTTTGGGATAAAGCAACTAGAAGAGTTTATACAACAGAGAAATGGTGCCTTGAAATGAAGTCATAAGCTGATGTGTCAGAAGTATCAGTGGGTAAAAGAAAAAGCACCGTTTGCAAGGGTAGATAAGGCACATACTTTATTGCCATCACATACATGCCTTGCCTACAAAATTAGAAAGTTCTGCTTTTACCATTGTTTGATTTTTTCTTTTTTATTGGTGAAGTATTAACTGGCGTGAGGAGGAGCATTTTCTGTAAGGAGTTTGACAAAGAAGATAGACATATCATCAAGTTTCCGCATGCATACCTGTGTGTGCAGTCCTGCCCTCCAGTTTATTGCGCAGGAGGCCCATCACTCCAGAGTATTATGTCTTTTGTTAGACTATCAGGTCATGCATGTATGCTTACTGCATCCCAGGACGTCCCTGTGCTTTCTTGCAGTGTTTCTGATTAAGTACTGTTTAAGAACCTATTCAAGGAGATTTTTCTCTTTCTCTCAGATTTGCTTGCAATTATTTTCATTTTGCAGTAGCAAACTGTCAGAAGCAAACTTAATAGTATCATTTGTCTGTCATCCTTTTTCTTAGTTGAATAACTTGAATTGTAGACTGCTTAAAAATCTCCCAAGTTGTTCAGAAAGGAGAAACCTTTATTTACTAAAGAAGGGAAGAAAAATTACAGCTTGGTAGTCTTCATCAATGGTGGCATATCAGTCAAAATGACAGGGATAGAATTTTTCTGTCAAATAATGTTTCTCACTTGCCAGACTGGACAAATGACTGCATGAGGACCAAGAAGAAAACAATCTGAGGTCACATATGATGAAAACATACTGTTGTAGTTCTCTGTACTTTCAAGTCTAAACTAATTCAGTTGCATCTTGGCTCTAAAAATGTAAGAATGTGTATTATCTTGGGTTCACACAGACACACGTGGATTTACATTTAAATTAATTAGAGAGTATCAGTATCCTTACACTCACTTCTTTTTTTCTATCTGAGCTGCTCAGCTGAGTCACATTTGCCTGAGTACAGAAAATGCACGTACCTCTTATTACTGTTTGAAGTCATCCAAGTTCTGCTAATGTCCTTCCAATGGCATTTCCGTTTTTGCTAACTTCTCTTTAGCTACCTTCCCTGAGATGTATATACTTCTATTCATTTCAGTCAGAATAAAAGCAAAATTACAAAGAAAAGGAAGAAAGTGCAGCAAATCTGTAAATGGTTCCTCAGTGTTATCTTTATTTATATTTCTGTAGCTAAAAAAGCTATACAGCGGGTTTATTTGACATGATAATGTAATGTACATATGGTATCATGAAGCTTGTATGGTGCTTTATTGTAATTTGGATTCAAGTTTATCCAGCTCGTTTCGAATCAACTACAGAATGAGAGAAGAAAGGAAGAAAACAAATGGTAGTTTCTCGAAAACAATGGTTTTAGTAGAAGGATACTTTATTCTTCTTCCTTGTTTTCGCACTGAATGCAAAAACATGCTTCAGAAACATGTAGTGAAAACATCCTCGGTGTAAAGTAAAATAAAAAAAGCAGGGGAGTTGGTAGTTTTAAGAAAAAACTAGCACTGAACATAGAATTATCCTAGTGGTTGGCTACCCTGCCCATGGCAGGGGGGCTGGAACTAGTTGATCTTTAAGGTCCCTTCCAATGCAAGCCATTCTATTATTCTGTGAGTGAGCACAGATTAATAAAGCAAAAAGTTACAGTGAGTAGCGATGGAGCCACAAATGATCAGGAAAAAGGAATGATAACACTGAGCAAGAATGTACAGAAGCCAAAGCGCTACATGAAGATGAGAAGAAGAAAAAAGTATAGCCCAGGTTATAGGAAGAACTGCTGCAGAACTCCATCAGTTAAACTGAGTCAGTATTACTACAATAGAAAAAAAATGAAATACGTAAGAACAAGAAACAACTAGGAAAAAAAAAGTGAGCAAGCAAAAAATTATTACTTGTAGTGTGCAGCAGTTGCAGTTGTGTTTGGAGTGTCTAGGCTAGTGAGTGCTTTCATAGGGAGAAGTGAAGTGGATTAAAATCTTTGGAAGGAAGAGTACATAAGAGGAATGAAATAAAACCAGTGATTAGATATTTATGAGGCAGGACTCCTGGTGCTCCAAAGAGGACTAACCATCACATTGAATAATGCCTGCTGATTGCAGTAAATTAAGATTTAAAGTCTGAAAGTTGCTGCTGAACAGTAAATCATTTTTTACTGAGAGCCTGCAGTGAGAGCCAGTAGCTTATCTGGTATTATCTGTTCCCCGTATTAAATTCATGAAAAGGAAAAAGACATTAAAATCTTTCCTGTAACTTCTGTGATAGACTGCAGTCTTTTATCCTAAATGAGTTGAATGTGAAGTACTATTCAGTGTATAACTGAGAATGTTTTGGCTATACATTTCAGATCTTATTAAAATTAGAACATTTCTGTAAACTTAAAACCTGCTTGCTTCATGCAGAAAGCTTAGCTTTGCAGTTACAGAAGGCCATTGTCAAACCATTTCCCTAATTCCAAAAGTGATCTTGGAGAGATGCAGTTGTAGGAGGCTATAGAGAAAAGGTATTTTTCTTGCACACTGTAGCATGTTGTCGTCTTCATCCTCTTGTGGTCTGTTTTGTTTGTCAAAGCAAATCATGAAATCAGGATTCAAAGAGTAGAATTCTGTGTATGTTGCATGTTTGAATAGTTCTGTAGACATAAAATACCCCCTCTCTTCCAAATACATTCTATACAAATACAGAAATATTATTGATTTTTTTTATACCTTTTCCTTAAATGAATAGAACATATCCCTATGATGGAGTTTGAGAGTTTGGTACTGTCAGATATCTGCAGCATGGACCACAGTATTGTGGTGAGTCACACCATCTCCCTTCATAGCTGATGAAGACGAGTGGAACTCCAGTGTGAAGTTTGAATTTAGCAGTGTGAGAGTTGGATTAGCTGTGGGGTATTCTAAGGCAGCTGTGGAAGACTGAAGCACAGGATTGGAGGGTCTGAGAAAAGTAATGTAGGTTTATCTATTGCCATCTATGAGCAGCAGTGTTGAAGCTCTGAAAAAAAAAATATGGCCTAATGATGAGGAAAAAAAAATGAGAGAATATATCTCAAATAATCTTTCTGTGTTCATCATTCAGTTGTTACAGTTTTGGATGAGTTTTCCTAATCTTCTAGTCTTACTGGTGAAAATTTGAACATTTGATCCCTTTAATCTATTTGTGTAAAATAATAATTATAATAATAATAATAAACTTTAACTATGCATTCTAAGCACTTTTGAGCTCTATCAGTGTTAATGTGATCCATTTAAGTAAACATATTTTATGTGTTTTTGGATATTGAACATGAGATGGGAAAAGTAGTCACGGTATTCAAATTTTAGACAATTTATAATTCTTGGAAACAGAAAGGTAAATAGGAATGATGTAACATTTTCCATTCTACAATTGTTATCGTGATTTAACAATAAGTTCCATGGAACAAAAAGGAAAAGATGAAAACAGTCTATTAGCTTTTTTTTTTAGCACAAGGAGAGAGCATCTTGAGTTTTTGAATAATAAGGTAGATCTGGCAGATAATGTATATTTGATTATCTTCCTGCAGTGGTATGAAAAGAAATGCCTAGTATCTATTAGACTTCTGTTAGTGAAATGCAGCCATGAGAAACTGGAGATGAAGCGTATTTCTTTTTTGAAAACATATGTGTTCTTTGTAAAATTGAAATATTAACTGTAACTGCACATGTGGAATACAGAGGAAGTACTCCCTGAAGAGGACACAATTATGATGAACAACTCATGCTAAATAAATATTATCTGTCTTCTTACTAGAACAAAAGTGGGGATCTCTGAGGAATACAGTGTATTAGTTTTAGTGGTGCTTACAATAAATCTAATTCAATAAAAGCAGCTAGGAAATTTGCTTGACTCGTTAAAAAAAAAAAAAGAAAAAAAGCTTCTTGAAGGGTTTTGGAATCTCAATCATTTTCCAGTGACTCCACCTTTGAGAGATATCACTTTCATGAAATCATATGTTGTATGTGAATCCTAGAGTTGTTTAGAGCAGGTATCCATGTGGGTAATTTGCCTCAATGGACTCGTGGGATTATTTTTTGTAGCATCACAGTGCCCAGTCCCTTCATTTTTATCAAGCTATTATAAATCATGAGTTAATTCTAAAGAAAGGAGGGAGGGTTAGTGTGGATCTGTGGAGGCAATATATTCAGAGAATTCCAGTTACTGATAAGTAACCTAGTTTTCTCCTTCATAAATTTGCCTCCCCAGATCCCCACCCCTGAAGATTACCCAGCAGTAGCAATCCACACCGAGAGGACGGCTGAGGAGTGCTTAATTATAAAGGTACTGTGAAACAGTTCTCCTGGTATGATCTAGCCTCAGCGTCAAGAAAATAATGATGGTGAAGGTATGTAGCTAGCTTTGTCTAGCAATGCTACAAATCTATATTTTTTTTCAAGTGGACACTGGCTTAAGCAAAGTTGAAATACTGACATAATTCTTCTCAAATAGCTACTAATATTGTCCAAAAGTTTTTTTTTTTTTTTTTTTTTTTTTTTCACTGTAAACTACAGGATTAAAAACTAAAAGTATTTCAACAGGTTATGCATCTCTGGAATGCCTTTTCAAAAATTTTAGCCTAAAAAGGCTTTCAGTCTTCAGAATAAAATTACCAGTGTCCATACATAAAATAATAAATCAGGGAAAAACATATCTTACAGCTTAGATCTTTTTTTATATGTCATATATATGTTAGAAGGAAAAAATGGAGGTCAATTTTTGTGTAAGAGCTATCTAGAATTACAGTCAAGCTGTTAAATTTCAAATGGGAGAACAGTTTTAGACCCAATTTACAGAACTGACGTTTGTCCACTTCACAGTTTGATTTTTGAGAAGTATTTCACTACATTCTAAATTTTCTCTTGCTCATGCAAACTGGGGATGTGAATACTCCAAAATCAGGAATAAATTGTACATCCGATGGTTGGAACTTAGGCCTAAGACCTGTGATTTATTTTAAGATATATTGCCTCAAAGGTCTCATAGCTGAGAAAGAGAGATTACATTGTATCTGAAATATCTGGGTTTTGAGTGAACCCTTACAAACATTGATAACATTACATATTCTGGAGCTATGATGTTGTCATCTTGTTTGCAGAGTGGTATCTGTATGTCACATCAGCATATCAACTTCTCTTACACTCTGATTTTTGTGCATATTTTTCTTTCCTTCAGCAGCGAGTGATTAGGTCTTAGACAACCCTTTAAAATGAATTTCTTCTAGTACTGAGAATGAGGTATTTAGAGAAAAAGAATTACTGAGACCAAATCTTTTGCATGCAGAGCACTGTGCAGTCTCATCATATCTTAGTAGTAATCCCTTGTCTTTAAGACAAGATTTCCTTCTTCTGACAGTCATGTCCCATCCCACATATCGCAATCAGATTCTGCTTAAGCAGCATCACACCCTCCTGAAACTCTAATACTTATTTTATTAGTCCATGTGTATAAAACTCCCATGTGTTTGGGAGTGGGGGAAGGAAGTGGGGAGAAAGAAACTGCTCTATTAAGAGGAGTTTTTTGGCAACAGTGACCAGACTTAGAAATTCTGATCCTGCTATTTGTATCTTAATAATTCACCGATGTTTTTGGAAGACTGGTTCACCTTCAACTATTCTTTCCTATTTTTTTCTAGTGGTATCTTATTAAATTGATCCAAATGAATCTAGTAATGTAGAATTCCTATATGCAAGGCAGCACATAATGTGATGAATTATTGCAGCTACAAACCAGTTGTTGTTAGAAATGCTGTGTTTAGAATAGAAAAGTCTGTAAGCAATAGCTTTTGCCAATATAGTGAGACTTAGTGAAGACTGGCTAGAAGCATGGAATCGTTGGTAACTGACTTTACTGCTACCTTTACAATCATTGTATGCAGACAATAAAATAGTGTGGTTTTGTTCCGTGGGGTGGATTCACTGCTGTAAGTATTCAGGGCATGTTTGTTCTCAAGGCAGTATTTATTCCCTGTAAGAAGCTATTTTGAGAAAGTCTTTGGTGTAGGGCAGTCTTTCTTTGATTACTGTGCTAGCTTTTTCTGTGTTTGATTCAATTGAAATTTTTCTAGAATTTAGTTTCGTATTTTGTTTTATATTTCATCTAAAGCCTATGTTCACATTAAAATGTTTGTGTTAAAAGAACAGTTATATTCACCTGAGACATTCAGGAGCATATCTGTCTCTTTCTAAAGTCACATCACTTTATTATCCTTCTGAAATCAACTAATTTCATGTGTGTGAACTCAGTTTATGCATTTTATACATTTTCAGTATTGCATTTCATTCTAGTGTCGTTACTTTATCACCCTAAGCCCTCCTATTACCTTATGTAAAAGGATTTTCTGTATTGACATTACTTCATTGGCATTTCACAGTTAATAAGAAAAATTACCGAATGTGTTTCTACTTCTCACATAGAACTCTGCTCTCCAACCACATATTTCTCGAGCAGCGTAGTGAAAGATGCCTTCTCTTTTATTGGTTTCCTACTCATTGTATCATTTCTGTTTAGTTTTGTACCCCCCTGTTGAATCTTTAATTGAGTTCTGAACGATTAGTTATAACGTTGTCAAGGAAAAAACAAATATTCTGTAATCATGAAGCTTGCCTATCCTGTTAGAGTTGCAGTGACATGTAAGCACGTAATGCAGATTTCCAGACTTCTGAAAGGTAGTTTTCCTTCAATGTTAGCTTTTTAAAGTGTTTTCTATCCTCAGAGTGCTTCTTTGGAATACACTCTTTAAGCTCTTAGCTTCACTGAAGGCTGAATCTCTTCCCTGTGAATATGTTGCATGATTTGGGATTCAGGTTCTAGGTGAAGTTTATTTATGCAAAAGTGGATAAAGCCCCCCAAAACAAATTACCTCCTGATATTTTCAGTAAATAAATCTCAGATAATAGCAGCTGACTTTCATAAGTAGATCGCAGTTGTCTTTACTCTTTAGTACTTTTTACTCGTATTGCAGAGCCTTTGGAGGAAATCTGGTTTTACTTGTCTTTCATATTGAACTTGTGATAATTTTACTAACAATGAATTTAAAGTTATAGTTATGGCTATGTGTCAGGGTGAAAATTGTATTCATTAAATTTTATTTTCATGTGAATCTCTAGCCCTGGCAATTTTTCTCTTTTTTTTTTCCCTTTTTTTTTTTCATAGAGCTAAACTCTGTTCCTGTAAAATTGGCAAGTTTGCTCTCACTTTTCTGAAAAAATGCCCTGTTTAAAACTGTGAAATAGGGTTTTCAGGAGGCCTGTGCATGTGTACCAGATGGTACTTCAGTTTGCGGCTGCCTGTAATTTTCCATGTCTTTTAAAATGTTTCAGTAAAAAGAAATGTGCATAGCTAGTTGTGAAGTTAGAAAGCAGGCCAGAATCAACGATTTCCACAACACTGAATTTCTTTATAGAGAATATTTCTCAAAACCTATTGAGAATCTAAGTCCACAGCTTGTAATATTGTAATGTGAGAAATTTAAATATGAGAGCACATTAATTTTAGTAACAACCAGCTTCTCAGTAGTCATCATTTTTAGCATGTTATTAGAAGGATTGCCTGTAGAGTTCTATACAGAGTATTCTGATGTCCTCGTCTAGCACAGACATTACATTAGTAAGTTCAGGTGTGAGCAGTAGTCTCTATTGAATTCAGCAAACTTTACCTGTGTTGAAACAGACAGAATTTTGATTATATTTTACATATGGCATGATGAAGATGAGGATACTCTTCAGCATCTGTTCTTGAGAGGCAATGTTTGTCAGTCAGTCATCCATTCTTGACTTCAAAAAGTCAAAATTCAGAATTCTTTTGAGGATAACTCAATACATAAATGAATAAGCAAGGAGAAAGTTGCCTTCAGACTAGACTGTCTAGTTAGTATGCCAACGGACTGTTTGAATTTTAAGTAATTTAATGGCGTGAACTACTTAGGATAAGACACTGTCATCCTGTTTGCATACCACTGTCCTAGACACTTTGACCCTTTAAATAAAGTATATCAATTTTGCATGTAAAAGTGTATTTTGCACTTCAGTGTCACTAAACAAATCATAACAATCAAAGCAGAACAGAAGATTGAAAGCGAAAACCTATTTGCCCATGAGATCCTGAAGAAGTCACTATTGCACTATATTTTACTTCATATTTAAATCAGGGTGCCACGCTTTGAAAGCTGTCCTAAACACAAATCTGGACACAAATGACTTAAAGAAACGTGCCAACTAAAAAATATTCCTGTTGTTTCTATGCCTTTAGATTTTTTTTTTTCTATTTCTCCCTCACCTTTGCATTTGTACCTTATTGTTCCTTGACCTATGTTCTGCGAGCCTGCTGATTACGCACAGCCACCCAAACACTTCATCTCTGTGACAAAGTACACTTCAGAAAATGAATGGTACTCATCAGTCCATGTGTGTTTCCAGGATTATTCTCGGGTCAGTTCAGAGTATCAGCAGGAAATGTCATAATTTATACCACATCAGAGCTCAAAACAGAGTTTAATTTCTTGTATAAGGCCACTAATTTCTTTTAATTAATTTAATTCTAATTAATTTCTTTTATACACCAACAATCCAACATCATCCTTCCTTGCCACAAAAATAAAACATAATAACAGACTTCAGAAGGAAGGTCTTTTAGTCTAACATCTCAAAGTTTTAATCACCTCTTCCAATATTACAGTTATATTTTTGAGAAGCACGTTTTAATCAGCAAACAGGTGACAGCAAGCACTCTAAGTGAGGAATAAAGGCTTTTACATTTCAGCCTTTCAATTCTGTTTGAAATATGTAGGCTAGAAATAAAAGTTACTCTATATTGAAGAGGAACAAATGAATATGGTGTGTCACAACTTTAAGTTATTTTAAATGCTTTATTAAAGGCTGACAATCATGGATGTTGGTTGGATGTGCATAACTTCACAAAATCAAATTAGTACAGGGTATTATATCTACTTCTCAAATTCTTAACTGGAACTGAAGACATCCTATTGGATCCATTTGTCTAGTATAAACTTTTGCTTTGCATTCATCTGTGTGTGTTCTTCACAGGAGAAGAGCTGTGTATGGGCCTCATATCAGGCTGCTCCCTGGACTGTTCCTTTGGGTTCCAGACTGATGCTCATAACTGTGAGATCTGTCAGTGTCGTCCACGGCCCAAGAAATGCAAACCTGTTGTATGTGACAAGTACTGTCCCTTCGGATACTTGTAAGTATTCTTATTCTATACTTATATGTTTATGCCTCTTTGGTATGCCCATATGTATTGAAAATATGCAAAATCTGGGAAAATATATGCATGTGTTCACTTTGAGAAAATTGGGGAAAGTATGAGAAAGAAGAAATGACATTACTTAATGTAAGATGAAAGTATTCTTCAGATCTATTTGGATGTTAGCACTGAACTCGTGTAAGTGGATATATGTATACCCATATATCCTTTGTTATTTGAGATACAGAATCAGGCTTACCCCTTTGTAAGTTGTAGAACCTTATTACAGGAAATAGTGGTCATAAGAGTGATGGGGCTAATAATGACTGACTCCTTCAATTCCTTTGACTGAACATATTGTATCTGGTGAGCTGCAGTGGTCATTGGCATGAATCCAGAAAAAAGCTCAAATTGAAAAACAGTGTTTTAGTGGGGTGACTCAAAAGTTCAAGCATTGACAATCTAAAGCATAAAAAAATACAATAAATAAAAGAAGATGTTGAAAGGAGGCAGATACTGATGTTAGTGTAGTTGCCATGGATATTAGGTGATCATTTGCCTAGTGAGAAGACATTTGCAACTGCAGGCTTCATTTGAGATCATGAACAAGCGTTATGCCCTTCAGGACTGCTCTGTGGGCTGGCACCAAACTACCTGGTTCATCTTCAAATAGAAGGTCTTATAAAACAGTAACATTAAATCTCTCACAGAATTATACTTTTTAGTAGTTGAGAGTAGTCATTTTTTATCCCGACTGACTTAGAATATTGACCTACAGAAGAAAATTAAAAATTTCAGTGTTCTTTCTGTACTTCAGTAAGTTGAAACGCACACCTTTTTCTCTTTTTTCTAACTAAAGTATGCATAAAACATTTATATTAGTAAATTTGTGTGAATTATCAAACAAAGGGATTTTAGAAATTATAGCAAATAATAATAAGCATGGTATGGTAGCATGGAGTAAGATAAAGGTACCTTAAAAGCAAACTGATGTGAAGCCACGTTAGGAGCCCTATCTTTGGAATGGTCTTTCAGTTGAATTTTTGTACACATAAACTGAATTTGAAACATTCTAAAACTAATTTGAAAATCATCTATTTAAATTCTACCTTTAGATGAAGGGTATAGTTCAATTATATAAAAGGTTTGGTTGTTTTTTTTTTTAATGTTTGATGTTGTTACGTTTTTTATTTTTTAAAAAAAGGAAATAAGCACCCTAATCTTGTCATTGTCTACAAAATATTAGTAATGGCACTGATGTTAATGAATTAAATAATGTTAATGATAACCGTAAATAAAACAATTTGTAGCATGAAGGGTTAAAATTGTAGTAAGAAAAATTTTAAGATCATTTTATTGCAAATCTCACTTCAGCACTATAATTATTTAGTCTTTTAGTAATATAGTACATTTGTGAGTCAAAAGCATTTAGATCTGTATTATCTGCTGTGGCTTGAAACTTCCAAATACCTGTTGCCATTCACATGGGAAGAGAACATCAATGTGCATACTGAAAATAACTGAATGTTAAAGACAATTTTCTTTATTTGATCAGTCAATTTAGAGGTTGCTTTTGCTTCAACCATGGCATTTAGACATTTAAAGTGTCCTGCTGACCTTTAACAAATTATTTTGGTAATCTAGGAAGAACAAGCATGGCTGTGAAATCTGTCGATGTAAGAAATGCCCGGAAATGCCTTGTGGTAAAATCTGCCCAATGGGCTTCCAGCAGAACAGCCACGGTTGTGTTATCTGCAAATGCAGAGGTAGGTGTTGCCATTTATCACTGCGACATGTTTTCAAAGCATTTGGAAGCCAGATCAAAGGGATGTTATATGGAACCTGTAAGAATTGAAATGCTGTACCATAAATCTATGTAAAATTCTAATAGGCTAATGTCAGAAATTCTTAAATATAAAATTTTCACAATAATACATACTTCCATGAGATTTCAGAGCCTGTGGGTATTTGCTGAGATACTTCACAGATTTGTCCATACTTCAGATTCATTATTACCTCGGTTGTTTTTCACTGCTGATGTTTTCAAAT
This sequence comes from Lagopus muta, assembly GCF_023343835.1. NCBI lineage: Eukaryota > Metazoa > Chordata > Aves > Galliformes > Phasianidae > Lagopus > Lagopus muta. Next base: position 78,105,479 of record NC_064434.1, read on the forward strand.
ATTGATCTCACACTCCAGTGTCTGGAAAAAAAAAAAAAAAAAAAAAAGATTTCTCACACTGCCCCCTGGAATGTATTCTGTTTTATTAGTAAAAATAAAATATTGTGAGATTAAACACTGGATCATCATGAACTATCCCTTAAATTATGTAATCATGAGCAACTCATCCACGAATAGCTAGGGCAACCATCAGTATGTTCTAGGGAAGCCCGGAGTCATTAAAACTTTGATCCAAAATTCCTAAGTAGGGTGAGAGAGTTGGTAAGTAACTTGCTTGTGAATTAGCTCCACTTTCTAATCTGCCTCTTCTGGAATTAACTTATGCTGGAGTAAATACAAGTAGAACCGTAGAAATACAGAGATCAGATAGTCCTCCAAAAAAAGACGAGTCCATTTCTCTACCCTCACATAATGCCAAGTGTATCTGGATAATCCTCAACAGATTTTTGTCTATGATTTCACTTCTAAGAACCTCCAATCTCAAAAAAAAAAAAAAAAAAAAAAAAAAAAAAAAAAAAAAATTCTACTCTCTAACGTATATTTTCATGTGGTTACCAATATGAGATACTAAAAGATGAGTTTTCTTGTATTTCCATCATCCTTTCTAGGAATTTAACCATCTACTTATTTTCTTAAGCTCAACAGACTCAGGGAACAATTTCTCACCTTTCCCTTTAGAACTCTGGCAATATTTAAGGGTTTGCAATTAGAGACTCCTAAATGTATTATTTTCAAAGTCAACAAGACCGAGGTATCGTGATCCCTATTCACAGTTCTGAAACTGGATACTGCACTTTTGCAGCAGCAAAAAATTGCCCACTGGTACAGATTGTAGAGCTGCATTTCAATGTCCGATGCTCCCATACAGTACCTTAGGCTGAACTTGCCTTTTCTGCAGTGGTGTAACATTCCTGACTTGCATTTTCCTTGTAAGCTATGTAATTCTCAGTTTATTTTCAGCCATACCTCTGGATATTGAGTTATTCTCATTTTGTATTTGGGAACCTGATTTCTTCTCTAAGTATTTCCTTTTATGCAACATTTGTCTAAAAACTGAAAAATGAAAATAATGTCAAACTCTTGTGTTAATCTTGAATATCTGCTTACATGCTTGCTTTGCTTTTCCAAATTTAGGAGTAGACATAAGAATGTCTTAGTAAAAAAAAATGCCTGAATACATCAGATATTTTAAAACATTTATCAATAACGATTTATCAGTAATGATTTTAATGTAGGACAGAATTTAAAAAGGAATCTATATATCATCTGGTATTAAGATTTGCATGTGTAATAACTGTGTGCAACCTTTTCATATTGTTTCTCTTCAATGCATTGCTTTTAGAAGTATTGTACCCATTTCCCTTTTTTTTCTACGTGTCACAAAACAGCATGGTAGTGCAGTATCTGTGTACTGAGTTCTTATTCAAATGATGTGCAGCAAACCCACTTCATAGCATCTGCTTGTCATTCCTAGGCCACCACTGGTAGATCCACCACAGCTGGAGTGCTGTTAGTTTTGTGATGGGTTTGTGATATTTTTTTTAATTAACTAGAAACACATTTTAACAATTCTTCTCATTCTGCACTATTTTTTTAAATGAATAATTGACAAGCATATTAATACAGCAGCTTTACATATGTAAGTGTTGATGTATCACTGAAAGCAAGTCAGTTCACTGGCAAACTGACCCAAAATCCTCCATCATGAATGATGTTGGTGAGGGATTGTTAGGATCTAAATTCACTACTGATTAACAGAGAATTTATTGAGGCCGAGTCCTTCTGCACTTAAATACCCCTTAAGATCCAAATGAGTCTTTATCCTCCCTAGGCCAAAAGCCTCCCTGTTCTGGCTGAGAGCAAGTAACACAGCAGTCCAAACAATTGTATTTTCATCTCAATAAAACCCAGGAATGAGGGATAAAAATGTCAGAGCAGCCATCTTCCAAACATCATTTATAATAACTAACACAAGTAATTTATTGTAGGTAGTGGCTTATGAAATATTTCCAGTATCTGGTATGGCCCTATTAGAACGTGCTTGGAATTTTTTTAATTAATGGTACATATGGAGCCATCCTTAGCTCTTGTAAATACCTTTATATTCTACCAGATATTTGGTACTCATGTTACAGATAATATCTAAAACTATTCTGTTTAATTTTAAATATGCCTCATGTTTTCTATCATTTCCTTACATTGTTTAGCCAGTACTGCATTACTGCATGATTAAAGACAGTGTAAGCACAACAGAAATAATTGATCGTATTTTTCAAGGAAATAAATTCTACTATGTCTTACTATGGCCTCCAGTATACCAATAATTACTTCGTATGTCTCAAGATTACTTTATTTCTAAATGTAAATGATACATTTATTAATAACTTGATCTCTTACATACTTTAAAAATAAATGCAAGCCAGGCATGCAGTATTTATGTTTTTCTAAGCAACACATGCTTATTAGAAAATTACATTTTCTTTTGACTTCTTGCAGAGGCAACTGCTTCTCTTATGCCTCCAGTTAAAACAGGCTCTTGCCTGTCAGTGGATGGGCGCCGACATGAAAACGAAGAGAGTTGGCACGATGGATGCAGGGAATGTTACTGTCACAACGGACGGGAAATGTGTGCCTTGATCACCTGTCCTGTTCCTAATTGTGGCAACCCCACCATACATCCAGGGCAGTGTTGCCCATCATGTCCAGGTAACATGCTGTCTTGTATGTTCTTTGTGGTTGAGCTTGTTTTCACATATGTGTGGTCTTTCCTAATACATGAAAACTCATTCTGTAATAAGTATAAATGAAGCTTTCTATGTCCAAATAGAACATCGTGAGTGGCTTTCATTGAGATCTAACATCTGAAAAGTGGTTACTTGCGTATATGAAACATGTGCATGTTGTAGGTCCTAATATGTTAATTTTTGATACACTGAAATCCTTAAACAGTTTAGTTTCCTGTTTATGTTAGCAATAATAGCAAATATAATAAGATGTTATAAGCATTATCTTTTCTATTTTAAAGTGTAATTTTATTAAAATTCACCTCTCTGTCAGCTCCTCAGAGGAGTAGGCTTTTAAAGAGACGTCTTTGGCAATTGAACATGATGATTCTGTTCTGAAGGAATGTTCCACTACCACCAATGGTAGAAAATAATTCTAATTCTCTCAGGGAGAAGACCAGTACAATAAATGCTGCATTCCAATATAATTGTAATAAGAAGTGATAAAATGGAAAACATTTATGAAAGAACTTTACAATTTTAGAATGTGGACAGATGATGAGTAATTCCCTCCACCTTCAGATTGATTCCTGCAGTATTTTATATGCTGAATAGTTTAATTTGTAATAGCGTTATATTGTCTATGACTTGATCATAAGTCATGTTACAAGTAGGAACAAGGCGCATGGTGATAATAAGAATAATGAAATAGTAAGAAAGCACTTGCATGATTCAAGCAATTATGAATGGTTTCAAATCCCTTGAAAAGAACAGAAAATCTTAGGAACAAAATACGTAGCCAAATCCTCTTTCTGAAAGCGACTGAAAAGAGTGTATCCTTTCTAGGACTTCATAAGATCATAGAATCATATTATCTTTTTAATTGGAAGGGACCCTTATAGGCCATCTAACCCAACTCCCCCGCAATGAACAGGGACACCTACAGCTAAATCAGGTGTTCAGAGCCCTGTCCAGCCTGACCTTGAAAGTCTGCATGTGTGGGGCATCCACCACCTCTCTGGGCAACCTGTGTCAGTGCCTCACCACCCCTACTGTAAAAAAATGTCTTCCTCATATGCAATCTAAATCACCTCCTTTTTAGTTTGAAACCATTTCCCCTTGTCCTGCTATAAACAGTCTGTCTCTTTCTCTCTTGTACCCCCCTTTAGATACTGAAAGGCATCTCTCAGGTCTCCCCTGGAGCCTTCTCCTCCAGGCTGAGCAGCCCTAGACAGTAGATCTCTTCAGACTGCTTCAGCGAATATCTCCAATCCATTTTGCACCCAGTTGTAATTAGAAAAACATAGTCCTCAAAAGGATATGGGATTGCAAAAGGTTGATCTGCCTTTCACCCTCTCTCAGCATATACCACTTGCTCCCACTATTGAGACTGGACACAGTGTCTGTGGTTCCTGTGCCATGGTGTTGCTTTTGGCACAGTTGTTTTACAGAGCCAGAGCTATTCCTAATACTAAGTAATTTAGCAGTGCTTACTGAGGCTGAGCAATTTCCCTTTAGCATCTTATTAATGATAACCATTAATGAAATTGTTAGCTTACTTGGAAACATGAAGAAAGTTACTCCCACTATTTATGCACACTTGAGGATCCATCCTTTACTTGCTTCCATCTCTCCCATTATTAAGCATCTGGCTGGTTTTATCAGTTTGTATGTAAGATTTTTGCCACACCAGAGTGCAGTGTTATCCCAGCAGAGTCCAGATATGGTCCTAGAGATATGGTATCTACCTAGATTTCTCTGCCTAACATTCTTTGGTCTTTTCAGGGTACTTGTCATCTAGCTTCTGTGCAAGCAAAGCCATACTTGGTGCAAACGCATACAGTGCTAGGGCAACCAGAGATTAGTTTCTTTCAGTTTGTTACCTGTGAGTAATATAGCCAAATTTCCTTCTGAGGGGTTCTCTTTCTCCAAGGTTTTTTGTTTGCTATGCACTTCTGATTTTAGTTTGCAGTGTATTGATTCCACTCTGATGCTATTAAATGAATATCATGGCTTTCTACAGATAGGAATGCAGTTGCGTTTGTGAGGTTGTGAGCATGACAGTCAAACGTATCTAACATAAATAATTAGCAGTCCTGATGTGGTTTTAAATCACACTTTTAGCCTACTTCCTTTAGGGAAGTGGCAGCTCTTAGAAATCTCTTTTCAGACTGAAAAAGTTGTTTATGCTCAATTTCACATTTGGTTTTCAACAGAACAAGAAATACTTTGCTAAAACACTCATCAAAACCATGTTTCTATATATTATGAGATTCAAGTGGATTGTACCAGTTCTTAAGGAGAGCTCCAGGTTTCCTGCAAGATTTAGAAAGCCATTAACTTCTAGTGTTTTGCAGAACCATGCTTCTCAGAAAGACTACGTGCTTGCCTTGCTAGTTACTCCATCAGGAATCTAGTAATTGCACATTTGCAGCAACTCAATTGCAATAATATATCAATACCAATACTGGTAAGGGAGCTGTAAGCAGTGCCGTACATACAGCAGTACTCTGGTTAGGCATTTATGATTATGAGCAGTATATAAGCTGTGACTTTGCAAAGAACTTAATGCAAAGCTTGCCTGACTGGATGTTTTTTGCATAAAATGTAATAGATTGTTCCAGCTGAAATAAGTCAGACAGTGACAGGGCAGCAGACTAGCTGTCACTTCAAGTGTGGTAAAATGCTACTGAATCCTATTTGCTGTTTAGAAATGTATGCAATGGGAAAAAGGTAACATAAGCTAATCACTGATAGATTAGTTAATTCCCTTAAGGAAAAAATATTAAAGTACTTTCTGAACAGGAAAAGATCAGCCTGAGTCTATTTTCTTGAGCTCTACCTGTCATTCTGCAGAAGAGAAAGCAAGTGATGGAACTGGGCATCTTCTATGAGGATGCCACAGAGCAAAGGGCACAGACTAAATTCATCAGACAAATCAGCGTTATTAAGAATGTGGTGAGAAGCACATGCACTGTGTTAGCCTTGGGCTATCCAAATGACAAAAGTAGGAGAGAGGGACCTACAGAAAATGGTTTAGGGATACTGAATCATTACCTGGGTCACTTTTTAATCCCTTCTCTTCACAGCACAGGAATTCTGAGGGAGCTCGTTCTTAATGTCCAACATCAGTTGGGTTGAATTGAGGCCAAAGAGCAATATGCACTGACAACCCTGCAGCTTCACATTGCAACAGGTTAAACTCATGGCTCATGGAGCTGAATAAAGCATGCTACGTGGGGAGCTTGATTCCTATATGCAGAACATGGAGCAAGCTTGCTGGCTCATGCCAGGTCCACAGCAACCAGCATGCCAACCTGTCATCTATGTAAATTTATTAGAAAATATCACAAAGTTGTTGTTTTGAAATTCATCCATTATGTACAGTGGGAACTTTTTTAACCAGGCTGTGCAAGTGTAGTCCATGGCAGAATTTCACTGATAGTAATTGCTTAAACACTGTCTAAATGCAAGGCAGGTCTCTTTTTTATTTTTAAAACACCCATTGGTGAAGGGTACTCCCCCATTATTTGAATGTCCTCATGGTTGGAAGACTTGAAGGAGATCAGATCCATTCTCTAACTGCCTGGATTTCTAATCCAGGCTGGATGAGTCTTTGGCTAGGGCTGTAGGATTAATGTAACTAATTGTGTGAAAAAGAGCGAAGATTAATTTGGTGAGATAGTCACTGAAAATTAAAGTGTACTCACTGGAATCATCTTGGGTACTGTTTTTACTTCAGTCATTAATGCAGATTATTTTTTTAACTTTTAAGTTTTCTTTATGAAACAATCTTTCAGTGACATATTTCCATTGTTAAGTGCTTTTAAGTTTTTAGGAGCTACAGATGGAGATTATCAGATTTTGGTTTTAGTCTGGCATTGAATGTTAGAGGCACAAGTCACATCAGAATTTTATCATAGGCAGTTGAATCTTCTCAAATCCCAGACTGCGAACATGCTTATCCATCCTTTCAGGAATTGCATTTATGTTAATATTTAGCAATTAAAAAATTGTGCAATTTGAATACATTTTCAGAAAATGACAGTTGTCTCTTGGAATTTCTATGTTGTAGATTGGTTTGCTTTCTTTCCAAAATTCCAAGAACACTTTGTTATCTCTGATGTATATTAACCAGCTGTCTCGCTCCAATTTATAGGAGGGAAAGGAGGTTTTTATTATCTATATACCTGGCGTGAGATTAAGAAACAACGTTTCAAATGTTAGTCTGACCAGTTTATTACAAATCTTAATCAGGGAAATGGGGAAGGGGAGGACAGACACTATTATGAATTAGGGTAATGGGGAAGGGAAGGAGGGTAATAGAAAAGATAGAAAAGAAGAAGCAAGGAGTCTTTATAGGAAGCAAGAGGGAGATAGTCACCACCATGGATCCAGCGAAGTTTGTAGTTCCGTCTTTGATCTTCAGTAGTGGTGGGTCATCGGGCAGAGTTGTTCTGTTGATGACGACAATGACAACCATGGCGATGATGGCCCCTTTTCAATGCTTTCAAAGTGGTCGAGTCAGCTCTCCTTTGAGTGACAGCTCAAACCCAAGGTGGTTGAGTCAGCTCTCCTTGGAGTGGCAGCTTCTGGCTCTGGGACCTCAGCAGGAAATTCCTTTGTTCTTATCTTCCTGGCCTTGCCAGCAGGTAAGAGGAAGCAGGGAGGCACCAACTTGTATCTTGCCTTCACAGGATACAATGGCATCATTCCCCAGCCTCCCATACCAAGCTGGAGCGCTTTAGTCACAGGCCAGATCTTCCACCAGTGAACACTCCTGAGCACTCTCTTCCGCTCTTCTACAGAGCAAGCAGCTCTGGAGGAAGGGGCTTTCAAATGTTCCCAAAGCGATATCGATTGTCACACGGTTAGCATCCATCACTTGCCTCCTCAACAAATCATTCAGAGTCCTATCACAAGAAAAACCTCAGGAAGCAAGCTTTGAGCCAAAAAACAAGAAGGATTCTCACACCAGCATTTATTCAAATTGGTTCCCAAAGTGTTCCATTTTCACCTTTTTTACATTTTCCGTGAGATACAAGTGAGTGACACAAAGTTAAAAAAGAGTTTCTTTAGGAGTGGATTTATAGCTGGCTTTGTTAATCCTAATTTTTTTTATAATAGCAGCAAGAAATAAAAGGTTGAGTATATGTTTTAATCATTGGAATCACAGTTGATTTTTCTTATCTTCTAATTCTGTTTTTTCCAGATGAAATAATTGTGCAGAAGCCAGAGCTCACTAGTCCATCAATCTGTCATGCTCCTGGTGGGGAATACTTTGTAGAAGGAGAAACATGGAACATTGATTCTTGCACACAGTGTACATGCCACAGTGGACGAGTCCTGTGTGAGACTGAAGTCTGTCCTCCTCTTCTCTGTCAAAACCCCACTCGCACACAGGACTCCTGCTGTCCTCAGTGCCCAGGTATATAATGACAGCTAGTTTTTATCAGTCTTTTCTTGATTTTAGAATTTATGTTATGAATACTAGTTGTTTCAGTGTGTGCACAATTGGTTGTTGCTTTCCCTTTTTCCTTTAGCGTTTTGGAGTTTAAGCCTGCAGTCCTCCCATTTCAATTGCAAAATTTGACTGTGTGCAATAGTTATCTCATCTGCTGGTGGAAGTTTGGACACCTTCTCTGAGGGAAAGTTAATACTGTAAGGGTTGGATATTTGGGACTTGGTCACAAAAGAAAATTTGCTGTTTTTATCCTCACTTGATATGATTTGAGAGTGACTTGAAGGCAGCTTGCTAATATCAGACCGTTACAGCCCAGCAGTAGACTGCCTCACAGAGTCAAGAAGGTAACAGGATTTGCTTTACTTAAACAAACTAGGTTTTGCCATTTGTTACACAGAGTGTTTGTTGGTTTGGGAGTTGTTATTTTTCCTGGCGAGGTTTTTTTAAGCTAAAATGTTAGCCTGTTCTCCCAACAACCATTTTTCCAATTATTAACCATGAACATTTTTTTTGTTTATCTTCAAAATACACATAAATAAATGTTTGGAGAAGTTCATCCTTCTTCACTGGCTATGTGAGAAGTCTCCTATTTTGCATAGTTAGATTGAGAACCTGATCTGAGCCCCCTTATGAATCTTTTTATCTTCTTTTTTATGTGCTCTCTGTACCTGCACTCATAGTTTGGGATCTATAATGTCTGTTAAGATACAGCTTCATTGCAGAAATATCTCCCCTGTGTGAGTGCCTGAGAATCAAAGCTGACACATCAGCATCAAGATGAAGCCTGATCAAGCTCCATCTGCTTCTCCACAGCTTATAATTATCTCCTATAAGTCTGGCGAAGATGATAGCAGCATAATAGCTTTTGACTTTTCATCATAGAAGGCCTGGAACTGATTCTAGGATTCAGCTTTTAGGCTTAAAATTCAATATATCTGATTTAAGATGAATTCCTATATGCCACTCCATTTAGAACATTCAGAGCCCCTTTCTGAGAGGCTGCTTCTGACAATGATCATTTCATGATTTCACTATCTTTTTGTTTGTTGGTTGGTTGGTTTTTCTTGAGTAAACTCAGTAAAGGTTTACATCAACTTTATTCTAGAGCATATAATGAGATTTATGAACTGCAGGTACTGAACTGGCAAGCATGACAAGAATGAGCCCTATGTAGAAGAAATATCAAAGAAGTTAGCTACTGTAAGTTAACTAACTTAATTTTTTATATTTACAGATGAGCCTCTTCAGCCTTCTTTGTCAAGCAATGTGAGCATGCCCAGTTACTGCAAAAATGATGAAGGAGATATTTTTCTGACAGCTGAATCCTGGAAGCCTAATGTCTGCACCAGCTGCATCTGCATGGATGGTGTAATTAGATGCTATTCTGAGTCTTGCCCACCGGTATCCTGTGAGAGACCTGTTTTGAGAAAGGGACAGTGTTGTCCTTACTGCATTGGTGAGCAAATAAAAATAGTCCGTAACTTGCTACCCCTTCCTTGGGAATGAGAAAGTTTTATTTCCAAATTGAAATATGTTTTCCTGTTTTGGGGAAAAGCCATTTGTGCCTTTTGCTGAACTGAAGATTAAAATCTGCATAGGGAGCTTTGAGGATCATTATCTGTAGTTTCAAGGTACAAGTGCAGGAATATGACGATATAATTTTCATACAGACTTGAGGATTTAGTGGAGGACCTGACTGATAACATATATGTTGTATCAAGATATGCAGTACCGCAGATAAAAGATTACAACTGCAGATGATAAAGAGAACCATGTGAAATTTCAAAGAATGGAGAATAAAACCTTTGTGTTTTTCACTTTTCTGCTTATTTCTTGAATCATAGAATCATAGAATCATAGAATCACTAAGGTTGGAAAAGACCTAAAAGATCACCCAGTCCAACCGTTCACCTATTCCCAATAGCTCCTACTAAACCATGTCCCTCAACGCAACATCCAGTCTTTCCTTGAACACCCCCAGGGTCGGTGATTCCACCACCTCCCTGGGCAGTCCATTCCAGTGCCTGACCACCCTTTCTGAAAAGTAATACTTCCTCATGTCCAGCCTGAATCTCCCCTGCCGTAGCTTGAAACCATTTCCCCTGGTCCTATCACTAATGACACGAGAGAAGAGGCCGACCCCCAGCTCACTACAACCTCCCTTCAGGAAGTTATAGAGAGCAATAAGGTCTCCCCTGAGCCTCCTCTTCTCCCGGCTGAACATTCCCAGCTCCTTCAGCCTCTCCTCATATGGCCTGTGTTCCAGACCCCTCACCAGCTTCGTTGCCCTTCTTTGAACACGTTCCAGGGCCTCAATATCTTTCTTGCAGTGAGGGGCCCAAAACTGGACACAGTACTCGAGGTGCGGCCTCACGAGTGCTGAATATAGGGGAACAATCACCTCTCTGCTCCTGCTTGCAACACTGTTTCTGATGCAAGCCAGGATGCCATTGGCCTTCTTGGCCACCTGGGCACACTGTCGGCTCATGTTCAGCCGAGCATCAATCAATACCCCCAGGTCCATTTCCTCTACGCAGTCCTCCAGCCACACCGCCCCAAGCCTGTAGCATCGCCTGGGGTTGTTGTGGCCGAAGTGCAGGACCCGGCATTTGGCCTTGTTGAAACTCATCCCATTGGCCCCAGCCCAGCTCAAGAGAACTGTGAAGAACATCTTGGTAGAGGTTCTTCCTTCCTATTTTCATGTAATAGCTGATGAAGTGTTTAGTAGTAACAAGTAGTTATAACAAGACTTCTTCATTGTTTGAAATTTCAAAAATGATGCTGGATTTTAGCACTATCTTTTATTCTACTTCTTTCTGGATCCAGATCTTGTTCATGTCTAACAAGTCAGCACAGATTTAAATCCAAAATCTTGCAGGCCTTGGATGCTTTGTTGTTTTCTGAATTCTCAAATTCACCTTGTGTTCAATATTTTTCTTTCTTGTGCAAAGAGATATTAATTAGGAAAAATAACCATCTACATTAGAGAGGATAAAGGGATGTCCATTTGATGAGTGAGAAGATCACTCTTATGCACAAAACAGCATTGACTTTGTATGTTACCAGATGTGTTTGATTTCCTGGTGAAGTTAGAGGAAATATGAGAAAAGACAAGTAGAGCTGCACAATGTCTTTTGAACTGTGTTTTTCCATGTGGGTTTCTCACTGTACTTCTCCTTTGTTTCCACTCTTCTTGAGTGCTTGTTGGTGTGGTAGCCTTCATCTTCATGCTGGGTTTATAGTCTTATAGATATGGACATCAAGCAGGATATATGCACAGGATCTTCCTTTAAAGATTCAAAGGTGCAAGACTGTACTCTGAGTTTATCTTTGTTCACTTTTCTAAAAAAAAACACTATATGTATTAAATTTTGTTGTGTTCTACATAAACTCATGAAACCTAAGCAAGTTAAAGGACTTCTCCAGCCATCCAGCCAACAGGTCTGCAGACTTGAAGAAGCTGTCCTGAGTGGGGCAAGGTAACATTTATGGGAGTAGGTCAGCCCAGGGTGAACAGGGAGTGCTCAGCTTTAGTTCTGGATTAAGAGTAAGAAATAGAGAACTACTCCAGCTGTGCTTCTCGCTCTGTCCCTTGCCATCCTAACCTAAACAGGTCTTCATTGCCTCTTTTGAACACTTTTAACACAAAAATAATCATTTTTAAATGGAAATTGTATGTTTTTTGCAGCTTTTGACCACTTTTTCCTCCCACTCTTACTTTCCTATATCCCATATTCATATAGAAATCTTCTACTTGAAATTGCATCCATGGACACATGGATGCCCAATTCAAGGACCTCTGGAACTTTTAAGCTTTTCAGATGCTTTCATTAGTATTTTCTCAGTAGTACTCAGTAGTCTTCTTTTGCATTTGAATTTACTGTGTCCAGATACATGACACTGGTCTGCTGACTGCAAACCTTTTTATTGTAGATAATATTGATCTATTTATGTTGTCTCTAAATAAAATCTATAATGATGGCCAAAATATTTAAGGATTTGTATTTATATATGGGAGGTAATTCTAGCTGACATATTTATATATGTAATCTGTATGGATATTAAACCAGTATTTCTCTAACAGCTTAGTGGGTTTCTTTGCAATTTAGTTCTGCTGTCTCATGCATCTGCTTAATCTGCAAATCCAGCATCACCGTGCTTCTTCATAATAACTTCTGCCTCTAGCAGAAAAAGGTACTGAGAAGCTATGATGAAAATGAGGTTCTGTCTGGGTTTTGGAGGTTCTGCTGTGTACTGTTTTTTGTTTGTTTGATAATCTGTAAAATGCTATAGCAGCAAATGAACATTTTAAGTTAAGCAATTCATGATCATCTTCTCAGTGAAATCGAAGGTATAATACAGGCAGTCTGAAAGACTTGCGTAGGTATCAGCATTAAAATAAAGATGTATTAAATGCTTAGAAAGAAAATGAATGCTGGTTTTGAGTACTTTCCCAAGACCTACTTTATTTATCACATTTAGGTCTCTATTGCATAATGTGTCAAAATCTGTGTGAAAAAAATGTTGGTTTTGTAGCTTTCAATCTTTGGAAAAAGTGTTGTGGAACCTAACCTCACTTTTTTGAGGGTTACAATTGTGCCAATTTCCAATTTATATAATACTGACCGTGAAAAAACATACTTGCTACCGTTTTCATGGGAGATCCCACTGATGTGGTTACAAAGAATAAGCATATCCCCTTATTATCTGTTTTGTCATAATAAATAGTCAAAACTGTTCTAGTTACATCACTCAAGAGTTGCTTCCTTCTTCTTGGCATCCTTCCTAGTCTTGTCTTGAAGTATTCCAGACTGAGTTTGTCTGTCTTGAATCTTGGTAGTTAGAACTGTAGATTGGCTTTCTTTTTAAATAGGATTTAAATAGGATTTACTAGGAAAAGAGGAGGAGGATGAGTTAGGAGTCTCAAACAGTCAAAAAAAAAGAAAAAAAGTTTCTCTTGTTTTATCATTTTCACAGTACTTTTGATATCACTGCTTCATGACCCAGTCATTCATCTTCTAGCCTCTTGCATGAGGAGAAGCATTAGTTTGGGCTGGTGATGTACTTCATAAAGAAGCAGAAATTGTATTTCTGAAATATCTATGACAGATGTGGAGAGGGTCTTTTAATTATAGCTGGGATTTTTTCTTAGTTATTCTTTCACTGTTATATTTTGGGAAAAGATCAGATCTGTGTGCAACTGGCCATCCCAACACTGCTCTGTTTTTGTTCAACAGAAGATACAGTACCAAAGAAAGTGGTCTGCCACTTCAGTGGAAAAACATACGCAGATGAGGAGCGCTGGGACATCGACAGCTGCACGCACTGTTACTGCCTGCAGGGTCAGACTCTCTGCTCCACTGTTAGCTGCCCACCCCTGCCTTGTGCTGAACCCATCAATGTGGAGGGAAGCTGCTGTCCCATGTGCCCAGGTAATGTGATGTAACAACTTAGCTTATTGCAATGCTCTTTTCCAGGACTGACAGTCAGGTTTTATTTATTGTTTTTTGAATGTCAGTCCATACTGAATGATGTCATGGAGACATTTAGGCTTCAGGAAAATGAATAACAGATAGGCACATTGTGCAAACGTAGTTTGAATTTTACTTACTCTAAGAACTGCAGATTCAAAAATTGTTGTTCTGGGTTTTTTTGTTTGTTCTTTTTGCTTCTGCTGTCTGTTGGTATACAAAGTTATGAAAATAAACTAATGAAGTAGGAAAATGAATAGTTCTGCACTTCTGCATATTTGCCCAGTAATTAATATTTCTGTCCCTTCTAGGTCACTACTTTTCAAATACTTCATTACTAGTGTATTTTAATTTGATATATATGTAATATGAAATTGTCTTAGCTGTGGACACAAGGGACATAAGAACTGCAACTGCTTTTTAATGCTACTCCTGACATATTTTTGCAGGTGTTTTCCTTCTTACTGAGTCAGCTAATAACTACTTCTGACAGGACAATTCAGCAGTAGCATCTCTTTCAATTCTCCTACTTTGGGAACTACAGGAGAGGAAAAAAAAAATGTCAGCTATGTACCAGCCAGAAGGATGTAGCCCTGTCTTGGCATTTTTTACATTTAGCATCACAAACCAAGCCTTAGCCATCTATTCTGAAATGCTTTTTTTAAAAAGCAAAAAGTTGTTTACAGGACTACATCATTCCTTTTACATTAGTATAATGATTATGACAACATGCATGAATCTTGTACACAGTGGAAACTTATTAACACAAATTGAAGATTTTATGTCAAATTAAAACCATATCCCATAGCTGTAATAGAGAAAATTCTAAAATAAATAATAAAGATTTGTAGTAGAAAGCATTGCAGATAGCCAGATGTATCTACTGAATTAAGAGCAGCACCAGAAAATTAAGACACTTGTAATTTTGAAAGACATTCATCTCATTTTTCAGAGATGTATGTACCTGAACCTACTAACATCCCTATTGAGAAGACAAATCATCGAGGAGATGTTGAACTAGAAGTGCCAAACTGGTCAACACCAAGTGAAAATGACATCATCCACATTCACAGAGGTAAGATCTGATATAAATGGGGCTAACTTAGATCTGTGACTGTTCCCCATGTTTTAATGTCCTTGTTTTTTTTCAATTCTGGTAGCATCTGTGTGATGCTTTGAAAATGGTGGTTATCTGAGAATATTATTCTGTTATTATACTGTTTTGAGCAAAGAGGACTCAGTCTGTTAAAGTATACTTGAGCAATTTGATCTCGTTATCATTACATCTTCAGCTTGGAAGACGCATCTTTGTTGGTATGACAGAGTTCTGTACAGTTATAAATATGATAAACTGGTGAATGAGGAGTGCTTCTGCAGTGTCTTTTTCATACACAAGCTAGAAAGCAGAATGCTATTATGCCATAGGCATCAATGAACTTTGATTTGGTCCATTTGACATTCTTGTACTGAAAGATAAAAACAGAAGAACGTACGATGCCTTCATAGAATTGCAGAGGTTGGAAGGGAGATTGTCAGGTCCACCCCCCTACTAAAGCAGATCCCCTACAGTAGGTTGCACAGGAAAGTATCCAGATGAGTCTTAACTATCTCCAGAAAAGAAGACTCCACAACCTCTCTGGGCAGCCTGTTCCAGCGCTCCATCACCCTAACAGTGAAGTTCTTCCTCACGTTTGAATGGAACTTCCTGTGTCTTTGTCCATTGCCCCTTATTCTATTCTGCACACCACTTAAAAGAATCTCACCCCATGTTCTTGAGTCCCATACTGAATATATCATAGAAAAATGGCTGTGGAACAGAACACTTCAGGTGTAATGACACAAGACTGTTAAAATTGCGTAATGGTGTAAATCCATCTTTAGTTTTAAAGCTACACTGCCCAGCAGGGTAGTGGAAAATACTGTATGTCACACTCTTTGCTAACTTTTTCTAATTGAGGACTATTAAAATTTGTATTTTTTTTTTTCTGTATCCAAGTATCATAACATGCATGCATATTGCATGCTACTACTTGGTGGCTAGGAGAAAGGATATCCGAAATATAACTATTTTACAAAACTATAGAGTTACACTGTTTATAATTTCAACATTTTTACATTTCAGAGGTGTTGGGAGTTGGCTTGTGTCTATCCTGGCTGAGAAACTCTAAATGTGCACTGAAAACTGTGTAGGAATACTGCCACTGAAAATGATCATGCTTTGAAATTACATGAAAAACTGAGTCTGTTAGACTGCCAGTGAGCTGTTTTCACAGGCTGAGTGATGCAAGTATTGTAATAATTTCTCAACAGGCAAGAACAGACAGGACTGAACTGCTCTATCAGCTTAAAAAAATTAAAAATTATTTAAAAAAAAAAACAAAACAAAACAAAAAAACTTTTCATTGTAAGACTACCAGGTTTTCTGCTGCACAGAAATACAGCATTATTTTTCTGAGTGGGAATTTGGTTGTAATCAGATAAGACAAAGTGAATACAACTGAGCTGTCACAGTTGCTTATTATTGCACCTTTAGATTCCATCCAATTTCCTCTTTTTTATGGCCTTTTCATGACTAATATAGTCACTATACAAACTACTAGCTTTCAGTTATTCTAATTTATATAAAAAAGGGACATTTCATGAGAAGAAGTCCAAATTCATGAAAATGACAAAGTTTGTGACTGAGGCTTTTATGTTATTTATGGATAGGGGCCCATTTATCATTACTAATGTCAAATGCCCACATTTGTCTTGCAGACATGAATCATCTCCAGGGAGAGTACAGAAGTGGAAGTGGGCCGCACCCCAGTGAAGATGCATCAGTTAGCTCTGTTGCCTTGGTGACAATTCCAATCACGATAGCGCTGTTAGTAATCATCGTCTTTCTGCTCATCAATCAGAAAAAGCAGTGGATTCCAGTGTCCTGCTACAAAGCTCCAACAAAGGTGCCACATTCATGCCTATTTCCAGCTTCTCACCTTTCTGAAAACTGAAATTGACTAGAATATTCTGTGAGATGCAATTGAATTTACATCATATGAACTCAGTTTTTTTTTTTTCATTTAAGCCTGAATCCTTTTTATACCTTTGAGGCTGGTGGTGTTTATTTAATCTCCTGAATAATTATTTTCATTATTGAATGAATGCCAGCAATGTCCTGCTTGATGCAGTGATGAGTGGAGACTGGATAGAAATCAAGTTCAGCAAAAAAAATCCAAAAATGTTCCCAACTTTATATGTGTGCACATAATTGTATGCAGTTCTATCTGCAGTCATCACTTGGGAGAAAGGTTTTGTTTTCTAAACTTCCATCCACTTTCAAAGTATTGTCCAACATCAGATACTGTACATACTAGTAATGTTCATCACATTTTCTAATAACTGCATTATATTGGACAATTTTAACATAAAATCACTGATTGGTTTCAAAAAGTTTAATGAATTTGAAGCCAATAAAGACTTTTATTACAGATTTTATTTACACTAGAAATATCAACACTGTTGTTCAGCCTATCCAGTGATAACACAGTCGCATGAAATGGCACTTTCAATACTCGAGTGTACTATTTTAGAGGATATCTTTCATTTTTTCCAGAGTTGTTACTGATATTATAAAGCATTACTATATAGCTTTTCATCTCTTTTATCTTCCTGATGCTAATGAAATAAAATAATGTAGTGTTTTGAGAAAAAATATTCCCACAATTCTAGTTGTTTTTAGGATTTTGGGAATTGGAACTACTTTTCCAAGGAGTAAATGGAACTACTTTTCTATAATACCCTTTAAGCTGCATGTCATCAGATTTTCTTTCTGCTTTCTCTATGATGGCTGCAGGAGAAAGGTTTTGCAGTTTGTAGTTATTTAAATATGCTGAGAAAGCAGAAAAAATATATATACATTTGATGTTAATCTAAAAATCGATACATCGGTACTAAGCTATAATAGTATACAGGACGAGATCATTTTATTGAAGAGCTTTAAAAGAAAGGGTACTTAAAGGACAATGATACATCAGATCCAGTAGAAGATGGGTACATTGTTGAAGAAAACATATACTGCTTGTTTCTCTGTCAGGAGTGACAGGTTTTTCCACAATTCTCTAGATTTTGCACTTCTGCCATACATTCTCAAATTTAGTCTAGGAAATAAATGGGAGATCTTGACTACTGCTGGTTCCCGCTTCTTTTCACATAAAATAACACTTTGATATTGTAAAATGTGGCCTTATTTTTGTGTTTTTGTTCCTTGTTTTGTTGTAAACTCTTGTCTCTTACCTGTGAGTCAACTGGTTTCCATAGAATTGCTCCTTAAGGTAACAGAATCTCACATTTAACGGAGGAGATAATCAACTTCAATTGCTTGAATAAACATAAAAATAAAAGAAATCTCTCCCATTATCCTAGTGATACTGTCACCAAGAACAAAATGTTCTCAAAAATTATCAGCTATAAAGAGGCTATTAAAGTCTTGGAAACAACCTCCTGCACCTCTGAGGCAACAAGTCTAAGCCCTTGCATAGTGGAAGACTAGTAGGTAACAGTTTAACTGGGAAAAAAGAATACCCGAACTTCACTGAGAAGATGAAAAATAGTGATTGCAAGAGGCTGTTGGTTTGTCATTGTGCTTGGCATAAACCTTTACCAAGCTTAGCATGAGTCCAAACTGTTTCATTGCCAATTTCATTTCCCTTTGTGTTTATGGGTTTGTACCACAAACACCTGCTAGCAGTGGGTTGAATACAGAAAAAAATTAACTGATTCAGTGTTCTCTTTCTGTCTTAACAGCCATCTTGCCTAAACAATCAACTGGTATATGTGGACTGCAAGAAAGGTACCATGGTCCAGGTGGACAGTTCTCAGAGGATGCTAAGAATTGCAGACCCGGATTCAAGATACAGCGGATTCTACAGCATGCAGAAACAGAACAACCTACAGGCAGATAATTTCTATCAAACAGTTTGAAGAATTGCACCCTTACCAAGGATTTAAAAATGAGAGAGAGAGAGAAAGAGACTAAGTCTGCTATTAAAATAAAGCTAGAATCGTGCACTTGCTTAGTGGATTGTATTGGATTTGTGACTACATGTACAGCTCTAAGACCTTACTGGGATGAGCTCTGACTCCTGCAATGTGCCAGAAAAAGCATTCCCACTTTTCCTTGAGATAACTGACCAAGTGTTTTCTTAGAACCAAAGTTTTAAAACTTGTTAAGGTGTATTTGCTTGTAACATAGCTATAGAGGTTTTTTGGGAGGGGGAATCAGGGGCTAGGGGTAGGCAATGAGGTTAAAGGAAGTTTCAGAGGAGAAAAGCTGGTCATGCTTGGCTGGAGAAGAAAATGAATAGATACCACCAAGCAGCAGGACAGTGGCTTTTCTTGTTGTTCTGAAATTGCATCTGTTGCAGCAAATCCTAACCCCAAGTGAAAAAAAAAAAAAATAAAAAGGTCTGACGTTTTCTTTCCAGCTGTTGCTACAATAATATACTCATAGAACAGAATTTGTCACATCACAGATGTGGTGTAGCTGCAAATATTTTTCTATATGTTGAGAAGCTGCAGTAGTTAATGAAATAGCAAGGAAAAGGTTATAGCAGAAAATAAAGGGTGGGTTTATTAAGGATGTACAAAATTACACCTTGTGCTGCTTTTTGTTTTTTGTTTTATTTTTGTTTTCTTCAAAGCTGATTGGCTAGATTAGCCAGACTTTGGCAGAGTTAGCAAATGACTGAGGCCTAAGTAATTCCTGAAATGAGCACTGGATCTTTTGACAGCAGTATTGAAGGAAGGAAGGAAAAGTCAAGAACACCACGCAGTTCCAGGGGCTTTTGTTTGTTTGTTTGTCTGTTGTGGTTTCATTTTGTTATTTGATATCAATCTCTGGTTGTTCATACAGGAGAAGGAAAAATATTTTTTTGTTGGACAAAGCTCTTGCTTAAAAGAGAGTAAAAAAGAGACTGTTTTAAGGTTGTTGTTGTTTTTTTTTTTCCTGTTGATGTTCTTATTTACTGGTATGCAGATTTAGAAACTACTTCCATGCTAGGAAGCTGCTTAATTTTAATTGTATATTACTCAAGCACCTTTTTTGAAGCTCAGAAAAAAAGGAGATCATGCTTCTTTAAACTTTAGCATTATAGGAATATTTATGTAAATATAATTATGCTAAAAACAACAAAAAGTATTTGTATGTTTGTGTATATATATGTATATACAAATGCATGTAGGTATACGTATGTATATATACATGCATGTGTATGTACACTATACGTATATATACTGTATATATAAAATACTATGTATACAGTATATATTTTTTCTATTTTTTTTTCTTGTTGAATGTATTTTTATCTGAGAGAGATTTTACCCAGAGCAAAAACAGATAAACAGGCATTCCATATCAGTGCTTAATCACTTGTGAGTTTAGAAAAGACGAGAAAAGAGCATCTCATTCTACCTACAGTTTGATTTGATTTGAAAGTGTTTGTGTGCGTGTGTGTGTGTGTGCACTCTTGTGTTTGCGTGTGTACAGTACGTGCACGATTATAGCAGTAAGCGTTGCTCTTGCTACTTGCTACATTTCAGGGTGTTTCTTATTTTTCTTTTCCTGCTTAGCCTTAAAAAGGCTTTTTAATGAATGCATTGGCTAGAGACACTGATGACAATATACATGCAGCACTAATCAGCTCCATAGAATAACAGCATCAGCTCCTGGATTTTCTATTGGTTTTTTTTTTTTCTTTCTTTTATTTCTTTTTTTGTTTTGTTTTGTTTTGTTTTTTTTCAAACAATTGTTTGAAACAACTACTGGAATATTGTCCACATTAAGCTGGAAGTTTGTTGTAGCTTGCCTCATTTATAACTCTGGCTGTATAATACAATGTTAACTTTCCAAACAGGTCTTGGCACTTTTATACTAATTACCCATTTGTGCATTGCCTTTTTTCTTTTACAAATGCTTGTCATAAGAGACACAGATACCCAGTATGCTTAATGTGAAAAGAAAATGTATTTTTTGTAAAGGAACTCTCAAGTATTGTTGTAAATACTTGGTCAGAGGTTGCTGAACTTTAAAAACTGAAAAGAAAAAAAAAACCTAATTTATTATTATAATGACCTAATTTATTAATCTGAAGATTAACAATTTTTTTGTTTGTTTTAGAATATCAAAAAGGTGTTCTAGCTGTTTGCATCAAAGCAAAAAATAGGTGTATCATCAAGGGTCAACATTTTTTCTGCTTATGTAACTTCCATTTCCAACCACCAATAAGAAAAAATGTGGTCTCCCCAGTGTTTTGTACTTAATCTGATGTTGAAACAGAGACGTTTCTGTCCACTTACTACAAAGATTTTGTCAAGACAAGACATCCATTCCTTGCATAAGAGTAAGCAGTCTTTATCCAGAAATTGTAAATGCTTGCTTTTGTTTTACAATCAAGGCCATATTCTGAAAATATTAGCAGGATATAGGACATGGTGTAAAATGTTTTTTATTATTATTATTTTATTATTATTATTTTAAAGATATGATTTATCCTATGTGCTGTATCCATTACACTCTTTTACTTTGGTTCCTGTTGTGCTCTTGTAAGAGAAATGCAGATATAATTTTCTGAAAAATAGATGCATATGTGGCACTCGGAGTGCACTGCGGTTCAGCAGATTGCTTGTTTACTTTTTTAACTGTAAGGCGGTTTCTTGTAATTTGGCTCTTGGCAGCACAATAAAAAAAAATTTTAAACCTACCGATGTCTATTTTCTAAAATCTTCTTATTTACTACTTCCTCATGCTAGTCCTTGAGACGTTCATTTATATCTTTATGGTATGGTGAGTCATTTGTTGTCTTCAATCAGAACGGTTCAGAAAGTACTGTGGGTGAAGAAATGTTTGCAGTTACAGAAAGCTCTGGGTTCTACACTAAAGAATTTTCACACTGAAGGGATTTGTGGCATTCCAAATAGTTTCAGCATTCACTGAAGTGCAATCAAAAATAAAGTTCTTTCTGATTTTGACTCCATCTGGTCCAGCCATACCTCCCACAGTCAATCACACAGGACTGTGACACAAGGTCCCGTAAAAGGGCTGTGGGATCAGAGCTTTAAGGGCTTCACAGAATCATAGAATTGTTTGAGTTGGAAGGGACCCTTAAATGCCATCTGATCCAGCTCCCCTGCAGTGAACAAGGACACCTAGAGCTACATCAGGGTGCTCAGAGCCCCATCCAGCCTGACCTTGAATGTCTCCAGGGACATGGCATCCACCTCTCTGGGCAACCTGTGCCACTGCCTCACCACCCTAAAAATCACAGAATTATAGAATCATAGAATGGCTTGGGTTGGGAGGAATCACAAGGATCATCAAACTCCAACCCCCTGCCACAGGCAGGGCTGCCAACCTCAATATCTAATATGACATCAGGCTGCCCAAGGCCCCATCCAACCTGGTCTTCACCCCTACTGTAAAAAAACTTACTACTTATGTCCAACCTAACACTGCCCTCTTTCAGTTTGAAACCACTTCCCCCTTGTCCTGTCACAACAGACTCTATAATAAAGAGGCAGTCCCCTTACTTCTTATAACTCCCCTTCAGATACTGAAAGGCCACTCTCAGGTCTCCCCAGAGCATTCTCTTCTCCGGGCAGAACAGTTCCAGCTCTCTCAATCTGTCCTTAAAAGGGGAGGTGTTCCATCCCTTGCATCATTCATTTACATATTTGCCTGATCTAGCATCTTTGCTCTTTCCTGACTATGCCTATGGAAGGCTGTTTTCTCAAGCAGTATCTTTAAATGCTGCCTGTGAAGAATTCATTTTTTCATCTGCATAGAAGAGGAAATAACTCTATGCTAACGTAAAAAATGATGGTGCATCCATGTTTGAACACTTGAAGCAGTCCTGGCCTGTGTTGCAGTACTATCAGTATCAGAAAAAATTACATTTGAAATGCCTATGTAGGACAGAGATGCTTTGTCTCTTTCTAAACACCAAGTGGGAAAAATGAAAAGAAACTTAAACAAGGCTGAACACAAATGAGAGAAGCTAAGCAGAGAAACTTAGAAACACAGAGTGATTGAGCTTGGAAAGAATATCAAGTCCAACTATCCACCAAACCTACTGAGCCCCAGTACTAAACCTTAGTGCTATATCCACACATCTCTTAAATACTGCCTGTTCCTATGCTTGATATGCTTGACCACCCTCACTATGAAATAAATTCTTCCTGATATTCAACTTAACCCTCCTCTGGTGCAACTTGAGGCTGTTGCCTTGTGTCCCATCACTTGCCAGGTGAGAAGAGGCCAACACCCTCCTCACTGCAAGCTCCTTTTAGGCAGCTGGGGGGATCTAGGTCTCCCCTCAGCCTGCTTTCTCTGAACAGCTGCAGTTTCCCCAGCTGCTCCTAAGTGCTGGTTTTCCAGTCCCTTCACCAGCTTCACTGCTCTTTTCTGGACACATTCGACCCCCTACATATCCCATACTGAAGGGCTCAAAACTGAGCATGGCACACTCTGGAATATTGCTTGGACAGCTCAGGCATCGGGTTTGAACTTCGGGTGGTGCTGAGCGGAGCCGGGGGTCGGATGATCCTCGGTTGGACTCGATTATCCTTCTAGCTCGGGTTATCTGCGACTACTGCAGCCTCAGGCCTGCGGCTGTCACTTCGATTCAGCGGCGCTGACAGAACTCCTTTAAAGCGCCTCTGCTTCCACCGCATCTGAGCGACGACGCGGGCACCTCAGGGAGCCGCCACTCCAGGGCAGGCAGCGAGGTGCCGTGCGCGCCTCGAACCGAGCAGGGCTGAAGGGTCCCCGCCCGGAGCAGCCGGGAATCCCCACCGGGCGGCTGCGGGCGGCTGCGGGCGGCTCCGGCTGTCCCAGCAGCACCCCGTAGCTCCGCCGCCCGCAGTTTCCGTCTCGGCCGCGCCGGAACGAAGGCACGAAGGCACCGCCCACCGCGGCCCGTCACGCGCCCCGCCTCCCCCCCGAACCCCGCGGAGCCGCCGGGAGCGCGCGGCGCCCGGAGTCGTGACCGGGGGCGCGCAGCCCGGCGTCTCCAGCTGCGGCGATGGCGGCGGCGGCTTCGCAGCGAGACCCGGGGGACTGGCAGGACTTCTCGGGCTTCCAGCCCTCGGCGGGGAGCGCTCCCGAAACCGCCAGAGGCGACAAAGGCGGATGGGATCTGGGAACGAAGTTGTCCCTCTGCTTCGAGCCCCCCCCGGCCCGCGCTGCCGGTTGCGGCGAGAGCCGCGTTCCGCTGCGTCCGCTCACGGAGCAGAGCGCGCTGCAGGACGACGAGTGAGTGCAGGCCCGGGGAGAGGGGGAGCGGGGCGGCGGCGTTCCGGCCGGATGGGGAGGCCCGGTCCGGCCGAGGGGGAACGGCGGGGAGCGCGGTGCCCGTCTGTGCTGCACCTCTGGGCCTCCGGGCACGGGCCTAACGCTGCACCCCGCTTTCGCCGGGTCCCCGGTTAGTCTGGCTTCTGGCCGAACGCACGTTTGGAATCATGCGTGGAAAGTGTGGGAATGGCACCTCCGAGTTTTGCAGCCGTGGTCGTTGCTTTCTCCCCTCAGCAACGGAGCGCTTCAGGCCTGTGCTGCCTTCCTGCTTTTAACTTCATTTTAAGAGTTGCTACACCTTATGGCAAATTTCGCTCCCAAATAACTTCATTAGGAACACTGCGGTGTTTCTTTTACTTTGAGGTAAGTCGGTTGGGTGCCCTGTTCTAAAAGAAGGGGCAAAAAAAGCCCCTCAGCAGATGCCTGGCTATCTGGTACCAGCAGGGAGGTCATCACTGAGCCGTGAGTCAGAGGCATTGCTCAGTGCTGAGCCCTATGAGCCTGGCTATGCAACCGCTCCAGACGCGCACCCACATTGCAGTGCTTCCAGTCCAAGATCTGAACTGCTGTACCAGAGTAGGACTGCGTGTGCGAGCTGCTTGTATGCAGGATTGATTAAGATGAGCTGTAAAGAAGAGTGGTGAGCTGTGGTCAGCAAGAGTACTGCTGGATAAAGCAAAATTCTTTGTATCTTTGTTTTTCTGTGATAAATGGGAAAAAAGCTTCATGAAAGCTAATGCAAAAATACAGGTTTGACTCAGATGTTGCTGTCAGCCTCTGCTACTTCTTGACTTTGATCTGCAGGAGGCAAGGAAGACAGGGACAACTGTAGGAAAAGAATTTCTAGCTGATCTCAAGTTTCAGTAGGGAAAGCCTTGCCCACTTGCCCACTCCCCACGAAGATTTTGAGTGGAGTTATATTATTAGCAATAAGGCTGTCACTTGTTTTTTAATTTTGTTTTACCTTGCTTTACTTTACTGTTCTGCCTAAATTTTGGATTTAAAATGAGAAATAATTGATGTTTATTTAAAAAACTTGGCTTCTTGACTCCAGTGCATAATAAAAATATTGTCAGTAAATTGCAGGTGAATATTTAGGGAGGAAAATTGATACTCATAGGCAGAAAGATATTTCCATCATAGGTATGCTTACTGTGTTACGCTGTACGTTTTAATTCCTCTTTTCCTTTCTCCAGGATTTGGAATGCTTTGACTGATAATTATGGAAATGTAATGCCAGTTGACTGGAAATCTTCCCACACCAGAGCTTTGCACTTGCCAACTCTGAACCTTTCAGAAAAAGGGGTAAGTTCCAATCTGCAGAAGTACCCTTTTTGAATCTCTTACGCTCAGCAGGGAAATAAAGCAATTTGCATTTGTATAAAGTACTGTTGCTACTAAATAGATTAAAATATTTTGCTTGATATTAGACTTGAGGCTGTTGAATATTAGACATGAGAAAAACAATTGTTGATGCATGTTTGCTTCTGCTTGGGTTGGAGTGATGTGGGGTTAAATGGAGGCCTTTGGAGGCCAGTGCTACTTAGACCACAGCATGGTAGACAGTTGTACAATTCAGTTTACCTGAAGCACTTTCTCCTCATTTCATTTTGAAAGATGTTCTGGGTAAGGGAGGAAAAAAGGAGTATTCTGATTTAGTAAATCTTGTATGGACTTTTAAAAAAAATGCATCTCATGAGATGCATCAGAATGCATCTCATTCTGCATTCATTTGGAGACTGAAGTGATTCTTTAATGGGAAAATTGACCAAGGAGAACAGAAGTGCAACTTAGTTCTGTTTCTGTTTTCTTATTTAACAAATAACTCCAGTTTCCTGGAGAAGGAAGAGCTTCGGTGAGGTTTAAGGAAGAGGTTGTCCTCTGAGCTTCTTACACATGGATTAAAACACTTGAGGAAGAAAGCTAGGAAGAATTCTCATCTCTCAGGTCTTCTGAGGGAACAAGTTGTTTAAGCATGGTGAAGTTGGATTACGTTGTAAAAATATCTCAGTGTGTAACCTGAGAATAGATTAATGCTTTGATTTCTGCCATCCATTAAAGAATCCATAGGTACTTTTTATGCTGACAAGAGCAGTGATTGTTCTAGTGAAAAGGATAGCAGAAAAAAAAAAGAAAAAAAAAAAAACAAAAAACCAACACATTTCACCATCTTCCCCTGCAGAGTCTCTGTCTTTATCTGTTGGAGTCTGATGATTATCTCTTGATTTTTTTTTTTTTACTTGAATATATTCTAATTTTTATTAATAGCATGCTCGGACTTTCTAAGTGATTTTAAAGTAATTAAATCCTTACATTTAAAGTTAAAAGCAATTGCAGCCCCCTGTGCTGTGTTTGTGTTTATGTGACTGAAACAGTGGAGTGGAAGGTTGATTTCATAATAGATAACCAGTTACAATATACAAATATTGAATGGAATTTTTGTAAGGAAATTATGAAGGAACTACATAAATATGAAGCTGTGTTCCTGGATTATAAAGAATCTTAGGTATGCTGGAAGTAGAAAAGAAATTGGTTTATGAAATAAACATAGCTCAAGTTTTTTCAGCTTCCACTCCACCTGGCATGCCTTTGGATGTCTGAAGCTCATCTGTTTGGAGGCATTCAGCACTATTTCTTTTCCTACTTCTGTTTCAGTAGTACTTCTGGATATGTGACAGCACATATGGATCAGCTAGTAGCTTGTTTTAACTTTCTTAATAATGCTAACAGCTAAGTAATGCTTCTTAGATGTGTTTGAAGCTAGTAATATGCCATTGGATTTGAGCTTCTTCCTCTTCTAGGAGGTGAAAACGTAAGGTGAATGAGGTTGATTCATCAAATCTTAGTTGCTTCGACATCACAGATCTCTGAATGCTTTTACGTAGCTCTGGCAGCAAAAGGGGAAGCTGGGAGGATGTGCTGTGCAGTGGTGCAAGGAACAGGGTTGCGTAATTGCTGTTATTATATTATTGTTAGATTACTTCCAGACGTGTCGCTGCCTGAATTGGTCTGTTCGGCAGGTACAAAAGCTGAAGCTGCCAGTGCAAGGAGTGGGAGTGTGGGGCCTGAAATGGGCACGCAGTGTGACTGGGTGCACTGCCAGGTTAGTGTCAGCTCTGCTTTGGGCTGCTTTAGTTGGTTTTTTTTTTTAGCTTAACCATCAGAATATATTCTGAGTCTCTTAAAATGTTTGTGGGGATGTGAGGAAGGAGGAGCTGACCTCCTTCTGGATGTGCTGGTATCCTTGCTTACCATCTCATAGACGTTGACCGTTTCAGGACTGCAGACGTGAACGAATGTCAGAACTGAGATGTGTCTGTGTGGTGGGTGAGCAGATGTTCCAAGTGGAGGCCTGTGACTGCGTGGTTAGCCCAGATTCTGGAAAAAAAGAGGACGCTCGCCTTCTTTCTGATGCCTGAAGAAATACAAATTGTGTGTTTCAGATGACTTTAGCTTTTCTAGGTTGTTTTGGCTGGAATGTGATAACAGACAAAATGCAGAAAAAGAATGGTATTTGTAAATATTAAAGTATTTGTAAATAAGCTATAATATGGCAGAGTATGAGAGTAAAATATATGTGATTGATGAAGGAGACTTAAGGAAACGTTTTATTTTTAGAACAGTTTTTTATGTTGCTTTCGTTATGTGAAAAAATAAAACTCTAAAAGCACATAAAATCACAGATGTCTAATATTTGTTCTACGTAGGTTTCCACTCCACGCTGAATAACGTCAGCCTTCTTTTAAGGCAACTGCCTGTTTTAAATATCTGTAGGGAAAGCTGTCAGCCCAATGCAGATATCTACGTGACGTTGTGTATGTGATCTTTAATTGCTGAGTTCTTCATCTTTCAAGAGTGACGCCTCTCTTAACTATTTCAGTGGTTAAGATGCTTCAGTTTCTGCATGCTTGACAGCAAAAAGCATTGATACCAGTATTATGGGCAAGGAAAATGTTTTGTTTGTGAAACTCTATGTTAGTTCCCCTTTTGTTTCCTTTATAATTTCTGTATATGTGTTTTTATTTGTGTGTGTGTGTGTGTGTGTGTGTGTGTGTTCAATTTTCATGCTTTCTAGGTAAATGACAACTTAAACCTTGACCTGTCAGATGATGAAGAGCTGAGAGAACAGCTGGATATGCATTCCATCATTGTTTCCTGCATCAATGATGAACCACTGTTCACAGCGGAGCAGGTACATTTTTCAGCACGGTGGTGATATTGTAGTATTTTCTTTTCACCTGTGATTATGTTGTATTCTTCTTGCTTGCTGTTTACAGGAGCTAGCTTTCTTGATTGGTTTTGGTTTGGGGGCTTTTTGTTTGTTTGTTGTTTGTTTGTTTGTTTGTTTTTAGAGTCATTGTAATGTGTGTGATATTCTTAATATCCTTCAGATTTGAAAAGGTATTCCAGTGCTTCAGGTGAGGTCGGTAAGACAGTCAGGGTCTTTGAAATCTTTATATCCTTCTTGTCAGGAATAAGTCAGAAAAACTACTAAATTAAATACATGGGCTAAGAAGCCAAAACATTTTCTATATATTAAGATTACTGTAATGTTTGTAGTTTCCCACCTTGACAATGTGGGTATTCATATCTGCATGTGGCTTTGTGACTAGTGAGAATTCTCTGAAGTTTTTGCCTGTATGAAAGCAAAATAACAGTTCTGCTAATAGGCATTTACATTACATGGTATCCAAAGGCTTCTTTTCTAGATCAGTGGATTTATGCTCTATTCAGAATTACTGTTTTGAGTAAAGTTAATATCCACCCCACTTTAGTAAGCAAATGCAATCTAATATATTCAGTACAATATAATAGCAAAAAAAATAATAATAATAAGAAGAAAGGGTTGTGGTTTATATGGCTCTGAAGAAATGATAGTACTATTTTTTTTCTGCTAATAATGTCGTGGAGATCTTCCATTCTGATCCAAGTGCTGGATTAACAGGAACATTTTGCTGTGTTAGCAGAGATAAGGAGAAAAACATTCAGACTTAACAGAGCTGAGAACACAGAATTCCATTCACAGTAGATGATTTTGGGTGGTGTTTTTAAATGTCGTCTTTGTTCCGTGTGCACTGAGTTCTCTCTATAAGTGTCATCCATAAAAGTACACAAGAGTTTTGCTTAGAGAAATGTAGTGAAATTTGAGAGTATTAAAAAAAAAAAAAACCTCATTGACTTTGTTGCTGTTTTGTTTTCCTTTGACCAAACCCTCCAGGAAAATATTCCAGCATACACTTCACTTCTCTTAAGCAGAGCTTTGTGTACCTTCATGTGGAAATAGCTGGGTGGTTTCAACACACTGAGATCACCACACAACTACCAGAATAGCTTGAAAAGATACACTTATTCCCAAAGGATGGGTAGGAAACATCAGTGTGATTTTATTCATTCTCCTGAACCCTGTCTCATACAGTATGAGTTTCACTTAGCAACATCTGTACTACTTGAAAGTAAATAACAACAATAATAATAACGATTTCTAAATTGATTTGCTTCAGATTGCAAGCTGTGTCTCTTGCAGCGAGAGTTCTCATAAGGATTGTCTTTTTGTGAAGGTGATTGAAGAAATAGAAGAAATGATGCAGGAATCTCCTGATCCCGAAGATGATGAAACACCTACTCAGTCCGACCGTCTCTCCATGCTTTCCCAGGAAATTCAAACACTCAAGAGATCCAGTACAAACAACAGCTACGAGGAGAGTAAGTGCTGTTTATTTAGCGTTTTGTTCTAAAAAATAGTTTCTGAAAATCATTCAGTCTTAATGAAATAGACTTGTTGAAAATAGTTTAATAGATAAGCTTGTCACATACTTCGTTTATAGTGACTCCTCTTATGAAATATCTGCATCCAGGAATATTTTGGAAATATTGGATTTCTCCCAAAAGGAGAGAGTAGATTTAGGATGTAAATAGAAGACGTATCTTTGTCAGCTTTCCTAACTTAGAATGAAAATGGAACTGTATAGAATTTATGTGTTGGAGCTCAATTTGCTGTAATGAAATCCTTTCGTAGATAATGGGATGCCTATAATTTTTATTTATTAAATTATATATTCTGGAGAGAGGTGCTTTCTTAGGCTGTTGTACTGCTCCTGTTTAAGGAGATTAGCTAAAGCTCTTGAAAGCTATACTGTAGATGAAGAAATTGGTTTTCATTAGTATTGTTTCAGTCATTGCAACTAATCTTGATACACAGTAACACAAAAGTAAGAAACCATTGCTGTTTTACTATGAGGACCACAACCCTTTCCACCTTTGCCATTCCCTTTCAAAAAACCGTAAGAGGAAAAAATACTTCCTCTTCTACTGCACAAAGGTAATTTGCAATTTTCTATAAAAAAGGAGAAATTACATATATAATGTAAGCAAAACATATTGATTTGCTTGTAAACATAAATCTAATTAATCAATTTCGTGATGGAAATTTGATTAGTCTGCTAGTTGAAATCTGTACTTGAAAGAGATAGGAGTTTGGTGCTTTCTTTCTCATAGTCTGGGTCAGCAGTATAAATTCTACAGATGATTCAGAAAACCAGCTGACCTTTTGTGACATGCCTTACAGCTTCTGCTGCATTTCAGATTTATGGAGGAGATTCCATTTTCATGGTTGGACTTGTAGCTGTCTTAACACATAAATCTCAGGAATGTGAAAGCCTAGCATATCCTGCACAGCAGGGCTTCCTGCTCTTCTGACAGTTCCATATGTCCTTAGGTTTAGAGCTAATCAAGCTTGCTTTGTATTTCATACCATATTTATTTTGCCTTGCCTCAGGAAAAGGAAAATAAATATCATCTTCTCTGGTGCATCTTCTTTGCTGCATCTTTATGGCTTAAAAATGAGCCTTGACCAAATAACTCTTGAGTTTCTTTCATCAGATAATTTAATTTTCTTCACCAGTTCCTCAGAATCAGCTTTCACACCTTTCACTGTTTTATGAAAAGCTTTTGCTACCTTTTATTCATTTGCAAGGCTGCTTCCAAGTTTTGTCAGCATCTCTCTGAATGTGTTGAATTTTGCAGGTCGCAGGTTTTTCCTGGAAGCTTAGTCTGTCTTGTGTAGGACAAGTCAGAGGTGTTAATCTTTAGGATTACGAGCAAGAAATCAAAGCTTGTGTTTGCTCTTTTCTTGGATGGGAAATGTGTTGAATTGTTCAGTTCAATCTACTTGAAGCTTAGAGCCTTTGCCATTCTGTACTGTGCTCTTACTGTACTGTTAGTCTTCTAGCAGAATGTAAGACCTAAGCTACTCTGAAAAAACTGAGGCTCATTGCCCTAAGAGGTTTAATTGCATTTTCTTTGGTAAGTGAGAGGGAGCTATCCCAAATCAATCAGTTTTCCCTGCTCTAATTTAAGAGAGAAATTCACCTACTACATTTTGATGCTTCTGAGAACTGTACTGTACTGTAGCTTGTGAATTTATCTGTATTTTTCAGCATTTGCCCATGAGTACTCACCTAAGAGTTTACTAGACTAATGGAACATAGCCAAATAATTACAAACACAATGCATGAAGACATATGCAGTGTCTTTAAATGGATTGTGCTCTTCATTGTAATCAGGACTGCCTGTTTTTCAAATGCCAGTGAAAGTGACGTTCTTTGACATAGCATCTGGGACTTACTAGTTCATAGGCATGCCAGACGTTATTTTGAGTTCTGAAACGGAAAGCAGTCCTCAAAAAGCTTTTTCAGGTTGAGCTGAAGTGAGCCTCGGGAGATCCTCGTGGTCATAGCTTGTTGTCTGTAGCAGTAGTACTTTTAAAATGTAAATCTGAAGGGTTGGTTTAGTTTCCAAACTGTCATTTTTAAAGGCTTCTGGTGTAGGTTTCACCAATTTAGGCTTGTGCTTTCTCAAAACCATCAGTACTGATTTTTGCTTGAAATGAGCCTACTGGATAGTTTTAATTTTAGGTGTTTGTTTCAGGCAATACTTTTGATTACAATCCCCAGACAAAGAAACTTGGAATCTAGTGTTTTGGGTTTTTTTTTTTTTCCCTGTACTAAATGCATCTTATCATAAAAGCATGTTGTTGTTTCTATTAAGATGTGTGCATGCCTTGTCAGTAACCCTAGGAGGATCCCCTCACTCAGAGCATGCGTAGTTTCTGTGTTACTGTAAGTGAAAAATCCAAGAATTCCAGCAGTGCCGAAGTGTTGACTGCTTTGGAAGAAAATATGGAGAAATCTTCTGAAGAGTGGGTGCAGGAGGAAAGCAATAGTTAACAAGGGTGTCGGTATTCCAAGTCTAGTGGTTATTTCAGCTTCCTTAACTACAGCGTGCCCCTCGTATTAGTGGATTATATCAGATTTCTCAGAACTAAGCAGAAAGTTTAAAGTTCAGTTATTACTAATCTCATTTCTTCTATGATGAACTTGTTCCTTTATGAATATTGATTTGTTTTGTGTAGTTTTACAATGTACTTTGTTGTTTTGAAAAAAGTCAAAGTGTTGTTTTCATGTCATCCTGCGCGTATTCTCTCCTGCTTAGAATCTTGACTGATTGCATTTTTCTGTTAACTATTTACAGGAGTAAAAAGATTGTCTGTTGCTGAGTTAAATGAACTGCTAGAAGAAATTGAGACTGCTATTAAGGATTATTCTGAGGAGCTGGTGCAGCAGTTGGCACTGCGGGATGAGTTGGAGTTCGAGAAGGAAGTGAAAAACAGCTTCATTTCTGTCCTCATCGAAGTACAAAATAAACAGAGAGAGCACAAAGAAACAGCAAAGAAGAAAAAGAAGCTGAAAAATGGTAGTCCTCAGAATGGGAAGCAAGAAAGAGGTCATATGCCTGGAACAGTAAGAATATATTTATAATAAGAATATATTCATAACTGTTGTTAAATTCAAAATATTTTTCGTTCTTCTCTTGGAAAAGTAATAGTCCTTGATTAGACCAAGATAACTGGTACATCTTTCATGCCTTTATTCACAAACAAGACTCTTAGACACTTCCAATTTTTTTTAATCTTTTTCCATATATAGACATAACCTTTTGATATAACATTTTGCTCTTCTACATTTCTTATTAAGAATAACATGTTTGCACATTTGCCTGCAGTCAGAATACCTTTCTTGCCAATAATGCTGTATTTTGATGTAGTGCTGTGTTCTATTATCAGATTAGGCAAGCTCATCCATCTGTTTCATTTGGTTTTACAGTGTGAATTTCAGTATGTTTACCACAATTAGTCCTATAGGAAATCCAGTATTATTGATGGAGCTGTTCAGATATTTATTAATCACGTTGACCTGGGGCTAGAAAAAGTAAATCTTACCCTCAGTCTCTGAAACCTGCATCAAAGTTGTTACCTCCAATAACAGATTGAGGTAAGGCCAATATTTAATGCAGATGTATAGGGAGGAAATAAACAAAAAAACTTGTTTTTTTCTAAGGAGAAATGTCTTTCAAACCGACTTTGAAAAATAGGAGGCAAGCAATGAGAGAAATTAGGTCGTTATCTTGTCAATGTAATTTTGTCTTATCTGTCCAGTGTAATTTGAAATGGGACATTATTAGAATTCCTAAACTTCTCTTATAGAGTACAGAAAATGTAGCTGAGGTATTGTGGGTCTGGCTAAGCCCCAGAGAATGCTTCAGTTTTGCTTGAGAAGTTCATTTTTCAAACATAAGTTAATAAACATTTGTCATGAAACATTAATTCTTCAAAATCTACCTTAGAAACTTATGGGAATGGGATAATTGTGATACAATCCAAACGTAGTAGTTGTTCATCTTGTCCAAAAGATGGGTCCTGACAGAAAGCAGTTCTGATTTCCTGGCTGGTGTTGTACCAGTAGATCTAATTTGGTCTCTGTTTTTCCCATTCCTCAAGTGGAAAAAAAACTGTGGACAAATTTGCTAAGCCTTGTGTTAATATCTACAGCTTACTAAATTATAGTAAACTGATAATTTGCATCTTTACATGGAATTGTGCTAATCTTTGCCGTTTATACTGAGTATTTTATGTAAATTTGAAAATCTTTACCAGTCCAGATGAAAAATCATTCTTTGTGTGTCTAGCTGAGTTTTAATGGAACTCGGAGAAAGTGGATGTCTAGAAAGCAATATGGAATTTTTGTCTCTTTGCAACAGCAAATCAGAGTGGAGATGTACTCCTTTTTGGCTCTCAATCACTGATGAGGAAAAAGTGGTATTCTAATTAGGAAAAAAAAAAACTGATTACTTGGTTTTAAAACTTGACTGAGGTGATTCATTACTTATTCTGATTATTTAGAGGCTTGAATAATGCTTTCAAGAACCAAAGTATTGGTTCTGTTATAAAACATTCTCAGGTTTGGTTGCTTCAAGCTGTACATATCAGATTACTTCCTTAGATGAGTTGAACTGATTATCTCCCAGATAGACTGTAGGCTTAGTAAGTGTGGTTCCTTTGAAAACAGCTTCCACTATCTATACACATCTGGAAACGTTCAGTCAGAAACAAAGGAACATGTTTCTTCCTTCAGTTTTTTTTGTTTTTTTTTTCCAAAGAAGTGCAAGGAGTGTGTACATAAGTAGTATATTTGGATTACTTTGTGAAGAGTGAGCTTTTGTTAATAAAGTTAATTACCTATTAGCTGAAGCTATGCTGAAGTCTCATTTAAATACAAAACTTTAATAGGATTTAATAGGAAATAGGATTACATTTTCATATTCTGAGAAAATCAGTTCTTCTATGGATACATCATTTGAATGAATACAAGTTGTAATTCTTTGTCATTGATACAGACTTTGGGTAAGTCATTTTCTCATACTTCCAACTCTCATTTCACAAGCACATAGTCAGAGTAATGAGAAATACTCAAGTCATGAAGATACCAGTTACTTTAAGCAGAATTTCCTGGAAGACTCAAAATGGCTTTGGTAAAATCTGTGTCTTTATTTACTGACCCTTTTGCGCTTTGGAAAGCAAATGAATGCAGTATTCCAGCACATTTTTCTTCTCTTCCCATAAATATATACATTTAGATAAATGTGCTCAGGTGTGCACACCGTACTGCTTGCCTTCTGTCAGCAGCTTGGCAGTTTCTTCTTCTTATGTTCTTGCCAGTTGCTGCGTTTTACGTTTAATCCTGAATGTCAAAATTGTTCCAGTTTCTTTTTTTAATCATCTTTTCCTGTAAGCAAAAAGGATTATAATATGTGTGAAGAAAACTGTGGTTGGATTGTGTATTAATTTTTCCTCACTTGGGTTCTGTGTAATGGAGCTTGAAATTAATATGAATGCTTTATTAACCAATTGTGCATATTTTATCTGACCAAAAAAAAAAAAAAATGAGGAATACAGGTGATAGTTAATTGTTGCTTCAGGAGTGGAAAAGGAAGCATAAAATGTTCTGAAGAGGTTGGAAGTAAAATGACTGCCTCTGAGAAATATTTCTAATAGAAATCTGTAAAACTGATATCAGCAGGGTCTGTATTGTCTCTAGAAATGTATTGCTCAAACATAAGCTTTAAAGAAAGTTTGTACTGTGAATTAAACTTTTAAGTGTTGAGAAATGAAATGGCAAACCTTAAAATACAAGTCTCAAAACTATGAATTTTGGATCTGAAGTGTGAAAGATCTTGTTTAATTAAATTTGATGTAGATATACTGCTCAGCTGATACCGTAAGGTTTGCTTTTTATTAATGAAAACTTAGTGGACGAATGAAAGAAGTAGAAATGTGCTGAAATACATCTTAGAGCTTGTCTTTGTCATTTGTCTTACTTTTATCGTTGTGATAAATGCTGATCAATGCTAGCCTTCTGAACTTTTCTCTGTCCATTTTTTTCTCTGCCATGTTTTCACTACCTTTAGCGCTTCAGCATGGAAGGGATCTCAAATGTCATACAGAATGGCTTCCGCCACACGTTTGGAAACTCAGGTGGAGAGAAACAGGTGCTGGGCTATCCTCACTCTTTTCCTCATTCTTTGTCTGAACCTTCGATAGGAGCTGAGATCTTGAAAATTACCATTAGTTGAATATATGTGCCAAGACAGTATGAAAAAATAGGACAGAAATGTTGCCATCTGTAGTCTTTCTCTGCCTCAGGACTCCGATCAGCCTACTGTCTCTCCATCTTTCCTCAATGGGATAAGACAGTCAGGGCTTGATACCCTGATGCACTGAAGTAATAGCTTGTTTCTTACCCCAGACTAAAAGTCTGATTTGACGTAATGCGTGCTTGAGGTATGTTGCATGTCTGTGCAAATTGAATGTCCAACAGAAGAACGTATACCGGATTTGACATTCCATTTTAGCTTTCAGCATTAAAGGACTTGAGACATGTCTACAATGGAATTTTTTTTCCTTTCTTCCAGTGGTCAGAACTGATATATCTTAAAATCTGAGTAGCATCTGCAAAATGCATGGACTTTATTGTATGTCCTTTTGCCATTGAAAACTGCATGATGTTAAATGCAGAGGAGTATGTACAATGCAGATTACTGAGGTAACACAAAAGGGAAAGGCAGGTTTGTGTCTTTTTATTGACTGTTTAACTGTTGAAACTTATACACAGCCCAGCTTCATTAGGCATCCCTGGAGAGGTTACATACACCTAAGAAACAAGATTTTTATTTTTTATTCCAAAATAATACTTTCTGTTTGTTTCAGAACTGTAGTATTATCATGAGGTTATTTATCATGAATTTACCCTCTTTTGCAAGCAAGGTATGTGTCTATGTGTTAATGAAGGCATAGATTCAGCTATTTGTCACTTGCTTTTTGGATCGTGAGCACGTGGCTAGACCTAACCCAATAGAATCTGTATTGCCTTACATTATCTCAACTCTCTTCAGTTACAGTTACAGCTGTACTGTTTTTGTTGCTATCTTTACCAGAAAATACTAACTACTGCTGCTTTTAGCTGTTTCAAATATACAAACAGGCAGCTCAGACTTATTTTCTATATGTTTATAAAAACACACCTTTTCTTCTTGATTCTAATCGTAAGTAGCTTCATTTGCTTCCAATATCACTAACTGGGATAACTTCCAGTGATTTTTTTTTTCTTGTTAATTTAATACTGCTGTTCTTTATGATGATTGTACTTTTCCCCTGATCTATCTTATGTATATTCTTGTTATCTGGGGATATATTTTGTTTCCCTTTCTTGGATCCTAAAGTTAATCATGAAAATAAGAAGCTTAAAATGAAAAAGAATGGAGAAAGGAAGATGTAATACTGCCTCTTTCTAGAGTAGTCCTGGAAGACCATTTTTCTGTGGCATTTGTTCAAAATCTGTTAACTGAAAGGATATTTTTTTTTCTGTAAATGCCTCGTAGGTAACATTATAAAACTTTTCTTACAGTGTCAGTCTTATTGTGTTTTTCACTTGTTTGGTTTGCTCATTTTTCCTTTGTCATTTTACCCAACTCTGGATGTTCTTTTAAGACACTGTGTTTTTCTTACAGCAGCAAGTTAGAAAGCAGAATAAGTACCATCTTATACCCTGTGATAGTTGAGTGTAATCTAATTTGCTTAGTATTACTCTCAGAACATTTGTATGAGTCTGTCTTCAGGGCGTGTTGTGCTTATATACTTAAGTTCAGGTATTTTTGTGTGGCTGGGAAGAGTTATGTAACTCCCTGGGGTTGTACTAAAGAAAAAAATAGAAAAAAAATGCAGGAGCAGACAATTTTTTGAATGCCTTACAAGGTTGAGGTTCATACCCATTCAATCACAGCATAAAGTTTCTGACATGTTTGTTCAGTTCTTTCTAAACTCCTGTCATTCATTAATTTCAATGGTGTTTGTTGTCTTGACTATGTTCAGGATAGTTCTACTCTGAAAACTAGGTAGGTACTTTCCTTTTGAAAACTGTAATCCTCTTTTTTGTTTTGTCTTTGAGGCATGAGTAAACACAACTTAGAATTTTTCAGTGTCTTCGCTGATGGTAAAATTTAAAGTGAAGTTTCCAGTGGGAACCACCAGTTCCCATCTGATAATGCAGCTGGGAAAATACAACGCCAACAGCAGCATGAAAAGCATCACAATGCTGTCAGTTCTTTCTGCGGTCTTATCTCCAGAAGGAATTGCAAGATGTTTTCATTTCACTTATTATACATATCAAACACTTTGTATGACTACAAATTACAGTGGGGATTGCTGCTTATCATATTGTCAAATGTATGTCAAAAATGTACAGGTCACAGTAGATTTAATGCTTGGGCATGTCAGTAAGCTATACTCAAATCATTTTCGTAATGTGTTCTTCACAGAGTAATTCAGGGAATGAGTTTTATTACGGTCATTAGGGAGACTCACTGTTAACAGCTAAGTGGTGATGAGAAAAATGAGGTGATTTTTGGAAAGTAAGAAAACAATTACATGGTTATTGTTTTTGTCTGTTTCATTGTAAAGGGAAATTGGTAGGTAGATGTTGTGGGGCAAGGAAAACAAGGAGCATATATTTGGTCATTAAAATGTATCTCAGTTATTTATTGTGCAGGTTGGTAAAGGGTAGAATGGCACTTGAATATTTTGAGGGCTGGAAAGAACAGCCTAAGATCTGATTCCTGAGTTAATAGATCTACTTTCATCTCTGACAAATGTAGATTTAACAGCCTTGTATCTAGCTATTGATTTTCTTGGTTCTAGGAATAATGCAAATCTCTGTGATATATCTGCTGGGGAAGAAATTGAAAATTGACTCATGTATGGCTTCCTTGGAAGCACTGCCTGCTTTTCTGTGCTGAGTGGATGTGAGGAAAGTGCTGAAATAATAGGGAGGAATTAAAGCACCCCATCTTTGCTCAAGGTTTTGGTGAGGTGTCAGTACATCCCATACAACATTCTTTTAAATTATACAGAAGTGAGTCTGTCTGGCTTTTAAGCATAAAGACATCAGTTGCATCATCTCACTCTAATCATGGCAATGGTTATAGCTGGCTTTGGCAACACCAGCTCTTCTTCTGCAAAGTAAACTTCTTCACCAGAGTCTGAGTTACAATTGACTCTTGCTAAAGTGTTGGCCATACTACAGGAGATACGATGTAGAATGTACAAGGGCTGCTCTGCAACTGATGCCTCCTATTTTATTATGTTGGTTTGTGACATCAGAGGTGGATGTTGGCGGTATGACAGTAGAAGCTGAGCATTCCCACCTATATTCTGCTACATGCTATGAGACAGATGGCAGCAGAAAGGAAGTCTAATAGGATGGCATCTGACATGGAAGTGTGTATGAAGCAAAGGGGTGAAATTGATTTCCTCTGTGTGGAAAAATATGGCACCCATTGACATTAATCAATGGTTGCTGAACATTTATGGAGACCAAACAGTGGATGTGAGCACAGTGAGGTGGTGGGTGGTACATTTCATTAGTGGTGACAGTGATGTGAAGACAAGCCATGTTCTGGGCAGCCATGCAGATATTTACAAGTGTGGCATATAGGTTCTTGTTCATAGCTGGTGAAAATGCATAGCTAGTTGTGGTGACTTTATTGAGAAATAGTATTCTGTAGCTGAGAATTTGCTCTCAAGTAGTGTTACTGTGCTCATTTTTTTCTGTTGTAGTTTCATGGAAATAAATATAAAATTATTTTTGAAGTGACCTATTTTGTCATTGTTGTGTGAAGAGTTACAATCTCTGAAGTTGAATGCGAAATGGAATGTTGTTTCATCTAGTACCCTATGCATAATTACCACAAAAAACATTTCAAGTAAATTCTTAAAAATGGAAGCTTTTTCATTAGGAAAAATCCCAGTGACTTTTAATTTATGTAATAAATCTTATAGCAATAGGGTTACTTCAAGAGCTTGAAAGCTCTAGGCAATAAAATCCTGAAAGATGTAAGACTTTTTTTTTAAAAAAAAAAAAGCAGATGAGAGTGGAAGATTTCAATGAAGAGTAAATAAAGCAAACGTGGAGTTGGTTTGAAATGATCTACCAGCATATTTGACTAGTAAAAGTGAAAGTTCAAATTTAAGTGCAAGCAATGGGTTCATGTTTGATTAGGTTTCTTTGTTCCTTTTGGTTGGAAGCATTACAGGGTCAGAAGGTGAAAGCTGTCTGTTTTCATTTTCACCCGACTGTAGGGCAGTCTAATTTTCTTTGTACAGAGGACAATATAGATCACCGTCAGAGATGGGAATGGGCAGCACTCTTTTATCTACCAAGATCTTTGGAATGTTTCATACACTTAGAAGGAGTTCAGCAGTCACTGGGAAAATCCCATGGCTGTTCTAAAATGTTTCTAACACAGTATATGGCCAAATTTTCTAAATAACTGTTAGCACATTTGTACAAACTTGAATATCTTATTTCACACGCCTCTCACAGCCTGCATCAGATATATTCTGCAATCCTTTACAGGCTGAGTAATATCAGTTTCCCAAATGATTTGAGGGAAACATAAATAAGAATTGTTTATCTGGAAATATATTTACCAGATAGTGAGATGATTGTTCTAGCTTTTGCTTCACTATAGGAAGTACTTAAAATATATGAAGGACTTGTTCTTGATATCTGGAAAGTGGAAAGATTTTAGATTTTACTACTGTCATGCTTAGGCTCTGAGAAAGAATACCAGACTATCTACAACTTCCATTTTTTGTCATCTTGTTTGTTTGTTAGTGTTTTGCTGCATGAGTTTTAAAGAGATGTTTACATAATTTGGAAAAAAAAAAAATAGTTTCTGCAATAATAGCTTAGTGTGAGAAGTAGAATCTTAATCACTTGTGAAATACGATTTTTGAAAAGCTGTTATTTCTGGCTAGCAAGTTTAATAGCTACAGTGTTCACGAAAAGAATCCAGGTAACATACGTGGTGTTAAAAGATTGTGAAGTAACTCTGCTTTTTTTTTGACAGTATTTAACAACCGTCATCCCTTACGAGAAGAAAAATGGACCTCCATCTGTTGAAGATCTTCAGACATTAACCAAAAGTAAGTACAAAGGTGTTTCCCCAGCTCATCCTGTTCTCTGTGGATGGAAGTGGTTGCTCAAACCAATGAATCATACTTACATGGTTGTCTATTTCTGTCTCACTCTATAATTTATGTAATGTGTTTTTGACCTCCTCTTCTGAGGTTTTGAGTCCTTGCAGAATATTCATTTTCTAGCTGCTGTCTGAAACTCTGGAGTCTAAAAACTTGCATCAGAAAGCAAAGGTTTTCATACTGTTTCCATGAATGGAGACTTAAAGCAATACTGTATGTCACAAAATAGTCTATGATGTATCTCTGTTTCTGCTACCTTTTGGTACCTGAAATGCCTCCTTTTGTTCAAATTTGCTGTACCTTACTGATGTTACTGTAACAACTTACAGAAATTAAAATGAATGCAGCAACGAATAAGATTGTGTCATTGTACTTGCTTGCTTTTAAACTAGCCTTTCTCTTTCTTTTGGTGATTTTGGGTTGATTGGTTTGTTTGTTTGTTAATAAATTTTAGTAATTGCGGCATGTAAACTAAACCTGAGTTTTGACAGTTTTCTAAATTCTCCTTATTTTCTTAGACCAGATCTTTAAAATTATTTTTAAGTTCAAAGTCCTCTATGTTATACTGGAATTTGCATGACAGTTAAGGTTGCATCTTAAAAAATTAAATACTAATTATTAGGGTGATAAAATAAAGCAGCAAATCTCAGGTAATCAATGGCATCTCCTCTTTTTTGAGATTTGCAGGAACAGTTTGATATTAGATGATAAAATGCCTTGATGCATTTGATAGAATCATGGAATGGTTTAGGTTGGAAGGGACTTCAAAGATCATCTAGTCCCATCACCCTGCCATGGGCTGGGACATCTTTCAGTTAATAGAATGATAGAATCACAGAATGGCCCGGGTTGAAATGGACCTTAAAGATCATCTAGGTTCAATCCCCCTGCTCTGGGCAGGGTTGCCAGCCACTAGGTCAGACTTCCCACAGTCACATCCAGTTGATCAGTTTGACCCAAGATTGATTGTATTACAGTGCAGTGCTTGGAATCTAACAGTGCCGTAAGGTGTTTTCCGGCTGCACATCTGTTATTCCACAGGTGGCTAAAGAATAGTGACAGGTTGGTTGGTTGTTTTCTTGGAAAGAGAAAATAAATATCAGACAAATTCTGAAGTAATGAAATGTTTAAATGGAAGTTACATTCCTAATGTCTTTCTGCTGTAAGCACTATATTTCACATTTTATATTCAGTCCATCAGAGTAATGTTACCCTCTTGCCGTATTTAAATTTTGCTTAAAAATATTAACAAAAACTTGATATTAAGAGAGAGATAAAAACCTCCTGAAAATGGCATATATTGTTTTAATGGTTTACTGACAAAATCTCTTGTTTAAAAAAAAAAAAAAAAAAAGCATTCCAAATAGTATTAAGTGTATGGCCTTCTGTAGGCTGGTTGGAACTTGACCCTGTGACTCGGTTGCAGATTCCTGACTCTCTCTTTTGCTGTTGTTAACACGACCTTAAAGAAAGGTGGAGGATTTTTTCTGAGGGTGGTTTCTTTTCCTCCCAAAGCTTTGTATTATTCTACAGTTATGAGCACTCATGCCTTCTTCAACATAAAAGTTGAAATGAGCCACTTATTATATTTGAAGTTCATTGTCACACAAGAAATTTGGAGCTTATGAAATAATGCTATTCTGTACTAATTCTTTATGTGTAATTGTTTCAATTTAGCCAAGAACACTTCATAAAGAATTGTCATTAGTTTTGTTAATGAAATAACAGACATCTTATGTGTGCCAGGTTGCTCTAATTTTGTACCATTTTAATTTTTAAAAATCGTGCACCATAAACAAGCTGTAAAAATTCCTGACATTCCATTGCATACATGCTTATGTACTTATCTCTCTAAACATAAGAATGTTGCACATGAATTTTGAATCTTTTCCCTATTGATTAGAATGATTAATATTAAACTATATGTAATATATAAGAACATAAGAAGTCCCAGAATAGATGATCTTTTTTATCCAATCATTTACAGCAGCACATTCTGGAAAAGTAACATTATTACGTGATTTCAGTTGAAGATGAAAAAAGACAAGTATGCAGCACACTTTTCTTACCTGTTAGTACATTTCACTTTTGGATATGGTGACTTTATGTTGGCAAGGCTTGTGATGGTGAAAATACACCCAGAGAAGGGCAACAAAGCTGTGAGGGGGTGGAGCGCAAGTCTTAGGAGGAGCAGCTGTGGAAGCTGGGATTGTTCAGTCTGGAGAAGAGAAGG
Source organism: Lagopus muta (assembly GCF_023343835.1). NCBI lineage: Eukaryota > Metazoa > Chordata > Aves > Galliformes > Phasianidae > Lagopus > Lagopus muta. The sequence continues at coordinate 78,148,627 of NC_064434.1, forward strand.
CTCAGGGGAGACCTTATCACTCTCTACAACTTCCTGAAAGGAGGTTGTGGTGAGCTGTGGGTTGGCCTCTTCTCCCAGGTAATGATGAGAAGCCATGGCCTTAAATTTGCACCAAGGGAGCTGCCCAGGGAGGTGGTGCAGTCACTGTCCCTGGAGGTGTTCAAGAGCACTGTGGATGTGACACTGAGGGAAATGGTCAGTGGGCATGGTGAAGTTGCACTGGTGGTTGAACAAGATGATCTTAGCAACCTCAACCTCCAACCTCAGTGATGTTGTGATTTATTTTTTTTATTTTTGCTGTCATTGTTGATGGCATCTTACTGTAAATGATTAGCCATGCAAAACGGGTCTCTTGAATCTGCCTACTGTGGAATACAGTGAGAATTATACAAGTGAAGGATGAAGATACTACATGTCCCTTCTTGTGTTTCTTGTACTCCAGTTAAGGGTTTTCTTGCTAGTAATATGTAAATCCCTATGAATAGTAGAAATAGCTTTGCTGTTTGTTTTTTTTTTTTTTATAAGTGTTGTCTTTAATTTATGACTAGATGTCTGAATTGCTTGTTTCTTTGTTTTTGTTTCCACACTTTAGTCCTTCATGCCATGAAAGAAGATAGCGAGAAAGTGCCAAGCTTGTTAACAGACTATATTTTAAAGGGTGAGTATGTTTCCTAGCAAAGGAACTTTTTTTTTTTTTTTTTAATTATATATTAACATGCTGAATATAAAGGATGTATTTGAAAAGAGTAGTTATAACATGAGTTATGTTAGCCTTTTATTGCAGAAGTCTTTCATTCATTCAGGGCCTTGTGAGCGCGTAGTTCTTAATACAACATGATTATTTTTTTTGGTGATAATGTAGTGTAGTGAAGTATGCATGTACATTCACGTAGCTGAAGACATCAGTGAGAGCAGAGTAGCCTGGGTTATAAAGCTAAATGGGTGTAGTTCATCTGCATGTTACCAGGTTCTTAGAATCAGAGCTCAAACTTCTTAGTATTTGCAAAATGAAGTGCTTAAATCTTTGCATAAAAATGTGTTACCTTCTAATCTGTATTATTTATTTTACATGTATTTATCATACCTTCATCTTTTACTTGTAGTTTGTGTACTAATCATTTATTTTCCAGTCTTATTAGCAGAATGGGAGACTTTGAAAATCACTGCTAGTTTTAACTTGAAGGAGTTGTTCCAGGTAGTTTCCAGGTTGTTAAATTGCTTCTAAACACAGTTCTTTGCCTTTTTTTTTTGCCCACATCTTAAAAGCACTTATGTCATTGCTTAAGTCTTGGCATATACACTGTTCTTACTTCGTTAGAGTTCAAAACATTCATCAGACTCCCAAGATCAGAACTAGCAGGTATACTAAAGGAATGATGGATGGATGCTGTTTTATTTGTCACTCAAATGTAGGTTATATTCAGCTGTTCAGCTTCAAGTTTTCATGCTTCCCAGTTTTTTCTGTCCTTTTAGTATCAAGTTTTCGAAGTCTTGCTATTTTTAATTTCTTTTTATTTCAAATATAGTCATGTGACTATTACTGTGTTTTTTTTGTTGTTGTTTTTAAGATTTTCATATTTCTTACACAGATTCTAACCATTCATCTCATAGAGATCTGAATACTTCCAAATTACAGTTGTAGATGAAAGTTAGCATGCTGTTGCTTCAGAAAAACTGATAAGAGAACCACATAGCATTGTAGAAGTTTCAACAGACGTCTGTTGAAAGAGGCTCACTTCTGATTTTCATGTAGCATTGCAGAACTGCCACATACAATAAGAGTACGAAGCTCTTTCAGTTGGTTCCTTTAATTGCTCCACTGTTTACTTACCCTTTCTGAAAATCTTTCTTATGTTAGACAGATATATTTGCTTATGAGCTGAGAGCCACTTAAGCTTAAGATCAAGGGTTTTTTAATGGTGATGGCACTAAACATTAGTTTTATGAAACAGAATTTTCAATCCAAGACAATTAACTGTTGTCAGTAATTAAAGCCGTTTGCTTTTCATCGTAATGCATCTGGCAGAAACTGGATGGATTGTTCTTTACAATGTCTCCCCTTATTTTTAGATGTAACTATTGAGAAAAGTTTTTACATTACTTGGATGCTGAGAAGAAGCACCCTGAATGCTGAGGGAAACAGGAATCTTCTGTGCAGAGCTTTTTTATAAGATACACAGATTAACTGAACATATGACAGGATGATGTAAGAATCTCTGAGGTTCCCTCCTACCTCTTTTCTGCATGCTCGTGACTCTAAAGTCAGCAGGAATATTCTACCAGCTAGTTGCACAATTACAAAGATATTGTGCTTGCGTTAAACGTGTTGGATCAAACAGTTCTTCATAAACTCTCAGGGAAGCATTATGCCTCTTATTGTATAAGATTTATTATGGGTGTTTAAAGGATGATCTCTCTCACCCTTCTCATACCGAAAGGAAGAGATATTTCCCCTCAAACATCACGGTTTCTGAACTAAGAAATCGTGAACTAAGGCCTTCTTACTCTTCTGTAGATCTGTTTGCACAATATTCAAGCTAATTAGCATGGAATTTCACTCCATCACTATAGCCTTAACCGAGTTTCCCCTTGCAATATTTAGACTGTGCTAAATATTTATAGCTCATAAGCCAGCATTACACTATAATGTAGATATTGTCAGCTACAACTCAAGATTTGCTTTCATTGTTTAGAATCAAGCTGAAGAAAAAGTATCAGTGAAAAGTGATTCTAATGATTTCCATAGCATTATTGGTATACTGTAATGGCACAGAAAGTGTCGTGAGCCTGGAAGGATAATAGAACTCTAAGACCTTACTCTAAGCAGTGTTTATTTTAAAGCAAGTCCTGCCGCTTCTGTTCTGATAGAAACAGAAAGAAAGTGAAATATGTTTGTGTCTTCTCTGAACTTTGTAGTGTTTGGTAGAAATGTCACTATTTTGAATATCTTGAACTAAATGCCAAAATTAATTGTAAAGCTTGTGAAAGACTAAATTTGCATCATGTAGGAAGACACCACCAACCCCACCATATGTATCATCTAATACTTGATACATTCATTGAATGATGGTTAAGTAACTTTATTTTGGCAAGGCAATTTAGTCAAGAGCTGGAGCATAGGGCTAGAACTTGAAGGAGAGTTGTATGACTAGATCTCCTACTGACCTGTGTTACCATGGATCGTTCCTATGGTTTTTTCATAGCTTATGTAAAAGTGTCAACTAACACATCTGAAATGCTGTCAGGAGAAATCTTAGAGCATTGCTCTGCAGATGCAGTATAATAGAGAAACGCAGAAGGCCAGTGCAACTCAGAGCTGTCAGAGGGGTTTGCACAGACTTCATTCTTCTTATGTCAGGAAAAAAGAAAGATCCCTATGTATTTCTGAACAGGATTACTCATTTTCGTAAGATATTTTTTGGTTTTGTTTTTTACTTTAAAAAAAAAAAGAAAAAATTCTCACTTTCCAATTTCTGCTATCTCAAAAATGTTTCAAAAAATAATATATATTTTATTTGGTCCTCATACATGATTCCCTCTTTTGCATGATGACAAGAACAAACAGTGTGGGGGTAACCTGCTAGGAAGGAGTAAACAGCAAATTTAAAGTAGTAGCTGAGGAAGGCTTGGTGGGAAGTAGGATTAACCAATTTTACAGTTATGGAAGTGAGGAGAAATAATTAAAGAAGTCTGAAGGAAGCTAACATTTCTTAATTAAGATATTTAAGTAGCAAATCAATACCTTTTTATACATACAATCAAAATTTGTAGGAAAGTTTTGTCTGGTATCAAGTTTGTCATGTTATTTCAGAAATATTGATATTGATTATTTTAATTCTTTTTTACAAAATTTGGAGATTTAATTTCAGTTGGATAACTGTTGAATAGAATATATTACTGGTAGTACAGAACAAAAATTGAATACATCATTCACTGAAAGACTGTTTTTCCTCAGTTCCAGTATAAGTGTAATATGTAAATAACTCTGACATTTTTAAAGCATAAATTGCTAGGTCTGTGTATGTGTGTATGTAGGTATGTACTTCTAAATGAAACAAATGTCTTTGACATCAGATGTATCCTGATAGTAAGCTGTTTTAAAATGTGTTACTAAGCTCTGTGCTCTTGTCCAATTGTTCTTAAACAGTGATTGTGACATAAAAATATAGTGCTAAAAACTTACTACATATTATCACTGAGTAAAGTAGATGAAATATATATAGTGTTATTTTCTCTTGGGCTTTTTTTCTGAATGTAGATGTCATAAAAGTAGAAATAAATTTCATTTTGCAGCTTGTTTTCCAATAACGAACAACAAATTTTTTTTTATTAGTGAAGCAAGTTCTTACCCCTTATTCTACTAATAAAATATGCATTTAACATAACAAGAATATTCATCTTCTTGTCTTTGAAGTCTTTGTTTGGTTGTCATAGCTGACTTCTCTGTTTGCTTTTGTGTTGTGCTAGCATTGGTTTGAAAGCTGGATTGCTCCGAGGTTTGTCTTGTATGTGAAACAGGAATGAGAAACATGTGAAGGGCATGTCTTGTCTTCCCACTGTCTGTGATTCAAGTACACACACCAGATTTAGAAAGTAGAATTAGAATCCCAAATTTTCAGTGCATATTTTAATACATAATTGCATGTGTCACCTTTTAGTTAGTGTTCTGTTCTCTAATATAGCACTACATAAAGCACTGTTTAAGACATGACCTTTAGTTAACTCATTTCTGGATAATGTTAGTTAAAGATAGTGGCTTGTGTCATTTAATCTTCTTTTGAGGAGAAGATGGTATCTTAATTGAGAGTTTCAAATGATTTCTAGATTTTTGCTGTGTTACTGATAGGGTAGAATTCAAGATTTAGTTATTTCTAGTATAAACAGTACATTTTTATACAGACTAACTTCACTGATGTTTATTCAGGTATCTTTGTGGTCTCTTACAGTTCTGTGTCCTACGTGAAGAGGGTTGCCTTTCAGAATTAACCGTGTTCCTTCCTATGATGAGAAGCTTTCCATGGAAATAACTCATAGTATTTTCTTCCATTTGGTACTATACCTAAACCAGTACCCATTTACCTCCTTTGTGTGTGCGTGGATTTTCTGATCCTACATTAAGTCTTCTGGGCATGACAGCTCATCCATTTTAACCTAATAGTGCAATGAACTGGAGCAGGGAACAAAAACTGTACAGTTTTTCTCGCATTGTTCTGGCTTTTTAAAGTCTCTTTTTACACTGTATAGCATGGAAATCCTCCTGCACATTTTGTTGTGGGAAGGAAAAGTAACCTTTGAATAGTGTAAATAACATAAGCCTAATTGTAAGGAATCCGTATTTAAAACATCCTTAGTTCCTGGAGCAAAAATGTAAAAAGAATTTTCATTGTACAGACCCAACAAAACGATTCAGATGAGTTCTTCAGGAAGCACTCCGGGACAGTGTGGTGGACGTTTGTTTTCAACGGTTCTTTTAAACATTATCTTTGAGCTGTACAACAGTGATGTTCACAGAGTGAACAAATCCTTATTCTTTAATGGTTTGGCATAAGTAATTGGTGTGTTACTTACCTCTGTTATCTAACATAACCATCAGAGTAATGTAATTTTTCATATTGCTGTTTTTGTTTTAATTGTTAATGTTCACGTGGCTCAGATATTCTCTCATATTGCTGCTATAATTTTACTGGTTTTAATACGCGTTTGATCTTAATGGATATGATTAAGTATATAAGCATTTTGAAAGGCTATATCTTTTTAAAAATACATGTACAGTTTGGAAAAAAAAACTTGCACCTGGGTTCCAAGTTAGTATTATATCAAGACTTCGGTCATTGTGTATCTCTGAACTTTACTACAAATCTTTCTTGTATGCTCTGTGATGATGTATCTGCATTCAAACAGATGAGAATGTATTTTGCAAATCCTGTAAAAGAAACATACCCTGCGATCTCCATATTAAATATTTGCCACAAATCATTTTGCCAGTCTTAAAATTTACATTAGAAAATAAGGAATACTAGTAGAATCATAGGAGTTTTTCTAGGCTGAATTTCTATTAATTCTATACCAGGTTTTAATACTGTATATGTGAAAACAACTGGCAAATAAGAGTCTAAAGAGAGAAATGTCTTTTGTTTCAAAATTGTTTAAATTGATTCATTTTGCTCAGCTAAAAGGAAAAAAAAAAGTATGAAAACTTTTTTTAAGAAAGTTCTCATAACACTTTGACTTTTTTCCTACATACCTCAGCATTTTCTTTTGTGCCTCTTTATTGCTGAACTTTTCTGAACTTAAAGATCTTTCATCCCTCCTCTTCTTTCTCTGCACCTGACGGCCATCAGATACTTACATGAGATACATGAGATCAGGAATAAGAGACCTGCATAAGTATGTTATAGTTAGGGAAGGGTTATTGTTGTAGTTATACTTGATTAGCGGCTCCTATAACAAACAAGAGACCATTTATTTCTTTAGCAGATGTGTTAAAAGGTCGTTATAGCATGTTTTTCTGTAAAAATGCTTACTTTTGATTATTGGTAACTGGAAATTAACCAAGGGAGGGAGATGACCCCATTTTGTTATTTCTTTTTTAAAATGGTGAAACTCATTTTGTCTCCAGATGGGATCTATTCAAACTAAGCCCTAAAAACCAAAACCAACTTCAGTGGTAAGCATGTGCATGGGTTATGATGTCCTTCATTAGACTTATTAAAAGTACCTATTCAGATTATGAAAAATACCCATTTACCATGTATGTAGGATGCTGGCATTAAACATCAACTCCCAAAGGTAGGAAATATTATATGTACTTAGAAATCTTTACAAATCTCAAAGCACGTGAGTAAAAAGAGCAATGCAACTCTGTGTTTCTGATGAGTTCTATGTATTTCAAATTCTCTTATGCATCCTTTTTCCAGTTCCATTATTGAATCTTGAATTCTTTGAGGGAGCTTTATTTTCTGTGAGATAGCCATAAGAAGGACACTCAAGAGTAATTACTGGCAAGCGCCTGCATTTTTACCAAAGGTCTGTTCAATTTTTTTATATGAAATGTCCTAGAAGTCTCCTGTGTGAATTCAGTGAATTAAAGTCACTGAATTAAAAGTTACTTAAAGGTAGGTATTTGTATAATTTACTTCAGAAGCTTTGGTTTTAAAATCCAACTTTTTCTATGGAATTCAGTTGTTTTATTTGATAAGATTATTCACTTGCTGCTAAAATCAAATGGTGAGTGATGGGCACTCTAGGCAGCGTGTCCCAAGTTGGTCAAGAATTCTTGAAATATGTTGTCTCAGTTAAGGAATAAAGAAAACAATATTGCAATCAATTCCCCTAGAGTGAAAAATAATAATGTAGTTGTACTCTCAGCGGTGCAGACAACTGTATAGATAACTGGTGGTAAAGAATATCTGCTACTGACCTTGCCAGGTAATTGTATCCTTCATCTTGCTGTGGTGATTTTATAGCAGTAGTTCACATCTTTGTTGCTTCCAGTCTAGATTACCTTGGCTATTCTTTCTGCATGCATGTTGCTTGGAAACTGCAGCTAGCACAGAAGAAGGTGGTACTGTGTGTGCTCAGAAACAGTGTTGGTTGTACACAGCATTGTTTTCAGCAGCTGCCCCCTCATTTCCAAAGGGTCGATTTAAGATGCAAGCTTTAATTCCTGAAGTTCCAGCTGGTATGAAGCCCACGTGCAGCCTGCTTCTCCAGCTGTGTCACTAATGGTCAGTGGGGGTCAGCAGGTTCACTTAAAATAGCAATCTGCCCAGCAAAATCTGCCCTGTTCAGTCAGGAAAGGCCTAGAAGCAAAGCTCTCTATTGAAGCACTCTCAGCTCTGGTGCATCCAAGCTTTAATTTATTGACTTGTCCCATCATTCTATCAAGTGTTCCTTATTGGGTTACTACTGTATTGTACTAACAACAATCTCCATGGATTTGGAATTATTTTCTCATTTTGATAGCAGTGTTAATTTTTAATATTTCATGTTTAAATTATCCCTCGATATGAAGTCAGTACAGAAACTGTACAAACTTTCATCAAGTGGAAATGAAATTTCAGTGCAAAATGAAAAACGTGGGTCTTGAATTTTGGCAGGTAAATTTTGTTTCTTGCTTGTCTTGAGGGCACAATGTTGTTTAAGTCAAATGTGAAAGTGGAAAGGAAATCTGCCTGTTGTAATACTAAGATAATGTGGTCATAACCGTGATTCTATGATCTATTTTTAAGACGTCTGCTGCAGACAGCAGTGACCTTTATTAAGGTTACATGGGACACATCTAGTGATGGACAAGATACTTTCCTTGTGGACAGTTTCTTATCGCTGAAAAATGGAAAGGTATTACTTTGTTCTGCTTTGCGGGTTTTTTACATTCATTTAAGTGCTTTTTCTTTGCTGATGAAACGAAGTACATGGTCCTTTGCTCACATTCCTTTGACCAGAAGTTTTAAAGTTTTTTTAACTCAGAACTTATTTTTGTTTTTATGTATTGATCAGTGATGATTCCCTGTTTCCTGATCACTGTGTACTCTAAGAAGAATTGGTGAAGAAGCTTTATGAATTGCGAGAACTAATTATTGAATTTTGTTACTGTTTCATTTTTCTCCCCCTTTCAATCTCCTCAGATGTTGAGTAAAATCCTCTTTTTGCTCTGAATACTAATGCAAGCAGAACTCACAGTTATTTCATTGTTTGTTTTTAAACCTCACTGTGGGTTTACATTAGCGTTATGGAATAAAAAATTAGTTCTAATTTTCTCTAGTGTTGTATGAACATGTTTCTTAGGAACAGCATGCTATAACTGAATGCAGTAGGATGAAAAACTGTGCTAAGTAGGTAAAATGTTTAGGTTTCCTTGGTAAGAAAAATGTTCAGGAAAATAGAGAAAGCAAATTGTGTAGCAATATACATTTCTCTTTATTAGGCAGACATGCACAAACATATGGTTTGATAATGTTCAGAGCACTAGCCAAGTTACCAAAAAAAAAAAAAATCTAGATTTTCCCAGTGACTGCCTTTTTGGCCTTCAGCAATAGTCCATCACAGATCAATCAGGAGCAGTACAGGATATCTTTTGGGTGGAAGGGTACTGTTATTAAAACGTTTGCTTTTTTTCTTCCATATACAAATCATTGACTGCTCTCAGGAATGTTTCTCCTGTTTATATTACACTTGTAATATAGTACAGATTTGTTGTACCAAGTTAGCCCCACGTAGGTCGTGCTGCTTATCTGTGTATTTTGGAAACTGGGGTTGGAAGATTACCAAATAAGTATGGAATTCCTTCAGAATACCTTACAGCTGTCATCATCATTACAAAACACCTCCACAGTATTACCTACATTCACTTCTTTATAACACAAGAAATAAAAAATTGCTTGAGATAAATTTGAGGAATAAATAAATAAATGCAGATACAGTCACTTGCTGTTCCAGAAGTTGGTATTGTTTGCCAGCAATGGCATGAAAACCATCGAGTACAGAGCAGCTTCCTTGTACATGCACTGGCTGCTGTCGTTGATGTGTGAAGTTATGTGAACTGCTCTAAGACTCGCTGTCTCTAGAAACTCCTGAATCTGCACAATTACTTCCTCTAATTTGTGTATCTGAGATTGTAAAAGGTGCTGCACTAGTAAGGCTTCACTTTGTGTGTGGTGCAGTGATTTATTTATTTATTTATTTATTTATTTATTTCCCCTGTGAAAATTCTGGATGTGGAAGCCCAAAGGGACACGGCATTGCCTGTTGCACGTAAATAGCTTGAGAGTTCTGCTTCACCAGCACCTGGTGTTGAAGAAAGGTCTTTCAGAACCACTGCACTCCCCAGTGTTGACAACTTTAGTAGTAGTACATGGCCCTTACCCACGATAATTTCTATAGGGCTTTTCAGCCATGAAGGATCAATGGGGTCTTTTCTGTTTCTGGAGTCATTGCTGTTCTAATGTCTGATAAGTTCTTGCATTGCTCTGAACTGGCTCAAGAGGTTGAAGTTAATTAAGAGTTTACTGGCTTAGGACAGTAAGCATCAAAATTTGGAGTAAAAAATGAGTAAAATCCTATAGTGTCTGGTGTAATTGTAAAAGACTTGTTACCTAAACCTGCGTGCCTGGATTAGCAAACTGTTAGTGATCATTCTACATCATGCACAGGTTGACACCAAAAATAGTTCTTGATAGTGACATTTTCTTTTGAAGTGTTGATCAAAAGCTCTGTCGGCTTCCTACAGACAGTTCTGCATTCAATATCAGGAACATTAGATGAGAACACACCACTCTGGAATAGGCACTCATTCTCTTATAAAAGCTTGGGTTCCTGCAAATGAGAAACAGTCCCCTTCTCACAGCTGAGGGTCTGGGCATCACCGTATGTCAGAAGACATTTGTTCTCTGCTGCTAGGAAGGTGCTCAGCCAGGACCATGAGGAGCTCAACTGTGGATGGATGAAGGAAAGGTAAGACTGGATCCTCAGTGTTACCCTCAGCAATGACTTACTGATTCAGCAGATGAAGTAGCAGCACCAATGGAAAGATAATCTTTTTTATTTTGTTTTGGCCTTGTACCTCTTCTCAGCCTGTGTTTCTTGGGCAGGGCCAAGCACCCATGGTAGTGCGTTTTCCCTGTTTCTTTCCCTATTGGACCTTCCTGCCTCTTTCCTTGCCTGTGTTCCTTCTTACACCTTCACATATGCCTGTACCTTACACTACTTTTGTGGTAATGCTTACTTAAAATCTCAGGAAGAGGAATGTGGAGGGCCACTCATCTTCCCTTGCTACTCCAGACCAATGGCATTTCCTTTCCCCTTTCCCTACCTGGGTGGCTTTTCAAGCTGTAACCCTCTCCTCCCTTTTAAATATCTGTAAAGCGTAAGTAGCTAAGACTCCTCTTTTCAAAGGGAGATGCATGAGGGAGCTGGGCAAATTGTGTCTGAATAAGCAGGAAGAGTCACAGAGACTGAGCAAGTACATGTTTGGGGTGCTGCTGCTAAGGTCAAAGCAGGCCAGGTTGGGTTGCTAGCATGGAGAAGCACTGGCAGAGCTGCAGGCAGTGGGTGACAGGCTGATGGGAAGAAATGCAGCCTGCCTGGCTGCTGCAAGCTGTTGAGTACTGAGCACAGAAGGGAAAGGTCTGCTGAGAGTAGGAGATCTGCCTTAAAGAGGAGGTTATGCATGATTCAGAGAGTAGTAGAGGGTTCTGGGGGACATAAATTACCATTTGCCTGTATTGGAACAAGCTCGTTTGTTTGTGGAGGCTGTTATCTAGTTCTCAGCTGGGTATAGAGGGTCTCAGGTGTTTTTCTGCTTCTCTGTCATTGTGTGCTAAAAGAAAAATAAGTCTGAGATGTACTTATATCTGTGGGCACAGTCCTGCTGTGCATGGTGTACAGAATGGCTTCTCATCTTTTTTGCACAGGCTTCACACTTCAGAGATGATGGAGTTTGTGTTGACCTTCCTAGTGTTCATCTCTCCTATAGGTTTAATGATCTATCTGAATGGCTTCTCTACTGAGGTCTTGGGCAGCACAGGTGAAGTTAGCAGCGGGTGATATTTACTCTGCTGTGAATTGGCACTTGGATTCCCACAGAGCCTGTTATCTTCAAGATATTTCGTACAAGTCCTGCCTCTGATGCCAGAGTTGGAATCACAGAATTACTTGTGTTAGAAAAGATCAAAAATCAACTTGTTTTAACCCCACTGGTGCAGAGTCCAGCACCTCACCAACCTCTCAACAGAAAACTTACCCCTAACATCTAATATAAACCTTCCCCCCTTCAGCTTAAGACCATTCCCCCTTGTCCTGTTGTTATCAGACTACATAAAGAGTCACTCTCCCTCCTGGATTATAAGCTTTTTTTAAAGTATCAGAAGGTTGCAGCGGGGTCTCCCTAGAGACTTCTCCTCCAGACAAAACAAACAGAGCTCTATCAGCCTATCTTTCATAGAAGAGGTGCTGCAGCCCTCTGACTGTCTTTGTGTCCCTCTTCTGGACCTGCTTCGAGAGCTCCAAGTCCTTTTTGTGCTGGGGGCCCCAGGCCTGGATGCAGTACTCCAGCTGGGACCTCACCAGGGCAGAGTGGAGGGAAACAACCACCTCCCTCTCTCTGCTGGCCAACCACTCTTCTGATGCAGCCTAGGACACTGTTGGCATTTTAGGCTTCACATGCACACTGCTGACTCATGTCCAGCTTCTCATCCATTAAGATTCCCAAGTCCTCTCTATGAGCTCTCTATGTCTATTCATATACCTAGGACTGAGCCAACCCACGTGCAGCACCTTGCACCTGGACCTCATTAATTTCAAATGGGCTCACTTCTCAAGGTAGTCCAAGTCTTCTGATGGTGTCCCTATCACACTGTGTTTTGTTTCAGCTGTTCGTTGGCTTTTCTAGTTGATGGCACCACCAGATTTTCCATCAGAAATAGGGGCACCAATTAATTCTGGAATTGGCAGTCGGCTGTGGATAGGATTAGAGATGAGTTAGCACTAACATCATTTCTGAAATTTAGACCACTGAATGCTGCAGTGTCTCTCTGCTCAAAAGAGGGGCTGGAGCTCCCTGTAATCTGATCTTCATTTTCTGCATTGGAGGGTCACTTCTGCTAGAATCATTGTAATCACAGAATTTTGGGGGTTAGAATGAATCTCTGGAGATCATCAAGTCCAATTTCCTGGTAAAGCAGGTTCCCTACAGCAGCTTGTACTAGAAAGTGTCCAGATGGGTTTTGAATATCTCGGGAGAAAGAGACTTCACAGTCCTTATGGGTAATGGCTCGTGGATTTCTAAGATTTGAAAACTGCTGCTAAAAGATAACTAGCATTCCTTCTGAAGCATTTAAAGCATGAGTCGATAGCAGGCCTTTGTAAAACGCCATCTCTAAGGCTGTGTTTTCCCTCTGGTACCGAACTGAAATACATAAACCTGCCACAGGATGGCAGCCATCGACCAGGTTTGAAGCATCCTCTCACGGTTTCAGGATTGCATTTCAAGGGGAGAGAACAGGTATTCAAGCTAGATCATTTGATCCATGGTATGAAAAATACAGGCGAAGCTTTGTGCATTTTTATCCATTATTAATGAAAGGCATGCTTTACAAAATTTAGCACAATATAATAATTTGCTTAGCTCCAAGAGTTTGCCTGGGATGAGTTCTGGGTATCATGTAGTTGTCTGTGTGGGAGTTCATTTGGGAAGGGGTTAAACACAGGGAGAGGTGCATATTATCTCTTCTTAATGAGCACCTGTTTCGTACTACCTTTAGATTTCAGTTTCCATTGCCGTAGGGTTGTCTGAATTATCACTGCAATGTAATGCCCTGCTGTGATACACTTTCAATTCTCCTGAAATTCAGTGCCTATAACCACCAGTCATTAGCTTATTATAAAATGTATGTAAATTTGCTTAGAGCTAAGTTGCTGTCATCTCATCTGTAATAATGCTTGAAATAATTTTTTATATTTTTTTATTTTATTTTATTTTTTTACAGCTGGGGTTCTTTTAAGTTACTTGAACTGGCTCCTCCTTCGTTCTGCCACTGATGCAACCAACCAGCTGTGACCAAAGTGACTGCCCCAGCACTGAGTGGTAAACATGCTGTATTCAATGACTATGTGGAATCTGAAGGGGTGTATAGCCTTACACTCATTACAGATTTCAGTAAAATGAAATTATTTAATTGAAGTCCTACTCTGTGGAGATATAGCCTTTTTTTTTTTTTTTTTTTTTTTTTTTTGGTGGAAAACACAACTTTAAAAACGAACTTTAAAAAAAAAAAAACAAAACTGAAGTGCAGAGATGTGGCAAGATATTAATTAACAAGCTCTCTGCCCTGGCTGTGTTCCTCACCTGTGCAGGGCAGTCTCTCTCTGGACCTTGCAAGGTTCACAGGTGCAAGCTGTTCTCATCAGGACAACCCTGCTGCAGGCACTGCACTTGGACGGCTTGCAGAGTCAGTGGTGAAAGAGTCAGAGTTTCATTCTTTTCTTCTGCCAGATAACTGCACTGGGAAACACAGGTTCTCAGCCTCTTCTGTTTTTCAGTGGGTGTGTCTTTGTAAATCTCTTGGGTTTTTTTCTTTAGCTTGAAATAATTGGCAGGAGTGTTCTCTGAATCCTTCCATGAATGGTCAGAAAGTCAGGAATCCATGTGGTGGGATAGAGTGCACAGCAGTACATACAGTACAGCTGAGATGACAAGCCACAGCTTGTCCAGGAACCACAGGGCGTCCTCTGAAGCGAGGCAGGACTACCAGGCACAGAGGGAGCACCAGAAACTTCCAGCAAAGCACAAAGACGGGTGAGTCAGTCTTGCACGGTGGCTGGTGTGAAAGGGGGATGTGTGTACGAGGTCAAGTCCCCCACAGCGATGGTGATGATGCACCATTAAATTCAATCTTCTGTCCCCACTGGAGCAACTAGTCTGGGGCATCTATGAAACTAACATAAAGGCAGCTCCTGGTGGAGAACCTGACTGCCCAGCCCTCGTAAGACCAGCGGTGGGAAGCAGGAGAGCCTTCTTCAGGAGCTGGAGTGTCAGGCTGGGGGACCAAGGAGAGCCGTGTAGTGTCAGGAAGGAAGATGTCCAAACAAAAGCAGCATTCTCTGTCTAAGCATTTGCTTTTGTGGAGGGGTTGCAAACAAAACAAGCTTTGAACGGATGTTGAAATATGACTTCCTTACATGTTATATGTGGGTATGTAGCTGACACATCCATAACTGGGCTAGGTGGAGGAACACATACTGGTTTTCTGTGTGGCTGAGAATTTCTTCTGTTTTTAGTTTTGAAGAGTGGGGTCACAGACCTGCATTTCATATCCTAGAAACCTCAGCAATTTCCTGATGCCTCAGTCAGGACATTAAATGTCTTAGCACTACTGCTGTTTCTCATTCTGTTCTTACAAGCACAGAACTGATGAGGCTTTTAGTTTCCCTTTGTTTCAGGACATCAGTGATGGTATTTTCCTTCCCTTTCAACCTCAGAAGAAGCTCAGCTCCACCCAGCACAGTGAAGTACCTAGTCAGGGATATAATCTGATTTGGTTTGGCCTGTTTTTTTCTCTTAGTATCAACACCTTAGACCCTTTCTGTATCCAGCTTGCAAAAGACAGATCATATAGGCATGTCTGCATTCTCAAGCAGGGAAAACAGCTGGGATTTCTAGCATAGGATGGAATGGAGTTTTGACTGGGAAGTTCAGGGATTTGGTGTTGCTGCGTTCCCTGGACATCGCCTGTGAACTCTGTCAGAGGCAGTTTGCAACCAGATGGATTTCTGATTTGAACCTTTAGCAGCAACAGTTCCCATAGCATTTGACATCTTAGTGTCAGTACTGTTAGCTAGCTCCAGTGAAGCTCTGTTCCTTGTCCACCACAGTGTATAGATTTCTATTCCCTGGTGTTCCGCTTAGCTGCGGTGGCATTGGTAGCACAGCACAGTGGACAAGCCCATGGAAGATGTTCTGACTGGAACATGAAGGGTAAGGACAGAGCTGGGCCAAGAGTAATACAAAATCACCACTAAGGCAGCAAGTGGAAATGAAGTAGAAAAAAGTAGAAGGGAAACAAGCTCAAACTGAGGAACTAGAGACTAGTGTATGTTGATACTGGAAGCTAATCTGAAATGCAGTTATTCACTAGGAGAGTAACATGAATTAAAACCTCAGCGTCACAATGAGCAAAGAAGTGTGTTATAAATTTCAAGTAGTTTGCTCATATAATCAGCCAGTATGACTCAGTATTGCAGAGCCAGCACCAGGCAAGTAAAAGGCTCTCAAAGCTGTTAACAGCACTCCCAACAGGAAGACTTCCCTGGCTTCCTCCACCAGACCATATAACAATGTACTAATTGTTGTTCTGGAGCTGTGGAAGAAAAGGGAACAACTGAGCCACTGAGGTCTGTATAATCTTGTGTGGGACAGAAATTCAGGAGTCTACAGATGCCTACAGATCTATAGACTGAGGATAATAATTCTAAACCAGACTTGTTTGATGATAATTTTCCACTCCTCAGTCCTACCGTGCCGTGCAGACTCCTGAGCAACCAGCTGCATCATGAGCTCATGAAAGCTCTGAAAGAGGCCGCCCCTCTGCTATTCAGAACACCAGAGGATTTTCATTCTTGGCTGACGTTATGGTTCTGGTCTTTGCATTCATACTTATTCAGTCTTCTGCTGGAAGTGATTTTTCTTCCTAGAAATCCCAAATAGAGTGAAAAATACAGTGTTTCTACAGAGAGCCATCTCTGCTGCTGTGTTATGAATGACGTGGATAACTGTTTTGCTGGAGGGATAGAAAGAAGCTCTCAGAGAAAGGAACAACCTTCCATCTGTGATAAATTGCTCTTTTTTTTTTTTTTTTATTTTTTTCTCTGTCATTTGGAATAACCTTGATATCTTTCAGTGTGGTTTTGTCTTTAAGTGAAAGTGAATGTTATTTCTCAACAGTGTTTTCAAGAATTCTGCTTTGAGGAAAAGCATTTGACCAACTCTTTTAAGAATTTCATGGGTTGATGCATTTTGTTTTTATAACTCATCCAGCCAAGAGCTAGGACATGCTCTTGTGCACCCATAGTGGGGTGGCAAGAATGAAAGGCAAATCTTCATATTGTATCTATGGGGAGGGAAGGCAAATTTGAATGTGAAATGAATTCCTCATTCTTATACAGATAGATAGGATTTTGTCATCATGAGATAGCTCTTGTAGCATTGAGTACCACCTTGACCCCTCACATTCACCTGAGCTTTGAGGAGGTATAGTGGCAGGACATAAGATGGAGAGGGGTGCGTGTCTTTTATTTAAGGAATGAAAGCTTTTAGTTAGTGTCTGGGAGAAGAAAAGGAATAGCACTGCTATGGTGTGGATAGCATGATCAATTCGTTTTTCGTGCCAGGCTGTTAAAGGGTCATTTTTGGTAGGCTTTTAGAGAAAACCTGATCCTTACAGTTCCCTTTCTCAAATTACAGAATATATTTGAAAACATTATGATGAAGGAAATGCTTTTGATCTCATACCTGGTGTGGGAAAGGACCTCTCAAGCTCACTGCAGGTGCAGAGGGGGCTCAGATCACATCAGTGAGATGTGACCAGGCCATGAGCTTGGCGAGGATCAGTTGGGTTTGCCCGGGCAAATAAAACACCCTTTGTGGAACACCTTGGCACCCTAATGGTGAAAAGTGCTGTTCAAATCTTAGGCTTTATTTTTCCAGTTTGCACCAGTGAAATGACCTGAGGACTGGCTGCCAGCATTTTGAAAGCTCATTTCTGTGTGTCTAAGAACAGTGATGGTCTCTGTTTTCCCCTCGGCAGACGCAGCCCCAGCTGACCTCTCCAGGATTATGAATGGGAGCGGCAGTGCGGTGCAGCGCCTGACTCCTCGGCTGTGTGTCAGCCGTGCAGCTCTGATGTCAGTAACTCCTCACCTCCTCTGACCCCGCTTGGCAGCACATGCGCTTGCCCAAATAAGCAGCTCATTTGCTTACATACCAAGCAAACAGCCCTGTAAAGTCGATACTGCTTCTTTTGAAGTACTTTTCTGTTTATTTGCAAGATCAAAGAGGCTGTGTTTTTCAGGCAAGCCACTCTGAAATTCCTGTTGGAGCTGTTAACTCCTGCTTCTTCTCTGAGAAACCAGTTGCTTCCATTTTTTCCCTCCAGTGCCTGAGCAGCACTGCAAACTGTGTTAAAACTTCCCAGGGTAAGATGAGAGAACTTTTTCTGTAGGGCTTGTCTCACTCAGACAGGACATCATATGGAAGAACTGCTTGTAGCCCCTTTCAAAATCTGAAGGCATGCTACAGGGTAGAAAGGACAGACACTTTGCAGGGTCTGCTGTAATAGGACAAGGGGACATAGTTTCAAACTAAAAGAGGGGAGGTTTAGTTTGGATACAAGGAAGAAGTTTTTTACATTAAGGGCAGTGAGGCACTGGCACACAGTTTCCCAGGAAGCCCCGTCCCTGGACATATACAAGGTCAGGCTGGACACAGCTCTGGGCAACTGGTGGAACTGAGGGTGTTCCTGTTCATCACAGGGAAGTTGGACCAGATGACATTTCGGTTTTCTTTCAGCTCAAGTGATTCTATGGTTCTTCAGCAGAAGCTACTGAAACCTACTACTTACATACTTACATATATATATATTATTTGTATACGCAAAGCCCTGGAAAAAGTGCTGTGAGAAATTGTCAGGTGGCATCATTGTCAGCCTTTCGGAGTTGCTGTGCAAAATATCATTTGGTTAAGTAGATCAACATAGGAATGTGAAATGCTTGAAAGTTTAAAAAAAGAAAAAATGAGGAATGCTTTTCTCTTTAGAAATGCCTTGCATCAGTGCTTACCATGACAAAGGCTGCATCTCCAGCTGCTGTGTACAGCAATGACACCTGTAAGATCACTAACGTGATGGCATGTGTCTTCCCAACATGATGGGGAAGGACACAGCCAGGTACAGTGATAGCCCTCCCTGCGTGTACCATTAATTAAAGAGTTGAAGAAGTTAAGAAAATGTGTTACTAACTCTCATTTGGCACTATTAAATGCTGAGAAAGCTTTTCTTTTTTTTTTTTTTTTACAAAGCTGGGGAAAAATTGACTTGTTTTGACTCATTTTTAATGCTGACCTTGGGAATTGCTAAATAATAACTTTCTTTTTATTGGTTAAAGTGTAATGAGTTATGACAGGAGTTATTACAAATTCCCAGTGACACTCTTGTGTGTACACTTGCAACGCAGAAGGCCAGCAGTATCCTGGACTGCATCAGGAGGGGTAATGTGATTGTCCCTCTCTGCTCTGCCCTCCTGCAGCCCCATCTGTAGTAATATCTCCAGGCCTGGGTTTCCATGTACAGGAGGGAGGTGGAGCACTCGGGGTAGGTGCAGATGAGAGCTACAGAGATGCTCAGTGGAACTGAGGTTGAGGGAGTTGGGTTTGTTCAGCTTGGAGAAGACAAGGCTCAGGGGTGAACCTCATTGTGGCCTTCTGATACTTAAAGAAAGCATAAAATCAGGAGGGACACTGACTTTTTAAGTGGATTGATAGTGATAGAAAAAGGGGAAATGGCTTTAAACTAAAAGAGAAGTTAGATTTTAGGTAGGAATTTTCCACTCAGTGGGCAGTGAAGCACTGGCACTGCTGCCTGGAGAAGCTGTGATGCCCCATCCCCAGAGGTGCGCAAAGCTGGGTTGGATGGGCTCTGGACAGCTGAGCTGGTGGGCAGCAGCTCTGCCAATGTCAGGGGGTTGCAATTGGATGATCTTTAAGGTCCCCTCCAACCTAAGCCATTCTATGATTCTGTGATTTAAAAAGTAGCTTTTCAGTTTAAAGTCTTCATATAATTTTTTTTTAAAAATCTATTTTAAGAAAAAGAAATGCATACTTGGTATGTATTTCCTGTGGTATTTCGTTAAACCTCCTGTGCAAAATGTTAAAGTATCTTAGTCATACTTACAGAAATTATCTTCCATTCTCATGCTTTATGAGATGCAACGTCTGGGGAAAGAAGAATGAAATTATGAAAGACCACTGTGATCAGAATTGCTACCATGGTAATTTCTCCAAAGTTCCTTTTCCTCCTGCTAGCATGACTCCAGCTGCATCCTGCCTAGGATCCCCCTTTACCATGAGGGGTAAACTGTCATCCTGCTTTGTTTCAATTATTAAGTCGTACATGAATGAGCAGGTAATGGTTCACATCTTAATTTCCGCAGTGGCAGACAGGACAGGTATCAGGCTTTTTGTCTTCCCAGAGAAACCACCAGCACTTTGTGAATGCCTAGCTGTGCAAGAGGGTTCCTCACAGTTGGTGGCAGTGTGTTGTTGTCAGCTGGGAAGCTGGTCCTTTGTATTTTGCTTGCAGTGGTGTGTCTGCCCACTGGTTTTTTACTGATTGCCTTCTCAGGAGGATCATGGTTGTTGCTCCTTGTAGCACACCTTCAGCAGCTAAAGATGGAAATAGCCTACCTGTGGTGGGTTGCATAAGTTAAAGGCTGCCTTATGATCTGAAGCATAAAGCTGTGGGTGTTCTCTACTTGCTTTCTTGAGGCCTGCTAATTGAATGCTGCCCACTGTCTGCAATCAGAGAAAGACTGAGCTTTTCTGGTTTGTTATCTTTCAGATAATATTTTGTGGTCTTGCCTCCCTACACAACATGCAGTTATCCTGCCAGGCAAAAATCAGTTCCTGCAAAACAACACACAGGTGTGGTGGCTGAAATCATGTTTGAAATTAGCAGACTGCTAATTTGAGGCTTCAGACAGTGCTCATTATTGTGGCCAGAGAGGCAGGTGCACTTAGCCTCAGTTTATTCAAAAGTAATTTAATCACCATTTATCCACCTGAATCACCATGAAGACAAATTTTAACCATAATGGTGCAAGGAGTGGCAAGAAAGCCACAGATCTTGGCAAGAGGGCAGCTGTGCCAGCTGGAAAGCAGAAGGAGTAGCCTATGAATCTGAAAAAGTGCTGTCCCATAGTAAAGTAATTCATGTGATAGGAAGGAGTTTACAGTTTTTCTTTTTCTTCTGAGTTTAGACATTAAAAATATTAGCAGTCGCTAAACTTTCTGTAAGAGGTGAGACCTGGCATGACAGAAAAGCAAATGGTTAATATATGATGGGAAGGAACATCGTAGAGAAATTAGGGAAAAGTGATTCTCCCTTAACAACTTTATACTTCAGACTTAAATCTTGTTATATGGCTTACAGGTGGTTCTCTGACCACTTATAGCTGTTTTCAGATGAGATCTGCTAGATGTTTTCCAAGTTTTAGTCTCATTGGAAGGAGTGATTCTTGCTACCCTGGAAATCTCTATTAGACCAGTTGGTTCATGGTGGGTGCAGGCGCATGAACTAGGTGCCAGAAGAAAAAGCACTTTTATGTTTCAGCATCCTGAGAGGATGTGTTATTTCAGATTTCTGAATACAGAGAAATAAATAAACTCCATTATGAGAAATTCGGAAAAGGTAAGAGCATAAGAAGCCACCTTGTGTAGGGCTTCTCTGCTAGTCTCCCAGGCTCATTATTGTTATAACAGGCTTCTATTATCTGCTTCCACATCTACTGAAGTATACTATTAAAGACTTCACTGTACTCAGTACATAGTATATAGTATATAATATATAGTTTATAGTAGCAACTGGCATCTGTAAGCGGTTATGTGATATCAGCTGAAGGAAACCTAAATTGGATTAAAGTTATTTAAATTTTCAGTGATTTCCTCCTCCTGCGTGGTATTCTTTTAATCTGGGATTAAATTCCAATTGTGGCTAAGTACGTGGAAAGCTCATCAATTTGAATGAAAGTTTTAGGAGCCCAACATTTCTGAGGTTTGAATGGGAAGCTGTGGGGTGTGATGCTTACTAGGTTGTAACTTCTGGGGGTCTTATTCCAAGCAAGCACAAAGTCAGTATAAGGAGTGGAAAAAGAATCCTCTTCTCTGACATGATGGCAGACAACAAATGAAGGTATGGTGTCTTGGGGTTTGCTTTCTTTTTTCTTCCTGAACATAATCTCACCTGAACACGCTAAAATAGTATGGTGCATTTCTTCCGTAGTTTGAATATTGGAGCTGAATGAGAGAAGAAAAACCATTTTAAAAAGGAGACTCGCACCTTCCTCACCACGATCAAAATAAACCTATGTGTAGTTTTACACTATGCAAGAGGCATAGGTGAATGTTTGCTTTGTTCTGGTAATGGATGCTCGATGATGTGAGTGAATAAAACTTCACTGAAGCCAATGCAGTACTAATCATACTGTTGCCTGTAGCCAGTTGCTCCATAAATACACTTGTCACCATTGCTGTTGCACCTTGGCCTATCTCAAACAGCCTTTTACCTGGCTTAGCTCTGACAGCAGATTTGGATTGTTTGTGTTTGTTTGCTTTTGTTGGTTGTTTTTTTTTTTTTTTTTTGCTTTATTTTATTCTTATGACTAGTTACTATTTCCTGATTTGTTTTACTTGCTTTTGCAATTATGATAAAACCATACCTTTTGTACAGATAGGAACTGCAAGTGGCTCCTCTATGTAGAGCGTAGAATTAAATGACAAAGTTACAACATTGCAGCATAGGAGCACGCAGGCCTGCTTTCTTAAAATCAGGCAATGCAAGCAGCATGCGACTAGCACAGTTATTCCCCTTTATCTGTTGATGTGTTTTAAGCATTACTGGCCTCATCCAATGTCCAGTGTTCATAGGAGGCTAGGGTGACTGTTAGACAAAACTCTGCATAAATCATTTCAGTATGTCTACTTTCTTGGAAGCAGTGAACGAACACGATCTGATTTTGGAAGATCATCTCCTACTGATACGAAATGTGTTTTCTTACTATAATCAACAAAGTCCATAGGCATGAATCATCATGACAAGATTATTGTTTTCCAGGCTGTGTGCTGTCTTGTTGGATATGGATGATTATTTTATTTTATAGGGATTATAAAGAAAAGTGCAAAGTAGAACAGACTGACCAGAGAAGCTGTGGATGCCCCATCCCTGGAGGCATTCAAGGCTGGTTTTAGTGCAGCCCTGGGCAGCCTGAGCTGCTGGGTGACAGCCCTGCCCACAGCAGAGGACTGGGACTGGGTGGGCTTTGAGTTCTCTTCCAACCCAAACCATTCTGTGATTAAAGACTAAACGTACTCTGAGCTGACTTAAAGCGCATGCAACATGTCAAGAAGACAACATCTCATTTTTCAACAGTGGGGGAAAAATCCAACTGTACTTGGAATGCTCAATATTGGCAGCTTCTTAATAGTGTAAAAAGAAGATATGTGGTTCTTAAGCCATTTTCCGGTAGAGGTCACTTTTTTTTTTTTTTAAACCTCTATGGGATATTTTTCCTCCAAATATCATTTCTTTCATTCTTACATCTTACTTAATTCTTAGAACTAAATTCTAAGGGAATTCAGTGAAGACAAAAAGGCAAAAGTAATGGCATTTCACTGATATATCGATATGCACCACACTTGTTGGTGTGTATGTAAGCCTGTAGGTTGTGTGGTCGTCTTTTGTCAGACACACACTCTTCATTCAAGATTTCTGTAAGCAGCAGTAATAAGGATGTGAGGAAATCTGCTGCCTTCACCGGTCACAGGCTCACAGCCTGTACTAAGAGATAGGATTAGTGAATAAGAACAGGTTGGAAGGCTACAAAGCTCCTGTCCCTTGCAATTTCCTTCTTTAGGTTATTAGTCTCATTGAAGAACTTCCCTGAATAGTCTGAGCAGAAACAGAAGAAAAGGCTGGATTTATTCTATTTTTCCTGGCGTTTGGGACATACCAGGGAGAAGGCAAGCTCTGGGTCATAAGCTTTGCTGAAAATGTCTCTCCAGTTGTCTCCACAGGCACCCTGGAGGAACAACAACATCAGTTTTCTGAGCAGGGAAGCTGCCATCACAGAACAAGGAGAGACCATTATAGGCTTCTACCTACTGGCTTTAGGTATGTACTCTGTCTTGGCTTTGCTAGTGAAATTGAACTCTTGGTAGAGTTTGGTATAAAGCTTGAAGTGAGTCATTTGTTCTTCATCTGTAACAGAACAGGATGTTATGAAGAGCAGCATTTTTCTTCAATTATTATAAGATCAAAGAGGTACAGCCTTATTTTGCTAACACATTAATAACCAATGCAGAATTTTCAAGAAGAAAAAAACCAAGCTTGTAGACTTAACTACTGTTTTCTGAATTTAACAAGTAGGAAGATTTTCAAAAAGGGAAAGTACTCTCTCAGATGTATGTAATGCTTCTTTGCTACCAAGACATGAGAAGACACTGAATTAATGTCCTTTGATTTCCAGAATTTTGACTGGTGCCAGTCAGTTGGCAACCTACAAGTGCTTCTTGCAGAGGCAGAAAATAGAGCTCTACAGGTTTTTGAATTTTTAAAATATTTCTACTGTTTTTACTTTAAGTGTTTGATGCCTATAATAATTAGTCCCTCAAACAGGATCTCTGGCAGGTCTAAGGAATACAGGTCATTGCCCCCTGTTAGCAGTTTCAGCACCATTTTGGTTCTCCCGCATGACAACACTGTATGGGTATAGTAAGGATTTGAAAATGGAACCCAGTATGAACTCACTTTGATCCCAGCACAACTTTGCGTTTTGTTTAAATGTTGTCTACTTGGGACAGACTCGATGCAGGATATAAGCAAATATTAGAAAACATTAAAGAATGCAGGTTTGATAGGTAATCAATTTCCAATTATACATCCTCACGGGAAAATACAAAAATAATAATTTATGACATCAGTTGTTCTAAACTGCACTTTCAAAAATGTTTCTTCTTGAATGACTGACATAAGTAGATTTTTTTTTTTGCTTTTCTAAGCTTATCACATGTTGCAAGAAGCTTATTACCCTCAGTTAATGCTTGAAAAAGATCTGTGGATGTTACAATGTAAAATGTTAAGTATTTTAATATGTTTATATGAGACTTTGTTTTTTTATTGGTAGGAAGCAGGGGTGGAGGGAAGTAGTATTTGGAATAAAATAGAGGTCCTTTAAAAAAAAAAATGACTTCTATCTTAATTATAAGCTTAATTGGAACAGTGTCTGTAAGGTAAAGCAGAGTTGTCCCAATTCATCTCCAATCTGTTCACATGCATGCAACCCCTCACAAATGGCTGCACCATTAGTTAATGAATTAATCAGATGAATTTAAGACTAGAAAGAACATGGTGGGTCAGTAAGGCCATTCGCCTGCTGTGACAACATATAATCCATTTACAAAGCTATCATGCTTCCTCATATAATTGGCTAAGGCTTTTTGTTGTTGTTGCTATCACTCTTTCAATTGACAGTTTGCTCCTGACTTGGTTCCTCTGTTGCACAGGAACCTTTTCTTAAATCATTAGCTAAAGTGACCACATCAACTTTATCCTTTTTGTCTCTCCTTTCAAATAAATTACTTTTGTTGCCTGCAGTTATCGCCTACAGCCACTCTATATTCCTATACAGGTTATCTCACAGTCAAACTTGTATTTCTGTTCCTCAGGATGGTTCTCTTTATCTCCTATTGCAGTGTGTTTCCTCTGTCATCCTAGTCCATCACCCTAGAAGCTTTTTGCTGTTCTAATCTGGATTCACTCTTTGATCAAGCACTAGGACTCAAACCAGGTCTCACTATCACCATTCATTAATGTTAACACCTCTAGCTCTGCTAACCCCTGCTGGTGCTGCCTGTGCATCACACTGGTAGTGCACACTTCTTCCATCAATTGACCAACAGAGGTGTTTTCCTCTGCTGCCCCTGATGCTGACCTCACATCTTGTAGCAAATACATTTTAAAGTACCTAAGTGCCTGAACTTTTACACTGCTGAGTTAAATTTCATTAATACCTTATTACTTCAGTCTTCGAAGTCCCCTTGTTACTTCTATATGCTATCCAGTTATCTTCTGTTGCTGATAGTTCTTTTCAGCTTTCACCAGCAATGCCATGGCTGCTAGAGCTCCTTCAGGTTACACCAAACCTCTCATGAACACAAACTTTGTTCTGAGGCTGATTGCAGAGGAAATGCATTATTAACTTCCATGCATGTATCATGCATGCTCAGATCCATTTGCAGTATATTTTTACTCCTATTTGAGTTTAAAAAAAAAAAAAAAACAAAACAAAAAAAAAACAATACAATAACATACAGAATTTTTATTGAAGCTAGCTTACTACTTCTACACTGATTTGTTTGGAAAAATATTTGTAGGGTGTAAGCTACTGTTCAGAAATGCTTCTTACCACACAATCATTTTATAACCAACTCTTCATCTTCCCTACAGAAGTTGGCTTAAGGACATGTAATAACTCTGTATGAAATATAAATAACTCTGTAATTAAAGACTCTGTAAATGGGATCTCAAGGCCAGCAAGAAAAGCTTATAAGTTTCCAATTGGGTGTGCTGTAAGAGACACCACAGTGTCTTCCAAAGGACTCTGTAGCATTGCTGCCAAGGAAAATCTTTGAAGAGGGACAGAGCGAATAATCCATAGCAGAAAAATACTGAGGGGAAATTTCCTTTGTAATCCTGCTAAAAGTTTGTTTTCCAGGATAAGACATTTGAAATGTACACAAACAAATAAAAAATGTTGGCAGTAATGTTAGTACTTACAGTAAATCTTGTCCCAGCTTATGATGTTGGAATTCAGAGTATTGTCTCTTTCTTGTCTTTCAAGAAATGTTTGCATACACATTTCATTCCTTTTTTTTCTTTTTAATGGAGTCAGAGTCCACAGTTCTATTGTCAGTAGCAAGGTAAAATTAAAAAAATAAAAACAAGCATGTTTGTAACAAGCATTACAATTTATGCTTTATACATCATAGTGCCAAAACGCTTGTCCAGGCATGACCTGGTTTTGAAAATGGACAAATATGAGTTACAACTAAAAAAAATTTAATTCCAAAATATTCTAAATTTTGTAAACAGTTTGAACTTCATCTACTTTACTTCCTGAAGTTTATGGTCCTTTGTAACCAGCTTCATATCCTCTACATATTTCCGTCAGACAGCAGTGCTGATGTCATAAATTAATCAACCTCTGTAGGTCTTGTGGTATTGGTTCTTGACTGCTGTGGATCTTTCTGTTGTACTTTCTGTCATTCGTTCCCATACCTGGAAGAAAAATAAGGAAAGGGTATTTTTTTTTCCTTAAATATTAATTAGAATTCTAAAACTAATTGTTCTTTTCTACTTTTATACACAACTTGTTCTGTGCTCATTTTCCCTAGTTTCATAATTAACTGGGGTTGTTAGAATGAATGATTGACATAACAAGAAATGTCAAATGAGTATGACAGAATATTTGATAGAGAGCAAATTCTGACTTTCTGTGAGTACTCTTATCATGAAGGCATGCTGAGGGCATTACCAACCTGATCTGAAAACTGGAACAAACCACAAGGCCCAGACTTGTCTTTAAATGGCACATATTTCTGAATGGTGACAGAATACTGTTTGACAGGTGACAGAATGAGTGTTATTTTGGGATGTTTCTTGACAACTAAATCTGAAAAGGTGGGAAAGGAAACAAGCCATTCACAAAGCATTCATCCACAAAATGATCACATTTATTGAACAAATAATCTCTCCATGCCTTGTCAAGTTTAAAACATGATGACTCTCCTGCCAAAATTCTCAATGTGCCCTGGGTACAATATTGTGTCTGTATAATTAGTGGTGACGATTAAAAGCAGAGCAAAATAATTTCACAGTTAAGTAGTTAATGACAGCTTTATAAACTGTACATTTTCCCACTGTTTTAGACTAGAAAACTTTACAGCAGACCCTTCCAGACAGACATTTATGGTTGCGTACAGGTAGTTGTACAGTGCAGCTTCCCTTCTACCAAACTTAACTATGCAAAAGCATAAATGCAACACAGACAGTGTTGTTCACAGTCCTCATGCACTTAGAGCGAATAGAGGGTATGGCTGCATGCTCAGGCTTGGATGGAATTCAAGCAGGAATCTTTGTATAATTGCTGCATTCTCCCTTAGCATTTTTCCCAGCTAAACATGTTGCTGTTTTCTGTTTTTCTCAAGAGAGAAGTTTTTGGTTTCCTCAGCCAATCTTTCAGTCAGCTTTCTGCGTGCACTTTTTGCACTGGCTGGCAGACAGTGAGTTGACACAGGGTTTTGCTCATATAGTTTTGGTTCCTGACTTCCATCACTTGCTGAGCATCCCTGCTGTTCCTGCTCTGCAAGTCATGGGAAACAGAATCAACCCCTTTGTGTGGAGACTGTTGACATCCATGAACTAAAACCTCCCAGGCTGTATTATTCCAGGAGAAACATTACTGCAGAATTCTATAAAGACAAAACATTGTTTTTTAATATTGCTTCCCGTCCTGTTCCTCCTACGTCCCAATGTTTGCAAGTGTGAGTACCAACTGTATTAGTGTGGCTTGAGAAAAGCTCTACTCAGTTCTGTCCTGAGGAGTAAAGGTGACCACATAGCTGTTCAATATTCAGTGACTGTCAGCACTCATTTAGCTGTTCTGCTCTGATATTGCTCATCTCACGGCAGCAGCTCGCAGTCCTGTCCTGTGTTAAAGAGTGTCAGTAATTTTGTTGTATGCCACTTCAGAATTGCCATCATTCCTCATTGATGAGCCCAGATCAAGACAGCATTACATCTTATGGAAGAATTGCACTGGCTCTACTCTAAACTTTGTGTGGGGTGAAGTGCTCAGTTTCATCCTCCTATTTCTCCCTGCTATTTCATCCTGCTATTTCTCTCTCAGCCACTTACAGGTCTCCACCAGAACCTGCCCTTTCTCACCAGGATTGCCTGAGTTCTGGGGCTGGGTTTTGGTGTTTTGATTTTATTTTTTCATCTCCTCTTGTGAGAGAATATTGCTGGTATCCTGTAGAAGGCAGAGTGGGTTCTCTCAACTTACTCTCTTCCATTCCCCCTGTTACTGAGAGGCCATCTGTTGATGCCACTCCTCCTAGCACTTCAGCGTTCACAGTTCTCTTTCTGGGATCTGGATTTGCCTGCAGCCTGCCCCGAGGCACCTTCTGCCTGTAGAGCAGCTGAGGAAACTCTGTCTCTCATCCAGAGTGCAATGCCCAATGCTGTGTCTTTACACCATCAGTGTCTGAACATAGTTTCAGAAGTGATCACAATCTTGTCTCTGACATCTGCCTTAGCTGTATTGTTGTTTTGCATCACTTTTTGCTCAGTCTCTTCCATAAGATACTTGAAATGAAAGCTCCCATGCCCTCCAGGCTAGGGGGAATTTCAAGGACAGCCTTCCTGTCAATTACATCATATTGACAAAATTGTACTGTTTATGAAGGAGGTGAACTTTTGTCTGCCATTTTAGTGCCATGCCTTACTACTGACAGGGAAAATATTTCCCCATCTACTGTCTTGAAAACCATCTTACCTTAGATGATGTGGAGCTGACACATGCAAACAGCACAGCTATCATGGCTGCACTGCAAATTGTGTTCCCAAAACAGTTTGTCCTCCCTTGCCTTTCCATGCCTTAATGATACCAAGACTCGGAAAAATGTTAGAAACAATTCCCAACTCAAGCTGCATTCTGCTGTTGGAAATGAGGGTCCATTAAGAAACATTGTCACCTAGTGGCCAGAATAAGATGTATTTACTGTTGTTGATCTTATAATGATATATATCTATACATATGTGTGTGTGTCTGTGTGTGTGTGTATACACACAGAAGTATCATTGCATCAGTGTTTACTTCTGGTTAATGCCATATACTGACACATCAGCTCTTCCCAATTCAAAAGCTCTTTAGTGAACCAGATGTGTCTGCTAAGCAAGTGGCTTTTTGGCAATTCTGCAAAGAGAAGTTATTAGGAAGGAAATGAGTCTGCAGAAAAGCTGTTCAGTGTGCAGTACCAAGTCTGTCTCTGCCACTGCAGACTCAGGACCACCTCACTGGGATCCATGTAGGTAACCTCACTGCCTTCGTGCTTTGCTCTCTGATTTTTTAGCTTGTGACGCTCACAGGTGGCCTGGACATATGGAGCCCAGCAGAGAAACGCTGTGTTACCATCATGCAGACATATTATGCTTCTTAAAAGAGTTCTGAATGTTCTCTGAATACCCAGAGTTGTTATGCAATGACACATCAAGTTACATTCTCCTTCAGTATGTGTATTTGCATCTTGCTACGTCAACATACAGTACCAGTGCTCTCAGATAGCAGCTGCTGAAAGTGGTGATTCTTTGACAAACAGAGCAGCAGCATTTTCTGTTCATTCCATTTGATTGCCAGTTATTCACTTATTCTTGCTTTTGCAGTACATCTAGCCACTTAAAAGTGCTTCACACATAAGTTTCCCAATGGTCGAAATAAACTGTTTCAATTCATTTCTAATTGAAATAAAGGATAGTTAGAAGTGAAATCATACATTTACAACTTGAACTGATGCTTGTTCACATTTGACTTCAAAGTGTTGTTTGTTTGTTTTTCAGGTTGGATGTCTTGGTTTGGAAACAGCGTTGTGATTTTTGTCCTGTTTAAACAGAGGCATCTTCTGCAGCCCACTGACTACCTTACATTTAACTTGGCTGTATCAGATGCCAGTATCTCTGTGTTTGGTTATTCAAGGGGGATCATTGAAATATTCAATGTCTTCAGAGATGATGGATTCATTATCACATCGATATGGACTTGCCAGGTAAAACTGGATTATACTTAAGTAATATAAGCGTAACTACTTCTGTGTATGTGCTGTGTGTAAGCAACAAGAAAAAAATGCTGATTCGCTTTCCAAAAGGACAGTGTTCTCTTTTGTTGCATCCATAAATCTGTGTTTGATCGGGTTTTGACAGATTCTCAGTAATTTTTTCCTACCACAAAGGTCAACATTCCCAACCAGCTGGCTGATGCTATTGTTAAATGCTGCCCTTTGCCTTACAAGAGAATTATGTGTATTTGTACTTCATTATTTGCCTTGTAGAAGCGGGTCAAGAAATCTTAGAGAAGGTTTATATAATGCAAGTTTCACAGTTATTATACAAAAGCTGTCCTTCTTTTGCTGTTTTATTACATGTTCTTGTGAACACTTGAGGAGACCAACACTGATCACTTCAATCCACCAAATACTGTAGAGAAGGTTTATTAGTGACTAGAAACCGCATTGTTATTGTTTTCTTGTTTTTGGTTAAGTTTTTCTATAGTGAGAAAAGAATACTTCTATTCTTTTTTTCTTATTTATGTCCTTTTATCTTGGATTTATTTCTCTCTTATTATCTGTGCTTTATATCCCTTTTTTTCTTATCTGTGTTAGCAGTGTTTCACTAGGGGACTTGAATTTTTTTAGGCTTTTAAATTAAAAGAAAGCAAGATAGTGAGTTGACTGGCGGTTTGTATTTTTGGAGGCAGACCTGCACATTCTGTTCCTTCTCCCTTTCCTTCCTTCTCCTACATTCGCCAGAGGATACTTAGCTCTTTGTAGGTAACAAGCCTTTCTTCTCCTCTACATGAGAAATTGAAGAGACTAGCTCTGTCTATTTGCAGTAGTGCCTCCTACTTGGCTTTTTGACTTCACGTCATACCTCCCTCTCATATTGGAAAGTGAAGGCATAGGCTCTGGTTCTCTTCAGTTCCTTGTGGTCAAACCTGGTTGTTGGCAGTTTACGCAGCTTTAAGTTAGTTGTTATGTTCCTGCTTAACAAAGCGTTCAGAGCATCCATGCAGGACTTGAGTACACCCATAATTCACAGCATGCAGCTACTTGTACCAAATTGGTTGCATTCTTGTTCCTGAAGTCTTTGTGGGCTTGGGGTCTGTGGTAGGATAAGTGCCTTCTGTCTACGGCACAATCATCCCTAATCTTGGAAGCAGGAAATTCAGAAAATCCTATTAAAGCAAATTCTGAAATATTCACGCCTACATAGACAGAATATAAACATGTCTCGTAGATAAATAAGTGCAAGCCTGGCTCCCTGAAGCTGTTGGAAATATCTATGAGAAAGATTATATTTAGTGTGAGTGCCTGTTTCATGGGGGAATCAAAAAGCTGAAACTGACAGGATAGCCTCCAGCAAGGTATAAAGAAGATCACGATGAAGGAAAAGAGAGAGTGAAATAATCCTGTTTTCTTATCTTAGGTATTTATTGTTTTTATTTAAAGAGGAGCTTGAACTATTGTGCATTGCAGCTGAGAATACTTTTACAGCTTGTGTTTCCTTACTCTGGGAGTGAGACTTCCTGCAGAAAGGCTCTGGTTAACCTAAGAGACATAGCTTCATTGAAAAAAAAACATTTTGAGTGAGAAATTAAATATATGTCTAAATCAATTTTGCAGAAAAGATTTTATTAAAACGAAGCTCATTATTTCCTCAGCAAAACTCATTATTTCTCTAATCAGAAAACCTACAATTTCAATTCAAAGTCTGTTGAGGATAAACTTCCAGGAAACCTTTTAATTTTCTTGATTAATGGGAGGATTTCAATTCATCAGATAAACAAAGGCATGCATACAAATTGAAAAAACCCACACAGAAACTTAAAGAGATTCTCATTTTGTCATTTGTTTCAAAGAAGGTTGTTGCTACAGTTAGGGAATTAAGTGTGAAGTCTGGGCCTCTGGGTCCAGTTCCAGCTTTGCAGCAGGCTTCCTATGTAAGACAGGGTAAGCCATATAAGCTGAAATTCTGAACAGAGATCTGTGGCATAACAGAAGATCTGCAACCCAGATGGTTGAAAGAAGTAATTTTAAACGACCCTTCTGCTTTTCCCCAGCCCAAGGTCTTCCAGAGGCTGACAAGTCCCTGATGTATTTTGTGTAGTTTAGAGCACGGTCTGTGCAGTAGCTGTTTTGGGTGGTGGTGCTGGTATGTAAAACACAGTACACAGGAATCAGCACTGTGTCCACATCCATTGATTTGCAAGGGAGTACTCTTGACAGCACATTAACAACTTTCCTAAACAATCTGGTTTGCAAAATGTTACAGTTGCTTCTTTCAGAATCTACAGAGGATTATCAAAGTTTAAACTTAACATTTCAAATAAGAAATGATATCACATTAATTGTTAATTAAAAATTCATGGCAACTTGGAAAAGTCTTTTTTTTACTCCTTATGAATAGCTGAAACTGGTTGTGACTTGCTGAGTGAAGATCAGGATATGTTCAGCAACAAGTAGGGTTTGTCTTGAAAAAGTATTTGTTCAGATGTTTTTTACTTTCTGAAAGTACTGTAGATACCTTTAGGTATTTAGGAAGAGTACAGTACAGAAATAACAAGAAGATTCAGTTTTTTTTTTTTTAAATTGTATGTTTCTGTGCATGCACAGCCAGCCAGCACAGAGCTCATTCTTAAAATGTTCACCGTTGAACAGAAGTGGGGTTTTATTGCATTATTTTTTCTATTTATAAAATCTGGTGCATTCAAAGCCAGACCAGAACGGGTCCCACATCTGGAACATGGGGAAATAAGGACCTTGGTGCCAGGCAGCTGAAGCCCATCCTTCCATCACGAATGTGTATCTCTCGGCTGCCTCATCTCACTCAAACTCCTAGGCCAGTAGCTGGGATACAGCGTGACCAACATGCTGTTAGCACGACCCATGTGTTCCCATCCCCACCTTGGTTGATGTTGCTAGGACCTGAGGACAGCCCCACTTTGGCTTTCTGTTGCTGTCCATTTCACTGAACATTTGCTCCTGTTTGATCAGTCAGCCTCTGCTGTCAGGTATGCTTAGCAAAACTTTACTTTTCCAAGCTAGCTTGTCATTTCTGTTTATGAAGAAAATTCACGAGCTCACCTCACTTAATCCGCAGTGCTATTTTCCTTTCCTCTGCCTTGGGCCCTCTTCAGTACCTTCAGGTGACGTTTTTCAAACTGTAGGGTTCACAATTCTTGGCTGTCTCGGATAGAGGGAGTGGGGAGAAGGCAGATAGATACCTCTTCTTCTCCAACAGTCTAGTCTGTGAAAAGTGTAACTAAAGATCTATCTTATGATAAAATGGCTGTCTTGTTTCATTCTTGCTGAATGGGCAAGGTATATTGCTCCTGTATACACATCTCTGTACAGAATCTCCCCTCTGTACAGAAGAACCACTACTACTCTCCCTCATACCAAGCATTATTTTTCCTTTTGGAGGCTTGAAAGAGCTCTGCTTCCAAGAATGAGGCTGCATGGCAGGTCTGTACCCAAACACTGCTCAGCTATATGCTCTGTACAGGACATGGTTTTTTTCTTTCACAGGTTTTTTTATCCTTTCTTTGCTGTAACCCTGTGTTTTAGTCCTGATCAGGACAGAGGAAGGAGAGTCTCTGACACATTCATTGTTTGCCTCTTTGCAAATCATTGGTACAGTTCATCTAGTAAAGTTCAGGTCAGTGAATATAAGCCAATCACCAACAGACGTCTGTTCCCCTGTCAACCATGTTTATAATTAGAAGTTACCTCAAGATATATTTTTGTCCTTTCTATATGTTTTTTGTTCATATGTTCTGCTGAATTAGAAGTTGCTATGAAACCTGTAAATAATATTGCATCATTTACACGTAGGAAGTAAAGGCATGTTAACTCTCTGTTGAAAACACCAGTTTCTTCTGAACCATACTAATCCACCAGCAGAAACCTTTTCTCGTATCTGCTGATCTTTTGGTGAATATAAAAGTTGCAGACTTTAGGAAGCCTTAGTATAGCGGGGGAAGTGTTACAACCTTTCTTATCCCCAGAAGCCAAAAATAGGCTGTGGAGTACCCTAGAGTTAGAAATGTTTCATAATCCTTATACTTTGATTCAAACTTGCTTCCACTAATCGACTTTGTCTTTTTTTTTTTTCTTTTGTATGAGAATACAGTATAGTTATTCTGATGTTAATTTTATAAATACATAAGAATTGTATAAGGGTCAAGAAGAATGACTGCTCTTACATGTGCTTGCTTTGTCATCATAGGTTTCTTAATTTTTTTTAATGCTTATTTTTGAGTGTTAGTGGAGACCTTGAGTATCTTTTCCTATGCGTAAGATATATCTTAATTGTGCACAAAGAAGCCCAGGGTTTGTTCAGGGCTGGAGTAGAGAAGGCTCCTGGGAGACCTCACTGTGGCCTTTCAGTACTTGAAGGGAGCTTATAAACAGGAGGGAGACAGATTTTTCACAGAGGTAAATACTGATGGGACAAGGGGGAATGTTCTAAAATTGAAAGTGGGTGTGACTGCCTTGCTGTGTGGTTTGGTTGGCTTTGTAGCAGTGAGGAGACTTGTTTTGAATCCTGCACTGCTTTATGTTTTGATGCTGTATGCAGTGGTTCCCTATTTTTGTGAGGCACATCTTGGAAATAACCTAGCAACCCTAGTGAGCTGCAGCAGGCCCCATGTGGCATGTATGCATTGTTTGACTTAGTCCACTTCTGCATTGTTTGCCTGACAGCACCAGCCCTGTATCATATGCGCATCCTGAAAGGAAGCTGTCTGGCCCAAAGTCCAACATTTCCTAGACTTAGTGCATTTGCATTGAGGAGTGCAGGACAAGCAGAAATGTCTAGGATTTCTTACACCTTAACAAAGCTCTTTGAGTTGAGATGCTGTAGCTGGTGAAGTCTCCAGATGAAATCTCAGACAAACATGGACCTCTAAGAAAATCTGGATGTTTGGTAGCCCTGCATTATTAACAGTGCTGCTCTTGGGCAAGGACATCTCCTCTTCAGAGTGGTTGTCCTGATTACTCACACATGATGTCCTTCTCTTGCTATAGTTTCTCTTCTATAGCCTTGGTATTTGCTTGTTCCAGGGACTATGAAGCATCCTGTTCAGCTTCCAGTCACTGCTTCCAGCTGACACTTAACACATCCAGTACTTTTGGTGTGATTGAACACCCAGAGGTCTAATCAGACATTTTCAAGAAGGAATAGTGTTCATCTTTTGTAAACATTAAAGATGAGGATCTTAAACTCTGAAAGGAAAATTGAAACAGTAGGAAATTCTGAAATCAATAACATGAAAATACATAGGCTCTTTTCAGAAGTTTTGAGGCAAAGGTCTTTTAATCTTGAATAAATTATTTTATATCTTATTGATAGAATTTGCTTCCTCAGAACATGCATTAATCTGTACCTTAATTGTAAAACAAAAGACCAATACTTTTTCAACAGTAAGTTCTATAAATGGTCCCACAAATCATAAACCCTAAAGACATTTATGTTCTTTTATGGAGTGCACTTGAAGGACGTAGATTTCTGTCCATTTAATACAACCAGTATAACCAACCAGTCTTTTGACTTAGCTGGACTAGTGACTCTGCTGATTCAGTCTGTGATTTTTTGTGTGTCTGTAAAAGTTGAGTCAGTGTTTATGTATTAGTGTGCGTGTGGTGTGGTATTCCTCTACATTTTGCGTGGGATGACTGACCAGCAGTAGTACCTCAGCATCAGTGAAACCAGGTAGGAAAGGCAATTGCAAATGCAGAGGATCAAAGTAAAAGGTCGTCACAGACTTTCTTTCAGCTCCTGGTAGATGGGAGAAGAAAATAGTACGGAAATGTCTTCACAGGCACATCTTGGGTTCACTGCTGCTCATGCACGGTGGGGCCAGAATGCACGCTGCAGGAGTACATCCATCCTCAGCATGGCTCTCTGCAGCTGGATGGCTTGGACAGAGGATTCCCATCCAAAGACTGAGGTAGCTCAACCCTGCTTAGTATAAAAATCTCTATCTCAGTACCCAAAAGTGTAGCTCTAGGACTGAAGCTGGGACAGAAGAAACCTGAATGTTTTTCTCAAATCATAATGGTACAGGAACATGTCCTAATGTCTATTTAGTTTGTAAGTGCTCAGCTATCCACCTATAAGACGTAGAAGAAATTAAACCAAATGTAAAAACTGAGTGGAAAAAATAGCTATTGAATAACCTAGTGCAGTGCTGTGGTGTGATATTTCTGCAGTTTTATTTATATATATATCTTATCATTCCTGACATCTCAGTAAGATGAAAATAACCTGCAGTCAAATCATGGAACTGGCACTAAGAGCATTAAGAGATAAAATAGATGTTAAAGGTGCTGAAGAAAAGCTGTGTAACTTTAGCTCTGTATTCAGCTCACCCTAACACACTGGTCCACTGTGAAAGGTAGGATGTGGAGACTGAACTATATAGCAAATTCAAAAAGTGATGTCTTTTGTTTTGCCTGTACTGTGTCACATGATGCCTCTTCTGCACCCAATTTTGTTCTTCCGCACAACTTTTGTATTTAAAATATTATGAGTACTGGACTGTTACCTCATTCTCTGAGCCTTTCCTTGCATTACTGAGATTTGGATATGGAGAAAAAAAATGCAGACATATTAGTGTTCCCTACTTATTTATTTCTGGTCTGCTGTGATGTCATCTGAAGAGTAGTATGTACATTGCAGTCAAAGAGGTAAAAGCAAATTGTGCAGACATCTGTGAGCTAAATTCTAATGAGAAAAATACTTCATCTATAGGGAAGAGGGGAACAAATTTCCTTTGTACAAACAGAATCATTAGCAACATAGAAGATCATTTCAGTGTAACTAATGTGACGGCAGGGAAGTTATGCCAGTTTTCATTAGTTATGAAATCTTCCTTGTTTTTGCTGTAAATGATTATTTCTGCAGCCAGTTGCAACAAATTAAGGAAGAAATATATTTGGTGCTTGAAAAATGGTGGCTGCTCAGACTATCAGTTTTGGTGTTTAACAAGACAGGCACAGCCCCTCCCGTGTCATCCAAGCCCTGCACTGCCTGGAAAGGGCGCTCACTGTCTGACATTGAGCATACAGAGCTGGGAATTCCCAACGCCTGAATTCCTGTTCCTGCACCAGCCTCTCCTTTCACAGGACCTTGAAACAGGATTGAAGAGTAGCTATGTAAGAGGAGATCTCCAAACAGTCATTATTTTTTTTTTCCTACTGTCAGGGTGTATGGGAATCATTGAGTTAGGGCCTGAACCGCTGATTGAGCACCTGGGGAAAGGACCTGGTTAGTCCTGGGAGCACAGGTGAAGGCAATTCAGTTGTGTGACCAGAAGGGGTGGAGCCCGGCTGCACCTCTCTTAGACCTCATTTAAGGGCTGACTGCCACTGGGAATGGATCTCTGGTTGGAGATCTCTCTTTTGTGGAGTTTTCCCAGTGAGTCTAGATCCTCAGAGACAGGTGAGTCCTTTTTCTTTTCCTTGCAACACTTAATCCCTCTGTTGTTACACCTCTTGTATCATCTTTCCATTGTGTTGACCTGATTGTTATACAGGGACATAGCAAATTCTTGTCTCTGCCAATTCCATGTGAGCTGGCACCACTATTAGCCTGCTGTGCCTTGTGCCTAGGAGCTTTATGAGCATAAGAATAGCTTCACTGGTAGGCGTTCAGCCAACGGTCAGAGGTGACCTTGTATTAACCTGGTGAAAGCTAGGCAAGCAGATCCCTTCTTGCTGGGAAACAGCAGAGGCAATTGTCCATTGGAGAACTTGGAGGGTCACTTGTAATTTCTGGGCTCTGCTAGCAGAGCCTGTGAACAGTCTGCAGGACCTCCTCCTTTGAGAAGTATGTAAACCTATAGAAACATTTACCATGACCTTTTGAAAAGGCGAAGTTAATACGACTTTATTTTGAAAGTGTGACTTAATCTGATGTTAAATGATCACAGTTATTAGGGCAGCATTATCATAGGCCATAAAGCCAAGCCTTGCTTCCATGGAAATGTGAAGATGACAGAGGTGACTCCTGCGGCTGTTTTCTTCTATCTGTTTGCATATGTTTGGATCTACGTGTTTATAATAATGGTACGGCTAACAATAAGCAAGCAGCCTCTGACTTCATGCCACCAAAGTGGAGAGGAGTTTGGGCTCAGGCCCATTGGAACAAGTTTTGTGCAGCATTGCGTGGAGCGGTGTTGGAGTTTGTTATCTAGTGCTAAACTTCCCTGTACAGTAGTTCACAGAAGGACAATGCTAATGCAGCATTTAATCTGAAGATGGGAATCTTTCCACTGGATTTGGATCTGGGTGGCATGAGCTACGTGCTTTGTTTCTTCCTCCACAGCATTAACCTAGAGCCAGGAAGCTGCTCACAAGCATGTGTAGATGGGATTCTTGCAACTGGTGAGGAAGGAAATTCTGAAAGAAACTTATTAAATTCTGTGTGCTTGGTGCAGTTCAGAACCATGCATGTTTTTATGGGTACGTACTACTGCTGTGAGTATAAATTATGACCAGAAAGAGCTGCAACTCTAATATCTGAAAGTAACCCAAAAGTAAGTATAAAAAGAATCTCACTAAACCACTATATAAACCTAAAATGACTACAAGAAAACAAGTATTTTGAATTATTTAATATTACTAAAGCCAAAATATAATCTGTGTATCGTAATAGCTAGCATCAACTGTTTATTTATGGTAAGTGGATAAACAATAAAACTATGTATCTGTAACTGTGTAGTCTAACTAATGCATTCATGCTTTTCCTATATCTTTAAAATATGTGCCACCAATAGAAAGATTTAATCACTTGGTGAATGCAGAATATTGAGCATCTGATGTTCTCACTTAATGGCTTAAATTATCTAATCCTGTTACATATTAGTTCTCATCGCCTATCAGAAAATTACCTGTTGTGTCAGAGACATGTAATGGATTGGATTAATGTAATCACCTCTAAATAGAGCTACCCTTGAATCCTGCTGAGACGTTTTGAAAGGCAGAATGCAACCATAGCACAGTAGTGTGATGTGAACAGAAGACTTCGTGGGAATTGTGGTGGATTATAATTTGCTTTTGCTTCTTGTATTTGACTAAATCTCAAAGAATTAATTTGAGCACTGGGAGTTTTAAGTTTTACTCTCTACTGTGGAGAGTAATTTTTATCACGAACCTTGGCTGTTCTTCCATTTGACAGAGATTACTTTAAGAAAAAAAATAGTCCTGCTGACATATGATTGATGTACTGGAGGATGGAAGAATTATGTTGTCACTAGTCATGAGAGGGTATTTTCTCATTTACTGCAGACTCTAAGAATTGTTTTAAACTTTAAAACGTTCTCTGTTATGAATTCCCTACTTTTTTCAAGATGTATTTTCTAGAGATTTATTAGGTGCTTTTTTTGACTTCTGATGCTGAAAGAGGTTTATTTTGAGTATCTATCTGGATTACTATCTCTGGACAATCTGATTTATATTTATGAAATTATTTTGAGAGATCTCATTTGATTAATCTAAACATATAGAGTGTAAAAATAATCCCTTTTAAAAAACGACTAATTTTTTCTTTACATATTAACTATCTCAAATAGAAGGGAGGTCTGTGGCTCTGAAGGAAAGCTGACACACCAGTGAAATGGCAGTAGATTTCCCCCCTTTGGCCAGAAGAGGGAGAGATGCACCTGGTCTGGCTAACGAGATCACTGTTTCAGCCCAAATTGAAACGTAAGCTGCTTGGGCAAACTGCTTCTGTGCCGTCAAACCTTGATTAATACAATAACAAGCTGTATTTTACTCCGTCTGCTGTAAAGGAAAACAACCCTTATGTAGTACCTAGAGATGCATAAATAAATCTTAAAGGCAGTGAAACTTGGGCACACCCAATCTCATAGCTGGGATTTTGATTGTGCACTGGGGATTCCTATGTTCCCCTACATTGAAAGAAAGTTTAAGAAATGAATTTGCATGCAGAATGATCTTTCTCTACTGTGGGTTGTAAATAGTATAACAAGAATATTAGTAAGATTGGTCTTAAGTTGTGTCTTGGCTTCTAGGCAACATAATAAGCCAGTTCTGTGAATATCCACATAGCCAAAGGAGCAGGGTGGGTATAGCACAGAGAGAGAACCTTTTAAAACTGCTAATTTACTCCTATTTCTTAATGGGTAAAAAGGAGAGAGAGCTGATGGATCAACTTGGTGTAATTCTCACATTATTTCACATAGTTCTGACAATGGCTCGCTCCTAGGAACTGCAGTGATTTAAGGAAAAGTGTATTTTAGCAGAGCACCAGTTCAAAGAAAACATTTTGGCTTGTTCTTTCTTGTGGTGATAGGAGCTTATCTTAAATGGTAAAGGGTGTTTCTAAGCTCACTTTGCTCCCTAGGTAAGTGTGCCTGTGGGGTATTGAAACTGGTGACTGAATGTAATTCTCTTGTTCTGCTCTGACATGAGGGAATGGGGGATGGAACAGCTGTAGTCATATTTGCAGGTGACAAAACATACCCTGATGTATTTCAGGAAAAAAACATCCAGTTTCAGTATACTTTCTATACTAATGGATACACATTACATATGTTCTCCTACTGTATTAAATCTCATAGTCCTTTAGGTTCAACTTCAAAAAGTGCTTCTTTGAATCATCCCTGAAATACTGCTTCCTTTTTAATCTAAAAACTAATGTGATTGGTTAAGCTTATGCAGTGTGGTTTTTCAGTAGCCCTTGGCCATGCTTTACTTTCTTGCTTTTATGATGCGTTGTTAGAGCAGGTGGAGCGTGACAGCTGCTTGCATTACTAAGGCTAATGAAATGCAAAGCTCATTTTTGTATCCAGGTGTTTTGCTAACCACTACAGCCCAGAGTGGGCAAAATTCAGCCAAGTGCAGACAGTAGTATGTAGCTGAAGCACCCCAAGTAGTTTATTTTCTTGTTTGCATTTATACACCAAGTATGAGTCAACTGTATCTGGAGCATAGAAATACTTGGCTTGGTGCAGTAGCAAGACTTGACGGTGAGAAAAAACACCAGTGAAAGAAATAGTGAACTAGTCTTTCCTAACCCTTAACCCAATTTAATTTATACAGTCTGCCATGATCTCAGCTTCGAGCCT
Source organism: Lagopus muta (assembly GCF_023343835.1). Classification (NCBI taxonomy): domain Eukaryota; kingdom Metazoa; phylum Chordata; class Aves; order Galliformes; family Phasianidae; genus Lagopus; species Lagopus muta. Next base: position 78,189,871 of record NC_064434.1, read on the forward strand.
GGATTAAAGCTCCAGATTCAGCTCTAGGGTAAATTAAATTCCATGGGAGCTGCACCATTCACACAAAAACAACGTGTTCCTTTGGAATAATGATGTGCCTCCCCTTTGATATTTCTACTGCTTGAACGCCAAGTCAGCCTGGTGACACTTGCTCCCTGTTCCCATCTCCCTTGGTGTACAACTGGTGCCTTCAAGAGCGCTTCTGCTCTGGCTGGTTTGGTACATTACTGCAAGCTTTCAAAAAAAAAAAAACACTACCCTCAGCATTTTGCCTGGATCATTTCCTAGTTCAGATCATGTTCCTTAGCAGATGGCTACATCCATCCTCACCAGTCAGCAGCAACCCCATTCCTATAACTAGTACTTGGTAAATAGCATGTGGTCAGTAAACTAAGGCTCAATCCATTTGGATGATTTAGCTTTGGATGATTTTACTTCATATTTTGAAAAGCCCTTCTAGCACAGCCAAGCCCACTATCTCCTGTGTTCTTCTCTCTTTGGCCTTAAGTTCATGGGTTCAGTTTGCATTTTTGCTGTACCTCAGTGGACATCCAGTGCCTTCTTGCACACTTGGGGTTTTAATTCATTTCATTTCAACCTTTTTCTCTTGGCAAGTCATTTCATGGAAGCATGCATGTGAGGGTGTGTTTGCATGTTTATTTGACGCACATTACAGAGCACTCTTCTAATTTTTGAACATTTACTTGCTCACTGATCCTATAGAAGATGACTGCTCCTGCCATCTTGTATTACCATGCTGGTTGCGTTGCTGGATAAACTTTTGAGAGCATTAACATGAAAATGACAGGAGCAATCCCTGCAGTTCTTTTCCCTCTAGGCACTCTGCAGTAAGAGAACACTCTGTACTGCTTTGTTTTTCAGGTTGATGGTTTCCTCACACTTCTCTTTGGCCTGGCTAGCATTAACACCCTCACAGTGATCAGCGTGACTCGCTATATAAAAGGCTGCCATCCTGAGAGAGGTAAGGAATAAAGGCAGATCCAGTTGTGCTTTCATTGAATTTTGCTGTAACTGTGTTCTCCTTTCAGTTACAGAATTTACCAGATACAAATTAGATGCACTGGAAACTGTAATATAATGTAGTCAGGTACTTGTAGTTTCCATAGAAATAGATAGGAAGCATTACTTTCAGAGTGACCTACACCCATATTCTATAAATTTTCTCTGGTCCAGCTTTCACCATCCTTAGATAAGACACTATCAATTTTCATGCCCTTATTATGACTGGTTTGTACCACCCCCAAGCGAGAACCTATTAGTATCTGCATTTAAAGCTTGTGTAAACAATGGATACAATATATGAGTTTTTCTTTCTATTAGCGTGAGCAGTATTAGCTGTGAAGAGATTATTCATGGAATCTTTTTTCTTCTACAGGAAGTTCTCTTGCAGTTTATAGTGATAGATTTGCTGAAGTTCATTTCACCTCCATCTTGTATTGATAGCTTCATAAGATGCAATGTTTAAAATGTACACTTCTCTTTTGCTCTGCTGCATCACACGTTCATTGCTATTATTTATCTTTGGGTGTTGAGAAAATCTGACCAAGTACTCAGTATAATGTTACATAAATGTTAAGGAACAGAGATGGGTGGCTGCATAAGTATTTTATTGGTAGACAAAGAAATGATCACCACATATGGCAACAGTGGAACAGACTGAATCATTTGGACCATGTGGCTAATGAAGTTTGATCAGATAGTTTTGTGGGGTTTTTTTGCTCTTTTTTAACAGTGAGAACTTTGAAATAAATAAGAAAATCCCATGCATTTAGACTAACCATAATCATTTCTGCATAAAACATCTTTCTTTCCTTCTTTTTACAAAATTACAAAACACAGCTCCAACACAGAACGTTGTATTTCTGCAGCAGTCAGCAAACATTGTCTCTGATAAATAGCCACACAGTCCCACTGCTCCACAAGTGAACTCAAACACAAGCATTTGCAAATTTAAGCTTTTCTTATAAATAAATAGCTTTATATTAACTTTTTCTCAGATAGCTGTGTTTTCTTCATTATTATTTTCTGGTTAAATCATCTCATTGCAGCTCACTGTATCAGCAACAGCAGTATGACGGTGGCTATGGTCCTCATCTGGATAGCAGCCTTCTTCTGGTCAGCAGCTCCACTGCTTGGCTGGGGTAGTTATACAGGTAACAGGTATCTTTCAGTTGTACTTATTTGCCACTTTTCCACTGAACTGAACTGAGATACTTACCTTTTTTTCTTCCTGTTTGTGATTAAACCGGATTGATCAGCAGCAGAACTGAGAAAAATCATTCATCAGGGAAGATGGATGTGCAGTGTTGCCTGCTTTGGTGTCAGCTATAAAGAGATTTCTTGAAGATATCACAGGAAATACTTGGATCAAATGTGTATTATCTCTGGGGGGAAAAAATGGGGCCAGAAATATTTGGCATGGTTAAGCAGTGAGATAAAGGAAATGATCAAAACACATCCTTCAAAAACTGTCAAGATTAGGAAGCTAGAAAATAATTCAAGTTCCAGCAAGTTAAACTTGAAACTACAGTAAAGCAAGCCAGAAGTTTAAACAGTTTAATGAAATTATGAAAACTAACACAGCAGAGGAAGACAATGATGTCAGTCAGCCCAAGAAGTGATGAGGGTACAAGATAAGGCCGTAGGGAAAAAAAAAAAGTAGAAAAAAATTAATTTGCTGACACTGAGGTAATTCAATGGCTAAGATCTATTTGCACACTAGAAAATTTCATTATGGGAAATAGTTGAGAAATTGTCTCAGATTAAGTCTCTAAACAAACCAATACAATAATTTCAGAGCTAAGGCATCTTAAGTAAACCCTCATCTGGGGGAAAAGCAACTGAAAACACCCCTAGCTTTTAAAACAGTGCTTACCTCCTAGGGAAAAAAAAAATAATGTGGATTTGGGTTTTATAGGTCTATGAAACATGAGCACAGTAGGGAGAAAACAAGATATAATCAGGAAACAGATTAAAATATAAAATCATAGATCTCTGGTGTGACTGAAAAGAGGTTGTAGAAAGACAACCTCTTACGTCTTGTATTTCAAGACATAGGTGGAGATTTCTTCCCATGAAGAAATAATGGCAGCAATAGCTAGGAACTAAGGCTCTGAGACTCCAAGATCAAGGGCAAGGCAGAAGGTTAGGGCCAGGGCAAGTGTTAGAAAAAGACTAAAACCAGCACTGCAGCATGCAAATATTTATTAAATAAGCTTTGAGTTATTTCTGTACTTCTCAAGGATGTATGTAAGAAAGCACCCATTTCCAATAACCTTGAGATCCCCTTCCCAAACTAAACTGTTATCAGAGTACTAGGCCCAGTGAATCTTCTGTTTGAGACAGGACAACTGCTCTAATTTTATGTAATGTTTTTTGCACTCTAGGTATATCTTAGAGCTTGGGTGGTCTGGATGTGTCATTTGCTTTGCACTTTGCAACAAGTGCTTTGCACTCTTGTAGCAACATGGGATTTTGTATGTACGAGAATCCGATTAGCTCTTTATCTGCAGGTTTTCTTATATCCATTTTTGGCCCTAACTTGGATCCATGGACCCAATGTAAGGATTTCCAAATGCCCCCTTGGATCCTGCTTGTAATTTGGATTCAACTCCCTGACAACAGTCTTCAAGACAGCTTCTTTGAGAGCTTCTCCCTGTTGAGAATAAGGGGTGCTTCAGATTCCTCATTTATCTGACTCTCAACACATTTTCCATAGAGGGACCCATGAATACCTACCTAGGTAGGAGTCCAGCGGAGCATGACAGTGACAGCCAGACCACAGCATAAGGTGCATTTCTGCCTCCCACCTGTCACTTCTGCACAGCAGCTGCAGAGTTCCCCAGGCCCCCACTGACTTTTGGAAATGCACTTGCTGGTGCTCCTGCAGAGCAAAGGAAACAGAGCTTTCAATTCTGACATAAAAAAAATCTGCAGGATTTTCTTCTCATTCCAGTTGGAAAATGCTTTCTTTTTTTCCAGTCAAAAGTTTCCACAAGCCAGAAAATAAGAATTAAGTCAGAAGTTACGGTTATCTTTTTGAATAATATCTTGGGATCTATTGATGAAAAAAGGCAAAGGAGACCAAAAAAAAGTTTCTATTACTGAGCATAGCCAGAAAGCACTGCCTAAAGCTTTTGGTGTTAAAAATATCGAGCTCTTTTTGATGAGACTCAAAAGAGATTTTAATCTTTTGCTCCTTTAATTTATTCTATCTGAAACTCCCTCCTATCAGCCATGAGGAATTAAGAGTTGTTTTTTTTTTCCATTCAGAATCATCACTGGATGTCAGTGAGAAAGCTGTTGTTAAATCATGCAGGCTTCACCTGTACTGCATTTTCAGGACTTGTTAATACCTGACTTTGTAATTTTTGTTCATACTTCAATTATTTATAATTCACTTTATTTCCATGGTTGTCAGGGGGAAAAAAAGAAAGAAAAAAACAGCCATCCCTCCACCAACAAAAATCGACGATTCACAAACTACAGGCAATCCTTAATGCTGTCAAACTCAAGGTTTCTGTCAGGACACATTTATGAACACATCAAAAGAGACTTGATAAGCCAACTGTTATTCATAAAAAGCATTTAAGCATAGACTGCTCTTCATTCCCATTGCTGCCTTCTTAGCTACCTGATCACCTATGTCCTTTTGTAAATGCCCCTAGCTGCAGATCCTGCTATTTGCCTGACATTGTTTTTAAGAGCTGCAGCTCCTTTGTAGTTGCTTTCCATTTAGAAAGACATGAAACATTTTGCTAAGTACTTATATGCTTCATTTTCCCATAATCTCTATTTGCTTTCATTTCTCCCACCACAATAAAATTTTCAATGCCTTTTTTCTTCTATTTAAAAAAAAAAAAAAAAAAAAAAAGCCATCACTGAATATTTTTATTTCTTACTTTACTATGCAAGTAGTGACTTCTTACATGTGGCATATTGTATCTTTACAAGTGCTTGTTATGCTGCTACAGTGCTCACCTTAGAAAGTTACTTTTTAGAAGCATTTCAAATAACAGAAGATAACACTCTGTAGTATTAACAAACTAAATTAATACCCATTTTCTAGTGAAATGTCCTGAAACAACAGTTTGTATGTTATGGATTTACACTGGAAATCTAAATAAGACAGAATGATAACATGGATTAAAACTTGTAATGGTATATAGCAGTACTTGAAAAATTGGTTGTCATAGCTTGTTAAATTAGAAAGGTGCTTATAGCTTAAAGGATGTAAAATACAGCATTAAATGTAATAAATTAATCATACAAAGCCAGATAAATGTTTTAAAAATGCTTAACAACTCATCTTTGTTTTCCAGATCGCATGTATGGAACATGTGAAATAGACTGGGCAAAGGCCAACTTCTCTACAATCTACAAGTCCTACATTATCTCCATTTTTATCTGCTGTTTCTTCCTACCTGTAACAGTCATGGTCTTCTCATATGTGTCAATTATCAATACTGTCAAATTAAGCCATGCATTAACAGGACTCAGTGATCCCACAGATAGACAGAGGAGAACGGAGCGCGATGTCACCAGGGTAAGTCTGGGTTTCATATCTTGGGATTTATCTCAGTGAAATCTGTCTGTCCAAAAATTGATCTCAACTAGGACAGAAGTGAACAAAACCCATAGCCCCTATTAAACTTCTTTGTAATCATCACTACTGAGTTCGAACTGAGTGAACATAAGGATTGTTTAGAACTCCCTTGGTTGCATAACAATTGTGATGTTGCTACATCACAAGAGAAAAATAATTTAAATATAATTGGAACAGGCCATACACCACAAACACAAAAGTTTAGTTTGGCATATTCTCTTTCAGAAGAGATGTTACTTCTGAGAATACACACAAGTTACAGGGGAACTTTCAAATTACTTATCCTAGATTGAAATCTACACCAAATCTCCTAAATTCATAAAAACCTATAGGGAATTGCAACTGTTTTTGTTTCATTAGGTGAGGCACTGCTTATGCACACCTCATGCCAAGTGAGATATACAGCTTCTAGACACAGATGGCACCAAAGAAAAGTTTTTGCTTCTCTGTGCAGTCCTGTAAGCCATATCTTCAGGAGAACCTGAATGTTTCCCTTCCAGATCAGTTTCTAAGCTATTTTTCCCCAGTGTATTTCATCTCTGACGTAGTCTTCCAGAATAAATTTAAAGACTGTTTTCCTTCTGTCTTTCAGGTCTCTATTGTTATTTGCACAGCCTTCATTATTGCATGGTCACCATATGCTGTCATCTCTATATGGTCTGCGTATGGTCACCCTGTGCCCAATCTTACCAGCATCCTTGCCAGTCTGTTTGCTAAGTCTGCCAGTTTCTACAATCCTATAATCTACTTTGGAATGAGCTCTAAGTTTCGGAGGGACATTTTTATCTTATTCCATTGTGCCAAGGAAGTCAAGGACCCTGTGAAGCTCAAACGTTTCAAAAACCTCAAGCAAAAACAAGAACCTTCTCAGAAAGAAGACAAATACGCAGCAGAAATGCATCCTGTACCGAGCCCCGATTCTGGTGTGGGAAGTCCAACCAACACCCCACCTCCAGCAAACAGGGAAGAGTATTTTGGTATTCTTGATACACCATCTAATAACCCTGACATTGAATGTGATAGACTCTAAGTTTTATGGCCACTTAACACATGCACCCACCTTTGTGTTCAGGAAGACCCTCTTCAGATCACTGTCTGAGCGATCTCCCAACTCCCAATCCATCTTCTTCTTTCTGTAGCACTGAGAACTACACAACTCAAGCACATCGGGTGACAGATACTTCCCTTCTGTGTAGGTACAGAATGCTACAAAACACATTTCAACTCGGGCAGCACACATGGTGCCCGAAGCATTCAATTTTCACACATATGAAAGAAAATGAAGGCTCACTTGTGAAGAACTGGCGTTAGCTAGCAAAAAAATACTGTTATTATGTTCCTGTCCCAATTTTATTAATCATGAGATTACATTTCCAAATCTGTTTTTAACTCCTCAGCAGTCCCAGGCATAGAGGATCTTTTCAACTCTGTGGTGCAGCACAGACCCCACTCATAGGAAAAGATGGGCTCACCTGCTGCAGAGCTGCTGCTCCAGTTCTGCAAGTTGGTAGACAAAGCTGTTCCTCCCTGGACACAGGGGTAGAATGGCCATGCAACAGACTACCTGCCCAACTCTACATGTATCCATGCAAGTGCAAGGAACTGTAGATCTTGGTATTCTGTCGCTGTAGGTTTAACAGCATCTGTTTGTTTCCAGAATTATTTCCATCTTCCCTGACTCTTCCGGTGAGCAGGGCCTGACTGTAGCATGCACGTGCCCAAAAGCTGGCTTTAACTTCCTGATGTGTCTCTCTATCTCAATTGCTTTTCTGGGTGACTGTGAAGGTGGAGCACGAGATGGTTTGCAGCCACCGAAACCAATGACAGTAAGAATAAGACAGTAAGAATATTAAGAAAGTATGGTATCAGTGCTATTTACAAAATAATCTAACAACACTTTACTGCTGCTGTTAAAGTTTTTGTACCTACCTACCATGGGGAAAAAAAAAAAAAAAAAAAAAAAAGGACTTTCAGATAAATGCAAGTAGCAACAAAGGATAGCTATTTTAATAGCAAAACTATAGGAATAAATCAGCAGTGAGAATATCTGATACAATAACATCCAATTATTCCCTCAATTTAATTTCACAGAATGAAAGTAAGGAGGCACATGTTCATAACTTCCCATCTTAGGAATTCACTGCGCACACGTATTTCCATCACATTGTTTTTGTATTAACCCTGGAAATTCTGTGTCTTCATTCAGTGCCATTTGCATGAAAAACAAGGGTGGGGGAAAAAAATATGAAATGATTTGTTGCTAACCTCAGCGATATTTATGACCTACGTGGAATCTTTCACCCTCAGCATATGCTAAGATGTAGTTGTTTTCCAACAGTTTGTAACTTCCCCAAGAAACACATTTGGAAAAATCAAAGCAAGCCCACCTTCATTTCCTCCATTACTCTATTTGTTTTGAGAAAAATCACTTGTGTTTTGAAGTTAAAAAGAAATAAACATTTTAAGCAACAGTTGGGAACTGTTTCCTTTCACAGCCACAGATCTGAACTGCAAGAATATTCATCCCCACGGAAAATTTTGAGATACGGGTGCTATTTCATTACCATAAATAATTAAAAGCAAATAAGTAAACTGTTGACTTCCAGATAAAAGCACATGCCATAACTGCAGAAACAGATGAAGCCATTTAAGGCAAACCCCCGTCACAGCCGAATGAAGGCAGGCAAGGCCAGTCAAAGCTGGCACAACATTTTAAAAGCTTCTATGTCTAAACCCAAATCCGCATTGGCAGCCTCACTGGACTGAGCTTAGCTACTGCTGCACACACCCACAGGTCACTTTGAGATGAGTGCCATGCATCCTTTGGGTGCAGCTCACAGAGGTACCTGCAGTGACAACCGCTCCAGGCACTGGCAATAGCCACAGACACCTGGCTAGCATTTAATCAGCATTTCTGCTGATTTATGGATGTCTAGGGAAAGCATATGTGCCATTGCACATGTACACAGCAGCAAGGGAGAGACAGGATTAAGATACACGAACCAGAAAGAAGCAACATAAGAGGGGAACAAGAAGATATGCAAGGACGCAAGGGGGTCAACAGCTTAAGGACACAAACTTGCCCCAGAACAACTAGAAACTGCTAATGCTACAAAAGCCTTGACTGGACAGTGCAGATCTCATTCTTGCCATGCCTGAGGCTACAGTCCTTGTAGATAGATTCATGATTGCAGAGCAAAACATCTGGTTTTGCAGGTTATTTGAGGGGGGGGAGGAAGAAGATGGATGCCTTTGCAGGCACCAACCTGTGCTCCAGGCCCCATAACAGGCACATTTGTCACTGGAGTTACTCAGGCTGTTAGGCTTCCAGCCCTCACGCATCAGTATTCTGTAGCTGCACACAAGATACACACAAGCACCAGAAGACAGGAAAAAACACCCAGAACCAGTTCATGCTCAAGTACAGGTAAGGGAATGTGCTTCAGGATTTCAAGTGTGCAAATCCACACACAAACTGCAAACAGTTGGCCACCATCTTGCCTTCCAGTTTTGTTTTTCTTCCCCTTGTCTCTGGTTGCATGCTTGTCTGGAGGAGGCTGAACCCTGCTCCTCTGCTTGCTGAGCCCACATCACTGACCTCAGAGAGCCTCAAAGGGTGCAGAGGTTGAGAGCATCAGCAAGGGGAAACACTATCTGGGAGTACAGAAGGGGTGTGATGGAGTCCTAGGCTCTGTTGCCTATGCATTTTTATGCCTTTTAGTCAGCAACAATGAAGAACAGCGTAGAAGTGTAGAAGACTAGAGTCAAATTATTTGCCTGCCAACCCTACTGCTTGCCAAACCTTGGATTTTCTTTTACGGTGGATGAATTTTGCCAGAGATGCAAGAGGGCTGTTGTCACGAACGATGCCCTGGTGATGAGGATACTCTCAGTAAATTGCAGCTTTTAATGCTCTCAGTCTAAGATGGTCTTTGAAGGGAGGGTCCCAAGTCCCTCACAGAAGCAAAGGCCTACCTGCTTCTGAATTGTCTGTTTAGAAGTACTGTGTTTGTTTTGAATATAATAGGACAAGCATTTCATTTCCTAGAATGCTCTCAGCTTTTACTGGCTTGTTCCAGCAGGATCTGAGACTTCTATTCACTCTCTCTCACTGCTAGGACACAAGGAACCCAGCCAGCAAACCCTGCTAGCTATTCATCATCCATCTATCTCTGTACCCTCATTCCCATTGGCACTGCTGAAACACTCTGGCAAAAGGTGACATACCACAGCACAGCAGAAGTCATTCTGCAAAAACCTTGAAACACTTAAGCCACTCTTTAAATACTCTATATTCTCATTTTTGCCTAACATTTCTGATTAGATATTCATTAGTACACACAAGCAGGTAAATTAGTAAATACATTAATTGTGAAGCCATTACATATGTATCAAAATCTCATCAGCTCTTATTTCTTATTATCTATAGTATTCGTAACATTCAGCATACCAGTATTACACCATCATCACTGTAGTTGTCAATACTTAACACGGGCACATTGGTCTTGCAGGTGGCTCCCTGTTACCAACACAACCATTTTACTTGGGCTACATAGTGCAAGCAGTTAAGCCAGGATTATTTATGTTCAGTTTCCACACGTAATAATAGCTGCTCCTGGTTTGAGGAAAAAAAAATAAATACAAAAACAAAGCTATCACTTGTTTATTTATGCCAAGAAAACCTTTAGGGCTCAAATTTTCCCTGCTGACATAGTTGCCAAGCTGAAAATCCCTCTGGGTGTCAGCACATGAAAGTACATAGCAACATTTCTTTACAGCATTGACATTTCTAATGGTAATATGAATAATATGAGTGTGCAGTTGGAGGGACAGCATACTGCAAGCCAGTCCCTGTTCTCAGTGATATTTATACCTTTTTATCTAATGACTCATGTAAAGTATTTCATGTAGCAGAGACTAGAAAACAGGACATCTACCTTCATCCCCATGAAGATAATGACTTTACTATGGCACGCTTACTAAGGATTGCACACTCTTGCAGGGTCTCTTTCCACCCCAATAAGCCCTTTGTTCTTTGCCTCGTACACTGACTAGACAAGGGGGATACAGACTGCGTCCATTGCACTATCCATAGGAGTAATAGATGAAGATGAGATCCTTTCCCAAGGTTAGGGCTTGAAAAGAACTTGGTTCTTCTACCCTATGAATGCTTGCATTCCTGGGTAATAATGAAAAGTGTGTATGATGTTACTGCACCTGTACTTCCAACTATCCAGAAAACTAAATGCTATAAACTAGCTTAGCAGGTCAGGTTCTCTTGCAACACTGCATCTGACCCTCTCTCTCCCTCTCAGATTGCCAAAAGCTTGGATTTTGGAGCTTGTCAGTGCATCAACAAATGCAAAGGACTTCTCAAAATCCTTTGGGAGCTCTGAGGGCCAAAGCAAAGATGCCTGCAGGGTCAAATGGGCCTGTGTCTACTACATGGTCTGAAGTGCCCAATTTTCACATGATGTGAAGATCCTACAGTAGTCATTGCCCCATTCTTTCATATATCAATGATCTACGCAATATGGGAAAGCTACAATCAGGGAAATAAAATGGCTCTAAGGACCTCATGGTTAACACGTATTCCTGCTTTCTTGGAGAAGGCAATTCAGGTGATTCCAGAGGAAGATGGAATCACGATCTCCAGAAGAGCAGAGCACAGATACTACTGGACACAGTTACACATTAATCCTGCAAAACCTGGATGCTTCTTGTAAAGCTTGACCAAGTAGGCACAGTCAAATATAACTCTCACAGTCTGAGTGTGGGTATTTAAATAGATTGCATTGACTGCAGTAGAGGACAGCAGCTTACCATCTGGCCTATGCTTTTATCTACAGTTTTGACTATACGATATGTATTTAGTACATTTCTGGAACTTTGTTTTCTGGATTGGATTTTTTTCGTGCGCAATCTGTCTATACAATAGCTTATCATAAGAGGGTGGCAAGAATACATTATGCTTGACATGCAGGAGAAGAACAAGAATAAATTCAAGATTCAAAGGATGTCTATATAGTACTACAATAAAAACACATCAGAAATTTACTAAATGGAAAGTAGTAAGAACAATAGTTATAAAAGAGTCACACTGGAATAATAAAAATTAAAAAAGAACCATCTACCAGCTGTCTATGCCAATAATCATCAACTTTCATGCTCAGTGAACGAGACATAAGCCCTCTGGGGACAACAAACACATAGCATTTAATTATGTAATAGGACGTATCCTAGTAAAACAGAAGTGGAAGGACTCAGAGATGACTTCAATGGCCCCCTCCACCTTGCTGATATGACAGCCTCCAACAGCCTTTGACGCTGCTCCAGCCAGCCTGACCAATGCAAGGAGCTACTGCTCGAGCAAAGTTTGAGTGATCACAGAGGGTGCACGTGTGGCTAGAGGCACCTCTGCTGGATCCAGAGTAAGGTCAGAGCAAGCTGCTCAAGCCATAGGTGCCTGTGTACCACAGTACTTGTGAACTGAAGCATTAAATCAAGAATAACATTTGGTAATACAAATGAGAGCACAAGTAAATCTTGGTAATGTGTCTTGGCAAATCCTTACCACCCACCAGAGATAAATTTCAAAGGGATTTGTATCTGTAACATTATAGTGTTATGAAAAGCACAGCAGTAATAGCAGGGTGGCAAAATCTTTGGCTGCAGTAACTGAGGGCAAGCCCAAGTGCAGCACTCATAGAAGCAGAAACAAAGGAAGATTATTTGCTTACCTCCAAAAGACCTCAGGTACTCAAGGATCTCCAGCAGGATACCCTTGCCTCCATAGACAACCCTTAAATGAGGTCTGGGTAGAGGTGGAGCCAGGATCCACCCCTTCCAGTCGCTCAGCTGCACTGCTTGCACCTGAGCTCATCTGGGTTGGCCCTGCCTTCCCACCAGCTGCTCAATCACTGGTTTGAGCCCTGAGTTACCATTTCCACTACAGTATCATCCTATATTCACATGGGAAAGCAAGATAAATTTAGTGGATTTGCATCATGCTTTACGCTGTGAGGAACTTGCTGCATGAAATGAGCAAAGCTAACTTACTCAAGAGCAATTAGACAATTCCTGAGGCAGCATGCAGCGTATGTGTGGATTTAAAGGGAGTGGAAAATGGATTTTTGCTAGCACTGGATTTCATCATGTTGCATGACAATCCAGTGCAATCAACTTTGCTTGCTGAAAGGCACTCACATACAGAAACAACCCCAAATGTTATTTCAGACAAAATTATTCCAGATTAATGAGCAGCTTAGTGATTTCAAAGTTTATGTTTCAGATCCAGAGATGAGATCTGTATCATCCTACAACTTGAGGGAGCTACTGCCAGACCACCAGGAGTCAGGGCAATAAAAAGCATTTATTTCTGTGGTCAATCAGACCTAGGATCCCAAAGGTTTTTAAATGAAGATGATATGCCTCAGTCACCTCTAAGAATCTGATCACTTATTGAAAAAAGAGCTTGGAAGAATCGACCCACAGTGATGACAAGCAAACAATGGGCCTCTGGTGGTCATTCTGCATCACCTTGACAAAGTCAAGAGGAAAAACAGCCTGGTCCATGCCCAGCCTCCTGCTGCAGCATGGCTTCCACTTGGCCACAGCTATATGAGGCACTGAATGCAGGTCAGAAGCTGACTGGATTTGCTTAGCAACAAGATCAGAAAACAAATAATGCAGTTAATGAAAGGAATTATAAAAGTGCTTGGAAAAAGCTTGGGAAAGCCAAGAGGAGCAAGCTGGCATGTCTCTTGTGTGATGATTTAGTGGAGGGTTGTTAGTTAGGGTAGTATGGTTAGGTCATGGTCGGACTCAATGATCTTTAAGGCCTTTTCCAACCTGAGTTATTCTATAGTTCTACAATTACGTCTCACTCGGATAACAGCACATAGACATTCCCTATGAGCACAGCAGGGACTGCAGCATGGCCATTCTTCAAGCCCTGCAGTCCTCTGCACTGTGACATTTCACTGAGTCCCAGTGAAAGGGGAAACAAGGCCCAGTGAACCATGTTGGCATTTAGGCTTGCGATTAAAGAAACTCCAGAGAAATGCTAACATTTGCAACTACTGCCCACTTTTGATACTACAATGAAGGCTCTGCAAATGCTTATATAACCCTTCTATATGGCCCATCAACCAGTCTTCATTAGGCAGCAACAAAGAAATGTCAGAAGTGATTGAAGAGTATATCTTTAGTTCAGTGTTTGTGCTTAGGCTGAGGGGGGTGGGAAGGGGAAGACTGAGGAGTGTTTGCAATTATTCATGTTGCAGCAGTGCACTATCTGTGTAGGTCTATTCATCTGAAATGTAGTCAGTAATGGCATTCAGCTCAAGAAATCCCTAAATGTCACTGTGAGAGAGAGAGAAAGAGAGAGTTAATTCCTCTGCCCCCATGCAGTGATGAAAATTCAGGGCTTCAGCCCACATTCCTTACACCAATACCATAGCACTGACCCTTACTGTGTAAAACCTTGTGATTAAGCCATGTGACTGTAGCAAACCCCACCACCCATGCTTTCATTCAGAGTCATCACAAAACATTATCCTTTGCAAATCCAGGGGCAAATCCCCCTATCCCTGCATAATAGCACTGCTGCAATGTTCACAGTCGTGGCAGCTTTAAAACATGACCAGGTTCAACAAGACAAAGTGCTGTATCCTACTCTTTAGTCACAACAACAGGCTTGGGGATTGTTTAGTCTGGAGAAGAGGAGGCTCACAGGAGGCCTTAACACTACTTACAGCTGACTGAAAAGAAGCTGCAGTAAGATGAGAATCAGTCTTTTCTCCCTGGTAACAGCTATAGGATGGGAGGTAATGGCCTCAGATTGCACCAGGGGATGTTCAGGTTGGATATTCGGATGAATTTCTTCTCCAAAGGCATTGGAACAGGCTGCCCACAGAGGTGGTAGAGTCACCAACCCTGGAGCTGTTCAGGAAATGTGTAGCTGTGGCACTGAGGGACATGGTTACTGGGAATGGTAAGTATGGATTGGTGGTTGGATTAGATGATCTTAGTGGTCTTTTTCAACCTTAGTGATTCTATTATACATTCCAACAGCGTGGCACAGAAGCTCATGAAACACAAACACGTCATGTCTGCCAACTCACTGATGTGTTCTCACAAAGCCCTATTGATAAAACCTGTTTATTTCCACTCTATATGTTAGTTACTGATAGAATGATAGAGATGATGCTGAAATTGCATCTCTGTTTGATGCGAAGCATGCTCTGGCAAAGTAACCAGAAAGAGATCTGATGCCAGAGCTCTACCAGTGGGGCCAGGAACTCTCTATTAAGTTTCCTGAACTTTACAGAAGACCGGGTTTTATATTTTACCTGAGTCTAGACTGGGTTTTGAAGCGTGAGTTTTATGAAAGCCAAGGATATTCACTTTGGAGCAGCAGAAACT
The DNA here is from genome assembly GCF_023343835.1 of Lagopus muta. Lineage (NCBI taxonomy): Eukaryota > Metazoa > Chordata > Aves > Galliformes > Phasianidae > Lagopus > Lagopus muta. Next base: position 78,204,923 of record NC_064434.1, read on the forward strand.
TTAAGATCCAATAGTCACCTCCTAAAATCAATGACAGCTTAAATGGCCAAAAATGGCTGGATGGAAATTGTCAGCACTCACAGATTTCTTTACAGATTTTCCAAACAGTGGCACAAAGGAAACAGAGGTTTCAGCATCCGAATTCCTGTAAGCATCAGTGCAAAGTAGAAACACAGGTTATCCCAATCCACAGCAAAGATGGCTCAATGGCATAAAGTCCCACATATAGAGGAGGCATTGAAAGGGGCATTCAGCAAACACAGCTGGGGCTGAATACAGACCCATTGCACGATGCACCAGTGGCCTCAACAGTTTTATATTTACAACTCATTTGGGCTGTTAGCACACCATCAGCAGCAGCTCTATCCACCCCACTGAACCAAAGCAAACAGCCAAAGCGCTCAGTGAGCTGTAACATAGGATAGCGCATAATATTTAACATCACAGCTGACACAGCTTGGTTTTGTCCTTTATTAGCTCACTGAGGAGAGGAACATAGCATTGTACAGAGCTCCACAGGCCACATGCCTCCTTCTCTTACGCTGGCCCAAATCAGGATTGACTCTCGCATTACCACCATAACTACATTAGACAAGCGCAACACGCAATCCGCATTTCTCAATGATCATAACTACCTTTTCACTTGATGAAAGTGAAGTCACAGAAACCATTACCAGAACATATCAGCCTACAGTAAGTTCACAATGCAGATTTTAAACCAGCTTTGTACTGCTCTGCTTCTGTGAGGAAGCGCAGCAGCTGAACTGGGATCTGGACACACAGCAAAACAAACAGAGCAGATGCCTCATCCACCCTCCCTCCCTCTGACCCTCTCTGGCCCTCCCAGCCTCCTACCAGGATGCAGCAGAAACCACCAGCCCTTTGCAAGCTGCACTCCAAGCACAGATCTAAGCATGCAGGATAGTATCAAAGAACTGTAGGCGCAACAACATGAATCATTCACCTTTTGCTGAGTCCTGAGCACCTTCCTTCCCCTCACGCTTGCCTTTGCAGCACCTATTTGCAATGCCCCAATTCCCTCACCAAGACATGAAAATCACATGCACCTCTCATGAGGCTGTAAAATCCCATTAATCCATCTATGATTCTTTTCCGTTTATAGATTTAAAATAATAATACACTTCCACACAAATTCCTACCTTTTCAGACACAAGTCATCATGTTTCAACATCACCCTCTGAGTCATCTGCAGGTGGAAGAACCCTCATCAATAAAAAGAAACCAAGACCCTGTTCCACAAGCTCCTTCTGGAGCTAGCCCTATATGGTATGGCTGGATCAGGCCAGCTGGAGCTGGCAGCAAACAGCTGTGGTCAGTAACCTCTTACGTGCCTTGGGGGGAAAAAGCTGTGAGAGACAGGTTCTAGGGTTTTCTGTAGGTAGCTGTTCTCATCTGCATCTTCCATAATTCAAACACCATTCCCAGCTCTGTTCAGTGAGCACTGTGCTTTTTGGATTTCTCTCTGTAGAAACTGCTTGCCTTTCTTTTCTTCTGGTATTTTCTAAGAACATGAGTGTAATTTAATTTTCTCTCTCCCAAAGGCATTTTTCACATTCTTTCATTGTTTGCCTTTCTTTGCAAAGGGCCTTGAGAACCTAAGGTGGGAAATGTCAGTTATTGAAGCTTGAAAGAGCCGACAGTATTTTTCATAATATAAAAACACCAAAAAATGAGAAAGCTCAAAAATCTGAAGGTTTTCCTCTTGCGGTTCTCATGGAGATTTGAGGCTGGCAATTATAAGAATACATATAGTATTGCCAGCTTAACTGTGCTTGTGACAAAGCAATTTATGAGAAATAATTTACTTAACTTGAGGATTGAAACACAGAGCTTACCCTATAATATACAGTTGTGGCAATGGAAGCAGAGAACAGAGCTTATTCAGAGATTTCTTTTTCTAATAAGATTTTGAAGTTGACTTTTTTCTTTTAAATACAACAAGACAGCATCCTTTCTTCTCAAGGCTTGATTTCAAAGAAGGATTTAAAATTGCATCGAATACTTCTGCACTTTAAGGCATCATCAAAAAAAGAGACATGACTCTTCCTTGCCATTCTATTTCTACATCACTGAGTTTATAATTAACTGAATTGCTACAGCATGGAGTGATATTTATGTATACTGTCTGTTTTCTGCTTTTTTAACTTGAAAAGAATCACAAGAAATTACGGACTTATAGAAAGCACAGATGCAGGCTGACATTGTGGAAATCTGTGTTTATATCTTTTGTCCCTTGCAGCACACCCTGTTGCTCTTTAGGGCTGAAAATGCCCCAAGCAACTTGGTGCTTAGAGAAATGGTAGAAAAGGGGAGGTTGTTCATGAACGCTGTGCTAATGTACTAAGCAGCTGACTGAGACCACGTGTTGAAGGAGACCAGCAGTTGGGAGATGAACAGTGCTCACTTCACTTTCACAGAGGGTAGCAAATATTTCTATCACCATCCCACGATCTTGGTCTTTAGGAAGCAAGGAATAAGGAATTGTGTCTGTACAGGCAGAAAAATATCAATGGCGTGCAAAAGGGCAGCAAAAAGGGTCACAGAGGTTCTTCATGTTGAGCCTGCACTCCCCAGACCCAACCTTTTTACACATGTGTTGGAATAAACACTTAGTAGCAAAGACCCAGAGCACAGGAAAGGAGTCTGATTTTCTTGCCTTCAGCCCCACCATGGGTGGACAACAAACAGCATTTCCAGTGCCAGGCTGGTGCAAATGCACACAAAAAAATTTTGAATGTGTTTTAGTGACCAACAGTAGTTTAGATCTTCAATACTTACTGAGGCAATGAGAAACTTAGCAGAAGCACCAGAATACCATCTCTCCAACCCCACTTCAGCTGAGAGCGGTGAGTCAGGGAGGAGAAGTGAAGGTAAATGCAAGTGTTTCTGCCAGTCCATAGTCTGCATCTGAGGGCAGCTCTTTCATCCCTCCAAACCCTCCTTGTATCCATGTCACATGGACCCCTTGGGGCTCTAATCCCCCAGAATCCTCCCCCTGCTCTGTTCCCCTCTCGTTTCCCTGCTGCCTTTGCCCTCCCCCCCCTGCCCCCAGGACCCCATAAACTGTCTCCTTCCCAACTGAGTTCCACCTTGCTGAAACACAAGAAAGTCTGTCTCCATAATGCATACCATTCCTCAAGGAAGGTGTTGCCAGCACCTGGATCCACACAGTAAGAGGTTTATATGGACACAGCGCCACACAAAAGGTGAGAGGATTATCCAGGCTGATATCTCTCCACCTTTCCACTCAGGAAGATGGGTTCACCAACAATTGCTCCCATCCACCAGCTGAGTCCATTCTGGAAATTCTGCCTTCTTGAAGGCAAATGAACAAGTCTACAAGTTCAGCAGTCTTCAGAGGCAGGGAGACTCTGGAGAGAACTGAACTGCCACAAGACTGACTGGTAACAGTGATTTCTGCTCTTACATGCTGAGCCTTTGCACAGGAGCTGCATGCAGAGGGGCTTTTCATGAACTCTGGCAAATACCCATTTTGAAAGATGCATACAAGCAAAGCAAATACATTAATCTACCCATTAAACACACTGGCAGTTCTGGCCCTGCTGCATGTTTGAACACTTCTGTGTGCCAGAGCAGCAGTATGATTTCTGCATGCTGCCTCCAGAAAAAACCTGCATTTTGAATAGTCTTCAGTGCCGAGAGCCAAAGCTGGAGAAGACAAGGATAAGGGCACCACAGAGGGGATGCATTCAGGTTCTGGGAGGCAGCCACGAGCTCTCTACTGTGAAGTGGCTTTTACTGGCATCACCTACTTGCTCTGACACCTGATGCCCTACAGAGCGTAAACAGAAAACACATCAGGAAAACAGTCAGGAAGAACAGACAGAAGACTGTTACAGGGTTTACATTTTTCAGGCCCGATTTGCGGTGAATGGTTGAGCTTTACTGCCAAAGTAAGGGGCACCAGGATCCAGAGTGAGACCTGGTATTCTTGGCAAACTGAATTAACAGTGGCAATGATAGCACGTGGCTCACACTGAAAGCAGTTAGGGAAAGCACGCTGAAAAAGCCATTTGTATTTAAAGAGTTGTCATCCTCACCTGCAGGTTCCATCGCTGAATTCAGCAGAGCTGAAACCTCTCATCAACAAAGAGCGCTCTCCTAAACAGATGACTTTACTCTTCATACAAGGATCTTTATGCCACTGAATCACCTTTTATATGAGGTTGTACCACTATAGAATACATCCCACTTACTCTGGGAAGACTCAATCCCCACCTACATTGGATTTGAGATGAACAAAATCATATGCTTGGCTTCCTACTGACCTGGTTCTGTTCAGTTACTATGAATTTTGGTATAACTGGAAGGGCTGCCAAAAAACCTGATCCTTTAAGTGGGATTCCATTGTAGTGACTGTTTGCTTTCTGATAGAAGACTGGTGAGACGCAAACATTACAGTAACCCTCCATACTGTAACAACTTCTAAAGTTGGCTGCAACCCTTCAAGCTATCAGTGCAAACTCCTCTTGTACAGCAGCCCAGGGAATTTGCTGACCCCAGATGTGTTGGGTGCTGTTCCAGCCCTGGCACCCACTGCTCGCTTTAGCTAAGTTTTAATACAGCATTTATGGCAGCCTCTAGTATAAATCTGGCAACCTGGAGGATAGAAGGTAGGGGTAGGGATAGATTCAGCAGCATGGTGAAATAATGAAGATTCCTTGATGCCCTGATAACTCTTCATTGCACCTCAATTACAAGTGGATCTTCTGGCTGTTTTCCTTTTTTTCCTACAGAAAAAGATCTTAAGATAATTCAAGAAAAACAATTTTTTTTTTTTTTTTTTAATGCTACAGCCCAAGATCTACAAGAAAACCCAGCTGACATCTTGGTCCCATTATTGTCTGCTTGCCAATAGTTAATGCACTACATATTAGATCTCTCTCAAAGTATACAAACACTCTTTAAAGATAATACTAATTTCTGAGTTTGCTCAAACATCTCATCATATTTTCTGTCTAGGCCTGAGTTTACTTTTTGTTATGTCTTTTGATTACTGCAGAGGCAGATGAGATAAAAAATTTCCAAAAATGGTAATAGTCCTAGAATCACAGAATGATTTGGATTGGAAGAGATTTTAAAGACTGTGTGGATCCAGCTCTCTGCCATAGACAGAGACACCCTGCACTATTCCAGGCTGTCCAAAGCTGCATCCAACTTGGCCTTGAACACCTCCACAGATGGGAAGTTCACATTTCCTCTGGGCAAACTGTGCCTGTGCCCACCACTCAAGAGATGCTCAAGTTATTCAGGTATCAATATCATATTAGAGTCTGTTTTGCATTTACTGCTGTGAATCTCAATTTCTGAGCTTGTCCCATCAGGAAAGTAGGCTCCCAGGGAGGTCCCATTTCCACACTGTATGCTGCAGGGGATCCAGAGTGGGGGACTTGACAGGTCTCATAATATTGAGTTGTCACACCTGAAAAGTCTAATTTAGGCATCCCTCGTCTCCAACTTCTTTGTGGAGTGTGCAAATGAACTCGGAGCCTGGGGCTTACTGATGGAGCCCAATTTCTTTTTGTAGTCTCAGGAAAGATGACCATCACTGAGAAACACCCACTGAGACAAATTTACACAGTGTGAGTTTGGTACCCATCCATTTAAACCAGGCAAGCCAACATCATGCATTCATTTGGCCCATGATATCTTTCCATTCATAAAAAGAAAAAACAGATGCTTGGCTACCCTGTTGCTCTAATTATTTAAAGTTTCTGATGCTGGCAACAGCTCCAGTATACATAATTCAGCCTTCGTACCTTTCTCAAGCACAAGACAAACACATCAGTGTATTTTATATAAGCCTTCCAGGACATTGGTTATTTTATTTACCTGAGGCCAATTTAGATGTAAGTGCTTCAAGCAGCTAAAACCAAACAATGTTAACCCCCTAGTTGCCCTGCTACCCCAATTATACTTTTAACTTTCTACTACATACTTGTGCCTTATTTTCTTAGTGTAGGAATGGTCTTTAAGCACGTCTACCTTAAATGCAGGAGTGCAGAAGTTAATATTTTATTTCATAGTGTTTCAGGAACACAGCAATGCTACAGAAGTTGAATCTCTTGTTGTTTCTTGGGAACTCAGCTCTGCCATGTGCTGCCATGCCAGCAGCGCTGCCAGGCTATGCAGGACACCTAGTAGGGTTGTAACATGGAGAACAGTCTGTTCTGTGGCTCCTGCAGTAGTATTTGATGGAAAAGACTTGTGGGAGATTGAGAGCAGAATACTTGCTCCTTACTGCTTAAGTACCTGGATAGGATTAGATGTGACATAGCTACATGTGATCTTGCAGAAATCATTTTGTTTACCTATGTTTTCTGTCCTTTCATGCAGAGTCAGGACCTTGACAGTGCTTCCTTAGCTTGCCATCAGTCACTGAGAAGGTTCCTACCATGGTTTCTGCACAATGATCACAGTCCAGTGAGTGCAGCCATGAACACTGTGACTCCTTATGCATCTCCTACCCACAGCCTCATGAGTAAATGACTCCGTGGTTTTAGAAGGTGGCCACAGCCCCACACCAGAAGAGCCGCATGTGCTCTGAGCCTGCAAGTAGGGTAGAGGCTGGAGGACTTCTGGCCTTCCCCTTAAAAATTACGCATCTCAGTTTAGGTATGCACAGGGCTGTAGAGTGACCTTTTAAAAGGTTTTCTACGGCAAACCATCCATGCTAAGCCAACAACCTTGCAGTATGAGGGGAGATGGAAATGAGGAAATCTTTTCTGGGGAGATGTCCCCAGGCAGGCTCAGATCCAAGCCAGCACAGTGCTTGCTGGACAGAGAGAAAAGCCCATGCAATGCAATAGAGAGGAAAAAACAGGGTGTGATGTATGGAACATCACCACCTGCCTCGACCCATTGACATATTGCTTGCTGAGCATCAGATCTGGGAGAGGTGAATTTGTTTACCACTTCCAAATAGGTGAGGTTTTCCTCTTTCATTTACCAGTACCTCTCAGCAGAGAGAGGGAGAAATGAGGGACCTCACATTTCTGTGTCGACTGAAATATATAAATCCTCAAACTGTATTATAAACAAAAGCTTCAGGAAAAAACATTGAAGTTGGTTAGACTTCTAGTGAGGCTTAGATTGGGTAAAGTGAGCTTCCCTTCTGGTAAGTTAGATTTTCAGTTATTCCAGCAATGGTTTTTAAACAAAAATTGTATACTTTAAAACCTCCACATGACCGATGACCTCAAAATGAAGACTTATTTAAAGGTCTGTGACAGAGCGTCACTGGGTCTGGTCTTTCAGCTCTTCTGGAACATACCTCCCTTCCGGGGCCTCGGCCGAATTGCCTTCTTCCACACCAGCACTGCCGGCATATATCATATCAGTCTTCTCTTTATCTTCCAGAGTGTCAGTAATCTCTGAGTAGATCATAATTCAGCGTGGTCACTAAATTTTCCTCAAAAATGACTCTTTTTGAAACAAGCATTTAGTCTGGCTGCTTCACTAAGGCTTTGAGAGGATGGGTCAGAGATCTGACATCCTTTGCTTTCAGGCTTCTTATTACAGTGGAATCAAAGCTACCCTATGTATCAGTGCTGCCTGCTTGGAAAGGAATAAAGCAGTGATTTTGTTTTACTGAAGTGAGTAGCTGAGCTGCTGCTGTGAGAAGAGAAGCTGTGATATGTCTCAACCTTACTTACTAGGCATATTTGCATGTATACATGTATGTATGTATCTCTGTATATGTCGTGCAGTAGAAAGATTACACCACCTGAAATCCTTAATTGAACAAACAAACAAAAACCCCACAGTACAGCAAAACTTTATAGCTACCATCACAAACAGTACTACCAGTTAACAGAAAACTCAAATGAAGTCCTCTGAATAGAACTGATGGTGGGAGGCACAAATACACAGACACCAAGCATTTTTCCACCCCCTAGATAATTGTGTCCAACAGCTATTGTCTTCAAACTAGTGGCTTTCTGACTGCACACTCACCTCTTTAATGAGCAGATCCTTTCCTGTGCAAATCCATGCACCAAAGTGGGACCACACAGCAGGGTTCACCTCTTGCTCCCGCACTTTGTGTTGCCAGCTCTTGGGTGGCTGGGAGTTACTTTGGTCAGGAAAGAGCACAGCTGGCAGTGCTGGGAAATGTTGTGATAAAGAGAGACAGCCAGCGGCCTCTGCAACATTTTGTTTTGATACCCTTCAGCTCTCCATTACACATGACAGTGAGAGGGTGAATAGTAACAAACTCAGGGAGTTTTTACTTTTTCTGCCCACTCAGTCTTTCTGCTCCACAGTTCCCAAAATGCTCATTTCCAGGATGCACAGTTAGCTCTTACAGCAACACAAAAACGTGCCAGCCCAACACCAGCATTCTAGACCCCAAGACTTGAGCATAGCCCAGGTGGGTACAGCACAGATGGATTTCACCAGTGCTGGCCTTCTGGAAGCAACAGAACTATATTCACACAACACTGTATTTGAGCTACATCCTGCCAGATTCAATCCAGCATTTTGCACTGGGTACCATTTATCCATAAATTAGGTAATCCAACCATGGAAAATAAAAAAATGGATCAGCTATTTCCCTTGTAAAACTACAACCCCCCAATAGCAGCAGAGATGGAACATGACCTGCCGCGTAGACACAGTAACTGTTGCTTTAACACCTTATCAATCACGTTCAGTATGCCTATGTCCACAGCCCTGAACAAGCTAATATGAGTTCCAGAAAAAGAACCTCAGGAGAGCTTTTTGCATGTACATCCCACTCATCCATTTCTTTTCATCCATAGTACAGCATCAATTTGACTATTTCTGTGTGCTGCCAGCACAACCTGAGCCTTTTTCTGCCTAAGTCTTGGTTTGTCAGGGCCTTGCTCATCAGCATTCTCATCATCATATTTCTTTGGTTCTCATTCCTTGATGTACGGCTCTGTTTCAAAGTCGATTTAGAATGTAATTGATTTGACTTCAAGAAACTTCTTAGATAACTACTGATCTACTACTATGGAGCTATATAGGGTATCCATGCTTGTGGATTTCTGAAAATAGTCTTAAGTGGAAAATAAGTGGCTAAATACCAGTGAAGGTATGTGTACAAACACTTGAGAGTATTTCTAGCAACATCTGCAGGTAAGAGATTATCACTTCATCCAGAAGTGCTGGAAAATAGCACAGCCACTTAGCTGTAAAACTCCAGTATTTGGATATCTGGCTTTCAGGACCTCTAAAATTCCTGAGGTCTCAATCGTGTTGCCTAGCATTATTTGAATAAATGAATTTCACAACACATTATGAAAAAGCTGATGATTATATTCTGACAGTCCTAACTTGAATTAGCAAGACTTTGAGTGTTGTTTTTTTTGTGTTAGTCAATTTGCTATCAGGACAAGTTTTTTTGTCTGTGTACCTTTTTCTGCCTCACAAAGAATTACTATAGCAAGCCTAAATTTCTATTTTGAGAGCATAATCGAAAGAATCAAATGATTATGCATGATTATAAGTTAGGAAAACAGTTGGAACTTCTAGATAAACCTCTGTTGCTGTACTGTTCATTGGTATGCTGAGCTATCTTACAGTTTCCATAAGTACTGGACAGAAGAATCACAAACAAATGTTAATCACTTTCACTGAAGCCAAATCACCAAACAAATTACAGAACCGTTACATCAGAAGTAGCCAAAAACTACATATCTCTTCAATGTGTCTTTTGAGCTCCATCTCCTATATTTATTCTAGATTTTTGTACATGAATTTTCACTAATAATGATCCTAGATAAAACTGTTTATGTTCACTCATATGGGTTACCTACAAATATCTGAATACTTAGCTGGAATTGCAAATTACACTTTGCATTCCAGCATCCTAGGGTAAGATACTGCTTTCTATGGTAACACTCTGAATACTGTGATCTTGAAAGTCTCAATAAAATTTTTCTCTTAAAGTCACCTCAGAAATTTAGGAGTTATGTGTACAGATACTTCAGAAAAATAGTCACTTGTGCATCATCTCATTTGGCCAGGCCATACTAAATGAGCACTGGTTTAGAAATCTCTGACAACTTTTTGTTAAACTTCTGCATCCAGTCAGACCAGAAAAGAGTCCATGCTAATGCTTATTTCGTACTTCTGCTTCTCTGTGGTCAGACTCACAGATTTGCTGTTGTTAGTAATCCTCCAACTCCAGGGTAGCTGTTTATGTAAGAAGCTATAAACATGAGTAAAGGCATCACAGTCCGTCTCTTCAGAAGCTATTTATCTCTCTAAATCTGACTCTCACCTAAGCAATCTGGTACTTAATGATCTCTAGAGCTGTTGAATTTACTCCAGGCTACTAGATATAGTCTTAACACAGTGCTGAACTGCATGGGGAAACAAAAAAAAGTTGAACCAGAACATCAGGCAAATAAAGCTTCTCTTTCCAAAAGAGAAAAACCTGACACATCTGACAGGCTGATGCAAAAGGAGCATAGAAATCCCTACCAAAAACATGTGGGAGGGAACATATATTTAAAATAGGACCGCCTAATTCAGCTGCTAAATCACTGTAAGGAGCTCTGTAGGTCTGTGTGTGCGGGAGGGAGAGGGAGAGACAGAGGGAGAGAGGAGCAGAGGGAGGAGAGAGGGAGGGCAACGTGCCTTTCACAGAGCTGGGAGCTCGATGGGAATGTTTGATTAGCTCCTCTTTGAAAGAGAAAAGGTGTCCAGGCCTCCCTTCGCCGCCTGCCTCTGATTCTTTAGAATAATGTTGGCTGGAGTTTGTGGTACAGAAAAACTGGGAAAAAAAAGCACTTTCATACTGTGTGGAGAAAAGGAATAAAAAGTTGCACACCTCTAACAAGGTAATTCTGATGTCATTTCTCTGCTATATTTGTTTTCTGGGGACAGAGGGAATTGGGTTTTTTGTGTGTGTGTGTGTCTTGATGATAATTAAATATTTTCACTGCTAAGAAACTGTAGGGATATAATTTTTTGTTTAACCTTCCAGCTGCGTGCATAAGATCAAAGACCCAGGAAGATGAAGATGTAAAATGAAACTGTACTTTATTTCATTAAGCATTTATAAAAGCATTAAACCCCTGCTGTTAAAGTGGACACATATACTCACTGCCTGAATAGCAAGGGCTTAACTGCTTCATAAAGCATAGTATATATTAGTCACACACCAATAGGCACATATATGGCTGTTGCTCAAATAGCGTGCAATAGGCAATGTGACCTGTTCCTTATGTTTAAAGTGGCTTTGATTTCAAGACTTCTTCTTTGCCTCTTTGATCAATAGGAAGGTGTGTGTAGTATTAATTAGCACTACAAGTCTCTGGATACACTGATCTCCAAGACACCAAGTGGAAAACTATGTTATTCCAGTGTTGTGTACTTATACAGTGTGAATTCCCTTGTTAGTTGGATAGATTCAGACATATAAGCAGTACAGTAGCCTAGACTTTATGTATCCTTTTGTGCAGAGTGCTTATTTTGCTTCTGTGGATCCAAAAATGAATAGCACTGTCAAGCCTGCCGTAGACATTCAGCTCTCTACAGAGAGATTAGAGTCCTGATAAGTCTCTTCAAAATGTGATTTCTGTCAGACTAGTACAAACATGAACCAGATGCCCCAAGCAAACTTTCATCCCTACTCAACATTTTGTTCCTAGAGTTTACGTGAACTATGCTATATTCAGAGCAAAACAGGAGCTACAGGTTGAAGAGGCAGATCCCTCTTATCATACATCTCCAGAATTTAAACAGAAGACCAAAAACAAGAAAAGAAAAAAAAATGCAAAGAAAAAATTTAGTACAGTTTAGATGACTTACAAAATCTATTTGAGAACAGCTATGTATGTTTATGATGTGTTTTGCTGAATGATTGCTAAAGTTAAAAACACCTTGCATTTTATTATGGACAAAGGCTGGCTATCTTTTTCTGTATCTGTAGTACCACGTCCTTCAGTCTTTAGTCAGATCATCACCTGAATTAAAGTGATGACTGTAAGGCTGATCTCTTTAGGAAACACAAACAGAGCTCAAGGAAAAGTAACTGCATTGCACATGCACATTACTTTCTGAATATTTAATTGGTATCTTACTGTAGACCAACTTACTGTGCTTCCATATTTTTCAAGTGTTTTAAGTTGCTGGGCTGACAAAAAAAGACTTCCTGTGTTTCTGTTATTCAAGATAAACAAAATATTTAATAAAACTGTCTTACCGATGGAATTGAATATTGCATTGTGCCTCTGCCTGAGGCAGGAAGTTCTTCACACACTCACTATTTTCTGTAAGACAGTTTCTTCCCTGGCAGCGTTCTTGCAGCAGTCTTGCTACTGCTTGTTGAACCAAGTGGTTTTATAAGCAACACTGCCAGGTTTCCTCATACATGGGATCCAAGAAAGAGTCTAGATGTTGGTTCTCTAATGCCTAATAACAGGATCCTAGTGAAATCTTTCCTTTAGTGGGAGTACTAATAAGGGATTCACTCCTTCACCCAGCTACTTACTTTCACAAAAGTAGTAGGAAATTAATTTTTATGTTCCCTTGTGTCAAATTGATTAAAATGAGTACTTCTAAAAGAGGACTGGTTGAGACAGCACAAGCACAGATGATGGGAAAAACTAATTACTTAAGGTGAAATAACTGAATTATTATTTCTGGCCATTGCTTTTTAGAAAACACTCTAAAAAACAAACTTTATGTATAAACTATATGTATAAACTTTTATATTTTATATAGCAGTGGCAAAGACTTGATTGCAAGTGGTCCATTGGAAAATTTTTATATTTTTCCTTTTCACCTCAGAGCTTCAAAAACAGCTCTAGAAAGAAAATAGTGCCCAGTAGCTCAACATGCTAACCCAACAGCTATGGCTGTACTCCTCCTCCAGTGCCTTGAGGCTAAATACAGAGAAAATGCTCTAGCATACACTCATGAAATCTCTATACAGAAAGATGGGCAGGTGCCAGATCAGTGAGGCTCAGGTTGTCCCATAGCAGTAAGGTGTTATGTGGGCAAGTGGGCAAGTTTTCAGAGTTTCCTGAAAGCCTTGAGAGACATTGTGGCCTCTTGAAGCTCTGGGTCCACCATTCAAGAATTCGGAAACTGAACACTGATCATTGAGCATTCCCTTCTTTCTGAAAGCCTGTCCCATCATACAGGGCTCATTGATTTGCATTAGAAAGTAGAAATACAGAACAAAACAGAAATCAATGCAGAACTAAAGTTTGAGGTTGTCTTTTTCATCTTGCCCACCTTTAAATAATGGTCTTTAAGGCCAGTCATAGGGAGAGATAAGTGCTTAGCACCTTCTTAAGCACTTCAGTCACTTTTTTGAACTCGCTCATGCACAAGGAGCCCTGTTGTTCCCAGTGCTGCTGGCCTTGGGTGCCTGTGCTGGGATTCAGCTGGGGACTGCAACAATACAACCACTGTTTGGAGCCGATTGTCACACTGAGACTATAATTATCTCTCTTCTAATGACCAGCCAAGCAAGATAACAGTTTTTATTCTGTGTTTAGAAAACAATGTCTTACTACAAATTGGTGGTTCATTTGCTTGTAAAAGAGCCTCTCTAACAGTCTCAGAGCAGATGTCATTCTTTTGCACCCTAGTTCGTTTATTTAATGCACACTTCACACTTGGAAAACTTGCATGAATGCTACAGAAGCAGCACAAGTGGTGCAGAAGCGACCAGAAAAGCTGTAGCTGTTTAGGCTGTATCTACATCAGTAAATTAAACCCTGTCTGGCTCATGACCGCCTGCATCACACGGGTGAACTTTTTTAGCTCCCAGCCCACAGGGGCTGCACGTGTGGCTGCAAGTGCTATGGGAGGGAGCAATGAAACTGACTCCCTGAAACGCCCTGCAGAACAAAGTGCTGCAAAAAGGGAGGACTGAAGGGGTTTGTTGCAGGTAACACTAGACTGTGTATGACGGATGAGATTTTTCTCCAGTACCCACAGTGGCCCACAGAAATGCTGGGGTAGGTTCAGATGTAGTGTAGGCTCCGAAGGCATCTATGGGGATAGCCATAATCACCAGCAGTGATTGCAGCCTGCATGGATATGTCTGACTCTTGCAGACAGTGAGATGAATCAGAAGTGGGTAGTCAGGACAGCACAGCATTTGTCGTTCAGTACCTGAGTTCTGGCTCAGATCCCTGCAAACATTTAGCTCCAAGCTCTGTGCCCTGGAGCAGCTGCAGTATTTGTGGTGTTTGAGGGCTGCTCCCACATCCTCTGCAGCATTCTTTGCCAGCAGAGAAGTAGAGCCATCATTCCCTCTCTCCACAGCCCTCTCACCCTCATCTTTTTGCCACCTTCCTCTGAGCTGGCACCTCTGCTCTCCGTCACAGTGGGACATGACTGCACCATTTTTTTTCAGCAGATGAGCCCTGGAAAGAGCCAGAAAGTGCTGGACAGAATGAATATTTCCCAGTGAGTGGGAACCTGCATTTTAAGTTGGAAACGCATTTTAGTTAGAATTATAATACAGTCTGCATTGCCACTTTGCTTTTGAAGAAAAGCATCCAAATATATAGCTGGATTCAGAAGAGCATTCATAACCACATTTACTATGTTCAAATTGCTTAAACAGTTATTAAGTTATTGCCAAGTCTTACTGTCATGACTGACTTGCTTTCTGGTAACTGTTAAGCTGATCCTACCTCTGCTTCATCTCCAGAGCTGAAGATGTGTTAAAAATTCATTGGTACGTCCAAAATGTATCTTGTTCTACAGGACATCCTACAGATACAGATATTTGAAAAAGCTCTAAAGATGCCAACAATATTTGCAAACTGTATTTTGGCCTGCCACCTTATAAAATAGCTTTGTAAATGTAATGCATGTAACACGGAAGCCAACAGTTTCTCAGTTGGCAGCTGGTTCCTTATGAAAAAACTAAATTGCCAAATAACAGTTTGAGCCAGATTTTCTGGAAAAATTCTGAATGATCTTTGTGTAGCTTCTTGCAATCCTTTAATGTCCCCACCAGGATGGACTGGGGATTCCCATTGCCTCCAGGCTTGTACATAAAACTGTGGAAATTTTTACCTCCCCAAGATCACTTGTTTACAGGGAAGTTTGAATGCAACCACATCTGCACTTCTTGATCTCTCTGCCAGCTTCCTTTAAGGGTTCAGAAGGCTCCATTCTTTCTATTTGCACCAAACATATAGCTTACTGTGGAGCTCCTAGAAAAAGAGTGAGACAGAAGAAAGCTGGCAGCAGTGCTGTGTGCCCTACCCTTAGTCGCCTCTGGAGAATCTGAATGATGCAAAGGTATGGCTCCATGACTCTGGTGGCAGTAAGCATTGCTGCCAACTGAGGACAATGGAAGCCTACCTTGCTCACCACTCTAACAATGCAACTGCAGCACACAAGCATTTCATTCTCCTGGACTTGGTGGAAGAAGTACTTGGATGTTAAGAGTAGGAAGACAGGGTGCCTGGACAGGAGAATAAACAGGGAGAAGGAGAAGAGTGTCCAAATGAGGGAAGGAAACAGTTATAGAGTTTGGAGTAATTACACTGGAATAATTTGGAATATTTGACCTTTCAAGAACCACTTGCATTGTCAAATATAGGTATCAAATACGCACCTATGAATCTACTAGAAATGAATGTAGACACCTGCTCTTTTCTTCAAGTATGCCCAGGTCAGACAGGTTTTTTCTCGCCCTGCTTTGGCAACAGTCCATCTACCAAACTGCCACTCAAAATGTAAGGTTATTTTGGATATAAAATCTCAGGCTTCCATAGTCTACATCTTCTGTTCTCATTGGTGCAATTTGTACATCAAAAGAAATACATACGTCGGGATAACTAGAAGTTCACATGGTAATTTCTTCAAGCCAAAGATCAGAACAAATATCTTAAATGCAGAAATCTATTATGCAATATTGAGATATGCAGGCTTTGTATTTCTGTTTTCAAACAGCTTTGACCATAACTATATCTTCCTGCTGTGTGATTGTCAGATTGTTCCTAGTTCATGCAGTAAGCACAGTTTTCCTTCTTGATCCTGGATTCTCAGAAACAGAATCCCATGATTCATCTCTATGTTGAAACTGCAGGTTTTAACAACTTCTATTTAGCAAAATTGGTAAGTCAATAGCAGCCTGGTCCTGAGAAGTACTTCTCAACAATTTTGGCTGCATCTCCACTGTCACAGTATCCATGAAGGCATTGCTCCCTGCCAGCACTTTTTTTTTTTTTTTTAAAAAAAAAACCTCTTAAGGTGCCTTCAGGCACCTCAGACATTAGGGGATACAGTTTTAGAAGCAAAACCATATCACACTGTCTGCATGACCAGTATGCTAAAGAGCCTATGCCCACCATCTGCCATGGGCTACCAACATGCATACCATGAGGCTGCACAGCTTTACCTGCATGTACTTGCAACAGTCAGAAAGATCAACACGGAAGAACGGAGACACAGGAAATGTAATGACAAAGGGACTAGCACAGTAGAAAGGTGATACAAAAGAAAAGGGCTTACCCATCTCTGAAGATCTAAGCTCACAGAGAAAACCCCACAAAAGAGGGATCTCTAACTAAATACCCTTCCACAGTGGCAGTCAGCCCTTAAATGAGGTCTAAGAAAGATGTAATCAGACTCTACCCCTTCTGGTCAAATGGGTGAATTGCTTTCACCTGTGTTCCTAGGGCTAACTGGGTCCTTTCCCCAGGTGCTTAATCAGTGGTTCAGGCCATGACTCAACAATTACCATACAGACATCAAGTCTGTGGCCAGCAGCACCTTTTTCTTTTCAGAGATCCATCACTACCCATAACATCCTCTTTTATAATGTTAGTGTCCATGCAAACCTGTAGCTCACTTTCATCCCAAAAGCAGCCTGGAGTCTCGAGATGTCTTCTTGAGCCATTAAAATTGGAAACAACACTCAGAGGAGTCCAGTTTTCCACTGGCTCCCTGTCCATGTCCAGTGATAGTTCTCAGATTGAATGCACCTGCTGGACTGCAGGTGGGCTGCATGCTGACACTACAGAGGTGAATACAACTGAGACTGCCTGTAGCAAAACCAAAGTGGTAACGACCACTTGCTGAGAAAGTCAGCCTGCTGCAGTGCAAGGAGTAAGGCTCTACTGGTACTGCAGCCTTGCACCATGAGCTCTTGAGGAGCAGGACTCACCTCCAACCCATGAGAAGGAGAAGGGTCAGACATTTAAGCCTTAAGATCTCTCTGTAGAGCAGGTGAAAAACATGCAACATGTGAAGTATGGGCAGACTCAGTTCAAAGACTAAGACTAATCTTTGTCATCCTCTGAGAAGAGAATAAGAAAGCACAAACTAGCAAGTGACCTGTGGAGCTGCTTGTGGCCCAGATCTGGAGGACATGAGCCTGCAGGAGATCCACTAACAATCCTTTTGCATCTGGCTACTTCAGCAGCTCATCTGAGCATGCCAGTGGCCCCTTTATATCCCATACCTATGGAAGGGGGGTCAGGAAGGATGAGCTATGCCTGCAGGACGTGGCCTGGGGCAGTTGCCAGTACAGAAGCAGCTTAGCTTTCCAAAATGCTTTCTGCAGCTTTCCTGATGCTTGCTGATTTCCTGAGATATTTTGATTTCCTTGATCAAGTCATCATCAATCAATTCAGTTTTACCATTACTGCTTTGGCATGAGGCAGCGATAGTTGTACTGACTGAACTAATACAGTTTCCATTCTACTTTTCTGTAAGATGATGTATAAATTTATCAGCATGTTTAAGGATCAGTTTTGCTTTCAACCTAGACATACAACTCACCTTTGTAGCAAAGGGATACATGTACCTTTAATAAGCAGAGCATAAACATACTAATGTTTCTCTAAACTTCTGCTTCTAAGTTCTTACCACACAAAAAGATGTTAAACTTCGTCTGAACATGCCACAAAAATTTCAAAAGCCATCCCCATAGTGATACGCAGTTTCTTCAGTGCTGTTTTCACAAATTTTTTACTCTTAGACCAAATGTATACCTTCAGAGGAATTCTGACACACTACAGTAATGCTTAATTTGCATGCAGCACAATAGCACAGATATTGTGTTTTTCTTAACTGTGCCTCCAACCTGAGAAACCATGTACTGCACTTTAAAATGTCCCTTTGACTTTTTAGAATTGTTCTGAAAATAGAAAACTATGTTTTACAAAGAGCAAAGGAAATGTAGCCATGAATCTTATGCTTTGTACCTAGCACAGCCCTCAGGTCCTACTGGAATGCAGATTTTTCCATTCCCCTTCTGTCACCTCTTTGCTCTCAGTTTCTTTGGAACACAGCAAGTGCAAGGAACCTGTCTGGGCCCTGACTGGTGTTAGGCAGGAGTCATTAAATTAGGAAAGGGAAAGAGGTTGCTTCAAACAGTGAGCAAGTTCCAGTGCACAGAGGGAGAAGGGCTTAAGCCTAGGAGAAATGGGGACACATACATGAGACATAAGAGCCATGAGACACAAACAAAGGTACTTGTGTGGACAGGGATTCACAGGTTGCATGTAACAGCAATTCCCAATGAACAAGGAAAGCTGTGCATCCAAATGAAAAAAAGTAACATATGATGATTTAGCAGAAAACAGGGAAGCACAGCGTAATGATCATCACAGAAATAGTTGTCTGGATATTCCAAGTTATGCTTTCTCTGTGACTGAGTGATATATCCTACATGTATTTCTTCCTGTGCTGGGAGGGACAGGCCAGACCAGTGTAATTGGTGGTTACCTCTGTGAGACAGATGAGAAAGTATAATCACTACAGTTTTATTTAGGTCCTGAGAAAGGTCTGGCAAGTTAAATCACACTATAGTTTTAAATAAATTACCTTATTCTGAAAGAGCTCTGCAGAAAGCAGAAAAAGCATTCATCGCTGTTACTTCAACCTTAGTTTAATTTCAGATCTTTGCATGAATATAAAATGAATGCACAGGGCTCCTTGGGTGTTATTATTTAGCTGTAAATTACTGGGTATAGCATCTTTTCATTATACCTGCCTGACTGGGGTTGTTTCATACTAAATTCTTCTTGAAAAACTGCACATAAACATTTCTTGAAGTGGCTGTGAAATAAAAAAAGGAAAAAAAAGAAAAGAGATTGTGTGTTTAAAGTGCAGCTTAGCACTGGGACATCTGACTCAGCAACCCAGTGGGTACTGGGTGCCAGCAGCCTTGCTAGCTCTCTTCTAAGATGGGGACCTCATAGAGCAGATCAGGCACCACTGACACAGCAGTCAATCAAAGCATCTATAATGAGAGCCAAGTTGTGACGACCCTTGATTAGGAAGAACTGTATTTAGGGCTGTCTGCAACCTCAGACAGTTTCAGCCCACATTTCTGTCACCAAATTCATCCCCATCGTCAGGCTCCAGAGCATGAAAGATTGGGATATTCCCCATTCGCTGCTATAAAGCAGGACCATGCACAACCATCCATACTAGAAATAAGGGATCAAAGAAACAGCAAGTGAAAAGGAGCCTGACATGGTGCTTGCCTGCTTGTTTTCCTGGGAACAGAGCAGAAGAAGAGCCTCTGGGTGAGGGAAGGCCTCAGGACCCTACATCCTCCTTCCCATATGAATGTCCCAGCCACAAAGCTGCAGCAAGGCTCCTTTGGCACCTTCACAGCTCTTGGAATCCCAGACACACAGCCACAAGCCAATCAGCTGAATTTATTTGAGAAACAGAGCCAACACCTATCTCCGTGTATGGGGGAAACAAGCCCATCTTCAGGCAACAGAGCAGTGTCCAAGCCCTTGCTCTCTTTTCTGAAGCAAAAGATATAAACACCAAGCAGGAACAGCAGCAAACAGCACCCTGCTATGAGAGTGTGATGACCCATAGTGGGGAGGACTACTGTAGACCACCTTGTCACTTCTCTCTGAGAAGAAAGGAGGGGAAAGAAAATTGTGGGTATTAGCCCATTTACCTAGTTTTCACCAACCACACAGCTATTATATTGGTGAGCTAGGGGATAGCATGAAACAAGGAAAGAGTGAAACATAATTTAAAAAATAAATGAATTTTTAAAAATCTAAAATCTTTGCTCTATAAGATGATGATCAGCTCTTGTTTATCTGAACCAGTGTACTCACACCTACACCAAACCCACTTGATTTTCCTGTAAGGAGCACATATTTAACTCAACCCACAGTGCTTGAAGATAGCCCTATTAACTCCAAGCTACTGGTTTGAATAGCTTTGAAACAAAGTCCACTTCTATTTTTTTAACAGTGCCAGTGTTGCTGCTATATTACAGCCCCTGGAGAAGGAGAACAATAACACATACTATTGGGTACAAAGAGAGTACAGAAATTAATTTCTGCAGCACAGGAGATTACAGGAAATAAACTGCTTACGCCTGCAGAGACAAAGCATGTGACAGCAGGAAAGAATTTGTGTTTGCACATGTGACGGACAGCGTTGTCTTACACCAAGCTTCAAGGACTTACTTAAAACCTCCAAGTCCATCATCAAATGTGTAGTTTTCCATACAACAACAGCTTATAGCGATAAAAAAAACATCTGTCTATTTGTAGAGCTTCTTTCATGTAGTAACTCCCTTGAAAAGCTTTATAAAAGCCAAGTTGATATAATAAAATGTCAGTGTAAATGTCTGACTTTGTGTGCTGGAAGAATGGCTTGCTAATTCTGTCTTTTCCCTGGCATTCAAGCTTTTTCAAATATTTGTGATGGTGAAAAAAAGAATCAACATTTTTTCAAATAGAAATCTGATTTCAAAAGGTTAGGATAGTACTCGTACTTGAAAAAACTGAAGGAGATGCTCTTCTTGCTGGATCTGTGCTTGATTTGACTGGGATTTTAGCAGTGTTAATATAATGCATATACACTGCTTTCCTGGTGGAGGAGTAATGTGTGTTATGGCAGTTGGGAGGATACAGATGAGGAAATGTACTCAGACAAAGGAGATTTAATGCTAAATGGTTACTTGCTGTCTGCAACTAATTAATGGAAATCTGCTAAGCAAAGCTGGCATTATTACAAATCATGAAAAGAGTCACAGAAAAGCCATGGAAGACGCCAGTGAATCAGGGCTTACAAAATATCATCCAGATCATCCATTGTTTTGGTTCACTAATGAGACACAAACTCAAAAGGCACCTTAGCATCTCAGTGCTGGGAGTGAAAGGGTTCACACCAAATGGACGTATCAAACAAGAACAGGGCTCTGGGCATTAGAACATTTTTTTCCCATTTTGTATGTATACAGGAATTTCACTGAGCTAGAAAAATAAAAGTATGTAAAACCTAATTTACACCAGAGACAGCATAGCTCAGAGAATAAAATGCCAGGTACAGGATAAGTTGCTCCTTCCCCTGTTTTGCTGGCCATCTGAGATTTTGCTGGAATTGGTCATGGCTATGGAGCCATAACAGGCACACTCTTCTTAAACATAAAATTTCTCATTTTGGCTTTTGTAAGGTTAATTACAATGTGGATTGTTTTCTTTCATATTCATGTGGCCCCTTGCACCACATCTCTAGAAGACAGGTGGTTTGGACAGGTATACTTCTGTAGCAGGGAGTCATCAGAAGAAGAATGGCAGAACGATGTGGAAACATGGAAGGAGCTGCTCAGGAGGAGGATACCTGTGCTTAGTTTGTATCCTTGTAGGCTGGCCAAGATCTTCAGGGATGGCAGGAGTCAGGAACCACATAAACAGACCCAGAGAAAAATGCCATTCAGAAGGGCTGACGTCTTCTTAATCTCAGGCTTGCACACACACATCCTCAGTAAAGGAAGAAATCAATAATTTGTCTCTCAATCAATGGCATGATTGCAAGATACCTCATGCAACTTGCTCTAAGAGTGAGATGGCTTATGTTCCTCTTTCACTTGTGATATTACAGGATGCACTTGAATGTGCAAATTTGTGAGCGCTCCCTAGAAAATTAGTGAATTAACTTGAACAACTGCATGTCTATATCCATCGTGTCCTCAGCTACCAAAACATTCTGGCTTCAGAAATAAACCTTGAAACCAATGAAACCTTAGTTTTGCTGAGGTAAAAGTCAAAGTCTGACAGAAGTAAAAAATGAATCCGTGGTTGTTATAGAGCCCTAGCATCATCTCTGGGGATGTCAGCTGCACTGCAAAGCAAACTCAGCCCAGGAGAAAGGGGCACAGGACATGAGGACTGTTGATGAATGCTGCACGCTCCCTCTTCCCTTACCATTCCAGTATCGTCTACAACCTGATGTACTCATGTTTTCCTTTTCAGTGCTCCTTACTGATCCAGACTTTGCTTCAGTCACTATGAAGGCCTCAGTCATTGCAACCTTCTTTGGTAAGTACAGCTGACGTGATGCAATTAGTAGTTAGTAGACTTGTACTCCCCTGTTCTGGCTGATCAGTGGCTGCTGGTGTAGTAAGCCTTGGCACAGCTTTTCAGAAATGGGCCACGCAGATTTCCTGACTTTTGCTTAGAAATATGTAATACTAATTACTCAAAGAGATTTCTAAGTGCCTGACCTTAGCTAGACACAGTCTACATCAGGTGCATCACCAGGGCTGAAAATATCTGTAACTTAAAGATTCACTACAAAGAAAAATCAGCAATTAATTTTGTATTGTGAGCATCTTCTTTTCCTCCAAGTTTTACAAGAACACAGTTTTGTCCTATCAAGAAGGTTCCAATGCAAAATGTTTATAAATGTGTCCTCTTTTCTTCTCCTAGTAGTCTTTTTCTCTCCCCAGCTTCCTAGTTACTTAAGTCACAGAGATGTTGATCTGCTGGTATCTCTATCACACCAATTCCATTATTGCACCACTCATGGAAACAGTTGGCTTTTTTGTTGTTTTCTGGATTATTTAGACTCAATGGCATCTTTTGACAATGAGTTCCACAGAAAAATATGTAATCTGTTGGTCTTGAATCCCCTTTAGAATGCTGACATTTTGATTGGACAAGTTGACCAACAAATAAAAACTTAGATGTGTCATTAAATATTCCTATTTCATTTTTTCAACCAGTTGATTAAAACTTGGGAAATCCCATGCAGAGGAGCTTGTGGTGACTGATGCTGGCAGTTCACCTTTTTCCTGAAACTGTGGTTTTTTTGTTCTAGGGGTACTTCTTGCATGTACATATGCAGCTAAGGAAGCCACAAAGAAGACCAAGAAGGCTAAACTATGTAAGTGATCCCATTAACATGCTTGGCTGCTTTACAGCAAGCAAGACTGATGCATAAAAATGTCTGAGGTGGTAATCTAGTATCTCTTCTTTACAGAGTCTAGTAAGTCTAGTTCTTTACAGAGTCAATGGAAACATACATTAAGTAAAAGTTATTCTACTGAATTAATGTGTGATACTGGTCTGTGAGTGAAGGGGACACTGAGTATTTCAGTATTAAAATGTGTCTTCATTTGTCCCCACTCACCATACAAGGGTCATCATAAGGCTTTTGAAAGAGATCTGAATATGTGAAATGAATCTGCTGTAACATAAAGCATATGTAGTTATTTAGCATGAGAGAGGTTGTGTATGTCTTATGCATTAGGATGCATAACTTTCAGTTCTACAGACTGTTTTCATTATTTAGTCAAAATACGAGTATGCTGGGAGGTGATGACTTATATTTAATGCCCTGTGCAAAGTAAATTGTACCCAAAAAATAGTTTTAAAACAAAGGGGAAGATAATGGAATGTGGCTGCAGCCTACCATTACAGATGGCACAGAATTCCAAGAGCATGGGGAAGATTTGGGAAGCATCATGCCTCTTGTGTGCATGGTTTTTCCTGGTCTCTACTCACAGCCACCTCTTCCCCTACTGCTTCCTTCCTCAGTGGTAACCACAGCCCAGGTTTCTTTCTCTCTCCATCAGAGAGTCATATCTCCATTAAAGAAATAAACACTGAAGATCAGAAATAATGATGGAGGGAGTCTGCTTTGTAGAGGGGTTGGAGTTGATCTCCAGAGTTCCCTTTTAACCCCTGCAATTCTGATTCGGTGAATATCCTCAGACTTCATCATTCCATCCATACAGCCACAATCCTGGGCACAAGGCTTGTTACGTGTTATATTGTAGATGCAGAGGACACAGACATTTCTTGTATCATAAAAGCATTGGTGTAAGAGCATAAGAGGAGGGCATGCCTTTCATTCAGTTATTCATTCTTTTATGACAAGATCATTCAGCTATGAAAGCATTGAATCTGACTTTACCAAGATTTTGCTCTCACAGACATACCTCAGATTGACTGCGATGTCAAGGCTGGGAAGATAATAAATCCAGAATTCATTGCAAAATGCCCTCCAGGATGTCAAGATGTAAAATACCGTGTTTATGGCACAGACATTTATGCTTCATTTTCCAGTGTGTGCAGTGCTGCAATTCACAGGTGAGTGGGTTAAACTGAGCCAGGCACCCAGAGAGAATCATCACTCATGGCTTTTCAGGTCCTTCAAAGTTCCCAGTGCCTTGTAGGTCTGTTTGCAGGCTGCTGTTCTGGTGGAAAGCACACGAGAAAGATTGTGTGTGTTACTATGGATCCAATTCTGACAACTCTATTCCTACTGAAATCAATTGTGTTTGAAAGTGTTCCTCAGCTGTAAAAGTGTCTTGAGATTTGCACATCTCAGATTACTGAGCTATTCTCATTCAAGTGGGATGGAACTGCTGCTACTAATAAGGTTTCAGAAGAAAAGACTGACGTATCACTGGCAATGAATATGTACAGCTCACACACTCGTGGGACTGCTTTTAATTCTGGGGATTTGAATTTAACTGGTTTTGATGTCAAAGGCTGAGTAATGTGCCTTTCTGCCACAGAAGGAAATACTGGCCAAAGAGACGCATAATAAAGATTTTATAGCACTAATTTTGCCAAATTTAATTTGCCGTGCAAAAAATATGCAGATATTTTTAATGGAGAATCACTTCACAACTAAAACACCGCATTGCAGGCAGGATGCAAAGGCAAGATGCATTCAGATACAAGTACAGGAAGAACTTGTAGAGTCTGATTGACATCTTGGCTTCATTCAAAGAGTTATCACAGTGCTTCCAGTTCTGAGAAATATCTGGGAACTTGAGTAAGTTTGAATAGTTAAGACTTTGAGACTTAGTACCTTGTTTGAAAAACAATTTCCCTTGATTTTGTGTAAGAGAACTGTAGCAGCACTGAGAAAGTGTAAGTGCTCATGAATCTTTGGTGACATCAGCTGCTTTACCGGTGGGAATTCTCTGCCCTCCTTCCTTTCACAGTCCCATCCCATGAACTGCTGTGGCCCTGTAACAGCCATACTTCAATATGACCTGCTGAGATGGAAAACTGTTTTAATGCAAAGCTTTTAATTGCCATGGAAAGCTGTCTCTAAATTAATATAAAATGCAAAACATTTAGCTTTCTTAATTCAAGCTGCCTGGCATGAATTCTCACTAGAACATGTAAGAAGACAAAAGCTCTGCTATAAGGGGTGATGCTTGCGACAGGACAGCAGAGCCCTCCCTGTGTTGAGGTCCACTGCCCAGGGAAGGACTGCATGGTAGTGAATTCACTATGAGGATGCACTCCTGTGTGCCACTGGGCACAGGACTGCCATATTTTGGCTACAGTGGCCGCTGCTCAGCCTTGTGCTCTGGTGATGGCCTTCAAGGGTCTGGCTTTCACACAACAAATTCTTCCTTTGGATATTAATGCATAATGAAAATTGTGTGGTCTGCAAGCAGAGCTTGTCCCAGTGAGAAGGTACATAATACTGATAGAGAATGCAAATTCTGCTGTAGTCCAAATGCCAGTTCCCTGTATTGGAATGAGAATTTCAGTGTTCCCCATTTGCCAGCTGAGTTTGGCTAGGTTAACTTACACAGCGCACCTCCACAGCTTCCAGTAACATTTTGTTCAGCTTACTCTGGGCTAAAGTCAGAACCAGGCTCAGTTTTCTGTGGATAACGCACACTGAAAAACAAAGAAAACATTAGTTTTTGAAAAAGAACAAGTCAGGAAAATGGAAGGTTTGTCTTTGATTAGTATAAATTATTATTGTTGCATGGCTGGCCCTCCAACTCTCAGAGTGCATCTCCACGTCTTCAATCATGCAGTCATGCTTGTAGGAATTGCAAGGAGGGCAGAAACTTGTCCTTCTGTGCAACTCAGTCAGCCTTAAGCACTGACCTTGTACATCACTGGCAAGAAAAAACAGAGACTGACAGTGCTGTGCAGCTGACTGCTCTTCTGTGTTGATGAAGTACAATTTTTTCTTAGTAGCAGATTCAGTGGTAGCTTCGTAGCTTTGCTGTAATTCCTGGCTTAAAAATGGAAGTAAGCACCTCCTACCTCTTGCACTGTTTAACAGTTTTTGTGGCTTGGGGGAGAATTCCCACCTTTAGCTACTATGTTTTCCCCTTGCAGTGGTGCAATAGACAACACAGGTGGGAAGATCCTTGTTCAGAAGGTGGCTGGCCATGCTGGGTACCGGGGGAGCTTCTCCAACGGAGTTCGGTCGTTGTCATTGCCACGCTGGAGGGAGTCCTTCCTCGTCTCAGGTACTGTGCTGAAGCACCTTGGTTAGTTTTTATTCTGGGCTTCTTATGGAGACAGCAAAGAGAAATACACTCCACCGGAGCTGTGCACTGCCCATTGCAAGTGACAGATCTGCACTGACTGCCGTTGGCGTCCCAGCTCCTGCTCTTGATGCTTAAAGTCCAAGCCTTGGGAATGGTGGGTGGGTCTTCCCTTGCATTTGTTCCCCTGAAAAGTACTGCAGCCAAGCAAGCTAAGGCCCTCAGTGTGAGTTTATGTCCATGTCTTCTGAAGTGGCTTGTTCCAGTGCTGCCATTCAGACTCTGCAGTGAAGCTAATACAGGGTCTAGTTTACTTCACATACAATTTGTAAATCCAGCTTCTTGCTTCATCCAGACAAGGGTCCGTCTCTTGCTGGTCTACACTTCTGAAGGTTTGGGATAGGTATGACCAACTGATATTAGTTAACTACATCATTTCTGGAAAAATCAACAGCTCAAGCAATGGAACAGCCACTAAAAATAAATGTTTTCATGTGAAAATTAGTGGACCTTATTTAATAAGATCTTAGAAGCTGACCAAATTAAACTGCCATCTGGAGTTTGCATTAATATATTTGGATGCACTTTTTACAGCATTTTACCATGGGTACACCACACCATGAGAAGGATTTATTTTGGATGAGTATGGCTTTCCTGGAATAGCTGAATTGCTACTTGTACTTGCTGCTGTTTTTTTTCCAACAAACAGCACATTGTAATCCTGCTACATAAATAGGAAATAAGATCTTTTTACCTCAGCAGCTGCTCACGTGTCATCATATAAAACTGCAGGGATTTTTGATTTGTAGTAAAATATCTTTACTCTTAATTAATGAATCACTATGACAGATGATACTAGAGAAAGTTAGAAATATAGGTAAAGAGAAGATGAAAAATCTGCACACAGGTAGGCATGATGAGATTTGTCTTTCATGCCTCAATTTCAAGCATGTTGAACTGTTATTCTAATGCAGTGGAACTACATTACAAACTGCTTCAAGCATAAATGTAATATAACATAGCATGTTTGATACCACATTTCATGTACAAGTAGGAAGGAAATTCTTGCTAACTATACCTGCAGAAAATATGGTAATCTTAGAGATAAATTCAGAAGATTAAATTCTCAGGAAGGCTGTGCCAACAATTTATTTCCAGTTAGGATATTATAATGGAGAATGTGATGTTTACATTATGAATAAACGTCCACACAAAAGAACATGCAAGAAGAATCCTTAGGAGAGCCAGGCAATGAGGTGGCGTGATTTAGGAGCAGTGGGGAACAAGGTCTGCCCCCTGGGATTAAAGCAGCGAGCACACCAGGAGGTATGCAAATGCACTGGTATTCACTTTCAAGCACTGAATGCCTTGGCATTCAGCTGAATGGCTCCATTCAGTTTAGGGGGAGTTTGAAGCGAGTGGGTTAAGAAAATAGAGCCCTAAACCTCTGGGTTTCCTAATTGCAAACAGGCACAAGAGGGTGAGCGGCCACCATCCTATGGCTTGTACTTCAAACAGCCAGAAGCTGAGGTTTTCAACTCACATGTAAACCCATTTTCAAGTATGCTAAGCAAACTCTGACCTAGATTCAACTTTTTCCAGATGACATATCAGTGGAAAAGACAAATTACCATAGCTCCAGAAATCAGGGCCACATCCAGGTCAGGCTTCAGAGCTACCATTTGACAATATCCTATATGGGATGCAAGCTGATGTTTATCACAAACCACAGAGTCCAGCAGTAGCCAGCTTCCCCTTGGCAGATAGCTTATTTGCACAATGAAAGTCTAAGTTTTCATGAGAAATCAGATTAGCTATAAGATAAGATTATTATGCTATTGCCACATCTGTGTGCCAATAACTTACCTGACAATTTTGAACTGCTGCGGATAAAGAAATGCATTTAGACATCATCTGCAGTCATACATCTTTTTCACCTTTCTGCCAAATTTTGAAAAGAACTCCCTACTCCCGCTTAGCTCCTGAGGCCAGTTTTGCCTCTGTAAAAAATGGAAGTGAAGATCTGCTGTCCTTAACTTACTCCAGCTTCTATGGGAAACCCAAGAAAAAGGAAAAAGATCTTTGCAGCTTGTCCATGCACGTCAGTTGCCAGCTTGGCTTCTGAGGGAGCTGTGTTGACTTCAGTGGAGCTACTCCCAAATTATACCAATGTAAATGAGAGATGAAATAGATCCTTACAGAATTGCCCCATTAGTAACTCTAAGTAACTTCTTCAAAGTAACTCAAAGTAACTTCTTTATTGACATCTGAAATTTCAGAGAGGAGTAAAACAAAGAGGCTAGAGACATGCAAAGGGACATGAGAGGGACAGCCTGCTCCAGCACTCAGTCTGTACAGATGAGTTCTGTTGACTGTTGTTGGTCTCTAAATAGCCAGGATGACAGCTGAACGTTTACTAAAGGAACCACTGAGAGCATAAGAGAAGCAATCATCAAAATTCAGGTTTTGCAGGAAGTGGAGGTAGGTCTAACCGAAGGTAGTACAGATACATGACATATCACATCAGTTTGTAGAGAGTCACCAGGGAGTGGAAGTCCTTATCTATGCCACATCCAAGCTTGCAAAGTTATGCTTTTTCCAGCTCCTAGAGAGCAGAGCAGTCTTACCCACACTGAACTTCTCTGCAACATCTTACATTCAATGATCCAGATATGCATTGAGAATATAAAACCGTCCCCAGAAATGGAATTGCACAGCTACATGTACCAATAGAGATGGCATCTGGTGTGGCATTATAAAGATTTGTGTTTTAATGCTTAAATAGGAAACACACCTCATTGTTTTAAGACAGGACTCTCATTTTAGACCTCAATATAGCTACCATATGTCCCCACACACAAGAAAAGCCTTCTCTCACTGTTATTACTGCAAAAGATCATTGCCAGAAATGGCATGTTGCAAAAGCAAGGTCTGAAAAGAATGGTGTGTGCTTGACGAAATGAATCCCACATCAAATACACTTTCTAGTTCAACTACATATTTGGGAGCTGGAAAAAGGCAACCCAGGGAGGCTGTGGGTTTAAGCGCAGTTTATGCAGATGTTCTTCAGGACTGATTCTTTCACGCTTAACACCACGTGAGAGCAAAGAAATAAACTGAGTGACCTCTACAAATCCTTCCCAGGACTGTATTTACATGCTTTCTATCTTTTCTTATTATGCTGGGTTTCAGCATTGGTATTTTTAGTATAATTGTTTTGAGATTTCTCCATCAGATGAGAGAAATCCTCAGGAAAATGATGCGGACAGTGAAAAAGTGGGATCTGATCCTGAACACATATGTTAGATGGGAGGGTTTTGTGTGATATTTTGCAATGATTATTTATTTATTTTGTAGAGGGCAAGCCAAGGAAAGGTGTGACATATCCATCAACTCTTGAATTCTCTTCCTCAAAGAGCACAGCTGTTAAGCCTGGCAAGTAATTACAATCAACCTTCCCTTATATCTATGCACAACTATCTGTTGTAGCATCTCAATTGTGTAATAAAGAAAATTTAATAATTGAGACTCTGAATATAATGTACCCCTTATGTTCATCAATGTTACTATCTTATTCAGTTTTCTTCTGATATTTTTTATGTTAAGCATACAGAACTATCCCAGACAATTTCTATTTTTCGGTCTTATCCAGATTTACAGGTCCCTGTTCCCACCTATTTTCCCCTTTGCTTTAGATCTGTGAGTATGGTGTTGTTCTTGTTCTATCCGAAGTAAGTCTTCTGTGTTAGCTTTCTCTTAATGCTACTTGTGTAATCTCTTGGGACACTTGATGTGGAGAGTACAGTAATACATAATAATATTAACAACACAGATGCCAGTGCTCAGGAGCTTTAGATAAGGATCATGTGGTAAGGAGTTACTCTGTTTAACTTGTCTCACCTGCCTCCCATTCTGTCAGATTGAACTCAGCTTAAATAATGTGTCAGTAATTCTACATCAAGATATATGTACAAATCCACACCTAGTGGAATGTAAATGCAAAGCAATTGTAAACTAAAGGCTGGGCTTTGAGTGATGTACACTCAAGCTGAACAACTGCAATGTTTAGATGCCACTGTGCATGTGAGAGTCTAAAAACGAGGAAAGATCTCTGTACTTTCCTTCCAAGGACCAAAGAATAATGTAAAGGAGAAGAGCAGGACTCCAAACAACAGCCATGCCACCTTGGATGGATGCACCCATTGACAGGCATTTGAATACATGGGAAAGATACTCATATTCTTATATTACTCTTCACAGCGGATAAGCTCATGAAGATTTGAACTCAGCAAATACCAAAGAGTCACAATAGAGAAGCAAAAGATATATATTTTTCCTCACATTCCTGAGGAAAAGTCTGGAATTTACACAGTTATGAAAAAAAGCACAAACAAATGTCATTTCCATGAAGAAGACACTTCATGTACACTTGAATATCAGCTACCACCTAGTGAGAATCTTGATCAAAAACTTATGAAAGGAATTAAATTATTTAAGCTGAGTAAAAAAATCACTCTTTCCTTCTAAGTGAGCCCAGGATTTGGCCCCATGAAGATCTGACAACGTCAAGCAAGAAAGAACTACATCTGAATGTGAATTAGTGACTGAAATACTACATGCTGGTTGGTATTCACCAGACAGCTTACACACACCAGGACCCTGCCTCACATTAATCTTATGAGGATTGGTTTATTAGTGGTAAAACCCCGTGTTTATTGCTCACTTCAGAAATTCTGTTGACATTGGCAGGAGCTTTTGGGCAGTTAGATGTCTAAATGAAGCACCGAAAACATGTGGCGACTGCTGTCTAGAGGCATTCATCCATCACTTTTTCTTTCTTAGCAAGGAAGCACTGATTAGACTAACCAAACTTCGTAATGCTAGGAGGTGGGATGCATCCCTTGGGGACTGATAACCTCTTAATGGAAAACTATTTTATTCCAGAGTGCGTTTCTTAATGCGTTTCCTTTTGCTTCAGAGCCTAAGAAGCCAGAGCAAGACCTAAAAGTTCCAAAGAGTGCAGCCACACCTGATACATCAGGGAAAGCCTCGGAACAAGGTAGGAGTTGGGAATCTTCATGCCTTTTTCTAAAGAAATTCAATTACATTTTTAATCTCGTTTCATTGTCCCTGGGCTTTCTGCTGTAGCATAAGCTCAGAGGTTCCTTGCTCCATGCAGCCAAAGTTACAGAAGCCACTGCTGTACCCATTCCCTGTTACTGCAGTACTGTCTTGCACAGGAAATATCCCTTTACCCTCTTCTCCTCCTTTTCTTAGTGCAGCAGCATGGAGCAGGGTACCGCTCAGCCCAAAGAGAGCCATTCACACTGGTTTTTCAGCTGAGTTGTTGTGTTTTTCTTCTGAGCTTGCTTTCAGCATCATCCCATTAAAACTGACAGAAATCTGAGTTTTTCTCTGGCTGGCATTTGGTGGTAATTAATCTATCAGACAGTTTCATGGTGATGCTTTCCAAAAGGGAAACATCCAGCAGTAAAATGCAAGCTTGTACTGTGCTGCAATGAAAAGGCTGCATGAAGGCACACCACTCCATTTCAGTGAACACAATCTGTCAGGCCATCCCTGAGGACACAGGCAGGGAGGAAAGGAGCAGGGATGAGATGAACATGGAATATATTCGAGGGTGACTTTAATAGATAGGTGATAGGTAAAAGATGAAGACTCTTCTAATACACTAACTGGAAAGGACTAGAAGCACACTAAAAATTTTGCATAAGACTATTTAGGATGCACATTTTTGCAACTAGAATTGTCTCTGTTCTCATGACAGACCATTTCAAAAGCGGTAGCAACTGTCAGCTGAGTCAAAGCGAGCTGAAATGGTCATCCCTGAGTGCTGCTCTCACCACAACTCTAAGACAAAGCCCTCCTGGCTTCTGCTCCAACCCTATCCTGAATCCCAGAAACCCATCCTTCTGGCAGTAACACTTCGGTGGTAGTAGGCAATGCCTACTTCATTCTGGTCTATGACTCAGAATTGCCATCTTTTATTCCAGATGTCTGTTGATTTCTATTTATACGGATTTTCAAAGAGTTCTATTATACTGAGAAAAGATGACAGCAAAACAATGGATGTACCAGAGTGACCGTATCAATGTTCCTACAGGGGACACGGTCCACAAGGTGTATCAGACATCACCGGAACCAATGCCAAGCACACAAATGGCAGCCACAACACCAACCCCAACGACCACAACCACAGATCCTTTCAGCACAACACCAAAGGCAACCACACCTGCAACAACAAGAATCACAATAGACTCAGCTGCAGCCAAGCCTCGACCTGGATTGCACAGGGTCAGGGATACAGGTCAGTAGTACAGATGTTTTCATTGCTTTCCTCCTGACTAACAGTTCTCCTAAAACTAAAGGAACAAGACACTCAGTAGAATATACCATTATTTAGTAGATCATTGGTACAGCCATTCAACATAGGCATATTATGAGTGGATAAAGAAATTAATTCCCACCCATCTGCTGGAGTTGTAGTATATCTCTGAGACACACACGGAAGTGTTTGTCCCACATCAACTCAGTGTGGTTAGATTCCCCAATATAAGTGCTCATCTTCAGTAAGCAGAGCAATTACGGCTAGTCATTATCTTTAGCATCTATACTGATTCTTATGGGAAGAACTTTTCCATCTATAAACACTGTCATGATTATCAGGTATAGTAGTCAACTGTTTCTTTGATTCGTATGTCTGGACTGAATGTTCAGCAAATAGGTTAAGATTCAGTTTAGATTTAACTCTGTGATAACTTCCAATAACTGAAAGTTGTAATACATGGTTTTCTAATAGCTCTTGGATCTAAAGGATGAAAACAATGTGAAGGAATCCCTCCTGTATAATTTTTTCACACACCTGGTTTTCCCTAATCTTTTCTTCTCTTCATTTATTTTTATTCATACATATTGGTGTCTTTTTGAATGGTTCAGCAGATGAAAATCAAAATCTCTTATTTTCAGGTTCTAGCAGCGTCCACCCTGCATATTCCTCTGTGGCAGCTGCAGCATCAAGTAAGTACACTAAGGAAGTATGTGCCACAAGGCATGCAGTGTGGTGTATTTTAAGGCAGCAATGATTCAGTAACCTTTCAAGCCTCAGCAAATGCAGTGGTTGAATACAAGTCTGTATTTAAACTGAAAAATATATGCTAGGCCTGATACGTCAGAGATGTTGATCACTGAGAGTTCTGGGGAATCCCTTCTAGCAAATAACTGCAAGTGGCAATACCTGCCTTGACAAATGCTGGATTTTGCAACTCTTGAGAAGTTTGTGCTGCTACAGTCAGATTTTCCTGTAGCATCCTCCTGTCTTACTCTCTTAAAGGAAAATTTGATTTACTTGTAAGATACATAGTACAGACAGTTAAATTGCTATTTAAACTTAGGGCTGAGAGCTCTGAAATGCCAACTTTAGTTTTTTCTGAAAACCTCAGGCTGTGGTTCCAAGCCTGGCATAAATGTGATGTTATTCCTGGCATATCACTTGTGTTTTTGACAACAGAATTGTGGCCGTTCAGAGCTCTACAGCTTCATCCAGAAGCCTGCCTCCATTCTAGCCCACAGGCTGCAATGCAAATACACAGAAGAGTTTTCTCATTCAATGGGTAATTGCTCAGTTGAGGATGGGAGAATATTTTCAGCTATTTGCAAGTTTCTGAGCATGACACTATTTTGAGGGTTATATAAAAGGGAGCTGGATTGGGTTTGGATAAAAGAGAGCTGGAAGATTTCATATTATTGCTATTTCTGAGTGCCTTGAGCTTGGTTCTACTCTCACACATGTAAATGTGGCTGTACCTACAGCTGAGTAATTCAAAGCCAGAATACATGGCAGGCATCTTCTGGTTAATTCAGGTCTTGAAGGAAAGCATCATTAAGTCAAATTCAACTGTGAGCCCAGAAGTCTCCTACCTTGCTACTCCTACCTAAGAAGCCTGCCCACACCAAAGGGGCACCATGAGCATCCTCATTCATCAATTCCACGCACTAGGAATAAATGACCTTACACACCCAACAGAGCACGTGCCTGCCCTGCTCTGGGATAAGGGCAGGAGTTGGGAAGTTAATAAGTCAAATGTGCAGGTATGTGCATGGCACTATGTACAGAAGCGCAAGCATAATTTCAAGCAGTTTAATTTCAGTGGAATCTGAATCATTTTGTATCTAATATGCCTGCAAACCTGGTCCTGCTTGTTTCTCTCTTCTCTATTTCACAGTCTCATCAGCAGGCACAAAAGAGGCGATAACTTTCTTCGATGACAATTAGGAAAACCTTTTTGAGGTTCCCCAGGCAGTAAGAGGTGCATGTTGAGAGTGAACTTTTGACAGCACTGAAGTCAGTGGGAAGGCTATGTTTGTCTTAAATAAGACCAAGCTTTGAGCCAGAAAGCAGAAAGATTAAAAGTAATTCTAAAAAAATTACTCACTATTTTAAGTATTTCTTCATTGCAGTGTAGTTCTGCTTCTCCACAATTTTCTTCACTGGACTTCTACTAGATATAAATTAACTGCCAGAAGATTAAAGGGATGAGATTTAGGGACAGGTTCCTGTGAGCTGGAGAAATGGAGGAGACATACATCTGTATAAACAATGAATGTACAGATGTTTATAGTTATGAAATATACCAGAGAGTTCAGCTATGTAGTTATCATACCAAAACAGAATAGATAAAATACTTACCCACATCCTGGGCTCACTATGAAACTCCAGGGGAGTGAATCTCCAGAAGAGATCCTTCCCCCCTGTAGTCAGCTTTTAAATGGGTCTAGGAGAAGTGGAGCCAGGCTCCATCCCTTCCAGCAGCACGGGTAAATTGCCTTCACCTGTGCTCTAGTGGCTGACTCATTGCTCATCTCAGGTGATCAATCAGAGGTTCAGGCTGTGATTCAGCAGTTCCCATACAACATCTGATTTCACAGATTTGATTTTTAGGACTACTCAGTATCCATCTTCTTGAATTTTCCTGATTTGTTCATGATTCTGAAGGAGAAGATCTGGATTTAAAAAAAAAAAAAAAAAAAAAAAAAAAAAAAAAAAGAAAGGAGGGAAGAAAACGAAGTTAAAACCACATACAAAGTAGTTAATGAGCTTTTTCTATCTGAGGAGCCTTTATAACTCACTCATATTATTCAGGCTGGAGTTTCTAATGATGCTTTTGGTTCTGCACTCTGCCCTGCACAGTTCAGCCTCACTCTTTTCTTTTCAGCCAGTGACCTTGAGCTGGGTGCTGCCTACCACAACCTTTCACCCTCAACTGTGACTTACCACAGTAGCAAGAAAAGAAAATAGGAAGGGACTGGAGAGACAATAGCATTATAAGCAACATAGAAAGCTCTCATCCAACAGTGTGAAACCATCCTGGCTCATAGGAGTGGAATGCACTGGATAAGGACTGCACTGGGGGGGAAACAGATGGAGCCTGTTTTTGGATACAGCCTTTTCTCTTTGGATGCTTAGTCTGCCAGGGATGCTGACTAAGTTGCAGAGGGAATCCACATTTCTTTAGTGGAGTAGCTGCTCACCTTCTCAAACCTGTTTTCATCATTTGTGATGAACTGTGATAGCATGGCACCATCAAAAGCAGCACAGAAAGCAAACCAAGTGGGTAACAAGTGTGGAAACAGAACAAAAATTGTGGTGCACAGGACTTAGGAACTGATCTCTCTCTTACCCTCATGTGCACTGTTTCAAGTGGCCTTGTAAATACTAACACTCGGGCAATCCCAAACTAAGGCAAGCTTTCAGGCTCAAAGTTAATTTTCTTCCCATTCTTTGGTACATACCTATCTTGGGCATGAAAAGAGCACCCGACTCTATACTGTGCTGCTGCATAAGTAGATCTCACTCTCCAGAACCAAGAAGTTATCTTATGCTGCCTGCAGATCACCTGGACACAGAGCTAGAAGCCTACAAAGTTTAAAAGCCTAGCAGGGGAGCCTGTTATTTCCCAAAAAAGGATCTCTTTGCCTTTTAAATTTTCATAGTCTCTCAGGACAGCTCACATAAATCCCATCAAAGGGCTTCCAGTACTCTGTGAATGTTCAAATTTGGGTAATGCATGCATTATTTGCTGTCACTTAATTTTGTTATATGAAGCCTGCAAGTAGCAGCAGTTCCTGTTTTCTTAGACAACCATTACAAATGATCTCATTTATGATATCTTATTGAGAAATATCTCATGGGACCATTGTTCTCAGAAGTCAGCTAAAACATTCCTACTAATTTCAGCAGGCCTTGGAATGTTAACAAGCTTCTGAAGAGCAATTAATGAAAAGAAAAGCATGATTGAAAACAATCTTCATCTGCAAGTGCTTTGAGAATTCTGTATTTTTGAACAGTGGGAGTTTAATGTATTAACACAATCACATTAAAAAAGCATTTTGTGTAGACAGCAATGAAGACATTTCAGACACATTAATTCTCCCACATTGTTTTTGTTATTGTTTCATTATTTACAGTCTGCCTGCTTGCTTGTATCTACTCACTGGCTCTTGTCTCAGATAGTAAGCTCTGTGCAGGAAGTGTGGTATCTGGTCTGGGTTTTGTTTTGGTTTCTTTATAACATTCTTCACACAACTGGATAGCATTGAAATAGAAATATGAATAGATAATGAGCTTGAGTAATTGAGAAACAAAACTTATTAAGGAAAGCAAATCAGAACAGTAACTAAAAACAACTTAAGTGCAAAGCAGAAATGATTATAATCATACTCATAACTGAAGTGAATGTTAACTAATCTAACTAGGCTGAACAAGGCAGTTTTTCTTTAAGCTGACTTAAAATGTAGAGTTTTAACATCTGAAAATGGATATCAATGAAAGCTCTCTGTCTGTGAGCAACTAACTCTCATAGCAATAAAATAAGATTCAGGTAGCAGTAGTTCTGCACCAAACATGGAGTATAACTGACACTTCTTCATTTTGATGTCCACTCAGGACAAGTTCAGGCTTCACAAGGAAGAGGACTGAATACAGGTATGTATTGAACCAACTAGCTGGATCTTTATTGCTAGAATGCTATAAAACATTGTCTTTCAGTTCTATTTGCTAACCAATGTAATATTTTCAAAGCACTCAGGGGCACTTCCACATCTGCAAGTAACAGGAATATGTTGAGACCCAATGCAGGTAATGCAGGTAATCAATCACTTTTCTTATTTCTCCCCATCACTCACCTCTAAAAAGCAGATATTACTGCAGTTATTGCACAGCAATAGCATAACTTCTAGAAACAACAAATAAAAAGGAATGATTAAACTTAGAATTGTTCTCAGAACAATATCCTAAACCTATTTATATAGGTACTTTATAATACTCACTAATGCAAAACGTCAGGAGAACTTGTGTCTCGGGGTCCATAGGCCTAACTTCAAGAGGAATCATAGAATCACAGACGACTTGGGTTGGAAGGGACCTTAATGCCTGCCCAGCTCCAACCTCCTGCTGTGGGCAGGGCTCCCACCCACCAGCTCAGGCTGCCCAGGGCCTCATCCAACCTGCCCTTAATTGCCTCCAGGGATGGGGCACCACAGCTTCTCTGGCAGCCTGATGATTTCTTTCAGCTTCCACCTCCTGAGCATGGTCAGCATCTCTGGACCCGCTGCTTGTTGCTCCAGTGCACTAGAGAACTACAGTATCTACTAACATTTAGACTCCTTTCTTCTGCTTTTGCCACTCTCCCTAAGCTTGTAAATTCTTCCTTTTTTTTTTTTTTTTTTTTTGCTTGTTTGTTTGGGTCTTAGTTGTTGGTGGTGTTTTTTTCTTTTTTCCTTTTTCTTTTTTCTTTTTTCTTTTTTCTTTTTTCTTTTTTCTTTTTTTTCTTTCATGCTTGTCTGTCCTGGCCAGATGGCATCTAACCTCCATCTCTCTCTCACACTGTGCAGGTATTCAGCGCCAAGAACCTGTTGCCACCATCCGCAGGCCTGCCGGGTCTCCAGCCCATCTGGGTGAGCCAGACTGCTAAGTGCAGTCTGCCTTCTTTCTGCCTTCTTTCATGATTTTAGTAAGCCTAAATTAACCCATATGCTGGTCTGCAGACGAATTCTCTGTGTACTGAAGGGCCAGCCAGCAGCTTCCAGAATGAGGAGTCAGTGGACAGATTGGACACTAGTGAGCTGTTGTTTCAGGCTGCAGGAATCAATTTCTACCACAGTGTTTGTAATTTACCTTATTTGTTAGTCAAAATGAGGAACAAAACCTCAGCCCTGTGCAGCCTATCAGGTCTATGGTAGAGATAAATTTTCTGCTGTTCTTGTCATTCTCAGGAACCTCCAGACTGATTGCAACACAGGGATTGTCTTAACAATGATTAGTTGTCTTAAACATCTTTGATGCATTTCTTCTTTCCCAGCTATGCAATTCACCATCCACTTCATCAGCAAACAGTCCTTTCAGTGGCACTCTGGAAGGCTGCTGGCAACTTCAGGTGGCTCTAGAGCACTCAGGGGTGCTCTATTCTGTTACTTTGTTTTAACATTATTCCTGTTTATTTCAGTCCATTTCTGTTCCTTCATTTCCATCCATGTTTGTCTTTCTCATGTTCTTTTGGCCATACCAAAATCACAGCCTTTTCTTTTTTTTTTAAATCTCATAATTGTTAAATTGTTATCTTCTCTCAATCCTCTTTGCTGTGTCAAAATCCAGTGCCCATCATCACAAGGGAAACAGGTGGGCAATATGTACAATATGTACCCATGCAGAACAGCAGAGCAAACACGTTGCCTGTAAAAGTGCCTAACAAAGCAGTGCACGAATTATATTACACTGTGTACAGGAGGGAGAGCCTGGTATGGCAGGGAAATGGGAAGAGCCCTGTGATGTGCTGACTAAGACTCAGTCTGTCCAAATCTTTGCCAGAGGAGCAGGGGAATGCTGTGCTGAATCTTGTTTAAATCAATCACAGTTTGTTCCCACCTTACGTATCTGAAGACTTCCCAAGATGACTGCAAAGCACAATTATTCCATAATGAACAACTGTTTTCACAGCCACAGAGCAAGAGAAAAAAATCCCACAAACATATACTTGTTGTATTCCCTACAAGCCCTGATCTTTTCTCAGCCTGGGTCCTGGCAGCTCAGATGAGCTGCTTCCAAGCAGCCAATTTTTCTCACGGTCAAAGGGAAATTCCTGGACAACTCCTTGCTTTCTTGGAAAGGAGAGCTGTTTTTCTTGATCCTGCAAAGCGAGTGCGCACTGCTCAGCAAACAACAGCTATTGAGCTGTGCTGTCAAGGAGCTTCTCTATTCAGCTCAGGTTAGCAAAAAGATTTGCTTGGAAAACACCCATCCTGACACACCATTTGTTTGCTTGGCTTCTCCTTGCCTGCTCTCAAGAAGGCCCCACCTCCTCCAACCCCTTGACAATTATAGATCTTTTTACATTGTTCTAAATATCAGTCTTGTAGTATTTTAAAAATCAACCTTGATTTTTGTGGGCATTATCAAGCAAAAAAAAGAAAAACTAGCTATTTAAAAGAATACTCTTTTTCCTTTCAAAGGAACATTTAACTGAGAGCTTGCTCTGTGATGTGTCTAGGACTACATCCAAGCATAGAGCTTTTGCCTGGATTCATGAATCACACAGATTTAGTGCATTCTTCATCTCTGCAGCCAGATACCCAAATCCTTGGCACTTGTGCTTGTCTTCATTCAGGTCTTCTCACTACAGAAAGTTTTCAAAGGACATGAGCCGTGGGAAGACTGCTCAGAGAAGCCCTACACAGCTCCTCCTTATTACCCATACACAGCAATTTGGAAGGACCCACAGTTATCTGAGTCAGTTGTTCTAGAGAAGAGTAAATCTAGAGTCCACCATTACTCCTACTGACAAAAAAACAGTCTTTTCCTGGAGTTACTGAAAAACATGACTTTTCTGAGGTTATATAGTCAGATAAGCTAGAGGAGCCCGCATGCAGTCACAGTGAGGTGGTAATCTCACAGAAAGGTCAGTGTTTCATGGGCTAGAGGACATTGGTAAACCCACAGCTCCCTTTTCTTTTTTCCAGACCAATATATGCTTCACCCATTGGCTGTAATCTGGAGGATGCCAGCCACCAGTCTAGTTGGGGAAGCATTATTTTTTGGAGGAGTACTTCTGGAGGCTCCAAAAACAGACAGCTGGGGTCATATTTATGAAAGCATCAATTTGTTTACATGCCTGATAGGCTGCAAACAAGATTTAGACACCTTCTTTGTCTTTGCAGGTTCAAGCTATACAGAAATCAGTAGACTGCAGATTTCCAATGGGAAACAATCTAGGGAAAGCAAAAGTATACTGAAGTTGGTATAATTGTCTCAGTGTCAGTTCAGTTCTGAGGAACATAACCAAAGCAGATCTAAAGAGGCATACTGAAACATAAAACAGATCAGAGCTCTGGAGCCAGTGACATAAGCCTGCTAAATGTGGCTTGAAATGTGTCTGTAAAGGTTTCCAAGTTTTCTGATTTCCTTAGCTCCTTCTCATGAATAGTGATTCACTATATAAATTGGCTTTTCTAAACTGAGCTTTTTAATCTCCAGTGATTCCATTATTTTCAGTAATACTTTGTCTTTTCTTTCATGTATGAAAGCAATGGAAACAGACTTGTGGAAACCTGGACTGAGCTTTTTTGACACAGGTAAATATTTAAAGCATTTGGTAACCAGACTGGGAATTATTGTTTCCCATCGTGTGTGGGGAAAGCTCGCACTATTCATCAGGCCCATGGCATTGCTGATAACAATCTCATTCTAAGAAGTAATTATGGTATTTAAGATGACAAATGAGGTATGTCGTTTACATCTTAGTAGTTAAAATTATTTTGAGCCTTCATCATTCTCAAGTTCCTGCCAAAAGTGAGAGCAGAACAGATGAGCTCTGCAAAGAATTGGCAGTTGTACTGCAGGAAAGAGGTTCTAGCTACTGAAATTCACTTGTAAATAAGAAGATATTTTGGGAATGCCACCTCTGGGAAAGCAGTCTAGAAATGCCATCAATGAAAAACATGGCAGATTATTCTGATGCAAATGTACTTAAGAAGGAAGGGCATTCAGATGAGAATGGTGGATTAAAAAACAGTGGGCATTACTGAAATTTTCTAATGTTCTAGCCTTAAAAAGTCAGAAGACAGCATTTTTAGAAGTACTGGTGTGTGAGAAAAAAAGCTTTACATTTGTAGCAGGCTTAAGAGGCAGAAGATCAAGACTTGAGAAATTCTTAGCCAGGTGCAGTTTGCAAGTGCACATCCCACACATTCAGTATTTAAGGGATCTCTTTCCGAAAGAACATTTAAAGTAGACTATGCAAAGTCTACTATGCAAAGTCCATGCAAAGATATGGCAATTCATCACAGCGTGCTCTTACTAGGAGCTGGACTATCCAGTGTAAGGTGTCTTTTCCATTACCAGTTTTGCTGCTGGAGAGAGCTGTGCCACGTTGGTGGCCCTTGCAAAGACCTTCCCCCCACACACCCAAAGCCGAGGTGTGACTAATCCTCCCACTGGCTGCTACCAGCAGTGTTGCCTATTTGCATTAGTTTGCAAATCCAGTGGCAGTGGCTCTTCAGTCAAAATTTGCATAATCTCAAACGTGAACAGATTTCCCTTCTCCAGGGGTGGCACTCTGAGCCATAGAGTGAGCATGTTTCTATCCAGCCTTCAGTGGGTTTAATTAGAAAAAGCTGCAGCGCAGTGTACAGGGCCAGTGGTGCAGAGGGGCACCCTGAGACACCAAATGACAAATTGCATTGAATGCAATGAAAAGTTGAGTGTGGGAGAAGGGATGTTGTATCAACAGTTTCTCAGAATCTGAAGCGTCCGTGTGATAAAGTCTGATGAATTCAGATTGTCATTTCAAAGGAATGGTTCCTGGTGTGCATGCAGTCACTGCTGTCTTGCTGAAATGAATGGGGAGTTTAATCAGCATAGACAGCTGTGACAATCAGTGAAGAGAACTTTAATTAGCATGGAGTAGGCTACCCATGCAGTGAGTTCAAATTCCCATGGCAGTAACAACCTTAAAATAGACTGGCAGAATCCACAGATTCTGACCACCTCCCCAATTAGTGGGGAAGGTTATTTGGTGGGCGACCTTATTGTTACAGTGAGCACAAAGCAGCTTGCTGACCCACAGCCTCTCAGAACAGCTGGTGGCACCAGCAGCCAGAATGAGGAGTGCCATGGTTCTCAGATGCACCGTGCTGACAGAGCTCATGGCAGCTTTAGGTATGGACTGCAGATTTTATTGAGCACAGACACACATGTGAGGGAAATAGCTGTGAATTAACTTCCCCATAAAGTTTGTCTGCTAAAATGAGAGGCACGTGTTAGTATCTAACCTCCCAACAGCCCTTAATCCATCTGTTTCATGACCTGCAATAAGGTAAGCAGGAATGCAGTATGTATGTGGTGCCAAGCACTACGTGTTGGAACGTAGTGCTGCAAGGTGGAATGTGGCTTTGGTCTGCTACTGAGGGAAATTACACACCTGTGATTAAAGGCGACACTGGAGTACACACAGTCATAAGGACAAGTTGCTGAGTATTTCCAGGTTTTAAAGAAAAAAAATGAACATAAATGAAATGGGGCTAAACTTAGTGCCCTTTTCCTACCTCGTTCATATGGGAACACCCAATGTCCTTCCCAGGGCCAGGCACAGTGCCCAGCCAACACAGCGTCCTACCCAGTGACAGATGCCGGGGGTGAGAAAGGCAGAGGGCAGTCACACAGGAATGGAACTGGCAGGGCTGGCTGATCCCTGCCGCAGAAGGTATCTCCCTCACTGGCAGCTGAATTTAGAAGTGAGATGCCAAAGCAAGACTTCTGCCCAGTAATGTCCCAGCAGCACGCTATAGCTACGCACAGGGGATCGGGTGCCAGGTCTGACACCAGTTTGAGGACACAGCCTCAACAAAACCTCCTCTCCTGACCCAAAACTGCACACAGCTTCATCATGCAGGGGAAACAGCTCCAAGCAGTTGTATTCTTGTGCTCATTCCCACGAGAGGTGAGTTGGTAGATGTAAATAGAGTGGAAGGTAGACTGGTGGGAGTTGGAATTTCCTGTTTTCTTGAATATTTTCTGCACTGTTATGGCTCAGTCATTAATAACTCTGGCAGCCAGCTCAAGTGGTGCACAAACTCAGAGCTGTTACAGCTGCCATCAGATTCTGGTAATGCTCCTTGCTGATGTCCCTTGGCCACCCACTTTACACATGCAGTGCTCACATACGGGGGCTGCTGGCTGCCCTGGCAATGGAGATGGTTGAGGTGAGTTGCCAGGACTTGCTACCCACCCTCACTTCCCTCTCACATTTAGCATCTTCAGACTGCAGGTGCTCAGCAGCAGCCCAGGGGCTCCCTCCAGGCACCCCTGCAGACACCCAGAGCTGGGGCAGACCAGCACACCTCAACAGAGCCTCTCCTCTCCTCTGTTTCTCCAGGTGTTGCTTCAAAGGAGGAACTGAACCTGAAGCCACTGGAGACAACCTCCCAGGGGAACCCAAGTATGTACATCGGAATTAATGTCATAATTACACAGTACCATTTTATTAATTACCTGCTACTAGAAGGGATTCAAATTAAATAGCAACTACGACTTTTTAAAGAAAACTTAAGATACTTAAGGAATATATTTTCATCTGCAGAGGATCAGCAAGTGCTCTCTGCCAGTCCCTCTGACAGATACAATTGGTTTTGCTTTTCCAAGAAAGGCATTTCAAGATGTAGCTTACCTGGGTGTCAGGACGATGGCTGCTCGCTGCTCCTGTTCAGGGTGAGCTCAGCTCCACGCTCTGGGCACACACAGCTCCTCTCAAGGCGTTGCGATGGTGCAGGACAACAAAGCAATGAGCTGCCGCCAGGGATGGGCAAGCAAACCCTGATGACCGCACACACTCCTGTGGCCACACAGGCGCTCTTTCTGATGCGGAGGGTGGGAGGGAAAGAAACCGCCTGAGAAATGGGCGCAGTCAGGAGAGAGGTTCTGTGCCCCGGCTGGGGTGCTGAAGGAGCATTGAGGAGCCCTCCATCTGGGGATGGAGATGTCACATGCTCTGAAAAGCAAGCCTTGCAAAGTCCTTTGTAATTAAAGACAGGTTTGCCCATTAACTCGTCTTGA
The DNA here is from genome assembly GCF_023343835.1 of Lagopus muta. Lineage (NCBI taxonomy): Eukaryota > Metazoa > Chordata > Aves > Galliformes > Phasianidae > Lagopus > Lagopus muta. The sequence continues at coordinate 78,249,568 of NC_064434.1, forward strand.
AATGAGGCCCAGACAAGAAGGAGGAAGGGAAAGCAAACCACAAATGCAGAGATGGGATCATCCACCTCTTCAAGGGAAGCCTCCCTGGTGGAGGGGCTCACCTCCTGCTGACCCCAGGGCCTCCTGTGCCCTTCCTCCCACAGCTGAGCGCTCACTTTTGTCTCAAGTCCTCTTTACCTTAAATGCTGAACCAAGCATTCCTATGTCCTCAGTTGCTCCATCTAAAAATCTTAATATGTTTTGTCTCATCAAAAAAATGTCAAATACACCTTATAGAAGTAACAGGGAGGAGAAGAAAAGGAGAAGGATGCCCTTGGAGATTCAAACTCACTGTAGGAAAGCAGAGCTCAGTACAGCTCCCTACAGAGCACACGTAAGCAGAGTTCTGCTGCTGATCAAGTGCAGGAACACTTCTACCATTCAAATGCAGTGAATTAAGTTGGAGCAGGCATGTAAATCTCAGATCCCGTTAGCTAAGAAACTTCCACTATGCATGTGGACATCCCATGAGGTATTTCCCTTTTAAGGCCAGGAGATTCAGGAAAATTTGGCTCCTAATTAAGGTATTATTTGTTTTGGGTTCCCAGCCTTGCCTCACTCTCTGCTGTGAAAGAACATGCTTTTCGGTCACGCTTCTCTAATTCAGCATTATTAGAATTAAAAAAACAGACAGCTATGGGAGAAAGAATTGAAAGTAATGAGATGGGAGACAGTTGCATAAGCCAGTAAGAACAATTGGCACTTTGTCGCCTTCAGGCTATCTAATGATTAAAACACATGATTTTGGACAGTCTGATTGGTAGGAGACATCATCGGAGACAAATCAAGAGATACAGACGGCAGGAGAAAACAGTAGCGCTCCAGTGAAGCCAAATTTTGCTCCACTCCTAGTCACGGTTCAACTGACAAATGTTTCACCACTAACATGAGGAGAAGTAGAGGCAGGCTGGTAGGGGCCACAGTTAGCACATGCAGAAGCACAAAGATCAGGTTCATCTGAGTAACTAGCAGGAAGAGTTTGAGTACAGACACAGCTTTTATCTGAGTCAGGCAACACCAAAATTGTGCTGCTGTACACACACAGGTGAAACCCACAGCTGCTTTGGGAACAACTGAAGCTCAGGTCAAACACGGAGTGGGAGCTGCTGTCACCACCTCACCAGCAGCACAGCACGGGTGCAATGACAGCCACCTCCTGCCCCACACACTGGCTGTCCCCAGGTGCCCAGGGACACCTCAGGGTGGCTGTTGACAAAACAGGCTCAGGCCAGCCACTACGTCACCATCAAAAGCATTTTAGTAGAGCTTGTGCAGCAGGAAGAGTCACCAGGTACAGAGTTTTTAGGCCTTTGCTCTTCAAAAGAAGCACTACTACTAAAAGGACCAAAACCATTTTCCCTGCTTTGTGTCTCTCCTTAGGCTGCAAGGTGGATTTGTCCTTCTTGATGGATGGGAGCTGGAGCATTGGTAAACGCCGCTTCCAGCTCCAAAAGCAGTTCCTCATTAACATGGCTCATGCCCTTGGCATCAACAATGCTGGGCCTCTGATGGGCATCGTGCAGTACGGGTAAGGGCCACTTCTGCACCCAGGCTACAAACCTAGCTCTGTTTCATTATTGCTGTAAATGAGAATTGCAATATTTAGAAACAGTTGTTACTGAAACACCCTCTAGAATTCCACTAGTGTGGCCTCGTTGATAATTTATCTTTTCATCCATATTCACAGCATGGGGACTTCTTTTTGTTATTACTGTTGGTGCTTCCATGCTGTGACCTCCACCTGTGGTTACACTGTGCAGGAGCTGCTGGAGCAGCACTCCTCTCCCCCAAGCAACCCCAGAGGATAGTGGGCACAAACATATCAAAGAACAGTGTCAACCTGCCTTCACAACCTGTTACACTCTTTGCTTTGAGAAGGTCTCTTACCCCTGCCTGCCGCCTTCTCCTTTTTCTGTCAGTCTGGGAGCAGTCAGGCATTCAGCACACTTGCTAGAGACAAGCCACTCCCATCACCATCGATATACATCTGGCTGGAGCATGCTAAAGCTTGCCAGAGGAAATTCAGGATGGGTATTAGGAAGAATTTCTTCTCAGAAAGTGGTGAGGCAGTGGCATAGGTTGCCCAGGGAGGTGGTGGAGTCACCATCTCTGGAGTTGTTCAGGAACTGCGTGGATGTGGCACTGAGGGGCATGGTTAGTGAGCATGGTGGGGATGAGCGGTTGTTTGGACTAGATAATCTTGCAGGTTGGAAACAACCTTAATAATTCTACGATTCCTGCTCACACCCAGGAGCAAAATAGGACAGAAAGCTCTTACAGCTTTTGTACTGCTGTATGTAAGGCAAAAAACCTGACAACTGCTTCATGTTTCTTTCCATCTGCCAGTGATGACCCTTCCACAGAATTTAACCTGAAAACATACACCAGCCCCAAGGACCTAAGAAACGCCATTGAGAAAATCCCTCAGAAAGGCGGACTTTCCAATGTTGGTAGGTTACGGGCTGCATGCACACCCTCAGCATAGGGAGGGCTCCAGAGCCTGGAGTGCTGCCAGCCCTGTAACTTATCCTCAATCTCTTCTTTCATTTCAGGAAAGGCACTTTCATTTGTCAACAAAAACTTCTTCTCGGATGCTAATGGAAACAGAGGTGGAGCGCCCAATGTGGTGGTGGTGATGGTGGATGGGTGGCCAACCGACAGGGTGGAGGAGGCCTCCAGGCTGGCCAGGGAATCAGGGATCAACATTTTCTTTGTCACTATTGAAGCAGCTGCTCAAAATGAGAAGCAAAATGTTATTGAGCCAAACTTCGTGGACAAGGTACTTACTGGGCTGGGCTCTGGCTGTACACTTGCCTTGGACTCTACCTTTTTCAAGTGATTTTGCACAGGGGCTTAAGCACAGTCACAGTTATGAGACATTTCCCTTCCTTCTTACCACTCATGGTTACTTCTGGTCCTGCTTAGACTGTTAGGCAGTGCTGAAGTTAGAAAAGTGACTTGTCTGAAAGCTGCTAAGAACAAACTTTGGCTCACAGTAAAGCTCTGGTCTGAGGTTCATCATGAAGCAAATGGCTCTTTGCTGACCAAGCATTGGCACAAACCTGCAGACAAGATTTTCTGAATGTACAGCAGCATGACAAAGCACAAAAATAAAAGAAGGAAAAAAAAAAGAAAGAGAATGCAACTCTTTGCACTGTTAACATTTGGCACTGCTCAATAGTGTCTCAGAGCAAGGTGACACAAGGTTATGGCAGGAGACATCTACTAAGTTCCAGACTCACTTGAGCTCAGGAAGCACGGCAGAGTTATCTGCTATTTTCAGAGAACAGATTCCTGCCTGAGCCACACTGCTCTGCCATGAAATAATTTCCATTAGTTTCAAGGCTGTTTCAGAACTCCGTTGTTTCTGGTCAGTGTTTAATTGGATTATAGCCTGATTTGCATTTATTTTTCAAAATGGCAAAGCTACAGTGAGTCTGTGTGAGCCAGAGAGCACAAGTGGGAGAATGCTCCATGCTTCGTGCCACCCCTTGGTTTCTATCTACATTCACCCAAATCCTCCTGATCCTCTAACAGCTTCCTGCAGATCTGCTCCCTACCAAGTATTTGGTGATAAAAACAGACATTAACATGGTTTTTGTCTGTCTGTCCTTAATTATCTGGCAGAGCCAGAACAACTGAGAAAGGCTTTTACACTTTTATCAACATTTCTTGTTCTTTTTTTTTTTTTTTTCTGATTGTACAGCCAGGGAGAAACCAGCTTCAGCCTGAGGTTTCAATTCAAGGCAGGAGGGGTTTATCAGCAGGGAAATGCATCCTTGTTGCCCTAACCCTGGGAGGGAGGGAGCTGAAGTTGTCATCTGGCAAATGTTGGGGCTTCCAGATGGAGCCACACAGACAGCGTCTCGGTGATTTGGATGCCTTCTCTACAAACAGTGTAACTTATCTCAAAAAGCTTGACAGGTGGCAAACCTGGTTATTACACTTCTTTCATGGCTATAATATCAGCTCCATCCCACAGCTTTAAAAAAGGGGAAGAAATGAGACAAGTATCTATAGAGAAGTATCTGTGATGTTATATTCACGACATTTCCCAGGGAACCAGATGGCAGCTAGAGGAGAGCCCGCTCCAGACTCCAGCATTGCTCTTTCCAAGAGCCTAAATTTACAGTTTAGCTAAAACCCCAGTTGAAACAAGCAGACTGAATTTCCACTGCATTTGTACTTGTGGTGTTTTGCAGGCAGTGTGCAGAACAAATGGCTTCTACTCCATCATGGTGCCCAGCTGGTTCAGCCTCCACAAGGTCGTCCAGCCCTTGGTGAAGCGGGTCTGTGATATCGACCGGCTGGTTTGCAGCAAGACGTGTCTTAATTCAGCCGACATCGGTTTTGTGATCGATGGCTCCAGCAGCGTTGGCACCGGCAACTTCCGCACAGTCCTCCAGTTTGTAGCCAACATCAGCAAGGAATTTGAGATTTCGGACACAGACACCCGTATTGGAGCCATTCAGTACACATATGAGCAAAGACTCGAGTTCAGCTTCGATAAGTACAGCACAAAACAGGACGTGCTGAGTGCTATCAAAAGGATCAACTACTGGAGTGGTGGAACCAGCACAGGGGCAGCCATCAGCTACGCCTCTGAGCAGCTCTTCACCAAATCCAAACCCAACAAGAGGAAGATCATGATTCTCATTACGGATGGCAGGTCTTACGATGATGTCCGAATGCCAGCCCTTACAGCTCACCAAAACGGTAAGTTCTACCATCATGCTCCTCCATACCTCCACGTTTATTTGGGTCAGAGAAATACATTCTGCTGTGATGCAAAGGCATTGGATGAAACCTTAGGAAGGAAGCATAGCATCCACTCTGGGGTCTCATCAAGTGCTAAGCAAGATCAGCATCTGAATAAGGAACTTTCTGAAAGTAACACAGAACTAGAAAGATGCAGCTAGACCTAAGAGATTGCAGAGGATTTCTACTGTCTCGATAACATTTGAAGCGAGCTTGGGCAGTTCCACAGCAGACACCAGGCATTTCTTCCATTTTGACAATGCCACCTTTTTTTTTTTTTTTTTTTTTTTTAATTTTATTAATTAAAAACTGCAATTCACTGCCAATTTTTTCATGGCCTAGTAGTTATGTCTGCAGTATTGGTCTTAACCAATCAAATGTAATGCAATTAAAACTTTTATGCTCACCCTTATCTCTTGGGTTTCTTTCCAGGAGTTATAGCTTACTCCATTGGAGTTGCTTGGGCTGCTGAAGATGAACTGGAAGCCATTGCAACAGATCCAGATAAGGAGCACTCCTTCTTTGTGGATGAATTTGACAACCTCTACCAATTTGTTAATCCACTCATCCAAAACATTTGCACAGAGTTTAACTCACAGCCACGGAACTGATGGAATGGAACAGGCCAGGATCCTTGGGCGTCATGCTGAAAACACACAATGCTACAGGAACAATGCCAGCTCTGAGCTCAACAAATACTGGAATTATTTTTCTTTGGCACTTTCCAGTTAATGAGGTCGATTGCATCTCTGTCCTTATGTACGATAATGCTCTGTGTAGGCTACTGATTTTTCCCCTGCAGGCTTCAGAAACTCTGATTTGGATGGAATAGAATAACAAGCAGGAGACATCAAGGAGGGAGTAAATGGAGCTGTTTGGAAAGCTGTTAACAGTATAGAACCTCAGCTTAGGTGATTCCCACCTCAGGGTACGCACAAGAACTAAGATGTACCACCTGCTTCCTGCAGTGGCCAGGACCCCCCAGAGAGCTGCTACACTGCTCTCCTGCTGTGGTAGAAGCACCTCCCTCTGACACTGCCCATTGCTCACAATCCAGGATAGGACTGACAGCCTGAAATCCCAGGCACATACTGGGAGAACAGTGTGAATTCAAGTATTGAGCTTCATCCAAACCCAGAGACCAGAAAATCAGCAAGCGGCCATGACTGGGCTGTGGGACCCACATCCATTTGCCAGTCCCCATAAAGCTCCAGATCTGCAAAGCAGCCAATGCAGGGGCTGGATCTCATCTCCCACAGTGCTGCATTAAATGTGCTTAAACAACAACAACAACAAAAACAATCTTGTCCCCGTAGCTCACTTACAACATCTTTTGCCATCCAGCTCAAGGCCTTTGCAAAGCAGGAGAGCCACGGAGGCAGAAGAGGCTCCTTCAGTAAAAACTGTGGGTTTCAGTTGCTCATTGTCTGAAAGGTTTCTCAGACCCCCACTGCTCTATCACCAAACATGGCACAGTTAGAACAGCCTACAGCAGACTTTAGCATGAGGATAATTATTCAAGAGCCTTTAAAGAGGCTTAAGAGGAAAATATCTTAAAGCTCTGTATTACACACTGGGAAAAGCAGTATTTCTAGCATTCACAGGCACCCTCTTCTGAATTTGGTGTGGACTTCTGTTGTATGGATTGATTTCAAGACACACCTTTACAGCCCCATGTTATTCAGAGTACGTGGCTGTTCTGTCTATGAAGAAGCAGCCAAAGCACTGATCAGCAATGGGAGGAGTGGCATGCAGAGGTCTTTTGACATTGCACTGCATGGCAGGTAGCAAGCAGCAGTTGCTGGTAGTTTCCATCTGGTGTCATGTATGATAATACATCCCTTAAGCAGAAATTACCAAAGGAAAAGGCTGAAGTTTCAGTGCAAGTACATGCATGTGTGTTCATGCACATTACGGTAGTTACAGCACAGATTTGTGGAACTAACAGGAAATTGAAAGGAATTAAAGCTCACATTCCCCCTCTTACTCACAAATTAATTTTTTAATGTTATCATTCACACAAAGCAAATTAGGGTAAACTGCCACCAAAGGAGCACCCTTTCTGTCAACAAAACTGACACCATCTTTCAAATCTTTGTTTGGAAATGGGACTAAAGTAGATTAAAAATTCCCAGAGAAGTTACCATACTTCAAAGCATTGCAAATTCCCCATTCAACACAATTCCCCAGTGTGATGAAATGAGCCAGGTGAGGGTTCCTTTGCTAGTGCTCCAGCCACTATTCCTAAAGCCATGCCGGATGAAGTGGTGGTTTTACATTGGATTTACTGGGGACTTCATATTCTTAATATTGCAGGTTAATTCTTAATAGACAGCTTGCTACTGCATATCAGGGCTGTACTGGACATACCCTGGCAGCACAGGAGAGCAGCACTCTGCAGATGGTCCTGCACACTGTGCTTATGCTCTGCAGCCAGAGCCACAGATGTGCTTTAACACAGACATTTTCATTTGTACTGAAAACTTTGAGCAACAGCAAGTTTTCACTCTCCACAGAGAAGCTGAACAGCTATCTTCCTCATCAAACATTTGCTTAGGGCATGGCAGGGTTTGCTGTTGTCTAAATGGTTAATCTTGACTTTTACAGAACACCTGTGGTGCTCAGATGCCAACAAGCCATTCTATTCACTTCTTGAGATGACCTTAAAATTAATTTTTAATCTGACTCTCATCTAAACTGAGATGCCTTAAACACAGAGAAATTGAGCATAAGCCGCAGAAGTCCCAGTACAGCCTTCCTTCAACAGAAGAGGATCAGCACAGAATGTGGTCCTCTATAGCCCTTCACCTTCCATAGCAATAAAAACACTTGTCACATCTGAAGACTGTCAGTAATAGTAAGAAAAGATAACAACCCTTCATAAATGTTTGGAGGAGTTATGTTGGTTTGGAGAAAGCAGAACTCCTTCTGTAACATATACAAGCTGTTCTGAGCTTCTCAATACAAGTTGCTATATCTTTTGCAATAAAGATGTCCCAAAGGCACACAAAGTCTATTTGTATATATGCAGTTACAAAAAAAAAAAAAAAAAGAAAAGCAACAAATATGGTCCATGCCATGGTAGTTTCTCAAGTGCAGCTGACGTTTCTAGAAGGCTTTAGAAGACAAAGCAAGGATGGGAAAAAAACAAACAAGTGTTTGGATGCATTTCTTTTACATGCTCAGCTGAAAAAAAATAAGCCTAGAAGGGAGCAAGAAGGGGCAGGAACAGCACATTCCCTGTCAGAGGAATCAGACATTGCAACAGAGCCTACTGGTCTGAAAGGTTTCAAATATGTATGCACATCTTGCTAAGCCTGCAAGATAGTGTCTTATTTGAAACCAGACATCTTTTGGAAGCCGAAAAATAATAAAAACACAGGCTCTATTCTGTTTAGATGTGGGATTGAATAAAAAGAGGGTTTAGATATCCCAGCACTCGATGCTGGGCCACTCAGTATCAGATGCCTGACCATTGCAGTGAGGCCTGCGGCCTGGCTGAGGCATCCAGAAAAGCAGACCTGGAGCCAAATTTCTCACTGGATATACAGTCAAAAAGGAGCTTCTGATCACACTTTCCTTACAACATGAGTATCTGCACTTTTCAGTTATCTCAGCAAAGTTAATAACCCATTTCAGGTTCCTCAGCCGGGTCTTACACGGCTAGGCCAGTGGCACCTCTGCCCATTCCATGCACCCACTCGCTTCTCAGCTGCTGCCACTTTGCTGCTTCAGCAGGCAGCAGCTTTCCCTGCTGAAATTGCTTCTCAATTTGCTCTTCTACAAGCTGGCAGAGCAGCTTCTTTCCTCTCCACACTCTTTCCAGAGCCACTCTTTAGCATAGAAGGATAAAAGTGCAAGAAGCCAGTAAACACTGGTGCTAAACAAGCCGACAGCCAACCAGACAGGACCAAGGCAATCTCAATCTCCTTCACGCATCTACTACCCTGCCTATCAGCTCCTCTCTATCTACATGGCAAGTCAAAGCAAATTATGTATCAGAAATATTACCTAACACCAGACAGTAAGAAAAGCCTTCTGTGCTGTACATACATTAAATTATTTCATGGTTGAACACAATCACCACCTGAACCATTCTTCTAGTTGTTTTGCATTGCCCAGCACCGTCTCCTCGTTACAGAAACAAATTGATCCCATTCCATTTTCTTTTCCATCATCACCTCTCTTTGAGGAAGTCTTGAACAGTAGCAGGCAACCCACATTTGCTAAGTTGCCTCTATATTGAAAACATTGCAAATATACATCTGTGTAAGTGAGTGTCTCAAATTCAAAGTAGTCTTTAGGCCTCCTATGTGGGAGTGTTACTCCTACATTGTTCTTTCTCCTGCTCCTTATCTCATGAATTTTCTCTCCAGAGGCAGAACACTGAGTAAAAGCAATTGTACCATCGTTTCGTAAGACAATTCCAATTACTATTTTCCCGTAAGTAGGGAAGAGGAGTAGTACTAAGTTAGAAAGGTTATTTTACCTATCATGGAGACAGAGGAGATGAGAACTTCACTTAGCCCACCTACAAGCTTAAAAAAAACCCCAACCAACCAGGAGGATGGACCTGCTAATGAGTTTCTTTACTCAGTTCTGTGTAGGTTCCCATACCACCCCCTCAACAGCATTGTTCCGATCGTTTTCCTGTAGAAACGGAGCTACCATCTGTGATGTGTGGTTTGCTCTCCTTAATCCTCTGCTGAAGGGTAGATTCATGCACTTATTTTTATTTTAAACAAATGTTCCACCCAGGAAGTGCATCATGCTTCGCTGTGATTAGGGAAGGCTGATGGAGCAGCTCCTGATCGGCGGCACTGTACACACTTCGCATGTGTGTTCAGCCAGGAAAAAACCAGGGACGGAGCGCCTAAGTGCACGGAAAGATGCAAGGTTCCATCAATGCCAAGAAAACAGTACAGTACAGAACCAAGACATATGGAGAACAGAGAAGTTGAGACACTACTGCAAATGGTAACGCTTGACACAACGCAAAAACATTGACATGAGGTTACATCAGGTCCCTCCAAACTCTTGCCTACTTATGCTAGACTGTGTGCACTTCCTGCTCCTTGTACATACACCAAGAGCACAGATCGTTACAAAAATGCAGAATTACAAACACAAAACAAAATGTTGAAAAATAGTATTTATTAGCACCCAATTTACATAATTATATGGTACAAATGACACTTACTTGCTGCTGCAACATTAAATAAAGCTGCTTTTAAAAACCATTGCTTATTTCTGGAAGTCCATGTGATTTTGCTCAGCACAGAATGCGGGTACAGTATACAGCTATCCCACTTCACTACAGTCATATCAATATAAATACCTGCATGGTTATTTCTATGTGGTCTCATTTTAAATGGCACACTAAAATATGCAGACCTATACAATTTTAATGACAAAATATTTATTTGGACTATTCAAGCAAGTGAATGTAGTTTTAAATATAACCTATCCAAGAACCTTCACAAAGTATGAATTGCAGCGAAAAAGAGAAAATTCAGGGCCGCAATTGAGAAGCTCAAAAATATACTGGCGTATTTCAAAATAATCTCTCTCTGAATTTTCTGTCTTCGCCATTTGAGATATTTATCCAGGATTTTAAAATATTGGTTTTCAGTAAAAGTTAATATGAAGTGTTTGAAGAAGCATTTTTCTTTATAGCAAATATTTAGACTTTTTATAACAAAGGCTTATCAAATCTTTGGAGAATGATGACTTCGACTTTTCTTATTTCCCATAAAAGCCTTTCTGAAATCTTGAAATATATGAAAATTTGGGATCCTGACTCCCAAGTAAACCATTTCCTTTGTGAATTAGGAAGCAGTATCTCTCACTTAAAATAACATTCACCTCTGTACAACAGTAGCATTTAAAGAAGGTAATCTGGTGGTATTCTGACAACGTGGTACTGAACCATAATACAAACTGACAAGCAGACTATTACTCAACAAGTAGGCATTTCTCATTTGGATCCACCACTATGCAAGACACTAGAAGCCCAACACTGTTTCAAAGTAGTCATTCAAAACTGGCGTGCAAAATAATAACCTCAGCGTAATTCTGAAGGGGAATCTTAGTTTCCTGTAGCTGTTTAAGCAAGAGTTCAAACATTAGTCACAGTAGCCTTTTCCTATTAACTATCTGTCATGGAAGTGACCCAAAACAGAAGAGGACCACATGTAAATATTGACATGTAAGTGGTTATCACCTGTGGTATCTTCTCTGAAAGAACTGTCAGGTACCTCTAAATTCAACAGTTTTTCCTAGGGAGGGGAAAGGGTATAGATGAATATGGATGAATATAAACAACAATCCAAATCATGACCATGCTGAAAAACCAATCAGTTTTAATTACTTCAATCTCATGAATATAAGTTCCATAAGACAAGGAAATTCATCTAGATTTTTTTTTTAACCTGACAGTTTCTCTTAAAAGAAACCAATTGAAGATATTTAGAGGAAATACAACGCAGGTTGATCTGCTGACAAATGTCAACAAAAAATCTTACAGCAACAATAGTCTTCTTATCACAGATTTCTATAAGATTTTCAGATGCGTGATTCAAGGAAGTTACAGCACAAGTCTGAATTTCAGTCTGACTGGTCTATAATGGGCTGTACAAAAAATTATGAGCAATCATCCTCATTTTGCATTTCCAGAACAAGTGGTAACACATACGAAACAGTTTTCAAAACCTGTGCATGCTTGTAAATGCATGATTGCAAGGAAACAGTTCTAGGAGCCACACATCTGAAAACAAGCAACATTCAACAAGCACTATCTTAATGAGAGGAAGAATAAAAAAATAAATTCTCAATGGAAAAATATTAGCTTGAAGTCCATTGCATTTCCCTTACACAATGTTTTTGGCTGCTTTTTTAAAATAATCCAAAATTATGAAAATATTTGGCTTGGAGATAAGTCATCCCTTTTCTTACAGAAGAATACAAATGCAGCTTCGTAAATCTTTTCTCGGCTTTCCAGTCTAATACTCCAGTCTGAGGACCAAGGGTTTCTCTGAAGTAGGAGGGAGTACCTTTGAGGCCTGCAAGGGCTCGAGGACCTTGCCAGCACAAGGCTTTGAGCAGCTTCAAAAGCATACACATAAGCATTGTTTAAAATGAGGTGCGATCTCCCAGGATCACAGCGTGGCTTGGTAGCACAAACTGTGCCAAATTAGTTGGACACACAATACGATGACTCAGAGACAATCAAGAACAAAGATAGGCTAAAGCATGAGTATTATTAAATACCTCTTTAGTTCAGCTATACTTCACATTTTATCATCCAGCATCAAACCTCCCTTTAGAATGACCCAGTTCAGACCCATAAACTCTACTGTGGAACTGGAATGACTACAGAGTCATCATCACTCTGGAATGATTTTGTAGTTGTTTTTGAGAATCTGAATTCCTTGAATGATGTAGTACTTCCTCAGTTTTCACAACAGATCAAAGGGTAGAGAAACCATGTCAGAAGGCAGGATCAGAGAACTCAGTAGACTTACATGAACTGGGACCAAGGAAGTATAGAACAGCCTGTTGGTGACGGGAGGAGCAATTCTGAAGCTGAAACCGCAATACTCTTCAAAAAACATTCTAGATCAAATGCTTTCATGAAATTTATCCCGCGATAAAAATCCACTGTAGCTATGTATATATGTAGCTATGACTCCAAGAAAAAATACATTTAAGTGGAAAGATAAAAGTGAAATTTCAAAAAGACTGATAACCTTCACAACAGGTACATACGTTAGTACAGGCACAGTTGTAATTTTGAAGGTCTCATTGCCAAGACCTTCCCTTCCTGGATTAGCCTCATCAATTGCATCCTGAGCATTTGTCTGTACAAAGGCTATTTACATAAAGGTCACTCTTGCACCCTCCTCACTCCCCAGATGTTTCTTCATTCACTCTGTTGTACTTAAGTCTATCCCTTAAAATGTGAGGTTTTTCATGATTGCATCGCCTACCGCTTTGTTTCCTGTCAGATTCATTGCTACTCAGCAGAAACACTGCAGAGGGTTTGCCTAACAGTTCACAGGCCATTAGTTTCAGTAACAGTGTGCTCCTCTAAAGTGATGAAATAGTCAAGACTGTTCACCTATTGCAACCTCTGCAATTAAATATGTTATCAGATTTGAATAAAACATTTTCAATTATTACATGTCCTTCATGGAAAAAGAGAGCTTTAGGTTTCCAGAAAAATTGTTGCTTCCTCTCTGTGCTCAACTGAACTTATCATTATGATGCTAACCAGCAGCAGGTGCCCCCCCCACATCAAACATTTTATACAAAACAGTTTACCATATGTGAATATTTTACTATCATTTCTGATACCTTCATTTTTAACAGTGTAGGCCAAAACAGTTTCCACCACAGCCACAATTTTTAGAGTGCTATAAATGCTGTATTACAAGCAGCATCACATTTTCACAGTTATTTCCATGAATTTCACCTTGTCCACAAGAAAGCTGAAAGATAGTGTGCCAACTGAGTTTCAATTTAACTGAAACCACTGGTCCCATTCACTTACAGGAGAAATTAAAGTTTAAAAAAGACACAACAATATTTAGCAACACAAGCAATTGTTTGGGGCAGCTTGTCTAAAGCAACAGTTTCTCCACCTCTGACACAATTATTCCACAGTTTGGAATCTGAACATATACTACATTTTGTCCTTCACACAACCGGCAGCCAATGGGTGTGTGAATGAATAAATCTGAGGAGTCATCACAGGAAAGCTTCACTAAGATTGCTGCTCCACCCCTTAGCAGAGTTCCCTCTGTTATCATCAGGTTGAATTCTACACTGCTTCCCAGCCTAGTTATCCTGAGTTGACACCTACAGGGAGGGCACATTGGTTTTGGCATTTAAACCGTTTCAACCTTCAGAGTTCAGCCAACATCCTCCCTCACTGTTCAGCATAGTGACCACTGTAGATCTTCAAAGCAAAAATATGAGTAATCTCATTTGCAGGAGCCATTCATGTTAGATTGCAAGCTTGATGCTTCAGCAAAGAAGACTCCAAGAAGAACGCTCTCTATCAGTCCTGTACAGGCACAGGAACAAACACAATAACTGCACTTTCCTCCACAACTCAGCCTATTTTACAAGGTTTCACTGGAGAACATTCTTATTGAACATTTTACACCGAGAGCTCCCCAGAACAGTCTGCAAACTGTCCAAACTACAGTCTGCAAATGGTTCCAAACATGCATCTTGAGAGGCATTCCAAACACTGAGATGGTTCTAACTGCTTCTTAACTTCATGTTTCTTGTGTGATGGACTAACGCTGATAAGTGATGCATGAGCTTATGGAAATCACTGCTCCCAAAAATGACACTGATAAAACATGAGGAACAGGGAGAGGGAAAGGGGACACATTTGAGATTAAACAGGTGTACCTCGAAAGGCAGTGTAACTAAGTCCTTTATCTGTCACATAATTTCTCAAAAGGATGCATTTCTGATTACTGATGACAAAGCTGTATGGTAACTACATTTCCTCAAACATATTATGTATGGGACTGCTTTACATAACACCATTTGAGAACATACAGATAGAAAACAATCAACAGTATGTGACATGTCATTATCTTAAGACTTCTTGCTAAAGTCTTTTAAGTAACAAAATCTTTTATTTGATATGTCAAAACACTTTCTTCTGAGGCACAAACACACACACAAAAAAAAGGCAAACAGATTTTTCGGGAGAGAAGGAAACATTTTCCACAACAAAATTATATCTAGAGCTTCCTCCAGGCTATTCTAAATCATTTTGTGCAAGTGTTTTGGCAACTGAATCAAATATAATTAAAGTGAAAGTATACAGCAATGAAATAAATTAGAAAGAAAAGTGAGAGTATTTAAACCTAGCAGACTCATTTTAAATGTATGAAAGAATTGCAGATTCTCCCATTAAATTAGTTAGAAAAACCAAAATCAGTAGCACAGGCTAACATACACAAAAAATTCTACAAGTTAACCATTAAAAAACGTGTCATGTCAATTAAATACATGAAAAAGGACAACGGTAAAAGGCAATATACAGTGTCACACAAAAATGTCGCTATTTGTTGGTTTGTTTTGCTTTTTTTTTTCTCCAGGAACAACCATTAAGTTCCATTTTGTTTGCATCTTCAGATGGATTTATCACATTCGTAAAAATTACCAATTATACTGAACCAGAAAGAATTGCATTCTAAAGTGAGAAAAAAAAGAAAAAGAGTTCTCTCTGAGATCAGAAGTTCAAAGCATATAAAAATAAGTTATGAATTAAGCATCTAGCTGCAAAAGAATTTTAAGTACATACTGAAAGTGAAGGAGAAACTTGAGAAGCAGCAATGCTGAGTTAAAGAAAACAATGGTCAGAAATGAGATCTGGGTATAGAGATACTAGCTAGACCAAAACATTTGGACTTCCTACACAAAAGTATCATGTAGAGAGGAAAAAAACCAAAACCCTCCACATTTAACAGATCCCCTTCAGACTAAGTCTGACAAAGCACTGTAAGTGGAAAGGCATTGTGGGCACCAGGATACGGAGGCATGAACTAAAAAAGCTGAAAACAAGAAAAAGTTGTGTAAAAAGAGCAGATTGAAAAACAGCCTAGAGAAAGGGGAAAGGAAATATGCAGCTAGAGCTAGTGCATACACTAAGGTTCCAAATTACAGAGGTGATGAGGAATATTTAAAATGGCACAAAATATGACTTGAAATACCAGCATGAAGTTACAAAAAAGAACCACTAAACGTCAAATAAATCCTCCTGCCAGTGAGAAGCAATCATCGAAACAATCTTCCGAAAGAAAATTAATCACTTAGAACACATACAGGACCTCACTGGCCAAGACGATATTAAAATGCACAAGTCAACAATCCTGCTTGAGTGAACAGATGGACTGGGTAACCTAAATAAATTTTTCATCCCTAACTCCTATGATGACGTTCAGAAGATCTGACAGGCTCATGCACAATACCCTGCAGTCCTACAAGTATGTGAACAAGTACAGTAAAAAGACATTGACATCAATTATGAAGACCAGCACAAAAATATATATCCACAACCTCTTTGTAAGGCTACATTTGTTTTGTTTTGTTTTTTTAAAGGCACCTCATCCTCTAGCTATTGCCAGCTTTAAAAAAAGTCACTTCTCAGTTTGAGCAAAAGCTCGATAGTGAGAAGGAAACATCTTTCAATTCACATTTGAACAGCCACTTCTTACATTCCAATTGTAATCAGAATGACAGTCTTTAAAAACGAGCATGCTGGCCTATTCGTTTTATGTACAGCAATTTAAACAACTTTAACTACATACTGTATTGTGTAAGCAAAAGCACAACATTCATTTCATACTCACACCATTATCCTTTGTATACACAAACTCAAGAGAACTCTTAATACTAAAACATTAAAATGCACCCATAGAGTCTTCCCTTACTAGACATATTTAATACATGTTTACAATATATATACACATATGTAATATACATAGCTTTTAGAATTTTTCAAATAAATCTTTGTAATTTCCTCTCCAAAAAGAAATAAAATAATGACACTGAAAGAATATGAGTCAAGTACACAGAACTCTCACTAAGTTGAATGCTCAGTTTTGCAGACAAGTTTTCCCTCTTCTTATCATAATCAAAACATTTTTAAAAACTAAATCTGAATCGTTATCGTAATCATCTGTTTCATGGTAAAAGTTCTAACCTTACCTATGAAAATATATTGCATATCAGTATCATGAAGTGACATATCTGAATATTCTGAGCAAAAAAAGGTATTCCAGGATACTTTAGCAGTAAATATAATGTGTTGCAGGCTCAAAAAGCACAAGTCAACCTTTTATTCTAAATAATACAGTTAATCTAAACTCTGAGTTCAGCATCAATAGTGGTCCCGTCTCTAAATATCACATGAACAACATGGTCAAATCCTATGTTGATATCTTTCAATGATTCCTTCTTAAAAAGTGTCAGCGTAAAGGTTAAGATGATCAGTTTCCAGTCTTAGCCTCAGGCTGGTCTTTGAAAGGATTGCCTATGTTGGGTTCTTTCCTACTCACATCAGCACCAGAAATAATCTAATAATAGGCAGAATAAATTCTGCCTTCCATTCCAATTTGAGGAAAACACCAACTCCAGACTGAAGAGCAGTAAGTGCTTTCATGGTGACACGTAACAAGAATCCACTCACTTTCATTATAGGGAGGGACAAAAGGGAAGGGATAAATTGCCAAATATTTTGGATTAAAAGTTACTTGTCACTTGAATCAACAGAGAAGTTCTGAATACTGAGACAAAACACATCTGTTGAGCAATTTTAAAAAAGCATTCGTTCTTCAGGTAACCTAATTAATGGCACAATATGCCCAGTGAAGCACACGTGGAAAAGTTCCACAAATGCTGTAGTCTGGAAATGCCTCTACAAGTAGCAGAAACTTTCATACAGATCGACCTTTGTGCAGGCACCTGTGATGCTAGTAGGACTCATACAAAGCATAGGTTTAATCTTCAAAAGAAATTGAGTATTTCATGGTTACACAATGCCCAGAACGATACCCTTTTTTTAGCAGGAACAAAAAGAGGAGGATGAACATATGATAATTACACTGTAAGAGTTTCTTTGGGAAATCTTATAATTTCTTGTGCCAGATCTCCAAGAAAAACAGTATTATAAATCTGAATAAGTTAATCTGCTACTGAAGTATGTACAGACTGCTTCAGTCTGCTGTTAAGTGAGACTAGACTAAAGGCTAGGCTTCTAACCACATGCTAATGCAATTTAAAAAATTATACAATTTTTTTTTGCAAACTAAATATTTGCCATATAACACCAAATATTTAACAAAACTTTACTGTATTTCAATTTATGTTAGTAATTTGCTTTTCTTTATCCACATTTATCTTAGGCTAGCAGCCAGGTGGCTGAGATTAAGTATCAGCTACTGCTCTCTGAATGTGATCTACTCGTTAATACCGAAGAGATTAAGGGATGACAAAGTGCCTCTCACATGACACAATAACAAGCATCTGAACTGACACTTTTTCCAGGTGATTTAATCTTAAGTACATCAAGATTCCTCAATAAGAAGCATCCCAGAAAATTTCCCTCTTTTCCCTCTCTCCCTGAAGCAATTAGACCCCTTCTTTCCAGTACTCCATCTTAATAATAGAGAACACATAGACCTAATTTCACCCAAGGCCTGCCTGGACGAAAATTCACATCCTCTGAAATAAAATTGCCCTTTTTTTTTTTCTTTTTTTCTTTTTTTTTCCTTTTTTGAAAGTAGTTGAAACTGAGAGTTTCCAAGCTCTCAGCACCAGCTGAGCTCACAGAAACCAGAACCAAGTTCAATTTAGAAAACAGCACCCTGCAAAAACTAAACACTTACAAACATTCTCTGATTGGGCAGGAGACTCACGCCCTTCTCTTCTCTTTTGTGCAGCTGGTTAAATATATACAAAGCTAAAGTTGGAAAGGGACACACTCTGTCATACAAACACTTTTGCCAGGGCATCTGCTCCTGCACTGGCAATATAACATTTGGATGGGTGGAATGCCACATCATGAATGGACTCATCAAATTTTTTGCGATGAGCAGTGAACTCTTGGATGCAGGTCTTGCTTTCAAGATTCCATAAGCGAATTGAACAGTCATGACCTAAAGAAAGGAGAAATGGTTTCTTTATAATTCACGCTTGCTACCACTATGAGAAAAGGAAAATGAAATTTAATGTACTTACTGCCAGACATCAAGTACAAGCCATTAGGATCGACAGCTAAACTTGTAACTGCATCTAAGTGAGCTACCATGGAGTGGATCAGTTTCCCTTTGAAAGAAAATAATTCAAGTTACTTTCTGTAATTCACTGTAAACTGTGTTCACTTTTTAAACCTCACCACAGCCCATTCAATAAGTATATTATCTTGTCCCATGATTGAATCAGCAAAAATTGTAGGAAACCCCACTCTTTTAATTTTTACATGCTCAGTAATGCTGCAGAACCAATACCATCAACTTTGTTCCTTCGCTTTTTGTGTGCAAATCCATCCTGGTGCTGCAATCACTGTGCACATTAAATATCTATCCTCTAAGGGACTTAAGTGAGTTGAGCAGTAAGACCTTGACTGAGAAGGAGGACATGGGCTGACTACTCTGATAAGCAATGAATCTAATTAAATAAGAATACAGAATGATTTTAATCAACTCAGAGAGAAGTGATGTTCTAGAACAGCTTATTAATATTAATGATTTGGTATGAAATATACAAAATCATGGCTCAGATGTATTTTTTTGGTTGCAGAAAATAATAAAGAAAAAACTGAAAAGCTCAGTGTTTCCTCTACGATACATTATGGCATTATGTCATCAAACAAATAATCAATTTTCAGTTTTCATCTCAGTTTCCATTGGGTGCTTTTTATTTAACACGTGTGAAGAACAGCTAGCATAAAATCAACTAGAATGTCGAAAGATCTCAGTTTAACTTTTAGGTCTGCGTGATCTGGAAGCAGAGAAGTCACAAGCTGAAGAAAATCAACATTTACAATCAGAATGACAGTTCAATGCTACCACTCCTAGAAAAATTTCCTTTATGTAATTTATAATTATACAGCTTAGTGCAACTCTCACTACAGATTTGAAAAAGTATTCTAATGGTCTACTGTTTCTGCAGAAAAGAGAGATGGAGAAATAGAGTGTATTAAACTGAGAATTATGCCCTGCAAGGAAACTGCTGCCTCCAAATCATTAAGTGGAAGTCTTAGAAGCAGTAAAGTGCCTAGGCTCCCTGCCCTCATATCAGAGCTCTCGACAAGCACTATGAACATAAGGACATGAAAATTAAGAATTTGCCTTATTGATAACCACTAAGTTTAAAGCATTTTAATAGAACTAACAGAGTGAGTGATGAAGGTTCCTTATCATTATCCCAATAAACTTTTAATGAGACTGGCAATCTGGGGGCTCAGGCAGTGAAAAAAAGATTTTTGTTTCAGAGGACATCCAGTTCTTAACATTCTTCAGTATTTGTGTGCATAACATTGATCATAATTCTGCTTGTATTTTATGTCATACAGCTAAATACTATGACTAGGTCCTGCTGAAAAGATACAGATGCATACCTGTATTGTTGTCATAGAATTTGATGTGCCTGTCTTCATGAGCAGTGATACTAATTGGAAGAGTCGGATGGCTGATGACTCTGTTTATCTGACAGGAAGTACTGACCGCTGGGGAAAACAAAACAAAACATATTGACGCGTGTAAATTGCTAAGGTCTTTGAAAAACTGCTATTAAAAAATGCATATGTAATCAATTTTATCTGCAATGTAATTTTTGGTAAGAATAAGTATTCAAAAACTAAGTGAAAATACTATTTTTGCATTTCCTCACCTCCACACTGCTCCTCCTTGTCAAGTCAAATTTTCATTGTAACATACAGGCAGACAAGAAAGTTAACATCGTAGTAAGAATGTTTAAAAGTAAAGAGGATTCCTCACCACCACAGAACAAAAGGCACGTACTATCACTAGACACTAGGCTATTCATATGACAGGCACATTCTCAGCATTCAAGAATCCTGAAATATCACTATTTTATATTTATATAAATATACATGCACATGTGCAGGAAGTAGAAAATTACAGAAGAGATATTTTGGTGGATTATTTTTTTTTAAATAGAAACCTAGACATTGACTTGCCAAGCACAGTGAGACTTAAGGAGTCCCTAAGCGGTGATGGTAGGCCATTTCAGATCACTCATCTACTATTGCCTAGTTCTTGTATTATTTATTTAATACAGCTAACTTTTAGAGCACAGTTACGTAAGTAAAAATACTAAACAGAGACTACTAGATGTCGGTGAGCTTCTTTTTTTTTTTTTTTTTTTTTTTTTTTCTCAAAAAGAAGAATATTTTTGTACCGTTGTTTTTTTGGTTTTTTTTTTTTTTTTTACTATAGTGAGGAGAATCCTGCACAATCAAGTAATAATACGAAGAAAGAAGGCGGGATTTTCTGTTCACTCTTATAAAATGTCAAATTTGTTAAACTTCATGAAAAGAGACGAGCAAAACTGATAAGAAGGGCATGCTCCCTTTTAAAAGTATAATCATACAGTAGCATTCACTAGCATAAAAGTTTCAGCTGAAAAAAGAAATAAAAATCAAAGTTTTAAAAAAAGACTGAACATTTTTGTAGTTCTCAGGTTACCATTTTGACCCAAACATGAATCCTCGTGCTTTAGCTGCTTCTGGCCCCTCTCCTAGAGATGGGAACACTGCCATGATCCAAAGCATTATGAAGGAGCTTGTGAGCTCTGCTCATCTTCAGTGAAAACTTCAAACAAAGCCTAATTGAAAATGAGCCAATACTGCTTATGAAAAACATAGAACTTGTCCTATACATTCACAGATTTTTCATGAATTCCACTTGAGATTTGTCTGATACTATCTATGACTTGCAATTTTGGATTAAAGAGAAAATGGAAAATCCTGATTAAAAAAATCTCAGGAAATTTTGTTCTTTTCCTTCTGCCACTGTTCCTTGAAGAATAAGTTACAGTATCTGCAGTTCTTCTACCTTTTTTCAAAGCTATGTTTGCTCTTCTACTAAAAAGCTTCTTGCTTTAATATAGTAATAACAACTTACTCCTACACCTTAAAACACAATGTTTAACATAATACATGATGCAAGTTACTAAGATACACCATTTGCCTAATTGCTTGGAAACACTGAAAAGACTATTAACGGCATTTGAACTCAATCTAGCAATTTTTTTCTGTTTTGAATACATACCATTATCTACTCCAGACTCCAGGGTAAGAATCCGTTGCCGTGTCTCCATGTTAAAAATGCTAGTGTGTCCAGTGTTAAATGATGCTACCATGAGGCTTGGGTCACTGCTCACAAGATCTACTGAGGAAGGGATTCCCATTTCTAGAAAACAATGCAGAGAACATTTTCATAAGCAGCAGATTGTGTTAAAAAAAAAATAGAAAAAGAACACCAAGCATTTTCATATTTAAAGTCTTATGATTATGAAATGTTACATTTTAAAAACTACATTATGACAATCCAAATAGATGGTCTGGAGTGATCACTACTTTAAACCTGCTTTTCTGGTATGTATTTCAACATTCTTTATTGAGATGCTCTATCTGGAATTGAGGTTGGACAGAAATCTAATTTGAAATGTGCTGGAAAGTAAGAACCTCATGTGTTCCACCTGTCCTGCCCCTTTTCTTCCTTTAAATGCAAGAAAAAATTTCAGCCAAACCTTCAGTGAAGGGACATAAAATCAAAACAGGAAAATCATTTACATGACAGATGATTTTAAGCTGCTATTAAACTGGACAACTTCAGAGCTTAAAAAAACCCCAAAGCTTTCCAAATGTAAATTTTACATGCTGAAACTATCAGCATGGAAAGTTACGTAAGTACATTAAAAACCTCACATTACATAACTTTTTCCATCCTGCCCATTACATATCAGATGACTTTACACAGTGGCTATCTGAACACTACAGGACAGAAAGCCAGATCAGCAGAGGCTGAGTATGAGAAACATCCCTTAAAATTTCTGTCCTCAAATGTACTTTTCCCTA
Organism: Lagopus muta; assembly: GCF_023343835.1. NCBI lineage: Eukaryota > Metazoa > Chordata > Aves > Galliformes > Phasianidae > Lagopus > Lagopus muta. The sequence goes on from NC_064434.1 coordinate 78,271,997, forward strand.
CCATCTAAATAAAAGAACAACACCATTTTCAACAGATGTCAGAAGCAGGAGGAGGAAGAGGTAAAATCACAGAATGGTTTGGGTTGAGAGGGACTTTAAAGACCATCCAGTTCCAATCCCTCTCCAAGGGGCAGGGACACCTTCTAATAGATCAAGTCGTCCAGGGCCCCAGCCAGCCCGGCCTTGAACACTTTCAGGGATGGGACATCCATAGCTTCTCTATGAGAAGCCTCACAGAGAAGCCTCACCGCTCCCACAGTTAATAATTTCTTTCTGATGCCTAACCTATATCTATACTCTTTGTCCCAGCTCTACACTTCCTGACAAACAGATCCTCTCTCCAGCTTTCCTGTAGGCCCCCTTTAGGAAATGGCTGCTATAAGGACTCCCCCCAAAGCCCTCTCTTCTTCAGGCTGAATAACCCTGACTATTTCAGCCTGCCTTCCTAGAAAAGTTGCTCCACAGCCCTATGATCATTCTTGTAGATGATCCAACAGATCCATGTCCTTCTCAATGCTGGGGGCCACAGAGCTGAATGCAGAACTGTGAGTGGAATCTCACAAGAGCAGAGCGGAGAGGGACAATCACCTCCCCCATCCTGCTGGTCCTCTTTTGATGCAGCCCAGGATACAGTTGGCCTTCTGGGTAGCCAGGTGAAGCACCCTGCACTTGGCCTTGTTGAACTTCATGAAGTTCATACAGGCCTTCCTCTCAAGTCTGTCCAGGTCTCTCCAAATGCATCCCAATAACCTGCAACACTTAGTTTTCAGATATGTGTGACTGTCCCCCTGTGTGTAGGTATCAATATTGGCTGGTGTCAGAATCCAAAATTCACTGCTCTTCTAAGCAATCATAACAGTATAAACCCAGTAAACAAACAAGGAAGATATCTACTCAGTAGCCAAGATTATGGTGGTCTGAACAGTTATGCTAATGAACTTAAAATCCCGTACCTTGATTATCATTAAATACATTGAGAGCTGGAGCAACTTCTGTAGCTTTCCACAAACGTACAGTGCCGTCTGCAGAACAGGACAGCAAACGCTGGTGTGTGCCACTGTAAACCAGACCCCACACTGCATCAGTATGGCCTACAAAAGCACCTCTTAGAACAGAAGGATCTGTGAACAAAAGACAAACAAACCACATTTCAAAACAAAAACTGAATTAAGTGAATAGTTTTATCTTGCTCTGTGCTTATGGAGTAGCCTTAACAAGCTAGTCCGTAAAAAAAAACAAAACAAAAACAGCCAAGCTGGTCTTATCAGTGTAACAGTGTAAATTATTCTATTATTCTTTAATTTCATCAGCACAAGTGGCATTCAGTTTCCCAGTTTATAATTAATTCCCAGTTTGTAAAAAATCTTAATAACAAAGTTTCAGCAGAAGAAATGGTATTAAAGATAATAAAACAGATTTTGATTTTAAAATAAAACTCACTCTCAAAGAGCTACTAATGGTATATGTCAGTCTTTTTTCCATAAGACAGCCTTGAAGCCAATTGTATCTGATGCTATGAGATGTGAAGAACATTTTAAAACAGACACAAGGCTGAGGCCTGTTTATAGCTCATAAACATTACTGAAATATGCAATTTTATCAGTATGAATATAATATTAACAGCTTTGGTCTCAGACTCTACAACCTCTTTATCTCAACAGCACAGATTTGTCAAAGAATGTTTATATATACATTTCCTGTCCTTGTTAGTATCAGGTTTAGTCCTGTACTTTTTCAACCTAGCTGTTTGCCAGAACTGTAATGAGATCAAGGCTCTTTTTAAGAAGTTGAAAAATTCCATCTTCACATCAATCAACATCAATATTAAAACAAAAATTTATTTTAACTGGAGCAAATGTTCAATCTTCTCTTAATTTTTCCAAGAAATACTACCTACAAATTATACTATTTTAGCTACATAACATTAATGTCACTAAATGTGTCCTTTTGTTGGTATCTGACAACTATGTACCGTAAGAGTCGTAGGGGTCGATGTTTGGATTTGTTGTATTCCAGCCATGGATGAGGCCATCAGTTCCCCCACTGTAACACTGCTCACCATTACTGCTCATCACCACACAAAGCACTGGTCCACTGGAAAAACCACATTCCCAAAAGTTAACTATTAACATTTTCATTAAATGATAAATACTGTCAAATGATTCTTCAAATTTTCCTGTTAAATACAATTGCATTGGCTGCAATGAAAATTCTGCATTCTCAGATCATAGGCTACATTACTTCCTAAATAGTATCTCAGCAATATTTGGTAATTTAACTACAGTCAGAACAATTTAGACATTTCACATTTTGAAGATGATAAGTTTTATTATTTTCATTTTTATCTCATTTTTTCATTTTTTCCCCTCTTTAAAAATCGAAAATTTTTCCACGAAAACCTGTCATGGTTCTATGATTCAGTAGATTTTAATTCATTGGACGTAGCTTCATTCTACATATACACATATCTGGCAAAAAGGCAAGAGCTGTAACGAATGGAATACCTAGTTGAATGTAAACTGCATAATTTGTAGTTTAAAAATGGCAGTGTACCCAGCGCCAGACAAAAACAGATGAAAATAAGTAGGTATTTTAACTAAAATGGGAATAAAAGCACTGCATGGAGCCATTAGTTGACACAGCGCTTTAAAATTGCTTTAAAAATTTTTGTGTCTGTTTAAAGATCTTGTATTTCTCAAATAAGACAGCGTTCTTATCAAATACTCACCTGTGTGCTCTGAAGGTATATATTGGCTCTACATCAAGAGAAGCACTCCTAAATGAAGTACAAGGAAATGTTAACACACATATGACCTTACATTATGCTTTACAAAAATGTGCCAGAATTAATAAGTTCTTAAAAATCACCGCTACCACTTTTGAAATCTCTGCTACAAAAAATCATGTCAAAATAAGAAGTTGTATATCTAGTAATTCTTTCCATTCTTTCAAAATACGATAGGATTTTCCCTTGCTTGTCTGATTTATAGACCTTCAAAGTGAGAAAGCTCAGGAAGTCTCACACACCAATCAAAGCAGAAGGTACATCAGTGGTTTGAAAGGAGTAGAGCGCTATCAGTATCAGATGGAATATTTCCTTGTTTCAAATCCCCACCCAAGGAAGAGAGCTTGTAACACCTTGCTTTTATACCAAAGCTCTAACAGTTGCAAATCACTTAAACTGCTGCTCAGGACTTCACAAGTCAGGTGTTGGGGTTTTATTTGCTTTTCTTTTTTTTTTTTTTTTTTTTTTTTTAAATACAGACTTCAGGACTACCACAGGCATTGTCCAGACTTCATGAAAGGCATGATGCACACCCTTCACTATGTTAACCTTATTACAAATTTATTCGTTTCCTCACGTCCCTTGCAATATGAAGAAAACACTGTACACATAAGCCTAGCAACATTGCTGTCCATGTTTAATTTTGAACATATACATACATGCACATGAGTATACATTTACTTTTTACATATATGCATGTATGTTTATGTATTTATATACAGATTCAAGCACACTAGGAGGTTGCAGACAAACATTTTTACTAATAAATTAGTTTCCCATTTTAGTCTACGCACAAAATACGTACATTCAAAAAAAGAGAACAGTTTTTATTTTTGCATGCATAGATTTCTTCTCATACGCTTTAAAAGTCTCCATAATTCTCTAAGAGTTTCTTTTTGTACTTAGGGGACAATTCCCATCGACTCCCAAGGACTACCAGATGAAGCCGTATCTACAATTTTATTTAGATAAATAAAATGCTTTAAAGAAGTAAAGCAAAAAAAGATCTTACTTTTTTGCCGGGGCTGTTTTTTGTAAATTCCACATTTTTAATGTATGGTCCTCTGAAGCTGTTATTAGCACAGGCTCAACTGGGTGAAAAGCTAAACCTCTTATTCCGTCAAAGTGGCTTCTTAATGTGAATTTGGGGTTCCAAGTCTTTCTCAGTGCATCTGTATTGTTTCCTATCTAAAATAATAATCAAAAAGAGACATTTGTAATTAGTCTGGAAAATACAAGGAAAGGATATCAGAGCTTTAGTTTGCCATTTTCAGAAGATGTCAAATTAACTATTTTTCATAATAACCTGTTCTCAAGTAACAATCCACTTAAAGCTCATCAGACTACTCAAAACGAGTATGAAGATAGAGATACTCTGCAAAGGCAACAAGTCTAACTCTGCAGCAATGCATTCTGTGCAAATCTGAAGTCCACATGTCTACTAGGCTGCACAATTTAAAAGCACCTTTCTGATTAATACTGCTATAAACTTTGGTATTCGAAAGTTGACGTACCTATTGGCTCATTCATTAACACTGGGCTTGAATCAAGCAAACTGCTGTGCCTGAATATCTGAAGTATCACTGACATGTTATCTATCAAGTAAAGATCTAACAGAAATGGACAGCTGTCTAGCAGTGCAGAAAGGAAAACAATCTAACATATTTACTTTAGGCAATACAAGTTCTGTGATAATACATGACAAGATGATCTTGCCAGAAAACAATTTAAAAAAAGGCAAAAAAAGTCTTGGCTACATACTAAGAATGTAACTGGCAAGCACTAAGATATTATATACACAGAGATAAGTACTTGGCAATGAATGCATTTTACATAGATCCAGTAAGAAAGCCTTAAAAAATAAACAGTTACTTCAACATTTTTCCTCTGAGCAGACTATGTAAAATGCCAAACGGACTTCAATGACTTTGTCAACCAAGACTGCCACAGTTAAATTTGCCCTGCTATAATCACTACAAACAATCCATTAGTAAAACATTGACATAAACAATCATGCTTAAGATACAAATAATTTCACTATACTGAAAGCTATGGATAATCTCAAATAATTAGGTGTCATCAACTTCCATAAAGAAATAATTATCATGAGACACTTTGAGAATCTACATTTTATTCTAGAATGTGAACAAAAAATAGGTTGCTTTGTTTTTATTTTTAATGTTATTTTTGGATTTATTACTATGCTTCATTGAGGAGGATCTACAGACTTTAAACAAGTAAGGAGGCATAGCAAAAAGTGGGTTCAGTCTCATTGTATTTCTTAGTAATTATGTACTGTCTGTTCACTGAGACTGCTCAGTTTCTTTGCCAGTCTACTGAGCTCAGCTGGCTCAGGGAGGGAACAGACAAATGCTGGAGCTGGTGCAAGGATGGGGCAGGACTGCAAAGTTAGTAGCACTATCAGATTTTCTGGAGATTGGCCAGAAAGTCTCAGTAAAAAGGGTACAACACACACACAGTATCCACAGATAACCGTAGTAGAATTTATCTGCCTGAAGATAAGCATCTAGTACCTATTAAGGCAATGGAAGAAACTGAACCTGGCCTCCAGGTGCCATACCAGATACACAGGTCCTGTGTCTAATCCATAAACGCTCCAGATTGCCTAACAAGACCACGCCAACACTGACAATAGCATTCACAGTTTGTTTCTCATTCAGAGGTGTTCTTTCAAAAGAGTGCAATATGATATGCACTCCAGTTGTTGGAGTGGATCCACAGGAGGGCCACAAAGATGATCAGAGAGCTGGAGCACCTCCCCTACAAGGACAGGCTGAGAGATACAGGGCTCATCAGCTTGGATAAGAGGAGACTCCAGAGGGGCCATATAGCGGCCTTCCAATACAGGAAAGGGCCCATTGGAAAGCTGAGGAGGGACTTTTGATAAGGTCACGTAGCAACAGGATGAGGGGAAATGGTTTTAAACAGGAAGAGGGTAGATTTGGACTAGATATTAGGAAGAATTCTTTATTGTGAGTGTGGTGAGACACTGGAACAGGTTGCCCAGGGAGTTTGTGGATGTCCTCTCCCTGGTAGCATTCAAGACCAGGCTGGACGGAACTTCGAGGAACCCAGTCTACAGGGAAGTGTCTCTGCCTGTACTAGCAAGGAGGTTGGAACTAGATGATCTTAAACTTAAAGGTGCCTTCCAACCCAAACCACTCTGTGACTCTATAATTAGCTTATATATTGTGAAGTAGACTGGGGACAGTTTCACTCAGGAGATCAGCAGCAGAGGTGGACACAGATCCTAGTCCTGATGTGCTGTCTGTATGGCCACCCCATCATCACTCCCTCTTCATTCACTCCCAAGAGCTCCAAGAAGGTCAGTTACTAACAGGACAGCTGGCCTCCTTGTCTCTCTTCCCACTAAAATACAACAGAGAGGTAGCCTGAGATTTAAAAAGCACAGTTGATAGGGAGGAGAGAGGAGGAGTCCACTCCATAATTACCACCTGACTTGGTTTTGCTTTTAATTGTTATGTCTGTGTCTAACTATACAATGCATACAACTTGAACACACCAGAAATAGCTGTGGTATGCAGACAGGATTACAAATATGTCTGATGCAGAAAGTTGAAGGCAAACAAGCAAGAACCAGCTGCAAAGCCTAAAACCTCCAGTTTACTACACAATGTGTTATCAGTATATTAAATGTAGTAATTCTGTAGTTTAGATGCTCTTACATAGAACTCATTCTGTTATGAAGTTCTGCAACAAATAAATATTTTCTCATTTAAGTAATATATTAAAATAATCTACTACTAATTGAAAGCCATTCTTTAATTTACAGCCAGTCAAAGCAGTGTTTGAAAAACCTAAACAATAAAATGAAGTGGGGTAATACTGCTATGTTTTGGAAGAAAATAATCAAGTAAACACAACACTGAGAAAACAGAGTCTGAAAAGAGGAAACTGCAGCTCTTGAGAGAAAAATACACTTAAAGACTGATTCACACAGAACTTTTAAACTTCACTGCCTGTATAATATAGAAGTGACTCTATAAAACCTACTACATTTCTAGTAATTCTACTAAATCCTACCTCATTCTCAATTGGCATCTGACAGAAGATGTGAAGTGGTCCAAAATAAAAGCAGATTATATTATTTGTAAGCTAAGCTTCCAAGGAAAATCAAAAGGGAAAACTAATCATTCATTTTGCTTCAATAAAGCAACAAGAGCAAAGAGCTTTGCAAACAATTTTTTTTTTCAACTGTCAACACTGGAAAAGATAAGGGGTAAGGTAAGCATGACTATGAATTCCTGATATCTGGACCTCACATAGGATTTAACAAGTGAACAAATAGAAATAAATACACCCAGTCATGCATGATAGGATGCAACAGATAAAGAAATGCTAGATTCCGTAAACAAAAGCTCTTAACTCAAGATGTAGAAACAAGTTATATGCACACTTGATCAATGAAGTCAACATTAAGCTTCCATGCATATCACATCTTCTGAATGTATAAAATCAGAATCTAATTAAGTTTAACTGGGAAAAAATGAAATTTGTACATCAATTTGCTATATTTTTGGAGAGAAAGTTGGGAAAGGTTAACAAAAAAATTGAGTCCAGATTAGGAGATGATGTGAGACACTGAATCTTACTTCATTGAAGCTCTGATGATTCCTGAAGAGTCATGCTCAGAAACCTGCATATCTCTACAGCATCATTGCAAAAATGTGTGTAAACTTAATAATATTAAGTATATAATGCATGTAAAAAAAGGGCTTGCGTGGCAAGAATGAAATCTGCTGCATACGAGACAAAGATATTTAAAAGGAAAATTTGTGACATCCTTTGGCAGCATAATTTTAACAGGAAAAGGTTTGCTGCAGAATCTACACACGTATAACTTGCATATGCCTTCATCAAGTAGAGACAAGAAGACATTGAGTTCCCTTTAACAACCACTTACATCATAAGCCAGCGAATCTGCCTCATTGGCCACTGTGAGGCCAGCCAGCTCTCCAAGACCCAGCTCATTTTCAAGGGTTTCATCTGTTCCCATAATGAAAGATTTCCCTGAAGAAGGAGGGAATGTTAAAGCTTCCACTGCAAGAAAAAAAAACAAACAAAAAAAACAACAAACACAAAACAAACCCTGAAACACAAGCATATGCAATGCTGATTTATAAAAGTATATTTTCTACTTTCAAAATACTAAGTAGCTGAGTGCAAAAAAAATGTAAGAGGATCACTGTACGTACCAATAAATTGCATCCTCTGAACATAAACTTCAGAAAGACTATGCTACCATTCACCCTTATATAATGCAAAAGTAACACAGAATGAACAAACACTATGGTTTACAGTGAACAGTCTGATTCATTCAGGCTGCTTCCCCCTTGTCTGAAGGCATTGGGTACAGACACTATTCAATTCCTCTCCAGGTCATTCAGCATAACTAACCCAATCTTCCTGATCTTTCCATTCCACTCCATACCTCTAAGAAGTATCCTGTTTGCTTTCTATGACCTTTGAAAGAAATAAAAGCCCTTCAGCTCTGCTGTTTGATTAAGTCTCTTAGATATTACCTTTTAATTACAAGCACCTCTTCATCACCCTTAAGTCTAAACTTTTGTTGTCTTCATTCTCTCTACAATGTTATACTCCACTCAGTACCCAATGCATACAGAATGTCAAATTTGGAAAGCTACTAGAATTTAAAAAAAACAAGTATATGCCAAAAATATCAATAGGTCTCAAATTTACAAACAAATATGCAACTAGTAGCTTGCAACACCAAATTCAGACTAATAACAGTCAACTGTCCTCTTTTGTTTTCATCACACCCTGAGTCTCTGAATTAAAAACACAATCCTGAAAGGAAATGAGAATTGAGTTTTACTAATATGGCTCTCAGTATATGTAAGGAAAGTTAGAAAGGAAACATTCAACAAAAAATTCTTACACTTCTCCAAGTGTTGCTAAGTTACCCTCTTCTTTCATAAAGAAAATCACAAAGCATGTAGGAAATAGAACTAGTGAGATCTTCAGTAACTATGCCACACACCAGAGCTTTTTATGCATCTTAATTATAATCTGGACAACTTACATTTTCACACTCACTGTAAGACTGCAAAGCCAACACCATGTCTTTCTCATTTTTCTAAATACATATTTGCCATCTAAATAAATAGCATGATATGATCTTTTACAAGTTTATATATCCTGATATATTAATGGTGTGTATTGCAGCAGTTCAAATGTTGATTCAAATACTTGATTTAGCAACTTACAGGAGCAATATTAATGAAGGAAATCACATGCGATGCTGCAAAGATGAATGGCTTCCCATACAAGCAAGTAACTTAAGGACCTCATGTTACAAGCCACCAAATGCCAAGTAAGCTTTTCCACCACGTTGAAAATATTCAACCAGAGTTTTACTTAGGTTGGTGTCTTTACCTTCCTAATAACTGGAGGGGAGGACTGCATTACTGCATTTAGACAGAACTGGTAATACTGAATCAGTATTTGTGAAGTGCTTGGAACATCTTGGAGGATACTCTTTAAGCAAAAGTAACTATAAACATCTACCCTTTACAAAAGTGTAGGCATGTTTTTAATATTTACCTTCATCTGTCCTGTTTATCTCATGTTCAATCAGCCTTGAGCTACTGGGTCTAGAAGAAGGTGCAACAGATGGCTGTAATGAAGGGAGATCATCAACATCTCTCAAGTTTGCAAGCATATCTTGCAGCTTTGACCTGTTGGGCCCTAACCAGAAAACAAACAAACAAACAAAAGATAGTTTATGGATCATTTGTAACAGCGTTACTTATTATATCAGATACAGCATAGCAGCACATGCAACAAAGAATCCCACCTTGCATTAAAATGTTATGACACACACAAGAAAAATGAGCACCTATTTGCAGTAATATCGAATTATCCAGCGTGAAATGAATTTATTGAAAAGAAAGTGGTAGAAGCAACCAAGAATTGTGAATGCACAACTTTCCCCACATTTATACATTCACACTGCCAACTGCATGGAATGATGAAGAATGCCTCCAACTGAATCACAGCAACAGTGATTATATTATTTACTTTTCGAAAACAATTGATAGCATTTGTGAATATTTCAGTATTTGTGCATCAGGTTCTTTGTGCAGCATATGCTTATCATAAGATGATCGTTTTCAATTTGTTTGTGCAGTAGTGTAGGACTGTGGAACTATATCATCTAAAGGAATATAACTACATTAAAATATAAATACAACCGGATTCATTGGCCTACTTCCTGAAGCTGTATATGGTGAAGACCCATGCCCTTCTTGACACTTACCTGTGCTTTGCTCCATCATTTTCCCACATCCCTGTTTTGACTGTTTTATATAGGATTGAGGTTGAAACATATCTTCGGCAGTTTTTCCTGTTGTAAGTTTAATTAAGAATGGGAAAATGTCTTACCCATAGTCCATTATGTTTTTTTCCTAGACCAGTAATAATACAGCTATTTTCAAGCAGCTTTAACACAGAAGTGTACTTTAATATATTTATGCTCTTATTACTCCACAGGAGCGTTTACTACAGCCTTGCAAAATCATAGGTTTACTAATGTAATTGCAAACGCCACTTTGTCCACCCTAACCATAATGATAGTTAATTGACTAAATTGTGCTTAACTCATTAGTCACAAAGATATTATTTGATTGAGGTAACAGTAAGTAGGATTTTGCAAGATTGCTTTACTACAGTATTTGATCTACAATACAACAATATTATACTTGGTAGTAGTTCATCATCTAAACATGTTTTGTGATGAAGCTAAAGTTATAGTAACAAGATTTTTTTAGTTTTGTTTCATAATTTAATGTCAAGATATTTAGTCCCTTCTTCTTCCCCACACTTCCTTCCGTGCATTCTTCACCACGTGCAATGCAACAAATAGCTGAAAATGACTCACTTCCCAATTTTTCTGCATTGATGCCTATCCACCTATGGCTTGCCCATGGTCTCCCAAGATCAAAGCAATTAAATCAATCCAAAAGATACTATAAATGTACTGAGTAGTTTTCTTTATGAAGGAACACTGGTTGACCAAGCACTGCCATACATCAGAAATTTTTTTCATAAACATACAGAACAATTTTCAGTAATATCTACATCTATATGTAGTTAAATTTCAGTTTTGTTACCAAAAAGAAATAGTATTTAATAGTTGTTCAAGAAAATAACTTCAATTATTTCATGAAATCACTTATGCTAGCTTAACCCTACAACTATCCACCCTGACATAATAGAACACATCTGTGTATTTTAAAAATAACAGACAAGTTAAAAATACCAATTTTACTGAAAATCTTAACCACAAGGAAATTTTAAATCAATTTTATGAATCACAAGCACTTCGGTTGTTCAACTCAACTACTTACTGAGTTGCAAATTCCAGTAACTGAAATGATTCCAAAGATGACAAAAATATCTGAGAAATTTGAAGATTAACTTCAAAAAGTTTATTCTGTGTATTTGATTAAGATTGATCTATTTCAGCAACATAACCAACTGCAGAGCAATAAGTAGTTCATCACATCAATACAAAATCTAACACCAGTCAGCCTCTAACAGTGATATGAGGATCTGACACCTTTTGTATCTTTGTGCATATCTTCTTGGAAGTGAAAGTATCACTGGAATTAATAAGCATCTTTCCACAAAGAGAGAAACCACTCTCATTTCTTACTGGACTACATGCAGTGCTACTAATTTACATCATTTGCATATGAATTCTCAGTATGGTTAGATTTTTGAAATAAAGCTACAAATACAAAAAAAAAAATATTTTAAACACTTCATTGAATTCAAAATGTTTCAACTCTTAGTTCAGAAAAACATTGTTTTACAAAATGGATTTGCGTTTCAAGAAAGGAAGCCAAATAATTATAATACAGGGCTAGAAACTGTATTTCAGATACTGATCACAGTTTTTTGTTTGGATAAAAGTATCCAACGTTTTTAAATATTAGTCCAACAAAAGCAAATCAATAAATCCCATGATTTACAAATAAATGGATGGTTAGAATTGCTTCCTATTTCGAGCCCTGCAGAACAAATTATGATGACAGCATGACTTTCATGTCGTGAATGTTAAGTATAAACAGGGGTAGAAATTAACCTGTTTTTTCCTCTGTCATCTAACACGATACTCCAGACAGCTTCTATATGGCTGTTCAATTTGCATACTAGACTTCAATTCTCCCTGTGAAACTGGAATGTTTTCAGCTAAGAAAGGGTTATGAAATTTTCTATATTGAAGCGTGAAGTACTAAAACAATGCATTTTATAATTTACATTTCTGCAAGAATTTTTAATTAATCCAGCGCCTGTTTGGAAGAAACCATCTAATCCAACTACTTATCAGGTAACTTGATTGACTATCATTAATTTCAACCCCTGGGAACTGGTGAACAGGAAAGCAGTCAGGAGCAGCAAAGTAAGAGAGTAAGTAATTTTAGGAAAACATTGAGAGAGAGATAGAATTAAGGGTGTGAAAGATGTAGGATTTATGATTTTAAAGCGCAATGTTTTCCACTTACTCTTCACCCCCTTTTTCCCCTTGCGCTCCTTTTTGTATTGTTCCTTGAGTTTGGTTATTACTCCCTGGTCGACATTCCAGGCTTCAGGCATGAGACATTGGTCTTCCTTTTCTAAACAAAGTGAAACAAATGAAACATCCTTTTTCAGTCATGTCACCAAGTGATCTCCAACTGAAGGAGGTAACAGCTGGTATTGGTACTTGCCTTATTTCAAACAGACAGAAATAGTACCGAGCTCATGAAAGCTATGAAACTGCTACTCCCATTCCACTTTTATTTGCTCAGTTTTCTTTACAAGAAATTGAGATTTTAAAATTTCACGTCTAATTTCCTTAACTAGATACACAGCTGTTCATAAAATGTAAGCAACATTTACTTTACAATACATCAGCTTTTCTTTCCCCCAAGGAAAGAACTATTATGCATGAAAAGAAGTTATGCTAAAGCTATGTTTGTCATAACTTTACAACTCAGATTTTGTGTCACTGTGTTTCAAATATTCATTTCATTGTCTCTGTGGTATGTTGTTATTAACACAAAGCAGCAGCCCATCTAAATTTTTGTGGAACATAGTATACGCATCACCAAGCATTGAATAAAAAGCCCTGAAGAACCTATGAAATTTCACCAGAAGGAGACAGCCTGAGTTATTAGTCTTAGAAAAAGCTACAGAAACATTTCAATATATCTAATGAATAAAATCCCACTTTTTTAAAAAAAGACCTCTTTCAAATTGCTTTTTCTAGGGAATTATTTAGAAAAATTATTTCCTACAGACTGTCCCCAGATACTTCCTACATGTCTACAGGTTCTGTTCAACTTTACAAGCAGATCTTGAACTACTGTGCAAGTGGTATAACGTGCTTAATTTAAAAGTCAGCTGACTGCTCCTGAGAAGCTAAGGACACATTTTACAGATTACTGTAACTGACTGGCAATGTTTAGGATCAAAAATGAAGCAAGGACTTTCTATGTTGCTTCTATACACAGTATTGCTCAATACACAATATTGGTGCTTTATGCCATATTTTAACAGTTTCTTTTGCAAAATTAACACCAGTGATCCGTAAAGGCAGTTCCTTGAAGAAATTTATTCTTACATGCCATTATTATGAGACACACAGACTATGAAATAAAAATAACTGAAAAACCCGAAGGCCTGTAACTCAAAGAAAATCCCCTAACATTTCTAGAGATTGAACTATTTCTGACGACAATTTATTTTTAATGTTAGACATTTGCTCATTTTTTTTTACTCATCTGTCATCAATGAAAGTAAAAAGAAACTGAAGGTGTGAATCTGAGAACAAAAAAGCTCCTGTTGGCATACTAGCTTTTCAGTGACATAAGCAGTAGGTACACTTTTCAAGCATAAGTGGATAGACAGATCTTCAACTTTGGAGAGAAGAAATATCAGAACAACTTCAAACAATTTATGATAAAAAAGGGCAACATCTCTAAATTTGCTTGGTGATCAGAATGCTGACTTTTGTATCTAAAAACATTGAGAGGTACTCTCTCAGCAAAGAGGCTACTACTACTGAGGTAATAATTTGTAATCACTGTATTTGTAATAATATAGAAATTTGGAGTCCAACTACAAGCTCGTAACTTCACTGAAATACTGTATCTCAGAATTGTTAGCTCATGTGAGAGCCACTGCTGCCATGGTCGGTTTCCATCAATGTTTCAGTACCATTATAAAGATTAATTATCTCCCATTCATCTTCCACAGCTCCAATCTGTCTCCATTAATGTGTAAAACTTTACAGAGAAGCTTAAGGAGGAAACAACCACTCATAAAAACATTCAGTCAGTTCTCTTCCTCCTTCTATTCTCTGTGCAGTGCATTTATATGGAATAATTATTGCAAGATAAAGTGGATCCTGCCATTTTTGGCTGCAGGACATGAACTTCAAGAATATAGAGAACAGTTTGTGAAATTTCACTTGGTGACTGGGGGGCTTAAACATACACACTTTTAATAACTTGTAACAGAAAATTTGAGAAACAGAATGAATCATTATTTCCACATTGATAACATGTAATTGTATTTCAACTAGTTCAGTTCTTTGAAATGCATTACTTTCCGTGTCAAAGTTGGAGACAGCAAAGAATGTTTGAAATTGTAAAATACATCTGTATCAGAGTCCCTCATTAGAAAGGGGCACTGGAAAAATCACAGAGATTCCACTCATAGAACTGAAGTTCTATTTGCCCTGTTACTAAAAAAAGAACAGAGACACAATGACTGGAAGCAAAAACTTCCACAAACCCTCACATAAAAGCAGTATAAACAAAAATGAGAATATCATCTCACAAGAATCTCAATCTGGCAACGAACATAACAATAACATACAAACATAACATACAAATATAAAAAAGGTCCTCCCATTATGACAGAGACCACAATCAACCAATCAGAACATGCTCTTACTGCATTTTCTTTCTCCTGATACATTCCATTACATTTCCTTACCCCAGTCTGTTCCATCTCCTGAACTTCTCGATTCCCCATCACCTTCATCTGAGGTAACCAAAAAGTCAAATTCTTTCAAAGCTTCTTCTGTATCTCTGTCTTCACTACTGTCAGACAGCACTCTTTTCCTTACAATCTGAAATACGAGGAAGGAAAGAAAAAACTGAATTAAATAACATGATGTTTATATCTAGCAGTACTGTTTTCAACTAAATTGTAATACAGTACAATACAAAATTGTAAGAGGATGTTTAAGAAGCAGGAAGAAAGTACTAATAAACCTTAAATTAACATAAAGATTTCCTTCAAATTTCAAAGTAAAAATGAAAATCATCTGTACAATTACTTCCTGTAACCATCAATATTCAATCACTTGATAATGAATCTACATTGATGTATATGATTATCAGTCTTTTTAATACCAGAAAAGTACAAATCTTCTTTTGATAGAGATAAAAAAAAAACAACCTAAATACACGCAGAACAAAAAAACCCAACACAATGCCATAGGAAGAACATAAGCAAAGCCAAATTGTCTCAACTATTCTGAAAATAACCTAACTCACCTCTGAAATCACTCTACTAATGGACCAAAAGCTTAGCCTAGAAAAATACCTAAGGAAAGTGCTAATTTGCTTAGGTTTGGCAAAAATAATTTCATCCTGATATGTCTTTAGACATTTCAGATATTTATACACAGTACTTCCATGCTTAAACTGCATTTTCCTAATCTAATTCTAAAGCAAATTTGGTATTGGGAAAATATACATGTTTTAACAAAAGACCTCACAGTATGCTTCTTGTAATAAATTTACTTTTCCTTCAATACTCAAAATGAACTAGCTGCCTTAAAGTTATTTGATTAACTGGCAAATTAACAAATTTGAAATAAGTAGGGAAAAAAATATTTCTATAGCAAAAGAAAAATTACATTAATCATGTACTTTGACTTGGGACCTTGCTATAAGTCAATGTGAAGATACTTCAGTACCTAGGGCAACATCCCATAGTTCATGAGGACGAATGGCTGTTTTCTCTGAATACGATGAACCAATTTCACAGCCTATAACAAGACTAAACACTAGACTTAACATTCCTGGCAGGTTTAGTGAACATAGTATGTTATACATTATATTACAGAGTTGTCTCAGACAGTAGTTCACAGGTCATCAATTACAAGATTCTCTTTAAAAATAACTTTATAACTGGTATTTTTAAGCAGTCATTCTTACAATTGATCATAAAAATGATCCATTTTATCCACTGTAAGTTATGTCTTCTTAAATTTTTGGATGCATAATTCAATGAATAAATATTCATTCCAAAAATAAGAGGATAAAATTGAGTATTATTTGCGTGTATGTATTTAATGACATTTGACCAAATGATGTTGCAAAGTATACACCACGAGGCAGGGAATCAGGCTTTGACTGAATACACAAACCAGTTTATTAACCACATTTTGAAATATTTCCAGTTATACTTTTTCTTTCTTCAATAACTCACTTAAATCAAAAGTGGTATTTCAGTTCTGCACCCTACAAGCAGAAAATTCTACATGTCACTTTAAATATAAAATGCACTGAAAAAAGTTAAAAAATAGTAATAATTTTAAAAAGATATCTGGTACTTTAAAAACTGCATCGAACATATATCTAAAGTACTAGTTGGTATGAAATAGCAGTTCAAAATATGTCACTGCAAACTTCCAGCAAGACAGATAGCAAAGTTTAACTTGAATGCATGAACTCCTCCTGTGCACACATGCTTGGACAGACCATCGTAAAGATGCATTAATGATTTGCACGTGTACATACACAGTCATATACTTTGCATATAGGCATCTCATTAATCTCACTTTTTCTGTTCTTCGTAACTTTTTCAATTATTTTTTCCACTCACTGTTGCGGTATCAATGATTGTTTTCTCTCTTCCTTCAATATCCTCCTCATCTTCTTCATCACTGAAGTCTGCAGCTGCATTTTCAAGGAACTTGAAGGTCTCTAGCAGAGAGGCAGAGTCAGTCAATTCTGGCTTCCTAAACAACAACAACAACCACTGTGAGTCAAAAGAAACCATTACAACATCACTTTTGCATTTACCAGTCTGTTCTGTTTTATGGTGTCTAACAACACATGAAATTAAAATAAGCCTACAGGGAAAAATGCACTATTTACAGAAAAAAACATTTGTGGCTTAAAAACCTAAATGTTATCCATAAATTCATCTTATTACAACCATTATTCTTTATCCAGCTGCAATTACCAGGCACTTCACAGTTTGTTTTTTTTTTGTTTGTTGTTTTTTCCATTTTTAATTTTAGAAGCATTTTTAAGCACTCTCCAGCTGTTACACACCCCAAAGCTTTATCAATACTGATATATCAACACAGAAAGCTGTAGGAACCAAGGTATAAGTTACAGCTCCACTAAGCAGGTTGTCACACGCACCCCAGGGTACAGGAAAACTTTGCTGGTGCTCAATGATGTTCTCCATCTTGTAGGAAACAAACTCTAGATCTATCATCCATTAACTTTTGTGCTAAATTTGCCTTATAAAATGATATAAGTGACTCTTCTGTAGATGTTAACACTAAACAAAAGAGGAAAGAATCAAAACTGGGTGAAATCATGACTACCAACACTGGCACAAACTCAAGGAGTGTCTCCAGAACAGGAGCTAAAAGAGTTGTCATATTAACAGCTGAAGAGGAAGAATTCAAAAAATAGAACTGTAACCATTAATGAAATTCTAATAAATGCAAAATTAAAGCAATTCCAAAATTATTAAGGGGTATAATGTTTTCTACGCAGAAGATGAACTTCTTTATCAGAGATAAAGTGGTGAAAAAATACATTTAGTGTGAACTGTAGTAAAACCCTTTAAAGTACTTCTATGACTTTAAAATTACAAAGGAGACAAACTTTGCTGTTGTTTTCTTACCTTTAACCAGCAGTTGATGTTGTTCATCACTACATGTACGTCATCTTGATTTTCACAACCACTGAAACCATAGAAGTCTCTCCCTCTCATTTAAGAATTATAGTTCTAAACTGTCTTGTACAGTCATCCCTTCTGACAGTAAGTGCCTTACTAACGCTGTATTTTGCTTCTGCTACGACCCATTTAAAAAGGTTCAATCAACTAACAGTGCTATACAGTAAGGCCTTGTAAACTCCCTATAGTGTAAACACCTGATTATCTGTCCATCAGCCTTTTATTCCAGAGTTTCTTCATAACACTTTGCCAAGGCTTATTACAGGAAACATTCAAGGTCAAAAGCTCCGATGTGTAATATGGCGTGATAAACAAAACAATTCCTCCTTTATGCTGTCTCCACTCAATTATTTCTAGGCATACATGATAATCATTAGCAGAAGTGGCTTCTGTATAGCTCCAGTATGTCTGCATCTTCATTAGACAATTTGTCATCCTATTCTTTTACCCATCTGCATTGACTGAAAATACCTGTAACAATTTCACTTGCCACTATAAATTCCACTTACACAGAGCACAATATACAGTGATGTACTGCTGTGCATGTTCATGGTCACTGGTTTTACCGACTTTATTAATTCTTCTTTCCCTTATCTTAGATGAGAACTGTCTCAAACATGCTTCCAATTTGCCTTGCTTCTTGTAATATTTTGTCCCTGACAAACCTGAAAGCACTATGTAATGCTGTTCTTTTTCCTCAAGTAATCACTGCACAGGCAGACTATAATGATTAATCTGTATCATCTATAATACCTAATTTGCAGCAATAATACAGTTTCAAAGAAATCCTATGGGACTGTTATTTTAC
The DNA here is from genome assembly GCF_023343835.1 of Lagopus muta. NCBI lineage: Eukaryota > Metazoa > Chordata > Aves > Galliformes > Phasianidae > Lagopus > Lagopus muta. Next base: position 78,290,638 of record NC_064434.1, read on the forward strand.
TGTTTCCAATGCACAAATGTAATGTGCTTCACTTTAAAAAGTTCTTGTTTTTTTAGGCATTTATGAGTCCTAGTTAACTTTTAGCGGACAAAAATGTCTAACTCTGATTGTTATTTCTTTCTGGTTCGTTTTTTTTTTGTTTTCCTGTGCATAAGGTGATGTGAAAATCTACTATGTAAAAACATAGCGTTATTGAGTAATAACTGCAGATATACCAGAGTATTGTATGAACTAACATCAATCATAGAAGAGAAAATTTTAAATGAGAGAAATTGTTTTTAAGAGTCAAACATCCTTTGTAGTAATTCAAACATAAATTAGTTTCTGTATTCATTTAACCTTACAGTGAAGTTGACAGTGACCACCAAAAGAGATTTTATCTTTTTGTTAAGTAACTGGTCAGAATTCAACTATCATATCAATTTTTACATAGTTAAGTAGTCAGAATATACACTAAACTGCATATTGCCATTTACAAATGGAAAAAAAAAAAGGCACCTTATGCACTGGAATACACAGCTAATCATACATTTCAAAACTTGTGTACAGTACTGAAGTGTACAAAGTCAGCACAGTACAAAAAACATTATTTGTGCTAAAGCAAAACTTCCAGTAAAGTGTTTGTAAGACAACAACAACAAAAGAAAACAGAAGTGGGAAAATATTTAAATTATTTAAAGGCTCCACAGAGAAAAGAAGCTTCAAGCTCATACAGTTTGACTGGCTATACTATACCCCTAATATATTTTAACAACCTAGTCAACAGTGACTCACAGTGACTCATCCATGATATCTTTCATTTTTTAGCAGTACATAAACTTAAGGCATCATTTTAGATATTACCATTAACACAAACATCTACAAATACTCTAAAATACACAAGAGAAAATACCTGGACTTAACTAATTTGCCCTTTGATGACAATTTGAAGCTTGCCTGTTTCATTATTCTCCATTTGCTAAGTTGGTTTCTGTTATGGAGTCACTCACAAAGCAACGGAAAAAAAGTGGCAAAAATATATTCTGAGACACAACAGTAGCATAAATTACTTTAAATTCCTTTCTAGAAAAACGAACGCAACTCAACACTTCCAGAATTCTTGCAGTCTGTAATACTTGGGAAAAAAAAAAAACAACCAAAAACATTCAATGGGTGAAAATAACAGTACGGCAGATCGAAGAGCAGGGACCAGCAGGGAACTGTCCCATCATACAGGCATTAGTGAGGCAAGACAATGGCAAGATTCAGGAAACGCTGCAAATACAGGGAAACTGAAAGAACAAAAACGACTTGGAAAGCACAATTCCTCTTTACTAGAATGCCCCAAATCAAAACATAAGTAGGGAAGAATGTCACTTTCAAAGTGATGCTTTTTCCTTCTTCCTTAGTCTCACTGTCTAAAAGAACACTGCTGGAGAAGAACAAGTCTTCTTGGATGTTTCATTTCAGCTGGCTTACCACTTCCTAACCAGATCTAGAACTCATTTAACCAACACAGCATTTTCTATTAATCAGGCTTAACTCTGTGTGGGCATCACATTCTTCTCTCCTGTGGCCATATCCAAAGAGGCAGGGAAGCCTCTGGGCAGAGAACACCTGCTACTCATGCCTGAGCACCAGTGAGTAGGGTAGGACTAACTGCTCATCACAAGTGTAACAAGCACAATAAGCACTGCCAGGATGTAAAACACAGCTACATTGATGCTGCAGGGCTCTCCACCTTAGTACTAACAGATGGACAGTATGCAGAGAATTCCTCACACAGGGAACTTCTGATTCCCAAATATAAGATACCTTTTTTCCCGTTTAAAAAACAGAATTCTTGTTATTATATGGGCTGGTAACTTCAGTACTTACCTCCGTTAGAGCAATATAAACCTAAAATCACTTGACTACTTTTATCCTCAGAAAAAGTATCTAGAATTTTCTGCAATTGTGACCACCCTGAAAATCTTATTCTAACCCATATTTTACATGCTGTTTGATAATACAGATGTGTCTCAACTCCTTCATTTCTTTAAAATTAAAAATAATGTCTTCCCTTGAAATGAAAGAAATACAATTTGTGGATGTTCCACATATATTATTGAAAGCATGCTAGGATCTCACTGGGCCCACGCAGCCAACTCTTTGCTTTCTTCTCTACAATCACAAGGCTCGGAACAAGCATTTTGTGTAAAATCCAGTTGGCCCTGATAAGGAAATAATAGCAGCTTTAAAAAAAACTGTAGTGTTGAACTGCCTCTAACATTTAACATTCAGGATCTTAACATAAACCCTCTGGTAGATTTTGTTCTCTTATTATGGGAAAAGTAGAAGCTATAACTTGTATGAAAAGTGAAGACATGAGGTTACTAAACAGCACATTGATGACACCTTTTCTGCTTCTAACAAGACCCTGATGTTTCATGCTAGAAAGCCAGGTTTAATTCAGACTAGTGCCAGATTACAGCTGTGTATTTTCTTCACTGTCTATATTTCTATCATTATTTTTTTCCTCTTCTGATATGACTCTGGGGAGTTTCTGTGGTCATGTCCTTGGAGAGTGCCACAAACTTCTCCCACAAACTGCCTGGCCACAAAACCACTAATTGCCTCAGTCCTATCCACTCCCTAGCAGAAAAAGGAGAGGTAGCCTTGCTGGATCGGTTCCATTTTTGTTTGATTGGCTTTCAGTCTAGAACATACACAAGTTGCCTTAAATAAAAACAGATTTTATTGACAAATTCAGAAGCAGGAATACCACAGTATAAAGTTAAATAAACAGGGGTTCAGCTGAGGCTGAGAAATGTTTCCAGGACCTGTACAGGAGAAAGCTCATCATGGCCCAGCATCTGAAGAACTGTTAAGTGAATTCTTCCTTGAGCCATTTTTGTTTTGTTTCTCTCACTATCAAAACACGATAGCACAAAGTCACTGTTTTTGTTAATTTCCCATTGAATGTCAATATTTCACATTCTAATACAGTCTTTTCAACGTGGCTGATGGAGTCCTTTCAAACTGGATACAGTAAATAACGGCATGCAAATCCAAATATTTTCCTATGACAGCTGTCTTTAGAGAACAGTTTAAGAAATCGTGATTACTGTGCAAAAAATCTCATAGTATCAACACTAATATCAAACTAATAATTTATAAACTTATGAACGCTTATAACCATCCAAATTAAATCACATAGAGCACTGTACAGACTAGAAAGTCTGTCACAACCATTAACACTTCTTACAAATCCACACCACACGATGCAAGAACCAGCGCAATACGTGCTACAACCAGTAAGCAACACTTACAAAATGGTTTGGATGCAAATTGGAATTGTGAAAAAGTGCCACTGAAAAAAGAAAAACCTTGTGCCTTGTCCAATCTGGTCAGATAACTATGCTGTGTCAAATAAAAAAGGTTTCTAAAAGATAAATAATAATTCAGCGTTTAAAGAACTGAGGTAATGTTAAACAAATCTCTCTCCATTTACCACCCCTCTTACGGTCTCTTTCTCACTCCCTGTACAACTTCTGTCTCTTTCTCCCCATTCCTTCTGCACCATGACTCTCACCTGGTACTTCCAAAAATAACAATTTAGACTCCTAATCCTAATGACCTGTGCCAATGAAATGAAAATTGGTACTACTTTCTTCACTTAATCCCCCAATTTACCTAATCATTTTTTCTGCTTCAGTGCATTTGTTAAAAGTGGCTAGGTCTGGCCTAAACCACATGTCTCTGTAATGTCTGTTAGGTCACTGCAAGACTGGGGTGAACATAAATGGGAAAGAAATGGAAAAAAAAAAAAAAACAAAAAGCCAACCAACCAAACAAAAAGAAACCTGATTATAATAACACAAACAGGTTTGGGATTTTCTTTTTCTCTTTTAAAAACTCAATATACTCTTCTTGGAAATCTTTTTCATGGCAGGTATTACCTTGGGTAGTTAAAAGGTGAAATATTTTCCCAAATAAACCATTTTATAAGCAAGTTAACACACAACATTCCTCAGCCCATGTGCAGTAGTTTCATTGCATGTATTAGTGTTAATAGAATTTAGAGATGCAAAAGTTATTAAGGCCTTCTGGTACAGAAAGACATACATTTGTGGCAGTCTCCGGTGGAATGATCAGTTGTATATTACAAATATAAGATTTCCAGAATATTTCCTTCTAATATTTGAAAGAGTCTTTGGATCTGCTCTCAAACGTGTTACTTTGATGCTTTAGCAAAGTATATGCAGTGGAAGACATACACAGTTCAACAGAAAATTTGAGCAGCAGATCAGTTTCAGAGAGAAGCTGAAATGCCATTCAACTTTTCGTTAAAAATTTCTTTTGGCTATTTAAACTATAGCCAAACTGTAGAACTATTTAAATAGTTCTAGTCAACAACTCTTAACAAAAACTCAGATAATTTATCTATATTGTTTTTATGTATACACACATGTGCATATAGATACAAACGTATTCTTGGCATATCCTTATTCCTTTTTCAGTTCTATTCCTCTTTTATATTTGCTTCCATTCATATCAAGCAATAGTCAAATACAGACCTTCAAGAAGGTAAACAAATCTGACTGTTTAGGTTTCAGTCAATAAGATAAAGCTGTTAAAAATGAGGTAATAAGTGAGCCAACGATACTTAAATACTCTCAAGTTTTTAAGGCTACACATGACATTTGCAGGCAGCTTCATTTATGTTTCAGTTTGCTGAGGGAAAGCACCCATTTCTCCCACCACGAGTGTTAACAATTTCAACCATTATTATAAAGTTATTGTTTTAGTAACTATTTGAGTCCAATCATGCCAAGTGGTACTTATCTTTTGTAAAGCAAGTGAGCTGATTTGAAGAAACTGAAAACAGATGCCCTTTTAAATTCCATGAAATAAGTGGAAACAGGACTACATCTATTTCAGGTTATCATATTAACATTTCATTTATGGAATCAAAATCTCCCAGGGTGCAATCAAAATCCACATGATGTCTTGACTGCTAAAGTTTTCATGAGGATCTGTACATTAACAAATAAATAGGCAATGTAAGAATACAAATATTTGCCCACAGATGTGGCAGCTAGTAACACACAAAAAATGAGGCGACATGATCTAATTATAAGAGAAACTGAAATGGGTTTAGAAGGCTTTCACACAACAGTAGCTAGTTCACTGCTGCACCAAAAGAAGAAAAAAAAATAGTATGAATAGTTTTCTGATGTATCTATAACACTCTATGATATGTATGGTGGTCGAGATGATGAGGGATGATGGACAAGATGGTAATTTCCTAAAATGAATGAAAATTAACAGAATTCAAGTTACATATTATCTGTTGTCAATCAAGATGATTGACCCAAGTATTTGCATTGAAGTAACTACTGCAAACTTAGCCATATTGAAATAACCAGCAATCACCTTCACATAACCTTTCCTAACATTCTCACAAGCATCTCCCACAAAAAGGCTCAGCTTACTACCAATACAAGAGCACAGCGTTTGAACTCTGGCTGTCGAAGCAGGTACACAAGTGCTGGTACACAAGACTTGAATCATTCAAGTCTGTCAAAAAAAGTAGTGAATTGAGCAGAGGAGGAACATCCTGCCTACAACCACCATTAAGTATACAGATCACAGATTCCTGGTGCCAGAGGAAAAAACAAACAAACAAACAGAGCTTTATGCCTAGAGCAGTCAAAAGACATGTCCAAAATTAAAAAAAAAAAAAAAAAAAAAAAAAAAAGATTGTAAAGCATGGTTGTATCTAACTGTCAGAAGTACTGTAGATCAGAGACATTCCTGAACAAGGCTGAGGAATAGTAGCAATCGCTGTACACAGCTTGATGGCTTACGCAGAAAGCATGCTAGAACCATACAGTGTAAAGAAGCAAGTCCCTTTTGTTCTTCTATTGGAATTTCATGCATTCATACACATTTCTTTTTTGTCCTCTACCACTTTCATTTCACTAAGAAAGTATTGGTTGAATATCAATAAAAAATAAGCATAAAGAAGGAAAATTTGTTTCACCATTTCTGTTATCTCACTCTCCACTCAAAAGAGGTAACCAGATGGCAGCATGAAAACATCAAACATCATTTTTTACTTTCTACAGAATTTATCACATGAGAGTTCAGTTGTACAGAAGGCAATTTAGCCAATCTGTTCTTTCTGCAGTTTACACTGCTATATAGAGAAATTCTTAAGAACATCTCAATCTAACGTGCCTTCCATTTTCCTGTTCGTGCAACATATCAAAGCATCCATTTTTCATTCAGTTCTTCACTATGCCATTTTCCCCTTTCTGCTACATTATCTTCATCACATTCACCCACTATCTTTCCAAATTCCTATTGATTGGTTTTTATCGTTTCTCCTCCACAAGCTTTCTTCCTTCATTCCTTGAACTTCACTTCTCACATCCGTCCTCCCACATAAGCCTTTTTTTTCAAGACTTTAAAATACAGTCTTAGCTGTATCCACAATATTATGCATTTCTTCTAAGACTAAACAAGCCAATGTTCTCTGAGCTGTATTTTCTCAGTTTAACACAACTGTTTCTTATTAGGTTAGATGGACTTTCATGCATTTTACCCAGCACTCTGATTTAAAAGAAAACTAAACCATTAGCCTCAGACTTACTAACAAGTACTTGATTCAATTTTCACTAAATGTTTTGAACCACAAAATTTGCCAAATTCCATTGGCTTCAGAAGCATATAGTGCTGGTAAAAAACCCTTCTTCCACAAGGTGTATCCTTGCAGCCATGGCTCACCCTCCATCCGCATTCTATTGCATTTTACTTTGCAACTGACCCGCAGAATCACAGAATCACAGAATGCCAAGAGTTGGAAGGGACCACAAGGATCATGAATCTCCAACCCCCTCTGCCACATGCAGGGCCACCAACCTCCACACTCAATACTAGACCAGGGCCCCATCCAACCTGTCCTTGAATGACTGGTGACAAACACCGTGGCCTTATACCTCTGGAGACTGCACTAAGCTTTTGGTCTGTTTGATTTGGTTTGTTTTCTTTTTCCCTTTTGTTCTTCCAATCTTTCACCACAGCTGTCTTTCCTCTTCTAACACCACAGAAGTGCACTCGCTCATTGCAGCCCTTCCAATCTCACAAGCTTGCTGTGACACTCCAATTCTCATCCCATTTATATGCACACTAGGAATAGCAAGAGGCTGCTAAAAGAACAACCAAGCTTTTCTCCGTTCTGTTATATAGCCTGGCATTGTTGAGATTACTTTAAAGAGTGCTCCTATCTCGAGACTGTAAGCCACAATGAAGCTGAGCCATCTAATTTTTTTGCAGTTCTGGTAAACAGACAGAGGTAATGTTGAACTGAGTTTTTGAACACTCAGTATCGATTCCAGTTGGGATCAGGAGCAAGTCACCGATTAAATACCAGTGTTCTTCAGAAAGAAACCAGTCTGTACAAGTATAAGTAGTAAGTAATGCTGACAATCAGTGAGGCTGCTGAAGTATGAGCTGAGTAACACCTCACCTCCTTTCTGATTTTCATTATGTCATAAAGCTGCACTTTTACATTTCTGTGGAAAGTGACAGTGCAGCTGAGAGAAAATGAAAGTGCCACATAGCACAGAAATAGCGAGGTATAATGTGTATCTAATAGCATGAGAGGAAATGGCAGTTAAGTAACAGCAGCCTCTGCTAGGAAGAAAGTCACAGAATGCCTTCTGCACTAAAAGTTCAAAGAGATGTTCAGAAAATGCACTTGAATCACAGAGAAGAATCGTAGCAGTGAAAGCCAGTCTTAAATTCACCAAGGATTTCTGGTAAAATCTCAACTTTTTCCTTTCCGTAAGAAAGTTTTCAGCTGACATCCACAAATGCAAAATAACCCATAAGGACTGACATGACTGTTGTGAATGAGATCACTTGAAGATTCTTTCAGTTTAAAACCCAGGAGTCAAGTCTCACATCATGTATCAAAATGTTCCTCTAATCTTTCTAATACATTCTTCCATCTCAGGCTTTACAAATGAGTCTTAGAGTGTATGTCCCTGAACAGCCTTTAAGTTGACAATCTTGCATAGCCACAACAGAAAGAACTGTTTTCTGCATCAGTGAGTATCCTCAGATACAGGGAGCACTACTAGTGTTAAAAAAATAATCTGATATTCTACCTACCCAGAGAGGAAACATATAGGAAATAAAAATATATTAAAAACTTCTATATTAAAAACCACTGTCCAATCATTTTCTCTATCACATAACTACCTTATACATATCTACCTATTAAAAAAAAAACAAAACCCAATAGATTTCAATAATTTGTTTTTGAGTATAAGAACAGGAGCTTTATCTATCCATTTCCTCCAGAACTGACTCCATTAGAAACTGAACTAAAATCATTACTGTAATTTATCAAGCATTCCCTGTTCTTCAAAAACAAAGCCATCGCACATAAACGACGCAGCTTGTCATCTATGTAGCTTGAGGGTTTCTCATGCATTCAAATTTTCCACCTCACAGCATTAAATTTAATTATGTAACAATGAACTTCTGTCCTTAGATAACTTATTGGCCTGAAATTGCTGGAGCTATCTGCTACAATACAATTTTACAAATGCTTTTTAAAGACAAAATATGTCACGTAACAGTATCGGACTTTAAAATACAAAGATCTTGAATTCTGCCACATTAATTAGCACAGAAAAGAGGGAGAATCTTTGCAGAAATCTGTGCTTGTTGATGACAGCAGAAGCCACTGGGAACAGTAACCCCACATACTGTTCAGACAAAATTTTGCATCATTTCCCTTATTTTTCCAATTTTGTACATACCGTACCCTAAACAAGAAAAAAAAGCAGATTGCTTTCTGAAAACCTCTACATTCAAGTTTCATATTTAATTTTCCTTTTAAAAAAATGAACAAAACCTCAACAAACAAAATCTGTTTGTGGGGAAAACGTAGAAATGTAAAATAAAAATAATTAAAAAAAAAAAAACACTTAAAAGCAAAAGCAAGCATAAGCTTTTACTATCCCCAACTGACTTTTCATAGTGATAGAGACTTAAAGAAAATAAATAAATTATGATATATTTCAGTTATTTCAATTGAACGTGTGTATCCATTAGGGGAAAACCATGACCTTACAGAAATCAGAGTAGAATAAGTAAACTTGTTTTTTCAAATCTAATCAAAACGTCCTGTATTTCACATACATTATCACATCAATGTCAGCACACATCAGAAAAGCAAAGCCTCTATTTAAAGTTCTCAACAATAAGTTGTTAACTTGAAACAACACTGACCTCTGATTACATATAAAAGGCTTGATTTGCCTTTGTGCTGCCATGCAACCAGAAAAATTAACAAACATGCTGTTTTTAAAGATGTGAATATTAAAAGTTCCTTCCGTATTAACTGCTTAATGTGATAAAATTCATTTAAATTACTCTAATCTTCTGTTAGGAAAAGGCTTTTGAAATCTCAGTTATCAAAAATTTGTTCTACATCATTAATTGCCTTAACGAAGAAAGACAATACTGTCATTATGACACTTACCCAATCATAGCGTTTTCTTTAATTTGGCCCTCTGTGCCATTTACCATAGGTTCTTGATTTCTGTTTTCCTTCTCTGAAGCATCACTTGAGAGGCCCAATAAAGCTCGTACTTGTTTTGACTTCACATCCAATATTGTGTCAGTGTAACCCACTTCTTGTAGATACCTGTAGGAACAGAATTCATGTTAATTCTTCATGCACATCTTACTCATTCCAAACAATAAATGAAAACTTCTCCCTAAACTCATCTTCTGCATCTTAGCTTAGCAAAGTATGGTGCTGTGCTAATGAAACATGCTTATAAATCATCCTGTACCAGCTGCAGAGGGATCGTCTCTTGCTGTACCAGCCTCTACAGTCACTGAGGAAAAAAATCAAAGAGCCTAGCAGTCAGAGGTTATACAATACGTTATTCATTCATTTACTAAAATGGATGGAAAAGCACTTTCAATTAAAATATTTCCAACTGGCTTATAAAAATCACCACAGTTGCATGTACAATATAGCCATTTTATTCCTCAACACATGGAAACTACACATGAAGCCTTACAAGAAGTGGGAGACATGTTCCTACAAGAATCATTAGAATCCTATGAAAACAGAAGGAATAAAACCAAATTCTGTAGCTATAGCTACTAGTAAGAATGGTTATTTATAATGCAGTAGTTTTGATAAAATCTGTGCCTTGTCTTTCTCACTCTGCAATTTATCTGCAAAATATTAATTTGTTTGGCATCCCAAGGACTGGGCAGCAAAAATCTTGGACACTTTGTATGAAAATATCAAGATCTAAAGTCGGCACTTTCATCAATGCACAGAATTACCTTTGGAAAGATCTGTCTCTGTTCCTTCCTCTACAAAACAAAGTTAGTAATGCTATCTCCTCAGGAATACTGAACTAATTAAATAGTCAATAATCTGGGTGGCTCTGAAGAACAGAAATGCTATTCTACAATAAGAGCTGTCACAAATCAAGGACATGCACTTTTCCAACAAAAATATCTTCCTCCAGTTATTTAATGATATCTTCTACATAAATACATCTGCAGAAGAATACTGCCTGATGGCTATATGAAAATCAAACCAGACATCTATGCAAAAGAGAGTCTGTCAGTAATGAACTCTATTCGGCAACGTACAACCTATGAATTACACTGGGAGGGAAGGACTTGCCTTGAAATCACTCCAAGACACTTGAAATCACTTGAAATCAATCCAAGTCAAGATTACTTTAATTATGTTTATGCAACTTAAATGAAGAGATATGGGTTCTTGGAAAAGAAAAAAAAAAAAAAAAAAAAGTAAAAGCCACCCAGTAGACAAACTGGACAATTTTAACTTTTGTACAATTCACTGGAAAGAGGCCCATTCCAATAAGCTCTAGGAAGTTTTTACCTCATGTAATCCTTGGTAACACAAAAAAACCCACTAGATATCAAAAATTCTGCTAATTGGTTGAAGACCATAGAATCCAGCTTTCAGCTTAGAAAAATGAAGCTTACACATGGAAAAACATGCTCAGGGTGACCCTGATAACAGGTCTTGTAAGAGACCCCTGTGTAAATTGAGGGCTGTAATCAAGGCACACACACAAAAAACAACAACCGAACACTTACCACCGAAGAAATACGATCAAATACTCTGGAACTGAATAACTCATTAGGAGCAGAATTCAAAAACTGACGTAGATTAACAGACATTTGCTTCATTAAGATGAATCAAGAATTAGAAAGCTTTTAGTCAAAACTTCCTAATGATTTCTATACATAAAGTAGACCAAAACGAATTATATTCCTCTGCGACCCAGGCTGGAGATTTATTTTAGATAGCTCTTAACAGACTTGTGTTTTCTTTTTTAATTGAAAAAAAAAAAAGTAAGGTGTCATGAGCCACTGTACTCCCAAGCAGACTGTTTTATTATACTCACTAAAAGAAAAGCAGAGGAGATTGTTTGATTTCACAAGGTTCCCCACCTGAAGTTCTGAAATATTAAAATTTTTCAGAAGCTTAGTAAAGTAGGGCAGAAGATGAATGAATTTCAACACACTAACTTTTCTTGAAAGAAAATCTAACAGAAAAATCAAATACCACTATCATTATATTTCAGTAACAGATACTCCTTTCTTGCACTCATTATTCAAGTTCTTTTCTCAACACTTACTGTCTTAGCAGCTGTCGTCCTTGTTTCCATATTAGCTGACTATTTTGTTGTGGCTGAATCTCTGTTTCATTCCCTTCATCTGGAAAAGATTATTTAATTAAAAACAGCTTTCTTTGTATGACATTTAAAAAATATTCCCCTCCACTTGACAAGATAAGTGTAATTTGTATTGAAAGTATTAGGAAAGATTGGATAACAACACAAAAATTCCAAGCACCAAAAATCAATCAAGAAAGAAAAAAATTCATACAGAACATAGCTGTTCTATTACTGACACATAAAAAATACAGATCATCAACTATATACTTTACTACATGAGATCAAGTTCCACTAGTCATCAGTATCTTCTTCCCTCGGGTCTCACATCCAAGAGAGCCATCTTTTTCCTTTTTCCTCAAAGGGAACACAATTACATAAACAATTTGGAGTTCCAATTTAATTACTGCTCATAATTCAAGTTTCAATAAAAATAGCTTTAACTGCTAACAATATCAAATGGAACCGTAATAGGACAAGGGGAGAATGGTTTTAAAATAAGACAGGGGAGGTTTAGGTTAGATATTAGGAGGATGTTTTTCACACAGAGGGTGGTGACGCACTGGAACAGGTTGCCCAGGGAGGTTGTGGATGCCCCATCCCTGGAGGCATTCAAGGCCAGGCTGGATGTGGCTCTGGGCAGCCTGGTCTGGTATTTGGTGACCCTGCACAGAGCAGGGGGCTATAACTAGGTGATCTTTGAGGCTCTTTTCAGCCTAGGCCATTCTATAACTCTAGAATTCTATCTGCAGTATCATTTCCATCTATAATATACCAGTAAACAAATTTCCTTAATATTTGACCATACCCATCAAAACTACTCACACCAACTTTAAACTCATCTGTATTTACATTATTGTTATGGAAGAAGAAAAAGAAAAAAAAGCTTTATTTATTAATCTAAGAAGCTGTTGAAAATTTTCCATGTTTTCCACAATCATTAATCAGAACTCAAACAGCACTACTCTGGGAAAATCCACAGAAAAATTATATGGCTGTTCTGGTGAGAAACCTACCTGAATGCTGGCAACTAATAGCTACATATTTTTCCATACATAGCTTCATAGTACTTTCTTCCCCCCTCCTTCAGGAAATAAAAAAGCATACGCTCCTAAGATAAAAAATATCTTGGCTTATTAGCTACAAAAAGCTCTACAAAAAGAACTTGAAGCCATTCTGGTAAAAACACTGAAGGATGAACAAAATCTTCTTTGCGTAAACAAAAATTAAGAACCAGAAAAGCTTGTGGTATAACCCTATGAATAATTTGATAAGTGATATGGGAAGGTTACTGAACATACCGGGAAGTCAAACAACTGAATTGAAAAAAAAACCACAACAAAAACACCAATACATCCTCTAACAAAGAAGCTACCAAAGATTCCTCAGAATTCACACATAAGGGGACCTATATCCATTTTATCTATCTCAAGATTCACAAACCCATTTAATAGAAATGGAAAAATCACCTCTTGCACAATGATTTCCTGACAACTACTGAACACAGCTGGATGCAATACACAACTACCAAAGCTCACTCTACGTAAGAGTTAATATATAATGGAGATAAATCTGCCTGAAAATTACTTTTGAAAGTGAAAACCCTTCTTCTGAAGGCACTGTTAAGCACAGCTGGAGTCAAGAACTCTCTTTTTCTGAGCCTCTGAACAAATGATTGATGGCAGTATTGGTGGTTTACGGATGAGTACTGAAGGGACTTTATTATGTCTATTCCCACTGCTTCTTCTGAGTGACATATTTCATCAACCGTCATTTCAGCATTTGTACAAGCCATAGTTGAGCTTTTATGTCAGTAATGAACTCATTCTTAACAAATTCTTACCAGAATCATAGTTCGGTGGCTTCATATCTCCCTGATTCAATTCTGTGCCGTATTTCAATTTGTGATATTTAGCCCTGAAAAGAGATGGGAAAAAAAAAAAAAACAAAACAAAAACACTTAAAGGGTACAAATAGACACATAAATGTTGTCTGTCCTCATTATAAAAACCACTTCATCTTTCTAAGACAGGTACAAAACAAAACAATGGAATTCAGCGCATTATTTTGCCTAATTAATTTTTTCAAGCTTCCCTGTTTGCGGATATGTGCTTGCTTCTCCTGCCCCTCCGCTTCCGTGTTAAAAAAGAAAATCAACTATCAAACTTTTTCTATCCACAGAATGTCAGTTCAGTGCCATTTACTTCATACTTCACTTTGCCACCTCAGTAAAACAAATTTTTTCTTCAAGCTTTCCTCACTAAGGACCACTCAGATTCTACTGCTGATAGCAGCCCAGCTTCTCATGCAGCTGCTAGACCTGACACTTGAGTTCAAAAGCTCAGAGTCCTCTTCCAAAAATACTTAGTCTATAGAAGGCCTATTGTAATAAGCTCCACAAAGAATGCCATGTGACCATATGAGTAGCTAGAAGACGAAAAGCCTCATCTGACAGATTCAGTGTTTATAGACTTTTAAACATACACATTACAAATAATTTCACAGTAGTATAACATTACAAATCTATATGGAAGTCATTTAATAAGGATTTATCACAATAGATAAAGCCTGACAACACAATAACTAAGGCAACACTGAGAGCAAAGACAGCCTTATCCAGTGTCACTATCATTTCCCCCTTCTCTTATACCCACTGTAACTCTTGTCTCAATAATTGGTTTCAACAAGTACAAAAGCTTAGAAGATTCAAACCCAACGGATTCCCTATGAAGCTTTGTAGCCATTCCTAACTGGGTGGAGAAGCAGCACTTGCACTTGTTCCTATCATAAATCAAAGGCAAGAGAGAACTCAAGCAAGACTCAAGATTCAGCCTGGCAACAGTGGGAATACCAACCTGCATGCATATGGGCAGGGACAGCACCAGTGCAAACACACTGAGCTGGGTGTAAGGCAAGATATAGGCAAAAAAAGACAAAAAGATGAAAAAAAAAACCCCACTTATGCATATCAACAATAAGACAGGCTTCACTGGCTTCACTACTTGCAAAGGAACTCTTCCATTTGAAATGATTTTAAAGAAAATAATGTGCTACACCTCATAACTGCACAAGGCAACTGCCACTAGCAAACTCATTACTTCTAATAAAATAATGCTAATGGAACTGATGTTTGGTAGTTCTTACACCTCAGTATTGACAGTACACATTTCCTAACAATTTGGCCTTTTTTTAGTGATAATAAACATTTAATTCTGTGTGAGCAACGTGAGTGCAGAGAGATGATGCCTCTTAGGAGTACACAGCAACTAAGACAGATGAAGGAATTCACATCCCTCTCTCAAGCTAGAGCATTAAGTTCTACCTCAGCTAAGCAGCAATCACTGAGGAAAGAGGAGGGAATGTATTCGAAAGATATGAACAGAAACAAGTGAAGGAAAAACATTTTGATAGGTACAAAGAAGAATATCCAAGAATAAAACAAAATTAAAGCTGAATGCTCATCTGAAATACTTATTCTCAAAGCATGTTTTCTACACATCACAAGCAGAGAGATGTTTCCCCGTAGACAAACCCACGTAAGTACTGTTAAATACTGATACTGTGCACACTTTTTCACTCTACCACCATTAATGAAAAGTAATGACTGAGAATCCTTTCGTCTGACACTAACCTACCTCAGCAACAATAAACATCCCATTTAAAAAAAAAAAACACTTTAAGCTTTTATGCAGTCAGCAATTCAAGTGATCTTAATGTTTAATTTATTTTTGACTTTTGAAAAGCAAATATTAACACTTCACTTAAATCTGGATTAGTGACACACACACACACACACATATATATATGTATATGTATGTATATATATATATATACACATATATATATACGTGTATATATATATATATATATATATATATACACACACAGTACTCCACAATATTTCAGAGAGCAGTTGGTTTTGTGGCATGGGGTACTTGCTTTTAGTTCATACACCTTATATAAATTCCTATTCTCTTCAGAGCATTCACCAGTTTTCTAGTCAAAGTTTTGTTAATTTTCTCCCTAAGAACTAAATACAATGATTATTAGGTTAAGTGAAAAGATTATTCCCTTTACCCTTCTTATGTCCAAAACCTACCTTTCAAAAATTCAATCTGTACTTTTTAATACTTCTCAGTGTATTTGTTACCAACATTAAGACTCTGTATATTGACAGTTTGTTTATTTTTACAGTTCTTATAGGGTTTTCCTTCTTTAAACAAACAGTAGCATTTTGTGACTTTTTTCTAATTGAAATTTTCCCTCTCATTAAATGCATGATAAAATCAGTTCAGCATAGTAAGATTCTTCATTCTGCTCACATTCTAATCTATTAGTAACAGAGTTGGGTTTTTTTTTGATTGCTTGGTTGTTTTTAAATCAGTTCCTCCTTGTAATGCAACAGTTTTTGAAGCCTTTATTGCTCTTTCTTAAAACAAGAGGATAACCCAGATTACATGATCTGGTACACCATAGGTCCTTAAATTTATTTCATTACTAAGCTGGACTAAGACTTCATCTATCAGAAGATTTAAATGCATCACAGGCAGAGACCAGTGAAAATACAGATGCAACAAAAGCACAATGTCCTGACAAAGACAGCTGACAAGCAGAAAAAGCAATAGACGTTTACTGGTATGAAATGAAATCCCAACGCAAAACTGAATTAATTACAATGAATTAGTATAAACTCAGATTGCTGAGCAAGACACCATTGAGATATAAAAAAAATGTGAATACAGTGACAGAGCATTTGACCTGGTAAACCCACCTTCAGCTATGGTTAACTTCCAGTTTAAAGGAAGGGGGAGGGTAAGGTAGCTAGCTGTCCACTGGGAAAAAAAGAATATCTCAACTCACTCTAGCAGGAAGTGGAAGATTTATTATTAGTAACATCCTCATGGTACAGCTGAAAATGTCACAAGCATGAAAGTCTCCTTCTTTCTAAAGTATACTAAGGAAAAGACTGAACACAAGGATTAAGAATCCAAGTCTTAGAAGGGGAAGTCTTGATCAGCCACTACCACATATTGAAAACAAAAGGCATGAAAGGTCTCACAAAATAAATCTTAATTATTGTCTTTCCACATTCTTCGTATGACTTACCTCTTACCATGTTTATATTTCTCTGTTCCTTCAAGTAACATATCTCCTGCCCACCAGATATGTTTAATTACTCCATTTCCTCAGAAAGCACATATTCTAGTTATTAGCTGCTTGAAATTGTCCCTCTAGCACTCTTGCTGAACTGTAGTTCACACAGCACAGTAGTGAGATGCTACTGCCACAAAAGAGAGCAAATACAGTATTTCTTCTAGAAATTTGAAAACAGAAAAAACAAAATTCCTCCAAACTTGGCTTCATCTGCTTAAAAATACTGAGGTAGCCTTGGGATTTGGCACTCACAAAGTTGAAAGCCTAGCATTGTTATCTGAAACATGACCAACATGGGTGGCTTAACTGTTTTCTGAAAATTGAAAGTTGTCTGAAGAATGCAGTTTTGGGGCCATAAAACTATTTCAGCAGATAGACAGCCTTACTCAGGTAAGTATGTATATTACTACTGCTCTGGCTTTTGCACTTCATTATACATCTTTTTATTACTATTGCTATTATCATTTTCTTTAAACTGTGTTTCTTCTATACAAACAGTTCTTGGATGCATTAAACATCGCTGCCACAACACTTTAGGAGGTGCTCAGAAAAACGCTAAAGGCATTCATCCTTCAAACTCTCCTAAAATTGAGAGCAGTTAAGCTTTTCTGAATGCTTCATATAGAAAAGCTTGATTCCAATCAAAAAAAGCCACTATTTCTTGGAAATATCTGTCACTGGACCTGAAGCATCTGATCCAGCTGTGCTGAGGGAGCCTGCCAAAACATCCGTAGAAGATCTAGGAGTCATCGCCAAACCAAGAGACATAAACAAGAAAGACTGCCAGGAACAGCAATATAAGATGCTCTATCCAGGGGTGAGGGCGCCAGCCTCACTCTGATCAGGCACATTAGTGCAGAAAACAACATAAAATTAAATCAAGTATTTCTAGAGACATGGCTCAAGAGTCAGGTTCTCTGGATGGGATATGTTGAGACAGGAAACAACCTAGACTAATTTACTAAATTAGACACACTTGAGAGAAATAGTACTACATTTTGTTTAGCTCCTGAAAATCCAAAGGAAATAATGCCATTTATTGATGGAGCAACTATCAATAGAGCAATAAAAAAATAACACTCAAGGACAAACTGCCTCACACTGAATATGTACAAGATGTTGGCAAACCTACACCAGAACTGCTGCTGAAAAAATGGTAGTGATTAACTCTTTCTAAGTTCTTTTCTCCTTACTGTATTGACTCTTCAGCAGAAACAACTTGATTACATACACAAACAACAAAAAGGTAGTTACCACTACTGATATAATGAACAAAACAAAATTTGTCAGAAAAAAACATGATATTATGTAAACATTATTTTCTACCTCCTTCAATACAAAATCAGGTAAATGCCAAGAAACAGAACATTGCTTCCGAAATTTATTATTTAAAACTGATTGGAAAAAATTCTGAAGATCCACTCTGCAAAAGAGCAGCTCATAAAATCTCATACCTGAGAAGACCCATGTCAACCATTTCTTATTTTGGGAACACTGCGAGCACAAACTACTGTGGATCAAGATTTAATATTCCGTTCAATTACTAATAATCTATTTAATCTCATTAAGATTGGTACACCGCAAGGCCAGGGCTGAAATAGAAGAATGCAGGTAAGTCTTCTTTTCCTCTCCCAGCAGCACCAGCTTTGTTCTAACTTATCAAAAATGTTTTCCTCCTACCTTCAAGGATCTCACTTTCAGCTCTGAGATCCCTGTATAAACAGCCAGCATCCAACCTGACTACTGGCAGATGGAGTACATGGGTGGTTTAGGGAAGCGTTGGGAAAGAGAATAATGTTTTCAAGCCCAGTGTGTTGCCATTCCTTTAAGCATCAAGCAAGAACACTTGCTGGGAGACATTTCTAGCAGCAATAGAAAACATTTTCTTCAGTAACTGGCAAATAATACTTCTGTTTAAAACAACAAACTGTTATAAATAGCCATCTCAAGCACACACCACACACACATACCACATTTAATAACTACTGTATACGCATACAGAAAATGTCAGACTGGATCAGATCAGCTGCCTGTGTGGCTTACTGACCTTAGTAATTGAGGCTAATACTACATATGGGGAGGGAAGGGAGAGGAAACAAAGCAACAATGCAAAAAAAAAAAAAATTAAGATAAAAGATAACATATGTAAAAACTGCCAACAAAAAACTGTCTGGGTATTTTCTTAATTCTGACACTGTATGCTGCATTAGCATTTAAATACCAAATGAAATTTAAGTGGCTCTTACCAAACAACCGGTGGACGTTTTCATTATAGATATGGAAGGGTTTTTTGTTTTGGTTCTATTTTTTTCTTAAAAAACTTATATCATAGTTTATTGAAATAGATTTATATCGCCTGATCATTTGGGATAAATTGCTAATTTAACTTGACTATGAAAATGTTAGAGAGATCCCCAAGTAACCAGGAATATATTTTTAATTTTGAAACACAATAAGTCTTACCAATTTTATTCCTTAGAGCATAAGGAATAACTGCACAAAAATGTACTCCACTGCCTCCCTGTCTTCTTTTAAAGTGACTCTAATCTTTAAAATCATGCTTCAAGCGCGAGCCTTTCTGTGGCTAACACATCTCCACTAAGCAGAAATCTGGTATTTTCCTATGCTATCTGATTTAAGATCAATCAGGCAAGAAGGCCTGGGCAAAAAGGATATCCACCTTAACCACTTCTCTGATAACTGTCTGAAGAAGCAGCAAATATGCTGCAGCCCTGGGGCTGCAGCCCCGTGCTAGCAAGTAAACTGGACAATGTAAGGCATATCTCATGTGCCCCAGCAGCCCAAGTAAGATGAGAAATTCTAAAAACAAAGCTTCTCATAGTTGTGCATCATTGTATTTTTTTTATTTTCAAGCAGTATCCTATTCTCACATGCAAATGTGTATATTTCTACTAATGTAAACTGTTTAAAAGAGTTCATTTTATTAATATTTTATGAAAGAAAAGTAGGAATTATCTGATAGGGAAATAGTATTTAAGCAACAATTAGTGGAAGTATTAGTATTAGTAGAAGTATGCTTTTCCTTTAAGCATTTTAAAAGACATCTTACCGGTAAAAATAAATAAATAAATAAAAGTAACTTAACTTACCCTGAAATAAATCACTAGAGTAGAGACCTCTGAAAACACAGTAAAAATAATCTGTGTGCCTCAAAGTTTAGAACTACAGGAGAGTGTGTGCAGAGTAAAACACTGAAGTAGTAGACAGGAGACTTCTAAGGAAATTCCCATGAACAAAGAAATAGGTATTTGATTAACTGGTAAACACAAACATTTTTTTTGTTCACAGTAAATCTCTCCCACTTTGGGCAACGTTATCTGTCATCACGTACTCAGTGCTAAACCAACGTACCTTTCTTGTTTAAGTGCATATTCCAGCATTTTGATTCTCCGCACTAGGTCCTTCTTCAGATTTTCTTGCCCCTTCCTTTCACCTTGAAGAAAAGCGATCTGGGCCTGCAAAGAAAGTATTCAATGTAGACTGTTTCTTTAAAACCATTCAGAAGAGCTCAATTCTTCCTCCCGCCTCAAGTTACTTTGGAATTGATTTGTACAGCCCAAAAGAATCTGGCTTAGTGTTTCACAAACATTAAATGCTTAAACTAAGCATTGCATAGATAAGCCTTCTAAACTACATTCCCATTTCATATAAAAAAAAACCTCACAAAGATAAGAAATAGATTTTAGTTTGTTTGACAGGGTTTATTTACTCCCTTAGCTAAACATTCAATCAAAGATAAAGAATATATAAAATCAACATACAAAAAGCCTTCACCAGATGAAAGCATTTGCCAATAATAAGCAGAAGATGTTGAAATATTTCTCCTTACTATCTGAAGTAGTATATAATTAGTGCACTGTTATGCAGATACACGTTAGATACACGATACTAGTCAAGAGAACTAAAATACAGCATGTCCTGCTAAAAGAGAAATAAAACTCTGTTTCTAACACAGTGCCATGTGTTAATTATAATACTTACTAAAACAGGTTAAAGAAAGCTCTCCAGAAGTACTTTAACAGAGAGAAAAACAGGAAAGAGAGAAAGATATTTTGGTGAGAGGGAAGGGGAAAGATATGGCATAAAAGTAAAGAGAAGTGGAAAACAGACACTGAACCTTTGTCAGTTTTCAGCAGACAGTACTTAGTAACCCATGAAAACCTCTTTTCAATAGGCAATGATGATACACATAGGATAGTCCTTCTTAATCATAAAGGCAGAATCTGATCCTATACTTCACGTTTAAGTCAAGTCATTATAAAACACAGGTTCTTGTGCTCTCTCAACTCACAAAGCACACTTCAGGCAGAAACGCCTCTGGACAGCCACCACTTCGTACCTCAGCCTCACCCATTCTTTAAGTTGCCTGCCATTTTCAGTGTCGGCAGCAACCTCTGCAGCAAAGTCACAGATGTATGTCCTGAAAAGCTTGAACAGCATAAAAGGCAACTGGTCAAGACCTCCAGCTGTTGAATATGATGACTAACAAGCTCTTCTTTTCCACAGATACTCACTAAAAGCAAGCCAACCTGTTCTTTGCAGGTATTGCAGTCTGCATCAGTGTCGCAGGGGAAGTTTGGGAGAAACAGAATTACCCTGTCCTCCTTCCAATTTTGAAAGCAGTCCTCAGATACTGTAATTAAATGAGACTTAAACTGCTGCTAAAGAATAACTTATCTGACTTCAGGTTTTTATTGCACTTGCTGGTGATCAGCTACAGCAACTGACACAACTTCACAGCTCAAATAGAGCCAGTAAATAGCATCACAAGCACCTGAAGAAGCCTTAGTACCAATCCCCAACTACAGCAGCCAGTTTACAACACGTGACAAACGCTGGCTAATCTCTCCAAAGAGCTCAGTCTTCATCTTCACCAGGGAAAATGTACTCAACTCCCCAAAAATCCTCAGCTGGATCAAAAGGAAGGCCCCATCACTCTGGCAGCAAGCTTGCTCTCACTCAGCATTTAACCTGAACTGAGCAAAAAGCCTGAATTAAATATAATGCTCCTTGTATGCTCAGTGCCAGGCGAGTCACAGTACTGCTCAGGAGCCATCATTGTCTACTCTGAAAATTTTAACTCTGCAAGGAGCATTTCAGCTCCATCCCTCTTAGCAACATCTCAAGCATGTACAACTTGGTTTGCTATAGCTGTACAGCCCCCCAGGTTACAAGGCACAGACTGATGCACCCCAATAGTAATTTCCATCAACCTGCTTCTAAACACACCCAACAGAAACATGCAAGTGCCATTCCAAGCAAGTGAGATGACATCAAAGCATACTATTCACTAAAAGGAAAGGAGTACGTTACGTAAATATACACTTGGATGGAATGAAAAGGATTGCCCAGTGGCACCAGGACACGTGCTGTAAGGACCTATGGCTACCTGCAGGCATTTCCAGCACAGGAAGAACAAAGCTGTGTGCCTAGAGGATGGATAGCAACAGCCACCCCGGCAAGGCCCACATTTTACACATCAAGAAAAGGCCCTGGAAAAAATTTAATTGATTCTTTGAACTTCTTTTGCTGTGAGAGGTATGTCAATGCTGTCACTCATGTCTCATAACTTCCCTTGGAGGTCTAAGAACACAAAATACCTGTGGTTCTCACTTGGAAAGCAGGCAGCAATAACAACAGGCTGGAGTCAGAGGCCCATGAGCTGCCTTTGCACCCTGCACAGGCTTACAGCCAGAATCTTCCACAGTCACTACACTCAGGTCAGTCATTTTATTGTCAGATCAAGAAATGCAGGAGTGCACAAGAAGGTGTGGGAACAACCTGTGCCCTCTCTGAGCCTTGCAGCACAGCTATGGAGTTTTTTTGAAGCATTACTTTTGACATTCTGACTCCTAAAATGAGATACTTTCATTTCATGTCATTTTCATAGCTCCAAAAGTAAGGACAGTTTCCCCCCGTCTTTCTCACAGACATTAGTAATCTTTATTCCTTGTTTATATGCATATAGGATAATTATAGTCAAGTCATTCTTAAATCATTATTTACATGCATTAGCTCAAATTTTTATGTCACTAAGACGTTAAGAAACTTCAAAGTTAAGAAATTCTTCATGATAATATTAAGGCAAAGATGAGGACATGAGGACAGACAGCATAAAAAATAGCAACTGATATATTATGCATAATACTGCAGCAGTCCACATGTAGACTTCTTTCTCTACAGTCATCATTAAGTGAAAGTGTGCAGAGGGAACCTAAATGTTCATATCATACATGAAACAATTTGTTTCATGTTATTATTAGTTAATTATTCATATATATATATATATATATATATATATATATATATATATATATATATATATATCACACAATCACAGAATTATAGGGGCTGAAAGGGACCTCTAGAGATCAACTAGTTAAAATCCCCATCAAAGCATATATATGACAAATTATGAGATGGAGCAGTATTTTCTCAGTCTTACACAAAAACGTTGTACTTCTAGATTCATAATTTCTGATCAAAATACTTAACCAATTCCCCTTATAAATATGAAAACATTTGAAGTGTAAGACATCTAAGTGCTGTTATGACGACATGACAACTACAGCTTTCTCATTATTTCAGTATAGTTGGAAGAAATTTAGAAACAAATTCGGACTGCACAGGCGGCTCCCCACTGTAGAAGCATTGGTGCAAGTCAAAGCTCAGGTGAGAACTATCTGACAGCTAAGAAGCGAAGGAGAAATGCTTCAGTTCTGAATAATCTGTGATGTTTTGTCCTTCTGCTTTGGCCACTCCTAGGAAGGCTTGCCAAAAATGTCAAGAATTCACAAGTATGCCCAACAAACAGGTTTTGTAACAACTGACCTTCTAGCTAATAAGGTTAACATGCATTACGTTGTAAACTAGTCATCACAAACCTCTAACTCTGCCTATGGGAGCACGTAAAACCTGAGCTGGTTCTTGCCCTATGGGTGGGGCACAGATCTCCACAAGTTGGCTGGTTTGCTAGCTCAGCAGCACAGAATTGCAGCGGCATCAACCTCTGGTGTAATCCAGGCTAAGTGCTAGGAGTCACTGTGGTACAGCTCATCTGCTGAACTAGAATCAAGAGTCAGGTGGAGGAAGAAAAAAGCATTAAATACTTCTAACAGTCTGTTTGGGCTACTATTGGACAATCCCTTTTTTTTTTTTCCTCCCCCTCTCCTTCCTTTTCATCTATTAAAGTTTCTGGCATTGCCAACTGCAACAGAAGTTTAAAGTTTAAAGTGCATCTGGTCTAAATTAGTAGCACTGTAGCTATCGTAACTGTTTCACCTCTTCACCAGGAGACTTTAAAAATAACATTCATTTTCAAGTGGGAAAAAAAAAGGACAAAACATGACAGTATGTTATGGTTATAAGAAGTTCCCCAGAAGGCTCTGAGGTCACTTTCCTGTGAAAGGTACTGAAGGGTGAGGCAACCCCGTTAGCATTGGGCTAGAAGCACTATTACTATTACCATAGTTCAAGTTGTTGCCTTTTTAGTACAGACTTAAAAGTCATAAAAATATAATCAAATAATTACATTGCAGCTTAATAAAGTCTGGATTTTACCAATGTTTTAAGAAGTAAGCTGGGATTTACGCTTCCTGGAATCATCACCCACAGCGTTATGGGTGTCAAAAAACCCGTGCACCTTTTTAGGCTGACATCTTGGTGTTAAGGAACAACAAAGGATTAACAAAAAAATTTACTGCCAGCAGAAATTGTTTACAAGGAAATAATGCCACAGCTGCTAAACAAATTGTTTGTGTTTACTACCAATTACTCTCTGTTTATCGATTTAACAGCTATTTCAAGGTAAAAGGCTGGAATGCCTTTTAGTCAGTCAAACTCAAGAACTACCAAAACCCTTTCCATTCTTTTCTTAAAGATGTTTCTCTTTTGAAACATTTCTTTCTTTTGAAATAAGTATAGCTTCAAATTTTTGGGGGCACTGCAAGATTGACAGCCATCATTTTGGCAAAGTAAAAGCTATTAAGATAAACAATCCTATGCGTACTGCTTCTGACAGGTTGGAAGAAAAAGAGCAAGAAATGGAAAACATTAAGAAAAGTATTGTAAAAATATGTAAATAGGTAAAATAACAAAATACCTACACTGATGAATCAGTCTGCAACAGCTGCTCTAACCGGTCTACCAAGATTTACCAGAACAACTCTGTAGGCTGTCAGGTGAGCTCAGGCTTTCAGATTACAGATGCACAACACATCAAGCACACTTGTAAATAGGTGGAGGCATGCCCTGAAGAGTCAGGGAGAGAAGAGAGAAAAACCAAGTGCAGCTCAGCGTATGCACAACGGGGGGAATAGCAGGCCTAGCACCAGTGCTAAGCAATTCTTCAAGAGCCACACTTGAAAAACATCAAAACTTCACACCCACCAATTTCCAGCTGTCGGTCCATTCTGCAAACAGAGAGCTGGGATGCTTCTACACACACTTGCAGTCATTTACTGCAATGCAAAGCTGCAGCAGGTTAAAACACACTTGTGCCTTGTATTTGAAGATTTATTTTACTCGAAAATGGCATCAGTTCACTCCAAAACATCAGAGCTACGCAATGAAAAAGTCAAACCACCCAAAAGAGATGAGAGATATGGCTTATGGTAAGGAAGGGGTTGCAAAAGCCACACACTTAGATTCTTCATCTCTTTGAAAATATTATTTCAGAAACAATATGATATCAGTCAATTTAAAACTCCTTGTCAGCCATCCAGAATCAAAGGTGATGTAGTAATTTTTTCCTGGCAACACCCTGATTAGTAATTTAAGCATCTCACCCAACAGGAATACTTCTCTTTCTACAGCTTGAAGTGCTTTACGACACAGATATCTTTGCAGATAGATCTCCAGCCTGTCTTTCATCCACTCTTTAGTGCTGCCTTTCACTACTCCAGCAACTGCAAACACTGAAGTATTTGCTGAATTAGTCAAGCAATATATATTCTGCTCATTTCATCATTCTTCAGAAGTAAGAAATCTCTTCAATCCTTTAATCCTTTCTGCAGTACACTTAAGTGGTGAGAATTAACTTTTGTTTTTCTTTTGAGTCACAGGGGCATGCTCCATGCAAACTGATGGAAAGACAAAAAGAGATCGGTGCCTTGTCACAGAACAGCAGCATGTTAAGAGGCCCGAATGCTCAGACAGATTGCCTTTCACTTGCTGTAAAGGATCCCACATACAGGAAGGCAGAAATGCAGCAACAGCAATCAGCACCAAGACTGATCAACAGACGTCTGGCCACATCTAAACTGAAACCATGGAATCTCGTGGTTTGAAGGCATCACTTGGCTACTGCATCTGAAGGAGAAAGGCAGCAATTCCAGTAATAAAAAGAGGAGTGAAGCAGACTTAGCCACACAAGCATTTGCAATGGCAGTTGGTACATCACTGGTTTTGGCTGCTGAGTTCAGAACAGCTACCCTGTGTGCTCAAGCATGCACCAACCACCACCCTGAACAACATCGGCTGGAACAGACAGAAAAACAACTACTTGTGTCCTCACCTCCTGCTTACAAGCACGGTTATGAACAGGATGCATGCCAGTTTTATGCGATGCTTTCGCAATCCTGCCCTATGCGACTGCCCTCAAAAGAAACATAACCCTGGCTAAGGGCAGAAAAATGCAATCTTTCCACAATGCAGTCTTTTATTCAACTTCTTTGTCACCGCACTGTTTTCAAAATATTCCATATTGGTTAGTATTAGCAAACTCTCCTTAAAGAAGAAAATGAAACCCTCCAGATGAATCAAGCAACAGCCACATATTGAGCAGGTCACTACAGTGAAGCAAATCTCTACTTTCCCATTTAAGAATATTTCATTTCTACAGTACTGCCTGTAAAGGTTGGATCCGGAGTGCTCCAGAGAGATTCAGAAGAACCACCTCAAGCACTTCTCAGCATTTAAAAAACAAACCAGGACAATCCTTCACCTATTTTTAAGTTCTTGCCCACTTCTTAGCGAACAAACTTAGGAAGAAGGACCATACAAGGCCTCACAGCCTAGTGAGACAAAATGCAGCTGTAGGTTGCTGATCAATACCTATTTTCTCACCAAACTGTGTATAGCTATCACTTTTACCTGAGACTTCACATTTCTATAGCCTTATTTCCTTCAGCATTAAATGAAGGTGAACTGCAAGACTCCTCAGATATATGTGATCTTCCTTAGAGAATTCTACACAGCCTGCTCTAGAAACTTTCAGTGTCTACTGAAACGTAGATAAAGGGTGAGTTATATTTGCAACTTCTTGTTCAAAACAGTGCAAAGTTACTTACCCCTTATGCAATAAAAGTGACATATGCCAAGACCTTCAGCATAAAAACAGCAGCTACAGTTGGAGGAGCACAGATATACCAATTTAGATTATAGATGCGCCTTCATAAAGACACGTGTGATCCTCCACCATATGCTAACCTGACATGGAAAAAAACCACTTGAACAACATAAACTGTCTGATTTTTACTTTGGCATCAATTCAACAATTACATAGCAAATCATGAAAAGCAGAAAATATTTGTCTGGAGTATAACATTTTGAGGAAAACAAAGGCTATTTGGCGACAACAGTAAGCCATTCCACACTTGGAAAAGTCTATGTTCTAGTCATACCATGTTCACACTTTCAGCAGCATCTTCCTAAAGGGGTGTATACATTTAAGAAACATTTCTATATACTTGAACAAAGTTACAAATTTTAAGAGTTTAGAGAAGAAAGCCTGGTGCTCGGAAAAACTGGGATCATTTATGCAATTAAACAAATCAGAAGTCTGTAAGACTCAAGTGCAGACCTGCAAAGAACCAGTCTCACTCAGACTGTATTTACATTCTACTTCTGCACAAAAGCTATAAATTTGTGTATTGCAGCTCTTCAGTCACTCAGCATCTACTCCCACCAGTCCTCCTGGTTTGAATAAGACAAGTCATGACGGCTTATCAATGAGAACATGAGGCCCAGCTGGCAGCCATGTATGTAAGCAAACAAACAGGAAAAAAAGGAACATGGAAGCTTCTCCCTGCTTCACATGAATTTACAAACTAGAAAGTTTGCTAAGGGAAGTTATCGAAAGAAAGAACATTTGGTCTCTGAGACCCATTTAGCACTACTTTCCCAACTAAACATGCCTCAGCCTAGTGACTGATATATTTTCAACCACTTTTCACTTATCTGATGCATTTGAAGCAATAAACTTGAAAATACCGTCCTTTTGGGGTGGAGGGGAATTGAATATTAACCCCTGTTTTCTTGTAATAACTGCCTTACAAGAAGAAACATTTTATCAAAGATATGCACAGCACTTCTGCCAGGTCACCTTCCTCCACGAACCCCAAGATTTTATGTACTTGCTCCTATTTGAAAATCCTACAACAGAACTTTTTCAAGCACAATTTCATTTTATTGGCAAGACTACACAAAACTCCTTGGGAGTTTTCCTTTGACCAAACAGCTGATACCATCAGCTCAGCACTCGCTTCTTCTCTGAGCAGTACTTAGTATCACCGCAGGAACAATTTCTAACTGAAACCTCACAAATAAGGAGGCCAACTAGCAGTAAATACCAACTATTTCTGAACCAAGTAACCCATGCCCCAAACCATGCTATAAATAGCCTAGCCATGTGCCCGCCATGCCCCTTCTCCCCATGACTGCAGCCCAGCAGAGGTGAGGACACAGCCCTTGTTCTGCCTTTTGCCTCAGAGCCGCAGCGCAGCAGGCAGGAGCACCCCAGTGCCCCCAGAGCTGCTACTGCCAAATCTGATTTCCACAGCCAATCTCAAGGGTTCATCTGTTATTTCCATCACATTCCTTTTGTTATTATTGCTTGCTATCATTTAGCCACATTTTCTCTCATTTCATAACTTTTTTCCTATTTTTTTTTCTTTTTTTCCTCTCCTTTTAGCACTCTCTGATGTGGGATATTCTCAACAGAGTTATGCAAATGCAAATCCAGCACATTCACCCATCCTCCTTAGCTTCTTTGCACACCTTCCCAAAAGGAAGTTTCCCTGGTCAGAGCAATGCTGATAACCATTCTGGGTCCCACCGCTCAGAGGAAATGACATCCCCATCACGGAGAGGACAGGAGTGAGAAAACTCAGCAGGATTCAGGATGCCTATACATCCACTTACGTACAGCATAGCAGTTTGCTGCAATTTAAAGCAGTTGTGAAACACGCTGAGAAATGCCAGTCAAAAACCTACAGATCAGCATCTTTGCCAACAAGATGTTCATTTGTCCAAAGCAAAATTTCCTACAGTTACAGTAACACCCGTGTTACTTTCAAAGATGGCATTTCTCACCGCCATCCCCAGGAGGCGGCCCAGCTCCCAGCCTCACAGGGCAAACCCCAGATGCTCCTGAGTGGGCACGTGGCCAGGCAGGGCCGCCAGCTGAGAGGCCTACGGCTGAGGCTGGGCACCAGCAAGCTGCAGGGCCAGGTCCGTGTGCCTCTGGCCTTCTGTACTGCATCCACCTCCACATCAGTTATCGGCTGTTATGCAGCGGGCTGCTTTGACACACAACGGCAACTCTGGAATTCCTTGGAAACACCGACCAGGATAATGGAGAATGAAAAAAATAAAATAAAATAAAATAAAATAAAATAAAATAAAATAAAATAAAATAAAATAAAATAAAATAAAATAAAATAAAATAAAATAAAATTGGAGCTGAAGTACTTTGCAGAACAGGAAATCCTTTCTTGTCAACTCTCCCAAGCAGCTGCCACGGAACGTGGGAAAAAGAAAGTTATTGCTTTCTGAAAAGATGTGAAAATAAATGACAGCATTAAGCACATGGTTTGTTAACACTAGAAGGAAGATTCATCAAGTCGGTACTCAGTGAATTATCACTACAAGGCACCACGAAAGCTTATTCTTGGGATAGTTCTTCAATCTGCAGATGTCGAAGTACCGTAAACACGAAGCAAATGTTAATAATGAAATACATAATTAGCAGATAAGCATCAAGGGGAGCCCTGTATGACTGCTTTCAGTTTGCCTCAAAACATGCAGCTTGTTGATGGCGCTCGCGAAGATATAAATATTGAAGGCCTCTGAATGGGAAAATTATGTAACAGAGGCAAGAACCATTTTTAAAGATTAAAGAAAAATAATTAGAAAATCAGAGTAAACATGGATATTTGCCAGGGAAAGCAAACTATAGGCAGAACAGAACTATAGGCAGAACAGGCAACAGGCAGAAAAACCTTGAAAAGCAGCAACTAGGCCAGCAAGTATGAACAGAACCAGTTACCTGGCATATCAACTCATGTATTTTTCTGAACTGCAGCAAGGGTGTCACCTGAGCAGGCAGCCTGCAGCACAACAGGAAGGTACACTACCTGAGCATCACATGGAATTCCACACAAGTAATTGCAAAGGGAGGAAAAAAGAGGAAAAGCCCAGAGGGGAAGAAAAGGAAGACAGGAAGTCACAGTTGGATTGACTTATGAGGTGTTTTTCAGAGTGAGTATAGCTCAAGTAACTGTCAAGCACAGAGCAGCAGCCAAGCACAGCAGCATCTGAGGGACTTCAGTATTATGGTGCTAAAGAACCAGAGAACAGAAGTCTGCCTCTAAGGAGCAAGATGCACTACAGACAAAATATGTGGCACACAGAGAATACCATACAAAGCAGGATCTCTGCCACATGGCCTCCCAAGAGAGCAGACAGCCCAGCATTTAATTTACACTGGCCAGAAGACCTTGGAGTACAACCAGGAGCACTGCATCTTTATCTAGAGAGACAGAAACTATGTGACCTCCGACTGCCATTATTCTGTTAAACACTCCACAGCAGCCAGGCCAATGAAGAGCTTCAGGAGGAACGTGGAATCTGCCTTTAATTAACTCTGCTCATCGTGGGGCTGTGCATGTACCATCGCTCAGAGCCCCCTTGCTGCTGCCAAAGCCACAACACAAACCTCTCACATGGATCAAAGAGCATTCAGCTGTGAACGGTCATGGCAGACGTCACACACTCGATGTCTGCAGGGACAGCCAAGAATTTTGCACCTTCCTGAACATGACTCTGCAGTAGATAAATGCTGTTGCAGCTTGTGGCGATGCCAGTCACAGCTAATTATAGCTTTATTGAGACATTTTGGCAAGAGCCAAAGGAGTTCAAGCAAACAGCTTGTATTGGGGTTGTGTTCCTGCCCTGCTGCTGACAGGGCATGACTTTGGCACATCATGCATATGCTTGGCCCCTCTTCTGCTAGCTCACCTCTGACACCCACTGCTCCCCAGAGGGATGCTGGGGAAGCAGAGTGCAGGAGTGGTCTCTGGAGGGGCACTGAGGATATACACAGCTCTGCTGCTGCTGGGCACTGGCAGAACCACTCTGTTCCCAAGGAACACGTTTTCCTCCAGAGCACTCTGTGAGATCTGTATGGGCGATGAAAAAACACCCACTGGAGTCTCGTAAATACCTTAGGATGTGACGTGCAACGTTCTTATTATATGCAACTAAGCTAGTTAATTTCCATACTGTATTTATCAGATATTGTGAACAAAATAGAGAATCATAAAATAATAAGGTTGGAAAAGACCACTAAAACTGCCTTGTCTAACCATCAACCCACCACCACTATGCCCGCTAACCATGTTATGAGCAAATCTTTCACCAAATCACTGAAGCTAAAACACAAACCACATCTCCCTTGTGCTCATGGCCACTTCCTTTGCACTCCTACATGGGGTGCAGCCCTTGGTGAGGAACGGCATGCCACCACTCCCCTCCGGGAGGGTTTGCCTGATGTTACCATTGGAAGTATGGCTAAGGAACTGACTTTCCTCCTAACTTGAAACAAAAATGAAGAAAAACAAAAGAACAACAAAAGAGATAAGTGGTTCTTGCTGTTAAACAGACTTAAGACTCTCGACACAGACGGTACTTTCAAGGAAAGAAACAGAAAGAACAGAACTGCCAGGAAGGAAGAGGAAGGGAAGGAGACCCAGGAGGAAGCATTCTGTGCCTCGAGCACGGCGCTGGGAAGGACCCACAAGGGGCTCCCGGCACTGCGGGCGGTTAAGATTTACAGCCGAGATTTCCTCGTGAACAAAGCCGGAGCAACACCGCGGCGCAGGCCGCACCGCCCGCCGTTATTAGCGTTAATACGAGGCGCGCATCCCGGAGCGCCCGACCGCGGTGGCTGCAGGCCAGCACTTCACAAGTTTCCTAAACCACAAGATCGCTATCGGCGCCCTCACAACGCGCCCCTCGGCCCCGGGGCTGCGGGGCCGACTCCTCCCGGCCAGGTCCCACCCGGCCGCCCCCCGCAGGCCGCCGCCATGTCACGCCCCTCCGAGTGGCGGCGAGGAACCGGGGCCGGTGGGCGGCGCTCCCCCCGCGGGCCGGGGGCGCAGCGGGGCGCGGGGAGGGGGCCAGGGTGGCGACGTTACCTGCAGCTCCGCCCGCTCCGCCTCCCACTCGGCGCGCTCCGCCTCGAAGCGGCCCCACTCGTGCTGCAGGAAATGCAGAATGCCCGGCACGCTGTACTGTGCCCGCGACGCCGACACCGGCGCGGCGGTGCCGCCGGCGGAGACCCCTCCGCTGCCGCCTCCCGCCGCAGCCGCCGCCGCGGCCGCCGCTGCCTCGCCCGGCTCCAGCCCGGGCCCGCCCGTCGGCGGCGGCAGCAGCAGCGCGTTGTTGTTGTTGTTGTTGCTGAAGAAAACGCCGGGCCCCGCTTGCTCGTCCATGGCCGGGCCGCGTCTGCCGCGCCGCGCCGCGCCGCGCCGCCCCCACCGCCGCCGGCCGCCGCCGCGCCCAGCCGCGTCCCGGCAGCGGCACAACCTGGGCGCGTCCCGCCCGCCCGCCGCCGTCACCGCCTGACAGCCGCCCCCGCCGGCTGCTACCGCGGCCCGCAGGGGACAACTCAGAGCGCTTCGCGTTGCCGTCCGCGCGGCACTCCGGGAAACGTAGTTCTGTGGGGCGGCGGCACGCGGCGCGGGCGGGAAGAGGCAGCAGCTGCTGCGGCTCCTCCCTGCTGCCAGATCGGGGCCCGCGCCGAGCGAACTTCTTCCCGCGCACTGCCGTTCGGGGGATCGAGGAGAGCTCAGAGCCCCGATTTAAAAAGCCCCTTTGATTTAAGCTGATCTGCACCTCAGAGCCGGGTTTGAGTGGTTTTGGCACGCTTGCAGCCCAACTTGTAGGTATAACAAGGGCAGTGTCCTGCACAACCCTCCATCAAATCCCAGCTTTTCAGCTCGTTGCTGTTGAATTCCTTTCTGTTTTGGCTACATTCTGAGCACTGGTCTTACACTTACAGAATCATTAAGGTTGGAAAAGACCTCCAAGACCATCCAGGCCAACCACAAACCCACTCCCACCATGCCTCCTGTGCCCCTCAGGGCCACATCCACACAGTTCTACCAGAGCACTGAAGGCTACAAGTCCATCCCAGGAACACTTCGGCTTCCCTTCCCTACCTATTGGAACACTGACAAGGAGATACAACAGCATTTCTCAGAAACAACCACTTTCTCTTCTGAAAGGATAAACAAGACTTCCTGAGGCTGATGCTGTCACCATGGGCCAAGGGCACAAGCTGTTAGGCATACAAAGATGGTTTGCTTGCTCCTTTAGCACAAGAGCTTTCTGAAGAGACGCATGCCCTAGATTAGCACCATCAGCTCCATGTGAGAAGCGATGCAGGAGGAAAGCGGTGTGGCCAAGACGCTGCGTGCTGTGGGCCGTGCTCAGCCTGCAGCACAGAGAAACAGGCCCTGCGCAACTCTGGTTGCTCAAGCAGCGCTTCCTGTTTCTTACTGGCTGTTCTGAACTCGCGTTTGTTGCTTTGTAACCAGCCCTGAGGAGGTGGGACTGCGGTGGGTGGATAACCTCTTAGCTCTTCTAAAGAGAGGAATGATAAACGTGTGAGCTGATAGAAAGGATAAGGGGTGAGAGGGAAACAAGAACCCACCACAGGGAATGCTCTGTGGGGGAAACTTTTTAAAGAAACAGGGCAGAACATCACGGCTCACTAAGAAAGGAAGGAAACAGTGGTGAGAGAGGAAAGAAGTGAAGGGGAAATAGCAACAAGCTTCATGAAAACACACAGTAAAATGGCCAGCAGTGAAGAAAGAGATGAATAGGGGAGGAT
This sequence comes from Lagopus muta, assembly GCF_023343835.1. Lineage (NCBI taxonomy): Eukaryota > Metazoa > Chordata > Aves > Galliformes > Phasianidae > Lagopus > Lagopus muta. The sequence continues at coordinate 78,324,649 of NC_064434.1, forward strand.
GATCAAAAAACAGAAGGAAGAACAAGAAGCACTACCAACTGTTCAAGTTTCATTTTTTAATCAAATGAAGTTTGATGCAAAAATTATGATGTAAAATCATGCAGTTATACTTTTTGTGTCTGGAGCAACAAAACCAAACAGATCAGAAACAAGAGAGGCATATACACAAATTAAGGTTGCACCTGTTGTACACAGTCACAGTGTGCAAAAAAAAACCAACCCTCTCCTTTCCTAATCCTCTGCAACTGCCCAGAACTATTTTCCCTTCCACCAACATTGTTACTGTTCTTCTATAGTCTTCACCATACTTGTTTACTACACTTCACCTCACCCCTTTTCTGAGTGTTCATCATCTCATTATTACCTAGAATGTGAATGAAACATCAAAGGGATGAGATAGAAAAAATTAAGGTAAAGACAGACTTGATTGTAGATTAAAAAAAAAACAACAAACAAACCAAAAACCTTTCCAGCAAACACCAGTCATCAGTTACTGAACTATCAAGGAAGAGAACTTCTTGACTGCCCTTATTTTTAATTGCAAATATTTTGTGATCAATTCTACAATGAGAGTTTCCTTATACGCTTTAATGGAACTTTCTCAAACATTTAAGAGGGTTCAAAACAACTGCTGAGCAAAAGAGCGTTGTAATATTTGAAACACTTATAGGAAAGTGATAAACTTTGATGAATTTAAATCCCACTACACAAAGATGACAGGATGAGAATAGTGAAATCCGTTTCCTCCTGCACAACATAGTATGATTTTCACTGCTGCATGCATCTCTAACTGCAGTAGGAAATGGAAAAGACTTGAAAGTTAATCTTCACATGCTTATGAAAAAGACATTTGAAATATTCGTTTGCTCCTCTTGCCTTGGTGCAAACTTCTTTTCTCACTTTGGTACTAAAATAATCAGTCTGAAGTAAAAGACTTTCAGATTTATAATATGTTTTATCCACATCCAATATAACAGGGTAAGAGAGCATTATCTTATCTTTCATTTTGCATAGGTACCCAAAGGGTTACATAAGCTGTTATGAGAAATGAGGCAAACAACTATGCAAAAATAACAATCTACAAATATTTCAATCAACTATTAACCATGCTCATTTCTATTTACTATCCTTTGTTACACTTGGGTTCAAGTAGAAGCTCCTAAAATACACCGTTTCTACAGAGCCCTGTTATATCCAGAAAAATATCAGACATGAAACCCCAGTAGTCCAAGCCCAGTCTTCCAGTTACAAAACTTTTCTCTATAAAGCAATATGCATAGAAAGATCCCTATGGAACTCTGTAAATTCAATAGCAGTGTCAAAATCTTCATGTGAGTCAGTCTTGTATATACAAGAAAATACATGATTCTGCACCTCTGCTAACAGAAGGGGGAGGTGTGGCAGAAGGCAGACAGACCACTGGGAGTTGAGCTCTTCTTCTGTACACTTAGTTCAGCACTTGAGCTATCTTTCAGATCCAAAAGCAACAAATCAAACCCACTCAAATGTGAGGGAAGGTCACGCATATTTAAAAAAAAAAAAAAAGAGAGAAGCCAGGTAGGAGAAAGTAAAATTGGAGGGCCTTGCTCATTCTTGTGTTCTACTCCCTTTCAGTCAGCACAGGTGCAAAGTCATTTGGTTCTGCAAACTTTATCAAAGACAACATCTCTGGTGATATTAAAATTTTGCAGGAAGAAGTAAATATCTTAGAATCTGAACAACATACAGTACACATAGCCATCATTTTCAACCAGTGTCTGGCAGAATAGAGGGACTGCTAACACTGCACCTTGCAAGGGCCAAGAGCCCCAGCAACACAAATGCAGACAGCAGGCAGTCCTCTTTTTCAAATAAATTTCTAATGCACTGTTTTGGTTTTGTTTCATTTTTTATGTTGTTCCTGTTGTTAGAGGAAATACGGCATTAGACTTTTGTAATGCTTTATTCAAGCATTAAAATGGACCCAAAAGAAAGATACACCACATAAAGGAAAGACAACTCATTACACAGCATGCTCGACTGTTTACCTTGAGAAAGACTGAAAGTTGTCTTTTTTTTTGTTCTCCCCCTTCCATGCAAGCAGAAAAGCTCTACAGTGTCTGGCAGTTCTTTTTAAAACAAACTAGGGAAGAGAAAGAGTGCATATTTCTACTCTTGACATTCCCCATGTACACAGTAAGTACTGCATAACAGTTTCCACTCTTCCTTGCATCCCCACTGTGTTAGCACAGTGGTACAATAACAGCCACCAGATTTCAAACACCATTCAGAAAGGTTAAGGGTTCTTTTAAAAAATAAGAGGATTTCATGAGATAGAGAACAAGGTGGTTTTTTTTTTTGTGGATAATTTATATTGCAAATTCATAAATATGATCACACTCAATTTCTCAAAAAGCTATACAAATACAAGTAACACCACTTCCCTTGTAATGCACAGATTTCAAATAATTACACAAAGCTCTATTAGACAGCCTTTAAGATACAAATTACACAAAATTACAGACTTATTTGCAGTAACATATCAGGGATAATGTAGTGCTTCAGACAATGTAACGGTCCAAAAATAATAAAAGTAATTCAAAAAAAGCTAGTTTTCAGTTTAATTGTTGGGGTGGAATGTACTGTGGGTGGTGGTTGCCTAGCAGCTGCTTTTGCCTTGCTGGCCTGACTAGCTCGGACTGCAGTTTCTAGGCGTGTTTTTAATTCAGGCGCAGCTCCCATTACGGTCTTGAAAGCATGTGGGTAAAGTGGTCCAATGTGCATCAAATTCTGAAGTGCAAACTCGTGAAGATCTTTAGATGCTGTAGATGCAGAAGCAAAGGCGTTTTCATTCAATAAGTAGGAGATCAGAGTGGGAACAAGCAGCGCAAGCAGCTGGACTCCTAAACGTGAAAGAAAAAAAAATCAGATCAGAATGAAACAAAAAGAACTAGTAACAAAAAGTTTCTAGTCTGATAGATGTGACTTTTGTTTTCTGAATTGACAATAAGCTCAGTAATTACGAATGATCAAATCAAAAATAAGCAAAATAAAGAGTGCTTCCCCTCATTTGGTCACTCCAATCTTGCCTATCGGGCTTGTGCTTCTCACTTCTCACTGTTCATCACAGTTATTTTGTTCCTGACATCTTTAGAAGTGTTTGCACAATCCAATTGCAGATCACAGATCTTAAAATGTAGAGTGGCTATTAAAGACTTCAAAACACTGCCAACAGACAAACAATTCAACCGAATCAGAAAAGCAGCCTCCCCACTGAACATAACTGAACTGTTTTCACCATGCAACTCCACCTCCAGAGCTAGCACTTCAAAAAACAGCACTGTAACAATACTTGGGCTAACAAGACCTGCCACTAGCACAGAGTTTACCTTTAGAACAACAACAATCACCAACAAAACCAAAGCAGTAGGGCTAATATTTCTTCCTAACCTGTCTACAAGTATGCCTTGAAACGTGTAACATGTTAACTGCAACTTCTGGAGAACTTTAACACTAATGGGAAGTCATCTATTGAAAATTCTGTAGACTATTAGAATATTAATCATTTCCTCCTAGAGGTTTTGACAACACATATATTCTTGCCTCCTGTCAGCATTAGCAAAAATCAAATGTTCTGTTTCCTCACTCACTTCAGTTATTCTCCAATTTTATTCATTAGAAACTAGGCCAGAAGCACAACGACACTCAAGAAAACATACATTTAGTGTTATCATCAATGAAGAGAAACATCAACAGGAATATATTGGGGTAAAAAAAAAAAAAAAAGTAATATTTTTACAATTTAAACTTTAAATACAGATTAAGTTCAATATCTGCAGGCTAAATCTTTCAGTTATTATATTGTTTCAGCTATTCAAAGTGAAGAGAAAGAAATTATGAAGACTATTCTATCTACCAAAGCAAACAGAAGGCTTCATCTACGATCTAGATCTTGCAACCAATACAATTTATTTCTTGGTCTCTTTAAATAAGCCTTATTGAGATGGTAGAACTAACCTGATAAAAATGGTGTTAAAATAAATAGTATCTAACATCAGGAAAAAGTAAATTTAAACAGTACATTCTACTCATATTTAAATACAAGAGAATACCACTACTTCAATTCACACTTAAATTTTGCTTCAGAATTACCAGAAACTGAAATGCTACAGCATATCACACTGTACATGCTATGTGAGCTTGTGTATACACAAGTTCCAGTAATGAAATTATGAAAGTGCATTGGGCATTTTTTTTGTGAGTATGCTATCAATCTACAAGAGTTCTAATGTTCAACATTTTACAATTACGCATTTATCTAAATACTTACTATTCTGCTCTTCACCAAGGGCAACCAGTGTTTCAAGGACCTTAATTCCTTCCTGGACTGCTAACAGCTCTAGGTTGTTTGTTGGGCGGTTCCTTTCCACAGCTTTCAACTTCTCAACCATTATAGGGGCCAAGGAATGAATGTATGGAGTTGACAGAGCACGATTGGTATGTTGGAACACAGAAAGTAGAAGCTGGTAACACTTGGCTTGAACCTAATCAAATCAAGATAAATACATTGTCCTCCAAGTTACTTGCTAACTCAAGGAATTCTAACACAATCAGTTATCTGTGTGTGTGAGATATACGCAATTCCAAAACAACAAAACAACCCAACAAAACAGAGTAAGTGGGAAGGAAATATACTGAATAAGGGAAAGAACAAAACAGGCTGTTTACTAAAATTATACTAGCCCAGTTTTCAATAAAAGAAGGTAATTAGAGTTAACTGCAGGTATAAAATGGTGGTCAGCACAAACTCAGAAAAGAAGTGGACAGTTAGCATCATATTAAACAATCACATAGGACCACAGAGAACTACATTTTAAAGTTTCATAACTATCAACACTAAGAGTAGATGCATCTTCAAAATCATTACATAGTTTTCCAGTCTCAGATGAGTAACACAGTCTATAAAAATGATTCAGATCTCAAAGTGACCTTATGCCCTAACATAAGCCAAGGCTGTGGCCAGAAGTGGCAGGTACATCCTTCCTTCTATGTCTCCACCTTGTGCTGGTAATAGCATAAAAATATACACATAGGTATAGAGGAGGCTTGATCATAGAACCCTCTCCTTCGATCCTTCCTTTTTCTCTTCCTTCCCCAGCCCTCCTTTTTCCTACTAGAAGCAGGAAATATTGAAATTAACATTTGGGAAAATGACTTAGTGATAATCTTCTTTAGAATGAACATGATTTGGGTTCAAAAAAAACTCTTGCTCCAAAATGCCACACAAACAACGCTGGCCCTTTGAAAGGGTAAAGCCCCACAGCAAGTATGAGGATACAACACTGCAGGTTTTCAAACCACACTCAAGCTACAACAGGATAAGTTATCAAGCATGTTCTGAATGGGAACATTCCTAAGTATTATTAAACACAGTGATCTGTGAGGGGATAACTGGAAAAAAGAGATGCATAAATGAAAACATTAAATAAAAGAGAATATAAGCTAATAATAAGAAAACACAAGTTAGGCAGCTCACTTTGCTGTTAATATACGACTGCAAGTTTTCTGTTCAGCTTAATGTTTGAAGCCTGAAATAATAACAGTTCCTCAAGTACCATTTCCATGCTTTTTTTAAGAGAGCTCCATGGTAGAAAATATGCTTTGCCAGGTATTGGGAGAAAAATCTTTGGCCATTTTCAATAAATTATTTCCCTATACGCTCCATACCACTCCAAGTAATTTCTCCCTCTTTCTGCTGACATTTTGAAAACTCCTGACTAGCTGTTAAGGTTATTAAATTTAAAAATAAGGAGTAAGGGGCCATTTTGCTTTGTTTTTGCTTTTTTTCTGTTTTAAACATCCATAGTTGAAGTAGGTGCAGTTTTACAACTTCATCTGACAGCAGAATTCCACTGAAGCGTATACAACTGTATGCGTATGTATATAACTTTTGATACTACACATTCAGAGAAGTTTTCCAAGAACTTCTGAGAGGCAAAACCAGGGCTTCTCCTAAGGCACATCTCCTGTAAAACTTACTAATTAGCATCAAGTGAGAAGGGCCTATCAAAATGAGAGCCTACAGCTCCAGAAAATGAACTTGTCTTAAAGACACTACTATGCAGCTCAACTATCGCCCAGTCTTCTGCAAGTGGTAGCAGTTCCAAAAATGTTTCTGTATCTTTAAGACAATGGTATTTCTTTAAAAGAGTTGGTTTGTTTCCTAATTGGTTCAATGCTTCTATTATAAATGTCTAGTAACTGCACTCAGCAGTGACTGCTTTATATTTAAAAACTACAGTGAACCAACAACAAGCATCACAGAGTACATGCTCTGCACATCAGTGAGGAGAGTGGACACGATCTGGTTCCTGTCAAAGCACTTCCTGTGAACTACAGAATTAGTGCTAAGTTCCTGCTCACTGACAGCTTTCCAGCAGGGTGGGCAAAGATGTACTTCTTTTCACCGTTTGTGTGTTTATTCAGAGCTGAGAGTAAGACGTGAAAGTTTCCACTTCACAGAGCTGACACTTCCATTCACACACTAAAATCTTAAGCAGCTTTTCATTCAAAGTTAGGCTTCAGCAAAGAACCAACTGAGTTTCTTGCCCCTGTCGGAAAATGCCAGCCCTTATGAAGAGAAGAATTCTTGCTCTCAAGAGGATTCTGAATGTCTTGATGTGACACTAAACACGTCAGCATTTTCTTCTGAGGAATCTCTGCAGTACTTGCTTGTGGAAACACTACAGATTTTACTTATTTTAAGTTCCTACCTGCTGATTTGTATAGCTGCTCTAACTAATACATGGCTGGAACACTTAAGCTTAACTATGAAGTATATTAATCTGATTGAGCAAAACTAGGCTAAAAGTTTGTTTCTCATCAGTAAGAAGATAATTTAGAAAACGATTCATAAAGACAAACCAAAGGACAGAAGAGAAATCAAGAAAGATGATTCACAAGCTGTAGATGCCTTTGATGGTGACCACAGAACACAGATTTTTCTCAACTGAATTTTGTATGAACATTTAAAATAAGCATAGGTTTTGCACAGAACAAAGTTCATCAGGAATGTGGGCTGTAATTTTATCTGCAGAAAACATGGTTTAGTTTGTATTACAATAAATCAGTTTTACTGTAAAACTGTCACTGCTCTCTAGTAGCCATTCTTTTTCATTTGTTAAACATTTCAAAGGTTTTTTTCTTTCTGAAAGCTACAAGTCAAACTTGGCACAAGGCCATGAGCAGATAATACCAAAAAGTAATTTGTCTTGTTTCTTTTGTTCATTATGGAGTTTCTATAATGCACCACTGAAAATTCTAGTTATTTTGACAAGCAGGATCTGTCTCTGAAGTAAAGCTCCCACAGAACATTCAGGAAACATAGCAAATATATTACAATTACTATTTTTTTCCAGCTGTATATCATTCAAATTCCTGTATCATGATCTTACCCAAGGATCACTGGAATTTAATGCATTTTTAAATCTGTTTATACATCCACTCTGTAAAGACTGTACTCCAATTATTTCAGTGCTTGCTGACCAAAGGAAGAGAGCAATAGCTGTAAGTACGCTTACTTCATCGAGAACAGGCTTGGAGGCTTCTGAAAAAAGAACCAAACAGGTTGTTAGATAAATTCTGAATGCTTTTCAGAGTAAAGTAAAACCCACTGAATGCAGACAAACTTAAAAAGAAATGTATTTGAAATGACTTGCAACTGCATACAAGTACACATTTATTCATTACTGAATCACTTTTTTGTTGTTATTGACTGTGACTGAAAATCTAAAGCTGAACAACTCTTTTCCAAAGGCTCTTTCAATAAAGTGATTCGAACTTTCCAAAACAAATAGCGAGCCAAAAATATCACCCACTCTTTTTCTCTGAACAAACCACATTTTTGTTTCCCATGTGTAAACAAAGGGTGAAAACGTATTTTTGAAATCTTTTTCCCATTAAAAATAGTTGGCTTCCCTTTTTTGTTCTCTTCAGCTGATTCAGCAGAGTAAAAGACTGATAACCAGCACAGCAACAACTGTAACTTACCATGAGGTGCTACATAACAAATAGGCTGATCTGACATCTACCTGCCACAAACAAAAAAATGGTAGTCCTATTCAACCTTCCTTTCTTTTCAAATTCATCTGTACTTGCAACTGTCATCCTTTTCCTGATTGCACCAGCTCTTCATAGATATCGTTCTTCAAGACACACCAGCAGGGGAAAAGAAAATTCAGTACTTTTCTGCTGGTTTTGTTGGCTAAGTTGTTAAGACTCTCAAGGGAGAGCAGAACCAAAGCAGCAACATCTATATAGTCAGCAAAACCAAGGATGGCATGACATCCTTTTTACAGTTATCAGCTAGCTGTTAGATTGGCTTTAGCCATGACGTAAAAACTCACTTCAGAAAATGACTCCAGACATTAAGTGAGAAACATAGTGGTGTTCTGTTGGTGTTTTTTTGTGGGGGGGTTTGCTTAATATTAATGTTCTTTGAAACAAAATTGTATGCAACAGACCTCCATTATATTCTTGTGCAATGTGTTCACAGAAGACTGGAAAGGAACAGGAAAATTTACACTCTTGCAAGGAGCTTCTGAAAAATTTCAGAAGTCTGCATAAAGGCAGTAATGTTTGTGGAAAGGTGAACTGGAGAAACTCTAGAGTAACAAATAGCTGGAAGACATGAGCTGATATGACAGATCAAATTAGAATTTTGACTCGGATAACACAAATGCACCGATCCTTCCCCTTCAGACATTTTCAGGATCACTTGCAATTACCTATCCCACATGAGTAACTCCATTCAAGCTTCTCTTCAGATTATAAACGGTTCCTCAGGGATGTAATGGGATGTCTTTTGGGCTGAACTGCCATTAAGCAAATGACAAATCTTTGTCTCTCTCTTTGCTAACCATGCAGCTGAGACTACATCTTTTTCACTTTTTGAAGAGCAAGGCAAAGCACAAACGTGAGCCAACAGAAGTAGCCTGTAGTTCACTAAACAAGACACAGCAGAAATCCTGCCGATGGCTAACAGGCTTTTTTTTGGCAGGAGTAGGATTTTTTCTAACCACTGACAGCTTGCAACAGAATTGTGTATTTCCTACTCCAGCATGAACCTTGCCACAATTATCCATTGCTGTCTTCATACACGTTAACGCTTACTGTCATTAAGACTACACAAATCTTGTCAGCAAGCACTTATAAGATACAGTCTGCTTTTTTGAGGTTTAATTCAAGGTGTTGAGTCCAAGTACTGTATTGAACAAATAGACTCAGTAAACAGATTGGTTCTTTCTACAAACACTGTTTTGGTAACTAAATTCCCTTTTCCTTTAAGCTAGCTGGTATCCTGTGGAAAAAGGAAAGGAGGAGTGGAAATTATGGTCTGTTCCAGCCTTGACAATATGTTTAGAGTTGCCAGTAACCAGAGAAATTGAGGCATGGCCTAGGAAATGATGTGAACGCAGCTTGGAGCTCATTCAGATTTTATTTTAGTTAAGTTATTAACTAAGTTATTATTTTAGTTAAGCTGTGTGCACTCAGATCTTCCTTCCATTTCAGTTTTAGAAGCAATTTATCCACCGCTTTTAACTCCCAATCCTCAGGCATGCAACCTGTTAAATTATAGGCAGATACAATACTTGTCTTTTCACTAAAGCAAAAGCCAGTTCTGTTTTAGGTTTCCTCCACTGCAAAATCACTTACCAGGTTGTGAGTATTCCAGGATAGATGCCAAAGTACTGCGAATAAGACTTGCCCACTGATTTTGAGTTTCATCAGTCTTGACTGTTGGAAGAGTAACAATAGTTTTTATCCCTTGAAGTGCTGCACTGACTGGAGGTGGGACCTGATTGTCTGCTGATTTTACAGCTGTTTCTTTCAATACTCTCGTAATCAGAAATAGGATAGTAGGCAGGACTGTCATACAACCTAAACAAGACAAAGTAGAATTTCTGAAGTTATTTCCAAACAGTGCAGTAGGTAACTTCTTCAGTATTCCCAAAATGGATATATATGGCTAGAAAGACAAACTGCAATTCAGGTAACAAACTAGTACGTAGAATTCAGTATTTTATCACCAAATCAATTCACCAGTACTCTCAAAGTATATCACTAGCTTTTAGCTTTGCCCTGCATGGCAAAAAGGAGTTAGACTCTCTCATGGATGCCATCAGAAAGTTAAATATCTTGAAACACCATCTGTACATGTCTAAGGTCTTATAAAAAAAATCTACAATAACAGATCTGTGAACAGGTATCCAAAGTCAGAGCACTATCCAAGGAAGCAGGTGTGTATTACAAGCCTCAGAAGTAAGAAGGAAGTTCAGAGTGTTTCATGTTTTGGGTAAAATTTGTAACCATTTGATTACTCTACAAAAGAGACAAAGTGCTCCTACCTCTTACATATCTGCTGATGTCATCAGAAAAGCATCTAAATTTTGTGCAGCAAGCCCTAAAGGTGCAAGTTGTGCAAACTCAAGAAGTACTGGTCAAATAACACAATCTGACTTTAGACACATGGGAACTTCATTAAAAGTAGTTTCAATAATCCATACAGACTCCAAGCAAGTGCAGGAATGAAAGAAGGGCGCTAATGGGCTTAGGTGTATAGTATCAATCTACAACTCATTTCAGACAGCAAAGTCTCTTTCCACATTTAATTCTTAATCTTTTCTGTGCCTCATTTTTCCACATGTGTAGAAACTACCCACAAATTTGTGTACTTTACAACTGAACTGCACTAAGTGCAATTACCCTAGTTTATGCATATCCTTTGTGACAGCCTCCCTGGACAGAAGAAAGCTTTATTTCGTTTAGAGTTACTTTTGGGATGACTGACAGCCAATGGCTGAAAAGCAAAGTGCAGCAGAGCTAAATTGTGCTAGTTTTTCCTCAGTGTGGTTCTTTTTCATCAAAATTCTGCTTCTCCTGAACTTCTCAGGAATTTAATTACTGCTTAGATGTCAGTCTTTCACAACATGATTAAAATTGGTCAAAATCAGGAGGTTTGGAAAAAAAAAAAAAAAAAGAAGCGGGAAAAAGAAACAATAATGATATAGAGCTCATTTCCTCAGCAAACTTACAGCACACATGCAGACTCGAAGCCATTTTCTTAATGTTGAATCACTGGAGAAGCCTGAGCTCCTAGTTTATTCTAGAATCTAAGCAACACTTTCAACAGATGACCTTTAAACATCATATAAGAATTTGATTTTGTTTTAGTATCATAAGCTCACAGGATCCCATACAGTAACCATTCATGTCTTTTGTCAATACTTTACCTGCTGGAGAACAGAGAGAAGGTAGGTCAGACAGTATAGTGACAGTGGCAGCCACAAGACGAGCACTCTCCTCAGAAAGGTGGGATTTGGCAGCAATGTGACTTGGAGAATCTGACACTTTGGAACTTAGATGGGGCATGTGTCGTACCAGGATAAACATGAGCAATTCCATGGCTGCAAATACTAGAGATTTTCCAGGTACAAGACCACCAGTCTCACCTCCCTCTCCTAAAGCAAGAGGATTTTCTTTTTCTCCAATATCCTCTTCATCTGGGAAAAAAAGGAAATAATTGTTGAGGATACAGTTAGAAAAAGAGATTCCATATCAAAGATTATATAAAACACTAAAAAAAAACCACAAAAAAAAACAGTTAAAAATCCACAGAAAATAGTTGCTTCAAACAAAGATACTATAAACACGACTCATGTCAAAATAAATATTCTAGTTTGAAGGACTTAAAGGGGTTTAAGATGCTTTAGAATAATTGTAATTGCAGCAATAGTTCTAAAAAACCATTCTGAACTAGAAATAACAAAGTAGTAACAAAATAAAAACACGGCAAGTTTTTCTTTCTCATTCTAATGGCAAAATTAAAGGCAATGACTGTCAAATAAATAGTCATTACAGTATTTTTTTTTTAATTTAATGGCTATAAATTAAGTGTTCAACACTGACAGATCTTATTTCAGCCTAAGCTAGCCATGAAATAAGAGAACAGAAAAGCATAGTAGGATTCTATGTCTAACTCCACAATTTCAGTGCATTCAATTTAGAAAGGCTCTCTTTTGAATGGCAGCTCAGCCAGCTGCAGTCCTGCCTTCTCCCATAAAACAGTAACAGAGATTCAGCACATCAAAACTGGCCTGAACCACCCTCACAGAGCCCCTGTGAATTTAAATGATTGCTAGAGTTTTCACATTTGCTGATTTGAAAAAAGCAACTTACCAGACCGATAGCAAACAATTCAATTAATTCACATGAAGGAACAGAGCTTACATTTTAACTATGCTGGTTCCTCAAATTCTAACAAAATCCCCTCTCTGTCTTCACTTAGAAAATGGGTAAAAGCTAAGTTTTCTCCTAACAGCACACAGTGCCAGAACCATACAGTAGTTTTCCTTAGTAAGAAACACATCCTTTAGGTTTTACTTTTCTTCTTTGAAGTAAAATAAAACATGGCAGATCTAACCTAACCAGATACAATAAATGCCCCATGGCATCATACTTTTTTCCTCATATTCTGTGTGGATTTCTGCTTTACTTCTTCTATCCACTGTCATCTCATCATATCCTTTTCAGAAATGTCTGGCTCGCTCTTTTCTTCAGTCTCCTTTAAGAAGGGGAGATTGCCATTCAATCACCTGTTAACTCTCTTCTGCAACCAAGTAAGTTCAGCTTGCTCATCCTTCCATTCTTACCTTCCCAAGTATCTAACTGGACCTTCACTAGACTTAAACCTTTGTCAACACCTCCATTACTCAGGATAGGAAAGAAAGGATTGAGAAAACAAGACACAGCTCCAGACACAGCTTCGCAACCTTAAGTGAAAAGAAAATTTCCCTTGATTAACTGGCCACATTCTTCTAATGCAGTTCAATAACTGAGTATTCAGCACTGCAGACATGCACAGATTCAACTATCCAGTCCACATCTCTCCAGTTTTTCAGTGATATAAACAACTTTTGCAAGATTATTCACACAGTAATCACCCACCAGAAGGCGATTAGACTTTATTTACCCTCACTAAGTTTATGCTAACTTTTCCCAATCACATTCTTGAACTCTGAAATTATTTCCAAGGGGACTAACTCCAAAAATCTTTCAACACACAAGACAAACTTACTGGCTCACGTATCCCAGAACACTCTGTAGAGCTACCCTTCCCACAGATGGTAAAAGATTACATGAGACTCGCAAGGCTTGTGATTGGAAGGCTTCTTCCAGTTGATTTAATATGGCTTCATCCACCTCTTCTTCTTGATTAAGCAGTCTGTGGCAAACAAGAAGTCTTTGACTGCTCTATCACCCTTCAGTCCCTCTTACAGGTACTAGTTCTGATCCAGAATAGAAGAATGTCTAGCCCAGATGCCTACTGCAACACTTTGTTTTTCTCTTGACAGTCCTACAAGGTTCTCTAACCAGATGAATGGAGATAAGAGAAAGCTTTTTGCTGCTGGATGCCACAACCTTGCAGTCTCCACCACTGTAGAGTCCCATGCTCCATATTCCAGCACAGCCTTTGCCTGTCCATCCTTATGTGAGGCATGCATCTCAGGCTTCTGTCTCTGCAAGATCTTAGTGAAGAATATGCCATTTCTCCATTTGGCTTTCCAGACACTACACAGTCTGCTTACCTTCACATGCATTTCCTTCATATCCTACTGATGAGATCAACCTCACCCCTAGCCCTGCATGGACAAGCACCTCGAGTACAGTCACATTAGGAGTTTCATCTGAATTTTCAAGGCAGGTCATTAGACTTCTGATTTCCCAGAGGTGACTGTTCCTCAATCAGCAGACTGTATGTTGCTGCCTGTCACTGCCATCATTATGCTGACTCGGGCAATCCTACACAGTCTTGAGAAGGACTTTTGGGTGGCACAAGCACGTCTTTCCTTGCTCCTGTTTGCACACCCTGTTCTCAAAGCTTTTGGTTGAAGACACACCCTACATGACGGTTCAGAACCAAGATACCAGTCCATTTCACTTCCAGACAAGAACTCTTGGTTAGTAATCAAATTTTCAGACTGGTTCCAGTAGCAATTAGCTCACCTCATGCCTGCCAGTCCTGACAGGGGGACACCACAGGACCCAACGCACCACAAGACACCACTAAGATTCACAAATCAATGAAATGCTAAGATCCAGTCAATAGATAAACATCAATGAAACAATTGGACTAGATGATTTTAGAGGTCTTTACCAATCCTAATGATTCCACGAAACTAGGTATTACTAAGACCTTACAGTGGCTTGTTGAGTGTAATTCTCATCACTCATGTTCAAGAAAATGAGACACGAAAAGAATGACCACTGGAATTATGAGGGGAAGGAGAAAATACATCTTACAGGAGTTAAGAAATCAGCAGGTAATTTTATGAACGCAGCTACAGCACCTGTGGAATATACAGCATTTTCCTCCTCAGTGTAACCACCATCTAATGCATTTGAGACCCTCCTCAAACATGAAAACCCACTGCTTCTTTAATCTACAAAACAAGCTATGTTTTCAAAGTCTTACTTAGGGAGTTCCTCTTTTCCTGCAAATAATCCTGAGCTGCTCTTACTATCTGCTGGACAACTCCTGTAACCAATAGTTGGACTGAAGTAGGATCCCAAGTCAGGAGGAGTCGGTGAAGCACACTCAGGAGTTCAACACCAAGGAGCTACAATAAACCAAAACACAAACTAATTAGGGCTTAACAATTCCCAATTGTTACATCAATTGCTTAGAGCAAGCAGATGCTTCTCTTGCTCAAGAATAATTACAGGTTCTTTAATCATCACAAATGAAAGATCAAGACTCAGGAAAGCTAACTGACATAACATGCTCATACAGTACCTGATCCTCTGCAATATGGATCCTGGCACAAGGGGAATCCAATAAAGTGTGAAGTGCTTGTAAACAAGATGTAACATGTTCAACAGGCTCTTCAGGTCTTGGGGAACAGAGAAACTGTATGCTAACACCTGAAAAGAGCAGTAATTAGAAGAATGTTCACTTCATCAGCTATACACAGCTACATCACAACTACTCTACAGAAATGATAAAAATCACACTGACAAATACTCTGTCAAAGCTGTGAAATATACAAGAGGTAGAGAGACAGAGATATTTCAAAATATTACTGTCCTGACAAATAATGCATTTTAAAATTCCTCGGTTTAAATAAAACAAATTTTCTTACTCCCATATCATTTTGTAACATAACATGCTGGTACTGCACTCGAAATTCATAGCTCTTACCCAAAATTAAGTGCATGCGATCTTTGTTCAACTCTGGCAAAGATTTAGTGGTAGGTGGAGTTCCAGGTGTCTGGTTTAACATAATAGATGTGCCACGTTTCTGTGAGTTAGGCATTGCTGCAGCAGTCTCTTCTGTTGACTCAGAAGCACTGAAACCTGTACTGTTTAGCCAAAGTGCCACTGCATGAAGTATAGGAGCCCAAGAGTTTCGATAATGCAGTCTAGCTGTATCAATTGTTTCAGGAGTGTAAAATGCTCCTCCTATTAAATAAGAAAAATAAAGATCAATTCTGAAATTCTCTCCAAAGGTAAACTCTGAAATTCTCTACAAATAATAGACAAAAAGCATGTATTCTAAATTTCTTATTTGCTCATACTGTGTTTAATCATGTAGACATTCAGATGTAACCCTTGTTAGTCACAGTGTATTCCAACACTCCTTGTGAAGAAGTAACATTAGCACATCTCACAAAGCGCAATGGCCGTGATGGAACAGTAAGAAGAAAGTCAAGAGTTGCACTAAAATACATCAGATCTTATGGCCTTTTTCATACAGAACATTCAAGTTTTCTAAGACCACATCCACTGTAATCTCATGGACTGTGTTTCCTTAAAGTAAACATCTTTTTGCATTTGATGTCAAAGTATTACAGCTGTAAAAAGCACTGTTTTGCTTTCTATTTCTACAACAGTATTGTTTAATCATCTTTGTGAATCAGATAAAGAATTTTTCATTGTAGATTAAAGAAAAACCCAACACAAACTTTCAGCATACATTTCTATTACACAAAAGCAAAAATTACTCGCATCGTTTTGTCTAACAGATGAAAAATCACACCTGCCAAACAATTTAAAGAATTTTAATAAAACAGCTAGGAGGTTTACTTCGTTCTTCAAACCAACACAAAAATAAATTTCAGTATTTACCATCTGGTGGAAGCTGAGTTGCAAACTCAGCTGGTAGGGTTAGAAGAGCATAATCTTTCAGGGCAGCTAACCAGAGACGGCTAAGTGAAGGCAACTCTGGCTGTACAAGTGTTATCAAACTGTCAGGTGGCAACTCGTCTACTGTACCAAAATCATCCTCATCCTCCTCTGTGCTCTTTAAAACACGTTTGGGTTTGGTCTCTGCTTCTTTCTTAATTTTCATGGCCACAACATACACCTAGGAGAAACAGAGGTGAAAAGTTCACATCGTGAAATCGAAACAACAAAAAAAACAGCAGCAGCCTTTTCCTTAGAGCAATTGTCACTTTCTCAGAGCAGATTAGGTACGATATGCATAAAGATTAAAACGGCCTTTAGTGGGTTACGTGAATACAAGAGCATTTATATGTTCATCTTGGAAACATGCTATAAAAGGATTTTCACACAAATATGGGAAGCAGAAGTATCAGAAAAATACAGTAAAAATAAGCATTTTTTGAATTAGGAACTTCACACAACAGATGCTCCATATCAAAGCTGAATGTAGCATTATGGGGTGACTAACAGGCTTACATGGCTGAACAGTTGACACTTCCCTTTGAAATTTCAAAATAAATTTCCAAGAAAATTTAATCCAAAGGTCCTCAAAGTACTACTCCACAAGAAATCAAAATATAATTTATGTAATTAGACATGTAGCTCTAAAGCACGCAAACAATATGTCAGGAAGCAAGACAACATAAGCACTTCTTTTTTTGCAGATAGTTTAAGGTTTTAGCAATATCTATGTTTAGCCTGCAATTTGTTGTGAACTCTAAAAAAAAATTTCTAGTTGGTTAACTACAATATTTTATGAAAATACAGTGTAAGGGTATGAGAGTGTACAATACAATAAAATACAAAAGCACCATTAGACAAAAAGGCAGAAAAAAAGAATCAAGAAATACA
Source organism: Lagopus muta (assembly GCF_023343835.1). Lineage (NCBI taxonomy): Eukaryota > Metazoa > Chordata > Aves > Galliformes > Phasianidae > Lagopus > Lagopus muta. The sequence continues at coordinate 78,341,762 of NC_064434.1, forward strand.
CTGAGATGAAAACACACTAAGAGTGGAACTGCAGTAGGAAAGGAGGAAGGCAGAGATAAGGCTAGCTGACTGACTAGCCAGCAGGGTTTGATGCTGCTGAGGTTAAATCTTTTCAAACATTTGAAGATGTAATAGGAAATGGTTACCTCAGCCCATGCTTTCAGAACTGCAAGTTTTTCCATAGTGGTGGCACTTTCCCGGTAAAGCTGGCTGGAGGATCCTTTTCCTGCTTGTACTTTATCCAGAGAAGAGACAAGAAGGTTGTGAACTCGGCGGAGATCATTGAGGTCACTTACAACCCCACTTCCTATCCATGCGCTACATACCTAAACAACAAAGGTTAGAATCACTCTCCATTAGCAAGAAAAACAGATAACTTCATAAATAAAAACCATAGAAAGAAATATAACAACAAAATCTCAACCATTCTAACCTGACATTTCCCTTTCTTCTCTCCACTCCTGACAACAGAATTGTTCAGGTGAATGGTTACAAAGGCTGTTTTCAATGATACAATGAAACTCAGATACATAGAAAATACTTAGTTTGCAAGACACAGAATCATAGAATGGCCTGAGTAGAGAAGGACCTCAAAGAGCATCCATTTCAACCCCCTGCCATGGGCAAGGTTGCCAACCAGCAGACCAGGCTGCCCAGAGCCACATCCAGCCTGGCCTTGAATGCCTCCAGAGATGGGGCATCCACAGCCTCCTTGAGCAACCTGTTCCAGTGCGTCACCACCCTCTGAGTGAAAAACTTCCTCCTAATATTCAACCTAAACCTCCTCTGTCTCAGTTTAAAACCATTCCCCCTTGTCCTATCACTATCTACCCTCATAAACAGTCATTTCCCCTTCTGTTTCTACGCTCCCTTCAAGCACTGGAAGGCCACAATGAGGTCTCCCTGGAGCCTGCTCTTCCCAAGCTAAATTCTCCCTAAACAGGTGATCACAAAGTTTTTATTCTGTTCCCACATATCTGATCAAATCACTCAAGTACTGTTTTTTCCCATTCACAGTGAAGGTCGTATTGCACAGCAGTTCATAATGGTATATCTTCAAAAGCTATAACTCAAATTACATGTTAAAGCTCCATGAATGAAAAGCTAATGAAAAGCTTCCAAGATCATAAACGGCTTTAAGAAAACATCAAGAAATGAGTAATATAAAAAGTTTCAGATATGGCTTGGGTATGAAACAAACAGCATCATGTTCTAGATGAGTCAGCACCTGACATGGAGGTCAGACAGTTGGGCGTCTCCCTACTCCTGCTTTTTTTTATTTTTTAGATTGAACAAACTAAAAACAGGCACTTAAAACTGAAACATCAAACAGATCATAACTTCCTGTTCAGTGCCATACATGGGCATTCATCCTCTTACACTCAGACAAAAGATTTTTGGTACAAATGCAGCTGCTTTTACACCAAAAAGAACAAATTCTGCAAGGACGAGAAAAAGCAGCAAAATGAAGAAAAAAATGCAGCAGGGGGAGGAGGAAGAGTGGTGGGAAAAAAGAGTTCACAGACTCTTTTCCGATGGCAGTCTTGTTCTATCTCTAGTTTATTTTGCTTTGAGAGAACCAGTTCCTTTAGGGAAGGCCTGGAATGATGGATATATTTAAAAGAAATACATGGTTTATTTACACACTTGGCTCTGCAGATAGACAGGACAAGACTGCTGGAAATCTGTTACAAATTCAAAATCCATTCAAAAGTAGGACTAAGATCAGCTTTGCTCCTTCAACCCTAAATCATCATTAGTGAGTACAGTTCATCAAAGATATCTGAATGAATACATTCCCATTTGTCTTACTACACATTTTCTATTTTTTTTCTTTTTCTCAGTTTTTCTTTTCCAGTTACCAAGAAGCACAGAATTGATGTGGATTCAGAAAGACTAAAAAGAATATTACCAGATGACTCTAAAGATGTTGCAAAAAAAAATCTCAGTTTAGGCTTACAATATTTTCCAGCTATTTACTACTGTTCTCTTCTGCATCATTCTTCCAACAAGAAGAAAAATCATACACATCTACTGCATAAAGGCACAAAATGTGTTCAGTCTGGCTTATACCATCTGAACATACTCTTCTGTACCTGGCAGGCCTTGGCAGTTATGTCAGATGGTGTGTCTTGGGAAAATGCTGGCCTCAGAGCAGCTCCAACCTGGAAAGAGGAAAAAATCCAATGTAAAACAATAGTGACAACACTCTTCATCTAACCTTGCTTAAGGTTCAGGAATATATACAAAACATGCAAGATAAGACTGTTAGTGTTTATAGTTATACCCCAAAATTACGCTTGCTATCTAGCAAACATTTCCAACAGTACTGTCTAAATGACAAAGAACTGTTTTTCTGTTGCTTGTCTTCCAATAGTCTTTTTAAGCCCCGACTGCCTTTGCATACATGTGGCATTCTCTTTTTGTTGTTAATGAACATCCTTTTACACACGAAACTACTATGAATTCAATTTATGCTGAAGCTGCACAGACAATGATTTTTTGAACTCCAACAGAATAATAAGGCAAAACCAGGTGTTCATTACTGCATTTGTATCATGTTCTCAAAATGACAGACAAAAAAAGAATTAGTCCGTTGTCTTCAGACAGTGTTTTTCTGGAATAGAAAGACGTCAAAAAGATAGCAACAATAGTTACAGCAGTACAGAAGGAAGGAGAATAAGATGAGGATAGGATGAAAACCTGTCCTGAAGAAGTGCTTTTCAATTCTGAAAACACAGAAGAGAAATCAGAGGAAGACCAGATAACTTGAGGTGGGAAACAGGCAAGGAATGGTGGCAGCGTAGAGAACTGTGGTAGGCACAGAAGGTATAAACAGCAAAACTTGACAAGATTAGAGGAAACCAGTGCAATCTTAGGAGCGATTCCAGAGTTAGCCATGTCACTCCAGTTGGAAGGGAGAAAAAGCTCTTAACTTCATCTCTCCTTTTAGTATATTTCCAACAGGTAACAGAATTAGAAAGCCCATACCACCCTTCTAATTCTCATATCAAGTGTCCCTACTCAAAAGGATGTTTCTGTATGAGGAATGAAATAAATATTTTGTAAGATGTTCACAGATTCTTCTAAGGACCAGTGCACTATCCTAGACTATTCTCAAGTTAAAATGCAGTCTAGAAACCACGTGTATTTAAAGACTTAACAGATTGATCAACGTGCATCAGCAAAACATAACTGGTATGCCCTAGGACTTCCAAAGCAACAGGAAATCAATCACAGCGTGAGTAATGCTACTAAAAAAAACCTACAATGCCATGAAAGCAGTTATTTATGCAGAAAAAAATGGCAAGTTTCATAACATGGAATTATAATGATAGAATGGTGTTCCCCTCAAGTACTGGGAGGCCACAGCGAGGTGTCCCCAGAGCCTTCTCTTTTCCAAGCTAAGTAAGCTGAATTCCCTCAACCTTTCTTCATAGAAAGATTTGTTGGCTTGAGAAAGATCCCCTGCCCCTCTTCATTTGGCCAGGTACCCTATTTGAAACTCATTCTTGCAGGCACATTCATCTTATGATAAATGTAAATACTGAAGTCAGTGGGACAAATCACATATCCAATTGTTTGCAAGGCTTAGATCTTCTTAAATGAATCAAATGAAAGAACTAGCAAAACTGATTATAGATGCAAATCATTAAGAACCAACGAAGAAAAGAAGCCCACCCTTCAAAGCACACTATCCCTTAAGCTTTGGTCATTTTCACACTCAAGTCTGAGGCAAGAGATTAATCTTAAGCATGTTATATATCTATATATATATCTATATCTATAAGTCAAATCTGGAGTACTGATATTTGAGTATGATATGGAAAATTGTTATTATATATTTAGAACTTTAAAAATAAAAGACAGAAGAGTTAAGCTACGCAACAAAATAATGCAATAATTTCCCAAAATAAATCTTCAACCTCTCACCTCCCATTCCCACAGTATTGTCATTTTTGTTTAAACCCAAGTGTATTCGTTAGTTCCCAAGAAAACAGATTTATTAGATTATTCTGGGATTGAATCAGTGTTATTTTCAAATTCTTCATTCTACAAATGAAATACCACTCTTGCAAAAAAAAAATCAAGTTTAATTTGTAGTATTTGGCTTTCAAGAATCAACACCTACTGGTGTGTTTTTTGTTGTTGTTTTTGTCAGCTAATAAATTATGACAAATAGGAAGAGATACACAAATTTTGGAGCAGTAAATAAAACTGCCTCTTTAGTACATTTTCAAACAAAAAACCTCTTCACAGGTCTTTTGAAGTTACAAAATGTTCTCAAAGCTAATTCTGGCATATTGGCATAAATATACAGTTTCATGAAGTTATAAAGAAGGTCTCACATTAGCCTGGTATTGCTCCAGTATCACATGGCCTGGAAACTCTGGCTCAGGAACTGATGCAAATTTCTTGATAATGTCTTCAAGAGCTTGAAGACCCGCCATTCGTAACTGGTTGCTGTGATCAGTTGCAGCCATGAATGCCATTCGAATAAGGTCAGAGAGATGCAGTACTAAGAAGTCATCTTAAAATAGAACAAAAGAAGAACTATTTAATAACTGAAATTATACCTGATGACAGACATTTGTAATACTTTCCTAACAGAGATGTACAGATTTCATACGTTCCTTTCCGAAGGTACACATTTAGGAAATGGAAGAAATACAAGAAAGAATGTAGCCTTTTTTCTTCCCACCTCCTTTAAACTGACATAAAAACATTTATTCTCAAGACAATATTAAAAATTAAGCAAAATTTGAAACAAAGTAAAATATGAGACAAAAAAATATGCATTGGACAGAATATTTTAAATGTGGCTGAGTAGCTTGTAAGAGGTAAGAACATTCAGTAAAGTGGATTTCACGGCTCCTTTCTGCCCTATATATACAGAAAATCTTCAAGGCAGTTCTTGAGTCCTTTGCTTATAGTGACCTCTGCTGACAGAAGAAAGCCTCGTCAAATTTAACACTTAACAACTGAGTATGCCTTTCTACTTCTGCACCCAAGGGCCGCATCCAAGGCCATCAGCAAGCAGCCACCAACATGTAGAGAAAAGCACCAAATGACTCATTAACACCGTGAAAGGATATTTCTTCTGTTTGTATTTCTTTCTTTACTTTCAATTTGAATTACCAGATGTTGTGCAATAAGAAAATATATTATTTAAAAACATAAATATCCAGGGCAATTGATTAAAAAAAAAAATCACAATTAATGCTCTAGATCTTTTCAAATTCAAAGACAAAATAGTTCATTTTGTAGCTGAAATTTTCAGAGGCATGCAAACAGTAAAGACTGTCATTAATTCTTCAGGTCACCACAGATATAGCAGTGAACATCAAATAATTCGTAAGTTGAATTTATGGGTAGAGATTTGGTGAGTTTTCCTTTTATGATGATACCAAACAAATCAAGTTCACATTCAATAAATTTAGTGATGTATATTCTCAGGATTATTATGTGCAATTCCCTGCAGAATCCTATGAAAAAGTAGCTCTTTTATGATTTTCCTCTACAATACAACATTTCCAAAATCAGCTTCCCAAAGCTCTTCCCTCTCACTCTTCAAACACTGACGCCAGCCTCTAATCAAGTAAAAACCAACATTCTCAACAAAACCAGTGCACGGTTCTGGAACCTGACACATAATATCCATATCAGAACAGAAGCCTGTAACAGCACAGGTGCTAAAATCCACAAACCCTATGCATTCTAGGATCTTCATATATGATATTCAGCCTACGTGTACATGAGCTCCTCATGAACACTACACTACACAGCTGAAGGCAATCACTATGCACCAGAACCAATACACATAGATGAGCAAAGGACAGAAACTTCCCACTACTGGTTTGAAACTGTCTTGTGAAAAATGTGTTATGTCATTCCCAGCCTCTCAGTTATGATTCTCCAAGTTATACACATATCTTGAATACATGATATTTACCAGTCTCACAGATATTAAAAGAATTTTATAAAGCAACTGGGTTCATGCCTCACACATCCTTCACTCTGCTACAGCAATTTACCTGGACTTATCTTTTTCCTCTCATAGCACTCTTTTGCTGTGGAAACACTAAAATAGTAAGAATTGTGTATCACCACTATTGTTAGGCTAGACTCAGATAAATTATTCCCAGCTTACATTTGACCAGAAGTTTACTCCTATTTCAAACTAAAAGAAAGAGTTTGCAAGCCCTTTTCTTCCCACTCCCAAGCAGATCAGTCTGTTAAAGTTTGTTGGAGAATATAGCATCATTTCGTGTTCACGGCATGGTAACTATAACAGTTACACAACCACAGCTTTGGCCTTTTCCTATTTCCTCTGTTTTTAACTGTTTGAATGAAAGGAAGTTCACTTTCAAAGAGCCTACATTTTTATCTTGGTTGTGTAATTTTAAGCCGCAAAGAAGTATCAACAATAAAAAAAATTAAACATGCACATTCTATAATTACTTTTTGGGTTTTTAAGTCTGGCTGAACGAGCCAGCGCCAGATCAAAGTGTGCCTTGTTTGCATTCTCACACAGCATGATCACTCGGCACAGGCAGTCGGCTGCAAATACACGAGTTGCCCAGCGAGGTGCTACAGAAGGCTTGGTTTTATCCTCTTCACCCAGGGTAGTAAACATTGTATCATCATCCATCTCGTCCTTCTTCTCTGATTCTTCATCCTTACCTCCTCCCAAGGGAGCTGCAGTGCTCATGTCTACAATAAAGAACAATATTAAGAAAAATCCTGATGTTAAAAACTACGGATGACTAAGAACATTACTCAAAGCCCTTCAAGATTCTAAACGCACCCTCTTAGTGAGTATGGTGCTGATGGATTGATGCTTGGACTTAGATGTCTTTTCCAACCATAATGATTCTATGAGCCAAGACGTTCAAAAGAGAGAAAGGCTATGGTAAATCAAACATGGATGAAGAAAACTCAAAACAGGAATGTTTTGAGAAACTGATCAGGAAAGCTTGTGTACATGATTTGTAAATCTCTACTTAAAAAGAAAACTAAATTTTGTTCATATACCACTTAGTGGTATCAAAGAGTGCAAAATGAAGTGTATCTCAGTTATTAAAATATAACTGAGATAAATTTATTTAAATATCATCACAGATTATTCCACCTACTAAAAACATGAAGAGGAGATAAGACATTCATATTAAAAACTCTAACATCCATCCCATATGAAATAAGGAAAGAACATTCCACGTTCAAATTCAGGAAGTGAGGTCTTTCCCACAGAATAAATAAATGGCAAATATATTGCATAAAAAAAGAGACTGGTAGCATTAGTCATCAGTAAACAAAGATGACAATAATTAGAAGAGCTTCAAGATGAACTCACAATATGCCAATAAATAAGCATAAATGCAAGGCAAATTAGCAGAATCTGCGTCACAACTATCCTTCAAGCTGAAAAAGAAGTATAAGGTCTCAGAGCACAAAGATCTTTGCAAACAAATCCGCAAGGCTGAACAACACACAAAAAAGTTTCATCACCATGGTAACCCATCTTCACATCAGAAGCTCAAAGGGAATAAAGGAAAGCTCCAAGCATGTACAGCACTGTTCCTTCCCTATGGGTCTGACACACGGACACTAAAAAGCATTCGTCTGTTTTCACAATTGACAGCAACTTTTTTTAATCTTAAAAGAAATCTTACTTTTAAAAATGTAACATAACATTGGAGATTTCATCTAAGTACGTTTAATGAATAATAGTTAAAGCTCCACATACAATAGAAACTAGATCTTAACTGGGACAAAGGACAAGCTCAAAATAAATATTGCCAGAAGATGCAAATACTAAGGACACACCATCTTTTACGTGCACGCCATAGAACACTTACCGCTGGAAGCTGCAAGGACATCCTTACAAAGCATTAGCCAGTGAGAAAGGTTTTCTACTGCCAGAGATGAAAGCATATGTCCCAGAGTATCATGGATATCTGAGCACAACTTCCGATCCGTTTCTCGATCCAGCATACCGAAGAGGACGCCTTCGAGGCCTGTCTCTGTGATATTAACGCCCTGATGCCGGGAATGAGCATCTCGCCGAGAACCAGCTCCAGGGGTAAAAGTATTAATATCTGTGAAATGATATTTGTAACATGATTTTCTGAAATCAGTAGCTCCATTTTACAGTTTGGAGTAACAAATGAGAATTGGACTCTGAATTCACGTAAGTACACCTAAGTTCAGGAAATGACACACCATGATGTTACTGAATTTCTCCCAAATTAACATTAGAAAGCTTTTACAGCAATCTTTTTTTTTTCTTTATTTTTTTTTCTTCCAAGGCAAATAGCATCTGAGTATTACTTCAAAAATAATCATCATCTATTTCTCTTCAAGGTACACATTCCTCCAATTTCTAAAAGCTCCTAATAATATTTTATTCTGAAGAGTCTTTCTAGAGACATACTTAATAAGTAGGATTTAATACTAATTGAGCTCACAATTCTACATTCTTTGAAAAACACTGTGTTTATCAAACTGTTGAATTTCCTATTTTCAGAATAAATTGATGCATGTAGGCATTGAACCAATCAGCAGAGTTCAAAGGCTAGTAGATGTGCTGCTAAGAGAATTTAACACACCTAGGTAACTGTATGCTGTTTGGTGGAGATAAGTCAATTTCCAACAGAAGAATATCTAAAATACTTAAAAAACTGTAAGACATTTCCACTGTATATACACTGTATTTCCTATTTGATTTCTATTAGTCAGTAGGGCAGAAAAGGTTAAGTCCGAATTTCACAGGAAGTGAAATGACAAATGAAATTCAAGAAGTAAGCACAGGTGAGGAGAAATGTTATTCAAGTGTGTAGGGATGGCTGTAGAGTGGATTTTTTCTTCCTGAAGGCAAATCACACGCATGCACGAATACATGCACTCAACTGTCCCAAAAAGACCACACGAAAGAAGTACTTACTGATGCCATTATTTTCTTTGTCTCCAGCATTTTTTGCTAAGCTCATGGCATATTCACATACTTCTGCTGCTTCTCTCTGAGCAAGCTGTCGTAAACATGCAACTGCAGCCCGGCGAAGCAGCAAGTGGGAGCTGCACAAGTGAACCTAAATCAGAACCATTGCATGTGAGTGAACTGCACCTCCATACGAATAAGTGCTGCTAAGGATTGCCAGTATTCTACATGGCCTTGTGTAAGCCTCTAGGTAGCAAACTCTTTACAAGATCTTAGAAGTTCACAGGTAAGCACTTACTGAAAGCAGAAATTTGAAAATAAAGCTGGCGTGTACAGAGCTGACAGTTGTTACCCATCAAAAGCTTTAATATTAGAACTGCTGTGTCAGTATGATTTTAAACAAATTATACTTTCCAGTCCGTTACACTCCTGAACACTGTTCCACATCATATTCTGCTATAGCTATAAATCACTTTAAAAGCAACCACACAACTACCCTAAAATCTTCCATTTCAAGCATGCACCAGAATTTATAGCACATGTTTTTATATGTTTCTGTCAAGATGACAGCTTCAGGTCTTTTTGCTAACCAATACCGGGCTTCCATTTCCTTTTGAATCAGCTCAAGTACAAGCAAATATTTTTCTTAGGAAGAATTGTGCATGGTAACTATTTCCTCGGGAGGTAGTAGCTGCACAGAGAACTGTATGTTTTTCCACTGTGGAAGAGATGACGAGTGCTCTTTAAGAAACTGACTCTTTAGTTACCCTGGGGAAATTGTTTTTAATAAACTGAATACACATTTGCTTTCTCAGTAGTAGGTTATTATGTGGATGGAAACTGCAACCCTAAATGAAAGGGTTGTATAGTGTATAAAGCACTTCAACAGTAGATCTTTATTCTGTTTGTGAATATACAAGACTTAGATACTGGAAAAACAAATCCACTTTTATACAACCCTCTAAATATCGCACTAAAGCATTCCTTGTTTTTCATTACAAAACAAACAACCAGTGGTTATGATGCCAATACAGGAAAGCAGAAAGCAGCTCCATGGTTTAATTTTGATACCTGGCATCAATTGCATAAAAAAGCAAGTTAGAATGTAATGAAAAGTTTGTTAATGGGGAAAGGTAATGCAGACTCTGCCTACCTAGCTATAAGTTCACAGAAAAAAAGAAGTGAACAAGACAATTCAAAGGAAAACTTACCAAGCTACATATGACTTGGAAGTAAGGAATATAAAAAAAAAAGTGAAGGAAAATAGCTTTTGTTTAATAAAGGATCATGAAGAAACATGAAACGGATAGCAGAAAGCCTAGGAAAAGTTTTTAGTGCTGGTCATGCCAGCAGTAACTTCATTTTCTGCACTATTACCCACTAGTGCTCACAGAGTGACTAACTAGAACTATTTGCCACACTATGCACAGTATTCATGGAATAGGGCCTAGATATTTCTGGTATGTTGCATCTCTGTCATGCAAAATTCTGTGCAAGAACAGGTGCTGCACAGCAGCATTTCAGTGTGTGGGGGAAAGTAAAAGTATGTATGCAGGGAAATACATGTAACAATGCAAGGATGTCTGGGGGAAAGTCAGGGAGGGAGACTAAGAAAAAGCTCCAATATTGACATAAGGTAATAGAGAAATACTAGTTTCACAGTGAATTCTAAGAACAACTTCTCAAAAACACCGAACAGACTTCAGAGAGAAGCTTTCCAAACTTCACAGCATTAGACTGCTAAAAAACCCTCAATATAATTTAAAAATTAAACAATAGTAATAAAGAAACAAAAAAACACATCTTTCTCTTACAGTTGCATTTTGTATGTTTTGGGTTCCAGCATCTGTTTCCTGGTTTAGGCCAGGATTTGCAGACAAAACAGCACCACAGGAAGAAAGCAGCGCTAATCACAACAGCAGCACAAGAATTTGAGCATCAGCATCTACTACATTGACAGTGGTAAAGCAAATCCAAGACCTCCTGCCTTTCCCAAATTCACTTTCTTCCCTCTGTGCATGCAGTTCCTTTAGCTGGAAGTAACAAGGCATTTCAGTAGTTTTTATTGAGTGATACCATATATATTCTTGCTAGTGTGCTACCAGAGTGAATCCAGCTTTATGACGCAGATTTGGACAGCATTCTGAAAAGCATCTAAAACAGCTTGGGGACAGATACTCTTTTACTGCACTCCGATGTTCTGCAGATGTCACCTCTTTGTTATGAATGGGTACCCTTGGCATCTTACTAAATACCTCTCCTGTGCCCCTTGCTAGTCACACAAATCTTGGAGAAACAGAAGGAATGCATTTTGTACTCACACAAAGACTGGGAACCAGACTGGATAGGTTGACGTGCCGTGGTGCAAACATATGGAGCTGCTGAAGGCAGGATATGGCTGCTGCCTGAACGAGAGAATCTGAATGGTCCTGTGTGATTGCACATCCCACCAAACAGGATGAACGGATTGTTGAAATTGTAGCTCCATTACCTGGTGATAAAATGTGACATCCTTAACACAACAAGATTTTAAATCTTCAACAAACACTTCAATGCAAAAGAAATTGACAGAATTCACATGCAGCTTCTCTGACTTCCTACTGAAAAACAGTACAACTTGAAAGAATCACTATGGCGTGTTTCTGTACCTCAGTATTTCGGTTCAGTTAAGCAACTCTCAGTCCAAATGAAATTTTTGGATCAACTGTCTTCAAACAGAAATATTTTCAAAATATCCCCCCAGGACATAAAACTAGTAAGGGCAAATGAATTTCAACTGTGAATATCTTTTCCATTTTATGATATACGGGCAATATTTCATGCCCAGAACCATTTCCTAAAGTGTTAGGCAACACTTAAGCTAGCATAAATGCTAGCTAATTTTGGTTAGCTCCATTGGATGAGTCATGTTGCACTAACAGAACACACAGTTTAAAAAACAGAATCTGAAAAATAATTCTGTAATTAACCCATATGACATTTAAAAGAAGCTTCTGAATTACAGAAAAATGCCTGCAGAAGACTTTCAGTATAAGGATGATGCTTATTAAAAAGTGTCACAACATTTCAAATCAAATAAAGAGCAAGCAGACACTCAAGTTGAATCAAAGCATCTAGAAACTTTCCCATAACAGAAATGCAAGTCCAATTCTCCAGAATTTGAATTTCACAAGTGGTTAGCTCTATGACACTGTCTGAAAGACCAGAGTAAAATATTCCTAACAAAAAAAAAAATCACACTAGGACTCAGACCATGTTTTTTGCCATCTCAGCCACAGAACTTCAGATATAGGGTTAGATCTGTAAAAAAATCTTAATCATAATGGTAAAATACCATGATATGAAAACATCAAGAATGAGTGGAAATCAGTTACTGTTCACAACGCCAAGAACTATGTCCAACTTAAGATTTTGTCATCAGTCAAAAATAAAGTTGCCAATGTGCTGAAGAAGTAGAGGAGAAATGTTGCCTCTTGCCCGACAAAACATTTCTGGCAAGGGTGCTTCCCATCTTTTACAGGCAACACAACATTGCTATAAAACAGAACAACATACATCTTTATAGCACCTTTATACAAATTTCAAACTGATGGAAAAAAGAACTGAAGTTCTGTGCAGGACACTATAATTGTTAAATCCCTTCCCCACAGCCTTCAACTACAACAGACAAAATTTGATTGTCCTCCGTTTAAGATCTGGATTAATTGGCTTTATAGAAGTTAATTTTTTATTCCTCTTCAGATTCACACTGACCTTGCAGCTCAGGCCCAACTGTAGTTATTATAGCTCCAAGACATCGGCCTAAGCATTGATGCACTTCTGTATGTGACGGTGGAACAGTTAAGAGCAGAGTAAGAACTAGAGAAAGTGTTGGCTCCACATATCCGCGGTACATTGGTCCACTAGAATCAACTATCAAGGCAAGTGAATGGAGAGACCAGGTCTATTAGGAAAAAAAAAACCAACAAGATTTTTGAATAATATATTTAGGAAAGTTACAGAAACTTACATGTAGACTGAACTTAGCTCTGCACATCCTTGCTTACACATCTAGTTACCTTCTCTGACTTCTGACCTCAGAAGGGTTTGAAAGATCATAACCTCAAGCAATCACCTGGGAGTTGAAATATTTCTAGCATGCTACTTGGCTGCCAGCACTTTTGTGGATAACGGAGGCGAAGGTGACAAGGAATTTGAGCAAACAAACAAAAAAAAAACAAAAAAAACCCAAACAAGTCCCCTCTAATCCTCCCCCCTCCAAAAAAAGAAAAAGTGAAAAGTGACCTTTAAGATAGGAAAAATAGGGAATCACTTCTGTTGTAAAACTGGATGTAGATTCAGAAGCAGACAGTTGTCAAAGCATTTCGTAGGAAGTGCCTTTGACATTTTCAGAAACTGCTTTACATCACAAGCTGAAAGGTTCACGTGCATTTTTACGAAGTACGGAAAAGCAATTATTATCCTAGGCTTCATTGCTAAAGAAAATGAAAGATTCATCACTTTGCCTTTTAACATTTAACTTCATTCAATACAGATGTATTGCTCCATATGCTCTTTTTACAGCAGCATCCACAAACAAAAAGTTACAGGACAGTAAAGATAGAAAAAGACACTGCTACCCTCACATTTCTTTTGGAAGAGATAAGACATAGCATGTTATCCCAGTTTCCAAATATTTTCAGCTTAGGAAATGCTCTGCACCACACATTATTCATATATGATCTGTAACCCCAAAGACAGCACTCTCAGCAGCATATCTATTTCCTCTCTTGTCCTACCAGCAACTTTTAGCAGTCAAATGGTCTTCTTGGGAGATCTTCCACATGTTATTAATACACAGCAGATAAACAGAAACTCAACTACAGAAGCCTCCCACTTCCTTAATAGTTCTCCTACTATTCTCTTTTTGTCCTAAACGCAAACAGAAATTTCAGTTTATCTGCAACAGATTTCAAATTTTGTTATTATAGTATAACCTTCCCAGGAAGATGTACTGCTATACTTTGTTCACTGTTTCACACAAGTCGAAATTGCTTGACCAAAGAAAATGACTTCATTAGCTCAGTCTCCAACAGCTGACCATACAGTGACCATTAGACAGTTACTAAAGCCTTAGTCTAGACAGCTAAGGTAACAGCAGATTTGGGCCCATTCCTAACCAACTGTCATTATAGAGCAAAATCTGGTTTAACATTCCTTAGCAAATGCTACGTCCACACAGTTTGGCTTATATGACAATATCTATTAAAAAGCACTTGAACAGATGATTTAACTTCTGCTTTAAAACACTCAAAATTAAAATTCATTCTGTGACGATTGCGGTTTGTTTTTGTTTTTTACCTGGACCTCAGGAGAAGTTCCATCTTGTGCCAAAGCCAAGAGAATACTGACACTGGTTTTCAGATGCTGCCCAGAACCTATCCCACCAACGTATCGATGGAGGCAACCCAGGGCCAAAGAATGGCCTGTTCTTGATACAACATCTCGAGCAGATTTTAACCTATGAACATTTAAATAAATCATGTAACTTAATTAATTATTTGGAAAAAAAACACCCTTCAAGTACTGTAACTATTCAGATGACTCTCCTTCTAACAGCATTTTGCCATCCACCTCACAGACCTTGAGAAGCTTTACTTAATCTGTACTTAATCTATACTGCTATTAAACTGGATTACATATAAAGCAAAACAAAATTTTATTTTAATAACAACTTTTTCTTCCTTCTTCATATGTAAAGAAGATGTTTTCATAAAACACAACCACTGTAATACAATTCATGTTTTTTAGACATATTTAGTGTAAGCTGAGTTAATCTGAAGCAGTTCAGTCACTTGAAGTAACTCATCAAAAACTCTTCATTTCTATCATTTTTAATTTCAAGTAATTTAACAAGTGATCTTTTATTCCTGGAAGAATCACAAGAAATATATCAACATTTGAAGACACTGTTTGCAGATTTGGTAGGCCTGGCTAGTAATAAAGCATTAAAAGAAATAGTAATCAGCATGTTATTAGTAGAAGATTTTTTTTAACATGCATTGAATTACATTTTATTTCTTTTCCTGAATCAAAGTCAACTTACTTATCAAAGCTGTACTGAGCCATTCGAGCGATGAAAGTGGCTTCTCCAACCACTTGAGCCATTCTACCAAGAGCTTCTCCTGCTGCACACCTCAGAATAGGGTTAGGGTTATCGAGTGCACCCATTACCAGTGTTAGAGCAGACTTGCGAACTTCTTCTGGTCCTAATGTGCTTTTGTTCTCAGCTAACCCCTACATGAACAAATATGAAAGAATATTCCAAGTACGTGGATGAAGGGAACAGCAATATTAATATAAGAGCGAGCTTCAACTAGAAATTACACATTTTTTGCTTAATTTGTGTACGTTTTTCCTAAAATATGCTTCTTGAAAACATTTAGAACTCAAAACCAATAACATCCTCAGTCCCACCTTTGCCAACATTCTACCTATTTCACATACAGTAAGGACTTGCTACACCTGTCTCTGTTTACAAATGTGTTACAGCACTATATGCATGCTGATAGTATTGAATCTTAGATAGTTATACACAGGATATGTCTGAAAAGAAAGAAAGAAGGAAAAAGAAGGAAGAATGGGCACAGAGAGAAAGAGGCTTTAAAGCTAACTAGCATCTCTCCCTTAAGAGGAGAACCACAACTTTATTACGTTTCTGCAAGAAATGCTCAGAGACTGTAGGTTAGTAAGATATTTTTTCCTTAACATTCACATCTTTGAAAATTTATACAGTACATTGTATGTGTTACAGAGAAAGAATACAACAGCTTCTGCAACTTTTTTGGTTCCCATATTCCACTAATAAGACATTGCCTTACTTGGGGAAAAATAGTTTAATACATGTAAAGTACAAACACTGCCTGTGTTAGAGCAGAAAACTCTGACAGCTTTACCACAGATTCCCATTTTCCATCCTGAAATTTAGAAGTTCTCTGGCCTTTCACCATGGCAAAACCCTGCCTTCTGTCTCAGAAAATAGTGTTCAACGTGTGTCTCATGTTTCAACATGGCTCATGATTTTAAGAAGCAAGCAAGGGAGAGAAGCAACGTTTTGTCAGCTTGAGATCTGTGACAACTTTCTCTCCAAAAACTCTGCTAAGTTCCTAAGACAGACTTGCCATTTGACAGATAGCCCTTATGGGAGAAATTTGATTTTTGCTGCCACCATGAAAACTTCAACTAAGCAAAAGCTCAAAAAAAAATCATTTTTGCTCCAAAATGATAGAATTTTGCTGTCAAATTTGAAGAATTCTCTCACATGCTCCATATCATGCACTTAAAAGGGCATGCCCTTCAGCTGCACACTGGGGCTGATTTGTCAACCTGCAGATTTTCAAAATTGTAAGTAGTAGCTTTAATAATGTTCTTCTAACAGTTTTTCGTACAGAATACAAATCTATGAATTAAACTGCTGAATTCTGGCATCTACAACAAGTTTGTAAGTTTTACCTTCAAGGCACTAAGAACAGCAGTAAAGATGTTAAGCTGCACAGCTTGCTGTCGAACACCTTTAGCCTGCTTGACACATTCAGCAAAGTGATCCAACATCTGCAATCTAAAACAAAGGAAAGAGCATAATTTAAGTGAGATGTTTTCAAAATACAAACCAAAATGCAAGAAGTGGAAAAATACAACAAAAGAGACTTACAATCAGTCACAGAATTTATGTTTCAGGGGCTGTAGAGAGTATTCCACTTAGACAGAAAGGGTCATTCTGGATGCTGTTAGTTCTTTCAGATTATCCATAAGTGCTTACTGTCCCTTTTGAAGGGAACACCAAGGGGAGGTTTTCAGATACTGTTTGGATGTACAACTAGAAAACTACAAGGACGGGACTAGAAAAATGCTGCCTGTCATTCAAAACCAGTGTTATTCTACACACTCCTATAGTTGTTCCCATTATTTTCCCTTCTTGACATCATGTCATGAAGCATTAATGAGAGGAATACTCTCTCAAAGATACCAAGGACAGGAGTATAATGAGCAGTTGGTATAGTTAACAAATCAGCAGCCAATGAGTCAATCTTTAGCTAAGAACAATATAGATCAGACAGACTTAAGGCTTATTGCTTACAATTGCTTACTGCAAAATGAGACTGACCTGTCAAAGAAAAAAACCCAGTTCCATCAGTACTGCACTGAAGGATAATTTTCATTTTAAATGAATCTTAGAGCTGCCTATACTCTGTGCTCAGCAACAACTTAGCTAAATTACATGACAAACAGAGTCCCAATAACCCGTATCTCCATAAAAATCAGCATATTTTCTTTCATGTTTCACATGAATTTATTTCTTCTTTTGCATAAAACCACTTAGTGTAAATCACACAGTCTCACTTATGGAAACCAGCTGAAATCCAAAGAATTCCACTGCTGTGATTTCAAGGCTGATTTTAAGCTATTTTCTATGGATATTTTTGTAGGGAGTTTTGGCTGTAGAGAAACTGCTGCTGTTAAAAAAGTAAGAAGAGAGAAATCCAGTCTGTACCACCTAACCCCAATTTACAAAACTGATAAACCAAGGAAATTGACTTGTTTCTCAACTGGGTAAACATATTCTGCAATTCTGAGACACAGTGAACACAAAATACAGACACCTAAATTAGAGACAGTTGATTTCAAAGCGGATTCTTATTTCAAGAATAAAAACTTGATACGATGCAGGGAACTAAAGCATTCGATTCTGAACCTGAACACAGATGTAAACTGACCTGTGTTTGTAAGACACGTGAGGAAAAACCACACCAAAGAGAGCCACAGATGCATCGATGACAGACACTCCTAGAGGAAGGGGACCGGGTACAGCTTCACCAGCAGGGATGCGCAAATAAATAGAGGAAGGATCATGTTCCAAAGCACCACTTCCAGATGCACTGTTTGGCTGAAGCTGAAAAATGCCACATAACATGAATGCTTCTGAATATCTCTCTGTAGACAAAATTCTCAACTAGTGGTAAACCAAAGACATACGCAGTCGCTAAGAATAGAAAACTGCATTACAAATAATTAAAAGCAACTGCAGCATCCCCAGGCACGCATAGATTAGCATTTACAGAGCCAGTTAAATCCCTGACAGAGCACTTAACAGCTGGATAAGTGCACAAACTATGACTCCCATAAGACACAGAAATTAGAGAAAGGCATGTAATGTCTGGTACCAGCAGCAGCTTCTGAAACATAACTACAAACTGACTTTTCAGAAAAAAAAAATAAAATTCATTCATTGTGAGTACTGAGTTACAACACAGCATACTAATAAGTCAGTTTTGGTTGTAATGATTCTCTATCTAGGAAAGTTCTGAAATAGTATTAGAATTGCTTATGTCTATCATCATGAAAATACTTCCTAACCATCATTCCTTCAGAAACACAGTCATTTATTTCCTTGAAAGAAATGCTTACTTTCACAACTTATCTCATCATGACACGAAGTTTGACTCTAGTAAGTCTATATTCTTAAAAGGCTAGAAAACAAGAGTCAATTTGGTATTGTTAAAAAAAAAAAAAGTGACCAAGTACATGATGCTCCTGTGACTCACTGGAGGTTTTCATTTCCACCAGGAGTGATACTATTCAACAAGCTAGGGAAACAAAAGGAAGAAGGATGTGGAGGGACTTCCCCAGAAAGCTCTGCTGATTGAATAGTGCACTGAAGTCTAGTCTATGACTACCACAGCAAAGGAAGAAAGTTTAGAAAAAGCCTTCCTTTACTTTGACATGCTGATTTTTCTCTAAAAACCCAGTTTGCCCTCCATTTTTCACACTTAATATCAGTCTTGGCTTTTTGATCTGTTCTATCAGTACAGCTTCCTCCTAAGAAACCTTGCCATTATTAAACAAGCTGTGGTAGAAGGGAGATTTTCAGTTCCCTTCCTTATTCCAGGAATTTTCTGAGAAGGTGAGCTAAAGTTCTTACTACGGTACGGCTCAGCCAATGCTCAGAACAGTTATTTGTCCACAGAAAATGATAAACTAATCAATGAATTGTTTCCAAAGCTCCATTTGCCTTCAAGGAGCATATGTAAAAAAAGGTAATTGCATCTGTGTTAGGAGCTGATCTGAAAAACTTCATCCAGTCCCATAACAACTTTTGCTTCCTGTTTTTTTTAAATCCTGTGTTTCAAAGATGTGCCTTGTCTAGAAGCGTAGCAAATTCCTTATAATGCCAACATCACTGCGTTAACTCAAATTAAATATGTGGTTTCATGCTGCACCTTTAAGAAGTTGCATCTTGTTTTTCCTCAACATCACTTGCAATGCTGGCACTTTGATAGCAATTTTCTTACAAAACAATTTAAATAGAACGTAAGCTGTTTTCAAAAAATGTATGAGAATAATAACTAAAGAGATTTTTAAGAGTTGTTTCTTTAAAGAAACTAGTTTGAATGACTAACCAAGGACATCCAAATTGCATAAATGTTATGGCCACCTCATCTGCAAGCAGTTTTATCAAAAGATTGTGCAGTGCACGGAAAGACTTCAACTTGGCAAACCTCTGAAGGATGCCCAGAAAAAAGGAGCAAAACTCCATAAACCAGAGAGATATCGCAGATAACTCCTTACTGTCCTGCTTCCTTATTACCTGGTCTTCAATTGACTTATGATCAGTCTCCTGAAGCCAAGAGCCAAGTAGAACACTGTCGTCATAATGACAAAGAGACCTCAGGAGCGACGTGGTTGTATTAGCAGAGTTGTCTGTCAAAGTAAATTCTGCTACCAACTCCCTAAGAAGCGCATTAAATGAACCTAGAACACATTAAAATAATTGTTACTTCTTAACCAAAACATTTCAGCTACAGATCAGAAGCTCCAAATGAAAGCAAGTGCCATTATCTCAATTCCACAAGTAGTGAACGGACAGAAGTCTGACAACACTACTGCTGAGAGAAAGAACCCAAGCCTCTGTATTTTAAGTAATGATGGAAAACACTGCAAAACATGGAGAATGTGATCTCCATACCTCTCAATCCTACAAACAAAACCAGAACTTACATACTCAGTGTTAGCCTGACACACTGCAATATCTGTACTTCCTGTTTAAACTGACAAGACGACATATAGAAAATGTGCAACAGTGCAAGACTTTTGCAGATTTTATTTCACACTTGGTATCTGCATCAGAAGCAAGCACCAAAAAGACATCAAGAGAAGTAAAAAACAAACAAAAAAACACCACAACATACAGAATGCAATTTTTACTTTAATAATAATCATCAAAAAAAACAACCCATACCTTCATATGTCTTTGGAGGTAATAAAGCCAGTATATCATAAAGTCTTAAACGGACCATAGCTGCACTAGCTTTCAGATGAGCTCCATGGGCTTTAATTACTGATGGAATGCTACAGGATCAAGAGAAGAAAAAAAGAGACAGCCAGAAATACTGTAGTTACTGACAAAAATATTTCAGATTTCTTTTCACATGATCTGTCCCTATTCAAAACAAGAAAATAGCGTTTGGAGATCCACAGTGAGCAGCACTACTTAAGTAACTTCAGATATTTAGATTTTTTTTTTAAGTGGTCAAGGGTTTTTTAAAACTTATTTGAACTGCTACTTAAACAAAAGCACAAAATATGACCCAAAACTGTGTTTTATTCTTTTATGCTGTGAACTGTTAGAAGTTTTTCACCAACACATTTTGAAAAAGGATAGTTTACTGATTCACATCTGGTAGTACACCAGTATCAGAGCTTTCTCATCTCTTGCACAAGGATAAACAAACCATGAAGTCAAAAAAACTCACTGAAAATTCAAGACATGGTTAACAAAAAGTTATTCCAGTAAGCCTTTCAGCCCATGCCATGGAATCACATAGTTTAAGAAAGCTGAAGACTGTAGTACTACAGTTCACACGTTCACAAAAAAGTGTTTTCCCCCAGTGTGAACAAGCAGCAACAGTACAGTAATAAGTTAAAATCTGAGAACATGAATTAGAACAAATTAGTTATGGTATTCCAGCTCCAGGAAAAATGTGAACAAAGAGCAAGAACACCCACAGATTAGAAGAGCAAGTTGCTCTCAGTAGTAACAACTTTATCATCAAACAAACACCTCTTAATCTCAACTGTGTTTCTAGAAATCATAGAACAAGATCTTAAAAAAAGCTTTTTACTTACTGTGACATCATTGTCATGGCACATTCTATAGGTGTCATCAACTTCCTGATCACATCCTCAGTAAGGAGCTCAGGACAGTGAGCAACAAAACTTCTCATGGCTGGTAACAAAGTAGTTAAGAGTTTTACTCCCAAAAGAAATGCAGTGCATTTCTTTCAAATCAGATCAACATACAGATCTTGCAAGAATATAAACAAAGCAGCAACTAAAAATATTTATTCAAAGACCATGTGACACATTCATAAGACTACATACCTAAAACAGGCCACTGGTGAAACTCTGACTCATTTTCAATGAAAGAAGGCAAACTATGAGAGTTTTCTGTATAATATTTGGGATTCTGTTTTACTGCCCAGTTATAGTTTTGAAATTTGAAATTCTTACCACACAGAGCCCCAGCGCGGCCTTCCAGAGTTACTTGCCAGGTAAAAGAATCTCCTCTTGCCTTTTCTGCCTCTAACTCCTTCAGAGATCGTGGGAACACATTTCTCCACAGCAGCAACATCTTTGGTAGATGATAACGAACAACAGAAGGACCTACACGAAAACAAAGTGACAGTTTAATAAAAGCATTCATTATACAACGTATGCAAAATCTGCCATTAAGCTTTTTGCTCTCTTAATTGCTATTTCCTCTTACTCCACTTTTTTTTTTTTAATTTAACCTATTTCTCTCCCTAAGTAAATTCCCTTTCTTCCTCATTGTTCTCATTTGTACGTTGAAAGTGCTGCAAGTAAAATCACAAAGATTAAGTGCTTGTTGATATTTGTACCAAAACTAGGGAATAGCCAATTCCATACCTTGAATCCTGTAAGACGTAAACACTAATGCTTGTTTTTCATCCTAACTTCAAATTTTATTTTTATACTAGTATTTTGAAGGCAAGCTCTTCAGTCCATCTTATCTTATTCATATGATAGAAAAATAAACGATAGATACTGACTAGGAAACTAGTTCTACCATCAGGTTTACAGAAAGCTGAAAAAGATTTAGATAACCCAATGAAAGTGCATTAAAAATGTACTGGAGAAGGACAATCAGAATAGTGGTACATTGTCAGAAAAAATTTGGCAAAAATGAGATGATTTGAGGAATAGAAAACACAAATGGTGTTCGCTGACAGACCAAAATACTGAGGAATTAAAATGTTTATTACATTTTTCAGAATTTTAAAAAAAGATAATTGATTCAAATGTCAAGAGTACTTATAAGCTCTCCAAATAGTGCCTCAGATATTTCTGTGATGGCATATACATGAACAATCACATGTTGAATCACTGAATGGCTAGGGTTGGAAGGGACCATAAAGCCCAACTAGTTTCAACCCTCGTGCCAAAGGCAGGGCTGCCACCCACTGGATCAGGCTGCCCAGAGCCCAATCCAGCATGGCCTTGGATGACTCCAGGGAAGGGGCATCCATAGCTTCTCTGAGCAGCCTGTGCCAGTGCCTCACCATCACAAACAGAAGTTTGATTGTAGTTTTCTTGTTGCTGTTCATGTTTTTGTTTTGCTGTTGTTGTTTTAAAGCCAACTGAATAGCTTTTAAAGTATCATTGTTCCATCACTCCTAATCAGTATTGTTGCTTGTCCAGAGACACACTTGGAGAAGAAATAAACTGCAAATAAAACAGCTTGTGGCACAGAATTTTCCATTTTCATAAAATAACTAAATGCTGGGTTTAAAAAAAAATTCTTTTAATATTTGTTTCTTTTAATTTTTTTTTTTGTTTTATTTTGAGGAACAACACCTTCTGCTATCCTTCAGCTTACTCCAATATTTTGCTTTTCCCCACCATTAACATCACAGCTGAAATAAATGAACTAAGGCTTCGTTTCCTGTGGTATCCATACAGTACTGATGATCTGTAAAGACTACTTGCTACAGTGGATAATCAAAAATGTTGGATAAACATTAAAATCCAATAAAACAACTACTTTTACCAACCTAAAGTCATAAGTGCCCCAAGTAAAAGCCATCCAGCTTGAGTCCTTTGCAAGGAAAGCCTGCTGTTCTGTGCAGCAGTTCGTAACAGATCCTCAGCAATACTAACCACCATCTGCAATAATAAAAAAAAAGATTTAAAAAAATATAAATTACCACACTACTACAAATCCTCTTACTGAATATATGTAAAATAAACATGCTCAAATATTTAAACTGATCTTCCATAAAGAACAGATTACATTTCATGCAATTAGCCTTATGCACACAAAAATACAAGCAGCAATATTAATTAATAATTACTGAAGAAAAAATGTCAAACAATGTAAGCCTGAAAGAGAGAGAGGAACAAACAGCTGGTAGATATTGCAACTTAAGTGCTATGAGGGCTGTTCCAAAAGTAATGCCTCTTATTTTATTATGTTAGCCTACAACATCAGAGGTGGATTTTGGTGGTACGACAATAGAGGCTGAACCTTCCCACCAATATTGCATTACATTCTGTTGTCATGTCACAGATGGCAGCAGAGGAGCAGACTGACAGAATGGCATCTGACACTGGATTGCTTATAAACAAAAGGGGTGGCATTGAATTCTTCCATGCAGGAAAAAATGGCACCCTCTGACAGTCACTGACGCTTGCTGAATGCTCATGAAGATCAAACAGTAGATGTGAACACAGTGAGGTGGTGGATGGAGCATCCCAGCAGTGGCAACAGTGGGTCCCCTCTGCTGGTTTAGATTTCTACAAGTGCAGAATGCAGGCTCTTGATCATTGCTGGCAAAAATGCATGACTAATGATGGTGAGAGTCTATAGTGAGAGACAGTGTTTTTAGCGGAGAATTTGCTCTATCAAACAGTGTTACTGTGCTCTTCGTATTTGTTGTAATTTCTATGAAGGCATTACTTTCGGAGTAACAAACGTGCAAACAAGGCCTTCAACCAATGCTCATGCTGGGTACAAGTTCAATTTCAACAATCCTTTTACTTTGTCACACATTTTGCAAAGCAATTACTTCTTGAAAAAAATACATATTTTAGTTTATTCACAAACAAACCTCATTATCTCACCTTTCCTTTTGCATGAGGAATACCTAAGGGACACTGATGCACACCACCTAATAAAGCAGCCATTGCAAAACTGTAGCCACTAACAGCTTCGGGGGAGGTCTTCAGATTGTTGAGTCTTTCTGCACATCTATCTAAAAATGGAGTCAACTGAAAAGGCAATGCCACAGCTACACACCGCAAGCACCACGCAGCAGCAAGTCGAGCAGCCATGCTGGGATGAAGAAGAACTGATGTTACTGTCTCCAACAGACCTACATAAAAAAAGAATTTAAAGTTTTAAAATTACAACATGCTTCTTAGGAAGTTGAGATTTGAATTGAGTCAGTATTAGAGACAACATGAAAGTTTAAAGTGTCAGAAATGAAGTACTCGGATTTCATAACTTTGCCTTACTCCTTAAGAAAAAAGAGAAAAGTGTTAATAACACTATGCAGTTAAATCAATTTTCTTTCTTACACATTAATTATTTTAACAGATTGTGATCATATTTCATATTCATCGCTCTAATATCTCAATCAGTGCAAGCTTATCCACATACCAATAGAGGGTTCTTGAATAAGAGGAGATGCGGTAGCATTCAGACTCTGCACCAGGCTGCCCAGTTCTTGGAGAGCACACACCATTACATGCTGGCTTGCAGCCACGTCAGCAGCTCCTGCTTTATTTTCACTGTTAGCATCATTCACTACTGCCTCTGCAGAAGAGAAAGAAGCATCCTGCTTAGGACCATTTGAGGGAGTCACATACAAAGATTACAGCATACACAAAATAGAAAGGAACAATTTAGTTTTGGCATCATCCCTAAATATTAAAATAAAACCACAAATCTGCTTACAGTGAACATGTTCTGAAGAAAAATACATTACACAGCTACCAGTCAAACAGTCATCCAAAGACCACATAAAACAGGCACCCAAAAGTTACTGTGGATGGCACTAAGAGATAGGTTTAATAATGTAACACAGCAAAAATAAGTATACACACACAGTATGTATGAACTGCATTTATGTATACACCTACAGATGAAGGAACTAAGAACGCAGTCTTGATATATCTAAGTTCTACATGCATAAACACAAAATAAAACTGTAAAAACAAAACAAAACAACACCCAGACTTGTTTT
Organism: Lagopus muta; assembly: GCF_023343835.1. NCBI lineage: Eukaryota > Metazoa > Chordata > Aves > Galliformes > Phasianidae > Lagopus > Lagopus muta. Next base: position 78,367,001 of record NC_064434.1, read on the forward strand.
TAATAATTAGCCACAACCCTCAATCACCATAAATTTATCCAGTTATCCAATTAATTCTACAGGTTCCATTTTTTGTTTTCCATCTAACACAGTGTCTCAGGAAGAGTAGGGTAAAGGATAAAAGGATACCTGGAGGGGTAAGGAAGCTGCAACAATCATGTTAAAGAAAATGAACTTGAGTATCAGCTTAAAATTACACAGCTAATGCAGTACAAATTCAACGAACTATCCTCCTTAGGTAAAAGGAACAAATCATTACCAAATGAAAATCCATCTAATAATTTATATATACACACACACACCTGTGTATGTGTGTATATATATAAAATCGCAGAGTTTGATAACAAGAATTATCAAAGAATCAGAATTCCTATATATATATTCCTATTACATATATATATATATATACATACATACATATATATTTTTATATACTTCATATATATGAAGCAGCTCATCCCATCATTCAAAAACATAATGGAATTTCCAAGTTTGACAAGCAGGTGGCAGAAGGAGAAATTGCTGTAACCACTGCATCTCAGAAATTGAATTTCTTACATTTTTACCTAGAACTAAAAGGGTTCTGATTGTAATCACAGAATCACAGAATCACAGAATCACAGAATCACAGAATCACAGAATCACCCGGGTTGGAAGGGACCTCAAGGATCATGTAGTTCCAACCCCCCTGCCTAGCAGGGCCACCTAACATACACATAAGCAATCAGCATTATATAAGCATAAGTAATAAGCATTGAAGTTTCAACTAAACTCAAATATAACTCCCCTATGAAAAAACGGTTATGAGAAAAACCTGGAAAAGCTTCAAAGAAAACTGCATTTCTACACAGTAAAACATTAATTTAAAATCAAATTAGATGGTGGCATTAAAAAAAATGAAATAAAGAAAAGAAGCACTCCTTCACTTGTTTAACCAATATACTGCTGTGCAATTCCATCTCCCTTTTCCAAACTCCATCTCAAACTGACTATTTTCTAAGAAACAAATGCCAACATTTTTAAATGCCAGTCCTCTTACGTATTCAAGAGTCCACATTTATCTTCTTAAATATCTGTCTTTGGATTACATCTTTATTTGCCACCAGTAAAATTCAACCGGATCTCACGATGCGTACTGGAAGGACAGCTACAAGGGCACTATCTGCTCTTCAGCTGTGCAACTTTCAGTATAACCTATCCTAAGATTGATTGCAGAAACACACTTTTTCCCCCCCACTTAGCAAACGCAATGTCAAAAGCCAACAGAGGTTAAAAAGCAAGCTTTACACAGTCATCCTTCAAATAGAAAGCAGTTGAATTATCTTCTACCACAGCAATAGAATTACCTCTCACGGTAGAATTAAGCATAAAAAAGGCCAATCCAGCATAAACAGCAATCAATTTCAACAGGTCTCAAATAAAGAAATATATTTCTCACCCACTGCCTTCATCTGTTTACCAATGGCTTGGCATATATCTTTAGCAGCTGCAATCTGTGCTTTCTCCCCCAATAAGCTGCCCACTGTTGCTCTCAGGATGAAGGACACACATCTTCGAGAGTACACTGCCTCCACGTGGGTCTGAGTTGCACGAGGATGGGACACCAGGTCAAGTACGTGGGACAAAAATGTAGCAAAGTTGCGCTCCAACCACTGACCTCCTAATGTTGTAACAAAGACAACATAGGCCTGCAAATTCAGAAGTTATATACAGATTCAATTAAAACAGTAAGAAAAGACTATTTGGTCACTGCAGAGTAATGACTGCAGTACATGCATACTGCACGATGGCAGCAATAACAGCTAGTTACATGCAACCTGGATCAGGCTATACAAGATGAATTTAGCCAGTATCTGCCCATGCTGAACTGCTCCCAGCACCAAGGGTAGCTCTCTCTTACTGCTACTGCTAATTATTAATATTAGTTATTTAGTAAAATCAGTAATAGCTATTACTGCTAAAAAAAAATATCTACAACAATAACTAAATATCAGCAACAACACGAACACATTCTGGTTGAAGACTGTGCATTTTACCTAATGCACCTGTAAAAGACTGGGGAAAAGAGAAAAAAAAATAATTATTTCACAAGATATCCTTAGATCAAAAAATCTGCCTTCTGACAAGTTTCTGCAGCAGAAATATGTCAGAGTGGGAAGGCTTGGATTTGATTTGCTATCTTTCTCTACTAGACAAATGGTGCTTTCATATTCACGAGATTTCATCTATTCAAGAAAGACACATGGAGAGAAGAAACACAGTTTAACAAGTTAGGGCTGCAAACTACTCATCAGAGAGATGAGAGATCCAGCACACAAAAGGGCAGAAGCATGTTAGGATACTAATTTCTGAAATCTTTTTTAATCCCACCCAAGACACTCTGATCAAATAAGCCTTTTCTAGCATGTATTTTAATCTATAGTTACATCAGTAATAAAATATAACTTAGGTGAATGACACTGCTCATACATTTCACCAAACAGGTGAATCAAATTAGCCTTGCAAGTTACTATAAGCAAAAAAACACCAGAAGAATATATTCTCCTCCTAAAAGTGTTACAGTGTACAAATGTTACTTAATTTGAGGGAGAAAAAAAACCCAACAGCACAGATTATCACAAACCTGAGTAACACCAACTCTCACTTCCCTATTGACAGATCCTCCCACTTTAAGCATCTCTCCACCACTCTTTAGGAAACCAGACCCTCCTCGCAGAAATCCTGTGGCCATGAGTTCCAAGACCTCCTCAAGAGTAGCCCTCTTCACATTCTGTCGCATCACTTTTGCCAAGAGAAAAGCAAACGTTTAATCCTAAAGTTCCGAGCAACACAAGTAATTATCTCAAAAATCAGAATTATCAATTCAGAGTTGTCTTGACACACAGATCCAGCCTACATTTCAGTTAACTGCTTTGTTTTGCATTTACAAAACAAGTTATTTTTCCCAAATGATTTTTGACCATTTCCTCTTTTTTTTTTGCATGGCTACAAGAGGGAATCTGAGTGCGCAACCTCTTTTTAAACTTGGAGTTTAAAAAACAAACAAAAAAAAACAAACAGATCAACTACAGGTGTTCAAGTACTGGAACAAAACATCGTATTATGCAACATAGTATGGAAGGTGTAATTTGTTTGGGAATGTAATTCAGGAGGATTGTACCTGTTGCTTGTTTTGGTATCAGTGCTGTAGCCATGACAGTTCCCAAAAGCTTTGACACTGCAACCCGCACACCATAGTTTGAGTTTTCCAGAGCTTTAAAGCACAGCGTAGCAACATTTTCCAGCTCAGCTGTCCACATAAACACTGCTTCATTTTGCAATTCCAGCAGACACTGAAGGGGGAAAAAGATAACAACAACAAAAAAAAACTTGCTGAGAACCAACAGAGACTATTCTTCTAAGTCCTTCTTAGTTTCAGTGCAATTGTCAGGTTTATTCAATAAACATTTTGTATGAGTATCAGAGTTCACTATAAAAGTTACGTAAGAATAAACTATTAGAAGAATTCAGGAACAGGTTAGCACACAAATAAAAAGTATAAGAAAAACAGAACAAAAGAACCCTGTTACTTAAAACCTCTCCCACTGAGAACCACAGTTAATTTACTTTATCTCCTTATTTACTTATGAAGTGAGGAAGTCAATACTATTGTACTTCAGCATACACAAAGTAGCAAGTCAAGCATTAGAGCCTTTGATGTAAACTAGCAAGGACTTACCTTTCCCAAATAACAATCGAGTTTCCCATTACAAGCAACAGGTGAAAGCTTAAACACAGGCACTTCACAGTCACAGCACAAAGACTTTCTAGAAGCACGTAGAAACACACCCACCTTGGCCACTGCACATCGCACAGCCATAGATCTGTCTGTCAGCAGAGACCGGGCATTCTTGTAAATATCACGGTGACAAGAAGCTGCTGCTCCTCCAAGTCCATTTAAGACCTTCTGTAAACTCATCAGGATTTCACTGCGGCCCTGAGACTGCACACATGAAGAGGTGTTTATGCAGAAATGCAGACGCAGTGCTTATATCCAAGTACCAGGTGCACACCTCTGCATTTTCATTTCCGTGCACGCGTATACTTGTGAAAATGGGTAACAGTTCACTGAAGTCACATACAACCACTATCTGGCTGGTTGCAGATGGCAGTAAACATTAGAATTGGTTTTGGTAAAATGGCATCTACTGTCACATAAATCAGAAAGAGTGCCAGCAGTTCAACAAATGGCAAAAGTTGCTGCTGTCCTTCCCCCAACTGCTGCAGCCTCATGTTAGAAAAACAAGAACTAAATAGAAGCAGCTAAGCTAAATAGAAGCAGCTAAAAAGAACGTATGAGACAACGTGACGCCCAAGTAGTCAAGTTTCATGCTACACCCACACACAGGGTATTGCTGAGAACAAGCACTCTTTGGGCAGAACACAGAGCTACTGTTACACTCAGCACTGATGTAAGTCTCTGCTTTAAGTCCAGCACTGGAATTATAAATGTTTATTACTCACAGAGAGTAAGCATATATGCAGGAAGAGTCAAGATCTACGCAGTCGGCACCTTGTCATTTATTTCAAAAGAAACCAAGCTATTTCAGTCCTGTCAGACCCACTGAGAACCCATGGCACATTCCCTCTATATGATATTCTTCTTACAGCATATCCTGCCCACAAAGCAGCGTAACATTTTTGTTACAAAACATAAGCATTTACTCAGGGTACCCAAGTGGAATCCTAATGCAGTATTTCAAATGGTTCCTGCAACCCTTTCACAATTTTAATTGCTGATTCTGCAATAAAACAACTACAATAACATTAATGTGACAAAACTCTAAACTCTGTCTGCAGAGCCACCACATGCACGTGGTTTAACTTGAGATGAGCAATTTGCATTTTACTACATGGAAGGCATTTTAACAAACCTCTTTGGAAGGAGAGAGTTTCAGTTTAAATGGAATCAAGACCACATACAGAAAATGCTGCAAAACTCACCTCCGCACTCTTCAGAGATTTTAAAAGATTATTCACTGTCTCTGGAAAAGCACTACCCAGCATTCTGCCCATCTTCTCATAAAATGCTCCAACACATGCCACAGCAGCCCTAAAAAAGAGACATTCATAGGCATTTTCATTTTCTGGAACATTTAAAGACAAAAATTTAAGTATAAATGGATGTTTTATTCATCATTGGTGAATAAACTTATTACCCACTAATCATATTTGTTGTTTGACAGTGCATTTAAATCATGTACTTAATTAAGAAAAACATGGAAGTTATTAGCTTCTTTGAATACAGATGTGCTTGGATTGATATTAGTACATAATCTACAGAGTGAGCTGCAGAAGACAAACAAACATACGCAAACATCACAGCAAGATCAGGATTTTGTGCACTTGAACTACAGGTGCTTGGTAAAGAAACAACCCTGTGATCTTTGATACATTTTCAAAGATACTGAATGAGACACTTTTTTTAAGCTAAGAACCTAAGATGAATAAATTACTGCAGGAAAGCAAAAATATAGATATGTAAACACTGTAAACATCACCAGATTCTTTCCCTGCAGTTTTTGATCACCAAGCTTTGAGTAACAGTGTAGTGCAGTAGGATATGCAAATTGCCCCAAGGTTTTTGTAAACCTGAAATCCTTGGGTAAATGATTTCTTTTGGTAAACTACGTTACAATGTGATCATAGCCCACTGCTTGACTGGCATGCCTCCTGCCCTGCTCTTCTACACAACAGCAAATTCCCCACAGAACTGCAACAGTTTCAGGTAAAAGGAGGACAGCATCAGCCCCAGAGGTGACTTCAGATGTTATCCAAATGGTGTGCAATAACAGCAACTGAAGGTGGCCTGACCTGGGGACCATTAGAGTATTTTATGTACTCCCTCATGTACCATGGGAGAGCACTGAAGAAGTTTCAGTAGATGCTGTGTGTGGTATTAACTGATTACTATAAGACTGCTGCTACCTGCAAAGATAAACAGGGTCACATACACATGCACAGACACATCCAAACATACAGACCTTCCTTGAGAGGTTTAAGCTACATTACAACAGGAGAATATAAACAGGCAGTGCTTGAGAGGGATTAAAAAAAAAAAACAACCAACAAACTTCTTTATTTGGCTACAGTTCTCTCAGCAATAAATAAATGCTCCCACTTGATAATTCTGGCAGGTTCCATTGTAAACTGGGTAGCTAGGCCCAATCACCAGTAATACAACTAGTGGAAGTTCTTCACTGCATTATTTCAACTGCCTAACCTCTCCATAGCATAAGAAAGCAAAGAAACATTACAAACTCCTTGGCCTAGAAGAAAGCATCCAACTTCCAGACAAAAGTGTATCTGTCACCTTCAAATCCTGCCCTCCACAATCTCAGATACATTCCTTTTTGCCTTCCAGATCAAGCACACACAGACTCCAACTGAGCATGCAAAATGTAAGTTCCACAAAATTTAACTTATCAGGGCACATACACAGGCAGATATTCCTGCAATATCCAGGACCGCTTTGCATTAAAACCACCCCCTTCCCCAAGTAACAGCAAACTTACAGTTTTGTGGGCAGGTAGGCTGCAGTATCATCTTTGCTCTTGATGATGTCATTACACTTGTCAAGTGTCTGAAAAACTGTGAACGTGTCTCCAATGCTGTAGAGAGCAGCAAGGTTTTTCGCGAGGAGTTTTCGCGTTGGCGGCCCTGGGGAGCTGCTGATGAGTCCTGTTAGCTGTTCTACCAGTTTCTTCTGTTTCTCCTTGACATCTGTCTGTTAACGGATCAAAAATTAATGAAATAAAGCTTGTTTCCCATAACACCTGGTAACAACTACAAGAGATTGAAGCAAACTTCACACTACTCCTACATAATTTGACAAATTGCTTGTGTCACAGAGGTATGAGATACACTAAGTAATTGTGGGGATGGATGCTAAATGATCAGAATTAGCTGTTGTTTTATGTAATTTTTATCTTCTTTTACATGACTCATTAAAACTGCAGTATTACAGAGAACATTTTAATCCTCTTTCCCATCAAAAATCCTTACAATGGAAAGGCAGGTTTTGCTTTCCAAACATTTACAATACTGAAAAACAGAAACCAAACTAAATGGCTTTTAACAGAGAGTCCAAGTGAGTACCTACAATTCAATACTTACAAACTAAAACGCATCTGAATTACACAGTTGTAACTTGGATGTTACCTACTATCTCTAGCATAAAATTAATATGTTTCAGAAAGAAGAAAAAGCAATTTACCTTGTTAGCAGCTACCAGCACTTTATCTAAAAATCTCAACCACTCAAAGATAAAGACTGGCCTCTTTGCCTCTGTGATCTGTGCTAACGCTTCCTCGTTCAGCAACAAACTATGAGCCAGCTCCATCCCTGGTTAAGTTCTGGTTTTATCACAGACGGTAGAAACTCTGAAATAAAAATTAGAACATTAATATGAAATTATTATATAATTATATATATTATTATATAATTATATATTATATTTTATATATAATATATATATTATATTATATATATATTATATAATTATATATATTATATATATAATTATATATTATATTATTATATAATTTCATATTAAGTATAACAACATAAGTTCATATTAAGTATAACAATATCAAACTCCAATGAGCTGAAAATATGAAGATGAAACCTATAGATTACTGAATCATGATTCAAGCCTGCTTAGATGTACCTTAACTACAGAGTCCCAGATGAGAACCACTCATTTTCAACCATGTACATCCATTAGTGCTTCAGGAATCTGCGAAGTTACTTGCAAAAGGAGAACCTATGGGCAACTGAAGGGGCAAACTCTTAGCCAAGATATACATACTAAAGTCCCTGCCTACAAAAACAAAACAAACACAAAAAAGCTAACAGACATCTCTCACTGCTTCCTCTCACATAAGTGCAGCTCTCACTCTGCTCCAATTGAGACCTTGAGCCCATTCCTGAAGCTTAGACATGAATCCAGCCACCTCCTCAACATCTTTCACAGACAAGGTGAGGAAGAATCTCCACCACAAGGACTGGTGGGGAACCAGTAACTTTTGCTTCCAGGAATGACAGACCGATTCTCTCTCTCTCACATGTGCATGCCCTGAGACACAAAGCATGGGTTCCACAGAAACAGCACAGCATGAGGCCTGCACTGCACTAAACACAGCTCCATGGCACAACAGAGCTCCAGCAGCAACATGTGCAAACAGCAGCGCCACCACATTAAGGAAGTCAGAAACACATTTTCTAGAAATAAGGCTCACTGGTGCTGGCTTAGAACACATCATTAAGAATCACAGGCTGACTTACTAACTCACCTATCCAGTAGAAACCAGTAGACGTTATCCTGTAGCCCAAGACAGTTTTGCAATTGAAATTCTGTGATGGCTACAATTATTCAACTGCAACTGAAAGAGTCAGAAGTGCGGAGGTGGAATTGATATTAATGAGATTTGCTATCCATCACAAATTTGAGAGAGGCAGGAAGCGTGACAGAATTTGGGATGGCTGGATCCCTAAACCCACCCAGCCTCACTTTTAGGGACAGATGAGCCTTCTGAAATCCAGGCAGCCTCCCTGGAAGCAGCCAGGATACAAGCAGACTGCAGGTCTCAAAGCAGGCAGACCACTACAGGTCAAACAGCCGAGATCCTGCTCAAACAATGAACTTGGTAGGTGCAGGGCACCACCAAAGCACACTGGTGGGGGAAGCAAGCACTGAAGGCAACATAACTTTAGCAAGCTACATTTAGATGAACGGGGCAGTTGATTACACAACAGAGAGGAAAAAAATATTTTAAAATCACAAAGTAAAGTCAACTGTCTCTTGAGAAGGCAAAAACAAAGCAATACAACAACAAAAGCACAGCACAACCCGAACCCTGAACTCGGCGGTGCTGGACCGAGGGCAGAACAGGAAGAGCAGAGCACCGAGAAGCGTTATGTAAGCCAGCATCTCCCCACAGCGTGCATTCTCAGGATGTTCCCTATGCTCACGGCTTCCCCATTCGTAGCCGAACCCAACAAACGCTTAAAGCGAATCAAAACAATTTCAATTAAACAACTGGATTATTCTTTAAACCAGCCCCCCATCTGACAGCAGCGAAAGGCGCTGTTTTTCCAGTTGTTTTTTTTTTTTTTCTTTTCTTTTTTTTCAGAGGCACTGCCTATCACTGACGTACATCGCCTCAAAACACCTTTACGCGACAGCAGAACGAACGACGATCCTGCAGCCCGGGGGCAGCCGCCCGGAGCCTCGGAGCGCCGCTCCGCCTCAGCCCCGCGCCGCCCCCAGACCGCAGAACTGCCGCAAACGGCGCGCACCTCACGCTCCAACCGCACAGTGCGGTCCCGGCCCCGCAGCGCACACCCTCACCGCGAAGAGACGCTAGGGCTCAGGAGGCGCCGGCAGCGGCTCGGCTCGAGCCCAGCTGGCGAGAGGGGGAGAAAGGGAGACGCGGGCGGCTTCGCCCACAGCCGCTAGGAGCAGCCCAGCCACAACGCACCTCAGCCACAACGCACCTCAGCAGCGCACAGCCGTGGAGCGCAGCAGGAAGCGGGAAGTGCGCAGGCGCCGGCGGGCGGGCGGGGCGGGGAAAGGGGCGGACGCGCGCAAGCGCTTGGCTGGACTGGTGAGCTGGGGAAGGGGCGTGTGGAGTGTTGTGGCCGTGCCCCGGCTGGTGAACGGGGTCATCCGGAAAAAGGCGGCGTGTGTGCAGGAAAGCTCATCGACTGCATCTGTAGGAAACGGGTCTGAGCAGGACATGCGTGCTAGCCATGGGGGACGAGGAAGAGGAAGATTACATGTCTGATTTATTTATTAAGTAAGTAGGCGTCGTTTTTGTTTCATCCTCAGTGATTGTAAGCACGTAAAGCCAAAACCAGAGGTGGGCTAATGCTTGCTGGGGTCATGCATCCTTAGGGAGGATGTGAGGCCGGGGATGCCCATGGTGCGGCGCGTGAGAGAAGCTCTCCAGAAAGAGGAAAAGCAAAAAGAAGCCAACGAGAAGAACAGGCAGAAGAGTGTGAAGGAAGAAGAGAAAGAGCGACGCGACTTGGTGCTGAGCAGCGCCTTAGGCAACGAGAACAAAGGCTTCGCCTTGCTCCAGAAGATGGGCTACAAGAGTGGCCAGGCCCTGGGCAAGAGCGGTGAGTTTGTCACTGTCAGAACAGCACACTGTGCTCAGGTGTCCTTTGAGGGAGGTTGTACTTCTGTTTGTCCTTAGCTAAGTTGGACAGAGGGCATGGCCGCAGGTTACAACAGGGGAAATTCAGGTTCTACATTAGGAAAAGCTTCTCTGTAAGTGTGGTTGGTCGCTGGAATGGGCTGCCTGGGGAGGCGGTCCACAAACGTGTGGATGTAGTACTAAGGAACGTGTGTTAGTGAGTGATACTGATGGTCGGTGGACAGGAGATCTCAGATCTCTTTTCCAACCTTAATGATTCTATGCTGCCTCGTCTATAGAGCCATATCTGCCTCACTGAGAGCCCAGCCATCACTCTTTGTGTGTCGTGGCTGAACAAAAGATGAGATCAAAGTACTGAAATGAAAATAAAAACATCTGTTGCAAGATGTGAGGGAAACAGCAGGACTTGCTGCTCACTAAATGCACTTCTGTCTGTGTGTGGCTGTGGCATTAAGAAGTTGTTTTGATGGCTGTGGAAAACTAACTGCTTAAAAAATATCAGCCTCCTCTTTGAATTTATAGTTGGAGTCTGGAAAAGAGGTGCACAACAGGGAGGCCTGCTAGATGAAATAGAAAACCAATGAAGCAAAACATCAATAATTGCTATGTCAGTTTAGTGCATCTCTAGCAGATGATCAGTAAATGAACTGGCCCAGACAGATTCTTGTAATTCTTCATCTTTCTCAACTTGTGAAATTCTAGAATGAAAAATGCCACAGAAGACTGTAACAAAGCAGCCTTCAGCACAGGTATGCTGTGCCTATCAAACCAACATCATTTTCTTCCTCTGGGGTAGCATCCCGGAAGAAGCACATGGCAGTTGAGCAGATGAGGAGAAAAAGGAAAGAGGGCTCAAATCAACTGGGTTATTTGCAAAGCTCTAAGTGTACATTAATGTATTTTCTATTGCACTAAGCAAAATTTGAAGAAAATATATGTGTTTAATGGCAAAAGCAGCTGCCTGCTTGGCTGTACCACATCAACCATAGTTTGAGAAAGACCTCAATTCTCAAATTTGCCTATTTTTTCCCCTCGCAGGAGAAGGCATTGTTGAACCTATTGCTCTGAACATAAAAACAGGTTTGTGACATTTCCTGATTTACTTAGTTGTACATTACAGCTTTTCAGCTGCTTACATTCCTGTTGTGTACTTACATAGGCAGAAGTGGGCTTGGTCATGACGAATTCAAAAAGCGAAAAGCTGAAGAAAAACTAGAAAACTACAGAAAAAAACTCCACATGAAAAAACAAGCAAATGAACAAGCTGCAGATCAGTTCAGGTAAAATGCTGTAAAGGAAACCCCAAACGTGTTAGCAGCTATTCTTCTTATTCATTAGTTTGGTTATTCTTCTAGAGTTACCAATTATGCGTGTTGTTTGAATGGGAGGTACGAGTTGAAACGTACTTGTATTGCTTCTCAGCTCTAAAGCAAGAGCAGGTGAACACTGTACTGGAATTGTATGCTGCATCATTTATTTTTATAACTGCTAACACTGTAAGCAATATGCATACTAATTCTCAAGTCATTTGTAACATTTTGAATCAGAGAACCATGTCATTTTTAATATAAAATTCATTGATAATCCAGAGCATTGTCACTGCAGTGAATTTTATGTGCAACAGATTAAAAGTCAGGGTAAATCTTTCAGGTTTTATTGTTTTAATTTTCTCCTGATTAGCACCTTTCTATGTGAAGAAGGAAAGGCAAGAGAAGGTTAAAAGCTTTTGCAAATTTTTAATGAGGCACTTTTTCACGGATTAAAGAAACCTAGTGAAAAAGCAGTATTTCAGAGTGCAGTGTTATCAAAAGCTCTGTCCTGGAGGTGTAACTGAAAGGTATAATTCCCCAAAAATACACAGTGGTCCTACAGAAACAGTCAGTGGAGACTTGATAACTTTGCCATTGTCCTGGTCACCTTTACTTGGCATGCGGTAGTCTGGGGGAAGTGGTACATCTAGAATCTTGGCAGATTTTCTATTTTTGAAACGCTGTTAAGATGGATGACAGTCACTGTTTGTTTGCTTATTTTAGCTATCTACCTTTTCTTAACAGAATAAGATTCAAAACCAAACAAGAAGAACGTAAGATGGAGGGAGACCTTCGAAAAAGTCAGAGGGCTTGCCAGCAATTGGATATTCAGAAAGTGAGATATGTTTTTTGGGGGTTGGAAGGAAGGTTTGTGGGTTGGCAATAAAGGCTAAAAACAAAATAGTGACTGAGTGTCTGGAAGTTCTCTTCTGTGAGGAACCATGTTTGTTTGCCTGTGTTTGCTCCTGCTCTTTGGTACTACTGTGCTGTTTGCTTATCATGCATTAGGCAGTGTCAGGCTGTTCTAAATGACTGTTTTCCTTAAGTGGGGAGCAAAATCACAGAGAACCGTTGAGACTGGAAGAGTCTTTGGAACTCACCTTGCCCAATGGTTCTGCTCAATCGGGATCACCTAAAGCAGGTTGTCCAGAACCATGCCCAGACTGCTTTTCAGTATCTCAGAAGGTGGGGGGATCATCACTGAGATCAGTGAGATTCCAAAAGAATCAAATAGACAAACTAAAACACCATGTCTATGTGCGATGGAAAAACATGGGTAACAGCAGTACAACTGCTACCTGATCTCATGCCTGATCTGGTGGTTGGTGATTCTCTGCCTGCAGCAGAGAGGTTGGAACCTTTGAGGTCCCTCAATAAAATTTTGCCACTTAATAAGTTAAAAGCATAAAACAAGTCTTTTTCTTTCGTCTATGTTAGTTAGAAGTAAATGCTGCCCTGCAAGTTCTGTTGAGATCAAAACAGACGAAGGGGCATCAAACAAAGAAAGTCAGCTGAATTAACTTGGGTTATCTTTGACAGTTTCTTTCAAATTAACTTCATCTAAGGTGAACTAGGAAGCATCTAATGATGTTGTGATAAAAAGTCTTTAAGCAGTGTGCTCCAACGGACAGAACTGCATTTAGGAAGAAGTATCTGCTCACAGATTTCGTGTGAGATTTGCTGTGTAGCTTTATGTGTACCAAACATACATGGAATTAAACTTGATAAAAGTTAACATTAGCTTGTGTATAACCAAGATGTTATAATTGCAATATAATCAAAAGAGTAAGGCACAGCAAACAGGAATCACAAAAGAGAATAAGTAGAAGAGCTTACCCTTGGGTTGAGCTCACTAGAAGATATCAAAGAGGAGGATCTCCAGAAGAGATCCTTCCCCTCTGGTAGCCAGCTCTTAAATAGGTCCAGGAGGGGTGCAGCCTGGCTCCACCCCTTCCGGCAGCACAGGTGAATTGCCTTCACCTGTGCTCCTCTGGCTGACTCATGGCTCACCTCAGGTGATCAATCAGAGGTTCAGGCCGTGACTCAGCAGTTCCCATACAGCTTGCATTTACTTGTATTTTAAAAAAGAGAATAATCCTCCTTGTGGACTGCTGTACTTAGTTTCCCCCTACAACTTCAGTAATTCTTCGTTATCCTACACAAGTAAGTTTTGAGACCTAACATCTCAGCTATTAGAAATTGTTTTTATGCAGCATTTTAAGAGAACCTGCAGAGGCAGATAATTTTCATTTTAATCCTTCATTATTTAAGGATATTGAAGCACCCAAAGAGATTTGGTATTGGCTACAACCTGAAGAGGAAGACCAAAAGGATGAAGAAGACAAGGATGATGAATGCACAGGCTCAGACTTAAGTGTAAGTTTTGCAACTAAATGAATGGCTTGATTCAAAATGAAATTTAATTAGGCCTCTAAAAGAAATTATGTGTATATATATATATATATATATATATATAATTTTCAAAGCAGTAGTAAATGACCTGTTTGCCATCTTAGAGCAATTACTTCTACAATAATTAAATGACAAAATGTGTAGCATTAAAACACTGATTTATTGCTTATCTGCTTTGAAGCTGATCTTTGGAAATAGTCAAAATGAAATTCTCAACAGTCTTAGCCACCATGTACAAGATCATATATTTGATAAATAATTTGTTTTAAGTTTTGATCTTGGATGACCCACCACATATCTCAGGATGAACTTTAGAATCACTAAGTAATTTCTGAAAACGTTGCCCTGGAAATTCATGTTTTCTGAGAACCTCTAGATTACACCACTGTTAGTGTAACATATTTGACTTACAGTGAAAAAGTGAAGTGTGCAAAATTCCACCAAAACATCATATACTTACTGTAAGGTAGGTAGGTAATACTTTTAGCTAAATCTTCAGTGAAAATTTTGTAGCTGGAAAGAATGATGAGCCAACAACCAGGCCTTATGGATTCCTGTGCTATGGGCTACAAATGTGGGGAACTTACAGTACTACAGTAGCTTTTCCATAGAAAAAGGTTAAACAAGCTGTTTTCACAATGCTAGTAGCTCAAACTGTCTTACACTGTATGAGCCCCTAATCACTGAATCCTTGTACATACCTCTAGGTATCAGCAAAGCTACAAATCCTGACTGCTTATTTAAGAGAACAACACTTCTATTGCATTTGGTGTGGAACAACCTATGAAGGTGAGAGTAAATGTCATGCATGTATGTGTTTTACTTTGCTTATGTAGTTAGACTCAATCAATACAGTGTATGTTCAGCCTTAATCCTGTCACATGCTTTCATAAGAACTGTAAGAACTATGCCCACACTTTCTGTGGAAGTTGTTCTTTCAAGTCATTTCTCCATTTCCGAGGTCCATCAAAGACCGTCAACTTCTTGACGTGGGGGTCTGATAGCATTTCATTACTTCCCTTCGTAATGGAGATGGCTGATTGTAGATAGCTTCAACATTATCAGAAACACTTTTCAAAGAGAATTCCCATCAACTTACCGCATGCTACCTGAATAATTTTGTGTTCTGTTTTGCAAGTTGGCTTATCACAGAATCATAGAACTGTAGAACAGCTTGGGTTGGAAGCGACCTTAATGATGATCTAGTTCTAACCTCCCTGCTGCAGACAGGGCTGCCACCCACTTAGGAGCAGGGGCCAGGGCCCCATTCAGCCTAGTCTTGAATGCCTCCAGGGATGGGGCCTCCTCAGCTTATCTGGGCAGCCTTAGACAGGGGTTCCAGTGCCTCATCATCCTCTCAGTAAAGAATTTTTTCGCAACACCTAACCTAGAGCTACCTGCTTTTAGTTCATTAGAAGCTTATCGTTATATGGTCTGATGGCTGTGCACTCAGCCCTCATCCAGGCCCAGGATTCCCTCCTTGTGAGGGAAATATAACTATCCTGCACTAGTTGTTTTTTTCCAGAGAATTTACTTTCTTATGGGAATGTTTTAAACATAGGTAACACAGTTTCCTTCCAAGCTGCTGGTTTGCAAAAAGGATGACAGATTCTCACTGTAAGGCACTGTAAGGGTGTTATATGCACAAAAAATTCATACTGCACTTATATGAATTGGTATTGGTTTGAAAAAAACAACATTCAGATATTGGAAATTGTGCAAAGAATACAAAGAAAGAAAACAAAGGCTGCAGGTTTAGAACACTGTCTAGTTTCTTTGCACCAAAGAGGCTAGAATTTGTGGTGCCATTTGTATTCAGCATTTTAAAACATAGTTTGGAATTAATAATCTGCCAGTCCTAAGTTCTATTTAATCTGTTGATGGCTTCTTCAAATAATTCTAGCAACTTTTTTTTTCCTCCTCTTTTGAACTGGGATTATTTTTTTTCTGCTTATCCCACAGATGCTGAGGATTTGTCTTCAAACTGCCCTGGAGACAGTGCTGCAGATCATGACTAAAGCCTTTCTAAAGAAAGGAGTTCTAGATAAGTATGTATAGTTGGTATGCTCTGACATATGTATATTTTTTTAATAAAAGTCAGTGCTGTGCCAGAATTCATATAAAAGTGTGCAGTCGAGAAGTAATTCTGACAGGTTGAACTTCACATTTTGGAGCATTTCTATGTTGTTGGTTTTTTTTTTGTTTGTTTTTTGTTTTTATTTTATTTCTGGGTGATGCAAAATTTATTAGAAATTAAAATTTTACATTTGTTGTTGAGTTACTGTAAATTCAAGGCACGTAAGACTTCCAGTCTTTGTTAATGCTGTCCCCAATTGAGCAAGATCAACTGATAATAAAACTGAAGGTTTGACAAAGGATATATATATGGACTGATTACTCTGTGACAAAATATGTTAAACAGGTGGGGGGGTTACATTTTTACAAGGGTGACTAAACATCAATTTATTTTTTCTTTCTATTCTAGAGTTTGTGACCAGGGCAAGGCTTTTGAAATGCCACTAATATCATTTGAGCTAATATTCTGTTATGTGTGTTTACCAGGTCACAGAGCATGTTCAATTTTTTAAAAATATAAATATATTTTAATATTCTTTTTTATTCTTAGGGAATAACAATACAGATGCTACTGTAAACATCCACTAATAGAAAGGTATTACCTGAGGTATATAAATACCACAAAAAAAAAAAAAAAAAAATCTATCAAAAACTACTGGTACAAGGTAAATATTACCTATCAGTAAGTAAGCAATGATGTTATGGATGTTCTATCCAGAGACTGTAAAGGCAATTCAGCTGAAATTTGTCCTATATCAATTTTCATATTGTAAGAGCAATTTTAAAGTCAAAGGTAAGTAAAACTGGTGCTATTTTGTCTGTATCAGGATGTAATTTCTCCCACATCTTGAGTACTGCAAGGAAATATGCATTAGTCCAAAATAACAGAATGCTTTATTTATGAAGAATAACATTCATTATAAGGGGAGGGGGAACAATTTGAATTCATACAAACGAATGTTAAAATCAGATAGCTATTCAGCAACAATTTCCACAAGACTATAAAGATTCACATATTCATATTTTAACCAACCACACACCTTCAACCTGTTCAACACTTGAGAAAAATCATATGCTACCTTATCTCCAATGCACATCATACTTCCCTGCTTAGAAGTCTTAGTGCATTTTCCTTTAGGGAATTTAGCAGGTGCCACAGCAATGAGCTGCACCTTTTCAAACTATTCAAAAATGAGTCAGGAGGAATAATTTGCCCATTTTTTCTTCCCTGCACAGTTCTTATTCAGTCAAACATAAAATCTTTAAAGTATGTAACCAAACAGTAATGGTCAGTCTGCTCACACCTTATGTTGAGCTGACAGTAAGGCCAGCAGAGTTGGCCTTACTCAGTACACCTGTAATCCGTGAGAACTGGCCATATGCCATAATAATTGATAAAAACCTTACAGTATAGGAGATGATGTCTAAGGTGCTCTCCTGAGAAGGATTTTTAAATGGTTGCTATTGAGAAAACTTGGAGAGTATTTCTGTATTAACAGGACCCTACCTGTTCCTATAAGAAAGAAGAAAACAAAACAAAAAACAAACAGAGGTTTTCAGAAGCACAGAACAAATAGCTTCTGGGAAAGAAAGAAATACTTAAATATTCAAGGAAGACCTGATTTTAAAAAGTAAGTTTTAAATTTTAGAGTAGTGAAGGTGCCAGGTATTTCAAGAAGTACCTAGTGAGAAGAAAATTCACCTTAAAGAAGTAAAATTCAGTCAAGAATAACCCACATGTGTATCTATTTTTTTTCTGCAAAAAGTAGGCTTTCCAGTCAAGCACACTGACTCCTCTGGTCTTAAAAGGAAGAAGTCTAGTAATTAATATGAACATCACTGTGAACAATTCAGAAAGGTTTGAATCACAGGCCACGAGACAGCACAGTCTGAAAGCCTTCCAAAATGTCATTTAGTGACTATGAGCTTTATCTGAGTTGTCTTTATCAACAGACTTCAAAAGATCGAGTATTTGAGATGCAGACAATCGTTTTGAGGGGTCTTTTGAAAGCATCTTTTCGATTACGGATACCTGCAAAAAAGCAAAGTTTGAGTAATTTTTTTTTAAATGATTGTGTAAATAAATTAACTGAAATAATGCATTGAAATCCTGTACCTGGATTTTAAATTGCTTGGTGAAGTCCAGTGGAAATTTAGCATCTCTAACATCCTGCCATATCTGAAATTCATACAAGATAAACAGTTTCAGTATGCTTTCCTTAATTATACTTTACCTCATTTTATCACCCATATCATTTACTGAAGTAATTAAGAGAATATAAAGTAAGGCTTCGAAAAGGAACTACAGAAGTTTGGAAGTTTGTCATTTGGTTGTACTCCATTTTGTCTTATTTATACACTTGTCCCTGTGTAAGCTGAAAAGCTTCAGAATCTACAGTGATGCATTTGTTTTGGCAAACCTCTAATTCATAGCCATTATCATTCTCTTTTCAGTTTAAAAGTAATGGTTTTGTATCTTCTTGCCCACATTAAAAAACACACACAATGTGAGAAGACAGTTTCCCACTTCGACAGTGTTTGGATGTTTTACTGGCAAACCAAGCAGGCGTGCTTCCTCCTTTTTACCTTGTTCAGCATCACACAATTGTTTCTGTGTCACTACAAAAAATGCTAGGTGGAGCTCAAAGCAAGGCTGAGGATTACTAAATATATGCTTTCAAACACTACTGCTAGGTAACAACTATTTTTTCACATTAGGATTTCCAGTTAGTCTGGCCCTTCGAACACCGTGGGACTGGGGACATGTTTGCAGTTGGCTGTAAGCAGGCACAAGGTGTCTTTAGAAAATGTGACAAAGTAGACTAACAGAACCACCATGAATCTGTGAGTCAAGCAGATACTTTGATGTGGTTTGCTTATATTAGCAAAGAGTCGGCTAACAATGTGCATGATCCTCTGGGTCCAGCCACATGCATATATCTTGAAAAATAATTACTTTGGACAAGATATTCAGTATCTACATTCCTTATATCTTATATGTATATATTCCTTATATTCCAAATATGTAAGTTTGAGCATACATGCTGTTCTACTACAAACATGCAAAGAAAAATATAAAACACACATAAAAGATACATTTTCAAGCAAAGTTTAAGTAACATTGTTTTCTTTGTGGAAGTACCATTTTGTTTTCAATTGGAAGAAAGCCATATATTTCCTATCACTTTTGTTTTCATTTTGAAAACCTGCAAATGTTTTGACTTTGTTCTTTCCCCCCCCACTCAGCAGTAAAGAAAAGTATGGCACAGACTAAACTCTTCCACTTTTGACTTCTGTTTACATTGAGAAATATTCTTTTCCAATACTCTGAGCAAACAAAAAGCTTTATCAGAAATTTGAACTGTTTTTGTATGTGTGTTTTAGCTTTTTGACTCGCTTCGCTATTTTCATATGTACATACCTAAGAATAGTCAGGCTTTAATCAGCACATAATTAGAACATAAGTAAAATAAAACCAGTGATGTTTCTTCAGTTGTTACATTTTAACTGAAGTAAGATGGATTAATGGGCCTGACATTTTTCCCTTCATTTGTGTCTGTAAATAGAGATGGTACTGTAGCTGTACAGGTTCCTTTTGCCATATAATTAGCATAAGACAGATAGCAGCAGCAAGGCAAAACAATGTCAGTGCAAAACTATTTTTTTATTTAAAGATTACATACCCTGTTTTTCTCATGATGACTGACCAACGCAGAAAGAACTTCAAACCAAATCAATCCCAGCGCATAAATGTCTACTTCCTTTCCATATCTGTTCCCAGACTACAAAGATCACAAGAAAATACAGTTGTGAAATCTTGCTGGAAAGCATTTCTTGAAGGCAAAATCTGAAATCAGTAGAAATTGGCACCTAATAGAGGACCAGCATTACTTCATCTCCATATTAATCTTTAACCCTTTCTGCTACAGACCTGTTAAATTACATTACAGTGTCAGACTTTATACAAGCAGGTTAGCTAAATTAAACCATTGTGTTGTAGACTACCCTCTCCAGAGTAAGGTTATACTTGTATACAGTCATATCAGGGAACTTCAAGCAACTTGGTTTAGTACTGAGATTAAGGTTGAATACAACCAGTGCTGAGTTGATAATGCAAAACACCCACAAATAAGTCAAATAATATAGCAAGATAATTACCTGTTCTGGTGCCATATATGACTGTGTTCCTCTGTTCATAGTCAGAGGGTCATATGTCACAGAAGTCACAAGACCAAAGTCACCTATTTTTATTTTACCTTCATGTGATAGGAATATATTCTGGGGCTACATATACATAGATATATTAAAAAAAAAAAAAGTCAATTAGTTAGACATTTTATGACCAAGGTTTATCATCAAGCATAATCAACCACAGAAGTACTCCCCATAAAAATCTGCTCATTGTTCACAGAAATTAAGCTTTAAGAAATCAGTGGGAGGTAGGAAACAAGAAAGTTCAATTAACTTCATTTTTAAACACGCAAACTTTATTTGAAATAGCATGTGCTACATTAACTGCTTTTTAACTAGGTGTCATGACTGTATCACACTTCAGTGTTCTCCAATTGCAGTGTGCATATCATCTGTCATACCCACAAATGCATTTTAGTCTTTAATCTGCACCCTGGGATTTTATGCACTTGGGCAAAGCATGTAGGTTTACATGAAATTCCACTCAAACTGTAGATTTTTCCCTAGACACAGTAGGGTTATCTGTACTAGATTAATTGCAGAGTTGGGACTTACTACAGTCATCTCAAGGTATCACTTTGAGCTTATCATTTTTAAATTTGATAAAGTCATAAGGAAATGAAATAGAATTGGATTTTTTTTTTAATGAATTTTTCCAAAACATCTATCACTCCAAAGATGGTAAACTGTATTTCTGAATGTTATTAAAGCAAAACCAAGCAGCCTCATCCTGTCTTTTACTCAAAGAAAATCTGGTGGACTAAAAGGGCAGGAGAGAGACTTTAAATTTTACTGGAAGTGATCTTTGTGTCAAGGATGCCCAGCACAGTTCTTCTCTTCAAGTATAACCAAGTCCACACGCATTTATTAACAGTACCTATGGTGTCTCACCGCTACGCTATCTGAAGGCTTCATTCATGCCAGGCACAAGTGGATCTCAGAATGAAGAAAGCTTGAACCTATCCTGCAGCTTTGATTCTGGGAGATCTCAGATGGCCAAGCACCTAAGCTGACAGATTTAATTGGGACAAAAGTTCCTAAATTAAAATGCAGACAGACAAGATAGCAAATAAAACTTGGAAGCAGATTACAGCTAGTTTCCATAGATGAAAGATTGGGGCAGTAGATTCATAGGAATACAGAAAAGCAGGAGATAGAGTTGAGGTGAAAATAAAGGGGGACTAAGAAGGAAGAAATGCAGACGTGGAGACAAAGCATTCAGCACACCTTTTTTTTCCCAGATATCTATATAAATTAATGTATATTTGTGGTTCACTTCAGCATTGTAGCAATAAGCCTCAAAATAAAGGGACTCTATGAGATAGTGAATGTATGTGCCCATGAGACAAGAGTCTAAGAGTGGGCACTCTTGGAGTGGAACATCATCTGGAAGGACACTGTGAATGCAAAGAAGAAGATTTCAGCCTCTAACTCAAGAAGTTTATGAAGTTAAAGTTACAGAAGGTCTTGAGAGGAATGGAATATTCATCAAGATCAGAATCACTGTATCAACTCTGTATTCTAATACTCCCCAGGTATTTGGAATTAATTACTATATGAGGACAATATTCTGAATCAATATTTAATGTGACCTACTGCAGGCATTTTTAGAATTTAGGAACATCACCACTCAAACAACTTGTTCCACAAAAGGACTGGTTTTAAAACTATAAGCAGCATCATAGCTGGCTCATGAAGCAGTGAAAGCTTGGAATTTTGTCCTTTAAAAATATATTCTTAAGATTGGATGGTTATGCACTTGTGGAGATAGTGAGATAGTATCCAAAGAACTAGCCTTCAAATATATGTACACAGTACATGATATTAGAACAATTTTTATCAAACGCAGTATGTATAAGAATATACCGTCCCTTTAAAATTTGACAAGTGACAACTTCCTAGACTCACATCTTCCTTCTTTTAATTGCTTTATTACCACAGATGGTTAGTATTCCTTCTTCTAAGAGGCTGTTTTGTGACCCAACAACACACAATACACTGAAAATGCCTGTTAACTGATGGCTACTGGTTTTGGTTGGGTTTTCTTATTTTTTTATTTTAATTTTTTTTTGCCTTAAGTACTGCATTCTAAGGTCCTTTCGTTCACTTCCTGATTTTGGAATGACATCCAACCAGATATTGGGGAAAAAAAATGCTTGTATTATCAAAAGAGGCATGGTACTAGAGTATATAATAGAGTAAGCAAAGACTAGAACAATTTACATTTTTCTAAACTTCCAATAAATACTACTTTTCTCAAAGGTTTTAGAAATTAACTTCCTACTCTACTTACCTTGAGGTCTCTATGAATTAAATTTTTAGAATGAATATAGTCCACTCCTTTCAGTATTTGTGAAAATTTGTCTTGTGCCATCTCATGATAGTTTTGGTTTTGTCTATTATTTTCAATCCATTTTTCCAATGGCCCTTGTTCACATAATTCCATTTGGATGAAGAGGCAAGGAACTATGACAGAATTCTTACTGCAAAAAAAAAAATATATATATATATCATATTAAAATTGACAAGATACAATTCTTCCTAAGCCACTGCATCAATGATTCCCATGTTTTCCCAGTGGTAAAAAAACAAAGAAACAAAAAACCCAGCCATCTACTTTTTTTTTTTTTTTTAATTGTTATTCTAGATTTAAAAGACGTTATACCACTGTGTACCAGATCTAACCACATAGCTTTCCAAAACAAGCAATCCTTACTCAGTTGCTACATAGCCGTGGAAGATTCTCTTTACCTCCTTGTTCACACTGAAAATTTTCTGAGTGCCCCAATTCTTCCCTCCCCCGTCCTCCCCCATATGTAGAAGAATGTCCTATAAAGGAAGAAATAGCACTGTACTTGAGTCGCATCTCACCCTCAAGGAACTACTGCAAACCCCCGGTCCACTACGCACAGCATTAATCTTCCCCTCTTACACAAAATGATCACATTCTTTCAAATTTAGTCCTTTAAAGAAGGGGTGATCATGTTTTACATACATGGAAAGTGTTCAGAGTCAGATTGGACAAGGCTTTGAGCAACTTGATGTACTGAAAGATCAAGTTATATATGGCAGGGTTAGTTGGAACTGTGTGATCTTTAAGGGTCCCTTCCAACCCAAACCATTCTGTGACTGTATGATAAGCCTGTGAGTCTGAAAGTTGGAAGTCTAAGTGAAATACATTCACGGATTTGGCAGCTTCACACTTTCCAGAAGTGTTCCCTAACTATCAGCCCATAGAATAAGACTGGAGATGAGAAGGAAAAGGACAATATGGAGGAGAGGAGGAGGAAACACTTCCTTGAGGTCAGGGCACTAAGTGGAATTCCAGGCTGAAGCTTCAGCCTTGAGGAGTTTTTCTTTTATCCAGTAATCATTTGAAATGCATGAGTGATGTTGAGACTCCAAGACAGTAATGGCTGAGTTTTCACATGAAACTTCTTTTTTTTTTTAACTGCCCATTTCATTTCCCTTTTTCTGAATGCACTGAACATATACACCAAGCATAATTTCAAATGCGCTGATATTTTATGGCTATATGCAGTGACCTACCTGAAAGAGTGCAAATGCATTGCTATGAAAAAGACTTACCATAGAAACTATGAAAATTTAATAACCTGACTTACTAGTAAAATTCTCACTTCTGTCTGCCCAGAACTCTTAGTGCTGGAAGACTATTTCTAATGAAAGAGCTTTTAATTATGTATATCTACTCTCAACAGCTCTTTGTTTGCAACAAAAACAGACATCACAATTAAAATGCAAATTTAGAGAAATAATCAAGTCTACGAGTTACTGAATGACCAGTAATTCTGAAAAGGGGATTAAAAAAAAAAAAAAAGGAAACTTCTAATCTGGGATTTGGCAGCCAACTACCAGAAAGTTTTATTTTAATTCTAACCTCATATCTTTAATTCTTCATTCTTACACTTTCCTATAGATTCAGCAACTTCTGTATGCTAAGAGAGAGGAGAAAGGTAAAATTACAAAATGTACAGTATTCACCAAGTAGGTATTTAATCATAAACCATCTGAAAAGGACTACGCCTTATTTCCTTACACTAGGTATGTAAGTATCTGAACGCATTTATGGCTGTGCATTTTGAATTTGAATTGTAAAAAGAAAGGCTGATGATTGCTTATACAAAATTCACTATGGCAAACAAGTCTGTGAGTGCAAATGACTGTCGTGTAGTTACCTTGACTCTGGGTAAATCATATGGTCAGTCCCTTCCCAGCTGCAATAATACCGCACTATGTTTTCATGTTCAAGATTTGCGAGTTCTTTCACTTCACGCTTCACATTCCTACTGGGAGAAGAGAAAAAATCACAAGCAAAACAAACAACGTTTTCCCACAAAAATTAAACAGTGAGTTAACTGAAAGACATGACGTCAAGTAGTGGTAAGCAGGTAGTTTAACATCAATTTTGAAAAATAGCACAATGTTTTTGTATGGTCAGAACTGTAATTACAAGTTGTCGGGTTGTTTTTTTTTTCTTTTTCCCATTGGTTCAGTTGTTTCATTTGCTAAAATGATGTAACCGTATTAGAAAAGCCCCACTCAAAAATGCTGGAAAAGGTTTGTTTACCTATACAAGAGTTTGTAAATCTTCCCAATGAACTGTTAGTAAATTTGACCTACACTTCCTGTTAAATTGCATAGTGAAGACTAGCAGTCTTTACTGAAGAATCAATAAGATGTTTTTCAGTACTGACCCCAGTTACATATTGTAGGGGATGACTGTTTCCAAATTTAACTATTTCATAGGGAATTACTTGAAACTTTCTGGATAGATTACTGAAAAGAAATGCAAGTTTTTCAGCTGCTGTTGAAGTATTCAACCAGGTACCAGTTACAGAAAATTACCTTTTAAAAAATTGATATCATTATTCTGTGTGGAGATTTGTAAAGGACAAGGTGTCAATCTTACATATTATGTGTGAAGTGTTTTACAATTACATACCACAAAATGTATTACTTTCATTTTTATACATTTCCCCTAACCATAGTCATTATGAATTATGGATAAGTAGATTTTCAGACAAGATGCCCTGTCAGAAGTAACATTGCTGCTTGCAATGTTTTTATTAAGCAGCAAATTTGCTTCAAACACATACTACAGTATTAAATAGAATTCATTAAATTCTGTACAAGTGGGTTCAGAGAAAGCAGAGCTTACTAAATCTGCTTTCTTACAGCTGCACCTAAAATAATTCCAGTGCATGCAAAAATGAAGAGTTGCATGTGCTTTTCAGCCTAATGTAGAAATAAACAATCTATCAGAAACACAATAATGAAAGTCACTTAAATGTTCCACAGACTACTAAAAAGATAACAGAACTAAATAATGAGAAACTTGATTAAGGATGTCATAAAAGAAAAACAAGCGAACAACAACAAAAACAACACAGATATGCAATCCTTACTTTATTAACTCAACTCGTTTGACTGCATAGGTTCTCTCATCAGTCCTTGATGTTGCTTTAAAAACATTCCCAAAACCACCTTTACCAATAGGCTCTATATTTTTATACTCCTGACGAAATCTTAAAAATAAGAGAGAGAGAGAGATTGAGTTCTCCAATTGAAGATTAATTAACACTAAATTCACAAGGTAAAAGAACAGTCTTGATAAGACTAATACATCTGCTGAAATGTCACTGTCCCGCAATCAGTCAATACATACAAAGGTATGAATCACTCTTAAAAAAAAACACAAGGGAACTCAGCTCTAAAATCGGTAGTTGCAGCTCTCGTCTGAAATGTGAACGAATGGATGCCAATCCTACTTGTAGTAAATATCTCAAAATTTATACAAAAAAACCCCACAGTACTTCATCTGAGTGCCTACACCTACGGATAAGAGACTCATCCAGATTCTGAGCTTAAGTTTGGTCCTGCTCCAGGCAGAAGGAGATCAACTCCTCGCATTAGTAGTGACCACAGAGAACACAAAAATATTTGTAAGAATTAGGTCCTAGTATTCTTCAAAGTAACTTTGAACTTGAGAAATACCCTCTCTTCTAACATGATAATTGGGAAAAGGCTAAGAAAGCTGGGACTGAGAGCCTTGAGAAGAAAAAGCTCAGGGGGAAATCCCATATATATAGATATCACACATATATATACTTGAAGGAAGGGTGCAAAGAAGATGGAAGCAAGTTCTTTTCAGTGGTACCCAGTGCCAGGACGAGACAATGGGAACAAAGTGAGTGCAAGAGTCATCATCTAAACATTAGGGAATACTTTTTTACTCTGATGGTAACCAAGCACTGGAACAGGTTGCCCAAAGATGTAGCGAACTCTCCACCTCAAACATATTTAAAACCTGTCAGGACATCACCCTGGGCAGTCTGTTTAGATAACCCTGCCCAAACAGAGGACTGTATGAGATGATCTCCTTAAATCACTTCCAACCTCAACCATTCTGTGGATAAAAAAGATGACAAATTCCTATCATCTCCCTATCCTTTCAATTTTTGTTTTAATCCAGGTAGATGGCAAGTCCAACTAATCATGAGCTATTCCATCTTTAGTAAGTGTATGGATGAAGAACTTTTCCCACAGTACAACAAGAGAAATAAAAATATTATTTGCTAATATTTCAGATAATAGATAATAACAAGGAGGCAATTTGATGCATCAAGAAGAATACCAATAATAGGCTGCCATAAACCAGCATATCTGATAGATTTTCTTTTATTAATGTTATGGATAACCTTTGTAACCTACATCTCTCTACACATCTCCTATGAAGAAATGTTGAGTGAACTGGGCTTGTTTAGACTGGAGAAGAGAAGGCTCTGGGGAGACCTCATTGTAGCCTTCCAATATTTGAAGGGAGCGTATAAACAGGAGGGGGAATGACTGTTTATGAGGGTGGATGGTGATACGACAAGGGGGAATGGTTTTAAACTGAGACAGGGGAGGTTTAGGTTGAATATTAGGAGGAAGATTTTCCACACAGAGGGTGGTGATGCAATGGAACAGGTTGCCCAAGGAGGCTGTGGATGCCCCATCCCTGGAGGCATTCAAGGCCAGGCTGGATGTGGCTCTGGGCAGCCTGGTCTGCTGGTTGGTGACCCTGCACAGAGCAGGGAGGTTGAAACTGGATGATCATTGTGGTCCTTTTCAACCCAGGCCATTCTGTGATTCTGTGATTCTATAACCACTGTGCCAGTAGAAGACAATGTTATCTGCTGTGCTTCAGTTGAAATTTTGTTTGAAAGCTGGAAGGATACTTTCCCTCTCATCCTCACATAAATCGCTCTTGTTTGTAAGCACTGAATAAATATCATTGCAAGTCAGTTGTCACAGCACATTTAAAATTTCCAAAAAACAAATCTCAAATATCAATTTTCTTTGAAGATGACATTTACAGCAATATTCTCTCACATTCTATTATAAATAAATAACCTGGACTGCCACACGCTGTAATTGCTGTATACATCTTAGAAAAAACTCCTTCTTACCTTTCATCCACAGTATACTCATCATCTGCCTCCCTCTTATTTCTGCAGATATTTGACATCAGTTTTTCCTGCTCGCTTCTCACATTATTAAAATTAGGTGCCAATGCTCTTTAACAGAGATAAAAATAAAATTTATAGTGAGCCATTTTTCTAATATGTGACAAGAGAAAAGAAACATACCAACGAAAAGTGGTACTTACTTGTTGGATACAAAAAAAAACAACAAACCCACTACAGTAGGTTTAAATATAGTTTATGAATGGTGCAATCTAGAAATAAACACATACCTTTTGGATTTTATAGCAGAACATGGCACATTTCTCTACAGAAAAAAAGAAACAAAGTCAAATTAGATAGCCTGGGTATTTTTACTGCATTTAGGTTAAAATGTGACTGTGAAAGTATGCGAGATTTACCTACAAATGCATTAATGTCTTATATTTATTAAAAAAAAAAAAAAGTAGAATTCAAATATGAACTACACGCAGGACTTGAAGTAAAGTCCTGTGATCCTTCTGTAAATTAGGATCTATTGACTCCCTCGAAGGTAGAGAGGCCTTGCAAGAAAAATCTTTAAAATTTAAGGATTGGACAATTTAACAAGAGCAAGTGCTGGATCCTGCACCTGTCACAGGCTAACTCTGGATCTGCGTACAGTCTGGGAGAAGAAATGCTTGAGAGCAACTCCACAGAAAGGGATCTGGGGGTTCTGGTTGTTAGCAAGTTGAATCTGAGTCAGCAGCGTACTGTCAGCCCAAAGGGCCAACTGTACCCTGGGGTGCCTCTGGCCCAGCTCTACCATCAGGCGAGGAGAGGGATTGTCCTACTCTGCTCTGTGCAGCCTCACCTCCAGCACTGGGTGCAGTTTTGAGTGCCATGATATATGAAGGACATCAAACTGCAAGGGCTGCTCCAAAAGTAATGCCTCTTATTTTATTATGTTGGCCCATGGCATCAGAAGCAGATGTTGATGGTACAACAGTAGAGGTTGAGCCTTTTTGACAATATTCCATTAAATTTTGTTGCCATGTGACAAATGACAGCAGAGGGGCAGTCTGACAAAATGGCATCTGACATGGAAGCACATACAAAGCAAACGTGTTAATTCAGTTCCTCCATGTGGAAAAAAAATTGCACCCATTGGCATTCCCTGATGCTTGCTGGACATTTCTGGAGACCAAACCATGGATGTAAGCACAATGGGGTAGTGACAAAGACAGTGGTCCCCTCCACTGGTGCAGATTTTTACAAGTATGGCATGCAGGCTCTCGTTCGCTGCTGGCACAAATGCAGCTAATGATGGTGACTGTATTGGAAAACAGTTTCGTAACTGAGAATTTGCTCCATCAGCTAGAGCACAGTTGCACTACCTGTAGCAGTTTCTGTGCAAAAAAACCAGGAGGCATTATTTTCAGAGTGACATGTCCAAGGGAAGGCTATAGAGATGGTGGAAAGTCTGTAGGGCAAGACGTGTGAGGAGCAGCTAACTTTCTTTGGTTTGTTCAGCCCAGAGTAGAGGAGCTGAGGGGAGCTCATGGTGGCTGCAGCTCCTAACAGGGAGCAGAGGGGCAGTGCTGAGCTCTGTGAGACAGCAACAGAACCCCTGAGTAAGGCACGGAGCTGCCTCAGGAGTGCATCAGGTCAGGCTGGGGATTAGGTAAAGGTTCTTCACCAGAGGGTGGTCCGGCACTAGAACAGGCTCCCCAGAGCAGATACAGCATTTGAATTTAGGTGGTGGTATATGATCCAGGAGTTGGACTTGATCCTTGAGGACTGTCCCTTCCAACTCAGGATATTCTGCAATTCTTGCTCTATTGAGAGACTAAAATGTAATTATGAGGATTATTTTTATACTATACCCGAGAATTTGTAGGCTCTTCAGATAGTGACATGTCTTTTGCTTTTTCTGTCAAGTTTGTAGCTGAGTCTCTAAAGGTAATTTCCCTGTTATGGAAAATAACAAATCCGATTTTAAGTGAAAGTATGTAATCATGAACAACAACAACAAACTTTCTGCAGTGAAAAATGAAGCATAGAAATAAAGCCAGCTTTTATTTAAAAGACCTGTGAAAGTATTAACAGTCTTAACTGTTTCAAACTGCAAAACTTTATCAGGAGAGCCAGTAAAAACAGTAACATTGCAATATACTCCTCCATTTCTACAAAATCTAAAAAGTATGACATCCTTTAATTAAACAAATGAAATAGAGGGGTTTATTTCAATGCAGTGCAGCCAGCTAAGAATACACAGCTTTACATTGCCACAAAGAATGTCACAGTGGTAATGGTGTTACTGTCAAATTAACTGCTAGGCATTAAAGGCTTGACATAAGATTCTGAAATTGCAAACAAAAGATTATACATGCTCGTTTACTTTTGTTAAGCAAATTTTCTCTTCAGTAGAGATGAAGATTTATGAAGAATGAAAAAGGAAAAAATAAATAAAAGAAATCAATGTTGGGTACAGAAAAGCACTGAAAGAATTATACTACGTTAACAAATGCGTCACAATAGAAGAACAAATGTTAGAAACGTCATGAAATAACACTGCTGGTAGGAGAATCTTTATTCATTTTATGTTGCAGTAAAAATGTGGTAGAACTATTCAGTAAAGAAACTATGACAGTATTTTTGGATCAGATCACATGAGCCCCTAAAAATCAGTAAATATTTTGTATTATTGTCATATTACCAGTGAACCCAACTTACCATGACTCAGACTGACTCTGCCCTCCAGCAGAATTACTAAGTTCACAAAACATAGAACTAGAGTTTTCACTTCTCGGCTGAAAAAAGAGGGGAAAAAAAAAGAATAGTTGAAAAAAAATCACTTAAAGAATCCCTGGTACAAAAACATACCCTTCTAAGAGGAAGGTCCTAAGTGGCAGTTGTTAACAGCTTGGTTCGGGATCAGTATTCAATTTCTGATGCTTTTGAGCATGTATGGAAATAAAATGGCTGTCAGACAACAGCTCTGCTTCCTAAAGGACAGCATTAGCAATTGCTTTACTAGAATCATCCCTGGGACACCACGGGAGTCAGCTCTTGATTTTAACTCCCGCTTTTGCCATTCTCACACTTCAAAGATTATTGATCCAACAGAAGGCAGCAGATTTATGCTTATGGCCAGTCTGCTTGACAATTCTGTTCTGTGACTTCACAGAACAGAAAACTGGCATATTAGAATAGGGAGGAATCAGAATTGTTTTTTAATATACATTGCCACTCAAGGATGCATGTATCAGACCATTTTGTGAAATACACACACATAACAACCGTGAGATTTTTTAATCCAGCAATTGAACAGAAAACCTGATAAATTTTACCAACAGAATCCTGTAGCCCAACCAACATAAGGTGGATTGTTTCCACCTTCAGCAGAATTTACAGAATATGTTTTTATACAAAATAAAGAAATTTGTTTAAGGGATTAAAGAATTTAACTTCAGTCTTAAGGCAAGCTATAGCACATACTATTGAAGATTCTTGCTCCTGTAACACTCTATATGCTTCTTTTGCAGCAGCTTGTTTTGCAGCAGCTAGAGAGTTTCCAGTGCCATTTCCATATACATGACCACTAATTGTACAGCTACAAGAATACCTGTAAAATATAACAGAGAATAAAATCTCCTTACAACCTATATTACAAGTTTTAATTTAATGACTTTAAACACTACAGTTAACTGACATTATAGAAAAGAAACCTGATATATGCATCTTCAGGAGTGAATTTCCAATGTATGTTTAATGTAACTAGTAACAATAAATAATTTTAATTACACATTTTTAAGGTTGAACTACTCAAAGCATCTTATCATAGGCGCCCACAATCACAAGTTACCCATCATGCAAGTTTTAAAACGACTGATTTTGCAAAGTTCTCCAGCAGATATCTTCCAGACATCTTAAACACACATATATTGTCACCCCTCAGCTGTCATTAACTGGAATGTCTGCACAACTCACTGACCACAGTGCGTATGGAGACACAGGCAGTCTTCTCCTTCACACTTGATTCCTAGGGGTCCTTGAAATACATGCAGAGGTCCACAGAGGTGCCAGGGCACCAACCAAGTGATAGTTTGTCAATACTGGCTATCATTTTATTATGTCACAAAATCATAGAATGGCTTAGGTTGGAGGTGACCATAAGGATTATCCAGTTCCATCCCCTTGCCCCTCACAGAGCTGCTCCCCACCAGTTCAGGCTGCCCAGGGCCCCATCCAACCCAACCTTGAGCCCCTGCAGGGATAGGCACCCACAGCTTCTCTTGGCAGCTGTGCCAGAGCCTTAACACCCTCTGAGTAAAAGTTTCCTCCTAATACCTGATCATCCTCATGGCCCTCCTCTGGATCTGCTCCAACAGCTCCACATATTTCTTGTATTGGGGACCTTAGGCCTGGACACACTACTCCAAATGGGGTATCAGTCCAACTCTTCTCCTAGCTGAACAGACTCAGTCCTCTTAGCCTCTCCTCTTATGCACTGCCCTTCCGAACAGCCAATAGCACTCTGTTCCAGCAATCCAGTCACAGCACTTATCCCACTGAGTCTTGATGATCACAGCTTTGGGAGAAGACCAAAGCTTGCAGTTCATCCTGTTCATTCCTCATACTGCATGCATTGGAGTACAAGCATTTCAGATATGCTTCTGAACCCATAGTGTTCCTTGGAGCAGCACTGACGATCCCATTAGCCTCAGACTGTTTTGTACCATCCCTTGCATTAAAATCAGTCTTCCTAATGGTATCCCCCTGCTCCCATCAATCTTTGCTTTTACATAATGACAAGTTAGAAAATGCAAAGTCGTATTAAAAGCAAGAAAGAACACTAAGTACATCTTACATTGGAGCATGGGCGTCTCCAAAACGGTTTATGTTGTTGTAGTCAACTAGCTGCAATGTCTTTTGTGAGTACTTATTTAGCAGGCTGACATAGTCAAATGGAGATAGCACATCCGCAGATGGAGGAGATGTCACTAGATCTGGAGCATGCACACTCGAAGGACTATCTTGCTATAAGGCAAATACAACAGATAACTTAAAAACTTCAGCTTAGTAAGTAGTTTAATATAAGCTGCACATGAGAACTAATACAGCTGCAAGGTTTGCCAGCGTTTCAAAATACTTTTAAGAAATTTCAAGTTTGTATTGTTGTGCAACTTTGGGCATGACAGAGGACAGTCACCACAAGCCAGAATCATTACAATTTTGAATTTCAGAACAATCATAAGTTTTCAAAGCATTTCAACAGGGTGTGTAACAACCTAATAGTGTATCTGCCACCTCTTTTAGCAAAAGGCGGGGAACAAGCAGTGTAATGTCTCATAAAAATGTAAGGACCAGAACCAAGAAAAGGGGTGCCAACAGGAAGCTGCTGGTGCTGCAGGGGCTGCAACTGCTCCTGTAAAAATTTACTGCTCCTGCACGTAAAAATTTACATATTTACAAATGTAAATAAATCAAGACAATATAGAACCAGTTGTACCGTAAAGAACATAATGGCAAGAAGAATGAATCAGATCAAGTGAAAGTAAACCATTTTAAGAGAAAAATGGCAACACACACTGAATAGTAGCTTGTATGTGTTCCAAGGACTTTGTATACAGAAGAGTTGCCAAGATAGTAAAGGAACGCTGTCCATTCTGGATATGCTAAGGCAGCTTAAAGACAAATAAATTACCTCATCTCTCTATAACAAAAAACAAACAAAAAAAAGGAGTACTCTTGATATTACCCTATAGTAGAATAATAAACACAATTAAGTGGTAAAATAAAAAGGAGAAAAACAGTGAATACGACAAAACAAAACCAACATAAGTAACTGGAATCTCTTCTAAATTAAACAATGATAACTTCTTTGCTACTTTCAGAGATTCATTTTCAACCACTGTTAGCAAAATAAACATAAATCATACAGCTCGCTCACCTTTTGTACAATCATGTCCCACGTTTTTTTTGCTGCTGCTGCTTTTGCATCCTTCTTACTTTTACCAGTGCCAGCACCATACTCTTTACCATCTATTCTAACCACAACTGTAAACCTGCAATAAAGGAAACTTCCCTGTAACATCGGTAAGTTTTGTCTCAAATGTACTTTAAAACTTCTTCAGATGTAGTTTTAATATGTACAAAGCACTAAATTAGCTGTGGGGGTATCTGAGCATTCATAGTTTTATGGTGCTGAGATGTGTATGAGAATGCTAAAGATCAGCTAAACTTGATTTCGTGCCTTCAGAAATGACACTATGCTTACCTTCCAGTAATGCCTGCAGGCACTACTTAGTGAGCACAAAAAGCGTGCCTGCTTGTACAGCTAGAAGAGTAGCACAGTTAAGATGTTACTTTACAGGTGCTATAGTTGGAAAGATTATCATAGTGGAAAAGAAACAAACAAGGAAGAAATGCCTGCCCATATCCATATCATGTGTTTTTGTTATATCTGACTCCTAGTTATCATAGTTCCTTATAGTAAAGATTTTAAAAAACATCTTTCTAACCACAACTGCATGTTCTATACTAGTTCTAGTAGTGTTTCTAAAAGCAAAATTCTTAAAGAATGCATGAGGTCACCATTGTTACAAGGCAAGGTAGCTTTTGCTGAGTAATGTTTGCAGTGTATCAAAGCCTTTTCAGCTTCTCACTCTACCCTGCTGGTAAGGAGGCTGGGGTGCACAAGGAGTTGGGAGGGGACAGCTGACCCCAGCTGACCAAAGGCTATCCCAGCTCATACCACATGACTCAGCACAAAAAGTTGAAAGACAGGAGGATGAAGTGGGTCCAAGCAGCCAATAGTGTGATGAAGACCTACTTTCTTGGGAATGACTAATAATCTGCCTGCTGATTGGAAGCAGTGAGTGAATTCCTTATTTTGCTTTGCTTGCACATACAGTTTGCCTCAGTTTTCTTAACTCCCCAGTTTTTCCTCACTTTTGCTCCTCCGATTCTGTCTGTTGAGAATGAGTGTCAGAGGCACCTGATAGGGTCAGCTTATTATGGCAGCCTAACACTGCATTCTACTCAGAAGAGCCTGAGCCATACAGGATTTTCCTAGATAACACTATCATAGTTCACATCACCCACAAATACAAGGCAGCAGGTTGAATTATATTTTTAATATAAGAGTACAAAAAAAAAAAAGTAAAAGTGAAATAAATTGGATTTGAATTTGTACACACATTCTATTAGTCCCATGCAATCCCTTTTGAAGTATGAATTGCATGAGAGGGAAAAAAAAGATGATAGATCAAGGTTTGAGAGACAGGTAATAATTTGCTCAGGGTCTGAGAATAAGACAGCACAGAGTGCAGGCTGGCAACAGGAGACCACCACTTAAAAGAAACATCCTGATTATGAGCATAAGATTTGTCTTTATGCAAACTAGCAAAGAAAAAGAAGGAAATATTATAGACATTGGGTATCTGTGATCTGTGGGAAGGGAAAGAACAGCAGACATCAGACAGTGCATTTGTCTTCAAACAAGAAACAACCCTACGTATTCTATCCTCTGTATTTGTCTCCACAAATAAAAGTGAATCAATTTAAGACCCTTCTCTTGTAACAGACGTTCAAAAATGCCACACAAAAACATGTTGGTAACCAAAGAATTAATGTATACCCAACCTCTACTCTTAGAAATACAAGTCACCAAATTACTATGTAAAACTTTATAAAAACCACAGCACTTAAATTACTTAAATAAACCGCTGGCTGCAATCCACCCACCTCACGAGGCGATTCGTGACAAAAAGCATCAATGCAAGACAACTGCCAGCAACAGATGCTCCCAATAAGCACCATTAGCTCTGAGGTAAGTTTCCCACAGGCCCTTTGTGCCCAATGACACTTCCTGCACACCCATCGGTGTTTGCAGGCAGCTCTCTGCCACCCTTCCAGCAAATCAACTTCTGTTGACTGCAGTCTTCACCCAGTTTTACCTACTGCTGATGTTCATTGGCGTGCGTGGTGAACTTACTCAGGGTTATGAGATGGGCCTTTCATGTCCACATCAGCGTACTCGAGCTTGCACTTATTCCTCTGGCAGTAGCTGTTGATCTTGCTCATACACTCTCGGTCCATCTCGATGCAATATCTGAGTACCAAAAGATTCTGTAGAGAAATATTCAGGGCTGTGCCTGAGCCTCACACAGTGCTACAGAGACAGCCCGCGTTCTGCCAGGGCACTGCTGTGACAGAGGACAAAATGGTGCCAGGAGGAGAACGGTCACAGAGAAGTAACTGATTTCTCATTCAAGTCTCCATGTAAGTTGGCTTGTAACTGTATTCTAAACTTTCTGAGATTAGAGATTCAGAAAGCAGAACGACGAGTTTAGTGATGAAGAATTTCTCAGCCGATTCCTGGAAAAGAAGAGGCTGAATCACTCAGGATGCTGAGAGAAATTAGCAACTTTTCTCCATAAAGAATTAAAACTGCTTCCTTCAGAGCAGAACCGAGGCACTCCAGCCCGCACTCTAAGGCTACGAGGCTGTCAGGATCCGTGACGCGCACGACGGAAGCAGGAAGCGAAAAACAAACGCTTGCAGAAAAAAAAGCAGATAAATCAGTGACGGTTACTTTGTAACGGGAACTCCAGGTACGCCCCGACCGAGCCCCGCTTCCCACGGCCGCCTGGCTCCCTCCGCCCGCTGTTACCTCCGCTGTCTCTGCCGGCCCGCACCGCCAAGAGCCGCGCAGCGCTACGCGGACGCAGCCCCGCTTCCGTTTCCCACAGCAGTGCGGCGCCGGCACGAAACGAAAGCGAAAGGCGGACGGGGAGCGCGGGTGAGCGGCCGCGCCTCCCTCACAGCGCCCTGCCGCGGCGGGCCGCTCGCTGCCTGCCTGCCTGCCTGCAGCGCTACGGCTCAGCGAGCGCTCCCCGGCTTACGCCTCGGGGCACGGACAGAGCGGCTCGGCGTTGGTGCATGTAACCCTACGGCCGCCTTCGCTGAGAGAACCGAAAGCCCCTTTGACAGCCATTCCTGGCCTGAGTTACGTAACTCGGTAAGTTTATTTACTAGCAGTAGAATAAAGACGCGAGAGGACCCGCCTTGCTGGCAGCCCCACCCCGCGTCCTACGGGACTCCCTTCCCCCCGCGGCCCCGCCTAGCGCCGGGGCGGGCGCAGGCGCAGGCTTCGGTGGTTTCCGCCGCTCCGTGCCACGCACGGCTTTGCGCGCTGCGGCGGCGGGCGGAGCGCTCCCGGCTGCGGGCCTCGGGCGCGGGGCGGAGAGGCGTCGCCATGGGGGTGCACGGCGTCAAGGCTGTCTTCTTCGACCTGGACAACACGCTGGTGGATACGGCGGCGGCCGGGCGCCGCGCCATCGAGGAGGTACGCGGGGGCGGCCGCGATCGGGCAGCGCGGGGCAGGGCGGCGGTGTCCGGACGGGCTGTGCTCTATGCGTTGCAGGTGGTGAACGCCCTCCGCTCCAAGCACCACTGCGGGGAGGGAGATGCCCGCGGCATCTGCGACAAGGTGCAGGCGAAGCTCCTCAAGGAGTGCCACGACCCCGCCAAGACGTGCATCACCGAGCTGCGGATCTCGCACTGGGAGGAGGCGATCCAGGAGACCATCGGCGGCGAGGCCAACCGCAGTCTGGCCGCGGAGTGCTACTTCTTGTGGAAGGCCACCCGGCTGCGGCACCTGACGCTGGCCGAGGACACGCGGGGCATGCTGACCGAGCTGCGCAAGGCCGTCCGCCTGCTGCTCCTCACCAACGGCGACCGGCAGACGCAGCGCGAGAAGATCGAGGCGTGCGCCTGCCAGCCCTACTTCGACGCCATCGTGGTGGGAGGCGAGCAGAAGGAGGAGAAGCCCGCGCCGTCCATCTTTCACTACTGCTGCGACCTCCTGGGCGTGCAGCCGGCCGAGTGCGTCATGGTGGGGGACTCTCTCGACACAGACATCCAGGGAGGGCTGAACGCCGGCCTGAGAGCGACCGTCTGGTTAAACAAGTCGATGGCGGCCCCGGCCGATGCCTCGCCGGTGCCTCACTACGTCATTTCGTCCGTTCTCGACCTGCCGGCGGTGCTGCAGAAGATAGAGCACAAGGTGAAGTTAGGGACGGACCGTGCGGCGGGCGGGACCGAGGCACGCTGAGGGCTGCAGCGCGGCAGGGAGCTGTTGGCTGTGCTCCTGATAAAAATCTGACCCTAGGGTTTGCAACTCGTGTACTTCATGTTTTTCTTAAGCAGTGGGTGGGCAAGAGCAAGGTTTTCAGTGGAACCGGGGTAAAAACAGAGTATTGGGTTCATATAAAAGATGCAAGCGCAGTTAGCTTAAAATAACTGCTTGTATCTGGAAATTACTTTGACAGACTGGCTAAAACGTGTTTGTCTCTCATGGAAGCCCCTTGTTTCTATGCTGGAAAAGAAAACTGGAATGTTTTGATCATTCAGTGGCAGTTATTTGCCTTGCTGACCTGTAAGTTCAGCAGAAGTTCAGTTCGAACCTTGCCTGCAGCACATTAAAAACATGAAAGTGAGGTGTTATGCAATTTGCAGACCTTCACAGTCCATCTACAGCTTATCTCAGAAACTGAAGTGAGTTTTGCTATTCCTGAGATCAGAATTTATTGATAGAACTTATGTAGCAAACCAGTAGGAAGTGATTTTCTCTGATCCCTTTTCAAGTTTTAGCATTTTTTTCAGTCTTTGCAGTGACTTTTATGGAATCTGTACCTGTTGCTAAAAGTACTTCAGTGTACACACGGATTTGCATTTGTACGGGGGACCATTTATCAGAGGAACTCAATGGATAAGTTTTTACTTTATATCATCTTGGTGCTGCAAATAAGCAGTGTGCTTGTAAATCATACGATGATTTTTGTTGGAACATAATTGATACAACAGGGATATTTTCAATGATCATCTTACTGTACCGTAACTTCTTTGGCAGCTCATATTACTGTTCTGTCTGATTTTATTATGGAATTTTGATCAGACTCACTGGAGAAACTGTTTTTGGTCTTGCTCAGGAATATGACCACTCAGATTCAGCTGCAGCATCAGTGCTTTTTTTTTTTTTTTGACTGTTTGAATAGCACTGCTATACAATCCCTCCTTTCCACTTGTGTTTCATGTGATTTACTCTGGAGAAGGTGTTAGTTGTTTGTAAATGGCTTTCATGACGCTTTTCCATGGAAGTGGAAAACTTGGAAAATGGTGTCATGTGTACAATTACAGTGCTGTGTACAATTTCTTAATGTGTATGTGCTTTTGGTGGAACATTTGAAACTAGATGTTACAGAGATGACCCTCTGAAACGCCAAGATTTCTCTCTCCCAGATTATTATCTTAATAATTTAAATTTGCTGTACTTCACATACTTAATACAAAAGAAATAAGAATTTATTAATTCTTATTAAATTACTTAGCATTAAATTACTTGGCAATAAGTTTAATTTCCATGAAACCAAGTTTCTCCAACGTTGAAATAGATT
Source organism: Lagopus muta (assembly GCF_023343835.1). NCBI lineage: Eukaryota > Metazoa > Chordata > Aves > Galliformes > Phasianidae > Lagopus > Lagopus muta. The sequence goes on from NC_064434.1 coordinate 78,406,102, forward strand.
GACGTGTTAATGCAAGCTTGAATCTCTTTCATCAAATTAATTCTTAAAAATGATGGAACCATCCACATTCTTAATGTCATCTAGCCAAGACCTTTGAGATGCTAGGATGACTGAGTACAGAGGCAGGCTCTGCTTGTACCTATGAGGAAACAGGCGTAAGCCACAAGTGAATTGCCACGTGTAACATGAGCCAGTGGGACTGACTGGACGTGCCTTTGTTACTGGAGTAAGAAGCCTAAGTTAAGATTTCATTTTGCCATTGAAAGTATGAAAACTGGTCACTGGTGTAAAGCTTATGAGCAAAACATTGCTAATGACATTCCTTATAATGAAAGACTAAGAGAAAAATAACGAAGGTCATTGAGCCCGCCAGGAATATTGCTTAAAAGTGGAAGTGTATCCAAAAGGTTAGATGGATCCCTGGAAAGATAACTTAGTTGAAGTAATCTTCCTTCAGTACAGTTAAAGCAAACAACTTTGTTTACAACAGCATCCCAGAGTAGAAGCAATTTAACTGCACTGCTTGCATGGCATCAGGCTGACAGAACTTGTGTCAGAATGAGGTTTCTGACCCAGCTGTGATGTAAAATAATAAATAGAAGTAATTCACAGTTCTGTTTGTCGGCTGGAAGGATATTTATTTACCAGATTACCATTTCTTAATGTAAGTTGAGTCTTGTATTTTCTTGCTTTTGCATCATTCTGAAATAGGATGCTGAGCCTGCTTGTTGTTTAAAAGGTCTCTTGTTTTGTAAGTCTGTTCTTTGTTTTGCACTTTGTTTTAGCCAGTTATTTTCTTATATTTATGATCTATGAAAAAAAATGCTGTAACTGAACACTCAGGGGATAGTGTGGTCTGTAGAGGTCACACCTAAATATACTTTTCCATTGTGAGTGCTGTACCAGGCTGGATGTGACTACCAGCTTCCAGTTAGGGCAATGCTATTATGATGCTGCTATAAAACAAGAAGAAAAGAGACAAGGTATCCATCGGGCATCTTCTTAGAAGCAATTACCCAAAGAACTGGATTAGGTATCTGGAATATCTAAATACTCAAGGTGGTTTTCCTTGATGGAGCTGTTACAGAAAACCAAGTAAAAAATAGTTCTATTAATGAAAATGGAAAAACAAATGTAATGGTGGAATCATTTTCAAATCAAAAGTGAAAACAGATGAATAAAACTGTCAGTATTCAGTTCCAGTTAAGTTCTGGCTTTGCTTAGTGATATGCTCTATTAGGTAAGTTGTCTAGTTTAAATGATACTACCAGAACACACTAAATAAAAGAGAGAAAAAGAAATTATATTTACTTTTAATCACATTTTCTCAGATAAATATCTCCTGAGGTTAATCTTCAGTAATGTTGATTTTAGGTTAAATGAACTATACCAACATTATAATGCCAACTGCATTCAAGACAACCCATGTACTAGTCTAATAAAAGTACTTTGTTTATAAAACCTTGTTTTGCATTGTCTTACTGTCACTTTTTTAAATAGCACAGAATTGGCTTTGAAATCTGTGATGTTTATATATGTTGAATATGTGTAGTTCTCATAATTTCAAAGGCTGAAGCAATAGTTCTGTATTTTTAAAACTTCTTGGCCTGAATGTGTACACCACACTGAATTCCTAACAGTGGTTAGGAATTGCCATGAAAGCATTTGGCTCTACCAGGCATGCAAAGTACCACAGGACCTGCGTGTCACTGCATCTTCATTCTTGTTCGGGGGGCTTTGTATGCATAAGGTGTTGAGGTGCACAGTAACAGCATTAGAAATGGGGATTCTTTTTTTATGTGCTTTTCGGCACAAAATTAGAGTTGGAAGATGGCCCACCTTGTTTACCAAGGTATCATCGCTTTGGATTCCAGGAAAGTTTCTGCAACTATTTCTCACAAGCCTGACGGCAGCTGCAGCTCCTCACAGGAAGCAGAGGGGCAGCGCTGAGCTCTGCTCTCCACCCCAGGGCCCGAGGGAACGGCTCGGAGCTGTGTCAGAGCTGGGGACAGGTTTGGCACCACAGGGTGGCCAGCACCAGATCGGGCTGCCCAGGGCAGTGGGCACGGCCCTGAGCTGCTGGAGTTGCAGGAATGTTTGGACAATGCTCTCTGACATAGGGCTCGGAGTTTGGACAGTGCTGCCTGGAGCCAGGTGGGAGGCTGTGATCTTCGCAGGTCTCTTCATAGTCAGGGTATTCTATGACTTCCTGAAGTAAAGACAGGGATAGCTTCCTGTGCATCTGATACTCTGAACCTGTTCCATTCTTTTCCAGTGAAGCTCTTGTTATGTGGAAACGCCGATAACATGGTTTTGAACTAGAAGTAGTTTGATCTGTCATAAAAATTTCTTATTAGAAAATGAATAAAAATACTATGCTTAAGATTGATTTTTTTAATTAATGCATTTTATGAATAGTTGTCCATGCTTTATTTTCTCCCAGTTTCATTCTTCCCCCATCCACTGATAGAGTAGCTTACTCATCAGAAGAGTATCAGTGGTAGACGAGACAGACCTTGGAAGCACTGTAACTGCTTTAAAACAACTAACAATGAAAATCTAAGAAAGAAAATTACTGTTATCTGAGCAGAATAAATATTGACAGATTCCCCAGGAGTTATAACATGAGTTTGAATAACCAAATTGTAGGAGCCTAAATATACCTTGCTTCCCCTGCTACCAAGTAACATCGTAAGATTTATACGCATGCTTGGGTTCTATATTCTGCAATAGGACAAGTGATTTATGGCATGGTTTCCTATCACCCAGTATAAATACATACAATGTGGGATTACCAGCAGAATCTCTTCCCGTCAGTTCAGATAGAGACTTCAAGAGCACAGGTCAGCTGATCTACATAGAACAGCTACTCTGCAATTACTTATATCCTCCAAATATCTTTTCTCCATAGATTATAATAATATCTGGATGATGGAGTCAAATAGACTTATTAAATGTAACTGCATGAATATGAAATTTTGATTAAAGTCAGAGCTGAAATGGAATCTGTCTTCAAAAGTGATCATCTCAGTACCATGCACATATTCAAAGCCTATTGAGGTCTCATGTAGCTCTGCAGTTGCAAAGAGATTGTTCCGGCAGCAGTATGTGTGCCAATATACCATTCTCCCATCTTAAGAATTTGCCAGACACGGAACAGCCATCACTTGAACCGATTCTTATCTAAGCAATTTAAACACAATCTGTCCCTAGTCCTACATGACTACTCGTGCAGGTAAAGCCAGGGTTAAGGGAGAGGTTGGCAGAGGGCAAAGAACCAACAGCTGATTTTGATAAGAATTGTCTGGGCATGGTAAACAAAGTGCTCAACTGTACATGCAGTGGATGGGTGAACAAGATCAGTCTTCTTTTGAAAAAGACTAAAGGCAAGAAGGGAGGAGTGCAGCTATTGTTCCCTATTCAATTCATTTGTAAAACAGCTGAGAAGGCCTGTCCATAAGTTGTGCCAGAAGTCAGGAAAAAAAATCCTAATCTGGGTGCAAATGCAATCAGGTTCATAAATTGCTAACATTTTAACTTTACTCTTCAGTAGCACCTAGACTTCAGTGCAGCTGGACCTAGCACATCACAAAACTGCAAACATACAGTAACTAATACTCCTTACCTCAAAGGAGTTGGTGGTGTATGCTATAGACTACTATGATTGTAGATCCACAGCTACTGAGTGTACTCTTAACTCTTTTAACAATCAACAAAAAAATAAATATGAGTCCTTCAGTTTTGTTTTTAACTTCATAGTCTTTGGGCACCAGTCCCTCCTCCCATGGGTGGGTGTGGGTGTGTGTGTGTTAAATCAGCACATTTTGCATCATCCATTTGCCCTCTAGCTAACTATCCAATTCTGGTTGTTCTCAGCATTACAATACAGAACAGAACCAAGTAGTGCTGGCTGTTGACATACATAGTGATCTCTTTTTCAGCCTGGCCCTAAATTGGGAGTATTTTTGCTTCTAAGCTATCTTAAAGACTCTTTAAAGAAAAGTCTGTACTAATATAAAACTCATCACCTAGAAATCATGCAAACACAACTAGAAATGCAATGCATCTCTAATGTATGTAGTGTATACTGTTCTTTTGTGCACAGCTTTTACTTTTCTATCAGCCTTGCAGTGGGATTGTCTCCATTATAACTCACTTTCTAGATCATGCTGTGCACATACAGGAGGTGTAACAATGCAGAGATTATGTCAGCTGTGTCTAAAGCAAAAACTGCAACTTTGCACCTATGTTGCAAGGGACCTAAACACAGAGAATCACGCTGCCTGCTCCATATAGCATATAAAAAGCAGATAGCTTTTTATTCTATCTGATAAAAGAAAAAAACAACACAGTTGTGCAAGAGCCTTCTGCTGAGCAGTCCTCAAACACCAGAACAGATGCATTTAAAAAAAATATTAAGTTATAGTGCTAAACATGAAGAGTTAGTCTTCCAGAAATGCAAGCCACATTTCTCAAGTCAGCTCCTAATGAAAGGCTGGATTATAACTCTTCTATATATTTACCATATATTCATATTGCCATTTGCATCCATAGAACTCCCTGAATTCAAATAAAGTTTGTGCACATTTCTGTAAGGTCATTTAGAAGTGACTTTTACCTCCCACTTCTCCCTTTGCTATTTGATCAAATTCATCAATTTATTTAGTTTTATTTCCTTCTCTTCCTGAATCACAGCAGTATCAAGTATTTGGAACAAAGTTCGCAGAGAACTTCAATAATAAATAGCAGAGGAGACAGCCAGCTGTTGTGCCAAGATCATGTGAGTACGTACATTTCTTACTGGCTTCTTGGCAGCTGTGTGCTGCACATGTTTGGGATGTGTTTGTTTAAATAACCTTTCATCCAGTGAAACTTCTATTCATATCAAACAAAAGAAGCAAATTTGTCATTTTGTTAAAAGAAAGCATAAAAGACCTGCTTAAAGCAAAACAAAGTTTTCTGTTAGTCAACTACAGATATCAAAGTTTGTAACGCAAGTTTAAAATACCAAATCTAAGTTGCTTTCCTCAAAGTTTCCAAATCAGTGTTGAAGAATAGCTGACTAAAGAACTGAACATTGTATGGAAAGCAAAACACTGACAATCATTTCCCTGTGTCTGTTCATTCAGATTACCACTGGCTCAAAGCATTGGGCTTTTCTACTATAACTGTATTCAAGAACAGCTTTATCACACTTAGAAAATTCAACTTCCTTATATTTTGGAAATAAGATATTTTTAGGCAATACAGAAGGAGCTGTGCACGTAGTTTAAACTACATTTGAATACACATTTTATTTGATGCACTTAATGCATTCATACACTTTTATTTTTTACATTTTTTCTTGTATTCAGTTTTTCAGTGTATTCCAGGAGTGAACACTCCCAGAAATGCTTATTTTGCCACACCAGCTGTATTGCAAAAATACAATAAGAGGCTCAAGGTGTAGTGGTGTGTGTGAATATTTATGACAGCCGTCACTTATGAAGTTCACTTCAGGTGAAGGATTCAGGGAACAACTCTGTACTTCTCAATGACTCTAGAATGTTACTTGGTATAGTTATGGTTCAGTTTCAGTTGTCCCAAATGCTCGATAACCTTCCCAGAAATAAAGATGAAAAAACATTAAATTTATTCTACTTTCCTTGCTAAACTCACCTATCGCAATTGGACAGATCAGTGCAATGGGAAAGGCATTACAACAAAGGATGTGACAGCAGAAGAATCAGCACGACAGGAAGGTGCTATAAGGGAAGAAAATTGCTCACCCATATCAGAAGATTTCAGGTTCACAGGGGAAAGCTTCACCAAGGAGGGACCTCCAGGATAAGATCCTTCCCCAGTGGCACTCAGCCCTTAAATGAGGTCTAGGAGAGGTGCAAGCAGGCTCCACCCCTTCTGGTCACACAGCTGAATTGCCTTCACCTGTGCTCCCAGGGCTGACCAGGTCCTTTCCCCAGGTGCTCAGTCAGTGGTTCAGGCCGTGACTCAACAGTTACCATACATCACCCTAGCAATTTTTCATGTACTTACGCTGTTTACTGTGTGTCCTCAACAGCAAAACATACAAGCAAGTATAGGAAGACTATTTTCCCCAGATAGTGACCAGTATAAAGGAAATGTCCAACTGGTTGCAAAATTATTACTAATAAAAATGCATCAACTATTTAAATATATGCTTTGTTGCTTCTTTTGCTATGCAAGTGCTAAGAGTCTCACTAAAGTTTTCTTTCAATGAATTACATCATCGTGTATCCTCAAAGTTACTGTGCTATTTCCATCAGAGGAGCATTAGGTCAGGTCTGCCTATTTGAAGTTGTCAGTCTCAACTGTTTTCATTTGTTACACCGGTTGGGTTTTCTTTGCTGTTAATGATGTGGCGTGTTTTAGTGGCACGTAAAATCTCACTGGGGCTCTGATTTGTCATGAAGTCGGCAGTGGTGGACTGACAGCCTTTGTTTGCTGAACTGTTGATGCCTTCTATTGTCCTTTGTTTCAGACATCTAAACAAGAAGGGTCCTGAATGTTCCAAGTGCTTTTTTCCCCCTTTCAGTAAGGAAATGCAAAAACAACACAAACAGCTTGTTTATTTTCCTTTTTGTAAATGTAATTCAAAAATATGTTTTGCTTCCGTCCTTGTGAGCTGAATATTTTAACGAAACCTACTATCTTGATGGCTAAAATACTTTGAGATGTCTATTATCTTTTTCCTTTTACTCTGAACACTTTCTGTGCGTGTGTTAAAACAGATGCAGCTTCATTCTGAGATTCTCCCTAATACTGTATTACTTTTTGTTCCACATTTCTACGCTGTATCTTGAAATGAAAAGCCCCTCCCTTAGAGATCTATTTACTTTTATGTAAGTATACAGAATTAACAGTTTGGTTTTTTGTCCGTTTTGTTCCCATACTGTGCCCCTGTTCAGTGCTATCCTAGCCAACAACCTCCTCCCTTCTTTTGCCATACACAGTAACTGCTCAGATATCAGCAGATTTATGCTGGTATAGAACAGCTTAAGGTTCAATCACTAAGGGTCAGTGCTCTGTTCAGGTTTGTAGGCACTTGCTTCGTATGGGAGCTTCTTGGAGAAGAAGGCTTTTTTCCTCTATTACTGAGTGCCTTTAAGGAGTACAGTGCTCCTTGTAGCCTCCCCTTTGCTAATGAACAAAGCAAATATAATTTACAATTTATAACATTAAATTAAATTTATAATTAAAATTTATAAAATATAATTGAAAACCCTTTCAATGTATTCAAGTAGTGGAAATTTTACAAGACATCAATATCAAGAATAGTGCAACAAGTAGCCAGCTGAAGACTTCATTTCCAGTGTTTCCTCAGCAGATGGCATTAGAGGTTTGGTAGGTACAGCTTCTTTTTCTTCTCTTTTTTTTTCTTCCAATTTTCTGTATTTTTTTCCCCAATCACTATTTTAAATGTAAGACATACCTGGCAGCCATAAATAAGTTGAAGCATTCTTCTTTTCACTGTGCACTACCCTTCTGACGTCATAAATGGTGAGGAGACCCTATTTCAGTAGGCAGCATATAAATACATTGCAAAGCAGTCCTGCTTAGGAGTTTTGGTCTGTGCAGATCGGTAGCATCTCTGTTTTAAGCACAGATATCTGAGGCATATTTTGCAAGAAGCACAGCAGCCTGTTGAACAGGAATGTCCTAAAATCAGCAACAAATTTGTTGGCATTATGATGCCTGAAAGTTCACCCCACTAAGGTATGGGTGCACTGTGCTTGAACTGAGTTAGATTTACATCGTAGCTATTGGATTTAGTTTCAAAAGAGGAATTTAATTCCTGCAGCTAATGCTGCAGTGGCTTCTGTATGATTTCAGGTCCTCCTGCTGAGCTCGTCTTTCTATAGGGTTTCCTTGAGCTGTTTTCTGCTACCACATTGCATTTTTTTGTCTGGTGAACTCTTGGCTATTCCAGGCAGTTCCTACCTTGGCACCTGAAAACACAGGCAGGTTTTCATGGACAAACCTCGTGGCACTGTGTGTGCCATCTCCCCTTGGCTACTGACGACGAGTTTGGTGCTCTGTAATGGCTTTCGTTCCCCTCAAGAGGAGCCCACATACCCACGCAGTGCATTCTGCTGCCTTTGTCCGTGTGCTCAGCAGGTGGCAGCTGAGGATCGGCTATGAGCAGGAGCAGCCGGCAGGCTGCCGCAGCCCCGTGCCACTGCAGGAGCCCGCGTGGGCATCTCTGGCACGGTACTAAATTGACCCTGAAGGCAAAGCAAACCTGGCAGCCCCTGCAGTGTGATTCTGCATTTCTGAATTGTATAGAGCTTGCTCGGTGCATCCTCTGCAGTAACACCTGGCCGTCTTTGGCTGTACTTTGGCCTCTTTAGTTGAGGTGGCTCAGAAGAGACCTTATTGCTCTCTACAACTACCTGAAGGGAGGTTGTAGTGAGCTGGGGGTTGGCCTCTTCTCTCGTGTGATAGAACTAGAGGGAATGGCTTTAAGCTGCGCCAGGGGAGATTTAGGCTGAGCATTAGGAAATACTACTCTAAAAGAGTGGTCAAGCAGTGGAACGGGCTGCACAGGGAGGTGGTAGAGTCAGCGACCCTGGAAGTGTTCAAGGAATGGCTGGATTTTGTGTTGAGGGACATGGTTTAGTGAGTACTATTGGTGATGGGTGGATGGTTGGACTGGATGATCTTGTAGGTCTTTTTCAACCTTGGTGATTCTGTGAATCTGTGATTCTGTACTGTGGATAGGCAGGACAGCTTCTTTGTCCTGATAGAGTTTATATAATGACAAATACAATACATCCAGAGAGCTAAAGGGTGGCATTGTGCAGCACAAGTGCTGCCTTCTCCAGCTTAATAAAGAGAGAATGAGCCTCAGAAAACCAGGGTGACTGGCTGATGGTCACACAGCAGGCTTGGGATGGAGACGGGACTCATAGCCACCAGTTCTATCTGGCCCTTGACAGTGGCTTTGGTTATTGAATCCAAGACAAAGCCTCCTTTGAAGCCTCCCTAGGCCAAGGTCAATAGTGTGGTGTGAGGCTCTGCCCATTACCACGAGAGAATAAACTGTGCAGCAGTTGAATGGCTCAAAACATTCACTGGCACTCAGCAACTCTTCTCACCTGGGAGCACAGCTGTGCAGCAGGAGATACTTCTGGTACATGGAAAGAAGCATTTATACACTGGCTGCCTGTCTTGTGAATGCCCCTGGCACACCTGGGAGCATTTTCAATGGCGATAATGCTAGAGGAGGTCCTCCTATTATGTTAAATAATGAAATCAAACATTCGCATGGAGAAAAATGCCCTAAAACAATCCCCAATACCTTTCTGTGATGCTTAGAAGGTGGGATGCTGCCTTGCCTAAGCCACTGCCTCCTTGACACACACACACCCACACCACATAGGGGGAAAGCAATGAGTTTGAACCTCTGTGCCTTGCTCAGGTCAAAATAACACAAAATACCAATATTTCACTCAAGATCTTTTACTGGAATAGTTGATGAAAATGGTCTACACAGCTTTCACCACTAAGACTATAAACGTTTGTTCCACAAGGCTGACGGAGCCGTGTGCTTCATACCATATTTCCTACCCTCCTTTTCCTTTTCCTGCCCACCCAACTCTCTCTTGTTTCATCCACTTCAAAGGATGTGTTTGCTAAGCTCCCCTGGGCAGGCGTTCCTGCTACAAGTTGTCACGGTACCTAGCATAACATCAGCCCAGGAGGCTGGCCAGTGCATCATGCCCAAAGGAAGCACAACCAATAATTATTTTTTTTTAATGAATAATATTTCTTCATTTATCTGACCTCCTAAAAGCTTCAGCGCTTTTCCATGCACCAAAGACAGCAAATTTTGGAAGTAAAAAGGCCAAGATCTAACATTCCTGCAGATCCCCACAAGTCATATATGAGAAATAACTGATATTTTTTTCAGCTCTTGCTTGCTGCTCTTTGCCTCAGACTCTGGCTACGCTGTTACTGGGGTGACCAAAGAGCCCCACTGTAAATGAGGCATGTGTGGCTTAGGGATGTAATGAAGGAGTCCTTCCTGCTGCTTGTGAAGCTGCTCCTGCCACATGTCCTCAACGAACATTTTACCTCACTGCAGCAAAGCAACGCGGGGGTGATGTCCTCTCTCACAGATCAAAGTTGCTGGGAATTCCCTTTGAGCAAAAGCAGCAGCTGCTACCTCCAAGAAGCTGAGGTATCATGTTTACCTGGAATTTCCCAAGACAAAACCCATAGCTCCTGGCAGGTATTTGTCAGCACACAGCAGACTGGCATGCAGAAAACTACCTTGGGAGGTTGAGTAGTGAGCTTTAAACCTGAACAACATGGGGAAATGGAGACATCTCAGTCATGGACGGCAGGCACCTCTGCAGATGAGCGCAAGGCTGGCGAGAGTTACAGCAACGTCAGGAAACAGGTATACATAAATAACTCATGGGCTGTTTCGGCACACCCTTCATGCTAACCGCAGAATTAATTCCCACAGGATGTTGTCACTGCCAAAGCATAAATGGCCTCAGAAAGATTAAATACGTTTGTGAAGGATGCGTCCAAAAGCGTACACTGAAAATAAAGGGTTGGGCACAGCCTATGCTTCAGAAAGTCTCTACATCACCAACGGGCAGCTAAAAGTGTTTACCAGGAAAAGAATTGCTCCAGAAAGTGCTTCACTTCTCTTCCTTCTTGCCCAGCATCTACTCTTGCCTCCCCTGCATTGCCATCCCGCAGGCACCACAAGGCTGACATGCTTCCAACCTGGCCCCAGTGAGTGTTCTCATACATATTCTTCTCCTCAAAATCTCCACGAAATATCCCCATAATTAAGAAAAAGTTTATGTAATTTGCATAAAATACACAGCTCTCTTTTAGGAAAGATTATGCTAGGAGGCGTCTTGAACCTCACAGATAAATAGCTCAGAAAATGCAGCAGAACTTGCAGATGTTTCAGATACAGTCACTGTGCCTTCTGCCATCTACTGACTGCCTCATCTCTCATCTTCCAGGCACAAGTGACCACTTGAAGGAAAATGTTTTCAAACATACTTCTGGGCACTGCCCAGTTAGCCAGAACATCAGATCTCCATGATAATTATTTCAAATATCCCACGATCCTGTGTAGCACTAAGAAAATACCCAAGGTATGTCTCAGTGAAGGAAATGTCTCACCTCCACCGCACTACAACACAGTCGTTCACAGCCCTGACTGAGGATGAGGGACAGCCCTCCACTTCTATGTGAGGACTCTTCCTTCTACCGGCACGCCTTAACCAAGTCATGTTCTTTCAGGTGGTGTTTATTATATTTATATACAAGGCACTGCTTATGACCAGAGCCAGGATTAAGAAACTTTTAAAATATTGCTTCAAAATAATATATTTCTGTAAATGGATACTAAAAAATTACCCTTTTAAATGTCACATTGTTGGATTTAAAAGCTTTTTATGTGAAATTTGCTCTGGGAACAAGTTCTCAGTAAAGTGAGTTTTGATCTGAAAACATCTCTCACAACACAAGAGGAACTGTGGAAATTGAGCCCCTGTCAGCCTACGAACATTTCAACATATGTGAGTGCCACTGGTTTGCTCAGGTTTAAATTTGAACTTGTACCTTGTACCTCACTCAAGCAGAGCCTCAGGGACCTGTGTGTGTGATGAGTGTGTCCATGGGCAACTGCAGCTGCCCCCAACCCTGTTAGTTATAGGTATATATATAGATTTATGACCGTCTTAATATATTTTTCAAACCTTTACATGGACAGTTCTGCTGCTCCCATTATCCTCTAGTGCCTCCATTTTCCCATTTTGATTTTCCAACAGGCTGGTCAGCTTTCCTGGACTGTATATTTCTTAGGGCTGAACCTAAGTATCAGAACTTAGCTGAATTGGTAAAAAATCAGATACTAACAAAATTGGCACTTGTGAATGAGATCTGCCATTGTAAGGCACCATATAGTGAGAGATCCGTCCTGTTAAGGAACAGCACAAAGTGCACTGCAACATGATGTGTGCAGCATAAAATGCAAATAGATAATACCATTTTGATGAAGAATTGGAATTACTATTATTTCTAGCCATGAAGCATGGGCAGGTGTAAGAATACAAGCTGGACATTTTCCAAAAATATTTACACTCTTGCATCTCTCTTTCATTATGCAGTCACCATAACTTTCTTGAAACCCATTTCCCCAGCCCTCAGTCAGAGCACACCAGCTCACTTGCGTGCTAGCTGAAACACAATGATTCAGCAGTAATGGCTTGAAAAGCTTTCTGCGTCCATGTAAATCAGTTTCTTGCCACTGTGAGCCTAAACAAACTGTGGCCTCTTTCCAGGAAAAAGGAAAATAACTCCTTATTTAAATCTAAGACGCTGTTGTAAGTTTATCTTAATGAGGTAGTTACAGCCTTCAGCACTCATTCTTTAATTATTTGGAGGAATCCTCTAGGACGTAGTGAAATGGAATGGTAGGATATTAATCTGGGCTAGAAAAATCCAATTATCAGAAACAAGCAGGCAGCTTTTCTAAACAACATCCATTACATTCTGCAGGATCCAAGTTTTAATTAAAACAAACAAAGCTTTGGTGTTCTGGATACAAAGGAGACCTCCAAGCCTCCCAGTCCAGTTCAGGCTCCACTGCCAATTCTGTCTTTCTCTGGCTTTATCTATATTCAAAGCCATACCAATTTAACTTCCAAGCAGTTTTTAATCACATTCGATGAAATAGATGCTAACCGCTGCAGAAATGCCCTTAATTTGATTTAAATAAGGTTTATATCAGCCTGGTTAATTGAGTTTATTGCCACCTTCTACTAGCAAATATAACTTTTAAAGCTGAATAGAAGGGATTATACGACCAAGTTTGAATTATACACCAAACCAACATAATTTTGAAGGCAACTGTTACCTTAGTTAGGGAAACCTTGTTCTGAGAGAGGAGCTGGGCAGCTGCTGTCACCAAAACAGGAGCCCATAAAAAGCAGCTGAGGCTGGGGGTGTGGTGATGCACTGGCTCAGTCCCTGGTGCCATGGGCTTTGTGGGGCAGGAGTTCTGCACTGATGCTGTTTGGTACTCAGGACAGCACGTCAGTGGGTAGCAAACAAATGAGCTGCTCTGTATCAAAAGAACTGGATGAAATAAGTGAAACCTGAGTGCTGTGGTAGCATAGCTGCAAGGACAGTTCTTTTCAAAAGATTATAGGAATTTTTGTGTTATGTATCAGGACAAAAAAAATGAAGATACGTGTACCTTTAGTTACACTCAGCCCCAAGAAGATGTGGTCCCTACTCAAAGGAACAGGAGCTCTAAACAGACAGATTGCATAAGGCAAAATTCTGTGATTTATAAAAGAATACTTTTTGACTAACATACTGATCCAGCTGGTGACAGGATACCTTATTCTGATGGATTTCTTCTGCTGCTAAAACTGCTAAATAAATTCCTTTCTCAGATCTTGAGATCTAAAAACAAATGGCTTATCCTCCCACAGCGTGCTGATAATGTGTTATCCAGCTCAGCTAAACAGATCCAGCCACAAGCAGAGAGACATTTTTAATAAAGATGTCTATTTAAGAATAACTTTAATGCTACACATCACGCAAATCTGATCTCTTTTTGTGTTCTTTTTTTAAGAGAATTATAATCAGATATTATTAACAAACTCTTTGTCTTGCCTGTTCTAGCCCAGTTAATCATAAATGTTGTTGCCCACATTTATAATTCCCCCTGTATTAGCAATTCAGCACACTCCTTTAGATCACCCGTTACCATTGCAGCCGAAACACTCACTGCTTGTTAAGGATACTGCAAACACCACTGCAATATACTGAAGTGGCAGATTATTATAACAGAAAAAGCTGCACTAATGAACGGCAGATGGGTTTCATTTGTGAATTTAGCATTTTCAGACAATTCCTGTTCACACATCTTCCTATGACCATCACCCAACAATAAGAGGAAAGTAGCAAAGTCCCATGATCGAGCACAGTAACAGGACCCCTAGTACCTCCACAATGACAAAAAGTTGCATTTAAATGTAAATGTCATGAGTGAGAAAAGAACTGCTGTCAGCTGGAATAGCCCCGCTGAAGACAAGGAAGCTCTGCAGCTGCACGTCAACATCATGTCCAGCCTCCATGGCTGGGATTTCTCTTCAAGTTCATAGCACCCTCAGCTAGAGAAAACAAATCTTTCCCTTCCCTTCCCTTCCCTTCCCTTCCCTTCCCTTCCCTTCCCTTCCCTTCCCTTCCCTTCCCTTCCCTTCCCTTCCCTTCCCTTCCCTTCCCTTCCCTTCCCTTCCCTTCCCTTCCCTTCCCTTCCCTTCCCTTCCCTTCCCTTCCCTTCCCTTCCCTTCCCTTCCCTTCCCTTCCCTTCCCTTCCCTTCCTTTCTACAAAATACTATTTTTTTTTTACCATTAGCTGTGCATTTTCACCAGCAATCAATAAGAGCCTGCATGCCGCACTTGTAAAAATCATGCCCCAGTGGAAGTGATTCACAGCTGCTGTCACCACAGGTGAAATATACTATCACCACCTCAACGTTCAGCAAGCATCAATGAATGCCAGTGGGTACCACTTTTTCACCCACAGAAGAATGACACACCTTTACTTTATCTGCACTTCCATATCAGATGCCATTCTTTCAGATTGCCCCCCAGCTACCATCTGTCACAAGGCAACAAAATGTAATCTTGTTTTTTAATGTAATGCAATTACAACAAAATGTAATGGAGTGTTGGTGGGAAGGCTCCACTCTGGAACTATGCCACCAACATCCACCTCTGATGTCACGGGCCAATGTCATAACATAGGAAGCATTATTTTCAGAGCAGCCCTTGTAGTTTTCATTATGTAAGTATCTGGTTTGATTTTGGATTCTACTACTTTTATTCTGTTCATTTTATTAAAGTTCTTTACCAAAATAAAAAGCATTCCAGTATTTCCTGTATGTTTGCACTGTGCACGTAATGATCAAATGAATATTTTTAAGCATCTTCGTGTCATTATTCATTCAGGAAAAAAATGCTGAACTGATCTATAAATTACATACGGCTTTATGTATTAATAGTTGTTCACCTTGTTTACATCTCCTTTCCAAAATCAAAGTAGCCCTGTCATCTTTTGTTTCACTTCAAATGAAAAGCTTCTAATTTCCCTTACTGTTTTTATGATTCTTTTTCACTTGTCCTATGTTCTAACTCACATTCTCAATATTGAGCTTCATTTTCCCACTTCTGCTTCTTGATATTTTCTACTTTTATTTCTATTTTTCTATTTCTGTTTTTGAAATGTTCTGAAAAAAAAGGTCTCTGAAATGTCTACTTACATAAAAGTGGTGATAATGCATTGATGATTGTGCTGTGGTGTGATTTACCTCGCTTGGAGACATTAGCATTTGCACAGAGCTCACTTTGAAGCGGCTGAGTCTCACGGGAAAACTGACATAACTAAATTACACTGGAGCACAACGCCATGTTGCCACCCTAACCATCAGATATAATAGCACAAAAATGTATATTAGAAATTCTAGAAGTGTTGCATCATGTTTAGATCTGAGAGATTTGTTTTTAACATCTTGTTTTTAAAAAATGTGATCTCAAGCCTTACAGTTTGGAGATCTGAGAATGCTGACTGCACCTGGGAAGCGTTTTTAGAAAACTTTCTTTCCACAAAAAACTCTGAGGCTGAATTTGACTCAGTCATCTCTGGAAAGTCAGAGGTGCTCAACCAATGTATTTTGTCCACTGCAAAGATAACTGCCTTCTTATTTTCCTGCCCAGACAAATAATTATGAAATCAGTTGTTCACGCATTTCTAGTCTTTTTTTCTCCAATCTAGTAAATCCTTAATTTAAAAAAAGATACATTAAGACAACAAGAATCAAGTAGGTAAGGAGTACCCAGGGTATGAACTGCAGATGATCCAGGAGGCCATGGAAAGTGGTCCTCACTGAGTGCTTTTAGATAAAGGTGTACAAGCAAAGAGGTTCCTCTCTTTCACTCCCACAATGTTTTTGTGGAATGACAGTGGCCATTAATCCAAAAAAGCCTTGGCAATCTCTGAGTCCCCTAAAGCACCTATTTTTCCAAAAGGAGAAGATTTCATCTCAATGTTATCACCAGGGTGTTCTTGCTCCTCTCAGGCTCAGCTGGCTTTCCCAGCAATAGGAAAGATGAATAAAGACGGTGAAAGGTTTAGATTAAGTGGTTTCCTCGGTAAAGAGCAATCTGCATGAGGACATTTTCATCCCAGGAAGACAGTGCTCTTGTTGATGCTACTGCTGTTACTGCTACTGCTTCTATTTCAGAATGCTTCAGTCTGCTGTAGAAAGAAGAGCCTACAGGAGCAAGCCTACTCAAGGGGAGAGCTGGGTCTTTCCCCACTTCCTTGCCCATTGCAGTTGCCCACTCCCTGGGGCAGGCGTCTCACAGGAGCTCGGCAGCGCCTCACCTCCAGCTTGTACCCAAATTTCAGAGAAGCCTCCAACCTTCTTTCCACATGGGCTTGGATCTGGAGGCAGGGCTGACGGTTCCTCCGTTGCAGACACCCAGATAATAAGGCTGACAATTGCAAAGGCCATATATTTAATTTCCCATGGGAGTGTTGCTGCTGAGGGAGCATTGCACAGGCAGATATGGCAGAGCTATTGCCAAGGCTTATTTCATTTAATTGCAGCGCCTCATTACTGACAAACATCCATTCATGAAAGGTGTATGTTACTTTATAAAGTGTATAATGTCTTCTCTTAGCACGCTCTCTGAGCTTGATCTCACTCGGTGTTTTGTGGGGAAGTCTCTGGACTCTCAGGAACTCGGTCGGAGACACAACAGCACACCAATGTGGTTAAAAGCTATTAGTCCACTTTATCGTTAAGCACTACTCTATTTATACATGTTAACAGAGCATTCTGCAAAACACTCTTCAATCATTCACACAGATGCTTATCCAATCAGAACCGAGATGTTCTTTCTTCTTCTAAAGGTGTCCTTGGTTCTCATGCTGCTTATCTTGCTCCACAGTTGTTGCTCTGAACAGTTTTTTCTTGTGTTCCCACAGTATTTGATCTAGATGCCATCAGACATCAATAAATGATTATTATTCATAATGAAGAAGGAAGACCTAGCACGAGGTAGAATATTTCTGAAACAGCACCAGAAGCTGAGCATGAACCCAATAGGAAAACTGAAATGGTAATTTGTGCAAGGTATACATACACATACAGGCAAATTCAATAATTAAATAGAACTTATTTCTCCACCTAGTTATGTCAAGCAGTTGTTTTGTTAAATGCTTTGTCTTTGTGAAGAGGCTGGGTTCCCACAGTGGTCTTTTTTGTTATCAGATGCTTCTTCTCACAAAGGATCATGCCACAGGGTGAAACATAAATGCTAAGGGTATGACAACTCATCTATGGAGAACACTATCATGGCTGTCACTTCATCATCTCCAGCAGATAATAGTAATGGCAGTCTGCCTATTTCCATGCTGGTTTATGACCTCTGAGACATGGCTACACAGCCAACAGCTTCTGAGTAATATGACTAAGCTGAATGGGGACAGGGGACAAGATTTCAAGCACACATCAGGTTTTCAGGAGATTAGATGTATCACAAGAACCTCAACAAAATCCACATGTAAACTTGTTTGAATATATATGCTGTTGTAGGTTGAAACCAGCTGAAAGCAACAGGTAGGATGCTTTACAGACCTAGGGTGTAGGTCAACAAGCACCTGATCATCAGACCAGCAGAGAGGAGGGATTCAGTTAGAGCACTCTTAGGGTGAGGGTTTAAAAAAAAAAGATGGAAAAAATGTGAGGGAAGGCTGTGTCATATCCAGGCAAAGGCTCTGCACTGTCTGACATTTACTGGGTTACAAGGCCTGGGCTGCCACCCAGCAGCACTCCCAGAATTCAGGAGTAGAGGTGATGAGGACACATCCTGAACCATGGACAGCAGCAGGCACCTCACTGGTGGGGCTCATGGCAGCAATATGTGCTCACCCAGTTTGCCAATAGCTTCAGGAAGGCTCAGCTCCTGCCAACTGATGGCATGAAGTCAGCAAAAAGCCTTCAGGTGACAAAAACAAGCCCCTTACTGCCCAAGTTATTCACATCGCTGTCTTCAGGAGCTGAGTAAGCCATTAGTTTCTCCCAGAAATATCACTTTCCCTTGGTAGCTTTCCAGGGTAGCGCTTGCCAAAGCCTTCCTGAATGGTACAGGTAAGAACATCCTTTCTCTTTTATCTTCGTTTTAAGTTCCCAGGCTAAGCTGTAGGCTCCTTCCTCCTCCAAATCCCAGCTCTCAGCCTCATCAAAAAGCTGCAGTCCAATTTATAGCATATTTTCTCATCCCTAAGCAGGCAGAACTTCAAGTCCTTCTGCAAAACTTCCACAATTACAACCTAAGGTTGCATAATGAAATAACAGTGCCAAGTAATGGTAAGCATCATATTTCCTCAGAAGCGTCCTCTTCAGCAGTCGGGAAGGTTTAAAAATTCCCAGTCCTTTTTCAAATAGCATGCATAAAAACACAGGGAAGTGCCTGAAGAGCACATAGTGCTGTGTTAAACAGGCACATTCTCAGTGGTACTAAAACACTGATAACATTTTTTTTCTAATGAATGCCCACCTCCCCTCCCGTGTTCAGCTTATCTCATCCTTTATCAGCCCCAGATGAGACAGGCACAGTGGGAGAATTTTATTAGTTTTGTTGTTCCATGTTTGACCAGTATTTGACAATTTGACAGTAAAAATCCTTTTCCTTCACTTATCACAATCCTCCCCTTTCCATTTCTTCCCATTAGCACATTCCTGTACAGCTCTGGGCTGACCTTGGCTTTTCAAATCAAGAGCAGGGCTCTTAGGATCAGGCCTTTACCAACTCATGAGAAAATATTGAATGTTTGCCATCAAGTACACCTTCTAATACGACATTGTTTCCCAGCTAGAAGAGACAACAGCCACTTGTAAGCCAAACCTGACTTCTGCTGTCATCTATGGGAATTCACTTTCCTAAGAATCATCACTGTTCCTGTTCCTGTGATAACTACATTTCACTTAATTATAGTGAGTATGGGAATTTGCCCCAAGAGACTTCTTCAAGTCGTAACATAAACTCACACAGTATAAAAAGGTGGGGGGAAAGTATTCTGTTTCTTTGAATAAAGTTTTACACCATGTATCACAGCCAAAAGCTGCTATTAGAGTTTTTACATAAATGGCATTTAAGAGCATGAGCATTAACGGGAAGGCTACGCTCATGCTAAAGCAGATGCTGCAGAGAGCGGTTCACTTTCTCACCAAAAGAAGCTAAAGCACAGACAGATGTGTCACTACTTCCACAAGTCACATATTTAATTAGAATTAAATTAAGTAGATTACTTCCTTTGCCTGTATGGCATAAAAAGCCTGTATAATTACAGAAGAGAAGGCCATCCTGCAGGCCATTTGCTGGCATTGTATCTGTGCTGATTCACCTGATCTGGAGCCAAGCTCCCCTTTAATCTTCCAAGTCTTGTTTCAGTTTGAGGAACAGCCAAACACACCCAGTTGGGCTGTGCATATTAGGTTTCCCACTATCCACTAAAAAAGGAAAATAAAGATTAGATTACTATTCTAACAGGATTTATTTATTTTAGTTGTAAACTCTTGTGATCCTGAAGGTCAGGGTTTAATGAAAAATAGAGAAGAGTGAAGGAAAGACTGACATGTGATTTCTTTCATGCATTTTGTATGTTAACAGATGAGGAAAATGTTTTTTGGTCAAGGAACACTGTTGTTGTAGTTGTCACACCATGTTCTAGTGACACTGTGTCCCTGTTAGCACAAAGCAATTCTGATCTACAGTAGCACAGATAATAGTGATGCTAGGAACAGGGACAATTATGATGATGGTAATATCACTAACAATATTTTTCATCTGTGAGAGTAAAGAGCATCCCAAGTAGTGTTTATTGGAGGACCTTATCCCACTTTCGACCATCTGTCAAACATAAGCTGTGTTTCTTCCATGTCACCGATGAAGTCTTGCATTCCAACAAGTCTTTTCATGTGACTTGTTTCCCCTGAAGCACATCTTAACAAAGTCCCCTGTGGGCTGGTAATTTCTCACTAACACCTTGAGATCCATTCAGGCCAGTTAATTTGGTAGATGACCTCTGGACTACTGCATTTGAAGCAGTGACAGTGACAGGAGCAGAATCAATCTGCCTAAACCCTCCTTTGCTTTCTTTTGAGCAGGACTCCTTCACCCAAAAAGGTTCTTTTCCTTTTAATTGAAGATTTCATTATCAAAAGATAATGTATCTGTGAGTGCCACAAGGATTGTTGATTCTATTCAATTCTATCAGTTCTAAAAAGAAGTTTGAGTAGCCAGCCCCCACAAGGCCAGGTGAGCTGCCCCAGGTGCTTTAGAGGGCATTCACATTAGCTGCTCCTCCAGCCTCTGAGTGCATTCTTTTTATCTGTTTTCTGTAACTCTTACAACCAGAAACTATTCTCAGTCTTCAACATATTCCTTTGGTTACTTACTATTTACTACTTTAGCAAAGTTCACAAAAAATACTTTTTTCTTTCCTGATCAAATACAAATCTCAACCCTGGCAGAAAGGCAGACAGACCTTCCAAGAGATTTGGAAGAAACTGTGACTGAAGAAAACTGATCAAAACTATCAAAAATAGTGACAAGAAAGTATGAACCATTATGGACATGTGACATTGCCTGCCTGTGGCAGGGGGGTTGGAGATTCATGATCCTTGATGTCCCTTCCAACCTGGGCCATTCTATGATTGCCCTTTCCTGCCTAAAGGAAGGGACAGACTAGAAATTACTAGAGTTCATTAGATCTTCTCCTCACAGTGGAGTGGTGAACACTGATGAACTGCTGTCTTGATTTGTGCCAGGGAACTGGTAAGCTTATAGACTCGTTCATGGGACCAAACTAAGCACTGAGAAGCACTTTTCTTTCTAGTCAATGTAGTCATTTCTACCTGCTAGCGCCTTAAACTTCCGTTGAGAAAAGATCCTGCCTGACTAACTGAGGTTAGTAGTCTGACAGCAAACTGTGCTGTTTACTCTGTACAGGGGAGACTACATCTCCCCTGGGAGCTGGAACTGAATGTCATTCATCATATCTTCTAATTTCAGAACCTGCAAAGGCTGAAGGCTCCTTTTACTGATGACCACATAATTGTACCACAGAAGGCAGAACTGGCAACGCATAGCAAATGCAAGTATTTAGTTACAGTGCCATAACTGGAAGACAAAGGTAGGCAACCAGAAGCCATAAGAAAACTAGAAGTCCTGAGCTTCCTGTGGTGCATAGGTAGAATGCACCATCTTGCTTCATCCCTAGAAGCAAGAAAACACTGAGCAAGGAATGAACAGTCATGAGTTATGAAACAGCTGCAATTTTTTACGCATGAAGACCTGTGGTTGGTATCCTCATTTCCTCTCAAGTCCAATCACCAACAACAAGAACAAATTTTTCCTCAGTCCACAACTCTTTTTTGAGGCATAAAGTTGCAACCGTTTCAGTGTTCCTAACCCTATAATGAATTAAAAGCAAACATCACAGACTCTGATGTCTGGTTGTTGAAGTGACAAAGAAACCACTTTCTTTGCCAGTATCCCATGCACATCGGAACTGAATAATAATGTTTTGATCTATGAGCCTGCTATGTTGATACACTGAAATAAAAAGTACTCATCCAAACCACATACCTTGGCAGTCTGTATCCTGAAAGACAACAAAGACGTAGTCTAAAAACCTGGCAACCTTCCTGGCACGCTACATTTTGGGCTTAACAAGTCAGTCACGCTATGCTGGCTCTGTGGTTTAACCATAACGCAATAACACAGTGGGAAATTCTGGAATTTGGGTTCACAACACATTGTTCCTACTGGCCCTCAGAAACTGGAAGAGCTAAGACAATAGCAAGGGAACTCCCTGAACTAGGAAGGCATGCTTCTTCCCGTAATCCACTTCTAGTGAATGAAAGGTGTTAAATGGAGAATAATACTTACCACTTACTGTAACACCCTTCTGTTATTTCCCTTTTCTCTGTGGTAGGGGTTTTCTAAACCCGAATAATTGAACCATGAACATAACACTTGCACACCTCTTTTTGAACGTTAACCAGCAACTAAGTTAGCAGATTCAACCAGGGGTCCTAGAAGCAGAATGATGGCGAACTCCATAATGGGTGAAAAGACACTCCACCAGCATGTCTCCAGTCAAGGAACCTTTAGAAAATCAAACCTGACATCTACATCAGACTTAACAGCAGAAATGTTCTAGAGCACAGCCTGTAAGCCCATGGATAAAGGCAGCATATTGACACTGCAAACAGATCAAATGTCACACATTCATTGGAATTATTTGAAGTCAACAAACACGCAGACAAAAAAGATCTCTTGGATACTGTCTGAGTTTCTAAAATACATCAGAAGCAGGTATGACAAAGAAAGTTCTTTAAGAAATTAATCTGATATAGAAAAAGCAAGATGTCTCGGGCAGATAAAGGCATTGAATTGTTAAGACACATTGGAATAATCTCGTTAGTGTAAAGACATATGTCTTCTCATAGCCTTTTTTCCCACATCCAAAATGTACTAAATTAGAGCCAGCCACATTTTTTAATCCAGCCTTCCTTTCAAAAAAAAAAAAAAAAAAAAAGAAAAAGGTCTTGTTCATATATTGTGAGGATAGTACTACAGGTTTTCATTTTTCATTGACGCTTCAAAGGCAAACAGTAGTGCCACTGATGATGCAAGGCAGTGAGAACATCTTTTCCACTGGGAGAAGATCAAGCATTTTGCCTGTCTTTGGAAAGAACTTCATGAATAGTAAACCAGTGGCACTAACCTCAATATCAGGAAGAGCTGTTGAACAAATCACTAGGCAAACAATTTGCAGATATTTAGAAGACATCAACGAGACTACCAGCATGGGTATCTGAAGAACTGGTCTCTGACTTAGTGAGTATATTGGAAACACCACTTACTGATACCTACTGACTCAACATGGTTTTCAACATCATTCTACACAGTATTCACATAAGCAAGTTGGTATAATGAGCCCAGGTGGACGAAAAGAAAACGCTTTAAAACAGCATATATCAAGAGTTTGGTGCCTGTTTTCATGCTCCTGTAAGGACTTGTCCTGTGCACAGTTCTAATCAGTACTTCAGAGAACTTGGAGGACAGAAGAGAGAGTAGACAAAAAGCTTTCTTAAAGCATTTTAGAGACTGGAATGAGTATTCAAACTTAACTGGAGCAATTTTAGAGACTGGAATGAGAATTCAAACTTAACTGGAGCAGTCAGAAAGAGTAAAATCTAAAACCAAGAATCATATTCAATAATGACAATGCATCATACAGTACTTGCTAAAGAAAAATCAAATGCACAACTAAGTGTTGTGTCAAAAAAAGAGGCTGGAGATGAAGCTGATTGTAAGCTAAATATGAAGTAATACTTCAATAGTACTAATTCATTTTAACTGTATTAATGGCAGTATCGTACATATCTCATTGGAGATAATGATAGCTTTCTTTGATAGAAGAGACTTCAAATGCTACACTATGTTCAATTTTAAAAGATGAGAAACCAGAGAGAGTCTAGATGACTAAGTGTTGAAGCACTGAAAAGATTGGCTTGCTCATCCTAGAAGCAGGCACATCTGGGAGGCTGATTAAAGAATAATTTTCCAGTGGTGTGCTGGGAAGGTTCTTTGAGAAAGGACTCTGATGTTTCTCTCCACTCAGAGAAAGATGAGAAGAAAATATCTTAATTTGAAGCAAAGAGGATTTAATTTGGGTGTTGGAAAAGAACAAAATAAAAATAACTGACACTTTTTTATTGGAGTTCTGATAGAATAGGCTACTTACAGATGTTGGAAATGTTCAGAAATACACTGGACAAGCACTTCTAAGGAATGCCTAAATACAATTAATCTTCTCTAATTATATTCACTAAGGGCTATTACAAATACAATTATAAATGCCTTCTAAGCTTGCAATTTCATTTCTAAGTTGATATTTGTGGACCCTTGTAAGGTTACCACCTTTTATTCACACTGAAATTGAGTCAGCTGTATGTCCAGTAATAAATACTCTAATGCTCTATATGCTTCCTTATTTATATATGAACATTACTGTATTTGCTGTTTTCAACTCAAGGAACCAGCACACAGGCCTTACATGCTTTACTGATGCAATCCACCAGTAAGTGAGGACAGAGGTTTGAAAGGTTATGATTCCACAGCATATGCTGTCTGTGCTGTGATACCACCTGCAGTCTATGACTGATAAGTCATCAAGGGAGTGTAGCCTCTGTGAATAACCATTACGGGCATTCGGTATGCTTTCAGTTCCACGCACCACTTTAAAATCATATCTTTTCTGCCAAAAAAATAGTCTCTAAGCTTCTAAGATTTTTTCCAGCTACAGGATGGGGGGGAAACAATACAATCTGACAAAAATAAATTCTGATATGTGAAGTTCTGTTCAATACACTGTGACAGCTGCTAAAAAAACTCCCGATGTGGCATCTGCACAGAACAGAATACGCTGCATACAGATAGGAAACAGATGTCTTCTAAGTGGAGGGATATATTTTAATCTCAGTCATTACATACCAACTTTTTATTTTCCCCCATAAAAGTATGGGTCCTTTAGGTTTTCATTTTTCTTTTTAAACCGTATCATTAATATTATTGAAGACTACAGAATATTCTGTGAAGGTTAGATTTTTTTCTCAAAGGAAATGTGAAGTTCTTGTAAATGAAAACACAACTTCATTGTATAAAAAAATCTTCTGCAGACAGCACATTTACCTGCCCTAATTACCACTCTTACACAGGCTGTATGACAGCTTCCACCATCAGTATTTATTAATTCAATCACAGATACTTTGTTTTTCTTCACAGCCCAAGTTTCAGAGAAATAGCACACAGATAGTATCTGTAACATTTCTGTCTGGCTCATGTTACCTCTTGTGACGAGTGCAACATCAGCTCATTTACAGGCAGAACCCCTAAACATGGGTCACTGCTGGGAGGTGTCATCAAGAGAGTACAGTCCTGCCATTACATGAAGATTACACTAATAAAAAGAGGGGAAACCAAACAAACAAACAAGTAAAAATACACCTCAGAAGATTAGAGAAAAATATTCTGAATTTCTTATCAGACACGAACTGACATAATTCCCAGAATAAAAGTGCTTGAAACAAAAATAAGAGGGGGAGGGGGGGAGCAGGAATTAAGTCAGGGAAATATATGTATATATATATTTTTTAAAAAAAGAATAATTATATGTGGTCTTCTCATTGCTTTCATTGCTCTCTGTTTCTCCTATAGAAAGAATCTGCCACCAGAGAGTAGTGTTAATACCATCAGCTAGACATGACCCAATATCTCTTTGTCTTGTTTAACGTGCTATGAGAGATGGGGACACCTGGAATCTCTAGTAATTTTCAGTTGAGTGCAAAGTAAACCTACCTGGTATTCATCCAGACTTGTCTATTTATGAGTTTAGATGAAATACATCTGAAACTAAGTGGGTTTGTGTGGTATAAAGACCAAGTCTATGGTATTAATCCCAGCCTGAAATCCAGAGCAACATTAGCAGCTGTGAGCCTTGAAGAACCATCCAAGCAGAAAATGACTTTCATGAAAACCCAAACCATCACATTTTGAGTGGCTCTGCTTTATTTCTACAGCTTTGAGCTTAAGAGATTAGGAAGGTGGTTAAAAACCTGCTGGTTTCATGCCCCCTTGTCTTCAGCCACTTTTCAAAGGAAAGGAATAATGTTGGAGTTCCAGTATCCTCACTCACCCTCCAACACACAGGCAATCATCCAGTTCTGCAGTTGTGCAAAGAGACTCCCACATATTAAAAGTCCATAGAGATGTGCTACTTGCCAAATTCTGGACTAACCCAGTGATAAAAAGGTAAAGAGCTGAGAAATAGTACAATGGGAGCAGAAAATAGAAACAGAAAGAAAGAATATAAATCAATAGTCTTACCTTTCTACTCTAATTTAACAACTTACATTTGTGGGATTAATGCCTAATTGACATGACTTGTAAAAATGGGAAAAATTCAAAATATCCATAGCTTATGAAGTGGAGTAATGTGGGAATAAGTAATGTTGAAAGAGCTGTGGAAAGTGAGGACTGGTATCGAGGTCCACAATGAATGTGAAACTGCAGTCAAGCTACCAGAGTGGGACAAACCCAATAGGCTTTCAGGGAAATGACAGCACTGCTCCCCCATCTTCCCACTACATCTGCTCTCATTCTTCAAGATGCTGAGAGGATTTTACAAGGAATGGCACCAGTGATGCAGCTACTAAGAAATCTGGGTCTTAGATGGATGTGGGAATAAATACGTAAGCTAAGAGGAGGAATAAAAGAAAAGGCAAAAGGGTCTTCAGCAGCTGTTTGTGTTTGCCTTGCACTTTCTTCAGGCTATTTTCTCTCACTGAAGTTATTTGGGTGAACTATTGACTCCAAGGTGTTTATTACTTTAATTACCAATAAACCATGCACATGAAATTCACTGAATAATAAAGCTGTAAACAAACTTACTCTGCAGATCATCATGCACAACTGCAAACTTGGGAAAAGAGCAAGAGCTTACCACATGTAATTAGGCACAGACCGAAGCACTAAGGAACTTACTAATGCCTTCATTCATTAAAAATGAAATACATTTTTCACAAGTTTCCAATCTTTGGCTTACTTCAATTTAGTTCATGTCAGCAGGAGCATGTTTGAGTTGTGGTTGCTTCAAGATCTTTACATACTTGAGGGATGTCTGAAGGAGGAAAGAACTGAAGTCAGGAGGAGTAAAGGATGAAGAACACTGTAAATATTTAAAAGACCTAGGGAGCTGAGTGCACTGGACAGAGAACATCAACCCATGTTTTCTTGCAGCCACTGGCCAGCATGGGAAGCATATTGGAAGCACAGTGGCACTGAATGAATCTGAAACAAACATTCTATAATTTTGAAGTGATACCATAAAGAACTTCTAACTAATAACTGAGCATCCTAGATAATGAGACTGTTTTGCCAGCCAAAATCATCAGGTCATTAGTACAGTTATGTAATGTCAACAACCTTAAACACAAAGAACTCCCAGACTTCCTTCATTAAGCAACCTGCATGGCACCAGATGCACAATCAGGCCACTTTCTCCTTGGCAGAGGACTTGCTGAACTACTGTGTTTGTTGTAGCCTCTTGTAATCCAACAGGCAGAGCTTCCTGGCTTCCCTCAGCACTGCCCTTTCCTCCAGCCACGGTTCATTGGCCTTGCTGGGCACTCAGCTGCAGAGCTGCCCTCTACCATTACATAGCCAAAGGGGGGCAGTGAGGCGAGTGGCAGCTCGGCTGGCTTCAAAGGATGCGGGACCCGCAGCCTAGGCTGACGGGGAATGACAGAGCAAGGAAAAGCCAGGCTTTGGTAACTTTTAATGACAGATCTTGTTAGGGTTAAGAAAACAACTCAGTCATCGTGCTGTGATTCAATCTGAAGGGGAGCCCATCACCCTTACTGCCACAGGTCACGGCACTGGGAAGGAGGTTGTTATCCTCAAAATTAATCATTGGGAGCTACCACAATGGGCTTCTGATGCCAGGCAAGACACAAAGATCACTGCTGCCTGCCAAATTGGAGACTAGTGCTGCTGCTTCTGCCACCTTACCCTGTTTGCAGGATCTTGTCTTTCCTATCAAATTACATTTCATTCCAAGAAAATGCAGGATGTCTCCACAAAGTCTTGCCCCTTTCCCAGGCCCCTAAGCAGACCCTGGGTTACACAGTGGCCGTTGCAGATAGTGCTATGCAGAAAAATCACAAATAAATCATCATCCTTTTCCATTTGTCCTGTTTCTTAGAATTTCCTCGAGTAACACAAAAGGAGTTTAATATTGTAGACTTTTATTGTCCTTCTCTGTTTTGACTGGAAAAAGAAAATACTGAAGCAAAAATCAGCAGTCAGGATTGATAGGAGCCCATGGAGAGAACTTCCCAAGCTCCCAGGTTTGAAACTCTCCAGAAATGCCATACACTTGAACTGTTTTCTTATCAGTCCCACATGAGCCGCTGGATATCTCTCTGGCTCTGAGAGCACTGTGCCTGCCAACATTATGGAAGAAATTGGTCCCAGTCTGAGTATTTTGGCTGCACCATATGCAATCCTCTGTTGAGGAGGGACTCTTCTCATCACTCACATTGTAGTAACTTTGCCACATTAAGAATGGGCTAAGCTCTCCTCAGATGAATGAGGCACATTGAAAACTCAGCTGCTGGTGTTTCTTTTCTTCTGAAGAGTATTTATTGTGATTTGTACCACAGTACTAAAAGCCTCAATAGAGATAGGGGCCCTTGGATGGTATGGGCTACACATGACATACACACCCTAAAATACACACCCTAAAATTTTACAGTCTAAAATAACAAGGCAAAAAACTAAGATGATCTTCCACATGAAAAAACTCACATCATGAAATAACACAGTCCCAGTGGGAGAAAAAGTGCTTGGGTATGTGGCTAAGATTGGCAGAAATTCATCCCCTGAGAGTATGAGGATAAGATGAGAGCTTAGAACAACATCAATTACTGTAAATTTAGTAATTTAAATGACGTATACTTAATATGTGCCTCATTTAACATCAGTATAGCCCATCTATTTCAATGCTTGGATAGCTTATCTACTGACTGGATTTCTGCTGTATTATCAGTCAAGTAATATTCACAATGAGTTTTATCATCAATTCCTGCTGAATTCATTTTTCACAGCTACTTTAATTCTGTGAAACAGCTCTTTGTAGCAGTTATCTTGAACTCACAATAGCTTCACAGCGAGAATTCAGCAGTATTACATGACTGTTATTTTAATGTCTTTTGTGTATTCAGTTGCACAACATTATGAAATGTAATTACGATGAGGGGTTCAGAGAACTTATGGCTAAGACATTTCACAGTCATTAGCAACCTCAGCAGAAACCTGCTGTATCAACACAGGAAGGCAAAGAGAAATGCTCCTATTTTTCTAGCGTTCTGGAATGTTTTTCTCATTTGTTGATTCTAGATATTTTTTTTTTTCAAGTTAAGTCTAGTTGCAGGAGCATGGGAAATTGCCCTAGATTTGCATCCATCCACAGAAGAGAAAATAACTGAGCACAATAAATCACTTTCCATTTCATTTCAAAATACAATCACATGACAGCTCACTGGGGAAAATGGAAATGTAATGGTATCGCAGCTGCAGATGGGCATACAGGCAGGAGACAAACCCAAGACAATACTGAGTTCAGAAGTTCAGACCCAGCACAGGATTATAAAGATTGAATTACAACCTTTGCTGAACTTGAATACTTGGAGCAACCCCCAGCACCATCAGCACACATCCACTCTCACTGTATACTGTGTCATACAGCAGAATAACCAGGGCTGCTTGGAAATGACACACTTCCAGTGTGAATAGTTATGCCCTTTCTTCACTCTCTTGAGTAACTTCCAAGAATAATCATGGTCTTGTTCTTTCCTTCCTAATTATATGGGGGTTGTAAAAGACACAGCACACCACATTTTCAAGCATTTTTAGCCCAATTTTTCAGTGTAATGAAAATATCGTGGCAGTACCACAACATATTTGTACATGATAATTGTTTATAAAACAGCTTTGTTCATAGGAATAACATATTCCACAAAATGAACTTACTTCTCAGAGTACATAAGGGAAAAATCTATTGGATATTAATGTGCTAGTATGTGAAAAAACAATCACAAGACGCTCGTTATGTTTGGATGGAAGCACCACTCCTAGCCCAGGATGGCTGCTGGGCTGGCTGGGAGAGCAGGGAGAAGAGTTGCAGAGGGAGTGCTGAGTCAGGCACCTCCTGCAAATACATGGATCTTTGCTGGCCAGCAGACCCGCTGTCTCCCTAACATCACATCAGCCAGAGAAGTTTATTATAACAGTTTCCCCACCATTATGTATATTTTCTGGAAGTGAGTCTCCCTGAGATTCATTGCCAACCTTCTTTACCCATCTTCAAGCGGTTCAGACCAAGTGCAGCTGAGAATAGAATCTTCCCTGATTTTTTCTAATAATCATCCTTTGGTTTCTCCAGGATTTTAATCCAGGACAGATACTGTAGCAGGAAGAAGGGAGACGACAAGGGCATCCAGTGTATCACCTGGGTGGGATCCCATCTGCTCCAGATGAAAGAACATAGATTTTTGTGGGATTTCAGCAAGGTAACAGATCTAATGGGAAAGACAGGCTGAGTCAGCAAAGAAATTTAGCAAAATTGTGTTTCTGTTGCTGTAGCTTGCTGTTGGGCTCTTTTCTGAATGTAATGCAGGAAAACTGCCAGGTCAGAGAACATGAATTTGGGGGTTTATTGGCTTGTGGGCCCGCAGAAAGACCTAATTGGTGCTGCAGATAGCAGTTCTCTAATTTGTTTTCATTTATTGTTTTCCTAAAGAGAGCGGGTACAATTTTGTGTCATTAGAACCTGAAATTACACTCTTAAATCTGAATGTAAGCCCCTAAGAAAGGTTGCCAAACATTTTTGTGGGATTTGGCAGAGCTTGGGCAATTTCTGAATCCCTCATTGCAGGCCACTTCTCACTGCTCTACATGAATTCTTAATACAAGGGATGACATAGCAGCCACATACTCCATTATAACCAAGGGGAATGAGCTGTGATATCCACTGGACCTGTTTCTCATAGGATATATTGAGCACAATCTGACCAAAAGCACTGTAACTGTTATATCTTAGGGAGACCTAAAGAAGGCATTCAAATAAAAGTGTTGCCGAAAGTCACTGAAATCTTCCTTAGGCACACCTTATGCAACCTTTTTCCTCTTATGTTTATCTTTCCATTCTCATCTTCGAATGTTGCTGGAATTACAGACCCCATTTTTCATCCTACCACCATTTGTCACTATTTCAGTTGACGAACCATGATTTCATGCCATTCTAGCTTTGTTTCAGTGTAAGCACAACCCACCTATCAATTTGTGCTCTGTATTCCTATCTCTTCCTTGCCTAGATTTTCCTACAACACTTCCATATTTACACAGTCATCTACAACAAAGCAAGAAAAGCATCTAAAAAACCTATTTATTTCTTTGTAATAGAGAAGGAAATATTTTTTTCTACTATTTTGGTTATAAGTGTGTTAGCTCCTACACCGATAGCTTTGCATAGCAACATGGGTAGATATATATTGTTGCTGGCTTATGGTGTTGCCCATGATTTCCCCTCTGGAGATCCTGGAACAAACGAAAATCATACTCCTGTCCCTCGATCTTTTTCAAACAATATCTGAGAGTGGAAAAGAACACTCATTTGTTTTTGTTTTTGTTTTTGTTTTAAATGATATTTTAATTACTCATGTCATGCCCCAGCAAAATGTCCAGCCTTTTGTTAAAATGTGGCTTAATTGCGTTACGGAGCCTTCATGGGACCCTCACACATAAAGCGCTTTTCTTCAGACTTTCAAGACCTAAATTTGCAGTTGGCTCCTGACCAGCGCACTCGAGCAGATACGCACGTAGGTAGTGGGCAGACCCCGTGTTGGTGAAGTAATCATAGTTGACTGCCTCGCCAGTGCTATTCCACAGATATGCCCACAAACAAAAATTGGACATGCATGTTGGTTTTCATTTTGAGTTCATTCAAAAAAAAAATGCCCTTGGTATGTCAGAAAGCATGGAGACACCTTCACGGACTGTTGGCTACGCCTCGGCAAAGCTTTACAACAGACTGTTAGACAAAAAAGAGACTGATGCAGATACCTTAATAAGCATCCCATCTGTGAGGTCATTGGGATATTTCAAACAACTTTCAGCTCTCATTAGTTTAGCGGTTTCCACAAGCACGTCCTTATCTTTTGTAACTTTTGCAGCCAAACTTCCTGGGAAAGCCCCTAAGCTGGGTGACATTCTTACCCATGGGTCAGTCTGCAGTAATGAGCCACCAAATTATGTGTCCTTTGCACTCTCAGGCAGTATATGTTTATATTAACCTTTCATGTTGTGAATTTTTTTCCTTTATCCATGTAATTCTCTGGCTTCTACCATGCAAATCTCATTATTCCTAATAGGCTGCAATTAGGATCTCCAAGCTGCTGATCCCAGTCACGAAAGGCATTTTCCAAGAATAAATGTTTTTTTCTTCTGTATTAATGATTGAATATGCAACAGAGACTATACCCCAAAAAAGAGTAGAGAATAATGGATCCGCAGGCTAACGGAAATCCTTATCAACTTTCCGGTTTTGTACCTCCAATTAATACAGAAGGTACTGCTCCATGTAAATACATTGCGCACAACGTTGCACAGAAGCAAGGTTGATGATTTTTCAGGTCTGCTAGGCTTAACAGAATAAAAGGGTATTTATTACAATTTCTTACAGTTTCTTGCACTTGAAAGAGATAAAGCAGCTTCATCAGCACTTGCCAACATGGTAGATCTTTAGCACACTAATAAGCTCCCCATTAAAGAAGATGTTGTAATCAAATGTTATTTTTCAAGAACTCTGAACTCTGTATTCAGAAATGGTTGGACTAAAATATGCTTTTTCCGAAGGCACAAGAGAGTAACATGTAGTGTCTTTATTCAGATCTTTCTTTGGGTTTATCACACAGAAGGTGCTATTCTCCTGCTTTTCGCATTCTTAAGACAGCATACTCTAACTTTACCAATTATGTCTCACAAGAAATATGACATTTATGCACCCATCAAGGAGTATAACTTTTGCACAAAGGACATGAGGTAAAAATGAGAACCGGTGAAGAACGGGCAGTAGACAGTTGGATGGGTGTCTGCCCAAATTGAAACAAAGGGATAAATGTGATCTTGGGAAGGAAGAGAAAAATGGAGGCAAAGTATAAGGCACTACAGTATTTCAGGTACGAGATGTTCAACAGTTGGAGTAAAGTCTTGGTTGGAAGAACAGAATAGCAATAAAATAGAAAATGGATTAGAAGAACAAGGCGTGAATGGGAGTGGAGCAAATCAAGTATAAATAAGTCAAAGACTACTGGGATCTGAAATGGTGGAAGATGGGCAAGGCAGAGGTGAAGATCAGAGAAAACAAAGTAGGATGGAAGAGAGTTGTTTCACACCTAGGGGTACAAAGCTATATTCAAATCACATTTTACACCCCAGCTTTCTTCATTTTGGTCTGTAACTTGAGTACAAGGTTTATTCCTTCCATAATTAAGCACTTTTTTGCCCAATGTCATGTTTCAGATCACCTGATGTATACAACAGCAGTTTTTTACAAGCAAAAAAAATGTTCATAAGGCCCCAAATGACCAGAGGGAGGAAAGCTCTCTAGTCCAGACTTCCCCAGCCACCCACTGTTTGCCGCTTTCTACCTTCTTGTAGATATCCATCAAAATTAAATATATATATATATGTATGCAAAAAATCTTAGGAAGCACCACTCAGATCACGTTTGTATCACCTGGTAGAGCTTTACATTTGGATATAACTAATTCTGTGGGTTTTATAACCATTTGTCTCATTTTCTTCTTGATGTTTCTCTAACATCACAATTTTATTCTGCATATTTACAATTTATTGTCTATTTAGAGTTTACAGTAGACACCAGCTATAATTCTTCTATCTATATTTTCCATAACCACCTTTTCACATAGAGCTTGTTTGGAAGTGTATGAATGATCTGCTCTTCCAGGTAAGCTGACCTCTACATTTCTCATTTTACTCTTTTTTTTTCTACTGCCTCATGGATATTAGAAAATGCGATTTTTAAACTCAACAGTCATCATATGCTTCATCATATTCATCTGTATTTTCCTGCTTGCTTTTAATCTTTACAATTTCTGTACTTGGATGGAGACAGTACGGTTTTCTTTTCAACGTGCCATAAAATAAAAGTAGCTTGTGCACATTTATAAAGGGAGTTTCAAGATCAGTAAAATGCCTTTCCTACCTCAGAGAGACATGTTATTGTGAATTAAATGCTATGTTGTCCTGATGCAAACTTGATACAATTCAGAATAACCACATGGAATGTACTTTTAGACCAGAAAAGTGGGTTAAAGAAGAGAAGTCAAATAGACAGTCCCAGGCAATGAGAACTAAATGTAAAGGTGTCACTTTTTCTGTGTTTTATGATACAGTAAATTCCCCTGATTTGCCACTGTTGGAAACATAGCAAGGTAACAGATACTAACTTTTGGAACCAACAGAAGTTCAGATATCTAGAAGGAGAAAAAATTACCATTTTTTATTATCAGCTTTTGATCTCCTGTCATCAAAAGCCCTCATAGAAAGCCTCTTCATAAGACTCAGAGTAAACGTAAGGTGTAATAGTTGAGACCACAGTATCTCTTGTTCAATGAAATAATAGGTCTCAAACTGATGATTCACAGGATCATGGTAACTCTTCTCCAGAACCATGTTAAACAATACAATTCAGAGATTTCAACTACAATTTAATGGTATGTCATCAATAATCAACCTGCTCATCCCAATTATTTGAGGAGAAACTGATCTGTAAGACGCCCTTTCTCTTCATTTCCTGGAAGCTCACAGAAATGCAATAAAGGCAGCTTTGCTTCCCGGAGCTTGATAATAGCCTCACACTCTGCCAACCATCTCCACCTGCAATGGCACACAAACACTGTGTGGTTCTAAAGCCACAAAGCACTGACCTCAAGATGTAGATATAATGCTTAGTGACACAAAGACACACACACAGCTGCAAAAAAAATGTGAGCAAAGATTATCAGGAAGGACCACCACCGCTGTCAGAAGCTTGAGCTTGTGCTTGGTAGAACAGAAACAGTGGTATGTATGTGTAATTGTAAGCCTCCCTGTCTCCTTCAGAGAATAATTACTGTATTGTAAGGTCTTTTTTTATTTGCTTATCTGTTTTGTGTGGGGTTTTCTTGTTCTTGTTATGTTGTTGTTGTTTTTTTGCAGACATAATCTAAAGCTCGATGCAGAAGCTGAAATGTGAGTACTCAGAAGTATCTGAAGTGCCCTGGATTTCCTGGCCACTGAACACCACCCAGAAGGTACGCATCCCCTGTATATCATGTGTCATGTTTGTCTCATATCAATATAGGTAATTCTGATGACATTCTATACCCATAGCTTTCACGATAGCCCTTGTCTTCTAGCAAATAAGAGAAAAAACTAAGGCGCAAGAAGGGCACCTGAGGGGATCCTTTGAATTCTGTCAGTGCTCTTGGTGGTGTCCTTGTTTGTAACAAGGTAAAATCACACCTTACCCCTGCTCATATATTATGTGTAACCCTCATGCAAAGATCTTG
The DNA here is from genome assembly GCF_023343835.1 of Lagopus muta. NCBI lineage: Eukaryota > Metazoa > Chordata > Aves > Galliformes > Phasianidae > Lagopus > Lagopus muta. The sequence continues at coordinate 78,441,444 of NC_064434.1, forward strand.
GCCAAGATAAATGTAATATTCCTTGGTGGGAGCATAAACATCATCTTTCTTGTGAGACATAATTGGTAAAGTTAGAGTATGCTGTCCTAAGAATGTGAAAAGCAGGAGAGTAGCACCTTCTGTGTGAAGGAGAAAACATTGCCTAATCCACGTACTATTATCAGGGGATGTGGAGTGACTTACGAGAGGAAGAAAGTAGGGGAGGAAGGAGGGAAGGAAAGAAGAGAGGGAAGGATTGACGGAGGGAAGGAGGAAGAGAGAAAAAGACAGAAGGAGAGAGGGAAGGTGGAAGGAAGAAAGAAAGGACACTAGCAGGCACTGAAAGTCATAATGACATGAAGAGACATCTTCTGCAGGCAGTAGACTAGCTTTGTCAGTAAGCAGCAAGAGAGTGAAGAGCGCTCAGAAAAATTTGTTCAACATAAGCCCTGTTACAAGGGTGAGTAGTGCCCTTGATCGTGCCTTACCCCTTTACCATGGAACATCACCATCTGCAAATGCACAAGGTGATGGAGAGTCTGCCTCACACCTAAATATACCTCATCATTTCCTTAACTCCATAGGTACTTTTCCTTCTTTAGGAGATCATCAAATGAAGGAGATATCAAGGCTGAAGCAGGGACTGAATTAATAGCACATCAACTAGCTCAAAATGATTGCTGTTTATAAGATCTGACCCTGCAGTATCCGTAGGAAATGCAAGGGATCTTATCCCTCTCAGGTAGCTTACAGAATATAGCACAAGATAATAGCATGATCATGACCTGTCATTTCTGCTTAGCTGGCTTACCACCACAGTAACTTGTTTGCCTGCACAGACCTAAATGTCAGTGTGAAAACATGATACATTTCCATCAGATTGTCATCAGACCAATTTTAATCTTAATTTGCAGGGCCAAACAATCCCTTCTGCTGAGAGCTCCAGATGCGATAAAAAGAATCTAAATAGCAACCTAATCAGCAAGGGGAGATGTGGGAGCAGAGCCTTGATTTCTACTATTTGAAACCCAGCCAAGGAGTTATTTAATCTGCAGCAACATGTATAGTACCAGTAGCTTGTAAATGAGATGATTAATATAATATTTTTTTTTTTTCTAAGATGTAAAGTTGCAGATAGTTTCCTGTAGGCAGGTGGAACACCACCTCTGGCAACATCTAAATTGTCTGAAAGAATTAAGCATCAAATTTCTTTCAGCAGCTTATGTAAGTACTTGGCCAATTTGAGTAGATACAATCTCATTAATAATATCTCTTGCTCTTTCTTTCATGATTGGATTTCAGTTGGATTTTTTTTTTAAGGTTTTGTTTTGGAAATCAACCGAAATAGAAAGGCCTTAAAAATTAGATTGCCTCTTTTTTCACATATTTACTTTTCTCTTCACATTCTTATTTTTAAACTGGAAAGGTGCTTCATGCAGGTACTGATGGTACCATCCATTCACCCCCAGCAGATTAGAAACTGATATTTGAAATAAACCAAAATAATGGAATCTAGAATTGCACATGGGTGCTCACCATGCCCTGACTGAAGCAGTTGGTGTCGCTGTGCGGGAGGAGCGTGGGATTGCGGACGAGCAGAGGGGGCTCTTCCACCCAGCCCAGCGTGTGGCCACCGCAGGGCCAGCTCGATCACTGCTCACCTGCAGAGAGGTGGCTCAGGAAAGTCAGCCTCAAAAGCTACACGAGCAATAGTTTCCCCCTCTGCATCCCTCACCGATTCTCCATTTCCAAAGACTTATTTGAAAAGCAGGCTCTGTACGATTTGGTAAAACGATCTAGATTATTTTAGCTGAGCATTTGGGAAAGCTCAAAGGAAAGGAGCCATACTCTAAAAGTGTAATTTAAATCTGACTGAAATCACTGAATACAATCCGTCTAGGTTCAGCACACCCTGAGCTAGGTATGATAAAACAACTCCTGCAGTGTACAACAAACCACAGATGAAAAGTGCCAACAGAGACAGGCACCCCACGATGTGCAGGTGCATTATACTGGCACTTCCCTCATGCCCAGACCCCGTGACAAGGGCTGATGTGCTGCTGTCTCTGACCTCTGCCTGCCTTCATGGCTGTACTCCTGTGTGGTTCATGGTTTGCCAGTGCCTCTCTCCCCTTTCTGTGAGCTAATTGCTGGCACCTCTTGACAGGCTGCCTTCACTCTGACCTCCTGAAAACGTAGATAAAGGCCTGTGCTGTGTGAATACTCTTTCTTTCCCCATTAATTCAGAGTTCCATTTGGTGTAACTTCAGGAGTTGCCAACAGCTTCTATCATTGTCCCACGTTTCTACAGATTCTGTTACACAAAATAAAACAGAGTACAGTTTTGTTCAAGAGAGTAAAACATTTGCTGAACAATCATAGAATCATCATATCATAAAACCATAGAATGGCCTGGGTTGAAAAGGACCATAATGACCATCCAGTTTCAAACCCCTCCGCCACAGGTAGGGTCACCAACCATCAGACCAGGCTGCCCAGAGCCACAATTGAGCTCTAGCTCAATTGAGCTCTATCTCCATTGCTAACTTTTTAACTGCAAGAAGCAGGCATGGCAGCAGTCTTTCTGACGTCAGTGGGATGAAACACCAGTGCAAAGGATGAAGGCAAGCACCCATGTAACCAAACTTCCTCAGCCAAAAAGAAAGTGTGATACCATTGTGGTAAGAGGCAGCTACTGATAGAACAGACTCTTCAGAGTTTCTTGCTGCAAGCATAGGTAAACAATGCTTATTAATTCTACAGACAAGCTATTAATTCTACTATCTCAAGTTTGCCACAGCACATTTTAATTTGTTCCATGAACTTGCTGCCAATTAAGATTGTTTACAGAGAACGTGACAGCTAATCTCAAATCTCACCATTTCAGGGAAGGGAGGGCCAGCCCCAAAGGTACGTGGATAGGAGACTTCCAACCGCACTGGTGTGTGGTAGGAAGCAACCTTTGGCTGTGCACAAAGATCTCCAAATGGTGCTGCAGTACACGCAAGACATGTTTCTCCACAATTTCATTCAGGCTGCTACATCTAGCAGGAAAGAAACTTCCAGTCCCTCTCAGTCACTGTAAGCTCAAAGAGCATGAGTTGAATCATTTCAACTGAAGGGGCCATGGGAGAAGGGGCCATGCTGCAGTAGGTGGGTGCGCTGCAGGGTGCAGACAGGTTGTAAGCCACTCCCTGGGGCATGCCACAGGAGCAGGCTTGACTCCTGAAGGCCATGGAAACCTTGCTGCTGGGTTGCTAGTTGTCTAAATCTGTGCTTTTGTAGTTTTTTTGATGTGCTACCTTCCTGGCAGGTCTGTAAGAAAGCCAGAACAAGCTGGGTACGCTACAAGGCCAGCAAGTAGCATGTTGATAGCACCCCAGGCTTAGTAGCTGCCCCAGGGAAGGAGCTGGCAGGTTGTGACAGGCTCCCTTAAATGGCGATTTCAGATGAGCATGAAATGCCTCAGCAATAACAATGCACTGTGTTAAACAGGGGTGAATCTGAGAATGAGCTTCATGGAGAAACTGCATTGTCCATTCTGAGAGACGTGCAGTTTCACCTTAGCCCTCTGTAACAAGGCCAGCTGCTGCCTTGTCTGTCTGCACAGGGCTCATCCACTTGTTAACAATGAATCTTAGCCATCAAATTAAAACTCATTTTAAAAAGGCTAGCTGAGTTACTGTTAGCAGCTCCTGAGAAGAGATGACACAGCACCTTGTGAAGCCGGCACACAATATGCTGGATCCCACCAACTACACTGAGTTGCGCTGAGTGCAAGGCTAACAAAATCAGGGCTGCTCCCATCATAGCAAGGTTGTTACTGATGTGCACAGATGAGTGAAATCTCATTTACACAGATGAATATAGTTCTTGCTTCCTGTGTTCAGGAAAGACAGATTCAGTCTGAGACAGGCCAGGAAGGGCCAAGAGGATGGCAGTAGACAGTGGGACTAAGTGATGCAGAAGAAAACTGGAGGAATTTATCCTGAGAAAAGAAAAATTGAGATATGATCTTGCTGCTATTTCCTACCATCAGATGAGCATAATGGTGGAGAAGACCTGTTCTGGTTGACTGTGAAGGGGGGGAAGGCTTTGGAACCACCTGCCTGTAGGAGCCAAACAACCAAATCTAAGAATGAACCTTATTTTCATGTTTAAGCAGGCTTTACATTAAGTATTGTTTTGTTAAAAACATCCTTCCTGAACTCAGTTCTCGTATTTTACAAATTACTGCACCAGGGGACCCTTTCAGCTGGGTTTCTTTGCTCTGCTGCCCTTTCTTCTGTGTATATTCTGTGTACATCAAAATACAAACTCCCATAGCCAGTAATGTGATTAGCTGAAGTGACTGATGCAGCAGTGATCAGTGAGAGATGCTACCTTCCCTGCAGTCAAGTTGCAACTGACTGGTCAACAGTTTATTACATTACAAATAGGAATGCTGCAGTACATAATATTAATATAGTTCCATATTTCTTAACTAATCAGAGGGAAGAATACAGAACACATGAAAGGTTTTTACTTGTTAAAAACATATAAAATAGTAATTAGTATTAGCAGATGTGGAGAAGGGTTAAATGCAATAAGATGGGAAGTCTGTACTCACAGACCATCCTCAAAATGCAAAAGATGCATTTTTTGGAAATAGCAAACGGAGTGATAAGAAGATTCTTGGTAGTACTTTTCTAAATATATCTCCACATCTGTTCATATCTGAAATGCCTGACTAAAAAGAACGTGGAGGTGATTAGCACAGTAACAATGGCCAAGAGACAGGAACTGCTGCTTCAATCTTACAATCAAGTTACAAATTATAGATGAAGACTGGGAGATATGCAAATGGGACAGCAGTCCTGATGGTATCTATCTTTGTGGGAATAATTAATAACAAAAGTGCCAAAGCAAGAATGAAAAAATCCAAGATTGGACCCGACTCATAACAAAGGTTGAATTTTATGATGTTTGTATATACATAACAGAATTTAGAAAACATATTTTGTCTCCTAGTTTGATAATCCTTTTTTTTCCCCTATAACCAGAGCGATGTGAATTTACTTAAAACAAGAGAGAAGCGAGGAACCTGGCATTTGCATGTCACTGGGATGTAGGATAAATCCCATGAAAGAGTAGGACATAATTAAAAGATGGCAACGCTGCACTGGATGAATTAAAGAAAATGCTCACCTACCAGCCCTTTCAAAAGAAATTAAGTTAAATGGCTTTCTCAAAACAGCAATCTTTTTCTAGTTATTAGATGTTTTACTCCTTAATAGGGTTTAAGTTCAGCGAGAGATCTCTTTGATTTATAAAACGCTTTGTTTGTTCCAAAATCCCATCTATAAACAAACAGATATTTTACTGCAATGTAAACCACAGTCACTCCTGTTATACTGTCAGCATTGATTAACTTCACTGTAATCTGGTACATCAGTTTATTATAACAGGCAGACACGGGTTTCTTCTCATGAGAACAAAGTAATGGATACAGGGAGCAAAGACCTTTGTTTTTAAGGCTGTAATCTGCTTTAATGCAGCGAAAAACAACAACAAGAACAAGAATGGTTTTGGGGCTGGCCTAAAACAAGCATGGGCATTCTTCTCACTGAGAAAATCCCCCATTATGAGAACTTGCCAAGTATCAGTTTAATAGCCTCTGTGCTGCCTGTTGTACTGGTAAGGGTGCCGGTTTCCAACCAGCATCACTCAGGAGGACAGGGTGGAATGCTTGGTTTAACCATTTTCCCTTGCTGTTAAACAGGATAAGTAGATTTTACTTTTGCCAAATACTTTACACAGAATAAATCATTCAAGACCTCGGACAGTTACACTGAAAGAATTAATTTCTGCGTGACAACACCTGTCATCACTTTTCCATTGAATCAAAAAACAGATCTCAAAGACAGCTACAGTAGAATAAGTTAGTTTCTTATTTACGAAGCAAAAAACAACTGTGCTTCTTAGCAATGTCAAAGTTTTTTTTGTTGTTGTTGGTTTTCTTAATGGCTCATGTTATAAGGAAATAGAGCAGTTAAAGAATGAACAAGAAGTTAGGCTGAAATGCCTCACTACGTTTTGCTAAGTATTTTTCTCACGTGACAAAGGAAGCTTTCATCTTCTTGTCTAAATTGCACAATGTGGGTGACACAAATGTCACAGCTGTACATCTAGCATATGTTGTCTCTTCCCTCATCTCCCTGGTCTTACCAGAGGGGCACGGGAGCACAGACAGGTCTTTCCTTTCTGACAGCAAGAACTTCATCTTTTCTTACCCACAGATTACTTCTAAGCTTCTTGACAAATCCAAAAAACCATGCCTGGAGTAGGTGAAAATTTGAAGAAAAGAGCAAAAGTTGACGATGTATTTGCTCACAGGGTGAGCCAAGAGCATAACCCAAGCAAAGATTCCTCAAAGCTGGAAGGCAGAATCTTCCAAGCTGACATCTTTACAGAACAGAATAACATGTAAATATTATCTTCTGCAGAGATCCTGCAAGTATCCAAATCTCCTTTTAGGAGAGTGAACACTTAGATTCAGAGAGAACCTATCAACATACATGTCAGTAGTGACCAGAGATAAAAAGGCTGCTCTGCTCAAATTTTATTTTATATGAAAAGTACTTAGATCCTGCCCAAATACATCTCCTATATAAACGTTCCCAACAGGGAAACAGGCTCTCCCACTTGTCTAAAATCTCAAAGAGAGAGGAGAGGTCGAATTCTTCTTCTTGAGAGATTAAAGATCTTTTTTGAAGAATTTAAAAACCAACAAGCCAGACACTGACAGGATGTCATCTGTGAAACAGCAGCACCTCATAGTAGCTAGGCACAGACCTGATATGCCGGCAAATTAATACATTGCTTAACACCAAAGAGGTTTGACGGGTGCATTTACCTAAAGGCTCAAAAGATCAAAGGATGAAGAGCATCACAGTTATAAGTTTAACGCTGAAAGGGTTGATTTGTGGAAATTTTACAACTGTCTCAGGTTTTACATCCCTCCCAAGCTTTTTTTTTTTTGAGCCTTTTCAAAGTTCCTCTGAACATTTGCTCTGCTCACACAAGTACTCTGTCTGTCTTCCTTGCCTTGCTTGCTCCTGAGACTAGTTGCTATCTTTAGTCAATGAGACTCAAGCTCCAGCTGTACATTACATAAAACATATTTTCTTTAATTTATTTGGAATTTGCTCATATTTCATCTCTGACTGTTCCCTTGCTCCTCTGTGGTGTGAAAGGTAATCAAAGTAACAAATCTAACTGCTCTAAATGATTTCCTATGCTGTCTAATTTTACACATTCCCTTTTGCTTGAGCCCTCCCAAACAACAACAACAAAAATCAAATATTTTCACTCTCTATGGAAGCTTGGCTTCATCGGAAGGGGCAGGAGCAGACCTTTCTACTCTTCTTCTGCTAGGAGGGGAAACTAGGAAAGCCTTAGTACCTCTGCAATCAGAGAGGGATAGACACGTCGTGCCCTAGTAGGGAATACCTAAAGACATGGAGACCAAACTGCTGAGCTAAGCATATTCCAGAGAAAACAAGTTTTTTTCTTCCAGTAGCCTAAGGCATCATTGCAAAATCATTTTCTTGTACAATTCTTTGTTCTCAAATTCAGGAAGACAATGAGTAAATCAGACTATCAGGTGCTTTCCTGGGTGACTCCATCTCCATGCTGTCAGTCACTAATAAAAGCAGCTCCTATCCCAGGTGTCAGCGGGTGAAACGTGAATAATTCATTTCGTCTCTTTAAGACGCTTCTAAATCCAATGCTGGCTTCATTCCTTTCAAGTCAGAAACTTCACTCCTCTTCTAAAGAGACGCTGACAGCAAGTGTTGCAGAGCACAAGTCATTATCATCTTTCACATATTTCTTTAGTCATTGTTAGATTTCAACGTTACAGTTTCAAATCCACCTAAGAAATGTGCACATTTCCTAAAAAGAATACTGATTACACTGTGAAGCTGAGTTAAAGAGAATATGTGCTTTGTTCTGGTGAAAGCGGAGACTCAGATTTCAAGTGCCACTGTTTGCTTTGTACTTTTCACAGCACAAACTGATTTCCCACATTACAGATATTAACTTATCAAAGAACTGAAAACTGCCAGACATGATTTGCATGACCTGGTATAATACTTATTGTAAGCAAGAGTCCTCTTCTCAAGACCTTTAGCAGAAAAGTGGTCCTAAAGGTCTTCTTTGTGTAATGCACATATTTAAAGTGTCACAAATTACAAATACTGGAGCACTAAATTACTACAACTTTTTTAACTTACTACCCAGGACTACTTCATCCCTTTGAGCCACACTAGTGCCTCTAGTAGGTCTCATGTATCTCTTCATAATGCTGACACTGTGCTATCCTCAAAGAAAAAAGCTTCCACGATAATGAAACAGTTTCTTTTGGACACAGAGCTTTCTGTCCCTGAGGACTCTTCATAAAACAATTTCATACACCAAGGCAGATAGAAAAGGATGAGAGATGTCCATATGCAGTCAGTGCCAGACCTCACTCACATTTGTTTGCACTGCCACAGTGGATGCACTTCTGCGCCAACAGCTACAGGTCTAGAAGCAATTCATCCACTTCTCAATCCATAGTAAAAGTATGGGCAGAAATACAGGGTTTTCTCATAAAAAAATTCGGATGAGCCGAATGCATCTGTGTCCTTACTGAGTTTACCACACTTAGTTGTCAAAAATACGGGTTTTGGGCAGCAAATATCTCTAACAGTTATAGAAGAATATGTTGCTGCACCAGTGAGAAGAAAATTGTATCAATTGCAAAAAAATATAAGTTGGGATTCAGTAGTGTGAGATTGTGAAGAATAAAAACAAGTTCGACTGTTTCAGACTTAGGATAAACCACCTGCTGTGAAAACACAAGCCAATGGCCCAAGTACTGAGTGTGCATATTCATGGTATCCAAAATATGCAGACTAAATAGCTTAGAAAAGGCTCATATGTTCCTAGAAAGCAGGAATCCCTTGCACGACAAGGGTGCTGTGAAACAGCCTGCCCCTGCACTGCTGCAAGGTGTGCTCACTGCCTGAGCTGTGTGTGATGCCAGCTTCTACCATCACATCGAGGCATGCACCTGCCTGCTGTGCACTTTGACTGTCCCCAAGTCAGTCCCCTGGGGAAGTGGCTACTGCAGCAGCTCTGATGCAGCAGCATATACACAGCAGGGAGGGAATGAGGATAGGAGAGACCTGCTGTTCTCAGACCACAGGGATCCAACTGGGCCCTGTGTTGGTAAAAGCTATGTCTGTAAAATGAATGACAACCAGGGGTCTCTCCTTGGAGAGAATGAAAAGAGGTGCCAGAAGTATTCCAGAGATTAAAAAGTGATTATAAATAGAAGCTGAACAGGCTGTAAACAATGAAGTTTATAAAATATCACTTGAGTTTTGCTCAGTGCTGTTTCTGATTGAAAATCTATGTCCTATAAACACTAAATCTCCAGCACAGCATGAAAGAGAAATAGATGATACATAAGGAGAGAAGACATGCTGAAGAATGATTGATGTAGCAATGCCTTATGGCAATGCCTTCAGTGGAAAGCTGGAGTGAGAAAACATGTATGCATAAGAATTAGGTGCAGCATTAAGCCCTGTAGGGCTCCTCAATGCACACACTAACCAGAAAACAAACTTATCCAGGGGCAATGTAAAAGAGAAATAACCTCTAATAAAGACTTCCATGAAATTCAAGACCCAGCACCCACAAAAACACTGCCTTACACCTAGCCAAGAGAAACAAGCACACTTTGATTAGTCCTACAAAGAGTGATGTGAGTTGTGGAGCTACTGAACCCCTGTTGATCTGTTTCTTGTGTTTGCATTGTGCCTATTAAAAGGTGAAGTGCTGAAGCAAACCCCTGATAATACATTTAGCTTCTGCACAGTTTAATTGACATTTACAGGAACACACAGGAGCGTGTAGATCTCTGCAGCTCTAGCCCAGAGCAGCAGTGGATTCAGAAAGCTATTTGGGAGGAATAAGACATACGTATGTGTATTCAGGAAGTACTGCCCATGCCTTGCCTCCGCAGGAAACCAGCTAAAACCAGACCCTACTCTCATGTGCTTATTAAAGGAAAGCATCCAAGAGAAATGTGGACAAATATTTTGCAGAACTGCTGCCCACTTCTTTTTTTTTAATAATTGCTGCATTAAGTGAAATTGGAACAGTCTCAGAGATCAACACATAGTTCGGATTTCATGAATAGCTGAGTTTGAAAAGCCAGGAAGGAAAACAGTCCAGAAAGACTGTAGGTGGTCAAGCACATCTGCTAAGACACTTGAATGGGATCAAACAGTGAAAAACCACCAAAGAAAACAAAGTGAGGGACCAGCACAGCAGCAGCAATGAGACATATAGCTTTCCCTTCTGCCTCTGGGCTCCCAAGGAGGAAATGCCGAGGGGTGATGCTCTCTGAAGGAGCTGTGTAATGAATACCATTTTGCTGAGCTGATTTCCATGGCCCTGAAAAGCTACCCTGGAGCAAGTGGTGGCCCAGCAGACATCCTAGTAACCATTCCCTGCAGTGGCCAATATGGCAGATCTCAAGGATGTCTCCCTCCATGCAAATAACCATCATTCTCAGCAGCTGTGGCTCAATGTACATTTATGCCAATAGCCAAGGCATGGGCTGTAGCACAGTGAATATGCCTTCTGCTTAATGGTTATGATGAGTTTCAATGGTATCACAAAGGTAGTGTCCAACTCTTCGTATATGAGCCAGCAAAATCTAAGCAAAAAATATCTGAAGTATTTCACAAGCACTGACCTTTACATATAGACTGTTTTCATACCAAAATATCCCAGACCTTAAAGAAAGACAGCTGTAAATCCGTTCTGGAGCCATGCAGTAGAACTAAATTGAAATAACAAGCTCACATTATTGGATTTTCTTAATTTCAGAGCTTCTGTATACAATCTACATGCTCCTGATATAAAAGATAACAAATAGCACATAGACTAAGCAAGCATGTGTCATTTCCGTCATGTTTAATTGCACTAATTTTTTCAATAAACATAAAGAATATAAAGGCAGATAACAATTCTATAATAATAAAAATCTCAAGTTACCTGGTCCCCTGATGAAAACGAATGCATCAAGCTAAGTGTGTTATTGATGCTGATTTTTGTCCCTTTTCCTCTCGTAATCTTGTATGATTTATTTTGTTTGTGGTTTACCACTTGGATAAGAGCAGACCAGTAGTCTGAAATACAGCCTTATAAATGTCAAAATATAAGAAAATTTGCTCCCCCGCTATCAGACTATTTATCTTATTAATGATTAGCCTTGTTACATAAGATCTATGTGCTGTGTATTTATAAACCAAATTATCAGCTTCATTTACCTTCATTCAAATTCATGCCCTAGCAAGTATTTATCAAGATAAGATGAATGAAATCACCTATTTTGCCATCAGGTATTTTACAACTCATACCTGGCTAGACAATGTTTATTCCTCAAACTCTCCCATAATTACAGATATTGCTTAAGCACCCCATGTGTGCTAGTGCACCGAAGCACACCATGTAAACACACCTTGGAAAACTGACTTAACACCTGTGGGAGAGATGATATCATACTTCCTTGGTGGTATTACCATAAACCCTCGGTTCACATTTTCTTGTAATCTGAGACACGGGAAACACATGCTGCGTGTAGCTAGAAGATAAAATGACATATCTCACTTTATAATCATTTTGACTTTCCACAGTATAGCCAATTTTTTGTTGTGCTTCTTCAGCATAATGTTCTTTGCCCATGATTCTTGCCTTCGTTCTCATCCACAATCTTTTTTTTTCAAGATGTAGATCCCATTACACCATATGCTCCTCATGCTAGAAGGCATGGGCACTGTCATAAAAAACAATTTAGTGAAAATAAAGGGCTTGCTTACATACACACCATTAAAAACAAAAACAAAAACAAAAACAAAAAAAAACCACCAACAACTGGTTTATTTCCAACACAGCAGATTAGCCTGAATCCTGTCATCTTCTCCAAAGATGGTCCAAGTCAGAAGTGCTACTGGATGTGCTAAGCCAAAGGTTTGTGAGGACTGAACACACAAAGAACCCTACTGGGATTTGAAAATGCCTTGTAACTTTCTCCAAATCCCACAGTTACTATTTCATGTGGCTACCAGAGAAAGTTCCCAGTAATTGGGTGCAGTCAGTAAACGAATTCTCCGCATTAGCTGTGAGAAGAAAAATGTATTGTGACCACAGAAGAACTGCACATCTACTGACTTCATAGAGGAAATTTATGCTGGTAAGAACTAGTGTCTGCACTACGTCCACCCAGTTTTCATCACTGTCTTCTTTCTGTACAAAACAAAGGGGACAGTCTAAGCAGTCTAAGTGACAAAAGATACGTCATTGGAATGCCTTATTTCCACAGTCACTGGAAAAGGTTTCTGAAGAGATGGGTAATTACTGAAGCAAGGAAATGAAAGATAATTTTGATGAAGAAGATGGTCCTACTTGTGCACTCCACCCAATTCATGTTTCATGTTCACAGTGCTGCATTTTTCTGAACATCAAAACAACATTAGCAGGCAGATGAGGAGGAGAATGAAAGAACAATGTTTTCCAAGCAGATCATAGAAATAATTCTGCTTAAGTAGAAGTAGCTGTTCCTGGGGATGAGTAGCCTCTCTGTCATTCCCATGTGAACAGGAAACACTTCCAATCACCACAACATTGCTATGACAATAAACTAATATAAGCAATGAAATTCGAAGTTAGTTACACATATTTAACTATTGTAGCTCCTTCATACTATGTTTATTCAGCATTTTCCATTACCTCTTGAGAAATTGTTGCAGGACATAAAATACTGAAAATAAATTGCTTTCTGCTCTGAAAAGAGGGAACAAAATAATGTAAATAGCAGTCCTGGAGCTGTGTGATATGAGATTTATCTTAAAAAAAATACTAATTTTGTCGTATTCACTTATGCTTATTTGTGTGCATTGTTTTAGGCTCTGCCTTTAACAATAACACATAGCACAGCTGGGTGCCTGGAACTGCCATACCTCTAAGAATTATAATCTACAAGGAGACTGGAAGGCTCTTTCTGGAGAAGGACTGAGGGAGGCACTATGTCTGACTTAAAATACATAAGGGTCTGCAGATGGAAGAATCTATTCTCTGGGTCCCTGGTGGATCAAAGGTGGTGTGTCTGAAGTATGAGAATGAAAGCTGAAGCGTGACAAAGTCCCAGAGAAAATGTCAGAGGATAGAGTGGAATCTTCATCAAGGAAGGTTTTCAGGAGAACTTAGACACGCATCTATTGGGAGTGTTACAGGCATATTTGATCCAGACTTGGAAGCAGTGGGGTGGGATTCCCTGGAGATATTCCCCGGTCCTCTACATCTCCAGCTCCATACTCCCCCTCCGCAATTTCCAGCTGCAGTTCTTGTTCTCCTGACCTCCCAGGATATTCCACCTTTCATGTGGGGACATGAAGCCAAGGAACAAGGGGTCAGAGTGGGGAGCTTTGTGTACTCTGACAGCTCACACACGCATTGCTGGTGCTGTGAGCAGCGCATCTGCAGCCAAGGTCTCTGCGTGTGAACTGTGAGCGTTTCTTCTCCCACGAGTCAGCACATGACCACATCCACAGCAGCGCTGGAGTCGTCTGTCCCAGATGATACCTAACAGATGTAATAAAAGGCGAACACCCTGACTGCCTGAGGAGCTGACTATGTGTTTACTACCACTGGTATAGAACATGATTGTTTTCACTTTTCTTAGTAAAATGAAACATATCTGTCCATAGTCGTAGTCCCAATGATTTGTGTCCCAAGGTCCTGAGGAAACTGGATGATGTAGCTGCCAAGACACTTTCCATCAAATTTGGAAAGTCATGACTGCCAGGAAAAGTCCCTGGTGACTGGAAAAAAGAAAACCACACTCCCATTTTTAAGAAAGGGAGAAAGGAAGACCCAGGGAACTATAGGCCAATCAGCCTCTTGCCTGTGCCAGGGAAGATCCTCCTGGAAGCTATGTTAAGGCACACAGAATCATAGAATGGCTTAGGTTGGAGGTGATTTTAAAGATTATCTAGTTCCATACCCTTACTGTGGGCAGGGCTGCCCCCCACCAGCTCAGGTTGCCAAGGGTCCCATCCAACCCAGCCTTGAGCCCCTCCAGGGATGGGGCACCACAGCTTCTCTGGGCAGCAGTGCCAGTGCCATACTGCCCTCTGAGTAAAAGATTTCTTCCTAACATCTAACTTAAACCTCCCTCTTTTAGTCTAAAGCCATTTCCACTTGTCCTGTCACTATCAGATCATGCAAAATGTTGGTATTCCTCCTGCTTGCAAGCTCCCATTCTCATGGCCTCCCACTGGACCCGCTCCAAGAACTCCACACCCCACCTGTACCGAGGGCCCCAGACCTGGATACAGTACTCCAGATGTGGCCTCACAAGAGCAGGGTAGAGGGAGACAATCACCTTCCTCACCCTGCTGGCCACCCCTCTTTTGTTGCAGTCCAGGACACTGCTGGCCTTCCAGGCAGCAAGCGCACACTGCTGGTTCATGTCCCAGTTCTTGTCCTTCAGGACCTATAAGGTCTGCTCTGCAGAGCTGCTCTCAATGAATTTTTCTCCCAATCTGTCCTCATATCTGGGATTTCCTCAACCTAACTGCAACACTGAGAAAAGGAGGTGATCTGAGGCAATCAGCACAGCTCCACCAGGGTGGCCTTTTCCAGTAGAGGGACAGCATTAGCTGACAAGGGAAGACTGACCAATATCATCTACTGCATTTGTGCAAGGCCTTTGACATGATCCTACACTACATCCTTATCTCCAAATTAGAGACACACATTTGAAGAGTGAACTAGTCAGTGGATAAAGAATTGGCTAAATGAAGCTGGAGCTGTGGTCATTGGCTCTATGGAGGTGGAGGTGTTCAAGGCCAGGTTGGCTGTGGCCCTGGGCAGTCTGATCTAGTCCCTGCCCATGGCTGGGGGTGATGGTTTGGGACTGGATGATGTTTAAAGTCTCTTCAACTCAAAACATTCGTGATAGTCTATGATAATAAAAGGGAAGGAAAAAAAAAAGGGAAAAACAAGTCTGTGGATAAGGTACGGGAACAGAAGCAATTAAGTTTGGATTTTTTTTAAGTAAAAAATTGTCAGGAGTGGTCTCTGGAAAGTCCCTAATCATGTTGTTTGCCACCCTAAATTGGAATTTTAATAATTACCCACATCACAACTATGCTCTACTGCTAGGTTTCTTAGTGATTGTGAAAGGATCTGCAATTACTTCATTAAAAATACATTATTATCACTGTGATCTAAATTTATGCAAATACATCTGCAACCCCAAGTGATCTGTTTTATATGCTGTCTGAAATTCAGAGGTATGCAGCTACTTACACTTACACCACTCTTTCATGGTTCAGTACAATTGATTGACAGAAATACTTATTCCAGCTTACAAACTGCTTTGCAATCCTGCCATGGTGTTGTGTGTGCCAATGGATCCTACAGCTGCCTGTGCTGGGAGACAACCTGCCAGATGCATGCTGCACTGCTTCTCTGCCTTCTGAGAAATAAGTGCTTAAAAGAGAATTAAACAAAAGGGCTGTGGTTGTTAATGTTGCCAGAAAGGATAGATGCTTGTCGATGTGGACGCTAAAAATAACTGTAAAATCATCTAACTAGACTGCCAACTAACAGGATTGAAAAAGCACTTCAGTACAGGTGACATTACCAGGACTAAGAGGAGCAAAGTCCATGGGCTTTCACAGAGCCCTCCACATGCAGTACTTGGAAAACTGCACGTTAAAGTGCCTAAATGTGTGCCAAGGCCACCATCATCACCTTTGTTCTGCTTAAACACTCAAAGTCCACAGGCCACAGCTGCCCTGAAGTGGATCACGTTCATTTATTCACTCCCATAAAATTAGTAAAACCATGTACCTGCTGACCACAGCATGCACATTTCAAACATTTTTCCAAACCTCCAACCTGCAGTCTTTCAGAGGTTTCTTTTCTTGACAGGAAGTTTTTCCTAGTGTTTAAATCTTGGTAAGGCAGGTTTTGACCATACATCCACTGCAGCTGGAAAACAATCTCCAGTCTTCATTGCTTTTTAGAACATCCACCTAAATTCTGAAGTCCCTACCAGCCTAAGCAAGACAAAGAGTTTACTCTTCTTAAGCTTTGCTGTAAATCTCGCTGCTCTATTCCTCCCTCCCCCAAGTCTGTCCATGTCTCTCAAATACAGTGCTAAAAATTGGACAGAGCTCCCCGGCAGGCCCTCAGAGCAGGCACAGATTTAGAGTCACTACCCCCATCTTGGGTATTATTCTGCTTCTTACCCACTGCAGATTGAAATCTGCCTTCTGCAGCTTCACCACCACTGCCTAGGCATGACACCAGAGTCCCCAGGCTGTGCGCTCCCCAAAGAGCTGGCCCTGCTCTGCCCTCCCTCGGGAACAGTAGGTGAACTGCGGGCAGCTCTGCCCATTCTGGTAACAGCAAAAGTATTAACAGCAAAGCAGGTTGCTACTGCTGCTGTGTATCAAATGTGAGCTGCTTCAGACTCTGCATTCATGTTTGTAACCCTCAGCCAGCTGAAGGTCACAGCAGCTGGTTTGTTCCCCTGATCTAATGTTGTTTCCTGTCTGGGAATTCAAAATCTTCAGTGGATGAAGGACATGCTTCATGCTCCAGTATTCACTGCTTCATGACATGGGCACTGGAAATGCTGGATATTAGATAGGTATCACTTAACCCATCTCAGTTACAGAGATTTCATCCAAAGACTTGCTACCTTCAGTGGGACTTTCTCTTACATCTACAGGCGAAATGTGGGCCTGCTGCTTCATGTAGCTGCCTTCTCTTTTCATACTGCAAACCTGAATAACTTTATTAAAAGAAAAAAAATATTTCACAACTCCTGTCATGTGCTTGTTCCCAGCCTGCACGCTGGTGGGCTTTCTTGCCCAGGGGAAAGGGAAAGGTTGAGCCACAGAAATACCCAAGTCCAGTTCAGCTCTCGCTCCAGGATACAGTTTATTATCTAAACATCAAATTCATAAAGTAACACAAAGAAAAATTATTCCCTCATCCAAAGCCAGCTGCAGGGGCTCCCAAGCTCTTCATGCCAGAAAAAGGGCACACATCTCAATCTAAACCCCTGCTGAAGCAAGTGACAAGCAGGCAGCCTGTAACCCTTTCCTAACTGTTTAACCCTGTCACAACAATGTTTGCTGTTGTAAATGATGTCTTCCACAACTGGAACAGATAGGTCTTTCAGGTTTCTGAGCACACAGCACTAGGAAGGCTTGTTTTGTGTATCAGTACTTACAGCAGCACTGTATAATTTTGCTCCGTTTATTCAAAACTGAGGCCATGGAATGGTGTATGCAATTTATTTGTTGGTTTTGGGTTTTTTTTTTTTTTTTCCAAAAGGAAAACTTTCTTGAGCAGAACAAGTGTGTACAAACATTTCAGCTTTGAGAAATATCCGGACCACAGGAAGACCAGCCAAGTGTTTAGGATGTCACAGGCTCTAAGAAGTAGCATTAGATGAGGGTCTTCTATACTCAGCCAAAGTACCAAGACAAAGGGAGATGGATAACAATGAAGATATGCAAAATTGTCACGTATTCTGGATGCTTAGAACAGAAAAACATGATGGGAAGCAGAAAACTGTTAATGAAGAGTTTTTAAAATAAAGCCAGTTCCCTGAATGAGAAGACAAATAGAGGGATGAAAACAGGAATCAAGAAATAGCAGAGTGGAGAGGAGAAATGCAAATGCACTTACTTCCAAGGCTGCTTCAGATAAATGCCTTTCACAGGCAGACTGTGGCTGCCTGCTGTGGGCTTCTGGAGAAAGGGAAGATGCCTTTGTTTTGTTTGGCTCAAAAACAGGAATAAAACATTTGTTTCTCAATCACTATCCCACAAATTTAGACTTCATTTTCCTGAATGCTGGCTGCCCAAAGTTGATCTAGAGTATGGTAGAGCAGATCCCAGGCAGATCCCACATCCATTCCCAGTTTTTTAGGGAAGATGAGGTACAGAAAAGATTAATTGTGCTTATAACCAAAAACATAAATTTGCTCCCTTAACAACAGGTCTATCTTGTCTCCTGCTATTTTTAACAATTATTTTACGATTCCCTCATCTAGTCATATAAGAGTAAGAGTAACATTCAACTCTGTACTTTGTCCCTTTGTTTTTGAAGGATGTGTGAATAGCAAAGTCTGCCCCACAAGGCCAGTGTGAGCAAAAAACTGCTTTTTAATCACATTGTGTGAGAGGTGGTGTTGAGACTGACTATTATCCTTTTCATTCCCAAATCTTCAAAAGAAATGCCTGATTAATTCCTTTGGTGCAGTCTTTAACACTGGGTTAAGACACATACCTGAAATAAGATTATTCAGCTTTGAGATTTCAAGGTAAACTTTCTTGCCTGGCAGATTTCCCTTCTGCTTGAGGACTTAGCTAATTGAATGTGGAATCAGTGAAATGCAAGTTTAAAGAAGAAATATGACTAGGCTTTCTTTTTTCTTTTTTGAGTACTGTCAAGAGCAAGCAAATCAGTGTGCACGTTTAGGATTGGACCCCACATCTCCTTCCAGTCTTCTGCTATAACTGTCTCTCCTCCTCTCCTGCAGCACCAGGCAAGTGAGTGGCTCAAGTGCAATCTCTTCAAGTAGTTTAGGGGGCTGTGACCTATGCACTGCATGGGAAGCCCCAAACCAGCATGGGCCCTGGAGCCCCTCATGCTGCTGCATCTCTGCACACTCAGCACTTCTGCCCTGCTGCGAGGAACCTCATCTGCAGCCTCCTCTTCCTGATAGCTTCTCCCTGCCAAGCTACAGTGTAAACACCCTATCTGCCTTTTTTTGCCTAGTTTTCACAAAGTTTTCATGAGATCAGTTGCTGGAGCAGCCATGAGCAGACCATAGCCCTGATAACATGCTCATACGTTCCTTGCTTGGAGAGGGCAAGAGTGGTGCTTGGCACAAAACTGAAATATAGACCTGCACATAATTGGTGGATTAAGTACAAACTAAATCAGGTCCTGTCACTTTAAAAGTTTCCTCCACCCTCCATCACCTCTATCCATCAGTTGCCTGCAGCATGTATATTGAGGAATCGCGTGCAAACGTTACCATAACCCAAGGCTTAACATAAACTATACTCTTTCAGGTCATTGGCAAATAACAGGTATATCCGGTTGTGCCTTTGTACTTGCCTGCACGCAAATTAAAAGCGCATGTAAAGTTACAATAATCAAAGTCAGTCAGGGGGAAGGGGAGGAGAGCAGGGGGATAATAACCGGGGGATCAGGTTATTTATCTTCACGGAGAAGACACAGAGAGGAGCCGGCTTGCATGCCATTTACACCTAAAAAGAAAGATGGAGCAAAGCTGGCTGCTGGCCAAAGCCACCCCAAGAGCCCCACGCTGTGCCAAATCCTGCCTTTGTCCTGCATCTGGTGAAGTGCCCAGTGACCTCCGCTGCTGCTACCGTCCTCACGGTGCTGTGCGGAATCTCACACTTCCACCCTGACATCCTGAGGGCATCTCAGTGGAGGAGAACGGTGGCCAAAATGCACCCTTGGCCTTCTCCTTTGGAAGTCCTTTGCTCTCCCTCTCTTTGCTCTGAGTGCAGAGCTGCCACCTCTGTTCCCCAGCAGAGATGATCCCCCACAGGGTGACCCCAGCACCACCACCAAGGAGGCACAGGCTGCCCACTGCTCTCCTCCCAGCAGCAGAAGCAAGCCTTCCTGCAACCATTCAGATCCTGGCCAGGAGCTGCAGGGGAAAGGGAAGAATTTATGGCAATTTTTTTTTCTGTTTTTTCTCCCCTGGCGTGCCATGAGATTAACAGACATTAGCGAATGCCTCTTACCGGAGCACTGTGACAAGATGAAACCTGCCCCAACTGGCACCTGCAGACGGTTTCCCTTGTGGTCTTTGATCTGCCATTGCTGAAGGTTAGAAGACCTGAATGGCTCAGAAGAAAACACTTCTTCTGGGTTTGCTTCCAAATGCTAGGAACGATATGTTTGTGTCAGAAGTGTTTTCTCTCCCTGATGAATTTACTCAGAGGAAACCTTAATTACTATTGTTTGTCTTACAGGAGGAGTCAACTCTCTTGATTAAGTCTATAGGGAATGCTGAAAAAAATATCCTATGCTCTGTTTTCCACAAGTGACCACAGATACCACAAAGGGAGTTTCCCTGATCCCTTTGGTTTGACTCTGTTTTCTCTAAGCCTTTCTTCAAATTAAAAAGTGCGCAAATAAACAACTCACATTTCCCATACCCCAGGGAAAAGCATGAATAATTTTATAGGCTAGCATATTACCCTCACGCATTCCAGTCCTCAGAATTTGAGTCATTTCATTTACCACTAAAACGCAGTTACTGCTGGAGGCGAATACACCAAACCCTTGCACAACAGAGCAAACGAAGCCAAGAGTGCCCTTACTTCAGAAGGATGTGCAAAATTTCCTTAGCTGAGCAATCACGTCATTGAAAGTTGAATTCATTCTGAATTCATGCATTTGCATCTGACAGGATACTTCAGTTAGCAAGACCCACTGTTTCTAGTGGATAATCTATTTGCAGCTTCTTCACAAATACTGACCTGCATGAATGCCAAAGGAGGAGGAGGGTGAACGTATTTCCCTGGGCATTTAAGAAAGGGTGACACTTTTCAAGGTCACTTTTTTTTTTTCACTTATGAGCAACTTGAAATGACATGAAATTTCTAAGGTCCATGACATGAATTTTCTTTGGGAAATACCAGTTCTTTACGATTAAAAGCTAGGGATAGTCCTCACATAGTATCCCTATTTGGTTCTGCTGTGACCTCGACAATAAGTCTGTGCCCAACAGAGTCCCCTCTCTCAGAAAACCTGAAAGGGGCAAACTTATGTAAAGGACATACATTTATTTAAAACACCAAAAACTTCCCAGTACCACATTTCAACTGCTTGGACAAGAAATTACCCCAGACCCTGAGGAGATCATGCCTAATAGCACAAGTTTGGCACAACCACTTGAATGTTCCAGTAAGTAGAACGGGATTTCCTGAAGTTAAAACTGAAGCCTAGACAAGGGAGGAAAATGCTGCCAGTCCCACGAACACCCTGAATAAGAATGGGTAGCCAAGGTCTGCCTTTTTCACTTGACAGCATGCCTCAGTAGTGTCAGAGGAGGGTCAGGTTGGATAGTGGGAAAAGGTTCATCACTGAGATGATGGTCAGGCACTGGAACAGGCTTCCCAGAGAACTACCCATGGCACCAAGCCTGCCAGAGTTCAAGAAGCACTGGGACAATGTTCTCAGTCTCATTTCTGATGGTTCTGTGTAGTGCCAGGAGCTGGGCTAGATGATCCTTGTGGGTCCCTTCCAAATTCGGATATTCTATGATTCTATGAGTGCTGGTCCTAGTCTGACTCCAAAAGAGAAAGCACGTGTATCTGCACAATGCTAGGCCTCTGGCATCACTTCCTGAAGTACTCTCAGATTAAGAACTCCCTTAATCAGTAAGATTGGGGGTATAACAAGGACAAAGTAATGAGGCCTTTGGGCAGCTTTCTTACCTAGATCAGACTTGCAACCCCCACTATACAACCAGATTTAATCTCTGAAGGAAGAAGAAACTTGAAATTCAGCTTAGATTGCTCTAGAGGCTGCAGTGCTCAAAATGCATTGCCTATAAATTTTGAAGAGCTATTTTTCTTTTAAGGGATCAAAGGATGGTGCACACGTAATGCAAACTGAGAACCCAAACAATCAATATTCTGTGATGGAGAAATTCATTGGCTAGTTTAATCAATGGCTAAGAAACATGATAGGAAAACTCTCATCAAAGAACTGTAAGTTTCTTTCTTTCATCTGTGCTTCACCATCTTTCTTCTCTGTGCACAGTGTCCACTTGCAGAGTTTCCTTACCTGGAAACTCCAATACACTGTTACGTATAACTTTGTCCAACTGCTATCATCTGCTCCAAAATTTCCTGTCTTTCCCAGGAAAGTCCACATTTCACCTAGAAATTTTCAGAAATGTTCAATCTAAAAGCAGCTGAAACTCTTACATATGAGAATGAGGAAATTAGCCTAATATTAAAAATATGGTGTGGCCTTTTCTTTGAAATGCTTTGTAGCCTCAAGCTCTAACGCCGGGGCTTGATAGTTGTCCAGGTAATGTGTTGTCTCCCACGTCTGCTTTTTATTCTTCCATTGATAGTTCACTCAGATTTGAACAAATTTCCAGTCTCTGACAGTGGGGAATGGCTTGAAACTAAAGGAGGGGCTGTTAGGTAAAGGTAAGATGTTAGGAAGGTGTTATTTACTCTGAAAGTAATGAGGCACTGGCACAGCTGCTCATAGAAGCTGTGGATGCCCCATCCCTGAAGGCACTGAAGGCCGGGTTCAATGGGGCCCTGAGTAGTGAGTGGGGGGCAACCAGCCACAGCTGGTGGCTGGGGGATGGAACTGGATGATCTTTAAAGTTCCCTCCAACACAAGCCATTCTAAGAATGTATATTTTGCACATCTGTAGTAGAACATTTTGTAGAACACTGGAGAACTTCACAGGTAGAACTTCAAAACCTTCAGCCATTCAGAATTCGCTTCCACCAGTGAGCAAAGCAGACTTTGCTTTCATCCGCAGCCTGGGGATGTTTAGAGCTACCATCTGTCACTGCCCTAAGTACGTCAACACACTCTCATTTGCTAACCTGGCAAGAACTAAACTCTTCAAGTTAATGAAACAATTGCACTGTAAACTCCATAACATAACTCCTAATACAACATCCAACAAAGTCTAGAAAACAAATGAAAAGGACGATATTACTGCTTGTTAACATGTTAACAACATTAGCCCTAATTGATGGCCACTGATATTAAGCTCCAGAGTCAGCCATCATTACATACAGACCATAAAGTTTCTATAGCTCAAAATAAATCTGGCTCCCAGCAGCACAACTCAGAACCAGCATGACAACATGAAGCTGCTAGGTGCCACGGGGAGTCCATGGGCTGAAGAGGGACAGTGAACAGGCACCGACACCTGCATGCACAATGTGTCTGAGCATAGATACAACAACACCAATCTTGAGCAGGGTCTAAACTTTCCCAAGCGTTGCTGTTTCATCCATCTTTCTTTGAAGTGTTTCAGAGCACTTCAGTAAGGATTGTTTGTGTGGCATAAATAAAACCACACACACAAAGTGCCATGGATGAGGGCCAGCAGCATATAAATATGATTTTGCTCTTTTGCTTCACAGCAAAGGACTATTTAAAAAGGCTGCCCGAGGGTAGCCACAAAGTGATCAGCTCCGTGTTTGCCTCTCAAGGAAAACTTAATTGTGTGGTTACATATAATGCTGTCAAGAAAAAGCAGAAAAGCTTGGAAATGAATGTAGGAATTTGGAAACACAAAACTGAAACAGTTCCATAAACGCGCTTGGTGCTGGAATTAACTATAACACTATGTCCTCATTTTCTGCAATCATATTTGTGTGTAACCTGTGTGGAAGCACACCGCAATATATGTCTTTCTTTTGCAAGTAACATGGAAAACGCAAACAGACGGGGAAGCAACAAACCAGACCGGCACTGAGCTGAGCCCCAGTGAGTACTGGGAGGTTCCTTCCCTTCCCTTGGCAGCTGTGGGAACTTGGCTTGGGGCTAGGAGTCTGACTTAGGCTTTACAATAGCCAAGGAGAGCTGAAAATGGGAGCTGGGAAGTCAGTGGGAATGCTGGGCAGAGTGAAAGTCCAAAAAAAGCTGCAAATTAATGAAGGTAAAGAATGTGATATGTAACCACGAATACATATACTTTAAAAAGCACGCAAAAAATGCTTTAATTTAGGCCAAAGAAAGTACATGAACATCCCTGAATCACAGAGCTGCAGCTGGCTCCTGTGTTTGTCTGACACTGAGCAGCACTGAGGACACAGCTACGTGTATTTTGCCAGCATGTCGTGCGTGGTATCATGGGAAAGCTGCCAGAATGAGGAACAGCAGGAACATGCATCAGAACAGTCCCACTGTCTTCCACACTGTGGCAACCCCATTTTAGGGCAGTCGTATCACTGAGTAATTCAGTGCCACGCCAACAGCCCTGAGCAAGCAGGTGCATCTCCGTGGTGCGGAGCAGCAAGCACAGATGTCAGTTCTGGCTGCCCCAGGATGAAGTGGCTGCTGCAGAACCTACCTGAAGCACAGCAATAACTCCTCATCGTGCTGAATGCTGTACAGACATCACTGGAGCAGACTGCTGTAAGAGCAGAAGTGTACATGGTTTAACGGCAATTTTTCTCATCTCCAACAGTTCATTGAGATTAGAATCAAGCTCCAGAGATACCTACAAATGCCTGCAAAATTTTAAGCAGTCTGAAACAATATTGCATTTACGTTTCCAAGCACTTCGTGCTTTACAGTGACGCTATTTGTTTCTTCATCTTATAGAGTATTGTGCAACATTCAGGAACAGACAATCGGAAACAATATTTCCACGGGATTGTTTAATGAAGAATGGGTTGGATCGCTCTATAAACTGTAAACAATTTGTACAAGCTCTGTACTGAAGCAATCCCGGGATAAAGCATTGCTCAACCATTGTATAAGCCGCCTCAGGAATTAATAAAATGAAGAGTGAGCACCCAGGTACGGGAAAGAGCCAAAGGAACTCGGAATAGGTGGGTTCTCCATGGCAAGCTGCAAAAGCAAGAGGTAGGGAAAGCAAATGAGACAATGACAAGTCCTTGAGAAATTCCAGTTGCTGCTCAAGAGGATTTATGTGCAGCGGATCCTAGCTGACCTTGCCAGTACCCAAAAAAGCAGCCAATGGCTGTCACAGAAGAAAAACTGAGAACTGAGTCTGCAAACCCTTATTTAGGTACATAGCTCTTAACACATGCAAAAACCCCACTAAGGGGGTTTCTTGAAAAAGGGAGGAGTGTGGCAGAGAGCTAAGAATTTCCTCTCAAAAGACAAATGAAGACTCTCCAGATTTTGCATTTATTCTCCCTTTACTAAACTTTCATCTCCAGAACAAGGCCCCCCATGTCTGCCTACAAAAAGCACCTCCAGTTGGAGCTGCAGAGGTACTGATGTCTCCACGGACTCTGCCAGCCTCTCCGTCTGGCATTCCTGTCAAATCAATCAGGATTTTTAACAGATTAAGCCTGAATTCCTTTCTCTTAATCTCAAACCCACCCACTTCTGCCCCTTCAACTCCTTTCCTCTTCCATACCATACATAAAGTAGGGGCTCAGAAATAATTCACTTTAGGCAGAGTACATTTTCAGTGATTCAATCTTGGATCCTGAACAAAACTAACTTAACCTCAGAAATCTGTGGCTGTCTTCATTAGGACCCGTACCAGCGTTAAGGCATCAGAATTTGGAGAAAAGAAACATGCGTTATCTTGGAGTGATTCTGAATTTCTACACTTCTACAAACATAAGAAGAAAAGTTATGAGTGAATAAAGTGCTAGGCAGGAGGGCAATTCATGGAATATTATTGAGACCAAGGGCCCAATCATCCCCTGCCTGCTTTTTTGCACTACCCTAATACACAGGTGTGATGTTTTATTCAAGCTGTGCTTGATTAATTAAGGAACCAATCAAGGGCATATAAAATCAGAGCCTAGAAAACTGGGTGAACATTTATTTCATATAGGCAGCATAATGCTCTAGCTGAAATGGGGTAGTAGCCTGAGACTGCAGACACCCTGTTAGTACAGCACAGGGCCACCAGGGTACTATCATGACAGAGTATTTACATGGGAGCTGGAATGGAATCTCTTCTGTTTGCTCCAAAGTAAATGGCAATGCCTAACTGTGAGAGCAACACAGCTAGTGCGAGTGATGCCTCCAAGAAAGGATTTGGGGACTTTCTACAAAAAGCTGTAATGCCTGAGTTTTAGGTAACTGACTCTCACAGTTACCAGGAAAAGGCAAGTTTGCCTGCTGGCGATGGCAACTGCCCAACACTATAATCCAGAACTCTGGTAACTGCTCCAAGCTAAGTCCTTACTGCCTGCTGCAGCACCCAGAGCAGCCTGCAGGGAGAAGTCCTGCATTCTCCAACATGCGACTGATGAAGGCAGGAGGGATGGCTGTCAGGGTGGGACAGGCCACTTTGCCACTGCTGAGCAGTGACATTGTGGGAAATCAGTTTTCAATCATATGGTGCCGTGGGGGAGATCAAAGCTCGAGGTCTCTCTCCAAGCTCATCCCAACTCTTGTGCCGAAGGGACAGAGCTGTCTGTTGCTGCTTTTTGAAGCTGGACCATGCGTGGGGCCAGCTTGTGGCATCCTTCAGTTCACCCAGAGATGGGGCTGGGAGAAAGGAAGTTGGCTTCTTCTGGCACTGGTGGGAAAACATTCTGAGACCCCTGTCAGTGCCCCTTGGCAGTGGCAGGAAGAGGAAGAAGCACGATGTGTACTGAGGCAGACAGACAGGAGTTTGGAGACGTGCAGAGAGAAGTGGCTGATGCTGGTTTGGGTAGTAGTATTACTGCCCTGGAGACTGAGACAGTGACAGCAGAAAGGGTTGCACTTAGCAAAGTCAGAAGCAGCAGAACCCCAGCCAGGCCTGGGATCGCGCTCTGGGCTGGGCTGACTCCCAGCATCTGATTTTACCTAATCCCTAAATGCTACCAAACACCTTTTTCTCCTTCTCACGATGTGACTGTATAACATCTGAAAAAGTTTTAGTTTTTAGTCTTGTTCGGCACAACGACAAATCACAGCCTTTCTGACCTCCTGGGGAAGGGTTTCCTTTATGCAGGGGTGGGTGGGGATGCGGCCCCGGTTCCCCCTCCGGGACGCCGGGAACCCGGCGGGCTCGGAGCGCGGCATCTTCCCGGGGCGGCTTTCAGAGCAAGAAAGTGCCGGGAGCGGGAGGGAAAGGAGGGCGAGCAGCGGGGAAGAGGCCGGAGGGCAGCGGTACTGCCCGGGTGCGGGCCGCCCGGCGCTTCCCCGCCGCCTTCCCCCCGAGCCGGTGTCAGGTATTGCGAGGAGGGGTAGGGGCCCGGGGAGGAGATGGCTGGAGGCTTTCCAGCCCCGGCTCACGCAATGCAAACTCCGCACGCAACGGGGAGGCGACAGGCGGAGGAGGGGAAGCTCTCCAGCTCCCTCAGCCCCCAAGATGCAGGCGAGACGTTGCCTCCTGACACAGGGGGCGGCGAGCCCGCCCGCCACCCCGCTTCCCTCCCTGAGGCTCCGACGCCGAAACTTTGGGTCCGGGCCATAAAAGCATCCGCGGCTCAGCCGCTCCGCTTGGCGAGGCCCCAAGGGCAGCTGGCAAATAGCGGCGACCCCTCGAGCCAGGGGAAGGGCCGGGCAGCGGCGATTTGTCAGCGGGGCCGTCTGCGGCACGCCCGCACCGCGCCGCGCACCGCGGATGCCGCGGGTTTAAAGGCGCGAGCGGCGATGCCAAGAGCCCAGGCGCGGCCGCTGCCGCTCCGGCTCAGCCTCGGACCCCCCGTCATCCCCTGAGCCGCTCGCACCCGCCCTGCCCCGAGCCCGCAAGCGGCAGCGCCGCGCAGGTGATCGCGGGCACCGCGAGGCTCCGAGGGACTGAAGCTCCGGGGAGGTGACGGCGGCTCCATGCTGGGAGCGAGTGCCACCGGCGTCTGCTTGCGCACGACCCGCCGAGCTCCGGGTGACGGGAGCAGGCGCTTCTGATGAGTTTCCCAGAGCCCGGGATCTGAACGCCAACGCCGCCGTGCTCCTCGCCCGTCACAGCCACCGCTGCCCGGTTCCGCTCTACCCTCCCCGAGACCTCCGATGGAAGCCGCGTGCAACAGGTCAGTTCGCGGAACCGCCGCTCGTTTCCCTCCTCCCTCTCCTCGCTGCCTCAACTGGGCGGCAGCGAGCAGCGGCAGCGGTACCGACAGCCGCTCCGGGAGCACGGGCATCCCGCTGCTCCGCCCGGGACGAAGCCGGCTGCGGGCGGCGGGACGGGCGGGAGCATCCCTCTCGCCTCCTCCCGCGCCTTCCTCAGCCGCATCCGCCGCCGCGGACCTGCCCTGCCGGGGAGCAGAGCGACGGCTCAGCCGCTAAGCGCGCTACCGTCCCACGCCTATCGATCGGCTCCCAATTCGCACACGGGAGCGGGTCGGGCGCTTTCCCTCGCTCGCCCGGGTCCGCGCGGGGGACGTCGCCCGCCGACCGTCCCCTTTTTCCCTTTCCTCGCAGCATGGCCCTCGAGAGGCTCGGGGAAGCCCTGCGCGGCACCCCGCCCCTGCAGAGCTCCCTGCTGCTCCTACTGTGCCTGCTCGCCGCCGTGCACCTGGGCAAGCTCCTCCTGCAGCGGCGGCGTCGGCGGCGGCTGGGCGAGCGCCGGGCGCCCCCGGGCCCCTTCCCGTGGCCGCTGATCGGGAACGCGGCGCAGCTGGGCAGCGCCCCGCACCTCTCCTTCGCGCGCCTGGCCAGCACGTACGGCGCCGTGTTCCAGCTGCGCCTGGGGCGCTGGCCCGTGGTGGTGCTGAACGGCGAGAGCGCCATCCGCCAGGCGCTCGTCCGCCAGGGGGCCGCCTTCGCCGGCCGGCCGGCTTTCCCCTCGTTCCGCCTGGTGTCGGGCGGGCGCAGCCTGGCCTTCGGCGGCTACTCGGAGCTCTGGAAGCTGCACCGCCGCGCGGCGCACGCCACGGTGCGCGCCTTCTCCACCGGCAGCCCGGCCACGCGCCGCCTGCTGGAACGGCACCTGCTGGGCGAGGCGCGAGCGCTGGTGGCGCTGCTGGTGCGGGGCAGCGCGGGCGGCGCCTTCCTCGACCCGTCGCGGGTGCTGGTGGTGGCGGTGGCCAACGTGATGAGCGCGCTCTGCTTCGGCCGCCGCTACAGCCACGGCGACGGCGAGTTCCTGCGCCTGGTGGGCCGCAACGAGCAGTTCGGGCGCGCCGTGGGCGCCGGCAGCCTGGTGGACGCGCTGCCCTGGCTGCAGCGCTTCCCCAGCCCCGTGCGCGCTGCCTACCGCGCCTTCCGCGACCTCAACCGCGACTTCTACGGCTTCGTCCGCGGCAAGTTCCTGCAGCACCAGCGCAGCCTGCGCCCGGGGGCGGCCCCCCGCGACATGATGGACGCCTTCATCCGCCTGCAGCGCGAGCAGCCGCGGCTGCAGCTCGAGCACGTGCCCGCCACCGTCACCGACATCTTCGGCGCCAGCCAGGACACGCTCTCCACGGCGCTGCTCTGGCTCCTCATCTTCCTCATCAGGTGGGCGCTCCGCTCCGCTCCTGCAGCGGCGGCAGGGCACGGGAGCAAGGGGGGTCGCGGGGAAAAGGGGGCCGTTAGTTAACACGGGGGCTCTGGGAAGCCCTCCAGAAAATAATAATAATTACAAAAAATAATAATACAAAACCTACTCTGGTAACGTTGCATAAAGAGCGGCTGGCAAAAAGGCAGCGGAGTAAAAGCCGAAAGCAACGGATTTTAGCAGGTCAAGATCAAGGAGATCATAGGAACAGGATAACAGCCGCTTAGGGGAGATAAAGAGTTCGTGCACTGGGTTACAAGCCCGCTATTATGCTGCTGCCCGTAACGTGTGCCTGCGCCAGGGTTGCGTGACCTGGGGAAAGCTCCCCAGAAGCGCCCAGGCAGAGCTAAGGGAAAATGCACGAATATTTGGATGGTGCTTGCTTAACGTGAAGTCTGGACAGTCTGACACACTGCAAGACGGTGGTCTTTAAATACACTGTAAAGAAAGCATTTTGAGAGTAATTGTAGAAGCGTAAACAACCCCTGAGTGGGATATTCTCAAAGCTGTCCTGACATGAGCAGAGCAGGGAATGGTCGGTTCCCTCTGTATGCCGTACACCTTTGGTAAACTTCCTGCTAGCTAAAAGCAGCCACATGCAGAGGCAAAACACCAAGTTCCCATTCTGACAGAAAGCCCCAAATTGAGGACAAAGGTAATCTTTGCTATAGAATGGATTTTCAAAATTGGGTCACAACATTCAGTTTCAGGACATTATTTCACTTTTTACATTTAAAATTGATTACGTGTGACATTATGGGAAAAACTGAGCAAAGCCAAATGACACGATTGGGTAGAAAACTTGAATCCCTCCCTCAAAGTTTTCTGTCAAGATCTGCATGTTCTTGCAACGCATTTAAGCTTTGCTCAGATTGCCCAATGTAGAGGAGGGGTGAGGTTCTGTGAGAAGCATTGAGAGCATGTGCTGTTTTAAAAAAATGAAACCTTCTGACAGCGTTACGTATGTACACACGCTTACTTTAAATGACAGGTATCCAAAAGTGCAGGCTAAAATGCAGGAAGAAGTGGACAGGATTGTTGGGAGAGACCGCCTGCCCTGTGCTGAAGATCAGCCTCACTTGCCCTACATCGTGGCTTTCCTGTACGAATCCATGCGTTTCAGCAGCTTCGTGCCTGTTACCATCCCTCACGCCACCACGACCAACACATTCATCATGGGCTACCTCATTCCCAAGGACACCGTCATATTTGTCAATCAGTGGTCAGTGAATCACGATCCAGCTAAGTGGTCCAACCCAGAGGATTTCGATCCAACCAGATTCCTGGATGAGAACGGCTTCATCAATAAAGATCTCACCAGCAGTGTGATGATTTTCTCAATGGGGAAACGGCGGTGTATTGGAGAGGAATTATCCAAGGTGCAGCTGTTTCTCTTTACTTCCATTCTCGTGCATCAGTGCCATTTCACTGCTAATCCAAATGAGGATCCTAAAATGGACTACACTTACGGGTTGACCATCAAACCCAAGCCGTTCACCTTGAATGTCACACTTAGAGATACTATGGATTTGCTTGATAAGGCTGTCCAAAGACTGCAAGCAGAGAAAACAGCCAACGAAAATCAGCCGTCGGCAAACACCTAAGCGCCGAGCCTTGAAAGATGCTCCTCTCTTTTTAGAATTACATAAGTTATAGTTTGCTTTGTTTTGCTGATCTTTTTGGAAAACAGCCAACATTGAAGGTACAAGAGCAGGAAGGAAAACTTCACAAGTCATAATTCAGTCCTCTTTAATTCTAGAGGGAGAGCCAGGGGGATGATTTAATGTACTAAATGATAAAACATATGCCGTTTGAAAGTAAGCCTTTCATTTTCTTGCGTGTTCACAAAGTTGCCATTGTAAAGCACACTTTATCCACTGACTGGTTGGAGCATCTCTGGAAACTGCGGGTGCAATCCTCACCATGTCTCCATGCACTCTGCCTTAACTCTAAGTTTGCCTTCAGTGACTCCACATCCCAAAGTAAAATTCCTTATAAAAACAAAGCAGAACACAAAAACAAGACAATGCTTTGAACACTGCAGCCTCTCTCTGAATTCATTCTACTGCAACCTGCTGTAAGCATACGGCAAGTCCCGTGTTGTGACTGCTGGTATGTGTATTAATGCCTTGAGAATAAATGTTTAAATGATTTTTGGTAAAATGCCAATGTAAAATCTTGCCTTTAGCTTTCCAAAGTGTTTACATAAATGGCTAAAAAATTGCTTGCTTTTGAGTGCAACATTTTAAAATACCATTTGTATTTTATGTGAGAACAAACAGAATGTCCCAGTACAGTAACTTGTCATTGAAGCTTGAAAAGAAAGACCAGATTTGATACATCATCAAGTGGTAAGCGTGATAGAATGCATGTGCTGATATATTCATTAGTATGAATGAAATAGATATTTGAATTAGAAAGCTGTTGTAAAGGAAAAGCTGAACTTTGTGTCTTTCTAGCAAAGAGTAAACAACCTGTTCTTCAGCACGTAGGTAAGTCTGTTATAGATTCATGTGTGCCAAGGTACGTAGAAATAACAATTTGAGGTTCTGCATTGAAACCCCCATGTCACAAGCCTCAAGTAATGCATGCAGCACATACAGCCTGGCCCACTGGTCAGTCTGTTAGCTCAAGTTTAATGCTATTATCCTAAATTAACTGTATACTTTTAGCATGATTTGCTTGAAACAAAGCCTCAGGAAGAAAGCTAACATATTGTGTCCTGAATAACTGAGCAAATTAAATTGAGCAAAAAAAAAAAGAACTTCCAACTTTTTTTTGAGGCAAAAGTCATCAAGTTAAGAAAAAATCAC
This sequence comes from Lagopus muta, assembly GCF_023343835.1. Taxonomy (NCBI): domain Eukaryota; kingdom Metazoa; phylum Chordata; class Aves; order Galliformes; family Phasianidae; genus Lagopus; species Lagopus muta. The sequence continues at coordinate 78,473,520 of NC_064434.1, forward strand.
TACTATTTTGAAGTAGAATATATACTTGAAACTGCAGAGCCTTAAACTTCTGGCTAATGTTTGTGCACACAAAGCAGCATGTATTTCTCTGAAGAAGGAACTGTCACATCTAAATGCCTGATTTTGAGAAGTGTTGGATATTTCCTAGGAGATACAGATCGCCTTCAGTTACATACAAGATCTATCAGAAATGAGAGCATCTCAGAAGACTCAGTGTGATCAAGGACAAAATAAGGTTTTAGTAGACATAGAAAAATAAGGGCTAAAATATAAAGTAGCTGTGCTGAGACCCTAGCAAGTGCAGATGTGCATCTCACAGATAGCCAGTCTTCATCCTGTTGGCAGCAGTGACAGTACTCATGCTGACAGAGGTAAGAGCTGGCTTAGTGGTACCATCATGGCCTTCTCAAATAGAAACTTCACTGCTGATTTTAATAACCTGAACCAAGTCTAAAAGTATTGTTCCATACCCCCATGTAGAACTGCTACACCTGTTGAACATCTCTGATTTTAAATGGCATTGATCCTCTTTTTTCAAAGCTAAAAAAAAACCAAAAACCCTCTTCCATGCAAAAGGAGTAACCTCAGGTGTTTTTCTGAATTACATGTCTGTGATATCCCAGAACTTAGCCTATACCTGTGAAAAGCTTTATATGATATTCAGCATTTTCATATGGAGATCTACATTAGATCCATTTGTAGCAAGACAGTTTTCTTCGTACCTTTATATCATTATTAAAAAAAAAAACGTATAGAGGATATAACCTACAACTGAATAGTTAGTCTAACTCAAAGATCACTAATTATTATTTTAATTAAAAAAAAGCTTTTGCAGTTTTGTACTCTTCCAAAAGCTTTAACTACTCATTGGCTACTAATGCAGCTTCCACTCACACTGCTCACATCTGTCGGGGTCACAAATTATATAGCTGTTGGCCAATTAGTGCCTCATTTAACCTGCAAAGTTACTCCAATTTAGTAGCACCCAGTTAGAATGTGTTGCAGTTTGTTCAGTGAGCTAACTTGTATGGTCATTCTGAGATGATTCATCATGTTACCAAAATATTAAATAAAATTATTCTTGTACTGGCTTTGCTTTGTTTGTGATTTGTCAGTGACACTGATTTGGAAAGTATTACAATTTTAGACAGTTTTTGCTCATACACCTTTCACCCTCTTTTGAGTTTTAAGGTTTTTCTGCATCCTGCACTTAGATCTTTCTCAGGCTTCCCTGCTCATTCACACCTTAGTGCATGCATTAAGCTTCCTTGTATGCCTTGCTAATTACATTCCCTGCTGCTCTTCTCAACATCTGAATTCTCAGCATCTTTTGCTTTCTTCTCATACCTGCCAATCTCCTATGTTATTTTCCTCTCTCTGGCATTTCACTTTTACCTCTGTCTCCTCTGATTTCAAGCCCACAAACTGGTTCTCCTTTCTTTCCCCTGTCTGTACCTAGTGCTAGCATCTATACATTCCCAACGTTGGATCCCCACCAGTGTAGTTGGACCAATTTGTTCTGTTACAGCCTTAGTGTAACCAGGAGCCCCAGGAAAGAAATCTCAGGGCCAAACAGCCCTTTGCATTCCCCCGCTGTGCAACCTGCCACAAAGTCAAGACCATCCCGTGGTGAGGAGTGCCCTACACTGTGTGTGTAAAACACTTCCTCACCATGCAGTCCTCCCCTTTGCCTCCTTCTCCACAAGGCTGCTTACCTCAGGCAAAATGTTCACATCTTCCTTCCCAAAAGCTGGGAGGAGAAGAAACATAGAATCATAGAATGGCCTGGGTTGAAAAGGGCCATAATGATCATCCAGTTTCAACACCTCTGCTGTGTGCAGGGTCTCCAACCACCAGACCAGGCTGCCCAGAGCCACATCCAGTCTGGCTTTGAATGCCTCCAGGGACAGGGCGTCCACAACCTCCTTGGGCAACCTGTTCCAGTGCATCACCTCCCTCTGAATGAAAAACTTCCTCCTAATATCTAACCTACAGGGCACACTGAAGAAGACTTAAAATACCCCCTAGAAGCAGCTATGAACCTGTGGAATAGATTCCATGTAGAAAGACACCGCATGCAGTACATGCACGGCTTAGACAGACCAGTGGGACACACAGCAGAAGTACAGCACAAGCATGCTCCCTGGGGAAAGACTCAGGAGCATTACCACAAGGTCAGGAGATACGTCTACACTGCCCCAGTGAGGTCACTTGTCATGTGGGCAAGGTCATACTTAACAGCAGACCACAAACATCTCGTGTGATTTTGTGTTTGCCCCATCACTGCCTCACTCAGCAGCCTGTGACTGGATGTCATCACAGCAATACTAGGCAAATACGTGTTGTGCTTTCTTCATGAAATACCGCACAAAATGAACGGATCTGAAACAGCTGTGTTGAATACAGTTGCTTTCCCATCTAAATCTTCATGCTTGGGTTGCAGTGGTTACCGTGGGCCAGGAAAACCAAATGTCAACTCACGTCTGCTTTCCATATGCATGCACACAGCTGGTGCGTCTCCCAGAATTTTAGAAACACCTTCACAATTCAGGTTAAGTGACTAAAGAAGCAGGGAGAGAATTTGGGATAACCACATGTTCCTTGGAAAACCAGTAGCTGTCAGAGCACTGCATTACGTAACAAAGAGGAGAAGCAAGTAGGCCAATGAGTTGAGATAAAATACATTTATACTGTCCATGTGCACCATTACATTCCTCATGAAATCAGTAGTTAAATATGCAGGCTTCAGCAGAAGGCAGTTCAGAGTGGTTGAAGCAAAGGGCAAAAATAAAACAATATGACGTTCATCAGAACTTGAGACACAACCACTGCTAGAAAGAGGAGAGGGGAGTTCAGTGCAGAACCAGCTATCAACACCAGCATGGTGCAATGAAACCAAATGAAAATTCACAGCAACAAATTCCAACTAGTTTTGCATTTAATCCAGTCTGTTTTTGTGAGTGGCAGGAGCTGATGCATAGGGCTGTCTGTAGGAGAGAAAGACCAGGCATTTTACATTGTACCTGAGAGTAGTTGAGGAATTAACCATGGAAAGTGAATGGTCAACAAAAATTTCACCAAGCTAAATGGTTAACATTCACTTTTGTTTCATCTTTAGCTTGGTGAAATTTTACTTTGATCTCCCCTTGACCCACACAAAGAATCCAAGTTGGGATGACAGTGAAGATGGACCTGGCTGTTTTGCAGATGAAGTGAAAGGCTGGATTCTGAATGGTACTGCTATTTTGATATGCGACACAGCACAGATGCAGCATCTCAAGTTTCAGCAATAACTGCTGTTTACTGCTTTGCATTTTTGCAACTGAGTTTTTCGTGTTGCAGTCACTTGTACTGAGACCAACTGTCAGGTGAAAATAATCTTAGCGCTGAGCACGAACAACCCCAAAGCATTTAAGTAGTCTGTAGTTGATGTTTTGATATCCTCCTTTAGGGCTTTTTGCCAGCTTTTCAGACAGCTCCACTAGCAGAAAAGTTGCTTGTTTTTTCAGCGTTGCCCTGTCCTTCAAAACCTTGAGCAAGTCTTACTCCTGCCTGACAGGACAGAACTAGATATAACTAAAGCAAATAAGTCTCCCAATTTCCCCAACTCTTTCCATGCTGAACACATTCATCAATGGAATTAACTTAGAAAACACAGGATGCTGAAGCATTTCAACTGCAAATGTGAAGCAGGAGGGAATGTATGTACATGGGACTTATTAGAAGTACACAAATCAACTGCAGATCGACATAGGAGTGGCTGAGAGCTGGCAGATGTTGAACATGTTGGAAGATCCTCCAGCTAGGGAGGAACTGTGCACAGCTTCCCTGACAGGTAAAGAGAGGTAGAGGCTTTACGCACAGTACTTCAGGGTGAGAATAGCAGGAGTTCCACATGGCATTAGAGAGGTTGATCCACATCAGCAACAGGGAGCATCAGAGAGCACCTGGACCAGACCTTACCATCACACCAGGCTGATGACAGAAAGAACCACTAGTTTCACAGAAACCCCAGGCAAACTAGGGATGTTGAAATGATAGCTCCCCACTGCTTGTCACCTCAAGTAATAGAGTTGGGAAGCAGCATTTTCAATGATGGCTCACGTTTTATTGTCAAGGAGTATTCTACAAGAATAAAGATTATTTCCCCCATTTCCCTTTTCCCAACCTGAGCTCAGATTAGAGCGTAGCACTCATTGCACAGAAGCAGGATTCTAATCCTCTCATAATAAATGGGATTAAATGTAACCATATTTGCTGTGTTTAAAATAACAGAACAACTTCCACTTATTTGGACTACTCTCTACTTAAGTGCAGTGGCGAGACTCCTTCATTCCCATTAAAAACAACATACATGACAACTGTGACTTGACAAAGCAGATATGACTTGCAGTCATCTGCAGAACAGCATGAAACAATGCTCCATACTCCTTTTACACTTTGCACTTCGAAGCTGCAGTTTGAAAATTTAGTTCTATTGTAACTCTTATTTTTGATTGAGATTTTCATTCCAGAAATAAACAAATCATGAACTATAAAGATATCAATCCTTTGCAGTTCAGGAAATTTGAATAGTTCAGTTCAACTATAAATGAAAACATCATTCGAGATCAAACTCAGACTTCACAAAAACTACTTTCCCTAATGAAAACTGAGCTTCCTGAATGAAGCCTTGCCACATTTCAGTAAAACTCTTTTCCCTGCCTTCATTCATACCTGCAGCTGCCAGAACATGGAGTCACACTGCAGCTTGTCCAACACACAACAGGGTTCATCTGCCCAGCTGGATGAAGATGCTCCACCCCAGGACAACATGCTTTGCAGGAAAGCTTTCTAGGCAGCCCTTCTGACTGGTAGGAAGACTGAAACCTTCCAGCAAGAAGTCTGATTCTTGCTGGCAACCAAACACCCAGTTCTGTGCACACAGACCCACAGCACACTGACAGTATCATCCTCTGCATTTTAAGCATAAGTAAGCATCTAATTTCCTCAAAGCCATCAGCAGGGCCAGAATTCAAAGCATTTGGCTGATGATGTATTCACTATACAACACTTCCAAATACCTTCATGCCTGCCAGCAGTCAGAAAGATTCCTTTCATACCTTCACATTATCTCTCACATTAATACAATGTTTTCCTGCTGGAGTAGCCCTAGTCTGTTCCCAGAAAAAGTGCATACAATAGTTTTCATTCATTTCATAATAAAGTTCATTTAAAAAAATCATAAAACTGTCTACAGCTGAACTGAACCCTTTTGGGAAGTTTTTGGAACACAAAGATGCTCCATCAATTGCCTGAAAGTAAAAAAGATAAGTAAAAACCGGATACCGAAAATAAACTTCTGTTCTAAGAAGAACAAGTGCTTTCTTCTAGGTTTATAAAAAGTCAATGAATTAAGTGACTGGGGCTCTTCATAGCCCCAAACTGGGTCCTGATCCTTTGTATCCAGCATCATTTTCCTTACTAAAAATCCAAGCAGCAGGGCATCCCACATCCTTACATTTATATGCAGCCAAGGTCTTTGTACAACTATTAATAAATTCTCCTCTGAAGATTTGCTACCCCTTCCTTTTCTTCAGGTATTTCTCTGAAACATCTAGAACTCGTTTGCCATCTGAAGTTTTAATCAGTTATTTAATTGAACTTTAGTCATTTATAATAATATAAAAATAATGCCTGATCTGTCGTTGTATTTTTTGTTGTTTTTATTTTTAGAGTAGGCACCACCTGCTTGTCTTCTGGGGAAATCCAGCAAGGTTTGGCCACGTGTGAATAGAAGCAATAGTTCTTCAGACTCAATAGCAAAGATTTTGTACGTGCAAAGGAACAAGCATAGGAAAAAGAGGGGCAGGGAGAGAGGGAGAGAGAGGAAAAAGCAGAGCAACAACAAAATAATGGGCCACAGAAAATAGAGAGAGATGTGTCACCTAGAGGAGAACAAGCACGTTCAAACATTCATTTGTGCCACCCTCGGGTACAACAGCCCAGTTCATGGAGCAATACCGACTGTGCGGGTTCAGAGAGCCAGTCCTTTCCCCACTGCCTTCCTGTGCCCCACACTGCCTGGGAGGCCTCGTCTGCACCACGCAGGTCACGTCTGAGTTGCTTTTAATGTGGCGGGAGCCGATCCCCGCTGAGAGCTGCGTGTCAGCGCCACTGTGAACCTCTGACCCCAGCTGCCCTAATGCCACCGGCCAAGTTCTCACATGCTCAGCAGAACCACGAGCGTGACCTTGCTAACATGAGCTTGAATGATTTCCTAATGCACTTAAACCTTTCTGCAGAACCTCAGAAACCACAAATTGTAATTCATGACAAAAGACACCAATACCCCTGAAGATGGTAATTCCTCCCATCTGCCCTTTTATCTCCTCTGGCTGGGAGCACAGGCAGCCTGCTGACAACGAACACCCACCTTTGGGGGATTGATGACCCACGTTCCTCCCCACCGCTCACCATATGGTACAGACATATCTGCTTTGTTCAGAAGCAGATGCGTTAAGCTACCAGACCACCTTGGTAGTGCAGAGAGATGAGGAGAACAACCCCTCAATGAGCCACTCTGATTTAACAAGGCCACACTGTAGCATCTACCCTCATTTAACTAATGCCACAAATCACAGCACAGATAAGGTGGGAAGGGCCCTCTGGGTCACCTGGACCAACCCCATGCCTGAACAGGGTGGGCCACAGGAGCTGGTCTGCTGGCTCTGCTTTCACACTAACTACTCAAACCACAGTCTTTCCCCTCACTTGTTTTCCTTTTATTTTCCCCTCTAGCAAACACACTGTAAATACTATGTTTACCACTGGCTTGCTTTCCATTGCTCTTGAAGTGAAACCCATATGAGCAACTCAATGGGGAATCTCCCGTTGTCCTCAGTAGTGCTTCTCCTCAGCACTGCTCCGCTGCTGCCTGAGGATAAAGGTTCCCTCGCCTTCACCTTCCTTCAAAAAGCTCCCACTGAGGCAGGAAGAGGAGGAGAAAATCTAAGACAGCCTTTGCTGCCTGCCTCCTGTTGTTCCGAGCTGGATTTTATGCATATTTGCTCCCTGTTTCAGCATATAACGGAGAGCATCTGCCTGCCCAGGGCAATCTGTCACAGGCTCTCCTGCTGCTGAGCAGAGCCAGCACGCCATCCATGCCTCCCTCAGATGTTCCTGTTTTCAGAGCTAATAGGAACCACATGTACTGCTGGTTCTCCCTGCAGACCCCAGCCAGCTCTGCTCACATGGGGGGGGGGGATTGGAATCTCTACCTGACCTCAAGACTGCTGCAGGGTGCTCCAAGCCCAGGCTCCAGCCTGGAGCTGCCAGCACACAGGTATGGCCTACAGGTGAGGAGAGGAAAAGACAGAGCAACATATTTGCTAATACCAAAGTCCCTAACCTGGCCATGACATTTTAATGCCTATTTACTGGGTGTGTGTCAAAAATTAAATTATGAAACAAATTTCATCTGCTGATCCAAATCTTGACAGAGGAAATTCAGAGCACTTGAAAAATCACCACTCTGTCTTTTGGCTTCTGGTATTTCTCTTTCCTCTCTCTCCTTGCTCAAAGGTTGGCCACAATCCCTCACTGCAGCTTTGCTCCTCCAGAGCCCTGAAGCTTTCTGCCGAATCGCCCACACAGGCATCAAAACCATACCTCTGATTTTGCAGAAGCTTTCACTACCACTTTCACTGCACAGAAACATTTCCTTACAGAGGTTCTCCAGAATAAGCCTTCATAACATGCAACAGAAATTGCCTTCAAATTCATTAGAAGGTACAAAATGGTTTTGGCGCAAATGCCAAATTTATTGCCTGTTTAGTTCTGACTGCTCAATGGCAGCAGCATTAGAAAATACAGACTTATGCTTTTTTCAAGGGAGCAGCCTTCAACCCGTGCTCAGTAATTAGTCTGCACTTCTACATGAATTTCTGTATCTGAACCAATTGCCAAGTCCATTACTCACAAAGCCGCTCAGACACCATTAACCAACAAATTAAAGACAATCAGCACATCCTTGAGCTGCTCTGAAAGTTAGACCACCCTCAGCACGATTCTGCCCTTGTGGTTGCCAAGTTCAGACCCCCAGCCCCACGACCTTCCTGCACTGCTGTCAGGAGCCACTCTGCCGGTAGCTGGTGAGGCACAGTGCAGCCACTCTTTTCATCCAGAACGCATTGAAGCACAGGGTTAAAGTGCACAGTCAGTCAAAGCTCTATCAAAGCCCGAAGATCCTGATGGATGTTAGCACGTCTCAAGGGCCACCATGTTTCTCCATCCCCCCAGACAAGCAGAAGGGCTTCCAGGGGACATGGAGAGCTTGATCTGCACTTCGGTGACCACAGAACTGTTACCAACTATTATCATTTTTGCACCGAAGGTCCACATTGCCATCAAATGTATGCAGCTTTGTTGCTGTTGTTTAGCTGGTAACATAGTTAATAAAAAACAGGTACAAACCTCATCCTGCTTTGGAATTCTGTCTTGGAATCTGAACAGCTCTGCTAAAGTCATCACAGGTTAAGATTATAAAATACATACAGAACCTCCTACACCAAAGCGCCCTTCACATGCCACAAAAGCACAGTTTATCCACACACGCTTGCACTGAAATATCTGATGCTGCCATTTGGAGGGAAAGGCAGTTCTGCCCAGGAAGACCACACACTGTGTCACCCTGAGCAGCACTTAAGAACGTTTCAGAGTGACTTCAATTATTTCCTAGCTTGGTAAATCCCCTTCTGTCTCCTTGCTGGAAGGGGAGCTCTGTATCATGTAAAACATATGGACCCTAAGAAGGCTGCAATCTGCATCCCTGTTAGCTAATTCCTTTCCTTTCACTTCCCAGTCACACTATTGGCCGTGACAGAACATAAAATGATTTCACAGGCTGCATAGCTCCTAGAATTTCCTCCAAAAATCCCGGTTAGCACTTACAATTAATTTCACTATAGCTTTCTCTATTGATAGGGCTGCCCTGCGCTGGCAGAGAAGCCATGTAAATGAATGGATGATACAACTGCAGTGACACCAGGCTTTATGCTCTTTCAGCATTTGTATCTAAACACCAAGTTTATAGAAAAGCTCGGAATGTTGACTTGTTATCTGTGTTGATGGCCACGATATCTACAACTGCTGAGCAAACCCTGAAGTTTCACATCTTAGACTCAAGGGGCAGAAAAATGCACCTCAGTCACAGGAACAAATAACCTTCCAGTACTTGAAGGGAGCATATAAACAGGAAAGAAACAGCTGTTTGCAAGGCTGGAGAGTGATACAACAAGGGGGAATGGTTTTAAACTGAGACAAGGGAGGTTTAGGTTAGATGTTAGGAGGAAGATTTTCACACAGAGGGTGGCGATGCACTGGAACAGGTTGCCCAAGGGGGTTGTGGATGCCCCATCCCTGGAGGCATTCAAGGCCAGGCTGGATGTGTCTCTGGGCAGCCTGGTCTGGTGGCTGGTGACCCTGCACATAGCAGGGGGTTGAAACTACATGATCATTGTGGTCCTTTTCAATCCAGGCCATTCTATGATTCTATGAATAAATGTGAAATGTGGTCTCTTGGTCTCCCCCAGACCTGCTCCTAGCAAGGGGCACTCTTCACCTGCAGCCAGACATCTCCCTGCTCTTCAGTCCAGTCGGAGGAAAGCTGAAACCACAATCTATGGTCAACTGAAGCACTGGCTTTAGTTACTGATGAGAGCATCCCAGGGAAGGCAGAGCTTGCCCATGCAGGTTGGCTAAGAAAACAGCCCTAAAAACTATCCTTGCTTGAAACGCTTCACAATCAGGATGTCCACCTTTTCTGACAAAGTTTCTTTTTGGTGGCACAAGCTCTTTTCCTACACTTAAATTTAAAACAATCACAACAACAAAACAGAAAACAACTCCACACAACAGAAATCATAAGATCACTTCTATACTTTTTTGTGCATTTCATCCCTCATCAGAAAACAAGCAAACAAAACAGATTTAGGTTTTATTTTGTACTTAATCCTGTTTGGAAAAAAAGAGATCTAGATCTCACAGTAAGCAGCCTACTGTTGCTGTTGAACTGAATATCACCAGTCACACAAACACACATTACAGAGTCTGATTCTTCTGAAATGGCCTCTTGAAGATTACTTAGCTCTGGATGCTTGCAAATAAGCCTGAGTTTTCTGGAATAGAGGAAGAAGATTCATTAGCATCCACAACTGTTCCTTACATGAACTGAAGCTGGACTAGCAGGGAAAAAATTAAAATCATGCCTACATGCAACAAATGTCAGTTTTCCCAATATATTTCTGCTCCAACTCAGGATGGACTTCAAGTCCTAGAAGTCACTTAGGCACCAAACTCCCAAGTACTCAAACATGCAGATGTGAGTAGTTTGGACTTCTCCAGATTTTTAAACAAGGGGAGAAATACCCCAACAACCTACCCTCAACCTTTCTGTGAGTTTCCCTGGAAAGTGATGTAACTCCGGTAGTTGTGTTTCACATTTTTGCAGGAGAAAGAGTAAAGCAAACATCCTTAGCACTGGCAAAACATCATACAACTCTGGAGATTTACCCGAGGAAAACCTGATGTTGCCAAATATGTCCCACACAGATGCACACTTCCATTGTTCCTCCCTTATGTTTCAGAAAACAGTGAATAATGCAGTGACCAACGCCCCAGAAAACACAAGGAGATTTTAGTAGAAGACCTTTCTTGGTACCAACATGCAGTCACCGGCAGTTAAATACAAGTCATTATGTTAAGAGCTACTTGTAATGGCCAACGAAATACAAACCCACAAAATAAATCAGAATCCCACTCATGCATGACTCGAGCAGACAAGTCTCTTCATTCCCTAATGCTCAATGCTTGATCAGTTGCTCCTGCTAATTGCCAAAGTGAGAGCTGGTCAACACAGACTGTGAAAACGTAACATCACAGGCCTTGAACATAGCAGAGCTGCTCCATGAGTTGAAACAGGAAAGGTTGCAGCCCCCAGAAAACCACAACTTGCTGCTACACTGTGTGGCACCCTTGATCTTGTCTTCATTGCAGGGCCTAGATCCAAAGCAGGCTCACAAATTTCACTTCCCAACCCAGGAACAGAAGAGTTGCACGTAACACCAGCACATCAGCACTGCAGAGCCCCTCACCAAATCTGTTGCTGGGGATGCCCAGTGAAAGCTAAGTGAACATTTTAAACTACAGACCCCATGGCAAGGCCACCCTTTCCCTAGACTGTATGTGTTAAGGAGATCGTCCCTGGAAAGTTCTGTAATTTGACTTCAAGCTCCAGGAAAACACTTATGTCCCCAAACAATCTTCAAAGTTGGGTCTGAATGCCAAAAATGAAGGACATGAGAAATGAGTAAATGGCAAATTAGAATCCCACAGTACTTAATTCCGGAAACAACAATCCATGGCATTCCTAGAAGGAGCACTGTGCTCCAGGCATCTGGCAGCTGTAGGCTCATCAGCTCCTGCCATCCGAGTTGGGCAGCAGCTGGGGACCACCAAGAGTCAAAAGAGAAACCCTGGCAGGCCTCACACTTCTCGTTCTTTTTTGATGTTTGCATTGCTGTCTCTAACACAACTAATGGAAACTCCAACAACTGAATCAACACACAGGGCTTCCACACGGCAGCCCCACATTAGAGATGGAGCTGCATGGGTGGCAACCCAGCACCAGGCCGTGACCACCAGCTTTCCCCACATCTCCTCATACAAGGGTCTCTCTCTACCAGGGCTTACCTGCTGAGATCCGATCTATGGCTAGAGGAAGAGATGCCAGCATTTATTTGCTTTCATTTAATTGATAGACATGCGTCTTTGCATATCAATACCAGGAAATGTTGAAGACATTTCCATGGGGGGAGAAAAAAAAAAAAAAAAAAAAAAAAAAATGATAAGTAAAGCATATATGACAGTTCATACAATCTGTTTCTATCATGACTTTCCTACATTCCCTGCAGAATTATCACTCACAACACTTCACGGATATGCACTGTTTTCTTTACTACGCCACCTAATCCATCAACTTCCCCCCATCCCTCAGGCTTGCACTCAGTTTAGGAACTATGGCTTTTGTAATGTGCAAACAGCCATCTCTGAACACTTCACCAGCTAGCTTCATTCCAAGGCATTAACACACTGTCACTTTGCAACCTTCAGAGCAGCAAGAGAAATAGCAGTCAATTACAGCTAAGTTTATGACACCTTACTGACTATCACTTCTGTGAACAATCCACTTAAAGTCAGTAGAAAGTGCTGAGCATCGGGGCATCTGGATCCCTCTCCCCTTTCAGGATTAGATTTACAGACCGGGTTGAAGGCTTTGCTATTTTTTAAATTTTAAACCTACGGAGAGGAGGGGAGAACATGAAGAATAAGGAACAGAGAGCAATTTGCAAGCGCTGAGTATCAGCTATCAGTCTTAAAGGCTCATGCAATACATCCCAAAGTAGAAGAGCCAAGGTAAACAACGTGTCTAAAAAGGTTGTTTCAATGGCTCACAGCGCACAAACGTTAGCATAAAACACTTCTCACAAAGCACTACTCAGAATGTTATCATCTCACACCAGAAGTTTTACAAACCATTCTGCAAAATGTAACAAAGAATTCTGCCTGTAGGTGTTTCTCTAAGGCAGCTGTGACGCCTGCATTACAAGAACCCTTCAACCTGTTTCTGAACACAGGATACATCCTTTTGAAATCTGTCTCTGGGAAGAAAAAATAAATAAATAGAAAGTTAATTCAGGCAGTTGTGCTGCTTTGTACTCCAGTTTCCAGATAAGCTGCATTTTGTTGTAATTATACTGAGTGAAATACCGCCTGACTAGAAACTTTCACAGGTCTCCAGTGAAAGAATTTATTTTATTCTTGGTTTTAGTGTTCAGGATACCATAAAAGAAGTGGAGCCTTAAACAAAACCTAAGCCAATGAAAGGCAACCACAACAGGCTTTGGACCAAATCCCAAATGTGGCACATTGCCTCCACTTAAGTAGGAAATAATGCAGTCTGAAGAAAGAAGAAAAAGGACTGCAGGACACAGGAGGTGGCTTTTGGTTGTTCCCAGTTCTTTCTGTCAGCAGACAGTGGATGATCTCCTCATTCAAACTAGGTGCCAAGCTGGAAGATTTGGGAAGTAAAAGCTTGTTTAAGATGTTGTATCCTGCTGATTAGAAATACACTCATATGATGCCTTTAACTTCCATATCCTAAATGATGAATATTTTCTGTAGAGCAAAAACATATTTTTGCCTGTCTTGCAGTTTCTCCTTGATTTTCCTGCTAAGACTAATCAGTAGAAGTGCTCTGGTTTAAAAAGTGACAAATTCTAATTAATCAGAACTGCTCAAGACTGCTAAGTAATGCTGAAGAAGAAACTGGACTATGCAGAAGCACAACAAAAAGCTTTTCAGGGGCCTCATTGCTTCAGGACCTTAGTGAGGGACAGGGATGGTTCCAAGTCATTTCTGTAATACTGCAGTGCAGTTACCTGAAATAATTAGCCTGATGGCAAAGACTTCCTAACTTGAGGGGAACCGGCTTGATTCAAGACTCAAGTAAAACAGCTGCACTTCTGGCTTAACATTTCCAGCTTTTTCATATTGAATAAACTTTGAGAGTCTTTGGACTTTGCAGTCTCATAAGCTGACGTTGAAACTACTAACCTCCAGAAATTTAAGGTATCTTTATAGCCTCTCCTCCTCCTCCCCCCATTCCCCTGTCCAAATAACAACAATCCAAGAAAAACTCAAACTCAAAGTGAACTTCCAAGTTACTGTTAGGCTGTGATTTCCCAAAAAGGGAAAGAAAGGAGAAATTATTCATCATTACTTCTTCAACTAGGCTAAATAGCTCAATACAGAGCCAGGCATGGGGCCACCAAAAAGCTGTTTTCTATCTCATTATGCAAAAAGACTCTGTGAAGGGCAAGAGACTGCCTTAATGGTCTCCAAAACCACTGTGAGCCAGGAGAGGCCTGGCACCCTTCCGCTATCACCACGAGCTTCAAGTGATCTGCATTCAGGGGCTTCCAGCTTGCCTTCTGTAACATGGTTACATGATGATTAAGTCAGCAAATATAGCATTACTTGTTCATATTCTATGCATTAACATTAGATATTTTGGAGGCTGTACCTAGTCATTAACATACCAATACAGAAGGCAAACATAAAAGTTGGGATCCAGGCTTGTCCGCTTCTAAATGCTCTGTGTCAGAAGAACTTGAGTAATAATCAAAGAGAGCTCCAGAAAGGAGGAGTCACTCATGATCAGCTTTGAAAATCAGTTTCCAAAACCCTTGGAAACTGAAGTCCTGGAGATGTACAGAATTTTCTGAGTCTTTCTTTGTATGGACACCTTCCTCCTGGCCACAGAACCCCTGCCTGGGTTCTGCCTTATGTCTGCCCTATCTGAAGATTTTCATCAAAAATAACCTGGGATAAGTGAGCAGTTTCTCTTGTATGCCTGGGAGGAGGAAAGGGGCAGCAGAGAGAGGCTTCACCAGCAGCAGCACCCACTGCTAAGAGGAGCAGTAGAAGGAAGCAGTCCTTGCTGTGAGGAAGCATCTGTCCCTGGCTTCTGCTCTCCAGGATGTCTTAACTTTGTTCTGCATTTGCCATGGATGACTTCCTTTCCAGATTTCTACACTGAAAATATCTGAAATTATATTAAAACATATTGGCATAATCTTTTCAGGCCTAACGGTTGTTTCAATCTTTCCTGAAAATTTCTCTCTCACCCCCAGAGGGATTACTTTATTTCTTAGACATCACGTTATTCTAACAGCTGACTGTTGAAGAAGAAAATCTTAGAAGATAGGACAACCTAAGACTAATCTGTGGACCTGAAACTTTCTGCGTTGTATCTGCTATGTTCACTCTGTTTAATCAACCAGTGAATGGCTACTGAGTTCAAGAAACCAATAGAAGTGAAACATAACACAGATGGGAAGCAAACTTCCACCAGCATCGCTCTGTCCACACCATAATCCTTACAAAAAAACGCCCTCAAAAGCTGCGTAAAGTTCCTCTCTCCCTCCCTTCAGCCAGAGATTCCCTAGATAGATGTTCAATGTCTGGAGATGCTGATTACAATCAGCTCTCTAAGAGACACAGTTGACAGACTATAGATTGGTTTCTCATGTCCTAGTAAACCCTTCCAAGTTCATAAGCTCACAGTTCAATAAGCCAAGACAAGAACAGCCAATACCCAATTTTACAGCTAATTTCTCTTTTTTTCTGTGTCACCCACATGCCCCAAGTCAGAAATGCAAGGGGATCCCAGTAGGAACTGGCAGCTCCAGGGCACAATGAACCTACAGTCTCAAGCAGTGTCACAGCCCAGTATGTCCTCCCCAGCTTACCAGGTCCCTAGTAGCACCCTGCATTCAAAGGATACTCATTCTGTTTTTCTTCTCAGAGCGAAGCCCAAGTAAGTATCAAACTGCAGCAACCCTCCTTCATGAGCCAGTTTCACCTCAGCTCTTGGAAGTTAGATTCTTCCTGCACATCCTTTTACATTACTTCTCCTGCCTTTCTGAAGTTTTCAGTTCACATATTACACAGAGAAGTTTCAAATCTACACAAATATTTTCATATGTACTTACAGACAAACACAGAAAACACGGCCTGCATTGAACTTCTGAACAAATAAAATACAGCATTCAAAACAAGAACGGATCAAGCCAGAAAACCGCAGCCTTCATACTAGAGTAAACCCAGTGAAACCCACAGAAACCAGATGAACGCACTCAGCTGGGTTGCCTTTACCTGATACCATTGTAGACACAAAACATCCACCTCTGTTCAGTATAAACATTTTTTTTTTAAATTGTTTTTATTCCCTCTCTAATCTTAATTTAAAGATTACTTTTAAGCTGTGAAGAAATGAGAAAAGAAAAGAAAAGAAAAGAAAAGAAAAGAAAAGAAAAGAAAAGAAAAGAAAAGAAAAGAAAAGAAAAGAAAAGAAAAGAAAAGAAAAGAAAACCCGTTAATTTCACTGTAAACTACCAGCCAGCCACATAAGCCCGGTGCAGAACAGAGCCAGGGGGCAGGTGGAGGCTCTGAGGCGCCACCAGGCCTGGCTGCAGGCCTCAAGGCAGGCAAAGCCCTGCACACAAGAGACTCTTGCATTCAGCTAATTACAGCCTGAGCCTTATCACACCTCTCTGTTAGGAGTTACCAAATCCTTTCTACCCTCAGGGCAGCTTCCAGGTTTTGTCTTTTAACTGAACCCTGGCAGGTGCCAAGGGCAAGCACACAGCCTTGTAGAACACCATCCATCACAGCACCCACCGACCGCGCCGACAACGAGCTGGGTGCTCCACAGAGCAGCTACTCACCGCTCCTTTGCCTGCAGCAGCTCAGCCAGCCAGCCATCCTGCAGCTCCTGCAGCAACATAGCCTCCAAGTGACAAACGCAACTCCCCCAAGGATATTTCCAGAGCTCTCGGAGAAGATTTAGCTCAGTCGTGTACACCTAACTTCCGATTCTTCTCTGGAAGGGCCCGCCTGAGCCCTGTTCCCTTCCCCCAGCGCTCAGCCAGGCGCGGGCACGGATGGTGCAGCTGTGGTAAAGCTGGGCCCGCCCCGCCGGACAGCAGCCACCTCTGCTGCTCCTCACAGCCGTGCCTATGGGAGCGCTCCTGCCACGGGATCGCAGAACGGCCCGGGTTGAAAGCGACCTCAAGGATCACGAATCTCCGACGCCCCCACGTGCAGGGCCACCAACCTCCACATTTAATATTAGACCAGGCTGCCCAGGGCCCCATCCAATCTGGCCTGGAACACCTCCAGGGACGGGACATCCACAGCCTCTCTGGGCAGCCTGTTCCAGCATGTGTCCATATACTTAGCTACACGGGCTTCCCCTGAATTCGTAACATTCCTTCACAAATGATCATCCAATATTAAAAAGAAATGAACATAACGAAAGCCCCACACTACTAAATTGCTTAATCTGCTTTGCTGATTCACCACTTAAAACAGGAACATTTCTATCACTTAGGGGCTGAAATTGCATCAGCCAGCTTGATTTCCTTTGTCTTTTAATTAAAAACTTTAACCTTCCAAACTGAGTAAAGAACACATCCATATTCATGCCCATATCCTTGGGACATGCTTAGTTCACAATATTCCTAGATAAAATTATGTGGCTGTTTTGTTGCAGGCAGGCCATTCAAGCCAGCTCATACTTAATCATGGTAGATGGTGTTTGCACGTGTGTAACCTGAGCAAGTAGCTTATCCCCATGGTGGGTCAGTAGCACTGGGAGGCAGAGGGCTCAGATCAGCCTCACGTTGAACATTGCCCCTACAGATGTTTCTAGAATGACTGGTTGTTTATTTTAATGAAATGGAGTAAAATATTTTCTCAAAAAATATTAATGCTTCATATTCGTAGTTCTAGTGCTGCATGCATGGGTTACACAAAGAAGGTCAGAAAAGCTTCATTCTTATTGTACTGTCAAGGCAGTTTGATTTGTTCCTTCTCCAAGGAACTTGGGAGAATCTGTAAAAAGGAAAAGTGCTGGAAAACAAGAATATAATCTATCTACAGAAGGAAGAATTTAGAAATGTAAATAGAAATGTTGGTCCTTCAGATAGAATTAGTCCTTCTGAGTTTGCAATGCAATTTAAATTGTCACTGCAGATTTTCTGTTTTGGAAGAGGTGTAACACATCCATCATGATTACTGTGCCTATGAAAGAAAACACCACAGAACCACATTCCAAAGCATCCAGTAAAAGACTTAAAAACCCACAGACCTTGCTGGAGTCCAGAACATCCCTACAGCCCCATGTGCCTCACAGGGCAGCTGATCAGGTAGCAGGGGCTGAAGAAAGATATGTAGATCCAGCTAAGCAGTATGTTTAGGCTGATAGGGTTGGATCTCTGTGAGCCAGTTCTTTGATGTTGATTTTATTATTATTATTTTTTAATTCAGACTTTTACTAATATAACAACAGGATAGTGGGGGCAGATTTAGGTTTGGATGGGGTTTGTTTGTTTGTTAATTTATTTAACTGAACAGAGGAATTGTCACTTTCCTTTCTAAATTGTCAGTTGCTCACTGCTGTTGGACAGTTTTCTAATTCATTCCAGAAGTGAGTGTGTTGATGTTACCCCCTTAAACCATGTGAATCACCCTGAGACTCTGGAGGGGAGGGGAAGAGTAATTTAAATAAAGCAACATGACTCTCATTGTAACTATTACTTCAATGAACCAGTAGCTAACTGCTATAAAAACAGTGTAACTTCATTTGTGCTTACCTGTTGTTGCAGAGGGGCAATCCCAAAGGGATCTGGAACCCCTAACAGAGTCTTTACCTTCACCACAAGAATTAAAAACCTCAATCATCCAGGAAGGCACAACAAATAATTTTAACTGTTCAGAAGCACAAGAACCCTACTACTGGGTCAAGGCCCCCAAACTCACCTTCTACAAAGACACAGAAAGACAAAATTCCCCCAGGAATACTCAATATGTACACAGGAGCATAGACCAACTGCAACCAAATGAGAGGTCATAGTGAAAAACTAAAGCCGGTAGCAGAGACTGAGGCCCCAGTCAGCCTGCAGCCTCCTCTGCTCCACAGGCTTAAAGGCTCGCAGGGGTTAATATGGTTAACTTGTAGCTTCTCCAAGGAGACAAAACTACGGAAGTGAATGTCTGCTTGTGGATATTTTAAACAAAAAAGAAAACATATGGCCCTCTGGAACTCTACTTGCAGTTTCTCTAGCTGATATGTCACAGAGAACACATAGACTAGGCCTAGAGCTACAGGCAAAAGCTTTCTTCCAAGGAGCCATTAGAGAACAATTTAGGGAACACACTTCAGTTTTAAAAGCTCTAAGATTAACACAGCAGAAAACCTGAAGTTGAGAATGTTCTTTTACAGCAACCGGAAATTATAAACAAGCACAAAATACCTCCTGTGTATAAAACAGCAGTTTCTTACCTGTATGAGGAATGCTTCCGCACATTCTAACAAACTTAGAATAAATAATTAAGACCAGCCTTTTGATTCACAGATGACATCTTGTGATTCCATACATAGACTAGTAATGAATAAAAAGTAAAATAGTAGAACGCTTGTAATTTAGAAGGCTGCATAAAAAGATAAGTGATTTATTTAATAAAATGAAAATTTTAATAAAAAATAAGCTGGAATAAAACCATAGGTATAATAAATGGTTGAAAGCAGCTATAATGCATATCTTCAAATGTGAAACTTAATGGCAAATGTTCACAGGTAGCCTGGGCCCAAATTCAGAGCCAGTGTGCATCTGCAATCCCACTGTGTAAATGATTTTAAAATGTTTTCTGGGAAGATATTGCAAGGCTTTGCAAAGTTTCCATCAGGATTTTTTTTCTCCTCATGTCTACTCTAAAGTTAGCAATTACATCTTGTTCCACAAACAGGGTATTTGGAGTGCAAGTTTTGTGTTTTTCTGGTGGCGCTGTTGGTTTTTTTTACTGCCTTTTCTTCAATTGCTTTTTGTAAATGCGCATACTCCTTTGGTCATCCCTCCTGCAGACTAAACAAACCAAAGTCTTTCATTTTTCACACACAAGACGATGTTGTCTAGCCCTCTCATCTTTCTTGTCTATCTCCACTGGACTTTTTCCAATTAGCTCTCAGCATCCCTGAAGCGTGATGCATAAAATCACATAGTATTCCATCCCTGACCTCATTAGGCCTTATTAGAGGAAAAGGTTACTTCGTGTTCATTTAATGGGGAACTCACTTATTCACTCTAGAATGCTATCTGCTTTTTCATCAAAACATGGCATTACTGACCCATGATTAGCATGCCACTCACTGGAATCTGCACATCCACTTTAACAGAACTTCCACCACTTACTAGATCTCCTCTATCAACGCAGACCTTCTATGTCCCATGAGTGAAATGACTCCTATTTATTTCACCTAATTTCTCCAATTAATTTAAATAACTTCTTTTACTAATCTACTCCTTCTGCACATTTTTAGGCTTAATCAGCAATTATTCCTCGTAAATGAGGCAATTATTGCATAATCCAATCTATTTTTAGATTTATAATATGAAATTATATAAGTAAAGGCCCAATTTACTGCATCCTCATAGGCAACAGTGACTGACTAACAACAGCTCTAAACAGCAATTGCAGTAATAGATCCACTTACACTACGCTTCCTGCTTTGGCTGTGGAAATGCAAAATACAGATTTTATCAAAAGCCCCTTGCCATTTGCAGCTTCTCTTTTCACACATCATTTATTAAGACACAGAGGGAACTATTTAATAGAGTTTGAAATTGTGTGAAAAAAATGAAGAACTCTGGGATTGAAAAAGTGTTATAGCAAACATTTTCCCTTTAATGAACAATAAAAATAACTAAAATGATTGTGTTTTGTGAAGATCCTCAGGATAACAAAAACCATGAAGGTGACAGTGACAACTCAGAAACTTTCAGAATTGGTTCTGAGTTGCCACAGTAATTTCTCTGTTTTGGAAAATGTAGTTTTAATTGAAATGTTTTTAAAAGGATAGCCCTGTTTTAGGAAAACCTTGCAAAACCTCTGTGCTTCAGAAGGAGTCAAGGATTCAGGCTAAATTCAATACAATTCTGTACAGTTTGTCTTCTAGTCTACTGCACCTATTGCCATCTGTTGTTAGAAGCTAGAGCTCACTCTATGAGCTATGAGATGCTTCAGTCATATGTATATACATATATTTCTCCACTCTCGCCCAGTCTTTAGATCTTTGTGGACATCACTATAAGGTAATGTCACTGTCCTAAGCTAACTGCCCAATTATTAGTTGTACATATTGAGGCCTTATCAGTCCTCCTTGTCTTAGCCATGAGATAGCCAAAGTCATCTTACACATCAAAGAAGTCAAGGGATTGTGAAGTTGTCCTTATTCAATTTTATTTCCTTCATTTCCTTTAACAGAAATACTTCTTCCAGATATACTTCCCACATCTAGTCTAAGACTCTGAATTGAAAGCCAATGAAAGCTGGTCTTTATTTTTCTTCACAGTTGAGTGAATTCTGGATCAGTCCATTTGTGAACAAAATTATCTGCTTGCCTGCTACATTTTATTGAAAACACTGTTGTCCTACATGCTCAAAGTATGTATTTTTATGTACAGTTTGTGTTATGCAGGTGGCATGAGGTTAATGGCAGTCACACGTTAAACGAGATTTTCAGGGAATATACCAACACCACCACACTTGGCATCTGTTCAAACAGAAAGATCCAGGATTCACAAACATGATGGAGATCTTTTAGTAAAGCCATTAAATATCACTGCTGTGATAGATTCATCTAAAACACTAAATTTCACCAGTCTGATTTTTAATATTGTACCCACTGATGTTACAAATAAAATATAGCTTTAATATTTAATTTGTAAAGTTTTCACGTATCTATGTAAAACCAGCAGAAGTTTTAAAGTAAAAAGAGTTTTGTGGAAGCAACACCTTTCTCTTTAGAAAGATCCTAATTATTTAACAGTAGGGTGTAAACATTCATGATTTCCTTTCATACATACCTGTGTATATATTAATTGATATAAATATAATTTACTATAGAAATATTTTTTCTTTTGATTTTGCTGCACGCAGTTTTATGCTGGCATCAGATATTAGTTGATTAATCTTTCAGAGTAAGATTTATGCATTTTGCATTCTAA
This sequence comes from Lagopus muta, assembly GCF_023343835.1. Classification (NCBI taxonomy): domain Eukaryota; kingdom Metazoa; phylum Chordata; class Aves; order Galliformes; family Phasianidae; genus Lagopus; species Lagopus muta. The sequence continues at coordinate 78,495,188 of NC_064434.1, forward strand.
TCCCCATTATGTCCATTGCCAGCAGTGGACTCATTGTTCAGAGAATTGAACTCACGGTGTCAGCAATCTAAAATTAATCTTCAATATAGAATTATAAATAATCAAAAATGAACGCGTCATTTTCATGACATAATTGCCACATGCTTCCCATCGACTGAGGCCGTTCCCATCGACTCAGCTGGAATTCACCTGCTGCACACAATCACTACAGACTCTCAGCTTTATCACAGCATGAAGAGTTAAAAAGCGCGCAGTATCACATCTTCAGTGTGAGAAGTAAATCCTCTAAGTCCTTCTGGGCCTCTTTGTCCTGAAAGAAATAGACAATCATGCATCAACTTAGATAGGATAAATCCCTTGATTTGCTAAGACGTGCCTATCCACATTTCTTTACTAACAACAGACACAACACACAACTGTAATAGCCACAGAATGTACAAGACAGCAAAGAAAGTTAATTTATCAGTGATTGCAAAAATAAAGCATGGAGTGAAAACAAGAGCCAGATGGCAGCCCTCCCTTTACAGCTCTGTTAAAGCACTTAAATGTTAGCCACATATAGCCTTCTGAGCAGACCAGTGAGCATTCAGCTTAGGCCATAACTTTTATTGGTATGCCTTGCCCTATGCTTTACATAAGCTTGCAAATCGATTATGTGCAGTTAATCCAAGGATACTTCTGCAATACCTGGAAAGGATTTGTTATCCCGTTAACAAACAAAAACAGAAAAAAGGTAAGTTTGATTAACACAGACTAAGATAATGGTTTCAGCATACAGCCATACGTACCAGTAGTAACCACTACAGACTCAGAAACATACATACCATGGTTGCTGGACTCTATCTATGCTACAGGCTCACAGCAGAGTGGAGCCAGATAGTGAGCAAGAGGCAAGTAACCTGCTATGATCAGAGCCAGTTCTTCATTATAAATCCTAGGACCGAAGGCAGTGGCTCCTTTTAGGCTGATGCTCATGTGTACTATTTGCGCAGTGCATTAAACCATGCCCAGACCAACAAACCCTTTCAAGGTTGGCCAGTGACGCACATTTTGGCTATTTCCATATAAAACCAGTGAGGAAAGAGGTACACGTAGAACAAAAAGCTGCACTGTTCTATTTATTTTTGAAATGCCTCCTGAATATAATCCACTCGTCTTGCTTGCTGCTGCAAAACTTGCAAAATGCACTTTGGTTTAAATACACAGTTCTAAAAAGTCATCACCTCATACCCACAGTCTGTGGTGGTAAAGGTCTAACCACCCAATACTCACACTCGTGCATTTAGTAATGCAGAGTCAAAAGCACATGCACATCACCAAGTTTGTGCAAGTATTCCTAATGACAGAGACCAGTACTTCTTTCCCAGATAATGCCACAGGCAATTCTGAAAGAAAATACTGAACACAGACAGTGAAATAATCACTGAATTTCAGGATCACTTCATTATCTAATCAACCAAGAAGTTGGAACAAAATATAGGACATTTTAAAATACGTTTTACGGGTGAAGAAATTCCTGCTTCTCTTTATTTTGGTTAGTTGTCCATAATGTCATGAAGGAACAGAGAAGAATATTGAGATGATAGAAACCATATGCCAGACATGTCAAACTACATTATATTATTGGTCTGGATTAAGGCATTAATACATTAGCTGGATGCTTCTCTTGGAGTCACTGCCTTGCTCCCACTGGCAACAACAGGCTAAACTATCTGCCTAATCATTTATCAGAGGCCTCAGAAGGCACACACTGCAAAGCCAGTACGCTCTTGCCAAAATACTCTAACAGAAGGAAATGTCACACTGAATTCAGCACCCCTTAAATTCCATGTCATTACAGGCTGCCTGGAGCACCAACCCATGGCTTTCATTACAAATTGAGAAACTCACATTCTGCACCAATACATTGATTAATTCAGAGAAGATACACTCATTTCTGTACTGACCATAGTCAGCTTGTGAAAATTATTCTGAGCTCCATTAAGCAACAAAGTAAAAATATTGTCCCACGCTATTAAAAAAAGATAAAGGTTTTGTTGTATCTGGTCCTTCTCTTTTTACGCTTTTCTAAGCCAAAAATAATAAAGATGTAGTTTTTTTTGTATCCGGATAGTGCTCAGCATTTCATGAGTTTATAGATTTATTTACTCACTTTGAACGATGATTAATAAAAAATAGATGTCTCCAATCAATTGTGTATAATCATCTCCTTCCTTACAAGCAAAGGACAGCATTGGGCTAGGAGGAGCTTTAGTGAGTTGCAAGGTACAAAAACCATTGGGCAACCTTTCCTGAATCTTCCTCAAGGCTTAGGAAAAAGAATAAAACAAAACTATGATTGTTCTAAGAACAAGTTGGAAAAGAAACTGCAAACGTGCAAAATTTTCTACCTCTGGGTTGCCAGTTCTAAGCAAGACTATATCAGACACAGGAATTATTGTTAGAAACTATTTAACAGACTGTGCTAATTGAGCCAGTGGCTTGCAGTCGATAATAATAACCCGAATGGTAAAAACATTTTAAACATCAGTAATGACATTAAAAAAACAAAGCTCAGAATACTCAGTGAAGAGAACTATTATATCACACTTGGATTGGGTCCTTCTAGACCAAGAGTTGTGTTACATAGAAAAAAAGAGAATCCCAGAACACTGTTCTTTGTGCCAGTCTCTGTCTTAGGGATGAAAACTTCAGACTTTACAGACTTTACAGTTCATTGGAACAAAGTCCTAAGTTCTGTATCTGGACAGCATTTCTCCTCACTGATTTCTCAATCTGCCGCTTTCTAAAAACAGTCAGGTTTTATTTATTTATTTTTATTTTAAAGACAGCCAGGTTTGAACTCCCTCTAGAGTGCAGCAGGGAGATGAAGAGGTGCAAGTCATATGAGGAATGCAATCTGTTTGCATCAGTCCCATTTCTCACCCCGATGCTTAGTTCAGTGCTCACTGAAGAAAGCCATTTTCAACCTTGATTCTCTACTGTCAAGGTTTACATTTATTATACACTTCTATATCATTTTCAGAGTTGAAGACAAGGTCAAATATACTGCAAACTGCTACACAAGTTAGAGAATCAGTGAGTGCATTTCTCCTATTCCTACTTACTTGCCTTTCTTTCCTGTTCCATCATTCACGGAGGATATGCACAGGAAAAAAAGATCTGGGAGGCCAGAGGCAGAACGAGGGAAGAGAGGGAATTGAAAACACAAGCAAGACAGAAGAAATGACTGATGGGAAAAAGGGAATGCTGGCCTAACTGGATATAGTTCACATTTCTACAATTAACTTCTGCTAAAAGAAATTACCAATAAGCATAGACACGGATATATACCTATAAATATGCATATAAAAATTAAATAGCAATTAGACATGGGAGAGAAATACGATGATTTTACCTTCCATCTCAGCTAATTATTCCCTTATGTGCTGAACACTCTCAACCCAGGCACAACACATGTGTGCACTTGTTGACAGTGTCCCAACTGTCAACAGAGAACAGATACATCCCCATGACCACAGCCAAAATGGTAACTTCAGCCAACTACAACATAACTGTGCGCAAACAGTGCCAAATCCCAAGCTGACATGCATCCTGTAGGGTTTCACTGAAGTCAGTGTGGCTGCATGGTATATTAAATGAGCTTGACTGCGAGGGTGGTCCAGAGCTGTACTTTGATAAGTGGTAACAGCTACAAGGTGCTGAGAGCCACTTCTGCATTTGGGTACAGCTGCATCATTCCTTCACAGCTCCAGGAGAAATCCTGGATTGTAAAAGAAAAGGCTTCCAAACATGCACAACGATTGTTAGAACCATAACTCTTGGGGACAATATAAATCGTATAAAGTTATATGCTATCCATTCTCAATTTTTTGACAGAGGCTCACAAATTGTTACTGTAGTAGCTGTTAACTAGCACACAACAGTATAACTCTGTTTTCCCCTTAAATATTTCAATAAACCAACGCAATCGTCCACTTATAGTTTTCTGTGTGACTGCTGTATGTCCCAAGGCAGAGCACTTTATGTTCTTTTATATTTTTAGTATCTTCCTCTGGGGATGAACCATAACTTCTCAGGGCCTTTCAAATCAAGGTAAGCACAGCCCTAAAATATGAGGCTAATGATAATTCAACACGCTCTGATTATACTTCAAAGCAGACAGAAGAACACCTTTTCACACCCAGTTGACTGGGAAGGAATAGTTTAGCTAGTTCTAGGATTGCTGCTGAGAAGTTATTCAAAATTGAAATATGCCATTTTGTAAATGATGGCTGTGTAAAATTTTTATCCACCAGCAGACACTTTTCTGACTGAAAAGCCCAAGTTGCACCCAAATTCTGGTTTCCTTTCATTACTGTACTCAACATGGAGCGTTTGGTCTCCAAGACATCCCCCTTTTCTCTCCAGCTGCTGCCCCACTACTGTGGGACCTACAGCCCTTTCAGAAGGACGCCTGTTGAAGCTCTCTCTCCACCCTCTCTATTGGCTCTGAGACAATATATTTCAAACACCTGGAAGCTTGATTTCCCTTGGCCACTTTTCAAAAACAGAAAACAAACTGCACACCTCTTCACCTTGTAATGCTCTGCGAATCTGCCTCCATGAATCCTTCTCCCTCTCTCTCCCAGCATGCCCACAGGAGACACGCTCCATGTGTTGAGGACCTGGCTGTCCATCAGCTGCTGCACTGACAATGCTGCTAAAACCGTGCTGTCTTCCACAGCATTTTGTCACAGATACTGCCTTATAAACTAGTCAATTTAATAACAAACACAGTAAGGTCAGGACAGACTTCATCCTTACCTGTGAAATTACTGCACTTTTAAAAAGAATAAGCAGACAATGCAAACAATTCTTTTGACAAGAACTTCAAAAAGATGCAGACTGAAAATCAGACTGATCACTAAGAGAAACATTGACAGCATCCTCCAAAGTGCAAAATAATTAAAAATAAAGTAGGTCTCTACTTTTTTTTATGTTGACCTTTTACAGTTGCCTCATTTTTAGCGCCATTTTACAGTCTGATACGTGATCTCCTTATAATGAGTTTCTAAAAGGCCTATTCCCTGAGCTTGAAGCACACATATTCAGCATAAACAGAACCACAAATTAAGAAATAGTTTTCAATTCATTTATGTATTTTTATCTGTGCAATTTTCAGCAAAATGTATATTCACAAAAGCCTCTAATTTGGGGCTGCTGGTAGCTGTCAGGAAGTTCTTGTTCAATGCCAGAAGTAGTATTAGCAGGAAAACAATAGTCTAGCGTTCAAATACAAAGGTTTCCACTGTTTTGTAAATGAAATGCTATGGACTTCTGAACAACAACAAAAAAAAGTACAAAAAATCTAAAGAAACAAGTATCTTCTGAGGATGATAATGTTCTGCATTGAACAATACGTGTCATTTGGCATATCTTTGAACAGAGGAAAAATCAGAAAGGTGCAGAGAAAAGGAGATTTTTCATTTCATGAAAAAAACCGTTTGTGTGATGTGACACATAGTTTAAATAGGTAGTTTTTTCACAAATAAATCATAATTTGTACCTATCATTCTAAAGCAGAAGCAGATCTCACTCCCCAAGACCTTACTCAAAAGTACAGATCAGAGCAGAACTCAAATGAGTTCTATTGGAAATATCACAGCAGTATGTGCCACACGGGGTCAATCAGTGGTGGCTGGCTGAAATGGGCATTTCTTGGTAAATCTTTTTGGAAAATTCAAGATATACAAGTGGTCTGTTGAGGCAGGAAGTGGAAGATGCTGAAGTTCATGCTCTGCCCTCTCTTCCACCCTTTTTAAACTCCCACTCTTTTCAACTCTTTATCAACATAATTCAAAACATAACTTAATGAGCTGGGAGGTTAACCACAATAATTCATGATAATCATGAAACTCTTACAGGCATTATTTCTCCTTAGTAGCTGCCTTCTTGTTTACAACTTCAGCCACTGTTCTTGCACATTATTACATCTACCTCCACCTCTTCCTCTCCTCCACATGGGCTTTTCTTGCTTTTTGAATGTCATTGCTGCTGAAAGCAATTTTGCCATCCATTACAATTCCTTCCATGCTTCAGCGTTAAGAAACAAATGTCATAATGAAGAGTTTCTGTCATATATAAATCTCTTTCTTGTTACTGCCAACTCTGAATCGCCTTCATTGGGAAAGAGGGATTCTTTTTTAAATGAAGATTTTTTTTAAATCACTGATTTGTTTATAAAGTAAATTCTCAGCTTCAGGAAAATAATCTGTATTTTAAGTACAACTTTTCAGTAACTCTCAGTGCAAATACAGTTGCTCTGCACTTTCTGCTTCTCTGTTTTCAGCTCTTCCAAAATTAAATTTCTTGTAACATAACTGATGCATTGCAGATTCATTAAAAAAAAATAAAGTTGGAGACACAAGAACTTTGAGATTTTAGTGAAGCAACCCCTTCTTTTTCTCTTCCTCTGCCAGGCTTAGGTTAATACCTCTGTGACAAGCTTACTGATCCTAAAAGCACACAGGGTTTATTCCCACCTTCACGCTCACTTCCAGACATAAGAAAAAATAATTTCTTTACTTTTATACTTCATAATTCTACATTTATACATAATTTTTTCTCCAAGTTCCTCCCTTGAAAATGCCAAGCAATTTTTGTCATAAAAAAGAAATTGATGTCATCTACATATCTAGCTCTGACAAATCACCTTATAAGTAAAGCAAAAAGCAATGTGTATTTGATCAAGCATACACATCTACACACTCATTTCATCTTTCTGAATGAAAGACAAAGGTTCATGTTTTCAAATTTGAATTGTATTTTCTCCCCAAATTCAAAAAAGGCATTTTTTTCAACACTGTAGTCCACCACATCTGGTTTCAACAGCCCTTTATGTAGCCACACTCAACACGGCTCTGAATGCTTTACAAATAATGAGTTTCAGTAAGGGTACTGCAAGTTCAATGAGATAAACAGAGCAGCTGTTATCCACTTTGTAATAACTCACAGCAGCCCTAAGCATTAGGATCTCTTTTCATGAAGGGGTGAATGTTTCCCAGGACCTTGGGTTATCCACCTGGACAGCAACCAGAGAAAAGCAGGACAATTTAATGTCCCCATGCACCTCCAGCCGTGTAGTACCACTCCACAGTACAACAGTATTTATGGCCAAGGAAGAACTACACAATTCATCAGAGGTTTCTGTTTAGAGTACAGAGGATAGAGAGAAAGGTCTATAATATAGCACTGTAACACAAGTTTCATTTTCCAGACCTAATTTGCACTAAATCTACTGTATTCCCTTTCAAAAGAAAAAAAAAAAAAATAATAATCCATGGAATGATTGGTTGAAAATGTGCCAAATTGACTATGAAAAATAAAAAGAAAACAAAACCACATTTATACTAGGATTTATAGGAATCATTAGTTTGGAAGCCCATCTAACTCTTGAATTAAAACAATATTCTCTAAGTGGCAGAACAGACACTCACAGAAGGGATATTTGGATGTGATACAACATTCAAGACAAAACTCATCTCACTTAACTTGAAATGCTACATGGAATGAATTCTAGACAAAGTGTCAAAGAAGTACCCTGAGTCAGACCGGCTGAGAATTTGACTTCAGGGTCAAAATGAGTGATGGGCTATTTTACTGATGCTGAGTACCTCTAGTTTCCACTGAAGTCAACAGAAACTGGGGATGCTCAGAAGAACTAACAAATTAAACCATTATCTACTACTACTTTTTCATAGTTATGCTGCAGGGTGATTTGTTATCATGAAATACTACACATTTCCTCAATGTGGCACCTTTCCAGCAAGTTTGTCTCATGGTCTACAACTGTTTTTATGCCTTTATACATATGCATGTTTCTCAGCAGAAGCCAACATTCAGAAACAATAAAGGAATTTCCCTGCCTGAAGAAAGAAAGGTTTAAAACTCCACATGAGGAACTATGATTACACTTAGGAATGATGAGTTTCACATGACTGTGACAATATCCTATACTGCTGACAACCATGAGATCCTGTGCTGTGGCTAACTGAAAGAAATCCTCAGACTGCTGCTGAGCTGTTTTCTATTTTAGTCTGTGAATCCTAGCTTTTACAGGGCTGTAGTCAATTCAATTTCGTCAGTCCCTCCCTTAAACAAACCTGGCTAAATATTATTCACACACAGAGCTCTAAGCCTGAACCATTTCAGTTCCAACACGTTTCCCCCAAAATTAGTAAGAATTTTTCTCTAGCACCATAACAAAATAAGACGCAATATTCTAATTCAGATGGGACTTGAGGTAACAGCTAGCAACAGAGGTTGTGTTCAAGATCTCCATTTTATCATAATTACTTTCAGAATGAGGTTGGTGTTACCTTGTGCTTACTGATTTAGGGGAAAGAAAAAAAGATTTACACACTATTGCTCCAGTGTTTTGTATTCCTGAACTTTATACCTAAATCTAATTCAAAACACTGCAAGTGAAATGAGCCAAAGCAGATAAATCTGTGATATGTGAAGAACTAGTCTAAAAAGAAGAGGACATGTCTTACCATCTTCTTCAGATTCTTCAGACAAAAGATTTTTGTGACGCACTTGCTGTTTTTCCTTCAGTTTACAAGCCAATATAATTCTAATTTCATCACCACTCTGCTTGCCAGAATACACAACACAAACACACACACAAACACACACACACACCTTGCATCACTCCCAAATTGCTGCTCTCAGGATCTGCTGGCACTTTCAAAACATGCTGAGGCATTCCTTTGAGAAGAGTCTAACTCCCTGCCCCAGGATGGCCCAGGATGCACTGAACTCTGAAGAATGCACTGAGCTCACCTTTGGAACGATGACACTGGCCTTTACAGGCAGAACTCACCCCGCATTAGCAATGCAGTCACGGCGTATCACATATGTATCTTAGACATGTCTGCACACGCAGTCTCTCTCTGCCTTTCTCTTTTTCCACTGAGTGTATGGGGAGCCTCAGCAACTACCTGTGACTTGACACCAAAATTTTCTCCAGCCATTTTTGTGAAAGACAAATCTCACACTAGATTATTTCTACACTTTTTCAAGGAGTCTTTATGCATGTTGAATGACTTTTAATTCACTCAACACACGTAGCCTTCTGCACACCAGAAATTTATGTGAGACATTGCTTTTTTGCAATTTTATTGGCGAGCTCTGAGCTCATTGCAGTAAGACCTGTGTGTAGTAGGTTGAATACAGAATAAATAAATAAATAATTAAAATCAGGAGAAAAGCCAAAGCAGACATATATAAAACAGGCTGAGTCCAATCAATTTCAGTTCCATGCCTATACCATTTGCGCTGTGTTTTATGTAGCATTAAAGTACAAAAAAAACCATCGGAATGTATAGGAGTCTTTCCATCATTTCTTCAAAACAGGCAACCTGAAGGTACATTTCAACAATAAGTAAAGAATAAAGCAGTGTTAAGATATTATGTCATATCTGTGTTAGGACGTACTAAAAGAACACTGAAAAGAAGCACTGAACTTCAGCAATGATTGCTTAATTTATGATTGACACATATTCTAATTTGGACTAAACATAAAGGCCACACAGAAGCAGCTGCTGGTAAGGCATGCAGTGGTCTTTCTTCTGAGTGAGAACTTCTGACATAAACATGTTAGTGCTCCACATACAGCATTAGTTGTCAATCAAATTACAAAGCTATGAATGGTCTTTTTCCTCAACTTCAAAGAATTAAATGGGATAAGGCCAATTAGTCTCTGGAATCACCTCCCTCCTCTTCTCTACCACATCTGCTGTGCTCAAAGGGGGTCCCTTAGGCTGACAAAGCTCAAGTTTGAACTTGTCATGCTTTAGGATGGTAGGATGTTTTCAGTCATAGGCCAGTAATTATGGAACTTGCTTTTACATGAGGTGAGATAGCAAAAGTGAACCTTCTTGCCATGACTTGGCTTACATTTGAGAAATTAGATCACTTAAAAATTTCACAAATATCTATAGAAAACTCACACATCTGAGTACTAAAATACTCTAACGGGTCTAAAACTGAGTCTAATTATGTGTTAGGATAAAATACACTGTATCAGATGCAACTGAATGAAACGTGTCTCTGTAACCACATTGTAGTTGAAGACAAAGACAAGCTTGAACCAGTTAATCCACCTCTGTAACAGCTAGCAACAGGCAGCGCCCTGGAGGCCTCAGCAGGGATCACAAAATAGAGATTCTCAGGCAGGAGTAGAACAAGAACTTGAGACAAAAATCCCAAGTACTTTCAATTGAGAAAAAATAGGTCTGAGACAAAATTCAGAACATCGATGCGCTCAGTTGCTTATCTTAAGATAGCCCAATGAAACGGACTGAATTACAAAGAGTGCAATTTAATTTCTGACAGCCTCTGGCACAAACCTAGCTCCTGACAATTGCTCAAAGTTTTGTTTTTGTTTTTTATGCAGTGGACATAAACAAATGCAATAAGCCAACCTAAGTGGAGGAAAAAGGAAGATCCCACATTTAGATTAAAAAAAGGAAAAGTGCAACATTACATTATTACTGACAAACGGGAGCTAAAGCAGACAATGGTCATAAGAGAACAAGTTATCAGTCTCAGTACCCACCTCATTAGTAACCGGGAGAACTGACAGTGCAGATTCACAGTACTTCAGTGCATTGGTTTTCTGGCCAAGATCTTTATAGCACTGAGAAGAAAAAACATTTTGTTTCCAATCATATCACTGTAGAATATGGAGTCTAGAAATCATTATTCTTAAAAGAACTTGGTTACCTTTGCCAAATACACATAATTGCATTTGGAATATCCTGGATGCATTTCTTCTGCCTAAAGGAGAAAAAAAACAGGAAACTAAACATAAAGACAAACCAAACATCATGTGAGGAGATTTACCTGTCCGTATATCATTTTGGACAACACAATAAGCTTCCTAAAACAGACTGAATCATCCTTACTGCGTGCACCACAATGTTTGGCACTTTCAATAAGAAAACAAATAAACAACATGAAAACAAACAAACAAACAAGAAAACAAACTCTAAACCAGGCACGTAAGTTGCTGACATCAAATACACTGAAATGTTCCATACCTCCTGGCTTCCTCACTCACCACCTGCTTAGAACAGATACCACCTCATTCTATAGAACATCTATTGGATTCCTTCACTGCCACAAAAGGCTGGAAAACATTTCTCTCTCTAAATTATTAGCATTTTTTTCCTCATCAAAGAAATATGCAACCAACCATTTGCATGCTGAGTAGTGGATACTGAACTGTATTTGTCCATGTGATAACTGTTTCTCTTTCACGTATTCATATTTTCCAGCTATGGGTTCACCCTTCTTTTCAGATTATTATCTTCTGAAAAAATTCAGGTATTGCGAAAAATTCAAGATCATCTTCCCTTTAAAACATGCCATGGATGTAAAACTTTGATTGATGAGTACAAATATTACCAGTTATTTACTATTCAAGAAACAATGCTAATAGAATCATAAAATCATAGAATCACCAAGGTTGGAAAAGACCTAAAAGATCATCCAGTCCAACCATTCACCTATTCCCAATAGCTCCCACTAATAGACAAATAGCTTTTGGGAAAGAAAAATTACATCAGTGAAACATACCATAGCTGCAGTTCTTGAACCAAAGCAATGCTGCTGTCACTACAACTGTAGTCAATTAAATAATTGAATAATTGAATAATTGAAAAAGATACAATTGTCTTTCAGAAAGCAATTTAATTTTTGTTACCGAATTTGACTTAAAATCACAGCTACTCTGCAGCTCCCTACAAAGTGCCCTGAACCTGAAGTGAATATTTCAAATTATTTCTATAATCTTTGGATTTTAACCCTGCAGATAAGACCTATGCACTGGGAAGATGGCAATGTATTATATTCTCTAAAATTCAGAAAGCATTCAACCTTTAAACAGACTAAGAACACAAAAAATAAGTAGTTTTGGTAGTGAGAAAAAATACGCTTGTCCAATTCCTTTGGGAAACTATCTGAAAGGAATTGTAACGCTGGAAGTTTACGCTTTGAATTCAGCCAAGTGAAAAACTTGTATTTTTCAGTGCTAGGAGTTGAAATTATTTCTATAAAAGACACTGAAAGAGAGCTTGATTTTTTATTATTATTACTATTATTTTTTTTGCATGCTGTTTTCTCTAGTAACTGCACACTCTAGTAGAACATCCAGGAACAAAGACTTATGTGGCAGAGCCTTCTTTTCTCCTGCACTGTAAAGATCTTTCCTCAGCATCAATTTCACCTCCAGAAACAAGAAAGGCTTCTACTGAAATGTGAAGAGTTTCAGATAAGAAAAATGGAACTGTCACAGTGTCAAAGTTTTCCTTGCCTATGTCAACCTTCTTGCAGAAGTGGTCAAATAACCATCATAATTATACATACATCACTATTCCATATAATACATAACTAATCTGTATTTATTTCACTTTAAATTCCCTAACTATTGACATGGCAAGTCACTGAAGATTTCTGCAGAATAAACAAAGAAAAGAAAGGTGCAACTCATTCATCTCCAAACTATTTTTGAAATAGAGAAGAACAAACCATTTTACTGTAGAGCTTTGTGGTATTTAGGAGATCCCTGGATTTACAGCTACAGACTCCCTCTACAAAATCTCTTCAACAGACTTCTTGATTACAGACAACTGCTGGTAAACAGTGAAGGAAAACCATGGGTAGGACTTACCTTAAGAAAATTCTGCAATGCTTCATCTACTGTTGAAGTTGGTGGAGTACCAAAGAGAGCAGTAGCTACTTTCTTTTCAAGCCAAGACAGTTGAGATACCTATAATAAAAATATGTATATATAAAAATCAAAAGTCTTTAGGATTGCTTCTCTGTTTTGGAGGAAATATTTCACTGTACTGCTATACTACTTATGAAACTTATTTTGAAAAAACAAAACAAAACAAGATGAACCCACAACACAAAGGAATGTTTTTTGCTGTCAGTTTTCCAACTCAAAGAACAGTCTTTACAATATTACATTCCACTAAGTGGGAAAAGTACACATTAAAAAAATACACTACAAAACACCAACATTACTGATATGAGAGTCTTCCAGTATATAAAGTTAACATACAGTTTGTTATCGTAAGACCTTGTCTTTTCTAAGGCTAAAAGACTTCAAGCCTGTTAAGTTTTTAAGTTAAATTTTTAAGTTTTTAATGATAGACAGCTTAATGCTGTAATGCACATGCGGACTGCTTTTCAATGTTATGAAAAGAAAGCTGCTGCTACAGTCAAACTGTCACTGCTTTGGGCCCCTGTAAAACAAATCCATTTACTACACTGAAGCTGGTCACAATCACTGTTAAGAAAGTGGTTTCATTTTCTCTCTTCAGATTTGAAAAATAACACTTGTCAAAGACCTCTTTCAAGAAAGACAGGCAGCAATGAAAAAGCCTTTGGAGAACTGGCACATTGACACACAACGTACATCACTTATTCCCTTAGGTATATTGACCTCTGACAGAAACTGCTGTGGTTGCTGCCATAAAGTACTTGCCTCCACCACCTAACCCAGAGAAACACACTCCGCATCGCTAATGAAGGATGGAGCTAAGAAGTTTAATGTAAGACTGGATCCTATTCAAGTGGAGAAGTCAAGCCACCCTCATTTGACCACATCTACACCTGCAAAATGAAGTCAGAACTTCATTCTTCATTCCCATCAATACTTGAAACAAAGAATTGATTGCTCCAATCACTAAGTACAGTTGAGTTAAAAATAACAAAACCAACAAGGTTCTGCGTTTTCCTAACAACTCCTAACCTGATCTATGCAGAAGCAATGCAGAAAATGGTTACATGCAGTCAAAGAAAGAGAGCTTCCCACTGGAGAACCAGGAGGTGAAATACAAGTCACCCATGGACATCTCTGTTTCAGATGCAGATGCAATTCACATCTTCACAAGAGTTGAGCTCAGTTCTGTGCTACTGCTTTAAAAATTGTTTTGGATAGCTTCAGATTATTCCCACCTCATTTCCTGGCTTCCCAATCTCTTCAGGGCTGTTGCTCCTTTCCCTTGCCCCTCTCCTGATGGGTTCAGTAATTACCCAGTACAACAGTTAATCATGACAAAATATAAGAACCCATTGAAGCTATCAACCAGAACACTACTCTTCTGAATGGGCATCAAGCACTGTGTATTTCTTGTTGCAAACTGCCTAAAAATACTATTTCAAGGAATACAAACACAGACCAGCATGCAACAGGAAAACGCATTAGACTGTACTTTATTGTCCAGCCTCATTTACTCAAGCTCCACAACAGCAACATTACTTGGAGACAGAGGCATCCTGAACAAGTCTTTCCAGTTGTTTGACAGGGTTCAACACCTTATTTGTTAAATACCACCAGTAAGTCTCATACAGACTCACTAAAATATTTCAGAGAGAAGCAATAATAAGAAATTAAAGCGTTTTCATTCTTCCTCTTTCATCTCTCACTCTCAAAGCATCTTCTAAGAGAATAAAAAAGCTCTCTGGCAAACTCAGAGCTCTCATTCATTGAAACAACACGATGGGGAGCCCATCTACACTGCAGTGCTTTTACACTGTTACAAACTGCAGCATGCCGGTTAAAGGTTCGCATTGTAGGTATGTCTATAACTCCTTCCCACACTACACTTTCCTAGCTGCACTCTAGTTTCTAAGTCATATTCTGTGAGAAGCAGTGATGTGGTTTTTGCAAATGCATTGTTTTCTTCTGCTGCAGTGTTCTTTATTCTCTTGGAAGAGGAAGGAGTTTTCTACTTGTCTAGGTTCTTCTTATCAAGGAGTGAGCTAACAGAGGGCTGATAAGTGGAAAATAATAAAGGGAATGATGCTTATACTGTTCTCTGCAAGGCTACCCAACACCCTGGAGGTATACATACAACGCACAGATACAACTACCACAAAAGTGTCTGCTGTTATGCAATAACCAGGGAACAAAATTGTTGTTTTTCCATGTGGAGCTATAATTGCATATTGAAAACACAAGTCCTTCCTGGCAGTTGTTTTATTTTCTTAAAAGATTTCATCAGAACCAATCTACTGAGGTTTTAGTCATTATTTTGTCTGGCCTGGGTGCTGCTTTGCACTATTCAAACTTTTTAAAAAATATACACTTGGCCATTTTTATATAATAAACTCCACCAACCTAAAGCAATCTTGAAAAGCACGATGCACATATGCACAATAGTGATTTATATTCCATGCACACTGGATTCAAAGTCTTCCTTTGCGACTCTTGCATAGATAGCCTGATAGTTCTGTAATATTTGAAGTATCCTGATTTGCAAGCTGCAGGCTTGATAAACTCATTACAGCTAGCTAAAGCCATCCATAAATGAAGCGCCTAGTTTATGCTTGTTGTCCATGCCCCTCACACAGTCAATAGAGTCAGCAGCATCTCTATTAGGCATCTGCTGTTACATCAACTATAGCAGTTCAGCTTGAACACTCCGCTCCTTCCCTTCATTCTTTTCTTCAGCTACAGAAGGAGCATAGACAATCATGACTTGTGGATGGCAAAAGATAGGCAGATGAATCCTATCCCAACACCTTAACCACACCCCACCTGGGTCAGTCAGTACCCCCAAATGACTGAGGTGGGTAAAGGGCTGATTTATGCCAGACACAGAATTGTGTCATGGAGTAATAACTATGGACAGGAAATACTACTCTTTCCCTAGACAAACAAAAACACAGTTTCTAATTTGAAATAACTTTATTGAAGTAAATCTTTATGCCATGCTCAGTGAGATGGAATTATTCTTAGTACATCGGCTAACTTTATTAAGTATTCTTCTGTGTGTAAGCAAGCACAGGCAACAGATGCTCTGGTGCAGCAAGCCCTCATGTAGTGAAAATTTAACTTCTAAAGCTAAGATTATTCCATATAGTGCAGTGCATATCTCAAGGTCCACAGAAAATGAAGTACAAAGCAACTCTGTAAGGAGTGAGATCATAACTGTCACAGGACTGGTAATGGACACAAGAAAGTAATATGAAAAACAGCTACTGCAGCAAGTAATTACTACTATAACAACAATAAAACAAATTAAAGAAGGAAATGCCCTACAGATGATTTCCAAAGCTTAAGAGAGACCTGATGTAAGTCCCTCCCAACAGCCTGAAAAGTCACAGAAGCACCACAAGAATGCTGGGTTTCCAGAGAATATCAAATTTTGATGTACTGGGTCACTCTGAAGAGGAATACTGCTCCCCAGCTGCCATACATGAGGACAGCTAGTCCTGCTCATTCATAAAGAGAGAAAAAAAAAAGAGGGGAGGCTTGAGGGACCAGCAACCACTCCCTGAACTTCCCCAGGGTAGGAGTGTGAGTCACCACAACAGCCTGGTCATTGGCAAGGAGGGAAGGCCATTCTCGTGTTCCAAAGCTCACAGAGATGACTGTTCTGGAAGGCCTCTTCTATAGATATGTCAAAAGAACAAGCTCTAATCAGCTTTTTCTACTTGAATCTCTATTAGTAGCAAGAGAGAGAAGTGTCACCCATGGAATTAAACTGCAGCTGACTGTAAAGCTGCTCTTTCATATCAGACCTCTCATTCCACTGAAGATTAGGGCAGTAAATGTGGTTCTCTCTTAAATACCGTGTAAAGCAATTCCTTAACATGTCTTTCTCCTCTGTAGCATAGCATCAGCACAACTCACATGGGAACTAAAAGCACTTACTGACTGAAGTTCATTTTTTTTTGGTTTTGCCTCCTCCTTGGTTTTGAGAAGCAAACCCTGCCCGTTCACATCTCTTAACAAACTCCAGAATGTTGGCACCAATAAAACTAATTTGTTTGGATTGAAAATTCAGCCAGGACTGACCCACGACCTTAGACAATTTCCTCCTCCAATGTTAAATGGTAACAGCTAACTGATGACAAATCACACAGTTGTCTTCCACAAAGGAAAACAATACCGTTGATCCAGCTTCAATAAAATACCAATGGCATCTACCAAAACACTCCCACAGAATGCTTTTTTTTTTTGTCTTTTTAATGACGATATATTAATGTGAAATTGTATTAAATAATTGTACAATGTTTTTATTTCTGGAAGAAATTAAATATCTAAACAGCAGTTTGAAAATACTGGCTTCCAACACAAATATTCTCCTTCTGGCCAGCTGAGGATCCGCTACAGTCTGTACAGGCATCTAGACATTTATCCAACTTGAATTCCCTGGGTTTTCACTTTCCTGTAAGAAGAGCACACTCACAGAGCACTCACACAAATGAACTTGATCAGTTCATTCCCCAGTGTAACCCAAACAGATGATACTGGGATACACCACACAAATCCAATGCATTGCATCTAACCTCCAAAAACAAACTTCCAAGAAATCTAATTGTTAACACCTCAATAGCATTTACCAAAAGCTCCAATCCAGTTTCACAAACATATGTTAAACATCCTGAGTCTGTTCTGTAAAGGCAAGCAAGTAGGCATAAACCTGAACTAGGCATGGACTCTGTTTCAAAATCTGCTCTAAATGCTAACATACATTAAAATGAAACATTGAAAGATTAAGGATTATCAGATAATCGCTTGCAAAACTCTAAAAAAAGAAAATAATTCCTATACTTTATGTACCACAGATCAGTTAACTTGCAATAAATGCTTTGTGCTGATCTGAAGAGCAAAGGTAATTTTCACTCTCTCAATAAAAAGAAAGCTACAACTTAGAGGGCTCTAAACACTATATTTACTTTAAATAACATTCATCTACACAAGCAGATATTTAAAAGATCTGAACGGTGTAGTTGTGCTCTTTGCAGCTGCTGTAGTTTCCGTGGAAGCAAACAAGAGGCATTACTTTCAGAACGACCTACGTAATAAAGATTTCAACTAGTTCTAGTTGGAGTGATCTAAGATTAAGATCCTTAACAGAACCACATGTCAAAACCCAAACTATGGTCTCATCCTGCTACCGGAAGCGTGCAAATCACAGAAAGCGTTTAAGAGGTGCCTGCCCCAGAATTCATCACAAAACGTTAGTCCTATACTCACATTTATCTGAGCTATGCAAATCTATCCTTAGTCCATCAGGTTAGTATTTTGTCACAGCCAGCAAAAAAGTCACAGAATTAAAAAAGAAAATATGTATCAATCCTAAGTATTACAGTGGCCACATCAATTTGGTGGATAGTTTCACTTATTAGAATGCAGGTCAGGTCACACCCTAAGGCAGTGCTCATCTGTGGCTTTATTGTTCCTGAAAGGAGCACTGGATAGATGCTACAAGTGTGGAACATTAATTTGTAATGATACAGTTGTAACAAACCACGTGCATCAGCCACTAAGTGGTAATTGCCACTAATGTGAAATGATTAAAAAACCCAGCGCAATATAAACAAAATGAGGTACATTTGGATTACGTGTAAAGCTTCCAAAAGCAATAGCTCAAGTGAGAAATAAGCCATGAGAAACATCTGGGAGTGTTTGACATAAATGGGAGCTGCAGTTGGTTGTTGGCCATAATATAAAAACGCTTAAGGAATCACTGACAAGAGAGTTACTCTTTAAAGGCAGGAGGGCAGAAAGCACATTATGGGGCAATCTTTAGCAACTCACTTTTGCTTTGCCAATGCTGACATTCAAGAACAGCTGTGACAAAAAGCAAAATGAAAAGCTTTTCAAAAAAAGTTGGTGTCATTCTTTTCTTCTATCAAGAAAGAAAAAAAATCTAGATGCTAAAAGTTTGTTAAAGTTATGTATATGATCTGAAAGAACTACTGAAAGATTACCTTGCATTAAGCTTTGCTGTAGATAAAGTCAGAGGCTGCAGTTCACAGCAACTCCCTCCTTCCAGTTTGTAGGCACTACATAGTAACTAGCACTGGAAGTAGCTGAGGAAAAGGCAGGGCTGGGATTCACTTTGCACCAGCCACTGCTGCTCTGAGAAGTCTCCCAATGGTCTTTTACAGCCTACACTTTGCAAGAACATTTCCTTCTGACAAGAGATCAAGGTTGTGGTTGGACTTGACGATCTTTAAGGTCTTTTCCAACCTGAGCAACACTACGATTTTAATATTCCTCACAGCACAGAACATGAGCTATAAAACAGGTGGCTTTAAGAATAAAGCAACTCAGCAACTCTATATTATAAGCACAAGCATTTGCTAAAAATATATATATCAACAAAAATATATATAAGTAATCAACAACTAAACTGATAAACCAGTGATTTTTTTTTCCCATGAGTACTTAAAACCACATTAACACAATATTTAGAACTCTTTTATTGGCATAACAAGAACTGTATTTTTGCAAAACACTTTGGTGAATTACAGATTTTATATCTGAATCTTTATTGTGATATCATCCACCAACATTCCATGCCATTACGATAGCCCAGGAACATCACATGTGGAAGTTAATTCAGGAAACTTACATGTCCTGCTTCATTTAACTTAAAATATCTACTTCAAGAAACATCTACTTTATTTTAAGTCCCATTGCTTCACTTCAAATGCATTTTAATTTTTCAGTACAATAAATGTTAGATACAAAAACAACAAACAAACACTTACTGAATAGCACCATCTTCCATTTAGGTAATATAAAAGAGGATCTTGAGGCCTCAGTTCAATTGCTTTATCTAGATGCTCCTAGTAAAAAGAAAACCATCAGTGTCACTTCAGATGTCACATTCTAAGAAGTTTGCTGCAAATCATATAAAAAAAATCAGAAATTCTTTTCTGTTGAAATTATTTTCTAATGTTCTAAAAGTATTTTAATTACTGAACACTTTACCTACAAAGGAAAACCACAATAAGTGTTACATAACAACTCTGCACACAATACAAGACCAGCAACTCAAAATCTCAAAGGGCTCAGGAACTTTTGTCTTAACAATGCAAAAACCTCCATTATATTTTTAGATATAGTTAGCATTAAGCAGACTCGCATCAAATCAGTGGGAAAGCAACCACTGTGACAGCTCAGACATGTCAGTGCCCATCACTGAAATCTCTATTACCCTGGAATATGACTGCCCCAATGAAACAACACAACAAAGTGTTATTAAAACATAAAATTCAGGAACAGAATGGTTGCATTGCAGTGAAACAATAGAAGCTAGAAAGTTTCTAATCTGGTGATTCCTCCAAAACCACTATCATTACAGGTTATAAACGTATTCATTTCTCTCTTTAATTCACTGAAGAAAGCTCTCATTGCTCAACTTGAATTAAAATATATATATATATATATATATATATATATATATATATAAAATACATTATTGCACCCCTAAGTGCTGTTTGCCTCTCAAAATAAATACACACAGGCTTTATTATTTTTTTTCTCCCAGATACCACCGTTCTTCTAACTAAACCAGTGATTAGGATTTCTGAACAATAAAGATATGAGTCTATTATTCCATCACTTTGTCCACAAAGTAATCAGGGAGGAGCTATGTTTTTATGCTATTATTTTCCTCAAAGCCCTAACTTATCCAAATGATTCACATGGACTTCAGAAACTACCCCTGAAGAGGAAGATCTCACTGAAAGTGCCACCAATGCCCTGTGCTCCTTTAAAACTCCATTTTTAAATAACCACTGCATTCCTCTGTTACTTGTCACCTTCCCCTTCTGACTCAGCCTGTTGCAGCACCTGGTGCTTGGCTCACTTGGCTCAACTGGGATGGATTCGGCACTCATTCATTAGAAAGCCCTGCAACACTCTCTGCCACGTGCAGGATGTGACAGGGACCTGTCCCAGCTATTCCCTGGGAAGGGGAATAAGTCTGCTGTTGAGGGGAGGGGAAGCACGTGTAACAAAACTGCTGAGCCTGGAATACAGAGTTATCTTTGAGAGAACAGTGTTAAAACAAACATCACTCATTAAAAGTAGCATGAAGCATGACTGCAGGACCGTGTTAGTTCATCACCTTTTTTTTTTTTTTATTATCTGAACAGAGTTGTTCCTCCTTTTTCCTCTCCCTTATGACTACAAAATGAAACAGGAATCTTGATGCTGCTCCAAAAACCTTTTATCTCAATTTTTATTTTTTGAAAGCATATAATCCATTTGCACACACAAAAACAGCTCACTTTAACATCAGCACTGAAGTAAACTGTGAGGCTGAAGTACTGCATTTAAAAAATCTGTCTTTGACACTGTGCAGGGAAATAATTTGAAGAAATATCTTAAAAAACAACAGCAACAACGAAAAAACAACCTACAAAAACATACCTTAAAGAGATAACCATTCCTGATTTTGTTTTGTACACTGTCAAACTGAGACATATAGCCACACATAATTGCAAACCTGAGAGGGGAAAAGAAAAACACACACACATACTTTTGGTGATTTAAATAAACCTTTGATCAAATTACAAAATATTTCAATACCTAACTCACAGATTAAATACTGGTTTTCTTCCATTTTGACAGCTGGAGGAAAGTTTGGCATGAGCTGTACAGATTCAGGAGCAGACAACAAAACTGTACAGAACAAAGTAATAATGGAAACAAGAAGTTTAAACGACACCGTCAATGAAGTGAAAAAGCAGGGAGTTTTTTCCTCCAAAGTTTCTACTTGTCAGCTCATAGCTCAGTGCTTCCCAACTGGCCCCAACCCTACCAGCAGCTCAGCCCAACCTGCTGCACTCTGCACTGTGGTGCTCCTGTGAAGGCAAACCTCCAAGGTGTGCTCACAGGGAGCAGCAAGCCTCAGAAACAGCAGTTGTTTTCCGCCTTTTGCAAGCATCTCTGTGCATTCCTGCACCTCCAGCATTCTTTTAACATCTTTGCAATTATTTAAAAAGCATACGCACGCATTTTGCTCTTACAAAATCACAGCTGCTATTATAGCTGCCTATTGACTAAGATTTCTTATTTTAAATCTCAGAAATTGGGTACCGTGACCACACATCAAAGAAATGTAAGGTTATTCCTATCAAAAATTTTCTCATCGATTGGGTAAATCTGAAAAGGTTTCAGAGCTCTCTCTTTTTAGAGGCTGATTTTCTCAGTGATGCTTATCTGACACTTCACTCAACTTCCATTACTTTGTCCTCACTACTTCAACAGCAACAGAAACAGCTTTTCATAAGGCAACTCTCCTGGATACATCAGTCCAACCTTTCTTGGACCTATTCTCATAGGGTATTAAAACAACTTCACTTTTCTTCATAAAACCAATGGAACCACCTAAGCTGTATTTGAGCATGACAAACTAAACCGATGACTTATCAATTTTTAAAAAGATTTTTAGTTTTGTATTAAAGATTTTACAAGGTAATATTGAGTTAAAGCAAAGAATAATCCTAGAAGTGAGAAATTAAGTTGAAGAACAAAGCAAAAGATGGGAGTTGTGCAAGCAGCTTGTGAAGTCAGTGGTGGTAACGCGACTGCAATCTGTATGGCACACAGTGTTTAAAGGATTACTAAACATCAGCTTTCTTTAATTTCTTTATATAATGTAATTATTCAAGCTTCAATGAGTCCTCATTAAAACATCACTGCCAGCATAACTAAATAAATCATTTTATTGCTCAGAGCCATACCTAGTGGTGTTTAATTTAGCAATATTCATGCTGCAAGTTATTGCTCTTTTGGTCGGCTGACGTTCCCAGGGACAGCATAGCAGTTAACACAGCACAGGAGTTATTTGTGAGCTCCAGGCAGCTGTCAAACCCCTCTGGGAGGACATGAGCTGCCACTGGGGAGCACTGAGCAGAGCCCCACTCATGGCACCGCCGCCTCTGACAGCAGGAGCTGCACAGGGAGTGTTTCGTATGGGAAAGAGTGAGGAGGGTGGGAACAAGCAAGGTGGGGTCAGGAAAGTTCAGGTATTTAGAAAGAGGGGGAAGGCACCGAAACATTTATTAGGCTTAAGTAACTCAGGCAACATTTCCCCTATTCCCTTTACTCATTAAGTGCTAATCAGATAAACTCAGCATACCATAGCTAAACGGATTGCTGCTACAAAAGAAAACAATGAAAAGCGAACAGCTAATCCAGCACCTTGCAGTATTTCCCTGTCTGTGCGTGACAAGAAAGAGGGCCTTAGTTTAAACCAGTTCAAAGAAAAACTTCTACTTACAGCTCAAATCTCCGGGGAGGGAAATCCGAGCAACATTCATAACGAATGAAAAATAAGCTGACCTACCCACTTTAAAAGCGTGAAAATGTGTTTCACATATATTCGTAGCCTTTTTTTCCCTCCTTTTCCTATCTCATATTTCTAAACTGGGACAGACAATAAATTAGTATAAATCAATTATTAAATGTTTAGAGTTGAAACTCAATTGCATTTCAGAGATTCATCTGGGGAAAGGGGGGGGTTGGTGGTTACTTTTTGCCAGGAAAAAATTCTTTTGACACCTCAAATAATTTTCAGAGTTTAAGAAAACAAGCCTAGGAAAGGCAAAATTTTTATTGCACTGATCCAAGCATCAACGATAGCGTTAAGACACCGATCAGTGAAAACTAGGAACTGACCACATTCGCATCGGTGCGTTCCTTACCATTAGCCCGAGCATTGCCTTTCAGGCCCCCCGCTGCAGCCGATGGCCGCAGAGCCTTCAGCGCTGGCCCCATCTGGTGGAGACGCGCGGAACTGCGGCTAACGCCCGGCCCGCGGGTACCGCCAGCTCTGGGCACCTTCGCTGCTTTTGAAAAACTTATGGGGAAAAATAATACTAATTTTTAAAAAATCACATAATAATAATGAAAATAATAATAATGAGCAAATATCTTATGAAATGAGTAAAATATGTCTTCTGCAAGCCAGAGCTGTTTGCTCACAATCACTGGCAATCATGTGAACTTTAAGAATAGCAAGGATGGGGCAGCCAGGAATCTATGCACAGACAGGGGGATGAGAGGTTGGAGAGCAGCTCTGTAGAAAGGGATCTGGGGGTTCTGACTGATGGAAGCAGAATCTAAGGCAGCAGTGTGCCCTGCCAGCTCAATGCGCCAACTGTACCCTGGGGTGCAGCAGCCCAGCACTGCCACTGAACGAGGAGAGGGGCTGTCCCACTGCTGTGCACTGCGCAACCGCACCTCCAGAACTGGGTGTGGGTTGGGTGCCACGACATAAAAAGGGCATAAACATATTGAAGAGTATCCAAAAGAGAGCTGCAAAGATGGTGAAGAGTCTGGAGGGCAAGGTGCGTGAGGAGCAGCGGGGTTGGCTCAGCCCAGAGCAGAGGAGCTGAGGGGAAGCCTGATGGTGGCTGCAGCTCCTCACAGGGAGCGCAGGGGCGGCGCTGAGCTCTGTATGACAGCAACGGGCCTGAGGGAACGGCATGGAGCTGCGTCAGGAGAGGGTTCTTCACCACAGAGTGGTGGGCATGGAACAGGGGGCAGTGGGCACAGATCAAGATGAATTCACGTTTTCCTTTCTGTCACTCCAAAATCTCTATACCTATTCAGACAACATAAAACTGTATAGTGCATGCCTGCTGCAAAAGAACCAGCAGGAGGCAGATCCAGCAAGTTTTATCAAACACGTTTGCAAGCAAGCAGAATTTTAATAAAGATAACACAGAGAACTGATACTAGCAGTTTAGCTCTGGCAACCACCGCTATTCCAAACAAAACCAATATATATAGCAAAGCTTTAAGATCTTGAGTCAAATGCCACATTCGAGCATTCAAAATCCTATCTTACTCCTTGGCCATAGTCTTCCTGCCATACTTGCTTCACTCACTGACATACTCTGACCATCTGCAATCAAGCCATACCCAAAGGCTCACTTTTGAATCTGACTTCAACACAGTATCACTTTCCATTGAATTGCATAGGGCTTTTTGCAACTTATATTACTGCTTGCGATTCCTGCTCCATTACTCTTCCAGAGATCATAGTTTGACATCACTTTCCTACACTGACACATCATTGTAAAAACGTATCTTCTAAGCTTTTAAGGAAAAAAAATAATAATTCAGTTTGCTGTCTCTACCCTAGTGGGAAAGGTATAGATACAGAAGTAGAGTTACGAATGTGAAAGACCACCAACATCCAAAGTAAAATGTGCCAAGGTGCTAAGTGAAGTGCTTAGCTTCTCAGTTGTTGGGTGTTGGGTTTTTGGTTTTTTTGTGGATTTTTTTGGTTGCACTGTTGGTTGTTGTTTTTTGTTTTTTTTTTTCCCCCCTGCTTGTTTGTTTTTAACTTGGAATGCATCTAAGCCTTGCAAAAATTGGCAGAAAAATAGTTTTCATATTAAAAATTTACCAGAGCACTGAAGCTGAGCTCCAGGAAAATATCAAATGCTGCATATGCTGGGATAAAGTGACACTAGAAAATACATGGGAAACAAATCCATGCTTTGGTAAAAGAAAAGAAAACAAAACAAAAACAACACATGAACATAAGAACACTTAAGAATTCTGGGTTCATAAATTACCACAACACATACAACATATTCAAGCGAGGAAAAATGTTGCTGCTAAGGGATATTCACAGAAGTTCATCAACAGAACACAGCTATGCCATGCTTTGCATTTCTGAGGCTGCAGAACCCACAACTAAACTGTGTTCTAGAAATTTAACTTTTGCTTTTGTAACTGACATTGCTAAACCTTGCAGTTGCAAGTATGATCTTGAAAAAATTAACAGGGTCTTCACAAGTCTGGAAATAAAGTGAAGCAATAGCTTTTTGGGGTAGTAATACAACCATCCTTGACAGAAAGTTAATAAGCATTGCTTGGTTGCCAGTGTTATTTTCCCTGTGACTGGGCAAGAAGCTTCTAGTAAATACAGTTCAAGCTCACCTCAATTGCACTGGCTGCAACATTTCATCTAAGCACCACAACTTCAAGGCCCTTATCCCAGGGCATGCATCATGCTCCTCCTCACAGGTTAGTGGCTTAGGAAAAACTCAGTGACCTGCAACGGGCCTATGCTGACTTCTTCATTCACACTCCTTCACAACTTGAGTAGTCAGTACAAGCTGAACGAAGCAACAAACCATGAACAGTATTTACTCTGTCTCTCTCTGGGGTAGTCAAACAAAGAGTAACACCTCACAGCTAGTTTTTCTTTTCCAGTGTTACCATTCGAGTTTTAAAACAAAAACAGTTTTATTTCTCAAGCAGCGACGATTTGATCTCACTGGCAGCGCAATATTAAGAGTGATCACGTTTTCAAATATCTGGATTCAGATATGAAAATTATTTGCATCTGGAAAAGTTCATTACTAAAACTGATTGTTTCAAGATATGTTGCTCTTTTTGTTCTGCTAACATTCCATAAAATTTTGCTTAAACCTAGTATTAGTAATTTGTAAGTGCTCTGATCAGCAAGCCAGATATTCTCATTTCTGACATATCTTATGATACAGTTTCATGAAACAATGCAGATGACCTACTAAGAAGTTAGACAACATTACCTATTTTCATCCAAAGCATGTCTGAAAAGTAAGGAAGGATATCAGAACTCTAAGCATACACGAGCAAGGGTTTAACTGACAAACCATTACACTAAATCCTCCTGGTGCAGACAAAAGAGATATTTTGTTTTCCAGACAGTTTATAGCAGTTCCACAGCGCAAGAAAAACCTGCTCTGGAAACGGGATGCTTTCACCAGCATAGCTTTGCCTACACTAGGGCTTTTCTGAACAGTTATGTCAGTCAGGGTGTGATCAAAACACCTTTATGCTGTAAATGGAGCTTTCAAACAACAGGACTAAATTTCAAAAACAAACTTCCTGAGAGGTCTATTGTCCTACTTCTTGCTACACCATAAAAAGAGTGCCAGGCTATATGAATTTCTATGGAAGTTATTATGAAACTACATTCAAGAGCACAGCAGCAAATGATCCTTTCTGATGCAGAGGAAAGAAAGGAAGTAATTTT
This sequence comes from Lagopus muta, assembly GCF_023343835.1. Lineage (NCBI taxonomy): Eukaryota > Metazoa > Chordata > Aves > Galliformes > Phasianidae > Lagopus > Lagopus muta. The sequence goes on from NC_064434.1 coordinate 78,522,040, forward strand.
AAGGACTAATTCAGTTCCAGCAAGATATTCTCTACTGAATTAAAAATCAAAAAGGAACTGGCCCTAAAAGTTAAAAGAGCTCACAGCTGAAGTGGGGATATTGGATGGGTGTAAAAGAATAGCACACAATTACAGACATACATGAGAAATTCTAAATACAAACTGAATTTCAACTTGAAAGATACATACAAAATAAAATAGCTGAAGGGAAAGAAACATGAGAAAGAAAATACAGAACAATTAGCAGTGAGAAAAAAATAGTCAATAGAGCCCCTGTTCAATTCACAGGATTCCTGCCTAGGCTCAGGTGCCCAGGTTTGATGTCACTTCCACGTTATTTCTTCATGCAGCCTTGCAGTATTTAAAAGGGGATTATAAAAAGGAGAGGAATCAACTTTTTACTCAAGTAGATAGTCACAGGACAAGGGGGAATGGTTTTAAGCTCAAGGAGGGAAGGTTTCGATCAGATGTTAGGGGGAAGTTCTTTATTGAGAGAGTGGTGAGGTGTTGGAACAGTTGGAACAGGCTGCACAGAGAGGCTGTGGATGCCCCATCCCTGGAGATGTTCAAGGCCAGGTTGGATGGGGCCCTGGGCAGCCTGGTCTAGTACCAGATCTGGAGGTTGGTGGCCTTGCCTGTGTTAGGGGTTTGGAACTTGATGATCTCTGGGGTTCCTTCCAACCCAATTCTATGATTCTATTGTCTTAATTGTATTGCACTGTTTGCTGTTCACACACTGTCTTGTCTGTTTATTATTTTAGGCAAAATTCTGTTTGCATACAGTTTTGAGAGCCCAGTTCATTCTGGAAAGATTTCCTGAGCCCTCCTTTCCTGTTCATGGTGATTAACGTGTAAAATACTGTTTATATGAATTTGCATCAGCCAGACCCAACCAAAGCAGATCTGAGATGGCTGACAATCAAGTTCTCTTGAATAATGGAGAAAATCCCAGCAGAAAAGAAAAAGAAAAATCAGTTCTTATTCAGAAAGAGAAGAACAGGACAGAGGCTACAGACAAGCCGGCAAACATATCTGAGATAACTGCTTGGTATGCTTTGGACTTACAGAAAAAACGTTAACACAAGTTTGTTATGAATAAAGACTATCACACAAAAGCATTTTATTTTTTTCCTGACAAGATAAAGTGTTATTAGAGGAATGCAACAAATGGGGTATGGCTTGACCTCAGGATAACCTTTGACTTTGTCCCACATGACATTCATCATAATCTAGCCATGAAAATATTGTTTAAATAGTTGCAGAATCATCAGTAAGTAGTTGCACAGTCATTAAAGGTATTCCACAGAATTTTGTCCTGGATCCATTACCTTCTAATAATTTCATTAATGAAACAAAACAAAACAAACAAAAAAAACAAACTTTAAAAATAAATTTGTATACTGAGAGAGGACGATGCAAGCATTTGTACCCCCAGCGGCTCAATAAACCAGAGAAATGGGCTGAAATCAACATGAAATCTATGAAACTTACTGAAAGCACTCTACTGAGGAAACAACACAGTTATGAAACAAATCCATTGCTGGTTAAGTAGTGACACAGAAGAAGAGAATATACAGAGACCACGGTCTGAGAGTTAGCAGGCTAGACAAAAAAATACAACTGTCCTTCTGGAACATATCAGCAGGAAAGTTGACTCCATTCAGAGCTTCAGCTAGAGCCATATATCCAGTATGGACACTACACTTAAAAAAAAAATAATATACATATATATATATATGTATATGTTTCAAACCAGAAAGACTTAGAAAAGAAGAAATAAGCTGATAAAGTAGGGGGAAAAAAATGACACTAAGCTATTTAAATTTGCAATGTCTGCATATATCACTAGAAAGGCACCACTTCAACAAGTAATAAAATCTTCATATCCATTTGCAACCCGTGTACAAAAAGCATGATAACTATAAACCATGCCAAAATCCCTTGCCTCTAACAAAAAGCAGTAGTTTACAAAACAGAAAATACTCAAGTAAAGACTCTCAAATAGGTTTTCTCAACTAACCTCTGGAACATGTCTCTTTACACTCACAATTCTTCCCTTGCTTGATGTGCCTGCCAGTACAGGATCTCACATCTGAAGTCAACAGACCACCTACATCTCCCTCAACAACATACAAGCTTTTGTCAGTATAGTTTCTGCCAGTTGAAGTTGAGTTTATACATCCTGCCAATCTCTCAGGATGGTGGCAAGAAATGGGCAATCATACATTTGTGAGATTTTGTGGTTGTTTATATGCATAGCTCTAGCTGAAGGGAATACAGCATCGTTACTCAGAGCAAGTGGCCATGGCCGTGGTCAGCCTAACAGCAGAGATGGCTGCAAATTATTGTCAGCAGGTATTCAAGCTACAGTGGCTTCATACCATCTTGCACTAAACAGTGATGCTCAAATGATCCTCTTCCATTAGTTCTGCTGCTGCAGTATCAAACTCCAGCAGATAGGCAGTAACAGGCAGCTGAGAACAGCCAAAAGCAAAAGCTTTATCCTAAACTGCACATTACAGATGCTGTCATTATTTGTTACAAGGGACCAGAGAGAGAAAATGCAGATCTCCATGAAGGTGAGAGCCAGCCTGAAATTCCCACAGTGCACCACTTCCAGCACCCCGCTGTTACATAGTGGGTATTTTGGTCACTAGTTGCTATAAACCCAAGGGAAGAAAAAAGAAGACATGCAGCAATGCTCACAGCAATGCAACACAAAACCATAACACAGCCATCTCTGAAGCTCAGAAATAGTGAGATACCAAGCCTAAGAGTCACCTACTTAAATGAAATCATGTGTATCTAACTAAGTAGTTAACCTGAGGAGAAATTATTGTCACTCTAACTCAGGTGGGTAAAATGAACTCAGATAAACCATGCTCCACAAGTGGCTACTTCTTTTTAGACAGCCTGAAATAACAGGATTAGGTTTAGATACTTGAATGTTATGTGAATTCCCAAATTAAGTACGTGAGGATAAAATTAATTACAAACATAGAAGCTAAAATGGAAAGGAAAAGCTAAGAATACTAGAAAAGAAAATAGGAATTCAGTGACATTGATTAAGAAAATAGCAATGTGAGGACCCATTACCAGAACTCAGTAGAATGATCTTTTAACTGATAATGATGATCAGATAAGAACCATTCACATTTGCAAAGATCTTTTAATTACAAGAAAGGTCTATGAAATTTAGCCAAGTGCCAAGCTTGGAGGAAAATTATACAATAAAGCAAAATCTGAGAAGTCATTTGAAATTTTTATAGTACTCCTATTGTCTAATTATTGGAGTTTAGCTGATCAAAATTTTGGAGAATGCTTACTTTTCATAAAGGTAAAGACAAAGTCTGAGGCCAAATGACATTTTTTGAGAAGAGCTGAGAGAGGAAGTAAATTGAAAACTATAGTTTTTCTGAGCAATAATATACTGACTGAAGCAAATACTCCCACCTACGTTTCACAGCAGTTATTAAAGCATGGTTAGTGAGTTGTCTCACATGCTATCATAAGTGCTGCACGGAATATTTCAATGCAATTATGTAACTACAACTAATACTAAATGACTTCCATAAAAACTACGAAAAATATTAAAGAATATTTTATGAAATTTATATCCAGCTCCACCATAATGTGGATACTTCTTTATAGCCAAAGGCAGCTGTCTCTTGCATTGGATTTGATAAATACATTTAATTATGCAAAAATTAGTTTTCCAAACTTACCACTGGTGACTCTCAGCACTCATGGCATCCAACTGGACAGCCTTTTCAGCTTTAGCCTTTCCTGTAACAGAAATACAATATATTAAAAGATTTGTTATACTCTTCTACATCTTTGGCAAGTACCAAGAACTAAGCAATCAGAAATACCCTGGCTGTAAGGAAATTCAAAATTATCTTGCAAATATAGGTAGACAATCATGGCTTTACACAGTTTGCACTTATATCTATGCACTCAGACCCCAATTAAATGATTGCAACTTTATTATTTTTTTGTTAATCCATTTTATCAAGTCAGATGCAACTGAATCAGAGATGGACTAGATTGGACTGTTGAAGGAGGCAGTGTTATTTCTAAGACCTTTGAAAGTAGGTTAGATAAGCACACCTGTCAGAATAAACAGCAGAGCTGCTTCCTTCCTTGGGTACAGGGATTAGCTAGTTGAAGTTCCTTTCCAGTACAAAGTCTTCCATTATGTTCTGCTTTTAACTGAATAAAGATGACAGAAAGTGGCCTGATCAAACCCACGCACCCAGATGAGATGCTTGCCTCTTTGCACTGTTTCAGCTGCAACCAATTAAGCCACACTGACATTTCTGTATTACGAGTTAACTTCATAAAAACAAAGAGCAGCATACACAGTCCTCTAACCCAGTGGAATGAAAAAACACAAAACTACTGCCAGCTCCCCTGCAGTCTCAATCCTTCTGCATCACTTCCAAAAACAGAGATGAAAAGGGCTGCCACCACCCACCCCTTCGTGAGAATGAGCCAGAGGAGGCTGATTATCCAAGACCTAATCCTTGTGTCATTCCTTCTCACTCCCTGACTTTTGCTATGCCGTTATCTTCCATCAGGAGAGGCTACAACTAGTCATTGGTAAAAGTAAAAATCCAACAATAGAGATCCCTGTTGTAAAGTAGTTTGTGTTATAATCCTCACAGCAACTTCCACATAAAGAAGCCAGACTGCTACTAAACCAAGGACAGCAACAATTAAATAGTTAAGAAAGCACAAGTCTTTATGATGAAAGCACAGGAACAAAAAGATAAGGTCGGGGACCTTGGGATATGCCTATGTTGGCTACAGAATGAGTAATAACAGCCCAGGGGCATGACACTGCCTTTAAGGATGACAAATTGCAGCCAAAGTTGCTTTTTCAGTGTTGTCCTTCCTTTTGACAGAAAAAAAAAAATAAATAAACAACCTGCAAAATATTAGAGGAGTCACAAAAGACTGAATTACATGAACTTGAAATACACTTACAAAACCTTACTTTGTTGCAGCAAAAAGGGAGAGGCAATGGAGAAATAAAGGATAGAGAGGCATTCCCAGATACAAAGAGATTGCCATAAGAACGAAGTGGAAAGACTGAAGGAGGGTGATACAGGTAGAAAAGAAGTAGGCTTTATTGTAGTCAAGAGCAGAAGGTCCAATACAAGAAGGGAAACAAATACTGTCCTTCTTGCCAATATAAAGCAAGACTGCAAAAGAAAGAGAAGTGCTTTTAAAAGCAATGAAGAAAAAAAAGGCGTGAAGAACACTGGAAAATTGCTATGGCTGAGCTATCAAACAGGATACATGGGAAGGGACACCTGGAAGCAACATCTTAAATTGTCATACATGGGAACCTTGAAAAAACATCAACAAGATACAATTTTATCCCCAGTACCATCATAAAGGAAACTGCTGATTTGCAGTTACTTTGCCTCAGAAAAACAAGCCTTGAGCTTGCTTTTCTTCTCTCTCTCCCAAAGGTGTAATTAAGAAACTGTGCTGAAATATTTTTCATATTCTTTCATTTTAAAATCATTATTTTATATTCTGCTTCCATCTGATTCTCATCAAAATGAAGATTTTTAAGGCATCACCAATAGCCAACAGACTTAAATTGTGACCAAGACTTTTTATACACCACTTTTTTTATATCTCCAGAGAAGAAAGAATGGACTGAAGTTGTACAACATGATGGGTTTTGTGCAAAATATTTTTATTACAGTACAAATGTTCTCACTTATTAGATTGGACATTGTTTGGATAGGAAAACATTACAAGGTTCAAAGCGTGTTTTACTACATTCAGAAGAAGTTGGACATGAGCATTTTTCATCTACTTACCGTCAGACACATATTTTTTCTTTTCCTCAGCATCAGTAGCCATCTCAAACATATCTCCGTAAGCACGTGCAAATCTCCAAAGAAAGTCCACACAGTTTTCATACTGAAAGTAGAAAACAGCTTAGAATCAGATCAGATTGGAATTTACACAGTTTCCTTTAACAACACTTAGAGTGGGTAAGACAAACACGGCATAAATATTTGGTTATTTTACATCCTTTTATACTACTTTCAATTTACACGAGAACCAGAGATCAACTTCTCACTGCCAAAGGAGAAAAGTACTTTGGAAATACTTCAGACAAGCTAAAGAGGCTTTATTTCAAAACCCAGTTTTAAAGTTCTTTTGTTTTTAAATTAAAAATATAAATGTAACGCCATAAAATCCAACAGATTCCTGAATTATGTGATGTATGCTTTCCTTAGATTTGAAATGAGCATCAAATTCACTTGCAAGTAGCATTTCATCAACTTGCCTGGGTATTCCAATACATAAAGAAAATGTAATCAGAACTAATTATGAAATTGATACACTGAATGGAGTGCTACCTGGCAAACATTTTGGAATTTTATTAAGAGTTAAACAAGCACGCAGTAAAGCCATCAAAGGAAAAGCACACGTGAAGATTACCATAAAGGTATAAGCAGAGTACAGGCTCATAGTTTGATTTCTTCAGAACACTTGGTCTGGTTAATACCTTATTCCATAGGACTTTCTCACACAGGCCATTCTAAAACCAGCAAAAAAAGTTTCATTTACCCAGGAAAAAAGCCCACAGTATCTTTCTTTATTGTACACAAAAATACAAAACCAAACAAAATCTCTAAATTTTTGAGCCTAGATGGGATATAATACAACAAAACTTTCATCCCACCCAACATGAATATTGGTGCCACCTTGGAATATTTTATTTTTCAATATATTTTCAAAGTAAATATGAAATTCCTGTGTGCATTTTAACACTGGCATTAAGGAAGTTCCCAGAGGTAGTGCTAAACATAAGTTAATAGCAATGTAACACTAATACCTTGGCTTCTTTCTCAAGTAGTAGTTTGAAGCTCTCCTTTTTGTCATCCTCTGAACCCTTGTACAAACTGTCCACCTCCTGTAGAAGATTAAATAATTCATCTTCTGGCTGCACAGTGGTATCAGGTGACTTCTTACAGCCCTTCTCTTCCTCAGAGTCTCCTTCAGTATCAGTATGAGCTGTAAGGTAACTAAAAATCACAGAAAATAATAACTATATTTTCTAAAAATATTGGCAATTCATTGTGAAATTAAAATGCAAAAGATTCAGTGCAATTTATTCCATTTGTCCAGACTGAAATGTTTTTATTCATGAAATCAAGCTTATAATTATTACAGAACTTTTATCTCCAAAAGAACAGCACAGCCATAATTTCAAATTGTCCTGCCTAATCCTACATTCAAAAAATTTAGAGACATATTAGAAACATGTGTCCTTGTGCTTCAAATGCACAACACTTTAAATCACTAATGTTTACTATGACATTCTCTGCAACTCTGAACACTTTGCAGACCTGAATCTCTTCAACTCTTTACCTCAATTTCTCTCTATTTTGAAATGGGGATGAGCTTAATAACCACAGCAGAAGTGCTGTAAGAATCACTTAAAACACAATGTCCTCTTAAACACTTTCAAGATCTAAGTATAAGCGACAATACAAGTAAACAAATTGATAACAGTGATCTTCTGTACATTCTGAAGGTTAGAATATCTGAAACTGGGAAAGATCTTATGGTAATTAGTTATACTCTGTGCAGAAGTACTCAGCACAAGGCAGTCAAGGACAAGGAAATATTTACAAAAGCCATAAATACCACACAGAGATAAGCAGTTGTCCTTACTGTGCAAAGTGCTGAGCATACATTAGGTTCCTCCAGTTTCACATAGGAGGAGCTAAATAGGATTATATTTAAAAAGTAACCACTTTCTCTGTTATGAGTCCCCATCTCACCAGTCAGGCAACCCAGGCAAACTCCTACATTGCACAGGAGCCACGGGGATAAAACAAGAGCAAGATAATTTGGTTAAGTATTAAATACCATTTCAGCATTTTGGCAAACAAGGCACAAGTTTTTTCTGTTTTGTTTCTGATTGCATTTATTTTCCTACTAGCTCTCTGTTCAATCCTTGTCATGGTTGAAACATTTTAAGCACAAAACCATAACACATTAAGAAGGCTATATAGACCTCTAAAAAATAAATAGCTAGGACTTTTCCTATCAATGTGAGTGAGTAAGCTGTTTGAACTGAAGGTAGTTTTATTTTGAGAGCTCTATTTCCAGCCAAAATAAGAGCATAATGGATACTATTGATATAAAACTGTTATAAAAAGAGCTTGATAACCGATTTCAAAAACCAGCTAGCAGGTTTACACATCTGCTCATATCAGAAGAGCAAGCTGCATGTTATGAAGACTATACACTATATACACTATATACACATATACACTATAATAAATGCATATGTGTACAGAAGCAAAGCAAAGATTTATTTCAACACAGTCCAAAGTCTCCTAGAGTTTAAGGGATGATGAAAGTAAACCTTAGAAACAAAGGAAGAACAGTTATTATAGTTTGTTTTCCAAGTCTTTTATGTAACTACTCTAACATCTGCTTTTTCACCTAGTGTTTTATCAGATGATAAACAGAACATGGTTTGATGTGATTGGATTAAGAGCAGCCTCGAGGAGAAGGACTTTATAGTGTTCGTTGATAAGAAATTTGACATGAGCCAAAAGTGTGGACTTGCAGCTCAGAAAGCCAAGTGTATCTTGGGATGCATCAAATAAGAAGTGACCAGCAGGACAAGGGAGGTGATTGTGCCTCTTAAAGTGGGCCCAGGCATGGGGAGCTCAGCACGATAAAGACACAGAGCTGCTGGAGTGGAGGAAGACCATGAAGATGATCAGAGGGCTGGAGCACATCTCCTACGAATACAGGCTGATGGAGCTGGGCTTGTTTCTTCTGGAGAAGGCTCTGTGGAGATCCCAATTCCTTCCACTACCAGCTTACTGGTAGTCTTCCACTACCTAAAGAAGGCCTACAAGAAAGTTGGAGAGAGACTCTTTCTCAGCGAGTGTAGTGACAGGTCAAGCAGTAATGGCTTTAAACTGAAAGAGGGTAGGTTTAGATCAGACATTAAGAAGAAATCATTCATGATGAGGGTGGTGAGGCGCTACAACAGGCTGCACAAAGAAGCTGTGGATGCCTGATCTGTGGAAATGTTCTAGGCCAGGCTGGATGGGGCCGGTGTTCCTGCCCACAGAAAGGGAAGCTGGAACCAGATGACCTTTAGGGTTTCTTTCAACCCGAATCATTCCATGGCTGCACAGCCTTGAAGGTCTTTTCAAACATAGATGATTCTATGAAAAGTGAATATTTACATGTGAAAAATACATTAACCAATACCTGAGAAACTGGAAGAACTTAAAAAAAAATGTCTACACTCACTGCCAACTGTTTTAATCTTTATTACCAATGGATCTTATTTAAAAGAGAACAACAGTGAGTGATAAGAATGTGAGGAGCAATGGTCAGCCAACAGGACTCAGACCACAGAAGACTGTTCAAAGTCCAAAAAGCAAACAGAAACCATGCTGTAGACTCACCACACTGTGCTTAGCTGTTACAAAATCTAGACACATAGTATTGCATTAAAAAAAAAAAAAAAAAAAAAAAAAAAAAAAAAAAAAGCCCACAAAAATAGAAATAGAAAACTGTGATTGAGCTATCTGGTATAAAACACTGCTGTGGTAAACTTGCTCTGCTGGTTCAACAGATTGGATCAACTGGTTGGGTTTGAGGAAACATCTGCCAAACCTGAGTCAGGTCAGCTGAAAACTGCACTGAGAAGAAATGGAAAGGGATAACAAATGAAGAGATACGGGAAGTAATTCTTAGAAGCAGGCCAAGGAAATGTTTTTGTTTTTTTTAGAGTCATACATAAAACATAGGAGGGAAAAGGATTTATGATGTAAATCTTTCTGGTGACTGACATCAAATGTGATCTGAAAAGCCTGGGTGACAGGCTTGTTGAAGACTGGTGCCAAACGTGACACTAGTTTCAATGGTTCATCACTGCTGCACCAGGGATGAAATCTCATTAAAATGGCAAGTGGGATAGAATTAGGGGAAATCTTCCAACCTAAGTTGGAAGGTGATCACCCAGACACAATGTATTTATTTTTAAATGAATGTGCCCTTGTTACACTTTCTCAAATGGTAAAGACTGAGGTGAAGAATAGAAACTGAAACAGTTAAAAGCAGAATGGAGAACAGACTAGATGCAGTGAGCTCTGGAATATTCAGTCAAGGTCTCACTAATTCAGCATATCTTCCAATCAGGGTAGCTTTTATTATGTGAAAAAAATTACAATTTTTTAAATAAAAAGTGCTATTTTTCCACTGAAGGAAATACATAATTTTTGAAAGGCAATAATGCAAAGCTTCTCTCTCCAAGGTGTTGAACATAAACAGTGACACTGGGAACAGACCAGAATAGATCAAAGCAGTGAAGGTCACAGCAGGGAATGCCAGCATCAAATGTTTTTTTGGGGGGGGAGGAGGGGAAGTAACATTAAAAGCTTTCCTGGGAGAAGTTTGCAAACCTGAATCTGGTGTAGTCATTTGGCACAACCTATTCATGTGCCATTTAAAGCCAGAACTGCTTAACACAAGCAAAACCCTACCTTCTAGATCATAAAAATATTGCTGGGGCTGTGAAACACATTGCATGTACTTTACCCTAGATAGAAAACCAGAAGAGAAAAAAAGGAAGTTTAATCTGTAACTAAGAACAACACTATTTCTCTAGTGCACAAGCCAGTAGCTGAATGCATTGCCATGCACAGACTTATCACAGGACAGCATAAAGCAGTGCTCATGGCATTTACACACTTGCAAGCACATGAAATAATGAAGCATATTAACTCAAAAAATGTCTGTGTCTTATTGTCACTTATAGAAAAACTCTCATATAATGTGCATCACCTACACTGAAGTTACTTATGACCTCAGAAAAACCTATATACATCTCAGCTGTATGCAAACCAGGATTATTAACCTATTTCCATTTAAAAGGAGAAGAAAAAGAAACTTACTAAAGTGAAAATAAAATTTTCTTAAGTATAAAGAAGATACATGAAACAATGACACTGAGTAGAAGGTGTTGGAAAAAAATAATCTTCTGCTTTTCAAAAGACATTACAAAACATCATTGAGAAATTACATACCCAAATGACTAATGCTATCTACAACCTTGAATTATCATCCTTCCTTCCAACTGTATGCAAATACTCATCAGACAAGGCCTCTCTTAAGGACACACTCAGTACTCTTTGCACATTATAATCACTTGTGTTGGATCATCCCCTCAATTTCTTCATCACACAGAGCCTGAACGGACAAGTTTCCTTGGTTAGTTCCCAAACAGCAATGCATCACACCTGACAAGATGTAATGATCTCAGTGTCAGGTGTGGAATGACAACTATACTGTGTGTGTGAACCTAATTATTTGTTAACTGGTGCTTTAGACTTATCTACATCTCCAAGTATTTTATGCTCAGTATAAAGGCCTCTGCAAACCAACCAAAATATAAAACAGTGTGAAAAACTACAGAACTTGAAATGTTTGTACATAACAAGAAGAGGAAATGCCTTTGACAACCATTGCCAATAATGAATGTTCAAAGTGAAAAAAGGGTAACAACTGATTTGTAAAGAACTGATAGTTCTCAGAATATGCTATCAAAATAAAAGCAAGAGGGCTGGGATGCAACAAAAGAAAAGATTCTGCCCATGGGAACTGAAAATACAGATGGAGGAACTCTTCAAAAACAAAATTTCATTAATTACTATGTGCAGCACATTGTTGTCTTCAGACTATTATTGTTAATTTATACATCATTAGAGAAAAAAGTTACTCAAGATGGACAATTTACAGGCATCATGCTGCTTATGATATGTATGTAAAACAGTGAGGAGATGTTAACCAGAAAACAGCTGCTATAAATACACACTGAATAAACTGCATGTAAATTTATGACCTATAATAGCAAAACAAAGATGTAATTTCAAGGGGGTAAGGTCATCACTATTCTCACATTACTACTGTAGGGTGTATTAGGCAACAGATGAAATTATAGAACTACAGTTTCTCTCCTGAGGAACTCCAGGTACATCTCATCCTTCAGCATGTTCCCCAACTGAAGCCTAAAGAAGACTTCATTAACAGCAGTTGGAAAACGAGCTGTGATCAAAACCAGGAACTTTGAACCTTAGTCAGTACCCTGAATCACTCATGATTAATATTAAGCAACCAGGAAACATATACAGTAGCAAATATATATAAACAAGCCTGCCATGTGTACATGCCTTGCATTCAGACATAACTTCCAAAGCATGCAACACCTTTTGGCAGAACACTGTAGCAACTCATCTTTAAGGCTCATAGGAAGAAATAACTAAAAAGACTCCTAAAGTCTGAATGTGCTCTGTCAGAGACTTAAACAAGACTATCTCATTGTTGGAAGTGATTACAAATCACACCATTATCCTGAACTTTGCTTCTCATTGCACAGCTGTGTAGCAATACTGCAGCGGACTGTTGCCAATCACAAGTGTAGCAGTCTGTATTGGACTTCATGTTGGACTAACCACTAACCACAGTGCAGACTTACAGAGGGTCACACAGAGTTTTCTCTGATTTGAAAACAACTAATCTGATCTTTTTCTGCAAAGAGAAATATAAAATATACATAAAACTTTAAAAGGACTACTGTTTAGAACACAAAGCTTCACTTACATAATGATACCATTTGCACTGCATATGAACTACAGCAGAAACAAAATGTGACCAACTCACCCTCCTTCACTTTCCGCCTCTTCAGAGCTGGTAGTTTCTGTTGCACCAGATGCTGCCTCCACTTTCCTCCTCCTTGCTGCTCTGTGTGATGGGCTAGTTCTCTGTGCATCCCCTCTCCCTTGGAGCTCATCTCGAACCAGATCTTCCAGCTTTGGAATAGCTTCTTTCAGAAATTTCACCTCTCTCTTCAGTTCATCCACACTTATTAGCAAGCCGTTCAGTTTTTCAAGTATCTGTAGTTGTCTTCCATGTAAAACCATGACTGCTCCTTGTTCATTATGGGCTTCGTGTTCCAAACCCACAGAATGAAGCTTGTTCCCTACATCTGTGAATGCAGGCATGTGCACGGCTGCACTGGGTTTTCGGGTCTTGTGGTACCAAACCAGGACCAGGCTTATTCCAGCAGTCCCTGCCATTATGCCCAGTATCAATCCTTTATTTTCAAAGTGAGACATTTCTGTGCTGTCCTAAGACTGGGAGACAACAATAACAGGCAGAGTTAAAGACGTTTTCCCACTCTACCCAAACCACCCACTTTGCTTTTAAACCACAAAATGTTAAGGCTAGAATAATCAGTGCACGCTACAGACATGAAGCCACAGCACAACTCCAGCAGCTTCTGCAGTAACAGGCGATGTGCAGTGACAGCAAAAACAAGACAGCTGTGGGCTGTTGTTGGGGACAAGGACGCGCACTTTTGTATCAGCACAGCATCGCGACTTCGCTTACACGGCTCCCCGCAGTTTACGTTGAGTATTTTATTGTTTTTAAAGGCGAGAAACTCGTGGCAACCGGGTTTCTCCCCCTGCCCGGCCACAGACAGCCGTCAGGCCGCAGCGCAGCCCGCCCCGCCCCGCCCGCTGCCCGCCTGCCCCGCACCGAAGCCCCGCGCTCCCCCACTCCCCGCGGCCCGTCCCGACAGGGGGAAGCCGGCAGAGCCAGCCCCGGGCCCGTCGCCCCTCTACATACCGGCGGGGCGCCCCGGCTGCGGGATCACTCCCCGCAGCTCTCCCGCCGCGGCCCAGGGGGCGGCGATACCCGGATTGAGGGGGACGGGCCTCCGCAGCAGCCGGTCGGGCCTCCGGGGTGACGGCCGCTTCCCCTCGGAGGAGGGCGCCGGGCCCGCCCTGCGGCTTGCGGCAGCACCGGCACGGCACAGCGTGTAGGGAGGCGGGCGGCTCTCTGTGCCGGTCGAGGCCTATCCCTGCGAACCCGGCCGGGCCGTTGCTGCCTGAGAGCACCAAGGGGTTCTGCCGGGGAAGCCCGCTGCACCTGCTTGGGTGCTCAGGCGGAGCTGCTGGAGAGCGAATGTACCTGTGAGCGTGTCTCTGTCCGCTCTGCCGGCTGCCGATTGCTACCGACTTAACCTTTGTTACTTCTAGGAATTAGAGAGGCAGTTTATTTCCTCTCCACCTAGTGCTGCAAAGCACAGAGAAACCCTGACCAGCTGTGGGAAGAGGAGCAGCCCTGGCACAAAAGTGTAATAGGTAACTTGGCTGTCTGGGAGCCCAAAGCTGACCGTGTAGTTTGCTGGGGAGCAGGATGTACTGCTCCTGTGTTCCATCTTTTATTTATGACATAGCACCATTATTTCTCCCTTGTGGCAGTATTTCTGGTTCTGCCTCCTGCTCCTGGTTTTGGAAAAAGGACTGCCACAGACAACCTGCTGTGCCCATCCACCTTCCTGAGTGCTTCTGGAGGCCCTTGCACAACATCCTGCCACAAGTGTGGAAACACAAAACTGCTGTTCACTGTGAGGGCCCTGGAAACCTTTAAGGAAACTGTTAAGACTGCACATAAGGAAAGTAACTGCTGGTCAACAGCTGGAGTTCTCCTCAGTCCTATCACTCAGAAAAAAAGGAATACAATGTAGTTTTTTAAAAAGCAAACAAACAAAAAACAAAAAACAAAACAAAAAAAAAAAAACCAAAACATGCTAAAACCAAAAATCACAAAACCATGACATACCTTTATAAGAGTGAACAAGATATCATATAAAAAAACAGCAATAAAATGCCAATCCATGCAGGTATTTTAGTCTGATAGTCTTGTATCTATTTCTCTTTACAAAGATTTCCCTTAAAACAACCATGCCTATCTAATGCTCTGTTAAGAACCTGAGGAAAAAACAAGCCTTCCATGAGGCCAAACTACAGCCTGAGAAAGTCAGAAATCTTTTAATTGAAATAGAAACATTAAACCTATTTCTATATTCCGCAATTTTCCAAGTTACGAACAAGTGTAACCTGTTCATATGTTCATAATTCAAGTTTTGTAAACATCTCAGTTTTACGAAAACTTTACTAAAATAATTTTCAAAGAGTAATTTTTGTTATGATGGAAATAATTGTTTGGAGTTGTGTAATCCATCAGTATTTAAAAATGGGACCAGATTACATGAATCTTCATGCTGATCATATTTCAAATGTTGAGGAGTGGTCATAACATTTTGTTGGATAACCTTTATTTGTATTTTCTCTTTTCAACATCATTTGCCAAAAATCTTTCTCTAAGCCAAGTAAAACAGGAAAGGTTATTTAAAGAGAATTAATTGGAGGACAAACACAGCTGAAGCAGATTATAGATGCAGAAAACAATGTGTTTCCAACCATTTTCTAATGTGGCTTTCTAAAGCCTGTGGCCCATGGTTTTAGAGTAGTCCATTTCTTTTCAAAAATAATAACCAATAAGAACTGCTGTCTGCAGCTGCCATTAGTTTCTCTGGAAGCATCATGACTGTCAAAATCAAGTCACAGGTCATGTCCCAGATTCCTAAATTGCTTTGCACCTGAGGCCACCTTACCAGGCATACCAATCAGAAATTAGAAGTCATTGCATGCATGTAGAAACCTGTCAGAACCCAGCAGCTTTCCAAGCTAGGACCTAAACACTAATTTACCTAGATGCAGTATGTTAAATCAGACTAAATCTTACAATTGGCCTAAGCGGATGCAAGAAACTGTTTGTAGAGAAGCAGTGTTCTTTGCATGTGGATTTTTTCTCATCAGTCAAAATTTGCACCTGAAGTGCTAGTAAATATCCAAGCCCAGCTCACACCTCTTACAAAATGGCTAGCCCAGTGTGCTTTTAGCCTTCCTAAGAAGTCAGAGCTTATGTCTCCAGCTTGTCTGTACTCTGTCCTGTCCAACAGTGCTACAATACTTTATTCACACAGTAGCTCCTGAACCTGTATATTTGCTTCAGTTTTGACAGAAGAAAGAAGTCACGATCCTGCAGTTCCAGCCATGTTAGCAGCTCTGAGGTAAAGAGAGCCTGTTACCATCCTGCCTTCCTCCCACTGTCCCCAGGTGAGCTCAGCACACCAGCACCCAGGCACACCTTCATAAACAGAGCACTGTTTGTATAAAACCGGGCCATGCAGTGGCCTGGTCTTTTGGGATACTCTGAGCTTGGATGGCATTTTCTGTGTGATACTAGAAAAGTTAGTTTACTATTGAGCAACTGCATTCAAAGGGTGAAAGAACCAGTATGTTATAAGTAACCAATGCATGCCATTCCAACTAAGATGTGTATTAATTTACCAGTGTTCTAACTTCTGTATGAAAGCCATTTGTGTTTTTTTCATAACATTTTTGTGGTATTTTTCGTGTTTTTTTTTTTAAAATGCTCTCTCCTCAACAGAAAGTAATTTTGTAACAAACACAGAAACTTGTAATGTGTTAGTAACATTTCATACTCATTATTTCAGCAGTTGTAAGCATATAATCAAACCTTGTTAATAAATCACCAAATATTGTGAAAGTTTAAATACCTTTGACCAGTCTTGCCAACAGCCTGCCAGAAATCCTGCAGTTCTGTCAAGTTGTATTTAACTCTTTCCAAACCATTTGCTATAAAAAATAACCAAAATTTTGCCTTACCTCAAAGGGAAGGGAAGCATTCATTGTCAGACTTCACAATATTTTCTGTTGCTCTTGCCATCAGCAGCTGTCCAGTGCTCTTAATAAAAAATAATGAATTGGACTTCAAAGAGGATCAGTAACAGCATACTGGTATTATCTGTTTTCTTCAAATAAAGATACAGTGCTTGGCATAGTTCCCAAGGAGGTGAGCTACTGTAATTGCAACGTCTTTAAGCCTACATGTGTACAAATATAACCCAACAACCATAAACACACTGCTCCTGCTTCTTTGTGTCTGTCTTCATCCCATCAGGAAGCTCAAGGATATTATCAAGGTATGTTTGTAGAAGCTATGTTATTTTTTAAGTCCAAGATACCTGATTCAATTTCCGTGCTTTAAGAGATGAGAGTTGGCAGCCCAAAGGAGTTTGTGTATGTTGTGTTGACAACAATAGGAATAAATAGGCAAGGTCATAATTCCACAGGGCTGTCCAATTCCTTCACAAAGAGAAGTTGTCCTGGGAGTGCCAGAGTACACTGAAAGAGAAAAATACATGAATAGACATGAAAACACGAGAAAAGTATATGTGTATGCATATATTTTACACTTGGATGTATGGTATTCTAGAATGGCCATCAGAACTTTATAAATACGTGTGTGTGTGTAATTGCACATGTATGCTGTGTCACCCAATTTGTTTTCATCTATTTGAAGAGATGTGTCCTTTTCTCTCCTGCTTTCCAATATTATTTAGACAATTTTAAAATATTTTAAAGTTTTCTACCTGCAACTGGCAATGCCCCTTCCTGAACAGTCATGTACCTCCAGTATGCTAACTAATACGTGGCCCTTGGGTGTCTGCAATTTCATGTAAAACACACACTTGATTCAGAGGATGCGGCGTGTTCTTCCCTCACTCCTACTCTGGTTTTGTACTACCATTTCTGAGCTTATAAAAAGTTTCTCTTCTGATTTTAACTTTCCATTTAGGCCTCTATAGCAACATGTCCATTAGCATGACAGGCATGCATGTCAGAATTAACACAGGCTTGTAGTATTAGAGGAAGTCCTAAAACTCAGGCAAGACAATTAAATCAAGTCTGAAATAATCATTATTTTACCAATAATTGTTTGAGTAAACATGAAACTTTTCCACACTCACCATTCTTTCTCAGTCTTTGGCATTGTTGACGAAAGGCAGATAACAAAGAGCTCACTGCCTGTGCCTGACTCTCTCACAAACTTGCATGTGTTCTTCAGTAAATCATTTCACTATTTAGCATCTGCACTTCCCTTTCTGCAGTACCCAAAATGTTAAAGCTACAGCTATACAAATTTACGTATAT
The DNA here is from genome assembly GCF_023343835.1 of Lagopus muta. Lineage (NCBI taxonomy): Eukaryota > Metazoa > Chordata > Aves > Galliformes > Phasianidae > Lagopus > Lagopus muta. The sequence goes on from NC_064434.1 coordinate 78,539,982, forward strand.
TTATATTATCACAGAATCATAGAATGGTTTGGGTTGGAAGGGACCTTTAAGATCATGTAGTTCCAACCCCCCTGCTACAGGCAGGGACACCTCCCTCTAGACCAGGTTGCTCACAGCCGCATGCAGCCTGTACTTGAGAACACCTCCAGGGAGGGGGCATCCACAGCTTCACTGGGCAACCTCTTCCAATGTCTCACCACCCTCACAGTGAAGTATTTCTTCCTAATATCTAGTTTATATCTACCCTCTTCCAGTTTAAAACCAATTCCCCTCATCCTGGTTTTGCATGCCTTTGTAAAATGTCGCTCCCCAGCTCTCTTGGAGGCCTCCTTCAGGTAACGAAAGCCACTATTAGGTTCCACTATTAGGAGCCTTCCCTTCTTCAGGCTGAAGAGCCCCATCACCCTCATCCTGTCCCTGTAGGGGAGGAGCTCCAGCCCTCTGATCATCCTCATGGCCCTCCTCCAGGGCCACTCCAACATTTCCATGTCCTTCTTGTGCTGGGGGCTCCAGAACTCAACACAGTCCTGCAAGTGGGGTCTCATGAGAGCAGAATAGAAGGGCAGAATCACCTCCCTCGACCTGCTGGTCACACTTCTCTTGATGCAATCCAGGATACGGTTGGCCTTCTGGGCTGCAAGCACGCATTGCTGGCTCATGTTGAGTCTTTCATCAGCTGACACCCACAAATCCTTCTCCTCAGGGCTGCCCTCAAGCCATTCTGTTCCCAGCCTGTATCTGTGCTTGAGATTGCCCCTACCCAAGTGCAGGACCTCACTCTTAAGTATAAGTATATACCTTTGCAAATGAGGTTATTTTTTCACAGTTCACAGAATCACAGAATTGTAGGGGTTGGAAGGGACCTCCAGAGATCATCGTGTCCAACCCCCCTGCCAAAGCAGGTTCCCTACAGCAGGTCACACAGGTAAGTTCATTTCTTTCCTGTTCAAATGATTCTACTTTAAGTCTGGATCTGTCTGCGCATGGAATAATCTATCTTTGGTAGCCCACATCATCTGTTGTGTCCTACGAGATGAGCACAACTTCACTCTAGATTAGGAGATTTGGGGTGTTTGGCTCTGAGCTACACAGTTACTCGGGTAGGACAGAATGAGAACATTTTGAGGAGGTCACCTCCGCCAGTTGCTGCTGTGTGAATACAGAAGGGTTCCCTTTTCGTCCTAGGATCCTGTTTGGACAATGACAAACGCAGCAAAAAGCATGAGGAAAAGTGGAGAAGACAGAGAGTTATTGGGAAGCAGAGGATCCCTAATCAGTCAGAACTTTTGCTGTATGCAGCAAGAGGGCAGGATTTCTGTTTGATTCAACACCTGCACATCCATGCACTTACACAAATGAATGCACACGTGGAGAATATTCTGGTTTCCGATTATTTCAGCCCCATTTTGCTTTTTCCTGGGAACAGACCTATGAACTAAAGTAAAAGTAAAGACTGCATTACTCCAGTTGCGGTTTGCAGTTAGTACTGGCGTTTAAGAAGCTATTCCCATCTGGTTCTGAGCTAAAGACTCCTAAAGGACTGAAAAGTGCCTCAGCTGGGCGGCGTTCCCGAGCGAGGCGAGCCGGCCGTGCTGCCTCCCGTGCTCATGCGGCGTTCGCGTGCTGCCACCGCGTGGAGAACTGCTCCGCGCCGCCCCCCCCCCTCCTGGAAGAGGGGGCTGAGGTCGGCTGTCCAGAGCCGTAACGCGGGCCTTTTGTGTCCCCATGTTTCCATTTGTTCGTTTGTTCTTCCTTCTAAATTTAGATATATTTCATCCAAGCGGTATGATTGTAACAGCAGGATATTATGGGGAGTCAGTGTTACCACGGTTCCCTCCGAGGCTCTCCCCACACGCAACTGCCCGCGCAGGCACTCTGACCCCTGACCCCGACATGGCCGCCGGGCCGCTCCGCACAGAACCGCGCTCCACGCGCCTCCCTCAGCGCGCTCCGGCCGCTCTCCAAAGGCCCCACCAGGGGGCGCGCGAGCGTGGCAGCCCAAGGCTCTCGGTTGCGGCCGCGGGAAGCCTGGCGGACTTCGCCCATCCGACGGAGGTGCGCCTTGTGGGTCCGATACATCACTAATCGGAACGTCTGCACCAGGAGGAGCGTGACTGATGCCTCGCAGAGCAGTGAAGGGAGCAGCAGAGCTCTCTGCGGTTTTTGCTCATTTCGAGTGCAGAGCTGAACTCAGGTGTCATCGGGTGGCTCTGTGCGAGCTGATTCGTGATGAAAAAGACTCAGCTCTGAGCACTGTGTCCTTTGAGTCTCACGGAGAACAGGCAAAGTGAAAGAAAAACAGCAGAATGGTCGCACAGGGATGTAATAAACTAAAATAAAAACTGGGGCTAAAACAAAGGAGCAAGGAAGAAAGGAAGATGGGAGAAGTGTAAAATTGTAAATGCTTAGAGAGCTCGTCTCTGCATCTGAGGTGACCATGACCTGGATTCCTTTCTCATGAGTTTATGTGTGTACCCAGGGTGTACAGGTATGGGGTTCCTCAGACTTCTGCAGAGAGAGGCGCCTTCGAAGGGCAGCAGACTTTCAAGCAGAACAGCAGCAGTCCTGCTGCTCCAGGCTGAGGACAACTCCAGCTCTTGCTCTCATGTGCCAAGCGTTTGCTGACCTCTGATTGCAACACAATCCTTGCGATGGAAATTACTGGAGTGAGAGAGATGGTTTGTGATTTACGTAAGGCCAGTCCAAGTGATCATCATTAACTCTCTGGTCTTAAAAACGGTGACTTTAGTTTCAACCTTCAGCACATTGTCCTGAAATCTATTTTGAACTGAAACAGGAGGATGAGCAGAAAGTCATGAAGCTGTGATACGTTCTCTGCTTGTCTTGGCTCCCTACTCCCAAAGAGTTGCGCTAAACAGCAGTGTGGGGCAGCAAAGGAGCTGGATCATTATCTCTAAACAAACATGGATTCCTTGGTTCATTTTTTTCTTATCTTTATCTCTTATTTTTATACTTTAATCTCTGTGAGGCAATGGCAATCTTCATCTGTGATGGCACTAAGACCATAATTAGTGTTTAACTGCAAAGCATAAATGTTAGCTCAGGCTAAGCTGCAAAATAGTGTGATTACAGACACTTCAGTTTAAAAAATCAAATTGCTGCTTTGGTTCTAGTTCATTTTCATGTGTGTGTGTGTTATGTACTTTTAAGTACCACAAGAAGATGAAAAATACACACTAAGCACAAGCTTCGCATTTCCATTGTGTTTTACTTTCTAATACATGGAAAAGTACGGTACATGGAAAGTGGCAATGTAAAGAAACACCACCAAAATGGATTTGTTGCTTAAGCTGAGAAAGCGAAGTCACAGTAATACTTTAACAATGCTGCTTATCAGCAGCAACATCCTGATTCATTTCAAAAGCTCAGCTTCGATGGTAGCAATTTTGGAAGTTCTGTGCAATTCAGATAGATGCTATTGTTCATGTGAGCTATAAATGCATCTTGGTCAGCTCGGATAACAAGTGCAAGTTATTAAATGACTGAGTGTTTAATAAAAGAAGCATATGCTTCTATGTAGAGAAAAAAATAGCAGGAAAATTTGCTTTCCTCTTCGACACAGAGCATATTGACATCTTCCAGGGCTTTAAAAGGAAGCAGAATTTTCTATAAGAGGATTACAGTGTAGTGTAAAACTCTTGCCTAAGACACCTGCATTATTTTGGCAGCCGTAGAAGAACAAATAGCCATACTTAATTCTGCAGGGAATATCTGACATTTCAGACTTGTATTCATGGCTGGGCTGTGGCAGCCAGCACTGCAGATCTGCTGTAATGCCAGGTCTCCCAGGGCCCTATGCCTCCTCCCCACAAATCTTTCTGGCCTTTTTGCCATTCTCATCTGGAGGAGTGGTGGCAACACAGAGCACAGCTGGCCAAAAATCTCTAACAGAACATATCTTCACCAGGGAAAATAACAAATTGTAATTGACAGGTTTCTGAGCAGTGTGTTGTCTCTGACAGAAGCCAGGCAGGATCCGAAGCTGTGTTCTTCCCCTGCAGGCTTCCTTGGCTTTCTCCGTCAGCAGCTTGCATGCTTTCTGGGTTCCTAGTCAGCTCTCTAAGGAAGCTGCCATGGGTCAGGATTCCTGAAACCTGAGAGGTAGGACCGGGATCAAACCCACATTTCCACTGTTATCTCCCTTTGGATAGTCTTTTCTGGAGAAGAGGAGAAATTCTGGTTCTCCAGTGCTCTGATGACTGAGAAGGCCTCCTTTTTCTGAGTACTGGAGATGATGACAGTAGCAGAAAGAGCATCTGTCCTTCTCCAGCTCAGAATCAGCAGCAGTGATAAGGTGTTAGAAGGGAAAGGAGGCGACCCCTCATCCCTTTATGAGATGCAGAGGTGGAAAGGACCTATCAGCTCCATGGCGGCTCTGGCTGCTGTGCTCTTCCATTCCAGGCACGTAACATTTTCTATGGAGATACAGTTATTGCATATATAGCTCAGACCAGTGAGTGAGGGGAGTAAACACAGGGCAATTTATAGCTCTCGACCACTGTTTTCAGGCAGATAAAGGCACCAACACACCTTGGCTGCTATGTCAGTGACGCTTGGATACTTTCGTAACTGCTGGGCATCTACAGTTTTTAAGCAAGCAGTGAAATGCTGAATAAATGAACAACAAGAATAGTTTTAGGCTACCCGTAAGTAGCCATTCTTCAGTATAGCTCTAAGCATGTATATTTCCTTTGCAATAAATGCTACCTAATAGATTAGCCAAGCAACATACAGCAATTCTGCTTCTCTTCACTGTGGATTAGGAACTGTTCTACAGAGAATTTAATTCAAACCCTGAATACTTTGTGTCATGTAGACTCCAGAGCAGTGCAGATCCTGATGTCTTTATTCAGGCTTTGTTTAAACAAACTGCACAAGCATAAATCACACTAACATGATAGCTTGCTGAATTTAGGTCCCAAATCTAACTCAAGCAAAGTATTCAAGGAAGTCAAAACTGGGATGTAGCTTTTAATCTGTCATTCACATCTGAATCCTTACACCTGTGAATAAAGTCTATTATCGCTTTCTGTTTCCATACCTTTTAGTTTTATTTAGCTTTTCACAGTCATCTGTAAGTCATTTTCCCAGCTGGAGGTATCTGTAGAAGCAAATAGTGCAGGACAGTCTTGTAAGACATCTGGTCAAGAGGCAGCATTGAACTTATCACAACTAAGTGATTTGCCATAAAACAGTGAAAAGCATATTAATCTTTTACTGGTTCCATTTTAGGTTGTAAGAAGAGAGGTGAATATATATATATTTTAAATGTGTCTTCTGTACACAATACCAGAAGGTTAAGCGTGTGTTTTCTTCTTCATAAGCAAGTCCATGCTTCTGGCTACAGACCAGAAGACATTTCTCTTTGTCCATTAAGGCAATCTCCTACGCGGTTTACCAAGGGAGGATGAAATTCCTCGAGCTGTGTTATAAACATTCATCACTGAAGTCACACTACTAATAGCACAAACAAAAGACAAAATTTAAGAGAGCTCTGTGCTGTGTGTGCTTTACATAGGCTGCAGAATCCAGGCTGAACCAGTAAAACCAAAGACCAAATCATGAAAAGCTTAAACAAGACCATTTCCATCACCAGGACTTTTGAGGTTCAGTGAAAGTAGAAGTTGTTCTTCTCTCTTCCTCTTGCTCAAGATCATTCCTCTTGAATAAGACTTCTTAAAGATGAAATATGGGCCCTGTCAAAACCGCCCACTCTATGAGCAGCACCGACTTTAATTTGGCCTGCTGTTCACCACAGGTTTGAAAGCAGGCAGCACTGACATCATCACCCACAGGCTTCTGGCCAGAGAGATCTCTTTATCAGCTCACCTTCCTGTCTTCCTTTTCAGCTGCAATTTACTCCCTTCTCTGCCAGTCTCACTAATTAGTTCAGGGGATTTGTTTGTGTATAGCCCTAATAAAGAGGAATCACCTTAGATACACAGCTTCCCCAGTCTCTGACCTTCTGCTCTTTGTGTGTGTCCTGTGCCAAGTCCTGGGTGGAAGGACTGGGCAAGGATTTCCTATGTACTTCCATTGCCAGTAACGGAGAACACAGACCTCCCTCATTTAGCCTATGCTGAGGGCTACCAGCATTAACAAATTATTTCCTTTATGAAAGCATTCCACAAATTTGAGGTGGATAAAGACAAGAAAGCTATCAAGAAATTGAACAAATTATTACAGAGCTTCTAAATCATTTTTAAAGATGAAAACTTCTTATGTCCATATTTTTGTGACAAAAACTCCATGAAAGACGTATTTTTCTAGAAAAACAATAAATTGTAGGGGGCTTCAAAAAGGTCTGACAACATGCTGATGACAAGAGGATACTGGGGTGGGACATTCTGGTCATACTGTGAGTATATGAGACTCCCTGTTACAGTAGCCTGCACATGGTTTTAGAGTTACATTTTCAAAGATGCTGTTCTGGCAAGATTCTGATGCATGAACCTAAAGAATCTGTGAGTCCCACTGGACTATAACTTACACAGAAGGCTGCACTGAAGGCTAGCAAGTCTACTTCTCTAGAATTTAATGGTGCAAAAGAAGGAAATATGCCAGGCCATCTACCTGAACTACTATTCCCTCAATACATTCCTTTGTGGTGTATCTTGGCTGGCTGCTTGATTGTTCAGCTCTAGAACTATTAAAAAATTGGTGCTTAGAATTACATTCCTCACAATTCTTCACATAGATTATGTGGCAGAAATACCCCAGAATATTATAAAAGTTCCATTTTCCAAAAGTAAACACAAAGTCTGAGAAATAATTTTACGTTCCTAATACCATTAGGTAGGTACACTTTCAGTTGATACTCAAAAGTAGCAAAGTAATGATGATGAATTTAGATATAGGTCTACAAAAATCAGAAGTGCATCTGTAAACACACAGTTTTTCAAAATTTGAGTGAGATATTGCAAAACTAAGAAGTGGAATTAATTACATTTTAAAGAAACTTAAATTAGAAAATACTATTTGGGCTAACACTGCAATTTATCCTATTTCACCACAACCACTCTCAGATCTTTCTTATTTGTGGATGATTTGTCTAAAATCCCATCAACTGCAACGCTCCCCTCTTCCTCTTGCTAGTGGATCTCTATTTATGTAACACTTTACAGTAGGTACAAAATAAGCACAAAATGTGGTCCTATGGAAACAGAGGAGCTTAGTACAGGAAAAGTTCTACCATACAACTAAGGAACTACTGCAGAGGTCATTTAATTTGTGTTTTTATAGTTCACGTGTGTAGATGATTACAGTGTCTGCTGCAGAAAGCAAAGAGCTTTCAGTGTTTGCCTGTCTTGCTGTACAGCAAGGAAGCAATATGGGTTAGTTAGGTCATGAAAGTCAGTCATGTTAGTCAATAGGAAAATGCAGCTCAGCTTTCCTGGAAATGGTGAAACTGATATTTTTGTGAATTGAGGAGTACTTCAGGTTCAGATTGTATGGAATTGTGGTGTATTTATAATTCTTTTATTAGTACCTACAACAAATACTGAAGATTGTTTCTAGCAGAAGTAATGCTCAATGTATTTCTCAGCTATATACTTGCTATATACACAGCAGTGAGTTTTAACAGCATAGCAGTCACTCTACAACGGCCTTTAAGCACAGAGTGCTATTGTACCTTTTGTACATACTGTATAAAAAGCAGCTAAATAAGCGAAGACAGGAATTTGGAATAAGTTTATGCTGTATATTTTTGGTCACTTTCCATTTTCTTGACCAGACAAGAAGAGCAAGGAATCTTATTAGTATTCAGCTAAAGATTGCCACTGGTAACTTCTACTGTTCCACATATTTATGTGAAAATAGTCTCACATACATAAGATTCTGGCTCTCCATCATTCTTATCCATGCAGACAATACTCCTTCCAAGTGTCCTGTCTCCAAATGACCACGGTACGCTGTAAGATTTCAGTTACGATTCTCTGTATTTCCCAGTGATACTGGGAAGTCCTATTGGAGTGCAGGAGTCCTTTCTCTGACTTCAACAAGCCTTGGACCAAACTGTGATTTGCTCAGCCCATTGCTGGGAGAAGTCAGCAACTCTTCCTGACTTCACTATCTCTTCCTTTTGGAACACTAACTTACAGCCTTTTGGGATATCAGTTATTGTCTTAGGAGAGAGTTTGTTGGTTTTTGTTTGTTTGAAATTCTGGCATTAGACTATGGGTTGTTCACAGACTAAGAAGAGCCTCATATTTATAGACCTTTTGAGAAAACTGAATCACAAGTACTCAATAAAAAATAATCAGCAATTTAAATTACTCACAGATATAAAAGTTTAACTAAACACAGAAAATAGCCTGGTGTTCCACCCCACAGGGTCTTATTGTGGTTAGCTTGGCTTCTATACTACAAAAACATCTTCAGCTCTTCAAATATGCCAGTAAACTTCCCCTGCAAGGTAGACTTCAGCAAATAAAGTACTCCACTCATGCACCAGTGTTTGCTTGTTAGACTTAGGATAAAAGAATCAAAAATGTCTCCACAGACAACAGCCAACAAGCTGCTGGAGGTGTTCAAATTAGCATGGGAAAGCAGAAAAGGTGAAACTATAGAGATAGGATCTGGGACAAGGTGATGTCACTACCTAGCATGCAACATTTTAGTACACAGACAGCAGAATGTACCAACTCCAGAATCCTTCCAGTTCTTCTGTAGCATGGATGTCACAGGAGAAGTTTTTAATAGAGTGTTCTGAGCCAAAGTGAGGTCTTCAGAAAGCTGTGGGAGAAATGAAACATGCACATTGGGAACTAAACCAAACAAACACTGTACTTAAACAAGGCTTTTGCTTGCTATCACATATAAAGAGGGTTGTGCATTTTTAAAATTCTTTTTGAAAGTTCACATTAGCTCTCCAGACACTTGTATTATTAATGGATATATGAATAAAAAGATTCATTGATGGCTATCAGGTTATAGCATCAATAACTAGAATAAGAGGGAGTTATTCCCTGAGGTAAGATATTATTTTACTTTGAATAAGAGTAAGTTAGAGAAAGCAGTGAGTTACCAACCACAGCGATGAAAAGGGGATAGCCTACATCCCAAGAGATTGAATGCATCCACAGTGGTGTTCAGACAGGATCCTGGGAAGCAGAATTGGCCAGGAATGAACAATTAGCTCAAATAAAGGAAGCACATAATGATGTCAGAAACATAGAAAACGTTTCACAAACTGTGAAAAAAAAAAAAAAAAAAAAAAAACTTAAGAAAAAATGTTCTCATTTTTAAAGCAATTTATTCAGAATTGATTAAGCAACAGTTCAGTCTAAGGACAGCAGCCATTAACTTTTCAAGAAGGCATAGTAGCAAAGGCATATCTGCTATTATATGCTGAGAAAAATAAGGTATGGCAGTAGCAACCAACTGATGTTTCCAGGGAAGGAGAACTTGGGGTCCCCACAGTTCTCGGAGAATTTCTGAGACAAACTGCGCCCCCTGTGCTGGGCATGGCACAAGTGACATGCTGCCATTCTTTCCTGTTCATAAATAATAATTTAAAAATGAAGTCAATTTCAGCTTTGGCTTAGATCTGCTTGTGTGTTCATTGCTTATCTTCAGAGATGATAATTTTGGGGGTTAGCGGGCATGTTGCGTATGGAATTCAGGCTTCACATGGGAATCCTTTTATTGATGATTCAGAGTAGATGGTCTTTAAAGGTTCCTTCCAGACAAACTCCTTCTATAAGTCTACAAACATTTCTAGTTGTAAAATATGAGGACTGTATCAGTGATGTCAATGGAATAACGAGAGCAGGGTTGCATTTAGTGCAAGCACTTTGTTAAGGCTGCTGGGACAGCCTGTCGCCAACGCAGGCAGCTGCTTGTACCTGTGCGCAGCTGTTCCTGAAGCACACTGTGTCAGATCCCCAGGGAAGGGCCTCTTACAGTTCCTCCAGCCCAGGAGGAGCTGTAACAGTCATTGCTAACAGAGTTTAACACAGATGTGTTTTTCCAGGCAGCAACAGAGAGAGGCAGCATATCACAGCTATTCTGCCATGAAGGAAAATACTCACTTTTCTCATTTTCAAGGCAAAATCAGGAGTTCCTTTCCTCCTCCTGTATCATCTTTTGGAACAAACTCAAGTGAAGAAGCATTTGAGATATTCGAGTCCCGAAGGACAGTTGGGGATCTCCTGAGAGGATTTTCGGAGGATCTAATCAGTTTCTCATAGAAGAACTTGTGTAGCTGAGAGGGCATATGAACCAGTTTCCTATCTCAGCTGAATTCTCCTCTGTCCCCTTCTGCATTCTGGAGTTGGATCTTTTTTTTTTTTTTTTCCTGAAAAGATGCTGTTTACTTTCCTTTCCAAATGGCCTGCAATGTGTGTGACTTGAGTGTGCACAGCATTTAGCACCGGCCTACAAGTCAGGATCCTCAGATAGCTGCTTGAGTGCACACTGAATCCAGGCACACCTGGAGAGTGTTTTTCGTGCTTAGGATGGACACATGCATGTTTCTGGAAAACCTGGCCTTTCATCTTGTTCAAACTAGCCAAACTAAGCATCAAAAGATTTAACCGATGGTTCACTGAGTCACCATCTCTCCACAAATGATCTGTAGGTCAGTTTATGTACCCTCCATGCAGTCTTTGGGCTTTATAGCTGGAAGTAAACCTGGCCCTGCCGACGGGTGTTATATTACCTGGTGGTTTTGTGATGTTGGGTTAACCTTCAAAGAAATTGGACTGGAATCATGTAACTATTTTCATTACAGCCTCCACCTGGACTGACATCACAGTCTCACATAATAAACAAGAGCCCTGTCCACTAAACCCTTTCAAGCTGTATGCTTTAATGAAGTTTACAGTTTATGTAAAGATTTTGGTGAAAATCCCACTTTGAAAAAATCACACTGTGAGTGCCTTTATGTTTGTGGATTTCCCCTTCCCTTGATCCTATTTTATTTTCTTCTGTTTTCCTTACTAATTTTGCCAAAACTAACTTCTGCAAGCTGAGGTTTGCTTTACTCCCAGCTTTCTACTTCCAACATTTGACTTTTAAAGGTTTTAAAATTTGGATTCAGTAATAAATGTTTCAGATTTTCAAAGCCAGAGTAATTTGCTTTAGCAGGCTGGTGTATTGCACCTGTATCAGCTTAGTGGCACAAAACCTCTTCAGGGAATTTTTCATTAGAGATTTTTCATTTTATTTTCATTCAGACATGAGAACAAGAACCCAGCCAAGACTGATTAAACTTTAAATAGTTTTACTTGTAACAGGGAAGAGAAACGGGCTGCATAAAGAATTTGCTTGCTGTGCTTGGCCGATGCAAATGCTATACCAGTATTGCTGAAATTATTCAGCTTGTGCTCAGCAGTTAGCATGTGCAGAAGAATAACATATCAGAAGTTTTAGCAGATAAGACATGGGCTCAAACCATGGCTGGAGGGGAAATATTTTGCTTTATTAAAGTTGCAGAACTGGCTTATATGCCTGAGAATTGTAGACGATTACCAGCATTTTAAAACGCAGCCATATTTGGCAATATGTGCCAATCCTGTTATGTGCAATTTAGATGATTTACATGCATTATTCTGTATGCCCATAGTGAGACATCTGTCCTCTTCACTGCACTTCAGTTTCTGCCCATGGCCTCAGTACTTTTTCATACAGGCAAAGGTTAGTATTTGCCCTGTTGCTGCCCTTATACTTGTCTGAGGCCAGTTACAGGCATGTCTATTAATGGAAGCTGGGGCAAGCTAGAGAATGTGCCCAAGCACCGCACACCTCCTTGCTGGAGGTATACAGCTCTTAACTATTTAAGCTGAATACTGCAGATAGCTAGGTCCCTGGCAGAGCAGTATCTCACACAGTTCTTTAAGCTGCCAAATGGAAAGGTCTTGTGAGTGATGTGTGTTACCACGTCTAGTCTTCTTTTCTGCAGCCCTCTGCAGGGCTATTTGTTGGCGGTAAGACCCAAAAGAAACATAGGAGATGGATTTGCTTCAGTCCATTCTTCTGTCATCCTTACATCAGGCAGTATTTCACTACAAAGCTATCCTTGCTGGATTCATACCAGGAACAAGTATCTCTGTATGCAACTGTGACAGCATGTAACTCCTCTCCAAGCATCCTGCCAAGACTCTACCTGCATTGCTTCTATCTCATCCCAGAACCCAAGATTTCCTCACCATCAGCCTCCTGGTTCTGTTGGCACAGCCATCTGTGGTTTCTGAAAGAGGGGACCTCAGAGTGCACCATTGACTGCTTGGTCCTTGCTAATGCCAGCTCTCCAGTCACCCCCAGAGCACCATTCAGCAGCACCTACTGTGTTTTTTGGATGCCTCATAGAAATGACGTACAGAATTTTTGACCTTCACTGTGAACTACCAATCATTTAATCTTCAGCCTTTTATTGTTTGTTTGTTTGTTTTAAAAGTTGTTCGGAATATTTCACACAATTTCAGGAACACTGAGGTCAGAAGGAACCTCTCAAGATCATCTGGTCCAACTCCTCTTGCACAAGCAGTGTCTGCTAAAGCAGGTTGCTCAGGACATTGTCCTCTCATGTTTTGGAATATCTCCAAGAATGGAGACTCCACAACCTCTCTGGGCAACCTGTGTTTCATAGAATCATTGAATCACAGAATGGTGTGGGTTGGAAGGGACTTTTAAGATCATCTAGATCCAATCCCCCTGCTATAGGCACGGATGCTTCCCTCTAGACCAGATTGCTTCAAAGCCCCATCCAGCCTGACCTTCAATGCTTCCACGGAGGGGGCACAGATCCACAGATTCACTGGGCAACCTATTCCAGTGTCTCACCACGCTCACAGTAAAGAATTTCTTCCTAATATATAATCTAAATCTACCCTGTTCCAGTTTAAAACCAATTCCCCTAATCCTGATGCCGCATGCTACATTATAAAAAGACACTCCTTAACTTTCCAATAGGCCCCCTTCAGGTACTAGAAGGCCGCTATGAGCACTCCTTGGAACTACCTCTTCCCCAGGCTTCCAGTTTCTTCCTATATTTAAGTGGAATTTCTTGTATTACAGCATGTATCCATTTCCACTTGTCCTCTCAGTGGCCATCACCACATTGCTGGCTCACGGCCAGTTTGTAGCCCCCTGGGCTCCTCAGCTAATCAGCCTTCAGCATGTACAGCTGCATGGGGCCATTCTTCCTGCAGAGTGGGGTTCTGCATTATCCTTTTATGAATTTTGTAAGGTTCTTGTTGGCTTATTTATTCAGCTTGTGAAAGTCCCCCTGAATGGTACCCAAACCATCTGGAATATCAACCATCCCTCCTCGTACTGCACCATCTGCAAACTTGCTAGAGTGCAATCTGCCACACTGTCTAGGTCACTATTGTCAAAGTATTGTCAGTATTGTCAAACTGAAGAACAATCAGATATCTCAAATGCTGCTGGCTTTTATCCACTGGCAGTTCACTTGCTCATTTTCTCATTTTATTTATGAATATTTTGAATATTTTGGAAAGCAAAGCCCAACAATTCTCCATTATTCACCTTTATGTATTAAGTGTGATGAGGTTATTAAGTGAATCTTAATATAATGAAATCTGTATCAGAGTACTCCCAATAAACCAGTTTTGTTTTTCAGGATGAATCTAATGGAACAAATTTGGGAGACTACTGAAACCTATTTTTTATTAAAGGTTTGGTACAGAAACAGTCAGTTTTTTAAAGAAGGATTTGTGGTTAGAACACAGAACACACATACTGAAAAAGAACAAAGGAGACTTCCTTGCTAGTCCTGGTGTAAAAGCTAAAGCCACTTGAAATAAGGTGTTCCTGAACAAAAAAAATAAAAATAAAAATAAATCTGTATATTTATGCATATATATATATGTGGATGTTCCTATTAAAAAAAAAAAAGGCCAAAAAACCAAAAACATGGATATATAATTTTAGTATATAAAAATGAGATGTTATATTTTCATTCTCCACCCAGCACAAACATAATCCGGATTTGACAGCAGCAGGATGTTGTACACATTTTTATGCTAACACAGGTTCCTTCTGTTAGTGCAAGCTTGCATGCAAAAGACTGGACACAGATCTAAGGTGGGGAAGTTACAGATGCATATACAAACTTGTAAAGCTCTCCTATGTAAGAACTGGAACAGCAGCCAGAATTTGCACAACATCAATAGTCCCCATCCTCTTTCCTAGCAATAAATAAAGCCCCATGATGTCTCTGATAAACTGATGTTTGTTTCTGTCCCATCAGAGCTGTGCCTTTAGATTTTGTCCAGTGTTCTTCCAAAGTAATCTCATCTTTCTTACTCCTGAGAGATAATGGGGCAAAATGTAACTGCTGTTTGTTCCTTTTGTGTTTGCAGGCTGTGTTCCTGTTTGATTAGTGGTGTTTCCTCTTTCCTGTTCTTTGTTTATTACTCTCAGTTCCTGTTTATCAGTTTACAGTAACCAGACAAAAATAAAGTTGTTTAGAGCTTCATGAGACCTCTGTCTCAAAGTGCTGGAGATTCAATCACACAAAGCATTTGATGGTTATACTCCTTCCTGATCTCTCAGCTTCTTCCTCCTCTCCTCTTCCCCTCTTTCTTAGCCCTTCTCTCTTGCTGTCTCACAAGATGCTTTTTGCTCTCCACCAAATCCTTCACTCACTCACTCTTCTCATTTCAGACCCTGGAAATGTGAGTATTTGTCCAGAAGGAGGGAATGAACCACAAAATGGGGCCACAGTGCAGCCATTGTAAATGTGAGCTTTGCAGTGCTGCTAAGAGAAACAAAGTTGGATGCTGCTCCCCAGTGATAGGACATGTGCATAGAAAGCCAAACAATTGAATGAAACCAAGCCCATTGCTGAGCACCCACCAAGACCTGGATTAAAAAATTCTACATCTCAAAAAACAAGAAAAAGTATTGTTTTGTGGTTTTGTTTTGTTTTGTTTTGTTTTTCATGATCTGGTGATATTTAGGGCTTACATTTTCAAGTGTCTCTCTACTGTACTGAAGACTATTGCTTTCAAATTACTGTTCTCCTTTTTGACAAAAGCTCACATTCACAGATAACAGCCTGCAATAGGACCTAGAACTTTAAGAAGACAATACAGATACTACTCAAATACCATAAAGCCCTTCCAGCAGAGACCTCTCTGCCTGCTGACGTACCTGCAATCACACTGATTTGCTGGAAATTTGGTAGTAAGTTATCCTACTTTCTTCATACATCAGCCTCTGCATCTGCCAGCTGCACCAGCATCTCCTAAATGTACACATGCGGAGAAACTGGAGACCTTCATTAGACCTGATAGAAATATTGTATACAAACATTCAGGGCACAGTTGCCTTAAGAGTGGTTGTAATCATAGAGATTACACCTTCATATCCAACCTCAACAGGGCAGTGAATTACAGGAAAACAAATGTAATTCTTCATGCCCAGCATAAGAGAGTTGCAATCTGGGGTGCAGAGCACAGAGCAGCTAGCTGTGGCATCACAGCTGCTGCAATCGGGAGCTCTTGGTGATCCCTTGGCAAGTAGCTGTTTGCTCCTCCTGACCTTCACAGGTTGCTCCCAGCTACTGCAGAGCCCTGGAGAGCTGCCTCCAGTATACCCGTCTTGCTCCTGCTTCCTTCCTGGCTCCTTCCTGATAGTGCAGTCCTATATGGTCTAGAAGTTTTAATGCAGGATTTTGCAACCTTGAGGTTGGAACTGGAAGGTAATATAACATCTAGCAATGAAGTTGACAGTTCACTGCAATAAATAAGACCTCAAAATCAGAAGGCTTTGGTCAAAAGTGGTGTCAAGAGCAATAATTTTCATTTTTTGGTGGCTGTAAAACTAGCTTTGCTTGCTAGCTGCTAAAAGTCTGCATAAACAATCTTATTAGCAGCTGGGAGCTCCTTAATGAAAAGAAATTATGTCTGTCCAGAAGCTGGAGGAGATGCCCTAAAGAGAGAATTAGATCATGTGAGATACAGAATGACCATACCAAGGAAAACAGACTTGCCCTTCCAGGATGTTATTCAAACTACCGAGGAAATACTTAAAAAGAGCTTGGAGAAACAAACCGCTTGGAACAATGCTTGCTGCAAGTCCAGTAGGGATGTAAATCATAGCAAAGGGCCAAAAACTATTTATTAATTAATAACCAGCCTGCAGCACCCAGAGCTTTACTGTGACAAAAACGTAACTGTGGCATGAGATATCACAGAGCAAGTCAAATTTAACACTCCATCCTACAGTAACTGAAAGCAAGAGGCATTTATAGACAGCAGGTCAAGCTTTGGTGCTTGTAAATCACCTACATAAGCAACTTTACTAGCATTTCTGATGAAGTTTTCCATTCATACTTTCAGTCTGTATCAGTGAAGATGATGATGCTGGCTATTTAGGTGCTTAATAGGAGACTCAAGAGTCCGGCTTGAGTTATACGTTTCAAAATGCTGTCCTAAGTTCCTCATCAACGCTCACAGTCAATCACTGAAAGAAGGGTGACTGCGTTCCAGAGCACTGCATTCCTACCACTTGACTGGATGTTGGAGAGCAGAATAAAAAAAAAATAATTGTAGGGTAATAAATTCTTGCCTTGAATGTTTTCGTTTTCATAGGCATTCTCGTTTTGAGTGTTTTCGCAGGCATTGATTTCCCCCAGGTAAAAATATATGCACCGGAGTCACATTTACATTTTTGTCTAAGTGTTGCCACCCTCTGTTTTCCAATAAGTTTTTATGCCTATGTTTAAAGACATGTAATTTGTAACAAGTTTTATGCTGCAAGAGAAACACGTTAAATTCTGTTTATTATCCTGTTCCTTATTTGTCTCCAAGTTCAGCCTGTCCCTCTGTGGCACTGAATAGTCATTTGCTAACGACTTAGACAGTAGATAATCACCAGTTTTGTCTCCAAGGCTTAAAATAAGGCAGGGTGGTGTTTGTGAGCTTTTGCGGACACACATGCACCCATCCCCTGCCCCAACAGCCACAGTTAACCACAAACGTATTTCCAGATATCTAAGTATCATTTTTCCTTGCACAACAGTGGGAATATGTCCTGAGTCACCCCAGCTCACTTTTTTTCTTTGGAACCATACAATTAGCATCTGTTTTTAGTACTTTGTGTTCAGGCAGAAGAGGATAGAGAGAAGTCCCTGTTGTTGTCCCCGTTGCTGTCCCTGTTGCTAGGGTCTAGTTGGTAGCAGAGTGAAAAATGTTAGCCAGCAGAATGAACCAGATCACTCTCCCAAGTGCATCCCCATATTTTACCTACTATCCCTCCCTTTCCCTGTGAATTAATAAAATCTTTTGGAGACAGAGGGTTAGGAGTCGCAGCAGAGAGCTGAGCAGTTCTGCTTCTGGGTACACAGTGAGCTGTGTTGGGAAGAGAGAATGGAGGAGGTGTAAGAAGACACAATATTTATACATAGCTGTCCTTCATGGTCAGTTATTACAAACTCAAGACTTGGGTGTGCAGAATGGTGTTGCTCCATCCCAGCACAGAGGAAATACACTTCACTGAAAGACTCGGGTTTCCTTCTTAAAATTTCCTTCTCCACTCTCATTTCTAATGCACCTAAGCATCACTGCAGGCAGGGCAGTGCAAGGGCTCTGATCTGGCAATGTTTTGCTACTTGGACCCTGAATTCTTGTAAGAGTAGTTCATGAGGTACCACAGAAGACACAGAGAAAGGTAAGGAGAAAAGTAGCAACATGTTAAGAAGGAGAAACATCTCACCCCATTTAGTGTCAATAATTTTATGTTTGCCACAAAGGTTTCAAAAATAAAAGGTCTGTTTAACATTGCATCTAACTTCACTTAAAACTCAAGTTTGTCTGTGGTGATTGTTAATTGTAAACAGATTAAAAAACTCAGCTGCTGCTGTCCTCACTGGTTTACAGCTATGTCCTTTGAAGAAGTACAACTCAGACTGCTACAACATTTGTGTACCTCATTTCTTTACCAAATTAAGTGTCTCAAGCAAGTTGGAGACATGGTTATAAAACTGCGCACCCAGAGTACTGCAGCTCCACAGGCAGTTTCTATGGAGAAAGGTGAAGAGTTGAGCCAAGCCCAGAAGGAATATGTGTGAGCATGGCTGTAAAAGGGAGGAGACAGCAGCAGTGTGGGAGCAAGAAGCTGGATGTCGCCCTGTGCGAGGCTTCCCTGGTGCTGCAGGCAGCCACAAAAAATGTTTCATCTCAGGTCCTACCAGACCCTGGGGAGAAAGCTGGATGCTTGGACTGGCAAAATCTGGGCTGATACAGGTAGGCTGGTTGGCCTGCTGCAATCCTTGTGCAAGCAGTGATGTAGTAACATTGTAACCTGGCTCTTTTCAGTTGTTGCAAGTTAGGCCTAAACCACAGATGCCCATATTTTAAAGAATGTATTCAGCTATTTTGTGTCTTACTTGCACTCCTCTCTCACTGCTCAGTCAGCCATTTTGTTATTGGCCATAAGCTTTTATGTGAAGCTAAGTTTGTATTATCTCTGAATAATTTCTATCAAAGTAGTCACATAGGCAGTGATAAATAGCCCAATATGTTACACATTTTTTCATGATCGGGGAGCCAAATTCTTTCTTATTATATCAAGCATATGTTGGATTCTGCTAGCAGGAAGTGTTTGTGTATTTGCCTACACATCATTTCCAAGAGGATGAGCTCCTCCATTGCCAAGCCACATTAGCAGTCAGACAATATGTCTGTGATTTTCTGAATATTTGGCCCTGAAAACAGTAAGACTGCAATTATAATCCTAATGACCTAATTCTAATCCTATGGACCATATATCATTACATGTGCAAATTAACACAGACTGTTCTTCTACCTGTCTTTAGCAGAAAGAGACAGTTTCAGACCTAGAACTTCTAAAGCTCATTACCACGTGACAATTAGGAGAAATCAAAGTAATTTCCCATTCCTCCATTAGACTCTCTATGTATAGGAAACTTTGACTTTCACTTGAAAAACAGTGCATTGTTATATCATGTCAACAAAAGACACCTGTAAGTTTTATGACCTACATTTTAATTAGAGGTGAGACTTGTTCCAGTTTGCTGATTATTTATTAATTATGAGGAAGTGGAATCAGAAATGCCTCTCTGGAAACTCATGAAACTGAAATGAAACTCATGAAAAGTGTTTTACTCTTGCCATATGGTTTGACATTAGGCTTTGGGATTGAGACCAAAACCACTCTGGATTTGTGGCCAGCCTTAGGGTCTGATACTGCAAACCATCCTGGGGTACAACCACACAAGCACCAAGGTAACACTTCACAGTTTATTCAGTGAGCACACTGAAAGCTCTTCAATTCAAACCAATAATATGAGACTGGAATGCTGTTTAACAGCAGTGTTTCAGCAGTCTTGGAGCTGTAACAGCATGGCTTTTATGTTGCAGATGGGATTTGGCACAGCAGACAAACATTCACATCACAATCAGTAACTGCAGTCTCAATAGCAATATCAGCAATCTCAGTATGACCTGAACCCATTTAATCTAAGATTTCAAATAATCCAGTCCTCGTGGTTGTCTATGAAGTATCTCTTCTATCTACCATGGGCATGGACTAGCTTCTAAATCATTTAATTAAGGTAATTTTGTTATCCTATTTATTTGAAGAATCCTTCCCAGAGATAGTTTATATAGCAGAACTACAACAAGCTGTCTATAATTTGGGTGATTCAGATGAGCATTGTTTCCAATAAAAGGCTTAGCTTAGACAATTAGTTAATAGCCATCTTTCAAAGATCAAAGAATAGAACCCGATCAGGAGCAGATGCTGTTATGTGTGATTATTTACATTTTCCTGTCTGATACTTTAACATGTTTTTCATGATTTTTCTCCCCTCTGCAATGGATAATTCCACAGTTTTATGAAGGAAAATTGATGCATCTGTTCTTGGCAGATGACAGCATACCTAAGATTGTGCTGTCCTTGATCTGTACGTGGAATATTTCCCAGCATGAATAGAAGTTTCATATACGTGTGACCACAGACCAGAAAGGGAAAAATCCTGCTGCCCTCAGGGAGTTTTTCCTGGGGAGTGATATTTTTCCTAGCAGTGATACATCACTGGGCAAAAGGGCTGCAGGCTCAGATGTAAAGACTGGAGAGTGTTCATAACACACAGGCTTCTGTCTTTCCCTTCCTGTGAGGGTAAAGTCATGGATTTCACATGATGCATCCCTATTCTGTACATTTGGATGTCTGCAAGGAAATTTGGTATTCCAGGTGCTTCAAGACTGACTCTGGCTGGACAGATGACATGCCCAAGCAATAAGATCCTCTTGTCACTGTTTTTGCCAGTAATTCAAGTTCAGACACGCAGACTCATTAAGGAAAAGTAAACTCTACTTAAGCTGAAACTGGACAAAAAGTGCATGTTGATTAAGGCTAATGATACCTAGCTCATCTAGAGAAACTGAAAATAATGACCACAGATGTACTAAAAAGAAAAAAAAAAAAGGAAGAAAGATGGAAATTGATATGGAAATATCTGAGAGAGAAGGGAGAAAGATGACAGAAATTATGGCAGGGCAGTAGGCAGCAGAGAACAGATGGGGAGAGAGGAAAAATCTCTTGAAGCGAGATTTTCTGAGCATGCATATCCTGTATATAGGCCACCCACCCATGACACATGGATTTTGAAAGGGTGTTATTCTACCCCTTATACATAGCACTGGCTTTCCCTGTAACTAGGAAAACATTTATTTTAAAAATTGAATCAACCCTGACTAAAACATGGCTTTCAGTTACAGGAAGAATAGGTTCATGAACTCCAGCTAGATTTCTGAACCCTGCCATCTCAAATACAAAATCAAAAAATCTCATATCTGCAAAACTCAAGCTCCAGGAGGCTCACCTCTCCCTGGATCACCATGCAAACTACCCAGTAAGGGGTTCCAAACTGCACATGAGGCAAACTAACTGCTAATACTAACTTTTAAGCCACTGAGAAAGAAAAAAATGATGAAAATGGGTGCCGTGAGTGCCCTAAATAGCAGAGCTACTTCATTCTTCTGTTCTGAGGCAGAGTTCATAGTTACAGCAACCAAAAACTCACAGTAATCTCGACAACTATTAATGCCAAAGTGGGACAGATTCAAGTCTTTCTAAGTGTGGTGGAGAAAGCTCTCCAAGTCCTTCTGTTTCTTTGCAATTCCTAAAAGCTGGGTAGATTTGTAGTGCAGTTTTCCCTTTCCTTTTCTACATAAAAGGTTTTGCCAGCCAGTGCAGCTTCACTGGCAACTGCTGAGCATCTGCAACAGCAGAGTATGATGTGAACTCATAGGCCACGTGAAGAGGAATTTGGCCCCTTCAGGAGACCTGCGTGGTCCTACCTAGGCTTCAGACAAGCAATGGGCATATTCTCATGAGTATCCAGGACCTTGATATTATTCCTTGACAGGGATAGTCCCTGACTCATGAGGGAGAAAGGTTCAGCTCTTATAAGCATTTTACTTCTACCGAATGTTTTGCAGCTTTCTGAAGACACATATCTACACAGCCAACTGCTATTAGTTGTGGTGTGGCATATAAACTTTATTTTGATCTCATACCACATTTACATCACTGCAGCCTCACTAATTCAAGGCTCTGTGAGTGAGTGACATGATCTGTAAATGGAATCCAACCTTTTGCTTTAACTTCATGTAAATTAAAAGGTAGTTTTATTAACTGACCTTCATTCAATTACTTTGGATTGCATCTGAGGATAATAAAGGTCAGAAACTTGCAAACTTTCATTTGTTGTAGGGGGTTTTCAGCATTCCCAAAAACACTGAGTAATTACTTTTGACAGTTTCCCCCATTCCATCTCCTACCTGTCCAGAGTCATTCAGTGCATTCAGTAAGTAACTGGACTGTATAATGGTTTGACTAGCATATTGGCAAGCAAAGGCTCAACTGGTTGCAACTGAGAAGATCTGGCATTAAGGTCACAGCTTTCAGTGTTGTTTGTGCCTATGAACTCAAACATATCACTGTGAATTCAGCAGCTGTATCTTCCCTGCATATTGAGACCCATCTCCTGCTTGTTTAAAAGGACCTCAGGAGGCTTGCCACGTTCAAGAACAAGGCTATTCTGTTTGTTGTGGATGTTTACGTGACCAGATATACTCTGCTGAACAGTACTTGAAAAATATCTGTGGCATGTGCTTCGTCCCAACCACTCATTCCCTTTTCTTGACCTGCCCTTTGTGGAGAGTATGGAATGTTAAACATTTCTTGTTGGTCTGCCCAGCCTCCTGCTCTATTTACACTTACTCTCCCATTCCCTTATCCTGGGGCACCTTTCAGGATATTTTCTTTCCTGCTCAAAGTAATAATGTTGGTAGGGCCAGATTCTTCAGCAATTAGGAAGTGGAGCTGGCTATGAAGGCTGGAGTCTGTATCCACTGAGCTGCATGTGGAATTAGAAATAAAAAGCAGTAAAGAAAGTGAGGATTTAAATAACGCCTTATGTCTTCCTAAGATCTCCTTTAAATCATCCCTTTTTCTGCTGCTCTGAGAAAAAGTATTTTTGAAACAGTAAGGAAAAATCTGTTCTAAGGAAACATTTCTTCTCAACATAAACAAGTTTTGGGCTCTCGAAACCCAGTAGATCAGTAATAACAAAGCCATTTCTGCTGCACTGAACAGACTATGCAGAGAATGAGCCTCAGAGCAGAAACAGCCGAGAGCCTGCACTTTCATTCAACCTGATTTACAGATTTTATTTTGAACTATTATAACTAATAATGTGAACACTCTACTTAACAGTTAGTCAGGTTAGTTCCAGTTTCAGTAAGACAACATAGAAGCTGCTTTAAAATAAGATAAAACAAAACAAAACAGAATGGTGTCTTTTTTTTTTTTTTTTTTTTTTTTTTTTTTTTTTTTTTATGTGTAGATGTTTTTATATGTGTGTGAGATAGCTTAAGAATTGAGGGAAGCGAATGGACAAGAAATAGTCATTCACCCAGAAATTTGAAGTGAGTAAGAATTCAGCTTTTCCCCCAGACTTCAGCTATTAACTCAGAATTCAGCTACTTTGTGAGCTTTGTGTCACCTCCTGAAGAGGTGCTGTAATGTTCCAGCTCCCATATATGCTATTTAATTTCATTTTTCAGTTTCATGTGATATTTTAAAAGCATGGTGCCACCTCCCTTTCTTCTGAGTTATCCTTTGCACTAAGAACAAACTATGAAAGAGAAAAGATGTTTTCAGCAATGAGGTTGCAATATAAATATAACTTCTAAGGAAAATCCACAGAAAAACAAGGAGGAGCTTCCAAACCTTCCTTCTGGAAGTTCATACTCTTAGTATTGATACAATACAGTATATAGTATAGCCCTGGCCAAGATTTGGGAATGTGCCTAGTAAGCACAGACACCCTCACACTTAAGGCACTTTGCATGACCCAATTTACAGAACCTGCTGAAAATACTTGCAGCCATGTGGAGATGTTCAAAACCCGAAGGAGAAGCTTCGTTAAGTTTGGTGTTTAGCTGTGGGACTTCACAAAAGGCAAAGAGATGCAACAGTATTCAGTGGCTTGGTAACAATGACACCGTAAATAGACACATATGCCAGTGTAACCATGGCTTAGGGAGTTCTGGCTGAAACACTGCTGGTCTGCCTCAAGTGTTCATGAGGTCCAGATCCAGCTGCTGGCTGCCTGCTGAGCTTTGACCTGAGCTAGAGCACAGTGGATTGGTCTGTGCCTAAAATCATAGCCAGATCTTGGTGTATTTCTTGGTGATAAAGGGTGCCTGCAGTGAGAGATGCAAAGCAGACCTGTGGATTCCTCATCCCTTCATCTACAAAGTAAGATAAAAAGGATCTTGGCGGTGGCAAAGGACTGCACAGTTCATTCATTCATGTATGCCAGAGGGAAGCCAGTATGTTTCATAGTGGGATAAAAAATGTCTGGAGGGTCTGGCTGAAAAATTGCACTGTCATACTTCTCTTTGCTGTTGAATGGGTGACCAACCACATCTTATCAATAAAGCTATTATTCATGATCTCATCTATCTGATGAAAAGATTCTTGGAGGATTTCTGAAAATAACTTGGTTTTCAAGGATTTACAGGAGGAGAGGGTAGGAATTCCATGCAAAGCCCATGTTCAAAGCATTTAGATTCCTTGTGGTTTCTCATCTTCCTGGAGGTAAACTAATAAGAGAGAAAATGTGTACCAGCTTCTGTGTCATTGCACAAGAACACTGTAAGATCATCAGAGAGATTTACTCACTAACCACGGAGAAGTTTATTTAAGGTATGTTTCTGCCCTGCATGGAGATACACAGTGGTGTGGCTGTATGGAAAGAGCAGATGCAACAATGATTCCTTTACCTGCTTGAATGTGAGCACAGAAGGGGGAGGATCTCCTGGTCAGGCTTGGAAGCAGCATGGAATTTGGAGCTTTAAGCCAGGGTAAATCTTTTAGCCCTTCTGTACATTTGTTCTCACTCTGGGAAAAATATAATAGCACTTTGTATGAATTTTCATGGCAAACAAACAAAGAACAAAACAACCACAACAACATTAAAAGCTGAGAGATGCTGCATCTCCATACAACAGAGGATGGGACAATGCACATATTTAATGTTGAAGCAGACACCGATCTCCTATTTTGAGGACACTGAGGACAAACAGAATGGGTTTCCATGTGGACAAGCTTGGATAAAAATGTAAGCCATACCCCCATAGTCTATGAAGTCAACAGAACAAGGATACTCAGAACTTTGTAAAATTTCTTGGGAAGATGTCCAGTGCACAGTGGCTTCACTGTATATGGACAGTAAGCTTAACTCTTCCCAAATATTTGGTAATTACTGTGGGGTGTAATTGCTGGTGCCAAGACAAGTGCTCAGCACTGACAAAGGCTGGTGGTGGAAGTCAGGGTAAAACCACCTCCACATCCTAAGGAGTAAGAGCAAAATCAGCCCTACTCAGAGATGCAGGAAAGCAGAGATAGGTGGCAAAACAAAACAGAATGTCTACTGATGGAAAACCAAGTCCACTGCCCACCTCAGGCATGAGGAGGTTTTACTCCCTGTGAGGTGACTCCAGTCACTGTCCCCAGAGCATTGTCCCCATCCCCAAACCAGACATGGACCTACGTGGTGCCAGAACTTCTACACAGTCAGGTGCTGTCTTTTGTATCCACTGCCAGGAGGAAAAGAACAACTTGAAGATGGATGAGGTAATGACATAGCATTGAGATGTCATTGATTTAATCATGTGTTAGGTTTCTCATAACTCTTGGTGTCAGCACTGAGAGTCTGGGTGAGCATGTTTTCTCTGGCAGAACTGATAGAAAAACTAAAATAAGAATTGAAGTGTGCAGGAAGTGAAATCAAGACAGATTCAATTTTCCCCATCCCTGGCTATATCAGGAAACAAATTGAAGCTTGCACAGAAGGGGGAATCCCAATGTTTCTATCACGGTCTCTCTTTTTGTTATCTGTAGCCTGAAGTTTTTGGAAGCCTGTGCTTACAAGGGAAGGAATGGGGCAGTCACCTTCATTGGTAGCAAATGTAAGTTTTGCAGCTGACTTGATCGTAAGCCTTGGAAAAGGAACCTCAGTAATCCAAATGCGAAATACAGAGCATCCAGGTAGTCAACATGAAATTACAACATGAAGTTGCATTGTGAATTAAAAAAACAAACAAACAAGAAACCTATACATTTGGAGTTTTATATTCATTTGACAAAAAAAGATCTTGAAGCACATCTTGTTCCTTCTGTACTAACTTTAGTTCAAAGGACAGAACCGAAGCAGTCATTGTGAAATCTGAGATACACAACTTTGTTTACAGAATGAAAAAATTCCGATAACCACTTCCATGTCACTACATGCCTGCCTTTTGGGCTAATCATTTTTCAGTACTGACCTTAATAACAACCTTTGAGAGGCGAATTGGATTAGCACTGTGCACTATTACTGTTCTTTATCTCCTGATGGCAACAAACTGTACGAATATATCAAAGCCCTGTTCAAACTCCCCCAACCCCAAAAGCATATAAATTTTTCCTCAGACCTTTTGCTAATAATTTTACCTGCTGCAGGGCCTGATGTAAGCTTCTGAGATATTCTCCATTTTACTTATTTGTACCACTGCACAAGCAGCCTGCCATTCTACATTATATAAACTTATACTTCATAGCAAAAATAGCAATGCCTGTTCTTTGTTTTTGTCTTTGCAGACCCAACACTGCCCCAGAGTGTTTGCAATGACGTTAATCCCAGCATGAATTTACAAAGGTAGGGAGAGAAGAAACCAATCTAGCCCTTCTTTTTGGACATGATGGGATGATGTCTGCACATGGGATTAACCTGAAGACAAAAACCTGCCTGAGCTACAGTTACCTGAGAAATGACCAGCTACCAGGAAAGCAACAAACTGAGTTACTTTTAGCCATGGTTTTCTTTACTAAATCCTGCTAACTCACAGTTTAAGCAAAGCAAAGTTTACATTAAGTGCAATGCACCAGTATCAATAAATTGATCGATCCTATGTTGAATTAAACCAATGAAGAAGAACTAAATTTCTTCATTTTTCTACAAAGATTTTTCACTGAATCAAACATTTATTATAGACTGTTAGTTATTCACTTGAGATCTTGATTCTTAATAAAAATAAAGAGGGCCTTCTGTGACATTCAGACCCAGATCTGGGTCTTCAGCAGAATGCTCTTTCTGTCTAAAAGACTTGAAGCTGACATGGATTTTAAATAAAAAAGATTCACATGCATGCTCTATCCCTCTTCCTCAAAACTAAGAATAATATCACAAAAACTATAATGAAATGATCAAACAACTGTGGAGTGTATAATATAAGGATCTTTGCCATCATCACCTTGAGGTGAACTAGAACAAGGAAATTATATATTATCAGGTCACTTTGAAATGTTTGAAATTTGAAGACTAGTGACACTGTCACAACTGTTTCACAGGAGTATATTTCACTTCATAGCTACACATTTCAAAATTTCTTGTATATACTTTTGAATCTAAAGATACCAGCTGGATGTGAGCAGTATGGTGATTCCTGAGCAATTTTGTCTGCAGAACGTACCCAGTCATCCTATAGTCTTCCAGTGCTTTGTTACCTACTGAACTTACAATATGAAATGAAACAGAAATACACTTGCAGGTAAATATCTAGGAAGGAAAGGTGAAGTGATTATAGTTTAAGAAGTTCTCTAATTGTTCAAGTTAGTAGGCATACAGTCTTGAAAAGTGTGCTCTGAAAATGTGGAAATAAAATGCAATTCATTCGTAGAAGAATAAAGTGCCTTAAATCATCTGATTGTGAGTACACAGTCCAATGTGCATTTTCTAAATGTTCATAGGTTCTTAATTGTTTGCAACAATTTTAACCTACATCAGTAGGACAGAATAAGTTTCCTCTCAGACCTTCACTTCTCCCATCTGTAAAATAAACTAATCTGTAAAAGATATGTTAAATAATGATAGCAGTCTAATCAAAGATGGACTTTTTGCTCAGGAGATAAAAGACGTATGTACAGACATTTTGTTTGGGGAATGGTATCCCATCAAAAAGAGAAATGAGATCTTCCTCTGAAGAAGGGAATTTGTTATTAGATGCATTTGAACTTAATTTCCAGTGTTAACAACATAAACAGAAGCAGGAATTAACTAAAGAAGTTCCAAGTTAAATTCTCAGTTTTCCATATCAATAAGAGAAATTCATCCAAACCCGCAAATTCAGTATTTTCACTTTGTGCTGAAAGAGTGAAGCTGGTAGCCAAACCTCATTATGCTACACATTCAACAGAGTTGCATCCGTTACATGGGTAATAAATTGCCTCCGGAGGAAGAATTTTCCAGCTCCGATGAGCTTCCAATAGCAAAGTGCAGGTGTTCCAAAGAAGCACTTGGTTTAGATGTGGTGAAAGGATTTTACAGGTGATGAATCCGGACTATTGCTTTAGAACAACTACTTAGTTTTTATTTCTAAATTACCCACTTGCATTACACCTCCTCATCTCTGTATACTCAGTCTGAAATACCCCTTTCATTTGCCAACGTCACTGGCCACCCAGTGCTTTCCAACTGTGTGTTCTGAGAGAGAAAGGGAAAACTCAAGAGCATTTGCAGCTGCCCACTGCCAGAACGAGCACCCAAAAGTAATTTTCCAGGGTATGGCAGTCATTTTGGATAACCATAAAAATGAAATGCAAAACCATTTCCCTCTTTTAGACATCTAAATTTACATATCTTGATATCCTCACTGCGATACCATAGCATCACGGCAAAATGAGAGAGCGCAGATGAAGGCTGTGCTGGCATCAGCAGGGAAGAATAGAAGATAGCCAAGACAGATTGGTGGCTTGGCCTTTTAGGACATGCTAGAAAACAAAATATAAGGCCAAGACTCTTGGGAGAGCTCTTAGTGTGGTGGCTGTCTATGTTAATATATAGGACTTTCAGATCATCATTATTTTTGTCACTCATGCTGCTGGATTTGGTTGTCATGGGAAGCTATCACGCTTTTCCTTTGTACAAATCAGAAACTGCCATTGCCAGAGCCTGAAACAGAATGCAGGACTTTACTGTGAACAACTCAATCACATTCTTTAACTTTTCTGAGGTTTCCTGCCATTAATAGATGCCACAGTGTTTGAAAATAAATTTTTGTGGCACCTTGTTGCTGAGTTGGCATTTCAAGTCAGGTTATACTCTGAACCTTTTCTTTTTCTGCAGGAAAATGAATCTCTCTACATTTCTGCCACCTTAGATTCCACATGTCTTGTCAAATTATCCTCAAATTCACACATTAGAACTGTTCAAGTCTCTAAGGTGTAATAATAGCTCAGTAAGAACAAAAAATTTGTTCAGAAGACTGCCCTTTGAGTTCCCAGATCAGAAACAAAAACAGTTTAAATCAGCACTTTTTAAATGCACACAAATGCGTGTTTAGTTTTAAGAGAAAATAAGTTAATGCTACATGAAGTTTTTCAACTTGCAAGTTTGAAATGAACTTTTCCTCCTCTCCACCACATCTGCAGTTCACCACATGCAGACAGGCAATCTATGTTTTTGTTGAAACAGAAAAATGCAGTAAAATAACATGAAAGCGGTCATAGCCACAAATGGCTTCTGTGGAGTCACTGAAATGTTTGAAAATAGCACTTCACAATGTTTTCTTCTAGGCAATTTTTACTGTCTTCCACACAGAAGACTGCTGAAGTCCCCACACTTACCAGGCAGTGCTCCTCACAAGGCCAAACTGCTGTTTGATCTACCAGTCCCTCCCTAGATAACCACAGATAGTTCAACATGTTTGTTGATGAACATTGTGCAGATATATTTTGGTTCTATTGTTTCCTGGTTTCTAGCTCTTCCAAGACCTTGTATGACACTAAGTTACCATCTGCTGGAATTCAACTTTTACCTCTCCTGAGTGCACGTGCCCAGTATCAGCCAAGCAGGTGATATTACACTGAAATCCATCTTACTTGTGTGTTTGAAATCACGAGTTGCTACATTGCACAGGATAACCTTCACATCTAAGATACCTCAGTATTTCCTTTCACTCTTTTTCTGTCTTGACCCTTCAATGAAATAACCATCCTCAGCTCAGATATGGGAGATACCTTTCCACAAGCACTAATTCCCCCTTGCTTCTCATTCCCCCAGCCTACCACCAGCATTAGTGTGAACTCTGGTACTAATTAAGGATATGAAGGCAGGAGATTTTGACCCTTCCAACATTTTAAGGTCTCCTCTCTGTGAAGAATAACATTATTTTTGTCATTAACCCAAGTCCCAAATTTTCCTTTTTGTCAATAGAAATTAATTTCCCCTAGTCACTGCTGCACACAGAACCGCATAATCCCTGCTCTTATAGGATTGTGCCATGCTTTCTTTCAGCTTTCCTTCAGCCTGTCCCTGCTCCCCTGAGTACTCCACCAGATGCTGAGTCCAGGAAGGAACAGAAATCAGTCAATTGGGAATGACATTGTGCTTGTGTCTGTAAAAGCTTCCATTCAAAAGCACCTTTTAAAAGCAAGACTTCTGGAAGGATGCAGAAAGTCAGAACATTTGCTTAGGATACTACAGTGGACGGCTTCTCTAGCTAGGAGGTTGTCTACAAGTAAAATAGAAAGAAGATACCTTTACTTTAACAGCACACTGGTCTCTCTCTTACAGAGACATTTCTCCACATCCATCACAGCTGGAAAACCCACCCAGAGCCTTGCAGTCTAGGTTTGCAGTCCAGGTCCAGCTCTCCCAGTCTCTATCAGAGTACTTCACCGGTTATGTTCCCAGTCAAACCACAGTTGAACAGGTTTCTTTCTGTTTTCTGTCACAGGGAAGGCAGCCTTTTTTAACTGGCTTTTAGCAATCCAGTCTGCATTTGAAATACACTGACCGTAACACTGACTGTACCAAAAGCTTTTTTTCATAAACCTATGACACGCACAGAAGTAGCCTGGGGTTGAATGATGATCCTCTCTTCTTCCAATGAAAAGTATAACTGAATTTTTGTTACCTGATTGTTTCAAGAACACTCTTGTAATTGGTTTGCAGACTGCACATTGACATGCTCCATTGACTAACAATCAGTCAAGAGCGTATTCTAGCTAGGTATTCTGTAAATTTTAAATCAAATGACTTCAGCATTTCCACTCTTCGAACTTGAATACATCCAACATTATTAAAAATTACTCATATGCTCTTACTTCAGTACTAAATTCTATTGAACATCCGTGAAAGTCTTTCATTCTTCACCCTTTACTTACTTACCCATCCTAGCAGGGCATCTCCAACTATTTCGCTCATTTGTACAGGTCTCTAGAAATATAGAAAATTGAAAAAAATTACTCTTGAAAATGTTCAGATGAATGGTGTAGTTAATAAGAAAATTTTTTACTACTAATAAATTAGTACTTTTTTGAATAAACATTTTTGGACTTTGCAGTAATACTGTCAGACAACAAAATGCTAGCTTTATTGTTTCTTTTTGTTTTCTAGGAAAGTATTACAATTCTATTTTAGTGCTTACTATGTGCTGGCTTGTCATCCCTTTGAGACTTAAAGCTCAGATTCATAGTTAATGAAGCATAGGCAGTAAAGCTATTCATAGTTAGTAGAGCACAAATGACAGCAAGGCAAAAATCCCGATTTTTACAGGTTGCTAGGAAATAAAAGCAAAAAAACACTTCTCTCTAAATTCAGAACTCTTTCAAATTGCCATGACCATCTGCTATGATATACTAAAGTATCAACATGCCCTAGTTGTACATTTTTCCCTCAAGTATTGTCTAAAATAAATCAAGAAATTACAGGTGAGACAAAATTTCCATTAGGTAACTTATTTAATAGGTCTATTTTATGTGCCATATTCAAGAGAGAGCAAGATAGCTGCCAACATTGTACTGTCACTGAATTATGTATTACAGCCCTGTCGCAATAACTGTAAGAGCCTCCATTCTCTTTGTTCTGTGTGAAAAATCTTCCAAGATAAAGCATTCTGTTCATTAAAACATAAATAGGCAATGTCACTGAATATTCTTCACTTTCATAAAATCACACCTAGTAGCACTGTTGATTGAACTGGGCTTCACAAACTTTGTATTTACTCCCTTCTCTTGCGGAGCCTTGAAGTGTCAGAGTATGGAGGTCTGTTGAAACTGAGGGGCAGATCTGCAGACTAAGACAGATACGCAACTACGCTGAATGCCTAAATTACTGGTTAGAATTCAATGAACTCAATGAATGAACTACTTTATTGAATGCCAGCTACTAGAGATTGTAGAACCAATTTATCAGCTGTGCAGACAGCCCTTTACCTGTCACTCAGAATACAAACTTCCAACTTTGCTTTCTTCCCAAAGGCAGTATTTCTTATGGTCTCCCAATAGGATCTCCCTAACCACTCCTTTAGTAGTACTGCTTACTAGAAAATTCTTCCAGTTCCTCCTATATCCCATCCATCTACAAAAAAATGCTCCTGTCACTAGGATGCAGCTGTAATTACCTTATGAAATTATGCTGTGCTCAGACACCTGGCAGCAAGACAGCTGGCTGGGCCCCTAGCATTGGATGAGGACAGGCTAGGGGTCCTTTTCTTTCTGCATATGCATCCTCTGGGTACATGATGTGCCCACACAAACTGGAGGTAGAAGTCTTTACACTGGAAAATTTATAAAAACTCCTTATCGTAAGCTTTTGGCCTTATTAACATGAAGTTACATTCTTTTCATTGTAGTTCTTGGATGAACTTGATGCACATGGAAAAATACTGTTCCTCACATGCGTACATAGGAGGCAGACTTTACTCTTCCTTAATTTTATTCTGGGCTTTTCTACTCTTCACTTGCATTACACAAGATATTATGCTTGCATTAGCAAGATTTATGTATACCACATGCAATGTTCTGAATGCTCTAAGTGAATAAGAGCTAAAATCTGTTATTACCACAGGCCATCTGCTCAGGTAGTAATACTCAGTGCCCTACAAATCTGTCTGTGATTACTCTCAGACCAAGTAATGACACTTCCCTTTAATGTCAGGCTTTGACTTGTCTCCAGAGAGCAAAGGACATAATAGTTTTGAATCAGTTAGCACACTGAATTGCTTTTAAAGTCCAAATTTTAACAGTGACTGACACACTGATTTGTAGCTCTTCGGAGTTATAATATCATTCCATTTTCAATTCTTGGCCAAGTTCTAACCCAGCACTCCAGCTGTGGAGTTTCACTGTTTTATGTTTCTGTCCCTAAGTTGCAGGATTCACTTTACAAGGAAATGCTTTGGTGCACATTGTGGTCTCTGTAATCAGTGACAAACTCTTTTCTGTGCTTTCATTTCCTATAAAGATGAACAAGTAGTTTGTGTTTTGCCAGAAGAGTGATGCTATCAATATCTTGCAAAATCTACAAGCAGCTCATTCATCCATATGGTCACCAAACACTCTTCAGCTCTATCTGGGCATCCTGGATCTGTATAAAAGCCATCTGGAACCATGTGTTGCCAACTTCTGATCTTAAGTACAGTAGCAAATTTCTGAGATCATATTTGCTAAAATGACTAAATTTAGAAACATCATAAAAGTGCACTGCAACAGAGGAGCCTGTTGGATGTTTCATATCCTTGAAGCATACTCTGGTGTTTTCTTTTAGTCTATTTAAAGAAGTATAAAAATAGTAAACAGCTTGATCTGCATCAATTCTAGAAAAAATTCTGGGGACAATTTATCATTTGTATTTTTATTTGATATTTATTTGATATTTTATCTTAATGTCTTTGTTCCTTCTTTATCAATTGTATTTTAGAAGAGCACTAATGGCATTTGTCATTTGAAACCTTTGTCTCCTTTACCATGCTTGTCATTCAGTCTTGCTTTACCCTTGCTCTGCTTGTCCACTGATGTTTCCTGTGTGAAACTGTTGCCCACATATTTTGCCATTTCTGTCAGAGCTGGAGCCATTGACTGGGGTATCTTAGGTTTTTGTGAGGACAGAAATAATATTTCCCAAAAACATTTACAAAACTCACAAGTCTATAGATGTCACGGGGAACTATAGCTTGCTGGAATCCCTGGGCAGAGCTAGCTATGGAGTTACTCTGTCTTTAGCAAATAGTAGTACTTTTGCAGCAATAGAATAGGCAAGTATAGATGCTAAATGAGATTTTATCTCAGTTGTGTTTTCACGAGTCTAAATTGACAATTTTGAACAATCTTTTAGACATTGGTGCTGTTAAATTAGATATTTAAAACAATAAAATATTCAATTTTAACATTCTGCTGATGCTACAAGCATAATGTTTATTAGAGATATTTTAAGAAGAGGAGGTTGTGAGGTATAGAAAACTAATCAGTGGATTTTCATTGGGCTAGATGATTTAGAGGTCCATGCTGAGAAGTATCATAGAATGACAGAATGATGTAATCATTAATGTTGAAAAAGACCTCTAATATCATCAGGTCCAACCATCAGCCCATACATACCATGCCCACTGACCATGTCCCTCAGTGCCACATCCACATGTTTCTTGAACACTTCCAGTAACAGAGACTCCACCACCTCCCTGAGCAGCCTGTGCCACTGCCTCACTGCTCTTTCTGAGAATATTTTAATCTTAATATTCAACCTGAACCTCCCCTGGAACAGCGTGTGGCTGTTACCTCTGTCTGTACTGCTTCACTGATCTTTTTTAAATCAGTGAAGAGGGAGCTCTAAATAAATAAACAGAAAAAAAATTTAGGCTGAATAAGTATTTACTCCACTGTGTCATTAGCACATCCTGTTATACCATTTTTCTTTGCTATTAATTCATACTCAAAAACAGCAGCAACTATTCACTCACTTGTGGCTATCTGGAATGGCTTTAGTGCATCATTTTTTTATCAGTGAAATTAATACTGAAATGTACATTGAAAATTGAGCAATATCCAAGTTACTGACACATTTTAGGGTTAAACCAGCAGTTGTGTTTCATTTTGGGTTTACTCTGCTGTCAGAAAAAGGAAAGATTTACTCAATGCAGCAAATCAGTAAATGTTTTTGGTGTCAGTGATTAACAGTAGCTACAGAAATGCTCCAAACTTTGTTTTCATTTTTGCTTTCATGCCACCATTTCTGAAGACAGTAAAGGCTGCCAGTAATCCCAGTACTGTATTTGTCCCACTGGATTACATAGTGCTGCTCCAATCAGAGGGGTCAGAGCTCACTTCATTCATCTAAAGCCTTCTTGAAAAAGAGCCCCACAGTCATCCTTCCCTCTTAATCAGTTTTATATTTAAATTGGAGTATTGCAAAATCTAATAATAACAGTCAAATTTTGTTCAAGAATGCCATTACTAAAACACAGCTCTCAGGTTATACATACTGGTCCAGTTTCTGCTTCCAAAGGCCCTTTTCCTGTTTAATATCTTTATACATCTCCTGCACAGTTTTCCCTGCCCAGAGTTGTTCTCATCACCTCAGGAGTTATGTTTTGCTCTTATTTGTCTTTGTGTACTTTATCTCCATGACGCTTTTGCCAGGGGATGTTATTCCCATTAAGTCAAATATATTGCTTGTAGGTAGGCTGATTTGTACTACATTTCGTGTAAGAATCAGTATCTAGTTAAGCACCAATTCAGCCGAGCTAGTCTTTAGGTTTATTATGTATGGACAGTGTCTTAGAGGATTTTACTTTGCTCCTTTATTCTTAAAGTGACTCAAGAGCTGTAGATGATGCAATGCCCAGGTGGTGATAAGGGAAGTGCCAGTAGATGGTGCTGAAGAACACGCGGCAAGTTCCTCAATTCTGGTTATTCATAGCAAGTGGCTGCTGGTGTTCAGAACATACTCAAGTAAAGTAAAAAAAAAAAAAAAAAAAAAAAAAAAAAAAAAAAGAAAAGCTATCTGGATCTTTATCTAGCTTTCTAAAGCAGATTAAAGTCATTTTCTTGCAATATTGAGGAAGGAACTCTCGGGAAAAGTGTTTCAGCTTTGTCATCAAAGGCATGTCAGTCCCTCTACTGCAGGCCTTATGTCAGAACCTTCTCCAAGCAATTCTTGATCTAAAAAGCCCACGTTTTAATATTCAGTTATATTCTCTACTCAAGCACTGCTACTTCCTTTTTCATTTCTTTATGCCTCAGTCCAGGCTAACTATGCAGCCACTCTGCACAAAACTATTTTAAGACATTCACTTCTGCAATGCAGTCAGGAAATACAAATAAGAATCACAGAATCACAGAATCACCAAGGTTGGAAAAGACCTACAGGATCTCCCAGTCCAACCATCTACCAATCACCAATAATTCTCACTGAGCCATATCCCTCAGCACATCGTCCAAACGCACCTTGAACACCTCCAGGGTTGATGACTCCACCACCTTCCTGTGCAGCCCGTTCCAGTGCCTGACCACTCTTTCAGAGAAGTAGTATTTCCTAACATCCAGCCTAAATCTCCCCTGGTGCAGCTTAAAGCCATTCGCTCTAGTACTATCACTAGTTACACGAGAGAAGAGGCCGATCCTCAGCTCACTACAACCTCCCTTCAGGTAGTTATAGAGAGCAGTAAGGTCTCCCCTGAGCCTCCTCCAGACTGAACAATCCCAGCTCCTTCAGCCGCTCTTCATAAGCCCTGTGCTCCAGACCCCTCACCAGTTTTGTTGTCGCTCCAGGGCCTCAATGTCTTTCTTGTGGTGAGGGGCCAAAAACTGGGCAAAGTACTCGAGGCGCAGCCTCACCAGTGCTGAGCACGGGGACAATTACTTTCCTGTTCCTGCTGGAATCCATGTTGGTCACATCCTTTCCCCTTTGGAATGTTACAAAGTAACTAGGCAACATTTTACTTCAAAACAAGCAAGCAAAAATAACTTTCTTCCTCTCCCCCTGAAAGGCCTTCCCTCTATTAAACTAACACTTAGGATGTGATCTCCCATTTTTGTCTGACTTTTATTTTGTGACCTGGTCAAGGCTAGGAACAGTCAGTCTGTAAGTTTTCATCTCGTATGAGTTGAAGGAGACCTTCAGGTTTTTCTTCCAAAGAACAGAGAACATCAGTCTTCTCTATTTGAAGCCTAGAAACTTTGAGGTAGGAGGATAGATTTTAGTTTGAGGTGATTGTGTGGGGAAGAGCATATTTGAAATAGCACAGATTTGAGGTGGTGACAAACAAAAATAAGGTGAATCTGTTTGAGTCAGTTTAAATTAGTGACTCCTTCCTTGCCTCTTATTGTACTGAATTTCACAGATATGATTCAAGAGACCAATCTGTCTGCCTTTCTCTCCTCTTGTCCTCGGTACTTGCAGCTTACAGTCTTTCTTAAATGATGGATGCCAGAAGTGCTGCCAATAAAATGCTCGGTTCCATGAGATCTTCCTGTTGTCATTTAGGATATGGTCCCATTTGGCAAATTGAGATGTTAATGTCAGAAAATTCTTCTGTGCCTGGCTGCCAGAGCCAAGGGAGATGGCACAGAGGAAATCATGTCATTACTTCAGTAACAACTTACCCACTGATTCAGTATCACAATTCACAAAATTTTACCAGTGGTTTAAGACATTACCTTGGTTTATGACATACTGCAGCTGAAACCAAAGCACATGCTTATTCCTTTCCGCTTCAGGGGTGACAGTATCAGGCAGATCTCCTTTGAAACTTTTTTGTAATTTAAAGATCTCTAAAAAATGGCAGTTCCTAAGCAGTTTCTCAAATTGCTTTCAATTCAAAAGACATGTTAATCTGTACAAATGAGAATTAAAATGACAGAGCCACATCCTCCCCTGCATGAGAAAGAATTAAGCAACCTTTGCCTGTACACAGAGCTGTGCACAGCTGCTTTTCTTCTCCTCCACATGCTCTGAACACACTGTGAAATATGGAGAGGCCTTACTCAAGCCTCAGAGATGCATTTGCACTGCTGTTTTAGAGGACTCCTGGATGCCAGGGCAGTAAGGGTATTAAATGTTGAGACACACAGCACACAGCCTTCAGATCTTGAGGTAACTCTGGAGTGATTGGGATGGCACATTTCCCATCCCTGGAGCCTGTAGCTCTCTTGAAAAGGCTCCACTAGTGCTTGACAGTGGTTTGGCTACACCATCCACATCTAGTAAGCCTTCTGTGTAGTTCTGCATCTGCCGTATTCATAGTGTTACCTGCCATCCTACAGTCAAAAGGACGTCTGTGTAGCCAAAAAGGTTAATAACCTTCCACATTCTTTTCAATTTTGCAACTGCTAAAATGTCTAGGACTTAAAACAAATATTTAATTCTTTCTTTAAATGGAAGAAATTTTTCTTTCAGCTTTTGTCTAAGGAAAGTGACTCAACTTCGTCAAAAACGGTCTTCTGTATGTATGCAAGTTTTTGTTTCTGCCACAGTTTGTAAGAAAATTTTGCAGTGGCATAAAACCTGGACTTGTCCTGAAGCTAAGACCATTAGTAAAGCACAAAGATGCACTATATTCAGCCATGTAAAAGCACCAGACAAGCTGGAAGCCAATATGGAAATACTTAATGAATTTTTCAGTACAAGTGCCAGCTACTGTACTTCATCAAAAGGGAGGAGGATCTAAAACTAAACAACACACAGGTTTTGTAAAATGTGCATGTCATAATCTACAGTGAAAATAATTGAGGTTTGGGGCACTGTTGTCACCAACACTAAGCTCTTATTTTTAAAAATGAAATGATTGTCATTTTTAGTGGCTCAGAAATACATTTCTGGAGAAAGCTCACCATATAATTTTTCATAAATTTATATACCTGTGCTCTGATCATCTTATTTTATAATTTATGTAAAAAAATCAGGTAAAAACATGAGGAAGTTGGTATTATTTCAGAGCAAAGGATATATCTGTTCATTGTTTTTTTTTAGTTCCTAGAATGAATTTTAGAAGGTATTGTACTTTAGCTAGGAAGATCTACTGAGGTATTTGTCAGTAACAAGAGATACACAGAAACTGAGCCAATCCTGTAACTGAGAATTACAATTGTAATCTGAGTCATTATAAACTGTACCGGATTGCCTGCATTGCCATCAAACAGATGCTATTTAGAATAGCAGAGCTGAGAAATCCCTGGTAGGAATTCCCTGGTTAGATCCCTCAATAATCAGACAGAAGTGATAAGAATATACTAATAAACCAAGCCAGTATTTCACATCAGCTTTCCACTGGAAGTGATCAGACAATGCAGTGCAATGGCTACTGGAGTTTCAGAGTGAGCCAGAGTGTCTGGCTTTTGGAGTATTTAGGACACAGCTTTAGAACTTGATCTTCAAATTCCAATCGTACTTATGCATGTACACCCACAAACACACCTTATAAAGTGTGCAAGTGGTCATATATCTCCATATGTCTTCCCAGCAGTATGTGGAACAATGCTGGCTGCATGATCTGGCTTGAGTCATATTGCGGAGTCAAACATTACATTAAAAAATAATCCATATACCTTTCTTACAGAAGGTAAATATCACTAAAATGGAGAGCAATTATCTTGGCATGGATTCAGTGATATCCTACTTGCTACAATATAAGTTGAATGAACTTCTTAGTTTTAAAATGATCTTCACTTCTGTCTCAGATAGGCACTGGGCTCAAAATAAGACTCTTGAAGATGGTTTCAGTCCCTCTTCATTTGTCTCAACAAGTTTATGTTACCCTTTGCTCTTTGGGAAAAATTACCCCTGAAAACTCTATGAAAGGCAAAAGTTATTGTTTCAGGTTAACATGTGTCAAACTGATTTGTCTACAAAAATGAAGTAAGTATATGGAATAAAGGAAGAGGATTTCCAGGTAACAAACTGTCATGATAACTCCATGACTTATAGCGTTACACAATCTCAAGGGCACTAATGCACTGCAGGATAAAATTTTACCCTTCACAAGTCTCAGGAAATTCATATTTATTTGCTTCATCGTCTCTGTCTGATTTAGTGCTGACATCGTAAAGTGCTCTATAATCTACATCCAGGCTCCAACTGTACTTTAGAAGCACCATCAAGGAAATTAGCATTAATTAAATAGAAGAAAGATGAAAGACTCTAGGAAGTGTTTAGGACCCAGTAATCATGTTTTCTGAAGAAGGAGACCGAGTGTGGTCAAATAAAGCTGATGAGTGATTAGGTCAGAGGTTCCTGCCTCACAATCTCAGGCCAAACTCAGTGAAAAATGCTGACCAGCCAAAGCTGAGAGGGGAAGGCAGCTCCACACTAGCTTTTTCCATCTGAATATATTCTCCTTTCCTTCCCTGCCTGTCCTTACGATATAGCCACAGCCACAGGCTGTGAATCAGAGGTACCTCTCCAGCTCAGCTTGATGTTCTTAGGAAAAATGCTTCAGTTATGCTTAAGCTGCTGGATATCAAAAACCTGGAAAGTAAACATAAAAAGGCTGAAATAATTTCTCATGCAGGGGTTGTGTTGTGATGGTTTGAATTACAGAAACTCTGCCTTCAGTCCAGCCACAGCCATGGGGCTGTGTGAACAAAACAAATGGCAGTTCCTCAGAGCTGGGCCTGTGACAAGAGCAGGAGTAGTCACATAGATGAAGGAAAGTTTTGGTCAATACCTAATGCTGTAGATTGTGCCTGAAGAGGTATACAAGCTCTCCTATCAGCATAGAAATGGCCAGCAGGCTGGACACATCCTGCACAAAGGACTCAAGATTAAGTGAGGGCAAAAGGAAGGCAGTAGCCCAGAGGTAATTTTCAGAGAAGAAAGGAAAAAATACTATTTACCAATATTGAGATGGCTTGTGTGAAGTCTATCCTGTCCACTGTTACTGATCTGAGCTGGAAATTCTCCCCAACAAAGAGAAGAGGCAAGCGGTAAGAGCTTAGCACTCAAGACTGTGCCTTGGCATTGCTTTCCAAAGTGTCCCACACTGCCTGTGAAGCTGTTGTGTCTGCGGCAAGGGGTGTCATCACCTGGGAAAAGCAGATGTAAGATTGTGCTATGGAGACAAGGTGGGTTTTGCTTTCATATTTTCTGTTTTTCAGGGACTTCTGGGACAACACAGTGTGATCCATCTGTTTTACCAAGGTGCGTGACGGCACTGTAACCTGAGATTAGGGTATGAGATATTCATGTCCAAAGACCCAGATTACTCATGGTATCACTTCCAATTGTCTGTAAGTGCGTATTGAACGTAAAATGAACTTCAGCAATTCTGTTAAGGAAGCAATTTATCTTCTCTTGGTGGAAGCAATCATGTAAACTGTAAGTAATGTGAAAATCCAAACAGCCATGTATATCCAAACTGCAGGCTTTGGGATCAGGCAGATCAAATTCAATCAGTAACTGACTAATTAAAAAATATCCTCTATAGTGAAGAGTGGCTAAATTTTTATTCACATTTACTCAGTTATATGCATTTATCAAATTATTAACTTCCAATTAGAAGACAATGTTTTGAAGAATTTGAGGTCTGAACTTCATCACTGAATCAGAATCTGCTATCAGGTAAATCTCACCCACTCAAATTTCTCCATCCATACAAGGGAAGTCACTACAATGTCAGAGAGGTATGATGAGGATAAATAAATTGATAATTGATGATCAGTTAATAATGACCTAATAATCAATTAACAATAAAATGTGCTTTTAATAAAAAAAAAATGTTAAGTATTAATCAGTAATCACTTTTTTGAGGAAGATATGATGCAGCAGGAAAAACAGCAGCAACACCCTAAAACATTTATCCACATAGAGCTGAAAAGATCTGGATCAAATATAGGAAAGTAGCTAGCTGCAGATATCACAGGGCTCTTTGAAAATGCTGAAAGACATCATTAGACAGCTTCAGTTACAAGATATGTTTTACTTATTATCAGAATCACCTTCACTTAACTGGTAAATACAGAGTAAGCATCTATTCTGCCAGAGATGCAATGTCTGATTTGGGAGTTTTGCAAGGTTCAGTCAGGAGTTCTGATTTCAGTACATGCCAAGGTCTAGCAGTACTCAGTACAAGGACTAAACAAATCTTATGTTACTGCTGCTTAAAAGCCCTTGGTATATAATGATATATATATATATATGTATATACATATGTACACAATTACATATATTTGAACTATAGGTATAGGGTTAAGATTAATGA
Organism: Lagopus muta; assembly: GCF_023343835.1. Lineage (NCBI taxonomy): Eukaryota > Metazoa > Chordata > Aves > Galliformes > Phasianidae > Lagopus > Lagopus muta. The sequence goes on from NC_064434.1 coordinate 78,581,528, forward strand.
AAGAAGAAATCTGTTGCAAGGAGAAGGAATTTCTGAAGATGATCATAAAACTCATTTACTGATAATTCCATAAATGTGCATCCCCACAGGGGAAAGAAGGGAATGTAAGGAACAGTTTGAATGACTCACTTAGGTGCTGCAATCCTAATGCAAGTCTTAGTTCAGCATGGAAATCCTTGTGCTGGCTCCAGCCAGCCTGGAATCAGGTCCTGAATTTTCAATGGGGGAGTGGAGGACAGGGGACAAAACTCAATGCTGCTGCTGTTATTACTGAAACTTGCACTGATTTTGATTTATCAGAAGAAGAATGTATCCAGTTGTTCAAGCACATCTTTGTTCATAATTCACACAAAATATGCCTGAAACACGCAGACTATACCAGAGCAAATTTTCTTCAGGTATGGAATTTATTGCAAAGTCATAGGCTGGGCAATGATTTTCACATCTACTTTTGAGTCATTTTTCAAAAAAGTTACTTTTTTCCAAAGTGTTTACTGTGTTTACACATAACACAAAGCATTGCAAGTGCCGGTGTTTCTGATTTATACACAGTATGAGACATCCTAGACGACCCCTCTGCTTAACTCCATTCTAAGCACAGTTTATTCTTCATTCGAGATGCAATGAACTGGAAATAGAAGAAATAACATTTTGCTTTTTAATCCTTCTTTGCATTTCACTATTCATTCAGATTTCTTCTGTGCATTTTAAATACGTGCAAAAATCTGGAATCTATACCTAAAATGACAAAGAAAAAAGACACTGATTTGAAGAAAAGACTGATTTTGTAACAGTTTCTCAAGCCCTTTGTAGCCTGGTTGCTAGATCTTTCTCTCTACATCACTTTCAGAATCATTTTATGTAGTTATCAGCATAGAAATCATGAACACTTTAAATGAAGTTACAACTGAAACAGAGCCATCAACATAGCCTGTCACTGCATATTTATATCCATGAAACATATTTACTATGTTTCATGGAATAAATAAGTTCCTGCTCTGCAAAAGGTATGAAAACATAAAACTATTAAATAAGTTATGAAGACCCTCACAAAAAAAGAGAAAAAAAGAGTAAACATGAAAAAAATATAATATTAATATTAAAGAAAAAATGAAAAAAAGAGTAAACTTTTATTTATTTTCTACTACTGTCATTTCTGGGGTGACCTGAAGGCTTGATTCCACTTTTGTAAAAAGCTGGTACTGGCAAGGCTAAATGAAGAAATAAAGTATCTAGCTTACAGCATTAAGTATTTATAGTAATATGCATATTGTATAAACAGACATTGGCATATTTATAAGAAAACCTGCACTGATAAATTTAATGCACATATCAAATGATTCTTATTTAAATATGTATTTTTTATTTGGGTAAAAGTGCATGGAAACTGATTATGTTACAGAGATCTGCTGAGTTTCCTGGGACACAGAGTTTTTTTAAGGCAAATGAAATACAATATCACAGGCTGTTTTTAGAGCAATAGACAGAGACTAGGTAGAAGGTCACGCCAAATGTTTATAACATCAAGGAATGAAAAAAGTATCAACATTCTTATTACTTAAAATCTCATTTTCTGGGGAGAAATTGTCTTATTGTTTTTGGATACCTGAATTTTGCACTTGCACTAAATAAACTGCATAGCAGAAACGGCTCCTGGTAGAATTGTAATCGGTATGATCTACCCATTATTCTGACTGCTTTTACAGATGGGGGTGGGGGAAGCTGGAGGTTTTATAAATCCACTCATTATTCTAAAGAAAACATTCCAGTCAGGCAATCTAGCTAAATTCTTTACAATTTATCATCTTGGAAAAAGATGATTCCTTTCTCTTAATATTAAAATTCAATCCTATATTATATTATTTCAGGAAAAGAATGGATAGGGAACCCCTTCTTGACTGAAAAATTAGAATGAAAATGTTAATGAATCAAAAGCACGCAAAAAGCACCAATCCAACTATCATTAACAGGGAAACATATTTTTGACACACTTATGTGTAAACAATACCACTAGCCCTATCTGTGTACAAATCCATCCCGTACATCAGTAAGAGTGAAGGATGCAGTGATTTTTTTTTCACCTGTAGCTCATTGATAAGACAAGCACATCTCCAGCCATAAGAAAGCCACAGGGCAGCATGCTCATTCTGCATAGAGGGCTGCATTCCATGCATGCACTGAAATTATAGCTAAGTGGAAACCAGAGTTCCTCTGGGCAAGAACCATAACTTCTAATTAACAAAGCTAGAAGATAAACTGGAAAAGAAAAAAATATTCTTTCAGATATGGCTAAAATTATGATGTGAGTCTTAGAAATATTTATCTTTCCTTCCATAAGTGAATGTTCTTCTGGTAGGCTGGAGTTTTTCTTGGACTGTTATTACTGTTTCATAATGATATAAGGCTTTATTTGTAGTCTTAGCAGTGCTTATATAATTACGTAAATCTAAAAATATATAGTGTCTGATTATGCTAAATTCCATCTAAAATGAGTCAGTCGAGAAAGGAACTATACCTCAACATTTCGGCTACACTTTAGAGGTTTATACATTCATGTGCTTAGTGAGCTGAGGAATGACTGATCTTGTCACAGGAGACGATCAGGATTTCTTTGAAATTCCAAATATAATTAAAATATCTGAAATGTATTCACAGATATATTAAACCACAGAAGGTAGCAGAGTTCAAAATCTCTAGCAGTTCTGTGAAAAAACATACAATACAAAAGTTGGGCCAAAGGCTTTAAGGAAGCACTGAGGAAAGCCAAGGCTAATGAACACTGAAAGTATGGAGTTAGAGTTGCTTACGTAGGTGTTCTCACACAATGAGCAAAGAACCAGCCGAACTCTGTCACAGATGCTTCATCCCTGTGTGGTAACATCACACATATCTCCAGGATTTCCCAGACATACTGCCCAACCACAGAGTGGTTTTGCCCAGTAACCAGCTCACGAGTTGCATCTGATTTTCTCTATCTGTGTCAAACTGCTTTTACAGGTCTGATGTGGCTGCATAGTGCATGCGGGGCCTATCCCATGCTTGCTGTAGAAGCAGGCATCATGTGAGTGGGGTATATATACATCCCTGCTCACTACCATGTATCCATACTCTGCTTCTCTAGGACTCCTTTATACACAGCAGGTCCTAAACAGTCAGCTCACGTGTCAGTACACTGCATTGTGTTCTAGAAACATCCAGATGTTGTACTGAGGGACATAGTTTGGTGGGAAATATTGGTGATAGGTGGATGGTTGGACTAATTAATCTTGGAGGTCTTTTCCAACCTTGGTGATTCTATGATTCTATATGCAAAACAGGGCCTGACTTTTCACAAAGAACTGTCTCTATGAAGGCTGAAATCTCCAGACGAGTATAGAAAGTGATCAAAATTTGTCCAGGCAAGACTTCCATGCAAGAGAAAGGAAAATGCTGAGAAACAGCAAGCAAGAAGCCAGAGGACGTGCCAGAAATGGCAGTTCTGTTCTATCAAACACAGCTGCTAATGCATACTATTGCAATTGGAAAGCATGTAAATATAAAGTTAAAATGATTTTCTGCAGAAGTGTGTCTCCCTACTAACTAATTAAATCATGAAATCAAAAGCCTGTCTTATATCAGCTACTAATGACTAGAACTGGATCAAATTCAATTCAGATTCATTGCATTATTTTCCTTGATTGCAGTTCCCATATTTCTGTCGCCTAGGTCAAAAAATCTCACTAAAGACATACAACAATAATTCTTCTCGCTTAGAACGTACAAGAAACCTTAGCAACAGCAGGATAAGACACCTTAGAAATTATCTTAGCAATTGTTCTGAATGAATACCAAACAACTTACAAGACACATGACAAAAATGTGAAACACTTAAACGATGCACGGAGTTTAAAATGAAACATAATCTTCAATAATTTTCACTAGAAGTGTTTCTGGATGTTGTAGGCAGAGACCTTTGCAGAGCTCACTGGATCCAAGTCTAAACATTTCCATATAAAAATAATAGTAACAATAGCTCATATCTTTTGCATATGCTCTCTGCAAACTTCTGTAGGTGAGAAGTTCCTAAACTTTGGCTACCTCCCTTTCCAAGACATTAACTTTCTCTTTCACTGTAAGTTAGAGGTAAAAATGGCAAAAACAGCTCTTTAAGACTGAGTCCTGCTCACTGTTGCATTACTATCTTTGGACTACAAAAAAAAGGAACTAAGATAGAAAGTCAAAGCAGATCAGAAATCATTGTATTTCCATCAGCAGTATGTATTGTACGCTGCTGCCATGAGGAGTTTGGCTAACATGTCCTTCCTCATAGGAGAAAACATTCTCCATCTAGTAAGAATCTATTGAATGTGTAATGCTTCCCTATTAATTCTGAACAAGAAATGCGCACCTGAGAATCCCGATATGCAGCTGGATCAACATTCCTGCACGCTCATGCAATGACTCATCAGGTCTGATCCAGTTCATCTCCCCAACTAATGAAAACAACAGTACCTTCAAAGTCCAGCGTTAAGCCTTTTATCTAGAACCACTTGATCATTGCTAAAAATAATGAATAGCTTCCTATGATATACAACCAGATTCAGGATATTTTACAAAGAATACTATTAAAGTGCATTTGTCTTCATTTAAAAGTTGATTTTCATGTCAGTTCCTTAGCTTAGTTTGTTATATTAAGACATAGCTTTTAAACGAATAAAATCCAAAGTTTTCTATTTAGTGCATATTCTTTCATTTTCTTTTTATCCACAAATCCATGCAGTTATCCAAATGTAAATTAGAGGAAAATCTGGATACTGTATACGCTTTGGGAAGTAGGAATTCAATAATCCTAAGCTTTGGTTTTGTACCTCTTCAAACGAAGCCATCCACAAACATAAGGCAGACATTAATATTACATCTTTTCTTATAAATAAGATTCAGTTTTGCTGACAATTTAGCATCACAGCTACCCTAAAATCAGTGGAGTTTTCTTCTGATTTGCACTACTCTTAACAATAGCAGAATCCGACCATTAAAAGACTTGTACTTTGTCAGAATTTGACCTGGCATTGTACCACCCTAATAGTAACAAATGGGCGTTCTGGGTAAAAGCATCAGACTTTTAATTAGGAGGATGATGAAGTGGCAAATTATCTCAACTCCTCCCTTCCATCAAATAAGCAACACAAAATGAGGTATTATTTGATTACGCCACTTTCTTTATGAGACCTACATTATGGAAATGAATACTAACAGTCACTGTTCAGTTGTTGTCAAAAATAATATTAGCAAAAGACACAGTGGCTGATGGAGTCTCTTGTCCCAAGAAACCACATGGAATCCTCTTGGAAACTTGGAAAAACAAAAACTGTGAAAGCAAAGGATACACGTGAACTATAAGTAGGAGTGAGCAGCTCTGATAAGAGTTGCACAGCAAATGTGCCACCATGGAGATAGTTAAGAGAAGGCATATAAATCCCCACAGATGCAGCTCCAGCCTTCCCCTCAGGGTGACTGCAGCTGAGCCCCATGGCAGCTGAGGGGATGACATATTTCTGCCACCCCTGCAGGCAGCATGTCACACAATGTGCTCCTTGCACTGCTCTTCCCAGAGCCAGAAGGACACCAGTACCCAAAGTGGGTCCTGGACTGCTCAGAACTGCCAGAGCAAGGAGCTTCTGGGGCTGTCAGGCAATGCCCCAGTCCTGCCTCCCAGCCACCTCACTTTGCTGACCTGCCCCTAATTACAGCTCATGTTGCCGGAAGGGAAGTAAGGCTGAGCCCTAGAGGGTTGTCCCTACTGGACAGTCAAGAAGCACCATGGAAGGAGCTTTTTAGGTGTGATGTAAAAGAGCTCTGAGGTGTGGCTTGCATACTTTGAACATGGAGATGGGTGGCAGTCACGATCAGTCCAAAATGTCACTGTGGAACAAGTCTGAGGGCCTGGGGGTGGACCCGGAAACACATTTGATTCCTGAATGTGGGCTGCCCATCGCTTCCTAGCTTTGCACTGCGCAGAAAGGCAGAGGCATGCTGCCTGCTGAAGCCCAGAAGAGAGCTACTCATGGTGAAGGTCAGGTCCTGGCACAGTCAGGAGGAGCAGGGCCTGCACACAAGAGCAGGCCCATGCCCTTGGCCTCAGCACAGCCTGCGCCTATCTGCTGCACCAGAAATACCCCTGTTCCATAGGAAATGGGACATATTCTCAAAAAACAACAGGGCAAGGTTGATTCTTAGCAGCCGTCAGTGTATGGTGATCTAACTGTGCTGCAATTTCACATACTCACATTCCTTGATTCAAACCTACCATGAGCTAATCGATGATGCGTTTCCCTCCCCATTGGCCAGCAAATAATAGGGGCTTAGATACCAATCAGGAATGCAGCACAAGTGGGGAAGCTGAAAGCTCCTATTTATTTGGGACTTCCCCGTATTGAGATCAGCAGTGATAGGTCCAACCAAGCAGGAAGGATATTATGGGCTACTGCAGGCTCTTTGCAATCTATTCCTTTCAAATCCATGCAGGATGTAGCTTTGTCATCCTGTTTGAAAACACTCTTAACATCTTACACTTCTCAATGACAAGAAAAAAGGTGGCTGAAAAGGTTTCTTTTGGCCACATGGATCAAGAGACATATATTTGTGAGGATGAGCGTCACTGAATAACTATCATCCTGTATCTCACTGCACCTGTGCAAGCATTGTGTTTTTAAGGAAGCGTTTCAATTTACAATATCCTGTACCAGTCAGCTTAAGCCACATCTATTTACAGAAAATGGCAATATTACGCCAAAAGGAGAAATGGAATGTGGAAGTTCAGCGTTTCTTGATCCTGCTTCGGTCTCAACTACTGCATCCCCACCCCCTGGAAATAGTTATTTAGGTGTGAGGTAATTCAGCACAGATGGGCATTTATCTCCCAGGTCAATATTTGTCTTTCAGGTAATTCCTGTTGAGCACAGTGAAATGGCCACCTACTTACTTTGCAGAAAAGAAATCTCCCTAAGTGCAAAAGTCATTGTCACTATGTTCTTGTAAGTCAGTTGGAAGTCCAGACAGGATTTTCTGTTAAGGGCACGCTTTGCCAAACCTCAGCAGATCAGTGCTAGCAAGTTCCTTGGGAGCCAAAAACAAACCCTGAACCCTAATTGTCTGTAGGCAGCAGTATTATTGTAACTTGCTTTTAATGCCACTTTTCTTCCTACATATTTATTTCCACTTCACTTTAAGAGACTGCATACTTCTATATGTATTACCCTAGGTGTTAATAATGTTAATTTTTTAATACTATCGGTAAAATAAATAATTTAAATTACAGCGTAATTTAAATTCAGATCTAAATAGTATGCTAGCCAAAAACTCCAAACTTGTAAATCTCATTAGGCCTGTTGCCAGGCAGAGAGCTTTTCAAAGCCAACAAACTTTCCTTTGGACTTGGGTGGGCTGTAAGATAACCTGGCCTGGCCTAGGCCCCTGGGGCTGCTCCACAGCAGGGAGCAGGGCCATGCTGATGGGGTTTTGCAGACCAAACCTGTAATCTGGAAGCTTGCAGTTTAAATAATCCAACAGTTATTCAGATAATGCAGCATCATTGTGTGTAAGCTCTTTAATACCAATACCTTGCAGGGGCTGGTGTGTGTGCAGGGCTGGGCTCTGTGATGCCTGTCAGCCAGCCACCAAGTGCTCTGGAAGCTGTTGGGGGTCAGCCTGTGCTCCAAAGGGCTGTACATCACGAAACAGGTTTTCAAGAGAATTAGGTTGGAATGATTTGTCAGCACTTGTGATGTTTCACAGCTCAGAAACGCAGTTCCATACAGAGAGGGTATTATTAACCAGCGTGCAACTTCTGCAGGATGTCATGAATCACAGGTTACTGGACATCCTCCTGAAAGACTCCATAAATTCTGAATCGCTTTTAAAACAAACACTACACAATGGCAAGCAAGGCCAAGCAGAGGTAAATATGAAAACACTGACATGCAGAAATCAGATTCCTTCCTCTGTCTCCTCCCAGCTGAAACTTTCCTCCCTTATCCCGAGCACTGGACACTTTCCAAACAAGAGTCCCTTCAGGAAGAATTGCTTCTGCATCTCTTCACACACCCTGCCTGGTCAGAGCCTAAGGAAATCTTTGTTAGAGACTTCAGGAACTGGTCAATTGTGAGCAAACTCTGAGTAAGGCTCTTTCCTTTATTGATGGAATCCACTAGAGAATTTACGGTAAGCTGCTCTGGCACTTTTTTTTGATGACACATCTTTTATTTATTTTCCCATAGTCGGGCATACCATGAGAGAGTCTTCCTATGATATCATTCCACGAAACCAAAACTTTTTTTAACATATGACAGCCTGTACAGCATAAAATAAGCTCACCGCTTCAGAGTCCAGTTGAAAATGGAATAAATCGCAAAGTCATCTCTTTATGCACAGATGTCCACACAGTGTTGGACATCTGAGTTGAGCACTGATCGTCTAGCTTAAGGCTGCTGTGGCTTCAATAGTACTGTGAGCTTCAGAACATGAAAATGAAGACTGAATAATCTTTGTGGACTATTTATATAAGAAACTTAAACTTGATGGAAAAAAAGGGCACTCCTGATCTTAAATTAGGTTGAAATGGAGAAAAAGTAGATATATGAAAGCAATTGCAAATTCTTCTATTTCTTTCAGACTTACTTTTTACAGTCTTGGGAAGACAACTGGAAGTCAGAAAGGCTGAATAAGAAACTGATTTAAAGTGGTGTGTATTTCTGCCCCTTTATTACGTGCTAGCTCAAATCCAGTGTGGTTTACTAGACTTCACATTGTCTGCATTTACAGGAGGGCTTGTGACAAACTTTTAGGCATTTTTATTAATTCCATCATCAGAAGATACTAACTCATAACCTGGCTAGGGTAACTCACACCTTTTTGTTGCATTTTGAAAGATTAGGCCAAACAGAAGGAGCTGTTCTTAGCACTTCCAGCACTGCTTGCTGAAAGTAGTGGAAATCTTATAACAAAAACTCTCAGTGTGCTTCTAGTCAACTGGTAGATGTTATTAACTGACTGCATTTGTTCTGCTCCAGTTGCCTCTGTGGACATCAGTGTAAGTGTAAATCATCTATAGCAAACTAGATTAAAAATAATAAAATTAAATAAAAACCAACTTCAAGTATACCAGAATCCAAATAAAAAAACTCCAAGTATTGTGAATACGTAAGAAACACAAATTATGTCATTCAGCACAGACACATTCAATACATACAGACTGATGACCTTCTTATCTAAAATATGTTCCAGTCACACCAGTTTGCATAAAAGGTTACTCAAAAAGCATAATTTAGCTAAAACAGAATGAGATTTAAAATATTATTCAGTGTCAAAAGACACAAAGGATTCAAGGGCCTGGTTCTGGACAAATTTATTGCATGTAAAATTCCTAGAAGCATGTAAAATTCCTAAGGGTTTTTCTATTCTAGGATTTATTTACACCAGTAGGGCACTTTTTGCCTTTAATTAATTGTCAGTTTGTAGGCGGTTACCACATTTCAAAAGATTAGTCCACTTGTTTCCCAAATAATCTTCTAGGATGACAACATATTTATATATGTGTGGGAAGGTGAGGAGGAGAAGGAAGGAGTTAATGAAGGTTACATCCTTCAGATGAAAATATTTTTCTCTGGGGAAAAAATCCACAGCTATTTATTATAAGCAAATGAAGTTTTCCACTACTGTCAAATTATTATCCTATGCAATTTGATCAGTGTTTTAATGACATGCAATATGTTGGTTGTTTAGCCAGATGTCAGGTCATCTAATTATGTAACAGGAGTACTGGTATAAACACTACTGTAATTGATGTGAATACTATGAAAATTAAAACGTATATCATTAATATTTGTTACTAGGCTTTCAGACATTTTTCTGCAAATCACTGGGTATCTTATGGAATGTACTTCAGATGCTATCAGTCTAATCATTTTTAAGCCTTCCATATATTTCGTTCCCACTAATACTTTTCAATCTAAAATAAGCAGCTAAATCTTTTCCATGTGTAGCAAAAAGGTGTAAGTTTGCATTCTCTGGATTATATATTTCAATATTTCTCATTCTCCAGGCTTCTAAAAATTTTCCTGTGTGAATGCAAACCTACTGATAATGCACGTGCTTTTCCTACTTACAAACACCTTAGAAGTGGCACCCAGAGGCCCATGGGCCACATGTTAAAAACTACGGCTTAAAAGCAGGGTAGTAATTAGCTTCTTAGTTAAGATCTTAACTGATCTGGGTACAGTGTTCAAGCTAAACAAAACAAAACAATACAAAAACCAACAACAAAAAACAGGCCTTTAAAATGTTGGGGAGGTTGGTGTTTGGGGCTGTGGGATTTTACAAATTCTGCATTTTAAATGTTCATATTAATGCAGAGCATAGGCATAGCTAATCACATCTGTAAGAAGGGGCAACTCCCTAATGTTGGGGGAATGCATAGCAGTGGCAGATATGATCCTGGTCTTCAGGGCACACGGTAGGAGCTGTGTGGATATAGAAACAAGATATAGGGAAGTGCACAAAGTATAACCTTCTATCACAGAATCACAGAATCGCAAGGTTGGAAACGACCTGCAAGATCATCTAGTCCAACCACCCTCCCATTCCTATCAGTACCACAAGCTACTAAACCGTATCTCGTAGCTCCACTAAACCATATCTCGTAGCTCCACTACACTACGAAGTGTAGTGTCTATGTAGTCTTTAAGTGAGATGCCTAATGGGGACTTCACACCAGCATTATGCCTTTGATCTTAACAGTTACTTCTGCCATACAGTAAAATCAGCTGTGAATCAATTCCATAGTGTTTAAACAAGGCACTGTGTGAAGACCAACACAGAATGAGATGAATCACTTCTTTCTTTCCAATGGGCATGTGGTCTCAGAAAGATCCTCGTGGCAAAGAAAACAGGTAATTACTGGTTTTTAACTTAGGTCTAAGCACATGAATGACACAGATAATCTCCAGTGTATCTATCCTGCTACTGTATTCAGTAATGTGGCATACCATGACATCTGAGGTGATATTTACTGGTGCTAACGGCATAGTCAATTGCACCATTCTGTGGTGTGCTGTGGGAAAACTGGTCTGTCCTTTGTGAGTACCTGTACAGATGTGACTTTGTCCTGTAAACATAGTAAACTGCTTTCAGCTTGGCATGCTGAAGTTTTCTCTCTGCAGCCCCTATTCCAGCAGTGGTAGGGCATGAATCCAGCTTGGAGCACTGATCTGTTCCAGCTGTTGGCATTACTGCAACAGTTTGGAACCAGGTGGTAAATGCAAGACAAGAGAAATGTTTGAAGGCATTTTGTCAGTGACTTCTTATTAGCCAGCAGCATGCCCGGCTAACAACAACGTGTAGACAGACGCAGCTGATAGAGGCTTTTATGGCTGTGAAATCCTATAACATTGACCAGTGATGCTGTGGTAAGGCTGCAAGCAGTGACACAGTTTTGTCCTGCAGATCAGAAGGGATGTCAGACCTATTAGAAGAGGTAAGTCCTGTGATGTTATTGGAAAAGCTTGCCCTTTCACTTGTCCAGTAAAGGAAAAATAAGGCCCTTGAGAAATCTGTGAGGAAATATATACCTTCCATTCCCTTAGATACATCCTATCCAAATCCAAAGCTGAGAACAAAGCTGCGAAGCTACATTTGAGATGGAACTGTCCCATTATCAAGGTAGAACACTATGGTCTTAAGGTATTTGCTATCTTTTGCTGTTGAATTAATACCAGAGAGAGTATGCGAGAACCCAAAGGAGACAACTGGTCTTCCCTTACTTTTGCAATCCAGTGGGGTTTACGGTGAGGGCCATAGGCAGTGCCAAGGAAGCACAACTTTCTTTGAGGGCACACAGAGCTACCGCTTGTTGGGAGAACCTCTGGCTGACTCCTTCCCCAGCCTCATCCTTCCAGCACTGAAAGCCAGAAGGTAGCTCTAATTCTCAACTGGATTGAAAATAAGACTGTGACCAAATTTGGCTTGTCCTGCTGCTGGATTCACAAAGTGTTTACAAAAGAGTTGCATGGAAGTGAAACTCGGAGAGTGATTGTTTAGCTTAGTGGTAACGGTACGAGGAATGTGAGATGCATATGCGATATCTGGATTCAGGGGCTGAAATCTGCAGTGTTACCTTTTGTTTTATCCTCTGTAAACTCTCATTTTCAGGTCGTATAAAAAGACTCTTTACCAGCCCACACCCAGCAGACTTCAGCATTTCCTAATTAGGTTATATTCAATCTTTATAATGTGCTTGTAATAGATGTGGTACTGTAGCATAATCTCAACTGATATTATTCACTTCCTAGGAATGTACAGCTGAAGCTGCTCTGCAGGCTCTGACTGAAAACAATGGGTGTGCAGCTGACAAATAGAAGTAGCTATTTTACATACCCTGGTCTATTTGGATTCCATTGTTCAAGCGACGTCTGCTGAACAGGTATTCACATTAGAAAAACAAGCACAATTACAATTTTCTGATGTGGCAGCTATTTTTGAAACTCATTAAAGCTTACTAGTGCTTTTCCCATGCAAAGAAAAACTGGAATTGCCTGTTGTAATATTGGCCGGCAGTTATGAATGGTTTCACCTCACATTTTATAATGAAGGAATGAGCTCATACTATATAATTGCGGGCTATCCCCAAGAATATTTTTATTCAACGTTATTGTCAGACTAAATTAAAACCACCAAAGTGCCTGATTCCTCGGGGTGCCAGCTGCTCTCAACTCCCACAACAGTTAATGGGAGGCATGAGCACTCAGCAGTTTCAGAAGCAGTCCCTAAATCCTGAAAGCAAAGTGCCTATTTTTCTATTAAGAAAGATAATATTTGCAGAATTGTCACTGTTTTTTCACTCTTTGAGAAATGAGCAGTTTCTACTGAAATTCGTATTCATTCTATACCTTATCCACTTATTACATTTATATGAACTACTACAATATTGTTTCTAGTGACGTGTTTTACTCTTCCCTTCTAAGTTTCAAACAGCCATTGTCTTCCTTTTATTAAAAAACTGACTAATTGCCTATCTGAAGCTGTCAGTGATTGCAGCCATCGGGCTCCATCTGGCACTAGAGACCTGTTTGCATCCCCTCCCTCCAACTACAGGGGGACTTTTGTCCTCTTCTTCCCAGGGAGATCTGCAGAGAAAAGCGGCCTGGATTTGGAGGACCCAGGGAGAGGACAAAAGAAAGAAAAGCTATTTGGGGCAGGACATGAACTGCCATCTCCTTTCACCAGCTGAATCATTGCCTCACCCCACGCGCTGCCCCAGGCACTGCTGGGCAGCCTGTGAATATCTGGGGGAAGGCTGCTGCCTGCACGCGCACGTGCCTGCACACGGGGATTTTCATAAGGCGGGAGGAAAAGGCAGGGTAGGAAAGCCAAAACTTGTGCAGTGTTGGAATACCAAAAAAGCTGCAAGTCAGACATCCATCATTAATATGTAAAAGGTCACGCAAAAGCCTTGCTCAAGCGGAAGGTCAATTAGTCCTTCTTTCTCCCCTGTGCCCAAAGTGTTATCACCGCAGAGGATAATAAGTCAAAGTGAAGTAAGGTCCTCTGGAGATCAGAGGTCACAGAACGAGAGGCTAAAAAATGGGATCCAAATATTATAAGTCTTTCAACGCTGTTTTCTAGGTATTCTGTTAAATATCCCACTGGGAGGCTTCTTTTCGTCAAAGCTAACCACATTTCTTTGGACTTTTTTCTACGAGTGATTTCAAATATATAAAGAATTTAGATGAAAAACAGATCTGTATTTTTTCATTGTTTAAAAAATGGTAGAAAACGTTCACTTCTCAGAAGAGCGATAGTGATTTTATTTATAGAAATTCCCAAAGTGACAGTTATAGAAATAATCTGTGGCAAACAAGTTGCAGAAGATTTTTCTTTCAGTCAGATCGTACTGTTTCTTTCCAATGCTTCATAATAATTTCCAAGAAAAGAAGATGCACTGTGTAGCCCTGATTGTTGTTTTGACTTGGTAAGAGAAATCAGTGAAGAAAAAGCATAAGGTTAGAGAGAAAAAAAGCCTCCAAGTAGGATTATTATAAGATGATGCTCCTTTGCAGCAAGGAAAGTACTTAGGTGTTCAGCTGCTGGGAAAATGGAAAACAATAATGACAGTAAAGAGATGACACTGTGGAGGTATTGTGGGAGGTTGTGTGGTTTCCATCAGTGGATGATTTTAGGAACAGAGGACAGACACATAGGACACAAAGAAACAGCATGGGTGCATGGTTTCCCAGCCTGCTCACAGTCAGGGGATCAATAGGGAACTGCAAACGGTGGTGGAGGGGGCTGCATCCCCCCTGGAAAAGAGAATTGAGAGGTCCATGGATTTCTGGTTTTAAAAGCTAAGTGTGCTTAATCCTGCAAAAGGGCATAACATGGAGTTGACCCTGAAGCTCCTCAGACCCTACAGTTGTATATCTCTGTAAAGCAAATTACTGAAAATGGTGTATGTTTGGATATGTGCATATTGGTAACCTGCACAGATTATTAAAAATGAGACAAAAATTCCTATATATGATTGCTAAACACTACTTAGTAATGGTATTTCAGAAACTAATCTTCAAGAACACTAGGAATTGCATTAGATGGATTTTGAAAAAGGTTTTACAAATTTTTTGTTTGTGATTGCAGCACATAGAGTCGTTGTGCTAAACAGTTTAACTTCTTAGCTTCCAGAGTTCATGTTAACAGTGCGTACTTTACAAATCATAAAACTTTGTACCCAAACTATGGTTTTTGAACAGACAATTTCAAAGTATAAGAGCTTCTACTTAGCCATCCTCACTGAATTTATCATCTAGTTCCAGCTGAAAGAAGCACAAAAATGCCATGTATAAATAAAAGCAATATTATGACAAATAAAAGTAATCCACATTCAGCAAGGCACTTAAACAGATATTTAATACTTACACCCTCTGGATATCACAGGGACTTAAGTATTCAAGTATTCAAGCATGTCTGTCATTTAGGAACTTTAAGACTATGCTTTAAACTCCAGTTTTAGCTCCTAATGACAGTTTGAAATGATAGGAGAGCTAGCATAAGTCTGTGGTGGCAGGAGACCAAGTGGTGAAGATTCCATCACTTTCCACGATCAGTTCAAAATCTGCATGTTATTAACAATGTTGATTCTTTAACTGCTAAGAATTCAAAGACATTCAGAGTTCAGGATCTTGTAGGAACTGTGGTTCCCCCTCTGGCATGCACAGCTCTGTCCTCCAGGGTTTCCTGTAACACAGGAAGCCAAGGAATGGATTGGCATTTTTTTCTGCAGAGAAACTGAAACTTTTCTCTGATCTGTTACTGCCTCAAAACAGTAACTGTATTTATTTGTATTCAGAACACATTCCTATTAATACATTCTTTGTTCCTTCATAATAAAACAAAATTCAGGTTGGGTATCAGGAAAAGGTTCTTCATCAGAAGGTGGTCGAGCCCTTGAACAAGCTCCTCAGGGCAGTGCCCCAAGCTGTAGGAGTTCAAGAAGTGTTTGGACAATGCTCTCCAATATAGGGTTTGAATTTTGTGTGGTCTTATAGGGAGCCAGGAGTTGGACTCCATGATCCTTGTGGGTCTCTTTCAATTTGGGAGATTCTGTGATTCTATGAAGCATTATCATTGTGACCTATGGCTGTAAACTTGGTGCAGGTTAAAGAAGATACTCCTTGTGCAGCGTTGGCTTTGCATGCGACCTCAGAGTGACTAACAAGGGATTGAACAAGGTAAACACAGTGACACAACCAAAGTGGCATTACTGCAGCTTTGGGCAGAATAGGCTTTTAGGACTAGAGAGAAGCTGGTTCTCTTCTCACCACAGTGGCACAAAGCACAGGTACTAATCTCAGAGGGCAGAAGACAACAGTAAAACAAAGAAGAAAAGCTGGAACAGGTGCTGCAGGCCAGAGGAACAGGAGGCCACAGCAGAAGAGTGGAAGAGAGAAACATGAATTAAAACAGCCGTGGCACAGTATACTTACATGCAGAAGTTTGAAACCCAAAAAAAGAAGCAAAGAAAGTATTCAGAAGAGGCAAGGATGTGTGACATAGCTGGGACAAGAGTTTTAGCTGTACAGTGCCAACGGCCTGTTATTATGGCAGATGAATCCGAGTGTTTTGTCTTCAGAAACGGCTGTGCAGATTGCCGTCAGCTCCGGCACATGAAGCCACACACATGCGTGCCCACACACATTTCCCTTCTGAACTGAAAAGAAACATGAGCAATGTCATCCCTCAAGTGTCCCTTTTCAAAAGCTCTAAACCACTTAAATTAGGTTCCTAAATGAAAAAGCAGTCTCAAGAATAGAGTCGGTAGATTAAAGGTAGAGTGGAATGCATTCATGCAGAATAAATAATTGAATAATTGCTCAGTTGGAAATGTGTCCAAAGAAGCCAGCAGTTATTATAGAATTCTTTTTTTCTTTTGCTTACACAAACTTTATAATAGCTGTTTTCTCTGAATGTCCTTCTGCATAAAGTAGGAGCAGCCTCTGGGCTGCTCTCAAATTTACTTTGGCTCTTGCAACAGCAATTAAGAATTACTGGAACTGTGCATTCCCTGCCCATGCCATCGGTACCGGAGGAGCCCCACAGAGCCCTGCTGTGGGCCGGGGCCGGGCTGTGAGCCCAAAGCCTTCCCACAGGCAGCAACCGACTGACTGATAGAGGGCCTGGCTTTTTGAAAAATCAAGTGCTGTGAATGGGATGGCTAAAAGAATCATAGAATCATAGAATCACAAGGTTGGAAAGGACCTACAAGATCATCTAGTCCGATTATCCTCCCACTACCGTTGCTACCACTAAACCAGATCTTGTAGCTTCTCTTCCATACTCCTCTTGAACACCGCCAGGAACAGCGACTCCACCACCTCCCTGGGCAGCCATTCCAGTGCCTGACCACTCTCTGAGAGAAAAAGTTCTTCCTCATGTCTAATCTAAACCTCCTCTGGTGCAGCTTGCAGCCATTTCCTCGGGTCCTGTTTGTTGCTTGGGAGAAGAGGCCAAACCCCTCCTCATCACAACCTCCCTTCAGGAGGTTGTAGAGAGCAATGAGGTCTCCCCTGAGCCTCCTCCTCTCCAGACTGAACAATCCCAGCTCCCTCAGCCGCTCCTCATAACACTTGTGCTCCAGACCCATCACCAGTTTCATTGCCCTTCTCTGGACACGTTCCAGGGCCTCAATGTCTTTCTTGTAGTGAGGGACCCAAAACTGAACACAATACTTGAGGTGCGGCCTCACCAGTGCTGAGTACAAGGGAATGATTACCTTCCTGCTCCTGCTGGCCACACTATTTCAAATACAGGCCAGGATGTGTTGGCCCTCAAGGCCACCTGGGCACACTGTCAGCTCACGTTCAGCCAAACATCAACCAACACCCCCATGTCCTTTCCTCTTCACAGTCATCCAGCTACTCAGACCCAATCATATTGCACTTCATGGGGTTACTGTGGCCAAAGTGCAGGACCCGACAGTTGGTCTTGTTGAATCTCATCCCATTCACCTCAGCCCAGTGATCCAGCTTATCTAGATCCCTCTGAAGGGCCTTCCTACCCTTTGTAGGGTACACAAAAGGACTTTCACGGAGTTTAAAGTATTTCAGATTTCATCTGCAAGGACATTATTTCCTAAAGAAGTCAAGAAGTTGAGGATGCCCTGTCCCCGGAGGTGCTCTAAGCTAGGCTGGATGGGGCCCTGGGCAGCCTGATCTGGTGGTGGTGTTCCTGCCCATGGCAGGGGCTGGAACTGGGTGGGCTTTAAGATCCCTTTCAACCCAAACCACTCTGTGATTCCAAGGTTCAGATAGCTTCACGCCCACAGACACCACTGTGTGTAAGGGTGCTGCAGGCTGAGGCACACGCCTAGCATGGAAATGTTCTGTGCATCCTGACACTGCATCTACATAAAAGAAAATGTGCTTGTCCTGTGGTCAGGTGCATTAGCATTGATGTACTCCAACGCTAACAGTGCAAAGAAAGTAAAAGGAAATATTCTCTCACCCAGGTGCGAGTATGTAAACATATTTTTAACTATGCATACAACTACATACAATGCATCTACAGTTCACGCTTACTTAGAAATGCCATACATAATGAAAATTATTCAAATGCTCAGAAAAATGCCCCAGCTGAAATCAGGCGAATACCACATCAGACGCTTCCACAAACGCACACTCGATGCTTTGGGACCCTGCCAAAGACGACCTTTCCAAAATCGACCCGTCAGCAGCACCGCCAGGAGCAGGGCAGGTACCTGCCCACGGGCACCTGGGAAGGGCAGGCTTGCGGGAGGGCGACGACCTCGGCTCTCCATCCGAGGAGCGTGTAAAAATGTTATCAACGCCTTAGGACGCACGGGCTCACCACGTGACGACCCGCCGGCCGCCAGCAAGAGCCTGCGCGACGGGCCGGGGTCCTTCCGCCGGCCTTTGGGCTCTCCCGACCGCCAGGGCGAGCTCCTCGCAGCGAGCTCCTCGCGCACGGCCCGCCCCGCGGCTGCCGCGCCGGGATTTCCCTGCAGCCCGCCCTCCCCGCCGGCAGCGCCGCCTCCTGCGGCTCCCGCTGCCGCTCGCGGCCCCGCGCCGCGCCCCCGGGACTCGGGGATCCGCCGCCGTCCGGCCGCGCGCTGACGGGCGCTCGGAGGTGCCGGTCACGGAGGGGCGGCCCCGCTGCCCGCCCGGCTCCGCGGCGAGGAGCGAGAAGCGAGGAGCGGCGGCAGCCGCCGGCAGAGCCGTGAGTCGGGGAGCGGGGCGGGCGGCTGCCGGTGCGGAGCTCCGAACCGGGGTGGCCTCCCCTGCGGGCGGCGGCGGCCCCGCAGCGAGCCGGGCGGGAGAGCTAGGGAGGGGAGGCACTTCGGAGGCATTTATCAATGAATCCTCGTGTTGGGGTGCAGTTCTGCTTGATGGCTCGGGGTGTTTCTGCATCACCTTAATTCAGATCTTACGTTCGTCCCCCGATAATGGGTTCACATTGTCTCCGCTGCGGGCTTCTCCGGTCCCTATTTCCCGTCCTGTGTCGGTGGCGCAGCCCCGCACCGCGTCTGCGTTTTGTGCGGGGTGAGGCCGCGCATCCCCCCGGCCCTCCATCCCTCCGTCCGTCCGTCCGTCCCTCCATCCGTCCGTCCGTGTGCACCTGAGCGGCGGCCGGGAGCGGCTCCGGCTATCCGCAGACAAAGAGTCCCGGGCGGGAGGTGCGGGGCGGTGCGGGGTTCGGCCGCCGGTGGAGAGCTGTGAGCGGCGGATTGAGGAGGGGGGCTCATTTCGTCGTCGATGGAAATGCAAAAGAGAGTGAAGTAGAGGAAGCAATTAATTTAGGACTTGCGTCACCGTAGACTGTTGTTATGCTTTAAAAATAGGAAGAAGGCTTATTATGAGATTGTTTAATGAAACGAACATGATCTGGATCTTTTCTTTTGAGAAGCATTTGGGTGCGGGAGGTGGGGAGAGTGCCCAAATTGCTTATATACTGACTGGTATTTTCAGTTATGTATTGATCATAAATATGTAACGTGGTTCAGGGGAAACAGATGCTTTAAGGTATGAGCATCAAAAAATGAGCAGTTGGTGAGGCGGGCAGCAGCAGAAATGCTGAAATCCGTGTGCGGTGGCTCAGATGTTTGGAGGAATGACAGAGCTACCAAAAAAGGCATCGTGATGCTCAGCACAGTGCCAGGAACAGAATTTTCTCCTTCCCTACAGAAAAGGCAAGCATGATACTGGGAGCAAGAAGTGACAGATGTGGCATCTCAGCAGCTGGCTGAACATAAAAGCGCCTATCAGCAGGTGATTGCTGTTGCCAGGATTTATTTTTAAAGTGTTTTGTTCTGAAAGGGTCCAGCCTATGGTAGTGTTAGCATTAAGCTTCACTTCAGCTCTTTGGCATGTTAAAGATAGTCTTTCAGCAGAAGTGTTCAGAAAAGTAACAAAAAATTCCTATGTTTAAGGCATTCCTTGCTTTGAACATTTGTTTTTTATTACAGCGTGCAGGGGAGAGGAACTGAGCAGGTTCTCCAGTCGGTGGAATACTGAAAGGAGCAATTTTTTTCCTGGCCTCAGCATAAGCCAGCAGTATCTGCAAAGGAAACAATGGGGCCCATCTCCTCCTTAGATGAAAGATAATCCCAACTCCTGTTCTCTCAGCAGCACCTTGTGCACTCCTAGGAGTGAAAATCAGGCTGCTGAAACTACCTCCCCCTGTAGTCCTGCCTTCTTCAGTGATGCATCAAGCCAGCCAGCATCGCCAGGTGGTGGCCTGGGTGCCTTTGGAAAGGAAAGAGATGGTATCGCCCGACAGGCAGCCTGGAGCCACGCGTTCCCTGGGGCAGCGTGGCTCTGCACTGCGCCGTTTGACTGCTGTCACACTGACTTCAAAGAGGTGTTTCAAACTGTTCCAAGCCACTGATAGAAGCTTTGCTGTAACCAGAGAAAGACATGTTTCATGGCAAAACATGTCTTGTTCTCAGCTTTTCATAATTACGTATGCTGTTTCGGTTTGTAATCTTCTAAGCTAGGTGACTCCTGTAGAAGAAATTCTGGTCCTCTGCCCAAGTCTTGAGAAATAGTTTAAGGTAGGGGAGGGAACTGTGCTGGTATTTAAGAAGAAATTTCCTTCTGCATGTAGAACTTGCCTTCAGGTTCTCTCTGCTTCTCCTGGCACCGTGTCCTGGGGGGTCAGAGGTGCTCATGTTCCTCACCCTCACAGACAAGAGTTGCAGTAGATCCAAGTCACGTAGTGCTTCTTTTGGCTTTTGCATGCAAATGCATGCATTTTTGCAAATGCACACAAGTGTAACTTCGGAAAAACAAACAAAAAGCTCACTTCTCTACTTTTTTTTTTTTTTTCTTATCGCAATCACAGCAGAGTCAATATCTTTTGTCAAGATTGAAGCTATCTCAGAAGAGCTATCTGGCTGTCCCTCCCAGCAGTACAAGGAAACTGACTGGGAGGGCTATCCATAACACAGCCCCACCAGTATAGCACTCACAGGGAGGCATTTGACTGAAGGTATACCTTGATGGTTTTGGTGTGTGATAGAAAGGTGTTTTTCCACATAAACTTGGGCCTGAATTTTAATATGGATAAGAAGAGCACGGTATGCAGGTGTTAGATGGTTAGATGGTTAGACTGTTTTTAAAGGATTTCTTCTCACTGCAAAGCAGCCCAGTTGCTAGCCAGTGAAAGCATGCAGCTGGTTCTGATGGATATCGCTGGGTAGACTATTGAGAGTGGATGTGAAGCACCACCAACCAGGGGAGGCTTTTGTGTGAAGCTGAATGACAGAACTAGATGCTGCAAGTGAGAAAGAGCCCAGGTAAAGCTCATGCTGAAGAGAAGATATGTTTCCAGTGCTGTGCTAAATAAGAGAGTTCTGGATGACATTCATGAATATAATTCTTACATACAGTATTTTACAGTATTCAGCATTCTTTTAGCAATGATATTGATCCATCATGGTGACTGCAGTGGGAAGAATGTAGTAGGAGTGGTTGGAACCAACTTCTTCATAGTTTAAGGGTTAAATCAAGACACAGAGCTTCATAAATCACTCTGCCAAGATGATGTGAGATGATTACAAGTAGACAGTGTTGGCCAAGTTGACAAGGGTATATTTACACCATCACTTGGGTTCCATTGACATTTATGGAATAGTCAGGTGTGGGAAGAAATGTTTGTTTTATGATTCAGTCACTAGTTAAGTGCACAGAAGCACAGTTAATCAATAATTTTTATAATCGACTGGACGTTTTTTCTTCTGAGAGCTTACTGAACTGTTGAGTGTGTTTCATTCTTTTTTGTGGGGTGGTTTTTGTTTTTTGATGTGAGAGATAAGCCATGTACAGGCTTATGGCTATGCCCATATTAGAGTAGTGCAGTTTAATACCAGAAGCTCTGAAAATGTGAAAGTTATAGTTAAAAACTTATCTTCATGACCATAGCAGTTCTTTTTGTGAGACTATTTTATTGAAAGTATGTTTAGCAAATCTAATTTGAAATATTGTTATATTTGAAATTATGCAAGTTGCACAATACTTTTAAAACATGATGAGTCGTATCTCATTGGTGCCAAGGTGCCACATAAAGGGCTTCAGTCTTCACCTTGTGTGGTTCAACAGCTTATAACTTAACTTTGTAAATGTTGTGTTAATGTTGCTCATTGAATAGTAGAGGAAAGCTCATCCAGTTTTATGCACTGCTTCGATTTCCATCATAAAAGCCCAGGTGGAACAAGTTAGATAAGAAGTGAAATGGGATGATGTAGTGAGTTACTGTGCTGGGGCTTATTCATAATGATCTAAGTGAACTTCTCTGTAGTTATGTGCAAACAGCAGCTGGTCTTCTGTAGAGATACAAGTGCAGATGACAAGCTGTGGTCACTGAAACACTTCTTAGTACGACTTGCTTAGTCACGTCTCTGCGAGGTTGTCTAGATGTAGTTAAAAGGTAATTTTTACTTTTTAAAGTTATTTTTTAGAGAAGTGTCTAAAAATAAAGCTTTCTTGTCTTTGCTGGGAAAGTCTAAAATGTAGTGTTTGGTGTATTTTTAATTTATTATTATTTATTCTGTTCCTTTGAAATACCAGATGTTTCAAGTCTGGTTCTCACTGTTGCGCTGTAGAAATTTTTGTGTATCTGAATATTTGTATCGTGCCTTAAACAAAGGAAACAGGTGTTGAGTCTTTATTCCAAATGTTTTGGTTTTTTTTCCTTCTCTAAAATATTAGAAGCTATCATAAAAATAGCCAACGAGCAAACTCCTAGTCTGAAAATTATTTTTTCCCTGGTAAAAAAAACCTTCATAGTGTAACAGTGAAGTGAAACAAATCCAAAAAGCCAATGTGAAAATCTTGCTAATGATGGCAAAAGCAAGTATATCTAAAACAAAAAAATATCTGGGGAATATGATGATAGATACATGAGGGCTTTTCTAGCCCTCTTGCCTCAGACAGTATATGGGATGAATGAGGTGAGAAGTAGCAAAAGAAAGGATGCATCTGAAATGATGAACTAAGGCTGAAGGTTCTGCTCATAGCCGTTTTGGTTGTGCTGGACAGTGTTCCAATGTAGATGTGAAAGATTCAACTAATGGTTGCACAAGTAACATAATCTTTGGATTTCCTACCTTTCCCTCTGACTCTATTCCTCCAGTTCTAATAAAGCATCCCCTTGAGTTTTAAGAGCATAGTTCTCTCAAGCTGTATGACTGAGTCAGTTCCAGTATAATAGACATTTAGTAGACTTCTTTTTTTTTTAATGCTTGAGTGGTACAATAATACCAAGTAAGTACAAGAAGACAGTGCCAAAGTTGCTGTTTTGTCTTTTTTTTTTTCCTTTCCCACATTTACATTCTTGTCTTTCTGTTTAATTTTCCCCATATTTATTTTCATGAAGTGCTTAGCAGCACTAATGGATTCTTTTCATTAAGAGAGCTTTTACATTTTAAAAAGACAATACTTCAAGTTAGAACCTTAAAAAACCCTTGCAACAGCAGAACAATTTTTAATGTTCCTCTTGATTCTAATACTTAGTAAATCTAACCTTTAAAATTATATTCTTGAATCCATTGTGATTAGGAAGTGATTCCATACCTTCTTTCTTGTATGTTTATGTCCAGCTCTAGTTAAGACCTAAATAGAGTGTGTGCAGTTACATATACATCTTTTTCATGACGATGTTAAGTATATTCTAGAAACCACAACTTTATCTTTTTGTCTCAGTTAATCTGATTTGGTGTATACTTTGATTAGGTTTAACTTTTAATTCTATTTACTCATCGGATTTGGATAAATTAGATCTGAAGTTTGGCCAAAGATTAGTTCAAGTTGTAATGGGGCTTGAGGTGAATCTTTTGTTCTGCTTTTTCTCTTTCCTCTGCTTGAGATGTACACCACATATACTGTCTTCAATGTTATGGACCACTTTCAAGGAAAAGCACCTTGTTCAGATATTCTGACACTGTTTTTAATTAAGAATTCTGTTGGGGAATGGCCATCAGTATTAATTTTCAGTCTTTATTTTTGGATTTGATTAAGCTGCCTTCTGGGAACTAAAGCATAATCTCTTGTTTAAAAATTATCCTGAGAGATCTGTTAGGTCCATCTTCTTATGGTTCAGATATCAAAATATAGCTTAATCAATTTTGATTTTCATGCTGTGTGACATTTCAAAGCATTAGTAAGACTCATTTTTTGAGAGTACTATTTCTGTAAATGTAAAAAATAATGCAAAGGCATCACTGATGCCAAAAGCTGCATGTGTCACAGTGAGAGAGGTAGAAAAAGAAAGTGCAGATTCTGCCTTTTGCAGTTTATTGTGAAGGCCAGCCATGCTGTTTTTGCCCAGCACTGAGGTGCAAAGGCACTTCTCTTCAGCTTTTGCATGACTTGTTCATTTGTGGAATGGTATGTGGCTATGTGGATTTGTTGTCTCCCTTCTTTTGAGGATGCATGGCTCCTAGGAAGAATGTTAGGGGTTACCCCAACTCAGGAAAGACGTAAACAGTAGCAGAGAGCTACATGGTGAGTGAAATGGGGAAAGAAAAGAATAGTGCTATTGATGGACCTGCGTGTCAGATGCAGCTCACATGTTCTTTCTTCAGATGCAAGAGATTGTGGCTCTTCGTTAAGTTTAAGCTGGTCCTTTGCTTGCTCATTTCTCTCAGGCACATGACCTTGGAAAAATAGCCACTGAAGGTAAGATGCAGTGTGTCTGGGTGCACTGCTTGCATTTTCTGTGAGCAGCATTTTTCTGCTTGGATATTGAAAAAACAGGTGGGAGTATGGAGAATGGAGCAGTGTGCCCACACAGAGGATATGTGGACATATGGAATTGTATTTTACTGCAGTCCAAGCAAACATTTTGGGGTGAAAGATGGAAAGGGGAGGAGAGGTGTTGCTTACAACAGTTACAAAATGAATGGCATTCCCTGTTCCAAAAAATGCCACAACTGATCAGTTGTCTCTTGTGAGCTGTTGTTTTATGTGTGCACAGTTTATAATGTACAATACACCCGGCATGTCATTAGAACTCCTGTTGCCACAAAAATATGGATTTCTAGTAATACATTGCTCAGATTTTACTTCTTGCCTAGAATTAAGAGAATTCTGGCATCTAATCAGTTTGAGAAAAAACTGAATTGAATAGGTTGGATTGTTAATGTTACCATGTCTACTCTTTGTTTCTTCTTAATGATATGTGAAATAATTAGTAGTACAGAGAAGACAACACAGCAAATTGATTGTTAGGGACAAGACTGTTGACAGAGTAGGCCAGTAATTTGTATGGCAGCTCCTCTCTTCCTGTGTGTCCTTTTCTACTTGCACTGTATGGTTTTAGTTGAGGAGGGAGGCTGTTTCTGTTTTTCTGTACAGCTGTTTTTGTCTACATATACCCTCAGGCAGGGTGAAAACCCATCTCAGTCTCCAGAATCTTTTAGATAAGATCCACTAAAGTCAACAGCAAAGAAAACAAAGGCATCTGTTTTATGGCAGAGTGGCCTGTACAGTTCTCTTAAAAATAGTTATTTCTGGTCCTGAGGAAGAAAAGTTACAATAGGAAGAGCCCAAGTAGGTTAGGAATCTGTAGGAGTTCCTAAAGGAATTTATGAGATAGATAAGAAGAAACATTACTTCTCCAAGTGAAAGTGATAATCAAGTAGCAAATGCTCCATGCAGCTTTCATGTTTTTGTCTGATAATTAACTTCATTTTTAGTTGTAGTTTTTTTTTACCCTGGGACTACAACAATGCCTCTAGTTTGGCAGAAGAATATCCATTGTATGCCATGTATTTTGTGGTGTTGAATAAGAGCTGGATTATTGGGATATACAGAGGAGAAATAAACAGGAGTGGCAAGTAATGGATCGATGACAGAAATGTTGGAAGTTTTTTGACACTGCCACTGGTGAGAAGCGTACCCACTAAAGTGCAAATCTTTTAAGTGCATTCACATGGTTTCTGAAAATACAAAGATTTTATCTTCATGAAACTGAAAAAATTGTAAGAAAACAAGTTTCAGTGCCCAAATAAGCACTCTAAACATGGAATTAACTCATATTGCTCAATTCTACTTGATTTTCCTGTATCAAACCTTCTCTGCGTATCTGTGCATGACAGTCAATCTCTTCCTCGCTTCCACTGTATGTTGTCTCCTGGTTTTGCTTTCTTAGTTCTTATACACAGGTTCTGACCTTTCTCACTTTGGGCTGATGGTTCTTCTTTTCTGTTGCGATCACTGATTACCAGACTTTCTGAATTTCTGGCTGCTCTGTGATGCAGTCAACATGCTGAAGAGAAGGGGTGTCTACAGAGGGACCTGGGCAAGCTTTAGAGCTGAGCCCAGGTGAACCTCATGAATTTCAATCAGGCTTGAAAATAAGAGGTATTTCTAGTGTGTTAAAATTCAAATGTTAACTCAATTTCTCTTGATTGAAAGTAAATGAAGCTGCATCTTATCTTTTGTTGTTCTTTTCTCCAGAACTGAGTATTTAATATTGGACATGGAATGAATTCATTTAATCATGAATTTGAGTTCTTTTTTTTTTTTTGAAAGTTGATCTTTTAAAATGTTACATTTTCCTTGTTCACGTCGAATAGGCTAAGTTGTGAAATGGGCGCCCTTCTGCTTGCATCAGAGGAGAAACAGCTTTTAAAGCTTGTAGAACTCAAACTGTTTGTGACAATTCGACAGGAAATAATTTATTCAATTTTCTGTGCAGGATTTGAAAGCAGTGTCAAACACAGTTGGGTTTTTTTGTTTGTTTGTTTGTTTTCTTACTATTTTCTGCTGAAAGATTAGAACTTTCCAAGCACAGCAGTTTTGATGAGTACTCTATTTTGATAACTTTTAGGAAATTTACCCTTTCAGCCTTCATAATTATCTTTATGGCCAAGAAAACATAATTTGTGGACAAAAGGGCTCTAAGAAAATTAGTATGGCTTTTTCTAGATACAAGTACTTTCCAAAATATTTAATCCTTAAGAGAAAGGTCACATATTTCATAAAGGGAAAATACTATTCATACCTTCAATGTTAAAAGCCCTAACAGACAGTAGGGAACGTGTCTATCACAAGCCACAGACCTTTCCTGAATAGTTACCACGTTCTGTGTCAATGTGGCCCCTGAACTGTTTGAACTAGACCATGAGCAGTTTGTTTGTGGGGAAAAAAATGTTAAAGCTAATAAATGAATTAATAAATAAAAAGAGAATCCACTACAAGCCCTGGTAAAACATTCTTATTGTTCAGAGAAGATACATTTTCTTTCTTCCTTTGCTTTCTCTAGCTACATGCTAGCAAACATACATAATAGCATAATTCAGTGGCTGGGAGCTGGATGTACTCTCTTATTATGTTTTTATTCCATATGAGTTAGTTACAGCCCATGATCAACTCATCAATTCATTTTCAAAGTAGCTGAGCAGATTCAATTTTCCGTGGGTCTGTTTCTGTAAATTATCTAGAGTCATGGCTCTTTTCTTTAGTGACATCCTCCTGGAATGTTGGCTACCAGGAACAGACATAATAATGGCCAAATGCAGAATTTTCCTTTCCCTTGTCATTGCTCTGTTATGCAGTGAGGGGTTGCAATAGACCTTTTGACCGCAGCAAAAGAAGATCTGCTTCAGCTGCTTGTCTGTCCTGGCCTGCAAAACTTTGTTACTGTTTCTGAGCACATATCTTCCATCATAAAAGTGTGGCCTGTGTGATTTAGTTAAAATTTTAAACTTGAATGTGTGAATTTGGCTACTGTTAAAGCTTGAGCAGCTTTCTGATGTTCCTGTGCCATGTTGATGATCACGTATCAGCAAATCACATTTTTCCTCTCATTTCCTCTCCTCCCTATGATCCTCAATCTTCCAGTGCAGGTCATTTTAGAGTAATTCTCCAACTGCAATGGATAAATTAAAGATTTAAAAAGCTTCCATTGGGAAGGTAGGTTGAAAGTCCTTCTGCCAAGTAGAATGCCTACACAAATCATATCTCATAGTAGAAAGATATGCCACAACTTCTATATGGAATATCCTCAGTGTGACTGTGACTGTCATCACTCTTTACTATGTACAGATAGGTAAAAATTTCAACAAAGTCAGGCACATTGAACTGGTGTGTAAGAAATCGTATTTGACCTGCTCTGAGATCCCACTGGCTAGAAGAGGAGATGCCTTCATTGGGTGTTGTACAAACTGTCCTTCTTCCATTGCAGTTGTATCGTTTTTGTCATCTTCTAATCTGTTTAGTGAAACAAAAGCCCTAATTCTGATTTGATTTAAAGTAGTTACTGCCTGTAATAATTATGATCATTTAATTACTGGTAACAGAGAGAGAAGATGGGAATAAAGTTTCTCAAAGAGTAAACCTGATTGTACTTTTAAGCGATCTGAAAAGAGTAATCAGTGGCTGCTATATGGTAGTGTGTTTCAAAAAGTTACTTTAGTTTCATGGTTGCTTCTTGCACTTAGTTAGGGAATGTGTTAGCAGAAGGAACAGGAATGGGAGTTCATTGCACTTCCTAGGGTGAGGAGTTGTTTCTTTCTAAATGAAGCATGTGAACCAAGATGTTTATTATGTCGGTAAACTCTTCCCATGTTCTTCTGAGGATATGAGTGGTAAGTCTGAACAAGGAGTAAATGGCAACCTTTCAGTGGATAGTCCAGGAAGAATATTTTGGTGTCTGGAAAAACACACAGGAAAGCTTTTCGTATCTTCTTCTACATGAGAAAGGTAAATAGCAAGAGGTGTGAAGGGAATTTCATTATTTATTAGGCGTGGTCAAGTTCTAAATCAATATTTAGTTCATATTGTTGGAAAATAAGTCACCAGGAGTTTAACAACCAAAATTCAAGGTAGGTTAAATATCTGTCTGAATTTTCAGCCGTTCTCAATTTTATAAACAAAAATATTGTAATTTTGTTTCGAGAGGTAATGCCCTTTCATCCTGTGTTGGTATGCTGGCTGATACTGCCTGCCCCGTTGCAGACGGGGTGGAACACCTGGGAAGGTGTGAGCTTTCCTAATCATGGCTGCAGAGATTAAACTGGGAGCCTGGACACTAATGAAAGTTGGCTGTTATACATCAAGCTGGTAATCAGTTGAATCTGGACTTTTGGTTTACTAGTGTAAATATTTCTTTATTTTTTTCATGGTTCTTTCAGTCTCTCTTCACTTTGCATCCTAAATTGTTTCTACTTTCATTCTCTAAAGTGAACAAATTATGGTCTTTTCAGGAATGGCAAAAGCTTAAAATGCCTGTGGCAGGATTTCTGTTTCAGGACATATATAAATTTGAGTTACTGTAGGATAACCTGTATTTAGCATGTTTTGTGTTCTGAGTGGATTTGAATAACACAAAAAGAAAATCATATTTCTCTAAAGCTTCACTGAGTTCTGAACAAGGAAAATTCTGTTGCTATTCACTCAAAGGCCATGTATGCAGTTAAATGGGTTCTGAATAGCTGTAAAGCTGTATATTGACTCAAGTGGAAAGGAGTATTTTCTCATAATATAGAGAAATTACTCATCTTTAACTTCAAAACTGAATGTTTACAGAGATTTTGGCAAAAAAAGGTTAATCCATTAGAGTAGAAAATACTGAATAATGGTGGTAGAGGAGGCAACAGAAAAAAACAGGCATATAAAACTTCAGTAGTAATTTTAATAGCTAAAGACTGTAGGTTCCCTGTGTTTCTGCAGAGGCTATTTCTGTCATAAGAAACAGCTTGGTCTTTTATAAGAGAAAGCTATGCTGTGCCTTAAATTAAGACAACAGTATGAAATGGGGGATATTATGCCTGGATATGATTTCTATTAGCTCTCAGGACCAAGAAATTAATCTCAATTTGTGCTCCACTTGCCTACTGTAAACACATCAGGAATACCAGGGCTGTGGCTTGGGTTCTCACTGTCTTTACATTGCTTTTATTTTCTGAGGCTTGGTGTTTGTTTTTTTCCCTCCAGTGTTTGAGCAGAAGTTGTTGTTAGTTCTGTGGGTGTCTGTCCTGGGCTCTACCATGTGTCACATTTCCTTAAACGTCAGTTGGATAGTAAACCATACTGAACGACATGTCACTCCTCCCATGACTTGACTTTTGACTCCCTGGAGCTTGCAGGAGCCATTAGAAACGTCTTTCAAATAGCTGTCAGTAAAAGCAGAAGTTCATCTCACCTACCTATTAAAGGATTAAGCAAATAAATGTGCCCCTTACGTGGTGAAGTAGGTCTCAGAATAACATTATTTTATTAGTCTGCCTACACCCCAGTGCCTTCCATCCCAGGTATGTGAATTGGTACAGGAGCTACTCAGAGCATGTGGTAACAACTCACGCTTGGGTCAAGGGAGAGGTGCATCCATGCCCACGGGGATTGCAGCACTTCATTTCTTTGTTGTTACAGGTGTGTAAATAAAATGTATGATGACCAAGCAGAGTTGTAACAGTCTTGCAGCAAGTGTTGCAATGCCATGTAAAGGCCTTAATGTGTGCCTGGTTGGTTTCAGAATTAGTTTCTCTCAACCATGAAGTAATTAGTGCACCTAGATAAAGCATAGGCCTAGTGTAGTTAGCTGGTGTTCATTTAGCCAGACCTAAGTGTACCTTCTGCCTTGTGTGATTGTTTCTCCTAAAATGCTGTTTGTGAGAGGCAAGCTGAGGCACTAATGAAAGTCAAGTTATTTCAGGTGGAATTTGGCTATCAGAAATGCAGTATAAGTCTTTTCAGTATGCTGGATGTGGAATGCTCCTGTCGCTCACTGTAAATTGTACGGACAATGGTATGGGCAATGGGTGATATAATTAATGGTCAGCTTCAGGCTTTCTCTTCCCTTTGATATCCCTTGTAGGAGGCTGCATGAGGAACATGGAGGCTGCTGCTGAGCATAGTTAGCAGTTAGTTGGCACTTGTAAAGGAGAGTGAACCTCTCCCCTGAGGGTAGGAGGGAGGGAGAAGTGTGAACTCATCCCCTGCTTGGCGATGAGGACTGCAGGTGTCATCATCTGCATTACCTGAAGTCTAGCCCAGTTTCTGTTGAAGCATCTGATTAATTTTTGGTTTTTCATTAATGTGGGTGTCGAACAAATTAAATGTGACCAACATCCCAAGAAGGATCTGAAATTTGTTTTCAGCTGAAGAGCTCTTTATACAAATGAACACCAATTTGCATAATTAAGCACACACTTTACTCCTGCTGAACACAACTGAACCTTGAGACAGAAATTGCCTCTTGCAGCGTCTCTCTTGGACAGTGAAAACTGCTTAGGCCCAGCATGTGTGCTCTTTTCCAATCTTTCTGGTGAGAGATTAGTTTTAGAGAAGTTTACTATGATCTTCTTCAAAAGGTCTGTGCTTCATGTATTTCCTTACAGACTAACAAACAACTGGGCGTTCCTCTCCCTTTGCATCTCAGTGATTTACAGTCTTTTAAAGTGTGTGAGATTTTATTTAGATAGGAGAACTCATCATAAAAAGTCGTAACTTGCTATTTTCACCAAGGGCAAGTTGTTGTTTTCGTTGAGTATGGTATTACACCACTGCATTTGTCATTGTCAATTTATGCCAGGCTTTAAATAGGATATTCTGCAATGAGTTTGTTTGCTGGTAGCCTGTAATGCTTTCAGGCTAGCTAACATTAACAAGAGGCAGCATTACTGTGGCTGATGTTCTTTTGATCATGCACAACCCTAGTCAGGAAATGGGTGAGGAGCGTGAGTCATGATTACATTACTCTAATGTGACTGCCTACTAGAAGTTTTCTTTTGCCGCCAATACTCTTTCCCTTGACATTACTTCTGAAAACAAAATGTGCATTTTGGAGCACTTTGAAATATTGACCTTTAAACACAGGGATTTATGTTCTTTTACAGTCTCAAGGCAAAATCCTGAGCTGGAGCCCCTGCAGAGAGCACAGAGAACAAGAACGTGTGCAAAATGCCTTTTCAAAAAGCTGCTAAAGAACAGGAGTTGCAGTACATTAGGTCTGATTGAGTTCATTGGATTCAGCATCTTTTTCTGACCCTTTAATTACTCTGTCATGCTGCCTGCATGTGCAAGCTCAAGGTCCAATCTCTGTGTACAGATGCTGACATCTCATATGCCATTTGGCTTAAGCTGTGTCATACACACGTGCTTATCTTTGGAAATATAGCTGCAGTAATGGGGAGAAAGTAGCAGAGTACTGGCTGAGCTAAAACCCCAAGTGTCAAGAAGGTGGTTTTCCTGGGACCTGGGACAGCAGTATTTCCATCAGCTTAATTAGTTATGTGGGGTTTACAATTTGAAAGAAATATCAGCTGCTAATCAGTCAAACTGAACTGGCACAGTGCCACTCTGAATATTCTGCCAGTATATCTCTGTAGTGCTTCCAAACATGGAAAAAAGAAGTACTGAGTATATTCAATTCTTTCAAATTAGACTTGCTTAACTCTGCCTGGTTTTAAGTGCAGTATGTGAAATACAACTGTTGGCACAGGAAGTGAATGCAGTCCAATGCTATCTGATATATTTCAGGAAAAAAGTCGGATCGATATAGTATAAGCAACTCAAGTTGACAGAACTGAGCACATGTCAAAAAGAGATGTGAAGAGGAAATGGGGAACACTGAGCTGCTGTCCAGTGTGATGTAGCCCTATCAGTTGGGGCAAGTCACAGGCGTTGCTGACATGCTGCAGAACAGAGACAGAATATAATGTGTATTTTGGTTGTTACTTACTCTTACCTCCGCTGAAACTGCCTTCAAATAGTAGCATTTTTTTTCTGTTAGAAGTATAGCTTAAGCTTGTAGTAAAGTAATTTCTACATTTTCCCTTATGTTTCTTGTAAGGGCAGTAAAACAAAATCACTTAGTTTACCTGTGTTAACAATCTACTTTGCACTGCATACGGATGACCAGTTTTTAAAGTCTTATTAACTCTGTGATTTCATCCCCATTCCTTAAGAAGAGCATGATTTAGACCAAATAAGAAATTTACTGAAAGCTTTTGTAATGAATTCATTGAATAATTTCCTTCCTTCCTTCTGTCCTATCCCCATGCTCTTTGATCTCATCTTGATGGCCATTCTGCTCCTTGGAGAAGGCAGAACTGCAACAGAGCAGAGAATGCATCCTTTCCAATGCAGTGCAACAAGTGTGTCCTGTGCAAATTTCCTCTGTAGTTCTGTACCTCTACTTCATAATTAACCTTTGTATATAGAGGGTTCTCTGGCCCTCAAGTTTGGTTTAAATGAGTTTATCAGCTGTTTTAAGATGGTAAATACTTCAAGTGAAACACTTGAGAAATTGAATAAAAACAGAACTGGTGACTGTAATATGCCTGTGTCACTTGTGTGTTTCAAGGAGACGATAAAGAATATTTACCTTAGAGATGAAGAGCATTTGAGAATTGGAGGAGAGGTGGGTAAAGGGCTGGAGTTGGGTTGAATGGGATCGTGCAAGATGGTATTATTTTTAGGTTGCCTTTTGTCAGGAGCTGCCAGTTAAGGAAATGTTAGAGATCTATTTAAAAAAACAATAGTAATAATAAACTGTTAAAAATATCTTGAAAAAAACTTTGTTTTTAGATTATGCCAGTTTTAGGAACCCGAAGATAGACACTAGTGGAAGTAGCAAGTCATTTTTTTGCATCAGAAGTGAGTAAAAAAAAATCCATGGACATTTTGTCTTTCAGAAGTGTTGGTTAAGAATTGCTTGTCCCTTCTCCCAGAACCCTTTGCTCTCTGAGCTGCTCAAATGACTTGCTGCAGTCCCATTCACAGCCAGGTGATCTTAAACCCCTTTCCTAGTTAGTTTTCATCCAGTTCAGTGATCCGAGCTGGCTTATAAGGGGTCAAGTGTGTGCACGCGGATGGTGGGAGGAGAATGTCTTTGACAGTAAGTTATATTGGGCTTGAACTCTCTCTGGAAGTGTTACCAGCAGTCACACTGCAGCTGTTTGCAAGCCTTTACTGTAAACTGAGTCAGTGGGGAGAACTGCTGCTGTGCCCAGTTTGCAGTGTGGCTGTAGATCTGCCTGCATGCTGAGAGTACAAGGAACTGCAGTGCGGATCTGGAAACAAACAGAGAGGAAACAAGGGCGGAAACTTCTTAAACCAGCTTTGAGAGCTGAGCTTGGCTGGAGAACTACACCCTCTGTGTTAAAGGAGAAAGCTATGTAGGTAAGCTGCTCAGAATTACAAAGGGGCAGTCCTGCTCCTTCTGGTTCTTCTGTCTAACAGCACTCAGGTGAACATGTCTGTGCATCAGGGAGCTTCTCTGTGTAAAGACTAAACCTTCCTCTCTCTTCACTGGTGAAATTTTAGCCAGAGCGGTTATCCAATCTTTTAGGTGGCAGATGGGCTTGGTTCTAGAGGTGTGGTTTTTTTCGTACATTTTGGCAATTTTTTTATAGTGCTAAGGGAACTCATGGACAGGATTTTTAAGCCTCTTCGTCTTGTGGCCTGTAAGTTTATGATCCCTGGCTGTTTGCTCATTCTATGTGCTGGCTTTATAGGAGGAAAGGTGACCATGCTTCAGTGTACAACCTGGCTGATATAACATAACCCCACCTTCACAGACTGCATGAGTTAAGAAGCATTTAGGACTTTGTATAGACATGTACCTATGCCTAAATTGGAATGGTCGCCCAATTGTTGAAAGCCAACAATAAAGTTGAACTATATAGTATTAAATCCACGTGTATGAATGTACCAGCTAGCAAAGCTAAGAAGAATATAATAGAGACCTGCTTCAGTCTATGGAGCAGACCAGCAGAATCCAGTGAGCTTTTTAAATGTTTGTCTCTAGAGAAGAAAAGACAAGAGGTTTTTATTGTTCTAGAAAAGATGCAAAGTTTTCAAACCTAGAAGAAGGCTGTGGCCAAAGCCTGCTGGGTACTTTTTGAATGGATATTTTTAAAAACATTCTAATGAGTGGTCAAAAACACAACTGCCAAAAAAGAAAAAAAAGAAAAAAAAAAAAGAAAAAAAAAAGAACACAACACAATGTATAAGGCATTTGACTCAGTATTGCCTCACAGCCAAATTGTTAAAATTTTAGTTCTCTGTAGTGTCAACAAAGAACATATTAAACACATTGAGAATCTTAGAGTAAATGTCAGGAGGACACTGGCATCAGAAAGGAATGTATTTCCTTTAAAATCATCCAACAGTCTTATACAGCACTGGGGTTTATGGTGTTTTCTTGAGCAGTCTGCAAATAAAATTATTGCAGTTCAAATGTGCAGATCATGGAGACTAAGGATGTGTATTGATGAAGAAGGCGATTGAGTACATTCAGATAGAATGTTTTCTCTTTCTGAGTTATGGCCTTGCATTTTATGCTGAAGAACGTAAATCCAGCTTACTTTCTGGAGAACAATAGCTTAGAAAGCCTTTTTTTTCCCCTAAAGAATAGAATGTTACTGTACAAATGGCATACAAATGGCCACTACCATTGGCTGTGCTGGCCAGATTTGTTGATTAGATGAATATATGCTTATCTCCATCCTTAAAAAAATGGATGGGGTAACTCACACAGGAGCTACAAATGACCCTGGTAACAAATTGCTAACTTGGGTAATAAAATTCATTCTGCTTGGAGAACTGTTTTTTGTTATATCAGCAGAAGAAATCTTAAAGGGTTTGTTGTGCAGTACTACTATCAAAGAGCTTGTAAATACTGGAAAATTCCTGTTGTAAGATGGTGAAGATAGACACAGAAATTTGATCTTGTTTATAAATGAGGAGAAATGATGGAAAGGAAGAAGTGATTTTATTTCTTTGTGTGTGCTGCGAGGGAGTGTATGCTGCATGAGAACGTTGTCACTAATTCTGATCTGCTCTGAAAAGGCTGTTGGAAAATTGGAGAGGGTTCAAAGGAGAGAAAGCAATATTTGAAGGCCTAAAATTACTCCCCCACCATCACCACATGAGGAATTCCCCCTGTTCACTTCCATCAAAAAAGACTACTGAGAAATGACTTGGTTAATATTCAAGTACCTTAACAGGGGTGAAGGTTGCTGGTTGATAAAAGGCCTTTGTAATCTCACAGGCTGATATAGAACAAAATAATAACTGGAGACTGGGGCCAGTTGCTCAAATTAGAGAGCAGCCCCAAATTGGGTGACTTCAGCAGCCCCTTCTAGCTGTGCTGGTACAGCTGTTTGTTTTCACAGTTAATTTTATCCTTCAATTATTTATAATTAGGTTGGCTTCATTTCAGTATAATGCACACGTACTTTAATGGTTTATAGTTGGAGGTATTTCTTTGTTAATATTATTTACTCTAGCTCGATCCATTTGACAAGATATTATGCAGGGAAAGGTTGTCAAGATTTAAGGCAGTCAACAACCAAAAATAATTTCAGGAATTTGGGTTCTTTTCATTCATAAGCACTTTTGTGGCTGGGGTGTGCTAGACAAATGGAAGATACCTGGAGGAAAAGACACTGTATTCAGTCTGTCCCTGTCTGTGCTTACATTAAGGGACAACTAACACCCCTTCAGGAATGCTCATTGCTAGTGTGTTATTTATCCATACAATTCACATGAGAAAAAGTGTTTATAGCAAGGGAGATGAAAAGGTATCCTCAGATGATTTTCTTATCTTGAGAAAGTCAGAAGGAAATATGGCTGACAGTCCTCTGCTTTTTATTTATTATTTTATTTCTCCTCAGTTTGTGTTATGTATAGCTGACGTTTTCCAGACTTTTCTTGTCATTCAATAATGTATCTATATTATGGAGTATATTCATGTTTCCTTACTCATTCCTATTAGTTACCTCCAAGCAGAAAGTTGTTTCAAAATTCAAACTACTTCAAGTAGTAGCAACTTGGAGTTTTTAACCTCTATTAATCTGGAAAGACATAGCAGGAGGAATTCTAGGGCTGTAGTTATCTCTGTTGCAACATGATGTTTTTATGAATGATTCAAATGTATGCTTATTATATCTGTAGGTGCTGATAAACCCACATAGTGAAGAGGCCCAGATTAAAATTTAAAATTATCCTCACAACTTAAAGTGTTTGCAATTAATAGAATGCGAGGCAGTGAGTTTTAAGGCTTTGCTGCGGAGGCAGTAGTCATGAAGAAGAGGTAGAATAACTGGCTAGACAACTGTTCTTCACTAAAGAGGATAGTCTTTAGTAGACCACAAACTAAACATAAGCCAACTATGTTATGATACTAAAAGAAAAATGCAGATACGCTGTTGAGAGAGAAGATGAGATCTCAGTTTGAATATTGTCTACTTTGGGGCATATTTAAAGAAAGATATGAATGAGAGGGAGGAGGACCAGAAAAAGAGATTGTTGGGAAGTGATCTTAGTTCCAGAAAGCATGTCTTGTGTTGGAAGATTGAGATGTTTGTGTTGTATAAAACTACGTATAAAAGAAAGATTAAAGGAGTTGCGAATATGTATTAAAAAACAAACACAAAAACAGTGTTTAGGTTACAAATTGATGCCTTTTCCCTGGAGACTAGCCTATGCAGAGTAAATTACTGTGGGCGGTCTGTGCATGTAGGGACTTTTAAGTGGAAAGAGAATGAACATCAGGGATTAGCAGGCCACTTAGACCTTTGAAGGAAAATGGAGACATGAATGAAGTGTATGGTAGAGTCCCTCTTGACTTGTGTTCCTGTAAGTTTGGGATTTTTCTGTTTATTGTTCTTCTTCGTTTGTTGTTTTGTTTTGAGTGGGTTTTGTGTGTGTGTTTGCCCTTCATTTTCTAAAAGGCATATGTGAAAATGAGATAAAATAGGAAACTAGGGTGAATACAGTTGGAGAAGATTAGTTGTGCTGAAGTCTGATTAGCCTGATTGTTTTTATGGAGTAATTAAATCTGTAGCTTTAATCAGAAGGGTGCAAGTTCTTTGAAGAAGGGAGCAACAAAAGGGTAAGGGCTTTTAATCCAATCAGGATGGTTGATTTTAATACAGATGAATTCAGAGGCTGGGCCTCCTAGAAACCAAGTAAACTTAGATGAACAATCTGTAGAGGAAGTGTTACTGCCTGATTTGGTTATGCTTACTCAGAAAGTGGTGGTTGTATAAGCAAAGGCTCACTGATGAATTGATGTAGAAGTAGATGGACTAGTGGCCTCATTTGCAGAGGCTGCCAGTTGATAGACACCTACATCCACAGGAATGTGAGAGGTAAGCTCTCTTGTGCATGATCTGCTGATTTTCTAGTATCTGTAGACTTAGTTATTCGTAGTGCTAGTTAGTTTTACTCACAACGACTGCATGACTTCAAGCCTCTATTAAAATAACATTGTTTGTACTGATGTAGTTTCAGGCATATTGGAAGTATCAGCATGGACAAGGCGGGTTTCAACAGTTTGTGCTGGTGAGAGCTACTGGTAGCTAAATTCCAGAATGAACCTCTAAAGCCTTATAGGGCTGTGCTTGCAGATATTTCATTAGATAGAAAAGTTTCACCAACTTACTGCATAGCTTATCTCTGTCTTTTGCTGTATCATTGTCTTTTCATTTGGTTATGTAAATAATGTACATATTGTCTTTTTTTCTCCTAGTGACTTGCTCTGTGTGATAATTCCCTGGTTTTTTTAATGATGTTTTGGAAATGGATTCTTGTTAATTTTGAATGATTTTAGCCAATGATGCATAAGGCAGAATTCTTGATAGGGACTGACCTAAAGAAAGCCCACAGGCTTCCCAGAAAACCTTGCTTCTTGGCCTGCTCTGTGGAAACAGGATTTTATTTCTATCATTTATTCACCTAGGACCATGCCTAAAGACCTAGGTCTCTTGGGATTTATATTTATAAAAAATAAATTTTTGCACAAGGACCCTAATTTGTCTCTGGTTTAAAGCTTAGATATTGAGATAGTTACTGATAGCCTGTGGGATAGACTGAGGCATCCATTGAAATCTTCAGGCTGTGGGTAAGGTAGTTGCTGAGTGGACAGAAGGTTCACAAGGCAATTTGAGAAGTGCCTCTGACAATATTGGCCTTAGTTACCAAGCAAAACACTTACATGAGAGTGTGAAGTGATAGGAATGAGAATGAGCTACAGCCAAATGAGTTACAGCCAAAATGAAACTCTAATTTTCACTGGGCTGAAATTTCTGTCTTAGCTCATGCTCAGATCTTGTTCAAAGAAGGAGATCTAGAGATCTCCTAAACTGGTAGAAAAATCCTCTCAGATTATTCTCCTAAATGAAGTCTTCTACTGTAGTCTGGCAGTCCTAAGGCTGTAGATTTTTAGTTATACATTTGGTTTTCTGATAGCTTCTCATTCTGCTTTTCAGTTTGGTTAAGTGGTCACTTAGTTACTGAGATGAAATTTATCAAAAAAAGGCTCTTCTAAAACAGCCAGCACAGCTTCACCAATGCCCAGGTGGAGGCCAGTGACAGTTGGTGTCCTTCAGGGGTCTGTCCTGGGACCAGTACTCTTTGTCTTTGTCAGTGACAGAGATGATGGGATCGAATGCACCCTCAGCAAGTTTGTTGATGACACCAAACTGAGTGGTGTAGTTGATACAGCAGAAGGAAGGGATGCCATCTGGAGGGACCTTGATAAACTCAAAAAGTGGGCCCTTGTTAACCTAATGAGTTCAACAAAGCAAAGTGCAAGGTTTTTCACTTGGGTGGAAGTAATCCCAGATGTGTATAAAGGCTGGGAGATGAACTCCTTGGGAGAAACCCTGCTGAGAAGGATTTAGGGGTCCTAGTTGATGAAAAGCTTAGCATGAGCCAGTAATGTGGTCTTGCAGCCCAGAAGGCCAATTGTAGCCTGGGATGTGTCAGAAGAGGAGTGGGCAGCAGTGTGAGGGAGGTGATTGTCTCCCTCTACTTTGCCTTGTTGAGGCTGTATCTGGAGTACTGTGTCCGCTCCCGTACACAAGGGATGTCGAGGCTTTGGAGAGGGTCCCGAGGAGGGCCATGAAGATCAAAGGGCTAGAGCTCCTCTCCTGTGAATGGGTGGTGAGGTGCTGGTATAGGTTGTCCAGAGAGATTGTGGATGCCCCATCCCTGGAGGTGTTCAAGACCAGGTTGGATGGGGCCCTGGGCAGCCTAATCTAGTACTTGATCTAGCAGTTGGCAATCCTGCCTGTGGCAGGGGGTTGGAACTTGATGGTCCTTGAGATCCCTTCCAACCCAAGCCATTCTATGATTCTCTGATGTCTAGGTTATACTGTATGTTGAAAATCAGGCCCTCTGTTTAATACAGAGCCGTTATCTTTTGTCTACAAATTGTAATCTCAGGATTTTCAATGGGATGACTCATGAAATTTGCAGCAAAGGTAGCTTTTGTTTTTAGCAGAGCAAATGCTGCTTGCAGTAAGTGTACAGTTTTTAATGCTCTCTTCATTCGAAATGTGGAAGGCAAGGCCTTCCCAAGAGCAGAGGCTGCTCTGTAAAGAGGGATTATAATTCCTGGCACTGAAATCTCTTGCAGCATCCTCTGAGGTACTGTGGTTTTACACTGCCCCTTACTGGATTTTCTGATAGTGCAAGAACTTACTATCTGGACTATAGTCCAGAACTGCTATCTGGATGACCAAAAGTTTGCTCTATTTCAGGTTTTTGTGTGTTTGCATTTTTTTCCTCTATACTATAATTTGAATAAAATATAGAATTGGTCTTTCACTTTGAAACTAGTAACTACTTGGCTTCACTTTCAACCACATACAATCTCTGTAGAGTTGAGGATGTTGTGTTCCTAAATTGGCTGCAAGGGTAGAGTGATAACCAAGGTAAGGTGAGGGATGAAACAGTGTGGTGATTTTATTTTATTATTTTATTTCATTTTTTAAAATCTGAAAGGTAGCTGATTTGAGTGATCAGTTCTGTTCTACGATGCATGGCACAAGCAGAGATCTTACTTAGGACTGTATAGACTGTAAGATGCAAAAGGGAGTTAAGTAGATGGAGTTTTGGTATGTAATTGGAATCCCATAGTATTCTGTAGATCCTAATGAATTAGCATTTTTTTGTTTAGAGGGAAGCTGTGCAGGATTGCAAGCATTTCAAAATTGAGCTTAAAAGTATCAAATGTTCTCTGCATTCATAGAACATTTGGCTTATTTTGTATGACAGTATTTTCTGTATATATCTGTTGTACTTCTGTGTGAAGTGATTTTCAGCCCTATCTGAAGTGCAGTAGATATTTTGTGGAAATCAAAAACCAAAATGCTAACTTGGCAAGATTCCCAGCTCCCCTTGTGATGCAGAGTTAAGCACCCAACTGAAGGAACTAATTACTCAGGTTAGAGGATTTGTGAAAATGCTTAAATACTTCTTGGCCATCTGTCTTTATTGCCAGTACAAAGCTTTCGAACTGATGATTCTTGCTGGACTTAATTTGATGAAGGAATATCTCTGCTGGGGCATGCATGAAATGAAGAAAAATACAAATAGCTTCTCTTCACATATTGCACAGGGAGAGAGATGTGTTTCTGTTGAAAAAACTGCAAGCTACTTTACAGAATTAGAATGGAAATGGACAGTAAGAGATTTGGGGCTGAGACTTTTAGTGAGGAATGGCCTGTAATGCTCTGCTCTCTGGATTGAATTAGGAAGAGTACAAAGATGCCCAGGATAAAAATGCTTTTATTCTGAGATTCTTATAGTATCTTTTATTGATTCCTGAGCAAAGAATCACACAATTAAAGCATTAGTAAAGAGTATTTTTTTCCATAACCAATTGACCCAATAGCCTGTTAACCCTTCTGGACAGCTTTATCAGACTTGTCAGAGACAAGATTCTAGTAGGAAAACTTTATTTTAAAATGATTTGATGTGCAGAACAGTTCTGAGTCACCATACCTTCATGGCCTACATAGCTCATGAGCTACAGTCTAAAACTAATTGCTGTGTAGAATTCCTGCAGTCT
Organism: Lagopus muta; assembly: GCF_023343835.1. NCBI lineage: Eukaryota > Metazoa > Chordata > Aves > Galliformes > Phasianidae > Lagopus > Lagopus muta. The sequence continues at coordinate 78,623,378 of NC_064434.1, forward strand.
AAAGACCATGGTCACAAGAATCAATCCCTTCTAAAAAATGTTCAGATATTTGTAACTGAGGATGTGGACCAATACTTTCATCAGATGTCTATAATTATCTTTATTAGCATATTTGTCAGAAAAGCTATTTGTGACAGTTTGTTCCAATTTATAAATGACAATATCAAAAGTTCTCAAATCCAAGGTGATCTACTCCCATTAAAAAAAAAATAAAATTGCTTGAGTGACTTTTTAGTCTTCCTGCATCTACCGAAAGCTTTATGTTGTTGAATGTTACAGATCAGTTTCTGCATTTGCACTTCAAGACCAGCATTTTGAATGTCAGAATGAGAAGAAGGATTCAGATAGTGATGTTTACCAAATGGACTGTGCTCAGCAACCGTGTCTAAGAAACTCTGACTTCAAAATAAGTTATAAAGTCAGAGAAAGGTTAGCTGGATGTTGTTAATCTTAAACCCTTTTATCCTGCCTAATGAAGGGAAGAAACATCATAATGTTAATCTGCAGACTGGAACTGTCAGTACCATTGCTAATTTTTTTTTGTGTGTGTGAAAACAGGACTGAATGAACCATGAAAAATTAATGATAACCTGATTTTGTATCCCATGCAGGTCTTCTCAAGTTCTTGAAGTTGGATGTTTGGTTGCTAACCGGCTTGAAACTTGTGCTCCGTCTTGCAGAATCCTCCAACGGGAGACATTCACATACCCTGAAGTTCCCTACCTTAGAAGAAGGGGACCTGATGTGCAAGATTGGTACAAGATGATGATGTAACATAGCTCATACTGAAGGTCTCCCGAGAAGAACTGGCTTTGTAAGGGACTTCTCCTTTATTTTTTTTTTTTTTAACACAACTCCCCCTCTATCTAGAAGCAAGATGCCAGCCAAGACACCCATCTACTTGAAAGCCGCTAACAATAAGAAAGGGAAGAAATTCAAACTAAGGGATATCTTGTCTCCTGATATGATCAGTCCACCACTTGGAGATTTTCGTCACACCATACATATTGGAAAAGAGGGACAACATGATGTTTTTGGAGACATCTCCTTTTTGCAGGGAAACTATGAATTATTGCCTGGAAATGAAGGAGAAACTAGAGTTAGCCAATCTGGTGGCCACAGTGAATTCTTAAGGGCAAACAGCACTTCTGAATCCATGTTCACAGAAACTCCATCACCAGTGCTCAAAAATGCTATTTCCCTTCCTGCCATTGGGGGTTCTCAAGCTCTTATGTTACCTTTATTGTCACCAGTGACGTTTAATTCAAAGCAAGAATCCGTCAGGTCATCAAGAAACCCACGGCTTAGCTGTGAGCCAGTAATTGAGGAGAAGTTGCAGGAGAAAAGTAAACAGACGGGGAATGGAGAAACATACAAAGATGATGTATGGGAACAAAATGGTTCTTCATCGCATTTTATTAATGGTAGAGACAGTAACTCATCCAGCTTTTCTGAACGATGCACTGATTGGCAAACAGTTGATTTGCTTGAAGATAGCCGACTTCCATGTGAACTAACCAAGACAAAGTCAGAAGAATCCCTTTCAGATCTTGCAGGCTCTCTTCTCTCATTACAACTTGACTTGGGACCTTCACTTTTGGATGAGGTCCTCAATGTAATGGACAAGAATAAATCTTAGAGCTGGTACTCCTTGCTTTCTTATAAGTGATTCACTTAAATAAAAATAAACAAATGCAGTTCAAGAGAAGAGACACTTAAAAATCAGCTGTATTTGCAGCTGTTTGACGGGTTTTCTAAAAATATTCATAAAGTACTATTTTTTTACCTATTGTTTTTCATAATTTTTATGACACTAAATTCTCATAGCAAGAAGGTAAATTTTAATAACAGTTTTCAGCAAGTATAAAATGTTTTTAAGTACCAGTATAATGATCAGAAACTTCAGAAACAGAATTTGAGGATGATATTGATCGTGACATTTGGTTAGTTCACTTCCATGGGCTTCTGAACATATGAGACTCTGTAAGTGTCAGAAAGGAGATTGGTATTAACTATTCACTGTTATAAATTATTGCAACATCACTTTACATGTAGGCCTCTTTCAAAAACCTTGTGCTTGGAGTCTTGGTTGTGTTCTTCATTTTTCCGTAGTATCGTTTCTGTTATACCTTCACAGTAACTATTTCTGCAGTCTTATACTGCTCTGTATCCAGATGTAAACAGTTGAAGGCTTTTTCAGCTTCAGAGTATCAACTGTTCTGAGTATGCACGAATTTTCACAGTTTGAGGCTTTGGGCCTGATGTTGTATATGAAATGATGTGTTGTAAACAGGTGACACATGCAAAATATGATGGTTAAATTATTTTAGAAGTTGAAATATATTTTTGTGTGTATCTTGGCTTTTTATCGTGGAGCCTACACATACAGTATCTCATCAAAATAATTGCTTGACATTATTGGTGCTCTTCTGAAAATTGTATATTTGTGTGTTTGAAAACAAATATGTATTGATACTCCTTGCTTTTTTTCTTCATTTATTGCCACACATGCTTAAACTTGCAACCAAAAACTTTGATTTTTCAAGAAGGCACTGGTTATTCACAATGCTTGTGATGTGTGCTGCAACAGGCAATGTTTTGGGAAACGTGGATCCTTTAATACAGTATCTACATGGATTGCATAGATATCTTGTGCAATACAATAAAACAAATTAAATTACTATGTCTTTGTGATTCAGTACATAGCCTCACAAAAACAAAAAGCTTTGTGTTCTGCTGTATTAAAACACTGCAGTAGAGTTGTGAAAATACGGGAATGAGGGGCAGATCAGTTCAAATATCTCCATTAATTTGACATCTCCAATCCAATTTAATTCCTGGGGTAGTAAGGGCAAACTCCAGGCATGTAGGACTTTTGGGATAACTGATTTTTTAGGTAGTAGGAGACCAAAGAGTAATGCTTTGGTATTATTTTAGTCACAGCAAAGGTAATGAAGATCCTGCAGATTTCAGTGAAGGCTGAAATCCTGATACGGCTTGTAAACCAATCCTGGACTTATAACTACTTTGCATCTGTATCTTCCTGCATCTGTGTCATTCCGATCAGAATGTGTAAATCATGGAGGATTTAATATATATCATCTTTATAATCAAAATTTCTAGGGAGGCAAGGCCAACTAATTCCATTCCTTCAGTGTGTCGTAGGAGCAATTTTGCCCGTGATAGTCATTATTCTTTCCAGTCAAGCAGTTATATATATTATTGTGTATTGATGAGACATGCTTTCTTCCATGTTACTTTCTTAAGTGAGGAACTGAGAAACAGAATGCCCAAGAACTGCTTTTATTTATAAGGTAATGCTTAATTGCCTTCAACATCGTATTTACTTTGTATAAGCCTGGATCTTATTTCCAGTGCGTTCATGGAACAAGAACGGTGCTTCTGCCACTGTAGTAATCTTGTACTTTGAAGAGCAGGTTCAAAGAGTCTGCTTGGCCATGTGTTTTTAATGGGATCTACAGTTTTAGAACATAATGAGACTTCAGGCCAAAACTTTCATTGGAAAAATCTGTCAGTTAGCATAGAGGAAATTTGGGTGAAGTACAGAATTAGACATTTTCTGTGTAGACCAGCTTCAGCTGTCATGAGGAGAACACAAAGTATTTACTGAATTTACTGAAAGTCAGTACTGTGCAGGACTCCTCATGTAAGTATTCCCTGGAAAGTAGAAGCAGATTCTTAAAACTGTTGTTGCAGTTGTGTTGTTTTTGCCTTGTCATGTTGTTTTCCTGGCTTAGTTCACTGAAAAATGTCTCACCATTTCAAGAGTTTTCAGTCTGTGCTATCCTTCCTATGTGATTGCGCTTTTAAATTTGTGAATCGTTAGCTCTTACCGTGAGGGTGGGTGGTCTGAGTTTAAAACGCCACTTCAGGCAAAAAGAGCCACTGTGTTGTAGAGGAGCCTGTGCTCAAGTCAAGAATAAAATTTTTACACTAGCAACAATTTCATCTTTCATATCACATTTCTGCCAGCGCCCTCAGGAGCTGCATTCCTGAATTTATCAGAACTGCTCAGCCATACCTGTAAAGGTTTTGAAGATGCAACTTCAAAACATGGCTTCTATCCTGATGTGATCTTCTGTAAAATACTGCACTATGTAATCTGATTTGGCATCTTGGCTGTCACAGCAATGGTTGTCAGCTCGAAACCTTGGATTTCTAGTTTGTGAGAAGTTTTGCCTTTCAGAGGAAAATGAAAAGCAAAATAAACCTCCAAACCAAATCACAAATGAAGAGTAGGAAACGTCCTGTTGAGGGTTCCAGGAAACCTGAGTTTGATGCAGTTCAGAGTTTCTTTTCAAAGTCTGCTGTATAAGTACATCAAGAAACTGATGACTTCCACAGCAGCCTTCCTTTCTTCCCCACTCTGACAAAGCCTTTTTATGTTAGAAAAATTTGCTTATTGATATTTGCTTGAATTCTTGCTCTTCGAACTTTCATGAAGAGGTGGTCTCCATTCATTTCACTTGTTTACCCATATGACTAGAAAGTTTGTACAGGACAGAATCACTTGGATATCTAGCAAATAGTTATAAATAACCACACAGGATGTGAACATGATAGAAAAGGGCAGCAAATACAAATTTAAAAAAAAAAAAAAAAAAAAAAAAGCCTCAAGAGTGATAAACAATATATTGTTTAAGAGTGACTTCCCTCATAGTTCTTTTTCCTTTTTGCATTTCTTGGTGTTAACAAGGAAGCTAGCTACCAGGGTTAGGGATGTTCTGTAAGTTGTGCAGGAAGTTCTCAGTGAGCAACAAAAATAATCTGAGGCCAAGTTTCAGAAGGGCTTAACTCCTAGAAGGCAGATCAGCTCAGGAGGTTTTCATTCCACTAGAGTTGGTGAGAGAAGGGACATTTCAGATGGATGTCTCTTTGAGAATGTTGGTTATGACCAGAATCAGAAGCAGCTTTTGATGTGCAAACCTAGCAGGGAAGTTGTTGGACCCCACGTAATAAGGCCAAATAAAGTTCATGTAATGCAAGGGAAAGCTAAGAAAGATGCACATTAGACTTTATTCCAAGGAAAGAAAATACCAGTTCCTGTAAGCAAATCAATTAAATAAACAGTGACCTAACTCTGTTATGCTTGCATGCATTTGCTTTTCATATAGGCACAAAGTACATTAGAACATCCGTTCCTATGAGTGCCTTCATTTTATGTGTTTTTTAAGGAGGTTCCTGGGTCCAAATGGAAGGCTGAATCGGTCACTGTTTCTCTCTAGTTGGAATTTTGCTAGTGCTAGAAAATCAATAATCCACCTAGTACTTTGTTTACTTCTTAATAGTCATAGCTTTTTAAATAAGGACTGATTTTCTTTAAGTTAGCGTAATTCCCACTAAGTTGTGAATTCTAATATCCACCAGAGTATTTCCAGAGAGAAATAGATTTCCCAGGATATTTACACCTGAGAAAATATTATTTTCACAACTTTATTGCAGCCTGACTCTACCATTCCTTGGGCTACTTCTTTTCATCATTGTCTAAGACATCCCTTTCTTAGTTTGTGCTCTAAGTAACTAGGACTTGAGCTTTGTGGATGGTCAGTCAATAGTCTGAACTATGTTTATTTTGTTTCTTAAGACATTTATACACCTAGGAACCTCTCTTCTGTTATAACCTCCTGTCAGGATGCCACAGGAACTGTGGCAGAGGTGGAAGCCTGCACTCCCACAGTGTCGCTGGGCTGCACTAAAATGGGACCCTGAGGTTATGGGTAGGGGCAGGGTCCCACATGAGGACCCTGACATGTCTGGCAGATATCTGTGGGTAGTGCTTTTGTCTTGAAAGATGCAGTTTAACCTTGTCTTCAGTAAGTCATAAATAGCCACAGAAGCCATCTAACATGCTATCTTGGCAGAATACAAGCGAAGGAGCCTTGGGACTTTCTCTATTTGCTACACTGGGTGGAACAATCAGGCAGAGAAAAGACAAATGACATTTAGCCATTTAGCAAATTGCTAATGCTATGCCAGGGAGCCTACTGCCTTATTAAAAATGCTGTAGCTTTAATGACAAAGTGCTGATCAATAGAAGTACTTATCCAGAAGAAAGCTGTCCCCACATTTTGCAGACGTAGCTATGTTTAGGTAAAAACTAATGAGTTAGATATGACGTGTCAGCAGTTAGCCCAGTGGATTTTTGCCCATTCCTTCTTGCCTCCTTTCAACCCTAAGCGCTTGGAGGTCAGTCTCCAGATATTCACAGGTCACAGCCACATTGTGTTATAAGATACTGTCTCATGCACTTTCAAAAAAATCAGTGGACTTGAGCCTTTCCTCGCTTCTTGCCATTCTGCCACGAGTCTAACCTCTTCCACACATCCCAGTTAGCTTGCTCACTTGTGACCAGTGAGGACAAGTCAGCCTCAGACTCAAGCCAGAACTAGTGAGCTATTGTGGAAAATAAGCACTCAGAAGTTACAGACCATGGGTGCCACTTGTTGTAATCTCAGCTGGAGACAAACAGACCATCTGGGATTCCCAGGAGTAGGCCCTCAGGAACAGGCCAGCTGCTGGGAATGTGAGGAATAATGCTGATTTATCCTTCTGGACAGATATCTTGGGCACCAAAGAAGATTCACCGCAGTAAAGCAGCGGGAGATAACAGCTGTACTCAGTGCGTGAGTGATTATTTCTACCATTAGTCATGTTGTTCTGTTTTACTTTTGTTTTGTTTTGTTTTGCCTCTGGACACACTTACAAATCCTAGGTGCTTTGCCACCAGGGAAGTCTGGCTCTGTGCCTCTTGCCACACACTAAGTAGTTCTGCTTGTCGTGGTCTGACCAACACCAGGTTTCCACCTGGCATAGAGAAGTTTCACACAGCCAACAACTTTATACTTCCAAGGCCTTGTGTCCCCATTCTTCTCTTCTCAGGCTTATCTCTCCTGAATCCTATAGCAGAATTTTAAAAGCAAATGGAGGCACAGTCATGGAAATGCAGGAAAGCTGTAAAAATGCAGGAAACTTCTGTCCCTCCACACAGCCCTACAAGTAGTTGTGTCAAATTTCAGCAAATCACTCGGGGGTTATAAAACTGAGCTGTATCTGAGGTCATGAAGTAATTTTGTGAGAAATATCTCCCAGGGTAATGGATATTCCATTGACCTTTGAGAGGTCCAGTGTGTCTACAAACACAGCTTCGGCGTCATATTTAGCTTGGCTTCCCCCTTTCTCTTGGGGGAAGAGATATTTTTCTAGGTCTGAAGTGACACAGATCAGTGTTGCAGGAACATAAGAGCCGTACTGGAGCATATCAAACTCCATCTAGCCAATGTTCTGTTACTCTAGAGTGAGTGCCCTGGGAGGACTACAGGATAGGAGACGCATGAATTAAATTTCTGAAAGTATTCATTCTGCATACAGGAGTCTGGATCACAGATTCGTTCACAGAGATGTGTTTGTACTGAATAGTCCTGGATCGATTTTTCTCTTCAACAAAGCTGTGTAAAATTCAACATCCAAATGTCTTGCTTCAGTGAGTAACATAGGTTGATTTTACTGCAGGTATTCAGAGTGGTAACTAGTGGGATACTCATGTGTGACCTTGGCATTGGTCTGACCTTTTGTGATTTTTATTCTCACTGGTCTGAGTCAATATTCCCATAATCATTTCAGTCCCCATCCACAGCCATCAGTAGCAAGCAGATTTCCTTCCCTCTTCTGTAAGTTTATCAGGCTTATTCGCCATACTTGGATTTGCTTAAGGCTGAATGAGTCCCATTTCATCTTCAGAGCATACAGAACTAACTGTTACAGTGAAGAGTGGTTGGTGGTGGGAGCCTATCTGTGGAGTGAAATGCCCAAGTACATTACCCCTAAAAAGTAGGTGAAGAAGCATTAGGGCAATGGTAGAGCCAGAAAGAGAGAATTGCTACAGCACAAGAGCAGCTTGCATAACATTGATAGAGTCTGAGCACGCTAAGCTGACCTTGGAGGGCTCTCAGGCAACACAGGACACTGAGAAGAACCAAGGCATAGTTGCACAGGTCTTAAAAGAAAAGTCTGACTCTAGGCAGATGATGAGAATCAGGGTGCAACTCACTTAGCAGGCTTCACAATTGCTACTTGCCCAGCTTCTACAGTTCACTATCTACACATGCCAATGTCAGTAGGTGCAGTTACCTCCATATGAAAGAATTTGATTACACTCCTCTGCTTCATACACACTTCCATATCAAACACCATTTTGTCAGTCTCCCTCTGTTGCACAGCAACAAAATGTGACAGGATATTGGCAGGAAGGTACAGCCTCTATTGCCATACCATCAACATCCACCTCTGCTGTTGTGGGACCAAGATAATAACATAGGAAGCATTACTTTCACGTTGAATTATCCAGCACTTCATGAATTCAGAAAAGTCTCACATCGCTTGTTGTTTATCCAGGCTCAAAATATGCGGATAGAGACAGCAACTTCACAAGATGATTGCACATGCTGTCTTTCTGCATCCACATGGATACATGAGCTTTCACTGTATTTGGCTTATTAAATTAATTTTAAATGTAAACCATAAATATATTAAAGTTAATCAGGGTTCTACACTGAGATCTATATCCTGTGGCAGTGTTTGGCAGTGTTGGGGAAATCCAAACTACGCTAAAAACATGCAAAATGCAGAGTGCCATTTCTCATACTGGAAGTGACATTCTTCCTAGCACTCATAGCTGTGCTTACATTGGTGAAATGAAGGCCGATTTCCTTAGCAGTTCTAGAGCAGACAAGCAACCCAACAGGAGAAGAAGAAGGAAAGGAAAGGTTTCATTTGTGACTACAGTACTGACATGAGCTTCTAAACTCTCTTTGCTCTGGCACAAACTTCAGCTGTGGGCATAAACTTTGGCAAATCATTTAATTTCCCCACAGCTGAGACTGCCCTCCCTAGAATAAGAAAAAATAACATACTTTCATCAACTTCTGTCTGTTCTGTCTACATAAATGGAAAAAGAAACTGGTCAGTGGTTCTGAGGACAGTGCTTAGCCTCACAGGCACTAGTTGGGTTATCTGAGAAGTAGAGTAATATGGAACTATGGGTGCTGTGATACATACATACAACATGATATTGTAAATACTTGTGCTCAACAACTGTTTTGCTTTGTTTTGTTTTAAGTGATAAATGCCATAAAACAACATTTTCTTAAAGCCCCCATGTAAAACTATCATTTGAAAAAAAAATTTGGCATTCACTCACAACTTGAAATATGCTTGATCATAAGGCAATACAAATGCACAAATTTGAAAAGAGAGCAAGATGAGATAGTGACAGTTTTAGGAAGTCTAATATTCAGGAATTACCACCAAGGCATCACATTTATTTGTTTGCTTGTTATTGTTTGTCTTTTTGGAGCTGTGCTGCTGATCAAGGACTGACTTAACCTAAGTTTGGAAAGCTGTTAGAATAACTTGGCTGCCACCACAGTTCAAGAAATAATGTAACATGTGGCCAGCAACAGAGGGCTATTCACTGTGCCCTGACCTGGGAGGAGAGATGTCAGGTAGGGGTCAAATTTGTGGAGATACAGTTAAGTGTGAACAGGTGTGTCCAGACCACCGTGAAATAACTATCTGGTTAAGCCCATCTAAGTGAGGCAGGAGACATTCAACATTTGTGGTATTTGTAACATTAAACCATCCTGCAGCCACAAAGTATCTGGTGCAATATGAGCAAGTAAGCAAGAGAAACGGACATCCTTAATTAATGGCACTTCAATAGAAAATATTTTATCCTGTGAATATTATGGATTGCTCCCTGATGTGGCAGTAATCAAAGGATATTTTCCTTTCCTACTGTTATTGAATTAAAGGAGAAAAACTCTAGGTAGTCTGCATGTGGAGTCACAACCTTTTAGCAGACCATTTCATCCCAGCGGAAGAGCCACAACAAGTGGATTACTTTGCACCTCATACAATAAGTAATGGCTCAGAGACCCCAGCATGTAGCTGCCCCATAATCTGCAGGAGGCTGTGCCTCTGATTATTAAATCTCAGTGCCTTCACATCAGCTTAAAAAGCCTCTAGGTTTTTCTACTTAGCAACTCATTCATTAGACTATGTTAGCATTGAGCTATAGAGACACAGTGCAAACTGAGGCTAAGCTCCTTCCATGGAAGAACTCAAAGACCTAACCAGAGCATGTCTAGCTTCTATCACAGAATCATCAAGGTTGAAAAAGACTATAAATATCAAGTCCAACCATCCACCTGACCTCTCAAGACCCATCATCAAACCCTGTCCCTTAGTGCCATGCCCACATGTCTATTAAATATTTCCAGGGATAGGGACTCCACCATTACCTGGGACAAATCTTTTCAGCATTTGACCACTGCTCTCCTTGTACAAATTCTTCCTTATATCCAATCTAAATCTCCCCTTGCACAACTTCGGGCCATATGTTCAGTTCTACCCCATGAAAACTGAGCATAGCAATGGAAAATGGACGTGTGCTGGGGTCTCACTCTGGTCTTAGACTGGATGCTGCCAGAGCACACCCTGACAGCCAGAAACCCAAACACATAGTAGTTTCTGCATAGTCCTAGATCTTTCCCCTACTGGAATTGTGAGGTTTGCCTCTTTACCATGCACCTTGCAAGGTGTCACTGAAATTTTTCTTACTATCTTAAATCATAACCTAATAGCACTTGTCATCTTGGAAGATACGTCAAGCCAGTGGGCAAATCTGAGAGAATATAAGTTAGTGGCTGATCCTCTGAGTAATTTATCTTTTTTGATATAGAATAAAACTCAATTTGTAACATCACTGGCATATTAAAACATAAATACACACACTTGTACAAATAAACCAGCGATGCTAATGTGTCATCATTTCTAAGAATTTATATGTCCTCAGGAGAGGGGGGAAATTCTCATGTCTAAAAAAGAGTTTCCTTTCATGCTGCAGTCTTTTCTGCATTTGATGCACACAAAGATAATACAAGGGTCTTTTTCTGCTCCTTAGTTATTTACTTTCATCAAATGTCTGGCAAACATTAAAAAAAGCCAAGCTCATTGTTCACTAAGTTGTGTCCCACACTGCAGCGTATGAAGTCAGGTGAAGTAAGTTGTATAAATTTATCTTGAATTTGACTCTGTGTTGGAGTTTCAGATGTGTGCTAAGTTCAAACACTTAAATACTATGCAGTCCAATTTTGGACTGTTTGTTCATTATCTCTTAACACATCTATTAATCCTCTGTGGACAATTCTATCTCTTCCTTTTTAGGAAATGTCTTAAAGACATCACTTAAACTATCTCATAAAAAGTTTGTCATCATCAGGCAGAGATATGTAAAATTGGACTTGTGTATGGCTATTTTTTGGATTCGGTACACTATTTCCTTTTAGGGGAAAATCTATTGATATGACAAACTTCCATTAGTCTTCACTCAAGGGATGTTGGTATGTACTGATATTTGCTTTCTGTACCTGTTCGTTGATATTCATTGTATTTTCTACCAAAGTTATTCAAAATTAAAATTATTATCTGGTACATGCCAGCTTTTCAGATCAGCCAGATCTTTTTCTTTATGGATATTAAAAGTCTGTACATGGTGGAGTCAAAGTAGGAACAATGTGAATTAATCTGAAATATTGAACCTCAACATTTTATTTCAAAACTGCATGTAATGATTCATACAATCACATTTCCTGATTAAATCCACCTTTCTTCTGAACTTGTTTTCCTGCACAATTAAAGTGTTTTTCTAGTTACAAGTGTACATATAATGTAAGAGAGTTCAAAAATGTAAGAATTTTTTTCACAGTTAGAAAACTGTGTCACTGCAAAATCTGCTTAGATATTCTAACTGAATAAACCAAAAATTCATCACTTCAGCTGTAAAAGAATGTCTTGAAAAACAAAAAATGAAACAGTTTTTGTAGGTTTCCTTCTTCCCACAGTGTAAGATGTTGCTTTAAATAGGATTTTATATATGTTTTGCATACTCCATAATATGTGGGTTAGACAAAGGAAAGGCAAGAAAGAACCAAAGAGGTATCTCAGATCCATCCACATAACTGCAACAATTTACATATATTATTCTAGAGATTTACATACCACCAATTAGGACTTCTGAACCGTAAAACTGTTCAATAAGCTGAAAATTGTAGAACTGACCTGAGGATAAGTGAAGTCCGTGGTACTCCATGAAGCTTTCTTGTCAGTATATCTTCAGACCATTTTTATAGTGTAGTAGAGTTTAGTATCTGTAGAATGAAAGAATTTTTACGTTAAAATTCTCTTTTGATCGAAGTGGTTGTCAGAAAACAAACAGAAAATGGAATTCTCTACAGGAGGATGTGTGAGTTTGTAATGCCCCAGTAATTCTGGGTTTGGCTCCTTCTTCTTCCTACCAGCCCTAGGCAAAAAGGCTCCAGCAAAGTACCGAGTCTTACTTCTGGCCATCACCTAGTAATCATTGTAGAGGTTACAGATGTCTGCAAAAATGAAAAATGAGTTGGGAAATCCTTCACACAAATACCAGTTAAATTTCTACTGATACATGACCCTAAATCTTCACATTCAGCCCATTTTAGACCACAGATCTGAAGTGTAACCATAACATGTAACCGGACTACACTGGAACAACATAATTTGGTATTCTTCAGAAACAAGCAGATATCTATTGAACATATATTCACCACTTGTTTTCTATGGTTTCTTATTCCTCATGTTTATCCTGAGGGAATTTCAAGATGCTCTCATAAATCTTTTCAATCTCATAGAATCACAGAATTGTAGGGGTTGGAAGGGACCTCCAGAGATCATCGAGTCCAACCCCCTGCCAAAGCAGGTTCCCTACACCAGGTTGCACAAGTAGGTGTCCAAGTGGGTCTTGAACATCTCCAGAGAAGGAGACTCCACCACCTCCCTGGGCAGCCTGTTCCAGTGCTCCGTCACCTCACTGTAAAGAAGTTCTTGCGCACATTTGTGTGGAACTGCCTATGTTCCAGTTTCTGGCCATTTCCCCTTGTCCTGTCTCCACTCACCACTGAAAACAGTCTGACCTCACCACTCTGCCCCCCACACCTTAGATATTTATAGACTGGATCAGGTCCCCTCTCAGTCTTCTTTTCCCAAGGCTAAACAAACCCAGTTCACTCAGCCTTTCTTCATAAGGGAGATTCTCCAGGCCCTTCACCATCTTTGTTGCCCTTCACTGGATTCTTTCCAAGAGATCCCTGTCTTTTTTGTACTCAGGAGCCCAGAACTGGACACAATACTCCAGATCTCACCCATTTATATGTTTGTTTTCCCCTTCTCTTATTTGCAGTGCTAGATCCAAATGGCCCAAATCCTCCCTATAGTAACTGCTTTACACCAGAGATCTCTCTTTTTATTGTGTTTTATAAATAAATCAGATCTTTGAATAAGATTACGCACAAGCTGAGTATGCTAAAAGAGAGGATAACTGTCACTTTTATAGTCTGCCTGCAAGTATTTACTGTACTAGATCAAGTTTCTTCTCATCAGGCAAAATACAGTGAGGAATTTAAAATCAGCAAATCTAAATGTGATTGTATGGATCGAAGCCCTAATGCTTTACTTTAGCTGGGCTATTTAAAAACTCTGAGGAGCTGTCAGTCATATTAAGAAAGTGTACACAGCCAAGGAAGGCCTCTCTGAGTTGCGTGGAGATGCTGTAACCCAGTTTGCACCTCTGAGTCTCTCTTTGGCAGCAGGGCAGGAAGAAGATACATCGTCTTTAGACATTCTTTTCATCTCTTATGAGTAGATGCTCAGAATAAATTTAATGGGAATATGAGGAACGAGAAGAGTCTGAATAATTATGTACCGGCTCTGCGTGTTGTATAACAAAAAGGAATTCTGGGAACATTCATTAGCTTGCTCATCCATAAAGGCAAATTCTCTTTTTACCACGTTCTTTATTAACATGGCTCAGCAAAACTTCAAGAAGCTCTGGAGTAACTTCTCTGAGTTCCAAAAATGGACACATCTTAGAAGAAACTGCTCTAAGGAAATGGTGAACAATCCTGAATTAAATTTACGTTTCTCACAAGCAGTATTAAAAATGATCATCAGATAGCAGAAATGAAAATCTCAACCTCGCTTATTCCCTGCTTGCTCCCTTTCCCCATTTAAAGGAATAAGTTAAAAATCATTGAAATCTGAATGTGCCTATGCACCCATAAATCTTGCTGTAGGAAATCAAGAAAATTATTTTTATATATAGTCATGAATGCAGTGAGATCTGAAAATTATCCTTAGTTCTGCAAGAAACACATTCCAAATGTAGGAAAGCCAAGTCCCTGTCTCTCTTGCTCATGAGGGAGCCTGGACTCATTTCATTGTTCTTGTGGAATGCAGCTGCTGAGTTAAGGTCCTAGTCACAGCTGGAGAGGCAATGGATGGAGTTATTTCAGTACAAGTTTGTTTGTAGACTAGGTCTTAAAAAGGTAAAACTGCACTGGGTACATCAAGACCAATCTCTCAGATCACAGCTAGTCACATTATGCAGTCTGTTTTACAGATATGTCAAAGTCCATCTTAAATGCATTTACTTCCTCTGCTGCTTCTATAACACCAGCATTTCATTCTTGCAGCAATTTTCTTGTTTTCCCAATCCAAAACCATTAAAGGTCTGTTTGTACTCTTTTGCTAGTGTTGCTTCTTACCCTAAATGACTTTTCTTCCCAATGTTTGTCCTTCTTCACCAGTGTCTTTGTTGACAGCATTCATCTCATCTTTGTTTTGGTAGACTGCTCTATTTAAATCTCATAAAAGGCCTTTCATTCCTTAATGACCCTTGCAGCTCTTTTCTGCAAATATTCAGTTCAAGTTCCACCTTTCTGTATGTGGATGATTGTGCAGTTTCCAAAAAATGATTTCACTAGAGCTTGAACTTTACAATTTGTACTGGAAGAGCCTGCTAGAGTCTAGGGTCTTGATCAGCATTAAGGATTCCATCTGTCCTGCATGGAATGAGAAGCTGCTACATGCAGCAAAGCAGGTAAGTGAAATGTGCATCTACTGTTGATAAGAAGAAACTCTCCTATTCTGTGAACCTGTTAGAGGCTGCACTGCTGTGTGTGGATTTATTGCTGGATAAGTGTTACAGTAACATTGTCCTGAATTCTTGAACTTAGAGGTCACTGTGTTCAGGCCTACTTCTGACAGGGAAGTTCAGTTTTAGGCATAAGTGGACGTTATTTGGATATCTATTAGCACTGAAATACTTGAAAGAATCCAAGAGTTGTTGAACGTGTGTGTGAATTTGGTGCTTTGCCTGAGCACTTCTCTCCTGCTACAAGGCTATCTTTGTGTCCCCATCACTTCCAGCTGGCTGTTCTAACCAGCAGCTGATTTTTTGACAGAAAGCTGGAGAACTGTGCTGTGCGCATTTGAAGAGAAGACCTCAAAGACCCAAATAATACTACTATCCACCCTCTGTTAGTACTGTATGCTGCCTTGCCACATACCCTCCTGCAGCCAAACAGTCAGTTCTCTGCGGCTCTGTTACAAAGCACAGAGATGCTGCCACCAGTAAATCCTCATGATGTAAAAGGGAGGGTCTGAACTGTGCATTTGCGGTGGCTGAAATCTCTTCATGAAGTTTCCAGCACGCCCTATATTGATAATATATGGGGTCCCAAGGGTCTGGTAAGTCTGGAATCTGATACAGCTAAACCACCATGAGAGTCTTCTTCAGGACGTGGGGAAATGGAAGCATCCCACAGAGGTGGCCCTCACCGTTCTAGAAACAGTGGCAACAAAACTATTGTAGGGATATGCTGTATTTGACTTGATCCTTGTTTTCTGAGAAAAAAAAAAATAAATCTCATGCTGTTGTGAAGTGGAGAAACAAACAGCAACAACAAACCAGAACTTGTTTTGAAACCAAAGTGAAGTCCTGGTGTCATTTAAATCAATGGCAAAATGCCCAGTGACTTTCCTGGGGCCCAGGATAGCCAGCATATTAAGCACAAGATGTAGTATCACTGCTTCTGTTTGCTATCCTTTTTAGTAAAGACAAAAATTTTGCACAAGGTTTATTTTTTAATGGATTTCAATGGTTGTAATGCAAATATTATTGCAGGGAAGCTGAATTATAGCACTATGTGACAACTGAGCAAGAAGTCTTCGGCTGCTGAAAACTGTCACAGCTTAGCTGAAATCACGTGTTAGTAAAGAATGCTCCCCACACATTTAGAATACAAGAATAGCTAAGGTGTTAGGAAATTTAAACGTGTGGGAAACAACTTAATGGTTCAATTTGATTTAGTATTACCATATTAAGGGAATTGAATAACACTCTCAGAATGTGAAATGTATCTTTGAAACTTTGAAAGAAATGAAGCCATTGTTATATAGTACTGGCTGCAGGCACAGACCCACAAGCAAAGAAGTAATGTGGAAAAAGTACTGGAAACTAGTATTTAAAATATAATACCTCCCAAAATAATTTTTACAAGCACTAAGAATTAATGCATTGTGAACAAAACAGTGCTTTCACTATAAGCATTTAAAAAGGAAATAGGTTCAGCAAAAAAAAGTCTGCAGTTTAATCTCTGATGATTTAGGCCTTGTTCTATGCTAAGTATTCGTAATTTATCAGGAAGCTCAAGGGTTTTCAGAAGAACAACTCCATGCTCAGTCTTTTTGAGGCAACTTTGTGTTTTTCCTTTTGTTTTCAATTTGTTACAGTTGCATTCTTTCAGAGTGGGAAAAATAAAGCATTTCTAAGATATAAATAGTTTAGGATGAGATGAGTAATTAAGTGAGAAGAAACCAGAGCTGACTGGTGATAGATCTAAGTGACATTACAATGAAATTTCATTCTTTCCTCCTAACTCAGTCTTGAGGAGGTGATGATTTTATGAAACAATGCTCCATAAAAATACAATGTACTGCAGAACGTGATTATATCTTCCCCAAAATAAAAAGTAACGAGAAAAGAAAGAAGAAAATTACCTCTTGTTTTTCAAGAGACAAAAGACATGCAAACTTTGTCACATTAGGTCATTTGAAGGGTTTTTCCTGGAGCTCTTGCTGCAGTTTTGGAGCTTGGGAAACTGGCCACATCCACACTGGAAGAAATGAAGCTTTTTCAGCTCTCACTCACCTGCCTACTTTGGAATTTGCTCCTCAGAGGGAGGAATATAGGTGGTAGGGAGGAGGTACATTTTTCACAGTTTGGCACCCTTCTTGTTCCATCTTAAATATTTCTGTTTCCTTCCCTCAAGTTACAAGAGTGCAAAGGAAAAAAATCAAGGAAGCAAAGCTTCCAACAAGGAATCAAATAGCTTATGCTTCCTGTTTAGAGAAAAGATTAATAATGCCAACATTTCTCTAAGAGAAGTAATAAACTGGTGTAAATTTATGTAAGATGTAAATATGAATACATGTAAATAAATACACTTGTTTAAAAAATAACTGGTTATTTAGAGCAGGTACTTTAATCTCTCTACAAAGAATTATAAATAGATGATTGAAATAGAGCACATTGGTTCTACATTTTCTTGCCATACTTTTACTTCTCTGTGGATTGAGTTCTGAAGAGTAACCAAGTATCAATGTGTCTGTTATTATTTCTTCATTCCTAGGATGGTGAGGCACTGGAACAGATTGCCCAGAGAAGCTGTTATTGCCACATCCTTGAGAGTGTTCAAGGTCAGATTTGATGGAGCCCTGGGCACCTGATCTAGTGAAAGGGTTTCCCACTCATGGAAAGAGCATTGGAACTAAGTGATCTTTAAGGTCATTTCCAACCCAAATTATTCCATGATTACGATGAAAGAAAATAGCTTAAATTAACTGAAAAGAAATAAATAAGACTTCCTGGATCCTCTTTTGATGTTCACTTGCATGATGTGCTTAGATTTTCCTTAAACATGAAAGATCCATGACATTCCAATATATATTGTAAGCCACTTTACATCACCGATTTAAAAGAGCAGGTGCCAACTAACAAATACAACATACTACTGTTATCACCTTTGCTTTGTCTGGTAAGATGAAGATCACCGATGTCTTCACTGTACTACTGTTATGTAAAGTTAAGCTCAGAGAACAGGGAAAGGGACTTAGTGTTTATTATCCCTAGATAAGCCATTTCTAGAGGGATCTATCTATACTAGTTTTACTGCTGCTAGTTTTACTGAGTTCCCTCAGTGCAGTTGAATGTGCTTATCCAAACACAACTTCTTATTACAGGAGCTGTAATAGCCATTTCAATGTCTTCCATTTACATACGGGTGTTCACCCAGCAGCCTTTCCTGTATGTTACTATTTTGGTAAAAAAAAGTACACCTTTAATCAAAACAGTAATGTAACAACAGCAAAACTCCTTAAGTATATCAGATTTGAATGACCTTTTGATTTTAATAATCTTTCAGTGGAAACTTCTCTCTCTTCCTTTTTAAGAAATGCCTTTCAAGATTAATTTATCTTGCAGAGAGATCATCACAGGGAAACAATAGATTGGACAACGGAGGACTTGTGACCTCAGTTTTCCTGTTGCTGTTGCACAACTGATGTGAATGTCAAATCTACTGGTACAAAAGTCACTACAAAGAAGCTCAAAATTATCAAAGCTGGGAATGCTGAAAGGTTAAATGCAAAAATAGTAGTTCATAACTCTAAAATAAGCCAATTACTTAGAAATACCATTGACACTACTTAATAATGCGGTAGCACTATTTGGGTAAAGCAAGCCAGGTTCATCTCTACTACTGTTATTGTTAGAGAATACTACTAGAGAATATACAGATGGTGCCAAGTTTAGAATTATAATTGCTGAACCTGAAATGGTAGGTTCATGCCTAGCTAGAGAGCCATTCCTCTGAGAAGCTTGTGCTTTCCTCAGATCTCTGCTGGTAGGAAGGATTCATCTCCTTGTCAATTTCCTTCCCACCTGCAATGAATATGACTGTGAAGGAAGGAGCAAAAAAGGTGATGCTGCCAACTTTTGTCAGTAGGAACAAGTGTAGTAATTGAAAAGGATATCCTAAATGGGTTTCTATGCTCTGTCCTGAAAAGACTCCACAGCTCGTGCTTCTCTGTTGCCTTAAGAGCAGAAATATTGCATGTATATCAACAGGTCCATCCCACAGCCTCACTGAAGTCTCCTTAGCAACAGCCTTTGAAAGACAGGGAAAAAATTCCCCAGTCTCTTTGACGTGGAGCCCTCCCTATGAGGATCAGCTGCTGTCTTTTGTCTCTAGCTTCAGTTTTAAAACATTTTAGCTTTGATCTGTGTTTATATTGACAAAAAGAATCTGTATAAAATAAATGAGGAAAGTTCAGCTGTATAAACCTGCAGGCTGCCTCAGCAAGAGCTGGAAGCAACAACACGGAAGATAGAGATCTTCAGGACATTCCATTAACAAATAGCATCAAGTAACTTGGTGTTACTGCTGTCTATAGTAGTTCTTACAAACAAGGTGAAGTATGTATTTCCACAAGGCTAGAGAGCAGAGGCCACTTACATTCTTTCTTTCGTACAGAGCCTATAGCTTTATTGAACAACAATCCTACACATATTTACATGTGTTTAATTTCAAATACATGAATCTACTGATGATAGATAAAAATAAACATATACATAAAACACTGAAGACCAGGTATCTGAGATCTGTCAGTTACATCCATGGCAGCCTACTGCAACATGACGAATTATGCAATACGTTGCTGGCTTTTATGTGGAAAATATTAGTGGGTCATTGAATTACAGCTTTTCTGCAGCTGCAGTGCAAAAAAAGCCTGAGAAGCAAGCATAAATAAAAAAATTCACACTGTTGAGCTCTGGGAAAACCTTTGATGAACAGGGCTGAATGCTACCTGTATATATTCATAACTTCTCAGCTGGTTTAAAGAAAAAAAAGCTCTACATGAAGCAACAGTAAGAGCAATTGAGGCTATTGCTCACAGACCAACTCCAGTCTGAGGAGTCCCAATAATGTGATTAAATTGGCTGAGAGTACTTTCTAGCAAAGCAAGCATAGGAATTTTGACACAGGGTCCTAGTTGTTGCCTTGTGCTGCAATGTGGTAATAAATGATTACTTCAGAAAAGGAATGATATGCTATCTCTAGACAGAGTTTTGATTATGCATGATGCTGGCTGGCTTACATGGCAGTGAGAAAGCCTGGCTTCAATGCCGGGCTTAATGCAATGCTCTTTTGCATATATATATTTATACTCTGGCTCATTCTCCACCCCGACAAGGGACTGAGTGATCCAGTGCCTAGGATCGGGTTTGTTTCATTTGGTGAGAGCACTGCATTAACACTCAGCATGCTTCTCACCTCTTTCTTCTACTGTGTCTCTGCCTGAGAAGTCCTACACAACATGCAGGCTTTATAGACACAACGTTACCTCTGCCTCTTCCCACACTGCTGTTCATGATGTGGGAACACAGGATGGCTTATGCAAATATGCCACTACCTAAGTAAGTCTGGCCCTAAAACTGAATACTAAAATTTAATTTGCATGTAAACACCTCTAAAACTGATACCGAAGTGGAATTTCTGCTTTGCTATAGAACAGTTTTGTTAAAAATGCAATCAAGATAGTGTTACCTTGAAATATTTTCATCTGTTACTATTTGGAAAAAAGAAAACAAGCTAGTAGTGCTAGCAAATATCAGAGCTAAACAACTTCATGAGATGGTTACAGGGCAGAGCTCTGGAAACCTTCTGTCTACTGCAACTCTTAGATATTAACACAAGCAGCAGACTAAACATTTGTACCCTGTTTGTACTGCCAGCTGACAAATGAATGTAATTAATGGGAGCTATAAGGTGAAGGAGTCTGGAAAATAGCAAAAGTTGTCATCTTGAAATGTATAGCACTGATGCCAGAATATTGATTTAACTGCATTACTGTTGCTAAGCAGTCCTGTAGTCTTACATTACATATTGCCATTTGCAGCTTATTATTTTCTTCTATTTCTTTTCTACCAAATTATCCTTCAAAACATTTATTGTTAGCTGGGCTTTAAAGAAAATAAATATCCCATATCAAGTGAAGCTATTCAAGTCAGGTGGTAATGTGATTCAACACTTTTAATTTTGTTTTAAAGTTAGGTTTCTAATCTCTTTTTTTGAAATGTAGACTCTGGTAGGGGACAATTACAGTGAGCACACTTAGTGAAATTAAAATCAATGACATCTGTTTCATTGCTCATTGGGGAAATTGCCAATATTGAAAAAAAAAACATTTTCCAAATAAACTTCGTAAATGGCTGATAAATGAAATAGGAAAACAAAGATGTGTGACTGTATACTACTTGCCTTACTCTGGGTACTTTATTTTCTCTAAAATCACTAGTTGTGTGATATGATATTTGCCATGAAGCTAACTACAGACTTACAAACACACAGCTCTCTGAAGGGTCTCAGTACATTTAAATCTCTGAGTTATCAGGAAAGGAATACTCCAGCTTCAGGTTTCAATTCAGCTTTGTTAGAAAATATTCTGCTTTTCTGGAAGGCTATTGATCCATGGCCTACTAGTTAATGAGAAAAGCAATCGTGGTTTGTAGTAAAAAAGGATGGTCATAATGGCCTGACCTGACCTGACTTCCTGCCTATCCTATGTAGCAATTTTCCTCAAAAAACTCCACTAGAAAACATATTCTCCCTTTAGCAACAATGAGATTTAGGTCAGCCTGCCGAGCCTTTCGAAATCGTATTCTTAAGTTTTAGATAAAGTCATAAATACTGGTAATACCTGGAAATGAAGGGGCAAAAGCCCGTCCCAGATCCAGAGGACGGCAGTTGGTGTGAGGCCGGCCGGCAGCAAGTGCACAGGGAGCTGAGGGATCCCTGTCAGGTCTCCTGCAGCAATGGCTCAGTGTGGGGCATGCGGCTCCCTCTCGTTCATTCCAGAGCACTGAGGTGAAGCAGCGGAGGCTCTGAAGCTGCCTGGCTAACAGGGCACTGCAGAAGGGACAGCAGAGCCACACCGCCAGGACGCTGGGATCTTAGGGCTGGAGCTGCCCCACTCTGGGGCCTTGCCCGCTTCAGGCAAGGAGCAGGGGCTGAAGGACAAGGAAAAGGCCGGGAGCCTGGAAACCTCAGGAGAAGCAGGAGCTGCTGCAGGACATTCTGACGGTAAGAGTTTTAATGACTTATTTTTTACAATTTTTTAAAAAATTCAGTCTATATTCCCCTTTTCCTCACCTTCTTTAAATGCTGTGGGTGTTCACCTGCAATGGCGTCAGTGAGTGCTGCCCCAGTGCCCTGTGGTGTAACAGCTTTCTGGTGCAACTGTGTATAAGCCAAACTATCGGATCAGGCAGAGAAAAACAGAAATTTTCCTCACCGATCCTAATGTGTTTTGTTGATCTTCTTGGCTTTCTTTTGTTGCTGCTGTGTGTTTAAATTGAAGATTTGCATTTTCAGGCATTTTGTATCATCTCCCAGGTCTGTTTTGTGACATCACTTATTCCATATCATTCTGCTGCATCTACTCACTTCATGTTTTTGAAGTCAAAAAGCAAAACAACAAAAAATCATTCACATTTGCTTGAGATATTGGGATATAAAAAGAAAGTGATTAATCACATTTAGAAGTGTCCATGATTGCAATTTTGTTGTAGCAGAGGGAAAATCCTAATTACAATTCCTTTCTGAAATTATTCTGTGTAGCTCCAAGTCACGTGTAAAATGGATGCTGCCCCACTATGTTGGCCTTACAATGAAATAAACAATGAAAACAATGTTGAATAAAATCAGAAATAACAGAGAATAGCATTCTTTTTCCAGTTTAGATAAGGTTGACAAAAAGACAGGCTTTTATTTGTAAACTTGAGTCTTTCCCCTTCCTTATTTCCTGATGTACTCTGTGCCCTTTTCACCAGACTGCTGCTGCTCTCACAGTACATGTTTCAGTAGTATTTGCAAACCAGCTCCATATGGTTTCTAACAGTTTTTAAAAATAGACATACTGGGGCATTATTCTTTAAGTCCAGATTTATCTCTGTTGAATGGAAAATGAACATCATAAATCCAAGAGCTGCTGGTGAGCAGTCAGAGATTAACTAACATTTATTTTAAATGGCATTTTCAAAGCACTGGCTATTTTTTATTGAGTAAATTGAGCAGTAAATACATGGTAACTTGAGGATGTTTTCCATTGTCAAAGTCATGGCAGCATCTTTGGCTGGGCAGATACTGCAGAGAAAGGCCAGGCTGATGCTGTATGGAGGATCTTGCAGCAAGCCAAACAACTCTGGATGGTGTTGGCAGGCTCCAAAGTCAAGATTCATGTCAACTGGGCTAGACTTGGTAATTATTAGAGTTCAATCTGGTAATTATTTTTATTTGCTCAGTTACATTCTCAAGTTTCATGCTTTCAAGATTTTTTTGTGCAGTCCAGAGAGATTCAAACATAAGAGAATGAAACGTAAAAGTGCAGATATCATGTTATATCAAATGACTCAAGAATTTAAGGTCTTAAAGAGCTCCTCATATATGGCAGGGCTCACAGTAACAGTTAAGAGAATTGGCTGTGCTGCTGAATGGTCTGTTTGATTAAAAATCTGCTGCAATAACTGGAAAATCTGCCCAGTTAATGCTTGTTATCTATTTCCGTTGTTCATAGCTACTGCTGCTGTCACCAGATTGGTAATGTAGCATATGGTAGAGAAAAGAATTCTAAGAAATTTCTGCATGTAAATGGCTACTGCTTCTACAAAATGCTGCTATAGCAGGAGCAATACCTGTGCATTCTTCAGTTTCCAGGGTGGAGCACAAACAGGGTTTTTTTTGTGTGTGCTCTTACCAATGCTTTTTAGGCTTTTCCCCTGTGCTGAGCATGTCTCTAGAGTACTTCATCTTCTATTGCCTGGCTTGAGTCTTAACTTCATAGTTTTTTCAATTCTTTCGAAAAAAAATGCTCTTCACAGTGCATTTTAAAAAACTATATGCTTTTGTACTCATTCTGTGGATTTTAAAAGTTCAGCAAATTATTTGGACTTTTCAAGCAGTCTCTGATTCTCACTTCGGATTTGTGGTTTTTTTGTTCCTTGAGTGCAATGTGCAACCAGAGAGACTATGATTTTTCTCTTGCCTTAGTGAAATGAATAGAATTCTTTACAGTCTAACTTTGCAAAGTCTGTAAAAACCTGCATCTAGAGAAAAGCACTGACACCTCCTCTAGTCAAGAAAGTTCCTCAGCTTGAAGGAACCGGGAGAGAGAAGAACAGAAAGGATATAGCAGGGGATGTATCATGTCATCCCTGATCTGCTTTTGAGTTCCATACAGAAATCCATTACCCAGTCCTGCCAGAGCTTTCTGTGCTAAGGGGACAGAGGATCTGGTCCAATATGGCCCTTTCTGAACATAAAGATTGAGGGCATTCTGGCTCTCAGCAAGACGTTTCACAAGATCAGAATAAATAGTGACTGTGCAGTTGAATAGTTAAGTTTAATTTAGCTTCTTTCACAGACTGCTTCTTAAAGGCTTTTCTGTTTGCTCATACGCACTGGATCTTAAACAGAGACATTGTGTTGCTATGGAAAGTAGTGAGGAAGCAAAAACAAATGCTTCAACGCACACAAGGAAAGCACCCTGTTAACCATCAGCCATGCAGATATGACTGAGAATGGAAAAGAAAATATGGGGGAAAATATGAAACCATTTCCAGCTTTCATTCTCTTTTTACGTGAAATACAACCTGATTTTCTTCTTTCAGCACTGTGTAGTGGTATTCTTGTGATCCTGGGGAAGAGGGTCATTTGCTGATAGCAACTTCATTATTCAGGGATACCTGTCACAGTCACAAATATCACTCTGAAACAAGAGATGTTGAAAAGCCTTGCCTGCCTTACACTTCACATATGCATATCCTACACAGCCAAAAAGAATAAGGGATTTTTCCTTCTATGATTTCTTTGGTCCCAAGAAATTTCTTCATGAGACATTTGTGGGAATATAATACCCTCTATCCAGTCGGACTTTGTCTTGCCTCCAGACTCTGAAAGCATTGGAGAAATATAAATTAGAAAAATTTGACATTGGCCTTGATCTTTGCTTTGCCACCTATGATGCCTTCCAGGGTCAGCCTTGAAATTCAACACAACACCATTCTGTTGGAAGAAAGCACAAGTTGTACAGTGGAGCTATTTTATTTTTAAAAATACAGCTTAATTTTTTAAAAAATGGTCACAGAGGAGCCAACCAATTTTTAAACAACTGAACCTTTTCATTCTAAAGTCTCTGTGTTTTTTCCATCTATCTGCACTTTTGTTTTTATAATGTTCTTAGCTAAGCAAAGCTAAAGTCAATACTCTTAGAGGATGCTGAAGTTGACATTGTAGGTCTGTGTTTAAAGAGGTGAGTTGTGTTGTGACAGGCTAAGAAAAGACCACAGTTATGTTGTTGTTCTTACTAAAGTCAGGAAAACTAGGCCAAATTCTATAGAACTTATACAAAACTCTAAAAGAAACTTTGCCTAAAACACATAAGAATTGTCAGAAATGGAGCAGCTCTGTATTTTTCACTGTATTTTAAAAAAACAAGATCATTCTGTTTTCCAACTGCAGCTCATATGTTACTCAAAAATGTCTAATTGGAATGCAGAGTAAGTGTAAAAATTCAGCTAAAAATACATACCAGAAATTCCTTCAATATAAAGTACCAACTACATTGAGGTGAAGCCTAGTTATTTACTGGAAAATTCCCCATTAGCTAAACTCAAGATAATTTGTGTCAGTGATGAACAGTGAATAAGATGATCAGCAAAATGCTCACTGCCTTTGAACGTAGCAACAATTGCGTCAAACTGGTCTCCCTGAATCAGTAATGCATCTATTTGTCAGAATAATTAAATTATGGATTTATTTTATTGCCTGGAACAGATGGACAAATCATAAAATCCGGAGTCATTCTTTACATTTTTCATTAGTCCTTTTCCAGTTCTAGATGCTCATGCAAATGAATGACTGACTTTCTTCTACTGGCAGACAGCATTACCTCGTAAGGAGTGCAGCAATTCACCAGTGCACATAAACTTATTTTTTTGGTTATACACTGCTATTTTGTCTAAATTTTTTGTAGAATTTTAACTTTTTCTAAGAACGCTCAGGCTCAATATGGAATACAGCAGTCCACAGTGCTTATTTTGTACCTAATTTCTAGCTGCATTACTTGAAGCAGATGAGATCTTGGCATATGCCCATGGTTACATTTTGAGTCAGTACATGAAACGGGATCAATAAAAGACTTTTACTAAGCTTAATCACTACTCTGTCTGTAAAGAAAAATGTTTTCCAGTGAGTGATTTAGACTGAGTCCAAACTTGTAAATTTGACTCTTTGAATTTGGATTCCTGCACCAGAAATGTACATTAATCCTCATTACTTACCAGGAAGGTAATGTACCTGCAACGTAGCGAGGCAATCCTGCAGAGAAAGTAACATAGACATCTCTGGACACTGAAAACATGAAATAATATTTCATTTCTCCCTTGGTAGGGAATCAAAGAGAGTCTTGAGCACTCTGCTTCAAACCACATCACAGCTGAAGTGTCCAAAGAGAATCTAAAGTTTCAGATACAACCACTGTTATGTGAAACAATGCCACAGGAACATTCTCATGTTAAAACCACAATTTTTATTGCCAGCTGAATAGCTCTTTCAGGCAGCAAGCAATCAGTGCACATGTAAAACTTATTCCAAGTAAAACAGAGATCCACTGTATATCTGTTCATGGAGATTACTTAGCCTAGACTCTAATCTCTTGAAATCGGCATAATATGAAGGCACTCGAGAGCAAAAACACTCAAATTACATACTGTTGAAATAGGAAATATGCTAGAGTTCTCTTACTGACATGTTTTGTTGGCCATTTCTCCAGTTATGCTGCTGTCCAAATATTACTGCTCTGTGTATTAGTTTGAAAGGCTTTCAGGGTCATGTTTTCTGTACATGAACTGAGATGAAGGCTGCAGATCAAACTTACAAAAATAAAGATGTCAGGTTTCAAGATTGTGACCTCTATTCATGTGAATGATAGGCTCTTCTATGATGGCTATAGGGAGAGAGCTGCCTCTACCTGGAAAAGGGGTAGAGATGAAGTCTCTTTTATCTACCGGTGTCTTCAGCTCCTTCCTGCTTTTCCTCCATGTATAACGCCCCCAGGAGATTGCCCTAGTTATCCCCAAAAATCAGCTTAACTTTAAATAGGAACAGAACAGGCCAGAATAAGTGAATCTCCTTCAGTCCCTGAAAAACCTGTGTGCAAGTGAAGAAAGCTCATGTCCATAATAACTCATACAAACCTGCTTCCTCCTTCTCTCTTACCCTATTGCAAGCAGAAGATTTTCCAGGTTACATGAAACCAGGTGATTATTAAAGCATCTAATGATTGATGGCTCTCTTCTCCAGTTTCCTGAGCTCTGCTCATAACTGAATTAGGAAAATATATATTCTCAGGATCCTTGCTCTACAAAGCAAGTGGAGGTTCTCCTTCCAACATTCTTCTGAATTGATTGAGCAAGATCAGCAGCCTCTATGGAGTTGAGAACATCAAGGCGCAGAGAAAAACTAAGTTGACCTATGAAGTTCTATATTTTACCTAAGATAACCAAGAAAGGACAAGCCAAGTTTCACACATTCTTTAGTACTACTTCATGTTTTAAGAGATTTCTTCTAGCTCTCCCTTTCTAGTTTCTGAAGACTGATTTCATTGGAAGTGTGTTTACAATACCAGGAATGTCTTAGGAACCTACTCCATGTGTTAAGACATACAGATGCCTTGAAAAAAAAAAACCTTTCCTGATTAGACAAAGGAAAATATCTAACTTTACACACTTTAGAAGAATGCTTAAGATTCATTTCCCATTCAAATAGCCATTACTTTCTCAAATCTTTCATAATGTTACCATTAATCCCTTTGGATGCAGGATATACAAGAACTCCTTTTTAAATTTATCACAAAATGCTATGTGAGACATCAGTGACATCAGGACTGGAGGCTGCCTGGGCTGAACTGAACACACAGTGGTGTAGTTCAAACTCTTGAGGGATACTGGACAGGTAAAATGTAAAATCATGAAGCTTAATTTTTGGAAAATCTATTTCCAGCTCCTCAGCGAATCAACAGTCAAAAGAATCCTTTGGGAATCTGCCCTCAAGGACAAGGGAGCATAGCAGAGCTGGCAGATCTTTAAGAAAGCTTTCTTTGGACACAAGAGCTTTCCATCCCAGGTGTTGGAAGTCAGGAAAAGAATGCAAGAGACTGGCATGGCTTTACCAGCACGTCAAACAGAAGAGCAAGAAGAAAATGCACAGGCAGTGGAAGCAGGGATAGGATGAGTATAGGGATACTGCAAGGCAGTGTAGGGATAGGATCAGGAAGGCCGAGGCCCAGCTAGAACTGGACTTGGCAAGAGCACAGAGGATAAGAAAGGCACTGACAGTGGGATCAAGCAGACCCTCAGCAAGATTGCAGATGACACCAAGCAAGCTGTGTGGTACAGTTGATTCGCCCAAGGGATGGGATGCCATTCTGAGAGACCTGGGCAGGCTGAGCAGGGGGCCCAGGTGAACCTCATGAGGTTCAACAAATCCAAGTGCAAGGTCTTGTACCTGGGTCATGGCAACCCTGGCTATCAGTACAAGATGGGGTGTGTAAGGATTGAGCACAGCCCTTCTGAAAAAGATTTGGGAGTACTGGTTGATGGCAAGCTGAACATGAGCTAGCAATGTGCCCTCACAGACTAGAAGGATAACCATATTCTGGGTTGTATCAAAAGAAGTGTGGTCAGCAGATTGAGGGAGGTGATCCTGCCCCTTTGCTCTGCACTGGTAAGACCTTTCCTAGAGTACTGCATCCAGATGTGAAGTCCTCAGTACAGGAGAGATATGAATCTATTAAAGCACATCCAGAGGAAGGCCACAAAAATGTCCAAGGGATGAAACATCTCCCCAAGGAGAGGCTGAGGGAGCTGGGACTATTCCACTTGGAGAAGAGAAGGCTCAGGAAGACCTGAAAGCAGCCTTTCAATGTCTAAAAGGGTGCTATAAAGAAGGAAGGGCACAGACTTTTTAGCTGGGTCTGTTGCGGTAGGTCTAGGGGAAATGGTTTCAAACTAAAAGAGGGGAGATCTAGATTGGACATAAGGAAGAAGTGTTTTACAATAAGGGCGCTGAGGCACTGGCACAAGTTGCCCAGAGATGCGATGGATGCCCCATCATAGGAGACATTTGAGTTGAGGCTGGATGGGGCTCTGAGCAACCTGATGTAGCTGTACATGTCCCTGTTCATTGCAGGGTGGTTGGACTAGATGACCTCCAAAAGTCCCTTCTATGATTCTAAATTAAGTTTTAGGATAAGTTTTCACTTAATACTTTTCTAAAGGAAAGATCTAAAGCACATTAAAAATATTTTTTTTTTGCTCAGAAAGTACAAGTTTTCATTATATCAGTTTGAGTTCATGTCTCAGGCTATAGAGAAAAAATATTTTCTTGCGAAGATAGTACCTCTGAATGTAAATATCAAACAAAAGTAAGGATTGTATTTTACTTTGGGGAAATCCCTGTGAAAATGGTTAAAATCCTTGCACTATGCTGAGTGGAACTCCATCCAGTTTCTGGTAGAACTCTCTCATAGGCATTCAAACATGGGGCAGGGGTACCAGGGAAGGATGTCATAGACTGGCTTTCCTTCATATAAACCAATGCTCACTGCAAAACACCTACTGCTAGGAAGTTTTAAAGGTTTTAGTAATTCTGAATAACCAGGAATCTGCATGTTCACCTGGATTTCAAAGCATTTTGAAGGGACAGTGCAGCTGCAATAACATAAATTAAATGACACGTGACCTTCCAGTATCAGGAAGCCTGCTGCCCCGCAGGTCCCTAACTTATCCAGGAAATTATATTTTATTGCTGACTTTCACATACACAACTGGAAGTCTGTAGGGTTTCTCAGACCTGGCACTGAAACCCACGCAAAAAATAGCATCAGCTTCAGAATGAAGTGCTAAAGGAAATAATATTAATAATCTTGAATTTAATTTATTGATCTTAAAATTTTTGTTTGGCAATGTTTCTATGAAAAAAAAGAAGTTTAGTGCTTCTTGTATATTAACACCTGGTTAAACTCCATATAAATCCACGGCAGTGGCCAAATACAGCTCATTAAGGAAAAATTGTAACTACTGTCCTAATTAAGCCCTAGACCTTTCCATGAACTATTATGAACTGATTCTATAAAAGCTTTTTCAATAAAGCATCTGTTCCAACTAAGTGTATACAAATTTAGTAAAACATTTTATTTCAACTACCACTTCCAGGTGTGATTCCTCCTGTCATTGGAAAATTAGCTTTTAAGAACGCTATTTGCAGGACAGCAGGGGGCAGATGATTTTACAAAGTAAAAGCAGAATTGTTGACACTGTAAGAGCCAATTCTTCTTGGCACCTGCCAGTATTTGGCTTTGTGACTGACATGGACTGACATAAGTCCACCTTTTGGACTTATCTGATGTGCCAACTATCTAGCCAAAATCCTGGCAACATTCTGACTTCATATCTTTTGTGAGTGCGCCAGGCCAAGTGCCTTTTGCCTCTCTTCTTTCACCTCTCTCTTTCACCCCCAGAGGTCAGAAGTTCATTTACATCTCTTTGGAGCAGCCAGTTTCAGTAACAATTCTTGAATACAATCATATTAAAGAAAGCAATGCTGATTACATTAGAAACCAGAGGGAAGAATTAAATGAAACAAAAATGAAAACAGAATAAAGTTTCCTGTATCTGGCAACTACACAAGGTCTAGCTCACCGGGTTACAATCTTATAGTCACAGAAATATGTATCACTGCTATCTGACCCTTCTTCTCATAATATGGTCCGTAGATCTGTTAGAACAGGAACTTCAGCCAGCAAACGGCTTCAGAGAAGAACAGTTCTGGCAGTCGTGAAAAGCAGGGGAATGTTTCACCTTTTGAAGCTCCCATCAGCTGAAAAACAGTCTCTCTTGCTAGGATAACTGAAATCCGCTGTTGTAAATGGCAGGTTGTGTTTGAATATATTTTGAGGACACAGAAAACAAGCAACAGTTTCACTTACTGCAGAATATTGATAACAGTATTTCCATGTCTTATAAATTCCAGCTTTCTGTTGGATGTGTCAGAATATTTTGTCCCTATTAATTGATATATTAATCTGAAATCTTCAGCTGAGACTACTTGAATTTTTGCATTTCTCTCTGTACAAGATCTGTCATCACAGGAATACATTCCTCAAAGAAGAGAAAAAGTATTACTCTTTAAAATATAGTAATTAAAAACTAGATATATTATATTTAAGACAAAAGCTTTTATCAAGAGACAGGAAATTTCACACACTAAGACTGGCTTATCAGTGGATGGAATGTGGTGTGTGAGTTGGTACAATAGTACAGAAGGCAAGGATAATCTGCCTTCAGATTGTCATCCCTTCTAAGTATTAAATTTAGGTGCTTCATCAAGATGTCAGTATTCCTTGAATTGCTTTCATTAAGGACTGCCAGATTATATATATTTTAAATTGCTTGTCAGAATCAGTAGTTTAATATTTGCTCTCATTAGAGAGACCTGTCAACTTATTTTTCAAAAGCCTATCAGACTAAACAGTCACAAGCCACAATCATTGGGTAGGAAGCACAAGGACAACTACTGTGCTGTTTCAGTCTGCACATGGCCTAGATTTTGTTCTGAAGTATTTCAGGATCAGAGTGAGGTTGGTGGCCTAGGACATTCTTTATTACTGACCCATTAAGTGGACTGTTCAGGATAGGGAAATACAGCTTTAACACACCAGTGCATTCATGGGAGGTGTTCATGTTCCTTTTAACTGAACGGTTTTAAATGAAAATGTCACATCCAACCCAGAGATCTTATTCACTGATGGAGCTGTGCTCTTTCTTTCCACCACCTGCTCTCAGAATGGAGTTGCAGCAGTCTCTTCAAAATTTCTCATTTTCCACATGTCCTGGTTGTGAGAGTACATAACGCATGACCAGGACTGACAGGAGATTACTGTTACACAAATGAAAGCATGAGATATACAGCTTTTTGACAGAGGATGGAATGGAGGACCACAAGCGATTACAAGGAAGAACAGAACAGAGCAGGCCTTAAAACAGGCTTAAGAGAAGGAAGAACCATGGAAACAATGTTAGACAAGGAATAGGAAACTGAAAACAAGAAACAAACTACTCACTATTTCAGAGAAAGAAGAGGGCTTCAAAGACAGTAAAACCAGAAAGAGAAGACATAGGAAGGGTGTAGAGATATGAAAGTGAGAAATGATATAATGGAAAGCAAGAGGAAGTACAGACAAGAATGGGAGGTTAGAGATTGATCAAATGTCCTTAAGTGTGAGGAATGAGTAAGGAAGGGAGAGGTTGCTTATATGCACTGTTGATGAAAGCAAGAAGAAATAGAAACAGAATGAGAAAAACATCTGAGGAATGCTGATGAAAAGTAGAGATGTGAAATTATTGGGGCAAACTGTAGGCAGAAAAAGTCACTGAAGCAGTAGAGAAGCATAGGTTACAAAAATAAAACAAAAAAATCCAAAACCCAAAAGACTTGTTCATCTCAAGCCACACAAGCTAGGAGATGAGGCTCCGTATTCTTTCCTTTTGCAAAAGTGTTCACTGTTTGCATATTACAGAACTAACACAGCATCTGTTTTTACCACAGTACAACCTGCTGCAAAGATAATCTACTTCTGGATACCCATGTTGGTTCCTCCAAAGAAGACTGTATTGTGCACAGATACACTGAAGGTTCAATATGAATGCATCCAAATATATTAAAAATTTTTCATTTTGCCTCCTAATCATCTTTAGTCCTGTAAATGTAATGACTGACACTCACTTTGTCTGTGAACAGAACACTGAGCCACTCATTCAGAAAGCCACTCACCAAACATATATGAACACACAGCAGTATTAATTGACACATTCACATGATGGAATGTAATGCACAATATAATCCTTGCTTTGCACTGTTATCCTCAGTGTTACAGATGAACAAGCTGGCTTGAGGGACAAAAGTGTCTTAGTATATAGCCTTGAGATTTAAGCAGATGTCTTTACTGCTTCCGATTATGATTTTGCTATTAGCTAGATTCACTACCCCAGCAAAACCGCTTTGCATGAGGTTAGAAATTTGGTGGGTTTTTTTTCCTTTCTATACATTTCAGAGGAATGCTGCAAGTCTTTCCTAAACAGCGGCTTGATCCCAGAGCAAGATAGGAAAACATAACATTTAAATTAAATAAGATTAAAGTGTTTCTGTAAAGAACTAAGTATATTCACTATATATTCAGGTCCCTCAAGTTCTCTACATAGACAGCAGACGTTGAATGAAACTGTTAAGCATAAAACCGAACTGAAGCACTGATACAGAAAAACAGGATGTAATCTGTGCCCCGCTGGATTCTCACCACTGCAGTAAGGCCAAAACATTGTAACTTGAAACAGGTGTCAGACATGTTCAGAAAAAATCATTGCAATTTCCAATTAGTTGAATGGAGCAGCCATTTTGTGAAGCAGTTAGCTAGCTGCTCACACATGCCTATTGCACTCAACAAACTTATTCAGATTTTCACAGAATTTTCTGCTATCCATAGATGGGACCACACTTTCAAATGGTCGTGCTTTATTCGTATTTAATCTGTTCTTCCCTCTAATGTGCAAGTGCGTGGTACTTACTGCAGGATACTTACAGTGTAAGAGGCCACAAAATGTGCAGTGAAGTTGCCTGAAACCTAATCGGTGCAAACATATCATTATCTGTAAAAAGTAAACTACAAAATGACAAATGAAAGAAAATGATTATAAGCTGGGTATGTATATATACTGTAGATCAGGTCTGAGGGAAAACAGGCTCAAATCTCTCCTTCTGCTCTCCTTACTAAGATGTACTGAGCACACTGAATAACTCAGCAAGGTAGAATTAAAAGATTTAGTTCCTTTTTAGAGAATCATGTTTTTCTCTAATACTGTTACTCATTCTTTCTAGGTATGAAACACATTTGTGTTTGTTTTTTTTTTCCCCAGTGGACCATTTAGTAAACCACAGAATTATCCAGTTAGTGATCAAACCTTAATTAGATTATTTCCGTGCCAAAACATCCCCAGCCATTGGTATGAACCGCATTAACTCCAAATAATTTGAAAGGAAAGCATAGGCCCTGTAACCAGCTCCCTCTTTCACGGATGGGAGAGCAGCTGCCTGTAGGATCACGGTCGTGCCAAGGACTTTATGTTCAGCAGATGGTTCCCTTCTGCCTCAAGTCTGAAGATAGAGAATTGCTGAACAAGCCTTTTGTAACATTCCTATTGAAAAGATAATGGTCAGCAATCAAGTCTGAACAAAAAAGAACGGTGGAATAGTTCCCCTAAATATAAAAATCTATCGATAGCCTTCTAGCAATAACAACTAATTTGGTATTTCCTAAACAAGTACTTGATTGATGACATTTGGAAGGTATAATGTTTTTAAATGTTAGAACTGGAATGGAATTATATCTTTGTTGACTGTAGCACATGCCTGCTCACACCAGTTATCATCCTCTGCCTGTCTGAAGATTAATACTCTGTATATATACTGTGAGGGGAGAAAGTTAGAGCAAATTCCTTTCCAGCATTTTTTTAGGTCAGCCAAATATTTTTCGTTGGTCAGAAAATTCCATTCTCAGCTTTTTATATGCAGCAACTGTAGGGAAATGTATTGAAAAGGCTTAGTCCACAAAGAGTTGCATCTTTATTGACAAAGGTGAGTGGTGAAAGCCTGGCCACGTGCAGCAGAAAACTTCTGTAATGTCAGTCAGCGTCCAGTGAGCAGGGCTGCACAACCTTGGGGAGGTATCTTATAGCCAGACTGCATCACTGCAGCAAGCCTGATGTATACTTCATGCAACTGAAACCTTTTAGGGATGGTGTGTAAGAGTAATGAAAAGGCAGAACTGAAAATCAATGTGATGAAACAAGAAAAATATTTTTACAGCTGTTGATACAGTTTAATTTTTATCTGCTTTTATTATGGCTGTTTACAAGCAAGTATCATTATATACCACCAGCATTATACATGGTTTTAAAACTAAGCAGCTTTTTTTTACCAATGGAAAACCCACCAAAACCATGAAATGCCATTGCAGGTCTTGCCAGCAGAAACAGAAATGTTCTTCCTGTACCAGGAAGTACTGGATCTGTAAAGTAATTTGTGATTTGTTTAACGTTAAAATCATAGTTGACTTTAACCAAACTGGTAAATAAGAATAAAAAACACTGACGAGTTGGTAGGAGAATGACAGAATGCAGTCTGAGGAGCCTCTGCTATTAGAACTTGCTCCACACCAAGTCATTTGTCAACCCACAAAGAAATTAATAGAGCCCATAAACTGCAGGACTCCAAACCATAAAGCCCTGCAGTTAGTATCTTATTTTGCACATATTGAAGTGGTATCCCAATGTGCATTCTTAGCAAATTAAAATGGAGTTGTACTGATAACATGCAAATAAAGTGGTCACAGCTTCTCTGCAACTTGTAGACCTAATAACTTCGGTGCTAAACAGATTTAATCCATATATAAGCAAGTGATACAGTGACGGCAGGATTTCAATTATTTGTTTGCTTTGCTGGTCATTTCTAGTGCTTCTTGGATATTCATTTCTTATCAGTTATTCCTCCAGGATTATTTCCAAGGGCACTGCCTCTGACAGATCTGCCTGTGTACTGCAAACCTTCATGGAATTGCCAAAATTACCTCATTCAACATCTGAGCCTTTCTTCACTCAACTCAGAAAAGATAAAGGCATCTGTGTTCTCATCTGCATTCATACATACTGATTTTTTCATTATTTCCAACAAGAAATCAGATTTTTGGACCAGCATTTAGAAGTCTCCTGTAAGACCTTAAGGCAACTTATATCGTAGACATAAAGTGGCAGACATCAGCATGTTTTTTCAAATTAAAGCATGATGAAATGCTAAAATCATAGCGTACTTTTTTTTTAGATTATCTTTTAACATTTAGATATCTCATAATTTCACTAAGCCTAAAAGGGTTAGCACCTACTAAGACTTATGTCAACGATTTCACTCAGAGCTGTTCCTTATGTTCCATGTACAGCTGCAGTAATTCATAGAATCACAGAGTGGCCTGGGTTGAAAAAGCCCAAAGTGATCATTCAGTTTCAACCCCCTGCTGTGTGCAGAGTCCCCAACCACTAGACCAGGCTGCCCAGAGCCACATCCAGCCTGGCCTTGAATGCCTCCAGGGATGGGGCATCCACAACCTCCTTGGGCAACCTGTTCCAGTGCATCACCACCCTCTGTGTGAAAAACTTCCTCCTTATATCTAACCTAAACCTCCCCTGTCTTAGTTTAAAACCATTCCCCCTTGCCCTATCACTATCCAGCCTCATAAACAGCTGTTTCCCCTCCTGTTTATATGCTCCCTTCAAATACTGGAAGACCACAATAATTGTCACTGTACATTCCCACAAGCTTTTCACAATTAAAAAAAGAATTCTGCTTTTAAAATTTAATAAATAGAAGGAAATACATTGTCATAGAATTTGAAGACAAGTACGTAAACTGCTCCCCTTCTCAGTGCCATAACATAAGACCACTTATAACGTTTAAAAAGACCTAAGAGGGACTTCTGCTAACTGCTTTGTAAAGCCAAAGGAGTAGGAGAAGCATCCTCCCAAATGTGTGAATAAGCACCTAACCTATAGTTTATCTATTCTACAGAGTACACATGTAAGATAAACATAAATTTTACTTTTTTTTTTCAGCTGTTATCTAAAGCTATTGGTACTACTAAGAGTCAAACTCTTAATGTCTGAGTTTAAAGTAGCACTTGTTTCTTTAATAGTACCAATTTCTTGAGCCAATCAGAAACTTTGGATCTGCTGCTTTTAAAAATGAGCTTGGCTCTATATCTATGGATGACTTTTTCAAGCGATTGCCTTGCGAGAAGAGTATTAGTACACTAACGAGCTCCTTGCCCCAGGCTTTGCAGGCAGATGTTCGGCTATGTAAATCTCTCAGTTTTCCATTTCCAAAATCATAAAGAAAGAAGAGAAGGCAATAAAGGATGTTGCACCAAATTTACAGCATTTAGACAAGATAAAACCGCTTTTCATTTTATTTGAGAATGTTTGCCTGCGTTTCAGATGGCACGTGGTGGTGGGGGGAAAGCTTCTTAATAACTTACAGCCTTCAAAGAAAAGGGAAAAATGTATTTTTTTCTTATTTGCAATTTGTGTTCATGTCTTACTGGCAAAGTCCCATCTCTGTGATGTTATGCTACAGCATATTTCTAGTGCTTTTACTGCCGAGTGCTGGGTAGACCGCTCACCAAATCATTCATCTACAAAGATATTTGGCAATCGCTGAAAATCAGAACAGAACCCCCAGAGGGTGAACATGCTCCAATTTAGATTAATATTTCATATTAAGAAACACATTCTTGTTCTATTTTAGTTTTCAGAATGCCAAAGAACATGTTCTGGGCATGATTTGTAAAGAAAACCAAAGAAAATTTCACTTTTTCCTATCCCATAAACCTGCTAATCATTTATAGATAAGATCACTAGAATAAACTCAAGTTAGAATGCAGGATCTAAATCTTTGTCAAGTTAGTCAACTATTTATGAAAATGTTTTCAAAAGCTCCGTCATAAATAACATTATCAACTATAACAATGTGTCCTTGTTTATTTTTCCTTTTAAGAAATGGCATTGAAAAGAAAGGTTAAATAAAAACCTACTCCTTACAGACATAAAACTACTTTCCAAACAACTCTTATCACACAAGAAATATTCCAAAAAGCTGATTTTTGATAATTACGTAAAAGCAACTTGCTCAAGCTCCCTGAAAATCTCTCCCCTATTCTAAAGAGCAACAAACATGTTATAGTTTCTAAAGAGACTTTGCTGTGAAAAACTGAGTAGCTTTTGTATAAGCTATACACATATATGCATGCACACACACACACGCAGAACTACAAATACAGGGAGAGGGATGTCCAGCTACAAATACAGGGAGAGGAATGTGTTTTATCCTGTGTTTGAGATAGAAATCTCTGGTTTAATCTGTTGAGAGTAACAGCCTAAATTTTGTAAAGGGGCAAATTAGCCACGTTCAGGGCATTTGAGAAGATTTTGATGTTTTGAGGGAAATTCAGTTTGGCAACTAAGTTTTAACTATTTGTCATCAGAGCCATCTTTCCAAAGTGCAAACATCACAAATACATCTGTATTAAAAATAGGGTCTGCAACTGAAAGCTCTGACGCATAAAGACTGGAATTCTGGCATAGTGCAGGAGACAAATAATGCAGTATAGGCACTTCGATGCCTCAGAGAATTAGAAAAACAACATTAAAATGTTATAAATACAAAAATAATTCCTCATCTGGAATCCAGCTAAAATGAAAAATTAGCTTTAATAAAGTAATCTACTAAAAGCAATTCTTTGCCTCATCTTAAAGCTGTTCATAAAAATGCCTAAGTTTCTCTGAAAGATCTTCAGATTAAATTTAAAAAGAACAAAAGGAGGGAGTAAATTTACCCAATCATTATCTACACAATTATTTTTTTCCATCGTTTTCTCATTTCTTATATTTTCTGTCCTTTAAACATGATATTTTTCCTGTCTTCTTATTTCTATTCAGAAGCCAAAACCAAAACAAAGTCAGAACGTGCAAACCAAATTACACATAGCAAGTTTCCATTCTTCTTTTCTCCAGTCGATGACACTGATGACAGTGTGTAGTGGGAAGGCCCTGTCAGCTGCTATAAAAGGAGAGTTCAGCCACCACCAACAAATACTGACTATTTTTGTGCTCCCCCCCCAAAGATATTTTGGGGAACATGGGCTTGCCTTGTTCTTAAGCGGCTTGCTGCTCCCTGGTACAGAAGAGTAGTAACTGGTGTGAGCTATCAGTGACATCTTCTTCCCAAGACTGAAGAAGAAGCAACTCTAATTTTCCATTCTTCTATACCAATGAAGAAAAAGCTTTTCATGTATGGACAGCTGAGAAGGATGCTATTAAGAGAAGCTTTGAACAAATGGAAACATTCTCTCTCCAAACACAATAGAACTATTGCAGTGCTGAAGGTTAATTTTCATATAATTCCTGTGTAAAAATTGTGTGCTGTTTGGAGGATCAAAGCCAAAGTCTGATCTCACTGATGTCAGATGAGATACCCTCAAGACTAATGTGATTCTTGGCTTCCCAGGCAGCCATTGGAGTCAATGTGTTTCTAATAAGATGGAGATTCAGAAGGGGCCAGGTGCTCTATTAGCTTAAATGGTGAGAGTAGTAGGAGTTGTGTAGAAAGTTAGTAGATGGAAAATGTTTTCTGCCTTCCCTAGACTTGCTCTCCTAGGCCAGAAATTCAGTTGCTGCAGCCCAACGTTTGTACTGGCTGAAGTTCTGACTGAGGCTTACTTTATAAGCCCTTTATGTAATAGTAATAAAGCAAACACTTGATGTTGTATATTTGTGCAAGAATTTTGTTTCAGCTGCTTTATCTATCCCTTATTTTCTTTCTGAGCAGAAGTCTGCTTATTTCCCTTTAAGTACTTTTTCCTATATTTTCAAAAAGACTTTTGTACCTGTTATTTAAATAAACCGTTAGTTCAAAGGTAGCCAATATTCATTAAGTGTACTACTGAACAAAATACTTAAAGCAAGCTAAACACAAAAGCTGTGGCTTCATAATAATGCCATAATGGGACAAAATGTTAAATTGCAAGATGAAAGCTAAGGGAAGCTTCACATAGTCAGGCTGGAGTAATTTCAGACTGCAGAGCAGTAAAGAGGCTGGCAAGCTCTTGGAGTGATTTGCACTGGTATTGATGGCTCTCCTGATGGAGGGAGCTCCATGACATCTCGTAGTCATTCCAGGAACACTTCTGGCAACAGCACAGAACCCTGAGGAGCACAGCTGGGATGTCTACAACATCAGCTTCCTGGCACTGGGCTCTTTTTCCAGAACAGGGAAGCTACTCATTGATAGCTGCGCTTCGTCAGGATACGCTGTGCATGTGCTACTTGGAACAGCAAAGCATATCTTCTCATTCTGACAGCTCCTGCAGCAGCTCTCAGCACCTCCACCCCTTCATCTGTCCTCCCCTGAAGCAAGGCTTTGCTTCTAAGTGGTGCTAAGGCCCCAAGCTCTTCTTGGCTTCATAAATCCTGCACATTTTCAGGGACTCAGGAGAGATAGAGGTTGGGGAGTACGTTGAAAGTATACCCACAGAAAACACAGCTTGAACAAATTCCAATTACCAAAAGACAGCAATCTCTCTTTTTCTCTGAGTGCTTATCTACAACATATTTACAGAGCATGTGACTTCAAGCAGTACCTCCAATTTAGCACAGAAGAGCTGGAGAAGTGCCCTGGTGTCCCTTAAATCAACCACGACAGAAAGACTCTTTTTTTTCAGGACAGAGCAGTCTCATAGCCTAAAAGTATCTATATTTGTGGAGTGCAATTAAAGAGAGAGTGAATGAAGTCCAGATGGCAGCTCTGCAATTCACAGAGATGAAAACATCCCACAGAGAGGTCACTAGTACCATCTGAGCTGTAATGGAGGTTCAGATCACACCACGCTACCCTGACTTGCTGATGCTTAACAGGTTTTAACATCATCTGTGACCCACTAACACAGTCTGCGTGGAGATGGCTGACCCTTTTACAAGCCTTCAGACAAAAATTTCAAAAGACAAGAACAAAATTCTGCTTATTTCATCCCATCAAGATTTTTGAAAAACATACAAGAATAGTTCAGGCAGAAAAAAAACCCCATAGATTAATTTTTCAAGTAGAATAGAAGCTGAACTTTATCTCAGAGAAACCAGGAGGAACTCTAAGTGTGACTTGGTCATAAAAAAATCCAAACTATTTTCTGTGAAATGAAAGAAGAAACTCAGTGCTGACCTTTTGGGGAGTAAAGAATAGGCTCAGCTCCTTGAAGGACTGATATATGACAGAGACCTTCACTAACATGTCAGTGAACTGCCCTTAACTGGAGGATGCAATATCAGAATGGAACTCCTGCTCTCACCAAAAAGACCTACTACCTACTTCTTGCTGGTCTGATGGCTCTGCTGTTCTGTCCCACCTGACCATAGGTTTGGTGATTCCATGGTGAAAATGCACCCACATCACATAAAGTCTACAAAGATATCTTTGTAGGAATATATAACTATTATCCTTTCTATCAAGCAAAGTATTTGCCATATAATGCATGAGGTGCTCAAGCGCTCTGCCGATGATGCCAACCTGACCTCAGACATGAGGTGCTGCTCCCTGGGAGTGCAGGTGGTGGGCCTGAACTGAGAAGGATGGGCAGCAAGGATGGGACCAGGGCATACTGCCCTGGTAGGAGATGACGAGGAGGGTGAGTGTTTTGACTACTTGTACAGTGGTCCGCCTCCTACAGTAAGAAGACTACGATAT
Organism: Lagopus muta; assembly: GCF_023343835.1. Taxonomy (NCBI): domain Eukaryota; kingdom Metazoa; phylum Chordata; class Aves; order Galliformes; family Phasianidae; genus Lagopus; species Lagopus muta. Next base: position 78,664,843 of record NC_064434.1, read on the forward strand.
GTGTGGGAACCACAGTGTGAGTGTAAAAACAGCCAAGGAAAAGAGTCCTTCCCAGGAAAGAAACTAGCTAGCTTGCCTGACAAATTAACAGCGTTTACCACATTAAGAGATACAGTGTGTTTCTTTTGTAGTCTCATTGCAAATGATTTACTCATAATTAGTTCTACAACATAAGGAAGAAATTAGCTTCCTTTTGAAACAATTCTGTTGCCAGAAAGAAAAAATAAGAGCAAAATCTAGAGCAATATCTACGTCTTTATTTGGGCAGTGTGGTAGCATTTTCCATTCCACGAGTGTTAATGCTAAAAGTAAGCAGGTAGTAATTTGTATATGCCATACTGGATTTACTCCTGCAAAGCTGGGAGCACTCTGGCTGAGGCAGACAAGTTTCTACGTCTACCAATTGTGTGTGCCAGCTGATGCAAAGGGAGGCAGAAGAAAGAATTGTCTGACAAATAAATACCTCCATTCAGCCCCTGCACACCCTGCACTGCTGTGAATGTAATCAGCAGCAACCACTTTGTGGGAACAGAACAGTACAGAAGACTTCTTAAAAAGCCTGGAGAAGTCCGCATTGTCATCTGAATTTTTTTCTTACCATGCTATGGTAAGATGTCAACCATAACATCTTAGGTTGAGACAGTAGTTAGCAATAGTTAAAAAATACTCAGAGAGAAAAACAAGGTTAAAGTGTTTTATTGTGTTTATAAAACCAAGAAAATGAAAATGTTGATGACAGTTCATTTTACTCCCCTGATTATGACAGAAATAGACATTATATCAGTATGCACACATTTAAAATTGGGTGTACAGTTGTCAGTCTTACAAGCCTGCTTGCAAAGACTGCAGTCAGTGTATTACAGTCTGCGTAGGGCTTTATTTATTATTTTTTTCTGCTCTACATCTATACACCATTTACAAACACAGAACTAAGGTACATGATTGAAATCACACAGCCAGTGTCAGAAAAGGGTATTTCAGTCCCCAAACTTGGAACTGAGAATAGATATCCCCATTTCTGTATTCAGACAAAGTATGAAACAATTCCAGTGTTTCACATGACACACATCTTGGTAAGTCCTATGAAGAGAGAGAGAGACCACATATTGAGCTAACTTCAATTCCCCATCTTGCTGAAAAATACAGTAGTAATTCCCTGCTCATGATAATCTATTTTATGAAGGAACTCATTTTTAGATAATGGCTCACAGTGGGTATTCATGAAAATTAATCAATGAAATTAAAATTACTTTCCCGTGTATCTCAAGTGACAAGTTAGGGGCAAGGAGAACACAAGAATAAGAATAAGAGAACATTAATTAGCTATACTCCATAAAATACTGTTTGCTTTGGGAACAGGATTTCTGTTCTTTTAATATCTTAGGAGCATTTGTCTTTAGCTATATTTTTAATATGTCTGTATGTGAACATTATTATACACTGCTGTGCACTTTACAGCTCATCTAACTTCAAACTTGCTTGTAAATGCTAATGTATTTCAATGATTTGAAAACAGGTGAAAGAATTACTGCTTTATGTTTATACACAACTGTGGGTTTTTGAAATTTTTGTTTGTTTGTTTTCTTTGCTCCAGTATAATTTTGTACTCTGTAAACAGGTGGGGTAACTGGCCTGTTGAGCTGAGCAGCTATTTTGTGAACAACACAGTTACTAACTTCCATTGAAAGACATTATAAAAAATGGTATCTTCTCTCTGTGGAAAGGGTGACACAATTATCTTGGGAGCAATTAAAGCCTATATAAAAAGGAAAACATATACCCTGATACACCTTCTAACTCAGTATGCTATCATTGCACTACCAACACATTATAAAGTGGGAAAATTCTCTTACACTTCCTGAAGGAACTGGTATGAAATAAAAGAAGCCTGTCCAATATAAATGTCCAAGAAACAACTGTTAGAAAGCAGTATCTTTGTGCTGAGTGGTGTTACAGAGGTTAGGGTGCCAAAGATTTCAAAAGGAATTGAGGTTGAAAAACAAGTGCATCTGGAGATATTTAAGGGAGAGGTCAGCCATGGGTTTCCAGATGGCTGATAAAAAGAGCTTCAGCAGAGAGAATAGGAGCTGGTTTTCTTGTAAAAGGCATCATCTAAATTAATAATCTAAATTAATCAATCACAACCCTTTTAAAGTTCAACTTGGAGAAGGTGTTCAGGCTGATTCCTACTTTATCAAGATGGTTCTCAATTTTTTAAGCTGCAAACAGCATTACTCTTCAGCTTTCTTAAAATCATGGAAACAACTGTATGTCAAGATCACACATGCACCCTTTGTTGAGGAAGAACAGCAGACCATTTGTCCAGCTGATGTAAATAGGGTCAAGGGAGTTCAACACCTGCTTTAGGAAAACATGCTCAACACTTACCACATTTTGCTGCAACAGGTGCTGAACTCATCTAACCTTGGCCATGCAAGACGGACAACTGTTTTCAAGGCTATTTGACGAGAGGAGTAAGCTCTGGTATGAATATTAGCAATATCTGTACAATAGTTACATCTCTGCATTCTTCTGGAAGTGAACAGCTAATGGCTATGGTTTGCAATTGCAGTCCCCTCAGAGGAACTTCCCTCGGTCAGTTTCTGTTTTTCTCTAAGGTGGGTGAATAAGGCCGATACTTGTCTGTACTTGTGAAAAATGATTCCTAGAACTGGCTGAGAAAATGGCCCATCAAATAATCAACAAAAGGTAGATCTCAGTTTGTTGCGTGATGTTGTAACTCAGTGTCACAGCACTGTGAACTGCTCAGTCTCATAAGAAACAAGTCATAAAAAATACAAGAAGGTTGTGAATAAGACCACTAAATTACAATTAAACACTGTTACAATCAAATAGCTCATGTACAACTTCATAAACACTTCAGCTGGTGCTCTTAAATTGCCAGATATATTTATTTTACTCCTCTAAAGCGTGCTGAAGAAAAAGTGTTCTTTGTTATCTGGAACTATTTTGGATCTTTAGCAGTTCACTTAACACATCATAATGTCTGTCATAGGCTTTGCTAAAACACCAGGGAAAAATGCATACCTCAGGAGGGGAATAAATCTCTTAAAAGTTATTAGTGCAATTATGTAGGTAGCCCTGTAGAGGTGAAGAGCCTGTCAGTATCAGTGGCTTTTAGTCCTCATTTGGCAGTGTTTAAGCAAGCTCCGCTAAAAGCGGCATGCAAATATAGACACAAGTTCTTTTCTGAGTCATATTCTTTGTTATCCTGCTGGTTCAGGTGAATTTTGCCTCTTTGCTTCCCAATTGAGAATCAGCCTTACAGCACATGACAGAGCCAGATGTCCAAACATAAATTATATGACTGTCTTTACAGTTTATTGTTCTTCTTCTGAGCTGTCAGAGTATAAACCCATCCTATTCCAAACACACATGCTTGAGAGTTGCATTCAAACTCTTGTATCCTGTGGTAAATCTGCAAGAAAGCAGAACAGCGTGATTAGTATTTTCAGACCTGTGGCTGCTCACACAAAAACACACAGAAGGTTGGAAGGAGCCGACTGTCTGGTCCTTCTCAGAGCTGAGCAGGGTTGATTTGGTTTGTGTCCAGTTGGGTTTTGAATTATTTCTAATGTCGGACTCCACAACTTGCCTCAGCAACCTATAAAGATTTTCCTTATGTTTAAACAGAGTTTCCTGTATTCCAACATGTATCCATTGCATCTGGTCCTTTCACTGGGCACCTCTGAGAGGTCAGGGCTCTCTCTTCTTTACGCTCCACCACTGTATGATTGCATGCACAGAGAAGATCCCCCAGGAGCCTTCTCTTTTTCAGTCTGAGCAACCCCAGCCACTTCTCATTTGTGGCTGTCAGGAACTCAGATTAAGTTATTGCTGTCCTGCAAGAGTCTGATGCTGTTTGCCTAAGGGCATTTGCCCTGGAAGCAGGTGGCAGTCCTGCTGAGAAACGTTTAAGTGAAAGCTGCTGGGTGGCAGAGACAGGTTCACAGGGGAAGCAGCTCATTCTTCCAGGGAAAGCCATTTTAGAGTATGGATACATCATCCTGGGAGAGACATTTTAGGAGTGGCCATCTGAAGCATAATATATGATCTGCCCTTTATAGTATATTCTTATTGGTTCTTTTGTGTGTGTTTTTGTTTAGTTTTGTTTTAATTATTTTTTATTATTATACGTAATTAAAGATAAACACGTTGAAGATGATGAGCCAATAGTTTTCACAATAATTGTGCAAGAGCTGTAGAAGATTGAACCATTATTCTGGTACACTATTGAAGACTGAAAGATTGTTCACAAAATATGTCTGTTTCCGAAGCATTATTCTGAAGCATTTCATTTCAGAGAAAGCTTTGGAAACAAAGCACAGATAAATGGATGCAAGTTTCATGCAGTACTAAATGAGCTGGCTTGTGTACAATGACTTTAGCTCCTAGACTCAAGGGTGTTCACTTCTCTGACCAGAGAAAGCTTTTTGCACCATTCTTACAGACTAACACAAATCTCTTATTCTGATTTTCTCTCTACCTTCAGAATTCAGTCTTTCCTTGGCCACTGCATATCTTTCTTTTCTACTTGTCATTACTAACTTAGTCTCATATTAGGGAAATTTTGAAAACAGTGAGATAGTCTGGCTTTGTGATAAGAGATTAAATTAATTTGCCTATGTGGTGCAGTTAAAGCGATGACAGGATCTGAAGTTTGCCTGCTGTAACTTTCTGTTTGCAGACTCCTCATGAATGTAGCAAGGGGATTGGTGTTTTTGATGCCCCTGTAGATAGCCTGACATGAAAGATGGATCCCAAAGGACAGAATAAACAAACTGAATGGTCAAAGGAGCTGACAGACCAGCTGTCAGGGCATAGAAGGCAGTGAAGGAGAAGGTATGTGAACTCTTCAGTAGACCGCAAAGTTCTCACAGCTGTTAAGGCAAGCAAACTTCAATTTTTTTTTTTTTTATTTGAAAGGTGAATTCATAACTACTTAAATGCAAATGCAATTTTTATTTTAGTCATTACAGAAATGGCTGAAGAATGGTTTTACCATAATAAAAATACAACAATCCCTACCAAACATGCAGATATTTCAGTTTCCCAGCCCCTGAAAGCTGCTGTTAAGGTAGGAGTGATATTCTGAGTGTTCTTTGTGGAGCATTTGCAAAGTGTTTTCTGTGCTGGAAGCAGTTCAGACACATGAAGGATCTCATGCCACTGCATTTGCAGTTGAGGAATGTGCCTTTTGGTGAGCTTGTTTTCCAGAAAGATCTCACAAAGATGAAGGACTGGGGAAAAAAAAAATAAATAAATAAAAAAGACCAATTAGCTTCAGTATAAAAAATGTGAAATCTTTCACCTTGGAGAAAAAGAGGATGCTGAGCTTGAAAGTGGCAGTTACAGCTCAGGGAAGAGATCTTGCAGTCATCACTGGCTATGCTGTGAAATCCTTACGACAAAATAGCTGTGAAAATACCCCCCAAAACCGGTCAAGCATGATCAGAAAGGGCATTGAGATCATAATAGAAAGCATCATTTTGCTGCAGTACAAAATCTTGTACTCACATCTTGAGCATAGTGTGCAGTTTGTTCTCACACTGCAGAGCTACAGTCAAATTAGAAAAGGTGCAGAGAAAGATAAGAAATGGTAGAGAGTATGAAGTAGCTGCATTACAGAAAGAGACTTGAAAGTCAAAATCTTCAATTTTGAGTGGAGAAGGCTCACTAAGAAAAGTGAAGGCACTCAGTGAAGTGAATGAAGAGCTGTTAATCCACCAAATCCTTCAGTAATAAAACTAGGTGTCACCCAGTAAAACTAGTAGAAAAATGAGTTTAAAACAGATGGAGGTATTTATTTTCTCACACAGCAGGCAGTCAAGTTCTAAAATTTATTGCCATAAATTTTGGAGGTAGGTAGCAGGTGCTAAAAGCATTTGGATCTGCCTGAAAAAATCAGTCAGGAATTGCTTAATCAGTGACTGAGGACACAGGAGCAGTAGTATTGGGATAGTGGCCAAGAGCACATGCTCTCTCCAGACATCATTTCCTACTGCCACTGGTGGATGGAGAATACTGGTCCAGCACAGTAGGGTGTATCTGAGCTCCGCTGAGACATAACTTTCATTTGCTTCACAATACCACGTGCAGGAGCCAGCTGGTCTGCAGACTACAGATCAGTAGATCAGATCCACTTCATACTTATAACACGTGGGGTCGCAGAGCAGCAGAGAGACTGCAACAACTTGTAGCAAGTCCATGAGAACCTCGTGGCAACATCTGGAGTATGAGATGTGGTCAAGTGATTAAGTCATCTGCTGTATATCACGCTTGGTTGTCAGGGCTTCTGTCAGAGGAAAGCATTGAGAAAATCAGGTTGATAGGCAGTTATAACAAAGCATATAAACTGCTCCTTCTGATTCCTTCTGTTCCTCTTCTGGCATGACTTGAGAATAGGATTATGGGAGGCCACGAACAAGCTTAAAATCCAGGCATTACTTAACCACCTCCTATTTCATATGTGGGAAGGAAGTGGCCTAAATCTGACCCATCTAATATATATAATATATTCCACAGCATGTAATGTTTTGACAGCTTAAGTAGATATATGAGCACTGAATTGGTAACTCATTCAAATCCAAATTGGTATGCCTCCTATCTAAGTATTGCAAGTTCTGGTTTTATTCAGATAATTGTGTTTATTTTTTCTTTTCCAGCAAGATAATTTGAGTATTACTTTAGCCTCTGGTATGTGTTAATCTTGTCCAGGTTTTTTCTAATGCACTTTTTTGAAATTTTAGATATTTTTCAGTGTTAGTAATAAGAAATGTAGGTGCTGGGTGAAGGCACAGAGGGATGAGAATCTGTTTTGTTAGTGTCAAAAAGTTGTTGCTTATGTTAAATATTTTTTCCCCTAAGTACAACATCACATGGACTTTGCGAGGACATCACAAACAAGCAGATTTTCCTAGTACATTTGTCAGGAACGTTTCCATTCTATAAATGAGGGGCTAAGTCACTGAGAAATTTGTGTTTTGTCAGACATCAGTAACAGAGATAAGAAAAAACTGCAGAGTGCCTTAACCACAAAGCTGTTGAAATGATGGGCCATGGAGCTAGTCTTTCTGTGAGCCTGACATGATCACAGAGCACTTCCAGAGACAGTGTCTGAAGGAAGTATTTTCTGGGCAACATCTAATCTCTCATAATGAAAATAAGTGGCACACATCAGATACTCTCCTTGCAACTATTTAAATCCTTTGGCATGCTTATAATACAGGTAAGTGGTACAATGGGACTTATACCACTGGGAGTGTACACAGATACAATCCAAGACAGGCTAGGACAGTCATTAGGAAAGCTTTCAATAACACCCAGAAGCTTGGACCTTCAGTCACTCTTCTTTACTCACATGAAAATTCATGACTTACTTTTTCTTCCTATTTTTCTTTTTTTGCATCTTTCTTTTCTCAATATTGTTTTCCCTTTGCCCAGCAAATGCTTTGTTGTTTCTGACAAGTCTTGGTTGTTTCCCCAAGTCTTAAATCATAATGTGGCTCCAGTAATGTCTCTTCTGTCTCCTGAGCCCCAGCTTGTGGACTCTCTGAGAAAGGCGTATTAGCAATTAAGAACACAGTTTTCATACTTAGACGGAAAGGATCATGAGCGTCTCCTGATCATGCTTGATTCATGCAGAAGTTTGGCAGGCACATAGTTGTTGGTACTGACCACAGACTGTGAAACAACAGCTTGGAAAAAGACTTCCTTCTACCCCTCATTGTGTCCTCAAGCCTGAAATCAGCATGAATCATGAGCAAATGTGTTTGCAAATAGCTGACTGTCATACCAATTAATGTTCTGCAAGATGCTTGTAGTCTTAATTCATTTTAGGAAAAATTTTCTACGTGAAAAATATTGCCTATATCTCTCTCAGTATCATAGAATCACAGAATAATTTGAATTGGAAGGGACCTTAAAAATCACCTAGTTCCAACCCCCTGCCATGCTACTAGATGAGGTTGCTCCAGGCCCTGTTCACCCAGGCCCTGGATACTTAGACTCTCAGTAAATATTACCTTACTCTTTTAAAGGACCATCAAAAAGACAGGTCAACAATTCACCGTGGAGGTAGAAAAAGATTTAAAACTCTTATCTCTGTCAGTTGCTATCTTTATCACTTTAGTGGAAAGATAAAAGAAATGGGTGTTATTTTGCAGTGCATAATCCCAAAACATGAGTTTGATTGCTTAAAGGAATCTGTTTATGTGTAATCTTTGCCTGTCCAATCCCTCCTGGATCTCATTTTCTTGTCATTCTTCTCCTGCCTCTTACCTTCTTTCTCTCCTTCACAATATATATTACCTCCCCTTCCAGAATTTGATAGATACTGTTAAGGAGAGATCTTCTGAGAAGCCTCAGAAGGAAGGCAAGGCTGAGGAGCCATTCTGCAACATATTTAAAGCAAACTTCAAGAAGCCACTGAAGGATCCTTCCACTCATTTATTCCAGCTTTGGAAGCTCAATTAGCTAGTTGTCTGTGGGGGTCGCAGGAGTTTAAAGGAGCAGTGAAAGCGATTAATAGGATAAAAAAAGAAAATATACTTTTATGAGGCAGATCTTAGCATAGTTTTTTGGAAACAAAGAACCCTGCAATTTCCCAAACCCACAAGGAAGAAGGCTGAAGGAACTTGGCTCATTCACATGTTCTGCTTGTGAGCGCAATTTTATATTGAAGTGAATGACTGAAATAGAGTCCTCTGCGTCTGCCACTCCTATTTCATGGCTCATGCTAAGCAGGTCTATAGACAATCTTCCCATCGGTTTTAATTATTTTTAACTATTTTAACCATTTCCTAATGCACCTTATAGTAAGGTAGGGTGAGTTATTTTAGCAACAGGCTGAGTAAGTGCACAATAAATCTGATCCTGCCTCTCTGAGGAAGGTGAGCATATTTTCTAATCTGGAGTTCTGGGCACAGAGAAAGGTCTCCTTGCTTTTGCAAGCAATCCATCAAATCCTTGTCTGCATTTTTGGACACTCATTATCAATACAGATATAAAGCTGAGCAGTTTAAAGATTGCAAATGAGTTGCTCAATTTCTTTATTCTGTCAACACAAATGAAAGAGCAAGTCCAGTGGGGACACATTATACATGCACATAATTGTAGCAAAGAACTTAGGCACCCTAGTGTATTTCTCATACATTTGAAATTTAATGGCCTTTACTTCAATAGTAAGATTAGGAGATTCTGAAACCAGTGATAAGGAAACACAAAAAGAACTGGGAAATCCCCTATAATATGTGAAGAGGAAAAATTGTAACTCAAGGCAGAGAACATTCTGCTGTCTCTGAGGATTTTTAAATAAGAAACAGTAAATAAATGTTTTAGTTTGCTCCTCTATCTGGGCTATTCTTATACTGAGAGGTAGCCTCAAAATGGCAGTAAAAGATGGAAAGAAATATCTGACAGAGCAATTTTTTTACATCTGGAGAAAAGTAGGCCACACCATGTTTAACACTAACTCTTCACTTCTGAGTTCTACACAAGTTCTCCTATACTGCACAGCCAAGTCCAAGAGATCCTTTTAAAACTTATATATGTAAACTCAATGTGCACATAAAGAAGTTGCGTTGGTTATTCAATTTTTTAAGAAAGCCAAAGAACCATTAAATGTACAACGATATTTTTTTCATTTGTTCCCATTTCTGAAATTATTTTGGTGTTTCAGTGAGGACTTGATTTATTTTCTCCTGCCAGTATCAGACCTTATGCTATTACCTTCCTGTCTTCAGACCAGCATTGCTTGCATTACTGCAAGCACCATCCGTGAGGATGAAAGTGTAGAAACTTAATACATGTATTCCATTCAAAAACTGAGAACTGAGCTTAAATAAAACCTTCAGAGATTCAGAACCTTCTTACCTCAAAGAAAGAATTATTTTTTGGAAGATAGTTATGCAGAAAAATAGGAAGAAGACAAAGTGCTGATTTAAAGTACATCTCTGGTCTGTATTTTAGTTAATCTATATAGCTTTTTGTTTCTGTGGTTACCCAATCCTTCACACCAAGAACTGGAAGTGAACTGGATCTGAATCATTGCTCAGATAGACTTCAAAATGAGTTATAGCAGCACATTCAAACGCCACGAGGAAACAATTTGTCCTGACTGGAGAAAAAAAATCCATGCTGTCTGTGTGGCAGAGTACTGAGGCTGTCTCCAAGACCAGATTCACTGTGGATGCAGGCAATGACCCCAAATGTACAGCCCCAGATATGACAGTATCCACAGAGCCTGCAAGCTCTAGTGTGCCCTAGCACACCCTGTGCACTACCACGCCAACAAATCTCGACAGGCTGGCTGCTGGCTGACTGCAGGTGTCCACATGTTGTCCCAGTCAGGAAGACGCAGGCAGGTCAAGGCGTGCTTACAGCCACTCCCCAGACTGCTGCTCTGAGGAGGTGTAAATGTAGCCGCTAGGGATGACTCAAGGCTGCTGCTTTTTGGCTTATCATTAGCGTGGTTTTACATGTGGAAGGAGTCATATGAAGAATGAAGCCGATGTTATCAGAGTGATGAGGAAAAATGGATAGATGAAGGACTAATAACTTAGCACCTGTGTTTTGCAGTGATGAAAAGGGGGAATCATGCACTGTGAGGCCAGCTGGGAAGTTAGAAAACTCACTAAGAGACGTTGAGCCTCTGCATGGGAAAGAATTGCCTTATACTTGGACACTGTCTCAGTGGCTGGTATTCTGTGCTAGGAGATGCTAATTTGCTCAGATTCCATTAAGAAAGGCACTCAGACACTGGAAAATATTTCTTAAAATGTCATTTATTGAATGGTGTAGGTAACGTTATCTCACTGCACATGCAGGGAACCCAAGCTGTGCAATATTGAATAGGCCTACAGTCAGGACAAAGCACATTGCATAAATCCTGTCCATGGAAAGGTGTTCCCATTTCAGTCATTCAAGCTCTTACATTAATTTCTTAAAATAAAACAGTTCATCATTTTTACTGTCAAATAACAAGGATGTCCACATGAGAACTTGCAGCTTTAGAAAAAGGCAGGGCCATGCATGTGGCATCATCGCCAGCTGCAAGTCGGGAGCTGCATGCAAGTTCCTCTTTTGCAGTTAGACGGCTGTGTTTATCTTGCATGCACGGAGCATGTGCTGTACAGACAAACTGAGCACGGGCCTGAAGACCATGCTCTATATGCAACATAACACAGACCTGAACCTGCTCTGATGGTTCACCAACTCCATGATGTGCAATGGTCTTCTGGCTAGGATCAATACAACTGTGAAGGAGGAGTACTGAAGGACTCTTAGGTTATGAGTAGTCGTGATAGAGCAGCACTGCTTTTTCAAATATGATCAGCTACGGCTAGGTAGGCCAGGAGAATGAAGTGTATTTTCTACAGTGTTTTTTCTGTGTGCTTAAATCATGAAGCAGTGTCTTCTGAAAGGACATCAGTCCAACCACCCAGACCCATCTATGCCCCTCTGCTACTATCTCTGGTTCTGGTCCTGATAAGGCTTCTACAAAAGAAAGACAAAAGAATTCCTCAAAGGTAGCCTTGTGTTGATGAAGAACAAACAATGAGATGGCATTTCTGAGCAAAAGGGCAAGGAGATTTAGATCATAAAACACATAAAAATGTGTTTACAACACAGCTTAGAAGTATTCATCTGAATTCCCCCAGTTAGCTCTGAAAAAACTTCATCTGCAACATTATGCTCTGGTTTGGGAAGCCCATTTTAAGAAAGCTATGAACAAGAGGGAAGCAGCAAAATGATCAATAGTCTAGATAATCTGACCTCCAAGATTCAAAAGATAATTTTTAGTATAGAAAAAAGAGAACCAAGGGTAGACATGAGACGAATCTTTAGGTACTGAGAGACTGCTGTGAAAAGAGTGGAAACAGATTACTGTCTTCATTGGTTGTTAAAAATACAGTGTGCTTATCTCCGGCAAGGGAAATTCAGGTTAAACGAGAGGGAATACTTCCCAAATGTAAAACAATTGAGCACTAGAATAGACTACTCACCAGATACAATAGTTTGGAGTCCCTTGATGCTCTGCCAGCCTTTTTCCATGGCATGAAGGATGCTTCCCCCACGATTCATTTTAGGAAATGTTTTGTTTAAGTGGAAATCAGAAATGATAGAAGACAAGGTGGAGATTAGCTCATAATTTGGATTAGATGGAGAGAGTTGGGTCAGAGGAAAAGTTAGTGCAGAAGGGTGTATGAGAATGTGGGTGTCGTTCAGAGGTAGAGAAGATAGACCTAAAACCAAATGAGGTTTTGGCGGAGTGTGAGCCCCAAAGTGAAGCAAGGAGACTAGGTGGTCTAGCGTGCTTTACACTTAAGCAACTATGAGAAGAACTCACTGAAATTGCAAATATAACTAAGAATATTGTCTGACTTTTTAATTTTGTGTCATCATCCAAATTATACAATTTCAATGTGACATAAGATCTCTAGTAAAAACATCTTCAAGTATCTACCATTTGATTAGGTGACTGTCAATGGTGAATTGTATTGTAAATGTCAGTTGCACTAGGTTTCTTGAATTTGTTTGATAGAAAAACTGCAAAAATATATTATAGAAGGAATGGTTTTTGAGGAACAAAGCACAGACTTATGAAGAAATTCTTTTCTTTTGCATTGCATACAGTACGTATGCTAGTCTGCATGCTGACTGCATATGTCATCTTGTAGCTCTGAAAGATTAATCTCCCATAATCTTTCCTCTGTGGAAATTCATGCTTTGTGCTTCTATCTGACAAAACAAGATCTTCCTTAGAATTCAGTATTTTATGTGTTGTGCTAACCACAGCTGTCCAAGACCACATGATAATTTTGTTTAAAATTGTTTAATTGAATTGCATTAACAGAATATTTTAGGGACATTCCTAATAAAATCTTGCACTCTGTAAACTTCCTGGGTGAGTTTGCATCCTGCATAAGTATCAGCATTGCACTACATCTAGAATACTAATTAGTTTACATAAGAGAACTTATAATAGAATATCAGGCAAAATTATAGTGAAAAATTGCATCTGTGGCAAATTAGAGCAGTTACAATGTTTTGTTCAAATCCAGCTAAAATAATAATAACAATAATATCCCTCTGAGATGAACATAACATTTCTCAAACTGTATTCGTTTGACTAAAACCAAAAGAGCCAAAGTGATAGGAATGGAGTTTAGACTTGGCTGATAATAAGTAGCCTACATTGTGAACATATATTTAAATTTTATGTTCAAGATTTACTGCTGTGGGCTAACTGCACCTAGAAATTCCATCCAAAACCATGTCTCTTTGTCCTTGGCTAATTTTCTATACTGAAGGATTTCCAAATTAAATAAATAAGAAAGAGAAGGAATGAACATACAAAGAGGCAGGAGCACAATCAAGATTTTTGGGGGCAGGATGTTGGAAAAATTATCAGTAGTATTTCTGAGTCCAAGTTCAATGATTCAGTGAAGCACATTGCCTGGTGAAATCTAAGTTTCACATAGAAATGCTCCTTAAAATCTAATAGTGCCTGGCTTGTCTCATGATACTGGTCTTGTTGATTTCCTAAGACTTTGAATAAGGGGATACCTTAGTCTTAGAGTTTTCTAGTCTTTCAATAACTTAGGCTACTGCTGTACTTTGTTAATATGGTAGACAGATGAGTAGATGTACCCCATAAAGGCACCTCATTAAGTCAGTCTTCACAAGATTCTCCCCACTTTGGTCCTGCTGCATTCTCCCTTTACACTTCTGTGTAAGACACTGGTCTCTGGTAACACAAGTTTCTGGTGACACAAAGAATGTATCTTTTCATTAGAGAAGTCCTTTTATCATTACTGTTTCCTTGCAGCTAGTTCTTTTTCATTTTCAGCATGGTTCACTCCTGTTGAATTCAGCGTTTCAGATTATGTTTCCCAAATGTTTCATCTTGTAAGATATATTTGCTGTAGAGTTGATTTCCACCCATTATTTAGTTGCAATATTATTGCATGTCTACACTATTATTTATATCTCCTACTAAATATGAATCACATAGCAGTCATTTACCATGGTCTACAATGGGAATTTTTTACTTATTAACATGATAGCTTTCGTATGTGATCAGAGTGCAATAGCAGGATATTTCTTCACTGTTGCCCTGACTTCTTCCTCTTTTTTCCTCTTTTTCTCTTCCTCTCTTCCTCTCTTCCTCTCTTCCTCTCTTCTTTCTTTTCTCACTTTTCTTCTTCTTACTTATCTTCAGAAAGACACAAACATGGACACATCACTCTTTATATGAAAAAAAATAATCTTATCCAAACAGTGTATTTTCAGGTAAGAGCACCTGACAATAATCTGTTCTATCAAGGTTTATTATATCTCTGTTTATTTTAACTCATGCATTGGTCTGTCTGTCATAAATAATCTATTAACCTTTAGATTCTTACAGTTCTGAAACAACAGCTTTGTTTCTGAGTTCTCTGACAGAATAGATCACCTACTTCTGTGTTCCACACAACCTCATAGCTCATAAAAACCATGGTAGAATCATTGGTATTCTTTCTCTGAAATATAGGCACTAATCATGTATAGGATGAATCAAATGAAGTGCCCACTAAGCAGAGTTTTACCCATGAAATCTGAAGGAATTCTGTTTCTGTAAAGTTTTTATAATGTCATGGAAAGGAAAATCTGGGGCTTAAAACTATGCTTGTAGCAACTTGGAGAAGATGGTCCGATCCCAAAAGCCTTTTTATTTTCTGTTTGGTCTATTGTAAAATAATCAGCTGGTTGAAAGTAAAATATTGATTCTTCTCTGTAAACACTGCTTGTTTGTAGTGTTTAACATAAAAACCCTTTCAAGCTTCTTAAAGCAAACCAAAGCTGAGGAAACTAATTGCAAAGTATTTTGACATCTCTTCTTTTGTAAGATAAGTGAGACAGCTACTCATTTATTTGGTATTTTTTGCCTATACCTTTATCACTTACAAATTCTTGCTAACTAGAAAATAGACTAATTACATGACTGCAATAAATGTATTTGTCGTTACTGTAATGAGTCACAATTCACACTACTTGTATTAAAGAGAAATACAGGTTTGTGTTTAAGGAGTTGGAGTCAGAAGTTCAACTGATGACTTGATCATGAACTCCTGTAAAACTCGGTGATGTCTCTCTCATAACCTGACTGCCACCTATACGTTAATTACTGTTCTTATTCTGGCAGTATCACTCTGGCAAGATGCTACCTGAGGGGCATGTCAATATGGGAAGTACGACAGTGTAGAGATTCTTGAGATAAGACTGGACAAACCAGTAAAAAATGAGCACTAATGAGAAAATGGAGCCTCATACTATGGGACACCATGGTGTTGGGACTCAAAATGTGCTTTCAGATTGAATTAGGTCACAGAAATGTGTCTTGCATCTCTTAAACAACACAGCAGAGTAAAGTGTGAGTGATCAAGCCTGGTCTTCTACAACTCTACAGAAGTTTAATCTGTTTTGGCATTTAAGTTTAAAGCAGGAATATATCTGTGTATGGATCTCCTGATAGATCTCTGCACTCTGGCATGTATAATGGAGAAGTTCTGGAATATTCAAAACTGCATCCTTCCAGATGAAATGTAATTGGGAGTTTCCCCAAGACCTCACCTAATGCATTCTAACTGCTAAAAAGTATTCAGTCCATGGGATCACACAAACGCTAGTCTGAAGTAAAACTCCTATAACACATAGCATGGAGGTCCTATGCACTCTGTTTGTTTTACCAACCCTCTCCAGTTATATTGCGCTGCTTGCTAATGTAGACATAGCCTATAACATACTGGCTCCCTAATTCAGAGGCTTTTGCTTCTGCAAATCCTTTAAAACAAAATAGTGTAGGGATGACTTAATCAGAGATGAAACTCTACAGATTTCACTGGCATTATGCCTGGAATGATAATTAACCATTAGCATCAGAAGATGAGTGAATTGGACCAAATCTTTAAGACAAGAAAAGTTGATCCATAATGACAGATCTTTAATTGTAAATCACCTTTAGAAGGTAAAATAAAGTACCTTCCACTCATAACTTATTGACTAGTGTTTGTGCATTTAGATATGAATGCATATGTAATAGATGGAAGGCGTATAAATCTTACAAACTCTATCAAGGAAGTCAAACAGTAATGATAAGTGAACGTGCTTACTAAAGAAGTAACTGTATAGGCCTCAGTTTCCTAAATCCTGGTCATGAACTCATTCTTCACTAGGAAGAAAGTTCCTAAATGCAGTGTACAGAGGTTTGATTGAGCAAGAGATGAATAGATTGGGAGATAATTTGCAAATTCACTTCAGTGAAGTGACATGGAGAATGGTAAGCAAACATCCTGTATATCTGTGTCAACTGAAAGTCCAGCTTCTTTCTCTCTCAGATACATGGTCAAGAGATATGATCATGGCATAGAAATATAGCTGTACAGCATTTGGCATTTTAGGAAGGAAGGTAACATTAAACAAGCTTTGTACCTTCCTGTGACACCCCAGAGGCTGGAGAAGTGTTTGGTTATAGTAGACAGCAGAGCCTGTAATTTCTTAAGAATGGCACAGGGTTCAGCAGCCTTTGAACTTATTCCTTCTGACATCAGAGTACCTCTTGTACTTGGAAAGGGGTACTACAGCAAAACTTACATGACCTCTTTTGTATTGCTCAGGCAGTCCTCACTCAGAGAAGTACAGAAATTTTAGTCTGTGTGTACCATCTGGAACTTCTGTTTGCCTTGAAACTTTCACTAGAAAATCTTATCTCCTAAACATAAAGTCTTGACCATATTAAAAGACCTTTAGTATTCTGACTAGGTTGCTTATGCCAATGGTTCTTATAGAGCAGCATAAGAGGATACAATGTAGAATGATCATCCTTCTCTGCAATCCTCTCAGCATTGTTTAATGAAATCTATAGAGAACATCTTTTTTGATTGTAGATATTATTTTATTTTTTGGAATTTCCATAACAGTCTTAGAAAATCCTGTATCCTGTTAGTTTTTTTTCTCCATATGGCTTTTACACAAATAGCTCCTCAAGTGAAAGGAAAGTACTTCTTCAAGTGAGAGGTTCAGTTTTTGGGTTCTTTAGGACTATGTAGAACTACACAAGGATGTTTCTCCTGGCCTCGTAGAAATGTCCCAAAAGTTTAAATTTAATTGCTTCCTAAAATGAGAAATCATGTTTCAAAAAATACAAATACAAAACCCAAAAACTTACTTAAAGATGACTTACTACCATGTAAGTCGTACCATGTCCTGCCTTCACAAACGCTTGTACTGCCCAACAATCTCAGTGCTACACTCTCTCTTGCAGCAAGCCTGTAACTCTCTGTTCTACAAAAGAAAGCTTTGCTGTCATTTCCCTGTGGTTTTTCTCTCTTCCTCAGGCACCTCCTTCAGCTCTCAGCACCATATTGCAAGTTCCAGATCAGATCCTGCTTACACTTACAGCACAAAGTGGGGACTATGGGCCTCACCCTCACTGTTCAACACGACTTTATGAGCACTGCTTTGTTTCATTGGGAAGCACGCTGAGCCCTATGTATTATTACCCTGCACCACATTCAATCATTTCTACCAAGGGCAGGCAGCAGTGTGAACTGGTAGAGTTTTGCAGACAGATATTTTCACTTTGTGTCACAGTTGCAGTGCAAAGGGCAAAAACAAGGATTTGCTGAGCCTGTTGTGCTGAGTTCTCTCACTTACTTACATAGAATGTGAACATACCTAAATGTCAGATAAGAGACATATACAATGCATATTCACAGAACATTAGAATCCACCTTAGGCATGAAATGTCCTTTCTCTTCTTATGTTTTGTAAAATAATACCCTTGCAAATGCAAAAAGTATGGCAGTAAATGAGATAATTCAGCAAAACCTAATTCATAAAATTGAAAATGTATATTCTCTTCCCTCCAGCAATATATTCCGATGTTTAAATCAAGCTTTGTGTTTCTTTTAGTCTTTAGACTTGTCTCAATTGAAAAGTTATTCCAAAGTTTGAAAATATCCTCTATCATATTATTTATGAACTCAAAATATTTTCTCAGAGCCATACACTATTTCTAAGCCTGTTTCCCCAGAGTTCCATTATGAAATGAACTTTAAAGCTACAGTTGGAAGGTGAATTTAATACCAGTCATATAAGATATAAAGTTTCAGTCTGCAAACACATCTGTGTGTAACTTTAAGTCAATGAGTTTTTCTACTGAATTCAGTGGAATTACTCCCAGTAAACTTAAGTATATCTATAGTTTGAAGTCCTGGATCTGAAAGTACCAAAGTAGTATAATAAGTAAATATTTGCACAGCCTTTCTTTTCTCTAAATGTTTAATTCTCTGAGCATCTTTAAGATTCCTAGCTAAGAAGTCTGTTTTGCAATATTGAGAAGTCCAGAGCAAACCAAAAGCTAGAACTCTTCAAACCTCGCCAATTTTGATTTACATGGGCACGAACAATTCTGGCTACTTCAGGCTCTGGTTTGCATCGTTGCTTTGACTTAATACGGACAAGGAATATTTAGCAACTAGAGCATTTTGAAATATGGATGTGTTTATTTTAGTTTTGATTGAAACCAGAAACAGGACAAATAGCTGCTTATTTGGAAATTTTTAAAGGTAGGTCAAATTTTGAAAAAATAAGTTTGTTTTGGAGAGGACAATGTTTCCAACTTGTCTAAGCTAAAAAAGCAGACCTTGACTGAAAACACTTAATATCTTCTTTGGACAGTAAGTTGAAGTTACATAAACGTAAATAGAGTTGGACACCTTTAAAAGTGTGTTTGGAAGCACAAACCCACATTTCAGTTGTAAATGTTACACTTTGTTTTAAATATCACCTATTTTTTTCACGAGAGCCAAATAGAGACAAAAGAAAAGAAAAGGACAGACAACAAACATAATAGTGTTTTGCTTCCCAAGATTCATTTTAAGGTGGAAATATAGCATCTTGCATGATCAATAGGTTTAGAAAGATGTATCTTTTATCACGTACCATATCTCTTCGTTTTCTGACTGTGCCTATGGTGGCTGTAGCTCATCAGCATTGAGAGTCTGCCAGAAGTTTGCAGTAGATGTGTGAAAAGACTACAGTCAAACTCTCAAGGGAGGAAAACAGCCTCTTTGCAACCAAGTACAATATATGACGAGTGAAAGTTTTTTGCCACCATCTCAGCTACTTCATGTATGGTCAGCATCAGCTTCTGTAGAAAGCTTTGTAACCAGAAAGTGAACCATTTTTCACATGGATAGTGTCTACAGATCTAAAGTAATGTTCCACCGAATGACCCAGAGATGCATGTGAGTGAGGGTCTGTTGCTAACATAGAAGTGGTGAAAAACCATTTTGCACATTCTGGGAAGTGGAGAGCTGTGGCAAAGGAACCAACTTATTGTGAGATAAAAGTAATCCTGATGACAACGGGATGCATTTGTATGTATGTAGCATCTACCAACAACTGTGACTATCAGTGAGTGGAAGTTATCTGTGCCCTTCTGGACAGGATGCACTGAGCATCATCAGGGACCAGAGAGATCATCATAAAAGGAACTCCATTTTAGTCTAATATGCTGAGTGCAAATAATGGGCAATTATTAGGAAGTGATGGAATTTTAATCGCAAAAATAAGCCATTAAAATGTGAATAGGCTTTGCAGTATAAAAATGTATAGTATTTCATTTGTTGTAATTATTTTTAAGCAAACTTGCACTTCAGATCAGCATATAATCTCTACAGGAGGTGTCAGAAAGAAAGAATAACACTGAAAGACAGTTAAAAAAGCCATAAGGACAGTGGCACTACTGTGTGACATATCATGTGAATTTTACCATCAGTTAAGCAGAAAGCCAAATTCAGTGCCTGCAGTAAAAAGAAAATATCTGTTTGCATAAATCTAGGTACCAGGAAGGAAGAAAGGAAGGAAGAAAGGAAAGAAGGAAGGAGGAACAGAAGGAAGGAAGGAAGGAAAGAAAAAAGGAAGGAAGGAAGGAAAGAAAAAAGGAAGGAAGGAAGGTTGGTTCTACACACTATTTAATGTTGAGTTTGATGGAGGACGTGTTTAGATGATCTGTATTTTTTGTCAGGCTTCTAGAAAAAATCTTGTTTCTATTCCCACACCCAGGGTTGCAGTAGTACAAGAAAGGAAACATAAAACAGCATACATATCAGGAGAAGATAGGGTCAACAAAATTATTTCTTGTTCACTCCTTCCATTTTCCATGCAAAGTTGTGTTCAGCCCTGATATTGATTTACTTCCAAAAATGAGAAACAGAGGACAAAAACTCAGATGCCTTGCATGACAAATATGTATTAAAAAACAGTCAAACCAAAAGTCTCTGGGAAGTAGCCAGGGAAATATCAATTTTCCTAGTTTTCTCTCCTTCAAATTCAACGCAATCTGTAATAGGTTTGCATTGGTAACAAAATTCAGTCTGCTAGAGCGAAGCCTTTCCTTGGAGCAAAAAAGCTATCTTTTATCCATCTCTCAAATTATTCTTTGCCAAGAAAATATACACAGCTCAAAAATTAAACAAGATTTTTTTGTTCTTAGCTACCCACAAAAGAACATCCTTCAATACTGTTTTGGAAATACTGCTGCACAATTAAGATAGAGCGTAAATCATAGAAAGAATATTTCCTGTAGCCTTTGAAATGTTCTAAGGCAGTCTGAAGCGAAAGCAAAGGCTTTTATTGTTGCTTAATGCCAAGTGAATATTTCGGTCCAAGAAACCAATTTATGATTAAGATCTCACAAATTAAAAAAAAAAAAACACAACTTTTCTCTCTTGCATTTCAAAGACAGAAGACATTACAGTGCTTGCTTTTATACTGTTTAAAGTGAAAGAACATCCAGAAAGTAATAACCAATAACAACAAATAGGACTTCATAACCTGTTGGGAAAATTACAACTTAGGGCCATGGCTCAGCACTCAGATATCAAATGGATTTTTAAGTGAAAAAAAAATGTTGGGGTACAAGAAGGAGTCATGAGAGAACGGGGGAAGGACTACCAAGGGTTTTAATAATTAAGGGTCTCAAACTGAGATTTTTTAGTCCAGCTCCACTAGGAGAAAAAATGTGGGAAATCATGCAAGCCTTCATTTTCTCCCCTCTCCACTCAGTCATATTGTCTGAAGGACCTCATGAAGACAGAAGACATTATTCAAGGGTCCTTTTGTGTAGGACCTTGATCTCCCTGACAGCCGTCAGAGTGCTCACTGGCTCAGCCTACTAAGGCAGGAGTAAAACCACATCTTCACTGGAGTCATCAGTCAAATTCCCATTTAATTCTCTGACATTTTAAAGGTACTGCAGGAGCTTATCTCAAAATACTTGCTAGACACACAAGGTTTGCATTCAGACTCTGGAAATTCTTGCTTCTTGTCTCAGCAGTTGTTCTCAGAACTACTTAAAAGACAGGAGTATCTCTCCTTCTGTGATGAAGATTTATGAAATGCTGCTGGAGCTCCATGTATGTTCTGCTGGTATTCTCATTTCTGGCCTTTGTATATGTGGGAGTCTGAATCCGCCAAAGGATCATCTTCCTGTCTGAGGTAAGGAGATAGTGTATGAGTAAATAGCTGCACTGGATCCATGGAAAGAATGAGATCAAAGGGCAGAGGTACTTTTTGTAATTTAGAAGGAGCGTCTGTATTATTACACCATTTTTATAGATGATTCAGTTGTGAAGCCAGAAGCAAAATAAACACTTGTGGATAAGAGCAGTTACTTCTGAAATTCAAATGAAGTTTTCAAACAAAGCAAGCTTATTACCAGTGGATAGATCTTCATTTGCAGAAATGGAGGAAAGTGACAAACTGAGGGTAGATACGGTTTCTTCTTTACCAAATGTATGTGTAATAAGCATTTGATTTATAATAGCATAATACCAACAAGCAGTAGTGTGATCATAGTTCCAATCTCAACAGTTGTGAGTACAGAAGCAACATTAATGACAAGGATTCCTCAAATATATTTCTAGAAACAATCGTTTCAGTAAATAAATATGTTCTTATTTTGCTCTCATTTAAGTGTTCCAGTATTGGAGCTTCTGGAAGCCAGACAGCTGAAACATCATTTAGAAAAATATTCGTAGCTAGATTCCTGACATTTTGAAATACAATCTGTTCTATAGTTACAGTTGTGTCCAAACATTGCTAGCAGTATATTTAGAAGATGTATAAACTGTGTGACATTAAATTGATTCACACGGAAATAGCTCACAGCCCTGTAATTACTCTCAATAGCCTATACTAAAGTACATTTTATGCAAAAGTGAAAATTTCTTTCCTTAATTCCTGAAGAAGGTAAGTAGGATATCAGGAACAGTATACCTCATGCAGAAAATGCAAGCGTCAAAAATCTTGGAAAGGTCCTCATTGGTGTACTTTAAAGGAAAAAAAATCCATTTAGAAGGTGAGAACCTTCATAAAACAGTCATAAATGGAGAGCATAAAACGTGGGTTAGATGGATTCATCTGATAAGGATGAAAGTCCACAGAAGCTCTTACTGACCTTGTTTTCAGAGAGGCTTATACTCTGACATAAATTTATAGGTTCACAGAAATGAACAGGGCTAGTCTAATAAGGGACAGAGTGCTCAGCACCTTGCAGTTTGACATCCCCAGTGAGAAATAAATATGCAAAAGTCAGTGTTCACTTTCTAATCCCACCACTCTTCACTTCTTTTCACATCTGAGACAAAGATGATAATAGGTATGAGTGACATTCATAAGCAACACATCTTTTCTTTACCATTTTCCATCTCTGAGAAAACAGAGCAGTGATATTTGACATATTTGTGCTATAACTCAGCTTACATATGTTCTGTGCCTGAAAGAACATCTGCTTGATGAATCTCAACTTGAAATTGAGCCTCGATAAAAATTATAAGAATAAATAAATAGTCAACTGAGTGTAAGGTGTAATTATTATCAATAAGAGACTTCTTTTTAGACAGTCCTCGGTCACTTTTTTAAAACCATTATAAGCTTGAATGTTCCTTTACTAACTCAGTACTGAAAGGGAATTGCTACTGCAGTGAAGATCTGCTGTGCATGCTAAGTCAAATGGTAAAAGAAAGCTGCACGAATGTGTTAATTTTCAGCACCTATTGTACAACAGTGAAGCATAGTCATTGTTTTCAACCTCAAGAACCAAAAGCCGTTTTACTCCTGCTGTCCTTCTGGCTCTGCACAGCTTGGTTTCTTTCCTCCTTCTCCCTGGTCAGACACAGAGAACTGATGACTACAGCATGACACTTCGCAGCCAGTCCTTTGAACTCATCCTGCAGCTGAGTCATTAATCTTATATTATCAAGAGCTTCTTTTCATCTTTGGAGAAAAGGACTGAGTTTATCCTAAAAACCTCCTCAAAAACACTATTTTATAGCTTATTTTTCTACTTATTAGGAAGGCAGCATTACGAAAGATGAGACCACAAAACTGATTTTTTAAGATTGTTTATTGTAGTACTGCATTTTCTTAACAGCTTACTTTGACGCCCACCATTTCAAAATAGTTGCCTCCATATTTCCTTGAGGTACAGCTGTCTCACATCAGAAATGATATTTAGTGAGAGGTTTCTGTTGCTCTGGCAACAGCCTTTGACAAGTTCTAGCTGTACGATTGCGGAGAAGAGAAATTGCTTGGAGAGGTCCATGCCTTTCTCACTGATGTTCTGACTTTGCTATAAAAACAGTACCCTGTTTCTGAGAGCTGCTAGTAAATACATACAAAAGAGTACATTTCCTGACTCTCATACAGTATTGCAGGGAGGAGAATTTATGAGATAAATAAGCTGGTTAAGAATTAAATTATTCTATCATACACAATATCTAAAGAAGCAAAACTGTGTTATTGTGCATTCTATTACTTGCAAATTTCAATTTGAAATGGTAGTAATACAGGTGACAGAGAGACCCAGCAGGTATAAACAACATCAGAGCAGAGAGCAGAGAGACTGTCAACATAACAATATTTTCAAGAAGTAATTTCATTCATGTTTGTTGTTTATTGTTTTTGCTACCAGAAAAGATGTCTTGAGATTTTCTTTTTTTGGATGGGAAGGTGATAATTATACATCCCTTGGACAGTACATTAATCCAATCTAACTAATCTGCTCACTGGATAAGACAGATGTTCCTGTCCACCAATTAATCTTAACCTTTGGCAGGGTCTCTGTAATGGTGCTCTTTCTGTCATGGTCATGTGGCAGTAGATCCTTCCAGATCACTATTTTTCTTCAGCCTTTGGGTTGTCCAAAAACGTTGATTTATGGAGTGGCTTGCTACTGAAGCCCAGGGAGCTTCTGGAAAGAAGCTCTTGTCTTAAACCCTTCACTTGCTGCCCCCAGGTTTCTAAAAGCTTTGAGATCCTTAAAGCTTTGTTTCTTAGAGAAAAAATGAGATTGTCTTTCTAGACATCCAGAGGTATCCAGAGGATTTTGCTGTCACACAGTAGAAGTCAGTGACAGGATTAAGGACCATGAAGTAACATGCATGCTCTTGTCTGAGGACACTAAGCTGTAAAATTAGTTCTTGGCTGCAGTGATGAATTTAAGATCACAAAAAAAATTAGATAACTTAGCAAGGAATCTGTGAGTCTCCAGTATCCGTCAAACACTTGTACAGTCAACAGCTTTATGAAAGTTAAATGTAGGACGTAAGTTGCTGCCATTCATCATTTTGTTCAGTGACGTTGCATAGAAAGAAAACAAAATAAATACAAGAGGAGTCAGCAAAATCTTGACATTTTCAAAATCTGCTACCTACCACACTGTGGATTCTTTCCCATGTAGCTGCACAGAAGAGTTTGTTTGGGATCAAAACCAATATGAGCACACAGCAGATGTTGCAGTTATCCTAATCTTGCTTCCTGAATAATATGATGAAAGGGTTTTTTCACCTGGTTCTTCAAGGATGACTTCTTTTTCCTAACTTGCAGTACATTTTCAAGTTCTTTTGCCACTTTCTTTAAGCATTTTTTTTCTTCTGCTTTTAGACTAAATATCTATCATACAGTATTTTATGTTTCGCAGTAAAAAGTTGTGCATTGAACATTCTCATAAAAAGTAAGCCACATCTCCCAAACTTTATACTGGCTTTGAAATAAGATTTTGAACATCAACAACAACAAAAAAAAATTAAAGATTTCTGGATCTCTTTAATTGTTTCTTGCTGTCGACATAAAAGTTTCCATCTTAAAGCTTTTACCTCAAAACTGGAATGCTAGAAAATTTCTTTCCTTTTTTTTTCCCTAGTAAGAAAAATCTGCAGTTTTTAAATATGCTTGCCAGAGCATTTGAGAAATTCAAGGGAACTCAGGGGAGCAACAACTACTGCAGGACTGTTAAAATAATTGAGAATTGAGAGCACTGATCATCTTACTAGTTTTATTGGGGTTGAATCCTTTTAACTAGATTTCCAATCAGAGGCAAGGAAAGAAGTATTATATGGGCTTTGCCTCTAAATTTGCGTATAAGTGAGTGGTATATTCACAGTATGGTGATATGCATTAGTACAGAATCTTAATATGAATAATCCTAACACTGCTGCCATATAATTAAAACAGCGAAGCAGCAGCAGAAAGGAGATCCCAACAATGCCAATAAGTTAGTGCTGACAGTGTATTATGGAGGGCCAACTATAATCTGTGCTGAAAACTGCTACCAGTAGATTTTAGGAGGTACATTTTATTGAAGATGATATAGCTCAGCAGTGGTTTCAACAATCTGTGGCAATTGAAAGTCTCAGAGAGCACAGAATTTACAGCAGTCTATGAGTTTGCTTACTCATAAACTTAATTAGATGTAAATTGAAGACAGCCAACAAAGATTTTGACCCCACTCTGGGCTTCAGAAGCCCAGTTCTCTAAAGGTTTAGAAGACTGCTGCTGAGAAAAATCAGGAAAAATGAGCTTCTTTTCAATAGGTTCAGGTCTTGCAAGGCCAGCAAGGTTCTAATGAGGTTTTTAGGGAAGTCACTGACGGTTCTAATGATGCACCATGCTGAATGAAATAAAAGTCCCACAGGAAAAAATTGATATGTGATTTCTAATTATTAGCCCTGTAAATGTATGAAGGGGGGGGATTAAGAATTTATGAACAACATACGTGTGAGATCGTCAAAATAAAACCTCAGAGTTCTTTCATAACATTTGCATGTATTTCTTACAATTCTGTGCCATAAAGTATCTCTCATCTAATAGCTGAGGAGGCGAAACTAGAAATTATACAAGAGCAGAAGATTTATCCATCTTTCATAATTAGATTATATGTGCTTATAGTTATTGTTAAATTAAACCTTTCTCAGTGTTGTTTCATGTCTGTAGTCAGAAATTCAGAAATACAGAAATCCACAGGAACTAGAGGTGTACAGAACGCTTTAATTTGTCAGTAATCACGGGGAAAGAACAGATTCAGCTGATGTTCCATTCAGCTTCTTTGTTGGTTCATGTCTTACAGGCAATTCATTATCTTCTTCCCAAGATATTCTTCCTGGCTTCCAGTAGCCCTGTTAACCCTATGTAAGTGCTAGCTGTTTGTTTACCCAGCCATGCTCCTGGAATCTAGAAACATCCTCCAGCATTAAAAACAAGCAAGTAGAGAACTGGTACAGGAGAAGTAATTAGACCATGTAAGCTCCATAATGGCCTTATGGGTTTCAGATATTTTGTTGTTTACTTCTTAAAGAATGCCTTTTCATTGTGAATTATGTCTCTGAGGACTGATCCAAGAGGCAAGAAGGTATCATGAGTACATATATATAAATGTTCTTACTGTCAACATTTCTAGGGTTACAAGGATGAATTTAGCAATGTCAGAGTTGTTACTTCTCCTGCCCAGATACGTACTTCAATTTTTTTTCCTGCCAAAGAAGCGGACAGTGAGAAATGCATTGATAATTATCAAATGGAACACCTGAGCACATGCTTTATAACTCCAGCATATTAAATCACACAATCATTCAAGATAGGGAAAGTTAGCAGTGCTCTGTTACAGCAGAAGAACACACCAGGGACTCCTGTTCCACTAACAAGTTAGAACTTGCCAATATACAACCTCTGATGATACTGACTCTCGTCCATTATTCCCTTGCTTCCATGCACTGAACTAGGAGGAAGTTTTGATCAAATCAAAACTGAGCAGTCTGATCTGGTGAATGGCAAGCCTGCCTACAGCAGGGGGGTTGGAACTAGATGATCTTTGAGGTGCCTTCCAACCCAAGCCATTCTATGATTCTATGAAACCAGCCAGAAGATTCTACATTCAAATGTGAGCATGTTTTACGAGAATTCAGTTTTGCTCAAAGCATTTTAAGCTTATGTCTTATCTTACATCTTCATTTTTCCACCACTTTGCAGAAGTGAACTGCATGAATCTTAACCACAAACAAATTTCTGGAAGAAATTAGCTATTCCATTTTCAGTCTTAAAAATTATTAAAGGACTTTGGGAATACATTGAGAAGTATTGTCTTCTTTTACCAAATTGTGTGCTTCATCCATTTTTTTCTGGCATGGTTTCAGCCTCTGGTTGCTATCTAGAGCATACTTGGAAGCTGCCTTACAACAACAACAAATTTGGCTATTTTACTGTTTTCATTATAGACGTGAAATCACTAGCAGTAAAAGGGCATTTTTCCCATGTGGTAGATAGAACCTCATAATAAGTTGCTGTGAGTAGTATTTAAGGTTGATTCTCTCTCTAATATCTCCTCTGTATTTGCTACATCTAGTAATGATTCTAAAAAAACTGTGTCATATCAACATCTCCTGTCTTAGCAGACACAAACGTCAATTCTGTTGTAGAATTTATGAATTTATCCTAGAGATTCCAAAGAAAAAGCTCATGTAGGAACTCTGGATGACGTTACAGTATTTCAGAGCCGCTGGGAAATCATTCTGTTAGTCTGAGAAAGCTCTGAATTTTCAAAACATCAAGATAAAGATAAGAGATTAATCTCCACAACTCAGTGCTCTCATGGGTTAGAAAATTTATTTTTGAAAATGTAAGATTGTCTGTAAATGAGTTAACTCTCCAGTCTCCTGAAGACAACTCACTTGTATTTAAGTGACTTTCTTTTATTTAAAATTACTGTTTTCTTAAGTATTTCAGTTTCCTCTCTTACTACTGCATTTTTTTTCTTGTATGTGGAGTTTCTTGCTTGTGTCAGTACACCCTGTCTGCATTGGGTAGTGACAAGTTTCCAAAGTTTAGGATTTAGATTTCATCTGTATGAGCCTGCAAAAAATGTGGACACGTTTACCAGCAAAAAGGCTTTTCTATCCACTGTACTTTTAAGGCTGGAATTTAATGAGACCATTGAACATCATCTTGCTCCCTTTAAAGTTTAAATTATTTGCTCAGTTGTCTCTGCCTTCTTCAAGACAAGGCCTCATGTGCAGCATAAAGCCAAAACTCATTGCCCCTCTTGGCCACCTGTACAGCCTCTTCTCTCAATATCTTGGGAAGAAACTGATAGGAGGACTTACAAATAGATAGTGCTTACTCTAAGCATATTGCTCGTTTTAATTTCCTGAGGTTTCTAGTATCTCATCAAGTATCAGGGTATCCAAATAAATAGAAATCTAACTGCTCATTTCACCCAATGAAAACATAACCCTGTAGTACTGTTCTCAGAAAATCTTTTCTGATGGATGACAGGCTACTGTATATCACCAAAATGTACATACTGTCTTGCCCCTCTTCCTTCTGTCTACATTTCCAAATACCAGTTAGTGTCTTGCTCATACCCTACACCAGCACCAGCATGGCTTTTCATCAGTTTCTTTGGAGATGAGAGTAGACTTATTCCTGAATAGACTAATGGTGCGTGCAGCACATAACATTTGCCCTAGGTTTTCACTTGGCACCACAAGATCCAACAGTACATCTCAGTTTTTCTCTGGAAGGAATTAAGGAGCTGCTGGGAACAAGCTATCATTTAGCAGTGTGGATGGTCCACAAATCAGGACACAAAGCAAATGAGGGAAGTTAGTTATTCAATACTGTAAATACACTGACCAAAAATAGATTTAGTGGTCACTTGCATTGTAATTCTCAAATGCCTGTCATTACCATTGTGTGGTCATTACTTGCTAGTGTGATTGAAAATCTACATTCATTGTTTTGGAATTTTAAAAAATACCTTATAAGGTGATATGTATAGATGTTTAAAGCTTTTCACACCAGTCTGCAGGGTGAATTTCAGAGAAGTAACTAACTCTCCAGTACTTGAGATCTCCAGGAACTTGCAGGGCGCACTTCCAAATTGAATTCTACATTTCATGTGCAAAAAACTAAAGCAGTGTTTAGTTGACATGAAATATTCTCTCTCAAGTATAATTTTATCACTCCTTGAAGGCCATTTTACACCTTTAAAAAGAAACAGCATCTTGGGAAGACATAGTGCAAAGGAAAGAGGACTAGTCTCCCTTCTGTTCCCATCACTCAGTCCACAGCCAACGCTGGGATGGTCTGGACATGGCTGACCCCCGGTCAGGAGAAGCTTAGCTCCTCTCCTTCCTTCCATCAGTTCCTGTATCCTATTTCTGCCACATGTAGTACAACTCATTGCCCTCTGCAGTGCTGCAGCTGCTCTCAGACTCCTCAGACACCACCATATTACTGCTCTGTTGGGCGGTGGTGGAGTGGTGTTGAAGTAACAAAGAATGCAAGCTAGGAAGAGAAGAACTCTCTATTTATTTTCCTACCCAAGAAAGTTTTGCCTGTAAAGTGTAAAGAATCCACAATTTGAATGAGATATAGTTAGGCTTTCTTTTTTTCTCTCTCTCCACTTAGGTCCAATTTAAGCAAATCTGTGTAGTGTTGTCTCTGGGAACAAAATCATTTCTGGTGAGTTCCACAAATGGAAAATAGAGAACAGGGGTATATGGAAGCTTTGATGGTAAAAGTAAGAAAGGAGAAGAGTGAAACTCCTGTTGTTAACAGAATTCCTTTTTTCAGGAAAGAAGGAGATATTTGAAAAAAAAGTTTCATGCACAGTCTCTGTTAACAGAGGTGTTTTGTACCAGTAAACGTTCATGTGGTATTTACTGTGCATACAAGCAGTCTTGCACTCCAAAGCCAAGTACTCTTTGGCATCTCTACATACCTAAAATTATCTAAGAGTAAGAACCTACCAGAGCTATGTGCCAGGGATTCACACCTTCAGGGCCCAATGCAGATTCATTTACAGTGGAAGCATGAAGATTCATATCTCTGAGGTAAACTGCTCAAGCCTGACTGAAACAGAAAATCAGAACCAAAGCCATTGAAAAAAAAAAAAAAAACCAGTCTAATTTTTAGCTGCATATATAGGCAGGAATTTTAAGAAGGAGGTCCAGAAAAAACTAATACCTCAGAGCATTGAATCTTAGAAGTACTTAGAGATGAGTAACTAGACACCTAAATGTAGATACTATACCTGTTTGGAAGTAATTCAGCCTGGGAATTTAGCTTTGTTCTTATCTAGCTCTTTGTGCTTCTTTGCCTATGGCCTTTCACAGACCGTATCTGAGAGCTGAGGCCTCACACATCACGTTTGTAAGCAAGGAGCTGAGCTGCTGGGTTGGGCCTGGAGCTTGAGAGGGAATCATGCCCCTTCACTTAGGATGAGCAAGGAGATTGCCCCCTTCCTTACAGCACTCTGATGGAAAAAAGAAGAGTCTGTTTCCCATTGCACATTCATTGGAGAGAAGAAAAATCATTTGAGAACCCATATCTGCCTGCTTTTAGGGATGAGGACAACTAATGCTACAGTCTCTGGATCAAGATTGTACTTTCACTTCTTTTAAGAGTCCCCAGGACTCTTAAATTCTTATGAAATCAGCACAAAATAAAGGCGAGACATAGCTACTCAAGAATTTGAATGCTCTGAGCAGAGATACTTTGGCTGCATGAGGTTCCTGAAAAAGTGTGTGTCTGTGTGTGCGCACACATTGCTGTGCCTGTTTGCTTGTGTGATGTGGCTTGGGTAGAGGAGGAGTGAGACCACACACTGAAAGAGAGAAAAAGCAGCTTCGGCAGTCTAAGCAACTCTGCTGTGCAGGCTTGTGGGAAGCCTGGAGGTGACTCTTGGATTAAGATTCTGGCAGAAACAGTCTTGAAAGAGTAAGTGAAGAAGCTGTCAGGTTGTTTGATTATATTCTGTAGTCACAGAAGCAGGATTTGTACATTCCTGTAAGTCAAGTTGTGTAAAAGATATATGATTGAATCCACGTCTGGTTTTCTTCCCAATTTCAGATCTGAGGAGATCCTGACATTTGAACAGCTGCTTTGATCAAAACATGCTGCTAATAGCAGTAGGATGTTTTCCTGCCCAATCATAGGGAATGTTCAGATATTCTTAAAAAGTTTTGTATTTTTACCTGCCAGTGGTGTGCCTACTTCCTCACTACTGCTTTCCCTATTTTGTGGTAATCAAAGATGCTATTATTTTATAAAATCAGTTTATAGTTCTTCATTTTGATCCCACTGTTTTGAAATAACTCTGATAACTCTCAAGCCCCCTCCCTCCCAAGAACAAGGGTGGGCTTCCCATATTGGCTGCGCCACTGTAAAGTTTAATCTGTTTTAGTTCAGTCAACACACTGGCAACTGACATAAACTGACTCTACATTTGAAGTGAATCCTGCAACTCACATCCATTGAGCTGCTCAAAATTTGTGTCAGAAATAAGAATGTGAGTCTCAGCTGACAAATATAAACCATAATGCTATATGTTACATGTCTTTTCTAAAAATTAATCCCTTAGCAAATTTCTCAGTGTCAACAGAGGGCAAGAGACCGATGTGGAGATGCACAGCTAGCAGTCCTGAATAGTCAGGGAGAGACCAAGGCAGCCTCCTTCTAAAGGGAAAAAAGATGGTAGGGAAGGCAGATTTCTTTTGGAAGAAGCAACCTATCTACAGAAAGCGTAAGAGAAGTGAATGAACTTCAGACTGGCTGCTCTGTTGAAAACAAGCAGTGCTGGTTTCTGCAGAGACAAGGGAGGTAAGCAAAGAAGCACCTTCCCTATGAGCTCAGCAACCCACTAACACTGACATCTTTTAAGATGTCTACCTTATTCAGTTTGTAACTTGGATTACAGCAGTTAAGGATAGCAGCTTGGATATAAGTTCAATGCATGTACAGATGATTCACCCATGTCTCCTTCTGGAAGGGATGCATTCCTTCTGCAAGGAATGCATGCTCTGCATTCGCATCCCAGTCTGTGCGTGCATCTTGGTGAGGCTCCTGTTCGCCACTGCCAGAGGCTCTGGGTCAGGCTGGGGCTGGAGCTCAGCTTCCAGGCAGTGTTCAGGTCTTGTCCCGCCAGCTCCCAGTGAGGGCCATGCTCCCTATGGCTGTAGAAACCAACATGGAATTTAACTGAATAAATAGTTGAGCAACGAATATTACTGAGTAACCTTTTAGTTGGTTGTTATTTTTTTTTCTTTAAACAGGAGATAGATATTTTGCTGCCAGTTTGTGTGTTTATTTTCCAGTTGCCATAGAAAATAATTGACTTATTTTCTTCCAAGAATAAATATCTTTATTCAAGCTCCCTAAAAAAAACATTCAGCCAAGACTTGCACTGAGGCCCCACCCATGCTGTCTGCTGCTACAGCCCACAGAGGACAGATTAAGCTTTGCCATTTTTACTGAGGCTTTTGAACTGTTGGATGCAAATGTGTTTCTTACAGTACATTTATCCTGCAGACTCCTACTGTTTCAGACCAGTGATGCGGTTCTAATGAGAAGCCTGAGGAGATGCAAAATGTAAAAAATAGACATTCTGCAGTGTTACAGCCCCTGGCTCCTAGCTGTTTTCTCACTATTTCTTTAACCATCCCAAACAGATAACGATGTCACCTTCAGAATATTTCCCCCAATCATTCCTGTTTCTTTTCACTACTCTAGATGTATAAGAGTTTCATCAAAAGCACACTGATTTTACAGGCAGCGTTGATTGCATTAGGTTTTCAATACTAATTGCATTATCCTTTGTTTCTGGATCATCTTTCTTTTGCACATGGATTTAAATGAGAAGGAAATCATTGCTTCATGCAGCTTCCCTCCAAAAACCAGGCCGTTTGCTCACTTAGCCTTTCTATAACCCCAGAGTGTGTGCTCAGGCACCAGTCGCTTTTTCCCCTCACGCTAGTCCCTTAATATTAATCTTTGTGCATATTTTTCATGTTTGCATACTGCTGTCAACCAGAAATCATTCAAACATTCTTTCTGCCAGATTATAGGCAGTGCTTCTATTTATATACTGTGGATTTATTTTCACTGCTGCTAAGCGCTGCACTGAATCTTAAGAGTTTTACCTATGGCTTTGTCCAGCAATATTTCTGTTCAGTGTTCAGTGGTGTACATGGCAAGTGAAGCAGGCTTGTTGTGACTGAAACATCTGCAGCACTCCCGTCTTATTTGCTGAAAATGTGAGAGTGTGTGCTAAGTACAGTACAAGGACACACAAAATGAAAGAACAGCTGTGTAGTCCTGACCTGAATTTATGTACCTGCAGGGGAAGTTGTTATGAACAGCAGTGGCTTCTTCCAGTCTTTTTGTGTGAAAGAATCAGCATCTTAACACCTGGTCACTATGCAGACAGCTGTGTGTGGCTCCCAAGCCTATTCTTCACATCTGCAGATGGAAATATCTGTCATCCACATCCTGTCTCCACTACCAATTATACATCATGCATGCATTAAAATGCACTTGTTTAAACCAGTCCAGCTTGTTTGTAAGTTCCTTTTTAAAATATGCAAATATACAAAAATGTTTTCTTAGTGCAGGATTTTTTCTTAGTTACTTAGTTTTCTTAGTATTGCTTCAGATATTAAATTAAAATCAAGCATAGCTGAAATTCCTGAAATAAGTAAGACCGATTGCCACTGGACAAGGAAAGAAAAATTATTATTTACTCAGTGTTGGCTGTAACTACAAGTTAAAGACAACAAGATTTTGATCTTGTATCTTCCCATTACGTTTTTGTTTATGAGGGTTAAGTCCCAACGATCCCAAAGATGCTCATGGGCCTGTCCACTCCGGTATTAGAAACTGCTTAGTGCTCTCCATGGATTGACAGCTAGATAAATAGAGGCAGTGTTTGTTTTGCCACTCAGCAGATCTTCCAAATATTATTGCTGTGGCATATTTCCTTTGTTTTATTTTATTTCAAGTGAAATGTTAATTAAGACTTTAGGTCACTGCTTTATGCCCTTGGGCAGGGTACAGATCTTTAACCAAGCCACTACAAATAAATGGTAGAGATTTTTGTGTGATTGCAGATCACGACAGCCCTGTTGGGAACATTTTATTTAAATGCCATGTCACTTTCACCTACTGCCTTCAGGCCAGTGCATGACATGCATTAAGTGTCACACAAAATGTCACATCTGTGAGGAAGAGCTTGTGTGAATGTTAAACTGGAATGTGGAAAAATGGTGTCGCATACCCTGTAATCTAATATTGTTCTGCCTTAAAAGGGATGTTTTCTCTGCGGAGATATGTGTTTAACCAGAATGACTTGCGCTTGAAGTTCAACAGAAACTAAACTTATCTGTTTATCCCAAACTTTCTTGGGAAGCTCTTGCTACAGTGGTTCAGTTCCAGGTCCTTGTATATTTTGCTGACATGATAAGAGTCTTTAACAAATAAAGCATGGAAAGAAGAGGACTGAAATTAATTTTTCTTACAGTATGGGAATATCATCCTTCTCCTAAGGCCCTGGAGCGAAGCTGAGAATGTATCAATTCTGTGATGTATCATTCTGCACCTAAAAGTTGTTCAGATGTCCATTTTCACTCTGCTTTGTCAACTGGTCATTCATTCAAGGAACACATCTTCTTAAGCAGAAACAATACCTAAAGAAATAGCTGCAGAACAGAAAGAGGCAGAAAGAGAAGAATGTTATTTTCACTACTGGTAGATAACAGCTAATTAGTCAAACTACTATCTTGTTCTGTTTTACCTGGCAAAGTCAAATGGAGTCAGGGAAATAGCCTTCAGTCAGTCAATACGATATTTTGTCTTTTCCCATTTGCCAAGATCTTTATTTCTGACTATGCATCTTCCAGGCTGGCACAGAGTGCCGCTTGCGATGGTGCTGTTTCACTCTGAGTTGCCGTGTTGCTGTCTTTCACCACCTCCAGAGCAGCAGCTCAGTTACACTCTGGAAGGAAATCCTTTTCTGGCAGTGACAAGGGACAAACAAGTATAAGAACAGGGCAAATATCTATTGACATTTCTTTGGTACAGTCTTGTCCTTCTCTTTGTCTTTTCTATTTTTGCAATAAATGACTGGGGATGAGAGTCCACTATGGATTCATACAATACTCTTTTCCAAAAAGTCCTCAGCATTTTAGCACCGTAATTGCTCATTACTAAAGACTGATCTTTCAAAATATCTCCTCTGAGTGATAGAAACTATTTCCAAGTTTAACATGTATATAAGATTGTTTCTCCCACTGGCATTACTTTACATTTATGCCTCCAGTTTCATTTGTTGTTTTATTACTCCCTTAGCATCACAAGGATCTCCTGCAAATCTTCAGAGTCAACTTTCTTTTTACCCTGGACAATACAGTACCATCAGCAAATTTTGCCACTTCACTTTTAAACCCCTCTTCCCGTTCACTAATTTTATTTTCTGTCCCTCTTTTTACTGGCTTAACTGGAGTTTTCAATGGTTTTGAATTCTTATTTCTGACAGATTTGTCAAATTCTGTTCACCTGGTATCTAGATGGTTTTAAACAAGACATTATACAGAGCAGTTAATAGTTCAGACATTTCAGACTTGCTTTCCATTGCAATTCAACTATGAACAAGGTCTGGACATGGTGATTTGTTACGGTTCATTTGGCTGATGGTTCCACTTCCACTGACAATTCAGTCATGACACATCTTCAGATACAACCACCAGGAAGAAGAAGTCTGAGGGGGAAATATTCCTAAGCCTCCAGAGAGAGCACAACTACAAAAAAAATTGTTTACCATTTCCTTATGACCTTATGTTCTCTGAGTATTCCCTTTTATGCTTGGCCATTTATTACCCTGCAAACTTTCTGGCTGACTTTCATTCCTCATCTGTTTGAAAAAGAATTTATTATGACATTTTATGTCTTTTTCAAGTTATTCATCAAGTTCTATTCCAACCTGCATTTACATTTAACCTGCCAGAGTTCCAGGGTTTTTATTATTTTCCATTTTCCTCCTTTTGATGTAGCCTCAGATATTTGAAAACTGTCTTCTTACTTCAAGTATCTTCCATTAACCTGATACTGAATCACAAAAATCGACTGTTCGGGACATAGAGCAGATTTTGCTGTAATTTTGAAAGTCTGTGTGAATGAAATGATACAATTACTCTGAGCTTTGGCATTTTGTCAATGAGTAGCCTTCATGTCAACTGCAGACATTTACTCTTTTAGTTGCTCTTGTAGCTATTTTTTCAGTAAGATGTCTCATTTTTACATAGGTGTTCTTTTTTTTTTTTTTCTAACCAACTGTTGCTGAATTAGATTTTGGAGACTTAGTGATGCCTAAAATTTTGCTTCAGTAGATTTTAAATGTAGATGTATTACAATCAGTGGTTTATTTTCAACCACAAGGAGATTCCTCCTGAACTGTTCCTTTTCCTCTGACGCTGTGCCATGTACTGTGTTGTCTGCTCACCTCTCCATATCTCATTTTGTGGCAACTGGTGCATATGTTAGAGTTTGGAGCCACCTCGTCTTCTTTTTGCTAAATAGTATTTGACCACGTTTTGGCTGAGTGAGCTAAAACTGTTGCTGAAGGGAGTCTGAATGACAGGCAATGAAAGCTTAAAGTGTGTATGGAGGCCAAATCACTCGCTGATACCTATCAGTGATCTCACTGGCACTGATATAACATTCATTGGTATCAAG
This sequence comes from Lagopus muta, assembly GCF_023343835.1. NCBI lineage: Eukaryota > Metazoa > Chordata > Aves > Galliformes > Phasianidae > Lagopus > Lagopus muta. Next base: position 78,701,755 of record NC_064434.1, read on the forward strand.
GGCAACATACGTTACAACTCCATTTTACCTTCAAAATACTTACTTCTTTATTTTCCATTCCAGACTTTCTACCATTGCTCTTGAGATCTTGTTGTTGTCTTCTCAGCTGCCTTAGTATCTTGCCATAGCAGTCTGCCTTTTTGTGTCTCTTTCAAATATGAAGAGAGATTCTGTCCATGTCCTACTTTCATCCGAGGTCATGAACCCATCAACATGTTGCATGATTCAGATGGGATTCTCTGCAATGCAACTACACTTTCTTCCAGTGAAATACTCCTTTCTGTGAACTATTTAACTGCATTAACATGCAACTTGTCCATTTATTTCTAGACAGAAGGATAATTATGTAGCATCATCCCAGATTCTTAAACAAACCTGTCAGTCATCCAATGGTGTCGTCACACTGCACTTGGTAAATCAGTCACAGGACTGTTCATATATGCCAACATGTTGGTATCATTACCTCTGTCCTCAAAGTGATCAGCTTTTCTCTGTGCCCCCTTCATCAATTTCAGAAGTAAATCTCTTAAATTTTCTACATGATGGCACAGAACAGGGCAATGAGATTTCTGACCTTGCTTAATACTTTATTAATGAATAAGTAAATTATTAAAACACATACAGAAGGAAGGAGAGAAAAAGAAAAAGAAAACTATTCTATAAATAGAACAAGCTTACTACTTCAGAGTTAAGCATTCATCCGTACTCACCCTCTGAATTATTTAACTCACTGCTCTAATTAATCAATTTTTTATCCAGAAACAAACAAACAAACACACTAATTTCTATGGCAATCCTATGAATTTACATTGAGATTTCTGTCTGTTTAACCAAAACCTACAAACTAAGTTTACCTTTATCTTTTGAAGATACTCTTGAGACTCCTGAGGTTAGCACTGGGTCTGTGCACCGATGACAGCTACAACACAGTAGAAAAATGAATAAAGGAGGTTTAAATTGGTTTCATCAGGATGTTGCAGCCACAGTAACCTTGACATAAACCAGCTGCAAGTTTCCCAGGCTAAAACAGCACTGAGATGGATCAGTTTTAATAATACTTCTGGCTTGTGCACCATTATAATTGTATCTAAAAGTCCTCTAGGTTTATTGAGTTCAAGAGATAGCGTTATTATTCAAAGAGTTTTATTTGCATTAGCCTAGTAAAACTCAAGCAATAAGCTCCTCACATGCTGTGTATTCTAGAGGCTCCTCAGTGACCGGTAAAGAAGTTTGTTGTAAATCCTGCATCTCAAAGCTGGACAACCAGGCCCAAGTGTAACCCAAGCATAAGCTCAGAACCAATCATACATCTCTGCACAAAAGGCCAGGGAAAGGAAATCCTTATTCATGTTTGCTTTCCTGGGTTCTGATTAAGAGGTGGGCCTCTAAATGCCAGATCCAGCAGGAGCTGGGCCACTGTCCCAAACCTTACAGACAGGAAAAGGTAACCCCATCTGCCCATCCTCGAGGGAAGCTCACTTTAAGGTCAGTAGAAGTGAGTATTTTCAGTTCAACTCACCTACTATCCTAAGACACACCAGCCTATGAGTGATTGCTGTTCTGTTTGTTTATTGTCTCAAGTGATGAAAAGTATGCTTATTTTGTCAAGTTTCTTTAGAGCACATTGGGCTTCTGCAGCTGTCACTGTGTTTAATGTTGGTGAAGAATGATCAGGAAAGTTTGGGGACTGAACCTGTATTATGGCTGAGTTTGCATTCAGTCTCGCTTTGAAGACAAATCTTGGTGACTATCAAGTGAAGTCTAATGGCAACAAATTCTTGTGTGATATTTCTGGAATATTTTGCCTCCCTCTCTCTGGTGTACTTCTGATTTTCTCACCAATGAGGCAAATCAGGAGTAATTTTGAAAAGTAAATAGCTGCATGTTTTGATTACTTTGATTCTTGAACTAAGCGTTACTGAGGCCAATTTGGATCATGATATTTGAATCTGAATTTACCAGCCGCCTGAAATGTAAAGGCAAGAGGATAATTCAGTGATTTTACATCACTCAGAGACTCAGTGCAAAATGGCAAAACTTGAGAGTCTCTGTGTGTATGGTCTCAGTGGTGATCCTATCACTAAGGACTGCAGCATTAGGATCATCTGCCTAGTACCACAATAAAAAATAGTTCAAGAATGAAATACAGGGAGAAAAAAAAAGCCAGAAGGCACTCCATTGCTCTGTCATTAATATTCTTAGCTTATGAAATGAAGAATTTAGGGGTAGGAAACTGAATTTATTTTGAACCATATGATTAAAAGATGAAATGGAAAATAAATGTAGTTGATAACAGCATGTGTAGCCAAACAGGTAATCCTGCACAAAGACTCTAAATATTCAAAGAAAGATGTTCCTGGTGAAGACCGCCTTAGCAATATTGCAGGTATCTCTGCTGGATATCTGGGGACATGTCAGTTTAATCACATCACAGGAGGTGAATTTCAGTAAATTCTTATTAATCCTGTCTTTTCCCATCTTATTGCACCTATTTGCCATCAACCAAAACATATGCATCTACAGATGTTGCTTTTACATTTGCAGAATGGGGCTGAAAGTTTGTAAACACACCGGTTTCTTGTTATTTGGCTCAGTGAAACCATCTTATCCTTCCAGTCCATAAATTTCATCAACACTTGCAGTTTACTGTATTCGAAGGAGTGATCTCATACATAAATGTATGTCTTTGGAGTTCCTCTTTTTCAGCATCCTGTGATTTTCCCTTCAAGGAAGGGGAATTTTGAAATGCAAAGGGCAGTTTTAAGTAGTGGCAAGACCTTTTGCAAAGCCTTCTCACAGCTTGAGAAAGGTCCTTTTACAAAAGTGTGTGTGCTCTCTGGCAGGACTATATGATGATCTAATTCCTGTCACAGAACCAGAACAAAGACCTGACTGGGGCTATTCAGGAATTCTAGGACAAAATGTAATGTCACTGGAAAATGCTGACCTGTCAAAGACAACATATTCTTTGGAAATAGCTTGGCTTCAACAAACTGGTCTCAAGTCACAGCTATATTACCCTTAAAAACATGCCTGGTTTTCTGAGAGTTCACATAGAGAAATCTGCTCAGGAATTCGTGTTTCCAAAGTCTGAAGCTCTGGCCAGTTCTGGCAAAGCTTAAAGTTGAGCTAGAAGGAGCTGAAGCCCCAGAGTTTACATTTTTTGAAAGGAAAGGTGGTTTTCTGAAGAGTGCACTTGAGAAAATACTCAGAAGAAATCCTTCTCATTGGTTGCTGTCTTCCAAGCCCCACTTCTTGGCTACAGCATCTGATGAGAGCTTCTGCAGGGAATGAGGAGGGCCTGCCGCTTGGGCCTCCTGCTACAGATAGAGCAGGAATGACCCAGCACCTCAGGCTCCAACCTGACTGCCAAAATGATCGTCTCTTTTCTGCCCCTGCACAACCTACTTGGGAAAGAGAAAGGAGCAAACAGCACCTCGCTCTGCCCAAAGTCAGGATGAGGATACTGCCATTGAAGATGTGGGAGGAGAAATCTTCATCAATCTTGCTCTCTTTTCTGCCCCTGCACAACCTACTTGGGAAAGAGAAAGGAGCAAACAGCACCTCGCTCTGCCCAAAGTCAGGAAGGATGAGGATACTGCCATTGAAGATGTGGGAGGAGAAATCTTCATCAATCTTGCTCCCACCAGTATTGATTTGAATTGGGGTTTGAGAGATCAAATCTGTGGACCGGACAGGTGGGTGGTGTCTGCCATGTGCTTTTACAGAACACACAGAGCATCAACACCAACACCTGCTGTCAGGTGAGCTGGAGGTGAGAGGTCTTCTGCTTGCAGAGCTGGAGGCATCCTTCCTCATTAACCCTCAGCCTGTGTCACGGTCCTCAGCAGCACAGAGAGCTTCACGCTCTCAAGTTCAAGCAGGGACTGCAAAGGCTTCCAGTCTCCCTGCAGCAGGACTGGGTGCCAAATGTAGACACTGCACTTTTTCTGCTGCCAGATCTGGGGTTCGGAGCCAGGGAGCCAGGACGCAGACAGGGGCATTTGAGTGCTCTGGGCCAGCTGCCAGGGAGCTGCGTGCCGTGTCAGTCCTTGGGGCCGTGGCCACGGCTGCACTGAGGAGTCCCCAAGAGATAAGTCTGCTCAGCTGTGCTTTGAAAAAATGTCACATGGAGAGGCGACGAGAAATTTCTGGAGGATGACAATGACTGTAGTTTCCATTCCAAATCAGAGGGGCAATTATTCATATCTCAAACTACAAAAAAGAAAAAAGCTAAGTTTTAGGCAATCCTAGCCACAGCTTCAGTCTGTGCAACAACTCAGGTATCTGCAGACGCACAGAGCTAAGCAGATACTTGTTCTGTCATATCATCAGAGAATGTTTCTAATGTATGATCACACTTCAGTAGACAAAATACATGTCTCACAGTAATTCAGTACTTACTGCTTCTTTCTTCAGGATGCTGACCATCCTGCCTCTTGCTGTGCCTGATCTACCACAGTATTGTAGCTGATACCCATAACTGCCCATAACAACTATTAATGCTTCAGTCCAGCAACCGGATGCACCACACACATTGGACCCGAAATAAAAAGGCACTTCACCAGTACTTCCCTTGCTCTGTGGCAACCACAAAAGCAAAGCAAAAGATACACTGCATCTTGTACCCTCAGCAGAACTTGCCACACTTCACACTTTCTGCTCAAGCTGGTGCTAAGTCCATAAAGGATAGGAGACTATCACCGTGTTTTTCATCTGAGCCTGGCAGAAATGCCGCTTGTGAGTACACAGCAGAATCACTTGAGAAAGATGGTGAGAGGCTACCTACATGCTTGGACCCTCCAGTGAGCAGGACTTTAAAGGATGCTGGTTAGCAGGACATGGGTTGCTTCTTCTGACAACACCATCCCTTTTTGTTTCTACTCTACCCACTGGCAGACCCATAACAGGTCCTCTGCACCAGCTTGGAGAGCTTAGCACCGCTCTGCTCCATACTGGGCTGGTGCTGTTGCAAGGGATCAGGAGTGAGCCTTACAGGACAAGTCAGCTGTCAGTGATATCCCCACTCTGTGTTGTGAAACCCAGAGAGTTTGTGTTATTTAGAGGTACATAATGTGTACTAAGGACTCTGAAGCCTAAAAGTCTTTCTAGCCTTTGCTGTCTAGGTCAGAATGAAAGCTGTCAGTGAAAGAGAGGTTTGGAAATCCAATTTTGAGTTGTTCTGGGCAGCAATCAATCTTTTTAAAATGTTTGCTTGAGAAAGATCTGCATTCTGGAGCATGCATTGTTTACAAGCCAAATTCCATCCTGCAGTTGATATTTATAGCTTCCATGAATCTTTTAAAGGAGAATGGCCTCCAGTTGCAGTAAGGTATGAGGTTTCAATGATATAACGCCCACAGAGGTTGGATAATAGCAGGTAGCTATTTCTTTCTTCTCTTTCTTTTTTTTTTTTTTTTGTAGCCAACACGTTGCAAACAAAGAAACATAAAATGATCTGCATTCATGCTGTTTTGAGCAATCACAGTTACAGATCTATACAAAGCAAATGAGTAAGTATCTCTTTTTCCCCAGGGCAACCTCCTACTTGGTTTTCTGATCACTGACTGTTCGATTTACAAGACATTTTAAAAGATTTTCATATACACAGGAGAATAAGCAAACTGACAGTTCCATTCAAAGACACAATAATTGTATGCATTATATGAAATACAGATGCATTTGTTTATTTAATAAAGCAAGCTCATTTTAGCTGCATTTGTAGAGACACAGTGACTCCCAGTGTTACTTAACAAATATAACAGACTGACCTATAATTTATTTGGAGTACTGGATCAGCCCATTAAATTAGCCAGTTCACAGGACACCAGGGTCAGAAAATTCTCATGTATGCCCTTCATTGATGGAAATACGAGTCAGTATCCAGCTCTATTTTATGCATTTAATTGAATCTCCTAAATTAAAATAAAACAGAAATATACAACACTAATTACACAAAACAAAGAATAATACAAATTTCACAAGTCTCCATCTTCTCAGCTTGCATTTTGCACTTTCCTCTGGAAAATTCCTTTACGAAAATTAAACACCACAGTTCTTGATTTTTCCAGCTTCCCACACTACCACAAAGTTAATGCAATGTTTTCTTAATTTCCTTGCTAAATAAAATGCTATTGGCTTGAGTATAGTTCAAATAATCCACTATTTTCATTTGTCACAAAACTTCTGCCGAGAGTTGTCGGGAAAACTATTTTGTCTTTAGGGCAGGAAATGGGATGTTTTGAATTCATTTTGTTCCTCCATCTTTATTCTAGCTTTCTGGCTAGGAAATCTGCTTTTACAGTTGATAATGTGTGAAGATCACTTCATATTTTCAAGAGCAAAGTTGGCTTTCCTCTACCTTTGAAATGTAGATAGAAATTCTATTGTGGATTTTTATTTTTTATTTTTTTGTGGGAGTAAGGTTAGGCTTCCAAGTGGAAACTCAGTGCCAGGTTTAATTAAAAAAAATAAATAAATCTACTGCTTCATTTAACACAAATGAAAAATTTCCTACTTGAAGTGTTGAGGATTACTAATCTAACAATCTAATAACTAATCTAACTTGTTAGATTACTAATCTAACAGCACTAGAGTCATTGATCATTTATGGAGAATAGCAGCTCAGTAATTCAATTTAATGCAAAATTTTTGTTTAATTTTTGCAGCAAAATCACGGGTTATTCTCGTGTTCCTATGGTCAGCAGAAGGAGTACAAGAGTTTAAGGGCGCTTCTGTGCTAGCACAGACTAGCACTGTTACAGTGCAAAAGACAAGACAGTGCATGTTCAAGATGCAGAGGAAGTGAAAAAGCCCTGAAGGCCAAGCTCTACTGATGTTTCAAGAGAAAGTCCTGGTGACATCAGTGTAGCATAACTGTGGGTAACTGCTTAGCTGTGTTGGTCCAAATGAGTCATGTTTCTGCAAATCTGCCAGTGAAAAAATCCCTCTGGTCTGGGGAATGCATATGCCTATGACTTCAAATACACTACAGCAGTCAAGGTTGGGATTGTGAGTAGAGCTCCTGACACTTTCACATACCATGAAACAGTGATAGGCCTGGAAGTAGCTAGTTTTCTGCAAACATCTTCAGATCAATGAGATTTCTCTCTAGACACCGGGATATTCATGGGCTTGAAAAAGAATAACCTTTCTGTTTTCTCTATCACAGTTTTGTAGTTATAACAACTTTTTCTGAGCTTTAACAGCAACAAACATATTCTTAGTGCTATTTTCTTCCTTTTGACAAGTGGCACCATTTGATCCAAATCTCAAGGTAATTTTTGAGATCCTAGTGTTGAAAGAATTGGAGCGGATGCAACTGCCATAAAAGAAACATGATCATTCTAATTTCTCATCCAAAATAATTCTCCATATAGTGAGCTATAAATCTCTTTGAATTTAATAAAAAAAAAAAAGGGTCTCAGAGGAGAGTCACAGAGTAAAAAGGGAAAAGGACCAGAAGGGAGTAAAGCTAAAGGAAAATGAAAGCAAATACTAGGGAGTAAAGTTAAAGGTTTGCTGCCTGTATATGAAGGAATCTCTACAGCTAGAAATAGTCCCAATCTTATTTTCCTTCCTCTGGAACCCATTATATTTTCACACAAGAGAAGTAACACAATAAGGAAGTTAATGCTCTTCTTGCGTGCTAACTAGTTATTAGAGACTCACAGTAAGGAAGGTGATCAGAGAATACTTGTCACATGCCCAAACTACCCTAATTCAAGGAAACTGCCACCTCCGTGCATCATATGAGGCAGGTCAAGCCTAGGGTGAAACAAGCTTTTTGTGTAAGAATTTTAATTAGCAATGAGCACAATAAAATACATAAGCTGCTGAAAGTTAACAAGTGCTACTGTTTGAGATTTATGCTCAAATCCATGCTATGTACTTCCCTTTCCTCACAGCCATAATGGATTAGCAGTATACTGGATAGTAATCTACAAATATTACAATCATCCTTCTAATCTTATTAAAAAACTTGTAAGAAGCATTAAGGGCACATTTATACCACTTGTGGGAAACAGTCCAAATACAACGAACCAAAAGCTGCTTATCTACAAGCAAAAACAGCATTATATGACTGAAGGGGGCCAAGTTAATCAGAGCTATCAAGGGACTAATTCAGGTCCAGAGGGCTGGGAAGGCAGATTAAATGATCGTTCGTAAATCATTGAAGGCATACACTATACAGTATTGTAACAACAAACAATGATCTTCTGTAGGGTGCAGTTTCCTGCCTTCTATATATCTGTGTTTTGACATTTTAAGTATCTCATCAGCATCTTTTTATCCCTAAGTTGTGAATGTGTAGCAATAGCATTATAACTCCGCTTGTTAATCACCAGACCCTTAGGAAGGAAAGGGATAGACTGTAAAAACAAACCTAAAAATGTTCATGTTTACAGGCAGCACTACTGTGCTTACTAAAAGCACGTACAAAATAGAATATGAACAAACATATTGTGAACAAAAACTGAGGAGTACAACTGAGGGACTGCGAGAACTCAGATTTATATATGTCTTAGGCTTCTTTGCTTTATAGAATGGCAAGGAGGGCGCTGCTGGTTAATATTTCTCTTTTAAAATACTGTGTAGAAAAAGTATTGTTTTAGCAATGAAAGTATCATAGCAATATGAAAGCCTAATCACTGATTCCACTGTGTTTGGAATAACTTATTTAACTTCTTTGGCCTTGCTTCCACTTGGACTGAGACTACTAAGAGGTTACAACTACTTTTGATTCCTCTTCGAAATTGTCTTCCAAAGGCTCAGGTACCCATTTTTGAAAGTGGTTAAGCCTTTTCTCTTTGGCTGCTTGCTTTTTGACCCCCTGGCAACAGTACTAACAAAGACCTGACCACAACATACCAAAAATAAAGGGACTACATTTGGTATTTCTTCCTGATCTCAAAAGCTAAGGAGCACACTCCAGTTCTCTGTACAACAGGATCTTCCACATTTCTTGTGCCCAGTTTTCTATTGCTCTGTACTGTATGCACTTATTTATGTCAGCACAAGGTGAAGGCAAAGCATTCTCTCTGGAAATGTGACTCTGGGATATAAGACAACACAACACACTGGGGAGAAGAGGGAGTCCTTTAATTACAATAATTCAATTATCTGCGTTTATTTTCTCCTCGTTTTTGTTTTTCTCATTGAAAACAGAAGAGTTTTCAAGCTGGGAGGGTAAGGCTGAATAGCATTGGTGTAAAAAAACAAGTGATGGATGCAGTTCAGTTGGATAGCACTGTCAGACTAAACTTGTCCCAAACTCTCTGAAAAATGTGACTTGTTCATTTTTGTGACCTCATTGACTTGGTTTTTTTTTTTCCTTTTCTTCTCCTTTCCCTTTCTACAAGTATATATCCCAGTTATAGCTGATTGCCTCAGTGCTCAGCACAGCTCTATGTTTTTTTGCATAATATCAGACAAAAGCCTTCATCTGGTCTGTTTCTAAGCTGTAACCAAATCTTCCTCCTCAACAGTCTCTATGGCTCAGGTTTCCAGCTTAGTCCTACTATTTCAAGATGTCAGCAGCCGAATGTTTTGTTGGAGATTCCCATTTCTTAATATCTCATCCAAGATCCTGGTTTGCTCTGAGCTTCTCCCTAAGGTTCCTTAATTGCAATTATCTTCAAAAAAGGATCACTCATCTTCATTCCTGAATTTTATTACCATTTCTCCAAGATCTTGTTCTTACAAAGCTTCCTGTTTGGACTGCTAGGCTTTGTTTTTCAGCTTCAGAAACAGCTATTAACAATTTTCTGTTAGCTTCTTTCTAAACCTGTGTTTTTGTAAATATCTTTACATTGAAACTGAACTGCTTTGAAGATACCCTGGTTACTTCAAACACCTGTCCACATTCTACTGGTTATGAGGTCTAATGGATGTTCCAGGTTTGATATCATGTCTTAACTGTCAGTCACTCTGTTCATCAGAAATTGATCTAGTAATGTAGATCTGTCCATCGCCAAGAGATGTCAGATGAGTTATGTATAATAAATGTATCATTCTCAAATTGTTCATACCTTCAGCTATGAATGAAATGAAATGAAAACATACAAACAAACAAAAAACACAACAGGTCACACTGTTAGGTGTATACTTCTGATATTTTTATAATGTTTTGCTTACAGCAAATGGCTGGACAGGAGTAGATGCCTACTGCCTGGCTTACCACAGTTATCTATATTTGAATGCCATCATATATATGATAGCTTTTGTTTGCAGAAAATTATAGACACTGCCTCTTACTCTGTTACTATGTCATGTAATCAATATAAACTGCCCCTCAGCCAGGAGAAGGTAATTCATAGAAGATCAAACATGATTTCCTGTGGAACAAATAAAGAAGAAGGATTCTGTTACCACAAAGAGAACATTAGTAGATGTATGAATTGCCATCTCCACTTCAGATACTGTGTTGTGTGGCCCTGGCAAATGTTATTCAAACTTCAGACCTTGGCATCCAGTGACTGACCATGCAGACTGTCAACAATAGGCCATGAAAAGCAGTGGTACTGTCTTTAAAACCTCCTGACATAAGCTTCGTACAGATTAGCTGGACCTGGGATTGGTATGCTAGGTTTGTTTGACCACAGTATGCATTACAACCTGAAAGGAGCACTCCAATACTTCATGACAACCAGCAAACAAGATAGCAAGACCTCAGTGGAAATGTGTAAGAAATAACTTCTCTAAACTATATGATAATATTTCCAAGTCCAAACAGTGTACAAACTTCAGATCAGCTTGTTAAAACCTTCAGATTCCTAACATTATATGCTTGATTATGATGTGAAATAGCAGAGGGGAAATTACCTCTTCTGTTGTATCATCCTTATCCATACTTATGTTTTCAAGTACAAGCCCTTCAGCATTATCAAGGATCTTTATTCCATCAGTAAGTTCAGTCGCAAAAAAATCCTCACCAGATTCATACACCACGTTAAGTTAGTGGAGACGGTCACCAAAGAGCAGAGCTCAGCGCTGCCCCTCGGCTCCTGTGAGGAGCTGCAGCCGCCATCAGGCTCCGCACCGCTCCTCTGCTCTGGGCAGAGCAAACCCAGGGACCTCAGCTGCTCCTCACGTCTGAAAGACTAATGTGAATTGGCTCCTGCAGAAGTATCACTGTAAATATTACACCTTTTTTTTTTAAGCTTATTTTAAGCAAATGTCACCCAGGCTTTTCTTTTCTTTGTTCAAAGAGACACTTAAAATAAATGGTTGAAATTCCCTACTGCCTGACAAAGGCATCTGAGATTTCTTGGGGAAAACCATGTACTGTAAAATGAAGTCAAAGTCTCTCTGAACTTTCTTTACAAATTCAAGAGGTAAAATAGTGCTCAGAAAGAAAATAATGCATCCACAGCAGCTTGCTGATAAATTAAAAAAAAGACCCTCAAGGAGCAGCAAATTGGCATAGTGCTTTACTCCACATTATCAGTAAGTTTCTCCTTCTGCAAGTTTCCTTCTGGTGCAGTTACCTAACATCCCGATTGCTTCAAGAGTACGTTGTACAGTATCTTTCTGTTGCCAAAAATTGATGGAGATAAAAGCGTTCCTTGACATAAAACAAGCTCCAGTACATAACCAGTTGAAACCGTCGATTATGAGAGTTCTCAGAAGCCTTCAGTCCAGGATCACCGGTCCCGTTTCTAAATACTCTTCCTACCCGTAGACACGAGCGCCCCCCGGAGGCGCTGAACCCCCCCAGCAACAGCAGTGCGGGCGCGCCCCCTGCTGGCGGCCGGGAGTGTTGTTCCTCTGCCCTCGCAGGACGGGGCAAAGGGAGCAGCGGTTCTGTGTGGCTTGAAAACCTGCCCGCGGCCCCGAGAAGCTGCTCATGAGCGAGACGCATGCTCGTTTTGTCCCATTCACCCTCAAGTCTTGCTCTTACACTGCAACATTTCTGCTCTTGCTAGGAGACCATTACCAAGCTCCTCCAAGGTTCTGAGACCCAGCAAGTAAAAATTAACAATGAAGCGAATGAAAATGTTGCCTTTAGCACAAGCTATTCTTGGACATTTTGTTCTCTGTTGCCATGGCTTAGTGCTTAACATCAAAACTAAATTTGTCCAATGACAGACGTGCTGGGGAGGGCACAGCTTCCAAAGTATCAGAGATATCCCAGCAACAACAGGCAGCGGCACAAGCGCAGCCCTGCAGCTGAATGCAAGGGGAGCTGTAACTGAGTAGAGAGACATTAGAAATGGAAAGGAAACCTATGACAAAGGTCTTGCAGCAAACGAATGCCACATCACTGTTAAGAAAATTACCAGATTGCTCAATTACTCAATTACTTCAACAGGGAATAAAATTACACAAATCCATTGTGCTATTCTGTATTATTAGGAAGGTTTTTGAATAATTAAAAAAAAAAAAAAAGTTCTGTACAACTGTGATGACTTTTTTTTCTGCTGCTGCAAGGAAACAACCACTGAAACGTGTTGAAAGAGAACCTGATAACAGCAGGACAAGGGGAAATGGTTTTAAGTTGAAGGAGGGAAGATTTATATTGGATGTCAGGGGAAGTTCTTTACTATGAGAATGGTGAGGTGCTGGAACAGGCTGCACAGAGAGGCTGTGGATGCCCTGTCCCTGGAGGTGTTCAAGGCCAGGTCGGATGGGGCTCTGGGCACCTGGCCTAGTATTAAATGGGCAGGTTGGTGGCCCTGCATGTTGTCAGGGGAATTGAAGATTCATGATCCTTGAGGTCCCTTCCAACCCTGGCCATTCTGTGATTCTGAGTTCAAATCTTTTTTTTTTTTTTTTTTTTTTTTTTTGGTCTTTTATAAATCCAAACTGCTTATCTTGTGATATGAGGGGGAAAAAAATAATAAAAAAAAATAAATAAAAGAACTTCCCCATCACACTCTTTCTGTAAAAATCAGTTTGGCTTTTACTTGTTCCAAGTTATTTGCAAAGGAATTTGCAGTGATTTCCTGCAGTGGAATATAATGGAATATACGTGGGAAACAAAATTCCTTCTCCAAATTACTCTGCTAGAGCATTTATTCTTCCTATACCTTTTCAATGTATAATACAACCATATTTGTAGGGGAGGTTCAGACACGGCATTATGAGAAACTTCTCAAGCCTGAGAGCGATCAAACAGTGACACAGACATCCCAGCGAGGCGGCCCATGCTGCACGTCCGTCCCTCTGGATAACGCCCTCCTTAATAAGCTTCAACTTTTGTTTGACCGCTAACGCGACCAACCGGAGCAACTCTCCGCCCGAGGCCCCGTGTTCGCCGGGCGTGTACGGCGCTGAGGCGTTGCTTCGATGCCGCGCACCGCCCCACGGCGCTTACGCACACAAAGCCCGCAACGGCGCCGCGCGTCTGACGGCGTGGAGGCGGCGACCGCCGCAGGCCGAACGCCGACCCGGCCCGGTGGGCGTTAGCTCCGCGCCCTGACCAATCGGCGGCCGCGCTGCGCCGGAGCCGCACCGCCCACTCGTTGGGACGGAGAGAGGGCGGGACCTGCGGCGGCCAATCGCCGCCGAGCGGCGGGCGGGCGACGTGCTCGGTGCCGCCCCGTGAGGCGGCTGCGCCGTGGCCCTTGGGCGCCGCTCAGCGCCGCGGCCGCCGCCCGGAGGCCCCAGGCAGGTTCAGGCCTCGCAGCCCGCCCCTCGCCGCTCGCTCCGGCCCGCGGCCCCGCGGAGGGCGGGGAAATGCAGCCCCCGGGCCCTCAGCAGCCGCCGCAGCCGCCGCCGCTCTTCGCGCCCAACAACGGGGACTTCACTTTCGTCTCCTCGGCCGACGCCGAAGGTGAGCGCGGGGCCGCTCCCGCCGAGCGAGGGCCTCGGCCCGTCCCGAGGGCTGCGGGCGGCTCTCGCCCCCGCGGCGGAGGCACCGGCCTTCTCCCCAGCGCGCCGGCAGGGCGCGGGGCGCTGAGGCGGCGCCGTGGCGGTGTGTGCGTGGCAGGGCCGGCGGGCTGCTCGGTGCCCTGACGTAACCGCGGCGGGCGCTGTCCTCGGCGCCCTCCCACCCCCGGCGCCGGCGGCTCGCTGTCCGTTAAGCCGCGCTGCCTGCTGGCACCCGGCGTAGCTACGCTCGGGGCTGTTTCGTACGGTGATGAGGGGTTAAGCGGGGACCGTGTGTAGGTGAGGGGGCGAGGTGCGGCCTACCTGCTGTGCAGACTGCGTACCTGTCGTGTAACTGCGTGCCGTGAGGGCTTAAGTCTCGGCGCTGTGGAAGAGTCAACGTTGTGCTACGTTATTTTGATGGAGAACGACCCTTGGGACCGTAGCCATTTAAATAACCAGCTTTCTGCTCCATCTGTGTAGTTACCCAATAGTTGTGGATCAGGTTGGGAACGGTGTACATCCTGGCTCTCGAACCTGGAAATGAAGAATTGAAGTGAAATGCCACTACAGAATGCTTAGCTCTGTTCTTTGGTGAACTTGTCAGTTCTTCTGACAGGGAATGCTAATTGACAGGTACAATCCACATTGTTTTATTTTCATTTCCTTCTCCTTTTCCACCATGGCCTGAGAAAGGAGCTAGGTGCCTCCAGAAGAAGACTCTCGGGATTCTCCCTGGAAGTATTTGCTGAGAGCTATGTTAGTGCTCTGCTGGACCTAAGCCATAGTAAGCACCTGTCCTGTAGGATGTGTTGAACAGGGTTTGGCTCTGCATTCTCTGTGGGCGCAAGCAAGGTGTGATCTCATCCCTGTTTGAGTGTAGCCCTGTGTAGTTTGCAGTGTTCTGCCTGTGACAGTGGTGGTGAAAACATCCAGACTCTCATTAGAGAACACCAGAAACATGAATTCCTGTCAGGTTCTTCAGTGCTCAGGTAGCCTGCTATTAACTGTTCTGCCATTACAAAGCAAACTAAAGAAGAGACAATAGCAGATTTTTTTCCTTGGTTTCTTCAGCTTTGTCCTATCTGAGATATCATCTTCAAAACAGACTTAAGATCACGTTAACTGGTTTCATGATCTGTAATCCGGTTGTAGGTATTCTGTAATCATCTGCTAAAAGGAACATTGGTAAATAAGACTCATGTAGAAGATTTCTGTCCTCAAGATGGGTTGTCACCAGTCACTGAGAACAGATAAATCAAATCCGTGGCTGATCGGACTGTTAGTGTCTTGTTTTGGCGGGCACAGTTGTGCACAAAGTATGACAAGGATCCTCCTTGCAAAGCAGTGCTGTGTTATAGACAAACCAATAACTTTAAAATGACAGAAAGGTCCAACTGATAATAGAAGACTTGTGAGCCTTTCTCTGCCTTGAAGTTCAGGCTTTAAGAATCAATCTTTCCCCCTCCCTTCTCCTCTGAAGACGGCTTTGCTTGCATCTGATGGGAGTGATATTAATGTGCGTATGGGTGCAGGAGCAAAGAGAAGTTTCTTCTTTAAGTTACTTTATGAGGATCCTGTGGGGATGATGTTCTTGGAATCAAAGCAGTGGATGGTTAGCTGTCACAATTATGAAATGATTGAAAAGCAGTAATGGGGAAGCTTAAATTTAAGCTGGAGTGCCCTAGCAAGCTGATTTAGGACAGCGAATCCTGTTAAATTAATTGTGATACTGAGCGTAGAGCAAATGATTCAGTAAATGCTGACTGAACACTGCAGGATGTCCTGTCATTGCAAGAATCGAAATTCTCCAAAACCATGTTGCTTTTGGATAGGGGTGTCAAACGTAACCCACAAATGTGACCTGGCTTGTGTCAGTATGTGTTGCAGAAACATTTCAGAAGCACTCACTGTAGCTGAGTGTTCAGGGAAATTCATACGTGCGCTTGTGTGTAAATGCACACAACAATACAACTGCAAAACAAGGTTTTCTTTGGTGAAGCAAGATGACGTTGGATGGGAGGGGAGTTTTTGCCTCTCAAAACTTTTGTTACAAGGTTCATGCAAAGAACTGACTTGTTGCTGTGTTCTGTTTTTATGCAAAAAGTAAATTCCCAAATTCTTGGAATGTGTACTCTTATCATACACTAATGCTTTTTTATTACTTCAGGCTGCTTAGTGTATTTTCATTTACTATTTTGTCCTTTTCCCTTGTACATAACTGACAACAAAGTGAATAAAATTAATATTGGTGACTTTGACTCAGCTGAAACGTGCAACAGTTGCTTATGTTTGTGTTTAGTACTGTGGTGGAGCAAGATGTTAGCATGTTAAAGAGCATTCCTTGTATCTCATTATTGAACAGAACCTGGGGAGCTCTAGCAGTATTCTTTCTCCTAATGTTTTCCACTGTATTAAAAGCAGGTTGCAAATGAGAAAAGCTACAAATGTTTTCCTCTGTGTGAAGTTGGATGCAAGCAGAGAATAGCTTGGGTGAAACAATGCTATTGTGCAGGAATGGGCTCTAAAAGAGATAATGTGGTCAGCAGAAAATGATAAATAATCCACGGTTTATGGTATGATGATTTAACTCCTTTATGGTATGGTTTTAACTCCTTTATGCCTCCAGATGATTAGTGGTAAAGCAGGAACTGCAGCATGGTCTGCTATCTAGAAGCTAGAACCTGCTAATTGGAGTCCTAAAACAACTTTGTTACTGCTGCATAAAACCAGAAGTAGCCTTTCAGATCGTGTAACTGTTGGTGTATGACTTTGACTATTCCGTGGTGATGACCTGCACATGTAGCTTTTGTACATATTTATTTATTTTGCAGTGATTTTGAAATCAAATGTATTTTGGCAAAATAAAAACTTATCTTTTCCTCTCCTTTTTTCTCCAAGATCCTAGTGGGTCCATAACAGCTCCAGATGTTAAGCTAAATCTTGGAGGAGAATTCATCAAAGAATCGTCTGCAACTACATTCCTGAGGCAGAGGGGGTATGGCTGGCTTCTGGAGGTGGAAGATGATGACCCAGAAGATAACAAGCCACTCCTGTATGTACTAATTGTTTGTGGATGTCTCTTTGTTAGCTGCCTAGGGAAAACAAAGAGCTTGTAAGTCCTCAAACTGCCTGCTAGTCTTCTGCTGTGGCTAAAATTCTGTTTGACAAATTGCTCATCCAATTGGTCTCTTTTGGTGCGGGAGTGAAAATGCTGGTTTTTGTTATGGTGGGTTTTGTTTATTTTTATTATTTGTTTGTTTCTTTAGCTATAAAAGAGACTTGCCATTCACTGTGGGAGAGGAAGGGAGGAGGAAATAAAATCAAAATTTCATTACGTTATAAGAATAGAAATGTAATGGCTTTTGTATTCTTATCTGTTGATCTTGTCATGGTTTGAAAAACTAGATTGTGTTCTGCAGCACGGTTGCAAGTAAGGTAGCAGAAACTTTATATTCTCTGATGCTGCCTTATGAAGTTCTCTTAAGGGAGATTACTGTTGAAAGACAAAAATGTCTTTGAAACTGCCAGTGTCTGCATCACTTGTTCTGTTCACAGGAACGTGATTGTCAGAAGAAAGCTGTATCTGAAGGTTATTACTCTGAGGGGGGCTGCCTGGGTCTCAGTCTGTGTTCTCCACCTAAGCAACACCATTCTTGTTGTCTCAAAGTTTTCCTGTTTAAAGATAATGATGCTTTTAAAAGTGGAGTGAGAAGGAAAGTACTCTGAAGAGCTGAAATAAGAGCTCTGAGAGAAAACAGGTGCCTGGAGTGCTTAATAATGAAATTGTTATTTGAAAAGTGCTTGAAATGCGCAGAAGTAGCACCTGTGTGTCTGAGTCTGTTCTGTAAACCTGTAATTTTAATTAAGAAATAGAATGGCATACTGAGGTGACAACAGATGAATTCCCTCTTTTGTGCAAAGTTGTATACCACACACAAAAAAATCAAGCTTGTGATTCAAAGACAGCTCTGTGTTCTAAGAAGCCTATTCTTGGAAGTGAGGAGAACAAGCCAGGAATAATTTTGTAGCAAAGAGGACAAATACCAGCCTCCTAACAGAGAAACTCAGTCTGATTTCACGTTGCAGCTTTTATGCAGTTCTGATAATTCCCAGAACGTGTGTTGTTATGAAGCGTTCTAATCTGAATGCTTCTGTGGATTTAAAGAATAGCAGACAGCAAAGATAAGTTCTCTGATGCAGCGCTGTCACACGAGCATTTTGTCCAACAATTGGATTGTTTCTTTCCCCTCACTGGACAGCTGTGCTTTTGGCACTTGTCTCCTGTTACAGCTATCATCTCTTCGGTGAGGTAACTGTCAGCGTTGTGGGAAAGAGCTTTTTTACTTGAAACACTATCAGAAGCCTTAAGAAGTGACAAAGAAGTCCACAAAGGAAATATTTCTGTTATGCAACTGTCAGAGTGGAATATACACATATTAAATAAACAAAGGAGAAATATAACACTGCTTTAAAATGGAGAAAAATGGATGCTTTTGGTCCACTCCTTTATTCAGGGTTGTGTTGATGAACAATTTTTGTTATTTAGGCACAGGTTAGAAACAAAAATTGTGACACAGCCTCAGTAACAGCAATCCTGAAATGGACTTAAGAGAATCAATGAACAGTACTTCCTTTTTGAAAGAGAAATTGTGATGAATTGTGTTTGTATTTATTTCTTGCTGCTTCTTTATTTTCTGTTGATCTGATGAGATATATTTTGAATGGTATGGGATCAGTGAATGTAACTAAAATATTTCTTTAGGATTTGAAACAAAATTATTCCATAACAAGTGTGCTCATGGCAAACTTCAGCATAAGAGCACGCAGACGTCCTACTGCTGAGTACACATCTTTGACTTCTGTTTCCAGTTTTATAAATGTTACATGTTCCTGTATGCCAGAAAATAGATCTCCTGTCTTAACGTAGGCGATTAAGATGTGCTGTGGATGTTTTCTATTCTCAGGCATGTACTTGCTTTTTGTAGAATAAAATATGTCCGTGTCATACTGGTTATTGAATGTGTGATGAAGATATGGCGTTGCTTTTCTCTGGACAAGTTGTTCCATTGCCAGTCATGGCTACAGAAAGCCTTATGGTGATAGGAGACCTACTCTGTAAACCTTCTCTTAGTCCAGGAACTTACTTGTTATGATCTGTTTCATTTCTGTGCTGTATTGTAATGCTCCCTTGCTTTCCAATTTCAGGGAAGAACTCGACATTGATCTGAAGGATATTTACTACAAAATCCGATGTGTGTTGATGCCTATGCCGTCTCTTGGGTTTAATAGGCAGGTAGTGAGAGACAATCCAGACTTCTGGGGTCCTCTGGCAGTTGTCCTCTTCTTCTCAATGATTTCATTATATGGACAATTTAAGGTATGTACAAACCTGCTTAAAAAGAAATCGGGACTAAATTTGGGGACATTATTGCTAAGCAATTTGCATTCTTATGTAAGCAGAAAGTCTCTTCTTCACATATTAATGTAGGGCATTCTAAATATAGTTTTTTGACTTACAATGTAGAAAGATAGCACTAAGAAATTTATTAAATAACCTACAGAAAGGTAAATCGTTATTAAAATGTCAGGCTTTTTTTATATAATAAAATGAAAGAAAGATGTGGTTTCTAGAGGAAATAGATCAAGCTAATACATTTACAGTCATTAGTGAATCTTTCCGTTTTAGTTGTAACCTTTTGACAACTTGCATTCTATTACTAAAAGGAATACCAAAGAACTTTTGTGTAGATGTCATGAATTCTAACTTCCCAGCAGGTTAAGCTCTTTGTTTAATCTGTGATGTATTACAACGCTTTTCTGGTATGTTTAGTCTTCATTAGTGCACATTACTCTTTTGTCCTCTATGCTCAGTTACAATAAGTTTCCTCTGGTTAATAGAATTTGCCTATAATTCTTTTTGAACTCAAAACTGAATAGTTATTTGAAGATACTGTGCAGATTTACTTGGCTTCTCTAAACACAGTTAAGCGCACATTCAAATTGAAATAGAAAAAACTATAATTTACAGCCACAATTTGAGTGTGAGCCCAGGTGATGTTTTTCTAGTAGTTAATTGCATCCCCCTGTGGGAGATCTTTGACTATGTGTGTAGTTACAGATATTTTAATTACAGCACAGAATAGCAATAAGGCATATATGTAAAGTAGCAGAGTATGTGCTAGGGTTTTTGTGAAAGGTAAGAGAGGCTCTCTGTGACCTCTGGCTTCCATGTGATATACCAAACAGCGATAAAGATTTCCTCCTGTCATGTTTCTGTGAGACTTGAAGTGAGTAGACCAAAACACCATAGGATTCAAATCTTCTGGGTGCACCACTTAGCTGTTTTCTAGACAAAGCAGGGACCATCCCTCAATCCCACAGAGGATCAGTTTGCTGCTGTTGCTTGTGTATCTACTGAACCCAGGAATACCTGACTTACTTTGAAGGTTCTGTTGAGCTGGAGTGTGATTTTAAGACTTCTGAAACAATGAAAGAAGGAGGAAAATAATTACTTTTTTTTTTTTTTTTTCTCCAGGATTCTGAATCTGTTTCTTAAATTGTAATCATAATGTTTTATCAAGAATTAAAGTCTTGTGCCTTCTGAGTATTCCTGGTCTGAGGAAAGAATTAAGTTGTGTCTTTACAGACAATGGAAGGAGAATCTCAACTCTTTGTACTGGTTGGGTTGACTTAAGGAGGAAAAAAAAGAAAATCAAAACCAAACCAAGCAAACAAAAAACCTGAGCCAAATTTTTGAATAAGCGAAGATATTTCAATAGAGTGATCTTAGCTTTACTTTTTAGCTAACCTCTTCGTACTCTGACGGCACAGCATAGTACTTACAAAACACTGTTTAAGCATCCCTTCTTCATCGAACTTACATTACTGTGATTTTGTAAATGTAACATCTGAATTCTATTTTCAAGCTCCGTTGTGGTACTGAATGAAACTAAACTTGCTGCAATTCAGAACTTAATTTTGTGTAATAAAGCTCTTGATTGCAGTGAGGTGATTTATGATTTGTCTTTCCTTACAGTGAAGAAGAGTAATGTCAATTAATTGTTCTTTCCATTTTAAGGTTGTTTCTTGGATTATAACTATCTGGATATTTGGATCCTTGACAATTTTTTTACTGGCCAGGGTTCTTGGAGGAGAAGTAAGTACCTCTAATATATGGAAAGTTGGTAGAGGGAGGGAATTTCAAAATCTCTTGGCTACGTTTTTCACTAATAGCTGGCTTTTCTTAGTGCTTGACTTTTGACGTTGTAGCCACCTAAGAATGAGTGAAATTGAAAACTTCAGTGCATAGATTTCAGGTTCTCGGTCACCAAAGTAGAATCTAAAGTCTAGAAGTGGGCAGCTGCTCTTGCTATGCAGTGCGTGGAGTGCTGGATGTGTTAAACTATCTGCAAATTCTTACCACAAATCTCAGAGCTTGTTGTGTGTGCCTCTGATGCAGAGCTGAAATCCTTTCTTGAGGTCAGGTTTTTTTTTTTTAAATGCTTTCTGTTTTTTCAGGCACTGAGCTAAATGGGGCCATTTATCTCACTTTTTTGAAAGTGGGCTGGCAGCAGTTGTGTAGCAGCCTTTCGTACAGAGCACCTACTGTGTTTGCTTTCATCCTTGGCCTGATGGAGTTCAAACCCATTAAGGGATGAAAGTCAGCGTATGTACTTCAGCTGCAAAGCCAATTGAAGTTCTGGCCTACATCCCTCCCTCCAGTTGCTTGCATCAGCAGGGTTGGCATAGCTGTTAAAGCTGTGTTTAAAAACTGAGTCACTGAGTGATTCAGGTGTAAACAGTGTCATGGCTTACAGCAAAGCCCACAAGCAGCTACTGTGGAACAGTCGCGAGGACAGAAGCTTGTGAAAATGGTATTGCAGTTTAAAATGCATTAATAGTCTTGTTAGTATCACTGATAAGTAAGTTCTATATTTTTACTATGCATTTTCTGTTAATGGTTTGGTGGTGGTTTTTGTTGGTTTTTTTCCTTTTTAGGTTTTCCTTTTAATCATAATTACTAGAGGGTTCTTGTCTGAAAAGTACTTGGAAAGAAAAAGCTTTTAGGAATGTGATTGCATGGTATTTTAGCGTACCAGTGTAATCCAGATGCCTTTAAGTCTGCAGGTTTTGTGGCTTAAAATGTAAAATTATCAGAATGTATTAACTGGTGAGAAAGGGGAGGAGGATCACTGTAGCTCTTCGGAGTTGATTGTGGAGGACTTACTGCCACATGAGGTTGCTTAAAGACAGTTGCTTGTCTTGCTGCTATTTTTCCTAAGCTAAATCTAGCAAGTCTAAGTGAGCCAAGGGACATTTCCAGCTGCAATAGGGAAAAATCAAATGTTTTAATACCAGGAAGCTAATAGCAGTTGTGGAAGTACTTTGAACAAATCTGTTCAAGCTAGTCAGAGTATATCAGGTTCTAGATCTTGATCTAAATGCTTCCCTTAGAAGTGTTAAAATTATCATCTGAACTTATTTTAATTTTGGTTTTTAAAGCAAGCTATGTTTCGTAGGAAGATTAACTACAAAATTCTAGAGGATTGAATAGAAAAAACAGTTTGCGTGCTAGCAATCTTCCTTTGGCTAAAAATTCATGAATTGTCAAGACATTTTTATGGTTACTCATACTGTTAAGAAACTGGAAAAGACTGTGTGATAGAAGTAATTTTGTACTAAAACTTGTTTTTATGTGCTTGAAAATTCCAGGTTGCTTATGGCCAAGTTCTTGGTGTGATAGGATATTCCTTGCTTCCCCTCATTGTCATAGCTCCTGTACTTTTGGTGGTTGGATCATTTGAAGTGGTTTCTACCTTAATAAAAGTAAGTTCAGTAACATGTACCAAGAATTGTTTACTGTTGTTCTGTATCACTTTGCTAACACTTGAACTATGAACACTTGAAGTCCATACAGGACACCACCTGTTAAAATACTTAGAAATATAACCTGAACTCTGTGGTTCTTTTGCTTATAGCTGCTAAGCAAATTCTGTTTTAAATGTTTCTTTTGAGTATTTGGGAACATACAGTCTCCGGAAATATGAAACCACCTGTTTTTATAAGCTTAGCTTCTGTTCAAGTATTTTGCCATGTTATATTAGTTGCATTGAAAACCAAATAGGACTATCATTTTTAAAGAAGGATGCATAATTAAAAATCAAAATGAAGTATCTGAAAATAAGCTGTTCTATCCCTTCCTCCATCATCAAGTTTTAGTTATTGCTGTACGGAAGTAGAATGTGAGGCACAAAGCAAAAATAATGTCCTTGATACTACGTGCTGTTGGACACCTTTGATGAAATTAGCATCGTTCCCTGATAGATCCTAGAAGTGCATGATGTTCTTGAACACTTAATACAACTCTTATATTTAGCTTTTGAAGTCATTGCTAAACTTCTGGCGCTGACTGAGAAAACTTTTTGAGATCTTGCTCTGATGATTTGATTAATTTCTGTCCTATTGACTTGTTGGTTTACAATATAATTGAAATACAACTAACTGTATGATAAACCAGAACAGCAGCTCTGCTTGTGATTTGATAACTTGCAATTGCTATTAGGGGATACATTCAGAAAGCAAATTATTAACTTGGCATTTAACTAATATGTAACTTAAAAATAAATACAAGTAGTTAATGAAACATCTGTTACCTGATTGCTAATAACCTTACATTAACTTCAGGGCAAACCTCTACAAGTTTCCTACCTTTGGATGGTCAGGTGTGAAAATGCAGGACAAGCTCCACGGGGGCCAAAACTACCTACACTGACAAGTACTACTTCCTATGGCTTAGGAGCTCTGGGGACACACGTTCCTCAGTCTTAAAGCTGGGGAACTTAAATAGGGAAACAGCATTACTCAGTTGTCTTCCAGGTACAGTCAGCAAACTACTTAAGCACCTTGATTGGTTTGGGGATTTTTGCTGCAGTTTTCTTAATGTATCAGAGAATTTAGTCACAATCCTGAGATAGTTTTATAAATATATATCTAATAATTATATATTATTATTATTACTATTACTTTCCTTCTTGTTCATCTCCACAGTCCCAGTTCAGGCACCTTAACCACTAATATGCAGCTGGGGTTGGTTTGTTCTTAGCAATGGCAGTTGAACCAGTCCCACCATCCATCAAGCATCTTGAGCTTCTCTGACAGCACTGTGGGAAAAATTCTTTACTGGGATTCTGTTGTGTCTGCCCTTCACTGAACAGACGTTTGGCCTTGCTGCTTGCAGGAAATGAGTGCTTTTCCTTTGTCATTAGTATTCAAGTTGTTGCTTGAGAATAAAAGATGTCCCATTATTTTTTGCTGTAACCTTATTAACTTGAGACTTGAGTCGAATTTGCTGACCTGAAGACTTTGAAAAATGAAGTTTTAAAAAGTAGGTAGACTAACTGCATGTAAGATAGTGAATATTTACACATAGAGATACTTTCTACAAGTCTTTTGAAATGGTTAGTTATTAACTGAGGAAGCAATCAAGTGTTTGACACAGATTCTATTTTGGGAAGTTTCTCATTGCACCTGAAAGGACTAGGAACAGAATGTTTCAGTTACTTTAAGTTGGGGGCCCATAATTAAAGCTTATGAGTCAGACAAATCCTGAAGTAAAAAAGGGCAATTTAACCCTCTGGTATATCTCATAGGTAGAAGTCAAGCATAGCAACTTTTTTCTTCAGAGAAAAATTCAGTGTTTTTTGAGTTGAAGAAACTTATATCTTGTATTATCCATGCGTCTTATGTTAGAGGAAACTTACTGTGAGTTAGCTGCTTGTCTCAGTAGAAATGTTATCTTAGTCTAACATAACACACCTGTATTAAATACTTTTCTAGACTGAAATGATTATCCATAGCGTGTTATTTCATGAAGTCAGAAGTCAGGGTCAGAAGTATTGCTTGTGAGGTTTGCTTTATTATTTTCTTTCTTCCACACAAAGTTGTACATTTCTAATTATGTTGAAAGTAACTATTGTTTTTTTTGTTTGTTTGTTTGTTTAATTTTGAGCAATTTACTTATGGCATCAGCTATATGAAGACTGTTTGTTTTCTATTTCAGCTGTTTGGAGTCTTTTGGGCTGCATACAGCGCTGCATCTTTACTAGTTGGAGAAGAATTCAAGACCAAGAAGCCCCTTCTAATTTATCCCATCTTTTTATTATACATTTATTTCCTGTCCTTATACACTGGGGTGTGATCTAGTGAAAGATGTGGCCAAAACCCATGTTTTCTTCACTTGCAGACTGATAATGTGTAAGATTAAGGAGGCTGGAAATAATACAAGTGACTGTTTTGTATCCAGTTGTCAAGATGTTTTAAGGTTGAAGAGCATATTTGTGTATATTATTTAATGAAGTAATTGTAGCTATATAGATTTGTATCAAAGTTCTAGGTTTGTTTAAGACTCTTCAGATTTTAATGAACAAAATAAAAGACCTTGTGTTTTATAAAAAAAAAAAAAAAGTGTAGCAAAACCACAACTCTATACCTGTGCCAAAAGCACTAGGACCAGATTACAATATTAGAGGAGAAAAATAAGTTAATTGTAACAATCTCAAAGTGCAATTTTTTCTTTTGAGCTTAAACAGCTGGCTTTTTTTGGCACAGCAAATTCTGTAGATAATATATATATTTATTAAACAGTCCTTATTGTTCACAGAATAGCCTGTATAATGAAGACATGAAGATACTACTTATAATTTAGTGCCTCAATTACTTTCATTTGGCTCTTGAGTTTTTATAAATTCCAATTTGTTTCCAAAATATGTATATATTGTGTATTTTGTATCTATGACTTGCGTGTAGCATATGTACTCCTTGGTTAAGGATGTGTATTGGGTTTTCAAAATTTGAAAATACAAGTATTTAAGGTCTTCATTTACCATCTCTGACCAAAGGAGCGAGACACTTCCTGTGTAACAGAAACATTAAATTGCTTCTTTAGAGACTCAAGTTAATTTACTCCAGTTTTAAATTTAGAAAGAAACAGGTGAACACCTGCCTCAACTGAAGGGCTGGTTTAGTGTCAGGGGGAAAAAAGTCCAATTTGCGTGCTCTTGAAACAGTGTTTTATGATGACAAAATAAACAGAATGCTTCCCCAAGTATATTTTATAACATCTTGCTCTATTTTTTTTTTTTAATAGTAATGACATTTAACCTGCATTTTCCTTTTTTTCCCAAGGTTGATTCCTTACAAAAAGTAACAATATTTGTAAGGTCAGATTCTCTCCCCCACACCCCCACTAGAAGAGCTAGAACTACAGCCTCAGTAACAGTCTTGCTAATTTTGACTATCCAAGGATTATGTAAGAAGGTGATGACATTAAATATTTCCTGTGTACTGTGTTGATTGCTTATGTAATAGTCCTAACGGTAACGTTTCTTCTCAAGAAAACTCCACTGAAATTCACTTTGCATGGTACTTTGTTGTTTGCAACCTTCAGTATTTAGCATTACCAAATAGATCTCAAGTATCTTTTATTATTTTAATCTTTGGTTGGGGGAAGCATTTCCCTAGCCTTTTTTTTTTTTTTTCCTCCATCCCAACGCGGGAAATAAAAGTCACCCATGGAAGGGAATAGCAAGGGCTATCTTTGATCCGTAATGGATGTATTTCCTTGTGAGAAGTTTCTCAGCTTTTTCAATGGCATAACTTGCCAGTTTAGCAACTTATTTTTACCGCTCGTTGTTGATGCAAAATACAAATGTAAATTCCAGTTCTACTGTGGCCC
Source organism: Lagopus muta (assembly GCF_023343835.1). Classification (NCBI taxonomy): domain Eukaryota; kingdom Metazoa; phylum Chordata; class Aves; order Galliformes; family Phasianidae; genus Lagopus; species Lagopus muta. The sequence continues at coordinate 78,728,303 of NC_064434.1, forward strand.
TTTAGCTTACTTGGACTGCTTCTCTGGCTGATGCTTGTGTTGGTTGGAAACAAAACTACTGAAAGTTGATATTGGACATAAAACTGTAACATAATATTCTGTCTTGTAATACATTAAAGGACAAAACCTGGTGGAGTGACTGACTTTTCACCTAATTTTTGACTTCTGTGGAAGTTTTGGTGGAATTGCTGTAGTCGTATGTATATGCTGGCAGCTTAGTTCTTATCTGGAATATTTTAAGAATACTCAATCCCCACTTTAAAAAAAAAAAAAAAAGTTAGTGATGCACACTAGCTTTATTTTGAAAAATAATCTGGTCTTACCTCTTTCATGGCTGTGTTTCTTAATCAGGAGTGTCAGGCTGTAAGACTCCAGACAAACACTGAGAGTTCACATTTAATGCCACCACAAACATGAGAGGTAAGGATGCACGTAGTTTACTGTGCTGTCAGATGGTTTAGGCTCACCTTCTCTTTGCATAGCTGTTCTGTTGGTGTTCATAACAGACCTGTGCATCTGAAATGACTATAAACATTGAGGATGCAATAACGTTCTATTTTGTCTTGAAATATCTTCATTTCCTCTGTATTAGCGTTCTGTGAAACTGATAGCTGCAACTGAAATGTTCCTTTTGACAGATCGGGCACATGTAATATGCAATGTCAATATGCACAACAGTACATATTTTGTACGCAATTGCAGATTTGCACCTGTTACTCCGCATCTTTAGAGTCACCTTTTGCATATGCTGTGCAAAAATATGTACAGACAGCTCAAACGGTTCTCATAGTTTGTAATAACTTTGCATTCAATAAACTTATTTTTAGATAAGGTATGTGTAAGTGCAAGATGTATTTTATAAGAGTTTTTAATTAAGCTTGTTTATTTCGTGTATATTTATTAAGGCACATCTCTATTCCTATCCCTGTCATCCATCCCAAGCTTTGTGACAATAAATAAATGCTGGGCATGATAAAGACACAGCTTTTATTTGTCACGTATGGACGCCCGGTATCTACCAGCAACGTGGGCCACCAAGATGGAGCACCTTACATCAAGATGGAGATGCACGATCGCCACGTGCTCTTTGCCGTACGGATACCGGGCAGTTCGCGGCTGCACACCTACTTGGAAATTACATGAAGCCCTTGGTCCGCCTCGGAGACACGGACACTTTCCCGCTATTAACTTATGCTAATCTGAATCCTTTGATAAAGACGCTCCCGCCGAATCCCGCGGTTGCTCAGAGCAGCCGCGGCCTACGGCAGCACAAAACCTGTCATTTCTGAAGCCCGTTAACGCCGGCGTCCTCCTGCTGCCGTCGCCGGGCGGACTCTCCCGGGAGTTCCCGCACCGTTCTCCCGGCGCAAGAAGAGCGCGCGCCGCACGGGCCTAGCTTTTACCCGGAGCGCTTAACTGCGCGGCAGCGAGGGCACGGAACGAGGGGCGGCTCCATGCGCGGCCGCCGCCCTGCCGCCGGGGGCGCAGCCCTGCGCGCGAGCGAGCGGGGCAGCGCGCGGGAGGCTCGCGCCCCTGGGAAGCCGCGCGCGCGGCCCAGCTCCGCCCCTCGCTTCCCTGCCGCCCGCCATTCTGTGTGACGGGCGGCCGCTCGTTCCCTCCTCCCGCTCTCGGGCCCGCGCTCGGTTCCGCGTCCGGCGCGATTGCGTCACTTCCGTCTCACGCTGGCGCTCTCCCTTTCCCCCTCTCCCCGGACCCGGATGGTGACTGGCGGCGGCGGCCGGGCCTGTCACTGAGCGGCCCCGGGCCTCTTGTCCTGAGGGCGGCGGCGGCCGGCAACATGGCGGCGGCGGCGGCCTCCTGCTCCGCGGCGGCGGCGGCGCCCGCTGGGCCCGGACCGGGGCCGGCGTCGGCCGGGCCGGGCTCCTGCGAGTGGCTGCTGCTGCGGGACGGTTGCCTGCGCTGCGACGCCGACGGGCTGTGCAGCCTGTGCTACCACCCGGCGCTCAACGCCATCCTGGCGGTGACCGCGCGCGGCGCCATCAAAGTCATCGACGGCACCTCGGGGGCCACGCTGCAGGCCTCGGCCCTCAACGGTGAGCGCGGCCCCGCGGCGGGGAGAGGCGGCGGCCGCCGTGCCGTGCGCCGTGGCGGAGGGAGGGGCGGCCTTCGGGCGGGGGTCGGCTGGCCCCGGGGCAGCGCCGAGGGGCGTACCCGGCTCCTCGGCGCCTCTCCGCGTTTGCGAGCCGGAGCCGTTCCTGCTCTCTCCGGCGGACGCGTTCGCGTGGGCAGCGGCGGGATAGCCGCGTTCCGTAACGCGGAGCGGCGTGGCCGCTGCGGGCTGAAGCGCGGATAGAGGAAGAAAGGGCCGCGTAGGGCGGCATTTTGCCGCTTCGGTTTTTCAGTGTCGGCAGCGTAAATTTGAGCCTTCAAGCGTGTTGTGCTTGGATGGGCGTAGTTCTCGTTGCTGTCGATGGGTGATACTGTAATGCGTGCGAGTACTGAGCCTTCAGCCGGGTTCGTCAAGAAGGCTTTCTCAAGGGTGTGATTTGTCTTGCCGCGAAGAATTATTGAAGATTGAAGTCGTTCTAAAAGTTTTTTGGTAGTGCGTTTTGAATGTACGTTTGCATTGTTCTCCAGGCTGCTGAGTGTCACGGCTGTCTTTGGAGCTGGTAGTAATATCTTTGCTGCAATGGTCAGACTAGTCCATCTTAGTGGCCTTTTCCAGCTTAAACTGTTCAGTGATCCTGTGGTAGAGAGACACAGTTACATGCTGGCTCAGGCTGCAGCACGTCGGTAACTACAAAGCAGTGATCTCTGTTGCCCACTGATGTCTTTTACTCTATTTAAAAACTAGATCTGTAGGAGAAGTTCCTTGTGCAACTCAGGCTTTTTTTTCCCCCTAGTTTGTGCATTTGTTCTTAGGCTGTGACACTTGTCAGAATATTGCAGGGTGGTTTTTTGTATGTTGTGAGAGCAGACCTTGGATTAGAAATTTGTGTTCTCACTTGTGTGTTTTGCACTTTGTTTCTCCTTATTGTTGTAGAGTTACGTGTTGTGAAGTGGATCCGGCTTTGCTGAGTGGTGTGAGTGAAGGATTGACAGTTGTCACCTGCATGTAGCCTAGCAATGTCAGCAATTGTACGGACGTGACACAGTCTGAGTAATATATGTACTTTTACCTTGAAAACCAGCAACTGTATTATAGTGCCAGGTTAAAGAGAACAAAACAAAAGAACATGATTTCCTCTCATGATTCGAAGTTGGGTGCATTATAAACTCATAAGTGGTTGGAGAAGAAATAATTTCTGTGGGATTCAGAAGTTGTCAGCTGCTTTTGTTGTACCTTGCTTGTATTGAAAGTGAGACTCTTGTATGGTGTTCCCCACTTTGTTCAGAATTCAAATCACTGCTTCTAAAGTACCCTTTCTTCTACCTTACTTCTCAAATGCTTCTACATTAATAACTTTCATTTCTCTTCTTCAAATAGTTACCACAATTTGAGGCTTGCTTCTGAGCTGTGGGGGAAGTAGGCATAAATGGAGGACTTGATTTGTAATTGGCTGCCTGTGTAGGAAATGTTTAATGATCACGAGCAGAAGTGAACTCTAAATCAAAGTCTGAGGTTTGGGTTTGTGGAGTTGGTTTTTTTTTTTTTCATTTTTCTATGATAAAATTCTTGCAGGGGATTTGATTTAGTATTCAAAACGCTAATGGCAATTTTCCCCTCCATAGTAACTATTTAAAAATAACTTACTGCTCTGCCTGTGTTACATACGTTCAGCCGTGTGTGCTTCCGGTAGTGTCAGTCTTCTCTGCGACACGGGAATGACTGCAAAAGATGGATTCTGCTCCTCCTCACATCAAACAACAGAGCTGGTTGCAGTGTGACCAAATATTGTCTGCTCCCAGATGGCTGATGGTTCTGTTTAAATTTATAACCTGCACTAATTTGAAGAAAATACAAGTGAACTTCATTACGGATTGAGACTGACGTGGCTGACAGAAACGGGGTACATCTCAGCAGTTGGTGGCTGTTGAGGCTGCTGTTGACTGTGCTGATTGTTGTCAGCCGTTCTTTGGAAAGAGGAGAAGTGATGTCTGCTTACTGTGTGCAGGACAAACTCTTGGAGTGTCAGATGTTGGTAGCTGGACACGCAGACCTGCAGGCCGGCTCTGTCCCTGTGTGCTCCCCTGACATGAATGACAAGTCAAAGTATATTGTTGCTACAGGGACTTCTGGTGCCACGCCTAAAAATAGAGTCTCTAGGAATTAAAACTGCTTCTCTTGAGAGGCTGCTGTCCTCCTTGGTGACTGGGCTGCAGGCCTTTTGCCCTGCCAAGAGGTTTGCGTTGGACAGAAGTGCTTTTGCATTTTTCTTGTTATCTGCGGGGATAAAAAAAAAAAAAAAACAACCAAACAAAACCATACCAGCCTTTCTCTCTAGAAAGCAGAGGAAGAAAAAGGATCCCTTAACAAGGGAAAGAAATAAAAATGCAATAAAATGAAATATCACCAAACCCTGGTATTGCTTTCATCCATGGTTTGCTGCGAGAAGATATTAAGCTTTGAGCTCCTTCTTAGTGAAAAGATTGAAGCTGTGGAATATTAAAATCAGTAGAGCAGTGGAGCCTGCATTGATCACAATGTATATGCGGATTGCTGTCATTGATGTATTAAGAGAACAAGATAAAAGATTCACAGCCAGAAGGCAGTTCAGTTATAGATCATGTCTTCATGCTTCCGGAGGTTTGGATGTGGTCTGTGGCCTTTGTGCTTCAGTTTCTGATGTCAACATAACTGGTCTGATTTATCTGATGATCTGGGGGTTGTTGTTCTGAGCCCAAATTGCAGGAATTCCATGAGGAATGCTTAGGCTTTTCGCTCCCATCCCGTGCTTCTTTGGGATGCATCACTGGATCTTCTAAGATCTGCCTCCTGAATGTGTGCAATCATTTTCTACTGTTTAAGTCTGTTCCCTGTGTGGGCTCTGTAGGTACATTCAAGACAGCCAGGGATCGGCTGCAACAGCTCAGGGTGTGATAATGAAAAAGAGTGTCATTGGTAAGGGGAAAATGAAGTGAGCATTTAGTGTGAACCTTTGTCTTACCTGTTCAGGATTGTTCTTTCTATTCTCTTAAGTGAACACCATCACTTCAGAGTGACCTGCAGGCAAATGCAAGAACGGTTCCTATGATTGCTGGCAGTTGAGCATTTCTGTATGCTTGTTAGCAGTGGTCACTTTGTAGGGACTAGTAGGAGTCTGTCACACAGGTCTGTCGAGTACTTTATTCCTGTTTAGCATTTCAGTGCTTCTGTGCTTCCAGTTTCAAGCTGAATGGTGGTATCCAAAGAACATGAACGATTCAAATACCAGTTTCCAGATGCAGTGCTAAGAAAGAACCTTTTCCTCTGTCTTGAAGAAAAAAACTTAAAAAGCCTTCCCCCAGGCAAAATAAAATTCTCCAATTTCAGGTGGCTCTCTTCGTGTTCGTATGATATTTGATTTGTCAGATCCTTTTATTCACAAATGAAATAAGAAAACTGTGTGAACTGAGAGAGTGCTGCAGTTCGCAGCAGCTTGACCAGGAACACAGGAGGAAACCAGGACGTACTGTGTGAGGGACACTGACCATCTTAAATGTTTCTGTCGTTTTTTTCTAGAGGAAATTGACATAGCAATGACATCAGAGTCTCATTTGCTAAAATATTTTTGTTTGTTTGCTGGAGTCTTTAAGATGACTATAGACGCCGTAACGGTAATCAAAGTACAGACCTCTGAATCCAAGTGCTTAATATAGAAAGTTGTCTGCTCATTGTATGCATACACCAGTTCCTGCAAGGGAAACAGAGATTCTGAATTATCGCCAGAGGCCCTCGTGTTCCTGTTCCTCCAGCAGAAGAATTTAGAAAGAAAGAGATCCCAGCCCAGGAGGGTCACCTGTGGCAGCAAGTTGTCCTCAGATACCTTTTCATTTTTATTTTTTGCATTTCTGCGTGGTGCAAGAAGAAAAGATTCTCTTCTGCAGCTTGGAAGTCATGGGTGGAGTTTGCGTTTTGTGTAATCATCTGGAAGATGCAGTTGAGATTCTCTGCCATCCATTTCTAGGCTTGAAATGCATGAAGGGCAGTAGCAGCAGTTCCATCTGTTTCAAGATCACTGCAGTAATACTGCTCAAGTAATTTCCCTTCATTAGAGTCGATTCAAACCTTTGTATCATTTGTTTAATTACAAGATAAAAAAAAAAAAATCTGATTACAGTACAATATTGCTAGGTATTTGACAATGTCTTGCTTTTGAATATACTTGGACCTGGATGACAACACTAACACTCTGGGAACAGTGTTCCTCAATGAGATCATTCAATTGATTTATTGATCTGAAGGCCATTCATGAGAAGTCTTAAGTGCTAACAAAACCCAATGAAACCGTAGGAGAATTGTCAGATTTGAGTTGTATTTAATACCAGAGAAGATTGTAGACTACTGTGTGCTCAATTTGTCTGCTAGATGTATCAACGTGTGTCCCATATCCCCTTTCAGTGTGCATCTTGCCAGCCTATCAAGATGCTGTTAAATGATACTTCCAGGCTCTGTGGAAACACATCTGCATTATATTCTGCAGAAGCTAAAATAAAATATCAGTTCTTTTTCATAGGCTTTTAAAGGAGTTTTTACATTACTGTTTATTGCAGGGATCCAGAAGTGACGGCAAACAGAGATGGAAGTGTATGCTGTGTTGCCAGGCAAAACATAAACATGTTTTTTTATTGACAGATCATTCGTATCTTGACTGATGGATTCATGGCTGCCATCACAACCATAGTGCTGGATGAGTGAAAATTTCAGAATCTTTTAATGTCAGAAAATGAGAAATTTCCCTTCCCTGTGCAAATGGAACTTGAAAAAGTCTTCTGCAGACAGGAAGATGCATCTTGAAATGCTCCTAACTGACCTGAAAGGGAAGTGCTGTGCTCTGCAGTGGGGATTTGAGCTTTGCCTTCCTGCTATATTGCATCTCGCAGGTAGCTGAGGTACTTGTGATGGATGTGATAAGGCACTTTTCAGCCGCAGTACTGATTGTCAGCCATCTTTGGTCAAGACAGCTTTTAACATGCTTATGTGACAAACTCTTCAGCACAGCTCCCAGTCATGTTGTAGACTGTATTACACCAAATGTAGAGATAAATATGTTCTGGTTGTGATAACTGCTTTCTTCCATCATATTCTGGACTTGAACTAGGCAGATAAATCTCCGTTTGACTCTTCAGTCATGGTAGAATGAGGAAGGTTTTTGCTTTGGATTGGCCAGTTTGTGAGTTTATCTGTTTCCTCTTCTGAACGTCATGATGTTCAATGATTTCTATCTGTATACACTCTCTTGTGCTATAATTGGTCCTTTTGAGCAGCCCTCTGTATTGTAGCTGGCTCTGTAGAACCCCTTTCAAAGTCCTTAGTAATACAGTTAGTAACAGTGTTTGCTATTGCGTTGGAATTGATCACTTGAGCTTAAGTGAAATGCAACATCTGGGTTTTCTTTAGACAGAGTATAAGAAAAAATGACCTAGACTGAAGTTTCATTGTAGTTGTTTTTCTTGAGGTCTTAATAGCGATTGTATTTGTTGAGTTTGTGTGTGTGTGTGTGTGGTATTATCTGGTCTTTCAGGTTTTCTTCCCAAATACTTTCAAATCAGGAAACAGAATTGTTCATCCTTGCTACTATAAAGATTCTTTTAATTTTCTCTGAACAGTAGGACATCATTAAAAAATGTTTCTTTAGGACATCTTGGAAGTGGAGATAAGGTTTACAGCCAGGCAGACTCCAGAACATATTTGGAAATAACAACTTACAACTTGTCATGTAATTATAATCATTGTGTTTCAGAAATTATTGGGGTATTTGCTAAAGCTATTCAGCAAATGTTTTACTGATATTTTTTACTTGTTACTCTGAGGAGAAGGGAATTTGCTTATCAGTTTGGTAGTCTTGAGAACGAGTGTCCTTCATGAAAATGCATATCCTTCCTTGTGCTGGTTTCTGAAGGATTGCATAGCATGGTGTCTGCCAGGCAGTTCTTCTATCTACTGTACAGTTCATGGGAGGAAAGCTGTGTGGTCTGTTGCACTTTCCTAACCTAAGTGAAGCAGGATCCCACTGAATATTTGGCAGCTCTAGAAGAGTTTGATGAACGCTGCTGACTGAGCAGCAGGCCATGGAGGCTATGAAGAAAAGCTGCATACAGAAAGGGTGAGCTGGAAGGGTGAAAGATAGCACTGAGAGATGTGGTGAATTGGCTGGGTAATGGTGGGAAGAGGGCTGGGAGGGGTTAGAGTAGGGGGAGGCTGGACAGATGGCAGCAAAGGAAAGGTGGGGGAGACTTTGTTGGAGATCCAGAAGAAATTGTGGAAAATTGAGTTGTCTTCTGCTGGATCCTGCATCCATGTTGTATTGGAAATGAGGGCACGCCGTGCTGCTAGACAGACTTTCTTTTAATAGTGGACTTTTTTCTGTCCTGTTTTCTATAGCTTTGTTAAGTCAAAATTAACATGCATAACATTTTTCAATAACTAATCATAGATTTCCTCTCTACTTAATAAAAAAAAGTCCCTAGTCTGAACTTCTGGAGGAACCTTCTTCCCACTACGTATTGAAGGAGCCTGGCAGCCTTAAAGGATGAAGTTAGCTTTTGTGAATATATCCTTACAGCAACACAATTTAGTATTTCGGTGTGGTGACTACATAAGTTGAGCTTCTTATGCTGCAAGTAGTTGTCTTAAATGTACAAGTTTCTTCAATTTTGCTGTCTTTTTGTAGAATTTCAGAAGGCATCCTGAAGAGTTGTTTCTCTTTTAAATGTATCTTAAACAGTAATGGATCTGGTCTTTTCTACTTCAGCTTTGCTATGTGGAAGCAGTTATTTGGAGATGAACTCTTTGAGAATACATTTAATTAATTTGAAGCCCTTGCAAGAATTTGGTGGAGTTGGAGCCCAGTAATACTGGATTCTGAACTGACTCATAATGACAGAATGAGATCTTGGAGTTGTGCTAGAAATATGAAATACCAGCTGAATGCTCAGTAGTGATCGTGTAAGTAATTACTAGACGAGTCCTCCAAAAACAGTCTGAGAATTCAAATCTGCAGTGCTTTCATTTGTGCCATTTTGATACTTCCATCCTCTAAAGAGTGTAACAGAACTACAAAGATAAGGTGTGCAGTGGCTTGTGCTTTCAACACAATCTACTGGCCCACAAGTATTCAAAGTGAAAAGAAAAAAGATGGGGAGTGGAAAGGTAAGGTTCTGGAAGAGGTTTGCCAAATTTGGGATTTGTGAGAAATATTTGGAATGAAATGTAGCTTGCAGTACATGACTGGAGGCATCAGAAGAAATGAGGAGATGCCTAGTTTAAAATAACTGCGAGAAATAGTAACACATGCACCTACACCTACTGAAGGTAGTAGTGAACTTATAACGGCACTGAACAAATTGATGGAAGAGAAGACACAATGGAAGGTCATCATATGGAACAGAAATGACGTTTGTTCAGAAGGTCCCTGAACAAAAATTACCCAGGGCTGAGTGTTACAGGAAGTACTGATGTATAGGCGCCCTTTCGTTAGCTGCTAAGCACTTGATCTAGATCACTGTCTTGGATTTGGGGTTTCTGTATGGTTGCTGCCTTAGACAGTGTTACATTTCCTCAGAAGTAACGTAATCGAGATAAATAATAACTCGGTCATCTAATGTAACTGTTGAACTACTGCTGCAGGAACGGAAGGCTTAGATTTACTCCTGAACCATTTTTTCTCCAGTCCAAACAAGGCAGTTCCCTTCACCTCTTCTCGTATGTTGCGTATTCCAGCTCCCTGGCCACCTTAGTGCCACTTTGCCGGACCTTTGCAAGTGCCCTGTCTCAAGTGGGCAGCCAAAGCTGGACGTGGAATCCTGCATGTGGCTGTAGAATTGTCCAGCAGAGAAAAATCATGCTTTTTCCCTGAACTTATCTGTGTGACTCTTGTGTGGTGAGTTTGTTGGTGAGGATGCGTTCCGACTCTCATTCAGCCTTGTACAATTAACAAATGCACAGTGAGAAGAATGGTGTGGTTAGGGTGGTATTTTACAGGTTTATAGTTAGAAAGATTATTGTGGTGGGAAGAAACAATCAAAAATGAAATGCTTACCTGTGTCCTAGGCTTGCAGTAGAAAACTCCAAAAGAGGTGATCCAGAAAGAGATCCTTCCCCAGTGTCAGTCAGCCCTTAAATGAGGTCTAGGAGAGGTGCAGCCAGGCTCCACCCCTTCTGGTCTCACAGTTGAATTGCCTTCACTTGTGCTCCCGGGACTGACTGGGTCCTTGCCTCAGGTGATCAATCAGAGGTTCAGGCCATGATTCAACACTTGCCATACAAGCCTGTCCATCAGGATCACCAGGTTCTTTCTATAGGGCTGCCACCTAGACATTTGTTCCCCACCTTCTGTTGATGGATGGAGTTATATTCTGTAACAGCCGTAAGACCTTGACATTGTTGAACTTAGAAGGTTTATCTCTAGCCATTTCTCTGGCCTTTTGGAGGTTTATATAAACGGCATCCCCACCCTTTAATGTGTCAGTTGCTTTTTGTTACCTCCCTCCTCCTATTTGATGTCACCCACAGTCTTGCTGAATGTGCATTCTGTCCCGTTCTCCAGGTCTCTGATGGAGATCGCAAGCCCTATCAGCCTTTCCTGAATGTCACCCGTAACTGCCAGTTACGTGTTGAATCATTAACCACCGACTTTGGGCCAAACAGTCCAGCCAGTTTTTTCATTCACCTTGTTTTAGTCCATCCCTCTGCTTTTGAGAACTCGTTGTTTCTGCCAGGTTGGTAATTTGGAAGCGCCTTATAATTTTGGGGCTTGGATGAGGAAAGGGGTTTAAAAAAACAAAAAAAAAAAACAAAAAAAAAACACCCCAAAAACCCTAACCCTCAAACTGGTTCCTGCCCATCAAGTGTGGAATTTAAACACAGCTGTAACTGGAGATACATCGTGGGTGAACTTGACTGAAATTTCTGAAAGACATCTTTCCTGAAAATCCATGGTTTTGTGTTTTTTGTTTTTTGATTTGTTTTTTTTTTTCTTTTTGAGGAAAAAAACTGAATAATGCACTGTTGCCTGTGATACATTTCCAGGAGAGCTGCAGGGACTGAAACTGTCACAGCTTACCTGAGTTTCTGCAAAGGAATGTAGACCACCTTGTAACATCTTTCATAGTTGTTTCTTCGGTGTAATGGTACAAAATCCTGTGAGTGATTGCATTCTGTGTAGTGGATAAGGCAGTGAAAGCATTTAGATAGACAGAGGTTTGAAACAACATGAGGAACATGGGCACAAAGAGTTCTCCAGGGTCTTCCTTCTGCTTCAGTCTTCTGCTTTAGATCTGTAGAGGACCAAAGAACCCCGTGTCTGCAAGCTTAGTGTTTAAGAGTTGTGATCTGCTCTGATCTCAGTGGGTTTTTGTTTGTTCTGAAACTCTGTAAGTGTTAATGTTAGCTTCTTGTTATGAGATGCTTGATCAGGACCCTTTTTGTTCGTAACACATGGTGCTGTCCCATGTTTTAGCCCAGGGAGTACATCTTCCTACACTACTTTAGCAATAATTATTCGAGCCAGCTATCATACAGTAAAACTGATACTAAAACAATTCAGTACTACTTGTTGGTGAAGGAAAATACAAACTATAAATTACATCTTATTTTTGATTGTTATTTGCCAGAATTGGATTTAGTCAAAATTGCAAATTAAGTGAAGGCACTTTGCGATGTGAAGCTTCGTACTTCTGCCTTCTTTAACAGTCTTGCTGTTTAGAGAGCAATTTTAGTTTTCTTTCCTGTTTCAGCTCTGAAAGTGGCTTTGATTTGTTCAGTCAGTTTGGTCTGCTATTGCAGCTGATGAGTTGCATGGAGGTGTCATACATGGTGTCATTTAAAAGTGAAATTGTTGCTCGTGAAGGAAACATGTAGGATCAAGTAGGTCTACTTCATTCATGCAAATTGAACTTGTTTACATCCACTAGATTTCTTTCCACCCAAGTTTGAGGATGTTCTTGCTTCACAAGAGAAGGGGCCATGGAGCATCTCCATAGTGGCAGCAGAGTGCTTTGCTGAGGTGATCCTTGGAGCGAATCAGGGGCTGCTCTTCTGCCTTTGTACCAATCTCTTCCCTTCTCTTAGTTTTTTGGATTCTGTTGTTTTAAGTAGCTGGAGATGTTCAGATCTAAGGATAAAATGTTAAGAGGACAATTAAAGCTTTTAGACTCCTGAAACTTAATTCACTTAGCTTCCCATGGTTGTAGGGTTTTGAAAGAGTACTGAGATACTGTTATGTTTCAGTTTTAATTATAAATGGAGAAAGTGGTGTCGGTGCACATAAAGTGTGTTGCTTTGCTCAGCTGATGGGAGCTCTATTTCTCTAGAAATACAGCTTTATAATAATAATACAGGCCTAATTGCATTTGTAGATAGAAATGATGGATATTTCTTTAGGTCTGATTGGTCTTGGATATTGGCATTATGGAATTAGTGCTATGATGCATACATTTACTGCTCTCACTTTAGCTATAGATAGCTATAGGATAAGGCCTAATTTACTAACTTAGGAATTATTTGATGGTTTTTGTTTTACGTTGGGAGCTTCTTAGCATGAGAATTACTAGCTACAATATATTGTAGTGCAGTCACATTGGTCAGTAGTTTTCAAGACATTTTAACTTCTTGGTAACAATGGAAAAGGTAAAATATGTTACTGCCAACATTATCCTACATCTCTTCTTGATGGCGGCCCTGAGTATTCATGGAACAGCCACTTTCTTTTGAGCTCTGGCTTCCTTGAGCAGTAAAATTCAGACAAGGCTTTTTTTATACTCCTGAAAAAGTAAGGCCATATCTGTAATTGGTTTGGTTCATCATAATGACTGTAAACAGGGGGTCACAATAGATGCGTTAAGATCTTGATATATTCTACAAGCAAACTTGTTTTCTCTTTTTTTTCTTTTCGTTTTGTAGGTCAGATTTTGATCACAGGAAATTGGTAGTCCTTGTTCTGTATTGCTTGACGTAAAGAAGGTGCAGGGAGAACTTTCCTTTTCTCAAATTATTCATTTCTACAATCTGATGTTAATTTGCTTTTGTTTCAGCTTCTCAGGTTACTACCTGTAATGTTTTAGTAGATGACATATACCACATGTTGGGCTCTCAATTCCAGTGTGCCAGGTTTCCTTATAGGAACTGACAAAAACTGAATGATTTTGTTGTGATTCATTTTGTTTGTAATCCTAGACAGATAAGCAGAGTTGGGAGGGGCTGTGATTTAATTGTGGTTAAGACTGGAAAGCAAAATTGTTAAAAACTTTGGCCATTTCTCCTTTTACCACCCAGAGTATATCATAGCTGAACGAGTGGGAGCTAAAATGAGAATAAAAGTTGAGTTTTGGTGATCTATCTCAAGTCATTAATGAATTTACATGGAACTTTTGAGCTGTGGCTTATGAAGAAATGTTTCACTACTTAATGCCAGTGAACATAGCCAGAGTGGAGAGCTAGTTTATGTGTAGTGGAACCAGGAGGTTTGCCGACAGATATTGGTTGGATCCTTTGGTACATTGTAAAATATCAGTCCCAAGTTAGAAATGACCCTTCTGCAGATGCTTTGAGGATGAGTAAACTTCTATAAGCATTTTTTTCTATGCTGGTGATGTATAAATTCTCTTGTTTCCTGGTTCTCAACTAACTGCTGTAAACAATGCAACCAGCAGTATGTGAACTGTGATCCACTTTGTGACTAGTAGTGGAATCATCTTGAAATGTGTTCTTTGAACTTCAGAATTAATCTGCTCTGTTTGCAGAATAGCTTGTCAGCAGTTCAGAGGCTATGCAAATTGCAAACCAGTTGTTTGCAGAACATGTTTCTCTGGCTGTTGAAACAATGCTAAATATTGATGAAATATTTTTCTTGGAGTTCCATCAGCTTAGAAACTGATTTTTTTTAAGAGATAGCTTAGCCAGATCTTTCTGGCAACCACAATATAAGAAGCCCTGTGAGAATTGTAGCTGTTGGGCAATGTTTTTTTTTGTGCTGTTGTCATAACTTTTGTAACAGAGCAAAAATAGTATGTTGAGTAGACACAGATTACCTACTGCATGGCCTTTTAAAATTAGGACTGATGACACAGGGGGTATTTGTTAGCCAACTTGTGGATCAGACATGAGATTTCTTTTACTGTCTCTACAAAAATGAAAAAAATAAGAGTGATCTATCTTTGAAAGACATACAGAACCAGGGCTGCGACAGGCTGCTGAATGCAGCATGAACCTTCTCATGTGGTTGACAGGAAATAAGAAAAGTGCAAAAGAAATGTTCACTCTGTTGGCACTGCCTGGAAAGGTGAGCCACTTATCTTCTGGGAAGGAGGAGAAGAGGAGCGATAGATTAAAAAAGGGTCCTATGGTGTCAGAATCCATCACTTGGATCACACTGAAGAGACTGCAAACTGTGTTAATCTACTGTGACTTCTAGTTTAGCACATCAGATACTTTTCATTTTATTTACGTGATACTTTCCTGTACTTTGTTACCACTTATGTTTGTAAAGAAATTAAAAAAATAAACGCCTTTTTGTAAAAACCATTATTTTTTTTTCTGTGGGACGGCTTACTTCCTTGCCTGCAGTTGTGTTGGCTGCAGAAATTCTTAGGTGAAGAAGTCCAGCCTGTTGGCAAAAACCAGTGTGAAAGTGGTTGAGGTGCTGTTCAGAGGGCCCCTTCTGGTGAGATAGAACCAAGGGCTTCTCAGTTATGAAGTGATTTTGTTGCTCTTGAACTATTTGTGGCTTGTACAGTGATGGTTACAGTTGCGGTATTCTTCGTGCAGACAAAGGTTTATGTACTGGAATGAGAGTATGAGTCATTGTTTCAAAAGATTTGATGAGAAGGGCAGCTGACAACTATTCTCGAGCTGAGTTTCTGAGAGAGGATGCAGTGTGGTCAGGTTGATATGCCCTCTGTTCTGAGAAGTTTTAATTTGCTTTTGTCTACACCAAACTGTGAAGATGAGAATGTGGGAATTATGTAGCTATCTTTATCTCCATGCCAGCTACCTAGATGACAGTTTTTAATTCTTTGTAATTAGAAACAGCACATAGCATCTGAAGAAAGAGGAGAACAGGGTCAAGACTCGATTAGTGCAGAATTTAAGGAAACCCCTGTTTCTGTGCAGCAAAAACAGACCCATATTGACCATGGGATGGTTTCAACTTGCCCTTGGCATGATGTGTCCTTATACTTCAGCATGCTTAAAGTCTGCTTATGTAGCAGCAGCTTACATTTTTATGAGTTAAAGCACTTTGCATTCTACGTAGATATTACATGGCTTTGGTTTTAGTACCTGTCCAGCCTTGCACACGTAATAACATTGGGTATTTAAATGTTTCTTGGGATAATGCCCATTGCCACAGGCTGTGCTTACTGATCTGCAGCCACTTTTGCCACTCCCAGCAAACCTCTGACCTGTTACTGGCATGAGATGGGTAGTGCAGACAGAAGTAAGCTACCTTAGCATCTCAAGGAACCTCTCTTTCTTATCTCTGACAACGTACAGGTGCAGGCAGCACGTAAGTACTCCAGAGTTCCTTCTCCTCACCCACGCTCCTGTTCAGTCCAGCTGTTGTGCTGAGGGATTGATCTGCTGGGTGGTGGCAGTGCTGGAAGGCGTGGGCTGGAATGGCATTGGCTCACAGCATTTGCTGTGCTTAGTTCTCAGAGGTTTGAGTATTTTTTTTACTTAATGAATACTAATTGGTCCTAATGATAGTTCAACAGTTGTGTCCTACTTCTCATGCTGGTATATTTTAATTCTTATTATTGATTATCAGCTAATATCATGTACATCAGATGTCTTAGACTTGAAAGCACTGGCTTAGGCCTTCTGGTTGGAATAAGATGTGAATGATGGCTTCCATTACAGCTTTTAAAATGGATCTTTTCGTTTTTTTTTAAGTACAAAATAGAGCAGATGTGATGAAAGTTATTGTAGCTAATAAGCTACTACTTGCCCATCTCGGAGAACAGATTTTGCTGAAGTCTTATGTTACTTTTGAGAACAAATATCTTTTCTAAAATAAAAGCTGTTTTCTAATATAATTTTTTTTGTCTTTCCCTTTATAGCTAAACCAGGTGGACGGGTGAAGTGTCAGTATATTTCTGCTGTGGACAAGGTGATCTTTGTGGACGATTATGCAGTAGGATGTAGAAAAGATCTCAACGGCATCTTATTGTTAGACACAGCTCTGCAAACACCTGTTTCAAAACAAGATGATGTGGTTCAGCTTGAATTGCCTGTTACAGAGGTAAGGTACAGGAAAAAGTAGTGTATGTAAATAACTGTCAGAAATACTGAAACCAGATGTTTGTTCTCCAGTTTCTAGTGTGACGTTAACTGCATGTAATGAAAAAGTTTCTTAGTTACTAGCCTTTACATAGCACTAACTTACTGTAACTACTTGTATCTCAAACAAATGAGAGCTTCCTTTATCAAGAGCACATTATTTTGGAACATCAGTGACAAGAAGTAAGGATATGATTCCAGAGCTTTGTCAGTGCTTATGAGTGGGAACTTTGGAAGTTGATACTGCTGGGCATCCTTGTTTTGTTATTTTGTTTTGTTTTATACCTATGGCTTTCAGTGGAAAAAGAGAGACAATATAACCAAGCACTTATTATCACTTTAAGGGGTAAAAATGTGTACCTTTTTGCTTGGAATCTAATGCTCAGGGTTTTATTCAGCCAGCATAACATCTCTTAAATGAGATAGCAGGTACATTAGTGTTTTCCTATTTTACCTTTGTAGCAGTTGGGCAGATCAATATGATGGGAGGATCGGCACAATAAAAAGGTGCTATAAAGGAAGGGAAGAAGACTGCTTACCTGGATCAGAAGATTCCAGGTTCAAAGGAGAAAGCTCCACCAGAGAGGGATCTCCGGAATGAGGTCCTTCCCCAGTGTCAGTCAGCCCTTAAATGAGGTCTAGGAGAGGTGCAGCCAGGCTCCACCCCTTCTGGTCACACAACTGAATTGCCTTCGCCTGTGCTCCCAGGGCTGACCAGGTCCTTTCCCCAGGTGCTCAATCAGTGGCTCAGGCCGTGACTCAACAGTTCCCATACACCCTGCTATGAGATACACTCTTGGTGAAGACAGTAGTTTTCACCTGTGTGTGGTGACTGTGACATAAGGGAGATAAAACTGCACAGCAGTTTCAATTACAAGCGAGATTAATGATTTGTTTGGGAAGAACATAGAGCATCTGCCATTGCTAGTATTTAGGGCAGTGCATACATTAAAAAAACAAGAAGAAGAAGAGTGGACTGCTGAATCCAGATTCTAGAGCTTTAAAGCACTTTGAGAAAAGTGGGCTTCCCAGTTTATAGAGGAAATAAATTTGCTCTAAATTATACAAAAACTTATCTTGAACAATGATTTCAGATAACTGTGTGAATGTAGGTTGTGTGGTTTACTGGTGGTTTTTTGAACTGCTTGTCTTAAGCAGGAGTAATAGCAATAAACTGTCACTTCACAGACATCTTTACAGAGAGGTTTTCAGGTTTCTGGTTTTCTGGGCTTTCTGACCCTGGTGTCAGTTTTAGATCATTTGTGGGTAGCTATGAAGTCCTTGAGGTGTGTGGCTGACCAGGAAGGCTAACAGGGTAGCATTTCCAGGCCAATGACAATTTTGCTGTCATTGGTTTGTATTCTCAGATGGTTTAATACAAGTACAAACTATAAGATCATGTCAGTTTTTTTAGCTAAATATTCCACTGGATCCAAAGACAGTCGTTGGGATTGGACTGGAGGAGTTGAGGGCCAGATCAGTGAGATGGAAGGAATATCGTTAGCAATATTCAGATCTTATTTTTAGCTTTAAACAGGAGTTACCCAGACTTCAGAAGGTTTTAGCAGATATTGAAACAGACATCATAGAAGTGTATCAGTCCAGTTCTTTCATGAAAGGAAGATAAGGAATTTTTATTCAAAACTTTATTAGTCTCTAAAATTTCTCTGCAAATCTTTGCTCTTAAGTACTTTTTTTTTGTATGGTTAGTCTGCCAGCAGTGTGTGTACATTTCTAATAGGCAGCACTGACACATTGTTTTAGTGCCTTTATGCTGGATTTGCTTCCTCCTACAGCTCTACAAAATTATGAACAATGTGTCTGTTGATCTTACATTGTCTGTGAGAGACTTTTGAAATGTGAGTTGTGCATAATACTTTATGGAAACATGAGCAACAAATACAGCCTTAGCTAAGGGACTGATTTAGCTTATTCTTGTCTCCCCTGAGCTCCCCAAGCATGTAACCAGGTGGCCATTTGACCGTTCTGTAATTCCTGGCTGTTTAAAGTCAAGGCTGGCAGTTGCCCTTTGGAAGTATTTCCTTTTGTTTGTAACTCGAAATATTTAATGGAACATTGTTCAGATGTAGCCTACTTAAGAACAAGTATGGAATGCTCTGTGCTTGGTGCACGAGGTATGCCTTTGATTCTTACCTGTGATATGACGTGGTGCAAACTAGAAACAGGTGGGAATGGAAGAAAAAAATTGTATAAATGGATGTTTAGAATGTTCTTTTTCTGGGTGCTTTATTTCTGAGTTGAAAATTTCTCTAGGCAATAGATGTCATCTGTTTTGCTTGGCTTTAATATGTCATATGTTAACTGTATGACTGACTTGTTTAATGTTTGTTAATATTGTACCTGAGGGAACTTGTAATAATTACTAACATTGCTGCAGAGATTTTTCCATTGGTTGGACTGCAGAATAAAATTTGGAACTACTTGCTCAACTCCGTGTCTTCTGTAGGAGTTGTGCTGATACAGTGTAAGATAAACTGGGTATGCCAGTATGTGTTTCCCAGAATGATGAAACAGTTGTAATTCCTTTCTGTAGCTATTCAGCGTGGATGCTAACTGTCTTCTTGCGCATCTGCATTTTAGGCTCAGCAGCTGTTATCTGCTTGCATAGAAAAAGTAGATGTTTCTAGCACAGAGGGATATGACTTATTCATCACACAACTGAAGGATGGTTTAAAAAATACCTCACATGAAACAGCAGCAAATCATAAAGTTGCAAAGGTAAGAATTTGTTTCTGTACTGTCTAACATGGATTCTTAACTTTAATTTGCTTAGCTACTGTTATTGAAGCATGCAAAATGCTTAACTTAGTGTGATGGTTTTCATTTGCAGAGGGCAAAATCTATTATGTGTTCCTTAGTTCCTCAGGTTGAAGTTTGATTTGTTAAGCAAGAAACTAACAAGGCACTGAAATTAAAATTTTGAAGATATTATATTTCCTTGCATTGTGTCTGTATTGTTTTTGTGTCCATTCCTGTATTACTGCTTAAATTGATTGAAATCAAGAAAGATTGCAACAGATGCATTTTCTTTTGCTTCTGAAATCTTTGTGAGCTATTTGTTGTTCAGCAGTCAGAATCTTAAAATATATTTACCTAGGCACTTTTTCTCTCCATTTAGTGGGCAACGGTTACGTTCCACCTTCCTCATCATGTTTTGAAGTCTGTCGCCAGTGCCATTGTAAATGAACTCAAGAAGATAAATCAAAATATTGCTGCCTTACCTGTAGCATCCTCTGTGATGGATAGGTTATCTTACCTCTTACCCAGCGCTCGACCAGAACTTGGTGTGGGACCTGGTCGGTCTGTGGACAGGTACATTAAGATGAAATCAGTGATGAATTTGACCCTTTAGTTGGATTAGAATAAGCTCCTAAATAATCTTAATTTCTTTGCTGAAGGGAAAAACATGGAATTAATCCTTTTCTGTACCTTGTTGCTATTACACATACAGCTATTAAATTGTTTCAGGTAGAGTGTACTGTACCTATTGGTAAACTTAAGAGAAACATTTATGGTTGCCAAAAGAGAGTTCTATTTGCAGTGCTGCTTTAGTTCTAGTTGGATGAAGTTGCTTTGCTTTCAGAGAGATACCGGTTGCAGCCCTAAATTTAGTTCTGTAGGTGGTATTGTAACATGTTAGTATGTGTTCACCCACATTTTACTTTTCGTAACGTTTGATTATTGCTGTGTCTGTACAGTCAAGTGTTCATGACTGATTATTTGAGTTATCAACTCTACTCAATCTAGTATTTAGTGTAAACTTTACTGAGACAGCAATGTTAAGATGTTCAGAAACCACGTAGCTTTAAGAGCTTATGTAAGCCGCTTTTGAACACAGAGTGAATAAATTTGTCTACCAGAGTTAGAGCATTCCCACTATGCTACATCATGAAATCGATTCCTTTTCCTTCATGCAGGAAGGAGTTATGCCCATGCTTTGTCTTTTAGAGGATAAAGTTTAGGAAGTTGTTACCTTTGAGTATAAATGCTACTGCTGAACTCTGTAGTCTGCTGCTATGTGTTTGGGATCAGAGAAAATTTACCTCATAGACTATTGCTTCATCTCTTTCTGATCTTAGTGATGATGTGTATGTAAGTGAGTAACCTATTGTTTTAACTTTCATAAGCTGACTCGTTAAAATGTTGGCGAATCTTCAAAGTTTATAGATGAGTGCCTTCTTGAAAGTTTCTATATGAATAGTATTTTGAAACTATGTTAACTTTTCTTTCAGTGATTGAATCTCATACTTCCACTCCTCAAACCTTCCCATTTGATTCTAACTTGCCACATTGTATTTTTGAAAATGGTAAAATATCAAGTTAAGGCAGCCCTTACAGTGTGTTGCAAGAATAGTTTACTTCCTTCGTAGGAAATGTTTAATATGTCCATTCTCTCTAAAGACAGCAAAAACTTCTGATGCTGGGGGGAAGAAGCAGCAAGATGTGAGGCACTTCCCCATTGAGCAGCAGTAATTCTTCCAGCTGTGTGCACCTTTCTGTGCAGGATGGTGAAATGTGGCATGATACTGGAATACGTTTGTTGAGGAAAAAGAAATTATGATAGTTGTGCTGTATTTCAAACTAGAGAATTAATTACTGAAATTAAACAAGGAAGGTGGCAAAAAGAGATGTGTATTTTCCTTGTAGGTGTTGCATTTACGGAGGATTTCAGATTTTGTGGTTTAGTAGTCTATAATTTTCAAGTATTACAGCATGCAGTGAGTAACATGTCAAGGAGTTCACACCATATTCTCAGTCAAGCTTAAAATATCCCTCTGGGATATTTTTAAGCATGAGTATTCATATCTGTTCAGTTAGTTAACACCAAAATTTCTGCAGTAGTTGTAAAAGAAACCCCTTCAACAGTTCTATTAGTCTAGGTTCTCAACCCGAAATGCAGAGGAGCTCTGGATGCTTTGCTGCAGTTAGACCAAATAGGCTACATGGGAGCTTACTTAGTTGTTTGCTTTTAAGGCCTGTATGTTGTTGTGCACTGCTTATGTTCTTTTGCTGACACACTTTAGGCCTTCAAGTGTCAGAACTTTGTAATGTTTCTGTGACCTTCATCAATAATGTTGAATATAAGTTACAGGTAACAATCTGTTATTTCTAGCAGTATCTAAATTATTGAAAAATATGTCATAGTTTAATTTTAGTTTGTAGGGTTTTTTTTTTGTCTGCTTTTACGATTCTAGGTGATTCTAGTTTTGGATAATGTAGAATTTTTGCCCGTCTAGGTCTTTGATGTATAGTGAAGCTAACAGGAGAGAGACATTCACTTCATGGCCTCATGTGGGTTATAGGTGGGCACAACCAGATCCTATGGCTCAAGCTGGATTCTACCACCAGGTAAAAGGTTTTGTTGTTTTTAGTATTTGTCTCCTAGGTGAGGGTTTGGAAAAATGCCTTTTGTTTTTTTTTCTTTTAATCAATTCCTGTAACGATGCAGAAAGCATAATAGAAAAAAAAAAAGTCATTCAACTCTTTTTGTGTTGTTTTTTTAAAAAATTCCTTTCTTTTTTCCACACCTTGAGGTTGCTTCTTTTTTGTAAGATCACTAAAAACATTGTTCTAAACTAAGCATGATTATAAGGTAATTATAAATATCAAGTAAATCTCTCAAGTAAAAACAAGTAACTTGGCAGTTAAAGAGTTAGCATCTCTTTTCCTCCTCACTAGATTATTGTGTAAATATCATTGGTTTTTACAATACAAGTATATACAAGTAAAGCAAAAAAAACCAAACCAACTTGACATCAGAGTTTTTTTAATTACTCCTTCCTAGTGTGATTTAAAGAAACTGTAGAGTAACACACAGCAGTCCTAGATCACGTTACTAAATTGTTGAGTAGTAAGATGATACAACCTCAACATTCTAGTGCACTACTCTTTCCTATTTCAATTTTTCATTCTTTGGAATTATTTTTACTATAAAATAATTGTTTATGGAATGGATTTACATAGTGATGGCTAGGCAGTATGTGTCAGGATTTGACATAAGGATTTTACAAGCATGCAGCTAAATTCAGCTGAGTTTCTGACTTTTTTTTTTAAACTTTGTGAGCTTTTTCCATAGCAATAAAAGTCTTAGTAGTAATGCTGTTCACTTGAGTTCTATTTCTGTGTGATTTTTATCCAGTAGTTTGTACAGGCATTGATTCTGGATCTCTTCTATAGAAATGTGGTGTATCATGGTTGGTTTTTCTAATGTGAAATATTGCCCCTTTAAAGTATGTAGTTTGGGGCTTTTAATGCATCTGATGTGGTGCTTTCCTATGCCACTAGAAGGAGAGTTACTTAATCACCTAATTAGTGTTTCATGTTGTATAGCTACATGAATTTCAGTTGTTTTTTATGTTTATAGCCTGCTTCATCAGGAGATGACAGAGCCATGTGCTTTACCTGTAGTGTATGTTTGGTATGCTGGGAGCCTACAGATGAACCTTGGTAAGTTTAATGGTATTTTGAATAGATTTAGGTCTGTGCTGAAGAGATCAGAAATCTTCAGAGGCTAAAATCCATGTACCTTGATAGGATTTCTGGTGAGTTTAGGAATAATTACTGATGAGAATGGATTTCCAGAATGATTCCATGGAACAAATCACAGAAGAATTCCTTGTACTTTGTCAAATTTCTGTGTAATAGTAAAACCAAGAAATGTAGTTGGTTTTATTTCGTAAATCTGGTTTTGCTGTTTCTTTTTAGTTATTTTCTGACAAAGATGATGGCCAACATTTCTTTGTAGGGTTCTGAACTCAGTCTTCTGTATGATTGTGATATGAACATAAGTTCTTGAACTGAGGAGGCTGTGTAGTATGTATTTGCCTTTTATGTCAAATTCAAGAGCCATTACTAATTTTCTGAGTCAATCAAAATTGTACATAGTGACAGAAATGCAGAACCGTATTTTGGTTTTCAAAGGGTCGTTAGTATAATTATCATCGTGGCTGTTAATTTATGATCATTATTTGAACAAAATGAATTTCTGGCTTGCCTTTTCTTTTTAGCCTTACCTTTCACAGTTCCTCATCTCGTTTTCCTCATTTGTTTCCAGATATTTTGCAATTGTGTAATTGCTCTTTGCCATTTCTCTGCTTCTGTCAAGTTTAGATGCTTACTGTTTTTTTATGCTTCTAGGTCAGTGTGTCATTCAATTTCAGTTTCTTCGTGGATTTAAACTAAAGATAGGACACTGTTACTTCTTACTAAAGCTCCTTATAATAATCTAACAATAACTCACGGTAATCTAAAGTATGCCTTTTTTCTTCGTGATATCATAATGGGCTACTGCCTGTAGAACTTTTTTTTTCAATAAAATGGATGGATTTTTTTAAATGATGGACAGCTTCCTCAGTTTGAATTTGAGTATCCATCAAATGATCAAAGACTTTAATCAAGTCTACTATGGAGAAATTGTAGGGAAAGCTGTTTTAGTAACTTCTGAATGATCTTGTATAGCCAGCTGCAGAAGCGTTCAGTTTCAGAAATGGTTCACTTTCAGCTTCACTTCATGATGTGAGTTTGTGTAAGATGTGTGTATTTTTGATGTGAGAAATCATTTTTGATATGTCTGTTTTTAATGTGAAAAGGTCTGAACATGAGAGACATTCCCCAAACTGCCCGTTTGTCAAGGGTGAGCACACTCAGAATGTACCTCTTTCAGTCACACTGGCAACAAGTCCAGCACAATTTCCCTGCACAGATGGCACTGACAGAATAGCCTGCTTTGGATCTGGAAGTTGCCCTCATTTTCTAGCTGCCGCGACAAAGCGAGGAAAGATCTGCATATGGGATGTTTCCAAACTTATGAAGGTATACAATATAAAGAATTATTAACTAGTTAGTGTGATTTAAGCATCTTGATGTAAGTTAAGGCCTCTTCTGCTTTTTCTTATTTCTCAGGTCCACTTGAAATTTGAGATCAATGCATATGATCCAGCTATTGTGCAACAACTTATGTTATCGGGAGAACAGAGCTCAGGGGTTGACTCAAGGAGACCAACACTAGCATGGCTAGAAGATTCATCTAGCTGCTCAGATATACCAAAATTAGAAGGAGACAGGTATGTCATTGTGTTAAGTTCATGTTTTTTGAAACATGAGATCAGTAGGAGTGTTTTCATGGAGATAGTTTTTTGTAAATGACTGTGTTCACTCAATGCATTGCTTAAAAATGTGTGTGTGTGTATATGTATATGTATAAAATGAAAATGAAATGAAAGCCAGTTCCATTTTAGTCCTGTTGTTTCAGTTTTTCATTCTCCACTAACAAAGAAATACCTAATCCCATTGCTATTCTATGCTGGTGTTCCGAAGCTGGAAAAAAGCAAGGAATACAAGTTTGGAAATGCCTTTTCATTTTAATTATGGATTATGTATTTCAGGTTGGAAAATGAAGATTATTTAGATTTCTAGAAAGTGTGTTTTCTCTGATTGCATCTACTTAATTTTTGTTTATGTCAGTCATAAAATAAGTCTTGTGGCTGTGGTAGGAGTTATTTTCACTTGTGACTAACTTTTAAATGAGTTAGAGAATATACTGATGCTTAGAAAGTGCCATGGAGTGTAATACTCCTTCATTTATGCTGCTTACAGTATGTTACTAGAAACTCCTTTCTCATTAAAGCTCACACAAAATAATACAGTGATGCTGCTCAAGACTAAGTGTCTTCTGTTCTACTTAATGCATATGAAGCTTGCTGTGCATTTCCCACCCAAGAGGAGGGTGGATGACAAACAATTGAATTGTTGCTCTTGTCTGGTGAAATAAAGGTTGATCAGGTTTGAGTCAAAAGAAAAGACTTTTATCTTGGGCCAGAGGAGAAGGTGTCCAGTTTGTTTAAATGTGGGGATCTAACTTGGTACTGGGAGTTATTAAATCCAAAAGTACGAAGACACTACTGTTCTTTCTGTATTTAAAGGTCCTGTAATAGGGAATTGTTTCTCCTATTAGAAAAGCCAAATGTGTAAAGCTTTGTATATTGTTAGAACTACTAAACAACCTGTTTCTCATGAAGAATGATCTTGAACAGAATCTGCCTTTATGAAAACACGACTCATCTGGTAGTATTTTTAAAAGCAACACGATGATTGTATCCGATTTCCTGAAGGGAGTGTTTTTGTTTATGTCTTTTGTGCTTATTCTTCTTTTGAAAAATTTAGAACTTATTCAGTTATTTTGAACCATGGGAGGATGATGTTGGTAACTGCAGTGCTGAGAGAGGAAGACATTACACATGACTGGAACAGGACTATCCTGAATTGTGACAGTGTCTGTGTTAGCTGCAAGATTGTGTTAGTAGAATCGAAAACCAGTCTGACAGCTCCACCTTTCAGAGACTGTTTTGAAGAACTTTAAAGAGGGTGTCATCAGTTTTTAGGAAGTTTTTCCTTCCTAAAGATTTCTGAGAACTGGTTTTCGCTTTCATTTAATTTATGTCTGAATTGTTGGGAATTCAATAGCAGAATGAGACTAGTTAAAAGCAGAATTTGCTCTACTGGCTCAATGTGTGTTGACAAAATCACTATGATGGCGTCTGTTACGAATTCATCAGTAGATACAGATGGTGACTAAAAAAATGCAGGGTAATAGCAAAGATTTGACACTTTTTTTAACTAATTTGATTTATTGAATAATAGGAATGCAAGCAGTGTACATGGTGACATTCATACATATGGTTGGGGTTTTTTTTTTTTTTTTCAGTGATGACCTACTGGATGATTCAGACAGTGAAGAGCATTCCAGATCAGAATCTGTAACAGGTAGGTTATATTTGATCCATGTATTATGTAGAGGTCAGGAAGGAAACTGTTGTTCTTAGGCTCTTAAACCCTGTCCAAAGCAGAGGATATTGTATTCATGGTATTAGGAGGAAAAAAGAAAAAAAAATTGACCTAGAAAGCAGTGGCAATAGTTGTCATTCATGTGGTGGAAAGAATACACATAAGAGAAAAGAAAAACTGTTAAAGAAACTTTCTGAGAAAAAGAACAAATGACAGCTGTCAAAAGCCCTTTAAATTCAGGGGATTGTTAGAGAGAGTTCTGTATCTAATTTCCTTCTGTATGTGGTCTTTGATAAAAATTAGCTTTTTTCTCTTTCTGAACAAAGGTTTCAGATGTAAGCAGAGCAGTGCTATGCATAGTATTTCTGTGTTATTTTCTGAGAGGTCTAAGCAGAAATTTTTATGAGAGGGAAGATTTACGTGCTTGCTTTTCATAATCAGTTTGTTCCTCTGAATTGAGAGCAACAGGGGAGGAAAAATAGGACATGCATACACACAAGAGCTCGTGTTGAGGGAATGTTTCTAGGCCTTTTCTATTGTTTCATGACTGTTAAGTCCTGGACAAACAGAACGTTGGAACATACTGAGTCTGGAGCAGTAACTTTCTCTTAATCATGAGAGTGTGTAACATATGTAATACTGCAATACCTTTTTTTGTTTTTGAACATATATTAAAAATTTCTGCTTTAAAGGGCATACATCGCAAAAAGAAACGATGGAAGTCAACCTCGATATAACAGCTCTCAGCATTCTCCAGCAGCCTGAAAAACTTCAGTGGGAAATTGTTGCAAATGTTCTAGAAGACACGGTTAAGGATCTAGAAGAACTTGGGGCAAACCCCTGTTTGGCCAACTGTAAGAGTGAAAAGATGAAGGAAAAACACGTGGAGCAACACAACATTCCCTTTCCTTGTTTATTAGCTGGAGGTCTATTAACATACAAATCACCTGCTACCTCTCCTGTTAGCAGTAACTCTCAGCGGTCACTGGATGGCTTAAGCAGGACTCGAGGTGAGAGTGTCTCAGAACAGGGATCAACTGACAATGAATCCTGCACTATTTCTGAACTGAATTCCCCTCTGGTAAGGAGGACTTTACCTGTATTGCTGCTATACAGCATTAAGGAGTCTGATGAAAGAGGAAAACTTTTTTCACAGGTGAACTTTATAAGTAAAAGTATACATGAAGATGGTTTCACGGTTCCACAGATCATTGAAATGGAGCTGGACAGTCAAGAACAGTTGCTGTTACAGGATCCCCCTGTGACTTATATTCAGCAGTTTGCAGATGCTGCAGCCAACCTAACTTCTCCAGACTCAGACAAGTGGAGCTCCATGGTTCCCAAGCCTGGGACATTGGTTCAGTGCCTGCGTCTGCCAAAGTTTGCAGAGGAGGAGAACCTGTGTGTAGATTCAATCACTCCTTGTGCAGATGGAGTTCATTTATTAGTAGGACTTCGGACTTGTCCTGTCGAATCTCTGAGTGCAATAAATCAAGTAGAGGCCTTGAATAATTTAAATAAATTAAACTCAGCACTATGTAATAGAAGGAAGGGTGAAATAGAATCAAGTCTTGCTGTAGTGAATGGCACAAGTATCGATGTAATCCAACATGAGCCACCAGCAGATGTAACAACTCCTTTAATAATTCAGCCTGAACAGAGAAGTGTTAGCGGTGGATACCTAGTGCTTTATAAAATGAATTATGCCACTAGAATAGTTACTTTAGAGGAGGAACCGGTAAAAATCCAGCATATCAAAGACCCCCAAGACACAATTACCTCAATGATTTTACTCCCACCAGATATATTGGATAATCGAGAGGATGACTGTGAAGAACCTGTAGAGGAAATACAATTAACTTCTAAAAATGGCAGTGGGAGAGAGAGAAGATCTGAGATCTCTACTCTTGGGCACCTGGTAATAACTACTCAGGGAGGATATGTAAAAATACTAGATCTTTCGAACTTTGAAATTCTGGCCAAAGTGGAGCCACCTAAAAAAGAGGGCACTGAGGAACCAGATATGTTTGTCTCGGTGATATACTGTTCGGGCACAGACAGACTATGTGCGTGCACCAAAGGTAAGACTTTTTTAAAGCTGTTTTCTTAATGTTTATTTCACTGTAGTTGTATTGTAGTATAGGATGTTAGAATATAAATCTCAAAATAGCAATTGGCAAATGCCTTTTAATTTATATGCTGTTTACTTTTGTAGTAGAGAGCATGGGTTCCAGTTGATTCCTTCTCCCAAATGTGGATTTTAATCGCTAAAATGAGAATTACTTTTGGTTATGTCCAGTATATTGGTGAACTTTTGTTGTAGTGTCACAGATTTGCTTAAATCCCAGACAAAAAAAAAAAATCCCAAAAGTAATTCTTTTGTGTAACTATTTCTATGCTAGATTTCTCTGTTTCAGAATAATGTCTTCTGTCTATAATTGTAGATACTCAAGAGCAGAGAAGGTGATGCTTTTGTACCTTCACCAGCTATCGATTAAGATTATTTACTTTCTCACAGGACTGCTGGTTCTGCTTAGGCCTTTTTGTAATTGGGATTACTCTGCCTTGACTGTGAGAGCTAGACCATCCATCCAACATCGTTAAATATTTTTTAAGAAACACAGTGTATTTCTGTTCATTTTTAACAGTTCAGGCACTTCTATTGCTATAGTTTTTCTCACTTCTGAGAAATCGGGTTCAAAGCCATAAAAAATATCTAGTTTAGTAGTCTGAGTTCCAGGATTTTATAGCAGATGCACTGAAGCTTTGGAGTCCAAGTGTTTTATGCTGAAATTTGAGGCTTTTTAAGGAATGAATGTATCTTAAATTTTTTTTATATAACTGTACTGCATAAAATCCAGAAATACAAAAAGAAAAAGCAAATGAGAAAGCTTTACTATTGATATAACCTTTTTGTTGTATTATTTGCTCTACATTTGCATAGAATTCCCTTAGCTTCTGTTGTGTTCAGTCATGGCTATCCTTAATCTTTCTAATGTAAGAAGGTTAAAATTTCTTGCTTATCTGTCAGGTGACTGAGAAGGTGTTTTTCTTAATTATTTATTTCTTAAACACTGTTTTCTTAGACTTCTTCCAAAATCCCTTTGCAGTCTTTGCTCTTCGGTTTTAATCGCCGTGTATAGGGTGATCCCTGCAGACTGACAGTGTAATGAGGATTTTTGTTGAGAGGGGAATGGAGCCATTCACTGATTTATTGAATGTTAATCCCAGCAAATAGCTTGCAGTGCAGTGACATAGGTAAAAATATTCAGTAAAATGTTTGGAGCTTCTGTGCACTGGAAATGCTCGAATGCTGTTGAAAAACAGTTTTAGGTACCGCAGTATCAGAAAGATTAAACTATTAGAGGGGACTATGAGGGTGATGAAGGGTCTGGAGGGTGAGATGGACAAAGAGCAGCTGAGTCCCCTCAGTTTGCTGAGCCCAGAGCAGAAGAGCTGAGGGAAGGCCTGATGGTGGCTGCAGCTCCTTCTCAGGGAGTTGAGGGGCAGCGCTGAGCTCTGCTCTGTGTGATGGCAACAGGGCCTGAGGGAATGGCATGGAGCTGCATTGGGGTATGGGGGAGGTCAGGTTGGGGTTTAGGATAAGACTTCACCAGAAGGTGGCCAGGCACTGGCACTGGCTTCCCAGGGCAGATATATGGTTTGAATTTTGGGTCATCTTGTGTGAAACCAGGAGTTGGATTTGATTATCCTTGTGGGTCTCTTCCAAATCACGATATTCTCTGATTTATGAACTCTTCAAGACTAGAGGGTGAGCAGCGTATTCTCAGTTGCTCAGATGATGGGAAGAGGCAAAGACATACTTTGAGTTCTCAAAGTTCTGGGTGTAGAATAGTCAACTCTTTCTGTTGCTGGTGCTTGTTGACATACTGTCTGTCTTCAGTGTATCATACCATTTTGTCTGTAGGCATCTTTAAGATATAACTGAAGAGAAATGTTTCCTCTGTGTGAATGAGCGTTACAGGCTTTGAGTGTTTATACATAAATATGTTTTAGACCTGCGTCATCCATGTCTGTAATTGGGAATATTTATTCTTATCACAGTTGAAAAACAGTGCATCTAGGTGTCAGCCTAAAATGCTTGTCTGTTTTGTCAAGGATTGCCTGTAGTTGACCTCTGGGAGGGGATATATTCTTGGTTCCAGTTCTGTCAACGAAAAATATAGACTTTAATCTGTTGGTATTTTATTTTCCTCTCTTCCCTTGGCCAAGTTAGGCTCTGATTGGTCTCGCACCAGTTCAGTTGGTTATTGTCTTTTTCTAAATCATTCAGAGTTAGAAGCTATGAAAGAAGACCACAAACACTGTATGTAACCACTCTTACAAATCTGTTACACATTCATTTATAAGCACTTTTGCATTTAGATTTCTCATGTATGTAGTCTTGCCAAGACATTACCTATGGTGTTACGCTGTAACAGGTTATTTTGGTGTGATTTCTCTTTGAGAGGGAATTAGTGGGTTTTTGTTTTTTTTTTTTCAGACTGACTTTTGATCTTGTCAAAAATGAGTTGTCTGTACTAGTATTTCTTGTTGCAAGCCTGACAGAACTGGATGATGCTTTCACACTTTTGGGAATTAATGCCACTAAATCTTGTGCCTCTCAATTACAACACATTTCTTGCTCTTGAGTTTGATGGAGAGTATTAATCAATTTCAACAGAACATTGAAAACAAAAATAGAAAGAAGCTGCCTACATAGTCCTTGGGTTCTAAATGGGGATGAGGAGGGGCTGAGTTGTTTGCTGCAGCAGAATTAATGCTGGAAATAATCCTAAGAAATCATCTTCAAGTCAGGATCAATTACATTTAGTATTTCAGAGGGAGATCAGCCTATTCTTAGAGTTTTTCAACATGGGTGACATTATCAGTCTGTTCACAAAATTTCTTCTGATAAATCCTATTATTGATGATAATTTTTTTTTTCTGGTTTCATCTGCATAATCTTTGCTGATGGAAATCTGTTGTTGTGTCCTTTGTGGACATGGCAAAGGCTGCTATAGGGAAAAAAAAAAAAAAAGAGGCAGATATTGTCTTCCTCCAATGACTTGTTTTCATAAACCAAATATCTCCAATTCTTTAAACTTCCCTGTAGGGCTTTGAAAGAAAAAAACAAAGAAGAAAAACACATCACTGCCTTCCCAAAAGACGTTCTCAAACCAGTCCACATTTCTTGACCCGAAAAGCAGACACAAATGTTATTGAATAGAAGATAATTCCTTAGTAACTGCACTTTGTACGTTCTTTGTGTGCATATACATACTAAGATGTTTGCACTTGTAGGCAGGAAACCGAGTTAGATTTATATTATGACTCACAAGACTCTCTTCTGCAGAACTGCTGGCTAGCTGATTTTTTCTTCATCCCATAATAGTGCATTTAATTATTTCTTGCTAGAAGTAGTAACTCTCACTTCTCCCTGTTTAATTGCATTCTGTTTGTTTCATAAACCAGGATGGAATTTAACAGCTTAGATTTCCAAGAATAGAGAACATTCTTCTGGAGTGAGGCTTTTAGTAAGATTTCCTGGGCAAATTTTTGAAGGGTTCTGAACTTAGTATTTTTCAAGCTAATCCTTTCTATGCTGCCCACTGAAGATACGAGGGGGACTGGAAGTTTAGTGGCAAGTTTCCTGTGGTTCAGCTTAGTTTTTTTTTAATTCCTGTATCTATTTGAGCATTGTTTGATTCTGTGCTCGTGTTGTGGCAGCTATCAATGATTGTGTCACTAGTCTGAATTCCTTCCAGAATGCAAGATACGTTCAGGATGTTGAACGCTCCACCAGATTGACTTTGACTGTAGAAGCCTTGTCTCTGGCATGTTCTCTATCTTGTGTCAGTGCTGCTTTCCTGGAGCTGATCACTGTTTTGCTTGGAGGAAGGTTGGGATTTATTTGAATGGATTTATGGTTTTTACATTGTGTTTATATAATCCACCAGGTTCCTGAGTCCAAGCAAAAATACAGATTTAAAATATAATTTGGAATTAAATAAGCTATGTTTTGAATGTCTTACCTGTTACTTTCTGGAAGTATAATGATAATATTTTTCCACTTATTCTCCTTGGTGCTCACTGAGTAAGTCAGTGTAAGCTTTTGTATCTTCTTGCTAGTGCAACAGAATCATTTGTCATCTCTGCCAAAAAGTGATAAAAGCAGCATCTTGAGTTAAACTACTGCATATCGTGCTCACTACTAGAGCTAGAGAATACCATGTGAGTCAATGTTGGAGCCTGGTAGTATATGCACTGAGCCAGTAAGAACAAAACAGCAAAAGAAATTTGCTCAGGCTTTTTCCTGACACTTGACTATAGAAACTAGGTAACTCTGCATCATCAAAAGGGCATCTTTGAATGTTCTGTGAGAGTATTTGCTGCTTCTGTGATACAGAAGCAAAGCCACCTGCAGAGTTTCGGGAAGTTTGCATGAGCACTTAATTGTTTTATAGGCTAATATTGTGTTACTGATGTTCATGATAAACTTCTTTACAGAAGCTTTTTGAAAACAAATATGAGGAAGTAAGATATCTCAGCACAGAACTTTTTCTTGGAAGCATATGTCTTTTAGGAATGCAGGAATCTTCTACATGGATAAAAGTGTAAGGCAGTATTTTGCTTGCTGTTAATTAACAGTACTCTGCTGTAGTGACAGAAGCCTCTTTGAAAATCAAAAGATCAAATCCAGAATTATTTCTTTGTTTAAAACAAAACAGAATAAACCAAACCAACTACAGAATAAGAGAACCTTGACACAACTCCCTTAGAAAAACCCACAGCCTTCCTAAGTTCTTCAGCCTTTCTCCTGCTCTGAGACATAGAATGGCAGATGGCCAAGCCAATCTGTTAACTTTCCTTGCATTACAGTGTGCTTAATTATTTCCAGGACAAGAGATTCTCAGGTTTGTTCACTGAGATCTTTCTGATAAATGATCTCTGAGCTGTAAACATAATGGGAAAGAAAGCATGTTTTGATGTACCGACAAATAAAGCTGTTAAGGTCTACATTAAATAATATGTTTCTAATCCTTGTTATTTAAGAAGGTTGCTAGTTTGTGAGCTATCAAGGAAACAAGCTTTTAAGTATTTACTAGAACTATTCTTTCTTTGCTGACTCTTGGTGTCTATTACTAATGTACTGTTCTGCAGCAGGGTAAGTGTGTGGGGGCTTCTTACTGGATCTCAGTAGGAAAGGCCCAATAAAATAGTTGTTCTAAGAAGAAAAATAATGAATGTTCTAAGAAAGAAAAATAGTGAATCTTATATCTCTTCAAACACCAGGAAACTCTGTGTTCCTGCAGCATTGCTTGGACTCAGTATGGATTTTCCCATGACATTCTGCACTGATTCTGTGTGTTGAAAGATTTCTTCTTTTTGGTCATCCAAGTTATTATATTCCTCTTTAAATTCTGTTTTGTTAAAACAACAAGAATTTAACAACAACAATTTTGTTAAAACAACAATTTTATTAAGCCGTTTTTTTTGGTCGTACTGAAATACACCATCTCTCTGTGCCTTTCCATCTGTGTGTTTTACTTCCCCACATTCCCTCAGTGTACCTGCCAATTATGCTTTTATTTTGGATTTTATTACCTATGTTATCTCAAGTTGGTTTGTTTTAGTCTATCTGGATAATTTGCCTATTAAGGTTTTTCATAACAATGTAAGAGCTGAACAGCATTCTGCAGTCAGTTTTCAGAAAAAAGTGTAGAAGGCCTGCCAGGAATTTTCTTTCTATTTAAGTCCTACTTATTAGGATTTTGCAACTACTGTATCTGGTAACACTCCTTCCCCAGTGCTATGTAAAATTGAACATTTCTTCTCACTGATTTCTTGATAAATGACAGAATTTGTCTGTGTGCATCACTTGGTGGTGAATTCATTCAAGGCAACTCCCTCAAACAGTTTCAAGTCTCTGGCAAAACATTTTGTCTGTTGAAAGATTTGGAATTACTGTTTTGACTGTTGACCAAATCAGTGTTGTTATTCTAATAGTACAATGCAAAGAGCTCTTTAGTTAAGAGAGCTGAGTAGGAAAATAATTTTTTCATTTCTCGGCTACTGAACTTTGAACGGAAATTAATGCAACATGTACCAACAAGGTAGTATGCTGTCAGTTGACGTGATGGAATACTTTCTGTTTAAAGCATAATTTGAGTTACAGAAAGTGTAACAATGGATATAATTTGAGGTGTCTGCTGAGGCTTGTTTGGTTAATTATCTTCTGTTTTTCTCTCCCCTAGCATTTTCTTTCCTTTCGTGCTCTTCACAAGTGGAGTTAGTATTTTTGTAGTTCTTCTGCTTTTTTTGTAGTAGTAAAGCAAAATGAAATACCAGATTCAGTAATTACAGTAATAACTGTGTAGCACTTTAACAAGAAGGCTGTCTTGTTAGTTGAGTTTAACTGTATGCCTGTCTAAACTTCTTTCATCGACTTTGATGATTTTAGGTGGAGAACTTCATTTCCTTCAGATTGGAGGAACATGTGATGACATAGATGAAACTGATATACTTGTAGATGGATCCCTTTCTAAAAGTGTAGAGCAGTCGTCAGAAGGCATCAAGCCATTATCTAATCCTTCTAGTCCAGGCATTACAGGTAAACGGTTCATGTTTAAATGTGTCTAGCTGTACATTAAGATGTTTGTGTTATTAAAATCAAGTTTCTGAGCCATCTTTAATCTCTTCGGCATTTTCCTGCCTCATAGATGGAAAAAGCAAAAGTAATAATTGTTACAATAAGAGTGAGTTTTCTGCCTGACTCTGAGTCTGTCATCTTGACTTTCATCACTTTTCTGAAAGAATTGCTTATGTTCTCTCTCAAGCTGGAGGATGTGGTATTGTTGGTAACCTGATTTTGCTCTGACTTTCTTTGCAATGTAGCATGGTTCAGACTTAGTGCTGAGGGTGTGGTATTTGTTTTGTTGGTGCTTTTTTCTTTACAACTAAAACTTTTCTCTATTTTTTTTAACTTGTAAGAGAAAATGTTAAAAATCTGTGAGAATTGATACGATGCATTCCTTACTTTCTGTGAAGTTTTCAACCTCTGTGTCTGAAGAAGAGTGTCTTAAGTGCTCCTTTGTAATGTTTGCTTTGTAATGATTTGTCTTCCTGAGATATTTTATTTGTCAGTACTTTTTTGATGAATATCCTGTAAACCTGTTTCTTCAGAACAGGACTTGCATATGGAGACAAAATATTTGTCTAGGCCCAATGTCTTTTAAGTTGCATATAGCATTGCATATAACATGCTTGTTTTTCATGTATCCTTCTGTTAAGGTAAACTGAGAGCTTCAAAAACATTCTAATAAACCACCATAAAACAAGTCTGCATTGATAAGGGTGTGCCAAAATAATGTTTTAAACAACTGTGATAAAATGTTAACATTTCATACCAATGCCATGTGCCTGTTGGAATATAAAATTTTCATTTTCTTTACTTTCTTTCTGAGTCCAGAAGTGTGTAAAAAATGTTTTAATTGGCTTTACACAACTTAAAATGTAACTGGCTAACTTCTTCATTGTGATGGTTCTAGTTGTATCTCAACGTAGATACAACTAGATGTATCTCTCATAGCCTTTTTTTTTTTTTTTAACTTTGTGTCACACGTAGCTAACTTTATATATAGCAGTTTGATTTTAATGTAAAAATCTTTGTAGGATGTTTTAAGGAGAAATAAATAATCTGTGTAGTAAATATTTATGTTCTGTAATTATTCAGGAGTTGATCTTTTGGTGGACCAGCCGTTTTCCCTTGAAACACTGACATCTCTGGTAGAACTGACCCGTTTTGAGACCTTGACACCACGATTTTCAGCCACTGTCCCTCCCTGTTGGGTTGAAGTCCAGCAAGAACAGCAGCAAAGGAGGCATCCTCAGCATTTGCACCAGCAGCACCATGGAGATGCAGCTCAGCACACTCGAACTTGGAAGCTACAGACAGACAGGTAAGTAGAATAGTGGTTCAAAAAGAATTCTGTGCGTAGATGCTGTCATCACAAATTTTGAGTGACTTCACTGTTTTTAAACTGTGCAAGTTTAAGAACATGCACTTTCATAGAGTCTGGTCCTTATTTTATGGGTTGCAAGGCAACTCTTCATGGCATAGTTATTGCAGTGTATTCATGTATTTTTCTATTTCATTATTATTTTTTATTAGATGAGTATATTTGTCAGAATTAGATATTCTTCTTTTTCTATTAGAAAAGAATCCTCTTGCTACTTTTAGCTATTTTTTCAAATTGCTTGCAAATGATGGATCTGGATTTATGTATGTTTCTGTCAAATAAAATTGGTTTATATGTGAGACGTTTACTTGAGCCAACAGAGAACCTTTACTGTGCTGAAACTTAGGCAGAATTTTCTTTGATGGGAAGTATGCTGGCACAGTATCTGTGCAAACTTGATTTTTATTTGTTTATTTATTTACTTCTTTTTACACTTGGCTTTTGAACTTGGAATTCTTTGGGAGTTACAGAGTATAGCTGTAAGTTGTGTAGTGTGGTGTTTTGGTGGTTGGTTGGTTTTTTTTGTAATGAAAGTGTAGAATATGGTACTGCAAGGTTTTTTGGTTCCAGCTGTTACGCATTCATCAAAGTGATGTGTAAGTTTTTGATATTAATGCAGAATCTAAACACTAATAGGCTGAAAACAAAGAAGCCAAAGCACAGTAGGGGGACTGGAGGTCATATGTGGAGGGAAAAATGGTGTATAAATAAGTGAAAGGTAGCGTATGTTCATGGCACGTTTGAGATGGTAAAACAGGCCTGGAAGGTAAGGAGGCAGGCATTCCAGGGCTGACACCTAGAATGAGCTGAATTTGCTTTAACTTAAATATTCATAAGCTGTGGTTAAAAAAGGCTTTGAAAGCTGTTTTTATCTTGTGATTTTGCTTTGCATAAGTGAAGTATTCTGTTTATGCCAAGTGAAAAGGAGGTTTCCTAGAAAATAACTTCTAGTAATAACTTTAAATTATCTAGTGCAACAGGTGAAAAAGTAAAAAGCTATCAAATAGTTATGAAAAACAAAACATTGAAGGTAATAGCTCTAAATTGGACCATTAGCTTATTAATATTTACTTAATTACAGGAAAAGATTTATACATGCTGCGAAGTAAAATAGGAATGTAAAGAAATAAATATATACCTTTAACGGATGTTAATGACATTTAGACAAATTGCTGTCCATTTGTTTGTAGAATAAAATCTAGATTTTTAAGATTGAGGTTCATAATTAAAAGTTGTCTGGGAGAAACTTGTTCATTTCTGGATTATTTTCTTGGTTTATAAAATGAAGTTTCTTTTATCTCTTCCTTGTGTTTTATGCCAGTTCTTATCGAAAAGCAGGATTACAAGGTTAGATGGATGAGTAATGCAATTTGATACAGTAATTCATGTGTTTAATAAATAGCTACAAGGAAATAATTTTGTAGATGTATTTCAGGGAAGCTCTCTATGTTACACTTTAAACTTTGTCAGTTATTGTTATTTTTAAAAAGCAACATGAGAAGGAAAATCAAAGAAGCAGAGTGTTTTACCAATGAATAATCATATAAACATCATCAATGACAAATTGAGCTTAGGTGTTGAGTGAATCTTTTTTGAAAAGAATTCCTTATGTATTTTGTTAAATAGTGACATCTAATCTTCTTCTCAGACTTCATTAGGAGATACTGTATGTATTCATTTTACACAGACATACTTCAGAAATAAGGGAATAAAAGAAAAGTTAGATATTCATGTTCTTCCCAGTGTTCAATCTCTGGAAATGGATGTGCAGCTCAAAGTTCAGTTGTCATGAAAGATGAAGCATTGAGGTGCTGGAAAATATTTTGTAGCTGTGAGAATGATGGTAAACTTGCATTTAGAACATAGTCTTTCTTGTGTATTCTTTTTTAAAATGACACTGTAATATTACAAGGATTTCAGAGAGTTCAGAAACTGATGAAAGGGGAGCTTTTCACTCATACTATAACTAGACTATTCATCGCCACAGGTAAAATCTCTTCAGTACTGGAGATGAATATGGGGCCTTCTTGTAGGGCCGTTACAACACGTATACCTGCTAGATACTTAAAAGTTCCTTTGGAGCATCTATTACTGACTTCTGTCTCAAAAAAAAAAAATTGTAAAGTAAACCATACACAGCTCTAACTTAGTATGACAGTGTGTGTTTTCCAGCATACAGTCATAGCAGACCACTGTAAACCAGCCTGCGTGTTACTTTTGCTTCAACTGGATGAACAGATTATTTAGTGTTTCTGAAGGTTTGCTCCTTTGAATGTCTCATTCACTTCATGTTTTGCACAGTGTCTATAGAAATATCCAAACATAACAAAAACAAACAAAAACCCACCTCCACACCTTCTGTTTTGAATAGGGTGAAATATCCTACGAGACCCAGGAAAGGCATGAATGATTCTGACAAGGTTTTAGTATTATTTTTGGTAAATCTTTTCCCTGGGCTTCTGGAATACATTTTCATTATTTCATTTATCTATTTATACTTGTTAGCTGAAAATTTTTCACTGTTGCTTCTTAAATCAAAACCAGAAGCTTTCTTCTGTCCATCTTTCACCACCTCCCAAAGTAAATAATTTTCAGTACTGCTTTTTTTTCTGAAAGCAGGAGGGAACTTCCAAATTCTGTTACTGGTTTTCTGTAAGATCAGCAGTAAATAACTAGAGGAGTATAATGGTGTGCTTTGTACTGTGCTGTGTCTGAATTGCAAATGCTTTTTAAACTTCTTGACTTCTAGTTTCCTCTTGGCCTAGAATTTTTCTACAGCAGCATGAACAGTGCTGCCATTATATCTACTTGATAGTTTGGCAGCCCTGCTTTTCCTGGACAGGCTGTTAATTGCTGCCATTGCAGCAAAGCTCCTGAATTCTCTCTTCTTCATCAAAGGCCTCAAGTGCATCTGGGGCTGCTGAGGTGGAAACAAATGCCTTAAAAGGCAGATGGTTAACTTCTTAAATATTCATTGAAGAGAAAATTAAACCATTCTCAAATTCTGTGGTTAATTCTAAACTCCCACAATATACAAAATGAGTTTGAAGGACGAATCTGGTTTATTGCAGCAGAAAAAAACTGGATTACTTTACCTATCTGTTGCCTCAGAATTTGCTCATTAGTGTCTTCTGATGATTTAACTTAATGTGTAGATTCATTTTAGGAACACTGTGTTCTTTGAAAGAGAACACCTCTTACATTTTTTTAAAAAATTGTTTACTGATAAATTGATCTGAAAGAGCTATTAACTTAAATAATATGACAATTCACTCACAATTAATTTATTTGAATTGCTCTTTTCTTCAGTTTGAAGTATTTATTGCAAACCCTTTTGTGTCAAGCTGTGAAACTTCTCCTTAGTTTATAATTTCAGTATAAAACAAAATTGGCTTTTAAAGGAAAGTGTGACTCATTAAAAGAAAGCTGCACCCATTTTACTCAGCGCAGGGTGTGCACGTGGTAAGAAGCACTTCTCGCCCTGTATAAATTACCAAGTATATGAAATGTGTGTATATATATATATATATATATATATATATATATATATATATTTTGAAACTAATACTTTGAACTTCCTGGATGTGGCTGTTCTAGTGCTGTAAAGCAACACTGTTTAACAGTTAACAGTGCAGAAGACCAAC
Source organism: Lagopus muta (assembly GCF_023343835.1). Classification (NCBI taxonomy): domain Eukaryota; kingdom Metazoa; phylum Chordata; class Aves; order Galliformes; family Phasianidae; genus Lagopus; species Lagopus muta. Next base: position 78,768,151 of record NC_064434.1, read on the forward strand.
TTACAAGGTTGCAAGACAGTTACTATCATGCTTTCATACAGTTCAGCAATTGGAAAATCCTTTTTTAGCATGTTGGGGTTTTTTTTGCTAGAAATGAAACTGATATTTATAGTAGTACGGAAGCAGTACTGCAATGAAGATAATGTGGAATCTTCACTACTGTTTTTATTCAGTCATTGACTCCCCCCCAGTCAATTGGCTTTTAAATTGTTCTTCACAAAATCAATTTTGAGCAAGGTTGAATTCCTTCTACTTCAGAAATGAACATGTATATCAACTAATGTGAAATATTTTTTTCTTTTTTTTTTTTTTAAGGAACACGTGCATAGATGGAGAATGCATTAGATAATGCTCCCTAAGTGATCTGAACCTTAATAATTTATCTTTGTTTTCCTTTTTTCTTTGCAGCAACAGCTGGGATGAACATGTCTTTGAGCTGGTTCTTCCAAAAGCTTGTATGGTTGGACATGTGGACTTCAAATTTGTTTTGAACTCAAACATCACGAACATTCCCCAGATTCAAGTGACTTTGCTGAAAAATAAAGCTCCAGGCTTAGGAAAAGTCAATGGTAAGAAAGGACTTGAGGTATCCTTTTTTTTTTTTTTCTTCAAAATCAGTGTTCTCTCTGAGGTATGTTAGAAGACTTGGTTGAAATTATGTAAATATTTTCATTTTCTACTTATTTTTATTCTGTTTCTCAGGATCATGTTCACTTTTTTTCACTTAACATGTTAGAAAGTAAATTGGGAAAGCAAACTTAATAAACAGTTTCAGAATCCTGATTTTGTGCACATAAAAAGTGATAGTTCAGAAAGTTTGAACCAAATTCTTATTCTGTGTTGTTTGAATCCTGTAGTCATCAAACAAAAGCAAAATTGCTGTCAATAGTTATTCATACTGAAGGTCAACAGTTGAAACAATTCACGTGTCTTCTCATCTATGCTTTGTAAGAACTGTTTAATTGGAAAAAGAACTGTATTTAAGCATTATCAAAATAATATCTTGATGTTCAGTGTGAAAAACAATTATTTTAGCTCATTAAAATTTCAGTTCTGAAATCTAATTACTTAGGAGTAATCTTCAGTTGATTGCTAGGTGGAGATACTTGGGTGGTCATTCAAAGAAATATTTTTTAATGCAATTGCAATTGCATTAAATTAATTTAATTAAATTAATTAAATTAATTAATTAAATTAATTAATTTAATTGCATTAAATTAATTGCATTAAATTAATTGCAGAAAACTGCAATTGCAATCTTAATATGAAAAAATGTAGAAAGCTGATACATTTTCAATGAAAATTACTGCTTCCGTTTTTTGTGAGCCTGAAGCAAAGCTTATAAATTATGCTGTTTTTCATTCTCCAGAAGCAGCAGTAGATAGACAGATCACATTTCCTCTATCTCCATCTCATAATGTTGAAACTGAGAGAAATGGAAAGCCAGGACTGGTTGAATTCAGTGAAGAAATGCAGTATATGGATGTAGAGGAACCACAGTGTAAGTTTCATTTATCTTGTTATAGTTTATTTAAAATGTAAGCTAGCTTTTTTAAACTTCTGTTTTGAATATATACTGGAATTTCTCCATTAATATTACTCAGCCATTTGAGACAGTCTCATTTCTTAATCCTGCTCAGTGATGCCTTTCTCACTGCTGTTTTACTGTAAGAGTTAAAAGTCGAAATAGATGGATAAACTGATTGTGCTGAAGGCTTTTCATGTTTCAAAACAGATTAGTGCTTATTTGAATGTAAATACTTTCCTAACTTAATCAATTACTGTATTCCTGAAATATTTTACATGGTTTCCTTACCTAGTTCTAAAATAATTGTTTTGAGTTCTTAGCTTTTTTAAGAGATTGCTAACTGCAAACCAGGAAAAATAATAAACAGCTTGTTAAGAGTTCATAACCAGTCAGTTACTTTTCAGCCATTATCAGACTTGATCTGCCTATTTTTAGAGTCGTATAATTTTTTAAAATAATTTTTGTTAACCAGTGCTCTTCCACAAAAGCTGCTAGAAAGACTCAGCAATCAAATTGAATCTGACTGGAGAGAGCTACTAATTCCTAACAGGAAAAATTAATAGTTGGAGTGATTCAGGCTGAGAGCTTAGATTCTTTTTGTTGGTCTGTTCATCAGTCTTCCTTATCTTTTATGTGATCAGTGTTATCTAGGGCATGATTCCAAGGCAGATGTTGCACAGGGTAGGGAAAGAGAAATCAAAGGAGAGTTAAAAGAAAAAGTGAAAATGTGGTGAAAATAAAAGCTGTTTCATGCTTGTGAACTGTCAGAAAGATGAGTGAAGGAGGATTTCAGCATGCTATGAGATAGATAAATTGGTCAAATTGATTTTTTAACTTTTTTTTAATAAGACCTAGTGGGGGTTGTGGCTCAGAATGCGTTGGTTCATCATTTTATTAGTTGTGTATTTTGTGGTTCTAAGATGGTCAGTGTACATATTGTCATAGAATCACAGAACAGTTCAGGTTGGAAGGGAATCTAAAAGACCACCCTGCTGTGGACTGGGTGGCTGCCTGCTGGATCATTGCCCAAAGCCTCATCAAACCTGGCCACGAACACCTCCAGGGATGGGGGGATTCAAACCATTACCTCTTGTTCTGTCTCTACATTTTCTGATGAAGAGCCTCTTGTAAGACCCCTTTAAATACTGAAAGGTAGCTATAAGGTCTTTCCAGAACCTTCAAATCTATAGGCTAAACAACCACAACTTTCTCAGTCTTTTCTCAAAGGAGAGGTGCTCCAGCTGTCTCTAATCACCTCTTCGGCCCTCCTCTGGAACTGCTGTAACAGATCCACTTGTTTTCTGTGTTTGGGCTCCAGAGTTGATGTGAGGTCTCACAAGAATAGAGAGAATCACCTTCTTTAATGTGCTGGCCATGCTTCTTTAGATGCAGCCCAGGGTATGGTTGGCTTTCTGACCTTCAAGGACACACTGCTGGCTCGTGTTGAGCTTTTCACCTACTAGCACTCCAAAGCCCTTCTCTACAGATGTATTATTCATACAACTGAAAGCTAATTGAAAACTGTCCGTTACCTCTGTTGATTTTATTGGAAAATGGCTACAAGTGAACCTAAAGTAGCTTATCATTTTTTCAATGTTCAGTTTATGTGTGTTTAGTGATCTCTTTGACACAGTGTATTTTTAACCCCTGCAAGTGATTTTATGACTGTAAGATTTGTAGTTCAGATCCGTATTATTCATATTTTTTAAGGTCTTAGGTTGTGTCCATTTTTGGAGGAACATAAGGAGGATATACTCTGTGGTCCAGTATGGTTGGCTACTGGACTTGATCTGTCAGGACACGCTGGAATGTTGACACTAACAAGTCCAAAGCTTGTTAAAGGTAAAACACTTTACTGTGCTGTTCACATGAACTATGCATGTCTGAATTGCATCTTGTACTTTTGCTGTCAGACTTTGGTTTGAATTTATCTTCATGTTGATAAATTTTGCTACATGTAACACAATAGTGACTAGTGATGTTAAAATAACAGTTAATGTGGTTGAGCTCTGCTTGTGTATGCTGTATGTCTGAAAGATGTTACACCTTGCTCTTGTGACTTATATGTATTCTTCCACCTCTTTCTTTTTTTTTTCTTCATTTCCAGGCATGGCCGGTGGCAAGTACCGTTCATTTTTAATTCATGTTAAAGCAGTGAATGACAGAGGAACAGAAGAAATCTGCAATGGTGGCATTAGGCCAGTTGTTAGAATACCATCTCTAAAACCACAGACAAACAAGGGCCATTCCCTTGCTTCATTATTGGCAAAAGTTGCAGCAGGCAAGGTACTGAATAGCCAAGAAAGACATCTGTGTTAAAGTTGTAGAATTGGTATGGTTTAGATCACCGGAGAAAAAAACCCAGCTCTTTAGAGAACTATGATCCATGACAAATAACTTTTTTTAAAGAGTTTATGTTGCATTAATGCTTTCAGGAATCAGAGTTGTAGAGTTGTTTCTTAAAAGTTATTTCTTCTGTGAAAGTTTAGTTCCTATTGTGAGTGTTTGAATCTGAAACTTCTGTTTTTGTGAGTGATTTTTAGTAGCTGATCAACCTTGTCCTTTTATGAGGATTTGTATGTGTGTTTTTACTCTTGATTGTTGCGGTTGGAAGATTGGATGATGTGATGTACCTCTTATTAGAATGGTTAGAACATGATAAACTACAAACAATGCTAAATTGATGCTCTGCATATAGGTAGTCCACTTTAGTATAGCATATCAAAATACATTTTTTAGCTTAAAAAATCTTGACTTGTCCCAGTGCTGTTGCTAACAAGCTGTAAATATTTCAGTGCTTATAGTGAGAGATTTTGCTTAGCTGTATGCGCTTTGTTCTGAACAGAGTACATAGATGCAACAATCAAAAACAGTGCAATTTCTGAAATCCTTTAATTCCCCTCTCCTTCTCTCTAAACATCAGGAAAAACCGTCTAGCAAAATTGAAGCTGGTAACTCTTCAAGAAAATCAGATAATCTTAGAGGTTGTGACTTACTTCAAGAAGTCTCTGTAACAATTCGAAGATTTAAAAAAACTTCAATTTCAAAGGAAAGGTTAGTGGATGTTTTATATTTATAAGAAGTATTGGTTTCAGTTAGAGCCTTCATGAAGTGCTTCCTTGAAATATCGCAGCACAAATCGCTGTTTGAAGTTGTCACTTCATAAATACGTTCTACCTGAGAAGTCCAGTAAGTCATTTATTTTGAGGGCGCTGTGCTGTGTAAGTAGAAGAACATATATAATCCTTAATGCATGTAGCTATGTTCTGAGTGATTTCTTGACCTACTTGTAAAGAGAAAAGTAAATAGTAGCAATTTTTCTTGATAATTTAGATAAATTACTTAGTCAGACATTTAAAGAGGTATTTTTTTCTTTTTATTTCTACATGTTTTCTTGTTTCTTTTAGCACAAAGTATGTGTCAAAAAGTACAGAATCAAATTTGGTTATTATTATTACTCAAATGGAAGATAAAGTCTCTGTGGATTGGTACTACAAATGTAATGCTGTATAAATGATACAGTATTTAATCTGTATTGCCAACTGCCTCGCCACAATGGTGGCACTAATTGTAAGGGGCTGTAATGTAATCAAAGGGGCTGCAAGGCCAGGAAATAAAAATGACTTCATTTTCTGTAAGTGGTTTAGAGAAGTGTCTCATTAGGATATAACATAGATTATATTTTTGGACGCAGTTGATGAGTGTTTATTGGGAAAGATGGTCAATGAAAATGCAAGAAAAGAAATCAACCCTTAAGTTGGGATGGAGGATCTGTTTCAAAACTTAGTCATTTGATAACAGCAGCTGCAGAACACTTGAGTATTTGGAGGAACATCCTTGGAGGAGCAACAAAAGTTAAGAAATCTTCCACAGTCCCTTACCATCTAAACGTCTAGGGAAGATGTCATGTATGCATGTACTGCTTTAACTGTCATCAAGTCATGTTTTTTTTTTCCTTAAGACAGGTTACAAAACTAGAAGGAGAATAGGGGAGTGACCATACTGAATAATTGTTTTCTTTTTTTTTTAATCTCCTCCATTCCCCAGAGTTCAGCGGTGTGCCATGTTACAGTTCTCAGAGTTCCATGAGAAGCTGCTCACTACTCTTTGCAAAAAGACAGATGATGATTTGACCACCGAACATGCTCAGAGTCTTGTGCTAGACACGCTTTGTTGGCTAGCAGGAGTATATTCAAATGGACCTGGCAGGTAAGAGAGAATTTGTGCCTAAACTAGTGTAGATGTTTGTCAATATCCTCTCTATTAGAACAGTTTTATGTGATTATGTAAGGCATTCACCTTGTTTTTGCAGCTCAAAGGAAGGAAGCGACAGCTTGCTTTCCAAAACACGCAGATGTGTATCTGATATAATACGTGTTTGTTTCTTTGAAGCTGGACGGAGCATAGCTCACAAATGTGCACGGTTTCTTGCACTGTGCATCAGGTGAGTGCAGTGTTATTTTAGGTGGATATGCTTTTTGTAAATGTGTATTTGGGTGTTCTGCATGCAATCTGAATTGTGTTGATAGGGTTTGGTTATTGTTTAAATATATGAACAAGTTGATCTAGAAGATGTTCTGTTGAGGAAAAATATGTTAGGAAATGGCTGTGAAGGACATGCAGTTTTCTACTTCATCTTCTGGAGGAGTTCTCATGTTTCCTTTTTACTTTGTTAAACCTTAAAGTGTCTGGCTGTGTGTTTCTTTGTAGCAATGGCAGGTGTGACCCAAGTCAGCAGGGTTTTGGATCAGTTCTCCTAAAAGCTTTACTTGACAATATGCCTCTTCTACCTGCTGCTGCAACAGGTGGTATGTATACAATGTTTATTATCATGCAAAAACAGTACCTTTGTTTGTCATGTTTTGTTAGACTGCCTTGTAGAATAGGAATTCTGTAATTGTTAGTACTGATTGCTTCGTGGTGTGGTCTGGTCCAGTGGTGGACGGTAGAAGTTTAAGCAAATTACCTTCCTTATAATGCTGAGGCAATAAAGTTTTAGGAGACCTCATATAAGTTTTGCATGACTTTTTGACAATGTTCAGCAATCACAGGTTCTTTTGCCGTAAGTGACGGTCAGTATTGTCTCTTATTTTTGAAAATTAGTTAGTTTATTCATTCCAAGGAGTCTGGCAATCTAAGCAGTGTTCAGTTGGAGCAGCTCACTTCTGTTACTTTTGAACCAAAAGGAAATTTTGAACTAAATTAAATTCTGCAATACAGATGAGAATGAGTGTTGGTCTCTTAGCACCTTATTGCCTGATAGAATAGGAAGATGACGTCAAGCACTACACTCATATTTGGGTTAGTGAGGCCTGTTTTGTGTTTTTCACAGTATGATGCTTAATTGCTTCTTGCTTGGCATCACCAAGGGACTTTGAAGGAAAATTACTTTTCAGTCCAAAATGCTTGCTGTGTTAATGAAGTTAAAACATTTAACACACTGCTTCAGAGGATATTGAATGCACAGGGGAGGGAAGAGGAAAGGAGAAAGCTAAAAATTCTGTTTTCACACAGAAGCAGTGCACTGTGCTTCCAAAATTATCTGTAAGAAGAAGTACCTGCAGCAAATACAGAAAAAAGAGGCAGCAGCCAAAAACAGGATAAAAGGAAAGAGCTGAATCTAGAATGAGAGTTGACTCAGGAGGAATTGGAACCTTTAATCTAGCAATTTGGAGTGGCAAGAGCATTTTGGTTGTGTTTAGTAAAAACAGAGGGCAGAAGTAATGGAAGAAGTATGTTCAAAATTTTCTCTTTGGAGCTTTACTTTATTCCATTATGAAGTAGCCAGTAAGAGAATCATAGAATCATAGAATTACTCAGGTTGGAAGGGACCTCAAGGATCTTCAAGTCCAACCGCAGCCTAACCATAGTACCCTAACTCTAGCAATCCTCTGCTAAATGGTATTTCTGAGCACCACATCCAAAAGGCTCTTAAACACATCCAGGGACGTACCTCCCTGGGGAGCCTATTCCAATGTTTAACCACCCTTTTTGTAAAGAAGTATTTCCTTATGTCTAACCTAAAATTACCCTGGCACAACTTGAGGCCATTTCCCCTTGTCTTGTCACCTGTCACCAGTGAGAAGAGACCAACCCCGCTCTCACTGTAAGCACCTTTCACGTACTGGAAGAGAGTAATAAGGTCTCCCCTCAGCCGCCTCTTCCGCAGACTGAACAGCCCCAGCTCCCTCAGCCTCTCCTTACAGGGCTGATTTTCCAAGCCCTTCACAAGCCTCGTTGCCCTTCTCTGGACCTGCTCCAGTACCTCCACGTCCTTTCTGTACTGAGGTGCCCAAAACTGAACACAGTACTTGAGGTGAGGCCTCACCAATGTCGAGTACAGGGGCAGGATGACTTCCCTAGTCCTGCTTACCACACCATTCCTGATACAAGCCAGGATGCCATTGGCCTTCTTGGCCACCAGGGCACACTGCTGGCTCGTGTTCAGCCAGCTGTCCGTCGAAACACCACGGTCCGTTTCCATCAGGCAACTTTCTAGCCACACCTCCCCAAGCGTGTAGGGTTGCCTGGGGTTGTTGTGACCAAAATTTTTTTCATCTAGAATCCTCCATGCTGTGTGGGCTGCGAGGGGGGAAAAAAAAAAAAAAAAAAAGTACAGTATATATATATATATATATATATAAAAAAAAAAAGAAGTATTTGTGGAAGCATGATTACAGAATGATTCTACATTAATATTACTCCTCTTGCCCCCTCCCTCTGCCCCTCAAAAAAACCACGAGAAAAACATCAGTAGGTGAGGGGAGAATAAGAGCACTTCCTCATTTGTGTTTAGTAATTCATTAGTTTGTTTGTTGGAGGGCCACAGAGGTAATCAAGGGGCTGGAGCACCTCTCTTATGAAAACCAACTGAAGGAGCTGGGCTTGTTCAGTCTGGAGAAGACTGAGAGGAGACCACATTAAAGCTTTCCAATATTTAAAGGCAAATTATAAACAGGAGAGAAATCAATCTTTTGCCCGGGTAGATACTGATAGGCCAAGGGGGAGTAGTTTTAAACTAAAAGAGGGAAGATTTAGGTTAAATGTCAGGGGCAAGTTTTTAACTGAGAATGTGTTGAGGTGCTGGAGCAGGTTGCCTAGGGAGGTTGAGTGCCCCATCCCTGAGCTGTTCAAGGGCAGGTTGGTTGGGGCCCTGGGCAGCCTGATCTAGTACTTGACCTAGCAGTTGGCAGCTGTCTGTGACATGAGGGTTGGAAATCAGTGATCCTTGAGGTTCCTTCCCACTTGAGCTGTTCTGTGTTGTCATGATTTATCACTTCCATTGATTATATTCTTGATAGACCTTTTTAATGAAATATTCATGTGACATTTCATTTGGAATTAATTTCATTTTATATTTTTAATGCAGGATCGGTGTATTGGTATTTTGTATTGCTGAATTATGTAAAGGATGAAGATTTGGCAGGATGTAGTACAGCTTGTGCGTCACTGTTAACTGCTGTGTCCCGACAGCTGCAGGATCGCCTGACACCTATGGAAGCATTACTACAAACAAGGTACTAAGAGCAGTAGTTGTTGTAAATGTAAAGACAAAAATGCAAACTGTCTGATGTTCTGAAAACTGTTGGCTGTTTAAAATAAAATCAGTTTTGCAGTATTTGAGCAAGCACTAATATGATATAGCTCTCAGAAATTGTTGCAAAGGTAAAGGTGAATTAAATTACTGCCCTGCAATTTACAGCTTCAGGTCAGCAAGTGTGTAAATGATGTTTGAAGTTGTGCCATCCTTAAATAGTATTTAAGCTGTTTAGTGTAAGGATTAACAAAGCATCATCTCTTTTGAGTATGGGAGGGAATAAAAAATACTTACTAGTTTTTGTTTTGCGTAATGCTTCACAAAATTGGAGGCTGCCTGCAAGCTGACCGTATGTTTAAAGAATTGCTACTGCATGTCACATTTTAAGTGTAAACACTTGGAATAATTCATTGGTAATGCACATTCTTATTCTAAATTACACAGCATTATAGTTTATGGCTATAATTTTCCATCTTGTAGATGTTGAACCGATCATCTTTGTTAACTTTGGGTTTACCTGCTGTATCTAAAGGAGATCTCTGGTGGCTTTGCAGCATTTTCCAAAGCCGTATTATGATGATGGGAGCATGCTGCTGTTATACAGCTTTTCCAGTCTGCTTTTCTAATTTTGCTTAATAGTTTGGTCCAGTTCACATTTTTTTTCTCCTCTTGCCACTCGTTTTTGTTGAAGGTATTGGTACAAACACTACTGATTTTTTTTTTCTACGTTATTTTCCTTTCTCTTCACATATAAAAGCCTAATTGGCTTGGGTCCTTCTTGTTACCTGAGTGATTGTCTTAATTCCCTATATTACTGCCAGAGAAAGAAGCAATGAGATTTGATTCTCCTAAGATATTTAAAGTACTGGCAGGTATTGATTGATATTCCTAGTAGTGTTTCCCTTTTTCTTCTGACTTCAGCTGGAAGAACAAGCTGAATTGGAATTTATTTTGATATTTTTGAAAAAAGTACTTAATTTTAATTGACTTCAGATAAATGTCTAATTCATTGTGTGCAGACATGCATATTGCTCTAATTGTTTTAGGTTTACAGTTCTAGTTTTCATATCTGAGTATGATTATATGTCATATTTCCAAGGCAGTATTAAATCTCCAAAACTACATAGTAACAGTTCCTTAATTAGCAACATAAGCTGTTTGAATACATCTCTTAAGTGGTTTTAGTGAAAGAGCAGCAAATGGTAATTTTTGAGATATGTCAGTTGATTGAGGAGAGTGGTTTGAAATGTAACAAATTCTACATGTAATATTTGCCCTTTTTCTCTAAATAAATTGATATCAATTCTTATTGTTTGAATACTGCTATTTGTCTTACTGTGTTTGCAGATATGGATTATATAGTTCACCTTTTGATCCAGTTCTCTTTGATTTGGAAATAAGTGGCTCCTCTTGTAGAAATGTATACAACAGCAGCATTGGCGTTCAATCCGATGAAATTGATTTGTCTGATGTTCTGTCAGGTACATATGTTTAACAGTAATCTTTTACAGAAAAGTTGGTAATTCTGTTTACTGTGCTGATTTTTTTAGATAAGTTGGGATTTTATACTTTCTGTATGTTTTGTAGTTGTACACAATGAAGTTCTCTTGTCTCATGAGATCTCCTACAATTCCTGTGGGCCATAAGGAAAGGTGAAAGTCTCTTTTCTGCTCATGTAAAGGAGCAAAGAGAAAGCTAAATATTAAGCAGAGAGGCTGACACCATTCACTGTGTCAGAGTAATCAAGGAAATCATTTGTCACTTCAATTTAGCGGCTTGTCTGAGGTATCTGTCTATTATTCATCCAGACTTGCAGCGATCTCCAATGCAGAGAAACATAAATGGATTGTTCAAAACTCAGGAAGCAGCCAGATGATTCCCTTTAATTAAATATTACAGATCTCATGAGATTTTGTTGTTGTTGTTTCAAAGACACTAAAAAATACCTTAAATATTCTTAATATTCTTGTTTCTATATCTCAGGTCATTTTGTAAGGGGAAATGTTTAGGCCTTGGAATGTCCTGAGAAGAATATATTTACCTCTCTGGAAATTGTTTTCATAGCAAACATATTTCGTCAATCATAGTGACTATTTTCCTTTTCTTGGTTGCTTTTGTAGGTCATCTTTCCAATGCTCCCTCAATACTACACCATATAACGTTTAATATTTTGAATAAAAGCCTTGATTTTTATACAAATTTAGTGTATGATCTTTATCAGTCTGCTATTTTCCTGTCTTTCTTTCCAGGTACATCAATGTATTTTTGAAGCTTTCTGATATGATAGAAATAATAAAACATCTGCATATGATTTTTCTGGAATTGAGGAAGTTAAATTTTGCATTATGCTTTTGCACATGATATTTTTGCACTTGATATCTTCACTTAAGATGCTGTGTTCAAATTTGGCAGCATTATCCATTTTAAAATATGCTCACATCTGTACATATTGCAGATGTGATAGAGCTGTGGTGTTTGTTCCACAACATGAAGCTATAAAATAGTAAAATCATTAAATTCAGCTGTTCCCTTCAACTCTTTGGAACTTACAGTGTTGTCGTCAAGAGATTATTAGATGATGGAGCAAGTAATTATTTCTCTTTCAGGAAATGGGAAAATAAGTAGCTGTGCAGCTGCTGAAGGAAGTTTTACCTCCCTTACCGGGCTTTTGGAAGTTGAACCTCTGCACTTTACATGTGTTTCAACAAGTGATGGAACTAGAATAGAAAGGGACGATGCAAGTACGTTTACTGGTATATACAATTTTTCATTTTTTCTACTTAGCATAATTCTACAGTATGAGATCTTTAATTCGACTTAGTGAGCAGCTGTTTCACAAATTGTTTGTCTGTGGTTTTTAAGTGGTTTTTTTTTTTTAAATTACTACATCAGTTTATTCATAGACTTTAGCAAACTAGATTTCAAATTTTGTGTATATGAGTGTAACATAAAATTTGCATGTGTGCCTTGCAGCTTAATGTGGCAAACGCATTGAAGGCTGTAGGAGGATCTTCTATAATGTAAATGTTGCATGTACACTGTGCACAGTCTATAACCATATGCTTTGCAATTCAACGTCATGTTACTTTGTAAGAAGTCAATAAAAAAAACTTACTTTGTTCTTACACTGCTCTTAATAATTACTAAGGAGCTCAAGATGTTTATTATCATTTCTGTTCTACATACATGACTTTGTTTTTGTTTGTTTGTTTTTTCTTTGTTCCATGCCAGTGAGTACTTTTGGGGTTACCCCAGCAGTTGGTGGTCTCTCATCTGGAACGGTTGGGGAAGCCTCGACAGCACTGAGTTCAGCAGCCCAGGTAGCTTTGCAGTCTCTCTCTCATGCAATGGCCTCAGCCGAGCAACAGCTCCAGGTGCTGCAAGAGAAACAGCAGCAGCTTTTGAAGCTTCAGCAACAGGTTGGAGGCTATTTGGCTATTTTTTAATGCTGTCTCTAAACTTCAGAAGCTGAGGAAAATAATTGCAGAGCTAGTCACTTTTCCTTTTTTATTTTTATTTTTTTTCCTTCTTTTTTCCATAGTACATTTGAGGAAGGAACAGCTCGGGACCGAAGATTCCCTCTCATTAAGCAGAATACTGAGTTTCTTCCTGTTGTTTCGGTCTTCAGACTTGTTTTTTGTATATTTTGAGAGTGGGGAATTTATTATCAAAACTGAATCTTAATACCTAGGAACATCAATCTATGAAATTAAGAAAGCCCACTGAAATGAAAAACACTGCTGCAGATGTGGGGAAGTACCAGTGATAAAGCCATTATCAGAATGCAGTTTGTGTTGACACTGTTGACTCTGCTCTGTTGTTCAGTTCTAGGTTTTTTCAATTATTTCTTTTGATTACTCAAATTAACTACTCATTTGCTCGTGTTCCTCAGCAAGGGAAGTCAAACTGAGTACAGTTTAATTTTTCATCTTATAGTAGATAGCTCTCATGCTTATGTGGAAGTTGTGAATTTCTTAAATCTAGCTAATAATTAAAGCTGAGCTGCTTGTTCAGTACTATGCCTGTGCTCACAAGCAGTAATCTCCTACATATGTTATTTTAATTTTCCCCACAGAAAGCTAAGCTGGAAGCAAAATTACATCAGACAACAGCAGCAGCAGCAGCAGCAGCATCAGCAGTTGGTCCCGTTCACAACTCTGTGCCTTCTAATCCAGTAGCAGCCCCAGGGTTCTTCATTCATCCTTCAGATGTAATTCCACCCACACCAAAAACAACTCCTCTGTTCATGACTCCTCCTTTGACTCCACCCAATGAGGCAGTTTCTGCTGTTATCAGTGCAGAGCTTGCTCAGCTTTTCCCTGGCTCAGTCATTGATCCCCCAACAGTTAACCTTGCTGCACATAACAAAAATGCAAGCAAATCTAGAACGGTAATTATTTTTGTTTTCTTTTTGCAGAAATGAAATGATGTTAGTCATATCAGGATCTAATTTGTACTTGAGTGCAAGTAGGCACCTGTTGATTTGAATGAGATGTGAAAACTATCACTTTAGACTGTATGACGAAAAAGACTTTATGAACGCAAATTACAGTTACATACCTCCAATTATTTTTTTATTTTGGAGCTAGTTTAACAGTGTAATGAGTTATTAGTAGTTAGAACCTTGTAGTTAATACATTTTGGTGCTGCATGCTCAAATATAAATGGAGGGCAGGTATTTGGATGTCTTTAAATTGTAAGAGGTTTTCTTAGAGTTTCTCATGAAGTGTAGATTATTGCAAATGCGCACACTAATGATTTGGTTATAATTTTGTTTTCCCCTTCTTCAGAATCCACTTGGATCTGGTCTTGCTCTTGCAATATCTCATGCTTCACATTTTCTTCAACCTCCACCTCATCAGTCAATTATTATAGAGCGAATGCACTCAGGTAAAACCAAAGTTTTAATAATGATGTTCTAATAAGTGTTTTCTAACAGGTTAAATATTTTCTAAGGTCTTCAATCAGTTACTTAGCTGCAGTCTTACTTGTTTTTCTATAGGAAAGAAATTTGAATTTGCATTTCCATTTTTTTCTGGAAGTTTAAGCCCCAACATTCAGTGATGTTTACCAAGTCGAAAAATCATTGGGAGATGCACAGAGGGAATAATGTATGTTGGGTCTTCATACTGAGCATCACTTATGAAGTAATGCATATATTAGCATACATTAAGCGTATATTAAGTTGAACCCCCAATTTTCTTTTAATGAGTACAAGCTAGGTTGAGAGATTTTGAGTCTGTGCTGTTATGCTGAACCTCAAATATACACCTTTTTGAACAATATAGAAACAAGATTTGTTGTTTGAGGAGTAACATCTCTTCACTGATTAGCGTGCACTGGTATTCTATCTAGGCAATCCTGTGCTTTTCCCATAGGAGCAAGAAGATTTGTGACCTTAGATTTTGGAAGGCCTATATTGCTGACAGATGTATTGATACCCACTTGTGGAGATTTGGCTTCTTTGTCAATTGACATCTGGACCTTAGGAGAAGAGGTAGATGGAAGGCGATTGGTAGTGGCTACTGATATTAGTACACACTCACTGATTTTACATGACTTGTTGCCACCACCAGTTTGCAGATTTATGAAGGTAAGAGGAGATGTACTGCACACCGTCTCTTTTAAACTCTTGACTGTCATTAGTATGTGGATTTCCCTTAAATCTTCTTCAGATCTAACTTCAGTTGACTGTATGCTGTTTTATGAACTCTTTACTTTGGATTTATTTAGCCTATTTTAATACAATTATACTATAGTACTGTTGTATTCTCTTTCAGATCACTGTTATTGGCCGATATGGTAGTACAAATGCCAGAGCAAAAATTCCGTTAGGATTTTATTATGGCCATACGTATATCTTGCCCTTTGAAAATGAGCTGAAATTAATGCATGATCCCCTCAGAGGAGAAGGTGAAGCTGCAAATCAACCAGAAATTGACCAACATTTAGCAATGATGGTTGCGTTGCAAGAAGATATACAATGCAGGTTAGAAAAAAATATGTTCATTTATTAGTTCCTTCAACTTCAAACACTGGGATAATCCTACTGTGTCCTTTTTCTTCCTGTGATTTTCTTCAGATAAAAGAAAATTCTACCTTTGCTTTAGTGTTGTTACAGCAAGTATGTCTATAGTATTAACATAGAGTGTACTGTATTTATTTTTTTTAATATCTGTTGTAAGAATGCTTTCAGAATGGACCAGAAGTCTCCTTTTGGCAAGGTGATTGTCAGATGTATTGCTCCTTATTAATATCTATTGAATTGTGCTGGAATGTTTCCTTCTAGGTACAATTTGGCCTGTCATCGGCTAGAAATCCTTCTGCAGAGTATTGATCTACCACCACTCAATAGTGCTAACAACGCCCAGTACTTTTTACGAAAGCCAGACAAGGCAGTAGAAGAAGATAGCAAAGTATTTTCAGCTTACCAGGACTGCATTCAACTACAGCTTCAACTCAATCTGGCTCACCATGCTGTTCAGAGGCTCAAAGTAGCTTTAGGTGCAAGCAGGAAAACACTGAAGGAACAATCGGATCCAAAAGAGTTGATTCAGATGTCATCAACAGAACAATTGCGCACTATCATTAGATATTTGCTGGATACTTTGCTTAGTTTGCTTCATTCTTCCAATGGTTAGTACGTGGTTTTGTCATGTTTGTGGAAACAGTTTGCAAGTTTTTCTTTTTCTTGATCTGTATATTCATTATATTCTGATAGTTTTATTATGGGTTTAATATTGAGAAACATACAGCATACAGCTTGACCAATTGCACCAAGCTGACCTAACCACTTCCTGCTTCCAAAAAAGATGCAAGAGGATATATGGAGGTCCTTCCCCCTTTTCCCTGATCCTGGTTGCATTTTCCTTCATTCAGATACCCCTCTGAGCCTCCTAGAGGCTGGTTCAATTTGTTTAAGTAACAGAAGACTGCCCAGGCTGAGATAAAAACATAAAAGCAGTATCTATACTTCGTAACTGATTTTTAGTACCCAGTAAGGATTTTTATTTCCTAAGCTTAACACTGAAAGAGTTATTGGAGAATCAAAATGAAAACAAACAAAAAAATCCCAAACAAACCCAACAACAACAAAAAGCCACTAGTAAGTGTGGAACTTTGTTTTCTAAATAGATAGGCCTGTCTGTCTTGCAGTTCTCTGTGCTGGTTTGTTCTTAATCATAATAAGAGTTAGATTTTGCTTCATGATTTGGTGTTCTCTACATGGCCTGGCCTTTAGGGTTTTCCTGCAAATTACCATTTCCCTAGATACTCCCCTCTCTTTCTGCTCTCCCACGTCAATTAGTCTCCTCATCATTAATTTAGAAACTTCTTAGGAACTTTTTCTTCCCATCATCAAGCCATCTTGATTGTAATAGTATTATATGCTGCCCTTAAACACAGTTGCTTATTCTCTTTTCTTAAAAGGACATTCTGTTCCTGTGGTTCTACAAAGTACTTTTCATGCTCAAGCTTGTGAAGAATTGTTTAAACACCTGTGTATCAGTGGGACTCCAAAAATCCGATTGCATACTGGTCTTCTGCTTGTTCAGCTGTGTGGAGGAGAAAGGTGGTGGGGTCAGTTTCTCTCAAATGTACTGCAGGAATTATACAATTCAGAGCAACTTCTTATATTCCCACAAGACAGGTAAGGTCTAAGTCTATATTAATGTATGATCTGTGGATCACATCTAAGTAATTCCACGGTTCGTAATTAAGCATATCACTTGACAGAGATGTGACCAAATAATGCTTATCTGTCTGTCCCACTGGTACAAAAAATAGTTCTAAAAGCACTGCAAATGATGCATGTCGATCTGTAGAGTTTTTTTTGCATATGTTTCATACTTACACCACAATAAGCTGCTGTTTTTCCTTACTTAGAAGTGATTAGGAAGATATTTCTGTCAGTGTTCTTTACATATCTGGATTGATTTCCAGTGTTCTAAATTGCCTTTTGCTTTATCAGGCTTTAATACACCTTCATCACAGGACTGCTCTTCTAATGCATTTGGCATTATGAATGAGACTGGAAAGCACAGTTTGCATTTAACGCAGCAGTCTTCTCTAAAATAAGAGCAATCAAGTGTAAAGCTGAATAACCAATGTTAAATGTGTTAGTTCTCATGTTATTTTAATCTAACTTATTTGCTCTTCTGTGGCTTTCTGCCTTCTTTAGTCATTTAGATTATCATACTTATAAATGGATTAATACAAGGGTATAATAATACGTGGATTTAATTATCTATTCCTACTATTCAGTATATCATATGGGATAAGAAATTAAACAGATAAAGTCTTCTTTCAGAAGATGTACAGAGTGGGATGCTCTGTATGTAACTGCTGACCTCCTGAGGGTGAAAGAGAAAATGTGTAATCTAAAATACTGCATTATCCTTTCTGACAGCAGATCTTGAAATCTAGTCCACTTGCTGGGCCAGTGTTGCTTTCTCTAGCAATCTGCTTGTATCTCAGTTAAAAGCTTAGGGGACTGGTGATCTAGAAGGGGTGTTTCGTAATATTACAGAATTTGAAAAGGAAATAAAGTCTTAAATATTTAATTTTATTTTTAGGGTCTTCATGTTACTTTCTTGCATTGGACAAAGATCGCTTAGCAACAGTGGTGTTTTAGAAAGTTTACTTAATCTCCTGGATAACCTTCTGTCACCACTGCAACCTCATTTACCTGTGCACAGAAGAACTGAAGGTAGCCCTCTAATTTGGGAAACTATATTTTCATATTCACTGTATGCTAGAAAATTGGAAGATTAGCTCATAGTTATTGGTGTATTAAAAGAAGTTGCTTTTGTTTATTATATTTCTGAAACACAAATGTCTTTTAAAATGTGCTAAAAATTCTTGTTCTTTAGGTTCTAAGAGGTGTTTTTCCCCAGTAAACTTGAACAAAATCTATTTTCAGCTAAGAAGCCCTTTAAAATTTTAGCTAAAAGTGGAAGGAATACCCAAGGTGTACATAGGTCTAATTACTCCAGTGAATTACTTTGGATTTTAGCCTTTTGGAAAGAGGTGTGTGGTTTTGCTCATAAGATCCTTTTTAAGTTTCAACTGTTAAAAGTGGCCACAACATGGCCACGAAGACAACTTTGCTAGATGTGTCCTTTTAGTTTCTGGAAGCTGCATTGGGGTTTTTGTTTTGTTTTGTGACCACAAGGATTTTACATTTTCTTGACCCTAAAAATTACTGAAACTTTATTCTCTAAAATTGATTTTTGAGTATTTTCTTTACTACTCTAAGCCTGAAGAAAATGCTTGGTTTTAAAGACACCAAAGTCTAGGCTACTTCATAGATTATGTACATGTAGCAGAGCATTGCAGATGATTTGCTGCTTAAAATTCTTGACCTTGTAAAGTTGGTAAACACCAGCTGAGACTCTTTTTCCTTGTCTCCTGTCATAAACAAGCCTCAAGCTGGTGTCAGGCTGTCCTATTTGTTGCTTCTTCTTGGTCTGCCATGTACTTTCTCTATTTTGGCCATATCCTGCTGTAGTCTCTAACTAGTCTGAGGGAAACCCAACCTTACATCTCCTCTACCTCTGTTTGCACTCTCCCCACAGCTGCCAATTCCTTTCATAGCTCTTGCCTTACTAGTTGTCCTCACGGAGGACTTTAGGAAGCAGAAGTAACTGATACTTCAGAGCTTTATTTGCTGGTCTTCCAGCTTACTTCCTCCTGGACAGTACAGGTAAGTACTAGGGCACTATTATGTGTGATGGAAGCCTCAGGTATGGAAGAAGAAATTGCTGTTTGAGAACTGTCACGCATAACTAAGAGCGAAAGGGGTAAAAACTTAGTGGGGAAAGAGTCAGAAAACAACAGAAAATGAAAGCAAGATGTGAACATTGTGGATTTGTGAAATTTCAGGCAGAGGAGGAAAACGAATAAACGAAAGACACTTGGAGGGAGGGAGAAAAGCTGAAAATTCTGTTTTTTTTTTTTAAAGAGACAGAAGATAAAGAAATATGTTTGTACAAACAGAAATGTGAAAAATCATATACTTCACTCTCCAGCAGGTTCCTTTCTTTTTGTTTTGCAAATCAAAACAGTCACCAATGCTACTCATTTCTATCCTTGCAGTTTAGTCTACAGTTCCTGCAGAGGTGATGGAAAGACTCCTGTTCCTCTGCCTATTTGAAGTGGGCTGATTTCAGCCAGCATGGGAGAGGAGACTAGGGTGAATATTCAGGGCCTCCACCTGATTGCTTTGGCTACCAGCAACAAGATGTGATTTTGGGCATGGTGTTTTTAAGACTTAGTGTTCTTGTTTGAGCTGAAATGAACAATAGTTTCAGTTGACTACAGCTTAATTCAGGATTAGTGCTTGAAAAGTGTAGCATGGCTAAATACAGCTCAACATTGTGCACAGATATGAAAATGTGGATGTAACCTCTAGTATTGCTAAGTTTGTGCTATTTATATTATATAAAAGAGTGCAGTTTGCATAATGACAGTGATCCAGTGGTCATTAATTGCAAGGTTCCTGATTTTTATTGTGTACTTAGGAGTCCATTTTAGAACTGTTCATTTAGATTCATTTACTTATACAAAGATTTTCTTGCGTGGTTTGTAAGATACGTTTTATCTCTGCCTGTATTGCATTTAGAGTGAGACTGAAATAGGTGATAGCAAGCCATCAGTGTCACCAGCATGGTTCATCTAGTCTGAATTCAGTCTTGGCTTTTCTGATCATGGTTTGAATGGCTATGTGAAAATATATTTTAAAGGAGTGAAAATGAAGCTGTGCGAATGCGCAGTTATGATGGCCTTGTAAGAGCCCTTGGTGACAGAGGAATTTCACACTTTGGAATTAGACATCTGACTTATGTGCTTTAATGCAAGCAGCTGTCACTCTGTGTTTGGTATTTAGAAACTTCAGCAACGAATTTATTATTTTTTTTAATCCCGCTTAATTTTTACCGTAAACAGTAGAGATGAAGCTTTTTCACTTCTGACTTTATCAGCTTAAGAGAAATGGGATGTTTGCTTTTGTGCCTGACTTCTACACCAAATATTTGATTTCTTCTCATGTTTATAAGTGCTTAGGTTATTGCCACTGGGGGGGAAAAAAAGGAAAAAGAGAAACAAAAGACATTCTTGTAAACTAGTGAAATGTGTGCCATATAGTTCCTATTACAATTTTTTTATTATTATTATCTTGTTATGGTTTCCAAGCTATTAAGGCACTCAAATCTTTCTTTTTAAGGAGTGTTAGATATTCCCATGATCAGTTGGGTTGTAATGCTGGTATCCAGACTACTGGATTATGTAGCTACTGTTGAAGATGAAGCAGCCACAGCCAAGAAACCTCTGAATGGAAAAGAGAGGGAACGTTTTTTGACAGGTGTGCAATACTAATTTAATTACATAACAAATCTTGTTTCTGTGGGTATTTGTTTTGGAGCTGCTCATATACTTAAAATACATCTTTGATTCATTTGAAAAATGAGATTTTTAAATGAATTGTTGATCGCTTTATTTGTACTGTTGTCTCCTTCTTTGCTTCCTTTTTTTAAATTTTTTTTTTATTTTTAGATATGAGATTTTTTGTAAGTGATAATTGTAACCTTGATTTTATTTTGTAAAATGTCTGTATATTATTCTGTAACTCCTAGACTGGGCAATTGAGAGTCTGCCATGTTGAGACAAAATGCTTGCATTGTGAAAAAATACAGTAGTGTGGCTTCATGCCTGTTTTGTTATTTGTTGTAGTATATGTATTTGGTACATTTAAATTCATTTTTTAGCACTACTTTAAGTATAAAAATAGCTATTTTCTTTGAACAGGTTTTCTGAAAATGAAAAATGGAAAGCTTTTTCTTTTTTCTTTTTTTTTTACCACTGCTCTTCAGTTATTTCTATTTAGTTAGAACAATCATTCTTATCTCCTTATATTTTAAAAATAATAAGAACGAGCATTTGAAAATTGTGCAGAAATATTACCATCAGCCTTTCACAAAAAGAATTGCATTTTGCTCATTTCTTTAATATTTTGAGTTGCTAACCCTTGTCGTATAGATGTTTTTCTGTGGAGTTAAATGAAGCTTAATGTGACTAATGTCTTTTTTTCTCTGTTTCCATTAGGAAACCAATGGAGTTTTATAAATAATAGCCTTCATACCCAGAGTTTGAGCAGATCTACTAAAGGCAACAGTAGCCTAGATAGACTGTATTCACGAAAGATCAGAAAACAGCTTGTTCATCATAAACAGGTGACTTCTGACACGGTAGTGGCTATTTTCACAGAAGATACTGTATAACATATTTCATTTCTTGAGCAAACAGCTTTGGCCTTGGGACTCATTCAGCTGTGCTTTCGTGTAGTCTAATTCTGTAGCTGAAGGCTGCCTGTTTTCTTTGATGTTTGTCTCAAAGTGCGGGGCATGGCATCTGTTGGAAGAACAAATGTTGGAATGTACTATTGGGCTCTTTTACCTACATAGGGTAATAAGTGAAATTTACACAGAAGTGTAAATCTGAGTACATCAGGGAGCAAGCTCCTGAGCTGTTAAATAACAGTACGTCATTCTTAAGATATGGAATTTTCATTTCTAAATACAACCATGTGGTTTTTATTACTCTGAGCATGGTTGTCTTGAGCTTTAAAAAATACTGTTTTGTTGTTGTTAGGTTTTTTTCTTAAACTTTGTGTGGAGACTGGTGGCCCCTGAAGGTGTCTAAGTTATAGCTGTTAATACAACTGTATTTTAAAAACTCAGGTTACAGGTTGAACTGAAGCTTGTTATCATATGAAAATATGGATCCTTTTAACATCTTATTGCTTAAATTTTCATTTTTTTCCTATTAACATTTTCTTTTAGCAACTTAACTTATTAAAAGCAAAGCAGAAGGCTTTGGTGGAACAGATGGAAAAAGAGAAAATACAAAGCAACAAAGGATCATCATACAAACTTTTAGTAGAACAGGCAAAACTAAAGCAGGCTACTTCCAAGGTATGATGCTCTGAAATTGTAATTGACTTCTTGTTCTATGCATGAAAAGAGCTATTCCTGCAAAGTAGTGTTTGTCCAATGTTAAACAAACTCTAATGTTTTTCATCATGCCTGCTATCAAGGATTCTTTGATGCTAGTACAGCAGCCATCTGGAAATTTCTTACACTGGGAAAATTGGTTTACCCTTCCACATTTTGACTGGTAATCCTGTAGCTTTGGGAACACTAGTCATATCATTGAACGGTGGGTAACACAGACCGATAGAAATTTGAAATAACATTTTATATGCCTGCTTGTTACATACAGTACTCTTCTGAATGTGGTCCTGGTTGAGTAAGAAGAAAATAATCATGCATCTGAGCAGCTTCCCAGAATAAGAAATATAACTTCCTTAAAGTGTCATGTAAATTATGGCATATTACAACAAGCCCTAGATACTGAAAGTGAATGTGATAGTAATTAACTTGATTATGAGATAAGACGCTAAAACTTAGAGATCTCTCAAGTTGGCATTGTGGACTTTTCTTGAAAGTGCACATGGAAAAAAAAGAAAGCCTGTGTTACTAGCTACCAAAATTAAGCATCTCTTTATATTATTCCTGTTTAGTTCCAGTTGTACTGATGTAAATTATTAATGTTCATGTATGACTGAGAGTAGGATTGTGAAACAAGATTAATGGAATATTGGAATTTAGAGGCATTCTGAAGAAAAATCTTAAAACAACTTCCAGTAACTACAAAAAAAGCAACCTGTTAGTTTAAACACTAGCCTAAAAAATAAAGCCGTATGTTTTCACCAACTCTGCTTGTCATGAGCTGTTCTTTCCTGCACTATCCTCTGCTTTATTCCAACACGTTATATTGGGAGGACTGTTACAGCAGGTCTGCTCAGCAGTGACCCCCTTGAGACGTCTTTTAATGATTCACTGGCTGAAATATGCTGTGTAGCTATTTAAGTTTCACTTTATAGCAGCCATGTTGCATCCAAAAACGCATGTTGAACTAAAAAATTTATATTGAAATATCTTAACATCTTGTTATGGTATTATTGTACATTGGATAGCTGCATTTCATGTGGTTTTTACTACTTCACCTACTAATCACTTCCAGTTATGACAAGCTGTGTGTAACCTAAAATATTTATTGCATTTTGGAGAAAACTGAAACCTTTTGTTTTATTAATTAATTCTTTGGTCTGTTTCAGTATCTAGAAGATGTGAGATGTTAAGAGGCTTTTGCTTTACCTCATTTTAGACTCCTTTTGTAGATTATACAATCATTTGAACTGCTAAATGAGTGGCTTTGGTGAATGGTAGAATTGTTAAAAGCACGTTTCCTCCACTGCATTGGTAGCACCTATATAAAAAAGTTTGTAGTTTAAAGCCCTGATCGAGTATTGGATTAATTTAGTTTGTAGTGTTTAATGGATGCTTCATAATCTGTAAGTATTAAGAACGTTGGATGTCGTTGAGGATTCTTCTAATGTGATGAACTGAAAGCAAGCAGTCTTATTTTAAGGGTAAATTTCAATATTTCTGTCTGCAAGTCACTTCATGCTAACAATAGTTTTATATGCAGGTGGTGGAAACGAGAAAGAAGCTTATGAAATACATACCCTTGATATGTTTTATTGCAAACATTAAGACTTAAATGGCACTTGTGCGGAACTGAATAACTTGGTTATTACTCTGTCACTTGAGACAATACGCTGCCAAGATAAATTTCTGCCAATAAAGCCTTAATTCCATTCCAGATTCTCATATATTCCTAGAGTCCACTGTTATTGCTGCCTCAGATTTTTGGTTGGAAGAGATCCAGAGCTTAGTCTTAAAATATGTAACTGTTGTTTCAAATTTGATTTCAATAGCACTTCAAGGATTTAATACGTTTGCGTCGGACTGCAGAATGGCCTCGTTCTACTTTGGATACAGAAGTATCAACTACAAAGGAAACTCCAGAAATTGAGCCACTTCCCTTTACACTGGCACATGAACGTTGTATTTCTGTAGTACAGAAGCTGGCACTCTTCCTTTTGTCTATGGACTTTACTTGTCATGCAGATTTACTTCTGTTTGTTTGTAAGGTAAATAGCATATGAAATTCTATAGTTGCAATGGATACCACGTAGGATTAATTTTCTATTATTTCTTTCTGATTGATTAATGATAAAAGTTAACTGTAACATTAGAATTTCTGGTAATTTGTGGTGAGGTAGGGTTTTTTTTATCTGCCACCTTTTGTGAAACTGACATTATGATGCTTCAAAATCACCTAGAAAGAGTAACTTCAAAAAATCTTGTTGTGTAAGTACATGTGCGGAGTTCTAACATTTAATATAGTAAAAATCCCTATTTTTTTGGTAACTGAAATCTAATGTTCATGGAACTTAAAGCTATTACATATTTTCATGGTATTAAAAATGAGTAAGCGGGAAGAACTTGACTATTCTGCTATCACTGTATTAAATAGTTAAAGGTCTTTTCCATTAGCCTGAATGCATGATTCCGAGTCACTACAGCAGTTTGCTTCATTGATAGCTCTAGGAGTTTTTCTATGTAGTTTGGAGACTGTTCTTTTTAACCATTTTGCATAAAGGTGTCTGAAAGAATGTGCTTACAGCTTTTGAGTTCAGCTGTAGAAATGTGTAATTTCTGAAGGATCCATTAAAATATTTATTGTAATGACTATTAAGCATATTAATTTTGGTTTTACTCTGAAGTGGATCTTTAAGAGAAATTTATTCTGTGTTACGTGTATTTCCTAATTGTTTCTTGATAGTTTGCAAGTATTTTTTTGGACCTGTATAATCTGAGATTTGAGTTGACATGAGTTGTCATATCTTGCTAGTTGGAAGTGCTTGAGGGTTTTTTTGTTTGTTTGTTTTTTGTTATGTTTTATTGGTTTGTTTTGTTTTTAACTTCCCAGAAAACAAATGCAATTTATCAGAACGGTGAAACTAGCAAAAATTCTTTTTTCACTTACTGGATTATTAATAGTAGCTGTGATGGAGTATCTCTCCAGACCAGAGGTCTTTCCAGTTCATTTATAGATTTCATCTTGTAGGCACAGAAAATCACCTTCAATGATTCAGAGAAACTTGTTCTGAAAGCTAGATTTCTTGTGCATGCTTCTTGAAAGAAGCAGCCATCCTTCCATCAGGACAGGAAGCGGGAACACTGTTGACTCAGCTTCTTACAGTTGCATCACTGTTGTCTCTATTTCCACTAAGATTTTGGATTAGGGGTTTCAGAAAGCTGATTTGAGTTGTGCAAATGTATTTTTGAAGAGTAAACCAGAAAATTAAAGGAAAAAAATCAAAATCCACATGCTAGTCATAGAGCATATGTAGGATTTTAGATGTTACATAATCTGAAAAACTGAGGCCAAATGGGAATGAAAAGTAAGACTGAGGCTGATTGTTGGAGGGTAAATTTACTGCTGAAGAAGCTAAAGAAACCTCCAAAAAAAAAAAAAAAAAGCCCTTAAAAAACAAAAATTAATCCAATATCAGCATAATCATTGCTCTGGTTATTTTGTTTTGTGACTGGAATTGAAGCTTCCCTTTTTCTAAACATTCTAGTGTTTGACATTCTAGTAACTGTTCACTCCTTAGCACTCCAAGTACTAGTCTTTAGAATTTTCTAGTTCTGCAGCTATGAATTTAAAGTGTTGCTTCCAGAAAAGGAACTACACTGAATGGAGTAGGTACTGCACTCAGCTCTGCCATCGTTGTTGAGTATTATTTCATGGAATCATACAGTAGTTTGGGTTGGAAGAGAGCTTTAAGGAGCAATCCCTCTTGTCACGTGCAGGGATACCACCCACTAGATCAGGTTGCACAGGGCCCCATCCACCTTGGGCTTGAACAGTTCCAGGGATGGGGCATCTTCCTGTTCTGGTGCCCCACCATCCTCATAGTGAAGAATTTCTACCTTCAATCTGATCTAAATGTTTCATGTTTTAGTTTAAAACCATTTCCCATAGTATTTCTGATAACTCTCTTCAGTTTACAAACTGCTGTATCTTTGACCATCACCGCTACCAAGAACTTTTACCTTTTTTTTCTTGGAACTTGTGTCTGTAATTAGATAAATGCTACTTAAAAGTAAAAACTTCTCTTAGTCTATAGTTATTTCAGACCACCAGGTAATTTTGCCTTGTTGAATACAACGTTCTGAATGTAATACCAACATAGTATTGAATTTGGACTCTATGACGAGGCAGTTGCTGCTTGATTTACATTTGGTGCATACTTCTTTTTTGGATATATTCCATCCAATAAATTTGGATTTTTTGTCTTTTTGAATAAAATGCTGTGGACTCTCCAAAAGTTGTGTGAATAGGATTTTGCTTTCTAAATACTATTTTATTGTGCTATATAGTGTGCTCTTCAAAGCTGTTGTCATGAAGATATGAGTATTTATAGTTGATCCATAATCTTAATATGGATAATCTTAAACATGATTGAGGAATGGAGGTAGTACTCCCATTCGGTTTTTCATTTTCCAAAATTACTCAGCCCTTGAGGGCTGAGCAAGGCATTTTTAAGGTGTTGGGAGATATTTTTGTAGCTTTACATTGCTATAAAAGCGTTTCTAATCACAATTTCCTAAGACTTTTTTTTTCTTAACGTTCTTGAACTAAACTGAAGGAGAATGAGGACCACAGTGTTTTCCTCTGAGCCAGAAATGATAGGCAGTTTCACTGATAGAGAGTGAAAATCTCTAGTAGTAAAGTGGACAAGTAAATTTCATGGTTGAATTGTTTCATTTTTGCGAAAGCTGATGCTTGAGTAGTCAATATTTAGGTGTGTAAGAATAGTAAAAAAAACTTAGTCTTAATTTTGATAACTTAATTCTTTTAAGAGGGAGAAGGAGGGGAGATTCATTGCAATTATATTTTTCAATCTTTTTTTAGGTTCTTGCTAGAATTGCAAATGCCACAAGACCAACAATTCATTTATGTGAGATTGTAAATGAAACTCAGTTGGAAAGATTGCTGCTCCTTCTTGTTGGAACTGACTTTAACAGAGGAGACATCTCTTGGGGAGGAGCATGGGCTCAGTATTCTCTGACTTGTATGCTGCAAGATATTCTAGCAGGTTTGTTTTAAGTTCATAGTCTTTAGGCTTTAGCTTATGCTAAAAACTTGTTTTCTTGAAGCTTTTTGAGTTGTCATTTTAGAGTCTGCCAACTGTTGGGAAAAAAACAACTCATATGCTTCACAAGCAAATTGAGATTAGATTGCAATAAGTGCACTGAAATATTTCATATTAATTAATTAAATCCTGAGGTTTCCTTCTGCACTAAAAAGTCAAGTGTATATATTTGATCCCAATTATTTGAAAAAAATCAGCACTCTTCCTTTTAGAAAAAGTGAGCACTTTAAGAATTTAGAGTTAGGTGGAAAAAAACCACTTGGCTTAGAAACTGAGATGTTAAATTGTAACTGGAATGAAGTTTGAAATGAAGTTGTCTGCTTGATGCCACGTGTAGGAGAACTGCTGGCACCTATAGCGGCTGAAGCTATGGAAGAAGGTGCTTTGGGAGAAGATGCTGGCGCTTCAGCTGGGGATTCTGATGACTCTCTTCAGCCACCCACAGTTCAATTAGTGGAAACAATAGATGAGCCTTTGACACACGACATCACAGGTAAATGACTCTGTGATCTTCGATGTATATTGCCTGCTGAGAAATAATAAACAACCTGCGCTGTGATTAATCTGTCAAAAAATCTGTGAAGGTTTTTTTATGATAGAATAAGTAGTTTCTGAAAATAAAGGAAAAATGTGTGTAATGCTTGATCTTAGTATGTCTGATTAATTAAAAAATGATTATTTTTCTCATTATTTCAACAAAGCACGTTTTATATGTTTCCACTAAGAGCTGTGTGTATTAAAAGCCTTGGCATTACCTGTGAATTATATGATATTGTCCTTGTTTCATAAACTGTACTTGGTAATATTAAAGTAGTTGTAAACATTCAAAGGTGCTCCACCCCTGTCATCTTTGGAAAAAGATAAAGACATTGACCTTGAATTGCTGCAAGACCTGATGGAGGTTGATATTGATCCTTTGGATATTGATTTGGAAAAAGATCCTCTTGCAGCCAAAGTTTTCAAGGTATGATGCACCTGAGATTCCCTATACTTTTCACTGTTGACTTAAGCTTTGGGCCTCATTTGAATTAAACTGAATTAATTTTTGCCCCACTTGTTCAGACAGTACTGTG
The DNA here is from genome assembly GCF_023343835.1 of Lagopus muta. NCBI lineage: Eukaryota > Metazoa > Chordata > Aves > Galliformes > Phasianidae > Lagopus > Lagopus muta. Next base: position 78,796,416 of record NC_064434.1, read on the forward strand.
TTTTCTTATTTTTTCTATATTTTTCTCATGTTCTTCACCTGATTACCTATCGTGTAGAGATTTTTTTCTTCAAATTTCCCTTCATCAAAATCTTCCAGTCATTGCTTAGTTTTTTTTGTCTCCTTCCTTCATCTCTTGTAATTGAACATGGCATTATCCTCCAGTCCAATTCATCCACAGATATCTTCCTGTTATATATATATATATATATATATATATATATATATATATATATAAGATATCACAGATATCTTCCTATTGTCAAAAAAAACCTAGCAAGAAAAACTCTTCCTCGTTCCTTCAGATTTGTTCTGCTTTTTGTGTTTATGTAGGATTGCTAATTGATAGACCTTCCATTAAAAGCATCGTCTTACAATTTCCCTTCTTGCAGTCTTTTATTACTGTTTTCTCTTTTTCTTGTCATCCATATGCTTTCTTAGTGCCTTTGATTATGACTTTTCAGTAGAGATTATTCAACTTCTTGTTTTGCAGAACCCAGTTCAAATAGCCCCTGAGCCTCACCAAGACCACAAGGGTTCTATAATAGTCTGTCATATTAATAATACAGTGTTATATCTCGATTAACAACTTCTCAAAATACCAGTGTTGCAACTCCACTACCAAGTTTGCAATATAGTACGAGTGTATGAGTAAAATCTGATGATAAAATTTTAAACTGGTTTCTTCGGTCTTAGAGACAATTAAATTACTGGATTTTTGCAATCACTAAGGAAAGAGTAGTTTGTATGGCAACAAAAAAATTGCGACAATTTTTTAAAGCTATCTTCTGGTTTTAATTTCTTGTAATTTCCATCTTTGTTGTTACTCATTACAAATTTATCTTCTTCTTGGACAGTCAAAAGAATTGCTGTTATTTTTTCCTTTTTCATTTGCTTTTTAAGCCTATAAGCAGCACGTGGTATGATTACTGGGGTGCTGATTATGGTACCTACAATTACAATCCTTACATTGGAGGTGTTGGAATTCCTGTTGCAAAACCACCAGTAGCTACAGAGAAAAACGGATCACAGACTGTGAGTGTGTCTGTTTCTCAAGGTAAGCAGTGAACCCTGGAGGTTATCTTTTTGGTGATACTGTATGCTACTTTTCAGTATATCGAGTTAGTGTTAGAAATATCTGCCTGCTTGAAATGGAAATAAATTTTCTACATACCAAGCTTTTTCTGTGACTACTGAGGAAATGTGAGGTTTTTATTGAAAACTCTGTCTAAGATGGCACAAAGTCGTATTTTCTGAAATTTTCAAAGACATCTTTATGGTCAGTTTGGAGCGTTGGAAGCTCTTTCTTATGTGGATAACATTTTGCTTAGTTGTTCCTATTCCAAAGAGGAATGAGGTGGCATACTTGTTCATTTTGAAGTAATACTTCTAAGCAGGAGTGATTTTATAAATCTCTTCCCTGCCGTAATTCCTTTGGTTGCTGTTTGAGCAATTACTTTTACTACAGGCTTAAACATGCAGATTTTGTTGTATGTGATATTAAGGTGACTGTAAAAAGAAATGTGTGCATTTCATGAGAAATTTCTCTTTCTATTAATTATGTATTTTACATCCATGAGGATTTTGTGTTCAGTTCGGAGTATAAGTTTCTTCATTTTGCTGGCATCATATAGGAATATTCACTTTTACGTCAGATATACTGAGATTTGTTTCAAGTTTAGTGTGGACTGTATATCTAAATTGCTTGCACAGATAATTAATCATAGCTGACTGTAATTGTCTTGGATATAATTCAGTTTGACTCTCTTGCCTTGTGTAGCATTAGATGCACGTCTAGAAGTTGGACTTGAACAGCAGGCTGAATTGATGCTGAAAATGATGTCCACTCTGGAGGCTGATTCCATTCTACAAGCACTGACAAACACATCTCCTACATGTAATTATATATTGTCAAATTACTCTCTTCATGTAATGACCACTTGAACATTATACTGTTTTTTCTGCAGTCGCTTAGCAGCTTAGAAGAAGTTGAATTTTGCTATAATGACATTGTTAGGCTGTGCTTTTGAGATTTCCTTTCTTCAAATTTTTAAATTTGTATACATAGATTTAAAACATTTTTTGAAGTTGCTCAAATAGGCAGGATTCCATTTACAGTACATAATAACACAATGGAAGAATTACTTTTGTTTTCTCATCTGTAAGCATCTAAATATTGCTTCCTATTTTTGTGAGGCTTTATTATTACATTCACTGTGAAATGTAAGCTATTTGAAAGCTGCTTTGTAGTTGTTTCACCTATTCAGTGATAAAGGTGAAAATACTTAATAGTATTTTGAATTTGACTGTGCAATAAGCTTATGTTGTCAAAATACCCATGTTGCTGATTTAGTTTTATCAGGAAATTCCTAAAATACATCTTTAACAAGGGTGTGAATTTGGCTCACTTTCCAAATAGTTTTTGTGGAGATGATTTGTTACCTTCCAGTATGCCTTTCACAGTAGCATAGTTAATAGTCCAGTAAAGGTGAGCACCACAGTGAAGTGATCTTGTAAATTATAACATAAGCATGTTTTCCTTAAATGTGAAATAAGAAGAAGTAAGTTTGTAGTTGCCTTTACCAATTTTTCCAAAATAATCCACTGAGGTGGGGATACTTCTTTGTTTTGTTTCATATAGTAACCCAGTCTCCTACTGGAACAGATGATTCATTGCTAAGGGGATTGCATGCTGCTAACCAAAATGCCCAGCTGATTGTACAGTTGTCATCTATACCTATGCTGAGCGCATGCTTCAACAAACTCTTCTCGATGCTACAAGTCCACCATGTTCAGGTATAGAATTGTGAACACTGAAATGTTTTAATAGTATTTCTCTCTCAGTCTGAAAGTTTTCTTCCTGTATTTGTATTGTTTAGGATGCAGCTAACCTGTTAGGTTATGCATTTCGTGCACACAGGTTGTCATGGGCAACAGTACCAATAATGTAATAGATTAGCTGCTGAAAGCTTTTAGCAAATAGGGAATTTCTTCTTAGAGTAGGAAAGTAGATAGGCATCTATTTTTTGTGTTTTAAAACAAGTTTGTTACCCAATTACTGTTATTATAATATTTGCCATCTGTGGAGGTTTTCAAGACCCATCTGGACAACCCTCTGAGCAGCCAAGTCTGTGTCTTAGCTGGCTCTTCAATAGAATAAGGTTGGAACGATCCTGTGATCCAAAATGTTAAAATGAGATGTATGCTTTTTGAAAAATCATTAGTTTAAAAATGCTTTTCTTAATATGTAACACACAATGCATTCCTTTTTTATATAAGTTCTTAGGTATCTGCCCTTTTGTTTTAATTGGATAGCTGACCATTCAAATATTCTATTCAAAATAGAGTTTGTTAGGTAAAGCACCTTGATGCTTCCTCAGAATATCAACTATTTAGTTTCTTCAGGGAGTCATTCAGAATATGTGTTTGTGTCTCTCTGATAGTAAAGGAGATTTTCCATTAGTTACATTGGCTTCTGTGAATTCTTTCTGAATTTTTTCAGTTGTCCGTTAAATATCTCTTGGCTAAATTTTGAAATTCTGAAAGTTTACATGCAAACCAGTGTTTCAGTAGAAAGATGGTGATACTCTGATTTCTGAGCAATACGTACAGCTACTTTTCCAACAGTTTGAAGAAACATCTTCAGAGAAACTTAACTGTATTTTGAGGGGGCCCATTACAAAAAACAAAAAACAACAACAACAAAAAAACAAACATTAAAAAAAAAGCATTTGCTAGTTATGATAAACTTTATTTGAATGTTTTATTTATCAACATCCTAAAATCTCAGTAAAGGAAGGAGCGGAAAGTAAGTGTGCGTACATTATCGGTGAAACAGGGTCAACTGAAGATGTAGGTATGACTTAAAATGAAAACTCTTTATGCTTTGCTGCTCTGGAAATGCACAGGAGTTTGATGATGTTTTTTTTTCCTCTTTGCAGCTTGAATCCCTTTTACAGTTATGGCTCACATTAAGCCTGAATTCTAGCTCCTCTGGAAGTAAAGACAGTGGCGCTGATATTTTCCTTTATAATGCTAATCGAATACCTGTAATTTCCTTGAATCAAGGTAAATTATATTAAATAGGAAATATTAACTTTCAGGTGTGAAAGGTTTTCTTAAGTACTCAATATTTATTTGTTCTTATTAAGATCAGTGATGGAATGAGTGATCTCTGTGTTGCTAGAGAGCTCTTGGTCTCACTATCTACGTGACATAAAAAATGTGTAGCTAATAGTAATTAATAAGGAATTGTTCCTTGAATTTCTGTAATCTTGACCTAAATTACATTATAAAATGTGTGGTTCTTAATTCATTGTTACTGCCAAAAGGGCTCTTTAGAATATACTTCTGAACTGTGCATCTTTATGCACTTCTTTGATAAATTTCTTTTCCTGGTACACCATTCTGTGATTTGTTTATTATTACTGTCCAATGCATAGAGGATAGGCATGGGGAAGCCCTACTGCTTTTTGACATTAGTCTGCTGACCTAGGAGAAAGATGTGTCTAATTATTTCTTTTTATAAAGTAATGAAGTATAATGAACTTGTTGAGTTTCATGGAGACTGTTTTAAATAAAATGTTTCTTTGCATCTTTTTTTTTTTTTTTTTCTGACATGGATTGAGACTATAGGAAGTTCTGTGGGCCAGTTCCTGTGGTGCATTGGTGATGGCATCTTTTCCTAGTTGCCTAGAACAGTAGTTGTCAAAACAAAGAAAACCCAACAAACAATAAACAAGTAATATAGCAACTTGCATTCAAAATGAGAAACTTCTTGTAACATTCTGAAGATTAATACTTGGGAAAATGTGCTTTTCTTGACAGCTTCAGTAACTAGCTTCCTGTCAGTTCTGGCATGGTATCCTAACACCTTACTCCGAACATGGTGCCTTGTGCTTCATAGCCTAACTCTCATGACAAATATGCAGTTTAATGGTAAGTTGTGGAGTGTTTTGTCACCTTTTTTTACAATGTAAGTGTTGATTTCAATCTTAAATGTTACCTAAATATTCCCTTTGTCGTAGAATTACTTTGATTTTCCAACAAAGAGGCTGTAGAGAGTGAGCTCTGTGGACCGCTTGTACCTTGAAATCAGTGTCATTTAAAAAAAAAAAAAAAAAAAAAGAAAGCTTAGCATCATCTTCTGAAAAGCAAATCTGAGGAGTAGCTAAAGATGCTTGAGAGGTAGCTTTGTATTATGGGAAGAGGTAGCAGAGAGTGAGGATTAAGGCAATATAAGAGGAATTCATGTTTTTTCTGATGCAATAAGAATATTTTCATAAATATGCAGATTCCAGTCACTGCTTATGTTAAGCTCTCTGAAGATAAGCCCCTAGAAGCTAAATTTATTCAAAAAAAAAAAAAATCCATCCACTTCATTTCACTTTCCTATGTATGTGAGATTATCGTGCATTCTCTGTATGGCTCTGTAAGACGGTAATGATAATCTCCCCTTGTGAAGGAAATTTTGCCACAAGTCAAGTAGAGACATTAAAGGATGCAATTTTCAATGAAGAAATTTAGCTTCTAAACAGCTATGATAGTAATAGGGCAGCTGTCATGGGGACTGCTTTTGTGGCCTTGTCCTTAAGCCTAAAGAAGATACTGAGTAGTTTGTGAAATTGGAGACTGAAATCTCTGAAAATGTACATATTTAGGCCGTATCAGAACTTCTTAAATTCTGTTTTGACACCAACTGTATGACTAAATGCAATAATAACAGATGAAATCCAGAGTAACGGAGGATCGTACTTTCCTGAAATAATTTGATATTTTGTGGTGACACAACTGTTCTGAGCTGTTTTCTGTAATCTGCCCTTGAAACTCTTTTTTTTCCCTATATAAGCTATTTGAAATCCTTGCCTTCGGAACACATTTTTTTCCTTCAGATTTTCACTTTTTTGTTGGTATTATTTAACAATATCATGAAAAACTTCTGAAACTCCTTCTGCTAGGTGAAAGTGATGCCTGCCTAAGAAAAATTTCAGAGTTTCAGTTGCTCTAATGTAGGCAGCTGTTGTTTGTAATACCATTTTTGTAATACGTTTACTGATCTGTTTCTTTAACAAGAGGTATTCATGCTCCACTCACGTGTCCTTTTGCACATCTTTTATGTTGTCACCAGAGATGGCATTGGAGAAAAAAGTGTTCTGAGCATAAATGCTACCTAACAGAGTGGATGATGTTGATGCATCCTCAGGTCTGAGTTAGATCATGTCAGACGTTTAATGCAATGTACAAATAAAGTGGGGCTTTATATTGCAGTGATATTTCCAGCTTTTAAATAGAAAATATAAAATTACACAGGAGGTAATGAAAGTGTAGTTACTCAGTTTTGCTGTCAACCCTGTCATGGTAAAGCAAAAAAACTACAGAGCCGTCTAAACTTAGAAGCAGTGGAGCTGAGTGTTAGCCTGTGGACTTGGCTGCTGTTTGTCAAGAGAAGATGGTTTGGTCCATCATTTAACACAAAACAAAACCCCACAGAATAGAAGTGTTACTTGTCACACTGACTGTAGACTTCATAGGTTATTCTCTGAAGGTGCCATTTAACAGTGCAGGAAAACACAAATGTTCCTTCTTCAAATACATATTATAGAACATTTTATGAGCTTTTATACGCTTCTTTTAAAATAATTTGGGGTACTTCTGGAAAAACTGAAGTTTCAGTTTTGCAGTTACACACTAGATCAGCAAAATGTTCTAGGAAACAGGTTCGTGTGTAAATACAAGGGGTGTGACCTTAGTAAGTTAATACCTTTTGTCATCTGGGTATTCATTTTCATTTTTTACTTCAATTATGGCAGACTTAGAAATTTCACCCCCCAAAAATAACCAACCAATAAAATACCCACCTACAACCGATATACCTAGTTTTCTCAGGGGTAAAACTAATGTGTTGTCTGTTTTGCCTCAGTAAGTATTCACAGGTGCAGTTCAAGGTGGGGGAAAATAAACTTGATTAGTTCACCAAGGCTGGTATTTCCAAGGCCCATCCTGCAGTGGAAGATTTCTCTGTTCTGAAAAATTTGGTTTTCCTTTCAGACAATCAGTGGAAGTGTGCACTTAGCTTCTCTTACAGGCTTGTCCTTCATCCAAACAAGGCGTAGCTTTTTAATTTTTGCACAGTCAGATGTAAACTGCAACAGCCTTAATGTCTATAATAGAATGGAACTGGAATGCCTTGAGAGGCTCTGTTGCTTTTATTCAATTCTAACTATTGCCGTTCCGTCTTCCATCAACTATAACCAAGCCTACTTGTTCTAAATCTAGTATTGGTAAATCATTGCAAAATTATTTGTGTAGCTATACAAGAAATGCTTTCAGCATTAGTTTTCTGCTATCATCTAAAGGAGTAAATCTATTTATTGTTAGAAAACAAAATGGCATTTGGTAAGGGGAAGACTTAGTATTGCTAAGATGTTGATGAAACTTAGATGTTTCCTTCCTGTTTGGTTTCTTATTGTTCAATTTAAGGAATTTTTTTGAATGATGAGGACTAATACAAACAGAATGACCAGTAACTAGTTTAGAATTTGATTCTTTTTGCATCTCCCCTAATTGGGTATTTTATCTTGAGGTGCAAAAAGATGTCAAACTCTTGTACCTGAGCACCATTTCCTCTTGATTCAGTCTTTCTTTCACATACTATGAGACAGTCTGAAGGAGATGACAGCTTTAGCGTGTTATAACTTGATCTTCATTTGGATATGTATAAGCTGTGCTTCTCAAAAGCTGTGTTTTGTGCTGATTTTATATACCACAACTGAATGGTCAAAACTACATGTTTAATAAAGCTTGCTTGCATGATCATTAAAGGATGTATTATATTTTAACTTCTTGTCCTCAAAGCCCTTATCTGTTAAGCTCCCTGCAGTGTTAATCAGTGATGTGAAGTCGGTGAATGTGCCACAAACCAAAAATATCTTGATTGCATGCATGATAATAGAACACATGGTCTCTGGCAAACTAAGAGATGTGCGAAAGCCTTACTACAGAGGGGACTAGCAAAGAAAAAGAAGAGTTAAAATCTTTGTAGATATTGTTTCTACAAAACTGAAAGTCTACATTTGTGAATTTTACCTTAGCAAGTTGAGATACTAGTGGAATATTTGGGGGGGTTGTAGCTGTACTTGATGGAAAACTCATTACTCCAAATTGTAGTCCTGAGTAAGCAACTTCTGGTACTTAATTCTACTTCTGGATATTTATGCATAATGAAGTAAATGTAATAGATATACAGTATAAATGTTGTATTTACATTACATGTTGAAGATGAGAGATTTAATTTTCATGCATTTATTTTTAAGCTGGTCCAAGCAGTGCCATTGGAGCTCAGGAAAGTACAGCCCAACTGTTGGTGTCAGATCCAAACCTCATTCATGTATTAGTGAAATTTCTTTCTGGCACAAATCCTCATGGAACAAATCAACACAGTCCACAGGTAAGTAGCAATTAAAATAACAGAATAACCCTTCATAATAACATTTAAATAAACATGACAGAAATGTGTATCATCTGTGTTGTATTATATCCTTAGCTTATTGCTTTTCCTTTTTTTTTTGTTGTTGTTGTTGTTGTTGTTGTTGTTGTTAGCTCTGATGAACAACTGGTGGGAAGTTCATGTTGATGATTTGCTTGATGATTGATGAATAGTGAACTTTCCTTTTTATGTTTATGTGGACAAGTTGCTCTAGGGAGGATGTGATTTCTTGGTTAGTGTGTTCTATGTTAAAATTTTTTAGTAGTGTGCATAGAAAACTTGCAGAGTTCAGTTTGCTTACGGAATTCATGCTGGATTAGGATAAAAAAGACAATGAAGATCAAATATCTAACAATTCTTGAGTTTAGAAGAGTGTTTTGTGCTTCTCTTTTCTGCCTGTTCTTTGAATCAATGTGATTTCTAATGTGTTTCCTAATTTCAACTAATTTTCTGCTCTTTGTGGTCTTCAAAACATTTGTGAATGGAGATTGAAAAAAAAAAAGAAAAAGCCAAGTTTAACTTATTCTTATGTAATACTTGACAGGATTCTCAGAAACACCTAACAAGTGTTAGGCAAAGAATTGAATTCTTGCTTTTTACTCATGGATAATGGTAGAAAAACACATGGTAAAAGTTGGTCTGGAGTAGAAAACTCTAAAATTTTTCAGAAAGCAAGTTAAGTTATGTAATACTTATCTATTCTTAGAAGATGTTTTTCATGTTGGGAACAACTTCCTGGTCTTGAAGACATTTCAATTTTGTATATACTTATTAAAATTCTTTTCCCTCTAGGTTGGGCCAACTGCTACGCAAGCTATGCAAGAATTTCTTACTCGATTACAAGTGCACCTTTCATCAACTTGTCCTCAAATGTTCAGTGAATTTTTATTGAAATTAATACATATTCTTTCAACAGAAAGGTAAATCTTTGCCCTTTGTTTTCCTACCCTCTTTGTCTTCAAAATCTGTTTGTGAGTCACAGCCACAGTGTGTAGATTCCCTCTCTTGTCCTGCTGTCAAGTTGTGTATGGATTGAGATCACAGCGTTACTAGTTGCACCCAGGCAGTTTCTAGCATGTGGAAAAGTGCACCTGGAATGTACACGCAGCCAGCCATCTTTATGCAAGGGACAGTGAATGTAAGCAATGAGGAGTCGGTTGGAGTGTCATTTTATCATGGGCTAAGATGCAGGCATTCTTCAGGGTTAGAGGAATTCCTAAAATAAAGGCACTGTTGGTGAGTTTACCCATTGAAAAGGCAAAAGCATCCTGAAAGGCCTGAATTAACCAAAGGTAAATCAAATTGTTTGTAGGTTACTTTTCTAATATAAGTAGGATGAAATGTGTGATTGCATAATCGTATTTATTTCATGAAAATGCTATCAAAGAACATTCATGATTTTGGTTGTTTAGAATAAGGATCACTTCAGAAGTAGTGTGATAATGTATGCATACATTAAGGATGCAGAAGTCCAGGATATGTAGGCAAATATGCATGCTTTTGTATATACACATGCAAACAAATGGAATGAACACAAATAATTAATTACAGCTGTATCCATTACTTAAAGTTCTTACCCATAAAGTACTAAATCAGCTTCATTCTCATCAAAACTGTGAAAAACCAACCGTAAAGTTGACTAGAAGAAAACAAGGAGCTTACCAAAGGAGAGCAAAACTACAGATTGTACGTTTTATTGCATTTGCATTTTCTTACAATGTCATTGGAGAAGAAACGTATTTTTGCTACCATCTTTTGAACACCAAATTTTTGACAACCTCAGTCATATGAAAATAAGACTTTGCATCGTGCTTTTTGTCTCTACTTTCCTTTCTCTTTATTCTTTTTCTGTTCTGCAAACTCAAGGACAGACAGAACAAAAGGAAATCCGAAGTTCAATTGTAGGCTTCTGCTTAAGATAGTAGGGAACACATAGAAGGCAGAACTTTTAAGCATATTTCTCTTCTTATAAAGAAAGCATATTTTTCTTCTTTCTTATTGTCTCAATAGAACATACAGTGAAAGTTCTGCAGTCTCCAAGCAGCTGTGCTGAGGCCATATGGAGCATTAACCAGTAATTTCCAAATCTGTTGCAATTCTCAGCTTCTTGGATGGCCTGTCCTTTTCTTACTCATTTATCTGCTTTTTCTGGATTCAGAGTCTCTTTAAACCTTACTGCAAGATCTGAATTCATGACCAAGTGTATTGTACTCCTTCTGCGGTACCGTTTTTTGTCAACAAGCAATGGTCTGATTCGTCTAACTGTGCCTGCAGAAATGCTTACATCTATGTGCTCTTCCTTTAAAATAACTAACTGCATCCAGTAAATAAAAGAATTACTGCATTTTGAATATATTACCAGACTATCCAATTCTGGTTTCATCTCCAGCAAACAGTAGAAAGTCGTAAGACGCCAAATGATCTGGTGGTGTTTCTGCATTTTAAATGCAGCCATGGTCCCTGATCGTCAGTATAAGCTTCTTTAGATCCAGGAATGTTCATGCTTGGATCTTCTGTTGCTGTTAATAAGGTCTCCTTCTTCTTCCCTGCAATTAAGTTATCGTAACTAAGAAAAGGTGAAGGCATCTTTTTGTTACTACTTCTTTCTTGCTTTCAAAATAATAATGTTGTTTTCAGAACTTTACATATCAGTTTTGAAAAGGTTTCAGCATTTCAAACACAATCTCAATCTTTGCTAATGTGGAAAATGAACCAAGTATCTTATGGCTTACACTGTATGGATTTCATGAATATTTGAAGCTGGCTTTAAAAAGGATGGTCATTTAGGCAAGTAATTCGTCACTGACATTTTAATGTCATTTCACTAGCTTTACTAGCTTCTGAAGGTTCTCAAGGGCCTTTTGACACCTAGCAATGCCTGCTGTCTGCATCGTACGTTAGTTTGTGAATGAAGGGTCTATTCCTGAATGTTCTGCCTCCCTCTGTAGTTGAGTTGTTGGGATTTTTTTTTTGTTGTTTTCGTTTTTATTTGATTGCTCATTTGTGGGGTTTTTTGTTTTTTTTTTTTTTCCTATAACTTCATGTTATTTTAGCTCTGCTGCTTAGTTCAAAGTTCAGGTTTGGGGATATCCATGTTGAGTAATCACGAGTGATACCACTCTAACATTTCTTTACATGGATACAAAAATATGTAAGGACTATTTAGATCTGTGGTTTTCCATGTGTGGCTTTCAGCTTTTGGTTTTAGAAAGAGAAGGGAAATCTGCTTGTGATCTGTCTTATGCATCTGTCTTACCTATTGCTATGGGACAAGTTCTTAGCCTGGCCATCTTCATGCCTGGTCAGGTTGTTGGTGGCATAGCACTGGGGAAGTTAGCACTGTGTCCCTTTTCTTGCTTCCTCTTCTCCACATTGAAAAAATCTCCTCTGTCCTGCTTTTCTCTACTGATGTAGTGTCTCTTCAGTTGTGTGGAGGAGTACCTCTGTCTGTGCAACAGCAAGGAGATTTTACCTTGTGCTTAGCAGTTCTGCTTCTTGAAGGCTCAGTCAGTGGGCCCAAGACCGTTGTGTGTACAGCAGTAAACTAGTCATGTGGCAGTTGTTTGGCCTGAAATGCATTAGGAATTATGTTTTACTTCTGATACAGATGTTCTACACATCTCCAGACAAAGGTTTAATGTAATGAGGGAAGGACTTCCTCATTTTCTTGTTTCCCTCTTTTCCAGTAGGTGGCACTTTGGTGTTATCTATCCTTTAATCTTACAGAAAACTATTTCAGCTTTCTCTAAGAAATTTTACGTCATTAACTTGAATTGGATGGGTGATGTTCACTAGGTTATGTTATTGGACTATTACTCATACAAGAAATTTAATTATTCTGGAAAGTCATTAATTCATAATGGATCTTAGAATGCATACTTACGTGTTATAATATGCTTGAAATAAGCTGATTAAGACATTGAAATGATAGCTTTTGAGTTGTGTTAAGATTTTTTTAAGACAAATTAAGAGTAGGACTGAAATGTAACATGGAAGAAAGCACTAAAAAAGAGCTTTGATGACTATTTGTAGATCCTCAGGCAGTTATTGAACTGTACCTTGTCTGACCAAATTGTAAGATTGATTGTTAAAAAAAAAAAAAAAAAAAAAAAAAAGCAGTATATTACTGTTAGAATTAATTAAATGGCAAATATTTTTTTTCAAATCTGTTTCAAATTGCATTTCTGGAAATGGCTATTTTTTTTATTGGAAGTCTGGCATGCTTTTTGATTCTTAAATCTCAAGGAAACAACAACAAAAAATTATCTATCTGGTTAATATTGAATAATGAAATATCTTTTTTTTTTTTCTTTTTCTTTCCAGAGGTGCTTTTCAGACAGGCCAAGGGCCTTTGGATGCACAAGTGAAACTCTTGGAATTTACCCTGGAGCAGAATTTTGAAGTTGTGTCAGTTAGCACCATTTCTGCAGTGATTGAGTCTATAACCTTCCTTGTGCATCATTACATTACGTGTTCGGACAAAGTGATGTCTCGCAGCGGCTCAGACAGCTCTGTGGGTGCTAGAGCATGTTTTGGAGGACTTTTTGCCAACATTATCCGTCCAGGTGATGCCAAGGCTGTTTGCGGAGAAATGACAAGGGATCAACTTATGTTTGATTTGTTAAAACTGGTGAACATTTTAGTTCAACTGCCGCTTTCCAGTAACCGAGAATATAGTGCCCGTGTACCAGTAGCAAGCAGCACCACAGACAGTGTGTCTGATGAAGAAAAGGTTTCAGGAGGCAAAGATGGCAATGGAAACAATCCTAGTATTCAAGGATCAACTGCGTATGTTGCGGACTTGGTGTTAGCCAACCAACAAATTATGAGCCAGATTTTGTCTGCCCTTGGCCAGTGTAACAGCAGCGCTATGGCAATGATTATTGGTAGGTATTTCTTAATTAAAGGGGAAGGTCTTTTGTGGTGGTAAATACTTTAAACTTCTACAAACTAATGCATTGGGACAGACATACAAAATGTGTCAAAAAAGACAGAAAAAGAGAAGCTGATAGAAAAGTGAGAAGGACAGCAAGTGATGTAAGGTGGGGACAAAAACACTGTGAGGTGGGAGACGGTGATTAAAGCCAAATGGGAGCGTTTGGCATTTGTAATTCTGGGATTCAGCAAATTCAGAAGGATTGATGTCAGAAGGGACCTCTGGAGATTGCCTAGTTAAACCTCCCTCTACAAGGAAATCCCGATGCAGAGAGTAGGTTCCTCAGTACCTTGTCCAGTGGATTTTTTTAATTCTTCAAGAGTGGAGGCTCCACAACTGCTCTGGGAAGTCTATACCAGTGTTCAGTTATCCTTGAAGAAAAATACGGTTTGTTATGTTTAAAAGGAATTTCCTGTATTTCAGTCTTTGCCTTTACATGTCTCCATACATGGATTAGAATTCGCCTTCAGTTTGTACTACAGGCATGTTACCTTGATGGTTCACTTCATATAGCAATATTTTTCTTTTTTGAGTTACTTTTGGAAGAGAAGAATTACAACTGTGCCATTGCAAAAATGCAGGCACTTTTCCATTCCCCTGTTTTTTTTTTTTCAGAAGTCTCCTTAGCAGCATACTCTAGGGTTCTAGTAATATATCTGTGGGAATTCTTCCTGTTACTAAGAAGTGTGGATTGCCAAAGATACTTCAAACAGAAAAGTTGCTGTTTGTTGGAGATGTGTCTAGGGTGTGTTTTCTCCAAGTAGGTATCTTTGAGACTTGCTTTTGAGCTGCGAAGATAACATACAGTTTATTTGCACACCTTGAACTACCAGATGAAATACTACATGAATGGTAATGTGTGTGTAAAAGTAAAAGAACGGTTTACAGAAAAATAGGCTTGGACCATGCACTTCATTTAGATACAAAAATAATTGTGAAATTTTGTACTCTATAGTGTTTCTCTTATTTCCAAGAAAGTTTCTCTGTTGTCTTCTGTGCTGATTTGTCTTAAGCGGATGTGAAAGTGTTTAACCAAAGTGGTGTCAGAAAACAGTGTGTTCTTTGGATGAGAATCTGTGAATGTCTGACCAGTGGTCCATTTGTTATAAGAACAACTGAGAAAGTAGCAATCCCCAGTAGTCAAACAGCAGGCAGGACTTGAACAGCCTGAAGTGCATTGTTGGAATCTTCCTGAAATTAATTCTTAAATGCTTCAGCCTTCACTCTGGATAGTTGGTGTTGTATCACAAATGCAATATGAAGCAACATTGAAAGTAGTTTGTTCTATGCATGGTTGATTTTTTTGAGTACATGTTTTTGGGGGGTGAAATTCAAACACTCTCCTCAACTTTTATGTCTTTCTGAACCATCATTTTGTGTCTAGCAAATACTTTGTATTTTTTAAGAAATCAGTTTGGAAAGATAGCATTATTTCAATGTTTTTCATAGAATTCAGAGCACTGGGCCAACTGGATCCCTTCAATGGATTGTTTGCCCCAGGGTCTTTTGATACAGGTTACTGAAACTAATTTGTGTGAGTGTTTTGGGAAGATGTAACACAGTTCTTTGTGGTTTTAGTTCCTTCAAGAA
This sequence comes from Lagopus muta, assembly GCF_023343835.1. Lineage (NCBI taxonomy): Eukaryota > Metazoa > Chordata > Aves > Galliformes > Phasianidae > Lagopus > Lagopus muta. The sequence goes on from NC_064434.1 coordinate 78,811,426, forward strand.
AATCTGCATTTAGCTCTTTCCAGACAACTTCTTTGAACAAAACGTTTCTCTAAGATTGCTGCCAAGGATGTGTATGATCCAAAAATCAGTTACCAGCATTTAGTAGTAAACATGTAATGGGTAGTGCAGAATGCTGGCTACCCAGGAAAGATAAACCGTAAGACTTAAGCAGATATGCACTAGTAAGTAATGGCTCTTGTGTCAGAATTTCTGCTAATAATGTTCATTTACTGTACCTTGAAAGCCAGTAGATCAAGAACCAGGATAGCCTTCTATAACTCTTTTGTCACATGAAGTTAAAATGTTTGTGAGTTTTGTCTTTGCATTTCATTAGGATTTTATGCTTTCTCATTGACAGGCTATGAAAATCACATAAGTAGTAGTATTCCCATCCTACCCTTCCTTTCCCATGCCTCAAAATCTAAAATCTTTGCAACACCTTCTTCGACTGTCATTTATTTTTAACTTTTCTAGACACCACAGAGATCGAGTCCTAAGAGACTTCTGTCTGTCTCCATGCTTTCAAAGCTTACCAGTATTTTCTTTCTTGACAACTTAAAGGTGATTAAAGTACTATAGCTGTCAATTCTCTTGCCAAAATGTTTCTCTAAGGCATATTGCAAAGATCACTTAAACACATTCTTTATATTATTTTCTGTGAGTATAATTCCAGTTCCTGTAAATGGAAGGGAAATGAAATCCGTTTCCCCAACTCCAATCTAAAACCACTTTTAAAAGCTCAAATTGATGTCATATGCTCAGGGAGGCAGTAATTTTTACAGAGGTAGTTTCTCTTAGGGAAGAATATTCTACTGCTTTCCTTCCTCCTTTTCAGCAAATATGTAATCAATATTACTGAATAAATCCTGAACTGTAACACTGGGAAGAAAAGTTCAAAGAGAGGTATTTCCAATAGAGATGCAGATGTTAAGCAAAGAACTAATGGTAATTTATATGAACCTGAAAATTTTCCTTCTTGTAAAATCCATGCCAATATTTAGCTGAAATGAAATTTAAATATCCTTGAGTTCTCCTCTATGCTGTAACAATTTGTTAGGTCTCAGCTTCTGAACCTTGAACTGTTCCTGTTTTCACTAAGGTGCAAGTGGCTTACATCTCACTAAACATGAAAACTTTCATGGTGGCTTAGATGCAATATCAGTTGGAGATGGATTGTTCACTATCCTGACAACACTTAGTAAGAAAGCAACAACGGTGCAAGTGATGCTTCAGCCAATTCTTACTTACATGGCTTGTGGGTATATGGGAAGACAGGTAGGTTCCCTTTAACTTTGCTGTTCTTCAAGATGATTACATTTTGGTTGATACAGTAAGCTATAGTCATGTCAGTAAACTGACTGATCTTAATATTTTTCCGACATAACTGTGGTGCAGAAGATAGGAAGTCTCCATCATTCTGAAGGGGGAGAGAGTTAAGGAGTTTCTCTAAGGATATTTTGGTGTTCCTGTAAATATTCCTGGCTAAAAGTGAATGGAATGTTTCATTGTGTTCAAGTGGGAAATACATTTATTGTGTTTGTATTACTGTGTATATATAATGCTCAATATTCTTAATTCCCTTCAGCTACTTGTCATGGCACATTACCATGACACTACTTACCTTGTCATTTAATCTTTTCCTTACTACAAAGGCTTCTCTTGTGTAGGAGTGTACCTTCTGGAGGATGATACTGCTATTTTGTGGTAGAGAGGTTGACTGTGGTGGGATTTCTTATTCTAATTTCTAATTCTGTATGAAATTGTATTTCTTAACTTTCTTTTAGGGTTCTCTTGCCACTTGTCAGTTGTCTGAACCACTCCTCTGGTTCATTTTACGAGTCTTGGACACAAGCGAGGCACTGAAGGCTTTTCATGACATGGGTAAGAATGTGTTTTCTTTGGGTGCTTCAAGTAGAAGATTTGTTGTAGATTTTATGGCACTTTCAGGAATACAGATGGATGTCTAGAGAAGCAAATTGATTAAATATGTGTTTATTTGCTTAGAATCTATCACAGGCTTCTGAACAGGTTTTGTTCTTTTTCCCATCCCAATTATGCATAGGTGGTGTTCAGCTTATTTGTAACAACATGGTAACGAGCACAAGAGCTATTGTTAACACAGCAAGAAGTATGGTTTCAACTATTATGAAATTCCTTGATTCTGGTCCCACCAAAGCAACAGACAGTAGTTTGAAAGCCAGAGTGCTAGCTTCTGAACCTGATAATGCAGAGGGAATTCACAATTTCGCACCCTTGGGTAAGTAATACAACCTTCTCTCACCTTAATATCCAGTGGCCATTTGAATCTGCGTCATAGAGTTATAGAATCATAGAATCACTTAGGTTGGAAAAGACCTTAAAGATCATAGAGTCTAACCATGACCTAACCATACTACCCTAACTAACAACCCTCCACTAAATCGTGTCCCTGAGCACCACATCCAAACAGATTTTAAACACATCCAGGGATGGTGACTCAACCACCTCCTTGGGGAGCCTATTCCAGTGCTTAACAACCCTTTCTGTGAAGAAGTGTTTCCTGATATCCAACCTAAACTTACCGTGGCACAACTTGAGGCCATTTCCCCTCATCCTGTCACCAGCGAGAAGAGACCAACCCCGCTCTCGCTGTAAACACCTTTCAGTTATTGGAAGAGAGCAATAAGGTCTCCCCTCAGCCTCCTTTTCCCCAGATAGAATATCCCCTATTCCTTCAGTCTCTCTTCATAGGGCATGCTCTCCAAGCCCTTCACAAGCCTTGTTGCCCTTCTTTGGACCTGCTCCAGCACCTCAATGTCCTTTCTGTACTGAGGTGCCCAAAACTGAACACAGTACTTGAGGTGAGGCCTCACCAATGTCGAGTGCAGGGGCAGGATGACTTCCCTAGTCCTGTTCACCACACCATGCCATTGGCCTTCCTGGCCACCTGGGCACAGTGGTGGCTCATATTCAGCTGACTGTCCAGTAGCACACATCATGTTCTTAACAAGAGGTACTGTGTCAAATATTGAAGTACTACCACACCTTCTAAACAAAGAGGGTACTAGTGTTTCAAGATGTTGCTGAGTGAGAAAAGAAATTGCTTGGTGAACTCCTCCTCCATGTTAATAAGAGCTTGTTTGGTTGGGGGATGGAAGGAAAGGAAATGGTCAGTATGTGATGTAGTCATTGAATCAAAGTAAGCCCCTTCCTCCCCTGGGTTGTTTGAATACACAGTTCCAGACCAGTTTCTGCGGTAATCCACTGAGACTCACTGGCTGCACTTAATGCACAACAGATTTAATCCAGCTGTTACAGAAGCATTTCATAGCATTTCACTCAGAATGAGCCAGAGCTAGGTCAGACCACAGCAGATACTGGAGCATTGGGCTATTCTTGCTGATACTGTTCTCATGCTTGTACCTAGATGCATCAATGCTATGAACGTTTGTTAGAATTGCAGTGCTTTTTTGGTATCAATATAATGGCTACCACATATTAAAATGCATGAGTTTTAATGTGTGAATGCACTCTAATATTTTGCTGAGGTTTTCTTTCTTCCACTACTAATGTCTTGATTCATGTTGGTGCTCATTAGCCCAGTGTAGCTGACAAATGTGTATGCCCAGTATCTTAGTGTCATGAGTGAAGAACAGATTATTTTTTAAAAAGCTTTGGAAATACTGTCGGACAAGAAAGAAGTCCCTTTCAGTCCTTTCATTCAAATTTAAAATAATCAAATAAAATGACATTAGGAAGAAAACAGAAGGTTTATTTATCAGAATGTGGAACCATTCTTAATCTACTTCACTATTCACAAATTCTGAAGAGATAAATTTGAGAAACCTGCAGATGTTGGCACGCAGTCACTTTCAGTAGTGAAAATCCTAAACATATCACAGTGGTTTCTTGCACGTTTCATCTTCAGCCTTGGAAAGTGCTGCAGTTATTGGTGTTCTGCTTTGAGTTTATCTATCCTAATATTTCATTTCCTATTGAGAGCATTCTTTTAAAGTGTACCTTCCGATGGACTTCACTTTCTACACTTTGATTCTCATTGGGTGATGTTATCTCAGGCACAAACTGAATTCATTTGTGATGAAAATGTGTCAGAATGTGTACTTTAGGAATTCACCTCTAACTAAGAATAGGCAGTCAGTCATAGGATGCAGATGGAGCTGCTCAAAATTAAAACACCTCATGTATTTGTAGTTGGAGCAGCACAGATCCAGTCTTGCTGAGCCACACATCTTGCTAGAGATGGCATAGTCTGGGTCTTTTTACTTTGTTCTTGAGTCATTCTAAGATTTGAAAAGTAGATTGTTGATACAGTTATAGGCTTTTGGATTTGGTGTCTAAATTTAGAAAAAGGGTTCTCATATTAAACAAAACTTTTTCAGAAAAAATGTTTGCAGATTATTATTATAAAGACATTTCTTACCATTTTAATATTGAAACCTTTAAAATTTTCATTAGGTTTACTATGAATGAACAGAGTTCAAGTTATAAGCATACTGTTCAACCTGGACCTTTTGATTGGCTTGCTTCTGTAATTAAATCTTGATGAAAAGTTCAGGGGTTTGATAGCAGATATACTCTAGCTAACATTCAAGCATATGCACATTCATGTAGATAGGCAAACTATATATAAAACACTTGAAAATTATTAAAATATGTCAGCAGTTACCATGATCATGTATGGAATGTATGAATAAACAAAACAGATATTAAAAATTGTTTTTCATAATTCAGGTGGTAAATTAATCTGGATTTAATTAATAAATATGTATAAATAATGTTGATTCTGCTTTTTTTTTGTAGGTTCCATCACCTCAAGCAGCCCTACTGCCCAACCTGCTGAAGTACTGTTACAGGCTACTCCTCCACATAGAAGAGCTCGATCTGCTGCATGGTCATACATATTTTTACCTGAGGAGGCTTGGTGTGATCTCACAATTCATCTTCCTGCAGCAGTGCTGCTCAAAGAGATACACATCCAGCCTCATCTCGCCTCTCTTGCAAGTAAGTATATTTGCTGACACCACTGATTTGAAAGTTTTATGAGTAAGGTTTAGCAGTGTCAGAAACAACATCAGAAGAACAAAAGCAGATATATTGTATGAAGAATGCCAATAAATGAGTTGAAAAGCTTCCTAGTTCAGCTTCTCTTGAGAGTTGAAGGCTCTGATTCTGATTGATTTCATGTATCATAGTGCATGTCTCGTGGCATTAACATCAGTATGCCAGAAAACTTCTCAAACTTCTCAAAATTTAAGAGAATGTGATGTTGATCACAAGCCTTCAGGCAAAGTGGAGTTGTATGGGAGTTGCAATGAAGCATGAGAGAGAAATTTTCTTATTTTCCTTAGCTCTTATTGCCACAGCCCAAAAAAGAAAAAAATGTGATATTTATACTGACAGGACTTTTCTTCATCTCACGTCCTTGGAATAAGCTGCATAACCCATGTATCCGAATGCTGATGCATTTCACCGTGTGTTATCACACAGGACACATACTATAGCTGTGGTTTTGCAGTAGTGTTTGCTTAAGTTTGTTTTCATCATCTTCATCCTTAAAATGAATACATGTTTAATGCTTAAAATTCAAACCAGTTCAGGTTTTTAAATGGTATTAAACCTTCTTACCTTGCTCCGTAGCTTGCCCTTCATCAGTATCTGTTGAAATAAGTGCAGATGGTGTCAATATGTTACCTTTGTCAACTCCTGTTATCACAAGCGGTCTCACATACATAAAAATACAGCTTGTAAAAGCTGAAGTTGCATCAGCTGTCTGTCTTCGTCTCCATCGTCCACGGGATGCCAGTACGTTAGGCCTCTCTCAAATCAAACTGTTGGGCCTCACAGCTTTTGGAAACACCTCATCTGCAACAGTCAATAATCCATTCCTTCCTTCTGAGGATCAGGTCTCTAAAACAAGGTAAGCTTCTAGTATCAGTTGACAGAGACTAGAGCATGGTTTGTAGCGTGCATTTTCTGTATGTGTAAAATGAAAATGTTTCATCTCTGTAGTGGTGAACAAAAACAAAGGATGTGAAAGCATTAAAACTTACATTTGGTGTTCGTAATTATAGACAATTGTCCAAAAAATATTTAAGTAGCAGCATATTTCTTACCTCTTCTAAAGTCAGGAAACTTACGTAAGTGTTGAAGCAGAAATAGAACAACAGAATGCTTTGTGGAAGTTGTATCCAATATTTCTATTTACAAACAATTGAGAAATAGGAACTGAATGTTGTGATTCTGGCATATAAGCAAGAACTCTTTTCAAAAGCTTTGATTGGCTTAAGTGTGATTTTGAATTTCATACTTACTTTTAAAATAAAAGCAGACATTTAAGGACAACCTCAATATTTTTCAACCTGAATTTAATCATTTACAGGTAAATATTTTAGGTTATTGATTTGATTGAAATTTAGCTTACTTAATGATTAAAATTCATGACTTTGGAATGTTTCAGCTTTGAATCTTGTTGTTTTTAAGTTTGAAAAGGAGATATGAGGACAATTTTTAAGTATTTTATGCCTTTGAGAAAAAACAAAACTTGAAAGTATGGGAATTCAGAGAACCATGCATGCTGTCTGGCGTATATTTTATAGAAGCTGTGTAACTGAAACTGATCCATGATCTTGAACAGCAGCAAAACCGATTTTCATAGACAAATTGTTCTTCTTTTATATTTGTACTTCAGAAAAAGTTAGCTATAAGTTAAACAAAAACAATTACTACTGAAGAGAGTGTGAGTGCACGTTCTGAACATCTTGAAATGTTTTACTGTAGTTTTCAGCTTATTTTGATAAGTATCTCAAAAGATTCATGGCAGTAATTTGATAGATACATTAAATAAGCTTCAGTATAATTTTGGTTTAGACATAGCTGAGAATTTATTATTTTCATGATAAATATTTTGGAATATTTTTTTCCTAAAATAAAAATGCAAACTTTGTGTAAGATATATCTTACAAGCTTCCCATAGTTTGACTGCCTCCCCATCTCAAAAAAGTGGGCAAAATTAAGCATGAAAACTTGTTAATGAAATGGTGTCATTTATTTCATGTACAATTTAGATTGCATTAGGATTACTTGTTATTATTAAAAGGAATAGTGAGCAATATTGTTCAAAAGAGATCTTGGGAAAGAAATGCAATGAGAAACAAATTTAATTTCTGTAGTTTTCCTGTGGTTTTTATGTCAGGTGGGACTCTGTGCTCACTGATTTTCACTGTAGGTTGTGAATGATCCTAAAAAGGTGCACAGCTAGCCCTGCCTTTGCAAACTATTAATCCTCTCAAAAGCCCTTGTTTTTAGGAGAGATGTGTAATAAGTAGTTGCCAACTATTACTGCAGGATCTTGACCTTGTGTGTCGATCCATTTGTGTCCAAGTGAGGAGATGTGCTATTTCATCTTTCATGTTTATATGACTTTTGCCATTACATACGCATTTATTGCAGGCTGTAAGGAGTTCTTCAGAGCTAGAAAAAAGTGTGGTTTGTCCCTGTACATGATAATATAATGCTAAAAAAAAAAAACCAAAACCATAAAAATACTACCATTACCCATGAATCCTGCCTTTCTTAGGAACTCAAAGTAGTAATTGCAACAGTAACACTAATGTATGTTACATTGTACTCTTAGATGGAGTTATTTCAATTTACTTTTCTCAGATTGCCTTATGGTGTCACAGAAGTTTTCTGCAATACTTGTCATAGAATCTAATACAAGATGAAAGATAGAATGAGGAAATGACACGTTTTGCTCATTTCCCTCTTTTTCTTTTTTTCAGTATTGGATGGTTAAGATTATTGCACCACTGCCTCACTCATATAAGTGATTTAGAAGGAATGATGGCTAGTGCTGCAGCACCCACTGCTAATCTGTTGCAGACATGTGCTGCATTACTCATGTCACCATACTGTGGTATGCATTCTCCAAATATTGAGGCTGTGCTTGTAAAAATTGGGCTGCAGTCCACCAGAATAGGCCTCAAATTGATTGACATTCTTCTCAGAAACTGCTCAGCATCAGGAAGTGACCCTGCAGGTGAGTGCATTGTCTTTCTTTTCAATTGTTGCTTTAAAAGTTGCTTGTATTACAAATTTAGTATTTGCATGTTACTTTCAGAGTTTGAATTCTGTTTGCCAATACTTGCTGTTTTTTCATGGCAGCATTGTTTATCTTGCCATTATGTTTTTGGGCATGGCAGAGCTTTGTGTCTGAGTAGCTCTAAAATAGTAAAACAGTGCAGAATATACGATAAGGGGAATGTTGTGAAGTCACAAAAGTAGGCTGTGCAGTATATCCTAAGTGCAGCTGTGTGTATACCTGTACGCAGTGTGGATGTTTCAACATAAAGAATACCTCAGAGTAGTTCTAAGGATAGTAAGTATGGTAATGTTTGATCTGTAATAAGCTGTAGGATGGAGTAAAATTTGAATAGCACAAAGTGAGGCAATTATTCAGCAACTGATTTGTCCCACAGCAGCAGCTCTTCAGTCAATGTACTGTGGGGTTTTTGCATGTTTATGATTCTATATCGCTTTGCTGTTTAGTGGCTTTCCAGTAAAAGAGATCTGTTATTTGTGCTGTTTTGAAGTTGCTGATTCTAACAGAAAACACCTTTACAAAATGCCTCCTGTGATACTTCACCATGAGTTAATGTGTCAGAGTAGCACATTCTCCTTTATTGGAATGCTGTTAAATAGGAGAGTAGTTTACTAAAGGACAGGAGATGGGGAATATAGGATGGAGAAAATGAGTTGGAAATAATCCAAGGAATTCCTGGACTAAAGTCATGTTGGGGAAAATTGGAATTAAATGAGCTTCCATATTGAACCAAACATTTGCTTCTCAGATGCATGAGGCTTGACAGCTCTATTGTAATTAGTCATGTTCTTGATTCTGTGACTGGATTCTATGCCTTTTGGGATACGTTGAGGAAAATCCTACTAGTTAAATCTGCAAGTCTTCTGTCTGATGAATGTTGCAATTAATTTTATTCTTCTATAGTAAGGCTGGACATTATATCGAACATATTAAGTGTGGAATATCATGATAGTGATGTCTTAGCCTGCATATGTTAATGGCAAAGCTCAGTTCAGTGTTAACATTGCAATTCTTTAACAGTTTTGTGAGTACTTTTAAAAAATATGTATGTAAGTACTTCTGTTGTTTTCCCCTCTCCCACTTCCTCCCAAACCCCCCATTTCTTGTCTTTTTTTTTTTTTTTTTTTTTTTTTTTTGAATGCGGCAAGATCTGAATAGCCCTTTACTGTTTGGAAGATTAAATGGTCTCTCTTCTGACTCCACAATAGACATTCTTTATCAGCTGGGAACAACTCAAGATCCTGGAACAAAAGATAGGTAATGTTATTTGGATTATCCTGTGAGAGTGCGTATAGTTCGCTAAATAGTGACACGAAAGCAGAGCCTTTTAAAATCTGGTTTTTAATACAGACTGGAAGCACCTAAATCTAAAGAAGCCTTTCAGCTTTCCGTTCCAGCTCTTTCCATCCTTTACAGAGAAGGCTTCCCCTCTCTTATTTGGTCTTAGGAAAGTGAGAAAACTCTTAGTGTTCAGCTGAATTTTCTCTCAAATACTTAGAACTTAGTTACCTTCTATGTTTTCCTTTTCTGTACTAAGAAAACTTACATTTGACTGTCAAAGATGATATGTGTTTTTAATTTCTTTTGCGCTGTTAGTGATTTAAGTCTTGAAAACGGAGTTTGAGCTCATTCTTGATCTCTGCTTCAAAGAAAGTGATAAATGCCTAAATCAACCTACTCAGAGAGAGCAAGTTAATTTGTTTTTGAGTGTTTCTTTGACCCTTTGTAATGTACTACATCATCTTGCCTTCCAGGATTCAAGCACTGTTAAAATGGGTCAGTGATTCTGCAAGAGTTGCAGCTATGAAAAAAAGTGGCCGGGTCAGCTACATTTGTCCAAATAGCTCAACAAGAGAGTATGGTCTTTTGATGCCATCTCCTTCCCACTTGCATTGTGTAGCAGCGATTCTGTGGCATAGCTATGAACTGCTTGTTGAATATGATTTACCAGCATTGCTGGACAGAGAGCTCTTCGAGTAAGTAAAGCAAACGAAGTATTGTACTACATACTTTTCTAACTAAATTATTTTGTTCTGAAATAATACAGCTTGAAGTGGAATAAGTAGTGGAAATGGACATCCCTGATGCTAGTTGAAAGAGTGAATACTAAAAAAGATATCTAAACAGGTGGCTTTTAGATCTAAACATGTATATAAACAGGCACATATTAAGAATTATAACATTTGAGAAGAGAGATAATAAAATAGATTTCTTTAAATGAATAACCCAATTGGATTTGCACCAATATGGAAGTGGGATTAACAATTGAATTCCTGTCTGTTGGATAGAATGAAATGAAGAAATGCTAATAAAACTGTTGTACCTAGTTTCAGTATGCATGTTGCAGTATAGTCCTGTTCCTTTACTTCCTGCCAAGTAAAACTATAATTCATATCAGCCAGCATCTGGAGCAAATTATATTATATATTTTTAAATGAGTAGAGAAGGATTTTTGTTAAACATGGGAAAAATAATTCTTCTAAGAAAAATAACATCTCCACTGTTTTCATCTTCTTTGATATTTCAACTTTTGAAATAATTTCGTTTTCAAAATTATTTCAAAAAGAGAGTTGTTCTTCATGTGACATGTCACTTCTCCTCTGGATGTATTTTCCAGTCATTCCCATGTTTGATTTCACTACTTCTGTTTTTACCAGTAGATACTAATTTATTCCTTAGTTATTTTTAATATCTTGTTGGAAAAGAGTTTTATTTTTCTACAGAAATAAACTTATCTAGAAAATCCTGGTGGAAGGATTGTGTTGAATTTATAGTTGGTGAAGAGTTTGTGTGCTGTTATATATTGATTTTAAAAAACACTTGCCACTCAAAGTTTGGAAACTTTTCAGAAGTCACAGTTAGTGTTCTGTCTTGGAGCAGTTTTTAATCAGCCAGCATTGAAACTAACATTTGTTAGATCTACGTTCTCTTTTGGAGTCTTCAATTCTCTTCAACTAAACATAAAGTAATACTTCCATCCAGAGGAGGGAAAAACAATTCTTATCTTCTAAATAGAAATGTGATATGGGATGATACATTCAAATTATTAAAATACTAACATCACAGTGCCACAAAGTGTGCATTAATGTGTATGTTTAGAGTTCAGGATTATGTATCTTGTGTACGGTATCTTGTATATGATATGATAAGTCATAGTAACTCGAATGCAATTCAGAAAACTGCTTTTTAAGATATTTCTTCGTACCTGCTTGTTACAAGTAGGTGAAGTATAATATTTTCACTAATTTGTAAGTACCGGTTTGCAAGTATAAGCTGAATAATTGGAGCAAAATTAGCTTTTGCATTCAAGTGCTTTTGATGTGATATTATTTGAATAGAAGTGAGCTTAAAGGTACTTGTTTTTAGCCTGTGTCCTAAGGATAGTAAGAATAGTGTCATTCAACCAGTGAGATTCTTCCTGCTTTCATTTTCTGTGTAACATCTTCAGTTAGAATTCTAATAAAAGAAATGTTTAAAAAAAGGTGGGTGGGGGGAGGAGAGAAAAGCAAAGGACTAAATAAGAGAACTTTGTGGAAAATGTGTGCCATTCTAGTAGCTGCATCTTGAAGAGTACTAAGCACAGAGACGTTGCAGTTATCTCAAAAATGTGTAAATTGACAGCTGTCCAAAGACAGAAATCCTGTCTTTGATGGCAACATCCCAGCAAGAGCGACCTCTAAGCTATTTTTAATACAGTGTGATGAAATAAATTCAGATATAGGGATGAGGCATGCCTTTTGGGTAATGAATATCCTGCTAATAGTGATCCAAAAGCGGCTGTCAAACTCAGCTCAGTTTTACAATAGTTTCTAGAATAGTTAATAGTTAATCTGAAAGATGATGTATAAAATGACAAAGAGAATATGAGTGGCAAGCTATCTATGTTTTGATATTATTTTTGTCTTCTACAGATCACTGTTTAACTGGTCCATGTCTCTTCCCTGCAACATGGTTTTGAAGAAAGCAGTTGATAGCTTGCTTTGCTCAATGTGCCACATCCACCCAAATTACTTTTCCTTACTTATGGGATGGATGGGTATCACTCCTCCTCCAATGCAGTGTCAGCACAGACTGTCCATGACTGATGACAGCAAAAAGCAGGACCTCACTTCGTCTTTAACAGATGACTCTAAAAACGCACAAGCGCCCCTTGCACTAACAGAGTCTCACCTGGCTACTCTTGCTGCCTCATCTCAGTCTCCTGAAGCTATCAAGCAGTTATTGGACTCAGGTTTGCCTTCACTGCTTGTAAGAAGTCTTGCTAGTTTTTGCTTTAACCATACTTCTAGCTCGGACTGCAATGCACAATCAACAGATATCACCCAGGATAGACTCAGGAGGCACCATGTCCCACAGCACTTTAATAAAATGCCTATCACAGCAGACCTGGTTGCTCCTGTTCTCAGGTTTTTGACAGAAGTTGGCAACAGCCATATAATGAAGGACTGGTTGGGTGGTTCTGAAGTCAATCCGCTGTGGACAGCACTTTTATTTCTGTTGTGCCATTCTGGTGCTACTTCTGGAGGACACAATGTGACTGCACAGCAGACAAGTGCAAGATCCAGCTTGCTTTCTTCAACTGTAACAGCAGGGTTGACCACTCAGCAGCGGACAGCAATTGAAAATGCGACAGTTGCTTTCTTCTTACAGTGCATTTCTTGCCATCCTAATAACCAGAGGCTTATGGCACAGGTGAGACAGAAAATAAAAGAGATTGTCATTTCTTTGTTAATGTGTCAAAATTTGCATAGTTTCTAATTCTGAAACTTCTTTTTTTCCTTCTTTCTTTAAGGTATTTATTTTGTAAGTTGTCATCAACTGGGAGAGTTTTGTGTTGAAACTGTTAGCTTGTTGGTCAGACTTAGAAAACTGTAAGAATACTTGGACATGGCCATTCAGTGCTGTGTATGGATTTGTATTCCACTTGGCTGTATCAAGATGTATGGCCTTAACAAGACACTTCAGACCTTAATCCACAATACTGTATTTAAGTACATAGGTTTAAACTCTTTTGAAGTGGGATTTGAAAATGAAGCTCCATTCACGTATTTTAAATTAGGAAATTGAAGAAAAATTGCTGTTTGTTTACACAGACGTGTATGGTATCCAGGAATATGTGGAATATTACAGAACAGTTCACTATTCTAATGCAAATTCAGCTAATTTCCTCACAGTTGTTAACCTTTCAGACCTAGCTGAATGAAAGTACAGTTAAAATGATTTCTTCTTTCAATATTAAGAATGTCCGTGCCCCAGGAACAGTTAACTTGAGTAAAAAATAAGTCAGCACATTTCTCTGACGCTTTGCTACAGAATAGGAAGATCTTGCTTTAGGAATTCAAAAGTTATTTTTCTGAGTGCTTCTTCTTCAGCTTTGATTTTTCTTAGTACTCTACATGTTTACAATTACTTTGCTGTATTCAGTATTTTATGCATTTTTAAATTTTTTTCTGTTGATAGTTTCTTCAGTGGTGCTCATTTCTGATCTGATTTGAATGATAGCTGAAGGTAGATCTTAGGCATTGCTTATTATGGCTATATAGAGCTGTATTTTGGAGACCTAAATATAGAAATATTTTAAATATGATATAATTTTGTATTCCCAGGTTCTCTGTGAATTGTTCCAGTCTTCTCCTCAACGTGGGAACCTCCCGACCTCTGGAAACATTTCAGGATTTATTCGGAGGCTTTTTTTGCAGCTAATGCTCGAGGATGAGAAAGTGACTTTGTTTCTTCAGTCCCCATGTCCAGTAAGAGTTTTTGCTATCTACATGGGCAACATGGCTCAAATTTAACCCCGCACCAAAATCAATGTATTTTCAACTTTGAAAGGTCAGGCAGCAGCTTTTCCTTCTGTATGTATCTGGAAAGTAATGTTTAGGTGAATTGTAATTCAGCGTTTTAAAAGAAATGTCAAGGCATTGTTTTGAGAGAAAGCCATCTTGCTGAAAACATTTATGTTCTGACAGAATAGAAAACTGGAATTTATCTTACGCTTCCATAAGACCTTTTAATAGTATTCTTAAATATTAGCAAGAAACATAGATGTAAGTTCTAGTCCTTACATCAGTTCTTCATTTTAAATTTTGTTGAGGAATTGTCTGAATTTTGATGCTCCAAAACTAGCAGAGATCCTTCAACGTTAGCCATAACATCACTAAAAAATTTTTGAACTGATCTGTAAAGTAACTTTATGCATTTACACTTCTTCACCAGAACAGAGTTACAATTGGTGACTGAACTGCTGTGCTTTTATATATGACAGGGAAGCTAGATAGTGTTAAATGGAAAAGGGAGAGCACGTAAGTTTTATTACCAAGATGTTTAAATGTTTTGTTTCAACCTGGCTGGGATCAATTCTTAATATGGCTTTTGGTATCATCAAGGTAGTATCAGTTTTCTAATAAGACGGTTTACATAGAACAGATTTTTGCAGAGTTACTGAATAAGTTGAGACTGAAACAAGTTCTTAAAAAAAAGTTGCCAGGTAATTCAGTTTCATCTGAAGAAACAGTCTGGCTGTTCTTAGTGGGTAGAAGATTCCTCCTTTCACACCTGAAGAGAAGACTGAAAAGTGATCTGAATATGCTGAGTATATTTCTAATATATCTAGCAGATTAATCTTTAATGTGTTGGATCCCCACTTTATTTCTGAAGTTCTTAGGAAAACTTTATATTTAAGTCAGTTTTCCATTGTTATGAAGTATTAAATTGGTTCTATGTATAAATACTAGTAAACAGTTTTCCTGATGGTTTGGAAAAGGGAGCAATAGCTCTTTGTGCAGAAAAGTTTGTAAAGTTATTGCAAGCAAAGAACAATATAAAAGTATGAACACGCATCAGCATCAGGCTAAAATATGTGATACTAAAATACTTGAAATATTTGAACTAATGAAGACTTAGTTATCCATCATAAAAAATAAATGCACTGAGTAGAAGAACTTTATTCACAAGTCAGGACTCGAGAGAAGTAACATCTTACCGTAATTTGACCCTGTAAAGTTGAAGGGTAAGTAAGTTTTCATTTTAAACACACATAACAGTTAAATTTTATTTTGCTGAGATATATTTATAGAAACTTAGTGTTTTAACTTATTTCTGAATCTTAAAAGCATGGTAACTTTTTATCTTTCAGCTGTACAAAGGTAGAATTAATGCTACTAGTCATGTAATTCAACATCCAATGTATGGAGCTGGGCACAAATTTCGTACTCTTCATTTACCTGTCTCAACAACTCTAGCTGAAGTTCTCGATCGTGTGTCAGGCAAGTTTACAACAGTTTGTTTTATTTTTAAGATAGTTAATATTTCCTTTTTTTTCATACCTGTATATTTGCAGTGTTCCTAGGTACTTGTTGATACAGAGGTTTAAATTATAATCTATTGAATATACCTTGCGTGTTCTGTTTAAAATGCACTTTGCTGGTTGTATACTATTTTTTCCTTCCATTAAACTCCAATTAAGATACCATTACAGAGGGGAGGGTGGGATTTTTGTTGTTTTTTTTTTTTGTTGTTGTGTTGTTTTTAAGTACTCATGTATTCTTAAATCTCTCAAGTCATACTGCAAATATTGATCTTCAGAATACCCTTTCACTTAAATCCCAGTAATGTCACTTTAATATCCTGAAACTTAAATGGTTATCTCAATGGTGCTGCTATGAGAAGAGCACTAATGATCCAATTTCTTTGAATATACATTTGCATACTATGCAGGCACTTCAGTTTACGTACTACATGGAGATTGTAAAGCTTCATTTGCTTGTAGAGATTAATTTTCAAATTATAAGGCATGACTTTCATTTATTTTTATGAAATGAAATATTTTGTTACACTACTTGAATTTTTGAGGAGAAATGAATCTGTGGGGGGCTTTGATTAGGCCTCCATAGGCCATGATATGAGATTCAGTACATGAATGGAAGATGCCTTAACCTTAAAATGAATCTCACCTTGATATTCAATTAATACTTCAGAAAATAGACCTGCATATTTAAGATTATGGTTAATGATCTTTTTCAAAATGTAGAAATTGTCCTAAAGGTATTGAGTTTGTGCCAGAACTCTCTAGGTGAAATCATCAAGTTGATTCACTTCAGGTAAAAAACAGAGCAAAATATGTTACCTTAAAAAAATCAATATCAAGCATGTAGAATTCAAAGAAAAGAAACAGAGTGATGGAAGGGGAACACCAGTAATTCCACTTTAATCTTACGATGTCGTCAATAATAGCAAATCAAAGTAAAAGAATGATCACAGTTGTTAAGATTTTGCCATACTGCGGATGTACACTGTGAAGGGCTTGCATATGTACCTGGTTGGGTACATAATCCTTATACATATGCATTAACTTTTTTTTGACTGTAGGATCAAATTTAATTTCTTAAGCAGTTCTTCGTAGAGTTCAGAAGAACTGTTGCCTTTTAATATCTAATTAAAATCTATGCATTTACATAATTAATAACTGCATTTGGACAATAACTATGTTATCTAATGAAGTGATAGAAGTATAGTAATGGTGCTTGAGAAAAACAGCACGTGTTTTGGAATGTTAATTAAAATCAGCGAAGCCTAGAAAAATGCTTGAAGTTTATTTACTACGGAATACTATGCTGTTTTGTATAGAAGTCTTTATTAACTTAGTGTTCAGACATGATCATGTGTGGAATGTCTGTCCAAGAGCTTCCAAGTTCCTTCTGCCATTTATGGTCAGAAATACTTTAATGAGAGAAACAGTTGATGCACATGAGGTGAAGATCAGTTGTT
Organism: Lagopus muta; assembly: GCF_023343835.1. Lineage (NCBI taxonomy): Eukaryota > Metazoa > Chordata > Aves > Galliformes > Phasianidae > Lagopus > Lagopus muta. The sequence continues at coordinate 78,828,293 of NC_064434.1, forward strand.
GAGCAGTGACATAACCTGTACTGATCAGCTGCCTCGGTGTATTGTGCTCAGCCTGATAGCCACTGCTAATAGGGTCTGGAGAAGGGAACGTGCTGATGTGATGTACAGTAATGCACATAATGAAATGGATCAAATGCTGACTTCATAGCACATTATAACTTCGCTTTATGCTACAGAATTGTCTCATTTTAAATTGAAAGAACTAGTTCTGGAAAGGTTCATGTTGTTTTACGCTTCCCTCCTGTATCTGTTGTGATTTTTCTGATGATATTAAAAGCTTTGTGATTCCTGTGTATCTTTCCGTGAAGTTCATGGTTAGGATAGTGGAGACAACTAATATACAAGGAAAGAACTGTATGTTTAGGGTGAAAGGAGGGGAGAGATGGGCTGGATTGGTAGTGGCAAAGGAAAAACAGGCTGCTACAACTGCAACAGTAGGAAGTTTTGAAGATCCTGTTTTGAAGACTGGTCCATGAATTAATTTCTTTTTTCTTTCTTAGCTATTCTTTGAAGGTCTTCTGTTACATTAAAATCTCACATTGATCATTTCATACTTTTCTGTATATAAAATAGGAGTGTTGATCTAATATTTTTTCTCACTGCCTTAAAAAAGAAAAAAACAAGAAAGTATGGTGTAAAAGCATTGCTAAATTTGCTGCTCACATCCCTTCACCAGAGGAAGAAAGTACGCAGTGTGATGGCAGATGGAATAGTCTAGAATGAGTATCAGTTGTTCTGTATTCCATCCACATTAGTTTTAATTTGCTGATCGTGACAGGTCAGAAAGACTGAATGACAAATGTGGATATTATCTGAGTAATAAAAATGTGTTGTCTTAAGCATCTTCAGTAGTTTTATTAATGAGGATTATATTGTCCACCAATAAATGGGCATTCAGCCCATGAGACCAAACTACTGATTAGTATATAAATAATAACGATGAGGATATTAAAAGTGCTAATGAGGATATCCACACCAAGTCTGAAATACATGTCTATGAATAAATATACACACAGGTATGTACGTAAATAGATGTAAATATATATTAGGTCCTGAGTAACAGCATTTTCACACTATGTATCTTCTCCAAGGAAACTGGAGAATGATTTAAAAGTTTTGATACCAATGGGTTACAAGGTGTAAAATAATCCATTGAAATGAACAATGAATAATTTTTTAAGCTGCTTGCTGATGTCTTTGATCTACATTAACGATCAAACTGAAATTATTGTACTGCAGTAAGTATTTACTGAAGCAAATGCACAAGTTTTGGATGTGTTCTTTATGCATCTCATAATTTCACCAGATCTGAAAATGCTATCTAGATGCTTAGGCTTAAATACAACAATATAAGTAAGTCTGTAGATATCCTTTAAAAATAAGTAAATACATTTCTTTTTTTTACTTAGGTTTGATTTGATTCTCACTCACTTGCTTGTCTTATCTGTTTCTAATCTCTTTTATTTGTTGCAGTTGTGTTTTAACATAAGTATACTTGACTTATCATGTAACAGATTTAGGTTGTAACAGTTTTAGATTGTTAAAGGGCAGATTGGAGGGAGGGGAGATTGCACTTGTAATACTTAAATTCTTAAATATTTATAAGAATATTGTTGCCTGGGATGGAAATCTAAGCCACAGAAATCGTTCAAATATAGTTGTGTTAACAGACTAGAAACTGGTAACAAAATCAATGTGTTATATTAAAATAACATTCTCTCCTGTTTTGATTTTTTTTCTCCTGTATAGATACACCCAGTATCACAGCTAAGCTAATTAATGAACAAAAAGAAGATAAAGAAAAGAAGAACTATGAAGAAAAAGAAAAAGTTAAGGCAGAAAATGGGTTCCAGGACAATTACAGTGTTGTTGTTGCTTCTGGTATGTTTTTGTTCATCTTCTGAAAAATTATCTTTCAGACATTAAAGGAGTGAGGGAAATCAAATCTACAGTTATTCATTTAATTATTAACGATCTTAAGACAGAATTGTAATGCCCAGTTAACCTAACTGGCTGCTAAGCAGCAAAGATCAGATCCAGATTGAACTACTGTCTCTACTATCTGCTGATAGATTCTGGTAAATTGTACCTAAAGTTGGCTGTCTGTTGTGGGTGCTGTGGCTAGTGTGTTGTAGATGCACACTCAGAGTTTAGATTATGTGCTAAGATATTAGTATTTGCCTGCTGTTATTATAGGTTGAGTATTAGTTCCTCTGCCTTTTTCCATTGGCTAGTGCTTCAGAGTTTAATCACCTACTTCTACATTATGTTTTGGAAATGAAAGTATTCCTGTACTTCGCGTATTTAAAACTGTCAGAATAAAACCACATTATTCCACTTGCAAAGCACAAATGAAGGATATTGCTCCATTGCTACAGGGGCTACAGATTGAGTAAGGTAATCTTGCAGTGGTACAACATTACAGTTCAGGTGATGGCTGTAGAGATCATTGGTCTTTCTTTTTGGGGGTTCTAGTGTGTGAGAGGTTATTGAACTTCAAACTACCCTTATCTAGGTTTCTGCCCTCATTGAGCATTCTCAATGTCATTTACACTTTGTGAGGCATGATGAAGAGGCTGATTTTCTCTGACTTCTGGCACCAGTGTTTCTTAAGCTTTTAATTGTAAGATTTTAGATATAGCAGTAATTCTAAATTCAGCTGTTCAGTAGGGCAGCAGTTTCATGGATCTCGGTATATATTTAAAACAATACAGCTTATTGTTAATAATAACATCTTTTTTTTTTTTTTTTTTTTTTGAGAGAGAGATTTTTGCAATAGGTGCCACTTAGGCAGGATATGATCTAAAGTGATCATAAGTGAAGGGTTAAAGCATGAACAAAGAAACTAGGAAGAAAACAACATATTAGCACTGAAAGTAGGTCATAGTGTAGTTAGCTGTGTCTCATCCCACTTGCATCTCTGGTCGTGCTGCTTCATATAATCAATTTCCTGTTCAAAAAGAAAGATTTAAGTTCTTCCTTCTAGCTTGTGTTTCTTCCATTTAAGTAAAACAGCTTAAATGTAGTTTTAATTTATATTTGTTTTTAACTGCCTTCTCATGGAGTCTTTTGTCTGTGTCTTGTTATATTCTTTTTTTTTTTGTACATTTTTTTTTGTTTCCTCATACTCATGCAGTCACTATTTTACCTGTTCCCTATTGGTAAAATTGTTAGAGAGAGATGTTATTTGGAACCTGATCTTCTTGAGAAAGACTGTTAGACTGAAATTAGCTGATTATTGTAGCTTATCCTACTAAGAAGGTGGAGTCAAAGCATATTATAACATTTCTGGTCAGGATAATGTTACTTTTACAGCTGCTCTTGGTTGATTATGATCCAGTAGTTGCACATATATTCCTGTGTAGATCTGCTGACTTCTTGCTCTTCTATACAGTTGGCAGAACATGTTATTAATCCAGTTTCAGTATACTTCATCATTGACTGTCTCAAAATGTGGCAGTTTTGATACATAAGCTTAGTAAGCTTTCATGTACCTATTAAACCCTTTAATTTTTACATAGTTCTTAACAAGGTTCTGACTAAAGCAGTTTTAAAAGTACATTTAAAGGTACTTTTCATCACTTGTTCTAATGTCAGTACTGTAGCTGAAGTCACCTGGTAAGTCAGATGTTTATCTTGGACTGTGCATTGAAATATCTGTCGATGTAGAAATTTTTTACCTTACTTGATTTTAGTTTGAAAAAACAACCTCAAAAAGATTTACTATAGGTCTCTGTCATGTTATCAAGTGCAACAGGGAAAGGGGGGGCCTTTTCTTCCCCTTTCAGGGAGAAGGAAAGAAAAACCATATCATTATGTCATCATATGGAATACTGATAAAACTAGGACAGTCCCCCTGATAGACAGGCTCTTTAACTGTTTAAGAGCAAAATCAAAGTAATAATTTACAGTTACAGCTTGTTTTTTACTTGGGACTTAGGAGGATGCACAACTGTGAAAAATACTGGGATTAAATTCAAATGTATTTTATATGTGAATGCTGTTCTGATATTTATTAGTTGTGTTTTCCAGTATGACTTTTTTTGCAACAATTGAAAGGATTGGCTACACTGCAACTTAGCTATCTGAAATTATTAAATGCTATAATAATTTTATTATTATTATTATCTCTGTACTAGGTTTGAAATCTCAGTCAAAAAGAGCTGTTTCATCTACCCCTCCACGTCCACCATCAAGACGAGGAAGAGTGATGGCAGATAAAGTAGGTACCTCTTCCTCAGGAGCGGAATCTTCCAGCAAGACTATTAGCGTTCCAGTTTTCCATCTCTACCATAAACTTCTACCAGGTAACTTTAATAACTGTCTTTAAGCTTAAAGAAAATGACCTTTTTCAGTAGCTGTTATTTCTTTAGAAAGACAATACAATGATGACATACTTCTTTGTTTATTCACTCACATAATGAGTAGAGCACTTTTGGGCTGAAGACTGCTTTCAAGTGGAAATGAAGCCTCATAGTATCTTCATAACTTGATCAAAAAAGAAAAAGGAAGCAACTGATGGAATTAAATGTCAGATCTCTAATCAAAGATATTTTTGCCCTTAATGCTTTCTTCAGTACATAGCTGTTAAAAATGTGACTGTCCTCTAATTGTGCTATAGACCATTCTGTATTTGTGTAATGGTCTCATTGATCACGCTTCTCATGCACCTAACAGTTGTCATGCATGTACACAAGTGCAGAATCAGTGATGGAAAATAGTGGAAGACTGTCTTGCCATTGTGTAAGTGAAGCAAGAATTAGCATTCACAGAATCACAAGGTTGGAAACGACCTGCAAGATCATCCAGTCCAACCACCCTCCCGTTCCTATCAGTGCCACAAGTTACTAAACCGTCTCATTCCATAAACCATTCATTTCATTAGACACCATCCTCTGTTGATGAGATGGATTGCCATAGAAAACCTTACCAGGACTTCTGTTAATTGGCCAAGTACTGTCAAAATGAAATTAGTTGGCTAAGTATATTAAATCATCTAATTCTAAAACATTTTCCTTTACATCTAATAATTACCAGGAAAATTTGTTCTGCCTTGAGAGTAACTTGTAATTTCAAGGAATAATGTATTCTTCCTAAGCACGGTGGCCGAAGTCCAGATATGAGTTACTGATTTGGGCTGTAGCTGCACGTGCATTTCATTTCTACGCTGTTGCTGAGAAAATTACTCCCTGCACTGCCATTCACTTTTTCTTGAGTTGTTGTGTCTTGAAATTGGTGTATTGAGGTGGGTCTGGGTTTGTAGCGCTGAAAAGGATCTGCAGGTTTCTTTATTTTACAGATTCTTCCACTTCAGCCTTTTTATCCTCTTGTCATATTCATTTATGCCACCACAACGTAACCAATAGGATTTAATAGTAGGGGGCAAGGCAGTACCCAATTGAAATGCACATCAAATTACAACCTTAGCCATTTGTTAAATATGTCAACTGCTTTGGGCTTTTGACACAGAGCTGCTGTAGGGAATTCCCAAGAGAATATACACTGGAAGTAAGGCCTTGGTTTAGAGCCACTTAGTATTTAGTATGCTTGGCTTCTGCAGCAGGAGAACAGCGCATGGACATGTATGTTATGATAACCCTCTCATAACGTTCCACTCTGACTCAATGCCATTGTTGTTTAGGCCAGCCATTACCCGCTGAAATGACTCTTGCCCAGCTTCTGACTCTCCTGTATGACCGTAAACTCCCTCAAGGATACCGATCGATAGATTTGACAGTTAAGCTTGGATCCAAAGTAATCTCAGATCCAAGCTTATCAAAAACAGACTCGTTTAAACGTCTTCATACAGAAAAAGGTGAGTTTTGTGGGGTTTTTTTCCCTTTTTGTAAGGCTTTATAATGCCAGCACTCAGTAGTGCGTGTTTGGGCTAATAGCCAGTGCAGATTAAGTAATGCAGGAGCACTTACAGACACCTGTGAAAAATGTTATTACAGTAGCCTGAGTACTTAACATGCTTCATGGAAAATGGGAATTATTATCAAGTCCATCTGAGCGTGTCTCATAACTTCAGCTTTTAAGAACATTCTTTTTAAAATCATCTAATATAGTCTGCTTCTTATTAGGGATTTTTCTCATTGCTTGCTATGTTCTAGTTACAGTGAAGGGGGGAAAAAAGAAGGAAAATCAGGAATCTGATTGGAAATATTTTGTTATTGTTTATTTAAGGAAGGAGTTAGAGGAATGGGACCTTGAAATTTAGCCAAGGTGGTGTGATCACCAACCTGCCTGCACAGCATGGAACTACAAAGTTAATCATGCAGCTGTTTTAGGACAGAGTCTTTTGTAAAAACTCGTTAGATAGATCAATCTCTTTCTAAAAAAGACAAAACCTAAAGAAGAATCTGATTAATTTTCAGTAAAAAATGTATATTTGAATAATTGTGTTATGTATATTGTAATAAATAGCGTATTAATCTGCACGAATTATCCATACTTATGACATGAGTTTGCTATAATTGCCAAAAGGCACTAATATTTTTATTTTCTTTTGATATTCTTGTACTCATTCACAGAATCATAGAATTGCTCAGGTTGGAAAAGACCTTAAAGATCATCAAGTCCAACCACAACCTAACCTAACCTTCATTTCAGTTCTTGACTCAGCTTTTACTGTAAAAGGAAACCCTACTTTTGATGTAGTTTTTTATCTGAGAAGGAGGAAAGAATACACAGTATTGATGATGACCTATTAACTTGTTTTACCTTTCTGTTTTTGTAGAACATACAGATTTACTGGGTCCTTGTCCTGAAGATGAAGCCATCAGTCCTGGGGATGAGTGCATGGATGCAGTGTTAGATGAATCACTTCTTGAAACATGTCCCATTCAGTCTCCACTGCAAGTTTTTGCAGGGATGGGTGGATTGGCCCTAATTGCGGAGAGACTCCCTATGCTTTATCCTGATGTAATTCAGCAAGTAAGTGAAAAAATCAGTCTGGAAAAGCATGCTAATAATTTTTTATTTGTTCAAGAACAGTATTTTCCTCATATTTCTGTATGGTTGAGTTTGAAATCTCTGTTTTGAAATCTCAGTCAGGAGAGGAAACAACTTTAAAATACACAAGTGCATGACTTGCACAGCAGTGCAGTTGTACATGCTGTTTTCCTAGACACCTTACAATTTGCTTGAATAGCCATGTTCTTGTAAAACAAAAGCAGGAATTCAGTATTCTTCTTGCCTTACCTGTGTTAACTCCTAAGGTATTTGGGAGGGTATGGTAGCAAAGAGTTGCTGTTGTGCTATAAAGCCGTGCTTACATATCATTTAATTGTTCTCAGTGATAATTTTTTTGTGGTTAAGTGAAATGCCATCTTCAGCGTGGACTATATAATTTTATTTTATATATTGTAATTATAAATAACCTTATCTGAATTAATTTTATAATAATAGCATATGAATTTCATAGTAAACATGTAATTTATTTGTACATGTGTGCATCTCTAAGTATCATAATTACATGTAGAATTTCTGTGGATAGGCTTTTTGAAAATGTCAGCAGTTGTGTTTGTGTGGAATTCTTTGGCTGCTTTTCTTGGTATGCAGGTCCTTATTATGAAAAAAAATCAGAAATAGCCCCAGAATTATTTGGTTGGTTGTGTTTCTTAACATTTTTTTAACTGATATATACTAATAAAAATTGTGAATGTCTGTTCCCTGTGAAATAGGTTGATCATGACTGAAGGGTGCTGCTGAGTACCTTGACTGCAAAATTATGGCAGGAGTGGATAGCCTGTCATGAGATCAGGGTGATTAGTGTGAGTCATTTGTAAATAGCAGTGCAATTCAGGAAGAGCACATTCAGTACTGGCAGCACGTTACATGGAAGTATAGTTTGTCTGAAAATGTTTTAGAGAGATCGCACGAAGCCTGTAGAACATCTCAAAGTTAAGGAAATGTGTTTGCATAGGTGATTACGGTATTTGGAAATACTGTGAAATAGCATGTAGTCTGCATTGATAAAGACAGATCTGTGTAATTCTGCAACAGGTAAAAGTCAGCTTATGGCCATAAGAAATTTGATCCATTTCTTCCCTTCTTTGAAGTCTTCTGGAAGTTCTGGGAAGTTATTTTCTTGAAATATGTTTTTCTTATTTGTGGTACATTTAAATTTAAATACAGAATAAGAATTATGTGATTGTAAAAACAAAGCAAGTACAGTAATGTTAAATAGAAGATTCATGGTAAAGACTCTTGAATTCTTTAGACTCTTGCTTTTAATTTAAATTTTTTTAATCTTGCTTTATTTTACTGATACTTGTCATTGTATTTAAATATTATAAAAGCTTGAAGCTTCTGTGATGTTAAATTTAGAAAGACATGAGTGACTGTACTGGATTCATATGACCCTGTGTTTTTGGTAGTCCCTGATCCATGCATCTGTTAATAGTAGTATATTTAATGTGAATTTTAAAAGTCTTTCATATTAAGATTTCGTGTCCTTCAGATCCTAATTGGCTGCATGGATATATCTATCTTTTAATTCTTGTTCTTGTTTAAGGTGAGCACTCCAGTTGTTACATCAACCACACAGGAAAAGCAGAAGGACAGTGATCAGTTTGAATGGGTTACTATTGAACAATCAGGAGAATTGGTGTACGAAGCACCAGAAACAATTGCTGCAGAACCTCCACCGATCAAGTCAACAGTTCAGACTATGTCTCCCATACCTGCTCATTCTTTGGCTGCCTTTGGTTTATTTCTTCGTCTCCCGGGCTATGCTGAGGTGCTGCTAAAAGAACGGAAACATGCTCAGTGTCTGTTGAGATTGGTGTTGGGAGTTACAGATGATGGTGAAGGAAGTATGTGCTGCAATTATTATGTTTCTTTGTAGACCACGGCTAGATCATTTTACTTAAAATTATTTATACTGTAATATGTGTAGCAGGAAGTTAGAAATGGTTTGTGCAATTTGCTAGCACTGTCATAATCTCATCTCTGAATATGAAATTCTTCCTCATGAAGTTTCGTGACAATCATCAGTGTTCATATGCTTACATCTGGATGCTAGAGTAATTGTAAAACAACTACTGATTGAACTTAGAAATGACATTGTTAAAATGCCAGTGCACTTGGACAGAACTGTCTTGGGTAGTAGGATGTGCTCAACTAGCTGAGGAAATGTTGGGTATCCCTGCAGCCAAATTCAAAGTAGCATAGATAGAAGCAAAGCTAAAGCAGACGTAGGATAAACTCTTTGAGATTACATTAGAAGAAGAGGGGATAATTTAAAGATTATTGCAACCAATTAGCTAAGAGTGAACTCTGTTGTAATAGTGTGAGTTCATAGGAATAAAGGGACTATTCTTAGACAAATGAACAAATGAGCATACAAATTCTTTGTCGTCAGTGTCTTTCCAACCTCAAATAATGCATATCGTTCTAGTATAGATTATTTCTCAATGTTTTTCAAAACAAAAGATGCTAGTACTTTCAGACTTCTTTCATTATGCCTTTGCAAACAACGCTGTTTTTCCATATGCTAACCACCTGCATTTTGTTTCAGTTCAGCAGTGTAAGTCTTGCTTACTGTCCTTTCTGTTTTATATTTTAATTCTTGTATATTTAGATACAGGACAGTAGTGAGGAATACACTGCTTAACAAACAGCTATGCAGTTTACTGGCCGATTACTCCAGCCTGATTTAAATAGTAATTAACTAGAAGACTGCATACACTTAACTCTGATTTTTGTTTTTTTGAGTTGATTTCAGTCCTTCGCTTTTGCAAACAATTATAGATGCATTTTGTATAGAGAAAGAGGCCAACACAAAACTTGACCTTTTTTGATTGCTTTACTTTCTTCTTGAGCGCATCTACTATCGCTATTGGAATACAGTTCCAGAACACCATTTTCCTGATAGATGGGAGCTGTCTTTCATTTTCAGCCTAAAATTGCTCATATCCAGTTTTTTGCCCAGTTATCATTGTACCTGCATTATTCTTTGTGGATAACTCTTCTTTCTCATGTACTTGATGACTGGAATTGTATTTCCTTTTAGCCTATGGTTTTGCTGGACTAAATAGTCAGTTTCTCCATTCTCCTAGCTAAAAGGGTGAATTCAGCTCTTTATCAAATACAGTATCAGTTTGCAGTAGTTTACACTAGTTCTCTGTATAAAGTATTAATGTTTTCCTTTCCTTTTGTAAATACATCTTTTAATACCCCTATAATCCTTCTCACAAAATATGGAGATCTGCACTTAAAAATTCAGGGTTTATATGTTAAATATGGGTTGATTTGTCTGTGAAGGTAGATCTTGGGCATATGTTTAGATTTCTTTTTAGTTTTATCTTTTCTCCATTGTCATTTGGGTACACCTGCAGTTGTGGAAAACTGACAGGCATTGTTAAATACACACACAAAAAAATTGAGACAGTTCCCAAATACATCTGTTGCATTTGGAGGTCATTCCATTATTTGTAATGTTTTTAAAAGAAGTAATATTTGCTTGTAATACAGACAGGTTAAATTTTTTAGATAGGTCTACAAAATGTAAGCATGCATCATGTAATTAAAATCATGCAAGTATTTCACCACGTATTCAACTTGAGTCGCATCACAGCTTGGATTGTGCAGTGGTTTAATTCATAATTTGGTCACGAGTATAAAAAGCAAAAAACACATCATGATACATTACAGCTGCTTGTCAGCTGAGCTGCTGTTTGTTGACCATCTGTGTGCTTTAACTCATTCTGCTTGCAAGGCTTGGAAAGAAAGAATTAGTCTGAACCAGCGTCTTTCTCTTTTATTTAGAAGTATAACCTGCAGTGTAGTTAAATACAGAGAACACACATGATTATTAAAGAGTTAATTTTCCTCCCTGGAAATGGTGAATCAAATATTCTAACTTTTGATTTTAACGAAGTCCGTAATGGAAATAAAGAAATATTCTTCTGAAAAAATGTTCTTAAGAGACATTTAATATTAGATAGCTTACCATAGCGGAATGCTTAAGTCCTTAGTATATTTCTGTATTGTAGTGTTGTGCAAATCGCTGCAAAGATTAACAGACAATACTGAACTACAGAAAGAAAATGTGACTTTTATTATTTTTTTTTAATCCAGGTCATATCTTGCAGTCTCCTTCAGCAAATGTGCTTCCAACCCTTCCCTTCCATGTGTTGCGCACTTTGTTCAGCACTACGCCATTGACTACTGATGATGGAGTGCTGCTTAGGCGAATGGCACTGGAAATTGGGGCTATACATCTTATCCTTGCTTGTCTGTCTGCTCTAAGCCACCATGCACCAAGAGTTCCCAATGCTAGTCCCAACCAGGCGGAGGTAAGTTTAGTAGCAGAATAATTGCAAAGTAACAGTTTTTGCTATAAAAAAGAAAATAATTCACCACTTTCATTAAAATTTAATTTCTACACAGTTGGCATTTGAATGAAGAAGAAAAATAATTATAAAATACTAAAGTAATTATACTTACTTGTTGCATATAAGCATAGTAATCATAAAATTTAACCAACAAAGAAGGCTTATCATGAAGCATTAAGGTGTAATCAGTTTCTTTCACAGGATCATTTTTTTCAGTGTATGAGAGGCATGATAATGGAGGGTTGTTCTTTCTTTATTAATTATCATTCATTAGCATGACCTCATTACCTTATTTAGCATTCATCATCTAAACTCTACTAACTGCAAATTATTTCCTCTTAAAAGCTTGTAAATATAAATGAGTTGTGAAAATTAATGAATTAGTGGAGCAATCTTTAATATTTCTACACTTTTCAGGATCCCAAGTGGATCTCCAAAATAAAACTTTTTCAAGGCGCTTACCTTAGACTACCCTATATTCAGAATGTGCATCAACTGACTTTTTTTAGGATTATGAGGTGCCATTTCTGCGTGAGACTGCCTCAAAACATGCTTAAAATTAGTTGATGGCTTTCCCTCTCTTACAGTATGGCGGCAGAGACTTGTGTGGAAAAAGTTCTGGTGGCTAAATATGGCTAACTGCTGCTGAATATATGGCTGCCCATATTTTGGCAGCTTCTGGTACTGATGAGGGGGTTGAGGAAATTAGAGAGAAAACTACAGAAGTATAGTTCACTTTATTGGCTAGTTAATTTTGAAGGGGATCTGAGATATTCTGCATCTAATTGAGTATCAGACTGATGACGAATGAATGTCTTAACATTACAGTACCTTTGAATAGAAAGTGCAGCCATTAATTCTGATCTCAGGTTGAGCTGTTCCATGACCCCTAAAACAGGTTGTTTCACGCAATTCATAGCTATCCAAGTGATAGGTGGAAACTTGAAATAGGAGATCCACCAGACTCTTCACCAAAGCTTGTATTTCCATGGCAAGGAATTTGCCTTTAATTTTTCATGAAATCCTCCTGAGCGTTCATGTGTGGCAGCATCTTCATGACAATAATCGCACAGCTGTTTCATTACCTCACCTCCAGCACTGGGTGCAGTTTGGGTGCCACAGCACGAAAAGGACGTAAACCTATTGAGAACATCCAAAGGAGGGTTACAAAGATCCTCAAGAGTTTGGACAGCAAATTGTGTGAGGGGTGGCAGAGGCCCCTATATTCCTTCCTTCCATCCCTTCTTCTAATTGTTATTCAACTTGACTAGGAGTTAAATAGTAATAATTTCAGAGATTTATTGTTTAGCGTAATATTGATTAGGTAACATTTTAATGTCTTTCATCATTTAAACAGTAACAGTATTTTAAATGAGAACAAAAATGGACTTGCAGTTTTAGTTAAACCCAAGAATCACTTGCAGCAATGTAGTGCTGACCTGTACTGGAATTTTGTGGCAGGAGTATTCCTATTCACAGCTTCTGAGTTCACCTGGATCTTAATATCTTGATTATATTAATAAACTGACATTACATTGTTCTGCAGAATAAAGGCTTTGTAGATAATTGGTTGGTAAGGTAAAAATTTTGAAATGATTATGATTTTTTTTTTTTCCCCTGTAATTTAGCCACAAGTGTCAAGTACACACAACAGTGCTTCAACAGAAGAACAGCAGTTGTACTGGGCTAAGGGTACAGGCTTTGGAACGGGCTCCACAGCTTCAGGATGGGATGTTGAGCAAGCTTTGACTAAGCAAAGGCTAGAAGAAGAGCATGTGACCTGCCTTCTACAGGTGTGTAATGATGAAATTTTGATTAATCACAAGTGATTGAAATATTAGGGCCTAGGAAACAAAAATAGAATTTGTAATTTAGTCTGATAGAACAGTAATTATGGTATTTTGGGCAAAAAGAAAACCAAAACAAAACCGTTGTAAACTGTGTGTACGTCTCTGTACATGAGAAATTAAATATATTTTGAGTGAGGCAGTTTTCAAGCTTCACTAGGCTACTGCATGAAAAGGACACAGGGGGTAAGTGTAGGTGACAGTTCTGAATAGTCTGTAAACCAAAATGTTTTCTGGTATATTTCCCTGGAGCTGTCATGCATCTCTGTGGCATTCAGTCAAAAGTAAAGACTGTCCATCCAGGAAAAGGGATAAGTAAGTAGACATTTTTTATGCAAAAGTCATGTTACCTATTCATTTTTCACTGTTTTTTTCTCTGCTTTAAGAAAGTGTCCAAAGCTGTTAGTAAAGTGTCCATGAATGTGTTGTATACCAGCAAAACAAAATCTCACTCAGACATATGGATAATGACATCTTGATTGTGTCTCTTAAATAGCAATATTAAATCAACAGTGAGCATCTAGATCTCAGTACTACCAATGCCTTTCAAATACCTTATATTAAGGACAAGATAGTCCCATTCAGTTAGGCCTTTTAAGTCCGATTGTGAAACGCAGCCAACCCCAGTTATCTTAGAGCAGTGTAAAATGAGAAACATTCTAGTCATCAAAAATTTCATTCACAGAACTGTCAGCTCAAATGTGTTAACTAACATTACAGCTGGGTAATGAGGTCGAATTCTGAAAATGTCCATGCCCTTGCTGATGAAGATATCAATTTGATGTAATCAGTTATTTCTGTCACTGTAGATTATAAGGCACAAGTATCACATCCTCTTACAGAAGCAAAACAAATCTGAAACAATTCTCTGAAGTGCAAAAGAGTTCAAAGCACCTGAATGACTCTTGGCAAGGCTTCCAGGCAATATTCTGTGTTATGCCATGCAGAGGTTTAGTTATAACTGTCAAAAGTCATGAGGAAGGGAGACGTTTGCATTGAGCAGTCAGCAATGGGAGGAAGAAATAAAAAAAACCCTTCAGCATTTTGCTAAAGATGTCAGTCAGTTTTACGATCAGTTCTCTGGAAGGATTGTTTTGGAAAGTTCTGTTGTATGGAGCGCTGCTAAAATAAGATGCTGCAGCAAAATACAGTGGGTAGTGGGGTTAGAGGGAAGAAGGAGAACAAAAGGTCTTCAGCATCCATTAAGGGCCTGTGAACTCAGCAATAGCTGTAGTTGGGATGGCCCACGGTGGCTTCCCACCTTTTCTGAGTGTAGGGTTGCTCCTTGGTTACTGAAGCACAAGCACACACGTGAGCAGTTGTTCAGGGTTACTGACATGCTCATCACAAGTTACCTCATGTGCAACTGAAAGTTCCATCCAAAAGTAGATCACAAATAGCTTTTACAACATTTGCATTAAAAAAAATTATATTTTTTAGCTATTGGCTGTTCTAAAGGGGAATGGGATTGATTAGCAGCATATCTCAGCGGTGAGCTTGCAATCTCCTCTTTTGAGTAATTCTAGCAGTCTTATCTATGTTCACATTAGTTGATTTCTTGAAGTCATTCAGAATTAAAATAGTTAATTTTATCATTTGCCAAAATTGTGATGATAATCTAGGAACTGGATAAAACTTCTGAGATATCTTTGGGACTGCTGAAATAAACGTAAGTAATGAACTGGCAAAGTACCTTGCAAAGTATTATGGGATATTCCTTAAGGAGGAAAACCAAAGTTCTTTTGCCTAAAATGAATCGGTTTTGGTTAAATACTTTTCTTCATTTCAGGTTCTTGCCAGTTACATAAATCCTGCAGGGAGTGCATCAAATGGAGACCCTCAGACTAGCCATGAGGGTAGAGGACAGAACAGCAGCGCTTTGCCATCCGTTCTCCTGGAGCTCCTCAGTCAGTCTTGCCTCATTCCAGCAATGTCATCGTACCTCCGCAATGATTCAGGTAACGTGCCATTCTTTCCTTCTAGATCCAAGGTACTGAACTCTGTCAAATAAGCAGAATAAGAAAACAGTGCTGTATCTATCAATAATGGCTTGTTCTGGCTACCTTCAATATGTTTGCTGTTTTAGAACTGTACTATTGAATGTTTATTCACTTCAGCCTTAGAAAACTAAATAACAGCATTCACCGAAATACTCTTTTGTTCTTAGTGCTCAAACTTAATTGCTTTAGAGTCTTTAAAATTGAAATTGAGTTCTTAAGCTGTTGAAATTAACATGAATATCATATTTCCATCTGAAAAATTCTACTGATTACATAAAAGATCCATGGAGAAAGAGTGCTTTATAGAAGACCAGGAATCTTTCTGTGAAGAAAATAGTTTTCTAAGAAAATTGAACAAGTATATGCCTGAAGTAGATACGTGTTGCAACTACTAAGTTCTAGAGCTGTTCTGTGTTTACTTTGAGCAGAACTTTTACTTTTGCATTTAGGAAATGCAAAACTCAGCCTCTTAAGTAAATTGCAACATTTTTGTAAAAAATGAACAATGAAATCATCAGAGTTGCTTTTTTAAGAAGAAACAAATGAGTTGTGTGTTGCTGCAATACTACTGAGAGATGTTTTGATAGTTTTCATTCAGAAAACACTGCAGTTATCCAAGAAAGTTTCAAGCAGTGAGCTAAGCAAATGCCTGTGTGGAAATAATGGTAAAAACATCAGATTGGGTTTGTGATCTATGTTCAGTCTCACTAGATGACAGGTGTTAGTATAAAGTTATTGGTAAATGTGTTTTTTTCAGATAAATTTTACCCTTATGCTTTGGAACATAGACTTTGCCTTAGGCTGGATTTTCATTCAGATGCTTTGTAAAGATGGATTTAATCTGTAAACAGCAGAATATATTGTTCCAAATCTATATGATTTGGTTTGGGGCCTGATTTGCCTTGTTGAAGTAACAGATAAATATGTAATCACATCACTGTAGCTCTTTTGGATGCCAGTTGTATTATGTATGATGTGAATTTCTTCAGTGTCATAGCTGCTTGGTGAATTGTGTGATACATTTTGTCTCCAGAGTTTAAAGAGAAATCATCTGTGTCTTAAGTGTCTACAAAACTACCCAGAACTAAAACAAAAACGTGGCTCTTTCAGTCTAGGCATTACATAATCTTATATGATGGAAGAAAAGTAGTTCAACAAGCCTACAGGGGCCTTACAATAAAAAATAAAAATACAAAGCTGTCCCTTGCCAGGCTTTAGACACCTCTCTCAATTTTGTAATGAATTTGTTGATCCTGTTTTGCACATATTGCAGTCAGGAAGATGAACCGGCTTATATGGTAGGCTCATTGCTGCAAATGAAAATCTAATGTAAAGGGATTTTTAAAAAGATGAAGTAAAACAATGAAGAAAAGCAGTCTCTCTAACAGACCTTCATAAATTCTTCTGTTGTTGAGGTAGAAGGGAAAAGTCACTGAAAAACCTGGCAAAAATGCCCTTTTATCTAGAGGATGAAGCTGTTGGTTCAGAGTTATAAATGATTCACAGCTGTTGAAATTGCTTTTTGCTGTTTTCTATTGGAAAACATATCTGTCTGTGTAAGTCACCTTTAACTGGAGAAGAACAGTCAGATAGTGATAGAAGAGATGAGATATGTGGCTAGTACAGAGAAGTTTAGACAAGTTTGACTTTCAGGGACAATTTGTTTTCCCTAAGTACAAAGAAAAGAACAGCCTCAGCGGAAAATATGAATTTTAGGTATCTTTTCCTTTGCTGGACTACTATCATGATTGTCAGAGGATACTCAAATGTTACAGTTTTGAATTAGCAATTAGTCAAGTGGGAACAAAACAGATACTATTCATAAATGTGTGAGTGGCTCATAAAGCAACAGATAAACTCTATTAAAGCACAGCAAAAGCTTTCTTTTTAGAGAAAAGCTGTTACCTACTCTCCTAATTCCAAATTCACAAAGATTGTTACTTTCATTGGAATTTAGAACTCAAAGATTGTGATGCTGAATACATTGGTCTGAGCAATACAGTCTTAAGTGCTTCCTGCTGTATTTGTTCAGAAATGTATACCTAAAACTGTAATTGACAATGTTTTTCATTAATAAGAAAAAAAGCTGTGCGGGCTTGTATCAGTCAAGCTTGTCTTTGGAAACATAAGACACCAGTGTGAGAGGATGATGTGTGAGTAGGCATGAATTCTGGAAAGAGTGTCTTTGCATCGTGAATATTTGAGTCAGATGCATTTAATTTAAAAGCAGTCCCTGAAAACAGTTTGTCTTAATGATAGCCAGGCATAACTCCAATGCAGTAATTACTGTTTAGTGCAAAAGCAGACAATGCTCACATCAATGTGTATGAGTTGCAGGTGGTGCTGGGGTTCTAAGTATCACCAGCAGAGTGTCAGGAAACACCACTGAACCCGGCTGTTACAAGAGAGGTGGAAGTTTGGATGCTTTGGAGCAATGTTGAGCTCTGGTACAATGCTCATAAGATGGAAAAATTACCTTAAGCAATGTATTTATGGTTGGTAACTTTGATGGTTTATTTTCTTTAATTAAACCTTGAAGACCAGAGCAGTGTAGTAGAACAGACTTGACTCTTTCATCTTAGACCTTCTAATTTCAAAGTTCTCTAGGCTAAATTCTTATCTTTATTCCAGTAGGACTGAATGCTTACCCGGTAGAGGTAGGAAAAGAAACAGTATTATTGGTAAAGCTCATGAGCACAGTCTTCCAGTTTTCAAATGGGTGTAACTTCTGCTATCAAATGTACCTTCATGTAAAAGAAGCAACTGATTATATTTTTCCTGTAACATACTGGACTGAGAAATTAGAACACTGCATACAGAATGCTAATAGAGTGTTCCCAGGTTCTGGCACCTCATCAGTAACAAGCTGTTCTGAGCAAAATGCTGACAGAAAATAGCAAATTTCAGTATCTCTGTAACTTTCTGAAACCTGAATGGGTAATATTGGAAGTAGTTAATACCTCCAGCATAAGAGTAACCTTTATTCTCTTGCCAGGTTACAGATTTCACTGTAAATCATTTAAATAAATGATCTTCACTTATTATCTCTGCCATACACGTAAAATTATGTGGAGAATATTTTCTATAAAGAAGTATACATGAGTGAAATGCTGGCTTTTCTTTGTCCCACTATTGCACATTAGGCTGATGTCACCATAGCCAAACAATATGATGGGCATTTTGGTATTAGTGAGAATTTTGTGTATTATTTAGACATGTTTCGGTAGGTGCAGGTATGCTACATCCTGCAAAATTCTTGAACAGGCTCAGTACCAGAATATAACATTTACCTTTATTGTGCTTAGAAATGGATCGAGGGTTTTTGTTGCTTTGAATATGTTTTGCCATTACCACTCAATTTCCCTGAAACGTATGCAGTCTGGATTTTTATCTGGGTTGTTCTAGATTAAAGTAACATTAATCAGCTGAATAGTGCTCACATGGTTTCAAGACCTCACCTTGAAGTAGATCTTTTCAAACCAAATCACTCTGTCACATTCTGCAGCTTCATCTGCTTCAGAGTAAGGTGATTGTAAAGCCCTTGAAAACTGCAAACTGACTACTTCCATTAATTTCTGTAATTGTTTTTTTTCGTGTCAAGAAGGAAGGTTTATCTGTCTATGAAGGACTTCTGCATATTATACAAGAGATCTCAGCACTAGGCAGAAGGAACAATATCTACTGTAATTCTCCCTGTTTCTTGAATATTTTTCCCATCTTTGTGTCATATCTTGTTATGGCATTACTATGACTTTGTTATATTTCATTTTATAAACAAAAATAAGTTTGTAGCACGGTGAGATTTTCCTATTACATTTATGTTTATCCCTAAAGAATTCATGTTTATGTTTGTAAAACTGATATAATTCTTAACCTCTGTGCCATGGAACATCTAACATGTATTCATTACTGGGCACTTATGTGTATTTTGTGCCAAAAGCTGTCATGGAAAACCTCTTTTCTGTTGTCTTTCATACAGCATGTTTAATTTGAAATTCTAATTTATTTTTAATAATCTCTCAAATACGTGGAAAATTTTTCTCCTTCAGCAGTGTACCACAATAAAATTTGCTTCCAACAAGAAGTTCCCAACAAACACAATCATCAGGTACTAACAGGAGTACATGGCTATCTAGAAGGTCAGATTTTGCTGATAAAATAAGTTACTTGATTGGGAGACCTAGGCTCATGAAAACTAACAAAAGCCAATATTTAATAAGAAGGAGAGAAGAAAGCTCTACAATAGGTAGGTGGTTCTTCCTTAAAAATGCAGCTGTACTAGCTGGTTCCTAAACTAATACCTAAGAAGTCCTGAGATGACATAACCTTGTTTAAACCCGGGAGAGAGATTTGTTTCCACCTGTTTCCTGGAAGACAAACTTCATGGCAAGTCACAGAATTGTACCTGAATTCTTTGCTTGAATTCCCAGGCATACAGGAAGCAGATGGTGATGTGATTTGAGCTGACAACTTGCAGCCACTTCTTTGCATGCTTACCTCTTGGCTCTTTTAGTCACCCCCCTCCTTTGGTGAAGAAAGAATCCATGTTATGTGGTTGGCATACCTTGTGGTGTTAGATCCAGTCTTCCTTGGATTTGACTGCAGAAAACAAATGATGTGTTTCTGTGGGAGGGCTTTACTAAAGGCACTGTGTGTGCAGGATGTTGTACTTCGTAACAATCCAATTTTTGCTTTAAATGCATATTTTGTTATTTATCAAGTATGGGGACATCCTGGATATGTGGATTCATTAGCAGTTGGATTGTTCCAGCCTGCTGCCAAGTACCTCTTCTGGAAATTTTTGTATGCAGTACATACTGTGGACAAATCTGCTGAAGGTGATCATACTGAGTTTGTTTTTCTGCCTCTTGATAGATCTTTGAGGCTTTATCTATTTCAGGCCTGCCTTCCTCATCTCAGAGCTTGAACTATACCAGCTTTTTACTGAAGCGTTTATTTTCTATTGATCATACGTCTCCTCTAGGCACTCTGTGGTGTTGCTTTGCTGTTTTAAGAGCAGTCCATTTCTACTGGACTGAGAAGGCTGAATACTTCTGGAATCTTGTGTTCCCTTATGGGTCTCAGAAGTTGGTACAATGAGTTCATTAAACTGTGTGCTGACATCTTTATTCCTCCACTGCTGAAGGTACTACTGCAGTGTCAACATTGAGTCGTCATGAAACTCTGCTTTTCCATAGATTTTTAACTAAATAGTGAGAGGTGTTGCTGTTAAATTCTTTGTTTGAAATTCTTATGCATATATTTGATTAAAGGTGTAAACGCTGGCTCTATTGGATTGGAGCTGGTTAAGTAAAGTTAGATCTAAGTCTGCATGAGCACGGAGATGAAAATATTGTCATTTAAGAGAGGGTATCAGACTTCTTTTTTGGAACGAAATACAACTCATATGCTGGGGCAATCTTTGTGATAAAATTACCCAGTTACTTCTTTCAGAAAGTCAAAGCCTGTATGGTATGAAAAACCAGAAAGTTCAATGCCAGTTTAGGTAGACAGTATACAATTATCCAAGCTTAAAAATGCCTCTAGTTTTCATTAATGTTAATGAACTCGTTCACGGGTAAAGGAATGATGCTGGACCTCCTCCATGGATGGTTCTAACTTTGGGCGTGCTCTTTACCTAATGTGCTGTTGAAGTGCCTTACAAAGTGAGAAGTGTGGTATCACACCCCAACGTTGGTGTACTGGTCAAGTCACGGTTTGGAGAAGATAGTTATGCACTGAAATGACATGAAATGAAAGTGTTTATTGATTTCACAGAATTGACAAGCTTAAAGTAACTTCAGGATCAAAATAAACAGTTTCTATCTGAATTTTCCTTTCTGTTAGTTTCCAGGTTCATGTAACTTGTTAATTTAAGCCCCATCACATAACTATGTTTTATGAGATTAATGTGATGATGCCCATAAATATACTAATATAAGTAATACATAGAAAGAAAGGAAGAAAGAAAGGAAGAAAGAAAGGAAGAAAGAAAGGAAGAAAGAAAGGAAGAAAGAAAGGAAGAAAGAAAGAAAGGAAGAAAGAAAGAAAGGAAGGAAGAAAGAAAGAAAGGAAGGAAGAAAGGAAGGAAGAAAGGAAGGAAGAAAGGAAGGAAGAAAGGAAGGAAGAAAGGAAGGAAGAAAGGAAGGAAGAAAGGAAGGAAGAAAGGAAGGAAGAAAGAAAGGAAGAAAGAAAGGAAGAAAGAAAGGAAGAAAGAAAGGAAGAAAGGAAAGAAAGGAAGAAAGAAAGAAAGAAAGAAAGAAAGAATAGTCCTAAGTAGAAATGAATAAGCTACATTATTTCTTTTCAATACAGCTGAGCCTTACAGAATGCTCTGAAAATCAGTATACAATACCAGAGAATTGCTATAGAATACAGATAGTGGGTAAGTTTTCTTGTCTGCATGTTTTCTTCCAGTGCAGCCTCAGCTCTGTTTATCATTTCTTCTAGATTAGCCGGTATTAACTCAGAGTAGCAAAATCAGAATATGCCATCTTCCACCTCTTTCTTCTGTAAATCACTTCCAGTGTCATTTCTGTAACTGATTGAAATATCAGTGCCAAATTCTTTCTATCGTAGATCCCTGACCTTGTTTTATGTACGTATTGTTAAGACATGACTTTTGAAGGCTCCCTTGGTTAAGCAGTTAGGAGGTTCTGTACAGTAATGAGCTGTTCTACATGAGGTTCTGCTATTTGCTGTGTGTAATTTTGCCATGTGTGTAGTTTTGCCATGCTGATTTTCAGAAACACAGCTGTCCTGTTCTTCATGTGGCACATGTAATACTCAGAATGGTACTTTTTAAAATCAGTTCCACACCCCTTCTTTCTATTTGTACATGAGTTTTCTCAATTATGGTTTTTAATCCTCAGCTCTCTATAGTAGCTTTTCTTTTAGAAGAAATACATAGAGTATATTCATGTATAAAAGAAACTTTGATAACCTTAGATTGTCTGCAGATTTGGATTAAATTCAAAAACATACATAAAAATAAAATAAAAAAAGCATACATGAAAACAGTTTAATGGTTTTCAGTAAAGTAATGGTGCATTCCATGAAGTACTCACGGGAGTTGCAGTTCTGGGCCTAAGCCATTCAGAAAGGGAAGGACTTGGTCCAGAGAGAGTATATTCTTCTGGGAAATGATATTGAAGCTATTTTCCATACAACACCATGCATTCTTTTTTATCTTACCTGAAAATAAGCATCAGGTAAAACTATGAAGTTGTATTTTACTTGCACTAAACACATTCTGAAGATGGTAATATGGAAAATGTAGTTTCTGGTATTTATTTTTCCTTTGGAGAATATGTGTCAAAGTATTGTAATTTGTAATATTTCTTAAAAGAAGTACTAAAACTCTCATTTATTTTTTCACACCACTTAAAAGGAGTTTTAATTAGAAAAGCACATTGTCAGTATAGCATGATTTCAAATACAGATTCGGTAAAGGCAATAGAACCTAAGTTTTTTCAGCTTTCCACAATACTAACAAAAATGCTGCAGAATATAGTCAGTCAATAGTTAAAATTTTACTTAGAATATTACAATTTTTGGTATAACACTGTTCCTTTTTCCACACTTATTGCACATCTGTTTAGATTTTAAGCCTAAATTATGGTGATCTAGAAATAAAACCCTTTTGTCTGTTTTCTGGTCTCAGCTATGAAGAGACAGACTGCACAAAACTACAATAAGCATCATGGGACTTGCTTATATATATCTTCATGTATTTAGTAATCTCTTTCTGTGTTCTGGTTGTTTTCACTGTTTTTCTGTTTATATTTTTTGTGCCTTGCACATTTGTTGTCAATAAAACAGTGCCACCTCAGGTTACATTATTTGGGTTTAATCTCTCATCCATGAGAAACTGAATATTGTCTGTCTTGATTTACATAATGTAGCACCCTACCTGGGCTCACAGATGCATTCAGCAGTTGTTGCAGTGCCCTTAGCCAGACACTTCGCTCTGGAATGTTTCTGATAATCTTTTCAGACTGTGAGTTTTCTTGCTTTAAATTTAGAAATCATCCTTACCATCGCTGGTCTTTGCACTGTGTGCTATGCAATTGGTGTTCAAAAATGCCATCAAAGTGTAGTGTAGATGTACACAAAAACAATAACGAATAAATTGAGCACAGTTCCAATAATTCCAAGCAGTGCTAGAATAGATTCTTCTTTCTCCTCCTTCTCCTCTCGCCTTTTTACGTCCTCCAGTGTTGTGATGGCAGAGGTCCCCATTTTTCCTGCAAATTTCTTCACCAGTATTCTGGCAGCTAGCTAGAGGAAAGAAAGCAAATGGTAAATCTGGTCTGACAAATGTGCAAGCTCTCATCTTTTTAAATGTAGTTCTGTGCTTTACAATTTTTTTTCTCATTTCTACATTTATTGAGTTGTATTCATCTTTTCTTTTTGTATGAGCATGTAGATGGTAGAAATAGATGCAGATTGGATAGAAGGAGTGAAAAACAGCTTGATGCTTCAAACTTAATTAATGTGCCTTATTATAAAAGAAATGTAAAATGTGTCTAAAGCCAGCTAATTTGTTTCCTCATGTAACATCAAATCGATGAACGCAGGTATGGAGGCATTGTCAAATGCTCTGAAATGCCCGGAGAGATTCTGTGAATTTTCAGCGGCTGTTAAATAATTTAACTGTCACAGTACAGAAACAGTTGAAAATGTTCACGTCTGCTGTTGCCCAGCATGGATAATGTGCCTCCTTAACACAGTATAGCAGTCTTTTTTTTGAGCATTGAGCCGTAAGCAGGCGATTGCAGGTGAGATCTCATCCTTTTACTTGTTTAATACATCAGCTTTTGGACATACATGCAACAGTAAACATTGAACAGAAGATGTCTGTCTCTCCAAATATAAAGGTTATTACTATTCTGGATGCTTATTGCTGCAGTATGCCAAAGGACAGCAGTGCTTTCATAGCAGCAACGTTCTGTGCAGTTTAAAGACTTGAGATAGAGACTTACAGACATATGTATGATTTATTACCTATTTTTGTTGCAAAAGTGAGGTTGACAGCCTGTCTCTATTACTTAGCTGTTCTTGCACTCTTAATTTACAGCCTAATATCTTCTAGAAACACATTCCCTATAAGATTATGTTCTCTGGTGGCTGGGATGTTTATATCGTACATAATCTGCTATGCTGTTTTAGCCGTATCGATCAGAAATTTCATGTCTTAAGCTGAAATTTGATTGGGCTTTTTACTAGTTCAGATAACCTACATTTATTGAAGATTTGCAGTCACATTTTATAGTGCTACAGCATTTTTCTCTCTTGGCAAGCATCTTTAATCATTGATGATGAATGTATTTTGCTGAGTCTAATTAAAGCCATCAGCTCAGAGCACATCTCCCAGAAAGGTAAAATAAGATGATGTTTCTTACCCTACATTGCATCAGGAATAAAATGTCATCAGACATGCTTCTTACTCGTCGATTCGGTGGTAAGCCAGGCTTTTATCTTCATGAAGGGGCTGCTCTCCTCGCTCAGATAGACCCAGCACGAGCACGGACAGTTCCTTGATGAAGAAGTTTAACGGTGAGGGGAATAACATTACAGAAGCTTCCCTCGGTGATCCACCAGCATTGAGGGTAGTCGAAAAACCCTTCTGGTAATGATCCTTGCTGTTGACTAATTCTCATTAAAATGAGGATTTTTTTTTCCTTGGATGATGTAGAGCAACAAAATGTATGCCGTTTGGTTTTGCCTTGGAAAAAAAAAAAATGAGCAGCTCCTGTTTTATTCAATGATATTTAGTTATTTATTAAGATTTCCAACCCCCCCCCCCCCCACCACCACCACCAGCCTATGATTTACGCTCTGTGGCAGCCGCCTGAAGAGGCTTTCTCACGTTGACGTGCCGTAATTCCAAATGCAGCGAACTACGTGCAGCCACGCTCCGTAATTTTAGTCCAGACTGAGGAGGGATGCAAGGAAGTCTGTGCTGCTTGCGGCCGTGTCAGCGCTGCCACACACCTGCGCTCAGAGGCTCTGGAAATAATTCCAAGGTATTCTTCGGAGCACTGCAGGACTTAGGCAGACAGATCTGAGGGGAGGAATGACGGCGGCTCCAGTCGCACACTGTGGCGAGCTGTGACATTGATTAAACATGCACTTGGCACTTGCTGAATAAAGAAGGAGCTACGAACCACCCTTGCAGACAGCGAGTTGCATAACAATGTGCGATGGCTCCGCTGCTTCATTGTCAGGCCGGGCACATTTTCATCTTGCAACAGCAGAGAAAGTGTGCGGCGTGGGGAGGAGTGTGGCTAACTGTACTTCGGGGGGTGCTGATGGAGTGCTGCGAGACAAGTAGTGGCATTAAGGCATTCGAGCTGAAACTGTGTTTCTGCCTGTTGTCTTTTTATGCTTTGTTTGACAGGCAATCGTTTCTAAGGGAAATACTGACGCTTATAATGTTTTTGTACTCACCACCAGAGGAATGCAGGTTAGGGTGTAATTAGTGAAAGCACAGACTTAGAGAAAAATATTCCTGTTTGCCTTTTGGAGGAGGCAGTGCCCCTGATTCCTCCTAGGTAGATGACAGAGGTGTTTTCTGCCTGTGCCAGTGCAGGGGAGGGGGCAGCTCGCTTCTTCCCACCCTCTTCAGACAAAAACTGACGACAACAAGAAACCTCCACCACTTTCTAGAACAGCATAGTTCAGAAGTAACAACGAGTTGCTTGAAATTCATTTTTCAATAATCTTTTTGTGAAGTGTTTAAAGAAAGCAAGAGGGTAAAATCATCACTTTAAATACTTCAAATTTAAAATTGTTTTACACATTAAGTATTTTGTCTCATTTTTCTGAAGTGTTAAAGTACATTTTTTTTTACTTCATAGATGATTGGCAACACCCAGTATTTTCAGTGTGCATTATTCAATGGTGACTGCCATGTTTGAAGTACAATGTACTGTGTATGGTGCTGGTACTTGATTTGTCCTTATGCTGAGCTTAGTGTTGACTCGGTGCAGTTGTTTGGCTCTAGAAGAATGGTACAAAGAATTAGTTTTAATCTGTCCAGCACTGCTTCCCTAAAATATATTATAGTGTGAACATGCAGGCTTTCACTTTAAGCTCTCTGTGTTCTGAAAAGGCTGCTGCAACTTCAGTTTTCTTGGAATGGTTTCCTGTCGATGCATCTCAAACAAAGTTCTGTTTGTTTAGATCTGCTTGGATACAGAGATGGGAAAAATGTCACCTGTGTATTCTGACCGTTCCCACTTAATGGTAACCTAATATTCAAGCCATCATACCATATTAACCCTCACATGTTAAAACCTGAACTCTTTGTGAAAGGAGATAAATTGTGCAATGTGTGTCTTCTATTTAACGATAAATGATGTACTTGGAGGGTAAGAATCCATCACCTTGTCGATTTAACGCGACTTGATTTAAAGGATTCAAGGCCAGCAGAAGAATTTCTTCAGTGTTGTTGAGTATAAATGGTGACAATAAAGTAAATTTAGCAGCTGCACTGCAAATAGATGGCTAATTAAGATGTACCCACAGAGAGCAGCAAAAGGACCTGCTAAGTATTTCTTGGCCTGGTTATAGCTGTGGTTGAGCTCTTGCATCAGCCTGCTGTCATGAGCCACGTGAGCAGCTGATAGTACAGGAGCTACATGAACCCAGGGAAGCAAATCTCTGGGGGCTCCCTCTGCACACAATGGAGGGGGAGCAACAGCTCTTGCACGCCATGATTCAGATCCGCCCTTTGCATCAGCCTTGG
Organism: Lagopus muta; assembly: GCF_023343835.1. Lineage (NCBI taxonomy): Eukaryota > Metazoa > Chordata > Aves > Galliformes > Phasianidae > Lagopus > Lagopus muta. The sequence goes on from NC_064434.1 coordinate 78,855,234, forward strand.
TGTGATAATCCATCCTTCCTCTGCATTAGTATGTGCGGCTGGGCAGCTGTGCTGAAGTTTGGAGAACACACCGAGCGCAGCACAGTGAGAGGGATGGGGCAGCGGCGGTGGAGAAGAGTTCTTGTCTGTAGGGGAGAAGAAAAAAGTAAAAAGATTGTCAATCCTAACATTTCTTAATGACAGGAAGCTTGAGGAGTTCATCTGTGTTGGGTGGAAGCTGATATTTACTGATACCAAACTCCTTTATAACCACAACACATCTTCAATATGAAGAGAAAATTCCATGTGAGATTTTTCACATTTTTACATCTTAAGTGAATAATATGGGGTCATTTTGAAAAGACCTTGATTTCTGCATAATGTTTTGTATGAAAAATTAGGGAGATATTTTATATTTTGCATAAAATAGTCTTAGAGTTGGCACATCTTACACACATCAGTAATAAAAGCACTTGTTTTGTTGTGGATGTGAAAAGGTTATGTGCTATTTGGTTTTGTTATCCAGAAATGCACTAAGCGTAATTCCATTTGTTCCATCTAGGCCAACCTTTCAAGCATTTAGTAAGACTTTGGCAAGTCATTGGCAACTAATTTGTGTAGCATCCCAAGAGCAGAGCGAGCAATTTCTGTTGATTAGAGGTCGTTCTGTTCATTACTGCTGGTGTCTGAGCATTTGTATTGCATGGAAATAGTCCTGACCAATACAAACATATGTCATATTTTACAGATATTCATATTTCAAGCAAGAGTTGCCAAGTTATCTTGTAAAGACTCAGTGGTATAAATACAATGATATACAGTTTCAGTCCGTAAATGATCATTATCCTGCTATGTGCTACAGCTGTGAGTAATGTGTTATACCCATAGCATCACACTTACAAAACAGACAAGTACTCTTAGCCAAGGTGTAAGTTTTATTTTTTTCCTCATGCGTTTTTATGAATGTATATAATTTTGATTTTAATGTACCCTAATGTTATCGTGTTATATTTTTGTTAAAATCTGCACATTCTGAGTGAGGTATTCATGCCCTATAGAGAATGAATGCTCTGGAGAAGCCCAGGGAGGTTGTGGATGCCCCGTCCTTGGACGTGTTCAAGGCCAGGTTGGACGGGGTCCTGGGCAACCTGATCTGAATGTGTATGTTTGGTGGCCCTGCTAGGCAGGGGGGTTGGAACTACATGATCCTTGGGGTCCCTTCCAACCCGGGTGATTCTGTGATTCTGTGAGAAGATTGCACGTTAAAAGAGAATGTAAATAAAGATTTGGAGGGGATAATATGAAGAAAAGCATAAAGGATTGTCTAGACTTAAAAATCTATTTAAGACACTGTAATGAGATCCAGAGGATCACTCATACATCATTTATGTGTGGAGATTATTTCCCCTTGTATTTGTTCTGCATTTTCCCTAAAATGCAGGAAAATGCATCCTGTAGGTTATATATTCTAGTTTTCTTCTGTGACAACTTCCACAAACATCTGTTTGAGATCTGACACTGTTTCAGTTTGAATTGCAGTACGATAGAGAAAAGCTGTGTCTGTTGGGAGATGCAGTGATAAAGATGAACCAGTTTGCTTAGTGTAACCAAGAAGCAGATGTCCATGCCCTTTCCTCCTCCTTTCTAAGGCTTTTGGTATATTATTCTCATGAGATCTAAACACAGCTACTGTTTTTTGTTGGGGGGGGAGGGAGAGGGAGAGTGAGAGTTGGTTATGAGCATATGAGCGCCTTACTTATTTTTTCTGACATAGGTAATGTGTGATGCCTTTGAGTCCGCAGTGATGGCATGGTTAGTCTGAGTCATATTTCGAAGTCTTTATTTTGCTGTCTGTTGCAGGAAAAAAAGCTTAAGTTACGTTTAGATTTCTTACTGTTGTCATTCATAGCTCTTGATGTGTATCACCTCAGCCTTGTTCGAATGATGTTGACACTTAAGCTACATATCTACATGTTGTAAGAATTTTCCTTCTGATTGTGGAACTTCAATCATACAGAATTGTCTCAGAGCTATGAGTTCTAGCTTTTCCCCATCTGTCAGTCTTCACCACCAGAAACTTACATGTTCCAGTCCCTCACACTTGCTCTGTGGTACTTCTATATTAAGAAAGCAGTTTAAGCTTTATCAGTGCCACCCAGAGTAGTTTGACATAGAGAGTAATATCAGTTTTTCTGCCACACTCCTTTTGTTGCCAGCTTCCATTAGCACCAGTCAGGATCAACCACTGCTTTGTTGTCTGTGCATGTGGTTGGAATGCATACCAGTATTTAATCAAGAAAACTGGCAAGTTTGATAGGTGAGCTCAGCGTGCCTTTGGAGGATGTTGAGTGATGTGTCCCATACTGGCTTGGAGGGAATTATTTTAAGCTCTCTTGATGAATGGAAGTTACTCAGGAGCTGGTGGCTGAATCTTGCTGACTCCAACTGTGGTCACTTACTGGGTGTCATGGAATGGAATGATGGAAAAAAGACTATTGCTTTTGGCAGTCTCACATAGGATGTCAGGCATCTTCATTTTTTACTTTTGCTGTGGTATCAAAGAGAATCTCTTGTATGAGTGTTGTACCTCTGAAAAGTGATTGGTAATTTTTAAAATGCTTCAGTGATGATTCAGTGCCATTCCTTATAGCTCAAGAGGTTTTCTTCCAAAGGTATCCAGGACTAATTCTTCAAGTTGGTTTGAATGTAAGCTGCACGCTTCTGGAGGATGGAGAATTTCAAGTATCAAATTTCTGAGCTGTCATATTCTTAAGTTTTATTGTGGTAGAGTTATCTGTTAAGCAAATATTGGATCCTTCTCCTGGGCAAGCCCGGAGAGGCAAAGTAGTGAGCATTGATCCTAGTCCAGGAAAGTGGCTCTTGGTGAACAACAGAACTAAAACAAATTCTGTTTTCTTCAAAGATTTTAAAGTATCTTGCTTGATGAGAAAGAACAAATTCTGTGCGTATGAGTGAGTCCAGATGACTGCTTTTATTTAAATACAGAGAAGGAACTGTCATCCTAGTACCTTTTGCTATGACTTTCTTCTGATTTCTTATCTTTACTTTGAAATGGTTTTGGAGCAAGACCATGACATTCTCCTTGTGAAGTCTTTTATTTCCTATTGCAAAAAGAATGAGGATGTGCTTATCGTATTTTAAAAGCGTTTAAGGTATTGAAGTATTTCCTAGTGATGTTTTTGTAGTACAACAACTAAATGAACAGATTTTTTAAAAAATATTAAAACTGATTATCTACATGTGCTTAATAATATTGAAGGTGTACGAAAGAACTCATTGTGAACTTGTACATCTAATTTGACTCTGTTGCAGAATGTTATTTTAATTTACAGGGAGTTGTTATGAAGTATGCATTGAAACATTACCCTACTGAGGTATTTGAGAATTAAAGACCAGGCAACCTGAGTTTCTTTTCTAACTAGATACTGGATTATTTGTCAGATAAGACACTTAGTCCTTTGAAGACTAAAATTTTCTACCTCCAAAGAGCACACAAACTATTTTTCTCCAACCAATTATTAGTTTGCAAAAAACCTCTCAAAGAGGTTTTATCTTCTACTTCAGTCTTCATCTGTTTCTGTACTCCACATTGTTTTAGATTGCTTTTGAGCATCAGACCATTAACTGGAGAGCTCTTCACTGATTTACACAGCTGCTGATGACTTTTGGAGCTGCATATATAGAGCATGCTTTAACATGCAGTCTCTAGCTCCGCTCACTTGATTGCAGTAAATTTCCCATAAGGAAGGAAATTTTTTAGGCAATATACCTGAAAAAGTATCAGGAGAGAGATAAGAAGGGTTAGGGCTAGATTTAAGTGAGGCTTCTCACATCACACTTTGTTCTTCCTTCTGCTTTTGCTCACCTATGTACTGCTGGATTTCTGTGGAGTACTTTTCAGAAGGACAGATCTCTGGAATAAAGAGTGGAATTTTTTTGTCCGTTTGTTTACATGAGCTTTAAGTTACAGATACTTTTCCAAAATTATGACTGAGTCCCCAGAAGTTCTTTACAGGGCTATCTTGAAAGCATAAGGAAACTAGGTTCTTTTCTTATCTCAAGACCAATATGAAGTTCTGGACCTCTGTGGTTACAGGATAGTATGATTGCTTTGAAGCAGGAGCAACAGACTGCTTATCTATCTGTATCAGTCTGCCAAGAACCTGTTGTTTTATGGTATCCCCTTTGGATCTGCTTGAACATCAGTCTTCCAGTACTGACATGAAGTATATTTTTCTGGCAGACTTTGACGCCTTGCACTCGGCTGTGCAATATGTTTTATGTAAAAGGAAACTAAACTGCAGTGTTTGCCTTTTGCCTTCCAAAGATGAGATATCTTTTTTAATAAGCTTCCTTGATATACAAGGATTTGTAGAAGCTAACATCATATATGAGATGCAGCTGGTATTCATTTTATTACTGAAGTTAGTTTCTGTGGTTTTGTTTCTAATTGTTTACTTCAGAAGAAAAGGTAGTGAGGGCTGTTGTCTTTAAAAGGATTTGGTTTTGGCCGTGTGACTGTTCAAGGGATATGGCAGTAAAGCTTCTGTCTTCTTTAAAGAAAAGAGAGCTTAAACATAAGCTTTCCTGGTCAATGTTATCTTACTGCTAAGGTCCATGAGTATTTCATCCTGGAGTTTGTTTGTTTGTTTCCCATTTCATTAATTGGCAGCCAAAATTGTTAGGTTCGTCTCTGCTAATAGGATCAAACTGGGGGCCTCTAACTACTAAATTAGCTTTCTCTCACAGCGTAGTTGGTAAAGACACTTCACAGGCCTTTTGAAATTTGAGGTACCACATTGCATCTTTGAAAATTTCCATGGTAAATATTATTGGAACTCACATTTTCTCTTATTTTTACTTTAGACTGTACATCTCAAATGGTTTCATGTGGATTTAATAAATGTAGTTGGATAGCTGGTGGGTGTCCGGAATAGATTTCTGCAATCTACCAGATGATCCAAACACACTCACAGATTAATAACCAACAGCATCAGTGCTTTTTGAAAAGAGAAGATGATATCATAGCATAATAGGACATTACACTGGGTGTCCTGTAATTCCATATCACATTGTAGAAACATTGATGCCCTTCTATTCTTATCCCATACTGCTCCTGGTTGCTAGTGGTAATGTAACTGCTGGGCATGAACATTTTATTGATGCGCATAAGAGATTCCTAAAAGTTTACAATAGTAAATAATGCATTTTCAATGTTTTTTTTCTTTTTCCTCTATTAGTGACTTAGACATGTTGCGTAATTGAATAAGATGCTAAGAGTTTCTTGTGCAAAGAAGGAATATATACAGAGAAGATTGCCATGATTAGTTTTAGATAATTTACTTCAGCTTTCCTGAGGAGGAGCTCCCTGTACTTCTGGATCAAATTTCATAACAGTTAGGAGTCATGAAGATCAGAATGAATTTGAAGAGAAGCTTAATGGAACATTGAGCACTGCCTTTAATTTTCATCATTTGGAACTCTCATTTGTTAGATGGTGTGATAGGTCTTGATTATTCTTGGCAGTCTCACTGTCTCATCTGTTGCTTTCTGTGTGTGTTCTTGTTTTCTCTCTTCATTGCATGGATGATGTAAACTTTCCTGTTCTGCATGTCTGTGGTGTGGAGATGATTCTTTCCATCATATATGATGCTCAGACATGCTGGTCGATAAATTTACCGCATGGCTGCTTGCACTCTAGAGTGCTCAACATGTGTTGAGTGCAGGGGATTGCCTTTCATATAATGTAGGTTCAGGAAGGCTGTTAGGCTTCAATTTCTCCACAGCCTGCACCATTTATACCAAAACCCCACGTTGATGTTTAAATAATCAGCTGTTCAACAGAAAATACACTGAAGTGGTAAAGGTTCTGTCTTGCATATGTATATTTGTCATGTTGACCAGGCAAAATAGTTAGGTATTTAAGGCAGAATGAGATTTGTAAAATTGTCTTCTTTCTGTCACTTGACTGTGTGGTATTGTAGGTATGCTCACAAAAGGAAAGTTTGCCCTGAAGCACAGTGAAAGCACGTCCATTCACTCAAATAGTAATGTGAGTGTCCTTTGCTGATAGTGTGGAGGTAGAAGTAAAAGCCTAAGTCTTGGCCTTCTTCCATCTACTGAAGTAATGGTTTAAAAAAAAAAAAAAAAAGTAATCCTTCATTATCTAATTTTGAGTTTCCACGTTGATTTCTGCAGCATGTGCTATGAAATGGCAGATTTCCATCTTATTTTCAATTCCCGTCTTGCCTTAAAATACTAGTGACTGTTTTATGGGCTGGAAGGGGTAACATGACTTGCTGAGGACCATTGCAAGGTGGCTGCTTGCCCACTCCTCCTGCCAAAAATAGTGAAATCATTGTTCCCCCTCCCAATGCTGAGATGATGAAAGCCAGATTAACTTCCTTAAAAATCCTGCTTTGTGTTCGTAGAGCAGGGATACCTTTCCTTTAACCTCTGTGGAGTGCCTGCACTTGAGAATTAGCTTCAATTATACTGCATGGTTTAGGAATTCAAAAGGGGGTAAATATGTATTCTGATTTCTAATAATACACTTAGAGCATGCCTATGTGAGTGTGCAACAAATGAATGGGCCGACAAATAGAGTTGCTGTGTAAATCTAAGAATTTGGTCTTATCCAAAAGTAAGCACACTTAACGTGTAGCAATATGCAAGCTTGCACCTGATTCTATTTGATTTAATTTTTCAATAAAATTTTTGTTCACAGCCATTTAAATAATGGAATTTCTCTTAAGGAGAATATTTTTCTTACTTTCTTAGTTAGGAGGATGATTTATTTGACATTTTTAGCTTACAACTAATATTAGATTGATTTCATTAAATCTACTTCAAATAGAAATTTTCTTTTCATCTTAAATGCCATAGCAAAGAGAAATAGTGCTACCTACTTATTTCCATGGAACTACAACAGATACAAAGAACACAGTAACGCTGTTTTGATAGAGCACGTTCACAGCTACAACTCATTCTTTTTCAACATGGTCACCACTAACAGCCATGCATTTTTGCCAGCCATAGACAAGAGAATGCATGCTGCCCTTATCAAAATTTGCACCAGCAAAGGTGACCCACTTTTACAGCTGCTGTGACAGCATCGTTGCTAGGAAAACATTGCCCATGCAGTCCATCTTTCACCAGACCACACAGGGGGAAGTCAGAAGGTGCCAAATTTGGACTTAAAATGGTTGTGGTAGGACAGTTCAGCCAAAACAGGCATTATGCTCCACAGTGTGCAAGCTGCTATGGGGCCTGGCATTACTATGTTGGAAGATAAAGGTTGTCATCTTCTCTTGTCTGACTCCGGAAGTTGGAGACTTCAGCTTAGTCAGTGTTGTAATGCAGCAGTCAGAGTTGATGCTTTGACCAGGTTTCAGGAAATCTGGAAGGACCCTAGTCCTTTCCTAGCTCACACAACATTGCACATCACTTTACCTGCTGAGGGGCTGTGTCTTGATATTCTTTGATGGGGAATTCACATGTTGCCACTCCATGCACTGCTGATTTGACTTCAGCTCCTAGTGGTGACACCAAGTCTCATCACTGGTAATGATAGGATCCAAGAAACTGTCACCTTCAGCACTGTAAGTAGGTCTTGACAAACTTGGATATGATGTGCTTTCTGTTCCTATGTGAGCATCTGTGGGACACATCTGGTGCCAACTTTGAGATACTCCAATGTTGCCACTGTCATTTGCAGTGCATTGGAGGTGATATTCAGTTCTGTACACAGTTCCCAGGTCATAGTCCACCAGTTTGCACAGCTGAGCTGATTGAGACAGTCTTCATTTCACAGTGTGACAACTGTGCATGGCCATCTGGAATGCAGTGCATCTTCTGTGTCGCTGTCACCACTGCTGAAACACGACCCACCACCTCACTGCTCACATCCACTGTTTGGTCTCTGTAAACTTTCAGCAAGCCTTGATGAATGTCAGTGGGCACCATTTTTCCCAACAGAGCAGCAATTCAGTGACACGCCTGTAGTTCACTTGCACATCATGTCTGACTGTCCCTCTGCTGCAGTCTGTCACATGGCAACAAAATGTAACTGAATATTGCTGGGAAGGTTCAACCTCTACAGCCACACCATCAACAGCAGCCTCTGACATAGTGGGCCAATGTAATAACATGGAAGGCATTACTTTTGGAGCAGCCTTTGAATTAATAATGAAACTTTTTTCACCCTTTGTCCAGCTATAAAAACCTAATTCTCATGCATTCTCTGAATGTCTTTTGTATAATTTTTTTCTTCTTTCTTCCCTGTATTTCCTTGCTTTATCTGTGTTTGTATCATTTTATATTGATTCTGTAACTTTACTGTGATGCTTCCTTATACTTGTTTTTTACGTTTGGATGCAAACATCATTTGGTTACAGCTTTATCGTTTACTTACTTTTCTGCATGTTTTATTGCTTTAAAGAATTGGTACTGGGGGAAGTGCGTGGACCTTTGGGAGGGGAGATTTTTGGAAGTGCAGTGGGACTGGATCCGTTAGCAGTATGAATTTCCTCTGTGCAGTACTCTGGTTAAATCCTTTCTACACTGATACTTGCTGGACCATTTAAACTCAAACAGAAAAAGACCAGAAAAAGTGAATATGACATTTTTCATTTTTAGTTCTCATTAATTATTCTTATTTGATGGTTCTTGTTGCCTCCAAGAAACTTCTCTTTATTACCTGACCACCTATTCATGATTATTTGGAGTATTAACTAATAGCAGAGAACGGTGTCTGTCATTGATTCCTGGTTCCCAGGGACATGAGTGTGACGTGGAAATAGCACTATTTCTAATGTTGTGGACCATGCGTGGTTCTGGTAATCATGCTTACAAAGCTGCTTCCCTTGTATGTCTTTCATATCTGTTGTGTATCCCTTGTATGTCTGCCATATCTTGCCCTTTCAAAACAGGAAATTGTCAGTTGCGTTTGCTCAGCTGTACGCACTGGCTTCATGCAACAATGCCTCGTGCTTTTCTGGCAAAGGTTTGTTTTCTGCGTTCATTGATGTATTCATATCAAGATTTTTAAGTGAATAATGTTATTCAATTTCATTTGTAAGTAAAACCTTCCTGAAAAAATCTATCTTCACCAGAATCAATTATGCTTTAAAAGTAAATGAAGCAGAACTTAAGAGCATTGGGCTGCCCTCTGAGCAGCATTCCTGCCCAGACTCCAGGCAACTGACAGACCAACTAGCTTGAACAACACATGTTGCTTCTTGGAGTTGAAATGCACAAGTTCCCTTTCCTGCAGCAGTGAACCTGTTATTTTTTGCTAGTTTCCCAGAGCAGGCGTGTGAGCGCTGCGATGCTGGGGCAGACCATGCTTGTAGCCCGGTGCTTTTATCACCGGTAGTGGGCAGTAACAGTTGCCTGTGGGAGAGCACAGCAGTGGAGCTGACCTGTAACTGCTGTGCTGCTAATGCCGTTGTGTGGCCAGGGCTTGTGTCACCTCATTTATGAGTCCTCGGTGCCCAGTTCTTACATTCTTACATGAATTTACCCAATTACTTCTAAACCTGTAATAATATTTCTGCCCCAGCATTTACTGCTAAGCTCTTACAAAGCCTAACTGTGAAGCGTTGTGTAACACATCCTGATGTTCCTTTACAATCTGCAGCCTTCTCATGGCATTCCAAGTTCTTTCAATGTGTAGATCGGTCCTATTCACGTTTTCTTTACCACTGATAATTTTGAAAAACTTTATCATTTGCTTCTTTAGTCTCTGGGGCTGCAAGGTCTTCATTTCATTTAAGGTAGTGCAGAAGCTCTCCTGCTGCACCTTCAGTTTTTCAGTTGCCTTTTATCCCTTTTCCAGTTCCGTGCTGTCTTTTGAGGCAATGGAGAAATGCACATGTGTTGAAGTCACACTACTGTTTGAATGCCATTTCAATAGGTTATTTCTGATTTCTTTCAGTTTTCTCATATTTGGTTTCTTTTCTTTTTTTTTTTTTTTTTTTTTTTGACTGCTACTGCTGACCCCATAGGAACAAGGTGCTTTGAAGAAGGCTGAATTTGAATAATAATCATCATCATGAACTTGGAGCCTGCATATGTTAGGAGACCCACCATTACTGCGTTGTTTCACTGTGCTCTGATAGAGGGTTTGTAACTCCTGAGCTGGAAGTAAGCTTCCAGCATGAGGCTTCTCCCCCTCCTCCTGCTGCAAGGGGACTCATCTCTTCTGATGCCCTTTTTTTTTTTCTGATGATCAGAAATGGTACCATGAAAATGTTTATGCCATTCTTATACATGGAAAAGCAAAGAAAAATAAGAGTAATTAAATGATTACAAGATGACAATGTTTAGAAAGCTTTTATTTTTGCCCTAAGGTTAATGTTTCCTTTAAGATATCTGATTTTGAAATATTCTGCAGGCAATCTTTTTTTCTGTCAAGATGTAACAGAACATAGGGTGCTAATTAGGCCTATTATAAAAGAGGCTTGCCCTGGGTTGCTTGTGAAACAGAAAATCAAGAGGCAGCAGAGCATGACGTACGTGGAACTGACACTATTGCCTGCAGCATGGACTGCATTCATAGATCGTATGTTTGAAAAGATGCAACAAAGGGGGATGAGGAGCACCTGCACTTGTAAAATCTGTAGGAAAAGGAAGTGGGGCCCTCCTGGAAGCACCGTGTCTGACATGGATGTCTGGCATTGTCTGTGATTGCAAGGCTGTATGACGGTTTGAACTGAAAATACAAAAGCAGTGGTTTTTTGTGTGGCTTTTTTGAGGAGTGGCATTTTTTTGCTGCTGAAAATCTTTAGTAGTTGAAGGAGATCCTGAAAAACTTAATTTAAACACAGCTATGCGTTTTAGGCTTGTGAATAACTGCTAAGTGCACCCTCAGTAATTATATGGCATATTTTAGGAATGGTATAAAGTTGAGAGAATCTCTAAGTGATGTGAAGGTTAATAAAAATACATCAGTGGCAGATGTGTGTTGTACCGCAGTTATGATCTTAACATTGAGCTTCGAGGTTTTCAATAAGAGAAATGACAATAACCTTATTTACTTCTATCTTTTTAAATTGAGGAGACCAATGTCTTTTTAACTTTGTTACTATTTTAAAAAAAAAAAAAAAAACAAAAAAAAACCCTGTTTCTTGGAGTGCAAAAGTGTTCTGTGGTTGGGTTGTTTGGTTTTGTTGGTAATTGGATTCTTTTGTTTTGAATGCAGTGTAGCAAACCTTGAGCCTTTATGCCTGATGTAAATAGAAGAGTGATAATAGAGTTGTTCTGTGTAAATATTGGTACCTTTCTTGCATATTAGTTGAAATGGAGGCAGAGTTTTTATTTCTGGACAGGAAGGTAAAGAACAAATACTTTTTGTCTTTATAGGAAGATGTGAAGTCTAATTTGTTTTATCTTTTAGGGGAAAAGTAGATCCAAATCAAATGAGGAAGTGAGACACAGAGGAGGCTTTTGGGTCTCTGAAAAGTGCCCCATGCAAGAAGCAAAGTTCTTAGTATGGGAGATGAGAACATTACTGTAAAAATCAGAATTCAAATTTATCATGGATTATAAAAGTCATTTTGTTCAAGTTTTAATCTGTTTTTTCTCCTCTCTTGGTCTATTAAATGCAAGCCATACTACTTGCAGGAATTTTAGGTTTAACCTCATATTTCTTGTTTCTAGTCTGTGCATTCTGTACAGAATGCCCTTCTCCTTTCTGTTGTTTCCTTTTAAACATGGCTCATGGCTGCTGTAGGAACTGCAGGAAGTTGGAAGGAGTGCCTGGTGCCAGCACAGCCTTGTTTCCTTCAGCAGTGGCAACAGGATATACTTTCCTTGTGCTACAGAAGCCAGAAATGTGTACATCATGTGATGCACTTAAAACCAGTTTGGAGGGGTTTTGGTTTTGTTTAGGTGGTGGTTGTTCCACAGGCGTCTGTTTTGCCTTGTTTTACATTACCCTTACAAGCACTTTGGGGTAGAAATTCCTGTTTTAGTCATAGTGAGAATCGCAGTGGGAATACGTTCACATTAGATCCCTATAAAGCACAACTTGTCATCATTTTCTTAGAAATTCTCTATTTTTTCAATCTACTGTAAAGTGTGAACATTTTTAATATAGTGCATATACTATACTAATCATTTCTTTTATTATAAAATAAATATGTTTATTCTTTGTATTATGTTTTAAATGTCCATTGCAATGGAAATAAGCTTTATAATCTTACTCATACCCAGTTAAGTTGTACTGAGGTTGTTAAATGAATTGCAGAAAAATTTATTGCTGCTCAGTATTATCTATTTAATGGGCCATTAGGCCTGGCTATTCTTTGTTTGAATATTGTGTAATGTTAAAAGAAAGCAAATGCATTAGAGCCACAGGGGCATTACCTTGTTACAGATACCTACATAATTTGAGGCAATACCTTGATCCTATGAAGCTACCTGTCCTCACGTGCTTTTTCATATATTGAGGTTATAATTGCATATGGGTAGACTTAGGTCTTTTAAGAAGTAGAGCTGTATCAGTGATGCATCAATACATGTGGAAGGCAATCCAAATCTCTTAAAATCACACACAGTTTTTTTTGAACCTAAGTCAGTTATTTTCCAGGAATAGTTGGATTGTGTTGAGAACTCTTCAGCGATGTGGTAGGTGCTTTCATATCCCGCAACCTTTTGGTATTTGTGAAAGATGGGCGTTTTCCAAAGACAGATGCTCAGTACCTTCTGACAGTGGAGACTTCTTAAAATCACTTCAGTTTCTTCACCCCTCCACCAGCCCCCAGTCAGAACTGCTCACTGCTGAGGTACGAGGGAAGCTTGGTTTTATGAATTGCCATTTTTGACCTGTTTTTAGGCTTCTTTGCCTTTCAAAATTGCAAATACTGCAGCAGGAGACTAACAGATATTTGTGATTATTGGATAATATTTTTGGTGCTGGAATAGCAGAGAATCCTGGGTAATGTATCCATCTGTCATTTATTACCAAGCCAAGAATTTCAATCTCCTGTTTTCATTTTCTTAGGAATGCAGTGTATTTGCTGTTTGGTATGCTCATGTATGTGCCCATGTAACTTAAATGCTGTTTGTGCTGCCTTATACAAGTGAAGCACCCATATAAAAGTAATTCTGATATATTTAAGATGTACTAATACTATTCAAATTATAGCATCTCTGAGAGCAAAACTACTTATTTTTATTTTCTGATATGTAGAAAAGAAAATCCAACACAAGAAGACGCTGTATTTAACATCAATAAAATGTTACTGTAAACTTGTATTGCCCAATTCAGTAATACAGAAGACAAGTTCCATGTGTTCCCAAGGTATGCTGCAATGCTGCAGCAGCAGTGGCTTACTTTGTAACACTTGTTCTTCACTGGTGTTTATATTTGCTTAAAAGCCAAATTGCTGTGATTATGGACAGAGAGGTACAGGTACATAAGGATGGAAGTCTAAAGGTACCGTTGCTTCTATTTGATGGAAATGGGATTTCTTAATTTTCAGATTTGCATTGTATGTTTTTCTCCGCATTACTACATGGAGAAAATCTGAGTCCTTTTAATTTTGGTTCCCTTAAAGGACTTAAATACAGGATCTAAATGACTTTCCTTTTTTTTTTTTTTTTTTTTTTTAAAGAGCCATATAATTTGTATTTCTGAAGTACTCTCCCATCTACACAGCTAATGATATCTAAAGGAAAGACATGTATCTCATGGATCCCAGCTAACTTAGTATGTTGCAAACTCTAGGAGCAATGAAGATGATGCTGGAGCCCGGGTGCTCCAGGCTGACCATAGAGGCTTTGCTGTGCTCTGTGTCACTGCTGGGAGATTCTGTGGCCACATGAGTGCATGTTGCTGGTCCAGGCAGCAGAGGGTGGACACAGCAGCAGAGCTGGGCCAGGTGGCTCCTTTACAGAGAAGCATTGTGTACTCCTAGTGGCTTAAGCATGGTGACTTAAAAATGGAGCATAATCCACTTGGGAACTTCTAATTATAAATAAATGTCGAGATTGTGAGTCATCTTATTTCAGAAAACAGATGCTGCAGTCAGTTTGGCATCTTCTTTCAATTGTAAGTGAACGAGGCACAAGGAATAGAAGAACTGCCCAATAAATATAATGAACAGCAGTTTGCCGATTTTGAGCTCTTTACAGCAAGTTTTACACTCACCCAGATATCCAGTTCTGAAGAGAGAAAATTTTCCTCTCTGTTTGGTTTTACACTGGGGACTACGGGGAATTCTTTTCTGGTGTTTTGGACAAGCATACTTGCACAGATCATAATCTTTACTAAGTATAATGAACAAAAGTAGAGTAAGACACAGTGAGAACAAGGAATTGAGATAGAAGAGTCTAGAAGGCAGTATTTTAAAAACAGTGATAAACATGAAAGTAAAAAATAAAACTAAAAAATGGTAGCTGTTCCCTAAAAGTAGAGTGTTTAAATTGAAACCAAGCAAATGTTTTCATTTGCTTCACAAGGGAACAATTGCAAAGCAGTGTAAGTTAGTTGAACCTGATAAAAACATAAATTCTGTCCTTTCTTCCTAGAAGACATTTGTGTGTTAAAGTTAATGTCAGTTCAGTTTCTCTCACAGCAGTGAATTTGAACGTAGCTCTCCATCCAGCCAAGGAGGAGAGGGCAAACAGGCACTGAAGGATTTGAAATGATGTTTTCTGGCCTTGTGAAAATTTGTTGGTTAAATTAAAGAAAGAGCAAAGCTTTCCAGGAGTGAACTGCTGTGGTTATCAAAAGGTTGGGGTTTATCCTTTCCCCAGCTGTCTGACAGCAGACTGCTGTTTGTATGTTTCAGCACTGCAGGCTGGAGGTGGACTTTGAGGAGGGATACACCAGGGCATTTTATCTCATCTCTTTGTTTTCCCCTCACGCTTTTTCTCCAGGAGCCCAGATGTACCAGCCCTTCACAGACCTCTTCACCTCAGACCTGTTCTTGTTGCTTTACTGAGCATTTTACATTTGAGGGATTTTTCAGTGGAGCAGTCTTTATTCACTGCAGAGTAGGCTGTGAGCATAAGGAATGAATGTGTGTTTTATATATATATTATGGAAAATAGGAAGGTGATTTTTTCAAATGCCAATGTTTAAAATCATTGGGGTTTGATTTAAATATGATATGTTTAAGCACAAGGTGTTTTCAGAGCTGTGATACCAGACCTGACGGATTAATGCTTTGTTTCAATAAATCCTCCTTCTGTTCAACCAAAAAAAATTTTGCCCAGTCAAGTGTTTGGGGTGTTTCAGTAGTTTCAAAATACAAATGGCAAACTTTAATCAAAGAAGAGGGAAGTCCAGCTGAAAACTTGGATAAACTTGCACGTTGCATTTTAGTTGGCTATTTATCCTGAGCCATCATGCTGCATTTAGTGCTAAGGGATTGGTAATGGGACGTGAGAGTTTGTGATATGCTGTAGCTTGGAGGGTGAGATGTGCTAAATGAAACATTAAAGAGTTATTCTGTGCTTCATTCTGTCCTAATGCAAGTTGTCAGTTAATTTTTGTGTGTGTGTGTTGGAAAAAGCAGAAATGTATTTTATCAAACTCAGTCATTTGTAAACACTTTGAACTAGAGCAATGGCTTTTTTTCTGCAGTTAGGTTAAAAATAGTATGTCCTGGGGACAGAGGAAGCAGCTGTGTTAAAGTATCTGAGTATTGCTACATTTTCAGGATTTCTATTAATGATATAAAGTCAGTTGAAATGACATCCATTGCATATTTGTCCAGGCAAGTGGAAAAGAAAAACAAACAATGTGGTGCTAGAGAATCCATTAGAATCATGAGTGTCTCTGCATGTCTTTCCTACTTAGAAGAGCTGATAGCTGTGTACTGCCTCAGTTACTCTTCTCATTCGGAGCAACACTAGAACAGTGAACTTTGCCTTCTAGTATATATTCTTATTCATCCTTTTGGTTTGTAGTTCACAAGTGTGCAGATAAAATATGCATCCTTTTCAAATAGTGCATGCTCTGAAGAATGCATAATTGTTTTTTAAGGTGATGTTAATTGGAAAGGAGAAAAGCTAGACCTCTGAGCAGGTAAATTTATTTCATGACTGTAAATATTCCTGCAGTAATGCAGACAAATTTTCCCAAAGGAGAATGTAACTATAGATAAAAATGGATGATACTTAAGTCTTTCTTTATTAATGCTTATGCTATTAGAATGCCAAATGCTGCAGTGCTACACTATATAGCTTTTCACTTTGTCTGGGAGTAAAAGGTTAGAGTTTCTCCCCTATAGATATTTGTTTGCCATCTCTGCCAGCATACACCATGAGCCAGGTTTGTGTAATAAGCTTCCAGAAAGTAATTGTTGGTGTGCTAATCTACTGTGTACTCATTAGCACTTTTTCTTTTGTCCTCTTGTGTCTTTTGCTAACCTTTGTTTTCTAGGTATCTTCCCAATTTATTCCGGACAAGTCAATTAAAACTTAACATAAATTTTAAATGACTGTTACAAAATACCATGTTATATAACTGTCATTAACATTTTAATTAGTTTTATATAGTTTTAGTAATAAATGTGAATTGTTTTTTCTCCTAGTTTTGGATATGGCCCGACACGTCCCTCTCTACCGAGCCCTGTTGGAATTACTCCGTGCTATCGCATCTTGCACGTCAATGGTGCCATTACTGCTTCCTCTATCCGGAGAAAATAGCGAAGAGGAAGAAGAACAGTTGGAGTCACAAGCTTCTGTTGGGACCTTGTTAGCTAAAATGAAGACCTGTGTAGATACCTATACCAACCGATTGAGGTAATTGTTCTCATTATCACAGCCGTTACGCCACTGTCCAGACTGAGAACATATCTTTGTCTTTACTATGTATATATTCTAATTTATTGTGTTACTTACTAGAATTTGTTTTCCATGACACAAATAAGTTGGTGGGTTTCATACTTTTTTTGGAAAGAGGACTGCTGCTTAAGAGTCTAGGAGCTTCACATTTCAAATTTCTTTTTTCAGTGAGGACTTTACATTTCCTGCTGTCAGTCTGAAAGCAGGAGCATCCTTGGAAGCTATTTAAACATGCCCATTCTGTAAAGGGTGGGATTGAGGAGGATTAAACGAGATGACATTTTCTACCAGAAATATCCCAGGTTTCTTGTATGTGCTACTGTGCTCCTTTATCCATTGAGTAAGGATTCCTCAGTGGATACCCGTTGAGTAAGGATTCCTCAGGGGATTGTCTGTCAGAGGCTAACTGGTTAGTAGAGAAGCCTTTTTGGGTTCTGTCACGAAGTGTAAGATTAAGAAGGCAAAAGACTTAGCTGTTATTTGTAGTGAGAATTCTACTGTGTACTGCAAGCCTAACATAGCTGAAGGTTTTTGACTAGCATTATCTGTTGGCACTACGTATGTAAAGAATGCTTCTGCACACGGTGATTCTACAACAGTTAATCTTTCCATTAACATGAGCTTTAGAGTGAGCTGGTATGCTGAAGATGATTTGAAATTACAAATGAATGCCCTGGAGCTGTATGTGCCAGGTTTCAAGGTCTTCTACCCTTTTCCAAGAAACTCCACACTTGACAGTTCTTGTCAAACACTCCTGCAGTCTGACAGAGCCATTAACAAACAAATGGAAAAGTGTCCAAATATCCCTTCTCTGCAGTGATGCTATCTGGCTGCATGAGGCTTGCAGTATAAAGCCATACAGGCTTGTTCTGTGCACCATACAGAGTTCAGGGGACTTCTTAAGGAAAGTTATGCAGCCAAGTCATAAATGACAGCTTGTTTCAGTAAGACCAGTCTCTTGGTACCACCCTTTATTATTGCCTTTTTAAAAAGCCAGTAATAAATACAGATTTTTCCACAGAATGTGTGAACTCAGGCTAATTGGTAGCTGCATTTTTCCTTGATGATTCTGCTCCACAGTTCTACTCTATGGTTACATGCCAGTTTTGCTTTATCAGACCTGGTATTCTTGTCCTATTATCTGTCCCAGGCTGGTTGGGCCATGGATCTTAACAACAGTAAGGTTTAGACCAGCAGTCTTTTTCCTGTTCTGTTCAGTAACAACCAGTACCTGTATTGCTAAATTGTTTTTCCCTTTCTGAATTCACTCTTGACAAAGAAAAGCTGCATGTTTTGGATAAATATAATGCCATTTTGTATAATTCTAACAGCCCAAACAACTTAGTTTTGTCTTTCTTTTGGTTCTTTGCGGTTTCTGGCTGTTCTGTTTCAAAGACCAAGCCATCTTCTCAAAGCAATTCTGAGTGATCAGATGAATTTGATCTTTGATTCTCACACTGCAGAATTCTGGCTTATCATCTGAAATTCTGCTGTTACTGAACCTAACTGTTGATTTACATGAAAGGTTGCACTTTTGTTATGGCTCACCAGGCAAGCGACAAGTGTGAGAAGACTTCGTTTAAATCAGTTGACCAAATAAGTTGGTGCTGCATGTGTTTGTTGCTTGAAGGGAACAGTCACTGGACTGGCACTCACAGAAGCAAGGAGCTCCTGCATGCTTCCCAATCCCTTGTGCCTCTGGCAGGTGCTGGACTTGGTACAGATTTCGCAACCAATTTTTCATCTCTTTCTGGATGTCTCCAGCCTTTCCGGTTTCCAGAGCTGAAGATTTGAGTATGGGGCTTTTTGTGATGGTTGAATCAGCTTTTTATGCCCTGACTGAGGGAAGTGAGAGAACTGAAAGGCAAATGCTGCAGTTCAGATTCCCATTCTTAATCTCTTAATAATTTTCTGCCACCAGCAGTTAAGAGGTTTCTTAGGTTCATCAATTGCTTCCAATATGAAGTTGGCTCATTAAGAAACAATATTCATATTTGCCTGAAAAAATGAAATGACCTCCCTAGGCATATGCTGAAATATCATGAGACAGAGATAAATACAATATCTGAAAAAGGTGTATGTAAAATATTTTTCTCCCATTGTAAACTGAGAACACGTGCCAATTAGTACTTGAAATTTTGAGCAGGAATCCTATTATTTGGAATAATTTCTAGTAGTTGCTGATGGGCTTAATTTCTTGTGAATTTCTCTTCTCCTTTTTGCCTTAGCTTTGTAGTCTTGCATCAAGCGTGTAGTACCACAGTGTGATTTTCTTGCTGACTTAATACAAGAGAAAGAGAGTAATATTACTTTATGTTCGATACCTGTCCAAGAACTTCCCACTTTTGTGGCAGTCATAGGAAGATCAGAGTCTATGTAATCCTCTTAAAATAGGAAAGAAAATTGTATTTGGCTTCTGTGTAATTCATTTCCAGTATAAATACTTTCTTGTTTTGTTAGTCTGGGCATCTGTTGGGTGGTCTCAGATATAATGGGCATGGAAACCTGTGCCTTCTCATGTTATTTCCCTAAGTTAAAGTCTAAAAAGATTCTCTGTGAGAATAGCACTTGACCATTACTCTCGTAAACTCTTTTTCATTTTGATAAAATAAAACATGGTACTAATAGTTCTTTAGTGTCATCTTAGGATCTGAAAATGAAGAATAATTCGTTGGGCATAGAATTATTGTCAGTATTAACAACTGATGATTTTTTTTTTTTAAATTGTAATTGGTTCAGTTATATTATCTATATGCCTTTTGCTCATTGGTTTAAGCATAATACTGTTTGTCTTTAAAGCTGTATAGCTGTATATAAACTGGAATGAAAATACCAACAGCCTGGACAGCCTGGAATCATTGGAGTGGAAGGTTTTCGTTCTCAGCCTTTTAGCTGAAGGTTTGCCAGCAATATAAGCAAGTGTTGGCATGAATTACTTAAATGGGACAATCTGTTGCCCTTCTTAGGTCAAATGCCATAAGAACAACATAATTATGGGAGCTGCTTTCAAAGACAACATTTTCCTTTAACTGAACAGCAGTTCTACTTGCATGTCTACCAAGCGTCGCTTCCATGTTGGAACATGACTTCCATCCAAAATTCAAAGGGAACAGTTTGGTTTTGGGTTCCAGTTAGCATTCAGTTTCATTATCTTCAAATGCCATAATACTGAACTGAAAAGTCAAGAACCTTCTGGATAATGGAGAAGATGTTTAGGAATCAGCCGCTCTCATGGCTGTTGGTCTGATAGGGAGGCAAAGCCATCACTAACTGCAGTGCTTCCAAGAGGGTTGTCCCGAAGGTGAGTTTGAGACATTTGTTCTTCTCCTGTCCTCTGCTGCAGAGAACTCTGTGCAGCAAAGCAGGCATGTATGAACAGCCATTTACTTTGTGAAGTCTGTGGCAAATGCTTCAGTTAGACAAAATAATCTGATGTCTGATTTGTGTAACGTGGAACATAGCAAGCCTATGTCTAGAAATTCCTAACTAGAAATGCTTTTACTTTCCATGACACCCAGGCCACCCAAGTGGTAACTGCTTCAGGGAGACCTGAATTCCTTAGTCTTATACACTTCTGTCATTTGTCATTCTGCTGCTAAGAGTTAATGCAGCACAGTTCCAGGATGGTCTGAAAGTATCTGACCCTGCCTGTCACTTTGCTGTTAGAGCTCTGTGTTTTTTTTGTTGTGCAGAGAAGTTAGAATATAATCGGCTGAGCCTGCGGCATTTTCTCTGCTATAACTTTTCAGTGCATTGACTGATCTTCTACAAACTTCTAAATGAAACGGTGCATTCTGCAAATGACAGTTTCCTTTCTAATCAAGTCCCAAGAATTTGGGTGTAATTATTTAATTGTTGTTTTTTAAGAGACAAAACCACTACCAGTTTTTTCTGGGGAATTCTCATGTTCAGGGTTCATGATTGGTGGCAGGGAGCAGTCCTGCAATCCTTGTTGAAATCTTCAATTTACAGTCTGTAAATACAGTGCTTGAAGCAGCTGAGGATGCGTGTGCGGAGCCATCTCAGAGGAGGCTACTAGGCTTTCTCAGTTCTATTTGCAAAGGCAGGTTCCCTTGTTTGTTTTGCCACATTTCAGGATATTGGTTTAAAAATCTGGAGGTTACTGGAAGGAATGTGCATCTATTTGGTGTCTGGCATTAGGGCTGGGTGATACCGATCTCATGGCAATTTAATCACAACAAAGTGTCCATCAGTATAAAATGGAGTAGAATTCTGTTCCAAGCAACGTCTCTGCAGTACAGAATGGTTCACTGCTTTTATTTTGTGAGTAATTTGATAAATGTATCATTCCATATTGTCACGTTTACCTCTAAGTACCTGGCATGAGTGAGTAACTCTAAGTATTGGCTTTAAAAATTAAAGTTGCCTTGGGAGTGTATCATTCATTATTCATTTAGCACGGCGTGAAAAGAAGGATGTCATCTTCCAGCACAAACTAAATTAATGGCTTAAATTATTAGCATGTACACTGCTGTCTTCTCTAGCAAATGTATTAGTTACTGTCATCCTTTTAAATATGAGCTGACAGGATATTGTCCACTTTTCCTTCAGTGGGTGAAAAACTGCAAGGCAAGTTTCTAAGTCCTAATTAAATATTTGGCTCTTGCTCGACTCTGAAAGTTGTAACATTTAAACAAAGGTTTGACCTGTATTAATTAACTGATGCATTTTGCTGCATATACACAATCTTGGTGGAAAGAAATGTACAGCATAACACAGACATGTAAATGTTTTCTAAAAATAGATAAGATACAGTTCAAAACAGTCAAATGATTGTATTTTCTATCTTAGTTTATTATTCATGAGTATTATTGGTTCTTCGGATACTTCGAAATACTGAAAAACTCAGAGCTCAGGATTGTGGTAACGCTGCTAGTTTTTATGTGTGCATAAATATATGTGCAGGCTGCTACAGTGCAGGAAAGATGGAAGGATCCTGCTGTATTTATCACTTCAATTTCAGTATGATCTCCTCATTCATAGTTTTGGGAGAGCGTCTGCAATTCTTAGCAACTCCCTCTCCCCAGCTGGGATCTCTTTGGCCTTCTGAGACCTGTGTATGACACACGATATGGAGAGCGGCAGCTCTGAGTCCTGGCAGGGCTGCAGCAGCAGGATAGAGTGGTGACGGTACCAAGAAGGGAGGACAATGTTTCTGCAGCTAATAATTTGTTTTGCCTGTATTACACATGCTCACAGATGGGAGAATACTTCACCTATGCGGGTTTCTTTTGTTAGGACACAAAATAATATCATGTGTTTGAGATTATATTAAGATATAGGTTTAGGGACCAGAAAATGGTCTTCTGTATTGCTGTAAATTTGTCCTGAGAGCAATGTGCCAACACTGCCCTGAAAGTCCTGCTTCTGACCTCCAACATCAAACCCAACAGAATCTTGTTACAAGTATTTCTTTCTCAGGCTCCATGCAGGAGACCGCTAGGCCTCAGCAGGCCACAAGGTACTCCAGTGTTCCGTGTTTAGTTCTGGGTGTACTGAGTCCCCCGTTCATCAGCTGTATGTGAACCCCATTCAACTTTCCACATTTTGAGCTTTACGTTACGTTTGTTTCATGCCTTTTATAGCCATTTCAGGATGGAAATCGTTTATGTTTCCTGGGTTTTCCACGCCAGGGAGTGTGAACATTCTTGTTGTTACCTAAGGTGGGTGCATGGACCAGATGCACACCTCCAGCAGCAGTTCCAGAGCTTCCATACGAGATTTAACCTTTTAGTGTACCTAATCTATTTTTTAATTGCATTCATTAAATAGTCATAATGAACTATTTTATGAGGATGTGATTTTTGAAAGGGCTGCTGTGATCTTCTGCTGTAAAATAACCTTAAAGTCAGCTATAATAGTGCACAGACAATGAAATTCATTTCTGTCTCAGGAGGCAAGTGATGACAAAACTCTGTGAACTTCAAAAATTGTAATCAGTGTATATCAGAAAGTCTATACCACTGGGGAATCCTTGACAGACTTCCCCATCTGGAGACTAGGGAATTGTTTGATTTACCATATGTTGATTGTAAATAAACTGCAAACCTAAAAATCACTGTTAATATCTCCAAGTAATTGTGTAAATAACTGAATATATGTATATAAGGTAGTCCTGAAGCAGCCTCAACTGTGCAGGATTCATCACAATAAGCTGATATTCTAATCTAGATACCAATAGATTTGAATCAAGTAAGGATAGGAAGGCAAAATGAGGAAAGAAATTTTTCTCCAAGATTTTGTACTAAAG
This sequence comes from Lagopus muta, assembly GCF_023343835.1. Lineage (NCBI taxonomy): Eukaryota > Metazoa > Chordata > Aves > Galliformes > Phasianidae > Lagopus > Lagopus muta. The sequence continues at coordinate 78,878,305 of NC_064434.1, forward strand.
AGTATAAGAGTTCTACACCAACAGCAAGCACTGCTAACTGTGTACACCTCTCCTGGAACTGCTGCCTGCCAGCGTGTCTGAGATGTCAGTTATCACCGATGTTTAGTGAACTCAAATACACATATCAAACCTTAACACGAGCTATTTAAAAAATCTTGGCTTAGATTTCCACAAGGAAAAAGGCAGTGATAAGGACTTCAGATGGTGTAAATGGGAGAGGCAGCTGCTGTTTTTTAAACTGTTTCTTAAACTCTGAATTATGCTGTTTGCCTTCAGTGTGTTCCTCCTGACTTGGAGGATCTGAAAGCTCAGAGTTGCTTGAAGTCATCAATGGGCTAACATCAGTTTGGATCAAGTCTGGAACACAGAAACTGTATCATGCTGCAGTAATGAATTTTGTTATTAATGTGCTCTAGGGATGTTTTTATTTTATAAGGTATAGTGCAAAGACTTTTGTTATTGATGTAATCATCTCTTTTGAATACTTTAGAGATTAGTTATTTCTGCATTATTTACATCTAGTTCAAAATAAAGCGTAACTGATATTTATCAAAATATATGTTTGGAACATCAAAGCATTGCATTGCTAATTCTTCTTGCTAAGGTAGCTTTGTTTTGCTTCTAGGTATGGTAGTGGGAAAGAAAGCTGCTGCTTCTTGGCTGTTTATCTTGTTTAGATCTTCACCATAACTTTGTTCATTTTAAGTGATGCAATGCAGAGCAGTTTCCCAGGCTGCTCCTGTAAGGGCAGGTTAGGCTGAACACTCAGTTCAGATTACATTTGGAGTCTGTATGGAACTGAGTCAATGTCCATTTTTATTAACCATCTTTTCAGTACAGCATTCTTTTCTCCACCACACATGCACCATGCCATCATCTACTGCAGGAGCAGTGAGTCTCTGTGGGTGTCGTCACCTCTGCAGGGAAGCATCTCTGGTGACTCGCAAGGTTGTAACCTTCAGCACAGTGCAGACCTCAGGTTATAGGCTATTGCAAAGGAAGGATCTTTCTGGGACCCTGAATCCTTCCATTTAGTGAATGAGGATTTTGAATCTATCCATTTAGTGAACAAGGATCCTAAATCCTTCCATTCAGTGAGCTGATGTGACTTGCATCAGAACCCTGCATTTGTGATACTGGTTGGAGAATTTGCAGTTGTTCTGTGTTCTGGTGGGTATAGAGATATTTTAAGAAGAGTCCTCCATAAAGGAGAAAGAGGCCTTGAACTCAGTGATCCTTATGGTTCCCTTCCAATTCAAGGTAATCTGTAAGTGATATTAAAATATTTACAGAAGAGAGCTGGGAGGATGAGGCAGGGAGTGCTCATTACCATTAGAATCTCTAAGTTTTGCAGTATAACAATGTAAATTTATTCCAGCTCTTAAGTGTTAAATTCTGAAACAGGCAATGTTAATATTAAATATAACATCTTCATTTCAGTAATTGAGTATTGTGCTAAGGACTGAGTTATCACAATCAAAATATATAAATATGTTTGTACATCCACAGGTCTAAAAAAGACAAGGCTAAAGCAGGGGTAAAGCCCGATACTTCTGATCAAGAACCAGAGGGACTGACACTTTTGGTACCAGACATCCAGAAGACTGCTGAGATAGTTTATGCTGCTACCACCAGTTTACGCCAGGCAAACCAAGGTAAAATAGAAATACTTTTATTTGTTCATTGACAGATAATTTAAAATTGGTTTAAAAGCAAGAGAAAAGACTTCCCCCCAGCTGCAGTGACTGGCTACATTTTCAAGTGCAGCTGTCTGGAGCTTTGCATTAGTCTTAAATTCTAAAATCAGGATATAGAATAAATCAAGTTAGAGGACATCTCATAACCTTCTGCACCGTTATGTAGTACATTGTTTTTCCTGTTAGAAGACAGGAGATATAACCTATAGTAGCAAGGCCTCTGCTATTAAAGCTAAACCTTGTGAATTAGCATGTTTATAGGCAGAATAAAAATCTGAATTGCGGATTGAACTGCATATAGCCAACCAACCACCTGATTGTCTAGTAAGGAAAACTAAGGAGAAGTGATGTAATTGGTGAGAATGTGTTTTGTGAAGGAGTTTATAACCAGCTCCTGATACTGGATAGTGGGTAAAAGAATACTCATGGCAGCACTGGTCTTGAATTATTCCTGAGCTGAGATAACCATCTTTATTTAGCTGTTTGGATAATGAAAAGTAACAGTGAGAAATGTGGAGATGGCTAAAGAGGTTAAGATCAGAGGCAGCCTGGCCTGCAGCAACCATGCCCTGGTCCATTTAGTGATCTTAAGGAATGTAGGCCTGGCAAAGACTGGAGTCAGGACCCTGATCTTCAGTAGAGCAAACATCAGGTTGTTGAAGAAATTGTTGGAAGAGATCTCTTGAGAGAAATGTGCTTAGGGACAAAGGAACAGAACAGAACTGGCAGCACTTTAAGAACGTGTTTCTGATAGCATAAGCTCTCCATCCCCCAGAATAAGAAATGAGACAGAAGAGGCAGCAAACCAGCATAGCTGAGCATGGAACCATGACCTCAACCCTTCCCCATACTCCAGTTGCTGTGTAAAAGCTTTAAATTACTACTGCTGCCTGGAAAAGGAAAAAAAAAATAGTAGCTGGAGCATCTCTCTCCTATGATGAAAGGTGAGGGAGTTGGGATTGTTTAGCTTGGGAAAGAGAAGTCTTCAGGGAGACCTCTTCATGATCTTTCAGTAATTGGAAGGAGCTTACAAGCAGGAGGGAGGCTGATTCTTTACACAGGTAGATAGTGACAAAGGGGTATGGCTTTAAACTGAAAGAGGGGAAGTTTAGGTTAGATGTTAGGAGGAAATTCTTCACTCAGAGGGTAGTGAGGCACTGGCACAGGCTGCCCAGAAAAGCTGTGGATGCTCTAAGACTGGGCTTGATGGGCAGTCTGATCTAGTGGTTGACAACTCTGCCCACAGCAGGGTGGTTGGAACTGGATGATCTTTGAGATTCCTTCCAATCCAAGCCATTCTGTGATACTGTGAAAAATGGATTTGTATGTTGTGAGTGATCCCCAGTATTCAGAATTCTTTGCAGATACTGTAATCATAAAATGTCATTTCAAGATAAATAATCCCCCAAATGTTTGGTGTATTTGCCCCAGAATTACATTAACTACAAATAATCATCACATTTTATTTAACAGAAAAGAAGATGGCTGAATATTCCAAAAAAGCTGCTGTGAAGCCCAAACCATTGTCTGTTTTACGCTCTCTTGAAGAAAAGTATGTGGCTGTCATGAAAAAACTCCAGTTTGGTAGGTTGAGAAGTGTGAATGTATTTTAGAAAGCGTGTGCATAAGAAATAATCTGTTGCAATGATACCATAATTATATTTTGAAATAATTTTAAGGTATTTTTAAATGATACTTTTCATACATGGAAAATTATACAAGTCGGTATTCTCAGGTTGCCAGCTAATGTGGTCATTGAACAAATAGGAAATGTGTTACATTATCTGTATACTACGTGAATGGAACCAGTCACAAAATTCAGATATGATGTTCATATTTTCATTCCAGTACTGATTTGTGAGATTTTCAGTCCTGAGATTCTATTGCAACATTAGTTCATATATAAAAATAATTTTTTTAAAGCTTTTATCAAGCCTTATTAAAAGTACATTTTTTAAAAATATGGCTTTTATTTTTTAAATGGAATAGAATTCAGAAGAAAACGTGTTAGAGTAAAATGGAACTGTCGCAAACTTCATTCTGTGCTTTTTTGTGAAACTCAGTATGTTGCATTTGGAAAAAACAGGGAGAATCAGTGCTCATTTTGGCCATAAGAGAATGTGTTTGAAGAAATTCATAAAGAATAGTATCTCATCCAAATAGAGCTGTAAAATTATTGCAGACACATATTTATGAATATTTTTTGAGTTGCAGTGACAATATTTGCAGTCACATTTATTTGCTGCTGTATTTGTAAGGGATTTTCCTCACAAGTGTTTGTGGAGTTGTATGCCAGGAATAGGCAGGTAGGAAAGTTTGTAATGGCAGCTTCTCATTCTGTCAGCCAAGCTGCAGATTTTGTATATTAAATGACTAAAGAAAATTAACCTCACTGTAATTTTGTATGATCCTCTAATAACATTTGCAACCACGACACAATTAAATGCTGTTGGCACTAGTAGCATTATTATGTATTTATAAATATCATTGTATTCCTGGCCTGGAGAAGCTGGTAGCCTTCCAAATCAGAAATGGCATACATTGGACAAGTTGCATATGAGAGCTTCTAAATTTGCTGCAGGAGTTCATTTAACTCAAGACTGGTAATGCTTTGTTTTTTGAGATCACTGTTAATTCCCAAAGTGCACATTTTCTTGATACACATTTCCTGATTTTAAAACTCAGAATCTTTATCCAAGACTGATCTGTTCTTAACTTCACTGTTTTCCTGAGGCTTTTTTTTTTTTTTTCTCTTCTAGATACATTTGAAATGGTTTCTGAAGATGATGATGGAAAATTGGTTTTTAAAGTAAATTACCACTACATGTCTCAGGTAAAAAATGCAAGTGATGCCAACAGTGCTGCCAGAGCCCGACGTCTTGCACAAGAAGCTGTGACTCTTTCAACATCACTGCCTCTCTCATCTTCATCCAGTGTTTTCGTACGTTGTGATGAGGAGCGGCTTGACATTATGAAGGTAATGTTTTTTTTATTTCCCTCTTTCAGCTCAGTGGATAAGAAGATACAGAAGTATTTCATTTGTACTTCAGTTGTTATCTCAACTTCTAAACTAATATAGTTGGTGGTATTTTAGTCTGATGATTTTTCAAGAACTTGATGGGCATCCGTCTACCAATAGAGGACTTTGTTAGCGAAGTAGACTTAATAGGACAGGGTTTGTTCTTTAGCCTCTCTGAAAGGAAAAATGTAGTTTTGCTACTCCATTGCAGTCAAAAGTGTATCTTTGTATGCTACGTTATTAAGTCAGTTAAAAACGGTAGGTATGGAGAAATACACTGAGCACCTCTTGTCCTGAAGCAAGAAGGCAGACATGTTAGCGCCTTCTGTTTTGCTTTCCGTTTGTAATCTGTAAGGAGAAATGGACATTAGCAGGGGATCTTCAGTTATCTAGACTACTGAAATGAACAGACTGATAGCCTGTATGTGAGGATGATATTTAATAATAATTTCTGATAAGTTGTGTTTGGAAATAAAAATTATTCCCGTAATTTGCAGAAATCTCAACTGGATGACAAATATAAGGTTTCTTTCTGAAAACTGTTTTTTTGCTTTCTTAACGTTGGTAGGTTCTCATTACTGGTCCAGCAGACACCCCTTATGCAAATGGGTGCTTTGAGTTTGATGTGTATTTTCCACAAGATTATCCTAACTCCCCTCCACTTGTGAATCTGGAAACAACTGGAGGCCACAGTGTGAGATTTAATCCAAATCTCTACAATGATGGCAAGGTAGGTCAACTTTACTCTTGTGAAACTGATGAAACTTCTCCGTTTAAGTTCTTTAGTGGTTTTGTGTCTTAAGCATGATGATTCTGATCTTCCAAGATTAAACAGTTTATGAATGGGAGGCCAAAGTACTTTTACAAAGTACTCGTTTACTCAGTACTTTGCTTCCAGTCATGTTTGCCCCCAGAATGTGGTATGTTTTGTATTCTGGGTTTGGCAAACCTGGTAGTTTGTCCAAATGTAGGTTGCTCATTCAGATGCTCTGTGATTGTGTGTGTGTGGAGGCAGGTCCTGCTGTCGTGCAGCCGTGGCCAGCAAGGTTTAAGAAAAGGGCAAGGGTTCATCAGCAGCTTAACAGGCACCTTAGTGAAAAAAATGTACCACTTTGTCCAATGACTTCATGAAAACCCTGCATGTCTTCATCTATAACGTTGCACAGTACTGAGTTCTACTGCTACTCAGTGGTATAGCAGTTTCTTTTCCAAATTTTCTTAAGAAAATTTGCTCATAACTGACTCTTAATTAAAATATTCAAGTGTGTATAAAAAGCTGAGAGAGGTATTGCACACTCCCTGAATTTAGAGGTGCTTGGTTTGGTTTTTTTTCTCCTTTTACAATCAAATGATCAGCAGAAATGTTCTTTTCCACTTACTTTCCTTGCTAAATTAGTGAGGCAGAGATCTATTTAAGCTAAGTGACCCAGGATTCCTTCCATGGACAAAGTGTGTTTCATATCAGTTGCAACTAGTTGCATTTGCCAAGTACTTTGTCTCTCTCTCCATGCAAAAGTGCTTTTTCTTAAAGGGAAGAAAAATTATCCTTTATAAAAGCAAATGCAACTCTAAACAAAGGATTGAATAACCATTTTGCTTTAAAAAATACTAAAACTTTTGGAAATTATATTAAAAGCTGAAGCAAATGATGAGCTCTTCCTAGCCCCCAGTCTCCATGTTGTGGTGGTATACCCCATTCTGAAGGTTCCAAAAATGTCATAGAAAATCAGGTGTGTGCCAGGGAGATGCAACTTCCACATATATCAAAAATAAGCACGTATGAAATTCTATGTAGAACAACCAAAATGGTTATCTGTATATCTCCACTGAAGACCAACAAAAAAGCTTTGACTGTACCAGAGTGGCACTCAACTTCTTTAATGCAAGATGTTTATGGCCAATGGTTTTCCTTTTTTCCACTGCCTTTCATGGTTCCCCTTGCTTACTGTTGTCAGAAGCTATATCTTTCCTTTCCATTACTTGACACAGAGTTTTTTCTTAACATAGACACTGAATGTAATTCAAATTTGAGAATGTCTGTCCTTTTTCTCATGCTTTGCGTTAAGTCACGGTGAATACTCTTATCTAGATTTCTTATATTTTGACTCATTGCATTCCCTTCTGATTGTTCCATTCTCATCATGATAAGGTTCCAGAACTCTATCCACTTGACTACAAAAAATTCAGATAAGTCATAAGAGTTGATAAGTGTTTTCAATTCCTTGTTAGTGTGACAGAGAGCACCTCTGAAATGCTTAGTCAGAATGATTTTCTTTAAAAACAAGTGTTAGAACAGTATTTAAAGAAGAAAATAGAGAATCAGATATTAATGATTCATTCATTTTTGGAGCCACTAGAATCTGTAAGTTTTCTTTGAAGGAAAGTAATGCGTTTGTTTTGTTCTTTTATCAGTGTATGATCTTCTTCCTTATCCTCATTACTTTTATCCACTTTCATTTCAAATTAATTTCATAGGAAATAAACTTGTCTTTTGCAATGAAGTTACACAAAAATTTGCCAAAAAAAAGGGAACTTGATGTGAAGCTAACATATTGTTCTACCCAAGCAAAGCAAATTTATTATAGTATTTATCTGTGGTATTAATCATGTGACTTTCTCAGGTATGTTTAAGCATTCTTAACACATGGCATGGGAGGCCAGAAGAGAAATGGAATCCTCAAACATCAAGTTTTTTGCAGGTGAGTATTTCTTGTTTCTCTTCAGTTTGTCACGGACAAACTGAAGTCTGTCAGTCTTAAGACTTTTTCTTTCTGATTTTACTCTGGAATTTTCTTCCTTGAGTAAGGAAAAACAAAACAGTCGTCCATAAAATGTCTTATTGTGACATTCCTGTTCTTTAACTGGTACTAACCTGTTCATCTGAAATGTCTAAGCATTATTTTGCAAACAGGCTGGAATTTAGTTCACCTATGTATTAGGTCAGTAAGCAGGGTCCAATTGAGAAGCTGTATTAGTAAGTGTTGCTATTTAGAAGATAAAAAGCTGCAACAATCAGTCTGATTCCCGAGGAGTTCAGAGCATGGGAGAATTAACTCATGTCAGATTCATGAATGCAGGTAGATGTATCTACATATGAGTCTTTCAGTGCACGGTGAAGGAGCTGTGGGGGAGTTCATAACAGTTGATTGTTACTTCAATGTTATTGTAAGGATGAAATTAATATGCTGTGAATGTCCAGCACTCAAGCCATTCTCAGTTTCTCTTGAGGAGTGCCTCTTTAAGCTGATTTTTTTTTTAGTCCCACATGTATATATCCTTTTGTGGCACTGGGAGCATATATTTGTATATTTGTTTAATAATATTTGTTTACGTATACCCAGGCAGTCATATTTAGCAGCTACAATGGAGTTAAATAACTGCTTGAATTTGTCAGAAGCTGGACTGAAAACTCACAGAATACAAAACTCCCAGATCTTGTCTTCCTTCAAATGTTTTCTTGTATTGGCAAATGCTGCAAGGTTGAGAAAAGCTGTCTCACCTATGTGAGGATCACTTTAATGCAATAAAAAAAAATAAATCCAAATTATACTTTTGAAAAATGTTGCAACTTTACAATAAAAAACCAATCTTGTCTTATCTGGCAAATCCTCGCCTCTTTTACTCAGAAGTTAAATATGAATAGCTGATAACTTAAAACTAGTTAACTTTCATAATAGGTGTGATCCGTCAAATACAAAAAGAGTTACATCTTATTGATTTTGAAAGATTGCCTAGAAACAATTCCAACTGATTCCACATTTTTTGACTTGTATGTGGAAATCAAGAAAATTACATTGAACCCGGCTGGACTGAACACTTGTAACCCAGTCCAATATGGGCACCTTTTGTTCAAGGTATCAGAGCATCCAACTTAAACTTTTAAGGGAGGCTGAGAGCATGTTGTCTCTTTTGGTACTTCGGTGCTCTTGTAAGTGTGGAGATCTATCCTCATAGAGTCTTACCTATGAGATTATCTTACTCAGATTTTTTCACCACTTCACTTTCTTCAGCTATAAACCGTTCCATAATGCCAAGTCTTACTGGTTAATTTCTGTAGGTTAACTGGAGTATTAACATACTTGATCCTTAACTACAGGCTTTTGATTGCAGGCAGAATGTTTTTTTTTGTTGTTTGTTTTTTGTTTTTGTTTTTTTTTTTTTTGAGGAAAGTTTCCAAGCTAAAAGATCCAACAAGTGATTAAGTGAATAGGATCAAAAGTTTATGGTGGGGATTTTTGTGCCACTTAAGATGATGTGGATAAGATCCGTGTAACTACTGTACATATTAATTGGTTGCATGGTACCTTGTTTGCAGCCACTTTTTTATGCAATCACGGAATGATGAGCCACTTCAAGTTACTTAAAACTCACTGGAACTGCTGCATAGTGTTAGACTCTATCAGTGTGATTGTGCAGAAGTAAGTTGCCAGTAAGATTAATTCAGCTGTGTACAGGCAACCTATCATCTTAATGGCTCATAATCATTTGATTTACATAGTTGTCAAGTGAAGCAACATCCCATTTATTATATTAAGAAATCTAGACCTTTAGACTTCCCTTAATTTTCTCCTAAGTGGCCAATGGAGTTGTTATCCATGTTTAAAATAGTAAAAATAATGGAAGATACTATTTTTATTCTAACAATACATAACAAACCAGCAAGCTGCTTTCAGACGTGATATGCTTTCCCCATACACTTGGATTTTTTTACATGTTGTAGTATGATCTTTCAGTAAAATTCAATATAATAAAGACAGTCCTTATAAAAATGTTTTGAAAGGCTGCTCTGACTGAATGCTTTTATAAGGAACAATGGCTTGTGGTTAGCAGTGAGGTAGCAGCATAGGGTGTGAAAAAACCTTACAAGTGCATTTAAGTTTTGATGTTCTAGATAATACCTTTCTATAAAATCAATGTTTGGGAGAGGTGAGCTCACTGATTTCAATATTGGTGGGTGCTGTAATTTTCCACAGAGCCATATAATTAGCATTTGGAAATGAGTACAAAGTATAGTGCCAATTGCGATAGCTTTCACAGACAGAATGTGCGTGGTGCAAATTACCTTCCTTACTATCTCTGTAATGTAATATTTTGGTATGAGAAACTAACTTTTAAACCCTGGGATTTTTTTAATAAAGTTTTTGCATACTTCAAAACAGTCTTAATTGAAATTACTCTTGAATTGGGACAGCTCTAAAAGTACTTTGCTAAGTTACTTAGAGAATTCAGAGCAATCGGGTTTGTCTTCAGTTCTGAAAGTAATTTTGTGTCCATTCTCATTTTGTATGTCTTGGGTCTCCAACTACAGCCAACTAGAAACAATTATTCTCTCAGAAATCTTCTATTTCCAGCAGAAGATACTTGTGCTGGTACAAAAAGAAAGAGGCACCTTGGAGAGAGAGGGAGAATGGCTCTAAAGTAGGAGGGCAGGGCTGGCTTTTACACTAGCAGGAAGTGTTCACTTGAATTATTTCACTGAACATTCAGGTTTTGTTTCTTAAATTGAGCTTGAGGTGCACATACTGAAGTTGGACTTTGTGTTCTGTAGGGAGTCAATTCAGTCTGGCTTTGAGATGCTCAAAACTGAAACATATTCTGCTGTATTTATAGTCTACCACCAGTCTTCGCTTTGGTGCTTGATTTTCTTACATATTCATGAGTGTTGGTAATCAATTATGGAAATCATATAGGGTGAGTTACAGGTGATATTTTTGTGGCTCTGAAAGGTCATTTCACTTTGTTCAAGGCTTCTGGATAGCCCTGGAACACTAGAAAAGAAACACTGGCAAATTACTCAAAATGCTGTTTTCAACCAGTATTCCTTTTGGTCTTGTCTTGAAGAGTTGCTGTTTGTGCAGCTCATTCCTAGTACCACATGGACTGGCTTGGATGATTTATTTATTTATTTATCTATTTTAAGAAGACTCTAAGATGGCATCACCTACTGGAATTCATATTATGTCTATATCTTAAGCTATTTATGGTGATGATAAAGCTCCACATTCTAAGAGATGAACAATTGATGTATACTAGTGAAAAACTGTAAAGGTACTCCTGAATTCTACAAGAAAACTGAGTAGAGGAATAAAACTGAGGAGTTAAAGTATAGTTGTGCTATCTTTAGTGACAATCAGTGATAAATTAAATTAGCCCAGAATTTATCAGGATGTACTAGGTTATGATAACTGTCTGAACAGTCCTTAACATTTTCAGTTTTCTGCCATAGGAATGTGTTAAGCAATAAGCACATACATCATGCAAAATAACAACTTGCAATGATTTATTCAGGGTTCCCATGGCACTTTCTCATTTTGTTCCTTGGAATAGTTACTTCATAGCACAAGGTAGATTTCCTGTTCCAGATTCTAAAGTACTATGCACTTTGTGCTTCAGCATATTAAGTTGAAACTCTTCAGCGGAAGCGATTTCAACTTGTTCAGGAATTGGCTTTGGAGAGCTGGTTGATTAGTCCCCTAAAAGCTTAGCAATTATGTATTCCATGTGTCAAATCAAAGAAGAGTGGCAGAAAGCCAGCATGAGTAAATAAACAACTCCTGCCTAAGCTCAACTGCAAAAAGAAAGTACACAGAAGGTATAGGAGGGAATGGGCTTCATGTAAGGAATATAAAGGCATTGGCCAAATGGCTCAGAAAAATCAAAGCTTAGCTGGTGTTGAAAATGACAAGAGAACCAAAGATCAAGAAGGGTTTCCTATAGGTATGTTGGCAGCAAAAGAAAACAATGAGAAGTTGTGGTCCTGCTGCTCAGTGGATCAGAAAATGTAGTGACAGAGGACATGGAAAAAGCAGAGGTAATCTCTTCATCATTCCTTAGGGCTAAAATTTGCCTGCCCTTTTCCATAACTTCCCTCGGTCTGTGAGAAAGAGGAATTGCCCTCAACAGAGAAAATAAGTATTCAAGGCAACTGGACCTGCAAGATCATGGAACCAAATCATCATGGGAGCTAGCCAGTGCCGTTGCAGATCTGTCGTCTCTCATCTTTGAGAAGTCGCAACTAGCATGGCTGATTCCCGATGACTGGCCAATCTCACACTATTGTCAAGATAGGCAAGAAGGACAGTCTGGGGAGCTTACAGCTTGCTTAGCAACACAGGAGTCCTTGAGAGAATTATGAAACAAATCTTCCTGAAAGCTATTTTCAAGTACTTTGAAGACAGTAGTTAATATGGATGTACTGGGGTGATAGAGCCTAATGAACCAACTAGATGTCTACTATGACAGTCGGTCTCTGCACAAGGGGAGAGCAGTGGACATAGTTTACTTTGACGTCGGCAAAACCTCTGCTCCAGTCTCCTTCAGTATCATAGCCAAATAGGTGAGATATGGATTACAAGGTAGAGCGGAAAGGTGGCAGAACTAGTGGCAGAGAGATGGGGAAGGTATAAAGAAAATGGAGCCAGATACCTCTTAGAGATGCAGAGCAACAGGACAAGTATCTAATGACATAAGATGGCACTTGGGAAATGTTGATAAAATATTAGGAAGAGCTTTTTCATTATGAGGGTGACACTAGGATAAACGTCCCAGGGAGCCTGTGGAATTTTCATGCTTGGAGATGTTAATGCTCTCTACAAGGGAAAAATATGATTTGGAAGTCTAAGTTGTAGTTCTTTACATGGTATATCTTTCCCAACATCCAACTTTGTAATCAAGAGATGAAGTTTTGAACTATAACAATAAAACTGATGTAGATAGGTATTAAGAAAGCTAATTTTCAGTGAAGTACTTTTACTTATATGAATTTATTAGATTTGGTTGCTAGAAATTTCATACAGCATTTAAGTTCAAAATGCTAAAGTTTTTTAGAGCTAAAGTTTGTGAAAGTAGTAAGGGAGTTGTTGGAAAAAGTTCTGTCATTTCTCCCCCCAAGACAAAAACACTTTGTAGATTAAATAGAAAACAGCTGGAGGATGAAATAAATTGCTTGGAAAGAATTAAGTACTGCATGTTTTTTTTCTGACTCAGAGATGGAACTATTAACAGACCACCCAAAAACACTCCAGCAATTGACTTTTCTGACCCAAATTAAACTGGAATATCAGTTTGGAGTTTTTTACTCATTACAATTATTATACATTGTAACAAATGCTTATTAAGGCCAAGAAAGTACAGTGCTGCATATAGTCAAATTTCTCTACCATAGCTATTTAGAAATTATATATTTAAAATATAAAATTCAAAAAAGCAAAAACTGAATTATTTCCAGACACATGCAATGGCCACAAAATACACAAATCACTACAACTCCTTAGGTATCTGAGCTGTTGGAACAGAATTAGATCACTCTTTTCCCTTATAGTGTTATAAATGACTGTTTTCTTGCTGAGATCCCATTTGTGCAGAACATTCTGTATATTTTAATGTATTTATCTGCATTTTTACTTTTAAGTGTAAAGGAAGATAGCCATGGCTACTTCTTCTATGCATGGCAGGGAAGGGAGGCAATATTTAATTTTCCACCTCACCTCAAACTGGAGAACTCTAGTTTACATTTCCCACTACACAAGCATGTGCTCTGTCCACCATGACAAGGCTTTGCTGGGCTAGATTGCCTGTCTGTACTACAGTTTGAGCACATCAAGTATACAAATAGGAAGTGTCATGGCATCAAAAGAGCTAAGGATGTGGTTCCATGAGGTGGTGGTGAGATGAACTTAGGTCATTCAACTCCTTCTTAGCCGTTGTTTTGAAAGAATTTACTGTTTAGACGTTGTGTCTTTATAGTCAATAAACATGACAGAGAGAGTGTGGAAAGCTGAAACGTTTATTTGCTCGTGTTGCTACAAGAGAAAATCTGTGAGAATGCTGCTGCTAAGCACAGAGCACAACTACCTGGTTGTTGGGGCACTGCCTTCTGAGAGAACAGCTCTCTGTTGCTGACACGGTATCTATCTGATGTAAACTGTATGTTCTGCATGTTCCAAGGAAAAGAGTGGCTCCTTTCATACAGATTTGCAAACAAGACTCCTAAATTAGGGGATACTCCTAAGCTTTAAGTTATATCTAGGCTGGGAAGAGAGTCAGTTCTAGAACATTTGCACAGACCTTTTATTTTTTTTCTTTAACCTACTGCAGCGATACCTCACATCTCAGTATCATTCTGAGGCATGTCATAAGAAAGGATCAAGAATCTTTGATTTGACTTGATAACTTAGCTTTCTTTCACAAAAGGTTGCAATTAGAAATGCGTTGCTCTAAATGCTTTGTTTTGCTTATTTTTATATATTTTGAACTTATTTTTTACATTTTCTATGTGTTTGAACTAAATTTGTGATAAGTAAGCATAATATTTATAATGTGTAGTCATGGTTTCCATTTAAAAACACTGACATTCCCTACTTGCAAATAGTCTGTACTGCAAATAAGAATGCTTTGTCATGTGTTTTCACATACGAGTAAGCAAAATTACGTATATTTTTAAAAGCACGTGAATAGCAGTTCTAATACATATATTTTTTCTTTTAACAGGTATTAGTATCTGTCCAATCTCTTATACTTGTAGCAGAACCATATTTTAATGAACCTGGTTATGAACGATCAAGAGGTACTCCAAGTGGTACCCAGAGCTCCAGAGAATACGATGGAAATATACGACAGGCAACAGTCAAGTGGGCAATGCTTGAACAAATCAGAAATCCATCGCCATGTTTTAAGGAGGTGGGCTTTGTGAAACTAAATATCTTGTTCATGTCAGAATAGTCAAGGAAACTCATCTTGTCAACATGTTCCTGTTCATAACTGCTTTTTAGTACAAAGGATCACTGTTCAGTGACTCTTTCCACTGTTCAGTGGGAATGTTGAGAGTGATGCAAATACCTGGAAGCATGTCTTGCATGAGGTGTCTGGTTTTTGCTTTATTCTTTTTATTCTCTGGCACAGCTGACTCTGGAAACTGAACAGAACAAGAATGCACCTGGCTTTCACAGATCCCTTTCTGGGAAAGGGCTGTGTAAACAAACTGGAAGTGACCTATAAGTCAGGTTTGGTGCTCAGGTTGATTAAAGAATGCTTCATCTAGGTTGGCTCATTCTTAATGCCAGGTGATGCCTTTTACATCCAAATGACAGCTGTTGATCAACCCTAGATTGGACGTTCAGTCTTTGTTAATCAGCTTAGGTAACAATGAAGTATTTTTCTATGAAACGTGAATGTGAAGCATTTATTAGGAAACGTTTTGGACACTACACTAAAACAGTGCAAATTGGAAAAATACTTCCAATTTCAGCCTTCACATTATTCATTTTAAAATGCCTAATTTTTTGCCTTTGAAAAGAACTGTCTTGATGTTGATAGAACAGTACTAACCTTCATCCACACTGCCTTAAAAACTTACTTGAAAAAAACTAGATTGTTTAGTATTTTTACTTGCCTGAAAAACAGATTAAAACTCAGAGTATCACGGAATAACTTAGGTTTCAGGGACTCTCTCTCATTGTCCCTCGCCCAATTCCATCCCTGAAGTGAGTCCATTTAGGTTGCTGGGGTTTCAACATGCATGGCAAACAATTCCAGAAGAAAAAACGTGGAAGTTAAATGAAGTAAGAGAATCTGTATGACTACTAATGCAAAATGGTTGATCAAACAGTCCTTGCACAGTGCTACCAGCCAACAGTTAGAAAAAAAATGCATTTTGCTCTTGACCACAGAAATTCTTGCTACTTCTAAATTGAGGTGTGGAACTGTGTAGTAGCATCACCTGTGCTTTCCATTGTTTGCATGCTAAAATACCAAAAAAGTATAATTATTTTAGGATTATTCACATTAGTAAGTGTGACATCTGAGTAGGCAGGTAGTCTCTCATCCCTTCCTTATAATCCATAAAAACATCCTTTGGAATGCAGAAAGCTTTTCCCACTTAAATTACTCAGTGTCTTACAGAATGAGAAGTCGTGAACATTTAACCTGTATAAGAAGTTAAGTGTTCTGTCCATTTACAGATGGAAAATGATGTGCTATATACTGTGGTGTTTTGTATTACTGCAGAAAAACATGGTTGTCATTCTAAGCTATTTCTTGTATGTTTTACTCAGTAAGTTGAAGACCATGATAGTGCCATGACACCTACTCAAATAACTTCTGCTAGTAGGTACTTTCTTATTTTTAAATGTAATAATTGCACTTTTGCAAAAATTTTCTCCAGTTGTCATCACTTGAAGTTACATGAAGATGTTATGAGTTGGTGAGCTCTGACAAGAACATTACATCTTTCTCTTCCTGTACATAGAAATTAAGGATATATAATTTACAGGATTTGATTACTGAACCCCAGTTTGCTGCTATAGCATTTTGAAAAGAATCTTAAGAACGTTACATGATTATTTTGTAGCTTAGGTTTTTACTGCTTTCTATGAAAAAAAGCTTGTAAGCTGACATCCTGCTGCTCTTCAGGAAGGTAAAGTAATAAAGTGCACCCAAACAGTGTTGTTTCAATGGAAAAACAATCATTCCATGAGACCAGGGGACTTAGCACGTCATTACCAGAAGACAGATGTTGAAAACAATAAAGCTACTAGCTTCCTAAACACAATATTTGTCACTAGGACTGAGTTAAACTAAACCACACAAAATGTAAATGTGAAGTAACATTAAGAAGCAGATATCAGTTTGCAGTGGTATCTTGGACATTTGAAACTCCCATCTGTGAGCAGATAACAGTTTTGCTGCAGAGAAGAGAGCTGGCTAGCACTTAAGAGCTTTGGATTCAAAGCTATTTTGTTCTGGTTTAGATTACTGCCCACATTTCCCAAAGTACAATTTTCATTTTTCCCTGTGTTTTCCTCAGTTATTTTTTTTTCTTCCAGATGCTTTTAGGATTCTTTAGGATAGTACGATTAAATCCTCAAGACTGTGAGAATAGATCTAAAGCTATGATATCTTGCTTCGAGGAGATGCTTGAGGCTAACATAGCTTGCATCTGTGTTAAAAATACAATCATACACGATTAAGCATGGGGTCATACCTAGTGCTTTACCAACTTATGAGAACTCCCTCTGTGCTTGATTGAGTATATACCCCCTATCACTGAGAAAAGTGGCGTTTATGTTTCTTTACATAGCACAAAAACAAAAGGAGATTATGCACTGAGAAACATTACATTTTTCATTGATGCAGTAGCTGAATTCATTGGAAGAATGCTACATTCGGTTTGTAGCCTGTCCAAATGAAAATAAGTTCTCAGAGCAGATTATCTGAGCGTTTCTCTGAGAGAACAGCTTGCTGTTATGAACTGTAGGACTTTGTAGGGTTGTGTTAAGAATAATTGGAACAATTACAATTCAGCAATACATTAACACCTGGAAGCTTAGTCTAAGAAAGAATATACATCCTTCCACTCACACTACCTTCTGTCTTGGGCTGTCTTCCCTTCTGTGTCTGAAATGACAAGAAGACCCAAGAGATCTGAACTGCCAGTCTGTGGGAGTTCTCCCAAACTCCATTATGGATATAAGGAACGCCTCTAGAATTGGAGCCTATTAGGCTTTCAGTATGCAGTTTTTCCTTAGACGAATAGCTATATTCTCTAACCTCTAGAGGGAGAGATTATTTTCTCAATTATATTGCAGTGTTGCCAAGAACCCACTGTGCTCAATAAAAATTTCTGTAATGTTATTGTTTCTTTCACCAGGCAGAGTTTTAAAAATCTTTTTAAGGCAAAGCCAACACTAGAGTTTCATAACTTTGTATGCTTTGTTGGTGGTAGGTTTTAGTTTGGGGAGGGGTTGTTTTTTGTATTATTTTGTTTCTTTTTTAAACTCCACCTAGAAATACCAAAGTTTCTGTGTAATCAAATACTGGCTCACAACATGGGTGCAGCTCAAGTACTATTGATAGGGAATTGTAGTGTCCTCAATGATGCTGCTCATGCCTAGAGAATGTAACTCTCATTGTTTATCTTTCTTACAAGCTGGTAATTCTTCTCTATGCAGAAGCATATTATTTTTCTGTGCTTAAACTGCTCAAAGGGTTTCTGCTCATCTGCTTTCTGTTCAGCCAGCAAGCAGTCAGTAACGAGAGAAGATAAGGTACTTATTGAAGAAGCATAGGTGGGAAGTATAAAACAGGGCAGTGAAAGCAACAGTGAAAACCCTAACATTTTATCTTGTATCCTTGCACATATGTTAATGTAAGTGCACATACATAGTGCCTGCATGGTAAGATCACCTTTGGACTGGAGAATATCTGACATTCTGCTATCACTTTGCTGTTCTGCCATCTTACAACTCATTGTTCGGTGCTGAATTATCCTTACAATGTTTTGGTTTTTTTCCTTATCCCTTTGAACTTATGAAAACCCATGTTTTTTCATCCCAAATATTTTCTTGCAGGTTATCCACAAACATTTTTACTTAAAAAGAGTGGAGATCATGGCTCAGTGTGAGGAGTGGATTGCAGACATACAACAGTACAGCAGTGACAAACGGGTAGGCAGAACTATGTCCCATCATGCAGCGGCTCTCAAGGTGAGACTTGCTTTTATCCAGAAATGACGAGTAGCAATTAAATTGTACAACAGCTGAGTTTTCTATTAACAATGTCTGAAAACCAAGGCTTCACCACTGTCAAAAGCTGAAGTTTAAGTGCAGGCCACTTTTTCAGTTTTTTTCCTACAAGTAAGATCTTTATTTAGTTCTTGTCTTGCCAATTTTTCCATAAATTTTTATATAATTTCAGTTATAACAGTTTCTGTCATGATCAGAGAACATAAATGCATCTCAAATGCAAAAGAAATAGCACAACATTTACACTGATGCGCTCGTTTGCTACAGTTTTACGCACTGCCTTTAGTTTGTCGTCAGTAGCACCTAATTACTGTCACTAAAAGGAAAGCACCAGTCCTTAAATGTGAACTGTGAGAAACCTTTATCCTGGCAGTGAAATAAGACATTAAAACCTTTGCTACTTACTCCCTTTGTTGGCTTCTGTTCCCTAAAACTGTGAGAAGTTCATGTTTTAACTCTGGTCTGTAGCACTGACTACTTCTTTCTATTTAGCGTCATACAGCTCAGCTGCGAGAAGAACTTCTGAAACTTCCCTGTCCTGAAGGACTGGATCCAGACGCTGATGACTCCGTGGAAAAATGCAGTGCCACGAGTTCAGAAGAGACTCTGCTGCACGAACAGGTGAAACCCAGCAGCAGTAAAGATATCCCCACTGATTTCAAGTTATGAGTTGCATTGACATGGACTTTCTAGACACAAAGGCTTTGAAGCACAAGCCAAATATGTCAATATTTGTATGTAAGAAGCTAATTATGTAATAGGCAATGAAACTGAAACTATACTATGCCCTTACGGATATACAGTTTAATTCAAGATGATCTTTTATTTACCTGTACAAGAGTGTAAACTTTTTTGTGCTTTTATTTTTCAATTGTGAGAACCACTGATTGGTATGTTTAAAAAAGTTATGTATACAAGAAATGGATAAATCACTGATATATAAGGGAAAACTACCTTAGGAAAGAATGTTTACTGAATGTTTATTATTTTTTTTTACTTGTAGAGTGAGGGCGGTTGTAACAAAGAATATATATTGGTCATTCTTACAGCTACTATTTAAAGTCAGAAAATTTTCACTGAATTTGATAGATTTTACGTTTGGCCATATATTCATGCTCATATTTGATTCTAAAGAAAACCTCCTGTATACTTCAATAAAAGTTAAATGGACATGATCCCTCTTTTATGATTTACTGGTACATTTTTTAAATAAACTGCCATAAAATACATTATAGCTGAAAGCTTGCACTTGTATGACTGAATTCATTGCAGTCAACATATTTAATTTTATGCTTACTAATTCTAAAATGCAGTTGAAATAAATGCACATGGTTTTACCTCATGCCAAAATCTGGACTTCTGAATTCATCTTTTGTTTAGCTAATTTAAGCAAGCTAACAGTGTTCTAAATTTCTTAAGGGCTGTTGTGGAACAAAGTCTGTTTTCTGTTGAAATGTCTGATTTTTACATAATAATAATAATAATAATAATAATAGTAACTACTTTAAGTACTGACAGGCTACTGATGTGCCATGTAGGACACTTAACGTTCTGTAGATCTTGCTGCATAGGCTTAGTTCTGATTTTACTCTTGCAGCCATAAGTCCCTACCTAAAAAGGGATTTCCATGATTTAATTATCAAGTCTCGCTTTTAAAAATTAAGTGATAGCAATGAACGTTACACTAAGTAGTCCTTGAAGGACTAAAAAGATAATAGTGGCATTACCTCAGACTAAATGATCTGTTGTATTGATAATACTACAAGTGAGGTTAAAAAAAAAAAGAAAATCCTCTACTTTGTTTTCTATTTGTTCTTTGTTTATAAGTATCACGCTGGAATTTTTTCACTTCTTGTTTTACAGTGTATCATTCCTAATCATTAAAAGTGGCACCAACTGAGGTTGTGTTCTTATGCTGATGGTGAACAGGCATTGATAGTTCTGTCCAAAGTACAGTTTTTCTGTTCTTTTGATACGTTGTGTTATCCCAGGGTCCATCCAGGTATTACATAATTCTCAAAACATCAGTTTACACATTTCTGTGCTACTACAGGAAACCCTTAAAAAGGGAAGCAAGCAGCTCTGTGCCAGCGTTACAGAGGTAAGTGTACAAAACAGTTTCTGCCATAGTCAACGTTTTAGATCGTTATCTGTGTTAAAACAGCACTGTGTTTCTCTAGGTGGGTATTTACTTCCCTTTTTACTGTTGTACAAAAAAGCTCTGATATTCTCACAAAGGCTCCAAAAGCAGAACTGCCCACAAAGTAGCAACTATGTTTAAGTTAGTGATTTCTGTTAAAGCTCTTAATTTAGTGTTTAAACCATCTGTCTACAGGAGCACAGTATTTTTATAAAATCCTGGTACTTGTACCAAAAAGAAACATATCAGACCTAAAGATCCACCTTATACATAAAAATGTACTTTTTTAACCATTAAAAAAAAAAATCCACAAAAAAACGCACCTGAAATACAAAGCACCTAACTTGCATTATCTGACTTTAAAAGGCTGTATCATTTTCTCTTAGAGTGCATTTATGGTACCATGATGATGCTAATGTGAAGTCACTGCTGTTAAATTAAGCAAATGCAAACAGCTGCCTGGGATATTAAAGTCTAATTTGTAAATGCATACCAACTTTTCTTGCTCCAATTTGAGCACCACAGAGCAGTATCATACAAATTAAAGCAGTGATTCCATCATTAACAACTTGCAACTGTGTTCCCATGTAGTGAGTATTATTTCCTGGAGCTTCACAGACAAGAATGCCAAGTTTTTCTCTGATTGCTTCAATCTACACCTGCTACCAAAGAATGGCTCGGCAGCCATCTATGAGACCTTGTGCTCCATGAGAGCAAAGCAGTCATTACAATAATCTCTACACATAAACAGTCACTCTGTTTTGCTAATGTAGATGCAATACTCACCATATGCAAACGTGAATGTTACCTCTGTAAGATTTATCAGTTTCCTTTGAAATTTCCTTTCAGTAGAAGCTGTGCATAAGTGTAGGGATTAATGCTCATCTGTAACTACCATAGCTGTACAAAACAGTGGCCCTGCATGTGGCAGGGGGGTTGGAGATTCATGATCCTTGAGGTCTATTTTATGCTCTCAAATGCTCTATTTTATATGCTGTGGCAAAGAAATTGATAGGTAAACCACCCTATAATTAATTTACCTTGTTTACCTGTAAATACCTGAACAAAAATCTAGCTGACCTACATTTAAGCCAGGACTTAGGTATTTACCTGGAGTTTCTCTGACTTGTCTTCCATTTTTTTCCCTCCATAATGCCTTACTATTTGTGTGTTTTGCAAGTGTTCTTTTATTTCTTTCTTTGTTTCCCCAGAAGCCAATCACCATCATGTGGACATCTCTCTGGACTGTCAGCTCTCTTTATCTAGAAAACAGAAATTAGAAGGATTTTTCAGTGAAAAGGTGATGCATTTTTATACTTATCATAACCTGAAGAATAAGGCACAGAAGACATTCCAAATCCATGTTCTCAACGTATTATCATATACATGTGCATATAGTTATGTGAATAAATAGGTCAGGTCAGGCAGTCATTTCTTTTTGAAAAACAGTTTTCCAAGCTCTATTTTTTCTCTCTTTTCCCATAAATTCTTAACATAATGTAGAGCATGTTGGCATTTATATTGAAACATGAGCTTTCTATGGAGTACAATAAGCTGAATAGGTAAAAGAAGTTTAACATTTTCTAAAACTAATAAATAGTAAAAACATTTCGTTCTCTAGAGCCTGCAGTTGCCATTGTTTTATTCTTTTGGAATACAGGTAGAGGAATTATAGTATCTACTCACTGAGTTACTATAGTAAAACTCCAAAATAATCTCACTACTGCCTGTTTTTAATAACAGCTCAAAGAAAACAAATCCCAGTACACAGCGCTTTATCTTGACTGAGATGGCTCTGCATATTGTGACCTCTCATGTCTACAGGTGATAATTTTTCCTACGTCTCTTGACTGCTTCTTTACATGAAAATTACCTATATTATCCGCATCGTTTAATCATATGATCGCAGCTGTGTAGATAGAGGTCTCTTCCAGCCTTAATGATTCTTAATACTAAGATCATCTATTCCAACTGTCCACCTACCACTAATAACCATGGCCCTCAGTACTTCTACCCTTTCCTTAAACACCTCCAGGGATGGTGACTCCACCACCTCTCTGGGCAGTCTATTCCAGTGCATCTCCACTCTTCCTGAGAATAAATTCTTCCTAATATCCAACCCGAACCCTGGTACAACATGAGGTACCCTCCTGACCTACTGCTGTTACATGAGGGAAGAGGCTGACCCCCACCTCACTGCAACCCCCTTTCAGGGACTTGTAGAGAGCAATGAGGTCTCCCCTAAGCCTTCTCTTTTCCAGACTGAACAATCCCATTTCCCTCAGCCACTCCCCATATGACTTGTACTCCAGACCCCTCACAGTTTCATTGCCCTTCTCTGGACATGCTCCAGGCCCTTAGTGTCTTTCTTGTAGGGGAATGGCCCAAAACTGAACACAGTATTTGAGTCTCACCAGAACTGAGTACAAAGGGATGATTATTTCCCTGCTCCTACTGGCTGCACTACTTATTATACAAGCCAGGATGCTGTTGGCCTTCTTGGCCACCTGGGCACAGTGCTGGCTCATGTTCAGCCAAGCATCAACCAACACCCTCAGGTCCTTTTCCTCTGTGCAGCTTTCCAGCCACTCTTTTTCTCAAGCTTGTAGCATTGCCAGGGGTTGTTTGGCCAAAGTGCAGGACTGACATTGCGTTTTGTTGAACATCATCCCACTGGCCTCATCCCAGCTATCCAGCCTGTCCAGATCCCTCTGTAGGGCCTTCCTGCCCTCAGGTGGATAGAGACTTTCCCCCAACTTGGTGTCATCTACAAACTTAATGAGGATGCACTCAGTGCCCTCATTCAGATCAATAAAGATAGGGTAGGCCCTAATACCAACCCCTGTGGAACAACACTCATGACCGATCACCAGCTGGATTTCACTCCATTCACCTCTCTGGATCCAGCCCTGTAGCCAATTCTTTGTCCAGCAGAGTACATCTATCCAACCCCAGGGCTGCCAGCTTCTCTAGCAGAATACTGTGGGAGACAGTGTCAAAAGCTTTACTAAAGTCTACATACACTACATCAATAGCGTTTCCCTCAGCCTCCAGGCTGGTCACCCAGTCATAAGAGATGAGGTTGGTCAGGCAGGACCTGTCTTTTGTGAACCCGGGCTAGCTGGGCTAGCTGGGCCTGATCCCATGGTTGTCCAGCACATGCTGTGTGATCTCACTCAAGATGATCTGTGTCATAACCTTCCTTGCCAGCAAGGTCAGGCTGACAGACGTGTAGTTCCCTGGATCGTTACAACCCTTCTTATAGAAGGGATCACATTAGCAAACCTCCAGTCATCTGGATCCTCTTTGGTTGACCAGGACCACTGATGGATGCTGGAAAGTAGGTTGGCAATTATGCTCACCAGCTCCCTTGGCACCCTCACATATATCCCATGTGGCCCCAAACTCTAAACTGGGGGCTAATGCTGGAGGTAGAAATGTTTCTGTAATTCATATAGCAAAATCTTGTATTTAAGCTTGTTTAGTAAACAGTCCAGAAAGGAAAGGTATCCATTCTGTATCACTGACCATGCAGGATATTTATTATCATAACTCACAGTGTTATTTTTAAAAACCTTTGGGAGGCTTTCCTGTTTCCAGTGCTGTGCTCCATACTTGCAGCTTATGCACTTCATGCATTTTTTTCATTTGTTCTTCATCTGCAGTCATTATTCTCTTCCTCACTCATAGACCCACCCCCATAGATACATATGCATAAAGCCTTCAACAGTTCATAAACTCTTTGCATAAAGCTCTTAGGATAAAGCAACCACATCCCAGTTCCTCAATAGCAAACTGAGGAATACATTTTAAAAAAATAAAAGTATTTTCCAACCAGGAAACTAAAGAAAACTAAAACCACAGATTTAAAAACAAAACAAACCAAAAAAAAAGACTATTTGTCATTATTATAGACTGCCTCTATTGTTTTATTAAATATTTTCTTATTTACCAGAGCAAAACACAGCCTTTTTTCTCTTTTCCATTTCCTTTCAGATGCTTAAACAAGTTTGTTATTTGGAAGGGGAAAGTTGGCTATGAGGGTGAAGGCAACAGCCTTCTTTAACTTACTCCTAAGTAATGGTTTAGAAGTTTCCAGAAGTCCTGTTCTTTCACCTCAAGTTTAAAAGCTTATTTTCAGTCACCAGCTCCTTTCTCCTTATGCAAGTTAACCACAACTGTATCAAAGCCGACTTCCAGGACAGCACGCTTTCTGTCTGTCAATCCTCCTTTGAAACTGCTAGCAATAATGATGTTATTTCTACAGTTACCATTTTAAACAGGTCCTAAGGAGGTGGCAATGAGCTGGACATCACACTGCCATACAACAGTCCTGGCTGAAGCCCAGAGCAGCACAGTTCTAAGCTGAGTATGAGGACACATCTTTTAACACTGCATGAGAGGTATAAGTGCAGTTTATTTAGAAAGTAACGAGGCCTTAATTCATTACATACACACAATCAGCCTAGCCAAGCATGGGCATCCTCACATTATGGAAGTCAGGAAGCCAGATCCCTATGCACAGGGTTGGGAAGCATTCTCCAGGATGCAAGTCACAGCCTTCATTCTGGCTGTAGCTACAGTTCAGGCTGTCCCAAAAACCTTGCAAATGTTTGCTGGCAATGAACTGTGGCAGTGATTCAGGAGGGGACAGAAGTGACATTCTCATTTTGGTCCTTTTCAACCCAGGCCGTTCTATGATTCTGTGATTATATGGCATGGCAGAACAAAACCTAATAGCCAACAGCAGGATTGCTGAAAAGGAAATGGTAGATCTGCCAACTGGGCCGATCCTCTCTACTGCCAGGCTGTCAGTGCAAATCTCAACTGGGTTTTGAGGCGGTTTCAATCAGTGAAACTCATCATGATATGTAAAATTCACAGGGGCTGGCCTCCAGATCAGCAGAAGTCACAAGAGAAATCATGCAACCATCTGGCTGGCTGAATTTTGCCATTGTGTGGGATTCTGGATTAGTCCCAGAGCGTTTACAGTAGCTGCAGACTAGCAAAAGAAAAACTCTTTCCAGAGTCAATTCAACACATCTCCTGTCTGCCTCACGGTCACTAAAGGCAGCAGAGCGTGCAGCTGGGTCACACAGACATCGAAACACCACCTGCTGTCATATGGCTCCCTGGGAGGCTTTAAATGTTGGCAACATGATGAGAGACCACCTCATCCGTATGACAACAGGGAAGATGAGGGGGAAAATTACATCTGAGTGATGATTTAGCTCAATACAGATTTCACTCTAGCTTAAAAATAAATATCTACCTACAAGTGCATGCTCAGTCACAAACAATTGCTGTTGATGGCACCAAATAGAGACTGAAGCAAAAGTACTCCAGAGAACAAAATATCTGTTTGTATCTGCACTGCCTACTGATGTGTTAAACCTCCTCCAGCTCTTTTCTAGCCGTTCCTCTAAGGAAATCATTCACGTTAGAAAACAAATGGCCAGATGAACAAATGACATATGGCAGGGAACTAAACATCAATAACCAGTATCAGAGGAGAAGCCAAGCCATTTCAATAGAGAAGAGGAGAATGACAGCGCATGGCTCCTGATTAACAACTGTTCAATTCAGGAAAGATGGTTCTATCTCTCAGAGCTCTCAGGAGTCCATATTACTAGCAGAAATCAATGAAAGACAGTGCTGAAATTTGAAGCTTGAATTTAGAGAACTACAACAGAATTCTGCGTTATTCAAGATTCTATGTATGCCTAATGCAAGACATGGATTAATCATCTGAATAAAAATAACAGTTGCTATGTCTCCTTGTAGTTACAAACAGTTTCTGATAACACTGTCTTCCTGAAAATGTTAGTCTAATTTGTTTGAGTGGGTTTTTAATTATTACTTAAAATACTCTTTCACTTGCTAATGCATTTTCAGGCTCAGAATCCAACAGCAAGTGATTTTACATTGCCAAGTGTGCCTTCAAACACAGTTGCCCAGTCAGTGTCACTGAGGACAAACCATGGCAGTAAATTCATCCAGTTTTCATTTTCCCCTGGTAGCTCATTATTCACATTTCAACATACTGAGCTTTATGCATCAAAGCTTCACTGAGACACCAGAACAGCAGTCAGTGCCCTGGTATTCATCGCAGCCTGCAAGCCCCACCAGTCAGAATTTGGGGTCAGAATCTGTACGGGAGATCAAATTGTTCTACACCTCCTACCAAATACTGCATCCTGTGAGTGACAGAGGGTTTCCATGCAGACTGAATTGCCAGCAGTGTCTACCTCAACCTTTGGCTTCTTTTTATCAGACTGAATTCATACTGTTGGTCTTCTGGAGAAAATGACATTTTTCCTAAATGTAAGTATTTAAATGGTTTGAAAGTTTTTGCCTTAATGGCCTTTGAGTTTTAGTTCATACAGAAAAGAAAATATTTTTGTTATTTTAATATGTTAATTAAAGATCAAGAAATTTACTAGCAGCTGAAAAAGCAGGAAAGTCTTTTGTGATTCCTGACTATAAACCAGGTAAAATAACAAGTACCAACTGTAGAAATTTTTAGGCCGTGGCCTCTCATAAAATACAGATAAAAATTTATGTGTAGATTCAAAAACATTAATCAAACTGGGCTTACCTATTTGCTTCCATTAGTGTCATTTATTTCCACATTTAGCAATGTGGAAAGCGCCCAGTGGAAATACCAAAAATCACTTTGAAATTGACCCAACCTGAACAACAGACCCATCACCAATCACACGATTCTTGTGTCACCATCAAAAAACTGTGCTCTTCAGTGCTAAGCTGCTAAACCCAACACTTCACAAAGCTTACGAAACAGACCGATATTTTTCGAATCCATAAATAAGAAAACTACTGCATACTCACTGTGCAGCTTCAAAATACTTCACCCACTATAACTGCAGTAATATTTTTGTATGTGTGAACACTCCTATACTCACCATATTTATGCTAACAAGAAATAATAATTGTTAACATCTTTTCATCTTCAGGCTATGAGTCCCATAGCAATGTGTTGAAAAAAGCTGCCATAAATTTATTTGCACAGATAAAATAGAAGCCAATATTTTCAGGAGAATACCAAGAAATTGACAGTCTAAATACCTCCAGAGTTCCTCAGCCAGCGTTATTTTCTCATCCTAGTTTAGATCCTTGTATTAAGGAAAAAGACAGTTCAGGATGAAGACAGTAGAGACATTGAAAGTGTCATTTTAAGGCACATATATATGCTTTCCTTAATTAACATGACTTTGCCCTTCATATAACCATACTGTGTAGTAAGTCTTCTGCCCAAAGTCACTTGTATCATAGAATCACAGAAATGATGACCAGAAGGGGCAGCTGGAGGTGATCACCGCTCCTCCCCAAACAAAGCATCAAGTTTCCCCAGCAGCTGTCAGTGGAATATGTCTCTCCTACAGTTTTGGTAGTTTGGACTCTGCTTCAGGCTAATTGCCTTCTCCCTTTTGTCTCTAGTCCCAGCTACACTGCAGTGTTACTATGGACACCCTACATTTATAGCTTACTTCAATTACTAGATCATTTTTATTTGCTCAAAAACCAAACCATTTTAAAATAGATGAAGAAAATAGGGAAGAAAACAGAGCAAAGGTCATGTTGCACTTTAAAAAGTCCAGCTAGTTCCAGTTTCTCTCATGGTTGCAGTAAAACCATTAATCATAATAAACTCATTTTGTCTAAATGCAGAGGTAATACATTTTTCCATGTAAATCATTTCATTGCCGTGACAGAATGATGTCAGAGAGTCTAAATAGCTGATCTAATAAATTTTCCTTTAGGAACATTGTTTAGCACTAAAGGTTAGAGCGGGGAGGGTCAGGGAACAAGGGGCAAGATTGATGGCAGCTGTTGGTAAGAAAAATTTGGTTTTAATTTTCTTAAGATAGATCCAAATACTACATTTACACAAAAGCATTTTTATAGACTGAGAAAATGTATATATCTGAATATTGCAGCAATAAGAACTAATATCTTTCTAAAAGAAAAATACAGCTCTAGGTAATAGCAAGATTTTCAGAAATGTATAAGAGATAATAGAAAAAAAACCTTAACTTTGCAAGCTTTTTAATATCATTCATCTGCTTAAGGACTATTTTTGATATAATTCAGCACTCCACATTCACCATTTGTACTCACAGACTCATACACATGGATCAACACTTTTTTTTAGGCCGTGGCCTCTCATAAAACACAGATAAAAATTTAAGTGTAGATTCAAAAACTGCAAAAAATCTGCATCTGATTTGACTGCATGCACAGAAATGTTTCAATAATGATGCAGAAACATGGAGAAAAACAGCATTTCATTCCCCACCCCTCTACCAAAAACAAATAGAAAAAAAAAAATCGAACTGCACTTCATACTTCAACATAAATGTGACTATTTGCTGAGTCCTACGGCAGCATGGGAGAATAAATATACATATTGCCAGCATGGAAAATGAACAGCCTCAGATGAAACATTAAAAAAAGAAAAAATCAAAGCTGTTACTCCCTATTTCTTTGCATCAGATCTCTCCAAGTCAAGCTTTGGAAGAAATTACTGATTTTGGTTTAGTTCCAACTATTTTTTTCTATTTGTCCTTTTTTTCATTTGAGTACCTACAGATGAAAAACTGTTTCAGGTAGGCTTAATCCCTACTCTTTACTGCAGCACTGGGTACACTCAATAATGACAACCCTGCTGCGTAGAGAACAGCAATTCTTTTCTTTCCACACATAGTTGATCTAGTGAGATGTGTGCTACAAGCCACACAGATTGCCTGCAAAGAAAGAAGAAAATCTCCTTTAAAAGAACTGTTTCATACACAGATAATACAGAAAGCTGGATAACCCGCAGAGTTTTTCCAGCTCTTACAATGGTGACACAGACTCTAATGAGCTCTGTAATTGTAGCTCTCTCTCCTTCCCATTCAGCTCCTTTAAAGCCAGCTTTTTGCAGAGAGGATTTGCACATCTTCTCTTATAAACTAGATATTTCAAAGAAACAAATACCATCGTCCAGCACACCTAATCTGGGTAAAAGAGAATTAACTAAATACAGATTTGTTCATTATTTGTTTATTTCCATGTTTAAATTATACTTCAGCACCTGACTGCAAGGAGATGCTATTTTGTCATGGCAGTTCCTCTGGCAGCTTGTTAACCAAGATGGATATTTGGATGCCTTAATCATCCATTTCAACCTGAAGCACACTGGATAGCAGTGTGAGACGGCATGAAATATTCTAACAATTCACTGCTGCAGGAACAGGAGAGGTCCACTTTTCCTCACTTCAGAGCTGCACTCCTAACAGCTGAATTGCCATTTCCAACCATTGCCATCACGGTGCCATCCAATCCAACAAGAAACTGTCTGTAAAAGAGAAAGCTGTCAGGAACTGGAAGCTGCTAAGGGAAATGTTCCTCAGCGTCAGAGCAATCCCCACAGAAGGGGCAAGGCAATGTAGATGGAAGAATGGCAGGAGGGAAGGGCAGTGAGAGCTTCTATTTTCTGGTGCAGTTAGGTGTTTGACCAGCTCAGGTGCTCACACAGGTGCAGCATCAGCTCTTCCACCTTCCTAATTTTTAAACTGACACCGTAAATGGCAGTTTGCGTCTCTGTAAAGCGTAACAATAGTTTGTTTATGGATTTTAACAAATCTATTAGGTAATTTGAAATGAGTTTCTCAGTGTATGGAGTGTAATCTCTTCAGCAGTGACATTTATTTATTTTTATTCAGCTTGATAAGTAGACTAATTTTAGATTCCTCTAAACATGCTCCAAAACATCTATTTGGATAAGATGTATCACTAACGTGCCCTTGCACCAGGAAAACCTTAGTACATAGTGCAGGAAAAACGAAACACCAATACAATGCATCCATCATCAGTAGAGCATTTCCTAAATACTCACAGGAAAGAAAGATAAAGATGCCTTTTTCCATGAGTCTGCATGCTGTCACGTGGTTCAACAACAACCACAACAAAAATGACAACTCAGGGAAATAGAATCTTTTAAATCATTTTTTCTACCGCTAAGAAAGACATGTACATCGTTCTTTGTATTTCTATAGTTGTATGCGTATGAGAGCCCACTGATCATGACAGAAAAGTAAAATCAAATAATTCTGCTTTGTTTTCATAGGGGTGACATGGTGTCTTTCCTTCTGAGGTATTCTAGTATGCTGCGTCAATTTCTTGATGCTGATAATGGAGAAAGGAAAGGAAATCATTTCATGTGCAGTATCTGGTAGTCTGGATAATCTGTAGCTGCTCATCTATTCCAAGAAATCCTGGAGAATGCTCCCTTACTTGAGAACGACTCTAGTAGTCAGGATCTAGCTGGAATAACCCCCCTGAACTGAGTCTTTACTGCTGACTCTCAAGAGACACAACAAATCATCAGATCTGAAAAATAAGGATCTTCTAGGGAGCCCAGTGGAGGGCCACAAAGACAGTTAGTGTACTGGAGCACTTCCTGTATGAAGAACCCTGGGACTGTTCAGCCTGGAGAAGAGAAGGTTGAGGAGGGAATCTCATCACTGTTTGTAAATATCCAAAGTGGGGGAGTGAAGTGGGTGGACCAAGACACTGAAACAGTGGTGTGCAGCAATAGAACAAGGGATAATGGGCAAAAACTGGAATGGAATAAGTTCCATTCAAACAAGGAAGAAGTTTTTTCTTTACCATCAGAATTACGGAGCACTGGAACAGGTTGCCCAGAGACACTGGGGAGTCTCCTTCTCTGGAGATAGTCAAGACCTGTCCAGATGCCTTCCTGTGAGATCTAATGTACAGGACCTGATTTAGCAGTGGACTGGACTAGATGATCTCTATAGGTCCTTTCCAACCCCTACAATTCTACGATTCTGTTACTCAGACACGTGAATTCCTCTTACTGATACATTTAAGACTAACTCAAGCGCTGTTTCTCCATGTGACTTTATCAATTTATAGATTTTTCCGTTAACTTACTTCACTCTCACTGCAAGAAATATAACCAACTTTTCCAGAGTTTGCATTATTTTTTCCCTTGTATATTTTCCTTGCTCATTCAAGCGTAACTACTTTAAAAGTTCTCTTCCATTAACGTGAAGGCCTTCACTTCAGACAATGTAAGTATTGTTTACTATCTACTTCATGCTATCTACATCTTTTAGTTTCCACAGGATTTTCTTGGTTAATGGTAACAATTGCATTATATTCTTTAAAACAGTACCCTAAATAAATCTTTTCCAATAGCATAGTGGAAATGCTAAGTCATGGCTTGAACCAGTGATGGAGCACCTGGTGTCCCCAGGTGCATGTGTCATGGTTCTATGTTTTTGTTTTTATTTTTGTTTTTGTGTTTCAGTATTCCACATCAAAACATCATGTAGTGTACGGGGCATTAAAGTGTCACTGCCCCAATTCCAAGTACCTATCCCTGTACATTACAGAAGTCACGGGATCTGTCCCTTCCGGGTGGGGGGGGGCGCTCTCTTGCTGCCTTGCAGTGGGTGCTGGAGGGTGCTTTCCTAGCCGTTCCAAGCTTTTCAGGTTTGAATCGGTCCCGGGAACTCTCTCTCTCTCATCTTGTCTGATTTATTAATCTCAATTGCAATTAAATTGTATCTATTATCTTGTATTCCAATATTATAGTAAAATAAGTTTTCCTCCATAGATTGTTGCCGCTGCTTTTTTTCCTTCCTTCCTTCCTTCCCATTTTTGTGGGACTGGGGTGGGGGGGGGGGGGGGGGGAGGGCCAGAGGCCTGTCGCCCCTGTCACGGACATAGATTGATCTGGTCAAATCCGTGACAGATTTTTGGCGCCCAACGTGGGGCGATACAGCAGAAGAAGTCTTTACAAAAGGAGAGCGAATGATCCAAATTCTTCTGAGTGCTGGTTTTGCTATTAAGCGAAGCAAAGTGAAAGGACCTGCCCAGGAGATTCAGTTCCTAGGTATAAAGTGGCAAGATGGCCGTCGTCACATCCCAACAGACGTGATCGACAAAATCACTGCTATGTCTCCACCCACTAGCAAAAGAGAGACACAATCTTTTCTGGGTGCAGTGGGCTTTTGGAGAATGCATGTTCCAAACTACAGCCTCATTGTAAGCCCCCTTTATTATGTGACGCGAATGAGAAATGAGTTTACATGGGGCCCTGAGCAGCAGCAGGCTTTTGAACAGATTAAACAGGAGATAGCCCGTGCCGTGGCCCTAGGACCAGTACGAACGGGACAGGGTATAAAGAACATCCTCTACACTGCTGCTGGAGAGAACGGTCCCACTTGGAGTTTGTGGCAAAGAGCCTCAGGAGAGACCAGAGGCCGACCCCTGGGATTCTGGAGTCGGGCATACAGAGGGTCTGAAGAGCGCTACACTCCAACTGAGAAGGAGATCTTAGCTGCTTATGAAGGGGTTCGGGCTGC
Source organism: Lagopus muta (assembly GCF_023343835.1). Taxonomy (NCBI): domain Eukaryota; kingdom Metazoa; phylum Chordata; class Aves; order Galliformes; family Phasianidae; genus Lagopus; species Lagopus muta. Next base: position 78,911,079 of record NC_064434.1, read on the forward strand.
TTCTGAAGTAGTCGGTACTGAAACACAGCTCCTTCTGGCACCTCGACTGCCAGTGCTGAACTGGATGTTTAAAGGAAAGGTTCCCTCCACCCATCATGCTACTGATGCCACGTGGAGTAAGTGGATTGCACTGATTACACAACGAGCACGGATGGGGAACCTCAGCCGTCCAGGAATCCTAGAAGTCATCATGGACTGGCCTGAAGGTAAAAAGTTTGGAACACCACCAGCAGAAGAAGTATCACGTGCTAAAGAAGCCCCACCATACAATGAACTACCAGAGAATGAAAAGAAATATGCCCTGTTCACAGATGGATCGTGTCGTATTGTGGGAAAGCATCGCAGATGGAAATCTGCTGTGTGGAGCCCCACACGACAAGTTGCAGAGGCCACTGAAGGGAAAGGAGAATCAAGCCAATTTGCAGAGGTAAAGGCTGTCCAACTGGCCTTAGATGTCGCTGAACGGGAGAGGTGGCCAATGCTCTATCTTTACACTGACTCATGGATGGTAGCAAATGCCTTATGGGGGTGGTTACAGCAGTGGGAGCAAAATAACTGGCAAAGAAGGGGTAAACCTATTTGGGCTGCTGAACTGTGGAAAGACATTGCTGCCCGAACAAAGACTATGGTTGTAAAGGTGCGCCATGTAGATGCTCATGTGCCCAAGAGTCGGGCTACTGAAGAACAGCAAAATAACCATCAGGTAGACCGAGCTGCCAGAATTGAGGTGGCTCAAATAGACCTGGACTGGCAGAACAAGGGTGAATTATTTCTGGCTCGGTGGGCCCATGAGACCTCAGGTCATCAAGGGAGAGATGCAACATACAAATGGGCTAGAGACCGAGGGGTGGACTTAACTATGGATGCCATTGCACAGGTTATTCATAACTGTGAAACATGTGCCATCATCAAACAAGCCAAGAGGATGAAACCTCTGTGGGAAGAAGGGCGATGGCAAAAATACAAATATGGGGAGGCATGGCAGGTTGATTATATCACCTTGCCACGATCTCACAATGGTAAGCATTATGTGCTTACTATGGTGGAGGCAACAACCGGGTGGCTTGAAACATATGCAGTACCCCATGCTACCGCCCGAAACACCATACTGGGTCTCGAGAAACAAGTCCTGTGGCGACATGGCACCCCAGAAAGGATTGAATCAGATAATGGGACTCATTTCAAAAATTCTCTTGTAAATACTTGGGCCAAAGATCACGGCATCGAGTGGATTTACCATATTCCCTATCATGCACCAGCCTCTGGTAAAATTGAACGATACAATGGATTGTTAAAAACGATGCTAAAAGCACTGGGTGGAGGAACATTTAAGCACTGGGAGAAGCATTTGGCAGAAGCCACCTGGTTGGTCAATACCAGAGGATCTATTAATCGTGATGGTCCTAACCAATCCAGTTCCCTACATACTGTAGAGGGAGATAAAGTCCCTGTTGTACATGTAAAGAACATGTTAGGAAAGTCAGTTTGGGTTCTTCCAGCTTCTGGAAAGGGCAAACCTCTCCGTGGTACAGTTTTTGCCCAGGGACCAGGATCCACTTGGTGGGTAATGCAGAAGAATGGGGATGTCCAGTGTGTACCACAAGGAAACTTGATGCCGGGGGAGTGCAGTTACTAATTCTATGTATATGTATATAGCCATGTGTGCATTTTTAATCATTTTTTGTTTGTTTGTATATATGTATATATATTTTAAGCATGATGTAACGATGTAGAATAAGGGGTGGAATGTCATGGTTCTATGTTTTTGTTTTTATTTTTGTTTTTGTGTTTCAGTATTCCACATCAAAACATCATGTAGTGTACGGGGCATTAAAGTGTCACTGCCCCAATTCCAAGTACCTATCCCTGTACATTACAGAAGTCACGGGATCTGTCCCTTCCGGGTGGGGGGGGGCGCTCTCTTGCTGCCTTGCAGTGGGTGCTGGAGGGTGCTTTCCTAGCCGTTCCAAGCTTTTCAGGTTTGAATCGGTCCCGGGAACTCTCTCTCTCTCATCTTGTCTGATTTATTAATCTCAATTGCAATTAAATTGTATCTATTATCTTGTATTCCAATATTATAGTAAAATAAGTTTTCCTCCATAGATTGTTGCCGCTGCTTTTTTTCCTTCCTTCCTTCCTTCCCATTTTTGTGGGACTGGGGTGGGGGGGGGGGGGGGGGAGGGCCAGAGGCCTGTCGCCCCTGTCACGGACATAGATTGATCTGGTCAAATCCGTGACAGCATGTAATGCCCCTGAATGACCAGAAGGGGTGGAGCCAGGATCTCTTCCCAGACCTCATTTAAGGGCTGGCAGTGGAGGCAAGGGTATTTTTCTGAAGACTCTTGTGTGCTTGAGGCCTTCTGAAGGTAAGCAGCTTCTTTCCTTTATTTCTGTGCCTTCTGCTTTTGTGGTTTTCTTTTTTTGTGTGTGTGTATGAGTGAATCGTAATTCACTGTGGCCTGAGACCTTGCTGCTCTGCTGTCATTGTTGCACTTCTCACTGCATTACAAATACATAAACTATTTTTCAAGCTCTTTGCCTCTCTTCTTCTCTGAAGAGAGGAATGTAACCTAGAATTCAGTAATTGGGAAACAATCATTCATTCCAAAGCTATGCTAACGTGATGCTTAAATAATAGAGATGAAACTAACACAAATGAAGAAGGCGGTGTATTCACATTTTGTATACTGCATTCAGTTCAAGACCAGACTGCAGATGACAACTCTGTATTGCTTTTACTTTAAGAAAACTGGGTATTTATACTTCTTTACTCCTTGACATTGATAAAGGCAGTATATTTTTAACGTTTGTACTGAGGCCCATTATCATGTAAACCTATTGCTAAAAGCTGACAAATTAAGCCTGTCAGCCCTGGGTGTATTAAACTCTTTCTAATTCCCTCAGCCTACTACATGCTGAAACCAATTACAATTTTTTTTTCTTAAGCTCCCAGCATTAACACAATTTCACATCAAGTGTATGCAGCATCTGCTAAAGCGAAATTTCTCCTTTCTCTGTTTCTGCCACCCCAATGTCTGCACTGCGGAGCTGCTCTAACCAGTGCACTTATCTGCATGTTATCACCTGTGACTGGCACCTTATTTAAATTCTGAAATGGCTTGTAGATGTACTTGAATTATGAGGCTAAAATGATCTTTATTCCACCACAGTCATCTGCTTAAACGCTTCTGGATAAGGCTGGATGTGCATAGGGGTATATAGGGTGTGACTACGCTTCATTTGGAAGGCTTTACTGTATTTCAGTGAAACAAAGTAAGCTTCAAAATAGAAAAGTAAATATACTGCCTGGGTCAGTATCTTCTCCAGATGTTTAACCTCAACCATAAATACTGCCACAACTTATCAGGCTGTTCTTGTTGATACCTGGCTCTCTGCAAAAAATACTACACTTAATTATTATTTTTCTTGTCAGTAACAATAACATATCTATCAGACCTTCTAAATCTGTGAGAAGATACTAGAGCTCTCAGTATACATATATATAACTTGATGCATCCCAGTCCTTCACTCAGCTAATAACATCTACTTCTACTACTTATTTACCCTTTCTTCCACAAACACATTCATGCTACCTTTCACTCTGCATTATGGACAAACTGAAAGACACTCCTTCCAGGCTTCTTCGCAGTACCACTTTTCTATACTTTCTCATCCATTTTCAGTATCCACTATACAGCTCCTGCAACATACTGGCTGTATGTAGATGGAAGATTTGTTGTGATCTCCATTATTTACATAGCATTTAGATTCTTTAATTAGAACTAATAAAGTAAAATCAGACATGATTTAGCCATTTATATAGCTGGTTTATGAGAACACTTTATCTGCCACATAATGCATTAGCCCTCCTCAGTATCTCTAGGTTCATCTTCTAAACATTCTATATTCCCATGTAAAACACCAAAAGAGCTTCTGTCAGGCTGTTTAGTCACTAACAGGCCTTAACAATCCTGACCAGACTCAGCTGGGGTCTCCACGCACATCTTTATCCATGAGCCCAGGAGTTGCCACATTGGTCTCCATGCTGAAGACCTGAGCTGACTTCAAGGCTTGACCTTGGACCTTCTGCACCACCATGAGCATGCAGGATGAATCTGACCACAACCCATACTTCTCCCAACTTTTTTTTTTTACTGCTTAAATGATAATTTGTACGAGTCTAACTTGCTCTTAAATCCCTCTTACTCTCTGCTAACAGAGAGGTTTCACTAAGATTGTACAGAGCGTCCCAGGAGAAATTAAAGAGATGTCCAAAGAATATCATGATCAATTTTGCAATCCAAGGATTCTGGCAGATCTAATTCAATGTAGAAAACACTTTAAAAAAAAAAAAAAAAAAAGCCTTCCCCTTTTTAACTCCTCTCTCTCACGCATGCTTTCTCTCTGGCTGGTATTTTCTTAAGAAACTTCTGTTCAAGACTGTGCTAGTACCTGAACCAAAGCAACATCCTCCATCTTGGAAACTCGACCACATTGGTGGCAACAAGCAATAATGTGACAGACACACAAAATCTCTACAAAGCAAATAGCCCTCAATAGAAAGAGAACAGGTTTACCGGAGTGAAACTAATTATTTATGACACACATCTAAGAGCTAAACATGTTTCAGCAGTGATGAAGACAACCACTATGAAGCAATAAACTTCAAAAACTGGATTTCTTGAGGATGTATTCCACCTGTTCATAACTAAATCCTAGTAAGTCTCTTACTCAGCATGCTGCCTGAAGACAGATGATGGCTGTCTAATTAAAGAAACACATGGAGAAACATAAATGTGTCTTTAGAAATTTAGCTTCAAAAGATAATGATGTTAACTGACAGTAAAATGCCCCAGTATGTACGAGGGTCAAACAAGTACGACAGCTTCCTTCTGGTATGAGCTGAGCCAATCATGTAACTCTAAAGCATTTAAGTAGAATGTTCTTAGATTCGAATAAATAAAGATAAAAAAGGCTTAACATTTAAAACAAGAAAAGAGAGAAATAGATTAAATTACCACAGAAAGCTGAATGCAGATGGCTAGTGAGGGAATTTAAAATTATGTAAAACTTAAGGGGGAAAAAAAAAAACCACAAAATGTAGGATTAATAAGTTTGTTAGAGAAACATTTTCCAAAAGAAACCAAAGAAAGCAAAGAAAAACTGGATAGTCTGAAACAAGTCTGACCCAAAGTTCCCTCTATTTAATGGACTCTACTAAGGGTGGAAAGACTTTCTTGACCTCATAGCAAATTCAGATGAATAATTCTAGGCATGCAGCAACAGGAATACGAACAGCAACATGTATTGTTATTCCACAATCCTAGGGCCAGACAAGTCACTGTGCGTAAGAATCCAATCTTCCTCATCCTTTCCTAGAAGACATCAGTGTGAGTTAGAGTCATTAGTTCTATCTCAGAACTGAAATCTGGAGATTTTAGGCCATGCATTTTTATTGATAAAAATTATAACACTAATTGTGATACAGAACTAAAGGTGAACTGTGACAGTGACTTGTATCACCAGTCAAAGCAGAATTTAACCTAGAAATACACAATACTATGGCAGTGGAAAACTAGTAATAAATTTAAGTGCAAAAAGTCATATAATACAAAGAGAAATTAAGGGACACAAAAGCACTCTGGGAAAAGTAAAAAGTTTTCAAATTTATGTTATGCAAGTGAAGTTTTAAGGATTCTGGTGATAAAACTAAATCAGGAGTTTTGCAAACACAAGGATTAGCAAGATCTGGATTCCCACTGATTTTTACCTCAGCTGACCACAGAACTGAATTGGAGTTTCTCCTGCTCTTTACTTCATCTCTCCTGCACCCCAGGTTGTTCTCTCTTATACGATACCACAGAAGTTCTCATGCAGAACACAACTGTAGGCGTCATATTTTTCTCCTATCCCCATTTTCATAAAATCACGAAAAGTGTAATGACTTTAGAGACAAGATATGCCTGTAAGTTTTTCTGAACAAGGCCAGTAGATTCTGAATATGCTAAATGGGGAGAGTCAACAAGACAAGACTGCATAAATACGTTTTCCTGAGAAATAAGGCTAGCAAGAACAGAAATGGGGATAGACTGTTTGTGCTCATTTATATTAGGTGAGCTGTTTATTTTTAAGCTTGTACAGGTCTGAGATGTTGGTATTATCCCATTATTGGGATTTCTTAATATGTTTTTATATATCATCATCCAATAAACGATAAGGTCTATTTATTTAGGCAGTGAGTCTGAACACACTGTTATTAGTCCAAGTTTCTGGCAGGATCTTTTCCCCGAGGTTAAATGGCTCCTTTCCAAACTATACTTTGGCAGAGATTTTGGCTGTTCTTAGACTCATGGTGTTTCCCTCTTGTTGTATTCCTAAGTGATTACACAACAATAAAATCTTGACAACTAATGTTTTGAATTTCAGATAAATTATTTAAATAGTGATTATACCATTATGAAGTCATTTAAATTTTGCTCCTTTATACTGCATTATCAATCAACTAGTGTGTCAGAGATATCGAGGCTTTACATTGTCACAACAGATACTCTATAAATTCTGAGTGTGAAGGTTTCCTACAGTATGAGTGTATGTGTGTTATAATAGCTGTCCCTACCATAAATAATAGCTGAGATTATTGTAATTGCTTCAGGGTTTTTTTTTTTAGTTTATTTGCAAAGGCTAGAATAATGTAATATCTAAAACCAGCTGAGCTGTCTCAGTACAAGCTGAGGCAAGACAAGCTGAAGTTTTATTTATAGTAACTTAATAGCAAATTCAAGAAGTAATTCTAGGTAACAAAGGCGATAAAGAATTGTATTTCAGTTCCATGGTTCCAAGGAAATCTGTTTAAATTAGCTGCTCTTCCCCCAGGTGCAACTGTGCAAGACTGAAGCAGTTAGAAGATACTGTGTTTGGAGTTTAAGCCTGAATATAGTTACAAACATTTAAAATTAATTATTTCTGACTGTTCTAAATTAGAGACATACTACATACCTAACTAATAAATATGAAGCTTGCCTTCTATTAGGCCTATGTACTTGAATACAGAGACAGAACAAGGGGTTTGGAATGCCTGAACTCTTAGTCATTAAAGTAAACAGGGGACGCATTCAAAACTCAGTTCATTTGTCAACCTGGCAGCAGCTGAAAGATTTCTGCATATGAAATACAGGAGCATCTGGCTATCAAGAATGTTTAAGACCTTACCTATTGATCTCTTTCATCTGCTTAAATAATTCAAAACGTTAACGTGCCTAAAAAATTCTGATTAAAGTTTTTGTGCATAAAAAACCTCAAAGCAGAAAGGAGAAGATGATACAAATGCTACTAAACAAAATCAGCATGAGACATCCCAAATAACTGACTGAAAACCTGGAAAGAGCAAAAATTTGACTGCTGGGGGAGATGTGGGGAAAGGGGAGGATGGAAAGAGGAAGGGAGAATTGTGTACATTTTATGCCTTTGTAGAGAAAGACTTCAAAGAAAAAACTATTGAAAAGAAAAGTAAGAAACTAGAAAAAGATGGAAAAATTATTAATGATTCTAGTAGATGCTTAAAAACAAAAAGATCAAGACAATATTATTTATGACTGCAAGCTAGGTATAACTTCTCTACCAAGGATTTACAGTCTCTGCAAAACTCAGGTTTTGTATACAAAATCTCTGAAGTAGATTCATAAAGTTGGAAACTGGAGGGCTTCACAAATACAATAATATATTAGTAATGTACTCTTTACAATTTACTTTTAATAGAAACATACATTTATAAGAATAAAGCTGCATCTAAGTCACAATCTAGTTTTGGGTCCCTTGCTAAGAGAAGAAGAGAGGAGAACTAACGAGAGATTTTACTTGAGGACGACTAAAGTAGTTACAGGTATATTGAGGAGGACTAAAGGAGTTAAAGACAAGGGGAAGCTGAGGGCACCATACTTGTTATGCCTGCAAAAGAGAAGTAACTGCAGCCTTTCCCAATAACTAGAATAGAGTTATAGAAAATGTGGAACCAGACTCTTCTCTGAGGCTCATAACTAAAGAACAAGAAGCAATGTGATTCACAGATCCCTTCAAACTTATATTTGTCCATGGATGCATTTCATCTTGTCCAAAGTTTCAAAATTCATTAACTCACATAACTTGTTTGTCAAGCTACACAGAAGAGACTATCAAGAGAAGGATGCAGCTTTAAAGAGCTAATTGATAAACAAAACAAAACAGAAGATTTTTCTTACATCAGGAAAGCACGTGAAGTCATTCAATTTTACTGAAGCATGTTACTTTGAAAAGGAAGCAATTCTGCTGAGAGAAGCTGAAGATTACTTTAAAGTCTATGAAGATAAATAACAGCTAAATTTTGAAACCGCTGAAAAGGGAAAGAACAACTTATTGTTTATTTCTCATGTGTAATAGTATGTGATAAACTCTAAGTTTGATAGAAGTACATTTTGATCCAAGAAATTTTTCATTTAAGTCATTATTCTTGTATTTTTGTCTTTTGAGATTGTCCAGATCTGTTTCCATGGCCATGCAGAGAAACATAAATACTGATACTACTAAAGTTTACATCAACCTATACTGCTAAGCTAAGGAGGCAATTAATAGAAGATAAATACCTTATCTTACTTTTCTTTATTCATTTTTAAGAGAAAAAGATGAAAATCAAGTCACCAACACCTACTTCTGTTCTTTGATTAAAATTCAACAGCAAGGATGCTATCTTTATCCTGTGCCTTTCCATCTTTTTTCAGTACTAGCACTGAAATGTTACAGCTTGAAAATGAGATGTAAATAGAAATAGCAATTATTCTATGTCAAGAACAAAGAGATGACATTTAAGGAGAATCTGTTCACACCAGAAGCCAGACTAAATTAAGTCTTGACCTATACCACTGTGATGCTATCAGAATCTGGCTCCATGCCAGTAAGTCTTAATAATGCCTCAGCAATCTAAGTTGAGCTATAAATAAAATAAACTTACATATAGAAAAGAAGGAAAGCAACATACAGTTGTTAAAAACCATGTTAAGTTAACAGAAAAGTAATAAAACATTATTTTAGTAGATGAAGCAACTAGTGTAATCAAGACTGACTAATACAAAACTTTAATATACACCAATAATAAAGAAGAGATTCCCAATCAAAGCTGTAATTCTACCTAGGCTTTTAAAGGTCACTCAGGTGTCATCTCCACAATAACTTGATTCATCTGGGGGTTGTGCCTGTGTGCAAAGTGGGAAGTGAGAGAATGATTATCTTGCTGTTTGTTCTGTCTGCCTTCTTTTTCTGAGAAACATTTAAGGGATGCTTTGAATCATTTGTCTTTTTATATAATAATAATATTATTTTTGAAATAATTTGAAAAAAAATCTGCAACTAGAATATAGAATTTTAGACAACACACTCTTATTATCAGGTCATCATCAGTTGAGAGATCTCATCCCTAATTTCCTGACTACACCTTCAAAAGAGTAGACCAGTAAAGCACCTTACTCACAGAAGCCATTTGTACACCAGTAGAGCTTCAAACCTTATTTCATAGCCTCTAAATGTGACTGCAATCATTCAATACTGATACAGGTTCAGATTAAAACTCAAGAAAAGACATTACAAGGACTAAGCTTCATCAATGCACAGTCAAAATTCTTACCTTCAGAAGACCACAAAAGCCTGAATGTTTATCTCTTTCAGCAGGTTTTTATGTATGAGAAAACCATTATGAACTCCCTAAGGTTTTTCATGTCTGTTTGTTGTGACTAAATACTGTCCTATCTTTTCTCATACAGTAGTTGATACAGAAAAGAGTAAAACTTGAGAAAGAAACCAGAGACAAATTCAAAATCACTGGTTAATGGAAGAAATAAACCTAAGAAATTGATGTAATCTTCTGGCTTTCTAACTCTGGCCACTGTCAGAAAAAAAAAGAAAACAGGAACACACACACACACAAATTAACAAAACAATCAAATAAAAAAATCTGTCCTGAAGTCTCAAGAAATCTGAATTTATCTCTGAACATTCAGATACCCTGTGATACCATGTTCATTTAATTTCGTAGAGAAAATTGTAGGTTATCACCCTTGATTTCTATAATAATATGCTACTACTTAAATGTAAAATTTAAATGCATTTTCACCTCTCCAAAAAGCTCTTATTGAAAGAAAAAACTCGTAAATAGATTCTAAGAAGGATTATTTGCCAGTAAGGAAAAAGCTAGCTATACTGTTTTACAAAGTTTAACTGAACTAGAGGTTGAAATGAGAGCACGCAGCACGGGAATTGGCCCTCAGCCTCACATTTAATGACAACTCTTGAGGAAAACTTGCATCACATAACTTAAGCCTCAATTTTCTTGATAAGAAAAGGTAATGCGTTGGTTCATGAAGTTTTAAAAAAAGAATTCTGTACAAGAAGATCTGAGAATTATTATTATCAAGACATAGATAATAGCAGAGACCCAACAGATATTCCCTTGAAATTCTAAGTAAGAATGTTTTATTCAGGAGAGTACTATCACTGTGTTTCTTTGGCCTAATCTCTTCTCATCTTGTGCAAGCTTTTCAATTTCAGAAGCAAATCCTATAGGACTTTTGTCAGAGATGAACAGTCATGTGCTCCTAGCCTGAGCGTGTTGACAAGAATTTGGCAGTTATACTAAAATATACCTGAAAAGTCCTTGTGAAAAATGCAATGAGTGACAATTCTAATGACTTAGTAGAAGAACAGATCACCCACTGTGTCACCAAGGTTACAGAAGATGATAAGAGTGTACTTGTGAGGGGAGGGGACGGGGGATCAAAATTTCTGGACAAAAGGATGTTTTGTTTTCCCCCTTCATTCCCTCCACCCACATAGATTTGGAAGTCTGCCCTAAAAACTCAGTGTCTCATCTATAACCAAAGAGGCCAGAAGAACATATGGTTAGTGAAACATCTACTCTCCAAGTGCCATTCCTTGCTTCACTCTTTCTAGGACTGATCTACAAAGGGGGAAAAGCAATGGAAGTATATCATTTCATCCTTGGTAGGATAGTTCTGAGTTGGGTGAAACTGACTGGGGAGAATTCATGTCACTAGTTGATTATCTAATTTTAGAAATGTTTTTCTTTCAGTGGCTGCTCACTTACTTGCTTTGTAAGATGAGTATCTTCATTGTGAAGGGCTTAGGTGTTAAGCACGTGAAAGTAAGTTGTACGCAAACTGTAAATTTGAAACTGGTGCATGTTCTGTCCTCTTGTGTATTGATGGGGGAGGGACTTCAGTTCTGTCAAAACTCCTAGGGAGTCTACAGAGGATTTTATATTCCTTTTCCATTTGGAGGAGTAAGCACTTGCTTCTAATACAGAAATAAATGACACACTACAACTGAAGAAACAAAAACTTCAGTGGCAGAAAAAAGCAGAAACGCACAAAGTGAAATTGCTAATAGGGAGAAAGATACAGCAGTTCTTTCCCAGCAGGGATGTCACTGTGCAATGAGAATGAGTCACCATGATGTAGCTCTGTGATTCAGACAATTCAAAGCCACTTTGGGATGTCAGGCCACCGACATATTTTTTACTTTGTGTGAATCCACAAAAAAGCAGAAAGTATTCTCCAGGTCTTAATAGACTTCCATATGTCTAATAACTTTCTGATTAGGGTTTTTTTCCTTCACCCTCCCCCCTCCCCTGAAATTCATTACATCAACTGTATATCTATTTTAGCCAACACCTGGTTCTTAGTAAAGCATCCATATTTGTTTCAGGCCACTTTTTATCAGTAAAGCTACAGGTACTGCTTCGCCAATATAACCTTAGGCAATTCAGACAAAATTCCTAAAATCAAGACACAAGTCTATATAAGGACAAAACAACAAAAAACTAAGCAAAAAAACCTCTTGTTTAGCCATTTGCCTTTAATCATTTTTTCATTTAACATGAACAATTCAACATCTTCCTCCAAAATGCAAAATAATTATAAAGCAACTGCTTTGTCAAGAGGACAGGTTGAGGGCGACACAAATGTACAACAGTGCAGAAGGAATGAAAAAATGTCGAGGGCATCACAGGTACTGCTACTACACAGAAAATTTATGAGATGTGAAGAATCCTTAGGTCACTTTGGGGGACTGTAAACAAAAGGGTCAGTTTCCTCCAGCTCCTTGGAAGTCTGTTCAGAACATGCCAGCATTGTCAGAATTTCTCCTTCAGGCAGCCAGGGGAAACAAAAGGCTTAGCAAAAACAGTCATGAAGGACAGGGAAATGAGTCATCCTACTTCTGTTAATGATCACATAAATCTTTCACTGTGTCACTTTACAAATATATAGTAAACATTGACAGGCATTTTGAAGAAGGTTTTCAAAGAGAATGTACACCTTGTTTTCATTCCTCCTGGGAGAGATAGCAAAAGAAGCTGCTACTTTCAAAGATTTAGGGAGAGAGTAACTGAGAAGAATATGAAAATTTATTTAATGCAAATTTTAGGCTGCTAGAGGCCAGTTGGAACTAGTGGTATTTTAACTATGAATACTCCCTCCACTTCCTTCCACAACAATATGGTCATTTATTTTGCTAAAACCTTCTTATTTGCAACTTCTAACATTTGCAGTCAATTTCCCTGCCTGAGGGTAACAGTTTGCCATTAATGTTCAGGAAGTTATTTTGAAGAATATTTTGAACGTTTAGCTGATGTCTTTTGGGGGCTGCTGATCTTTCAACAAGCTTGAAGTGCATTTCTGACACTGTAACGTCAAATAAGATGTTACCAGACGTTATAAAATAATTGGTTACTGAGAAGTAACTTAGCTGAACTAATCAAGCCAAAGAAAAGCTAATTGAATTCCCCAATACAAACTTTGCAGCTTCTCTCCTCTCAACAGAGACATTGAACACCTTCCTAAACATTGCAGAACAGTGGCTAGATAATCTTACAAGTTTTCATCCTGCTATACGAAGTGTCATTTCTTCTTGGCAATAGCAACTCCCTCCTCACCTCTGTGGACAGAAATGAACTGCTCTCCAAAAATGGCACACAACACACTTGCATTCTTCTTCACCAACACCAGAGACGTGGCATATTGAATTGAGGATGAATTTTAAATTCATGTAATAGCAATTTTTACAAACAGCAGCTTCTTGTTAAAAACATAATAATAAATGTCTATCTGATAATAAGAACTCTAAACTTACCAAATCTTTTTTCCCCACCCATGGGTAATGGCTTTGAGTGACCAGGTAGTATTTTGTTGTCCACAAGAGATAATCTGTTTCAAAATTCTTTAGAAGAGAATCCTGCAACAGAAGATGAGCATTTTATCAACACAATAACACAGATAATTTGCAACTTGACTTTAACTGTTCTACTTCAGATAACACAGACAACACAACACATCATACTATTTTCCCTCAGTCTTGGAAAAGATATTCACTGATAGATAGACACATAGATAGATAGATAGATAGATAGATAGATAGATAGATAGATAGATAGATAGATAGATAGGTAGATACTACATGCATATATACACTCACTTCAAGTCATTTAGGGAAATAAGTTTAAGCAGCAGATTTCAGTAACGCTGTGACAAAATAGCAACAAATAAACTTCCAAATTCCAATGAATGTACTGATTCCTGCTGGTGCTACTCCTGCCTATTTACCTGTTACAGTTTCTGGGTGCCTCCCAAAACTGAACTGTGTGGGAGAAAATTAAAAAAAAAAAAAACAACAAAATGACCAAATTGAGTATGAGGAATACATTTTTGTTTAAAGAAATTGTTTACACACTATTTGTTGCCAGAAAAAGAAAAACAAACAAACAGAGGATGTTGTTTTACTCTTTAATTAAACCTCTCTTTAGAATTCATCCACTTCATTTTGGAAAATCTGTGCACATTTAATGAAGACCCACTATGTAGAAGTTTCTCTTAGTAGAAGTCACATCTAAACACAAAGAAATAGCCTAATTCCTGACATTTTTAATGCAGAATCACAGTCAGAAATACACAGAAAGAACTGCCCAGTAACCACGCAGTTAGGAGCAGTTGAATTTTCTACATTCACCCTTAAAAAAAGTTGTCAACCGACTGAATTGTAGAATGAAGCTGTGATAAGACACAGCACACAAAACAACATATGAAGATATCATATTTTGACTAATGGGTCCCACTGCGGCAGTAAAACCTCACGTGTGATATCATATACAAATCAGCTGCCAAATGGAAACCGGTGCTCAGATTACCTCTGTATTGCTACAGATACTAAGAGAAAGCAGGCAACATTTTGATTTCAGACAGTTATTTTTTTAATGGTCACGTTCATAAAATGAGCTTAATGAATGTCATGGTCTTTTCTAACACAGTACATGGAAACCTAATTCTTTGCTATATTTTACTAATTTCTGTAGTCTGCTACTCCCTCTATTAACTACACAAATATGTTTTTATTTTTTCTGTGAAAACTGATATTAACTGGGGAGTTCCAGGTCAGAAAATAAGTTGAAATTTTTATTTAACCACATTTTGCTTTTGCTAATCTGTTCTTATTTTGGGCTGACCTGGTGTGGAGCCAGGAGCAGGACACTGTGGGTCAGTCACTTCCAACAAGGAATATTCTATCATTCTACGAAATCTGATAACATTTGAAACTAGAAGTTTCAAATAAATAAGTAAACAAGCTGTACTAGGTCCTTCTCAAGTTCTAATTGTTAAGATAGGATTTTTTTTTTTAAGGACCCCCACCTCACCACAGCCTTCCTTGAGGCAGCTGTAGAGAGCTCTGTCTGAGCCCTCTCTTCAGACTGAACAATCCTAGTTCCCTCCCTCAGCCACTGCCCACAAGACTTGGCCTCCAGACCCCTCACAGCTTCGTTGCCCTTCTATGGACACTCTCTAGAGTCCCAGTGCCTTTCTTGCAGTGGAGGGGGGTGGGGGACAGAACTGAACACAGCGCTGGAGGTGCAGCAATTAAGTCCCTATTCTCACCTGCGCAGCTAACACAGTAATACTGTTAATTGTACTCTCGGACCTCCACACTCAGTGCAAAGGCGTCCTGAGAGAACTCGCAACACGAAGCCCGGCACAAGGCAGGGGCCGGACAGCGCGAGGGCGCAGCGCCTCCAGAGGGTGGGGCGCCGTGAGGGGGCGGGGTTCAGGGCTCCAGCTCCTCCTCCTCCTCCCCCCCACCCCTCCTCATGTGCGCTCGTGTCCCCATCCTTTCCCGCCCACCGCGCGCACGCGCCACCTCGCGCTCTCTCGTTCCTCGCGCGGCCGGGTGCCTGGACCGTGAGACCGTGCCGCGCCTGCGCCTTGCGTCCTCCCGGCGTGCTCGGCGGGAGTGTCATGGCGGCTTCCTGCGGCCGCTTCCCGCACATGGGCTGAGGGGACGCCGGCAGAGCGGGGCCGTTAGCGCGAGTGAGGCGGAGCGCGGGGAGCGCGGCAGCGCTATGCTGGCCCTCGAGCGCTCCCTGCTGCGGGGCTTCCTCAGCGCGGCGGAGTCTCAGAAATGGAAGCAGGGCGAAATCTCGGCGACAGGTGAGGGGTGGGACGAGCCGAAGCCGCGGTGGCGGCTCTCCGCTCCGAGAGCGGCCGTGTCCGGGCTGGGGAGGTCCTTTGCCTCATCAGCCCAGAGGAGAGGAGGCGGCCGGGCCCTCTGCTATGTGTCCCGCTGCCTCGGCTGGCGCTGCGGCTGCTGTCGCTCCCGCTGTGGCCGTGGGCTATCGGCGTCGGTGCTCCGGGATTCCTCGTCGCGGTGCTTTCCTCGGCTTTCACGCGCCGTGAAGTCGCTGTGGAGAAAGCGTAACGTGAGCTAGCCCTTCAGTATGCCTATTGCTCGGGGGTGCTTCAGGAAGCAACGTAAAGTATGTTTTGGTCATCGCTGAGGTGGGCCCTACCTGAAATTTGGTTGGAGCCAGATGGGCATTAAGGTCCTTCCTAACGAATCCTGTGCTTCTCTGAGGTCAAGGACCTTGGATTTGAGTGCTGTCGTGTATTAGAAGTTAAACAGTGAACTAATTTTACGTGCTTACGGACAGTTATGTTGGAGTCTTACTTGAAGGAAGACCCTCAATATTCTTCATTAGTGTCCTAAGATCCCATGGTTATTATACAAAATGCCCATCTGAGCAGCTGTAAACAAATATAAGTAAGTCATCTTCTTTTTTGTGCGGAAGAAGTTCTCCCTAAAGCCCAAGGCATACATGGGAGGTTTTCCTGTTATTTACGCTCTCTGCAAGGGTATCGTGTCAGTAGGGCTCCAACAGCATAACTATTATTTTGTGTATGCCCTTCCATGCACTGCTTAAAGGATTTGCAACTCATTTGCTGCAGAGGATTTCTCGCATTGGATGGCTGATCATTGTTGCAAAGAAAGAAATTAGACTGTGGTCAGCAGCATGGTCTATAGAGATAAGGAATGGATGTCTATCATTCTGCCAAATCATCACTGCTACTGAAGTTCTGCACTCAGTCTTCAGATACATCCAGTGTTACTAGTGTAGTTTTTGTTGGTTGAGCTTTGCAGCGGTGTTTGGTTCTCTCCCTTGCATGGCTGTAACTTGTGTGGATGTATACCTGTGCTAGTATTAAATCAACTGGCTTTTGTACTAGTATTAGGGTAGCTATGGTAACACTGAATGCACAGGAGCTGCAGTCCCCAGGTGGAATTGTGAATTAATTGCAAGTTAATATTAAGACACACATCCTGTGCAGTTCTCTGCATTTCCTCAGGTACACCATTATCAATATCTGCATTAGCTAGTTTAAAACTAGTTGGTACATCTACATGAGCTGCACTTGGGGTGTTGACAGGTACTGATATTACTAACCACCTAAAAAGAAAAACTGTAGACTGAAAAGAAAAAAGACTGTAAAAAGAAAAGAAAGACTGTAATTTATGTTGCTTTACACGGGCATTCATTGAAATCTAAGTATTGGCCTATTGTTTATTGTAATTTCCCTAAAATGGCCCTCAAGTCATTTGAATTCACTGTCTTGTCTGTAGAACATGACTATGATAAAGTAATGTAAAAGTGAGGAAGAAAACCTTGTGAAAATTATGTTCTTCAATATCTTTAATGTACGTGTAAGACCACTAACATCTTTGCACTGAGATTTCTGTGCAAGTTTCGTGCTTTAATTCACCTGTTTGTGTTTCATTGTAACATTAATACAAGTTCTGTAAAATTTGTTTTGCTGGTGACTGCTGCTGTTCTTCTGTTTCAGTGCAACTGCACTTATCCTGCATCTTGCAATGTAAATGAGGATTTATTATTTGGAAGGGGAGATGAATATGTTTTGGTTGCAATATCTCTTATAAGATGGAATTGTTTCGAAATTAACACTGATTTTTTTTTTTTTTTTAAATTTTCATTTTTTCCAGAAAGTGGATCAGTATTGCAGTTGATTTTTGATGGGAAATATGAGGCAATATTTTCAAATTCAACTATCCAGAATGTTTTCAGTGCATCTTCTGTGGCAGAGGAGGACATTGAAGGTTACTTGGAGAAGCAGATTCTAATGTACCTGGATGGTTCTATGGAGGCTGATAACGTGGAAAGGTGAAAATGATTATTTACTATATGGAAGATGAGTAGAGGCAATATTTAATTCTACAAAGGGTATTTTTTTAATTTGTAACATGGGACACAGGGCCTCCAAAGTAGAAAACAGATTTCTCAGGTTGTTCCCACACTTTCCTGTTGCGTTTGTTGGCTATCGTTGTTTCTGGATATTGTTTTGATGAGAGTTTGAAAATACTGGCCTTATTTGTGGTGACCACCTCTGAAGCTGCTGGTATGAAGACTTAAATATACGTTTGGTGGTTTTACTGTATTTTTATTATTAACGGTTTTCTCTCCGAAATGCGTTGTTACATTAATGTGAATAATTGAAGTACCAAGCAATGTTACTATAAAAGCAATGTCTACCTTTTCAAGTCTGATTTACACTAAGATTGTTCTGATCTTGATATAAAATGAGGCCATGAAGATAACTGGCCTGTGTTTGTGGATTAATTATTTACTTCATAAGGCTCTAAGACAGTTTTACTCAAACTGCACTGTGTATAATAATTCTTGCTTTTAGTGAATCTGACTTTAGTGTTTACAGTTCTCAAAGTAAATAGCAACTAAGCTAAAATCTAGGGATAGTAGAAGCAGAAATTGGGGAGAGTAGAAGCAGAAAGCTGTACATATACATAGCTATGTGTATTCGAAAGATGAGTGTAGGAACAAGTTTTAGCTAAAGGTAAGAGTGTGTGAGGGTAAAAAGGAAGTAAACATGGCTCAATAGATTACCTTCTTATTTCAATATAAGTGCTTGTGTTTTGGTGTGAGAGGCATGAGAATGCAAGTTTTTGCTAAAATGCCAGAAAGAAACTGATAGTTGGCACCTCTAAAATGCTGAGCTGAGATCTGTTAGTGCCAAAAGATTATCTGCTGGTGTGTTATGTATCATATGATGTGCTGGACTGTTCAGACTGTTTTCTGATCTGGGATTGCGTAGGGATTGTTCCTGTGCATTTTGTCTCTAGGTGGCTTTTCTCCTTTTTCTTACTTTGTTGTGCTCTTGGTGTGAAATACTGCCTGTAGTTTAGGTAGTGACGTAGTCTGAACAGTTTTCAGCATTGTTGCCTTCTGTCTTCTTGGAGTACTTTACTCTGAATTATTCAACAATTGAAGAAAAATCTTTGGGGGCTTGAAACAGACCAAATATGTGAACTCAATCCTAATATTGATCATTGATTGAAATGTGTTGCTGACTGTGAAAGAGTTAGCTTTTATGAATAGTTCAGCTTTTTAACGATGGTCATGTTCTGTATTACGCATTCAGTCAGCTCACACGCATCCTTATCACGGTGATGTGTCATCTTCTGTTCTCCTTGTGAGTTTTTATTGGCCTGTATTCCATTTTTGTCTGCTGCTGTCCTCCTACAGACAGCAAAGCAGTTTGTTCCTTGGTTGCTCATTCTCCAATACTTTGATATTATAGTTTTCCTTGTTCCTCTTTGCCTGAAGATAAGGAGGCAGAACTATGTTCAACTTTCAAGAAAAAAGAGTTTGTTAGATTTTTATTCAGAACTAAAAAGCTGTACTTTTCAAAATTGTGCCATTGTATATTAGGGAAAAAAAAAATTAAGTTAATCTTAACAGAAAAATGTCTACTAGAAGACAGATCACTTCTTATTTAAGATGTAGGCCCTGCTTGTAGCACTTATATCTGTCTGATGATTGTGGAAGACTTTCTGTGTTAAATGTGTTACATAGATGTTTTTCTGATCCCTGCTACTGCTTTGTAGTAGGAATTAAAGCAAGTTTTGCACGCTGTTGACCTTTTATTGTCTATGGTAAAAATGCTTTATTTATTTAGGGGTGTTATTTTTTTTTTCTTATTGAATGATTCAAAGGAAGTTCTAGCTTGGATAATTCAGTGAGACTTTGGCTTTCTTGTGACTTCTGGTAGATCGGTCTTACTTCAAATACATGTTGTTTTTTTTTGTTGTTGAACTGAAAGCTGTAATTCTGGTGATTAAAAAAACTCAGTGGGAGCTGAATTCAGTCGGAAACAGAAAGTTGGATGATGCTAACCTTATTCTTTTAACACAATACGAATACTGTACAAAGTATGGTTTTACAATAGTGTGAGAAGAATTCTTAAGAGGTTCTTTTTCTGAAGCTAAAACGGAGATGCTTGAGGGCAAAACATCTGAAGATTAAAATCTAGAATGTAATTTGTTTGGAAATAGCCTGTGTACTTTTCCACTTGGAAATCCATGGTTTTGTAAGGCAAATACTTAACAGTATTTCAAAGCTTGCTGCAACTATTTCTATTCTGCTTTCATCCTTCCTCTGCCCCAGATGTTTTTTCAGTGTGGTGGTTGGAATGGCTTAAAAATGAAGTCTCCAAGTATTCTTATACAATTAACTTAGGAAAAAGAATAGTGGTTGGTTTTGTTTGTTATTTTTTTTTAAATTTCTGATACATCTACTCTGTGACTGGTGGTGCTCTGCAGCATTCCTTCATAGGGTTCTCTTTAACACTCTCCTCCATGACTTGTTTTGATTTCCCAGCTTGTATTTTTGATGCTTCTCTTGGGGCAACTGATGGTTGTTAACTGTAAAATATGGACTGAAAAATAAAAGTGAAGAAATTCTTGCTGCTTCTGCAACTTGCTTTATGCATTTGAATTCAAAGAATGACTGTTCAGTGACTGTGATTTTTGACTTCTTTAATTTTTGGCTTCAAGTTTATTAAAAATAATAATAATAACCGCAATCTGTAATGTAATTTTATCTAAAGCATAGTCTGGCTATTCATATTTCTCACTTTTTTATTTGTAAATTCTAGCATTATGCAAATAGAGCATGTGTATTTGAAAATATATTGCATTTTTATTCTGAATGTGAGCAGTTGTGGGTAAAACAGCAGGTATGTTACATTGGTGTATATGTAAGCATCTTACTTTACATCATGGGTCTGGACTTAATGTAAAGTGTTTAAAAAAAAAAAATGCTTAGAGAAATGATGAGCAAAATGGATGGATATAGCCCTAGAACTAAGGAAATAGAAGAAAAAGATGAAACTATGTAGGTCACCATAATAAATGGGACACTGGCAGCAGCATCTCTGTTGCTTTACAGGTAGCACAGAAGAGCTGTTTTCAGGCAGTATTTGGGAGGTAAGCATTTGCAGTTCTGTATCTTTCTTCCCTGCCTTCTGCAGACAATATAGGGTATTTCTTACTGTGGGTGCATAAAGAGGTAATATCATAATGGTGTTAGCAGAGTATAGTCTTGTAAATAAGAAAAATTTGCCATACTCAATTGCAGGACTGCAACACTCTCATAATTCCATTTTTGAATAAAATGTTATGATTGAAAACCAAAGGCATGATTGATTGAGATGACATTTGCTGCTACGTTATACAAATCAGCTCTAGAATGATGCTTCTGAACTTTTTTGGTGCTCATTTTGTTCTCTTGTTCTTACAGAGAATGAAATTAAAGAGCTGTGTCAAAGAAACAATACAAATGCTGTTTTGGAATGTATGCTAACACTGTATCTGTTCTCTGAAAATGTTGAGGCTTAGATGTTAAATACGAGAACACAACAGTGCATTAGGCAAATATGTGATTATCTTTGTCCTATGCTTATCTTCTACTGATACCTGATAGTTAGATACAGCTGTAAGTTTTAAAAAATACAAACTATGTAAATTGCTTCTCATTTCTTGGAGCAAATGTGTTTCCAAACCTTTTAGTTCCCTGTGAGTATTTTAAATACTACATCAATTACATTTTCCTAACAATAGGGTAATTTTTAAGGCTTTAAACTTTTGAATTAGTGGGGAATGAATCAGATCTTGTAATCTTAATTACAAATTTGGTCTATTGCTAAGTGTTTCTCTTATTTATATTACAGGCAGAGGCTGATGTTTCTACTCGGTGTGGGCAGTTTGCAGCTCTTCGTTCAAAGCAATTGGACTGGGCCTCCTGTTCACTTACAGCTGCAGGACTTTTTACCATCTGCATTGTTACAGAAATGTCTTGAGGTATACTTGAATTTTAATAAGCTGTTCTTCTACAATGACTTCTATTCATTAATAACCCATATACCCAGAGAAGACACGAGGTGCAGGGCTAGAACAAATTGCCTTTGTTGCTGATCATGCTGACTGCCATCACATCATCAACTATATGATTTTTTTAAATATATACTAAACATACTGAAAGTACTTACAGGATTGGTCTGCTTCAGTGTTAGAGATTTCCTGCTGGAAATCTCCTATCCTTTTGGATAGGAAATACTTTTATTGTAGAGTAGTATTTCTTGAAGGACTTCAGCATCCAATAAGCTTTATATTTAGGAATGTGTCTTTAGCTGGATCAGAGAGATAATTATAAATGGCTTAGAAATGTTCCTGCCTTAGAGTAAGGTAGGCTTTCTTGAGGTTTCGGTATTAGTATCCTGGCCAAATGAGTTGCTTTTTTTAATTAACTCAAATAGAGCTTTTAGAAGAGAAGTATATAGGTGATGAAGCTGAAGATTGTCAATTTTATTTACTTTGAAATCTTTTTACACAAATAATACTGTTTTATGTATGTTTCTCATGGCAGTACTGTACTGACTCCTGTATCTGTGGTTCAGCACAGCTTCTCAAGCATTATTTTTCCCCTTGAATTAAAGCTGTGGTAAGATACTGACTACTGCAGCATGTCAGGGAAGCACATGCGCTATTCTCTGCTAACGCTAAAGCTACATGAGATTTTGAGTTTAGAATTTGACTGTGAATAAGGCATAAGCCATGAGCAATGTAATTGCTGTAAATTGTGGAGCAAGGGGAAGTTTGACAAGTATGTAAGCAAGTTCATTTAAAACCTTTGGGTTTGTGTTGCATTATTGTGGTATGTTTTTGCAGGAATTCCATAGCTGGTGAAGTCTTCCTCTAGCTTCATTTGCAAAGCTGTATTTCTAAATTACTTAATTCAGATACAGTATCTATTGCATTTTCTTTAGCATAGATATCTATCTGTGTTATATTTCAGGAATGGCATGGTGTGTGTGTGTGTATGTGTATAGACTTATTTTTTGCTTTGTTTTTGATACTATTAAGTCAAATGTGGTCTTCTAATGGTTAAATAAGAAAGAACAGTGGAAATCAAGGGTACTAGATCTTTGAAAGTAAGAAATGAGCTAGTAGGAAACGTGAGAGGGAGAAGCGTTCAGTTTTTCTTTACAGTTAAAAATAAGAAATACAAACTCATTTCTTCCATTCTCTTTGGTTTTAATCTTTAAGATTATGTATTATAAACATAATATTATAATCCAGTTAGCTTAGTATTATGCTTATCTCTTTATTGAAGAATGCTTACACTTTCTATTAGTGTGTACCTACAGGCTGCAGTTGAACACAGAGGCTGCAGCCTGTGATGGTAGTCATAGAATGGCTATCATCAACAGTGTCTATACCTGTAAAACACAATGTTCTTAACTTCTATCAGCCATCCTGTTTATTGTCTGTGTTAATAGACAAATGGGATGCATTTTCTGCTAAATAGAGGGAATAAAAGTTTCCAGCTTAGTTACGGCAGTGAATGCAGCTCATTGACAGGTGTTTGCTTTTGTGGTGTTTGTATTCCAGAAACTAAATCAGTAGTAAAAGAAAATGGATGTGAGCATACTTGGTTTCTAAGGAGTGCTGAATATATATTGAAGAGACTTCAATATTGCTGGAAGCTTCAGCTATTTATTAGCTTTATGTGTATGACAGCTATGTATAGCATCTTTTTCTGAGAAGTTAAGGTTGTTTTTTTCCAAGAGCTCAAGACAGTTATGTGCTAAAATATAATATCCGCTTCTTTAAGTGTGTTGTTTCACACACTTTTATATGCTTTGAATTATCTTTCTGTATATACTTTTCAAGAATTGTTAGTATATAAACACTTTGTAAAAATGAGCATCTCAACAAACTGACATTTTCATGCTCCTTTTAATCCAGCATTTTCTCTCTTGAATTCACAGGTATTCAGGAATAGTGTATCAAAATATAGCTCTAGTTTTCTTTCTCTCTGATAGTATAATCTTTCATAGTATGTTGTCAGTGCTGGAACTTTTTAACAGGCCTTCAATTTTTCAAGTTTTCAGACTGAAATGATCTTCTCATGTCAAGGCTTAAAAAAAAAAAAAAGTCACATTTCTCTTAGCCTGCCGTAGGTAGTGTTACTGACTTTGAACCTTCCAGTGTCTCATTTATTTCAGGAATATTTTCAAAACTTACTTTCAGAATACTTTATTGAATTCATCTTAACTTTATGCCTTTCAGGCTATATTACTGCTGTCACTTCTGTCCCTTGAAAGTTTATCCTCTGAGTCAGTGGCACAGTTTCATTTTTGCTCCCAGACAACTGTTGAATGCATTTCTAATTTTATTTTCTTATTAGTACATTAAGACTGCATTAGATTAATTAATTTCAATGAAGAACAAATCATGAAACAGTCTATTTTAGATAAGTTGCTGGTGGGGCCTCTTGTTAATTGTCCATGAACAGTATTCATGAATACGTATGTGTTATTTCCCATCCTCCAAATAGATGCCAGACTTCTCTGAATTATGTTTAAATGCATGTACTTCATTAGGATTTATTTTTAGGTCACAGACTCATTAAGGTTGGAAAGGACCTTTAAGGTTATCTAGTTCAACCATCCACTACCACCAAATCCTGCAGAACTAGCTTGTGCTTTTTGTTTGCGAGTCCTCCATAAAACCAACTGAGTACTTTCTAAACAGAAAAACACCTGGTGTTTTTGATTTTTTTCATTTTTCTAAAATATCTTCAGGACTTTACCACACCAATTAAAAACTCTCCCTGATTCATCCTGGAGTATTTTTTGTATTTTTCATAGTAATTGACTTAAGTTAGATTTAAAGAAGAAAAAAAAAAAAAGTTAAAACAGACTTTCAGTTCTGCCTTTGAATTTGCAGGGATTGAAGTAAAACATTCTTACTGAGCTTTAATAATAAGTGGGATTGGCTCCTTGTGTCTTTAAGGATTGTCACTGTCTGTCTGCATGTAAAGAAATGAAAGGTACAGAATTGTTTAGATTGCAGCATGTTTATCCTGCTTTGTCTTTCAGAGATACAGAGCATTAACTGATAAAATTGAATTCAGTGTATTCAGTTGATGAACTGGACAAAACATTAGTAAGATTAAAACTGTTAGGCTGTTGTGAGTTTTGAGCTGCTTTTGTTTTTTATTCTCTGATTTTTGTATACACAAGCAGGATACATTTGATAACAGAAACTCCATCCGGAAGAAGATCTGAATGTGTGAATGGGTAACACGTGTAAATAGCTTAGGAGTTTTCCAAATAGATATACGAACAGCTCTTGCTGGCCTTTTTTAGCTTCCAGGTTGGTTTCAAATAATGAGTTTTGAAATTGGAGTAAATCTTTTTCTTTATGCTTGTATTAATGCTGCTTTTATGCATGATTTGATTCTTTTACTGAAAGGAATTGAACTGCTACCAGATTTCTGTAGATACAAACAGTTGTGAAAAACACCAGTGTAATACGTGCCACTACTGTCTCAAATCTAGTATGATTCCTTACCCTTGCCAGCCCAAATTGTTGGAAGTTTCTTTTGATCTAGACCTGTGTGCTTGGCTTGGCTTCTATTAGCATGAGCTCGCCATACTGAAGAGAACTGGAACTGAAGTTGACTGTTGTGCTGCTTGAATACCAGGCCCTAACGTGATGAAGGTTCTGAAGATTTTAATTTTTTATTTTTTTAAATTTCTTTTATTTAGAATTTCTTCCTCTTCTGGGCTGTATGAGATGGGATGGTAAAAGCTAAATGAGGAGATTAAATCTTGTGAGTGAAGGTGGTCTGCTAAAATAGCCTACAGCTTGGCTCTGCGTTACATTGCTTATACGTATGTAGTGTAGCCACTTGAAAAATACTTCTTTAGTTAACAGTGGAGCAAAAATAGGCCTTACAGGCAATGCAAGCAACAACACTGATAACGAAGTACTTCCACTTGAAGTGCTCTCTGGGAAGATTTGTTTATGCTTGCTTACCTTTGTTTTCTTCAATACGTACCTTAGCTCTGCATTGCCTACCTGTGGTGGTTGGGCTCATCAAGAGGCAGCCTAAATAAAGTAATTGTAGTTTTTCATTGCAAGTTTGCTTAAGGAAGGAAAGACTCAACCATCTAATTGAGGTCTGAAGCACTGTGTTAAATTGTGTCTATTTTGAAACAGATGAGGTTTCTGAGATGTGAGATAAATATGGAAGCTGTCTAACTTCAGCATTTAGACATAAGAAGATAAGTTCCCAATTTCCTTTTACTCTGCCAGTGTTTTGAATTTCAATGCAGACTTTTCAATCCTTCAAGTTGTGAAAACTTTGAAGTCCACCTCTTTTTATATGTAGCTGTTCTCTCACCTGAAAGATTACCTTAGAATAGTGAATTCTGATGGTAGAAATACACACTGATAATGTAGTCTTAGAGCATAAGTTGACTGAAAAGATATTGGTTTAAACTTTCTTAGTAAAAAGATATTTGCTTTGTGGAAAAGAACACTGTTTTGTTAAAACTCGTAACAGTTCTTTGGCTCTGAGACTTGCTGGCTTATTTGCTAGTCTGTGACACGTTTTTTCCCTTTTCCCTTTCTTGCTCTTCCTTCCGATGTTACACTAGCTGGACTGAGCTAATGAAAGGCTTTGAAATGTGAATTTGACATTACTGGTTGCTACAGTGCGTAAATGAGATGAGTGCATGTTACTATAGTAGGTTTATAAGGCTTTAGAAAGTTTGTAGCTTCTTTGCTTTCCCAGTGGGTATTTAATGTGTACTTTGATTCTAAAGTGACTCAAAATAAATGAGAGGAAAACAAGTTTATTTTAAACTGAATTTATTTGAAGTGTACTATGACGTGCATTTCCAAAATGAATCTGTAGAAGCACCAAGTTATCACTTTTCAAGACTAAGAATAGTTAGAGATGTTGGTAAGGCTATTCCATTTTTAGATCACTGGAGGTAGGTTGCATCTAATATACATCCAGTGGGTAGTTTCTTTCTTCCCAAGTGGCTTGTGAGACCATTGTAAATTTGGTTTTTAACGTTAGAATTGAAATGGTTGCAGTGAGGTCGTGCAAGAAGTCAGTGGTAATTTTCAATGATAACACATGTTAAACAGTTTTAAAAAACTTAAGCAAATCAGAAAAAAAAAAAAGCCTGAAAATTACTGTAAGGAGAAGTAGTGATTATTAGAAAGTGAACTAGTGCAATAATGTGGCTTAACAGTTTATTAAGAGTAATCTATTGGTAAAGGTGCTGAGAAGAGTTTCAGATCTTAGGAATTATGTTACCAGTTTAGTTTAAAAAGTTGAAATGTGACTTAAGTAGCTTCTGTCCTGTTTGTGTAGACAGAATAAAAATCTTTCTCAGACAAGTGACTTCAGTGTAAGGTGTCATTTAACCTTCTTGCTTTCTCTTTTGTTCCATTCTTTTCTTTTTTTTTTTTTTTTTTTTTCCTTTCATGCCATTTGACAACAAAAGCCATACTTTATGTTTGCATACTTAATTTGCAAAAGAAACCTCCACATATGAGAACCAAATGTTGAGTGGTAAACTGACATCTGCCCAAATCTGAAGATTAACTGCTTGAATGCTTTCATTACATTAAAAGGGAGAGAAGAATACATGACTGTCATCTAATGGTCATCACCAAGAAACAGGTTTCCTGGAAAGCTACTTAAAGCCCATTAGAAAAATAATTGCTGTAGAGAATGTCATACATAAAAGCATCCAAAACAGAGAGGTCTTTTTGATTGGAGAAATAGAAAAATGGCTCCAATATTGCTACCCTGATGTCACTCAAACAGGAAGTTCCTTCTGGTGAGAAGAAGTTAATGCACATTGATGTAACTTGGAGGAATATGTAGTGTATTTGAGTACAGTCTGACTAAATTTATTAACAAATTAATTTCTGATATGCCAAGCTACGTGGCTTTTATTTATCGGAAGTTTTTCTTCTTAGATTATGGGAAGAGTTACATACTGGGAAGTATTAAATGGGACTAACATTAAAAGGATGTGGATTTCAGGTGGGAGGAATCTGAGTGTTTCAGATCCCATTGATCTGTCTTTCTAGCAAGAGGCAAGGTAGAATTCATTGCGACTTACGAAGCAGCTGGAATTCCAAACATCGTGATACTTTTGAGCAGACCTTTTCTCCTTAAACATGTAAATGGTAATTTTCTCTAATTCTATGAGTTTGTTCATAAACTTAAGTTTCATTTCCTTGACACTTTTCTTGTTTATGTTTCAGCCAAAAATGCTGCATGCCACAATTCTGAAGATGTTGGTTCTAGATGCTGAATCAGTGTATACCTTGACTTCTCATCCTATCTTGCTGCTCATAGCTAGGGTAATCCTTGTGAATTCAAGACATAAACTCTCATCTCTTCAGGTAAGGAATATGTGACAAATAATTGACTGTGCAGTATTCATTAATTGTGTTTTTTCGTTCTTTATTTTTCATGCCTCATTAAGTCCCCATTACTTCTTACAGTTCTTTTTCTGCTACTCTGAGGTTCGTTCTTCTAAGAAATAATTGAGAGTCATTACAGTTTAACACAAGTATCTCCTCCTTAAAGATGACCTATTATCTCACTGTAGTCCTCAAAAAAGAAAAATCCCTACATTATCTTAAAAAAAAAAAAAAAAAAAAAAAAAAAAAAACCTGAATAGAAAAGAACCTTTTGAAAAGGCATCTACTTTCTGTCAATATTGAAGAAGGGGGAAGAGAACCCGAATGTCCAATAAAAAGTACTCTATGGCCTTTTTGACAAGATTTGGGATGCCATTAACTACTACTGTACAGATTCAAAGCTGTGAATTCTAGATGTAATTGTAATTTTTTTTCTCATTGTCCTCCACATCTTTCACAGGCATCCATGTGGGAATTACCTTAATTCTCTCATGTTCATACATTTAAAAGAGATTTAAATCTCTTCTTGAGTGGGTTTTTGGCATTGCCTTTCTCATAGCTCAGCAGTAGGCAGGTTGGTAGCCTTTGGAAGTGGAGGACTTAACAGCAGCAGCTTCTCTTTATTGCATTCTGGTTTAACAGAATTTGGCTGGAGAACAAAATGCCACATGGTCCCTCTTTACGCTTGGCTTACAACATCCATTCCCAGCTGGGTCTTTGTATGAATGATGACTTAAACTGTTTGGCAGATGTTGACTGTATGGTATTTCTGGAAGCCAAGCTCTTCCATCATTTTCCCTGTTATTCACAGATGAATGCTGTTGAATTTCAGCAACTGAGTCAGTCAGAGAGGGAAGAGATGTACTTTGTTTAGGGAATTCCCATGCTGCCTCCCCTCAGACTGATGTAATTATGGGCCTCCTTCTACCCAGTGGGCATTCAATTACTTCTGGCTACAAGTTTGACTAGTAGTCCAATGGTAGCAGCTGATTAAAAACTGCATTTTTCAACAGGTTAGCGTAACAACTGAAGTTTGCCATTCTTTCTCATTTCATCCTTATTCAGAGAAAATCTTCTTAATACCTTTTATTCTTAAGATTAGTTAACATAAATTTAAATTAGGAGAGTATACTCTGAAATCTGTTTTATCAAAACGAGCCTATGTTAACACTTTATAAAATATGTATGTATTTTATATAGCTAATTAAATATTTGTAAGTCATCAAAAATATTCTTAATGCAGCTCCCCCAAAATAACATTGCTTGTAGAATAATGGAAAGAGTTCAGATGACTTGCTTGCAACTTTTATAAACACGTTCTCTGTAACTGTAAAATTTTTGAATGGCAATCATTTGTCCTCAGGAAATTGTCTCATTGAACTGAGCACTCAATTGCTTGAAAAACAAGTATTTCTTTATATAAGTGTAAGCTGAAGTTGTTTGAAACTTATTTAAATTGCCTTTAAGCTTTTAAGTATGTGATAAAATATTGGGCTGTGACTTTTTTTTTTTTTTTTCCACGAAATCTCTTTCTGTTCCTTTGCTTTGTTCAGTTTGATATCAGAAATTCTTTCATTACTTTTTGAAATAGATACTATTATTCTTTTTGGTGGTTCCTTTCTAAGGGCACTACAGTCAACTATATGTGATTGGTTTAGATGACTTTCCTTGAATAGTGTTTAGCACTTAGGTTTGACCAGTGGGCATTTACAGATGATTATCTTAGGTATGATTATGAGAGTAGAATATTATCAGTTAGCTTTTCCACATATTTCCATCTGGTGCAGAGAGAAAGGGAAAAGCCTACTACAAAAAGCCAGGGAATTTTTGTGCACACAGCATCCTAAGATCAGGCATTTCTTGAGCTGCGATCTAGGTACAGTTCCATGTAGCATGATTACTTGGCTCAGTGATGTATTTGTCTTTTTCAAATTCTACATACAAACATGAATAATTTCAATTGATTGCAAAATGTTTGTATAACTGCAGTTCTTCTTAGTCTCCTTTCTACCCCCATCTAATAAAATATGAGGTTAGGTAGAAAAGAAGAAATGCATACAAAGGCTATGCTGGGTGGCCAGACATATTCAGTGGCTTCCACATAAAAAGTGACTAAGTAGTCTGGAAAGATTACTGAAAAGTGAGATCATAGCTGTTTATTAAAATTGAGAATATGATGTAGAAGTAGAGAAGTAGGGTACAGCTTTTTATTTAGTATTGTCTTTTTCTGTTACAAGAGCTAGGAATATCAGAGTAGTAAGTGGATGGTCCAAAAAAAGCATGCAGGCATTTCTTTTATCTCCTGTTTACAGAGTTTCCTACCAGATAGTTGTCCTAAAGATTTGCTGGATTCAAAGAGTTGTTCAAGAAATGAATAGAAGCAGAGCACATCAAATTCTGTTAGAGCATTGAAGAGCTGTTTATATAATCACCTTTATGCTAGGCCTATGGTCACTTTTTTTTTTTTGTGCATGTATGTATATGCTTAGAAATGACAATGCAGTAGATAGTTTATATTTGAAAGCCATTTATTTCTTTCAATTTTAAAAAGTTTCTTCACTTGAAGTATCCTTATTTTCTTTCAGACCTTACCTTGGTGGACTCTAAGATGTGTGAATATTCACCAGCAGTTGTTAGAGGAAAGATCACCTGAGCTATTTACTCTTGCCCAGGCATGTATAAGACAAAGTACGTTTCTGATGACTTGGTTTGTTGACTTTGCAGCATTAGTTGTAAGATGTGTTGGGGGATAAGAATTTATAGATGTAACTTTTGCAATATGAAGCTTATGGGATGTATATGTAACTACAGAGAGTAGAGATGGACAAGAATTTACTTAAATTGATAAGTATTTATATGACATGTGCTGATTTTGAGACTGTACAATGAGTATGAGAGTATGAGATTGCAGACTAAGGTTTTCCTTCCCTGTGCTTAGCACTGTTAACTTATCACAAACTAACTTCAGGAATGAAAACTGCACAGGATGGCTTTATTTAACTGATCTTACTTGGTTATGAAGTGAATGTCTTTAATTCTGTGTTTTCATGAGAGTTTCTTTTCCTGTTCACTGCATCTCAACATAAATTTGGAGGTTTATTACCACTTTGCACTGCATGCAGAGAGAATAGACAATATCAATACTAAATTAGCTAATAAATATTGCTGTTTACAAATGCATTAAATAGAACATAAAAATGTCAAATGTAATTATATACACTTGACACTTATTTTTCTAAGAGAAACAAACACTTGTATAGACAGGTTAATGTCATTTCCTACAGCAAATGATAAAGCTTTTTGCTTGTTTGCCCCTCAGCAATTAATTTGTTAGCTGAAGATTTTAATTTAACTTTCTAAACCTGAGACTCCCAACCAAGAGCATTTTAAGAAATATTTTTTGCATTTAGAAATGAGTTGTCATATATATTTACTTTCACGAAAGGAGTTTAATTGCTAAAGTTTCAAGCCTCCCTGCTTCTACCACACCTTAATGGAGATTTTTTAAAATCTGAATCATACATAGGCTCAAGACATGCAATTGACATAAAAAAAATGGAGTAGTTTTTAGCCCTTGGAAGACTTCCAAATAAGTAACAAACATGTTGTTAGTACAGTAATGGAATGGAACAGGAGGTTTTATTGGGTCCTTTGTAGCAAAGAAAGGAATGAGTTAATTCTCTTAGTTGATGATGAAAGCACTGGGATGGAAGGGTTTTCTTTCACTTGATGTAAACTGTGCGTTTTTTTATTAGTTCATTAGAGAATGTTGAACTAATGCCTAGTGTTATCTAGCATTGGTATGAGAATCTTAGATTAAATTCTGCTGAGTATTTTTTTTAGTCAAACTTCAGAATTTTTATTCATAGAAGGCTGGGAGTGTTGCTGATGCATAGACTAAAAAATAATCAATAGTTATAATTACATCATGGTAGATAGCTAACTGTTCCAGAGAGGATTATATTGATGGATGGGAATGAGCTGGGTGAAACAAAATTACTGCTGCTCAGTTTTCATGTATTGAGGCTTGATCACTTGGTATGTTCAGAATGTATATTTTCTGAATAGCTACATAAAATTATCTATGAATTCTATGCTATGAAACAAACGATGCTGGTGTGCTTCATTCAGGTAAAGAAGGTTAGGGAGACATGTTTGTAATATTAAAAAAAAAAAAAAAGACTGTATATAGTCTCATCCTACTCATGTCCAGAACAGTTTTTTTTGTTGTTTTGAATGTATGTTTCTTAGATGTCCAGCATCGAAGATACTTAGATGCCAGGGGTTTTGCAGTTCTATTTGAGTACTGCAGTTATTGTTTGAAGGAATGGTTTTGTTATGTTAGCTTTGCTGTAGGGTATAGAACACATGAAAACGTTTTCTGGTTTTGTGAAGTAGCAGATAAAATGGAATCTGTAGTAGGCTGATCAGTGGTAGTTACCTGATTGTTACGTTTCCTTCTTGGAAATACAGAAAGACAGGAAACTAAAAGAGAAGGAATCTTAAAGTTGCTTTAAATTCACTGATTAGATGGTACTGGCTGGAGTAGAGAAATATAATAGTTTGTGCAGCTATAATACTGCATAAATACCAAGATATCTGTTTCTGATGACCAGTGTTTGGTTTTCAGAGATGATGTAAAGTACACTTGGATGCATAGTGAGCTTTTCCAGGCTGGCTTTGCTGCCCGTAGCTTCTAGATGCAGTTTATTAAACTTCTAATTCATTAAAGCCATCTGGGTCTTCAAACAAGTGCCTTGTTTATATTCCATAAAATAATTACTAAGCCTTCAAAATAGGTTTTGATTATGGCTTAAATAACTTATTTGCTGGATCAGCTTGACTGGGAGACTGTTTGCTCTTTTTTAAAAAAGAGAAGTTGACATTTGTGAGGGAAGCCATTTAAAATGTTGCTCTCAACTGTAAGTTCAGCATTATCACCTAGATATAAGACAGCTGTGGTGATTCCCTCCTGTTCTGCAGCAGCTGTTGTGCAAAACCTGGAGCATTTAATGCTGCTTTCCATTCATCAGTGTTCAATGCTAAAATGTGGCATGGGTTGGCAGAGAGATGATTTTTGCAGCTTATTTATACAAGTAGTGGTGTGAAGCTTCCCAAAAAGGTCTCTGAAGTTTCAAACGCCTAAACTTATCAAGCTTTGTTATCATTTTAAATATATGGTATTTACATCAGGCGTGTAAGAGCACTTATCAATACATTACTTTAGCATGAAATCATAAATGCTGATAAAGTTGAGCAATTTTTAAGGTTGTGGATTTTTTGCAGTCAGAAATCACAGGTTAGTTGTCATAGCAACCATAGTGAATGTTCCAAGTATTTGAAAACATTGATGCATTTTTTTAGTTCATTGTATCATATATGTGCTTTTAGCACAATTTTATATTCAAATTATTAAAATTTGTTAGCTATTGAAAAATGAAGAAGTAATGTCTTACTGTAGGCCATAACCTGCTTTTTTATTTGACATTGAATCAAAATCATTTGAAGTTGCACTCTTGTGACATTTCCATGTGTGCACATGCACATCCGTTATCCTGCAAGCTCTTTTGCACTGACAATAGACTTTCAGGATTTAGTCACTCAAAGTGTTTTAAAAGATCAGTGCAAATCTACACTTAAATTTGAATAAAAATAAAAATTTAATTTCCATTTTCTTTTTTTCATAATACCTCATAGAAAACAACTTATTTTTTCCTTCAGAACTGTCAGAATGTTATTTAGAATGTGTGGGAAGCAGGTAAATGACTGATGTCCTAAACCGTTTACTGAAACATATTTTTTTTTTATATAAAATGAGTGAAAAAAGCCTTTCCTGGAAAGATATCATGGTCTTTTGGGCATTCTCTCTTTAAAGAAAAACAAAAAAAAGAAGTTTAATAACGTGGACAAAAATATTTAAGACTCAGATGATTTTGTAATATGCATTACTTAAATGTGCTTTTAATGTGTTTACGTTTTGTGAGGGGTGAAAAAATATGAAGTTATCTTTTCTGAAGTTTTCAAATTCATTTCCCAAGGTATTGTCTGCTTTTCAGGTGGAGAATATGACTGTTATCACTGAGCAAATCTGTAATTGTAAAAAACAAAACAAAACAAAAAAAAACC
Organism: Lagopus muta; assembly: GCF_023343835.1. Classification (NCBI taxonomy): domain Eukaryota; kingdom Metazoa; phylum Chordata; class Aves; order Galliformes; family Phasianidae; genus Lagopus; species Lagopus muta. The sequence goes on from NC_064434.1 coordinate 78,945,177, forward strand.
CAGACCAAAGAGTCTGCAGTCCCAATTCAGTCCTCAATCTACTGGCCAAACTTCAACTTTCTCATTTAAAGTGTACTAACTAAGGGCGGGTATTTGTTGTACTTCAACAGGCTTTATTATTGTGCTTTGCCATGTCCTTGAACAATAGAGTTATATATTTTCTCAAAAACCAACATCTTAGCACAGCTTTACTGTAAAATACAAGTGAATATTAAACTTTTGTTCTTATTCTAGTTGTAGCCTTGAGATACAAGACTTTTAAAAATGCTTTTAACGGGTGTGTCTTTTATACACTGTGTTTTTAAATGTATGAAGGTTAACTTTAATCATGACAGACTTCCTCTCTTACTATTTTAAATATAATTTCAAAATATCATTCTCTAGTATTTGTGTCCTGATAGCTTTTTTTCCTCTTCTTGGTTTGTAGTGACTGAAGCAGAAGCTTTGTTCGCAGGTGATGAAGGCTGGCACTTAGCAGTTCAGTTCAATCTTGAGTGTGCCTATACATTTTTGTATTACTATGAGTACAAAAAAGCTAAACAATGTTTCAGTACGGCTAAAGACATTGCAAAACTGAAGATTAATCTAACAGGTAAGTTTGCATGCGCAATCTATTAAAGTGGTTGGTCCTACTTAACTTACAGTTGATTTTCTTTTTTTTTTTTAAATATGTCTGAAAAAAGCAATACATTTTGACAATTGTTGACTTCTAAGCAGGTAGGACTTGCTTGTTGTCTAAGAATTAGCATTGCTTTGAAAAAAGAAGAAAAATATACCATTGAGTTACAGTGTCATCCTTAATGTGAGGGTCTGATCCTATAGTATTATGATCCTTGTTGCATTTCATTATCAGTCAAAGTCTAGGTCTAGTTGTCTCTTTTAGGGGACTCCTAAATCTGATTGGTGTGGTGATGGATGCATCTCTGCGTTAGGTAGGGGTGGTTTTAAAGACCTCGGAATGATATGATTCAGTCTTTCACCTTTCTTGCCATTAGTCTAGACCTCCATGTAAGTAACTTTTAAATGTTTCTTTCAGGACTGTTGTTACAGCAGGAAATAAGTAGGAAAAACTCACATTACTCACACCAGACATATCACAAAATCGCTTTAGAGACCATATAATCATCCTTTCAGAATCACTTCTTTGGAGTCAGGAAGATCAGATTACTGCACTTGTAACTTTATTTAAAATCACATATATAGATAAAAGATGATTTTTCTACCTGGCTCTGTGAAGTAAACAAAATGTCACAAAGCTCACCATTTTTCAGTGTGAGGGCCTGTGAGCATTTGTGGGAAGAAATAGAAAAAGAAATGGGTACAAAGACTTTTCCATAGATTTGTTAATGGGAGGAACTGAAACTTGCAGCCTCTGAATCTATTATGCCACAAAGCTTACTGTTTCTTTATGCTTAGATTGGAGCTGTTCCTACCCCCGTGTAGATCTTTTGTCAATTTAATACTTTAATTAAAAATAATATAATTGTTGTAGAACTCCATGCTCATTTATTCTAAGGCTTTAAAGGTTAACTTTAAAAATCTGTAATGAAAATCTTGTGACATCATGTTTTTGTGTAACTGTGATTGAGTTGAATATATTTGGTGGTATCTGTCTAAAGCATAGGAGTAATTTTCATCTCCTTGTTCAGATGAATTCTATTTCAGTTGATCCTATTCTTTCCACGGTGCAATACGTACTGCATGTGTGACAAGTAAAATTGTGTTTCTTGAAAAAGAAAAAAAAAAAAAGGCATATTTTCCTTGATTTTTATTAAAAACATCAGTGCTTTTCATGATATTTGAACTATAAAAATTTAATTAACTAAGAACAGGTAAAATCAAGGTGCCAGATGGCTATTCACTGATATTCCTCAACTTGCAGTCATATATTCCTTAAATGAGATAATTAGGTTTTTTTATGAGTAATTTCCCTAAATCTAACTTTGTAAAAAAGCTGTTGTTTGAAGAGTTTGGGGGGGGGGAGGGGGAGGGAAGGGGGGGAGAAGAGGGAGGGTGCACACAACAAGTCTGGATGCTTTGGAATTGTTTTTTATTTTTATGACTGTTCCAAGAATTTGTGCAAGTCCCACAGAGGGATTGCAATGATAAAGTCTCTTGGAAAAATATTGTTGTGGAACTCCTAAAAGTTCTATGGTTTATCTCCATAAATCTATTAGACTTATTATGAAGGATGTCTAACCTGAAGGCAAATGAAATGAACATGTGGGAATTGCTGGCATTCTAGACAAATTAATTTGACATGCACATTTTGGCTAAGCACATGGAATATGACATCATCAAAAAAGACTTTGCTTTAATGTAGAAATTCAGCCTATAGTAAAGATACTTTTAAGAGTTTTGGAAGGAATTTCCTTTTTAGGGAAGATTTTTGAGTATTTTGTTCTTTAATGGCTGTAATCCTTAGTGGCTGAGTAATTTATTACAGCATAGAAACTTATGCTGTTCTTAAAAAACAATTCAGTATTAGTATTTTTCTAGTGTTATTTTAAAAACAGGTGAATCATACTTGTTTTTGCCTGTGTAGTTTTTTAGTTCCATTAATCCATGTCTGTCCTATATTCATCATTTATTAAAAAGCGTCTTTCTGTCCCTCACAATGAGTCGCTGTCATCAATAACTCCATGAAACAGTTCCTAATGAAAGAAGGCTGTGGTCCTTCTCACATAAGAATCTTACTGTGAAGTGGAGACTGGTAATCCAAAATAAATTGAAGATCATCTGATATGAAAAATTGATAGTGCTACAGCCTGAAATCCACGTATTATTTTCATTCCCTGTAGTCTATCTGTGGAAATTTCTAATATGGGACAGTAAAATCTCTGATATTTGGATTCCCTGTATTTTGTGATTCTTTCTGGCAGTATAAAGCAAGCACTTTTTTTTTTGTCAACATAAATACATGTGATATTTGTTTTAATATAGAAAATAGATAAGTGTTTTCCCTATAATAACAAAGAATTCTTTGCTTGGGGGGAAAAAAAAAAGGCATGGAGGGGTAACTGTCTCAAACATTAAAGAAAAAAAAAAACAATCACAACTTCTAGGTGATAAGTAAATTTAACAGTAACATGGCTAGCTTTGCTAGTGTTTTATTTAGTGGCTTAAACAGTAAGGTGTGAGAGGAAGTGAATTACAGCATAAAGGCTTACAAACATTATTAAAATTATGAATTGAGTGCTACTGTGTAAAAATAATATGAATTGCTGGCTAGTCTCTCTCTTTCCATCTGGTTCCCTCCACAATGTGATTAGAAGGTGATATTTTTAGGACCTTTTTCATTACTTCCTGAACTTTTAACACAGGGCTTTCCATTAAAAGGAGTGTTTGGCAGAAAAGGAGTGATCTGTTTAATTACTAATTTCCCTGATGCTCTCTTTCCGCCTCAAGGAAGAAAAGGGATGACTGACTGCTATTGCAGTGTTTGTGCCAGATCATCTTACAGATGATGGCCTCATCCCCTGGCCTTCATCCACTAAACAGATGAACATTCAATTGTCTTTTAATACTCTGCAAATTTTCAAAACTATAACAAAACTTAAAACTTGAATTTAATCTCAGTTGGCTCTGCAAAAAGAACAGTGGGACAGTGTTCACTTCTCTTTTTCTTATGTCTTACATTTCCTGAGCAGTGTATAACAGTCAACAAGCAAATTCCAGTTTTTATAGGTATTAGCTTTGTAGGATTTTGTTATTTTAAGTTCTAAAGCTCTTTGATTGCAGCTTAGAAACAGGTTTCTAATGGAAGAGCAGCTGCAGCTATGTTTTTGCTTTCAACTTGGTGTAAATGTCAGTTGCCATCCTAAAAGCTAGTAAAAGTTGTCTCAGTGTCTAATAAAGAGCTCAAGAAACAATCAACTTTAAGATTACTTTCATGCAGTCAAAATATTTAAAATGATGATCTGTGCCTGTAAAACATAATTGAGAAAATGTCATGTGAACTACATTTATGTCTCTAAATTATATGTATACTATAATAATAGCATCAACTAAGGTATTTTCCTAAATAAATAAATAAATTGTGGGCTATCCTAGAACAGCCCACATTGGGAGGGATCTACAGTGATCATCAAGTTCAACTCCTGACTCCACACAGGACCACCCAAAATTCAAACCCATTGTCTGAGAGTGTTGTTAAAATGCTGCTTGAATTCCAGCAGTTTGGGGCCATGACCGCTGCTGTGGGCAGCCTGTTCCAGGGCCCCGCCACCCTCTGGTGAAGAACCTTTTCTTAACACCCAACATGACCCTCTTGTGATGCAGCTCCATGCTGTTCCCTCAGATCCTGTCACTGTCATCAGAAAGCAGAGATCAGTGCCTCCTCTTCTGCTTCTCTTGTGGGAAAGCCACCATGAAGACCACCATGGTGCCTTCCCTCTCTTTTGCCTTCTCTAGGATGATTGAGCCAAGTGACTTCAGCCATTCTTCACGAAGCTGGTTATTGCCTAGCCCTTTTGTCAAGGCCTCTCTAGCCTCGAGGGAGTCAGTAGCTCTTGACAAATTATTGTCATCTGCAAATGTTCTCGTTTTGTCTTTACCCAATTTGTTTGTGAAAATGTTAAAGAATCGCTGTGGAATCCCACTAGTGACTCGCCACCAGTGTGATGTAACTCTGTTTATTAGAACCCTTTGAACTTGGCCTATCAGCCAGCTGTTCACCCACTGCACTGTGTTATTGCCTAGCTGTATACTGGATGTTTAGTTCAGAACGATGTTATGTAAAACAGCACCAAAAGCTTGGCTGAAATCCAGAAAGATTACATAGAGTTGATCAACTTAGGTGACAACCTTGTCACAAAAGGAGTATAAGTTTAAGCAGATCTTCCCCCTTGTGAACTTGTGTTGGCTGTTACTAATGACTGCATTTCTTTCAAGAGGTTTCTATAACTCCCAGAATAATTTTATCCTTGAATTTGCCAGGCACTACTTAGTGCATTAAATGTAGATGAAAAGGATAAAAAAGAGCATGGAAAAGATGCAACGCTGAAGGAAAAAAAAAAAAAAACCAACCAATTTGATTCCTTCCCTATTTTTCTTCTATCTATCATATTTGGTTCAGGCATCTAAGCATTGTCCTTAAATGTTGATATAGACCTAGAAATGAAATTAATGGGCTTTGGAAAATACAGTTTGTGATCATTTTTTACAAAGGTTCTACAAATCAAAAGAGGCAGTCAGACTCTATTAAACTGTTTCCATTTGGAAATGTTGTCTTTTTATAAGATGTTACAAGATTTTTGTTTTCCTGAATGTTTCTGTGTTTTCATCAATGTTTATCAGGGAAATTGAACAATTATTTGCAGCTTATTGCTAGTATTTTAGAGTAGGGAACTGTTGAATTTGGATGACTGTGGGTGTAGTGGATTGTGGGGACTTTACCTAAAACTGGACTTGCAGGACACATCTAGATATATTAATATATTTGTAATGCCTGTTTTTTTAATATGTTGTGGCTAGTGGTGAAAGCACATGGTTTATTGCGATCAAATCAAGCAGAGTTAAAACACTGATAAGTATTACAGGTTCACAATATGTTTCTTTTCAGGGAATACAATGGGATTACTGCTTTTTTTAGTGGTCACTGGTATAAACTTGTATTAATTTTCTGTAGGTGCTTTGGGAAAGAGAACACGATTTCAGGAAAAATATGTAGCACAGCTTATATTGGATGTCCAAAGATCAGAGGAATGTATCCCTCCTCATAGTGAGCTAACCCCAGCACCTACTCCTCTAGAAAACTTAACTATGGTACGTATTTGAGAAGAATTGTTTTTCTTATTTCTTAAAGTGCATTCAGAATTTTTAACTTATTTTAATGAAAATGTTTTTAAGATTTTTTTTTCTTGGGTGTTTACAAGAGGAAAGTGTATGGTGCCTAGAAGAAACGTACAATTTCTGGAAGTTTTGGGAAAAAGATGAGAGGCAGTGTCTATATTCTTCAAGCTGCAGTCTTTATAAAGAGGTTATGCCGTGACAGACTTTGATTGTTAAGCAAAAGAATTTAACGATGTCTGTATTTCTAAATTGAAAATATGTAGTTCAAAATAAAGATAGGATAAATAAGCATATATTCTCTTTCTGAAAAGTAGAAATGCAGCATTAAATATTACTTGAGTGCTTTTGGCTGCAGGAAGGGAGTTGAGTTTTGTGCAAATCTGAGAAACTATTAAGAAATTTTGTCTTAAAGTATTTAAGCTGCCTAAAAAGAAGTTAAATGTTCCCTTTTGCATGGTTTACTTAAAAAAAAAAAAAAATTAAGCCTTTTATTTGTGCATTTACATTGTATGCTAGAAATCCTACAAAATAGTATTAGTAGAACCATGTGTTGCTTTGAAGAAAGCCTAAGGTATTTCGAGTTCACGCATTTTATTAGTGTTGTCATGTCAGAGGTATGAGACCAGGCTTGACTTTCCAGTTCATATGTGCCTTGAATTACTAATTTATGTTTTTGTTTTTCCATTTTCTACCATGTATTTGCTGATAACTCATTATCAGAATGTTACTTCATGTAATCTGTATTTCATAACAGTGAGCTCCAGCCTTTTTTTTTGTCTGGCTGCAAATTAGTCAGCTCTGGATGTACCTTGAAGACCTGTTAGGCAAAATTGAAGTTAATGCTATTTTATGTTTGCCAACAGCTACTGACAATAGCATTGCTTGAGTTTTAGCCTAGTTGTTCAATGTATCTTGTAGACTTTCTTTTAAAAGTTTATGGAAGATGTACAGAATGCTGAATAGTTATTGGAGGAATTGTCTTTCCCTTTTCACTAATCTTATTTTACATGTACTATTTGCAGATAAAGTAAAATGTTGTATTTTCCTACAAAATAGGAATTGTCCTGAATTAGTGGAGAATTTTCTGATAGAATTGGTTTAGTGCTTGTGGAACTAATAGGAATGGGAGGGTGGTTGGACTAGATGATCTTGCAGGTCGTTTCCAACCTTGTGATTCTGTGATTCTGTAATTGTCTCTGTCAGTTTGTATAAGGGCCAAGCTGAGGCTACTCACACCTTCTAATTTTCATTTCCTGTCATGGAGTTCTTAGTTCTAAAGCTTGTCCTCTGTTAACGTTCAGGAAGATGACTGAACAGGTTATTTTGCAATTAAACCGTCAGAAATTGTAGTATAGCAATGTGACCACTTAGCGGACTGTTGTCTGGCCAAGAATTCCCTTCTTGCCCCTGGTGCTGAGCAGCTAAAATATCTCAGATTGCACTAGAAGGAAAACTATGGTGTTGCAGAACAAATACTTGAGATGATAAATCCAAAGTTTGGCTCACAGATCAGCTTTCTTAAGATCTGGAAATGCACATTCAGTTAAAATGACAGTGTGTCTGTGTAAGAAAAGACCTCAGGCTTTTGAGGTATTGCATGTGGACACCTGATATGAGATAGTACTTAAAAAAATAACAAAAAGCATTTGATTAGTTTTACCCTACTCAGATCTGTCGTTATGTTTTTAGGATAAGATTTGATTTTTATTTTTAATCTAGAAGTAGAAATCATGTTTTTTATACGGGCTGGAATTTAAAAGTTACGTAGACCAGAAGCTGGAAATTTTTAACTAATAGCTTTATAAATCATAATTTCTGATACATCTGATAAAGTAATGCCATTATACTAGTATAGCGTTCTGTTCTAAAATCATTTGCCTCTGGAAGTGGTAGATACCACTGTATAGCATAGGCAAGGATTAAGAGAAGCAAATGGCAGTGTTGTTCAATATATGATGTTTTGATTGGGAATCTCTTACTTCCTCTTAAAAATAAAACAGTGACAATCGGAGCATTCTCTGTCAAATTGTGATTAGTTACATCTATAAGATGATAAAAATCCTGGTGTTGAATGCTAATAATCCACTTCAAAGCCTTCCTGTTCACTTTTAAATCTCCTGTGGGCGCTCATTTTGACCTCACTAGCAAAAAGTAGAGGTTCTGAAGGTTCTGTGGGTCATTTGTTTGTTTCTTTTTTTTTTTTGTCTGTATTTCTTGCATTTTTAAAACTCTTTTAAAAGCAAAAAGAAGGGAGAAACTGTTCCCAGGGTAAAGAATTCCCTTGTACTGGCAGTAGGCTTTACGTGGTTATAGTTTGCTGAGACTTAAAAATAAATCCATAAGTCCTAGAGTGCAGTCTGTGAATGCTAACCTGAACACCTGTGTGTTAAGAAATTCTTTAATGACACATAGACAAGACAAAACTGATTATGTATACTAGAGAAGGTGGTTATAAATAATACTGTGTGCAACCATTTGAAATGTGAATTCTCCTTCAGCTGTTATTTAAGAAGAATATTCAGGTAACCTTAAAGTGTCCCTGAATGCTGTAACTCACTGGCCTTTTACATAACAATGAACATACTTGTAACAAAGATGGTTTTAATTATGCTTTCTTCCATTGTCTCAGTAAGTGGAATAATCATGATAGGGTAGGTTTCAAGATAATTACAAATTTCTTTCCATTTCAGTCATTTTCTGACGTTAATGTTACCTTTTTTCAGAAAAAAACTTTTTTCAAATTTTAAAGGCATGCATTTATTTGAAACTACTTTTTATCGTATCTCACAACTGTTTTTAGTTTAAAAAGTATTTTTCTCCTTCAACAGAATTGTGATTTAAATGATGATACAGTGCTTAATGAGATAAAATTAGCGGATGCTGATCAGTACCACATACCTGATCTGTGTGCAGAAGAGCTGGCTGTAATCCTCGGAATTTGGTAAGTTAATTCTTTAATTACATTTTAGAAATAAATAAATACACCTCCCAGCCTCCCTTCACACGAATCTTTGTGGTAAGGAAATAACAAAGTGGGAAGCTGGTGGGATTTTTTTATTCCTTTCTTTGTACAGTGTGTCCAAAAAGCTTAAAAAATGAAAAATAAGAACACAGTTTCAGTTTGTTCAGAGTAAATGTTAATCTCCAGAAGAGATTTTCAGCAGTGTTTCATTAATGACTAAATCATTCTTTTATCCTGGAGAAAGGCTCTTTTCCTTTGTGTCTGAGCTTCTTTCAAATGATGACATTTCTTAAATTTTGAGGATATCTTTCAGAGTCTATAATGCTTATCTTGCTGTGAAAATCATCTGTATCTTTCAAGAAAAACTCTGCCCCCTCTTTTCAGTACAGTGGGAGTACATGGACAGTTTCAGAATGTCTGCTGCTAGTTACAAGTTGTAACACAAAGTTCCTCTAGTTTTGTGCTTGCATTTTCTTTTCCTGATTTAAAGGAGTTCTGCATTGTGTGGTTTTAGAAGTGGCACAAAAGAGTAAAAGCAGTCTGAGCTTAGAAAATAGGAAGCTAGCTGTCAGTCAATACCCTGGTTTTCTCATAGATAAACAAGTGCCTACTAAGTTGGAGAAAGTTTTTTATCATACTTTTTTCTGTGTGATTGTTTCAAAAGTATTCGTGTGGCAAAATAAAAATAGTCACTTTGTTACAATGATCCCTATTAATGATCATTCTTATCACTAAAAGCAATTTTCTAATCTGTAACTTGCAAAACAGTAGAATCTCAGTACTGCTGAAATACCTCGTCAAGCCCAAAAGGGGGCTGGAAGTAGAACAGTGAGAGAGTTCAAGGTCCTGAGTCTCAGACAGACCTATTTTCTCTATGCACACGGATGTTTTAAGATACATCTTTGTTATATATTATAACAGCAGTAACAGGCGAGCCAAAGGGCAGTGAGGAAATTCAGTGGCTTCAGCTAGCAACCCAGAAATTGATGATTTTTCCTTTGTAGTGTGTTCTTGCTTGTTCTGTAGCTCAAGTTATAATCTTGATGCCTTCCAACCCCGTCCAACTTTTCCCACTCACTTATCAGAGTTTCCAACTATTTCTCCCCTTCTTGTTTCATAAAGTGCGCTGAAAATTATTAGAGGAGAGGAAGTTGTTTTCTTTTTATACCTATTTCTCAGACTGCAGCTTTATGAAGGCCCAGACGTTTGCTTGGCTAGATTCAAGTGAAGCGTGAAGTTTTGCATCTCTGGTTTCAGCTATGGCCTTTAACCATTCAGCCCACTCACTGCAGTGAAAAAACATCATGAGTATGCACTGTGACTTTGTATTTTCTTTATTTTCATTGTCTTTATTTCCAGAGATTTAAGCTTTCTTTCTATTCAAGGCCACATCTAGATCCAATTTGGAGAGAAAAAGAGAGGAGTAAAGAGTGGGATGGTGAATAATCTGCTTCATGAGAAACATTTTCATGTCTGGTTCATTTTCTAACACAGCATTGTCTTATATTCAGACTGTAGTATCTCACCTTCCCAATTTTATCCATTATGCTGCTTTTGTAAGTCTGACTAATCGGATTAAATAATTGGTTGTAAGCTCCAAACTACTGGCAGTCTAGCTTTTACTGATTTGCTGAGCAAATACTTTTCTTGCTGTGGAGTAGAACTTACTCCAAGATTCTTTATCTGCCTAAAGAATGTTCATTTCTTATTGTCATAAATGCTTAAGTCACAGCTACATTTCCACTCTTTATATAGATTCAGATAAAAAAAAATAGCTTTAGATTTGGCTTGGTATGGAAAACCATTAGAACAATTTCATTCTTTATCTTTCAAGGTTGCTTTATCGCATTTATGTGTCTTAAAGAATTGAACATGGATTTGGCAGAAATGGAAATTAAAACCATTTTATAATGGCTTTGAGCTGGAAGATGTCCATCTATACGCTTCAAAGAACTGTGACAAAAATCTGTTCTAGAATAAGGAAACCTTTCTGTCTGAATCAATGTATTTTTATGATATACAAGAATTCTGTATTATTTCCCTGTTTCCATGGGGAAAAAAAAATCTCAAAGAGAGAAAAAGTAATATATGGCAGGTTGCTTTCCAGTCTAACACTTGAAAATAAATAATTGATAACACACCTGTTTTGTGTGGGAAGAAGGGGAAAGCTTCATTAATGTAGTAGCTAATAAACATGGAAGTGACAAGACTCAGCCAAACCTTTGCTTGTTGTTCTAAACCCCGACTCATCACCATTCTACCAAAAGCATAGTTGGTATTTCCTTGTGGCTGCAATCGTACTTCTAGTACCAGATGTTGTGAAACATCACCATAAGGTGCATGGAGAAGGAATGGAATATCTGGCATGGGAGGTCTTTAAGAAAGAATCAGTGGACAAACATTTACCTGAATGTGACTTATGTGTAAATCATCTTTCAACTACTCCACTAATGTTATTCCTTACAGATGTGTAGGAAAGTTGGGGGTATCTTTCTCAAAAAATTCTCATCAGTAATGCCCGTTCTCTTTCACCATTCCACACAGTGTGCTTTATTAGGTGCTTGTGTTGTTATAGGATAGAACTATTTGATCAATTGATCAGAGGTCTCTTGTTGTTACTAACAAAAGAAATTTTAATGAAATTACTAACTCTGAAGGACTGCAGTTAGATAATTACAATTTGAGCTTGAGCAGCTCATTCTTTTGCCTCATGTTGGATTGAATAATTATCAGCTCTGAACCTGGTATTCTTCTAGATTCTCTATTTTAGTTTATGTAACACTTTTAAATGTTAGTGTTTAATCAACAAAAATGAGAGAGCAGCTCCCATACACTCCTTAGATTCTGTAATAGCTAGTAAAAAAAAAAAACTTTGAAAATGGAGCACACATTTCAGTTTATTTTGGGATTTTGTGTTGTCTCCCCTTTCGAGTTTAGGGAAAGTTCAGTAATGAAACATGAAGAAAAGAACTACTGAATGATAGATTTATTGAGTTGCAAAGGATGAAGAGAAGAAGGATCTTTGTCTTCCAATAGAAATAGGAAATTGAATCTCCAAAGTGGGCCTAATCATGGATTTGCAGTCTCTCAGCATACCTTTATTTGGCTGAAGTCCTATGAACAAATGACCATTTGGTTCGTCAGAATGAAATGTATTTCAGTTAAATAGCTTAATTTCCTGAACACCTCATCTGCATTCATTCCTGGGTTGCTCTAGTTGGATGTTTATTAGTGGTACCTAAAGAACAGCAGTTTCAGAAACGCTGAAGCAGCGCTCTCATGAGAACTTTTTTTTTTCTTCAGTCCTCCATTTAATGGAGGTGGAATGTGCAAGAGACTTATGCCATCAGGAAGCAGTTTTGGCTCTTTGCTACACATGATTAATTTTCTTCTGGGCATGTAAAGATATGAGTGCTTGAATGATGTCAGTTGTTTTCCTATCTTGAGTGCTTCACTTCATTCTCTTAGAATTACTTCTTACTACTTTGTCATACATTTTCTTTAGAGGAATAAATAAAACACATTGGACAGTCTGGTTGTCTTTTCTCACTTTATATATAGTCTTGCTAAATATAGTGAAGTATGAAGACTGGGTAAACTCGTTAGACAGCAATGGTAATTATCTATGAAGAATTAACTGTATAGCAAGAATAAAGTTAGATTGCAGCAAAGTCTTCTCCACAAAGTAAAGTGTAAAAAAAAAAAAAAAAAAAAAAAAAATAATAATAATAATAATCCTGATTTTAAGTGTGCGTACATAGCCATTGTATTGGTTTGATGATTATCTGTACTCTGTGGTACGATTTAGGATGATTTAGGATGTATCTTCACTTTGTATCCTTTGTTTTCACAAGGAACTTGAATTGTAACCTTGCTGCTTCTCTTTCTGCTGCTTGCAGGTATCTCGTAGTATTTTTGTAGGTGTTGATGGGCTGTTGTCAGAGAAGACAGTACACCCATATAGAGCTGTAAACCAAATTTCTTTATTATCAGCACAGTAACATCCAACTGGGAAAAAAAAGTTCTGATTTTCATCTGTATTCTCTTGGGTTCCCCTTGCTGTACAAAAAGTTAGTAATGTCAGTTGGTTGAGAGGTGTACTCCTGTGGTTATATTCCTTGAATGACCAGAGGGTGTATGTTTGAGACTGTCCTTCATCGCTTTTTGAGCATTAGTGTGTTTTTGCTTTACAGAATCTGTGTTCAGTTAGCCTTTGAATTTTAACTGAAAACAGATCTCTGTAAAAATAGGGAATGGATTTAAAACTGTTTAGAATACCTAAAATTTAATCCTGTAAATGTGAACGTAGTAAGACATTTCAGGTTGGTATGTCCTGGGAAAGGCACCGTTAAGTATCCTTGTCCTGTGAAATGATTCTTTTCCTCTGTGACTGCTCTGAAGTGTTGGCCACCTTCTTTCTGTATGTGCACAGTGTCATAGGGGAAATGCTATGTCATGGCTTGAACCAGTGATTGAACACCTGCTGGACAGGCAGAACAAACCAGGGGGGCTCAGGTGCATGCAGTGCCTCTGAATGACCAGAAGGAGTGGAGCCAGGATCCTTGCTTTCCCAGACCTCATTTTTAAGGGTTGGCAGTGGAGGTGAGGGTATCTTGCTGGAGGTCCTTGCCTACTTTGAGGCCTTTCAAGAGTGAGCAGCTTTTTTCCTTTGTTTCTGTGTCCATGGCTGCTGTGTTTGGGCTTATCCTCACTTCCTGCAGCCTAGGACTTTGCTACCCTGCTAGTATTACTGTGTTTTCCATCACGTTACAGCATTACAACTATGCACTACAATTTGTATTTGTAACTCTTTTCTAGAACATCCTTTAGATTTCTGCAAGTTTCAGAGATGTATTCTACATAGCTATGTGCTAAAGAATAAATCAGCATTATTTTATATTCTTTTTCCTTTTTTTTACAGTATAGACTTCCAAAAGAACAATCCAATACACAAATTAACTGAAGAGGAACTTCTGGCTTTTACTTCAGTAAGTAACTTATCTGAAGCTTTCTTCTAAATATGTTTTCACTTAGGTATTAAGTTATGTACCAAGCAGTAATTTGACCATTGCATTAATCATGAAACCATGAAGCAAATTTGTTTTAATATTCAATTGTTTCAATATATTTTTTATTTCAAGAATCTAAAAAGATGCTAAAATTCTCCATTTTGAGTCATCCTCATGTAGGGCAAGACTGACATCAGAAAACTTGATCTCTTCCTTTAACAGTATTTTGTAATGTGAGTTCAAAAGAAGCTGCAAAGTTCTTCTACCAGATTTATTCAGTTTAAGAATCAAATGTTCTACACAAGCATGTTTCTTCCCAGATCAATGGCTGATTTACCTGTTGCTGCAGAACAGTTCTGTAACTTCCGAAGAAGACTTGAGATTTCTAGCTCCCTATTTTGAAAATGTATTTTTTGGGTCAAGACAAAATATGATGTATCTCCTTTCTCCATGTCTTCTGTTTTTCTCAACAGCAATTCTGTTTTTGGTTTTTTTTTTTTTTAACAGCAATTTATTTGAGAGACAGAGGGAAAAAGGCTAGTAATTTTATTGCCTTTTTTTGCTTTCCTTGTACTGTGTTAGAATTCAGCTTTTGTACAATATATGGTGCTTGCTCTCCCATCCAGATTTTGCAGTCTTACAGTTTTTTTCGCAGTAGTTCCATGTGCCATCTGAAACAATAAGTTCTTGTTAGAGTTGGCAAATAGGATCTCAACAAAAATCCCATAGATTTCAATTGAGTTAGAATTTTATGACTAGAAATTGTAATTATATAAATAAACTAAGACACTAAAATAAGTTTAAACATGGTCCTAAAAATAAGTCTGAAAAAAAACCTTATCTTTTTATCAGGTTGATTTTTAAATTAATGCTTGTTTAGGGGTGTACTTACTAATACAGAACATGTAAGATCAGAATGAGGAAACAAAGGGGATGATTGTAAAACAGTTTGGTTTCTATTATTTCCCTTATTTGCTATGATAATTATTATCCTTTCTGATCATATCCTTATATTTGCTCATGTTTTATTTTTAAACCATTTTGTTTTAGTTTTTAGAAAAATGGAAATAGCTGGAAAAAAATTAGATAAGGAAATACAAAGAAAAGACAGTGGGATTGAAGAAAACTGGTTAACCTATTATTGCAAATTGTTGAAAAAATAGTGAAACAGGATTTTATTTTACAAAAATATGGTTATAGAGATGCAAACACTTTCCTAATGTGCATATAATTTTATTACAACAATCTTTGCTGATGTTTTTTTTTTCTTTCATTAGTATATGGTTTTAGTTGAGGGCCAGTCATCTATGAAAACTGAGAATTTTACTTCTCTCTTTTTATTTCCTGCCAAACTCTCTAGAGTTTTTATATATTCTCTGCTTCATTCTTCCCACTACCTAACTGTCTAACTCTTGAGTAGAAAAGTGGCCAAGAAACACTTAGATACTAAATTAATTTCTCCACGTAATCTATCTTTTTAATAATAAATGGGGTGATATTGTGATAACAAAGTATTTTTAATGAGATTGCTACTATTCTCCTCATGTACATTCCAAAATGATGAGATTCAGAGAGAGTTTTATTTAACACTTGAGTATTCAAATATTTAAAACACTCTTCAGTTTTAACAGCAGAGGAGAAAAGTCAAGGTAGCACATGTACTAGATAAAAATAATCAGCTTTATTCAGACCTTTTATCTGACATTGAGGCGTCATATTACTTGACATCTGATAGACAAGAGATTTGTTTGGTGCATTATCTATAGTATGAAAATTAAACTGCATTTTTCTGCCATCTAGTGGCTGATTACTCAAAAATCACAAGAGCTGATGAATTAATTCCTTTAGTAATTACTGCATCCAGGACAGATCTACAGAGATGCAGGTGAGAAATATTTATAGGTCTCCCTATCAATTTGTGCTCCTGCAAAAAAAAAAAAAAAAAAAACCAAGAATGTAGATCTCTACCAGCACAGAATTGAATGTAGAACAGTGACTTAGAAATGTAGCTAGTAACCTAAAAAATTCAGAGTCAATAATAAACTTCAGTGTCAGAATAACATTCTTTTAAATTTGTGCTTAAAGTTTGCTCATTATCTAGCTGTAGGCAACACAATTCAATCTTAAGTTTTCTCTTGATCTGGTCTGTGCTATTAAATATGGTTAAGATGTGTGAATTCTAACACTGTTACACCGAATCTTTCCTGTAAACTGAAATCAGAAATCAGGTATGAGCTTATGTAAGTTCTTCTTGATAATGTATATGAATGTTAACACAAGCGCGGTTGCTATGGTGTCTGCTAGCTGAATAAGTAAGTGCCACTGAAATATTATTTAAGATATTTTTCAAGCTTTTGTGTTACCTAGTGAAACAGGCAAACGAGCCCTCTATCAGTGCTGCCCACAGTAACTTCTTTAGCATCATTTAAGCTGCTCTGTGTGTGTGCGTGTGTGAGCAGGCATCTTCTCAGCCTACATGTGGATTCCTAAATCTGCAGGCTGGTTAGATGGTTGTCATGCATTCATCTGATAACTGCTGAAATTTATCTTTCCTGAAGAAAGGAAGTCATTTCAAGGGAACTTAGGACTCTTGAGAAATTTTAAGGCATTTACGGCTCTTACAGCAGATCAGTGGATCATCAGGAGATTGTGTTCCTCTGGATGTTGTAAAACAAATGCACGTGGTCTTCAGACTCTTTAATTTTCAGGTAGTATGAGGGGGAAGGTATAATAAGTGAATTATAGTAGATGATATAGTCCTACCTCATATTAAGTGTAATTTAGGAAGCAAGCATTCTGGACTCCCTTTTATATCAGCACCAGTTGAAAATTACTAATCCTTAAAGATATATATGTATTCTAAACTACGTAAAGACCTAAAGATAAAGCTGTTGAGAGCTGCTTGGTGACTGCAGTCAAATACAAAAGGATGACATTGATGCAGTTCATTTATTGAAGTCACTTGGAAACTTTGTCCTGAAGTACTGACTTCTTTAACTAAGAGTTGTTATTGCTACCTTTTACAGCGAGGTGTGGGGGTGTGTCAAATCCTGTTTACTTCTATATGTAAACTCTTTTGCTGGGCTAGCTCCTTTTAGTTAAGTAATTTGAACTTCAGTGCTTGAAGTGTTCTAGTCAAATCTGTTCACTAGTCATCAACTTAATATTTTAGCTTTAAGCCATTAAGCTATATCTGGACTAGTTAAATTTGGGTTTGTTTCCTGCTTAAATTGTTAATTTGATATCTTTACAAGAGAAGAAATTGAGCTCTCATGTACATAAGAATAAACATAATTACATGTTTGATTTTAAAGAGAATTACTGTTTTCATATTTAAGAGTTTAGGGAAAGATTTATAATGATTTTAATGGAGTTCAGGTAATGAAGATAACACACTGGAATTTTGAAGAACGCAAAAAATTTAGAGATCAAATACCATACAAAAACTGACTCAGAGACACAGTTTTGCATATGATACTCAGCAAAATTTCTGTTTAGCTTACTGAATGTTGTGTTAAAAAGCCATTTTCAAGAAAGGTAAAGAAAAACACTATCTCAGTTCTGAAATCCAGTGCTTCTCTGTTAGAATTACTGGTGCTTTACTTAACGGTAAGCTTTATTTTTTTAATTTTTTTTTTCCCCCAGAGACTTCTGTGTAGGAAATGGGAAGTGTATTATGCTAGTAATCAAATAATAAAAAAACCCTACGTTTTCACACATGGGTTTTCTAGCTTAGTTTACTCCTAGAACTCTGGGAATTCTGGGAAGGAATAACTACTAGGTGGTGTTGCTTTTTTTTTCCCTTACACAGGAGAAAAGTGTTTTAAAAAAAAAAAAAAGAAAAAAAGAAAAAAAGAAAAAAACCAAAAGCCCTGATGTTCAAGACTATATTCCACAATAGAAGATCTTAAGGTTTATGCTGCAGCTTATAGTTTGCGTACAGGAGAAGCAGTTTAGTGGTTTCGTCGTCTGATAGAACGCTCCAGCAGAACATCCATGATTAATGAGCTGCAGCTGGTCCTTAACGTTACCACTGGACATTGCCTTGTCCAGGGCTGATGAGCTGTGTGGTAAACGTGAAGTGCACTGAGCCTGTGGTATGGGAATGTGGCTTTTTTCTCTTCTTGGTGTGTTACAATCAAGTGATTTGGTGTGACAGCAGCATTTTAAACTGTAGCGGACAGAGGAGAAAAAGCAAGAAAAAGCTGGGAAACAGAACCTCTTCTACTATGCTTCTCGTATCTTAGCCCCGTATTTGTATTCTTTATGCAAGATGAGAAGGGAGAAAATGGGGATCATGGGAAACTTAATTGTGTTATTAAGTTCGTTATTCTCCTGAGATTTCTTATCATTTATGAAGAGTAGAGAACTGGGTTTCTTTTTAATGTGATAAAAACTGGTCGGAGAACAGACACAGATACCTTTCTTAGAGGGGAAAAAAAGTGTAGTAGTTCTTATTTCACTCAGAGAACATAAATTAACAAATACCTGAAAATTCTAAAATTATTCCTTTAATGCCATAAAGAATATGAATGTCTGATTAAGGACATAGAGCATGTGGAGTAGTCTGTTAAAATGCAAGGAATACAGTGTATTCCGAAGATGGGCCAGAGGGAAATGCTTAATTTTCTTTGTTTTTCTAGTTAGTTGCTGTGTTGAGCAACTTATTCCATAAGAAATGCCTTTATTTTTTTTTAACTAAGAAATTTGAAACAGTTGGATGGATTTATTATTTTTTTTTTTTTTCAAAGGTGGGTATTTATTGAGTGGAATAGAAAGTAATGGTGTGTGGTACCTTTGAAAAGCATGGTAAAGAATAATAGTGCACACTTGTATGTGTGTACATTTATGAATTTTTTTCTGCTTTTCACTAAGAAAGGAGTTTTGGGAGGAGAGAGGTTGGAAATGGAAATGCATTGTTTGTGTCATCTTTTGTATTGCATTTGCGATATTAATGTGGAACTAGGGAGCAATCAAATCACAGCACATGAGATTTTTAATGTTAAGTCTTCCTATTAAAATCTCTCTAAAACTAACATGCCAATTTGGTTTCTAAAGAGAAGTTGTTTATATAGCTTAAATAAAAGCAGTGCATTTTTCTCTGCTGAGAAAATGGCTGCAGTTTTCTTTGTTTTATAACCAGCAAGAGTATTGAAAAGCTCATTAAGATTGCCATGTGTCTCTACTGCTGTAATTTTTGTGGCTTTATAAAAAGTCTCTTTCCTTCTTTTCTAAGCAGTGTTGTTCATTTTGAGTAGACTCTGTTGGTTACAAGTTTATTACACTCACTGCAAAGACTTTCTCGCTGCAAAGCCCTGGTAGTAGTGCTAGTAAGACTTATTTTTCTTTAGGTTAATGAACTAAAAGCTATTGTATTCTTTTTCTTTAGGTTTCGCTTTGTTTTCTAAGCTCTCTTATTCAGAAGTCTGAATCATTTTCTAGTAACGTCACAATCCCAATGCTGTTAATTTAATGCATGTATGTTTTCAGATCCATTGTGAGTTACTGGGAAATCTGAGTGAACAAAGCAAAAGAGAATTGCTCCTTTCCATGAAAGCATCGTGTGCAGAGGCTCAACTCAGTTTGTTGGATGCTGACTCACAAAGCATCTGGGGCTTTGTTTACAATGTGCTGTGAATAGAAAAATAACCTGGTGTGTTTTCAGTTATTTCTCCTGTGTTCTGTTGTGTGTGCTTAGGTATTGCAGGGTGAAATAACTAGGTGCTGTAGTGCATGTGTTTCAGGGCAAGGGGGAAGTCTGCATTCCATCCCAAACCTGGGATTATGTAACATTCTGTTTGAAGTCGTTTTATTTTACTGAGTATCAGATTTCAACATAATTGACACTTTCATCTCCTTCAACTTTGTTCTCCTCTGTGGTCTGCATTCTTCCCTGAATCCATGGAATCCACAGCTCTGCTTGCATCATCTCTTACAGGAGATGATTCCTGATTTATTGTTTGCATCTCTGAGCAGGAAGAAATTTGGAATAGCCCTTCCTTTTTAGAATAGTCTGCTCTTTTGTGCAGATAGAGCTGTAATTTGTACAGATCTATTCAAGCAATAGATTTCAGTTGTCTCACTGAAACTGCAGTGGTAAAAAACACCATGAAAATCATGTTTAATTATTAGTAGATTATTTGCTTGTCCAGGAGTTTGCAAAGTTTAGCAGGCAAATGTGATGACAGTAACATTTTTTTCCCATGGCAGCCTTTCTTCTCCCTCTCCTCCTTCATCTTTATCTATCAGCAACTCACTTATTATTTCTGGCAGCTTCTGACAGCTGTTTTGACATCTCGCAGGCTTCCCTTTCCCTTCTCATGTGCTTCATCAGTTGTAATTATTAGAATTTAGTCAAAAAAAAAAAAAAAAAAGGGAAGTTTTTCACAGAGGGTGGTGAGGCACTGAAACAGGTTGTCAGAGAAGTTGAGGATGCGCCATCTCTGGAGGTGTTCAAGGCCAGGTTGGATGGGGCCTAGGTGATCTGATCTAGTACTTGATCTGGTGGCTGGCAACGCTCTCTGTGGCACAGGGGTTGGAACTTAATGATCCTGGAGGTCCCTTCCAACCCAAGCTATTCTATGAGTCTATGAAATTATATCCCCCATTCGAGAAAATGCTGTTTGGTGTATCGTGTGAAGGGATTATGACATTCTTGCTGCTCTGTTCAGTTTATCTTCCCTTGATGACTGTATTCTGATGATCAGCTCTATTCAGAGGTTATCACTGCTGGTATTCATTTCTCTTTTTGAGGTGGTGGTGTATACATTACAGATCTGCCTGTTTGGATGGAGAGAGAAGAACCAAATAAGGAGTAATCCAAGTCTTTGGTTTTTGAAATTAAACCTGGTTTTCTTTTTTTTTTACTGTATGAGGAAGAATTATTCTTCAAGTTTACTTAGCCTATGTATTGCCCTCATCTGCTCTGCCTATTTCTGGCATAGTCCCTTTATTTGTTCTGTTCCTAACCCAACATATCAAACATTACTCTAATCTTCCTTGTTCTGGTAACATCTGAAAAATCGATGTCTGAGTTCTTGTTCACTGGTCAGTTATTACTGTATCTAAGCAACAGAGTTTAATTTACTCTGATCCTATCATGTCTGTAGTTTGAACTAGAAGTAGAGCATGTTTTGTATCAATGCCCAGACAGTCTTTGTTCTGTCTTAAAATGAAATCCAAAAAAAAGTAACAGATTTTTTGGTATATTAGACAATTTAGGACAAGTTTGATTAGAAAGTTGTAGCCCTTAATAGCAGTCATGAAATATGTAGTTTTTTTTCTTTCCCCCACAAAAGTCTGAAGTGTTTTGATCATGTTTTGGTTTTGATTCATTTTCATAGTTAAAATGTCACTTGAAAAAAAAAAAAAAAAAAAAGTATGGTGAGATGTATTTTTTCATCTTGACTGCTTCAGGAAAAATATAAGATGAACTTGATAAGGCATAAATGTCTGTATCTGCTTCTGTATGAAAATGACCATAATGCTTTTTCCTTCTTGTTTTTCTTTCAATGATGTAAGATTTTAGGTAGCCAAAAGACTGGAAAAGATTTTCAGGTGGCATTTTCTTGTGAGGATTCATTGAGCAATTAAAGAATGTTATGGGGAAAAAGCATTTAAGTTCTAAATCCATTGGTCTAGTTAGGAGAGGAGAATTCAAGGGGAAAGTTCATTTTTTATAAATTTTAGGAAAAAGTTCCTAAACAAATTCTTACAGCTTAGATTTAGAAAATATCCATTTATGTGCTTCTGTTATCCACATTTGAGTCCTGCATATCCCATATGGGTCTTGGGTATGGCATGTGTTTTCACAGTGTGCTGTCCTTGTAGAAGTATTTAGCTAACTTGAGTACATGGTGGAAAAGCATGGTACTTGCTACCTTGCATAAGGACAAAGTTTAAGCAGTGTCAGTTCTCGTATTTTTACAGTATGTCCTTTCGTTTCTTTTATTTAAAGCAGGAAGTTTAAATAGTAAAAGGGAATTTTGAGGTGTGGATGACCAGACATTAAGATGTTCAATTTAATTTGTAGAACTTTTAAATCCATATAGACATAGGTTATATATATGTTTATTTTACTTGTGTTTATTTAACACTTGAATTCTAGTACTGATCATGTACTAAACTGCGTATTATGACTAAAAGGGAAAAGAAAAGGCTGTATTCTGCCAGTATGCTTCATATGTAAATGTATTTTACTAGGATAATTGTCATATTGATATGCAAATTGTTATTTAGAAAAATGATTTGTGACAGCACATATGCAAGAAAATTTCAGAAACTAGTTTGCATAAAGTGCCTATTAGATCACTGCGCCAGGAAATAAAAATGATGCCAATGTATTTTATGGGTTCCTGATGTATACCAGAAATGGGCATCATGATTACTGTGTGAAAACTCAGACTTTTTTTACTCTGTAAAATTGATATAAGTAGTAGATATGATGCGATGATATGGCATAAATGCTTCTGACATGTTTGGATTGGCTGCCTTGATCGTGGCAAGTGGGGCTGTTAGTTATGAAGACTGTTCCAATAAGTGCTAGTAAAATGCTTAAATGCATCACTTGTTAATGCTTTTTATCTGTGAAGCTGAGATTTGAAACCTTTTCCAAACTGAAATAAAAATCACGGAGCTGGATATCAGTATGTTTTTGATGTGTTTGGGAAGACTTCACTTCCCTGCCTGTATAATCCCTAAGCAAGTTAAGTTGGATCTTTGGCACCTTTTCCTGAAAGACTTCATATCTTGTCAGCTGGATTTTAAGTACATTTGTCAGTGTATGTTGGCCAACACATTCAGTAATGACTTCTATCATAGTCTAGACAAAAGATGAGAGTGAACTTTTACAGTTAGCTAAAAATGGACTGTGAAAGATCTTTCTGCTCTCTCGCTCCTAGAAGCATTGTAAAATGAGGTGCTTGATTTCAGAACTAAAACATTCAAAGAGAAACAGCACATGTATTTGCAATTTCCTCAAATTAATATTGTATTCCGTTTCAGTTTATTATTGGCTAAAACTGAACACTTGTTTGTTATTTTAATACATGTCAGTAATGTCAGTAGAAACTCTTTCACTTTTAGAATAAAGAAGAATACTTAGCAAATTGCTTTTATTGATTTTAAGCTGTTCAGTAGCTCATTAGTAAGACTCAGAAAGCAAATAAGATGGTTAAATGCTGAAATAAGACTGTTTCTTATCCTACAGATTATTCTTTGAGAATTGCAGTGAATGTATTTATTTTCCTGTATCTTTCCCCTACCTAATAATAGACAAAGTTATGTCTATTGAATCTCTACAGAACTGTGAAAATGAAAAGTTTAGGGGTTCTTTACTAAAAAGGGTGTGACTTACATATTGAAGAAAACATTCACAGCTTCTTCACTCGTCATAATTATTTTAACAAACTACTGTTGTTTATATGCATAGTACAACTGAACAGGTACTAGACTTTCCTTGCATCTCAGTCCATTACAGCTCATGCTTTTTACTTCTTTCAAGTCTAAACTTAACCCAGACATGGTCTTTACCTTTGGTCTCTAGGTAAATATATTTAGAGTACAGCAATTCTCTACGTAACCTTGTCAGATTTAGGAATGTTACTGAGTGTTTTGCACACTAAGACAAGTTTTTCTTTCATGCTTCTAACAGTCTCGCTCATTTTTTCCAGTGTTAATGTTTGCCAGTGGCAGCTTCCCACTTTCTTTAGCTGTTCTTTCTTCAGCAGGCCATATTCCCCTCAGTTAAGCTTTGTCAGCTCTCGCTTCCCATTTGTGTATCTGACCATTGCTTTTGCACTCATCATTCCTAGTTCCTTCCCTTCTTATACGCCCCTGCTTCTACTCCTTTGCTTCTTGGTTTTTGTGTACTGCTTACGGAGTCGGTCTATTTTCAGGGTCATTTTGTCTTCAGATTCAGAAAGGAAGGTGGCTGCAACTTTGTTTTGCTTCTGGAAACTCAACTTTTGCATATAAAGTTTAATGCCAAACTGCTGATGACCTCCAGCAACTTGATCCTCTTGCCCGTAGTGGGAACAGTAGTTCTTTAATGAGACAGAACACTTCTAGTGGTGAAGTCAGGAACTGGAAGGAATCAGAACCCAAATATTTTTAATGGATTTGGAGACTTGTTAACATTATCTTTTTCTGGGAAACTGCTGAGACTGCCCTAGAACACCCACAGAAATTGTCACTTCCAGACTCCAAATATAGCAGTGTAACCCACCAAACAGTAATTGAGGCATGCCTCTTGCTTTCAACATTGTGCTTATTTGCGAACCCCAAGTCTTGCAATACATAGACCTGTGAATTACAGAGACTGTTGTAGACAAAATTCCTGTGGTGGATGCTGGCATCCAAAACGGGAAAACCAGATATGGCACACTCTGTAGAATCCTGTCTGGCAGTATGTGGATTTTCTTCTGCTGTGCCTCACCGTTCCCCTACACACAGCTGTTTTCCGAACTGATTATATATATATACACACGCGTGTGTACATAACATTTGATATATTGCTCTGATACAGCTTAATAGTAAAGTCAGTGTAAGACTTACTATAAATCACTGATTAAGTCATTCTTACTAAGTTTTCTTGTCTGTCTTGTCACAGGAACAAAAAAATAATAGCTGATTTTGACTAGTTAATATCATTATAGGGTGACTTCACATATAACATTTTTGGAATGCAGAAGCCGTATGTGACTATCAGAGTATTCCTGCTATGCCACTGGCTAATCTGAAAGTTCTGAAATTAGGGAAACATTTAAGTTGGCTCTTTACGAGATGATAATTGCATGCCTTTTACTGAGGGATCTGAAGAACTTCTAAGGCTCCCTTGTATTGTATCATTTCTTACGATTGAACTAGAGATCTATCTGAGAATTAGTGTTTTTGCTACCCCCGCCTTCCAGTCTGGCAGAAGATACTCAGTTAAAGTATCTTAAGGATAATTGTAGCAAATGAATATTTGTCCTGAAGTTGTCACTGCAAAAGTAAAGGTAAAAGTTTGAATATGTACAGTATATTAACCAGCTGCAGTTCATAAAGCACTACTCTTCCAGGTCTTCCACACCAAATGAACAGGAATTATTATTGACAGGCTATGGAAAAAGGAGTGGTGAGTTCATGAATATGAGTAGGTGGGGGGAGCACAGACAAATCCCACTACTCTGGGGAGTTACATAAGGAGGATGTAGGTTCTGTCAGGCCTGAAGGATTTTCTGGTGGCCCAGAGAGCTTTGGATTTTCCCCTGAACAGCTCAAAGAGGCAAATAAGCAGGAAAAAAAATCAACAGGAACCTTAATGTGCACTCTCATTGTTATTTTGCTGAGCTAGGTAGGACTGATTTTTTTTGAAGTGTTTAAAACAAAATTAAGAATACAATTAAAAATGAATAGGATTAAAAACATTGAAAGCATTGACAAATCATGATTCCAGACTGTAGACAAAGGCAGCAATACTGGAAATATAAGAATGAAAATTTGTAACTGACTCTGAGGAATAAATTCCAATCAGCAGCAGATAAACTGTTACACTGCCTGTTCCCAAAATGTTCACAGTAAGATTAGGGGCAAAGTTGGGAGTTCAGTGGAGCAAGTAGCACAGGGGAATTAAGCACCTGCTGTGGTAGTGTCCAAGAGAATACCTGTTTTAGGGGTCGCAGGGTTCTTTTCCCTCACTGTCAATCTGAATCGAAAACATATTAGAAAATATTCTTCACTGACAGTGATTGATCTTCCACTTTTTTTTTTTTTTTTTTTTCAATTATTTGCTTTGTTTATTGAGGTTAAACAGAGTCTGAATCCATGTAATGCATGTAATTGCATATAGTCTTGAAACTATCTGTGAAACACATCCAGTACTTCTTAAGACAAATTCACTTCTATTACCTATGCGGAGAGCAATTTTTTAATGGTTTTCTTTTTTCAAGATATTGTCAATAGAGCACGTGGTGTATTTAAAAATTTGGCACAGGCTAGGAAAATCCCAAAGCTGAATAGATAAGGGCAATTCAGTATTTCTTAAATTGTAAGGAAACCCTTATCACTACTACCAAAGAGTTAAAGGTCTAGCCATTTGAATCCAAAAACCTGATTTATTGCTGTTGAGATTGGGCCTTAGGAAATAAATGCAGTACTATGATGTGGTGTGGAAGTCTGTACTCATGCTATTTCAGGAGTAGGTCCAAACCACAAACCTGAAAAAGACAATGCTACTACAGTCAAATCTGGCTGAAGTTATTTTCAGCGTAAGTGATAGGTTTGGCGCAATACAGCAAGTGTCAGGAAAATGGCTGGACTTCATTCTAAGTGAAAATAGGAGCCACATCTTATGTGGCTTACCCTCTGCTAGTCATTGCAAGCAGATTCTATTAAATAAAATAGTATCTTCTTTCTTCATGACATTTCCTTTTCTAGTTTCTTCCTTTTCTTAAATAAAATTGAGAGCCTCCAAGGAAAACTTACTTCTGAGCTTGAATGCGTGTCTCAAAGCAAAAAGAACCAAAACACAAACCAAAAAGCAGCTTAAGGAACACAAAAAACTACTGCCTTAAAATTTTTGGAAGAGGTTAGAATATTGAAACCACATGATATTTTTGCAGAGTGTTAAGCTCTTGGTGACTTGATAAATATCAGCCCACTGATGCCAATTAATATAGAAGAAAATTAAAACAATTCCTCTCACCTGGGATAGATCTTACAGTTTGGATGTGTAAGTAGAATTCAGATAATACCACTGGACTTCTAATAGAAGGACCAAAAAGAATAAAAACACAAAAGCGTTTTTTTCTAGCAGACCCCAATTTGAGTTGATTTTTTCAGATAGCTAAAATGAATTTAAAGAGTAGTTTTTGTTTCTTCCGTAAGCTCCTCTGAATGTTACTGCCTGTATGCGTGTGAGTTAAATGTTGGACTGTTGCGCACGATTAAAGAAGCATGTTATAGCTCATCAGGTGTCTCCCAGTTTATTTTTAGTCCACATGAGCTAATGTGAGCTTGCTTTTCTGTGTTTGTTACATTAAAATTCAGACAAAACTTTGAGTCTTATAGTATTTCCATTGAAAATTCTTCACGAAGTGTAAATTCTTGCACTCCTTTCATGCAACTTTTTCTGTGGAACATATGAAGCATCCCTTGCAAGACAATGTTTCTATAATGCTCATTTGCTTTCACATTTTCTTCTGTGTAATCTGTAACATGTGAGTGGGACTCACCTGAGTATTAACTGCGGAAATGTAGCATAAATTCCTTCTGCCTGGTGCCTTATCAGATAAGTTGATTTATTAATTGCATTCACAGCTAGCTAGAATGGCATTAATCACATCCTTGTATTTCTTCTGCTTCTGACTAGATGCATCAGATTTTATGTCTACGTCAAATGACTCTCTTAATTTCATTTTCTCGCTAGAGACAATATTTGCATGTTTGCATCTCAAGGTTATGAATATGAAGTAAGACAGGAGATTTTCCAAGAAAACTCATAGAAACATCCAGCTTATGAAAAAGCTGAGGAAATTCTTGATGTGTATTCAGAAGATGTAATAAAGACTAGCAGGAAGAAGAAACAGATACGTACTGAGTTTTGGATTTAAACATTGTTCTAGCAAGTGCTGAACTATTTCCCTGTACATTACTGAAAAGTACATTTGGGAGGAGAGGAAAGTCTCTTTGATATTCTTCTTGTATTTGAATAAGTGTATATGGAAGCAAGAGGAGAAAAAAGAAAGATGCAGCACAAAATTTATATCTAGTAGGAAAAGCAGAGGATATAGGCATTTCATATGTTGCTTTTTGTTCAAAATTAAAATTCAGTGCAGCAGACAGCTAGCCCAGGGATGACTTCAGGTTCTGAATGAGACATCCATGCAGAATGGAAAGGGAAGTTGGTTGTTTTCTTTAATGATTCTTGCAAGAACTAAGACCAGGTAAGGCAGCCTTATTTTACTTGAACGTTCCCGGTGTTGCCTTTTTCGGAGAAAAACAAGATGAACAACAAGAAGCTGGAAGTTTGGGGATATTCTCTTTTGGGAAAGTTTTATTTTTCTTTATCAGGAGTTTAAGAGATTGTGTCAACTTAAGTATGCGAAGTTCGAGTACTGACTTGACAGAAGAAATAACCTCATTTTATAGCTGGGAAGAAGCTGTGGTGTTTTGCTTTGGTAATACTTCCTTTTAAGGTTATGCATGAGAAATAGGTGAAGAAAAGTGCTGAAGTTTGTTGATATCTGTGATAAATTAGTAACAGTATTTTGAGCAGCTAACAAATGATAATCTTTGCAGTGTTTTTGCAGAGTTGAGCTGTTAGTGTTTGCTGCAAGTAGCAGATTTTGAAGAAAAAAATTTAACGCGTGACTCTTTTCAGTATCCCTTTCCAATATGTTCAGTATATGTACAGCAATGTGTAGTCTTCTCATAGCAAATATTCTTGGCTTTCTTTGGGTGACTTTTGAAGTGATATCTACAGGAATATGATTGATTGTCTTACTAACAAAATGAAGGATTGCATGCAATTGGGATGTTTGTTCTTTTTAAGGAGACATTTCAATTCATTAATGGGGTTAGTAATTCATATTCACTTAAATCTGTTACTTGCATAAATCTGAAACTGATATTTCAATGTCTATAAACACTTGCATTGTTACTATAGTTTTTAGTATGCGAGATGCATCTGAAGTGGGGTAGGATTTGTGTGTGGATTTTTTCCCCGTCCTGAAATCCACAGGAAGTCTTTCTTCAGAGCATGCTCTTCTCCGCCGTTCAGATGAAACAGTCAATCCAGAGGGATCTGTAGCCACATGATAAGGTCAAGACAACCAAATGACATCTGAGACTGGAAGATAAAATTATTTAGGACCCATCTAGAGGATTTGTTGGCTTCAGGTACCTCAGCTGGGCTTTTAACCTAGATGCTTTAGCTAGGAACTTAGTCTTTTTTATAATGCCAGTGCATAGTAATAGGCTTACTCAGGGTGCACCTGAAGTTGATGCTTGTTCAAAACAAACTTTTAAAGGAATCTTCCTCTTACCGACACTTACGTAAAATACTTACTTGAGCTAAATTCAAGGCTTTCCTGCCTGAATTCGTATGAATTCTAATAGCACAAAAACCATCAGAGTTTAGAAGCTGACCTCCCATCAGTTAAGGGGCAGAGGGAGAGCTGTTCTTTGAAAGGTAGATATCAGAAGGAATAAAGTAATTTTTTAAAAGCAGTGTCATCATGGAGAAATATATTTAGAGTAATAGGAAAGATGGAATGTGAAGGTTCCATTGGGTAAATGCTATCAGGAGCTTACCTATTTGCTACAGAACAATGTTTATATAGTAAATAGTAAAGTTTTAAAAAAAAATCATTAAGCAGAGTGAAATTGTTAGCCTTCACATCTAGAGTATTGGAGTATTTCAGAGATAGAGAACTGTGCTGGTCTCTTAACTCGAGTTGATTATGCCAGCTACTGAGTAATTCCTATAATGCATTTATTCTGTCTACCTCCAGATATGATAAATTTCAGAGGGAGTCAGTCAAATTACACAAAAGGTACTCTGTATTTACAGTGATGTAATGTTACAGCATTAGTGTGGAGGCTACCAGACAAGACTAGACAAAGTAAATGTTAAAAATAACATTCTAATTAAGCCAGTCCTTTGGTATGGATCGCTGATGGTGTTTTGGCCTTGCTCTTGACTTTAAAACATTGAAAGGTATTTCTAATGGCTGCAGCTAAGAGCTGTAAGCCCAGCTCTGCTCACGATCAGCTAACACCTGTTTTGGTGAGAAGCTATTTTAGTTGTGCAGTCCCAGGATTAGTTTTATAGACCAAAATAAACCATTGCCACGCACTGGAGCTTAAGACTTTGGAAAAAACACACTGAATGTGTGGTCTAAACCAACTGAAATACATATGGAATATTAAAGTAATGCTGGAAAATGGCACTGGGCATATGTTGATGTTTTGGCCAGTGCAGGAAAGTAAATCTTCCACTTTGTCACTTTAATACTTCTGGGATTTCTGCCTGTCTCTGTAATTTACCTAGCTGATGTCAAACACAATATATGTAAAAAGATAACATTCAAAAATGTGATAATTTGAAGAGACATTAAAAAAGAAAAATCAGAAGTGGTCACACAATTGACTCTGTAACATTGCTGTTTTGATGTAACTCAATAAAATCAGTAGAAGACCTGATAGAGGAAAAATACAGATCTTTTGCTAATGCATGTCATACATGCTCAAGTATTATATATTGCTGCTGCTCCGAAAGTAATGCCTCCTGTTGTATTACGTTAGCCTGCAACTTCAGAAGTGGATGTTGGTGGTATAGCAGTACAGGCTGAACCTTCCTTCCACAATATTTTCTGTTCTTTCAGGAAATCATAAAATGAGTTTTGAAGTTGTGTTGCCCGTAGTTCTGTTCCAGAATTAATATTTCCGTGTTAATTATCTGGATGATTTCTTGAAAATTATGCTGCAACAATATCCTTGAGTATATGAAACAGGATGAATTATTGATAATAATTATTAATTAATCCATATAAGTAATTTGGAAACTAACCTGTGTGTGGCTTCTGGGAAGTAAATTCATACTACGTATTGGGCTACAGCTTGATACATCCTCACTAGATAAAGAGGAGGGGAAGGTGAACAAAAAGGTCATGAATTATGTTAACTGAAATGGGTAATTAATGAAATCAGACTTTTTTCTTTTTTTTTTCCTAAATCCGTCCTAGTGTTTTCTATTTGCTTGTGTTTGCTGTGGTATTTAAAATTACCTGAGTGAATCTAAACTAAAGGCTATTTCTTTGGAAGGGATGACAGGACAAAGAAACGGAGTAACCATCAGGGTGCTTCTTGCCAGTGCCTTCAACTAAGTCATTTCAACACGTCCTCACAATTTGAGCAATAAGCAGAATGCTTTTGATTTTGCAGTGGACTGGTGTACAGACTTTTGGGAATTCCACAACTGGTTGCAATTAAGTATTTGGAGTTTGAAAGTCCAGTTTTCAAATAACAGCTCTGTCATAGCAACCATGATAGTTTGCTAAGCTACTGATTTTTTTTTAATAGGTGTTTATCAGTGTTTTATCAGTGAGCAAGTCACAATAATAGTAAAATGGGCTTGCTTAAAGCATAGGTTTGTAATAATGAGGAAGAAAATCAGAAATTTTTCAAATGGTTTAGAACTGCAGTTACAAAGTAATCAACTTCAGTTCTTTCAGCTTCTTGTCTAGCATCTCCAACAAGCCCTGTTCCTGGCTCAGATATCAGAATGAATTCCTACAGGAAATCCTGTGTTTGGAAATAGAGTTGTGCAGAAGTGTTCCGCTGAAGAACTTGAATCTTCTGTATGTTATGACTGACTAATGCAGTTGTCTGCCTGTCAAAAGACTGGTTTTGCTTGGTTTGTCAACTATAGACCACACAGTATTGTGCGGGGACTGACACTTCTTGGTGTGGACTTCAGGTCTACTTTTCTGTTTCACCTTACATGCATTATATTCTTGGTTTTCAGCTTTAAGCAGCTTTCTCTGTTTTTAGTTTCCTTAAAACCAAGATTTTAACTTTCCAACTAGTACTTGTGTACATTTGTTTCTATGATATGTATGACATATTGGTGGCACAAACCTCCTTGAAGATTCTTGCTAGCTTGCTCTGAATTTTGTACAGATATTGCAATTTCCACAACCACTCTTTCTCTGTTTCTTTAACAGAAAGCTATAGGAGTTATCAGGGAGTGCATCATACCTAGATTAACCTCTGAATAAGGATGGAGCTGAATAATGGTACCTGAGAGTTAATCCAGGTTTTGCAAAGCTGTTGTAATTTAGTTTGATCTGAATGTCATTTGTAATAACCACCTGTCTCACAATTCAGATACTACCTGCTGTTTTTTTCTTACATGGTAACCAGGATATTAGGAAAGTTATGATGTAGTATTAGACTGCTAACTACTTTTGATAAGACTTTGAAGTTCATACTGTTTCATTCACTTACCAGGTAAGAATGATACATTGAATGGAATAGTTTTATATGGTGTTTTGGTAGTATCTCCTTTCTACACATTGAAATGATGGGGGAGGAAGGTAAACGTTTGGTTTTTTCTTTGTAGGAAAGAAATGTGGGGAAGAATTGGAATAATGAATTTTCCCATGCAAAAACATTCCATTCAGTGCAGAAAATCTTTCCTTTTTTCTCACTCCATGTATTTTTCCTGCTTTTGTTTTTCTTTATTTCATTGTTCTTTCCTTAAAATAAGAACAGATCTACTTTTGAGGATTCTCAGTAGTATGTTGCTTGTTATTTATTTTCTTATCGGTCTTTGATACAAGACAATAAACTTCAATCTGTTGACAAAACTTGCATAATCTTGATTTTGTTGTTGTTTGTTTCACGTGTTTAAAAAGTATAAAGTCTAAGATTAGATTGAAGTGGAAATATAAAGCTTTGCAACTGACAGATCATTTATGGTCTAGAAAATGTGGAGAAGTTGGATGTAAAATGAAAACTCAATGGTACAGGTTCTGAAATTATTCTTTAAAAGTCCTCAAATGTAAATACTCTGTATCCTTTACATTTATGCTTTTGATCTTTTCTTTGTGCCTGTGCTGTTTTAAACCGTATAATTATGTTGTGAAAATGTGAGCATTGGAGTTCTGATGTAAAACCAAACTCAAGGTGGATACAGTTACAGCCTTTTCTAAACTGAAAAATAGGCTTGTTTCTCATTGTCATAGGCAATTGCAGAGGCTTTTTTATTGCAGTGAATTATTAGAGAACTTCTGTATTTCATTCATTCATAACTGTACAGCAGATATACCTTGCATTTTGTTTTATAAATACCTTTTGCAACCCAGGATCCTTGGTCAGGATAGGAAAGACTGTGAGGCTGCACAGTGTACCCCTCCCCTCGCCTGGTGGCAGTGCTGGCCCTGCTGCACCCCAGAGTGCAGATGGCCCTTTGGACTGGCAGGGCACAGTGCTTGCTTCAGGTCTAACAATCATTTAGCAGAGGAAAACTTCCCTTTTAGTGAAAAACAATAATTTGACAAAATGTCAATAGTGGAGAAAATTGGAGGAAAGTGAAGCTTTCTCACAAAAGTAGCTTTTTCTTTTCTTTTTTTTTTTTTAAGTTAAAATAAGCATTGTTCAAGTGTTTGGCCAAACAACCCCTTTAGGTTTATTTTAGCAGCTGCCTGTAATGGGCCACTGAAGAAATCTGGGTCCTGTGTCAGGAATGCCTTGCTTGCTTCCTGCAGTGGAGATTTGGCTCAAGACCAAACAAAATATGGGTTTGGACTTCTGTGGATGAGATAGGAGGGATATGGAGCAGTCAACAGATTTATTGATCATAATTTCTAAACGGGCACTTAAAATTTTGTGCAGTATAGAACACTGTAATTACATCTGCCTTGTACTTTCAGGTTCTCAGCACAGTTAGAATGGTATGGAAGCCTTGGGGTATTTACTACCATAATGCTAACTAGAAATCATGAAACAATTTGTTCAGGGCTTGTCGGTCAGAAGAGGAAGGATCAGTTGATGTTAAAGTTTCTGGTGGTACATGCATTCATGCTGTTTTTGTTATACTTCATTTGCTGTTGCCTTTTTTACTTCCCACTGTAGTTTTGCTTGGAGAGAATTTGTTTTAGGTTGTCTCTTTCTGCTTCCTTTCCTGCAAAAACACTGGGGGAAAGAAAATAGATTACAATATGACAGAAATTTGTGAGACATTTCAAACAAATAAGCATATTTTTTAATGCTTTAGGAGACTTTTAAAGGGATAGAATAAAACCACTGGGGTTCTTTCATCAGTTTACAAATATCTGTAGACAAATTTCATTTTTCAGAGAAGCTGGGTCATATTTATATTGTCAATAAAGTTAGCAAGGAAGTTTCCCTGCTGTCTCCCTTTTCAAAGTAAATATCTAAAAGTAGTTATACTTTGAAACCATTCTGGAAAGAATTCACACTACCTACATATTGTTAAGGAATATCAAGTTATACTGGCTACATAATTCTCGAGTTTTTCTAAAAATTGGTCATTGGAATTGGCATTGAGTTCTTGGTATAAGGCAGGATATTCAAAGACAGAACTTCCCATATCTTTAGCAAAGTTTTTTGCCTAGTCATTGTACATCTATCACATCCAAAGCTTGCTGTTATTCTCAAGTCATGGCACACTTGAACTTTATTAATAATCTTAAGATTCCTAGCAAGTTCAGCTAATATAACATAGAGATGCTGTCAGTGCAAATGTTGAAGTACCTGGAGTATGAGGAGAGGTTGAGAGAATGGTTTTTCTCCACCTTAACATAGGAAAAGCTAAGGAGAGGAAACAGTGCTGTCTATAACTATCCAGTAGTGAGCTGTGGAGAAGGCTGAACCAGACTTCTCAGTATGAAGTTCTTTATATTTCTTTAATTGTGAGTAGCCGCTTCAATTTGTGCAGTTTATTCCCTACTTTTCTTCATTGTGCACCATGTGGATATCTGTGCATGGTGTTGCAGTAGGACAAAATTGATTTGATGGCCTTCTTTTCTACTGAAAATTAATAAAAAGTGATCTTTACAGCCTTAGTTTTATCTAATAAATAATGCAACCATATATTTTACTTTCAGAATAGGAGACAGAATTTGTGCTTGAGAATGGTGTTTAAAAACTTGACTTTTTTCAGCATCTTTTAAAATGAACTATCATATTGTTTAAACTGCTGTTTTCTCTACAGTGTTTGCTCTCTCAGCCAAAGTTCTGGGCCATTCAAACTTCAGCCTTACTTCTTCGGACCAAGCTTGAGAAAGGAAGCACTCGTAGAATGGAACGAGCAATGAAGCAGACACAGGTGAGGCTTCTCCCTTGACGTGACCCAGATGTCTGAGTTATGAATATGGGTTCTTTATGTACAGAATGGAGACAGGCCGGAGTTAGCAGCTTCCTCTCTAAATTGTAGTGAGCCAAAGTTTCTAATTCTGTCTCAATTAGATGCATTTCTGCCAGTCCTCGGACAAACTCACATATGTATAAAATAGTAAAGTTTTTGAAGATTGAAATTAAAATCCATGTTCCTGCCTTTAGTTTCCGATTCATTTGATATCTGAGGAACTTTTTCATGTGAGGATTCACGAATGTAAAGCTGCTACTGATATTTAAAATTGTTTTTTACTGAAACAAATCATCTGTAGAAAAAACTGAAGCTTGAAAATGATCACTAGTGTTAAGAACAGGAAAATACATTTGTGACCAAAACTGCACTTCTTATTTACTGTTTGATGTGGTACTCAGTATTTGCATTGTAAGTTTGAGGTAGTGATTAAACAATTTTGTTCCAAATGTAGGTCAGTTTTCAAATAAACATAGTAACAATAAAAAAATCCATCTGAAATTTATCAGCTAGTGGGATTTATTTAAGACAAAAATTTTTCAAAGGAAAACTGTGTAGGCTTTATAAAAGATTTTTTTTCTTCATATGACATTTTGTTAGCCATCTGTCACGTTCATCCTGTTTAGTCTTCTTGTCGCATGAACAGCAGGCATTACTATGTGTCTGTCAGGCAACAATCCTGCTGACTAAAGCGGCCAGGAATGTACAAAATTAATGATTATGGTGCTCCACAATTAAATCCTGAGAAGCTGATGTTTCATTTCAAATCATTATTAATGCATGAATATTAGAAGAAGTGCAGCTTGGATGTGTTGCTGCATTTTTCTTCTGTTGAGGGAGGTCACAGAGTTGCTGTAGTGGAATTTCCTAGGGTCAGTAGGAGATGTCAAGGAAGCCAGGATTCCAAGTCTGGGAGAAGATGTAGCATCTGGTGGCATTTGGGAAATGATCTCAGGATTCTCAATGCCCTAAGCCGTGAAGCAGTTGGAGCGTTTCCAACATTTTTGTCTAGCTTGATAAACCTGAGTCCTGGAAGCTGTTATGCTGTACAGTTTGACATTCTCATGATGGAAATCTCATGAAGGCCTTATCGTTTTAAGTACACTTATCTATATTCATTGTTGTTGTAACCACCATAATGCAAAGATTTCGTTAGCATACACTGTGACATTCTGGGAGGCACTATAAACACTGAATATATGATTTAAAAGATCATATTTAATCTTAATGTTTTCAATTTCTTTCACTGAATTTTCTAGATATTTGAAATATCATGATATATTTGTGTTGATTTGATACCGTATCAAGCTGTTTAGCTCAGTATCCAAAAATAGTTAAAGTTGTATAAGGATTGATCTGTGCTAAATTAATCAAATAACTTGAATAACTTTCCATTTAAGGTTTTCATTCTTGAGTTCTGTAAGTTTAGAATTTTTTAATATCGTAGTTTCTAACAGTTCAAAGACTTTTTAAGGAATTGGAAAATACAGGCTTAATGCTTGATGAACTTTCCATTGAATTCTCTCATTGAATGAATTCTCCATTCATAATGCAAATTTTTTTGATACATCATTTTAATAAATATGTGTAAGCAGTGCCTGAGGAGCTTGCTAGTTCTTCGTCTATTTGGCAGTCTATTTCTCCTTTTCTTCTCCACTGCATCCCTCCATTCTCCCCCCATACTCCCATATATCTACTATAGCTTTTGTTTGTGCTGAATTTAAGCATCCTTTTAATGAATTAATATCTTTATATTATGAGTATACAACTGGTAAGATGTATGCAGTTTCTCAGGCATAAAGCAAGCCAGGCATCGTTTGTTGATGTGCCAAATAATTTTTTTTTTACTGTGTTTCATGGGCCTGTCTGTTTGTCTAACCTATTTTAATTACTTCAAAATAACTGCATCTATTTTTGAAAGAAGGGTATATTGGTTGAGTATAGCTGCTGTTCTCCAAGAATTCAATATATCCCTACTTTGTTAAAAAAAGGTGTTATCAAATGGTTTTTAAATACCTATCCTAACTGGAAATCTTCAAAGAGAATTGGAATGATTGTTTTGAAAATCTTTCAGATTCCATTAAAAATCTGGACTTCAGATAATATGGACTTTGGAACCACCACAGATTTTCAGATAATCATTCTGAGTACTTTGGAAGGTACGTCAGCTAGTAGCTAACTGGAAGTGAGGAGGAGAGATTTTTTTTTCTTAACGTTTTCTGAATGCTGCTGTCCAATTTTTTGCCTAAATGAGGCTTGGGCCTACAAAAATAAGGTTAAAAGTTTTTGAAGTCAGTACTTTTTTCAACCATTTTTCTAAGAAAAGGAAACTGTTCAAGAGCTAAACAGAGTACTTTAATGTTCCACTAGAATATTTAATCATGACCAATATGGTGTATATTGAAGTCTGGATCAAGGGTGCTGCCAAGTAAAATGTGTCTGGATACAGCATGATTTTTATTTAAATTAAAATAAAAATAGATGGTTGTTTCTTTTTTGTTTTGTTTTTCTTTTTTCCCCATATGGGTATAGATGGGGGAAGGTTAAGTACTAAGATGGTAAGAGAGGAAAGAACAGTTGGGAGAAAAAACAGGAGGAAATACTGTTAGGTTTTGATAAATAGCTCTTTGCATAAGTAGAACTCTGCCATTTCTGCATCATCTGCATCAGTATTGGGATCTTCAGCTACCTTCTATTCTAAGGAAGTAACTCAGAAACGATTAATAATGGAAAATGGGTTGGAATAAGCTGCTAAACCACAAATTACTGCTGAAAGTGCAGCCAGAGCTCAAGTAACAGGATGAGGGAGAAATAGGGAGTTTTGAGTGGTCTAGGAATTATGAAAAAACGAGAAAGGAAAAAGGAAGGATGATTTTAAAAGAAATAAACAAGATTAGAGCATGTAAAGGAAAATATCCCATTGTAGTGTCTTGATGTTCGAAACGAGCACTCTTCCACCTCCATGAATTTTAAAATATTTTTAAGAATGAAGCAAAAAGAATTAAAGTGCTGTGCTGAATACAGGGGACGGTGGGTGTGCAAGTGATGAGAGCGTTGTTACTCAGGCAGTAAAAAGAGGTTAAACTGCTATGTGCCTGGTATACCAGTAGCCTACTAAAGCCTATCCCACAGTGACTTGTTACAGCTGCTTCCTGCTGCTTAATCTGTGTGGTTACACAGGCTACCTAGATGCCTGGAGCTTTTGTCAGCTTGTTACATGGCCCCTTTTCTGATTGTATTTTCTACTGCTGGCTGCACCTGGCGATAACAAGCCTGTAAGCCAATGGCTCGATTTTTTCCCAACATGCAATACGATGTCAGTGATATTTCATCTGGTTCTCTTGCTTTTCTTGGCAGTAGAGGAATTTGCCCGTTAGTGGGAGAGAAATGTGTCTTGTAAAGGGTGTTTTTAATAAGACTTCAGGAGAGCAGGGAGCAGACTAGCAATATTATAGGCCAATCATTTTGTCTAAGATTGAAAGGTCACATGAGAGCTTGTTTTATATCCTTAGTCATACACAGATGTATGTGGTTGGGAATTCTGTGTCAACTGCTCTGTAATTTTCACTTAAATAGTACTTCAGAGTGTCATTTTCTCCAGCAACTA
Source organism: Lagopus muta (assembly GCF_023343835.1). Taxonomy (NCBI): domain Eukaryota; kingdom Metazoa; phylum Chordata; class Aves; order Galliformes; family Phasianidae; genus Lagopus; species Lagopus muta. The sequence continues at coordinate 78,983,423 of NC_064434.1, forward strand.
ATGTTTTTCTGTATGTATCAAAAGGGGAAATCTTGACTTTTTTGGTTTAAATTGTTCTTACCAGAAACACGTTGTAGTTGCTATTCAGTTCATTCAACTCTGAAAATACTTTAGTGTACCTTGAAGGCCAGCGTAGATCCAGTACTGGCATTTTGTGCTCTGTGAGGTGTAACCTGTCTAAATGGAAGAACTCTGCAGTTTCATTACTTTCACACTGATGGTCTTAAAATAGTTATGCAAGAAAGTTGTGTGATTTGTCATAGAAATATATTCTCTTTCCTTTCAAAACAAAACTGTCCCTTCCTTGCCAACTTGCTCCCTGTGCTTTGCTTTATTTGGCTGTTGTTTGACAGTAAATCAATTCAGCATTTTAAGGGTAAAGCTCAAAAAAGAGAGGGGAGTAGTCTTCCTCCCACTAGGTATCTAATCAGAGAGATTTGAGGCTCAGATTTTTCCCATCTCTGTATCTTCAAACATCTGAAAACCAAGGTTGGAGCAGTGTAGAGAGACTTCTAAGTGTGACTGAGAGAATGACAACACTTGTCTGTTTAGTTTAAATACTAACACTATACTAAGAGTTCCTCTTTTTCACCTCTGTCTTGTACTCTTTTACATAGGATTTTAATGATTGCCTTTAGTTGTCTTTTGAATGGGAGAATAGAGGAAAAAGGAGAAAAATGAATGATAAATTTAGCCAGTAAATTTGTTTTATGGAATGTTGAAATTTATGCAGAAAGTTAATGAAATTTGAGAAATACACTGGTGAACTGAGAGAGATTTAGCTCACTCTTTAGGAGAGTAATAAGTGGAAGAGCCACCTTCTCTTCTGTTCTGTAGAGATCCCACGTGGATATCCCAAGAGTTCTCAGCTCTTTTGAATTGTATTTATTAACGGAACACATTTCAAAAAGTTTTCAGAAAGAGGAGAAAAGCCAGGTGCCTTGTAAAAGCTTTTCTTAATGAGCTCCAGACAAGATCAGAAAGTCTCCAGAACCATAGAAATAAATGTTATTAGTTCAGAAGGCAATTGCAAGGGAGACTGAACTCTTGGTGATAGTTATGATTTCAATTTCAAATCACGCATTTTCAAAACATTTTATTTTGCTTAAACAGATGACAAATTTGACAGATTGAAGATGTTACATGGCACGAGTGGTTCTGGGGATGCACTGAGCACATTAACACACTTCAGAATAATTAGCACAGTGATGCTTGACACCCTCTGTTTTTCTTCCACTATGTAATTACGGTTTCTGTTGGAAAAACAAGAAGCAACAAAAATCATATCCAGTCTGCCAAGTGTTGTTCAGGAATAACTGAAGTTTTTCTTTTTGTAGCACTAGCATAAAAGAGAATATTAAATAGTATGATTTTCCAGGTACTGATTTCTGGCTATAAATTTTCTACTATGCTGTTCTATTTGCCAGTTTGGATCAGTGGCATTCACTACTGTGGGGAAAAGAATGTAACCATTCTTTCTCTGCTAAAGTTTTTTCATATTTTTCTCAGTTATTACTTTGAAAAACAAGTCTTTTTGCTCATTCAAGAATTGTGTTCAATCTTGAACTGTTCCACTGTTGTGTTGTACACTTTCCAAAAAGATACCAAAAATTGTATGTGTCCCATTTTTTGAGTGTAGCCACTGAATTTTGGCTCTGAAAGTGTTTACCGTTTTCCCTTTACACTCTCTTCATTTATTGTCCTGGCAACTAAAATGATGGTATTAGGACTAATATGTCAGATAGGACAGTCCTTGAGCTATGTTGAAGCGTAAAACTATGCTTTTTGCCCAAATGATGACAGCAAATTGCAAAGAAAAATACTAATATTGACAGATTCTAGGACATAGCATTTACATTTTTCTGCCTAAGCTTTTGCTCATCCTCTGGATGAGCTCCAACAAGTCTGTATCTCTCCTGAACTGAGGACTCTACATCTGGACACAGTACTCCAGGTGAGGCTTTACCAGTCCAAAATAAAGGGACAGGATCACTTCCCTCTGCCTGCTGGCCACGCTTCTTTTGATGCAACCCAATGTGCAGTTGCTGTCTGTGCTGCAAGGGCGCATTGCTGGCTCGTGTTCAACTTCCTGCCACCAGTACTTCCGGGTCTTTTTTGGAAGTGTTGCTCTGAATCCTGTCATCCCTCAGTTTGTACCGGTAGTGAGGGTTGCCTCGACCCAGGTGCAAGGTCTGGCATTTGGATTTGCTGAACCTCATAAGGTTCACCTGGACCCGCTGCTCAAGCCTGTCTACATCCCTCTGGATGGCTTGACTAACTCCTTGAAGAGCTGGAAGTTAGCTTTCCTAAAACTTAGCATCCTAATTTTACTCTTTGCCAGTCTCATATCCCTCTGGAGCAGGGACTCAACTGTAGTATGATCCCTACAGCTTGGGCAGCCTCCAATCCTGATGTCATCAATTGGTTCATTTGCATTGGTGAGCAACAAGTCCACAATTGCATCCCCCCTGGTGGGACCTTCTATTACTTGACTCAGGAAGTTATCCTCAGTGCATTCCAGGAGCCTCTTGGATTTCCTACAGCTCGCTGTGCTACTTTTCTAGCTGATATCTGTGTGGTTGAAGTCCCCCAGCAGGATAAGCACTTGTGATTGCAGTGCCTCCTGTAGCTTAAATCTGTTCTTCACGAATAAGCTTACAAGTCTTGCTACTTCCAGAGATTTTAGGGGAATTTCTGCTTACAATTTGTAATACGTCATAAAAATAGTAACACAAGTGGCAAGTGAAAGATCTCTTTTAAGAAGCCACACTTGTCTGATAAGGACAGTGAGATAACTATGAAATGATAGAATCACAAGTAAATGTTGTACAAATAAAAATACTACTAATACTTTTCTAAACCATTTGTGTCCTCTGTAAGAGGATTTTTCTGGAGTCTTAACTCATTGATGGACTTTAAGACTGAAATCTGTACCATAAGCATTGGCAGTCAGTAACTTTAGGTTCAGTATTTGCCCAAACAAGCTTGTATTTTGATAGCGAGTGATGTTGTAGTGGTACTGAATGCCTCATTTATTTCACTGTATTTCCCTTAGTAGCAATATTTGACAACAACAGAACATCCCAAATGACAATTGCATAGGGGGTGCTCTATGTTGCACAGTATAGTACTTCAATGAAAAGGAAATAATGTCAGACATTTATGAATTCAGTTATCTTCTAATCATGATCTCTACCTCTTTTGTATTAATTTTTATATTTTTTTATAAATCTAAATGCTTTAGATTTCATTTGGGCTTGTTGGACTCATTTCCTCTTGTCTGCTTTTCCTCCCCACCCTATTATGAAGGAACTGAAGATTTTTTTTTAGTAGACTGGTACTGACAACTTCAGTTACTGTTTCTTAGGCGTTACTGCTTTCAGAGTGGAATACATGTTTGCAGGGATTTATGTCCTGATAGAATAAAAAAAGCATTCATAATAAGAATCTAGTACATGAGTCATCTTAGGAAAAATAGACATGCACAGTTCTAGCATCCTAATCAATAATTTCCACTGCAGCATATTTCTTTGTCTTAAAACTGTAACATCTAACCCTAAACATCTTCCTGTATCTTAAAAGTTCATTTGAATTAATGTGGAGGGAAAAAAAAAGGCTGTCTTAGTTGTCCATTAGTTCTGCACACTACTTTTGCATAGATTCCTTACAAAGGAACATAGAATTAGACAGATAGAAGACCTTCTAAAGGTAAGTGGCAGAATTTATCAAAATGCTCTGTCTAGTTTTCTGGAATAAAATTAACGTCAAGTGATAAAACTGTTTTTGAGTAGAAAGTGTAGAGCAATTACTGAAAATTGAAGATTTAGCTGCATTGTTCTATGCTAAGTACATAGTGCTAAAATGTTTATGCATGCAGTATCTTTTGATGCAGTCAACTACCTGTAGAACAACATCTGAAAATCCTGTAGTTGTGTCATAAGGTAAGGAATAGAGGAAAATTAGTAAATCCAATTGATTTTTAGATCTTTTATTAAATATATTAATCTCGCATTTATAATAAGTAATTGTTGTATCAGCAGCACATGTTTGATATCGAAGTTTAAAGATGCATTATCAGGAGAAATTCATTGGGAAAGTATCTGTAGTGAAAGAACATTGAAGTAGAACAGGTTTCAGCATCTGTAGATTCATGCAGGTTTATAAGTTTGTTTTTTTTTTCTAGCTCAACACCCAATTCTTTCAGTTAGAAAGCCTTTGGGAGCTGATAAGTGTTTTTCTTGTTTGCCTATAACACTGCATTAAGAAAGGAGCAAGTTTTAAATGCAAGTTGATTGTCTTTCTAGTTACAAGCCCTGTGATGTTGTGTAACTGATAGTATAATATACACTTGCTGTGTTTGCCAAGCACACTTCCACTGAGATCTGAAAGAGTCTAAAGGTGTTTTATTTAGCATGTGAGAAATGCCATTCAACATTATCTAAATTTTTTAAAATTAGATATGCAAATCTATCATCATCGTGGTATTCTATATTTGCTCCGTGTGTAGTTTTATTATTGCTGAACGCTACTAAAATTTGAGAAGAATGCTTCTAGACATTTTAACAAATAATTTTATGTTTTAAGACATCTTCCCTTGAAGGTAAAGCATACTGAAGCCAGAGGGAGATGACAAAAGTTCATGCAATTTAAATGGTTATGCCTCAGTGTTATTTCATTCAGCCAAACTATTTTGATTCAAATCTTTCTTTTTTCCTTCCATTTGTGACTTTTTTCTTTTTCTTTAAAAGATGATTTTCATCAACATTAAGAATTAGACTGCCTTTCAATTACACATAGCCTTCTTTCTTTTTTTTTTTCTTTTTTTCTTTTTTTTTTTTTCAAAATAAGGAGGATTTATTGTAGACATGTTTAAAGCATCATTTAGCATAAAAATTCCGTTGCTGGCAGAAATGCAGAGCTAATGGTTATGACTGTGTTGAAAAGTAGTGTTACATAGCTGAGAACTTGCTTTATCTAATAGAGGTTTTGTGTTCTTTGTATCTGTAGTTTTCATGGAATGAAATGGGAGGCATTACTTTTAGAACTATGTACATGAGGCATTTCTCTTTCCCCTGTTAAAACTTTCCCTGAGGAATATACCTTCAGTCTTCCCCTGCTAAGCTTTCCAGGTGAATAAGTTATTTTGCTGTGATTGGAAGTCCTTAAGAGCATAGGCTACTGTTGGAGATCTTTGTTCTTCAATGTCATAAAGATTAATTCAATCTTAAAATATTAATTTATACATGTTAGGACCTTATTTAGTGACATGAAGCGAAGACCTACAAAAACAGTCACTGGGGAATAAGAACAATAAGAATGAGACAAATGTTTGCGTGTTTTTAGAAACCGATCCAGCATTGTTCTGAAAATGTCTTCCATTAGAAGGTGCTTAGCTGCAGTTTTAACTGTTTCAGGAAATGAGCAACAAGAGGCTGTTTTTATTTTTGAGAGGATTTAAGGTGGAAAACGTATGGAAATGGTGGTGCTATAATACTTCAGAAAATGGAATAGGTAATAAGTCAGAGCCAGCTTTGTGAATTGGAATAATTGGTAGTTTTGTCCTCCCTTAAGAACAATCAAAAAGACGAAACAGTCTTGTCAGTAAGGCTTTTTCTCCTGCTGCAAAAAGAATGTTTTACTTTATCGGTTCATCAGAGCGCTCAAGCTGTGATTTCAGTAGAAACCCATGCATTTATTGTCGGAGGAGATTTTCAGTAGGAAATCTTTAAAAACCTCAAAATAATTACTCTCAAATTTTAAAGCAGGGGTCAGAAAGTAGTTGTATGGCCAAGCAGGGGTAGGATCTTAGAATATTATACGGGAAGCGTTTTGCTTTTATTACGTAGGTCAGCACCACAGATAATCACAGGGAATGTTCTAGGCAGTTTGGCTCTTAACCACCAGTTAAGAGTGAGATCGTAGCAGACTGCAGTGTAAACCTCAGAGATTGGTGATCACTGACCCAGAGTACTGAATACCACTGACAGTAAGTGCGGGAAACTGACTTGTAAGAAAGGTAACTGAATTGGTGACAGGTCTTTGTGAGATATATTTAGAAATAATGAAGAAATGCACTTTCAGGGAACTATAAAAAGAAAATAGAAAAAGAATCGACTACTGTGTAATTAGTGAGGTAAAATGATAACTTTTTAGATGGTTATGTTATTTTCAAAAATGAGAAGTAATTCAAAAGATGAAAATGATCATACTTTTAAATTAGTTTGTGTTTTTCTAGTGGAGAGAGATGAGTGCTTTTTCAGGTATTTGTTTCTACCAAGAACTAATTTCCAGCATATCGGCGGTTTTGCTCTCTGGTATGTTATGTGGAAGGTTGGTTATTATTATTAATAATAATAATAATAATAATATGATAAGGTCACTGTATGTGATTTGTATATGATTCAAGGCAGAAAATTTGGTGTTATGGTATGTAAAGGATCAGTTGAATGGAAACATTGCTAGTGGAGATAAGCTTTGCACAATAGTGTGGGCTGAATGTAATTTCTGACTGAAGAACTGCTCAATTCACTCTGTGCATGTTCTGTTCCAGTTATAGTTGTGAATAGAGGGATATATTTGGCTTTTGAATTTTCCAAACTGATTTAGGTCCCACTGATTCAAATAATTATTTGGATTGGTATATGGAGATTTCTATGATGACATGATATTGGCTCTTTTCCTCATTTCCATTTGCTTTTGCAGCTTCCCAATTTCTTCATGGTATTGCTTTGTAACTATCTGATCGTTGTAAATCATTGCACTGTAAATCATTGCACATAAGAACACTGTGCTTTTGTGATAAGATTTGGATGTTTTGACACGTGGAGCTGTTTTTGTAAGAGATATGACCTACTATGCCTGAACTAGATTTTAAATGGTATAAATAATATTGTTTGTGACTAATACGTGCATTGCTGTGCTATACCTGCTGATTTTTCCAGATGCAGATCTGTACAGACACTGAAGTTGCCCAGAAATAGAAATGTAGTAAATGATTCTACCACAGAACTCTATCTGTCCTTTATCCCATTTTTCCCTGTATAAAATGTGTGCAAATAAAGGTCATGATTAATGTTGCAAATTCAGACACTGAGAAGTTAAAAAATACCAAACTATATACAGGAGCCTTCAACCTGTTTCTTGCCAGGATAATTCCTCTGCCCTGAAGTCTGTCTTCCTTTCTGTGGTTCCACACTAAAAGTGCAGGCTAAGGGCTAGGTGAACTGCCATGGGCCTAACAGCCTCCTGCTCCTAGGATTTTCATTGAATTGTTTTAATTGGAAGGATCCTTAAAGGTCTAGTCCAGCTCCTCTGCAGTGAATCTCTGGATGAACATCTACAGCTAGATCAGGTTACACAGAGCCGTGTCCAGTCTGACCTTGAATGTCTTCAGGGACAGAGCATCCACCATTTGTCCAGAAAGTAGGCAATAGCCACCTGCTGGAGAAGTCCCTTTTATCCTCCCTCCAGTCCTCTCCCTCTGGCCCTGACTAGAGTATCTCATGTAAAAAAGGGGCAGCTGAAAGCTAAGTGCATTAGTTCCTCTGGCAGCAGTACACTAGTTCCTCCTTGAAGATCATCAACACAAATTCTCCCTTGTGAGAGTGGTACCATTAGAACTGACAGATGATTACCCTTAATTAAGCAACTGAAGGCCGCTAACAGACCGAAGAGTGCTGACAGATTGTCATTTTGTTTCTGCAGCCCTTGGTTCTATTGGGCAAGGTTTTCAGTATCTTGAGCCCAAGCTTAGTTCTTGTTGCTGCTCTGTGAAGCCTTAGCAGCAAAAGTGTTGGTGTCCAGTTTCAGTCAGTCCATCCCTCGACCTGTTTGGTGCAAGTGACCAGCACAGATCATAAAACTTTGTCCAGATGAAAGAAAATTTTGCTTTAGTTTGGTTTTTAATTGATTACATACCAAACAGACTGTACCCAATCCTGCTTTATGATTCTGGGAAGAACTCTATTTTTGTGGGGAGCTTGATGTGCTTCTGTTTGAAAGCGTCATACAGTCAGGCATGGAATATTTAATGCATTCAGAGTGTTTCCATTTTTGCTTGAAATGGAATTGATTTCAAGCCAACAGTTGCTGAGGATGCTTATTTTTCTCTTTGTTGAGTAGATCAATCATTAACACAGAATGATAGGGGTTTTGTTTGTTTTTCCCTGATGTATAGAGAGCTTTCCAGGAATATGTGAAGAACTGGATTGGACGTCTTTCAAGAAAATGTATATATTGAAAACAGACTTCTTTATATGTGATTGCATTTCTTTGGGATAGCAAAAGTTTAAACACTTTGCCCATGTGTCATATTTCTAATGTACTTACCATCATATACTCTACGGTTGCTGGGTCAGGCTCAACTACTGGAAGAATGTGTTTTTCCTGCCAAGTAATTTTTCAACAGAAACTACTGAGTATCATCAGTCAAGGTTTCATTGTATAGAGAAACTTTTCTGAGGAAGATGATTTTTTTTTCTTTTTTTTTAGAGGGGAAAATAGTGAGTTTTCTGAGGTGTTATGTGAAATGTTCTGTAAAATTTGTCACAGAAGAGACCGAACATAAGTTTCTTGTCATACTTCTGTCTCCCTCCCTCGCCAAAGAACTGAAGATGTTCTTGAGATTTGCAAGTGAATGAGAACAGATGAAAAAGATTTCAGCAAGAGAGCACTTTACGGTTAAAAAATAAAAAATAAAAATAGGTTACAGATATCAAGATAAGAAACAATTTTTTTTTTCATTACAGGCATCTAAGGATGTCTAAGTAATATGTAAGAATTATGCCTGTATAGACCGAGTAAAAAAAAATTCAAGGAATAATTTATAGACAATGGCAATTTTTTTTTTTTTTTAATTTTGTTTGTTTCTCAAGATTTCTACTTGTATAACAGAATACAATCTCTACCTTAGGTAGAAGGAAGCTGAAAATGTTTACATGTTTGGAATTGATAACATTGTCATGTGAAATTTCCCTCTGCAAGTCTTTGCTTTATTTGAAGTATTTGTTGTTTATATTCTACAGAAATTACCATGTAATTTTTAAGTTCTAACTAAAACTTTTGTGACATACATAAACGCTTATTTTGAAGCATTATGCTTTATTTTATGGTTAAGTTGAAGGAGGCCTCTGCTGCCTTCAGACTAACAAATTCTTATCTTTTGTATTGCTTGTGCATATATTGTTCTGCAACTTAAAGTAGGTGAAAAGCAAATGTGTGTATGTGTTAGGTAAACTTGTGTCATTCAGCAAGAGAAAAAGTACAGCGTGTTTCCAGTAGATTATTCTTCTTGAACAGGGCATTCCAGTTGGAAGACAGAGTAGGTTTAAATGGCTTATAAAGAGGCATGTATATTTTTGAGTATCATACATAAACAATGAAATACTGCATATAAACATTATTAAGCTGAAGGGTTCTGCTTGGCTATCTTATGTTTGTGGCTTTCCTATGGAAGAACTACATCTGTTAAAGAATGCACCTATTCTGCATTACAAACCACGAACATTTGGCATCATTTATTTTGTGTAGCAATTTATTTTAATACCTGACACAAGAGGGGAAAAGAATCATAGTACAACAATAGATGTTATATGGCTTCAAGTCAGTCAGACCCTTCTTGCTTGCTGCAGGCAAGATTTTTCTTTTCTGAAAACTGGACAGAAGCTTTACTTTAAAAAAGTTTATTTGCTCATGCTTTTAAAGGGAGTAACAGCAGAAGTGTCAAATGCATCAAATCTAAAACGTTTTAGGAAAAAAAAAACCTGGGTCTGTCTCACAGGACTGCGTTATTCTCAGGTTAACTTCAGGCATTTTAAAGTTAGCTTTAAGAAATTTTAAAGCAGCTATCAAGCAGTGTTATTCTTACAGAGAAGTGTGACGGGTAGTCCTCCAGTCAGTTTAAGTGTATGTGGTGCTTGAGGTTTATGAGATCAGTCCTGTAGACCAATAGTTTCATTGAAAGGATGACATAGTAAAGTCATTACAGCTACCATATTTTAATGTTTCTAAGATATTTGAAGGAGGAAAAAAATATGGTAAGATTCCTGCCTTTTTAAGAATTTATCTTCTGTAGAGTTCTCACAGAACGTACTCATTCTTCTGCAAATTTTGAATAATGTAGAAGCTCCAGTAAGTACTCCTGTTTGGAGATCTTGTCATCTCTGCACAGTGTAAGAATGTCTTTTGAGTTTCCATGAATTGTAACTCAGTTTATAAGTGTTCCCTGTTTCTTGCCTTAAGTTTGTGATGTCATAATTCTTTTGAGAAAATTAGATAAATAGGAGGAGGAAGAGTTCTTTGCTGATGTTGAAATACATCCTTGCTTAATAGCTTTTCCTTTGTGTTAGCTCTTGACTGTTCAGTGATTTTCATCACTTAATAGAAATATATCATTCAAAAATCTGAACTTTTTGAAAGAATTGCTCGTTATTTTCTCTAAGGCATTTCAGCTTGTAAACAAAAATATCATCTTAAATGTCGAAGTGCTGTTCTGAATAATGGTTCTGTGCAATAGTAAGTAAAAATATACTGCTCTTACAACTTTTTATCTAGTGATAAAATTGGCAACCAATGAAGTATTAATTATTTGGTCATTCTTTCCTTCTCCAGGTTTTCTCAGTTTGAATTTTTTCCACATTATATTCATACTTATCAAGAAGAAATTATTTTCTCCTATTAAACAAAACTACATTGCATTGTTATATGAAATCTGTTTTCATTGCTTCATAGTTTCTGGCATTACTTCACTAAATGACTAAGTTATTTTGACCACTGGATTTCAGAGGTTTGGTTATGTCTCGGTTTGTCCCAGTGGTCTTGGTTTTAAGAGCTCTTGGCTTGGCATAGAGCTGTTCTGTCAAGGTTGTAGTCTGGACTGTGAATCTGCTTTGTTACTTTTGTACAGTATGTTTACAAAAAGAACTCAACTCAATGAAATTATGTATCCATAAACTACTAAAGTACTTATTAAAGAGCTTTTTTAATGTGTTATTTATTTAACAGGACAGAAAATATGTAAAGCACTAATAATTCCATGTATTTATTTCTAGAACAAAATATTGTGATTGAGTTAGAACATATTTCACCTTCCATCTTCTGTTCTCCTCAAAGAAGTTATTTCACAGGTCAAATGATTTTCTGGCTTTGTTCAGACTTGGGATAATTATTGTTTTTAAAATTTTAAACTGTAATTTACTGTATTGTCTGATCTTATAAAATAATTAGCTGAGAAATTTTTCAGTTTAATTTTTGTTGCAGTATTGCATAAGAAAACATGTTTGTACAAAACTGTTGAATGTTTTTAATATAGTTCACAGTCAAGAAAATGTTGTAATTGAATCATTACTATAAAGCTTTATTGAATCTGATTCCTTTTGGATTGGCTCAGAATTGTGATTTTTATTAGTCTGTCCATTTTTTACAAATACACTTTCCCCAGTTCCTTGGGGTAGGTATCTGTGTAGTCTCTGGGAACAGGTAGGTCTCTGGAGAAAACTCCATGAGAGACTTGTGAATAAGATTAAATGTTTAAAATAAACCTATTTAAAACTAGGAGCTTAAACATAGGTTTAAAAGCCTGAACTGCTGTTGCCTGTTGTTATTTTTCTTACTAAAAGGATGAAACCACCTAATGATGTTGCTATCAATAGCAGTTAGAAAATTTTTAGTGTTTTAAATCACATAACTGATTATTTTAATTTTTCACAACTATTATTTGCATTCCTTATATAGGTTGAATTCAGAAAGAAATTTCATAGAATCATAGAATCACAAGGTTGGAAACGACCTGTAAGATCACCTAGTCCAACCATCTTCTCATTGCCATTGCTACCACAAACTAGACCAGATCTTGTAGCCTCTTGAACACTGCCAGGGACGGCGACTCCATCACTTCTCTGGGCAGCCATTCCAGTGCCTGACCACTCTCTGAGAGAAAAAGTTTATCCTCATGTCTAACCTAAACCTCCTCTGGTACAACTTGTGGCCATTTCTCTGGGTCCTGTTCGTTTCCAGGGACGAAGAAGCCAAAACCGTCTTCACCACAGCCTCCCTTCAGGAAGCTGTAGAGTGCAGTGAGGTCTCCCCTGAGCCTCCTCTTCTCCAGACTGAACAATCCCAGCTCCTTCAACCGCTCCTCATAAGACTTGTGCTCCAGACTCCTCACCAGTTTCATTGCCCTTCTCTGGACAAGTTCCAGGGCCTCACTGTCTTTCTTGTAGTGAGGGATCCAAAACTGAATACAATACTTGAGGTATGGCCACACCAGTGCTGAGTACAGGGGGATGATCACATCCCTGCTCCTGCTGGCCACACTATTTCTAATGCAGGCCAGGTTGCTTTGGCCCTTTTGACCACCTGGGCACACTGTCAGTTCATGTTCAGCCAAGCATCAACCAACACCTCCAGGTCCCTTTCCTCTTCACAATCATCCAGTCACTTGTCCCCAAGCCTATAATGCTGTTGTTGTGCCCAAAGTGCAGGACCCAGCAGTTAGCCTTGTTGAATTTCATCCCATTCACCTCAGCCCAGCAATCCAGCTTATCTAGACCCCTCTGAATGGCCTCCCTACCCTCGGGCCAATCAACACCACCACCCAACTTGCTGTCATCTGCAAACTTGCTGAGGGTACACTCAACCACCTCATCTTGGTCATCAAATTTGATTTCGACATATCCAATCCCATTTTTCCTTTTGTTTGATAATCTTTGTGTCCATTTTCCAAGATGAGGAAATTCTGAGAATTTGTCCTCCTATAAATTTTTGAGTTATATGCAAGACTTGAATACAAGTCATACAAATGCAAGCAATTTAATATTCCCTTATTTGTATTTTTTGCATTAAATTTACTGTTTTTGTGATGACTGGCTTTTGAAAAAGAGCTTTATACTTAAATTAAATTTCTACCCAACTTTCTGGCCTCAGCAGTTTTAACATTTTATTTTTCTTGCTATTGAATTTTACTTTAACTAATTTCATAGCACATTTACAGAGCAAAAGTTCGTGCTGAAGTTACTGCACTTTTGCTATGCAAGATGTTATTCTCTTTCAAAGGGTTTCAGAAGAAAACATTTCTTTCTCATAAATCCAGAGCTCCACCAAAACAGAAAAGCCTAAATTATATTGCACTCCAAGCCTCAATAATTTATTCTAAATTAGAAGCGTGTTTCCAAAAGCATGGCTCAGAATGTTTTCCTTTCCTTTTTAATAAGAAATTTCATGTTTAAAGCACACCAGTGCAGTGTTTGACATGAAAATAGAACCTGATAATTGAAATCCATTAGGCAAGGCACTAACATGTGGCACACTTTTTTTCCTGTGCAACGATGAGGTTGAAATTGTAAATTTGATTCTTATTCCTGTTGTATGTACTTTAAATCTCCTCAGAGCTTTGCTTTTTTTTTTTTTTTTTTTTTTTGTGTGTGTGTGTGTTGATTAAATTTAAGTGAATTCTAAGTGATAATGTGCTTTTTATTTACAGGCACTTGCAGACCAATTTGAGGATGCAAATACTTCAGTATCTGAACGCATGAAGGTTTTCTACTGTTGTCAGGTGCCTCCACGTTGGACTATACAGGTGTGAAGTAACCTCATTTGAAGCTTCTGTGGTTCTTACATTTTTGATACTGCATGACTCAAAATCAGGGATAGAATACTATGACTTTGCACTGAAACATTGTAGAAATAAGGCATAACCTAAAACACTTCTTCTGGAAACAAATTAAGTTCTACTATATTTTGCTTTCATATCTCTTATTCTGTGAGGGATGGAAGAAATTGCTTGTAGCGTGCTTCATCTTTTTCAATTTTACTTCCTTAAAATACGGACAAATTTTCAAGCTCCCAACATTTCTCAAGTGAAAATAATTTTCCACTGTGTTGCTATTTATTACTCTTAGATCACTATTACTTGCGTTTTTGTTTGCCGTGTAATGATCATTAACTTTGAGTTGTTTTCAGGAAGCAGACTGTGATCAAAGCAGCCAAATAAGAGCCAAAAGTGCTGACAAAGTCTTTATTTTCTTGACGTGCCCTTTTATACCAGTGTTGAAAGGGCGTTTTTTCCAAAACTGAAATTATATTGGAGGTAAACTCCATTCTAGAATAGAATTCTCTATACCAGTCTTATTTGGTGATGCGTATATTTTCTTAAGTTAGTTACTAAATTCATCATTGCAAATCTCCAAAGGTGTGCATGTTTTATTTTTAACGATGTTTTCTTGCTTTCACTTTAATTTCTAATCTAAACGCATCTTGTTCTTACCAATTATATTTTCTTCTAATAATTTCAAATTATATCACAAGGGGCACTTTTCAATCTAGGCCAATTTCCCAAGCCAAAGATAGAAATACTAAAATAGGGGCTCAGAATGGAAGATGGCTGTTGTCTTTTAGTTTAGGTTATGAAGAGACATTGTCTGTGTAAATTTTACCAAATCTTAGTTTTTGTAAATTTAATAAAAATTAAATTTTGCTTAATTTCAGACAGTGGAAAATGTAGCATTTTTCAAAGTAAATAGCATCAAATGAACAAATAATCACCTTGTTACAAATTTTCACAGTTTATGCATTTATTTGAAAAAACCGTAGCCAACTTTTTTTGTTTGTTTGTTTTTACAACTAACCTATTTACATATGGATCATCCCTCAGATTTGCAACTGATACTGAAGCCAATTATATAAAGACAAGTCTATGACATCTATGCAGGACTTAAGCGAATCTATTCAGGATCACCAAAAACACTGCAGAGGTTCACTGTGCGGGATCTCATAGCAAAATAAGGTGTCCTTTTATAGAACGCTCCCATTTGTTTTTGCAAACCAAATAGTGTATTTCTAACACACAGTAAATAAGTCATTCTTTCTTCAAAGATGAAAAGCTATATGCAATCTTAATCTCTTCTTTAAAAAAAGATAAATAAAAGACCAACTTTCAAAGTTGTGAAAACATACCTTCTTTATTTTTCAGTTGAAGGAATTACTCATTTATTTTCATAACTGCATTGAAATAATAGTAGCTGGATTTGAAATAACAGAGAAGCTGGCTTATCAGTGATGCAAACTCAACTAAGGAATTGATCCTGAGCTCAAATCCAATATTGATTTGACTGAAAACTAATACCTGTTTGCAGTGGCTATTTGTGAACTGATCTCTAGTAGTGCACCTAGCAAAGTTGCTTTAGAACTTTCATCCATCTGTATTTACACAGGTACAGATTACTGTGGCAGGCATTGCTAGATGCAGATTTAATACCTTCCTTTAGGTTTTAGTTTCCCCCTCTCAGTGTTTACAGCATCTGCTGCAGCTGCTCTCCAGCCACACAGCCCATTTGCTTCACTTAAGGAGTGGAAGTTCTCTCTCAATTCATGCTTCACATGCGTGTTTCAATTTTTATATTATTGTAAACTAATTCAAAGTAGTTGAGTTACTGGCATGAGCTGGAGTCAAATCAAAGCAATTATTTTTCTGTTGTTTTGTTTTTTTGAGGTACATAAATTTTCTGAGGCTCCAGCAAGGGGTTTCAAGAGTGTAATTTCATGTTCTCTTTGCTTCTTGTTGGTGTCAGAAATTCTTCTAACATCTTAAAAAACTGTAAAGGATAGTGTGCACCTATTTTCAATTTTGGCATTTCTTATTTTTCCAGCGTCAGCTTGCAAGCTTACTCTTTGAGCTTGGGTGCACCAGCTCTGCTTTACAGATATATGAGGACCTGGAAATGTGGGAAGATGCAGTAATCTGCTATGAAAGAGCAGGACAGCATGGGAAGGTAAGAAAAACTGTTTTTTACAG
The DNA here is from genome assembly GCF_023343835.1 of Lagopus muta. NCBI lineage: Eukaryota > Metazoa > Chordata > Aves > Galliformes > Phasianidae > Lagopus > Lagopus muta. The sequence goes on from NC_064434.1 coordinate 78,999,210, forward strand.
ATGGCAGTCTTGCAGTGAGATCTGAAATATGAAAGACTGTCTGATTTAACCTGTCAATTCACTGATGACATGCATTTCTATAGGGGTATTGTGAGGAAAGTCCATTTAGGACACGGGATGTGCAGATCTGTTATGACCTGTGAGTGCTACAATGGGGGATTTGGGAGAATGACTACATGAAGTAGAAATGAATGAATAAGAAATAACCTAGGAAAGAAGAAGACAGTTAAGTCTAACACGTTAAAAAATCTGCCAAGAAAACTTCTTGTCTACGTTCAGAGAGAAGATTGTGAGAGTGATTTTTGAAAATATTAAAGGAAAATTAAATTAACAGCTACAACAACTAGGGATACACTTTGGGGAGTATATCTCGATGGAATCTCAGACATGACATAGACACCTTTATCTTATATTTTTTAAGCCTGCGTTAATATTTTTCTGAACTTCTCTGTTTCTTTAAAACTGCTGCAGTCACATGCAGTCAGCTCCTGGCAAAAACAGCTTTAAAACCATCATCTGACTGAATGTATAGATGACAGAATTGTTTAAAAATGCAAACTGTAGCAGCCTTCCTATTATTGAATGTTTTACTATTGCTATTGGAGCTGTGGTAGGAGGATTTCAGTGATTCCTGGAAACAATGCCTATTTTTATGGAAATGTAGCTATATTCTCTTTCTGGTACAATTTCTTGGGCAGAGGGGCTGTAATTAAGAGGAAGTTAAGATATCAAGCATTGCTTTCAGTATTTATATAGCTTTCAGAAATATTTACCTTCAGAACCAAAATATCCATTATCTTGTTTCTTTTCCTTTCTGTTCTATTCCTCTGTTTAGCACACTGTGTAAGTATATAAATGTATGTATGCCTTTACAGAGATGTGCGCTTTCGCTAATTAAGCTTATTGGATAGAAAGCTATAACTTAACACATACACAAAAAAAGAAAAAACAGGTTTTTTTTTTTCAATTATTCACCAATTCCAAATGTCGTTCATTATAAACTAACAGTTATGTTTTGCTGTCAGTTCTGTGTCACATTATGCATGCCTTGGGGGCAGTATGCTAATATCACAATCTTTTCAGTACTGTGCAGAAGTAGAGGTCAATACTTTCCATTTCCTGGAAATGCATTCTGTCCCAGTTACATTCACAAACCACCCTTAGGGAGTTATGAAAATGGCACTCAAAGAATAGGACAGGATATCTGACACAGGAAACTGCTTAGAAATGCTTTCAGAATGAGGGTTTGTGCTGTGCTTTGAAAAAATGTTATGCAAGTACTGAGAGTAGTGATAGGAAGAAAGTCAGCTTCAGATTCCAAAAAAAAAAAAAAAAGAAAGAAAATTAGAAACATTACATATACATCAAGGGGAATAACTATTTGTGCTGCTTATCAAAAAGCTTTAATTGTGTAAACTGTTTGTATTTATCAAAAGCGTTATGTTTTTAAACAGCTTAATTTTTCTTTTATGTGAATCTAATGAAGCAAGATAGATGTACATGTTTTTGAAGAACTTCATATACACGTGCCTAAAAGAATAAACAGTTAAATAGATGTGTAGACATGTAAATATACAAATATTTTTTGCTCACAACTGCTTTTGTGTAGAAAGCATTAAGTTCTGGAAAACCTAACAAAACAGACAGAAATCAGCAATGTCAATAAGTCTGAATACTTGGACATCGAATGTAGTGTGTTCCTACCTTCTACTTTAGAATTTTGCACTGAAAAAAAAAACAAAAACAAAACCTACTAAGGCACATAGGTAAGGTATGCACAGCTCCACAGTATGCACTGGGGAAATACATAGTTCAGAATTTTGACAGAATAATATAGCAGTACAGACTCTGCAGAGAAAGATATCACTAACATTTAGCAAACTTTTTTGTGGATCCTTTCTTGTTCTTTATATATATGGCTCTACATTCCCAGAATCACAGAATGGCCAGGGTTGGAAGGGACCTCAAGGATCATGAATCTCCACCCCCCTGCCACATGCAGGGCCACATTCAATACCAGACCAGGCTGCTCAGGGCCCCATCCAATCTGGCCTTGAACACCTCCAGGTACGGAGCATCCACAACCTCTCTGGGCAGCCTGTTCCAGCACCTCACCACTCTCTCTGCAAAGAACTTCCCCTGACATCCATCCTAAATCTTCCCTCCCTCAACTTCAAACCATTTCCCCTTGTCCTGCAGTTATCAACCCTTTTAAAGAGTTGATTCCTCCTCCTGTTTGTAGGCTCCCTTTAGGTATTGAAAGGCTGCAATGAGGTCTTCCCACAGCCTTCTTTTCTGCAGGCTGAACAAGACCCTCTCCCTCAGCCTGTCTTCATAGGGGAGGTGCTCCAGGCCTCTGATCATCTTTGTGGCTCTCCTCTGAACTCTCTCCAACAGCTCTGTCTTTCCTGTACTGGGGGCTCCAGACCTGGACACAGTACTGGAGATGAGACCTCACAAGAGCAGAGTAGAGGGGGACAATTATCTCCCTGTCTCTGCTGGCCACCCCTTTTTTGATGAAGCCCAGGGTACCATTTGCTTTCCAAGCCGCAAGGGCACACTGCTGGCTCATGTTAAGCTTTACATCTATCAAGACCCCCAGGTCCTTCTCTGCAGGGCTGCTCTCAAGGACTGTTCCTTCCAGTCTGTATGGATGCCTGAGATTCCTCCATCCCAAGTGCAAAACTTTGCACTTTGCCGTGTTCAGGTTCATCCAGGCCCACCTTTCCAGCCTCTCGAGGTCCCTCTGAATGGCATCCTTTTCTTCCACCATGTCAACTGCACCACTCAGCTTGGTGTTGTCAGCAAACTTGCTGAGGATGCACCTGATTCCATCATCAATGTCATTGATAAAGATGTTAAAGAGCACTGGTCCCAAGACAGACCCCTGGGGGACGCCACTCATTACCAGCCTCCACCTGGACATAGAGCCATTGATGACCACCCTCTGTCTGCGGCCTTTCAAACAATTTCTTATCCATTGACTGGTCCACTCATCAAATCCACATCCCTCCAATTTGGAGATAAGGATGTGGTGGGGGGCCATGTCAAAGACCTTGCTCAAGTCCCGGTAAATGACATCAGTCACCTTACCCTTGTCCACCGATGCTGTCACTCCATCATAGAAGGCCACCAGATTGGTTAAGCATAACCTTCCCCTGATGAAGCTGTGCTGGCTGTCTCGAATCACACACTCATTCCTCATATGATCAGGCATGTCATCCAGGATGATCTGTTCCATGATCTTCCCAGGCACAGAGGTGAGACTCACCAGCCTGTAGTTCCCGGGGTCCTCCTTGCTCCCTTTCTTGTAAATGGGAGTGACCTTCCTCCAGTCATCCGGGACCTCACCTGACAGCCACGACTTTTCAAATATGATGGAGATTCACTTGTTTCATAATCAGTAAAAAAAAAAAAGTGATAACACGAGTCAAACAAAGGAGTGCCAAGTAGTGAGCAAAGCAGGGCACAAAGCAAATGAAAATGGTATTATAAGATCTGAATGCATTCTACGTTGATGGCCACTGTTGTCTTTCTACAATTTCACTTGTATTCCTTTAACAGACCTACTTAAAAACAGACACTACTTTCCATGTTTGTAATGAAAAGTGATGTTGAAAAATGTCTCTCTTCTCTCTATTCTGAGAGGTAATCAGAGATCTCAAAAGTATTACTTACATTGAACAAATTTATTCGGTCTAGGTGAGTTCTCTCCAGTATCACTTGAAATAACGCACTGAAAGTGGCTTTATTTCTCTGCTAAAACAATAAGGAAGATGAGCTTGAGATGCAAATTTTCAGTTCTTTCAGTAGAATTGGGCCTTTCTCCCTTGCAGGAGTTCTAGAGGGCTGTAGCTGCTGCCCCAGGGTAAAACCAAGAGAGCTGTTATTCTTTCAGCCCCACTTTCAGCCTTTTCCCCATCATCTCATCAGAATAAACAGTGCATGAAGCCTATTTGGAGACAACATATCCAGCAATTCACCTTCTGCAAAGCCATTTTTCTTGTCACAACATGAGAATGATTTCTAAAAATATTTGAACAAGGAAATACATGTACAGTATAATATTAGAAGCTTACTTTTAAATTCAGAAAATGCTTATTATTTGCAAAGGTAAGTAGTACTACCCTGATTAGTGCATAAGAATGGTTCAAGATCTTGACTGATTTTCATTATATGTCATAGCAGACCTTTAAGGCGGGTAAGCATCCCTTCTATGCAGCTGCAAAACAGAAAGAGGCTTACCCAAGGTCATCCATAAAGTTACAGGTAAACACAAAATTAATACTCAGGATCCCTTTTCCCATTCATTTCCATGCTTATCTGTTCTGTCTCTTCATACTTGTCTGGTAGCCTAGCGAAGAATGTGCTAGCAGAAAAGATGAAAGCATTTTAGGAAATACTTTGAACTTGGAATGAATTGTCAAATAATGGAACTAGTAGATCCTTGTAATGAATGAGGCTTAATAGAGGCTTTTAGGAAACAGAACACAAAAAAGAAAAAGAAAAAAAGGGAACACATGGAGGGTATCGCATATGAAAGTTTAGGGTTGGGGGGTTGGGTAGCAAAATGTAGGATTAATCTTGAACTTGATTTCCAGGCATCTCTGTAGTGAGAAATACAAATATTTTTTGTTTAAACAAGAGCCCTCTTTATTGATTGTGAATTTTTATTCAAGCATTTCCTACTTAATGCCTGTATATACTGTAGTAGTCCAGAAAGTAAGATAACAGCACAAATCTTTCTCATCTGAAAATCCTCTGACTTTAGAACTGAGTTTTCATTTCCATTCATTGCAGTGTAGACCGTTCTGTGAACAACAGTGCTACTATAGTTAAATCTCTTCAGTTGGCAAGGGCTATGCAGCTTCAATTTTTGATCTTTTTTAGTAGCTTTTAATTGATTTTTTTTTTTTTTTTTTTTAATTTTAGGTAAAATATCCAATTATTAAGCATCTCAGTACTTTAATTGTTTAATGGGTAAAAATAAATCTCATGGCTACATTTCTTTCCTGTACATTGCATGTACTGAATGAAAAAGGTTCCTTGATCTTGTCTTCATTGTTAAGACAAAGTTTGCTCTTTGCAAAAGCAAAGCTCTTATCAGAGATTCAAAGTACATTCTTTGAAATAGTTTACTATAAAGTTAGAAGAAAGGAATATTTTTTTCTTAGTAAAAAGAGAAATCCTGAGGTATTATCTGTTTTCGTAGAAATGATAAATGTTGTGAAAAAATGGTACTTCTAGTTTGCAGTTATGATCCTTTTATAAGCATTTAAAGATTTAAGTAATTAAAAAGTTTGTAACGTGCCAGAGGGGTGATCAGATAGCTAATAAGATGAAGACAAAATCAGACTTCTGCTTATTTAATTCTCTGCTTTATCTGTGCACTGAAATATTTACATTGGCAATGAATTCTTGTAAGCTTAGACCAGAACATGATGTCTTTATGCTCTTAAATGTGAAATGCAATTAGGGCATGGTTGGCTTACTAGTCTAGTGTGTGATTAGTACTAGGCATGGCCACAGAATAACAATCTGAATTTGGGAGTGCCCTACTGAAGCAACAGAATGCAATGCACTTTTCACCTCACAGCTGCTGTTCGCATCTTAGAATTACGATCTTGTTCCTTTATTTGAAGAAATGAAAACCCTTACCTTTTGGTGTCTAATTTGATTACTGTATAACAAAATACATAACTAACAAATAACGAATGTTTGGTTTGCTCTAGAAAAAAGTTGTCTTAAAAATCTTTTGTTAGTTCCTTAATGCTTGTCATGGCAATTAATGGAGGCAGAGAGGAGGGAGTAGGCTGGCTTTTAACCACGTTCTCTGCAAGTGTAGTCCTGTAGGGCTAGATTGTCTAACGCTATTACTAATGCTAAGTCTAAATTTTGGGTAATCAGATTTCCTTTTCTTGAGAAAACTGTTCCAAAGTCATTAAAAAAACACTAGTAAGTTATTTTTCTAGCGTTCATTTCTTAATTTTCTTCTTAATGTGATTCCATTTTCTGAATAGAATACAAGCAAAAGATCCCTTTACAAATCCTTCATTTTTTGTACACTTCCAATATTTGCAGACTTTTCCTACTGAGCTAGTTTAAAAATACAGTAAGAATGAAGTGTTATCATTAATATACATTAAAGCCTTCAAAAACAAAACATTTGAAGAAGTCATTTTTCTGAAGATGATTTTTCAGACAGGATCAATCAATTTTACTGATTGGAGGAGAAGAAGACTGTATAGCAGACATTTGTTTTTTGACACCCCGTTTGCATAGAAAATAAAACAGTTCTCATAAAAGCAAGAAAAGCAATAATTTCCATGCAGGGATGAATGCAGCTTTCCTTTTAGATAAACTAGCTATGATAGAAAAATGACAAGTGTTACAATGTCAAACTCTAATTCAGTGACAGACTATATTGGAGCTCTTGGTTCATATGGTTCAAACAGATCTTTTTGAATAGAAAATCTGTGCTGAGCTGAATTACGTGTGACATTTTTGCACTGGAGGATTGAGGTAAGATTTTGGACTGAACAAGAGATCATCTGTCTAGCATATTTATCTTTTCAAAAAGCCACAGAAAGCATACTATCTCTTAAAAGAGAAACAATTTTATTGTTAGAATGAGATAGCAACACTGAGATAAAGAGCTTTTGAAAATTGGTTACAGATCATAATAAATTGTCTGTGAGACCCAGCTTGTCTTTTCTTCATTAATACTGTACATATTTTCAACATACTTAATCTCAAGCATTTATATACTTACATGAGAGTATGAAAGTACATAATATGTAGGTTGCTCTAAAAGTAATGCCTCTTATTTCCATGAAAACTCAATAGATATAAAGAGCACGATAATGCTATCTGATACTGTTTGGAGCTGAGAATTTGCTCTGTTTTTTAACACAGTCACCACCATTAGCTCTGCATTTTCAGCAGTGATGAACAAAAGCCTGCATGCCACACTAGTAAAAATCTGCACCAGCACAAGTGACCCACTGTTGCTGTCAACTCTGCTGAAAAGCTCCATCCACCACCTCATTGTGCTCACATCCACTGTTTAGGCTCCATGAACATTCAGTAAGTATCAATGAATGTCAATGGGTGCCATTTTTTCTGCATGGAGGAATTCAATTTCATACCCTTGCTTCATGTGCACTTCTGGGTCAGACACCATTCTGTGAGACTGCCTCTCTGCTGCCATCTGACATATTAGCAACAAAATGTAACAAAGTATTGGCTGGAAATCTCAACCTCTACTGCCATACCACCAACATCTGCCTCTGATGGTGTGGGCCAACATAACAAAATAAGAGGTATTACTTTTGGAGCAGTTCTTGCAGAATGGAAATAACTGTCATTAGAAAGGAGTAATTACAGAAAAAGGAATTACAACCTTTGCAGATTATAGACTGCAATGATAATTGCAGATGATAAACTAACAGAATTGCACATACTTCAATAACTGTGATACTGCACTGTCATATGGTGAGTGTAAATCTGATGCCCTGGACTGATATTTGGTCTTGAGAGAATAGATACATAAGACTGAAAATTAGGATTTACCATTAAACCAAAGGCCAGTATATTATGTTGATACAGGAGTCTTGTGTTTGTTTGTGGTTTTGTTATGTATTTTTGAAGGACAACTTGGAACTTGGTTCGCTCTAGACTTTTCCTCTAATGCTATGTTGGATCAAGATATCCCAACTGTTCCCATTTCTTATTTTTTAATTAATGATTACAAGGTACTAAAATAGAATTTGTAATAAGTGATAAACTGAAAATAAATTTCTGCAGCAATTAACTGATTTATCTTTGTTCTTTAACAGGCAGAGGAAATATTGAGGCGAGAGCTAGAGAAGAAAGAAACACCAGGATTATATTGTTTGCTTGGTGATGTTCTTAAAGATCACCAATGCTATGACAAGGCCTGGGAGCTCTCCAGGCACCGCAGTGCCCGTGCACAACGCTCTAAAGGCCTCCTCCATCTCCGCAACCGGGAATTCAGGGAATGTGTGGAGTGCTTTGAACGTTCCGTGCAGATCAACCCTATGCAGGTCAGGAAATGATACAGACGTGGCTATATCTTCGTTGGTGTGTTTTGAAGGATTACACTTTTTAAAAAGGCAGTTCTGTGCAAAAAAAGTTAAAATGACTGTTTTGTGTTCCGCATAATTACTACACTCCCACTTTAGAAAAATTTTAAAGGTTTTCAGTCTTGAAAATGTTATATCCAGAACCTGTTTGGTATTTAAATTCAATGTCTTTTTCCAACGAATCTCAGTCTTGTGCTTATTCAAATGAACTTCAGATAACATAAAAACACCTTTAGAATGGACGTCAAAATGAACATAAGTTCTTCCTTTATCTTCCGCTTCTCTAAATATCTCAGGAAATGCCAGTGCTAACCAAATCTGTACTGTTACTCAGATACAAGACTTACTGAAATCAAGATGACTCACAGAGAATGAAGGGCTGCAGAAGTTGGCCTGTGGGGCTCAAAACTGAGAAATACTCTGCTAAGATGCAATTTTATTTTATGTCTTATCCAAAGGAAGTTTTAAGTAAAAGGCAATGGAAGACAAATAGTCCAGTCCATATAAGAAAAGTGAACATTTCCTTCTCTTGTTGCTCATGATAATAGATCTATTAAAGATTCAGAAGTTCTATTAAAGGAAGGATCTATTAAAAATTCAGATTAATTGTTTCAGACAAATAGGTTGAGTAAACGACTAGTGTGAACGGGCATATCACTGTCTTCTAAAGTCTATGTATATTCTGTCAGTGGAGATTTGAATTGTTGATTCCTGTTCTGGAATGTCTTGTACACAAAGAGCAGAGAGGGAGGTGATTCTAAATTCAAGAACTTACAAGGGAATACTAGGAAAATTCATTCATTAATTGTTTAAAGATTTGGGAATAATTTATAAGGAAAATAAGGACTCTGTGTCACAAAGACTTTCTTTTGGATGGCTGTCAGAAATCTTTTTGGAAGAAGTCATTTTAAACTGTAGCATGTGATTCCCCAGAATATCTGATGGATAAACCATTCTGTGAGACTTCCTTTAAACCTATCTACTCTTTGTCAACCAAAACTGGTGGAGGTCTCTGAGGTAGGTCTCTACAATATGAGGCAACCACAATATTAGACTTTGGAGAATCAACAAAGGGATTAAAATCTCACAGTTCAAATATATCTGAAACCCATCTTCATGAGCACTGCTGCTCACAGAATGACTTGTTTCTGTGTGTGCCTAATAGGTGACAGCTGTGTTTCTCTTGCACTTTTACTAAGAGCATCTTACAAGGGTAGGCTGAGACAATTCCAATGGGTTAGTGGAGGAGAACGGGAAAGGAGATAAAAGAGCTCATGCAGTGAGTTCTCCAAATGTGAAAGAAAGGCTGTGTAAAACAAAGCTTACAGATTGTTAAATTACAGATTTGTTAGGTTTTGTAATGAACAATGTATGGTTCTGTATATCAGGTCAATTCATGCTTGAATTTTCTGGAAATCACATTCATGGCACCTTTTTTATGTCCATACTATTTTCCACTGTGTTCCAGTCTACATGAAAAGAATAATCATATTCTGTGTTAGACTATTTGGCTCACAAATTCTCAGGATGATTTTCCTGGGTGTGAGGCAAAACAAGAGATTTCTCTCAATTTTGGGAAGACGGTCATATTTTAGAAATCAGCTTGCCATCAACCGTGTCTGGTATTTTAAAGCTTTGGACAATTCGCTGAGCCTTATTCACAACAAGTTTCTTTCTCATTTCTCTTCTAATATTAAAAGCAACATAAAGAAGAGTTGGCTGGAATCTCTAATTGGAAAAGATAAAATCAAGTCTCTGTACTTTCTTAAACTGCAGGATGTTCTGTCAGCGTGATGCATTCAAAGCAATCTAAATTACAAGGCAGATAAACTTCCAAAATTGAGTAATTAAGAAGGTACTCAGGTAGGCTTTCACTCAACTAGAGCTCTTAAAATTGTAATTACTAATTCAAAAAGCTAATTCCATTCTGCAGGTGATAAGTGGTTTCTGAATTAACACTAATATCAACATACAAGTATTATAATAAAGAACTTACTAGTTTCTAAACAAAACAGAACAGAAAAGCATGTACTTTTCTTATCTAAATAGTAGAAATTGCTTTACAGTGATTATTTTTTTTAAGTATTCAGTTATACTTTTAACCAATTGTTTTGGAACTGTGTTCCCACTAATATGAGAGATGTATTTATACTTCAATAATTTCACAATCATATAGACTTTAATAAAAACTTGTCTGGAAATTCCTGATGACCACTTTTAACAGAGTCTAAGCTTAAATTTTCTTCCTCTGCTGGTCACTGTCTTCAGTTTTGAAAAGGAGAAAATTTCACAGATCATTTTCATGTGTTTTTTCAATCAGCAGTGAGATTTGAACCTTTTGCCAACGCTTTTTTTTTTTTTTTTTAATTTCCAAAAAAGAACATTAACCTAGTTCCAAAGTCTTGACAAAACCTTTTTTGAACTTTGGATGAAGTTTCCCTTACTCTGCCTTGCTTTGATCATTCTACTCTCTTACTCCGCTTTTCATGTCCAGGGAGTTATCAATCTAGAAAGAAGAGAAAGGGGAGTTAACCAGGTAGCAGCTATTGACAGTGCTGTCTCCTGGAAACTGAGTGGACAAGAGACTAAAAACATGAGTCTGCACTAATTTTATTTCCTTCTAATTTTGCCCTCTGAGATTTGGGAAACAATTTGTTTTTTATCCGTATGCAGTTTCTTCTCAGAGAGATGAGTTTAAGGATTGTGGAAAGAAAAGCAACAGGCTGACTATGCTGAAAAGTAGATATTCCTGATTGCACGGATGAGATATTGGCAGAACCACCTCTGCATCCACATGATTCAAGGATCGGTCATCCCACGTATACTCCTGAATGCAAAAAGATGTTTATTGCTAGACTTATTCAGTTATTTTCTTGATGTGTTGAAGATTGCCTACCTGAGTGCCAGATATGGCAAGGATGAGTGTAATACATTTATATACTGGGATCTCAGCTAGGTTTTGAACCAGATTAACAATAAATTCCATAGCAGGTAACCCAGCTTAATCCAACTGAATCAGACATTCTTACTGATTTTAAGTTGGGGCTGAAAGACAGTAAAATTAGACTGATTTGGAGAGAGTTGCATAAAATATCTGCCATAGAGGTCACAGTTATTCTTAGAAGTAAACAGTGCCTTACAGATCATAGAATCATAGAATGGCCTGGGTTGAAAAGGATCACAGTGATCATCTAGTTTCAGCCCCCCTGCTATGTGCAGGGTTCCCAAGCACCAGAGCAGGCTGCCCAGGGATGGGGCATCCACAACCTCCTTGGACAACCTGTTCCAGTGTGTCACCACCCTATGTGTGAAAATCTTCCTCCTAATATCTAACCTGAACCTCCCCTGTCTTAGTTCAAAACCATTCCCCCTTGTCCTATTATATGAGCTATCATCTTGATCAGAAAAATAGTATTTCTTGTAAAATGTGGTTTCCTCAAAATAAGTTTCCTGGTATTTGCCATTTGACTTAGTAATGCTACAATGTGATCAGGAACTCTTCATAAGATAAAGCAAAATATTCAAACCTTTGAATAACTGTTCCATTCTTTTTAAATGCAGATATGTTGTTAAGGAGCACTTCATGTATGGTTAAGTGGTCTTAGTATAGTCAACATTTTTGTTTGTCGATATTTATGAAAAACTTGAACCTAAAGTTTATCTATGTTCTCTGTATGGGATATCGTTTATTCCAATGTAATATATTGTAACTGAAAATCAGGTAAAACCACCAAGAATAGTGTGGATTTAGGCATCAAAGCAAAGTGATTTATTTCATGCAGAAATATATATGTATATATGTAATCATCCATTTTTCTCTCCAGCTAGGTGTATGGTTTTCCTTGGGCTGCGCATACATCGCTTTGGAAGGCTATGAAGGTGCTGCCAAAGCATTTCAGCGCTGTGTCACATTGGAACCAGATGTATGTACATTTCAACAAGCGATTCAGATGGCTTATCTAAAAGCAACAAGGATGTTTGCATTATAAACAAGCAGAGCAATAATGAAAAACTTCTTTAAACTTTGGCCCTCTAAATAAATTAAACTTGTGCATAAAGGATATATTTTTGTCATCAGGCATCATAAAAATTCTTACCTAATACTTTGTCCAAGTATGTGTGTGTGAAAGTTAAAATAAGTTTGAGCAGAAAATTCCTGTATGCTTCCATACGTTGCTGTAGCAGGAAGAAAAAAAAAAAAGGAATGGAACACAAGGAGAGGTAAGAAGAGAGAAAACACTGAATAGAAATACTTAATCCTTTAAGTCATCAAAAGCTCTTGTGGGGAAAAAAATGTCAAATAAGTGGTTATATGGCAGGCATTCTTTTTTCTTGGGGAAAAGAACGAAAGAGCAACAGATGGTGATAGAGTAGTTTATTAATAAAATTGAAAAAACTTGGAAAAAAAAGTGCGGATAACCTTGTATTTAACTGGAAATTTGCCTTTTTCATGTATTGGCACTATTGTTTCGATACGGTAGATTTTACTCCTCAACTGTGTTCACTTATTTCTCCTGTACTTGACTGCGTTCCTATGAGCAGGCTGACTGACTTCTGTGCAGGTTTTGTGAGTAAAGGATGCTCAGCTGACACCTAGTTACAGGGGATGAAACCTGTCTCTATACAGTAATCTACAACAACATCATGACCATTTTCATTCCCAAGATTATTTAAATACTTCCTAATTCTGAGGGTAGCCTTTGAACAAGAGCACATTTCACTGCAATACCTGGATTCTACCATTGGAAATCAGTGGTGCGGCTTTAAATTGGCAGCACTGAAAGGTGATGGGCAGGTATTACTTCAGCATGTGGCTTTGCTGGTTTTACCAGAGGAATGATTGAGCTTTGTGTAATCCTTTTCAGCCAAAGCATTTGATAATGTTATATTTATTTTATCGTTATGTAATATTTATTTTAATGTATATATTTGCCTCTTGCCATGTATTACATATGATATGTTAATGTGTGATAATATGCATGATACTCTGAAGTACCTCAATTACATATTTTTGTCAAGTATAGTATTTTTTTCTCTTTTTGTCATTGTAGAATGCTGAGGCCTGGAACAATTTATCAACTGCGTACATCAGATTAAAGCAGAAGTAAGTACTCCAAAACAATTAGAAAATACTTCTTCCAAAATAAATATTTGGTTTTTCTTTTTCTTTTTTTAATAAATTGAGTTTTTTATTCTTACGATGTGGATAACTCATTTTTCATATTCTTATCCTTTCAGTTCTCTCTTCTGGGTTGAAACATTAATAAGTTTATTTTGCAGGAAGTGCACTTTCATAAACTTTATAAAAGTAGCAACTTCTCACCTTACATTTTTTTCTTGTTCACTGTATTATGATGTACTATCTATAACCGGTGCAAAACATTTATATTAAATTTGGAAGCTAATTTGCCTATTTTAAGAAGACGTATCCATTTCAAACAGATCATATATTCAGACATATGTCAGTTCATACTACATTAATCTCAGGAGAGTTAAAGGAAAAAGAGGCAGTTTAATGTAATGAAAGCAGATGGAGATCTACACACATGGAAGCTCACTTGTTCTTTTCCTGCTAATTCAACCATTAGTACAAGAAGCTTTGTCCTAAATGTACTGCCTTTCTTATTTTGTGTTTCAACTCAGTATAATTGAAGTTGCTCATACACGGAATACCTGAAATAACTTAGCATTTAAGAAAAGTTTTCACATTATAACTTATCCCCAGTGAATGAAATAATAAAATAGGATATATATTTTTTAAAAAAGCTTACTCAAAATCTGGTAACAGTTTACACAGTTATGCAGTTGTGAGGAAAAATAGAAAAGTGACAAATAGCAGTTTTTCATAGAAGGAACATGTGGAGGAGCTAATATTGTATGTAAATTCAGTGAATGATTCAAGATGTAAATGGGAACAGGAAGGAGGAGAAAGTGAAGGTTAAATGACTGCTCAAGACCAAAAAGAGTTGTAGAAATAAAAAACTTGCTTTACCTTTTCAGTAGTTCCTCACATCTTCAGCACTGCCTTAAGAATGCATGATTTAATTATAAAATCATACTCTTCTTTTAATTTCTCTGTAGCCTTGTAAAAACAAGATAATATAAAAGATGATTATAAAAATAAGATGACTTAGTCCAAAATAACTCTCCTCACTGGAAGCTGTTTCTTCTTAAGAGTGCATGTAATAGATTGCTCCTTTTTTTTTTGTTTTTGCATGAAGTTCAAAAGGAGATATTAGTGCTCAATGTATTGGCTTATACATAAAATAAGTATGTACATAAAATCCAAATTGCTTTTCTGCCTATTCATCAACTATGAGGTTGATAAACCAATGGGTGATTGGTTTCACTTTTATTTAATTTTGTAATTGTGAATCTACTTGTGATTTAACATGAGAAATGCATAAAAATATTGCAAACTATTTGATTTTTTTTTATCTAAAACGGGAAAGGAGGGTAACTTTTGAGCTTGTTTTCCCCATTAATCATGTGGGAAAGGAATATGTGTAAAGTCAGCATTATATGCTAATAGAGAAGTGCAGCCTGTGTTTGCTATGCAATAGCTTCTCCAAACTCTCCAAACTTGCTGTGCAATCACTTACAGATGAAGACTGTGTGATTTTGTTGAATCCACTTTGAGACCAGAGGATATTTGTTGGATGATCTATTTTGGAGGGGATGAAAGCTTAGATTTTTATAGTTCAAGCCTGATGAAGAAGAGAAAAAAAATACGATGAGGGAGAAGACTGAGAAAAGAAGGGGGGGAGAAAAGATACCAAAATTAATTACTTGCTTTTGCTGCAGCCAGGCTCTTAAGTCAGTCCCATCAGTTTTCAGTTGTGCATTTGGGTAAGGCTTAGCAGAGTCTCACACAACAGGCAAATATAAAATGTATATGTCTTTTTGAAGACTGTATGCAAACAAGTTGCTGACACCCAAATGAATGGGAGTTTGTTGTGTTTTGGTTTTCTTTGCTTTTTAAGAAGAGTTTGCAAGTTTTCTGTATTCTGAATTTCCTCAAGACAAAATTAATTGTGATGAAAGCAGGCTCTACCATTCAGTTCATCAGATAATTTTCTGAGTGCTTGGAGGTCTCCAAAATGTAGATCTCAAACATCTTTAAAGCAGAATGGTTTCACCATTCTGCCCTTTTTTGGTGAAAGATTTTCAGTTTCCAAGGCAGGATAACTGGTGCTGTCTTCTGGCTCCTGTTTGGATGTGAACTAGTTCAGGTGATGCACTGGATAAAGACATTCCATCCTTACATGTTATCTTAAGCACAGAATGTAGAGGACTTCATTGGCCTATGGACTAATTTGCCTCAGCTGTTACAAATGACCTGCTTTTCTTCAACAATTTTGCCCTGTCACTCAGCTCTCCTTGGGTGTAAGTAGTCAGTCTTTTCATACAATGGATTTAGATTGGCACTTCCTCAGAGTTTTCCCTGATTGAGCCACTCCAGACTTTTCATGATCCACTGGTTAGTCAGCCCTTTTTCCTGGTTGGGATATTTACACTTCCCTGGACCTTCATTTTGAAACTCATCCAACAGTTTCTTTGAGCTGTCATTCTTCAGAAAAAGAACTTTTAGCAACTTCATTGATACAGCAAGCAAATTGCAAATTTTGATAATAAGCCAACTTTATATGGTCTTTATTAAAAAGAGATTTATGTCATACGCAAAGATTTTTTACTCGGGTTTTTTACTCAGGTTTTCATCTCAGGAAAATTACTCCTTTGTGCTTTTTCTGCTTTTTACAACCATCCAGCTGAAAGCAGGCTTCAATCTCTTAACGTCATAAGAACCATATCATCCTGTCTCTAGCAAAAGTTGTCTTAAAATCTCAAATCTATTGAAACTTTTGGCAATACATATAAAATTTGAACAGTGGGCACACAGACCGTACTGACATATGCTTCAGGTTGTACTAAGGCCTCTTATTCCTTCTTCCTCCTCTGTCAGCATTGGCCACATCTACTGCAGGAGGTCATAACCTCTGTAAACTGCATGTCAGTAGCTTTCTACTCATGCACTTGATTTGGCCAAACTGTCTTATGTTACTCAGCAGAGAATATCATTTCTCTCTCCTTGAGTGGGAAATGGTAAAGAGTTGCCTAGAGTGGATGCATATGGAAAAACGCTATATAGAAGATGCTTCTGGACTTGACACTGACTTTTCAGGAAGCATTCTGGTCACTTTTATTCCACGGTACTTTGACCTGCCTCTAAAAAAGTGTGCACGGTGAGCAGCACGTTTGGTGAAGGCTGCTAAAAGTGTTTGAGGCCACTGTCAAAATTGCACTTAGTAGCGTAAGGAAATAGAGCGTGTAAGTGAAGCTTCCAGCTAACATAAGAAAAAATAATTAAAAACACTGGAATTCTGTGCAATGAGTATTTACATTTGCCATGTGCAAAAAATAAAAGCTTTTATTTTTAAGTAGCTTTTATGTGATAAAATGGGTCAACTGTACTTGCCACGAATTTAGTTGTGAAAAGAAGAATTCTGAAGTTGGCTTTTTAAATTCTTTGTAATGTACTCTGTCACTGTTGTAAGGTTTTTTTTCTCATGGCTTAAGTTAAAAATTCAAAAAAAAAAAATTTAGGTGGCATTTTACTGAATTTTTGTGTTCTGTAATACATAATTTCAGTAAAATGTATTTGAGAGCTAACATAAAGAAAACTTCATACTGAGGAGTGAACTGACCAGAAGGAAATTGGCAAGAGAAAATGAGGAAGTATCAATATTATAAATTATTCACTCTAACTTGTAACTGGGTTTTAAACAGATTTTTTTTTTAAATAGACAGCCTTTTAGTTGATGCTGTGCCAGCTGTTGTTAATATATTTGTATACATTCTTCTTTTTTGTTTAGAATCAAAGCATTTCGAACCCTCCAGGAAGCACTCAAATGCAACTATGAGCATTGGCAAATTTGGGAGAATTATCTTCTCACCAGTACAGATGTTGGAGAGTTTTCAGAAGCAATTAAAGCTTATCATCGGCTCATGGACTTAAGAGAAAAGTACAAGGACACACAGGTGGGGAAGTTTTCACATTAAGTCATTCTGTATGTTTTTTCTTGTAAGACAGATTACTGCTGATACTGGTATCAGTAATGATAGTGCACATACCAATGAAGTTATGTAGTCAAGCTATTTAAATTTATCTGCACTAGAAGACTTAAGTATTTAAAATAAAAATGAACAGGAAAGCCTTTTCCTCAGGAAATCCTCAGATTGCCTCAGGTTTTATAGAAGGGTAACTATGAAACTGGCAGTTTTCAGGTCTATTCCTAAACTGAAGGTGCCGTCTGTCCACACTGTTGTCGCATATCTCGCATAGAAATCGTATACGTTATTTAGCATACAGAAAGGCAAGCTTGTCCCATGTGTTTGGAAATTCTACAGAACGTCACTTGAAAGCAAGTTATGTTTAATGGATTGAATGCGTTAGCAGAATATTGATTCTTAATAATCTGGAACAAAGGAAAATATTGGCAGCACTTTGCTCATCTTTCATTTGTAGTTCAGTTAATTTCTTTGTCTGTAAATGAATGCTTTAGATAAAATCCAGAAAGCCTACTTTAACAGTCGCCAGTGACATATTACCTGGCCTAAAACCAGATTCTGATCTAAGCGGGGTTCTGTGCACTCAGTGAAAACAGCAAGGTGAATCTGAAAGGAAATCTGAAGAGTGCCTTGAGGAATTATCAGTGAACTGCATATGAGCGTTTAGGGATTTTATTTGTAGCTCCAAGGTTAGGGAATCCAGCTGTAGCTGGTCTTTGGAGTCAGGGGTATGTCTCTTTTCTTTTCCATAAAGTGACTTAAAGGAGCGTTTGTAAATCTTGGGTGGTTGAGTTCAGTTTTGAGGAAAGGGAACTGACTAGTTTTGATAGCGGAAATGTATCGCTTGTTCATGGGTTTGGGAGGCCTCGGGGAGATGGAGTACTAAAGCTTCTTTCAGATTACTGTTGAGTATGTTGTACATGAGCACTGTACTGTTATGAAGCCAACCATACATGGGATAGCATTATGTATAAATTAAATATTTTGTGTTTTGTACTGCTGAATATTAAAGGCCACTGAAACTCTTTGCATGAAAAAGTATATATGAAAAACAGTCTCATATAAGGTAAAGATTAGTCTGTTTAGCATATTGTGATTCTTGTGAGGTCTGTGATTATTCAGGGAACATTTTATAAATAATATGCTTTTTATGGCTTGTTTCCTTATGTGCTAATTCAAAAATAGTTTTAGAGGTGGTGTACTATATCTTTATTCTTTATTCTGGTTGATGTCTGAGTAGGAATCAAGCATCCTGTTTCTGCTCATTCTAGATATTTGGAGATGATACACGCTCCTATTAAAGTGGTTATTATCAAGTTTTATGTAGGATATTTAATTAAAGTATTTGGGGATATTGCTTCCAATTAATTTCTGGTTTTGTTCTGTAACATTTTCACCTCTTTTCCCTAAAACTTTTAGTCTTACATTACTATTTTTACCCAGAATTATAGATGTACTGTCTATACTACATTTTTTTAATTATAACCTGGTTTTAACTTTGCGTGCTGTTATGTGATACGCTTCATGGCTCCCGGTATAGCTCCTAATACAATTAACTTATGTTGAAGCATTTTACTGTTGGCCAAGGAAAAACTGAGCCTGATTAAGAGTTTTAGAAAGACTTTAATCAGTAGTCTTCACAAGAAAGAGAAGAATGTTTCCATAACAAAACAAGATCAAAAATGAAGCGCGTAAAACTTTTGAGACTGTTTACAAAGCTCAATTTATGAGCCTCTCCCATTTGCCAACTAGCCTTCTCTAAGCAAAGATACGCTGTGAGCTTCTTGTGCAATTGTATTTTAATGAAGTACAATCAGGAACTCGAGTAAATGGAAGCATGCACCTCGATTTCCATGCAACACAGAGCAATCTTCTCTTGGGTTGTACTTCTTATTTGTAGTAGTCACAGATTTTAACTGATAGGCTATTAAGCTATATAGTAGTAAATTAGAAAGTTGGAATTTGGAAAGAAAGTACACAAATACTCTTATTCAACTGAGTTTCTTCTAGAACTCAGAATGCGTCAAATAAGGGTGTGCAACTGAATTTGTAATTTGAATGTCCTCAGTTAGTGTAGTTAGAGCAATCATTTGTAAATCACTGCTTTCTTTTATTAAAAGTAACACATTCCTATCTTTGTGATTTCTGTTGGATCATTGCTGTCTTTTTCCACCAGATTTCTGAATTCAGAAAGGAGCTTTGAGAATAAATTATTGTAGTTATTAAATAATGATGTTGTCATTGTGGCAAAGATTCTAAGATTAAAATATCATGAAAATGAATTGATGTATGTTCAGATTCTGCAGACAAAATTTAATAAGGAAAAGCTTGAACAACCTGAACACCACAATAAAAGATTATGGCAGAGGAAGTACTTTAAAAGTCCCTGTTTCCTCATAATCCATTATAATATTTAAAGCATGCTTTTTTACCTTCCTTTCTTACTAGTTCTTAAAATTCTTTGAATTTCTTTAACTGTTTTTTTATTCATGAACTTACTGAGAAATACAACTTGAAGACTTCGCTTTTATTGTTATGCAATAAATTGTACAGACTTGCTGAATTATTTGCAGCTTCAGCAGGTGGATCAGTCACTGAAAAATACCTGATGAAAAAGCCTTACCTGTTGTAACTGTCAATTAAGCCTCTGAATTATTAGTCTGAGCTGTAAAATACAGCTGAGAGATTTCTGCAACTGCTAATGATGTTGCTTTGTACCACATGCCCTTTCTTGGAGCCAAGACTTTTTTTTTTTAACTTGGAAAGCTGCAGTTCTGCGAATAACAAAGTTGTTTTGCAGGTGGAAAAGCAGTTTTGCTACATTGCTTTCAGAAACCGGATCTCCATCCCGCGCTGTGAAAAAAATGAGTTCAGAAATATGGAGAAGTGGTTCCTCCACAATTTTGTATTCTCGAGAAACTGACAAAAAGTTTTTCTGTTATTTTTTCCATTACATATTGTCCTTTTTTCATATTGTCAGACTGTTTTTTAATAAGAGGCTGCGAAGGCATGTTTCAAGGGGATTCTGAGGAAAGAGAACAGGAGTTGATGCTTTGTCCTTTATAATAAATCCTTAATTTGGGGATTGGGAGGGCACAAGGGAGAGCTCATTGTCATTTTGGATCTGGTATCTGAGAGTTCCGTTTTTATTGAGTGCTGTCAATCCTTATTTGCATTAGTTAAGCTTCCGGAAGTAGTTGGATAAAGTGAATTTTTATATGAAAGGAACTGTTTGGAGAGCAATTCTGAAATAAGATTGATACCAGTCATAGCATTTAAAAACAATTATATTTGTTAGTATGTCCAGATGGGGTCTTTAGCATTCAGAAAAGAAAAGGAGTAAGAAGAATATAAGTGGTGTGACATACTAAACAGATATTCTGCATGGTTGATCCTGTGTGGCATGGTTTATTAACAGAGGCAAAAGAAACAAACCCTACCACTTGTATAGGATCCTGGGCAGCAGAGCATTGCTTCATTAGTTCAGCGTAATGGCAGCTTAACTCCCTCAAAGGTATAAATTAACATCTAACACTTAAGGCAACTGTCTAAAAGGGAAAGCTGTGTTGGACTGCTAATACTTCTTGACAATTAGCACAATTCACTTGCTATTCTTAACAGCTTTGTTTAACAATTGGGCACAGCCAAGTAGTGTTAATCATTAATTAGTATTTAATGTGCCCTGTAATTTGGGGTTTCACACTGGCTGTATGTTAACTGCTGTGATGCTAATGCTTGTATGCTGAATAACCAAAAATAAAAAATTATTACGATTAAAGTGAAAGCAAATCATTAACTATGGGAATAAGAGTTACTTTTCAGTTGTTAAATCCTACTGACTGAGGAAACTTTTTTCACATCCAAATAAAATACTGTCTATAGAGCTCTTGTTAACCATAGGTGATGTATACCTGAACTTTCATGATTTAGAGGAGCAATTCTGATACTATGGACTGAGAAATTGATTGAGAAGTCATGCTTACATATATGAATCCTCAGGGCCAGCTTTTCTTCCTTTTCAAAACAGATCACAATTTAATGTTTCTTCTTACACCTCTTCTATGTTATACTAATGAAAATGTCAATATTTTTGGTGTTTCTCTAGCAAATATTTAAACAATACCTGATACATTTAATGATAGGATTTATTCCTTTAGTTTCTGAAACATGAATGCACTATGAGTTTCAACACTTTATTTTATGAAGAATATGCTGTTTTGCTTTGGGAGTGAGGGTTGCCTTTAGGTGATGTTCAGGTATTTCTGGTAATGCCTGTGAAAAAAAACTGGGGAAATATTTATGGTGCTTGTAGGCTTTTTTGTTTCGTTTTGCTTTTTTACTTTCTGTTACATATGTATCTATTTCATAACATTGTCAGCTATTTCAATTTGATAAGGATGTTTTTCTTGTCTGTTTTTCATTAAAGTCAGTAATTATTTCATAGGATATAAGTTAACTGAGTAATTTTTAAAAAGTTGTATTAGAACAATGAAGTATCATAGTAAACTTTACATGTTTTATTTCACGTGTAATATACTCTGATGTGATAATTTTTATTTTACTTTCAGAAGTAAAAATCCGGGAGTGTTAAAGTTGGGAAATGAGTGGGGTTTTTTTTTACCTACATTTATGAATGCAAGCATTAGGAGACTTCCATGTATTTTTATTTGTTGCTCTCTCTTCTGTGCTACACAAGAAAAGTAGCTCTCAGTAAGCCACAGCTTATACAGGTTTTATTTTCTTCTGATTTAATTCAGTGCCTTTGTGGATTTACACTTGCTGTTTCAGTTTTCCTGTAAAATAAGATTCAGTGAAACTGTCTTCTAATTCTGAGTGTCCACCTCTTCAAAACACAAAGTTTTGTTGTTTTTCTGCTTTTGGGACAGGGTAGCATTTCATACATGAAAAGAGCAGCTCCCATCCAGTTCACCAGCAGGTGCAAGTGTTCAGCAGTTCTTCAGGTCAGATCCCACATTCTCAAGTCAGTGACTCAGATAGTAGAGTCATCAAATGAGTGCTTGTAAAAAGTTTCATTGAACTGACTGACTTCATCAGAAATGCATTAAACAAAATTTCCAGGGCAGCATGAGTTGCTTTCCAGTTTCCAATCTCATCCAGTACATATCTATAAAGGCAACTAAACAGAGGTCCTTGAGTTCAGCCTTGAGAAAAGGAGACTGAGAGGGGACCTGATCCAGGTCTATAAATATCTAAGGTGTGGGGGGCAGAATGGCGAGGCCGGACTCTTTTCAGTGGTGAGTGGAGACAGAACAAGGGGAAACGGCTGGAAACTGCAGCATAGGAAGTTCTGCACAAACATGCGCAAGAACTTCTTTACAGTGAGGTGACGGAGCACTGGAACAGGCTGCCCAGGGAGGTGGTGGAGTCTCCTCTGGAGATGTTCAAGACCTGCCTGGATGCCTACCTGTGCGACCTACTGTAGGGAACCTGCTTTGGCAGGGGGATTGGACTCGATGATCTCTGGAGGTCCCTTCCAACCCCTACAATTCTGTGATTCTGTGATTCTGTGATTCTGTCCTGTAAATAACAATGTCTTCCATTACCTCATAGCTCTGTTCAGCCTGTTAACTGATCTTTTTTACAGCTATATTGTAAGGTGAAAACATCTTCATGATGCTGCCGTAATTTTCTATGCCATTCTCTTTCACATGAGCCTATCAGTGTAACCCATCATTTGTGTCTTAGCTCTTTCACCCTTTTATCTTCTCCAACCATGGAGTTGGAGTTTAAATGTTTAAATGAAGTTTAAATTAGCTGAATTATTCCCCTAATAAATACTGTATTTGCTATGTGGTGCTACATTTGTTTTTTTATACCGATGCTTATGTTGATTTGTGTTGAAATAAACCTTCTTTCCTGTTGCATTTTTAAGGTTTTGGCTATTCTGGTCAGGGCAGTAGTAGATGGAATGGCAGATCGCACTGGAGAGGCAGCAAGTGGATTGAAGGGGAAATTGCAAGAGCTGTTGGGCAGAGTGACTTCACGAGTGACAAATGATGGGGAAATCTGGAGACTTTATGCCCGACTTTATGGAAATGGACAGAATGATAGCAGTGAAGATATTGAAAAGGTAAATGTATTCTGATTTCTGTGTTATGGATGCACACTATACAAACTTTGTTTTCCAGCAAATTAAGTACTATAATAAGACATGCTGTTGTTCCAATAAGCTTATCGTGTTTCTACAGCATGCATTTTATTATCCAACAAAAGCAAGATATTTTACATCATTTTTAAATTGAAAAAAAATTATTTATTTTATCATGTTTCATTGTAAAGCATCCTAACACAATACACATTCATTGTCCTGGATTCATAGTCTGAAATTTTTCTTGGCAGCAATCTGATAGCTATATTATATTTTTATTTTTAATAGAAATCTTTGATTCTGAAAAGAAAAAATAGTGCCTTCTGGGAAAAAATGTATCATAATGGCATGATCCAATGGCAACATAAGCCATCTAAATTCTTCTTTGGATCCACAAAGAGAAAATGAACATTAAGAACATCTGTTACTCAGAGTCTCCAGTGCAAGAGCGCTTTGCGCTTACACAGCTTAAAATGAAATTAATACAACTTTGTAATTCTTAACCTGTTAAACTGTAGGACCCCCTCCATTACCTCTCTATGGTTTAGCTATGTTAACTTCCATCTCTTTTTCCTCTCATTTCGCAGGAAATTGAGTTGATTTCATTCCCAAAATTAGCCACTCAGTATTGCTGCAAGTGTTTACTTTTGTGTATGCTAGAAACTACTTTGTATTTGGTGTTGAATTTCCAAAATTCAAACAGCCTTGCATACTCCAAAAGTACTTACAGGTTATGAGATCTTCACTGCAGCTGAAAATACACAAGGTCAGCAATCAGAATATGTTTCCTAATGGGGGTATATCTTTGGCCAGGGCAAAAATGTCTGTCTGGAAGGTTGCTTGTCACTTGATGTCAAGTGCATTATGCGTATGGTTGGGCCCACAAATTGTATGCCTTTACAGTTAAAATTGGAATTACTTGGGCCTTGCTCAGTGTCTTCATTTTCAGGCTGTGCCTGTGAAATGCCTTGTTTAGTCCTTTCTCAAGTTCATTGTAACTTCAGGTCTTCCCCTTTTTTTTCCTTCCCTGTTTTTCTTTACTACCAAACAATAAAAGGGATTTGGCCTATTTAGAATTCAGAAATACAGACTCTGCAATATCCGGTAATATATCCACAGATTCTTACTCAGACATGCAAACTAGGAGAGGCTCTGTCTATACTATAAATGTAATCATTTCAGAATCTGGTTACATCACAGTGTTCTTCACTAACCCAGTTATAAACATGGTTTCAATTTGTGGAGTAGACATGACTTTAACTGAGTTTTCCTAATCAGACTTGTTATGGAACATACGGCCTAGCCTGCCCTGCAAAATGCAGTCATGTTTATAAATACTTATGATATGCTCCCATGTAAATCCAAGTATTCTAGTGTGATGCACAGAGATGAATCGTGGAAAAGCAAAACTGTCTACAGTCACAGCACAAACTAGTATAAAAATCAATTTAAATATACTAGATAGTCACTCATAGCTTCTTTGATATCAGATTATAAAGTATAACTGAAAAACACAAGTATTTACTTGCCAGAAGTATCATTTAATGTCAAATATTAAGTTAATATAATTATATGTAGAAGAATTCCAGATATATTGTTGCAATTTTCAACCCATTTTTATTGTTGAAAAGGTCCATGATTCTGAAAAGGTATTATTTTCTGTTTTGTGGCAACATAGAACAAAGAGATGGGAAAAGATCTGTCGTAGGATTGTGTTTCTCCTTACAAATGTAAGGTTTGACCATTATTCCATATTGTAATGCCTTATTTAGTGCATATCTAATTATATTTAGCCTATGTTTTTCCCAGAACTGAATTTGAAATAATGTCTGGCTGGCTATTGTAGAGATGTTATTTTGTTGTTGTTTTTTGTTTGTTTGCTTACCTTTCTGTTCTGCTGTCATATCTGACACCATGAATCACTCGAATCTACAGCTATGATTTACAGCAGTTTATTTATATACATTGAATCTGTTAGATGGGCGTTAGGAGTGAAAACTATTAACTTTTTTTTTTTTTAACCTAGAATATATTTACACTCACACTTTGTAAGTAGTTGACTTTTTGTAGCTGACTTGCCACTTCATTGAGAACTTCTTTCTTTGCTGCCCTACACCCAGTACGCACCTTTCCCACCAAGGACTCTTTCCAACCTCCAAGCTGCCTACTTGGATTCTGAAAACCTTTTATTCCATAACCTTTGGGTAGGTCAGAACCTTTTCCTTCCAGGATAAATTCAGGTTCCAGAAGTGCAACCAACCAACCAACAAGGTTTTGAATTCTTTTCCATCTCTGACAACAAAACGCTCTAGCTTGTTGCTCTGGCTCAGACACATTCAACAAGATTAAAATCAGGCTACTGTAAAAACTGTTCTCTTGGAAGTTTTTCCTTCTGCTGCTTAGTGCTACCAGCAATTAGAACCTAGGTTGTTCCAAAAAAGAAATAATCTCACTAGTTTGACTTTATGCACCTTTATTGCCACTTGCAGCCATTCAGCATGAGCAGTTCAGTCACCTGGGCAGTAGTGATTGGAACTCTTGCTGGGAGAGAGAAGGCAGAAGCTTTTGGGCTGACAGTCCCTAAATTTCATCCATCGTTGTTCGGCAGCCAGAAGGCTTTGTTGTGCTCTTGCCATGTACTGCACTGACAGCTTTTTCTTCCTTTGTATGATACTTAAACTTTTCAAAAATAAGTGATTGAAGAGTTGTTATTGAACTAAGCCATGCATCTTTTCACGTGCATTTGTCTCTGGTGTTTCTTTCACTGTAGAAAGATCAAAAACAATAAGAAAACAAAAATGAATTTGTTTCTTTTTTTTTTTCTTGCTGATCCATGTGCTTTGGTTTAGTTAAGTAGATTTTTAGATTTCAGAGATTCACTAAAATTTTTTAGATTTTTCTATGAATGTTCAATGCTTATTGTTTTGGAGTAGCTGTATGTCCTGACTTACATTCAATTCACAATCTCCTTACATTCAAACATAACTTTTAATTTCATTCACTGAACTGCTTATTTCTTCCTCTGTGTACTGGGGTACTGATTCCAGTACAGCATTACGAGATTTGTTCTCTAGTTATCAAAAGTTAACAGAAGTTACAATAATGAGATGAATTGGTGGATTTTTTTTCTTGTCCTCGTGCCAGAAGAAAGCAATTGTTTTCCTTTACTCTCCATGCATCTTCCTGCTCCTTGTTAGATGCTTTTTCTTAATGGGAAACCCTCCTGTAGTGTTGTTTGTTTACTTTCTCAGTTTATTTTATTCACACTGAGAATTGGTACAGTATGGCAACTAATAGTCATGTCTGTAAAATACTAACCAAAAATACATACATAGAAAGAATGCTTTGATGTATTCAGTTCTGCATTTAATTGTTACAAAATTACTATTCAGTGTGAGTACAAGTCTTTTTCCCTTTTCATGTGCATTCAATTATGATGCCGTAGCAAATATGGGTCACATCCATCAGTCTAGACAGATTTTTAGAAGATAAAAATGAGATACATGTTACTTTATATGCTTGTCATACTTGAGATGCAATATTGGTGAATAACATCTGTGTTACAGCTGGTGCTTACCATTGCAGAAAAGGATGCTACTTCAACTTGCAGAAAATTAAGCCCTGTAAAGATATGTTTATTTTCTTGACTGATCACCAAATTTATAGCCATTAAAAACTAAATTAGTCTTCTAGTTTGTTTTCATGAATACTGATTTTCCTTTCTTTCCTTCCTTGCAGTCACTTCAGTGTCTTACTAAGGCACATAAATGTGAAATTCAATCAAATGACTGGGAGAAAGATGTTTCTTCTTTTAAGGAAGTAGCAAAAGGAGCCATAGAGATTGCATATGGTATGTCCTATCTGAAAAGAGCTTATGCATGATGACTGTAGCCAATATTTATTAAGGAAAGTAATAAAATTTTGCCTCATTTATTATGTTTATCCCTACTATTTGGAGTCTTCTAACATAGAACATTCCAAACTTGGAATAAGGTAGAAATTGTGTTATGTGAGTCAGCAAACATGAATGGTAAAATGATAATTCCTTGTTTTCCAATCTTATAGCACTTATAGTTTATGCAATGTCTTATAGTAGTTGTATAGCTCAAGTGTAAATGCGTCAGTAATTCAGTTCTCAAATTATGACATTTGATTGCCAGTGCCGTGCCAGCATCTCCAGGATAGGTACTTGTATGTATACTCAAGTAAGGGTAAACTGTGCTGTAGTATGTATTTGAGAAGGATTCTTTTATAGACTTACTGGCTTTGGATTTTCCCAAAATTACTTAGTGTTCTTTTTGAATATCCCAAAAAGGAATACTGCAACCAGTAAGTATAGATGATATCGAAGTACTTCTAATAACTGCTGTTGCTTAAGGATTATTGCTGTTGAAGTAATGTGCTTTTGTTTTGGGGGCCTTCTCCTCTGTGTTTGAATTCTAGTGGCTATAAAATGCAGTAAGAACAAATCCAGTAATCAGGAGGCTTTGCAGATACTTTCTTCAGCTCGGCTCAACTTACGTGGCTTGTCGTCCAAAGCAAAGGTAGGAATGTTTGAATTATGTATCTTTATTCAGTTACTGGTACCCATTTTTTGGTTTTATGTCATTTACAGACAAAATAATATCTTTCTGTCTTGGTCAATCATCAGAAAGATGTTTACTTCTACGCTAAGGATTCCATTTGTACATAGACTTTTACTAACCTTCCCACTACAATTTAACTGAAATAAACCTACTATTATAAAATTTCAGTGCTATCTTTCAGACTGAGTTAGAATTCTATTTAGTGTTGGGCATCCAGACTGAAATGTTTGGAAAAAATCAGTCACTTTCAAGACTTATTCCTTAGTGTGAGTAATCATGGGGAGGAGTGAAGCAGTCTGAGAAGGAATGGCTTGTAAGCCTCTAAAAGGGAGAGAAGTGTGTCCAGACTACTTTGCATTGCAGTTATTTATTTAGGAAGAAACTCATTTTAGTTTGTTTTTTATGGATATCTTATCAATTCAGCTAGTAATTATTTAGAAAAGGTTACTGCATTTGAATTATGTTTAGCTTTTGGAGCTGTAGTTTGTCCTCCATAGCCAAAGAGCCAAGTCTGTTTCTGCATCGTTATTATCCTAATTTTACAGTGTATCTCAACATGAGACACTGCCGTTGTTTAACTGAGGTCTGATACAGAACACATTTTTTTCTAAGTGCACTTAATATCTTATTCTTCCTGGCTGTGTGTGGGGTTTTATAAATGTGAATTACAGAGTGTAAGTTTTATAACCTGTGCTTAGGTTACAAAGTGTTGATCCATCATCAATGTGTTAAACTTCACTTGCTTTCTTTTAAATCCTGCAATTTTAAGGATAAGGACCTAGGAAAGCTATATAAAGCAGACATAAGTGAGCTCCGTAACTAACTGTGCTTACAGATACTAATATATGTAAGTCATAGGAATGTAGTGGAAAAAAGTCACGATTTATATGTTGTGTTGTGATTCACAACATTATTTAAGAAGGAAAAAAAAAGAGCCTGAATATTGGCCATGACTATAGAAGAAACAAGTTTACTTGACATAGATGATAAAAAGATCTCTGGTGGTTTTTCTTATAATAACACAGTTTGGAAAGAGTAATTGAATCTAATGCACTGTTTTCTTAATTTCTGAAGGTGCTTCTATGTTGTTGGCAGGTAATGGTGTCTCTGAGTTTTATGCCATTTTGCAGAAAGCTGACATGTTAAATAAAAAGCTGTTAGTGTGACTTAATTGTGTTTGCGTAGTTTCTGATATGTCATTTTTTATTTGAAGTCTAACTGAATCTCTAAAGTGTGTTTGTGTTGATTGTGGTTTGAAAACTCAGCCATCTTCTGTAAGGTGAACTATTGAACAGGTGTTTAGGAGTGTTCAAAATCTGCTTTAGCGTCCTCTTTTCCTGCCTCATCACCTCATCAGTGTGTGATTGTTTTGTGTTTAATTTTTTCTTTCAAGAGAGAAAAACACACAAAAAAGGCTAAGAGCTGACTCAGGAGTTACGATTTCAGAAAGAATGAAGGAGCAGTGAAAGTAGGCTTTAAACAACAACAATCCAAAATGTTATTGTCAGGACATGCAGGTGGACCATATTAGGAGGTTTTGGACTGGTGAGACAACATTGCTTCTCAGATTTCTGACCTCTACTTAGATCTCCACCTCTGCGGATCCAGTCCCAGCTTAATGCCACTCCCATAACGTAGCCAGACTCTGCTAAAGGCTGCCCCTAGAAAATGTGTTGTTAACAGGCTCCTTTCTGAAAAGAGCTTTCTGGGCAGTCGCATGCTTTGAAGTAGAGCACATTGGGCGCTCTTCTGCACCTTGGCGCCATGCGTCATTCAGATCTGACAGGCAGGGTCTTCCAACAGGAGAGAGGTCCTGGAGCTGTATTGTAAATGCATGAAATGTGGGTACTGTTGTGGGAAAAGATGAGGCACAAGCCCAAAGAGCACTGGTGCATGAAGTCTCCCCAGGCTGCGTCTAGTTGAATAGAACTCTTTAACTGCATGGGAAAAAAGAATAAATAATTGTATCATTCTGTTCTACTGAGCTGTTTTAGCCAGAAAGAACCAAACTTTTCTGTCACATGAGGTTTGAGGGCTGAAAGTCAGAGAAGTCTCTGTACTTGTATCAGAAACATGTTCCTATTTTTGTGGAAGATAGTCCTGTCACTGAACCAAGGAACATTCTGAAACACACTGACGACTTCGGTTCAGGCTTTTTAAGTACTTGATATATATATCTGTATTGTTCCATTATGTTTTGATGATACAACGATGACAGATGTACTCAACAACAACTTTTGTTTTCTGGGTTTGTTTTTGTCTCTACATGTTGGCTTCTTCTTATGACAGATGAAGTGTGATTCACTTCCCTTTTACATAATAAGGGAGAAACATATGTTTGGGTCCCCCTGCTATGCTTATGTGGAGCAATAGCTCTTAAAGTCTCCATACTGCTCAAGTGACAGATTCTGGTCTTGCAATAGCAACTTGTTCTGGTTTATCTCCATTCAGACCTTGTGTGTCTCAAGGCTTCAGACTACCTCCCCCCTAGTTTTCTTGTAAAGATGTGAATTTTATGATGGCTTCTGAATTAGGTGCTGTTTGTGTTCTTTATTGTCTTACAGTCTTTAAGAACAAACTATTTTCATTATGTGTCAGTATTTTGTCTTCTCTTATATGACATAATTATGCACAGATGCATGTCTCTGCCCATACATGTCTTGACACCAAGTACACAAGTTTTATTTGGGTTTTTGGAGAAAATGACACAACAGTATGAGACACTGAGAAGATGGCCTCTAAAATCCACAGATAGTATTTAATCAGCAGGCAAATTGGTAAGCTGTAGTTGGCAGTCTGAGGAGTTGTTTTTGGTTTGAGTTTCACAGCAAAATCCATAACATTCCGTGCAATCGGGAGTCAGAGTGTGCAGTGCAGTCAGATCAGAGACCCAACCTTCCCCTCCTCAGAGGGATTTGGTCCCTTTGAGGCACCTTCTGTTTATTAGTCGCAGGATGAACTACAGGGAGAGCAATAGCAGTGTGAAAGGCAGCGGAGTAGTGGTGGGGAGGCTCCTAAGCTCTCTCCCCTGAAACAGAGAAACTATAAATGTAGTTTAAACTAACGTTTCTCTCTGTTGCACAGCAACGCTTTGTAGAGGTAGGAAGCCATGAGATTTGCAGTGAGATCGCTGATGAGGTGACGACTATGGACAACTTGATTGCTGAACTCCAGGAACTGAGCAACCAGCTGAGGGACCAGGGCTGAATCAGACCGGATGTCGTGACTGGGACACAAGAATGATGTATTTGTTTTGTTACAACTTTTTACTGATGAAGTGTAACAATTCTAAAGCAACTACAGCCTTAATAAACGTTTTTCCAAACACTGCTATTGTTGTGGTGAGCTTTTTTCAGATAATAGACCTCTTAAGATCCTTATCTGCTCTTGTAGCGTTACAAAGTCGTGCGTCTGCCTCCTCGGGCCCAGATTTTCTGGCAGCGAGCCGGCTGTGTTTATAAGGCGATTATTGAGGATTAGTTTTGGCTGAGCGCATGGCGCGGGTGCGCCAGGCCCCGCGCAGCGCCCCACCCACGGTGCGAGCCATGCAGCGCGAGAGGTGCCGGGGCGGAGGAGCTGGAAGACCAGCCGGCGGAGGCGGGAGCTGACACCTCCCACCCTCAGCAGCGAGGCGCACAGCCAATCGGAGGGCGCGTCTTTCTGCAGCTGGCCAATCAGGAGCTGCAAAGCCACCGCCATAGGTGAGGCGCTGAGGCGACGGCCGGCCATGAGGCGGGCGGTGCGTGGCGGAGCTGGGGCGTGAGGGAGCGCGCGTTGGGCCGGGATGTAGAGCAGCAGTAAAGGAGTGTTATTTCAGTGCTCGAAGGTGAACGCGTCTTCACGTCTTTGTAAAGCTTTGTATCCCTGTAAAGCTGCTAAGAATGGAGAATGGATTG
Organism: Lagopus muta; assembly: GCF_023343835.1. NCBI lineage: Eukaryota > Metazoa > Chordata > Aves > Galliformes > Phasianidae > Lagopus > Lagopus muta. Next base: position 79,030,975 of record NC_064434.1, read on the forward strand.
TTTACTTGCCGGGATTATTACGTGAGGCTCCCACAAAATTATCGTTTCGACAAAGGACAAACCTGCTCGTGAGGGAGAGTTTGAGTGCACAACACTGTTTCATGGAAATGGTTCATTAAGGAGAGACATTAAAGTTTTCACAGAGTGAATTTGCTGGAGATATTTTCATTTTGCTCATACATACGTAGTGAGGGCCCTGCATGAATTAAACAAAAAATGGACCATCGCTTTTGAGGGAATCGCACCACTACTGTTGTTTTAAAATTATATTTTTATATGACTTTGCTTATTCACAGAGATGAAAAATCTTCAAAATTGTTTTATTGCTCCCAGGATTAATTTTTCTTGGGAAGGGTTTGGACATGGAACTGTTTGGTGGCAGAAAGCTCACAGTCCTCTTTAGATCTTTTGGCAGAATTTAAGCCACGATGATATCCAACTCTCAAGCAAGTGGTCGTATGAAAAAGTCATTCTGTTCCATTAGAGTGTCTCTTCTGTGGTATTTCATGTTTTCTCAGCACAGATTTTTCCTCGTTTGAGCCTCCCTCTCCTTGCAGATGTGTGGAATCTAAGCAACTTTGTCTTTTGTCTAATACAGGAAAAGCCTGCTATTCATGGTGTGTAGCTGAAGGGTGGATTGGATAGTGTCATGGCAGCACAGCAGTTCGTACTGTTGTATTTAGTGACAGGGGGAATATCTGTAGAGACTTAAAAAAAATAAAATAAAATGGAGAAATACAACTTAAATGTGTACAGGCGGCATAAATGTAGTGGAGGATGGACAAGCAGGAGCTGGATCACCCTTTTAGGAGACACTGGCTATTCAGAACAGATCATCATCCTAGGAGATCTCAGTCACTTCATCCGTGAGACCAAGCACCAGATGTAAGATTTACAGGTATGTTGTTGCTACCTCTTATTTCACATTAGTGATGTTTTCATCTCTCTCAGATGCAAAGTGAGATTATTTTGTTAAGGAGTTTGTCACAGAGGATATTTTAAACAAAAGCCACCTCAGTACATTGTATGATACTCATGTTCTGTGCTCATAGCAAGAGCATTTAGCTCTATGAGACCAAAAAGGACCGTTACTAGAAAAGCTCTTGCTGTCAAAAAGCTTTTTTAGTATGGAAAGAAAGAAGAACGTTTCTCAAGCAGAATTTCCAGATCTTCATCCCCCAGATCTTCATCCCACAGGGAGCATCTGTCTTGTAACATGGAAATGATTTTCACTTAAACCAGGCCCATGACAACTGAGCAAGGAATCCCTGTGGGTTTAGCAAAGCTGTATAGACCTTTCCCAATGTAGTAGTCATACCTACAAACACCTCTGTAATGTCTGTTATTTTCAAGCGCTCTGTGTACAGCCATGTAAGAGAAACTACAGAGTAGCGTGTACCAGATTAAGCAGTATTTCACAGGAATTGCTTATATATTAGAAGTTCATGTACTTGGTTTTTCTTTTTGTCATCTATGCCATTAGAGCTGATCTGGTATGAAGCAGAGGAAAAATGAGCGAGTCTAGAATTTTTCAGAAAAGCTTCTGCCTACTCAAGAAGCAGCTGTCTCAGGGTCTTGAAGATGAGTATAAAGTTAAGATAAAGCGATAAAGATAAGGTAAAGCATGAAGGATGTAACGTATGAAGGAGAATTTGCTCGCATGGCTGAAGAGGGTTTGTTTATGTGTCTTTGACCTAATATGGCTCAACCTACAATGTATTTTCAACCACTGGTATTCAGAAGCCAGGGAAGATCTCCTGATTCACTCAGAGGGCTGTGTCAGCACACTATTGCAGCAGGGTGTGGTGCTAAAAGCTTTTCATGGGCTGGGATATCGCTACTCATGAGCAACAGGAATGTTCTTTTAGGGCCAGTGAGGCCACACTGAGTCAGGCAGGTCTCCCTGAATAAATAACACTAGGTGATGTGTGCCACGTCCCACTGTCCTCCATTTTCCTTTGGCCACACTGACTGTCCATTCAGAAAGGTGAGCAGCTTTCATCCCAGCATTCATGCAGAGCTCTTTACCAAATATCCCTTGAAATGAAATAAGGCCCGGAATATTTTTCCGTGTCTAAAAATGGTGTACGACTTGTATGCAAATACAGAGGGTACATTCACAAGGTTAGCTTCAGGGTATGTATGTATGTACATTGGTTAAAACTATTCTTACAGCTGTTATCAAAATAAATAAGATAGGAAAAAAAGGTATTAATTTCATCCTGCTAATAATATACAAGTACGTGGTTTTTCTTCCAGCTAATAGTGTACAACTTGGCTTCTCTGAGCTTGAACTGGAGCTTGGAGGAAAATTTATATAATTGCTTTTACTGTGATTGCTTAAGCTAGGTGATTCATGTTTCAGAAGTGCTTTTGTAAAACCAATTTTGTGATTTTTGTTTATATTTACGCATGCATACATGCACAAAACCACACATTAATCACATGTGTGTGTGTCATAGAGCTCTTGATTCTGAAGATTAAGAGGAATGAGCCTTTACAGGTAGGTAAGTCTCTTGAAAGTAGTACTCAGTACAGAGACAGGAACACGTCAGCCTCCTGTCTCTGCATTTCTAGCATGCTTGTTACTAGTCTAAGGGATGGCCTAGACAGCATTTATATTCTTCATTTTCAAAAATGACTGCTTGTTTGCTTGTGTTGTTGAAGGGGCACTTAAAGGCATTTGACCTTTAAAGTGTGTGCTAAGCACTCAGAAAATCAGTGTGTTTCTCCATTAGAGGTTCATAGACTGTCTTTACAAAGTCCCTATTCAAATTTGACAGAGGTAGGCTTTAATGTCAGTCTGAATATGGAGCATCTAAATTGGTTATTAATGTACAATAAGGAGAGAATTTGTAAATGTTTCCTGTAATTCAGGGATAAAAAGCTTTGCTGTCATAAATGTAATGCATTTAAACACTGTATGTCTTAAATCTGAACTTGCTGATGTCTTTGTTTGACCCCTGATTTCCATAAAGCCTTCTGCTGCTGCTCTCATGGTTAGGTTTAAAATATGTAAACGAATGTACTTCTGTTGTTTTTAGTTTTATATTCGCAGTAGAGGTTTCCATTGCAACTGCAAAACTTGGAACCTTATAAATCTTTTTTTTTTTTTTTTTTTTTTTTTTTTTTTTGTTATTGTAAAAAGCTGGTGGTTACTTTGAATCAACACAAACATGGATAACAGTTATTTAAGAATCACTTCGATTGACATTCCCTGAGGTCTTCTGGGTACACACGTGCATCTGGAAGGTGTGTGTGTCTCCTGCTGAGAGGTGCCAGACCAGTAACAGTTACTTCTCTTGAGGTCAGAAGTCATAAGCAAATCAAGCCAGATGTAGGCAAGCCCATCTGACCCATTTTACATGTTTGGGCTCTGAAATAAAACTTGACAAATGAGACAAATGTCACAATGTGAATGGCAAGGAAGTATTGAAAAAGTTATGTGAAAGCTGTTGTAGTACTGCAATAATGGTTTTTTTGCATCATTCAGAAGTACTTATAAATAGATAGGTTTCAGTCAACAAGTAGCTTAGTCAGGGATGTGCTCAAATATAGTGGCTGCATTCATTAAATATTTCTACTAATCCCTCAGCTACACTAATAAAAGAGTAATCCTTTATAGGCTGAAAGCAGTGGCAGAGGTTGTGCGGGTTTTTTTTGTTGGTTTTCTTTTAACTACTAACATTTGTCAAAGGAATAATCATTATTAGTGAATGTGTTTGGTTTTCAGGATATGAATAGAAACTTCATGACCCCGGGAGCATTTTTAGTTAGATTTGCCTTCTGAATGGAGTCACTCTTACTCTTAAGAACAGCTTATAACATTTGTTGTATCTGCAGTTCTTCAAACAAAAGAAAATAGTCCAATGGGTGGCTTTGTTTGTTTGTTTCTATTATCTTCATACCATTTGCCCTTTTACTCACTTCTACACTTTGAATTTCATTGTATAAGGCAATAAAAGTGAGTTCTTGAATTTGGACTGGCTTCACTGAGCAAGAGGAGAATGCTGGGTAGAGACAAGACACATGAGTGAGTCAGGGCTCTGCCCTACCAGGTAAATAAAAGGCGGGTTACAACTTTAAGTCACTAGTACTGATTCAGACCTAAACTGGGTCTCTGCAACAGCAGGGTGGCTTGGGTTTGGAAAGCTGTGATGATTAACTGCTTTGTGCGTAGTCCTGTTTTCCAAGGTGACCCAAGTACGAAAGTCTTTTGTCTCTTTCCAGCTTACTCTGCCCACACTGTTTTTACAGAACACACCAAGAACCTTTTAGTCACTAGTGATGTCACATACCCCTTTTTCTTCTCTTTTTTTTCTATTTATTTTAAACCCCAGTGACCTGTGAGTCAACTACAACAGTTCCTGGCCAAAAATGAATTTAATTAACACATAACGATACCAACTAAGAGCCATGCAATAGAAAACTGGTATTAACATCATGAGATTCTTCAGGATGGAAAGTTAGCCTGTTCATCACATCACTGCTAAAGTGAGTCAGCTAAATTTTGCAAGTCCCATTTAGAAGTTAACTCTACAATTCAGATCTTTTTCTTTGTCACCCCTGAATGAGCAGTATAATCTTTCCATTTTAAGTGCTGTCGTTTCATCCACCTCCGAACCCCTTCCAGGTTCTGCAAACCCGCACGGCTTTCTGTTCCCTGAAGGGTGATAATGCAATTGCTGTGTAAACCACATTGGTGTTTCCCTGAACTCTAGAATAGGGTTAGCCTGTTCACGTGAACTTCTTTCAGTTTTGTCAGATTTGCAACCTGTGTTCCCTGGAAAAGCACCACCAGCTTCACCAGCTTTTTATAGCTCTTATGTATTTCTGCCCAACCAGTTTCATTTTGTCAGTTTCCAGTAGCCATGCTCCTTCTTCCCTTCCCTGTAATCTTTCTTCTGAATTTCTTTAAGATTTCTCTATACGTTCTGGGTAGAGAAGATGCTGGAATGGTTTTTAAGGTTGCAATTAGTGTAGAAGGTATCTAACAAAAGTGTGAGAAACGTAGCTTGCAGTAAGATGGGGTCTATTCAGTAGAGTGAAATGTTTTTCCCTCTGCCTTATCTAAGTAATCTTGGGGATCAGACAGAGGACAAGGGACTTTAAGGAGTTAGAGCACTACAAACCTTTGCCAAAAGCCGAGACTGTGAAGGGACAGCAGCAGCCCAGGGATGATGATGGCCCCTGTGCAACTTCTGAAATACGAAAAAAAGATTAGCACTACTCACTGGTAGGAAGGCCTGGTTCTTTCCTAGAGTAGAGAACTGAGCAGTAAATAATGAGACCAAACTAATGCGTTGCCAAAGAAAGACAGCAGACCAAACAGAAGTAACAGATTGCAGTTGGAGACAGAAGGTAAGTCGTAGCTTGGCAGTAGCCCAGAATTAAAAGAACCAAACTGTAGGTGCAAGCACCAGTGTACTGTAGGGCTTTTAGCAGCCCATATGGTCTGCATGATTCAGTCTGCTTGGGAGCGCTCCAGCCATACCTGCAGTTTTTGGATTTGCTGTATTTATAGCAGTCTGTCTTGCACTGCCTGGGTTTTGCTATTGTCAGTGCTATCACCTCCTATTTTTAGAGGCCTGTAATTTGGCTGTAAATTCTATGTGGTCCTAAAACCAGGCAGAGTGAATGCAGCTCTAGTCAGTCTGCATTTTCTCTTGCTAAGAGAGAACAGGCATGTAGTTTGTAAGCTTGACAAGCAGCTGGAACCAGATAATTTTTGTAATCTGTAACTGCAAAACTACCTTACTGTCATGCTAAGCAGAGTTCTTGTAGCTGAAGCATGTTCTGCATTTGGTCTGTGCTTCTGAAGGACTTTTGCTGATGTAGCAACCTTAAGAAAGCTAATAGGGAAGTGTGGCAAGTCCGAAATCAGTGTCCTATGCAATTTCAACCAGAACTTTGAATTCAGTCCTGTATAATTTAGTACTTACAAGCTTATTCTTTTTTTTTAATGTCCATTTTAAGAAATTAACTATAAAAATGAAATAAAACAGCAGTAATGCTGAGAACACTGAACTGCTGACAGGCCTTCCAGAAAGGATGCAGAGTAATAGATGCACTTCAGTCTGCAAATGCTGTTTTACTGCAGAAACAATTATCAGAAATAATTCTGATTCTGAGATGTTCCTAGTTAGAATCATAGCTAACATTTGGCATGTGATTAACCAGAAGCATTGACACAGGTCACTAGAATTTCCACGGCTTTCTGAACATCCTGGAGAAAGCTTATGTCATCTGAGGTTCATCCATTGCTTATCCTGTTTTCTTTGCATCCTGTGTTTCTTATACTCTTGTAGTGCTTTGCTCTGTCAGATAATACCAAGAGTTTTGCACTTTGATTGGGTGACTCCAACTAACTCAGCACAAAAAACACAGACCACCTGTGTATATACACATGGTGGCATATCTGGGACTCTGTGTGTTCTACCCATCCTGCAGATCTTAGCTGAGTGGTCAGTTTGATGGCTTGCATGGAGCACTGGGCCAAGGAGACTTGGAAGGAGGTGGCAAATCAGTTTTTTAAAAATCATAGATACGTCCACATAATTCCTTTGTGTGCTTGGACCATTGGCTGACATTTTCTCATACTTTCTTACAGTAATTTGTTTTGCATATTGCAAGTGTTTTTCTTAAGGGACTGCTGTCTTGTGAAAGTCTTGGAGGGGCAGTGAAAGTGGCTTGCTGTGACAACAGTGAATATGACTAGGATTTAGTGTCAGATGCTGTTTGCACATGGTTTGGATCACTGCAGATATGTTGACCTTCCAAGACATAAATCCAGACGAAAACTTGATATCCTCGCTGATGCTGCTTCCTTTTGTAATGGCATTTCTACAGCAATATTCTACATCAGTGAAAACAAATGGTGGGGATGGGTAGGTAGTATCTGTGCAGAAAAATCAATTGCATTTGAGTTTTTTGTCTTAAGCTGTCATGCTCTGATTTATTGCCACCAAAATTTAATCTACAATTTTCTTACTTTGGACTTTCTCTCCTGGAGTTCCAGAGAAAATATTGCATCAGCACTTCAGGAATGGAGCAGCAGAGTTATTCAGATCTGTCAAATGCAGAGGCTGCGAACTTCCCCTGAGAAACTGAGTGAAAGAGCTCTTCTACTCACTTCAGGTCTGGTAGTGCAAAGAGTACTTTCTAAATGGAAAATCTCCAGTACCCCTTACAGCTTGTTCTGCATGTGAGCCTGAGTTGTTGACATTTCTGTGTTGGGTGCACTGGGGAAAAGTTACTCCTGTGTAGATTTATCATGGTGGATGCAAACCTGGTAACTGAAGTAACCATTCCTGAAAATATAGTGGCTGTTGAAACTTAATTTTAGCAGCTTTTAAATATGTCTTTCTGCAAACTTAATTATGATTAGCTTTTGTGAATATTTCAAACTTTGTTTGGAAAAATAATTAAAAAGTAGAGATTTAAGAGGAAGATAACTGAAATAATATTAGACATTTCAAATATACAGACATTCTCACAGCAGCATTTATTTGACAGAAGCTTAAAAACTGCTTTGCCTTTTGCTGCTTGACAAAAACATGGACTTAGGATTGCTGTGTGTCTGTGCTTTTGTGCCTTTTAAAGGCGAATGATGGATTTATAATTTACTGTCCTGTTTGCACATGATACCATCAGTGATCTCAGCACAACTCTGAAAATGGTGTTAAATTGCAACAGAATGAGGGCATGGGTATAAATACTGTTTTGTAAACCACTCTCCTTTATATCATGGGATGAGAGCATTTAAGAACTGGTGTTGGGAAGAATCACTGAGCTCATCTCTGTGCTGGGGGTATGAAAGCATGATGTAGCAATGTTTTGACAAGGAAAGTAATATGAGATCGGGAAGAAGCAGAAACTTTCTCAAGCACCCATAAGACCTCAGGAATAGCAAAACACCGCTGCTGTTCAGGTTTCGAGGTTCAGACATTGAGACCTTAGTCATGGCTGAGATCCCCTGTGGGGTAAGCAGTGCACACAAGCATCTCAGGCAGTCCCTTTGGAAGGACTGGTATTTACAGTAGCATTTGCTAGGATTTATCCTACTTTATGCTGACATGGCACAGCTCACACCCATGTGGCTAAATATGTTTCTCTCTCAAATAACATTGGAAATGATCCCCCAGTGCCCGAACTTGAAATGTGCCCTTGTATTGCCTGGCTGAGCGTTGGCAGATCTAAACCAAAACCATGGCAGAGGCCATACAACCAATTCCACAAGGTTCCTTGAAGCATTCAAGGGCAGGATGGATGGGGCTTTGAGCAACCTGGTCTAGAGGGAGGTATCCTTGCCTATAACAGGGAGTTGGAACTAGATGATCTTAGAGGTCCCTTCCAACCCTCTGTGGTTCTATGGCCCAGGCCTACCATAATCTTCCCAGGCCCTATTAGTTTGAACAGTCTAGACATGGCTAGACTTTTCTTGCTCCAGGAAAACCACAACCCAAGGACTGCCACACAGGGGAAATACAAGTTGCTGTAATGTTCACTGAGCAGGTACAGGAGATGTGAGGTATGTCCTTTTAAAAGGCAGAGGGCTCTGCAGGTGGGCTTAAAGTCACTGGTTTTATGTGTAGTTACACATATGGAAAAAGTCCCAGATGTGACCTAGGGGAGCTGACAAAGAGAAGGTTGTTGGCTTGACAGAACAAATAAGCCACAGATAGAAAGACAAGTAGATAATGGCTGTCTTGACAAGAGAACATAAAAGAGGGCGAGACAGAATTAAGGCAGTGTTGAAAGTCCTTAGACTCCAAGTGGCTGATAAGGGAGAACATTTAAACAGGAAAGGGTAAAGAGTTGGAAACCATAAAATCATCAAGCTTACTAGTGAATAGCAAGTACTAAAATCAATAACTTTCTTCTGCTCTGGAACAAAGATTTTAATTTTCTACCTTCATTTAGTCTGCTCCTATCTCCATTCTATTTTCATGTATTACACTTTTCTGTGAATATAGCAGATGGCAAATGTAACAGATGTGTAACTTCTATATGAAGTGAAGGAAGCTTCTCACAGCTGCACAGGACAAATACAAATGTCCAGAATGTATTTAGAGAAATAAAACAATAGTAGGGTTTTATTTGTCAGAAGAAATAGAAATTTGAAATTAATGCATGCTAGCGGTCTCCCATGTGCTATATATATAATCCAGCTGCAGATGATGGCACCAGTGGGGCAGCTGGTCCATAGCAGACTTCTTTGCTGAGAACCTGTAAATTCAGCAGCACCTGGACTCTTCCTATGGCTGAATGGCAAGGAAAGTTGTAGGTATTGTTTTCTCTACACAGAAGAGTGAGATCTGTGATGTGTGCCCCCCTTGGAATCTTTTGCTTTTGGCTCCTCTTTGCCATCAGCATAAGTACTGAGAGATATGAAAGGTGTTGAGAATAAACCCCAGCCTGTCCTCTCAGCTGCATCTATCAGGGCACATTCAACACCATTTGGAAGATTTCATTTTAACTGACCTTCAGGCGTGACTTATTTTTGTGCTCAGGGTATTTTTAAGATGAGCCCAAAGGAACACATGGAGGAGGATGCATGCTCTTGCTGTTGCTGTTACCAATAGTACTGAAGGGTCTGGAAAGTCCCTGCATGCAATTTGCAGCTTTGAAGATGATTTTCTAAATGTAGAAAGCCTGAGCCTGTAAGTAAACTTTCCTGCCAAAAGACTGAGAGTGAGGGAAAGAGATTTGTGCTCGTCATGTAGAGATCTGTGCCTGGTGTTGCACAGCTGATTGCACAGAGGGGTGAGCATGGTGTGAGTTGCACCTCCCTGTGTGGGGCACGAGGCCTTAAAGGCAGGTGTGTAATTTGCAACTAGGCATCAAGATTTCCCACTTTATGGTGGTACCTGCATCTAAGCTGGAGTGGAAAAACGCACAAGGTGAGCCTACCTCAAGGGTTGCTGCAGAAGTGTTTAATTTATACCATGGTTCCTACATCCGAGCTGGGACTGAGCAGCTGGTCCTCTGCTCCAGCTGTGTGTGCTCCCACGCAGATCGTCTGCCCGTGAGCTGGGCAGAACAGGGAGGCTGGTGAAAAGCTGTTCTCCACATCTTTGCAAATGTGGGGTGTTTCTGTATGGCTGGCCATCCGTGCCATGCATCAGAAAGACGCACAGACCCACGAGGGCTGGATCTCTTCTGACAGCCTGCTCTCAGTAGGATTAGGCTTGGAGCAATTGCATAAGGGAGAGCTACGAGATGGAATAGTTTGGACACTCTCCAAGTCTGACTAGTCTCAAGCTACTAAGCAGAATGAATGTACCCCACAAGGAACCCACTCGGCTTGTTTCTTCCTGGGGAGCAGGGAAAGGAATTGAATTAGAGTTCTGTGCTGCAGGGGCAGAGAATTTAAATGTTGTTTGTCCACTGGGTAGGATTGCAGGGGGTTAAGCTTCCTTGGAGAAAACGCAGCAGCAGAAGAGAAAACTAAGCCTGCTGAGTAAAGAGATAAGTGGTGGCTACAGCCTAATTACAGTGTCTGCATAACTAATTGACTTTTTTCCCTTATTTTTTCTGAAATGTTTTTGGAGTAATCACTGCTGCTACTTGTAAGTAATCGCTTTATATGGTGTGAAATTCCTATACTGCTGTGTTTATCATGATTCATGACCTTATGCCCCAGGGGAAGGGTGTAGTCAGCTTGGCATATGCGGTCCTGTGCCAGATGCAGGGTGGTTCACATTCAGAAATGTTATTTACAGATATACAAGAGGGGGATGGAGGGAATCGGAGGATCAAGGTCCCAGATAGCCTGGAATGTGCAGGATCAGATATCTGCCTTGGAGCACTTAGCCCTTAATTCATGTTTCCCAGGATGCCTGACTCTTACAGATTGTTTCTCTTCTCAGTTTATATGTGCCTACATATAGCTATTTCCATTCCAGTCACAGAGCTTGTTTATGTCACTGGCAGAACTCATCACAGCTGACTGTTTTATTTTTACATAGTGGCCGAAATCAGTGGAGGAACATGGAATATGTAGGATACAAAGTATGAAATCAGCTTAAGTGAATGTGATGTCACATGATTTAAAAAATAGTGAAGGGACTGACAGTAATGATGCTCAGATACCACAGGATTTAGCTGGTGACAGGTCTGGTGATAATTAGCCATTTACAGGCAAAGATGCTTGATTAGGGAACATACCAGTAAAAATCACTGCAGAGACTAAAATAAGACAAGAGTGAATGTCAGGTGATTACAGGTCAGCTTGATGAATGATCTGTAAACATTGAAGAGAGATATTTATCATCTAACATATGCATATGCAAAGCAGTTCCCATGGCAGGGGAACAAGCTGAAAGCAGTTCCAATGTCATGGGCCTGAGGGAAGGGGGGCAGGAAATTAAAGCAGTTTTTAAGGTGCCAAGGGAACCATTACAGAGACTTTCAAAAAGAGACAGAAAGAAAGAGAAGAAGGACTTTAAACCAGAGAAGAGAAAATATTGTCAGAGTGGGGCTTAAGAGGGGTAAAGAAAATACTACTCCACCTGAGTTTTGGTCTGGATGTAGCTAGAAATTATTTTCCTGCTGTCCTCCCAGAACCAGAAACAATATGAAGAAGGGACTCACCCAAGGAAATTCATTTGTTCCATACTGTGTGACTGCAGCACTCAACAGTTTCTTTATAAAAATGGGATGAAAAGATGAGGGAGAACTGTAATAATGACGGGCATGGGAGAGTGGTGAATCCTTGGAATGATTGCTGTTCTGAACAGTGGGTGAATCTTTACCCATTCCAGTGGTCATATTTAACATACAGGACTTGCTGCTTCCTTCACCCTCCTGTTTAATGAGGCTTTTCAGCCAGAACCAGGTAAGATTTATGTTGCTGGCCAAATGGTTTGAGGTGAACTTGGGATGGTTGTGTTTGGTTTTTGTTTTTTTGAATGTCTAACCTGTTTCTTGATGCAGATCTGAAAAATATAAACCAATGTAAAGCCTACTAACAGGCCACAAGAGAAGGCCTTACTTTTTCAGCCTAATAATCCTAGGGAACCCAAAAAGATTCAATTCCTTGACTGTGGTCAAAGTGTCTAGGATGTTGTTATGAAAGCTGATGCAGTCATGTATTGCAGATTTCCAGGGCGTTGTGATGGAGTTTTTATTTGAGTTTTGTTTATTCTAAGGGTGTGTTTGTATACATATGTGTTAAATCCAGAAATTGATGGGTAGACTATTACAGTTTTGTAATTTGCTTTAGTGTTTCAAGAAAGTTTACTGTCAAGAAGAGGGAGTTTTGTGACTAACTTTCCTCTTCTCCCAAATGGAGTAAGAATTCCAATAAGCAATAGAGTTATGCATGCATGATTAAAAATAAAATCACTGATGACTTTGTATGCCTTAATTGTGAGGTGACCAGCTGTAAGGCATCAAAATAGACTTGTTGGGTTGTTGTTTCTTTTTCCAGCTGAATTCTTAAGACTGGCCCTCTGATGATAAATCAGGTTTCAGATGTTTCAGTATACAAAACAACTGCAGAAAATTTTAGGACACAATATACTGCTGAAAGGAAAATTCCGAATAGCTTGACTTTTGGCATGTTTTTTCTGCTAAAGATTTACTCATTAAAAAGTAAGGCATCGCTTTTTGGCTAAGTAGGCAAGAGGTTTAAATTGTTCATTCTTTGTTGCTCTCAGTAGACTTGTGTCACGGTTTGGTTGTGCAAACATTTGCTCGGCTCTCATGTTGGGTGCTTCACAGGTCACTGTTTTATTTGTCTTCCTATTTACTGCAGTGAGGACATTTCATAGTGAGTTAGGTAAGCAATTTATAGTTTAATAAAAAGAAAAGCACTTAGTGAAAAAGGGGAAAAAAAGTCATCCAGACTTGAACGTGCCTACACCACAGTGCATTTCTTCAGAATGCCTGGAATAGCAATTTTGTTAAACAAGTAATTTTGTGGCAGAAGAACTAATGGAGCCTGGTTTCCTATGGTTTTTTTGTCTCATGGCTGATTGGCTTTCACTATCTGAGAGGATGTGAGCCCCAGGCAAAGCTTTTCCCATCGTTGGGGTGTTTATATAAGGGTTTACTCCCATGAGGCTTCTCTCATATCATGAACTCACAACTGCTTGTTTTCTCAGAGCCAGGACTGTGATAGTATCTCTACCCATCTATCTGTTTTCATGAAAAAAAGAGGAGGAATTCAGCTATCTTTCACAAGTCTACCAGTGTTTAAAGTGTTGTAAATCTCATTAAGGAATCATTGGTTTGAATACACAGGTGAATATATGCAGAATGATCACACGGGCCCCAATTGTACACGAAACTACTAAAAATAGCTAGTGCATTTTGGGTATGCAGTACTGCAGTGCATATCAGTGATTTTCCACTTTGCTGAAGATAGAATATTCTGCTTTCTTGAAAGACCTGGTTCAAACCTTTCGTAGCTAGATTCGGTGGTTTGTCTCCTGGCTTACAGTGCTATGTGCACAGAACAGCAGGTGCACAATGTGTTTCCAAATGGTGCTTGTCTCCTTTTCCTTTAGGTGAATCCACAAGACTGCAGCCAGCACTGCTGGTTGACTAATCCAGGTTGCATAGGTTTTCACTTTTCAGCCCCACTATAAAAGCCTGTGCTGATAAATACTAGGTCTATTTTTTTGTTTTTGTTTTTACAATTGCACAGTCATTCTTAATTGTGGAGATAACTTTGTATTTGATTGGATAATTATCCTTTGCTATTGTTTAAATAACTTTTTCTTATAATCTCTTTTCTATACACCAAATTTTACTTCTAGTACTCATGTATACATTTAGACAGCAAAAGTAAAGCCATAAGGAGATAGCCCTAGCACAGCCAGGACATAGCAGTGCCTGTATTAAAACCAGTGAAGTAAAACACTGATGTATCCTGTGATGCTCTGCCTCAGTGGTGCAATATAGATGTGTATTTTAATGGTGCTCTCATAGTACTTGAACTCTTAGCTATATTGAAAGGCAGTTTTTCATCCTTTATATTTTTGGAACATGTTGAAAGCATATCATCTATGTTTTTCATAGATCCCAGAGAGACTTCCCTCTAGCTTTTCTTTTCCCTGCATACGGCAAACCCTGCCTTGTTTGGATGCTGGGGAACTCTTGTTAGTCATTAGTGAGGTAAGAAGTGAGTTAGCTGTCTGTACTTTAATTAAATGAAAAACTCAGGATTTTCATTGGATTCTTAGTTTTGGACCTGATTTTTTTGAGTCAGAGCTGCTGTAATTTTTCTGATTTGTCTTTTTTAAAATGAGCTGAACTTTTGTGAGATGGGTTCTACAGCAATTTTAAGAACTGCTGGAGAAATTAGCTGAGAATGATAAGTAGCATTTTTCAGTCATCCATTTGTAAAGGCTTCAAAGAAGTCTCATTAGCTCCATTTCACATGTGGGGAAAGTAGGGCCCAGAAGGTTGTGATGACTTGCCCCAGACCATCTGACAAGGTAGAAACAGAAGAGTAGTAGTTAAGGAGCTCTGACTTGTAAGTTGTGGCATATCTAAAGATGTATCACAGCCCTCTTGAGAAGAGACACATCACAGTCTAGCAGTGAATAGCAGAGATTTTAACCTTTAGCAAAGGCACTTATTTAACAGCGGTAGTTCAGAAAACAAGCGGAGTGTCTAAAGAGTAGAAAAACCTGGTGCTTTGCACCTTCTCTCACTCGGACATCTTGCACTCATGGACTAGCAAGGAGAAGTTTTCTTCTCTGCATGAACTAAAGTGTGCCCCCATAGCTGAGTCAGTTTTCCCATGATTTCCGCTCTTATTCAATGGGGGGAAAAAACAACTACCACACAACTTTTTTGGGTACAGAATGAGATTCTGCTGTTTTATAGTGTATCCAGCTGTTGATGGTAGCTGGGCATTCAGGCTCCCATGAGAGAATTATTCTTCCTTTTGTGCAGACACCCAAATTTCCTTAAATACTGTCTGATCTAACATCTTATTGGATGAGCCATCTGATGCTTAATCATAATATAAACCCCATGTTTATCACAATAGATAAGACAGACCAAATTCTGAATCTCTGTCCAGGATTGTGCTCTCTTAACCTAAGTAGGCAGAGGAGCAGAAGTATTTGTGCTGCCTTTCCTAACTGTGCTGTCTAAAATAAAAGCTTTTCAGCAGCCAGAGAAAGAACACATCTGACGTTTTTCTTGCTTCTCTCACAGGATTTCTTAGACAGAGAGGGAAGCAAGCAGCAGAATAACAGTTTTATGTACTCTCCTGCAAGAAACTGAGCAGAAACATGAAGAAACTGCAGTGTGGAAACATGGGAAGCTACAGGCAGGGGAGCTCATTTCTGAAATACTTTGAAATTATCTTTTTTTTAATTTTACTTATGTCCTTCAGAATCTCAGTGGCACCCATTACATAGAGTGGTTACAGTACAAGAACTGAGATGTGAGTTCCTAACAAGCAGTAGAGGAAGTGGAGATGTATTTACATCTGTTTAAATGGAGAGCAGTGTAAACATTACAATGACATTTTCTTGTTAAATTTTTATAACAGCAGTGAAGAGGAAGCTTGTTGAAGGAGTACTGCCCACCAAAAGCTTTTGCTTTAAAAATGATATTATATTTCTAATGTTTTGTGCTATTGTTTTGCACTGATAAAGCATCTGTGTGTATTTTTATATATATTTTTTCACTAAAAACACACTGCAGGCTAAGGGAGATCAAGATGAAGTTTTCATTTAATTCAGAGCTTTGGAATTCAGCCCAGTGGAATTTGTATCTTTTGAAGCTCTAATAATTAACATGCCTGCATTCCTTAAACTGCCTTGCTCACCAGAATGTGCTTCCTGCAGTCAAATGAGGGTAAGGACAATGTCTGGCCAACAGGAAAAGGATGGTGGCCTATTCTGGAAGAATTCCTCTGTCTATGGGCTGGTCATCAGGGGTGAGGATTCACATGAGCAAGGGGTGGTCAGAAGTCTCCTGGTTCCTTTGCACACATACAGGGCTTTTCACATGCAGCTCTCTCTCTTCAGGCCCTTTTTTTTCTTTCTTTCTTTATTTTGAATTAAAAAACAAACAGAAAAAACCTACAACAATTCTCGTTTGGAATTTTCTCAAGCAAAAGTCTTATGAATGTTATAAAGTCCATTCCCTGTACCAAGGAAGAATTGATTAAACTAACATCGCTTCTCATAGAGGTTTGTCTGATATTTTCTTAAATACCACCCATAATGACCTCTGCTTTTTTTTCTTCTTTGTTAGAGAACTCTTTCCCCCATATTTCTTGTGCTGCAGTTCAAGCATATTGCTTCTCATCCTGTCCACACAAGGCCTGGAAAACAGTTTGTTCTTCTTTCTTTTTCAGTCCTACGCGCTGTTATCAAGTCTCTTCTCAATCCTTTTCTCTAAAAAGCCCCAGTTTATTCAATCTTTCCTTCTACGTCAGGTTTTCTGGACCTGTGATTAGTTTCCATTGCTATCCTCAAGACTATCTCCGTTTGGCTCCATCTGTGGAGTGCAGCGTCCAAATGGGGCAGAATATTTCAGCTGAACTCTTTCCCATGCGGAGAAGGAAGAAGCATCTAGCCTGTCTGTATGTTTCACCGTCCTAATGATGTTGCTGTTCCAGCACTTAGGCCAACAGCTATTCCTCAATTCAAGTGTAGAGCAGAAATCTCTAGCCTATAGCCACAGTAAGGGAGATACTCAAACACCACATTTCATCCCTCCTCTGGCTCCAGGTGGACTGGTCGCTAAATCCACAGAGGGTTTTTACTTAGCTTCCTTTATCTTTTCTTTCCTCTCTGCACCGAAAGGGTGACGAGGTGTGCCTTGCCAAGGCAGTCTGCCAACAACTAAGATTTCCTATACAGCTGTAGAAATAAAGAACTGTTGAACATGCCTGCTCCTCACCACACCCTTTCCCTGTCTCCAGTTTGCCCTTTGTAGCTGGAGTGCCCTACTCTGATGTCTACACTTGCAGGGATGCAGACAAGGTCTCAGGGTACAATCCCTGTTCCTCTTATCCTTTTTTTTTTTTTTTTTCCTCTTATCCTTTTTTTTTTTTTTTTTTAATGACAGGCATATACTGCAGGAATGTGGCATGTTTTGTACTGTGTGGCTGGGGCTGATCTCCCTTATTGTGATGGACTTTTTTCTGGTATGTTATGGAGAGAAAAGCTTTTAGGTTGGTAGTTCATACTTCGCTCTCAGATAACAGCGAAAGCTCCCCATGCACTCAGCAGGACTGTGTGGGACATCCCTATTCTGACACAAAGCTTGAGCATGGCTTTTTTGCCCATTATGCTTTTGGCAGAGATTCAGTGCTTTATTTCAGTGATGTCTCTGGCAGAAAAAGGGAACAGGCAGTCCTGAAAACTACTTTAAAGGCAACCACGTCTGAAGCTGAGGATGCAGAAGCTCACTCTTTTGAGATGCTAAGAGCACTCACCTGCCTCTGGAGGTCAGCAGAAGGAAAAGTTGCTAAGCGTTTAATGGGAGGCTTTTACCACCCGGTAGGATAGGAACCAACACAAATCAGCACATAATGGCCTGGCTGCCTGCTCATGTGAAACTGACCCGTAGAGTAAAAGAAACTAAGAATGTAATCTCAAAAGGGAGTGGAAATGCATTGCACTTGGATGTGTGTTTGGGGAGACTGAGTACAATCAGCAGTGATTTTTGTCACTTTTTTTTTTTTTTATCACATGCCAATGTGTGTTGCAGAATAAAAATAATGTATATGCCAAATCTAATAGAGCAGGCATTCCGAGCTGTGTAGAGAAAGGCAACGTTTTCTTATAGTAGGAAAAGCATATTTTTTTCCAGCCTTTCATAACTCAAGCAACAGCTGGATGTATTTACTCTCAAACTCTTCAATAGAATCTACCTTTCAGATGAGAATAAGCAAGAAAAAAAAAATAGTATTTCTAGGCAGTGGACAGAGGTAATGTTGGGTTTCACAACCACATCTAACACTACATTTGACAGGCCATTCTATCTGGAGATAAGGTAAAGACACTAAGAAAATCATTCAGTATCATTAACACTCTGTATTGCAAGATATTGATGTTGTATTGTCAGGAATGTTTCCCTTCAAACTGAGAATAGAAGAAAGGTATTACTGTGTAGTGCGAAGAGTTCAGTTCACGCAGTGAGTACATCAGTACGTGAAAGGGAAAGCAAGAGAAAGTGTCAGCATGCTGTTACCTGGACCAGGCGTATGATCAGCTGTTACATCTTAAGTAATTTATCATGTGCTTACTTTGTGTCCACTTAAGTCTACAGCAAAAGTGGTTTGTCATGACTGGATCTCTTTTTTTTTTTTTTTTAAGAGATTGTGTCCAAATTATCATGCTTTTTTATTATAAGAAATTATCTTTTACATTTCTTAGCAATAAGCACCAGTCCTGCTCAGAACCACAAAAGCTGTGGCTTGCCTGTATGCTGCAGGTCTGTAGCAGTTAGTTGCAATATCTCGTAACTGAGGAACACAGATGTGCCATGATTTACTCTTGCCATGAACTTCATTTAGGTACCTCACATCAGTCCATGTTACTATGCAAAGTGTCTGAAAAGTAACTTTTGTAACTGGCTTTGGCATTAATGAAAACCACAGTCCTTTCAGGAACTGAACAATAAAATTGTTAAACATTTGTTTCGCTAGCTGAATTTCCAGTGTCAATGTATTTAAGGAGCATGGTACCATTGGTTTTCATCAGAGAGATAAGATTTGTGAGGTAAGAGATAAAGAGTACTTAATTTGTACACATACAAATTTATTACGTGAGTAAACAATTATTTAAAAAAATAGTGGGAAATTTTTCCATCAAAACAGATATCCTGTCATAGGTGTTCTGAGAGTATGAGGATCTGATTTTCCTGCTGTTGTATTTTAGCTTGAACTTGATTTTCTAAGTTTCCGTAGGACTATCCAGATTGGTTAGCTACTATAGCTATATTTTGAAATTTATTTTCATTTTCTCTTGTAGTCTATCTAGTACCCATGGGTTCCAGGAAAAATCTTGACATAGAGGCTGGGTCATTTTTCAATTTAATATTTTTTTAGGGTTTTTTTTTCCTCCTTATAGATACAGACTATGATTGTTTTTTTTTTTTAGTACTTTACTTGTGGTAAAAAAAAAAAAAAAAAAAAAAGGGTAAAAACAGAATTCTGGCAGAATGAAATCCAGAACCATAACAACATAATGAAATAACACAAATACTATGGTGTTGAAATTACTGGATGTGCTTTATGGATTGTGCAATTTCTCGCCAACACTTAGGGAGGAGTGGGAGCTAGTTGCAGGGCCTGCTCACAGGGCACAGCATTGAGATGATGACTCCTGAGCTGAGGTTCCTGGCACGTTAGGAGGGCTCCAGGTCTTCCCCTTTGTCATTTGGGGCTGGAAGCAGCAGCAGTATTATCCTAGGAAGCAGAGGCAATCTGTTGTGTGAAGTTAACCTGCAGCCTGGATGACACCTGCATGGAGCCACTTGGTGTGCAGAGGGCTGGGACTACTACCCAAACACTTTTGTCTTAAAAAAATAAAATAGAAATCTCTCAGTCATCGCATATGAAGGAGTTTTGTGAGAAGCAAAGTTCCTGAAGTCTACTTCTAGATGCTTTTTCTTATAGAATCACAGAATCATAGAGGTTGGAAGGGGCTTATGAAGATCATTGAGTTCTACCCTCTGCTAAAGCAGTTTCCCTTTAGCAGGTTGCACAGGAAAGCATCCAGGCAGGTTTTGAATATCTCCCAAGAAGGAGATTCCACCCCCTGTCTGGGCAGCCTGTTCCAGTGCTCTGTCACCTCAAAGTATAGATTTTTTTCCTTATCTTCGTACAGAACTTCCTATGTTCCAGTTTGTTCCTGTTGCCCCTTGTTCTGTCAGTGGTCACCACTAAGAGCCTGGCCCAATCCACTTGGCATCTGCACATTAGATATTTACAAGCATTGATGAAAGTCCCCTTCAACCTTCTATAGGCTGAACAATCCTAAGTTTCTTAGCCTTTCCTCATAAGAGCTCCTAATCATCTTTCTAGCCCTCCACTGGACCCTCTCCAGTTGTTCTCTGTCTTTCTTGAACTAGACACTGGAGTCCAGAACTAGACGTGGTACTCCAGATGTGGCCTCAACAGAGCAGAGGGGGCAGGATCACCTCCCTCAACCTGCTGGCTGTGCTCTTTTTCATGCTCCATGGAGTACCATTGGCCTTCTTGGCCCAATAGAAAATTCTCTTCAGCTTCATTTAGCAAACTTGTAGGAATGTAATATGTTTCTGTATGGGAACTGTTGATCAGGCCTGAACCTCTGATTCACCACTCAAGACAAGCAAAGAGTCAGCCCTGGGAGCAGAGGTGAATGCAATTCACCTGTGCTACTGGAAGGGGTGGAGCCTGCTCCACCTCTCCTAGATCCCATTCAAGTGCTGACTGCTACTGAGGAAGGATTTCTTTCTGGAGATTGCTTCTTGTGGAGTTTATTGCAAGCCTACAACACCGGTGAGCATTTTTCATTTATTATCTTTCTACCACAGTAGTCCTACTTAGCCTAACCTCTGTACGCCTATTGATTGTACAATTTCACACCTGTGTTTCTCTTAAAATTCCAGTGAAATAGGAATGTGCTCAGAAGTTCTTAAGGGAAGACACTCATCATCATTACACATTTTCAGTATCTTAAGGGAATAGGCCAAGAATAATAACAATATCAGTTTGTTGAATAAAATATTAAGTCACATAAGGATGTTATTGCACACAGACTCCCTGTTTTGCAGGATATCATCTGGAAAATGAATTATACATTACATAGGTTTGCCACAAATTCCGTTGTCTGCAGATTCCTTAGTTGGACAGGTCTCTTATCTTCTGCTCTTCCCCATATGAAAGGTAGGCAATGGGGGGAAAAAAAAAAAAAAGAGAGATGCATTAACTTATTTAGATTGTAGGAAATAAAGAGGAAATGAGTTCTGATGGTTTATGTGCTTTCAACATTATGTAACAGAATAGGTTTAATATCAGTCAGCTGTGTCAGAGGGAGCTGGTTTGTATTCACAGATAGACAGTATGGACTGGAAGGGACTTCTGGAGATTGAGTCCAACCCTCTGCTAAAGCAAGTTCCCTACAGTTGGTTCCACAGAGGAAAGTGTCCAAATAGGTTTTAGATATCTCTAGCAAGGAAGACCCTGCAACCTCTCTGGGCAGGTTGTTCCAGTGCTCTGCCACCTTCACAGTAAAGATTTTCCTTGTGTTCATATGGAACTTCCTGTGTTTTCTATCTGCAAAATTAACTAAGTACATATTTTTGAGTTTAGCTTTAGGATCCTACTTCTTCAAATGTTAGGCAATTCTTAACACAGTAAGTGATGCCTGCAGAGATGATTAGGACGTGCTGTATTAGAAATAGCTGTTGATTGCTGAGCTGAGGTCCCTCATCTTTGGAAAAAAAAAGCTATTGATTTTTCAGGAAAAAAATCCAAGTTAAGCAATTAAGAAAAGAATTTCTTTGTAATATCTTGTAATAAAAGCATAAAAACAGGATTGAATCCAAAGTAGGCAAAACAATCATGTAAGCAAATTCTTTTGGGGAACATTTTGTGTTGGTTTGTTTATTTATTTATTTTTCAAAAGTCAAGAAAATAACAAGTGGAGCAGATGCACACACAGAAAAATAATAACGTGTCTCATGTCTCCAAAATGGTGAAATGAATGAAAACAGTAGGTTGGAGAACTCTTCCAAATGTCTTAGTGCCCCTCTGGCCAGAGAACGGATTGATTTTGAAGCAGAGGAGGGTTATTAATATTAATCTCCTCCAGTTTTCCTGATAGCACGAACCATGGACTTTTACTGTACGGTTTTAACTTTGAGCCGAGAATGTTTGAATTAGGTATGAAAAAATCTTATTGACACAGATTTGAAGTCATGGAGAATTTATGGCATCCTTTTGTAAGCAGTTTAATTGTTTAATTTCCTCAAAATAGAAATTACTGTGCTCTACTATTTGAGTTTATTTAACTTTTTCCAGACATGGGATCTTGTTATGACATTATGCATGGCATGAAAGCATCTGGTTTTATAATGTGAACACAGGTGCTGAGACAGGTGTGTGTCTGCTCAGTAAAAGGAGGGTAATGCTGAAACGTGTCACATCTGAGTTTGTGAAGGCCTTTCCCAAAGTCACAGAATTCCATCAAGAATGGAGATGGGGAAGTTGTGTTACAACAACGGGGGTGAGAGATCAGGCAGTTTTAATACCAGTAATTACTTTGCTGTGTGACGCGTGCCAGCCTTTAGTGGTGACATAGCATGACAGGCTGATTTAACAGAGCTGCCAGTGTGATATGTAAGATATTGGAGACAGAAAACACTGCTTCCGCTGTTTGTCATTCCAGAATTTGAGAGGATGTTGCCTGACAGAGACCAAATATTGGTCTCTGTCATTTTGCTGAGGTCACAAGGATAATTAACTAACTTGGCTCGGTCTCTTCTGTGTCATTTTGAAAAACATGCTTAATATTTGTTTTTGCCTTTCTAGCATGTAGAATCAGCATAAAAGCAAAGGCTTAAATAAGCTACATATTTTGATGGAAATTCTCCATCTAGGAAGAGAAGGAAAAATCAGAAGACTGTTTAAGCAATTGTTGTGATGACATTTTTATTTTGAAAATTTAGAATAACTATTGGAGTAAGTGACTGATCTTCAAACACTGCAGTTGAACCTTTTGGGCATGCAGAACCTCCTAATGTTTTCTCTGTGAAACCTTCAATCGACTGGTCTCTAGTACTATCACCTTTTAACTGTCACCTCTTAACACCTCTTTTGTGCTATTCCCAGTTTCTTTAACAAACTCTGAATCATATTATAAATAGGAAGAGAAAAAATCAGAGTATTCAAAAGACAGAATATTCAGTTTCCATGCATCTTTCAGCCTCATCTCTTTTTCTTCAAGCTCCAAAAAGTACATATATTCCTTTATCTTAAATATTCTCATGAAAAGCACTTAGCTTTTACTAAACAATTGCCATATTTGTTTGGATTTTTCAGAGATGTAGTGCTTCATATTATTTATTCCTTGAAAGCAATCTGGGAAAATATTTACAGCATAATTCAGATAAAAGTATTTGTAGCCACAAATACAGATGGTTAGATTTGGAGGAGAAACATTCCTATCTGATAACACATGCAGGATATTGCTGTCAACTTGGAGCTTTAGACTCAGTCCCACACATGACAGAGGCGCTCAAGCTAGGAGATAGGAAAATGGCCTGAAAGCTCTCACCTTGCTGCCTGCTTGTCCCAAACTCCTCAAGTCCCTCCCTGCTTAATGTGCCTGAGTTTCTGTTCTGCACCTCCATTTGCAGCTTTAGGGGTGCTCACTTCTCTGGCAGTGCTTGGGGTGTTTTTGCTGGAATGAAAAGAACTGAAGCTCAGTTAGTTATATACGCATATATACACTTATGTAGGCATATATGTCTAATGTAGGCATTCTATATGCCTACATAAGTGTATATATGCATGTATCTACAAATGAATCTACAAATGATCTCTGGTATGGATACCAAGACCATAGCCCTTTCCTCCAAAATGAATGTCCTGACCACAGGGTCCTTAAGTTCTGTCCCTTAGTTCTGTACATGACTTGGCTCTCTTCATGCTGGGTAAGAAATGGAGCTTGTGTCTGACCTCCTTGGCCAGGTGTTCCTGGTAAGAGCATAGGAGAAAGCATTGCACAGAAACCTGCAGCCCTGCTGGCCCTCATCTTCCAGGTTTGTGGGTAAAAAATCCAAAAGCCACAACGCCAGACGATACAATGGGACATGTAGCTCTGTAGAGGATAGACCACATCATACAGGGCCTGATAGCTCTCCCAGCATGCTTGTCCCACGAAACAGCACCAAATCACTGCCCAGATCTCAGGTTCCCAGGACACATACTGGCTGGGTTATTGTGCTGCCCAGTGTATGAATGCGAGGAGGTGGGCAACAGCTTTTTGTACCACCTTCAAGCAATGGAGTCTCATAATTTAAAAAATGTGAGATCAAATCATACAGTTAGTGGATAGTGGCTTTGTGAGCGTATCTGCAATGTCACTTAGACATCTGGTGTTTGTCTCAGTAATAATTTTTTGCCAGTTTTGGCCTAGCATATCTACTGAGAGATATCATAATCATGGAAAATCCTGAATTGGAAGGCATGCACAAGGATCATAGTGTTCAACTCCTGCCTCCATACAGGACCACCCAAAAATCAGATCGTATGACTGAGAGTATTAAGTGATGTACACTATCCTGTAGCAGGAAGATAGGATTTTTCAGTTTGCTACATCAGTCTCCTCTTGCCCACCTCCCTGCTTTTGTTGCTTCTTCAGCGCGACTGCATTCATGCCACAGCAAAATGGGGAAGCATCAAAATGTCCTCATGTGGGCAGAGACACACAATGACTAAACTGGATTTGTCCAAACTTTTGCCATTTCATTCTTTCTCAGATGTTTTGTGGGGAGATTGCTTATGCCCTGACAAGGAAACTATTGTATTGTTTTTGTTTGTTTGTTTGCTTTTTAAGTGTTAGATATTTTTAAAAAGTTCATTTTTATGCTCCGATGACTACACAAATTGCTACTATCTGTTAGTATTTGCCTGAAGGATTAGGACTAACATTTAAAACAATCCAACCGGCACGTCTCTGATTATTACAGAACTGCCACATGAAGTATCATTTAGTGGCAATTTTATGATGTGCCCAAGTGGAAGAAAATGCCCGTTTTATTAAAAAAGAATGCACCCAAGGACAGTGCAATAGGACCCCAATACAAATGTTTCACAATAGGGCACATTTTCATGAAGTGATTTAGTGTCTCAGCTGGGATTTAACTTTCAGGGAGAATTCCAGAATTGTCGCTTACTGACACTGGTTTATTTTCACTGGAGAATGCTGACTTCTCAGAAAAGGAGGAGGGGAGGGAAGAACTGTCTCGTTTGTTTTATCCCTAAGCTTGGTGGGTCAGGGCAAAGTTGTTCGGGGGCAGTTCTGCTGCATTCCGTATCAGATACTCATTCCTTAAGCAGTGAGCAGGGAATTTTATTGCTTTCAATTGAGGTAGTTAAAAATAATAAATCATATTTTAAAATATTTGTCTTATAAGATTTACCCTCAAAGAGCTTGATCACCTGTGCAAATTCACCCACAATCCTGTTAACATCTGGCGAATGGGAAAAGTCAGTTTATATTAAATCTTTTGTGTAGTATTCTGAAGCAAGTTTTTAATTAATTAATTTTCCTACTTTACATAGGCCTAAAGTGATCAGCAACTGCGTAGTGAGAAAATATGTTGCTCTTGTTGCCAGCTCTGATTAAAGCGTTAGCTGTAACTACTGTTTGAAATGAATTCTCATTATTGAATTTTGGATAACTGAATCTTAAGCCTGACAAGGATCAATGTGACCACTTGTCTATAGTAAGCATGAGCCAGTTGGGGATGTAAGGTTCCATCACTCCTTGAATTTTAAACAGTGTGGAATGTAAATCAGGTAAGTAACTGGTTACTTCCCCTATATTCAGCACTAGTGAGGCCGCACCTCGAGTACTGTGTCCAGTTTTGGGCCCCTCACTGCAAGAAAGATATTGAGGCCCTGGAATGTGTTCAAAGAAGGGCAACAAAGCTGGTGAGGGGTCTGGAACACAGGCCATATGAGGAGAGGCTGAAGGAGCTGGGAATGTTCAGCCTGGAGAAGAGGAGGCTCAGGGGAGACCTTATTGCTCTCTATAACTTCCTGAAGGGAGGTTGTAGTGAGCTGGGGGTCGGCCTCTTCTCTCGTGTCATTAGTGATAGGACCAGGGGGAATGGTTTCAAGCTACGGCAGGGGAGATTCAGGCTGGACATGAGGAAGTATTACTTTTCAGAAAGGGTGGTCAGGCACTGGAATGGACTGCCCAGGGAGGTGGTGGAGTCACCGAGCCTGGGGGTGTTCAAGGAAAGACTGGATGTTGTGTTGAGGGACATGGTTTAGTGGGAGCTATTGGGAATAGGTGAACGGTTGGACTGGATGATCTTGAAGGTCTTTTCCAACCTTGGTGATTCTATGATTCTAAGAAAAATTGATTCCTTTCTTTTAGTTTTAAGATGTGCTTGAGAAAAATTCAAGTTCTAGTATATGAAATGGACACGTAGATACAACAGCAAGCATTTTATTTACTAGCAATGTCTCTCTGTACTTCACTTCTTGATCAGAAACCCAACAGAGTGAAAACGTACTTGTACAACAGAGTGAAAACAGTATTTGTGATTGTTTTTGAGATGCTGTCCATGCTCAGAAAATTCAGAGATTATTGAAGTTTGCTTTTTCACATGACAGAAATGACCAGTCAGATGGATGGTCTGTTGCATCTCTGGGTCTCTGAAGATTGCCAGTGTCTGCTTTACTGCCCTGCATATGCCTCAGTGGTACCCAGAACTACCCACTATTTTCTTTTCAACAAATTCCCACTTAAGCCCAGCATGACTGTGGCAGGTCTCGGGCTGCGTGGCTGCCTTGGCAATACATTCATTTACGTGTGAGTTAACACAGCAGTGGCACCTCTCTTTCCAACAGGAGTCACAGGTTGTGATGTGCAGGTGAGTATTGCTGACAATCCTAGCTTGCTAAATCCATGTGTAAAGTCTTTGACAATTTCACTTTATGTAGCACTACTTCCTTATAATTATAAAAGAATTTGCTAACAGCATAAAGATCAATTAAAGTTTTAAAATCAGCCAGAAATCTCAGTAGTAGAATCATAGAATTGTTTGCGTTGGAAGGGACCTTTAAAGGTTCTAGTTCAACTGCCCTGCAATGAACAGGACATCTACAGCTAGATGTTTTCTTCATTGTCTGCCGTTAGAGCCTTCTGAGCATCCAGATCAAGCAGGTATATCTGTGTCAAGTCACAGGAAAAAAAAAACCAAAAAACAATAACAATAAAACAGCAGTGTAGAAAATTCTCTTGCATCTCTGCTTCCAGAGAGCCTACAGAAAAGGATGATTTTGGTGTTTCCATCTGCCATGTCTTCCACTTTCAGCCCTCCAGACAGCGTTTCTACTTGTCTTGCATGGCTACACAGGGATGGCAGAGGTGGTGACTGAGTGAGGAGAGGCGTGGGAGAGGGGAAAAGAAAGGGGAGTTGAAAGAAGAGTAAAACATCTGCTGCCTATGAGACAGGAAGGATTTTCAGTCACTTTCACTGGAATGGAATGTGATGCCACTAGTTCAACATTCATTGTGATACAGAATAGCAGACTGGAACCCCTTAGAGTCAAGTGATGAGTAACTGCAGAACTTACAGTAGAAGAAAGGAGCAGAAGCATTTGGGACACTCTCCAGTGTCTGTTCTTAGGCAATTTCTTCCTTTCCTCTCACTATCCACAAAGTTCTTCTGTGATAACCAAAGCATTTCTTTTCTTCATTGTCTGCTGTGGAGCATTCTGAGCATTCAGATCAGGTAGGTATATCTGTGTCAAGTCACAAAACACAGGGCAGTTTAATTAGGAAATGCTGAAAGTCTTAGCAGATGCTGGGCAGACATACTCAGAATTACCAACACCTTTATTTTTATCTTACTCAGTTTGTTTGCAAGCTTGAACATGTGTGTGCACCAGGATTAGAACTATTTGTATGCCAAGTTGCCAAGTTCAGTTATTTTGGGGCTATCTTCGTCAAAAAAAAGAAAAAGAAAAAAAATGTGAGTGGCATTTGATCAGGAGATGAAGGGAAGGTGATTTTATTTATGACAGATATAAAAGATTGTTTTTCTTTCAAATCAGTTAAAACAAAGGAAAGGCAAAGTCTTACATGGAGATCAAGCACAATAAAATCCAACTTCCCAAAGAAGGTAATGGTCTTCATTTCCATCCTTCCCCAAAGGTAAAAATAAATCTTATTTCTGGATCCATGAGAGCTCCTCCTTATAGCTGTGTATGTCAGCTCTGCTGCACAAGGCGGCTGCAGCAATTGAAGCGAATTCATGGCTAACTGCTCTAATGCCCCATGCTTCTACACCAAGTTCTTTCCAGTTCTCAGCTAGATTGAAACTCATTTAAATCAGATATCCACTCAGAGTTCTCTTACATGAGAGGTTTGTAAGGGGCAGATTCAATATACCTTGCCATCAACAGAACCAACATCAGCAGAAGTAGGCTGTACGTTTGCTTGTGCATGTAAGAACAGGGCTTACCTACAGATTGCCTCATAAGACTACTTGTGGCATGATCTAGCTTTATAAAGTGTGATGGGAGTTAATTCTCCTTAATGCCAGCCTGGAATTTATGACACTTGTATGCATGGAGGTCAGAAAGGCTCAGAAACCTCTGTGTTCATGAAGCCACTCTGCCTTTTGCTGCTGTGTTTCCCAGACTGCAGTTACAGCCACACCCCCGTATCTCCCCCCTGGTTGCGTTGGGATCACAGTTTATATTTGCCTATTAAAACCAGTGATCCAGATGCAACGTCTGGCTCAGGAAATCCCTGAACTGCTGATTGTTGGAAGCAGAGAGGATGTTTGGGGGTGGGGGCATCACTCTAACACACATACCTTGTTCTTGTATTTTCTTCCTAAGCGCCTGCCCTTGTCTGCTGTCAGAGGCACGATATTGAACTAGATGGATCTTTGGTCTGACTCAGGCTGGCAGTTCCTGTGTTAGAGGACATCGTGATGGTGGCTGTGAACCTCCAGCTCATGGGGTCTGAGGATCCCAAATGTGGCTGCCCACCTGCTAAGGCCTTGTGGCTGTAGTGCTTCATCTGCCATCCGTACTCCCAGATCCTGCTTGCAGCAGTAGTGCAGCACTGGGGGAGGGGGGAGAGCTGATCCCGTTCTTAAGGACTGTGTATTTTTATGTGTTTGCTTGTTTATTTTGGCCTGGATGGAAGTTCCTTTTTTTTTTTTCTTTTTCCCCTGAATAGGGAATTTAGAAAAGTGACATCATTTTTAATCCTTGACATTTATGGGCTTTGAAAGAGATTCTGGATAATACTGAGCAATTAAGATGCCATTTTAATAGTTCTTTCAAGTGAAATCAAGTGAGTAATTAAATAAAATTGAATGAGGACCATGTCAGGCCACCCACAAGCTTTCATATCTGCTACAGATAGATGAATAAGTCAGGGTGGGGGGCAAATGTTATATGGCTAAGTGGTCCTATTTATATGTTACTCAGTAACTCTAGGAATGAGGTTTCCAGCTGAAAGATTTGATTTCTTTGTACAGTGTTTCCAAGTGAGAATATGCTAAATTAGCTATTGTTATTCAAGTAGCAACAACTTTCCTATCTTTAAATTCTAGATAGTGGTGTTAATGGCATTATTTTATACAGTCAGCTTACGGTAATAGTCATGGAACATAAGCAAGATTTTTAACATTTAATGCTGGATTTTAATTTCTGCTGCTTTGTTCTGTATATGATTATATAGATGTTTGTTGAAAGCTGCTTTAGAGCACAGGCATGGGTTTGGTATTACACATGCTTTGCGTTCATATTACAGAGAGAAAACAGTAAAGTTCAAGCAAAGGATAACGAGTGGTTTTGAGATTTCAAGTACAGTGCCAACTAAGTAGGTAATGATGAAAAGCAATATTTGTTATTGATAATATTTGTAATATATTGTTATATATCAGTTCATTTGCTTAGGGAAGACAGAATCTTTTTTTTCTTTGAGCTTTCCCGCTCTTTCATGTAACATTTTGTGCCTGGATTTCTCATTGTAAGTAGAAGTTAGCTGGAAATTATGCTTTCTGAAGTAGATTCCTTGAACTGGAGCTGGGATGCCCAACATTGTCTTAGATATAAAAAAAAAAATGTTCACAAAATACCAATAACTGAAAAATGCTTCATTTTGAAGTTAAAATCAAGCTATTGATATGTTGATAAGACATCTAAGGACAGTTTTGCAAACCTGACTCATAGCTATAGCCATATTACTTTTCCTGAAATGAACACAGGGCAAGGCGCTGATTCAGGACAATGAATGGAATAATCCCATTGTGTTTTGTATTCAGAGTCACAGGAAAAAAAATTGTTGTTCCTTAAGAATTTCCTCAGCAGGATACGTTTTGGGCACAGCAGCTACAGAGCAGATATGTGGCAGCACTCTTTGCTCATCCCACATCTGCTTATTTTCTTTTTACCTTGTCCATCTGTCACTGTGTTGCAGTCAGTTGACTATGACTCAGTGCCTGTAGGTCCTCTCCTCATTACAAATACATACTTGCCTTTTAATTCCTCTCCTAAAAGACGATTCCCTGTTTATTACTGAGAATCTGGGAAAATGCAGGCCCCCTCTGGTGGTCAAAACGACATGAGTATGTTTCTACAGGCTTTTGCTCAAAGACTATCCTGCTGAGGGGCCAAAATGTGTGCTTTACATTTTGAAGTCATATGACCATAGTTAGATCATTTTTCTAAGAAAACCACTGGGATGTGCCAAAATTGGAGAAATGTGCATAGAAGAGGTGTTCCAGCATGTGTCAGGTCCCAGGAATGTGGTTGGTGGCACTGTCAGGTCCACACAGCACAGACGTGAAGTTCCTCGCACTGAGTCTCACTGCCCAGCTATCCTGCGAGTGCAGGGACAGCACTCGAAGTGCCAGGACCAGGCCTGCTGTTGGAGGCAGGGCAGAGCATTGGGGAGAAATATTGACTGCTCAGAAAAAATATCTGCCTAATGTCCCAGGCTGCTCTTTCTCCTTTCTCTGGAAACCACAGGGATACTGGGTATGGCATGTCAAGGTGCAGAAAGCAAGCAGAGATTATTTTGCTGTTTTCTGTGGTTCCCTTTTAATTTGATATAGTTGTTAATGACAACAAAATCAGTTGGACCGTCACACAGAGAGTTATGATATCTGATCTCTAGTTTTAAGAGGAAGACTCTCCTGAATGCTTTTCCTTTTCCTCTCTGTGTGAAAAGTGGCATTTCCCTTTGCTGTTGTGAGGATGTTTGGTGTTGTCTTCTCTTCCCTGGCAAGTTATTGCTTCTGACATCCTGGAGGTTGAAATGGTTTCTAAAATAGCCAAGAAATCCAAACAATGCTTAGAAAACATTATGGCACTTCCATAAGCAGCTATCAGTGATGTCAGCAGGAAAATAATTCACATAGCTATCCAAAGTTTGTCTTACAATGACTAGCTAGGGCTTTTCCTTTCCTTTTGTATCTGGTTGATTCTCACACATTGCACAAGCTCCACTGGAATTTTGTAGGCTATTCCCTAAGCCCCAAACTTGACTTTCTGTCTTCTGTCTCCCAGCAGCAACACATACCATCCATCACTCAAAGGATGAAAGAGTCCTGTCACCACAACTGCTGACCAAGAATAAGAGTAATTTGCCAATGCGTTTATGTACTGAGGAGTACTTGATTAATTCTATCAATGGTGACAGAGGATTTAATAGTAACATACAATAATTCTGTTGTTATTATAAAACCCCACTAGCCATGTTAGTGGCTGCTGAAGCTCTCCTTGTTGTCATGTGATTCCTGTTCAGAGAGGGATTGTGATGTTTCATTAAAATGCATTTAACTTTATTTAAATATGTTTGTAAGTGAGTTAGTTTTCCATAAATCCCCACGTCATCTCCTTGCAGCTATTCTGCATACCTATGGCCTGTAGAAAAAAGGCACTGTGTCATAACACACATCGAAGTTCCAAACCTCTGCTAGCAGGGGTCATCCTGGCCAAAGGCTTCTGGATGTTTTTTTTGGTGTTTTGTTTTGTTTTTTCCTGCAATAAGTCAGAAGGCCCTGTACAGTTTACTTGGGAGTGTACACCACTGGCAGCTCCACACCACTGTTAGAAAAGAGGCAGCCAGAGTAGTTGGACTGCTAAGAATTTAGAATGTATTTTTGTTTTAAGTTTATAAATTCCTGCATCACAAACATTTTCAAAGTAGGAACTTAAAAACAGGTACACTCATTTTCACTTGTTCTTTTCAATATAGCAAAACAAAGAATAATTTGAATGAGATTTCTTAGCTATTCAACTTCAGTCATGCGCTGTGTGAATAAGCAGTACTTGTGCACTGGCTTGCTACAGAGGAAAACAGGATTGAGAGGGAAGAATAAGAGTTTATAGCTGTCTTAGGAGATTTCTTCTCTGAAGTACCAAATATTGGATTAGATTCATGAGGAGTTTGCTGACTTTAAGAGATGAGGATATTCTTAACAAGCAATCTTCAGCATCCTTTGCTGAGTAGAAGTTACCAAAGTTTTGTTACACATGTATCAGTCTCTGAACATGTCAATCCTTAACCTTATTTTTGATGAAGTCTGAATTCATGTTGTTTCTCATTTAGGACATTTATTTTCCAGGTGGCTAAGCAGCAGCATTAGAGCTACACAAGATGCATTGCAGTTAAGGTTCAATCCTATGCTAAAACCATGACGTATGGACTGCATTGGCCCAGCAGCTGATGGGTTTGGGCTATCTATCATGGTGTTAAGGAAGAAGTGAGTCACCAGCCCATTTCCTATCACAAACCTTTCCTCATCCCATATGCAGTGAGCAGCACGTCTTCTGGGGGATCAATGTCCTCTTTTAATGATCATTATCTGTGTGTTCCTTTCCTGTCTTTTGGACAAATAAAGATTTTGGTACAGGGCTTTCAGAACAAGGAAGATTGGTCATCTCCCATGTTAATCTTTGTGGCCTTCCTTTGAACTTTCTTTAACTTATCGATGTCCCTTTTGAACTGCAGGCACTAAGCCTATGTTCTAGTATTCTAGCAGTAATTGCTCAGGATTTATGCAGACATATGATAGCCATCCTACCTGATAACACCCTTGAGAATATGCTCACTGTGTCGAAGAGCAGCATAGTCTCTTTTAACTTTGTCACGCTGGGAGCTCCTGTTCTGCTGACAAATTGGTATGACTCAAATACATTTCCAGGAACCTAAAGGTTATGAAAGAGATGTCTGTTTTTCACTAACTGCAGTTAATCATGAAGAGGAACAGAATTACACTGAGGTCTCTCTTTACTGTTCTTATTCCTGGGGACCAGCTTCATTCTTGTGCTCCAGAAACAAAGACTTTACGTATGAATTGCTAAAAGACTGAAAAGACCCATTCTGTTCCTTTGTTTAGGCTATAATCTACAGATGCCAGCAAAGGTATTGAAAGAATTTTGGTATGGGCATGAATTCCTCTGACTGGGTCCTTGCATGGAAAAAAAAAATTAGATAATTGTAACACTAGGAGCTGATATTTGAATCCTACCCTTTGTGCAAACTATCCATTAAATCTATCCTTCCTATTCATCTTGCTGCTGAGACTAAGAGCAACTTCAAAATGCTATTCTAAGCATAAGGAAAAAAATGGTTAGAAAAATACAGTATGCAAGCAAGTTATGGGCAGGTGTGAGGGTTGTATATATATCCAAACTGCTATGAGAGCTCTGAATTACTCTAAGGCAATATTTTCATGTGTCATAAGTTGGCTAAAATTCTCCATCCTTCTTCCTCATGACACTGCTGGCACCTCTCCTTGCTCTTGCCAGGTCAGTCCAGTCCTAAGCCACAGCGTTGTATGTCCCAACAGCCCAAGCATGAGAGGCTGATAAAGATGTCAGGTCTTGAAGAGGGGACAGAAACAACCGGATGAGGAATTTCACAGACATGGAAGGGTGTTGCTGGGGAAAAGGAGGCAGAGACAAACTGAGTTTTTTGGCAGGAAGAGCCCAGAGCAGTTCATCTGCAAGATCAGCTAAGAGCAGAAAAGGAAAATGAGTTGGTAGATCTAAATGGAACAAGCCAGGAGATGGGGCCACAACTTAAGGACGCTCCTCCATAGCAGCAAGAAAATGAAAGCAATGCATAGGCTTCATTGCTTCATTAGAAACTCCCTTGTAACGCACAGTACTTGGCAGGCTCTGTGCTTGACTCACCCAGTCTGCTGGAGGATTTTCCTGACCAAAGCAGCATGTTGGCAGGTGCTTCCTCAGCTCACACTTAGAGATAGCCACACAGGCTGCTCAGGAGAGGCTAAGTTGAGGCTCACTGTAGTACCATTACAGTATCCTGGAAAACAAAGATAGGGACAATGGTTATAGGAAAAATTTTGAACATTGCCATGCTTGCATATAACAGAATGCTTTAATATGTGAGATTACTCAGTCAGATTTTCCTGTAGACTGAGGTTAAAAAGACAAGTTCACTTTAAGCCATTGATCTACGATGAGAAGACAGGAAAACAAAACTCACTATTAAACAATATTCATTGCATATGCATGTCACACGTATGATGAATATCTTCTCTAAGGTCTCCAAGGGCTCACGAGGCTGAAGGCTCGGTTGTTCTGTTCACCCCAACCTCAGGGTGCACTGTCTGGGGCTTAGAGTGAGTCATCCTGTTATACACAGCTTTTAGGTGCAGAGCTATTCTCTTAGTAAGGACAGCTTTTTGTAGCCAAGATGGCAGAACTGCTGTTTTCCTGTCTATCTGTCCTATTTCTCATGGTGCTGGATTCTAACATAATGCTAAGGGTATTGTGTCATGTTTTTCCCCTTCCTCTTGCCTTCCTTCCCACCCCTAAGGTCACTTGGTTAATATTTCTATTGTACACATTAATTAGCACATTCCTGGCTGCAGGCTACCTTCTCCTCTTCCTGGCCTCTTTAAAACATAGCAGTTTATATAATGCATATTATTTTTCAAATGTTAATTGTGCAAAGACCTTTTAGGAATTGTAATATTTACCTTGCTCTGACCTTTGCACAGGATCTACACATGACATATGCACAGCAAACACTGGCTTACAGCAGCAGCCTGCCAAAGCTCCCCGACCTCTTATCACCTCTTCCCCCACTTACAATTTGTTAGATTTCTAGGGAACCCTGCCACACACGTAATATAAATATAAACAAATGTGGTGAAATCCTATCTGTATCTGTTCCTTAACATCCATTCCGTGCTGTGTCAAACTGAGGAATAAAATGTTGCCTTTGATTGGCATCTAAGGAAGTCTGCATTTAGGGTGCAGCAGAGTTTGAGAATAAGGGCTAGCTCAGTGAGCTGGAGCAGAAGTTTCCACTTCTCAAGAGGGCTGATCAGGAGGGGCTTGCCAGTCCTCATGGAAAAGGGTGCCTCTGCTTATTTTCTGCTTCTATAATCTTTGGTTTCCTACACCAGCCTTAGCCACTGTGGTGGGTGCCAGCTTCAGCAAGCCCTCTGATCAAGCTCACTCCACTCCATTTACCACCCACGAAGAATTAAAAGGCCGATCCCTAGTTGAAGTAATAGAGATAAAATCAGGATCTTATCCATAAGGTGAGTACCTGTTGAGGGGTATTAATGATGAAGCACTCACAGCAACTGCAGAATTTCACAATGTCAACCTACACGTGCAGTAACAGAGGCAGATCTCAGAGGAGGGTAATCTCTGGAAGGGGAAAAAGGAAAAAGCAACAGGGAGCAGCTGAGAGGGTTCCGAGGGGCTTCAGTCTCTGACCCAGTTCAGCTGGAGATGCAGCAACACATCCAGGCAAAGCTTTGTTAATGGCTTTATAAATGTCTGCAATATTTGGGTGTTGTCTAAAGGTTTCCCTTGAGCACACCCACGTAATCTGAGTCTCATTCAGTACGGCTATAGAACATACCGGAAAAGCTAACAATGCTTCTTTTTAAGAAGCAGATATCAGCATCTGAAATAAGTCACTGTGCTTGACTTAGCCAAGCCAAATTCCTGCTGTCTAGAGTTTTGTCTATCTCACGACAGTAGGATTAGACACAATATGTGTGAATATACTGCATGGCCGTGCAAAACCAAGTAGTGCCACAAAAATAATTGTGGTTTAATTAATGCAGTCTGCTGCTCTGTCCTCTACCAAGTTTTTGATTATTTGTCCGTCTTTAAATTCTCCACAAAGCATTCCTGCACAGTCGGATGCCTTCAGGAAAAAGAAAAAAAAAGAAAGAAAAAAAAAAGGAGCAAAAAATGTATCTTGCTTTCCATTTTGGAAGTCTGGCTTGTTTTCAAGCCGTTTCATTCAGTAAAATATATATGTATGGTTTATTAATAACACATTTGTCATCTCCATTTTTGAACCATTCTGAGATTCTGAATTTCTGTGAATTTCATAAATGGACATGAAATATTTATACATACGGCATAAAAAGCCTACAGCAATTAGGAAAGCATGTTTTAGTTAAATAGATGCACTTCTGAAATACTCTGTTTATTTGTTAATTTTGCTTAATGATTTTACTTTTGTGTCTCAAACTCCAGCTTTTAAAAATGTGTCACAAAACTAAAAGGCGGGACTTTTTGCCCACTCATAGCAGTTTACACTGAGCTTTTTTTTCATGGCTATTTGGTCTACAAGGCTGAAAATAAAAACATATTGTTCTGAGCATTGTGCACAACTTTTCCAGACAGGGAAAACAGAGATTTTTATGACTTAAGAAAGCAGAGTTCCCAGAGGGCTGCTCTGCTTTTCTTCCACTCTTCCCTTTAGAATTTTCTGAAAACATTTCACTTACTTTTGACTCTGGAGTGCATTTATAGGCTCTTATTTTTAGGAGTTTGTATGTACCTCCCGTGTGCATGCTCCCTGCCTTCTGCCTGCTTTCCCATGCTGACAGAGTTACAACGGCGCTCTTCTTTATGTACACTCACTCAGATGTCACTGAAGATTCAAAGGGGGTGGGGGGTGCCTGTACTTTATTTTCTTGTTTCCCCTTCCTAGCTGCTAGGCAGGAATTTTTTCTCTGCCTACAATGGTTATGACTGACTTTTTAGTCTCCAGGAAAAGTCCTGGAGAGGAGAGGAGCCCTCAGAGGGGCCTGCTTCTGCTAGGAGCAACCCCTCATACAGCAGGCACGTGGGCAGTGAAGCTGAGCTGTGGCCCACAGCTTCCTCACCGCACCCCATGTTCCTGGCCTGGCCTGGGCTCACGTCGATAAGAGGTCAGAAGCTTTGAGGAAACGGAAGTCTCTCTGTCCGTCAGCTCCCAGGAGCATCCCCCAGCCTGTGCCCTTCTGTCACTTCCCAAAGCAGAAGCAGTATAGCAAGGTCTGAGAGGGCAGGACATGCCTTTGTCCACTCCCTTATCCTGAACAGCTGAGTTGGAGCCACACACACATTGTGGCCTCAAACAGCAATATTAATTTTAAAAAGAAGGTCCTGCATTTGACTGGCTGTGCCAACTGTTTGACAGCACAGCTTTCCAGCAACTCAGAATTTCTTGGTAAATAGGGTATCATAACAAAATAGGGAACAGGAACATTACTTGGAGATTGAGATTTAAACTGGGAGGGCCAAATATACCTTCTTAGTTGCACCTAAATTAATAATCTAATTTTGCAAACAAATCAGAACCTAGGCAGCTGCTGGTGGATTTCTTGTAACTGTTTTAGAGAGTCAGATTATGTTTTTTGGAGGATTTGGATGCATATGCTATGTAAGAATGATAGCATGATAGCCTATTCTTAGGGTATACTTTTGTTCATTGTTGATTTTTTTGATCTATCAATCTAACTAGTAAATATAAAATGCTTTGAAACTTAAACCACTTTAAAACTAAATTGCACTCAACCGAAGGGCCTAACATGTATTTCTTGTTCAGCACAAGCCTTGATAAGATTAGTTATCAAGTAACTATTTACTTTCCAGTATTTCTTGTTTTAAGGTGATAAGTTTCCCTATCAAACTAACTTCTTGCATATTTAGTGTCTTCTTAGGAATGAAGTGTGATTTCTCTAAACTAATAGGTTATTTAAACCTTAATTCCCTGTTATGTAAATGTTTTGTTAAGGCTAAAGCTTAGTTATTTAACTGATAAATCTTCTAGTCTGCTTAAAATAATTCTTAAACATTAAAGCTGATTGTAACGTTAATTAAAATCAGTAGTTGAAGGCAAGAACACTGTCTACACCTCCGTAAAGGAAATTAATACATTTTTAGTTAGAATTGCAAGCTGTAGAAAGTGTGGCAGATGCGTAGTCTTTCTTTTACATCCAGAACTGGGTTTTTCAAGTACAGAATACTGTATCAATGTAGCAGAATACTGTATCAATGTACTAACCCATGGATGACGTACCAATAGACTGGTCCTTAAGTTCGCATACCTGTTACCCACTCTGGAAAGGCCCTGAACTTCAGAAAGATGGAAAGAAAATTCTCACACCAAAAGCAGGGAGCAGATATAAACTGGCTGTGGATAAATTAAGACTGGAATTTAGAAGAGGATGGTGTCTTGGATTCAGAGCACTGAAATTCAGTGGTGGCCTTACAAGGAAGTAATAGGGCCAAAACTCTCCATTCTGTGAACATGAAAGTTGATCTGTGTATGATGACAATTAGATGATGTGGGGTTGCTTGTAAAAATACTGTTGACCCATCTAGCCCTGGAATCTTGCCTTATGGTCGTTGTTCACATGCAGTGGTAGGAGCTCAGCCTCCTCTTGTGTTAAGCTTTCACCTACGTGGGCATAATAATCAGGAGAACCAACCTATAACTCTGTTTCCAGCACAGGGCAGGAATGCAGAAAGATGTCAGTGCTGAAAAGCTTCAGGATTGCACAATTCAGGCATACAATTCAGGCACTCAGAATAGGGAATTCCAGGTGTAAATCTGCCCGCACAATTTTAATTGACATTTTGCCTGGTGCAGGTGCACACTGCACCTCATTTGTATTCCAGCTCCCTGATTCAAATGACATTTTTTGCTGGATTGAAACTTGAGTATATTGGGTAGAAGAGTGTCCCCCTTCTCTTTTTTCCCTGAATGCATTTCCACTCACCATCCTGCAAGTTTCAGCACTGCGCACCCTGTTCCTTACACAGCCTCCCTCTCTGCCTCCCCCTGGGCCACCCACAATTTTTCCAAGGCTGTGCAACCCCCTCCTTTTTATTTCTCCTTATCTTTGTGACTTGAAACCAACCTGTGGAGGTTGCAGTGATGTGCTGGGGCTGAGCGGAGCCATGGTGGGAGGGTGCAGCCTGGCACCTGCTGAGCCCCTAGTGCCCAAAGCACGAGCCTGCACCTGCAGGATGTGTGGGAACCCTGCAGCTCTGTAAGTGCCTGCACACTTGAAGTCTGCTGTGGCTAATTAAACCCTTTTCCAGCACACCAGAGGAAAAAAACAAGTAATATCCGTCAGCCTCTTGCCACCCAAACTGCAGCATGCGTTAGAAAGTCCAGCATCGGCTTCACTTCCCCTGAATTTTCCCCTGTGTGAAACAGGGGTACAGCTGTGTCAGTCTGTTGTAGTCTATAAAGGAAAAGTGTTGCATAGGTGCGAGTATTATTAGCTGCTTAATAGAACTAGACAGCATTAAAAATGAACCTGGGGCAGATAGGGTGCCATAGCAGTGTCGGTTTAAACCCAGTTAGCTGTGGAGTTATTGCTGAAAACTACTAAAGTGCAGGGCACAAGTAATTGCTGTAGCATTCCTGTAACTCTATCAGTAGTTTCTCTCTAGAAGAGCCACATGAACAGGGACCATAGAGTTTCTCTACAGCTACAAAGATTGATTTTTGGCTCACGTTTTTCAAGTTTGTCAGAAAAAAAAAAGGAAAAAAAAAAATTGAACAGCTGAGCTGCTTTCTTATAGCCCAGCAGAGAAATTTCCTGACAGACTGCTGTGTTCTTTTGTACTATGTGGAACTCTGGTCAGTGCAATTTTTCCATACATTTAGGTTTTCCTGAGTCTAGATGACAGTTCTGATCACCAGGAAAGCTGAGAGATGGCTTCTTATCAAGATACAAGATTAGTATAAATCCATCATCAAAACCTTTCTGCCTTATTTCAGCTCATATGCAGACATGGCTGGTTTGTGGTCCCTACAGTGCTGTGAGGGGTTGAGAGGTGTCAAAATCTGCAAGACTGAGCTGGGAAAGTCTTTGAGGTTTTGTGAGAACTTTCTGAGGGCTGGCAGAGCAGCAGGATGTGCAGAGTTACACAGCCATCCATGGTGCAACTGCATCCAGTTCTAGGAACTATCTTTTACCAGGCTGTTTTCCTCCCTCTTTCCACTGTTACCTTTCAATATGGTACCAAAACCTGTTTTCCTCTGGCTGTCGTAGAACAAGGTGCCTGGTCAACTCGGTAGTTTGTAACAATGAAACTGGCATATTTAACTTGGAGATTTATTTTTTTCTACAGAGGCCTTGTTTGTTTGTGTTTTAGCTTTCCACCTGTGACTTCTGCATCCATAGGCTACCGCTACGTTCCTACTGAATCTCAGAGTCCCAAGTAGCACTAGAAATGTTGTGCCTAAGCTTTAATTTGAAAGGGTTTTAAAAATTATTTTTATTTTTACAGTGTTGTAAGTAATGTCTGTATTCAGAAATAATACACTGAATACTTTTCTATTGTACCTAGAGTGGTAATTTTGTACCAAAAACTCTGTACTGATTTTTCCTAAAGGAACTTGGAAACAAAACAGTATGGCCATTGTGTTTCAAACATTAGAGCAATTGTTTAGTACATGTGGTGCAACCCTAAATTTCCATGTCAGAACATGGTGCCAACTCTGAGTCTCTGCAAATTATGATACTGTAGGCATGCACATGTTTAAACAAGTGCTTTCCTATCTTGGGGTTATATAATAGTATTTATATATACTGTTTGGAAAAGCCAGACAACACTCTAAAGTGATAAAAAGGAACAGAAAACATATGCTTATTTTCTACACCATTGTACATTTGAAACAAAGCAAAACCTCTTATGGTGCTTGGCTCTTTTTCTGAGTATATTGGCATTTGTTAGATATAAATGCTAATAATGCTTATTCTTGTATGTTGTAAAAAACTGTAGGTAGGAATAAAGAGGCCTAGTAAAACAAATAAGGATAAACAAATAATAATTAATTGCCTGCAGTTGAAAGTACATTGCGCTATAGCTTGCATTACAATAGTGCACTCATAAACCTGTGACTCCGAACATCTTTACATTACAGATTTAGGCAGCCAAAATATTACTGTAACTGCATTTCAACAGGCTACCTAGTGACTTAACCTACTACTGAGAGTCAGGAGAATATAACTCATCCTCCACAATGCCTAGACATCACCAGCTTTATTTCTGAGGATATCCTGGAAAATGGAACTGTGAAAACATTCCAAGAGCTTCAGTGGGATTATTGTCTATGACAAGATCCTCTTTGACAGTACACAGACCTTGGTGCACATAATACCTGATAAAAATCAAACCTCACCATTGGGACCACTCTGCTTGCTCTGCACAGTATTTCAAATGGATTTATATTATGTGGAATCAGCACCATCAGTGACGAAAACTAGCTCACAGCTTCTCACCCACACGCTCAGTTTAAGTGTTCATTGTACTTTCAAACATCTTGTTTTCTTCCTTTTCAAAAAAGGTTTCCCATGTGCCATAATACATAGCCCTGGAAGATGCTGTTCATTGTACTCTATTTCCCATTATGGACAAAACAGATTACCCTCTGAGATACTATTTCCGATTTTCTTTTAATTATAAAAATAAAAATATGTTTTCCTATAATGTTTATTATTCTTCTTAGAATATGGAAACAATGGCTGTATAGAATAGTTAAGACACTGTGCAAGATTAATTGATTGTGGGGTCAGCAGTATACTCAAAGAGCATTAGTTTTCCCCAAGGTAAGAATATTATTACAAATTAGAAGAGGGCTGTAACAGGCAGTGCTGGCCCTTGAAACCGAGCTCTGTGTACACCCCCACACCACTGCTGATTTCAGTCTAAGCCTTATGCACTGGAGCACTGTGGAGGATGATCATGTGACCAGTGTAATTCCCTAATGCATGTGTGACCAGATAGCTTAAGAAAAGAGCATCTCCCTCCAGTGAAAAATATTTGTTAGACTGGTAGCTGCTGAGAAATAATCTATGTGAGAAACTTAAAAGGTAAGCACGTTGTTTTGATTAGAGAGCCAGACCTAGGAAAACAGCGAGAGGAAAGCTAAGCTTTATGGGAAAGTGAAGAAAGAAACTGCAGAAGGCAAAGACGCAAAAAGTTTGGTTTGTAACTGAAGAGGGCTTTTGTTCTTGTTAGTATTAGAAATTAGTATCCTTTTCAGCTATAAAATACAATTAGGGTTATGTTGATCTTGCTTTGCTGAAACAAGGAGCTGGGCAGATTCAGGAGAAGTGTGTGACTCATGGAAAGAGTAACTAGCAAAGAACTTGCTTGACTTGAACTCTTGCTATAGAGATTTTATTTACCCCAGGGGAAGGGTGAAAGTTTCCAGTTTGGCATAGTGCTAAACTACTTTACCAGTGAGAGAGAACTCAAAGCCTCCTTTGCTGAGAAGATAAGCTTTCATGTTACAGGATAAGGGCTGACATGTAATGAAGAGTAGTACACAGCAAGAGAAGAAAAAGATGCCTTAAATCATCTTTCTTTTAAAACTAGTGAAAACTAGCTAATGGAGTGCTCAGCATATATATAGTATTTAACTAGGTGGTCACAGTGACTTCTTTTCAGTACCTAAGACAAACCATTACACATCTGTTTACAGCAGACTTTTACCAAACAATTAAAAAAAAAAAAATGATCCCTGCTTTGAGGAGCAGAGAATCTGTTACAGCTCTTGCAGCACTATTCTTTTCCATGCAAAACTTAGAGAATTCAGACAAAACACTTCTTTGAGTTTTATTCCTAATATGAATCATAAGCCATCTATCTGTAAACAACACTTAAGTGCGCTTCAAAATTTTTACTGTAGAAACAGTTGGAAAGAGCTAAATACCAGAAAAGTACTTGCTAAAGAGGGGTACTTTATATGCAAATTCAGCCTCAGCTAATCCATACAAACATGTTCTAATAGAAAGGAAAAAGGCATACTTACACTTACCAAAGCTGCTGATCAGAGCTCTTACAGCAGTCTAAAATACGCATAAATTAAGCAGAACTCCCCAATTTCTCCTGAACAGAGCAGAATTCTTTAAGAAAAAAATCTTTATCAACATTCAATTTGAAAATAATAGAACAACAAGTAGCAGGAATTCAACGTGTCAGCCCTATCTTTGAGCAGGACTAAGTTATTTAGTAGAGATCTATTCTAGACTGTGAAAGATATGTGATAACAAAGATGATGAACTGACTGAAGAACAGCTGTACAGTTTTGGCTTGCAAAAGCTGCTTTAAATGATGAAACAGAAAATATCAGTATTTGATGAACTGTACTGTAAAGAATCACAGAAGATTCTTATAGATCCTGAGAATGTGACATAGTACTTAAGCAAAACTGGTGAACACTCAAAAAAACCAACTCATCATTGTTTTTGCTGATCAATGCTAAGGACTTACATATGGTCCTTGTTCATGTTCTCTCTACTGGAGGGAGTTTCTCTCAATTTCAGTAGTTGGCAGTCATAATTTCTCATTTTCACTATTGCAGTTGCTGTGAAATCACCTCTGCTTGAAAAACTCTTGCAAGTTACCTCTCTGGGAATCATCAAACTTGCCATTTTGGAGAATACAGATCACTGTCAGCCATAGATACGGCCTCATGGAAAATGAGAGACACTGCAGGTAAGTCAGCTTAGAAGGAGTATAGGAATTAGTTGATCTTAGGACAGCTATAGCCATCAATGTGCTTAGAACAGAAATAGACAAGAAGCTTTTGTACAAATATTGTTGTTCTTTGTTTCTTCAGATTGCGTATTTTCAGTTCAAGATTGTGTGTGCTCTGATAGGTGGAAACTGTGCTCCTTGAAAGTTCTATGCTTGTTTTGAAAGAAAAGAATAGAAACACTTTTTTTTTTCCAACCCGAAAACTGTAAGTTTGAATACAAAAGCTATTTGCTATCTTTTAGGCAAAGGTACCAAATTCATCTATGCATGGATCTTGAATCTAGAGGGTTTTCACTGTGTGCTGCTGAGTAAAACTCAACAAAACTACAATGAGAAAAAGGGGCTACATCACTCAAGAGCGTTTGCTCTGAATGCTTACTTTCCCAGCTGACTGTAATCTGTAAAGAGAATGGCTTTTCTCTTTGCAGTCAGCTACATGTGATTCAAACAAAAATTTCTCAGACCTTTTACCACTGAGGCACATCATCAAGTTATTTCCAGATTGGAATGCAGATGTATGTAGCTGAGACTCTGTGCATGCTGTTCCTAACTGCTGCGTGTGATGTTTCACTGCTCTGTAAATCTGTTTTCTAGTGAATCAGCCCCCAGACATCACAGGAGAGGCTTCTGAAGAGACCTTCAGCACAGCTCTGTGGAGACACCGCCTGTGCTGGGGTGAGGAACCCCCCTGGCAGAAGTGAGTGAGTGCATGAACGAGGGGAGGAGTACGACTGCCTGTCAGGTGAGCTCCCTTTGCTGGCGATGAGGAGCTGTGGTTGAGTGACTCACTGGCTGGCCGTCACGGGAATGTCTGAGAGCAGGACGATGTGGGCATGCTGCGGACAGACCACAGGCCATGCACTGTTTAGATTCATCTGCTGCTGCTTTAGGGAATCACAGCAAATTACAACCTGGAAATTATAAAACTTTATTTTAAATCCTGGGTGAATACAAATCTCATCATTTTCATATTCATCCTTTGTTCAACCTCTGTGCTCTGAGCCCAACAAAAAGCTGCAAAACTGCCTGTCACCAACAGGAATGGAAAAAGGATCTCATGACACGACAGACTCTGAAGCAGGTTAAAGCTTTCACATGAATTACTCTACATTCCATAGTCTTTGTCTACATTCTTCAATCCAAAGATAAGTGAAATCAGTAAGAAATCTTTCCACTGCTTGCAGCTCATTGAGATTGAAGCCCTTGGATCACTTTTTTGTGCTGCTGCTCCACCTATTTGTGGGCTGTGCATACAGTTTAGGAAC
The DNA here is from genome assembly GCF_023343835.1 of Lagopus muta. Lineage (NCBI taxonomy): Eukaryota > Metazoa > Chordata > Aves > Galliformes > Phasianidae > Lagopus > Lagopus muta. The sequence goes on from NC_064434.1 coordinate 79,075,759, forward strand.
ACACTCTTTCTTGCTGAAAACTGCTGGGCAAGTCCCTCTGTCATTGTCCCCATGTCACTCTGACCCAGGACTTCCTGCTGCTGCCCCTTTGCACAGGGAATGCAGCAGCATCTGAGCTACTGTTATGTATGTTTAGCTTGCCTCAAGAAGAAAATCCTTCCATTAGGAATCTAACATGATGTTTTTATGATAAGGACAACTTAAGTCACTGGCTTCCTCTGACCTCCTTGTGCCTTTGTTTAGCCCAGAGTCTTGCAGACTATTTGGGACAGCTACAGTTCAGCAGCTCTACAGGAGCTCAAAGTAATCATTCACATCACCTTCATTTGTCCTGTTGTAAACTATGTTTTAATTGTTTGGGTTTTTAAACCCCTACCAGGCCATTCCTGGCTAAGCCCCTTAGTTACCAGGTCACGTTCAATCTTCTCTGATACAGACAAAGCTTTGTACTAGTTGAGCTTGCCTCTCTACAGTATACTTGCATTACAACCAGCCTTGTGGCAAGATCAGACTGTGCTCAGCACTGTGTTTAAGCCCAGGTGTTTAACTTTTCACTGGGATCTGATTCATGCTTTCTGGAATAACCTAGCTCTTCTGGTCTCCTCTAGTTCACAAGTTCCCCACTGCAGCCTGCAGCCTTGCATACCATTACCCTGCAGGCATACTTTCCTGAAACAGGTTTCTATCCCACCCAAAATGGGCACAAGCTTTGTCTGTTTTTGCCTGAGGTTGTTAGGCACAGTGCCACAACTTGGCATATGCTCAGAGGGTAACTGAGACTCCTCAGAGGTCCTCTGGCTAACTCCTCCTCAGAGCAGGGTCAGTGCCCAAGCATCCTGATGCAAACCTCAGACAGACACACTACAGACTGACATTAAACACCTCTGCAGACACCTTTTGCTATTGGAGAAAAAGTGATGGAAATGAAAGACTAGCATTTTTCTCCCTACCTCCTTTTTTTTAAAAAAAAAAAAAAAGTTTGTAATTTTCATTTCACCACCTTCCACCACAAGCTTTCAAAAAGCAGCAGACAGAGGAACCTATACACATATTCCCAACCTCGGCACTGGTGTGGCTGGAAGCTGCTCCAAGTGTATCATTAAAAGTAGTATTCTGCCCTTTTTTTAGTCCAAAGAACCAGAATCTGCTGTTCTGTGTGCCCAGATGGTCTTTGAACAATTGCTTACTCTGATTGTTGAGCTCAGATTCTACTTTTTAGCACAGCAGTCTGAGCAGGACTTCTTTTCTCTCTGTGATCTGGAGAGCAGGGCCCCAAGCTGCCCATCTAGGGTCATCCCAAGCTGTTGGGGCCTGCTGGAAGCTTGGCACAGGCAAGGATGTGAAAATGTTACCTCTGACATCATTAAGTAGCTGCTGCAGTCATGGGTGCTTTTCCCATCAACGATGGCTCCTCTTTCCTTCATCTCAGACTGCTTCCATGTACTTCTCATCCCTTGTCCTAAAGCTGATGGGCTTGTCTGCCTCAATTATGTATAATTATGAGAACTTTAAGACGTTTCAAAGCTAATTCAAGTCAGGAGGAGCTCTATTTTGCCAATATGAAGCTTTTTCCTTTAGTTTTCATACATGTGAGCAGCATATAGTGCGACAGTGAAAAACCAGGATCCACTGCTGAAGTTTATTTTTGTAGAGGTTAGTGTTCTTGGCATATGACATAGCCATGCTGCGAGAGTTTTCAAATATTAGTTGTAATATTTACTTTGCTTTTGTGAAGAATGTGTTAGTTTAAACATGTCTTCTCCTGAAGGTAAAGTGAAATAGTTAAATGTATTTTTTCAGTTTTATGCTCCTTTCCACCTAATTTCCTCTGTAGTTTATTTATTTTCAGTGTACAGGGCATTGCTCAAAGAAATGAGCAATTTGTGAGGAATAGTACATTTTAAAAGTTCAATGGATATTTTAATTGTTTTGTAGACAAGATATATTTATTTCCCTGAGGGGGAAAATAATTGTAACAGCATAGTAAGGAGATTTTCGTATCTTGAAAAAAAATCTTGTATTTCTGAATCAGTTATTTTATGTGAGGGTAACTGTGAAACTGCCAAATATCCCAGTAGAGATTTCTGCTAGTTCAGGAAAATGGAATTCAAGACTATGCAAATCTGTGCAACTAATTTTAGTATGACAGTTATGTCAGCAAGTTGAAAATGAGCCAAATCCTACTTGCTTCTAGTATTTTGCTGGATATGGCAGTGGTCAACAGTGACAGACTGGCATTACATTTTTTGCCAAAATGAATCCAAATTTCATTGTGACTTAATGCCTCTCCCACCCACCCTCCCCCCCCCCCCCCCAAAAAAAAAAAAGAAAAAAAATATAGTCCTTGTAGCAGCCTCTTGTGGAAGTAGTCCAAGGGGAAAGATGATCAGTACTTTGACTATCATTAGTCTGTCTCCTTTTCCCATCCAGACTGCACTACCTGTGTGTCAATCTGACCACTTCAGACACCGAATACCACACAGAACCCATGTTGTTCCAAGATGTGAATTCATATACAGAGCAAGCTGTAAATCTCATCATAAAAGCTTGTTCATCTCTGAAAAACTAGTCTGCTTCAGGTACTTGTGATTCCCAATTGGGAAAGCTGGTATCATTCATCTCTTGGCATGTTTGTACTGCGTCCAATGCAACGGAACCATGATCGCAGTGGGGAGAGGAAGACTTCTTTCTGAGGAGGAGATGGGGAAGGTGCTACAAAGGTGCATTTATGGTAGCATGTTGATGGAGGGGGAAGCATAAGAGTGTTTACCCAAGGTAACATAATGTAAGTTGCCCTGAGGCACAAAAAGATTTATCATTACAGATTCACGAGGCATGGAAGAGGGCCACCAGCAGTGAATGGCTTCAGCAAAGTCAAGCCACTTCTTTCCAAGGCCTCAGACATTAGTCCACGCCGAGTCTGACCATCTGAGTTCCTTGGAAGTGAATGTAAATGCCTACATGAAGACCAAGAAAGCTGGACTTTTTGTGAAACATTAATAATTATATGGTGGTAGCACTCAGGAACTGCTGACCATGGAGTAAACACAGTTTCTGCCTGAAGGCTGAAAGGTACAGTTCTGTACAAAAAATACTTCATAGAAGTTGTGTTACCATCAGTGTGGTCTTGCTCTGCAAATCTACTTAATCTATGTATTTAGAGTCATGTGCGCTTTAGTGACGTAATAAAGGTCAGTTAATTCTTTTCCCTACTCTGATGACAGTAAAGTTAAACTGTTCACTTTCATTCAAAAGAAATACCTTCTTGATTAGAGTAACATATACATCTAGGAAGCTGTGGCTAAAGGTACGATTTAACCTACAAAATACAGGGACTTCTTTGCAGACACTTGAGTACACTAGAAACCGATTGCCAGCTGATTTTTAGTTTACAAGAAATTGTAGAGTCTGCCTTTTCCCAAAAGTTTGGAGTAATGTTATTGAAGCTTGTGGGCCCTCGCTACTGTAAAAGTGCTCTTCTGTAGCCATAACTAGGGCTGGTCAGAGCGTACAAGTGAAACCCTCACATGTATCATGAGCTCCCAGCTCCACTTTTCTTGCAGGCGTCCTGACCAGTGGGTGTAGACAAGCACCAGGACCTCTAGCTGGCCTTTCAGTGCAACACACTGAGAACTTCTGATGGTTCAGCTGCTGCCTGGCTAACCTGGACGTCAGGTTGCAGGAATACTTTGTGGCACTGCTGCGTATCATAGAATCATAGAATCACCAAGACTGGAGAGGACCCACAGGATCACCCAGTCCAACCATCCACCAATCACCAATAGTTCTCACTAAACCATGTCCCTCAACACAATGTCCAAACATTCCTTGAACACCTCCAGGGTCGGTGACTCCACCACCTCCCTGGACAGCCCATTCCAGTGCCTAAATGTAAGTCTGTGATCAGCCACGCTTAGGTCACTTCACCCTCAACATAGCATGCATATACCCTGCAGCCTCTTGCTAAGGGCCTGGCAAACCAGGGTCCCAGGCCCACAGTTTATGAGACACAAGGCCACAGTCCTGTCCCCTTTGTTTGCTGAGAAAGAATTTGAAGGTCTGAGCACTGCCAGCTTTGTTCAGAAGGCCTTCTGCACACACCTCATGGAGCTGGCCCCAAAGTAATGAGAATGAAACAGAAGTGTATATGGAGGCTTAGCTCTCTCATTTTGGTTTGAGTAGTATTATTTTGTTTCTTACTGCAGATACTGTCACCCTCACACTTGTTCATTAAGTCTCTCCCTGGTTCATTAAGTCTTTAACCCTTGAAACAATCCTGCCATCTTGTCAGACAGCAAGTCTCCTGCTCATGGTATTCCAACCAGCTCAGCCCACCTCAGCCAAACCCTAATCACAGAGCACCCAAAGCACAGCCTCTCTGGTGCAAGCTGTACAGACTGAGGACCCTTCTCTGTGTTTCTCTGTGTTCACCCTTCAGACGCAAATCAGAAGGGGAGAGGAACAGAAGTGGTGTAGCTGGCAGGTGGTGCAGGATGCTAACTCCTGCATCTAATAGCACGCCCAGTTGATACCTTTTCTTTTGGAGGTAGGAGGCAGCCAGAGGAGTTTTCTCTCTTGCAGATACTGTTTGCTCAAGGAGCTGTAGTAAATTCTTGGCTTGTTTCTGAAAGGGCAGCACACAGCCACTTGGTGCTGGTTAGATGTGTCTTGGTCTATAGAAGCAGGGACTTCTATATGCTAAAAAAAATTTGAGCTGAGCTTTTGACTGCAGCAGCACCGAGGTTCTTTTTAGCTCTTAGAACTTCTGTGGTCAACTCAGTGTGTTAATGCAGCCAAACCAGGTCCCTAACTCCTAAACTTTCCAGAGCTGGGAAGGAAACAAAGTTTAAAAAAAGTGACCAAAACCAGACAAACAGACAAGAAATGTGTGGATTTCCGTGTAAGAGAGGAAAAAAAAAGGGAGAAGACAAAGAGATCTGCTGTGTGAATCTGTGAGGAAGGCTTGATCTTAACCAGTTAATCTCAGCTAATAGTTAGAATTTTTTCAGTAATGTTTCTGAACCTAGATCATTTTTTGCAAGGCATCCACCTTCGTGGATCTATTTCTCTTGCGATCCCTCACCATTTGTTGTACAGTAGCCAGTGATACACCGCCCTTGCACTCTGTGTGACGTGACTTAAAACCCACATTTCTTAAAAGCAACTGGCTCCTGCTGTGGAATGATGCAGCTTTTGCCCTCTGTACAACAACCCCAGCCACACAAGTAGTTGTGATCTCATGCCGGAAAACTTCTGAAGGACAGCGGCCTTGTGCAGAGCAACAATCCCGAGTGCCACATCAGTGTCACGCTGCTCACTCAGTCTTCTCACCACTTCTCTGGTTTCAAGGTATTTTTTTGTTCCCCAAACACTGTAAAAATATTTAGCGTGCTTAGGATTGACAGTAATTATCCTTTGGAAGTGTGAGCAGTTCAGCTGATCAGGATGTTAAAGAAAACACCGCAGATCTACACGTTCGCCAAGGGAGGAGGCAGCGGTCTCAGCAGTTAATTTCTGAATTATTTTCAAGGTGGATCTTTTAAACTTTATCTCAGCTTCCTTCCAAACCTCTGGAGTTCAGGCTCTACTGTAGCCCCGTGCGGATTTTTGAGCCTCCGGTGCCATTTTCTCCTTAAACTCAGGGCACTGAGGCGGGAGCCTTTGTTGTCGATGTGGCTCCCTTATGCGGTGGCTACAGAGAGCTCCCATCTCTCATCTATTTAAAACATCTATTTTAGAGCAGTTTTAAATAGATGGGAACTAAGGAGGAAGGGACCGCTGTGCTCTTAACTCTGGCTTTTGCCTGGAATCCTGTCAATGCGAAACCCTCCTGCTCCCCGTGCCGGCTCTGCCAATGGCGTTTAAGAGGAAAATCTCATGTGTTTGGAGGCAGGGTCAGTGTCCTTAAAGCTCTGGAAAGGAGCAGAGGAGGACCTGCGGAAGAAGACCTGGATTCCAAGCTGCTGCATTCACAAGCTGTTTGATTCTCCGAGAGGTTTTTTTGGGGGGGGGGGTTGGGGGGGGAAGAACTCCAAGGCATCAGATTCTGAGTATTTTCAAAGATGGACTCTTCACGGCATTCTGCAAACTTTATTTACAGCGCTACAAGGTAGCATCAGTTAAGATACACTGTCGATAAACGTAGGCGGTTCTGCTTACACGTTAATTCCTGGGGCACGCTCCGGGTTTGTGTTTTGTTCTTTAGGAAACACACAACAACAACGACAACGAACAAAAGAGAACGGCGCCCCTGATGCCGCGAGGCTCTGCCGAGTGGTCTCCAGCCCCCGGCTCCGACCGCGCGGGCAGAGGAGCGCGCCCGACCTCTTGCAAGCCTCGGTGCTTTCCTTGCGCTCCCACCTGCGCAGCGACGGAGCACCTCGGGGCTCCCAGCCTCGGCTCCCCGACACTACTGCCCGACCCCGACGGGCCCTTACCCCGAGGCTACCGCCGCTCGCCGCCCCGCGCACGAACGCACCAGGTGCGCTGCCCTGCGCGCGTCCCTTACGCCATCCGCGTGGCACCCGCACCGGCGGCGCCCCCCGCGCCGCTACCTGGCGCCGGCCCCGCGCCCCCTGACGTCACGGTGGGGCCAACGCGGGGCCGGCACCGGGGCCGCGGCGCCCCTTCCCTCCTCCCGTTCGCCGTCCCCTCCCTCCCCCCGCTCGCTCGCCCGCCGCACGACTCTTAAAGGCGTTTTTCAGCCCGGGCCGGCTCACAGACCGCGCGGAGCCCGGCACCGCTCGCATCTGCTCCGCGTCGCTACCGCCCCCCGCTCCTCCTCCTCCCTGACCGGCCCGCCGCTCGCACCGCCGCCGTTCCCCAGCGATGTGCTCCCGCTCCGCGGGACGCTGAACTCCGCGGGCGGCTCGGGGCGGGAGGGGCCGGCTCGGGGCGCTCTCCTTTCCCGGCCCCGTTGCGGGCTGGGGGCGGCGGGAGGAGGACGGCCCCGCGCCCCGCCGCGCGCGCCTCCCCCCCGGGCGCCGGGGGTCTCGAAGCTGGCGGGGGCTCCGGCCGCAGAGATGGCTCGGATCGGATGGGGCTTCCTCCTGTGCGCCTGGGCGCTGCTCTCCCCGGCGCTCGCCGCCGCCGAGAAGGGCAGGCTGCGAAGGATCACCTACGTGCTGCACCCCAGCCAGGCGGGATCGGCCGGCGGCCGGCAGCAGCGCCCGGCCCTCCTCGCGGGGCAGCAGCAGCGCACCTTTAACGTGCAGCTCAACGCGCGCTACGGCACTGCGGAGCGCACGCGGCGGATGAGCAAAGCGGGAGGCGCGGGAGTGCAGCTCCGCCTGGGCCCCGTCGGGCAGAGCCACTCCAACTCCGCCGCCTCCTCCTTCGCCAAGCCGGCCCGCTTCGGCCCGCGGCCCAAGCCTCCGCCGGGACCTCATGGCAACAGCAGCGGCGCGCCGCCCCGCCAGAAGCACCCGCTGCCGTCGCTACCGGGGTAAGGTGCCCCGCATGCCGTGCCGTGCCGCGCTCCGCTCTCGGCGCCTCGCGCCGTTACCTGCCCGCTCCCCTCGGGCACACGAGGCGTCGAGCGGGCGAGGGGCGGCCCCGCGTTCATCCCCCGGCCGTCCCGGCTCCTCGCGGCTTTCCGCACTTCCCGCCTTTTTGTCTCCCGTCCCGGCCGTGCGGGGGCCGGCGGCCGATGGGGACCCCTCCGGACCGTCGTCCCTCTCTGCTCTTCCCGCAGGGTCAACGTCTGCGGAGGGCAGTGCTGCCATGGCTGGAGCAAAGCCACGGGCTCGCAGAGGTGCATCAAACGTGAGTATTGTGGGTGAACGGGGAGAATCCCTCCTGAGGGAGGCGGGCGGCACGTGGCCGGCACGGAGCTGCGCCGCCGCGAGGTTACGGAGGAGGGAATAGCAGCCCCGGTCGGGAAGCCTCTGCGGGTGTCCGTGAGGTGCGCGGCTGTGGGAGCGCTGCCTCGGCTCCGCAATGCGCGCCTCTGCCCCACGGGGAGCTGCAGGGAACGGTCGTCGGGATGTGAGGGGGATGCGAGGGGGACGCGGGAGTCCCCCGTGCGGGGGGACGTTTGTCCCTGGGTGGGGTTTCTCGCAGTAGGGAGCAGCTGCATCTGTAATGCGCGGAGAGGACAGGTGACTGCGCGCTGCCGGAGCTGCTGCTGACGGTGTCCTTATGGCGGTTCCTAAGGACAGAGCCGCTTCATTCCCTGACCAACTCAGACGTGCATTTAAGGCAGTCATCTAAACGAACGTTTGCAGTGCGTGCTGATGGGGTTAGGTGAGCTGCCTCGGCTCTCTTGCTTGCTGCAAGTGAAAGTAGCGGAATGGTTTCCTGCAGCCTACGTTTCTCACAGCACGGCTTTGGGGCTGAGCACAGAGCCTACAAAATATGTACCTTGGTTCGATGGCAAACCAAAGTGGGGAAAGTGTAACTTCACAAGATGGCAGTTTAGTTTCTGACTTTTCAGAATTTCGGTGCTGCTCTCTCAAGCACTTCAGCCTTCATTGTGTTGGGCAAAAAAATGTTCCTTTCTGTGGCTTGGATTCACTCTTTCTGTCTTCCAGTAACTTTTCTTTGCAGGTAACTTCAGTGCAGTTAACTTTCAAGCTCTGCTAATAAACAAAGTAGTTTTCTGTGCCTTTTCTTGGTTACATTCCATCTTTTCAACCCCCCTATCATCATTCAGCTATTCTTTTTTGTCTTCTTTTTAAACTCATTTCCATTCTTTGGTCCTTCAGTACAGACTAAGCCAGGCCATTTGGGTTGTTACGGGATAGCCCTGAAGAATCTCATTTAAATCTGTGAATTACTTGGTCTATTCACACAGTTATTGGAGGAATGGATTAGCAGAGAGAGTTAAAAGAAAGGGTGACAGGGTTTGGGGGATCTTTCTCATATTGTCTGTAATATTGGGCTCTCCGTTGCACAAAATGTTCTTGCTGCCTGCTCTGATGCCTCCCAGCAGCAGCATCACACTTGGCTTGGATTTTCCTTGTTGTACCTTTCTGGGAAGCTGAGTGAAGCACTGAATGTTTTAAAACTGTATGATTTTGTAACTTAAGAAAACGATGAGATAGCACTAACTTGGTTGAGCTGTGGAAGATGAGTCTCAGAGTTGTAAAGCCAGATACCTCCTTTTCTTGAGCCTCCCAGTGGTTCTTTCAGAAGAACAGAAACCCTATTAGAGAACAACCGTTAACTCCTTTGTTTCCTACAGGGATAAGTGATTTTTGAGGTTGGATAGAGAACTGTCAGTTTTGGGGTGGACTCTTCTAGTTGTACCACAGATGCAGACACACCTGAGCTGAGTCATGCAGAGTCAGTTTGGACCTGTCAGCATTTATTACCTCGGGCTCAGTATCACTTTAATAAGCTATTTGGCCTCTAGGGCCAGCTTATATTCTTTTGCATGGTGCAAAGCCTGAGCTAATAAACCCCAGGCCCATGCTGCCTGTTTCCAGAGCCAACTTCCATTTGTCTGCATCATGCTTCCAGAAGCAGAGTGCTGAGAGCCAGCTCTGATCACAAGAGTTATGAGCTCAGGTGTAACCCCAGGCTGCAGCAAGCACCATGTGTTTCTGCTATGCTGCACCTGTGGCAATAAGCCTGCCTGTAACCTGCAGAAGCAGGGGTGTAAGTGGAGAGGCATAGTCCTGCAGGCTTTGTTAGCCTTCCCCTCCTTCCTGTGGTGGTGGTGGTGATCATGGTCTGTTTGTTACACCTGGGGTTGGGGCTGTTCCTCCCTTGGCTGACTCCTGTCCCTGATCAGCAGCAGCCTGGCCAGGTGCAGTGATAACTGCGATATGTTTTCTTAAGGGAGCAAATTTGAAATGTTCTGTGCAGATCATAGGGCACAATATGGAGGGAGGAGAAGAGTGTACTTCTCAAAGTCCTCTGTAAACTTTAGCTGGAAGCTGAATTGGCAGTTATGTTGGCCATGCTCATGTTGTCTTTCAAGTACTTCAGTCTGTCTTCAGGAGGTGAACTTCTGTGTTCCTGTTTGCTACCTGCAGAAGAGTGGCTCTCATATCCAGTCACAGGCATACAGGCTTTTTTCCACGCTGTGCTTAACATTTCAGTTTTACATTGTCAAGTTTTATCTTAACTTTTTTTCAATCTTGGTGTGTCTTTTCTTGTGAAGAACTGCATAATTCAGATTTGAAATCATAGACTTCAGCCTTAAAAGTATTCAGAGCTGCTTTGTGCTGGGAAAATTACTTCAAACCTTCAAAAATCTTTTGGCAATGTTTGGCACATCCACCTTTGGGTAAAGACAAAGGTGGCAAAGGCTCAACCACAGCAATAAACACCTTGGAAGGTTATAAGCACGTGGAAATGTTTATGACGGATTGTCTTACAGTCATCGTTATCTGAAATTATGATCTGTGCAAGAGCAATTACAAGATACCACCAGAGCTGGAGACATTGTGCTTTGTTAGAACTTGTTGTACTACCACAACATTGTACAAATGTTAATTAGCTTTCTAACATGGCTGTAAGGCAAATGAAGCTCAGAATGTGGGTTTAACATTATTTGTTTCATTTACGGAAACTAAACTGTAGGTTAAATGTGACCTTGGACAAGTTATAACCAATCATTGACTGGAAGATAAAAGCTGGAAATCCTATCTCTCAAATGCTTTCTTATCCTGTTGGAAGCCTTTGTCTCTTACTTAGTTACTTGCTACTAAATTTGTATTAGTTAATATTGCTTCCTACAAATTAGGCTCCTTTGCTTGTTCATAATGATTACAAAGAACTTATTTACATGTTGGGAAGTCAAGAAAGAAATTGCTCATTGTACACAGGATCTGATATCTCCAAAAAATGATTTAATGGGACCACCTTGTTTTAATAGTAAACATCTTCTGAAGTATGTAATGTATTTTGTTGGGAGCATTAATATAGAATGTGTACTCAGTGTAAACTGGATAGTTTAAAAAAAAAAAAAGTAAATAGAATAGGCTGGAGGAATTGTAACTTTTGCTAACATCATGAGGCAAATTAACAAATGATAGTAGGAGGGAGAGCTGATTGTTACAGGAATGCTGAAGTGTGAACTTCCTGCAGAAGTGTAAGAAAGGCTCATAATGCAAATGAGTGAGAAAGTGAACCTAGCAAGGTCATGCTTAAAGTGTATGTAATATGGAGAGAATCTGCTCAGATGCAGAGTTCACCTGCTCTATCCTCATGGCTTAAGAAAGAGAGAAGACTCATCTTTGTTGCCTCAGGGTGCTGTATGTGTGTGTGCATGTTTTCTGTGGATGGGTGCAAAGTGAGGGTTTGGGAGTTGGATCTGGGTGAGATTTTTCTGAACTGGGCTATGAAATTCTTCCTGTCTCAGATGCCCAGACACTTTGGAAAGATCATCAGAAAAGGCAATCCGTTTTCAATTTTGAAAGATTATCATGTTTATTCTCTTTCATTTTGAAAATTTTCCAGACTCCACGTTAAATAAATGCGCTGGATAAGATTTAATTTCTTTTTCAGAAAGCGGTCTTTCTGCTGCAGAAAGACCAGCTTGCTCTGAGGAAGGTCCACTTTGTTCAGTTCCCAAATCTGTGGCCTCCAGTTGTGTATTGCCATTATGGTTTGAGCTGTCCGGTCCCCAAAACCTCAGGCTATGCTTGTGGCTGCTGTTGGGTGAGCTGCAGCTCCTTCAGGACAAGGGCGCTTGATGATGTAACTGGTGCTGTGGACACCTGGCTTTGCCAGGTCTGCCAGGAGCACGCCTGAGGCTGCTTCCAGATCATGCTCCTGAGTTGTCTTGGGGGAGGTGAAGGAAAGGTTGCGTGCTTAGATCTTGTTCTGATCTAGGGCTGGGATCCAGACTTGGAAGCTTAGTAGCATACGTGGATGTAAAATTGTGTGCTACTAAGTGTTTTTGTATTGGTTGCTTAGTATCTCTTCTCTCTCTGCCTTCAGTGGGCTCTGAGAAATGGTGGTATCCAGGAGGATGGTACTTCTGATCACTGGAGTGAGTGCTTCAAATGCTTGCAGCTGTGCTTCTTGAAGGGTTTCTGGTCATAAATGTTTTCCAAGGCTTGTTCTTCATCTGTTTGATGGCTTAGAGCTTTACCAAGCTCTGTTTATTTACACTGTGTATACAAAGCCTGACTATAACGTGCTCTTAACAAATGTTTTTTTTCCCTTCACACTGAAATCATCTCAGTAAAAGTTGTATCAGTCTTCTTCAAACTATGTCTAAATCAAAATGAAATGTTTGCATTTTAAAGAGACGGAACTACCTTGACCTCACTTAACTCACCCTTTTAATCTGGTCCTTGATGTTGCTTTTAAAAACTCTGAAACTGAAAAACTGAAAGCCATTGCTTCTGTGGCTCTGTTTTGCTTCTGCTGTGGGTTGCTACTGTAACACGTAAGTATAACTGTTATATTTTTCATGAAAGAAATAGCCTGGCTTTTATTTAGGGGGTCAGCCCTCAATAACAGTTTCACCTTCCTTGGGAGGTGAGATAAAGGGAGAATCTATATTCTTGTTACCATTGGTTTTGCCTATACAAGCAAGCAGCGTATGCTAATAAGAGCAAATCGTGAAGACCTGAGGCCCATGGTGTGTTTCAGGATTCAGTGTTTTATTTTGCTGTATTCTGGTCTCTTGGAATGAACACCAATATGAGGCAAGTACATTAGCTATGTCCTTGTTCGGGGCTCTACCTGATGCAGGCACATCTGGCAGTGGAGCACCCCCTGCAGTACCCAGTGGCCCCTCACAAAATGCAGCCCGGGGCTGTTTCTGCTGTTCAGCATGGGTACCTCTCCTGTGGCACGTCTCAGATGGTGGCACTCCTATCTGTATGGCTGCTCTTCTTGGCAGTAGAGAAGGGAAGGAGGTGGGGTGCTTTCTTCTGTGCCTCTCACACAATCACAGAACGGCCAGGATTGGAAGGGACCAGTGCAGGTGAGAGCACAGCCAAGCAGCCATGCTGCTGATGTCAGCATGTCTCCTAACCATTGGAAAGGGGGAGGTATAGCAAGGTATGGGGTACTGCACCCCTGGGAGCCTTGGGAGAGCTGAGTGCAGCACCTCTGGAGATCACTTCATTTGTAGCTTCGCTGTGAAGTGCAACTTCTTGGAAACAGATACTTCCTTGATGCAGGTTCAGCCTGCCTGGGAGTGAGGGAGTTAATGAGTGTGGATGGAGAAGGGCACAGACCACCCTCAGCTGAGTCCCTGTTTAATTATTGCAGAGCTGAGCCTTAGAGGATTGTGGGTGGTTCATGTTGCCAGGTGAGTCTAATCAGTAATCAGTACAGACTAAAGCTGGGCTGGGTTTGGGTTTTTCTGCTTTTAGGAGCAACAGTATTTCCCTTGTGTAGCTTAATTTATTCCCAGAAAGTGGATCTTCTCCATTGACTGCAGAAAGAATGCAGAGCTCCAGTGTCTCTCTGCATTTCGTACTGTGCACAGGGGATCAAGGATTTCATGTCTTCACAAGTCAAGATACTCATTTAAATATGGAGCTTCAAATAGTTCTGGTAGGTTATGTTCTCATGTGAAAAGCAGGTAGTCGTCTCTGCATCAGTGCAGAGTTTCAGAGAGCTGCTCACTAATAGAGGGAATTGACTTGTGTCCTGTATCAAGGCTTGCTTTTTTCCTAATTCCAATCAGTTTTTAATCATCTCTAGATGGCAGTTTAGGCCTGGATTTGAGAAGAAGGTTAACTGCATAGTATACTCTTATTAAGGATTGGTTGGGCTTAGAAAAACTTTATTGTTCTTAGCATGTAAATTACTTTTTTTGATTAGTAGTCTTTGGTATTTCTTTTCTGTAATGTTTCAATTGTCCGAATCCTGCATCCAGTTAAAATTTTTCAATTGCTTTATTGAATTTCTACTAGTTTGTTCAGTTTCCTGTGTATTTCTTACTAAGTATTTTGTAACAAAATGAATAAACAACGTAATGAGCAAAGTTAAAAGAATTAAAAGGATTGCAGAATTCATCATTAAGTGCTCCAGCAAGCAAAAACAGCACATAACATGGAATTTCTCTTCCATTCTGTAGTGTTTTATTTCATTTATAGTGGTTGAAAGAAGTATGTGTAGCATGTGAGAATCTTAATTGTTTGTAATATCAGAATATGTGTAATTCTGATCACAAATCATTAAATACTAAAAATCATCTCATAGATTACATAGTGCAAATAATTAAGTTAGACTGCACAAACTCCAGTAAATACATGATTGAAAATGCCAATATCAATTAGCACGTTGTGTTCTTATGCCTGTTAAAGTAATGTCCTTTTGCTGAAGTTCGACTTTTGACATATTTGAGTATAGTTATCATTAATTTCTGATCTATTATAGCATATGAAGATAGGTAGGAAAATAATCAAGTGTGCTATGTGCTCATTGTGCTGGCAGAGCAACTATTTTATTATTATTTTTTTAAACTGTGTGACAAAGGCTGTTGTTGTTGTCTGTGTGTTTCCCCCCTTTCTTGGAGGTTATATTTATTTATGGTAGTTGTCCATGTCAACGTAGGAATGCATCAGATGTTTGAAGTGGACCAGTGAATTCCTTCATGATGCATGATTTCCTTTGAAGTATATTTAGGGAAAGAATTCCCTAAGACCATGTAGTTGTGATAAGAACAAATTTCCTGTGTAGGAAGACACAGATGGTCATAATATTTCTTCCATTAATCATATAGAGATCATGCAGTCTCTTTTGGAGCTAAAGAACCAGCAGAAATGACATGAAGTAACTTTAACTTCCTATGGGATTGTTTTACAACGTTGTTGTCTCAAGCTTGGTGGCTAATTCATCTTTCCCTCCTCAACAACTGTGTAGAGGTATTAGATACACTTCTGGTAAAATTTAGTTGTTGAAAACCATCTGGAGAAAGTTACTCAGATGGAGAACTGGATCCCCAGAAAAGTACTCGATGGTCAGCACTAAATGTTTCTTCAGTTTGGAGACTAGAAATCCAAAACCTATGTTGCTTCCTCATTCCTGACATATGTAGTGCTTACAAAGATGTAAGATGTGGCATCCAGTATATAAAAGTCTAATAGCAAGTAGTGAGCTACTCAGTGGGGCAATTGGGAGAACAGGAAGCCATTGTAAACTTTGCCCTTCTCTGGGATATTGGCACTGTATTCAAATTCCTCTGAGGGAACCGGTGCAGGACGCCTCTTCCCATTCAGAATCCCCATAGCCTCTCAAGAGAAAGGAGGCCTTTCTCCTCTTTTCTTTTGGTACTGGTGGGGGATCATTGCTCTGTCTTTCAACACAGCAGGAGCTGCCTTTGTATCACAGATTTAGTTTAGGATGCTCACTCAACCAAGATATACTTAGATTTGGTTTTTCTGTGTGCTTGAGGAATAGAAATCTTGATTAATGAAAAAGATGACAGTACTTGCTATGCCCTTAATAGTCTGTTCCCATGCTGAACATAGCAGAACTTGGAACCTTGCTCTAAGCACAGGTATATTCATGTTAGTGTTGCTTTTCCCTTTTATGTACACTTGATACATGCATTGTTGCTTGACCATTTTATACTGGAATCTGAAGTATTCACACACTTCTAAGCCTCCTTCCAATGACTGTTTTCTGTTATTGTGCTCTAGCATATATTTTGTCTGACAGGCTTTACACATTCCTGTTAAAGATAACAGTTCACAACATAGGCTTAGGCTGTTATAAAGGATTAGCAATATTTGGCAGTATGGATAGCGAGACATTTGCAGTGGTGGAAGTTGTTGGAAGTCAGCACATTCTCCTGACAACCAAACTGGTGCTTGCTTATATGCAGTTGAAAGGGAAAAGCACCCTCTTATTAAAATCTGTTTTCAAACAGAAAGGTTCTATTGGATGAGCTCATTAGAAATAACACAGCTCGCAACTGTTCATTGTAGTTCATCATATCAAAGCATTAGAGCTTAGGAAATATGGTAAATGTTTGTGGTCATTTAAATACAAACCAACAGCGCCTGTTTGACAGGAGGTTCTTAAAGGTAGAACTGAGGCAAAAAATTTAGTGGTGCATGAATTTTTTTGGCACCATTTAAACTTTCTTGTGAATTTCGCATTTAAAAATACTTCTCTGTAAATTTCAGTTCTCCATATGATCAGGAGATGCAAGGATAGAAGTGAGATGCCATTGTTTGGAGAAGGTGAATGTAAATTAATGTAAAATCAAAGTGGTGAGCTTAATGATCTTAATCTGTCTCAATATCTTGGAAGCAATGGTGACAACACTGGAATATCACCAAGTTTGCACCAGATGTGTCCCATGAGTGCTCACACAGGATCAGAGAGTGATGTGCAAGTTTGTCAGTATTTACTGAACCAAAGCTGAAGGTGACAGTTTCCTGGATTGCTTGCTGGTGACAAGACATGGTGTCACCATTAGGAGCCGGAGTCAAAACAGTGGTCTGTGGAGTGATGACATGTAAATTCCCCACTGATGAGAAAGTTCATGAGACAGCCCTCAGTGAGTGATGTGTGATGTTTTTTGGGACAGGAAAGGAGGTGATCCTTGTGGATATCATGAAACCCAGACAAACCATCAATTCTGACTGCTTTATCACAGTGCTGACTAAGCTGAAGGCTTGAGCTTGCACAGTCAGACCAGAGAAGAAGTCAACCTTTCTCTTGCAGCACCATAATGCCAGGCCCCACGCCAGCTTGAAAACAGTGGAGCACATTGCCTATCTTGATTGGGCTGTCTTACCTCACCCACCTCATAATCGGGGTTTGGCACGTTCTGACTTTCATCTGCTTGGGCTGGTGAATGATGGACTGCATGGGCAACATTTTCCTACAAACTGCGTCATCATAGCAGTTGTGAGCAGTGGGTCATCTTTACTGGTTCAGATTTTTGAGTGCAGCATGCAGGCTCTTGATCGCTGCTGGTGAAAATGCATGGCTAATGGTGGTGACTGTGTTGAAAAAGAGTGATTTGTGGCTGCAACTGTGCTTGATCAGACTATGTTATTGTGCTCCTCATATCTGTTGTAGTTTCCACTGAAATAAATAGGGGGTGCTACTTTGAGAATGACCTATGTACATGTAAATCAGTCCCAGATCTATAACACAGATGTGTTGGAAGGATCTTCTAAGGCCTAAGGGCAGCACTGTTGTTCTGTGACTGCTTCTGTCAAAGAATGGCATAAATACAGCCATACTAGGGCTGGTGAGTGCCCATCTAACCATTCTGCTTACAGAGGTGAGCAGTAGTTCTGTAGGGAAAGATACGTTAAAACAGTCAGCGTGTTGAGATAGTTTTACAGAAAACTGCAGTGTCTTGTGGTTCAGGGACTTTCAAAGCAATGATACCCTGGGTTAATTACTCCCTCTCTGCCACAGGTGTGAGGTTAGTGTTTCAAACTGCCACCAGCTGTTCCTACTTGGTACACTTAAGAGGTGATGTCCTGCTTGCTTTTTCTTCCCTACCTATAAATTTGCAGCCTTTTGCTTATGCTTGCTTGTCCAAGTTTTCTGTACTTAGAAGTTCTAGAATGTTTAGGCATGACATACAAAAAGGTGATTTCCTGCCTTTGATCATCACAGTCCCGCTTGTTATTTTCTGGCAGGCCTGTACTAATTCTGCTGCTTATGGGACAAACTTCCTTTATTTAACTCCTGCAAAAAATAACCCAAAGTAGGTTCATGTTCCTTCACCAAATCACTCCTTTGGAAAGCAGGGGTGGTTTGTTATATTGTATGTACCCAGTCTTCCCACCTGGCCAACTTCCTTGGCAAAAGAAGTTTTAGTTTGGAAAACAGATTGGTGAATTCCTAATGGAAAGCTCTGTTGAGAGCTATTAAATGTGCAAACAGTACTCCTGCTCAGAAATTGTCTAATTTTTTTAAGGCTGTAATGGTACAAAATGTTATCTCTCACCCAGTTTTTATACCCATTCTTAAGCATCCATGTTAATAAGAGGAGAGCAGGCTGAACTAAATAAACCCATCTTTGATCTCACTCTCTAAGGCTAATCTCATTACTTGCATCCTTACTGAGCTTCATTTTGAATTTGCAGTCATGTCACAAAACCCACCACCTTTAACAGAGGTGTATCCACCCGTTATTTTTTTTTTCCATGATCGACTTTTTCCACACACCAGTTTTTTCAAGCTTAGCTCTATGGAAAATGAGGGTGTTTCAAGTTAAATGTGCCATTATTGTTGTCTTAAAACAAAGTAATTAGGTCATACATTTGGCACATGGCAGCTGTTTTGACCATTTTTAAAAATAAACTTCTGCATTGTATCAATTAAAAGCTCATTTAATTCTTTCCTAAAACTGTGATCTTGTATCCCACTTTGTGATCTGTTACACAACATTAATGAACTTCAGCCGAAGGGTGGATTGTTGTGAAGATCTCGTGGGTCAGTTTTTTAAGCCTGCTGTCACTGGTCACATTTCAGACTGCATCTCTTAACATTTGCTGGGACTGCTGATGCTCGTTTTGTTGGTGGAGTAATGCAGTTTGTCCTGTGGAGCTTTGTATGCTTTATACATAAATTTGAGAAACCTTCTGGTTTTATGTCACTGTAAGTGAAGTGAGAATCTTCCAGTCGGGCTAAAAAAGAAATAGTAATTTCAAAACCGTTTGTGTTTTCGTCTGCATAGTTCAAAACTCACTGCAACCTTATTAGGTTCACTTTGATGAGTGGAAGCTGAAGACTTTTTAGGTTTTTGAAGCATAGGTTGGTTCCTAACAATAACAAAAAGAGCGGCTGTTTTCTCAGTGCTCTTTTCTGTGCATGCATAAATTATTATTTTACTTTAAATTAGGAAATGCACAACTGTGATTGATGTCCTAGGAGAGAAGGTATTTCCTCCTACCTTTTTGGGATGGTCTTATGAGCTTAATTCTGTGTTTGATTTCTATTCTTGAAATAAGCTGTTGAGAAGCCTCTAGGTCAATAAAGATGGAAGTCCATAAATCTCAGTAAATATACTTAATATATGAATGCTTTTTCATGTTGTAAAAATGAGACTTCTAAATCTTTTGCGGAAGATTGTTATTTCTTTCTAAAACACTCCAGATTGTGCCAAAATTATTTCACTGTGATCTTTATGCTGTTATTACAGGATGACAAAGGTGTCTGAGTCACTACTCTGCTCTTGGAGTCTCTTCAAAGCCTTTTATCATAGTGATGTTAGTGAGGAATAATGCACAGAATTGTCAAATCGTCAAGGTCGGAAAAGACCTCCAAGGTCATCCAGTCCAACCATCTGCCTACCACCAATATTTTCCTGCTACATCCTGTCCCTCGGTACAACATATAAATGTTTCTTAAACACCTCCAGGGATGGTGACTGCACCACCTCCCTGGGCAGCCTGTGCCACTGCCTCCCCACTCCTTTGAAGAAGCATCTTTTCCTAACATCCAACTTGAACCTCCTCTGGCACAACTTGAGGCTATTCCCTGTAGTTCTATCACTGGTTATGTGGGCAGTGTTCTTAATGAACACATCTGAGTCACCTGCACCTCCTAGGTTTGTATTACTTGGTTATTTCTGTTTGAAACTATTGTGTTGTCACTGTCTGGTAGTGTGATTCTATCTAGACAGGAAGACGAAGTCACATATAGAAACTGTCAGATTATTTTTCAACAACTCAAAATGCAATGCAGATTGTTGTTTGGTTTGTTTTCTGTATTAGCAGCCTGTATTCAATGATTTGCATGCAGTAGAGAGGAGAGTTGCTGAGGCAGCTGTTCTTCTATTTCATCAAGTAGGAGATGCTGTGTTCCTTGCTTCCTTTCCAGCTGGACCTCAGTAGTAGCACTGAGACCAGTTACCCAGCAGTAATAAGATTCTGTGTGGTTTGTCCTTGCAATGATGAGATTTATTTATTTATTTATTTATTTTTTAGAGCAATACTGGAATGAGAGTTCCTATTTAGTCATGAAGGAGGTGTCTTGGAGTGGCCTGGTTTGCCTGTAGTTGTATGTAACTAAAAATACAGGTGTCCTATTTACAGAACCATGTTAAAAAGAACTTTGAAAAGGTCCTTTTGAATGTGTGCTTTGTAATTTCCATGTTTAAAAATCTTCCAGAGGGGTCTTGTGATCTTTGATCTTTAGTTCTTCCAAAAATCAAGTCAAGGAGGATTAGAATAAGGGAAATCCAATGAGTGTTGTAGGCTTAGGCTTTGTTCAGCTGATACATGGTTCCAAATTATGGTAATGTTGCAGTCAGTCTAGCCTGTAACTTCTTCAGATTTCTGGTGCATCGTGGTGCTTAGGGCAGTTAGATACCTGCTTTTTCTGCTTTTTTGCAGTATTCTTCAGTGGTTGGTATTCAATGGTAGCTCATAACAAATTCAGGTTTTTCCCCATTCCTTCACAATTTAGAGTCCCAGAATCTATTTTTCAAACATATGATCCACTGCAGTTGTGTGAATTTCTTGTGTGCCTAGCAAAATCTGGGTCTTAAAGGCAAGACTCAAGGAAGAGTTGGCTTATAAATAACAACATATGTTTGTTGTAAATCCCTTCTCAAGTTCTCAGTGAAAATTTTCTTCAGTCTTTTGGCAGTCAAAGACACAATCCATGCTTTTTAAAGGAACCAGAAATACAAATAAGCGAATGACTACTTTTTTTTTTTTTTTTTTTTTTGTGGCTGGGGATGCAGAAGGTGCAATTAAGCTAGTTCAGTCAAACAGCACTCAAGAGGAGATAGGCTGCTGAACAACAGATGGAAGGGGAAGTTATCTGAGAGAAGAACTCCATATAAAGCACAAGATCTGTGGAAATCTAGTGCCATGTGTACAGATGATACATGTGATATGTTTCTATCAAATGATATCAGCTGACAAATAAGTCCCACTGAATTAACACACTTCCATCCTAGCAATGTTTTTCATATGTGAACTTGTATGTGTACTTTGTATATATAGTGTATGTGTTGAAACTTGATTGAAGTGCAGAGTTCTCCAATTTATTTGGAGCGGTGCTTTCTTTTCTCCAAATTGTTATGAAATTGGATATACTGAAATATGGTATAGTACCATGTGTTGTATTTTATGATACAGATAAGCCTGTAAGACTTGTAGATTTGGTGATCTGGCATATTGTTTTATCTGAGCTAAAAAAAAAAAAGTCTTCTGCTACCAATATTAGAAGTATGCTCAGCAGTATATTTTCTCGTAAGTGCTTCACTGAATAGCATCTCTAGGGGGACAAATGGGGAAAAAAAATATATATTTTTTGATAAATGTTTTAGTTCAAATTGTGTTTTACTATTAAAATGTATCCACTGAATAAGAAAACGTCTTTTTTCCATCTTTGTTATTTAAAATTTTTTTTAAAATGGAATAACATTTTAAGATTAACCACCTAAAATCCTGAATTTAGGCAATTTATGTATATATATGATCAGTAGCTGCTTTTATTGCTTTTTTCATTTCATCTGTGAGATTTGCATCTTCTCTATTTCTTGCTCATTCAAAATGGAACTGAACTAATTGTGTTTTAACAAGGTCTAATGTTGAGACTAAGTTAATTATTCAAATTCCCTCTATAGTCAGTGGATAGTGATACAAACAGTGTAATTAATTCTGTCTGAGGGCACGTATCTGAAAGTGAATTGTCTTTTGAGGAGACTTATCCATCCACACAGATGGAAAAAGGAACATAGAGCAATGTGTAGTTCAAGGCAATCTTAAACACCTGTCTGTTTCTTCAAAGAACACCATCCCTGGTTGTAATTATGTCATTGTAGGAACAGTTTGTGCATCTCTCATCTTTAAATGTTACTGCAGTGGTGATTTCTTTGCTTTGGAATGGTTGAGGCAGTGGAAGGGTTGAATTGCATCATGCCTTTTTATATCATTTGGTCACCTGTAATTTGGCTGTAGTGATCTTCAGATCACTTTAAATAGTAACAGAATGTATCCAAGCTTGGATCAACAGTATAGTTTTATAATCTGCATTCTTTTCCATCAGCATGCAATTTGGTTGTTACTGTATGGACAAGCAGGATGCAGGGAAGGGGTACAGAACACTGCTAGTAGGCAGGTTTATAATAGTGCTATATAGATTTTAACTTGTGTATTTCCTATTTTTTACATCTGTGTCATTTTGCTTTTTCTAGCTGTTCAAATGTCACACGTGTGTTATGTAGGAGGACAATAAACGCTCTACCAACTTATATGCTTGTGTGGAGCTTAGCAATGTTACAGTCTCATACTCGATTAACATTTTTATATATATATATATATTTTTTTTTAACTGTGGGGTGGGTTTGCATGTTCTGCTGTTCTTTGTTTCACAGGTGCATTTTAAAATGTCTTTCTATAGCTAACTGTGCACCACCGTGCCAAAACGGAGGGATGTGTCTGCGGCCTCAGCTCTGTGTGTGTAAGCCAGGAACAAAAGGCAATTCCTGTGAGGATACAGTCATGCAAGACACGTCTTCCACTGGAGCCCGGAGCCCCGTTGTTCCCCCGTGGCCCATCCCCCAGCAGGCTGCCCAGCAGGCCTTCTCGCAGAAGGTGCAAGTCCCACCGAAGGCTGGCCCTATGCCTCAGATGGCATTCACCATCAAGCAGAAGCCTCCTGTTGGATTACCTCAGCAAATGCAACCACAGTAAGTGTTTTGTTTGTTTTTAAATTTATTTTCTCTTTCAATGAGGTCCAGTATGTTAGAATTATAAAATCATGTTCCTTGCAAACTGGAAACATGACTATCATAGAAAAATTTTCTTTCTCTGCTTCCAGACTTTATATTACTTTGATTAGCTGAAATACTTTAAATGAGTCTGAAATTTCTCTGCCTATAATGTTGCTTTTTTTGAATGTGTATGGAGCTTGCTTCACGGCTGCATGTGATATGTGAGGAGACGATTGCACAGGAGCCTGGTGATCGAATTGAATGTTGACAGTTTTAGGTATCTGCAGCAGCTACTATTCCTTCAGCTTCAGGTGAAATCAGAGGCAAAAAGTGTATCCCTCCTGCAACAGATGTTATTTTTGAATAGCTGTAAGTAGGATTCAGTTATTTTTCTTCTAGCCACGGGAGAAAGATTATTAGGACTGGGGATTAAACTGTGCTTTCCCAAGTCCAGAATTATAAAAAAGGTAATCTTAAAAAGCCCACAGTCAGAATGGAATCGTATGGTTATTGTAGACTGCACCAAAGAAGTTGCATGCTCCTAATAACAGAGTACACCTCTCCAAGCTGCTTCTGAGAATAGAGATCACCAGACACTGCCAATGATATCTAGTGCTTTCAGGTTGCCTCTTTGTTGGATTCCTACCTCCTAAACTTATTCAGTTCCTCTTGTGGATGTTCTAGCTTGTGTTATTGTGGAGTCATAAGCAAAACCAGCTTCATATATGTCATATAATAGGAAGAAGGAACTTAACCTCAGTTCCGCTGGGGTTCTTAACCTCTTTCCAGCATGTAATTTGAGAAATTTAGAAGGTGGAGTGGGCTTTAAGAACAAATGGATTTGAAGTCATAAGACAGAAATTTTCACCCCATTTTTATATTTTTTTTAAGTGCTCTGAGCCCAGTTTAGGTCTATCAGAGAAATAACATTATTGGAATCACTAATATGAAGGGGATATTACCACTAAAATCATCACACTTTTCACTGCTCCCTTTTCACAGACCCATACAGACCCAGCAGAACTACTAATCCTCAGCACCTGGCTTCTTTGCCTAGCTCCACAAAGCTCTCTCTAGCAAATCATTTCAAAGAAGCCAGGCAATTCCTTTCTTATCAGAACTTACTCCTGTGTGCCTTCCTCCCTCTTCTTCCCTCTGCATAGTATTCTCAAGCATCTCTTTCTTCTGTTGCAAGACAGGCAAGTTGTCCAAATTTGGTAGTAAAATGTACTTCAATTAAAAGAAAAATGTTGTTTCCTCTTGCCTGAAAAAAATTCTGTCCTTTTCCACACCCTCTGAAATGATGCTTAGGAGAAGCTCATGGATATTTCCAGTGAAGATTTATCTGCCGTTATTGCTGGAAATTCTGAGTTCAGGGATAAATATGAAGAAAGGAGATAGCAAACGCGTATTTGTCTTTGCTTGTGTAGAGCACCAAGCTATGACTCGGTTTTTCTAGAGAGCACTTGCCTTTGCATGCTGCAAAATGTCATGCTTCACCAAAATCTCTGTTCCTGATTGCATAGAACAATGTTCCAGATGCAAACGAACTGACTTTGGACTCAAGAAAACTCAAGAAATTATCTGTTATCCGACAACTTCTGTACACTTCCACAAGCAGTGCTAGCCTATGTGGACTTTGTTAATACGACCTTCTTAACCTAAGGATTTTCTCCTAGGTTTAGAGAGACTTTTTTTAAGGTAAATGGGACTGTTAGTTTTTGAAATGACACAAGGATGAGTCATTTTCATGCAGTTTAGTAG
Source organism: Lagopus muta (assembly GCF_023343835.1). NCBI lineage: Eukaryota > Metazoa > Chordata > Aves > Galliformes > Phasianidae > Lagopus > Lagopus muta. The sequence continues at coordinate 79,100,087 of NC_064434.1, forward strand.
TGGAGTGGGAAAAATAACTCTGAAGACTCTGTTTTTCTGAGAAATCCAGCTTATAACCCTATCAGGAGACAGGGAGGAAGTAAGCTGTTTGACAAACCACTCACATGAGACAAAAAGGTGCATGTCTAGATGTAACTGTTGAAATCAGTGCTATCTTATCAGTAGATCTTGTGTAGGCTAATAGGACAATTTACAGGGCTGAAAGAGGACTGAGGTCAGATCTCTACCATTAGGGCAGAGCAAATGATCTAATTTGTACTTCAGTTTCTCCTTTGAATATCTTGTGGTTTTTGTCTTTTCTGTATGCTACTCAAATCTTTTTGAATAGCTTTTTCCTGTTCCTACTCTTTAAAACCTATGAAAGGCTATGGCAGGACTAGGGCTATTGGCTGTGGATGCTGTTGATATGATAATCCAAACACTGCTTGCTATGCTAAGTTGTCAAGGACTGTTGAGAGCCAGAGCAGAACTCAACCTGAAACACCAAAATAAGCTCCTACAGTAGACTAGTCTCTACAGCACTTCTGTTTTGCCGTTCCCTATCAATTTTTGTTTTTCAATGCAATTTTTCTAGCAATTCATCAAGATATGTTTTAATGAGTTTTCATGGGATTACAGTAGCAATGATAGGGAAATAGGAAGTTCACTTTTCTTCTTAGAGATCTTTTTTTGAAGAACAGGGTGCTGAACAGAAGGAAACCTGGAGAGAGATTAATTTCCTGGAATATCTTGGATTTAGAACACACAGGCACTGCCATAGCCCTGGGCTGGGGATGGATGTTATCAGGTACAGGGTCTCATCTTTGAAGAATGTTAGCAGAAGACGTGGATGGCTGTAATTGAAAACAAATGATGTCTTGGAAACAAAAATCTGCTTTTTATTGAAACCTGTTGGTAACTCTGATCTCAATAACAGATGTGCTTTGTGGTCCTGAATTGCTGTGATAGCTCTCGAGTAACTCTGAGCGTCCCCTTCGATTCTCATTCTCTCACATGTTGGCAGCAGCGTAGCCCCAACAGTTTGATTTTCAGCATTTACCAGCTGTGGGAGCAAAAAATCATGGATGGGAAGGGAGGGGGAGAGGAGCTTTTTTTTTTTTTTTTTTTTTTTTTTTTCCTTTAAGCTTTCCATTATGGTTTTCAAAATACTCACTAGCATCAAGCTCAGTAATATACTGAAGTGTTTCAGTGTTCCTTCAGCCAATAGCAGCCTCTTCAAAGAGACAGTTGTTAATGGGATTGTGAAGTGATAATGAAAGTTTGGAAGTTGGAAAGCTGGCTCTTGCACTGGGCAAAGGTCAACAAAGGAGAGGTAGATGTGTGCAGACTTTAGGTGACAGAATTGGGATTATCGGTGTGTCTGATGCATCTAGAAACACTCTATGAAAGGTTCCCTCCAAATCTGTAATCTTGGAATACTGGAATTAGTTTCATGCTATTGCAGACAAGCCATTTGATCATTTTAGTGAATCTAATTGACCTGTGTATTAAAGTTGTTTTTTCTCCTCTCTGCTCAAGAAATTAATGTATTTTCCAATAGTTACTCAGTTCTTAATAGCTGGATAAAGACAAGTGTGAGGTCAGCATGAACTTAAATTAATAAGCAAACCTGAGAGAAGAGTTGGGCATACTGTTGTAACCTTACTGAAATTATCAATGGAGGGCACTTGTAACTGAAAAATGAATGTATTCTTTTTATAGTCTCTTCATAAGTTATGGTTTTGTGTAGATAAATCTAGATGCTGTTGACTTTGCATTGTACTAACTCTCTTGGCTGGGGCTTACTACAAAATGTAAGAGCAGCTCTTCTACCTATTCCATTTCCTGTCCTGTGTATTAGAGTTGTTTTTGTATCTTTGTCTATATGTAATTTTTTTTTTTAAACAGCAAGGTTTTAACATTGGTTTACAAGATTGGTGACCAGGTGAAGATTTAAAGAAAACACTTCTCCAGTCTTTTTTTTTTTTTAAGGTTAACAGCTGGTGAGAGTAATTAATTCTAGAGGACATCACTGTTAGGACTGTTCTTTGTACTAAAGATATTAAAGCAGTACAGACTAAGTGAAACTTTCTATAGGGAAGAGCCAGAGCACTTAAACTTGACGGCAGGATATGCTTGTAAGTATTTTATTGAATTTTATTGTTTTGACAAGAGATTGAACTACTGTCTGAAAAGACCCTGGCTTTTTACGAAGAAACGTTTTTAGTTTTTAAGGGATGGCATGGGACTTTGGAGTAGTGTTCAGTTTAGAAGTACAGACGTATTCAGGTTGGAAGTGATCTCTGGAGGCAGTCTGGTCCAACCTTATGCTTAAAGCAGGTTTGCATTGTTGAGCTTTGAGTAGTTCGGGGGGCTTCAAGGCTGGAGATTTTATAGTATCTCTGGGCTCCAACTGCAGTGTTTGGCCTTCCTCAGGGTTAAAATAAATAAAAATGCCATGACTGAAAAAATCTCTATCTAGTTGTAATTTTTATTGTTGCACATCGTGACTGCTACGCTTTGTGGTTTTGAGTCCATCTCTAAAGTCTGGCTCTGTCTTCCCTATGAGTTCTCAAGAGTTGTAAATAGTAACATCTTCCCCTTGAGCTGCGCAAATGCAGTTCTCTCTTCTCATGCAATCTATGCTCCAGTTCTTGGCGGTTCTGGTGGACTCATTCCACTGTGTCAGTATCCTTCTTGATTTGGAAAGCCCCAAACTGGATGTAATGCTTGTGATGCAGTCTTGCAAGTGCCAAATAGAGGTGAATAATATTCCTTTGACCTGCTGGCTGTGCTGTTGCTAATGCAGTCCAATACGTATGATTGGTGTTCTTTGCTGTGGGGGCATGCTGCTGACGTGTGTTCAGCTTGTCCACCAAGGCCCTGAATCCTTTTCTCCAAGGCTGCTTTCCAGCAGTTTCACCTCCAAATCTGTACTTTTGCCTAGGGTTGTTACATCTCAGGACTTTGTGTGCCTTTGAACTTGTGAGCCTGTCAAAATCCCTCAGCCCTCTGGTTCAACAGCTATTTCCTTAGATTGAAATTGTGTGCATAGTTGCTGAGACTGTGTTTTTCCTCTTGTATGGGTCATTAATAAAGATGTTCAACAATACTGGTCCCAGTATTGATATCTAAGGAAAATAGCTAGTTACTCACTTCACCTCCTGCCTATTGGGTTTTATATGATTGATTAGTGTCTTTTCAGTCAGGAAGTATTGGCAGCTTTTTCTCCTACTTTATAATCCATTTTACCCATATTTAACCAGTTTTTCCACAGGGAAACAACAGGAGACTGTCAAAGGTCTTATTAAAGTCTGGCTTATAAAAATTATTCACACTTTCAGGCGTAGAAGTCAGACAAAACCAAAGCAAACAAAAAAACAAAACAACTTTAAGCTAAAACTAGAATGTCCTGTTTTGGCTGCTTATATTCTAAAAGCTGTAGTTCAGTTTTATTTACTCTCTGTAATATTGTGCCCTTTCAAAGCCAAGAACTCATGTTACCCTTGCCTTCTTTCTTCAGGAGAAGATGCCATGTCTTATGGAAAGGATTGAACTCTAATTCTAGTGATGATGTGATCTCTTTGAAAATCAGGTTTTTTTTCTTCTGGGCAAGATAATTCTGTATTGGTGTTCTTAAAGCTGCTTTTCCTCAGTGCAAATCAGGTTTTAATATGTTCACTTAAGAATGTATGTCTGACTGTACAGAAGGTCCTGAACAAATCTGTGGTTAAGTGCCATGACTTTATGTTTTGAAGTACAGCCAGAGAAAATTACCTTAGTCTTCAGAGCCTTTGTCATGGTTTCTGTACTCCTATAGCCCAGTGCTCTGACTATCTGATTTAGTATAAGAAAAGAATACCTAAATCTGTGAGCTCAGATCAGCGCATATGCTTTGCAACACTGGTGAAGTGCTATTTCTCAGATGTTAAAACTAAAATCCATTGATCAGCCAAGAGGTTTGTCTATCAGTTCTTGAGCCTACTATTTGTGTCACAGAGAAATGCAAGACTTGTGCTCTGTTTTCAGTGTTAAGCTGATGGCTGCATCCCTTTAGTACTTTCTAAAATGTAATGACCTCACTGTTTACTTGTTAGGGTTTCATTAACACTAGGTGGCTCCATGGAGGATCAGGAAAATTCTGTCACGAACTATCTGGCATGACTTCTAAGGTATCTTTGCACAGTGCTTTGTGTGAGAGAACTGCTCCAAAGAAGTTTCTTTTGAGTGGTACTTTAATATGTTCTCACTAATGTACATTATCAACTGCAAAACACAAATGGTGTAGGCACGTTCCATCTACATAGAAATAATTGCTACTGCTTTTCAGAGAAGTGAGTTACTTCTAAAACTAAACCAGTGCTTTCAGTTCAGTTGAGAAGAGGAATGTAAGCCACTTTTCCAAACAATAGCATTTCTCAGTTTTTCTTCTAGTTCAAAAACCATGATACCGGTCATAAGGATGCGTAGCAAATGGATTTAATGAGTAGTATTCAGTGTTAATTTATTGTTGTGAACTGGTTGGTATGTGATCTTCTAGTGTAGCTGTTCCACTTAAATTTTGCTTTTTTTTTTTTTTTCCATTTGTCAAGCAAATATTTCAGGAGATGTTGGCAAACAATTTGTCATTTAATATTTAATGGTCACTAAAATTATTAGAAGTTTTTTTTTTTATATATTCATGTAGCTTGTTGGGAGGTTGAAGATGCATGAGTTTTTATGGGTAGGTGGCAGCATGTTTTCTGTTCTAGTAAGAGTCATTTACTTGATTGAAATGCTTACTTGTTTACAAGTTGAGTTGTCATAAATCTTTTGAAATGTACTAGAAAGTCTTCAAGTATTCAGATTAGTTGCTTTAAAAGAATTGCTCTATTAACAACTGTTTGTGATATCCAAACAACTATTCACCAATTTTTGTACTTGACTGATACATTTTACTCACTAAAAGGAGTGAAAAGTTTGTTCCTTAAAATGCTGTGCAAGAATAGTGATAGAAGACATGGATGAACTAAAAACAGTATTTGAAGTAGTTTTTTGTGGAGCACATGTGATTGATTAAGCTAATGGGAATCCTTTTCATGTCACTTTTATTGTCCCTATATGCAGCTGTGGGACAAGTTCTCAGGAGGGTGATTCACAAAACCAATGTCCATTGTTAGAATACATCTGTAATTTCCAAAGGGGGAAAAAAAAAATAAGGGTAAGGTTTCTTTCTGAACTGTAGAAATAATATTTGACAGTATTCTGTCTTTAGGAAAATGTGGGGGTTTTTGTGGATTTTTTTGTGTATGTGTTGAAGTAATCAATGAGTCGGTGGTATTTTGAACTTTGAGAAAGCACTTTGTTCTTAGTAACAGAAATCTTGCTTGTTATTTGATCTTTAGCTCTTTAAAAATTAACTGCAGGTATCTCCTCATTTTATTTTATTTTTTGTCTTGGGTGTTAGTATAACTTGCTATTGTCTAAACACATAGCTTATACTGAGAGGTTGTTTTTTTAATAACCTTATTAAATAGATAGCAAAGACAAAAGGAGCCCCCCTCCAGGACCTTTACTGATCTTACCATTTTACTCTTGTAGCAGATAACTAGGTAGTTAAAGTGTTTTCATTCAGAGAATGATGTGGGCTGACCTCAGACAAAGACAGACATATTTTCAGGGTTGAGCCTGTCTGATTAATTACAAATGCCACATTGATTTCTCATCTATGAATAGCTTGCTTGCCTCATGATTTAGGATCCCCAAGAGAGACATGCTTCATCTCTAGTATACTCATTTGCTCCTTCACTGCTATAGTCTGAAAAGTTTTTATTCACTGTGATATCCCTGAAAAGTAGTGCTGAAAAGCAGTGTCTACTTAGTCTAAACTTCATGAATGTTTTCTATGATATATACATCCCTGTACAATAAATTCCTCACAGGAATCTGAAACTGCTGGATTCAGTGTGTAATCAGTTGCTAATGTAACCACTACTAGGAAGGTTTGTTACTTGTGTCATCTTAAGTTGAATTTTGAGATGTTACTGCTTATCAGTGTATGGCAAGAGACAGATATATATATATATATATATATATATATATATTTTTTTTTTATTTCTATTGAAGACATGAATGTAGATTCTGAAGAACATGACAGCAGGAAAAAAACAAGATCTATTACTGTTCAGAAGTAAGTTGAAGCATTTTACCAGCCAGTATTCTACTAGAGGAGCCTGCAGTAAATACTGTCTGTCCTTCCCTCTAGCTAGTTTTTTCCAAGTTATCTCGTAGGGCCATAATACCACTTGGTGATATTAAAAGAAGGTTTGGGTGTTTTTTTTTTGTCTTTCCAGTTTGAAGCATCATTTACCACAGCACCCAGACTTTTTGAGCATTTTGTAAGTCATTTAAAAGCAGTTTGAAGAAAATACTGTTTGTGGTTGCTTGGTGTTTTCTGTTATTAAAAAGACTGCTGAAGAAACAATTCTGTACATACTGTGTCATGGAAATGAGTTTTGAAAACATGAGTCTTGAAAGGAAGGCTAGGAGATACTAGTACATATTATGTCATTGGGCAGTAGGTGGCAAGCTTTGCTTTTCCTTCTGCTTAGGTTTTATTTTCATGTTGCACAATGTCAGAATTTTGAGAAGAGTGGTTTGAATTCCCTGGAATATGTCATTTATTGGCAACAGATTCTTTGAAGCATCTATGTTCATTGTGTGTAATTGTCTTTCTATTGAATGCTGAAGTGAAGCCTTCTTTCCTCAAATGGCAGATGAATACAAATCAATACGTGAGCTCTATTGTATTCTCTTATGGCTTCAGAAGAAAGATTACTAATACAAAAATTAAAAGCAAATGAGTTGCAGTTACAGTCAGCCCCATTTGATCTCTATGCTTCTCCTGTACAACTTCTATGTAGCATGCTACAGATACGAGGTGCTGTACTCAACGCTGTATCCCTTTCAAAACATTTTCTCTAAGTGACATTTAGACTTCTAGTTCTGTAACTAGTGGCTAAGAAGAAAAATTACTGATGTTCAGTTCCTCGTGGTACGTTTAGTGCCTATCTTGTGAATTCCTAGCCTGAGATTGCTGTCCTTGCAAAACTCAGCCTGTTCTGCTGGTGTGTTGGGTTTGGCTGGGGGGTAGTAAAGCAACAGCAAAGTGCACAGCTAAAGCTGTTGGGTATGTAGAGGAGAAAGTGATCAATGCTTGTACTTCGTGGGTTGCCATTGATGCTTCATTTCTGTTTAGGCTTCTTGCCTTGAACTCATCACCTGATGTTGTATGGATTAGCAGCTGGCTGTGCACCTGTACCAAAGATACAGGTGGCCCAATACCTCTTTTCCTGTGCAGTTCCTCTTAGCTGTTGTCCAGCTTAGACATTCTCTCCTGTTTTCCAGAACAAATCTGCCTGTTAGACAAGGTATTTTTTTTCTGAGTTTTCCCACAGTATTGGAGTTCTTATTGCTTTGCTCTTTATATCTTTGGCTTTTTATACTGGAGTAAATTTAAAAAAAAAAAAAAAAAAAAAAAAAAAAAACAAAAAAAAAAACAAAAAAAAAAAACAAAACAATGGTGGCACCCCTCTCATTTTCCTCTGTCTCTTTCTCATGCACATAGTTTATAATAATTTTTTTCTGAGAATAATTAGCTGTGTTGAATCTTCTTGATTCCCAAACTTAAACATAAAAATATAGATGATTATATAATTATGTTGTCCTAGAAATTACAAAACAGTGATTTACAGTGTTCTGTTTTGTCAGAGGTTTCTGCACAGGGGTCTCTTTGAGGCTTTGTGTCCTCACATTGTCTCTGATGAAGATCAGAAGCATTTTGGGCCTGAAAAGTGGTTCAGCTGTAATTTGAAGGCATGGTTGACTTAATTGCTGTGGCAACACTGGGTATACGTGAGGGATCCTTGGCATCAACCAGAACTGAAACCCAAGTCTTTTGAGACCATTCTGATACTGCAGCTATTTTCACTTCTGTGGTCTTTGGCAGTGCTATTGATGTATGTGTGCTAGAACAAGAACTGGTTCAAAGGTAGTTACTCATCTCTTTCCATTGCCAGGCATTGAGTCACCCCTCAAGAGCACCTCCATTCATCATTCTAGGGGAATGTAGTCATTGGGTTGAAGGAGCTGAAGTCACTGTTTAGTTGAAATAGCTGGTCTCCATCAGGACTGAAATCATTTCTGTTTGTGGAGATGATTTTGTGATGACAGTGATATCAGTCTTAGTCCTGGTGTCCTTTTGGAACTGTGCTGGCGCACATTTTAATACTCTTGGCCATGCAGAGTTGGAATGTTTATAAAGGCAACTCTGCAAGTTTTTATTGTGATCTTCGGCCTTTCTCTCTGAGGCCTATTCTTTAGCTTTCTAACAACTGGAGCACAAACACAGAGTCTTTTGTTTAGCTTACTCCAGTGAAGCAGATTCTGTCTGCAAGCTAAACGATAGTTTGTAGTTAACTCTGTTGGACTGAATATTCTTGCTGTTACTGAGGTTGTAACAGACTTAGGTCTAAGTGGAGTGTTGGACCACGGCCTTACTAGGTATTGTGTGAAAGGCAGACAAAACCAACTGTTACAAAATAGGCTGGCTATCTGATAGGTTCATTGGACTCATCTTGGTATGAGAAGTGTGCAGCTGATGATGGCAAACTGCCTTGAGGGAATCCTTTTGTGCTGTGGCTGACAAAGCCCAGTCTCTTGTTCCAACTTGTTTCTAAGATTGTTTTTTATCTGAACACTTGTGAATTTGATCATGCCTTTGTCCTTTCAATGGTCCTTCCAGGTTATCTTTGTTTTTCTGGTGGGTAGAGACCAACGTACTGCTGAAAGGTCACTGCATATACAGTGTACTTCATGTGGCATGGTGTTTTCTAGCTGTGGTTCGTCAAAAGGAGTCGTCTGAACTTTTGGTGTAAGTAAGCTTGTGGCCAGAAATTTCAACCAGTACCCACCAGAAAAACAAGCACATATTGGAAGTAATTTTGAAAGGATGAATTATCACCATCATGAGGTTCAGTTGCACAGTTATACAGTTGGGATTATTACAGTTCCTGAGGTGACACTGCCTAGCTGTGGGAGCATCTTGTTTTATCCATACTAGAACTATGATTTAGCAAAGTGAAGGTCTTACAGGTGTTTGAAGACATTGCATTTTCATTAATGCAATTAAGAGAAAAAGGCTTCTCAGATAATCATTTTGATGCAGTGACTTGCATTATACGCAGCAACTTCAATCTCAAGGCAGCTAAAGCTTAATCTGGATGCTTATCTTGGCAGGAGGTTAATGTGTGTTTGGAGGAGGAGGAGGTATGTTTGCAACAGCTGGTTGGTTTATGTCTTTATCTGCCTTCATAGCACCATTTGCCTGAGGAGAGCTTCAGTGCAAGAAATGGCTGATCAGTGCTGGAGTAATAATGGGTGAATGTTGTTGCACTTCACTCCTTCACAATTTCCTATATTATTAGCGTAGAATCATAGAACTGCTCAGGTTTGAAAAGACATTAAAGAACATCAAGTTCTACTGCAACCTAACCATACTACCCTAACTCAAATAACCCTCTGCTAAATCATGTCCATGAGCACATCCAAATGGTTTTTAAACACATTCAGGGATGGTGACTCAACCACCTCCCTGGGGAGCCTATTCCGGTGCATAACAACCATTTCAGTAAGTTTTTCCTGCTATCCAACCAAAACCTCCCCTGGCACAACTTGAGGCCATTTCCCCTTGTCCTGTCACCAGTGAAGAGACCAACACCGCTCTCGCTGTAAGCGCCTTCCAGATATTGGAAAAGAGGAATAAGGTTTCCCCTCAGCCTCCTTTTCTCCAGACTAAACAGCCCCAGTGCCTTTAGTCACTCCTTGGAGGGCATATTGTCCAAGTTCTTCACCAGCCTTGTTGTCCTTCTTTGGACCTGCTCCAGCACCTCAATGTCCTTTCTCTACTGAGGTGCCGAAAATACAGATAATATCATCTTCAGCTAAATGCTTGATCCTTATCAAGCAAATATACTAAGGAGAGTCATCCAGGACCTTCCTTATCATTCAGCCATGCCTTAACTAAGTCAGGAAGCCAACGCAGTCATCATGACAATTAGGAAGAAAACAGCTTGAGTCAAGACTCATATCAGTTCCAAAGAGCTCACTGTGTTTGATTCACTTCTCCAGGCACTGTGCGTAGATTGTAACAAATGGAATTAAAAACATGTCCCACATCAATGATAAGGAAAACAAAGCCCTGTTTGATGCATTTATTTTTTTTAATGGTTGATAATTGTCTTATATGTGTGTGTGTGTGTATATATATATATATATATATATATATATATATATGTATAGATCTGTGTGTGTATACACAGTATTACATAATAGGTTGTTTTCACACACAGCTTCCAGAAGTTAAACAAGATTCTACCTGTCAGGTCTAATGATGTATTGTTGTTAACTGACTGTTCCCTAACTTTTATCTATGCTACAATTTGAATTGGATCATGAGAGTCCATCATAGCGGGAAGCATGTGGACATTTCTCAGTTTTTTCAAGTTGGACACAGATGAGAAGAATTAATTGAGAATTAATTCTCTGGCCTTTTCTGCATGATCCTTTAATACGTGGCTTCCTGGGTCTAAGGACCCTTGGGCAGGCTTTTGGTTTCTTGACTTTTTCTAACCAGCTTTTTTTTTTTTTCCCCACTTATTATCTTTAAAACTCTTAACTGCTGTAGTGAATCCTCTGACTTCTATTCCCTCTTTAAGAATGTTAACTCAAGGCTCGTTTTGTTCAGTCCTGTAGCATCTCTTCAGTGATAACATTTTAGTTGAATTCTGTATGCAAGTTAGGTCAAACCAAGATTCATTTTTGCTTCTGAGTTCCTGCCTCACTGATCTGTGAAGATGTTAACTGTGTAAAAATGAACAAACAAAAAATTGTCTTGCTCTTGTGCTTTTGTTTGGAGTTAACTGAAATTTCATATTATTATAGCTACTTTGTGGCTTCAGAGATATGGTCACTGCTGCTGTCTTAAGGAGCTGGTAATACAGCCTTAATACTGTTTCCTCTAGTGGAGATTGAAGTCTACAAGGATGCTGTTAGTGATTTGTCTAATTTGCTGATCTAATTTGAGAAGCTTCTCTTTAATAAGTAGCATCACTCTTCCAGCTTCCATTTTTTTTTTTTTCATCTCCCTATTTGTTTGCCTTTCCTATGGTAGGAATGCTTCCTTCCTAATATGCCTGTATAAAACTGGTCGGTCTTTCTCCACTCTCTTTCTTGAACTTGTATGCACTCATGCTTCTGCATGAAATACTACAATTTGATTACCTGCTCTATGCCTGTTTGAACAACATACTGCTTGTTCTGAATGCTTGTTACTGTTACTAACTTCTGCTTTCTTTTGAGTATGCTTTTTTTGCTAATAGTGGGTGTATTGTTTGGAGATGTACACTTTCTTTCCCAGCCTTTTACTTAGGAATATCACAGTACAATTTTTAAGTGCCATCAACTTATGTTTTAAATGGAGTTTTTCTCTTCTGTGGAACTTTCTCCATTCCAGTTTTTCACAGATGTGCATTGTGCTTACACTGCCTTCTGGGCTATGCACTGAAACCATCTACCTCTCTGGCTCCTTGTTTTTGCATTGTTGCTAGCAAAAAGTTTCAATTTTTAGAGTATGAAACAAATACATTTTCATTTGCCACTTCTGTAATCATCTTTACTGACCACTGGACAATAGTATCTGATTCCAGAATCCCTTTTAGCTTTAAGTGCTTTTAGGGATTGACAATATTGGGGAGTACAGAGTTAAATTACATTTCTGTGTATGAATTTTGCACTGGGAGAGCTTTTTTTTTATTATTATTATTTTTTTTTTTGACCATTTAAATGTTTTATAGCCTGTATAGGCTTTTGAAAGAAGTAATTATTGGATATAAAGCCTGTTCATTGAAGAATGATCTGAATGATCTCTGATATGGATTCTATTCTGAGTTCTGTGTGGTGGATGAGGATGGCTCTAAAATGGATGCTTTTGGCAACTTAATTACTGTGAGGCTGTGTGTGCCTTATAAGTAGTGATCTGCATCAAAAGCCCTGGTTTCTCTCTTGCTTCATGCACTAGAACCTTGAAGATCTAAAGTAGCAAACAACTGTTGTTTGCCCCAGTCCTGGCTGTACCTCCTTATTGCTTTGAACAGCTTTTTTTTTGTTGTTGTTATTATATAATGCCTATTTGAGAATTTCAGCTGTTGCACACATGCAAGTCCTTAACAAGAAATCAGCCACTCTCCCCTTTTCCAGTGTTTCAGAGGCTTTTCTCTGCAGGGAACATTTTACATACTGAAGTATTTTCCTTCTGTTGCAATGTGGAGGGCTTATCTATGTTTTGGTGGGTTTTTTTGATGTGTGGTTTAGAAATCCAGTAAATCCATAAATTGGATTTACTTTATTTAATTGATCTGTTTCTCCAAGTTGGATTAGAAAGAGGTGTAATCCACAGCTGTAATCTACAGCTGTACACTGAGAATATCTCCAATGCAGATTCAGGTGATAGGGACTGAAGATGAGGTGGTAAAAGGAAAACAAGGTGCTTAAATTGGTGACTTTTTCCCATTCACTGCCAAATTTTACTATTATTAAGAGAGAAAAAAGGATGAACGCCTAATTCTGTATGCAGCAACCTTGTGAGGGCTGATTCCAGAGCAGTCTGTCAGTACTTCCTCACGTAACAGCTAGTCTGGTTGGGCATTCCACCCCCTTTTTCAAATTCCCTCTGGAGAATGGAGATGCAAGTTATTCCAAGCTATTTCTGTAGCTGGCTTTCCGTTCTATTGGGGAGCAGGTTTTCCTTCTAACTGCTTATGTTAACAGGGTCTTAAAGAAAGGATATGTATGCAGTTTTCCATAGTCTTGCTGTCAGGCAGTTATTAACACTTGTGGAGAACTGCTTTGGTGGACACTGCTGTTTCTTCTCCAGTGCTGTGGTTATAGATTGCTTTGAATAATTCTAATAAGGAGCTGCATGTGGAATCTTCCATCCAAGAGAGCGAAGAAGTCTGGACTCGCTGTTGCAAATGCAGTTTTCTCTGCAATGTTTGAATGTTTTACAGCAAAAGGAGAAAATCTTCAACCTACTGCAGTCTTTGCTGGAATACATATAAATATTTTCTACCTTCTATAATAAGTGCTTTAAGTTTATCCAAGGATAAGAATATAAGCTAGGCCTGGTAGGTACAAACAAGCCTGCAGTTCATTTGACCTAAATTGCTCTGTGAGGATGCTGATGTCTTATCCTTTTTTTTCTGTAATGTGAGCTGCATGTGCTTTTTCTACAAGATGCACAGTTTCCTCTTCCCAGGATGAGGTAATACTGCTGCTATCTACTTAACTGATATTTACTTGTACTGTGTTGTCATTAAAGATAAATAAATGACCTTAGAGAAACTTTCTCTTTGGGAAGTCTGTTCCTCTTTCTTGGAGCTCTTCGTCTTTGACTCAATTTCTTCATGTGTGTATTTGGCCTGTTTGATCCTTGCACTGTAATTTCTGCCATGCTGTATATTTTTGAAGCATTTTGCATGGCAAGGCTGGAATCCTCATTGGAGGTTTACTCTGTAGTAGTATTCTGAAAAGGTAAATCTTTAAGGCAAACGAAGAGCAGATAATACTCTCCCTTTTCTGTGTTTTAAAGTTTAGAATTGCAGCCACTGCTAGCTGTTTTGCTTGCTTGTAAATGGTTTCAAATAGCTTTTTCTTAGAACAGCCATTTTAAAGTTATTCATAGTAAACAAGGTTGTTCTAAGAAATGATTGAGCTTACAATTGTTTAAAAAGTAGCTATGGAAACTAGCTGGTGAGTCTCAGTTTTAAAATGAGTGTTCTTTGCTTTCATTGGCTGTGCTCCCTTCTTGAGAATGTCATACTTCATGTGCACTCTGCAACATTTTCAACTAATTCAATTTTATTTTTATGGGCAAATTATTTGTTCTTACTAAGATATGTTGAAGTCTTAAAACATAAAGCTGTTGTGTGGTGGTGTTTTTTAAGCTGTGCAATCAGGAATATAATATTTCTGTTCCAATGTGGAAATGCTAAAATCCACTCCTCCTTAGGTTTGGCAAAAGACAGCTTCCTTCTTGAAACAAGACCAGGTGTGCCAGATTTCGGTTTGAGTCTCTTAAGCTGATGAATTCTTCTCAGCAAATGTTACAAAGTGTGTCCAGAATGCTCTAAGAGTTAGGAACTTGGGCTTAGAAGTGCAGAGTTCAGTAGGCATGATTTTCAGTTTGTTAGATGGCACTGTAGACAATGCACCTCCTAAGACCATTTACTTTCTAAATGTTGTTATCTAAGTAAAATGAATAGTCTGTTATTTTCTTGTTATTAAAAAATTAAAATGGGGGGAACTATCTGGTCTGAAAGAACAAGACCAAAGAGATAATAAAGAAATGTGTGGTAATTGCCAGCTTTTCTTTTCAGTATTTGGCTACTATATAGTAGGTGGAAAATTCTGTGAGAATGTGTGTGAAATATCTCATTTCTCACAAGAAAAATTCAAAGTCAAAGTTCCTTTTAGATGCTGAGAGGGGTAGATTGTAGGTCTCTGCTTAATAGTTGTCAAGTTGCTTGAGATATTGAACTTGGTGTGGCTTTGCTAAGCTTGTCTCTTGATAATATTTATGAAGTTCTAAAATACGAGTGACTCATATCGGAAGTACTTCATGTTCTGATTACACAGAACATAATATGAAAGCATAAAAATGAAAGCTTTTGAAAACTTTTCCAACTGTATAGAAAATACTGCGCATGTATTTTTAAATCTTCAGTTTCTTAAAATGACAGTGCTTGCTTCAGAGCTTTTGATCATACTTAGTCTAAGCTGTCAGAAAATTTTTCAGTTGTACCTTTAAACACATGCAGTTGGTTATAGTTATGGTCTTTACTGTGGTTATGTGCTTCAGATTATTAATTTCACGTTCAGTTGTGCTGTGTATCACCATGATGTTCTTCTGCAAATATATCATCTTAATTGCCAAACTTACTACACAGAGTTGAATTTTTTAATAGAGATATATGTTACTTCCAGTGTCAGCTTCCAGCTTTTCTGTTCCTTCTTACTTCTCCTGCGTTCTGGGAAGAGGACAGGGAATAATACACTTGCCTGCCTTGCACAGTTTAAGTCATATGCAAGTCTTGTACAGTCTATTTGTTATAATATTCTCTTGATTTAGGTCACTTAAGTAAAATAAAATCATCAGTTGCAGGCAAACTGACAAAAAAATGTTAGTTTCCTACAGAGAGTCTTAGTTCATAGAAACTACAGTTGTGAAATCAAGTGATAAGTAGGCCAGAAATATTTTTTATTCTTCATTATCTTTAAAAATTAAGAATGAAACACTGGGAACTACACTGCAGAGAATCATGCAGTATACAGTAGGGATGAGAACTATGGGCTGTTGTACAGTCAGATGCAGAAGGGAATGCAAGAAAACTTAAAGGTCTTTTCTAAGAATCCAAACATTTTCAAGATCCAGCTGATTCATTTTAATTTTATTGCTAGAAATTGCTGGGTAGCTTGTGCTTCTGAAACTGAACAGGTTTTTCTGGTGCTGGTGGGTTTTTGTCTTTAGTTTTATCTGGAAGGTACTTAGCAATATTTGTTCTCAACTAAGTGCTAAGTGCCTTCTGCTCCATCAGAAATGGAAAATGTAAGGAAGTTGCTCTTCAAGAACTTTGCATGGAAGCTGTTACTTCAGTGTATGTAGATTCTTAGGTGTGAAAAATAAGCCATTATACAATAGCAGTTGATATGGTGATAAAATCATAGAATCATAGAATGGTTTGGGTTGAAATGGAGTTTAGGATCATGTAGTTCCAGCTCCGTGCTGTAGTCAGGGACATCTTCCTCTATACCAGGTTACTCAGTTGAATCCAATCTGGCCCTGAGAACATCTCCAGGGAGGGGCCCAGTGAGGTGGTTGCCGATCTGGTCCAGTGTCTCATCACCCTCACAGTAAAGAATTTCTTCTTAATGTCTAGTCTAAATCTATGCTCTTCCAGTTTAAAACCACTTCCCCATGACTAGTCCCTACGTGCCCTTATAAAAAGTCAGCTTTCCTGTAAGTCCCCTTTTGGGTGTTGGAAGGCTCCAAGCCTTCTGTTCTCCAGACTGAAGAGCTTCGATTCTGTCAGCCTGTCCCTGCTGGGGAGGTGCTCCAGACCTGTGATCATCTTCATGGCCCTCCTCTGGACCTGCTCCAACAGTTCCATGTCCTTCTTGTGTTGGTGGCCCCAGAACTTGATACAGTACTCCAGGTGGGGTCTCACGAAAGCAGAGTAGAGAGGCAGAATCACTTCCCTCATCGTGCTGGTCACACTTCTCTTGGTGCAACTCAGGATGTTGTTGGCCTTCTGGTCACTGTCAGCTCATGTTGAGTCTTTCATCGACTGACACCCTCAAAAACTTCTCTTCAGGGCTCCAAAATGATTGAGGCCTTTAACAGAGAAGAACCCACACTGTGATTTTACTGTCTTATGGGTGCTGTGGTTTTCATCTCCTTTCTCAGAACTTGTCCTCCTCTCAGATACAGACCTTCTCTCAGAAATACAAATGAGAAAGGAAGAAAAAATAGTACTGAAATTTACAACTTCATGGTCTCAATTTGAATTTGACCACCTCCTTACCCCTTCCACTGATTTATATGCACAGACAGGATATGTAAAATCTCTAGGGTTTACACTCTCATTTGTAAGGGCAGTGACGATCATCCTTCGTGTTACAAATTTGGTCTGATGAAACTACTAAGCTGTGCCTTCAAGGAAGTCGAGAGCAGAGAGAAGGAAAATCCAAGTCCATTCTTTCTCATCTGCTTTCCAGTGATAATGCTTTTTGGACACAGATAGGAGAGCTGCAGGCTGGGGAAGCCAGACATACCAGTATTTTGCAAGGATTCAGCTGATGTGGTCTATCACATGGTGGCTCAATCCCAGCATGAGAAAAAAGGAAGAGTGATTGAGTGTAATGTTTCCTGTAATCAGAGGCACTGTTTGAAATAAAGCTGTTCTCCCTGTTTACAGTCTTGCTGATTTGTGCTTTGCTTTTGTAAGATTAGTTTCTTCTCCAAGCTCTGTGGCAAAAGATATGGACCTTTCAAGGTTAAGCTTTCAAGCATTTTTCTTCTTTGAAGTTGAACTTGGTATTTCTTTGTAGTGTTGTGTATATACGTTACAGATATTGGTGGGGGTGGGAGCAAACACATGTAAAGCTAACACACGCATCTATATATATATATATATATATATATATGTATATACACATCTATACCTAGATATACGTAAGCCTTTTGAGCTAAGGCTGCCCATTGTGTCACAGGAGAAATCTGCTGGTTGAAACAGAAGGGAAGTTAATTGATGTACCAAGTCCAACTTGACATACCTCCCTTGGAAGGTGGATTGTAGATTTAGGAAGTACCTAATGGTGGTAATAGCTACTTCCTCCAGTAAAGTGAGAACTGATCTCATGATGGCAGGCAGCCTGATCAGCAAGTACCAAGGGAGATCATAGGACTTCTGCATCCTCTAGTGAGCTGAAAGGGGACAGAATCAGTATCTTTCTCGCTCATGTGTCTGTGAGTGCACGTAGGGGAGCTGACAGTTTGCATATTCCTGATTATGTCATACATCATCTGGTATGCCTGTAAACATGAATTGACAGAGAGGACTGAGGCAGTTAAAGAAACTAAGCCCAAAGTAGCATTTAAAGAACTAGACGTGAACAGCAACTGCTATATCTTTCCTCCTTTCCAAAGCATTGTTAAGCTCAGGGATTCTGTACAGCTGTTCTTTTTTATTGTTGGTGATGTGTAGGGGTAGGAACCTACAGTATTTGTTGCTGGAGCCAGCATCTCTGAGGCACAAGAACTGCCAAAGGGCTGTGAATGTGTCCAGAAATACCATCTACATGAATGTTTCAGCACTGGAAGTGGGAAGTATGTGCTCTCCATCATCAACGTTCAAAGTGGCTAAGAGACCTGAAGCATACAGTGGTGTTGGGTTTGCAGTTATACCCACAACTTTTTGAAATTTTTTCTTGTTTTATTAAGATAAAGATTAAATTGATTCATGTCAAACCAAGGACTGCAGAATTCTTACAGGCTTTTTGGATGTGATGCTCAGCATAAGCCTCAAAAAGGTCTATCCGTTACAAGTGCTGGTTCCCAAAAGTTCCTTAGACAGCATTGCACAGGGCCACTGAAGATGTGTAATTTGCAAGGCAGCTGACACCACAGAATGAGTTGTGATTCATGGTTCTCAACACATAGGCTTTTATCAGAGTGATCTTGTGGTGGTACTAGTTTATTTTGCTGTTATTTCTACCATGATAAATTATCTCATTAGATTGGTTGCTATATGTATATGTTCTAGTATGTGTGTAAGGTTATCCAGTCTCTCTGTGATTTGACACGCATTGGCCAATACAGAAGAGATTATTTGCAATATTTGCATGGTTTTTGACAGTAAGTCATCAAGCTAAAGAAGATGGATATCAGATGCTAGCTAAAATGATGTTTTTAAACCAATGTAGTTGTAGATTTGAGTTATGCATCTGAATTGTTTCATACTAATTTCTGTAAATGTATGCTTTCCACAGGTAGTTTTTCTAGGAAATATGAGAGCATAAATAGTATGTTATAAACACCTATTAAAAAAAAAAACAAAAAAAAACAAACACAACAACAGAGAAATAAAAACCAACACACACCCCTAAATTTCTAAAATCTATTTCTAAATTTCTTAAAATCTATTTTCATGCTTCTAGCTGGCAGTGGTGCTGCAGCAACTTCTAACCAACTCATACGTGTGTCAGCGGTATTATTTACTTAATGTATTCATTTCTTATTTGATTGTTCACGTAGTTCACTAAGCAGTAGGTTGTTTCCAGATGCAGTCTACATTTTCTGGCTTACTGAGCAGTCACTGCGTGTTTTAAGATAATTTAAATTAGTTTAATGTGTTTAGGAGTTCAAGCATGTATTTCTTTGAAGTCATTAACAAGGAAAAAGAAAGAGAACAGACGCCGCAGACACTTCAGTATCAAAGCACGTGAATTAAAAGAACGTGAAGAGAAACTGCTAAATTGAGCCCTAAGGTTGTAATTTCAAACACCTTATAACCTGTCCATTTTGTAGTTCTGACTTGCTGGAATGACAGTATTCATCTTACATTTTAAAAAAAAACCCTTATGCAACAGAGGGGAAAAAAGTAGTGTGAAATGTGGTTTGCCTTATGCCAGTGTATTATACAAACCTGCAAGTCACAAACTTCAGCATCTTAAAGTATATGCAGCAGTAAGGCCTGTGAGCCAGAGTTAAGGGCTGGAGCAGGATCAGAAAGAAGGCATGTAGGGGAAGCAAAATCTGAAAGGCAGAGAAAAAGAAGCAAAGTGAATTTTTGAGGAGAAATCGGAGACATCCTTAAAAACCAGAGGAATGCCTCACAGTCTTCAAATTTACCTACTGCAAATAGGAAAACAAGCTATTCCTAGACCTCTGGAATGCAGTCTGGGCTTTTGGTCACAGTATTTTTTTAATTTTTTTTTTTAAAGTAGGCAAAGTGGTTTGGAATAGGAGATCAAGTTCTTCCAGACACTGTTGGTTCAGATGTATGTCAGAAATTCTTTATAGCTGCTTTCTTGCAAGCTGAATTGAGCTGTAGTTGGACTTCTTTTTATGAAAAAGGAATTTGATTGTTTTTGTATACTTTATCCCTGTGTTGATCACAGGCTGAAGTCGAGGATACAGTGTTCCTTAAGTTTGTTTGTATTTCACTGCATTCTGGGGTGGCAAATGTGGGTTTAGGAACTAGGATGGGGAATGAAGAGTAGTTTTACTTTGTGTTTTAATGCTGCTTAAAGGCAGCTCCATATTGCATCTACAAGTTTTAAATCCAAAGATTCAAAGCTGCATTTAACAATTAACAAACTCCTGCATGAAATGGCAGCCAGCAATGAAGTAAATGAGAGTTCTGCTTTTGACATTACTGGAATCAGGACTTCATGGGATTAACTGGGCAACAAATCATATTAAGAGCAATTTAACGGTTTCAGTATTTCTCACTACGTGTGTAGACCACTGTACAATCTTAAAAACATTTCACCATTAAATACTTCGCAGCATCTCTCTGAGTTGTGACGTAGATTGTTGTTTTGTGGATACACGAAAGAGAAGGATAAAAAAATGCATATCTATTCTGATCTTTTTATTCTAGTTTCGCAATCTCTTAAGTAAATAGTGTAGTAAGATTGCTATTAAAATTGAGATTTGAGGCAGCTTTCATCAGTAACATCACTGCACTAGGTAAACCTCTACCTATTTTAAAAATAACTGAACATATTGTTAATCGCAGCATTCTTTGGACTCACTAGCAATTGAATGTTGTCATAGTTCAGTTGAAATGTACCATCACCTTTAGTTCTGTAATTTTTGCCAAAAATTATAACCTGCCTCAGAAATATGATCATCTCTATATTATTTGCATTTGCTTTCTGAAAGATTTTAGCAGTCAGTTTTCCAGCAAACAATTTTTTTTACTACTGTAAAGTTAAGCAAGTAAGTGAGAAAAAGATGGTCCACATCTATGTCTAGATTCTTTGCATGTGGCTTTTCAGTTTACTTGGTGTATGAAATTTTGTAGTTATCTATAAATATGTTGAGTTAATGTTGATGTACTGCACTTTTTCTTCCTTTAATGTCTGAAGTTAAAAGATGTATTGTGCCTTTCCTGCTTCTGGGATGCTGATCTAGTAGGGATATTCTTTAAGTGCTGCCCCTGGTAAGATTCAAGCAATTATTCACATAGGAATAACTGACTGTATTTGGTGTCCATTATTAAACAAGCTGACAATAGTGTTCTAGTGGATTTTAATTACTGACTGTGGTCTCTAGTTAAAAGTGTAGATAAGGCACACTTATTGTTAATTTTTCACCCAAGTTCTTTGTCAATATTCTTTCTGCAGAGGAATTTTCCAGGATGTGACAGTGAATAAATCTTCATTACTTCTTGTAGCTTCAGTCGGTTAGCTGTGCTTTAGTTGGTTCTTTACTTCTTCTAAAGTGACTTTCTGTACCAGGGATGTTGTACTCACAAGATCCCTGATATAGAAAAAGGATTAAACAAACAGTATTAAAGCTGCCTCTTATTTATGACATAGTACCTTGTAGGCTTAAACACAATTTCACCAAAATTACTCATCTGAAAATAGATAGTAGTGCAACAAAATTGTGTGTCATTACATGCATACACTTTAATGAACAGAGAATTTTGTGGTTGAAGTCGGGACTTAACTAAAGTTTACTAATAACTTTTGTAATTGCTGTCCTCTGATTGTGCATGAGTTTAGTACCTGGATTGCTTAGAAAATGTATTTGTGTGATTTGATATTCAAACTATTTGCATATGTGTCACAAGGCTTTGGGAGATCCTGATCCCCGGAGTTAGCCTTCTTGGTAAGTGTGACTGCATGCTCTTGTCTCCCCTTTCCTGCTTCTTACTGCAAATAGAAACATTCCATTTTTGTGATGAATTTAAACAAAGGATAATCTTTGTTACTCAATTTTGTTGTATGAAGAAATAGGCCATCTGAGTTGTTTATCTAGTTCAGCTAAGAAAGTAGTTACATATTTTGAAAGTTTAGATGTTGTAAGTGTTCTTGGCCTAATGCAAACATTACTTCTACCTCCAGAACTTTTCATCAGTTGTCTTTCCACCATCAGAGATACAGCATAACATGCACTTTTTTCCCCCTTTCTTCCTTGCATTGCTTCCAGTGTTGGCAGATGTGGCCGGCAGCATGTTTCTGTTGCATCACTTGACATTATGTGGCCACTGTGGAGGAGAACTTGGATACCACACATCTCCCCTATGAGGACAGGCTGAGGGAGTTGGGCTTGTTCAGCCTGGAGAAGAGAAGGCTGCGGGGTGACCTCATTGCAGCCTATCAATACCTGAAGGGAACCTACACCCAGGAGGGGAGTAAACTCTTCAAAAGGGCTGACAACAGCAGGACTAGGGGAAATGGTTTTAAGTTGAAGGGGGGAAGATTTAGGTTGGATGTTAGGGGGAAGTTCTTTACTAGGAGAGTGGTTAGGCCCTGGAACGGGCTGCCCAGGGAGGTTGTGGATGCCCCGTCCTTGGACGTGTTTAAGGCCAGGTTGGACGGGGTCCTGGCCAACCTGATCTGAATGTGTATGTTTGGTGGCCCTGCTAGGCAGGGGGGTTGGAACTACATGATCCTTGGGGTCCCTTCCAACCCGGGTGATTCTGTGATTCTGTGATACAAATTTTGGTTCTGCTCTTCCCTCCCCACCCTCTTGCCCCAATTCTCCATCTTTAGGATTGCTAAATTCTGTGGTGTAATTTAGTATGAGCAGTCCCTGGCAAATGGCAGAGATTGTATCCTCTAGGCAGTGCAGTCTGTCAGAGCTGCTTACTCCTGATATAATATGCCAAAGAGTTTCTTCTGAGAACTATACGTACTGAAGCTGGAGTCTGGACTCAGTCTTGAATTTTCTAAGCTTGATTGCTATCATTGTGCATTTATTTTACTTTTTTTTTGTTCTTGTCAATTTAGAAATCCTTCAGTAAATGTGGTTCAGATGGTTTTCACAGAATAACATCTCATCATTCAAACATATGAAGGCATGGTTTATTCTCATGCAATGAGCATGTTGCACTTTTGGTCTATAACAGTTGGACAAAGTCAGTGTTACACTACATCTGCTAGTAGTTACTTACATATGAAATCAGCGTGCATTACGGAGGGGTAAAAATGCTCTGACGTGCTCTGGCACATTTGCTGGCACATCCTTACAATAAGAAAATGAAGACTTGATAGTAATAATTATTATTTAAGAAACTTGTATGCTTAGGATTTTTTTTTTTTTTTTCATGCAGTCTTCTCATAATAGAATTCTAGGGATGCTCATCTTCCATTTACATTTGTTACATCCTCAGAAGCAAACATGATCCATATTTCGTAACAGTTCTTTATAAAACTGATTGTGCAGAATGTGAAAAATACATTTCCATGATAATCTGAATTTATTTTGGATTAAGGGTTATTTTTATATCTTTGTCATACATTTTCTAAAGAATTTTGCTCTGTAACTGAACAGCTTCCCTCTGCCTGGGTATGTCACTGGCTCTGTTTTAGCTTTATTGGTATCAGTGCATTGAAGTCCGTCCTTGCTCGTTGTATACAGAAGTACTTTGAGTTTTATCTTTTAATCCAGTTTTGTACACTAGGAACTTCTGCTGTGGTTATGCTCTCGCCTGGTTGGCTGCAGTGAGCCTAGACATCAGTAATGCTTAAGTTCAGATTGTGCACTGTTGAACAGGAGAAACAACTTCATCTACTTCACACAGGTCTAACTTATTTACCTACAAGTGATTCCTTGTTTTTTTTGTTTTTTTTTTGACCCCTTCTGAGAAGCTGTTATTACAGCAATGAGATCATATTTTCGAAGCAGTTTTCTTGATATAAGCTGAGAAAAATCTTTCTGCTGGCATATCTGTATCTACACAAAGTCTTGATGGTGTAGTTACTTGCTCATTGCATTAGTTTCTTCATAGTCATTATTTTAACCATCAGAATCTCAAAGATTGTCCAAGATTTTTCTTTACTGGCATACGTTCTTTTGATTTGTTACACTCCTAAATGACAGACTTATGCTTAATTCAGACAAGATCATAAGTTTATTCTCAAAATGAGTTTAAATTGCTTAAATATATACTGTGCATAAGACTAAATTAAATTTGAGGGTTTCTGAAAGCGTAATACACTTCTAAACCACTTATTTAACTAGAGTGAGACATTAAGAAACCATGTATGTGTTAGACTTCAAAAGGATGTACCATAATTAACATGTATCCAAGAAAAACATGTGCATCTGTTCTATCTTTTTGCCTATTTTAAGCTTGCAGCACTTCTATTATTTAGGCTTTCTTAGTGGGCTCTTGTAAGATATGTCTTCAAAGTCTTTTTGAATTTCAAGTAAATTATATCAGCCAACTGTCTGCTCTTTGGTTTAATATGCTCAAGAATTTGAGTAGATTAGTGATGCATGGTTTTTCCTTTGAAGCAGCTGTGCTCATTTGTTTTGCTCTTTATTGTACAGTATCCACTGTGGGAGTGTATATTTCTAAGTGTCATTTCAACATACCTTTCTAATACCAAAGTCTGTCTCATGGGTGGATAAGACAGAAATTATCACTAGTTCATGCATCTTCATCAGAGTTTTTGGTACCGATAGCATCGGCATAGTGTTTTGTAACATGGCACTAGTACTATGAAAACAAAAGCAATTTTGCAGTAGCAGTTTCAGCTTTCAATGATCTGGTTAAGTATGTTTTTGCTATTGAGTACTGTATTTCATCTTGAGTCGCTGTTGCAATATAAAATGCCCTAAAGGTCAACTTTTTAATGCAAAAATTTGTGAATTTGGTAGCAAGTCTTCTAGAATCCGAAATTGTTAAGGAGTTTAATACCAGCAACATTCAAGAAGACAAAAAAAATGGCTTTTGGAAATCTGGGAGTGTAAGAGATGGCTGGAAGTGTGTGTGTGTGTGTATACACAGACAAATATATGGCTGAGAACCCATATTAAATCATAGAGACATTGAATTAATTCATCTGGAATCATGAAGAGTTTTGCTGGCTAAATGTTGGTGAATGTATGTATAAAGTAATTATTTGTGTCTTATTGTTGTTCTTTTTAGTGCATGAAGAAGAAAGTTTGTAAATTTCTGTTAGTGTGGGACTATACACTCATGTCAGTTTCTTGTTTATGTTTGTATCATATTTTCCTAGCCTTCACATATACTGCTATGTGTGTTGGTCTACTAGTTAACAGTCTATGAAGGTTTTGTAAGTTTGCATGAATTGTATTTTGATGACATCTGGGAGGGAAGTGGACCAAACTTCTGTGTTCATCGTATTCAGATGAAAAGATCTAGTAGGAGAGCTTTCCTTCTTCTCAATAATTAAGTGTAATTAACATTTATATAATCCAGTACCTTTCCAGGAGTGTTTTACAAATTAAATGCTTGAATGCTTTAATTTGAGATATGCTTATCTGCTTTTGCATAAACTGTATGCAAGATCTGTAGCTTCCATTGGATTGTGTGAAAGTACATGTGCATTTGTTTGTTGTCCTTCATATCTGTATATTCAACTGCCAGGTTTCTTCGAAACCTTTTTGTGGTTATTAGATGTAGGAATAAATCTTTTCTCACTATCCTAGAAAATTCAGTTTAGTAGTTCTCTTTAGAAACCTGGAGGAACGTTTGTAGTTTACATATTTCAGTTTATTACATTGTATGCAGAAGATGTAGTGGATCAACGGAATCATGGTTTCGTGATTTAATTGGGAAACACTGCTAGTTCATAGAGCTTTAGTTCAACTATTACACCAGTTTATGGTGGCAAAAGGATTCTGTCTAACCTGTAAGCAGTACAGGTGAATCTAGAAATACAAGGCTAACTTTATTAGCAGACATTTGAGAGTAGATCATTGCTGCAACTGTCTTCAACAAGAGTTTGACCACTGAAATTGTATTTAAGTTGAGCACAACTTGTAGTTAGGGATATTTTTACAATATATGTGACTCTTTCTTTTTATAAATCTCGTACCAGATGAGGTATGTTTATTAATCTTTAGTAAGATTTATAGCATTACTTCCCTTCCAAAGCAAATCAGTTTGATCATGATCAGGTAAGATCCTGCATGGTGTAAATAACACCTGTACCTTGGTACATAAGTAAAAACAAATAGTAAAACAAGCAAACAAAAACTGTATAACCTGAAGGCATTGTTTGAAATTATTTATTCATATCCAAGCACTGATATTTGCAAACTGTAGCCTCAGGAAATCTTCATTACAATGGCATAAAGCTGAGGTAGGTTTATGATGAAAATATGAATGTTATTCTTGGGCAGGCATTCCTCAATATCAGGTTTGCAGTGTTTACCATGAAAGTCAGGGGCAAAGTTTTCATTATGCATTAACACTTTTTTGTATGTAAAATACACTTGGTGCAGAATTTTTGTGATGGTGAGAAGAAAGAAAAGGTTTATAATGTACTTCCTCTTTCATCTTTTGTGACTGGAAGTACATTATAAAATAGGCCATGCTTTCTGGGTCTGATAATGTTAAGGGGCTTTGAAGAAATTCTGTATGTTCTTCATTGGCTGAGAAGTTAGATCTTTTTTCTTGTATCTTAAACTTAAAAAAAAAATATTAAAAACAAACAAACAAAAAAAACAAACAACAGACAAGCAACCAAAGGAAGAAACAGCTGGCAAAGGTCAAGCTGAACTGGTAATTTACTGCTGGTAATTTACAGGACAGCAGGCTTTTAGTTCTATTCTCATGCCTTTAAAACTGTCCTGCATGTTTTCTTTATATCATATCATAATTTTAAAAAGTGCTGGGTTTTCTTCTCCATTTGGCTGTTAATTCTGAATCTGGGGTAAGGTAGAGAAGAAGGAATTAATTTCTAGGTTAAAATTATTAACAATTCAGATAACTTTGTTTTTCTTTCAATTGTTGCTAGCTGGGAGCCAAGCAGGGAGCATGTATCAGACTCACAGTAAATAAAATGAAGAAAGCAGTCTGAGATAGGCTTGTCTTATTTAGTCTAGACAGTACTTTCCATTCCAAACGTTGCTGGTTTCATTTCTGCTTGCCAGAGTTACTCTGATACATAGCATTCCTGGTCTGCTATTATCAAGCAAGAGAGCTTTTCTTTTTTTTTTGCATGATGATTAGCTGGAAATGTTTGTTCTTCCTCTGCAGTATTCTTGTAACCTTTTTAGCTAGTGTCTGTAATTTTGTTTGCTGAAAACATGCTTAGACATTTGTTTGACATCAAAACGTGTTTGACATCTGTCTTCTGTACACTTCAGCTATGGAAAATTTTTAATCAAGCTTATTGAAGTTAATGTCAGTTTTGACCATTTAGTTGTGAACTACCAACCAAATTAGTGACGTAAGCCTACGTAATGCAACAATCTTATTTAGTCTTGGCTATTTCGTGCAAAATTTAAAGATCGAAACTATAAATTGCATCTTTTTAACCTGTACTATGGGGAGCATTAATAGTACTTTAGTATTTTTGTTGCAACAGTGCCTGAGGGCTCATCTTGGTTGTGTAATGTTGAAATGTGCAGTAAGCAGCGTTGCAAAGCTGGGAAGCAATAAAATGATTTTGGTTGTGGTGATGATTGTTATTTATAGATGAGAGCTTTTTAAGTGTAATGGCTGTGAGTTAAGTATGCCTTTCATTTAAGTCCTAAAAGCCTCGTTAAGAGTGTCTGAGACCTACTTTGACTATCTCCTTGTCTGTGGTAGCAACAGAGCACCACTTGTTTCTAGTGGCTTTGAATCCTGAGGAGTTATAAGGAAATTTTTATCATGCTACTTGTTCTTTAATTTGGATATTCAAACAGTGACAAAGTCAGTGCCTGCCATTACTACTCCATGAGAAGGATTGTCTTGTGCTTTTTACTGGGGGTCCCTGGTGCAGCTGATATGACTGTGGATGCAGCACTGGAGTTCCCACAGTATGACAGAAGCTGCATGAGGGGCTCAGGCAGAGATCCAGAGCTCAGCCTTTCAGGAAAGGGAAGAAACATTTGTGCTTGCAGGCTGGGAGGAATTTGGCAAGTTGGCACTAACAGTTGTAGCACCAAATGATTTTCAGAGAGTTGTAGTAGAGCTGCTAACATCTTTTCCAAAAGCATAATAGATCCTGGGGTGATTCCTGTACCAGTCATCACAGTTAGCTTCACAACGTCCCTTTGGATTATAAACTAACATCTTTAAGAGCCAGATCACGTTGAGAAGAATTTGAACATCAAAAGAGCAGTCACAACGGAGGGTTCTCATAAATGCTTTGATATTTGACCCTATCAGGAATTAGACTCAAGCAAGACTAGTCAACTGGTCAGATGACTGGCAAATACGTGCTGCTAGTTAGTACACATCCATGCTAGCAGTGGATGTCTGGTGCTGAGCTGTTCTTAAACATGGGGAGAACTTTTATGCATGCCTAAAATCAAGATCTTTGGTAGTTATGTGTGAAGAAGATCAAATCTGACAGAAAATGTGCAAGAGTCTAGACCACTTTTCATTGCAAACTTGGTTTCATCTTCTGCTTTTCAATTTTAATGCTGCAAACTTGTTGTAAGCTTTCCCTTTAATACAAGAGTAGTTTATTTAGTCCCTAATGAAACTAAGAGTACCAACATAGATGTGCAGTGAAGATACTTCCTTTAAAGAAGGAGAGTTTCTAGAGTAGGGAACTTCTATATACTTCTAAGAAAACCACTCTCTTGTAGAACAAAACGTATTCTAGTGTTGCCCTAATATTAGTTAATTAGCAAGCTAAATGGGAATGAAATCAAGGAAGAAGATTACCTGAGAAGTAAGAGACAACTGTCTTAGTAAATTTCAGCTTCTAGTGTATAGCACGCCTGTCTCTGGTATGGTATGAGGCATTCGGTTAGGTTTTGGATTTATATTATAAGTGTAGTGATGGAATCTGTTGTGGGCTGATGGGCTTGGTTTGCAGTGTGGCTGGATATGTAATAAAAAGTAACTTTTTGCAACATGTGTCAGCCTTAACAGGAAGCAGGCATTGAAATGGCAGTGTCTCTCTGGATACAGTCAAGAAAGTAACAACGTTAAACTTAAAGCAAATATAAGCAGCCTCTAAAAGTTTGCTGCAATGTGTGCTTCTGTACGATGTTGACTTCTGTGACCATGGCCTGCTTACACATCGTCTGGAAAAAACTTGCCCTCTGATGTCCAGGTGCAGGAGTGGATGGATACACTGGCTTATAACCTGTGGAGAAACAAGTTTGTGCAGGAAGGATTGTGTTGACTTGTCTAGGAAATCAGTCATTACTGTGGCACGGTTTTCTCTCAGGTTGAGGCATTCTTGCTGATACCTTGTCAAGTTGAACCTAACCTCCACTATCACTGATGGCTCTCTTTGATCTGGTATGTGGGAAGCTTGAAGACAGCACCGAAAGTATAGTATTTTCTCTTAATCTTGGAAAAGGACTTCTCCTGAATATACTGCATAATCACTTTATCTGAAAAATTTGACTCTAGAGATAGTACAAAGAGTTAAAGTTTCTGTTGTTTATCAGAGTACTAATTTTCTGTACTAACAAATAAACTTTTCTAGAACTGATCCAAGTTAATAACAGTCTGTAGAACAAAACTCTATTGTTTGTTCTAACTACAAATCCACTGGCTGCAGCAGTTACTAAGCATCCTCAAAAGACGTAACTAAGGAATCAGACTCCAATTGTAGGTAGATGGTTCTGGAGTCATCCGTCTTGTTGCTCAGCTGAACCTTCCTCAGTCTTACTGCAGTGGGGAAGCATTGCCTATTTCTTCTTCTAAGGGCAGCTATTTACACTACAGAGCTGTGATTCTTTGAGGGGTGGCTGTTATAAATCCCATAATTTTCCCATATTTATGCTTTACTGACCAAGCAATCCCTTAGCTTAGTAGAAGCACTCACATCATCCCACTCTTTATGCCTTCATTTGGTAATGTAATCTTAATAGCCACTGTTACTAAGTTTAGTAGTTGACACTATTCTCTTGAGGAACACACATCTCTGCAGTATGATCTACACCATCTACAAATTCTTAAAGAATTGCTATTGCTGGATTTATTAACAAAGGCTTCCTATTACTACTTGCTGGACAGCGAAACCCTGTAGCCCAGTACCCTGAAATAGCTTGTATTTTCATTGCATGTGGCTAGCAGCTATGTGACTGACTCCCTTCTTTGTTTATTGTTGAGTGGTACTGTGGAGTGTGAGAAGGCCAGTTTCTGTGTTAGCAAAGAAACAGTTCCTGCTATAAGTGGTATATGGGTAAATAACCGTGGTTTCTGGGAATAAGGAGAGGGGAATTTCAACTAAAAATTGGAACAGTCTTGTGCAGTGAGGTTTAAGGGAAGAATCTAATAATGCAAGTAAGGAACTGCAATTGTCAGTGAGAGAATCAGTGAGCTTGGAGGAATTATCTTGTTTGATAAGAAAAGGAAATAGTTTAGCTCTGAAGGGAAGCCATGTGGTTATAGGACAACTGTTAGAGATGCTCACTGGTGCAGACAAAGAGAAAGATGGGAAAGTGATGCGAGCTGGGAAACAGAGAGAAACCTTCTGATGAGATAGGGAAAAAAAAAACTCATCAAAAGGGAAAGGGAAGCACAAGAGAATCAGTGTTCTTACAGGTAGAGTGATATGGTGGGGAAGGAAACTAACTTCCAGGGATCAGAGGGAAATCCATCTGGGTGCAGTTTTTACTTTCCACTCCTGGTATGCAATGGCAGTTGCACAAAACACAGATGTTTAATTGCATTGCTGTTTCTCTGACCAGTCCGGAAAGTATGTGTGCCAACAAAGTTGAGCTCCAACTCATGGTTTTGAGTAAGGCATTTCTCTCTGTTTTCTGAGATTTCTTCCCATTTTCATGATACTTCTTTATCAAAAAAGAGGTGATATAATCCCTATAGTCTTCATATGCCTAAGTGCTTGTTGAGCTGACAAGACAATTAAAATGTTAAATGCATGGAAAATTGGGTGCTTAATTAGAAGCTAGTAAGTTTCCCAAATTGACTTTTGAGAGCTTGGAGTACAGATGAACTTAATTTTTTTTTTACCAGTTGGTTTGAAGTCTAACTTATTAATACTTACTGTGTCTCTTCTGTTTTTTTTCCTTAATCAGGATGATACCACTTTCATCTCAGACACTGATGATGAATCTTCATCATGGCCAAACACAGGAATATGTGATCAAACCCAAATATTATCCAGTAAAGAAAGTGATTTCAGGAGAACAGTCCACTGAGGGCTCATTACCACTGAGACTCGGCCAAGACCAACTTGCGTCATCTTTTCAATGTAAGTACAATTGCAAAAAGCATACTATAAGCCTCTTTTATTTAAGATCTTGAAATTTTTTGTCTGTTCACCTGAATTGCAGTAATACTTAAAGACGAAAAGAAAAAAAAAAGTAAGTTAATTAGACAAGATAATTCTGAGATTAGCAAAAGCTTCAATATTGTGCATTCTGCTGAGAGATAAAACAGATTTCCTGGATGAAAAGAAAAATTGAACCTCGTTCACTGTTGGACTGTCATAATGCTGTTTCTAGATGATAGCTTTTCCTTCAACGTTTGTTGAAGTAGGCATAGTTGAGAGTGTAGTCAGCTTAGGATGACAGCTCCCTTCAATATGATGGATATCCTTCTTGGAAAATTGGAGTCTAGGACTCTCATTGGTGACTGTTTTTCTCTATATTTAATTTATTATGTGTTTATGAACTTCTACACAGTATGAAGGCTGGACTACTGTCTCTGCTTCGTATTTAATAATAAAAAAAAAAGGATTGCATAGATGCCCAGCTTGTGGCCTTGGCTCATGGTCCATTTTTGGGGGAATCTGAGGACAAGTTTTGGCTTAAAGGATGAAGAGCTTGATGAATCGTAGGTTAGGTATTACCAACCAGTGTCTGCTGGTTTGATTTGGACAAAAGCTCCTGCAGTTAAATAATGAACAGATTAAGATGGAGAGCTAAGGTATTCAAAGTCTCCTGACCCTGCTACAGCACAGAAAAATATGCTCTGACGATGTAAGGAAGAGGCTTTTTTTCTAAGCCTGTAAACACTTCCTTTGTATGAATATATGTCTGTATTGCATATCTTTATGTTCTGTCCATTTATATTTTTAAACACAATGATGGATAATAAGTCTTGGCCCTAATATGGAGAACAGTGGCAGCCTTAGGCCTTAGATTAAGCTTTTCAGAGCAGTGAAGCATGCTGTTTGCAAAGCATGACACCTTTTTCTCAGAAGTTTCAAGAAGATGCTTCGCTGCATTGTCAACATCAACATCACTTTTCACAAGAAGGTGCCACTGTTTTTTCTGTAATTTTTCAATATTAGTGGTCATTAGTGTTGGATTGTGTCTCTTTCTTCCAACTCTTGCTATCCAGTGAGCATATAAATCCCAGGGTGCGTAGTTCTCTAGGTGCTTGGAGTGAACGGTGTCAATTAGATTATGACAAAAAACAAACTAAAAAACTTTGCTTTTGCCCTTGTCCTCCCAGGATGTTTGGCAGAGTCAACCTATCTTAGATGAAGTCAGTGTTACTAGCAGGTACCACATTGCCTCTAAATACAAATGGGCTAACGTGAGATTTTTTTTTCTTTTATGATATCAAGAGGAAATAACTTTATCAGTTTATCAGACAAAGGAGTCATTGCTTCTTGCTCTTTCTAACTTATTGGATCTCTGCAGTATGCTGAGGAACATGAATCAGGGAAGGAAAACCAGGAGTTTCTATTGTTCAGGACCTCCACAGGTGAATTCAGTCCTGTGACATTAAATGCGTAGACTTAAACTGGGAAAAAAATGTCAGTCCTCAGATGTTTTTAGATAGAGGTACCTCTAGGTGGAAGGGGATTAAATGTAGGCTAGTGGTACTTTGGGAGCATAGCTGCCAAACGTGAGTAGGTGCTTCTAGGCATCCAGTGATTTACAGATATGCAGTTGTGTTTGACTGGCTGGTAATAGTGTT
This sequence comes from Lagopus muta, assembly GCF_023343835.1. Lineage (NCBI taxonomy): Eukaryota > Metazoa > Chordata > Aves > Galliformes > Phasianidae > Lagopus > Lagopus muta. The sequence continues at coordinate 79,132,723 of NC_064434.1, forward strand.
GCCAGATCTCTAGTTGGAGATATTGTAGAGAAAATGTTAAAGATTAGTCACGTTTAAATACTTTTTTGATTCAAATGAATTTAAAGTTCCTTCTGATATGCTTACTATGGTGTATTTTGGCAATTTCATTTCTCTGATAGCTTTCAGAATGCACAGTGCATACATACAAGTTAATAAGACTGTCTTTTTTTTTTTGCCATTTAAACTGAATTCTCCTATTAAGTTATGTGTCATACCAACAGAGCCTTAAAATTCAGTAAGTCAGAGTTTAAGTTTAGAAGTCATAAATCAGGACCATAAATATGATCTCTCATGGGATTGCATGGAACTCAACAAAAGATGTTGAAAGCGCTTTCTGATAGAATTGCAAAGCCAGTGTCTGCCACCCCTGAGTATTATGGCTGTGTCTCCAGGGACAGATTAGGAGGAGCATGAAAGATCAAGGAGAAGTACAGTGCAGTTCTGTGTCATGATAGAATGCTACGTAGTGTTTTGGCCTTCCTAGTTCAGTATGTCTCCTTTTCCATCTTGAGACATCTGAAGACTAATTTTTAGCGGTGTGGTGCATTTTGTAGTTCCAGCTGAGAGGAAGCAGAATTTCTGTTTCTGAAATTGTTTGCCCAGTGTTGCTGGAGTTAATGTTGCTTGTATATATGATCACATTCACACAGCCCCCAGCAGGCTACTATTCCTAAGTATGAAATGATGATGCCACTGGTTCCCAACCTTATAGGTGTGTTGTGAAAAATATGTTAATTAGCACCTGAGGTGATTGGAAATTATACTTAAAAACAAAACTCATGAGGAAGTATAAAGAGTGTCTTATAGCTGGAACTGCATTCTATGAAGTAAATAAAGTGTGTTTAGATGAGAATGTTGTTCCAAAGATAAATATGAATTTAAGAAGGAAAACGGGTCTAATCTGTCCTGTTTATTCAGGAGGATGATAGAAAATGCCTGTGAATTTTGCAATTGGATGTGAAATTTATACAGTTAAATAGTATGGGAGACTTTTTTTTTTCTTTTTATCTGGATGAATTTTTTTGGTCTTCATTGAAATTTCTCATAAAATATATCAAGGAGACTTGTTTGTGCAAGAAAGACTAGAGAGTAACTTTAGATAGGAAATAAAAATATGTCTGGAATTTATGTAGCATGGGTTACATAATGGTAAGTGAGTAACAGATTGCAGCTTTCTACTTTGACTTAGTGGTGCATATGTTCTGTCTTGAAGTTGGATAAGGCTGCATGTATGGATAGCAGAACTTTAAGAGTCTGTCCATGGTTCTGTGGGCAGCACCAAGCTCTTTCTCTGAACAAACAAGCATGTCAAAGTTATATTTTTAAAAAAAAATCATTTCAAAGTATTTTTTAATTGTTCTTAACAAGTGGTGCACTATATTGCCCCAGGTTTTACATCATTTCAAATATGTTTATGCAGATGAAATATGTTTTATGTGGAAGAAAATGTTTCACATTTTAGAACTTTGGAGAGTGATCTCTTAGAATTTTTGTGTAGCAATAGCATTTGCAAGCATAGTACACTGATAACTTAGAGAAGCACTTTTTAAGCTCGTACAGAATTTAGCCATGCTAGTTTGTGATGAGTTCATAGGCTGATTTTGGCAAAAGTGTGTTGCTTGGAGATTCCAGTTCAGGCTATTTTTGTGGAATTGTGTCCAGACTTTACCATGCAACACTTACATCATAATACCATTTCACCAGCAGTAAGTATGGGTAAACTGCTGTTAAAATACATAAACGTTTTAATATTGAAAACACAGGTTCAGAGATACAGTGCGTTCCATGTAAATGCACCTGTGTGGTGTGACATTCTGCTATGATTCTACTCTGTGTTGACTTTAGGGGGAAAATTGCATCAGGTCTTTAGTAGATCATGTTTTCTTTCACTTTTCTTGGTATTTGTGAAACAGCTCTACATAATCTACAAAATAATTATCTCAGTGGCTTGTTTTAGCTAGAGCATTGCAATATGTTCCTTGAAGTTTCTACGTATGTATGTATGTATATTAGAGTTGGACTCTGGTAACTTTTTCTAAAGAGAAGTTTTGAGAAATTCAGTGGTGAAGGAGGAATGTTCTGGCTGTGTTGTGGTTAAAGAAGGTATAGCCAGCAGCATGAGATGTGTAAAAAGAGAACAAAGAGCTGGAAGACTAACAGGCAGAGAAGAGAGATCTCAGTAACTGAAGGATCACAACACATTCTATTAGAAGAGAACGTGACATCAAATTCACTTTGGTCACTTGTGGGAACTGATTTTCAGCTCTTGCTCCTGTGATTTACTTAATCAAATGCAAGTAAGGATATGGGATGATAGACAAGGAAATGGGGTGCTGTTTGACTGTCAAGGAATTTTTTCTTATGCACGACATTTTAATGTGTGTGCAGAATATCTGTTTTCCTTCAGGAGGTGAGGGAAATTGTTCAGGGACGTTCTGAAGTGTTTAAGAAAAAATTTCAGTGCAGTCAGCATCAGGGTCAAACAAAAGCGTTCTTTTCTTTTGTGTGTGTGACAGAAGCCAAACAATTTTAGTAAAGCATCCTTTTCCTCTTTCTCATATAAGAGCATTAACAATACAGCTATTTGAAAGGATGGCAATTTATAACAGCCTTTTACAGTTTGTATTTGATTCCAGTGGGACTTAGAAACAAGTGGTTAAAGTCCAAGTATAAATTAAGTGCTTTAACTGGTTTGACACTAATGCGGTTACCTCTGTAGATTCTAGCAGCACATTTACTTTGTTTTTGCTTTACAAAGTAGAGTGACAAAAATAACTTTAATAATAATAATTAAACTGTGTAAACTATTAAAGACTTCAGGGATCTTTGAAATCCTTGGAGATAACTCTGTATACTGAATATACTGTATATTGAATATATATACTGTATATTGAAGATACTGTATATTGAAACATAATAGAACAAACAAGCAATACCCTTCCAGAATATCTTCAGAATTGTGTATGTCCATACAGTGTTTACAAATGAGGAAGCCAGTAAAAGAAAAAAGAAAAAAAAACAAAAAAAACAAAAAACCACAACTCCCCAAAAGTACTGTAACTTTCTAGTTGGACTGAAAAAAAAGTACATTATTGTTCTGGGCTCACCAATAATTGAATGTCTACATGACAGGGAAGGGAATTAATCTAAATGTTACGTTTGCCCACAGATGGATGATCATCCATCTGTGGGATATCGAGGCCAAGACTGATAAGCAGCAATGTGGGGAAAAATGTTGGAAAAAAGATTGGTGATCTGGCAAACATCATTAAAATCGGTTCAAAATGTGTTATAGCTAGGGGAAAATGGGGACTGAGACAAATGCATCTCAACTGCTGTGATGAAAGATAATTGGCTCCAAATCCAAAGATTTCTCAAGAAGAAAGAGGGAAGAGACTTTCCAGAATTTTCTGTAGGGGAAAACCTCTAAGATGTGTTTAAAAATTGTAATTCAGCTGGATTATATAGACAGATTGAACCCATACAATTAAATGTTAAATGTCCCTTAGCTAAGCTAGTATAAGAGTTGTTGTGATACAATTTTGGATACCAGGGATTAGTTCTGACTATTGCAAGTAGCTACGTCTGGTTTTACTCGCAGGAGATGTGAAAGTGCACTTCTCTGATGTCAGTGTCATCGCCCACGCCAGAAGAAATGAACAAACGTAGCCAGAATGTACTGCAAGAAGGTTCTCTTGTATCCAGTGAGATTACTGAACCAGTGACGTCCACAGAAATACTGTGGACATTCCCATCCCACCCTTCTGAAAATTGAAAAGAAAAAAGATCTTTGCTTCACGCAGTGCTGAGATGATTTTTAATGGTGATTCAGCCTGTAGAGAGGATTGTATTCATTAATTCCATGATGTTATGTACTTTATTGCTGTTTAGAGTTTGTTGACTTCCTTAGTGCTTTTCAGTAGCTTCCTTTCAGGAAATAGGATGTTGTATGGGTATACTTACATTATACTTAGGTAATGTACAATGTTTTTCCTTATTCTTCCTGAAAATGGTAAACAATTTTACAGTTTTACACTTAACACTTGGTTTCTCATATAAAGGAGTTATGTATCCTGGGTGGGGGAAATTGTGTCCGTCTCAAGAATTTGTTTTCTAAAGAAATAGTGCATTTCACCTGAAGACTTTTAATTCTATCTTAAGACACAGTAAAGTATGATGTCTTGGTTGGAGAAAGAGCCTAGAGAATGGCCTTAAGCAAAATGGATAGTTTATGTTGAATTATACTGGGTTGGAATGAGTCTCATTGCCAGTGTATAAATGTCTAATTCAGACCTTCTTGAAAGAATCCTATTGATGAGAAGACAGTAGTTGTTACCTTTATTTGGTAATACTTATGAGTCAGTGACACTAAGAACGTGTGCTCACCTGTGCCCACCTGAACCATCATGTATATCTTAAATTTATGTGGCTGAGTTTAGTATCTGCAGTAGTACCTGCAGCAGCCTGTGTCTGGAAAACTGTTAGAGATGGGCAGTGAAGTCCTTTCTGCTTTATTACTGCAGAAATGTGCTGTGTGTAAAATGGCTTTCTGTCCTAGATATAAAAATGATTATCTGCTCCTTAAAGTGACTTTAAGGCTTTTGTTCCCGTGTCTTTGAAAACCCTTTCAGCCCAGATAAACTTAAGGTAAGTAAGCATTGGGTTACTCTGAATGGGAGCTAAGCAGGGCTTGCATATATGAATCTCATTCTGGATTGCTTAATGCTGGAGAAGTCTCAGTCCCAAACATGAAGTGCAGTTGGTGAATTTTCAAGCGTGGGGCTCTTGAAGAGCTTAAAGTTCTTTTTCAAAAGCACTTTAGTCTGAAAAAGTAAGAGATTGGCAACAAGATGGCCCAGTTTCCATTCCACTCCAGTCTGCCTTTCTAGATTTAGAAGGGCAATCTACTAAGCTCTATTAAAGCTACTGAACTGAGTCAAGCCTCCTAGAGAGTGCTATGGCACGGTGGGGCCTGAAAGCTGTAGTGCTTACTGCTATAGCTGTAGTGAAGAGTCCCCTGCTTCCTCAAAGAAAATGATGTAAGCCCTAGAAGATTTTGAACTGAACACAGTCTTTTGTTCTGATCCATTGATTGGGCATATTCCTGTGCAGCGTACTGTTTTAGGTAGTTTTCTCCATGGGATTGACTTATCTTACTGCTTCTACAAAAGGGCTACGACTGATTAGAGGAACTAAAATTTAAGTTTTTTAGCATCATATCTCTTTGTGGATCCAGTTAGCATGTAATACCTTTAAAACAAAGAAACCAATAAATTTAGTCAAACAGATTTGAAGCCATTCTGTCAATCATTTCAGATCACATCGCAGTTTTTATTCATTTATTCACAGTCACATTTTTCTGAAACATCTTAAACTATGTAAAGGGAAATCATAGGCATATTTTTTTTCACTACCAACTATTGATTTGTTTTGTTTTTGTGTCATTTTAAATGTGGAAAATAGCTGTAATCCAAGCTAGATTGTTTTCTGGCCTAGGATGGCACATATTGAATCTTTGAAGTGGTGGAACAGGCAAGAAAGAAAAAAAAGTGATCCATTATACCTGCTGACAGAAATCAAATTTCCAATGTATGCATAATTCATCTGTAATGCACTTGTACAGAGCAAAAACTATTCTAAATAACCTGAATTCCTTTGACCTCCTCTATAAGGGCTGTGTCCCTAAGAGAATTTAGCAATGAAGGCCTCCTGGGTGGGAGCATGAAAATGCAACTGTGAATGTCCTTTGGAACTATCTCAGCACTTGTGTCTGCATATTCTCCTTTGATATTTAAGTAATAGCCATCTACTCAAAACATAGCACTTTTATAAGCATAGTTGATCAAAATTTGCTGAGGTTGACGAAGAAAGGCTACTTGAATAAGGCAAGCTTCTCTGTAGCAAGTTATTTTATACAATATCTGTGTATCTATAACTTTTCTTTTTTAACTTTTTAATTTCTACAACTGAAATTGAGAGAACTGAAAAATGGGCTACTTGTCTCTCCTAGAACGGGTGAAAATTTTTTGCTGTATGTTTAGTATTCTTGGTCTGTGGAGCATAGATGAGGAAAATAGTCAGAAATCATGAGTGCAAAACAAGCAGTAAGTCTAAGCTCATTTCAGATTGGTGGGAGAAGACTGTGAAAGGGACATGTAAATAAGGAGCAATAAGGAGCAATAAGGAAATGTTGATGTGAGGATTTAATGACATGGCTAGAGACAGAAATAGCTATATATAGAAGTGTGCAATAACAATGATGACAAGAATGGCAACAAAAAGCAGCTGTGGAGACCATTGTTCAGTTACCACTATAACAGATAGCTGGATGGTGTTTTGCTCTTAGAATAGCCATATTGGTTTGCAAACAGGCAGTAGAATTGAGTTTTCAAAAAGTGACAAAATATTAAAACTGAAGCTCTATTAACTACTGAAATACTTGTAATAAGATCATGCAAGTGCAAGAAAAAGTGGAAGTTGTAGAAATAATGAAGTAGAAAGAATGCTGAAATTAATTACATTAATGTGTATCTTGTATGCATGTCAATAATGTGTAGCTATAAATAAAAGACAGCTAGAGATGCTCCTTACTTGCTCAAAACATTTGAGTGGGTGTGTGCAAATGTGCTTCACGTTATGCAGGAATGTGAGAGAGCATCAGAGAAGGCATTGGAACTTAGATGAAATAAAGTTGGGGAAATGTGAATTAGGTATTGGGAATGTCATTGTAATAAGACAGAGTGAAACACTGGAATATGTTCCCTTGGGAATCTGTGGAGTCTGTGTAATAGAAGGTTTTTAAGGGTAGGCTGGACAAACTTTCTGGGTAATGCTGTTACTTCATCCTGTGCTGGGAAGTGGCAATAGGGGAGATCATATGGTCTGTTAGTCCTGTTCCATCTTTCTGTGTGCCTAGTAACGGCTGTATAATAGCCAAGTTTCAACTTGTAGTAAGTTTCAACTTATAATAGCCAAGTTTCATCTTTGCAAAACTTCTTTTTGTTTATGACTAAGTGAAGATGAAATATATATATATATATGTATAGTGAATACATATATATTAACTTATTGTTAAATTATATATATATGTATATATATATATATATATATAAAGCGTCATTCAACAATAGTTCTAATAACAATTTTACGTACATGGTTGGTTTTTATACTATGTCAGCTTTCCTTTTGGCTGAACAATCATTTCTAGTAGTAAGGACTAAATCAGGTGGACTGGTAAAAGTAAAACAGTGAGACACCTGTGTTAGGAAATAAGTAATTTCCCCTTACTTCTTTCCTGTTTTTCTATCTGTGCTTAACTAAGGAAAAAAAAAAAAAAAAGATAGGCTAAGGGAATTGGTCATCTGAGAATTTAAAATATTGAATCTATTTGTCATTTAAAAGCTTCTTGGCTGTGATATGGAGAAATAGATTGGTGTTCTGAAGTTCTCCTCACTCATCATGGCTATTACTTGAAAACATAGGAAGCTGTCTGAGATAACCCTGTCACAAAGGGAATAGGCAGGTACAAGTTTTTTCAGAGGTGGAACCTTCAGGCCTTATGAGTTGCTGTGTAGATATGTGTATGAAAACACACTGGTTTCAGTGCAAAAGTAGGTAGTGTTATGAAAACACCGAGTTCACGTCATTTTTGGAGGTATTAATGGGAAGCCTCCAGATCAAGTAGTTTGGTTTCCTTGGGATATTTTTTAAATAAATAAAAAACCCAAAAAGATGAAAAACAGCAAAACCCACCATAACACTAACAGTAGTCAGAAGAAATTTTTGTGCCAGGATTATGTGAGAGGTAAGTAAGCCCCACCAGCCAAGTCTGCAGTATAAACCCCTGCTTGTTTTTTATAGTGAATAAATGCACTCCTTTGATTAAATCACCGTGAAGCATGAGAACATTATGCACACAATAATATAATATTTTTTTCAGCTCATTAAAATATGTTCTTCTCTTTGCCCCACTTGAGCTATGAGACAGTGCAGTGTAGTCGTCTTTTTACCAGAATACCAGTTCTGCTTTCACTAGTCTATTGTCTTCCTTCAGAGCAGGGACGTGCCACAAATCTTCTGAGATCCACTACAGCTATTGAATACTGTCTAGTTAAATCTCTGCAGAATGTTGGAGCTGTGAGGGCAGTCATAAAACGAAGAAAAAAAAAGTGTTTATACAAATTCTTCTAGAAAGAAGCTAAGGCTGAGCAGCAGCCTTATGAACAAAGGGACCCAGGATATTCTTTAGGAATCTTCTTCCTGTATAAGTCTGCCCAGGAATGGCTGCGTGAACCATTGTGACTACCTGGACCTAAAACTTTCCAGCTGCCTCCTTTTAGCCACCTTTCTGGCTAACGCAGAAAAAAAAAATCAGTGTGTTGTGACAGTGCAAGGGTGGAAGGGATTCTATGAAGAAATCCTCTTACTTCTATTTTCCATTTATCCTGCAGTTGTTGTTGTTGTTAGATCATAAATTTATCACAGCGGGAGCTTGCTGTGCTCATAATATTCTATCATAGTTACTTACAGAGATGGAAAAAATATCACACATACGTGATGCCAATTTTCAACTAAAATCTCATCAGTTTATCCAGACATCTTTCTTTTTCAGTCTGTCCCAAGAGAGTTTCATGGGTTTTGGAAATTATGGGTACATTCTTCCACTGATCTTCTTTGACAGATGCATCTAAGAGACCTTAAATATGAGTAAATGTAGGCTAGGGGGCAGGGCAATGAGGCAATTGCCTGAGTCTCACCATTACAAAACTCACTGTCCAGTTCAGGAATAAAGATTAGCAAGAAAATGCTGGTTGCCTTATCTTTAGTAAATCAACAATCTGACTTTGTCTCTAGTTAAAAAATAAATAAATAAATAAATAAATATCTTTATATATTTAAATTTATATATAATATATATTTATTTTATATATATATATATATTTTTTTTCAGTAATTTTTTAATTTGGTGTTTATGTATTCTGCTTGGTGTTTATATATTCTGCTTGTGTTTTCTTTCATTAAGCTCATTTATTTATCTGGTCTCATGCTGATATTTTGTCACAATCTGTTGTTATACTTAAGAACAGAGTAAGGTGTTTCATTTCCATGTGTTAAAAATTCATTATGGAGAGTTTGATACATTTATCGCTCTGTATAAAAATAATGATTTCAGGTATGTAATGGTGCTGTAGCACCTTCATTTTTCTCCAGAAGTGAATCTGAGATAATCTAAGTTGCAGATCCATTCATACCTATGTCACAGTGGCATCATCAGTTAAAGCTTCTGGAATTTAAAGATGAAAATCATCTGTGTGTGCAACCTTAAAAATGCAGTATCCTCTTTTACACAAACTAGTCCAAGTAGAAAGGAGTTTAAGGTTATGGCAGTTATGTGCTTTTTTTCATGCTTGAAATTGTGACTTAAACATTCACGCAGCCAAACCATCTAAGTAGTACAGAAGGATATTGTTTCTCATTTGGGATTAAATCTTCCCCCTTTACAGAAAAGAGAAAAAACCACACACACAGATACATACCCCCTCCCACCCACCCACTGGAAAAAAGGGGAAAAAAAAATGGTGGGGAGAGGATTTGAGGAAGTCCAAGACGCTAACCTTGCAGCACTTTTGCCAAGTGCTTCCTTTCAAGAGGATTTGCAGTCTGTTTTCAATTTAAATCTGCGTGTATTATGCTCACCATTAAGGTTTCTGAACCTCAGACTGTGTGAGGATAGTTCTGTCTCCATGGTGCAACTACAGAGAATGATGAAGATGGTGTGTATGCCTTGAATCTGCTGGCTCCTCATACACTGGTTAACTTTCAGCTCAGAGGTCTTAAGAAATATCTCCAGAAGAAATGAGAAAGTTAAAACCAGTGAGTTGCTAGTGGAGGAAAAGATACAAGTTTCTTTATCGTTTGTAAATCTGAGAAAGGTGGGAAAAATCTTCTGGTGTCAAAATAATACAAAGTCTTATTTCTTGCTCCTGGTAAAGCAATAGCCATAAAGAATAGCCATAAGAATTGAACTGGTTCTCTTACAAAGGCATTGCTGAATAAGTATTCAAATATTTGTAGGAGCTAGGGCTTATATTGCATAGTTTTTGGTCTTTTTGGTCCACCAAAAGCCTGCATTTAATACTGCTTCATGGATAATCACCTCTGTAGATACTGGCCAGTAGTTATGAACGTGTCATTCAACTACTGCTTCCTTATTGTTACTCCCAAATTTACATTCCAAAGTTTTCTCACCAAAATTAGACAAGAGGCAAATTTGCAATTTCCATTCAGTCTCATATTAAGCATGTCTTCTGCCAAAAGAAGTATACTGCAGATTTTTTTGTGATGAAATGTGAACTATGAGATGAAATTTGAGTTGTTTAAAAAAAGTATTAGTTGTTAAGGTTGTGCCCAAGTTCTCTAAGAGCTTAGGACTCCACAGTGTAGTAGAAAATATTATGAGAGAGAATGAAATAACAATTTATTTCCTTTTTTTTTTTTTTTTTTTTTTTTAACCAAAGCTGGAAAACTTGTGTGGGTCTCCCAATACAGTAGTTTTTATAGTGTAGGCAAGACTGACTTTTGTGACTCAATGAACCATGTTTTTTTAATTACATCACATCCTGAAGGAAATAAATGTTACTAAAACATTTGAAAATGTAAAATAGAAAATGGATTAGACTCTTCTAGGAAAAGATATACAGAGATATAGAGATCTCATTGAAGATCATGTATGTATATACACAAATATATATATATACACATATATACAATACATACGTACATATATATATAAATAAAATCATATAAATAAAATACAAAGAGAGCAGTATGGCTTGTGAAGCTCTGTTTAACAAAAAGAAAGCCTAGGAGTTCTAGCCTCAACAGTTCCCAAGTTACTAGATCTCTGTTCATTGGGAAAGGTGTATTAATAACCTTTTAAGATATGGTGACATCCAAGAATCACAGTGTCTTCTAAGTTGACCAAAATTACAGTACTAGCCTTTAACTGAAACATTTATTTCTGTGTCTGTGTTCATCTGCTTCGAAGCACTTTTTCAGTCTGAATAAGGTGGTAGCATCTGTAATGCAGCTGCTGTTCAAATAGAGCAATGCCTTTACTGTAGACAAAACAGTTGGCTCAATTGCTTTAATTTATTTGTTTATGAAGAGCCAAAAATAAGAGGCTTGATATTCTTTTGAAGTGGAAAGGTTTTCTTCATTTTATTGAGATTTAAAAATAAAATAGAAGTTGTCTGGAGGGGTATTCAGTAACTAGGTTGTATGACTGTCCAAGAACTTCTATAACAGGAGGAGGGAGGTTCTTCTATTCCTGTGCATCATTTCTAGGGATTGTTAGTTTTGTTATAAAAGTATTTATGGTTATAGTGTTCTCAGAGACACTATACTATGTTTTCTAGAACTTACTGGAGTTATTAGTAGGTGTGCAGAGGACAAAATGTTTTCTTTGTAAATAACTGTAAATAACACCTGTTCTTTTCCCTTAATTTTACTAATTAGCAGTTTTAATCTTTTTTGGCTTCTGCTGTTAGATTTGGAATTAAATACATCTGGTTTTCAATCAAATTCTATAACAAGTAGTTGTTCAAATTAGCTTAATTTGAAGTTATTGTTTACTCAGTCCTCATCACATATAAGTTATTTAAATGTCTGTATGGAAGTACATTTTAAAATAGCTTTTTTTTCCCTCCTTTGAGCTCAGAACGAGTGTTTTCAGCTATTGACACTCCTCACCCTTTTCTCTGACTGAGCTATTTATTACTTAAAGAAAGACTGAGCTCCACTCACAGCCTATAATATGTAAATACTTGTGGAAAAATGGTGCCAAAAAACTGTGAAAAAATGGGTCCAGGCAGCTGCGTCACAAGGTTTGACCACTTCAGGCTGGGGTGCCAGGAGATTTGAGACAGATGTTTTCAGACATGCCGCATGCCTAAAACATTTCCAGGGGTCGAGCTACAAATAGTGACTTAATAAGTGCAGAAACAGGAAAAGTATGCGGGAGGACACAAGAGTTTATTCACCCCTAGGTGCACAGCCAGCCTCTTTACATTACATCTGCCTGTCAGGGTTGGCTATTTAAGCTGTCATGCCCTTGGTATTGCTCTTTGTCTGACTGTGAATAAAGTGCAGCATTGTGATTACTAATCCCACTCCAGTGACTTGACTTTAAATGTGGTTTTGGAGCGTATCCCAGAGCTCTGTTTGCTAAGCTTCCTACTCCTGTTTCAGAGACACCACTGGAGATCTATGAGAGAGAGCACTGCAGACTGCCCTCCTCCTGGAGACCTGTCGCCTTTTTTTCCCCCCCCCGCCTTTTTTTTTTTTTTTTTTTTTTTTCCCAAAAAACTTTTTGAAGGAAATCAATGGATACCAAAGTGGTCTGTTTACTTTTCTTTTTTTCTTTGCCTCCGCTGACAGTGGGAAATCACACTGGTCGCATCAAGGTGGTCTTTACACCCAGCATCTGCAAAGTGACTTGTACCAAGGGCAACTGTCAGAACAACTGTGAGAAGGGAAATACCACCACCCTCATCAGTGAGAATGGCCATGCTGCTGACACGCTGACAGCCACTAACTTCCGAGTAGGTAAGTACTCTGAAATTGCATTTGTCCTTAGCTGTCCTCTCTTGACTAACAGAGGGAGGAGATTTTTGTTATTAATACCAGTTGTGCATCTGCAGCTCTTTGTTTGGAGGGCTTTGCTGGGTAGGAACCATTTTCTGTTAGACAAGCTTTCTGGTCTCCTTCTGAAATGATCCCAAAAGTTTCTTTTGTGTCACAGGGGAAAAGAAAAAGTATTTTTCATTTGAATTTTTATCTGCAGGGCTACAGAATGCTAAAAGCTGAAGCTTTTGATAAAAATAATCCCTCAGAGTTTGTGTTTCTAAAAAGAAAAAATACCAGATTCCACAAAAAGCTCTGTTTCCTGCTCTTTTTAGTTGAATAGTATCAAATGCCCATAAAAACTGAGCTAACGTTCTGTCTTCAAAAAATTGCTCAAGAGTTCCTTAGGACTGTGGTCCTTTTTTTAAAAAGAAAAAAAAAAAAAGAAAAGGCAGTTTAATTTCTTCCGTACTGCTGAGAATTAGTCAAATTTCATATTTGTCATTTTTAGAAACTGAGATAATGTTAAGTCCAGTTATTGAAGCCAGTCATTTCTCTGTTTATTCTTTCTGCTTGCTCAATAAAAGTATCAGCAGTGTGCCAGTCTAAACCCTGTAAGTGCTCGACTGTGTTAAAACAAACCCTGAAAGCTGTCTGGGTTAGTGGATTTGCATATTTTAGCTGTGCAGTATATGGTATTAGTAGGAATTTGTCTTCAAGTATTAGGCTGGTAAGCTAAATGAAGTTCAGATATATAGATGAATACTTGATCACTTTTTAGATTTTTTGGTTTATGATATGATATCCATAGCTGCTGTTGGGAAGTATCTTTGTTGTGATTGTGAAAATATTGTTCTATCTTTCTCTTTAAAAAAATATTAAATTTAAAAATTAATTATTTTGCCCATTTGTACTTAAAGAATGCCAGATATGAACTTTGTAATTTTTAGTCTCCTTTTAGTATAAACATAATGTCAGGCAGTGCTGATCCTGGCCAATACTGCCCTTTTTAAAGTGTACTATATTTCATGTTCTGAGGGAGGAAAAAAGCTATTTCAAATCATTCTCCTTTTCATCCAGACAGACGATACAAAGAGCAGTTCCCTTTCTTAAGACTTCTGCTAGACTATCAGACTGTAGATGAAAGCTCCTGAAATGAATAACACATTCCTTGATAACATCCATATTTGTAAAATATATATGTGTTGAAGTAAGAATAATAAAGACTGCTTTAGAAAAGCTATACAGAACACTTCGTTTATGGTAGATTTGAAGCATTAAAAAAGGAAAGGTTTTTAGAAAGGGATGGTAAAGCAAATACTTCAGAACTTTAGACTTGTGTTTACTGCTAATACAAATTTTTTTCCTTAACTGATGTTTTGGCAAGAACCACAGTTAAGTACATTTTTTATTTATTTTTTCCGACTTTTATGAGAGGATAAGGTTATTACCTCCCTTCCTTTCTTCCCATTCCCACCCCCCCACCCTTGTGACCCAATTTTTTATTGAAATTATGAAATGTTGAGAATGGGCAGTCATGTAATTTGTCTGCTATGTAAATCTGTGCTGTAACTCAACCTTCCCTCAAATACTTACAAACTTGGTGTGTGGAAACTGACCTGTAAAGGCATGTTCCACACCTTCCTTCCTGGCCTCAGGCCATGCAATTTGTGATTCAGTGTGTACAATAGCCTGCTGGAAGTATTCAACAAAACCACTTCATAATAGTTTTGATGGAAAGATAAGGGAGCAGTATGTTTGAAGAGGGATTAAAAACAAATCACTAGTAATGTAGGGGCATTTTTTAATCTGTCTATGGCTAACTGTCTTGGACCCTTAAAAAAAAAAAGGTATCTACCCTATCTCTGAGTGTCATCAATTTTACAGAGAGAGGAATAAGGAGGATATCTAAACTGTGCCTTCAGAGTTCTCCAGTTAAAAATGCTGAGTGAATTGAACTTCTTCCTGTAGGTCGAGTTGTGTCATAGGTCACTGCTTTTCAGTAGCTTTTGAAGTGAGCTTAAGATGTATTTTATTTAAATAATTTGTGTATCCATTTTCTTAATGAGTGTCTCATTAGCTAAGGCTTGTCTTGATCAAGATGTCTCCTGATACATAAAGCAGAAGCAATTTGGATCTTAGGAGACTTCTTTTTTTTTTTTTTTTTTACTATATTTTAAGATCTGAATTATGTTTTGCTTGTGCTTCTTGCTTTTAAGGCCTGGTTCCAAACTTATTTTTGATAAACAGTAAGTAAACGAGTGGAAATTCTTTTTCTGACCATTTGATACTTTAAGAAGTGCAAGTATGAAATAGAATGTTGTGTTAGCAAGTTCATGCTTAAAGCAGTGAGCAGCATGTTTTCAGTGTCTCTTAAAATGTTTGATCTTCCTTAGACTCAGAAAAGATAAATTTGCATGCCCTATTTGGAAACCTAACTCCTATGTCTAATAATAGGTACCTACTATGAATGGGAAATAGGAAACTGCTTTAGATCATTAGGTTGTCATTAATCTAAGTGCATTTGCTTAGCAGGAGCAATATGCTTGATTCAGTTTAGCTTCTCTAATGTCAGATTGCAATTAGGCATCATTTTGCTTTCTTTTTAAAATTCATTATTTCTAATAATGACCAAATTAAAATTTTTTGCTTCACTTTTAAACTTTTATGCTGAGTTTTGGAAGATTTTTGATTTTTCAAAGAGAATAAGCTGCAGTGTTTGTATTAAAGCTGCTCAAGTTTTTCCATGGGTTGTTTCAGATTCTTGAAACTATTTAGTTGATCCTTTCAACTAAAACGTGGTACCAGCAAGTCCAGGCAAGGAACAAATCCTGTTTCCTGAAAATTTTACTAGATATGGATAAGCCATTAAAAATAAAAACCCACAAAAAGAAACTGAATGGGGAATATGTAACTTTTCAGGTAGCTGAGAGTTTGCCTGTTTTCATAAAGAGAACTCTAACATTTCAAAAGAAGGTGATGAAAACTTGGTGTTTTAAAAGGAAGGATCTCCTTGATGCCTGTGTGCTTCAATGAATTTTTTTTTCCTCTTCATTTTTGTGAATGGGTTATATTGCACAGTTAAACCAACTTCCCGTATTTTTCTGTCTTGGAGAATGAAAGCATTTAATCTGAGTGGAAACATTCTGCTGAATAGATGATCCTCATTATTCTGCATGATTGGTGCACGTGAAGGTTATATATGGTTTTTCAGTTCTGATGTTTCTACAGAGGCTTGTAAAACTGAGTTGGTATATGTGCGTAGGAAAGGATGCATATAGAATAACATATGAGCTTCCTGTCTCATTCACTGTTGAAGTTACTCAGTAATGTGTCCTGTTCCTCCTCAAAATTATTCTGCATTCCAAAATACCCTATTTTTGAAATGAATTTTCTCTCTGTAGGGAGTGGGAGGACAGTGACTAATTTGTAACTGTAAAATGAAGTGGTAAGAAATTAAGAAATGTCCAAGTTAGTGTTATTCATGCGCTTTAATTTCTGCCCCATTGTGCATATGTATTTAATTATAGGTTTACATTCTACTTTTTTTTCTTTTTTTCCACGGGATCCTTGCCTTATTCATTGCACAGGAATGACAGAATTTAATAAAGGAAGCACCCTTTTAATACTTAGGTTTCTTTTTACCCTTCATTTGAAGTGTCTTATTTAAAGCAGTTTGTTCAAGCTGTTCTGAATGGGGAGTTTAGGGGGGGAAAAAAAAAGTATGCTCTTCAGTGGAAGTGCATATCTTTCTGCAGAAATTCTGTGTCCACGTGCTTGGCAGTATCCATTCCAAACAGGGAATAAAAGCTCCCTGCAGGTGGGGACCAAGAAGAGTTTAAGAAATTTTTTTCCCAACATCATAGAAGATACTGTGGAAAGGTCAAGATCACTGAGATGATGGATGAAGTTATTGCTCTCCTTTTCCCCTTTTAGGTCTCTTTTTAATGTGCATCAGTACCTCTGTTTCTCCTTATAATGTTTTCTCCTGCTTCTGATCCCTGCACAATTCTCTGTATGAAAATGTCTGGTCCTTTGTATTTTGGAGAGACTTATAAAGTTTAGAATCTCAGTGTGGATCACAGCAATCTACTTATCCTATACCTTACTGAATAATGTTCAAATGATATTCCCATTCAAATGTTGCCACTTTCCCTCCTGGAATTTTTTATCAAAGATTTTTCCTGTTGCACTGTATTGACTCTGTACAACTGCTTTTGAATATAATTGAGATCGTCCAGAAGTTTTCAGTTATATACAGACAAACATCCAAAAAGGAGCATAAACATGTTACTTACGTTTTATTTGGTCTACTGATGAAAGTAATGAAAGAAAATTTGCCCAGTGTATTTTAAAGCAATGGATTATTTGAAGGGAATTTAGTAAGGAGCCAACCACATAAAAATTATTTTAAGAGTATTTCCTATCTAGGAAACAGTAATAATTGGAACATAATTATTCAAACCGTGAAAAGGTGAAGTTATTATTTTATTAAAAGTCGATTGAAATTCTGAATTTATGATCATTAATTCCTGTTGGTAATTCAGAATTTAATGTATCTTTTTGAGTTATAATAAAATGACAGGAATGTCTTTGCATTTTAGAGTTGTTCAAAAACAGCAGTGATTTGTGAGCCAACACATTTTCAGCTGTTCTTAATGTATGACAAGAGATACAAGGACAATGAATGGCATTAAGCTTTTTTTTTCCCAAAGGAATTCTTTTTAAAGTTGGGGTAGACATAAGCTGATTTCTTTACTAAGAGATGAGATGCAAGCCCTACCTTTTTCTTGTTGTCATTTGCTGTGTAATAAAGAGTTATTGTTTCTTTGCTCTACATGATACATGCCATACTACTACGTTTAACTGATACTGTAAGACTATGACAGTTGAGGAAGATCTGTCAGTACTTTTTGATACTAGAAAGCATTTATTGTTAGTAATGCTGTAGGAAAAAAATTGATGTAGGGAAAAAAATGATGACCTATGAGGGCTTGTATGCCAGGGAAGGCAGATTGAAAGACTAGCAGTTTTTGGAAGTATTTGTGTTGACTGGGAAGAAACTGGAATCTCTTTTGACAGCTTATGAGGTGTTCCCTGTTCAGTTTTCTGCCCATGGATTAAGAACTGCTAGAATGGTGGTATGTTATAAGAGATGCTTTATTTTTTGTTATGATGTCACTATGGGTAGATAATCCATGTCTGATCCATGAGCTTGTTCCCCAGCAAATCACTATTCCTATGGGTTCAACCACGTCTTAGCAGGTATAGACATATCTTCTCAAATTGCAGATCTAAAATAATTGATAAACGTCATGCAAACTTTTAGGAATTCTTTTTAGTAACTTCACTGTGGAGAAGTGTGGGGTTTATTTATTTACTTATTAAATGTGTTAGCTTTTTAGTTGATTACGTTCCATCAGATATCTTAATTGATGAGGAGGTCATCTATGGAATAGGTGCTCAGCTGAACAACGGTTCTGTAATTCAAGGTTTGTTTTTAGTTTTGTAGTTTCAGTGTCTAAGAACAAAGTGTTACTTCGAAATAATCTTGGTTATTACACAGAATTTGATGTAGACTCATGCTTTTCTGGTGTGGTTATGTTGTAAGAATCGATCTATTCTCCCTGTACTGTCAGTTTGCCTTTTTTCTCTGCTACCTTGTAGCCTTATTTGGTAAAAGCTTTGTTTCTACTGTTCCTGCAGTAATTATCATTTCTGGCCTGTCAGACTTTATTGTTTTATGCTCTTTTTGCTGCCAGATGAAATATTTTTTTCTTTTAACAGACACTGGCAGACACTTGAAAAGTTCAGAATTCTTGGATAACTTGGTTGAAAGATTAGCTTCTAAGTTTTCTGTAACAGTAATCAAGGAAGTTGGTCAGCCTGTCAGAGCACTCTTGCACTCTTTCAAGATCAAGACATTAACATTTTTATTCACTGTTTTAGCTGGTAATTTGAAATATAATCTTTATTAATGATGGCCATGCTTGGGATATTTATTTGCGCGGCAGCATTGTAACAGCTGTAGCAAAGTGAAGGCCAAGTATTCATCCTCAAACACTGGACCAAGAGGGTAAAATAGAAAGATGGATAACAGTAGAACTATTTTATGAATTGTTTACATCCTCTGTCTTGTTAAAGATGCAGTAAAAAATGGTATTTCCTAGTCTGCAAGGCCAAAGCAAAACATCTGCATGTTGATTCTGGGAGGAATCACTTATCATGATCATTAGTTTAACAGATATTCATTTTTTCCAGCCTCTATTTGTCCTGTAATGTAAACTTGAGAGGACAAGGAAATGAATTGATTTACTTACAATCCAGGTAGTGTAGTGTAGGCTTTCTGAATCTGAACCACTGGTGGGCTTGAATTTTGGCCTGTAATGCAAATGTTCCTCTGCAGTCTGGCCAGCATTCAAGGTTTTAGGGCAGTTTTTGGTCACCTATGCTCATATTACAAAAACAAATGATATCTTTGTTGATAACCACATCTGCTCTGAAGGAGTGCTTTCCTTCCCCCCTGTATTTAGTACTTGTCATCAATAAGTAGTTATGGTATCCACGGTACAGTTTACAGCATCTGGGAGCTTTCTTCATGATCTTAAACTAATTACTCAAATTTGACATCTTCCCCTCTGGTTCTAACAAAGGCCAGATGCTGTTTTAAAGAAAATACATTGTTCAGCTAGACAGTCTTAATAAGGTTGAACTTAGGCCTGAGTTGGCAACTCTTTTCCACCCCTTTGCTCACCTTAAGGACTTCAGACCATCACTGTGAAGCAAAAGTCCATCTGCTCTGAAAGCACTCACCAAACTGTGTATTATAGAGAGCGCAGTTTTTTGGATGTGCAGTCATAGGAAAAACCACAAATGGAAATGGTACAAAATCCACACCTGCAGCCATTCAGAGACACATGGAGTATGTTTAAAGCAAAACAGAACACAAAGTTAAAAAGCATAATGCTTTATTTTACTGTATGTGGATTTAATTTATAGGGATTAGCTTATGTATATCTGACTTCAAGTGCTACAGAAAGAGAACTAAGAGTGCATTTATTTGAATGATTACATTGTTGCATATCCAAATAAATACACTACCTTGTACAGCTATAATTTTGTTATTGCTAAACCAAATGTCTTTGCACATACCTCACTGAAAATGAAGCATATGCCAACTGGCTTTTAAAAAAAAAAAAATTCCCTTTGAATTATGCAAGCACAGAACAGTCTGACCAATTTCACTGCTGGTTAAAATGTACCTTACATTATGAACGGTTCCCTTATCACACAGTTCTGTGTTTAACATGTCCCTTTGGATGTAACACAATCAGAAGGGAACATGTTGTCACTGCTCTGTGCTTATCACAGTCTTTCCAAATTCAGCCTCTCTCTACCATTTTTCTTTTTATTATCCCCCAGAGAATTCCAGCTCTTTTCGGTGTGCTACCTGTGTAACTTTAACCTTCCCACTCTTAACCTATAATGAACTCTTAGATTTGAGTAGCACTCTGCAACCAAGAGGCCTGTTTTATAGCACAGATGAAGAGAGATCTCTGGATCTTTCTTTTGGAACATGAACTGTATCTTCACTACACACATCTTAATTCTTTTAAGATTTGTATCTCTTCATAAAAAGAATATATGTGCAAAGGGGACTGTGATCTTTCAGTGAGGCACATGAAGATTTCCATCAAATTGAAGTCCGTGGGAATTTTAAACTTGTATTAAGTAAACCTCTTACAAAGTCTTGAGGTCATGTCAATGAATAGAAGGAAAATGACTGTTTGCTTCTCACGCAGGAAGAGTTTTGAGCTGTAAGAAGCCTGCTCACGGAGAGCATTCTCATCTGTATCTTATTCAACTAAATATTTTGTTTATTTGTCATGCTGGTTATTTTCTACTTTAATTTTAAGATGATAAGCTGAACTACAAAGTTATTTTGTATTTAACATTATTCAGGTATTTTAAGTTCAGGAGAACTTGCAGCAACTTTTCTTACCTATCATGGTTTAGGAACTCAGCCTCTCTGATATCCCTCTGAGAGGGACTGTGCATGGATTGAATAAGGCAGTGGTCTCCAAAGTTTTTGATGGCTCAACTCTATCTGTAAGAAATTTTTGAGCATGTATTTTAGTATAAGTTTTCTTATTTAAAAATTACTTGAAGGTTAAAAAGACCTCTGTTTTTAACATATTTTTAAATTAATGATAGAAAAAAGGCACTTCGGTTGACAGTCTTGTGTACCCTCTGGTGTGTGCACACCCCAAACTGGAAACTACAGGTATAGAGAACCAAAGGAGACTAGTTTCATAGCATACATCTAATGTTAGTTTCCTGCAGTCAGTATATGGCCGTCATTTCTGTTTTACTTATTGTTTGATTATATTAAATTCAGTCTGTTCTGTTAGGTGCTGAAACAGCATTTTTCTATATAATGAGAAGTTACATAGGTCCCAGGATGCCTATTGTGGCATATGGGGCAGGAGAATTTTTTTTATTACTGTACACATCCCCTGCAGCACTGCAGCGTGAAGGTTGGCAGTGGAGCTGGCATCAGCACAGGGAATTTACATACACATTTAATTCCTTGGAACTGTGAGTGACTAGTCAATGCTGATCGTATTTAGGATTGTGTAGCTTGTACATTTATTCGTATAACCATTACATGTTGTAAAAAGAACCAGAATGATACGTGTTGAAGTTGTTTGTTTTTTAGCAGATTTTCAACTGCGCTTTCCCTGCAGAGTAACTTTAGCTTTCCTGCTCATTAACACTGACTTTGCCACTTTTCTCCTCAAGAGCTCCAGGATTTGAGTCTCTTGCTTTTCACTGGTTTTCCCTGACCTTATTTATTACACAAACTGTGAATAATATCCTTCCCAATATTCTCATATTGTGTCACCTCCTCTAGGTCAACTCCCTAGAAAACTTTCCACTTTCTTCTGATGTAGCCAGTGCCAGGAAATCTTAGATAGCTTATGTGTGTTTTTTTAACTTGTCCACAGACATCCAGATTATGAGCTATTATTTGTGCGTTAATGGGTATCCACTTGTAAAAGTCTATTCCGATTTTTTTCTTGTCAGTTTTCTCACACAAAATGAGCACTATGGTGATGTTACAGTAATTGGAGAGCAGTCTCCTGATGTTTAGGTTTATTGACATTTTTAATGGTTGTTTTATTTATTCTGGCTTTTCTTTTTCTATTCTAAACTTTATGTTGTCTTGTGGTTCGGAATGCAGTGGATCATTGCTCAAAGACCTTTAGGATCTAAGGCTGGTAGTCAACAAGTCTAATGGTGGAGGTGCCTGGATTAGGGACCTAACAGTCAGTGACAGGGAGAACCCTGGTACATAGACTGGCCCATTGGTGGCCCAAACAGCCTTCTGGATGAGATTTTCTTTACTGACAGGGTGGGGAATATTGAGCAGAAACTTAGGACTTAGGACTAAGAACTTGAGTCCTTAGATGTCTCAGGGAGGCATGGAAAGTTAAGTGAGATGGATCTCTGCTTAAATTTTTGTTACTCAGTTTTCAGAGATAATAAGGATTCTGATGACCTAACTGCTGGTCTTCAGAGCTATTGCATAACAGGAATGTGACCACTTAGCTTAAATGTTTCTCATGACATTTTTTCATTTTGACTCACAGTATCCAAGTGGTCTGATGTCTTAGGGCAATTCTTTTCTCTGCCTTACACTACTGGCTGTTACTACTTTTTTACTTCACGTAGGAGTCCAGTGCATCTTTTGGAAACAGCCTAATGCAGTATTGTTACGGAACAGAACCTGGTGGCACAAACAGCTTAGTGCCTTTAAAGGTCAGTTACTGCTAACCTTGTAGTCCTTCAGGGCAGATACTGCTGCTCAGCTGGCACCAGAAAGGAAGAATGCAGCCTGGAAGGATCCTGTAGCAATGAAGATGCTTGTTAATTGTTGAATTCTGTTGAACTCTTACTCTGTTTATTGAAAACAGATATATTACAAGATCATTTAATAGGCATTTGTATTATGTGTGCACAGGCATACACAAAGCTATACAGAGTAGTAAGGGCCTTAAAAGTACTGGGATCATAGGAACTGCTGGTTTTCATCTGACATAGAGCAAACTGGTTTCAGCATTCTCATTTTGACAGTGGCAATTAATAAGTTACTCAGGACTGCTTAAAATGATATACATGAAATTTTAATACTGCAGCATACCATATTGCTTTATACACATATTCTTGTATTCTGCAGGAAATTGTTTAAAGAATGATGACTTTAAAGCGTTGCTACCATGCTCCATTTTCAAACCTAGGCTTTCCTAGAAAATTTAGTTCAATTGCGTAAGTCTTAAACAAAGAGGAAAATTGTATCTAAAATTTATATTTACTGTAGAAATCTGAATAAATGACTGGAGTACCTTGTCTATATGTGTTAGCATCATTTTCAAAGGTCTGACATTAGCCATTTGCAATGCAGTAATTCCACAGCAATTAGTATTGTTGTTTTTTTTTCCTTAGTACCCAGTTTCTAGGCCTAGTATTTTTGTTACATTCAATATGTCAGAATCAGCTCTAATATAATCAGTAGTTTCATCAAATATAGTCAGGATAGGACTAGGTCATCACTTAACACTCTCTCCATGTCTCTCTAAAAATGGAGTTTATGTCATCTCAGATATTGAGAATATTAGAAGCAGATTCAACGAGTAAATGTGAGAATCGTGCATGTTAGTGAGCCAGGATCCTTGTGTCAGTTGTTTCTCAATTACTGTTTTAACTATACTCTTTTTTAACCACAACCTTAGCACATTTCTCTTAACAGGGGATGACTCTTTTTCTGATTTTCTGAATTTTTCTGATGACAATTGAATAGTCTAATAGTCTTTTTTTTTTTTTTTTTTTTTTACATCCTATTTCTTGCACTGTGTAATAGGTTGTTGGGTTGTTTTTTTGGTTTTTTTTTTTTCTTTTTTTTTCCTTCCATGTGTAGATCAGATGGTCTTTATTTCAGTCATCTAGACAGTGATGGCAGTGATCTTGGAACGAGGTGATATGGGTCCTGTGAGAGAGTTAACCTTTGGATTAGCATTGAGTGATAGGTGACACACGTGGGGGCATATCTGCTGGTTGACTTTGTGTGTGCATCTTTATGACAGCACTACCATCAAGCTTTTTTTCCCAAGTTTTTCAGAGTTCTTCATTTAAAACTAAGGAAGACATAAGAATAGTATGCTGAAATTGTCTTGCCTGTATAAATTTTGAATTTCTTTCTTGGATTACTCAAAAATGTGTGTTTCTCTAAAATATGTTGTTACCTTGTCCTTTATGATCTAAACACACTGCCCAGTTTTCAGTGTCAGGATCTCTTATACTTGCCAGTGTCTTCACTGAAGGGTGACTGGTGCCCCAAAATTTGTACTTATTTATATGTCTTTATAATGAAAAATTGACTTCCAGTGTGATTCAGGTTTCAGACCAACACAACATGAATGTCAGCATCCACATTGGAGGTGTGTGCCGAGATCTTCTTTGCCATCAGTAGAAATTTAAAAATTTTGATAATATAATAAATTCTAATAAACTCTCAATACAGATACTTAAAATTGGTCAGTCGAGTAGCTCTCTTACATACATTGACTATTTTAACTACACTGGGAGAAGCTTTTATTAACAACTGAGATTTAGACACGTAGCTCTAATTTAAACACCCAACCTTAGCGGTGTTTAATCTGCAGGTTGTACTCCATCTCTTGTTATAGTTTGTTTCCTGTTCTTTAGCTGGTTCCTGGTCCGTGGCTTGACCTCATGCATCTGAATTCACATAATTTCCAGTAAGTGTGAGGCTCTTTCTGAGGGCTGGGACCCTCATTCCAATGCTGCAGCGCGATGTGCAGGTTGCTTCTTGCATTCTTTCAGAACTCTGCTACCTTCCTGGTGTTCCAGACGGGGTGACAGTCCCTCAGTGTTGGTCACATGGCAAGTTTTGGGGGTCTTTGCTAGAGGGATCGTAAGAGATCCAGGCCAAACATGTCCTTTGAGAACAGCATCTGGAATTAATGAGATTACTGATGTAAATAAATGTGGAAAGAACAAAGGCAACACTTACTCCATTCCGTCTTTGTTTTTCTCCAATGGATACTGACTTGGTATGCGTACTGCACCTTGTCTACAGTGAGTTGATGCCATCACTAAATGATGCTAATCATTAGACAGCCTTTCAGCAATTCAAATAAAGTTCAGTTACTTGTGGAGATAATGGTCATCCCAGAGCTGAGCCTGTACTTCTCAGCTGAGTTTAAAAAAAAAAAAAAAAAAAAAAAAAAAAAAAAAATTTAAATGAGAAAGTTGCTGTTGGCAGATGTGAACATGTAAAATGCCTGAAGATGTAGGTAACCTGAATTTGTGAGATTTTCTGCCACTTGCTTTCCTTGATAATTGTCATGTAGTGCTGCATCAAGTAACATCACAGATATTCCTCTAATTAGGCCTTAATGTACTGCATGAGTTGTTAAATTGTTGCTGATAGTGATACATAGAGGGGCTTGAAAAGAACTGCTATGAATACAATTTCATTTAAAGAGGTGTATCTTCCAAAATCATGAGATCAGCAGTGAAAGTATTAGGAGAACAGCTGCTGTTTCATTTCTGTTTATAATCATGTTACTGCAGATCTGTTAATAATAATTATAATAAACTACTATTGTAGTTCTCATTTGTGGATCTATGTATTCAACAGACATATTGCAAGGAAAATAGATTTTGTCTATGGCAAAACACAAAGTTTATTTAAAAGAATTATGTAATAGCAACTTGACAATGGCCATCTTGGTGATCTGGGGCTGAGAGAGAGCGTATCCATAAGGTTTTTCTTTTCTAATATAACCATTCAGCAGTTAGAAAATAACTAGACACAGGCATCAATGTAGTTGTTGAGCTTCCTTAGTGCAGTGTCTTTTCGCTTTTATTTTTTCTTTTTAAATATGTACATACGTACAATACGTATGGCATTTTTCATGGAGTAGAGAGAGTTACAGAAAGAGAAGGATGTCAGGGAGTTTATTTTATATGTTGAGTGGAAGAATCCTTTTAGAGCTAGAGTCATTCCCTAGGACCTTGACCAGCATGTTTTAAAGTGTAAAATCATGCCTGCTCAGCCAGCTTTAGTGACTGCTACTTGCTCCTAGTAATTCAGCCAGCTTCAGTCATGAGACTGAATTGAAGATGAGAACAGTGATTTGAATCCAAACCTCAAAGATCTCTAGACTCTGGAATATTTTAAGGGCAGCGACCTGTACCAGTCTTCCTAATCAAAAAATGTGGTTGCAATTAGATCAAAGGGAAGTAAAGTGTTATTGTTACTCAAGTGTGATTCATTCTCTTGCTCAGAAATTCCCTACTAGTTGAGTACATCCATTGACTGTGATGTTGACTTACATCTTTAATTTACAATCTTGAAATGGCATGTGTACTTAGTAATAAGCTAATTAAATGACCCTGATAATTAGCTTGGCATTAATGTTATTAATGTTATTTTATTGAGAGGTGGAGGTGTTAATAAAAGTGAATAAATACAGTTCCTAACTATGCCATAATTCTGCTTATCTACTTGTTTCTAGAGTTATTATAATGATGGGGATGAAAGAGTATGGTTTTGCCTACTGAAAAGAACATCTGCAGAAAGAATTGTGTTTTGGAAATGTTAAACTTCGTTAAACTTCAGGGCTGTTCTTTGTGGCTAACATGATTTTCGTTCTGAGTCTTTTTTTTTTTTTAATTAAAACATGTGAAGCTTGTTTATTTTGGCAATAATTTGGTTTTCTTGTCTGGATAAACTGCAGAACTTACAATCCCATTCCCAGCTGGGACTGTGCTACTTTCTGAAACATCCTGTGGTAGTAATAGTTGGAAAATGTAAGATAGATAATTCTAACAAAGTTAATTTGTGATAGCTGAGAAAACAGTTTAATAACTGCATATTTTTGTTCAAACTGTGAAGTTTGAAGTAGGTTGCCATATGAGATTGTCCCTCCAGTGCTGTATATCTTTTTCCAAGATTTTTCCAAGAGGAAACATTTGAAGTGTTCCTTTATCACATTCAGCTTTTCGGTTCTATATTTGTTATTGCATTGCAGCATTTGGATTCAAAATTTATTTGATAAGGTCCTTATTAGGGTTGTTATGCATCTGCTAATAAGCAATGTGAAGGTGATGGTACAAAGAAGCACATTCAGTGTAGACCACATAAAGATGCGTGCTATCTGGAGTGATGTGACATAGGGTCTGTTTCAACTTGTAAACATGTACTGGGAGAGAGATATAAGAACTAAAATGTGAATTTTAAAATGCAGTAGTCACTTTAGTATGTGTATCTTTTTAAGTAGCTTATTTTATGAAAAACTTGAAGCTCGGGATTTCATATGTAAAGGAGCATTAGGTAGCCATTTGGAATGTACTGTGTTGACAATTACGAATACAGGAGCTCAGAATAAGGAGAAATCAAATCCTAGGAGTATATAAAATAGATGTTAGTGTTTTTATTCACAATTGGTGTCCAGGAAGTCTGATAAAATCAGCCTCTGATAATGAAGTACTTCAGCAGGAACATTCTTGGAAGCACACTCTTATTCTATTATATTTTGCTGTCCCCTGTTCCTATCAGTTTACATCTTGTCATAGTATATGTTTAAATTCATGCAGTTTCAGGGCAATCTGCATTTGGGTAAGCTTACTTTAATCTAATTACACTAGTAATTGACTAATTCTTTTTTTTTTTTTTTTACTACAGAGATTTCTGTATGTCCTGTTCTCTCTAACGTTTTCATAAATTACTTGAATACAGGATTAAAATGTATACTAAATTAGTTTGCAGATGACACTTAATTGGTAAGAACTGTTGTCTCCCTCGATAGCACAGAGACCTTGCAGAAAGGTCTTTACAAATTGGAGGACTGGACAACCATCACTCACTTGATGTTTCAAGAGCTGGATCCTGCACATTTGACAGGTCAACCCTAGATATATGTGCACACTGAGATGAGGCTGAAGGGCAGCCCTGTGAAAAAGGATCTGGGGAGTCATGTTTGGCAACAAGTTTAATATGAGCCAGCAGTGTGCCATGTCAAACCAAGGGGGCCAACTGTACCTTGGGGTGCCCCAGGTCCAGCACTGCCACCAGCTGAGGGAGAGGGGTAGTCCTGCTCTGCTCTGTGTGACCTCACCTTCAGCACTGGCTGTGGGTTGGGTGCCACGGCATGAAAAGGACATGAACCTATTAGAAGGTGTCCAAAGGAAGGCTACACAGATGGTAAAGGTCTGGAGGAGAAGAACCACAGCACTACAAGAACATCATTCTATAGGACAGTGCTACGCTTCCATGCATACAATCCCTTCTTTCATATGAAGAATGAGTTGGAAGATCTGTGCCAGTTTTTGCATTTTCTGTCTGCTTAATAACATGGAAGAAAGATGCACAAACTGTCGTGGGATTTAGAGTAACTGTGTAGTACTCAGACAAAATCAACTAATTCATGGAAATACTGTGATCTAGTGAGCAGTATTGAGGTTCTTGGAGAGTCTGCTGATGTACTTGAATCATGCTTACACTGGAATAGTTGATAGCAAATAAGTCAGAAAAGCAAACAGTGATGAGGGGAAGTGTGAGATAAACTCGTCTGTTCCCTGAGGTGCATATGAAAAGTGATTTGGAAAGCTAGATGAGGAACATTTCGAAAGTCATCTTAATTTTCTTCAACACTTTGGCTGTAGGAAGAGAGTTTACGTACATCCTCAGGGTTCGTTTTTGTAAGTATAGGCTGTTTTCTAAGGATTACAAGGATTTAAGTTCTTGGAATTTGTTTTGCTACACATCATTTTGATTAAACAAAAACATTCAGTCTTGATTAAATTAGTTTTTTTGGAGCTGTTCAAGGTCGTCTGAGTATCTTGAAAACAAATTAGGTGATATTGTTACAGTCCAATCCATAGCCAGGGTAACTTTTTCAGGACTTATGTTGTAAAGTTCCTCTTTTTTTCTCTGAATCCTGCCTTTTTAGACTCCCTATGAAGGCATCTGAAACATCGCACCTCTGCCAGATCAGAGTAATCAAGGTCTTTGATGCCAGAGAAATCAAAGCTTGTGATTACCAGTTACTTGCTCAAGAATGAGGAAAAAACATAGTGTTTCTAGACGCTTAAACAAGTCTTCATATATCTAAAGGATGAATATTCGTTTGTATTAACAAACTGCTAAATCTGTTCAATTGTATGTTGGCAGTTCCTTAATATACCATTAAGAGATTCGATTTACTAGTCATCACTTGTATAAAGTGAAGAATTTGTTGCTTTTCTTAGGTCTGTTAATCCTATATTTTGTTTGTAAGATACTCACATGTGAACAGACTCATGTCATCTTGTGCAGGTCTGTCTGTGTTTTTATCAGACTCTGAGCAGCTAGAGGATTTCACACCATTACAAATGTTTTTATTTCCTTCTTTCTCCCCTTTCAGAGGAAATGAGGAGGAGCCCAGTGAGAATCAGGCTCCAACGGATCCTTTGTCTGAATGGAAGTTATGAATGTATGTGCAAAACCAGCATCTTCTAACCGTCTCTCCCAGTGCCTGGGTCTGGGTTTTGTCAGAATGGTTTTGTCAGAATGTCCCCTATGCCTGCTGGCAGCTTTCAGCCGTTCTGTTTGTTTAAGTTCTTTAACCTCAATGACAAAATAAAACACAGAAAAAACTCTCATCAGAAGTTGAGCTAGCTGTTCAAACATCCACTGGCATTGTATCCTGTTTCTGCCTTAAGTGGTCCTTTCCCCAGGGCTCCTTGCTCTTAGTTAACCTGTTATTCCCAAAACATAGTCAAAGAAAAGTGGCATTTACTTCCTCCACCTTTTTGGAGGCCTACTTCCTTTCAGCTTACTTTTCCTGAGTGGTCTGTGTGTAATCCTAGATCTGATATAATTAGTTGCTTGTGATTTCCAACACTGGTGTCATAATCTTAGCCCTTTCTCTGTCCATAAACTACCTGAGGAAGCACCAGAAGTAGCATATGTGGGCCTACTATGCCTATTTAAAATTGCCAAATATGTTAGTTCAATGTTCATCGTTTTCTTCTTTTTTTGACAAAGTTCCCTATTACTCATAAAGTTTGCCATTTGAGATTATCTAGTTTAGCCCAAACATGCATCCTATTGGTTCTTACATGGCTGAATAGGAATCAGAATTGTATAGTTCCATATTTATTTATTTTTATTACAGAATTTTATGTTTTCAGAATATATGTAGTGTAGGCTCATTTAAAATTCATTCTTCATGCAGTAGGCCAGACACTCAAAAGATGGAAATCGATACATTCTTCACTATTAATTTTTAGACTTGTTTTTTAAGTAGTTTGTTTGCATTAATTGCACAAGTTACTTATGTGAATAATCACTGCAAATCACTATGGAGAGAGGACAAGAAGTCCTATTCTGTTGTTATCTTCCTGTCCGGAATGTTTAGCACAACTCTTTGAAGCAGAACTTTTGGTCTGCTTTCAGAAGAGGAGTGTCTGGTCAGGGAGGGTTACCCAGTGATGCTGCCTTCCCGAAACCAGCTGCTTTATGGGAACAGGTACTCAGAAGAAATTGATTGGCTTTGGTGAAAATACAGAGTATGTCTGTATTATTTAAAGGTTGTTTTTTGCTCATTTCCTTGTCGTCTTGGGGCCAGGGAGAGCAGAAGGAAAGTTGATGGGTTAGGCTTTTTAATGCCTTCCTCAGTGAGACCTTTTGATTCACGTTGCTCCTCTCAAAAGCCTGACTGCTATCACCTGATACTGCTTAAGGCTGTGTTATTGTGCAATGTGTTCTCAGCCTTGCTTAAGCAGATCTTTGCAAGCATCTGAGAGTCATTGTGCGTTGTTGCCGTTAAGGTAAACCTGCTCACTTGGCCAGTACGTAAAGAATTGGTGTGAGAGAATTGCTTTCATTACTACTGGGATCAAATTGCCTTTCATTTTGTTCTGAAGTATGGTCTTTTCTGCAAGGATGTCTTTTGTATGCTTGGATGAAGTCACAACAGCTTTCTAATGACCAAAAAATCGAGGCCTGTCATGGAGAAGGCTAGACTGCCTTTTGAAGGCATCTTAGCATCTTGCTGCTGATTTGCAGTCCTATGGCTTGAAGTACTTTTGGTCAGTTTATATGAACTGGAAAATTGGGATAAGGCAATAAAAATATTAAATAAACACTTGCAGAATAGGGCAGAAAAAAACAGTTTTAGTTGTTTATGTTTGTGTACTGACCCATCTTGGTGATGAGGTGAGCACATCCCACATCCTGTCAATGCTATGATGCTCTGCTCCAGGGCAGTCTAGTTGCTGTGTTTCTGTAGCACTTCTGGGCCAAGTGAATTACAAAGCTGCTCAATGTCCTGTTTGCCTTCTTGTGACACACAACATATGAATTCTTTTTCCAGTACTGTTATTAGTATTAATAATGGCAACAAGCTGTGGAGGTCTAGAGATGATACCCCTTGGGCCAACGAGCTCCAGGTTCCTAATGATCTTATCTACAGTTCTACATTTTCATTGTAATTCAATATAAACTGAGCCATAGCAATCCAAGAAAATTACTTGCATAATTGCTGCAAGTCTAGATTTTTTTCTTAAATTATTCATTCAGCCAGAGTCTTATCTTAAAACAGATAACAAATGGATACACTTGTTATTTTTCCAGAAATCTCAAACTTTTGAAAAAAATGACCTTAGCTTGCCTTGTACAAAAGTACAGTATTAATCTTGTTTTTATATCACTTAATTCTTGAAAATGTTGACAGTTCAGTTAGATTGTCATGATTATAAAGACCTATACCACATTTTTAGAATGTACTGAGCTGTTTGTATGTAAGTTAAGAAACATTTTTCATTTGATGTTGTTTTTTTTTAATGTTTTGTCTGATAGTTTACATTGCTGTAAATGTACAAATGCTAACTGGCACAGGGGTAATATGCCTTCTCTTTATATTAGAATTTCAGCATTTTAATGACTTGGAAATTTGTCTCTGAAATTATTTTAATAGAGTTTACACTTTTATAACAAGTCTGTACATCAACATCATCAACAAGTCTGTACAAATTATTTTATCTGAGAGAGAAATGTCAAGCAAAAACATGGGCACTCAGTAAGACGTGGTTTTCCTGAGAGTAGCTGAGGTTTACAGTGAAAAGAAGTTTTCCTCAGTACAGTTTACTCTCCAGTGGAGTTTTTCCATTGTCTTTCAGAGAAGGTTAGGAGGTCCAAGGTAATAGAAATGGAAGGCTGACTGAATAGAAATACCTGTACAATAAAGGTGCAGCCAGGCACAGTATTCCTTCAGAGTCTTGCTTAAAAGCATAATGAAATAGTGGTACCTCTGAAAGAAGAATGTTCTTGCTGTGTTTCTCACGAAAAGAAGATGTGGACCAGGCAGAGGGTGCAGAAGGAGGGGAAGGAAAGTTGCTCTTCCACAAGGCAATCAAAGTGTGTCAGATAGATAGTCGTTCCTCAACTGTCAGATGAATAAAGGTCTCAGCCTTTTTCCTTTCCTCTTTGACTGTCGTGTGACATGTAGTCAGATAATACTGATTGTAATTACAGTTAAAGTCATTAACAAGACTTTTCTTTCTGCTTTTGTTTCAGTTATTTGCCATCTTCCCTGCATGAATGGAGGCCAGTGCAGTTCTAGAGATAAATGCCAGTGCCCTCCTAATTACACCGGCAAACTTTGTCAGATCCCCGTGCAGAATGGCAATACTCCAAAACTGTATCATCACCCACAACAAATGAATAAGGCTGTAGGATCACAAATTATTCACTCAACTCATACTTTACCACTGACAATGTCTGGACAGCAAGGTGTAAAAGGTAATTTATTTTATTGATATAATTGCTTTTTTCATTTGGAATTGATTTTATTTACTTATCAGGATTGAAAAAAAAATCTAACATAAAACTAACTATGCAATCTATGTTTATCTTTGTTATATCAATTGGCAGAGTCCTGGAAGTTAATTTAATAGTCAGCTTTATGAAGTAGGGAGTCCATGATATCATTCAATTATACAGAACTGTCTTTCCAGATAGTATAACCAATGTCAAAGGAACAAAAGAAAAAAAGAAAAAAGGTTTTTCTACTACTACATAAATGCTGTAAAGAAGGTGGTGGAAATAGTTTCCAGTGACATGTTCAAGTATTAGTCCCTAAAGCTCTCCGGAGTGTTTCTCACTAGAAATGGGGTATGGTGGTGTGGGGAAGGACAGAAACACATTTAGGAGCACAGAAATTTATTTCTGTGGCTGTTTAACTCCAGATCAGATTATTGTAGACAAAATGTTGAAACATAAAAGTACTCTTTAAAATTTTCAGATTTAGAGTGCCTGTCTTAAAAACACAAAATAGATCTCTCATCGCTTAGGAGTCTAACCTCTTAAATATTTTTCCTGTCCCTCAATTCCACATTAGAACTATCAACAGTTAAAAATGTTTGCTTCCCTTTTACATTCCTAAATGAGGGTGTTGTAGGGAGGAATGGCTAATTTCGTTCAAGAAAAGTGCAAAACATTTCATCCTGAAATGGCTAATAGAAATCAAAATTAATCAGCAGATCTGTGCAGCAGTTCAAAACCTGGAGAGGAGATCTGTGATAATGCTGCTTGGGAATCATAGAATGGTTTGGGTTGGAGGGGACCTTTAAGATCATGTAGTTCCAACCCCCTGCTGCAGGCAGGGACACCTCCATCTAGACCAGGCTGCTCACAGCCCCATCCAGCCTGGCCTTGAGAACATCTCCAGGGAGGGGGCATCTACAACCTCTCACAGTTCCGGTGTCTCATCATTCTCACAGTAAAGAATTTCTTCCTAATATCTAGTCTAAATCTACTCTCTTCCAGTTTAAAACCCGGCAGATATGCCAGGCAGAAAAGCTAGTGAAAGAGATCCCTTTCATACATAAAACAGTTATGATTTGGAATACAGATAATGATTTAGTATTAGTTATGTTCTTATCACAGGTAAACTATTCTCACTTGAATCACCCTTCAAAAGCCATCTTCCCTAGTAGAATTAGAAAGGCTTCACTACTTCTCCTTCTGAATCTTCATGCATTTACCTGAAATAGATCTCACTTAGCTTAAATTTTGATTTAGGTTGTTTTCTGCTACAAGCAAGGTTTGAAGAGCCAGTAAGACCCTGAAGCCATATTTTCCTGACTTAATACTACCTTCTTATTGGTGTTGCTCTTGGGAATATTCTGAAGGTTTTCCTAAATGCAGAACAAAGTAGACATAAATTTGGGGGTCTTTCTTTTTTTGTTCCTTTTTTTCGGTTTGTTGGCTTTGTTTGTTTGTTTTCCCTAAGAATAACTATAAGAGACCAGTTAATACTGAAAATATGCCTGGTAAAATCAAAATAATGTGAGAAGAAGAAATTCTACAAAATAATATTATTACAAAACAGCTAAGATAAATGAAGTATGCTTTCCAAGAAATGAAGCTGTGAGGGTGAAATTTGTGAGATGTAAAAATATCTAGATGAGTTTAAAAGAGCAAGGAGGAAATTCAAAAGACTCAGCAATCCAGTATGCATTTTAGAGGAAGTAATGTCATGACATTTGTCTGTTGTCGAAGCAGTCTGATGTTTAGTTATTGACTGGCCTCAATTTGGTCTATGCAGTACTTGCTGACCAGAGAGCTCTAACCAGACACAGTAAATGTTAACTTTGTTATTCAACTTACTAACAGTAAAACTTCTTACATATTTCTTTCCCTTATCCTCTCCCAAACTACTCAACTGAGTTGAATGTTTTAAGGACATTTTTGTTTCAATGAAAAGAGGCTTGAGGCTCGTAAACAGACCAATGCACACTAAATGTTCAGAGGTTCTCAATCTATAACTAGAATTAAAACTACGACCATGTAATACATACATATATATATATCTGAAAAACATTTCCTCCCTCTTTATCTGCCAAATCCTGGATTCAAAGTTTAGTGATGGGAGTGGTGGTTTTAGATATTGAGATGCTGGCAGCCATTGCAGGGGCAAACTCCAGACTTGGCAGGTATATAAAGGTGAAGAAATGAAATCTGAAGCGTTTTCTGTGTTCCAGAGAAAGATCATAGATCTGAAAAAGACAATAAAACTTACTATATATCCAAAAATAACCTGGTAGAATTTGAATTTTGGAACTTTGAATGAGATTCTTTCTACGCATTATGACCACAAATCTTAATCTCGCACCAGTCAGTTTGACATCCATGTTTATGTAGCAGCCTTTACAGTCCTATAATGTCTTTCTTTTCTCCGTGAAGTTTTCGTTTTCTTGCTTTGTAAATCAGACTGTATGCATTCATTCACCCTTCCTTCTAATCCCAAACTTTGAGGGTTGTCTACATTTTTGTCTCGTTAAATCAATTCATCCAAATTCTGATGTACAAAAAAGAGATGTCTTAGAGGTGCCTGGGATCTATTTTATGTATGTATTTTACTACTAACTTTTCTGTGTTTTTCTTTCAATTATTTTAGTGAAGTTCCCTCCTAACATAGTGAATATCCATGTGAAACATCCCCCTGAAGCTTCAGTTCAGATCCATCAAGTTTCAAGAATTGACAGTGCATCAACAGGACAAAAATCGAAAGTACCTCAGCCAGGACATCCACAGGTCTCTTACCAAGGTCTTCCATATCAGAAGACCCAGAAAGGACATGCTACTTACACAAATCAACAACCCATTCCTCATGTGTTTCCTGTTTCAGTTAAAACTCAGCTTGGACGCTGCTTCCAGGAGACTATTGGAACACAGGTAAGAAATATCTGCTTAGGTTTTTGAGACAAATGCCTTTAAAACAACACTATGAAAGACTGAAATAATTCTGCCAGGCTTGATGGGTTCCTGGGAAGTATGATCTGGGTAGTGATTGGCAACCCCATCCACAACAGGGCAGGGGAGGGGGATTGGAATTAGACAGTATTTGGGGTTTCTTCCAACCCAAGCCATTTTGTGATTCTGTATGATTCTTCATCAACTACAGGGATAAGATGCATTTGACTATCCTTTCTCAAAAGAAAATTCTTTTGAGAATAAACTGTAAAATAGTTTAGAAAGTAACATTGTTCTGAAACCTGCTGTTCTTTCAAGAGATATGTTAAGTTTCTGTAGATTTGTATCCCCCATGTTCTGATTTCAAAGTATTTTTGCTGCCTCTTCTCCATTTATGAGCCATTTTTCCAAATAAAACAATGACTCAAGTCATAGCTCTATCTCTTCTGATCAAACGTTTAAAGTTATACCATCTTCCACAGCTTGGACCGTTTTTTGCTTTAATGAGCCCAATTGCATGTGCATCTCAGCGGTCAGAGTTTATCAAGGAGTTGTAGTCTTCTCTTAAATTCCTTTTCAACAACTACCTAGGTTTGTCAGTATTATAGGCTAATGTTTTGACTCTATTTAAATGTGACCATTGAATGGAATAGAGAAATCAGGAAAGCCAACCGAGAGTTTGCTAAATCATTAAAACTTTACTTCATTTTAAAACAGTATAATCACACATACTATTTCACTCATACTTTTCAAATGACTGTTCAAAATCATATTTTCTTTCAGGCTCTTGAGCAACACAGCATTATCATATTTATATATTTCCGCATATATGTAGATATATGGATAGCTTGCAAGAATGTTAGTGAGACACCATTACCAACTGCTTATCACCTTGCCAAGGTTGAATTTTTAAGACGTAATTTTTTTATTCTCATTGTCCGCCTTCGGCATTTCTAAAAATCAGAGTTAACTTTGCATATGGAACATTAAATGCTAGTCTTCACTGTTAAATGCTTGATTTGTTATCCACAGTGTTAGTTCATACTGATGAGATCTTTGAGCTTGTCTATTTCAATAACATTAAAGCCTTAACTTGGGAGTCTGATTCTGGCAAGTTGAAGTATGTGTTCAACTGGAAGTTTATGGATTTGACTGAAAGACACTATGCCTATGTAAAAAAGTAAATCAATCCCTATTTCAAAAGAATGAGAATTCTAACAAACATGGCATTATCATGTAATGTTTTAAAATACTGCAATTAATTAATTAATGAAGATAAAATTCCTTCCTCTGAATGTTAAGCTTTGTACCTTTTATTTTTTACCTATTATGCTGGGTAAATTTCACGTCTGTTCTTTCTGGTGTGGGCACAAGGGGGATATTTCAAATATTTATCCATATCTAAAACGTGCTCTGTGCAGTACTTGTCACTCACATTGCAATGGTTTTAAAAGGGGAGGAAAGGGGAAATCTACTCGCATCATCTTCAGGCCTGACTTAGAAACCTATTAAATGCTCAGTCTTGATTTTTTCCATTGGTTTTTGTTTTTTAATACTCCCCTGAAAAACTGTGCCTTTGCAGTGCTCTCAAGAATGGAGACTGCCTCTTAGTTTAGAATAATGTGTTCCCATTTTTTACAAACTTCATTCATATTTAGGTCTCTGTCTTGGACAAGAACATAGTTAGATTTTTTTGTTATTTAATTTTATAGTTCCATTTATAAATGGAGCTGTAGGGTAGTGTTCTGTAGAGCATTTGTTTAAGACCTTGCAGAAAACATAGATTCAAGTGACTTATTCTCCTTTCAATTTTGAAATTGAAATGTTAATATGCTTTTCCTGCAGTCAGACAGTGAATATTATTTATCTGCATGTTTTAAATATACCTTTAGCTGGAAAATATGCAGTGTTATTTATTCTTACATAGGCACGTTCTAAAATAACTTGCTTTTTTTTTTTTTTTTTTTTTTTTTTTTTTTTTTTTTTAATATTGGCTTTCCTAAATACAAGTATTCTTTTTATTTGTACAGACAAGCTGCTAAATTTAGTTTTTCTTCATTAATAGCAACATGTTGCAAGATCTTTCGGGAGTTTAGACTAGATAATTCTGGTATCCTTACTTTTTCAACCATTATCAGTGTTTAGACATTTTTTTGCAGGGCGGATTGTATAGTTGGCTTGGGAAATGTTTTATTAAATATCCTGAGATCAGAGGTGATTTTATTGTCTATAGAGCAGAATGGAGTGGAAGGATGTGTGTGTGGCCTCCTGCAGGCAAATCAACCAACTTTAAAATAAGGATTAGCTGAACTTAACATTTTTAGCCTGGACCATAAGTATCAGAATCTTTACTGCTTTTTGTGTATGTGTAGCCATTTTATCATTTTATTTTTTTTTAATATTCCTTTCACTCTCCATCTTCTTTCTTGAATTTTGTTAAAATAACATTTTCTCTTTTTCTTCTTTTTTTTTTTAAATTTTTTTCCCCACAGCCTTCTGTGGAATATTCATTGTCTCTCATTGCATTCTTTCTCACCCCACCTTAGTTAAATTCCTTTAATGTGTCTTATTAAAAAGCAGTAGTCCTGAACAAACTGTAGGCCGGTTGCTGTACTCAAATCCCACAATAGCCAGGGTGTGTTTTCTGCAGTCGAATTCCAACAGAGTGCATACTGTTTAATTTAGCAACTGGAGCCATCCTGAATTGAAGCTTGGAGGACATTATGCCGCAGACAGTTGAAGAACCTCATCATATTGTCAAGCATTAGTTCACTCCTTATTCAGAACAGAAATTCTTCTAGACCTCATATTTGCTCACTTGTCTGTGGTATCACAAGTGACTATAGCCAAAAGCAGTGACCATGAGAAAAGGATACTAAAAGGTTTGTGAAAAGACAGTGGTCTATGTGCTTAGAAGGACAAAAGAGAAGGACAGTGATTGAGAGTGGCTAGATGAAATTTCCTATTTTAGTTAGAATACATAAAGAAGATTTATGTTTTCATAAATACATACACACATGTTTGTATATGTTCCTTAATTGTGACTGTTCTGTGGATTGACCTCAGCATTGGGAAATAAAATGAAGAGAGTAACTACAGAAGTAATGTTAATATTAGAATTTGGGAAAAAAAATGTCAGAAGTAAATAATCTTCTGAATGGCTTTCAACTAATGTTGATTCGCCAATTCTGGCTGCCCCTCTTTTCTCCCATCAGTGCATTTAACAAATAGTTCCCCTCTGGAAGGTGTTACAGTGATTGCTTCAGGAGAGCTTACTACGTTACATGATAGCTTACTATGTTACACCACGTACATCAGTGGTGGTTCATCAACGCTTTCCTGATAGCAACAAGATTTTTGCACAGCATAGCGTAAGCAGGCAGTTAAGGTGCAGACCAGAAAGTGATTGTTGTTGTAAAACAGCAGGGGTCAAACTTGTTCCTGAACTCCTTGTTGTGTGTAAAATGATGTTGAGAAGTTATAGACCTGGAGTTAGAAAACAAATACGACAGGAGCGATAGGATAAAAACGCTACATCAGATGGAGAGCAGTTGAGTTGTGGTCAGCACTGTAAGCTTCTGTGCCTTCCATAAGGACATGGTGTTCTGCAAGGTTCTGTACTGCCAGGCATACTGTGTTTCTGAAACATGGAGTCATCCTCAAGCACTGATTTGTAAAATTGTATTTAAAAAGCAAGTGAATAAGGGTGGTTCAATTTCTTTTTCTTTCTTAGTTCTTCCTCTTCAGCTGCTTTTGACTGTAATTCTAATACATATGCTTTTGTTATGACACAGGATATCTTTCCCAAAGTACTTCTACGTTGTCAGCAGTGCACCTAATAACAAGTGTTATGTTAATCTCAAATGCCATTAAATTTGCTTTATGAGTGCTTTGCTTTTAAATTGAGGAAAGAAAGCAGATACCTACTATCTACTGAAATTTATATAAAGAGAAGTAAGCTGATGTTTTCTAACCTTGGGTACACTT
Source organism: Lagopus muta (assembly GCF_023343835.1). NCBI lineage: Eukaryota > Metazoa > Chordata > Aves > Galliformes > Phasianidae > Lagopus > Lagopus muta. The sequence goes on from NC_064434.1 coordinate 79,172,183, forward strand.
TGAGTCTGTTAAAATTTTTCTTGCATTTTTTAATGGTTCCTACATTTCAGTATTTTGGCTGGTTTTTTTTTTGTTTGTTCGTTTGTCTTCTCAGAATTGTTTTGGTCTCTCTTTTGCATAACTATGAAGAGGAGGGTGTTTTTTGCAAAACAGCTAGGAATTGTAGAAGCTGATTCCAGATTTCTCTAAGGCGAGACTCTTTATGGCTGTTTTTCTTAAATATCTGTTTTACTTAAGGAGACTTCTGGTATAACTTCAAAACAAAATAATTATTTTCTTTTTAATTCTGAAGAAAGACTGATTTTAATATCCTTGCCTGGATGGAAGCAACATTCCAAAACGCCCAGACGAGACACTGTCTAGGAAACCAGCTCTGCTATATTTGTTCATTCCTCTTTCCTGTCTCTCAGTTGTACTGACGCAGTTGCAGAGAATGTATGGTCCACTCTCTGAAATGGTCACAGAAATCATTTCAGTTAATAATGCTCTCTTCTGACCCTCTTTTTGGGGATTGTATTAAATTCAGATCAACTGCATACCACAGTTTTCAGGTGACATGTTGTACCCCTTGTTTGTCAGTGGTTTAATGAATGATGCTTTGTGGTGTCTTGCAAAATGCCGTGAAAAGTGTTGTAGAAAAGATCTGCACTTATTATGACCCCATTGAGTAGGGAACCTGAATTAGAGTTGTTCTGGTATTATGAGGCAAGGCTTAGTATATTATGATAAAACATTGAAATATCCTATTAAAGAAAACCAAAATGTATCATTTATAGCAGACAAGAGAAGCATCTTTTTGATAGTTATACATATGCATTCAGATATGTTTCAAGGGCTGCTTTGTTCTGAACAGCAACAAATATGTTTGATAAGCAGAAGTCAGTTGATCAGCATTTTTGTGGGATACATTTTAATGAAAATTGTTTCTTTTTCAGTAATGCCTCTTACAGGAAACATTTATCTTGATTTGAGCAACCCCCCTCCTCTCTGCTGTTGGAGTTGGTAAAATACAAAATCACACAAGCGATAGGTGACAGCCAGAAAAACTTAGGAACTGTCAGTGCTGTATCAGTGCTGTATCACCATAAATTCTGACTGCAAATCATCAGGCGTTTACTTAACTTGGTTGACATGAGGACACACAGTGACCGTGTACTGAACTTAGAGAGCACGCACACACTTTTTAGGAGCAGAACTTAGATCACTGCTGAGTAGCAAAGTATGTTGATTGTTTTTAGTGAGTGACCTAATCTTATCTGTCCCTACTGTATGCAGTATGTTCATAGCACATGTAGTCTGGAGGTGATGACAGTAGTAATATGCCAACTGAAGTTATTCACTCAGCCATAAGAATGCCCCTCGTGAACTTCAGATTTAATAAAATGTTTGCTTTGCAGGTAAATTTCAGAATTTTTTTTTTATTTTTTTATTTTTTTATTTTTTGACAACTGTATGAAATAAACTTCTGTATTTGTATTCTTAAGGCAAGAAAAAAATGATGGAAGTAAAATTTTCTGCTCCATTTTGGTGCTTTTTCTCCTAAAGCACTTCTAAAGTACTTTTTTTTCTTTAGAATAGTCTTAAAAATACCATCTCATAAAATAAAATAACTGTCTGGAATTCCTTGAAGCTCATGGTTTGGCTTCTGAAGTTTTTAAACAAATAGACTGTCAGAAATCAGTGTGGATTCATTTGCAGGATTGATGCTTCATTCACAATGGATTTTTTGCAAAATCAATACCCCGAAGTATCAGGAGATTAAAAGATGTATGAGATACCAGAAACACCAAACATTGTTCTAATTACTCGAATAAAAGAAAGCTGGGTGATTTTTGCTTGCCTAAGAAGAATGTTCTAGTTAAGCCAAAGCAAATTCTTTACCAGTTCTTTTAGAAAGTCTGGAAGCATTTAAGTTCTCTCCTCTGCTTTTGAGACAATGGCTGCTAGTGTGCCAGTGCTACAGCGGATAATGCTCTTCATTTGTATCAACCTGTCACTCAGCTTATGGTCAGTACGCTAATTAAGTGTGTTTGTTAATTGTTTCAGTAATAGGGTTTATTGAGTTTGGGGTTTCCTACGCTTTTTGTAATACCTATAGGAAAAAAAAAAAAGGGAGAAAGAAGTAACAATCCAAGGTCTGTGCCTGTTGAATAGTTTACAGAAAGTTAAACAGTGTATCCATTCTCTTTTGCTATTGTGGTATGTGAAATGCGGTCTTTGGAGCTGAATCCCAGAGTCATTAGCTATTAACTCGGGCAAAGCACCTATCGATTTCAATCATAGTTAATCATGTGACACTCCTTTATTTATGCCTGTATTGTGGTTTTAACTAATAGCTCGTGACAGGGATTTGTAGATGGGTCACGCAGGAGTGAGAGTCTCAGGAAACCTTCTGGTCCTTTATCAGAGCCCTTTGCGACTGTCCTGACACTAATTGCTGGACTGGGCTCCCTACTGCACTTCAACAGGAGCTGAATACATTCCTCCTACTGCCTTAGCGGGGGGATTTCGAGGATGTAATCCTTCCTTTTCCCAAGCATTGGAAAAGATATTAGTAGTGGTGCACAACTCAAGTACTGTTAGCACCGTGGAGGTGGGACAGACGCTGGACAAGGGAACAAAGAGGTGATGTGGCTTGGGGTTGCCTTTGTGCACCAGCACAGGGTCAGCCAGAATTCCAGTCGAACAGCGGGAATATTTGGTACTTCCTCCGGTTATATAAAATATTGGCATAGAAGCCCAGGCACGCATGGAGAAAATATGTGGACTCGAAACAATACTTTCAGTGTCTGTGAGTGCTTTACCCTGGAAGAACTTTGTTTTATAGCAGTACCATGTGTGCTTCATAGTGCTGCTACTGCTGAGCCCCTTTCAGCACAGTTTAAGCTCTTTTATACCAATCCTTCATGTCTTTTTTACCTTTTGAGCCAATAGGAATCATGTCAAAACCATAACCTTGTGACAGATGTATCATTCATGAAAATCTGTTCTCTCTCTGTGAGGAGTTTTCCAGAAGCCCTCAGGAATAAGGCTGGATTAGTTTAAAATATGTATGGATGATGGATAGAAAGTTGTAAACCTAAGCATAGAAAATGGCGTCACCTTCATGCATAATACAAGCTATGTGCACGTGTTTAGCTTCATCGCTTATTTTAGTCCTGTGCTTATGTGTTGGAGTTGTATTGAATAGTGAGACAAACTAAAAATAGGCATGGATTCCCCCAAGTGACTTTTCCAGTCACTTGTGACTCAGAGACTGGAATAGACTTTCTGAAGAACTAATGAGTTCTTCTCAGTGGTAGGAAGTGGATAAGATTTTTGACGAGGAGAGAAATTACCTAAAAGTTCTTGAGACCTCTAGAAACAGAGCTTCAATTCAGTAATGCTTAGGGCCTGAGAAAGGGAGGAACATCGTAAGAAATTGTTACTGGCTCGGAAACAGCTTGTGCAGTGCCATGAGTATTGAGAGTGTCTGAAGTGCTGTTAGAGTTACCAGAGAAATTAGGGTTTATTAGCCGTAGAAGAATGCGCTGTTTCTGCTTGGCTTAGTACTTTACAGAGCAATCATTTTTTCTGATACATAGCTCCAAAATTACATAGGCCTCATACTACAAGGAGCCCCATGTGGCAGTTGGCTTTTCCTCGCTGGCCAGTTTCTACAATGATCTGGACGCTAACCAAATTATTATCGATTCTTCAAGCTTTAATTCACCATAGAGGCAGTGGGAGCAGCACCTTTAAACATTGCCAGTTTTTACTGACAGGACTACAAACCACAGTTGCCAGATGACTCAGACTTTGGCATCCTTATTTTTGCTCATGGTTTTTTATGGAAATTTGAAAAAGTTATGACCACGGAGATCATGATTTTCAGTAGAGTGCAAACGCTATAGCACCACACCTAAACTCAAAATAGGCTTCAGTCCATCTTCCTCCTCCTTTCCTTTTTTCCTTTCTAATTTTTAACCTTTATTTTGCCTTTCATTTACTATTGCTAGATTACACCTTTTCTATTTTAGGGGGGAGAAGAAAATACTAGTTAATGATGGCGTGTTGGCTGTCATGTCAGTGTAGTCTTGCCTCTTCATGTGCATACTGCTGGAATGTGTCCTTGAAGCTTGTGACCTTGCGAGGAGCACAGGGTGTTACGTTATCTGCCTGGCTGCCCAAAGTCTCAGTTTCTGAGATCGTAAGGGGAGGTGCAGCATCAGCCTCAATTCCTCCCACTTCTTTTCAGAGGGAGAAGGGTTGTAAAACTGAGGCACAAAGCAGGGAGGGAGAGTTGAGTAGAAATTGCTGGAGCAGGCTCTCACAAACTACCACAGAGTATGACTTGAGTCTAAGAGGTTCCTACTGGGGAGAAGCAGTACCTGCTCTTTGAAAGGAGTTTAGCGGATGTAAATAAAGTAGAACAGTCTTCTGAGAGCACCCTCACTTCGCATGTAACTTGAAAAGAGCAGTGTTGTGTAAAGGCGTAATGTGTATTCTATACTTTTTTTTTTTTAGTTTAGTTTTTTTAATTGGAGGAGACATTATTAGTAATCCTCAGCTAGTTCCCATTTTGAGAAGAGCTGAGGTGCTGCAGCAGACTGGAGGTGTGCAGAATTCCCTCTTCTCACACCTTGCCTGCCTTTGTGCCTGACTGAGAGATGCTTCTGAAATCAGATCGGAGTGTAACTGAAAGATCAGAAATGGTCAGTGATGTACTAATCCTGCCAGTTCTCAAGTAGCAGAGAGCAAGATAGCCCAAAAGTTTTGCTCAGATAGTGCATGCCTGGGCCTACATCTGAAAAGCATAGATATGTTACTGCTTTAACATTGCCAAATACAATCCAGGATACAATTGTTTTTCCCTAGGAGCATGGGAAAATTTCGGACAAGACCATCTGCAGATGGTCGCATGAAAGCAGGCTTCTACAGAGTATCTTCTAACCTGTCCAGGTGCTCTGTTCTTTCTGCTGTGCATGTATCATCTCCAAATGTGGCTCAAGGCACAAATGGTGCTACCACCTATTATATAGGTATGATGGGCAGAGGCACACAGTAACTTTGCTGAAGTTGCTCTGGTACTAAAACTCCATCTCATATAGGAGGCTTGGGCAGATGATGCTCCTGGCTGCTCAAACATGAGTTATTTGATGTTTAAATTATGCTGCTTTCACTTTGTTGCTGAGATATTCCACAATATTCCTAGGGAATGTGTGAGAAAGGGGCTGAGAGGATGCTTGGAATGGTACCTTGCCAGTCCTCCCCATAGGAAGAGGGAACCCACTGATATGTTAGAGCTCTGTACTGTATGGTGGCCTACTGTCCTGCTGGTATTCAAACTGTGAAGCCTTATAGAGTAACTTTGTACTTCAGGAACATCAGTGACCTATGAGCATTTGCATACTAGAAGAACTTTAGGAAGCTGAGAAGAAGCATGCATCTCCACTACCGAGTGACAGGGTTATCAGTAGAAGTGAATGCAACCACAAGGCCATGCAGCCTGTGCTGGAGGACAAGACAGCTATCTTAAGCTGAAAAATAAACACCAGTGGTCATTTGGTTCAGAGGTTTTTATATTTAGTCAGGAAGAAAAGTTAGATCAGGGAAGGTTCATTCACTCTAGTGCAAATTCACACTTCAACGCATTTGAATTATTTCCTGCAATGCCTATTTATATCAGTATTTGCTTTTAAAGTGCACCTGTTATGCACTTCTCTCACGCTTTGAGTGCTTTGATTTTGAACCTAGTTGACAAGTGTAGATGTACTTCTTAATGTCTTTATCTCTCATAGAGAAATACATTTTAACTTTGTTTCTTAATCAGGAAAAAAATACAGGAAGTGATTGGCTTAGAAATGATTGCAAGATCAGTTTAAATATTTGCACGAAGCATTTTGAGTAATGCATCTCACTAACTTTGACAAGAGTCATGTATTCCTTAATTCTTCGTTATCTGAATAGCAGAATCTTATGTAATAATTTGGCAATTTTCAGTAACAGTCACAAACATTAAACATAAGTTAACAGAAAGTCGAGCCTTATTAACATAGGAAATAACAATATAGAAATCAGTTATACTCTTTAAAATAATACTTTTTTAAGCGAGTAATTTATTTAAAATAATGTACATGGCTTTCGAAAAAGCAGAGGAGGACAGTTTTGTGACGAAGAATAATATACTATCTATTTTCTTCTCTTTTATCTTCCTTTTGAGTTTGAAGCAGAAGAGGGTAATAATATAACCAAACCTGCTCATTCCTGTGCAGAGAGCCATTCATGGGCATTGTTTAAACTTGGCTAAGAGCTCTAGTCATCTGTTGGTGCCTCAGTTACAAGAAGCTGACCCAAGATGATTGAAAGAGAAACATGATCCTACAGGTGAGTATCATGCAACAGCACTAACCTGAATATTCTTTACCCAACTTTTCCAGTGTGGCAAAGCACTTCCTGGTCTTTCAAAGCAAGAAGACTGCTGTGGAACAGTGGGTACTTCCTGGGGTTTTAACAAATGCCAGAAGTGTCCCAAGAAGCCATGTAAGTGTTTCTTTGTTGTTATTCTCTGGACAAGTTTGTAACTTCTTTTCTCAAGTAGTAGTTGCTATTTTTGTTTTGTTTTGTTTTGGTTTTTTTTTTTTGTGGGAGGAAAAGAAAAAGAACGTAGTAGAGAGAACACACCATGCTTTGATTAGGGGCAGGTTGCAGAAACTGGAATTCTCTTGCATGCCAGCAGTTACAGTACGCAGGCACTCAACACAGCCAACAGTGCTAGTGTGGTTGTGGTTTTTTCTTTTTTTCTTGCTTCCTCTTCTTCCTCTTAGGCAATGATGCACTGTTGCATTTTTCTCAAGAAGGGTAATGACATTGAGTCATCTTGCCTCTTCCAGCTGGATTTATTTATTTTTTTTAAAAAGTCTGCACAGAAATTTTAAATTATAGAGGCGCCAGTTACTGGTTGGAGTGAATGCAATGACCTCCTGAGACTGCGGATGAACTTTCAAGTTTGGAGCCAAATTTTTCTAGGCTCTAAATTATCAGTTATACATGGTTTTTTGCTCTGTTTTGGAGTATCTTCCTTGACAATTTAACTGTGACAAAGACTTTCCTCACTGGTTTGTTATGAATTGACATGATGTTATAATGAGAAAGAAATTCCAGATGATAAGTGCAGCTATCCTCTTAAACTTTTATGAATTATGCGGTTATTGCATAAAACCAGCAGTACTTCTGTCATTTATTATATTTATCACTCAATGAAAGAATAAAATGGTGAAGTTGCGAACGGAGTTAGATCCCTGTTAACAGGCCCAAAAGTGGCGCAAGAAGCTGCAGTCATTATCTAGGTCTCCAAGGCCACTGTTACTCCTACAGATGGCTACTTCCTATAGAAGTACTCCTTCACGTATTGTGATACATGAAGCATGTTCAGTGTTTGATATTTTGGAAAGGTACTATTGTCCACAAGTCTAATGTAATAAATATAACCCCAGAAGAAAATTTACTTTGACTTCCACTTCTCTGGCTTCTCCTTCCACAGAAGAGCCTGCACGACTTTATGAAACATGAAAATTTTATGTTTTGGAGTATGTTTACCTTCTGCTTTGCTTCCAAAAGAGAGCATACTTGGGGTAAATTTCTGAATGTCCCTGTTAGTAAATTGCTCACAGGGACATTCCTTTTGTATTAGTGTAACATCACTATGAATTGTGAAATGTGTCCCGATTTTATAGCTTTCTCTAAATGTGTAGCAATTTAATTACAGCTAAAAGTTTTGTTCATTAGAAGTATGTGGATGTGCAGAATGTATTGCCTAGTAGATTCAGATTTGCCTCTGGAAAATTGCCCATGGCAGCAGGGTTGGAACTAGATGATCTCTAAGATCCCTCCAACTCAAACCATTCTGTGATTCTAAGAACTAATATAAATTTTCGGTGCTTAGTTCCAAGGGAAGTCCATGTCTGATTCTTCATAGCTTCAGTAAAAAACAAACTTTCCCATCCTGAAATCCACTCTGGGCAGTATGTTGTTCAGGAAGCTACATAATACCAACATGCTCTGTATGCTGTTAAAGCCAATGGGGAAACACTGGGGCAAACCACCTTTGAAATCTCGGTCTCCTAGATTCCTCCTAGAGGGTACAGAGAAATGGCTGAATGCAACTGGGATGTACAGCCCTAAAACCTCCACCAGCCTTTATCAATGCATTGAGTAATTTTTTGTAAATACTAATGAGAGGATCATTGTCCTTTTCATATAAAACCTTAGTGGCTAACGCATTTTCTCAAGATGAGGCAATTGAGAGTTCCTTCATCTGCCAGCAGAGTTTCAAGTCTACATTTTATACCTATGAGGAGATGCCTTAATCCATAAAATGAAGAAACATTTCTTGGAACAGGAATGGGAATTCAGTCTCTTTCCTGGTATTGTTAATTACTAATAGTGTGAGTTGTGCTTATCCCTGCCTTCTGACTCAATTAATTTGGAATTGTTTTTTTGAGTTGTAACTGTGATTTCAAGAGGGAACAGGGTATGTTATTACTTAGAATAACCCTGTTCTTGTGGTTAAGGTATTCCTGGAAAGTAAGGGTTTGAAATTAAGTGGGATGTGCTTCTCGTCTTTATAGGTAGGAGCTCTCACTGTACATTATCTTTCTGCCCTTCTTAGGGAGGAGGAAATGTGTGTATACTGTTTTCCACAGATTAAAATACAGTGTCATCTCCAATTACATTATATCACAAGTATGGCTGGGGAGTTGGTTGCTTTAAGAACATTCACTGACTGAACTGATCAGGAAGCTTTGATCGAAGTATCTGCAATTTATCATTATGTATCTTATTTATAAATTATTTAAGCACAATGCTGTTCAATCATGCAATAACTTTTAAAAATCTGCATGGGTGTAAATGGTAAGTTTTCAGATTTCTAACAACTTAAGTGATCAAATTTGGAGTGTTGCAGGAGTTTAAGTGATCTTACAGCATCTCAGGGTTTTATGGATGTCCAATTTGAACTTAGGCACACAACTAGAACTTTAAAATCTGGATCCAGGCCCAAGTATCCTGTATATATCCTTTAAATATCCACTGCTCAGTCAGGGACCAGTCCTGTTGCAAAGCTGAGTGCCTTGGCCTGAGACAATTCCTGCGTCTCTAAGTCTGTAGATTATTCAGTGTTACATTAAAATAAAGGAAGAATTTTTGGAGATCTCTATTTCTGCGAACTTCTACAGAAGAAGACCTTTAAAACAAACTTCATTTCTGTGTTACATGGGAAATATTATGATTGTTCAGGCTTCTTGGTAACAGTTAGTAATTATAAACAGGTTGTCTGAGTGAGTAAAGGGTAAGTAATGTAGGACTCCATCCAGTTACCACATGGATGACTAGCCATCACTTCACAAGCTTCATACACTACTATGACCTGCTTATGTTGCTGCTCTTAGTACAAGGAAGAAGAAGGCTGCCAATAAGCCACTGTTTCCTGTTCAGTGTGGGAGCAGGATGAGTAGGGATGGAGAGATTGAAGTCTCTGACCTCACTCCACCATTAAACTTTCTAGAGCAGCTGAGTCACCGTGGAAGGGAAAATGCACTGTGGCACTGGAAAAGGCCTGGCACAGATTATGGGCTGGTCTCCATGTGCAACTGGAAGAGCTCTGCTTGTACTGTGTTAGATCTACAGGGTACTACAGATTATGTCCACAAAAACTAGGTGTTTTGGTTTTAATATTAACTGAATGAGCTCTATAATGGGAAGCACGGATAAATTAGGACATAATCAGTGCAAAAATGAATCTAACTCTGACAGCATTAATGGTTAGTGTTTCACTGATGTTTTTAGACCTCACTGTACCCCTCACGATTTTAGTGTTTAACTACTTCAAAGCTTCAAGCCATTTTGAAAGTGTCACCGAATCACAGAAACACCAAGGTTGGAAAATGCATACAAAATCATCTAGTCCAACCATCCAGTCAAACTATCACCAATAGTTCTCACTAAGCCATGTCCCTCATCACATCGAAAATGTTGTTATGTTCTAATTAAGCAATTATTTGAAATAATCACAGCAATTTAAAATTACCTTACTCCAAAAACTGTTTCTCAAGATCATCACTTAAATTCTTCCAAAGCATAGGAAAAACTTTAAAACAAGTTTAAAAATGTATTTTTTGTTGTTTCCCCTTGTAATGAATTGATTTCCAGTTCTGAACTAAACTGTAGGGATAAATGTGCAGTTATGTGCAGTTCAGACATCACATGTGAAATAATGCCAAGTGAAATCGCTATCTCACTTTGTTCTAATTTGACAGTTTGTGTACACTAAGGATGTAGTGTAATGCTTTTTTTTTTTTTTTTTTTTGGCCAGCTTAACTTTTAAATTCTGACCAAATGTTGAATGTATCCTGTTGTAGCATTCAAATTATCAATTATTGACTCTTTACTGAAATCACTTTTGTGATCACGATGCCAAACATTAGATCTGTGTGTTTGCTGAAGTACTGGGTTTTGTCAAGAGCTTAGCTTATAACATGCAAAGAGGTTACTGGTCTCATTTTTATTATGCTAGAACAACTGAAGAATCAATAAGCAGTTTTCTGTAGTCTCAAAGGCAACCTTAAGTGGAGGAAAGAAACAATAAACAGAAAAAATCTATTTAACAGAACACTTTCTATTTTGTCAAAATTGAACTTTGTATTTTGCGGTGCTGTTACACTCTTGGCAGTTTCCACTGATCAGCCAATAAGTCACACAGTCTTCTAAAACTCAGAAAAATTTTTAGGTAAATCAGAGACGTGTCCCCTTTTTCTTTTTGTCTTGCTTCAGACGTTTAGTTGCTTCTGTTTCCTATGCATTTCAAAGAATTTAAATTCACTGTGGTGAAACAAAGGGTGCGCTATAATTTGTTTCACATCACACATATGTATTTTTGCTTTCCAAAGCTATTTTCACTTTTAAAAGCATTGACTTTCCAGGGTAAATCTTCAACCTTATTTTTTCTCAACATGGTATTTGTTGCAGGTTTGTAGAACTAATTATTAGAATATTTGATTTCAGTGAGGATGATTTCAAAGATGTCATCTTTTTAACTGAGAGCGAATTTGAGTGGATAATGGAAATTGTTAGCAGTAAATATGCAAAAAGATTGAATTAAGTCTACCTGTATTTGAATTTCTGCGTAGAGTTATATAATAACTTAGTTATCAGATTCTCTAAATAAGCCTACAGTTCATCAGTACTTAACTGATGTAAATTTTTTTGTTCAGCTTACCATGGATACAGTCCTATGACAGAATGCCCACAAGGCTACAAGAGGATCAATGCTACGTTTTGTCAAGGTACGACAGTGTCCACTGCTGACTGTGTTTATTTTAAGCACTGTTTTTTTGTGTGATAGATTCAATGATATTTATGACTTAGATGATTGAATCTGGTCTATTTATTTGTATTTGGGAAAAAGTGTTGGGATTGATCTATCCATGTGTGTATATATATACACACACACATTTAACTCTTTCCAAATACTGACAGTATTATGGAGTGTTCTTTGCTCCAGAATAAAAAAAAAAGTTTTAGGACTTCTGTGCATATTTTCATTTTCTTTGGTGTATGAAATGACTTCATAAGGATTTGCTTGCTTTGTTTTTCAGTTTTCATTAGAAATGCATATTCTTTCAATTGTTTTGCTAAACAGTGAGCTTTTAGACTTGCTCTGTTAAGTCAGATGGAATTCACAACAGAGATTATTTCCTATAACCATCATGCTATAGAGCATATAGAGAAAGATTATTTTGGACTTCAGAGGTGAGATGCAGATGATATTGTAGCCAGATAATGTCACTGGCAAGTGAATATGAAAAGCCAAACTACTAAGTGAGCATATAGGAAAATGTTTAATTTCTTGTGCTCTGAGAGCATGTCCTGTGGTGTTGCTCTCGAGAGAGATAGAAAGGGAAACATGAGTTCTGCTGTGGCTGATGCTGACCTGTGACCCAATTTATTAGTCATTTTTGCCACTGCAACCATGAAAAATCACCCAACAAGTAGCTGTGGAGGTGGAAAGATAAAATGGAGTAACTGGTGTTAAAGGATACACGCAGGCACTTTGGAGGTAAAGTTAATTTAACTGAAAGCTCTCTTAGCATGTGGATGAAGAAGTAGTATGTCAGCCTGCTAAAAATAAATTATTTTTAGAAAACAAAACAATATGGTTTGTGTATCACTAAACACATGATTATTTGTTGCTGCTTTCATTGCATTAAGAGAGGTGAGCTGCTATCTGAAAATTGCTCTGTCAGGCTTGTTAGCCTACCTGCTGCTCAGCTCCCTACCTAGTGGTTTACCAGTATGCAGAATTAGGGGCACTTGGAGGATTGTGAGAGAAAATTGGGTTGGATCAAAATACTGAGAAACTAAATGGAGGAGAGCTGCAAATTGCATCTCAAGAGCTTCTTCCCTGATCTGCAGAGAGATTATAACATTCTTCTAGTTAACAAAAGGGTTGGGGAGATTTTGGTGGCATCATACTGAGGATGACTGCAAAGTGAAGCAGTGGAGGTGAATATAAGGCATCCAAGGACCACCTTTTCTTATGTCAAATGAACAGGTGCTGAATATATTTCAGCCATTTCAAAACTGTCTCAGTCTGTATATTAGCTATACATTTTTTCAGAATATGTAGAAGAGGGGCTATGAAGTGTCTGAAAGGTAACATTGTGCACCTGTACCATCATACATCCCTCTGAACATGGCATCATACATCCCTCTGAACATGGTCCAGGCGAGACAGGAACTTAGGATATCTTCAGTAGTTGAGCCCAAACCTGACAGTGTACGCATGGCATTCCTGGACAGCAGCAACCCAGCAGACATTTAAAGTAGAATAGAGCATTCAGTTCTTTTTAAGATTCTCCTACCTAGTTGTTGACAAACATTACTAGATGGAAACCAAGATCCCAAATCAGGGGCTACAGACAGAAAATGGTCTGATTCCTGTGAAAGTTGCTAGAAGTAGTTTGCCAGGAAGAAAAATGTTTCCAGGAAGTTGTTTCCCAGAGCAGCGACAGGCTGACAGAGAAGGAGAACATATGTTTCTGGGTAGGAAGGAATTCAGTCTTGCCATGGTAATGTGTGGCAATAGAGCAGTACCTGAGAGGCTAGGCATTGTTCTACTGGATTTTGCTAGTTTTATCCTGACAAATTTTTGTACTAAATAACTAATATTGCAAGAAATGTTAGGCTTTAAAGAGTTTGTTTTATTTCTGCTATCATTATCCTGGAAGAAAGAGAGCCATAGACTCTGAATATAATTGTAGTCGATGCATGGAAACTTGACATGTAACATGCACAGAAATTTAACAGTTTAACCAGAGAGTGGGAGTCACATAATCCCACTAGGAAGGAGACTGATGATTAACTAAGGATGGGAACAATTTCTTAACTTTCTGGAAAGGGCAGAGGTGGTGACTGCTACAACTTTCTCACTTTGCAGTATTGAGACTTGGGTGGCTTCTCAGTAATTTACTCACCAACATACTCCGAAAATGCGGTACTAATAAGGAAGGAGTAGAGAGAAGGAATGCCCATGAAGCAAAGACAGGATTAATAGATTACCATTTTTCTCTCTGAGGGTCAGGATTTTGACCTTTGAGCAGTCATCAGGAAAACTAGCTTCATCTGTGAAAGAGCTGCTTGCAGGGTATATTTCAGTCCTGAAATGGCCATTAACGTGTGCTTCTCAACGGCAAAAATGTCCGCTTTGTGTTTATCTGAAGCAGACACACTTTTCTAAAAGAGAACGGGGCTAACGAAGAAATAGCTCTCTGTCTCAAGAACTTGAGCAAAGCAGCAGGAATAACTGTGAAGAGAAAAATGTTAAAGCTGCTGGCGAGGGAGTGTTCATTTTTTTGTAATAACCGTTATAATTAAATTGGAAAGGAGCGGCACAGCATGTTCGTATGCAAGTATACATTTTAATTAGATTATTCTTTGCTGAAAGGGTGTGCATGCTGTGCCCATGCTCAGAAAGGGCCAGCACTGCAGACCAAATAATAATGGGGATATATTTCTGAATCTTTGCCTGCAGCTTAAAGAGAGTGCTGTTTTCACCTAGATGTCATCCAACTTTCACTGCCTTTGAAAACTCCAGCCTAAAAGCCTAATTAACCATTTGTTCTACATTGGTTTTGCAGTCAAAAGCCTCCTTAGTTTACAAAGCCTGTGTGGTATAAGCGTGATTAATAACAAGATCCTGAATTTTTTTCCTTTCAAGTGAGTGAGCTAAAGTAATGAATCATTCTTCTCTCTTATGTGTATGTAGGACAACAAAGAGCCATCTGTGGGTATGTTAATTTGAACAGTTCAGTATAATTGCAATCAAGAAAGCTTTTTTCCCCTCAGTAATTATCTTTTCAATTGAATGATTTATTACATGTACACGCCTAGACGCCCTTAGGCTGTCACTGAAGACGATGCAGAGTTTATCAGAGCTGAAAGTTCTTTGTCAAAATACATATATGGTCCTATTTTCTGGTTCCCTGTTTAGAATTATACTTAGTGTTTCCTTCTTCTGCTAATGGTTTTCTTGGAAAACTGAAACAGGATGAAAAAAACAGCTGGTAAAAACAATTTGGATTACTTTTTCAGGAAACGAACGTGTGCCAATAGAGCACTTTCAAAAGTCTTATCTGGAGGACTGGAAAAATACCTGAATATTTGTTGTTTTTCAGTGAAAAGAAAGTTGAACTTTAAAGAAAAGTCCTCATTTGCTTAACATTCAATGTAAACCACTCAAAGGAACTAGTATTTATATGTTATTGGATCAAATTCTGCAATGATATGCACGGGGGACTTGAAGCTTTTTTCCCTTGATTTCATCATGATTTAAAATAAATTTTGAAGGTGTATTCTGCCCTTCTGCATTTGTCTGTAAAATACAGTAATTTTCTCTCTTTTTCACATATATGGATTTTCTTGCTTAAAGGAGACTAGCATCAAAAAATGCTAATTATTGTTGCTTAGTTACTAAGTTAACAAACTTCTTTCAAATAAGTTATTTTATTATGTTAGTATCGTGAAATAAATATATCTCCAGAAACTGGGCTGGGTTATTATTTGGACATTGATTATGTGTTTGAAACGTCTGGCTCTGCAAATTTGTGTTCCAGTAAATTCCACACAGAAGCACAAAATGATTTGGATTGATTTCTCCTGCTGTTGTTCTGTTAGCACACAGAAATCAGCAGGTCATTTCCTAGAATAAGAAACTGTTATTTTCCCTGTAATTTTTAAACAGTATTTTGCAAAAGTTTCATTGCCAACCAAACCTTGTTGTTTGTTTCTTTTGCCTCATCTTGTTCTCTCTAATCAGATTATTATTGAAACAATGATAATAGAACGTTATATATTTCTTGAAATATATAATATATATATATAAATATATATATTTCTTCTGAACGTTATATATTTCTTGAAATTGAAGATTTTGTAGTGGTTTGCAATGTAAGTTACAGCTGAAACAGTGTTTTCTGAGATGTCAGTAGGTATAGTTGTAACTCAGGATTGTAAAGGGAATAAAAGATTATGCCTTCATATTGCACCTATTTGGAGACCGTTCAGTCAAGTGCCACTCCCAAGGAATTTTAAAGTACATTGAAATTGAGTAGAACTTCCCTTAAGTTATTATTCCAGCCTTAATTTATAGCTTCAGATACTGTACATATTAAAGACGTTACTGTATGAAAATCTTACTAAATATTATATTACATATTACCTATATATAATATGTAACAATATTGCATATTACTAAATAATGTTCAGTGGCTAATTGCTAAGTCATTGCTAATTCAGTCACCCAATACTTTGACAAATTCTAATCAGTATATAATTGAACTATATGGTTTGCTTTACTTTAATGCAGCAAAGTGTCTTAAGAATCTGGGGCTCTTTTTGAAAGATAGGTTGTTTGCTTTGCATCAAATGCAGATAAGGGTTTTCCATTCAGTTTTATTACTTAGTTACTTAAACAAAGGCTAGTCTGCATACCTCCAAGAGGTTTTGAAGAAATCAGAGATCTGATTTCATAGCTAAGTGTAGAGGTCCCCCTTCAGAAATTTACTTTTCCATAGTGGTTAGGCCTGGAATCAGATGTGGGCTGCAGATGTTATGACTGCTTGTGTCCTCTGGCACCCAACGCTTGTGACGGAGGATATGAGAAAGCCTACAATGCTTGTTGACTCCTTCCTAGCCACAAGTTTGTCTGAATATTTCAGTGCAGCTATCAGGTCTGTGGTGGCCTGAATAGGCTTTCTGTTTCTACAAGTTCTCTTTCTTGGTCCAGTATTTATAAGAACATCCTGGATATCAAGTTGTCCTAGCTGGAGCTGTAGCATATTTAGTTTTTATGTCCTGTCATCTGTGCGACCACTTGACTCTCAGGCAAGGAAAAAAAAATCTGACTCAGGATCATTTGAAAAAGGTCTTCTAAAATCTGTGATCAGCTGTCTTACCTTTGGACAGCTGCATGCCAATTCACTAGCTTTGCATCTTGATTTTTTTTTTTTAATTTACAAAAATAGCTTTTCTCTCAAGTTGTGTTTCTTTGATATTTCAGTCCACCTTTATTCTGAATTCTATAGTAAAAGAAAAATTGAATCTTAAGTTAAATGTTTACGCAAAGCTAATTGTTTATTTAGTACTAGCAGAAGGAACTAGATTCTTCTTTCTTATTTTTAAACCACAATGCAGAATTTTCTTACTTAAAGAGCTCAGTGAAACAA
Source organism: Lagopus muta (assembly GCF_023343835.1). Lineage (NCBI taxonomy): Eukaryota > Metazoa > Chordata > Aves > Galliformes > Phasianidae > Lagopus > Lagopus muta. The sequence continues at coordinate 79,188,943 of NC_064434.1, forward strand.
ACAGGGCAAGTCAGCATTAGGGAAAGGGGGAATTTGTTTCGTAGTCAAAAAAAGCCTGAAAAGTTGTGCGGATAGAAATTATGTTCTTCTGTTTATGCACTTTGTGCATAGTGTGACTTTGAAAACCTGAACTTAACGTTGTCTTTTGAGGTGGATTTGTTGAGGTTGTTACCGAAGTCACATACCAAATACGTAAAGTAGAAAAAGCATTGTACAAAAATGAGATCATCTGTTTCATAAGGGAGATCAATTAATACTGAATGACTTCATAGTCATTGTCAGCCTTTTTTCTCAAGTTTCTATACGTCTTAATTCAATATATTGTAGAGGGTTTTTAAATCCAATTTTGATAGCTGCTACTGTCACTCAAAGTTATCAGTGCTCCTGTAAAGGTTGACTGCATTCTTCACATGAATGGCAGCAATGATTTCTTTCAAAAAACGCTGGAAAAAAAAAAAACAGAAACAAACAACAACAACAAAAATTCACAACAGGCTATCTCAGTTTATATTTGCTTTGTTATATTTTCAAAATTTGTGTAGTAACCTCTGGTTGTTTCTTGAACTTGCAGACTGTATTTCTTGTGCAAAAATATTTTCTTTAAAATGAATGCTGTAGATTTAAACCACATAGTCTCACATGATCACTGCTTTGACCAGAATGCATTAATAAACATGGACATTCAGTTCTAGAATTTTGTTTTTAACGTAAATGCTTAAGTGTGGTTAAATACTTCAAGCTGTGATGGTTTTGATGAGTATGAATTCAGTGCATTAAAAATGGAGATGAAAGAATGAATTTCATTTTGTAGGAAAGAATGTTTCAAATTCCATTTAGTCTGTGACCAAATATGGGCCTCTGTTGCTATCTGAAAAGGGTAGACAGTGTCTTTGCACCTCCAAGTGAGGTACAAGGCTGAAGAGGGAGCAGACAGCTTTACACCACCTTAGTGCTTTCTGTGATTCTGCATTAGGCCAGCTGGGTCTGGGTGGTCTGAAGAGCTGCTATAATGGTTAACATAGCCAAAACTCAGTGAAGTCCTTTTGCTAAATACTCTTACATCTGGAGGCTGCCAAAGGGAAATGCTGCAGGGTTGATATTCCAACCATCAGCTTATGTATGTTGGTCTCCAGCAGAACAGCTCTCTGCTAATCGACTAATCCCTTTGCAACATTTAACTTGGCTGTAGTGGACATCAGGCTTGGTAGGCTGTGTTGAGCTGTTAATATGTCAAAGGCTATTAAGATCTGAAGCATTTTTATTTTTGCTTGCAGAAGAATCCAAATCAAGTATTTCAATAAATGGGCAAATTACAAAGGAGGCTACTATAGCTTTGTGATGCACCATGCTCAGTGTGCTTTACAGGAACCAAGCAAAGCATATTGTTTCAGCAGTAAGTGACAAGTCCCTGGATGTAAGTAGGCACAGGAATTTTTCTTAGGACTTGGTGTTTACACTTGGCATAGTTTGTTATCCTTGGAGAAGGAATACACAGGCTACATCATGGTGTCATTAATCCTGGAACGAACCTGAAATGATTCACTTCCTGAATGCGATTGAGTTAGGCATGCCATTGCACGAGAAAAGATAGGAGAATGTAGATTTCCAGTAAAGAGCTGAAGTAGTGTCAAAGAACAGCTGTTGCAGCCCCAGGAGTGTTTTGACCTACTTTAGAAGCAATTGTAGCAATTAGGAATGCAAGCAGAAAAAGAGAAGGTAATACCTCCTGCAATATTTCCTCCCTTTCAGCACAGATTTTTTCCATCTGCTGGCATACAGGAAAGAGAGGGTGATTCTACTGCACTGTGACCTTTTGTACACAATATCTATACAGTAGCCAGAGGGAAATTTCCTGTTATGCCAACTGCTTTTTTAAAAGTTAAATACCTCAGAACAGAATTTGACTTTTCTAGCCTCCCATCCTTTCAGAGTACCATTTCATGTATTTTCTTCTCAATTGTCAGTATTCCCCAATGTGCAGTGCATGTAAGTGAGCTGAATAAATAAATCATCAAATTACATATTTGAGTAACAGAGCCTGACCTTCAGAATATAGACTGAAGTGCTGAAAAGCCACAGGACTTTTTTTTATCTTTAAGCAAGGAAGAACTTTCGGAGAAAAGTAAACAAAGTTTACTTTTTTTTCTTTTCTTTCTTTCTCCTGTATTATTCAGTCCTTCCCTAAATCACGGTTACTGGAAGAAAAGAATGTGTTTTATGATGTCTGCACTTAGACTAGTGACATTGAATTTGCTGTTGTGATGTGCACAACATGTAATTCCAAACGTGTATATGTGCTTATGGCTAAAAACAGGTCTGTTCTTCATCTAAATCTGTTAACTATTTGTGGAATAGGATTCTGGTGATGTGCTTTCAGAACACCTTTGTGTTTTGGCGTATTTTTAATGTGATTCCTTTGAGTTCCCCTTTTTAGAAATCAGCAAGGACAGAAAAGCAAGTAAAGTAAACAGTATTTCATTATTTTAAATTTGATATTTTATTTATCCATTCATTTCCATCTTTTAGTTACTAGTATCTGCAAAAGTTTTTGAAGATGAAACTATTTTCAGATTCAGAAAAATGTTGTATGGTAATTATGGTAATTATAATATTTTTCATAACTAAGTCAATGTTAGCATGTGCTTGTGTAAATGAATAACACTTTAAACTGTTCTCATCTTCCTCCTTTGCTTCTGATAGATTTTGTGGTTGGTTTGGGGTTTTTTTTGTTTGTTTGTTTTTTTAAGTATGAAATTAACACTTGTCATGCAAACAGGCAAACATTCAGTTAAGAAGTGGCTGCTACTTTTTTCCCCCAGGAAATGCAGCAGCAAAGTGATTCATTAAGGCATTGCATTTTCTAAGAGCAGGTTACCTGTCACTTAGTAGACCTATAAAGAAACTATGAAAAAAAGGTGTCAAATGCTAATTGTTGCTGAGAGAATTTTAAGCTCTTAGGAAGATTGTGAGATAGGCCAACAGCATTTCAAGTGATTGACTTGCAACATCTGGGTTGTTTAAAGACTGCGGTGCCTCTCGTGGACAGCGTGGTGGCTGACCTCACTGAATATCAAGATGTTTGCTTGGATGAGGGTATGGAAGGAGCTGGGATTTATGCTAATCAGTATGCTACTGCAGCATCATTGTCAAGTCCAGCTATGGTAAAACTTTCGTACATTAGCATGGGTATGTGAGAGTGGGATCATCAACAACTCCGGGATGGCACACGGCTTCCGTTGCCACTATAACAGAAGTAAAACTTTCATTTCTTGTCAAACACTCAAGGAGACGAACCACCTAATCTAGGGGTGCAGAGTGCTAAGGACCTCTCCCATATGTTTGGCATGCATAAAACTAAATAACAGCAAACAGTAAGGCGCAGTGTAAAATGACATTGCGTCACTGATGCCAATGCAGTTCATACTCATTGAGCAGGGTCAAATTGTTCACTTTGCCAAGCAGCAACTCCAACAAAATCAACACTTTATCAATTCCTTAATTATGCATAACAGCACCTACTGTGAGAGATTCTGGTAAAGCCATGCCAGGTGCTGTGTGGAAAAAGCTCCTCGCATTACCTTTTTTCTTAGTTTTCTCTCGTTTTTACAGTGGGGCAAACTAATTCTCATTGTTTTTAAAATCCATGTTTATATATATATGTATGTATATATATGTGTGTGTGTGTATATATATATATATATATAAAAGAGATGGATTTTAAAAAATAAAATCTTTTAATTTTGAACCAGATTTTTTTTCTAGCTGCCTGAATAAGTTGATTCCAGTGCAGTTTGCACAGCTAGACTGGCTGGCAAGTGGTAAGAAACATTTTGGGTTGGTGACATTTAACAACAGCCTGAAATGAAATTGATAAGTCTAAAAGTGATTTTTCCACACATAGGTTCTAAAAACTTTTCTCATGTTTTTGGAATTTTTTTTTTGTCTGTTTGTTTGTTTTTGTTTATGGTTTACTTGGTTTTTTTTGAGAAAGTTTGAAATTTGTAATCAAATTCTGGCTTGTTTCTGTTTAATCCCTAGATAGGCTTGTGCAATTCAACATAGAGTGTCAGCTCTAATTCTGTGAACTCATCCAGAAAATATGACTTGGAAAAGACTATAATTAATATAATTAACTTAATTATAATTGAATTCAGCTGAGGCATCAGAGCATGCACAATGAAGGCAACATAAAAAGTTAGCGACAAATTTAGCAAGAGGAATGTCCATACCAGGAACTGTGGAAAGCTGTGGAGGGAATATTCATTGCTATTTACCTGTGTTTTAAGCTGAGCACATGGCAGCGCTCACATTAAATACCAATAACAGTGTGTACATGAGTGGGGTCTCTGTAGTACAGACAATCCAAGACAATATTTTTAAATACTAGACATTCAAGAATATTTTCTCTAGAAAGAATTTTAATAGAGACAGTAATGGCAGCATTGGTGAGGTTTTTTTATAGAACTGAATCATTTGGGAAGGAAGATGATTGTGTATTTATGAACAACAAGGAGATGGCTACTTCTTTGCAATTTAGACACTTTAGTAAACCATGGTATGGAACCTTCATTATTAGCAGGCAAAACTGTAAAATGTGATTTTCTCAGAGTACTGCTGATGTATTTGATACAAATCAGTGCCTGCTTTTCTCAGCAGCAACATGGCATAAAGTTCTGGGCTGTTTTTTTTCTTTATTTGTTTTAAAAGCATTTTGAAGAATTTCGGGACTGATCTGAGGATGACAAGGCAGTGGCACAGCTGCCTGAAGAAGCTGTGGGTGCCCCATCTCTGGTGGGATTCAAGGACAAACTGGATGAGGACCCTGGGCGGCTGAGCTGGTGGGTGGGAACACTGTCCACAGCAGAGACTTGGGACTGTAGATGGTCTTTAAGGTCCCTTCCAACCCAAGCCTTTCTATGGTCTAAAATTCCAGTAGGTTTCTACAGCATGTAGAAAATTCAACAGTGGATTCTGAGTGTTTCAGTATTTGCTTTATATTAGCTTCTCCGTATTTTGTAATAATATCTATATCTTCCTTGTTGAGCCTGATATGTTGAAAATGGAGAGTACAATACACACATTCTTCCTAAGAACTTTGCAGCAGTGTCAATATGTTTCTATTTTGGGATTTTTCAGGAATGTCTTCAGTTTGTGGACTGTTTTATTTAGCTCATTCCTCTTAATAGTCACAGAAAATACAATATTGAAACAGTGATGGTATTTGGAATCAGTTGGCACTCTGTAGATTCTTTCAGTCCTGTTATAAGATTTCAGGGCAAAATAATGAACCTAATTAGACTAAGCAACTGAAGAAGTTGTCTAAAAATGTGCAAGTGCATTAAAACAAGTCCAGTTTACATCTTCTGTATAAGTGAAATTCATAAACAGTATACTGCTTATATGGGATACCTTCCTGCTCAGATTGGATGTGTCAAAGCATAGACTGCTCTAGTTAAAGATCTTTAGAGTATTTCAGCAGTTTTTTCTTCTCTTTTTTCTTTTACCATTCTCCTTCTTCAATAGTCTGCTCCCTCTGGGGTCAGAAGGTCATACAGTCTGGGAATTTCACTAAGTAATTCCTTTGAGGCAGAGCTGGTCTTTTGTAATTTGTGTTGTTTCCATCGTATTTCATCCAAAGTTACTGAATATAAATTATCAACCTTGTCAATTGTGGCTAAGTGCATAGAGGTGAAGTCAGTGTCAAGATTAGATTGGGTACAGTAGTGGAAAAGCTAAGGGATAAGATCAGCACTGAATTTGCTACTGCTATTCTGTTGTGCTGTGAATTTAAGTCATATCATAACACACTGACAGACAGGTAGTCAAACCTGTGGAGTAAAATGAAGGCAGTAATGTGAAAGATTTTAAAGATGCTTTCTGTAGGTTTCCAAAAGCTAATTCCAGCACACCTGTTACATTTTACAAATTCAGTTTCTTATCATCATTGATCATCATCATTGATCACAACATACGATATCATCAAACCTGTGAAGAGTTCATAAAAACTAAGAGGAAAGTTAATATATATTATGTACTTTACTATGTACTTTAATGGTCACTACTACCTAATTTCCAAAAGGCAGACTGAAATATCAGACTTGTGCTCAAATCTTCTCTATATAGCAGTGTAGGCAATTTTTCCTAGCTTAGTCTTGTGTAGGATTAATGTGCATAAACATTTTTAAGTAGATGTATTTCAATGTGCTTCTGCTATTCTTCTTAGAGATAAGCCAGGACAGACAAATTATGGGCTTGTGCTTGCCTTTGCTTTCCTTCAGTCCCTTCTTTTCCTTCTTTCTGAGATTTTCATTATTGGTGCAAACCTACATTGTTACTGTCTCCTGGAATAAAATGCTAGTTTGCCTGACTTGGTTACAGCTGGTATCTAGATGATTGTCTAAGAGTAAGTAAATTATAGATCCAATACCAGACATGATAGAGACCTGAATGCATGAGACATTAGAGAATAATTCAGTGACACCCTGGAAGAGACAGTGTCGCAACCAGCCTGGTAACAGCAAACTTCATCAAACAAGTCTCAGCAATTGTTAATTATTGTGAACTTATGTTCCTATGGGTGCAATCCTGTTTCAGTATCTGATTATTTTGAATTTTTCCACAGATATCAATGAATGTCAGTTACAGGGAGTGTGCCCTAATGGTGAGTGTTTGAATACCATGGGCAGCTACAGATGTACCTGCAAACTGGGATTTGTGCCAGATCCTACCCTTTCAAGATGCATAGGTGAGTAATAGTGCAGATCTAAGTACTGAAATAGATGCTTAGTTGCAATTCATTATGAGAGTTTATATAACTGACGCTTACTGCTCCAAGCTGTACTTGTCTTTTTTCATGTTCTCTTACTCAACTTGTTTAGCCATTCTGAGCACTCACGCTTCTTTTTTGTCTCTTTCCTGGAAGCCCTGGACCATCAGCCATCCAGATTCTTGTCCTGTTTTTCCTTTCTCAAAGCCTTCAAAAGACTGATTCAGCCTCCTACCCTCTTGAGTCTTTCTCACCAGTGTGTAATTCTTTTTCACATTTTTTTCCCTTTCTGTTATTTCCCCAGCCTAAGTCAGCTCTGTATCCTACACTCTCCTCTTCCATCTCTGCAGCTTTAGCCTGGGTAGTTTCCATTATGGTTTTATAGAAGGCTGAAAGGCCTCTCCCTCACACACCTCTCTTTTCTTCTTTGAGAGTTTTGAAATCCCCATGTTGTAAAAGCATTGGAGCTTTTAAGGGTGAAAGACTGCTACACATAGTGTTGATGTAAGCAAAACTGCATATTTTTCCAAGTCTGAGCTATAGACATTTTTGCCTTAGATTTGTGAAGTATAATAAAATCAGGTTGAAGCAAACAGACTGCAGCAGTTCAAACGGGTTAAGTACAATGAAATTTAAGTGGGAGAAAAATGTTTATTGTGTTAAGTGCTAGGGAAGATGAGTAATTGGTATTGCTCATTTCACCATTTATTGTCAATAAAACAAAACATCTTCAAATCTAAACCTCAAGGCATGATCGAAAGAATGTGGATTATATTAGGTATCTTCTTATCATTTTTATTTTACTCCATTTTTTTTTAATTTCAAAAGGAATAGACATTTTACTTTACAATCTCAGTAACCCAATGTTTGATTTTTTATGTGGGGCTGAGAAGTAACTTTGAACAATTTTCAGAACTTCTGATTTCTTTGAAGTGTAAATTACATTCCTGTGTTGCCCTAGCAAAGCAGATAATCCAATGCTTCCATCAGTGTGGTACAACAGCAGATTTTAACTAGTGTTCTAGTATGCAGTGCAAAATTATATCTATGCAGTGTGCCCAATGGAATTCTGCACAGAGCTCCTGGTTAACATTCTGGGCTTGAAGATTAAGTGCCAAATGCATGCTATGAGATCAGGCTGGATAGTAGTGCAGACAACATTAGTAGCTAGAAAACAGGAACAATGAAAAATACTGTTTCTACACATGTACAAGTCATAGAATTATGGAGCATTACTAAGAAAAAAAAGCATAAATAAGATAAAGCAACATAGATTCAGTAGCCATGTAGACACATATTGGAAACAGTGAACGGTACCATCCTCTCTTCCACTTCCATTGCAGCTGATAGTCCTATGGTTGCTGAAGAGAAAGGACCCTGCTACCGGTTTGTTAGTGCAGGAAAGCAATGCATGCATCCTCTTTCTGTGCAGCTCAGCAAGCAGCTTTGCTGTTGCAGTGTTGGAAAAGCCTGGGGCCCAAACTGTGAGAAGTGCCCCCTTCCAGGAACAGGTAAGAACCACTCTTTAAAATTAAAAAAAAATTGTTACACGTGCTTTTTAAAATAAAATAATAATAATCCAATAATTGATTTGAAAATAAATTGTAAGTGTCTGTCAGTAAATTAGGACTGTTCTGTTATTACAGTTTCTCTGTGATAGTAGAATACTGATGTACTTCTTAAAGGCACAGGTGAAAGGATGATAGCGTTTGATAGTTAAAATTGCTGGTCACTGCTTCAGAGTTCTTTCTGTTCTCTGACTTTGCCTAAAAATTAAATGACCAAAGTTGGAGTCTGGTAAAAATTGGTATATATTGTTTCTTGTCCAAGTATATGGTCAAATTAATATCCTTAAAAATATCATTGAATATCACTTATTGCGACACATATGATGTCCCTCCTGATCAGTATTTCAACACAGATATTTGTTTTGTAATTTACTCTTCATACCGAATCTGCTGCTGAAGATGTCACTGTTATATACAAATAATGCATCTTTCTGGAATACTGTAAGGATTCAGATTTTGAAAAGTAACTAATGGTTTTGGGAAATCCACGGCTAACAGAGGTGCAGTGAAAGTAACAGTTTCCTTACTTTGTTAAGCTGGGCTTATGGAATGTAATGGAAATAACCACAATTTTTGAGTATTTCAATTGATATTTAAAGCCATTATTTCCCATTATTGGGTTGCTAGTTTGCTGATTATGATTTTGAATTCCAGCTTCATTTCAGATAATATTTCTTATAACCCTTTAATGAAGCAAAATGCATTTTCATCAAGTGACTAGCAATGCTAATGTAAATGCTTTATAAGAATATTGCATGAGACTTCATGTCCAACTCCATATATTCTGGAGCCGAGAATATATCTTTTTTCTTTTTTCTTTTTTTTTTTTTTTACAACAGCGACTGCTTTCTTGTCATAAAAATGCATCATTTAATATGATACTGATATTTTAATGGCTGTTCTTAATGTAAAGACTTGGGAGAAAATCTGTGAGTAGAAAGTTTTGATGAGCTATGTGGGAAACACTTTTCCCATTTCATGGCGACTTTTGTTATTTAAAAACATGTTCCTTTCTGTAACAGGTTAAATTCATAATGATCTTTCAGAGTTTTCAATGAAAAATGTGTGAAAGTGGGGTGTTCCAGAATGGGGTAATGTATTTACTGCAGCATCCCATGTTACTGTAAGAGTCACTGCATTTAAAAGTCATCATCTCTTTCTGGTATCTTTTAAAATATTTGTATGAAGTAGGCCAGTTCTACAGTGAGACTGAAAATGGCCAGATTTGTATATGCAGGTGTTGAGAGCACTTTTATGAGTTGTGTAAGAATCAAGTCCACCTTTCTATTCTGCATTTGAGAGAATATGACCCAAATTAAGATTTCCTATACCGACATCCAAAGGGATGGGTTTCAAATTGTCTGTCTTCCTTCTGTGACCAGAACTCTCACCTTCAATTGGGTGTTCTTCTGCCAAAATTTGATATTAATGTTTCCCAAAGTATTTCATTATTTTGAATCCACTAGATTTAATCAGTTTCACCTTTCATCTTTCTCTAGTACTAATATACTATCTGCATTCACTGCAAATATATCATTTGTAGTCAAAAATCTGTAACTTCATATATAATTCAAATACTTCATTGATGAGGTATCTATAGCAAGTATTTTGTGTTTTTCTTTTAGATTCTAATTTCTTTTTTTAATCCTGGTGTGTTTTCAAAGCAATATTTGTGAATCTACCAATGTCCCACCCTGTACATCCCTTAAGAAATTGTAAGAAATCACATCAGGCACTTGGAAGACTACATCTGTGGTGTTTCATCCTGACATGGGCTTTACCTATAGCAATGAGAACAAAGAAGCAGTGCCAGACTCCTAAAGTCCCTTGTCTCTGATAGGAGCATAACTGTTATCTTTGGTGGGAACAAAGCCTTCCACTAGGACTGCAAAACCTGTTGCTCGTGTAGAACATTTGCACAGATCAGAGCAAGTTCTGCTGCCTAACTTTTATTACCTTGCAATATAGCAGCCTTCTAAATGAGATTGTTGCCCCTCTCTTCCAGTCGTGATTTGGTTTTACTTTTTTTTTCTTTTTTTTTTTTTTTTCCCATGATCCTCATCCAGCTCACTGAGGTCTTTAGGAGGACTCACTTGTTTCAGTACAATTTGCATCAGGGCTGGTATGAGACTTCTAATGGGTATCACATGGGATACTGTTTCTGATTGATACTCTTCCGTTCCTTTAGTACAAGAATTATGAGACTCTTTTTCTTTAGTTTCTGCAAAAAAGGAGTGACAAATAGTAATTTTCATTCCTTATGATAATGGCAATTTGCATATTTAAATTTGCACTCAGGATGTACTGTTTGGAGAAGATTAATTTTAAAAATGATCTTGATAGATCATAATGATGGATTAAACATAACTGAAGAAAGATGTTAAACTGTAGTGGAAACCTACAGTGTGGAATGAGCATCCGGAACATGCTTTTGGGAGAACGTTCAGTCATACTAGTATGCAATGCAGTTTCTCTTTAAATATTTTTTGAAATAAAAATGTGTATACAGTAGCAGATTAAATTTATTAGTGGTTTTCATTATGTTTTCCACTATGTCAACATATTGCACTTTTAGACTCCTAAAAGGAATATTTTCCCATCCCAAATCTAGCTGCTTTTAAGGAAATCTGCCCTGGTGGAATGGGTTATACGGTTTCTGGCCCTCACAGAAACAAGCTATATCATCACCCTGCAGTTAGAGTACAGCCACCTGTCATTGGCAAGACCCCGATTACTCAACCTGTTGCTAAAGGTACTTCTCCTCCACCTCTCCCAGCAAAGGAAGAGCCGGTGGAGGCACTGACCTTCTCACAGAAAAGTGAGCCTGACATGGCTGTGCAAGAAGGTGAGAGTGGGAAAATTCAGTCTTTCTATTTTTCTGTGCATGTGTCTTCAGCGGTATGTTTCTTTGCACAGTAGCTGTGTACAGCTCAGGACAAAGGAGTCACTTCCCAAGGCAGATCATTCTGCGTAATAGATGATTTATCTTATGGGATAGATTTCTGGAATTACGTATAGCTCCCAGCATATGCTGAGAGCACTATGGAAAGAGAGAAATTGCTTTAGTCTGATTAACGTTTATGATAAGAAATAGCAGATGTATGACGTGTAAAGGTGTTTATCATCTCTAAAATATAACGAAGGACTCAGCTCAGGTTTTGATTCCCTGATATTTGGGTGGCAGGGTGAACGGCTCATTAGTATCTCTGTAGAATAGCACCACCTGATTTGGGCATGCCTTAACCAGCCTGTGGCCACATTTCATCCCCCTCAGCTGTGCACTCCCTCAGCCTGACCACTTTGGACTGTTTAATGGTTAGCTGATTCCCTTACTTATATTCTTGCAGACTCTTTGTGGTTTTCTACAAGCTCTGCTAAGAACTTCTTAAGTTCTCTAAGAACAGCTGCAATTGCCCTGAATTTGAAACAAAGAAATGCAGAAAGCAACACTATTGCAGATACACAGCCAACAAATTTAGCATGATCTAATTATAGGCAATCAGAAATACTTTCCTGAAAAACCTGCTGATACAGAGTGCATAATAAGTTATTTCCAAGCAGTAGCTACTTATCTGTATGTCTGGCCATTACTAGAAAGAGTTTCATTCAGTTGATTTTGCAGAGTTCTATGCAAGAGGAGTTATTTCCCGTTAGAATCAATGCTCCTGGTTTTGCTTTTGGGGGAAAAAAAAAAATGGTGCTAAACTGAATCTGAGAGAATAAATCATTCAAATACTGTCTGTGCAGGATTGTATAATCTCAGATATGCCTTTGGGTCTTTCTCTGTTAAAAAGTGGTGTATTGTTTCCTCAAAGATCAATTTAGCGATGAGAAGCATTGCCACGTTCTGGTAAATCATGAAGCACAGAATCTGACAAAAAGAGGTTTAGTTAAATAATTTAAAAAGTAAAAGCCCAAAACCACCTTCACAAATGCTTGCTGTGAGTCAGTCATGACACACGTAAATGGTTGAACTTCATATTCCATTTTGGGATGTGTTCAGATTTTGAAGTTTTGAAATTTTATTAGCAGGTCTCCCAGGTCCGCTAGTCAGCCTCCCCTGCTAATACTGAAGAGACTGAAGTGCAAAGATATGTTTGATTTTTTCTCCTATGGAAAATGTTGATTTTCAAGTGAAAAACATTCCTAAAAGGTCTTATAAAGCTATACAGATTTTCATCAATAAAAGGCAAATTTAAAAAAAAAAAAAAAAAAAAAAAAAGCAAACTGCAGTGGAAAATGAAAAGTTGCATGACATTTCTACCCCTCTTTCCTAAAAACGAAGTAATTTTTTTGTGAAAAACAAGACAAAAATACTTTTGCTTACATTAAAAAAAATCTACTTCAACACATTTTTCTTTAACAATGAATTTGTAAAAGATTGTTACTGATTATTTACATGTCACTATGATAATGGAATTAACTAACCTTTAAATAATCACAGATGCTGATATTACCTAAGAATTGTAAGAGTTTAGTCAGAGAATAAATTACAAATGAGTTTTTTGAATTGTTTTGAAGCAAAAAAAAAAAGAAAGAAACCTGTAAGAAGGCTGAATGCTAAGTAAATAATTATAAGCATTGGTTGGTGTGCAGAATCCTTGATGGCTGCAGGTTAGCTTTTACATTTGTTTTAGGAACAGTACTTCAGTTTTTCAAAATTTTGGAATAAGGATGGAGTCTGAAAGCTTTCTGTAATGGTAACAACCATCTTCAAATGTGATAGTTGTTTAAAATTGAATGGTGTAAGTTGGTGCTATGTGAAGATTGATTAATTTTCTTTTTTTTCTTTCTGGTTTTAGTGGCAACTGCAGCCCCCGATCAGGTAAAACATCATGTAATATGTGTAGGAATTAGAATGTCAGCAATGTGTACAATCTGTGATACAGTAACTCTGAAGAGCATTTAGGGGTTGTGGGGGACACGCAACTCAAAAAGTGCTCGTGTTATCATACATAAAGAACAGGCAAATAGGGAAGTACAGCAAATAAATGACTTCAATCTCCCTTTGCTGTTGGTAAAGTTCTGTATTGTTCTGTCTGATCCTGGAGTCTGTATTTTAAGGAGGATATTGAAAACTGCAGGCAGTATGAAGGAGAGGCACTGACGTCTACAGAAAGTGAGTTAGAGGCGAACAGCAGGAAGCTGTGAGGACTGTTTGTGATGCCTGCCTGAGCGACTCATTAATACCTACTTCAGTTGCATAGTTTTTTAGGATCAAAATATGTTTAGTGGAGAACAGGTGCTTATTTGTTTTTAGGTCCTCCATTGTGGAAGTTTTAGGTCATCTCTGCTGAAGATCATAGGATCCATTATGAATAACTTCAGCTGTGCTTCATACCTTTTTCCTAAAGGCTTACAAGCATCTAACACAAAAATCTGATGTTCAGAGCAATAGCTAAGAGAGAACCTTTCACAGTTGTCAAAGATTTACAGATGTGACTGTATACTTTTGTGTGATGCTGAATTTCAATTAAATACTGTTTTTAAGCAATTAAAGACCAGAAGATGGAGAACTACGGAGTGATGAAGCTAAAGATAGGATTAGAATCTCCATGAAATGGTTCCTTCAAATAAAACCAGAGTTAATTTGAATGCCATTGTTTAAAAACAGTATTCCTTGTTCTTTAATATTTATATTGATGATTAATTACTAGCTATCCAAAACCTCTCATGGGAGAATATTAACAGTTTCTCAATCCAGGAGTTCGTGGTTTCTTATGATAGCTGAATTAAGACAGCATTTTCAGAAAGTAAATTTCTAATTATTCTTTTAGGAATTAGTTTCACTTGATCAAGAAAAGCAAATCCTAGAACCTGGACAGCCTCAGCTTTCTCCTGGAATTTCAACTATTAACCTGCATCCACAGTTTCCAGGTAACTTGTCTTTCAGTGAAGAGTACTTGCAACTCTTTAAAGAGTGGGAGAATAGCAATGGTAACAAAGTAATGAAAAACTGACTGCAACTTAATAAGCAATTTTTTCATGAGCAGAAAGGGTGGAAAAAAAGAAACCAGCCATGGAAGCTGATGCAGGATGAATTGAGAGGTTGGCATTGTTTGGGTGCTATGCAAGTGTCAAATGTGAAACAAAGATATGCTGTAGACAAAAGTGATATCCTGGAATGAGTATGTGAGATTTGAATGTCAGCAGAGTTAAAGCCTTATAATCCACTCAAGAGAAAACTTAATGAGTGCCTTCTTGTAGAAGTATGTGTAACTTCAAATGCAGATTTTTTCTGTTCTTGCTTTCTTCAGCACCTCAGTTTTTTTCAGAAATGTAAAATAGTAGAATGATGGCTACCCAGTTACACTATTTTTTTCTACTCCAGATCTAAGCAGAATAAACTAGTGAAAAGCCTCATAGTATCTGGCTAGTTCAGTATCATGTGTGGATGGTCTGAGGATTTAGGAATGGTTTGTTTGTTTTTTATATATGATTGATTTCCATTCTATGTCACACAGTAGTGATTGAGAAAACATCTCCTCCTCTGCCTGTTGAAGTTGCTCCTGAAGTCTCTACTTCGAGTGCAAGTCAAGTAATTGCACCTACTCAAGTTACAGGTATTGTGCTTCCTTTTAAGTACTAAAATAAGTTAAGAAATGACTGTGAATTCCTGACATAGTAACTTGTTCCACATTACTTCAGAATTAGAATAGCTAAGACAATGTTGCTGTAGAACAGAAAGAAGTACTCTATGGAGAGGTGGGAAGAAAAAGTACAGAAATTAGGGTGCTGTCACCAGAGCCTGGAACAGGCCCTCCCAGGATTGTGATTTTTGTGGCCGCAAATACATGGTAGAAACAAAAATGAGTAATTCCACCTCATACTGCCCAATCTGCAACTGCAGACCAATAGTCAGTGTGAATTATTGACTCATGAACAGCAGAGACAAATATGCATTTACAGCATTTTCAGTGGTTTAAAAAGATGCACAACTCTATTTTGATGTGTTCAAAGGAGCTGTGATTTATAACTGGAGTTTCTAGGCACTACAATAATTCAGAAAATAAAAGTAAGACTATACAGTCAGTGAAGTGAATAATATCAAGCAGAACAGGTATGGTCAGCCTGGCGTATGCCCTGTCTGAGCTTTACAGACTAGCCAGGCTGTTGGAGGTGGAGGGTTCAAAAAGTGACAAGAGGAGCATCCTGATGCAAGCTTTGCTCTTAGAAGAGTACTCAGCAGCAACCAGATAGATACAGTGGACAGTGGAGTAGTAAAGTCTAGTGTTACATTGTCCAGAGGTAGAAGTCAAATGTATAAAAGTTGAGGAAGTGAGACTGAAGAAGTGTATGCATTTTTATTTTTTTTTCCCCTTCAAGACCATGAAGAGACCTCTGCAGGTAGAGAATATGACTAACGTTAGATACCAGTAAAGGTGTTGAGTGGGTGAGCAAAAGAAACACTGAGGAGCAATATCACATTATACTGTGAGCTACTAAATCAAGGTTTGTGGACTAAATAAATTCCAAGTCAAGACAGAAAAAACAAGAGAGATTATGTCAGGCTCCAGATGTGATGATGGATGGTGAGTTTTCATCCACAGGCTGTATTCCTTCTGGAAAACTGTGGTATAAGTGATTTTTTGTCAGTGATAGAGAAGGATTATACGTGAACTAAAATCCTTGTTGTTATCCCCATTTTGTCCTTCGACAGACAAGGCAGCTTTTAGAAAGCATCAGAAACCATTTTAGATATCTGGGACAGAAAATCTCCCAATTAAAGTGGATTACAAAAGACCCTTTCTCTTTGAAACTGAAGCGGACTATTTCCGATGTGATCTTGCAAGAAATGCAAACTGTGGGCTGTTCTTTGAAACTTCCAGCATTTCCTTTCCATCTATACTCATTTTTTCCATACGTGCAGGTTGTGTGAGTGAGTCTTCTTTTCAGGTCTTCTGTCTTGTTTGTGGAGCTGTCCTGTCTGCTGTCCCGCGGAAGTTCACTACATTTTAATATCAAAATGTTGATTAACCAGAAAAAAACTACTTACATTTTTAAAAAGCAACCAGTTTAAGAGACCATCTGTGGAAATTCCCAGAATTCTGTGTGTTACATGTGTGAATGGAAGCCAATTTTGCCACTGTTTACTTACAGCATTTATAACTGTAGGATTTTTCTCAACCATTTCTTATACCAGGGAGGGCTTGCCAGTATGAGAGATGCTAGAATTATGCCATGGTTTTGTAGTTCAGTATTCTCTGTGTATTTTAACTTTCTTTTTCTTATGATGCTCAACTTAATGCTGCCATTAAGTTGGATGCCATTAAATTTGAAACAGCAAGTGTGTAGGGAAATCTGTACTGCCATACTCATGGCTAACCATTTCTTACTTTGTGCATAATTTTCTCTGTTGCTGCTTTTGTCCCATATGTTAAAAGTGATTCCATGTTTGTTTATCAGTACCTCTTATAGTGTTAATTCTGGAGCACCCGTGGAAAAATTGTTCAATTTCATTTGGTCAGATATATTGCGGTAGAGATCTTAATATCTCTTTGCTCCAAATCCGTGAATTTGCTTTCATGCTCTAGCATTCAGCCCAATTTTAGCTCTTTGATACTTTCATAGATACGTTGATTGAACTATATAGTTGGATAAGAGCTTGCTGATCTAGTTCAACATGCCCTGCAGTCTTCATATTCCTACTTTATCATTGCGTCTCTTAAACTCCTATTTTATCATTATCTCAGCACATAGTGTGTTATTTGAATACTAGAAGTGTTGACCATTCCTCTCCTTGTAATACATGAGGGCTTCTCTGAAAGTAATGCCTCCTATCTTACTATGTTGGCCCATGACGTCAGAGATGGGTGTTGGTGATACGGCAGTAGAGGTTGAACCTTCCTGTCAATATTGCATTTTGTTGCCATGTCACAGATTGCAGCAGAGGGGCAGTCTGATATGAAAGTGCATATGAAGCAAAGGTGTGTCATCGAATTTCTCCATGTGGAAAAAATTGCTCTTACTGATGTTCATCAGTGCTTGCTAGACATTTCTGGAAACCAAACAGTGGTTGTTAGTGTGGTGAGGCAGTAGGTGTTGCGTTTCAGCAGAGGTGATGGCGATGTGAAATGTGAGCTACAATCTAGATGGCCTTGTGCAGCTTGTCACACCACAAAATAGCATCTGGATCATCTCATTGTTGCAACTTGGCGGATTATGATCTGGGAATTGTGTATGGAGCTGAACATCAGCTTCAGTGCATTGGAAACAATGGTGGCAACATTGGAATATTGCAAAGCTTGCACCAAGTGGGTCCCACCAATGCTTACACAGGAACAGAAAGAACACCGTATTCAAATTCAAATTTGTCAGGACCTACTGAACCAAGGCTGAAGGTGACAGTTTCCTGGATCGATCGCATCGTTACCAGTGGCAAGACATGATATCACCGCTGTGACTCTGTGGAGTAGTGACATGTGAATTCCCCATTGAAGAAAAAGTTCCAGAGGCAACCCTCAGCATGTAAAGTGATGCCCACTGTCTTTTGGGATAGGAAAGGGGTAATTCTTCTAGGTTTCCTGGAACCTGGACAAATAATTCTGACCACTGCCTTGTGATAAGATGAAGACTCAAACTTGTAAAGTCAGACCAGAGAAGAAGACACCTTTCTTCTACAGCACAATAACTCCAGGCCTCATATCAGCTAGAAAACAGTGGAGCACATTGCCTATATTTACTGGCCTGTCCTACCACACCCACCTCATAGTCAGGGTTTGGCACGTTCTGACTTCCATCTGCTTGGGCCAAAGAAAGATGGACTGTGTGGGCAATGTTTTCCTGGAAACTGTGTTATCATAGTGGTTGTGAACAGTGGGTCATCTCCACTGGTTCAGACTTTTGAGTGCAGCATGTGGGCTCTTGATCACTGCTGGTGAAAATGCATGGCTAATGGTGGTGTCTGTGTGAAAAGGAGTATTTTATAGCCACAGCTGTGCTCTATCAGACTGTGTTATTGTGCTCTTTGTATCTGTTATAGTTTCCACAGAAATAAATAGGAGGCATTACTTTTGGAGAGACCTACATGCTTGCATTTGGAGTAACTGATTCTAGTTGTCTGATGGTTGGTTTAACCCACTAGGACTTATGGAGAATTCTAGAATTTTCCTTCGTGCAGTATGTTGTGCATTCTATAGTTAACCTTGTAGATATATATTAGTGTTTTTTCTGTTATCCTTCTTTCATAAATTATAACTTCTAAGAATATAATTTCTTAGAAGTTACCATTTCATATATAACCTTAACTAAATATACATCCAGATATATTAATTAGTATTCTTTGCAGTAACATGCATACTCAGAGAATTTCTGAAACAACTCTTTGAGCATCCAGTGCTGCCCTTTACTGTATATCCTTATCTTACAAAGACATCCAAGCTGGTAACAGATGTATTATATTCTGTAAGGGAAAAAAAGAAAAAAAAATCGGAAACCCACCATGCGTATTTTCTTAATCTTTTCTATAAAGATTAAATTGTATATCTTTTTCTTATATTCTTGTAGTGTGTTTTTGTTTCCATTTATAGATCTTGGATGAGATATGAAAAGATGTCATTAGGAAAAGCCTGGATGTTTTCTTTATCTACCAGATAAATTACCTATTACTGAAGCTCAGGACTCAAAAGGTTGATTTGCAGTTGCTTTCAGGCCCAAGTTTTTTCTTGGATTACAGAATATTATGCATTTAAGCAACTTGCTGGGAGAGTATAATTTGAAGTTTTGTTTTCTTTGCTTAGAAATCAACGAGTGTACAGTTAATCCTGATATCTGTGGAGCAGGACACTGCATTAATTTGCCTGTGGGATACACCTGCATCTGCTACGAGGGATATAGACTTAATGATCAGCAGACAAAATGCTCTGGTATGAATGGATGCTTTCAAAGATCTGAAATAATTGTGTTATGAAATGTTTGAAATGTAGAGTCTAATCAGGAGGGATTTGCTATAGAGCAGTCAAGAGCTGCTTCCTCTACCAAATGCTTCCTAACTACACAGAAACTAGTTCTTGTATGTCAAATGAAGTTTCCCAGCTTGTCTCTGATACAGCTTTTCACCACTCAGAACTGAATGTAAATTTAATTAAAGTTGAATGAAAGACTTTCCTTTGTGAGATGAGACAGACCATCTCTTCTCAGTTTGGAATCAAAGTATCTAAAATTGCCAAACTGCTTGGAAAAAACACACTTCTGTTCAGAGAAGGAGCAGCCAAAGTAGTGCCTGTTTCTCAGAATGATTTGACAAACAACCAGCTTTTGCATCTGGACTAAATCCAGTCATTTTGTTAGGCCTTTCCTTTCCAATCACTTGCAGAAAAAGAGAAGGAATACTGTAGGCATCCCAGAAGCACATTAACAGATCTGTAAGTGAGCTCTTTGTCCCCTCAAAGCTACTAAATTGTGGAACAGGGAGCTCTGATGAGAATGAGGAGTAGTCTAGGCTGGCTCTGAATGAGCCATTTCAGATTTGGAAGCAGCTGAATCGATATCTTTCCTCCTTTTAGAGAATGCTGGTTTCTCTGTAACTTGGATCAGGAAGGCTTAATTATATCATATTTCCAGATTGTATACCATCAGTTTTTCATGCTACCAGAAATCCAGTATCTTCACAGTGATACACATACTATCACGTGCAACTATCATATTTAAAGAATAATCTGCATGCACACATGTAGCCAAATGGCAACTTAAAATCCTTCCATTTCATCTGAATTGTATTTATGTTCTGTGTCCGCTTACACTCAGTGCAGTGATTTGAATAGTAATCATGTCACGTTCTTCAGGCCAATGCCTGAAGTCATATAGTCTAAGCCAATAAGAGTAGTTTTTTCCAACCAAAACCGTTCAGTGCATCTTTTCAAATAGTTACAAAAATTACAGGACAGTCTTTTCAAAAGCGTCACGTGAGCATTGACTGAATCACAACTATGTTATTCTGCAGTCTTATATTATGATTTCTTTTATAGATATTAATGAGTGTAATCAGACACCTCATCTCTGTTCCCTTGGACGCTGTGAAAATACTGAGGGAAGTTTCCTATGCATTTGCCAAGCTGGATTCATGGCCAGTGAAGATGGAACTGACTGCGTTGGTAATTGCTGCTCTCCTCTACAAAAAAAAAAAAAAAAAAAAAGAATTGGGAAACTTATCTCAACCTCCCTGAAATCTCCTTTTGCATTTTTTCCTCGATGACATTGGTATTGGGCTGATGTCAGGAAGTATTTTTAACTGTCTCTCACTAGGTATTGTGGAGGGTATTTGGGTGAGTTGTCCTACTGATCTGTTGTTGGAAAAAAGACAAAAAAACATTCAGTATCATATTTATTTAGGAAAACTACCATTTAGTACAAACACCTTATGTGATGGGAAATAAAAATATTCCCAACTCTTTCAGTCAGTAGCAGTTGTAACAAACCATATTTCTGGACGTTAACTGCAAACATCCAAGGATGCTGCAGAGTAACAGAAGCAGATGAAGGTGCTGTGATCTTCCTTAGGTTAGTGCTGCCTTGAGCACAAGATGCACCCAGTGGCAAGTAATGTGTTTGCAATCACAGAGTTGATCACTACCTTCTTCCTACCACCTGACTGTTTCTAGAACTTATTCTCTCTTCAATTACAAGCAACGAGATAAAGACAAAACTGCTCAATAAAAAGGATTTTAGGGCTGTGACCTGCAAACAGTTTGAAAATCTAACCTTATTTACTAATGTTTACTTAGAGAGGAGTTTAGGGATGATGCGAGCATTTGTTTACTTCATGGTGGAGCAGAGTTTGTCTTAACATCTTTTTTTCATTTCTGCAGATTTTGATGAATGTTCACGACCTCATACTTGTGGGGAAGGTTTCTGTATAAATACTGTTGGCTCGTATAGATGTGAATATTGTGACAGTGGGTACCAGATGAACAGGAGAGGTGAATGTGAAGGTAAGTTTGGACTCTTCACCAGTAGTAACAAAGTAATGGTTGCCAAGCCAAACAAATGCAATATGAGGAGGCATTTATTCATGTTGTCTGTTTCCCTACTGACTGCTGTTTCTGATTTCAATAGCAAACCTTACATCTACCTTTTTTTTTAAAAGAAAGGAGGAGATTGTGTAGAAATACTAAAATAACTCCACAGAGACTTTTGCATGTTTGTTAATTTTTTTACCTGATATCTTCTTTAATTCATTTCAACGTTCATTTGCTGTTTGTTTTCATATGTCTTGGCACAGTAGCATTACATCTATTTGTGTTCGGAGTTCTTTTCTCCCATTCTACTCTGTGCTTACTTTCATGGGTAATTTCTTTACCTTAGACTTACTGCTGGATTTCTCTCACATTTAGTTTGCCTTCAGGTCATTTAATTCCCCCTTGTGCAGCAGCTAAAAATGACAGAATGTTCAAAAGGGCATTGATTGTTTTATCTTGCAATATGTCCTGGACAATTAAGTTAAGTTACAATTTATTCATATCACAGCAAGTTCCAAATGTTACTGCTGTTTGAAAAGATTACGACTGCCTGCTGCTCAAGGGAGGTTTAGCACTGAGACATGATCTGCAAAGGGAGAATTCTCAGAGGGAGCAAGGTTAAGCAAGAAACGTTTTCAGTTATTTGATGTCTGTAACTGCAGTTCAATTCCTCTTATCTAGATGTAAGATGCTGCAAAGGAATTCCCCCAGTGTGGACAAAATCTGGAACAGCTTATACTGTTTCATCTCAGCACAGTTATTTTGGCAGCACTTGCCATGGAATCCTCTAACTATAAAAGTTCTTGTTTCCAAACAGATTGGGTAACAAGTGATAAGGTGACTATATTTTTTATTAGTTTGGAAATATGTATCTAGCAGATATTTCATGTTGCAGGAGATCCTAGGACGTCTGAACTTTGCGTTATTTCCACTGTGACATTTTTGCATTTTTTCTTGTTCTTTTTTTCCCCTTTCTTTTCATTTTCAGTACAAACTGTGAACTAAAATCCACGGACAGCTGTTTTATTTTAATGTAGCTTTTGTTCATCCTTTATTCTAAATTACCTGTGACAGTAAAATTTTTAACATATTAGGTTGCCTAGCAGATAAGCAACATAAAGTTGCTGGAGACATATTTGCTGCTCTGAGCATTACTAAGACATTCCTTTTTCTATTCAGATAGGTTTTTTTCCTATTTAATAAAACTTCACACACTGCTCTTAAAACTATTTTTCCAAATCTTCTCTGTCAGTAGGGAATCTCTGTGACTAAAATAGACTAAAAAATCAGAATATCACGGCGCATTAAATTTCTTATTAACTTGTATTTTAAGTAGTGTGGTGGTGTAATGATATGTAGTCTCCAAAATGAAGTTTTCTGCTGAAAGTTATTTAAGGTTATTTTGGGGAAAATCCCTCCTACACTAAATCCATCGAACCAAGGAAATGACACATTCAGAGAATCATTTTGCCGTGCCATTACACCTACACATTATAGTCAGCCTACCAACAAATTTCAAATTCCACAAATAACTCCTTTCTACCTCCTTGTCACTTCAAAAATAAAAGCAAATATCCCTAAGCTGCACGTAATACATGCAGTTTGTTTACGCTTACTTGCCCTATCTTAATTCTGTCTTCAAGCTATATGCACACACAGTGTTGTGGGCCCAGCTGGGGAGACATACAGATTGCGTGTACGTTCTTCTTGCTGAGCTCCTTGTTCATGGAGTAGTGTTAAAGGCATAGTGGAACATCACTGCAAACAAGTGAGTTTCCTATAAGAAGCATAGAGGTGAGACCACACCTGGGGCAGTATTGCTGGTAGATGGACAGATAGACTAGACAATCTTAAAGTCTTTTCCAACCTTTATGATTCTATGAAAATCTTGTGATTTTTGTAAAGCTTTGCAACATTTAGACTTTATTTTGGCAGAAAAATTCTGTACCAAATACATTATTCATGTTACGTGTTCTGAAGCTGAATGTGGTCCAGGCAGTTCTGAGAGCGGGTTTCAGAGGAAGGTAGTTTGTTAATTAAAATCTCACAGGTGTTTCACCGAGAAGCATTTGCAGGTCTGAAACTTAGAGGTTTAAGAGGCCTGTTGCTGTTTTTATGAGAAAGTACTCTGTTGCACAGTTGTGATTCTATGAAAAAATGTGATTTGTACACAATCAGTGACTACTTTGGAGGCAGAATGTCAAATTCTCTAGAGGTTGGAGCATTGTCCAATTAAGGTACAGGTGTTGGAGGCAATTTTTCCTCTGTGAGCTTCTTCCAAGAACTTGGTGTAAATTGCCACCCTTGCACTATCTGTGGTGGGAGCAGCGGTCCTTAATTGCAGGAGGTGCAACAGGTATAAAGCTTGGAGCAGGGAAAGGACAGGTGCTTAGGGAGCTTGAGTTAGAGATAACTTATACTGTGTGAATTTCATTAGTTCTTTGCAACGAGCAAAGCAAGTATTCTGTAGGAAAAAATACTGCTGTATAATTAAACCATGTCATAAAGTAATACTCAGATATGGAGCAGGCTGGATTGAGGCTGCGCACGTAATTTAAATTGGAGGATCTAGCCATTGGTCTCTGGACAGCAACATGTCTTTGAATGTCAATGTTTGCAAGCAGTCTATTAGATTGCATACGCTTCGTGTACTGTGGGTTTCTGTGGTGCAGGATAAGAAGTTATTAGTAGTTGCTTAGAGCTTAGCCACAAATACTTGAGTTTTTCAGAACCTATCTCTTGCTTTGTCATGAGTAAACTAGGAGTGCCAGATTACTTTTTTTGCTTTGCAAAGCCAGTTACAGTTTGTCATTCCAGTGCACTTCCAGAGTTTCCTGAGACTGATGATAGGAGGTACCTCAAGACAGTTCAGTGATTAGATGATTGATGTAAACAAAGGAATTAATTCCCATCTAAGCCGGTAATCTGATCTGCGTGTTGTGCAGGGCCTAACCAAGGAATTGCAGTATAATAGAGAATTCAGATTGTTGCATGCACTGTGATCCAGTTTCTGTCTTGGCAATGCCTCTTCACTGGTCTAAGTCTGTTCCAACTTGTACCTTCCTGGGTATCTCATAGAAAGTACATGACTCCTTAAATCTGTGAGTATAGAATTAATGCGGTCAGGATAACCACATTACCTTCATTATTCACTGTTCTGTTATGGTTTTGACCGGTATTTCCTTCTGTATTCTCTTTTGAAGACATTGATGAATGCATGACCCCAACTACTTGTCCGGATGCACAGTGTATTAATGCTCCTGGCTCTTACCAGTGCATACCCTGTAGAGTGGGATTCAGAGGCTGGAATGGACAGTGCCATGGTATGTTGAGTACTAATACTGTTTCTGTCTCTGGTTATGGTTCTTGTTCAGTGATGCTGTATTTTCTATTTCATAAATGTTAAAACCTGATGACAGCATTGTGATGCCTGTACCCATTTCATTAGATAATAAATGAAAATACAATTTTTTGAAATGACTGATTTCTCAGACACAGAAGACATAAGGAAATCTTGTTTTAATGCAGATAAATTGAAAGACTAGACTACAAACCATACAATTGTCATTACAAAATAAAATTACTGAAATAAAAATACGTAACTGTAAAGGATTTATTATTGGTGAAATGCTAGTAAGTCATTGCTTGGAGGTATTTAACAAACTGAAAAATCAAGAGAGTTCTGACACATCACTGTGCCTGGCAGATTTTTCTATAAAGCATGAGAGTTTGCTTGTGAATCATGTTACTATTATCTTAATCATCCGTACTTCCAGCATATCTTGTATGATTCAGCATATCTTTTAACAGCTTGTCTCACTCTAAGTTAGATTTTTAGGAGGATTTCTCACATATTTTTGTCTATTTGTTCTAATTATTAGATTTTTTTTTTTTTCAAATGAATTTTAACTAGTTGAGGTAGAGGTAAGAGAATAAATGTATGCACTCTGCAAAAAGAAATAAAATCTTTCAGTTTTATGTGCCATTTCCTGTGCTGCTGCTGGAAACTTGGAGTTGAACTCAATTGTGAAAGATGTCCAATCTGCCCTGTGCACTATATGCATGGTATCTATACCTACATGAAAATAGCCTAGTTGAGTATATGATGGCATACCTTTCACTTATTTCATTCTTACTAACCAGGTTAGTAGGAGTAGAATGAGTGATGTGAATTCTTGATTTACAAACAAACTTACTCATTTAGGGAATAAGTATTTGTTCTCAGATGCAGATGCTTCTTTTCCTTTTATTACTCTGTTATAACTCCCTTTTTTCCTTTGTTTTGTGGTATGTTCTAAGCCTAGACATCTCACGTCATTAGTGATGTGATCAGTTTTCTATTTGTCCTAGACTTACATCATGTTGGAGATGAGCTATATATATACATTTTAGGAAATGTAACATGGATAGTTTGTCTTAGAGCTTTGCAATATGGTACCATTTAAATACACTGTGAAGGAAAATATTTGCCAAGATATCTATGATGGGTATTTGAGCCCATTGTTCCATAAATGTAGCTGTTTCTAGTGTTAGTTTAGATCAGTTGAAGCTCTGCTGATTTTTCTCAGAGCTGGTTTCGCTAATATTGATTTATTTGCCTCAGCTCATTCCTCTGCCAGCACTTGGTGTCCTAGAAAGCACAGCATAACAATTCCAGAGTTCTTTAATGCTATTTATAATTTAACCTTCCAAGATTTAAAACCAGGAACATATCTGTTGTTTAACAAAGGCAAGCCTATCAATTCACTTCAGTCTTGAGTAGAATATATTAACAGCAGTTCAGCTGGGACCATGCAATGTGAGATTCATATATTGGGTGAGATTAAAAAATAAGCACACCCTGCCTCCCTAGGCTGCGTCAAGCATTTCTGTTGTACAAGGACTATTTGAATTATTTTTTAAAGTTCACTTGCATTTACTGTTGTTGTTTTTTTTTTTAATCATTTTCTCTCCAGATTTGTACTTCAAAATAAAGTGATGTATCATGATATGTAATGAAAATGAATATTACCAGAGTCTAGAGTACCGTATGGTGTGTTTATGAATAAATGAGGAAGAAGAAAAATGACAATTTTTAGACCATTTCGTCCTCATAGTTAATACTGTGATGAATTTTGCAGCTACATAGTTAAATAAGATGTTCTGCTCATATGGCATGAGAGACCTGGCCAAAAACTTTCAAAACTAATACAGAGGTCAGTGAAGCCAATCTACCCACTTCTGGCCCAGCTGTAAGGGACTTCAGTAGAATCACCTACAGCTCTGAACTTCATCTCAGATTTAGGTTCTGTTTCTGGCTTTTCTGTTTCAGGCTTTGTGGGGAAGTCTCTTGATCTTTTAGTCAAGAAACCCCAGAATGTGGTTGGCCCTTTGGGCTGACAGGGCACACTGCTGACTCATGTTCAACTTGCCACAGCTAGAATCCTCAGATCCCTTTCTGCAGGGCTGCTCTTCAGCTTATTATATCAAGGGTTGTCTGGTCCCAGGGGCAGGATCCAGCACTTGCTCTTGTTCAACTCCATTCAGGTAGTTGCTCAGTTCTCCAAGGCGTAAATAGCTCTCTGCAGGGCTTCTCTGCTCTTGAGGGAGTGAACAGCTTTTACTAATGTACTGTCATCAACAAAATTCCTTAGTAAAACTTCAAGTCCCGCGATCAAGTCATTACAAAGTTTGAATTTTGTTCAGTGAGATCATTTTGAAACAGTTAGGAATTTCAAAAATTCATCTTGCAGAACTAAGACTGCCTACTAGATCTGCCATAGCAGAAGACGTGTGAACCTATGCTGTTGTTGCTGTCTGGCTAAGTAGACAAGACAAGGTATTACAAAGGCTCAAGTGAGTGGGGAAAAAAGAAATACAGATGATTTGAAATACAGGTAGCAATAGTGATTTCCTTTGTCTCTGAGGACAGGTGGGCATTGTCAGAGTTCCAAATGTGCAGTACCATGTGAAGAGCCACGAATAACAAATAAATCTGAGCAAAGTAGTTTCTGAAGAAATTCACAGTAACTAATAAAAGCTATGATGATGAATTCAAACTTTTTATCTTTTTTCTGCTCTCCCTCGGCTTCAGCTGCCTAAATAGCTTAAGTCTCTCAAATAATCAGTGATTTTACTTCATTTTAGCAGATTTTCTATGCTTTGTGTTGTCAAAAGATATGTTTGAGGGTAATATGATTTCTGACATATAAAAGCAAATGAGATTTAATTTTTTTCTGCATCAGTAAAGCTGTAAAAGACAGCTTTTTCCATAGAAACAGAGACACCTGCTTGCTGTTAAGTAAACCCTCAAAATAAATAAGCATTGAAGTGAAAGCTATCCCTAGGAAAAAAAGGACTGATCAGTTTAGAATACTGAATGAATTCTGGCTGGGTTTGTTTATCTTTGTGCTTTATTGTTTATTCCTTATACAAACTGCATTCAGAAAGAATTTCTGAAAATGTTTAAGTGATGTAGCAATTTTCATGTTGACTGCAGAGAGTGGTCTACTGAGTTAACGCTGAGGGGAAAAAAAGTCCCCCTGTAAAGAAAGGAGTTTAAAACTTTTGTTACAAAGGCCTAGCTCATTAGGATTGCTATATAGAGCCTGTTAAGACAGACTACCCTTACAGAGGGGTCTGCTTGAAGATGCAGAAATTCCCTTGAAATTCCTCAGTGTTAGTTACATCCTTTAGAACCTAGCTCCCTTAAATGCTTTTGAAAAACATTGTCTGGTACTGTCTCGCATGCACGGGTTTTGTGTACAGTTGTGTTACACACTAGAGAACTCCTGCACATTAATTGCCCTAGCTTTAAAAGACAGCAAAAAACTCAACAGCAGGAAACGTGGTTGAGTTCTGTACTTTCCTCAGTATATTAACACCAGGTGAACAAGCAGAGAGGCAGCAGCAGGTAGGGGGGCTCTGAGCACATTTTAAAAATAGCTTAAGAGAGAACGGCTTCAAACACAGACCTGTCAGCTTGACCTACATCTGCAAGGGATTTTGCTGGACTGTTCCTTGCAATAGCAAAAAGATTAGCAATAACTGTTAGAAGCTATTGGCAGCTGCCAGTGCTTTTATCATAGCCATGTATGCTTCCTAAGAGTGCATCTATGGAATGCAAGAAAGTACCAGCACTTGTTGACCTCTTCTCTGCACTACTGTCACTGTAGTTTAAGACACTGTGAGGAAAATCATGGGTAAAAGTAACTTCAGTTAGGTAAGAATGACATTAGCACATCATTCATAGTACAAAACACATTGGGGGGAAAAAAAATTTCTCAACTGCAGTACTAGGATGAAAGTGGTGTTTTGATCATGTGGCCTGTGAGCATACTTGTGTTTGAGCACTGGCCAACTCAAGTCTGACAGAAGTTGAGTAAGTTCCCAAGCCTATCTGAGAGATGGTTGTATTTTCAAGTTAACAATATATTTTTGCTTTCTTTATATTCACAGATATAAACGAATGTCAGTATGGCAATCTCTGTGCAAATGGACATTGTGAAAATATTGAGGGGTCTTTCAGATGTATTTGTGGCCAAGGTTTCAAACTCTCTGCATCAGAGGATCAGTGTGAAGGTAGGAAGGAATATGATCGAAATTCATAAAGTGGCACTTTTTCAATAATGTTTCATCTAATGGCATTCCTCTTAATGGAGACACAACAAATGTATCACACAGAGACTGCATAACCAAGCATGTAAGAAGAATGTGGATTTCCATTTTATGACTTCTGTGGTCACACTGTGTTTTTTGTGATTTCTTATAAAACATCTGGGGTTATAAAGCAGATCAGCAATGTTTAGTAATATTTATATTGCTTGTTTGGAGTTCCTGCAAAATGCTTGACATTTCTGTCATTTTGGAGATTTGGGGACTGTTGCTTTTGCTGCCTTAAACTTTTAGTGTAGGATTTGCTTATTTGCTTTTCTTTACTTTTTTTTTTTTTTAAATGTCAGGGAGTGAAATCAAAAACCCAGGCTTAGAACCCAAAGTGTGTCAATTAAATGCTGAGCTGACGCCTGCTTTGCTATCACTGCTTTTTGAGCAGCATGCTTAGAGGGACTGTGGTGTAATATTTCCAAGAGCTGTACCTGCACCTCAGAGTGTTAGGTCCTGCATTTCTTCCACATATGACATTCCTGCCACGGCTGCTCTGGTGGATCAAAATTAGGTCTGATGTCAGAGCTGAGCAGTCTGAGAGCGAATATCGACTACATATATTAACCATGAATATCCCTTTCCTCCTTGAGCAGGCATTAGGACTCTAGCAACCTCTCCACCAAAAGCGAAAATCTGAGAGAATGTCTCAGAGAAGCTGTGGAAGCACACAGAAATCCAAGTTTCTTGTCGATTGTTTTTTCTTTTCCTTTTTTTTCTTTTTCCCTTTACGCAAGTGTCTGTGTATAGCACCAAACACATTCGGACTTCTGGGTGCTACAATAATACAATAGAACTGAATAATCACTCATTTGACTTTGTCAGGAAATTTGAAACAAAACACACTGAATGTTAAATGGCGTGAGTGAGTTAAATGTGCTGTCCAGGACACAGAGCAGACCGGTCTTGGGGAAAGTATGTAGACAAAGTTTGACTGCTTCCTCTGAGCCTTTCATGGAAAAGAGCCCTTGCCAAGCTACACTGGCATGTGCAGACAGCTCTTCTTAAAGTGCACCCTTCTCAAGTCAGGGCCTGTACGTGCACCCAGATGCTTCATGCAGCCCCACAGAATTCAGTGATCCTTAAATTCAAAACTTCTCTGGTTGCAGGGGACCACGACCCAAGAAAGCGATCAGGCTGTGTAGCCATAACAGAGACCAGAAAAACTTCTGAGTAACTTTCTCCTGTTTGCATTATAGAATATTCTCAGAACAACGGGCACCCGTGCCTAAATCCTAGAAGTGACTAACAACCTGTCATATAAATTTAAAACATTAGTTAAGAAATTGTAATTATAAATGAGAGAGGGAAAAGCAGTTCCTAGCTTATGCAGAACACGTGGTAAGTTCTAAATTCAGAGTGCTGCTCTCCTCCACTGTTTTGACTTTTCCATAGGAAAATTTAAACTTAGTGTTCAAGTCCATTTGGTAACCCAGGCTGACCCCACATTATGAGAACTTGAAGCACTGAGGGATTAGCAGTGGTTGTGGAAGCAAAGAGACATTTCCCCATACTTGGAGGATTAATACTGTTACAAGGCAAGTATTTAAAGGAGCCTCAACGTACAAGTTAACAGGGGAATGGCCTGTCAGTGTGCATCTTAAAACCACACCCTGTTAAAAGGTGGTGAGCTGGCTGGAAAGTATTTTGTGGGTTTTGCTGACTCATTGGAGCAGTTGGCTTGTTACCTTTGCCAGAGAGGAGAGAAACAAAAGTGGCTCTCAAGCAGTATGTCTGTGTGTGCTTGTGAGTCTGTGTGTATTTGCATGTCCACTGTGGGATATAATGACGCTACGGGAGAGAATACCGAATGCAGTCACCTCGAGGGAAATGTTCCATCTGCAGTTTTGTATATTTTTATGCAACGTATTGTCTGCTGCATTTGTAAATAAAATCAAGAGAAGCAATACTTGCTAATAACACCGTGCTTTGCTATTTTGTTCAGAGATGTTTTTTCACTATTTGCTCAGTAATCTGTATTTTTGATGTGTCATGTCATCCCTGTCTCTTCTGCTACAGATATAGATGAATGCCAGCACAGATCACTGTGTGTCAATGGACGCTGCAGGAACACAGAAGGGTCTTTCAGATGTGTTTGTAGCCAAGGTTACGTGCTGTCTGCTACTGGAGATCAGTGTGAAGGTAAGCTCGTGGACATAAGCTATTGATTCATTTTTCCAAAAAGATCCTGAGTATTTCAGCCATAGGCATGAACTCTTCTGTGAATGGGACAGAAAAATACATCGCTTCTTTTCTTCTTGATACTTCACTGTCAACTATTTAACAGTTCACATCTACACAGGTACCTATTTATGGTTTCTTAGAAACAGTTTCTGTAATCTTTCCGCATACAAGAAATCAGTATGTGTGTTGCCAACACTAAGGCTAGAAGAGCAGTTGGCACTGATACCAAAAACAATTCACCTTTTTCATATCTTGTTGCTTATGCAGAGGTCTGTGTTAGATTCTCTGTTACAAAAGCTTCTGCCAGCAGACACTGTTCACGTGGGGGCCTGCTAAGTGAAAAATTCTTCAGTTGGTTTTGGGAACCTGTAGCCAGTCACTGCAATCCCACATGTGCAATTGCAAGAGAAATGCACAGTTTCAGATGTGCTCCAGAGGGATCTGCTGGTGCTCACAACTTTCACTGTCTCAGAAGGGAATCTGTGTGCTATGCTTTTAAAAACAAGAAGTGAAAGATGTTAGGCAAGTAGGGAGAAAGGAAATGCTAAGTTATAGAAAACAGCCACATTCTATTTTCTCTCAAGTCAGGCAGCTTAATGTCCAGTAATCAGCAAACAGGTTTGTTATTTTATTATTATCATTAATAGGTATAGCCTTTTGCTGCAGTGCTCGTGGTGACCCTGAGCACGTGAAATTTCTTGCTGAAGAGCTCCATAAACAGTTCTACCTCCATTGCTTCCTTATCTCCCTCCTTAGGAGGAAGAACTCTGTTAAGCTCTTGCTATAGTTGTAGTATTAGCATATATAATTTTTCAATCCCTGGTGTGCTTTTTGTAGCTGCTAATAGCAAGGAAATGAGACAGCTCCTTACTGCTGCTCTACCTACTGTGTGTTCTGCTGTTAGGTTATTGTTCGCACAGAATCTAGGAGGCAGTTACCACTTCCCCATACAGAGCAGTACATCAGGAACACTCTTCTTCCATTGATTAGGATATAAGAGCATTTCACCCAGAGCTGATTCAGGCCTGTTTCTCAAGGCAAGCTTCTGTCAGACTAGACTTATAAGTGCTGATGTTGAGGGATTGTCCACGTTTAATGAGTGGCAGCAGCTCTTGAAGCTCTCACCAACAAGAAATGAGGATATCTTTTAATCTCTTCAGTATATTGATACCCTTAGTACTGACCTGTTTGGAGGGTCTGGTCATAGAAGAACATAAGATCTCAGAGGTCCTGATGAATTACCAGTATCGCTTGCATCAGCTTCAAGAAATGTGAGCTGATGATGCATGGCAGTGGAAAATTGTGTCAAAGAATGTTGCTCCCTGTTGGCTTCAACACATTCAAGAGTTGTGACAGATGTAGAAGTGCTGTATCAAGAGCCAAAAAAGAGTGTGGTTAAACGAATCACTGGTCCAGCCTGCCTCCCAATGAAAACAGGCTCTGTTATTCCTGACAGATACTCATCTAAGCTGCCCTCAACAGGCTTCAGCAGATGAGATTCCAGAGATCTCTTTATCCTATCTCAAAAAAGAAACAATTCTCTTTCTTTTGTCTCAGCATATTGGGAGAAGAGGGTGGAAGGGAGGGATGCAGAACTGTTTCAAGCATTTTGATTGCTTCAGCAAGAGGCCTTACAAACCATTAAGTCTGCAGAGAAAAATGATGTATTAGTAAATGCTGTTAACAGTGTGAACTTAAAAATCATTTGTTAAAGCATCTTGTAGTGAGAAAGAGCAAATGAAATAAAGAAGTTAATTTAAATCCATTGTAGTTTCTATCACATTTCCTCTGACTGTTTTGATGTGTTTCATACCAGTCCTGGTAACTTCTGCTGCTTTCCATCACTGTGCCATGGGCTGTCAGGAGAGATCCATACTTTATCTCTTTGTTGTTCCCATTCAAGGGCAATTTTCAGGAAAAAAATAATTATATTAGCTCTTAAGGCAAAAGAGGAGGAATTGGATCACACAGGAAAAATGAGTAAAGCTGTTCTCTTAGTCTGGAGACTTTGTCTCATTCACAAGACTGTGCAATCAAGTCTATCTGTTAATATCTGCGGAGGCTATTTGTTCACTGAAGATTTTCATATTAAAAGTTGTGCTCAAAATCTGTTAACTTCTTGAAGAAATTCTATGTTTGCATTATATCCCTTCACTACTTTTGGAAGCATGTGATACTGCTGACTCTTTTTGCAACTTGGAAACTGTCTTTGAAAAGACAGTGCTAGTTCTACTCTCTATAACAATGCTTTGTGTAACCGTTTTATATGCTGTAAGAGCACTTTTCTTGTTCTTCCTCAGCTTAAGAAATACTTACATGCATCAGCTGAAGTTACATACAGACTGGAAGAGAGCTTGTCTAAAGCAGTTGAGGCTCAAGTTTTCCCAGCAGCTTTCAAAGATTTTGCTAGCCAAAATGCTCTAGACATGCACCTGTGAAAGATGATAAAAAGCACTGAACATTTCAAGCATTAGTTACTGTCTCTGCTTTTCCTTGAGATCCTTGGGCAGTAATCACAAGAGTACCCACTCCTGTGTTTGCTGCCCATTCTGTTCCATCAGAGAACAAGAGATTTGCATCCTATACAGAAAATAATGAGTTTTGACTGAATTTGGCAGAAAATGCTTTCTTGTTGTGAGACTTGGCATTAACTCGGCGCAGGGGAGTCGTTAGTTTTTTTTCAGGCTCCCAGTCAAAATTAATTGCTGTTTTTTTAAATAAACCACAATTTATTTCTTATTTGAAAATGATTACAAAACATGTGGTTATCAAAAGGTTGTGAGTTTGTCAGCATTAAGTGCAATTTTATCTGCCATAACAATCTTTTATGCAAGAAAGCTACTACTTTTCCTTATTTTAATCAAATAGATTAAATCCCAAGTATGTAAATGAGTAACTAGTAATTACTCAGTAATTAACAGTTAGTAATTGTACACATTCTGCACATTCTAATGTGCAGAAATGAGGTTAAGTCTATCCCTCCCCCCCCCCTTTTTTTTTTAATTAGAATTATTATTCCTGCAATGCATAAAAAAGTTACAAATCTATTCAGATCAAATTTGTGGTTAAAAACTTAAGAATATTCCAAGGCAATGGACAAACTTTGTGGAGTTTTTCAATGGAAATTATCTGTCCTGCCATAGCAATAGGCTCAATGAATTACAAGATAAAGAACTGTGGAGGCAGAAGGAAGTTACTTACGTTTCTTTTGTTCTCTTATTTTCTGTTTGCTTTTAAAAACCAGAAGTAGAATATCACTGGAATGTAGGTGCTTTCTGAGTTAATGCTGTACCTGCACTCCATTTCCTGAATGAAAAGAAAAGACTTTTGGTGGAGACAATGCCTAGTATCTTGTTCTTTAAATATTTGGTTGCTTTGTATCTAATTTCTAGCCTGGAACTTGCCCTGCTGTGTGTCGAGCAACATGTTTAACACACGGATGTTGACTGCATATAGTGTGGCCTGTGTCCTACAAACCTGTCCACATGGTTGTTGCTTGAATAGTCCCCACAAGCACATCTTGTCTGGTGTGGCACACCAGCTATGTCTGGGCTTGCACGTGCTGTGGACAAGATCCAAGTCAGATCACTTCAGGCTTAGCAATCTTTGGTCTAACTGTGTCTGAAGATACGTATTTCAAAATATGGGTTTGCGTCACTAGCCATGTTTTGTATCTATCTTCTAAACGTACAGCTGGTTGGATTTTTGTAGTACTCTAACATCACAGTCACTATTAAAGTAATGGAGAGATTGATATAACGGTCACTGATGATAGTTTTTATTGGTGATGCAGATGGCACATACTAGATGTGCTTGGTAAGAAGAAATGTCACAAACTCAAATTTTAAAGCTTTCTAGAAATAAAGCAGTTTGACAGTATGATGCAAGAAACTGAAAGGGCATTCTGTCACACACTTATGAAAGGACACTGTAGCTTCAAGTTGATAAGTATCACTTAAAAGCTTCATCAGCTTTTGTGTCATCTAATCACTCGGTTACATTTTTATTTCAGATATTGATGAATGCCTTCAAGACGGCGATATTTGCCTTGGAGGAAACTGCGTGAATACCGACGGATCTTACAAATGCTCTTGTCTAGATGGCTTCCAGGAGGTAGCCAATAGGGGATGTCAAGGTAGGAAATAGCTGTTAAAAATAATTGGGTCATTTTTATAAATGTGCAAGTCTAAAATCGTAATTTGTGATGGTCATCAATCATGATAATGAGGATAAATTATTTTTATTTGTGATTGGTAGTATTTCCATATTTTTTCACTTAATACCATTGTCTCTAAATACAAACTGAAAAATTATTTCAAGAAGCTTAAATTTCAGCCTTCCTAACTTGAAAGAAAACCTCTGCTAGAATTAACAGAGATTCAGTGCTGCAATATCCCAAATATATGTAGGATAGGAGCATTTAATTTGACGGTATCTTCTGCATTTGTGAACTGATGTTGTAACAGAGCAGTACAGCTCATTTGAAATCGCATTAGGTAAACATGACTCATCCCTAACACATTTGGCAGCACTTGGTGGAGGATGAGAAGGAAGAGAATGTTTTACCTGAGGCTAAATCAACATTGCCAAGCCCAGAAGAAGTACTTCTCAGCTTTTGGGTCTGAAGAATCCTAACTGTGTTGATACACCACCTAGGCATGCCTCAGCATTCCCTTTTACAAAAAACTTCCATTTTTATGAGACAGGAAGCGTGATACTAGAGTTGGAAATTGGTAGCATGTTCTTTCTGTAGTTGAGCTGTTACAGGATCTAACAGACTCTTACAAGTCAAAAATGGAAATCTTGAATGTATTTTCTTGTCCTGTATTGTGGACTGGGTAGAACTAGCCATACTAATATAATAACTGATTTATTTTATTTTTTTTTTTCTCAGTACCTTCAGAATGTTTTAACAGTGGTAAAATGGAAAAAAAAACTTAAATGGCTGAAATCAGTTCTTATCAGAATTCTGTAATAACAAAAAATACATTAAAAAAATTAACAGAATTTGAGTGGAGTGATTAGGGGTATGGCAGAAGACCAAGATATTAGGCCACTAGGGTAGAGTGATCACATGATAAACTTGATATGAGCATCCAACCTGTATTTTAATATAGTGAGGTGCATACTGAAGAAGGAATCTTGGTCGTATGGGTAGTTTAGTGGATCTCCTTCTGAAGCACACTGACTGAAAAGGATGTAGGGGTCAGAGATAGGTAGCTAAATATGAGCTTTCACTGCAACCCTGTGGCCAGTAGGACTAATGCACCGCTTGAAAGATTGAAAAAGCAGAATATCTAGCAGGAGCATGCATAAATTATATACCTCTATTTTGCAATTGATGCAACTGCTCTTGGCAACGTGCTCTTGGGAACTCGCGTTTCAAAATGAATGCTGATGAGCTGACCAGAGTTTGGAGATGAACCCAAAATAGATAATGGCTGGAGGTAAAAGGACTGAGTGATTTTAAAACTTTTATTTTGTTGAAGAAAAAAATGGCAGGTGATTTGATCACAGACTGATTCCCTTCAAAGGAAGTCAAAATTCAAAGTAGAGAGCTGTTGAATTAAACTGGCGAATGTACCACAGAATGCAGTGTAATGCAGTGTCTGCAAAGCTGCATCTGGACTAATTCAGACTAGAAATTAGGAACGTGTATTTTGGTAAGGAGCAAAGTTAGAGTCCAAATCAGAAAGTATGTAGAGTTCTCTTAAGACAAATTCAAACTCTTATTTCTCTCACATTGTTAATTTTGTTTTCCTGTTTTTTAATACATTATTTTACTCTTATGTAACAGACTGTTCTGGCAGTTAAAAAAAAAAAACAAACACCACACAGCTCAGTCCTGAGAGCAGCGTGTGTGCTAAGAAGGCACTGTGCTGCCCTTGTCAATGCTGACCTTATGGGACTTAGACAAATTCAGAGAGCTTCACAGAGTATCTCATTGCATTGACCTTGAATTCTGAGAAAACTTTTCCCTCTGCACCTCATACAGATGCTGCCCTTCCTCAAGCTTTGTTCTTTCCACTTGTGCCATGCCTTCAGGACACTAGCCTGGAAGGATTTATACACACAGGATATAATCAGTCTGTATCTAAAGAAAATTTATAATGCAGTCATGGGACTTTAAATGCTGAAATCATAACTTACCCATTCTATCAAAGTTGTTGTCTGCTTCAATGCATTTTGTGTGGCTGTAACAATAGCTGGAATCTAAACAACAAAGACACAGTGAAGAGGAAGAAATTCTGCTATCCTGTTAAAAGATTCAACTCCAAACCCACTGATAACACGTGGGGTCAGATGAACAAGCTGACCAACACAGAGCAATCAAAAAACAGTAAGATGGAGCCAGCTGAGAATTCTCCTGATAGAGAATAAATGTTGGCTTGTATAGAACTCAAAGTGACATTTCAGAAATCATTCTCATCTGCTTGTCCTCACTGCAGACAGCAACACATGGAGAGTATCATACATCTGAACATACAGTATTTAAAAATGATCCCACAGGACTTGCTTGCTCCTGAAAATGAACACGATTTGCATAGCTGGTAGAAATGAAAGCTGCTTTTTAAGAATAATCAAACTGAGGATTGGTGTTATGGGAATGATTGCTGCTTGCAAAGCTGTTAATCTCTCTGCTTTCAGATATCAATGAATGTGAGAGATCTGACCTCTGTTCACCTCATGGAGAGTGTCTAAACACAGATGGTTCCTACCAGTGCATATGTGAGCAGGGCTTTTCTGTGTCTGCAGACGGCCGAACCTGTGAAGGTGAGACAAATCACAGTAACTCGTGAGCTTCCCCCTGCATTCCCCTGCATTCCCACTGATTTGCTGACTGGCTGGGGGAGGTGGGGGGGAAGCAGTCCATTTTTATGTAATGTTCCAGAACCATTATTAACTCAGCAATCTGACATCTAAAGGTCTTTTCTGGCTTTTTTCTCTTAAATGCATGATGTGATAAATTGCTGTCTGTATCATAATAAGTATAACATGAAATATACAAAATGGAAGACACAATGGAGCTCACATTTGTTAGAAGCTGTTAGAAGTTTTACTTCTGTTATAAAAATTTTACCATCTTAATTATATATATATATATTTTTTGAGCAAAAGAAGTCAGTGAAAAAGAAATACAGATCTAAATATGGCCAATGATAGCAAAGATGAGAATAATATTCATATGTTAAGATATGTGAAAGCAGACATCTGCAATAATATGAAAATCTTTTCAGAGTGAGAAATCATTTCTATCATCCAGCAACAGAGGGAGAAGTAAAACATATAAAACACAAGTAAAAAGACGTTAGAATTCAGCCTACTGAGGGGTTTCAGATGGGTAACCCTTACTGCCATAAATATTTAGTGTCGTTTGGTTTAAAGAGTCTTAGGTGCATTAGCAACAAGCCTGAGCTGCCTAAACGTTCATATAGTTGGATGTGAGACAACAGAACCTTCCTTATCAACACCTTGGCAACCAGCTGAGGCATCCATGCAACAAAGCTCCAGTAAGAAACTGTAGTAAAATGCTACCTATGATAGAATTTCATACACTTAGGAATGGCAAAAGTTTAAGTAAATCTTAGTGGTTAGATCTTTACAGTGATACAGCTTACACTTCATATGCAGGTGTGCTCATACGAGTATTTTTCAAATAAGGTTGTAAAAGCAATAACACCACTGAGAAACATCAGCCAGAAGTCTAGAATTTACTACAATTTACTAGGGTTGTTATTTGGTTATTGTATGAGAAAATACCTTGTTCCTAATAGAAAGCACACTCTTTCTAATGATTGCTACTCTATGGCACTTAATTTGACCCAGGAGACTTGAGTTCAGTGATACCAAGGAGATACGTGGTTTTGTGGCAGTGATACTGGCAGAAAATGTAAATTCCTCTAGCTGGATGAAGAATGGCTGTGCTTATGGATGAAAGGATTTTTCAAGGCAGGAAACCTTGTGTGGAAAGTAATAATTCTGAAGAGGAGAAAGTCTGTATATGCTGTAGTAGATCAGCAGGATGCACACAGAGAAGATGATCTGGGCAGGGATAGCTCAGTGTTAAAACCTTGCAGTAGTGGATCCCCAACATCCAAAACATAAGCAAGCTGTTCCCTATCCTAGATTATAAGCCAATAAATTCTCATGTGATTGATTTTCCATGGGCCAGCTCTTCTCATCAGTTTGCTTAGGTCTAACGCAAAGACTCTTCCTTCTATGGAGAAGATGCTTGGAAACTTCTGTAACATTTACTCACTCTACGTTTAGCAGAGGAAAGACAGAATTATTATTCAAGCTGAACTTGTTAAAGTAATTTGATAAGGAAATCAAATTGGTAAGGGAATATTGCTATGCTGATGTAAGAGAATGTGTTCTACATATTTAGATACAGCATGACATCAAACACACTATTTGTGCTTTACTTGTTGCTGATAACAAAAAACTCCTGTAGATATTTTGTTGCTTTTTCATCTCTAAATATTTGTTTATTTGTCATAACATTATAGAAAAGCCTGGCAATTAGACTGGAGAGGATGACTCTGAATAGGCCCAGTGACAGATGGAGAAGCTAGTATTGTATGATTTCAAGCAATGGGGCAATTTCCAACTTTTCTGGTAACCAGTTGCTAAAAATCATGTTCTTAGACTCTTTTGACAGCACATATACATTTTACCCTCTCTTTATGTAGGATATGGTTAAGCACCTTTGGTTTCTCAGCAAGAAAAGTAGCAGCAGGTGTTTTGCCTCACTGTTCAACATAGTTTTAAAAAAGAAAGAGAAGAATGTAGCTTGCTTTTAGTAGAAACCAAACATTTTTTCCAAATCAGTTAGAAGAACATATACCAGCCTTGTGGAATCAAGCTCTCAGAAATTAAAAGAGACAACGCTGAACAGAAACACAAGAAACACAACTTAAGAAGTCTGATTTTAGGGGGCAGACCAGAAACTGAATCCTCTCTGTCTTGATTTCTGACAGTTA
Organism: Lagopus muta; assembly: GCF_023343835.1. Lineage (NCBI taxonomy): Eukaryota > Metazoa > Chordata > Aves > Galliformes > Phasianidae > Lagopus > Lagopus muta. The sequence goes on from NC_064434.1 coordinate 79,229,042, forward strand.
ATAAGTAGTTCTTAGTGAAGAGTTACTATCACATATGAGACAGCAGTACATAGGTAATCTCCATTAAAATTTAAAAGCCTGGGTTTTACTAAATAGAAAGGGATGAAATCAGCAGATAGATCCGTTTCCAGGAGCATGAGTAGTTTTGGAACATTTTTAGTGAAGAATAAAAAAAAATACAAAACCAGGTCACTGTGCTTCACAAGTAATTGGTGTGTATGGAATACAGATCAGACTTCAGCACTTGGAAAAGTATTTTAATAACTTGGTGAAACAGAGGTACTTCTAGTCTTCTGAAGCAGCAGCACTCATTTTTTACTGTAACTAGTTTCTCCATTCTGTCATTTCAGTAATAACATTTCTAGAGTTGAAGAAAATCATTTAAGGGAAGCACTGATTACTTTAGAGCTTAATTAACATTCACTGCTTAGTTAATCTTTGGTTTTGATGTCAGTTTCAAGAGTCAGCTTGCAAAAAGAAACAATAAGGTTAGAAACAGAATGTGTGACGTTCCAGGTACTGAGAAAGGATGTGGCTTCAATCTGCAGAAGCTACTGTTCTTTACATGAGGTGCCTCTGAATTTATCTCCAGTGAAGTGAGTGAGGATAACTGTTTATGCCATCAGAGAAAGAAGTTGAGGAAATTTTGCTGGATTCGGATGCTTTTCCATACCTGGAGAACAGATTTTCCGTATCTCCAAGCTGTTTTTGTATGAATTTAATAATTCTTTGAAGAGTCAGAAACAATAACAACATAAAACAGTGAGAAGCCTGTGTGGTTCAGTTCTGGTATGGAGTTTTTATGGCTATGGCCAAAGCAAACTGAACAGCTGTGCAGACTGTGTCTGCTTCCATGGTGTAGACAAACTTTTGTTGTGGTGGTGACATTTCACTGCTTCATGGCCCCAGGCTCAGCAATTTCACTGTGCCGTGCTGTAAGAACAGGAGGCTCTTAGAGCACTCCATAGCTCCCTGTGGAGCTCTCTGGGGTTCCTATAAAGATACCTTACTCAGCTGGTTGCTAGTGAACTGTGTTGGCAAAAACTCAACCTGGAGGTTCTCTGATGCTAAAGTCAATGCCCTGCACCAAGCGCTTCTTCTGTTTTCATGTCAAATCTCATCTTTCTCAGTGGCTCCCTCACTTTTCCTGCTCTCTGCTCCAAGCCCATAGCCCCACTGTCAGCATCAGCAGGCATTCCAAAATAACTTACATATTCCTTTAGAGCTTTCCAATGTCTGTTTGCCCTCAGTTGCCATCTTGCAAATTTTATGCAGTAGGCAACTTAATTTTCAACAAGTCTCTGATTAAATACTGAGGTAAGAAAGCTTTTGCCAAAGTTGGATTCAGGCATTCATCTCCAGAGTGCCCCTGTGAGCTTTGTTTCACAACGAATAAAGAATAATCACAAACTTCACCAACTTTCTTAACGTTTCCTGATTAGAGAAGTGTTAGGGCAACAACTGCTTTTTAACAGGACAGTAAAGAAATAGGAGCACAAAGGGAAAAACAAGAGTCTATCTTACCATATCACAATATTTCAATCATTGCCTCCAGATGACCAATCTTTCTTTATTCAGATATTCACTGTCCTGATTTTAACTTGGGAGTGTTAAGGACAGCCCTGGAAGTCTCAGAATCACAGCTGTTCTTCTAAGCAGCATACAAAACTGATCCGACAGAAATTTTGCAATGTAAATTGATACCAGTGAGATTTAAATATTTGTGCCTGAGGTTAAATATGCCTTCACCTTGTTCACATTGGCAGAAAACAGCAACGGCTTGTTGAGTTGAGTAGGATCAGGCTTGAGTACATGAGCACTGCCTTTCTTCACACCTCTATGATTTTAGATCAAAGGAGTTTTGGTTATAGCAGGCAGCACTGAGTCATGCATTCTAAAACAATTATAATTAGAGAGCTATTTTAGTCACTGCATAGACATAGGATGTATTTATTTCATATTTAATTTTTTCCCTTGCTCTGTCTCTATATAGCAAGAGAATTGCCAATTACAAGGCTCATGCTTTACAGCGTCATTAAAGGAACAAATGCCCTTTCCGGCTGTAAAACAAGCATCCTTTGAGTGAGCTGTCTAGACAAGGAAAAATATTTGGTGCTTGGACCTTCTCTGTAATTTCCCATGCACTGAAAGATCCAGTCATGTTCAGACTGTGTACTTTTTTAAAAACAAAGCCATCTCCTGCGGATATAGTATGTGCTATTTATACTATATTAGGACACCTGCTACAATCCCAAATTTTGTTTCTGCAGATTTTCAATGACCTTAGTCAGTGACCTTAGTTTATTGAAGAGCACAATCCATTCTCCTATCTGTTTTCTTTAATATTTAGGTATTCAGTAAAAGAAACACTATAATTCATGTCATTCCAAAATCCCCAGTTGTAGTCTCTCCTGTCTGGGCTTTCAGCAGTGTGAACGTCCTGTGGCTCAGGAACGTCTGTTATATTAAACTATAGCTGGCCACTAAAAATACAAGCACTGCATTATTGTCTGTTTTCTTAAATTCCTGGCTGTCAATCCACCACTGCTTACTCAATTTGAATTCCCCTAACAGGGTTTTCTGAATAAAAGATATAGTGTTAAGACTTTTTTTTTTACCAGATACATGAAACTCCAGATGGTCATGAGACTAAAAATTAACCTGAAATATGTCATGCAGGTCTAGTGCTCAGTAGCAAAAGTGAAGGTTCACAAAAACACAACTGTAACTGCTGGTGTACAAGTTTCATCTCCATTCTCCCAGTAACTCTATATGCATCGTTTCACTATTCCATCATTGGAATACTTGACCTTTCACCTTTGACGGTGTCTTTAGTGGAGATATATGTTATATGCTCTTACTGCTGAATTAATTCTAATGAGGAGGGTTAGTGGCAGACTTCAAAAAGTCCAGTATCCAAAAAGCACTCTTAATTTTTACATTCAGTTCTTTCAGAATAAACATAGTAGCAATTGTATTCTTTGCCAAATACAAATTGCACTTTATAGAATTAATTATTTTGTCTGTTTAATAAATCAAGGCGTGAAGCTCATAAAAACTTCTACTGACAAAACCAACAAAACAAATAAAATATTCCACAAGTTCCATCTGCAAATGTTTTTAAAATACAATTGATCATATTCATGAATGTCTGAAAGATTTCAGAGTATTTAGTACATCCAGTTTTTGCATGAAATTTGCATTTTAGCTGAATGTTGTTAACCAGTGGATCAATTCAGTGAGAGGTGAGTTTTCCTTCACTTACACAACCTTAAAATTATATTAGAGGCCTTTATGTAAAGTACAGTTCCACAATTTATTCAGTAAAAGAGAACAACCAGAGGTATTTTTTTAACTTATTAATTTAAGAATCCAGGCTATATGTTGTGGATCTCTCTTCTGGTCTTGAAAATTGATATGCAGTTCTAAACCTGTCAAAAAGTGCTGCTCACCTGTTCAAACACATCCTCTGTGTCAATGCAGGGTTCAGTCCTACCAGCCCATGAGTTCAGTGAGTGCCTAAGGCTCAAGGTACAGTAGTGGTAGGCTCCATCACATGGTCTGCTCTAATAAGCAGGATTAATGATCTAGCTAATAACTAGGTAAATCAAAAGTGAGTCTCTTTTTTTTTTTTTTTACCATTTAAAATGTGATTATCTCAGAGGCACAGCAGAGAACATAATTTTGGGTGAACAGCAACCCTACTTACTAGTCACAATGAATTCTAGGAAAGAAATTTAGCAACAACTTCTCCACTTCAAACTGCAGAGGAATTCAGAAAGCAGAAGGTACTGATCCTAGTATCTTGGCAGATTCTCAGTTTTTTGAGCTAATGTTCTTCCTCCTGAAAAACACACAATGACATCTTAAATGACCACAGATGGTCATAGCCTTGGTTTTAGGTCTTGATTCAAGTGAAGATAAAAACAATATATTCCTAGCACTTGTAATGCACTTACAAAAATAAACCACATTCTGTCACAAAGAGCTCTGCTTCATTACAGGTTGGTGGGCAGCTGAGTCAAGAACAGACTTACTCATGCAGTGACTTGTAAGACCAGTAAACCACAAATGGGAACTACAAATGAAAGGGCTGGTATAGAAAGCATGCCGGCATTGTAATTACTTTGCCTACCTACATAAGATTATTCATATGTGTAAACATTGAGGATTAAAACCAGAAGGTGCATGCTGTGGATATTTGCCACTTACACATGCACCACAAAATTTTCTTCTGTGCCAAGTGCCAGAATGAGATATGTTCAGCACTTCTCAGTCCCACATAAACTCTTTGGCCTGCATTCAGCACTTCTGCAAAAGGAATGTAACCATACTCTTGAGCACTTCTTGCACGAGGGGTTCATTTTCACATATGCTGTTGACTGTGTAACACTATGCTGGCAGAACCTGTAGGAAATGCAGAGATGGTTGCGTTTAAACTGTGTCTTATTCTGTGCTATGTAGCCTCATGCCAAGGTTGCCAGGTTGGTGAAACATGTGTGAGGCGGCTGAAAGAAAATCATTGTCTGACATGAGGTATTTCCAGTGAAATTAACAGTGAAACAATTCCCAAAATCTTATGTTTTCCTACTTCACTTGAGGATTTCGGGTCTGTCCTTCGTGTATTCCTTTCTGCTGTGCAGAGGCATTACAGCTATCTGTTTGCAAAAGCAGCCCTTTAGTTGTTTTCCTGCACTCCTCGTGAATGTCTGTTTTGTCACATGGCTGATGTTAAATACTTCTTTGCAGATGTTGATGAATGTGTGAATGGCACAGTGTGCGGCAGCCACGGGTTCTGTGAAAACATGGATGGCTCCTACCGCTGCCTCTGTTACCAGGGCTATCAGGACTCACAGGATGGGCAAGGGTGTACAGGTGAGTTCCCACTTGCAAGTGGTCTCTCTTGTAAGGTTCTAGCAAGTAAAAAGCAGCTGATAAGCAAAATGCATTTCCTGACAAGAACGTGTTTCTTTTTTCACCATTTTTACTGAAGTTGTGCCATGTGCTAACAAAATAAAGTTGAGCTGTGCTTTGCTCACTGAACACTGTGCCAGGTGGAAATATAACTGTTTAGCCATGTGGGGAGAACTTGTTACTGGAACTGTACAGAAACCAACAGTAAATAAGCTGAACCACTCATTTTCTCTCCTAGAAAAAGATAAAAACACAAGAAAACATGCTGTTTCTGAATGTCAGAACCATGCACAGGTATAAATCCTGACAGAGTGAATTTAATGCTTTAGTCTATTTAAATGCAACATCTGTTTAGTCTCTCAACTGAATAACCAGAACTCTGTAGTACCTCCTACAGGAAATAAAGTCTGGCATGTGGTACATGCAGACTGAATTAGATGGCACGCCTCCCTAGGCACACTGTGTTTGAACATATTTTAACATTGACTTCAAGCCCCAGGAAAGACACCCATCACCATGAAAAGATGTGAGATTTTCATACATGTGTAAATAGCGCCTGTTTCTTTTTAAGTAATAGGTTTCTCTGTCTGTTGTTAATAGCAGTGGTTGGTCCTAACAAGTGTCTGAGGCAGCACAAGTTTCTAATAGAAAATTAGTACCAGGTCAAGGAAAGGTACTCATTAAACAATTTCTTCAAGCCAGAATTAAGACGAAACTCAGTCTTTCAGTTCTTACCTTCTTTAATATACACACAGTCCTGTAAATACGGCGGACAATTGTAAAATATTTATACATTTCAATGAAGGTTATTTAGCAAAAGAATTTTAGGAAAAATGTAAGTTCCTGGCCAGGCAACGTTCTTCAAAGTTAAAATGCGTATTTATAAAAAATAAACAAATACAAAGCAGTGTTCGATCACAAGAGTAGATTTTCATTCTTTCTGCAAAAAGGATAAAAGACTGCCTCACAAATTACACTTTAGACTGCACTCAATTATAGATATTTCTGAACCATAGTGAAGAAATTATAACTTTCAGATTCTGCCACTAGTAGAAACACTAAGTAGTTTTCCATGGTAAACTTTCACAGCCTAAAAGGGAATAAAGTCATACTGAGAGCATTTGTTGACCTTTCTTTAAACAGCAGACAACACTCCCATCAACAGTAAGCATTTTAGGGTAGACTAATTAGTAGGTATGTGGAGTCCATGTTAAAAATATGTGGATTTTTCTGTTTGTTTAATAGTTGGCCAGTCACAGTTATTACTTTGGAGCATCTGAAGGTGGGAGAGGAAATTTGTGTAGGAAAATAACTCTTGTGGGCTGCAGAGCAGCCTGTGGGGACTCACACAGATACAGAACATATGCAGTGGAAGTGCAGGCAGAGATTTCATTGTTCAGTAGATGTTCACTGGAAAAATGGGATTTTGAGATGAAAAGTAAACTGTCTTTTTATAGCGCAGTCTGTATCACAGCACTTATTTCACTCCCTGCATTTACTGGAAGTTTGATAATAAAGAGAACAAGTTTGGTTGTAGTAGCTCTTTTAAGGAAACAAATGAAATGAGACTCAATCTTAAAGCTCAAGGAAACAGTGCTGAAAATAAAGTATTTAGAAATGAAAAAGCAATCCCCCCAAAAAGAAACAAAAGAAAACTGGTGTTCCAGTCTACAAGCAGACCCAAACAGCACCAATATTTTTATAAACTGCACAGTGGCTTTCATGTACCTTTATTTCAAAGGGCCTAACTACTTGTTTATGAGCCCACTTAGGTATTAGTGAGGCTTTAATCCTTCCCCAGAGATCATATCTGAAATCTGGCAGACAACATTGGCACAGATACAGCAGATAAAAGAATAAACTGTCAGTAATGGCTTTGAATTGATTTATGTTTCTGCCTTTTCACCCAGATGTGAATGAATGTGAAATGCTGAGCGGGGTATGTGGCGAAGCCCTCTGTGAAAACGTCGATGGTTCTTTCCTGTGCCTGTGTTCTGATGAAAACCAGGAGTACGATCCCATGACCGGACAGTGTCGATTCCGTACCTCACCAGGTAAAATACCAGCAGATTTTTGAATGCTTGGCATGATTTTCAGTGAATATGTAACCCGTGCAAAGGAAAAGTTGGTAGAAATTCTTGTGTTAATAACAGAAAACTAAAACTTTGTTGTCCTTAATATGTGTGCATGAGAGAAGCCGTGTCTAGGACTAAATAATATTTGCAATGCATCGTTAGCAGTGAAAATATACCAGAAGTACCTGTTAAAGTTTTTTATACCAACAGCCCTGGTAATAACAGTGAACACCTGGAGCAGTTAAGATCAAACAATCTCATATTTGCTGTGCTGTGACAATGAAACGTGATACGACATCAACTGTACAGCATGAGTGATTTTTTATTCTTTTTATTTTTTATTCTTTACAATGACCTCTTGGTATTCTTAGGCAACGTTCAAGGGAGAATATGATTAAAAATAAACTTTGTATATAGTGGTCTTCTCATAGCATTAAATAGTACCAATGTGAGGCCTCAGAAAAGGTGATTAGGAAAGCCTGAACACTGAATTGTCGGTGCCTGTGCACCCTTTGCACATTTTACTCCATCTTTTGTCCTGTTTTTCCTCAGTGTCCATCTTCAAAGATTTGTGAGGTCTCATTCAGGTGTTCTGGATGTTGCAAATACTACTGCAAATACACTCTTTAAGAACAAACTTTGAACTCACAGATTTGCCTCCAGTATTCTAGACTGATCTAGAAGCAACTCAGTATAGGGAGCAACAGAGAACAGTTAACAAAGGAATTAACTTGCACATTTTTCCCCCCTCTGGAATGTAAATCTTAGTATTTTTCTGTTTTCTTCTTACACTGTAGTCAGTTGTAGCTTCTGAACGCTTTAAAAAAACTGACTCTGCTGGATGCAGACTTCAGAACTTAAAAAGCTGTGGCTATTTTGTGGTATCACTGACCTGTAAACAAGGTTGAAACATCTGTGACCCAAGTGCAACAAGTATTTAGATTGTTGAATACAGCACTCAGCAGCACTCAAGATGTTGCCTGTGAAATGCCATAAACAGCTGACTGACAAGCTGAAACTTCTACAAAATCCCATGAGAAAAATTCAGGCTTACAGGAATGAAAAAAGGAAGATAGCTGGAGCAGGAACCCCAACAGGTGACAGGATGAGGGGAAATGGCCTCAAGTTGCGCCAGGGTGTGTTTAGGTGGATGTCAGGGAAAACTTCTTTACAGAATGGGGTGCTAAGCACTGGAATAGGCTCCCCAGGGAAGTGGTTGAGCTATATCACAATCTGAGTTTCCATCATCTATGAGGACGTGGTCTCAGATACCATTTGTAAACATGCATCACTTTTACTACTTGCTGAATTGCGTACGTATATACCTGTGTCTGTAATGCATTGCACACACGCGTGGTGTAGATGGTGTAGAGGTGGTGTAGATTGCCACATGCGGAGCCAGTTGAGAAATCTGTAAGATTACACCTTGACTGTAGGCACATACCAATGCATTTTTACTTTATTTCTGAAAATGGAGCTCAGAAAGGGTGTTACTCATGCTCAATCACTCGAGTCTTTGCTGAAGTTTTAGAAGTCATGATTTTGTAACGATTCCCACATTTTCACTTTAACAACTACATCACTGATTCTGTGCGCAATTAAGAGATAAGTATGAGGTAGAAAAGATCTCATCAGGTAAATTTATTTTAAGGCTTTGTCTCAGACCGTTACCTAGATAAATAAATGTGTATGCTACAGTCTAATTACATACTAATGTCCTAATTACCCACTGAATCCTGTAATGCTAATGCGCATTTTTGCGTTGGTCACATACTGAAGCATATTGTTAGATCAAGCTTACATTAAGATCTATAAATCTATTTCTGACAAATACTTCTTGCTGCATCTAGCAGCAGATAGATTCTGTCTTCCAGGCTGCTAATTTAACAGCTGTATCAACCTGACAAAATTACTTTACCTGAGTGCCTTAGATAGAGGGATATTTTACGTTTTCTAGCAACAGCAAAAAACACAAAACAAGCAACAGTATGAAATAGCAAGTCCATTTCCTATCGTATTTGGTCCAAATACTTGCTGAAACCACTTTCAAAAACAACCTGTTTACTAAATGGTTAATAGTGTATGAAAGAAATTAGAAGCTTGTAGACGTAGGCTCATCTTGATTTAAAAAAATAATAATAATAAAACTTGTGTCTCATTTGCTTTCCAAACATTCATGAAGCCTGCTTGACTAACCCTCAGACACAGCTGTGTAAACAACAGACCTTTAAGCTGCTGAACAGATAATGGGAGGAAAAACCAACACATCATATGTAAAATGGGAATAAACAATCACACCATGAGATTGTCTCCTCTCCCTCTTGGGGCAGCTTCTGGTGTTCTTTCTCTGGTAAACAGCGTGAAAAGTGCCATGCATTTTCTCCTGCTAAAAGCTTTTGGCTTTGATTCAGTTAGACAGATGGCAGACAGCCAAAGAAAATGTATAATTTGGTAGCTCAAGTACTGCTCTCTCACCTTGGAATAACAGATTTAGTTCCCTAGTTTCTGTGACACACGATAGTCTTAACTTGGTTCCTATTGGACAGCAGCTGATACCACAAAACCACCGTACTTTATGAAATTCAGCACATTATGGAAAATTGTAATTATCTGATGAGGGGAGACCACAGACTAAACTAACAAAGATGAAATAAGCACTCAGCTGGGTGTTTCCTTTAATGTACAACTTAGTTATATTGGCAAAGGAGCAAAGGAAAATGTGCCTTGTAGGTGGCAACATTGTACTACATTTGAGGAGAGGAGTCTGCCAGCTCCTCAATCTCCAAAAACAGACACGGGTGCTTTTCTGAGGAAAATAGAAATAAATCTAATTGTCTGTTTGGAATGAGAAGCCAAAAGAACTATTACACACGTTCATACTATTAGAGTGCAGTAACAGGCAATCCTTACTGCTTTTTTGAAAATGAATCTTTTATTTGCATGCTCAATAAAGCTGCCTTGTCTCACCTGCTTGCATCCTGCCGTTTAGGCTGGAGTTCGTTCAGCATCTGTTAGGCAATCACTGCCTTTGAGATCCCACCTCACAGCCATTTTTTCTTATGTGAGGGGACAAGGAAAAAGATGCATTCTGTAACTTGTGCAAAGAGGCTGAGCGTTGCCTCCGTGAGATGGCCAGAGGAAGGGGCAAACAGACACAGTGATGAAGTGTACGTGGTTCTCCCAGCTACACAATGAGTTTGTACGCTGGCAGCCTTGAGTATCTTCTTGAGTTTTAGTTCCCACCTGGATACATTGCTTGACAGTTCTCTGCCACTTGGCATATTGTGCAACAGACTGAGAAGAAACAGATGAAATTTCAAACAGTGGAAAATCAATCAATATGCAATTATTTGTAGTGTGTTTTTATGAATTTCAGTATTTCTAAACTAAGTGCTAGGCATGAGGCATTTCACAAGAAGAAAATGGAGTGAACAAATCACCTCAGGGCTTATCTAAAACTAAAGAACAAAGTTTTTGCTTTGATTAATAAATGTGAGCTGCTCAGTTACCTTACAGATGGCACACAAAGAGTTTGTCATATTGATCAAGTGCGATTAACAATTTTATGTGATAGTTTCTGTTACTGAGCTCTTGAAGAGAACTTTTATGCAAGTGCAAGGTTAGATGGACAGGATTCTGAAAATATAGGAGCTTAAACTGTGTATTTCTTTTCAAACTCACTCCTTTGCGTATTTAAGGAGTGCCTTGCTTTTAAAAGTTTTTGACTGTTAATGTCTTTTATTGGATCTATGGGAAAGAGTGTTTTTCCTCAAGTCCTTATGTATATATAGTAGGAGAGGACCCACTCAACTGCAAAGGACAAAAAATACTAATTCTTGGCTGGATGCCTGTAAAGCCTATTTTAAAGTAAAATGCAGAGTCAGTTAGCTCGACATCTGTATTATATTCCTCTGCTTGCTGCAGAGTTGCACGGTTACTTTTGCCAAAATCTTAAAGGGCTTTGTTTTCAAATATGGACTGTGCTTTTTTTCCCCAGTAAAATCAAAAGGAAATGTTCATTCTTTGGAGAATCAGTTCTTTCCAGTTTATGCCTTACCTTCTTTATCTGTAAAATGAGGTTGTGTAATGTTTGGTCGTGTGTGAAGGGCATCAAGGTTCATACATGAAAAGCACAGCGTTGGGCACGATAGCTAGATAGTTAGCCATGACAGCAGGTAGATCTGCTTGAAAGTGAGGAAGTGCAAGTATGAAAAATTTCAGAATGGGTCTGAAAAAGAACAGTTATGAACTCCCATCATTCTTCCCAAGAACAAAAAGGTGAAAACAGAGTTTGCAGCTATTTTCTTCTCAACCAGGCAACACTATTCTTCACTGTGGTGACTTCAGAACCGTGACTCACATGACTCTCCTGTAAAACAAATCTATTTATTTCACCTAACATCTTACTCAGATGTTCTCTTCACTTTTAGAATTGCCAATGGAGCCTGATCAACATGAAGATGGAAAGAAGGAGTGCTACTACAATCTGAACGATGCTAACTTCTGTGACAATGTGCTTGCGTCCAATGTAACCAAACAAGAATGCTGCTGTACTTTGGGTGCTGGCTGGGGTGATAACTGTGAAATCTTCCCATGCCCTGTCTTTGGAACTGGTAAGATGAAGCTGTCCATCCACATGTAAATTTTTGAAGCACTGTATTTTTGTTAACTTCAGTATGCTTTGCTGTCAGAGAAGGCTTTCACATTAGATTCCATATTCTGTAGAATATTGCCATGATTTTTTCAGGAGATATTTCTGTAGAGGAAAAGTCAATAGGAATAATTAGATCTAGTCTAAATCCATTTGCTTTGCCATAGTAAACATAGGAATAAAATGTTACCATGCAGCATTATCTCCAATAGATTTTAAACAAAAATGGATTATCACAGAAGGTATAGATGCAATGACATCATTTTAGTTAGATTTTTTTTCCACAAGCTGGAAAACAAAGGTAAGCATCACGTTTTTGAGTCTGTAGTTATTCTTCTTAATCTTGTTTCTACATTACTATGAATTACTGATATATTATGATGATAGTTTTACATTTTCCTACTTACTGATCAGTACAGCTAATCATGCCGTCTGCAGACTATTGTGTAACCTCTTAATATTAAATTAGAAAAACACAGCCATATGATACTTGTCACAAATACTGAAAACAATACTTGAAATATAAACAGTGATGGCTGAAATTCAGAACCATCTGGAAAAAATCACGTTAAAAGAGAACATGCATAAACTTCTTTATATTAAATACTAAAGATTAATTTCTATTCGTATGCATCATCTTGTTTAGTTCCTGTTTTAGCTGTAGTTTAAGATCAGTGAAACTGTAATGAAGCACATTAGGTAAACACTCTGCTTGGATAGGTTTACTTGATTCTGTACAGTCTCCAAGACACTTTAAACAGTTATCCTCTGTTATCCATACGATGTTCTCCTGTTGCAGTTAATTACTGTTTTCACTGAAGTACATGCACAGAGGGTTGTATCTCAGTTGGGATGTGTCTACACTACAACTTGCAGTGTAGCTCAGAAAGGCCAAAACTCGCTTTAATTACAGTAATTTTGCTACTGACATTGTTATAACACCAATGCACCATGTAACCCAATGAGGACTATATTCTTCAGACAAGAAGCTAGATACGTGAGTTTACATTCAGCTCTGTGATAGCTGGGTATCCTAGCTCTGTTTTTCAAAGCTTCCTCTGCTAGTAGTTCTGGGAGCAGCAAAAAGTTGAGCTGCAGAATTAGCATCACCCATTTAGCTGAAGGTTTGCATGATGGCATAGATGTGTATGTTGCCTCAGATTTCTCAAACTACCCTGAAACATGTATATAACAAGTATATGCTAGTAGGTTTTTCTGGACAGCATAATTTTTGTTTTTTCCCTCTCTCGTAGCTGAATTCACTGATTTGTGTCCTGAAGGGAAAGGCTTCATTCCCTCTGAAGAATCATCTTATGGGCTTCTTGCTGAGAATTACAAAGGTCAGTGCTGATTTGTATCAATTCCTTCAGAATTTCTGGTAGTTGATTAACTAGAAATGTGAGCTAGCAATGTAAACATATTGATTCAAATTTTAGTAGGTGACAAAAACCGCTTGTGATACGGAACAGTGCTGAAGATCATCATTTGACAGACAGAATATCAATTATACGGTCTCTGTGATATTCCAGTTTATTTTGTATTAAGTGCTATATACTGTAAGACTAGATGCCAAGACTGTAAACCTCAAATAGTCATTTATATACAAAACGCAAAGCAGCCTGAACTGTGTAGATAAATGCGTGGGCAGCTGGGAGGAGGTGTTCTGTTAAAATTAGACTTAGAAGAAAGAGTGAATATAAAAACTGACGGAAGCTCAGCAATGAGATTCTCATTACAGAACTTCATGGAATTATTCCTGAACAAAAGACTGTAGAGAATGTGAGCGACAGAAATCTGAGCCTGTGGGTGTGGACATCACTAAGAGAAGAGCGAGATCAGGGAAATTCCTGTTTGAAAAGTGGTCACTCATATTTGTGAAATCAATTTTCCTCAGCATATGGTGTCATGCACTGTATTAGTTAGCTAAAATGAAATCGTTGTTATTGTGTTTGTGTTACGCAGTAACTGCAGTATCTTTAAAAAGTATACAAATTGTATATATTTTTTCCTATTAGAATCACTGTTTTACAAATCAAGAATTTATGTAGAGATTACCATGTGTTCACATCACATAAAAATGCAGTAAAATTGGATATTTTTTAAAGAGCTACTATTAATAGAGGCATACTGTCACATGGTTGACAAACATTGGCCAAAGTTGCTTCCAGCTAAATCCCAGCTCTGTCAGTCTTAAATCTGAGAGATGACAAAACTGATGGTGAAATATTTTCTTCGTATGATTGTTATCTGTACATTTTTTAACTATCCTTCCTCAACGACCAGGATACTGATAGGTCATTTTTCCTATCCGGTTAGTGAATAGTTCCATTCTCTGCCCTCCTTCTATCTTTCAGTGCTGTCTTCGTGAAGTATTTATTTGTACCTTTCCTTGCTTTTCACAAATTGAGGAACATGCTGTCCTTTACTTCGCAGGGACATGGAAAAGATACTGAAAGTTGTGAGGCACTAATATCCAGATTCATTCAAACTAATTTGGGCATTTAAACTGGGTTCTTGTGTAAGATCTTCACTCTTTAGAGGTGTCTCTTTGTTGACCAACTTAGAGTGAGTAAAGAAAAAGATGTCATGGGATCACTCCAGACCTATGATTGATGGCATGAGATGGCTAGGCTGACCGTTTCCATCTAGACAAGTCAGGATACTATTACAGAGCTTCTCTTGAAGCACCTAACATTCTGTGAGGGTATGTTTATTTGAGGATTGTTTAAGCATGTTATTTATCTGTGTAGAGATTTCTGTAGATTTGGGACACAGTGTGTGCACACGATGTCCAGATGTGTCAAACCAAATCTTCATTGGTTTTGTTGTGCTACCTCAGGGTTGGTAACATCTCTAGCTGCCATGAATACTGGAGGGCGGAAATATTTCAATCTGGAAATATCCTCAGCTACTCCTTGCCATAATGAGACTCTTTCTGTTTTTATAAGTTTATTTCCTAATAACCTTAGGAACGGCACAGAGGACAGACAATAAATGGACAAGTCCTTTTAATAATGTGATCTTGCTCTGTTACACTAACTTGTGTTTCTGTTGCTCTTGTCAGCAAACTTTTCCATATAGGAAAAGCTCCTGTTTCATTTGAAATTATCTGTCAGAAGTGAATATGCTCAGCCAGGTTCTCCCACTTTTCCCCAGACAGACACATACCTCTGTTCCACAGCAAAAAGAAATACGTGTACAGACATCCAGCTAAATAATATTTCTTATTAATCTTTGCGTTGCTGCTAAACAGTCCAACTTAAAATATTTAATGTTTGAAGCCACTTAGGGGCTGGAAGAGTAACTATAAAAATAAATAGCTTTATTGTTCTTTCAGTTCCTCTCAAAAAGTATTTGAATAATTTGCCTTTAAAACTGATGTACAACTGGAAATGACAGTTTGAGGCTGAAGTATATATTGCCCTAGTGGGGAGTAAGTCTATAGAAGACAGTGGATTGAGACAACTGGTATTGAGAGAAAATCACCTACTTTACACTGTGCTTGTTATTGGTGTTTTTATACCAACCTAGCTTCAACAGAGTGCATTAGCAGTGTAGCAGATAGGTTGAGCAAATGAAAGAGGGTTGGAAAAACACCCTCTTTCTGATCTAATGGATTCTCTTTGTCACTTGGTGGCTCTAAGAGCTGCAGTGCTGCATTTTGCAACAGACACGATTATTTCTACGGGGAAGGAAGTCTCCAGTGAACTTTTTGATACGTTTGCATAATGAAATCTCTAAGTGCCAATAGGAGGATTCTCTGCTACACACAGCAGTTGCCAAACTGCGGGGAAAGAAAGAGAGCAGCGACGAAAGTCAATAAGCATAACTGCTTAGTTAGTTCTGTAGTAATATGATGTGATTTGATAGGATTTCATGGTGAGAATCCCTTGCATAAAGCAAATTATATTGAAAAGCATAGGCCTGGCCATATTGAATCTGTTTTGCTTGCCTGAAGGCTAGATAGAGGAGCTGCAGGCTTCTCCCAGTGTCACAGGCTTTACTCTGTGCAGTTCATCTACCATGTGTATGTGCCATAAGAGTTACTCTGACAAGAGAAAGTTATAGTGCACAAGATTTCTCTTTTCTGTTTTGGCCACCTCTTTTCTATTTTGCCTCTTTTATATCAGATTTATTTTTTCTATGAATATCTGTGCTGCTAGGCCCCACTGTTTAAAGTGCACTTTACTTCAACAGACGTGTACAGGCTTTATTCCATTCTGCTCTTCTGTGTGGCCTTGTAATAATTATGATAATGCAGCCTTTAATGTTTTCTTTTCAGATGCTGACGAATGCCAGCTCTTTGGACAAGAAATCTGTAAAAATGGCTTCTGTTTGAATACACAGCCAGGTTATGAGTGCTACTGCAAACAAGGCACATACTATGACCCTGTTAAGCTCCAGTGCTTTGGTAAGTTTATTTAAAATGGTCTTGTCACTGTAATGGTATGCAGATGGGCAAAACAAGCAGACTCAAACAGCTGAATTCCCACCAGAACTGCAGTACTCCCAGTAAGGGGAGAGGTACACAGGGCCTCCAAACTCCTGTAATAGCAGCTTTTTCAGAGGCACTGGGTCATTTCTTTTCCCTTCTGCTTGGCTGGGCAGCAATTTTGGCTGACATGGTAATGGCATGTAGAGCAGAGATTGCTTTATTTGCTTCCTTTCTCAGCAAATTGCTCCCACGAGTTTGCATCTCCAAAACAGCTCCTTGTGCTCCCTTGAGTGTAGTTTAGAGCTGCTACCAGCCCTTATCCAGGCAGCACAGTGATTGGAGGTAGCTCCCTCCCTACAAACATACACTGCTGCTTTACTACACCAGCTAATATTTAGCTTTCTGCTCTTTGTACATGGGGCAAACATCTGAAGTCAGTGTGGTGAAGCCCACCATACATTTGTTAAGTGTGCTGATTTTAGTATAATAAATCAACAGAGGTATGGGTTTTTTGTTTGTTTGTTTGTTTTTAAGGACAGATTATTTTCCACAAGGAGTTAAAATGCAATGTGAAATTACAGTTCAGGTCTCTGAAGCTCAGTTTAGTCCACAGAATTTTGTACTCCTTTGGTTCTGGTATTCAGCTAAAAATTAGTGTCACCCTTGCTTTTATTCTGTAAGCAAATAACCTTGTAAAATGTGCAGAATAGCATAATGAAAGGAAGTAATTTTTGCAATCACAGTAAGAGAGTCTTTCACCTTGGGTTTCTAAGATTGTTTCTTTACAAAGTTTGGTTGGTTTTATTTTTGTTTTTCTTTGCTAATTTAAGGTAATTTCTTTTAAGTATGGCCTGTTCTTCCCTTTGGGCTAAATTTCTGCTTTTCTTCTCCAATCCAAACTAAGAAACGTTGTGGCCAGATAACTTAATCCGTCCTTCTGATGAGCTCATGAAGGGTCTCAGAGAGTATGCCCACCTCTAATGCCTGCCAGTACTATCCCACAAGGATAGGAACTTGTGAACCAGCTGCAGCTGTGCTGGATGCAGGGTATGCCTGGCACTCCTACCTCAGCAAACCTCCTCATCCAGATGCTTCCTGGTATCTGAGGATTAGAGATCACCATCCTGCTCATCTGTCTGTTCTTCTTCATGGGCACAGGCAGGATTTCAGTACTTAACAGAAGACATGCAGGGAAATCTACTCCTACTGTAAGAAAATATAAACACTGATTAACACGATACAACTGCTTTGTGCTGGCTTTCCTTGATACATTTCCTTCCATTTTAAGACACGGATGAATGTCAGGACCCAAACAGCTGCATTGATGGCCAGTGCATTAACACAGAAGGATCTTACAACTGTTTCTGTACACACCCAATGGTTTTGGACGCAACAGAAAAGCGATGCATCAGACCAGCAGATTCAAGTGGTATGATCCATTATATATATTCCTGGAGTGAGTACACCTCTATAAGGTGGTGCTGACGTGGCTACAGACCACAGTAAGCTTAGTATGGGTCGTGCTTGGATGAGCCTGCTCTTTTTTTTCCCAAGAGGATTTTGGAGGGCACTGCTTAGTTCATCACCTGTTTATCCAGAAAGCAACATGTTGTAGGACTTCACAGGGCTCTACCTTGCCATGTTAGACAGGAGACTGCTGAAAGTATCAATTAAAATTAGGCTTGGGCTGGGGAGTTTTCCACTGCTGATTCACCAGCTCTGCATTGGCCTCTTACAGCTTTGTACGCAAAGAGGTGCATCTTGCTTGCAGGCTTTGTGAGACTGGGATTTGGCTGTAGGCTAACTCTGGAGTTAGTCCACTCTAATTCAGAATGAATGACTGTGAGCTTCTACCATTGGAATAAAACCAGGAATAACAAGATATAGAAGAAAACATCTTAAATTATATCTATGCTTTCAATTGATTAATATTTGAGTTGCATCAGGCTCACTTTTCAAGCTGTGAGCTGCAGTGACGCTACTTAAATAATATTTTTCGCATTCTTTTGATTTCAGTGGACACTGATTGATTTCTGAAAAAGATGTCAGCTATTCTGAGATTCTTAGAAATGTTTCAGAAATCCAGAGCATTTATTCAGTCTGTACAGCTTAGCCTATGCCATGCTCAACTTTTAAAGAAACCTCACAATGTTTTTTATTAGTATTGGCATTGCATAACCATAATCCAGACCTCTGGTCCCTGTAACTCTCAATAAATTTTCCTAAGGTGCTTCTGTGAAAGGAAATGTGGATATACAGACCAAGTGCCTGATTTAGTCATGCAGAATTACAGAACTGGTATTTTTGAGGAGCAGTGTAGTCATCCTCTTGCCTGGAACTGTGAAAGGACAACAGCATTCCTATGGTTCAGTCTCGAGTTAAACAAACAAAAAGCAGGATTGTTCTTTGCTTTCATCTAGGATTTGAAGAGAAAAGGGCCCAAAAGGGTGTTCCATCATTCAATACTGTGGAGAATACATCAATGACCTTTTCACCCAGCATAAAGCACTCAAGCCTTGTATCACTACTGGCACTGTCCTCCCTGCTGCAGAGGACAGCACACGCTGGTTCCTTTGTACCAACAGGATTTAGAGCTGGTTGCAGATAACCAGTGCTGCTCTTCACTGCATGTTCTGGCAAGTTCTTAGCGAGTATCTACCTAGATCTTTACACTTGCAGAACACACTGTAGATTTTTGTTGTATACTTACCTGCACACTACTGCATCTTGTGGCTGTATCATGTAAAAATGTAGTTAATATTTGCATGATTTTGGTTTGTGACAACTCTTATATTTTGTTCTGTGTTGGAACAAAATCAAAACCTTTCAGATGTTTTTATAAAACAATTGTGCTGTGGTTTTTACTTTCCAAGTACATTAAGTTTTCTGTTCTCCTTTTGATCAAGTTTTCAGATTGCTACGACTAGGAAGTAATTGTTGCTGCTGAGAATTTTGTAAAAACTAGTATGCCTCTGAAATATTCCAGCAAAACATATTCCAAATATTCCAACAAAAATACATGTTTTGTTAATGTTGGTAAGAATGTGACAGTAGTTCACAGCAGTATTCCGTCTCTAACAATAGCTGTACGTGGATTATTAGGGACCAGAAGAGAGCAGATAAACAGTACTTCCCCTCATCCCCCACCCCCAACATTCTCCCAGCCTCTAACTATTTTCAGCTGATGGGATTTCATTAGTCTGATGCAGTTTGTTTAGTTAATGGGATTCTTCCAAGAATTAATCCAGTCTTCTGTTGAGCCCATGTAAAATTGTTGTTCAGCTCTGTTCTAACAGTAACGGTTCATTCTGATGCTATTGCTAGTCATGTAAGAAAAGTAAAGTAACCCTTATTAAAGGTTCATTCCAGTAATTCTCCAAATATTCACCACTGTCCAAACACTGCTTTTTTGTTTTTTAGATCTATGCAAACTTCCATGACAGCAAAGCTGAGTCAGTGCTAAGCATTCAGCAATATTCCTCCAAAATCATGTAGTCCAACTGTCCACCTACCACCAGTATTTCCTATTAAACCCTGTCCCTCAGTACAACATCTAAATTTCTCCTGAATACTTCCAGGAATGGTGACTCCACCACCTCCCCAGGCAGCCCGTTCCAGTGCCTGACCACTCTTTCAGAGAAGAAATTTTTCCCAAAACCGATCTGTATCTCCTTGGCACAACTTGAGACCATTCCCTCTAGTCCTATAACTAATTATTAATAACTATTGTTAACTGTTAATAATTACTAATAATTATTATCATTAATGAATGGTTATTTCCTTCGGAAATTTTAGTTTTTGTGTATTTTGTGTCTAATAATGCCATTGAAAAATCAAAATCTCAAGGGATGAGTCACCAACCACTTAAATTTGCTTAAATTTGCTTAAAAATGCTTAAATTTGTATTTAGTAAAGTCCGTCTTGTCGTGGACTCACAAGCAGTAAAGCTAGGTTAATCTCTAGTGTGTATTTACAAAACTGTATTATGCCAGTATCTTTTTTTTAAACAATAGTGCTGCAAATATGATGTAATACTGTCTTCTCCATCAGAACAAACTGAAGAAACTGAGGTCTACCAGGATCTTTGCTGGCAGCATCTAAGTGACGATTTTGTCTGTAGTCGACCTCTGGTTGGAAAGCAGACTACATACACTGAGTGCTGCTGCTTGTATGGTGAAGCCTGGGGCATGCAATGCGCCTTGTGTCCGATGAAAGAATCAGGTAAGGAAATGAACGTTTCCATTCTTGGAACAAACTCTGACATGTTTAATCTCTTGCATCTATACCTGGGCTAATAATGAATAAAAAACCCACAACCCTTCAAAAGCTAATGGAAATTGTTCTCCCTGAATAAGGGGAAGCCATTACGGTCCAGGTTTTGAAAATGTACTGCTTTTATTTTTTGGAATCTATTGGACCCACTTCTTTTGGGTGAATCTCTCAGTGACTGGCAGTGTAGGACCCTGGTGAAAATAGGAGGGTATCTTAAGAGTAGCAGAATTCCTTACCACAAAAGAGAAATTAAAAACTACCTCTGGAAAGATACACATAGTTCATGTGCACACATGCTAATACTCAGCAGGCTACATAAATGATTCCAATTTTTGTTGCAGGTATTACACATACAGATATATTTTCAGTGTGATGTTCTGCCAGGCTGGCTGCAAATAGATGTTTGCTTGATAAGGGTCTGCTAAATAGTGGTTTCAAATCACTAAATCAAAGAAATTGTTGTTATTATATGGTTACATGCTTGCTTATTATGAAATGTTTAGAGAAGCAATTTAAGATAGGTAAGGGAAATGAAGTACAATAAGGACTAAAGGATTTCCAAGGATGTTAAAGAGTGTTTTAGAGCACAAACTGACTAGCAGGTCATATTTTTTTATGACTACATTTTGGTTTAGCGTTTAGAAATTAGACATTGTTCCAAGATACTTCAAGTAGAAACTATGTCTTGTGGCGAGTACAAAAGCTAAACAGATGTAGAGATATGTTGTTACTGACACAGACATTTTCTGTGAGCTGAAAACTGGAGAAGAGACCCCTAGAAGCAACAAAGTTGTATGTCAGCTCATGAGGTGATACATCTGTACCTTTAACAGCCCTGGTATTGTAGAATCTGGTACCATAATAACTTGTATGCAATCACTGTTTCTTCCATATAAACTGTTGAAGTGCTTAGCTTGGATGTGACTTTCTTACAAAGTGTCGTTCAGTAACATGGTTCAAAGTACACAGAAGAGCTTATCAAAGTACTAATGGAGCTGTGTTCTTGTCTGCCTGGGTTTTATCTTTTCAGAATTCACTTGCAAGTTCCTTGAACTGTTCATATATATCTTTCTGTGTTTGAGTTTGCTTTGGAAGTACAGTAACTGGAAAAAAAAAAAATCTGACTTTGGTGTTGGCCAGAGTAACTACTGGTTAATGCTCACTCTTCTTCAGGAGACTGAAGAAGAAAAACAATATGACATAAGCTGGACGTGTACAGAATGAAATTACTACATTGGCTAGAATAACAATTGAAATGGAATGAGAAAAAAAAAAAAAACACAAGGCAATAATTCATGGTGAGAATTGTTGCGTTGACCTGGAGCTCCTCAGATGGAAAGACAGAGCAGAATAAAGTAGAGTAAACCTGAAAAAGAACAGAGAACTACCACAATGGTCATGGAATGGAGAACCCATCTTAAAAGGGTAAATGGAAAAAGCCAGACTTAAATGCAGAATAAGGGTTGTAAATGGTAAGGCTCTGCTATATCAACATCATAGATAAGTCCCACTAGCTTTTAAATAATGGTATCCATGTTAAGATAATGAGGGAACAAATTCAGTTTGAACATGTTTAGACTTGAAATTACATCGGTTTTAATCCATCCAGAATCCACAGGATTCTGGAGCAGAAACCCTGTGACAACAGCAGGATGCAGATCCCAACTAACTAGAAAGGACATGAGTAGTTCTTTAAAGAAATGATATGAAGGATCACGATGGGTAACAAGATGCCAGAAGTCACTTGGATGATTCTCAAAGCTGAAGAGCACTGCAAAATATCTGCCTTAAATGAAAGTACAAGGCATACTTCGATCTCAGACAACTTAAATTGGATTGGAATATAGAGAGTTAAAAAGAACAAAAGCATACTGAATCTTCAGTATGTCAAAAAAAAATCACCAGCATTCCTTAGTGTAGGTGGTACATGCTCATGTGTCCTTGCACATGTGCACGTGCACACACACAAACCTGGAAACCTTCTCCGTTTTCAGGAACATTTACCAAGAAAAATTTGAAGCTGACTGAACTGAATAAATGATTCATTTGACATGTCTTCAGTTTGTAGCACTTAAAGTGATATCATTGGCTCAAGAGAGTGCTTTCACACCTCTGGGCCAGCAGGTCACAGGTTCAGGTCCTGGCTGGGGAACCTGGAATTTCTCCATTTTTAAATAGCTGTGTATTGTGTTGGCCAAATTTACTACTGAAGGTGTTTGCTTATTTTCCAAGTTAGGGGCGTTCTGAAGATTTGTGACACATGAAAAAGAAGAGATGGGGATGCATTACCACTGACTTTCACCATGAAATGGATTAGATAACTAGATCATTCGCTGATCTGTGGTTTCTTCTTACATTATCTATACTCTGCCTATATAACTTCTTTAAGATTTACAGTTAAGGACATAAGTATCATAATTATTTTAATTATCTTATACCCAAGGATCTAGATGTTGCAGTTAGAAGGAAATACAGGGCTACAGCTATGAGCGATAGAATGTTAAGCACCTTCTAAAACAAATGCATATGGTGTCCCAGCCTTTTCTGAAAGCACTTGAATTTTTCATTACAAGATTTAAACTTCCTGTTTGAATAAGATCCAGCATAGAAACAGTGGGGAGATAAAGAGTTGATCCACATAAATGAAAAAGAAATCCATCCATTCATCAGCATGGAATTTATGTAGTTGCTCACATTCTTGAAAACTAGTGATGGGGATTTTCCTACCTTCTGGTGCTTGATCAAACAATTACCCCTGAAAATGACGCTGTGTATTTGGAGACTGAGACAAAAAGAATTAGCAATAGTTTAAGTATTGCAACTGAGCAGCAACGTATTACCAGAGGTAAGGCTAGTAAGTATTTTGAAGGCACCACCAAGGAATAAACTAAAAATACTAATTCAAATTCCTGACAAAAATAGTGCAAACATCAAATATAGTGATGTGATTGAATGTATCTTATTTGCATTAACAATTTTGCAGGATAGGCCTTCTTGTCATTAAAAGAAGGAAGCAAGGACAGGTTGATTCCAATTACATTGCTTCTAACATTACAATCTTATGATATCATTATGTTACAGAAAAAGACTTTCAATGTTTGCATCCAATACCAAAGTCTTGAAAATTTAAAAGTTTTGGTTCCTTTCCTGGAATTACTGCAATCTTAAGCTGCACTTGCCCAAAGAACTTTCAGTTATTGTCGTCAAGAAACTTTTGAGTTTCTTAAAAACCCATTTGAAGTTTTAAATATCACTTGCAATCTCTAATAATTGACAGATTGATGAAGTTTGCGAAAGTGGGTATTTTTGTTTTAGATAACAAAAGTAAAGCATCCATTCCTTAAAAAGCCTGTCAGCCAACCTGCCTTTAGATGCTCTGCTTCTTCACTCAATTTACTGTTAGTGTTGTGAAGACCCAACAGTTTCCATATGGAGTGCATGCTCTAGTAATTGGCATCAAGACAGACTCCAATGGGTTTAACAGCTGGGTCAAAGTATCCCTGCCAGAAAACGGAGAAATAGGCCAAGACTGAAAAAAAATCTGGAATCCAGAATTAGGCCATAGACATCTCATGCTAACCTGAACATGTAACACCCGCATTAAAAATCTGCTGAGACTCCAGAAGCTCTTGTGAGACTCTTACGGGATGGAAATGAATGTTAGGCAAGGTGTGTTGTTTCATGGTACAGTAAGTTTGAAGGGAGGGGATAGAAGTTAGAAAATGTGGAGTAAGGAAGTGTGTCAGGGTCAGTGTTTAATTTAAGGAGACTGTCTGTTTTTATATTTGTAAAATGTTTTTCAGAAACC
Source organism: Lagopus muta (assembly GCF_023343835.1). NCBI lineage: Eukaryota > Metazoa > Chordata > Aves > Galliformes > Phasianidae > Lagopus > Lagopus muta. Next base: position 79,253,197 of record NC_064434.1, read on the forward strand.
TGCCTAGGACTTTGTTTTTTGCAGTGCAGTGCCTCCTTTGCTTCGGTAAGCAGCTTAGGATGCTAGGAAGGTGGAGTTAATGCCCCTGAACTAAAGATATGCCAGCCTGTTAAGGGGGATGTCTCCTCTTCCTGTATGTAGGTAGCTGCCAAGAGAAGTTCTGATATGGAAAAAGGAGGTAGGACTGGGGCTCTGCATTTCTTACAGACATTTTAATAACTATTTACTGAGGATGAGGATACATGGCTGCATCTATAGCAAAATATATAGCGTATAAAACTTGGTGGTCTGACTACTAAGATAATGTCATTAGGACATTTGTGCAACTGTAGAGAATACTGCTGTTCCATTTTTCAGCCTGTTTACCTGTTTAAACTTACACTTTTTCAGCATTTTACTCTGACATTTCGTGGGTACGCATTTTAACTGGAACCATTTTATGTTTAGAAGATCTACAGAAATAGCAATGAAAACTCCAGTCACTAGATGTTACAGGAGTTTATACTTTCCTAACAGGAAGTGCCTATGTCCATGCAGGGAGTCTGGAACTAGTTGGCTTTAAGGTCCCTTCCAACTCCAACCATCCTACAATTCTCTGATTGTGTTTTGTGTTCAGAAACTGCTGAAGACCTGTGCTACACTTAAAGTTTCTCTTTATCTCCACTGTAGTATAGGCAAAGCCCAGACTACTGAGAGAACTACCAAGGGCAGTGGCTAACGTGAGTCATCTGGAGTGTTATGTAGGAGAATGTAGGATTCCTCTTGGCCAATTTCATGCTTTTTATACAGAAAACCTACATGTGTTTCAGTCCTACCAGCTTCCCATTCCACCAGGAAAAAGAAATAAGCACCCTGATGGTTAGATTTGTCTGAACTATTCCAGACATCTACTTCAGAATGAGATGGTGTCCTAAAAGTAGTTATGTCTTTCAGTGGACTAAGAAGGAGCACTGGATGACTAACTCAGGTGCAGACCATGGAGATGCCTACACATGATGGTTGAACTTCATGGCTTCTGGCAGAACAGATTATTTGGATTGCATTTTTGTGGCAAGGAACTTTGTGTATCCTTCGTAAACATTGAGTTAGTTCTGGGCTGAGCTTCCATATTATGAGAACATGTTGTTCCCTCTGAGTTCTGGCTGGTGCCCCTCATGAAGATCTTGAAGTACAAGGGAAACCAATGTGTATAAACGATGAGTTTCCATCTGTACTCTTTCAAGATGGTAAAGATCAGCAGGGAGGCACTGGATTGATTTCTGGAGATCATTGTTCATCTTTCCATTTAGGATGGCATTGTGCCTGCTTCCTTTCTGGTAAGGATCCTGGACAAATGAATTACCTTTGGGGCACAGAAAATAGTAGTGATTGGGTCTTGAATATTTAAAGTCTTGTGCTCCGTTGTGCAGATTTTTGGCTGCTTTCATTTCTGTCAATGATTTTCAATGTTTTTTTCTGAAGTGTAGTAGAATAACTTTGGAAGTGTTTTGCTCATGGAATTCCATGCATATATGTAAGTCAGCAAGGAGTCAGAAGGCCATTTGCAAAGCTGTGGCAGAAACACTCTGACTTTTAACAATCTACCACAAGCAGTAGGAGAAAAGCTTGTTTTAGGAAATATGAGCAGCCTCAGATGAGGAACATAAGGAAGATTTTAATATCATGAGGTTGGTACTTCCTTCAATTTTAACCAGAGCTTTATATCCACTGAGAGTTTTCCTCAGCAATTTCAATTAGAGTTTCTTCATGCAAAAACTTGTTCTGTCATGAAAAGTCCTAGTACCCTTCATGTTTTCTTGAGTACCAAGAGTTGTAGCATATATATGAGTGCAGTCTACCACAAACCTCAGCATCTGTTTGTGAAAGATGTTGATAAAATTATCTAAATTGTCAAAGAGCACAGTCTAAAGGTACTACAGAAATATTTTCAGCTTCAGTTCACAAGTGATGCAATCTCCTGAGACAGCAGAAACTCAGCCTATTCAGACTGATGTCCAGAAGCTCTGATTGGGAAGGTACCTTCATTACATGTAATACATGTTTTGTTGGCTTTGTCCTTCCCCCCAGTAACGTCTTCCATAGTCGATCTGTTGCATTTTTAAATAACATGAAGGGATTGCCATGATGTTGATAGCCTTGGCTGCTTTTTAGTTTGTGCAATGATGACAGTTCTAAGAAGCTGGAAGAGAAATAAAGCTTGCTTTATAGGCAGGAGGGAGGACTGGCTGTGGTTCAATCACGGTTGTGTCAAGAAACGCCTTTTTAATATAGTATTTTGTCTTAGATGCATGAAATAGGGAATGTTTTTTCTGACTAGAGAGTTTAGTATTTCTATGACTCCAGGTGCAAGCAAGGCCCGCACAAGCTTGTGCAGTTACAACTTTATGCAAATTATATGTGCAGCTGCATTTGTGCTAACAAGAATCTCAAAGCGGTCCATCCATCCCTTTTATGTTCTGTCGTCTTGTCAGCCCAGCTTTCACCACCAATTATGGCTAACATCTGTGCCAGTATGCATGAGCATCTAGCTGTAATCCCATAACATATTTGTTTCATGTGCATGCATCTGCCTTAGAAAATGTCCTTTATGATTTTGGAAGTATAAATCAGCTTCCTTTTATGATAGCTCTGCTATGTTATACAATAAGCTGTCTCAATGTTTCATATCAATGTTGTGAGAAAAAGACAGAAAAACATGAGGCAACACAGATTAACTCCTTTTAATTGCCCCTTGTAACAGTAGTTGCATCATTATTGCTGATCGCAGCCAGAAGATGAGCTAGCAGAGAAAATGAATCTGTGTGAAAAAAGTTCTAGCATTGACTGTGATTATAGAAAACACTTTTTTCCATCATTTTATATGAAAGACTATTTTGAAAGCGAGCATTAATTTCTATGACAGCTGAAATGTTTTTGTAATTCAGAGGTTGTTACAGATTGCTCCTTGTTCTCTGCCTCCCTCCTGCCTTCATGATGTCATCCTCCTCCAGACATCTCCCCGGGGCAGCATCATGCTGTTCACTCATTTGTACACTTGCTGCAGCTTTCTGTGCACTATTCATATGTCTTCACCAAAGTATCTTATAGCACTTTGTTTTAAATTGCTTCCCTGGGAAATTGTGACCAGCGCAGTGCGGTGACCCAAAATATATTTTTAATTGGAACTGTAGGAACATAGCATAGCAAGGGGAAAAGTTTAAAACAACAACAATTATACATACACATCTGTCTTGCAGTAACTATCATCCTGTAACTATCATGCTGTTCTATCATCCAAAGAGGGAATCTAAAGGCATCCAAGTCTCTAACTAACTTTGATTCAAAACGCCAGTTCTCAAGATTTTCCATAGCATGTCCCTCCTAAGAGCCTTCCAATCTTTGTACTTTCCTCTCTGCCCACCCTTTCCTTCCCTAGGGAGAAAAGCAAGTACGACTACATGGTGCATTTGGTTATTGGTACTGAGTTTCTGCTTATGATTTCTTAGGTGGCTTGCTGTTGCTCTCCTTGGTTTTATCTAGTAGCTGAATCAACTATTACTTGGACAATTAAAAAGAGCATACAGTACACAAAGGTTATTATAGGTAATTTTGAAATCATCACAGTATGTATCAAAACAAGCGTGTACATTCTATATAGGTACTATAGATGTATACATTGTGAAGTTAAGACTACTTAAATGCTTTGCAAGCTTCTGTACTAGAACTGTATATACAGGTTATATATGGGCTATTAAAGATCAGATTGCATTAACAAATGGTTAATTAAGCATGATGGACTCCAAGAGTTTAACAGCGTATTACAGTTGTAAGTATAGCCTTGTGGAAGACATTGATACAGTTAAAACTCATTGTAACAAATGCAAATCTTACAGTAAACTCTAAGACAACTCTTCATCATTTTGTTGCTGCTAATTTAGTTATAATGAAACCTAAAAAGGCAGACATTTCACGTGACCAGCAAAGGATCAGTAGTTCAGCATAAAAGAATGGAAGAGTCAGTCCGAGATGACAACCCAGCTGTTCCTGTACTTTGAAGTAAAATGAGGGGAAAGGAAAAAATAAGGTGATTCTGGTAACAACTGTTAGAACTTTTCGTTATTATAGTAACTCAGTGGGAAGCTGTGCATTAAGGAATGTAGGTAACATTATATACCGAGGTTTTTTTTATGCTGGCTGTGTTTTGTTTGAGTACCATAGGATATCTCTGTTGGGCAGTGTCCTTTTTTACCTGGGTGAGGAGGAGAGGATTGTTCAGGTATACAGAGTACTGTGTCTAAATATAATATAAAGGAGCAAAATGGAGAAAACCCTCGTGCTTGGAGCAGAAGGTGGTTGAGGTTTAGAAGGATTTCTAAGTAGCATTCTGCAGACGTGGGCTGGAACCCAGTGGCAGTTTTACAAAATGCAATGACAAGCTCTGCACTCAGCATAGTATTTTACATTCACAAGAGCCGAGTTGCTGGCCACAGGATTCAAGCAGACTTTTGAGCACCTTATTCTTTTTGGTACAGTGTGAAGCCGTCCCATGTGAAGGAGATGATAGTACCTAGGAAAACCAGAAGACAGTGCTGAGCAGCAAAAGGGGCTGTCCTCTGGGCTGTCTGGAGGCAGTCTGGATATATCCGACTATTTGCTGTCTGGGACAGTTCAACACAGCATGAGGTTTCTGGCTTTGTAACCATCTGCAATTCTTGGATTTTGTATCTACTTAGGGCTTTTTTTCCTCTCTCTCTTTTTGGTGGTTTTCGTTCCCGTCCTTACTCTGCCTGATTCTCAGAACACCAGGCAATCTTCACAGAAACAGATGCTAAATAGTCTGTAGCAAGCATAAGGGAGCACCTGGATTACTGGATTTTAACAGAGTTTCCAGTCTCAAATAAGTTACCATTTACTAAAAATACTGGAGACAAACTGAGGGAGCACAATAAATCAAAAAAAAAAAAAAAGAAGATCAAACTCTGTACACCAGCATTTCAGACTCTGACACCTAAAATGAAGAGCTGCTTTGGTATGTTTTCGCTCAAGAGGCAGAATTTCAGTGTAGCTATTTCTCCCATACATTTCCCCTTGCCCTGTCAGGTTTGCAGCCAAAGCAGACCTTGAACAGCATTAACAATTAAGCCTGTGGTTTGAAGAATGGTTTGCAAAGGAGTGCATGCTATTTTGGAAGGGTTTTTATTCTGTGATTTCTGCAGGTTGGCTGGCACTGCCAGAAATACAGCTTCTTTTGCTTCCTTTGGGATGTCTTCTGCTAGCAGACAAGGGCTGGGAGAGCCTTTATTAAACCAGCAAAGAGCATAAGCATAGCTAGTTCTGGTCAGGGGTGCACTGGCAGTGGGACACACAGCATCCCTCGGCTCAAGGCAAGAGCAGACCAGAAGAACATGACCCATAACTTTTGGTGCAGTTACTGACTGAAATCTATCCCTGGTGTTATCCCATTATGACTTAATAGTCTGCATTTGGCTCGTTACATTTTAATGACATTCTTCTTGAAGAGACAATGCTTTGTGGGAATCGCAGATTTATGGTGTTTCTAGGAAGATAAGTTTATTTCCAGCTAATATGTGCCACAATACACTGCGACTAATGCAACGCAGACTGTGTTACAAGTGTGATTAGTTTTATATCCTCTTTTCTTTCTCCCCTCAGAGGATTATGCCCAGCTGTGCAACATTCCTGTTCCAGGATCTCGACGGCCATATGGACAAGATGCTTTGGTTGACTTTGAGGAGCACTACACTCCAGAAACTAATCCATACTTCATTGAAGATCGTAAGCAAGTTTCTCTGTTATGTAAAATGCTTGAAATGAGGGTTGTAACTTGGATTATTTCCCTGTAGCTGGCTTTATTCTTCTGTTTGCTTCTGAGTAATGTGTCCTATTTATTTTTTACTTATTCCTATGACATTAGCTTTCAGTCAGGTGTTTTGGTTCAAGAGCCTGTGTTGTATAAGAGTCCATTTGGGCTCAGAGTGCAATTTTAATTTTTAATACAGTAGAACATTCTGTGCCAAATGCACTAAATTTATATTTACCAACAGATTTACAGCTGAAGGTAGAGAGGAGCGCCAGTTTTCTTTCTCACAAATTAATTTTCCACTGGAGCTTGGGACAGAGTTCTTTGGAGTACATTTAGTTGAAAAGAGACACACATACACACACACACACAAAAAAAAAAAAAAAAAAAAAAAGGGAAAAAGAAAAAAATACCTCCATGCCAGTATTTCATGATTTTCCAGCACAATTCAGATGGAAGAAATGGAGAGCGCGCAAGCTGTTCTCTCTCTGCAGTGAAACTACAGAAAGGATGATCAGAGAGCATGCATGCATACAACCTTCAGGAATGGGCTGCAGGCAGGATGTGAGGGATTGTGTACAACATCTCAGATGTCCTTCAGGAATGTCCAGGCTGTTGATGGATCTGGCCCAGCTTCCTGTTAAGGCCTGAGGGAAATAAATCCTTACAGACCTCAGTATATTCTTCAGAAGCAGCCACTTGGTGTAGGTCCAACGTTTTCATCACAGAAAAGTGGTATGTATAGCCGAAGTTGAAGGATATATGTGGAGGATAGTACAAAAGGGCAGAGTAGAAAGAGCAAGGCAGTAGAGAAAAGAGAGACCCGAGAACCAAGACGGGATGAAATGTATAGAAAAAGACAGAACAAGCAGCGGGAAAGGGAGAGAAATTTATATTGCAAGGTGGCTTTGCAAATTGGTTACAACTGTTGTAACAGTGAATAAGTAACCAGGTTTTACATAAACCGATGGTTTGTGCGTTCACTCTACTAATCATACGTTATGGGACAGATGGGGAGATGTATTATACTTTGTTCCATTCCAGCCCCAGTTTCACCTCCACTTCTGTGCTATATATTCATTATGCTGGTAGGCCAACAGAGTCTCGCACGCTCCAGCTTTTTTCCTTAGAAGGCCTTTTGATGTGATGGGCTGCCATCTGCAGTCCTGTTACAAACAGCTCAGTGAACTGAAAGCTGGTTGAAAAACTTACGCAGAACTAAGAGGAGCAATTCAGTCTTACAGAAAATCTCTGAATGTGTAAAAAATGTCTTTTTTTTTTTTTTTAAATACATATCCCTCTTTATACATAAATTCATAATGAAACAGGGAGCCTTTGGCTACTCACCATTGAGAATTATGACATGGAACGACGGGTAGATTACAAGTATTTGTACTGGCACTGATTGCTGAAGTACCAGCCAAAGAGTTATTAACCAAACCCACAATAGTAAAGCAGTATCTGATTTCTTCTTACTTTCCTTAAGGCAATCAAATTTAAGTATTTTCCCCCATAAGCACACCTCACTTTTCTAGAATACTATTGTAAAGAACTTTTGTCCCAGACTGCACTACCACTGCTTACCTTTGTTTACACAAAAGTTGATATACTTAAATATTAAAATAAAATGTGCAACTGAGAAAACATTGATTTATCCTTTAAAAAATAGACAAAGCATGCCATTTCATTTACAAAAAAAAAATAAAAAAATAAAAAAATAAAAAAAAATCCCAAACCAAAAAGCCAACCCTCGGGTTTTTAAACACAATTTTAAAATACAGCACTCACTAAGTCATTCAGTTTTCATCTTGAAACATCAGAGCACTCTTCTAGTGCATTTATGACTCCAGATGGTGTAGCTCTGCTAAAGCTGACCTACATTCTGCAAAGTCAACTAACATTCCAGCAAACCTCCAAGAGAATTTCAGTCTCACTCTGTTTGGGTGTATATATTCATTCAGCAGCGCAATAACTAACTTACTTGTTGGTAATTCTTTCTTCGCTCAGGTTTTCTGAACAGCTTTGAGGAGTTACAAGCAGAGGAGTGTGGTATTCTGAACGGATGTGAAAATGGCCGATGTGTGAGAGTCCAGGAAGGCTACACCTGCGACTGCTTTGATGGTTATCACCTGGACATGGCCAAGATGACTTGTGTTGGTGAGCACAGCGTATTTACTACTTATTCTTCTTTTAGCCTGTCAGTTTTATTCGGTCACTTGACCTAAGCAGAGGCTAAGAAAAAAAAAAAAGAAAAAAAAAAAGAGGATACTGATGATTACTGATGTTCTATTAAATATGCCGATTTAATCTTGATTTACTGCAAGGGCTACAGAAGTAACTGCGGTGCTGTTCCTCAGTTCGTGACAGCTGTGTTCAGTTAAGAGCCTAGAAATGAAAAGACACACCCTTGTGCAAGGAAGCTTAAACTTGTATCAACAATGCAACACTGTAGCATGGAAAGCAAAGCTTTTTCAATAGAGAATAGATCTGGATCCAGAGCAGAAGAGTAATTTCAGGAGCGAGTTTTTAAAGCAGCTTTTAAGCATTATCTCCCAAATATTCAGATATCCATTTGGCAGGACATGGTCCACTAACTCTCACTGATTTCAGCAGTGAAAATAAACAGTCTGTCCTCTCACTCATAAATTAGTCAATCTGCACAGCAGACAACCAGGACATCTAGTGACTGTGTATACAATTAAAAAACAGGGAAAGGTGAAGCGGCAGGTAGAAGATGAAGCAAAACAACCAGCACTTCTCAGCTTACAGCCTATCACAGGGGGTGTGTGGGTATTTGTCAGTGTCCGTGCTAACCCTGCCAGCAGTGTGCTGTGTAACGCACAGCTTTGGTCTCCTAGGTGTATCATGGTAAGCTTACCTGCACGCCTTGTAACCTTTAGAACTTTACAGCAAATTGGCCTCCTTAGCTCTGGATGTTTCAGGCCAAATGCTGCACATTATGGACTACAGGTAATTTGCTGTTCATACCTGTCTTGTTGGCAGCACCAGCAAGGCCTGAAATACTTGCTTTTGAAATACAGATATTATACTAAGAACCAGCAACACTCTTCTTATAAAGCTACTTTCATGCAATCAAATGGAAACCTGTAAGTGGTTATTGAAGTTTTGTGCCACCGCTTAAGTAATGTAACAATTTAAGGTTTTCAAATACACTGATTTCCTATGGTAACTACCACTTCTTCCCAACAAAAGGTTTGTGTGTTACAGTTTTTGGGCTAGCCCATTACCACCTGATCTCAACTGAATACATAATTCTCAGTGTCCTCCTACAGCCTACTCTGCTCCTGCCAATGCTGGAAATAAATGTTTTACCTACATGCTGAAGTACGTGTGTTTTGCTGTCCACTTTTTGCAGATGTGAATGAGTGCAATGAGCTGAACAACAGGATGTCTCTCTGCAAGAACGCCAAATGCATTAACACAGAAGGTTCGTACAAGTGTTTGTGTCTCCCAGGGTACGTACCTTCAGACAAGCCAAACTACTGCACACCACTGAACTCAGAACTAGACAGTGAACTGGAGTAGAGGAAAATCTCCATATCCTAAGCCCATATACTCTGCACTGTATAAAGAAAAAGAAGAAAAAGTATTTAACTTGAGAAGAGGAGGCACCAGAGTAGTGAACATAAGGGGAAAAAAGCATTAAATATGTGTCAAAGGTGAGACGTGATGGGCTGACTGCTGGTCAGCTTCACTGAAGTGACAGACCAAACCAAATGGACACATTACTCTGTATGAAAGAAATAATCAAGTATATAGTGTGTTCATAAGAAAAAAAAAAAATCATTGAAAATAAGCAAAAACAGTGCTGTTATTTTAAACAGAAGAGCTTTAGTTTTCTGTTTCTTCGTTGTTGTTTTTGTTTCTGTTTTGTTTTTACTATTGCTTGATTTAATTTGGCATTTAAATAGTGATGGAAATATTTTATATTACTATGTCATTTTTGATTGTTCAGTTCCTTGCCTACTGTTTCTTCTCAGACCTTTTTTCTGATCAGTACAAATTATTTGATACAGATATTCTTAGGATATTTTATAAGAACTGTTACACAGGGTAATGCTCCTTCTACTCTGGAACATTGGTCAGTGACTTGTTTTAATTTGCCAGTTGTCTGCCCTGTGGAGCAGGCACCATTTGTTTTCAAATGTTTATATACCTTGGAGAAAAGTCCTTGTATTCATTTTGTATTCTGTATGGTTGTTACTGCACTTAAAGTCTCTAGAACCTTTCTTGCCAAGTTCAAAGCTGCTAGTGGACAACATTGGATTCCTTTTGTACATTAAAACAAAAGATTTTAGCTCACGTCTGTATTGTAATGTGTAAATTGAACACGAGAGATCTTGTATGATTACCCTAACATATTAAAGCTGTATATTAAAACTCAATAAAATCACCTTTTTTTAGAAAAAGCTATTTACTAATTGTAGGCTTTTTTATTTCCCTTATTGGTATTTAAGTTACATGAATGTAACCCTAGGGCGTTTACAGTACTAGAATTAACTTACATTGCAGCAGTGCGAGGGAGGTGCCTGGCTGTTTTTCTTCTTCTCATCTTGTTTTAATAAGACCAGAAACTGAGTGAGCTGATGGCTGAAGTTAAGACTTGCAGGGTGAGGATTTCAAACCCAGACCTACAGAAATTGTTTGACTTGGATGTTGTCTTCCATGGAACTTTTCTTGCTACCTGGCTCAGGCGTAATTCCCACTAAGTCTGCGAATCAGGCTCTTCACTATGATGGCTCAGTTTTCAGAAATAGTTAAGAGAAGAGGGAGAATTTCCTTTTCTTTGCTTGCTGAACTGTACCTTCCCATCGGCTCCATTTTTCAGTGGAAGGACACAAAGATTACCAGACTGACAGATGTTTCACTTCGACCTCCTCTAGAATGAAACAGTTTACTTTGGCAATCCTACAGCAGGTCCTTGTGATGTTTTCCAAATGAAACATTTTTTGTTGTGTCTTTCAGACTTGCCCTGCATTAAGAGGAAAAGGATAAAATGAGACTTTTAAATTGCCTGAAAATTTGATTTTTATTTCTCATTTCACCAAAGAAAAGGAACACTTGTTTCATGTCTGAGTACTTTACAATATTTAGGTCAGTCACAGAACTAAAAATGCTGTATGCTGCATCCTTTTAAGTACTAAGCGCTCAGTAGGTCTCATTAAAGCCCCTGTCCCTGTTCACTGTGGAAGCATGGGTCCTTCTCAGGGCCTCTCCTCTGTAACTGCCAAAGTCTGACACTAGGACAAGTGGAGACATTGTACATTTAAGATCAGACTTATGAAAAATGAAGGAAACTGTCCCAAATAAAAATGTCAGGAGGTATCTTCAAGGAAAAGACTACTTGCAAAGTATCAAACATGTACAACTTTATTCTGGAGTTAAGCAGGAAAAGGATGGAGGGCCAGACTCTCTCCTCAGTCAGAAGAAGAACGCTACAGCTTATCTAAAATTAGAAGAAAAATTACCTGCTTACCTGCTGTGGTTACAGAAAAAGAAGAAAAATCTGATCATGCTAGGAAATGCTGTGGCTAAAGGGCTCATAGTTGTCCTGCTTAAATTTAAATTTCCTACAGCCTATTATCTCCTTAGATTTTCTCAAATAAGAGTGTGAGATGCACAAAAATCTCAAAAACCAATACACAGAGTTATAGCTGAGACATACCCACTGAAAACTCTTAACATACTGCTGTGGCTTCCTTCCAGTCAACTTCTGTTTAAGGTACTGATGGAAATTCTTCTCTGTGATGACAGTTGAAAATTCACATATTGTGTCTCTTTTTCTCTCCTTATCAATGATGATTTGCCCACAAGAGCTGAGTCCACTACTTCATTAAAAAGAGGCATCCTGAAATTTAAGAGAACACATTCTGTATCTGAGCAGGATTCAGAATTCAGAAACAGTTTCACTAAATCATTGTCCCTCCAGTATGTAACTCTATAGACTGATCAAATCTGCCTCCAAGGTTACCAGAACCTTCCTTTCATTGAAAGGAGTTTTGCTGGGGCTTATTTCATCCTTCTTTTTTGTGAAAATCCACATATCCTCAAGAAGCAGAGAAGTGCCTGAAACGGATGCTCAAGAATTTAAAGTGGAGAAACTGAAAGCACAGTAACAACAGAGAGCTGTACTTCTGAGAACAGAGCAGCTCTTTCACATGCGAAGAAGCTGCACTCTTCTGAAGATCTGTGGCTTTTCCCCAAACTTTTAGGAGCTTCCCATCATCAACACATTATAGAACTATGCTGTAAGGAGCTGAGTACTTGCACATTAGATTATATTCTCTTTTTTTATATATCTTTGATAATCCTTGCTAAAAGAAATTCTTCCTGAAAGGTGTTACCCTGAAATCTGGATTAAAGAATTCTGTTCTGCATTTGGCTGTCGTGAAATTTCCCAATCTCTCTCCCCCGGATGGCCTCCTCCTGCCTCAGAAATGGGCTGGGCTCATCTGTGAAAGCTGGCTTACACCCCTGTGCTGCCATCACAGCTAGCGCTGCAGCCTCAGGCTTCCACATCTCAGTACTGCTCCAACCCTCCCGAAGTTAGGGAGTTAGGATGGCAGTGTGAATCTCTGCTGCTCCCAGGAGAATCCCAGTGCGACAGCTAAGGAAATGACAGTTAAACTTCAGTACCCTTAAAAGCCTTTGCTTCAGGACAAACACTGTGCGGACCAAGTAATTCTGAGCCAAGGATTGACTCCTTGCTGATTTATTGCATCTTTTTAAAACAACAAGTTTAGAATAGCCTGGGAGTTTGCCATTCTCAAACAATATACACTCCAAGTCGCTTTGTGACTTCAGAGAAAAAACACAAACCCAAGTCATTCCATGAGCAAAAAACACTAAAACAAAGCCTGCTTTCCTACAGCCCTTCCCCACAGCTCCCCTCAGCAGGCCAGCTCCAGCTCCTTGCATCTTCCTACCCACCAGGCACAGGTCTGCAGCTGGAAGGGCTGATGGCCACACGAGCAGTGATGCAGCCGCTGCCACGCCAACAGCTGGCCTGCTCACAGCAAGCATTACTGCTTTCTAGCTGTTCATTAAAATGTGAAGGCCTCAAACTACCCTCCTTCTGGTCCTCTCTTCCTTAAACATATAGCTGAAACTGGTCACAGGGTTAAAAGCTACCAGTAGCAGTAAGTTCGGGCAGACACACACTCACTCTGGGTCCAAAAAAACCCAAACCAGCCAGACAACCCATGCCTCAATAAGCTCTTAGCCTATCTGTTGCTGTTATCAGCAGTACACAGCAGAGGTTTTGGTGTGTCCTTCCATCTCCCCTGCCTGACTCAAAGGTGCAGCAGTTGACCCAAACCATGCCTCCAGCTTGGAAATATTCTGGTTCAACAGCCTCATTAAATCTGCACTTATCCATTGCTGACACTACACAAGCCTATTACTTTCTGCATGTTTCTGCCTTTTCCTTTTGCCTCTTTTTACACGTTATTTGACTTAAGACAAAGAGGGAGCCAGAAGCATATCAACCGGCCTAAATTCCATTCAGATCCCAGTGTTTTTCCCATGTTGACTGGCTCCAGGCCTTCAGAAATGCCTTAAACAAAATACAATTGAAGGAATTAAGTGAAATCCAGTTTATCTGAACCCAGGCCTTGAGCCCACCTACTTTGCCCCAGTGTAGTGTGACTGGTTCTGGCACTTCACCTGAAAAGCTGCAGGGCTCAGGAATACAATTTCAATTCATAGTTAAATAAACATTTTCTTTACATCGTTAAGAGGAGGGATTGGACACCATGGCTGTAGCCATTTACTGGTTACAAGGGCTGTGGTTTAGGTGAGAACCCTAAAAATACAAAAACCACTAAGTACAATTCCTTGATTCAAGTTTGAGTGCAGCAGTCTGGAACTGATTACAATTTATATCAAATGGCACCAACGCTTTTTATACCCATATCAACCTCTTTTTTTTTTTTTTTTTTTTAATATATAGTCCTTCTCCAGCCAGCCATTTCCTTGCTACAAAAGTGGTGTTACAAGATTGCTGATGTGGTTAAAACTGAATTCTGCTAGCACAGTAGCATTATAATGGAGCTAAAGAGAACAAAGGCACTATGGCACTGACAGAGGCATTTCACTTAGACACTAGATATGAACAGACACTTTCCTGTCAGGATGCTTGTCACTGAAAAAATAGCCAAAATTAAAACAGTATTCAAAGTGATCCCTAATATTCCTTGGGAAAAACACTGTCACAGCAGGAAAAATTGCTTGAATTCAACAGACAAAATTGGCAGTCATGAAAATATTCGGCTGCTCAGAGGCAACTGACATAGACAAATTCCTGACTAAGAGAAGTCCCAAAACACTAAGGGCTCCAAACAGTTGTTGTGGACATTAGCTCACAGTGATCCAGTTTGAATCCCTCACTGCCCCTGGACGGATGTCCACATGGCAGCTGTAGCAGCAGAGAGAATCCTGGCTTTGGCAATCCCTCCCAGTTTTTCAAAGGGAAAGGTGATAGATCCCAGTAGAGCATGGCATGGGCCAGACCTGGCCACCAACAGTACCACAGCATGCCTTTAAAGTACACACCAAACTTAAAAACCCCACTGCTGCCTCTTAAAGAGACTACAGTATTGTTCTTCAGCAATGCCACCCACTTTGAAGAGCAGTTTGTTCTTGCTGTGGGGACTAACACCAAGCTGGCCAAGGGAGCCAGTCAAGCAAAATAAATAAATAAATAAATAGAAAGGTGAATTTGCCATATATGAAATCATAATTTTCACTCCTGAAATCATAATTTGTTATTTGTATGGCTTTTTCCTATCAGAAGATCTGAAATCTATGTGAATGAGGAAAATGAGCAGTTTGCTGAAGACTTCCCTTTGAGTGACAACAGTGTCAGCTTGTTAGAGAACAACAGCAGCCTTGGAAAATGCCAAGGACTGGGCTCCAGTCACTGCATTTACAGCAGGAGAACCACAAAACCTGGAGCCTCCTGGGTCACTGCTCCACAGCCAGCAAAGACTGTGTTTGTACACCAAGCAGGAAATACAGCCCTGCACCTCGGCAGCTGTGTAGCCTCACCAAACTCTGAATCTTGCCGTGCCTGAAGTGGAATATTATACTAGAGACCTCCAGAGGTCCCTTCCAAACTACATTTTTTCCATGTCAAGAGGACGTGATCTGATACAGCAGCTTCTGTGCCCTAACCCTATGTAAGACAGGCAACCTGACAGAAAGGATGTGAAATGGGGACTGGAATTAGATAATCTTTAAGATCCCTTCCAACCCAAGCCATTCTATAATTCTATAATGCTCTTCCCCTTCCTCTCCCACATCTGAGAAAGTGCCAGGAGCCCGCCTTTCACTCTGGGGAAGACACAGACCTGCTCATCCCACTTCAGCAGTATCCTGTCCTGAAGGAGCACTATGTACATGAAGAGTTAAGCAGCAATCTCAGGTTAGAAGGAAAGTTCTGCAGTGAAGCCTTTGTCCTGACGAAAG
This sequence comes from Lagopus muta, assembly GCF_023343835.1. NCBI lineage: Eukaryota > Metazoa > Chordata > Aves > Galliformes > Phasianidae > Lagopus > Lagopus muta. The sequence goes on from NC_064434.1 coordinate 79,268,486, forward strand.
GCACAGAGGAGAGAGGAAATCTGGGTATTTTTATTACTTTCTATGCTGATTTTCCTTTCCCTGAAAGTCATGCTTCTCCACACACTGCTTTCCATTAGTTCTAAACCAGAGGGGATGAAGAGGATACTGTTAGCCAGCATGGAAAATTTCTACGTGACATTTTCAGCATCACCTCCAATCCCTATCTAGCTATGCTGCCAGGATCCATTCCAGACTGGACTTTCCAAAGCACTCCAGATTGACTTAGCTTGTTTTCCCACCAAAGCCTGTGGCATCTCCATGGAGTTCAGTGGCAGAGCAAAGGCTGGGCCAATCTCTTCTGAAAAATCCCACTATGAGTGTTTGATGAGGAATGTCTTCTGCAGGAAAGATTTGAGTACAGCTAAGCAATAATTTTATTTTTTTCACAATAGAAGTTTCATTTATGCCACTTCTCATCCAGGAGATAACTGCCCCAAAGGGTGGGTAGGACCTGTTCCACTATCCCCAGCCAAAGACAGTCTGTTTCCACCTTAAAATTAAGTCAATTTTCCAGTCATTTCAGTGGTCCCTCTTTTGCTACAAGTGGGCACTGTTCCGTGGATCCATACTCATCTTCCTTGCTGCAGGCAGCCATACGCAAAAGCATGCCCTATTTTCTGTCCCATTTGATACTCCTTTCCATTGATACTCCCTCCCCTCCAGCCTACCCTGTCATCAGCTCACAACCAAAGTCTCAGCCTCCTATGCACTAATTCCTTCCTGTTTACTGGTACAGGCATCCACAAAGTAGTTTTCAGTCCCTAAATACAGATGTGCCATGTGGTGAAAGTGATAGCTACAATCCGGTGCTGAGACATCTCCTGCCAAGGTAAGCTGATCACATCCGTCACGAATATAGCATCATCTCAAAGTGTTCTCTCACCTCGTAGAAACAGAGGATACCACCATCACATCATATTTATATTCTTCTCAAAACTACCCAAGGGGCTGCAACATGCATGTTTGCCTTTTTTTTTTACCATAAGCAAGAAGTTTCAAATATGCTTTTAGCAGCTAACGTACTCTGGCCTGCAACATCACCAAATGGAGCTACACAGCAAACACAGGATAAGGAAGTTTCAAAAATAAAGTAAGAAAGGAAAGGGAAATCATTTGTTTTTTCCAACAGCGAGCTGAATGAATGTGGAACTTTCATTCACATTTGCTCATGCGTAGAAGTCATTTTTCAAGACACAAAAGAACTACATTAACTACACTGCTTCTTGCAATGCTATCCCATTCTCATTACACTGAATATAAAACAAAGTCGATTAATGCTAAAGAAGTTTTTGAGGGTTTCACTAGTGAAGGAAATAACACAGTGCATCCAGCTATACATATTAATTTAACATCTGGTCATAGTTCTGGTATTGGGTGATTCCACCACAAGGCAGCAATAACTGCTTTCAGCCAAGCTGGCCCTTACTTCATCCCGTAAAACTTAGTTTATGTTTGAGCACCAGCTACAAACGTTACATCTACCACATACTAGACTAAAACAAAACACTCGCAAACATGCACCATAAGGAAGACAAGCCAGGAAAATCTAATACTAAGTATTTTCCTGTCTAAATACCTAACTCAAAACAGCTACAAGACACTTGATGGCACCCTGAGCAAGGGCTCCCTGTGCATGTTCTCATCAGCATCTAGAGCAGGCCCAAAAGATCCCTGCAGCAGATCTCTCCGTTCCCTTACGTTCCTTTCATAGCTTCCATTCTTTGAAATTTTCCCTAACATTCCTTCTCTTTCTTCTTCTGTATTAACACTGTCTGTTAATCACAGAATCACAGAATTGTAGGGGTTGGAAGGGACCTCCAGAGATCATCGAGTCCAACCCCCTGCCAAAGCAGGTTCCCTACAGCAGGTCGCACAGGTAGGCATCCAGGCAGGTCTTGAACATCTCCAGAGAAGGAGACTCCACCACCTCCCTGGGCAGCCTGTTCCAGTGCTCCGTCACCTCACTGTAAAGAAGTTCTTGCACACATTTGTGCGGAACTTCCTATGCTCCAGTTTCTGGCCATTTCCCCTTGTCCTGTCTCCACTCACCACTGAAAAGAGTCCAGCCTCGCCATTCTGCCCCCCACACCTTAGATATTTATAGACCTGGATCAGGTCCCCTCTCAGTCTTCTTTTCTCAAGGCTGAACAGACCCAGTTCACTCAGCCTTTCTTCATAGGGGAGATGCTCCAGACCCTTCACCATCTTTGTGGCCCTCCGCTGGATGATCTGTGTTAATGCTTTCTCATCTGATTTTGGTACAATTCTTCTGACTTCTGGGAACTCACACAGGGAATAACTCAGCTCACAAAACAGGAAGATAGACATTTTCCTAACTCTATAGAAGTAAATAATAATAATAATAATTTAAAACAGTGCCAAATAAAGTGTTTAAAGAAAAACACACTTCTGTGTTTATAGAAAAAAAAACTCACAAAAAGTTTAAAACCTTTTGAAAGAGATCTAGAAGTAGTGAAGCAATCTGCTAATACAAATTTCTTCTGTGTTTCAAAACAAATATTATCTCACCAAACCCTATCAAGTTCCCCACTGACAATGCAAAAGGTGAATTAAAGCATACATGTACTTAAGAGACAAAAGGAAGATTCACATCAATGTTTTCAAACTCTGAGTTATGGGAGTTAAGTTAGCTTTACATAAATCATTTTCTTGTAGCATCATAACAGGCTGCCCAGGGAGGTGTGGGATGGAACTGCGGATAGAAGCTGTGGCACTGAGGGATGGGCTGACAGTTGGATAAGAGTATCTTAGGGGTCTTTTCCCCTAAGGAATCCCTTAAGGATTCTATGATTCCATAAATGGAGTATCAGCAGATTGTAAAAACATTAACTTATTATGTTATAAACGTTTATAAATGATCATAGAATTCTCCTGTTGCACAACTAGCAGATCTGGATTCAGCAGCAGCTGTTCAACAACTGGGCAGAAATATAAGCACATATCATCAAAATGTGGAGATACACAAGGAGAGATGAAACCCTCATGATTTGTTTGGGCTGCAAACTGCAGAAAGGAGAACTATGGGGAAGCTTTGGCATTCATAGGTGTTAAAAGCAGACGCTTTTTCTTCTGTCTTTGTCACTAGAGGTCAGCACAGCATCTGACGTGCCACACTCTTCGGGTTTAAGGAATGATGATAAAAATCAGCAGCTCAGAGGATAACAGCGCATCTCCAGAAATAGCTCCAAGAGGACACCATCTGTATGTCTGCAGTGAAGTTCTGAGCCAACTGTGAAGCCTCAGACAGGGAACACTGCTGATGGCAGCCAGTGAAAAGCCTGGGCTAGAAATGAGAATAAAAACATGCTGAACGAGTAAAGGTTCCAGCAGAGCAATTAGTGTCTAACAACGGCTATTTATAAAGCATCCATTAGCCCAAGGTAAAAGCTGTCACCTTAGAAGCCCAGCTGACTAGCTGTCTGAGGCCTCATCCTGATGGATGAGAAATAAACTATTTAATCTCCCTGCATAACAACATTCCTATCCCGGCTGCGAACAGCTGGGCTAGCTCATGTAAAGTGAGCTCCTCTGGGCAGGTCAAGCAGATACAGAAAACATTAACTGCACTGGAACACTTCCTAGGAATGCTGAACAAAGAGCCACAGGCAGACACTCATCTTCCCAACACTACAGGACAGACAGCTCTGGTGTAATCCTCATCCTTTTGAAGTCATGGAGAAACCTCACAGCCCCTATGCCTGCTTCTGGGCCTCCCAATGGCCCAGTTATTGCCAGCCAGGGGGTGACATGCCAGCACCGCAGGGACCAGGAAAGAGCAACTCTTCCTTTAGCAAGATTACAGGAGGCTGCAGCACAACAAGACAGGTGCAGGCAACAGATTTAGCACTGAAGAAGAGATGTCACTTAATGCAGGACAAAACCACTCCAAGAGCACATGATAGAAAGAGGTCCATGTTCCTGTGACTGACGGGGCTTGTTTTACCACTCCAGTGAGAGCACCTTCATCAGTATGACTCAGACTCAAACAGAGACCTGCGCTGCTTGCAGCTATGCCTCAAAGACCCATTTGGGACAGAATGCCCTACTTCAAGCATCAGCAAAGGGCATTCACCAGGGCCCTGCACAAGCTGGCACGACAGTGCCGAGCACAACTTGACCTGTGTACTTCTCTTGGACTGGGAGCTAAAGGACTGTTGGTTCCTTGAAAACTAGAAAAGTTTGGTTAGAAGATGGGAACCCTCTAAACTGCGGCAAAAGAAGCAAAGGGGGAATAAACTTGCACAGTCCTAAGTGTGAAGTAACTAACCTTGCTCAATGTATCACTGCAAGAGGAAGTTAGCAAAAAAACGCTAACCCTACCTGCCTAAGAGCAAAGCACGTAAACTTCAGACATTTTAAAAGACTGTTCTTTCTCAATCTACACCTGCCTACAAAGGGTAAATACAACGGTGGACACCCAGGCTCTGGAAGCCATAATAAAAGCCTTTTTGCTACAGATGCCTTGCCTGTATAATGTATTCTTGCTCCTTTATCAGTGCATTACACCAATGTAGAAGTGATCTGTCACTGCCATATGTTTTCTAACTTTTTCTCTTGGAAATTTCAATTCTAAAATACACACATTAAAACAAATCCAGGAGTAGAAAAGTGGGCTTTTGAGATTAAACAGCTACAAGCTGAAGTCTGGGTCTGTAAAGCTTGAGGGCTTCTAACCATTATTAATGCCTTTGAGTCAGAGCAAATGCAAATCAAAAAAGGGCACATGGTTGTGCAAGGTGCTCTAAAAAAGGCTCTCTCTCCAGTGACCTATAAAACAGGAAAATACGATGGATGCAGATGGAAGCAGTAAGCAGGTATATGAGATAACTCTAACAATACTGAGGGCAGCTGCCCACCCCGCTGCTACAAGGGATGCAGCCAGGAATGAGGACAAGCAGCATGGCATCAAGCAGCCGGGAGAGCAGAGAAACCACACATGAAGATGCACAGCACAGGCTTTACAGAGGAACTTACTGGATGTCATTTCTGACAGTTCTAGAACTCACTGAAGCTTTAAGCACCCTGTTTTACCTCCCTGGAATGAACCGCCACCTGCTGACCCCCAGGATGGAGGGACAAATGGGTTCTGGAGCATAGGGTGGTAATGCTGCAGTTATTTATAGCAGCTTTTCACAAGTAGAGAAGAAAGCTCGAGGGCACATGCATGAAGATTTTACAAGTGGGAACATAACATGAAATTGTGAGCTGGCTGCAAGCAAAAATCAACTCCGCCAGAATAAATTATACATACACTAAACAGGACAGAGGTAGAATACAAAGAACACGGAATAGAAAGATGGGGCTGAAACAGGAACAAGAGATGAGTAAAATACAAAGAAAATACAAAAAGAAGGAACAACTAGCAGAATAAGCATCCTAGATAAAAGTATTACTTCCTGTGAGACCTTTGGCAAGTTACTCAATTTCCTTGTCCATAACACAGAGGTAATGTTTCCTGCTGTCATCATCTCCCCAAAAGCTTTAAGCCTCTGATTGTTTGGATAGCAATCTATCACAGGGAAGAGATGGAGACATGCATAGGGTTTAGACCTTAACAACTTCAGCAGTTCTTCAGTAAAGCTTAATCTTCACTGTTATGCTGCCATCATGCTCTTTGTTCACAGTACAGAGAAACACACTGCATTTGATAAGCAAGAAGGTGAGAAATAGAACAGCCTTCTGCTCTCTCTCTCCCTTCATAACCACACAACCCAAGACACACAAATAGCTGAAGGCATGAGGGATTGCAGGCAGCAGCAGCACTAACCTCACGAGGCCACAAACACAGAGGACAGACGATGAGCACATTACCCTCTATGTGTATGTTGACTCACAGCTTGAGTCTGACCCGTACTTTTCCCTGACTGTTTTTTTTTCAGATCACAATGAACTGTTCTTCAGCTTGCCCCACAGCTGCAAGCAGTAGATCAGTCAGGATATTTTTATGTTGTGATGGCTTGCTTGAATGGTGGAGGGGAGGAAAACAATAAACTTTCTATACTGTGAACATAAGCTATAATTAGAAAGGCTCTTAAACTCACATATCCTCAGCTGCTGTAAACTGTCACAGATCCATTAAAACCAATTGGCCAGATTCCCCAGACAGCTCGGATCAGCTCAGATTTGTGGAAGCGAGGGATCTGGCCCACAGCCCGCACTGCAGTCCAGAAAGACCATCTGTGTTTGACAGGATTGGAAATCAAAAGAAAAATCAGCGTCCTTGTAACTTACTCAATGCTTCTGAGACAAGTGATCTCCATGGCATTAAATTAGGTAGACTAAACATGAGCTATAAAAGACAAAAACCTGTTTGTTGTTTCTCCGTATAGCTTCACCAGGGAAGATTATGTAATTTCTTGCAACATACTCCATAAGGTGATGAAACATGGAGGCAAGGAGACAGCTGAGGAAAGAAGAGGGACAGAAACAACACTATGAAGAATTCAAGCTATTTTATGAATATAGATGTGACAAACTAGATAACGCTGTCTGGCTCACGCTGAGCAGGACTTTATGTCAAACCTATTCCCCACTGATGTCAGTGGAAAGACTGGGCATGACACAACGCTGCTCAGCAGCACAAAAGAAGGGCAGCATAGGAGGAAAGGAGAAGGTTCAGATATTGCAGCTTTTTGTTTTGGAAGCTGTTCTTAAAAGCTCCCGTACTCCAATTTCATGGGAATTTGGATACCATTGTTACCATTCCAGCTATGGAAAGCCAGGTGCAGAGCTAAAGTAATGCAGTCATTAGCAGTACAGAGGAAACTGTATCAAAGCTTCCAGAGTCTTGTCCTGCTGCTCACTGGCAGAAATGAAGATGATCTGTATAAAGCCTCCTTACGGCATCCAGTACGATGCACTGCCTTTGGATCATTCACTCTGAGCTTGTTAATTCTTGTGAAGAATTCATGTCAGGAACAAGCTGACCCTGGATATGGGCACTCCCCAAAAAGAAAAGTTTGCTTACATACCCAACACACGCAGGCATGCATGTATTTTCAAGGCACAAAGTGTAAACGAGCAGTGAAAGCTGCTTTGAATTCCAGAGTACCAAAAGCGTTCCTTCAGGGAAGGGGCACAACAGTGTTATTCTGCTCTGCATCTACTCCCACAGCCATTATTTATCCTACAGTCTGGTGCATACAAAAGATTTGGAAAAATGGAGCTTGGAGAACATATATCTCTTCTGCTTTGACACAGAGCAATTTGACTGAACCTTATGAACGTTTGCCCTCAGCATCTCTTTCTCACCCAGCTCCTAGCTCTTTTGTAGCTCCATGAGCTACCTTGTCCCCAAGGACATTCTGAACTAGAAACTCTCAAGACCTCTCAAGGCAGGCTCTCTCCTCAAGCATGAAGTGAGAATGAAAAAGTTTGCACAGTGGCTAAGAAGTGCAAAGTCAAAATGACAGAGGAAAGGAATCCTGCTTCAACCTTGCCTTCTATCTGCAATGCCTTCAAGATGTTTTGACTGGCATGGAGACAAGGTGCATGCGCTTGAAAGAAAGGCTGCCCTCAAACACGGTGCAAGCAGGCTTTGCAGCTGGGCACTGCTGGCACTGTGCTGACCCAGACTAAGCCTCTCCAGGGCACTGGTTGTGCTTGGTGCTGACTGCACCAGAGCGTGCAGAGAACACGTGATGCAAGTTCAAGTCTGTAATCACTAGCAACTCACTGAGCAGATTTAAGCTTTAAATCCATTTGAAAAAAAGGCACAAGTGAAATACTGCTAAGCGACTTCATACTTGAATGCTGTTACACTGTAGAAATGAACTTTTCAGAAAGAGAGTTAGTCAGGTCTGTTCCACATTCAGTCAGCTTTTACACACTGCCGCTTCTGCAGCCTTAGCGTTAGCCTTAGCTTCTTTGGGAAGCTCTCAGTAAGACAGGAACTTTCCTGAAGATCCTCTTGTATTTATACAAGGTCCTTTGGTCCAGAATCACAGAATCATCAGAGCTGGAAGGGATCTTTAAAGGTCACCTAGTCCAATTCCCCAGCAATGAACGGGAACATGCACAGCTGGATCAGGTGCTCAGAGCCCTGGCCAGCCTAATCTTGAGTGTCTCCAGGGATGAGGTTTCCATCACCTCTCTGGGCAACCCGTGCCAGTGCCTCACTGCCCTCACTGTAAAAGATCATTTCCTTATATCCATCCTAAATCTCCCCTCTTTAAATCTGAAACCGCTTCCTCTCATCCTATCACCACAGACCCCGCGAAAGAGTCTGTTCCCTTCTTTCCTGTAGGTCCCTTTTAAATACTGAAAAGCTGCTCTCAGGTCTTCCTGAGCCTTCTCTTCTCCAGGCTGAACAGCCCCAGCTCCCTCAGCCTCTCCTTCAGGAGGTGTTCCATCCCTCGGATCATTTTTGTGGCCATCTTCTGGATGCACTCCAATAGGTCCATGTCTCTTTTGCACTGAGGAGTCCACATCTGAACACAGACGTTCACATCTGACATCATTTAATCTCCTTAAAACTTCCACAGATTTGCAATTTCATTCCTAAACTCCATACTAGTAAATAACAATGATGATCACATAATACACATAAAACAAAAGGTATCATATTTTCTAAATTCGTCACGTGCCACAGGTCTTTAACTTTCATCACATTTAGCAAGATTCAAGATTTGCATGTATTTCACATACAAATCATAACCAGAAGAAATACTTTGCACATAGCAACATCACTCTTGTAAGTCTCTGCCCACACTAATTCACCAGCCCTGAACCATGTGTCACAATCTTAACAGAGTGCCCTGCTATGCTGACACGAAACCATCGCTATAAGGATTAGCAGAAAGGGGTTTGTTTTGTTGATTTGTTTATTTTTACAGCAATTACCCCAGACTAGATTCAGACAGCAGAAAAAGCGGGAATAGGGAAAACATAAAAAGCCAGGTAAGTATTATCTGAATTGTGTATAATGTCAAACTGGAAATTATTTTCTAAAATTTGAGAGGGCCTTTGAAACAATCAATGACATCCTAGTGTGCTTCAGTACAAGTGTTTACCTCACATCAGACAACTGCATCTGCAAAGCTACCTTTATCAAATTCCTTTACTTATACTGGGGGGAGGGAAGAAAAAGAAAACAATACAAACCCACAACCAACAACCCAACCCTAAGATCTTTCCTTTGTTTAAGCGCATTTCCTGCCTTCCTTACTGCTATAGACTGTGCTGTGGCAGGCCTATTTATAGACCAAAGAAAGGAAAAAGCACCACTGGAGGCAGGAAAACTAAGTTGGGAAAGAATAGAAGGAAGTGTGGCTGCCATTTAGCCAAACAATCTAGAACTAATTGAGCTCAAAAGAGCCCCAGCCTCAGTGAGCTGCTGGGAGCCAACGCAGCAGGACCCTGCTCCATTCCACAGGCCCTGCCACAGCTGGGTGCAGCCATGGATGGGACACCACCGGGCAGCACATAACCTCAACCCTGTGCATCTCAACCCTGTGGCCGCAAAGAGCTTTTTGAAGCAGCACTCAGAAAGTCAGACATCTGTCAGATTAAGGTAAGTGTCTCCTTTTGGCATTTCTGCTGGCTGCATTCTCTGCGTCTTTTCACATGCGACCGGACTAGTAAATGAAAACAGCACGAGCTTGGGAGAAGGAACTGTATCTGATTTTCAGATAAAGGTTTGGCAGGATGTCTAATTTTTAAAGAAAGAAACCTGAATTCAATTACAGATTCCTCAGATTATTCCTGAAGTGAAAGATGCCCGTGCCATATGTTCACATGATCTCCTTGCTGTTTTCTTCACCTGCATCTCATTTATCTTATCATTGTGACAAAGTGCTAGAGAAAGACTGATGCAAGCTGCCTGCCCCAAAGAAGTCAGCTCTGTGTAAGGCTTCAAATAAAAATTTAGAAAAAAAGAGAGGGAGGGAGAATTATATGAAACGTATGTTTATGTAAGATGTGTTCATTTAGATTATATGAATGTATAAACATAAATACAATTTATAGTTAAAGTGTTGTGAAAATTGAGTCTCAGACCCATGAGGTATATATGAAGATAGGGACTTCGCCAAAATTGAAGCACTGAAAGTCTCTACAGTCTCAGACTTTACTATGGCACATATTTAGGTATGTGGGTAAATGCATAACAATACCCCATGTGTACATATAAATATCTAGCATTCTTTATGCTTTTTTGTAACACCATGTAATTACCACTCAGAGGTCTAATTAAAACTAACAGCCAAATGCGAGTGGGCTTTTGTAATATGCTTATTTTCAGATAGAGACAAATATCTATCGTGGCATCATACATAGAAAGCTTCATTTTAAGACACAATGGTCTGCAGACCATATCAATTAATTGAATTAGCATCACCGAGACAGGCTTCTAAGAGGAAAAAATATTTTAAGATCATGTTTATTTTCTTCTATTTTAAACACGCCCTCTGCTAACAAAGGAAAGTTGCCCTTTGAAAGCGAGAGGATAGAAGCTGCAGAATACCAGATTCAGGATTTCAGCAACAAAGTTTTATTGCCTTTGAACTAGCTGTGAGGGTAACCTTCTAGGAATCTCACCTGTGTTAATACACTACCTCTGTGCATGTGCTATTCAGATTATTCATGTGTTATTTCAGTGTTATTTAGGATTAGTGGCTCATTGTGAAAAGTTGCCCCTAGTGAAAAGGAAGCACGGTGAGTAGTTATTATACTGTATCCCCGTAGGATGTTATGTTTGAAGTCTGTCTTAGTGAAGATAGCAAGGCAGGATGTCAGCCATGTAGGTGAAAAGCTGCGATAGGGCAATTGTAAACAGCAGCATTCAGCTGAAAATTGCATCCAAGGAGGTGCCAAGCAGCAATTCCAATGAAACAGATGTTAGATAACACTCACAGAAAGGATCCGGCTTCTCTTTGTCTGACTTCAAAGTACTCGATTATTTACAGTAATTCTCATTTCCAAGAGGCTATAAGCATGGCCTTGTAAAGGATAAAACATCTAATGAGAGTCAAGTAGGAGCCTCTGTAGGTATTTTCAAGAAAAAGCCTTTTAGGCTACAGTTTGAGTTATGAGCATAGCATGCTAGCATGCCCTCCTTCAGGCAAAGTTCCTTTCAGTTTCTGAAAGAGATTTACCTGCAGGGAGACAAAACAAGCAATCTGAATTTTGAGGGGGTTTAATTAAAAAGTGCAAGGTTGAAGTATGAAATCATTTGCATGCCAGTCAGCTGCCATCAATGTGGGCACCCCGCGCTACGGAGCTTCCCAGGAAAGAGCAGTCTGACTCAAGGATAACTCACCTGACATCAAAAATGCATTTTGGGTAACAGAAACAACCAGGTACGTAGGTCAGGTTTAGCAGGATTTGTTATTCCTCTTGCAGTTGCAATAGTATACCCAATTTTTCTCTCTAAGCCCCTATTCTACTACAGCAGGCTCTCTTACCTCAGGGAGCTGTGTGCTCTAAGTCCATCAAGTCCACTAACACTAAAAACAAACTAACAAAAAAAAACAACCCAGCAAAGACATGGAAGCACTGAGCTACCCAGAGAAACAAAGGTTTTCTGAAGTCACATATACAGTCTACAGTACAGTCTCACTTAATAAGCAGAAGTAGGGGAGAGAGAACACAGAAAAGAAGCCCAGCCAAAACATGTGAAGAAATCAGAATCCACAACAGCATCAAGATTGCTCTTCAAAAAGAAGCAGCTGCACAACACTTACAATAGAAATGCCAGCATAAAAAATAAGCTGTTTTTTTTCAAGCATTATCAAAGAAATTATGACTATGTGCTGAATAACATCCTGACTCGTGCAAATGTTTATACAGGTGCTTAAATTTAAGCATATGAGCTGTCCCATTGATTTTAAGCAAAATTATTTCAACAGGATGATAAAATTTAAAGGCAGGCAGAGTGATTAGATCATCTGGTCTGACTTCAAACACAGTACACTGATTTTCCCATAACTCTTGTACCAAACTCAAAAACTAGCCTGCTTGCAACAGAACATGTGGATGTAGTGCACTCAAGATAAAAGCTTAAGGAGCAGTTCATGATGTTCTACATGCAAATGGAGACTGACAACAGTGACCACCGCTTGAATTGACACCAATCCCCCAGCTCAAATGAGAATTGAACGGTGCACAGGCTTTGTACCAGTCTTCTGCACAAGAGTGAAGGTCAGTGAAGGACTGCTTCTCCCTGAAGGGATATTACCATTAACTTTAGCTACCTATGCCTTTAGTGGACTTGAAAAGTATTGTTGCATAAACAAGAATAAATGAAAAAGCGGCTTTACCAGACAATCCTTATCCAATGTGCAGATATCTTTTGTCTTACCTTCTCCTATTTACCACACGGCCATGTGCAAATATTGTTACAAGATAAGGAGTCTGCTTCTCCAGTCACAAGACATAGCAGCAGTCATCAAATGGAGACGTATAGCAAGAGGAAATTATCAAATTTCTTATTATCAGAAACTTAAACACAAGTTTAAAAAACAAAACAAAACAAAACAAAGCAAGTTAGTATTGGAAGCAAAGACAAGAAGAAATGGGAAACTTGACCTGATACCACCTTTACAAGCCTCAGCAAGAGTGGTTTTATATTCCATATACATAGAACAGCATAGCAGTGTCACAAAGGATACAACATGCACAACAAAAAAAAAAAAACAATGGGAGGAGGAACAAGATGACTGCCTTGCATACACCTTGCCCACAAATAATGTTGTTTCCAGGATTCAAAGATCCTTTGACTACAAAGATGTCCAACACTGCAGCAGAACAGAGAAGATGGCACATACAGCCTCCAGGGCTACGTGGAAAACTCAGCTAGGGATGGGGAAGCCCACACTTCATGCAACTAAGTGCTTAACAAAGCTTAAGCTTTTATACATCCCAAGTGATTGTATTCACAGAAATCTAAACAAAGCAGAACTCTGCTATTTGACATATAGCTTTGCAAAAGTCGTTCTGAGCAAAGTTTAATCAAAAACACCACATGATACACTAAGACTTCTCCAAATAGCTTGCAAATACAAAACCCCGTAGGCATCCTTCACTTCTTGCATAGATAGGGCACATTGGCTTTGAGAAGTATTCCTCTTCGTTGTGGTCCCCTAACAGACTGTGCAGTCACTTCCCCCAGTGACTGAAGGACTCAACCAACTGTGCAACATAAAATACAGCACTGCTCTAGCATTTCTGTAATGCAGGACCACATGACTCCAAGAATATGAAAATGTAAACCTGCCAGGCCACTACCAATGCTGCAAAGAAGTGATGGTCAAGAAAGCAGGAGTGAACCGTAAACAAAGGAACACCCAGGTGTGATGCAAAGCTGCTCTATAAGATGATTCAGTCACACAACACAATAATTCCATTTGTGGTGAATTTAACGTTTTGTCAAGCTAACAGGCCCTGGCATTATCCAGCTAGTTAATTCACGAGAGATTGTACATTATAAAGCTGTAGGTCATTGTAATAAGAACGAAAAAGAACCAACGCTTCCATTTAGTTGGCTTAGAATTCTCAGCATCCTTTATATCCTAGCATACTTCATTTTTCCAATAGAGTTTCATAAAATGTTTCACTGCTATTTTGGATTATTACTGCACCACAATAATCTCAGGAGGCTAAAGATAGATCTTCAAAGATAAGCTGGCTCATTAAGAAAGGGGAAAGGAAAACTGAAGAAAAAACATTCAAACTCAACTGAACAATAAAGTAATCCTTAATTCAGAAATGTGAAGAGGCAATGGAGGACAGTGAACTAATGTTGAGCTCTTCCAAACAGACTGACCTTCCTCACAGGCCTGGCTAGTCCCTTCTTTCTTTCTTAAAAGAAGGAACCTCCACTCTATCTTCACATAACACTATGGTTTTATACAGCAATACAGTTTATATACAGAATTCTGGATACTGTACATCTTTCTGTGATATTCACTGTAGGAGGGTTAAGTGTCTTAAGCAATAGTTGAAAGCAGAATCATAGAATTGCTCAGGTTGCAAAAGACCCTGAAGATCATCAAGTCCAACCACAACTTAACAACCCTCTGCTAAATCACATCCCTGAGCACCATGAAAAAGCATAGTAGTGTCCTCATACCATTAAGAGACATGAAGTGGGAACATCAGCAACAGAGAAAGGCCCATATTCAAAGCGTAATGCATACAGCAACCTTGGCCCCAAGGGACTCTGGCATACAAAAATATTAACTGTTTTGACTATAATAAGCAGATCTCCTCAACTCACGAGCATGGAAGCAACAGCCTCTCTCATCTTTGCACTGGGTACATCATAACATACAGAAAGCACAGATGGATCCAAATTCACTCATCTCACAGGAAGTTTGGAAGCATAGACTCCAAAATGCTCACACATAACACTACTGAGCTCATACAGATTGACAGATAACATAGTTTGATAAACATTCTACATGTTAGTGAAGACTGCCTGTCAGTTCTACCAAGCTAGGCACTTATGATCTATGCCTCATTTTACAGTGCAAGCAGAAGCTTAAATTGCTGTTGATAACAAAGGAGTGATGCATGATTACTGTTCTGTTTTGTTTTTAACTATTAATGACAGAAACAGATTTTAAAAAAAGAATTGTTCAGGTTCTTTCAAGGAAGCAGAAGGAAAGAGGTTTGATTTTCAGCTTTGTTTCTCACCAGACTCCCTTATTCCACTCCTGTACAGTCAATGTAAAAGGACTACATAAATCTGCAAGCTGGGATGTCTGTTCCAGCTCTGGGTATTGTTTCAGTTTGATGCTCAGCAGTGCTCAGCATCAGCTCACGCTGCCCCACTGAGAAGATCAACTTGATAAACCAAGAATCACTGGGTGGTGTCAACATATACATCAAAATTTACACTACAGAAAAAAACATTTTTCACTTCTTATGTATACTGAAAAAGCTCATAAATGCCTTGTACTTTAGTCATGGAAAAATTGTTTGAGATGGACAACATGGGGATTCACATAAAAAGTGGTAGATGTGGTAGAATAGCAGTCTTTCCAACATAAATTTTGAGTGAAAAAAACACACTGAGAGGTGACTTACACAAGCCAAAGTTGAAATCAGTTCAGTTTATAATAGGAGAGACAAGTAAGCTGGTACTTTCTGTAAAATAGAAACAAATGTATTACTTAACATATGTTTACTGACTTGAAAACTTTTCATGCAACTAACATTCTGCTTCATATCTGAGAGACGATGTAATGAAGAACTCAGAAAAAAATACTGATGCCATGCTCTTGTTCACTTGTAATCTTGCTTAGATCAATGTAGAAAAAAAACACTTGCTGAAGCATTTAAACTGTAGAAGCTGCTGATTAACTCACCATTGCCCTGCAACAGACTTATCCGCAGTGCACTCAACAATGCAGCACTGCCCCATCTTTGTGTGAAACACCACCTAGGGTGAGGATGGTCAGAGAAATCTAGAACACAAATCTCTTCTAAACACACAAGTCTGTTTAGAAATTTCACAGTCAGAATAATCAGGGTAGTATTGGAAATAGCACCCTTTATGATGGATTGGTGCTTAAGTGGTGATACCACATCTAGGTGAGGAAGCACAGTCTTCAAGCTCTGTTTCTGACACAAGTATATCCACCCTAGTCAGACTGCTATATAAGGTAGATAGTGAAAAGCTTTTATTGTTTTGTTCTGTTGTTTGTAAACTACAACAACTAAACAGTGAAGATACTGTTAACTGCCAGCAAAGAAGCCCACAGAGCTTCTTTTGACTGCACAGGCCAATTTCACTCTATGTCTTGGGCAAAGGCATCACCACTACTCCTCAGCATTCAATTAAACAATTTATATTTGTCAGTATTTCTCTGTACTTACATTAGATATTACAAAAAAAGAAAAATTCTCATTTGCTTTTAAAAAATCAACAACGATAGAAATGCACACTGATTCAGCTGATCCTCAGCAACTGATAGCTATTTCATGCTGCTTTTGTAAAAATGAAAGTCACAATGCTGACTGAGAAGCATCATGGATAAACTAACAAGTAACAATTTTACGCAATTTTATCATCAAACAACAAAGAATCTATTAACAAAGATAAATTTGCTAAAAACACTGGGAAACTTGAAACTAAAATGCTTCATATGCATGCTGTTGCCCAGTTGGTGTTTTTTCTATAGGAACTCCATCCTGGTCTACCCAAACATCTTGGTTGAACATCAAGAGATGTTTTTAAGATGCAATTCCATGTGGGTTTGCTTTTTTATTTGAGTATGGGGCGGGGGGAGAGGGGGTGTGTTTGTTTGTTTTGGGTTTTGTTGTTGTTGTTGTTAAATGTTGCATGGATAAGAAGTTACTTTATTCACACATTGATTTATGCTCATCCCATTTCTCAGGACTAAAGTACAGAAAAATGAAAACTATCCGCTATGTTTCATGCCAAATTTGTATAGGGAGATAAAAGAGATTAGAGATTACATCTTCAGAGAAAATACTGCATGAGCTAAGACACAGTTACTATTAACTTGCAGTTCTGAGTACACAGATATTAAGTACACAAACTGCAAATTCTAAGCTGAACATGTGCATATGATTAACACACATAAGAATATTCAGGCAACACAGAGAATTTCAGTTTATATTCCTACATTATCATAAGCTAAAAAGTAAACAAAAGCATTCATTTTCTGATGAAAAGCAATCACAACCTCAACTCCAGGTACTGCTATAGGCTCCACCTATGACTTATAATTGCTGATATGAAGAAGAGACTTTTTCAAGAGTTGGACTCAAGGATGACGTAATCTTGTCTTCAATTTCTCAGCCACAACATAAATATTGGGTGTATCTTTGCATGTGAAAGGGGAGGTACAGATCACATTTACTGTACTGCTGTGCCCCCTAGAGCACTGAGCATAATGTTGAAGAACTTAGAATTCACAGATTGCCAGGCACGCAGCATTGCCTATAGATGCTTAAAACTGACTGAATGCAGAGGAACGCTGAGAGACACAAAATATTTTCAGCAAAATTTCCTTTCCATGATGTTCTTCAGATGCCCTTTAGCTGGCAGCTTAGCATGAGAGATGTTAGACTATTTATAGCAGGCTTTTTAATTGCACTTCGGTATTTATAAAACATCCTGTCTAGTAAACACTTCCATGGTCTGCTTTCATTCATATCTGCTGATAGTGAAGGCTATATAGTACTTGCGGCAATGAGGCAGACCAGAAAATGAGCCACTGTTTATTAGCTATACATTCCAAATATTCTGAAAGACAGCAGCCAAATCATAGTGCAGCCATTTAAGAAACAAATGCAATACTGCAGACTTGCAGTTAGCATAACCTGACTCACATTCTCAGAGGGTACAATTGTGTCCATTGAGAATCTTAATTCCTGTTAAACAAACTGCAGAACGCACCAACATAAAAAGGTATTTTCAGGCCACTTTGTAACTGCCATATTCAGAAAATAATTATACTTTCCAAGATTTAGCACAGTTTCAAAGCACTGATGCTGAGATAAATGTTGTATAACTGCCAAATTTGGAAATGAAATGACACATAAGCAAAACATAGGCAAGCACATCCAAACAGATAGCAGTAACAGCAGTTGAAAGGCAGCTGTGAAACATACTATCACAATTTCATACCATGCTTCTTTGTTACTGTTCACTATTTCTCATGGCACCTCTGAGGAATGTTCATTTCTTAGTTTTTACGTAAAACATCAGTTACCACAAACAAAAATACATCCTTTTCTATCAAGCCTTGAGCTGTTTTCTTAGCATAAGAAGAAACTGAATACACTGTTGCATATTTATTTATTTTGTCACAGAGAAGATGTACTCTAATAGAGATAGGAATACAACACCATTTTTGTAGATTTGCTGTGTCCATATTAGCTACCTTATAACTTCGAATATTGAATAGATCTGAAAGAGTGCTGTGGATACTGCATAATCCATGAAATGAACAACATAATCACAACACTATGTGCAGATAGACAGATCATTATACAGAACACATTTTAATCATTCTTTCTGAAGTATCAGCGGAGAGTAATTTTATAATTAATTTTCTAATGAAATTTATGATCTTTTCTTTTATAAAACCATGTATAAAATTCAATTAATCTCGATCTCAAATGACAGCAGTGTTTAGGAAGAATGAAATGGCATTTACCAAAGGTAACTCATGTGGTCAATGGGCTATGCCCTGAGGCATAACCAGTAAGGCGTGTAGCCTGCCACCCAGTTCTGCAGGGACAGCTCTGAGTACCTCTTTGAAATTATCCTTCTCCCAGTGTCCTGAACTTAAAGGCACTCATTCCTCATGGGCTTGTTTCTCATTTTTAAACCCTTCCTTTTTGCAACCTCCTTCGTTCTTTTAAGACATCCTCAGCAGCTTAAAAACCTCATACAGAGCCCATGCATGGAGGCACTCTACTTAGAGGCCAGATCAACGTCTTCAGGCAGAGGGAAGCAGCTTCCAAGGGGAGCAAGTCGCTGCCATATTGCCAAGCCCTACCATGCAGTAGGATAAATCAGTTACTTAGCCACTGAACTGCCTTTCCAGAAGCATCCCTCCTCATGCCACGCTTACTTACCCTGCTTACAAGGGCAAAGCTGAAACCTGGTGTAATTTTGCTTTCCGTGCACGATGCTCAGCTGCCAGACGAACAGACGATCCCTGCCAGCCCCACTTAGCACCGCACAAGATGGCCGACCCGGCGCT
Organism: Lagopus muta; assembly: GCF_023343835.1. NCBI lineage: Eukaryota > Metazoa > Chordata > Aves > Galliformes > Phasianidae > Lagopus > Lagopus muta. The sequence goes on from NC_064434.1 coordinate 79,287,211, forward strand.
CCAGGTGCATTGCATTGAGGAGCACAGGTGGCTGCAGGAAAATGGCCGCCGAGGAGCGGGCCACAGGTGGCTGCGGTGGGTCGCGTTGTACTGCACTGGGGAACTCAGACCGCTGGGGGCTGCTGTGGGGCCAGCGTGCAACACCTTGCTCCTTGCTGCTACGAGGGACCGTAGGAGTACGAGGGGTCTCCGAGTATGCCATTTCGGTTAGGCTGAAAGGTAAAACCTTCTAAAAACATCTCTGTGTTTGCAAGAGCCCCAATGGCTGCCTGGGAGCATCCCAGAGCCTCTGCCCTGGTGCCAGCAAGAGAGGAAGGCTGCTGCACCAGAACCGTCCTTAGGGAGAAAACCCAGGAGTCTCCCTGGCTACGAAGAAACGCTGAGCTAACGCTTCGTTCTCGTTTGTCCGTTGTGGACACGTGTTAGCAGGGTGCAGGTGCAGAGATGAGCCAGGACAAAGCAGGCACCCTGCCACGTGGCCAAGGACAGCTGAAGTTTCAGGGCATTAGGAGACCCCTGACTGAGGCTGTGGCCATGGGGTTCCTGCAGCACTGAACCTACAGACAGGGTCCTGTGACAGGCTGCTACCCCTTCATGCTGCTGGGTGATGAGAAGGTTTAGGAGGCTTTTCATTAAATCTTTCCAAGGAAACCCAGTGGTTTCACCCACAAGAGACGCACAAATGCATGGATAATAATCACAAGGGCTTCTTCCCTGCTTCAGGCTGTGCTGGCAGCACGGAAGGTTGTGTGGTTTCATAACCATGTGCAAGCTTATATAATGTGAAGAGCTGGGTAGGGTCAATGCAAGAAACCTGAATTGCCCCCTTTCTTTTCTTTTTTTTTTTTTTTTTTTTTTTTTTTTTTTTTTCCTGCAGCTTTCATCTTCAGTAACTTGAGGGCATTTGTTGATTTCTGACAAATGTGCCAGTTAGATATGCAATTAAAATTGAATAATTGAAATAAATGGGTAGCTTTTTGGCTCTGAGCAATCCTTTGAATTTGTTCAGCTCTCCAATACCATTAGCAGAGCTTGTCTTTCAGGAAAATGCCTTTATAATTCAGTGGGACTGTGATCTTGCAAGGTCTGGTTTACTTGCAAAACCATAAGATACCGTCCATCGTTACTGCACCCCATATTGAGGTACAGAAACAGTGTGCTGGTCAGGTTTTTCAATATAAGCTACCACTGGAGTTTCAGCCTGGTATTTCCTATATGCGTGTTGGAAATTCAACTTTTCAGAAAATTGAGTTCTGCATCTCACCCTCAAAATTCCATTGACTGCATGCTTTTACCTTCTAACACCTGAATATATTTAAATATGTGGCCAAGCTGTAGGGAATTAGGCTCCAAAATCTCACTTATATTTCAGAAATATATGGCCACGTATCTCCCTGGAAAATTCCATTAGAATCTGTCTTTTTTTTTTTTTTTTTTTTTACTTCAGATTTGCACTTTCATTTGTCCTACATTTAGGAACATGGGGATAAGGATGCTTTTGTTTTCCATTTTGTTGACTCAGTTTGGACTGATAGCCCCCAACCCAGAAGAGGTATCCCTGTGTGACCAGGCAATGTCTGGCACAATGGGGCTGTGCTGCAAAAATAGTAGGCACCAAAATAAAAATTATCTGCAGTGTTATTAAGGCACTCATCATTCTACTATGTAAACATAAGAGGTAGTGATGTTGCCCTTTAAATATGCCTAATCTCCGAAAGCGTGATTGTTCCCTTATTTTGTGTGATGAGTGGAGAGACCAAGTCTTAAAGATGTTAAGAACACCACTGTGCTTTAAAATGTTCTCTTCCTGACAGGAAGACTGAATTTAAATGCAGCAGATCATAAAGTCAGGTGCAAAATTGAAGCAATCAACAGAGATCTGTTTAACTTTCCATTCGTACTGCCCCTGCTGTTGATTAAGACTTATCTACTGTTGGGCGTTAGTCATTTAGAAGGGGGAAAAAAGAAGTTATGGAACACATAGCGCCACGTTCCAGTCAAGCGTTTTAGCAAAGGCTGCTATTATGAAAAGGATTTTCTAATAGGGGGAATAATGATCTTCAGATTCTGACCTCCTGGCACAGCAGTGAGATTTATCAGGAGGGGCATGTGACTAGTTAAGACACACAGCCCCAGCTTGAAGGAAACAGCTGCTCATTTCATGCTTTAGCACTTGGCAGCTGGACAAGGAAGGGTGATGTTTGTGTTGAATACCTCTGCAGAACCAAGTACAGTAAGTGATTTTCCCTGTTTTTATTTTTTTCTAAGCTACCACTGCTTTCCTATTTTCATCTGAGACCTTTTGTGAAAACACTTAAGAGAGAGGCGTGTTTTTTGTCGCCTCATTGATAAGCAGTCATTCATGCTCTAAACGTCTATTTTTTTTTGATCTGTGATTAACGATTGTATTGTTTTTGCTGTTGCAGGAACAAGACAGGTACTGTGTTTTCTCCTCATGCTAGTTGGGGAGGGAAAATTGTGTTTATTTACACAGATGATGTTATGAAGAGGTTGTTAATATCAATGTTAATTTTCCTTTCTTTGTAGAGCTAGTGAATAGGTAAAGATGCCAGTTGGGAATACAGCAATTTCAGCATTTGGCTTAAAAATAGTCATGTAAGGAATTGACAAATGTACTCGACTGAAATAGTGTGATCAACCTGAAGAAAGCTGCTTGTGACTGGCAAGTTTTGGGGGTTGAAAGACAAATGTTTTTTTTGAAAGAGAAAGGTAGTAGCAGAGAAATACAGGAGAAAAGTGAAGATGCACTGATTAAGATACAATTGATTGTTGATAATAACTCATAACTGGCTTGTGAAGATTAAAAAATCCTCCCTAAAAACAGGGAGTGAGTCTCCTAAATATCTCCAGGTTTTTAATTCACTTTATTTTTAGATGTTTGCATTTTTTATGCTTTTGCTTCATGAATGATTGATTTCCCCATCTGATAAATTTTGAAAGCTCTGAAGTTTTGCTTAAAAATACAAGAATTGCAGGATTCGTAAAGGAACTTTTGATCAATTATTTATATAGAGATGAGTTATTGTGGAGAGGTTTTTCATTTTGGTGTGGGTTTTTGTTTTTTTGAGTAAGACTGAGAAAGAATTGGAACAAATGAACAGGTAGTGGGGCATCAGGTATGTGATAAGGCTGAGGGTTGCCAGGTGCTTTGGGGAAGGCTGGGAGAAGGGAGACTAGTGGGATCCTGTTGAGGAAGGGAAGACCTACATTTCAGAATGGGATCAAGAGTAAACACTGGAACTCTAGTTTAGTGAATCATGTTGTCTGTCCTTTAAAGATGAGCAGAATAATCCTCATTCGCTTCTCACGCAAAAAGAGAACTTTCATTTTTTATTTCTCCCTAACGGCTTCTAATTCTCCTCTAAACCATAGTTTATGGCTTTACTGTTTAACTGGAAATTGTATAGGAAAATGTCAATCAGTTGCAATTGTTCACAAAACCAGAAGTCTGCCTGGCTTCCTGCCTGTTCTTGTATCAGAGGGTAGTCTGCCTTTGAACCTTGAGCTGGAGTACTACAGACTGTGGTTACACTGCAGCCTTCCCACACAAATGGCACGCAAAGACAGGAGTGCTGCAGGCTATGGGGCTCTGAGGTGCCTCCTGGCTTTGCACTCAGGAGCCTGTAGTCCTCTAGGGATGCTGGCTACAGCGGCGTCTCATGGACCTGTCTGTTGTGATGGACCATGCTTTGAACATAAGCTAAACCCCAAATCCACCAGAAAAATAGTAGCTCAGTAGTGCTGCTCCTGTTTTCCTTCTTCTCTAGAACAACCACTGTGCCAGGGTTGGTGCAAAAGACTGATGTAAAGCCATATGGTCCTGCGACAGCTGCATCACAAACCTGCTGCATGTATATGTTGTGCAGCTGATTTTATTATCAGGCATCACTGGGAAGTGAGCAAAGCATAAGAGGAAACTACTGAAGATTTTATGGTAAAAATTCTATAACTGCACCACTGAGCTCACTTCAGGTAGTATAAGGTACGTCTTGAAACACACTGTCAAAGCTAACACTGAATTATCTCAAAGAAACAGTGAGGAAAGCTCAGTTTTGTGCCTCTATGCTATTGGTTTTTAAGGTTATTTACAATAAAGGAAAATAACCTCTGAGATCTGCAAAATTGAAGGTAAACAACCCTGCTGTATTTACAGTGCCCAGCTATCATTATTATATCTTATTTTGAATGAAATTCAAGGGTAACAGCTAACCCTTTAAACCCTCTGTTCACAAAGTAAAGAAAGCTTGATCAGCATTACAAGATTCTCAAGGCTGCAGTTGTTTCTGTCCTTATCAGCCCACTTTTTTAGCAATAGTTACTGTTAAACACAGAGTGTGCATATTGCAGTCTTCAAGCTTTTCTCACTTTATGGCTTTTCTGATGAATTCCAGCTGCAACTTCTGTTACTGGAGTACCCATCTTAGGATGCTGTTGGGGCACGTACTGATTTTACACTGGAGTGAAAGACATAGCCGCTGTACTACCACTCTTTTATAACTTTTATAACTTAGTATAATGATCTCCCAGAAACACATGTGCTCAGCTTTTTGAATATCACACTCGCACCCCCAAATTATGCTTGTGTTAGTCAAGGCAGTTCTGCATAGGCATGATATAGCACACAGATTGGATTTCTGCATCCTTTGTTATGGGAAGTGCCCAGCCTTTGCATTTGCCTTTGACAGATCTAGACTGACTACTGACATAGGTACGTATCTAGAAAGTCTGATACCTAGCAGAAATCTTCATCCTGGATGATTTTTTTTTTTTTTAATTACACAGTAGAGGAGATTTGATAACAGCCTGAGTATTTCTGTACCTCTGCAGAAGTTCAGTGCATATGCATATCACTTAGAGCCTTTTTCAAGATTCCCATTAAATTCTTTTCCTTTACTCCAAGGAAATTATTAGAGCAGTTCTCTGAATGGGCATGTTTGTGCTCTACAAGAAAACATCTAGAGTAACCACAGTTTTGCCAGCTCCTCGCTGTAGTTGAAAATGCTATTATGCACAGGAGCCACTCCCAGGATGTTCCTGAATAAAGAGAGGAAACTACCTTTAAAAATACTGTAGGGGTATTTGTGGTTTTCTTTTTTGCTAAGCTGTCTGAGTCTGATTATGCAACGTTTTTATAGGTACTCCAAACGTCTTCCAAAGAATGCTTTCTGTTAACATGTTTGTAGTGCAATTGCTTTTCATTGCTGGAGTTGATAGAAATGTTTTCATGTTGACCCTCTCTTTTAATTCACGAATGGCAGTATCTAGTTCCCAAGCATTTGAATCAAAAAGCTGATAGAAAAATCCCAGGTCTTCAGATTTTTCTGATCATTGGTCTTCAGTGTGGGTTTTCTATTCAATGTGAATAGTCAATGCAGTGTTACTTTTTCAATTGCTTACTGGAATGGCCTGTCTGAAAGCCACCTGATTACCAGATCAGAAGCACTGAGGCAGGGGCAAATTTTTTTCTTGCAGCGAAGTTAAAAGAACGTCAGCTATAAGCAAGATCAACACACTGACTTGGCAAGTCCAGTTCAGATACAGGGGCCATTCTGAAAACACATGGATATTCGCTGACCAGAAGTCATGAGTGGTCCCATCAGAAGGTTTGCCTTACAATAAGTGTGTATGTGGTCAGGATCACAGCGTGGGTGTGTGGAAATACCCACACAACTGATGTTTACTGCTCAGCAGAAAATTCGGTCTCCCCTGAGAATTACTTGGGTTGTTTTGGTGGCCATCTGCTGTCTCACTCTGAGTAGCCGCTCCCCTTGCTGCTGTGTCCTCTGACCGCATTCAAATAGGTGAAATGGTTTGACTCTCTCTGCACTGTATTCTCACACCTGTGATTAGTGCATATTATCTTTATTAATGATCTGGAATTTCTCCGGCTAGTGAGGAAGGCTTCAGTAGCTGAAGAATAACACCAGACCTACTAAACTGTGCAAAATTAGTGAAACTTGAGCTATTCCTGTTCAGATACCTAATATATTTAGTTCCTGCAAACAGAAAATAACCATATCATCTAAAATTAATTGGTGACTCAACAGTACATCTGCTTTAGTCTACCACCCAGGTTGTACCAAGCTTAGTATATAACAGTAGATACATACTATACTACATGTTATGTTAAATATAATTGCATTTCCATATACAACTCCATCAGTCACTGTTAAAACTGCTTCTCTTTCAGCCTTTACTATGGAAACAGGTGTTTCACTCTGAGTGGCGGTGGGCTTGTGCAGGAGAACCTGAAGTATGGGAAATGTGTGCAGGAAAAGGCTCTTCTTGATGAACAAGAATTTTCCATTCCTATTGATGTGTATTCTGCTTACTGTACCTGAAGGTTGTTGATGATTCCCAAGTAGAAAACAGCCTTAGGGTCCATTATTTGAGTAAATAGTAGATGATACAGTAAAGCAGATTGAATTTGACTTAGAGTGGGCACATTTGCATGCTTGCTTACACACATTGATTCCTTTGATAAATGACTCAAGGTTGCATATTTTCTTTGTTGTGATGCTACATTCTTCTTTGTAATCTTTGAAAAGGCTTAATATTTCTCCAGCACAGGCTCTGGTCTCACCAAATTTAATCTCCTCAGTCTGAAATATTGTTATTATAGATGGGCTTCCATTCATAACTCATCATTTAATTAGCTCAGCCCAGTCCATAATCTGGTTCATATAACATGCATCAGTGAACTCCTTTTTTGCAGCAACTCAGTGTTTGAACCCAGAGCTTGCTCAGAAATTTCTGGTTTTGCTAGTGGGAAGGCAGACAAGCAGTTTGTGCACATGATATTATGATGTAATAGATTGCCAGTGGTGCAAATTGCATCATAAAATCTTTGCTGGATTAGAGCTTGAGTCAGTTTACCAGCTGTTTTTTTTTTTCTTCTGTTCAAATCAGAATAGCCCTGACTTTCTGGTTTTATCACACTGTTCATGAAATATCTTCCTTAAAACACTCAAAAAAGTCTCATCTGTTAAAGATGTCTTGCCTACTTTAGCTTGCTTACTCATGCTCTACTTTACCAAACGCATGAGCATGTACTTCCTGGAACAGATGCCACCCTTCCTAAAACACTTGGTTTCCAGGCTCTGCCCTTATGACTGTCCATATATTTTTATCTCAACTAGGCAGTGGAACAAGAACTAGAATTTGCAATATTTTTTTTCTCTTCTAGAACAAGTATTCTTTAATTAGTCACCCTCTTACTTGCTTTCTCTCTAAAGCCCAAAGATATTTCATTTAATATGGAATTTTGTTTGTTAATGTTCTGGGGCAGGAAGAACCTACTCTGGCAAATCCACTCTGTTGTCTCAGCCAAGTGGGGGACTACAATCCTTCCACTAAAAACAGTAACAGATCTTGTGTCTTTCACAGTTTTAATGTGTTCAGAGGTCTTAGAGAGCTTCAGCATTGCTGCTGTGCCTGTTCAGTATGGGAAGGGCATTCTAGGTGTGACCAGTGTTACCTAATATTGGCAAGGCAGAGAAGTTTCTGGTGTACAAATCCTGAAAAGATTTAAAATGATGTCCCAGTTGGGGAGCTGCTTGGTTTTACTGACTCTGATATGTTTCTCAAGGCCATAGATAAGCATTTGGTATTTTTAACACTGAAAAAGCAGAAAGAGGCCAGAAGTTCTATGGAGTGGGAAGGAGAATGAGAAGGCAGAGGTGAGAGGAGGTGAGAAGGCAGAGACCAGGCTGAGAATTATGGTCCTGGAAGTGAGAGGGAGCATGGATTTGGGCTCTGCATCCCTTTTCCAGTTCAGTCTTCTTTTGGAATTCCTGGTGAGATGTGTTCCTCTGAAGTCCATAGTAGCAGTGTGATCTGTGGCTTCAAGAGGGGTGATAATTGTCTAGCTGCAATCCTGGGTTAAATATTCCTTGTTATAATAAATAGTTAATTACCAAAAGGAACTTAGCGTACTGAAGTTAAAAGGTACTTGTTGAATGTGTTACTTATTAAAGCTGGATTTGTAAGATGCTTTTTACTCTTTTTTAATTTGAGACAGGTATGAGCTTGTTTGTGTTTCAGGCCTTTTGATCAGAAATGCCTGTGTTGCTTTTTTTTTTTTTTTTTTTTTTTTTTTTAAATAAAATATTTAACTTGTTGGCTGCAAATTGTCCTGTTAGGAATGTGCATGGTTATTAACAAAACCCACTGTTCCAAAAGCATAGCTGTCGCCATTAACTGTAGTGATGCTGTTCTCATATCCTGTGCTCTGTGGATTTCTTCTGGTATCATAAAGAGTTTGAGAAGTTTGTTGCATGTCTTCATAGGATCATGCTAACCAGTGTGTTTCTCATTAAGGAAACAGTGTTTAGTCAGTCATCTGCTCATTGCTTTGTTACCTCTGAAAATAAGTTCCAAGTCTAATCAGACACACTAGGAAGTGACAATAGTCTCTTCTCTGCCCTTCTCTGTCAGAGGCTTACTAATATTAAAACCTCTGAACTACTTTAACACTATATGTTTGTGTTTAAATTATTCTCTCTGCACCATTAAGAAGTCAGAAGCCTGCCACTGTTTCACTTCTGCCACTTCTTCCCAGGAGAAACTTACAGAAAATGCCTAGATGTAGGGAACCACTTGTGTATTTAGCTGTCCAGCATCTGCTGACAGCTCGCCAAAGGAAGGTGCTGTATCCCTCCTGACCTCCAGGCTGTGTTTTTATTCCACCAGCTTTTCACACGCCTGCTTCATTGTGAGCTTTGAGTTGTCATCAACTTTTGTGGGTGCAGAGCCACAGCATTGTAGCAGGCAGGCATCCCCAGTTCACGTGAGCATGGAACAGACAGCAATTTGCATGAGTTCCTGGGATTGTGCACTTACTGACTGCTGTCATGTGTGTCTGTTACTGTTTTCTTGTGTGCCATTTTGATTTGCTTTTTTTCTTCAAAGAGCAATTGCTCTTAAATAAATGGGATGCTGCCATTAGGGAATGAGAAGATTTACTGACTGTTAGCAACCGGTTCAGTCTTCTCTTCTTGTCTGGGACCTGTTAGCATATCTGTGGGGAAATAGCAGTTACATGTGAACTACTCTCTACATCAAAGGCAAAAGGAAAGGATGATTTCAGCATAAGATCATTGTAACAGCCAAATGATAAAAGGGAGCCAGAGTCCTGTCCTGCCCCTCTGTCCTCATAACTGTCTTGCTCCATCTCAGTCATCCAGTTTCCTTTTACTTAAGTCCCTGAACGCCTCTTCCTGCCTTTATTTTTTTTGCCAGCTGCTACCTTCAATTTAGCACACTAGTAAGTACTTTCCCAGGCCATGTGGTCAAGATATTTCTGAAGTTGCCCCGTATTTTCACTGTGTTCACAGGAGGAGATCACTCCTCACACTGGGATGAGCACAGGTTGTGAATTTGCAGGGAGAAATGTGATGTATGGGATAACGGTGCTCAAGAGATAAAAATAAAGGCATGCTTAGCATCTCTTCATAAGGCGTTGGCCTTGTTTTTATTAGATGTAAAGTAACTGCAGTTGTTCTTCAGCTAGGAAAATGCCAGAAACAAGAAGAGGGAAAAATCAGGTACAATCATTGATGCTGGGAAAGATGGGAGACAGGTGGGTGTAGAAGTTTCCCTGTACTGGTATCTGTGATTACAGATTTCTTCTCTTGATATCAATGTTGCTGCAGAGATGGAAGAGGGGAGAGAGAATATGTTTGAACATCTTGCTTTCCAGGGCACTTAGCAATAATCTCTTTGTCTGAGTGACCACTGCAACTCTGCTGAGATTTACATGCTTGAGATACTCCATAAATGGCTGTAATTCTTTTGGCATCATTATAATGTATGAGCATTATGTGTGTGTGTGTATATGTATATATATACACACAATCTGCAATGCAGCTGTCAGTGTGGGCTTTAGAATGTTTTGAGCCAGGAACAGATAGTCCATCTACAGTGGGAAAGAAAATAACTGGAAGTTACTAAATTTGGTGTAGGGAGAAAGCTTATTCGAAAGGACAAAAAAAAAAAGGCTTTGGAAACCATGGGTTTGTCAGACAAAAATTTTGATACCAAATTGACTGACTTATATTCAAAGTTAAAGCTTCTTATAGTTCCCTTTGCTTTAACATTGTTTGAATGCTAGCCTGAAACTGGGAGTAGTGTTGACTCTTAAACCTGTCATAAATCTTGGAAGATATAACAGCTTCATAAAAGACACTGCTCAGGGACTGTACTACTGTATGAGAATTTTGACTTACTTAAAAATAAGAAAAAATTATCTAGTGAGGGAAAAAGGAAATCTCCACACTGAATATAACAGAAGACATAGGAAAATAGGACCTAGGATTTCTTAGTGAGCTATTTAATAGGTCTGTCTGATTTTCTAGCTTGGTTTTAAGAGAATAAAACTGGCAGTAGTAAATAATGGTAAAATATTAAAGTATTTTGTTACAGATAAATGGAAATGAATACTGACCCTTTATCTTTCAAAACTGAAGATATGATTATTTTCTTGTATGTGTTTTAAAATAGCTTAAAATAAATGTTTTCTCTTGGGAAAAGAAAAACCAGTCTGCTAAAAGCGTACAACAGTGTGATCAGTCAAGAATATAGGCTTCCTTTTCTCCCCCCTGTCTTGTCTAGGTTAATAAAACAAGCTTATTCACAAAAGGCTGTCAAAAGTTGTAAGCAAGTCTGTCAGTAATAAAGGTAATTGCTAAGAGTTTTTCTTGAGGCATACAAGTAAAAACATAACTTGTAAGAAGTACTGATAGTGTACTGATTCAGTTTCTGAGAAGAAAAAAAAAAGGATATAGAAGCATATGGATTCTTAGTGCTGTTAGCTCTCCCCTCTTGATGAGTTATGCTTTGGTGGTGGAGATCTCTAACATGTCTGGAGGGCAAATATTCTCAGAAAATCTCTGTCCCCTCGTGTCATGCACATTAATGAAATGTCTGATATTTGAAATTTTATTTTTGCTTTACTGGGTACAGCAGAACACCTTTTAATGGCTATCTACTGAGAAGTGTGGCTAGAAGTTTTCTTCATTTTGAAGGTGAAATAAAGTCCACTTTTGGATCTTTCTTTGAACCCAATGCCTTCCTGGGCAATTGTAGTACCTTGACCAATGGAGAGGGGAAATAAGGTAGTATTCCAGCACATTAAATAATTCAAGGATGCACATTCAGATTTTACTGCCGTTATAAGCTGGACTTACAGCTACAGAGACAAAGGCCAACACAGTAAATTGCAGAAGCAAATAGAGAAGTGAATGGGAAAAAGCCCAAGTATGGTAGATAATTGTATACTAGATAACATTGCATAACACTAAAATTGCAATTGAGAATGAAATCTTTGTTTTTAGAAATCCAGCTATCAATTTACCCATTATTTTACAGAGCTTATATATGAAGAAACCTATTTTTATTTCTGTTATGTCAGAATCTTGGTTACATTTCCCAGTAAGAGGTAAGAATGCTAAACAAAATGATGTCTAAGCAGCTTGGGTCTTGATCAAGTGACTTTCTGATTACTGAAAGTATTTGGTCCTGTGACTATCCATTAGCATTCCTCGTGATTTCTGTAAGCTTCTCTTTTGTTTTAGGTCAGTATGTATTGTACTCCGTACTCTAATTTATGAATGTCTACAAGGTATTACGTGGCTCTGAACTAATCGTTTGGTAACGCATATGAGCAGATCTATATTGCCACTTGGTTTCTCAACTATGGTCCAATTCATTCAACCCCTGTTCCTTCAGAAAGCCTCCAAATTGTTTATAACACCTATCTGTGTTAATTAAGTGGCATGCAATGACTTGAAAGTAGTTAGCCCAAAGGACTCTTCTCTCAGAACTGAACACAATGAAATACATTTCACAATTTTTAACTTGCTTGCTCTTATCTTAGGGCTGCAAAAGCTCATCCCTTAGAGGCTGTGTTAGATGCCAATGGAAAGGCTTGGCAGCAGGGGGGGCTGCAGATGGGATCTCTGTGGGAGGAAGAGGCCAGAGGCTGCCCTGTGCCAGACATAGCTGTTCCAGCCAGGACATACTCTGGGCCACAGCTGAGCCCATCAGCCAGGCTCTTGGTGGAAAAAGTCTGAGCAGGGACAGAAAACATGAAGAGGAGGAAAGAACAGAGAGAATAGCAAGGTTAGAGAACTGGAAGATGCTCTGTGGCAGAGCAGGTACATCCCTGAAAGAACTGAGACCATGGATAAGCTCATGATGGAGCCGGTACTCTTGTGAAGGGGCTACAGCCAATAAAAGAGCCACAGTGGAGCATAAGACAAGAGTGAAAGAGAAAAAGCAGCAGGTAGAAACTGTTCTGCATTGATCCTGACTTCCCACGCTGTTCAGTATCTCACTGAAAGCACTAATCTGAAAGTGTAATCTGCACAGCAGGGAATGGAGTGCAAGTGGATATGGGTGCCTGGCTGCTAGCTGGGGACAGTTTGGCTAGTTTGCAGTAGGTGAATGAAGTGGAGAAGTTGACTCTTTATCCTGCAGAGCTCATAGAGGCATAGAATCACTAACATCCCCTGTGCAGTGGATGTCTCTTGTTAATATGAGGTTTGGCTCTAGCTACTCATCAGCAGTATGCATTTAGTCATGTCCCGTCCTCTCTTCCTTTGAAAGGTGGAGTAAACATTCTGTTTAGTGTATTTTGAAGTTCCACTTTGATCCAGAAAAAGTGAATTAAAGTAATAAGGCGAAGGCGATTATCAAGGATCTCCTGGTTAATTGGACTACTACTGTCTGAAGGTGTGTAGCAAAGGTGAATAAATACTGGTGAATCACAGTGGAAGATCCCAGGACTTTCAGATTTGCTTTTCTTTCCTCTCCTGCTCCCAGCAAGGCTCATATCCTGCATGCAAGGGGCAGTGCAACAATCTTCCCCTTGTTCTGTGTTTCCACGCCACATGACAAATGTCATTGGTAAGCCAATGTGCCATTCTGAAGCATGTGATGCTTGAAGTCATGGACTGTGACAGAAACAGTGGCATTAGGATGCCTGACAGCCCACACTGTCACTGTGCTTTCCTGCTTAGAACAATTTTTGCATGTGTCAGCTGGAGAAACTTGACCAAGAATGTCACTTCCTTAGAGTTTTCTAGACATGGAGTTGCACGTACTGTAATAAATAAACCAGTACTGATAACCTACAAGAAATATTTAATTGCTTGTGCGGTAGCATAAACTTAAGGAACCATGCATTAGGCAACATGTGTCAATTTGAGCCCAGACAGATGTCTGGACTGCACCAGTGTAGGCAAAGGTGTAGCCTTATGTGTCCCATTTTGGATTCCTATTATGGTATTTGCACTAATCTATTGGAGACTAATAGCAAGAAAGGCCTCCTACTGAGATCCTCCACTCCATCTAAAGGATGGTAGATGAGGTCTGTCCTGAAGAGCTTCCCATGGATGTGAACAAGACAAGGTAAAGCAAAAAAAAGTGCAGTAAGGGCAGTTACCATAAACATTCTCATGAGATTCTTGATTTTTTTTTTTCCAGCTTATTTTTCTGTGCACTGCTACTGATTTGATTTCCTTGTTCAGCTGCTCACGTTCAGCAGTTTCTGCCCAGCAGCCAGGTGGTGGAAATCATCTAATGCAAGCATTCATTTGAGGAGGGGAAGAAGAGGAGAAGTCTAACTTACTTAAACTTCCAAAGAGTGTCCTAATCTTGTAAAGAATGTGAGTTTCCTGTATGCAGGTCTCTGGAAAGTTTACTGAGACCCATAGAGGTGCCTGTGTGTCAAAGTTGAACTATTTACACGTGGCTCTATTTGTTGTCCCTAGGCAGAAGAAAAATAACACATTTTTAACTGATGGGGGAAAATGTTACATCTACGTTTACTTTGGTTTGGCTAAAAAGCTGTTTTAATTCAGTTCAGCTAAATAAATATTACCCCATTTGTCAAATGTAAGCCTATTTAAACCCAGCTTATTGGGTTAGCTTGCACCTGTAACCAATGTAGCTTGTATGGGACTCATGTGAAAGTGCCTGTGCAGTGATTTATATTGGCTTGACATCAGGGTTTTATGTTAAACCCCTGCAGCTTCCAGGTGAGGACCTCCCCTTAGTAGCCTCCAGCAATAAAAGTGATGACTTCTGTTTATACTATTAATAATAGCCAACAGTTAAAACTTGACTAGTGCCCCCAGCTCTGTTCTTGCCCTTCAATGCTTTTGCATGAGACCACAAGTTAGCTGACAGTGTATCCTGTTTCTTTTAAAAAATAAGGCGTTACACCTGACTGCATCTGCCACAGGAGCTCACAGCCTGCATGTTCATTTTAAGCATATCTTTCAGGACAGTCCAGTGTCATCTTAGCACTTCCAAAATGTTGAATAATAAATACAATTAGGCTGCATGAGAATGTTAAGGAAAGCTTTCTGTTCAAATGACTGTTCAGTGTGGTGGTCGTGGTGAGGTTGAGACTTGTAAGGGAGTCTGCATTTAGTAGGTCAGTCCATTAAAAACTTTTAACCTCTGGACACACTGCTGCAGACATTTTTGCTTTTCACTTATTAAGGAATTTTGCCTCACATAATGGTAATGTCATCAAATAAAGCATGACATGCTTAAGAACACGGTTTGGTTCATAGGCAAGTGCTACAGGACTGGTGAAACTCCTGCCCCGCCACAGGTTCCTCTCCACAGGCTGTAGCTCTGACCCAGGGCTGTTCCTGCAGGGGCTCTCCATGGGCTGTGTCGTCCTTCAGGCCTCATCCACTGCAGCACCTTGGGCTCCTCCTTGGCTGCAGGTGGAGATCTGTCCCGTGTGGTGCCCACAGGCTGTAGGGGTACAGCTTGCTCTTCCATGGGCTGCTTCTAGGCTGCAGGAAACTCCTTCGAATACCTCCTGCCCTCCTCCTGCACTGACCTTGGTGCCTTCAGGGCTGTTTCTCTCACATCTCTCACTCCTCTCTCCCAGCTGCTGTAGTGCAACAGTTTTTTCCCATTCTTAAATCTTCTCTCTCAGAGTCAAAACCAGCACTGCTCATGGCTCAGCTCTGTCCAACACTGGGTCCTTTATGGAGCAGTTGGACCTGACTGCTCTGACATGGAGCAGCTGCTGAGTGAGCTCTTCTCATCCATCTCTAGATGTGGTGTTGTGGTTGGATACTATTTATGGCACAATCTAGACATTTCTCATTCTAATAGAACAACAGTGCTTAATCACACAAATAATGATGTAATGGTTGTGGTTGTTGGAGGCTGTGATCAAGAGATATGATATAATGTTTTGGCTCAGCTGAGGATATGTGGCTTAGCCCCAGTCAGCCAATTCTTCCTCCAGTGGAAATGTTACATCCTTCTTTTAGCAATATTATGAGCATAAAACCCATTAGTGGTCAGATAGGGAGTAGACTGTAGTGTTAGAATCTAGGTATCTACTAGTTAAATAGCTGTCATACAATTGAAAATAAACGTACTGCTATTCTACATGGAGTGTTATTTGTTGATTGCTATAAGGGTGCCTTAACGCTGTTAACAGAAGACAGGGATGGTGCTGCCCTGTGCTATATGTTATAGGGAATGGTTAAAGAAATCTGATCAAATTACTTCCCCTCCTACATTTCATGTGCAGCAGTTTTCAAGGGATAGAAAGAATCTTCAATGGCTTTCCTCAATCCTATTTTTAAAGTGTCGACTAAATTATTTTGAAATACCAACTCTTTAAACATGATCTGTAATTATTTCTGAAATCTCGGATTAGTATTTTTTGCATCTTTCAGGCGTAAATGGATATCTGCTAATTAAATGCATAGTAGATGTATGGTACATTCTAGAAGTTTCTGTACACATTCAGCCTTCTGTGCATGCTCAGCTCCTATAGAAAGATCTATTTTAAAAAGCTGTAGCATTCAATCTCCAGGTTCCTTGAAAAATTGCCTCCAAGTTTAGTGTTTGTTATGACCTTCATTAAACATTCTATGTGGCCTATGCCAATTAAAACCATTAGCATAAAAAGCTATCAGCTATGGGCCTGTAACCTTAGGAAAAGCAAATGTTTATGTTTTGAACACAAAAGCAGCGTTATTAACAAAAAGTGACTTATCAAGTGTAAACAGAATGACCTGAACAAAGCGTGCGTCAGCATACATGCATGTCCTCATTTGCCATCTGGTTTGTGTTATGACCCCTGCTAGGGATGTGTTTTGTGCTAGTGGACAATTGGAAAACACTTAAAAACACAAGCTGGAATGTATAGAAATCTTACAGCAGTCTTTCACATGGTCTGTGTCATGTGAGGGGATAAAAACAGTTTGCAGAAAAGATGAATTGAACTGTAAACGCTGCATCCTGATAACTCTCTCATGTAGCCATATAGCTATGATTTCCTTTACTTTCTCTCTGCAGGTTGTCCTGGAAGCCCAGATAAGAACGCAACCAACAGTAAAATGAAAAAACTGTGCAGCTGAAGAACTGAAGAAGCATTTTTCTACTTGGTGAAAATGCCTCTTATTTTTTGACAACGATTAAAGAACAATGGGGTCAAACACACTTGGGAAGGCTGCAACATTAGATGAGCTTTTGAACGCTTGTATTGAAATGTTTGGTAAGTGTTCTCAATACTTTGCTTTGCTGTTGCTCTTTGAATTCATCTTGTAGCATAACCCCTGCTGTTCTCTGATTTAGGCAGTCTTTCCCTTGGCAAACATTTCCATTCTGTAAAATTTTCCATGTTTCATTTAGTCCCAGAATTATGCAGGCCAGAATTTTAGTCATATGCATATTGTGTTAAGAAAATTTAATACAGGTAAAGCGCAATGTTGTGTATAGTGGTTTTAAAACTAAACAAATGTTTAGTTGAATGACTCAAGGAGTTATTTCTGGCATTGTCTTGAGTGGTTACACAGCTGCTTTTCTGACCAGTTGTTACTCTGAAACGTTTTTCAAATCATCATGCAATAATTGGAAATAATATGACTCAAGGCTCATGTAATCATTTTGCTCTTATTTAAATGTAGTGTACCAGGTCTGAAGGAAAGAAGTGATGAAGTAGACCTTGATCCACAGTGCCATTAATCAAGAATTATGTCACCCTATAGCCAGATAGTTCATGGATATACTTATATGCTTTGAAATGGGTTCTTAATTCACAGAGCTACATTTAAAGTCTCTTGGAACACAAGATAGACTTTGATTTGATTGAGGGCTGTTGGTTTGGAGTTTTTTTCCCTTTTGGAGAGAAGGAAGCATCCGAAGATGAGAGGAATTAAATATTTAAGGGCCAGATTTGGCTCCTGAGCATACTGCATCTCTGTATATCCATTTTTTGTAGACCATGATCAGACCTGCTGTCCTGTATACCTAGTGAGAGGTAGCAGAACCAATATACTTCATGTCTCTTGGGAGTAGTATCTCTCTTCTATGTATGCATGCTCTCTTGACAGCTCTAGTCTGTATGTGGTTCCTGTTTCATACACACATGCAGACTACTGTCTACTGAAATAGCAACAGAGAGAAAATAACATAGGATTGTGGGTGCTATGGAGTGTGAACAGCCAGGCAACCAGCCAGGGAGTAACTTCCACAGCCTCAGTGGCTACACTGCAGAAACTGGGAGAGTCTGTACAGCAGCTGGAGGTGTGATCCGCATATGGACTGAAGTGTTGCTTTTGATCCCTCTTTTTAAACAATCTAGTGGTTAATATGCAGCTGCACCTAAACAAACCTTGTAAGTGGTTTTGGATAAACCATCTCCCTGCCCTTTCAGTGGACTAACTTTAGATTTGTTATTTGTATTACCCACTGTCTCATTGCACTCATTTAGCTTATATGCTAGACATGTCCATGCCTGTTGTCTGGACTTTCTTTTCCCTACAGCACTACAGTCTAGCAATAGTTTCCTCTAAAGGAGGATTTGTGTGCTTTGCTTTTGTGTCCTGTTTGGTAAATAATGGCCCAAGATTTTAACTTCTGATATTTTTTTATCTCCACTTGAATGACACACGCTTCTCTGTTCGCAGCTAAGAAGTTCATTCCCTTGTTGCTCTTTTTCAGATGACAGAGGAAATCAATGCTCCAGCCATTTGCCGAGAATCTTTCTTCTAATGCATCGCTGGTACCTGCCTTCCACAGAGCTGGCTGTCAAGCTTCTGTCTACATATCCTTTCAGGAAGTCTTGCAAGTCAGCACTGCAGTGTTGAAAGCAGATTGTTTCTGCCACTGCATGTAAAAATTTGTTACTTAATTAGTAACAAACAGAGTTTGACTCTTTCACCCTAAAACATGGAAATCCGGGAGCTTCATTCGGCTTTTGGTTGTAGATATTTTCCATAAGAACAAGTTTGCTGAGGCATGCTTTGAATTATCTTTGAATAAATGGAAAAATGTTGCCAAGATAATTTTTCAAATTTATAATGGCAGGCTGGTATTGGACCAATACGAGCTTTCAGTGGTAGCTCAGTACCTACGTGTCTTCAAAATTGTTCAGCAGAGTACTCAGAACAGTGCAATAGAGGCATTTTTGCTAGGGCAAAAACCAAAATGGCAGCCAAGAAATTGTCGTTGTCTTAAGATACTGTGTAAGTGAATGAATATCAGATGATGCTGTAGTTGTCTGTTGAAGGAAAGTTTTTAATACTGGTTTTGTTCAACTGGTCTAGAGTCACTGTCTGATGTAGATAAAAACCACATTACTGAATCAAGTCACCTAAAGCTTTCTTTAACTAGAATACATATAGAGATGCCAGTGGGGAGAACTGCAATGAATTCAGACTAAAAATCTGCTACTTCATGAGGTAGGCACGCTTCTGTTTTCTATTTGCTGTGAATACTATAATTGTAATTTATTTTCCTAATGTTTAAAAAAGTTATTGTTTTATTTGATCTCTAGTCTGTAGTAAAGTGTGAATTACTGTGCTCTGAAAACAATGGTTTCAGCAGAACCAGTGCTTAAGACATGTAACTGTGCATGTACTGTACAGCTGATTGAAACCTTGTGCCGTGTATTACCTGGTGTTTGAGCATGACACCTCTTACAGGGAGGTGAGGTCAGTGCCACACAGAACAGTGACACTTTTTACTTCCATATACCATCTATTTTGGTGGAGGAAGTTTATCTCTGGGCTGTTGGCTTCAGTTCAAATAATCTGTGCGTAATTTATGATGACACGAGTATGTTAGAGATGTCAAAGCTTTTACAGATCAGATTTGTTCTGATCTTTGCACCTAATTGTCTCTGACTTTGTTTCTACAGGAAAGCTGTCCCTGGTTAGGCTGTGCTTGGTTAGGAGCATTTCTCCATAAAATAGAAAGTATGAATTTTTAAGCTAACACGCTACAACCTGCTTCCCTCAAACAAATGACTAAATTATATCACTGTGTTGGAATGGGAGAGAGGTACTGAAAGTAGCACTGACAAAGCCTTTTTCCTGCCCTCTTAAATAGAAGAGGAATTGCCTTGTTTACAGGGTTATCGTGGTAGTGCTGCCACTTTAACTTCACGTTTTCATTTTCACTGGAAAATCTTTTTCTGAGCACAGTGTCTCACTTAAACAAGGGACAAATGCAAGTCATTTGGGTGCCCTGGCAGTGTGAGTTGGGGTAGGTGTGGTGTGGCTGCCTTTTGTGTGTCACCCCATGCATCTTTTAATTTGACATTTCAAAAGAGTGCTCTTGTATGGTACTGTGGTGAATTAAATGAAGGAAATTATATGATAATTTGACTGCATGATGTCAACAATCCTGTTGTCAGTTATAAGCTAGAATATTTTGGAGTTACCTGAGACTGTTGATTCAGCTACTAAAAGAGCAGTGGTACAGCCCCTGTTTTTCTAGGTCCGTGACTGTTTATTTTTGAAGTCTTTGTCATTAATGTCAGAGAGAAGTACAGCATCAGCAGGCTGGGGTTGCACACCCTCTCTGCCCTAAAACCACTCAGTCTGAAATATTCTTAAGTTCTGTTGATTAAAATGTGAGTATCTCTGTACAGCCACTAAATATTACACCTGAATCCCTAGGTGTCTCTGAACTTATTTATGTCAATTTCAGATACTGGATTCTGGAATTTCCTGCAGAATTTAACTTGGATCTCGGGCTGATTCGTTTGACTGAAGAATTTCGAGAATTAGCCAGCCAGCTTGGCTATGAGGATCACATCGATCTCATTGATATCTCCAGCATGTAAGAATGTCATGAGCTTTATCATCTTTACCTCTGTTCTCTGTAGCAGCAGAATTCTAATTCTGTCCAAAATATGAAAGTATTAAGGGCCATCCTAATCTTGAGAAAGCAAACAATCATTTACAAAAAAAAAAAAATTCTCTTACCGTCTAAATTTGGAATTCTACACGTAGTTTGACACTGCAGTCTCTTATCTGTGCATAAGTATTCAATATAAATGGTAAAGAAATAATTTTCCTGATTCTTTTGAAAAAGCTAGTGCTAATTAAATGATTAATATTACTTTCTTCCTGTTACTTTTCATACAGAATGACAAGTAACGCAGTGATTGGCACATTGTGTAAATCTTGTATTTTCTTATGGAAGCTTTTTTGTTCTCTTATCTGTAACCTGCCTGTTTTTTCCAATGCCTTTCTGTGTGCTATTTTCTATTATTTAATTCAATAATCTTTAGCAGTGACATGTGTAATTTTCTTGCATTGAAGTGCTTATACTACTATTACCATGACTTCTAAGAAGTTACCTTCTAAACATCACCAAACAGGCTCTTATATCTTACCTGATATTGTAGATTTTCTTTTAAAATATGGCACAGTCAAAATTGTTTTTCCTTATTTAAAAATCAGCATAGCAACCTGGAAGGATGGCCCAACTAATCTCAGTGAAGTCTACAAAATTTTGTGCACGAATGCCAGTGAAATCACATGAATATTAGCTCTTCAATCTTATTTTAAAATTTTAACTTAGGAACCTCTTTCTGCTCTATGAAGTGCCTTTGCTGTATTTGGGTAGGAGTTATTCCATTACTTGTAAGCAAACGGTTTACATAGTTATGCACAAACACCTTGCTGTGGTTGTTCAACTGATGGCATTTCTACCGTTCTGTTATTTTATGGACTTGTGGTCTTACAGAGTTAAAATTAATTCTTGATGTTATTGAAGGTGGCTTTTTTTTTTTTGGTCTTATTCAGAATTTGACTTATTTTTCTTGTATTTCCAAGGCACTTTTGAATTACAGCCTCCTGTACATTGTCCTTTTCTTCCAATGGAAACCTGATATCATGCATCGTATGCAGAAAGGAGATCTCTGAAATCCTTACTCCTCATTATACATCTGAACGTTATCTTATGCTGAGTGTTGTCCGCTAGAAGCCACAGATAGATCTCTTGATTATTTTATGTATACTGATGGCTACTCCCCAAAAAGAAATGAGGATTGTGTCTAATTTTCTCTTGCAGACCTTCCTATGACTGGATGAGAAGAGTTACACAAAGGAAGAAGATTTCTAAGAAAGGAAAAGCCTGCCTACTTTTTGATCATCTGGAGCCCATTGAACTAGCTGAACATCTCACTTTTCTGGAGCATAAATCTTTTAGGAGAATTTCTGTAAGAAGCCTCCAACTTTGTTGTTTGTAGATAGGACCCTGTCCTAGGAAAGGGCGTTCATATTGTTTAACAAAACATTTTTTTTTACATTTCATTTACTGTGTAAGAGAATATGCTGTCATATTGTCTTCTAGCAGGCAGTTCTAGCAGCTAAGATGACCAAGAAGTCAGTGTTGGCTAGTATTGCTACAGCTCCCTACACAAGCTGAAATTCCATCATCAGCTTCTGAAAATCCAAATTTAATGGAGAGCTGAAGAATACTTTCCAGAAGTTCTCGGGAAATCTAATTCTAGTGGTAGCCATCTGTGTGGAACGATATCCATGAACACACAGGAATGAACAATATCAGAATGAGCAAGATTTAGCAGAACTAGCTGCTTGTGCTACAAATTGATCAGTTGATGTAGGAGGAAGACATAGGAAAACTGATGTATAGTTAGCTTCTTGAGTTGCAGTTCAGACTCTTATTAAGAGCTCCTGTTGACTTCAGCAGCGCCCAGATTTTGCTCTTTACATCAATAATGCTCTTGATCAGGTATTGGAGTGAAGTGAAAGCTCCTTTTTATATGCTTCTTGCTTGTAGCACTAGGTCATTCCTATACAGTATAATTGTATGAGGATGTCAAGTAAAACTGCACAAAATAAAATGTCTTAAGTGTTGAGTAAATTGTGGGGAAAAATGATTCCATAGAAGTAGTAATCATATTCATCATGCATGCCTTAGTATTACCTGGCATTCAAATGCTGAAGTTTTAAGTGATACAGCAAGACCTGTAAATAAGACAAAAGAAAACATTTTAAGAAAGTACTGATATGCAGCAGGGTCTGCTGAGCATCAGTTGTAGTCACTTTCTAAACAAGAACAGCTTTGACGGGGGAAAAAATATCAAAGTTTCAATTTGACTCTGAGGTTGTCCACCACTTTACTGAAAATGTCTTTCCCTTTCCTTGTTAGTTCACAGACTACCAAAGCTATGTGATCCATGGCTGCCTGGAGAACAATCCTACTTTGGAGAGATCTATTGCTTTGTTTAATGGTATCTCCAAGTGGGTCCAGCTCATGGTTCTCAGCAAGCCGACACCCCTGCAAAGGGCAGAAGTGATCACAAAGTTTATCAATGTTGCACAGGTATGTCTTGTTTATGAGTCTCCTTCCTCCAATATGAAGCAACAATATAGAGATCACAGGAAACAAGTGAACTGGGTGCTCTTTGGGCTGTTTCCTGAGTGAAAAGTCTGTTCAACATAACTGCTAGTTATTTCTTCCAGGTGTGGCACATCTGCATTTTTTAGAAGACAAAAAATAAAATGTATTTTTTCTTTGTTGTATTCTGTTTCCCAACTGTCATTATCACGTGTTTCTTGTGGAACTAATCTAATTTAAAAAATAATTGCTGAATTCCCTTATATCCCTTGGCTTAGTTGTTTCCTATGCAGCAATGGTAGGACGTTTCCTTTAGCTTGTCTTCTGTGATACTGGATAGCTGCCATACATACCCTTATTTTTATTTTTTCATGATCCATCTCTTCTACAGAAGCTCCTTCATCTCCAGAACTTCAACACACTGATGGCAGTTGTGGGAGGTCTTAGCCATAGCTCTATTTCTCGCCTGAAAGAGACTCATTCTCATCTGTCTTCGGAAGTCACAAAGGTATGGTGGACAACCAAATGTACAGATATTGAGCAGAACATCCCTTCTTGAAGGTCTGATGAGTTCTGCAGTTCAGGTCTCACCAGCACAATACTTGGATCTGGGAGGGTATCCTAGGGGACTGGGCTTGGGCTTCTCTCAGCGGAGAAGAATCGACTCACAGAGATTCTCTGCTTGATTGCCTGTATTAGAGAGAAAATTAACTCTGTTGACTCAGCCACAAGTTATGCTCATTACAACAGATTAAGGAAATGCTAAGAATGCTTTCACAAGAACTTGCTTCTCTGGCTATTTGTAGGACTGGAATGAAATGACAGAGCTGGTCTCTTCCAATGGAAACTACTGCAACTACCGCAAGGCTTTTGCTGACTGTGTTGGCTTCAAAATTCCTATTTTAGGAGTTCATTTGAAAGACTTGATTGCTGTCCATGTCATTTTTCCTGACTGGATAGATGAAAATAAAGTAAACATAGTGAAAATGCAGCAGCTTTCCATCACCTTGAACGAACTGGTTTCCCTGCAAACTGCTTCTCATCACTTAGAGCCTAATATGGATTTAATTAACCTGCTAACAGTAAGTATTGTGCAACTTCCAATTTACTTCTGTTATTTAGATGTTGAATGCCAATACAAAGTTGAGTGTACATTGTTGTAACATTTTTTTTTTATTTTAAAAAAGAGGCAACGCAGAATAGAAACAAGTCCATGTGAGATGTGAATGTATTCAGAGAGTATGTGATGGCTGGATACAGAAACAGAAAACAATTGCATTGATTCATTTATTTAAAAAAAATAATGGAGAGAGAGATGCTTCTGTATTAAAAGGAAAACGTTCTGACTACTTAGAATTTAGGCTTTTGCAAAGTTTGGGCTATGTGTTGGCATACTTCCATCAGTGAAATTCTAACTTGGGAGTAACTTTGTTCCTTCTCCCTGTGCTTTGTAAATTATACAGTGTTCTTCCTATACCGTAAATAAATGTATTCCTGTATGATGTTAAATAGTTCCTGAAAAAAGATCCACAAGTGTCAGTGCTGAAAGGGATTTATTTTAAGTCCCCCTTTTTTTTTATATGTAGACAATTAGTGTAATTTGATAATAAATACGATGCTTAACTTCAAAAGATATTGAAGCGTGCCCCCTGAATCTACTGACCAAATTCTGCTTCTGCTGACATTTTTTCAAATTAGCATTGATCTTAACTGCAGCAGCATTTGATCCAGCACCATGGTTTGATTAGGGGCAAAAACCAGTTGGAATTAAAGACAGGAGCAGTGAAACTTGGAGGAAAGGAATGTTGTTCGTTAAAACAGTTCATGTTGCAGATAAAAGCAAGCCATCTACTCATTTGAGAGCTGTTTTTTAAAGATGTCACTTTAGAAAAAAGGACTCTCCCAATGTGTGATCATTTTATGCTGTTTCTATTCTTATTTCACTTTGTCCATCAGATCTCTAATCCAGACTGAAAGAGAAGCTGCCTTCTGTCATTAAGTCAGTAGAATTCTTTTCTAAGTAAACTTAGAATCAAACAAGGTCTGTCTGAGACAGAATAAGATAGATTTGAGAACTTTTCAAGTGATTCTGTTTATTTTATTGGCTAGCATGAACTTTTCTAGATCAACTTTTTCTCCAGATTTCTCTTGTCTCTTTTAAATGACAGACAAAAGCTAGATCAAAGCCAGGGAATGAATTTGGCTCTGAACTGCTGTGCTCATTGCTGCCTGGAGAGGTGGGAGCTGAATTCCAGCTTCTCTTCTGTCAGGTCATGGACCTCAGATGAATTTCATTACTCGTCTCCTTCTATGTGAATGCCTTGAGTGAGCACTATTGAGCAGGAGCTTAGATTTTTTCCTTTCACTTTACTTTAAAATGCTCAAAGATACGTTTATCAGAAATTATACAGAGTTTGTACTTTGTGGTGGATTTGTTCTGGAACTGATCAGGTACAGTGACTGACAAAAATGAGCCTGAGCTTGGAGCTACCAATCTGGTGTCACTTCATTAAGGAATAGGACAAACTTTTTCTGTCGCACTTTATATGAAGCAAACAGGAGCACATCTTAATCACAGCTGGTGGGGCAGTGAAGAGAAGGGGCCACATTATAGCCCATGGTAATGCCTCTCTAATTTGATCATACACAGATATTTATCATCTTGTTTTGTTTCAGTAGGGATTGAGCGTTGTTTCTCATCTCGAGTTCACAGTTTCTGACAGATTTGGCTGCAAGTAGGGGGAAGTGGAACATCAGATTTTAGAGAACTGAGGAATAAGAAACTGAGCACCCAAGGGCACAAATTAGACAATGTGAAGTGAGAAATGGAAGCTGAACTACTGCTGTCATTTTGATTAGCTGCCACTCTTTTGGGTAACGGTCTGCATTTCAAAAGGTGCTGAAAGCATCAGATTTTTCTAAGACTTGCAGTTTGATATCCGTCGTTGTACAAGTTCTTGTTTTTTACCCATTTTTCCATTTTAAAAATATTTCTTTTGTTTTCAGCAAACTGAGATTTTATTTATATTTATATAATATTTTTTCCAATCTGTATTTCATTTACCAGGAAGAGTAATTGAGCATAAGAAGAGTACTACTTCATTCATGATGCTCTGATGTATTTGTTCCTCATATTGCACTGCTGGCTTTCTAATAGTTGAGCCAATCTGACTGTAAATAATTGAAGTTGCATGCTGCAGTGTTAATCCCAGGCCTGATCAGGGTTAAAATTAACTGCCACTTTTTGTCTACTGTCATGATTCCATAGTTGTAACTGTTCAGTAGTGATGAAAATGGCCATAGGTGTCCTAAGACTTTTCCAGGGTAATTCTGTCTGTTTGTTGAGTAGTGTAAGAGTTTTCACTTAAGACAGCTACTTCTGGAAGGTTAGAAATAAATTTGTATCAGATACCACCTGGATGTGAGTTTTGGAAGGCCTCATACTATTTGAATATTCCAACTTCTCTTCCAGTGCGTTCCAGTTATGTTTGGTTCTCCTTTGTACCATATGAATACATTTCAGTCCCTTTACTTACAGTTGTCTCTTGAACGGTATTAACAAACTTATGTGACAGATGAAACATTTCTAACAATCCTTTTGTTAATAAGAAAGTTATAAATTACAGGCTGGGGTCAGAGAAAGAGAAGAAAAGCTGGGGTCTCAGCCCAAAGCTGACAAGAACTGCAGGCTGAAAATAGCTGACCTTGGGATGTGCAAACAGTCTTTTAGCAGATTTAGCCTCCCTTGCTGCCAAAGTCAACCTCAGTTTTCAGAGCCAGAGAAAGTAATTATTCAGTTTATTGCTATGTCTTTCTGCTCTAATACATCTTTTAGTTAATTCCAAAACTGGTAAATGCACGTAAATGCATTGTTTGTGCTGTGCTCTTCATTTGTACATCAATCAGCTGGCTCAGCTATTTGTTTACTTTTGCTGTTTTCTCAGCAGAAGCCGTTTCTATCTGGGAGAGCTTTTAGTAGGTGTTTCATCCTGATAAGCAATGTGTAAATCTCTTGTCTGGCCTCTGTCCCTTGCGCTGCATCCTTTTACATCACACTTAGCAAGTGCCACCAATCTGGGCTGTGCTGGCATGACAAGTACATCTCTGGGTGTTGGCTTCCTGGGCCACAGCTTGCACAGTGCAATAAAAAGGGCATTTCATCAACTAAGTGGGCATATGGGAATTTGCCTTGGTGTTTCTTTTCCACAGTGATGAAAATCTGTCTTCTTTGGAGAAGCTGAGCCTTTCAAGTGTTTTGGAAATGGTTATCATGGAGGCTGTGTTAAGAGCTATTGAGTGATTACTGGCTTAAAAGCTGGGCCAGAGAACGTGGTAGTAAACCTCAGACTCCTTGATAAAGGTGAACGGGTGAAAAGAGAATTTAAATCTCTCTGTTTTCAGTGTTAGCTGCTGCATGACCATTTTTCAGGGGGAACTGGAGTTCTCTCCGCAAATAAGGCAATGGTTTGTTGTTTGGTAGGCAATTGAGGCAAACACCAGGTTTAGTCGCGCAGGAGGCTGCAAAGGCTGAGAGCAAGCTTTAATGATGTGAATTCTCACTTGGCTGTGTGTAAGTAAGGGCAAGTTACTTGGGCAAGAGACCTGAACGTAGCATGACTTGGCTGCCTGGGAGCATGTTACATGCTTACTCGTAGTCTGTGCTCCTCAATGCCCTTTCCTGAGCTATTGCCCACACTTGCTCTGTTCTCAATGACTGCACCCATTCTACGTTCTGACAGGAACAAAGAAGCAAAAGTGGTAAAAACAAACCTAAGCACAAGTTTGGCAGTGCAACCAAGAGGATTAATGGCTCTAGGGACAGGTTCATAATTAGAACATAGGGGAGTTGGACTAGATGACCTGTAAGTGCCCTTTCCAACTGAAACAATTCTATGGTTCTATGATTTTCTTACCTGTTGTGCAGTATTTCCACATTGTTTTTATTTCACTATATGAATAAAAGCCTGAGGGTAAATGTCCCACCATTTTCTGTGGATAGGAAGAGGACTTCAGTCTCTTCATTAGTCCACAGTGGATTTATACTGAGTTACAGCTTATTTGGTGCCACTATTTTCCCCCCGGCTATTTTTAGGTCTCCATGGCTATTTAACCAACCTGTTCTAAGACTGTATGCAAATGGCTGGAAAGTCCCCATCGCTTGTACAGTCTAGTGAAGAGAATGAGAAATGTCTAAACAGCTAAATTGAAAGTCACCCTCCCCAACTTTTCTTCAATAAGTTCCACATGTGAACAAAGCCATGCCTTTCTGATCCCCCTCTGCTTTCCTCACACCCCTCCCTGCCAAATTACTAAGGAGAACAGGACAGCAAGGAGAGTCAAACTAGACTGGAAACTGCCACTGTAAAGGCTGTCCTAAGAAGACTCATTGCATTTCATCTGTTGGCACAAAACTGTAGCCTAAATACAAAAGACAGCTTATTTAACCAATATGTAATCACCTTGCCTAAGGCAAGATGGTTATTGGGCCTGGTTCTGCTCCTTACTAAGTCTGCTCTTCAAGTTCTCTGAAAATAATCATCTGTTACAGCTGTTTATACAGTAGTAATTCCATCTGCCTGCTGTGGAACATTCCAGCTTAACTGGGGATTTGAAAGATGGATGATAACTTCAAATCAAGCCAATTAATCCAAAGCCAATTGATGCAAGGAGATGACCACAGGAAGCATGCAATGCTCATCTCATTGCATAAAACTGGCCACAGCGGGGATCACCTCAGCAAGGAAGAGTTCACTGCAGACATGTGCCACTGCACGACCACAGCTGCCAAAGCAAAAGCAAAAATGTTCATTTTACTTCCACTGTATTTAAGTCCCTTCTTTTCCCTCAGCAAATCTTCTAGCGAAAAGGATCAGTACATGAAAGAAAAATCTTTAATTTTACGTAGAAACAGAAGCTGAAAGGGAATTTGTGTTGCTCAGCATGAGGGGACCAGGAATGGGCCAAACTGGACTACTGAAGTATCCTTGGATATGAGGATAGAGCCAGAACCAGTAAAAAAGACAGTGGGCCAAACCAGAGCACAGGAGGCTCCCTCTGAACACCAGGCACAAGCTGCCCAGAGCCTCCTGGGCATGGCCCTGGGCACCTGCTCTGGTGTTTAGTACCAGGGGGAGATATCTTTCTGCTAACAAACCTGTTGTATCTGACCCTGTCTAATAAAAGTTACTGTCTTTCTCTCTTTCTTACCCATAGCTGTCCCTGGACCTCTATCACACAGAGGATGACATCTACAAGCTCTCACTGGTGCTAGAACCAAGGAACTCCAAATCTGTAGGTCATCTTTTACCGCATTTTTTTCATATTATTTAGTATTTCTGCATGAAGCTTTTTTGTATTTTTTGAATGTCCATTAATCAGTTTCTTTCATATTCACCTTAAACTTTTTATTGTGTGTGATTCTATATGTAAAGAAGAATGAAACTAGCCAGAGTTTAGTGAAGTCTCTAGAAAGCAGAGTTCTGCTTTATGTGAAGATAACCTTTATAAGCGCCTATCAAGATAAGGCTGCATTGGTACACTTTGTATTATGCTTTTTAAGTTAGAGGTAAACATCTTAATAGTTGACATTTTGTTTAAAGTATTGCTCTCTCTCCAGCTACCAGCTTTTGGGACTTCCTCTGTCCTGTGAGCATTTCAGCACCCTCACTGCCTGTCACATCCAGCACATGATCCTCACAAGCTGAGCTCTCACTCTGACACCAGCTGAAAATAAGGGTGGCTGGAAATGCACAGTGGGGTGTGAGAGGGGGAGACCAGTACTGGGAGGTCTTTCTTTTCAGTGCTTTTTATACTTTTGTATCTTCTTAAAAGGAGAAACAAGGATGCAAAAGCTCTTAGCTATTAAGTATAGGACTTACCTGACTTTAAGAATAGTTCATCACTTTTGGAGACCAGCTTGAAGACTGCATGTGTGTGGTTTCAATGGAGGATGATGGGCAACATTGAGTAGTTCCACAGTCAGCACTAATTCAGTGTGAATACCTGGAATTTCGCTGATGAGTCTCCTGTCCGCATTGGATGTAATTTGACCACAACTGTTCCCTTTGCCACAGTTATTCTGGCTCCCTCATGCTTCCTTCATTGCCAGTAAAGTTGGGCAATTACAGCTCTGTGCTGTGGAAGGAGTGGGTCACCACTGTAAGTGAAGAGAATTACAAAGCAGTATGAGTACCCAGCTGTTATTGGAGACTTTGATGCTGTGTTCAGTGAATACCCAGGGACTACCTAGTTTGTTGGGTTTTTTTTGCTTGTACAGCCAATGGCTTATGGGCATCTCTGCCCAGCACAATTCTGCCACTGAGGGTGCACTAGCAT
Source organism: Lagopus muta (assembly GCF_023343835.1). Classification (NCBI taxonomy): domain Eukaryota; kingdom Metazoa; phylum Chordata; class Aves; order Galliformes; family Phasianidae; genus Lagopus; species Lagopus muta. Next base: position 79,317,211 of record NC_064434.1, read on the forward strand.
AGATATTTTTTGCTTCAGTATAAGAAGGATTTCAATGCCATCATATAAGCGTTGGCACCAAATACATATAGAGAGAGAGAGAGAGAGAGTTTGATTGTTCAGAAGAAAGAGGAATGCTCCAGTGGATTTGGTTTCTTTCTGCCACTGTGTATACTCAGAGCAGCAGGAGCTCTCTGTGAGTCTGTAGTAGTCCAGCACCAGTGTGCTAATTCTTTGAGTCCCATTAACCTAAATATTTTTTGAGAGAAGGAACACATCAAACCACAGTTGTAAGGATGTCACAATACTGGCATGTTGTGTGTTATCGTATAACACGTTGTCTCTAAAAGATTGCTGCATTCCTGTGTGTTTTTAGAGCAAAAATATTTGCCAGCAGATTGTTTCATCACTGTATGGTGACATTAATCTTAGGATTTAAAATGTTCCATAAGTGCTATTGACATGAGTTGAGTGTTGAGTGTTACTTGTTGGAATTCAGTTCTGTGGATATAGGGATTATTTTCTTCTTAAACTCACCTGAGCACACTAATATGGTGAGTCAAGAGCACATCCTTTTTTTTTTTTTTTTTTTCCTATCAAACACAGTATAGTATGACCTTGTGACCCTTTTTCATCTCAGTGTGAAAGTCTACAATATCCTTATTATCACAATAATATAACATTTTTCATTAGGCTTGTTTATCTCCCTCTCGGGATGGCGGGGCTCTCTCAAGATGAAGAAGAGTAGGTTTCTATGTTATTCCTGATTCTCATTGTGTCCAGAGACTCTCCTTCCTGCCCCCAAGTTTCACTGCTGTTGAAGTTGGCTGCAGTGCTGCCATATGGTGCTGCTTGTTATGAGAACTCACATTTCATAATTCAAATTCTAACGTCGTTGTGTTTGATTGGTCTCCTAGCAGCCTACCTCCCCAACAACCCCAAGCAAACCAGTGGTGCCACTGGAGTGGGCATCTGGAGTGGTACCTAAGCCTGACCCAACCGTCATCAACAAGCACATAAGAAAGTTAGTGGATGTAAGTACTCAAAAGAATACATCAAAGGGAACGTTCATTTTGATACTGTAATCATTGTAAACAATTTCATTTGAGGTTTTTGAGCAATTATTGGGATGGGGATAAATTTTAAATATCTGTTAATGAATTTGAGCTCTTGCTGATACTTTCAGAACTATTTCTATTTTAGTCCAGAAATCAGAGCTAACACTTATTAAGCAGGTTTCCAGAGGCAAAAATGGCAAATTTTCAAGGACTCACACATCACTAAGCCCAGAGAAGGTCTCTGGAAAGCCTCCCCTGGACCAAGCATTCTACTGTGCTTATCTGCTGGCAAGAGGCTGGTTTCTTGGTGTCAGTATGTCAGTGCCTGGTGGCCAAGCTGTCCAAAGTGCATTATGCATAGTAAAGACAGTACAGTCTTGGTGTCACTTTGAAAATCTGGTACGAGGTCACAAAGAGTTCCAGCTGTACTCTTGCAGATACAGAATGAAGGAGGCATGATGAATGATGCAAACAAAGCTACATAGTGGAAGGTCCCGTTGGAGACCCTGTTGTGTTGGCGTGTGAGGGACTTTTGGTGAGGAACCAGGAATGCGCTGTAGATAATGAAGCAAGACCTCCTTCTGCTTTTCATAAATTAATAACTAACTCTGGGGGGAACTATTAAATTCTGATCTCGTCCATATTAGAGGTCAATAAATGGGATTATGTAGTTAAGGTAAATTAAAGTCTTTAGTCACTCAACCAGACTACACATATTTTTTTGGTTTCCTCTTTGTAGGTGCTCTTTCAAAAAAACAGAAAAATGTTTTCTTCTTTCTTAGAAAGATGCCAGAACTGCACGTGGTGTTCCTATGTTGTTGTTGCCATTGTCATGTGTTGATAAAAATCACCCAAAACTCTCCTTGTTTAAACCACATCCATTGCAACTCCTTCATCTTTTCTGAACATGGTGGCTGTATAATCAATAGATATCAAGATGTTATAATCACAATATAATTGTATAATCAATAGGTATCAAGATGTTATAATCACAATATAATCAAGAGAATTAGGCAAAGTAGACAACGATCACAAAAAGAGAATAAGTGGAAGAGCTTACCCTTCGGCTGAGCTCACCACAAAACACCAAAAGAGGGGATCTCCAGAAGAGATCCTTCCCCACTGGTAGCCAGCTCTTAAATAGGTCTAGGAGGGGTGCAGCCAGGTTCCACCCCTTCCGGCAGCACAGTGAGTTGCCTTCACCTGTGCTCCTCTGGCTGACTCATGGCTCGCCTCAGGTGATCAATCAGAGGTTCAGGCCGTGACTCAGCAGTTCCCATACAGTGGCCAAGGGAAATGCAGGCCCCTGTTCCACAACTTTAGCCTTGTTCAGGACACACGATATTGAGTCTCGCAGAATTAAAACACAGACTGGTTATAGATACAGCTCACAAAGAGACCCACATCACACCGTACAACTGTCAGCATTTTTCCAGTCTTTGTCATTTGCTAGCTGCCTTGGGTTGTGCTTCAATGTGTTGGTCTCAGTATAAAATGCTTTAATGTCCCTTACAGATCTCCTCAATTATTGTAAGACAGGATATAGGAATTTTTCAGCAGCTAAAGAGGGCTTGCAAAAGTTCATGCAATCCTTTAAATTTGGTCCCATGTCTATCTCTACTTGGTGTAGCTGAGGTCCTGTGATCAGAGGGAGCTGGTTGAGGGAGGAAGTAGTTGTTAGATGGAACGTACTTGTGATCTGGATGTCAAAGTATTAGTAAGAAAATAGGACTGAAACAGCACTGTGGCAGCACTGTGGCAGAGCAGAAGTGACTGACTGAAGGCAAAGTGAATCCAAAAATGCCTACAATTCTATGAGAAATCTGCTGTTGGGTTGTTTTGTGCTTGGTTTCCTTTTTGTGATATTCTTAATAAAACAAAGGGAGTATGTCACACGGGGCAGAATTTTAGTGACATTTCCAAAAAAAGAAGAAATAATACCATGCACAACTATGACTGAGGAGGTGTAGAGGAGTTCCAGTAGTTAAATACTGAGGTCAAGTTTTCTTTAAAAGTTAGCCTTTTTTTTCCCCTCTGCAGTCCAATAAATATGCATATTAAAGTGCCAATTAGCATTGATAGGAATAAAACAATGGATAGAACATGTGATTAGTAAAGTTGAATATTAATATAAATGTGATTGAGGTTGAAGAGAGAGTACAGATTCAGGACAGTCTGGGTGGTATGACAATAATTTCCTTCTGTTTCCAGTCTGTCTTTAGAAACTATGATCACGACCATGATGGCTACATTTCTCAGGAAGACTTTGAAAGTATAGCTGCAAACTTCCCCTTTTTGGACTCTTTCTGTGTGTTGGACAAAGACCAGTAAGTTTGGAGCTCTCTTGGTTTGTTAGTTTGTTTTCTTTTTGCTTTTTTTTTTTTTCTTTTCTTAATTTACAAATGCTTCAAAACAAAATGTTGAAGAGGCAATGTCTTCCAGACCTCCAACCCTCTCATGTCTGTCTTCTCTCTTAAGGAAATTAGTATCACTGAATGTTGAATTCTATTCTCATTTAACTTCTTATGTTAAGTAGGTCCTATACTTTCACCCAGACTGGAGTCCTACTTTATCTGATGCTTTAAAAAGCATCTATTCAAATAGATGCAGCCCCGTCTGCCAAGGGAAAGACTGAGTGTGACTGAGTCAGTTGTGATGTAAGGATGTGCTCCAAAAGACTGAGCAGCAGGAGGATGTGTTTGGGCAGTCCCTTCATTTTGAATTCCCCAGGCTGCCTGGTTTGTTGTTCCCTTGCAGTGCTCTGCATGAATCTGTGGATACGTCTGGCTGCTGAATGCCTCCAGCCAAGGCTTACAGCTTACCAGAGCTGGGGATCTTCACAGCCTGGGAAGTAGCTAAAAGCTCTGTTTAAATAACATACAAAGGTTTTTTTGTTTGTTTTGTTGAACTGTGTTCGGTAAAACCTTGGGTTACTTGGGAACTTGGATCCAGTACTTAGCGTGCAGGTCCTGTCTAGATACCTTCCCATATCTCATGGCCTCTTGTGCTATAGCCATCGAGCACTCCATTTGCTATTTGGTAGACTGGTGACTAACACCAACCTATAAGCTCTGCACGGCTGGCTGAGGCAGTGGTGGCCATAGGCCTTAGGAGTCTCCTTCACACGATGGCCTGCTCTGTGCCACCAAATTCTCTGATATCCTGAACAACTGAAGGACCAAGGCCCATGCTATGAATTCGGTGTTTGAAGTTTAATGAAGAATAAGAACCACAAGGGTTCTAAGGGAAAGCTTGTTTCTTCTGCCAGGACTGTTCTAGCATTTTCCAAGAACATCCTTTGCGTGCTGCATGCTTTTTGTAGCGAGAACCTACTGCTGGGTTCAGTGTCATTAGCAGTAACAGATCTACTCTACTTTTTTCCTAACAGAGATGGACTCATAAGCAAAGAAGAAATGATGGCTTATTTTCTGAGAGCTAAATCCCAGTTCCAGTGTAAAATGGGACCTGGGTTTATTCACAACTTCCAGGAGATGACCTATCTTAAGCCAACTTTCTGTGAACACTGCGCAGGTTTTGTAAGTATGTTTTTGTAATCGTAAATCTTACTCACAATTTCTTATACTCCAGCGTAGATGGGGTGAACCTGGCTCCATGCACTGTTGAAGTTTCTTCAGCTTAGCCAAATGTCTCATTGCATTTAGAAGCACAAGGTATTTCCTCCTGTTGTAGCTGCAGAACCCACTTGTGTTTTGGTGGTTCCTGTACACTGACATTTGTAAGAATTGCTGTTGCAGGTAAAAAGATAAACTACGTTAGCTAAGGGACATTAGGGACTGTATGAATGGCCTCGTGGTTTGTCTTAATTTCTTTAATTCAGCTTGATTTCTCATGTAAACAAACTCCAGGGAAAATGGATGTCTGGAATGGTAGATGTAGATGAAGCAAAAGCCATTCTGTCTCAAGACATGCACATGGCATCATACCTCCACTCATAATTTTCTGAACAGCCATAACAGCCTTTATCCTTTCTCTACTGAATTAACAGAACTTCTATTTTTGTCAAGAAACGGGCTGCCAGCAGTTCTATAACATGAGAAACTTTTGAATGTTTTGGGTTTTTTTTAAGCTGCTTATGGCTTATAAGAAGCCATTTATTGGAGTGCTGTATACAAAATGTGAGCACTTGTGTGGCTTGCAAACCTCTCCCAACTTTTTCCACTTCAAGTGCCATACAGAAACATGAATTATTATAGTTTAGATGTCACTTATGGATGCAGCAGATGTGCATGTTTGTGCACATCTGCATGCAGCCACCCAGAGGAGTGAGAAAGGCTGGAGGCCACCAGGGCAGGGGCTCCTGCTCTCTGCCCACATGTGGCCCAGCTCAGGGTGTGAAGCCAGAACATGTCCCTGCTGCTCCATGCTAGCCTGCTGCATATAGCAGCAGCAAAATATCCTGCTTCTGCTATGTGACCTTTCCCACTCAGTCATACTTCTTCGTGGCTGAAAGTTACAATGACAGCACCACCAAGTACAAAAACATACCTCATCTCAGACTGGCCCTTTTCCCTCACTTCTGCTTGGCACCCATCACACCAGGACCTTTGTGTTCCCTATCGCAGCTGCTGATCAAGGCTGGGGAAGAAGGAATTCTGCCCATTTCCACTGGAACTGCAGAAGCCTCAGAGATGAGAGTCAGTGCTGATTCAGAAGCCTGCAGGCAGGCTCTGCAGCTCCACTCCAGAAGAAAGAACATTGGGAACTGGCCTGAGCCTATTGTTTTGGGCTGCCTGCTGCCTTAGGAAGACGTCATTGCATTCGTGACACTTAGTTCATGCTTGGAAGGCTTCCGTCGCCAAGTTGGGCTGAGGAGTGTCCTGCAATGTCCTCTTTACCAGATATTTTTTTCCCTTATCAGTTTGCTTGCTGGCTTTTTCCATGTCGTCATGATTACAACTGGCACAGGAACAAAAATAAGTAAGGGATGGTGGAGGAAATGGAAATAAGGTCATTTTTCCTGCCAGCTCACTGCATTCACTAGCATTGTCCTGTGGATGAGCTGGGCTGATAGGACAGGCACCAGCCCCTGTGTGTTTGTTGTGCATTTCAGCACTGTCCAACCAACCATGGGTGGAAACTGTTTTGAACTGATGCAGTGATTCACCATCAAAAAAATGTGAACTGACCGTGCAGCAGGATGAATGGATGTGACAGCACACTGGCTGCAGTACCAGTCAAACATCTAATATTAAAACAAGATGAACTTTAAAGGTCAAGCTACAATCTAATGCCATTCACAGAGTGAAATCAATACTCTCGCTACCAGTCTCAGTTCCGACCCACAGCTTGACTTGCACCCCACGTCAGGGTGAGTGAGCAGCCATCCCCTCCAGCTTGGCCGTCCACATTTGCACAGATCCTCTTACCCTGGGCCTGGCTGAAGGCAGCTTTGTCATAGAGCCGTGTCAGGTGAATTCAAAGTTTTAGGTCAGGATTCGTGTTACATTAAGGAGAAAGCTCTCCAGAGGGAACAGAGCAGAGCTTTGACAACAGGAAAAGTAATCCACACCCCATTAAGTGGATCTGGCAAAGAGCTGGGGAAAGCATAGCCAGGGGTGGCTTTTCCAGGAGGGGCCAACCACAGCTCCACATCTACAGCATCTGCAGGAAAAGACCAGCTTGGTGGCCTTCTGCAAAGGAGGGATGGCAGTAGTAGATGAAGAGCAACTCACGTAATCTACCTGGACTTCAGCAAGGCTTTTTATATGGTTCCACACAATATCCTTGTCTCTAATTGGAAAAACGCAAGCAGTTCTGTCTTACACAATATGCAGGTTTTTTTTACTCTTTCTTTTGTGCTCCATATGGACTGTGGCTCTTCCTGTTGGCCATTCTTTTACTCAGCACATTTCTCCCACACACTGCATACTTTCATAGAGGAGCCACATGCAGCTTCAACTGTCTAGTTGTGCTTACCCTCGCTATTTATGTTTTGAGGGAATTCAGGATAAATAAACACTACAGTCTCTCATCTTTTTCCTTTAGAACTGGACTATACTCTCCTCCCTCTGCTGTTCAGAGTGAAAATATTTGTTTTTATAATGCCATTGTTGTAGTTACCTTTCTTCTGAGTGTGCAGATAACAGTTTGCAGGGGATCTTTTTCTCTACTTCCAAGTTCACATCACAGTGACAGCTTCCCAAAAGCAGAACACGCACATGCTGCCATGTGGAAGGCCAACATTCAATAAGGACAGCCTCTGGGAGGAGGCAAAGAGGAGTTCAGTGAATTGTCTGTCTGTTTTGGGCTTCGACCATTCTTACTGGAAGAAGTCAGGTGAATGGATCAGTCCATGTTTGGGAACCAGCTCCAAAGCCACAGAGTGACTTTGTCCCCAGTGGTGTTTTTGTCTGCCATGCTTGTAGAGTACAGGCCCATTCATGTGGCTGGAGACCAGATGTGTCATGGGAATGATCCCTCAGATGGCTCAAAACAAGCCAGAAGCAGAATGTGCTTTGCTGGATTTGGTAAGCCTGATAGGACAGTGATTCTTTTACCCATTCCTGGCAGTATGCATCAGCTGTGCCGCTGCTTCTCCAGTAGTCCCACTGCAGGCAGAAGTAAGGGGGAAGCCACACAAGGCTTATCACATTTAGAGGAGGAGGTCTGCCTGACAGGAAGGGTGTTAAGAGCAGTTGTATCCTGTTTGTGCTTCTGTAGCCATTGGTACTTCCTCATTGTGACCTCGCTTTCCGTCCGGCTTTCTTTTCTGATTCCTTGACCTTTTTTTTTTCTTTTTTTTTTTTTTGTCTTTGCAGCTCTGGGGTATAATCAAACAAGGCTACAAATGTAAAGGTAAATAAATATACTGCATGGATTTTTCACAATTCAGGTGGTGGGTTTTAGCAGAAGTCAACTGTCTTTTTCACTGAAGTGGCAGCCAGATTTTGCTTGAGTAGCCCGTACTGGCTGTGACCAGCAAGTGGTTGCTGCATCCCACAAAGCCTCACTGTAGCAGGAGAACACCAGTGCTGAAGGCCCCCCCCTCAGCAGCCCCTGGGATCTTCAAGGGATCTGCAAGGTGTCAGTTTGTGCCAACAAGAAGTGGCATCTTGGAAAGCCGAGTGTCCTTATCCTAGCAGGGAGACATCCTGAAATACATACCCTGGGGTCAGGAAAAGGTCTGCTGGCAGCACTGTCCATATCATGTACATCCCCATGCCTTACTGCAGGCTTGCTGTCCATGCAATGCATCAGTGGCTGAGCTAGAAATAAACAAATATTTAATTCTTGGACTGCCTAGCAGATGTCATTGCAAGATCTTCTGCAGAAGTTCAGCTTAAAAAAAAGTCCCAGAACTCTCATATCTGTCACTTTCCTTCACTAAATTTTTTAATTGCTCACACTAACAAGCAGATGAGAACAAGAAAGCTGTAGTGGTCCACTGACCCCAAAAGCCCAACCCTATTTATTTCTCTGGCTGCAGCTCTGTTATGCACAATGCTGGGGCTTCACGATCATGTTTATAGGCAAGCTCCTTCCCGTTAGTCTTAGCCTGGCTCCTAGGAGAAGGGTGAAGGATTGACAGGATGGTTTTTTTAGGACACTCCCTGTTCCTGTCTCCTTATCCCACACGTGAACTTCTCCTTTGCAGGGGTGGGGAACTTGCCCATGGTCTGAGCAACTACAACAGAGCCAGCTGTGGGCTATGCTCTTACCATCAGGCTGCAGGAAGGAAGGTAAAAGTAAAGTTTTGCCACAGCAGCTCTGTAAACTCAACTTGAGATCTCAAAGCTAAGTGCTGTCCTGCATCATTGCTTGTAACCACGGCCCAGGGAGGAGAGAGCAAAAGCAGCTCTGCAGAATCAAAACTAACAGGCAGTGAAGCATGAGGGTAAGAGCTGAGCTTCTTGCTCAGATCTTGGTGGTCAACAAGTGCAGCCAGTGCCTGTTCCCATCTGTACCACCCACTGCAAAACCACAGTAGGGAGGGTCCTTCAGTGCCACTCAAAGCAACAAACTGATGGGAGAAATGAGAACTCTTAACCACTGCTCTTTGTGCACTTGTGAAGTCATCATTTCTGATGACAATATCATCTCCCTCTTTCCTTCTGCTGCTAGAATGCCATAATATTACTGTTTTTAAACACAATAAATGATCCACTTTTGTAACCATATTTGTTTGGCTAAGTCCCTCCAGCACACACGTGCTGACAGCCCCGAGGGATCACCCAGTGGCTGTGACTTTACTGTCCCCCTCCTACAGACTGCGGTGCCAACTGCCACAAGCAGTGCAGGGACCTACTCGTGCTTGCCTGCAGGAAATTCTCCCGAGGAACCTCTGTGGGCAGCAACCACGGCTCCCTGCCCAGCAGCCCTTCCCTGCCACCAGGTGAGAGCACTCTTTTGTTTCTATTTTCTTTCCCTGCTTATTGCAGGGGAGCTGGTCTAGATAACCTTTGAGGGTCCCTTCCAACATAAATGACTCTGTGATGACTCTTCAAAGGCAGTGTCCTTATTTGCCACTTGTAATTTTCCCTTTGTACCAACACACCACTGCAAACCATCATGCAATTGCATACAGTGGCACATAGTCTAGTCTTGAAAGAGATCTGACTATTAAAAGCTTCCATAAGCATTCCAGAATAACAGACATTTTCTTCTGAACCCTTAAATCCCTTCCTCCCTTCCCCTTAACCAAGTTTTAAAATATCTCTTTATAAAGATCTTGAAAGAGAATATTTAAAAAGAAAAGAATTTACCTTCTTGTTCAGCCCAGGATGAAGTGTTTGAGTTTCCCAGCGTCGATGCAGAACAGCAGGACCTCGATGGCAGAGCCATCACTCTTGTCACCGGCTCCTCCCGGAAGATTTCAGTGCGGCTGCAGAGGGCGACAGCCAGCCAAGCAACGCAGACGGAACCGCTGTGGCACGAACCGGGCTGGGGTGATTCAGGGTCTCACACTTTCCCAAAAATGAAGTCCAAGTTCCACGGCAAAGCTGGGAAGAACAAAGGCTTTGCAAAGTGGGAGAATGAAAAGCCCAGCATGCAGGCCAACGTAGACATAGATGCTGAGGCTCCTCAGCACATCCTGGAGCACAACGGCATAGAAACGCTTCCTGAAAGACAGGAATCTGAGGTGAGCAGAACAGAGGTCAGGACAGATTACATTCTGCTAACCCATAAGACCATAGCCTTGTAAGTCATAATACCAAATCACCCATAGAATATTTTTTTTTTTTACACAGTGGCTTGTACTTACTGTAGCATTGCAAATGGGGTTTTGGCTTGGAGTTACAGTGCTGTTATGAGTTGGAATCTTTTATTTTTGAGAACCATTAACATATCTGGCCAAATCTTCTTGTACTCTGCACAAGGTCCATAAGAAGGAGCATTCTGATAAACATGTATGTCCAGGTTAGGGGCCTGGTTTCCACCTGTTTCCACGCACAGTTTGTGCTTTCATGGCCTCATGTTTTGATTGATCATTTTTGCTAGAATGTAAGTGTTTGTTTTCTTTTGGTTACAGGATAGCTGACTGCTCACCCCGAAACAACAAAAATCAGAGATGGCAATAGTAATACAGCAAAAGTTGACAGACTGCCATAGACCACTTTTGGTCATGGGAAATTTTCCTGTACCTCATACTTCTAAATTCAGCCATCACCCTGTTTTCCTAGCTGATAGGTGTTAAAAAAAGCACTATTTATTTTCGCACACGATTAAGCCATTTGGAAGAACATTGCACAGACACAGCAGAACAGATCTCTGCACTCAGTGTTTTCTCTTGTATGATTTTGTGGAAACTTCCCCTCCATGCCAGTGAGGATATATTTGGCATCCTTTAAAAGTACTGCATCATCTCAGCATGCCTGCCAGCAACAACAGCGGTGAGGACAGAAGCCAACCATCCGCATTCATTTGATAAGACTCCTTTTTCAGAGGCTTGTAATGATCTCTTAAGGAAAGAAGTAGGTGTGGATGTTGATTAAATCTCAAAACAAAACAAAAAAACAACAACAAAAAACCACCAAAAATGAAAAGCCCACAACTCCTTTCATAAAGTCCTCTACAGTGAAATCCCTTGCACACCTGGGGTTTTGAATTTTGGACACATTTACATTGCTACGATGAGCACACATCCAGCACAGCAATAGCTGTTACCAGAGGGAGGCTCCTTCAAGCATGTGGCTGGGAGTGAGGAAGTTCCAGGACATCGTGCAGGTGTTTGGTGATACTGCAAAGGAGAGGTGTCCTCTCTGCCAGCACTGGTTATGGGTGGAATTAGCGTGTAATAAATGTCTTAGTTTTAAGTATGTGTCTGGATGTGCATATAATACTTCATATTTTTTCCTCAGGATAGCAAGTCACACGTTAAGACTAAAATATGACACTAAGCATATATCCAAATTTAGTTTGTTAAGGTAGGCTCTAACTCCTCCATCTGCAGTGACTGGAGAAGCAGGTTTGAAGTGGGATTTCTCAGAAGCATTAAGTTGCCTGAAAAGTACAGCCTTCACATGGAAAAAGCAAGGAAAATAAAGCCCAAGACAAAGCTCATACCTGAACAGCATGGTCTAAATTAGCAGATAAGTTGTCATCTTCTTCTCCCTTTGCCTCCCCACAGAAATAGATGTGTATGGGGAACTCAGGCTCTGAATCAAAGCAACCCGAGGATAAGATGTCCAACAAAATTCAAGTCATTGCATGCTTTACCAAGGGGTCAAGGCCTCAGGGTGAAGGAGGGCTTCCATTGGCTTCCCTAACCAAACCTGACTGACTCCTCTGTGGTAATCCAACTGTACACTGTGCTGTGCCAACATGGGGCCTGCTCAGCTGTGCAGGTTTCCTTTGTTTCACACCCCTCCCAGTAATGATGGTAAAAATCTGAGGAGAAAATGCAGAATGTGCTCTTACTGCTTTAAACTCAGAAATAAGCACTACAGCAAACTGTGGGGCTAGAAGCATCCTTAGCTCTCTCTCTCCTGCTGTGGGCAAAGAGCAGAGACTAGCAGAAATGCATCCTGTGCTGTCTGTGATGGGTCAGGTGATGGGTCACCACACACTGACTGCTCAGGCACCGTTACAGCACACAGCTTGCACACAATGAAAATGATGTGGTAGAACATTTGAATAGAGAAATTCAGTTGCTATCCAGGTTGCTGATGGATCTGTTGAGATAAGCCTTTTAACACTTCATAAATGAAATGTTCTTGTGAAACTCCATTCTTCACTCATTCTTCAGTCATGCAAGAGTTCTAGCCAATGCTCAGACCATTTCTCACAGGCTTCTAAAGTCAGTGGTAGCTCTTGGTCTGAAATGTATTTGCTCTCCTATTCTGTCAGGCCCACAATCCACACCCCCATCTGTTTTTCTTTGTTAGACAAGAAATTTTCTAGTATACAACCTTAGTAATTCCTCAAGCTATTTACAGGCTTCTTGTCTAAGTTGGTTAAAAGACATGGTGTTCTATGTCCTTCCAAGAAGGCTTTCTAAAGGACACATTTTTCCTATGCATACCATCATCAAGAGAGAAACTGGCTCTTAAGCAAAAAGTCACGTTCTCTACAGAAGCAGCTCTCACTTTCTGGGCAACTTTCCACTCACAATTAGACTGCTTGAGTTTCTGTCCACTGCAAAATCAAATCAATGCATCTCCTAAAAGCCCAGCACCTTTGGGAAGCTACATGCTTTGGGCAGCAGTAGCTGGAGTTAAGTTGTAGATCAAGCACAGGTTACGCGCACACACACACATACACACAACTGATCCTTCAAAGAAGAGCATTAGGATGTCCAAGAAAGGCTCATGAGAATTTTGAGGTTCTTGCTGGAAACCCTTTGCTTTAAGCATCTCAAGAAGGAGAATAACAAGTGTGTTAAGAAGAAAGACATTGGGTAGAAATATATATAGCCAGCTCTGAAAAAAAGCTGGACTTGTCAGTCAACATAATCTTTCAACAAAAAATGCATTAACAGTCTGTTCGCAGCAGAATCCTGATTTTTTAGTTCCACTACAAACAACTGAGAGTGGGGAGAGCTCGCAGGGCAGGAGCAAACATTTTAAGAAGCTGGTGTAAGACAAGCTCTTCACACTGAAGGAAGCCTGAATACATAAAATAAAAAGTCTTTTTTCTCTCCTGCTGTACAGTCAATGTCTTCTCCTGAGCAGGGGCAAGAATCTTCCTCATCTCACAAAAAACAACTTTAGTTCCTAACCGGGCCACGGCAACAAAGAATTTCTTGTTTGATTCTCCTGATTTCACAAAAGGCAAAACCTGCCAGCCATTACCATTCCCAACTGCACTATACACCTCTGCTGTTCTTGGAAACCCTATCTGCAAAGAGAGCAGTTCAAGGAGAAGGTGCAGTAGTGTCACGTGCATTGGATTAATGAAGTAGCTGAAGTGAGAAGAATCCAGATGATGTGGATACTTCCTCAGCCACCATTCTTCCCTGCCTCAATCTCCAGGTGGAAAGAGGGGGGATTTATTTTATTTTATTTTTTTTTTGAAAGAATGGAAAGAAGAAACACTACACCAAACCTTACTTATATGCCAAGTTGTATTTACAGCTTTTATCTGTGAAAGACAAAGAATACAAGCAATGAGAGCAGGTGAGAAATACAAATGTAGGGTAGACCCTGTAAGAGATGATGTGGCTCTTCATGCCAAACCCACCAGGAATTTGTGCTTCCACAAAACCTAGACAACATCCTGTGTTATCAATAAAGGAGTTTCAGCTTTGCCATCAGCTTTATTAAGTAGCCCTGACCGCTGTGTAAGGAGTCAAGGGAACAACTAGCTCTGAGCGAACCATAAAACAATGTCAGTATTTCAGCTGTCTCTTGCTCCAGGTCGTGCCCCTCCTTCCTCCACACCTTAGTCAGCCTTTGGATTTTAAAGGAATAATTCCAGCTCCATTAAAAATAAATAAATAAATAAAACTCCTAGACTAGTTAACTTCTAAAAGCAGTATTTCTCAGACAGCATAAGTCAGAGAAAAGAAAAGTTGAGAGGGGAAAGGGGACAATAACATGCATGCTAAACAAAGCTAGTTCAAAGCACAAACTTGAAGAGGTGGACCTTTTTCCTTTTATTGCAGAGGAAAAAAATCTGAGCTGCAGAGTCAGTTCAGGAATAGCTGCTGCCTAAAGTTTCACATTTCTGAAATGGAGTGAGCTGTCACCCCCATGGCTCAGGGACTCCTCTGCACAAGCCAAAGCAAACACAGATCCTGGTGAAGCCACCAGTGCTTTCCCCACAGGGAATTGAACAGCCCTGCCTGGGCATCCTGAGCAGCCAGATGGGGATCCTTCCCACTTGGGACCCGAGATCCAAATGTTTCAGGTGTCGCTTATGTGAAATATCTACATGTGAGGAAACTTAGACACAGGAAAAACAACACCACAGAGAACAAAGAACAGACAGATGGAGACTGAGTGTGGGAAGAAGAGTGCTAGGAGTGCTCTCCCTCTTTACGTGACACCAAGAATGGAAGGGGATCCCAATGGAGACCAAGGGGAAGGGGAAGGAAGGAAGGAAGGAAGGAGATCCAAATGCAGATTTCAGGGAGACAAGAGGCAGGAGAAACTGGGGCTTGTTGTTCTGTGAATATCACAGAAAAAAAAATATATATATATATATATGTATCTGCTAAAGGTTTGCTTCACTCAGCATCAGCCTAACTGATGGGCTTTGACACAGCACAGAAAACAGCTCCAAGTACTTCTCAAGAGTCCCGATAGAGCTCGCCAACACAGGGACACCAGAGAAACAGATGTAATTTTGGAACAAATTTTTTAGTTATCAGCACCAACTGAACTGGATTTTCAAAATAAACACTGCAGCCAACATGTCTCTCTCAGGCTAAACTCATTGGAAAATCTGTGCTGAACTCCAAATTGCTATTTACAGCTGCTGACAGCCCAGTCTTAGGAGAAAGAAAAGCCATCAGCAAAAGGCTACTGCTGGGGCACTGTTCTATTTAGCCAGAGTCTGCTTTTTCCATGAGTTAAGCCAATGCCGGAAAGTTTAAAGAGTCCTTATCACCTTCATCTCTGCTTCATGTGTGAAAACGAGTTATGACCTTCCACCTGCCCACAGTACAGGCAGACTCACTCTTTCTCTGGTTTTACAATAGTGTTTTCCTACTTTCTGTACTTGTTTTTCTCTCCTCTGTTGTGGGAAAAACCCACGTGGACGAGAAGGGAAATTACTGGACAATAAAGGGGAAAACAATGACACTGACAGCACTCCAAGCTGTAAAAAGCACAAAGTAAACACAAAAGAAAAAATATTTTTTCCCTTCTAACCTTGTTTGTTTAGTCATTAGAGGTACTACTTTTTTCAGCCAAAGAGAGGAGAAGGCAATGTTTACAGCTGGCAATGGCACTTGCTTTTTCAGTTTACGTCCCTTTGAAAACACGTTATCTGAAAAGAAAAAAAACAACACATCAATATTTTGAGAGCCTGCACAGAGGAAACAAATTCACATTCACATCACGTACTGCTTGCTGGTCATAGCACTGATGTGATCCTAACATAAGGGTACATTAAGAGACTGATAAATTAAGCTTGGAGTTGATCATAAGCCACCTTGTTCAAGATTGCTAAATCACGCTCAACTTCTTCAAATACAGACATGTTTTTGTAGCATGCCTTTCGCCCAAAGGAATCAGAAGATGAGAGATAGCAGGATCAAAAACTGGCAGCAGGATTAAAGGCCTGGAAGTTTTTAGCAGTAACAACATTGCAGTCTTAAACATGGCAGAACTAAGGCTAAGCCACGTGAAATGAGCACAGTCAAGACTTAGTGCTGGCCTCCATTGGCCTAACAGGGAACTGAGCTAACACCTGTGCTCCCAGAACCCACACAAGTCTCCTGGACACCTGACAGAGTCGTCAGGCCTTTGTAAGAGCCATCTAATCCCTCTGCAACTCTCCTCAATCAGCAGTGTTTAATTTTTATTTCCCAGGTGCACAACCCATCACAGGGAACACATTCACACCACAGAACATTTCATGCTCCAGTATACTGGCAAGAATCTTGCTTCGCCCCCCGCCTCTTCCCAGTCCCATTTGAAGTACATGGCTGATAAGACTGACTTCTTAGTAGGCGCTAAGAAACACAGCCCAGTGTTTGGGGCACTTTCCGCACTGAATAATTCATAAGTGAACAGCATTTTCATAAAGACCCCATCATGTTAGAACAAATAACCTGTATGGTACAGCTGAGAAATCCAACCTGTAGCTAGGGAGCTCCTCTGGGGCCACTACTCGTAATGGCACACACCACCATGAAGCTGCACACCTCAGGGCTTTGTCTGGTCAACCAACACCAATCCTGAATGATAAACCAGCCAGGAAACAGCTACAAAAGTCTCCCTAGGGCAGGTGAAAGCTCAGCTTGATGTTCTTTCCCTTGCTGCATTACAGGTTTGCACACAATAAGGAATGAACTTTTATTGGTTTCTTAGAGCTGCAAGGAAAATCCAGCTGTGACCACACTGCAAATAGAACATGTACCAACATCCTAATGTGGGAAGCAAGAGTGTGTCCAGGACTACATCCTGCTCCCCATGGTCATTTCATTGCACTATGACAACACTTGAGAGGGTCATCCTAAGAGACAGTAGGAAAGCAATGCAAGTGAAACATCAGGGAATAAGAGCTACTGGAGAAAAAGAAAGGCCAAGGGAAGAACAGAGCACAATGCCCAAAACTTGTGGAAGAAAAAGAGGAGTGTCAAACACGACCATCTTTAAAGGAGAAACATTTTGTTCCACTACATAACACTTGCTTACTTAGTTGCCTTCTTGATCTCCTGGAGTTCTGCTTTCGATCGTTGCACAATGAAATGCAGCACGTATATCTAAACTACCAGAAGCCCAATAACCTCCGCAAGCCATCGCTGCTCTCCCAACGTCCAGTCACGAGACTCCTTCCAGCATAGCAGGAATTATGTTTGCAAAACATTATCAGGGCATCATACAGACAATAACAAAGCAGCGGCTGTTTGCTTTCATTAATAAAGGCTGCTCTCCCCACAAAGTTTGTTTTCTCCAGAGAACAAAGAAGTCACAGCACACTGGGAGGAAACAACAGAGTAAGGAAAACAACAACAGCTGGCAAAAGCAAAGCATTTTCTTTCCTGTTGGAAGACTGAAGCCTCCTGTTTTGCCTTTTTCACCCTCTTCCCTCCCCCTCCCCCCACAGATTGCTCCCCCTCAAACAACAGTAAAATTGGGGTAAGCTCACCCTAGGTCCTGGAAGAAGGAGGAGAAATTGTGTATTTTGAGAACAAGTTGGGTAAAACCAGAGGGAAGGGAATCTGTGTCGCCTCATCCCCAGCATTTCACCACACCATCTCAGCATGCAGAGCTGAGAACACCCAGTACAGCAAGTCACAGCCATGCAGAGAAAATGACAGCTCTGCCACAGGAAGTTCTCTGAAGGTGCTGATGCAACTCAACCAGAGGCTCTCTAAAGAGCCTACTGGATTCCCTCTCCCTAGATACAGGTTTGCAGTGCTGACAGAGAACACTGGTCTCCTTACATGAAAAGCTGTATGAGAAAAAGCAGAATCTGCCAACTTGAAGCCATTACATTCCCAGACAAAGGCTGTTTACTTCTGTCAATCTATCTGTATCAGTCTAAGACTATCCCAGCTGCAAGAATCCTACTTCTTAAAAATAAATAAATATTGTAATTAAAAACTGATTATTCTTACATGAACGCAACTAGTCACCAGCTAATGTTCACAACAAGGTATTACTCTCTCAACAACAGAGATGCATTATCTGTAGCATGTTGCTGCAAGAAACCAACACCTTCATGAAGAAACACTCATTTTAGATGAAGTTTATGATTTGAACTGTAGTTACACTCAGATCAATCTATTTCAGTGATCCCAATGACACGAATTCAGTACAGAAACTTTTCCCTTGTTAGCCTCATTAGATTTGTTTGAAGCATTAAAAAACCTTCAATAGACATCAACAGATTCCCAAGTGCCTTTGGAGACCTTCACTTCTTGCTTGTGAACCACTAGCAGCACCTAGTGGTCAGAATAAGTACAGAATAAATAGGGTCTTTTCAGATCGGTCAGGTAATGAAACACAGGGAGACCGATTATAACATTTTATCAGCTTATTTACAGGATCAGCTTAAATCTCAGTAAGGCCAGTGTTGCACACACTCCTCAATTGCTCATATTATTTCTGTAATCCAAGGAACTTCTATCTGTATCCATACAGAATTCAGACTTCTGGATATTTCAAGTAGCCCAGGGACTGCCATCAGGTTAGTCTCTACTACAGCTACCCAGGCAAGAACCTAACCTGCCCACAAGCCCAGACAGCATCAGTAGAGCTCCCAGAAGCATACCATGTTCATGTGGCATAGGAAGGAGCCACAGCCTGATGATGGCAGAGCTTAGCTCACATGGAAACCTCCAGCAAGGGAGATTGTGCTGCTACACCAAATCAGAAAGGAAGAGGACAAACCGAAAACAATGAAGATCCACTCCTCCCACTCACTCCTGTCCTGACAGCTTTTAAGGAGGCAAAATGCACAGTACATCTGAGATGATTAGATCACCTAAGAGATTAAAACAAAAAAAAAATTGATGAAGCAATCAGAAATACCTAAGTTCCTACCTAGTGTAGAAACTGCTTTTTTCTCATCACCAGAAGGAAAAGAAACCAAAGCAAAGGGGAACATACAGATACTTTTATTGCTCACCTTTTATACAACAGCAAACCTTCAGCCATTTTCTTTCACAGCTTGACAATGTTTATGTACACAAAAAACCCAGCAAGAAGCATTATGTGGCTTTCAGTAAAGGAAAAAAAAAAACAAACCAAAAAACAAAAAACAAACCAATGCATTAGAACATCAAACTCAGCCAGGCTTTATTTTCTGCAGCAATAATAAAAGGGCTTCTTCCAGGCAGGAACTAAACTTCCCAGGCCGTAGTGCATTTCTTTAAAAAGACAACCCCCAAAACAAATTGCCCTAGATCTGCTGAGCCAGTGGTATTAACTTGCAAATAAAAGAATTTCAACTTGTCTTCCTTTTTTTTTTCTAGCTGATTTCAAGTAAAAATTAAGTTTGAAGGAGGAGCAACTTGTTTTGGATGGATGCAGGTCAGTTTGAATTGCTACACCTAACTACAGGCCTATGTACACTACCAGTTCACAATTTAGCTTAGTTTTAAATAATCTTTGCAGATTTTGGCGGCGGTAAGTCTTCAGACTTGAGCAGGTGGGAAAAAATTTGTTTAATGGAAAATAAGGCTACCAAACATGACATCTACAGCAGAGCTCATATAATAGATAACAAACCTGTCTGTTAGAGGGAAATTGCTGTGGGGACCTGCATGTGTGCAACTCCAATTAAAAGAAGAGGACAGCAATCCAGAAGCAATATTTAGCACTGATTTTAGGTCATATAACTGAACAATGGCTAGGGGATGCAGAAATTCCATTGTATACTGAAACATATAATTCTGACTAGACCAGTCTTTATAATTTTTCCAATTGAAGCGTCAAGCAAAACACAGCAGGTAGTTTTGGAATCAATGTGTTTTGAGCAGATGTCAGTCCAACATCAAAAAAGCATGACTATTAATTTACGATTAAGTGAAGTGCAGTGAGTAGTTACGATGCATTCAATTCTGATAGACTGGGGGGGAAGGAAAGTATAGAAAGCTATACTTAGTTCAATACAAAATATCCCACCCCAAAAGATTCTGCCTCATATGTACAAACCTGTACGGATTCAAAAGTGATTAAACCAAGACTCTGAAACCAGGTTTTTATTATTTGAGCTCTGCTGAAGCAAAAGTTTTTAGCAACCTCAGCTTGTGAAGTGCCTTCCTTGTCCAAAACCAGACTGATTATACTGATAGCCTCCATGCTGGAAGTGCTGCTCGAATTGCCCACCTGGATTAAAATTCTGTCCACCTCTGCCTCCCCAGCCGCCTCCTTGACCTCCACGGCCACCACGACCACCACGGCCACCTCTGCCTCCTCCACGCCCACCCCCTCGGTCACTGTGGGACCCACCATCTTGGTATCTGTTGTCTTGCTGGTAGCCACCACCCCCTTGGTAGCCACTTCCTGTGTATGAAGATGACTGGTAGCCACCATAGCCTCCTCCTTGGTAGCCACCGCCACCACCACCATGGTAGCCACCTGTTTGAAAACCTGCATCTCTGTAGTTGCTATCCCTGTAGTTGCCATCCTGGTAGCCACCACCTCCACCATCTGTCCACCCTCCTTGAAGTTTGTTTCCTCTTCCACCTCCTCTGCCACCATGATCATAGCCACCACGTCCTCCTCGCCCTCCTCGATCATGGCCTCCTTGATCATGACCTCCTCGTTCATGACCTCCTCGTCCTCCATATGATGAGTCATAGCCTCCTCTTCCTCCTCGCTCATGACCACCATGGCTGTGACCCCCATGGTCATAACCTCCTCGCCCTCCATATGGGGATTCGTAGCCACCTCTTCCTCCTCGGCCACCACTTTGTTGTGGACCAGCCTCTGGTCTTTTCTGCCAGGGTGGCATCTCAGGAGGTGGCGGTTCAATTTCATTGGGCCTTCCTCCTCTGTCAGGCACTCTACCCATAAGAACCTGCAAAGGGAAAGGGAAACTGCCTTAGGAGTTGTACGATCTCACAGAAGCAGGTTATTTTGTTAATTTTTGTTACTGTCTTGAAAGACACTTAATACTGATAATGGAATTAAGTCAACAGAATACAGATCAGCAGCAGGGCAGTGCCGCATTCCTAGTAAGGTGTATATATAATCTGATGATAGTCACATCTGCCTTCCCACTTCCTTCCTTTTAAATTTCACACTCCAACTACACTAAAAGGTGCAAAAATTATTTGCAGTAGGAGGTTAAATTATGCCACTATTCCATTCTAAATGAACTAGAACATTACCTGAGCTACAAAATGGAGAAAAGCATGTATGAATACACAATTTTAAAAGTACACTTTGGTGCACAGCTCCTGATCTTCAAGTTCGATAAGTGTACTTTTGTGAGCCTGTAAAAACCTAATTCTTGAAACACGGAAACTGTTCAGTCCAAATCATATTTCTACTATATAATTACTAAAAGTACACACTTGACTAGAATCTCTCATTTGTGTGCAGAGGAGAATCTGACCTGTGACACATTCAAAAGATTTTAATAGATTTTATTGATATAGTACAGAAAGTTACTATGTAGGTGTTATTTTGGATATCATGACAGAATTAGGCAACAGCAATGCAAGAACACCAGTAATGCTGATAAGACAGAGCAGGCAACTCCTGCTGAAAATAATCAAATGTTTCAACTTTCCTTTTTTTTCCAGCGCCCCTAAGAAGGGGCACTCTGAACCTTAACAAGTAAAGCTACAGTTCCTCGTAATGCACTGATGTGCAATTTAGAGTACACAGATGTCGAGTTTCTTATCCCTTATTTCCAACTCCCATTTACAATCATAAAAAGAAAGTACGATTTCTTACTGCATTCAAGTAAATTTAATATTCATGACAGAAAAAGTGATGTTAGCTACTTGTCACCAAGGGTACCTTATTAATGGCACATGCAGTCTTCTCTCGGATGGATCCACTGCTTGTTCTCATAATTTTTGACAGATCTTGCCGAGCTGCCAAGAGATTTGCAACAGAAATAGTGCACTTAGTGGATAAGAGGGCACGTTTCGGCTGGTAGACTTTAGCCAGCTTTTCTGTCTGACTCTGTTGAAGAAAAGAAAAACAAAACTCAGTCAGCTAAAGACATGGGAAAGCAATCTCACCAGAAGAATCAACTGCAAAAGATGTCACTGCAAGTAGAAAAAAAAAAAAAAGTGAATATAAAAGCAGTAACAATCACTGTGTAGCCGAGAATCACCACAATTAATGCTAACATTTGTCATATTAACACTACTCTAAATCAACTGAAGAGACACTGGCTTTCTGACAATCTTAACAGCAACCAAGTACATGCACACTTAGTTCTCAGGCAAACACAGGATAGCAGGGTCATATAGGTATATAAATTACCACTAATGTGGTACCAAAAGTGGAACAAATTTGGAAGTCATTTCAAGCCCTCCTCTTAAGCCTGCACAAATCTCTACCCCACATCCATTCCATTTACAATAGTATCACCAAGTCCCCAGCCCTGCATCACTAGAAGAAGGTTGCAATCACTCTTTTGGAGTCTTTCTTCCAATCAGCATCATCACAGAGTCAATCCATCAAGAGGTACTGGCATAACTAAATCTCTCAACTACTCTCAGTTCAGTTCTGTCTTGCATACTGTACAGCCCACACTAGAAACTGGATCTTCAGACTCAACTTTGCTTTGCAATTAATCTCTCTTCCTCTACTTCATTACAGTATTTATATTTCAAATACCTTAAGGCACAATAGCAGTTACCCAGTTGACAGAGGTAACAGAAATCTGCACTTGTTAGTTATGTCTCTATGTGTGGTTAAAGCATAATGGAGGACGCAGTTAAAATAAAACAGGTTGCAATCCAAACTCAGCCAAAATGGCTGCAGAGACAGCTGGACCTCTATTGACAGCAGTGGGAACAGGCAAAGGAGGTTTTCCAACAGATTTCTCAACAGGGCAAGAATTTAAGAACAAGTTTTAAAATACTAAAATTCTATTTTTCATCTAAAAGAGAAGACTGGAACTGATAAGAGGGGAGGTATGTATTTCCAAGCGGCTCCAGAGTAAGTTTTTAGAACCAAGAGCTTGTATTTTACATTACAACTGAATCATTTATTCAAAGTGAAGGAAAACATTAACTTCGTTACCTTACAGCTCACATTTTACAATTAAAATGCAGTTGCTTTTATATAAATCACATACCCAAAAAGTAAAGCATTTGACACTTCTAGGTCACAAACTACGGCTAATAACAAACCTCAGTCTCAAAACTGCTAGCAGTGTGTTAGCAGATTTGGTTTAGCCCTAGAAAACAGAAGTTACATACCATTTTTAAGATCCTGACATACTTTATACATCTTTTTTTTTTTAACTATAAAACATAGAAAACAGGGAAAGCATGTAATTACTTTTAAAAGAACAATCACATTACTTAGAGAAAACACAGCTCATGTCACAGCCACTTGCACAGTTTGAAGATGAGAACAGCATATAAAATATTACCCTGACCATGAGGTAAAAGTGCAAGTAGTGCCTTAGCAGCTTTTCACATGGGGCATCTGTTGAGCTGTGCTTGCAGACACTTTGAGGAAATCTGATCACTGTAAACAGCACAAAGCTAAAGGGTCATAAAGAGAAAGATGCTGTTGTACCATTGCACGCACAGCACTTAGAGATTTGCACTCAGGTCCTCTCAATGCAAATGGCTGTATCCACAATCTTTTGTTACTATTTTTCTAGCAGCCAGTACATACAGTAACTTTCTGTACTTTCTGGCTTTCTTGTATGTTATACATGGTCCATCTTCTCGTCTCTCATGCTGCTTTTAAATCCAACAAATCAGTTTTGAGTAAAATTTGGTGATCATCTTACATTGTCAGGAAATGCTTTATGAAACTTAAACCAAAACCAGATAACTCCTCTGGTTGTCTCCTGCTCCAAGGGTAAAACAACAAAGCGGTTTTCCAGGGTTACTTAAGATAAAGAATCACCATAAACCAGGACTTCACGGCAAGTTATTTGTACCTTAGCTCTGTCTGACCAGCCAAAGGACTGCACAGTAACATCCAAACGTTTGACTAACAGTTTTCTTCGGACTTCATATTCGTTGACTATGGCTTGATTAATTGCTTCAATTTTTTCCTGAAACAAAAATTTGCAAATATAACCTATAGATTAGAGATAAAACATTTCTAGTTCAGACAATAAATTACATGGATAAAAGAGTACCAGACACACACAAACATTAACCAGGGCTTAAGCCTGCAATCAACTATCTTGTCAAATGGGTCCACATAAGCTATGTCTGCTGACACTGTTTTCCCAAAGGCTTCATAGGCTGCTACCTCCATATTCAGTCTTGTACTATTCTAACAGACACAGTTGTCTGTGGCTCATAAGAGACATAAAGCTGCACACTGTTGATGCATTTCTCAATACTCCCAGGACAGAGAGACAGAAAGTGAGAAAAGACTAGATGCAACAAACGGAAGGAGATGCAAGGACAACCTATGTCCTAGGGACCACAGTGCCCTTGCCTGTTTAAAAAGAAGCAAGCTTAAGGCTGAAGATAGAGCACTAAAAGGAAAGTACTGTAAGAAGATCTTGATTAAAACACAATACACATACAGACACGACAACTAAGTGCCCTACAGGTAGAAGCCAACACTAGAAATGCACATGGTAGCACACAATGCTCTAGTCAGAGCAACAGTTGAAATATGTTCCAGTAAGGAGATGATTTTTGTACAGATTGAAGCCTGGCTGAAGGGAAGTGGTGGATGTCCATTTTCAGCCCAGGCAATATAAGTATTTGAGGACATAGACTGTTGGAAATAGAAAGTCTTCAAGTCTTTGAAAAAGAGGTTCAAAAGAGACTCAGTCTTGTTATAGCTTTGTGCTGCTCAGCAGCAGCACCTCACCAAGGCAACATCCTTTTAGAGCAGCAGATGACAAAACCAAGTCCTGATTGGAGATGATCATGGTTCGGCCACCTGGGTGTACAGCCTTTCTCAGCTTCTACCTGTGCACCCACTGCTTCATGGGGAAGAGGCTATGAAGGAAAAAGACTACTCCAGCAGCACAGAAGGGGAGAAATAAATGAGAGGAGGACCCATAGCTTAGCTAAAAAGCAGCTACAGAAAGGGGCATTACATTATTTCAGCAAAGCTACATCATCCAGCACTGGAAAGCAGCAGGAGAGGAAGGCACAAGCACACAGCTCAGCAGAGAATCCCACCATAAACAGTAGCTTTCTCCCTTATTTTGGAAAACATTTGTACACATCTGTTCATACAGATTCACGAGCTCAAGAAAGATCTTTCAGCAGTTGTTGAGGATTTACTGTATCAGCATACATTTTAAAATACTGCAAAAAAATTGTCTTTTCATCTTTATATAAGAGAACAAGGGCAACAGGCTCTAACACCTGCAACTGCTTACCCAGTGAGCTGGTCCCAGCTGCTTCTTCAAGAGAGGCTTTCCAACATGATTAGGTGGAACCTTTGCTAGGGTTTCTTTCAGCTGTTAGAAGACATACAAAAATGTAAGCATTGCCTGAAAAACAGCTTTTCAAGATTCAGCTTACAGCAGAAGACTATTAAATGGTCGCAGACAAAACAAAGCAGCTTCCACTATCAAGTTGTTTTCTTTGAGACAGAGAACAAAGTATACCTATTTTGCAAAGCAATGTTATTTTACTATCTCTGACAGTCCTGGCTACAATTATCTAAAAATTAAAAGAATTACAGAAATACACACTTCAAATAATAAGTTTCCATGAGCTACAGCTCCCCTTGAATATAGATACTCTATATGTCATCCTCTGAATTAGGAAAAAACAGGAAAGTTTGTATCAAAAAGGTCTGGACTACAGGAAACAGAACCTAAGAAGTGACCTCTCTTTTCAATCAAAAGGAAGAAGTATTCAATATGATTCAATATTTCATTTGGATTTTAAAAATGTGGGTAATATTGTTAGAAGTTCTGAGAAAGATAACCTAAGGACTTTGTAAGGAAGAAATGGAGCAGCAAGGATAAAGACTTTGATTCAAAGTACGTTGGAATTATGAAGCTTCCCTTTTCCACTACTGCAAACCACATTTTTCAACCTTTTCAGCTGTTCATTCTAGCAGTTAATTTAACATGTGTGGTGACCCTGTCTTCCAACAGGTGTTGAGTCCCATTTGTTAAACAAACATTTTAAACAGAACAGCTGAGTTGTTGGTGGATCATTAACAACAAGACAATTACACAAAGATGGTATCCCAAACCAAACACAAATTAAAACATAGCTTGATTTTCATACTCCAGTACAAAGCACTGTCATTGCAAGGCTCCCTTTTTAAGAGCAAGTAAACACGAGGGTGATTTCTTGCTGTAGCTATCTCCTTAAAGTGAAAATTTTACTTGACTAAGTTTTCACATTCTTCTCAACTACTCAATATTTTCTCATTAGAAAATGAAAATTAGAAATGAAATGTGAAAATGATAGAAAATGATGTTTTCCATTAATTAGATAGCTTTACTTTGTCCTCAAACACTGCAAACATCTGAAATGTTTGGGCCGTAAGCTGTACAGTATTTCTGACACATCACAGAATCATAGAATCTTTTGAGCTGGAAGGGGTCCTTAAAGGTCACCCAGCCCAACTCTCCTGCAATGAACAGGGTTTGATCAGATTGCTCGGAGCCTGATCTGCAGGTTAAATGTTTTACTTCATTAAACTGTAAAGACAGTTCAGTTTGAATAACAGAACCTATGGATACAAATCATAAAGATAACATTAATGTAGCCTTAATGATTTTGCAAGGTATATGCAAGTTTGGCTTTAAAGCAAGACAGCGTACAAGGAAATTCAGTGACAGGGTAAAACAAAGCATTAGATTTAAAAGATTCTGATTGTATAATTTGTATTTTTACAGCCTCTCTCAAAGCTTGTTAGCGCTGTACATTTTTATGAGTATTTTTTTTACCTTTCATTGAAAATGGAAGCACAGATTTCTTATATATCTAACTGACAAATGCCCATGACAACACCAAAACCAGAAACAAAAACAAACTGCTTCCATTCCACATGTTGGACTGATGAAAAAAAATCACCATTCCCTTCTTCAACAAGTCAAACCAATGATTGGTTTTCTTGAGGGGAGTAGGGGGCAAGAAATGGAGCACTGGTTTCAGCTGCTTAAGTTTGGTTAAGTGCAATGCAACTAAAGAGTTAACTTCTCAGAGAGTGTTCTGTGGAGCTACATAAATACGCCTGTTCTTTAAAGTTCACAGAGTTTCTTTGCTGCTGTTCTGTTTTTCCCTGCAGAAGAAAAGCTATGTGTCTGCACACAGGATAGTCTATTCCACTTCATTTTTCAACTTTGTAAGGATTGCTTGACCAAAAGGAAAACTTTAAGAAAACAAAGAGCAACCTGGAGAACGCATACATGTAAAGAAACAAAAATGGAACCACAAGAACTGATAAAGCCTCAGGGAAAAGGAGTAAACTTGACTTTAGTTACAACAGCACCTTTTAACCTAAACATTTTTAACAGGAGGTTCCTGTAGAAGTTTGTTCTTCTGTCTGTATCTTGTAATAGATTTCTCCTTAATATTCTTCCCAAGGTCTAAGCTCAGCATTTTCTGTCTCCTGCAACAGGTCATGACATTAAAACCTAGAGCAGAGTAAGAAACACCTCACCCTTTAAGGCAACAATACGGTAGTCCGTGACCCCATGCCTTGGCATGGAAAAAGCCTTTAAACTCATTTTCCAAATTCTGACTCTTGGCATACCCAGTAAACCACCACAATTCAAGCTCTGGAATTTCAAGAGAGACAAATCTCTCCTTGGTAGCAGAACTATTTTCCATTGAAACAGCAACACAGTAAGCACTCTAGTTTTGTTCCTTTGGTCCTTACTTTTTTTTCAATTCCACTGAAGAACTGGAACATCGTTATGTTGGCTGGAGGCTTGGACATGCCTAAAGCAATACATATGCCTTTTAGCTCCTGAAAGACTTCACTGCCACCTCCTTCCTGTGCTTTTTTAGGAGGGGCGTTCACACACAGCATTCTGGCAGCTTCCAGTTCTGAGATGAGGTATGCTGGGGCAAGAAAAATTAGATTTCAGCATCAGATATAGCCGAGGAAAATATTTTAGAACCAACCATAACTCAAGTGCTCACAATCAACTAATGTGCAAATGGCATGGCTTAGTTAAAACTATGATTCAGGTATCCACACAATGCTCATATTTCTAACAACCACTAAGCCCAGTGCTAGATACACGTAAGCAGAAGAAAAGCTCAGTGCAATGAATTAAAGCCTGGAAAAAAAAAAATCTCTAAAATTCTGACAGGTATTACAGATTTCAGTGCACAACTCTTTTCCTTCAGGCTTTGTCCAGCAAGGACAGGAGATTAGGAACAAGAAAATAAGCAGTATGAGAGACTCGGACATGCATTTTAAGCTGAACATGCAAACACTGCTTCAAGTTCTGGGAAATGATACAAGGACATGAGTAAATAAAAGTGAAATGCTGGATGAATCCCTTCTGCTTTTCCCAGGAAAGATGCAGAGTGGAGAAACAACCTCACTCTTTAAAGTACCGTTGAGAACTCAAGTTTACCATTCCAGAAAAGAAAACAGCAGCTGATAAAGTTGAAGCTAGAATGCATGCATGGCTCCCCAACATTAGAACTGTGAGAGCCTATCATCACATTTGAACTCCTTTGTCAAAAAAAGAAAAAAAAAAAAAAAGAAAGTAGTGACAGAATGAGATGAAATGGTTTTAAACTGGAAGAGAGTAGATTTAGACTGAACACTAGGAAGTAATTCTTTACTGTGAGTGGTGAGACACTGGAACAGGTTGCCCAGAGAGGTTGTAGATGCCCCCTCCCTGGAGATGTTCTCAAGGCCAGGCTGGATGGGGCTGTGAGCAGCCTGGTCTAGAGGGAGGTGTCCCTGCCTGCAGCAGGGGGTTGGAACTACATGATCTTAAAGGTCCCCTCCAACCCAAACCATTCCATGAAAAATCACAGGATTTCTGAACATTGTCTGCATCTGTAATTGCAGCATTGTGATGTAGGTTACAGTAATAAAAAGCTAGCGGACAGCCTTTAGGTGCAGCTTCCACAGTTTTAGGGTCTGAATTAGAAAAACCAAATATATTTAACAATATTTTTGTCTTGAATCACACTGGGTGTCTTTAACATCAATTTAAATAATTAGTTCTTCAAATAAGGATTGAAAGATTGGACGCTACAGTGATAAAAAGAGACTTGTGGATATATAAAACTTTAATATTAAAAAACCAGCTTACTACTCCAAAACTGGAATTTCTTTTTGCATATGCCAATACTGCACTGAATTCCAGTGATGCTGCTCACCGAGGCAGTCCTACTTATGTTTAGCTGGTGCTTTTGATAAGAATACTGTTCTGCCTTTCAACTGACATAAGCTATGCTGTGTTTTTGCTTTTTTTTTTTTTTTTTTTTAAATATAAAATACCCTGGCATTCACACACAGAGCATAAATCTTTTTCTGGAGAAAAAAAAAAAAAGAAAAAAGAAGAAAAGAAAATGAGTTTATGGCTTACATAAAAAAAGAACACCTAGTAAGTTAGTTTGATACAGGTAATGAAAGCTGTGCAAAAGTTCTAGGTACTAGGATTATGTTAAACAGGACTGTGGCATCAATTTCAAATCCACATTTAACAGTAAACAAAGTATTCCTGCCAGATGGAACACTAGATTGCAACTTCTGAACATAACTTTATATTACCAACGTGTACATCACTGAAGACCTCTGGGATAAGCCCAGTCACACACAAGCCAAATTTACTGAAGGCTTAGCTCACACAGAACAAGCCAAAGGGCAGACGCATTTGAACTACAAAATACTTTAAATGCTGTGATTGCCTCATTTCACCTGATATTTTTGAATATATTATCAAATCAAGTTCAGATTTAAGCCTTACTACCTGTTCTTCTCCAGCTGCTGCAATACAGGAACCTACACTGCAATTCATTCCCCACATCTCAGCTGGAGGTAGAATGATATTCCTGCTATGCATAGTTATAGAATCAGCAGCAAGTGAAGAAACAAAACAAATGCTGAATTTAAGACTAGATTAAAATTAATATTAAAATTCTTAACTCTGACACTTGCAATTTTTTTATTATTTATTTATTTAATGTGCATCAACATCACACACTTTTTCCAAATTTCAGTGCTATTTCTTCCACACTTAAAATTCCTGAACAGGAATAAAAGCAAGTTAGATTTTCAGATGCACAGGATGGAAAAGTGATAGGAGGACATCACTCTTGATACCGTTCACTCCTTTTGGAGCAGCAGAAAGTAACATTGAGAGTGTTTGTTAAGGGAGATAATCAAAAGAACTTGAGCTGGGATCTTTTCCACAGCAGTTTCAATTACTGTTGGAGTGTAGGAAAACACAAGTCCTACTGCACCTTGCAAGTCATCCTGATGGGGGCACTAAAAGGATGATGCATCTGATACTAGTGGACGTTTTTAGTCCTTTCTGAACAAAGCTCAGTAGGTAAATCCTGCCAGAAGTCTCACATGATTCCTACTTCAGAGCAGCTTTTGAGAAGCAGGAGAAGCTTTTTGCTAGTGAATGCAAGAAGAGTTAACGTAAAATATCCTCATGCACTGGCTACAGAGCAACTGGTAAATTTACAAGACCCTGAAGTGTAATAATCTGACACCAGACATTACAGGGAAAAAATAATTATTAATTTTAGGAAGCTGCTTTTATACACTACGGGAAACAAAGCACCTTGTCACAGCATCTCACTAAGTGTAAGAATATGAGTCTTTGCACAGAAACCATATTTACTTGCAATTTCAACTTACTAAGCAGCAAGAGACAGTTCTTTTGGTTAAGAAGGCGTTTTGTCACATCTCCCGTTGTTAACGATGTGTATGGACAGTTCATTTCAGCCAGCAACCCACTCACTTCGAGTTGAAATTCCTCAGCTTCATTTGGACCTTAGAAGAAAAATAACGATTTGTTTACAGCTATGATTAAAGTAAGTTAACTCTTAAAAATAATACTGCTTTGCTTCAGTTGCTTTCTAACATGAAAATTCGACTTGCAATGGAAGCCAAATGCGTTCTTAGGGTTTTTCAAAGACAGAGCACAATCTCTTCAGAGGCTTGATGTCCCTCATTACTGTAAAATTACCTTTCACTGAAAACCCAGCTACAACAGACAGCCGCTGGCAAATTGTACAGTGAAAAGGGACACTAAAAACAACATAAATTTTACAGGGTATTTTAAGTAGACTAATTGCTCCCACTACAAGCATGTTAAATAAGCCTCATATGGTCACGAAAAATACGGTTTATGAGTGCTTATGTTTGCACTTCCTAACATGCTAACATTTCAACTAGCATTTGTCAACTGACCTTATTTTGCACTAAAATCCTTTAAAAACAATTAAGTCATTTAAGCCAAAGTTTTGTTTCTGATACAAGTATCAACCTAAGTGCTACTAGTGAAACAAGCCTGATTTTATCATGCCAAATTATGGGCAAAAAAATAAAAGGGATAAAGTAACAGTCTTCTTTTGAAGAGAGACTGCACAGATTACAGACTGTCCTGGGCTAAACTTGAGTCATGGGAAATGAAGGAAGGACTTGATTATATATGACAAATAAAATGTTGACAATTTGAAGTAGGTGTTAAGAATACTGCCAAACTGTATTTTTATACAAGATGTACAGGAAGAAACTTACACCCCTACAGGTGGAGAAAAGCGATGTTATTAGTGATAGGGAGTCAATTACACTCCCAGAAGAAGGGATGCAAATATCAAGAGCAATAAAGAAAACAGCATGCGGAGGTAAAAGACAGCTATCTTTGGGAACCGAGTAGACTGAAAACCAAATTCACATTTGGGGTTGATATGCTAGAAAATCAGAAGTATGGGTTATCACAACAATTCAACAATTTAATCCACAGAATGTCACAACTTGTTGACCGAAAATGTTTCTGGAAAATGGGGGTTTGTTTCTTATTTTGGTGGAGGAAACATCTGCAAACTCTCTTCTGCAGAGTATTTCATAAAGGGAGAAAAAATACATGGCATGGACAGAGTTATGGTAACCAATAATAACACGAAAATACAGCTGCTGTAGTCATGAGAATGTTTCCTTGAACAGTAAATATTTCCTACATCCTAATTACAAACAGAAGGCTTGAAATAAGCCTCTAATAAAAAACAACTAATTTTTCCTTAAATCCATTCCCAAAATTTAAGAAACATCTACATTTGTACCATTAAACAAACCTATTACCAGAATACTGTTTGACCCCTGCTATTACTTCAGCCTCTACGGGCCACTTACTAGGCAAGCCTGAAATCTGAGGTGGAGAACAACCGAAAATCTGACAGCATACAGACAGTACTCACTGGTACATTAGATTTAGCAGTTATCAACCCAAACACAACAGGCAAGAACACACACCAAGTGCACATTTGTGCTAGAGTTACGGTTACTTACTGTTAGTTGCTTGCACATTTTCCTCTAGTTTACAGAACAGCCGTAACTCAGATACCAACCAAGCACAGAGTTTGGTGAACTCAGGGGAACTGGCTCCACGAGAGACTGCCTGAGCCAGTGCTCCGTCATCTAACAATGGACCTTTGTAACTGACAAGCAAAACAAAAGCACAGTTCATTAAAGTTGACAGCGACCAATTTGTTGCACATTTATTTTATGCTCTATATATACTGAGAGCTACACCCTCATCAGATATGAAATGCTGAACATCTAAAACTGCAAGATAAATTCCTGTGCTGTAAATGTCTGAGTAAGCCCAATCTGTCTGTGTACATTAGCTTAATGGCACTGAGATCATGTCACAAGACATTACAATCGAGTGCTTCATCCTGGAGAAGGCTACCATATACAGCTGCAAATTCTTTGTCTCCAGCTCTTGGAGACATTATACTTACCTTTGGCAACTGCAGTTCTGAAACATCATTTCTGAATGCTGCT
Organism: Lagopus muta; assembly: GCF_023343835.1. Taxonomy (NCBI): domain Eukaryota; kingdom Metazoa; phylum Chordata; class Aves; order Galliformes; family Phasianidae; genus Lagopus; species Lagopus muta. Next base: position 79,349,909 of record NC_064434.1, read on the forward strand.
TTATAGCATGTTGAACAACTACTACTAGATTGGTGCATCTTTTCTGCCACTTCCTATTAAGTGTTAAAGTAGGGAAGGACTTGGATACAAAGTCTTATCAAAGTGATTCTAAATACCCTCCTTGGGAATGTTACATTCTTAAAAGGGTACAAGAAAAATGCACAGGAGACCACTGTTCTCTGCATGATAAAATAAAGCAGAACCAGGCCTATGTATAAGAAAGCACAATTCTAGAGAACCAGTTTCAGAAGATCAGTTTTGAGGTCACCTGTGTAGTAACATCCTATTGGAGGAGAGAGAAAAGTAAGGAGAAGACAGCCCTATGAATCAGGCAGAAGCACAAAGCCAGAGCTTATCAGAGTGTGCTGAAAACACATAGGATTTTTCTGTATACCATACCCAAAACAGAAACTGCCAAGAGCAAGAATAATCAACCAAAATCGTTCTTTTGAGCTTCCAGAGCAAATTCACCCAGAACATCACAGCAACCTAGTGAGTTCAGTCAACTCTTGGCAAATCTCAGTGGAAAAACATCTCGCAAAGAGCAAATTTAAGTGGTACTTTCACTTTGTTGCTATGCTTAATGTCACACATAAAGGGTGTGTCTTCACAACAGTTTGTTAGCATCCAACCAAAATGAAGGAGTTACTCTCAGAAATAACTTTCCCCCACAGAGCAGTTTAACAAGTGACAGAGAGTTAACCTACTAGTAGCTGATGAGAAGTTGTAGCAGGGACATAATGTGGTGAGATTACCTTACCACAGCAGGGCAGACAATTCCAACACACTAACCAAGGCACGTTTAAGTCCTGTCCCACACATACATGGGAGTGTGCGTGACTCAGTGGAAACATCAAGTTATAGATTCAAGTAGAAATGAAGAGATGACAGGCCTTTTGCTTCAGCAGGATCTGCATTTAAAACATCTCTCAGGTTAAAGGTCCTTTTTGCTAGTATTTTCTGTTGATAGATACGGCATCTTAACTGTAATATTGACGCTAGCTATGATTTCAGCTACACAGCTCCTTGGCTAGCGGTCCAATGTGCAGACTTGTGACTGTGAGCAGCCTCTTACTTCTGTTCACATTCCCAGAGCTGCCTGTGCTCCACATTCTCTTAGTAGTGCTACACTGCCAGGTCTGCCTGCTCGTTGAAGCCAGGAATACCCTTTCAAACATACGGCAAAAAAAGAAGCTGACCATGTCATGTGCATCATGGCTGGGACCTTTTCACATTTCAGTCACTGCAATACCTGCCAAAACAGAAGCCTATTTGTCAAGCTGGGGAACTATCATCACCAACTTAGCCTGGAAATATAATCTTTGTGGCTCGGGTCACACTCCAACAAAGTGATTTATGGGAACACAGCCAATGTGAATAAATACAGCTGTTTGCACAGAACCAGCAGCAGTGAAGTCACGACTGCTGCTCCCTGAGCTCCCAGCAGTGCAAGCTTATAGCAGGACACGCTCTACTCGCTCTCCTTCACATTTATATAACCTTTACAGACTCTGTTGGAATAAAAAGTTTAAGCTAAAGAAGCTTCCTGTGCTATATTAGTTTAAAAAAAAAAAAAAAAAAAAAAAAAAAAAAAAAAAAAAAAAGCAAAGAAAAAGCGCTAAGTCACGAGCGGTTTTTCGGTTGTCGTTATTTGTCCAAAATACAAAAAAACTAAGAGTTTTCCTGCCCCCCGACTTCCCCCCTCCTCTCCTCCGGCCTCAGTCACACCGAGGTTCGTGAGCAGACGGCACCGCCACAACTCAACGCGCGGGAAGAGCGCCAGAACGCCCGCGCAGCTGCAGCCCCGCCGCTGGGCGCCGCGCCTCTCCGCTCGGCCTGCCGGCGGGGCTGGCAGCTCGGCCGAAGGCCCGACGTGCCGGGCGCACGGCCGGTATCCCCGCCCCCGGGACTCCGCACCTACCCCAGGTCCTCCAGCGACTCCAGCACGTCGCTCTCCAGCAGCTCGAACTCCATTCTGCGGCGGGGAGCGGGGGGAATCCCACACGACAGCGGCACGACGGCTGGACTCGGCGCCCCGTTACCCGCGGCAGACCCGTTAACCGCCCGGCCCCGTTCCCTGCCCCTCTGAGGAACAACGGCCGCGCACCACAGCGAGGCAAGCAACCCCCCGGCACGCGCCACCGCCCCACGTACGCCGCTCACACGCCGCTACGCCGCTGACTGCCGGGTTGGCGTGTCAGGGTAGAGGGGGAGGCGGGCAGGCGGTGGAAAGCCTCCGGGCTGTCCGAATATGTGCCTGACCGGCGCGACCTCCTTCCGCGGCATTCTCCACCCACCCGCAGCGTCAGACCGCGGTGCGCAAAGGAGACGAGGGTGTGAGAGAAACATCTGGCTGCTTTTGTGGGGCGGAAGCGCGAGAGGAGCCGAGGAGGCAATGATTCTATTCAGGCTCCGACGAAGGCAGCCCTGAACGAAGGACCCCTCATCCTGCCGCGGAACCACGTTGGAATGCATTGGGACGAGCGGCGCCGGGCGGAGAGAGACGGGACGGCACGAGGGACAAAACGCCTCAGCGAGAGAGCGTACTGCGGGGACTCCAACTCCCAGCATCCTTCTCTGGGCTGCCTCCCGAGCTGAAGTGCCTCAGGGGGCTGGAAAGAGTTCATCGCTAACTCGCTAATCGCTGCTTCTGCTATTAAAGGCAGGTCAAACTGCTGATTGAGGGGAGAAACATCTCCTCAGGACCAACAGCTTAATGAGAAAGGAGCAATGAGAGCATTTATTTGCTTCTAGTTAGATAACAGATGATAAAGAGTAGCCACGGGCTATTACAGCTTCAAACAGAATTGGCTCACGCAGCTAAGGCTCCCAGCAAGCTGCCTTACCATGGCTAGGCTGAATTTGTCTATAAAGATGTCCTGCTTTTCCTTCAGTCCATTCATCTGAGATGCTCTGTTTAGCTATTCTCTGACTGGGACCTGGGGGGCTGTTTCTTTCCTCCCAGGTTCAACACTGCAGCTGAAGACTTGTGACACTTCACTGATGCAAGGGTTTTGTGCAGCTTCTTTGTGCAGCTCTTGTGTGCAGGGGCCAGATCCTGGAGAAACTGAGCATCTCAAGGCCCAAGCCTGTTACTGCAGGGATTGTACATATGTCTCAATTTGCCACTAAGGACCTTCATCCCAGTTTGCCAGAGATTGGAAGAGGATGGTATTGGTGATGTTGCACAATTGCTGTTTTCTGGCCATCTGTACACTATCAGCAAAAACATAAACTCATGTTCTAGAGTAGCTGGATCTCTTCTGCTCTCCAGCTTTGGTTACTAAAGGAAGGGATAAAAGTACTTGCAATCTCTTCTAGACAGGGTGTTTGAATCTACCCTCACGTTACTCCTCTACTACAGGATATCAGTACTATGAAAATAAGTTTACAAAACAGCCTCTGCAGCAGCAAATTAATGCAGCAGCAAGCAGAGACTGGACCATTCAATACTTCATATTATACAGATGGGAAAGTCTTACTAGCACTGCTGCTAGGAATCACGTTAGTGTGACATGGAGCTTGTGTAGGGAATACAACTATTTCTGAAGTGCTGTCTTTCTCTGAACAACAGCAGCAAACTAGTTTATGTTTTCTCATCACAGTGATAAAACAGAATGAGTGTATCTGCACATGGTAAATAAATTAACCACACATTTTTTTCTAGGATAATCAACCACAATGATAAACCTGCAAAAATCAGGCTGTCTGTTGTGTTTGTTCTTCTACATACTTGATAGCTCCTGCTAGGACATTTTTGTTGGTGAAACACAGCAGTATCTCTCTCAGATGGAGTAATTGTGGAAAGGGTTAAGACTTCTGTGAACATATGAGGAAAAAAGTTTGCATGAGCAATTCAGCACGGTTGCTGAGTTGCAAAAATAACATTAAGATTCCAGATTAAGTATTAAGGTAGTTTTAAAAAGCCATTTTTCCTCCTTTGAGCAGCTCTTCCAAGAGATACTGTAGAGCCAGAAAGCCTAGTGAATCAAAAAGCTTCAGAAACAAGCTCCTTCTCTTGCAAGGATTAAATCCTGAAGTAGTCTGCACACTGTTCATCCTCTTCAGAGAAAAGTTTTTAAACAAAAAGCACTCAGGGTCCACTGTTGTTTCATAAATGTTTAATGTTTGTTTTTAAAATAGTACTGTTTAAACAAGAGAAAAAAGTATCTACACATACACGGTCTCCTTGGACACTGGCAAAAGAACTTACATTACAGACAGACCCATGAACACCACGTTCAACATTTAGGAATACTGAAAATCCTAACATTGATTAACCATTTTAATAATGAAAAGAATGTGCTCTCATACCAAAGCAAAGAGATACTATTCCAGGCATGCAAATGTGTACCCACCTTCTCAGAAGAAGACTCCAAAAGCCCAGAAGCTCCAGATAACATTTTCACTGCTCCTGTGGAAATTAACCAAAAGCCAAAAAAGGGAATAATGTGCTTGTTAAAGCAAATTCAGTGCTCATAGCAAAATCCCTCTTTCTGACCATCTGGTGAGTTCGGCTGTTATCTTCCCAAGTCTGAGGCCTTTCTGATGCTTTTCCCATCTGTACTGAAATTTTTCAAACCCCAAATCATTTAAAATAGTCAGGAAGAAGCTTAAAACGGAATGAAAACAGCTATGGTTGAACATACAGTGAATGCAGGTATCACACCAGGCTTTTTAAGAACTAGGATACCAGAACTTATGCATTTGATGCTTTGGTCTTGCATGCTAACCTTTTAAGTACAGTGTTTAACCTTATCTTACATCTTTGAGTTCTGAAACACAAATTTAACCCTCAGAGGAAGAAAACAGGTATATTAATATCTTTGATGATCTCTCTTCTATAGACACTGCAGCCAGCCTCAAGAAGGCTGCCCACATCTGTCTTCTACCAAATGCCAAACACATCAAATGTGCATTATATAAAGTACTGTAGCAAACGTAGATATGGAATTTCTCCCCAGTAGCCAAATTGAATCCATTGCATTTGTTGCACTGAATGCATGAAATACAAGGATGAATTATTTTTGTAATCTTACCTTGGATGTTTTGGCTAGAGGTACAATCAAGATATTGGTTTTAAACCTCTCTTGTATACTTGGTGAAGTAATATAATCTTTGAAACTAACTGCCAAAGGACATGAACTGTACAAAGTCCTTGAAAAGCACCATATTAAATGGGTATAATTGCATTAAGCCTTCAGTTCTTATAACAAAAAGCAGTCACCAACGATCCTTTGCTAATGGACTTCGTTGTCCTGTTCTTCTGCAAACCAGGTATTTCTAGATACCTACCTTTCAAGTACATAGAAATCGAGTCCTCTCAGCTGATCATCTGCTATTTTTCTTTTCTTTCCGCTTTTCAAATCTGACAGATGAATAGCCTAATGTGTTTCCTGATGTGAGGATCATGCCTACTGTTTCTTTATTGGCTAGCTGCTACCAGGCTTTTGCGTGTTTTTACTAGTCTTCACAGCTACTGCTACCACTGAAATGTTATTTGCTTCAAGTTTTACATTCACCAATCAAACTAACAGGGTTGTATTTCAACTATTTCACTGCTGCTTAGAAGCTAGCTCAAGCTCCTTCACAAATAAGTTTCTCAAAGTATTTTATTAAGAATTGAAAACAATACCTTATATATGTGCTTTGCTCTCTCTAAACTGAATATTGTACAGTAAGCCTATTGGTAAAAGAAATGAAGTAGCTCTGGTACAGCTTTTATTTGCTGTAGCTACTCAACCATCCTCCAACATCTGCTCTAATAATTTTCATGGCTCAGCTCTCTGCATCCCCAGTTGCTATAGGAGCATTCTGGGAACAATTACAGCAACTTAACCAGAATTGCTAACTTAAAAGTATTCAGCCTTCTCACTCCAAGAAGAGCCTAAGAAGAAGTGGTGGTAGGATCAGAAACCAAAACCCAAGAATTAACACTACATACAGAGTCTTCATTTTCTACTCTAAGACAAAGTAACAGCCTGTAGCTGTTTTGCTTTATTTTGTGCTTTATTTTGCTCAGGTTGGTTACAGCCAAGAATACATCTATGCTGGTTAACAGAAAAGGTGGCCTAGCAACTATAAACTTGCATCTCTCTTCAAGTTGTTCTGTATTCTCAGCGTGGTCACACACCCTATTTGTACTTATTCTGTGTAGGGGGCAAAAGAGGAATGAATTCTTTCCCAGATAATGATTTTGCTCCCTTCGCCTTTCTGTAATGTTCTGAAAGAGTAATAAACCAACACAATACTACATTAAGTGCCCCAGAAAAACCTATCTCAAGTGGTATCTCCTGCATTTTTTCAGGGGAAAAATGTCTGTGTTCTGCGACACGCTATGCAGACATTCTTGCTCATGTAATTATAGTCTCAGAAGAAGTAAGTTTGCAACTCTAAACCTTTCACTACACTAAAGAAGTATAATTTTAGCATGCCTTGCGATGTACTGGGTTGGTGGAAAGTTGTCTCTTTAAATAAATAACTTCCATCATCATTACTTTCCCTTGATATTTTGAAGAAAAAAAAAAGAAGGAAAAAAAAAACCAAAACCACTTGGGATTTACCAGTCTAAGAAAATAGCTAAGAAAGTAGGCAAATACAAATTATCTGTGGTAATGGGGAAAAATTAAGATCTTGGTGCAGCTTCACTTAGATACTAATTTATTTCTGCTCCTACCAAGAATTAAGAAGTGGCAGTGACCCTATATCTCAATCTGCTACTTGTAACTTCTACCAGTAAGATAGACACGTATTTGAAAAAACTAGTAACAGAACACTGGTTGATACATTACTTCCCCAGCAGAGTCGCCATTTAAAATAAACATACAACCCTCCCAAAAGCCCATACGCTGCTTAGTAAAATCTCAAAGAAATGATTCCAGCAAGCTGGAAACAAGATTTACCTGCTCAAGGGACTACCAGAATAATAATAATAATCATAATAACATACAGTATTTTGTCTAAACCATGAAAACTTTTGTTTTTAAAGTTTTCAGCAAAATTTAAATATTTGAAGGCCGTTTCTACATTCCAAATAGAGCCACAGATGTTAAAAGAAACCTGCAAAAATAACTTACAATACATAGAATGCCAGCAGCTTTTCCACTCTTCTACTGCCTCTTAATAAAAAAACTGTTCTGCCACAGACTTCACCCAAGAGAACGTTCTTTCTGCCAGCCTCCAACATGGCAAAGTAAAAGTTGCAGTATAAAATAAATGCCTGGAGTTGATTCATCACCCTTGTAATTTACTAGGTATTTGTGCTGGCTTTGAAGATGCGTAAAAACAGAAAAATTCAAGTAGACTTATTTATTTCCTATCAGCAGCTTTCTAAAAATCAAGAGAAAGGCACTTCTCCCTTATGCAGCTTGTAAAGAACTAGTCCAGGAAGGAGAGATCATGTTATATTGCACTATTCAAACACATAAATAAATTCCCCTCCATTAACTCACCCCTCCTCCTGAGGATCTGAAGTCAAGCATCCAAAGCCAGCCTAGAACTTAAGGCTTCCCAGTCAGTGCACTATGCTACAGCTCTGCCAGCACAGGGGACCAGTACGGTAGATAATCATTTACTGCATGCCTCTGAAAACCACAGCAAAAATAAATAAATAAATAGATACATAAACAAAATAGATAGATATATATATACATGCCATTTCACAAAACCTTAATGAAAACAACAAACACCTCCACCTATATGCCTACATGTCAGTCTACCACCATTCATTTTGTTCCTACACATCCCAGCAGTTCTAGGAGTATTTTGTACTCCTACCTTAAAAAAAAAAAAAAAGAAGAAACCACAAATAAACCTTTCAATGTGGAATACTGTCAGTCCACTCAGGCACAGGACAACTATTTGACCAAAGGGCATGAAAAGAAGTATTATTTAACTTGTAACAAATGAACACTTAGCTTCTGGAAAGCTGAAGGCAAATACAAGCTAACGACTCTTCCCTTCTCATTTGCAAAGTTCTTGCTTTCCTTTGGAGCCTCATTACTGGCCAGCAGAGCTGTGTGCTGAACACCAATGCTATTGGATTTGTGTTGATGTCCTTTCCACCAAAATAAAGTTAATCAACAGCACTTCCCACACAGGTAAGACAGTATTGAATGAGGATGTCTGAAGTAGATCGTACAAATGAGTTTTTCTACCACTGCATATACTGAGACCTTCTTGAAAATGGATCTGAGAAATGAAACCAGCCAGCTGGTCTGTATTCCAAAACATCATCATTTCAATGCAGATCTGCAGGAAAAGAAAAGAAAAAAAAACAACCAGCCTTCCCTTCCTATCTCCCCTCCCTGCACTGACATCCTTCAATACAAGGCAGGCAACCTTAGATCCCCTGTCTGCCACGTTAGATTTACAAGGAACCAGGCACTTCACTGAGGAAACTGATAAGAAGACAAAAGTAGAATATTCAGCTGTCAACTGTGAACAAACAAGCTCAGATATATAATCAGACATTTATAGAAAAACGAGAAACAACTACAAAGAACTTTAAAAAAGAATGGAGTTTTAACAATCTCTACCCATCACCGAACTTCCAATTATCAAAAGCAGATTAAACCTTGTTTTCTTTGTTTTTGACAGCAAATGGTTATTTGAAGAAAGTAGGGCAACGATACTAACAAATTCTCCTTAAATGTAATGCGGAACTGCTTAAAATTGAAAAGCAGTCAAAAACGCTCTCAAAAGTTCCTCCTTTCTTAATTATGTTTTTAGGTGGGGTTTATTTGACTACATAACCTAGCTTTACAAATTCAGACTGCACTCTTATATTTCTAATATAAAAAGCACAATAACAACTCTGAAAAATGTTTAATATCTTTACACAGTCATGGAAACAGAAGAAAAAATGCCATTTTCCTCCCTCTGAAAGTTCACGTGCTGGTAGTGATTACAGACATATGAATGAACTCTGCTTGTTTCCCTCCCTCCTTTACAAAAGGCTTAAGATTTCAAACAAAATTCCAGCGATGATGTTGACAGAAGTTCTTCCACTGGCTTCAGCTGGGAATAAATCATGTTTTTACTGAGCAGGCTAACTGTGGAGTATCTTCATTCTCTACAGCTTCTCAATTTTATGAACTACCACAGGAGGCAGAATGTACTTGAAATTAAGCACTTTCCTAGAGCTACAAAAAAAAAAAAAAAAAAAAAAAAAAGTCTTGTTGAACACAGTATGTTTATTTTTTAAACCATTTACAAATAAAAATGTGCAATTTATCCAAGCAAATACATTTAATACTTCAGTTTTTAACGAGCTATACAAATGAAAACCGTTACTCCAGAGCTTTTGCTAGCTCTAGGATCGTTCAGGGTAGGCATGCATGTGTCTCTATCACATGAAGCGAGTCCAATTCCTGACACCAGGGTTCTGATCTTCTACTTCTTCAGAGCTGGTCAGCTGCTAAACGATTTAACACAAACAGTTACTGGATCACAATACAATGAAAGAGAGCCCATTTCAAAACATGTAAGTGACCTCAATATGTCTGGTCCAGGTGTCAGGCCACAGAGCCTTACCGATTAGTCTTCTTCTCCAAAAGCCAGTCGGACAGATTTTCTCCCCTTGATTAGTGATGTGGCATCCATAAACGTGTTTATACAATACAATGGAACAGCTTAAGTACAGATGTAACACAGCAGCGATTACAAATCACAAAGACAGATAAACAAACAAAAGATTAATCACATTTCTTGCATTTCAAACAATGAAAGTAAACAAAACCATGCATTACAGTTTAAAACAATGTTCAGTTTTAGTTCTTCTGCAAGTCTCCATTTCCTCAAGTTCTAAATTGCTGTTCTTGAGCTTGTCCCAGAGGTCGGACTACTTGCGATGCTACTGACAGAAGCAAGGTGAGCGGGAAATCATCCAGAAATGTTCAAAGAACAGAAGCCCCCAAAATAAACAACAAAGACGCACGCATTATAAACGAGAGATTCCATTTTAATAGCAGAAGTGTAGAAAAGAAATTGGCAAAAAAATTCACATGAAAAAACATTTTACACAGTTGACTATGTACAGAATAACATACGTGTCTGGTTTCTGATGGTGTTAAGTTCCAATTTAGCCGTGTCCTACGATGCTACTATGTCCTAGGTGCTCCTGCTCAGGCAGGGGGATCAGACTAGATGATCTTTTGAGGTCCTTTCCAATCCCTGATATTCTGTGATTTTGTGATGCAAAGTGCGCCCAAACACCTCAACTGGAACAAAACAAACAAAAAAACCCATACACATCATCCCGGCTCCGGCTCCTCAAATATTGGGGCTGCCTGGGTTCATTTCAACCCACTGGGCTTTCTGCTAAGCTTTCAGTCATTCCTTAATGTGTTGTAGATTCCAAACTACTGTCAGTGGTTTCTGTTTGCTCAGTCTTCTTACTCTGGATAGCGCATAGTCCCTTGCCTCCTAAGCCATCCTCCTTTCCATGAGTTTCTTTGAGTCCAGGAAGCAACGTTTCCACACAACCAGATGCTGGACTTTGTCTGCTGTCTCCATCACAACTCAGTGATAGCATTTCAGCAGCACCACCTTTGCTCTCCTCCACTTGCCGAAGGCTTTCAGACATGGTAGAAATGCCCTGCATTTCTGGAACTGGCATGATTGCTTTCATAGTGTCATTGTTTGAGGGTTGCAATCCAAGCTGAGATGCAGCTGTTTGAGAAACCTGGGTGCAAAGTTTATCTTCCCAACTACCAGAAGTAAGCGTGGCATAATCAGTAACCTCTGTTTCATCCACTGTTTTTCCAATGCCCAGCTTGCTCAGTTTGTTTGAATCCAGTTTAACGGATGCAATAGTTTCTAGTTTTGAAACTTCTTTCACATTCGTATTTAAAACTCCTGCTGGAAGGATACTGATGTCTTCATGTATTGTCTTAGTATTTCCCAGATTAAAATCTGTGCTTTTGAACTCTAGCTCTGCTTTCTCAGAGGGGGTCTCACTGCATTTTGTATTTTCTGATCTCAAGGAATCTTTCTTGTTATCCTCACTAACACTTAGAGAGAGACTTTCAGACTGCTTGGTATTAAATCCTGAGTGAGTGGTATTCAGACTAAAGTCATTGGCTGCTGAGGTTCTTACAGCCTCACACTTTGCTTGCTTGTTGAGAGCCTCTTCTGAAAAATGCTGATTGAAATCTGCTGATAAAGCAACTGCTGACTCTTGAACAAGATCAGAAAAACCCGCCATTCCTTCTTTTGCATCTCTCTTAGCAAAAATATCACCTAACATTTCATCAGATCCAGTGTGTCCTAGTGACTTCTTTTCAACTTCAACTACTAATTCTACACTGGATCTGAGTTCAACAATGCTTGCTGAGCAGGCATTGACTAACCAAGCAACCTCCTGCCTTTGGGTTTGCTTATCTAATACTGCATGGCCTGACAGTTCTGGTCTAACTTTTTCTTGTGCTTCTAATGTGCTACTTCTAGATTTTGTGTTGCTAAGAGATGTCTCTGGCTCTATTTCTGTCAATTCTGAAGCACTAATTTTATTAGAATTATTTTTCTTTTCTACATTTGGAGTGTTTGATAATTTCCAACCACTTTCAGAACAAGAACTGGTTGCCATTACCTGTTCTTCTCTTTTACTGGTTCTGGAAGCATCCCACTCAGCAGGACTTCTTGTCAATTCTGAAATCTTATTTTGGGCTTCTGAAATCTGGCGAGTTTTGCCAAGGACTCCTGGTACTTCCAAAGCCACACTGTTTGGGTTCACATCTTTTAAGGAGGCATCAATAGAATTTTGCTCTGTCAGTACTGCTAGTAAAGGTTTTTCTTTTGAAATGTTCTGAGAATCACTGAGCAAGTGTGGACTATGAGTTTCTGATACAGTTCTACAGCTATCACTTAAATTTTCCTCTTCCAAATGGGGATCTCCCAGATTTTGAATTTCAATCTGTTCTAGCATAAGCTCAGGCTTTACTGCTTTTATTTCCCAGTCTTTCATCTCTTTGTCTTTCTCCAAAATGCCAGAGGCATTTGAGTTACTAACTGCAATTTCATTTGCATCGTCCTGTTCAACTCTCTCTTGGATCTCTGTTCTCTGCAGATCACAGAACTCCTTGCTGCCTGCTTGCACTTGACTTGCTATATCCACAAGTCCCTTCTCTGCAGGCATCTGAATATGAGAAGCAGGTTTTGCTTCTAGCAGTTCTGTGACTGACATTTCTGGCAGCTGAGGCTGAAATATCTTCTCATTCCTTTCAGCGTGATTCTCATCAAGAATCCAACTGCCCATTACTTGATTACTACACTGTAAAGAATCCCCATCTTTCAATTTAATCTGAATATCTGTTGTAAGAGCCTGGAATTTTTTACCTACATCCTTCTGAATACCACTTTCAGTGTCAGCACTCATCTCAAAATTAGGTATTAAAGTCTCCTGAAAACCAGTTTTCTCCATTACTGAGCCTGTCTCAGCTGAGTGGGCCTGGCTAACTTCAGTAGCCACATTCTGAGAGTCCTCTTTAAAGGAGGACAAGCTACTGTCTGTTCTAGAGTTCGCAGGAAAATCTGCAGGTTTTGCTAGGTTAGAGTTTTCTCCATTTGGAAGTGTAGAACTTACAAGCTTGCTGTCAGCTGAACCCTTTCCACCACTACTGTAGAAAATATCATAGAGATCCTTAGCATTGGCAGTGGCCAGGCAAGAGTTTCGCTTCTCTATTTTTTTTGCCTGCTCACTAAAGGCGGTTGAAGGTGGTGGTGGAGGAGGAGGCCTTACAGGCATCGCTAACATTGTCTGTTCACTTTCAGACACACCTGGAGCTACTTCATCTGCAGGAATGACAGCAGTGGGCTGGACTGCAGGTGGAGGAGGTGGGGGAGGCGGTATATCAGAAGTCTGAGAAGATTCACTTTTCTCTGGCGCTTTCAAATCCTCCTCTGGCCCTTTTAATATTACCTCTTCTCCTCCAAAAGCTTTTGAGATAATATCTGGAGGCAGCAGAAGATCTGCATTCGTTTCTTTTACCACGGGTAGTGGTTTGGTGGTGGCTCCAGAGGATTTGATGGATAAAAAAGTGTTCAAAGGTGCTGGTTTGCTAACTGTTGCAGTAGTAGACTTCCTGAAAATCATAGTGGGGACTGGAAGGTTGGGTAGAATTTTTGACTGCGTTGATGTATAAGCAACTGGTGTCCACGGGCTGGTGTGTGGAATAACAGTTTTCCCAGACAGCTTGATTTCAATGGACTTGGCATGGAGTTTCCCCGACTGAAACTTGTTCTCCTCTTTGTTTCCCTCCGTGCTCTCCTCCTTTGGAATAGCTACTCCTGGGGCTTTATCCTCTCTCTCTGCCTTTTTCCAGCTGAATTTCCCAAATGATGTCTGACTCGGTGATTCCTTTTTAGATTCCTCCTTCTTTTCTTCTTTTTTGTCCTCTTTCTTCTCTTCCTTCTTCAGTTTAAGCTTAATACCCATTTTTCGCCCAGAAGAATCTGTTTTGTCTTGAGTTTCACTAGCTCCTTCTCCAAGCTCTGGGGTGTTCTTTGTTTCCTCTTTCTTTATTATTTTTGCTTTCTTCTCATCCTTCTCTTCTTTCTGTTTCTCAACTAGTTTCCTCTTCAGTTCATTCTGACGCCTGCGCTCCGTTTCCAGAACTACAGCCAGTCCAGCCTGACGGTCTAGATTTCTCCTTTCTTCATAGAGCGGGTTCTCATCTATGTATTTCTAAGGAAATAAATGGCACGGTTTTAGCAACTATTTCAAGGAAAAATATAACATCAAGTCAGTTCTGTAACAGCTTTGCCTTGTTAAGTAAGTGCCTTCTCAACACTGAGAGAGCTGAGAACTTTTTCCCACTGAGAAACTGAGATGCCACAAACTCCACATCCCGTAGTTTAATGTAGATTGAGTGGTGGCTTCCAGCAGTGCTGTCATTCTGTAGAGTTTGAAAATCAACACTGGTACTTAAACACAATTTAATCTTATGCAGAGGAAAGATTAATCTCTATGTAGTGGGAAGTTCTGCTTAGTTAGTTCACTGCAATACAGTAAAAAATAACTGGATACACCATGTCAAATGGAATTCTTCAGGAAAAGATGATAGAGCAAATAAAAACTAACAAAAGGAATCACTCACTCCTGGTACGTCAGTTACCAACCTTATATTTTTCATTGTGAGGATGACTTTTCACATGCTGCTCAGCTGAGATTTGATCTCCAAAAAATTCATGACAGAGTTGGCAGTAATAACCAGTGATGGGAATCAGAAACTCAGACCCTGAAAAAGGCCAAAGGAAACACTCAGAGGAAGCAAAATTTAAAGGATGCCAAGTTTTTAACAAAGACAAATAAGTGCATCAAAAAATAACAGCAAAACCTCCAGCAATGTTCCTGTTCACATTTTTGAAACTGAATTTGGTGGATTTTATGCTTACAGTATGGTAAATACCACTAGTAGGAGCAATAATATAGAGTGAAGAAGCTTGATTATTGTGATTCAAAAATACCAGTGCTCTTCACAATGTAACAGCCAGTCTCGATACAAATAGGCTAATACTTTCAGTAGTTTTCATCTATCTTCCATCTTTGTGGTATAGTCTCCTCAAATAATAAACCCCTGGTTTATAAAAGGAACACTGAAGTTTAGTAAAAGTGCATCCCTGTGCCTGCAGAACCTGCTGCAGTTATCTAACATACTGCAGATCCTACCAAGTACTCATCAGTACTTTTTCAGGGACACCTCTACACAAAATGTGCTCAATGGAAGAGTCTGCTACAAGGCTGTGTGGAGTACTTCACAAGATGTGCTCAAACACAGCAAGACTTTGTGGTCATATTCTGATCTGAATTGTAATATGTTAGTACAAACAACTTTAGGACTACATTGGAAAAAAGTAGTACCAGCATTCAACCAGTATTCAAAATAAGGAATTAAATTCTAAAGAAAAAAGAAGGAACCATACTATGTTTTCCTACATTCTTGCTCCTTTTCCACAGAATGACCAGGAAATTAAATCATCTGCCATTTACTAATAATACAGTATCTATATGTGCTCCTGTAACTACAGAAAGTTTTGAAATTCCCTTCTCTGAGTAACTGGAACCTGCTGGAGGGCTAAGGGAGAAGAAATTCATGTTTTAAAAAAATTAACATACCTTTGGCAGGAACAGTTATCTTATCAATGCGCTTTATGGAGTCTTGTTTGGTCTCACTCTGGGTCTTCGAAGCCCAAGGTCTGTTGTAAGGATCCAGGGTCTATTTGCACAGTGACAGAGGTATACAGGCTCACATATTACACTAGCAAGGCAACTATGCTTGTTGTTTGTTTTTTTTTTCCTTTTTAACATCCTTCCAGAACACTGAACATTAAAATCAATGTGCAATTATACAAAGGAGCTAGGTTTTTCACTTTTCCCTCCCTTTTTGTAATTTATGTGAGAATAACCAGTGAAGAGGGTAAGACGTAAACAATATCGAAAGACAGGCAAACACAAAACAAAAATATCAAACACTAGGTCCCAAGTGAACTGAATACAAGCCCCGCTTACACTAGTCGAAACACACCAGTAGCTGTACAAACTGCTTGAGTCCAATATCTTTGAATTTGATAAACAGCTTCTTGCGTTCATTACTTCAGTTTTTCTTGTAAAATGTAGTTCTGTGATGTATGTTTCAGGGCTAATATTTACAGCAAAATGAAATGCACGTAGTGAAGGAAGCCTGTCACATACCTGTCTGTGTTTCTTATTATGCATATGTGTGAAAAAATCAAACATGGTCCCGCAGATGGTGTTGCAGTCTTTGCACCAGTGGTTCCCTGCATCATAATATTCATAAATATTGGCCAACTGGAAAGGATGTTTGGAGGATTGTGAAGAGGATTCTGCCGGCTTTGGGCTTCTGCCTCTGGATTTTTCATTAGTTGGTTTTGATTCCTAAATTGAACGAAAGGAAATATTTATCTAAGACAAGGTAGGACAGATATAATGCTCTGGAACTCAGATCTTGCCTCCAGTAGAAGCCACACGCACACAAAAAAAAGTATATATCACCTGCTTTTCAGCGCCCAGGCTAAATCCACTCTTTCAGAAAGCTGGTATTGCCGATTAAGATGCAGCGTGGTCACAGTGAAGAACTTCCAGTAAGACTCCCGGATGTAATGGCTGGATGGTTGTAGGTTGTAATCAAGGAACGAAATGAACAAATCCCCTAAGGCATGCACCTTTCCCATTTTATGGGTTTCACACAAGGATCTCAATAGTTTCAATTTATAATACTAGCCAACAGTACCTGCAACACCTAAAAGCACTTAGAAGTTCTGCTAGGAACATCTAGAAGTTACCGTAAAAGTAGGTTGGATGAAAGTAGAATGGAAAAGGAAGTAAAAATTAGTTGACTAAAAGTAATTAAATCAATCATTTAATCAGATTATTTGAGAGCGCCTGAATTCTCTAACGGACTCATTGCTTAACAGTAATAAAGTTCTGTTAATTACCTAAGTACATACAGAAAAGCATCTTGTGATTTAAGCATGTGATACTTACACTGATTTGTACAGAAAGATGCCATACAATAATGCACAGACCTTTCAGGACAGTAGCCAAAATCAATACATTTTGCTCAGAATCTTGTTGTATGCTAACACTGTGAGCAGCAAAACAAGTAATCCCTGAAACAAATAATGAACAAGCCCTGCTAATTGAGATTATCATTCTACTGGATAGAGCTAAGTGTATTTTGAGTCATCATTTACGTTCCAAAGTAACAATGGCCCACCATGTTATTATTTCTCATCTGTGTGGCATTCTGGGAAGAACAGCATCTTTCCAAACTTAGCAGGTCCAAGCCAGTTGCATGATTTCCAAGTAATTTGGTAGTGGTGTCAAACAAATTTACTTAAGCAGATTCAAAACCAACAAACAACATCTTACTTGAAATTCCTTCTGATAAACAGGCACAGGTTCTCTCCTAATACCATTCCATGCAACACAAGCAGTAACACAAACAATGAAGAGACATCCTTGCCACTGTGCACTCCAGAAATTTCCACATCCCAATACAATTTAGTTCTTGGTTTAGAGTAAGAAGTGGTCCAGTGAATATTTGCATATATTCTACTTGCAAGAACATAGCAAAGCTGACATTCTCTTAAACAATGAGAAGATCAACTTACGATCAGTAAGAAATGCATGGAAGGATGTTCATGATGTCTAAGAAGTGCTATCTTTTATGTTATTTACAGACCCATACAATATGTATCCTATAAAATACTACCTCAACCAGAGCGTTACAAAACACAGTACTTGTCAAATAGATGAATGACAACCAACTCTAACCCGTTTGTGCTTCTGCAATTAACAAAACATAAACAACTTTCAGATCACGGTATCTTACCTCCACATCAACAGAAACTTGGGGTAAAGCTCAGGGATATCTTTTTAGCACAAGACTAGTGACTACAACACACAAACACGAGCTCAGCAGCAAAAGACCACAAAACAGCTTGCAAAGATGCGGAAAAACATAAATGTTTTTGCCCCTTGATTGGCCAAGTAAACTGGTCTCAGCATCTGAAAGTCTGCACTATCTTTCTTTTCACAAAAACGAAAGTTAACAATCAGAATTATAAGGTGAATCTCAGAGTCTAAGGTCAGCCACCTATGTTCCATGTTAAAATAAGGAACTATAAACAGGGAGCAAGTCATTATGTGTTCAGACAATGTAAACAGTGGAAGTTAAAATAATGAAAGACACATTCACACATACTTTATCTCAAGAAAAGAAAGCAATACAACTTAATGCAATGTAGGATTTAACAGATGTTCTTGTCTACTCATTTGTTCCATGTGGTGTTTGACGCAAATGATTTGTAAAAATAAGTGGATACTAGATTTTGATACAAAAATAAAATGCAAAAACAAGCCTTAAAATGAAAGACGTCTAATGACTTCCCTGAACCAGACCAAGATGAAACATAAGGAAAAGTTTACAAGATTCACCTCTTACCCTAATAACACTTTAATTTCTGGAAAAAAAAATACACTGTAAAGTCAGGTGTATGCAAAAAGCATCTACTATCTCCCACCATCTGTACCAGTGATGTAATTGGTAACACAGCAGAAAGTGACATCATTATTGTCCTGAATGCAGGTACAACCTCTCACATGCTACTATCATCATACACTACTTCCAGAGTGAAAAAAAAATTCTAGAACTTGATAAGCCTCTTCTAGTGTATTCACCACTCAGAGACCAAGTCAGAGAGACCATCATGACACACACCCACATTTCTTAAGAAAGAACATACAGCATATATATAATAATCATGTTAAGCTGACGATCATGTTTAACTCTTGCTGTGATTTATTAACATCATCACCTGGTGAGAAAAATGACACACTCCAAACTTACAAAGAGCTTGGACAAATACCCCTTTTTGGCAGGCCATACTGGAAATATTGTACAGAAAAGAAGTCTGTCGTTCTCAATATGCAGTTGAGACCTAACAGCTACAAACATTTATGCTCCTGTTCAATCCATCCAACACCTCACAAAATCAAGATAAAAAACAGAAAGTGGTACTGAATTGCACAAACTCCGTGGGAAAATATAAACTCCAATTACATTTACTCTCACCTGCATACACAATCAAAAACAGCATATGAGATGTGGTAACAAATGCCATCAAATAAACCTTCTTGAAGGTTTGAATGTTTGGGAGCAGCTGCTCCCCAATGCCCTCCTCTCTTAATGGAAAAATCATCAGTATATAACCTAGAAGATTTTACCTTATTGGAAGAAGTTGCCTTCTCCAGACCTTTTGTGTTTTCTGACTTGCTGTTCTTCTCTGAGGAATCTTTGGTTTCCACAGATGGTTTCCGGGGTTTTTCAAATATGTTAATCCCCAAGATCTGTGCTACTTTGTCAAGCTCAGATTGCTTCTTATCTGCTGCATCAGATTCTTTATGGAGCTCTGAAATCTCCTTCATAATATTCTCTTGAAGTCTGTTCACCTCAACCAACAAGGGGTCTTTGTGACCATCCTTCTCACGTCGTTTTTTCCTCAGCATCTCTCCTGAGCCAATCAAGGAAACAGAAGAGTCGGAAATGCAACAAGAACATTGTCTTAAGATCGATATGACTATTCCAGCAACGAGTAAAATACCCATACAAAATACTACACTTAAATTTTTACTGGGAAAGATGGAACCAACTCGTAGATACATCACTAAATCTGAATTACCTACCTCTGTAGGGGTTTCTTAATATACACCCCTCTCAAAGGCAGCACAGTCCTCAAGAGAAAGAATCAACTTAATAATTACTGTATGATCAAGCAAGCAAAATTATTTTTCATGTTAATCATACATTATAATCTGAAATGATCACCTTCCAGTGGTGAAAGTATTTACTTCTGATAAAAACAAAACTTTTAAAATAACATAAGTTATTAAGATAGAGAGGACTTGTTCTTCTCCATAAAAATTATAAATCTCATAAAAATTAAAAGACATGTTGACATGTCTCCAGTTGCTATTTCTCATTTCTTCTAAAAAAACACTAGAATACATAAACTGCAATTCTTTTAACCTACCAAGCTACTAAAGAAGATTGAAGAGCAGCTGTTTGCTTCAGCGTAACAGTCAGATTTTGACATAATTAATTTTAGTATAGTAATTAGGTCATTGCTTTCTCAAGAGTTCTGCCTATATACTTTGGTCTTCACTTTTAGCAGGTACTGTTGGTGGGGAAAAAAAAAAAAAAGTGGGGAGATGTGCCATACCTTGCTGTTTACGAAGCCTGTCCAGTTCAGTCTTCAGATAATAAAGCTTCTTCTGCCGTGCTTCTCGCTCATTCTTCAGTTTTTCTCTCTCTTCTATCACCTAAACAGATTGCAACAAGATTGGATTTCCTTTTCCACCTACCGTAAGTTAATCAGACTTGTGAAAAGACAGCAAGAACTCAGTTTGTCAGTCAAAACTGCCTGGTTTGATCATTTCTCAAGGCATTGAGACTGGCTGACTATCTTCTTACAGAGCTCATGAAGTCTAATGTTGAACAGCTCTTCAAAACTCACACAGAACCTCTACAGACAGCATATAACTGACAAAAGACCTTACAGCCCACCAGCTTCTCTCCTAATTTCACTTTGCCCAATTTTAGCCATCATTTAGGATTCTGCCTCAATGTGATCTTAACTGTATCACCAAGAACATTCTGCAAGCATCAGTGTCTGAAATTAAACGTGTATGAAGTTTGTTTCTTGCTCAGTCAAGTCTAGCAGGAGGAGTTCATCCATTTGCTTTTCACTAGTTTGAACTGACTCCCACTGAAGAAAACCAGCCAATATGCTGAATTGAAACATGAGAAGTTCTTTCCATTTCCACCCTAAATTTTTTCTAACTAATTTTCCAAGACACAAGTCCCAATTTCTTACCTTCACAATACTCATGAGCATTGCTACTGACTCCTCCCTTGAACAAGCAAAAATTGATCCAAAAATTAGTCCTCACTAGAGAACCACTACTACTATGTCAGTGTAAGTGTTGGCAGGATTCCTGCCTCGAATAAATCTTGCATACACCAATGGGAGAATTTCTACCAACAGCCAGGCAGCTTCTTGAATGCCATAGGATTTTTATTATTTTTAAATTATCAAAGCACCATTTTATCATTTGGGCTTTTCTGGCAGCACAGGGCATCAAATGACGCACAAAGGTTGCCATGTTCCAAGGCATTTAGCAAAGAACTGGACTAAGCCCATACCAAAGAACTCCATAGTGCAGACAAAGACCTGGAAGTCCAGCCAAGACACATAGCTGAGCTACCAGTGCATGTCAGAACAGGAGGAAACCCCCACACCTTTAACTAACAGCTCTTTCAGAAGCACCTAAGTTCCATTAACAACAAAAATTCAACATCATCAGCTGAAGAAATTATTATTCCTGCAAACAGTTAAAATGTACTCATCTGCTCAAATAGCTTTTTGTCTAAATACTTCTATTTAAATCATTTCAAACTAAAAGCAAAGGGAATATATCAGACCATAACTTTGTTTATCCCCCAAACCTCTCTTGGCAATTTGTGCCAGTGCTCAGTCATTCTCACGGTAAAGAATGCATTTTCCCATGTTCAGATGTTTTTCAGTTTGTGACCATCTTGCCCTGTCACTGGGCACTATGGAAAAGAGACTGGCTCTGTCTTTTTCACACCATCCTTTCAGGTATCTGCGTACCTACAAATCTTCAATGATTCGAATATCGAAAGCTCAGTGGAATAAAGTTGAGTATCTTTCTGTAAGCTTTTGTTTGGCCCTAATTAATAACCTGCTAATGTGTGATTTGGGGGGATTTTTAATATATTTTTTAAATTGTTACAGAATAAACAGACAGGTGCCTAGAAATCTTTAACAAAAGCAAATCTAACTACTTCTAAACCGGAACCACTCAGGCTAAAATCAGTGCATTTAAAGAGGAAAAGTTTCTAGCCCAGTAGGCAAGCAGTCTGACATATTTGGATACATTAGAATATACAGCATACCTTCTGCTTTTGAGCGGCTCGATTTTTTTCATCTGATATCTTTTCTGGGGTACTTTTGAGAGGGTGTGAAGATGGACGAAGGGGCACTTTGGAATGAGTAGGAGTAGTAGGGACACGAACAAGCACAGAACCGTCTCTTTTCACATCGGCGGCATCCTTTCTCATAGAGACTGTCTCAATAACCCGGAGGTTGGGACGCGTAGGGTTTGCTGACATGGCCATAGTAAGAAGCCCATGAGCCTCTGGCAATGCAGGATTAGGCTGCTGGGTAGGGGGATACATGGTCCAGCCAGGAGCTGCATAAGCCATATAATGCCCATAAGCATCATATCCTGGAGGGGCCAGTGTGGGAGGTGGATAGTTTGGGGGCATCTGAGTGGTAGTGAACTGGGAATAGTTGGGAATCTGGTATTGGGAAACAGAAGTAGGTGTAGGTGGCAAACTAGCAGGAGCTGGTGGAACTGAGGGAATGAGAGAAACGGAAGGAAGAGGTTGTTCTGGTGCACATGGAGGTATGTCCTGTCCTCCTGGCTTGTTCTTTGTATATTCTGATTTCTGAAGAGAGGATGGATCTTTAGACTGCTGGAAAGAAATGGGAGGTGATGCTGAGTGCTGCTGGCCTGACTCTGGAGAACGAGTGTCACTTCGGCTGCGACGTAAGTCCCAACGGTCTGTTCTGCGAGTATCTGAAGAGCGACGATCGGGAGAACGGGATGCCAACTTTTTGCCATGAAGGCGTTCCTGAGTACGAATGGCTAGTCTCCCAATTTCAGCAACACCAATGTCAAGTCCAATGGTTTTGAGTAAGTCATGAATCTTGGCATACTCAGCATTAGGCTCTTCTAAAGGATCCAGCTTGACAGCTGGAGCAGGAGAAGGAGGAGGTAGGCTCACCTTCTGGTTCATTACCTCACTGCTACAACTCACAGGAGGCTTTTGAACAAGGTGTGATTCACTATTAGTGTCTTCATCCTCATCACCATAAAGAAATTTCTCTTCATCCTCGATGTCAGGAAAACTACGCCTCCTCTTCTCCTGAGCACTGACAGAATCAGCCATCATGCCCAGAATTCGGGAGAAACCACTGCCATCCTGACTGGCCCTCTCATGAGGCAGTAGGAAGTCAGTATGGCGATCAGCAGGCTCTGATTTGGGTTCTATTTTTTCCTTGTGACTTAAGAAGCTTCCAAACTTCTCTTCATAGGTAAAAGTGTCTTTGGGAGCCGCAGAAAGTGGGTTCCACTCATATAAACCATCATGTAACTCTTTGTTTGCAGGCTCCATCACAGAGTCTTTGTTAAATCGCTTGAGAAAGTTCTCCACTTCAGAGGAAAACGGAGCTGTGTTGTTGCTCTGGGGCAAAGGTGAATGACTAGAAAGAAGAGGAAGATCCTTGCTGGGAGCAGGGCTGCTAGAAAACTCCTCGGGCTGAAAGACAGAGAAGTTATTGTTTACTACAGCACTCTCTGAGGGGACTATGTACCTTGTAGAACAAAAGAACATGATCATTTCTCTTCAAGATCATATTTGAAGAGTTACAAAAGACAATTCACAGTTGAAAGAGAAATAAAGATAAAAAAAAATAGTTGTGATTCTAGAACGTCCAGCAATGAAAGCTCACCCCAGAGAACACACAAGATCAGAATTATACTTAACCAACTTTTTGACAAACTTAATAAATGAAACTTTTAAGCTGAAACACTCTGACATAAATTCAGCTATGCTTTGAGTTTAATCACAGACAATTAGGATATAACACTTGAAGACAAGTAAGAGTAACTGTACTGGGAATATTTCCAGTCACTTCTTCAGATATGCATAATTAATATCATATGAAATAGACATGGGCATTGAGCAGAATCTTCAGTGCCCTGTGATACAAAGATGACACTGTCAACTAAGCAGACCAAAAGCAATGTGCTAAAGCACAAGAAAATAAATTTACCGCAGCAGTCCCAACTTTGCTGATACTCTGATTTTCAAACTCAAGAGGTATGGCTTGGATACAATTTAAGTATGGTTAACATCAGCCTACAGTCTAAAGAGAAAAATTAAGGACACTCAAATAAAGAAATTTGCAGTCAAAGACACTGAGGATTCATCAGGCAGTTTTTAGTCTATAAAGAAGCAGAAAGGCACTGTGACAGTCAGCTTCTATCAGTGCCCTGATGGCATGTACTCAGCTCAGACTCAGCTTTTCAGCACAATCTCAGCATTTTGGGACAAATTTCAACAAGAACATTTCATTCTGCCTCAGATTTTATACATATATAATACTTGATTGATTGCCTTCACCATTTAAAATTTCCAATGCAATTCTAAATTGTACAGGCCTACCAAAAGATACCTGTCCTTTCCAAGACAGGAGAATGTAAGCATCTGACTTTTCTATTTTTGAAATCTGTATCAGGAAGTGACTTTTGGAAAGGAGTAATGAGGAGACAGACATAGACAGAGATCAAACCTGAATAGGAGACTCTACTTCCATCTCTACTCTCTTCTTCAAGATAGATTTTTTAGGCATGGATGGTATTTCCTCAGGCCTATATGTATAACGAGGCTCAGAAGTCTGTAGTGCATTAGTCAAGCCTGGGATCACATAACCACTGTCTGAAACATCATGATTCAAGTTTCTATTACGTTCTTCCTCTTCTCTTTTTCTCCTGGCGCGGTCAAGCTCTCGGAATTCTTCATTTAGGTATGACGGGCTTGGACTTCGACTGCGGCTAAGGCTGCGGCTTCGTCTGCGATAGTTTCGTGTTCCTGATGAGAAACCTTGATGCTCTCCACTCATACAATGCAATTTCTCATCTTTTTCATACCGTGGACGCTTTATTTCTCGTCCCCTCTCATCTGGTCTCGATGGGTAGAAAGATTTCCTAAATTTGTCACCATCTCTGTCAGATCCGCGAGGCAGCTCTTCTCGCCGACCGTAATGTGGGCTATAATCTGAACGATGAAGAAAAACATCTCGGTTGCGGTAGTCTTCATCGTGTCTCATGCTGAAGGGACTTGAAGGTTGATCTTCATGTGACAGGTATCTCTCTAAGCCCCGAGGGCCTGAGAGGCCTCTGGTGAATATGGGACCATCAGCCATATCATCCCTGCATAAGAGAAGCACAGCAAAAACATAAGTGCTTCAGTCAGAGTAACTGTGTCTTATTCTCCCTCAAGAGTAAGAAATTTCCAAATCAAATTCAGAATAGTGATCTCCATCACTAAACAGAAGCAACATTTTATATATTCAAGCAGCAGAGGACAGAAGGGATTGCTGTTTTTAACAGTGTTATGTTTCTCTCCTATGAAGTCACTTGCAAATACAGAAACAATTCAATTCACACTGCAGCTGAGCCTTGAAAAATTGACAGGTTGGACTTATTTCTGTAGAGAGACTGCAAAATTCAAAAAAAAACCCAAACATTACTATCGTATTTCAGGCCACAATCCCTTTCCTCACCTCTCCCAGCAAGATGCTACGGTCCCATTTCATATGAATTATTCAATGTGTTTCAGGCTAGCAGAGGTAACCAGATCCTCTTTCTAACTTCAGTTGTGGAAAAAGACCACAAATTCTAGCAATGTCTTTTGTTGCAAAAGATCTATAGACAGGATTGTCGAAATCACAATCTGCTTTACCTAAAAAAGCAGCACAGTTTTTTTTACATGGTATCTACGAATCAGGAACAGTAAATGTAAGAGCATCATTCCTTTGTGTCAGCCCCTGCATTATTATACACAGCGGACTACAAGTAGCACAACCTGGAAATAGTGAGCTATAATTCTTGGCTTGTCCTTTTTTGGACCAACTCCAACAGACACTTCCAATCAGGAGTACTATTTTAACCAACTCCTTTTCCCCTCAGCCCCTGAGAACTTCTCTGCCATTGTCATTTACATCAGGCAGAAACAAAACAAACCACTTTAAAATTGCCAACTGCTGTCTTTATTTTCAGATACTTCAAAAATCTAGCAAGATCCTCCAAGAACGGGAAGCAAATGTGCTCAATTAAGGGAAATCAATGAGACAGAACCTTAGAAAATGTCTCCCCTGTGTGATTAAGATGTCAGCATGAGATAAACTAGGTATATGCCTGCCTGAATCTTCATCCTCCTCCTAAGAAAAGAGCCTCAACAGATTTAAGAGACAACATTTCCAAAACAAACAAACAAATAAATAAATAAATGTGAAGAATCCACCAAAACCAAAATAACAATCCTGCAGATAATTTACAGACCCTATTTTTTAAGTCACCAGACCAAGAAATAACTAATGTGACAAGATAAATCTTTTTCTTTATCTTCGTAGTTTGCACATGCATATTCAAGAACAAAACCAACATGAAATTTCACCACATCTCTGACTTGCATCATTGCAAAGCAATTTCTAAATTATTAGATGCTTTACTGACCCGACACGTCTTCAAAGATATGTCATACACCAGTAACTGTGATATCAGATGTTACCTCTTCCATAACAAACCATACACCTTCACTCTTCTAAAAGCACAAAAACATCTACATATGACCTAACTAAGTTTTGTACATAAATGTTGCTGTCCATAAAACAATTTATTTAAAAGCAAATGTCTCTCTTTAGTGTCACCATCAGCTTCCATTAGAGCCTGCTATACATAAACATGCTGGTCGAGTAACAGATGTATACCACCATACACCTTCAGTTGATTTTTGAGCAAATAGTTTGCACCCATGCTTGCCAAACACACTGACTGCAGCAACAAAGGGAAAGAGTACTAAATCATTCTTTGGAAATACAGGAACAGCAAATCCTACTATACTTTAAACAAAAAGAATGTTCTAAATACACTATGAATAGCAAGGACACAGATTTAAAACCCAAAGATTAAATGCAGGTATGAGAAAAAGATTTATTTGCCTTATAGAAACTACAGCTCTTTGAAATATGTACTCTGTAAACATAATTCAATTTTCAGTCAGCAAAGTCTACTAAGTTTGTTGCATCCCTGGCAGAGGATACCACGCTGAGCATCCCAATTCCTTCCCTTGTAGAATCTAAGAATTACTGGAAATCGCAGTATCAGAGAAGAACAGACCATAGACGACACAGAGATGATGCTTCAAAGAATGAAAACTGAGGTAAGGAAGTTTACTTTTTATCATATTTGTGTTATGTACATTGAAACAGAAATAAACAATGGTATTCTGCTGTGAGCAACCAATAGGGCTCCGTCTTAACAGCCTTTGAATTGGAAGTTCGACGAGCTGTTTACATTCAAGCCAGCTGTCACTTCTGATATTAAGCCAAAATTTGCTATTTCAGAACACAGCTTAATGCAGACCAACTCTCTGCAGTGATGTGTTCTAATCCCCAGCACTAATCTCAGACGAAAGAATTGGTGGATGCTCTGTATAGCTTATGCCAGCTCAGATAGCAATAAATATCTTAACAACACTGACAGAAAAAGAGATGAAAGGTAGGGAGGGTAAATAAGATACACACTTCACTTTGATAAAGCAAGATTCCAGGAAACAAAAAAATATTAATCTGATAAAGAAGACAAACTGCTTTAGTCACCTCAAAGTCACAGACCAGCAGCATTCTGCCATTTTACTCAGACATGCACAGGAGGCCAGCTGCCATAAAAACTTGGAACACATTCTTACAGATGTTTCAGGATGGACCTGCACATGGACACACAGCCTGGGAAATTCTCCTAGGGCATCATAAAAATCTATGTCTGCAGGAGAATCCAAAAGCATACCTGATTTCTACCCTCTGGTATTTTATTTCCTTTTTATTTTAATGACTCTTTCTGCCATTCTGAAACCCTTCGTAGAAGTGATTGCTTCAAACCCAAGTAGGTAGGAAAAATAACTGAGAATAACAAAAATCAGAATTATTTGTTCCAATTACTTCAAAATCCAAAAAACACAACTTCACAAAATACTTTTTTTTTTTTTTTTTTAATGAGAAAGAGAAGGGATTGTGTGTACAGTAAGAATCTGATGAGGCCAGTATCAAAGCAAATGATGATCACCAATAAGGGCCACACTCTAAAGCACAGTGATAAAGTCAGTGTCTCTGAACCAAGGCAGTAACACAGAAGTAGAAAAAATACATAATATACAATATCCTAGCAAACAACTACCAATCACCTTTTACAACAACCAAAATAACAAATAGTGAATAAATCTGCAAACCATAAGCAGTAAGATTTAGGAAAGCTAACAGATGTTGTCATGCTAAGCTTCTGGACAGTTGTACCACTCAGTCAAGCACAGCCAACACAAATAGTATAGAGGGGAAAAAATAAAGTAAAATACAAAATGAAACAAAAAGTAAACTTAACCACATGGAGCTCCTGCACACATATGCTTAAATGGCAAGTCACTTAAAAACTGACATCTACACTGTCTGACTTCTTATTCCAATTCATCACTTCAGTACCTCAGTACGTTCTTAGGAGTTGACTCTGACCTTGTTTTTTTTTTTTCTTTAATTACTCTGCTACCATTTTTCATCCAGTAACAGAGATAAAGTGAAAGTGATTTGCTTATCGAGAGTGTAAAGATGCCCACAGTAGTGATTTTCCTTCTCATCTTAAAATAAACTCTGCTGTGCTACTCCTAACCAGGAAGTATAACCACAAAACAGGTTACATATAAAACCTCACTGGAGAAAACGAAGCAATGGGACAACTCTACCACCACCAGGTTTTTAATTTGCCAGAGCAGCACAGTGCCAGTTCTCCTATATACAATTTCCTGCTCCTTCCAACCACCGTGCTCTCCCCAGGCATATTCACTCAACTTGTTTTGAAGACTGCAGACCGTACAAGGAATTTACAAGTCAAAACTGATTTCAGAAGAACTGAAGTAAAGCCATAAAAGTGACAGTACTGAAAACTAAACTCTCATTTGCTTTTCTGCACCTGCAGAAACTTACCCTTACACTTGAGACAGGAAATTCACTTATTCTGCCCACTTTTTTT
Source organism: Lagopus muta (assembly GCF_023343835.1). Lineage (NCBI taxonomy): Eukaryota > Metazoa > Chordata > Aves > Galliformes > Phasianidae > Lagopus > Lagopus muta. Next base: position 79,378,380 of record NC_064434.1, read on the forward strand.
TACTTTTTCTTTTTAAACAGCTGGGGGATATTTGCATCAAAAAGTGATGTTACTGTTCCTTTTGTTTTGTATACCTGAGCTTGATTTAAAATTGCAGTATGGTTGCTCTCAAGCACAAGCTACTCCAGCTTTAAGTTTGCAACTCAAGGTAAAGCAAACAATTTCTGCTCAACAGGATGATCTTAGTTTACTTCGTCTGCCAGGTTCTACCTGTTCTTCCACTGCAGGCAAAGATTTTCTAACAGTACTTACTAATATTTAAACTTCAGTGTTCACATCAGTACTTATAACACAACTGACTTCTCTCCATTAACTGTTCCACTTCAGTTCCAATGAAGGAACTCTAAGAATTCTAACATTTTATCATGTATGAGATTATATAACCGTGCTCACTTCCCCTCCGCAGGTTTTCTGAAGCCAAAATAATAGGCTTTCTACAAGCTATGCTAGGGCTCTCTTCTGGACTACACTCTAAAATCAAGAAAATATGTTATTCCTTCCAGTAAATTAGGAAATCAAAGATTTACACTATCCATAAACAACCTTACTTTATGTCAAAACTAGGTTGCTTCATAAGAAACAGAAGGTGACTGAAGCTGTGATATGTCAAATGAAGCATCTCCTTCCTGCAAGATCCTCTAGGCACTTTAGTTGATATAGGTTCAAGAAACAGCCGACAAAAGTCAGAGAACAAACATTTGTTTGTTCAGTTCAGGACTATGTGAACACAGGCAACAATGCTTCTTCAGAAACTCCCCATGTGAAAACATGCTGGAGACTGGGGAAGTATTCCTAAGGAGGCATCACTACATGTTACCCTGTTACCCTCGTTCCCTACACACTCGCTGTCAGTCCCCACTACAGACTGACTACTGGGCCAATGAGATGTTTGGCCTCACTCAGTACAGCCATTCTCATACTCTTACTGTTTCACACGCTTGAGTTCCCATCTGTGGAGGACCATACCTGTCACTCAGGTTATCAATTGGTGAGCCCAGTCTATCAGGCAGCCTCCTTCTCTCTGGTGTGCCAATGCAATACCGGTCATTACCAACAGTAATCCGCAAACTCTGTTCCAGTGAAGACTCAGAGCGGAGACTCGGTGAACGTCTCTGTAAATTGAAGAAAGAGTGCAAGCCCATCAATCAGGGAGTTTTAATCTCAGCTACAGAAAGGCAAGAGACTCTGCTCAATACATGAGACGTGGGGTGGATGGATCGATTGAAAAAAACAACAACAAAACTAGGCGAGCATTTGTTCCAAGTATTTCAATTGCTAACAGTCACTAAAGAAAAGGGAGGGTACTAAATGCATTTAATTTCTCACCCCAACTGCCAACAATAAGCTCTATATTTACATAATCTAAAAGGGAAAAGATTATCTTTAATAAGCTACCATTTCGGAAAGTGGAAAATCAATAAGTTCAATAAGTCCCACGTTCACTGCTGTGCTCTTTTCTTCATTAGAGCAGAAGCAGCTAAACCAACAGCGCATAAAAACAGAGCCAGGAGTATCTTAATAAAAGTGCCTGGATTTCTGGCCCTTTCCAGCTCTAATAACAGCACGAAGCAAAGAATATACCAGTATAAACACAGATTTTCCTCACAGTGCTGTTTTCAGTAGTTTTCCTCATCTCATGACGTTTTCAGTGCAATAGCCTAATAACCTAATACTAACCTAATACATATACAATGCACACCCTAATACTAAAAATGTCAGTGGCTGCAGAAACTCCATCACCCCATTATCACCAGTAGAACCAAACCACATTTAAGTTATCCTTCAAAGAACTACAGCAGAGAAGACCTGAGCTAACTGCTCAGCACAGATCTCCATTTGGAGACATGTCCAATACAGCAAATGCCATAACTGTTAAGTTGTGCTTTGTATCCTTTTAGAACATGGTACTAAAATTTGGGAATGATCAAAGTAAGGGGAGTTCCATAAGAAGCCGACTAAAAGCAGAGGTACTTTATCCGTGTTTTGAAACAACTGTGGTTTATATTCCTGTTAACAGAAAACAAAGAGCCTGCTTCAGTTCTGCCAAACCACTCATGTGCTTCATATTGCTTTCACAGCAGTAGCAAGCTGCAGATGCACTACATTGGCTGCATCCATGCTGTCTGCCCTGGGAAGGTGCAGCAGACTGAGGTCAATCCTCCAAGAGAACAAAGAAGAACATTACATAACCTCCAACAAAAAAGTAGCATTGCCTCAAATTCATCTAACAAAATTTACTTGCAGTACAAATGTGGACTAGAACTCACTGTGCATGTCATTGTTCTAAGATAAAATCAAACTGATTTTTGTTTTTCTCCATTAATCTGAATCTCAGCACTGATCAGAACACAACCTAATGATATGCTCTTTTATATAGTACAACACCATCCAGGACCAGTCAGGCTGAAATACAACACAAACAAGGTGCATGCATCTCACACAAATGCACTTGGAAGGCTCAAATGTGCCCTGTTTAACACTAAATTCTGAGGGCTTTCTGGAGATGCAATCATCTTGAAAGGCACCTTTTCACCATCAAGGCTCACTGTAAGTTGGGCACATATATGACAATATCTCCAGAAACTGGAGACAGAGAAGTGACAATTATGTCTTATGTAAAGGAACTTTCGGACAAAGGAAGGAAATAGTTTACATTTAGTTAATTCAGGATGTATATGACCACCATCTAGAGACTGCACTGGAGGTACATAAGGTATTTGAACCTTTTGTTATGACAAAAAAATTCAAGTTTTAAGAGCACTTGCATGGTGGAGTGCCACCACCAGTCACTCCTACCAAAGCCCAGCACTGTGATTTCTTCCCTTCCTCTTCGGGCTCTTGAACAGCAGTTACCATTACCATACAAAACACACCAGTTGCATATCAGCTCTTAATTTCTTCTTTCTCTGCTGACCCAAAATATCCCGTTTCTTCACTTTCAGCTAATTTTCTTACACAAAAGCGAAGGAGCTGACAAAGACTATAAAAAGAACAAGCACACATGTCAGTGGCAAAAATACAAACACTACGATGTGTCAGCCATGCAAGATGTACAGTCTGCCAAACTCTCACTGAACAGCCCTGACCTTCCTCTCCCCTCATTACATTTTTCAGTACTCACCCAAACCTTACCTGTAACTCCATGCTCTGCTCTTCCAATTCCCATACCCCAGCTACTAAGAAACTTACAACATCCACACTTCCAGCATCTGACACACAGTCAGCATCTCTGTTACACACAAGACCAATGCTGATACCTTAGGAATGCATGCCCATCATCTCAAAAACACAATGCCCAGAATCAAGACAAGGGAACAAGAAATCTCAAAGGATGCTCCTTTTATATTTCAATTCATATGAAGCATAGGGATGGTAACTTTTCCACTCTCCAACCTCGTGCCTTTATCCTATCAATGTCTACATTTCATGTACTACATCTTCTACACTTACATTCCCCTCCTTCAAGTCCTCCTTCCTCACTGCAGCTTAAACCTCTTTCTCTCAGTGACAGCTCCAAAATGCCACTTGTTAACACTATTGTGTATCTCTCCACTTTTCCTCAGCTTCTGTGGAGGGGGTCTCAAGTCATACAGGTTGAAACACTTTGTTAAAACTTTAGCAGAGCATGCTGACCCAACGAATCTGCTGTTGATTTTATTTTGATTACACTTAGCTCCACTGTTTGGAAAACATCAGCATAATCCCAGCTTCTATCTTTCTTTGAATTTGTAAATAGCCTTTCTAAAAAAGAATACAGACATACATCTTATGCATTAACATCACTTTTAGATAAGGAGGAGTGCTGGCTGAACACCTCTTGGAGAGAAAAAACTTCAACAGAAAAAATAATCACGCTATATATTTGAGAATTAGTTACACTGTGCTTCAGCACATGACAGATTCGGGTTAAAGAGTTGTATTAAATCTTCTCATTTTGACTCATACAGTGAGAGCTGCCTCCTAGAGAAAGTTTTTTTCCCTAAGCACAGTAGCGTTCTTGTAAACAAACAACAAACCTACTGGGATTATCAATTCAGCACTGGCTAATTTACTGGAGCCTAATTTCTAGAATTCATCATTTTTTCAATCCTTCTCCCTGAAATTAGAACAGGCAAGAAAAACATCATGAATGTGTAACAATTTGCTGCAATGACTCCTGCAACTTGAGCCAGAAGGGTGTAAAATAACACTGTTCTTGACAAACACTATTTATTTTAGTGTTAGTATAAAGTAAGGTTTTGCTCGTTTGTTTGTTTTCTGAAGGAGAAATCAGAAGCTGCAAATCAAACACTTCTGATTCAAATTTCTCCAAGTCTGAACCAATGCATTCTGTATCATAAGTTTTGTGACAGCCCATTCACATTGCCACCCTACTGCAGACACAGCAAAAAGATAGACTGAGTGACGATAATGCCAATCTTACAAAGTCCCACTGCGGTATTCCTATTTACCATCGCCTCTGTTGTGACCGTGTCACTGTACATCAGGCTACAATGTAAAATGACAAGAATCATACGAAAAATACATTCTACTAAAAAAAACATAGCTTTTTCCACTTGGATCTCATTAGCAAGATAAGTTGCAAGGCTACTCCCTCAACAATCTATAGGGCTAAGATAATAGTGAACAACACCTAAAAGTAAATGGCCAGAGGCAAGCTTCTCAGCCCAGCTTCACTGTCAAACACAGTATTATCTTTCCATGCCTTCAGGATGGGTTACTCCAGCACCTACCAACAGCTGACTTTTACCCCCACCACAGTCACCTGCCATCTCTTCCACAGATGCAGCTCCAAGGAAATCTTGTAAGAACAACCACCACCATCACAAAGGGCAATCCTGCTCTCTCAGGGTCCTACCATGCAGTGAATCAGTCACAGCAGACAAGAGATGCTGGCTGAATTAACTTTCAGCCAAATCAGTCTCTTGAAGCAACTCACTTTTGCAACTTCACAAACACAAGTATGAGTACAGAATATACTGCAGAGCAAAAGGAAAACGTAAGCGCACCTTTCCATTTAATTGTACATATGCCAGGTTAAGTGACCAGGGAACCTAAAACATCACAGTACAAAAGTCTTTTATTTCAGAGCAACACGAGCACACAGCAAAGCTATGACTTACAAAGACAGCAGCTATTGGACAAGTGCTGCACCAAAGGCAACAGACAGCCTGAGTGAGTGAATGCCATTTACAAAAAACAAGGTACAACCATGAGCACCCAAGGTGGTGTAATTTCAGCTGCAATATCACAGCTTCACGTATCCACGTCAGATTTTGCGTGGGTTGAATAAGAAGAGTGGCACACCTGGTGGTGCAGCCCCAGCCACAAAACAGTGCCTATCTCAAGATCAGTAGCTATAGCAGAGCCTCCTTTGTACATCAGTGACAGCAGAAAGCGCTCTGACAAAACACTCACTCAACACCTTACTAAGAAAGTTACCTTCCCATCAATAGAAGGTTTACACAATAACACAGCACTGTGACAGCTGGAGGAAACAGATCAGCTGCATCCCTTCCCTTAGTGAACACATCATCTTCCAGACTTAGCTAAAACGGCTCGGGCCGTTAAAAGAGAGATATAACGGGGGAAAACAAACAAACAAACAAACGAAAAAAAACCCATTATTTAAAACTTACATAACCGATCTCCCCGCGGAGCTCCTCAGGACGCGGGGGGGCCCCGCTCCCTTCCCGGCCCAGGACGGGGTGAGGCCCTGCCCCGCGGCCCTGCTGTGCCGGGATCGGGTACCGAGGCCTGACAGCCGCCCCCCGCCCGCAGCCCGCCCACAGCCCAGCGGCGGTTACCCGGCTGCCGCTGTCTCCGTGCTCGCTCCCCCGGCGGCCCCGCGTCCCGCCGGATCCCGTTCCTCCCGGCGGCGACGGCGGCCTCCGGCTGCGATGCGGCGACGGGGAGCGGCGGGAAGCGCCGCGGTGGCCCGACGGAGAGCGGTGGCGGCGCGGCGGCGAAGCGCTGGTAGCGGCGGCGGTAGGGGACGGCGGCGGGGGAGGCCGGCCGCGGCCCGGCCCCGGCCCCGATGTGCTGGAGCGAGAGGCGCGGGACCCCGCCGAGCCACTCTCTTTGAGCCGGTGAGAGTACGAGGAGGACGACGGGCCGGAGCGGCCGCTGCCAGAGCGGTACATGATGGCGGCGGCGGCCCGGGGGGTCCCGGCGGCCTGCGCGGGAGCCCCGACTCCTTCTGACCCGGGCCCCCCCCGTCCCCCGCGCGTGCGCGCCGCCGACCACTCTGGGCGCGCTCCCGAGCCGCCCCCCCCACCTCCCAGTCTCGCGGGCACGGGGGGGGCGGGGTGAGCGCGGCAGGGGGCGGGGGACAAGAGGCGGGACTCCGGGGACGCCCACACAAAATGGCGGCCGCCAGCCAGCGGTCACGTGCGTCCCGCGGCGGGGCGGGTAGCGCTAGGTAGGGGTGGCGCTGCGCTCAGGTATTTGTGTCGTGATTTTACCTCTTTTGCCGGGTGGCAGCGGTAGGATGAGAGATAACGGCTTGGAGTCGCACCAGGTTCAGGTTGGGTACGAGGAGAAATTTCTCAGGAGGAGTGCTGATGTCCTGCGACAGGCAGCAGCTAAACAGAGCGCGGGTTCTGTTGCGGGTCGAGGTCTGTCTGGTAGTCCTGTGCGTTTCTGCTGGCAGTGGGTCGGCGCAGCCACAGCTGACTCCCCAGCCTTGGGGTTTTCCCAGGGAGCGCTCCACCACACAGGCTCGGTGTTGTCACTGCAAATAAGAATAGGCTTTCGGTTATGTTGAGCAGCAGCTTAAGATTTCTTGGTGCCATTAGGTAAATAAAAGGGTTGGATTTTAACAGAACTTCATCACTTTGAAGATTAATGAAGTGAGTTAGTGAAATATGTGATAACTAAAGAGTGACTTGATTATAGATTTGTGGATGACAAGATTCACACTGAATAACAGGGTATCTTTGATGTGTGTGTAAGGGGCAAAGCATGCTCTTACAGATGCAATGAAGTATGTGGCTGTAAAATATCTCAGCACCCATGCTTGTGAAACAAATGTCTCATTAAAACATATGTAAGAAATGAGGTGGCTGGAAGAAGAATGAGCTTAGCTTATAGTTAAAACTTCCTTCTACTCAAATTTAGAGCAAATACTTGCAATATACTGTTATTCTCCTACAGGCACTAATTGAGGCTGGCTACAGCAGGATGACTTCATGCTGGTATCTATCCATGGATGGCCTTGAGGATCTGCAGGACCTGAGAGGTGCCCCAATCTGGGGGAGATGCTGATCACAGCTTGTTGTGATCCAGGAAGAGTTCTAAGGGTTTCACTTACCTTGGAAGCATAAGTAGTTATTTTGACTCTTGTAAGGTACTTTTCCTTATCAGCCCCCTTGGGTAGCAGAAATATTCTGGTACTTCTCACCAGTTATGTAACCCCTAGATCTTGTTGGGTTCATGAGTTCTGCACTGCCTGTTTTAGGCTTTGACCTAGGTACAGATGGATTGGGCTGTCAGGAGATGATCCTTCCCAGGTGATGGGAGGAAAAAGCAAGTGCCTGGATATAGTAAGGGGATGCCTTTGCACTGTCATCTGCTGCTTATTGCAGTTTATAGGATAGCAGGGGCCAGGCACAAGGAATGCCTTCATGTGCTGGTCCTCTACCTTTCACATTTTATTGCCAAGACTGGCTTGTTGTGTAAGGAAGGGAATTGCACCAAGCATGGAGAGGCCTATTATAAAGGTGGGGGACAGTTGAACCACCACGCTAAGGAAATATGCTCAGTTAATGCCAATCAATAGCGGAAGCTATTACTTTGCATTACTAAATTCTAAAACTAATTCTAAAACATTAAAATATTTGCTAGCTTGCTTTTGACCTTGTATCCAAAGGAGCTCTAAAGAGCAGCCTGGTGGTTTATAGTGATAGATTTAAATGCTGTGTGGAACTTGAAGGAATCCAGATGCCACAAACTGGTCAAGAATTTCACTAAAACTTCAAGTTAGCAAGTAAGCTGCTTAAGGGAAGAATGGAGAGAAGGGAAAAAAGTAAACAGGATATTCACTATGGCATTAAAAACAAGTTCAAATGAGAAAAATCCATTGATTGGTGGGTAATGCGTGACTTGTGCTTAATAACGTTTTATAGCACCCTCTTATTTTACTGAATGTAACCTTACACCTTCTGAACTCATTCTGTATTTACTGTAGTGTCACTTTACAGTCATGTGCCTTAGTGAAGCAAGTTTTTAAGGAGACTGGGCACCCATGGTAGGATTCAGTTAAATTAAGATTAGTGCTGAAGTTTGGGTCAGAGGAAATTTGAAGTTCTCAGCTCTTTGCAAGAGAAAGCATTCAGGGCAAAAGTTGAGCAGAGTTGACCTGCTTCTCAAAGGTTTGTAGTACTCTGTGATGAATGGTCCAGACCCATACTGGACAAAGGAGGTACCAGTCTGCTCTGCTACCAGTTCAGCTCCCAAACTGTGATTTGGAGTTATAGAACTCATCTTGGTTAGAGGAACTTGCAATTAGCTGTTGCTTGGTGAGGTGCTAGCTAATTGGATGCTGAGGGCAAAGTTGAGGTAATAAGGTGTCTGAATTCTTGTGAAGCCTCAAAGTCACAGGAGCAAATGACATTGAGAAGTGAAACAACAGAGTAAGAAAAGTCAGCAGTAGCAGTGTATGAATGAGTAAACAAGTCAGAACTGATGTTAATTCAGATTGGGCCACAAATAAAAAACAATGTCGAGAAAGACATATCTTAATTACTGTTTTTTTGCCTTCATTTGTTTGAGCTGAGAATAGATATAGGTCTGTGAGGCAGCCATACAGCACTTCCTCTAATGCTAAAATCAAACACATAGCAGTATTCAGGAAGGTGAAATAGCTGAAAGGAATCATAAAAAGGAGGAATGTTTAGATTCTGGTTTTGCTTCTACTTAAATGTGCTTAGGCAGAGCAGGCACCAGTGATTTCAGATTAGTTGGTGTGGATTAGTATTCTCAGAGGCGTCTGAAAGCTGATAGTCTTTCAGCCCAGGTGGAAAAATTCAAAGGAGAGAATATGATCCTTTTTCCTGGTATCTGAGGACTTCTTTGGTGTCTTACAAAGTTTGGTGTCTTACAAAAGTTTATTATTTTTTTCATTTGGAATTTAAATAAGATGTTTGAGCTGTGAAATCTGAAAGTTTCACTTGTGTGCAGCTCATGCTTCAGCCTCTTGTGTCTCTATTTGCTGTCTTGAGAATTTGCTTATTTCATTTTTTGAAGGGAAGCTTCCTTGACTGCAGAGGATGTAAACTAATTATCAAGGCCTCTACAGAAAAGTTTACTCTAGAAACCTCTGAATGGCCTTTGGGAGGAACCACAGCTTGACCAAAGGTACCTAACTAGTACAGATTAGTATCTTGCTTGGACATGAAAAGGCAGCCTTGCAACTCTGACACTTTAAGGACCTTAAGAAATAAGAATCCTCAAAGACAAAAATTAAACAATGTTGTACAGACATTCAGGAAAATAGTGCTATGTCAAGAAGTTGATGTGAACCAGAGCAGAAATTTTTGTCTCTCTTTGGATTTGTATATTCTAAGGCAATAAGAACTCTCAGTAATGAATAGTAGAGTGAATGTTGCCTTGTGCTGCTTTATAGGACAGTCTTCATTCCAGCTAAGTCTGTGCATCTGTGAGCACTGACTTCAGTCTCCATGCAGAAGCCAGTTTTCTGATGTGATGGATACAGAGACCAGAGGGTACTGAAATCTGCAGAGAGGACAGAGAACCAGTAAAGCTTGACCAAAAGAAAAAATAAATCTTACATGGCAAGAAGAAGATCAGAGAACAATGTGGCATGGAAGGAGTTCCTGAACTTGTATGGGGTTCCTGTAGGAATGGCAGACACTCAGATGGGTCTTCTCATGCTTTGTCCTTCTTCATAAACCCACAGCAGAAATCCTTGTGGTGGTGCCAGCTGCTATGTCTTTGTCTCCTCATACTTCTTTCCAGGAAACTATCATTAGAGAGTACTGTGGCCTCCAAGTACGTGCTCTTATCTCTGCTGCCTAACTCCTCTGGCCAGATTGCTCTGTGCTCCGGGACAGGAATGTCACTGGCATTCTGCTACCTCAGCACCCCGCTGATAACGCTTGCTAGCTCAGAGAATGCTTTATTGCCTTTCCGACGAGCTGTGAGTTGAAAGTAAAATTGGCGACCGGTGATGAATTATTGTCAGAGATGCGCTAATAGAGGGAGTACTGAGGGACGGTTTGGGGAAATGGAGTATCTCGAGCACCTGCTGCGAAGTCAGCGGTAGCAGCGCGTCCTCCGGACCGCAAGGGGGCGCGCGAGGCTCCCCTTGCCTCTCTCTTCCACGTGGGCAGCACGGAGCCGGGGGAGGGCCGAGCCTTGCCGAGGTACGGCGGGGGGTAGGGGTCAAAGTTGGGCGTGCGGCGGCAGCGCGTCGCTATGCCGGCCCCTCGGGGGAGCTGCCTGCCTCGGAGCGGCGTTGGTGCGGGCCGGGGGAGGCCCGGAAGACTCGGTGCTCGGCTGAGTTTGGTCGGACGGTGTAAGGCTCGAAACGGCCCGCGTGTATTTCAGTCTGCAAAGCACAGCGCGGAGCTCCCAAATTCTGCCGCTTTCCCAGCCCGCCTGCACGCTGGTGTGAGCTGGAGCGTGCGTGGCGTTACGTGCTGCTTTAAGGAGCACCTTTGTCCGCGCCCCTTTGAGGATGTGTAGAAGTATAACTGGTATGTGGTAGTTTAAGCAGCTCAAGATATTTTGAGGCGGGATACAAGCATGCCACTGTTTCCTGATGTTAATTTGGCAGGATGAGCTGGCCAAGCAAGCGCTCGACCTGGCGGTGCAGCAAGTACAGCATTCCCAGAGCAGTGAGGCTGTGGGGTGGCTGCAGGAGGCAGCGTAGCTCCAGCTGGAGCTTGCTTGGTTTGCAGGGCAGCTGATAAGACACCAGGTGTGCAATAGCCCTGGACTGCCTGATCCAGGAAGCTGTTTCTGGTCCTATGTTCATTTCTTATCACAGTCCACCCTGAGCGGGGCTGTGCTCGTCCCGTGCCTCATGCTGTTTGTTCTTTTCAACCTCAGGAGCTCCATCTCTCGTGTTCAGTTCCCACTGAAGGATGGAAAACATCCTGGCTGGTTTGTGTGGGACCAGCCCAGAAGATCCACTCCCTGTGTGGGTTCATGGCAGAGTTGGCCATTGCTTTAATCAGCTGGCACTGAACGTGTTTCCTCATGTGATCCTTGCTGCGGTCAGCGCCTGCTTCCTTGGCACTCCAAGGTATGACAACTCACTTGTCTGGCACTTGATTATTAGGCAGGACTGGAGGCAGGATGGAAGGGCTGGAAATTAGTTCTCCTGGAATGTGCCACGTATGTCATTAGAGAAAAACACAGTGTTATGATGCCGTTACATTTGTCAGTATCTGTCCTAATTCCAAGTACCAAGTACTGTGTTTAGCTCTGACTGATCCTTTGCAGAAAGGTATCCAGAAAGAACAGAGGGTATTGAGAATAAAATAACAGAGAAAAGTGAAAAGAATTTCAGTGAATGAGGGTTGTGAAAACTGGAAGTTTTCTTGACAGGGATCTAAATACAAGGTGGCACGGAAGATGTATGGGAGGTAATAAAGAGTTCAGCTAAATCCAAAATAGTTTTCCTGTTTACTGTTATCATGAATTTGTAAGTATGTCAATGTTCACTGATACTGAAAGGCCCCAAATAATAATGAAATCTTTTGCTAAGCAACTGAGATTGGACTTTACTTAGGCAGCATTATTGAAAGCAGATTTGAGAAGATAATTTTCTGGAGAAAGTATCACAAGTATGAGGGAAATCTAACAGAATTTGATCATCCAAAGGTTAAATATGCTTTTCTGTTAATCCTCAAGGATGGAGCCTCATTTGACCACAAAATATCAGTTTGCAAACAAATTTGTGTAGAGAAAAGTTATTTTCTATAGCATCTGAACCTCTGGTATTGATCAGATATTGGTTTTTATTGACCTGATCTAGTTCATCAATGTCCACAGTCTAAGTTAGATATCTAGGGAACTGAATAAAAAGAGGTGAAGTAAGAATGAATGGATGAAGGAAGAATGAGCAGAGGAGGAAAGGTGAGTGCTGACTGAGACATGATGGAATATCAACTGTGAAGATTTTATCTGCTCTTTCCTCCTCTAGATCTGGCTCTGGGATGTCTCACAGGCGAGGCTGGAGATGCAGAATTGCCATGTCATTTGTACTTGCTGGCTTGCTCCTTGCTGATATAATCCCAACCGCCATTTCTCAGCAGGAGCTGGGCCCTGTATACCTGGAAGTGTTAGCCAGTGGCATTGCTGCACTGACGTGGCTCACTCACGGCCTCGCACTCATCATGCTCTGCAGGTCCATTCACGGCTCTGCTAGGGGCCCTGCAGCCCTGGCTCTCCTCACTCTCTTACCACTGCCTTCCCTCCTCATCACACTGGTGTGGTATTGCCAAAGTGGGACAGCTTGGTCTCCTGCCCACCCTGCTGTCTCCTCCAGGTTCACCATTCTCTGTCTGAAGCTGGCCTCTCTGCTGACGTATGTGATTGGCTATCTCTTACCTGCTGCTGATAGGCATGAATTCCTCTCCATCAACAGCTCCTGGCAGCAGGATCAGCTCATTTCAGAGCCAGGGATCTCAGTGTCAGATCAGCAGGGAGTGGCAGAAGATGGTGAGAGCTGGCTCTCACGCTTCTTTTATGCTTGGATGAACCCTCTTATGAAACGTGGCTATCAGTGGAAGCTGAACCAACCACAAGATGTCTGTCTGCTTCCTCGAAAGCTTCAGGCTGCCAGGGTCTGCGATCAATTCTATGCCTGCTGGCAGAAGAAAGCAACTGTGCACCAAGTAGAGGAGGAGACAGTGTCTCTTACTAGCCCAATCATTGCTGGAGACAGTGGCAGTAGCAATGCCCTGGACAGGTCGCACCATGCCCAGGAGGCCGTGAGACTCCTCTCAGTGCTTCATGCAGCGTTTGGGCTTCGTTTCTACTCCTTGGGATTTCTCAAGCTGGCTGGTAGCCTGCTCGGCTTCTCAGGCCCTCTGCTTCTGAACCTGCTGGTGAACTTCATGGAGTCACAGCAGGAGCCCTTGAGCCACGGAGTGCTCTATGCTCTTGGGCTCTTTGCTGGCTCCTTTGTGGGTGCGCTTTTACGGAACCAGTTCAGCTACGAGGTGCAGAAGGTGATGCTGATGGTGCGAGCTGCTGTCATCTCTGCCATTTACCGCAAGGCTCTACGTGTTGGCAGCACCAGCCTTTCCCGCTTCACTGTGGGTGAAATTGTCAACTTCATGAGCACAGACACCAGTAGGTTGGTCAACTTCTGTCTCAGCTTCCACGAGGTGTGGAGCCTGCCCTTCCAGTTTGCCATTACGCTCTATCTTCTCTACCAGCAAGTGGGTGTAGCCTTTCTGGGAGGCCTGGCCCTGGCACTACTGCTTGTGCCCATCAACAAGGTCATAGCCAACCGCATCATGATGAGCAACACAGAGATGCTGAAGCACAAGGATACACGGGTCAAGGTGAGGGGAAGGTGGTGGCTTTATGAATTTGTTGTTAGGTTTTCTCCCCACTTGTCCCTGGAACATTGGCTTTTTAGCTACTTGCTGTGCATTTCAAGAGGCTGTACTGAATAATCAGTGTTGGGAAAAGTGCTAGAGGGGTTCGAAAGTGTTTCAGTGTAAAGTACATTCCCCACCCGCAAGATAGTGAATCTCTAATGCTTGTTTTGCCCTCTGGGCAAACTGAAGTTCCTTTGCAAGGTTCCTCTTCTGCATGCAGAAGATTGCTTCCTTTAGAGATGCTTCCATCCCATTACTTCGGTAATGCTGTCAGTGGTTGAGGTATCTTGCAGTCTGGACAAATGCAGTGATTGTGGCTGTGGTGGTTTTATCTCACTCTAGTTTGGCACCCTCAGTCAGCTTTTCCACAGCTGTTTGGAACTACTGAAATATTTATCTTCCTGACAGAAGATGCATGTAGTAGTACAGGATGTGTTGGACCTCTTCCAGGTGTTTCAAGATGAGTTTGCTAGGCATCTTTCTTGTTGCTATTCTTTCATGTCAGGCACAGGCATATTTCAGCTTGCTCTGTGCATGCTGATGTGAGAGCAAGAATGAGAGGGGAACATGTTGCAGGGATACCTGAGCTGTTAGATGTGAGCCTGCTTGGCTTTGGACGCAGGCTAACTGGGAAGTTGTATAGTATTTTGTCTTTTCGTGAGCCTTTCAGGCACAGGTAGCTGAGCAAGCTGGTGGAATGAATGAGAGCAAAGTTCTCAGCAGCTGCCACTTGAGTTCATATTTCTGTTAGCAAAAAATGGCTCCTGGTATCTGTAGCCTGGCCCTTAAGCAGGAGTCAAATGCAAACCTGAGCACAGCCCAGATGCCTAACTGGCATTTGGTGTGTTAAGCAGATACTGTGTGCTTTTTCTCTATGCCTGCAGCTAATGACAGAGTTCCTAAGTGGCATCCGTGTTATCAAGTTTTATGCCTGGGAGAAGCACTTCAGCACCAGGATAAATGCCTGCCGAGCTAAAGAGCTGCAGAAGTTGCGAGCCATCAAGTACTTGGATGCTGTGTGTGTTTATCTGTGGGCAGCACTGCCAGTTGTTGTCTCCATTGTCATCTTCATCACCTATGTCCTAATGGGTCACCAACTCACTGCCACAAAGGTGAGTGAAGGAGGAGGTCCCAATTGACAGCACTGCTCACTGTAGGTAGTAGAGCTTCAAATTTGTCTCTCGCAGAGGACAATCTGCAGTGGGACTGCATCCCTGAGACAGCTTTTCTAGGAAATGATCTCACCCTGTGTCTCTCCATAGCTTTTTTTGGCTCTCACTCTTGAAGCCATTTGGAGAATACAAGATGCAGAGGAGGTACTGCCTTTGGTTCATGGTTGTTTTCTTACCCGTGCAGGTGTTCACAGCATTGGCCCTTGTGGGGATGCTCATCCTCCCCCTCAACAGCTTCCCATGGGTGTTGAATGGGACTTTGGAAGCCAAAGTTTCCCTGGATCGAATTCAGCGTTTCCTTGAACTCATGGACCAGGATTTGGAAGCTTATTATGCCCTAGGTAATGGCAAAGGATGCTGGCAGGGTTGGGACCTTGGGCAGGAGACATTTGGAGCAGAGAGCTGAGGTGTGAAAGGCAGCGCTGGAGGGCAGCCATCTGTCACACCATGACTCACCACGCAAGTTGTCAGAGTACTGGCACTTCATTTCTGTAAAAACAGAATACAAGGCTACAACATTTTTCTTTACCAAACATAGGCCATTGCTTGTCCTCAAAGAATCCCACCGCTAGTGTGCCTTTAAAAGAAGCTGCTCCCTCCTCCATCCAAAGTCTTCTGATAATGAAGCCATCAAAAACCCCAATTTTGCCTTGGCAAGTAGGCATGAGTGCCTCTCCTGAGTCATCACAGTTCCATTTTTCTCCTTCCTTGCCTTATGCTAGTTCTCTGCCAGTCTTTCACCTTCAACAATAAAACCAGATTATCCTCACAGTGTCTCACTGAGAGCCAGCAGGTCAGCCTGTGTGTCCTCTGGGAGTTGGAGAATGGAGGATTGGAGAAAATGAGGTGTAAGTTTAAGGACAAGTCAGTAAGCAAGTGTCTTTCTTATTCTGAGGTTGGGTTCAGGGCATTCTGGCCATGCTCTGTTTCTGCCTCTTGCACTTGGGAGCCAAGCTGATAGTATTCATGATGCCAGGTTCTTGTTGCCCTATGGCATTCGCACTGTAATGCTACTTCTTCCTTGTAGGTAGCACTTCAGGAACAGCTTCTGCCATAGATATAAGAGGTGCAGATTTTTCATGGGTGCCAGCCATAGAAGGAAGCACCAGCCAGCCCTTATCTACTGGCAGTCTGCAACTGCACATTGAGAACCTCTCAGTGAGAAAGGTGAGCAGGAATGCAGGAGGAAACAAAGATGGCACTAGAGTGGCACATTTTCCTGGTTTTACGAGCTATATGTGAAGAATTTCTCTTGGCTCAGTGGTACAGGACACATATAATGTGTTGAGATGGACTGGAGGAAGTCCATGCTGTGTATTAACATATCAGGTTGGTCCTTTTCAATTCCCTTTACAGGGAATGCTCCTGGGAGTTGTTGGGAAGGTTGGATCTGGAAAGAGCTCTCTGCTTGCAGCTATCACTGGAGAACTCATTAAGTAAGTAATATTAAGACTTCTCCTTGCCTGGTCCTCCCACACCATGGCAGGAGGGGACCATTGAGTGCTATTTGTATTTCTTGGTCATTTCGATCTACCGACAGTTTACCTTTGCTGTCTTTCTGCTTATCTCTGGTGTGTTGCAGACAGGGTGGGCAAGTGTATATTTGTGACCTGGAGCAAGGATTTGGCCTGGCCACACAGGAGCCTTGGATCCAATTTGCCACTGTCCGTGAGAACATCCTTTTTGGGCGACAATATGATGCCAGGCTGTATGAGGAGGTGGTAGAGGCCTGTGCCCTCTCTGAGGACCTGAATGTGAGTGCCCGAACTGCAAAACTTCTTGGGCTTCCTCAGCCATACATTCTGCCTGATATTCACTGGGAGGAGTTCTCATTCTTGCAGGCTTTAACCTGCTTTTCCGGTGTCACAGTCACTCAGCTTTACTATGATTAACAGTCCGAGATTGTACTCAGCACCAGTTTTCTTTAAGATGTGAGATCGCTCCGTTAGCACTTTGGATGGTTTCCTTGGTGCTAAGCCAAAAACCCTTGATTCTGATGAAAGATATTTTATCAGAACATCGCCAGGTTTTTCAACAGAATCTGTCAGCAGCTGATGCTTTTTTGGATCAGAGATGCTGAGTCCTTCCATCAATAATGCATGTATTATACGTTTGAAGCTCGTGGCTATATTAGCCAATAAACTTGCTGTTAGACCTGGTGAGAAGCTAGCCTCCTCTTCTGAGTTTAAAACCTAGACTGAGAATTTCTGAAGTGCCAGGTACTAAAAGCTCCTATTTGCTTCAGCAGAAGCAGTGAGTACTGTACAAGGGCAAAGTATTTATTTGACAAGTGGTAGCCTATGCCTATGGGAAGTATTTCTGGCTGCTGAAATTTAGTTTTTTTTTTTTTCCTGCTAAGCTGGGAACGGGCCCTGGCATTATTTTGTTGTAGGCACAGCTATTGCTTTCCCAGATAAACCTTGGGCACAGTTCTGGAGTTGTCTCGGACCAGAAGCCACTCAGTGGGTAGTTTATATGTGGCCACCTATTTTGGAATATAAGAGTCTAGTGGCATGAATGCTACCAAGCTTGCCAGTTGCCTGCAGAACCACTGTATGTACTGTTGCATTGTTTCATTGTTTTGTAAGTTATCATCCAAAGAGTTGCTGACAGAGTCAGGAGAGGGATCTCAGTGTTCTCATCTTTAGTCCACAGTGGTTTCCTATCCTTTTTAAACGGATTTCCTTGAATGTTTCAGGTCTTACCTGCAGGTGACCAGACAGAGGTGGGTGAAAATGGTGTGACACTCAGTGGGGGTCAGAAGGCTCGAATAGCCCTTGCCAGGGCTGTTTACCAGGTAAATAGCAAAGCAGTTCTGCTGTGCCTTGTGCCAAGTTGATTGTAAAGTTGGAAGCATGCAGATGTACAGTGTGCTCTGGCTGCATGCCTTAAACCACTTCATGCTGGCCTAAAGTTTCTGGCAGTGTGCCACGCTGAGACACTTCTCCAGCATTGCCTGCTCAGGCAGGGCCAACAGCTGTGTCCTTGTCTCTTGTCTTTTTCTCAGGAAAAAGAGTTTTACCTTCTTGATGATCCCCTGGCTGCAGTTGATGCGGATGTAGCTAATCATCTTATGCAGAAGTGCATTCTTGGAATTCTCCAACACAAGACCAGAATCCTTTGCACCCATAGGACAGAATTTTTGGAGAAGGCTGATGCCTTGTTGTTGATGGACAATGGCAGGATAATCAAGACAGGTACAGTGGCTGTCTTCACAGGCATCCATTTGTGCCAGTTTGGAGTGGCTGGAGCAAAGATGGCTGTTAGGGAGTAGGAGTAACTAGAGGGGAACACAAGGAACGATAAAGAGTTTGAGAACACTGCAGGTGAGTGAATAAGACTGTGTGGAAGGGAGCATACAGACTCACAGATATAGACATAGAAAGCTGATAACACAGAAGGACATGGCAGGGATAGATGGAGAAGAACTTTAAAGAAAGCAGTTGCTGTGGGAGAAAATAGGAAATGTCATGAGAACAAACCTGGTCCATTTCATAACAATAATCAGGAAGAATCATCTATTTATCTCAGGCTCTGAAACATGTGCGTGTGTTTCTTTGCAGGCCCACCAGCTGATATTCTGCCTCTTGTGGAATCTGTCCCCAAATTCAAGGATGTGAACAAGAGGCGGGATGATAAAGGTCTGCACCTGGCAAGCTTGGGGGTGGCTGGGACAGTACGGATCATCCGAGCACCCAGAGAGAACCTATATTTGATGGCTTTTGGCCTTGAAGCAGAGCTCTCACTACCTATGGCAGAGCTGATCTATGGGTATTGTGTTCAAAGGGGAAGAGAAGGCTATCAGCTATTGGTCTGATACAGTGTTTGGATCTGCTTTTCCATTCGTGGCTCAGATCTGGATAGGAATCTGCCAGCATTGGTGCACCTATTGCAAAAGGGCAGAGAGGAGGGAATAAGTCTTCCTCATGGCCTTGATTTGCTCTGTTGTCATCAAGGAGCAGCTGCAGGAGGTACCAACGACACTGACTTTTGTGTTTGCTTCTGCCCCAACAGACTCTGATGAGCAGGACCAGGAAGAAGTTATAGAGACAGAGGCAGAAGAATCATTGCAGGACAAATGTCTCCTCCACAAGGAGGAGGAAAAGAAAGAAGGGGCTCTGGATTTTCAGGTCTACAAGGCATATTGGTTGGCAATGGGAAGCTGCTTAGCATTATCTATCCTCCTCTCACTGCTCCTGATGCAAGGTGAGACAATGATCCAAGAACACAACTCTCTTTAAATGTTCTTGTCCTTTTTTTTTCCTGGCTGTGTGGAGTCCAGGGAAAGAAAACAGTAAGAGGTTTGATCATTGTCCCCACACCAAGAAGAGCCCTTTTCTACAAACTAGTATAGTATGTTGGGAATGAGGGGAGAATTATGTGGGAAAAGGAAAAAGGATCTGGCCTCTCATTTGCTGCTGTAGTTGTGTGTCTGTTTGTTTAGCAGTTTCCTTTCACTGCTGCAGATCATGGCAGTTCTCTTGCTTCTGTTCTACTAGTAACAATGCAGAATGAGGACAGGGACTGCATGAGGCTGAGTCGCAATAACTGAAATTTCCCAGCAGCTTCCCTTCCAATTTTTCTGCTTTGTTTTTGCTGACTTGAAGATTGAATCCTTTATGCAGTCTGTCTCTCTCTGTAGCATCCAGAAATATCTCAGATTGGTGGCTCTCACACTGGATCTCCAGCATATCCAAAGCAGCAAATACATCTGTGATGGTCTCTTCAGCTTCCCTACCTTCCACAAAGCTGCTTCTCTTCTCCATTGTTGGGCTTGTGTAAGTGAATGCTGAGCGGGAGATGCTGAAGGAAACACACTCATTTACTCATTTTGCCTTTGTGCATTTCCTGTGAGTATCCTTCTTGAGACCATCTCATTGCAGGCAGGGGATCTGTAAGACTGCTTTGAGAAAGGAAAAAAAAAAAAATTGAAATCTCTGGCCAGACAGGGAATTTATGAGGTGTCTGTAGAGCCTGTAACCAGAGGCTGATGGAAGGCCTCTGGCTGCATAAGTAGTCAGTATTTATCTCAGCAGGGCAAAAGAGTATCAGGCTCAAGTATCCCAATTTTCCCTCAAGTCTGCTTTTCAGTTCAGATGCCCTGAGTGTAACTTTGCTGCCATGGGGACCTAAGCAGATTCATAATCTTCCTCCTTCTCTGTTCTAGCTCCCCCATTCAAGTTCTGAACACAGCCCCAGTCCCTTCCAATGCTTCGGTGGATGTGAATTTCTACCTGGCAGTTTATGGGGGCATTGCAGGGGCCAACTCTCTCTTCACCATTTTTCGGGCCTTCCTATTTGCCTATGGCACTATCCGTGCTGCCATTGTCATTCACAAACGACTGCTCCAGAGAGTTATAAAGGTAATGGTCTGAAAATACAGTACAGAGTTCTTGCAAGTCATTCTCCACTGGTGTGTTTTTAATGGTTTGGAGTAAGGGTGTGAGAAGTAGATTTCTGCTGTGTTTATCTGATGAACTGATTAGCTGCCTCTGGCTGACTTGCTTTCTCAATCCTCTGTTGCCAGGCCACAGTCACCTTCTTTGATACCACACCAACAGGCCGGATCCTGAACCGCTTCTCCTCAGATCTGTACTGTGTGGATGACAGCTTGCCATTTATCCTTAACATTTTCTTGGCTAACATGTATGGGCTTTTGGGCATGCTGGTGATAATCACTTACGGTCTCCCTTGGATTGGCCTGGTCTTACTTCCTCTGGCTGCTATTTACTTCTCCATCCAACGCTATTACCGGCGCACATCCCGGGAACTCAAGCGTCTTTACAGTGTCACCCTGTCCCCCATTTACACTCATTTCTCAGAGACTCTCTCAGGACTGAGCAGCATTAGAGCCATGCGGGCCACGCAAAGGTGAGTGGAAGGAAAGAGCACCTAGAGAGGCAGAGTTTTGGCTTTATAGATCAGGGTCATCCTAACATGGAGCTAGTTACATGGTGGTAGGAATACCTATGATTTTGGGCAGTAGCAATGAGGGCTGAGTGGTGCACAGCCTTTATGAACTTCTGTTGTGCTTCCACCAGGTTTGAGTTGGAGAATGAGCTGCGCCTAGAACACAATCAGCGCTGCCTCTTTGCCAGCAACACAGCAATGCAGTGGCTGGACATTCGCTTGCAAATGATTGGAGTTGCTGTGATTACAGCTATTGCAGGAATTGCCATCATCCAGCACCAGAAGCAGATAGGAAATCCAGGTAGGCTGTCGGGGTTTTTCTTCGCCTCCCTGAGACTGTGGTCCAGGGATTCCTCTCAGCCCAGAGTTGCATGTCTCTGTATACCAGAGTAAAATCCAGAGTTCCTGCTCCTTGTCACTCTGTATGTTGCCCACATTGTGATGCTTTGGCTCCTGTTGCTGCTTTTACACGTCCCTGTGCAACAGTGAGATCCCAGACTCTAGAATGTTGGCTTCTCTCTTTTCTTTTGTGTTGTTTTTTCTTTGTCCTTCCAAGATCCCAGCTCCTTCCCTGCCATTAACATCCTTGTGTATGCTTTTGTCCTCTCAGGACTTGTGGGCCTGGCACTCTCATATGCGCTGTCTGTTACAAACCTGCTCTCAGGCCTCATTTCCAGCTTCACTACAACAGAAACCATGATGGTGAGCGTGGAGCGGACAGAGGAATATACCACAGACATCCCCATGGAGCCCCAGGATAAACTGGTCCAGGTAAAACCTTAAGTATGTTTTCAGGGATCAGCCCATCTGCTGGCCCTGTGCCTTGTGGTTTCTTCCTGGGGAAGGTCAAAAGGTTCCAATGAGTGGTTGGAAAGCACTCACTCAGAGAATCTGCTTCAGTTATTCATCCTTTACCAATACACCCCCAGGAGGATAAACCTCAGGCAGGAATTGTTGAAGGCTAGAGTGATGGAAAAGGATGGAAAAGCAGAAGGGGGTGTTAGGGCTAAACTGTGATAGGAAAAAAAGTTGTAGAAGGAGACAGATCTGAGCTGCACCTTCAGTCTGTTCAAAAGCCAAGCAATTATCCAAAGGGATGTGTGACTCTTGGCCTGTGTGGAGATGGGGCTGAAGATGGCAGTCACATTCATCCTCTGTCTTTCTCTGGTGCTTCTCTTAGGTTGCTGCTGACTGGCCAAGCCAAGGGCTTGTGGAATTCCAGCAAGTGATCCTGGCCTACAGAGCAGGCCTTCCCAATGCACTTGATGGAGTGAGTTTCACGGTGTACCCTGGAGAGAAGGTGGGGATTGTGGGTCGCACAGGATCTGGAAAATCCACCCTTTTCTTGGCACTATTCCGCATGCTGGAGCTGAAAGCAGGCCGTATTCTCCTGGATGGTGTTGACAGCCAGCTGGTGGGCTTGGAGGAGCTGAGGTACAGAGGGTCTGAGCAGAGCAAGGGCCAGCCTGGGTGGAGGGGAGGGGGTCTGGAAGCCACTGATTGGATACCAAAAAGAAGAGTCAGGAGGAAAAGGCTTACTCTGTCTGTAGTGGTTTCTCATAAGTTGCTTTGTTGTTTCTGTAGACCTGTACTGAGGAAACCAAGTTGAATATGTGGCTTAAGCCCTATCTCTGTGTCTTTAAGATATGCAGCCAAGGCATGCCAGGGGGGGAAAAAAAAAAAAAAGAGGCCATTGCTTTTCTGCAGAACCTACCCCATGTGACTTCAGCTATCCTTTGCTTGCAGATCTAGACTGGCTATCATCCCCCAGGATCCGTTTTTATTCAGTGGCTCAATCCGAGAGAATTTGGACCCTCAGGGAAAATGGACAGATGCTGAACTCCATGAAGTGCTAGAGCAGTGCCACCTGTGGGATGCTGTTACCCAGATAGGTGAGTCTGGAGCCAGTGTGGAGAGATTGGTGGGCCCTGCTACTGGGAGAGGAAAGAAAGCTTCCAGTCAGAAAGTTGATGAAAAGGGATCAGGTAGATGTGGTAGGGAATTGGTTAGATGAGGCCCCACTAGCACCAATGAGAGCCCAGTGACATTTCCAGAGATTTAGTATCAAGAAACAGTCAGGTGGTGGATTGGATGGCAGAATCTTGCTGATCAGCCTAGGCACCAGTGGATGCTCAGGCAGAGCCTCAGAGATGCCGTAGCCCTGGTTCTAGCAGCACATTTCATGTCTCTGGCAGATGTTGCTTGCATCCAAGCAGAAAGGCTTTGATTTCAAAGGCTTGGGACTGACTGGGATTGGAATTTTGAGTGCTGTGGGGGAAAAAAAAAACAGACTGGGAGAGCTGTCTACACAGAGCGTGGTGTGATAACTGCTCAGTTTGACCTCTGCAGGTGGATTGGACAGTGAGCTGGGAGAGAGAGGAAAGAGTCTATCTGTGGGTCAGAGGCAGCTGGTGTGTCTGGCAAGAGCCCTCCTGACACAGGCCAAGGTGAGTGCCTGCCTCCATGAAAGCGAGGAGTGAGTTGCTGATGGCTGTGTTGGCACAACAGGGCAGGGTGCTCCAGGAGTGGGGTGTGGTGGTGATGGATGACCTGTGCTACCTTGTCACACTATCCCTTGGCATAGACTGGGGTCTCCTCAGTGATGTTTGGGTGTCCCCTTCACTCTGTCCCTGGCAGGTGTTGTGCATTGATGAGGCCACAGCCAGTGTGGATCAGAAGACAGACCAGCTGCTGCAGCAAACCATCCGCCAGCGCTTTGCTGACAAAACTGTTTTGACAATTGCTCACAGGTACGGAGAAACCATCGCTCCATGTGTAAATTCGTTTTGACGCAGTGTTATGCCCTCAGAGGAAGCAGTGGCTGTGCCTGCCATGCCTGAAGGTTGAGCAGAACAAGGCGGTTAAAATGCTGTACCTAGAAACTGGGTGACAGCAGAGGGAAATACTGTATGGCTGATGGCTCTCTTGGGCATTGCCTGCTGGGACCAGGGGGTGAACTAGGCGTGCGGTTCTGGCTAATGGGGCAAGGAGCAGTGGGGGAATACCCTACACAAAAAAACAGCAGTTGGACATATGAGTGAAGCAGGTGGCTCTGGCTCAGTAGAGGGCACTGCAGGACAACCAAAGGTGAAGGGCTGCAGGCAGCTTCTGGCCAGGGAAAGTAGAGCACTTAGTAATTCTGTTTTCCAGTCCTCCGAGTGTTGGTTCCAGCCTGCATCTGACCCTGACAGGCTGGACATTCCCCAGACAGTACACAGCAGCAGTGCTTGCTCCACAGCCAAGAGATCTAATGTAAGAGTCAAAGCAGTGACAGAGGAGCGCAAAGCACAAATGCTGTGGATACTGAGAAGGGATGGGTAAGCAGTGGTCTCTGCCCTGAATGCTCCCACTGTTGTCAAATGGAAGAGAATTTGGAGGAAGGTCATACAGTAGTATGTAGGGTGTTCTAAAGGGAACTGCTTCCCAGCACCGGGTTTACCACAAAAATAAAAATCAGGCAAGCAGGTGACAGGGGATGTTGTCAAGTGGGAGTGGTGGATAACAGGCAGGGTGGGCCAGACCTTGCAAGGGAATTGAGTGGGTCTTGTTAAGTGGATTAGATAAGGAGGTAGGAGATGGGAATAGGATTTGAATGCTAGGGAGATAATGCAGAGCTAGAGTAGAAAAGTAAGCACACTGTGGGCTGAGGAGTGTGTTTGGGGTGTGGTCAAGCTCTCTTTGAAAGAGCAATTACTGAGGAGAACCAGCAGAGGAGGGAGTGACAGAAGGTAAAGCAAGACTGGGTTGGAAATGGCCCCAGCCTCTTTTCCCCTAGAACTGAGATTGGGTAGAGCACTAAGGAGGGAGAAATAATGATGGGATTCTGTACCTGTGGTTGTTCCACACCATTCGGTTTTGAGTGAGCCATTAATTGGACGGGCAAACAGAAGCAACTCAATAACTCTGCTGTGAGGATGGAAACATCCTGTATTTCAGTGGTGGACAGAAGTTGCCTGGTGAACTGGACTGTAGCATGCCCCTGAGTGCATAAGGAGAGGCTCTGTGAATATTAGTGCTGGGCATGTCTTGGGCCTGTTCTTGACAGCAGGTAAAGCAGTGCGTGGAGTTCTTCCTCCTCAGCTCCACTAATGTGTCCTGGTGTCTGCTGTCCACAGGCTGAACACCATCTTGGACTCAGATCGTGTGTTAGTGATGCAGGCTGGAAGAGTGGTGGAGCTGGACTCACCTGCCTGCCTAAGCAAAAAGGACGGCTCCTTGTTTCAGCGCCTGCTGCACAGTGGGCAGCAGTGACCTCCTTCTGGGGCTGAGGTCAGGCAGTCCTTCTGGGTCTGTGTCTGCCTTTCCTCTTGCCTCAGCTGCCAGCTCCATCCCTGCAGAGCCAGGAGCTGCTGAAGTGAGAGGAGGGGTCATTGCCTCCTGCTGACAATGACTGTGTATCTCAGGAATGGAAGCATGGCCTTTCTTATAGTTGGGAAAAGTGAACTGGTGCTTAGGGCCATGTGAGCCTGGCTGGTGGGGCACTGTTGCCCTCCAAAGCTTCCCTTTGAGATTACAGAGGGCTTTACTCCTCACTGAAGAAT
Organism: Lagopus muta; assembly: GCF_023343835.1. Classification (NCBI taxonomy): domain Eukaryota; kingdom Metazoa; phylum Chordata; class Aves; order Galliformes; family Phasianidae; genus Lagopus; species Lagopus muta. Next base: position 79,403,583 of record NC_064434.1, read on the forward strand.
CAGTGACTCCTAATCTGAGGCTCAGTCTCATGTATGCAATTTAGAATAAAATGGAAACATTCTTGTGAAGTTGTGTTATTTGGGTTTCTTTCCCCTTTGCCCTCCAGACATAGACTTGCTTGTGAGCTGCAGAAGTGGTACCCTCTGTACTAACATAACCCTTCCTTCTTCCTAGAACAGCCAGGGAACTTTGACCTCTCCAGACACCCCAGAAGTTTGCAACCAGGGATCTTACTGCTCTTTCTCTGGCTTGCAGTAGAGACCCTTCCTTCCGAAAGGCCAGAATGCAATGACATTAAAGGCCCCTTAAGGCTAGTTTATTCCAACACCATTTTTCGTAGGGAAACTCCCCTTGACTCCTCCCCTGCTTCCAGCTGCACAAACACACGGCTTCTTTCAGTTAGAGAATCAGCTTACTCTTCCCATCTTGCCCTTACACTTAGAGTGCTGGAAAGCAAGGAAAAGACAAGACTGAGTCAGTGCCTTGCAGATATTACCGTCCTGAGGCAGGTCCCTACCCACTGCAGTTATGTCTCTCTTTGCTCAGTGACAGGTAAGGCTGGCCTCAAGCTAAGCAGCCTCTGATGTTTTGACATGTTAAGATCAAGAAGGCCCTGAGATCTCTGAACTTCTCCCAGCAGGACAATGCCAGGGCAGCAAAGTTAAGGGCTTCCAGGCAACAGAAGGTTTATGATGACTTTGGGCCAGAACATTGGGTAGAACAATCCACGTGCCACAGTCTGGTTTTGCACTTTTGAAGGCAGTGGTGAAAATACAGATACTCACAACTGGACAGGACAAGTAGCTGAGCAACGTGATGTAATTGAATCTGCTGAGAGCAGGAGGTTGATGTACAGAAATGCCTTCAACCTAAATTATTTTATCATTCTCTAATACAGTTTCTGGGCTTGTAATTGTTTTATTTGATAAAGGTACATTATCCATTCATGTATTAAAAAAATAATCTTTTTCATGAAGCCCCAGACCCCTCTCCCAGGACTCTCTCCTGGCTGAGTGCTTAATCTGCTGGCCACTCTCTTTCTACATGACCTCAAACCCTGTTCTGTGACCCTACAGGCCAGTAGTAGGGGTTGTTTTGTTGTTTATTTTTTAAGATTTCCACTGTTTGACCCCTCATTCCTAGGAGGAGGCACAGAAAATCCTGACTGTGGCAGGGAGGCCCTGCTTGCTGTACACCAGACCAGAAAAGGCAGAGCAGAGCTGGTACCAAGGCTAAGTGCCTCTCAGACTTGCTTTAGCAAGGAGAATGCAGTGCTGTATCTGCTTCCTACAGTCATCATTGGCTCCGTATCCTGTCCACACATCCACTGCAGGGAGTTTAGCTTGGTTACTATCAAGAAACTCTGCAAGGGCTGGTTTGAGGTTAATGCCAGCAGGGTGCTTTGGAGGGACTGGCAGGGGAAATGAGGATCCTGTATTGCTCCTGAGCCAGTTGCAGCACATCTCCAGTCTTAGCTAGCTCCAGTTTCACCTGTGAGGACATGAGAAGGACCAGCTCAGGCCCGGGATGCCCCACAGGGAAGAGGCCATGCGCTTCCCTATCAGCAAACAGTAAAGCAGAAGTGCACGTTGGGTTGGGGAAGGAGCTTTGTTGTCTGTGTCCATACCAGAAAGGGCGGCTCCATAAGTGGGGAGAGGAGACACCACAGATCATCAGGAGAAAGGTACAGAACATGTCTGTAATACTAAGTCTGATGGTAAGAGGAAGGAGCATCACGTAGGGCAGAAAAAGGGCAGGAGACCCTAAACAATCTCTAGTCTTTCCAAAGTGGCTCGCCTGGCCACAAGGCCACATCTGCTTGTGCCCTTGGAACACGGCATCTGAAACTACAGCCTCCAGAAAGAGCTGGGAGACCCTGTTCCAGTCTGATGAGTTGTAGAGGACCTAGCAGAAGACGCTTGTGAGACAGCACTCCAGCAGTCCCAGTCCATTTCCAAGTGCTCACACTGGAGCGGTACCAATGCTGCTCCCTTGCAGGGCTGGCCCCATGCAGCCCTGCCTTCACTCGCACAGGCGCTGGCTGGGTGGAGATGGCTTGGGCCCATTGCACCGAGCTCAGCACCGTGGGGTTTTGTTGATGTGCTCACTGCCCGAGGAGCCTTTCCCTACTGCCCAATTTGCACCAGAACAGCTGCCTGGGGTGCAGTTCGAGGGGTCTGCCAGCATGATGACCTGCAGGGGCCCGGCTCAGAGTGCTCAGAGCTCTGTTGTTTTCCTGGGCTCGATCAGGACCGAGTTTAACATGCCCACCTGGCACTCCTGATCTTGGAGCTTCCTGGCAGCCTGCGAAGGGCTTTGGCACCAGTTCGACCGCTGTCGGCCCCTCTGCCAGTTCCTCAGGATGAGCAGGATAGTGATGAGGACCAGCACTGCCGTCAGCACCCCAAACACCAGCACTGTCACCAGCTGGGCTTCGCTCAGCCCTGAGTCCCTTTGGGTCACCACCTCTTTCACAGAGATTTTTAACAACCCTCCTCCCGGCACTTTCTCACTGTGGTTGGCCACACGCCGCCCCGTAACTGCACTCCTCATGGGCTCTGGCTGTGTCACCTCAGGCATCTCGCTGGTGGTGCTCCTAATCGCCCAGCCGCTCTCGTGGTTCAAAGGATGGTAGGGGGGAGCCCAGGTGGGCTCAGGGATGGAGATCTCACAGGTTTTGCCAGTGAAACGGTCCGGACACAAGCAGTCATAGTCATTGATGCGGTCGTAGCACTTGGCCCCATTTTTGCAGGGCTGGCTGGCACAGTCGTTGATGTTAATGGTGCAGAAACGCCCCTCGAAGCCCACCTGGCATTGGCAGGAGAAGCGGTTGATGCCATCATGGCAGGTGGCACCGTTGGCGCAGGGCCGCATCAGGCAGTCATCCACGTCATGCTCACAGAGAGCCCCCACAAAGCCAGCGAGGCACCGGCAGGTAAAGTTGCTGGCAAAGCCGTTTTCATCTTGACACTGCCCCCCATTCTTGCATGGAGACCTGCAAGGAGAGAGGAGAGAGGTCGTGGCCCTGGAAAACAAGCGACTCCCCCTGCCATGGGGATGGAAACTCGCTACTGGAGCTGGCTGCCAAGCCACAGGGCAGGTGGATGGATGCGGTAAAGGAGGATGTGGTAAAGCTTCTGCCTCTATAGTGACAAGATTGGGATGTCCCCAAGGCACAGGGCAACTGCTCAATGGGAAGAGTCCGCAAGCCAAGGATCTGAGGAAGATGCAGGTCCTCCTGGTGCTCCTTAAAGCACAACTGGTGTCAGCTCATTGCATCCACATTGACAAGGGATGGGAACCTGCTCAGATCACAGCCCTAGCGGGACTACAGCATGCCAAGTTAAACTAAAGCCAAAGATGGTTTTGGCTTAACTCCATTAGTGCATGGAAATCTAGAGACAACGAGCCAAGCTGAGCTGCAACTAGTGCTGTCTGTCATCACAATGCTGTGCCTTACCCTGCCTTCTCACATGGCCCTGCCTTCATCTCACAGTCCTTCCCATGGAAGCCCTCTGGACACAGACAGGAGTAGTCCCCATCTCGGTCATAGATGCACTGAGCCCCATTCTGGCATGGGGACTGATGTTCGCAGATGTGGACGTCTGAGGGGGGAAAGAAAAGGTGGAGTGAGTGAGAAATGAGAGTTAATGCAGTCACTTCAGTTCCCAAACTCTGCCAGACCCAGTGGGGATGGGAAAGTGGCCACACCTTCTCCCTCCTTCCTTTCATCAGGCATTAGCAAGCTAGGCCTGGAGGTGGCAAGAAGACCCCTTGTTGGCCTGTGTGATGTGCCAGTGCTGTGCGTGCCAGCCAGCAGGAGCTCACCATGGTGGTGGCATGGGGGAGCTGCACTGTCAGGCCAGATAACAGCACTTGGATACAGTGCTATGCTGCTCCCAGCATGCAGCTGGGGACAGCCAAAGCAGCCCAAGCTGGCATCCCACACGTGGCTTCTGGCTGTGCCATCCCTCCTATCAGTGCAGGACTTTAACCACGGCACCCTGAAGCACAGCATGGGAATGAGATTGGATGATGCTCCACTGTCCCTTGCAGAGCCAGCCATCCACACAGCCAGGGACTCACCCTTGTCGCAGAACTTGCCGGCCCAGCCACTGTGACAGATGCACTGCCAGGGCTGGTGGCAGGTCCCGTGGAGGCAGCCCGGCATGCGCACACACTCCTCGCAGTACTCGCCCTCCCAGCCTGGGTCGCACCTGAAGGGACAGGGCAGCGTTGTGACACCCAGCTTTTCTGCACCTACTGAACAAGCCCTGTGTATCTCCCACCACACAGCCAGACAGGCAGAGAGAAGCCCCATCTGTAACACCAGAAGCCTCAGGGGATGGGACGAGAGGTCCTGTACTGGAGTGGGTGGTCACTATGCAAGTTCTCACATGATGTGGCCAGCATGTTGAAAGCACTGAGCTACAGGGGAGGGTCAGGTTGGGTGTTAGGAAAACGTTAATCACCAGAGGGTGGTCAGGCCCTTGAACAGGTTACCCAGGGCAGTGGTCATGGCACTCTTGGAAGTATGATCTGAATTTTGAATGGTCCTAGCTGGAGCCAGGAGTTGGTCTCAGTGATCCTTATGGGTCCTTTCCAACTTGGGATATTCTACAACTCTGTGACTCTACAGGCTTATGGGTGCAGCATGGTGGGAAAACAGAGCCCTACAGGATACAACGAGTCTTCTGCCCCAGAGGAGCAGTGTGGTGGCCACAGCTACCAACAAGCAAAGCTATGGTGTCCCAGTAGCCTTCCCTCATCCTATCAGCTCTCAGCAAGTGCTAAGAAAAGAGGGCATCTCTATGGAAGCAGGGCTGAGCGGAGGTGGCACCAGATACTGCAAAAGCTATAAACAAAACAGCATGAAGATAAACCTCAGGATAAACCTGAGCGTGGGCAGCAAGCACCCCTTCCCTTGGGTATCACAGGCTGTGGTGCAGAAGAGAAGGTGTGAGCGGCTTTCCTTTCCCAAAAGAGAAAGCCTAAAAACTACAAGGGCAGAAGTCCCTGGGTATTGGGGCAATTTCGGTGGGGTGTTGCCAAAGCTGAGGTGTGGATGAGGAAAGATAAATGCATCGAGGGAGGTGAACGTACCTGCACTTCCCATCCTGGTCGCAGCTGCCATGGGCCAGGTTGCAGTGCTCACTGCAGTCATCACCTGCAAGGCAGGGACAGGGGGCTGAGGTTAAGCAGAGATCATGGGTGGCCCCAGGTCTGCTCTGGCCCTGCTGGCTTGCAGGTAACTGAAAAATGGGACCCTATGGCCTGTACTACAGAACCTGGACCATTGGGGCGGGAAGGCTCAGGCACACACAGGGCACAAAGGCACCAAAGGCAGAAGTAGTGAGAACGGGTCCTTTGTGTCTCTGGGATGTTCCCATTCCTGAGAAAAACTGTTTGTGTGCAGCAGACTGCAGCCAGGGCCCGAGCACTGCCCTTCACCTTGAGGAGCAGGTATCCAGTTCTGCTTATTTATTTAAAGGCCACCATAAAGAGGCTGTAACTGAGCCATGGCCTTGCCATGCCACGTCTCACTCATGGTCCACATCAGCCTGCTTTCTCCAGCTCCTTGTCTGCTTTCATCCCAACCTCCCCCTCTGTCCCGTCATCTGCTCAGTGCTTTCTACAGGAACCCAATGTGCACCCAGGCCAACAAGTGACTGCCCGCCCTGATCAGGCTCCTTCATCCATGAGGCATGAGCCTCCCAAACCTCCATCCATGAGGCAGGAGCCTCCCAAATCCAACCAGGGCAGTGGTGCTGGATCTGCTCGGTCCAGGCTTGGGTATCACTGTCCCTCCTGCCTGTGAGCACCTCTCCTGGCAGATGGCTTTGGGAATTTAGCACTTATCTGGAGTGGGGGTAGGGCAAGATAATCTTCAGGATTTTGCCTCACGGGATCCAGGATTAGCCATTTGGGGTCAGGATCTTCTCCCCCTCTCACCCTACCCCTCCCAGAGGGCCTATCACAGTGAGATGTGGGGCACTGGGACCTCCCGCCTGCTCATGCACTGCCACCCAGCTGCCACCACAACAGGGCCTTATGGTCACCATTAGTTGCCTCCCAGGTGATGGATGATGAAGCAGCATTGTCTGGTTTTCCATGTCAGGCCAGCTCTATTTTGCACAATGAGCTGAGGAGTTTTGTCCATGCCAGGAATGGATTTAGAAAGGTGGACAGAGAAGAGCAGGACCCAGAGACTCACCTTGGGCAAGCTGGTGATGGGCTAAGAGGATCCAAAGCAAGGACATGAGCTGGAGACAGAAGCTCCTGAGCATGGTCAGTGTGGCCCCACCGAGATGAACACCTACATAGGCAAAAAGAGCTGGCTGAGGAAATGCCTCTGGCTCACACTGCAGCATCACTTCACGTGTCCCTTCCTCTCCACTGCCTGGGAGTTCTGAGCTGAAACATCTGGTTTTGTATGGGCTTCTCACCACACGCCTATCTGTCCTTCCACACTCCTTCCTCTAATGCAACGTTGGAGCACTAAGAACATAAAAGCCTTCTGACACGTGCATATGGGAGACCAAACAAATACACTCAGTGCTGAGTGCACAGCAGCTGAGGCTGCTACACTGCTCTGTTCAAGGCTCTATGAACACTAGCGCTGCCAAGGGGACCTTCCCCTTCCCTCCCTGCATCAGGGGACCTGAGCTCTGTGTTAAGTGAGGTGTGAGGTTCCTGCACTGCATCTATCCTATGCTCACAGCACATGGGCTGCTTTTCAAAGACTCACTGCCTGCAGCAAGCAAACCTCGTAAGCTGGTGGCTAAGATGCGAAGCTCCGTCTGGCTCAATTACGAGGGAAGGGAATGGGGTGGATTTGGTGGTGAGAGGGCAGTAAGTAGCACCAGGGAAAATAGCATTGGTAAGGAAGGGGGTGAAGCAATAGGCCCCAGGGTTGAAGCCCCGAGCAGCTCACTAGCTGGGTGCAGCCCTTTCCTTCTGCCACCCCACAGAGAGACCTGTGAGCCCTGATTTTCTGACCACCTCTTGCCCTTGTAAAGTAGCATTAAACACTCTTCAAAAAACACTTCAATCCCTCCCAGCCTTCTGGGGTTGTTTAGGGCAGGAAATTCTAGGGTGATATCATAAGGATATTACTATAATGAGATGGGAGGGGTTAAGCCATCCCGTGAGGAGCGTGGCATGGAGCAGGCTCCATCCAGTTGCGTGGGTGTGATGAGCAGAGGCCGTGCTGCTCTCAGCCCCACTGTGAAGTGAGAGAAGGTTGCGTTGGGTCCATAGCTATGTGGAAGACTTTCCAGATTTGGAGAGAAGTCACCTCCACACCTACATCCATTGCAGGACAAGATGCTAGGGACACTTTTAATGGCTCGACACATGTGGACCAGACAAAATCACCCACTGAGCCCAAAGCAGTGATGCTGTTAAGAGCATCTTGCCACAAACAAACCATCGCCCACAAAGGACACAGCATTTTCAGACAGTGTCCCAGCCAAATTCCAGCAGGGATCACAGCATCCTCCCTCTGTGTGCTCCCCTTGTCACCGTGCTCTCAGGACTGTCCTGCGCTTCCTGCCCTGAAATGCTGGGCAGTAATGGACAGCTGCAGCATTTCAGGAGAGGGCGAAGCAATGCCTAGGAAACTTATAAAATAATTGAGGGCTGACGGGTGAGCAGTTGGCAGCCCATCCCTTAGGGCTGTTGAAAGCCCGACCGCCGATCACCACGCGTCATTGCAAAGCTCGCTGCGCGAGGCTCCCCACTGCTGCCCCTTCGAGCTCCAGACCTCCGGGTGCTGCCTTCGGTGGCCGCATCCCGGGGGCAACCGGAGCCCACGCGGATGTCAGCGGGCCTGGCCTTGGGGTACAGGACGCGCCCACTCTCTCTTCCCTAATTCCCTCCAGTGCCCCGGGGCATGAGGGCCCCCCCGGGGGCAATTACAGACACCCTCTCGCGGATGACCGGGAACCGCCGGAGGCGACCGGGGACAACCTCAGAACGAGGGCTTTTCCCCAGTGCCCCGGCCCGGAGCTATCGAGGCACGGCAGGATGCACCGGGAGATGCCGCGCCGCAGCGGCTCAGCCCTCCCGGCCCCTTCAGACCCCGCGGCTTCACGACCCCTCCGGATCCCCCCGCACTCCCAGGAGGGTCCGGGCGGGGAGCGCTCGCTCCGCTGCTCCCCCTCTCCGGCCGGGGGGCCTCGCACCACCCGGGCCCCGCCGCCCGGGAAGGCGGCGGGGGCCGCGCAGCGAGACCAGCCCACCTCCCCGGTGTGCTCACCTCGGCGACGCGGCGGCTCGTGGGGCTATCGCGGGGCTCGGCGGCGAGGGGCGGCCATGCCCGGCGCGGCGGCGGCGGCGGCGGCGGCGGGGCTGGGGAGGCGCGGGTCTGCGGAGGGAGCTGCCGCGTGTGCCGCTCCGCCCGCCGCCGCCGCCGCCGCCGCCGTGCGCCCCGGCCGCCTGCCAGCGGCTGCGTGTGCCTGCACATCCCCGCTCCCTCCCCGGGACATCCCGCCTCCCGCAGCCCCAAACCGCAGGCAGCCCCCCCGGGCCGGCTCGGCCCGACCCGCCCTGCCCGCTCACCCCTGCCCTGCTCCCGCTGCCTCCGGGGGCGGCCACACGCAGGACTCCCACCCACCCACGGTCACGGCGCGGGCCAGGCTGATCCCCCTGACCCACGAACCGTGGCAGCTCCGGGCTGGGAGTCGGATCCTGGAGGAACCCCTTAGCAGGGGGCAGGGTCAGACATCCCCGTACACGGAGGCTTCGCAGCTGGAGTCGCGCAATGCCGGGCTCCCGTATTGGTCACCTCCCGCTCAGCACCTCTGCCTACGCACCAGGAAACCCCACCAGATTTCCCCCGGGCTTCACAAAGCTTCAAGATATTGAGAGAAGTGAAAATGCCACCCCAGACCCTCTGTGCCATCTCCGGTCCCTCCACTGAGCACACCTCCATTTTCAAGCCCCACGATTTAAAGTCCGAAAGTAGAGAAACAACGTGAGGCAACCACACCAGTAAGAAGGCACCCTGCCAAGCTGCCAGGAAGGAGCCATCCCACCCAGCTGTGGTTCTTGGTGCTTCTCCTGCTGCTGCTTGTGAGACATAGAGACCGATGCTCCAACATGGAGACAGCCCTGTGTGAGGGGCTGGGCAACCAAGTCCTTAAGAGGAACAGCTGCCTGTGCTTCTCCTCACCTTGCATGGCCTTTCTGCCACTATAGAGCAGTAATCTGGCAGACCAGATTACTCCACCACCTTCCAAGGCCTAGCTATCCTTAATTAGAAATCATCCGCTCCTTTTCCATACTCCATTGGCCCCAGAGTGTGCTATTTTCCTCCAAGAAGCAAGAATAACCTAATGCTCCTGGTACTCGTGTGGGTATTATCAGTTCCTGCCTCCTCACCACATCCCTGCCCTCTCTTTGTCACCTTCTGCAACCCCTATGACTCTCATAGCCCCACCAAAGTCCAGCTCTGCACTTCATCTGCCTGCAGACCTCGGCTTGTTCAGACAGCACAACTCTAGGGAGCTGTACTATGGGTTCCTACCTCATGTGCCTCCTTTCTGCCTCCCTTCTGCTTTCCTGTCAGGCAAAAACACCGTGCTTCTCTTTGCCTGCCTTCCCCTTTCTTGATCACCCCATGGAACTGCTCCAAGGGCCCTGAGGATCAGGTAGGTCCCAGTCTCCTGCAGCTCAGATGCTGACTGAGGTGCATCAGCTCTAGGATGCTTCCTGCAGTTTCCCATCCTGCTCTCACTCTCTTCTGTGGATATCTGCCCTGGCACTGCACCACACTGCGAGGCCATACCTGCATGCAGGTAAACCTTGATTGAATGAACATTATAAAAAACTCTTGCAGATCGACGCTGTGTGTTGGTACCCAGAAGCATCTGTATCCACAACAGGAGTTGTGCGGGAGGGGGAGGTGGGATTGAGTTGCAGTGAGCTGAGCCACACACGTGGCTTCCCCATAACAGTCATCTCCGAGGTGAAATCTGTGGCCAAGGCTAGGGAGGGGAAATCGGCTGCTGGAGATCTGCATGCCAGGCAGGGGAGTGGAGAAGGGAAACCATGGCAGGGATTCAGAGGGTGAAGTGAACACATCTGAGGAAAAAGAATCTGGGGTTTGGTTTATTCCTGTTGGTGTGAGCACCACAGACAGGGAGGGGTGAGCATAGAAAAGTGGGTGCAGAACGGAGCAGATAGACACACCAGGCACAACGAACCCCAAGCATGCTCCTTTCTCATCACTGAAGGGCTCTTGTCCAATCCTTGGGCAAACTCCGAGCCTTGCTCTGGCTGTCCCCAGGCTGCCCATGATGACTCCAGCAAAGTGACTCTATTTGCAGACCCAAGGTATGAGATTTGAGGAGGGGATTCCTGCATTTGCCTTTGACCTGGCTCTAATATGCTCTGATCCCTGCCATGCCATCCCTAGGGGCGTCGCGCATGGAACAGCTGCTGGGTCAGAATTAGGAAGGATTTTTTCCTAGCCATAAGAATCCCTCCAGTGCTCTTCCCTTCAATGAAGGAAACCCCACAGAGAAGAGACCCAGAGTGGGGTTGGGAATCCCCCATCACCACAGCACCTTTGTGTCTCTCCCCCATGCCTGCCAGCTGCAGGCTCCCTCCTGTACCATCATTCCCAGTGAGATGAAAAAGTTACCTGTCAAAGCCAGCTGGGGCTGCTTGCTTTTCCTCCAGTGTCTGCAGCCTGCACCTTGGAGACAGCTGGACATGAGGGGTGAGGATGCTTGGCTTCAGCAGCGGGTGATACTGCCTCTTCTCCTCCACTGAGGAACCTTCCCCAGAGCAAGAAGAGAAAGAAGCTCTTCTCTTTGCAGACTCCCAGGAAAACTCACCCCTTCCTGCCCACTGCAGTCCCTTAAGGGAGACAGAGGAGCAGCACAAGCAGCTGGAGAATGGCCGCAAACACCTCTGAACTGCCAGCTTACACCAGCATCCTCCCCCGCGGCTCAGGGCGAACCTTTCCTCTGTATTGAAACGCTTGCTGTGCAGCACCGGCCCGGGGTCTCTGGGTAAAAACAAATGTTCTCCCCCATGCCACCCCCCTTGTTTCTCCCATCCCACCCCAGCCCACAACAAACATCAGCAGCTCGCTGGCCCCGCAGCCATGTAACCCAACCCCAGCCATTGTTCCCCCTTCCCCAAGGTCTATATTTGACTCTGAGGCAGCACCATCTCTGTGTGGATGTGTGTGTGTGTGCTCACCGCACGCGCACACTCCAATATTTGTTCAGAGCCTCATTCTCCAGATGCCCGGGATTGCTTAGAAATAGCTTCCATGGGCAGTAGGTGTTTGTGCCTGCAGTAGGGACGTGGAGGGGGTGGGCAAGAGAGGGGCAGGGAGAGGGTGAAGGTCGAGGGTGCAGGAGCTCCTGGCTCTTCCTGTGTGATTTTCACCATTTCAGTAATCTCTCACCCTGCAGAGGGTGGATGGAAGGAAACACAGCAACGCTTGTGGTCAACAGCAACAGCGGGACTGGTGGTGGATCTGGGGAAGGATGGAGAACAGGGAGATGTGTAGTTTTGGTGAATCCATCAAGTTCCACAATGCCCTGTGTTTTGCTGTAGTATAAATGCTCCAAAAGCCCTTCAGAACTTCCTAGGATGAGACCATCAGAAATGGCTTCAGGAAGGGAAGTGGCACTGGCACTGGCTCCCCAGAGAAACTGCGGGTGTCCTATCCCTGGAGACACTCAGACCAGGTTGGATGGGGCTCTGGGCAGCTGAATTGGTGGTGACAGCCCACAGCAGGTGCCGGGGCTGGGTGGGCTCTAAGGTTCCTTCCAACCCAAACCATTCTATGATTCTAAGATAAAACTTCAATTCCCCTGGTTCTGGGGTCTTTGCAAGGGGTGCGTCAGCCCATGAGAGCTCTGGGATTCACCCTCCTCCATGTTAATGCTGCAGTGAGGGCAGCCTCTGTAGGCTACCCCAGGATTTATTTTGTGTTTTCCCAAAGCCTTCAGGAATGTTGCCCAAGCACAGTGTCACATTCCCTGTGACCCTGAAGTCCCTGGGAACTTTGCTGAGTCTTGATGGTCTTTTTCATTTGGATCCCTTGTGGCCTGAGAGGACACTCAGCAAAATCAGAAACAATACAATCAAAATTAATGATAGGAAGGATCCCCTTTATTCTAAAAAGGGTACTCATTCAGGGAAATCATTGCTGGAGGAGAAGATGTTCAGTACGCTTACAAAAACCACTGGACATTTATATAGACATTAAGGATAAAGAGTGATGAACTCCAAAGAGCTATAAACCCTCCTGCTCCAGGGTGCTGAAGATGAGTTCTAGGCTATGGAGTAAGGCTTCTACCTTCCCCTGAATCAGGAAGATGGGTGTATGGGAGAGGAAGGGTGCTGAGTGTGAGAAGGCACCACTCACATGCACCCACTGGAGTGCAGCCACAGAGCGGTGGCCCAGCCTTTCCCGTCACCATGGCCAAGGACTTGACAGCTGCTTTAGTAGCTCTATGAGGTACTTCAGAGAGATGATTCCTACTGCTCAGAGCCATGTGTCAGCCTCAAAACGGCCCTGTGGGGCTGGAAAAGTCACACATTGTTGAGAGATACAGATTCCTGGAGCACAACTTGATTATTTCTCTTGAAGTCAGAAGAGAGCCACCAGAAAAAAAAATATATGTATGCATATATTTGACTAATTAACTTTGAATGCACTTGAAGATGAAGGGAGTCAGGTATACATGGAGAGTGGCTGGAGAAACAGTGTATCACCTTTAGCCCCCACAGCTCAAAAAACTGAGCCGTCCCCTTACAGAAAGCCCCCACAAGTTCACCGCATAGGATCTTGTTTTGCCCTGTGATCTTTGGCTTCCCTTTTTGTATTCAACAGCCACTGCCATGGCTGTCCCTGGGCACAGCCCTCAGGAGGTGCACCCCTTCTCCCTGCAACCTGCCACTGCCAGGGGAGGTTGGGAAAGATCAGGTGTTAAAGAGAAGCTGTCAGAGGATGTCTGCCAGGCCTTCCACTTCCCGGCATGCACCATAGGGTGCCTTGAAGCCCACCTCCAGCCGTGCCCTGTCCTGTCCTCTTCCAGCTGGCAGCTCTAGCAATAAAACCTCCCTATCTCACTGGGAGAACGCGAGCATTTAATGGGAGTCTATTGAAGAGCATGTTTGGAGCTTCCTCACAGCTCATCTCCAAGCTTGCTCCTGGGCGTTTGCAGAGGTTGGCTTATCTCCGTGTTTGCAGAGAAACCTGTGAGGAGTCCGTTGCAGTGAATTTCAAGGTCATTTCACAAAGCTAGAGCCCATGCTTCGAAAGACTTGATCCCTGGCTGCAAAGGATGGGAGTCCGTAATTACCAGCCCTGGGGGGCATGGATGAAGGTTGGAGGGGGAGGCTAATTGCAGACTGACTGTCTCCTTGGCCTTCAACATCTCTCGTGGAGCAGGGAAGTGGTGTGCTCAGCCAAGCACCAAGCGTGTCCTAGGGAAAGGTAATTCCTCCCCAGCCTGCCTGAACCCGTCCCTATAAACAACGAGAGCTGCATTGGGAAGGCAGCGCTGCAGAATTCACACACACACACACACACACACACACAAAAAAAAAAAAAAAAAAAAAAAAAAAAAAAGTCCCTCTGAGCTGGAGAAGAAAACCAGGCATGCAGAAAGGCTCCGTAGGAGACAGCACACAACCACGTGCCTCTTCCTGGAAGAGTCTGCAAGTCCCTGCCGTGCCCTCAGAGGCAAACAAGGGCTGAGAGCCTGGATCCTTCCCCCCATCTGTGCACCCCAGGGAGGTGCCACCACCAGCTCCCTGGTGTGGATGTGTGCACCATGTCCCCTCATGTACGGGTGGGTGCTCTGCTCCGTGCCATGTCAGGCCCTAGGCCTGCACCTCACCCCTACCTGCTGCCCCACGCAGGCTCTGCTCCAAGAGACATCCCCCTTCCCCTCCCAATATTTTTAGCTCAGTTCACTTCAAACCCTTTATTAGCATGACAAGCTAAACAAGTTTCAACAAAGGGGAATGGATTCGGAAGCCCTAGAGTCTGGATCTGAGGCTGACACCGTTACTTCAGCCTTCGTTCCTGGATAGGGCTTTCTCTTGTATTTAAGCTGCTGCTCTTCCCCTTGGGCACAGGCACCATTTCTTTCTGCCCCTTCACCAGGCTAATTCTCTGTCATGAAAAGATGGCAGTTCTTCAGTCTCCACTGCAGGGTACATCTGTGCTGGCACTGGCATCCCTTGAGGCAAAAAGGCTTTGCAGAAAGCATTGGCTGGGTGAGGCGAGGTGAGGCCACACAGCCCTGAAGACTCACATGGTGGGAGCTGGAGGCACTGTGCTGGGCACAGAGTGGGCAGCAGGCCCTGCTAGGTGGCTGAGCACCTAGTGTAGAGCCAGCGGTCGGCCAAGGAGCAGGGGGCTGCCGCAGCCCAGTCACTGCACCCAGGAAGGGACACTGGGGACAAGAAGCAACAGCGAGCTGTGCTTTGTAATGGCTAGTTAGAAATGGCCAGTAGGGGTCACTGATATCTATTTATTATTTTTTGTTTTATTTTTCAACACATCTATAAATATAATATATAAATATAATATATATATTTATGTATATTATAATGTATAAATATATGTATTTATATAATTGTAATTTATAAATATATATATTTCAATGTACATATAAATATATGAAACATACACAGGAAGCAGTTGTAATGGGGAAGTGCATTCATCACATGTACAGGTTAGGGAAAAGGGCCCTTACATGCATTTAAAATACCACTGTAAGCTGTGCATCCCTCTCTGCTCAAAATTCATGATGTTACAAAGCCTCTGAGCAGATCAAGAGCCAGGGTCCCATGTGGGTGCTTTGCTGCTGTTGTTCTTCAGCCCTGCCTTCATCCTTTATCCCAAGTGTCCAGAGATGCTTTGAGAGAAATGTAAGAGGTTTTGAGATTCAAACCCTGAGAGTAGGTTATTGTGTTGCTTCTCTGACTATACAGCACCCAATGCAATTACATCCCATCTGCAGTGGATGACTTTAGGCAGCCCCGTAAGACAAACACAGCAGTTTTGGTTGAGTCAGCACAATTCTGTTCTTTAGCTGTTGTTGCTGATGATTGTTTGTCCGTGAACAAATTCCAGGTGATTTTGGAGAGTCACACATTCACATTAAAATTTAGCCCCACTCTTATGTAGAAGAATTGATTGAATTCTATACTCAGATATTGCTAGCAGTTAGTTTACTGGTAAGCTGTGTTTCTTTGGTAGGTACATTGTCCAGGCATGCTGGCAGGGAGGTTGTCTATCCAATTCTGCATCCACAGATGTGTTTGGCTATCCCAGGCTGGTCGTACTTTGCTGTACAGAAGTGAGTGCATCCTGAGGTCCTTTCATTTCCTCCAAGCAGGAAGAAATGGGACTTCACACATCGCGCAGGCAGGGATCACCAAAGGATGGCCCAGTCCATTTTCTTCCCAGCTTGACCTGGGTTGGCAGAGAACCTGGAGGGACAAATATTGCCATGCCTTCTGGTGGAGAGTCATTATTTATGGTGTCTACTTCTTCACTATAGGCACTTCAGAGGGATTTGTCCCTCTGCAGGGTGGCACCTGCCCCTCCAGGGGTTCCTTTTATAAAGTTACAGGGGTCTATATAAAGTGCTGCCAGTTGGAAAGTATTTTGAATAGACTCCTCCCTGCTCTTCATTAAGGGTCATAAATTCAACTGGTATTTGAGAGAATCTCAAATGTATTTCTAGGACTGTTTACTGAGAGCTTCAGCATCCGCCAGAGGCCCCTTAAAATAAAGGGATTATTGGGAGTCAAGTGTTAAATTACCTGATGCTTGTTAATTGAGCTTCAGAGGCTTTAGCGAGCAACTGGCTCTCGCAGAGAACAAGACTTTGGCATGAATAGTGTTATATAAATGAATATAATACAACACAACGTCACGCTTCCGCATCATGTCACTTCTCTTGGCTCAGAGCAGTGGTGAGTCCATCTCACAAGCCATCCAGATACATGAAAAGGCAGTGTGGAGTGTGTGGAGGCAGAGAGGGAAAGGGATTGGTAGTCAAAGCTTTCTGGATTTGGGCACAGGGTTTTCTTCATGCTCAGAGCAGGTGACTGGTCTCAGGCATCCTGAGTTCTGCTTTTGTCTCCCTTTAGCTGCTTGACCTTGGGATCTGATCTTGAAAAGAGTTGAGTTTATTAGAAGTTTTCAGAGGCCATCTGAAAGTTCAGTTCTCTCCATCCAGCAGGGCTTATTTCACCTAAACTTCTAAAAAGATTGGAGGTCCTCTTCATAGACCCTCTGTCTTAGGTTCTCTATGATTCTGTGATCCTACTCTAAGAAAGGAAAGGACTCTAATCACCACTGCCATCAGTGCACACCCATGGAAACCTGAACAGCCCACAACTGCGAGCCCTCCAAGGCAGCAAGGCCCTGTGGAAATGGGAAACCTCATCAGCTATGAAAATTTCATCAGCTGGCGCTGCAGAAGCAAGAATCTGGAAGTGGGGAGCAGATGGGCAGTCTAGATTCTTGGAGCCATTGTCCTCCTGCTTGTTATCTGACTCCAGCACAGGGAGGGTTGGGAGAATTTATGGGGGCACAAGGATTGAAGGCTTTCTTGAAATATCCCTGCTGACGCGTGGCACAGTGCAGGCAGTACTTGCTGGGTGCACAGCAGACGGTTTTGCACAGTATTCCCAAGGTCATGAAGCAGGGTCTGCTGAGCACCTGTCCTCTATTGTGTAAGAGAGGGCACCATGTGGGCAGGGCTTGCAGCACTCTGAGCCTTTCACTACCTGATTGCAGACTTGAAGGCTGTGTACATGTGATACATTTGGGAATATCATCGAAATACTATCAGGACTTCTCTCAGCTGTTCCCATTTCTACTGGACTTGGCTCAAATAACCACCACGTGGACATCAGCTCAGGAGATGTTTGTGAGAGAAACAGTGACAGGGAGGGAACAGAGGGTAAGGCTGCAGGACAGGCTTAGAGGGCAGTGGGCAAAGGACGTGTGTGAGCTCAGAATGGAACAAGAGGGCCAATTTGGTTAAAATGTAAAATATATTAACTTGCTGAATCTTCAAGTGTAGAAAAATGAAGTGGATGAGTTTGCCAATAGAAACCAAAGTTCATGATCGTAGCTGTGTCCAGGTTTGATCTGTTCTTGTCCACTTTTACTGTCAGCCCCTCTTCTCTAAGAGGCAGCAGAAGTCCTCAGGACTTGTAGGTAGGTTTTTCCGTTCAACTTTGGAATCTCTCTGGCCTTGCTGGCAGCACAGAGAGCTGTGGCCTCAGGGGCATTTGTGCCCCTGTACTCTGCCCTTGTGAGGCCCCATCTAGAGTGTTATGTCCAGGATGAAACACCCAGCACAGCAAGGATGTGGAGCTGCTGCTGGAGCAGGTCCGGAGAAGGGTCATGAGGATGATCGGAGAGCTGGAGCACCTCTCCTATGAAGAAAGGCTGAAGGAGTAGAGCTTGTTCAGCCCTGAGGAAGACTCCAGAGAGACCACATTGTGAGCTTCCAGTACTTGAAGGGAGCATACAAGCAGGAGGAGGACTGGCTTTTCATATGGCCTGATAGTGATAGGACAATGGGGAATGGCTTTAAGCTAAAAGAGGGGAGATTTAGGTTAGGTGTTAGGAAGAAATTCTTTACTCAGAAGGTGGTGAGGTGCTGGCCCAGCTCCCCAGAGAAACTGTGGTGCCCCATCCCTGCAGGCTCAAGGCCAGGTTGGGTGGGGTCCCGAGCAGCCCGAGCTGGTGGACAGCAGTCCCGCCCACGGCTGGGTTTTGAACCAGATAACCCTTATGGTCCCCCAACCTAAGCCAGCCAATGACCCCACGCCTCTCCCCCCCCCCAGCACTTGGGCTCTCCCATCGCCCCCCGCCCGCTGGTAGCGCCCCGCCCGCCGCCCCTCTCCTCCGCCGGCCTGGTTTCCGCGCGGCGCGTTGCCGCGGTGACGGAGGGGACGCGCGGCCCCGCCCCTCCCGTGCTGCCCGATGACGCACCGCGCTGCGGCGTGGGGATTCCGCCGGATTACCCGGCGTGCCCCGCGGCAACATGGCGGCCTGAAGTGAGAGCGTGGGGCCGGGCCGAGCGGGGGCAAAGTTTGGGGCGGGCCCGAGGCGAGGTCGAACCGGGACCGAACCGGTCGCAAAGTCCCGGGAATCCAGGGTGGAAACGAGCCCGACCGGGTCAGAACCGGGACGGGGCCATGGGGACGGGGAGCGGGGGCGGCGACCGGCTGGGGACCGAGCTCTGGCCCTGCCCACGGGCCTCGCCGGCCTTCCCGGACGGGGCGGCGGCGGTGGGGGTTTAGCTGTGGGGGCTCTTTCTGCGGGTGGGAGATGGGTGGGCGCGGGGTGTGGAGGGGTGAGGAGCGGGATTCGTGCAGGGGTGCTGGACTAGGAGCTGCGAGGCAGAACCAGCGTGGGCCGGGGCGCATGTTTTAAGGAGTCACAGCATAACTGACACAGAGCTGGGGTGGAGGGAGCAGCACTCACCGTCTGCCAAGCCCGGGGGTCAGATGGGAAGTTATCTGCCAGCCTGGGTGTCCACTACAAGAGGTGCTCCCTACGGTGTTTCCAGACATGAGAAGACTTTGAAGAAAAGATCTAAGCAAACAATAGTGACCTGCTTCTGGCTCAGAGCTTAAACACACAGTGTGGCGTGCGGTGAAAGATTGAGTGTGGGTGGATTTTTAAATGGGCAGGGTACTGCATTGGGAGGCAGCAGGGCATGCAAGTGATGTGCAGGTCTGGCAAGGCTGCAAATGACCTAGATCTGAGTGATGCCAGGTGGAGGCTGTGCACTGGAAGGAGTCATCTATTAAATACAGTTACTTTATGCCAGAGAAGGCTTTTCAGAGGTGTTCATTTGTGTTTTACAGATTCAGAGAAAGAAATGGGAAAAACGTCAGCTTAAGAGGAAGCAATGAATCTCTGTTGAAGCATCAGATCGCAGGTAAGAAAGTCAGGAGAGAGCTGATGCTGAATTGAGCCATGCTCTTCTTGTCCCTTCACTTGAATTATTTGAGGCTATGGAACCACATACCTGAAAAACTGTCCTTCCCTATGGTGTTCTTTGCATCACATTAGACTTATGTTGCCTGAATGAAGAGATCAGGGATGCAAATGGAATGGGTGTAACCCTGAAAAATTCAGTAAGAGCCCGTGGGAAGGAAAGTTCAATAGAAGACGTGGGCTAGTGCCCTTCACATGCTATGTAAAACAAACAAACAAAAAAAACCACCAAAAAAACAGAAAAAACACCCCATCCCTAGAGTCCCTTCTGTCAGTGTTGAAATAGTGATGTTTTCTGTGTAATGGCAAGAGGTCTGCTGAACCAATCACAGTGAAATCCTTTCTGGAGATGTTGCCCTTGCAGTTATTGTGATGTGACAATTAAGTAATTCTAGTGACCCTCTGTTCTGTTAGGTTATTTCTTCTGCTGCATTGTTTTCTCTACCCATATTTTAACTGATCCAATGATGGATGGTGCAGGTATGCTGCTGGCCTCTTTGTGCTCTCCTGAACTCATCATTGAGGTCTGGTTACAGGGGCAGCTATTTGATACCTAACTGCTTGGTCCTGTAAATTTTTCATCCCTTTCACTTCACTTGTCAGATCACAATTCCTTTTTTTGTTTGTTTGTTTTTTTGTTGTTTTTTTTTTTTTTTTCCTCTTGTAGGATCTCTGCAGAAAATATGTGTATCCCAACAGTACTTTACATGTGGTGTGTTTCAGCTTCTGGTAAATCAAAATTGAAGCTTCCAGGCTCTAGCTGTGGTATCAGAAGCTTTTGGCTGTTAATACCTTGCCAGTCACCCAGTACTCTTGAAATTGTGGGGTTGCATTTCAGAAGAAGCAGCAGAGTTCAGAAGTGCAATTCATGGCCATCTTCATCTTAGGATGAAACAGGGCCTTGGGTCAGGAGGAGAGGTGTTGCATGCAAGGACCTGTTGTCTCTTCAAACCATCTTTTTGAACCAGAGATGACCTTGCATTCTTCTTCAGCATTCCAAGTAGTTTGTTAGCTGCTGATAAGTTACTTGCTTTGCAGCCTTCAAGTCCTGATTTCTTATCTGCCCTGTCCATATAGCCATGTGGCACAGTATTTAGGGAAAGCAGGAAATAAGTTATACCTTCACAAGAGGAGTAGTCCTTTGCAGGTTTGCCCCTTTTCTTCCCACAGCAAGGTAAATAAAGTTGACTCGGACAATGGATGTTTTCTGATCAATGCGTTGGTGTGAACGGTACCAGAGAAAGCTTGGAGAAAGGATTTATGGAAGCCAGTGTGGCATATAAATTGCTTGTTGGGGGAAAAAAAAATCTAACTGCTTAAGTAATAGCAATATAAACAAGTTTTAGAAATTGTGACTATTTTTCTTTTTTTTTTTTTTTTTTTTTTTTTTGGCAGTTCAATGTAGATTTGATGTTTCTGAGCCTTGGAAGCTGATGATTTTTCCAAAGGCGAGCTCTCTAACCTGCTAAAAATGTCTGTTTTATGAAGGTTTTGCCGCAAACCAGACTCTTGAGATTTCCATGTGTTCATCACTTCTACAGCACAGTCCCAATAAATAAATCTGGAGGTTATGGCATTGTGATTAACCACTTTGTGTCCCTGTTAACAGTTTTTACAGCACAGCGTGACAAGATTAATGTAGCAGTAGTTAATAACCTTCTACCTTTCGTGTTACTGTAGAAATGCTGCGTCAAGGAGCCTCCAACGAGTCTGAATGTGATACTGCTTGAGGGCAGGATTCCTCCACTAAGAAATGAGAATTGTACTTGATACCTTTTTGATGTCACTGTGCTCTTTTGACCAGTGTTATCAGGAATGGGGATTTTCATAATGAGCTGAGCAGACATCCGTGGCTGTTGGATTTGATTGATCCTTTGCAAGTAAATTTAAGGTTCTGAAGCTCCCCTAACTTGAAAGTTTTGTTTGGGAGGATATCCACTTTTTGTATGATACCTTGACTGGAGAGAGTGAGTGCTTCTGGCATTTGTTCTAGGTTGTGCCTCTTAAGTTACTGGTAACTGGATAAATATCCAGGGTCCTCCCTGAAACCCATTTTACACAGGACTGCAAAAGAACAGCATGTATAATCTGTGCAAATGGGGCTAATACCTTTGGTGTAAAATTGTCTGTCACACTCTCCTACTAGTTCCTGTACCTCAGGGATTTTTGTAATGTAGATCAGCTGGGTCTGTAACTGAAATAGGAAGAATCTTACTTCTTAAAACTTTAAAACCTTTGTAGCTGGCTAGAGGGGAAGGATGAACATGTGGTGAGAGTGCTGAACTGGGATGTAGGATACCTGTTTTCTGCCAGAGATTGATTATGTGTGTTCAGATAATTACTGATTCTTGCTTTCTGTTCTTTGACTGTAAAAATTAATGCCCATCTCACTAAGCATTTTAGGAAGAGTCCATAAATATCTGTAAGATGCTTGAATACTGTGATGCTAAATGTTTTAGTAAAGCACAGTAAGGAAAAAACTATAAAAAGCATGTGCATAGCCGTGACTTTAAAATGAAGTAGGCCTTTTGTGATCTGTTGTCCTTCATGTTCTGCAGCATGATGAAATTGCTGTGAAGTCAGGCCTGGCCTTCTTTAAGACAAGTAAGCATTCTGAAACCCCCCTTCTCCCCAGGAGCTGCTTCATTTTTTCCACATCTGGTATTGCCTTATCTGGCTGAATGTTTGCAACTCTTATTTTCTCGTTTGTTTACCTTGATTGTTCTAGACTCGGAAATTGTTCTCTTTGTTGCCAGGATGTTCATGTAAGGTCTTGGCAGAGAAGGCCAAAAGCAGAAGCTTGTAGGCTGTCTCATGTTTGGAATGACATAAGCCACCCTCTGGAGTGTCCTCTTGGGAGCTGTGCTTAGGAAGGAAATGGTGTGGAAGGCCATGTAGGAGTGTGAGAACAGCTTTGCAATGGTTGGAATGCAGGAAAGGCATCACTTGGGTGGGCTCAGTTTTCCTCTGCTTTTCAGCAGTGCTGGGTGCCAAGTCTGAGGAAGACTGCTGCACAGAGGTGAAGAAGCTGGAATGTGTTCTTCAGTTGAGGTGAATGCAATTCAGTAAAACTGATAGGCATCAAACTGAATAATGATTTTAAAGTATTTTCACATGATGTCTAATCTGTGCAAATTCACTACCACATAATAGCACTGAGGCTGAGAGCTCAGAAAAGATCAAGCACTTATATGAGTGGTAGTGTTCAGACTTGCTTTAGCTAAAGAGCTTGTTTTAGAAGGAATGTTTTTTTTTTTTTCAGACATAACCCAATCTCTAACAGGTAAAGGTTAGAAAAAAGGGCATTGCATTCTGTATTTGTCCACCGGGGCTTCTTGCTGTCTTCTAAACCACCTAGTATTGGCTTGTGTCAGAGGTGAGGGATTGAATCACACTTACTATTTAGATTGCCTGCTAACCTTTACTTTTTTGATAACCACATCTTTTTTTTAAAAAAAAAAAAGGCACTACAGCTGCTATGACTAGGGCTGATAGTTGAGGATTGTAAGTGAGGCTCTTGGAATGGTTAGCGCAGTCCATAGATGAAGACTGTCTTATTCATGAATGTGAAGGCATGTAAGTATTGTTTCTTTACTCTTCAGTGGTCAGACATAGTGAATTGTTTCTCTTGCCTTTGCTTCCAAGCAAGGAAAGCATGCGGAGTTTGGCCTTTCCACGTTGCAGTTTTATAATGGACTTTAATCCCAAAGACAGCTGAGGAGGTGGACTTTAAAGCTATTCAAGTAACATCTCGTATCTTGTGGCCTGAGCTTCACCTTACTGATGTTTGGGAAGGCACAACTTGTGTTCTATGCTATTGTCCAATTTGCTCGGGATCCAGAGGCTCAGCAGTGCTGCTTGGTCACGTAGGCATCAATCTGATTTGCTGGATAGACTAATAATGGTAAGTGGTAGTGGTAAGGTGGTATGTATAAGAGGTGCTTGCAATATCTGCCTAAATGCAAGGGGAACTCCTGGAGATAATTGTAGAGGGGGAGGATTTTCAGAGCTAGGAGCAGGTCATGCAAACCCTAAGATCTGTGTGTGGATACCCTCCTTATGGGCTGCTCTGGAACAGCGTGTGCTCTAGGGCACAACGTAGCCCTTTTGTGGCAGGTGTAAGGAGCTGCTGACTTTCACAGAAAGTGTGTAATACTAAGAGAATAAAGATTAAAAAGTGAAAAGGGTCAGAATTGGGAAATAAGGTTTTCTGCGATGAGGCTGGTTTTTAGGTACCTCCTACTAGTGGCAAGAGAGAGCTAGTTTAACTTTCTGATCTTTATGGGTCAGCAAATTCAGAACTGAGAGTCTGTGGCAACTGTTGTGTCTTTGGTTGACTTCTGTATTTGTATTTTGTCTGTGCGGTGAAGCTGGCTTTGGCAGTGTTGTAGAAATTGTAACTGTGGGTTTTCTTACTCTTGTACTTAAAGACTCAGTTGTCTGGTTGCATTAATGTAGCACCCGTGTGCAAATGGTTCTGGAATGAGAAGTGGCAGACGAGGTAGTTTCTCTCATATTGAGGAATCATACTTAGGCTCATAAAAAGCCTTAGGCAAATTTTGCTTTGTAGCATTTGTATCAAGAGAACGTAAGTTGTTTTCCCAAGGCAATAATTAGGTAATTACTGTGGCAGTAAGTTTTTTGACCATTATCTTAGCATACGCCACTCAGGGCAACAGAATTCAGACCTGGATATGTCTTGCTGCACAAGCTCTGTGCAGTTCCCAAAGATGCCTTGCTTCATTGTCTCCTGAATGAGATTTCATCCTACAGCTTCCCTGTTCATTAGCAAGGGCTCTGCTGCTGCCCAATGGGGAGGTTACAATATTTTCAAGAGGTGACTTGGAATCAGATTAATTTTATACGAGCAAAAAGTGATTGCAGTTAATTCTACCGTTTTGTTGTTCTGTGTTTTATTTCTTTTTTTTTTTTCCTTGTTTAAGGCATCTTTCCCATTTTACTGCATGCAATCCATACCCAATGTATGTTGTGCAGAGTCCTGTCAAATGGGGGAAAAGAAAGCAATAGAAACAGTGGAATGTTTGTTTAATTTAGTTGTTATAAGTCACCTTTCTTGAAAATGGACTTCAAGTTCAGATCCTGCTTTTAAAGAGGTTTCATTTCTTTGAGCAGAAAGCATCTCATGCACTAAAGTATGCAAAATATATTTCTTCTAGAATTAGATGTCTGAGTATTGCTTGTGCTAGGATGTAAATCCTAGGAAATGCAAACTTTATTGAGAAGGATTTTCTCAACTAGCTGATCTGCAGATTTTCCTAGCAAATTCACTCTGTCAATAAACGTCTGCATAGGCAGTTAGCCTACTTTTTCCTAGGCTTAGTAAGGAGTGTCATCTTGGGGAAGCCTCTCATACCAGGTCAGACTGATTCCTGAGAGCAAATCACCCTTTCTGAACTGTGTAATTTCTGCAGAATCAACTTTAAAGTGTACCTGTTTTTTCTTGATTTGGTTATGCCTTTGTAATAGGTTCCCAGGTGTATCTGGAATGGCTGTAACAGAGTTCAGTGTCATGGAAGCTCCAGCTGGATGAGAAGAGCTGTATTACTGTGCAGCTCTGGAGATGATTTACTGTCCGCCTGACAACTTGCAATATAAACATTAGTCCAAGCATGATCTTGTCCCAAAACCCTGCCTATGCAGGGAGCCAGGAGTCTTCCTGCCACGCGCCATAAATCGTTTACAGTTTGCTCATTCCCATGCATTTGAAAAACAGCTGTGCATGGGGGATTAGCAGTTTGCAGAAGGCCCGTGCGGGGCTAAATTAGGGTCTCTTGCTCTGGTGGTGAATACTAGGAACGGAATAGCCAGAGTGCTTCTCTGCAGCAGGAGGCAATTTACTCTGGGAATGGGGGTCAGTGTTGGGGTACAGCAGCCAGGGGGGAGAGTGCTGTATTGCAGTGCTCCAGTGGGAGCTCAAGTGCCTGACTGGTGGTTGCCCAGCATGGTGAGGGATTGAAAAACCATTATAAGTTGTGGGGGTTTTATTTTAGTTATATGTTTATATATACAAAAACACACACTATAAATATAACTTATTTATCCAAAATGCAAGTAGACTACTTTTGTCTTTTAGGAGCTGAGGGGCTGTGGAGATTGTGTGTGTGTGCGTGTGAAGTGTGATTTCCCTTTTGTTAGCCCCTGGCAGCAGAATCTGATTCTAGGCGGCCATCTGGGGCTTCACAACTAACTTGCAGCTTTTAGGAGAAGTTTTACTGGGCCATGTGGATTTATTACAGCTTTGCAATTTCAGCTCCCATAGTAAGGCTATTGTGTTGTCTGTGCTAATTTAAATTACCTCCAGGAACTTTTAATGACTAACTTGTGTTTATGGTGAAACCTCCCATTTTTCCAAACCCTGAAAGCATGATCTGTTTCATAACTCTACAAATATTGATGCTGTTACATCAATGCTGGGTACGTTGGAGTGTAGAGACAGTTGGTGCCTTCAGGTCTTTTTGTAATAAAGAGAATATTCAGATTCTGCTGTACAAATGAGGCTAGACAGTGGAGTTCAGATACCTCCTGCATGCTGGCTGATGGACCAGCTGCTGAGTAATGCAGATATAAGTAGATTATTTTAACTGGGTTGGTGTCTCCATCTACAAATCCCCTCTTGGGTGGGTTGGGTAAGAATCTGGGTGGAATGTGTTAGTGGGGCACCTCCTTCTAGCTGCACTGGTGAAACACAAGTGCTTCCAGGCTGTACCATAAGCATCCACAGGGCAGAGAAAATAAGCTCTGGGTAAAGCAGAGAACTTGTTTCCAAAATGAAAACAGAAAGGTTCTTACTGTTTTGTTGAGGCTGCTGCTCAGACATCCCTCTGAAATAGAGTATTCTCCTGGAGCCTCCTGCTTTGCTCTCTTCTGTCACTGATTGGGGAGAGCAGGTAGAAGGGCTCTTGCTAGGCTTGCCTGAGGCAAGGAGTTTCCTCCTTTTTGTTTTTCTAATGCATTTTGGTGAAAGGCTGTGCAGTCAGTTTAGTTCTTTCTGCCATGCTGAGATGGAGGCCAGATAGTACCGAATATGTTTGTGGCTGTTTATGTGGGCATTTGAGATGTGGAAGGCACCTGCTAATGGGCGGTAGGTCATTTCATGTTGGATTGGCTAAGTTTCCATCAAGCTGGTTCTTTGTTGCGGCAGTGCGTATGGACTGTGTATGTTTGGGGATCCCTATTATCTACCTCAGATACAGAGGATTTTCCTTCTCTTTGCTGCCTCCTCACTGCCCACAAGAAAAGAAATTGCGCATTTCAGGAGAGCTCTTAACCTGGAGATGGAATCAGGTGCTTTGCTCTTGCTTATGTAGGCTTTCCAGATATATGCGTTGTTAGAGAGGGGGTGGGTACCTGATTGTATTGCAGACTTTCCCTCCTCACTGCTGTTTTTATGCAGCTGTTGGAATTCACCTTTCCCTTTTCCTGGGAACTGGTGTGAAGGAATTGCCATCACTCAGAGCAAAGCTCTGTCTGCTTGCCTCAAGGCCTTACCCCCTGCAGGTGAGGACTTTGCCCAGCTTCCAAAGGCAGAAGGTTATCTGTTGTCCTATGTTACCTGAATCTTCTGGGTTAGGTCTGAAGGGAATGGTTCAGGGCAGTGGAAATAGCAACTCAGAGATGCTGGAATAAGGGAGGGAGGGAAAGGATGGAGTTAGCCATACAGTTAGCTTACCCTCCCCACACCCTTCTTTTTTTTTTCCTCACCTGCCCAGCTGTGTAGTAGGTTAGCAGTACGTGTCTGTTCTTATTCTTATGAAAGTAGACTTTGTTCTCTGAAGACTGCTAATCATGCCCCATGGGGGTGTAATCAGTTATAAGGTATTTAATACGGTGCAGGCGGGAACAGGCCGCCTGGCTGGGCTGGCAGATTGCAACACTACAATTATAAAGGGCCCCTTTCCCCCACTCACCCGCCCACTGGTGGCAGGATGAGGGTTGTATCTTAAAACAGCTTTTAGTCTATGAAAAATAAAAGTGTAGTTGGGGGGAGGGAAGAGGAGAGGAGAGGCTGAGGTGGCAGCTCCTATTCCGGGAACTGGGCAGATGGAAATGCTGTGAATGCTGAGGCCGTGGCCGGTTGTGCTGTTGAGACTTGTGGGCATTTGGTTGCAGTCACATTGAAGTGCATTGCACGGGGCTGGCCCTTGGCAGCCTGTGGAGCAGCAGGGGCTTCCGTACTCTCTGGGTTTTTCTTGTGGTGGTTGGGGTTGGAGAGGTATGGAGTGGTTAGAACTGGAGAAGCCCTTTCTCCAGCATGGGGTGATTTAGACACCTAATCTGTTGGGTGCTTTTGTACATCCTGCCAGGCTTCTATTTATATCTATGGATATAAATCTATTGGTAAATCTAGCCTTTCATGCCTCTTTCTTCCAAAAGCTGTTGCTAGTGCAGCAGCCTACCTTCCTGGCTTGAAAGGGAGTAGATGGTTTGAGGCATTGAAATTTAATGGGCATGGGAAAATGTTGCACCTCACCTGGTCTGTTCTGGTTACCTAACAGCAACCCATTCTCCGGTGAGGGCACTGAAGTACATGCGTGGAGTGTGGAGCAGCAGGGCCACATCCTTAGAAACAATCCCTGCTCTGGCAGCTTGCTAGATGTGTCGGTGTGTCTCTGGAGCTTGTGGCCACACTGACTCTTCCCCTTCCAGGTTCCTGAGAGATTATAGTATCACAGACCTTTGTTGGTGCTCTTGGAATTCACTGGTGTTGTTTTGTGCAGTGACAGCACAGGACTCCCTCCCATGTGTGTGCTCTTCACTTCCTGGAAAGTAAAGGGGAATTTCTGTTCTGCTGTTCCAGCTTGTGCTGTATAGTTTCTGTCATTCTTTCCTTATGAAATCCTGCTCCTTTCTGGCATTCCTGTGCTTTGCTGAAGTTCAGAACCCTTTAGTAACTGAATTCTTCAGAAAGCTTTTTGGACTTCTAGGCACTGCCTGTGGAAAAGTGGTATTTTTTTCTGGTGAAAGCTTCGGCCACTAAATAAAATAAACATAACCCCCTGTCCCACTGTTTTAGTTCCTTATGCATTGAATTTTTGTACACTGAGTCTGTCTTCTCGTGTTTGTGGTGTAAGTAATGTGGTGTCAGTGCTGTTGGAGAGCAGGATAGTGTGCAGTGACAATCAAATCTGTTTCTGGGCGGTGAGTACAGTGTGAGGATGGGATGCAGAAGTGATCGCATCCCAGAGAAAAGCTGCTTGACTGCAGTTGGGGTGGTTTCCTGGGGAAGGATAAAAGCTTGGGCATCTGGAGTGCTTCGAAGGGGTCCAAAGTCAGCCTCCTTTCAGCTCTGCCCCTCAAATCAGCAAGGCTTAGTGTTGCATTCTGCCCTTGCCTTGTAGGAAAAGGCAGGGAAATTCCCTTCCCAGGCTACTGTGCAGTGCTCTGTTCCTGCTCTGGAATGCAATTGCTTCCTGACTGTGATGGTGGCTCCTCTCCCTGCAGTATATGTGCCCAGTGGGTGCTTCTCCTTATGCTGTGTCTCTTGCCTGTGGCTTCAAGTCACCTGGAGAGCTCGAGAAGGCCCAGTGGAAGAGTTTGAGGCCAAAGCTGTTGTTGGGTCACTGGCGGTAGCAGGGCTGGCGTGCGTGGGGAGCGTGGCGGGTGTCAGCCTGGCGGGTGTGTGGGCTTGCTGCTTGTTTTCCTTCCCTGCCTGGTGAGGAATGCAATGTGTTTGCCTTCCTTGGCCTGTGGTTGCAGCCACATTCCTGCACTGGGAGTCAGCACGGCGCGGCGTGCTGTTCATGCCCCCTGGCTACATGCTTTCAGCTCCACATCAAAGGTGTGTTTGGTGTGTAGCTTGTGCCATTCCTGGCCACACCTGGTGGCCTGCAGGCATGCAGGAGGTGGAGTCTGGCTGTGTTTGCAGATGGCATTCAGGGTTCAGACTTCTTGCTCGTGGAGAGGCTGGAGCTGAGTCCTTGCTAAACAACCCCAGGAATGCAGCGGGAGAACTGAGCAGCACAGTCACTCCAGGGGCATGTCCTAGCAGCAATGTTTCCTTTATAGCTGCAGCAAAATAACTCATACTTGCTCCTCCAAAGAAACTGTTTGCTTGGGTGTGTTGTGGGGTTTAATTTACACCGCTAAGGCCAATTAAGGTTGGCTTGTCCCCCTGCAGCCTGTATGCTCTTGGCAGTCAGCAACGATTGAGTGGCTCGTGCCATCAAACTGTGTGCTTAGTACAAACTGTGCACGAGATGTCTTCCTGGAGACGGAATGGCCCCAGGATTTAAGCCAGGTAGGAGCACTTCCCCCAGTCAGTGTAGTACTGTTCTTACACAAATAAGTTACCAATAAACTGTCCCAGCTTCTGGAAAAACCTACTTCTGATTAGTACTTCAGGGGAAGAGCACTGGAAGCTTGCTGAAGAAATGCAGATCAAGATGCAGATGCATTATTTTGGGGTCCTTGCCAGATGTCTAAGAGAAACAGGCACTAAGATCTTTCATGTCCCTGTCTTACAAGCCACCCTAGTTCTATGTAAGTCTTTTGTTTGCCTGGCTCAGGGAAAAAATAGTCTCTTTGTTGGTGTCAGTGTGAAGATGGGAGCCCTGTGAACAAGGTTTGTGGGAAGAAAAGTGGAACATCGTCTGTCCTGAGTAAACTCTGGGCTGTTGGGCTGTTCAGTTCATCAACCAATTTGCTTTTATCTTAGAAACTTGTGGTTTCCCTTCTGATAATTTCTGGGAGTCTTAAGTTCTCTGACCAGCCGATTGCTTCCATATTAGAATTTGTCTTCTGAAGACCTCCCTACTGCCATCCTTAGGCAGTAACAGGCATGAGAGATCACACGTTTGAAAGTGCTTTGGCTTTATAGCATGGTTTTTGGTTTTGGGCCATGGCTATAGTCCCTGGATCAGTTGCTGCAGGCTGGTCCATGCTGCTGTTTCATGAGGAGGATATATCGCTTTTCAAAGCAGGAACTCAATGATAGATGATTAGGGAGAGTCATATACCTTGTTGCAAAAGGTATGTGACTGTGAAAGGATTGGAA
This sequence comes from Lagopus muta, assembly GCF_023343835.1. Lineage (NCBI taxonomy): Eukaryota > Metazoa > Chordata > Aves > Galliformes > Phasianidae > Lagopus > Lagopus muta. Next base: position 79,433,616 of record NC_064434.1, read on the forward strand.
ATTATTTGCATTGGGCTCTCTTCTCCCTGATTTAATTTCTTCTGCCCTAAGCGTTTGATTTTGTACCAGTTGCCATTGACTTTACCTGACTTCTAGGACTCAGGTGTTGGGGAGAAAGAGTATCGCCTGAAACTGTTTTCCCTTCTCTATTCTGTGGTGCCAAACTCAACAATGTATCCTGTGGCAACATGAAGTGTAACAAAATATAAATAAGCCTAAAACTGGATTATGTGGAAAGTTACTGATTGAACATTTAATTGTGTATAATCATTGTGTGTTCCAGCTTTGTCATGCAACGTGGGCTGCAGCTGCAAAAATGAAGGTTTTAGGATTAGATATTCTTTCTGCTGCCACTTTCTGATTGCCAGGAAAGGAATAAGGCTGATTCTTGTGCTTTTACTTGCCTGTCAGTGAGTTTTAATATGTTGTGAAAGAAAGTTGGTTTAACTTCACTGCTGGCCTTCAGGAACTTGTAGGAATCCAGATCTCTGTGTTTTGACAGCCAGTCCCAAACACCTCTACCAGGAAGGTGTGCTCCCCTGGCTGGAGCATTAACTTTCACCAAGTAGCTACATCTCCCCCTGGTGGGACAGAGAGCAGAAAGCAGAGCTGTGGCAAGACTGAAATAAAGCGAATTGTTCTGATCCTGGAGCACCTTGAGCCAACAGCAGATGTGATGTTTCTGCATTCAAGACATTCCTTAGTCCAGAGTCACAGACTCTAGAGCCCAGCTCTTGTAGCTGCATGAAGCTGAAAACATGAGCCGACAGCTTGCTGTTGGCACTGTACAAATACCTTCCCTTTGCAACATCTGCCTGGAAATACACTGGCATTTGTCCTTGCCCTTAGATGAGTGGTGACCTGCTAGCCTTTTGAGTGGTTTTGTCTGCTGTCTGACAAAAAAAAATAAAGTGTGTGGAACATGACAGCTTGGTTTCTTTAGGACTTCTGGGACCAACTGTCCTCTTTAATCAGAGCCCCTTAGAGCATGGATGACCAGAGATGTCTTTGCTTGCAGTTTGGCTGTTTCTTATTCCCAATTTGCTCTCTAAAGAGCTGTACAAAGCTTACTGATGGGGGAGTCCGTAGAGGGGAGCCCTGTGGAGGTGAAGAGCTTTTCTTTGCTGCTAAAAAGGAGGGTTTTTTTTCCATAACCTCGGAATAATGAGCTTATGCAATCCCAAGGGATAACAGCGGTGTAGACCAGGTACTTCAGTTTTACAAGAAGAATGTCAGGCAGGGGATGCAGTGCTAGTCTGGACAAGCTGACCTCATGGTAAAACCGAAGTGCTTGGCCTTGGCCGCAATTGCCCCTTGGGAGGATTCATGCTCGTTATTACCTCCTGCTGAAGAACCACATTTGTCATTATTGCTAATGCCAGTGTTGAAGGAGCCAGTTGATGAGAGTGCTAACTGTGCCCTGAGGAGGAATGTTGTCTGAGAGAAGAATCGAAGAAGCTACTTGGTCTGGGGTTGGATGTCTGTGGTGGTCCTCCCGAGGGAGGAAGGGTGAGCTTGGGGGTTTATCACAGCATGCATGGAAGGCTGATCAGAGCAGGCTCCTCGTGTGCCATCTGTGGGGTGAATGGTGGAGGTGTGGGTCCCTGCTGCTGCTGTTAGGATCCTGTTGGTATGAGGACTAGCAGGAACCCAGGTGAATGGGAGAAGGGGCATAGCCAGAGTTGCGTGCCTCATGCAGGTCACCAGTGAAAGATGAGTGGGTGGATCTGTTTGCTTTTCCTAACCTGGATTAAACCATGTTGTATTTCTGTGACTGAACTGTCAGCATAAAATCTTTCGGCAGTTCAGTGGTGCTGAAGGCTAAGAAATGTGTTCAAAACAAATAAAAAAATCTAAAACAGATGAGGCAAACTGAGGGAGATTAACTATGGGACCACACCACAAAAAAGAGAAGATGCTCCAGGCTTACGTTCTGCTTCAGGAACCGTGCCGCTCCATTGTTTACAGAGTTGAGACAAGTTTTGTGCCTGTTCCTGCCCTTGGCTCAAGCTCTGTATCTGCTAGGCCCAAAGCATGTTTTCGAAAGCAGCCTCCTTTCGTTCTTCGTGCATTGTGGCCTGTTGAGACTACTGCTGCCAGCGTGTTGTAGGTGCAGTGCTCCAACACTCCGAATCACACCTGGCTGCAGAGGCCAAGTGGAAATCCATGGGCAGTCCTTGCTGCAGTTTCTAGAGCTGTGACTTGGGTTATTTTATTGCCCCACTACCTCTTCTGTTCCTTCGAATGCTAGCTCATGAAGAACTATTGCTTATTGCAGGTAAAGTAAGGCCCAGGCTGGTCGATTGAAGAACGGTCTACTGGTGTCCTCACATAGTGCTGGAGTCTGTAATTTCACTTCATTGTACTGCCTGCTGCCTATATTCAGTGCTGTGGAGATCATAAAATATTTGTGCTAGATTTTCTGTGATAAATAGCATAAAGGATGGCTCAGGTTTCCATGGCAACGCATCTGAATGTGCTTCTGTGTCACTGAAGAAAGAGGGACTTTCAGTTGACTAAGGTTTAAAGGTTTTCCCTGAGAAAGGGGGATGGTGGTGACATTGCACGTTAGGTGTTAGCCTGCCTTTGAATAGTATCTCTGCTCCTGACATATATTCTGGAGAAAGAGGGAGCTGACATTTGCCTAATGGCAAAGGTGGACTGTGTTGTGCAAACGACAGCTGGACTCCTGGCCATGCTTAACTGTTTGGCTACAGATGCAGCTGCACGATCACACAACAGTTAAGCCTGTACCATTCTCTGCCTCTCACATCTGACCATCTGCTAGGCAAAAGCTAATTAAACCAAAATGATTCTTGCTAGGATTAAACCGTAGTGGCAGAGAAAATTGAGAATAGTACAAATATTGTTCTCCCACTACTCAATCAGGATTGTTGCTTTATTTGTGTTTGTCATTCAGCTCACTGCTGTCGGGAAGGTGTTTAGTGCATGCAGGCTTTCCTTCCTTCTAGCCCAGATCGCTTCTGGTTTAGGTGCAAGAGATAGGGCTTTGTCTTGCTGAATTTTCCTACGTTTCTTTTTTCACGACAGCTGAGGCTGTTCTGTTTGGAAAACAAAATTTGTATGGAATTTCATGCAAATGCAGCGCGCAAGGCTTTTTTCTCTCCCAGTGCCTTGGTTTCTTTACTTATTAATGGAAATTTCTATTGTCTTTTCTCAATGCATGCAAGTATGGTGGGCATGAATCCTGGTTTTGGTATTGGAGCCACGGGACCTCATAGCTGCTGGAAACTACTGGTGTGAATCTGAAATTCAGCACCAAGTAGTTTATTGTGAAAATGTACCTGCAGCCCTCTGAGGGTTGGAATTTATATCTTGTAAAATAAAAAAGTGTGGAAGTGTGGTTCCCTTAGCAACTGAACTCTCATATGTACCCACAGCCTGTGTTGCCGTGTGATTGGGGTTCAAAATAGCTCTTTTCGAAAAGTAACAAATGAAGTGGCCTTGCAGTTCTGATTTTGGTGCTGCTTCTGGTACTGAGCAGAAGTGACAGCTCACTCTGTTCCTGAGAGTGGTGACACAATTATTTTGGTGGCTGATGAGGGAAACAGTTCCCTGCAAAGGGCTTAGAATATTTTCCCTGTTGTTCTGTGCTAACAGGGAAAGCTTGTTGCACCGGAGAAGAAGCAAGCTCTGCAGGGTAGCTCAGAGGTGGCAAGGGAAGGCAGTGGTGAAACAGAATTGCTGCAGTGGGTGTGAGGAAGGATAAAATGAGCTCGGAGACCACAGGGGAAAAGCAAGTACAAATGGAAGCGAGTACACCAAAAGAATGAAGATGAACTGTCGTGGTACTTGGGGAGAAACAGTTCAGATGGTTTTTAATTGAGGAAGAAAAAAAAAGACTGGTAGTTCGAAATTGCTAGAAATTAATTTTGACAAACTTGTTTCAGGGGGAAATGCTGTGGGAACTGGGGAGATCAGAAGCGAATTTGGAGTGTGAATTGTCAGCACATCACGCCTGTGACTTCGAACTTGTTTTGTGTATTTGATTACTGTGCTGTTAGCAACAGTACCTCCTGCTTTGGTGGGAGAGGGCAGAAGTAAGGCTGTGCCTGGGGGCACTTAGCTAACATGCTTACACTCCACGCTCTGGTTGCTCAGGTAAGCTATCGGTGAGCCATTGCTTTAGGAATGAGAGTGGGGAGGACATTCCCTTCTCTGTGTCCAAACGGGTCCAGGTGTGTTGGACATCAGCTAGCAAAAGTTGTGTGGGTGCACAGAGAGCAGGGTACAGCTCAAGTGCTTGTTATCATACTTCCTCTCTTGCTCAGGGAGAATGGAGAAAATGTCACACCATGGAGGTCTCAGCTCTATGATGATATTTGGCATTGGAGTGGTGAAAACCTTCTAGTCATATCAATGTCAGTAACTTCAATACCTTAGTGTGTGATGTGGTTAGCTTGTATTAATTCTAAGAAATGACACTCTTTTTTCTTAAGGAAAAAACAAGCAAACAAGCAAACACAAAACCTTCTATAGAAGCAGGAAAGGACAAAAAGGGTTAACTTCAATATTGTTAAGGATTATGTCTGTGCAGGGAAGTTGTACTGACTTAACTTAATCAGATTTGAAACAGTTGTGATTATATTAGCGCAGCATTCTTGTATAGGCATCCTTAATTTAGTTTGTCTTGTATCTATCTATTTAACTTAAGTTGATTCAACACAAAGTGCTCTCAAACTGAATTAAAAACATTTACCCAGGAGGGTTATACCATTTTACATTATTTTCTAATTCAATTTGATTTAGTGTAGTGTATACATAGACAAGACCTTGGGGAAAAAGCTGATCCTTTTTATTACTTGCTGAACAGTATGTCATGTTTGGCTGCAGCCATGTGATTATGGAATGAAAGGGCCTGTTGTGGTGCATGGTGGTGGAGGATGGGCGCACTGATCTTTGCAAACCATTGTACAGCTTGGTCATTCTTAGCCACAGTACGTGATTGTAGATTGTTCCTCCTTATAGACCGGGACTTTCTTCGCTAGTTACAGGTGTAAGACCTCTGGAACACTGTCTTGAGGTTGTTCCTTGGCCTGCTAATAAATTTCATGCTGCTTTCCTGACCCTGTCTCACCCCAATATGCATGTGCCCCAGTGTGAATGGTGACTTCGGCTCCTACAAAACTCATGGTGAAAAGGAAAAAGTCGTTCTCTAGGCACTGCAGATGCCAGTTAACTTTCACACTGGAAAGCATGAACCTAGTTGATGCGCTCTGTTTTCTCCTGGTGGCTGAAGGTTCAACAACAACTAAGCAAATGCTCTACAAACCCAATTGTACAGGTAATATTTCAGAATGAAGTTGGCTGCTCTAAACAGCTTTTTCATTTTCTGAAATTTGCTTTTACTACCACCCGCAAGCATCAGGGCTGAGCTTAAAGTCTCTGCAACCTTACAGGTATTTTCTAGGTTGGGTCACTGCAACAAACTTGCCCATCTGTCCTCTGTTAATTATGCAAATGATGTGCTGTGCTCCATTGTCAGTCTGTGTAGATACAGCCATCTGTGCGTTACTGCAGCTCATTGATAGAGAATATGTTATGGAGAGCAAATTTAGGCAAGCATGTAGGTTGCAGTAATGGTGCATTCTCTAGCATTGCTAGGTTTTCTGCTAGAGGGACAGCTCAGTGACTGGCAGTCCTTGCAGCTGAGAAGTTGGAGGCTACAGCTTTCCCATAACTTAAAAAAAATCATGAGCTGAAACAAGAGGACTGTTGGTATTAATTGCTGGGATGGGACTTAGGGAATGCTTACACGTGCTGAAAGACCACTTTTCAGTGGCTGAGAAACTTAAGTTTTTCCTTGTTCATCCCAATCAAATCTAATATTCTTTCATTAGGTACTGCTGGAAGGTAACGCTTTCTCCTTTTCTTCCTCTCCTACACAGTGCAGGAACTGGCAGGGGGTCTGGGTAGGGGTTTCCTACATGTTGATTTTCTAGAGACATGTTCACCCTCTCCCTCTCATCAGATGTTTGCTCACCTTAGCCATTCTCTAGCTTGTGTTTGAGAGGGAGAATGTAAGGCTGTGAGTCCTCAGTTTCCCTCGTGATCTCCCAGGCTTTAACAGATAAATGTTGTTAGGACATCAAGAGTTGTTTTTACTAGCTGGAACCACGTGGTTATTTTCAGGAGCTTTGAGAGTTTTCCTAATCTGTGTGAGCAGTTTTCTAATGGCCGGGTTTACATCTCTTTAGATATCTAAGAAATAGATATTGCTCCAGAAGTCTTCCCGTGGAAGGTCTTAAAGGAACATATGTGAGAAGATGGAATTAGACACAAAATCTAAGGTGCAAAGACAGCAAAGCTCTGGAATTTTGCATCCTAACCCACCTTGTGAGGATCAAAAGGACCACTAAGCAAACGAAAGTGATCAAACTAAAGGAATCACTGAGCAAACTAAACAGGCTTCTGGTCTGTCAGTGTTTTTGGATGAGAAGCTGTTAGTACCTCTTCTGTAGCTGTCAGTGCTAAAGGTAACTTGACAGGTGACCTTTTGTCAAGCTAGTTCTTGTGCAATATCATATGTAGCCATTAAAGGTGGTTCTCTGTTCTCGTATGGATTAGAAAGCTAGCATTCATTTCCTGGTCAGAATCTCCCCTGGGTATTTTTATTCTCCATTAACATTCCTTCTGGGGATTGTATTCGGGTCTTTTGCTTCCTGTCCTGTTCCTGTTCAGATGTTAATCAGCTGTTGTGTTCTATTCCAGTTACATGTGAGAGATGTTAGTGTTTCTGATCCGTTCTGGCTTTTATAAAAGGGTTAGGGAAGCTAAGCTGTTCTTAGCATGGTGACTAGATAATAAGCCATACTTAAGGATAGGGAGCCCAGCTGAGTTGGGGAGGTGGGGAATCTTTGTATTGTGCATGGAAGGAGTGGGACCATAAGAGAAGTGTGATTTTGATAACTTGTGAGAGACTTTCATAGAGTGCATGTATGTGACAGACACATGATATGTCCTGTTTGGTGGTATTTATATTCAGCAAGAACTAAGCAAGACTGTAGAGTCCATGGATTCATTTCCTTTGGAAATATGCTAGGTGTTAGGCAGGCCTATTCTTCGACAGAGAATCTAATCCCTTTCTCTTGCTATCTCTTGAAGTTGCTCCCATGCAAGGAACAGAGATTTCTGCTTAATAGTCAAGGTTAATTGATAGGAAAAAGCGGAAATGAGCAATAATCCTTCTGAAATTCAGTTCTAATCCAAGAGACACTCTAATGCTGTTACTCAGATGTGAATTGTGAGCATTAACATGCAAGTAGAACTGAGGTGCAAATCTCTGAGCTGGGAGCTGTCATCTTTTTTATTTTAAACTAAAAGCCTGGGAGCCTCAAAGTAGCCAGCAGCGGAATGGATTTGAACGTATTTTTAATTGAAATTCCTTCTCTGCATGAAAGGACCTCATTAAATGTTAAAATATCCTTTAATAACCTTGCAGTCCTTTTCCACTGTGCTTGGCGTGAGCGGTCTATAGGGGCTACTTCTTAACTTCAGACAGCTTGTTCTTCTGTCGTTGACAAGATCTCAGTGCAGTTTCTCCATCCCCCATCTCTCTGATTAGCAGTCTTGATCAGGCTTACTGCAGCAGCTCCTTGTGTAATCTGTCTTGAGACTCAAGGGGGCTGGGGTTGGCTCTGTCCAGAAGCACAGGAAGACAAGTGACAGATCTCTTGCTGTTGCTTCCCATGAGGCTAACAAGGAGAAATTATTGCCTCCTAATTCTTGCCAATCTCCAGAATCTGGTATTTAAGCTGTTGGCTGGTTAAACTGATTGAAAATTTTGGGTTAGCTGTGTGATTAGATAGGGCAGTAGCAGCAATTACTTTTACACATGAGTATGCGATTGGAGTTTTTTTGGAGTACTGATTTGGTGATAGCCAATGGATGTTCCTGCAGTGTTGCTTTAGAAACAGATGTGGTTATGAGTGTGTTACGGAAGGTATTTTCTCTGTCGTGCAGGCTTATCTTTCTGATTAAATAGCAAGATCAAAGAAATGCTGCTTTTGAAAGGAAGATGATGTTGAAATAAGGAACATTCTCTGCAGCAGTATCACCATATTTCTATTAAGGATCAAAAACTACTGTTCCTGAACACTGGTGAACAGGCAGCTGTATAGGATCAGAAAAAGCAACACGAGTGAAGGTAGTGATGAGGAACACATCTTAGATGTCCTCTTTCTTGTTACTGGAGAGAAGGTGATGCAACTGGGTAGTGGTGTGGTTTTGCAAGAATACCGAGTAGCTATTAGTTCTGTGGATCCTGAACAGAATAGTCTTAGCCATTCAGTGCTATGTCACATCTGCTCCTGCTGTGTGGTAAATTCCATCTTTATTAAACAATGCAGAGGACGTGGCTGCTCTGTGAATGGATTTTACGTGGAGGGGTGCTGTCTGATAGAAACAACTAGAGCCAAACGTGTGTGCAGCTGCAGTCAGTCACTGTCACTGCACTTCGTCTCAGTGAAGGGGTGGTTTGTTTTTTGTCTTTGTGAGGGAATGGAGGAATCATTAGCTTTTGGGAGCAGCAAAGTAAATTGTTAGGTTTCCCCTGCAGTCTTCTGACCCTGTATCTGTTCATGTCTGTTTTCCTTGAAGACGTGACTATTGCTGATGGGTGTGAGCCCAAGTCTGGTAGCCCTCAATGAACTGTTCGAGTGAAGCTATATCTGTCAGTGAGCTCAGAAATGAGTCAGGAGTTATTGTGGGTAGGATCTAGAAGACTGTAGAATTGGAGCTTCTGCAGATGATAGCCTGCTAGAAAGAGAACTGTAAATGCTAAGGGGTGTTATTGGGAAAGATGGATAAGGCAGATAAAAGGGACTGAGAGGTTAAGTTTCCTCTTGTGCTAATTAGAATAGCAGTGTTTGGGCTGAAGAGCTGCCTGCTGCTGTAGCTTCACGCTAAAGCTAAGTTCTTCCTGGGTACAACAGAATGAGGACTTTTAAGCAAGTTTCTTTAGAGAGGCTTGTGAATACTTTGAGTGTAGAGCAGAATTAGCACTTTCTTCTGTTACTAGATGTTGCCTATGTCTATTTCTGCTTAGAATCACAAGGCCCATCGATCTGCAGAGTGTGTCTGTTGCTCACTGAATGGAATAGCAGGGGATTGAGCCACCTCAGATGCAAAGAATGCCTGGATATTATAGGCAGAGGGGGCCTAACTGTGTAGTTAGTTACAGTGAAGTTTGCAGAACAAAGTTAGGCTGGTGTGGCAGGCTAGTTAAGGCAGAATGACAGAAACTGGATTCCTGATATTGGTCAGGCTGCCTCTTGCAGGCTGGTTCCTATTCTGCACAAGCATCCTGCTCAGTGGTGGGATGATTAAAAGAATTTCCCTTTCTGGGATGCAGTGAAGACAAGGAGCTTCTTTTGCACTAAGGCTCCCGTAATTAGATAGCAGCCTGATGGTGCAGCAGTTTGCTTCTGACTCCTGCCCTGGCACCTGGCTGTGGGTTGCTCTGCGCGTGCCTGGCTGTTTCCATGTATTGTGTCAATAGGTGACTGACAGTTTCCTTTCTCATGTTTCAGGAGCTGTTGGCCAGATGCTGCTGGATGCTGACAAGGGAAAGCTGATTCGGAGACAGGCAGTCAGAAATGTTTGGACACGTCGTCATTTTGGATCTGTAAGTCCTTGTTTGAGGGAAAATTGCCTGGAGGCAGTGTGGGTATTTGAGTGGAAATTCTGAAATTGTGAGGGTAGGTTTCCAGTCCTGGTATCTCTTCCAGGTAGGTGAGGATGAGATGGCAGGTAGTTCAGTTGCTGAGTATTGGATAGGAAGTGGGACAGTCCTGCCTGAACCTGAGGAACTGTGTGATGAGAAACAGTGAGGCCTTTAGCATGTTTGTTCTGAGCACCACCGTGATGGAAACATGCAGGGATCCATGGAGGCCTGTGCTTGTTTGCCAGTCTGACTTCCAGCTGTTTCTGGGAGCTGGTAGAAAAGCAGTTTCAAACTGTAACAACTGGTCCTTCCTGGATTTACATTTTTTTCTCTCTTTCTCTCTCACACTGTACTTTACACCTTGCTCCTGCAGATCAGTTATGCTGTTGTGGAGCTGTTCTTAACATTACTAGTCGAGACCTGACAATAGCATTGCAGTAAGGAAAGGGGCTAGACAGTTTGTTGGGTCAGGGCCAGCACCAGGGCACCTTTCAGTTTGTTTTGGCAGAGAGTTTTGCATGATCCTGGTTGCCTGCCTGTTCCATTCACCTTCCATCTGGCTCTCCCCATATGCATACAACTACTCCACACCCTTCACTTCTGTTGCTCCTCCGAGGGCTTGGTGCCATGGATAGGGGAAAAAAGCAGTGCAGCAATAGAGGTGCATCAGGAAAGGGAAGACTCATCTGCAGTCTCTCTCATGTCAGTGACAGTGTGATAGCCATACAGCTAAGCTCTTAGAGCTGTCTCCTGGATCCACCCGTTTCTCTTTAGGTAGTGATGGACGCCCTGAGCTTTGAATACAGAAGATCCTTTCTGAACTTTTGTTAAATCCTGGATTGGATGGGCAGTATTTCACAGAAGCCTATTTGCACCAACGTAGAGCATGACACTCTGCTTGTAAGAAGCCAGAGAGTAGCTTGTCTTCTCTCTTGTAGAGGAGTGAGCTATCACGATGGTAGGCACAGGAATGTGATGTTTCGGCTCAAAGGAGAGCCTGATAATTTCCAGCTTACTTGTAAGTGCACCTTTAGCAAGAAAAACTGATTTAACAATCACCTCATTTGTCCTCTTAGCATTTAGGCTTCACAATCTGCAGTATCAGAGAAAATGAGCAGTAAGGGTCCCATTTCACAGATTTGTGTAGTCCTTCCTGAAACCAAGGTTTTCTGGAACCTGTTGCTTCATGAATTTGCATGGTTTGGGTTGCCTGAGTGAGTCCTTGGGATGTGTCCTTGCAAAGTGCCTTACTAGCTCTTGCTGGGCTATGTGGCTCAACTGTCCTAAGCTAATCTCCTTTACAACTTACTGTTGTGGATTGAAACAGGCACTTGTAGTGTGGTAAATATCCTGTTGTGCTTCATCGTAAACATTCCCTCTTCTTTACACATTTACAACTGACTTTTTGATAGATGCTAAGTCATTTGTTTCTGTTCTTCAGGGCATCTGAGTGAGTGTCACTGCTTCATGAGGCTTTGAATTTGAGCCTAGGCTGGTAAGTCCTCAGGTCCTTTAGGGCTGGAGAAATTATAGTAATTCCATTTTGGGATGCCTACATGAGTATTTGTTGTCCTTAGCCTGTCAGGAGTCGACAGAAGAGTTAACTGTAGGTTACCTGCATAATGGTGTGGTGTTTGCTAATATGTTTCTAACAGGAGATCAGCATTTCACTTTGAAGAGGAGAATGTCTTCCCAGCAAGATAGATCCAGCTTCCTACTACATCCCAAAAGAAACCCAGCAGTTTATTTTGGAGATGTAGTGGAACATGCATTTGGTATGCTGGATGTGATTCTTCTAAAACATTTGAGATCTCTTCACCTTGTTTTTTTTTTTTGAAGAAAGAGATCTTGAGAAAATGACTCCAGCAAAGGTGAATTTTCAGGATTTTTGTTGTGGAGATTCACAAGCTAATCCTTGAAATTGGCTCACGTATGTGGAAAGCACGAGTACTTGTGTTCTTTTTAGAACAATAGAGGACAGCTTGTAAATTATCCTGTGAAATGTTAAGTCTGATGTGGCTTGGAGCCACTCTGTAGTACAGACATTCCACACTTGCCAGCCCTTCTAGTGGGCTCAGTATAAGTGTCAGGAGGATGCAGCTAAGCAGGAGAGGATAAGGACTGAAGATAACTCTCAGGGCTCTATTTGGACACTGCATAACATGTAAAACTCCCCTGGCCAAAACATAAACCAAATGAATTCCATTAAGTCATTGGTGTGGCAATATCCCTTGGCCAACTAGGAGGGCCAGTACAAGCAGGCATTAAACAGCCTTCCCATCACATGAGTGGAAAGGGTGATCTGAGTTGTGGCAGGTCCTGCACTTCAGACTTTTGCAGATCGGACTCTATGGATTGCAGAGATGCTAAGCTTTGTCAGTGATAGGATTCAGCAAAGGAAAGGGGAATGGGAAGAGGGTGCTTACTCCAAATGCGTGGGGATTGTAAATGATGCATGTATTGTCATCAGGGGAGATCTGCCATCAGGCCCTAAAGAGATGTCATGGCATCTCTGGGAATTACTGTCTTGTGTGCAGTGGGATGGCTGAAATTCTGGCTGGTTGAGGGAAAATCCTCCTGCTCTCCACCGGAGTTACAAAGTGGTGGAAAAGAAGATAGCTGCTTTCCTTCTGTCCCACATCTTGCTCTTGTGCTGCTTCTGCTCCTACAGCAGGCAGAATTTTTCTGCTCAGCACAGCTGAGATAAAGGGACAAAAGCTAGTCTGGTCTTTCTCATAGCAATACTGCTGCATTTTGCAACTTCTGACCTTAGATACCAACATTAATGGCATTGCTTCCTAATTTGATGCCACCTGAAACTTGGTCTTTGCCTCTTCTGACAGAGTGAGCAGTTGTAAAAGTATGGTACCTCCTTCTGACAAGCCTCCTACAGTCTGCCCCACTTGTGTTTCTGTATAAGCAGAAAACTTCTGAATTTGGGCTCTTTAGTGAATACAGTCTCCTCCCACATAGTTCCTGCTGACAGTGACAGCACATAATCAATAACTCCTACTGTCACTGCTGCCTGTAAGGCTTGCTGTTTCCATATTGGAAAAGGCCTTTCCTAAAGAGCCTAATCAATATGCTGCTGTGAGGCCTGTTCTCGTTTGCTATATATAATCTGGATACACACAAACTACGTGAGTGAGTGTGTGTAGAAGGGGGGAGAGGATGTGCCAGCCCTCTGCTCTCACTGGCTGGGAGAAGGACACATCTATCTCTGACTTTGCTCCCTCTCCTGCAGCTGCTGCTCAAGGCTCGTGGTTGCATCCTTTTCCTGCTCTATCAATACTCTGCATGGGGACCTGCTCTGGGACTCCAGGGGAGACTATTTCCTGCTGGTTTGCTTCTAGGGTTCAATGGAGTGTCTGTGCCGCTCTCTTCTGTGAACTTTCTGCTGTTGGTAGGTACCCGCTGTTGGAGCCACGCAGGTGGGAGGATGTCGAGCACAGCTCCAACAAAGAAGCCTTACCGCAAGGCACCCCCACAGCATCGTGAGATCCGTCATGAGGTTCCCATCATTCGTGACGACCAGGATGGAGTGATCTTGGCTGAGCAGAGTCAGGTAACGGCTTGCCGGGTGGCAAAGGGCTTATCACCATTGCACCAGCAAATGGGGTTTAGTTGCACTGAGTCAGGCCAGCTTGAGCAGGCAAAGGGGTTTGAGGTTTGCAACCTGAACTTCTCCTCATCGTGGTCCCTGGAGTCCAGCAGTGAGAAGGAAGTGACAGGGTGCAGAGCAGAATTGAATGTGAAGAGCCAGACCTTGCCAGCACCGCCAGATGGTAGGAAGATGGGACAGCGAAGTGGGAAGCGGTGCCCAAACCGCAGTCGTGGGCACCTCAGCAAATTTGTGAGCCGTAGCATGGAGACAGTTGTGGTGCCTGGAAATGAGGGACACCATTCCAGTTGTTCTTTCAAGAGCAGAAGCCTGGAACGTTCACTTATGTTTAAGGAGCCTCCTGAAGTACTGACACCGAGGAAGTTTCGGGTCTCTTCTTCACACCAGCCCCTGAAAGGGATCTTGAAGCAGCCTGGCATGCAGACAGGCCCGTGCCCTGAGACCTTACGCAAGTCCCGCTCAGTTGAGACGCTTTCCCATGGCCGTGGTTCATGCAAGTACAGTGATCCTCAGCTCTGCCTTGTCCGTAAGGAGAAACGCTCTCTGGAGCGCAGCAGCAGTAGCGCTGCTGACATTGCCAAACGCAAAGAGAAACTCAGAGAGGAAAAACTGCAGTTCTCCAAATTCTTGGATGAGATTAGTCAGCGGGTGCTGAGTCCCATCCGCTTGCGCCCACTAGAAGAGACCAGGGGGGCAGAGCAAGACCAGAATTCTGCCTGTTGTGCCAGAAGCTCTGTGCCAGAAGGCCAAGGGGAAGGTCACCTGGAAGAGGTCAAAATCAAGCGTGCATCTGAAAGATCCTCCTGCCCAAGCAGAAGAAAATCAGAAAAGAAATGTGAGGGAATGGGAATGGCTTCATGCCAGAGAAAATGTGCAGAGGAGACTGAGAGAGTTTCCAAACTAAGAAAGAAACCCATCCCTGGGAGAAAGGACAGTAAGGAGAAGGTTCTTTCCTTGGACAGAAAGGTGGTAGATCTGTGTCAGTATGAGCTGCAGCAGCTGGCAGACTTGGGGCTGGCGGGGACATCCTCTGGGCAGCAGCACTCACTGTCTACATGGAAAAGCAGTGCAGAGGGCAAGAGGGATGAAAGCAGTCCCTGTTCACAGCTGTTACAGCCAAACCATCTATGCGCTAAACTCGAGCGGAAGCGTACAGTGGAGCGGAACTACCCAGAGAAAGGATCCTTCTCCCCTCCAACACACAGGAGTTGGGAGAAGGGACCTGCCCCATCTAGATCCTCCCCTTCCTTCAGCCTGGCACTAAACAAGGTAGGTGCCAGGACTGCTGGCTTTTGCAGACAGGGGTCTCACAAAGGCTAAAACTCCTACCTGGATCTTATCTCACCTGTAATTCCAGGACTGGAGGGAGATAACAGGCCCCCAGACCTCATGCTGTGGGTACTCAGTCACTACTAGTGTTGCTGTCTTGTGTTGCTGCTTGTGTCTGTGCTCCAAGTTGGGTATATCTTTCTTGGAGGAGCCAGCTTCCCTTTGACTCAGGAGGTGGGGGGGCAGGAGTTGGTGCTCTCTCCCCTCTGCTGGCCTCTTGGGCGTTTGCCGGTCAGAGGTGTCCCCAGTCTGCAGGGAGCAAGTTGGGAAGCTCTAGTGTCTGCAGGTGGTGGGAGGTTCTTGAGGCTCTTTATCTGCCCAGTACTCAGCTATCCTGGGGTAGTCTGGCTCTGTGATGTCTGATTGAGGCCTTTGTAAGCTGTATGCTCTTTTCTCCTTTGGGCCTGGTTTGGGACCATTGCCTCATCTTACTAGGAATTGCCTTATCTCCTTTACCGGTCACTACTGTGTGCTGTGTGTGTTTGTAGAGGTTGGGGAAGCAGTTGCTAGATGATTCTGCATGAATTAATCAATTGTTGTTTGGAGTCAGAATGCAAGGAGAGGTTGGGTTGATGGGATTGCCTTTAAGGACAAGAGATTGTATGCAGGCACTAAGGACTATCCTTTTAAAATGTGAACTGATGAAGGAAGCAGCCTCCTGATGTCTTACTGCCAGAACTGGGGTAGGTTTGCTTTATGTAATATTGCTAGAAGCTTAGCAACCTCATTCACAACTGCATGTGGCATGGCCTCTAAGCTCAGAGTTGACTGTGACACTTAATAGCCAGTTTAAAGTGTTTCAGCACTTAGGGCTTCTGTAGTGCCAGCGCTACACCAGGCACCAAAAATAGACCAAGGGCAGCTTGGACGTTGTGAGAATCGTCGCAGCCTTGGGCTTTCACAAAAAGTATGGTTGTTGCTAGTGCTAATTAAATCTCACCCAGCTGTGCTGGCAGTCAACAGCCATTTCATGCTGCAGTACTCTCTCTCCTTGTTCTGCAGATCCCTGCTCCAAACATCTGTGGGGATGTTGCCCAGAATGTTTCTTTCACGGGTTTTTTGGCTTCTGGTATTTCTTGTGCTACCCTAGAATAGCTACAGTGGCTGTTTTCACGTCTGCAGAAAGAAATCCTTTTCACAGTATAATCTAGCTGGTGTAACTGGTAGGCACGTTTTTTTCATCTCCCAAATGATGCTCTGTAATTCTTTTGTGAGGCCTCGAGGGTGTTCTGATTGCTGTGGTGACAAGTTAATTCTCAATGTATACTGGCTTGTTTGATTCCTGTTGCACGCTAACTGTGGATTTGTAGGAAGCTGAAGCACCAACAAAGATGATAATGTTGCAAAAGATGCTGAGATTGCAGGTGGGAGAGTAAAGTTACCTAATTTGTGTGGTAGTTTCTAGTCCAGCTCTTCTACTCTGAACCAAAACAGACAGTCTGTTTTGGTATCAGCTAGCAGAGTGATGTGTACAGAGCCCAGCTTCTCTAAGTTTGCTTATCATAATCCCTCAGAGCAGGTGTGGAAGAGTCCCATATAGGGTCTAGCAACTGAAACTTTGTCCTTTAAGAACTATATGAAAGCAACTCACAGCTGTTTTCTTCCCTGTGCAGGAACCCTTGACGGATGCAGAAAGGATGAAGTAAGTGTCCAGTTCCCCCTTTATGGCTGTTGTACTGCAACTGTGTGAGTGCTGATTCCTCACATCTTGCCTGTGTCACCTGTGCAGCAAAGCTGACTGGCCCTGCAGGCTCCACATCTTCATTCAGCTCTCTTGAGAGCAGAGCTTTAGACTGTGCCTTGCCAACCTCTGCATTGCCTCACTCTGGAGGCGTGGGGACACATCTTCAGGTGCAGCAGAGGAGTTGAAACCTTTAACACGAGTAGAGAGAGAAGTGCCTTCATGTTGTGGCATCTGTTTTAATGTAAACAGCATGCAGGGGCCTGCTGCCGAGTGAGGGTGAGAACTGGGCCCTTTGCTGATGGTGCTGTGGGGCACAGACAGCTGCCAGCACTGTGCTTAAAGCCATAGTGAGGAACAAGTATGCATTGCTAGAGAGGAGCTGTGCTGTGCTTCTGTATTTTTCTGAGCACAAAGGAATGAAAAACTACAGGAAATCCTTCTGACCACCACGCATGTCCTGGCTGGGGACTAACACAGCAGTTTGTATTAGAGTGGAATTGACTGACAGCTGTGATCACCTCTCTTACACCCACCCCACCACCTCTCACCACCTCTGTTGCTGACCTCAAAGCTGTTCAGAGCACTCTTTCCACCATGTGTTAAAGGTGTGAGTGCTTCTGAACAGTTCAAGGAAGGAGCAGTTCAACTTCTTTATCCTACACTGGGATAAATTATTGAGTGGGTTTTATTCACCAGTGGGGGACACTGGAGCTGAATGGCCCATCTGGCCAGTGAACTTTATCCAAGCACTGTAACCTGAGAGGGAGCTGGGAGCTGATAACATGTCTGGCCAGCTAGTATGTTACAAACCATGCATCTCATAACAATAGCGCACCTCTCTTCATGGACTGGAATCTTCTGATAGTTCAGTTCCCAACTTTTTGGGGCCCACATGTTGGGTTGGCCCCTAGAGCAGGGCAGCAGGATATGGGTGCTAGTGTGGAGTGCCCCTTGTGCCTCTTAGTGGTACCTTTGTTCCTTTGTGTCCAGGCTGCTGCAACATGAGAATGAGGAGCTGCGCCGACGGCTGATGTATGTGACTAACAAAATGGAAGCAATGGAGAGGGAGCTGGAATCAGGTCAAGATTACCTGGAGATGGAGCTGGGTCAGAACCGGGAGGAGCTGGAGAAATTCAAGGACAAATTCCGTAGGTACGGAAAAGAAAAATGAAAGAAGGATAGAGCTAGAGAGATCATTGTCTCCAAGGACTCCCTCAGCTGGCTTGAGCAGGCTATGCCCTAGTTGTGTTGAACAGAGAGGTATGCTGCATCCTCAGTGCTCTTCCAGACCTAGGGGAGAGTAAAAGCTTTGCAACCATTGCTTTCTCCAAGGTATGGTGTAGGAACATGGCCAGCTCAAGGGATGGACAGCAATAGGGAATTCTATTTATTGGTTATAAGGTGGGATCTGTCTTGGATAGCTGTCTGACATCAGCAAAAAGGAGCCATTGACTACATGGGATGTAGTGCTTTGGTTAGGAATTAATGCTATGCACTGATTACATGGTTACACGTAGCTTAGGTCAGAGGAGTCCTCCAAAGTCCTTCTTATTTTCTTCAGCGAAGACATGAAAGGTCACTTAGCCAACCTCACCTTGTCCCTAATAACTGAGAGTCTGAAGGCCTATATGTTGTCTTAGTACTGTGAATACTAAGGAGTATTAGGGTTGTGGAATTACTGGTTTGCTTGGTAGTTAAGAAGAAGACTTGAGCAAAGGCCTGAGGACCATTCGTATGTGTACGATCTTGATTCTGTAGGTTACAGAACAGCTACACTGCTTCCCAGAGAACCAACCAAGACCTAGAAGACAAGCTGCATGCCCTGGTAAGTGTTCTGCTCTACATAGAGGAGGTAGAAGAGACATGTATGTGAGGAGCAGAAGGGGGAAGGATTCCTGGCTTTAGCCAGCAGATGTGGTTGGTGTGGGGTGGGGTTTGGCCACGGCCATCTATTCTCCCTTCCGGCTGGTGTCGCAAACTAGTTTCTTAATTTACTCAGCCCCTTCTTGGTCATGCATGTGAGCTTGGTTGCCCACAACATAACTGCATGGTATTCCGTCATGTTGCTTCAGTCCCTCTCAAAATGCCAGGGATGTGTCAGCCAGTCTTGGGGTAGTCATCCTGGGAGGACG
Organism: Lagopus muta; assembly: GCF_023343835.1. Classification (NCBI taxonomy): domain Eukaryota; kingdom Metazoa; phylum Chordata; class Aves; order Galliformes; family Phasianidae; genus Lagopus; species Lagopus muta. The sequence goes on from NC_064434.1 coordinate 79,452,068, forward strand.
GGGGCAGAGCCAGTGTGCGTGTGTGTCTGTTGTGTGCATTCATAACACTCATGGCTGTTTCTTTTCTCTCCCTCCCTCTCTCTCTCTCTCTCTCTCTCTCTTTCTCGTCCTCACGCTGCTGCTGGCACACGCTGGGCGCACTCACCTCTCAGGCCTCTCTCAGCCAAAGCTGGATTTTTGCAGTTGCGTCTTTTCGTTTGTGTGTTTTTTCTTTTTCCTCTTCACGTGTCTCAGCCTGTTGGTTTCATTGTCAGTCCCACATATATGCCATCCCAAATGGAGGGGCCTCAGCCCTCATCCAGCCAAGGGTTCACCTGGTGTCCAGCAGCTGCCCACAGGTGCAGCAGGTCCTAGCTTGCAGTGCTCCATCTTAAGAGCATTTGGCTCTGGGCCAGCTGGAGCATGGAGCGCTGGGAAGTGGTGCCCATACGCTGTGGCACTGCACAAGATGTGGATGGCTGTGAACCTTGTTTGCTCCCTTTCCTTCCCCTTCTGGGTTGTGAGCAGGCAAGTTGAACAGCTGAAATGTAGCCCAAGATGAGGGTGGGTGGGTTTTTTTTTGTTTTTTTTTTTTTTGTTTGTTTGTTTTTAATGTTTAGTTCTAGCCCTTGAATTTCTTGGGTTAATATAAACTGTGTTGGTTCCTAAACCAATTGTATATTTGGGAAGGATTCTCCTCCTCAACCCCCTTGTGTCACTGTACTTCACGTGCAACTCATCATTGGTCACAGCCTTGGAGCAGACTAGATCAGTGTTGGAGGAACTTCTTGAGAAAGGGGATGGCTTGGTTTTTCTGAGCTATTGCTCCTCTCAGTTACATCTGAGTTCCTGTCTGCCCTGCACCTGAACTATTAGGGAGTCTAAAGAGACAAGATCATCTGCTTTAGGGAGGGTGCTAGGGAAACTCCAGATGAAGCTGTGCAGGTCCTTTTTCTTAGTAGAGCAAGAACTGAACTCTTTGAAGATGGAGCCCTTTCCCTGCCAAGAAAAACCTGTCCATTCAGCATTGACTGCTGAACTTTATCGGCACTGTTCTTGTTCTGTTGGTCCTGAGCAGAGGGCTGATTATCACGAGCTCAAAGGTGGTTACTGCTAGTGGCAAGATGACTGTTCAAAACCAGTAGCTTGCCATCAGACACCCTGTGAGCCATGACAGAGAAGAAACATAGTTATGCTGCAAGAAGAGGGACTGCATTAAGGACGTTCAAACTCACTAGTTGTCTCTGTACCTAGCGGAGTGAATCCCTCCCGAGGTGAAGAGCCCTTTGTCTGTCTGTGTAGAAGTTCTTGTATATCAGCTGAGCATGTCATTGTGCTATGCCGGGAGTGAGGTGGGTGGTAAAACCGGTTTCTTCTGTGCTGTGGAAATTTACACCTGGTATTCTTGCATCTCAGATTAAAAAGGCAGAGATGGACCGCAAGACATTGGACTGGGAGATTGTAGAGCTCACTAATAAATTGCTTGATGCCAAAACAACTATCAATAAGCTGGAGGAACTTAATGTAAGTGTGAGTCTACAAATGGTTGTGGATCTGTGTTGAGGTGTGGGCTTTTTTTCTGGTTCAAAGTCATTAGTGTAAAGAAGCACATGAATAACTAAAATGTGTATAAAAATGTGAGAACAAGCGAATAGAAAAGGGCTTGAGGGGTTGAGCAAGAAAGACCTGATCTTCAAATTTGGTATGTTTACTTTTCTAGCATTTAATTGTAAGGTTTGACCTGTGCCCAGGCTGTAGTAACCAAGTGGTCATTTAGTTTAGAAGTGGGAGGGAACTATTGCCTTTTCCACACAATTAATGTAGAAGTTCCTGGATTTGGTGCGTGTTTCTATTAACTGCTCTCAGTTCACTCCAGTCTGTTTGCAAGATGCCTGGCATTGAGCAGTGTCTGCAGGCATGTCTGAGAGCTCTGAGATGGGTTAGCAAAAATCTGGTGGGACTTTTGGAGATCAGTTTCACAAAAGGATAGGAGTTTGATGTATGGAGTGAATATAGGCCTGGAACAAGAGTTGAAAGGGACATGGCTGAGTTGTAAGAAGTACACGAGGTGTGGAGAGGAGGAAAAGGCAGGCACCCTCAGAAGAAGTTCATGATATTCCACCTTCTGTTTGAAGCTGGTGAGGTGGTGTCATTTCAGGTAAGAGATCAGTCTGACACTGTTGCATGCCTGTGCCTTTTTTTTTTTCTTTTTTTTTGTCAGGAACGCTATCGACAGGACTGTAACCTGGCGGTACAGCTGCTCAAGTGTAACAAGTCCCACTTCAGGAACCACAAATTTGCTGATGTGAGTAACAGTCCCACTGAGGTGGGGAAGAAGGTCCCGTGGTTTCCACCTGTCTTTCTTTTTCCAGCTTTCTCTGCAGCTTTTCTCTTTTGGCCTCTCATCCGTCAGCCACAGGCAGAGGTATGGGGGGCTCCTGTTCCTAGTCCCACCAAGAAGCCAGTGCAGAGCCTCTGCCAGCTCCTCTTTCACACCAGCTCCATTTCACAGTGCAGCCAAGAGCTGTTATAAAAAGCACAATAACCTTGAATTTGATAGCCTGCTGGGTGCCTGATGGGAGCTGGCTAAAGGACAGATTTCTCTCTTACCCTGCTCTCTCCTCTTTCATTTCTTACCTGGCCACATGCAAGGGCTGTGCTGTGTGATGGAGTCAAGCAGCAGTCTGTTGTCCCTACTTCACTTCTTGCTCTTATGAAAAGTTTTGGAGGCAACATTCAGAATGACTTTTGGGTTTCTTGAATGGTAGGTATTGGTACCAACATATACTCTTGCTTGTGAGAGCTCATCCTGCCCTTGGGGTAAGTAAAGGTGGAGGTTAGGCCTTTCACGTTGGTAGCATCACTCATTTGATTGGGAATATTTTTCAGGCGTTTAACCCAGCTCTCTCTCTTTCTGTGCCTTTAGCCTTCAGACCTTCTTATGTTCCTTTCTGCAAAACCATGTGCTCATCTTTAGTAACTTAGCAGGTGACCAACATGTCCCCCTCCCCCATTGTGTCTCAAATTAGCACTCTTGAGGTCAGTGTATCAGTTACTGCTGGAGTAACCTTGACCCCTCTCCCAGCTGTCACCACTCCCCAGGGCTTTGAATTCTGCCCCCCAGAGTGCTGTGTCCTACATGGCTGCCACTGGAGGGGGGTGGTACTGAGCCACTGTGCAAGCAGTCTGCTTCCCAGCCAGCTGTTTGCATGCACTGTGCCCCCAGCTTTGGATGGAGTTTCCTTCTGGCTGTGACGGGATGGACCTTGCTGTGCCATGGAGTGGCTTGTGGAGCTTTGTTCTCCATGCTGGTGCATTTGACAGGACAGTGGGGAGAGCAGTAGCACTCATCTGCGGGACAAGGAGCAGTGCTTAACTCTGCTGGACCTTGGTCCTGAGGCTGTGGTAATAAATAAGCCCTGTTTGCCTCTCTGAAACAGAGTGAGTTGACGAAATGGGATGATGTGAGAGGAGTCAATGGGAGCAAGGGAAGGCATCAATTCTGATCTGTGGGCAGGCTGCCAAGGCAGCAAGGCTGTAATTACTGCATTTGGGGAGCGCTGCAGATGTGAGCACTGGGGGATGTGCAGTCACTTCAGTGCAACCACCAGCTGATTTTCCACAGATCAATAGACCTCTCCCCAGCATGCACTGGCTGGCCTTGTCTCTGTGCTCACAGGCATGGCCTGTGACATCATTTCTTGTTTTGATTTTTTTTTTTCTAAGATGGGCCTGTGAACTATGGCCTAGGAACATGAGTGGTATGACAGGAACAGAGCCTTGTTGGTCTGTCATATATGGCAGGTTCTCTTTTGGAAAGAGATGCCTACCCCAAGGCAAGGTAGATAAACGTTAGTATTGAGATAAAGATTAAAAATGAAGGTTGGCTGGAAAAGGCAGATTTTTTGAAACTGAGTGACTTGTATGTCAGTACCCTTCTAATGTTCTGTTCCTTCTCCCTAGCTTCCCTATGAGCTGCAGGATATGGTCAATAAGCATTTGCACAGCACTCAGGAGTCTGCAGGCCCTGGTCAAGAGGCAACCCACACCTTGGCACCATCTGATGTTGTGCCCACCTCAGTCATTGCCAGGGTTTTGGAGAAGCCAGAATCTCTGGTACTGAATTCAGCCACGTCTAGCAGTGGCACCTGTCCTGTGGCTGAGGATGTCTTTGTGCATGTGGACATGAGTGGAGCCCCTCCTGATGCCTGCAGCAGTGCAGGGCAGATGAAGAAGGAGGGAGGGGAAGTTGGGAAGCAGCAGAACGGTGGCTGCAAGCCACAGGGTAGTGTGGAAAGCGTGCAAGAGGATGTGCCAGCCTTTGAGAAGCTAAGCCCATACCCTACACCTTCACCTCCCCATCCTATGTACCCTGGGCGGAAAGTAATTGAGTTCTCTGAGGACAAGGTAAGGATTCCAAAGAACAGTCCTCTGCCCAACTGTACATATGCTACACGCCAGGCCATCTCCCTCAGCTTGGTACAGAGTGAAGATGAGAGCTGCGACAGGCACCGGACACTTCCCAACAGCCCTGCTTCAGAAGGACGCCGCTCGGCCTCCAGCTGTTCCTGTCAGCAGTCCCCCAAAGCAGCCAGGGCTCATGGCTCTTCCCAGAGCAGCCCCTTCAGCAGCCCTCCCCAGATCCCGAGCGCCTTCGCTAGCTCTGCCAGCTCTGAGGAGGACCTGCTGGCTAACTGGCAGCGTATGTTTGTGGACAAGGCACCCCCCACGTCAGAGCGGGTGCTGATGAACCGTACGGCCTTCAGCCGCGACACAGCCCCTGAGCTCCAGAAGAGGTTCAGCCGTTCCATGCAGGAGCTGGATAGGGCAGCCTCTGCCTACTCAGATGGCGAGGAGTCTGCCCAGAGCTGCAGCTGGACTGTGAGCCGGGACTCAAGCGTGGACACAGACAGCACTGAATCCAGAGCCCGCAGGAGCCATTTCTCTTCTGACTATGGTACAGATTTCTCCCAGGATGAAGCCCAGAAGCTGTTGCAGGGAAGTGGTGGAGGCACTGCTGAGCCTGGAAGTCCACCCCCAGAAAAGCACAAGGACTATGTGGACCTTGGCTTACCTGAGAGCCCAGCTGATGAGAGAGAGTTGTTGCTCCAGGGAAGCAAGGAGAGTAACCAAGGAGGAGCTCAAGAGGAAAGTGGGGAAGGCAGGGTCAAACCTCCCTTCAGTCGGCCGCACCGCAGCCCCAAGAGAATGGGGGTCCACCATCTGCATCGCAAGGACAGTCTGACGCAGGCCCAGGAGCAAGGCAACCTTCTCAGCTGAGGCAGGGGAAGCAGCAGCCACATGCCGCGGAGCTGTGGGAGATGCCTCCATCTGTCTTCTGAGGGAGAAACCTCTCTCAGTGCCCTCCACCCTAGGAGGAGCTCTGGGCTCTGCTCTTAAATGTTCTATTTATTCTCTTTCGCTACCTGGAAGAGCTGGGGTTCCCATTCCCTGGCACCTCAGACCTGCAGTACTAGCACATGTTGTGCAGAAGCACACCCACTGCCCTGGCACGCTCACAGCTCTCTTCACAGCCTCACACTGGTGCCTGTACCAGACCTTGTTCTTGGTACCCACAACCTGGTGCCTCTCCTCTCTGCGCTCCCATCCTCCCTTTCCCCTTCCCACTCAGGTACCTGAGGCCCTGGCTGCTCCCATACTGGTGCCTGCAGCTGCTCTGCTCCCTTTTAACTCGTGCCAACAGGGCAGGGTGCCTGGATGGTGGTGTCTGATTCCCTGGGAGCCCCCAAGGGCCATGAGGACTCTCCCAGGGGATGGATCTGGGCCCTGGGGTGTATGCTGAGGATGCTGGTTTCTTATTTTCCTGTTGGTTTTTTTTCCCCTAGTCCCCTGGGTTGTGTTCTTCAGAATCTGCACCTGTAGCTCCCCATTGCTCAGCTCAGCACCTGGCCTGCACTGAATCGAGATGCAGGCCAGGGCTGTGCTGTGACATTCAGCTGAGAGGCCTTGGGGAAGGAGGGAGGGGAAGGTCAGTTCCTTCCCAGGCAGGGCATTGCCCTCTGGGCCATGTGGTATGTTTGTGCGTCTCCTCCCTCACACCTCTTCCCCCGCTCTCTGTGCTGTTGTTTTGTTTGAATGGTGCTGACTCCTTGCTCTTGGGTGGGCTTCTTTCTTCTTTCCAAGCCTTTGGTTTTGGGGTGTATTGGGTTTTTTTGTTTGTTTTTTTGTTTTTTTTGTTTGTTTTCCCCCGCCCTGCATAAACAGATGCAGTGGTTGGCAGCCAGTCTGTTCCTTGCGTTAAGGGTGTGTTAGGGGTGGCTCAGCTCTGAGCTGCGCTTCCCTCTGATCCTGGCCTTCAGCCTGCAGAAATCCCTCCAAATTTGGAAAACGAGATCTTGCCCCCGGGGGAGTGAGGCATGAAGGATGCTACTAGGATTTTCTGGGCAGGGCTTTGTGTACCATGGCCCGTGGGGATGTGAGGGAGCTGCTCCCTGTGGCTGCACTACCTCACTCCTCAGTAGCACCTGTCTGCCAGAGTCTCTTTGTGCCCCCCTCTGGGGGCTCCAGGCTGGCTCTGGTGCAAGGGTCCTCTGTGTGTTTTTCCTAGTGTAGTGTGTATTACGTGATTCTTCTTCACGGTCTTGTGTGCTCAGTGTCTTATTGGGGGGAGGGAAAGGGAGAGGTCTGTAGATGTAGGTATTTTTTTTGAGGGCTAACAAAGCCTGGTGTCCAATTTTTAATTTTGTCCTGTGCCCTTGTCCATGTTTCATCCCCAGCCTAGGGGTGTGAGGCGAAGGTCTGGCCTGCTTCCTGGGCTGTGCTGCCCCCACACCAGCTGGCTGTGCTTAGCCTGCTGTCTGTTTTTTGAGTTGCGTTTCTGTTGTCTTCTTTCCCTACTCCATTAGTTCTGTACTGGCTGGCTGTGTTGGAGGAGAGCAGCTCACTGCCCAGGAGGAAACTGACAGCAAGAGACGCAGCCAACAGCTGCCCCAGGGTCCTGCTCCCCTCCCAGACCCTTATCTCACCAGAGGGCTGCACTTGCAGCTGGAGGCAGCCAGGGCCCCAGCTCCAGCCTGGAGGCTCCAGGGCCTGTGAAAGGTAGTTGCAGGCCTCTGTGGGGCTTGGTGTGCCCTAGTTGGAGCTGCTGCCTATGTATTTACCTTCTGTCCCACCTCAAACAGCTGTGGAGTTCAATGCCGACCTCAAGGTAGAGGTGGGACTCAGTATTTTACTACAGTATTTCACTCAATTCCTGTGCAAACAGGCTGGTGCTGAGAGCAGAAGCTTCCTTTTAGCTTGCAGGGCATTATTTCTTATCCTGAAAGTTGTGATGGGATCCTTGCATTTGCTCTCCCCTGCCACTATGCTGCTGAATTTCTCCTGCTCTTCTGCAGCAGTACTGAGGGCTTTCACCTGCAGCAGCCACTATCCTGTGGCTCGTGGACATCACCTGGGGTTGGGTGCTTGTGGAATGGACTCTTGGGGCTCTCTGAACACCTGTGGCACATGTGGGATAGCCTGTCAGAGAAGGCTGGCTGATGTGGGTTAGCTCATCTGCCTCATTGCAGCTGGGAGGCACTGCCCTTCAGGGCTCATCTCTCCTAGTGTGCTGTTCAGGGGACAAAACACATTCTCTTGCTGAAACTGAATGGTGCTGGGCAGAGCTGGGCTCCCCTGTGCTTTTGGTCTCAGTAAGCTAAAAGCACAACGGAGGAAAGAAGGGTGGGAAAGGAGTGCCCACAGCCTTCACATGCAGTTGTTTCATAGCATTAGGCCACTGGCAGGCAGTGAGGGGGAGCGAGCAGCCGAAGGAGGAGCAGAACCCCCTCCCAGCCAGCACAGTGCCTGTCCTCTGCTCTCCTCCAGCAGTGTTGGCTCTGGGGCCTTGAGCTGACTCAACTTTCAGTGTCCCAACTCCAGACTGTTAATCTGTAACTAATGTGTTCTGTTGTTGTTGTTTTGCTTTTTTTTTTCTGAAATTTTCAAACTGATGTATATTTTAAGACCAGAAATAAACTATTTTAAAAGTAGGAGGTGATGGCTGTAGCACTCTCACCTGGGTAGGGACCTGGGCCAGACCCATCTTCAGTATGTGAGGTAGCAGAGCCTCTTATGGTACAAAGCCAATCTTGCTGAGCTGCATGTGCCTCCTGTAAGTTTTCCAGTAGTTGTGAATTCACAGGTCATCCTCTCTGCCTGCCTCAGTCTGTTTCAAGGTGTTTGTACAGATCAAATTGTCTGCATCAGAGAAGAGGTACAGTCCCAGGCAATGGGGGGGTACAGGAGATGAGTGGTGTTTTATAATTGCATTAGAGCAGATGCTCTGGAAACTATTCTCTGGGTCTGAGTGAATATGGACAGCTCAAAGTTCAGAATGAGCCTGTTGGCCAGGATCTCTCTGTCTTCATGTCACTTTTGACTCTAAAGCTAACAGTAGTGTTTTTGTTTTTTTTTTTAAACAAAAATTAAAAAACAGATTATTGAACCAGGCAACTTTGGGAAACATTGAAAAATAATGTAGGTAATTTTTCATGTTGTTTTGAAGGCTGTGAAAGTGAGGCGTGGTCTGCCAAAACCTATGATAAGATCTGGTGCTATAAGAAGGCCCAGTGTTACCCAGGAAAAGCAGCCTGCCACATCTCAATTATTTTGCTGGCTGTGCATCTGCCTGGTTTGTGTCTTCCTAGAGAAGTTCACATGTTCATCTGCATAAGATGAGGTATAGCAATTTCTTCTTGTACTTACCATTTTCCTTGAAACCCCAGCTCATGGAGTCAAGTAAGACCCAGTTCACCATTTCAGAAACCAAGATAGGTTATCCTGGAGGAATTTTATAATTCTAGTGTATGAATGTTATCGGTTTTTGTTTTCTTTGTGTGGGGAAAGTGGTTTGGAGTTGACAGAAGATACTCAAACAGGAAGTCCTCTTTGTGTGAGAGTTTCTGTGGGTTACTGATACCAACACTTCCAAGAGTTTTGTTTTCATGAGCAACTGCGCTGCAGGGGGCTCTAATGAAATCTCCATCTCACATGTTACACAGGTGTCTGCCTTCTTGTAATACTCTCTTTCCTAAGCTCCATCTTCATGGCAACAGGAGGAGACCTGGGCACCTTCTGCTGTAGGTGGATGGAGTAACACAGGAAGCATCTTGTTTCCGTGACTCCATAATTAATGATTTTATTCTGTGTTCCCTTGAGCAGCAGCTGCTGCCACAATTAAATCTTCCAACTTAATGCCAGTCATGAAACACAATCTTCTTCCTTACTACACTTCAGCAAGTGCAGGGGACACATGGCTGCAAGCTGTCATACCAGCACTAGTTGGAGCCTTCACCACAGCCTGTACCCCGTAGACAGGCTCCAGCCCTCACTTCCAACAGAAATGAAGGCCTGGAGGAGAGCAAACAGGACTATGCTGGACCTCACTGCGAGACCAGGCAGGCATCTCCTCTGAGGGAGCTCTGCTTCCTTGCAACAAAGGGAAGGTGGAAGCTAGTATCCTTCACCCTTGCAGAACCACCTTCTTGCACCTGTGGTCCCAGATCTTGTGCTTCAAGAGGAGCTTGTGCATTCCATGAGGGGCTGACCGAGCTTGTTTGATGTGTGAAGGAGTCTGCCAGCACCTCATACTTTACCGCAGGAGCCCATGCCTGATAGCCTAAAGCTGGCACCCAGCTTCAGCAGAAACTCACCCCTGGGTGGCAGTGTGCCTCTTTGTCCCTTGTCCCTGTCCTGCGAGCTGTGAGTAGCATCTGCGGCAGGCTGGTTCTCACTGGGGCAGGGCAGCAGGAAGCTCGGGCTGCGCAGGGAGCAAAGAGCCCGGCCCTGTGCGGTGCTGCCACCTGCTGCTCGTGCTATGCCCCCTCCTGTACATGTGGGAAGCGAAATGCCCATTTGTAGCACTATTTCTGTCAGCGTAATTACTTCGATGTAGCGGGAGCAGAAGGACTGAGGCAGCTGTGAGCAGTGCCACATCTGTGACCTTTATAAAACTCTGATTGTGACAGCAGAACAAGCAATAGAAAGACCATCTCTTATACACATCTGAATAAATACAGCCTGCGTCCTGCAGGGTGAGGCCAGGCATGGGGAGAGGCAGGGCAGTGTGAGTAACACATGCAGCAACCAGACAATCACAAGCAGCCGACGGGGCGTGTGACGACACAGATGTGTAGAGGTTCACTCAAACCAGGCTCCAGTACTCAGAGAGTCAAGGGAGCATCGACAGGACATGAAATGCGTGAGGAGACCCTGGGGGCAGCTCACCGGCGGCAAGGAGCTGGTGGGTGTGTGCACCCTGGTGTGCCATGCGTGCAGCACTTTCCTTGGCAGAAGCAGGCAGAGTAGCCCAGCTACATCTCTGTTTCTGCTAAGAGGCTGTCACCGAGGCCTGACGTCATCAAGACCATCTGGGAGCTGGGATCTGTGGTGAAAAGGAGAAAACAGTGAGCTTTTGGGGCTGCGGGAGGACATGGAGCTGCTCTCCAGATCCAGAGTGAGGATGAAGGACTGCAGCCCTGCAGGATGGAAACAAAGTGCTGAGAGGATTTGGGGATTAAGTCGGAGCTAGGCCTGCCCAGGTCATGCAGCTGACAGGGCTGGGGTTGGTGGGGTGGTGGTCACTGTTGTAAGATACCTGGGCAGGGAGAAGGTAGGAATGTAAAGACTGCTGCAAGAGACCAGGGTGAGTACCTGTATTTGTTGTGTCCCAGCAGCCTGGTGTACTTGGCTGTCAGGAACATCTGTCTAACCCCCCTGCACCTTCTTGACACATACAGTTACTGGTCTTGCTGACCCAGCTGTGTGTTTAGTCAGCTCTTCCCCTTTAAACCTGCATGTGATGAATGGAATCTTTTCAGCTCTAAAGCCAGTGTCCAGCAGGGATGAGCTGGCAGGCAGCCACAGACTGAACCCACCTAGGGTGGTGGCACAGCCTCCCCAGGATGTCAGCAGGCAAGCCGACATTTTGTGGCAGCAGAGGTCTGGAAATCCTGATTTGCTGTGTTGCATGAACAGAGGGTTTGTGCAGCCCTCCTCAGCCTGGCTCCAGGAAGGTGAGGACAGCTCTCTGGCCTTTCAGTGGTATGGAGCCCCAGCCAGGAGTTCGGCAACTCTTCCCAGGCCAAGTGACGCTGATGCAAAAGGATGGGCAATGCACACCAAGTCAGAAACCAGTAGAGTACCAGTTTCTCATCCAAAATACTTCACAAACATCAAGAAAAACTGTTTTTCCTGGTTGTGTCGGGGGAGATGTTTAGTGCCTGCATGCTTTGGATCCAGATCCTACACATTCAAAATTGCTGTGGGGAATCTGTTACTAAAAACTGGGTCCCAAAAGTGGTCAGAGCTGCCAGCAAAGGAGATTTATGGCTCTAACAACTGAAGGACCAGATGTCCTGAGAGTGGTTGTGCTTGTCTGCTAATCTGCTAGTAGAATGGGGAGAAGGAAAAAAGAAAAAAATCTAACAAACCAACAGGATCATAATGCAGATATGATAACATACAATACTGTGTACACACACACACAACAGCCTATCGGTGTTTCCTTCACATACCTATATTACAAGCACTGCACAGACAGGCTGTGGTACCTGGCTAAACTCTCACAAGCTTAGGCCACAGGGACAGGATCCTGTGCCAGTTCTGGAAGCAGTGAGGAATGACATGAGTTTTGGCTAGGATATCTGGCAAAGACCCCTGAGATTTTAATGTTCCTGCCCTTGGTTTTAAGACTGTGCACAAAGATTTTATTCCTGCGGCATCAGTAAAAACGCCTTTGAGATGCTGTTCCTACTCTCTGCAGCAGCCGCACTGTCCTTGGAAGTTCCTTTTCCAAGCATGGCTCAGCCCAACACTATTAAACATGAAGGTCATAGATGGAGGCTGTCTGGATTCCAGCTCACAGGGGTAAGGGACAGATACCACTAACCAATCCCACTCTGAGAGATAAGTGGCACTAGGAAACACCCTAGGCACCCCTATTCCTTTCTGCCAACCCCACCATGCCAGGCCCCAGAGCTCTTACTGTTCTGGCAGATCCAGGGGTTCTTCTCCCTGGCTGTGACTTCACGAGCTTCCGTTTCCTCTTCTTCCTCGCCCTCTGAGAGCAGGTCAGAGATCTGCTGCTGCAGCTCAGGACTGATGTTGTTCTCTGACAGGATGAGTGTCCGTAGGGCCGTGGGGTAATTCTCTACCATGTCTAGCAAGGTCTGAGCAGAGAGAGATAAGCAGGCTGACAAGAAGCATAAACTGCAGCTAGGTTCAACAGCAAGAGTTTCAGCACCATCTCCCTGCAAACTCCAGCCCTCCTCTTTCTACCTCCACCGTCCCTTGGCTTTGACCTCCCTTTGCCAGACTTTCTAAGAGCCTGAGGACTTCCCATATTCCTGTGGGAAGAGCTGAGCCTAGATTTTCTTGCTCTGTCCAAAGAGAAGGGGACTGCTCTACATCCTGTTGCTCCCACATACCCAGCTAAGTCCCATCTCTCAGGGGAAAGCCTATGCTACCATGCCTTGCCCCCATCTGTACACAGTGCTTTAGCTCTGATCCTCCACTACAAATTCACCAAATAGAGCTGTGTGACTTTTCCCTGCTGACTTGAAGGAGCCAAAAGAGCCCCAGGGCTGGATCTGTGGCTTCTGAGCTCCTCCTGTGGCTGAATGCAACAGGACAGGAAAGCAGCAGCAACATTTCTAGGTGGAAGCGAAGGAAGGTATTCTGCCCCTATATAAATGGTCAGGACCTATTTCCTTTAGACTGCAATGATGATGTAAGAGTAACAGGTTTCCTTACCTGGGCTGATTGGTTGGTGAGTCCCGTTCCCTCCAAATCCAAAACTTCAAGGGTTCGACTGGAGGCCACAGCAACAGCAAGCATCCCGGCTACCTGGTCACCTATAGGATAAGCAAACCAGGGCTGTGAGCAGTGCCTGCCTTCACTCATATACAAGCCCTGCTCTTGTGAGGCTGTCATGGAAACACCCTCTGCAAATTTCTGCCATTGGACAACTTCTAAGTCTTGGCTACCTCAGGAAAAAAAAGTTGTTAACTGAGGGAAATTTATTTTATACCCCAAGGAACTCCATCTGCCCACATCTCCTTCCTACTCAAGGCTGTGAGGACCTTTCACCTTCCCTGAAAAGGATCTCGGACTCCCAATAAGGACCTGAAATAGCCTAAGGGAAAGTTAGAGTGTGGCTGAGGCCTGTGCCAGCTAATAGGCTGTCACGTTGGAAAGGGGGGAGACTTCTGGGGTGGTGCAGCAGAACTGGGAGCATTAGAGATCAATGCCAGTGAAGGAAAGAGACACCAGGGTGTTCTCTTGGAATTTCCTGGGGACACAGGACTGTGACACATCCTCTCCTGAGGAAATCCAGGCTGACACAAGGTAACACCCTGGGGTCTTTGCTGTTCTGGAGGGTGACCTGGTCTGACAGGGTCTGGTGAGGTGGGAAGTGCCCAGCCCGTGCCTGGGTTAGGGAGGCATGGCCTGTTCTCACCACCTCACAGTAGAGCTGGAGAGAGTTGGTTTCTATGGCAACCCATGCCAGGCTCTCCTCCTTCCCCCTGCTCCGTGGAAATGAGAAGGGAGGAGCAAGGGGGGCTTTTAGGGCCTCTGTCATGCTGATGTTGGGCCCTGGTACAAGGCCTTCAGGTACAGGGAAGAAGTGAAAGGTCAAACATGATGACACACAGGCAGGCCACTACCTCCTTTCCACTCCTTCAGCAGGTCTCAAGGCCACATTACACTGGACAGCAGGGCTGGCTTCCTTACTGCTGTGGGCACCCATCAGGGTGAGGTCTCTGCTGGGGGCCAGGCAAGACAGCGCAACAAGCTGCCCTGTCCTGCTGGTGGCACTGCTGCCCATCAACAGCTGGGTTCCCAGCCACCCACCAAAGCAAATAGCACAAACACAGACAGGTGGGAGCATAGTATCCCTTGGTCCCCAGCTTACCCAGGGGGTTGTAGTCCAAGTTCAGCACTCGGAGCTGGGAGCTGTGAGCCACAGCAATGGCCAGGCGGCCCCAGCCTTTGCTCGTGACACCTGGGTTGGCACTCAGTGTCAGCTCCTTGAGGCCTGGAGAGGAGAGAGAAGCCAAACCAGAGTTTGAGGGTCACCAGAGCAGTCAGAATGAAATGAGTTCAGCTAACCAGGAGATGCGTCTCCTGTACTCCAACAGACTAAAGGGTTTGGAGTAGGTGGCATGAGGTGATAGGTCAGCGAGGATCACAGGGACAGCCTAAACCCAGGAGTGGTGACAAACTGAGATAACAGAATCAGTGGCACTGTGGAAAAGACTCTGAATGCCAGGGAGAGAAGTAGTTTTACCCGGTATATGATAGTTCCCCTTTTAAGTGGGACCTCAGAGCTCTAAAGATCATCCCCTGTAAAGATCTGAGCCTTAGCACTGAGGCTCTGACCATCTACACACTCCATGTGTGCACCCATCTGCAGGGATAATTTCTGGGTGCTGACAGTAAAGCCAAGAGTGGGGTGAGAAGCACACCATGTATTTATCTGTGGTGATTATCGACAGGCTAGTGCAAAATAATAAATGAAAAATCCAAGTTGTTGCCTCCTCCAGTATCAAGCGCTCCTGTCATGAACCAGAAGCAACCTGTTGGTCCCTGAGCAACAAGCTGCCTGCAGGACAAATGACAGCAGAAAGCCCATGGGAACTGCTCTTCTATCACTTGGTTTTTCTGCTTTACATGAGTTGGGAAAATAAGTCCCTCAGCCCAAGTTACAGAGCCTGCCTCTCCCAGGGCTGAGGATTTTGGCTGTGTCCATTTGCTCTATGTAAAGCTCCACTGGCTTCCACGCAGCCCACAGCCCTCGTGCTTACCAGACTTAGCCCCGTCAGGTGGCAGGAGTCCACAGATGAGGTTGATGCCTTCATCACCCAGCATGCAGTCTCCCAGGTCCAGAGCCACCAGCGAGGGGTGGATGGAGAGTGCAGGGTTGAGGAGAGCCAAGCCTGCATCCGTCAGGGGACTCCCATGGAGACTGCAGAGGTAAAAGGGAAATCACCACGGAGGAAGCCCAGGAGCTAGCTAACCCGAGGAGGAGGGAGAAGTAGAGGAGAATGATTCTAATGTCAGATGGGGAAAATGTGCTAGGAAGGCCCTGCAGAGGGGCTCAGCCGGCAGCTGCAGAGGCACTCCTCTCCCAGCAGGGATGAAGGGCAGTAGAGGACGCTGGCAGGGCTCAGGGAGGTTCTTCCCAGCACCAGGGCCACCCAGGTTTGGGGAGACAAACGAAACCACGCCAACCAGATGAGAGCAGAGTTAGGTCCCCAGGCCCAGTGAAGGGCAATGGATTGGCGTCTGCAGCATCAAGGACGTTGCTCCTCGCGCCGGGGCTGGCCGGCAGCCTCTGTCCCCACCAGGCTGGGCAGACCCTGCCGGGCACCCGCCACTTCCCCGCTACTCACAAGAGGGACTGGACGGAGCGGTTGGTCTTCAGGGCCTCGGCCAGCTGCTTGACGCGGTTGATGTTGGAGACGATGCCCAGGTTGAGGTTGAGCTGCGCCAGGGAGCGGGACTCGGCCACCCCCCGGCAGACGTGCCCGAAGTCGCGCTCCGAGAGCTGGCAGCCGCGCAGCGACAGCAGCCGCACCGAGTTCTCCCGCAGGCTCTCGCAGATGTCCCGGATCTCCGCGCCCGACAGCGTCTCCCCGGAGATCTGGATGGACCCCGGCAGCATCTTCCGCCCGCTCGGGGAGCCGCAGCCCGCCTAGCCCGCGGCGCCGAGAGGGAGCCGCGCTGCGCGCTGCGGGCCGGGGCGAGCGCCAACGCCGCCGCCACCGGGCGCTGCCGGCCCGGCCCACCGCGGCCCCGGGGGCGTCACCGCGCAGCCTTACCGGCGGCCGCCGGGCCGCCCCGCTCCCCGCAGCGGGCGGCGGGGCCCGAGGGAGCCATCGGCGTGGGCTGATCCGGAGCGGGACCAGAGAAAGAACGCGCCGTGCCGACCCGCCGCTCCAGCCGGGGCCGGCAGTAGCTCCCGCCCCGCCCGCACCTGCGGGGCCGCTCCGCCCCCTCCCTCCTCCCGCCCCACGCAGAGCGGCCCGTCCCGCCCCGCCGGTTACGGCGCCATTTTGTGCCCCGCCGCCACTCGAGGCACGCGACGAGCTTCTGCTGTCCTCTGGTACTCAGAAGAGGGGGTGCGGGCGAAGTCCCCGAGAATGGGCCGAAGTCGCTGGGCTATGGTTTGCCCCAGGCTGGGCAGTAACGGCCCGTTGGCTTTATCTGCTGAAACCTGCTGATCCTCAGTCTTGGTCCCGGCACGCGTGGTACAGCGGTCTGCAGGTCAGTGTGAGCCGTGTCTGGGGCAGGCGGGTCGGGGCCAAGGGGTTTTCTGAGTGGGTTCACAGCATGTCGTATGTATGGAGAGTGTGGTGGAGGATGGGGCTCGAGGCTCCTTATTGTCCCTTGGGTACAAGGCGGGGTTGGAGTTCTGTTGGCTCCTGCTGGAATGAGCTCGAGTGGGGTGGATGGCCCAGGGTCGGAACTTAGGGCTGAGCTAACAAAAATATGGAAAAATGGTGACGTGCCATCTTCCACAGCTGGTTGAATTGTGGCATGAAGGTGTGGAAAGCTGTGCACAGCAGAGGTGGTATCAGTGGGGTTGTGAGGAGCTCCTGGCGGATTAATTTAATGTGATTTCCTCTCACAGAAGTAGGGCAGCACGTGAAGGGTTCTGGGCCACAGCTGGGTGCACAGAGGAAGCAGAAGAAATGAGGGCATCTATCATCCTTTCAGTGGTTTTCTTCCTGCTGCTGCAGGAATGATGTATGCTGGGGTACAGCCTGGAAGGAGGGGGCTGGGGGGATGGACGTATCCTCAGGCGGCAGCAGCGTGCCTCAGGCTCATGGCAAGGGAGCAGACCTGCCTCATGTCGTGTCCCCTGGCCAGTGCAAGGAGGTAGCTGGAAAGTCTGAAGGGCTTCAGGAAGTGCTGTAGGTTTGTTCACCTCTGCAGCACGCAACCTGATGAGAGATGTGAGGGGTGTTTGTGATGCCCTTTTAATTTTCTGATATGGATCAGGGAATTGCTCTTTTCCACCTTGTAATGCTGTAGTTGGAGAGAAATATGAAGCAGGGCCTGTGTTGTTTCAACTCCAGTGAGCTGAAAAAGGAAGCCAGTGATGTGGAAATTAGGTTAAACCACATAAGTAGGCAGCTTTCTGCACATAGCTAATCTCTTAAGGAGAAAGCCTGGCTGCTGTATATGGCAGCACTCAAGTGAATTCCAGTCCACTGGGTAACTAAGGGACAAACCCAAGCTTCTCTGCTTTGCTTGCAAGCCATACCATGAGAGAGGAGTGGAAAAATAGAATATGGAGGGGATTGTTAAGCAGTTTTTCTCCTGTTAAATGGAGGAGTGGGTCACCTGAGCCACTAGCTGCATGTTATGTCCTAGATGAGACCAAGGGTCTCTGATGTCAACTCTTATGTCAACTCTAAGGCTTTGACTGCAGCCAAACGTATGCACCACCATGCACATTGCATTTCCTGTTGCACATGGGTGCCCAGGCTTGGAATTGCGTCTGCAGGCTGCACCAGGAGTGAACCACAACCTGGCAGTATATCTGTTCTGGGATATGAACAGCAGCTGTCTGTATCCAGCCAGTGATAGTTTTCAAAAAAGAAGTTCCTGATCTCTGAAGCCATTAAATGGTTCAAGTAAGAAGAGAATCCTGTATATTGCAGGGCTGCAGGTGGTACAGGGTGAATGTCATAGTGGTCTGTCTAAGTAACAGCTGCTGATCAGCACAGGTTGAGTGGAAGACTGCACTTAGGTTCACTTGATAATCACCTCCACGCACTAATTAACCCATGCTTCCTTCAGCAGGCTGTTATTAGAGAGGCACTTGGAAGAGAGCCCCTGGGACATGTCCCACTTCAGTTGACAGCAGCAGCCTGGAAGCACTGCTTAGGGCATCAGCCTGGCTTTGAAGCCCTAGTGATGGCATCTTCAGTGCCTGCACTCAGGTGCAAGAGTACATCAGGAAGATGAATATCCTACCTTGCTTTAAGCTCATATACACTGGGATTAGTGGTAAAGGAGCAAGTGGTTCAAAGCTTGTCTCGCTAAGCCTCACCGAGGGCTTTGCAGAGGCAAATTTGGCAGTGGTATTTTGTCGAGAACTAGGTATTACTTCCTTGTCATGTGCAGTTACCCAGCAGAAATGAGGAAGGTGATTTATTGTTTTCCTGCTGGGGCATGGGAGATGAGAGCTGACCCCCTAGACTGATGCCACTAACGGCTGACATATAAATAGGGAAGAACAGCAGGTGATGAGCAGCTAGAGTGAGACCAGACATAAGGAGGAAGACAAATGGGAGAACAAACAGAATACCTGTAACCCAGAACATGACTAAGGTTACACCAGGTGCAATGGACTGTAAGAAGGGTTGGTCTCCAGGTACTGCAGAGGAGAGGAGACCATAGAATGCATCGATGTTTTACCTTCCTCTTTCTAATGTGACTGCCTCATATTTATTTCAGCTTTAATTAAAAAGGCTTACACAGTTCTTGTAGCATTACACTTCCTCAACAGCCACAGTGTGAGGAATTACTTTAGATATGCTGCAGGGGAGGAGGGAGTAACTTATTTTAGATTTCCTGCAAAAGCCATGGCAGGAAACAAAGGCATTAAAGGTGGAGAGTGTCTGGCATGATGGGGATGTAAGGCTTGCACTGGTAACTAGAGGACTTGTGTAAAACTGACCTGCCCTCCCACAGGGACCTGACTAAGGCAGTGTGCTCAGCCTGCTCTAAGGAACTGCAGCACACATGCATTTCTCTGCAAAACCACGTCCCCCTCTGTCAGTAAAAGGAGAAAGTCTGAATGTCTCAGCAGAGCACCAAAGTTCTGGTAGTAGAAAATGTTTCAAGCTCCAGCTGCTGCACAGAGGATGACCTCTGTGGAACTGGAGCAGAGCAAGTCCCACAGCATCTGAGAGGGTGGTTTGTCATTACTCCTGTCATCTGTCCCTAGCAGACAGGACACATAAGCTGCACAGAGAGAGCATGAAGACTTCTCTTGTAGCTCTCCTGTACTTTGAGTGAAAACACAGGTGCAGCTTTGTCATTCTGACCTAGCTAAATGACAGGGCATAGAAAGGGAGCACAGGTCTCAATGATGCCCACAGATCAGCAGTGTTATTTTGTCCCTGTTTTAATTCTTGTCTGGAATTTTTCTAGTGGCAGTCATCTCTTTCTCCTTTCCTTTCCCCCTGCCTGCACTTGAAAAGTTTTCACCAAGAAAAACAGACCCATTCTATGCTGCCAGGGCAAGAAATGGGCAGTCAGAACACTAGAAACTAACCTCCCATAGAGTTATAGTGAAGGGGAATGCCAGACTTGTAGTTACAAACAAATTCTTTTAAGTTTGAAAATAATGGAAATGCTAGGTGCTGAAAGTGGCTTAATTGCTCAAGAAACATGGAGGTTGCTGGCCCAAATGGTGTAGCTGATGCTCCCAAGCAACTTGTTCTTGCGTTCTTCAGCCAAAATAAATTGGGGGCTGGGGGAGAAAGTCAGAGAATGGGTCTGCTGTGCATGTGTTAGCAGGTTAACTTTGTGCTCTTGGAAGGGAAACAAATGATGAACTCAGGAATAAGCAACAGTAGAAATGAGGTCTGTGACTGAAATGCTCAAGTCATGTCCAGTGACATTGTAGTCACTGAAGTGATGAGCAGCCTGACTGCAGTAGCTGGCACTGCTTTCCTCTTTTTCATCACACCTTGGCTTTAGTTTGAATCTCAACAATACTATCCTCTCCTGCTAATAAAACAAAGGGGAGTGCAGTTCTTCATGCTACCTGCCTTGTGCTGATTGTAGCCACACTGAGAGAGGATTTTTTTAATTTTTATCTTCAGTATGAGTGTCAGCTTCTTAGGTGTGGCTCCTTTCTTCCAGGAGGGAGACTGAAAGCCAGAAACCAGCCCACATCTTAACACTCTTAGACCAACGAAGGAAGACTACAGCTGAACTATTCAATTGTGAGCTACTGCAGTGCAGGTAAGCCTAGCCTGAGCTGTTCTACTTACTTCCCTATCATTGCTGGAGCCTCCCTGCTCACAGACATGCTGACTGCTGTCCCAGAGCAACTCAAGCAGAAGGGTGATAAAACAAACAGAAAGGTGTGATAGCACAGGGACATATATATTTCTGACGTACAGGAGAACGGCCAGTGAGGTGAGATGGCAACTTGACCAAATGGAAAGAGAGGGATCAATCTGGAACATGACAAGGAAGAGAATATGGTTAAATATCATAATGTTTCTTAAAAATCTGCAGTGTAGCTGAAGTCCCTTTTGGGCTATGGAAAAGCTGCCCAAGACAGGTCATCTATCCTGAAACACTTGGAAATATGACAGCACAAAAGTGCAAAGAGTTATGCTGTCAGTCTAGACAAGATAAATCACGGCACAGAGACCCCACAACACTCTCCCATTACATAAGTAGGCTCAAACATAGGACACCATTCAAAACCAACATCAAATTTAATTCTTCCCTCTTCAGGACAGGAATAGAGCAGACAGTCCTGGAGTTACATGAGCAAGCATAAAGAGGGGTAAGGTACTAACCGAGCTAGGAAATCCCAGCTAAACATGCAGGCAATAGAGCCACACTACTCAAGACAGCCCAGATCTGGGTGGGTGGAAGAGCTTCGTCCTCCTGAGTCATGGAGGTGCTGTCCACGCAGCTGTGCAGAGCTGCAACCCAAAGGACAGGTCCAGGAAGGCAAAACAAAACTCTTATCTCTGTTGTTCCGTTCCTTTCCTAAGAGGCAGCAGGCTACTACAGCCCTATGCAGCCCTGAAACTAGTGAAGGAAGCAAGTCCGTGACTGTGCAATTACAGGGTCAATGCATTGGCTTTGGCTGTTGTATTTAATACAGCATTGGAAACAACTGGAATGTCTCTGGCAACTCTCTGAAAGGGTGGCATATTGGGTCCTTCCAGTGTGTCCAGGATACCTGCAGGAAACAGGAGGAAGAGGAGAGTGGCAAGAATTAGTTCAGAAGCAGGTGGTGTGTTTCTTCTTGTTTTCTGTCTGGCATCGAGTGGCAGAGCCCAGGACTTGGAGGCAATGGGAGGAGACATCTTGCCCCTCAAGAATAAGCAGCAATAAACACCTCCATCCGGAGACCACAGCATGCAGATCAGAGTTTATCCTTGGGGCAGGGCAGTGTAGATCTTTTCTCTCTGAGGGTGCTAAATCCAGCCCCTTGTCATTTGACCTGAGCAAAGACTGCTAGGAACTCTCCTCTGCCAAAGCAGCCTGACAGATCATTTCTGCTTCACTCCAGCACATAACCTCCTCTTAGACCAACTGTTTGCTTTCATTTTGAGATATACCTGCAAGGCTTATATCAGGAATTGCAGTTGGAAGTGTGATATGGAATTTTTATCACTGCAGTGCAATATTTGGAAGGAAGTGCACATGCTGATGGCACTTCCTCTCAGTTACCCTCTCAAGAGTGATAATCAGTCCTGGAGATTCTTGAAGAAAATTGCTTGGAGTATATTCTCAGCAAATGAAATATGGGAGAAGTTGCATATTAGGGCTGAGAACCTTGGCCACAAATCGGGAGCCAGGAAAGAACAGTGTTTAGCTCTAAAAGGACTTGTGATGCTATGCCAAAATTATGTAATTTCAATTTATTTTATTTTTTTTAAAGGAGACTAATAGTTTGTTAAAAGAAAAACAACAAAACACAAAGACCACTGAATCTGTATAGCTTGGTAGAAAGTACTGACTGCAGAGGATGCAGCTTTTGCTGTGCTGTACAACTTAAGATAATAAAGGTATTAGGTAAAGAAGGAAAGACTTTAATGACATATTTCCTCATCAGAGTAAAGCAGCCTGATTTTAGCAAGGTTCAGGAAGGGACTGGACAATAAAAAAAATAGTCACTGCTTTAACACTTGTGGGGAAAGATGAAGCCTGCTTGCAGCTTGTCTTGAGTACTAGTACTGCACACACAGACTACCCCACATTAACATGCTGACCTATTTTGACATCTCCTGCTAACAGTGGTAGTGCTAGTCACTCTTGGGCATGGAACTGGCCCAGATGCCTTTAGGTCAGTTCTAAACTGCCCATCCTTTCTCTCTGAGAAAGGAAAAAGCACCACCTCCTCCTCCCCTACATCTAAGAGGCACTGCCATCGTGTTTCCCTTGCTTACCTTCTACCACCTTGTGATAAGCAAAGTGCAGATAGAGCAGGAAAAGCATATGCAGAGCAGCAAGAGTTCCACACAGGATGAGCCGCTGGGTATGCCCCACTGTGCGTGACACCAACACAGCAACCTAGGAGAGAAGTGGAGACTAAGAGACTGGATAACTGCAACATCAGCCTCTGGCACTGCATTCAGGAGCACACAGGAGGATGGTTTAAATAGTGAGAGCTGGTAGAAACACCACTCAGAGCCTTTCTCACAGGTGGCACCAAGAAATTCTGAGTAATCTGACTTTGTTTTGGGTAGACGAATCTTGCCCAGTTTCAGCAAGTGTTCAGGAGGCTCAGGCAAGTTTCTCTGGAGCAGCAGGGGACATAAGACAGCAGGCTTACTGCAGCTGTCAGAATGGGTGAGGACAGTCAGCCAGGCCACACACAGTCTGGGTGAGGACAGTCAGCCATATGACCCATAAGCATGAGGCTATTCTTTAAGCACCTTACCCAGCTGTGGAATCACTTGCCTAGCCCAAGGAACAGAAAGCAAGAAACACTTTCCTCCTCTCTGGACTGCCTGTCACTTACCATTCGAAGTGTAGAAAGTCCACCAACGACTAACCAGAAAATATAAAAGAGGGAATGGAAGTGGATATTATAGGTGACAAGCAGAGTGATGCAGTGTCCAAAAAGGCCATAGCCCTGACAAAACAAAAACATCCATGTTACAGTTGTCACCTGCACACAAAGGGTCATTGAGCAATGAGCAGCCTACATTTGCAACGTTTTAGCAAGGCAGTACTTCACAAACCACATGCTCCCAGCTAGAATGTCAAACAGCACTACAGTTTAAACAGCAGCTCACACCCAGCCAATCTGTCTGAAGGATTCACATGATTGTCAGAGATTGCAGCAATCTAGGAAACAGAAGGAAAAAGCTTCTGATCCCAGATAAATGGAAATCTCCCTAAGTGGGAAAATTGCAAGCAGAAACAGCTGCTTTGTGCTATCTCTGGGACAGGTCAGGTCCAAAGAGCTTCTTGGATTTCCAAGTTGTCCTGACACAACAGGATTATGGTCATCTGGGACCACTAATTTACAAAGATGTTTCTTGGAAAAGCTCACAGGTCACCCTCCTTCTGGAACACCCTACAGCCAGCATCCATCCTGGGGCAGCCCCATCCGTACATACCAACAGCGACAGCATCTGCACCATCGTAATTTGGGCATTGCACAGATATGCCAGGAAATAGATGAAAGAGGAGACGCCCAACCAGTAACCAAAGCAGGTGCCAATGGCTGTGCCCATCAGTGTGCCTTCCCTCTGTGGAGACAGCAGCAGTTTGAAGAGAACTCAGAGAAAGGCCTGCCAGCACTTAAGATCCACTGCAGAGAGTACCCAGAGCTTTCCTAACATAATCACATAGCTGGCTTAACAGCAGGCAGGTTGCCCCATGATTTGCACCCCAACTCTCCCAGCAACAGAACATCAGGACTTTCTGATGCAACTTTCCTCCCCTCTCTAAACCAAAAGGTGCTTCTTCAGATCAAATCTGCTTTTTATCAGGATGCTGTTGTGATATGGAAGAGGTTTCCTCTCCCTTTCCAGTGTCATTATGGCTATCCCAAACCCGGTCAAATCGCAAATTAATCACTGAGACTTGCCGTACAATTATAGTGTCCGAGGTCTTCATCCCATGCAAAAGGATGGCCACCAGTGTGAAGACCAGCATGAGGGGTCCATAAAGCTCACCTGCGATCTTCTACATGTAAAGAGAGAGATGGGAAGGTTTGGTTTGTGCTCGTGTCTTCCAGGCTCTCCACCCTGAATGGCATAATGAGCATCTCAAGAGAGTTTTATCACCTGAGGAGCATCAGCAAGGCCACTGCTGACAGAAGCCACACAGAATAGGCTGTGTGGTGAGTCAGAGTGGTGTTAAACAGGATGCAGAAATGGGTGAAGTCTAGAGTCCTAGAACTGTACCAGCGTTAAAGGTAGCAGAAGGGTAGCAGCGTTAAAGGCAGTGCTGGCACAGGCTCCGCAGGGCAGTGGTCACAGCAGCGAGCTTGTTGAAGAAGCATCCAGACAATGGCCTCAGCCATATGGTCTGATTTTTGGGTGGTGCTTTGTGGAGCCCAGAGTTGGGCTTGGTGAGCCTGGTGAGTCCCTTCCAACTTGGGATATTCTATGATTACAGTTCTGTGAGAATGAGGTTTGGAACAACTGTAGGAAAGGATTTACCAATATTTTGAGGGAGGTGAATATCTAACAAACTTGGATCCTTAATAACACAGACTAATTAAATTTGAAGGGTCTCTGCTGAACAGTCACTCAGGCCATAGGAGAGAGAACTCACCTGTGGGAAATTGATCATCTTCACAGGAACCATGGACTCCAGTAATCTGCATTACAGCAAATCAGGGAATGGCATCAGGAGAGTTAATGAGATGCTTCAAAAAGCAACAGATCCCATGCACCCACCGCCAATGCTTCCTGCTGTGACTCGTAGGGGACAGAGAGCGTTTTTAAAGGGTTACATGAACTAAGTAAAGGCAACGGTGCCGTCGGGGGCTATAGCTTTGCCAGGAAGGATTCACAAACCCACTGCTGTGGGGGCCAGCCAGCCAGTTCCAGCCCCGCGCGTTCCCCGCCCACCTGGTGCGCACTTGGACGGGCTCCACGTCGAAGTAGGGTCGTAGGATGTCGATGTTGGCGTAGAGGCTGAAGGCCTTGGAGGCCTGCCTCTTCCCCACCTGCCACATCTGCAGAGAGAAGGGCGCATGCAGCGGCAGGGCCGGGGACGGCGGGGGCGGTCGCGGGGCGGGAGCACGCTCACCTGGTCGGCCACCTGCCGCCCCAACTGCCCCTGCAGCCCCTTCATGCCCAGGAATTCGCCGTCCTCCTCCCCGCCGGCCCCCGCCTCGCCCTCCGCCTCCTCTTCCTCCTCCTCCTTCATGCGTTGGTGCATCTCGCCCATGTCCTCGAAGCTGGAACCCGACGTGTCATCCATGTTCTCCATGTCGATGACGGCGGAGCCGCCGCCCTGCTCCGGGGCACAGAGCGTCAGCGCCCGCCCGGGCCCCGCTCTCCCCGCCACGGCGCCCGCGCGGGACGGCCCCACCTGCACGTTGTCCTCAAAGCCGCCCCACTCGGCGGGGCCGTTCCTGCCGCCGCCCGGCGCGGACATAATGCCCGGCCCTGCGAGCCGCCGAGCTCGGAGGAAGGAGGGGGACGCGGACGTGACGGTTCCGCGGGAGCCGTGCCGGATCTCGCGAGAGAGCGTGCGAGTGGCGCCTCCATCTTGTGTGCGGCGGCGCGGCGCGGCCGCGCCTGGGCGGGCCCGGCCCTCCCGCTTCCGGCGGCGATGGCGGCCAAGCGGAGCACGGACGAGATGCGGGAGCGCGTGGTGCTGGGCGAGTTCGGCGTCCGCAACGTGCGTAGGGCGGCGGGCTGTGGGGCGGCTCCCGCCTCGCCCCCCGCTCCCTCACGGGCTGCGCCTCCCGCAGGTCCACACCACCGATTTCCCCGGCAACTACCCCGGCTACGACGACGCGTGGGACCCGCGGCGCTTCGAGGAGGTGAGTGAGGGCGGCGGCGGCGGCGGGGCCCCGTGGTCGGTTCTGGTGTGACGCGGCGCGGGGCCCGTGCAGGCGTTCCGCGTGGACGTGGTGCGGGAGGAGGACGGCCTGCTGGAGTTCGACATGGTGGGAATCGACGCGGCCATCGCCAACGCCTTCCGCCGCATCCTGCTCGCCGAGGTACCGCGGGGCTGGGGCGGCTCCTGGGGGAAGGGGTGGCGAGAACGGTGCCGGTGCGGGTGGATAGTCCGTATGTGGGTACTGTGGTAGGCATCTTACCGCCTTGGTCTCTTGTCTCCCTGAGGTGCCAACGATGGCTGTGGAAAAAGTGTTTGTGTACAACAACACGTCCATCGTGCAGGATGAGATCCTGGCGCACCGCCTGGGCCTTATTCCCATCCGGGCCGACCCTCGACTCTTTGAGTACAGGAACCAAGGTGAGGGTCTCGGGTCAAGCAGCGGTGGTGAGGGTGGAGCCCATAATGAGGAGCCAGGGTGATGCCATAGGATCATGAAAGGACCCCTGAAGACCATCTGGTCCAAGTCTCCCGCAGTGAACAGAGACACCTACAGCTAGATCAGGCGCTCAGAGTGCTGTCCAGCCTTGCTTTGAAAGTCTCCAAGGACAGGGCATCCACCGTATCTCTGGGCAACCTGTTTCAGTTGCCTCACCATCCTCACTTTCACCGCTCTCACTTTATATCTAAAGCAAATCTACCTTCTATAAGGTTCAGCCCATTTTCTCTTGTACTATCACAGCAGATCCTGCTGTAAAGTCTGTCCCTTTCTTTATTGTATGCCTTCTTTGGGTACTGAAAGGCCGCTTCCAGGTCTCACTGCAGCTTTCTCTTCTCCAGGCTGAACTCTTTCAGTCCATCCCCATAGGAGAAATGTTCCATCCCTTTGATCATTTTTGTGGCCCATCTCTGGATATGCTTCAACAGAGCAGAATTGCAATTCCATAAAGATACTGTTTTGCCCTTTCCAGGAGACGAAGAGGGGACGGAAATTGATACTCTGCAGTTCCAGCTGAAAATAAAATGCAGCCGGAATCCTCAGGCAGCCAAGGAATCATCAGACCCAAATGAACTGTATTTCAATCACAAAGGTGAGAGCTCTTTCTGCCTGTCCTAAAAGTAGGTGCAGCTTTTTGTTTTTTCTCTTGTTCACTTTTTTCTTTCTCTCTCTTGGGATTTAGCCTTGTGAGCAGAGACAGCCAATTCCCTTACAGTATACAGAGCTTACTTTTGCCATCCCCAGTCTCATACAGGTCAGCAACCTGTTTTCTGAGGCAGCAGCTGGCTGATGTTTGTGCCTTCTCTTGGCAGTGTACAGTAAGCACATGACATGGGTGCCCTTGGGGAATCAGACAGACCTCTTTCCAGATGCTGACTTCCGACCTGTCCATGATGACATCCTCATAGCACTGCTGCGACCTGGCCAGGAAATAGATGTGCTCATGCATTGTGTCAAGGGCATAGGTGAGTGCTGGGTCTGGGCTTGGGAGCAGGTGTGCTGGTGCTTGCTCGTGAGCACAGCTATGTGACGGGAAACAGTGGAGAACGGGCTTGACCCTGAGGCCTGCCCTCACCCTTAATTCTTAACTCTTTGTACAGGTAAAGATCATGCCAAGTTTTCTCCTGTGGCCACAGCTAGTTATCGACTGCTTCCTGACATTACTCTCCTGCAGCCTATTGAGGATGAGGCAGCTGAGATGTTACAGAAGTGCTTTTCCCCTGGAGTCATCGAGATCCAGAACGTCAAAGGTACTTTATTCCCAGTTGTAAAGTGCCTTGTTCCTAACAAGTGTTAGCAGAATCTGAATAGAGACAATAGAGAGCCAAACCATGTAGGGGAAAAAAAAAACCCACACTATGATGTTGTCTCATGCCTAACTAATCTTGTGGCCTTCTATGATGGAGTGACGGCATTGGTGGACGAAGGGAAGGCGACCGATGTCATTTACCTGGACCTGAGCAAGGCCTTTGACATGGTCCCCCACCACATCCTCATCTCCAAATTGGAGGGAAGTGGATTTGATGGGTGGACGACCCGATGGATAAGCAATTGGTTGAAAGGCCGCAGACAGAGGGTGGTGGTCAATGGCTCTATGTCCAGGTGGAGGCCGGTAACAAGTGGTGTCCCCCAAGGGTCTGTCTTGGGACCGGTGCTCTTTAACATCTTTATTAATGACATCGATGAGGGAATTGAGTGCACCCTCAGCAAGTTTGCTGACGACACCAAGCTGAGTGGTGCGGTTGATACGGTGCAAGGAAGGGTTGCCATTCAGAGGGACCTCGACAGGCTGGAGGGCTGGGCTCGGGTGAACCTGATGAGGTTCAACACGGCAAAGTGCAAGGTTTTGCATTTGGGCCGGAAGAACCCCAGGCACCTGTACAGGCTGGGAGGAGCGGTCCTTGAGAGCAGCTCGGCAGAGAAGGACCTGGGGGTCCTGATGGACGAGAGACTGAATATGAGCCAGCAGTGCGCTCTGGCAGCTCGAAAGGCAAATGGGATCCTGGGCTCCATCAGGAGAGGGGTGGCCAGCAGGGACAGGGAGGTGATTGTCCCTCTCTACTCGGCTCTTGTGAGGCCCCATCTGGAGTACTGTGTCCAGGTGTGGAGCCCTCAGTACAAGAAAGACATTGAGATTTTGGAAAGGGTCCAGAGGAGGGCGACTAAGATGATCAGGGGGCTGGAGCACCTCCCCTATGAGGACAGGCTGAGGGAGTTGGGCTTGTTCAGCCTGGAGAAGAGAAGGCTGCGGGGTGACCTCATTGCAGCCTATCAATACCTGAAGGGAACCTACACCCAGGAGGGGAGTAAACTCTTCAAAAGGGCTGACAACAGCAGGACTAGGGGAAATGGTTTTAAGTTGAAGGAGGGAAGATTTAGGTTGGATGTTAGGGGGAAGTTCTTTACTAGGAGAGTGGTTAGGCCCTGGAACGGGCTGCCCAGGGAGGTTGTGGATGCCCCGTCCTTGGACGTGTTTAAGGCCAGGTTGGACGGGGTCCTGGGCAACCTGATCTGAATGTGTATGTTTGGTGGCCCTGCTAGGCAGGGGGGTTGGAACTACATGATCCTTGGGGTCCCTTCCAACCCGGGTGATTCTGTGATTCTGTGCTATTTTGAGCCTGGTTGTATTGGCTGAGCGGCTGTCCCACACAGATATTTTCAGTGATGAACTGAGATGTCTCTGAAATGCTTAGGTGTGTCATGCCTGTCTGTAGAGCCCCGTGGTACTCTTTAGCTGTCTGGGTAGCAAGCTTGCTCTTTGTAGCAGCTGAGCATGGAGAGGACTTGTGTCCTGCCCAGGAGTACATACAGGCTTTTTGTTTGGCTTGGAACTGTTCAAGAAAATGAATTCTGCCAGGCTGGAGTTTTGCGTTAGGAACGTGCTAATTCTTCTGTATGTGGCTTTGATGCCTCTCCCGCTTGAGGCTTTTGTGACCCCAAGGTACCCATCTGCTGCTGCTGTCCATCTTGTTTTGTTTTCTCCTTTTAGGAAAAAAGGTGGCAAGAGTAGCCAATGCACGGCTGGACACATTCAGCAGGGAAGTCTTCCGACATGAGGGTCTGAAAAACCTTGTGCGCCTAGCAAGAGTGCGAAATCATTACATCTGTAAGTGGCCCATTTTCTGTAGAACAGAGAGCCCTACTGTGCTTTGTGCAAACAAGCAGGGGCTGGCCAGAATGTGTACTTTGGTCTCAGTCTCCCACTTCTCCCTGGCATCGTTGGTCTTCCTATGTTTGTATTCCTGTGGGGACCCACTGAGACTGTGGTTTTGTGCAGCTTCGGGGTAGGATGTGTTTGTGCTTCTTGATGGCTTATTTCTTGCAGCTGCAAAGGTCTGGCTTGCAGAAGTACAGCGTAAGGGAAGATGAGGGGCAAAAGCTGGAGCCAGCTGCAGGCTGAAGCTGCGCAGTGGTCGTGCTGACTTGTATCTCTGTGCAGTTTCAGTGGAGTCGACAGGTATCTTGCCTCCAGATGTGCTGGTGACTGAAGCCATCAAGATACTGATGGGAAAGTGTCAGCGTTTCCTGAATGAACTGGACACGGTGCCTATGGAGTGAGCGGGCTGTAGTCAAGAAGCACAATCCTGTGCTGCTGTTTCGGGCTTCCTACTCTGGCCTGCAGGAGTGGTTCTTCTGCCCTAGGCATAAGTTTTGAGATGGATTCGTTAAGAGCCCTGGGACCATCTCTTTCAACTTGTTTTATGTGTGACGAGCCTCAGTGAGGAGATGCACTGCAATAAAAGCTTTCTTTTACCTCTGTCTGCTTCTGTGCAGTTAACAATTGTGAGACTCTAACATACAAAAAAAAGTGGCAGCAGGTCTGAAGCCGAGTAATATTTATTTTAGATTGCAGGCAGTGTGTAAAGAGTACCAATAAGGCAGTGTAATGAAGCTCTTAGCAGCAGGCCCATGAGAACTTAATAATTTACTGTCAGTTTATGCCTGTTTTGAAGATGTCTCAGAATAGCTGTGTGGAAGCTGTGTTGTCTTATAGTACTGGGCTTCTGTGTATAGTAGGAATGGTGGGGTTTAAAACCTTGCTCTAGAAAAACTGATTGTCCCTGTTATGTATCTCAAGGTAAGGCATTCCTTTCTGGGCATTAGTTTTCACCACCCTCTTCTCTCCTTCAGTGACGGAGCTTTTTGGGGTGTGGTAAAAGGCAAATGTCAATTACATGTCTCTATCACGGGAAGCCTGGGATAACATGCAAGGTTAGCATTGGGATGAACACTGCTACGGTGGAAGTCTCTGGGCAAGCTGATAATGTCAGAGAATGGCTGTGAGCAATGGTACATTCCAGCTACTCAAGGTAATCTTCACTACAACACTAGGATCGAGCGTAGCAAATCATACTTTCTACCTGTTTCACTGTGATGTACTTATTCATACCATACGCATTGTTATAGGTCTTGGGAGTGGCTACGCTGTAGGGAATGCTGTGTTCAGGGCAAGGCCACTGGTGGTCTAAAAGCAGAATAGAAACAGGATGACCCTAACTTGCCGTTCTGGGTGACATCACCAACCTGTCTCATAGTCCTGTGTTGTGCTGCAGACCCATGCAGATGACTGCCAATACCTTTAAATGTTTTTTTTTTTCCCCATTCTTTTTTAATTTAATTAGCTAGTCTGGAATAGTGCATCTCTTCCCTTATAGCATATATTGACTGTATTCGTTGGCTGCACTTTTTCTGGCAGCTAGAATGGGGAGGGCTGAATACAAACGAAGTCATGACACCATGGATATGAAACTGGAATAGCTTTACTGACATTCAGAGGTGTAACACAACCAGTTCAGAGACAGCTTTAGATTTAAACATTCCTACAAAAAAAAGGTTCTAAAAACCATTTAAAAAAAAAAACCCTTGTGTCTAGCATGAAGTCACAGAATGTTAAAAATATCACAACACAATAAATACACCCAGCCTTTGCTAGAGCCAGGAGCCACATCAGCTCAGAGGTTAAAATGTTTGAGGCCAGGAGGAAAGTAGAGGATGCTGGTGGAACAGCAGGGGCAGGAGGGTGTGTAGATTCCCAAGGCACACTCATCTTTTCTGCATTCCAACCCCTACCAACCCGAATTTTTCAGTCCCATCTGCCCCAGCAGGATTTAATACTTGGTTCTTTTTAATGGCAAAACGAGCTGAGCCTTGCAGCTCCTGTACCAACATTAGCATATGCTGAACGAACCATGTTGTGCTAAGAAGAACCAACTTTGCAAACCTTGTTTGATACAAGCCTCACCTCATCTGAAATCCAGTTTCTGTCCTGGCTCTTCCCTGTAAGCTGCAGTACAATCCCCACTCCTCCTGCCCCACTACACTCCTCTGAGATGTACCAGGCTGGGTGAAAACACAGACTCCTGTCACCTCCACAGCAAGAGGGTGAGGAGATCTCATTTGTTTTGCAGGTGCTTCAGGTATTGGTCCAGATTTTGTGTACCCTGCACTGGCCGTCATCAGGGCATGGTAAAGACAAAAAAATAAAATCTGTCCTGCTCCCCCTTAAGGATATCCGAGAAAAGCTAGCACGAAGTCAAAGCCTTTCATTTGGCTACGGGTAGAACAAGTTGTATGATCACATATATATACATACATGTGTATATATATGTATGATGGTGTCTGCCTCCCACAGAGGAGCTGTACCTTAAAAAGGCTGATCTCAAGGAGATCCTAGAGCACTGCAAGGCTTCCTTGGCACACAGCCCTCAGCCCAGCATCCTGGAGGGAAAGGGATCCATTAGAACACGAGTCCACTCGAGACAAGCATGGTAGGCATGACAGCACTGCCTGATGGATCCCCTGCAAAGCCTGGCTACTAGCACCCACAGAAAGATGAAGGTAGCCCCTTTTCACATACTGCACTATACTTTGCACTAATCCTAAACCCCAAAGGATGAAGAAGTGGAGTAAGAGTGACCCAAGGCTATAGGATGACCAGGTTTTACCTAACAGTCTATGGGCTCAGCTCCCACCTTGCAGAGACACAAAAGTCTAAAGATGCTCATCCAGTGTAGGGGAAGGGAAGGAATAAGAGAAAGCTTAACAGACTGGAGCAGATGCCACCACAGACCCCATCCCATTGTAAGGAGGAGGATGGGACAGGACCTGTAAGGGGCTTTATTGAGACAAATGCTCTGAGAGGTGGTAACAAGGAGAATCTAGTGTGCTTACTATGAGAAGAGATGAAATACAAAGAGTAGGGAAGGAGATGGCTGCAGCATCTCAGGCTCAGGGCTCAAAGAGCACAGTGAGATCTTCTCCATCCTCATTTGTCTCCAGCACATCTGTCTCCAGTGATGGCTTCACCTTTTTGAAGAGAGATGGGAGGTTCCGGATATGAACCTCCTTGCGGAACTGCTCCCCAAGTGGCTTCTGCAGAGGACAAACAGGCATCAGTCTTCACCACCCTCAAAGCCCCCAGTCAGCTCAGGGTAGCGTGCCTGCATCTCTGAGGTGGGGGGAATCTCAGACCTCGTCTTTCCCAATTGAGCATCAAGGTAACAATCAGCAGAACTACTACCCCACGTTCTAAGTCAGCTCATCAGGATCCAATTCCACCATCTTCACAAAAGCCCAGAACCCACTTCACAGATTTGTTCAAATGTTTCCACAAGCAGTTCCCTACAGGCACCCCTGTCTAAGGTATCTCAGTGAGATGAGGGGGCAAACAGTCAGAATCTGCTGCAACAGCCTCTTGGCTGGAAAAGGGGGTGGGCAGGGAGAGCCAAGCAGGCTGACTGCCCTGACGCTTCTGCAGGGCACAGGGATTAGATGAAACGTGTTTTCCCCCAGGATATCACCTACCCCAATGCAACCCGTTATGAGGCGTTTGAAATGATCTTTCCGGCGCTTGTCCGCCACTTTCTGCAGCGTTGGGTTAAGAAGCTTTGAATCAAACTGCTCCAACGAGTCCCTCTGGATGTCTGGGATCTGCTCCATCACCACCTTCAGCTCAGCATAGCGAGGACGCTGCAAGGAGAAGTATGGTCAATGCAGCTGCCCTCCCTGAGGGCCGCTGGTTCCTCTGTGCCCGTCTAAGCAGACAAGGGTTTCCCACCAACCCTCAGACAAGCTGGCATGCTGACAGTTTCTCACCAAGGCCTCGTAGATCTGGAAAGCCAGATGGACGAGAGCTGCCATGCAGCCATCGTGCTGCCCGTGGATCTGTAAGCCCTTCAGCACACTGGTGAAAAACCAGGACACGGCGTCGGGCAGCAAATTGCCTGGAAGCACCTGGGGAAGAGGCATCATCAGCACAGATGCAGGATGTGACATGATTGTCCTCCTACAGCAGTTCAGCCTTCTCAAGGGAAAAGGTCCCAGGGGTGAAGCAGCTGCGCTTCTCATTCTCACTACTTTCAGTTTCCTCTCCCAATTCTGCCAGAATGTACCCGTACCTTCCTGCTGTATGTACCTGTTTGAGCAGTGGCCAGCAAAGCTGTGTTGTGGTTCTTTGGCAGGACAAGGTGTCTTTCCAGGAGAGGGATGCATAGGCAGTGATCATCAAAGCAGTGCAAACATCCTGAGAAGGAGTAAGAGGAGTAAACCAGTCAAGAGATGTTTTCCACCTCTAGGATTTATACCAAAAAGCAGCCAAGAAGCAAACCAAAGAGACTACATCCTGTGTGCTGCTGCTGCTCCAGCTGGAGGTGCTGAAAAGCACCTAACGAGTACCACAAGGTGCAGCAGCTGTGCAGAGTTGTTCCATCTGAAGCCAGGAGCCCAGCACGGGGAAGCAAATTCAGGAAGTGCTGAGGGGGCTGAATGCCCTCTGCCTCACCCACAGAACTGCTGACACACTGTAGCTGAATGTTACACTGGATTCCAAGCCCTCAGTGCTTTGTGGCTTCCGCAACAATTAACACAGCCCTCCAAAAACACATATGGTCTGAAAAGAAGTTTCCCACACTGGGGATGCTGAAGCAGACTACCTGCACCACAGAGATGCATGACAAAGAGCGCACAGAAAGGACGGTGGCAATGAAAGCATGCTCTTACCTCCTGCTTCATCAGACACTTTCCAAGCTCCGTCAGCTCTGCGCTGGCAGGAGGAGTCACATCCGTGGCCATTGCTTCATCATCTGCACAGGAGAGAAAAGCAGCACTGTGAATGGGGCTTCCTGAGGACTGAGGAAGACACTGCAAGATCTGAGCTGGGAACCCAGGAACAGCACACAGTCAGCCTGCTGGCACAGCTTGCCAGGGCATCTCTCCAAGCAGACAGCACCCACTCTCTGTGGGGCAGGAATTAGCACCTAACTAGCTCCATCCAGCTCTCAGGAATACCCGCTCCTCAGCTCAGCCCTCCTCTTGACCCCTTAAGAATCAGCTGCTCCAAAGTACTACCCCATAAACCACATCATATTGCACATTGACACATAGGCTAGGCTGTTTTTTTGTTCTTTTTCTGTGGTCTTTGGAAACATTGGGCAGGATTTGAGCTGAAAGCTCCACACCACACAATACCCCTCATCATCTCCATCTGCAGGCCAGCCTCCCCTTTCAACAAATGAGAAAGATGTTTGTGTTGCACCAAAAGGGTGGGAAGGCAAAGGTGGGCATTTACTTACCATCTCCATCCACAGCAACAGAAGAGTTATGCTCAGCACCTCTCTTAGCAACACAGCAAACAGCTGCAAAAACAATTGCTAATTGAGCAGAAGAAACAAGATGCTACCTCAGAACATGCAAAGATGATCCTGCATTCTCTAATGGGCTCACAGCTGCTTCAAGCTTCCTCCAGGTCTCCCCTGACCTTTCTTCTCACAAAATATATGAAGAATTTGAAAGCACAGCAATAAAAGGCAAATAGTGTACTAACTGGTAGGCCAAAATGACCCACTCAAAGAATCCTCCCACAGTGGAACCTGCTGCACAGGGGCTGCTTCAAATTACTAAGAACTAGGAATGCACAAAATCATTAGAAGCCTAAAACTGGAGAACAGTAGCACTATAAGGCTGACGAAGAGATACAAAGCTGAGGACCTGTGAACTCCATGTGGAGTTAATTTTCCCTGCCTCTCTGCTCAAAACCACACTGGCAAAAATTCAACAGTGGAGAAAGGGAAAGGAAATAAAGGAGATTGCTTGTGGGGAGAGATGCTTCTGTCAGCAAAAAAACCACTATACTCAGGCTGTCCATGACTCGATGTCATGTATCTGGCTCCAGGGCACAGAAAGGAAGAATCCAAATTCCAAACGATGACCAGATTCCTATGGGGACAGTGCTGAAACCACAGAGCCCTAACTGTTAACAAAACAAAAAAGAAACAAACCCAAACCTTTCTTCTGAAGGTTTTAAAGTAATCTCTTACTATATTGAGGTAAGATTCTGACAGATCTGTTTCACACTTAGGAGCCTGATTACATTAATTGCTACTAGCCATTATAATAACTTTTTCTGCAAGTTGGAAATCCTGTAGTTCCTTTCCAGGGCAAACATCCCAAGCATAGCAGTGGACCCAGCTTGATTTCACTTACTGATGAGATCCATGACTTCTCGGGTCAGCAGCCTGACCAGCTGCTCCTCAAGCATCTCCTGAGACTCAGGGTTGTCATCTGCAGCATCATCCTCACTGAAAATAAGAGGTTTTTGTGTGAGGGGAGACAGTGTCTTAAAGTATTCCCCCTTGCCCAAAGCACAGGGAGCCAATCACCATCACAGTAAACACAGGGACAGTGAGTGAGACCATGGACCAGTTAAGACCACCACTCTCTCAGCAAAGAGGAGAGTACTGAGATGCAGCTGTGGCCAGATTAGGATGGGCTAAGCAAATTCCTCACTAACATTACATATAGCAAAGTCCAAGAGCAAAACCAGAAAGCTGCAAGCTCAGAGCCCCAGAAGAACAAGTATTTTCCAGCTCCCTACTGACAGGGCTCTTCTGTGTGCAAAAGGCTAAGTAAAAGACATAAATAAGCTCCATCCCACTCCCCATTTCTCACTTTCAGTATTCACTAAGGGCTGAAGCTTACCAGAGAATGCTTCGCTGGTTGATCACTTCCCATTTCTGAGACAACCTCTGTTGAAGACCAAGACAAAAGAGAAGATTCAATAGCTTCCTAAGAAGACTCCACATTGCAAAGAAACCTTAGTGCAGGCTCACTTGGAAGCAACAATAGCCTTCAACAGAAGCACAAGAGCTTTAAACACAGCCTCACTTTGAGTGGGACAAGAACTGCTGCTAATTGTGATGAACAATCACAAAGACCTGTCTGTGCAGACACTGGGAATTCGAGCGAGCTGTCAAGAAAATGTGGGGACACAAGCAAAAGCCTCTCACTTCCAAATTCTCATGGCTGAAAATTTGAGGATTCAATAACCAACAGTTTGAGTTCACATCAAGGGGTGCTGTGCGAAAGCCAGGGTTCAAAGCATCTAAAAATCTGCTCCCCTAAACAGCATCAAAGCCATTCAGTATTGAGGCTCTGCCCTTGTCTCTGCTGACTGGACAGACACAGAATTTTCTCACACTCTGCTTGCTGCCAGCTGCTACAAGGAGTTTGGGCTGCCAAGAAGCAACCATCAAATAATCTGTTTTCTTACCATGTGCAGATAGGTAAAGAGTGGTCCCAGCATGGGGCAGACAAGGGTTTCGTAGTATTCTGGAGGGCAGGAGAGTACCATGGGCTTCACAAACACACCTGCACAGACCAGTTAAGGAAGAGACAGCACATATGGCCTGTTGCTACAGTGCCCAAGGCAGCCCATTCTATTAGGCCAACTGACAGCATGCTGGGTTCACCTAGGAAGGTGAAGGGCCCACTCCCTCTCTCCCACTGCTAACAGCTACTCACTAAACAGCACCTACAAGGCAGTGGGAAGAAACAGCAAGGACCCAGCCCAAGTGCAAAACGCCAGCTTTTTCCTCTGACTGTTTTGTCCTGGCCATACTTAAAATAATGTCAGGAAGCCACCAGATTTTCAATTTACATGCTCAAAGCCTCCCTGGCTGGCCCAAGACAGTGACAGAAGGATACGGAGCATAGGGCGCAATCTGTAATCGGGAATGTTGTTCAGGTTGATGAAAGCTGAGCTGATGAGCTGGGAGGCAAGACCCTCAACTGTGTAGAAATCCTGCTGCATGGATGGGCCTGCATTCCCCAGTATGTGGAAACTGCAATAAAGAAAAGGTTAATTGCAGCTGTGCTAGAGAACAGGTATCCTGCATGTGACCTGGAAAGGTTGCAAGCGCTGTCATCTTGAGATTACATAGTTGCCATGGTCTTAAACACTATCAAGTTTCTTAAACACTATCAATTTTAGCATAGTATCTCTTTTTTCTTTTATTTTCCTAGGACATCTGCGGAGGGACAATGGTTCAGTGAGCAGTCAAGCAGTAAAACGCCCTTCCAAGTGCTGATGTATGCTCACACATGACTGTGGAAGAGCAGATCCACATTTTGGGGTACATTCTCCAGTGGCTGTGTTCCATGTGTCTGGTAGGCTACAACCACTGAGTGTAGCTCGCCACTGCACACAGTACTTGGTATTAGAGAATGCAGTGCACGTGGAAAGCACAAGTGTAGAACACATCAGCACCCAGCAATAACCTGCTGCTCCAGCTGTGCTACGTTGGATTGTGTTGGGGTATCCAGCGCACTTACCAGTTATCGTAGAGGGTACAAAAGAAACCCTGCATCCTTTCTAAGACTGTTTTGTAAACAGGAGAGTCATAAAGCTCCAGTAGAGGCTGAGGTAGACCTGTGGGAAAGAATAAAACTTCAGCTGCATTAATGAAAGGGGAACAGTACACCCCTCAGGAGTGCAGTTTCAAGAGTAATGGTTTATACTTTTATCCACAAGACCACTCTTTTCTGCTGGGTTGGAAAGGCTTCTGTCTCCAATCTATTTTAAGGTTTCAGAAGTCTCTGTTTATTAAGTGGCAGGGCCACTGCAGGACTTGGCTCCTACCCTTTGGGACAAGTTTCTGCACTCACTCCTGCTTGAACACTGCTCAAAGGCAGACAATTACAACCGCCCCAGACTCTGCGACCTGAAGTGCCACATTGCACAGACTCCTGCCTTGCTGGTAAGCACCTTGGTGGAAAGCCCTTTATTTCACGCAGAAGAAATAGATCTGTTTGAAACTAGTTGTTTTTTCATTTCAGCAGGTTCAAAGCAGAACTGAGCTGCAAACACTGTGAAAAAGCTGGCTCTCCAGCTCCTATCAGTGGACCACTACCTCAAATAGCCCTGAAAAACCTGCCCACACGTTCCTGAAGAGAAGTTCCTTACCTAGGATGGCGTTCTTCTCTACCTCCAGCATGTCTAGGGCTTTTGCAAATGTTTCCCCCAGCTTAGCCACCATTTCTGGCATGTAGAGATTGTTGTGAGTCCTGAAACAGAAGAGCACTTGGTTTATATACATGTGGGTCAACCCCTCTTGCCCTTGACAGTGGGATCCTCTCCTTCAGCTTGTGAACAGCTCCTCTGAGGCAGACGATGAGGAAGGTGAGACCAAGCACGTGTGCATGGGATCCCCCTTCCCCACCTGCAAAAATACTGGGGAAGCTCACCCCACAGAGACATGGAGTGACTCCACCTCATGTCCCAAATCTCCTGGCTGCCCCTTCTACTTATTTCGGTTCACCCCACCCCTTGCAAGCACTGACAGTAAGAACTCCCAGCAGTTCTTAGCTTGGCCAAAGGGATATGAATGTGCTTTAAAAACCGACAAGACGCAGACTCTGTCATCTCAAGAGATCTTCTGCACCTAAGTCCCCTGCAGAGGGAGGGGCTGTTTCAGCTCCAAATACACACACTGCCCCTCAGGGATGGGTCACAGTCCCCAGAATGGCAGGCGGCATCGGAGGGGCTCTAGGGAGAACACTGGTCCAATGCAGGTGTTACTCGTGGCAGACACAGGTGCCCCCTGGACAACACATCCGACTGGGAACAACTCCACGTCATCAGGAGGTGGCCGTGGTCAGCTCTCCGAGAGGGACACCAATTCTGCCACAGGTGGCCGGTTCTTGCCATCCAGGCCAAAATGGGTCCCCTCGTAGCCAGGGCACTGACACTCAGAGCTGGACTTGGCAGGGGGTGTCTCTCTCACCTACCTCTCTCCTTTGAGACCTCAGACCTCCACTCTGGGTGTCGCCAGCTGCACACAGCACAAATCCTGCAGCCTCCTCCAAAACTGCAATGCCATTGTACCTGCTGCTAGAGGTGATCAAGGGCAACTCAGTATCTCCCCCTAGAGCAGCGTTTCCCAAAGCAGGGGGATACACGGGAATGGCTGGGGGAAGGGAGCACGGGTAGACCTCAGTATGTTCTCCAGAGTCTCAGCTTTCACTCATGTCTTAATGATTTGTTTATATTTTTTTGAAGGTCTCTGTTCACAATCCTGGCAACCCCAATGCAGTGATCGCTGCCTGAGTTTGCAGAGAGCCTGACTTATTTCCAAAACAACAACTATCCCATTTTTCTCTGTATTTCATACTTCCCTGCTCACTGCATGTGAGGAAGGCAAGTATTTAAGTGTCGTAAGAGTTACACAAATCACTTCTTAGCCACTCATACTCTCATTCTGGGCTGGGTCTCAAACCATGCAACAGGCCTCAAAGGGGACAGCAGCTGACTTTTCCCAAAGAGAGACCAGGGAGCAGCCCCTCTTCCAAAAGTTTGGACAATGCAGTTTCAGTGACTCAGAAACTGTGCATTTCTGCTTGAGGCTATCTGAAACCTAGCTGCTAAAACCAGCTCTCCTCCTGTATATCTCCTGCTGCCTCCAAGCCAACGTTGGCTTTGCCTCGTACTGAGCAGATGGCAGTGGGGCAAACTCAAGGACTGTGGCACTGTGGGATGAATGCTGGGACCCCGCTGCTCCAACAGCAGCAGGAAGGTCAGACAGTCACATCCTGAAGCTGTGGTCATGGTTCTTTGTTGTTTGAATCCTTGAAGCATTTTCTCAAGTTTGGCAACTGGGAAAGCAGATGTTCACTCACAAGGCAATCTCCCTTCATATTTTAGCAAGGCCCCCTTGGTGCCAGAAAACAGCTGATATGTCTCTCCCCACGAGAGTTAAAAAAGCATCCAACAACCCTTGTATGTGATGAAGATGTAGCCCCGAGGCATGGTCCAGCTGAAACTCATCAGTGTGCAGCACTCCTGGGCATCCCACACACAGGAAAGCATGGAAAAACAAAATTCAAGAGATGTTTATACTTTAAGCAAAGGATATTGCAAGACTTCAAGTAATGTATTTTCTGACATGGCCACAGCTCTGCTGGAAAGAGTGACTGATGCCTAAAAAAGTGGGCTTGGAGGCTAAAAGATGAGATCTCTGGAACAGTCCGTGTTTGAAGTCTTGATCTAGATCTTGAGCTGTTTACACTGAAAATGCTGCAGAATCCGATGTCTATCCAACAATTATTTCACCAGCACTAATGCCTTCATATTGTCATCAAGAGAAATTCCAGAAAAGCCTTGGTCTATGCAAAGAATTTGCCATGCTTCTTCAGTCCATTTGTAAGAAAACAAACAACTAAAAACAACAAAAAAAAACCCAACAACTGAAAACATCCACAAATCCCAGCACAATAAAGGTCCTGTGCCCATCAGTTAATGTAACTGTTGACTCCAGGAAGTGCCTTCATCTAAAGGCAAGACTGAATTGGTGATTAGAGATTTGTGTAATTTGGGTTTAAACCCAGGAGAAAACAATTTAAACCAGAAGCGAGAAAGCAGTTAGATGAAATGTTGTACCACAGATGGAATCATCACTCAAAAAGCTGCAAGCAATGATTAACAAAGCCACTTCAAAATCATTCCATAAACGTAGCTACTGAGATGGTTAGACAACGAAATAGAGGCTGGCAGGGAAAACACCATGCCGTCCATGCCACTCAAAGCTACTTTATCTTCCTTGTTACCTGCACTCTCATTCATCCTGCTTCACTGTTCTTACCATCAAACTGCTTACTTTGGCCAAAACCCAACAGTTCAGAAGCTTTCACTCCATCCATCAGCAAACACAGCAGAAAAATGCCACACAATGCCCAGAGGGCAGCAGACCCAAATGCTCTGCCTGCAAAATGCCCTTTTCTGCATACCAGTACCTGACACAGAGTTCACTTGAGCTGCTCAGGAGGACCTGTGCAGCTGCTGCTTGCAGATTTGCTTACTCGGCAACTAACACCACCTCTCTTCCACTGGGCAAAGGGACTTCCACACCTGTTCTGTGAATAAGGACATAAGCAGCACTGGTCCTGGATGGCACAGTGATAAAAGAAGCATCCATCCCCTTGCAGTAATGCAACCATGTTAATTAATGCACCCTCAATGCTGGATGCTTTCAACCAGCTGGCCTTCATGTCTCTGTACTTCTCATCTGCTGACAGGCTGCTACAAATCCCATATTCTCTTGTACGATCCATTTTAAGGAGAGCCTGAGCAGTACATGGAAAAAGCATCCAAAGTTATCAAAGGAATGTACCAGAAACACCATAGCACCAGCTCCTGCTTCTCCAGAAAGATTCATCAACATTCACAGCAAGCACCTCTGAGTTTGCACTTGTCAGAAGTGGAGAGACCTCTATGTCCAGAAGCAGCCAGGAGAGGCACCAAGTCGAGGATCTCTTGCTCTCCATCAGCCATTAACTCTCTCTGGAGTGCACAGCTTCAAGAAAAACTTGGAAACATCTGAGTGGAGTCTGAACCACTCTATGTAAGTTAGCAAGTGCTCAGAAAAATTCTGAAAAGCTTTGCAGAGGAAAAGCTTGAAAAACACAGATGCATTATGACAAAACCCAGCAAGATAGCCTCCTTTACGGTGATGGGGGAATACTTGAAGAGAACATAGCTTATGCATTTTCCTGGAGGTGGTGAACAAGCAGATGCACAGTTTCTTCTCTTCACAGGCAGAGCAATACAAGTCCAACAGAAAACAGTTGGACAACAGCTTCCTGAGGTTGTTGCAACAGAGATGCCTGGTGTTTTTAGTAACAAGAGCTCTGGCAAGAATAGCAACTGTGCAAGCAGTACATGTGTCTGTTGAATCCTGTTCAGATCTTGGGCATTGATGCAGCTGATATCCCACGGTACGTTCCACGCTCTGGAAGAAGCTGCACAAGGCTGCCACTGTTCAGGGTGGTACCCAACCTATTCTATCCAACCTGCCCCAAAAGCTCAGCCTTCCATGATAAAAGACAAATCCATCACAAACAACTGCTCCTCTGGACCACAGCCATAACAAGATGGTTCAGCCCTGCCCACAGGCCAAAGTACTACTCGATGAGCTATGTGGAGGTCTGAGATGAGAAGCACTGCCAGAGATGGGCCAATACAGCATGTGCCTGTCCTACCAGTCCAGCACTGGAAGCAGCAGTCTTGAGCTCATCAGTGACTATCAAACATAGCTGTCTAGACAGAGCATGAATAATAGGATTCCCTCCTCACAGATCTGGGAGCAGAAATATCTCAGTGTATCTGAAAAGGCTTTTTCTCAACAGACTCCTGCCAGTGACAGACCTCAAGTTTCCAGCTAAGCAACATGTAGCATTATCTAACAAAACAGCTCAAGAAGCATTATGCCAGACACTGGCAAAAGCCCACTGTCAGCAGTTACTCTGAGACAAATTTCTAATTTATAAATGTGGGTGTTATTCTGGATTCTTCTTTTCTGCCTTATCTTTCTCCCTCCTCTGACTGCCCTAGATGTATGCAACATCAGTGGTGTGCAGAGTAACCGCAAGGCAGCAACAGCTTGAGAGTATGCATTAATCACTGGTTTCAATAGCAGGCAGTGCTTTAGGAAACTGACATTCACGTTCAGCAAAACCAGCTTGATTTAACTCTGAAGAGAAGAACAATGCAAAAAGGATGTGATGAGAGCTGGGACTGCCCTGGTGGTGACTGGAGAGGTGGCCTGGCAGGGGCTGAGGGCAGAGCAGAGATGTTAGTCAAGTAATGATTAACTGTGTGGCAGATATATAGCAGTAAAGGTGGGGGAGGCAACCCCAGCCCAAGCTCTCATTGGCTTTGATGGACTCTTGTAGGCCAGGCCAATGAATGTTCAGAAGGCTCCAGTTACCCCAGTGCCATTCCCCACCATGAACAGTCAGGAACAGTACTTGGGCATCTGCACCAGCCTGCATTCCCACTGGCTTCACTGAGGGAACATGCTCTGAGCGTATAATCTATTTATCATCGTTTAGCTTTCAGAAATTCTTAAGACAATATGAATGATTTGAAGTCAACTTGACCCACCTTATAAGAGCAAGTAAGTTGTCAAAAAGCTTCAGGACTTGCTCAGTACAGGGATTGCGAAAGATTGGACTTCCACTGGGCAAGTACCCAACCAGGAATCCTCCAGCTTTTGCCTCTTCCATAGCTGCAGGCCAACGAGCTCGTTTCACAACTCCCAGAATGGTGTACACACAAAAGCTTATCTGCAGCAAGGGATGTGAACAAAGCATATTCAGCCAGAGCACAACCTGAATAAATACGTTTTCAGAGAAACCCATCATCATCCCATCTCAAAAGCAACACTTTGCATTACTATTTGAAGTGTTAGGTAAGCACAAGGTGCTTCTAACTGAGGATGACTAAGTCTGTTTCACTTGGCAAATGAACATGGTGACAGGAACAAAACTCAGTGGTTTCTTTGCAAGAAAATACAGCGAGTCCTCTCTCTCTCTCTCTCTCTGGATAATGCCTTTCCTGGTACGATACTCACCCTAGAGCGGTTCAGGCCACTAGGATCTTCCATGACTGGATCAGCAATTTTGTTGTCTGCACCCACATAGGAGATGAAGGCTTCAGGATCTGAGAGAACTCTAGCAGCAAAAGACAGCACAGGGCATTACTGTTTGTACAACGGTACTTTGAACAGAGCTTTGTACTGGCTACTAAAGAACAAACACAGCTCTCTCAGCTCTCTTAGCCATAGGAACGTAAGACCTTTGAATCTTTTATGAAGACAGCACTGCTGGGTAAATACGCCCAGCTGCCCAGGGCTGCGGGACAGCACAGCTTCCTAGCTTCATCTGGACATGAGCGAAGATCTTTTACATCTCACTTTCTGCAAATGCTTTGAGCATGCTGGGAAGTGTCCTATCATTTTGAACTACTCCTACCCAGCCAGATTCAACAAACAGCATTTAGACTCAGCTGACAATTTTTAAATGGCAGGAGAGCTACTAGCACACAGCAACTGCCCCAGAGCACAGGAGGTATCTAGGCATCCCACTACCCTCTTTTGGTATGTTGACTCTTTATTGGGACACTACACTATCTCTGTAATACCTCCAAGTTAGAGCTTTGAATAGTGACCCATACCTTTGCATCTCTGCAGAGAGCCATAAGCCAGCAACAGGGGCCATGAGCTCCTCCAGAAAAGCTTTCTGCCGCTCATAGTCCTTGAACTGGTTGCTGATGAGGACAAGTGCCTCCATAAGGGCACACTTCTCCATCTGTGTCAGAAGTAGCTCATTGGAGAGCAGTTGCTTCACATGGTTGTACAACATCTCAAAGTTGGGCTAGAAAAAAACATCCAAT
The DNA here is from genome assembly GCF_023343835.1 of Lagopus muta. Lineage (NCBI taxonomy): Eukaryota > Metazoa > Chordata > Aves > Galliformes > Phasianidae > Lagopus > Lagopus muta. The sequence continues at coordinate 79,496,794 of NC_064434.1, forward strand.
TGGAGAAGTCATGCATTTGGTGGAGGAGAACCGGGGCAGGCAGGGGTGAAAACTCTGGGGTGTACTGTGCTATTCATAACAGCTGGAGCAGCATGCCTAAGTGAGCTTTTCTCTACACAGCCAACTCTTTTTCTCAGCCTCTAGTTTTTCTGAATGTTCAGCCTACAAGAACATCTCTTCTTCCCAGCCCCTCTATCATCATCCTACAAAAGATAAGCCTACTGGCTCTTGATAGCTGCTGCAGAACAGAGCTCCTAAACTACTTCAATTGGCATCCTCAAGAACGAGGTTTAAACAAATAGCAATACCCTCTGATGCTCCCCACCCAACACCACCCAATACAAAACTGCTGAAGAAAGGAGCGTGCCAGCTTTCTACTTCAGCAAAACCAAACGCAACACAAAATTACTCAGACTTACTCAAAAGCAAGTCACTGATATCTGTATTTTCTAGTCTCCTCAAGCTAATTCAGAAACAAATAGTCTCCTCTGACTCCTTCATTCTTTAAAGTAATAGAAGAAAGTCTGAAGATGAGTCTGATAATGTCTTCAGCTAATGAATCAACTGAGACTACCACACATGATAAAGCAGAAATTCAACATAAAATGAACCCAGTGCTGCTTGCCTCCTCCTCACCACCATCTCTTTTGGATTTAACTTATCACTTTACTATTCAGCTTTTCAGGAAGAAAATTATTGGGACTGTGGTAGGGCAGGATGCAGAGAATAAAACACTGCCATTTTTGCAGCAGGATTGTTTCCTGGAAGGAAAATGGAGGCTGTTTCCAAGGAAACTGAAGATCCCACAAAATCCAACTGAAATAGAGGCAGTAGAGTTGAATTTACATACCAGGACAAGCTGAGGGTAATCCCGACACATCTTTATGATAGAGGAGCATGCATGCCTTCTCACATTTTTCACTGCTCGAGTTCTAGGAGCCTGGACAGACACAACAAACTTCAATGCAACAAAACGAAAGTTCAGAAAAATGCAGGGTATCTTCAAGAAACAAATGTATTATGTACAGTTTTCTTCACTGATGAGTATACATAAGAATCCCCAACATTTCCACACGCACCCCAAACACACAACAACTACCTTGCTCCAAAGGTACAGCCCACCCAAAAAGCCCATGTTCAGACAAGCCTCACTCCAGGATGAGGATGCTGTGGGCCTTACTGACTTTATCACGACTAAAAGCATTCCCCCCCCAAGGTAACTGGCAGCTTTACAGGCTTTGCTCATAGCCATGTAGTCCAGCCACTGAAGGCTACCCACAGCTAATGAATACATTTTACTCTCAGGAGGAGCAGCATAGACTTGAGGGCTCTGGCTTTACACCACACCTGCAGCCATCTAAGTCTGTGAATCAAAGCTTGGAAGGCTATGTCAACCAACAAAAGATCATTCATGCCTGGACTCCACAGCCCCTTCCAGAAGCAGGGCTATAGCTGAGAAGCTACTATAGTGCAGTCTTCAAACTCAGCACACTCTTAAATAAAATGCAACCTGATCTAACTGTTATAGAATATAAATAGAGATTAATTCAGACATACCTTACTTTCTTCTACAACTTCAAAGGTAACTGAAGCAAATAGCTGTGAGAAAAGGAAGGAAAAATTCTAAAGCTCATGTCATTTGTGAATGTCTAGCAGTTGTGGGTGTTTTGAGCTCAAGGAATAGATCATGTGACTTCGGAGCAATTTCATTAAGTCAATAAGGAGCCCCTGACAAAATAGAAAGACTAAAAACATCATCACAGAGAAACCTCGAAACAAAACATGGTGTTAGCTGCTTGCAGTGTATGCTTAATGTTGAGATTTAAGGCTAGAAACTGCAGAATTTTCATTATTTGACATTATTTCTCCTTGGACAAGACTCAATCTGTTTTATTGTTTTTTTAACATAAAAGATTCCCTGACAGCAATGTCAAGAGCTTGAAACTACTCCAAATTCAGTAAAAGGGCCATGGCTCCCTAAAAACCTACCTGATTTTAGCACTGTCTGCAAGTACATACCTTGGAAAGTACTTGTGGGAGGTATTCCGGCCGGTAAGTGACAAATGGGAATAGAGCAGAGACATTGGTGAGCACACAGGACAAGATGAGAGGATCCTTTGTTTCAAAATTAAGGACAAGCTGCAGTAGATCTATGCCATCATTCACTGGGATTTCCTACAGGGGTAGGGATGAGGAAGGAGGAGAGAAAAAGAGGAGAAAACACTGCTTCAACCTGTTGCACATACCACAGAACTCCTTAGAATGAGGCTGAGTTGCTGGTGCTGTGATATCAGGCCTCTCAGGTGAAGGCAGCTGTTCTCAAAAGCAGAAAGAAAAGCAATGCAAACCTGAGTTTACCCGCATGCTACGTGCACTTGTTGGTGGAAGGTGGATAGCAAGCATTGGCACTGCTGCTAGAGCAACCTTGAAACATCCATCTGAAATGCCCAGTGTTGCCTGTACCTCTGGAAAAGGCTATTTTCCCCTCTCTGGCTCCCAGTTTTCCTTTCAACTGTTCAACAGATTCCATGCTTAACCAACCACAGCAACCCGTGGAAAAATTTTATGGTGATTAGAATGCTAAACTAAACTGCAGACTAACTGAACAAAAATCAAACCAGTCAACGTGAGACTAAGAGAAAAAAATGCTTTCTTTCTGATTTGCCCATGAACAAAATGCAGTGAGACATTTCATCTGATCTTCTGATCTCCCACTACCTGAGCATGAGTTTACCTCACTCAGATAAAAGTATAGAAAATAAAAGAAGAAATGGGTCAAATTTGAAGACGATTTAAAAGAATAAGCTTAGAAAATTTTTGCTTAAGCAGTCCTCTCCTCCTCTAACAAGGCACTGTGTCAAAGCATGCCATCTCCAGTGACTTTCATGGCACACCACCCAGAACCAAAAAATACCTGAGACAGCAAGTCAGTAAAAGATCCTTCCCATCTAAAGAATGGTGAGTGAGAAGCACTCACCAAACAATCTGTCTTTTCTGCATGGAGGTAAGCGTTAAAGACAGAGTTTTTAAGGACAATAGGGCTGACAAAAACAAACACCATTTAAGTCAACACAGAACAAGGCAGGAGAGCAGGCAAGGGAGCACGTGGTTCACTTACCTCTTTATCCAGGGTCCGAAACATCTGGCTGATGACACTCTCTGAGAAGAAGGTCATGGCATCCCACTGCACAAAGGATGGAGAGAAGATGGAGCAGAGACCTTCGCCTGTCTTCGCTGAAAGGAAGAGAACACTGCAGCTCTCACCACGCTCCTCTCCTCATGCACAACACCAGGCTTATAAGCTCCCACACTGCATCATTTTAGCACTCCCAAAATATTCCTGTCACGCAGCTCCATGCAGATGTATAGCAGGAATGCACTGAAAGCAATTAAGCTACTCCAGTGTGATTTGCCTTACCAGGGAACCTAAGACACAGGACTCGCTGTGACTTTGTATAACACAAAGTGGCCTTCCTTTGCAGGAGGAATCAAGGGTACTGACAGAGGGATTTGCCAGTCAAGCAGAACTTCCCTGGACAAAAATAGTGCTACAGAGATGACAAGGCCCAAATAATCGCAAAATTGTATCAGAGAGAAAAATGATGTACAGAGGAGGAGCTTTCCTGCTCACCAGGAGCTCTACAGTAGCTATTCCAGAAGCACACTGCAAAGAATAATTTTTTAGTTTGCTTTTGTTTTCAACTTGCAAAGACCTTGAAAGCCTAAAAACCTACTGCAGTCTCTTGACTCCCCTTCCAATAAATAAATAAATAGATTAAGAAACATCAAAGACGTTCTTTCTTGGTTTGAATTAAAATCCCTTTTATTTTTTAATTTACTTTCCCAAAAAACTTACAGTTCATGGGTCCAGTATCAACAGGAGCTGTGAGCTGGTACTTCAGCCATTCCCCAGCCATTTGGAAGCCAGTTCGAGGGTCCAGACGACAAGCCATCCTCATCACTTCCCCTTGCTGGGCTCGGAAAGCTGCAGTGAAAAACGGTGTAACTTTGTAACAAGCTGATGCCACAGATGCTCCCTCCCTAAAGCTCAGCTGCAGCTCTGCAGACCTGGGAAAATTTCTGTCTGTTGCTCTGTCAATATTGTATAGTAACCTCAGATAAACAGTGAGTAAACTAGTGATAACAAAGATGACAAAGATAAGACAAACATTTTTTTCAAAGAGATACAAATGACTGAAGAGCAATGGATTAACACAAAACCAAATTAAAGTGCAATTACGAATTATGAGAATTGCACAGTAAAACTCAGTCTCTGTCACTCACTAAAAAAATAATCCTTAAACAACACGTTTGCTGCTTACAAAGCATTAAGAGACATGTAGATATCAAACCAGCATTAAATTACTATCAATTTCATGGGCTAAATGCACTTTTTCCACATTATTCAACTCACCCCAGACAGGTTCTAAAAGCTGCTAAGTCAATGCTAACTCAAAAAAAGAACAATGACCCACCCCAAAGCAGGAAGTCTTGTTTTCATTATCAAAGATAGGAGCAAAAGCAAAGTCAAGACAGGTATTTAATTTGTTCCAAAGCATTCCAGGACAAGACCACACACAAAAAAACAACTTTACTGGCTACAGATCTAGCTTGCAATGTTTAACAGATGTCTGACCAAATAGTTCTACTTCATGTTTCAAACCAATTTTCTCATGTATGTTAAAAATGTTTAAGGCCATTTAACCCCCTACAACTATCTTAGATTCTGTTCCCGTGCATTTAGCCCCAACCAGATTAATTACAGTTACCTAAAATGAACAATCTAATGAACAATACAAAAATGCAACTCTCAAAATCTTCAAACATAACCATAAGATAAGAATTTAAGTAAGAATCAAACTATACCAACCAGAGACAGCCAAACTCATTTAGAGGAAGTAAAACACAAGAAGAAAGCAAATACAAAATAACTGAAATCCAGGCTTCTTCATCTGCTGGTTTAGGATTATGATTAAGGTCAGCTATTCTATATGCTTATAGATATATGCTATATATGATATATATCTATATGCTCAATCCTTGCAATCGGTACTGAACCACAATCTTCCTAGAAGGCCTGGGCAGACTTTCTTTCCGGAATGACAGAGACAGTCTCTCATAAGCTGCTTTCCTCTCCTAACTTGAACAGGACTCCAGGCCATTTCTTTTCCTTATCTAGGTCACCACAAGGTATATCTTCAACACTAAGTAGCAAACGCTACTTGACCTCTCAGCTGGCCAGTAAATGAAATAGAAAATATGATAGTGAAACCATAAAATGAAATGCCTGAGCTTCCACAGGAAAATCCCAAATTCATTCAGCTCCAAGTTCCAGGCTGAAACAGTTTGGAATTGGAATTGAAATTGGAAGCTGACCAAGTCATCATGGCAGTCTCCAAACTCAGCCAGCAACTGAAAACAAGAGGAAAGGCACATATAACAACACCCACAAGAAGTGAGAGCAACTTACAGTTGAAGAAGGCATTGAAGTCCTCATCACTGTCGAAATCAAAACGAGAGTATTCACAACTGGGGCTGTCTGTTTTAGAGGGAAAGCCCACCTAGAGAATACAATGGACAAGGTCAAGGGGAAGAGAAGCTGACCATCACAGCTAACACCACTTGAAGGAGATGAAGACAGAAAGAACAGACAGCAAAATGCCAAGATGGAGCTGTTTGCTCAGTAGCCTGAGATCTTGCCCTCAGCAGAGACCGCGTCTGGCACTCCCAGTAAAAATCAATTTTCTCCCTCACAAGCCACAGGCCGTGTTCACATAACCATTTTCTCACACCAATCTGCCCAGAGTTCCCATGTACCTTCACGAGGTTGGTCATAGATGCACGAAGATACTTGGGGATCATAGCCAGCAACAAGGGGTCGCGAGAAAGAACCTCGTGCCGAAATAGGGCTCCCCATGTAATCTGGGTGGAAGATCGCAGAAACTGGATGGGGAAGAGAGGGAAAAAGAAAGGAATGGAAAAGGATTTCAGCACTGCCATCTCTACTGCTAACATTCCAGTGTTGTTATCAGTAGGCAAGAACAAACTACACTGACTATTTATGTGCGGCCAAAAGCACCCTGCAGGCTCCATCCAAACTTTCAAAAAGGCAAAAATCTCTCTAAATAAATCATAGGGTCAGGTGCAGATGCAGCACTAGATTCTCTACTCAGCCCTTTTCTGTCAGATATCATTCCTACTGGGGTAGTAAAGGAGGAGAAATCACCCAGTCTTCCACTTTATTATCTGAAACGGAGAGACTGGAAAGCAATACCTGGCAGAAGTTCTGCTGTCACTGGTTAGTTTAATTATACAGTCACACATTCTTACATAGACCTACACAAGACTTTCAGTCATCTACATACCTGGCTGGGGTGAGTTGTGAAGGCTAAAAATGAATCAAGGTACTTTCCAAAGTTGGTGGGTGTTTCCACTTCAGAATCTGAGCCCTGTTAGGAGGACAAACAGTTTTATACAGGATACTAACTACAAGTCACTCTGGGTTCAAAAGTGGCATGGGTATAGCAGGAGTGCTTATATCCAAGGCCACAGACTGAAAGAACAGAGGCAAAACCAAAGAACAGTGAGCTTTTGCCTGGAACTAGCAGCCTAAGGAGTAGCAAATCCTGCTGACCAGCTTGGGGGTACTGCTGACAATACCATGTTCATTTTTAAGAGCAAAGGGTGACTAGTCAGATACTAGACTTCCTTTAAAACCAAATCATAACCACTGCTGCTGCTGCCAAGTATCAGCTTTGCTCCTACCCATCAGCACCTGAACTGGATAATTTTTAACCACAAACTGCAAAATTCACATACAAACAAACCCAAAAGATTTCACTCCCATTCCTCCAAATGGTTCCTGTGTCAAACAGGTGAACATCTCTTAACAGGAATTTACTGCAAAGTTTGTCAGGAAAAGGAAGTTTCACTCAATGTCATAAAATCACAGTTCTGCTGCTCCTCACTAAAATAACACAACTCAGTGCCCTGAAGATCCCCACTCTGAAGCTGTACAACTCAGTACTGCCTCTCTCAAGGGAATCTGTGTGAGGTGATTCAAATCCCTGTTTCATTACTTCCCAATGGACTAACAACTCGCACTGGAAGTAATAACTCACCATTTGTTTGCTGCCCATTCTTGCCAGGGATATATTCTCAATTTTTTTAATTTCCCCTCTCTGTGAGAATTTTCTCTGCTCTATTACCTTCACACAGGCTGGCCACCTCAGCCCCTCACAAGCAGCAGCTCTCAGCAAGCCTGTCCTTCTTGCTGTAGAAACACTGTGCTGAACTGAGGGCGTGCGAATTCAGAAGTCAGCACTGTGTCCAAAGTACTGCTGTGCTTTTTCATCTCAACACTGACACAAAACATTACAAAGATGAACAGCAGGAACTAACACTGTTTGTTTTTCTTCTTTAAGCTTGAGAGAATCTTGGCAGAACAAACAGGTATACTCCAAGTCACTTTTAGTGGTGAAATTTAAACAGCTTCCAACACAAGCAATTTCCTCGAGTAGTTTTTCTACAGCAGCAGAAAGAAACTTAAGCAACTTTCAGCAAAGCTTCAGCATTTTGAAAAGGTTATTGGAGATCATTCTTGTTGATGGCAGAAGCCTGAAATCAGACAAGGTTCCCTCATCCTACATTCCCATAACTCAGCAGGATCCAGTTATCCCATCTGCAAGGAAAGTAATTTCTGTCTTCTCCAGAAGTGTGGAGAAAACCTTAGGACTACCAAACGTGCAGAGAGAACACTGGTCCCATGTCACACCAGGTCTGCCTCGCTCCCAGCCACAGAAACTGTCCTTGCTAAGATTGCTGCTGGAATTTAGTAGACTTACTAGCAATGCACACAGCTGGCTGCCCAGTGCACACAATACTTGGCAAAGTCTCTTCAAGAAAACATAGTGCTTCTCCACCAGGCCTTCACCATCTGCTGTCCTGGGAATGAGAATGGGAAAAACAGGGTTACAGTTACTCACGCTGTAATAACAAGTATACTACCAACTATCTTGTATATAAGAGAACACTGGAACAATTAGATTCTACAGAGAGGGGTTTTCCTTTGCTATTATCATGAAAAACACTGCTCTATTGACAACTAAAACTTCTAAAATTTCCTTTCTTTCTCTGTCCCTCTGATCCTGACTTCAGACTAGAAGAAAAAGCTTGGGGAAGCTGATGTATTTACCCCACTTTGTCCTACAATGATAGGATCCAAAAAACCCAGCAGTTTTTCAGGGTGGTTTCTTCTTTTTTTTTTTTTTCAAATGATGGTTTTGTTGTCTCCTAACCCAACAAACTACACCTAGAAAGCTATTAGTATGCAGTTCTGTGTGAAACAATCACAGCAGGATGGTACTCACTGGGCAGCAGAGAGAATGTAGTGCATGGCAACGTCTCCAAACAAGACCATCAGAGGTTTCCGATCCTCCAGCTTCCCCTATGTACAAAGTAAACCAAGTGCTTTGATTAGAGCAGAACTACTTATTCCCATCTGCAAATGAGGTTAGAAGATCCTCAGTTCTTCTTTCACCTGGAGAGAAGCTTGCAATCCACAAAAGGATTTCATTAAAAAATGTTACCAAAGGAAAAAAAAACAGATACCTTTGATTTCAACAATTCTCCCCCCAAGCAACCCCACCATAGGAACTTAAAAATGAAGATTTGATACTCTGACATTAACTCTTCTTCACTGCAGACTGGCAGCTGCTGAATACTCAGCCTCAAACTTAGCTGTTTGTAAACGTATGGGTCCAATCACCTGTTTATATTCTGCTGTCACTGATCTGAACTTCTAGATGACACAGATAGGTGACAGTATTTCCCACTTCTTAGTTGCAGAAAATGGAAAAACAAAAGTTAATGGTGATCTCCAATGCTGAGAGGGAAGCACAGAAGCTGGAGCATTCCAACAACTGCTGTAAGTGCTGCACTGGCATGGCATTTACTACAAATGTCACTGACACAAAGCAGTCAAATTTTAATTTTGTTTCCTTAAGTAAAATGGCAAAGATATCATTGTTCAGTCCAAAGAATTATATAGGAGGTATACACATATATACATATATATATATATACATATACATGTATAGGAGGAAAACAAACAGGAGTCAGTGGAGCTGAGGAGGAAGAACTCACTTTTCTGCTGACAGCAATAAGGAGACACTCTGCTGCTCCTATTTGGAGCTCAGGCTCATTCAGGAGCAGACACAACATCTCCAAGAGCTTGCAGTTGTCTGCTGTGATGTGGCTCAGGGCCACCCAGTCAATGTAGCCAGCCAGGGTGTTGAGTGCTGCTATCCCCACACGGCAGTTTGCTTGGGCCTGTGAACAGAGGCAAGAGGTCAGAGCCAAGGAGAAACACCAATTCCCATCTAAAACTGTCCACTCTCTGGAAAAAGCAGTATCAGAAACTATCCTGAGAAAGTGAGGAGGCAGCAAAAGGGTCTGTCCAAGTCCCCACACAGAGGACATCAGCTAAGATCTTGGCATTTCTCCACTCGGTTCATCTCTCACTTCCCTCTTCTCAGCTATTTCTACAACGGGTGAACAAACCCATATGCAGGTAATAGATTCAAAGCCTAGGAGAAGCCTGTTTCTGAACAGTCTTGGTTTTAAAAATGACTAATGCACTAAATCCTGCACAGCTTCACTCACCTTTGGCTGCTGAGCCAGATCAGTCTTCTGAAAAAGAAAACAAGAGAGAGATGGTAAATGAGCAGCTACAGCACATCCTCACTCCCAGCCACTGCTGGATGGGCTTGTTCTCAAGAACACAGACAGATGCAGCTTCATGGAACAGCTCCCTAATGAAAGAGGCTGCAACAGTCTCCTGCTCACATTGCTACAGCCATCGTAACCACTTCTGCATACTGCTGGCAGGTAAGACAACAGGACTTTCAATTGCAAGTTAAGCCACAGTTTACTTCTCATCCAAAAGATGACACTCCAGTCAGCAGGCACCAGGGAGACACGAGGGACAAGAAGAAAAGGCATTTTGGTGCTTCCTGGAAGCTTCCAAAGAAGCAGCTTTTGACCTTCTAGAGTATCTTACATCCAAGAGACAGCCTCTGAGTGACACTGGTGGCTTTTATCTACTGAGATTAGTTTGTGAGAAGGATGAGTAATTTGTCCATGGTCAGAATGGAAGCTGGAAAGAGAGCTGGGGCAAGAGCTTACGGTCTGACTCCCAGTCCCAAGCACTTCACAGTGGCAATGCACTGCTTGCATCATCTTATTACCTGCAAACTGCAAATGCAGTTTGAGTTCCTCAGATAGACAAGTTTTATTTACTTTTCAGATGCAAAAGCACCATAGGAATTCCCTTTGTCTGCAAGGTTTTGGTTTGGAAACAGTCCATCAATGCATTCTGTGCATTTACTTTATGTTGATTTGGTTGTGTCCCAAATGTTTCACAACGGAACTACTATTGAGAAATGCATATTTAAAAGCACTGCACATAACACTCTTGGGGAAACTGTCCATCATCTCCCCCAGTCTCAGTGTGCAGACAGGTAACTGAACACCCAACCCTCAGAATTTACCCTGTGCACAAACATCTCAAAGATCTGCTAACCTGTGGAGTGGTGAGGGCTTCTTGTTCCTGGGGTGCTCCAACCTTGCCAATCAGAAAGATTCCACTGTTAGCAGAAGCAGCCACACTTCAGAACCTTAAGCACTGCAATTCAAACCTTACCTGGAAATGCATTTCAACCAGACTAAAAAACACACCAGGGTTGCCCACCCACCATCACAAACTGCACAGAAAATGCTCTGTTGTACAGGAGAGTTTGTTCAGCACAGCAATGTACCAGAACAGAGGGCAGGTAGTACATCTTTTTTCCACCTTCCTAGATTCACATTTAAAAGCAACTCTGGATTCCAATTCACAGAAGAAAACAACAAAAGGAAAGCACAAGAGATACACCTGAGAAACCTATTTATAGATTGGTTTCTGAACTTGCTTCGCTCCCTCAAATTCACTTCCCTCACAGAAGAACAGACTGGGGTAACATTTGCCTTCACTATCCTGACCAACGTGTATGCCTCTATATAAGAATTCAGGAAAAGTCTCTTTGAACAAAAGGGAAGAGTATTCCTTGCCACATCTTGGCAGAAAAGTGCCTCCTGACCTGAACTCCAGGAAGAATGGGCTGGAGAAGCCCACGTGCATTGCTGAGCCACCAGAAACTCCTGCATTTTGGTGCATTAACACAATCACAACTGCAGCAAACAACAGTAGATGTGCGCCCAGGACAACACCTTTTTACCACTGTATATTACACAGACTATCCCAAATCTACCTGCTCCTGCCACAATTCCTTTGGCTGTCCACCCTGCGCATCAGCCAGCTGCACAATCCAACACTCACAAGGTACGCATGCCATTTACAATGCAAATCCAAACTATCAGTGCAAGCCCTGTCAGCATTGTGTGCTATAATCAGCACAGCCTTCCTTGGGCACAGCAGATCCCTGCCTCACACCTACAGCAGCAGCTTTCAGACGGCTTCTGCATTTGCTTCCCAAGACCTGTGAGTTGAATCCCAGTTTCCAAATGCCTCCAAGTACCAACTGAAGCCAATGAGAGGAGATGCTTACCATGCGCCTGTACTTGTTGACGTTCTGCTGCAGGGTAGTTAGGAGGAAGCTGAAGATCTTCTCCATATTCTGGGTGAGGGTTTGCTGGATATCTCGCCGCCGCTGGGTTGGCAGGGTTTGGAAAGTCACCACATCCTCTGCCAAACGTAGGAGGATGAACATCACCAGTTCTGTCTGAGTTTCCTGATACCCCAAAATGAAAGAAACTCCATAAGCACGGTTGAAATGTTAAAATTCCCAGAAGCAAGCTCGGAGATGTAGAAAGCAAACACTCTGTGAAGATATAAGTCACATTTTGGGAAGAAAGAAGAGTTCTCTCTCTCCCACAACTCCCTCCCAGAATAACTGAATCATACGCTGAATCATACAGGCACTCCTCAAGACTATCATCAACCTGCCTCCCCTGCCCCCAGGCTTTCCTGAGGCTTTCCTCACAGCGATGGAAGACTGAAACCCTCTCCAGGAGGGACTGGAAGAGGACAGTGGTGGTTCATACCCCTTGCTTGGAGAGAGTATCCAGCTCCTTCAGCATATCAGGCCAGTGCTGAGGCCATTCACGCTTGATCATCTCCACCACAATGCGAGACAGAACATCCTTAATGTGACTCTCCTCCTCTAGAATGCTCTGAGTTCCCTATCAGAGAAGAAGGGCATAGTTACACAAACAAATAAACATGAGACACTTGTAATTCTGACATAATTGTTGCAAGTACTCTAAACAACAGAGAACAAATGAAAAACTGTACAGGGCAAATCTACATCCCCGCTGATTTGAGTGGCACTGTTACTTTCCCTGGCATCCACAGTTGGTAAAATCTGGGAACCAAAAGGCATTTCCTCAAAGGGAAGTCACTCAGTCATGACAACAACCACAACTGTAATGTGAACAGGACAAAGCTTTAGTATCCTTGCAAAGGATAAAACACCTCTGTTTACCAAACCTCTTTCTAAGAAATCAGAAGGAGCTTGTACATGCCTCACAGGCTCCTGCCATGTGAGATGACATGGCCAACACAGGTGCTGGAACAATCAGGGATGCAAAGCAAGAGAGTAATGAACTCAAGGCTTGAACTCAGGTCCTTGGTGCTAGAAAACAGGCAGGTGTCTTTGCTCCTGTTTGCTCCCACATTCTATCTCCAAGTGAAGGAACCCAGTATCACAGACCAGAAGGCACTTACTTACACTGGATATGAGACCCATCAGAGACCAGAAGGCACTTACACTGGATATGAGACCCATGACATTATTCTTTAGGTAAACCTTCTCCAGACGAGGCATGTTGTTCCAGCGGTACCTGATTAGAAGTGTTAAAAAGAGGTGAATAAAAGAGGGCAGTCAAAACGTTTAAAGATCTCCAACTTGACTCTCATTGAACTCTTTACCTAAAGTGGAGAGGATGAGACCCTACAGCCCGCCATCCCCACCACCGCCCAAACCCTCAATGAAAAAGCCGTGGCATCGCTGGGGTCAACACAGCTGGAAAGCAGCAGCCAAGCGCAAAGCATCGGGGTTGCAGAGGCAACAGAGACAGCCCTCAGAACCGAGCTGACACAAAGCCTCTTTGTTAGCACGGAGAAGGCCGGAGACCCACGGATAACCCTGCGTGACCATTTACATCTGGCAACGAGGTGAGCCAACTGAGCAACCCTGCCCGCCCCAAAGCCATTCCCTTCCCTCCTTCACCCCAGGAGGGCCGCGCCGAGGCCGCCCCCGAGTAGCAGCAGCAGCACGGCCGTACTTGACCACGTGCTCCAGGATCTGCAGGCCGAAGTGCCGGACGATGGCCGTCTGCGTCTTCTCAGCCAGCTTCAGCCCGCAGGGCACGCAGATAGGGCACTTCTCCTTGAACTCCTCACAGAACTGTCGAGGAACACACACACATACACGCACACGCGCGGCGATCAGAAGGCTGAGGGCCCCCAACCGCAGCCCGCCGCCTCCCTCGCCCCCCGGGGCCCCAGCAGCCCCCCGGGCCCGGCCGCGAAGGCACCCGCGTGGCCGGAGCGCCGCGCCCGCGTACCTTGAGCGCCTCCAGGCGGTAGCGTTGCGTGGAGGCCGGGTCCATGATCACCGTCACGGCCTTCACCAGCTGCTCGCACAGGCTGCTCACCTGCTCGGCGGACATGGCGGCGGGCCCGCGCCACCGGGTACCGGCGGCCGAGAGGAGGCGGCGCTGCGGGGGAGCGGCCGAGAGAAGGGGAGGGAAGGGAAGGGAAGGGGAGGGCAGAGTGCGTGGCGCAGGCGCGAGGGCACGGCGGCTCCGCGCACGCGCCGCGGGATGAGCGCGCACCGCCCGCTCCTCCTGAACTGCAGCAACCAGAGCGCAAGGCGCGCCTCAGCCAGCTCCGCCTCCATCCCGTCCGATCGGACGGGGTCGCGATGTCGCGGGGTCGGGAGCGGGTGGTGGCCCTGGTGGACATGGACTGCTTCTTCATGCAGGTGGAGCAGCGCTTCGACCCGCGGCTGCGCGGCCGGCCCTGCGCCGTGGTGCAGTACAACCAGTGGCAGGGCGGCGGGTAGGTGCGGCGGCCGCTCGGCTCTTCCCTCCCCTCTTCTCCTCACCTCTCCCCACGCTCACAGCCGCGGTGCGTTTTAGGATCATCGCGGTGAGCTACGAGGCGCGGGCCTTCGGCGTGTCCCGCGGGATGTGGGCGACGGAGGCGCGGGCGCTGTGCCCCGAGCTGCTGCTGGCGCGGGTGCCCGAGGCGCGGGGCAAAGCCGACCTCACCCGGTGAGTGGGGCCGGGGGGCGGCGGGCCGGGAGCGGCGGGGCCCGGAGCGGCGGGCGGCGGCTGAGCTGTGCCGGCAGGTACCGGGAGGCCAGCGCCGAGGTGATGGAGGTGCTGTCGCGCTTCGCCGCCATCGAACGGGCCAGCATCGACGAGGCGTACCTGGACCTGACGGGCAGCGTGCGGGAGCGGCTGCGGGAGCTGCGGGGCCGGCCCCTGGAGGCCGAGCTGCTGCCCACCACCTTCGTGCAGGGGCTGCCCGCCGGGCCCGGCCCCCGGCCCGCCGACAAGGGTACGCGGGGTTCGGCCCCGATGGCCCCGCGGGGCTCCCGGTGCCGGGCCGGCGCTTCGCGGGGCGCGGCTCTGCCGTCCCGCCGCGTCCCTTCCCGCTGTGCTGCCGGTGCGGAGGGCGGCGATGCTTCGTCTCCTCTGGAAGCGCGGCGCTGGAAGTGGGAGCTGCGTGCTCCCGCAGCCTATAGCTCTTAAGTTGCCTGCTTCTTTCCTCGCTGCTGGTGCGCGCTCTCAGATGTAGGCGGCGGTTTGCTGGTGCTTGCCGATGCTGCCGGTCCCTTTGCTGGGCTCACCGACACCCACGTCGCTCCCCTTTGCGTTCCTTTCTGTAGAAGAGCTGCGGCAGCGTGGCTTGCAGGAGTGGCTGGCGTCGCTGTCTTTCGATAACCTCAACTGCCCCGACCTGCAGCTGGCCATGGGAGCAGTCGTTGTGGAGGAAATGAGGGTGGCTGTGGAGAAGGCCACCGGATTCAGGTGCTCAGCTGGGATTTCGCACAACAAAGTACGTGTGTGAGGCATCAGCCTCGCTTCTCTGAGCCAGAATGTGCCGCAGCAGTGCCGTTGTGTTCTTCTAACCCTGTCAGATGGAAGATGAGCAGGGAATGCAATAGCAAGAGAATGACTTTTACTGACACAAACTCCCACTGACTTGGAGGAAGAAGGAAAACACCAGTGTGCTGGTACTGAGTGCTTTTCCTCTTTCTGGTCAGTTGGTCTCTGCCACCTGCTAGCCATGCTCTGGGTGATGCTCAGCCAGCCACACCAGCACCTCATGCGTGGCAGCAGCTGCAGAAGCAAACTGACTTTGATGCTGCAGTTGTGGAGCTCAGCCTTTGCAGAAGAGGCTCACCCATTACAACTTTGAAGTTGCAGGCACTGGCCAAAATGAGAAAAAGATAAAGATTAAGCAGGTGCTTTGAACTCAGGGGAAATACGTCTCATCTTGGACTGCTGTAGATATAACTTAAGCTTCCACCAACCAAATGCAGATACTGGAGCTAGCTCTGTACAGGCTCACCTTAAAAGCAGTAAGTGGACTATGGCACAAAGCTGAGTGAGCTGTACAAGAGCATTGGTGTAGAAATTTCCAATGGAACAGATGTTCAACTTCCATATTTGCTCTCCATAACAGAGAATGTTCCTGCTCGTCATAGGAGCATCTCCCATTCTTGCATTTTATTTTTAAGGAGAATAAGGGAATGATGATGGGCTGTCTCTGAAGAACCATGTATGTATTGTATCAAGTGCAGTGCAGAGACCACCAGGTCAGAAGCCTGCACGTGGCCGTGGTGCAGAATGTGCTACTGTGCTGCCACAGCCAGCTCAGCTCTGTGTGCGTGAGCCTTTTCTGCAGAGGCTGAAACAAGCTTTAGGGTTCTCAGTAGACCACAGCGCATTTTGCCCAGCAGGAAATCATCCACAATTACAGCATCAAAGTCAGTTTGTTTCTGCAGCTGCTGCCGTGCATGAGGTGCTCTCAGTGGCTGGCTGAGCATCGTCCAGAGCATGGCTTGCAGGCAGCAGAGACCAACTGAACAGAAAGAGGAAAAGCAGCTCAGCTCACCTCAGTGCCAGCAAACTGATCTTCTTCCTCCAGATCACGGTGAATTTGTCAGTAAAAATCATTCAGTGAAGGCACCTACTGTTCCCTAAACTCAAAGGTGAAGGTTGCCTGTACTTGTTTTTCCTGATTTAGAACCATTTTCTTCCTGATGAGCTAACTGGTTAGAGCATACCAGGAACTCAGCTGATAAATTATATAGAGTCACCAAATGAGCTATTTGGAAGCACTAGGAAGATAACAGCAAAGTTTTAGTAGGAATGACTTGTGCCAAACTAATGCCATGTACCACACTTGACAGTGGTCTGATACAGGAGAAACTTTTCTGATGCACTTCTCATTGTAAGTAGAAGATGCTAACTTGGCAAGATACAACATGAATGAGGTTATCTGTCTGCATCTACCTAAAATTTCTGTAGTCTGTAATAACTGTTTAGTGAATTACAGTCAAATTGGAATGTCTAAAGTGGGATCCTGGGGAGATCAGTCTGAGTTCCACTAATAGCCAGTGTTTTCAATGAAGCCCATAAGAAGATAACAGCTGTAGGAATTACAGGTGACTACTAAGCACGGACAGGGCTGAAGACCTGGGCTGTAAGAGTTGTGGGAGATGAGATTAGGGATGAAAATTCTGGGCTTGGAGAAGTCCAGAAACAGGCTAAAATCCTTTCTATTTGAGCGGCTTTCAGGAAAAAATAAAATGAAGAGGTTTTTGGCTGAGTTGCAGCAAGTCAGGAAGTAGCCTGGGGTTATTGTGAGCAATCAGCAGGATGAGTCAGTAATGGGAGCGCAAATGGCATACCCTGCTGCAGTGTGTGCTAATTAGAGAGGTGTCGGAAAAAGTAAACTCATCAGTCATTGGTTCAGCTTGCAGCAGTTTGCTTCAGGAACAGCGTGGTAGAACTTGGAAGAGTCTCCAGTGAAATAAGAATATCTGGACAGCTGCAAAATGACTGGATATGAAAAGCTGAAGGAAAGGGATCTGCTTTGTCTAGAAAAGAGCAAGGGCTTGAAAAAGTCTGTTAACAAAGATGCAGCTGCTCTGTGGGGAAAAGGCTTTGCTTAGTTACGTTTGTTTAGTTACAGAGAGAAGCTTAAAACTGTGACATTGAGAAAAATCAAGATAGAAACAGAAGATGAAGGAGCAAGCATAGGGAGAGAAATAGCTGGAGGAGGATTATGGAGATGCTGGGTGGTCCCGTAGCAATGCAACCTCTGTGCCCTTCCTGGCAGCCTCTCCAAAGGCAGCCCTTAGCACTGCTAAAACAGCACGTGCTGTTGAGTTCTGGACAATAAAGTCAGCACAGTTTTTAATAACAAGCTTTCCACCCTCTTCCATATTACAGATGCTGGCAAAACTGGCCTGTGGGTTAAACAAGCCCAACCGCCAGACACTGGTATCTTCACGATCTGTCCCGCAGCTCTTCAGCCAGATGCCTGTCAGCAGTATGTGAGTACTGGGGAGCTGCCTGCTTTTGTGCTGCCTGGGGCTTAGGCTGAGCTTATTGTGTGGCAAGAGCACGTATTTGAAATGCTGGTGCTGCACTTCCTCAGTCTAGGCTTTTTATGAGGAAGAGAGCTCTCCTTGCCTTTGTTACTGTGGTACTTGCTTCTGTTAGTTTTGTCCTTACTTGCGTAAAGAGACCAAAATGGCCTGGGAGTAGGAACTGTTCCTGGCTATCTCACCAGAGAGCAGTCTAATGCTAATTGACAGCAGTCAGCAAAGGCTTTCAACATCCACAGTAACTGTTCATCTGTCTATTTAATAGAGGGAGAGGAAATCCTGCTAGGAATCCCTTACAGCTGTGCATGACAGACCATGCTTGGGAGCTGCAGATCTGCTAGTGAGCAAACTGCACCCAAAGAGCCCAACAGCATCACTGTGGGGGCTTTTCCTGGGAAGAACAGTGCTCAGGATGACTGCTGGGATGCACAGGTGTAAGCCAGCAGCAGCCATGGGCAGGGAAGCTGTAGCTGTGTCCCCTTGTAGTAACAGAGCTGTTTTTCCAGCGTGCAGGTTTAGTTTCATTTTGAGCATCTACACTGTGCACAAATGCTGTCTCGTGTGGGGAAGTGTTACCAGCCCTACTGTTCTGCAGGAATGGATCCCTGGTCTCCAGACTTGTAGTGCTGTTCTCTACCTTCAACGTATCACTGATGATGGGGAAGTGGGAGTGGGCAAAGGTCCTCACCATGTAGGTAGAAAGCATGGAGTGTGCAAGGTGTTCCTAACGGCATAGTTCAGGATTATCTTTTCAAGATGGAACTGAAAGAGTCACTGAAACTGGGCGAGCTGAAGAGCAATTCCCACTTCAGCCCATATTCAGCCTTCTACTAGCAAAAGTCATGTACCAAGTGTTCCCTTTTGTCCTACCAGCCTCTGAGTGCTTTTAGTTGTTCTGAACTAGTGGCAGCTGCAGCAGAAAGGCTTATAATAGTCTTCCACGTGGTGCTCTCTTATTTTTTTTCCTCTGTTGTAGCCGTAACCTGGGGGGCAAGCTTGGTGTTGCCATCACAGACATCCTGGGAGTGGAGTACATCGGGCAGGTGACACAGTTCAGTGAGATGGAGCTCCAGACTCACTTCGGAGACAAGACTGGGTAATGATGTACCACTTGCTGCATTTTGGGTAACAAGGGAGGCAGCTCATCACTGCTGATGTCAGAGCAGGGACCGAATTCTACTGCCCGTTGTGCCTGTCACAGTTGCCTGCATGCGGGGCAGCAAATTGTCCACTGGCGCCTGTGGAACCACTGCAGTGGGTGTCCCTGTGTTTCCACATTCCCACAGGGCCACATTGGCTGCCTTTACATCATCATTCTTCTGTGGCTTTCAGGTCCTGGCTGTATGATCTGTGCAGAGGAATTGATGATGAACCCGTCAAGAACCGCCACTTGCCTCAGTCCATTGGCTGCAGCAAGAACTTCCCTGGGAAAACAGCCCTGGCAACACAGAAGGAGGTAGGAAAAGCCAACATCTTGCAAAAAGAAACTCAGCTTTTGGATTGGAGAATAAAAGAAAGAACTCCAAAAGCAGAGATTGGCTTGCAGAACTACTGCTTCTCTGTGCCATGGTACCCTGAAACTGAAGCCAGGGGTCTAGTGGCAGGGAGTAATTTGGACTGCTAGATAAATGCCCTGTTGACAGAATTGAATTGAAAACTCATAAATAAAAGGTCCAGCTTCATAATTTCCATGAACAAAAAGGCTTTCATGGTACCAAGCTTCCAGGGCTGGTTGCTAGAAGGAAGGTAACTAGCTGAAAGGAGGGGAGAGGCAATAAGAGAGCCGGGACTGTGGAGCCCAACTACCTTTAGGCAAGATCTGGTAGTAATGCGATAGGATTGGATTGGTGTCCGCAGTGCTTTGCCTCCAGAGTTGCCTGGGCCATTTCTTCCAGAAGCACTCCAGAGGTTGGGCTTTGTGATAAAAATGTCTGTTTCGGTCTGATCCCCTTGCAGTGTTCCTCAGTGTCTGTAGCACTGCTCTGACCTGGCAGCAGTGCTGTGAGCGTGGGCCCAGACCTGCTTGTAACTCTTTTATCCAGGTGCAACACTGGCTGCTGCAGCTGGCCTTGGAGCTGGAATCCAGGCTGATCAAGGACAGGAATCAGGTAAGGAGGAGTGCAGGGACAGCATCGTTCCTTCTATGTCTGAGGAGGCCAGGTCTTCAAGGAAGCCACAAAGTCTTTGTTCACCAAGAGCTGCTTGCAAGAGGCTTAGGGCAGTGGGAGTGGGGGAAGGAAATCAGCCTGCCCTTGGATGCATGCCAGTGCTGAGATGCTCTGAGCAAAGAAGTGTGCAAGAGTCCAGTCAGAAAAGATGACTTTGTCCCAGAATGCTGCAAGGCCAAGGATGGTTCTCTTGTGCTTTAGGATGCAGGAACTTGAAACCTGCTGCACTTTTATCCAGCCTCATTGCTGTTCTGTTGCAGCTTGTAAGCCCTTAGCTGATGGTGTGACCTTTGAGAGTAAATAATATGATTAAATCCACAAATGGTAGACTGCAGGCCGGGGTGAGGTTAAGCTGCTAGCTTCGCTGCTGAAGGAAGGCCAGAAAATGGCACACAGCTGCCTTTGAACAAAAGCGAGGACAAAATGCTTGCCAGTCTGCATGAGGCAGTTGTGTAAGTCCTTGCAGTCCAGTATCACATCCCGTGGAGATCAGGACAGGCAGGACAAGCTGCCATCTGTCTCATAGCATCGAGAGGTAGCTGGGTTGGATAGCGCTCTAGGCAGACCGTCTCTGCCGCCATTCCGGCTCTTTCCTGTAGATGTCGCCTGCGGCACAGCAACGTCTTCCCTTTGCAGAACCACAGAGTGGCCAAGCAGCTGATGGTGGTCATCCGCATGCAGGGAGACACCAGGCTGTCACGCTTTTGTGCTGTCACCCGCTACGATGCCCAGAAGATCTTCAGTGATGCCTTTGCCCTCATCCAAAACTGCAATATGGCTGGGGCTCACCAGGCAGCCTGGTGAGTATGGGAGGAAGTGGTTCGCATCCTTGCTAGGACCTGACTGACGTGACTGATGGTTGTGCTGACTGGCAGGAAAAGGACAAAGATGCTTTTTGGGATGAGGCCATTGGGGCAAGCAGAAAAACTAGGGTGCACAACTGCTGTATTTAATGTAACTTCCTCCTTCCTGCTCTGTAATAGATGCAAGAGTGTACTTTTAAGACAAGGCTGTTGCTAAGGCCCTCTCTTTGACTAGAAGTCACAGTAGCTCCAGCCTGTGGCAGACTGAAAGTCTTGGCTGGCAGCTGGCTGTCCCTGCTCTGGTACCTGTTTTCTGGGGGAGGAAGTGCTGTTTTGGGATGAGACTTTCTGCTGTGCCCAACCTAGCCTGCAGTATCTGAGAGACTGTGTTCTGGAGATAGCATAACAAACGGTTACAGGAAACATCCCTCCCACCACTTGTCAGATACCCAGACTAAGTGCTTTCACAAGTTTCCTTCTCTCTTGCCTGTGAGCATTTAATGCTGTTCAAAGTCTTACCTCAGGAAACTACTTGCTTCCCAGAATGGTGTCCGAGTTGACATTGGTCTGTCCTTTGCAGGTCTCCACCACTCATATCAGTGCACCTTGCAGCTAGCAAGTTCTCTGCTCCGACATTCCTCTCCGCAGGCATTGCCTCCTTCCTCACTAGTGAGACTTCACCTGATGGCACTGCTACTGGCAGCACAGAGGCCACATCTTCCATGAGACCTAGGGTCAAATTTTTCAGGAGCCCAAGCAAAGAGCATAGACAGAAGCCAGCTAATGCTATTGAGTCGTTCTTCCAAAAGGTGACAGAAAGGCAGCAGTCAGAGGCAGTACTAACCAGCCTGCCAGCTGCTACCCATGCTCAGTCACCTGCACCCAGCTCCCTGGAGCACCCAGAGGGAGACGGTGCAGGACTTGCCTCTGAGCAGTGTGAGCTGGAGGCCTCTGTGAAGCAGAGTCCCAGAGATGGAAGCCCTGCTTCTCCTTGCAAGAGGCCGCCCTGTGAGGAGCTGCTGTCTGATGCTACACAGACACCCTCAACTCCACCCAGCTCCAGGATCCTTCTGAAGTCAGAGCCAGCTCTGGAGGAAAATGAGCAGAATTTGCCACCCTCTGAGCAAGCCCTGCTCCCTCATGTCTCACCAGGAGATCAGCAGTGCTGCGACAAGTGTGGCCAATATGTGCTGGCCTGGGAGCTCCCAGAGCACATGGACTACCACTTTGCTGTGGAGCTGCAACGCTCCTTCCAGGAGTCCAGCTCCCCACCAGCTCTAGCAGAGGTTCCCAACCCCAAAGCTGCAGCTTCTGGGTCTCCTGCCAAAGTGAGGAACAGGCCCAAGGCTCTAACAGGACCTAATGCAAAACGACCTCGGGAAAGTGTGACAAGAACTTTAGATTTTTTCTTTAAGCGCTTACCTCCTTAATGCACAGTCATGCTGGAAGTTTTTAGAGAATCAGTGCTTTTAAAAACAAAACCTTTTATACTGCCTTTCAGGTTTTAGTCCAGAGAAATCTAATAAATTATCTCTGTCCAACTCTAAGATGAATTAGAACTGATGAGTAGTGTGTGGTGCTGGATGTACCCAAATTTGAATTGCACACATAGTATGGTGGTGACTACCATGCCTGTACACGCTTGATGCTACCAGAAGCTGCATCATACTCTCATCTACCTCCTGCCATGGGTATTTATTGAGTCTCACTGCTCTGTAGGTAATTCTTTATTTTTCCTGTGATGAGAATGCTTTTCCAGCACTGTAAAAGCAGGTAGTGAGAACACAGGGGCTTATTTAAGAATGATCCAGCCAAGTCTAGGTTTGAACCCCTGTTCACTTACTTAGAATGAACCCTTCATCTCACTGTAGTCTCCACTGGCTGCACTTGCACTTCCACATTTATACACAGTAGCTTATTCCTATGGTCATGTTTCCCATCCCTTCCTCCCAGAAGGGGAACTGCTTTTTTATTTTTTCCTCCATAGATTAGTTCTTCCACCAAAGTGGTTTTTTTACGTATGGTTTGGCAACTGTATTGCTGCCTAGTATGCAGCGCTCATCACTAGCTCTGGAGTGCACAAGAAACACTGCTAACATCAACTAACCCTAGTGGCTACAGAGCTGACGAAGCAGACTACTACACAGCAAAACAGTGGGCACTGCCAGGAGACCCTCCATCGGGGCTGGAGATGGGCTCATCTCCATGCTGCAGTGCCTGGGGCCTCTGGGCCTCTCAGAAACCAGGCTGCTGCTGCTGGAGCCCAGCTCCAGAGCAGTGGGAGGGAGCATACCACGTCAAAGCAGTGCACAGTGGGGCCAGGAAACACTCCGCATACTCTGCAGAGTGTTTCATCAGCCTTTCTCTCCCAGAGCAGAGGGGAGAGTTTCTCAGGCAGCAGAGAATGATGCAAAGTACAGCTGTAGTTGCATGTGCTGTTTCCCTTTCGTTTCTGAGCAGCACCATCCTATTTTCAGCTGTGAGCTGTTCTCCTTCCACCAGCCAACATTCTCCCCTGTGCTGGGAAGCCACCACACTGCTGTCAGTGGCTACCTAGCATGACAGTTACAAGATGTTGAGAAGCACAACGCAAAGCTGGTGCTGGTGTGTGCAGCAAGCTCTGCTGGCAGCAAGCAGAGGAAGGAATTAGAGTCCCTCCCATTAATTAAAGCCCTCACCTTGCAAAGTGACAAGTTTCCTGAAGTCTTCAGAGAAAGACTGCTAACATCAACTAACCCTAGTGGCTACAGAGCTGACGAAGCAGACTACTACACAGCAAAACAGTGGGCACTGCCAGGAGACCCTCCATCGGGGCTGGAGATGGGCTCATCTCCATGCTGCAGTGCCTGGGGCCTCTGGGCCTCTCAGAAACCAGGCTGCTGCTGCTGCTGGAGCCCAGCTCCAGAGCAGTGGGAGGGAGCATACCACGTCAAAGCAGTGCACAGTGGGGCCAGGAAACACTCCGCATACTCTGCAGAGTGTTTCATCAGCCTTTCTCTCCCAGAGCAGAGGGGAGAGTTTCTCAGGCAGCAGAGAATGATGCAAAGTACAGCTGTAGTTGCATGTGCTGTTTCCCTTTCGTTTCTGAGCAGCACCATCCTATTTTCAGCTGTGAGCTGTTCTCCTTCCACCAGCCAACATTCTCCCCTGTGCTGGGAAGCCACCACACTGCTGTCAGTGGCTACCTAGCATGACAGTTACAAGATGTTGAGAAGCACAACGCAAAGCTGGTGCTGGTGTGTGCAGCAAGCTCTGCTGGCAGCAAGCAGAGGAAGGAATTAGAGTCCCTCCCATTAATTAAAGCCCTCACCTTGCAAAGTGACAAGTTTCCTGAAGTCTTCAGAGAAAGAGAAATAGCAACCAGTTTGGCAGGGTTGCCTCACAGTCCTCTGACAGCAGCACACCTCATTTCCTAAGTGTCTGGCAAGACCGGCCTTAGCAGGTGCTGCTGCTGGTCACAAAAAAAAATGAGAACTCGCAGCCACTCAGTGACATGGATCACTTCCATGGGGAAGCCCTTCTGCCTCTTGTCCCAGGAGAACAACATGTTCTCAGGGAGATACCACAGCAGCTGCAAACCCCTTGATAAGGTTGGAGCTATTTTAAAAGCAAGTCACCAGTTAGGTCTGTGCCCTAGAATGCATCCCTTTAATTAGGCTCCAGGGCAAGTTATGACAGCAAGAAAGCCCCAGCCACAGGCAGTCCCGCCCCTAACAGCCAGAAGAGCTGTGCTCAGAGTGACGTAGCAGCCTGTCACCTCAGGCTTGCTCAGATAAGTTGGGAGAGCGAGGTTGTAAACAGCAGCATGCACGCATTCCTTCCACACCCTGGGATGATATTTATAGAACTGAGTGCAGGATGCGGGGTGAAGGGCAGCCATGACCCAGCTCAAGGGCAGCAGGGCAGAAGCCTGGCTCCACCCTCACTCACTATGCAACTTGGCCAGCAACCTCCATAAAACATCTTTATTCTGTACATTTATTTATAGACAATCAGGGAACAGGGACAAGCCCCAGCATTAGAAAATGTCAAGACAATAAAACAGCAATCATGAAGAGCATGGCACCAAGAACAGTCATGCCACAGCTGGTAGGGACAAGATGGGACCAGCCATCAGCTATCTATCTCAGAGAGGGTTAGAGAAGCCCATGCCTGCTTTGGTGTGGAAGACACTAGGGCTGCTGCAAACAGCTGGCATCATGTTCCCCACCCCTTTCTTAGTGAGCCATGAGCACCAAAGGGTAGAGCCTGCTGGCAGCTGGCACCAGTCCTCTCAGGCATGGCTGAAAGACCTACGACCACAGCCAGCGACCCTGACCCAGCAGCTGCGTTCTCCCTGCTGAGCTGACTTACAGCTGGGTCAGTGCTCCTCCCAATGGGCAGGCAGTGCCTGCTTCTGTCATTGAGCTGCTTCTTGAGTCCCTTCAGGTACATCACCATTTCACCAGCCTCCCCCAGTCCCAACATGCACTCTGCAGTGCTGGCATCTTTTGTCTCCCCAGGTATTATGCTGTCCACAGATCAGCAGCGTGGGCCACCCATCCCCACATGCATTGTCTGTGCCAGCAGGTCAGCACCACAACTTGCTTTCAAGAGGGCAAAAAGGCTCTTTGGGTATTTGCGTGGTATTGCAGGCCCTCTCCCCTCTCCTCAGTCAGAGCTGGCAAGCTATGTGCCACGTGACAAGGTTGGCTGAAGGACTATTGCTCACCACTGACTCTTCTGGTCTGACAGTCAGTGAGAAAACCAAAAGCCCATGTACAGCTCAACAGACCCTGCCTTTGGGCTGAGGGGCCTGGAGGAGCTGTCACACACAGCAGCCACACAACAGCATGATGGAAATAAGAGTGTTTCCCTGTGCAGAGTCCTTGCTGGCAACAATAGCCTTCCACTCACAACGCACCCCAGTGGCAGGGGAAAGAAAAAAAGTCTTCCTTGAGAAGAAAAATAAAGTCACGCCACTTCCAAATCACAACTAAACAACAGAAGTCACCTTGTTTTGTGTTAGTAATGTGGCCTGTCCTCACATTAAGGCAAGCATGGGCTGGGCCCTGGAGCTGCCAAACCAGGGAGCTCACTGCAAGCCATTGCTGCCACATGTAGATTTCACCTGTCGCTGAACAGCCATTAAACAATCTGCCCATGCCAGCACAGGCCCAGGTCTCACTCTGCTCCACAAAACAGCTCCTGCTCCGCTGCTTCAAGGAGCTGTTTGCAAGTGCTGACTAAATCTGCCTTTGTGCTGTAATGCCAGGAGGCTGTGCCACACTGAGCAGCCACAGCTTCCTAAGTCACATGAAGAAGTGCGTACATGCACACGGGGAACAGGACAGGATGCTCGTCCAACAGTAAGACACTTAGACTGGAGTAATGCAAAACCAACATACAAATGGACACACAGCAGATTAAAGCCAACCAAGATTAAAATAGTTAAAAAGTGTCTTGAACGCATTTTGATAGGTTCAACCAAGATCTTGCTGCAGGCAGCAGGGCATCTCCCATCCCCTGCCTGGAGGGATGTGCTGCAGGACTGCATCAACCCAGTGCTCTAACAGCTGGAATGGGACCAAATCTTGTGTCACAGGTGGAAAAACATCCTTTCAGTGAACATCCTTTGTTCAGTGAACAAAGCCAGAACTTGCCTGCCCAGACCAGCGGTTGCCTCCAATCTATTCTGAAGGAAGGCAGGATAACAAAAAGCAGTGGGCAATGTGGAGAATGTGCTTATCTTGCCTCATGTGCTGCACTGAATGCGAGAAACCCTCAGAGACTCCATCTCACAGTACGGAGGAGAGACACCGTTGCTAGAATGGGACAGCAGCAGCTCCAGGCGTCACTCAGAGACCCATGGGAGCTTTCATCCTTCTCCCTGGTTGCTGGTGAGCAGACATCTCTCTGACCTAGTGGTAGTCAGAAGCTCAGCTGTCCAGGCCCTAGAGACTCCTCCAGGCCATTTTCTTTGGTGGTGATGGCTTGGAGGTCAGTGACATGCCCAATGCCTTTGGTGACTCCTTCACGGAAAAGCAGCTTGGCTCCGATCTTCAAGTATTCAGGATGTTTGATGAATCTGAAACAGACAACGGCCTTCTCTCCTGTCCGCAGCTTATCCTGAAGAAAAAAAGGGACAGCTTAGACCTATCTGTCCTTCTGATGCATACAAGAGAAGTGCACGTGGATGCTAAGATAATGAAGCAAGTGAACAGGTTGACTCCTTCAGACCATGTGGCTCAAGTCCTTCCCATTACTATTTGCGCAGGGGGAGACAGGAGAACACAAGCTCTGGGGAATGGAAAACTCATCCCCCTTCAGAGTCTTGCTGTAGTCTGTGATACTGCTTGTTTTGTGAGGAGGAAATATCAACCAAATGGGAAGGATAAAGGAGTGGAGCGTGCTCTTAGGAAGAAAGACAGGTATTCAAGATACCAGTAGCCCACAGCCTTAGAAGAGGGCATGGTGGAATACCAGCAGGTCCCAACACTGAGTTCTATCTTCCTCCCTTTTCCTTCCACGACTTACCTTTCCATGGATCTTCTCTACAACAGCTGTCTGTCGCACGTTCCCCACATGTACCGTCACCTGAAATCCCTTCCGGAAAGTTGTTGCATGGAACAACAGCACAATCTCGGCTTCGAACACTGAGCAGATGGTGGGGTTCATTTCTGGGCTCACCATGACCATGCCCTGCACAATAACCAAGAGCTCAGACTAGTTCAGGCCAATCCTCCTGTTTCTGAACAGCAGCCACAACCACAAACATGTTTCCACTCTGGAACTTGGACTCGCACCCCATTCTCAGTCCATCATACTTCACAGCCTGGCAACCTCCTTCCCTTTCAACAAGCTTTCTGTAAACACTTCTACTTCATTCCCACTCTACCAATGGGGGATCTACAGGGAAGCTTCCAGCCCCACTCACTGGATCAGCAAAGAAGCTGGCAACAGCAGGACTCACCTTCCGCAGCAGGGAGCGGTCGAAAGGTCCGAGGGCCAGCGTGGCTGCCTGGCCAGCCCGCAGCACGCGGCAGGCTGAGCGGTTGCGCTGGATGCTGCACACCTTCAGCCGGAGGAACTTCCCATCATCAGTGGGACCAACCACCAGGTTCTCCCCTTCTCGGCAGATCCCACTGCCCAAAGCACAACAGCAGGACAGAGCTCATCAGGAGACAAGGAGGAATTTGCACTCTCCAAGATCAACCTACACAGATTCTCTAGGGCCAACGTGAGTGTCTCTGGATTCTTACCCAGGCACATGACCAACTAACGGGAATGCAACACTGCTGGGAATAGGGATTCTATACAGTAGGAGCAAAAGCCACACTGTCACTCCTCAAACACCCAGAGTCCTTTGGACAGGGGCCACTCCCTCCCACTGCTCTGCCACACTGCATCATTTCTGCTGGTGAGACTGCAGTTGCCACTTGTGTGAACGTAGCCAAGCTGTGCTCACTGTTCCTGGAAGCTGAATGACAGCTTCTTTCTTCACGGGGTGGCATGCGGTTAACTTCTGCTGGGAGCAGAGGACTTACCATCTACCTCATCCTGCTTGAGGAAGAAGGAATACAACACCTTAGCATCCTGGCTTACTTCTGTTGACTGTTCCCAGCACGCTTTCATCTACCAGCACACTACAGGTCACATTCCTATCTAGCAATTTTAGAGCAGATTCCTTGCCTGCCACTGCACAAGCACTGATCTGCTCATGACATCTCCTAGCATCCTGTGGTCCTCCATCCTCCCTTGGCTCGGTTATCTGGTATGAGTAGGGATCAAACTCTAACCTTGCGGGAACTCCAGCAACTATTCACAATCACACCTGTCTGCCTGTGCCCTTACCTTGACAGAGTTCCTCCCACAACAGTTCCCACTTCTGGCACAGTATAAATTTCATCAACCTGCAAGAAGGCAACAAGAACAAGCTGCTCAGACAGCCGTGAGAAAGCACTCCAGAGTGAGAACAAGCTGCCCACCCCATACAGAATCAGACACCATCTGTGAGCTTTCGATAGCTCCCACAACATTCCTTTTAGAGGAACCTTTGCCTTTTAAGTGGCAACTAGAGAAACAACCTCCTCACTGAAATGGGCATCCCTTGGTTAGGACGCAGCCCAGCCTAACAAGCCTTGTTCAAGAAACGAGTTTTTTCCTTACTCAAACATCTCCCAGTAATCCAGTGGTTCACCTTGTCTCTGCCTGCTCTATCTAGAATCCACAGATGTTTGTCACACATCACAGCAACACGTGCACTAAGAGAACTGGAGCCAAGCTACCCTTCCATACCTGAAACTCTGTGAGTTGTTGCATTAGTTCCTCCTGCTCTTTACTGTTGGTCAGCGGAGGAAGGATGTTGAGAAAGACTTTCACGAGATCCAGGTTCTCCCCAGAAACATTGGACAGTGTGAAGATTGGGGTGATGCTGTCAGACACAAACACGAGTAAGCAGAATGCCAGACCACAACTACAAAAGGTGACGGAGACTCTGAATCTACCGAGTCCAGAGACTACAATGATAAAAGGTCAGAGTAGGAGGGCACAATGGGCTGGCACAACTCTGCCTCATGGCTGGTTGAGGTACTGATCCCCCCCTTTTGGAGAAGCACAGCCTTTGGCATCTTCCACTCCCACAGCCCAGAAAAAAGGCCTGGGAGGTGAAAATGCAGAGATTAGGAAACCAGCTGAGTGGCTGCCTCCCTTGTCATCACCCTTTCCCAGCACCACACAGCAGCCCAGTCTGAACTGCCTGCTCCCAGCAGAAAAGAATGCTTCCTTACTTGGGAGACTGTGCAAACTGCTGTGCTGCTGTAACAGCATCATCATCTGAGGTGACAAGCAACGGAAGCTTGTTGCAGCCTGGCTGCTTCAGAATTCGTTCCAGCTGCTTCACTGTCCGTTCCACAGTGGCTTTTGAACACAAGTCAACTTTGCTGATGACAATGAAGAAGGGGACCTTGAGGGCCATGGCCAAGCCCAAGTGCTCTCGTGTTGTGCCCGCTGCAGGAGATAAGTTAGAGTGTAGTAGCTTCACAAAAATAAGCAGCAACATTTCCTGACCTTCCCATGGGCCCACCCTGGAAATTTCATCCCAACTGGTAGTTCATCAAGCAATAAGAAAGCAAAACTGTTCTTTTAAACAAAAAAACAAGAGCATTCCAGAAAAGTAGAACCCAGAATTATTGTAACTGATCTCCTTGCTTCAGAAGGATGCAGTAGTTTTCCTTCTTAACAACCACAAAAGTGTCACAGAAAAATATGGAAGAACTCCAGATGCCTTTTCATGAAGTTTTGGATTCAGCACCTCTAAGAATACATTTATTTTTTTTTCCCCTCTGACAAACACAGTCTTAAATTCCAAACAAAGCCTCTGTCCAGAGCACTGTTTAGCATGGTTTACAGCTAGTAACTCAGCCCTGCTTCCCTCCCAGGCACTTAGAGGTGCTGGCCTACAAGAAATCAGAAGGGACTTCTAGACTAGTATTTTCTTTCAACATCTTGCTCCCCATTTCACTTCATATTTTACTCTCAGCCTGTGCAGGCAGTGTAACACTCACCAATGCCAGTGTTGGCACTAACTACCAGCATAGCAAAATCTGGGCAGTAGCTGGTGAGGCCAAAGATGGTTGTTTTCAGATACTTGTGGTGGCCAGCCAAGTCGATGAAAGTGATCATCTTGGAGGAACTCTCACAGATCTCTTCTGCTGTTCGGGAGTCACTGTAATTTACCACCTGAGGAACATGAGGACTTGGTGAGAAAAGGAGCCCCAGCAAGCAAGTGAAGGAAGAGCCAGCTCTTATCGGTCCCTTTTGACATCAAAATTAGCAGAGATCATAGATGTAAGAAATCATAAATGCAAGAAATCATGTCTGTTGCAAATGGATGTAAGCAGTGATTGGGTAAGGGGACACATAGCTGTACTGCCACTCTTCCATCATATTTCCCTCAGCACTGTAACAGGAAGGTAATCCTGTTCTTCTCCACCCTCCCTATCACCTCCATCTGTGTTCAGCAGCCCCCTGCTCACCTCTCCTTTGCTGTTGAAACCGAGAATCTCAAAACTGATGCTTGATGTTCTTCCTGACTGGATTTCATGGAGATGTCGGAAGAGGTTGAGACGTGCTCGGCCCCGGCCATTGTCCAGCTCTCCTTGTGTTAGGACACCCAACAGAGTTGACTTCCCTGAGTCCACATTACCCAGCACAGCTACTCGCAGGTCTAAGAACTAGGAGAAAAAGAGCAAAGAAATCATTAAACCTACATGCTGCTCCATTGGGTCTGTATGAACACCACACACCTGCAGGGATGTGCCCTAGGGTTTCCTTCCACAACAGACAGACACCACAGCGTACTTTTGTTCAGATTCTGCTCTTGCTCGTGGCAAATCATAGTCTGGGAGTTGTGATATACTTCACTGTGTTGTGATATGACACATCAGCAGGAAGTCTAAATTCTTCCTTGTTTGCACACTGGGTTGCATCACAACTATTGCTGCAGAATTGAAATAGGTTCTCATCTCTGATCAAGGAAATCTCTCCTACGGGTATGTGCCATAACCACAACCTCAGAGATAAGAAGCGCTGTCCTCAAAGCTTCCCTCTAGCAGCTCTTTAAAGCATCAGCTACGGGCCAATCTGGAGCAGACTGCCTTTAGGGCTTGGACTCCCATCCTAAAAGTAAGTTTCTTGTACGAGGGCTGCACATCTCTGGCAAGAGAGGAGAGCCAGGTCACAGGTTCCTACCTGCTGGTTGTCAGGCACCTTTCGGACGAGCACCTCTGTTATCTTCCTTGGAACATCACTGTCATAATCCACCTCCCTCTCTCGCAGCACCGTAATGTCAGCTCCAACTCTGCCATGGACACAGAAGGGAAGAGTGAGACACACATGCTTGCACTCAGCAGCCCTTGCACATACAGAATCAGATCTGACAAAGTGAATGGGACAAAAACTAGGTGTAGCAGGACAGCAGCCTCAGGCTTGAAGCCAGAAGTCTTCTAGCTCCATTCTTATGTCTAGACCTTCATGATAACAGAAGTTTAGTCATACACAAGCACATGGAGTGATGCCACCAGCTACTCTGGGAACTCCTGGAGCGAAGTCTCTCTTGTACCAGAGGCTTTTTAAGCCTACAGGTCCCTCAGACAAAAGTGAACACGTACTTCTCTGCCATACGACGCAGGGTCTTGAGTGAGGCACGCATCTCCTCCTCTGAGAGTCCCACCAGCAGCCCATTGTCCTCCACACCAATCTGGTAGACAGCCTCCCCACGGCCTTCCTGTAGTCGCCACTTCATTTGTGTCACCAGGTGCTCAAAGCGGTACTGAGAGGGATTCACCAGCTTTAGCTGTTTAACAGAGGGAAGAGTTACAGTCACAGCCTGGAAGTAATGCCAGTGCCCAAACCAGCAGCTCTCTAAATCAATGCGGTGAAGCAATGCCCCCTGCTCTGACCCATCTCTGGAAAACACACCCCATGTTAGTATCTAAACAGAAACCATGGGATAGGTGAGAGAGTGTTTCACAGGGATGCCTGCATATGGGAGTAGAACATTTCTTCACTTTCCCAAAGGGATCTGCATTCTGCCTGCTGTGGGGGTAAAAAGACAGCACCATGGGACCTATTTGTGATAAAAGAGCCAAGTAAGCATGATTGGCAGAACAGCTACAAACTGAGTGATAAATGATTATTGGGGACACCCACAGCTGTCAATGTGAAGATTTCAGGAAAACCAGGGGTCCTGTCTCCTAAAACAGATTCCTAAAATGAGTGACGAGCTCAAACTCTTCCAGCTCAGAACACTGGGTATCTCTATGTACTCAGAAGATGACTGATTGTTCCTTCCTTAGTACAGTGTCTGTTCTTCTGTCCGCACGGGCACATTCCCCATACACTGTCTTTCCTGAAGTTATTTGCTGTGAGAGAGCTCTGAGAAGAAACCCACCTACACCCACAAAATGCTCACCTTGTACTCGATGTTACCATCTTCTGCCTGGTCAGAGAACAAAACAAAACAAAACAGAAGGGTTAGATGCTGTGCCAGAAGGGACTTCTATAGGCATCAGCTGAAAAGATATTCCACAGCTTGCACTGACAATTTCAGAAAGGGAAAACTGCAGAAATATATTGTGTTAGGTTACAGCCCATTCTGCTGCTCATTCCTACACTCAACTAGAACTTACTTCAGGCTTCTTTTTGCTGTTTGCATCACATATTATGAAAAACAAGGGATAAAACTAGAATATGACACAGGGGAGTAGTGCTGCCTTGTTGTTTATGGTTTTTTGTTGTTGTTTTGTTTTGCTTTTCTAATTGTTTGCAAAAAAGAGGGCCAGCCACACAGAGTTCCAGTTTCAAAAAGAGCCACATCCCACAATGCAAACTACACCATCCCATTCCTACTATGTCCAGCAGTTTCTGCCCACCCAGCGCGCACAGAAAGAAGGGAATAGGAACAAAAGTCATTGTTTCTTCTCCCCATGCATTGATACCCTTTTCTCTCACCCAATTATTTTTCCACTGACTCCTTCCCATATCCTTATATATCTACCCTTCAAGACAGAAGGACCACAGACATAAGGATGCAAATCATGGACTCCTTTGCAATACAGCAAACTGGTGACTGGGCTGGAGAACCAGATGTGAACGAGACTGTAAGCGCACAATGTTCTTCGAAGAATTTCCCCAAGAAGGGCTGAAAACAGACCAAGTTGTATTAGAGCCTAAACCAGAAAGGCCCATAAAGTCATCGATCACAACAGGCTCTAACTTCCAAAGAGAACATCTAGTCAAAACTGAAGTAACTTCTGCACCCATTTGGTCGAAGTGCCACTGAGAAAGGACGAGAGCCTGCAAGAAGCCATGTACTCAGGCAGACTAAGCTGAGCTGCCAACTCTAAGCACTTGCTTTTCCTCTGGACACCAATTTGCATGTCAAGAGAGGCAACAGCCCTCTCCCTGCCTTCTAGCTGAGTTTCTAACCACAGAGGAGCTTATGGTGGCAGAAGGCCAACAGAGGGAAGTTCCAAGCTGCCAGCTCGGCACTCGGGCAGCAGAGCTATGCAGTGAGGGAAGGATACGTGCAGGAGGCTTTTGCCATTTAAGAAAAACATCGGGTTCACATTCTGTGCTGTCCTCTAAACAAGGGGGTAGGTCTCTTCTGAAGCAGCTGAGCCTAGAGAAAAGCAACACACAAGGCTGTGCGGACTACATGCTGCACTGGGCGGCCACGGACAGGAAGCCGTGCTGAAACCACAGGGGCTGCACAGCCTCCAGCTGAAGAGAACCAAAACTGAACTGCAGCTGCAGGGGACGCTCCTACCCTCGGACAGGGTCTCACACAGCTGAGCTCTACGTTCTCTCCTCGACGGGAACCACAGCCCGGTGTGGGGGCTGCCCCTTCCCAGCACAGACTCGGATAACTTACTGAGAGCTCGCCCAGCAAGGCTGAGCAATCTTCTCAATGTAATAATGCTCTCCATCCACAGCAGCAGTTTCCTCAGAGCCGTGCCAACCATCTGAACTAACCCACACACCCTTCAAGTAACACCGTCAGTTTTTCCTGCTGCAGGAGACAAACACCAAAAACGAGAACGCTCCCTCGGAGCCCGCCAGCACCCGCCGCATCACCACGACGGAAAACATCGGCTCACGGAGCCGGGCGGGCCGTCACCAGGACGTGCCGAGCGGCGCTCGGGAGCCCGGCAGCTGGTGGAGCCCCCGCCGGCGCTGCCCCGACCTCACCCGCATCCCCGCTCCGGCCCCGCCGCGCACAAAGCCGCCCCCCCCCACCCATCTCTCCGCGCCCCTTCGCCGGCCCCGACAGGCCCCAGGGCGTCCCCTCCGCGGCCGCCGACAGTCGGCTCACCTCAGGCGGCAGGTACGGCGGGTTGTTGGCCTTGCCCCCCCGGCTCCGCCCGCTCTTCTTTTTCGCCTTCGAGCCGCCGCCGCCGCCGCCGCCGGGCGCGGCCCCTCCGCGTCCGCGAAACGCCGCGCCCGTCGGCCTACAGCAGCCCCCGAACAGCTCCGACACCCGCGAATCCATAGCGGCCGGCGCGGCCCCGCCGCCCCGGTGCGGCACCCGTTCCCAGCCCGGGCCCCCCGCCGCCCCGGCCCCCGCCGTCAGCGAAGCCGCCGCGCGGCACCACGGGAAACGGAGTCCGCGGCGCCGCCCGCCTACAATTCCCGGCACGCACTGCGCCTCGCTTCTCTCGGAACTGCCGCTCCCGGCGTGCCCCTCGGCGCGCCCCGCGCCGTTCTCTATGGACTGCCTCCGCAAGGGCGGATGGGAGTTGGAGTTCCGTGCGGGCGGCGCCCCCCGGCGGCCCTGGAGCTCGGAGTGCGGGGTGCCCGGCAGCTCGAGGGCGCCGCCCCGGTGCCCTCCGTTCTGGGACAGCGAGCTGGGGCACACGGCGATTGGCACAGGGGGTGGGAAGCCGAAGTGCTTTTAAGCATTTCTGATATCAGAAACGTCCAATAAAGGCAGAGAAACAGCACGGCGCATAGAACTATCCACGCAGATATCGCAACCCCCTGCCGACGGGGGCTCACGACAGAAGCGCTCGGCTCGGGGCGAGAACGCGCCGAGCGCCGTGCCCCCCTGTCCGCCTCCGCCAACAGCAGCAAGCCTCGCGATTCGCCGCCGCACCCCCGGGGCCAGCGACGGTCGGTCCGCCTATGTCAACTTCCACGCTCCTGGCACCGCCCCCCCCCCCCGCGGTGCGTGGGAGACTGCACCCAATGGGGCTGCGGCCACGTTGTTTCCAAACACGGCCGCTCCCCCGCCAGCCACGGGGCCCGGTGCCAGCCTCCGCCTCGCTGAGGCCTCTTAGCGAGGCGGGGAGTTTGGCCGTGTACGGCTCTCTCACCACTGCTTTTTTCCCCTCCCCGCAGCGCTGCGTCCGCCCTCTGGGCGGGCTCTGGGATGCAAGGGAAAAACGCCGCTGATGCGGCCGCTGGGGGGCTCCCCTCTACTCCCCAAGGGCTGACTCCTAGTGCCCGCCCCATCCAACATGGCGCCCACGCTCTCCGGAAGCCACGGGACGGACGTTCCGCCGCTCCCATGGTGCCCCGCGGCGGCAGCCATTCAAATTCCAGCGGGCCGCCGCTGCCGCCGCCTAGAAAATGGCTGCCCTGGGGGAAACGGAGTCGCCTGGTGCGGTGGCGGCTCCGGGTTCTCAGACCTCCCCGCTTCTTACGGTAGAGACGCCGCTAGCCCCAGAGCGCGGCCGTGGGAGGAGGTCCCGGCGGAGCACGCCGGCGGCGCTCAGCCCCGCCGTGTCCGTGGTGTTCCCGGGCGCCGTGAGCCGAGAGAGCTGCTGCCGCTTTGCCTGCGAGCTCCTGAAGCACGTCCTGCACCAGCGGCACCAGCTGCCGCTGCCCTACGAACAGCTCGCCTACTTCTGCCGGCGGGCCACGCAGGTGGGGGGGCGGCTGAGCCTTGGTGGGGGGGCGGGTGGGGGGGCCGTTTAAAAGTCGGCCTGGGGCTGCCGGTGTAGGGGCTTAACGCTGGTTTCTGTCTGTCAGTGAACTATCCTACCGCCTTCACTCGTTTTCTAACACATCACCTAGAAACCCAAAAGCTCTAATTGCAAATGTTGATAGATTGTCTTCTGTGTGTTCATCGAGTCTCAAGGAGGGGATGCGTCATAGTTGACGACCATAGTTGAAGAGTGAATTGGGGACCCTCTGCAATTTTTTGTTTGTATATTAATGTCTCTTTTTTTGTGGTTTCTAGGATGGAGATATGATCAAGAAGCCACCTTCTGTGGGCTTAGCAAGCAAGAAGTGCCAGCAGGTGCTGGTGGAACTGGAGGCAGTGCTCCAGCACCTGGAAGTGATGTTCAGCTTGACACTGGTTCCCCGTGTTCTTATTCTGCTTGGAGGCAATGTTGTGAGCCCCAAGGAGCTTTATGAGCTCAACTTAGAAGGGATCTGTGTGGGCAGTGCTGAGAAAAGCCTGAAAACCACATCCTGCGTGCGTAAGCTTTTTCACTCGCTCTTCATTGCAGATGTCTTCAGTGAACTTAAAGCTCTTCCAGTCACAAGCACTGTTGTTATGCTCCAAGGGCATCGCAACTGTGGTGTGGAGTGGTTTCGGCCCAAGCTCAACTACAAAGTGCCAACCAGAGGAAAGAAACTGACTATTAATTTGTCCTGCGATGGAGATATCGATATAAGTGCCTCAGCTCCTCAGATTATGACTTCTGCTTGGGAGGACTACATATGGTTTCAAGCACCAGTGACACTTAAGGGCTTTCATGAATGATCTGTGCCCTGTAGAACTTTAATGGGATACTGAATAATTTTTGGTGCTGCTTTAGGCAATAATTCTATCAAAGGTAATGGCATACACTTGTCTCTCTGGATCTCTTCTCTAGGGCATCTGTTGCCTTCCTGACCACCTTCTTCTGTGTTCACCGCATGACTTGTCTTTGAAAGCAAAAGCCCTTTAAGGCACAGCTGCATACAGCTACCATGATTATTTAAGGAAATTAATTGATATATTGGGTGTAAAGACTTCCCTGTGACACGCTGAACTGACAAATATTGCAGTCTTCCTGAGTTTTACTCTCCTGAGTTTTACTGCAGCCATTTCTGTTAATGATTACTGCATTATATGATTGTTTGGGACAAGATAACATATGATTATTAATATAGTTAGCCTTTTACTGTGAAGGCCATAACCATTCTTTACCCCACTGCTGTGAAAGAAGACCTTTTCCTGCAGCCTACTCAGACTTGAGTACTCAAGTGCTTGCCCATCTAGTAGATGATATCTTTCTTCCCATAACACCATTTCAGTTTGTTAGGAATCCAGCACGGCACTCTTCAGCAACTGGAAGACTTCATGCCTAGCAGTGTCTTATACTGGTGATGAAATGAGGCTGAGTGGTCCTGTGAAAGCAACAGAACACATCTTCCTATTCCTTTACTAACTTTTAGTCCATCAGACCTGACAATCAGTTTGATATACAATTAAAACTAGGAAAAGCAGTTTATTCTCTCCTTCGCAGGAAGTTAGGACTCCTGCCTCAATGTGGTAGCTTATTCCCACTTAACAGAAAATGAAAATATCTTGCTTTAGGGATGGGGAGGAGAAACTAGTGCCAGAACTAGATATCTGCTGGAGTTGTCTTGGATCAGCTGGATATGTGTCTATCGTGGAATGAATTAAATGGCTCCATCCATAAGAAGAGAATCTCTAGGCTGTTGGTAGTAAGGTTGCTTACTACATGCTAACAGAAGCTGATTGATGGGGTGATAAAAATCCTTTGGAAGGAGGTTGTTAGAAGGTGAATTAACCCTCTGTACTCAGTGCATGTTTTAAGCTTTTCTGACATTTTAGCAGTGAATAAGATTGCAAAACTGGAAGGAAATTAATCGTTTTTTTTTTAAGCTTAGAGAACACTACAGATACCATTTTTGCCTTGCTATTCCTTGACAGCGAGCAACTGCTAAAACAAGCTCTAGGAAAGAACTGCTAAAATAAAGAGAGCTGCCTTATGTGGAGCTGCTCACTTGAGAATGTAATTATTGGTCTCTCAAATGAAATATAACTCAAACTGTTTAATGGGAGTGTCTGATATTCTCAGGACATCTAAGCCCTTTACATTTCCACCAAAGCTGCTTGAAGCATGTATTTAAGAATGCTAGCATTTCAGTATTTAAAGAAGCTTTTGAAGAGAAGCTGTAGTTCTGAGGAACAAGAGGCCATTTCCTTTCTGCTATCTCCTCCAGATGAGTGCAATGTTACTGCATTAAATGGTTTACATATTCCATTATACTTGAATTATGAATGCAGCAATGATATGGTGCCAGGAATAAAAGGCAAGGTGCTCTTTTTTTTTTTTATATGAAGAGTTCTAGAGTTTGAACAACTTTATTAGTTACAATCATTATTATCAAAATAAAATGCTGGCTTCCATGTTGTGACTTTATTGAGTTTATTTAATCCCTTAAATTCTGTGATAGTAGAACAACTTGCTTCCATTCTATACATGTATCTAAACTGCAGGTTCACAGCTTCTCCACCTTTCTCACAAAGTGGAAGATGTCTTGTGCCAGCAGCTTTGGTTCCTCAAAGGCAGCAAAATGCCCTCCACGGGGCATGTAAGAGTAATGGACAATGTTCTTGAAGGTACTCTTTGCCCAGACCCGTGGTGTATGGGCTATCTCCTCGGGAAAAGCTGCAATGGCTGTTGGAACATATACTCCAACCCTAAAAAGATATTAGTTAACAGTATTTTTAAGACGAACTTCTGAAGAAAGTAATTTAAAAACCTTCTGACTCATAGCTTTTATATGAGTTGAAGAAACTTCACCACAGCAACTCTTTTCATAGTCTGTACTCTGCTGAGGAGTTTCATTGGTGTTTGGATCTCCTTGACTTCAAAAGTGTTATATCTAAAGATGCATAAAATGAAGCCCACTTTGCACAGAGTTCAGTATTGAAAAGCTTCAGGCTTTTACGCTTTGTAATGTGTTGCAGCCACACCTCCGTGTGAAACTCAAGCAAGCTAGCTTATATTTGCTCTAGAATTTCTGGTACCACTATAATCCCTATTGAGAGGGAGGGTGAATTAGTTCAGTTTACAAAGAATAAGATTTCTTTTTTCTCTTGTATGATCAGTCACTTGCTGAGGAGTCTCGCCCACCAGTGCTTCCTGGTCAGCCTCTCTTGTGAGTCACACTGCTTCTACAAGTTTTTGCTTAACAGCTGTAGCTCATAGTTTGTTCAGTGTAAATTGTATCCTTCCTAACTGTTTAAACTTGCTAGGAATGCTTGTGATTCTGTTTTGTTTTTAGTGAACAAAGCCATGGATTACAGTTGTTTGTCTAGTAAGTCTATAGACCAGCTGTATCTTGAACACAGATCTGAATTACTTTTGCTAAATGTTCTGCATTGTTTTGGCAACAGACCAATTTGTGTGAATCACAGGTTTAAAAGAAAAGCTACCCTTAACTATATTGAAGATAACAGTTTGGCTTTTTTTTTTTCCTAGTATAGG
Organism: Lagopus muta; assembly: GCF_023343835.1. Classification (NCBI taxonomy): domain Eukaryota; kingdom Metazoa; phylum Chordata; class Aves; order Galliformes; family Phasianidae; genus Lagopus; species Lagopus muta. Next base: position 79,536,453 of record NC_064434.1, read on the forward strand.
TTAAATTTGCAAGTGATCTAAATGCTTGTACAGGCAGGTCTGAATGAGTCTTGTTTCAAAATCTGTCTTGTACACTTCATTACCTGGAATCAGCAATAAGGCCGGGGTCCCGGCCAAAGTTCTCCTTGTAATATCGCATTGAGGGCACAATAGATGCTGTCACCCAGTAAATCATCACGTTGGTCAAAAGGTCATCGAGAGAATACTTGCTAGCAGGAGAAAAAAAGATTCAATATAACTGAGCTGTTTCTCAACATACTATATTGGGCTTGTGCTCTGATAAGCTATTGGTCTTCCAGTTCTCCACTGATTTTCAAGCAGCAAATCAATTTACATTCATGTGCCTGAAGCAAAGCTTCCTAGTACTGAATCAGTAGCTTGCAGGCAGTCTACTGTAAGCTTAAACTTCTACTTATCTACTTGTAATCTTTCATCCTTAAAATTCAGCTTCCACTACCCAGCCTTTTGTCCATCTCCTCATCAGTTGTTTGTTTTTTTTTAAATGAGTTTTCTCACAGAATGATGTTTATTTTCTTACCTTTCCAAGCCTCCGTCATCTTTACGCAGGAATGATTTATCTGTCCACGTAGAGAATTTCTCCAAAATATATGCAGCAAGCCCCACAGGGGAGTCATTCAGTCCACAACCTAATGCATGTGAAGAACAGCAGAGCTCTTACATTTGCATGGCATTGTAATACTTTGAAGTTCATCACCTTTTACATGATCTAAAGAATGGAGTACTGCATTATCTTTTCCTGCTATTGGAAAGCAGGAAAGTTTCCTATTCTTTTTCTACATCACACTCTTCCACTGTGCCCCCAAGTCCCTATTTTTGTTGGGTTTTTTTCCTTCCTCATCAGGTCAAAATCCTAGACCATATACAGTGTTTGTATGGAAGCTGCCTGATCATTTCAATATTCCTTTTTTCTCCTTTCTGTATTCTAAAACATAAGCAGGGTCAACAGGGATGCAATGAATTCCAAATACCTTTTTTTCTTTTTCTTAGTCTCTTTTTGCTTGGACAGACTGTAAAATGCTCTTGAACTCTGACTGAGCTGGCTACATTTCAAAGAACTAGCCATGACTCATGGTTTTCCCCATGGCAGCAGCCAAACTAGAGCTGTGGTTTTCTTCCCCTAATTGCTTTGCACTTTGTTGACATCAAATTTTATAGGCCAGTTCAATCAGCAAGTCAATTAAATGTTTTTGCAACTCTGTGCAGTTATCTTTAGATTAAACCGAACCTTGGATAGCGGTCAGCTTTTCATTTAACAATTAACTTTTCTCTGTAGAGAAATTAGGATCATGCTGAAATGTGCCAACACAGATTTTTGTTATAATCACCCTTCTCCTGCAACTGGCTTGCTTATTCCCATGCTTAGATCTCCATTTTAACCAGTTATTAATCTGGGAACTTAATCCTTTTCTTACGGCACTTTTGTTTTTTGGGGAACATCAGAGGAGAAACCTCAACAAAACTTTGTTTAGAAACTGAAACACTTTACATTAATGGATCCACTGCTCTTTGCTTCCACCAAAGCTCTGATTTGTGAAGCATTTACAGGTGGTAATATCATGGGGAAATATCTTCTTTTCTATAAAATAACTCTGCTATCTTACAGTGACTATACATACTGGTCTGTATTGTTTCCTGAGCTAATTCTCCATCTGGCTCTTAAAAAAAATAAAAATAATAATAATAATTCTATGACATCAACTTACTTTTGTACGCTAAGTTGTACAGGAAGATTGGCTGATCTCTGCTATTACTTATCATTTAAAATGAAGCATTTGTGGAGCTAGTTTTAAATTTGATATAAAAAAAATGTATTTGAGGAAAATGGTTGCTTAACACCTGGGAGTCCTTCTGTTTAAATAAGCAGTAAATCTACATTGAGTAGTCTTCTTTTTTGTGTAATGAAAAGCTGGATTTGAATTTAATTGCATGTTTTTACCAACTGACTGAAGGTTATAAGTTAGCCTTTCATTGCTTACTGCTTTGTCCTTTTAAATATGCAGGTTTGATTGCAGGCTGCCTTAAAGTGCTGTCACTTTAAGACAAACATTTTGAGTTTGTTTATTCATACTGACAACAGGTTTAAAGAGGTTGACACAGCTATACTTTGATCAAAGTAGTAATCATTTGTGGAATGGCAATTCACACAACAGTTACATGCACTGTGCTTTTATGGGTGCAGCACAAACTCAATATCATACTTTGGAAGAGATAATTCAGAATCAGAAATCAAGAATGAGTGTAATTTACATTGTTTGACTGACTATCAGCAAAGTATATGAATTATAGTGGAAGCTGGCATTATAACACTGATGTAAGCCTCGGTCTTAGCGTGTCTTTCTGATTGCATATTGAAAAGTAGGGAACAGTGAACCTGCTGAAATAGAAACACCAGCAAAAGGAGCACTTTCTAAATCAAAGATCCCTTAAAAGCATGCATGTCTAATTATTCGTTTCCATCTATTTCTGGTGTGCATTTTTTAAAATAATTGTAGGCATTAGGATAAAACAATCAAGAAAATGAAATTAGAATATTTTAAACGTACACAAAAGAATTACTCTGCAATCTAAAAAGGACAAAGAAAAAGCATTCCTATACAAGGGAAAACCAAATACACAGTCAAAAAAAAAAAAAATCCCTCCCTGAAGCTAAGTGGTGTAAAAGCCATCTGGCTTTACTTTAGCAGTTCTCTAAGTTTCAGTTTGATTTCTTTTTCTAATCTGAAGTTAGCCTTTTAGTAGTCAGGAAGCCAAACAGAATGACTTCAGAGCAGTTTCAGAGCTGCCACTTAACTGAGAATAATCTTAGCCTCTTCCCTGGCTGTGCAATGTGAACCTCCAGGTGGATCACATCTAGCGGTTACTGCTCAAAGTATCTGTTATGCTGTACATCTAGGAAGTCAATTTAGTTTCTTAAGGTTGGGAATACTCTCCTCAAGTTGCCTAGACTAACACACTGTCATTTGAAAAGGCTTGCAACTTCACCTCTATTTGTGCCTCAGTGAGCCTGGTCTCCAAGAAGAGATGTCAGGCTGTGGCCTTCTTTCTGACTAAAAGAAATAAGCAAGAATCCAAACAAATAAACCCTGTCTTGCATCCTGCTTTTTATTTCTTCAGTGCTGTGATGAGTTCAAGCAACAGACTAGGTGTTATTTAGTAGAAACTCATACCAAAATGCTGAATTTTTCAATGAAGGGCTAGGCTGAGGCGCTATTCATTTTGTAGTCTGTGTTAGCAACATCAGTTGGAAGTAGTTCTACTGCCATTTTGGATGAGGGTTTATCTCAAGACAGGATATCTTATAGTCCTTACCTAATGGGAACCAATTAAAAACAAAACAAACATTTAACTTTTCTGAGATGGCCATCATTCTTACACACTGGTACCACTGACTGTCAGGCTTCTGCCTTCTAAAATTTAGGCCTGAGTCTGCCTTTCAGCAACTTTCACATTCCACTCGCTTACAATCTTTTTTCTTGTTTTCACTTGTTTGTATTTCTAAAAGCTCCAGTTTTAAGACTCTGTGCTCCATTTTAAGAGTCTTCTGCAAAGGAGTTCTTTTCCCAAAAGTAGCAGCATACTACTTTAAGCAGTTTGGAAAGTGATATTTGCAGAGTCTATCTTTTACAAGCTGCTGCATTCTAACTTTTAGATCTTAGTCCCATACCTTGCATTCATTCATCAGAATGTAATGCTTCTGAAACATAGTAAGCCTTTGCTCAATGATGAGGTTTTTTTACACCATTGGCAGTTGGTATACAATATATAGCAACATGGGGAGGGTTCATTACCTGCAGTGTCTGGTTTGGTGGCCTGGATGTGTAAGTATCCAGATTCTCGCAGAATGTCAAATACGTTCTTCTGCATGTAAGGGTACATCCGTCGAACATCTTCCCTGGTGAAGCCTACAAGCCATGGTATGTAAGTCCCAATCATCACTTGAATCATCTTTTTCAAGCCTCGTACGCCAATGAAGACGAGATTCAGGTGAAGACCTTTCACAGACCTAAAATCAAATTCAGGAACACAGTGTTAAAATTTCTCTCTCCAAATTTTCGAGAAAATAAGTCTGACTGGAACTGTGAAGGAAGGATTTCACTGAACCAAATATATATAAAGCCCTGAAAGAACCTGAAAGGTTCATTGTGGTGCAAAAAGGAGGGGGGGGAAGAAAGCAAAAGAAAAAGTACAGCTGGTTCCACCTCCATTCAACTGTGTTATTTATATGATGCCAGTTTTAGGCACTATTCATAGATATGGCATATCCACATTGATAGCTCTGGCTGTTGGTTCATTCCACATTTAGGCAACTGGTTGTGTTGGGTACTTTCTGAAAAGCTTTGTTAGATCACATGCTGTGAAGCATAACTGCAATCAAGAAGAGTGAGCTGAGCAGCAGCCTAACAGCTTTAAGAACTTTCTCCCTCTATCTGTTCTTTGACATAAGTACAGCTGTAGTAGCACTCTTCTTGTTAAATGCTAAATGCTCTGCTGCTATGATGCCATTTTCCAAACAAATATTAGGTTTCTTTCCTGATCTGTCTTTCTCAACTTTGCATAGGCACACCCAGCTGCTGAAAGGATGAGCTCCTTCAACTCCCTTTGCTACTCACTGTGGCAGCATCTGGGACATATTTGTTGTAATACGAGATCCCCAGTCTCCTCCCTGTACGTAGTATTCCTTGAAGCCCAGTCTCTTCATCAGCTTGTGAAATATCCGAGCAGTTGCAATGGTGTCAAAGCCTGTACATAAAGAGAAGCACCACACATTTATTCAAGCATGTCCTGGCCAGAGATCATGCCCCAGATGTGCTGCTGTGAAGGCACAGTGTACTGTACTGCTCCTCATCACTCTCTGACAGTAGAGAGAACACTAGTTGTAAATTCAATGCAAAGTGGAGAAAAGAGAGTTGGCTTTCAGCTACCATTGCCTTCCAAATCTCCAAACTAGCCCCAGAGCCTCAGTAACACTGGTGTTGGTGCAGAGCCAAGTTTCCTGAACTTCAGACCCAGGATCTGCCTTCCTGCATTCACAGACTACAGCACACAAAGGATTGGGGGATGGCTGAAGTATTTGCACCAAAAACCTGCGATTCCAGCAGAGCCTTTTCATCACTTACCTTGCTGGTGTGGTGCCTCTGAGAAGCCATAGCCTGGTATGGATGGGCAGATGACCTCAAACACCACATCACCACTGTCCAGGCCATGCTTGGTTGGATCCGTGAGTAGAGGGATGATGTTATAGAACTCATAGAAAGAGCCAGGCCAGCCATGGGCCATCAGGATAGGCCGCACAGCTTTTCCATGAGGGACGTAGGAGGGCTTCACATGGATAAAATGGATATCAATCCCTGCCAGACATCCAAGACAGAAAAGTTAAATTCTGGCTCCTCTTCAGTTTCTTCTCTGGACTCTGAAGAAAGAGGTTGGCAAAGTAGCCATTAGCAGAAATTACACAATCATCCCACATCAGGAAGATGACTACCTGAAAGGGATGTCCTGTATTATACTTATGTAACACCTTTTGCCTATAGGTGGAGGTATGAATCCCTACCCCAGACAGGGGGTCACAGCAGACTGAACATCCTTCCTATGAGAAACTAGTTTCTCAGTAATAGATAAAGCCATGCTTAAATACACAGCATAACGCAGGCAAGACAAATGCAAGACCATGACAAAATGGCATGAAAAGATATTCTGGGCTCATAGAATGGATAAGTTTTGCAGCTTCTAAAGGCAGTTTCAAGGCAATAGTAGAAGAAAACCTCACAGTTAATTAGCACAGGTTCAGGGCCAGAGGAAGGCTCTTTTGAGGCAGACCTAAATTTATTGCTGATACATGGCGCTCATGATCTGTACAAGCTTATTAATAGTACAGCCTGCACGAGAGATTTTTCCTTTACACCACTAAGCTATTACATACACATAAATATTCTAACATCTTAAACTAGCCATCAAGACTGAGCATCCTTTTCCCACATATGCTACTGGCAAGAGCAAAGCAAGGCCAGGAGAGGCAGCTGGGAAAGTGCTCTGTGGTGTAACAGGGAGGCACAGTGACCCACTCACCTTCGATGGTGGTACGGAAATGAGGGTACTTGTTCAGGATTTCCACTTGCTTGCGCCAGTCAAACTTGTTCCTCCAGTAGGCCACCACCTTCTGCAGGTAGTCAGAGTTGAAGCCATAGTTGAAGGCTGCCCCTTCCAGGGGAGGTGCGTAGCGAGCCTGGTCGAGGCGGCGGTACAGGTCCTGCAGAAGGAGTGAGGCTGCCCAGATGCCCATGTGTGCAGTGCACCAAGGCAAGCATATGCAGGAGCCAACTCTTCAGGCTCCACCAGCTTTTAGACCTCTACCTATTAGACAATGATCCTGGTTGAAGCAGAGCTCTCAGTGATCTCAGTCACAGGGAATATAGCTTTCTACAGGTTAACAATTCTCCTAATGCACTCAGGATTACCAGGTCTCACTCTTGCCTTACTGTTAACTTTGTACTAGGAGCTTTCAGGCACTAGTGGATGGGTAAAGAATATAAAAGGGCAATTAAAGATTGGGCCCAGCTGCCTGTTGCTAGTTGGCTGGATCACTAGGGGCAGGTGCTGCAATTCATTAGGAAGACTCTCTTCACTCTTCCAGGTGTTCTCCTGTAGGAGCATCTGAGCCCTGCCGTTCTACCAACTTCTGTGCCTACACCCTCCCACTCTGCCCCATTGCCTGCAGACCCACTGTCAAACTCTACCTCAATTTCTTCATCAGATGTTTCAATCTTGAAGGGGCGGATGCTTTCATCTTCTTTCCCTTTTAGGGGTTTTTCGCCTGAGCCCCACCATCCATCACCCATTTCAATACTCTTGATCTTGCGTCTAGACATCAGCCAGTAAACCAGCATTCCTCCAACACCCACAGCAGCCACAGGGACCAGGACTGCATTCTTCTGAGAATTTTGAAAAGACCTAGGGATGCATAACATTTGCATTCAGTGTAAGATAGCAGGACAATGCTGAGGCTTGTTTCCACATTTATTTGGTCCAAGAAACAACACATTTTTAAAAGCCCCATAGAGTCAGCAGGGGCTAAGTACTTCTTTTGTTGTTGATGTTCACAGGCAAGATATGGAACAACCTCTTAAAAAGCAATAGATTCCACAAGTACTGGCTCAGGAATCTAGAGCCAGTGTAGAGATATTAAACTCTAATAACAAGAGTGTGAAGACTAGAAGCCTCAAGGTTACATCTACCAGTGCTCACTAGGGATCTCATTCTTTGCTGATCATGATTTGCTGATCGCCAGGTTTCCTTGGTCCTCTCCCATGAAGCAGGATACCATGGGGGAATAGGGTCAATAGGATATGTGCAAGTCTATTTCAAGGAAGGTACTCAAGTGAATGGGACAATAGTACATAGGTTCCTTCAGGAATGCAAACTTCAAAGGGTGAGGGGTGAGAGCAGAGAAAGCTGCTATTGGGAGCTGAATGTGCCCCCCTCAGCAATGCTTTATATGTAGCTTCCCTACAGATTCAGGCATCTTTTAGGTCAAAGCTGGCCCTCTAATATAGTCTTACACAGGTAAAGATCTCAGACTGTCTTTTTGGTACCTCTATTTCTGTTCCAGTCATGAAATACCCAAAAGCTGAATCACCACTGTTGGCTTTAACAGATATGTAGTATGTTCCAAAGCTGTTCAACTGTGACAGCAACCATTCCAAAATGTTATGTACCTTCATGTCCCTCAAACCTGAGTGTCAAGGTCTCCAGCTTCTCCTGGAGATCCGGAGAAGTACCTTTTGTAGGGGGCTGCAAGAAGTCTTTGAACAATGAAGATTCTGTCGCTGTAGTCAAATGGGGTAGGGAAAGGACTGTGCTGTGTCTCAGCTAAGGCGTTGATGAAAAGTGGAGGTGTCAGCAAAGAACAGCAATTTCACTCACCTGATGCGGGACAAGATGCTTTCCCTGCAGAAGAGAAGGAAAGAGAAAAAAAAGATCCTTACAGTCTGATAGTGTTGTCTGAATGGTAGCAATCCTTAACGACATTGCAAAGGATTGCCAGCACCATTTACTGCCCAGCCATGCCATTGCAAGCTGTTTAATCGGGTGAGCACATTCACAGTTTTTCTAGTTCTTTTGGATGCAATTGAGAGGGAGGACCTCAGATTATCGCTTTTACACAATGAGGCTGTTTCTTGGCTGCATTTTAGCTAGATAGCTTGTTTCCATAATATTACTTCCTTTAGCACAAATTAGATAAAAGGCCATAAACAAAGGGATAGGTGTCCTTGCAGTCTTTCATCTTACTCGTGGCTGTGATACTCCAGCCAAGAAAGTAGGTTATTTTGACCGCTGAAGAAAGATAGGAGTGCAGCCCTGCATTGAACTGTCAAGATCAAAGGTCATCCTGCTGCTGGCCATGCTGCGCTCATGATGCCAAAGGACTGGCACCAGGAGGAGCTTGTGGGACCTTTATCTGCTCAGATTTCAGTGAGTTGCTACACTTTTGCTACTTCTGACTAGTCCGAGCTGGATAGTGAGCTTTCACATCTAATCTGCCTGGGAGGAAAATAAACATCTCCCTTGGTTCTCTTTTATCCTGACAGATTGCCCCATAAGAAAAGCAGAGTCAAAACCAGAAAAACCAGAAGTGACAAGAGAAGGTCTCGTTACTTAGAGAAGGTCTGGTTACTGTCTCTGCCTTAAGGTAGGCAGCTAAAAAAGGGAGCTATTTGGTGTCATAATTAAGATATCTTGAAACAAAATAAAGGCATGAAGTGCCATGAAAACACGTGCCTGCAGGCTGTTTCTTTTTACCTTGGCTCCAAGCCAAGGCAAAGACACTGCTGCAAGCAGTGTCACCCTCCAACTGTAGGAGGCTGAACAGCTTATGGAACAGGTAGTAATATTCCTGTGCACTTATATCCCAGACCTTAGTGAGTGAGAGGCATGAAACAATATGGCAACAGCACCAGCTCAACACTGATAAAAAACAAACATGCTAAACACAGCCCTCCAGTCAACAGAAAACAAGGCTTGGTCTAGTGAAATCTCTCCAGTCACATTCCAGAGAAGTCAGCTGCATGCTCCCAACACCCTCCAATAGCCCACCTCTGCCTGGCTTATCCCGTGGTGGTTTCTCCCACCCCAGCCCCGGCTGAGTCCCACATAGCTCCCTTCACATGCTAAAAGGCATCTCACCAGGCGTTAGGAAGGACCTCCTGCCACATGCTTGTCTGCTCCTACTCGCCTTGCTGCAGTTTTCAGTAGAGCAACACGAATGTCTCCTCTGCTGGCTTCCTCCTTGGCACTGACCGCTCTCGTACATTGGTGCCACCTATTGACTAAATACACACATGCAAATTAAGTTCAACAAAGTTAAACAGAGGCCGATACAAAGTCCTGCATAGGGGGGGAATAGCCGCGTGCACTAGCACGGGCTCAGTGCCAGGTACATACTCTCTTTAGAGTATGCTCTTTAGAGCCTTGTCTGAGGTCCTCAGATGAATCAGAATCGACAGGGGGACCTCATGGCAAAGGTCGTGTATGGGGCTATACAGCAAGCACACTAGCCAGCAGGCTGGGGTAAGGGTTGCTTCACTCTGGTACTTGAGAGATTCATCTCTGGGAGTGCTGTGCCAAGTTCTGGTCTTGCTGGTAAAGGAAAGACCAGGGTGAGTCCACTATAGGGACGCAAGGCTGGCCAGGAGCTGGAGCACGTGCTGCGTGAGGAGAAACAGAGACCTACATTTGTTCAACATGGAGAAGAGAAGGCATAGTGTGTGTGCATATTTTGCAGCAGACAAAACAAAGCAAAACTATATAAAAAAGGAAAAGTTAAATTTTCTCATGTACCACAGAAATCAGTGTTTTTTTTGCTTTTCTTTTTTTTTTTTTTTTTTAGCTCAAGAAACTAGATTTTATCTCCCTAGTAGTCAGTTAAATCCTGCTGGATAGAGGCTTCTGCTTCCTAAACTGTTGCACACTGCTCTTGCTGTGTTTCAGTCCGGGAATAGCTATATTGCCAGAGGGAAAGATTCTTCTCTCCATGCAGTGCTCAAAGTGAAGTGCCATCACCAGTGAGATCTGTGATGATCAGCTCTCATGTTACAGGGGTGTATATGCAGTCCCTGGGCTGCCAGAACTGTGGAAAATAGGAGGAAAACTGTAAATCCTTCATTTGAACAAAATTCAATTTATTGCTACACCAGAGGTATTTGTGGTTATGCCTTTCTGGGATCACTTACCTTTAAGGTCTGATTTCCAGAACTAAAGGTCGAGAGCCCGTCTAAAATGCAGGGTATATGTACAGGAATGTTGTGAGTGCTTGCACCAAAGAGATTCAGGGTGTCCACAGGCAATCCTCCCTGCAGCAGTTCGACCGCTTTAAAACAAAGATTTTTCTCCTTCTCTCTTACAACCTCTAGTGGCGAAAACACGCAACTTCAGGCAGAAACTGCTTGGTGGTGTCAAGGCAGCCTCCCTGGAGCCTGTGATGCGTGTCCCATAGACCCAGCGATCAGAGGAAAGGACCTAGAAAAGTGTCTCCGAGCATCTTCCTGCACTGGGGCAGGACCGCTTATCCTCAATGACCTTTTATCAACCCTTTGCTCATCACTAATCAGCGGTATGCCTGCAGCAATGGTAGAAAATATGCACGCAGAAATGTAAATGTCATATATTCTTTTCCGCGCTTGTTTTAAAAGCTGGATATAAGCCAAACACACGATAACCTGCCACCTCTTCTAGGAGGTTTCAAAAAGCCCAAGTAGCACAGCGGCACTCACAGCACTTCTGCAAATACTGGGTGCCCTCTGGTGGGCACAAGAGCTCATAGTTCACATAATAACGGTGTGTGGTAACGGGATGTTTATGAATGGTCTCCTGCCTCCTGTCCTGTGCCAGGGACCAGCTCTGGTCTTTTTACTTAGCAAACTGCTGGCTGATGATGCTGTTGAGGGCAGAGCAATGCCTGGGAGTCTTGGAGCTGCCCTGTACCCATCCAAGCTCTCATGAACCCTGCTCTGCCCATGGCATCACTTTGTGGTACCCACCTTCTCAGCGGCACTCAAACTTTTTTTAAGATTCCTTCTCACCTAAGCCAGTCCTTTTTTTTTTCTTTCTATTAAGAAAGCACCTGGTGGCTAATGAGGCCTTCCTCAGCTTGACTGCATGTTTGTTCCCTCAGACCAAAGACAGCACAAGATAAGAAATGTATTATTTCCCCACATTAATTCTGAAGGGGAACGGTCTGTGCAACCCAGCAGGTCCAAGCTGGGACTGCTCATGTACATATCTCTCTTTTCTCACATGTTGCATGAACAATACTGCCTGGTAATGGGATTGCACAGGAAGAACTGGAGAGCTGAACACACTGTGGCTGTGTCCTGAGAACCAACAAAGAGCCCCAAGCGTGGTACACAGATGGGCAAAATTTTCACCTTCCTGCTGAGGCCTTGAGAGATTCAGCTGGTCAGTGGGAGGTTTGCTCCTGTCCTGAATGGCTGTCCCTGTGATTACATCCCGTGAAGAAGCACTGGGCTCCTAAGCACTTCCAAGCTGTTAATTCCTGAATTTTATTATCAAGAGCCAGATGAAACATCTGAAAGCTGATTGCACCAACACTTCACTCCTGCCTCCACCAGCAGCCAGCTCATGGGGCTGCTCCGCAGTATTTTAGGTAAAACTCAGATTGCCAAAGTGATGAACAACTTGGGAGGGCCGTGGAAAAACTCATCTACTCCCCTTCTCTTTGTGAAGACAAATGCTTCTTTCTTGCCTAGGAAGCCCATCACCATTTTTTTCTGCAAGTGCCGTCATCCCCGCTCCCCTCCCCCAGTCTTTTTAGTCCTCTGCCTTGCACTATATACTGAATAAAAGTTAGTGTTTTCCCATTTGGAAATGGCCCCTTCTCTGCCGCCCTTATACTCGGGGAAATCTCACAAATGTTTCAGCGCTACTTCCAGCAAGGACTGGCCCCTTCTGTTGCTAATTAGGGAGCTAAGAGGTTCCCCCAGGCACTTCCCAGTGAAACTGAGCCCATTAAATGAATGGCAGGCAACATCTCAGGGGGTGGGGAGCAAAGTTACACAACAGCTGTTTGGAAACAGGCGGTTGGTTACGTGAGCTGGTTTTAGACTCAGCAACATTTAAAACAAAAGCAACTTTCAAGTCCAAAACAGTGTACTGAGGTCACTGATACCCTAGGGATAATCCTGGGGATATCGGTGATTGGAAGCAGCAGCAGGCAGCGGGATCTGGTGCTGAGCCCAGACGCACAAAACGTGATGGTCCCCATGTGTGCACCCTGCCACACACAGGGAGCTGGGTGCATAGGTTCTTTCTGAGCTCTGGGATACGGGCCCTGCCATGCTGTGGAGCAGGACTGACAAATCTGAAGTGTAATTGTGAGGCAGAGCTCCATTGCTTTTGGACACATTGATGCCATGGTGGTAAGCGTGACTGAGGCTTGCAGTCTTGGCCAACCCAGATGCCCGACAGCTTGTACAATAACGTGCTGAATCTGCTGTTCTGAAGCCTTGTCTCCCTAGAGGCTGGATTCTCTGGATGCTAGATACCAAAGGCTATGTCAAGTAACAAAGAGGAATTTCTTACACAACATGCAACTCCACACAAACTCAATCTGTTATGTCATTTTTGTTCTCTTACAGTATTAGGAATGCACTGTGTACCTCCTGCAACCTCCTTTGCCGCAAGTGACCTATAATTACTCCCTAAGCACACAACAATAATTAAAGAAAAAAAGGATGCAACTACCAAAGGCACGTGGGAGAAGTACCAGGCTAAAGACCTGTAGGGCAATAAAGATACAAATATCTTACGGAAAATAATACTGTGGGTGATTTTTCATCAGTGTCGTGACAGAAGTATTGGAGGCAGAAACAAAGGCCTTACCTTCAAGAAAAGGTTGAAGATAATTCAGTGTATGTAGGTGATCTATTCTTGATACTTCATCTAGTTTAACAAAAAAGTCTAATAAAGCAATACTTGCATTCAGATGAGGCAAAATGAAATGGCAGAGAATGACCTTCATCCTTCTCAATAACAGTGACCGCTGCTGAGGATTCTGCAATGCTGATGGTGACCATGTTAGGAAATACTACTTTTCTAAAAGAGTGGTCAGGCACTGGAATGGGCTGCACAGGGAGGTGGAGGAGTCACCGACCCTGGAGGTGTTCAAGGAACGTTTGGACATTGTGTTGAAGGACTTGATTTAGTGAGAACTATTAGTGATTGGTGGATGGTTGGACTGGATGATCTTGTAGGTCTTTTCCTACCTTGGTGATTCTGTGATTCTGTGATCACAGGCAGATCTCATGTTTCTTTTCTCATGCCTTATTCTGGCAACCTCCTGAACTTGCTTTTAGTGAGCAGCAGTGATCAGTGGCTGTGAGGGGTAGGTGCACTGTAGGAGAGGGGCAGGCATTCTCCATCACCCTGCTCTATTAGAGCACTGCATAGCCAGTGTCCTGGAGCTAGGCAAACCTCCTCCAAAGAAGGACTTCTGGAACATGTGAACATGTGAACACACTGGGAAGTCAGTCTCATGGTATATTCAGTTCACTGGAAATTTCATAAGTTTTCTGCTCTGATCCTACGCATTATTTCCTCTGTCTTAGGGAACTGTGTGAGCTACTTGGAAATACCTCCTTTCTGAACAGTCATTTATTGCCTCTCTGTATGGTTTTTCCTACTGTACATTATTAGTTGTTATGCCTACATTGTATAACAACAACAGTGACATGAAGAAACTCTTCAGATCCAGAGACATTTTGGAAATCAAGACTGAGTCAGTCAAACTTCTAGCATAAGGATATGATTTTCAATGTTCATCAAAAACAGACAGTCTGGGAAACCACGGCAGTCTGGGTATAATGCAACAACAGCACTGCAGAAATCTCTGCTAGAGAAAATAGCACTCTGGACTTTGAGCCTTACAGGAGAACCTACAAATATAGCTGGGAAAATAATGAGGTATTGTATTTTAAGATAACAGGCTGAATATTGTAAACAAGACTCTACAAGTCTGTAAGGATATTTTTTTCCTTCCCTTCAGCTTTTAGAGCTCTTGGCAAGACCTGTCTAAGCACAGTCCCAGTGCATGTAACTGACTGGCCCTTCCCAAAGGTACAAGGATAAAGCCCTTTGCAAATGGCCATTAAGAAAACTTGGCAACAACAGTTTGCAGGATGAATAATTGCCAAAGATTAATAAGCAGTTGCACAAGCAGTGGAACTAATGAAGCCTCATTTCCTATATGTATTTGCAAAATACAGGTACTATTTGCAAATTCAAATACAAAATCTTTTGAACTGAATTATTGTAAGATTTTGTTTTCTCTGTGCACATTCATAAAATTCCCTCTCTGCTTTCTGAGACAACAAGTTCTCACGAAATGTGCAGAAATACATTTCATTATTACTTTGAAGTCTCTGCTTGTGGAAGTCGACTGAAATCAGCAAATATATTAAAAAACTACGGGGGGACATATGGAGTGTTTGAGATATATGAGCATTTGTTCTGCAGAAATCAGGGAACTAAAGTGCAGTTGTGAAAGACACCATAGGAAAAAACATCCATTTCTTAGCAGTGCTGAATGTACAGGGGTTGCAGGGCATTTCCTATGATCAGCACTTTGATGTAAAGCAGTCAAAAATGATCCACTCCAGCTCCTTTTATCGCACAGGCGAAATCTTCAACATTGCTAGTGCAACCACAGCTTTCTTCTGCACTGTGTCCAGGGGATGAAGTGTTCAGAGAGGTGGCCAAGTCTATATAAAAATATATAGAATGATTGGGAAAAAAAATCAGAAGGTCAAACTAAAAGCTGCTCTTTCTAAAATCAGTGCATGATTTGGCGTTTGCATTCAATGGGAGTAAGAAAATCATGGGAAACTAAGAAAACTGTATTCTGAAAAATTCTGCAATAGAGCTGATCTCAGAGAAAGGGTCAGAGCACTTCCATGGACAATGCAGTGTTGAGAGAGGACACTCAGTGCAGAGCAAAGCAAGTATTAAATAGGAATTTATACATTTCCTTAATAATTCCTAAATAAGTCATCTGAGTATCATCCTGTGAAATCAGGGTTGAGTACAATTACTTCATTAATAGAAGGGCAGAGAAGAATAGAAAAAGCAGAAAATAAAATGGCATGACAGACATGGGTCAGTGGAAGCTGTGATGGGAGAAGGGAATGAGTGAGCAGCGAAGCTTAGCTTTGTGAAGACCTGAGTTAGATAAAAGACAAACACTCCTTCCACAGCTCCCACGCAGTCGCAGACCTCTGCTCTGTATTTAACAGGGCTTTTTTTAAGGCTGCATCTTCTCTCTGGACTTGCCACCTGAGGGCAACATCACACAATCACCCACACACAACTGCTGTGCCTGCAGTACTGCTCTTGGTTCCAGGAACCCCATTACCAGAAAAACCATGGCAAACTAGAAGCAACTCAAAGAACAGCAACAGAGAGGCTGGAGCTACTCTGCAGAAGAAAAACATTGCAAAAGCAAAATCCAGTTTGCCTAAGGAGCAGCATACTGACCTCCAAATATTTAAAGGGTGAAGAGAAATCATTCAGCATAATAAAGGAAGATAGAACTAGGAGTAATTCGTGGAAATGAGGCAAGGAGAATGTGCTCAGTCTTCTTGTTGTATTTTTCCTACCTGTGAGATACTTCTCTGGTTCTGTAATGAAAGATCACAGCTCTATCGAAGTAAGTGTAGTACAGGCGAGGAAAAGAGACCCTTTGCCAAATTCATGTGACAACCAGGATATGTCTAGAGGGTAAAGCGCATTGCTGTTGTGGGCACAGAAGAATACCATTAAATAAGCAATTATTTGAGAAAGATACGTCATTTTTCCAAGTAAAATTCCTGAAGTCCTGGGAAAACCAAGCTGTTCTCCCCCATCTGCAACTTCTAAAATACATGTGGTCCCAGGAAGGCTCTTTTCTTTGTTGGACCGTAACACTTTTGTTTTGTTTTTTTGAATACTGTAAAGCAATACTGGTTTAACGCCAGAGCTACTTCTCCTCTTTCTCACTCTTTTCCAAGGAATAAAGTGTTTGAGTTTTCGTCAGGCACAGGCATGGCTGCCTACGGGACAAACCATTTACTATGATTCTGGGCAATATTATTTCTATACAGATGCTGAGTTGCTGCCTAGAACAAGACATAGAAGAACACTGAATTTATGGTATTCATATGAAGTACCACTAATGTGTACAGACAGGTGTGAAGAGGAGACACAGAGGAGTGCCTGCTCTGCAGTTCAGGTTCAGCTTCCTCACTGCACAGATTTATCTACCAAAGCACAACTTCAGCAGGGCCTGATGACTGTAGGTGACGATATTCACTGTGCCAAATCAGTAGGCCAAATGCTGGAAGAACCCAGGGAGACCAAGAACTGATTACTGGGCAGTGTGGACAACTGAGAGCCTCTCTAAAGGCCCCTAGGATGGCCATAAATAAAGCATACAGCCTGGTCCCCAGGCAGCCCTCCCAAGCTGCCTCATGAGGCAAGAGAGAGATGCAAGAAGTCTTTCAAAAAGGGACCGAAGCAGGGAGAGGGTAAGCTGGCCATGTTGAGCAAACTAGCAGAAGTGCTGCTCTGTGAGCTCAGTGGCTGCCCCAGCCTCTTCAGGACAAAGAGCAGATTTAGCAACCCAGGAACGCACATAGTTGGCAGGATCACACTCTGCCAGTCCTGAAGGCAGAGCTAAGCTGCAGGGCTGCAGTGCTGTGGCTCTGGGCACTTGTAAGCTGTTCCCTTGTCTGCTGGGGAAGGGAAAAGATTACAGGTGCTCCCTGGGGGAGCACACCTCTGCACACCTCTGCCAGCACAGCACATGAAAACTGGTTTCTGCACAGAGACAGGAGTTTCTAATCAGCTCCTGACCACCACCCCTCAGCCCTCTTGATCCACTCCCCTCCACCTGCCTTGATGGTGAGGTTTGAGTGACATTGGTATAATTTAGAGCTAATTTTTTCCCCACTTCTCCCTCAGCCATCCCCCTGGCACCCAAATTCCAGCCTCTCCCTATCAGGCTTTGCTTTTCTTCCCTTTCTGTCTCTCCATCCTCCTCCTTTGGCAATTGACCTAATGGGGCCACGCCAGCTCTTGCAACGTGCCAGCATGAAAATGAGCTTCTAGCACAGAGTTCCTTGTGACCATGGAAAACTGCCCAGCATTTTAATATGTGCCAGACCCCCAGGCGGAAGTGGAGCAGGCTCAGCTAATCCCGAAGGGAAATGATTAGCTGCTGTAGACTTGCGTCTCAGTGGCATGGGATTGGGGATTTGTTTTCTTAAAAAGTGCAGAGCTGAAAGCTTCAGGGTGATCTGGGGCCACCAGAAAGCACTGGTGAGAAGAAAAGCAAATTCAGACCTGCACAATGTTCAGAATGCCCACTCTGTACCAGAATTTTGCAAAAGGAGCTGCAGGATGTTCTTTATTTAGAATGCAGTCGGGGAAGGGAATGCTGCACGGGCAGACTTATCTAGATCGAAGTAGTTGGGATGTCAACAGCAGTAAAGCCACAGCAGCATGGTCAAGCAAGTTTGCTCAAGCCCTGACTTGTCTGGCCTCCCTGGAAGTCTGTCCTGCTGTTACTTCATCGCTGCTGGAGTTTACTTACAGTTGCTATGCTGCAATTAAACATTCTGATTCTGTGGTAAGCATGCCCTAAGTGTGATGGAGCCTGAAAATTTGGGAAGCAAACCGAGCTCATGTAACTAAACTGACTCCAAATAGAAAGGAGTAGAAAATGGCAACCCTTCCTTCCCTTCCCATATCCCTCATTTAAGACAGAAAATTTTACGAACAGGCTGGCTATAGGTCTGAATTGTACCAGTGATAATAGATCTTAAAAAAAAAAAAAAAAAGAGGCACATCTACTGTCTCCTCTCAAAAAGAGGAGATATTTGTTTGCAAATACGGCCAGCCAGATCCCCTTCCTACAGTCTGCAGCAATATATATTTTCTCTGAGATTAAGGAGTAACACTCAGCCACACAGCATACCTTAGACCCTGGAGACAGTCTAACGCATCATATCCTCCAAAGCATTATCCCAAAAGCCTGCTGTTTTCAGGCTCCTGTTGAAGATTAATAATCAAAGAACAGACAGCTTTTGTTTTCACTCTAATACTGAATGTAGTCTGAATCTCTGAGCAAGAGCAAACTAAGTGGATGTTTTGAGAACCACTGGCTCTCAGGAAAGAGGACAATTTCCTTTTTCCATCTTCTGGATTGTCTGTGTTGGTAGCTCTGTGCCTCAAAGACCTTCATGCTTCCATGGCACAATGGCTAGAACCCAGAGCATGTAAGCTTGTTAGAGAGGCCACATAATTAAAACATACAAAAATTATTTGAAAAAAAGGCAGAGAGATTTTCCTATAGAGGGCACCAACTCATTGCTCTTCTGGCATTCTAAAGCCTTATCTGTCCTTTCCAGCACCCTCTGTAGGTCCTCATAGTGAGTAACTTAAAACTGAACATGAGAAGGGGAAAGGACACCAGTATTGATGTGCTCATTGCTCTGTGTTGGTTTCTAGCATCTCCAGCTCTCACATTTCACTGTTGAAAAGCAATGCACAAAGGGTATATGGCAACACATTCAATTACCTGACATAGGCAGTGACATGAAGATACAAACTGTTCTGTTGCAGAACAAATGGCAGAAGTCTCCTTAGCTGGAGGAGAAGTCATCAAGGGAAGGTAGTCTTATTTTTCCTGGCTGTTCCTTCCTGGCTTTGTAGGTCCTTGCCCATAGGCTGTTTTCCTGAGAGAAGCAGTCAGGGACATTAATTTGATGTCATTATATCCTGTTTTTACTGGCTTCTGGAAAATATAGCCCTTGAAAGTATGAAAGAAAAAAGAAATGAGCCCTCATTGACCTGTGAAAAAGCAACAACATCCACCACTATCTGTGTTCCCCAGCCATGACAGAACTCTCCCTGCTACACAGACCCTCCTAGTGCAATATCCTATCCCTTGCACTGAGAAAAGGACAGAAAAAGCTGACCTAAGATCTCCTGGTGCTTCATCGCCTGCTCATAGTCAATGCTGGTAATGGAAATTCTGTCTTCATGCTGGATCCTCTAGGGTTTGTCAGTAGCACATCTGTTCAGCTTTCCAGGTACTCTCCTGCTCTCTTACTTCACTTGCAGGGTGATGTTGTCATGTTCTTTCCCCTTCTGAATACCATGTCCACCAACGCAGAGACACACTGGCCAGCCTGCAATGAAGTTGGTCTGCAAAATCTGGAAGCCAGAAGCCCGCTCTGCTTAAGGCCTCACAGTTTATTCATTCTCTTTTGCTCTGAGTTTTGGGACTCTAGATCCAGCCAGCTTTGTCTTACAGCTGGACATGGAAAAGGGTCATTTCACAATCCTCTGGAGCTGCTCCAGGCTTGCTGGCCTCCGGTACATGTCCCAGTGTGTATTTCTGACATCCCCTTTCCATCTGAACTGTTCTCCCAAGTGTGATATTGCCAGCATTACTGCTCCAGACTGCAGCATACTATCATGCAGAAGCTGTTGCTCCAGCTGAGTTCAGTCTGGTGTACACTTTTCATGTTGGTGATTTTCTAGATGACAAGCACCTACATGAATTCCAGCCGTCATGTTTCAAAAGGCCTAGGGATGGAAAGCAGTTATTATCATCCTCTTGTGCTTCCTGAACACTGTCAACCACCATGGCAGAAGGAGGCTAATATCTAGAATTTTACATAGTGTTTGAAAAGAAAAGCACCTTCCCCACTAAAGTCTAGCTAAACTTTTTATCACAAAAAGCCTTCACGTCCTAGGCTGTTCCCTGGCTGCTGCTTTGTGAATTCCTTTGGCAGACGGCTAAATGGGGAAAGATGCCACAGATGGCTTTTCTCTGCAGGAGACCATCTTTGGCTCCCTTCCCAGGGTCTCAGTGAACTTCTAGAAGCAGCATTGGAAGCTGAGAAAGCACGTGGTCTTTGTGGAAGACATCGTGACACAAATGGAGACCAATTTGTACAGTTCAGCCTCTTCCCAAAAGGGTCTGGTGGGGCCTGCGAGTCCTGCAGTCTGGCAGGACATGAGGAATACTGTACCATGAGACATGACTCGCATCTGTTGCCCGTACGGTTTGTTAAAACAACTCAGATGTGAATGGCTCTTCTGTCCAGCTCTGCCTGTATTGGGAAGCCACGCTTTGGGAGAGTGGCTGTGGATGTGCCAGAGCATGCACATCACTATGTACAAAAGCTGTACACCAAAACATAAACGAACAAGAGATTAAAGGGGAACAGATGCTGGCTGATCTTGTCCACTGTGTTTCTGAGAGACAGCCCAGCGGAGCTGCTGTCTGCCCAGGGCTCTGCTAGCTCCGAGCAGAAGGGCTGGGATTCTTATAGCCACACTGGTCTTCAGACACAGAACTGAGTCTTCAGGTGATATCCTTTTCTGCCATGACAGCTTGCTTCATGGGGTGGCCTTTCTGTAAAAATTCTTTTAGATGAACCCCTGTGACCAAAAAAGATGAGCATTTAACTGCAGGATGCTAGGTTCTGCTAAAACTGCATACTGGACTCCACTGAGGTGAATCATTCAGTCCACTATGGGGAAGAAGATCTGAACAACTAGATCGTTACTCCCAAGCCAAGTTAGGCCACGCATGATGCAAAACTTACCATCAGAAGACGGAATGGTCCGCTGCCCAAATTAATTCTTACCACTTAGAATATAAGTCACAGTATTCCTGTTTTTGTATCTTTTTGCTGTCTTCCTTTTATTGTTTGTAGCCTTTCTTTCAATATTGTGCATATCCTTGCCTCCTTTATTCTACACACTGCTGTACCAAGCTATTAATTATGCAAGGGATGGACTCCCTTTTCTCATATCTGCCTTGCTCAATCTCTGTTTCCTAAATCCTCAGGAATATGTTGCCACCCACCTTGCTATCTCTGAAGGATTTTCCAGTGTGCTTCATCCAGCTTCTGGAGAACTTGTGCTCCTGTGTCACTTCAGATAAAAAGGTCCAGTCTTCAGTCATTTGCATTTCTTTTCCCTGGAAGGTCCTGATGCAGAGGGATTTAAAAGCTGATCAAGCAGAAACAGACCAAAAACAGCTTGTTCTTTTTTAAATATTCTTGGTCAGTATCTCTAAGACTTTTCAACTGTTTACTTATCCTTCCCTTCTGCAGTTTCCCACCACTGGAAGCTATTGTCCATCTAATGCAGAGCAGAACATGCCTACAAGCTGAGACCAAATCCAAAACACTTCTTATAATGTTCCTACCACTAAAGCATCCTCAAATACAGAAATCGCAGAGAATTAAGCCCTTAATGGCAGAAACTAGCTTCTCAATTTTCATTTGCATATAAAGATTCACTCATACACATTTTATTACTGTGAAACTGCAGCTGTAAATCTAGAGCGGAGCTCATTGCCTTTCAGCTGTGATGGCACTTTTCCCACAAGTGTATCATAGGTCCTGCCTTCCCCATCTCCTGTATACGCAGAACTGACAATGGGATCATCTTTGCTGGTGCACATCTGGGCTGTATTTCTTCCTTTCTTGGTGCTGCACTCACAGGGCTCTGCTGAAAGCCAAGCGACAGGGCCATGGCTCCTCTGTAGAGCCACCTTAACAATTTGCCACGCTCCCCTGCTCATAGCTGTTCTTCCCAGCACCCAGTGCCACAAATAGCACTTTTTGTGAGTTTTCCCTGATACAGCATCATAGGCTACCAGATACTTGCAAAAAAAAGAACATCTTTCTCAGCAGGTGTCCTGAGCCCCCCAGGAAGTGTTTGCTGTTCTTTGTTTGCAGATCCCCTCTCATTTATCAGGCCATCCAGGTCACTCATCACTTCCTGATGTTAATGCTGCAAGATAGGGCTACTGAGTGCAAGAGTGGCAAAGCTGTCATGCTCCAGCTGGGCAAAAGTGGAGCCTCACTCAGCAAATATTGACACGTCTGCAAGCAAACAGAAGGCAGCTTTCAGCAAGCAGCTCTCTGGCTCCCTGAGCAGAGGCTGGACCAGAGATGCTTGGTGCTTTGTGGTAATGAACTGATGTTTACCGAGTACAGGATGCAGGCATGGATCTCCAGCAGTTGTGATGACAGTGGCAAAATTATGGGTTCACAGGATTCACCAGCAGTGTGCCTACTGCCTACCTGCACTACAAGTGGCTGCAGCCACTTCAGCTTCTGGAAAATCAAGCTGTCTCTGCCACTTCTCAGCAACTTCCAGTCAAGATTTCTTCAAGAAAATATTCAAGACAGTCTCTACTTAAAATGCTTAGCACAAACAGAATTTTGTTCCAAGTCTTGAGTTCCCCTGACTTCCAGTTCTAAAACAATGCCTATGATATTTAGGTGGTTATCATCCCTCCTGTGGGTTGTTGGATGTGGGGAAGTCACAAGTATGAGTGCATATAAACACAGAAGTTATCAGAGTGAATCCTTCTCATGGATCCATGAATTCAAGAAGCCAGTCTTTCACAGAATCAACTCTTACCGAAATCCCCAAATGTATTTCTTATACCTTATAAAAACTACATATTAGTATACACTGTGAAATGGGAGTTTGATGTCTCCTTTCAGACTGCTGCCGGCATGCTAAAGGACCAAACTCCCTGCACAGGTGGAACAGAGTCCTTTTTGCCAAGAAGAGATGGGATTGCCAGGAAGGGGTCTTGATGGATTGGGTTCATTTCCTGGCCCACCCATGACTTTGAGCAAGTTATTTGATCTCTTAATGCTTTAGTTCCTATCCACGAAAAGGAAGTGATAATGCTTTCTCTCTGCAGCTCTTTCTTTTACCTACTTAGGCTAAAAGCAACTTGGCTTTTTTCTTTTTCCCCCAGTGTTTCTGTGTTTTCTGTTTATATTTCTACTATACAGGTTCTTCTGAAAGTAATGTCTCCTCTTTATTTTCATGGAAATTAGAACAGATAAAAAGAACTCAATAACACTATTTGACAGAGCAAATTCTCAGCTACAAAACACTCTTTTTCATAGTGGGTATTATGAGCTATACATTTTCACCAGTGATGAACAAGAGCCTGCATGCCGTGCTCGTCAAAATCTGCACCAGTGGAGGTGACCCACTGTCACAGTCACCACTGCTGAAATGCAACACCCACAGCCTCACTGTACTCACATCCATTTTGTTTGGTCTCCAGAAATGTTTAGCAAGCATCAGTGAATGTCAGTGAGTGCCATTTTTTGCACATGGAAGAATTCAGTGATACAAATTTGCTTCATACACACTTCCACGTCAGACATCTACTGTCAAACTGCCCCTCTGCTGCCATCTATTACACAGCAACAAAATGTAAGAGAATACTGATGAGAAGGTTCAGCTTCTACGGCCATTCTACCAACATCTGTCCCTGACATCTCTGGCCAACATAATCACACAGGAGGCATTACTTTCGGAGCAGCCCTCATACAATTATATTCTGATCTGCAGAAGGAGTTCCCGTGTTCTTCAGTAAATACAAATAATCATCCGTTCTCATTTAGAGCTTGAAGGCACCACCATATAAGGCAATAAATAACGAAAGGATGACTCAGATCCATAACCAACACTGTGTGGATCTCAGATTGGGAACTAAGGAGAAAAACAATAACTTCAGGAGTCACCATGAGTGAGTTCCTTTCACCTCTTTCCCAAATGTCCAAATTCTTTCTTTACGCTTGTTTTACACTGTCTGATTTGTTTCTAGTGCCTCTGCCTCTCATTTGCAGAGTAAAGACAACAGTTAATCCCCAGTTCCTTCCCCCTGCATGAAATAAACACATTAACTAATGTGCGTGTTTTGGAGAGAGGCCTGATCCCTGCCCACAGAGCATGTTGCCTCTCTTCTTCCTTGTCATTTGTCATCTCTAAACCAAAGCTGTCAGTTTCCTAGAGTGGGGACTTTGTGTCACACAGCACAAAGTGCCTACAGCACTGTAGTACATAAGCAAAGCCATTGGTGTAGACTGTACAGGGTTTCTTATGTATTAATTTCCCAGAGTAAATCAGAAACCAAATATATTCTATTAATCAGCTTCTTTGCTGAGCCAGATATTGGGTGATGACAAGTATGAAAAGTGTAGAAAAGGAGGATGGAAAATGCAGTCTAGGGATAGTGGAAGAGAGCATGAAGATTTGATTGGTGCTGGACCAAATGTCTCACTGCCGCAACAGTGACAGCCCAAGTGTTGAGCAGAACAGGAAGGCACAGAAGTGCTACCTTGACAGCACTGGCGTTCTGATCCAAACCTCAAATTCTATGAAAAAAAAACCTCTTTAATAGCAAATAATTTCATCCGTTCCTCTCCTCTGGCCTACCCCATTCTATGGTGCCTCTGCATAGGCCTGTGAGTAAACCCAGAGTTCCCGTCTGGAGTCAGTTCTTTTGCCAAGATCATTGGAAATCACGTTCAAAAGCCAGAGCCAAAACTGCTGTATGCATCCAGCACTTGCAAGTCCACTAGTACAACTGAATTACAGGAACAAACACAGCTAGGCATGTCACTGGAGATCTGGGAGAGGGACAGAGAAAGAGAAGAGGGAAGCACAGCATGGTGCAAAAAGGAAAAGAAATACAGAAGACAAGGAATGAGCCTAAGAGTAAATTAAAAGGGCAAACTGGTGATATCATTTGTAAATTATTTCTTGAACGACAGTTTGCACAATGACAGACACAGAAACATCAACAGCAGGCACAGAAACTTCAATGCGAGGCAAGTTGCATTCCTCTTTCATAAGTCCTCGATACTGACACTTCATAGGTAACAGTACAGAGCTGTCAGTGTATATGATGCTGAAAATTATGGCAGCCAACTTTTTCCTACAAACTACTTCCAGGATAAGAACACATAGGTAGAGACAGTAACTGTCACCATGCATGAAAGACAGTGTGAAGTATTCTGTTATCCGGTGGCTGGTCTCCCAGCTGGACACTGGGAAAAGTAGGACTAGACTGCACCTCTGTCTTCTGCGCCTCGAAGAGGGTAAGCAATAAATAATTTATTTGAAGGCTTTTCCTGGTACAGACAGATGTGTTATAGGCACACAAGGGAAACATTGCTTGTTGAAAGGTCAGCATATATTGGTTACGAGCAGGGGAATGTTTTTGCAGGAAATACAGGCTGCGCAGAAGTAAACATACCTCCAGTGTGGAGTGCTGCAGTGATCCAGCTGAGTCTCTCTCCGGGGAACAGCTTCCCAGGAATGATGCATAAGGCCCTTGGGGTATTTACACAACCTGTTCTCTAAAGACCAGCTGCCACTCAGCACAGTTTATCTTCTTTTCCTGATTATTAAGTTTGTATTTTCTTTGCTAGCCCGGCTGCCTCTTCTTCCAGTTCCAGGAACTGCAAGGAGCTGTGAGCCTCCACAGCACCTGTGTGTGTGTGCCAGGCACAACAGCTGCAGCATCTCCAGATGCTGCGTGCAGCCTGTAAGACATGTGCATTTCCACTCTACTGTGCAATACCCTACGACTGGGTCCTTCCCATGCAGGTTTGTCTCTAAACTTTATGTTTTCCTGCAGCACGAAAACTGTTCTTTGCTCCTGGCATCTCTGTGTTTTGTGTACCTTTCAACCATGAAAGCTCTCATCATTCTGGTGCAGCGAGTGCACTTGAAAAGGCTCATCTTGTTGCTTCCAAAATAAGAAGAGGAGAGAAGGTTCCAATTTATGAAGAGCCAGTCTGAACTTGTGTAGAGGCATAGGGAATACAAATGAGGATCTCATTGGATCCTTACATTTAATACCTTAAGATACTTTTACAGAGGGTCAAAGCCTCTTTTTATTTCTGCTTGCATAGGCTTGCGTGTCCATTTTCATGCTAAGCCTCTCTGCAAGGATGCAAAAGCCTATACTCAAATATTTGTGACAGCCTCCACCTCGGGCTGGAGGAACCCTGACTTCCAAGGGCTTTCCAAACACATGAAGATTATGCAGTCCAGGACAAACTGCTGGAATCTTTTCAATACACTTAGCCAGGATTTGGCTTAACTTGCAATAGCAAAAAAGCAATAGCAGAGAGATGCATTCTTCTTTGTGGAACAAAGAGGGCACTGTTTACCAAACTTTGCAGTATGAAATTCATTCAGTGAAATTCACGTTCACTGCTTGCCTGCTCCCTAATTTCATAGGCCTGCTATCCTGACCACCTTCACCAGCCCCATTATTTTTTGATTCAACCCCTGTAACAATTTAAAAAATCCATGCATTGTCCATAGATCACAATTCCCATCTGCTAGTGGAACACAGGACATAAGAGAGAGATTTCTTCACCTATCTGTCACAGATCTAGTCATAATATTGCAGAGAAAGAATCCTCCAAACATATGATTTCAAAAGTTAAAATGCTCATTAAGTTCACATGCTCACACAAAGCTTCCCTTGCTAACTTTGGCTTGTATTAGCATTAAACTTCTTAGCTGAAAAACAAATGAAAGGAAAAATGATAATGTTACTATTAATCAATTGTTCATAGCACCCAAAGAGGTGCTGTTTAACACCAGGAAAAAAAATATTGTTGGCTGTAGTCTCACAAATAAAATTCTTAATGTAGGCAGGGTAGGAACGAGTGCCTTGATGTTGTCGCTACAGACTGAAGGAACTGAGGGGCTGCTCTGCTCTTGGTAGATATGAAATCTACGCGTGTTTGGAGGGTAGAATTTCCAGAGTATACAAAGCAGCCAGTCATTAGCCAAGGTTACTGCTGACTTGAGCAATCAGTTCCATGGACTTTGGCATTGTTATATAACTGTATTCAGAAATCCTCTGGGAGCTTGAACTATGCTGTTTTGCTCTGACAAATAATTTGTGAGGCATCTCTACCCTCAGGAGTCCATACTGTGGACCAGCTGTGGTCCATAATGCGGAACAGCTGTCAGCTTTCTTTGGGAGAGTGGTACTCCTAATGACTGTTCCCCAGGTCATACTCTAATCACTTCCCATGATTTTATCTTCCAGCTCTTTTTCAGAGGATGTAACCACTTCGTAACCATTTTCGACTTTCTCACTAGGTTTATATTGTAGGTTTATAATTTTGTTCCTCCATGTAAAACACCGAGAGACATATTCCACCTTACCACAATTATTTTACTGCCATTTCTGCTACTGTTGTTCACTGACTCCTCAATGCACTCAATGCAATCTACAGATGACATCCTGATCCAGTAAAATAAATGGAAACCTTGCCACTGGCTTCTGCCAGACCTGTGCTTCGACCAGCAGCTTCTGTATTTTAACTAAGGTACAGCTTCTTTTATCTTTTGCTCCCTTCCTTTTTCTTCCTCCCTTCTTCCTCCCTTCCTCCCTTCCTTTTTCTTTCTTTCCACAGTATGAGTCTTCCAACCATTCAGCCATACAAGTAGCAGCTTACCTGAGCTTCTATTTCTGCTTATACCAAGTGGATAATATTCTGAAATTGGCAGTCTATTCTCATGCAAGTACATACAGCTGTGGTCTGTCACTTCAAAGACAAATGATCTCAGACTGCCAACATGTAATTCTGGGCTAACGGGCAAAAATAAAGCTGTGGTCAAATGAAAAAGAAACATTAAATTGTTTGTATTTTGTAATTGATTGAGTGTTTATACACAGAGACAAACTGAAGTCTTAGAACTAGACATCCAGATCAGTCAGTACTGACCTGAACAGTTATTTCCCAAAATGATTATATCTCAACTCATCCCTCCTCATAGTGGTAGCTCTAAAATAAAAAACTACAACAGTGCTCAAGGTTGCATCATGGTGATTTTCTGGGTAAAGAAATTTGGTTCAAAAGCATTCCAAGTCTGCATGTCTCAATTGTTCAGAAGTTGGTAAGCCAGGTTATATATCTCTGGTGACAGCCCATTTCACAGTGATTCTGCTGTGCCAAGTTGAGTTTTGTGATGTGTTTGTACTAGTTTAAGGTGGAGCATAAGAGACACTGCAACTGTTTAAAACAGGAGTTCACCACACCACTCACTTCCCTGCCCTTAATCTCCATTTCCTTTACAGTGGAAACCAAGGAGAATGTCAGGAAGGGGAGAAAGGAGAGGATGGATAGCAATACATTCAGACTGTACCCTGATAAGGAAGCAGGATCTGAAGCCTCTGAAAATAGTCCCAGGCCTCACAGTTCAGATGCACCTCTACACTTCAAAAGTTGTTGTCAGTATGTAATTGTCCTGTGGCTGGCTATAAAGCCTAAACAACTGAATATGCGATACCCACCCTGTTTTCCAGTAGCATAGCACTGTGCTGGTACATTGATAGACTCACAATGTGGGGTTGAAGAACATGGTTTTTCTCCTTTTCATTAAGAAAATTTCCTTGGCATAGATCTAGAATGACCAGCTCTGACTGGACAGTGACAAAGTCCCTGCACTATGGGAAAATCTGTGATAGAAGCAGGTAGAAACAAAGGCAAATAAAACAGTTGCTGCAGGAATGCAAAATGGGTGGCTTCCATTGTTACATGTGATATTATTTGTATTTCAGTGCAAACTAAAGATCATAAATGTGGCTGGAGGAATGATTAATTCTGCTATGTGCAAACAAACCCAGAGTGACTCCCCGTTCTTGAAGTTTACAGGTATAAGTGGCTCACATAAAAGAAGACCTTTAAATTTGCTTGTTTGTTCTGTTTTTTTTCTTCCCTATATATTTTATCATTTCTTTAAAGGTCAGAGAACTGGAAAAGAGATCAAACCAGGAGAGACTGGATTTTGCAAGCACAAGTGTGTGACTCAAGCCTATGAATTACATATCTGTAGGCTTAATTGGGTTTTGGGAATGATCCACATAATGATAAAGAGGTCAAGGAAAGAAGGAGAGAGGTGGGAAATAAATTTCAAAGGATTATGACACTAGATCAGGTTAATAAAACTGATTTAGTCTTCCTTCCTTCCTAACAGAAATACAGCCTGCATTCCCTCTTTAGAGCAAGTAGGAGTCCAATCAGATGAGAGAAAAAATCTTCTATCTTCTAACTCTGTCAATATAGAAATGTCAATAAATGTTCTGTCAATTAAAGCAATTTCCCAGCAGAGAGGATAAAATACATTTTACAGAGAGGTCTATAACTTCTATCAATGATAAACCTTCCCCTCCCAGTTACATACACTTACTTCACTTTTCAATAGCTAAGTTGGAAGCACGTATCCATGTAACATTTGAATATTTTCATATATAATTCACTTCTGAATGGGCAGTGTGTATCTAAGTTTTTATTAAATGAATAGGGACAAATTCTGCTCTTTGAAAATGTGATGTAAATCTGCATTCTCTGCACTAATACAGTTACTGAGTCAGATGTAATGAGAGCACACTTTGGCCTCACGACATCCAAAATGAGAGCAGAAACATAACACAGGAAAGGGTTACTTTCTAACTGCTTGTAAAGAATAAGACAGATAAATAAATAATAATAATTGGTTTTTGTTTCTGAAAGGAGATATTTAGTCTACCTAAAACACTATTCAAGTCATTAAAGGATTGCCAGGTGCTAGTATTTGGAAAGGGTATTAGCTGTTCAAACAGTTTAGGCAGAAGCCTCTGCTGTTCCCTCTCCTGGGTCATCTCAGATTTCTTCTGTCTCTGCCCAGAAGCGAACACAGGCAGGAAAGAACAGTTGGAAATTTCAGAGGAGTAACATTTTCTTGTGAACAAAAAGAACATTTTTTTCAGTACTGCAGTAAAAAGGAAGAACCCCCCCCTTTGTTAGTTCAACTGCAAGGCTCAGTTGGATGGAGGCCTACACGCTGCACATGGAGGGGAAGACAGCAGGAGATCAGATTCTGCAGCAGATGCTGAGCAGGAACCCTCTTTTCCTTCCCCTTTCAGAGATAATTTACCTGGCTAGACTCTATTCCTGGGAAAAGAAACCACACAAAAGTGTCAGCACAATGCAGCTGGGTTGTTCCGAGTTACTCGGCAGCAGGTGGAAAGAGCGAACGCACACAAATGCAGAGGACTTACTGAGGGGATGGCTGAGCTATACTGGCAAGAGTCAGTGCCACACAGACAGGAATGCAAGCACCTCTCCAGGAGGGAAGTCCAGATTCAAGCTGCAGAAAACAATCCGAAGCCGCCAACCCCATCTGAGCTGCTCCCGAGCTCCTGTGCATTTTTAAAGCTTAATAGTTCTAAGCAGGTGCCTGAGACTGGGTAGAAATTTTGGATTGGAAAGGCCTTTCCCGAGGGGAAAAAAAAAAAAAAAAAAAAAAAAAAAAAAAAGCATTGGAAATAGCACTACAGATAGTGACAAGAAGAAAGGTCACTGGCCTTTACTATCAGACAAAGGGAGAAATGCATACATCTCCAACTGGAAAAAAGCACTGCCTAAACAAAAGCAAAGCTTACTAGAAGCGTGTTTTCTGAAAACTTCAGTTAATGAAATCTGCCTAGTAAATATTGCTGATCCCAGAGTCCAGCCAGATTCAGTTCCCTACTCTGGCCCAAGTTCTCAGACAGTAGGCCAGAAGCGTTCTTCTCACTGTCAGCTTGCCAAATGCTTGTTTGCTTTTTTTCACAATCACCCAGGTCTTTGTTGTCTCTGTGCTAAATTACTGGAGTAGCTCTATCTGGAGCCACCTGCAAGCTGCAGACTTGTTGACCTTTATTCCAAAGACAGGTTGATTAAACTTGGTTATATCAAGACTGTGTTTGCTGATGGCTACTGATTCCCTTCTCTCTGGAATATATGGTCTTGGTCCTGACTCCAAAAAGCCTAAATCGTTAAGGTCCCTGCCACTATCTTCACTGTAGCAACTGCAGCTTGTGGTGAAGAGATGATGAGTCCTAAAAACTGAAATTGTAAAGACCAGAGCAGCAGACTGCAACCCAGGAACCACAAAAACTATTTGGTAGTTGTTCATACAAGGTCTATCTTTGCTTAGGATATCTAAAAAAATAAATCATGTGTTAGCTCTTGTGAGTGTATTAACTCCTTATACCAGGATAGTAGGATGAAGGGTAGCTTGAAATGTGGATATTTCAAAAATGCATTAAATTCTCCTGTATTCCAACTACAATCATGACCTATAGTTCCATGCCAGATTCTCACTGTGATATTTTTCTCTACCCAAGCTTCCTCAACAGCATTTTCCTTCTCAGATTTACGCAGTTCGACTGTCAGCCTGGTGGGACAAGGTAAAAGAGCTGCACCTCACTTCACTGGGTACAACAAAAGCTGTGTGTGTCCAGTTAATGTCAGCTGGAAGAATCATACCTACTTATGTGATGCACAGGTAATGAGGTAATCAGCACATCGGTGCTTTTACCCAGGAAACACTTTACCTGTACCATGTGCCAGAGCAGTCAAGAAGACAGATGCTTACTAGGGAAGTGATGAAATTAACCTGATAGACAGAAAACTTCATGTCACAAATACAACAAAGCTGTTGTCTCTCATTTCCATCTCAACCTGACTACTGCAGGATAACCATTTTTGGGGGGCGTATTGCCTGTCCAAGATTATACCAAAGAGAATCTCTAGGGAAAGCTTATAACAGTCATCCCATAGACTTCCTCTTTATCTCCGTGCAGCTGTTCCCATCCTGACCTACTGGCCCAATTTATTGTTAACTTTTTACTGAGGATGCTTCTGCAGTGATTCCAGATGTGGTTGAGCTGCAGCCTTCACTCCTTCCTCTCCAACTAGACTGAGCAGAGAGCTCCAGTCTCATTAACGGAGAAAATGGCATTAGGATTTGACAAGCCAAAAGACCTACATCTATTTTCTTTGAATAGTTTCCACTCAGAGTATTCCCAGAGACTTGCCATATTTAGTACAATCTCAAAAACAGGGGGAAGAGCCATTGTTAGAAAAAAGTAAGGACACCCCTGGTGCCTTCTATTGCTGTTAAACTGCTGACTATCTCCAGTGCCGTATTTTATGCTCAGCATAGCTCAGGGTTTCACTTCGCAGCTCTTGGAGCATCTCCAAATGATTGTCATCCAAAATCTCCTTTCCTTTAGTCAGTCATCTCTTATGTCTTCCTTCCTAAGAAAGACTCCATACTTTGTTTTCTTGTTTGCTGTCTTTTACTAATCTATTTGCCTTATACAGTGATGAAATCACAGCAGTGACTTACATGCAAAGGAACAACTCAAAGCCACAAGGTTTCTGAAGCCAGAGACAGCCTAAGTTTTGAGGTAAATGGGAGGAAAAACATTTTATATTCAACACAGCTGGGAGGAATAATCTTCCTGTGTATTTCCAGCTCCATCTGAATCAAGGGAACCCAAGTTTGATTTCTCAGCCAAAAGGGTGCCAGCTATAGCTGAAGAGCTGCACTGCAGAGTAGACGAGGGAGGAGCTGAAGCAGTTTGGCACACGAGTACATAGATGCCTGGTCTGCTCAATGGCAGGAGAGCTCAGTGCTCCAATGGGAGACTGCTGCGCACTACTGGAATACAGCACCTTCCCTCAATGAAGGAGGTTATCAGTGGAAAGCTGCCTGACCTGAGCCAAGCTGAATGATGCCTGGTACCTATTTTCTTCTCTCCTGGCTGCCAGATTGTTGCGCTGCTTGTTTGAACCTGGGATGGCAACTGATGGGAGAACTGCTTTCAAACTGTTTAATAACAGTGATGGTAACCTCTGACCTTGCTGAATAGCAGCGCTTTTGACCTTTCATTTGTTAAATAATACAACCACTTACTTCCCGATGCTTATCAGTGTTTAGTAATTGGGGTCAAGACAAAGCAAGGCAGAATACAGTTACCCTCCAGACTTTACTGAACCAGGAAGAATTTCCTTAAGCTAAAGATTTCCTTTTTGATAATCTTCAGTCAGGACAGGCAAAGACTGGAGACTGGGTGGCTTAGAAGGTCCATAACAAGCTGAAGAGCCTCTTAGCTACTAGCATATGTTTTGAATCCAATTGTGGTTGACAGTGGCAGAAATTCATTATGTCTCATTTTGCCTCTCTGACGTGTATGAAATGAGTTTGGCTTGCAGTTCTAGTGGTTACTGGCCAGCCAGCCAGCCATATAAAAAAATATTAGTGTAACAAATGGTTCTAGAGACATTTGTGATTAAATGAGTTTACAATGATTGAAAATGTCTGTTCCCATAGGGAAAATCAGGCTAAGGCATGGTGGTAGGTGACAGCAAAAGTTTGGACAAAAAGTTTGTGGTCACTCCTGCATGCTCTGCATGATTCACGTTAAAGAGAGGCGGTTAACCTTCAGGAATGCAAGTTGCTTTTTCTGAGACCTAAGTAAAACAAATGGGTCGGATTGCATGCTGGTAGGTCATTAAACATCACACTTGACAGACAAGCAGGTGACAACTGTTCCAGAAAGCAGTCCCAAGAGCTGTGCTTTCCTTAGATGTGAGCAGGAAATGGATGAAAAACAACTCCAAGAATTTACGATGTGACAATGGATTTAGATATTTGTGTGTATACATATATTTATATAACGTGCATATAAAATTTTAAACTTTCTTAAGACATCAAACAAATTTTATTTGTCTAAGCTGCTGCATGACCTCATTATTTATTTACTGCAGTTTGTATTAAGCTGGTCTGCACGATTTGCATGGCGGGAGCTATTTCTTGAATGTCTGTCTGGGTGTGATTCAGCAAAATAGGCCCCCACACAGCGATACGAGCACTGTCATCTAGAAATGAGAGCATAAGCCACTGACTTACAGACGTACATGAGCTGAGTAAGGAGGTCAATAAAAATGATGCTATGTAGTGAGATGCAGATGTATTTTCTGCTAACGTTTCCAACAGAAATGAGGGTATGGTGGTATCCCAGCTAAGGTGCAATGCAACTGAAACGTCCTCCAGTTTTCTGATGTACCTTTGTGTTCTGGCCTCTCGAAATGGAGGAACGGCACACCACCAAAGCAATCCTGCCCACCCCTGCCAGCATTCCTAATGCGCTGCTTGTCAGGATCCCCGGGTTGTGAACAGGGTTATGGTTACACGGGACCATACAGCCGGGAGTGGCACCGCAGCCACGCCTGCCTGCTTGCCGAGACCAGCCCAGGCTCCTAGAGCCCACTTTCTCTCCGGTCGCGGCCTGCTCACTAAGGCTCCCCAGTGTCCGCCGCCATTTTCCACCAGCGTCGGCCACGCCGTTTCCATGGCAGCGGGGAGGAGTCGCTCAGGCTCCGTCTTTGATTGACGTTCATCGCCAGCGGAAGTCCCGCCCGAACGACGGTCGCCCGGCAACGGCGACGCGTTGGCAATGGAGGCGGCCGCGCTGCCCGCCGCGCTGCAGCTGGCGGCCAGCGGGGACACGGGGCTGAGCCTGGAGAATCGGGCGGCGCTGCAGGCCTCGCTGCTGCTCCTGCAGCGCGACTACCGCTTCGAGAGGGTCTGGTTCTGGGGCTGCATCCAGGGCGTGCGCGGCACCTACTACATCGCGCAGGGGCTGGGCCCCGACCTCGCTGCGCCTCGCAGCCGCCTCTACAGGTGCTCCGCAGGTGCTCGGAGGGGAGCGCGGGGAACGGGGAGGTCTGCGAGGCCCCGGGAGGCGGGATGGCGGCGTGGGGGACGAGGAGGCTCGGAATAAGGGGGCTGGGGTTGGGGAGCCTGGCCGTGCCCCGAGGGCTGCGCTCCGTGTCTCACGGGTCCGTGGCTGACAGCTTGAACTGTGCGGAGTGGAGCCTCCTGCCGCCGGCGACCGAGGAGATGGTGGAACAGGCCGAGCTGCTGAAGGGCCGCTTCCAGGGGGATCCGTCTTTTGAGTACGAGTACGCCGAGGTAAACGCAGAAGATGACGAAAATTTCCTGGATGAGGGTAAGGAGGTAAATACAGCAAAACGCTTCCCAGCTCTCTTTGCTGCAGTTGTATCCCTCGCACCAAACAGACTGCTCCTCATTTGTCATGAACAGCTGGTGGGTGACAGAAATGGCCTGATTCCACTCGTGCGTAATTGGCATTTGTGTCCCAGCTGACAAAATCTCCCACTGAGGGGCAGCTCTTTCCTCAGATCCTGTGTGCTTTCAGCTGGACACCACAGACTGCTACCCTAAAAGTTAGGAAAATGAGGATCTGTGGGAGTCTGTAGCTCCTATTTAGAGAGGCTGTTTCTGAGGCTGGTTTAGCATTAAACATGGAGATTGGTGGCCCTGCATGTGGCAGGGGGGTTGGAGATTCATGATCCTTGAGATCCCTTCCAACCCTGGCCATTCTGTGATTCTGTGAGGCTTCTTCTTAGTTCTCAGAATGCTCCTTCCAAGATGTGTACCCTCAGCAATCTCCCTATTCACATCAGGTGGAACATACAGTTTCCTGTTTTCTGTCATTGCAACAGATTCTTGATTGAACTCTGCCTTCAGTTATTCCTTTAGATGTGTCTGAGAAATACTATTTCTCCTTTATGCTTTATTATGTGCAATTGGTACAGATCCTGAAGCATTATGCAGGAACTGCAGGTACCCATTCATACTAAGTATGATAAATAAGCTATTCAAGTAATTTATCTGAGAGGGAGGAATGGATGAATGAAGGGAGGGACAGTTAATTTTCTGGTGAGTCTAGACTGTTCCTAGCTAGCAAGATATCTTGTCATATCTTATGAAAATAATGTCTGATTTATGATGATCCTTGTGGTGCCGTTGGGCTCCAAGCTGAATCTGTTTTGGTTTCTGTTGTCACATCAACTTTATTTTCAGAAACATCATCAAGGAAAGCCCTGCCTTTAAAATTTGCCTTCTTTTTTTTTTTTTTTTCTAAAGCTCACAATCAAGGAGGAGAATCGCCTTGTAGCTACGATAGAACAGATAGACAGAGCAGTTGGTATCATCCCCCGACGTGCACTTACGAAGACTCCTCTTGGGTCTGTGCATGAAAACAGAAGCTTTGAAGGTAAATTTTCATTGTCTGTATCAGGATCAGCTGTACTTTGATTATAAAGGCTGTAGAAGAAGATCAGTTTTTCTCTGTGTCTAGCTGATATTTTGATTTCAGCTTTATTTTTTTCCCTGGGTAAGATGAATAGGGAAGAGACAGACCAATGCCACCCCTGCAATTGTGATTCACCTCATAGAGCGGTGAATAAAATCATTAATGTTCAGGTGTGCAATTCAACTGGAAGGTGGGAGTAGAATCTGAGTCAATAAACCTGTACTTTCATTTGTCCATGTATAGCTTATGTGGGTGCTTAGCAATTACACCTGCACTTAATTCTCCATCTGCACAATGGGATGTAACAAATGGGCACAGAGTTGATCGTGACTCAGAACCCATTACTTATCTGAGACCACAATTAACATGGTTTGCAATGCACTAGGGAGTCAACTGGGGAAAACCTATGACTGTCCTGTCATAGGTTGCTGCAGAATGCTGCAGGCATTAGAGAAACAATATGACAGTCTGTGATGCAATGTTCTGCAGCCCTGCACGCTGTATTAATGGTGAGGAATGGCTGTTTGCAGGTCTTTCCTTGACGGAGGCAAAAAAATTAAGTTCCTATTTCCATTTTACTGAGCCTGTTCACTTGAAGAATAAAACTCTTCTGGAAAAGGCTGACTTGGACCCATCCACTGACTTTCTGGACTCTCTGGAATATGATGTCCCACAAGGTAAAGGCAGCAAAATCAGGAGATACAATGAAAGGGGAAGGTGGTCTGCATAGTCTGAGAAATACCGTTGGAGACGAAGCGTGAATTACAGTACAGTTGGTATGCTTAGAGGAAGCTCCTGTAATCTGTAAAGGAACATTATCTTTCCTAAATATTGCACTTAGTTCCTTCTTCAGGCAATTATAAACACTTGAAATAGTAAGAGTACCAGGGCTGTCACATCCTCACTACCGGTCGAATGACCAGCACTCCCCTGCTCTTGGCTTAGTGCTATGTCACCTCCTGACCTCAGTAAAGCCTGTGACAGAGGTGTCCCTATGTGTGGAGATAACTCCACCTCTGACAGGGAATTCACATGGCAGGAAGTATTTCACACCTCCTGTCCCACCCAATATTGCTCTTCTTTTCTTTAGTGGGCTTTCATTAACACTAAGTTTATATCCTTGAGAGACTGGATCGAAAGTTTATTTTGATAAACTGTTAGAAATGCTGTACTGGGGTATAATCTGTCCTCCAGCAGGATTACAGAGTTTAGAAGGAAAAACATAGTCACATCACATCTCTACTCTTCTGGACAGCTGTTAAATATACATGTGCTGAAAACCTCATTCAGACATTCCTCTGGTGGAATCTTTCTCTGAAGAAGTGTTACCAGTTTGGATTTCTGTTACTGTTTTGCTTCTGGAGCAGTAAATAGGACCTAGTTTCTCATTCAGAGTGAGAGTAAGTCTTCATATATCCCATGTGGTCTGCAGTTACATTCCTTGTTACTGTAGTACATTTTTAAGTACAGAACTGCTGAATGTCTGAACTGAACTGCTGAATTGTTATTTGTTTCTAACTGCTTTTTGATGATTTGATGCCTTTTTGGGCTGGGACAAGTACATCTACCTCCTCTGTCTAGAAAAGACTCTAGGTTGAGTCACAATCAGACATTGCTTGCTATTTTATTTCTATCCCGGAGCAGCAGGGTAGGATAGTAACTGTCCTGTGCTAGACTGAATTGGCTGTAAGGACTGGCAATATATAAATAATATATACATATATTTGTCCAATCTTTCCTTCTCCAAAAAAAAAAAAAAAAAAAAAAAAAAAAAAAAAAAAAAAAAGAATGGAGAATGAAAGTAGTGAGTTCCAGCCTGAATTCTGAGCATTTTTTGACTGTTCAGACCATAAACAGTGTTGAAAGGAGAACTGTCCAACTTACTGGTAGTGTCCTTGCTGTAGTGTCATTTCTTGGAGGTATAGTCCTGAGATACCGTATGTTTTACATATACTGGCTCACTGAGTTGCCCCTTTTAGACTCCGAAAAGAATACTGCAAGTGGAGTTAACTATTAGATACTTACTAAGAAAATCTTAGCTGCAGTTTCATATGGTAGTGCAGGTGCTGTTACTATTTACATTTTCCCCTCTTTCTTTTCCTAGGATTTGTGATAGGGGTGCTCCTTACTTTTGTGAGATTTGCAGGCCTAAGGCCACTGCAGCAGTAGATGAATCTGTAGTGCTTTCTGTTTCCACTGGAAAATGGGCATTGAGGGTTAAGATCCTGAAGGCTAATTTGCATCAGAGAGCTGGGTTTAACTTCAGCTGTGATGAAGAATGGCAGCTTCTAAAGATCAGAGATCTCACAGTGCAGTTTCCCATCTAGTTAAAAGGACAAGGCAACTGGCAAGTCATGAAGACATGGAAATGGTGGTTTCGTGGAAGTCTTTAAATCAAATTTGACTTGTAGCTTTATTTACCCAGTGGCAGATGGAAAGTAAGGCTCAGCCACGTCATTGTCATGTTTGTCTTCTTGTGGCAACCTGAGGTTTGTATAAACATGAACCTTTGCCCTCTTCCTGGGAGTCTGTCACTCTTAATGTGGTTCTCAGTCTCCTCAAAAAAGGTTACCTGTGAAAGACTACCTGAGCTCAAATGTAGCTGAGTGCTTCTTAATGGAAGAGTAGAAGATTCATCATAGTGCCTCTGCAGTTCTGGCTGTATTGTCCTGCTCTTTTTAGATTGAACCTGGGGATTGATGGGACGAGCTTGTCAGACTAAGGAAATAAGACAAGAACTGATTACAGGATCAGCAAAGTATATAGCTTCTCTAATTGCACTCTGTCATATGCAGATAGGAGCTCTGACGTTAATAAAAGATTAAGCCACCTCTTTAACAAGCATTCAGGTTGCCTGAAGTATTGGTTGCTTGCAAAAATATAATGGAAAAGAAAAAGAACATGGGACAGACACAGGCTTTGCACTGATTTTTATCAGCACAGCTCTGCCAAGGTCTCTCATTCTTGGTCGCAGTGCAAGCCTTTTGAACTCTGGTTCTTGGATCACTTTCTTCCAACTCTGCCAGTGCATGTTAGTCCTGACCTAGAGCAGACAATGCTTTTTCTATTTCTTGACATGTTGTTTGCAGCTCTGGCAAATCCCCACATTTTGATCTGAAGGTTTTTCCTGCCTTTTCTGGTGGGATCCGTTTCTTGAACAGTTGTTATCAGAACCAAAGCAGGAGTTCCCAAATATTCCA
Organism: Lagopus muta; assembly: GCF_023343835.1. Taxonomy (NCBI): domain Eukaryota; kingdom Metazoa; phylum Chordata; class Aves; order Galliformes; family Phasianidae; genus Lagopus; species Lagopus muta. The sequence goes on from NC_064434.1 coordinate 79,575,531, forward strand.
GAATAGACTGTGACCTGAAACCAGAATTGTTTTTGCCCTCAGTGTATATATCTAAAAAGTAGACTAGTTGGTGAGTGACATCTTGGTGGTGTTCCCAACCTTTATTGGCTAGAATTCCAGTAGTCTCTTAAAACACCAAAAGAACAGGACTGAGGGATGAAAGGCTGATTTTCCCTGTCTAAAAGTAACAACTCTGTTGGAACAGTTTTCTTTATTAATTGGAGACTGAGCATCTGTGACAGATGTCAAGGAGGTAACTGTCATAAAATGTATGGCGTGTCATTTTGGAGAGCAGAGGTGTCTTACAGAATGGAAGGTTGGAGGCAGAGAGAAGATTTTATATGACAGCTGTGAGGTGGGAAGAAAGGAAGTTAAACCCAGATTGAATAAAGGATGCAATGATAAAAGCAAAGAGTTTAGTGCAAGACTGCAACAACTGGAGTTTTATAACAAAACTGTCCGCCACCCTTATCTTTATTAGTAATATCTCTGGTGATTGCAGGTTCCAGATTCTGTCTGTCTATCTATGTGGTTATCAGTGTACTTAAAGAGTTCAGAATATGTTGCTGGTCCTCTCCTGATCATATTGTGAGTCTGTCTGGTTTTCGTGGTATCTCAGCTCCCTGAGGCAAGTGACTGTGTGACTTAGTTTTTATTTAAAAAAATTAAAAAATATATAATAATTTATACACACACACACACACACACATATATATATATATATATAAATGGAGAGAAAAGTGGGAGAATGTGAACACTACCGTCCTAAAAGCAAATTCAGTCTGCTTCCCCCCTTTAAGATTTCCTGTTCTTTAAGCAAAAATCATGAATTTGAGTGGCCTGACTCAGGATTTTTTGAACATGGAGGGACTGTGATAGTGATCTTCTGTCACCACAGTATCAGATCATGCAATGCTTCATTTTGATCCAAATGGCCAGCTGGCCAAAATGTTGCATGCTGGGATCTGTAGGTTTTGCTGGCCATATGTCTGCATTAAAGATAAGCTTGTTTGCTCTAGTCTAAGCAGAGAATCTGCTTAAATTTATGCACAATTAGATGTAGCCTTTGAGCTGCTGGCACACTGCCAGCATGGTCTTTTCTATTGCAGGGAGTTCAGCAGCCTGGGCAATAGCATTTCAGGAACTAGAGTTATGGCAGTTTTACATATGCTTGTAAGTAATATAATAGCAAAGCAAACAGCAGTAATTTCTAGCATGCCTACAGCATTTTCACTTGACCTAATGTTGTGTAGCAATGAAACAGTAGTCAATTGTCACGCACTGGCGTGGTGGGGAAAGTGAAAGAGGAAGGATGATTTACTGTGATCGTGGTACTTGCTCAGGCGGTGCTACATTCTGTATGGAGGTAGGAAAAGGATGGGATAAAGCCCAAGGTACTAGCATTGAATGGAAAGCTGGGGAGGAAGTAAAATAGGGGACAGAGAATTGAGTTCTTAGACACTTTTGAACTGCTCTTCAGGAAAAAAAGTTGACTTTGAAGGTTTGTGACAGATTACCAACTCAGAACACTTTGAAATGGAAATAAGGAAGACCAACAGGGCGCTGTTAAACACTGATGCAGAAGGGAACTATGTCAGAGGAGAGAAAAAGGGGAGAAAAAAAAGTAGATACAAAAAATAAGTTGAAATAGAGTTTCTTCGAGAAGAGTTTATTAGAAAGTTGTGACTTCCAGTCAAGAAATAGCAACTTTTGGCAGAAGGCCTACCCAATTCACTGGTAACTGGTGATGTAAAAAGAAGAATTAGAATTGAAAACAGTATAAAAGGAAATGCAGAAAGGTGGAAACAATTAATGATTTATATAAGTGGAATTTATGACAAGTAGAAAATGACAGAGGAAACCAGAAGAATAACCTGGAGTAATCCATAGCTGTCTAGTTTGAAAACTATAGGAAGGGATTTTTCGAGTATATTGAGAGGAAAGAAAACAGAATAACAGTACTGGTATCTTTCATTATATGGTGATGGTAAAATGGCTGATAAGAATGTGGAAGAACAGAAATGCTCAACAGTTGTTTTTTTTTTTGTGTGTGTGTGTGTTTGTATTTAGATTGAAACAAAAAATATGAACTTGTATCAAATGAAGACAATCAAATACCATTTCAGACAGTTTTCTGACTAAGGGAGAAGATAATTAGGTAACCTTTACTGTGGGCCAAAAAAAGGAAAATGGCAGAGCCAAATGAGTTACTCCTGAACGTATTATCTCAGCAGGCTTCTGGCATAATTCTGATGCTAACCTTTAATTAATTCCAGCACTGCATACGTACTGCCTAAACTGCTTTTGATTTGGTTGTGATTCAGAAATCACTGAATGGGTGTGTTCCTGGCAGAGAACAGAAGGGGCTTCAGCTGGGACCAGTGTCAGTGCTGATATTCTTCAGCGTATGGGCTGGAAACGTGGGACTGCTGGAGAGATGAGTAATGACAAAGGTGGGACAGTTACAGTGACCTGGCAAACCTGGCTTACTACAATGAAGTATATGTTGATGTAGCTAACTACAAAATCATATATCCAGGAGCAGGAAGCACAAGTCAGACTTTGAGAATTGTATTTGAGAAGCTGTAGCTCAGAGGAGAAATCCAAGCACAACCTGCTAAACGTGAGCTCCCAGTCTGATGTTGAGACCTGAAAGGCTAATATGATCTGCAGATGTATAAACAAGGGTGTAGCAAATAGGAACTGGGAGGTGACTTTACTTTTGCTAGATTACTGGTGGGATCAGGACTGTATTATTGCACATTGCAAAACTGGAGAGGCTGCAGAAAAGAGCCACAGAATGATTCAGGGGCTGGTGAGAGACATAAACAATTCAGTCTGTTTATCTCACAGAAAAGAACATGAGAATGACTGTGTTACACTGCATAAATATTCAATGGATTTTAAGTATTGGGTACTGAATTCTATTTAGTACAGCAGAGAAAACCTTAACAGGAACCAGCAGCTGGAAATTATAGCCAAGAAAAAAAAAAATTGAAAGGAAAAATTTGGTAGAAATCCAACCAGTGAGATGGTTACCTGCTAGCAAGATGTGTCCTAGCTAAATGAAAATGTAAGTTACTAGTCCCAGATGTGATAACTGAGTTCAATTTGATGGCCAGTGGTATGTAAGTGTCCAAAACAGATGATTTCCTGGCATGCCTGGCTGTAAATGTGATGACAGCTATGGAGAACCGTGTTTGGCTTTTTCAATGCCAGTGTCAGGGACACATGGGTGACAGTAGGTTCTTGAGATGGTGACCCTAAGCACAGGACTCTGAATATATCTGACTTTGCTTCCTGAACTATGTGCACTTAAAAGAATATTGAGGTGATTCCCCATTTATCACTGTCCCATCATGGAGGGTGAACCGAGGAGCTGAGACTTCCTCAGATGTAGTTGCTGACTCCAATGCAGGAAGAAGTTTTATAGCATTGTTCTAAAAAAGGTAAATAATGGCAGAATGGATCATAGCGAGCCATATCTGCTCTGTGCTTCAAGATTCAGCTAGAGGAGGGGGAGAATTGCCTGGAAAAAATATTTAATTTCTTCACCCAACAGTGTGCTGGTTTTGGAGTGTTCCTCGTAGAGCATTACAGGCAAAGTGATTTGTGACTATTTCCTTGACTGAATACTTCGGGCACTAGCCTTTCTGTAAACTTCCTTAACAGTAGCCTGGGTTAGAACACTAACCTTCTGTCCTCTGAGCTTCATTAGCACGCTCTTTATCAGTTTAGCAAAACTGATAGGGCATAATGGGCCCTTGAAGATGGAGAGGTTGTGTTTTTAAGTGAGGGAGAATTTCTTTTGACCACTCTTAAGGGCCATTTTGGTAGCTTCATTTTGGCTGTCCCAAAAAGCCCAGATGCTGGGCAAAAGAGGTCCAGGAGACATGAACCTGCTTTATCTCCATGCATTAACAGAGCTAATTAACTCCCTTTTGGACCGTCCCCCTCAGGCGATTAATCCCCTATCAGCCTCTGTCTCCAGCCATTCGAAGAGTCTGTGTCTGCAGAGGTATTTACAACCCCAGCTAGCCAGCAGAGAGCAAGTCGGCCTGTTATCAGGGCTCTAAGACAAATGGCTGCCTATCTCCCCAGTGGCCTTGCAAAATCCAGCAAAGTGCTGCGCTGTGCTGGCCACCTACTTTCACCCAGCCTCCCTTCTCCGCTAACATTTCACAGATGTGACCTGAGCCCTCCCCTTTCATTGCTTAACAATAAGCAGCACCTCCCCAGCTCTGTGAAAGCTGAGAGCAAGAGCACTTTACTTCTTAGCTTGCCAAGAGCCACACGGGGACAAGGCTTTTCAAACTGTCTCACTGAAATCCAAACGAAAAGACCCATAGTGAATGAGAAGACTGTGCTGCACGTTAGCAAGGCAAAAAAAGAGGTAGCCAAAATGTAAACCAAAATACTAAGTGTGGCTCCCAGCTATCCTTTTTCCTTTAGGAGATGTGATCCTTAGGCTCAGTGAATCTGTGAAACTGGGCAGTGGTGTTGCTTGGAGTTACCTGATATATAAACAAGTGGTGTTGACAAACAAGCTTTATAACACACTGGTACAGATGGAGTATAATAGATGAGTGTGGATTAGAACTGCTGGTGATTTTCAGATGTAGGAGCAGAACTGAATAGCTGGTTTACTGAGTTATTAATTAAATCATGGTTTTTATTTTTGCTAGTACCTGGATTTCTCTGTTAAAGCTGAAGTCAGCCATCCCTAGAAATAATTCTAGGGTAGCTGTAGACGTTATGCTCCAGCAGGGTGCACTATGGTGCCGGCATTGTCAGTGTTGAGCAGGAAAGAAAACCACGGGAAAGTAAAATGAGAAAGAAAAGCACCAAGAAGAGGATCAGAATGGGGAGAGGGTAAAGCCTAAAAACATACTGAACTGTCTATGAAGAAGAGACCCTGTCTCATCCAAAAAAAAAAGCATTCTGAGTATTGTCAACAACCAGAGGTGTGCAGTGGACATGCATAAACACATAAGCATGTTTCTTGCCTCATCCAAAAGTAGAGACGTTGATCATTTTTGCTAGTAATGTATGGTCTGGGAAACCTTCAGTGATTACTAAAACCACTCCCACAGTGACCCAGGAAAGTTACCTGGGAGCAAAGCAAGACACTGTCCTTCCCTAAAGGTGGGGTGCTGCCAGCTCAGGAGTTCAGTATCAGTCTGAAACCTCTCATGTGGCAGCACAGCGGGATTCCAGAGCCAGCTACTATTATATCTTTAGGTTGGCTGTCAATGATCTGCCTTGATTTCTGGAAAGCAGTCTGTTTTCTTTTGGGTTTATGTCTACTGGTAATAAAGCAGTGCATTCACTACTTTTGGGTCCTAGGTCTGTATCACTTCAGGGGTCTTGTTTAGTCAGAGGCCTTGAGTGAGTTTATACTGGATCAGGGCTGACCATCAACTGTGCTGTGGTGAAGTCTTTCACTCTCCTGACTGCTGCGGTGAAATAATGAGGACAGAAGCACGGTCTTTATAGCAACTTTCCAGGGATTGTATTTTAAGTCTGTTCCTCGTCAGTAAAAGAAAACATTGCCCACCCTGTTTCTATTTCAGTTCTTGGTTCACTGGATGTGAAAAGGAGATGAACTTCTTACTGAACTGAAGGAGGAAAAGGCTGCTAAAGCCTCTGAACCAGTAGCTGTATTTTGAGCACTGCACCAGTCAGCCTTGAACTAAACCATTTTTTTTCTAGATAATGATGAAAAATTACACGAAGGGGGAATCCTAGGATGGTCCATTTGTCACTGGATGTCAGAATGAGCCCTAAGCAGGTCAGCTTTTGCTCAGAGTGATCTATTTCTGAAGGGGCTCCACATAAGGAATGGCAGTTCCTACCTCTGCACTGGCTGACATTGGTGCCAGCATTGCATATGGCTTTCCTCTGCTGTTTGCTGCTCCTTTGGCTGCAAGAACTTCTGCAGGAAGAGAGTCAATAGACATTGCCTGGCTTTGCTATAAACAAATATCACATGGATTAGAATTCTGCATGCTGAAGAGGTGTGTAGCTGTGTGTTGATGGAAAAGGATGAGGGACAGTTGATCTTTAGGTACATGTACAATTGTAGCATGCACGTGTTTCTAAGCTACTATAGGTACTAAAAGATGCTCGGCCATCTTTAGTGTTCAGAATTAGCTCTAATATTAACACAAATATCCTGTGCTGTGGACAGTCTTCTCAGAAACTCTTCAGGTAATTTGGGCCAGAATTCATATCTAGCCTAGTGTGAAAACATCCACTGTCCATTACCTGTGCCATCCGTTCTTCATCCGGAATCGTTTTAACTAGACATGCTAACTTGATGATGAGGTAAGAAGTACAGCTTGGGGACTGACAGGATTTGCAGTTTTGCCTCTCCTTCAGGACAGTGAATTGGATGTGCTCTAAGCATTCAGTGGATTCTGAATCCCAGCATTTAGTGCTTTGTGTTCTCTCAGAATTCAGAGATCAATGTGAGGTTCTTTGCCCCTAATCCAGCCCCTGTTCATCATTATCACCTTCTCAAAGTGGCCAGTGCTTTGTTATCAGGAGAGGCAGGATCTTACAAGGTGGTCATAATCTCCTCTGAGAGTCAGACAGATATTCTCCTTTGGGTAAGAAAGTGACAGTGACCGAAGGCTCTAGGGGAAGATGGCTAGAACAAAGCTGTCCATTGCATCCTTTCATCAAACTGTTAATCTTTCTTTCAAAGACATCACATTTGTTTGGTGACAAAAGCCCCAAAGAAGCTGTATTGAGCCTGAAATCCTGTAGCAAGATTTAGAGGAAGCGTCTTTCATTCAGAGAGGGGAGGAGCAAAAGACTCCTTCTTTTTCTTCCTCCTAACCAATGGGCTCACAGAAGTCCACGAAGGTGACGGATTAATGCAGGGGCTCCCCAGGTAGATGCTACGTGACTCCTGGCACGCTCCAAAAACGTTTCCACAGCGACCAGCTGAACAAGATATATGGTGTGTGACGGGATCCAGCGTAAACCTGTGCTGTGGAAGGAGAGTGCTTTGCTGCTCTGAGATATTTCTGAATTTACTGCCGAAGACTTGAGATACAGTGATCTGTATTTCAGTTGTCAGAATCCTAACAGAAGGGATTTGAATTAGTTTTTCCTGCTCCTTAGAAGTTTTGATTGTATATTGTCTTCCTGTTTCCTCTAGTGTACAGTTCGTTCCAAATCTATTCTGGATGCTTTTAAATCTACATCTTTTTCTAAACATCAAAATTGTAAGAAAACAAAACAAAACTGGTAGCAGAAAAGGATTCTAGTTCTGTTCTAATTATCAAATGGATTTAGAACTAATGGACAAAATAAGGGCACTAAAAAGGAGGCTGTAATTAGATGCGCAGTGCTTCTGTGTTAGCTTTTTCAGTGCTTACCATCCTTTGCTTCTCATTTATGTGTGTATTGTCCCTTCTTTTCTGTCAGTGTTGCTGGCTGAGAAGCCAGGTTCCAGCTGGAAAAATAACTTTTTTACTACACTATTTTGCAGCCAGATTGTTTCCCTGACCTGCTTCACTGAGCAGTAAATAAAATGCTTTTGCAGTCTTTATGATGGAAGGGGTTATGAAGGTGGGAATAAAGGTTTGAGGGCAGAGGCAGCTTCAGCTGAATTAAGCAGCACTGCTGTCAGATGTCTAGGTATGGCCAAATTTCACCCTATATAAGGCACCTGAATATTGGGAGTCTGGGACAAAGCTGCAACCTCTGAATCCCCCTTGTCAGCAGGAAGAGGTACTTCGTGTGTAACCAAAAGGCTTAGGTCTATCTTAATCATTTGTGCTGCATTGGTGTTCCAAGTGGGGAAGGGTAATGAAGAGAAAAAGTCTATGGAGTAAGATCATTTTCCTTTGAGGTTTGGGAATGGTTGTATTTGTGTGTCAAAGATGTGGCAGCCATTAAGATGATGCAGCAGCCTCCTGGCAGTGTTTGACTGTTTCTAAGCTCCACTTTTCTGGCTCTGGTAGCTTTTTAAAATAGTTGTGAATATGCAACCAGTCTGTGTTTCTATTTAATTATTATTAAATAGTTACATGGGGAACTGGAAATATTGACAGCAGTGTTAACATATGGGGTGCAGGTGGTGTGTCAAGCAAATGGAAGATTTAGTTTGCAGCCAGTAAGTGGCATGGAGTTTGTGCCCCACATAGTGCTTGTATGTGTCCTTATGCTGTTAGGCTGTGCGTGAAACGTCTGTGTGGGGAAACTTGTTGAGAGCCAGAGGACAGTGACCTTTCCTTACAGCTGCTCTGCTTTGCAATGAAACTTTGTTCCCTACAGACAGCAAATTAGAGGTAGGAAGCTCTTCCCAGTGTAGGATTTTCAGTTGGAGGGAAATAGAAGCTAAATCCTGTAGTTGTAGCATAACTTTGTGAGAGTTAAGTGCCTAGGGTCACACAGCCAACCTGCAGCTGCTTTTGCAAAGGGAAATTGTTACGTTCCCCTTCTCTAAGTGTTATTATTTGTCCAGTAACCCAGTACTCAGTACTTCACCCTCTCTCAAGATTGACTGTGGCAAGATACATTATAACCTGCTCTCGCAGCAGTGTATAGTGGGAAGTGTGGCCACGGTGTAGCTGTTTTTCCCTTGAGACGTTTTCTTCTTTGAAGAATTGATAGTGTCAGTTTTACAACCCAGTGTGAGCTTTCACTACACGGAATCCCGTGTCAGGCTGTCTAGCTTTTAGAGCTGTTTCTTCTCAAGCCTACTCTGAAATGAGGCTCTGCTGAGTCACCTCCAAAGCAGCAAAGTTATGAGAGGTCATACTGAAAGTGGACCAGTTACAGCAGGAAAGTTCTTCTGCAAACAGGCCTCTTAAAAGGCTTTTATTTAAAAGCTGATGCTTCGTGCACCCTCTTGCCTCTGCATTAAAAGGTTCAGCCCGTAGCTGAGACAGACATGGGGGATGAGACAGGGATTTCTATTGGCGACTGCAAAGGAAGAAGAAGCTGAGAAGGAGGTTGATTTTTGAAATTCAGCCCTGGTGTCCTGGCAGCTGTTGAAGGGCCATAAAAAAGGCAGTGGTTTAACACTGGGTGAGCATCAGGATCTTCAAAGCACTTTCTTGTTTGGGAAAGATGTGAGGAACTCCTCAGAATTCCTGCCTGTGTTTGGAGGGGTGGAGGCTGTAGCTTGCTCCGAAGGGGGAATAGGAAGCTCCAGATCTTCTTCCAGCAGATATTTTTCCCATGCTCTTTCCTCCCACACAGCAGCTCCCTCCCTTCCCTTCTGGAGCAGCAGCAGGCAATAGTTTCAGAACAGTGTTTGGCTGTCTCAGATTTGCAGGGTGCAGCTTAAGAACTAACTTGCTGTTTTGAAAGAATATATTTTGAAGAACAGAAACCTTACTGGAACAGTGCTGCTGTGAAAAAATCTCTAGTGTGACAGCAATGGCCTCTAGGAGTTCCCTGCACCTCATCAGGCTTTGCATCATAAGTGAAGTTAACTCTGCTGCTTAGTTTAGGGACAGGCTGCACCCTCACACCCAGATGCTATTTAAAGGCAGTATTTAACTCTAAATGTAAGTATTTAACTTATATTTAGAGTATTTAACTCTAGGAAAGCCACTTCTTACTTGCCGTCTATTAGTTCTAGTTGTATTCCCTCCAATGCAAATAAAAACTCCATATTTAATGTTTTTTTTTATTCCTAACGACTTCTATCTAGATGTCTTGGTATGCCATAGAGATTGATGTTCTGAGCTTCCCAGTCTCACATTAGGACACAGTTTGCCTGAAACGGGGTAATAATATGCCAGTGTTAGAAAGGATTTGAACCCTGCATCCCACTTCATTATATTAATACAGACCTACACCTACCTATGTAATGATTTTACTCAGTAAATGGTAAGAACCACTGATTATAGCAGGGAAGCTTAAAAAAAGAAAGAAGATAAATGAAGCATATAATTTTCATAATTCCCCTGATTCTTTTTAATACCATGCTACTGAATGCATTTCAAAAGTTTTCCCTTGAAGGAGAAAAAAGGAGTATTCATTTTAAGCTATTATTTTATACTGTTCATTAGCTATTGATTAAAAGTTTTAGAGTGATTTATGACATCATTATTTAAAACTCCTACAAGAAAAGTAGTCCTGACAAAGCATCATGTTCAAAGATTGATTGTGAGATTGGAGCTGTGATGGAAGAGAATGCAATTGTCTTGGATCTTTCATGGAGAATGACTCCATCCCTTTTGAGTTCAAATATCTTTGTTTTCTAGACTCTTTCTTTGAATGCAGCTAACATGGTGTGGTATGGAAAAAATCAGTACTGAGATACCAGACTGCAATTCAACTAACATTTAGAGAAAAGGTCCAAAAAAAGAAGGCAGGTTCCAGAATTTGATTGTGATGTCTTCTTGGAAGGCAACAGTTTCTGAATGAGTTTTGTGCACTGTAGAAGTCCAGTCTGGAAAAATATACTGAACAGCTGCAATAGAGAAATCTCCCAGTGATCTGCTTAGTAAAAGGTGGAAGGTGGCATTGCTGCTACTGTTTGGCTCTGTAGAATAAATATTAGCTCAATGACTGGTCACCATCGTGGCTGAAAACAGGATCTGAGTGCAGATGGCATTAGAGCTTCAGGCCTTTACTTCTCATTCTTTCAGTATGTTGCAGTAGTCTAGCTGGGATTGCCTCAAGTATGCTGCTTGCTTTGCACAGATCCTTATTTTAGGAAGACTTGCGCAGCATCAGTAAAACTTTATTGCCCATATTTGCATAGAACTAGATGCAGAATCAGGGATCAGAGAAAAGCTGTGAAGTATAACTATTCCCTAAAGGTCATGTATTTATGAAATGACAAATCTGAGTCCTTTGAGAGATTGTGGCTTGATGGTAGGAAAATGAAGCAGTTGTCCATCACAACCTTCAGAGATCTAGCATAAAAGTGTATGAAGCTGTCATCCATTACATCTATCCATTTCTGCCAGGTCTGAAGGGGTATAGGAAGTTCCTTTGATCAGCAGAGTTAATTGTTGAATACTCCAGGGAGATTGATAAGCCTGTGTGACACTGGATACACGTTCTGAGGAGATCATGGATTCATGTACTATATTTCCCCTGAGCACAGATAAGTGGATTTAATCAAGCAGAACTTGATTTACTATATCTTCTCTGTGAATTTGTCCAACAAAAAAGCCCGAACCCAAATGTAGGAACTGAGAGCATTAGCATCCCTGTCTTCCCTCTCACCTTCCCCACTTGTCATGCTCCAGGCATTTCTTTTTGTTCTTGACTACAAATAGTTTGGGGCGAAGCACTCATCTGTGTACATGAACACATATACACATGTACATAAGCTATCACATGTACTGAAGGTGCTGGATGCTTCCATTATATTGGGAGGCATTAGCAAACTAGATGATCCCTAAGGGCTTTCACCATTCAGCAAGGCAAGATACAGTCCTATCCTTGACAGACTTGCTTCTTGGAGGATTGGTTCAGAGTCAAAGACAATGGGAGTTCTCCATTCCATAGCCAGAGAAAGTCTTTCAACAGTTTACAGTCCTCCCTACAAGCCTCTACGTAAAGCTGCAGCAAGAACCACCAGTATCTAGATGGAGGGCTGCAGATCTTTTCTGCAGGCTGAATCTGCAAAAACTCTGCACTGAAAGAAAAGTCAGTTCAGTGTTCCATGGAGAAATTGAAAGTTATTTGTCACAATTACATTCAGATCTATTTGTTTTCCACTTATCCAACACCCTCAAATGTAGTCTAGCTAGCGCTGACAGCAAATGCTGAAAACTGCAGAAGAAAAGTTCAAGAAATTGTTTGAAAGATTCTGCTTTGACAGCAGATGGCTGTAGTACTTCAGTCATGGGCTTCAGTCACTGGATGATCTGCCTTGTTCTGGAAGTGTTCTTCACCTGGGCTTCCACATCATTCAAGTAGTGAAGTTGCTTAGGTACCTGTGGATTTTGTAGGAGACTCAGTCAGTCATAATGTGTGATCTCAGTGGCTGAACCATAGTGTGTGCATTTATTCCAGCTATGACAAAGATCCATTGCGGTTTGTTTCCCAATGACTGGCACTGGAGAGGCTGCATGGGAGATTTGGGGTTATCTTGTATGAAACAACTGTTTGTAGAGACACTAATTCATGTTTTAAGTAAGACCTGCACAATAATTCTTCCACAGTGTAGTAACTTGCAGAGATGCCACACACCTGTACTGATCCTGCCCTGTATTGAATAGTGAGTGCTTTGCTTTATGGTGGTTCCAGTTGTTTGTCTGTAGTGTAAACAAGGAACTGAGTCAGAAGTAAACTCTTCAGTGCAAAAATCTCCCAAGTCTTTAAAGACTGTTAATATCTTCTTTGTACTTCCATACAGTTAGTTTATCAGAAAGTTCACTGACTGTCACAGAAGGTGAAGGGGTACTTGTGGTTCATTTGTGGTCTGCACGTAACTAAACATGGTACTTGAAAGGATACCAGGTCAGAGATCACACAGGAATTATGTTGTGCATATTACGATATAACATACCTGTGGAACTTCCTACTGAAAGACAGGAAAATGTCTTGTCCAAGAAACTTCTGGAAAGAACAGAAATATGAAGAGGACAGGTATCAGGTGCTTGGAACAACTCATGACACCTGGTCTTACAGGATTTTGAATTGTGTTATTCCTTTGTCATTCTGCAGACATCATATATACATTTGCTTTCAACATCCCTGGTCATGTTCCTCCTCCTTCAAGAAATCAACTGTTGTGTAAGAGACTACATGTACTGTAAATGTGCAAAAGACTGAAGACATGCAAACACTGAGTGCCCAGCTAGCTGCTGCTTTTTGACTGCCAGGCAAGCCAAACAGCATGTACTTTCTGCATCTGCTGGCAGACCACATACATAGCTTCAGGAGTTGCAGTTTGGGTCTGCTGCTTCTGCTTTTAAGTGTTGATTCAGCAGGAATCTTCTTCCCTATATTACAGCATCTAGGCATTTGGCACTGAAGATGTTACTTTCTTCTCCAGGAAGCTTCTTAACCCAGCTCTGAATCCAAATTGGTGCTCTAGCCCCTTTCCCTCTGGCATTGTTCCTAGGCTGTTGTGTCAAACACAAAACAATATTCAGTGGCTCAGAGCTCCTTGCATCCAGTAGAAATTGCATTTTCACACTTTCCTCTGCAAAGCCAAGGCAAAATTATTGCCAAAACTAATTTCTTTGCCCCTACTACGCACATCCTTGTCAACGATGAAACCAAAAAAGAGTGAAGAGAATTAATGTTTTCTGTAAATTTCTGAGATAGGAAGCATCCTGCTTTTAGCTTTCTTTTCTTCTTCTTTGTCAGTTCCTGTCTTCCCTGAGGTGCCTTCTTCTTCCCACTACTAATGCTATGAGTCTGAGAAGAAATTTCATACCTGGGCAAATATTCACAGGATTGCCATTCAGCTAGTAGCTGGACCAAAGAGGTAGCAGGGCTTGCTCAAGTAACTGCTGCCCATTCAGCAGCAGCCAAGCAGCAGCCTCTCCTAGAGATAAAATATACTAATCTGGAGCTCCAGGGGATCCTTCCTGTGATCCATGTGACACTACTGTTAGGGCTGTAGGATTGTGCTAGTGCAAAACCAGACACCTGGAAATAAATGCAGCCAGTAATGCAGAACTGCCAAAAGAAGAAAGGACATTGAGGTTTTTGGTCTGATTTTCCTCTTTTTGGGTGCTAGGAACTCCAATATATTGATGCAGCCTCATGTACTGTTTAATAGTTGGGCAGTCCTTCTCTCCCTTGCCCCAGGAATTCAGTCTTTCTTATTTGCAGTGACACATCAGCTATGCTCTCTTACAGGCTCCTGGACTGTCCAGCTTGAGAAGGGATGCACTGTGGTGGTGTTGAGAAGTCTGCTGTGGCTTGGACTGACATTCTACCATGTCCCAAAGACCAAGCAATATGGCTACATCTACTGTGGCACTGGTGAGAAGAACTTAGATCTGCCTTTCATGCTGTGAAACACTTCTCTGGGATGATCACTCAAAAATATTTAGAATTTATATTTGGGAGATTTATAGCTTATTCTAATAAACGCGTGAAACCTCTGCACTGTGAGCTGGATTGTTTTGTGCCTTGATTTCTTCCTAGGACTTCACAGCATGAATCCTCACCTCCTGATTAAATACCCTGTAATATGTCACGACAGATCCTTCAGCTAGTAACAAATGACATTTTCTTCCATCAAGGGCAAAGTCTTAGGTCAGAAATCAAACCTGGGCCATCTGATTGTGTACAGAGACATGATGCTTTAAACAAAATCTCATCTGGAGGAACATAAATGAATGCCTGCTGTCACCAATGAATGCCAAACGAAAGCAGAGTTTTTGCCTTGGAGTTAGAGTAAAAAGCTGTTGCTTACTCTAAGGGATCATGAAGACAGGAGTGTGTTTTGTTTTTCAGGTGTTAGGCTTCACAAAAATTAGTGCAGTCTTTCCAGCTTATTTCACAAAACTTTAGAAAAAAATTCACTGTAGGCATCATCTAGTTGTTTGCAAAACTTTCTCATTTAGGTTCACCTCAAAGCTATGGCTTTATCCAGTGACATTTCTGTTAGCAGAACTCACTGAGCACAGCTACCTGGGCTAGAAAACATATCCACTTCCATTCACAGGAGAAGGAAACATCTTTTCCTTTCTGAAGGGCTGAAGGTTTCAAAGCTTCGTTAAAACAGAGATGGCCAGCCCAGAGATTTTAGAGTGTCGGTTCTTTCCCAAAGCCAAAACATCTTAGCCAGCTCAAGGGGCTAAATTCAGGGCTTGCATTTCACAGAAGCAAAAAACAAACAAAAAACCATTATAAACTAATTTGATTTCCCAGGTAACATGGGTTTATCCCAATCCTTTGTTCCTGTCCATACCAGTAAGTATTAACTGATAATTCTGATGCAAGCAGTACATATAAAAGGCTGTGATTTGTGGCTTTCAGATAAGTATCAAAGAAATGGAACCAATAATGACCCTAATAATTTAATAAGCCTTTCATGTGAGGCCCTTAATTAGCACTTCTTAAGAGAAATGATCAGTGGAAGTTGCATACAGATATTATATAAGGACAGAAATGGTGCCACCTTTCACTTACAGGGTAGAAAATTATGCACATCTGTCAGCCCAAAACTATCCTGAGAAGGACCCTCATCACTGACATGGAAAATGTAGAAAATACATTTGCAGGGAGAAAAAGCAAGTCCAGTTGTCAAGGATATCAACATTGTGTATTTGCTTGATTCAGGAAGGTAGGAATACTGAACTGGATGTGTAAGAAATACACATGCCTGCCTGCCACTGCCATGTGTTTTCTGCTGCAAATTACAGATAGTACAGATTATAAAAATATTTCACTTTGGTAGTCATTAACATAAATTGTTACTGCTGAGGAAACACAGTGCTGCAGGAGGTTTTTTCTTCCATCAGTGTCGAGATACAACAGCCCCAATGAGGCAAATCCAAATTGAAACACATTAAAGGGGAATTACCATTTATTTCTGGGAAAGAAGGAAACCACCTTTCCAAGCCCAGCAGTAGACTACAATGACAAAGAAGCCTTCCTGCCTTTGAGGTAAACTCTTGGCCCCCTGCTTTCTCCAAAATCATTCTGAACGTTGAATTCTGCTTTGCTGAATCCTGTTTTCCTTGAGGAACATCGCAGCTTATTCACCAGAGACAATACAGAGCACTAATGAGAGTTTTTCAATTTGGAAATACCAGCAAACTTGCAAACAAAAAAGCAGAACAGTGTAAAACAGCTGTGCTCATTGACTGTGCCAGTTCAGGAATCTAGTGGTTGTAATAAAGCGGCTTGTATATATATTTGACATTATCCTTCAGAAGAAGGTTTCCAACCGGCATGGGAACTCTGCACCACTTAGGGCCCCTCTTCCAGATGGGCTTTGCAGATCTGACGGACCAGCGAGTCAGATACCTGTCAAAACAATACACACGTATTTCAAATTGAGACCGATCACGGCAAAACAGCTTTAGTCAAAGCAGAAGCTGACACTCATTTGCTTGCCTTTGCCTCTCCACCTGCCTCTTTGTGAAAGCAGTAATGATGAGCAGAACTCTCTCAGTTCAGAAGGGAACCACTGAAAAGGACTATTTGTTTTGGAACTGCTGCACCTCTGCTGTACTGTAGCCACTGGCACCTGCCTGACTTCCAGTCGTGTGAAACAAATCAGGTGTAATCTCCAGGCTGCCGGCATGCTGTCCACCTGTAGCGAACGTGGAGTGCTGAATCCCTTCATTGCAACTAAGTTCAAGAGTGAGTCCATCCATTTTCTAGGGGAGATGTCATTTCAAGAGCTCACCTCAATAAAATAAACTGATTACAAAGGCCAAGTTCAGTTAAAATAGTCTCCAAAAAAGAACTAGTTTGCTTTCAGTGGATCAACGGGTATTTCTCTTCCACAGGATGTGATTCTGGCTCAGTTTTTGCATTTTCACATGCCCGAATTTGCTTTAGCATTCTCTTTATAATACTATTCCAGTTTGCTGCTGCAGGAAGTCAGAACCTGCAATGGAAGAGGTACTATAATTGAATTTTTGCAACTGCAAATCTCTGTCCGGAGTAAAGTCTGGCAAATATCCTCTGCTTTTTTACCATTTGAAGTTTTAGACTTGGCTTTGCAAACTGGCAGGGGATTTCAGATTCAGAATCGGTTACTGGAAATCTTACCCTGCGGCTGGGTGGCCTGGAGTTTTGTTAGGCTTTAAATCTTTTGCTACCAGTAGAGAGGGAACAGAGGTCTTTAGAGAAAGAAGAGTCTTTTCAGACAATAAAAATCCAAAGTAAAACCCCAGCATAATCTGCACAAACAATGCTCCAACAAATTAGAATTTGGAACAGTCTGATAAACTTTGTCCAGCGATGTTTGCATGCCTATGTTGAGTAATCCCATGGTCTTAATGTAACCTCAATCAGTCATCCTCTCCCCAAACAGCTTTGTTACCTTTCATTTGCATCATGCAAATTGGAGATATTAAGAACTTTGGACAGAGACCATGTAATGCATTTATTTGAAGGCATGTGGCAGATTCCCAGGAACTACAAAGAAAGCTTGCAATGCCAGGCAGCTATAGACTGTGTAACAGCAACACATTTTCCTAGTACTTTTCTTCCCCAGTGATCCCAAACAATACAGATTGAAAAAATGGATCACATTTAGAGGTTCCTGCCACTGAAATCAAGCCACTTTCAAACTTGAAAGCTTTTACTTTCAGGACATCATGATAGTTAGGATGGCAGGAGGGATTCAAAAGATGGTGTGGAACAAAGTTCAGTCAGTTTTTCTCACATAAAAGCAATATATTAGCCCCTTTTGAATTGTAATGTTATACTGCTGCATTAACGGAATCCCTTACATAACAAAATGAGGATAGCAAGTCAGAGAGACTCCTATCTCTCATTCCAAACGTCAGGGGAGTTCAGAGAGACCAAACACAGGTCCCTACTTGGGAAAGAGCCAATGGAAGGCAGCTTTTTTTGGAAGAAGGTGTAGAGTTATTTGACAGGCACATGGGGCTGCATCTTCTCACACTTCCCCATGAAGGGAAGTCTGTAGCACAAATTTTAGTATCACAAGACTGCAGTTACAACAAAGGAAGAAAAAAAAAATCTGAAATTGTTTGAATGCAACAGTATGTCAAGTGCAGTTCTGGTCATGTGTCTGCACGTGTACAGGAAAGTGGTCCCGTGGTAATAAATGTTCTCACTGAGAGAGAAGCAAATGTGTGAATGCGAGATACACATCAATGCTGTGTGCAGGTTTAGACAGACAGTGGCTTTTTAAGAAATCCCTCTGTTTCTGTGTGGGGGCTGAAAGTGCACACCCCAATTCTGCATAGGAAGGAGGATTTAGTAATGGCCTGATTTTAAAGCTTTTGTTATTTCTCCTTTGAGCAGGTCTAATCCAGCCCTCTGGTCCAGGCTTTTAGCTTCCTTTGGGGACTGCAGGCTGGGGCTTTTCATTGTTTGCTGAAACAGACATTTGGACGCTTTCCCTTCCTGGAGCACATTTGCTTTTAGCACTTTTAATACTTGCTTTGTCCCAAACTCAAACTTGTCCTATTTTGTTTGCTGCTTTTTTTTTTTTTTTTTTTTTAAACCTTGATTCAGCAATAGCAAAAGCCTGATGCCTGGGAGCACTCAGTCTACGAAATTTCTTTTCCTCTTTTACTAACCCCAGTTCCTACTGTTTCATAGAATAGATTTCTTTTTTGTCCCCAAGAGTAACAAGAATCCACAAAACTCATATATGAGAGCTTCAAAGCCCAGCACTCAGGACTTTCCTGTGAACTCTATTGTCCATGTAATCTAGTGTTTCAAGAAATCATGCACCCTTCTCTAGCCAAGTCACCCAAGTTTCCATTGTAGCAAGCCACCTGGTTTGTCTTGGGGAGCTTTTACAATAACCTACAGACATACACTGCCAGATGGTCTAAATTTTCTCAATCAGCTGAGGGTTGTCAGGACACAGTCTTCATGTGGATGCCAGATGCAACTGGTGTCCAGTCTCCTAACCAGTTATCTCGTTATGCAGAGCTCTCATTCTGGACAAAGGAGGAAAGAAATGCAATCTCAGAGAGCAGCAACCAACCCCAGGGCTCTGCTAGCCACCTTTTGTGTGGTGGGATCCCAGAGAACAACCAGAATCCCTAGACTCCAGATACACAAGTGACTAGTTTGGACAAAGCAAGATGGAAATCTTGGTCACATTCCTATGATTGGAAATGGCAAGACATAAAATGCATGGAAAAAGCTGTAATTAGTCAGCCACAGTCACTGCAGTTACCTAAAATATCTGTGGCACGTAGAAATCAGTTTCCATGGATTTTATTCCATGAGCAGGAGGGCCCCAAACCCTTCCCACCTAGAGGCTGCTGCTTAACACCTTGAAATAAGCACAGAAATTCTGTGTGCTGGGTAAAAGAAATTATCTACACGTGGGGCTACTGCAGCTCTGTATGCAGCCCAAGTATGCTGGTGCGGTTCAAGGCTGAACTTCTGAACCCTCATTGAACTTTTTCAGTCCGTCTCTTGTTTGGATTAAGAGCAGAAGGCAGCGGGCTACAGACTGTGCAGGAAGCATTCTATCAAAGTGCTGGCAAGACTGCCTCCTCTCTGCCACATCCGTTCCCTTGACACTTCTTGGTTTTGCTCACCTGCAGCCACTCCAGCTCTTTGCTCTTTTGAATTCACATGCTATGCACACACAGTTTCCATACAGATGAGAGAAACCACAAGCTGCTGGAATGAAACACTGATAGCAGTGAAATCAGATTCTGCTCTGAGGGATGAGAGATGTCTGCAGAGCCTGAGAACTTTATAATTCATAAGGAGCTCATATGGAACCTGCCTCTTCCCTGACACACAGCAAATTCTCCAGTTCATGCGAAGGACTGATCTGGATATTAGCTGTGCCAATTTCTGTTCTTCCAGTCGGAAGTTGAAAATGGAATAGTAACTGAGAACTTAAAATCACATACTCCACATGTACAGCATGTCTTGCTGACAAGAGTACGGGTGACTCAAGGAACGTGTGACATCCTTCAGTCTTTTGGAAAAGGGAACAACTTCTCAACATTATACTTTAACCAACAACAGGGGCCCACCAGAAGAAAAAGAGTGGTATATTCACGTTAAGAAAGCATCTAGATGATGGCCTGAACTTGGTGTCTGTTCTGGATAGTTAATCCACAATATCCACGCAGTAAACTCCATGCTGTAAACAAAACTGCCGAGTTGTTCAGGTTTCCACTCCTGGAAAGCAAGTACAGGAGTGTGGCCTGCAGCTGTACTTGACAGCTTCCCAAATTGGTTTTGGTGTGTGGTGGCCTGCACATACGACCCTGGAATCTGCAAACAGCCTGTTACTCCACACAGTGTTGGTGTAATCCTTGAAAATGTCCTCAACCTCATGGGCTAGTGACAATATTTTGTTGCTGCAGCACTTTACCAGAACATGCCAGGCTGGAGCATAAATGGACTCAAAATTAAGAAGTAATAACAGGAAGTTATGAAAGGCAGAATTCAGACAGGCTGAGGGAACAAGCTTTGGCTACAAGACAAGTTTGCTTGTAGAATCAACCCTTGGAAACAGTGAAAGCCCCAGACTGGGCCAAATAAATGAACCATAGGGACTAATTCTGTAATGACAGGGGTAATCTTCACTGGTTTCATGCCCAAGTTCTGTAGATAAAATGTTATGAAAGAGAGGGAGAGGACAATAGACTGAAGAGTTTACGGATGATGCAGAAACTCTGATGGCCATATTTCTAAAGAAGAGCCCACAGCAAATAAAGCAGTTAAGCAATAATATGCATGAGCTCTCATCATCAAAAACAAATCAGGCAGAACGTGAAAAGAACGAACGAAATCCAAGAAATGAAGAATGCCACAGTGGGTCTTACCTGGACAGTGTTCCAAATGCAGGGAGTAGAACAGAGAGCTGCAGAGTGCCCCTCAATTAAATTCTGACCCCAAGCTGTTCCACACATCACCCACTACCATGATGGCCAGTGTAGCTCAAACTGGCATTCCACTTTCATGTGGTACCTTCTTTTGCAGTTCCCCATCTCCTTCTCTAGGTTACATTACATCCTGGATGATGGATGTGATCACATACACTCTGTGCTAGAGCTGCATGACCAAGAACAAGCTGGGATCAAAAGCATCCTGCTTTTACTTTTGCATCCCAGAAACAGGTTAAGAAATGGGGTCAGCTGCCTGTCAAATGACCCAGTACAAAACAGGTAAATTCTTACCAATATGCAGACAATTCTGGGGCATGTAAGAGAGAATGTCTGAAGTATGTACAATGGAAACAGTAAAACAACTTCAGAAATATAACAGTGATTCTGCTTGTAAGCACCAGAAAAGCACCTTCCAGAAAAGCAAGAAATCCAAACTTCACATCAATAGATCAACTGCAGGGCAGCATCCCTGATCCTTGTTAAAAGAGTGGTCAGGGCTTTCTAGAGGAGATAAAGAGCAGAAGAATCTACTTCAACACTACACACAGAGCAGACCCACTGATGGTGGAACAAAGAAGCCATTACTGCAGGATGAGTTGGAGAGTACATGCGCTGGTCAAACTAGTGCTAAGGAATGTTCATTAGCTGTATTCTAGTCTTGAAAAGCTTTAACAAGTAGCCCAAGATGCAATCTGATACAACTGCACATTACATGATCGCTCATTTTCTCCCCATTGACATTCCCAGGGCTACATTAGCAGTGCAAAATAAAGCAGTTCCTTCTTATTTAAACAGAGATAAAGACAACTACAGCAGTCAATACAGGGATCTCAAGAAAAGCTCAATCTCAAAGATTTGGAAAATTGTTCAAAACAGCACCTACCATGATAGGCTACCTGTGCTTGAAAACCCAGCAGGCCTCAAGTGCTGGCTCCCTTGCATTTGGAGTTACCACATGTTGAGTTCATTCCTGCTTACTATGGCCTTACAAAGACTTCAAGAATGGTTACACAGGCAAAGGGAATGTAAGCTTGGACAAGTCATTTTCAGAAGAAACTTCCAAGAATAACTCTGTCTTCATTCCTCAAGTAAGTGCTGGTTAAAAGTCTACAGCATGCACAGGTACCCTTCCAAACTTGCAGGGGCACCCTGCTCCTGTAGGGCAGGAGGAAGGAAGTAATTAACTCCTGCTTCAACCAATGCCAGCTACGGTTCCACAGAACAACGTGGAAAGTCCAGAAAGGGGCAGGCATAAGTAAAACTCTCAGAGAGGCACACTGGATAAGATTTCCAAGGAGATATAGATTTTCCCCTTCCAACAGACTGAGAAGTTAATGTTGTAAAGACCACAGATGCACTCCTGAATCACACACAGAATCACCCGGGTTGGAAGGGACCCCAAGGATCATGTAGCTCCAACCCCCCTGCCCAGCAGGGCCACCAAACATACACATTCAGATCAGGTTGCCCAGGACCCCGTCCAACCTGGCCTTAAACACGTCCAAGGACGGGGCATCCACAACCTCCCTGGGCAGCCCGTTCCAGGGCCTAACCACTCTCCTAGTAAAGAACTTCCCCCTAACATCCAACCTAAATCTTCCCTCCTTCAACTTGGATCCATTTCCCCAGTCCTGCTGTTGTCAGCCCTGTTGTCAGCCACTCCTGAAGTACCCCTACACTCTACCCTGGTTCCAGGACTTATTTAGTTCCAGCTCCATCACTACCAAAGCTTTCAATCAAATTTCTTGATCCCTTCCATTGTCTCCATTCAGACCGCAAAGACTGCCTATTTCACTGCTGTTCCATCTCCTCAACAATAGCTTTGTTCTTTTCCTCAATGTCTGCAATCTGCTTGTTACATTCCCTTGCTGGAAAGAAAAAAATCATGTGGTGTAAGGTGGGACTAGCAATACAACAGGAAGGTGTGTATATTAATCACTAATTAAAATCTCTTAATTTTAGAGGTGGAAGCACCTGCTTCCATGTAGAACACGTCTTGAGGTATTTTTGTTCTCGCTAAAATTCTAAACAACAATTTACAAAATTCAAGGCATTAGACCTGGAGTCCTGGTGCGATTCCAGCAAGATACAGGATTTATCACTTCCTGTCTCGACCCAGGGTTGCTGTGTGAATGCTAACTAGATAATGTGCTACAGTCCACAGCTGCTGGATAGATGCAGCAACTAAAGAATCCCAAAGACTTTTAAGATACAGGAACAAAGAGTCAAAGTATCTGATGGAAACAAGGCTGCACCAAACGTAGAGTCCTCCAGTTTGATTCTCCCCAGTACTCAGTGCACAGCCTGACAGCATCTCAGGGACCTTTCCAAGGGCCTGCCTCAGATCTCCAGTGCAGAGCATTAGACCTGAAATGCAGGAAGGAGTCTCTGACTGCCCCAAACCCTGAAGCCTAAGCTCTCCCCGCAACAGCCCCATGGCCTCTGGTAACCCTATGGCTTGCTAATGCAGGGTTCATAAACCGCTCTGACATCCCCATGGAAACAGAGTGTGAGGCCATAAACAGGGGATTAGCACCTCCTAACGCTGAGCAAAGCGCAGAAGGCGACAGCAGCCTTTAGGTTCGCCCCCAAGGCCAGGGGCCATTCAGTCCTGGGAGGGGGAAGACAGCCTGTTACACAGGAAGGGCAGGCTGAGGACGAATCACAGCTTGCAGTCAGAAAGGGCAAATGGAGATGGAGCACAGTAAAACAAGCTTCTGTCAGGCCCCTGCTAGCTGCTCACCCCAACACATTGCTGGTACCCATCCTGAGCACCCTTTTGTCCCAAGTGCAGTTGGGGGCTGGACACTGAAAGGCTGAGAGAGAAGGGACTCTCTATTCTGGACACAAGAAGCCTCAGAGAGAGTCTTATCAGTGCTTATAAATACCTGAAAGGAAGGTACAAAGAAGGCAGCCAGGCTCGTCTCTGTGGTGCCCAGCAAAAAGACAAGAGGCAATGCACACAAATTGAAAGAAATGTCATCCATATTTTAAGAAAGTACCTCCTTAACTGTGAGTGGTAGAACTCTGGAACAAGCTGCCCAGAGAAACTGTGAATGGTCTACCCTTGGAGATATTTAAAATTTGGCTAGGCATTCTTGGTTAATCAGCAATAAGTGACCCTGCTTGAGCAGGTGAGGACTAAATAGTCTCCACAGTACCTGTCCAACCTCAACTGCTCTGTGATGCTGTGACTCCATTTCTGTGGCAGCTTTTTATGTCTGCCCTACTGAATATTAATGAACAGGAGGCAAGTGAGGCTGAAGAAGGGAGGGCAGACTAATGTGTGGCATTCATCATGTGGGGACAGACTGATTGAACGAGATGCAGTTTGTCCTTAAAAGTCTAATGAAAGAACTTCATGACAGTGGACACGTATTCTTTGTAAGACCTGCTGCGTAAGGCATGTTCTAGCCAGTTATAAAGAACTGCTTTTTCTCTTCTAACCTACTCCTGAAAAAGAGACATGGAAAGACAAGAATATTCACCTGTTCAACTTGGGTTTCCTGGGAACATGCCCTTCAGGAAGTAGAGGCCTGTGGTTTGGCAGCAAACCTGAGATAGAAAAAGAAAGGTGTGAGAATACAGTGCCTGTGTTGCATCTATAGCATCTACAAGTTACTTATACCTCATAAGCCAGGCAACTCAGATCCCTACTGCTAAAACACAACTAGAGCAGAAAAAGTACTTATTCTTTCTTTTGCCATTGCTGAACCAGCACTCTAGCCACAGATTAGTTAGGAGGTTCTGGTGTACACACTGAGAGGAAACACATGCCAAGGACTTAGGCTCAACAAAACGGCTTTTTGAGAGGACATAAAGCACTAAAGTCCAATCAGATTCCACTTTCAGGATGAAAATTTGACTATTAAAATCTTCAGTCAATTTAACTTGGATAATACTCAGACTGTGTTAACCTGGGATCTGCTCCCAGTTAAAAACAAAGATCTTCCCAAGGCAGATAGGAGACAGGTACATTAATGGTTAGAAGATCAAGCTTATGCTAAAACATGCCAATTTAGAAACTGGCATTTAATCATTAGGTACTATACTGAGATATTTCCCACATCCTTCAGCAATGGTAAACTCATCTAGAGGAGTAAATATCTACTGCTAAGGCAGGAACCAAGACAGAAAGAAAGCAGAGTAAGTGGTTTCTTTCTGGTCAGTCATCCTGCCCCAGTACTTGGTGCATGATGGGTTTGCTGACTAGACACTGGAATCTCACCAGCATACTAACTGGGTGAGAGAGCCCTTCCACGGGGCTCTCTACCCTGCACTAAGGATGTTGTCTGAAGGAGGAGGTGAGGTACCTGCGCGGTGTGCCATCTGCACACAGGCGGCAATCTTCTTGTGCTCCTCCAAACAGAGGCCTGTGATCCTTCGTGGCAGCATCCCTCCATCAGAACGGATGAACTGGCTCAAGAGCAAGACATCCTGCAGAAGCAAGAAAAGGGCAAAACCAATGTATTATAGCTCCTTTAATTGCCGTGATTCTTAGGTGTTGTGCTCACGCTGTATACAGAACTCAATACAAAGCAAACCAAAACAAAGCATACTTCCCACACATTTCAGATGCAGCTTGTCAACAAGTGGGTTTTGCTAGCCATCCCCTTGCCCGCCAGCTTAACCCAGTGAGGTCACTAACATGGTCTGAGTCTTCCCCTGACTTCACTACTGTAAACACATGATGTCAGCTGCAATCCCTACTACTTCACTGTCACTTGCTCCAAGATTCTGGCTAAGATAATGTGTCCTAGGTACTGAGGCACAGTTACACAAGACCTACAGATGGACAGTGTTTACACAACTTGAAACGCCATTACAGCTGCTATCCTAAAGGTCAGAGATACGTTAGATCACCTCTGGCCCTTTCCTTGTTTCCCTCAGAGCAGGATTGTTCTCTGGTATCTATTCCTCAAACTCTTGTCCAGTTTCCCATGGTAGAACTTCCCTCATGTCTCTCTGGAGGGTGGAGAACAGGGAAACAGTCCAAAATCTTGCACGAAAAGCTTGTTGTAAGAAAAGAACATATGCTGATAGGAAAGACCTAATAGAATAAATCACTGCTTTCAGTTCTTTGCCTGTGTATGCATTAGTCAGAGATGTTAGAGTCACACTGCACAGAAGGAGCATTCAAAACATACTGAGGCTTTGGCTGAGATTCAAGGATCATTTAGATTAAACTGCTGTTGACCTTCTTAATTAAGAGCTCTAGAAATGTAAAGCACTTTTAATAAAAACAAAATTAAAGGAATCTCTAGAATCAGATATTATCACAGGTCTGAGATTACAAATTCCTAAGCACAGCAGCAACAGCTGTTGCATGAGTGTCCCATTAACTGCACATAGTAAACCAGTCCAGCTCTTCACTTCCACACGCACCATCACTGCTAGTGCACCCTCAGACCAACACAGACAGGTCCCCTTGACGTGCTGATGTCTGCATAAGTTGGCCTGAATGGCTTCTGGGGCCTTTGTCCTTGTTTTTCTCCATCTGTTCACAGACTTGTTGCTAACTGAGAGTTCACTTCTCCATTACTGTAAACACGTCCATAGTTGAGGTAGCTGGACCACGCAGAGGTGGCTCACAGGCTGGAAGGGACGTGACAACAGACACTTCAACATGCTGGGAATTCAAACCAGGTATATCAGCATTTGATACTCCTCTGCCTGTTTGAGGAGTATCCTTCTCCCTTTTCCCACTCCACATCTATTCTATTTTACAAAAAGCTCCCTGAAACATTCCTTGCTTCATTTACTGCCATTGCAAAGACATACAATCACAAGTGGAATAAAAATGGGCACTCAGAAACTAGAGCTATATTGGATTTATAAATCCATCCCTACTGCATGAGAACAGTTAACCTCTGAAATGGGCTGCTAGAATTCAGTACAAACTTTCTAGTAATCAATTCTGCAATATGAGATGCTGCTATACAAATGCTGCAGTCAAAAATCCAGATGTTTATTTTTCCCCAATCCTATCTTCACTATTGTGATCATGACAATTTCCTTCTTCCCTAGCTCCCCTTCTACCAACTAACACGATCAGGCTGATTTTCAGATCCATCTCCTTCATTTCATAAATACAAAATGACTTATCATTCACCATCCACGGTGATGTTGTATCATTAGAACAAGAATAACATAGCTGAGCAACGAGCAGGAAGCTCTCAAGAGGCCATCTGTGGATAAAAGGGAAGAGAAGTGTCTTCAGTCCAGCTAGTACACTGCCTTGCCAATGAGAACAGTAACCAGGGGATCAGTCGGTGCCAGCTGCGTTGGTGGAAGCTGGGCAGGGGCCAGCCAAGCAGTCCAAGGGCACTGACTTTCAGCCACTCCTGAAATGCGCTGGATTGGATCCAGGAAACCTAAACAAGACTCCTTCCCCCTTTTTCCATCTTCTTTAGCTACCCAGTTCTCCAAATCACCAACACCTCAATTTGCACAAACATATCACATCCTTAAGTGAGAAAGGGCTGTTCAGCTCAAAGTGCCTAGGAAATGAAAAACCCCCTAGGCTTTTCTACTAGCCTGCATTACTCTGTGGGAAAGAGGGAAAAGGGAGATGATGGCAAGTTTAAGGCTGTTCCAGTCTTTGCTACAGTGAAAGCCTAAGGAGGCCACAGGCTCAAGTGAAGGGTGTGTGTGGTCCAAGTGCTTTCTCATATTACCACCACGCCTCATGGAGTCACAGGGCTGTTATCGAATATTTCCATGCAAAAGGGGGAGGTGAAAAGTAAAAAGGGAGACAGTGCTTGTTCTCCCACTGGAAAAAAAAAAATAAATCAGGAAAATCCATTCTTTGTTATTATCTCTGAGCAACAGTGTCACCAGCTGACCAGCTCTGTGTGGCAGTCATTTCTCAAGTGGAATTGCCTACGTTCTAACTGCCACAGCTTCAAATCACACTCATGCCATTTGGCCTAAAATGCTGCATACTCAACAGAAGGTTTGTCTGTTTCTGAAGATTCCCACAGTTAACAGACCAGGTGCCTGGTCTCCCATTGTAATCACACAGATGCATCTTACCACTGGGAGAAAGCAGACAGGTACAGCCAACTTTATGGGGCAGCTGTGGAGGGAAGTGTGCAAGTACGTAGAAGAGTCAAAGAAAAAAATATGTCTGGCACGTTCTCATGGTGCCGTCATGTTCCATGAAATTCACATTCTGTGCTAATGGACAGCCAAGCCTGTAACCACAGCTTTGCTTTAATCACTGGACAGCTCCCACGAGGCTGGACCCAGATTCCCACCCCAGTAATCTGCAGCATTTGATGAAAACAACTTGGATTGAATTAATCTAGGGCTAACAGGCAAATTTTGCAGTTCAGTTTCCTCTAATTGCTGCTAAAGCAAAATGACATATTTACTGCCTAACTCCGACTAATGGTGGTTAAAATGGATAAGGAGAAAAAGAAAAAAAAAAAAAAAAGAAAGGCAGCTTAGCCTTCACCTCTACACCTCTAAAAGATCTGGGTAAACTTGCTACCCATTCACAATAATGTGCTATACATAGTGTTTTGTTTAGCAACTGAAATGCAGAGGCATCTCTGCGTTTTACTATCTGCAGACAATCTGAAAAGCAATGTCCTTGGCGAGTTATATGCAATTCATTAAAACCTTCACTTACCAGAGTAAGATTTGTCTGCGTAGCCAAATTACTACTGGGTTGTACCAGCCAAGTCATTATTTCCAGTTACACAAGAATATACTTCTTCCTTTCACTCTTACTCCTGGGAGCTGTACACCATCCTCTAGATATTTTGTAAGAAGAGTGCAGATTTCAACCCCGTTGCCTGACAGTGATCAAAATCATTTTATTTTTTAAAATCTCCAGTGGCTACAGAAAATCAACTCTCAGTTTTTAGTGGATAGACATACCCAGATCACAAACTGTGGGAATTTGTGCCTCGGGCCCCTTTATCCTGAGCCTAGCAGAGACTAAGGACTGAACTGGCAATGACAACTGCAGCTCCCTACACCACAGCTGAGGCAAGTTGGAATCATGACCCGAGAGTGCTCACAATGCCTGTTTGGTTGATTAATAACTTAGGAGACATTGGTCCCCCCGTTCTCCGACAGCTAAAGTAACTCATTATGCCACTACTTTAGACTGTGCTAGTTGCCCATCACAAAAGAAAAGTCCTATGAGGTCATATTACTCAGCTCCCTCAGGGGCTAATTCAACACTTCCCTTTTCATAGTGCCTTATTCATTCCAATTACAAGCGTCCCAAGCAAAAAAGCTCACACTTTCCCTTCTGTGCAACTGACTGATCTCAGCTTATCAATCTCAAAAGAACCACTGTGATCCATCTATTCTAATCTCTTACCAAACACAGGTTATAGTTTATGCTTTATAAACTAGCCTGTGTCTTTAACAAAAATAGCTGTTCTCGATTTACTGTCTTTTAGGATAATTCAACCACCAGCGAGTAAATTGTGCCACCATTTAATTACCCACACAGTAGTGTGTCTGCCCTTTATTGTTTGAGCACTTCAAGATTCTGCTAGTCATCACTGCTGTAGCATAGAAAAATAGCAGAGAGCTTTTGTGCAAAAAAAGGGAGTTTTTATTCACCTTAACATTTAAAAGCCCATACATTCTCAACTGGCATTCAAACATATAACACACTTATTCAAGCAGAAGAGGTGATCTACTCCAGAACTGAAACTTTCCTAGTTCACATCAGCCCTGGAATTCCGTGGAGGAACAGCTCTAAATACTGAGGCAGGAACATGCTACAACTTGGATATGCTAGTTCATGCTACTATCTTCAGCCTTTTGTCTAGATTCTATTCTGCTCTGCAGCAGGAGTACTGGATGTATATACTCAGAAACATAAACATTCAGAAACTATGCAACAGTCAGGATGGACACGTATCTAGGATTTCTTGATTTCTGGGAACAGTCTCAACAGTGATTCTAAATATTCTGGCTGCAGGTAGCCCCCACCTGGGGGCTACACGCAAGCCAGGCCTCCTGCTCTGTACCTAATTCAATGCTTAAGTTATTTCTGTTGCTTAAATATGTATCTGTTTAGTTTGGTTTTTTTTTTCCCTGTTGCCTTGCAGTAGTCATCTGCAAGACTGTCATTAGCACCCAGATATCCAAACAGTTTTTCATCTCTGCGTGCACTAGGACTGCATGTGAGCAGCTCAGTCATTGTGCAGCTAACAGGGCTTTCAGTTTCTCTCACATTAATGGTCTTCCTTTCTCAAAAGTATTTATTTTCCTCCAGATGTATTTGCATCTCTTTCACCTTAATCCTATTGGCATTAACTTGTTCTGACTTCTCTGTTACCTAATCTTAGTTACAGGATGTTCTTGTCTGGTTTTCTTTTTTGATTCCAGCACTGGTATTTTAGGGTGGTGGGAACACTTAGTTCTTTTATGACCTCTGTGTTTGAATGACCTCTGGTGAGGCTACATCTGGTGTCTTCTACCTCACACTCTCTATTCTATGGTGCTTTTGCTTTAAAGAATTACAGAGTTTCCCCTCTATCTTTCACGTTTAGTGTTATTAATAATCTCATAATCATTTCCTGCAAAAGACATCAATCAAAATCTGTTTTTTTCTGTTGCTAAGGGGAAAGGAAAGTAAGCATGTGTGCTCTACCTCATATCCATCAAGAACTTTAGAGTTCTTAAGTTCAGTTACTACCTTAGTGGACAGTGATCCAAAATGAAACCATGGTGCTCAAATACACAATTGATTTAATCAAGTTTATTGGCCTCTCTGGCATTACAACAGGCTTGAATCTGATAGTTTAATATTGCATTCCAGTTCCATTTAACTAGAAGTGCAATGCTGAAGGAGAGCTAAGCACACTAGAAACACATGCTCTAGGATCAGATGGTAGGATCAGATGGTAAGCAGTAATGGGCACATGCATAATCCCAAACCTCCTACTTGATATGAGAAAATCCCCCTCCTTTTTTTTTTTTTCCTCCAATGAACACGACCAGCCAAGGCAAGCAGTTACAACATAGGAAGTTATTCTTGTTACAATCAAGGGAAGCATAGATGGAATTGCTTATTTTTACTACACCCAGGGAAAGAAGAAAGGGGGCAGATTGCTCAGTACATTACACCCGAGAGCAATATTTATCCACCTGTGGGGAATACTACTTCATTAGACTTACCACATAATCGTACTTATGCTTCAGGTTCCAGCGACAGATAGGACACTGGCCAGAGGGGTTAGGGGGCGTTGGTGTTTCAACATCCTCTATAATTTTCCCTTCAATCTAAGAAGCAATTCATAGAATACAATGAATGAGTAAAGATTCCATAGTACCTGCACCTAACCTCCTCTGTGGCTTGAGGAATATCTTTCATCAAGTCTACAACATGCTGACCAGTATTGCACAGGTGTAAGGGAGACAGGATTTGCATTATACAACACACTTGTATATATACATATATATAAATATATATATATATACACACACACACACACGCAAATCAAGCACTTCAGGAATGCAAAGACAATAGGGATAAAAGAAAAGGGGCACAGAAAACCATTTGGTAAATCTTATATATATTTTGTTCAAA
Source organism: Lagopus muta (assembly GCF_023343835.1). Classification (NCBI taxonomy): domain Eukaryota; kingdom Metazoa; phylum Chordata; class Aves; order Galliformes; family Phasianidae; genus Lagopus; species Lagopus muta. The sequence continues at coordinate 79,606,566 of NC_064434.1, forward strand.
TCTAAACTAGTACACAATGTGAAGTTCTCATTCTTGCTTGAATTCCACTTATTGTGGTATTCCTTTGAATCACTATGCCTTGCAATTGTAGCAGTCTGTTAGCCAAAAGCCTTAAATATTTTTGCTGGGAATATGAGAGTATCAGAGAGTATCAGATGCTTGCTGTGGGCCAAAACACGCATAGGCTTGCTGGATTATAAACCACCAATGGGGAAAATTATGAGGAAAAAAAGTCAGACAGGAATGTTGTGTGCTTTTTTCGTTCTTTTTAAAATTCTTTTTAAAATTACACCAATATTTTTTCTAGTTTAATTCCCTGAACAATTCCTTTGGGCGACTATTTTACAACCTTTTCCTCTGTCACTACAAAATGGTGACATCTAACACACAAATTTTCTTAACTTTCTCAAAAGAAATGTAGAAAAATCCAAAGAAATGCAGAAGGTGTACGTAGGAGGAACTTGAGAAATTTGTTTTCTAAATGTAGATGTTAGGAATATGATGTCTACATAAACGTGTACTTGTCTTTCTTTTTTTTTTTTGAGGGCTTATATGAATAGAAGCAAGAGCTATCAACTTGCAGCTGAATGGACAGAAAAGACAAAAAAGACGAAGGCAGTTTTTCTTCAAAATGTTCTGGAAGAAGAAAATTTCTGGTCAAGATTAAAACCACATATGGAACACCAACTGCTAGGGTCAAATAGTTCAAGTAACACGGAGTTTAAAAAAATCCCAACTATCTAATTAAAGTCTCCCATACTGTGGATGAACACAACTTTGCTTGTAAGGAAAAAAAAAAAAAACAAACAAAAAAGCTGTTTTATTTTGAATTGTCAAGTTCTGGGTCTGAAAACCTGGGAAGAAAAAAAACATGACATTTTCTCTAAGTATGTGTGGGACCACTGGTATTCATCTGAAATGCCATGGTGTAAGATATTAGACCAAGCATCTTTCTTGTCTAGTGATGGCAAATGAGTAGCTTATTTGTGGCTGAAGCACCTCCGTACCTCAAAAAGAGGAAATACTCTCAATTTTTATTTAAGACTTCTTCTCCCACAGTTTCAACAGAAAGTTTCACATTAATAATAACACACATGCACACACATGCACACACATGCACACACATGCACACACATGCACACACATGCACACACATGCACACACATGCACACACATGCACACACATGCACACACATGCACACACATGCACACACATGCACACACATGCACACACATGCACACACATGCACACACATGCACACACATGCACACACATGCACACACAGACCTGTATTTTAGATATATCTAAGTATCTAGCTATCTATATATATAAATAAAATACAGGTCAGTATCTACTTTCCATTTGTTGGTAAAACGATTTCTGGGGAAGCCAGCATGTCTGATTCCCTCAGAGTCTCATTGATTCTTGGCAGTCTGGCTTCAGACTGTACTTTGACTGTAATTTCATCTCAAAAGTGAATGAGAAAAAATATAATCAGAATGCTACATCAGTTTTTCTTGACGCAATTTCAACACACAGGTTTGGGTAATTATTGACCAAAAACTGAGGGCTATCATACTGTTATGCCACTGAGTTATTATTCTTCTGTTACAGGACTAAGAATGAGTACAAAGGTTTGATATTCTCAGTATGCTGATGAATTCTGAATTCCTTTAGGGTTCATTCATCTGGCTCATACACACTTCCTTCAATACTGATTAAAGATAAAGAGTTTATAGGCAGATGAGCATGCAGATAGATTAAGAAAAACCTGATGTTGAGCTTGTAGGAAAAATGGAGTGACCAGAGGATACGCTAAGAAATGCATCAGCCCTTTAGTTGATCAATTTACAAGATATAAGAATCAAGTTACAAGATTTTCTCATCTATAAGCATGGATGAATCATATGTTGATGCATTATTATTGATGCATATTATGCAGAAGTATCCAGATCTTCCCCATGATGCACAAAGAGACAGGAAGCTGAGACTTCTTTTTTTTCTAGAAGACTCTGCTAGTGTAAAAAGTTAAACATGTAAGTAACCTACTCTATTCAAGTTTCAAACATGGCAGTGTCCTCAAATCCAAAGATGACACAAAGGAAATTCAGACTTTTAAGTGTATAAACAGTCAGTTTTTGCCCATTTCACTAGGAAGAAAAAGTCCCTTCAATCCTTATTTATATATAATTCCTGCTCTGCTCTCCCAGTGATATTTAAACACTTCCAAGTATCTGTACTGTCTGTCTTCAAGACACATATAGTTACTGGTATATGTAATATGAGCAGAATAATTGAATTTTGCTCCCCATCCTTATTCATTTCAGTACTTTTTCTAAACACCAATAATTCTCTTGATAAAGTACAACAGATCAGATGGCATCAATTAAGCAAAATGCTAATTCTAGTGCTTTGGTATTTTTCTCTCACATATTATAGCTGAGAAAATGCTTTTTTTTTTTTTTTTAAATCAGATATCTCAAAACCTGTTTATTTTCAGAAGCAATATTCTTTGAGTATCTAGAGTCTTCCTTTTGACAACAGCTCTTCTACTGATTTTTTTTCTCATTGGATGCATTACGAAAGGCAAGCTTAACATCATGAGCAGCCAGTAAGGCACATACTGTGACTAACAAACACAACGCACATTAAAGGCAAGCAGCACACACGTGTCATACAGCTGGCACTGAACAGCTCTGCACTCAGGCAAACTTTTACCATGCCTGTTCGTGCTAACCATGGGGCTGAGATGACATCAAGTGTCAGGGCTCCCAGTTTTATCGGGTATTACCACATAAGAGGTCAGGGTAGTTCTCACTGGAGCCCTCCATCACCTCACCAGCAGCAGGGTGATGACCCAGGCTTGCTGTGGCCAAACCATTTGTGTGGCCAACCAGCTTAGCTACACTTGTAACGCTCTTCTTCCTTTGTTTGGCCTTCACAGGCTGCGATGTCGTTTGGGCAGAAAGCCGACCCTTTCACCCTCCCTTTTTGGAACCAACAGGCTTATTCCCTTCTGCAGAAAGAAGAATTAACAGCACGAGCTGCAAGTGGGAAAGAAGTAGGGACAGAGACTTACTATGGTCGTGTTGCCTTCAGTCACTTCCACGACTACACAAAACAAAAATAAAGGAGAAAAAGACAAGAAATCAAAATGAGACTCATTTCTCCTTAATAAAAATTAAAAAAGAAAAAAGCAGTAAGTGGTGGGGTGGTGGTGAAACAGAGCAATGTTCCATCGCGGTGCGAGACCAGAGCGAGAGGGCAGCCCGGGGACCGGAGCGATACAGAACGAACCCGGAGCACTGCCCCGACCCCCGAGCAGCCCTTCGTCGACGGCCACTCCTGCACTCACCCTCCCGGAGGGTTCTGGCCGGTGGTGAAACCCAGCCGCTCCCCCAGAGCCCGGCGAACAGCCGCCTGAACGCCCCGCGCACCAAGCTGGGTGCCGCCATCTTGTCGTCGCCCTCGCTGCCGTCACTCCCGCTTCCGCCGGCGGAAAGGCGGGCTCTAGGGCGCCATGTTGAGGCGCGGCATTTCCCCGCCCTTATCACCTGAGGGAAAAGAGTAGTGTGAAGTGAAGGGCTGCTGCCGTTTTGAGGTTCTCCTGACTCTCCAGTTGATCTATAGCAAAGTGCATTCAGTGAGTTTCCTCAAATTCTTATTTGATGACAATAAATGTGTGTTGATGCCATTGGCTTGTACCAGCGGTATACAGTCCTCATGCAAAACATTGTGTACATTTTTTCCAAGTTTCTAGCTAAAATGCGATGTGAAATATAAATTGTGACCTAAATGTAGTATACAACAAAATGGGTAATGAACTGTGATCATCCTATGTCAGGAGTTCTTTCGTCACCTTCCTTTTGTTTGTTACACTTGCTTCTTGTTACAATACAGTTTGAAAGCAAATGCCTCTCAAAGGGCTACATTTTCTGTTTTTGTACTCCTTGATAAAACCATGCAGGTTCTTCAGGTGCTGTCATCATCTCTTTAGTTTGTAGAATGGGTTACCAGATGAGAAAATTACTGGAAATCCCTCTCTGTGGTATTTCTAAGTTCGCAACTCCAAGACTTTTCTGAAGTAATCAGAATGAAGGCAGGGCTTCTGACCAGACTCGCTGTGCTCAATGCTAAGCAATGAAAACAGGGTCATCCCAGAAGATAACTATTCCTCTCTTGCTGAACTACGCTGTATAATGTCCTCTAGAAGCAGAGTGATTTTCAGCTTGTCCAAAAGCTTAGAAATAAGAGCCAAACAAAATACTGCCATCCAGTCTGAGGATAATTTCCTTATGAGAAAAAGCAACGTTGCTAAACACTGTAGAAATGTCACATTTTTAAGATTTTCTTTGTATAGAGAATTTTATCCTAATGAAAGGAGTTTGGCTGTAACAACCTGGCAGGAGAATTTATTCAGTGTCTTAAATTAAACCCAGTTTCCTCTATTTGTCTCATGTGAAGAGGAAAACTGTAAGGCTGACTATTTCGATGGGATAGACACTGACGGTTGGAACGCAGTGCTGGCTCTCCATGGTAAAGATAAGAAAACAGGGCTGGGTGCTGTTCAAGAGCTTTACCATGTCATTTGACTTTCAGTGATGACATTTAAGCAGCACTGTGGGTTTTGGTCTGATGGTGATAGTTCAAGTAACATTGAACTCCACTTGCTTCTCTTGCCTGCAGATAAGTGCTGTCCCTTATAGTAATTTAAGTGACACATCTTTTAATGCAAAGAAGGAAAACAGTTGCTTTCATAAATAATTGTTTTTTTGTAGAGTGAATCCTCTCTATCTCCAAGAAATTTTCTTTGCCTTCCGAGTGTTTTCTAGAACCACTAGCAATGCAGACCATTTTGTCCAAAGGAGACAAATAAAGTTGGTGCCAACTTGGGTTGAAGCCCATTGTCTCTTTCCAAGTTTGGAAATCTGACATATTTCTGATTTCTTACAGATAATTTCTGAATGTGCTTATTTCATCAAGCCCTCGTATTTGGGGGTAAAATAAAAAATAATCCTGAATACTGTGTGTGTGTACAAAAGAAAATAAAATGACTTGCTTTCTGCAAGTAATTTCATCCATGGTCTGTGTTTTGTCAGCACTGCAGAGGGTGGTCCAGTTTAGATAGAAGCACACGTTTCTAAGGAATGGAATGGGATGTCACTGACCATTAAAGAACGAATGCTTTTCCTTTTGAATTAAAATTAAAACTGTGCTCACAAGGGGGGGGGGGGGGTGCTGGCAGAAGTAAAGAAGTAGCATATTTTAGATGAGAAATGTATGTCCTAATTGATTATGGCCTCTAAAGATCTTATGGCTCTGTTCTCAAAGAAATGGTATTCTGAACTCCTCTGGGACTAGGCGCTGTAGGTGTTCTATAAGACTTTTTTTTTTTTTTTTTTTCATACAAATTTGTGTTCTGCTTTTTGTTATTGTTTGGAAGATGGAGCATGTTTGCTTTTTTCTTATTTGCTGTAACAAATTACTACTTTCTGCTTCCAGCAACAAAGCAACTTTTCTGGTCCTTTGGGCATTTTTTGATCCATTGGATGCTAATAGATGTATATCTGCTCCAGAGCTTTACTTTGCAAATATTTTACAAAGGCTGAGGCTGTTCCAATGAAACAACTTTAAAAGTCATAGAAATTGAGATGGAAAAAGCTACTAGGTCATGCAGTTCCCACACAGGCCCCCCAGACCAGTACAGGTTTGTTTCCAATGGTACATTTTTGGTGCTTTCCAGAAGGGGTCACTGCAGGTCAGCGTTCACTTCATCCAACGGCCTGTCTCCCTTCCCCATTGAAAAATTGGGAAACATTTTCGATCTGGTGATGACTATGTTGCAAAATGTCTAGAATTTTAGTGATAGCATGTAGGTTGATGCTGAGCGACCAGAAGTGGAGTAAATTTGTTCAAGTGCAACAACTGGTCATCTAAGCTTTTAAACGAGGAAATTTAGTGAGCTCTTCAAAATGGCTTGTTAGCCACACATGCTTATTAATTGCTACAAATCCTCAGAGCTGGAGCCACCCAGCTGTAAGGAGTAAGACATTCACAGGTTTGTCCTTTCAGGTAGTTAATACTTAGAAATATCACATTTTATAGTTAGATAAGAATAGCTCAAATAATTCAAATGAAACTACTGATTGGAAAAAACCAAAAGGAAATAAAACTAATAAAAACAAACAAAAACCCAGAAAACCCAAGAACCTGCAAAAATGCCCCCCTGCACCCCCCCTCCAAGTGTGGGTAAAAGAAGGGAATAATGAACAGTCATGTTGCACCAAGACTTCAGTTCATCATTACTCAACCATTCAGAGCCACTGGGACACAAGGACCTCTCTGAAGATTGTCCAGTGTCGCAGCCTGTTAGAGATCAGAGGCTGCTGCAGGGTTCATCTCTTGCATGTGAATCAGGTGTCCTGGTTGAGAGTAGCCAAATGCTTGTCAGCCTGCAGAACCTATCCATTCCACAAATGAACAGCTAACCCCAACTTCTTGTATCCGTGTACTGGGAACTACCTTCTGAAACAGACTTGAGGAGGTAGGAGAGAATGATACTGAGACAGAAATTAATAATTTGAAGTGTGGGGAGGGATGAAAAGTTGGCTGGAAAGAAGGAAAAGCTGCAAAGAGAGCAGGAGTATAGAGCAAAGCAATGGTACTCTAGCAGGAAAATGAGCAACTCACTTGGAAATAACATGTTTATATTTTTAAGGTTTCTATCTTTTCCCAGTGGATATAGTTATTTTTCAAAGCAAAATAACCAAGTAATAATTTTATTATGTTTCCTTCCAATATTTCAGGCTTAGCGTAAACAAAAAAATCCACTGGGAAAATGAATCCAACTTCTTCTGCCAATATCGCTTCAGTTCTGTTTCTTCCACTACCTGCCTCTCTCCTTACATATTTTAGATGCTTCTATTCTCATACCCAGTATCTGTGGCATTACTATACCAGTTGAAATACGTTGGTGAAGACAGTTGTTAGAGGGAAAAGCCTTTAGGTTCAATGAAATTCACTTCTGATACAGAAATAGGAAGTTCTGAGATTTTCAGTGTTTAAAAAATATCAGTGGCTTTTGACATTTTGGGAATGTTCCATATAGGCAAGTAAGTCAAAACGATGGAAAATAACTGAGCTGCTTGCACTGAGATTTGATCTCTGGAAATTAATATTTGGGTTGCAGGGAAGAATCAGAAGAAAAACTCTTTAACAACACCATAGACATCAGACCGGCAACAGTCCAAAGCTTTAATCTTTCCAGATGTTGTGTGGGCTTTTCTTTTTTTTTTTCCCCCAAGCCAGGTGAAGGAGAGCCTTCAGAAAAATGCCATGAAAAATACTAGATCTGTTAAGGCAGGGTTGGCATAAAGACCAATATTAAGTCTTCAGATACCTGAAATGCAAGCAATCCTAATTTGTGTTAAATGAAGACAGAAGGTTTATCAGGGCCTTAAAACAACGTTTGTGTCTTCAGACATTTCCAGACAGAGCCGTAACAAATGCTCAGTTTGATTTCAACCACAGACATGTTTGTACGTGGTGAGGATGGGCAGTAGGAGACCAGGAGTTCTCCGGTTTATTCATCTGAGAGCAGCCCTGTAGCAGTCTTTCACTGGGGAGCCTTGAAAGCCTGAACCAGCTGTCTGCGTCCGTGTTTTGCGCTGTCGGTTTTAGCGTGTGCAGCCTTGACTCAGTTTCTCCCTTGTTGCGGCCAAAGCCCAAGGCTTACCAGATAGGCCTTGGAACAGTGTAGGCAAAATGAGTGATGCCCAAACTTTCAGCAAACTGATGTGCTGCTGTAGCAGCTGCTTCACTGAGTGTCTACTGTGGGTATACGTATAGTCCGTGTTCCCAGCATGTGCTCCAGAGCATGGGAGGATCCACAAGCACAGGTTCTGATCACTCGGGTTAGAATTTACATGAAGCTGTGCTTGGTAGGCTCTGCAGCCTGTTTCAGTCAGGAATCAAACACTTATGCTTTCTTTCTTTCTTTTTTTTTTTTTTTTTTTTGTAAATATGAGTCAGGACTGAAATTGTTTGCAATAGAGAGTGCAAGCTGGATCTATATTTTGTGAGTGGAGGCTCTGCCAGAATGACAAACTTTGCAGTCCCCCTCTTGCTTTTCTTCCTGTTTTTAACTCCATGAGTTTGGAACGGGGGAAGCCCATGTTGTGCTCTGATCTTGGACCATGATGGGACGTGATGGAGAGATCTCCAGCAGGGTTTTCCTCTTATGGCTCCTCCAGCCAGATGGCTTCAATCTACTGACCAATTCTCTGTGCTTTGTGTGAGGTCTGCATGCAATTTAGATGGAGCCTGTTCTCAGCTAGTTTTGCCTTTTCTTCGCTCCCCCTCCCCCACATGCACGTAACATTCCCAACTGACCCTTTTCGTGCTCCCCTTTTTCTCTAGCCATTAAGGGAAATTATGCTGGCACCATATAACAAATATATCAGATGGATTTGCCTGAAAGCCCTTTGCTTCTGGAGCCTTTCAGTCATCAAACTCCTCTGGGTATTTTTGAGAAGAGTGCTCATTTAGGCAACTATGCTGTTGATGTGGTTCTCAGACTGGTATTTGTGATGCTGCTCTTTTCCAGCTGGTAAAAAGTTTAGAATGTGGCACCACTTGTCCACACCTATAGTTGCTGCTGCTCTGAGTCCTGACAGATTTGTCTTATCAAGATAACTCAGTTGTCTGAATCTTTGCACTCTGCAGACCTAGAGAGAACATGTATATATATATATTTGTATTTTCAGATACTGTTCAGCGTGACAAATCTCAAATATGACAAATAAAAGCAGACACTGCCCTTCACACTGCATTTTATGACTTACACTAAAACGACAGTGAGTAGCAGACAATAGCAGACAGTCTTTCACGAAGACAGAAAACAACAGAAGAATGATAATGACAAGACAGTAGGACATCTCTTGTTTGTTTTGTTTACACCATCAGCAAATTTGTTTCCTGGATTGGTTTGTTGGAAAAAAAGATCAGATGGGCTGAAGTGGAGTTTTAGGTGATGACTGTTGATCTATTAAAAACAGTTTTATTTCATCCCTAATCTGTTTTGCATTTTGTTGAGTTGTAGTGCATTTTAGTGACCCTTACGTGAGTATCCAGGGGAATTTGTTGCTTTTGTTAATCAGTGGCTTGGAAGAGGGTTGAAAGCTGATGGAAAATAATAGCTGTCCTTTCTGCCAGTCAGGTGAAAACACAATATGCTCCCTGCATTTATGAGTTCTTCAAATGAATCACAGTCAGCTGGAAACTTAAGTGATTAGAGACAACAAGAAGGGAAATTCCCCTGTGGAAAGAAGGGAATGGAGGTATTTCTGTGACACTGTTCACTTTACCTGGTACTTGGGACCATAGGGACTCATGAGGGCCTCTGTTATTTTGCTCAGCTTAAAGAGCTATTCCACTGATCTGGATTTCTGAAGTTATCACCAGGCAGCATTTCTCTTTGTATTGTGTTTTTGTTTTATTTATCGGTTCTTTCAGGGAATGACATTCAGTGTGTGCTTGTATGAATGTTAATGACTAATAATTCCCTTTTTCATAGCTCAGTTATGGTAGAAAACTCCCCTCCTTGACCCTGAAAATACTTGTTTCTGGTATCCTGCAGACCTAGTATATAAACAAGAAGGACTCTGCCTTCTTTCCCCTAAAAAACATCAAAACAAAATGAAACTGTTAATTCTAATGTCACTGACCGAATCAGAGAAGAATATAAGCTTGGCATACAACGAGAAAGCTGAGACAATGCTTGGTAGAGATGAAAGTGAGATACTAATGGCCAGAGTTTAATTGGGTTTTCATAAAACATGCTGTTCTTCACAATTTGGCTAGCATCTGATAGCGCCTTTTTATGAGTCTGGCAAGACAGTGAAGTTTCAAACCATTGGTTTGCAATTGGAAAAATGAAGCTGAGAGATATTCAGAAGAGCACTAGGCCTCTTTGTGTCCAATACTGAGAAGAAGCAATTCAGCTGTGAGGGAACGAGTGCCTCTTGCAGCCATACAAGTGCAGTTTAGCAGTAAATCAGCTCAGCTGCAGTCCTCACCACATGATATTCTTTAGTTGTCACTGGGGAGAATTCTGCTCATCTCCAGACAAGATTTTGCCTTGAGTTAATATTTATTTCCGTTTTTACAGATGTGCTGACCTGTGATGGATGGGGTGTGTTAACCTTCTTCTTTTTCACACCTGGTCCACACCTGTTTGGGATCTCATTCCCTGCCCTACTGGGCAGCAGCTCTTGAACTTTGCTGGGTCCTGGATCACAAGCCAACTGAGGGTGGTGAGCAACTTTGAAACGCTCATCCAGAGGGCTTTTTGTTTTTAAAGTCAGAGAGGTTGATAGGTTTTGTTTTGTTCTTGGGTGAATATTCATTCTCATGACAAAAACATTTCACAATAAGCTGTTCCCATTTGACAGCTCTTTGGCAGCACATGTGTGAAAAAAGTTTTTTTGTAGTCTCTCACTCCTAGTGGGCAAGAGTATTGCTGTTTCAAAAAGACATTGGACTTTCATTGCTCTCATTGATGGTTTACTCAAAGAAGTTATGGACTAAATATTCCTCAGAATCTAAACTCGCTAGGGAACATAAAAGCTGATCCCCTAGTGCACTGAAGAAACTTGTTCTTGTCATGCCTTTTCAGTTCTTTTTGGGTAGGAAGGGGACTTTGTTCTTCAGGGCTGTGGATTCAAGAGCATGAAATTCAATACAAAAATTTTGAGACAAAAAACAAATGGCATTGTTTAGAATCCTGTTATAGCATGTTTTTTTCATTTGCACTGCAGGGGATTTAAATAGTAGCATGTGAGCACTGGCCAAATTTAGTTTGGTCAAGAAAAAGAAAGACTGTGAGGAAATTTAGAGAGACCCAGCTAAGCTTACTGAAAAAGCATCTCAATGGCAAATGAAGTTCCTCGTAGAATGCTAAAAGTTAATGCATGCTTGGGAGAAAACTCATTTGCTCAGCCATCTTAAAGTGCTCTAATTGAATTCTTTCTCTTTAGGAAAAGAGTTGAGCACTACTGCTGACAGCTCAGCAAAAGCTCCAGAGAGTTTTTACAAGGATGACATGGATGTAGTGGAGAGAGTCCAGTAAAGGACCATGAAGATGATGAAGGATCTGAAACATCTCTCTTATGAGGAAGAAGTGAGTCAGATGGGACTGTTCAGCCTACTGTTCAGAAAAAAAAGGGCTCACTGGGAAATTTCATCGGTGTATCAAAATTGAAATGTATAGAAATAGAAAAATAGGGTGTAAAGAGAACGGAGCCAGTCTGTTTTCAGTGGTCCCCACTGCCACGACAAGAGGCAATGAGCACAAACTGAAACACAGGAGGCTCCCTCTGAACATCAGGAAGTATTTTTTTGCTAACCGAATGAAGGAGCAATAACACAGGTTGCCCAGAGAGGCTGTGGAGTCCCCTCCCTAGAGATGTTCAGAAACCATCTGGACACAGCCCTAGTTAAATTGCTGTAGGTGGCCCTTCTTGAGCAGGGAGGTTGGACTAGATATCCTCCAGAGATTCCTTCCAACCTCAACATCCTGTGATTACATGTGCTCACCAATTTTATTGAGAATGACAGAGCTGAGGTGTGATATGAGCACAGCATTGTGGCATTTTGAGTTATTAGTCAAGGATCAAAGTAAAGTGGTGGGCAAAATGTTTGGTTCCAGGACTGGAAGAGTAGAAGAGCTACAGGTCAGCATGAGGAACACCTGCAGAGTTTGTTATGGTGGAACCAGGAACAATAGAGAAAAGAGGGGACTTGCCAGACAGAAATGGGGGATGTTGCAGAGCTCAGTATTTGGAATAACTGGTCTGTTCTAAGGTTTTTCTTCTTTGGATGCCACTATGTATCAGTCTTTCCTGTATTCCTGCAGTTTCGCTTTAAGAATCTGAATTCCCCTGAGCAGTAGGTGATCTTGACTATAATGGGAGGAATAAGCTTGGGAAAGTTTTGTTAAAAGAGAACAGGTTATAAAAACAACCCTCTCTGCACGGCTTGAACCTGTCAGCATGACGCTGCCGACGACACGGCTGGAGGGGAATGTGGCAGCCTTGAAGCAGAGCAGCCTACACAGCCTGCAAGTGTTATGGCCCCAGTGTGGGCTTGGGGGAGGTGTGCCTGCCTTGCCAGGTGGGCCATGCATGGCAGTCATGCTTAAGTGGCCGTAAGCATTTAATCAAAGCGATTGCTTTGAATCTCCATTTTGCCAAGGGCTTGAGAAGGGCGGAGAAAGTGCATGTGATTCTGAAAGTGCTGCTGGGCTCATCTCCAAAGTGCAGTATGGTTCTGAGTGTCCTCTTCGGGACTGTATTATCCGCCCTTTGCAAGAGAAATAGCTTTTTGTAAGGATAGTTCTGTATACAAGTGGCTGCAGCGTGGGGTTGTGCTGATCTCCAGTTCTGGAAAACCAGAAAGAGGCCTAGCAGATGAGGAAGCTTGTGTCACTGAGGCCTGGGATACCAGTCTGCCCAGGATCTCTTGATGTTCTGTTCAGAGTCAGTAACCTTAGAGCAGAGATTGTGCTTCAAACATTCTCCTCCAGACAAACTGACCATGTTGATTCATGTTGGCTTCCACTGGGGACAGACACTTTAGTGGAGTTGGTTGTGGTGGGACAAGAGGGAATGATTTCAAACTAGAAGAGGGGTTATTTAGATTGGACATAAGGAATTCTTTTACAGTAAGGGTGGTGAGGCACTGGCACAAGTTGCCCAGAGATGTGGGTGGATGTCCTGTCCTTGGAGACATCCAGGATCAGGCTGCATGGGTCTCTGATCTATCTGTATATGTCCCCGTTCATTGCAGAGGAGTCCATATGAGTCCCTTCCAACTCAAACAATTCCATGATTCTATGATCTTCAGAGATGCTGCAGAGAATGAATCCCTGTCCTCGTCCTCAGAGCTGGGTATTTGTAGAAGTGCCATATAATAGCATGACATGCTAATGTATGTAGTTGTGTTATGGCGCATTCAGCTGTGTCTGTAGCCATGCAGTAACAGAGGTGAGCATACAGTACTATGTGTGCATCTGTCAAGGCAGCTCACCCTTTCTTCCAGGATTATTTTGCTTTCTGTTTCCTGGATTGATAAATCTTGATGATGGCATAAATTTTCTTGGCATACTTTGAGAACATCCTGTTTCAAATGCAGCATCTTATCCATTAGCTTAGATGAGTAGCTGGAGATGCAGGACACCTATGTTCAGTTTTGTGCTTTGCCATAAGCTTTTTTTCCAACATGTTTTTCTTTTGTTGATCAAATTATACATTTTTAGAAGCTAAAGTCAAAGTCCAACATAATAGCAAGAATAAGCTTTTGCATTCTGGCCACTCATGAAGTATGGAGCACCTGCATACGATGTATGTGGCTCTGCTTGAGAAATAGTAGTGTAGAGTAGTTAGCAAATGATCAGAAGTATTACTACGTTGGCACAGCCACCTGTTGGGAATATGGTCTGTATGTCTAGTGGAGTCTTTTGCTGGACTGGGCACTGTTTATTGTCTCCTCTCTTCCCTGCATTTGTCTTTTCCCTTTGTTTATGCAGTGACAAAAAAGAAGACAGTACAGGGTTGCACCAGTTTAAATGCATCTACGTGAGGCTTTTTGCTGGCATGGGTACATCAGCAGCCCTCTAGCCATTGGCTGCATGAGCTTTGCAATGTGGGACAAACCTTAGTCTTTGAGTGCCTCAGGGGTGTAACCGGTTATGGGGTGTAATTGTGCCTCTCTTCCCTGTTGGTCTGTATGAACACATTAAAATGAAACATTGCACAAGCAAGAGCGGAAAGGAGCAGTGACAAAATCTAACAGATACAGCAGCATTCAACCAAGATTTCCTAAGATGTTCACCCTACCATTCAGTCAAGATTTCATAACATGTTCAGCCTCTGTGTATGACTTGAAATGTGTGTCTAATAAATGGAAATGAAAATGTCCATGGGATGGAGAGTTCAACATTCCTCCAATTCTAAATATCCTTTGCTGCCTACCTATATTTATCTGTCAGGAAAGAAAATGTAAAACATCTGAGTTATGGAGAGTAACAAAAATTGATTAACCTTGTGCAGTAATTAATTGCTGCTAGTGTGTGAGGGTAGTTCTGGGACCAGTTTTCATCTTCAGTTTCCTGAATTGATATATCTGTCTGCTCACTTACCTGCCTACCTCTACTGGGCATGCACAAGGTGATGGTGAAGAATACAGACACTGAGTGAAATTTTGAGCTAGATTCTTACTGGCACATGAGCTCTGGCCTGGCACAGGCAGCTGGTGGAGATCATCGGAAGGCCATGCATTTTTGTAATATGGGACAGTCATAGTGTGAGTTAGAAGATGCTAAGGTCAATTTTTTCTCATGCTACTGGTGGATAAATTTGATGGACTCTTGATCTGATGAAAAATCAGATAATAGAATTCTACTGAAAGCACTGCAACTGTTGAAACATGTTTTCCACTATGAAAATCTCCAGTGTCCCCTTGCACCAACAAATGCCTGGATGGCATGCACTGAGTTTTGCAAAATGGCAGGGATGGAAAAAAGGCAGATGAGTGGTGTCTTGTCTCAGTGTCTCTTGCCATTTCCACTAGCCCAGAAATTTTTCCATACCATCTCACTCCCTGTTTTCTTATAAATGGCAGAGAGAAACTGGACTGTAACTCACAATTCACGTAGTTGTTGTTTTTGTAGTATACAGTATACACTGTGACATAAACAGCAAATGCTCTGTAAAGGGCATTTTACCCTTCAACACAAAGATTTCAGTCTATACCCCAGTACAGCTCTGCCTCTGTCTTCTAATGGGAGGCCACAGCACGGGGAAACGCATCCTGGGAAGGCAGAACAACGGGGCGGGAATTAGTCAGATGCAGAGGCGAGTGACTCGATACTAATGGCCAGATAGGCTCTGACAGCCTCACACCAACGGGCCACTCTTCTCTACAGGGAGTTTATGAGGCCTTGGCTTGTGTGGCCACCTCCACTTACGAATGAAAATCAAAACCAGATTGGTGTACCCCTCCCAACAGCAGCTGCCTGTTTTTTTGCATAAATCGTGCTCCCTGCCCCTCTCCAGGGGAGCTCCATAAAATAAATGGATTCATTACATGCGGATTTCCTTTTCCTTCTTCTCTAGAGAAACAAAGAGCCTATTAGATACAATATGGAAATACACATATACATGCACAACTGTGCAGAGAACATGAAAATGTGCACGTGCACATGCAGTGCATAAGCTCCCTCACTCTCCCATCTCTCTCCCATCTCAGTGCCATAAAATACTTGCAGAAAGCCCCTTCTTCTTTATGTGCACAGCTCTGCCAAACACACAGGCATGCATTCATTCGTGCATTTCTGTAGCTGAAATTCTGAACTAGCAAGGACAGGAAAGCACAGGCAAGTTGCTTCCTCTCTGAAGGTGCGGGGCTATGTATCTCAGCCAAAGCCTCCCATAGTGGCCAGCAGTGTTTTCACCAAGGAGCAGAAGGGTCCCGTCCTTTTCAGAGCTGGGCTCGCAACACAGTAACCAGAGAGCTGGGGAGGTGCCAGCTGGGTCCCTTCAACTGCCGTAAAAGAGGGCGCTTTGTGTCTGAGTAGGCAGAAGGACAAAGGTAGCGAAACGGCTGGGAGGCCTTCATTCCTCTCATCTCCAGGTGGCGGCAATACTGGCATAGGAAAGAACTGGAAAGCACACCTTCCCTGGAAAGCTCTGCCTGTGTGCTGCACCACATGCAAATCTCACACACCTGTGCAGCAGGCTGAGGGACAGGCTGGAAACTCCTTGCCAAGCAGGTTACACAGTTAGGAGGTACCTACTTTCACCTTCCAGATGCTGCCATAAGATATTGGCTCCAGGACAAGACTGTGTAGTATGTTGGTATGTTGACACTGCACGCTAAAGCCAAGTCAGAGCCTAGGTTTGAGACTGACTTGCTTCCCCTGCAAACTGTTAATGCCTTCACCCTCAGGTCCAAATCCCTCTGACTTCAGCTGGGAATTCTCTGGGGCTCTGAAAGCCCAGCCTCGACAGTGTGCTGTGCTGTACAAACAGGAGGCAAATTACCGGAACTCTAGGAAACTGGGCATAATCTTTGCCAGGTTGTCTCCTGGTCACCCCCCACCCATCTGATTTAGGAGTCAAGAACAAAACAGAGGAGAAAAATGGGAGTTGCTGACTCTCCCTGGCACCAGGAGATGTTCTGCCTTGGGAAAAGGTAGGAGAAAGGCAGTAGGGCTGGGAGTTAAGGCTCAAGGAGGGGGGAAACCATGCTCCACAGTGACATTTGCTGGGTTGAAGTCCAGGCTATGCTGAGGATGTGTCTGAGTGTCTGAGCTGGAGCCAGCCCCAGCCAGATCTCCAGTTTGTGATGGAAGGAACTGAACAACAAAGTCCTGTTTTCATTATCACTGTGGAGTCCATTTTAGCCCTCAAGAAGGAAGTGGTGGTGAAAAGCTGCGAGGGCATAGGAGCAAGCTGTGAAGGGGCACCTGTTCAAATCTGAGGAGTATGGAAAAGTGATGTTGCCAGCAGTTCAGATGCATGATACAGGACGCAAATCTCTCAAATCACAAATGCCTCAAGAGCGTAAGAAGATAGTGGTGTTTTCATCAGACCTGGAATACTGGGCTTCGGGGTTACATTCAGGCTCCATTACTAGCTTTTTGTGTCTGCTTTGGAGTGTAGCAACTTTCCCTTGTAAGTTGCATGTTTTTGTATAAAGTGAGTCCTTCAGCCAGAGCTTTAGGAACAACAGCGACTTAAGATGTCTGAGGAAGTCCAGTCCAGAAAGCTGGCAGCCTGGGGGGAGACAGACCCTACAAGTGAGGGATTCTGAGGAACTGCTGAGCAGAAACCCTGCAACCAAGAGAAGCTAGCAAGAACTGAGATGTGAGGGAGCTCAAAGCATTTCACATTGCCTCAAATTCAGTGTTTTAAGCCCCAAAGTTCCAGAAATCTTAAGCTGGACCATGAAAGTCTGTGATGACTTTAAAGTTGGGAGCTTTTATGCTGCATTTTTCTCCTTGCTTCTTGATTTCTGAGCCTTAAGGTTGCCTTTGAATCACATTATTTAGTTTCCCCCACAACGAAGAGGACTATGTAGAAAATGTGTTTTCACCTAATCATCTGTCATCGGGATCTGGAGCTTTAAGGAAAAACAGCAACAGCATAATGAGATCCACAACCCATCAGGAGCACTGTGCTACTTCAGATGGCTTCGCTTCACTGGGGTCTGCAAGAACTTTGTATACACAAGTATGGAGATTGCAATCTTGACACTGGAAACTCTGGAGCTGTGGAACGGCCAAACTGGATGAGCCTCAAAATCCATTTATTCCAGGAACCTGTCTCTGATGTGCTGTTGTTCTGATGCTGTCTTTGATGCATTTGCCAAACGCTTCAAGGGAAGGTGCAAGATCTTTTCAGTAGGCAGATGTAACAGTCTTTTCCACACTTGAGCTCACTTTCTGGTTCTTAACCATTAGAGATGGGATTGAGACCAGCAATATGAAATTTAACTTATTTTCCAAATGTGCTGTTAGCTGTTGTTATTATGTTTCTTGTTTTTCTCCTTGTCCACATCTTGGCCTCCCAGCTTGTTGTGTTAAGGGTGGCTTAGTCCAATTGCATGCAATGTGAAGGAAATTGTTTACTTTGATGAGGTTTGAAGTGGTTTCTTCTTCATCTTGTGGAATATCAGTTTATCCTTTTGTGTTCAAGGGCAACAGCAACACTCAAGTTGTCTTTCCCTCTGCAGGTATTTCACGTGCTTGCATTAGGATGTCTTCTGCTTGCAAGAATGTGTGATGCTGGGTATTTGTCCCAGTGAAACTCTTTGCTTGAGGCTCCCATGTACTTTACATGCTTTGTTGTACAGATGCTGCTTCCCTCCAGTGTTTTTCCCTCCCCACATGTAAGCAACTGTGTTACCTGATAGCAGAGGCACTCAGCTGGGACTGAGACAGTCTCTGGTCTGTTCCTTGCTGTGAACTTTCGCAGCAGCATCTGCTTCTCTTTAGACTATAAACTGTGTGCACATTTGTGCCTGAAAATCACGATTTCAACTGAAACCTCTACATTCTGTTGTAAAGCATACAGTGATCTGTAGTAACTCACAGTGAACTACACTCTCATCTCACTGGTCGCTCTCATGCTCTGCTGTTCACAGAGTCAGATGTGCTCTGTGAATTGGGTGCTTTGGTGCCCTGGTGCCCGGGCTTGGTGGTGGGCTTGGCCCCACAGCACAGCAAGGCCGAGAGCTTGGAAGGGACTCAGACCTCCAATTCTTCATGGGAAAGCAGAAAGCGCACCATTCTCTCTAGAAACAATCCTGTCTCTGTCTCCCTCCTTTGCTCCTTATCTCCATTGACATTTGTATGCAAATAGCATCAAAGGATCAGAGATGCGAGATAGACTGCCTGAATATTCAGGCAGTGCACTTCAGAGCAACCCATCACCAGCTCACAAGAGAGTGAGAGGGAGGGATAGATGCAGGGGATCAAGCTCTGACCCTTCTCTGACAGTCATCCCCCTCTTTCTTACACTTGAAGGCACTTGCTGCCGTTTGTTGAACCAATAGCTCCAACTGAATGGAAAATCCAGCTGGAGATTTGCCTGTGATATCTGACACTCGTAATTCATGGTATGTTGGCCAGTTCTGCAAAGTGGAGCGGGAGCACAAACAGCCCCTCATGGCTTGCCAGCCACGTGTGGGGTTCAGTAGTCACAGTGTGTGTGGGGTCCTCAGAGACGAGAAACCTTTCCAAGCAGTGATGTGACCGTGATGAGGGCGAAGGGTGGGAGCAGGGAGGAGGGAGGCTGTCTGCTTTGGATCCCAGGACAGGGGCAGGTGAGGTTTGGTACCTTGTGGATTTGCTCAGGCCCAGGAGCTGGTGGGGAATTGGATTTGAGGAGCTGAGCAGCTTACAGGGGAGCCGCTATGCTGGAGGGAAGGAGGCAGGAAGATTTTGTCTGTGCTTGCGTGAGGCTTTTTCAACTTCCTTCTCACCACAATCTGCCTGTGGGGACAGGGACTGCAGCTGCCACCACAGAGTTCAGCCAGGGGTTCCTTTCAAAGGACAGCTTGTGGCTTTGATCAACCATAGCCATGTGCCTCTTTCCCTGCGTGTTCCCTGGGCACAGAATCTGGCTGTGCAGACGTGGGGATGGACATCAGCTCTTCTGCACTTACAGCCCTGCCAAAGTAAGGGCTTGCTGTCATGGCAAGGAGAAGGATGCTGCCTGGCTCAGCTGCCACTGTCCTGAGGTGGATGTCCAGTGTCAGCATGCTGATTCTGCTGCCCAGAGCACTCACAAGACCCTGCATGGGAAGAAATGAGCAAGGCCACCTTGGAAGAGCATTGTCCTGGCTTTCAGGGAAGGCCAGTCAGGTTGTCAGGGGTGGGACAAGCACACAAGTTACCAAGGCAGCAGGAGGAGAGCATCTGCCAGCCCGTTTTCTGTGCCTGGCTCAGTGGTGGAAGCAGAAGGCTCCTTGGTGTGTCTACCATTTCCTGGCAAATTACCTGTGTCCAGTCACTCCTTCCTCAGCAGCTGGGGCATACGGTAATAAAATCTATCTGCACTTCAGGAAGTGCTATCTTCAAGTTCCTCAGTTCCCTGAAGGAGAATGTAGTAGTGACAGGTGGGTAAAACTCAGGCTGCTTGCAGTCTGTGGAGACCATCATAAAATCATAGAATGGCTTGGGTTGGAAGGGACCTCAAGGATCATCAAGATCCAACCCTCCTGCTGCAGGCAGGGCTGCCAACCTCCATATCTAATACTAGACCAGGATACCCATGGTCTGGGCGGCGTGTTGACCTTGCCTGCTTAACATGTGTACTGTGCCATGGCTTTGCAGATCTCGTGAGAGCACACATGGGAAATCATTCCCTGATTGCCTTCTTTGGGCTACTGTGCCCATCAGCTCTGGTGTTTTCCAGATGATTGCAGGCTTGATGCCTTAGACCTTGGAGCCCTTATGGCTGGCCCTGTCTATGTGTAGGCACAAAGCCACATCTGGCTTGGTTTGAAGGCAGAACTTTTTCCCCAAATGGTAGTAGTCTGAAGGTAGAGTGAGATCTGGCAGCCTTTGCAGCCTGTTGAAAACCAGCCTTACAAAATATGAGTGAGGGAGCAAAATGCAACAATATAAGAGAAAGAGGAGGAAACCACCAATTAGGAGCAGCCCCTGAGGGGTTGCTTTCTCAGGAGCCAGGAGGCACACTGCCAGCAGGACTTTTGGAGTGGGACGGGGCAGGCTAAGAAGGCAGAGCTGGGGCAGCTTCTTTACCCAGAGCTGCTCTGTAGCTGGAAGGTCCTGCAGTGCGGGAGCTGTTGCCTCTGAGCAGAGCAATAAGAGGAGCTGGCAAAGGGGAAGAGCAGGAGTGCTGTGAAGGTGCACCCTTCCTTAGCCTGCAGCAACAAGCTAGCAGCTCGGAATTGCTTCCTTCAGAAAGCAGCTGGGAATAGCTTGCAAAGCTCTTCTGGTAGCCAGGATTCCCACAGGATGGCAGAAGTGTGAGTTTGAATGAGGTACCCCCTGCAAAACAAACCCACAGCTGGTGCTCAGCTCCAAAGGTGGCTTCTTATGTGCCAGAGGAGACTGCCCCACCAGCATGGGTCTGTAGAAAATAAGGGCACAAGGCCTGTGCTCCATTGTTGGTACTTCCTTACGACAGTCTGGGGAAACTCAGGGGTTATGCAGTTCCTGGCCTGTAGGGCTGTTGTTGCTGGCTGGAAGTCAGTGTTATTCTGCGTTACTAGTGGTGCAGTGTGGTTTGCAGAGGGCCTGTGCTCCTGATATGGAGTGCTGCTGAGGGCTGAACAGCCAGGATGTGGCTTGTGGACCGTGTACTTCCTGCTGAAGAGGAGTGGGTGTGCAATGTAGCTTTTGTTTCATTCTGTCCTATTTTGCAGTCTTCCTGGAGATGCCCTTTTTTTAGGGCCATGCTTAGGCAATGGGTGCTCTGGAGAGGAAAAAGCAAAATACTTGCCTGTGCCCACTCAGTGACACATCTTGGGTGCTATTTATAGGGACTATCCAGGAGAACATTGTCAGTGTGTGGAGAAATCTGGGTTTGCAATGTAGATGGGCTGAAGTAGACCTGATCCTGTATGTCCACTAAATGGGTGGGTGATGCCTTCATTCACCCTCATCCCAGTTGTCTCTTTCTTCCCTTGTTTTGTCACCAGCAATGATGCTGCCCTCCATGGAACAGAACACTTGTTGCTCAGGCTGAGAAATGGCAAACAGCAGTGAAGGTGCTTGCAGCTGGATGGGGAGACTGGTGTTAGCCACCAGTTTTGGCTGGATGGTGGAAACCCATGGCCAAGACATTCCTGGGAAGGAAGGGGCAAGATCCCTCTCATCTGACAGCTGCCTGCATTTAGATGGTTCTAAATTACTCATACTAGAGCTTCCAGCAGCCCAAAGCACCTGAAATTAGCTTCTTTTTAGGGTTGCCAATGGGAACTTGGGTGATTTAGGTTCCACTGTTTTCTCAGCAGTGAGGTGACTCACTGACTGCCTAGCTGATGTACTGCAGAGTGCCATTACGAAGGTAGTCAACTCCAATCACAAGAGATGTTGGATAAGCTCACAATGTCCTTGTAATGGCACTCGGCAGGAGCTCAATTCTTTGCTTCAGCTCTTTAACAACTGGATTTATCATAGAATCACCAAGGTTGGAAAAGAGCTCTAAGGTCATCTTGTCTGACTGTCGACCTTCCACAGATATTTCCCCATTAAACCATGTTTTTCAGTACAAAATCTAAATGTTTCTTGAACACCTCTAGGGATGGTGACTCCACTGCTTCCCTAGGCAGCCCATTCTGGCACCTGACCACTCTTACAGAGAAGAAATTTTTCCTAACATCCAGCCCGAACCCTCCCTGGCACAACTTGAGGCCATTCCCTCTATGTAAGTTCCAGTGTCCTCACTTAGCCTTGTGAGTGAAAGAGCACCTGAGATGTGCCAGGCAATGAGAGCTGCAGCAATACTGAGCACGGTGGCTGCCCAGAACACTGTGGGTAATGTGGCACAGTGCATTTTGAAGATGCTCTAAGTGAGAATTGTCTAAATGTTTGCTTGGCTTGTTGCAGGGACCAAGGTTTCTGTCTCTGGCATCCTGGACATTTTCCTCATCCTTCACATTGCTGTATAGAGTTGCTCTCTCTCTGCCCAAGAGACATGTAGTGTAAGTGATTCAGTATGTTTTAGGCAAGGGATTTGAGCACGGGTCTCATTCTGTCAGAGGAACCGTGGCAGTGTAATGAATGAGGCTCTCTAATCCATTTGATGCAGATCTTGAATCTGGGTCTCCCCCCATCCCTTGAGTATCTAACTTTGATCCATATGATCTGTTAGCATTGGAAAGTTTCCACAGAAAGGTTCATTTCCAGTAAGTTGATTTTTTTCATTATGGGGGAAAAAAAACTTACTGAGAAATACCGGATTAGATCCAGTAGAGACATCTCAGCCTCTTTCCAGAACACAGTCTGCACTAGAAATCATCTTGCACCAGCTGCATCTCATAGATAGAAACCAGATAGTTATCATTTTGCCTACGAGTATATGCAAGAGAAAAGCCATATAGGAGCCTTAGTTTGATACACTAGGTAACAGAAATCAGACTGTGTAATATTTTCTCCCTGACCATCCATAGCTAACAGTAAAAATGTGATGAAAAGGGAAACAAGAAATGGATAAATGCTAGAAGGATATCTTCAGAGTCATTGAAGCACAAGGCAGAAAATTCTGGTGACCGAAGAGTTGGCATTTTCCCTTGCTGAACCCAATGGCACATGTTAGTTCGAGGAGAAATTCTTCTATGTTTCTGGAAGGATGCTTCTTGTGACACACAGTCTGTTTTATAGATCCTGGGGGCTGCAACTGCTAGGTTGTAATTATATTAATTAACAATAGCAACCTTTATTCCTCCTCTTTCAATCCTTTTTAGAGTGGCATTCTGCTGTTGTGCTTATGTAGCTGTTCCTCTTCCTCTTCCTCTCCCCTTCCCCTCTCCCCTTCTCTTGCCATGTGCCTGCATGTCCCACTTGCCCGCCGCCTGGGTACATCTGGAGAAGCACAGCTGCATCTCCAGTCGAAAATACTGCTGTGGTTCATTGAAAGTGTTTCAGCATCAGACAAAACCTTATATTTAATAGCCAATTCAACAAAAAGGCAGTTCTCTAGGTGGAGGTCACATTTAATCTCTCTTTGCCTTTAGCAGAAACAGCTAAAGCATTTCCAGTTGGTTGCCCAATTAGCCCAGGCGTCTTGCGACAGATCTGCTGAAATTGCGTGCAAAGCAGCAGTTACGGTTGTTGCACCGGTGAGCTAAAGAGGGCACTTGAGGCTTTTAAGCAGCTATGACACAGTCCTGAGAAACAACTAACATATGGAAACCATGCAGACCATCCCTGGCCTGCTGGCTGTTGAGGGCCTCATCCCAACCGCCTCTGCCAAACCTGGCCGTAGGAATGATGTCAGCGAGTCACTCTACGGGGTTTTGGAGAGCAGTACAATGCACCCAGTGAAGTCAGTGATGACATTTCTAGTCCTGGGGAGTTACATGATCATGGATCACCCCCACTCCTATTCTTTTGGACATGAATCTGGCAGCAGGACCCTTGAAGTCATGACTTCGAGCTCCCTCAAGTACAACTCATTATATCTGGGAACAGAGCCAAGGGGGATCGAAGGAGATTTCAACTGGTGTGAATCCCAGCTGCATGTCTGCTTAGCAACACAGATTTTCATAAATATGTTTTCCATGGCTCTGCTCTCTCAGAAAAGCCCCCTTGCACTGTCAGTAGGATGTGGTTGTAGGCAAAGGTGTGCGTGTATAAGCCAGCATGCATTCTTGTAAGTGTGTCTCCAAGGGCTTCAGTAACAAATTTTTGTTGTTATTGTTGCATGCAGAGCCCCATCTGGGAGCTAAGACCTCCTGCTGGACCACTGACCCACTGTGCCTGAGACAGTTGTTGAAATGCAGAAGCTATCAGCCACAACAGGTCTCTGCTTGTTGCCTCCCAGATGCTGCTCTTCACAACAGCAGTGAGAGCTGCAGTTGCAGTGGGCACTGTAGCAGGTGTGCAATGAGGATCTTATCATTTCCTAAGAAGTCACCCAGTGCCTGATGCCCTCTATCTGCATCTGCTGAGGAGCTGTGCTGCCACATGTAAATGCTAAATGGTGAAGACCTGAGAGCAGATAGAGCTTTGATGGCAAAAACACTCAACCCACACATGTTGGAGGTAACGTTATCGTAGATTCAGTTTGAATCAAAGGTTTTTCCTGCATCTATCTGAGATGTACCTGACCTCAGATCCATCTAGAGCTGGATATGAGCTGAGGATCCTGTGTCCTTTCTTTTAAGGGCCAATGTATATGAATGAAGCCAGACTTGTTTTTTGCTCTGTCCCAGACACCTCCACAGCCCGTACTGGATGAATGGGTGGAATAAGATCTATTCCAAAGAGTGAAGCAAAGGACAGGAGCAGGACTCCAGGAATTCCTTCCCAGATCTGGGAGAGGAATTGACCTGATGTATAAAAGCAAACCCCAGGGACAGGACTCTTGGAATCTTGTCCTAACAGTGGTAGTGGGGTGAATTTGGGTTCATAGGAGAAATTGGGATTCATAGGCTTTAGCCCTATCCATAACAGTTATCTGGAGTTTCTGATTGTGGAGGCAGAGAACGTGGGTCTGGACTTATCAGTGTTATGGTCAAACCACCCAGAATCTTTGTTTGACTTCGATTCTGATCTGAGTTCATTCAGCTTTTGTCTGAGGCCAGATCTGAGCCCACTCCTTTCCCTTTGAAATCGTTTTCCGCTGTTGGCATAAATGGGAAAAAAATGACTTCATTTTACATCCCTGAGTAAACAGATCCCACTCCATCCCCAGAAACTGAAAGCTGAGGATTCATGTTCCTCAGAACCACAGCAGATGAATCAGAGCTGGACTTTCCTTGTTTCTGAGGCTGACAGGGGAAAGAGAGTTGCAACAGGACAGCAGACAAGAGGAAGCAGAGTCAGAAGCTGGAGCCTGCGTGCTCGACAGGAGTGCAGCTGAGGAGGAGGGAGACCTCCAGCTCTGTGCCTCCAGATAGCTCAGCTGTTGAGTCAGCTGGGTCTGGGGCTTCGTGAAACAGCAAGGGGGCAAGGGTGAGCAAAAGCTGAGAGCGTGCGTGTGTGAGAAAAAACGTTTCACCTCTGGTGTGTGGCCAAAAGAGCGGCTATGTTACTGTGGCCCGTGGAGACACACTTATAAGAACACATGCTGGCTCGCACACGTACACCCTTGCTCACAGCCACATCCCAATGACAGTGCTTGGGGGCTTCTCTGAGAGGCCAGACATGGTTTGTGCTGGTCCCTGCTAATGACCAACATCTGGCAAGATGGCTGGAGTGGAAAGCCAGCTGGGGCCAGTGAGCCCTTTCCTTTGTTAGGAGTGAAGGGGAGGGTTGGATCAGACAGGCTGGAGAGGACTCCTCTAAAAGCAGCCTGCTAACACTCCTGATTCCTCTGCAGAGAGCAGTAGTTGAGCTGCTCTCTGCTTTTATGTTTGTGCCATACAGAGTTGCTGAAAGACAATAACACAAAGCCCCCAAACATAGGTTCCTGGCTGTACAATACCGTAATATTCAAGCAAGTTTTGCCAGCCCAGCTTGGCTTTGCCTAGAGGCATTAGTGTATATATGGGAGCACAGATATCCTTGACAGATGTTGTTAGGGAGGACTGCTAGGATGATGAGGGGATTTCTGAAAATGCATGTGGGCTGTTTACGGATTTGGGCACCACACCCTGCCTCACCCCTGGAGGTTATCTGCGGAGGGTGAGAAGCTCGCACCTCATGAAGGATGGACTATGCTGGTCCTCTGTGTTGGAGCTCCAGGCAGCAGGAAGCCTCCCACATGTCTCAGCCTTCCTGAGCCCAGGCTGCATCTGCCCTGAGAGAGCTCTCAGCAAACATGCCAAAGGCTTTCTGGGCATCAGAGCAGTGATATTATCCAGCCTCGCTGTTATCGTAACCTTCTTCTTGGGAGTACAGGTTGGAGGGATGTCAGAGAGGGAGAAAGAGATAAAGATTGAGGGTATGGAAGGGTAGAGGAAAGACAAGGGGTCTTATACAAACTAAGTAGAGATTTTTATTAATGTTGTTTCTGCAGTGCAGAGCCTTGGGAATTTGATATCCTTCCCACTCTCTTGTCGTCTCACCATCATTCACCTGTACTGTAAGGCATGGGGCCGTGAGTGCTGCAGGGAACATAGGAGTTCCTCTCCCCAGCTCTGCATTCAAACCAAAGCTCTCTTCCACCTGGGTTCAGTGGGGCTGGGCTCTGCTCTGGCTCTCTGGCTTCCAGGTTGAATGTGGGACCACAGAGGAAGGCTGAGGTTACAGTGTGGCCATGTACCTAATTATTCTCCCGGATCTGCGTATACATGGCATACCATCACCAGGCACTGTCCACACATCCCACTTGCTCACCACTGACTCAGAAGAGACTGGAAAAAACAGTCCCACTCTGATGCTGTGAGGAAGATGTAAATGCTCTCTAGTAAAACTAAGAGTAGCATATGTGAGTAACCAATTGGGACATACGGTGTGTGACACTGCTGGGCTGATGGTTGGCATGTTTACTGGATGACTACGTCAAGCTGAGCAGAGAATGATTCGAGGAAGACCTTCATGACATCTTTGAGGTTATTTCGAGATGATATTCATTAGTTCTGGGGAGGCTGGCTTGACCTCCCTCCTCCTCCTTTCAAGCTCATCAGACAAGCATTGGGCAATTAAAGTCATAAATCCCAGGTACTGAGGAAACGGGGTAACTCTTAATAAAAAAAAAAAAAAACACTTCTACTAAGAAGAAAGGAATTCATCCTACTGTGTGTTCAGTGGGGAGCACTCTTTGAAGTGTCATGGTCTGGGGGACCATGACATGGTTGTGAGCGAGCTGGGGGTGACCAGGGATCAGGCAAAGCCTTGCCACCATCCCCCCTCCTCACCTGTACTCCTGTGGGATCTGTATGGGCACCAAGCCCTGCTGAGAAGGGACCCTCTCAAGGGCCCTGCCTTTGGGGAACCATCCACATCCCACCTGAAAGGCTAGGAGGGAAGCCCTGAGTCCTTGTTCAGAGCCAGAGGGGTAGCCTGTGCAGCACACATGGGCTGGTAATTCCTCTCCGTTGGGATGCTCAGAATGCTGTCAGTGCTGCCACCTGTGTGCAGGTGGGTCACAGATGTGCTACAGTGGATCACATTCACAACATGATTGTGTATTTGCTGGCCCTTCAAGAGAGAGTCTACAGTGATCTAAGCTCAGGCAAGAAACTGAGGTTATTCTGTGCTATGTGTCCTTTCTCCAAGGGCCAACCCTTTGAAGGAGTTAGTGGTGGGTTGGCCGTGGGATCAGCAGATTTTTTGCACCTTTATATCTCACTCCTTTTGCACTTGCATGATTTGCTTGAGAGCCAGACAGCAAGGGAGAGTTTCTTATCTCCTGATATGTTGGACAGGGAGCACTGGAGAGGAAGAACCTCAACCTGGTTAATAAATGGATCCCAGCCATGTTCCTGTGAGCTGTGGTGGAAAGCTGTTTCTTTTGGATTGAGTAGCGAGGGGCCTACAGGATGTAACTAGGATCTTATACCGTGACTAGGGCTGCTATGCTGATGTCCTCTGTCCTTGACCTTTAATGGACAAAGGAGTGGAGGAAGGACCTTGGTGAAGGGAATGGGTAGGGAGTTATGGGGACATCTTCACCCACGTTGTGCACCTTCTTCCTGACCACTGAGCCCCATTTCATTGTTTGTATTTCTCTGCTGTGAAATGCACCCAGTACGCTGAGTGTTTGGGCTGCAAGGTGCTCCAAGAAGCTTCAAGATGTATGAGAACCTGAATGTTAAGTCCAGAGCAGGCCTCCATCTGGGGGACACTGCAAGTCAGACCCATACAGGAATTTGACATTTAAACTGTTATTGAAGCTAATTCTCTTACTTCTGAGCACTGTGGTATCTTGTCAGCTCAGGTCTGCTGCTGTAGAACAAGTGCAGCTAAGCCTGGGTCATGCTTTAGTGAAGTAGCAGACAGAAGCACTGAAGCCTACAGAGACCAAGTGAATCTTAGAAGCACATGAATTCGAGCTGTGAAACAACTGCAGAAGATATGTTTCCAGGTCAGCTCCTGATCCTCCTATTCTGTTGCTGAGCAGTAGGCTTCTGGGAGATATGTGGGACAGAAGCCTCTAGGAAGAGCAAGCTCCTGAGCAGGATCAAAGAGCTGATGGTGGGACCTAGGGATTAACCTTACTGGATTGTTTTGGCCTTAAGAGATCCAGGTCCTTCCTGAACACTCAGACCCAGGCAGTGACAAGTGAGAGAACAAGGGCCTGGGAGAGGAAGAAATGGTGTAAGGAGACACGGATGGTTCAGTTGGGGTTGGGATGAGCCAGTGCCAGTATTTCTTCCCACCAGGTTATTACTTAGCAAAAGCAATGGCTAAAATATGAGCCTCCCACTGTGGCTTCTCAGACTTGGCCAGGGGATGTGCCAGGAGCATTTATAGCCTGAAAGCCCTGGCAACAACGGTTGTCTGCATCATGGATGGGTGTTCAGGTGCGTGACTGAGTAGGGCTGAATCTGGCTCCCAAGCGTAAAAGTTGGTTTAATGCCCTCTCCACAGGTTATTAGCTTGCTGCAGGGTCAAGCTGGCGTGTCGGGCTCGGGGAGCCTTGCTGAGAGCACTCATGTGAGCAGGAGCTTGAGTTTAACTCTGCAGGTGGCAAGAGCATGCTGAAGGGCTGAAACGAGATGTCTGGCGAGACAGCCCCATTCCTGACTCCAAAAGTGGCTGTGGCTTTCTGCCTGCCCAAAAGGATCTGTGTCTGCACCAATGAGGGGGGCGGAGCACGGGGGTTGTGGTGATCCTATTCCTTGCGCCTCCAAAGGAGAGGGTGAGACCAGCAGGGGCTTCCCCTGCATCCCGTCCTGATGCAGACAGGCTCCCCAGCTGCAGCCTGGGCTGGATGCCATGCTGGTGAGGATGCTCTGAGTCACGGGGTGTCTGCACGCTGCACAGCCCGGCCCCGCACGGCAAGCAGTGTGCCTGCAAGCCCTCATCACAGACTGCACGTAAACGGCCCCTCTGGCTGTCTGTCCTCTGCGTCATGGGGGTCAGGTTCCTCTGGTGGGATTTCCTTGTGCAGGGCACAGGAGTTTGCACGCAGAGAAACTTCTCTGCAGCTGGAAATAGTCTCTGAGACGTGCTAAGATGAGCCAGAATGAGTGACGGAGGTGCACTGAGCCCCTGCTTCTCTCACTGGTGGTCACCTTGATCTTCCCCATCTCCAACCTTGGCTGCTGGTAGCGCTGCTAACACAGCTATGGGCTTAGGAAGCACACAGTGGTAACCACAGCAGGGGGCTGGTAGAGCAGCCATTCTTCTAGAATGTCCCTGAGCAGGTGGGGAGTTCCTGGGGTGTTTTGCTGCATTTTGAGGGCTGGTCGCTGTAGTGAGCACATGGACAGATGTCCTGGGTTGCTGCTCCCTGCGTGCGGTGTATCTTATCTGCATCACCCAACAATCATGGCAGCTGCGTGGACTGCAGGTAAGACATTGGAGAAACGTGGAACTGTACGCGTTTGGCCCTCTGAGTGAGCACAGGGAGGGTGCCTCTCACTCCAAGCGAGTGGGAGGGACAAGTACTTTGGCAATGGCCACGTGTGGATGCCAAACAAGCAGCCAGCAGAAAGGCAAATATTTTGGCTTCCCCAACACATCTGTTTAGAAGCAGCTCAACCCCAATTTTAAACAAAATGGGGAAGAAAAGACTTTAATTGAAGACATGTCCCTCAGAATGCAAGCTCTTGGCTGGGGCCCAGCGTTGGCAGCCCTGTTGGGAGATTGTGTGTCACACAGATGAGGCTATAGCACAGGCTCTGATGCAAGCACTCTGTGCTGCTTTTGAGCTGATCGCATGTGCCCTGTAGAAGCAGAGGGAGGCTCTGCATAGGTACAGTGCTGTCATGCAGTACATACACTTCCATCATCACTCCTCCCCATCACCCTGCCTGCCTTTTGGCAAAGCAGCATCCTTTTGCTTGGGATGTAGAGCTCCATCTCAGCGGTTGATAGCTTCTGTCCTATTCTTTCTTCATTTTTCAAGGGAAGGATTCAACCCCAGGGATCCTGAAATGGATCAGTTGTTTTCCCAGCAGCCCCTGGCTCTGTGTGTGGGACTGAGATTATCAGATTGGGAGCAGCTGATCCCAATGCGTTGACAAACCCATTAAGAATCAGTGACAGCTTAGACACTGCTTTCTTGGTAGACTCTTTTGTCTGGCTTCAGCCTTTGTCAAATCTCTCCTATACCCAGAGGCAAAGCTGTAGAAATAGCTTCAGGTGAGAAATGTGTGTAAGTAATAGAAACAGGAGGTTCTCTGAGCTGTTTCCTGGTGTTTCCCATCTGTTTCCTGGTGAGCTCTGCAGCCCTTCCTGAGCTCAGCGGTATTGCAAATGTTTAAGTTAAACTCGGGCTAAGGGACACCTAAGCTGTGGTCGTGACAAGGTTTGTGTCTTCTCTGTCCCTTAGGGGAAGAACTGGGAGCCCAGCAACCCCCAGGACCTCCTGTTCTGCTGCACCCAGCAGGGGGTAGATCTCCCAGGGACGAGTCCTGGCTTCCCAGTGGGGTCCCCCTGGCGTATCACTAGGGCTGCCCTGGTGTTAGGCAGAGGAATATTCCCTCAGATGCCCTACCTGTGCTGGGGCTGGCTGCGCTCTAGCAGGAAGAGAGGCGATGGTTAACTGCTGCGCCCTTGTTGTTTTTGCATGGCCTCCTCTGCTGTACGCTGCCGGCGTCCAGGATGTAATAAGCGTTAATGCTGGCTTCCCAGGCGGAGATGATGGGGGCAGGGAGTGTCTCAGAGGAAACCCTCAGCTCATGTCAATCAGTGTAACTTTTTATTTTACAGATCACGCTGCACAGCGCTTCCAAGTATGAACAAATCTAAATGAAGACAGCTGGCAGAGGCTCTCGTCATCTAACTCCTTCCAGATGTGTACTTGTATGCCGCAGTTCCTGACTGGTGACACCTCCGATGGAATCCTTGGGGACATGGCGGTGATGGGGTAGGAGAAGGGCGTGCCAGAAAGCTGGTGGCGTGCTGGCATCGTCTCCTCTGATGTCCTGTGGAATTCCTGCTTAGGGGAGACCTCATCATCCCTCTTGGGGTCAGCAGGTCTCAGTGGGTTGTGCAGGAATTGCCCTGCGGAGCACCCGGGCATCTCTCTTTGCATACAGCTACTTAATGCAGAGTAGTGTCCTGTGGATATAGCTGCTTTGTGGCCTGGAATCCAGACAACCACACTTAGGATGGTTGTGCTGGAGTGAATTAGTGATGTTTTCTGATAATGAGTTGAGGTTGAAGTGTTTATGCAGCTTCCAGCCTGGGAGCCTATTCAGGTCTCCCTGCATGGTGCCTCTCTGCACTGCAGGAGTGTCTGAAATCAGTCTGGGTGGGAAGATTCGTAAATCCTGCCGCCCTCCCACTGAGGTATTTACTCCTTGTGCCCCCACTTCATGTTCCTGCTTGGCCTGGGTTGTGCTGGAGCCACGCACGGTTTCCAATGGGTTTAGTTCTCACACTCCTGTGGGAAGGCTGTATCAGCTTTGCAAACTGCGCTCTGGGAGCTGCTTGGTGGCTAACCAAAGATGGGTCAGGCATCAGGGTGACCAAGTTGGGGTGATCCCTCCAGCTTCAGGTGAGAGAACATATCTTCCCAGAGCATTGCCTTCTTCATGATGTCTTTCTAAAAATGCATCAGCTTGGGTCCAGGCTTGTTTCTTAGATGGAAGAGTTATTTTGGGTCTTTCTGTGGCCCCTCTTCTCTCCCCCTCCCTCTCCACACCTTTGTAATTAACCTCTGAACTCCAGTTAATCCCAGGATTAGTATGTCATAGGCTGTCGGATGGAGCTCTTGCCACCTCTGGTGCTGCCTCAGCATCCCTGGCAAGCTTTCAGGGGGGTCTGGAAAGCCCTCTGGGGAGGGAGGAAGCTCCTAATGGATGCAGGTGGCCAGAGCTGGCAGATGGTGAGGGCTAATCCGGTCTCACCTGTGTCTAATGGTGATCTTCCAAAGAGCCCGCGCCTGCCTGAGGGAAGAATCTTGCACTCGGAGGTGAGGGTTATGCTTTAGGCCCACCTTCTTCAGGACAGAGAGAGCTGCATGCAGGAGGGGAAATCTGCTGGGTGAGCATTAGCTAGTAGTTTTTGGTGTAGCTTCTCCTCCAGGACCAGCGAGATGAAGATGGTTACATGCATGGGGCACCTGAGCTGGTATGCTCTGCCCTCGCATTGGCTGTGCTCATAGCGAGATGTGTGGGGGTCTGATCATTGTGGGAACAATTCATACTCATGAGCCCCTCCAGAGGTTCCACCTGGAGCACCTCACTAGAGCTCCCAAAGGTTGATCTGGCCTGAGCATGTTGGGCTCAGTGCGAGAGTGTGCTTTAATGAGCTGCAGGACAGTCTCCAGTGTCATCTTGTCAAGCAGGTCCCAGCCAAACCCAGTACACTGATGGTGGCCCAGCTGCAGCCATGGCTCTGCTCTGAGACATTCTGAGCCCCAGAAGCCCCAGCTGAATGTACTGCCCCTACACTGGGATGTGCTGAACTCTCTCCTGCATGGAGAGCTTTGCTATAGGGTGATGTGCTGTAAGTGTAATGAAAACTGAGCACTGTACTTTGCTCCTGTGGGAGGCCCTCATGGGTCTTGGTCACACTCTGGCTCCTCAGCTGGAAGATGGGCTAGAGGGGTGTTGGAGGTGTCACCCTTTCCAGTGGTGTTGCTGAAGGGGACGTGGGGAAAGGAGAGCACAGGAAATAGCATCACAAGGTGCATGTTCCTTGGGGAATGTCAGATCAGATTCCTGTGATATATGGGGGAGCCCCAGGCTGCACCCTGAGCCTCAGATTGTGCTTTGTTTGTAAACAAAGTGAAAAAAAGTATGGATGGAAGGCTGGGAGGGTCCCACTGCTGCCTTGCAGGGAGCGGGCACTGGGCAAGCCTCAGGCAGGCGCTGGGGAATCCCCAGCTGCGGGGAGGAAAACTGCTGGGAAGCGGCACTGGCAGCTTCTGTGAAATGCTTTCATTCATCGCTGGCCAGGCTGGAACCAGTGCTGGCAGAAGGCGGTGAGGGGATGTGTTTCATTCCCAGCAGTGCTGGTGGGGGCTGGTTTTGATCAGAAGTGATCTGGCGCTGGACCTCAGCAGAGCCGATGGCTGCAGCCCGTAGTGCTGTGCAGCCGGGGGAGGCTGGCGGGTGTTTGCATTTGAAGGGGCCTCGTGGTTGAACGGCTTCCAAGGCGGCTTCCTTGCCTCCTTTTTATCGCCGCTATTATTTTTTAATAAACTTCCCCCGTTAGCTTCTAACGGCATTGTGGCTGAGGGGCCTGGGGATTCATTTCCTCTCGCTGGCCGCTGGCTCAGCTCTCTGGCCAACTCAGCGCTGCCACAAGGGCTTGGCCCTGTGCACGGGGACTGAGGCACTTTGGCATGTTGTGGAGAGGAGCCTTACACCACGGGTTGAATAAAATCAGGGGAACAGCGAGAGCACAGCTCTCCTTGTGCATTGTGCAGGGCAGGGGGAGCATTTCATTCTCTCTTTGACTGTACTGGATCTGCTAAGAGGCTTTCCTCCAGTCCTCAAGTAGATCAACTATGTTGTTAGTAACGATAATCAAAGCACCAGTATTAACATTAATGCTCACTATTTGCTGCTGTTTGTGGAACTGAACATAAAGGAAGCCAAGCCTTCACAAAGAGGTGACACAGCAGATGACACCAGCTCATCTCTTTCTGCCAGCTTCTGCATTTTTTTTCCCCCTTTTCCCCCCAGAAAGCTCTCCCTGCCCTGCTGCTAGCACTGAGGCTGCAGCGGTGCTGTGGGTCTGCAGGGAGGTGACCAGGACTGGGGGAGCCTAGGCTGGGCTGCACTTGAGTCCTGGGCTGGCAAGATGCCAATGTGACAGAGATACTTGGCCTGAGGAGGCCACCTCCAGCACAGCTGAGAACAATTCTGTCGCTGCCAGAGGACACAGTGCATTCAAGGTTCATTCATTGGAAGCCCACACTGATACAGGGAGAGGGCAGCAGTGGCAGGGAAGGCAGATGTGGAGGGCATGAGCAGGAAAGGTGGTGGGGTCCCACCAAGGGACCAGCCCTAGCAGGCAGAGAGGATCCCAGCCCAGGGTAAGTAGTGGACATAGAAATGGCATATGTTCGATCTCTGCTGGCTCTCAGTCCTCAACTGACTTTTCTGGAGCTGAAAGGCTTCTTGATATTCCTGCTTGCTGGAGCTCTGTGAGGAGGAAGGTGCTAAAAAATTCTGATGCACCTTATTGCCTTCTTCTTCTGCCTTCCCCACAGGAGCTCTTTGCCCTTGCTTTAGCACCTCAGATTCTTGTCCAGTGTTGTCCCTGGCTGGCTTTGAAGAAAAGCCTCATGCTAGCACATATTGTTTTGCTTGCTTTCCAGTGCTCGGGCACTTCTCTCCCCAGTTGACATGCTGAAGATAACATATCTCCCCTCCCCTTGCCTTGCTCTCCTTTCACTGTATGTATTTCTCTCTCTATTCATCCCCATGACTGAAACTTGGCAGGGAATTCAGAGACAAGTTCAGCATTCAAAATGACTGCCCCAAAGAAGACAGCCCAGAATTGGACAGCGTAAGGATGTGCTCTATGCTGATTTCCACAATTTCCATGTCAGCTGTGAATGAGCTTCCTTCTCTCCCTGCTACAGCCACAGGGTACCCTGGGCTGGAAGCTGCCATTGAGGATGCTTGGCATGAGCAGGGTCTTTGACTTTCCTCACTGCTCCATCTTTCCCTGTGCTGGTGCTACCTTCCTCATCAGAGCCTTGTGATTAGCTCTGAGCCTCAAAATGAAGAGGAAAGGAAGAAAAAGAGAGAGTCACTTGAAAAGCAAGTGAACTCAAGCAAGGGAGCACTGTAGCCTTGCCAGTAGCTTGAGGTGGGGGAAAAAAGGTCAGTGTGGTCCTGGAATGAACGGGGTAGGGAAACGCAGAGAAACTTTACTGTGTCACATCTTTCAATCTTTGGTGAAGGGGGCACAGGCTGACATGCCAAGGTGCCAAACTCCAGGCAGATAACAGGGATTGTTGTGCAACCCTGGAACCCAGCCGAACACTAAAGTGCAGGATGTATGTCACACCTTTAATAACCAACAAGCAGCGTTTGCCAGATGCCCCATCATGTGCCCCAGGTGGTGCTGTTTAGCCACTTAGTGCCAAGATCCAAAGTGTCCTTGACCGGCGCCAAAGACAGCAGTGAGGAACTGGACCCATGTGGTCAGGAGAAACCCTGTGCAGTCTGCTGTGATCTGATGATCAGTGATGAGATCTGGCACAACGAGAGAACGGTTTGTGGTAGCTTCCTCGACCATGACTTCAGCTTCTATTGCTCCACCTTGGTGTGGCCCTGGTGGCATTTTTATAGCATGAAGCCACGTCATCTTGTTGTACCACAGCTCTGGGCAAGATTGGGCTTTGATGTTCTGTAGTTTTGTTCCTGCAGCTTCCCAGAGAGACGTCTTCTAGGCAACATCACAGCTTCCCCATGGGGCAGTGCACATGCAAAACATCATTAAGTCTAGAGCAGATATAAGGAAAAGACGCAACTGTTCTTAGCTGACGCTGCCTAATCTTGGGCTTGGTGGGACTGAGGTGATGTGAGCAGTCTGCTCAGAGTGGGTCTTTGGGAATCTCTGTTTAGATGAGGCAGATCTGAGGAATGACAAGGACAGGTAGTCTTTATTAGCCATCCTTCCCCTTTCTTTTCCAAATATGTGGACGGTGGCCAGACCATCTGAGGTTTGCTTGCTACTACTCAGAGTTGTAGAAGTGCCTCCTGGGTTCTGTTGGGAAATCTTTGGTGTCTCCCATGAGGGATCTCAGGCAGCCTCAGCTCCCTCATTGATTTCAGGCATCCACCGGCATGCTTTAAGGAAAGCCAGACTGGAGAGTTAGCTGTGATGGCCCCTGGAAGCCACCATCTCTCAAGCGGAAAGGAGCTTTATGAGCATTACTGGAAGCTGCTGTGGCTGAGTTACCAGAAATAAACCACTTCAATTTGTGGCCAATTGCTCGCAGACCACTGCATTTCCCACTATGGTAGCTGGGCCACCTTCCTATTGCCTTTCCTTCTTAAGGAGATGTTCTGCAAATGCCATCCACCGTACTTGGTGCTGAGGGTACATGGCAGTGGGGCAAGAAGACAAAGGTGGGTGCCCTGCTGAAGTTTCCTGTTAGCAGGAAGGGCCTTTTTTTTCTTTTTTTTGGGGGGGCTGGGGGGGAGAATTGCCTTTTCTGGGAACTTCTGTGTTGCCAAAGAACTAGCGAGAATAGCTCCTAATTCACAGGCAATTGCAGGGCTGGGGGCAGGAGGTAGCTGGAATGAGAGGGCTCTGCCCACAGCCTGGGAGCAAAGGATGTGTCCCTGCAGAGGTACAGATGCCTCAAACTGAGGCTTTGCATGCATGGGGGTGGCCGGATAAGTGGCCTTTGGGCAAATGCTTCTATGCCATTCTCCTGCTTGTCTTTAACTTTAATTAAGCTGCACATTTGACTCATGAGCTGTGTTAGCCTTCTTCCCACCAGGAAGCATGAGGCTGATGCCTACACAGCCATCAGCAACTTTCTTTTCCCATTACCCCAGGTGAATGAGTAGTTAGCCCTGGCTCCCAGGGGGAAACTGATGAGGAGGGATTTGCTTTCTGTGTGCAGAGGATGGAAGCACAGTGAGCAGCCTCTGAGGCTGAGACTAGGGACACGTCAAAAGCATGCTCTCCCTGCTGCACTGTGAATGCAGTGGGGCCTGTGTACCAAACTGGCCAGCTTGGTGAAGATCCCAATCCCAAAAAGCACATCCTGCTGCCAGGC
Organism: Lagopus muta; assembly: GCF_023343835.1. NCBI lineage: Eukaryota > Metazoa > Chordata > Aves > Galliformes > Phasianidae > Lagopus > Lagopus muta. Next base: position 79,643,577 of record NC_064434.1, read on the forward strand.
AGCACCTGGTTTTCTTCCCCAGAGTCAGGAGGAAGGAGTGCGTATGGCTCTGCATACTGAAACTGTCAGTCTCCCTTGATGCTGATGGCTTGTCAGAGGTTGGGAACCAGCACAGACCCTTCCCCAGGGATACAAGTGGTCCTGGTTGTGACACCCTGTGTGATGACTCTGTGTTGGGGCAGCACCTGGCTCTGCAGTGAGTTCAAGTGAGGCCAGAGGGTATTTCTATGTCAAACTTCTGTCTTATACCTGACATAACACCTGATAACTCAGCATGCCTGTGCCATACCCTATCCCATCATCCTGTGGAGCTGGAATGACAGTCCTCAGCCAGTGGTCTGCCAGGACACATCATTGGCACAGGGCCCATTCCTTCTCATGATCCCTCTTTCCTGAAGCCCTCTGGAGCCCATGGGGAGAAGGTTATGGGCTCCACATATTCTTATGGCTGACAGCCTGCTCCTTGCCATCCCCCAGCCTCTTCCCTGCACCATGGCCAGCAGTGCCTGTGCTGCATGGCTGCAGGACTAGTTTTCTGCATCACTTGGCAGGTACAGGCCTTGCTGTGTGCTTGTCATGACCATAGGCACTGGGCTGTGGGACAGAGGCTGGCTCCTTGTCAGAAAAGTGGACGGGGTGTAGACCCAGAGGGCTATGTACAACAAAAAGGGAATTGGCCATCTTTGAACAAGCAGAAGGTGGCAGATATTTTATCTTCATCCCAGAAGATCTCTGGACAAACCCCATTCTCTCACTCAACTGATAGAGGACGGAGGAACTTGTTCAAAGGTTTCTATCCACTCATGCACACAAAAACACGCCTTTCTCTCTGTTATTTCCATCCTGCTGCTGAGCTGTGAAGTTCCCAAGAGTCCAAGAGTGGAGAAAAACACTCAGGCTCAGCTTCTGGCTGGGCTGTGCGGTCCGTGTGTCAGCGCTTCGGGTGCAATCAGTTTTCCTTTGGTCAATGAGTTTCTTCCGTTGTTTGGGTGGGCCTTGCACAAGCTTTTGAAGGAGAGCAAAGGCTTTTTTAGAAAGTGGAATATATGACTGTGAAACCACAAGAGTGATGGAGGGTCTCAGCCGTGGGTAGAGGAGCCAAAACGGCTCCTGGCTGTCAGGATATTAGTCACTATCACTATCGCTTTCCCGGTGATCAGCTCCCTGCTACCCACCTTTTGTCAGCAGCCTACTGCTCCATGAATCATGTGGTGGGGTTTTGGGAAGACCACGCTTTCCTCTCTATCTGAACAATTCCTAGGGCCTGACTACTACCGTGACATAAAAAAAAATGTTGGTAAAGTAACCACAACACGCTCATTTTGGAAACAGAAGAATTCAAATGGACAGTTTCCCTTTATACTTAGGAGTAAAGCCACAGGTCCTGAAAAAGCTCCAGCTGGTATGAGGCTGAGCACGTGTAAGAATCTGAGAATGTCTGAGATATGATAGTAGGAAAAACTATCCAACTAATACTGGATAGGATGCGAGCAACCTAAGGATGGAGTTCCTTCCTGTGATGTTTTTGGAGAGGCATAGACTTGCATCACCCAGAAAGAGCTGATGATGCCCGAGTAGATTGTCTTTCATGTTTATATGTCTATAAACTCATCCTACTTCCCATCCTGGAATACAAATCAATGTTTAATATCTCTGTTTTTAGATTGAAAGCTCTCTGATGGGCTCAGCTGATCCCACTGTGAGCACTGCACTCCTCCATGGCCATTCTCTGCCACAGGGTCTGCTGTCCCTGTGACTGAAATGGCTCCTGGGAAGTGTCTCAGAGCAGAGGATGCAGTACAGGAGTACAGTAAATGTGGCCCAAACTGTGACATAAGAGCAAGCACTGCTGCCATGGTACTGGTGAGACCCTGCAGGAATACCTGCAAGGGCAGCTCAGTGCCTTATCAGCTCCAGGAGTGGCTGCTCTGGCAGTGGCAAAGCAGCAAACCCTGCCACACCTGGGTGTGATAGAGGAGGAGACTGCACCGAGCTCACCTGCATGTGCCACCAGTTGTGAGGAGTCTATCCAATGCTATAGAACCATTAAGGTTGGAAAAGATCTCTAAGCTCATCTGGTCCAAACACCAATCCATCCCCACATGCCCACTGACCATGTCCCTCAGTGCAACATCCACACGGCTGTTGAACACCTCCAGGGATGGTGACTGCACCACCTCCCCGGGCAGCTGTGCCACTGCCTCACCGCTCTTTCTGAGAAGAAATTCTTCCTAATATCCAACCTGAACCTCCCCTGGCACAACTTGAGGCTGTTATCTCTCATCTTATCAAGTTACTTGGGAGAAGAGGCTGACCCCCTCCTCCTCACAACCTCTTTTCGTGGAGTTGTAGAGGGTGATTAGGTCTCCCCTGAGCCTCCTCTTCTCCAGACTGAATAATCTCATCTCCCTTAATCAATCCCCATAAGACTTGTGATCCATACCCTTCATAGCTTTGTTACCTTTCTCTGGATGCTCTCTGGGGTCCCTTTCTTGTAGTGAGGGGCCCAGAACTGAACACAGTACTTGAGGTGTGCCTCACCAGAGCTGAGTACAGAGGGATGATCACCTCCCTGCTCCTGCTGTAGCATTATTTTTGATAAAAGCCAGGGTGCCTTTGACCTTCTAGGCCACCTGGGCACACTGCTGGCTCGTGTTCAGCTGAGCACTGACCAACACCCTGTGGTTGTTTTTCTTCTTCTGGAGGCCTTCAGTCAGAAGATCTGCTCTGGTACCCTGGATAGACAGGATCTCATCTTGCTTCCAAGAAGGAAGAGTACCCTGTTAATGTTATTTTAGTTTATTTAAGACAGGTCTGCTCTTAGAGTTTCTTCCCAGGACTGCTGCAGTGATACTAGGAAGTGATGGAAACATCTCCACACACCTTCTCTTCCTGGCATCCCACTGCTGCCCCTTGCACAGTGCCACTGTGCCGTCCCATGCAATTTGGGAAGCCACCCCCATCCTGCAGCCTGCTCCCAGACGGGCGGCAAAACCTCGGCCCCCCTGGCCCCCGGCTGCACAACGGAGGGGCTGTGTGACCTGCCGGCTCCCGACGTGGTTGCTATAGGAAAGGGAAGAAGCTGGAGGGAATGTGTGGGACCTATTCACACCCCTAGCCCCGATTCACAGTGCCCCTGAGGTAATGTTTGCCTGGCTCGCCATGGCCTTGCCTGATAAAGGGGCCTCCATAAAGCAAGGAGGGGGGGGAAGAGCTGGTCGAGGGTGGGAGAAATATTTGCCTTGAATGCCAGCAACGCGTGGAAATGGGGAGGTGATGGAGGAATAAGAAAGGACCCTTTGACTAAGGGTGAGGTGGGGGTCCGGCTGTGCACAGGGGGTGTCAGGGCAAACACAGCAGCTGGGCAGTGGTGTGCGACAGGCGTGGGCATCAGGCTGCCAGAGGCCTGTAGCCAACTGCAGCTCCATTTTGGGTACTAAAAGGCAGGAGGGTTTGTACGCCTGACTGATACTTGTCTGTTTTTCTGCCTACCTGTCCTGTCCTGAATGAACTCATTATTCAGATTATTCTTAATTATAGTTATATTTCTGCTTTTGTACAGCCGGAGTGCCACTTGGCCTGCTAGAACGCGGGATGGATTTTGTTCTGGAAAAACCCTTCAAGCTGCATGTGAATTCTAGAAAACAAAAGCAAAATTCCCATTGCCTAAAAGCCAGCAAAACAAAACTCCCTTGCCAAAATATCCTCACACAGAACAGTGCTGGGTGAAGAGAAATTTTGGCACAGGGTGTGCACTGGCAACTTCTTACATTTTTATAGCTGATCTTAACAAATGTCCTTTTTGTACCCTGTTCTCCATAACAGGGCTGATCAAAGCAAAAGGGCGAGCACACTGCTGCTGCTGGGATGCTTTGCAAGATGCATCCAACTCATGAATCAAGAAGCCATTTCCAACAGCAGCAACTAGGCCATGAGCTGTTCTTCCTGCTGTGATGGAGGAGTGAGGAGGGTGGTGGGAACATCTGGCCTCTGAGTTCCAGAGAAATAAAACCAAGCCCAGGGACGAGATGTGGGGAATTTGAGGGAGGGCCAGTGCATATGGGCCACATTTGATCAATGATGGCCAAAGCTCAGTGTTACTGAAGCTGGAGTATCATGGATAGCAAGGAGCCAGTCCAGTTGGTTCTCCCTCTGCAGGACCACGTTTTGGACGAGCTGCAGCTGTTTGGCCAGGAGGCACGGTGTCGGTGGGCAGGGCTGGCTGGATAGCTCTTCCCAGTGTGGGTCAAAAGAGAACAGAAATGGCAGTGGGATTGGAGGGGAAAAAAAAAAGGAGCTAATGTTATAATGGCATTTTCTCGTGGGAAGGGAATATAGTCTACAGCCCTGGTAAAAAAGAAACAGAGGGGGCTGGGGCACTGCTATTGAGAATGGCTGGGAGCCTGGGAAAGCGCTTCTATAATGAGAAAGGGAAAAGATGAGGGTGATTTAGGATAAGAAATGTTGTCGTTGGCTTCAACTAGGAGAGCAGGTTTGCTCCTCCTCCGACTTTTTGTGTGGCACCTATCATCCTAGGACACAAACAGCTTGCAAAGAGACCAGACTCCAAGGAAGCTGGGAATACAGTTTATAAACACCTCTGCTTACAATGAGAATAGCAAACCCCAGAAGTGGGGTTCTTATTCCCCCCTTCCTCTATTACAGCCAATAGTCCTTCACTCAGAAAAAAAAGGAAAGCATAGAAATGAAGCCCTTTTTCTGTGTTATGGGAAAAAAAAAAAGAAACGCCAAACTGCTTGGCTGATGACTTTGGGAGAAGTGGTGTTCAGAGAGGTGGCTTTGGACCTTGAAGGACAGCAATGTAGCAATTGGGGTGGGGAACGCTTTTCCTTTTTTTGCTTTGCTTTGGGGTTTAAGAACAGTTTTGCAGTCTCGCCACCCCCTGCAGCAGCCTTTCCACAGATGGCAGCCTGCCCACTGGGGAACGATGCATTGGGGATGTGCAGGGGAGCAAGGAGGGAATTGGGCCTTACTGTAAGTTCTGTCTTCAACAGCTTGCTTGATTGGTGTTCTGCCATTGGGTCAGCTGCTGTGAATCCTGCATTTATATTTACCCGATACATCTCTCACTCCATTTTCTGGAATTCCCCTGCTCTGATGGCTGCATTGCAGAACACTCAGCTTTCATTTATGTGCAGAAGAAACCAAACTCATTTGAATTTTGCTGCTTCTTAAGCGCAAAGTTCCCCCTGCCCCTTTTTTTTCCCAACATTTTTAACAGGGATCAAAGGATGTTTTTACTCTTGCATGAAGCTGTTTCTTTAAAGCCTGTGTTACAAGTGATCTGGTGAGGCTGTGCACTGATGCTGAGCCCTCTGAGAGCTCCTGTGGCTAGCACGGATTAAAGGAACTAGGTCAAATTTCTAAACTATAGCATACGTCTTTCTGCTGTTCCAGCTGGACTATCTATAAAAGCTGGAAAAGAAAATCAGAGTCCTGGAAAGAGGTTTTGCTGGATGTGCACTTCCCAGAACTCCCCCGAAAAGCAATCCAACTGTGCAGGCTGCAGCGGAGGATCTTCAAAAGGTTTTTCCTAAATCAACCCAGCCGGCTGAAATCCACTGGGAAAACTTTTGAGAATATTGCTTGCAAGATGGATGGATAATGCAAAAAGCACGAAAACAATACGGAAGAAAAGACATTTTTCTACACGGTGCCATTCCCAGCATTATTTTATGTGAACTAAAGCATAAATAAATGTGTTTCTCCTTCAGCCTTAAGTGCAGGTAGGAGGACATCACTGCAAAATAGTGTTCCCTGGCATGGGACAGAAAACTGTTCCGTGCATACAGCAGCACTGCAGAATGGCTTGGGGTAAGCAAGGAAAAGAGGTTCCCCATCCATCAAAGCTCCTTCAGGGGAAGAAATAGGCAGAGCACGGCATGCTACCATCCCTGGTGGGAAATATGAGTGCCATTTCCATCCACTGGGCAGAGGGACTGCGCTATTGAATTTTTTCATCTGTAGCTTCTATGAAACAGTGCTGGCCAGCCTGGAACTTGGCCAAAGCAACATCCTGGTTCCTCAGCAAGTGCTATGGGATCAGACCACATGTGACGAGGATCCCAGCTCCGTGTTGCATTGGGAAGAGATGGCCGTCGTGACCCCTGCTGTGCCCTGGGAAAGTTGTTTGGCTGTGGCTCACAGGAAGGAGAAGGTTTGCTTTCTCCAGATCCAGGATTTCCTCTTAGGCCTTCCTTATGTGCTGCATCACATCTTACCCCACTCTCACATGCAGGGGCCAACAATCACCCAGGCTACTGGCACTCCTGTGCTGGCCCTGGGGCTGCACTCTGGCTGCCTAGTCTGGAGGGGAGCCCCTACTTCTGACCCAGAGGTGCCCATAGGACCGGGCAGCCTGGGCATGGGACAAGCAGGCTTCCCAGCGTGGGAAATTTCTAAAGAAGCAGTCTGTAAACCACATTTTCATCTAACTGGCCTAAATATATTTCAGTTTCAAAACACACACTTAAAAATAACTTACAGAAATATTTATACGGACACTGAAAGGAACTTTCCAGCTTTAGGGATTCAGCAAAGCCCGCAACTGCCTTCCTGTGCAGTCACTCCTAGCCTGTTGTTGAGTCTCTTGTTTTGAAAGCGTTGGAGTCTCTTTCTCCTCCAGTTATCTTGCCTGACTCCACCCTGACACATGAACTCACAGGGCTTTGCATTCAGCGACGTCAGGACTGATATCGCACAGCAGCTTTTCCCACAGCTGCAATCATAACTCCTTCAACAGCACAATTTTTCTTGCAAGCTAAAAGGAAAAAGTTTGGCTTGTGTAGGAGAATTCAGCCCCAGGGATGGGGCATTACACATCTTTAGGAGCTCACTTTCTCATTTCTTCACTCCATGCCTGTTCATTCATCTGGCTGTCTCAGCTCCTGTGGGGCTTGGGGCAGATCTCGGTCCTTGGCAAATGTATATCAGCATTGTAGTGTGGGGCAAAAAATCAGAGCTTGAATCTTTTGGGTGGTGTGGCAATAAAAAACGCAATGGTAAAGGTAAATGTGTAGCTTTCTGCCTTGTGATTTTCACCATCATCAGTTCCTTTTTATCACTGGTTTTTCCTGGGGCAATGTCAGCTATCAGAGGGTCAGGAGGTGTACCAGCCACTTCCTCTCTTCTACACAGGCAGTCCCCTTTGATAAAGAAAGGCTGGGCTCTTGCTAAAGCATCACGGTACTATTGAGTACACCAGCCAATACACTATGTCATATGGGAGAGAAGCAGTCTGACAGGTCGAAACAAAGGTTGGCTGATAAGGATGCATTGTGTCATGTGCCAGTGTGCCTCAGCTTTTCCAAAGATATCTCCGTAACCCAGGAATGCCTTCTAGGAGGCTGGAAATGTCTGTATTTCATGTCACCAGATTTTATTCTTAAATCATGACACAGTGTTTGTTCAGTACATATTGCAGCACTGGTGAGAATCTTTCCCTTGTTTAGCAGGAACAAACAGCCCAGAAGAAGGTGTGCTTACTGGGATGAAGGGTATTTGGATTACAAAAAAGGTCAAATGAGTGCAAACCCCATTGAAGCTGTATAAGCCACCCTGTCTGGCTCAGTGCTGCAGGAGGGACTGTGCTGGAGACATGAAACTGCTGGAGAAGCTCTGCTTGCAAGATGCATTTGTGCTGCTGGAAAGGCAGTAGCTTGCATAGGAAAGACACGAACGCTCCATCAAAACTAGTTCTGTGATGCCTTTTATGGGAGCAGTTTGTGACACTTATATGTCACCACCAATGAATCTCTGGTTTTGATTTTCCAAGTAAGGTTCAGAACCCAACTGGCTTGCTAATGATTTTGCCTCTCTCTCTACCCCTGCATTTCTTTATGGATGAAGAGCAATATGTGGGTGAGAGTGTCTTAGTGTTTTTCATCAAACTTTATCATTTCATACAAGCTGTGGTAACAGACTCTAGGCCAGCAATTAAATGCAACTAGCTCCAAAATGTCACACAACATCTATTTAAAACAGTCCAAACTCCAGGCTTGGATTAAGACCTGGGCATTCATAAAAACACAGGATTAATCTGGAAGCTCCAATTTCCTTTAAAAAAGAAACCTTCCTGCTCTCTCGCTGCACAGAAAAGATCAAATCCCAGAGCAAAACAGAAGTGATACGGCAGCTTCTTCTGGAGGCCCCAGAGTTGGAGGGTGCAGCACAGTGCTTCACCTGGCAGCTGTGATGTCCATTTGCTCTGCCTCCTGCACTGAGGTTTTCCATGCCTTTGATTTTGCTACTCCTGTTGTTTGTGAGTTGATGTGTTACAAAGGCACACAGATTTTTGTTTCAGAAGAATTTTTTTTTTAAACTCAAAGGATATTCTTTTTTAAACTCAATCAATTTCTGTGAATGAGGTCTTTCTGTGGTCATGCATAGAGATCATAGCAAATAATTTGGTACTTGGAGCATAGAGGTACCGAAAGCCTTGGGTGCCCTAATTTTCCCTGCAAATACTACTGGAAATAAGTGGAACAGCTGCCTTACATTTACATCAAGAATGAGACTGAAGCCTGTACCAGGGACAGGGAACCTCAGGGTCCGAAGTATGGGAGCTGCTGGGCGCTCTGCAGCAAGGGGACCAGCTTCCCACTGTGCTCTGGCGAGATCTGGCCAACCAGCACACCAATTTCAGACCAAGCCAGTAGAGGTCACAGTAGGTCCAACGAATTCCCCACGCCCTCCTCCCAGCCAAGCCTACCCTCACATCCAAAACAATTCAGCTCTGACTGTTATTAAACCCTCTTCCAACTCAACAACCTAAGCAGTCCAGTGCAGACAGTCTTTACATGCTTTTCTGGAGGGAAAAATCAGATGCTGGTGAGTTGAGCAGTGGGCTGGTTGTGCCTACTTTCCCCACTGTGTGCTCCCACTACAACTAGAGTGCGGTACCTTGGAGATGAAATCTGTCATGTGGGTGTGGACATTTTTTCTTCGTATCATTTCACAGAGGGAAAACACCAGACCTGCCAGACTGTCAAGGTCCCTTATCTTCCCAGACCTCTCACCTTCATCCAACCTGTGCCAAGTTCATGCCAGCCTAGACGACATTCCCACTGCTGAAAGTCCCAAAGGTGATTGGGTCTGCATAGGACAGAAGATCATAACTGCCCATGCTGCATTGTCTGCAGGGCAGCAAACGCTCTAGGACAATCACTTGAACATCTTCATGTTGTAACCGACATGGATCCTTCATGTCCTAGGCTCCCTTGGGGTCTTTCACAAGAGTTGGGACACGTGCTCAAGGAGGAACAGGCACTGCAGAGGGAAGCAGGCTTACAGTCAGCTAGTCTATATCCCTGCACAGAGCTGTACAGCTCTGTGAGGAAACTTCAGGTGCCACAAATACAAGACCAAATTTGAAGCTCTTTGTATGGGGATTCTGGGAATTACCAGAATTACCTTCCTTAACTTACCTTACCTTACTTTACCTTACGTTACCTTACCTTACCTTCTATTTCTAAGAATGGTACCTGGGGAAGGAAAGAAACCTAGAAAACTATGCCTTCCTGAAGTAAATATGGCAGATCCAAAGCTCTGCATGGAGATCGAAGTTTGCGTACAATCAAGCAGTGGCTGACTGGGGTCTTCCATGGGCGACAGGATGTCCTGCCAGGGTGCCTTCCTTGATGGAACTTCCTTGGCATAACACCTTGGTGGCTTTGGAGTCCACCACGACTGACATCACCACCAGTAGGACCTGCATGCCCGGACTCCGCTGTCAAAAGCACGAGATGACCGTGGCTTGGTGAGCTGGGAAAATGAAGCCTGGATGCTGCTTCCTGAAGATCTCAGCCACTGGAGGGGGACAGAGCACCTTGCTGCACAGGTAGGTCCCCCCCCACCCCTCCCAGAGGAGACCCTCCCATGCCGCAGGGCTTCCACCCAGTTCAGCCTGGTGGATGGGCCACTGCTTGCACTGCCGCACCCTAGAGTGGGTCATCGCAGGATTGCGCTGCCAGCAGAGGAGGGGAGCCATTTGGCAAGAAGGGAGCATTTCACACAATAGCAATGAGTCCACTGGCAGCTTAACACCACTGAATGTGACACCATAGGTGTCCTTGGCACATCTGAGGAAAGGAACGCAGAGGAGTCTAGGGGGGCCAGGGGATCTCTGGAGATGGGCCTGTGCATTCAGGCACTGCCCCTTGTGTTTTAGACGTGCTCCTGGTGTTCTCCATCTGCTTTGGACAGGCTGTTCCCATCTCCATCTATTCCACAGGCCTAGGGCTTGAACTAATCAAGGAAGATGGTGCTGGTGCAGCGCTCTGGCCCATGTCTGTCTGTGGATGCTTTCTGTAGATTATGGGGGCATAGGTGCGGTGGGGAGGAGGAGGGGGAGGGAAAAGGAGGGGAGGGAAGAGGAAGAGGAGAGGGAGGGAGTGAGGGGCTGCTCCAGCTGGGCTCTGTGCTGTGCTGGGCTGGCCAGGACCAAGAGGTGCCTTGTGGGGACACCAAAAATGGGACAGGCACTAGGATCTGAAATAAAGCAGTTTTAAAGGCTTATCTGTCAGAATGGTGCTAGCATGAGGGGACATCTCACCACCCCAAGGGATGGGACCTCTTTGAGAAGATGCAGTCTCTGCTCTGGGTGGCCAAATGAACAGCTCATGCCTTGCTCTCTGTTGTGAGACAATGATGGCTAGTGGCCACCCTGCCACACTAGTGGCAGCCTCCCTTGGAAATTTTGGGTAAGGATGTTGTGGGCTGGGAGAGGTAGCTACCACGCCAGGGTACCTAACTAGCTTCCTGTGGCCAACAAGACCTGATCGATGAATGAAGCCTGGCTTTGGCACGCAGGCTGTGTTGTGCAATCTTGCATGATGCAACTGAACTTTACATAACCTGATGCAACACCTATGGCTGAAGTTTAAAGCAGCAGGATGGTTGCTGCTATGGTGAATATACCTTCCCTTGCACACACATGTGAGCTCAGCTGGTGGGAGTGGACAGCAACATTGCTCCAGCCAGCTCCATCTTTGCTCTTGGGTTTGAAATCGCTACAAACAAACAAGCAAACAAACAAGCAATTGCAGGCCTGTAAGGAGAGAGTAGCCCATGACAAAATATATAGGAGTCAGGCACATTGCAAAGGGTAGCTATGGAAATGCCCGCCCTGCTTTGTTCCCACCTACAGTTAATCCTGTCCAAAGCCCCTTTCCTCACTTCTGTCTCTGAAACCTGCTGGAGTTGGGGTGCCTCAGTTCCCATTTGCAGCCCCTCACTCTCCAAAGCTCCTGCATATCTTCCTCCACCAAGCTAAATCATGATTTTTAGCTCAGTGCTGTGTTTAGCTGTCTTCTGGCTTTGTAGGGTTGATACTTATATGGGTGCTTTTGGGAAGGTGGCAATAGCCCTCTCAGGGGACAGGACACTGATGCTCTTTAATACAGTATAATGCAAGATATCACACTAGATCTGCCCATGGCCTGACTTCCACTGTTGTTCATACTGAACTTCAGGCCAAAGTAATTCTTCATGTTTTCTCTGGCACTTATCATATTTAAGCTAAAGGAAAACAGGGTAGTTGCTGGCCTGCTGCATTCTGTACAAGCGGTGAGAGTTTGCAGCTGTTGAGAGAGGTCTGGCACATGTGTGGTGCCCAGGCAAGACAGGGGCAGTGGGGGCATGCTGAGGGGAAAAGACGAGTTCGAGAAGCCAGCTGGTCACAGGAACTGCGTCAGGGGGTCTTGCCATACCCACTACTGCCACAGCACCATGCCAGTCCAGAGCAGCATGCATAGGTTTTGGGAAGCATTTCTGGCCTGGGACAGGCAAGAGAAAGCAGTGGAGCCCAGATGGAGCTAGCTTGTCTTTTTACTCAAGGTTCAGCCTGGCATGATCCCAGGTATCACCTGGCTTTCCCTTCCCGTTCAGGGGAAGCTAATCCTGGCTACTGCTGATGCTGCCAAGTTTGCATGGAAAATGCCACCAGCAGGAGCCAAGCAGCAGCTGCTGAAACAGAACTGGGAGGGGATGGTGATACAAGCTGGTATCCCCCTCCTGGCGTGACTCCTACCTGTGAGTCACAACAGCCTCAGTACCTTTCCAGCCGCATTGTGTGCCCGCAAGTGTCGCTTCAGTGCCTGACTCTGGCAAGGCAAAACCTCTTCCTTTTCAGCTTTCTGAGCTAGGCCCTCATGATGTAATACTGCAGGTGAATTTCCACAGCTCTGCCAGAACACACAGTGGGGCCAGGAAATGAGAAATACACCTTTCACCGGATCTCACCTCTGGGTGCCTGGATCGTCCCTCCGTCTCCTTTCCCCAGGGTACTCCTTTCACTGCTTCCTATAATGCCCTTCCAGAAGTGCCAGGTTTTGCACTTTTAATGGATCCTGCACTTTGGTCACAACAACCCCACACATCACTACAGACCTGGGGCAGAGTGGTTGCTTGAACATGAGCCAGGAGTGTACCCAGGTGGCAAAGAAGGCCAATGGCATACTGGCTTGTGTTGGAAAGAGTAGCCAGCAGGAGCAGGGAGGTGATTGTTCCTCTGTACTCAGCTCTGGTGAAGCCACACCTTGAGTGCTGTGTTTCGGGCCCTGCAATATAAGAAAGACATTGAGGCCCTGGAGTTTCTCCAGAGAAGGGCAATAAAGCTCTGAGGGGTCTGGAGCACAAGTCTTACAGAGAGTGATTGAGGGAGCTGGGATTGTTCATTCTGGAGAAGGAGGCTCAGGGAAGACCTTACCGCTCTCTACAACTGCCTGAAAGGAGTGATGTATGGGTCAACCTCTTCTCTCCCATGTAACTAGTGATAGAACAAGAGGTGATAGCCTCAAGTTTCACCAGAGGAGGTTCAGGTTGGATATTAGGAAGAATTTCTTCTCAGAAAGAGTGATGATGCAGTGGCACAGCTGTCCAGGGAGGTGCTACAGTCACCATCTCTGGAGGTGTTCAACAGCTGTGTGGATGTGGCAGTGAGGGACATGGTCAGTGGGCATGGTGGGGGTGGGTTGGCTGTTGGACCAGATGATCTTTTCCAGCCTTAATGATTCTATGATCCTCTGACAAGCATCAGCTGATGCAGAGGCCACCCACTGCTGCAGTCAGGTCACAGATACCCTGGAAGAATCAAACCAGCTTGTTACAGCTCAGAGCTGAACAGCCTTCAGGAAGCAAATAAATGGTTAAGGAGGCAGGCTGAGGTGCCAAAGGAGGAAGCAAGGCTTGTTCTGCACTCATGGCCAAGTCGTAGTGGGAGAAGCTGCTGTGTGTACACAGCATGCGCTCATCCATGACCGTGTGGCTCTTCATGTTATGTCTAAGACAGAAAGAAAAACAAGAAATGGTGACCATTATAATCTAGGAATACTGTGAATGCTGAAAAGCTGAAGAGGAAACCACAGACTAATGGCTGCTGCTATACCAGCTGGTGGAACACTTGCTGAGATGGTGGAAGTGTTCCCAATCTCTCTTTCCATAATGGCACTGGCGACAGTGATGCATCTGAGCTCCCAAAAAATGCAATTAAAAAAAAAAAAAAGAGGAAAACAAAACAGTTTCTAAATCTTTGTTTAGAAGGTGAAAGGAAATTACGAGTGCATTGTAAATTTGGAGAGCATTTAAACGCTCTGTCAGGGGAGCGGTTAGTGTGTGGTATGCAAAATGAAGCGATCAAAAAACGGTTATTAGCTGAGGCTGATTTACCCTTAAAATGTGCTCTAGGAAGTGCTGTGTCAAAGGATACAGCTACTCCAGAAAATGGGGAGTTGCAACAACACACAGCCTGAAAGAAAAGGTTTATTGTTCCCCTTTTGGGGGACAGTCACCCCTTTGAGGTGAAAGTCTATTGGATCATTATCAGAACTGAAACACTTAGGAAAAAGTTTTGCTTGGGGGAAAAGGGCGATTTCAACTCTACCGTACTCTGAGACCTCATCTGTGCAACAGGCTGTGGAGGGGAGGGCTGCAGCGTGGGCAGAGCCAGGGATGCTCCCCTGGGTCTGTGAGGGAGGCTGTGGGGCTGGCAAGGAGGAAAGAGGGAGTATTTCACGCTGTGGTTATTCCCCAGTCACCACTAACAAAGCCTAGGTCTGATGGAGCAAAACCAGAGCCAGAAGGAAGTGCTGGAGCATGACAAGAAGCTGAATTCCAGTTATAGATGTCCCTGTTCATTGCAGAAGAGTTGCACTAGATGACCTTTGAGGGTCCTTTCCAACTCAAACAATTCTACGATTCTCTGAAGCACACTGTGTATCATGCATGTGGGGTTTTATCCCAGTACAACAGTGCAGGGAGAGCTTCCCCATTCCTGTCCTGGTGGAAGGCCATGGGCCAGCTACCGCAAAGCACATTTAACATTCAGATTTATGTGGACAGTGTTTGGGTTAGAGGAGGTAACAAGGAGGGTTGTCTGCAGAGGTGCTGGTGGGGCTGTCAAGAGCAGTATTGGAGAAAATGAGGGAAAAGTGAATGGTCCAAAGTCGACTATGTGCTGTGGGACTCACAGATGATTTTCATAAATCACCATTAATGCTCTGACCACAAGATATGTCACAATTATCTTCCTTTCTGAGGATAGGCAGTTATTACCAAGGGGTCTTGCCCAATACATCAACACTATTACAGTCCCTAAATAGACCAGTGCACAAAGGACAAAAGCAATGTCGATCCATGTGATGTACCAAGGCTCCAGATGAAGCAAAGAACTTTGCATTATCAGAAAGCGAAACCCTCCCTGTAAAATTAGCTTGTAGCACTTCCTCATGAGTGTAAAACTTTGAAGCTGGGAGCCAGCCCTTGGGGCAGTGTGCTGAACAGCCCTGTGCTTGGGGCTAGCTGGCAGCAGTGCAGCACTGTGCTCACACCAGAGATCCAAGCATCACTCTGGGAGGTCAGTGGTTGAGCCACAGCTTGTCTCAGGAGGAAACAGCTTGCTCTGTCTGCAAATTGTCAAATGCTAGCTTTGGCTTTAGCAGGAGCAAGAGCACCCTAGCTGTGGAGCAGGTACCATGATACCATGGTAAGAGTGCATGGTGGCTGGCACTATGAGCACATGGTGAGTGACAGGAACCCTGATGCAGTGTGAAACTATGGCCAGCCTGATGACATGCTGATGAGAAGGGCTTAGCACACAGCCTCTTCCAGCCTCCTTGGCTGGGAAGAGTGCACTGAAATACATGGCCAGGTTGCCCAACGTGTGGCAGCTTCTGTAATAAATTTCAGGTCTGTTGTACTCCAAGAATTACATGATGGCCTCCGGGAATAATAACTACGAAAGCCCTGGCTAGAAATTTGGTTTAGTGGCCAGACACTGATACACAAATAGGAGGAATGACAAAACAATGTCAAGGGTATTAATAAAGCTAGTTGGGAAATTTTCCATCCAAATAATTCTATGATGGAAAATGCCCTTTTCACTAACTCAGCACTTTCTGTAAGAAAACTGCAGATTTCCATGAGGAAAATCAAACTGAAAGATCCTTGGCTCTTTTTTTTTTTGCAAGGAGAAAACAAAAACTACCAGAGTACTTGTAAGCAAGCAAGCAGAGGGTGCTGCTATCCGTGCAGCTCCCAGGCACCCTGCCTGCCCCTCAGGTCCCAAAATCCGAAATGCAGCCACACAGCCAGAGGCACCAGAACTGAGAGCTGCCCCAGGAGCTCACCTGTAGCCATCCCAGTGTGTCTCTGACAGGCAGGCAACCAGAGGCCGGTGACTTTCCTTTTGGTTCTCATCAAGCCTGATTTTTGTAGAGCTCTAATGAAAACAGTGGCTTTTGATTTTTCACCCCGATGTTCTGCTTGAAAAGAAACTCAGTTGCTATTGTTTTCTTTCTTGCTAGAAGGGATTCATATTTCCCAGCCAGCTCCGGGTATCAGCGAGCACTACACTTGCTTAATATTCTCCTTTGTGCTCTCAGGAATGGCCAGCTGCTCTACGAAAGCAAACTTAGACAGAACTGGGCCATTTATGGGACATATGTTTTTGATTGCAGGAAGTGCCCCTTGTAAATGGCCTGAAGTGCTGTGTATGAATGCTACTAATTTAACACAGACTGGGAAAGTGTTAAGATTAGTATTTTCACGGGCAGGAATTCCTACATGCATTGTAAGTGATGAAGGATCACTTTTTTGATGTCCAAAAAGTGGTGTGTTTTATCTAACAAAACAGTGTCAAGCCTGTCCCATAAGCTCCTGGCTGTCCTGCTGTAAGAGGAGCAGGGGGAGGATTTGTTCAAACACCCGATTCAGTGATCCAAACCAGAAGTTTGGATAAAGTTATCTTACAGTTAAAAAAATCTGTGAATTTTCCTCTGGCCTGGCAAGGACATGTTAATACAGATCTCTGCTATAGTCATCGCTAGTGCTGGAACACAGATTTTTCTTGCTTGGGCTTGCTACCACCTGATTTCCAGGGGGGCGTTTGAAAGCGATAGGATCAAATGGCCCCACATAGTCATGCATGACTCCGCTGCCTTGGGATTGGAAAAAAACATCTGTGTGAGAGGTAAGCATGAAGGCCTGGGGAAGTGCTGAGCAAATTATATGACAGCCTGCTTCTCTGTCTTATCAGATGGAAATGGCAGTGGGAGCCTTTCTATTGATTAGAATAATAGAGTGAATGAATTGGGCCCTCTTATCAGAAATAATAATAACAATCCTTCGCCTTTCTGGAGAGGCTTGTGATCATGAACTGTGAGGTAGGTCAGCTAGCAGCTATTCAGTTACCAAAAAAATGGGGACAGGCAGCATCTTGAGAAGACTAAAACCCTTTCTAATGTGCTTGGAAGCTGTTTAGAAATCTGATTTAAGGCTTCTACATTTTTAGGAAGGTTGCTTGGGATCTCCTGGTGCTGCAATTTCCTGGTCAGTAAAATTGCAGTGCCTTTATTGCAAGGGCATGAAATTTATCTTGTCATGAAGGACACTGGAGTCCACCAGCATTCCTAAATGAGGTACTGTGTATTGTGATGAAAGTTTGCTTTGTGATTTGCTCTACCACACTCATGTCCCACTTCTCAGAAGTTCCTTTTTTCTCTGGACTTCTGACCTTGGCAACGAAGCTTAAAGATGGGATGTTACTCACATGGAAATGGTCTAAGGAGTTGATGGTGCTGCTCTGCCCATCTTGGTGGCAGGCTCAGCTTCTTCAGTGTCCCATCTTTGCATTCTGGAGGTACTCTTACTGCTTCGGCTCTATGCAGGGATCTTTACTTTGTTTCAAAACTCCCCAAACCTCTCTCTGTTGTCATCACTGGGGATTTGTCTCTTTCAGCAGTTGGCCATGGGGTGCTGATAATGAGCTCCAAAAAGAGTACCAAGGGAGACATTCTTCTGCCAACTTTCAGTTCTTCCCTGCTATGTAGAGTTCACAGTCTTGATCCCTTTCTTTCTGTGCTATGGGATGTCCCTTCTCTGGCAGGTCAACCAACTCTTCATCCACTTCTCCCATGCTGAGCTTTCAGATTTTGGAAGTTCCATACCAGACATAGCTCTGAATACGTTAATCACATTTCCAGCAGATAAAGATCAGCAGACCCATCACAGGCAGGGCTGGGTGTAGATCCCTGGTGCAGGATCAGTTGGCATATGGTGATGTTCTCATCCCATTCTCCAAAACACACCAACCCCCCCCATCAGTGAGAAGTGACAAACTAACACCAGTCCTCTAAAGCATACTCAGTTTTCTAGAAAAAACAAGATGGTTTGTTTATGGGAAAATTGTATTTTCTGTGGGATGTACATTATTTTGTGGAGAAGGAACATTGCAAATATGTGCCTTGCTTTTGTTAGCAGAAAGTGATAAGACTTGGTGGGTCCTTCATGTGTGGGAGAACACTTATAGAGTGTTCTCTAGCTACAGGAAAAGAAACTGTCTTACTTTTTGTCTCTTCCCATTCGTTGGGATCTTGATCTTACATGGGGGTAGCAGCTGATGCATAAGACCTTGGACAGCTGAATAATTCATTGGCAGGATTGCAGAATTTATGGAGGGGATCAGATGACAGGATAACGGGGTTCTGGACTGGAAGAATAAAGCTCACAATATTAAGTTTTGGATGCTCCATTTGGTGGTATTGCCAAGAGGGACTGAAAAGTGATCTGATTTCAGTCTGTCGCAGTGCACTAATTAATCCCAGTTAATACACACAATTCTGCTAACTGATTCTCTGTCTCAGGTTGCCTGTAAACTCACCAGCAAGCTTTTTTCTCTTTCCAATTCTCTTAGAAAGAAGGTTGAAAACAAAATTCACAAAGATTTCTGGTTTGTTTGCATTTCCCTCTCTTATTTCCTTTTGCACGGGATGCTGGCTATTGCTGGAGACAAGATGTGGAGGGGTGTCATAGTGATGTTGGAAGGCACATAGAAATCCCTCCCAGGGCTCCCTGACGTGTCTAATATACATGTTGTAGATGTAAGGAAATGCCAAATTTGGGGTCAGGAAGGTATTCTGATCCAAATTAGATTGGCAAGAGCAGTTTTTCTAACCTCCTGTCATTTGTGGCATGTTTCCCAGGATCACCAGGAGATGTCCCTGTATCTGCAGAGGGGAATTATGTGGTATTTCATGATGTGGGCTATGGAGGTGATGGGGATGAAAGTGTTTGTGACCTCAGTGGATCAGCCTCTAGTTGTAGGGACTGCAACAGATGGCCTTTGTTGCCCTACATGGTCCCATTGTCCTACTTGGTCCCATTGTCCTGTAAGTGACTTTGTACCTGACCTGAGGGATGTTGTATCTTCGCTTTCAAAGTTTCCTGCACGGCATGCAGATTTGGTGTTCCTTCTTATGGTTCAGCGTAGAGCAGCACCCTATTTCTCTCTAGCAGCAATACTTCTGGGCTTTGCACCCCAGGTCTCCTCTGGTTTGGGCCACTTCCCAGCCCTGGGGCTGTGGCATGTCACGGGAAGTGATTAGCTCCCACATCCTGGGAGGGGACTCAACAGCTGACATGAGGCTGGCATGGAATAGGGCTTTCCTTCCAGGATATGTTTCAGAAAACAGCAGTTATCTCTGTTGTGGCAGGCAGAACTCCTCCCCAGCCTCGCGCTAAGGCAGGTCATTGTGTGTGTGCCTATGAATCATCCTGAGCATCAAAACGTTGTGCCACGAGGGCAGCGAGTGCATGAGAGGTTGTAGTGAAGTGGGGGTTGGCTTCTTCTGCCAGGTAACAGCAATAGGATGAGAGGGAATGGCCTCAAGTTGTGCCAAGGGAAGTTCACATGAGGTACTAGGAAAGAATTCTTCTCACAGGCTGCCCATGGAGGCAATGCAGTCACCGTCCCTGGAGGTGTTCAAGAACCGTGTGGATGTGGCGCTAAGGGACAAGGTCAGTGGGCATGTGGGGATGGGTTGGTGGTTGGATGAGATGATCTGAGAGGTCTTTTCCAACCATAAAGATTCTATGATTCTATGAGAGGAACGGGGAGAATTTTAGGGGCTAGCCGGGAGAATGCAGGCCTCGGGGTGCAGAGCTACATAGGGCATGCTTGGAAGATTTTGGCAGCAGTCCTCACTGCAGGCTGGCATCATGCTGCAGCATCTCCCTGTGCATTTGAAGAATCATAGAATCACAGAATCATAGAATGACTTGGGATGGAAGGAACTTCAAAGATCACCTAGTTCCAACCCCACTGCCATGGGCAGGGTGGCTACCCACAAGGAATGGCATATGCCTGGGGTGAATGCTGGCATAAATCAGAAACCCTATCTAGGGGTTCTAGATCATGCCCCTGCTTACTGCACAGTCATGGCTCATTGGTAGAGTAGAAGAAACCAGCAACACAGAGTAGAAGAAACCAGCAAAATTCCTCACTACTGCCAGCTCCCAGAAAGTCTGTGCAGCAGTAACTTCAAGGCTGTAGCTCTTGTGTTAGCTGTGCATATATCACTTGTGGGCTTCTCAGCTCATGCCAGGCAGGTCCCAGCTAGGAACAAGGCAGAAGTTTTCCAGTGGTGAAGACTGCCCTTCAATGGAGCACTCTACTGTGTATGATGGTGGCTTCTCATATCCTGATGTCTTTGAAGCCAAGTGCCCTTCTGGGAGATATGACTGGCTAATGAGTGAGATCAGTAAGTGAAGAACTGAGTTTCTGCGTCACCACTTGCTCTCAGAGCGAGTCTGTAAGGGCGAGGAGATACGGTGCTCCTCGCAGGGATTCCTGTGCAATACCAACTCAGACAGCTGGGCAACAGCTGGTTGCGTATGATTGCCAGTATTAATAAAGGAGGCTATGTGATGGATTTGCTTATGGAGGGGTCACTAAACAAACAGAGCTTGAGGAAACCCTGCCTTCTCCAGGAGCAAATGCAGCACAAAACCTTGTCTTGTTCTGACAGGACAGCAGCGGGTCCTTCTCTGCTGTGATTTCTAATCCTGTGTGCAACAATTTCAGAAACCGATCTGCTGAGAGCAGTCCCTCTGTGCACCCTGAGCAGCCTGCTAGTTGCAAGGGAAACATGGGTGCTGAGGAGCATGATCATCCCCTGGGGTCTCCAAAATTACTTTGTTGTTCCTTTGGGGGGAATCTGCAACAGAAGCACAGAATCACAGAATAGTAAGGGCTGGAAGGGACCTCTAGAGATCAAGTCCAACCCCCCTGCAAAGCATGCTCCCTACAGCAGGCTGCACAGGTTGGTGCCCAGGCAGGTCTTGAACATCTCTGGAGGAGACTCCGCAACCTTTGCAGGCTGCTTGTTCCAGTGCTCTGTCACTCTCACTGTGGAGAAGTTCCTTTGCATATTGGTGCAGAACTTCCTATGATCCGGGTTATGGCCATTTCCCCTTGTCCTGTCCCCACAGACTGATGAAAAGAAATTGGCCATATCCCTTTGACTCCTGGAACAGACTGTAGGAAGGCTTCTTCTCTTTATGTTCGTGTAGACAGAGATGTGGGGATGTGGGGATGTGAAAGTTTGCCCAGGCCTTTCCACGTGAGAAGTCCAAATGGGCTCAGATGGATTCTGTTATGTCTTAAAAGTGTAATGGGAGAGGGAATGTGTCACAGTATCCACAATTCTGCATCCATGGGCAGTGTAGCCCTCACACTGTTTTTCTCTGGTCCTCTCCATCCCCCTCCTCTTTGCTCTGGCTCTCTCTGACCCCTCTCACAATTTGGCTTGCCTGCTGTCCCTCCCCAGCAGGCCCTTTCCAGCTGTGGGGCCTGAAGCTGAAAGCCGGAGCCGGAGGCCAGAGCTGGCCAGGAGGTTAAGGGGCCGATGGGAGCTGATGGCTGTCCCCTCCCGCTGCTGGAGCGAGGGAGGGCAAGTCACTGACCTCCCAGCAGGAGTGACACAGGAAACCCGTAATTACATGCTTGTGACAGCCACGCTGGATCATCTTAATCACACTGCTGCCGTGTCAGAGATGCTGCCTCTTGGGATTAAGGAAAACAAACAAGCTGAAGCAGCACAGGCAGCGGCAGCTCTGTCTGGCAATTGCATCCCAGTGCGGCAGCCCTGCCAGATGGTGGGCCTGGATGTGGGGAGGGCATGACAGAGGCCCAAGGCTCAGGAAATAAGCTCATCCCAGTAGACTCTGATGGCTCCATAGCTTGCACTGGAGGGTTGTAACCCTCTTTTCTAAGCATCTCCCAGAGCACACAGCAATAATGGCTGAGCCTTCCATCTCCTGGAACTTTCCCTGCTTTTTTCACCCTGTGTTTTACGTCAGTCAGTTGAGGCACAGAACACATTGCACACGGAACCATGCAGCAGCAGGCTTTGAACGCAGCATTGCTGCACTCATGCCCTGGTGTTTCTCACTCTGCTGCCCTTATTCTTCACTGTGGTACAGAGTTACCAACATCTTGCCTTACAGTCACCCCATCCAAAACAGCTGATGGCTTTTTTTTTTTTCCCCCAGTGATGTCTAAAATCTTCACTTCTGCAGTATGAACTTTACTTGAGCAGTTTCCCACCCTCATCTCCTTAATGAAGTGACTCCACCTCTGTTCCCATCCCCACCTATTGGAAAAAGACTCTCAAAGACAAACTTTACATCACACCGACCCATGCTGCAGAACAAATGGAAGTTAGTAATGCTGAGCTCAAACCACTCTTCTGCTACTCTAAGCTGAGCCAGAATAATTTTTCTCTCTTTCAAATTCTTTCCCTGTTTTCATGATTCAAAAACTTGGACCAACTCTTTTGTCAGTTGGAAAAATAAAAAACAACCCCACCCCCCCAGCTCTCCTTTTCATTTTCCATCTTGAAAGCTTAGTCCTTTCATTAAGATTTGCAGCGTTTCATGCACCCTCACCTCCGCTCCTCTCCTTGGTGGGACATGACCCTTCCCTGAGTCCCCATAGTGTCATTCTTGAACCTTTCTGTCCTCCCTGAGAAACGAACTGCATCAGCTCCACCAGATGGGAGTGCTGTGAAAAAAACTCAATGTATTTGCTAAGGAGAAGCAGCCTGATGGAAAACCAGACAGGCTTAGCCCCTGGGCAGCATGAGGTTTGTGGGGATGTCTGCCGCAGTTTGGAATAACTCAGCTTTCCCTTTTCCTGCACATGGAGGTATACCCAGGACTGCCCTAGTGGCAGAGTCTTGAAGTGAGGACACAGAGAAACCCAGCCCTTGTCCTTGGAAGGGATCCAGAGTCATCTACAGGACTCCTGCCATGGTCAGACACTGCATCCCTGCTATCTAATGCCTGTGAAATGGTGTTTGATGCCAGACTGGAACTTCCCCCCAGTAGTTGCCCAGGCCAGCATCAGAAAGAGAGTGTGCAGGATGGGCACGTTTCCCGTGTGTCCCTCTAGAGTGAGAGGAGTGAGCACCAGACTGGGGGCTCCGGGCTACAGCCAGTCCCTAATCCAGTGTACAGCTGAGAGGATCAAGAGATAGAAAGGTTGTTCACTGCAAATCCTTTTGAAGTTAGTTCCAACTCTTTTGCTGGGAACTTGCTGGCCTGTGTGCCAGAGGGGAAACTAAGCCAGGGAGCTGCAAAGAGAGGGGCTGCGTTCACCCGTGGGCTATGGGCTTCAGAAAACTGCTCCAAAGTCATCAGAAAACTAAGCTGCTGAGGAGTGAAAGTGGCTAATTTGAGGATGCCCTGCTGCTGCCGCAGGAGGTCCCTGGCTATGGCTTGCTGGGATGGCCCAATTGGGATGGCCCTCCTTGCCCTGGGGTCATGGCTCCATCTCTGACGCTCTGCAGCCATGGGTCACAGGATGGTTTGCTGCTGGCTCTGCCCTTACACAAACAGGCTTTGCTTCCCTTGCTGTTTCTCTTAATGAATTCCTCCTCTCCCAGCTGTTGTTTTTGGACTCTGGCTGACTCTGTGGTTTTTCTTCCCCGACACGTGACACAACACTGCTTGCTGGCTGCATCCTCCAGGTGATGGACACCTGTAGCTGGACCCCACAGGGTCGGATCTGGCACGGAAGCCATGGCACAGGAGTGCTCTAGTGCTTTTCATCTGGCACTCCCCAAACCAGAGGGACATGGGGTGTAGGATGATGGTGCTGGGCTGGCAGCAGGGCTGAAGCCCCCTGAGCACCCCAGGACAGTGCTACAATACTACATATTGTACTACAGCTTGATACATCCTCACTAGATAAAGAGGAGGGGAAGGGGGGCAGCAGCTGCTCCTGACTCCTCACGTACAGCCCTGCTGTGACAATGAGGAAGCAGTCACCACCCTGCACTGGCCCCGCGCTGCCAGCCTGAAGCCTGTGACAAATTGGTAGAGTAAGTAAAAATAACAGTTAGAAAAAAAAGCATCCGTCTTTAACAGCTCTTCTCCTCCTCCCCCTCTTCCAACTGCTTACCCTTAAAATTCCTCTTGGGACACAACTCTAAGCTTTTCTCTGAAACCACCAAGGCTGGAAATTGCCTTTTGTTTTTAGTCAAGCCCCTGAAAACTTTCTCCCCTCAGTAAAAGCAGGGATGTAAGAAAAACCCACGGTTATTCCAGAAACCGCCCTAAAAATCTCGGGGCTGGCATCCCCAGGCACCTCTGCCCTACTCCTGCTCCCCTATCCCTGCTGCATGGGGTCTGTCCTTCCATCTCATGTCCATGCTCCCGAGGCTGTGCTCCAAGACCGTGACCCCACAGCATCTAGCCTCCCTGCCTGTATTCTTCATCCTTCCTCCTAATTTCCATGAAGTTTCTCTCTACAGCTCCCTGAAAGGAGGCTGTGGTAAGGCTTGGCCTCTTCTTCACAGAAGAGGTAACAGCAATAGATGGGAGGGAATGGCCTCAAGTTACTCCAGAGGAGGTTCAGGTTGGATATTAGGAAACATTTATTCTCAGAAAGAGTGGTGAGGCACCGTCACAGGCTGCCCAGGGAGGGAGGCGGTGCAGTCACTGTCCCTGGAGGTATTTAAGAACTGTGTGGATATTACACTGAGGAATATGGTTGGAGAACATGGTGGGGATGGGCTTGGTGGTTGGACTGTCTTTTCCAGCCTTAATGATTCTAAGTCACAGAATCATAGGTTCATAGTATCCTTAGAATTGGAAGGGACCTTTAAAGGCCATCTGGTCCAACTCCTCTGCAATGAACAGGGACATCCACAGCTAGATCAGATTGCCCTCCAGCCTTGCCTTTGAAAGTCTCCAAGGACAGGGTATCCACCACATCTCTGGCAACCTGTTCCAGTGCCTCACCATTCTCACTGTAAAAGACTTTTTCCTTATATCCAACCTAAATCTACCCTCTTTGAGCTTGAAACCATTTCCTCTTGTTCTGTCACCACAGACCCTGCTAAAGAGTCTGTCCCCTTCTTTCTGTAGCTCCCCTTTACATACTGAAAGGCCGCTCTCAGGTCTCCTCACTGCCTTCCCTTCTCCAGGCAGAACAGCCCCAGCTTTCTCAGCCTGTCCTCATAGAAGAGGTTTTCCTTCTCTGGATCATTTTTGTGGCCCTCCTCTGGATGCACTCCAACAGTCCCATTCTCTTTTCTCCCCATGATGCACTCTCTCATAACTCAGCCCCCTTACTGCTTCTTTCATGGTGTTTCCCACGAACACAGGCATTGTGCAGTCTTGAGACAGGCGCTGCAGCCATTCCCTTGGTGACAATGGCCTCTGAATACTGTCGCATATAAGGAACTGTCCTGGGATGGGGCACAGCATCTATATCTGGAGGCATGGAGTAATTTTCCTGAGTGAATGACACTAAGCACCTCATTCAAAAATAGAGAAAGGAGCCTGAATCAGCAGGTGGAGGGAGGTGAGGTAAGCCGGGTAAAACTTTTCCATGGCGACACACACTGGGCATAGACAAAAGGCCACACCTGTGGTTTCAGCAAACCCTCTCACCTGATCCAGCGCTGCTGGTTCCTGCCAGATACTGGTAAATTCCAGCCCAGCAAATCCTGCAAGGAATGTCTTCCTTTAGGTATTGTCTGTCCCTGTCCATCTGCCTCCCACGGGAGCAGCTGGGGCTGCTGGCTCGGTGGGATCAGGATGGACTGTGGCTTCTGGGTTCTCTGCAGGAGGACACTGGGCTCGGTGGTGACCCTGTCCCATTTATTGGGGTTCTGTAAGACCTTCCTGTACTGCTGGCGATGTGACACCTTGCTATTTAGGCCAGTGCAGTCCGTGACAAATGTGACGGCCGGTTTGTGGGAGGAAAGCCAGAGGGCCGTACTGCCTCAGGCCAGTGGAAGGGAACCAGCTGGAGGCTGTGCAGCTGGGCCTGACACACATCTCCCTGTCCCTGCTCAAGGGAGATGCCTGATTTCAGCTGAGCTCAGCAGTCCTGCATCCAGGGCCTCTTTTTTGCACAGGAGCTGCTTTAATAAATCAGCATGTTCCCTCTTGGCCATCCTGTTTAGGGCAAGAAGAGAGAGAAGATGAGAGTGACTGAGATCGGGGTCCTTCACCTCTCCCTCAAGGGTTCACAGCTGGGCTGGGATTTCCCCACTGTTCCTTCAGAAGTGGTTCCTTCAGCTTGCATGCAAGCCTGAAGAGTCGAGCTGTGGCTGATCCTTAGGGCACAAACCCCTGGCAGCTTCGGTAGCAGGAGCAGGATGGGGCTGACAGCAGATGGGAAATGGCAGCTCATGGCTGACTGTGGAGTGGCTGGAATAAAAGCAGCATGGGGAGCCAGCAGTGTTGCCACCAACCTGCCTGCAGTAACCAGCACTCTACTTCCTCTCTGTCCTTCTTGTCAGAATGACATTTGTTCTCAAGGTACTGTCAGTCTTCCACTTCCCACTCTAGGTGCAACCTATGCCTACCCTCAGCACCACAGTGGCCATGGCTGGGGTCTGACTTTGTTGTCGTGCACTTGCCAGCTCGTCCTCTCTGTGTTTTATCGCCCTGCCTTTTTCACTTGCAGTCCCTCCAGGGCAGGGCTGTGCTTGCTGTGCTGTTGAGCACAGCCCCATTCTCTCTCAAGAAGATTTGCTTGGAACCTGAAGTGCAAAACCAATAAATGTACCCAGGGGCATGAGCAGCCTTCCTTGCCAGGCTGGTATGTGGCTGAGTGTCTCTCCCTGCTTTGCCAGGGGTCATAGCTTTGGGCCCTGATCCTGGGGTACTACGGATGTGAAGAGCACAGCAGGGGATGCCAGGCAGATTTCCGACAAGTGCAGGTGCTGTGATAGCTTCAGATGGGACAGCATCTTGGAGACAGAATATATTCATAAACGATACCCATGAGAAACTTCACTGGTGACGGTGTATTTCTGAAAGGCATTTATGGCAAAGCCCCCGTGGTGGTGCACTGTGTCAAATGCAGCACTGCTACTGGGAAACAAATTTATGCACTACTGTGGAAGACACTCACTGGGTGTTTGGGGATAAGTCTCCCTGCAAGGCCAGCGTTGACAACAGGATTGCTCCATTTGCACTGAAGTTGCCATTTCTGTAGGCATTGAAGCCTTCTGTCTCTGGAACTGCTTGTCAGACACCTTTCATCAGGAACAAATTTTCCGGGGTTGGAATTTGCCTCTGGACAGGGTAAGAACCACTCCCAAATACCACTCGCACCGATTACGCCTCCCAATTTATGGTGCTGGCACTGAGGCCTTGAGCAGTGCCTCTCACCCATGTTACCCTGCAGGGACATGCGTGCAGCCCTTCCAGCTTCCCTCCTGACGTGGCTCTTCTCGAGCAAGTGTTCCTGGCAATGTTTGTGCTCTTGTGCTCAGGGCAGGCTCTGAAGCTCGCTGGCTGCACTTAGATGGGATCATCCTAGTTATCCAATTCATCTGTGCCGCCGTCACATGCTGTTATTAGGTGATTATGTTTTGGTATCTTCATGTGTAATTAGTCACATGCTTATAAACAATGTAAATAATCCCTAAGGAGTTAGTGAATTAATCAGTCAGTAGTGACTTTCATTGTCAGAAACAGTCCATAAAGAGTAGCAGCTACTTTTAAGTCTTCTTTCTTTCTTTCCTTCTTTCTTTCTTTCTTTTTTTTTTTTTGTTTAATGTGTTGCAAAACCCATCTTCATGTTTTATTCTTTCCTAACGCTGCAGGCTATTTGGTTCGTGAGCCAATTGACTGGAGTGGATTTACTCACCAATTAATACAGAAAATTTAGCCCCATTGTTTCACACTGTTGCTGATTTATTTATTTATTTTTAAACAGCCATGGAGCAAGTTTCTCTTCTATTTTGTTTGAAATTTTATTGTATTTTATTCTAGCATTGATAGTCATAGATAGATCCTTGGCCCTATTCTTCTGCGACCTTGCTATTTTTGAAAGTCTTTTTCAGGATAAATATTGAGGCCAGATTCTTTCTTAGACAGGAGCTGCTTTGCACATAACAGCAAGGACTTCAAAACGGTCATGGCAAAAACTAAATCTGGTGCAAATTTCAGTTTATTTTTCACACATTTTGGTTTACTTTGGACACATTTCCAGCCCTAAGAATCATCAAGAAAAGCTTGGGACTGTGAAGCTGAAGGTTTGAAGACTGTGATAGACATGATTTCAGCATTGCATGTTGGATTTTCATTTCTCAATTTTAAATCAAAGTCAAGAAGTTTTCATGCCTGATGTATGCTTTTGGGTGCCCGGGACTGCTATTACTGTGTTACAGATTGGTGCTCTACCAATTTAACATCTATCCCTGGAGGCATTCAAGAACAGGTTGGATGGGGTTCTGGGCAGCCTGATCTGGTGAGTGGCAACCTGCCCATGTCAGGGGACTGGAACTAGATAATCTTTAAGGTCCTTTCCAACTTAAGCCATTCTATGATTTATTGTGTTTATGGTGCCCCTTTCTATCAGTGATAATTCCTTCTGCTGCCAGCATGAGGAGGGGAGGCCAGACCAGCTTCTCCCCAGCACTGCCTGTCCAGTTGGCCTTCAGCATTTCCTGTCATAGAGCAGAAAAAACAGCTTGAGCACTTTTCAGAGCATCAGCATGTGGTCTAAGCAATGCCTCTACCTTTATGTAAAGTAAACGGTGCCCTTTGTCCCTGTGCATTTATAAAATGCTGATACATGTCCGTGTCTTTTCTTGACATATTTGTGTATTTCTGGAGTCAGGCTGCCATGGCTGATAACTAGAGGAAAGCAGTTTTGTTTGGGAATGACTTCCAAAGCTGCCTAATTAGCTCTCAGTCTGCGCTGGGACAAAGCCACAATATTTCAACTATCCTGGCAGAAAGAGAGTTGTGTCCAATTCCAGTTTGTGTGTGTGAAATGTGATTTTGAGATTGAAACATACATTTTTCACAGCTGGAATACAAGGAGCGCATGCTGGTAGTTTGTGCCCGGCTTCAAGTCTCTGCTTGATCTGATTTTGAGTAAAATATCAACCCTGATCATGCAAAACCAGACATGGGACGGAGCCTGTTCCAAGGCTTGGGTGTTCCTTCTGGCTGGGAGTCTGCTATTCCTTTCTGTACCCACCCAGCAAAAAGTGCATGTGCACAAGGCAGGAACAGCTGTGATGTGTCAGACCAAGGGGTTTCGTGGAGCCCAGCATCCTGTCTCCAGTGATGGCTGATAGCACACGCACAACCCACAGCATAATTTAAAGTCAAGCATACAGCATCGTGTCTCCTAAGCTTTAGCCAGCCTCCAACAATTTGAACTTTGGGAACTTTCTGGTGCAAACCTACTCTCCTGCTGAGTTTTTTGTTTTTTGTTTTCTTTTTTTTTTTCTTTTTCCATTCATTTGTCATTATGTCTTTTGAAAATGGTGTAAAATTCCAGTGCCCACAGCCACAGCATCCCGTGGCAAGGGATTCCATCGTCCATCTCCTGTTGTGTAAACGGGCACCTCCCACTACTTGCTGTGCTTACCACTTTCACTTGATGCCCCTGCTTCTTGTAACGTGTGCTAACAATTTCCTAGGATGAGTTTTTTGTCAAGGCATACCTGCCTTTCATGCTTTTGGTTGCAAATAAATACCCTGTGGTATATTCTCACCCTGAGGAATGGAAGGATGTGTCCTCATCTGTCTCTCTCTTCCTCTTTGATGTGCCTTCCAGGCTCTTTCTCTACAATCCGGGAGCGCAACACAGCTGTACAAGCTTGTTGGGATTTTTTGCTGGTGTGTGTGACAAGGAATGCTTGGGGCCTCTATACCTAAAGGAGTAATTCCCTATCTCTGCATATTGGTTTGCAACACCTTGCCAGCACGTTTGTTCCTCAGTGAGAGCCTATTCTCAGTAGGTGGCATTTCGCAGCAGAAAACACTTTTCCCCAGCGAAGTCTCCCCAGACACCAGCCCTGATTTTGCAAGGGCTATGATCTAGGACAGCACACAAACACATGCTTAACTTTAATCCACACATGCTTAAGCGCCTTTTGGAGACAGATTTGCTCCACGCTTTTTGTTAGATGTGTGTGCTCAAGGAAGAACAAAACCCAACTGCCGAGTTCCTACTTCACATTCTTTCCTTGGGCAGCAACAACTGCATGCATTTTGTTTTTGAAGGTCCTCCACATGGCCACCGACACCTAATGCAGAGGCTGCCTGGATGATAACCAGTTTTATTAGCTGCTTTTTATAAGCAACAGGCGCTCTGGGTGTTGCTGGGCCTTGCATGAACTGCTCCAAGTTGACTCAGCTGCTGGCCTCCTCCAGAAGGATTAGACCTTTACAGTACCCCCAAAACATCCCCACATTGCTGCTGGAGGACATTTCCCTGGGGTTGCAGCTCCCTGTGTGACTACAGCCATACTGGGGCACGCAGCAGGCGATGCACTTTGGCCACCACAGTGCTGTGCCATTCCTTGAACATCACATCTGGGATGCTGGGCCATGTGCTGCTTTGCTCTACCTGGTGCTGCTTGCATAACAGAAACTGTTATCATTGCTGGAGATACGCAGCCCTAATTAGCGCAGCTGCAATAAAGCACAGCTTCTCTACTATAATGCTCTAGGTATGCAGTGCATGTTCGTGTGTTCAGGACACAACAGTGCTTATGAAATTTTAGCGTACTGTGTCACGAGATATTCTACCATGGAGTGAATTGTGCCTGGTTCCATTTCTGTCTGGAGCTGCCAGGGGCTCTTATAAAGATATATGTGAATATAGTACACAGGGTGTTGGTTTTTTATGGTATTTGAGGCACAGAGTGAGTATCTGTGCCCATGCCCCACCATGGCACCAGTCTGCCCTTTTCTCTTTAACACGTTTCTTGTGACTCACACAGTAGGAGGTTATTCACAGCTGAGTGCCTGCTGGCGTTCTCTGCAACTTTATTCCCTCGCAGAACTTTCCACTCCTTATGCAAGGCAGTTAAAACAGTGAGGGAGAGAGAGATGGCAGCACTCTGTGGGATGGGGAGCCAGCACAGCTCACCAATTTCGGAGCATGCTGAGGGGTAAGGAGCCAATCGGAGCTGGTTTTTCACATTGCTTCTTGCTGTGGATATTTTCCATCTGTTGCTGGACTGTTGAGTGGGACTTTGGCAAAGGAGCGGGCAGGAAGTATGTATTGCACAGAAGACTTGACTAAGTGAAGGGGCCTAGGAGTTGGCAGCTAGGGCCAGCTTGGTGAATCTTGGCTGGGCTCCTGGTTGCCATGAGGACTGAGGAGTCATGCCTACAACCAAGTGAGTAACACTTCCTATTGTGTATCAGGGGCATTTCAATCCTGGTCATATTTCGGAGCAGCCCATGAGTTTATATTGATTACTCGTCATCTCAAAGAATACATTCCTCTTTTGTGTCCCAGTGAACTCTCAGCAGTTTGTTCCTTGGAAATCTGCACTGCTTCAAATTCAGCGTGACTTCATTTTTTTGGATCCTGTTGATCACCTCGTTTACAGTCTCAGATGTTGAGTCACATACATCAACTCTCGGTCCTGGAGGACCAGCCTCATGCTTGGAAAGAGGTACCCACTGGAAACAGGATTTCCCACCAAAGCTAGCAGCATCCTTGCTATTTTCACTGATGACTCCCATAACAAATGTCCTTGGCTGGCGCAGCACAGGGAGGTGAGCACACAGAGGGTGAGAGCAAAGGCAAAGCGAATTTCAATTTCCATTCAAGCAGAAACCTTCAAAGCATTGGGGCCTTTTAAATGCGAGTGTATTCAGCTCTTCCTTATTAAATCAGTGACACTGGAGAATGCCTTTTGCATGTTTTCCACAGGGATTCAGCCTGTTCTTGGCCTATTGTCTAAACTTATATCAAATACCTTTTAAAAGACGGGCTGAAATTCAGTCAGACACAATTAATAGACACTTTGCTTACACTTGACAGACATGCAAGGTAAGAATGAGGATGTTAGCATGCCGGCCATGCGAATGAGAATTCTGTCACGCTGAAGTATTCTTGGCCAGTTCTGGTGGTGCCCTAAACCAAAGGATAAACCACAGTACAAACTCCACAAGTACTGAGGTGTTTTGAATACCTCTTTATCGCAGTGGCTCTCATGCTGAGCACCACACAGGAACGGTGATTTACACCTGGAGTAGATGGACAGAACCTGAAAGAGAAAACACAAAAGAGAATTTTTAGTTTGAGATCATGCAGAAAGTCCTGAAGAGAGCTAGGGAGACCTGTGTCCCCTGATCTTTAAAGCAGAGCTTTAGCAACTTCACAAAGCTCTGTCTCACTGAGTGATCCACCAAAATCTCCTAAGATAACCTTCATTTTCAAACAAGTGAGTATTTGGCAAGCAATTTGCATAATGCATTTGTTTGGGAACGTCTTGAACCTCTCATAGGCTGCCAGCAAAGCAGGTGCAAGGTGGGGTTTTTGATTCATTCACTCGTGAGGAGTGTGGACAAGTTAGGATGGGCCACATGGCTCTGCCTGCATACTAGGATGACTGGGTCTTTTAAATCTGCTCTGTGAAGTACATGCTTTAACTGGGGGATCAGCACGAAGGAAGAGAGCTTGGTGTATTTAGAGGGTATTTTTAGAGCCCATTTTCCAAAGGAAACGCCTGTTTGTCCTTCCCTCTTCAAGTAGCTGTGCAATGTCAGCCAGCTTCAACCATGTCTGAAAGAGAAGTAAAAGTTTCAGGAATACAAAGTTTGTGGCTGTCAAAGTAGATGAAATGATGCAAATCGGTGATTTCTGAAATAAAGAGAGAGAGAACCCAGCTGCTGTAGCTTCTGTTAGCCATTAGCTGACCACACCATCACCATGTGTGAACATGACCTGCCCACCAGGAGGTATTTAGCTCTAGATCATGCACACCGCTATTGTCTCCTGTACGCTGAGGGATGAGGGTTAATGCAGTGGATGAGGAGAAGACGCCTGGAGATGATGGACACTCCCTTATTCCCTGGAACACTTGGATTTGTTAGCCCTGTTGCTCAAAGGGCAGCTCATTTCCTTTATATGCCATCAGGACTGAGGAATAACTGAGCTTGGCATTTTGCTTCAAGCCTGGGAGTCCCCATCTCCTGCAAGAGTGAGTTCCAGCACCCAGGGCCAGCTCCGGGGCACACTGTGTCCCACACACGTTCCTCCCTCCATTGTTCTGTGGTGGTCTCCTCCTGCTGGGACATCATTGTCAGCAGTGGCCAAAGTGGATAATGAGCAGAGAGAGAGCTGGGAAGACAGAAAAAGTCAACCGAAACAGTCATGAATGATGGCCTCAACCACCCAAATAATAACTGGCTGTGTGAAATACCAACTCAAATGAAAACAGGTTGGGCCAGCTTCTGAGAACACTCAGGTCAACTAGGGTATGCTGAGTGTACCATGCACCTTCATTAAGTAAACACTGGCCATTGGGGTGCTGGGAGAAGTCCTCAATACCAGGATGGCTGTGCAGAGGCAGCTGGGGCACACCGCCCATAGCACCACAGGAGCTGTCAGTGACCACTAAGTGAGGACACCCAAGGATTTCCTGAGCAAGAGTTACGTGATGGCATGTCTGAGCTGCAGAGGCATGTCAGACTGGCCTGGCTACAGGACCCTTAGAGCCTGCGAGTCTGGCTATTAATTTCAGGGACCGAGATCAGTTCCATGGTTAGAAGCAAAAACCCTCTGCAGTGAAGCCACTGCACCCTGGGGCTGCTTTGTGCGTAGCCTTTGCGTGCCTCATGTTATCTGATAGTTCAGATAAAAGCCCAATTCCCCTTTAAACTTTTAAGCGCTTTATAAATTATCAGAGGGCTTTAATCTCTTTTTCATGAGATAAAGGGCCTTCTAAGCCCCAGACTCTAATTGAGTGGCTTTGGTTGTTTTGTTTTAAGTCCCTGTTCGGAGGAAAGCAGGCCCGTCACCCTGACAAATGCCTTCCAACAAGATTTCAGTTGGAGTTGAAAAAGGTTGGTTGATTTGTGCTCCTGGAGGAAAGCATGAAAAGGTACAGAGCAAATGGGTACCAATTTAGCCACCTCTTCACTGCTTTAAGTTAGGAAAGGGCTGGAAATTCTGCAAAAGCCTGCTGGGGAGCCTTGCTGTCAAAACTTCCACCCAGTCTGTGTCTCTAAGTAAGCTGATCCATAGCTATTCACTTAGCAATCCGCATTTGGACACAGTGGTTCTGCCCCATGTGTTCCCTGTGCTCCAAAGGGACACAAACACCACACATGGGAGAGTGGCCTTGGAAAACCAGTTTGGAGTTCTTTGCTGAGCCTGTCTGCACTATTCAAAGGATCCCCCTGATGGCAGGGGACAGAAGAATCCCATGGCACCTGCACGTCCATTCAGAACAGCTTGTGTTTCAAGAAGACTTAGAGAGAGCTGTTCACAAGTGAACTGATGCCCAGGAGCCATCTGTGGGAATTATCTGATGAATAGCTGCATAGAACAAACAGCAGAGATTGAAAGAGGCAGAAAGACTAGAAGAGATGCAGCAGGAAGAAATTATTTTACAATGAATTCTGTGCTGGGGACTCGGCAAAGTGTATTATCCAAACCCTGTCCCCAGACTGGACAGAGGGCTTTTCTGGTCTCACCTCTTTCCCCCTTAGAAATTGCCCCACATCTCCTATCAGCCATCCAGACTGACAGCATGCAGTGTAACAAAGTGTGGTGCGATGGCAGCTCCCAGCACTCAGGCTGAGAATGAATGCAGCTCTGCCTGCGTCAGGCTGACACTTCAGGGAGCTCCTCATCCTGTGCCAGGTCTCTGAGGAAGATGTAGACAAGGAAGAGCAGTGACTGAAGGAAAGGGACAAAGCTTTGGAGGTGCTATTGCTAACTCAGGTTGTGCAGAAGAGTTCCAAACTGGTGATTTTGCATGGCACAACAAGGCTCTACAGTCAGATTGTTTGAGCTAAGAGGCCCCTGAGCCATTTCAGTGGCATGCAGACTGTGGCAAACATTCTCCTGCATGACCCATGTCCTTAAGGAAACAGATGGGGGGACCAAATCACCACTGTGCCATTATTGGACTAGCACGGGGCATCAGTAAACAACAGAGACACGCTGCTATGAGCAGGAGAGCACTGCTCACAAGAGCACTGTTCACACAAGAACAGTCACTGTCATGGACCTGCTCCTGATCCTTAAGGCAAACCTAGGTGATATATTCAAAAGATGTGTAGGGAATTACAATCCATTACTTTAATGGATGCTAAAAAAAACAAGGATGCAGCACCAAAACTGGTTTTATGGCACTTCACAATCTTCCCCAGCTTTCCACTTTTCCTCTGATCCCCTGGCAAGAACTGCCTCTCCATGTTACATGTGAATTCATAGCCCTTATCCTCCTCCCTGCCAGTGTTTCCTGCTGCTGCTGTGGCTGCACTAACCAACTCCTTTTCTTCAAAGCAGCAGGCTGACTGACACGTTGAAGTTCAGCTTGTTTGCAATCTGTGCTTAGCTTGAGGTTCAGTGTGTCTCTTTCAGGCCTGAAGAAGAGCTCAAGCTGCTGACAGCTTGTGTGTCTTTTCCCAGATACATCCATTGGTCTAATTAGAAAACTCCACAAACCATACCATGCTGAGAAGGCAGGAGAAGAAAACATTCCCACCCCATCTCCCACTCCACAATACCCACTGCTCTGGATCACTATCCTTTTCTCCTCCATCTCCCTTTGCTTTATTCACTGCTATTGGTATGGCTAGATATTGCCGTGAATAAATATTTAGCAGAATGAGGAAGATTTTATGCAATTAAGTTTTTTGTGCATCTAAGATGCATGAGGTGATGGGATATTATATTTATTAAGTTGTACACATGGTTTTTTTTTCAGACTTGCATGGATCTTAGGATTGGTGGGCATGAATTCAGCTTCTTTAGGCAGGAAACCAGAACTCTTTCATGGGACACAGTCTTGGTCATGACAGTTGTCAAAAGGTGTTATAAATGGATGAAGTTAGGGTAGGCCTGGCAAGGGCTTTCAGTTGATATTTGGCAAAAGGGATTGGGGTGATTCAGCAAGATTTTACAAAGTAAATGCATATATTTAGAAGAGAAATTAGAATTTCCATCAACACCCCTCAGCCCAAACACACCGACGTGAACAGACGCAGGTGTTGCCATGCAGGACTGGTTCAGTTTGGTACTGTGGGAGCTGCATGTGGACAAACAGCACACTCACTTCAGGCAGAAACTGTACAACACGAACTCTGCCAAATCTGTTCTGCATGAGCTTCGAGCTCATAACTGGATCAAAATTCAGGGATATTTTTCTTGGGGACAGCAGAGACATATTCTTGGCAGCTAGGCACTTCCCTTGCTTAAATTCAAGCTCTTGCTTCAAACTGGAAACTCTCAGTTAACTGGTTGTAAGCACTGATTTTTGAGTGCGGACAGAATAACCTCTTTTTCTTCCTTCTATTCTGAAAATGATCAAAACTCTTAGATGTGTGTGGGTTGGTTGTTTTTTTTTTTTTTCTTTTTTCTTTCAACAGCCTAAGGCAGATGCCTGGTCTGGAAAATGTCAGCTCAAGTGGTGAAAGTGGCAAGTTACAAGCAGCTAAACCAGGGCTGGGAGAGGTGAGTCAAATAGGTGCTAGTGCCTGTGCTCTCTGGGATGGAGCATACCAGCTCCAGTCATCAAAGCATCTTGGAGAAAACATCAGGGCAGCTTCCTAGGTGGAGATCTGTTTTCTCTCACTTCTACAGCATTGACTTTGCCTGCATCCCTTGGCATTTGCAGAACATTTTGCCTGTCTCAGAGTGAGCCTGGTCCCCAGAACAGTGAGCAGAGTGTTTCCTTCTGGTGCTGCTCAGAGCTACAAGGCAACTTCAGATTCCTGGTTGGTTGCCTTTTGCCAGCTTCTTATGTTTGGGAAGGGCTCAGAGACCAGGTCTTCAGGAGGCTGTGATTCATTCTGTCTACAACTTTTTTTAATGAGACTATTTCCGTTGTCTGTGAGTCCATCAGCATCAGGGGCTCTGCTTGGGATCAAACTAAGAGTGTGAGTGCTATCTGTGTGCTCTCAGGGATGATAAGAGTACCTGCACTCTATGGTCCAATGAACAGCCTGAGGGTATGCCTTGGCCTTGCTAGTCCTGCACCTCCTTGGGGACTGAGTGCAGCTTGGGACCTCCAGACAGCAGGGAGGGCAGTCCCTTGCTTCTGTACTTCTAGGCAAGACGCTGCTGTGGAGTCAGTCATTAAGCAACAGCTGTGATTGCTGCTGATTGGTGTCAAAAAGGCCTGGTGTTCACAAAGAGGGAGCGCTGAAGCAGGGGGCAGAACAGCAGGAAGCAGCTGGCAGGCAGGTGAACATCTCTGCACAGCCTGCAAAATGCATTGCATTGGGCTTTCCACATAAGGCACTCCAGCAGCGGGATGGCCAGCTGTGTATAAAAGGAAGAAAGATCAGGCATTGAATTGCCAGTTCTGCCTTTGGGGGCAGCAGCCTGCTCTGAATTGCAGTGTGGCACACATGCTGCTTGGAGTAGCGCCACGTTTTTGACTGCACAGTGCTCCACCAGCAGCACACCCAGTGCTCAGGCAATATTAGATCTGACAAGAGAGGAGGGCTACAAAGAGGCATTCTCCTATTTTTTCTCCAATTGCTAATCGGACTTGCATTCCCCACTCTCCAGTTTCCCCTTTGCCTCAGTTCATGTGATACACTGAGCTAGCACTAATACCTGCATGGCGGTGTTATTTCTTCATCGTTCATGGCCTCTCTGTGCTCCTTAACCTCAAATATCTCTGCTAAAGGACACGGTATTTCTCTTCTCCGCCAGGACGGTGGTGGAAGGCAATCCTCCAAAAGTTTCACGAGCTCTTGTGTTGTGTTGGTGGTGATTGTGGCCATTTTCATCCCCTGCTTGTTTATACACAGAGCAATCTCCCTGCCTAGACAAGCACGTAATTTGCTCCCCTCTGAGACACACAGCAAAACCAGTGTAAAGTGGACAGTGATTGGGGTGAGAGCACCTCCTCCCTCGGAGTCTCTCCAGCCTTAGGAAACCCTTTCCTTTGGGGCAGATGTTCACAGTATTACAAGGTCCAGTTGTCTCATGCCAGGTGGGCAGATGAAGAGATGTGAGCCTCATCCCAGGTGTGCAGGGGGCATACAAACAGCCTAACATGGGCTCTCCTATACCCCTCTTGTCCTGTCATACACCTTCCCTGACACCCAGCCCTGCTTCCCCTGCCCTCTCCTTTAGGCATCAATGGATTTCACTCCTCATGCTCCCTTCTCCCTCCCCCAGCCCTGTCTTGCCACACCACCTCCTGCAGCCCACCCCAGCCACCCCCGCTTCTCCCATCCTGCTCCCCTTGAGCATCCCCTGCATTCCCCTCCCAGCTCCATGCCCCCTCCTGGGCGTACACACAGCCGTCCCTCCTCAACAGCAACCAGAAAGTGGGCCAGAAGTCATGGATAGATTTCAAAACCACTGGGTAAGTCCTGGATCCTTTGAAGCCGAGCAGGAGCTCCTGGAGAGTCAGGTCTTTTTATTCTCATTAGGATTATATGCTTTTGGGCCAAACTTAGCACACAGTTACCAGGCTGTCCAGAATGCTTGCCAGACACTGGAGCTTGGAAAAAGCAGGGAAGACTTGGAAAAAAAAATATCCTCGACAGAATAGCCCAGAGGCTTTGCTTCTGACAGCTAATGTTGCTGTGCAGCTTGGCTCTGGCAGGCTTTGCCAGAGCACTTACCACAGGCTCCTCTTCTCAGCATGGAAGCCAAGTTGGATGGAGATGCTATTGTAGCACTGTGCCTCCTGGCCTGGGGTCTTCACAGCTTGCTCTGCTAGTGGCTGTTAGCCGGGGACACGTGTGTGCACAGTGTCAGACTGTTCCTTCTCCTCCTTCTCCACCCCATTTATCATTCTGATGCCTGATGCTCTGCATCGTGCGGGTGGGAACCTCCCTCTACTTTTGGTAGTGGGACCCTGAGCCCTGTCTGCAGCATGGATTAGTACGTGTCTTTCCTTGTTCTTGGCTTCTACTGACCACAGAGGAAAACTGCAGCCCCCTGTTTCTCAACCTGAGCAATGTGCTTGGATATCACAGTAAAGGACAGAAATATAAAATAAGAAAAGCAGAGCTGGAGAAGAAGATTCCAGCTCCCCGGGGTGACCCACGGGGAGGTTGGGCCAGGTTCGGCTGTAAGCTCTTTTAGTCAGGCTGGGACAGCACAGACTGTCCCTCCCTCTGCCCTACGTGCTCATCTGCATCTATCTGCTCTGTGATTTCACAGTAGGAGGCAGTTGGGCACCTTGGGAAGAGCCTGGCCTTCCGCACCCACCCTGGCTTGCAGCGTGGAAAGGTCTCCAGCAACCGCTCCACTGCCGGCAAAAGGGAGGTGGAGCGGGCGTGTGTACTTTGGAGAGGGAGAAGCATGGTGCCTGAGGGGCTGGGGAGCATGGCCAGGGCCAGGCACACTCCTCCTCCATGAGCATCACCACGAGCGGGCACGTTGTGCACGCAACCACTGAAGCTGCCGCTGGGCGCAGGGCGGGATCACACCCAAACCTCTTTGTTTTTGCAACACAAAGGTGGAGACAGAGCATCGGTGGAGGGGAAGGCCTGCCAGGCCTTTCCTCCCAGTTCTGCAGCCACGACTCTTCAGCAACTCTTCTGCTGCTCTTCAGGGGGTGGGGTTTGCTATTGTCCTCCGTGGGAGTTGGGCACCACTGAAAATCCAGCTATTTCAGGCAAAGCTGGCTTCTGCTGTTGGCAGACTCACAGTAGAACTGAGACATGTAGGGGGTATGGTTTTTTTTAAAGTAACGTTTCTATACTAGGAAGCGTAGCCACCGTTACACCAGCATTGAACTTCCATTGCTAACTCATCCCATCTGCTGAAACAGCAAGAACAGTGTTGGTCAAAACACCCACTGCATTGCCCAGTGAAGGAGCTCTGCAGGGACTCTAACTTGGGCCTGATCCTGCCTTGCTGAGTCTCAGCACAATCATTTAGGGCTGGAGATGTGCCCTTAGCTCTGGGGAAACACCAGGCCCCTGATCTCTCTCAGGCCCCAACACCCATAAATCAGAGAACAAAGTGCTCAGGAGGGCCTGCAGCAGCGTTGGTCGCAGCCTCTGGACGTGGGCAATTCCCTCTTGGCAAAGCGAATGTCGCTCTGAGTGGAGGCACAGATGAGCACTTGCAATCCGTTGAGTGGTGTGTGTGTGAAAACGACCAGACAAATGCTAACTTGCCCTCCTCTGCCAGGGAGTTGCAGTGCACATCATCAAGATCCTTCGCAAACGGGGGGTGAGGGAGGATCGTGGGCAGAGTGCTCAGATCTGAGGGCTGATGCCAAACTCCGCAGATAAGCATCTGAATGAGGAGAAATCATTCAGATTAAGAGCTGTGCAATAGGAGAGCAGAGGAGGAGGAAGGAGACAACGTACTCCGTGGATGCCTGTCCAGAAGAGTTTGCTTTGCCATTGAGTCTGGGAGCAAAGCACAGCCACATGCTTGGTGTTTCTGACACAGGACCATGCAGCAGAGTTTGACTGTACTGCCTGGCTATGAGAAAGAACTTTTCTTCTGTCTTTGTGAGGGTCAGGGAGCGGTGTCTCTGTCTGTCAATCTTGTGCTGCCTCTGCTTGCCTGGAAGTGTGAGCAACTGAGAGCATCTGTGCTGGGAACGGCAGGAGGGCCAAGGCTCTGCTGTGCAGAAGACAACTCTTCTCCCTTCCTACCCCCACCCTGCCTCCCTTTTCTGATGAGCAGAGCAGTGGGAATGGGCTTAAGGACTGTGTCAGCCCTGCCTTGATCTCCATGTGCACTCCACATCTCTTGTGACTTTGTCAACACAGCAGGCCAGACGCTGTCTCTGGCGACAGGGCAGACTCCAGGGCAGCTGAGGTGAGAAATTCCCCCTGGCAGAGATAAGCTGAGCTCTCCCTCGTGTCCCATTCTCTGCTCAAACCCCTCCTGTAGTGCTAATGCAGGAGAGAGAAGAGATCTGGGTACAAGGTGAGTGGGATGCTGGGGCAGGAAGGAAAGGACAAATGAAGGGAGTCAGAGAGGGGCAGAAGCAGCTTCTCATACTGTGGTGTAGTTTATGTTTGACCCGAGGCCACAGGAATTTAGCTCACTACCTAGTCAGAGAGCTCTGACACTATGTACCAAGGCATTAGAGGATTTCAGCACCTCAGTTTAAGATGTTCACTGCGTGAATTTCGGTCATCCTGGCCCCTCTGCCCACCCTGTAGTGTCTGCTCACATTAATTTCAATTTTAAAGGTTCCTGTATGATCAATCTAGGATACGATAGGAAACACCTTTCCCCAGTAGGTATATGCTGACATCACAGTGAGGGTGCCTTTGAAACCATTCCTTTCTGAATCTTGCTCCTTGCCTTGAGCAATTCCTGCAAGCCTGAGTCCATCACTCCTGTATATCCACCTCGTCTCAGCTTGATGGAGGAACCAGTCAGGCAGTGGGCTCAAGCTCTAATGCTTTCAAAATTTGAAGTCCTGGTTTCAGCACTTGGAAATGCTACCTAAGAGGGCAAGCAAGGGCTTTTCTCAGACAGCCTTTTAGCAGCCCAAAGGAGGGAAAATGCTGTCTGATTGGAGCAGAGAAGCAGCATTTCAACAAGAAGCTTTCTGAATGGGTCTACATCAGTGGTGATCCTCTGTGTCACCAGCCCTGACTTTCAGTGAGCCAGTGGAACCCAGCAGCTCCTCACCAGCATTGGGGTGAGCATGAGGTGTGTGGGGATCTCCCCAGTTAGGGCAGTGGGGGAAAATCATTACTAGTAGCCCTTGCAGAACCTCACCTGCGTCACAAAGGACGTCAGCTCCAAAACTGCTGATAGGGACAGGGATAGTTCTGTGTGGAGGAGTGCGTAGGGGGGAGATCTGGAAGAATATACAGACTCAGCACCCCCCTCACTCTGAGCCTCCATCTGTGGCCCTGCGCTGGGCTTTACAACACTTGTTAAGTGGAGGTGGTGGAAACATGGTGAGGCTGTGGCCTTCCAAAGTGCTAGAAGCATGGGATATTAGGTGTGACCAAGCTGCCTGGGGAAAACTCCATCCCAAGGCAAAGCCTTTCCATGCAGCTGAGAGCACTGATTTGACCACTGGTGACCTCACTGACCTCTATTGCTTCTTTGAGGCTTCTGAAATGTTGCAATGAAGAGTACAGGATGGGACAGTATTTGTCACACTCATTGTGAATGGCACCAGTGACAACAGTAAGGCAAAAATTCAGCATGGGCTCAATCACATTTTAAGTGCCCTCAAGGTCCCATCTTACATGAACTAGACATGAAGTTAAAGATCTCTCCTACCCACTAACTGATCTTTATTGGACCCTTGGGCAATCTCTCATAGGTGTTACTTTAAATACACAAACCCCAGTGATTCTCATTGCGTGCCACCTGAGGTCACTGAAATTGCAGCAGGGAAGAGTCTGTGTGCTACATCCCTTCAGGGAAACCGGTCACCTTGAGATTACCCACCTTGCAAAGCGCTGTCCTTCTAACTCCATTGAGGGGGAACAAACCTAACGTTCAAGATCATCTTTGGTCTCTGCAGATCTACCTTTGTTTTGCAGGCAAAGATGGCCATACAGGCCTTTGACTGCTTTCTATTAGAGGCCATTTCCTTCAGAGGTGAAAGGAAACTGGTCACCTTCCAAGCTGAGATGTTAATGGGAGTAAGCATATGACATATGCATGTAAATTATAACCTAGCTATGTGCTAACATGCCAGCACCTTCCTGGCCCTGTTTGCTGGAGTCTCCCTTCTGCCCCAGGGGTGAAGAGCTCCATTCATCCTGTGGGCCACCCAGTGCTCCAGCAGAGGAGTGCTGAATTTTTAAGTGATGGATTTAGAGCTATTGGAGGGAAATGAGATCAGCAGGGTGAAAGACCTTTAAACCACTTATCTGTGCCTGCTCAGGGTGCTGCACATCACCAGCACTTCCAAGGCACTTCATGCCCCTTGGAGACCCCTCTCCACCACTGTCCTCTTGCTGCTTCCTGGCAACCAGCTCACCATCATGGACAGCTAGGAGCCATCTGCAGCCAAGATTATTTGCTACAGGAGTGGCTGAATTTTGCCTCTCCGATCTTCTCTGTCACTTGAGGATGCCCTCCCCTCAAAAAATTCCCTCTTCCTGCACACTGAAGACTTGTGCCATTTACAGAGGGGATGTGGAAGCAGTGGCCTATCCAGGTTAAACTACCAGGCCTGCTATGGTGGAGAACAGCTGGGCACAGAGGCTGCAGGCTGCATGGGGCAGGGTGGGCAGCTGTAGACCAGGCCTGCCTGCCTGGAAGCTTTTAGGGGAGTCAGGCCTGCCCTGGTGGGCCCTTATCTCCTCGCATCGCTCACAGTGCTGCATGGTGCCGATAAATGGCTGGGGGGAGTCTGATTTATGGCACACCAGTACCTCTGCCACTGTGGCTCTGTCCAGCCCTGTCAGCCTACAGGGATGGGGTTTTCGTGGGAGAGGGTGTTTGCGTTGTGCGTGGTGTCCGTCCCCTTGACAAGGGTCACATTGCTTTTTAATTTCTTGCTGGAAGTGCATCTGGAAAGTTTGGTCAATTACTGACTGGGAGACTCCCTCACAAGGCTGTGGTATTTATGAGCCCCCCCCAGGCTGGGGGGTGCTGACTCCAATTAGAGGAGTTGTGGGAGTGAAAGTTGCCTGCAGTGAACTCCAGCAGCATGGGGGAACAGCCCGTAGGCCACTGGCGGATGGAAGAGAGTGGCAGACTGATGGTCTAGGGGGAAAGGCAGACAGATTTGCTCCAGGGAGAGAGTGTCAAGGACAGGGAGGGACACAAGTAGGGCAAGGGGCAAGTAGGACACCAGTGGGACAGATGGGGATGGGCGATGGCATGGATAAACGTCACACCATGTTGAAGGCATGGGATACATGAGAAGGGTAACCCATGCGTACATTGACCTTGCTGTGCCTTGGGCCCCAGTGGTCTTTGGTGTGAAATGAGATATAACGGATGCTGGGACTGAAGATTTGTGCCTACCGCCTGGCCCTGTCAGGCCCAATGGAGGGGCTTCAAAGCATGCTTCAATGTCATATGCATCCTTTAAACGTTGTGTGCTGGGGAGGCAGCATTAAGGAAGGGGTCATCAGCCTGATCTATTCCCCAAAATTTTTTGCCTGCATAACTCTATTAATTAAGGAAAGAAAAAGTCATTCTGTCCCTCCCA
The DNA here is from genome assembly GCF_023343835.1 of Lagopus muta. Classification (NCBI taxonomy): domain Eukaryota; kingdom Metazoa; phylum Chordata; class Aves; order Galliformes; family Phasianidae; genus Lagopus; species Lagopus muta. The sequence goes on from NC_064434.1 coordinate 79,687,466, forward strand.
TTGATGCAGAAATGCTGGCAAGAGTCTTAAGATGATGTACTGTTCTGCTGGCAGCAAATTCATCAGGGTTAAGCCACCCTGGCAAGGGCAGACCTTTGCCACTGGAAGTTATGTCTCTATGGGGAGGATTGCTGCAGTTCTTTCAGCATGAAGAAGGGCTGGTTGAAAAGGAGAATGAGGTATCCTAAGTGTCAGGAGGAGGAAATGTTTGTGGTCAGAAAGCTGAGTCAAAGTGGTGGAAGATGCTGCTGGCCTTCTACATTTGTCCCCCTGTCCTCACAGCTTCTATCCCTTCCATGACCTTGGTTGTGAAGTGGCTGTCACCAAGTTGAGCCCGGTGTGCCTTGCTGGTCTCGTGTGTTGCATTAGCTGCCGGGCCAATTGTGCTGCTTGAAGACACGCATCCATCCATGAGCTGACAGGCCTGTCCTCACCAGCATGTCAGTGTGAAAGTAGGTACATGTGTGCAGTAATTGAAGAGATCAAGACTGAGTGTGCCCAACAGACCGACAAAGCCAATTACCCCTCAGGAATTTCTACTCCTCAGGCTTGGATGGTGATTACAAAACCTTTGCCATTAAAAATTAGCCAAGGGAGAGTCTTGTTGCCAGAGCCTAGCAAGGAATTTCCCATGCCCATCTGATACAAAGAGCGACCACAAAATGTGCAGATGCCAAACCATGAACACCACCTTTTCACTGGCCTGGTGATTCCCTGTGCTGAAGAAGATGGATAACATGACACACGGGTGCGTGTATATCCACAGACACAGAGTATGTGTCCACGTATGTTGGCACACAGAGCAAGCAAACCATAAAGCTGCAGTAATAAGAGGTTGTGAAACCCACAGTGATTGCACTGACAGCTCCCATTTCTGACAGTGTGCGCTGGGCCCAGCTGCAGGGTCTCAGGGAGGAGGTGGGGGAGGGATGAGAGCCAGAGGGACGGGGTCTGGCTGCTGACATCCCCTGTCCTGGAGACTTGAAAGAAAGATCCCAACCTGCTCCCACCCTGTGCAGGCGGCCGTGGGAGTGCTGGGTGTGTGAAGTGAGGGAAGGAGAGTGGGAAGGCTACAACTGGACCAGAACTACAAGCCTGACTGCCCTGCTCTCTGTCATCCTGCCTCCCTGTTCTCTCTACTTAGGGTGGGTGTTCACTGCAGAATTAATAAGATTAAAAATCCAGTGTTGCTGGTAGCTTGTATCTTATCCACACCCACATCCCTATAAATCAGAGAAGCTTTTCAACTTGGACTGGCTGGCCAGCCAAGGAGATGGGCTACAGCATAACCCCAAGGCTGCTGACATAACTGCTCTGCAATGTGGGTGCAGGCCAGCCCCTGCTAGTCCTCTGGGGCCTTGCCCATGCTGCTTGTCATCCAGGGGCTTCCTATAATCCACCCCCTTTGCCCTAGTTCAGAGAGACAGCTCTCCTGCCAGTTCTCTGGGAAAGGGTTTGTACAGCGTGCAGTTTTCTGCACAGCACTTGGGGCTGTAGGATAAGTTTCCAAAAGCACAAAGGGGAGCCAGAAAGGCATAACCCCTGTCTTGCAAAGTCAGATAACTCGGGAGGGATATTGGCATATAGACCACGTGGGTTCACTCAGTTATGAAGATAAACCTTCGACAGCGTAAATCTTGCTCATCGTTAAGTCTGGCTCCTGCTGTAGAAGACCTGGGGAAAATCTGGCTCTCCTCTGCTCTACTCTATCGGTCCTGCTTCCTGGGTATCCACTAGTATCCACTGATTTTGGTAATTTTGCAACAACAGGTCGCTCTCAACACCGTGGCACACTGCTGTGCCTGTTTCCTAAACAGGGAATAAGGTGGGAGGAGGAATGTGGCCAAGTCACTTAGCCTTTGGTTCTCCTGTCTGGGAGAATTAGTGAGAATGATGAAGCTTTTAGGAAGTTTAACACCTCTTCTCTTCCAGACCATTTAAGCTTCACTAAAAGTCACTCTTCAGAACTGAATTTGCTCACACAGCTTTGGCCCTTGGTAAATTCACTACTTAGTTCTCCAGCACGTCATAGTGTAACTTTCAGTGCCTGCATTTGCCACTGTTACAAATATGCCCCTGAGCAATCTGGAAGCAAGAGGCGCTGGCTGGATTTAGCAGAACAATTAATTCATCATATATCCGTTAAACTATCCTTCGTGGTGCCCTGGCACTTGGAGAAGCCTTGTCCAGAGATTGCTTACTTCATGAAATCTTTCATTTGAGATCTTTCTACTTCGTGAAATGTTTGATTCTGCTTTGAAATAGGGAAAGCCCTTGCAGCTCTGACACAGAAGAGTGATGCCAAGCTTTGGTCTGTTCCTGCTGTTTTTCCCACCCCAGTTCCAGCCTGGGTGTTGGAAGCTGCAGTCCCATGTGCTATCACATTGGAAACACTGTGTCCTCTGAGCACCACCTCACAAAGCCGCCTGCTGCTGACCATTACTCCCATTTCTGATGAAGTGAAAGGATGCAGGGATGAAGTCACTGTTACTCAGCCCTTGTGATCTCAGTTCATTGAGCATTCAGGACTATTTGCTTGAAGCCTTACTGGTACTGAACGGGATTGCACAATTTGGGCTTCAGGAGCTGCTGTGTGGGTGTGTGTGTACTCTCTGCACAGGAAGGAGCACAGAGAGTTCCTTGTAGTAGCCTTTATTTCAAGGCTCTGGAGAACATCTTAAAAGCCTGTCCCTCTCCTATGTCAGCTCTAACTTCCTTTGCACTGGAACACACACAGTGAGTGGGAGAGGAAACGACAGTGAAAGGAGAAAGTACTCACAATATAAACATACTTTCACCTTACACAGATAGCAGAAGAGAGCCTGATAGGAAAGGAATCTCCATCCGACCAGGTGTGTCTGTTAGGGAAAGACTGGGAACACTGTGTTTTCTGCAGGGCCATCTGATGCTGTCTGCAATGCTGCACTTGTTTAATGCAGCGTGGTGTGGCTCTGGGAATTGCAGAACAGAAATGTCCAGAAGTTTTTATACTTGGCTTATTTGTCAGAAAGCTGTGACATGGAACACTCAAATCGGCCTGTCTTTTCTTCCAAATACTCAAGCAGTATACTTGGTAATGTCATTCTGCAGAAAGTTTTGATCTCTGACTTTTCCAATTAATTTTGGGAGAAAACAGAGTTCTTGGAATTTCCCACAAAGCAGAATTTCTGTTTTTCCAGCAGCTTGACTCAGCAAGAATTTCTGCCACAGGAATTTGGCCATAAGTATTGATACCAGCTAGGCAGTTTGAATCTCTCTAGATGTGAAAGCAAGAGAAAAGTATCTCGTAAATCATCGTGTCATTGCTGTTTCATACTCAAGAGGGGAGATCATCTCACCTTCCTTTCTGTTCTCCCATGCATGTTTCCTGAGAACAGCCTAAGCAGATGGGTGTTGAAGATCTGCAGAGTATGTGAATGGCCAGAGCCGCTGTAGCTGTGCTCTGTGAATTGCTCCTTGCACACAGCCTCCCCTTTTGTTTCTCTTTATGAATGAGCTCAGTTTTTACAATGCAGTTTCTTGGTTGTAGTTACAGAGAGAACTCAGCTTTTTTTTTATTAAATGTGAATAACTGCCTTCAAAAATCATATTTTTTCAGGTCTAATTTGTGCTTCTGAATTTGAGAATGGTGTGGAGGGTCAGGGAAGTGCTCCACTGCCAATGCAGCAGATGTGGCAGAATGGCTGGCATGAGAGGCCTTGTCCTGAGCTCCCACTGAGAACCAGGAGAACAACCAGGCACTGTCTGGTCTGTCTGTCCTCGCCTGGATGGGATGAAAAGAACATCCTGGAGGTGTTCAAGAGCCATGTAGATGTGGCACTGAGGAACATAGGTTAGTGGGCATGGTGGGGGTTGGTAGTTGAATAAGATGATCTTTGAGGTCTTTTCCGATCTTAATTAATGACTCTATGATTCTGTGACTGGAGTAATGGAGATTTTACCATAATTTTGCCTTTGTGTAGCTCTATAGTGGAAATACTAAGTGATGGCTTGAACTAGTGATTGAACACCTGGTGGGAAGACAGGGCCAACCCAGAGGAGCTCGGGTGCATGCATGCATCTGAGTGACCAGAAGGAGTGGAGCCAGGATCCCCTTCCCAGACTTCATTTAAGGTTTGGCAATGCAGGCAAGGGTATCTTGCTTGGAGATCTGTGCCTACCTGTGAGGTCTTCTAAGGGTAAGCAGCTTCTTTCCTTTATTTCTGTGGCCGCAGCTGTTGTACTTATGCAAATCTTCACTTGCTGCAGCCTGGGAACTTGCTACTCTGCTGTCCTTGCTGTACTATCCATTGCGTTACAAGCTCCCACTCTCAAAATTACATTGGGGAAAAAAAAGATCAGCCAGTTAATATCTGGACTTCCTCTTCACTGGAAAACAAAAACCTTGGGGTTTCGCCTGGCACTGCTAGCAGAGATCTGCTGAAACCAAGTGCAAGTCTTGAACTGTGTAAGTCTGTGGCCTAGGGGTGGCAGGAGGTCAGACAAGATGTTCTGGCTGGGCCTCGATGGCCTTAAGAGACTGCGAACCTCAGATAAAACTATGTTACCCTGAGTCAAGTTCAAAGTCTATGAATCAAGAATTCAAGCCTGAGCCTAACTCAGTGGAAAGGAACAAATTTGTGGTATTTGATGACAATGCAAGATGTTACTAGGAAGTTTCCCCGCGAATGCATAGCAAAAGCCAAACAACTGACTGTGTTCGTGGCCAAAACATTTATTTTCTTTATGGAGTGAAAACAGAACCTGAAGTGCAATAAATAGCTTCTGAATGTGCCTTCATCTCTGGGCCAGTACAGGAGGTCTGACACTTTTAAAAGCCTACTGGAAACTCGGGCTTTGATTACTGCTGCCAGAATAGCTGCCGCCTCTTCTGTGGTTCCATCAGGGATGTACCTCCTGAATGTGTGCTTGGGCCTCAGCCTGTGCTCATGACCAACCTTGTCTGGTGCTCATCTGGTTTTCCTCCTGCCGTGATGTGGTCTCATTGATTCAGGGCATGCTGCATGTGGCCGTGCATGTGCTGAGCTACAACTGCTCTGCACCTGGGACTGGGGATGGCTGCACAGGGATAGAGCATGGCTTGGGCTTTGCAGGGCTTCAGGTCACTTCCCAGTCAGGCTTTTTCCTACTGCACTGTGGATGCAGCCAGTTAAAATCTGATGTGCTTCAGGAATTAACATTTTTAATGGTGTAAGATTGCAGTGCCTGAAAACAGCATGGTGTAGTGCCTGAAAATAACAAATTTTGAAGCAAAAAAATCTAGTCCTGTTATTGCTTACAAGATGACAAGAAAACCTTGTGTTTTTTTTTTCTTTTTTCTTTTTTTTTTCCAAAATGGCTTCTATAATATAATGTTTCTCATCTTCTTTCAAACTCTCAGGGAAATACTAAGATGACTGCAACAGCTATACTAAAGAGCATGGGGGACATCAAGATTGCTTTACAAGTTATTTAGATCTGTTCAGTGACACAAAGAGCTCAACTTGTTTGCAGATTCCATTTCCAGGTCAAGACTGAACCTTTTGTTTGTGTTTTCAAATGGAAATGAATTTTTGCAAAGGACCTCCCCGCGAATCATTGTCAGAGCCTGCTGACTGATAGACACGTGAGATCTTTGGAGGCCTAAAGTTTGGCTGTATTTATTTGGAATGGTTAGGGACATGTTTGTGGATGTCCCATTTCTCTAATTTCTAATTTCTCCTGTGCAAGGAGAACAGCTAGGAGAGGTTTGAGCAGAGAATGGACAAGAAAAGGACAGCTTGTGGAAAGGAGAAACTTGCATCCAGAAGGGATGAAAGAATGTTATGAAGTGCTATCAAATGAGAACCCCCTTTGCTATTGTGCTACTGTGTGTCTTTGACTCTTGGGAGTATCAGGGATCACTGAAATATGGCTCAGCAAGCCTATGAAAGAGGCTGTGAACAAGAAAATCCCATATGTAAGAAGTGATCTCCAAAAAGAGACTCCAGGCACACTCAGCTATGTAATAGGGCACATGTTGCAGTTCCACCAAGTTGAAATGAGATAAGAGATAAGAAAAGCACTTTTTTCTTTTCTCCACTCTTTAGGAAGTTCTTCAGGCTCTTTCTCCTGCTGCTCTGAACATGCACTTTGTTTTACTCCATGCATTGAGAACTCCTGCATGCTTTTGCCATCCAGGTAGGAAGTTATAATTGTGAGCAGTTAGATCTGATCCAAATTTTCTATACATTTAGGTGTAATTAACATGCCAATTCCACGAAGCTGGCAAGCAGACAGTATGCTCCTCATCAGTGCCAACATCTGACACCCCAGCTTGTCAGGAATCAGAGATGCTCCTTTCTCCAGAAGCAGAAAGGCTTTATTGGCATCAGGGCTCTGTGGTTCAGGAGGGAGAAACAGGTCACCAAGACTGGTTGTTATTTTCAAGGACATCATTTGGTGGGGTCCTCTTCATGTTCTTCCCACCCAGGCTCTGCCGCTCTTCTCTCATCGGAGGGTAAAGCAGAAAGGGCAAAAATGTTTCTCTTGTGTCTGAACTTGCAGAACATTTAAAACTTGGATAAGTGCCTAGATGGGATGGGTTTGGGATGATCCCATTCTGCATTACGATTCCAGGCAGGGCAGCGTATGTGCTCACACTTCAAGCTCTCCTCAGGGTAAGTGGATTCACTGCTTGGAGGTTGGAGCATTGCAGTACCAGTTCTTACTCTCCTTGGATATTTTTTATTTATTTATTTATTTACTTTTAGTGGTTCGCATCACCACGGTACCTGAGCAACATGTCTTGTAAAACATAAGTGGTGATAACGAAGGGATTCCTGATCATTAAAGTTGGACTGTTGATGACCGTGCATGAGTTAACACCCTTCTGTGGTTGCCAGGGGGAAGTAGACCCTTTGCAGGGCTTTGCATAATGTCCCCTGCTCTGAATAGCCTCTGAAGGGTTCCTTCAGAGAGCAGTGGTGACTGAGGGAGAAGCTCAGGCCCTGTGCCTCCAAGGCTCCTCCAAGGTACACATAGTAGCTTCCTATTATCATGAAAGACACCACCGGGACCACAGGCAAGTAGCCGGTTTCTCAGGAAGCTGAATATTGCTCTCTAGTACCCTCTAGGGTTCAGAAGACACAGGACCTGGGAACTCTTGGCCGTGAGATGAAGGAATCCACAGCACCAGAGCCAGCTGCTGGGCAGGAGGGTGAAGGAGGTGAAGGAGGCACAGTGGTCACCTCTCAACCACTCTCCTCCCAGAGGGCTCCTACACACCATCTCACGCAGGGGGTGACGTGCCCTTGTCCTGCAGGCCAGCCCAAGGCCTTTGCATCACCTCTGTCCCACCTATGGGCCGAGCCGTGCGGCAGATGGGAGGGAGCCGCTCTCTATCCCACGGCCAAATCACTGAATCACAGCAGTTAGAGGCAGAGGCGTGGTAAGAATACTTGGGCTCAATCCCGGCTCTAAAACAATGAGCCTGAGGGGTCTTTATTGTCCATCACAGTGCAGACAATAATATTTTTGTTACCAGAGCAATTGCCAGTGGGATGTGGGGATAGCAGTCCTCTACATACCACAAAGCACAAGAAAATATTGCTCAAAACTTTGTGTCATGTTTTGGATTGCTGTTGTGATTTATTGCTTCTCCCTGCCTCTGGGGACACAGTGCTGAGGCAATCCAGGAGTAGGGATGGGGCATTTTTGGAGCACAGTCAGGGCTGGACTGTCAGCATTATTTGTAAACACGGCTTAGTTCTCTTCACCAGGAATAATAGCCACTTATCCTGCCAACAAAGCTTGTTCAACTGTAGGCCCCTATCACTGCCACTTCCCACTTCTCCCCTATTTCCTAAGGAGAAGATAAGCTTAATCCTTTTCATATTTTAATTATAGGGTAGCTAGCTTTTCAGTCCTGCTTTCCCTTTTCTTGTGTTTGGACTTGTAGCCATGAGCCCAACTCTAAGCTTTGCTACATTCATTCCTCAGTATAAAAAGCAAGCAGGAGGTGTTCCCAGGAAAATTCAGGGCTCAGGGCAATACAAAAGATCTCTCTGAGCTGACTCGTTTCCTTTACAGAGTCTCCAGAGGGAATGTCTGCCTCTGGTCTGTGGGGAGGATCTGCACAGGAAGGGATTTGGGGGGGAAGGAGCAAGGGATTGCCTGGGAGAAAGAGCCAAAAGGTCAGGGTGGATGGCATGGCGTGGGGACACGGTTAGCATGCCACCAACAGCACCTAATTGTGTACAGCCTCTAGGGCTGTTAGACTCATGTTAGACTCTGTGAAATAGAGTTGCTGGGGTGTTGCAGTGGAGCTAAGAAAAAGAAATGGGGGCTGCGAAGAGCCTCCTGCCCCTGGGAAAATAGCAACAGAGAGGAGGGGCTGTGGTTTATCCCAGATACTGCATCCCTCGTGGTTCAGTGAAGCTGAGGGGCTGCTTGAAGAGCAGGAGGAAATAGCGGTGGGGCAGAGCGACCTCAAAACACACACGGGGTGTAGCACGTCACAGAGTCTGCCCTGGCATGAGTAGGAGCAGACTGCTCCCCTGCTGTCTTGTCTTCTCTGTGAAGGACAAGCCTCTATCTTAGTGCAAGAAACACTGGACTGAAGGGAGGGCTGGGCCTGAGCCCCCAGACTAGAGAAATTAACTTCTTAAAAGGAGGGAAGCAACATAGAGAAAGAAAGAGCTGGAAACCATGGAAACAGATCTCCCCCCCTCCTTCGCTTCACTCCCATCTGGATTTCCCAGAATAAATGCTGTACTCCGGTTTCTTTTCATGAGGCAAACACTTGGGCCAGTGCAGTGGTGAGTGAAGTGGTCATTGAGAGGCTGGGTGAAGCAAAGGGAGAGAAGCTGAAGGTCTTCCTTGCTTCTCCTCCTGAAGTCATAGAATCTGGATGCAAATGAACTCTCCTTTTGGATCACCCTCAAAAGTGAGAGGCAGGGATTAGTAGGGGGACTTCTGGGCAAAGAGCCCGATTTCAAAACCCCCTGCTTCTCTTGTCTAGTGCCAGGGGTTCATTTTCTTAGCTACACATCTATTTGCCTTTCGAGCAAAATCCTGACGTCGTGGCTTGGCTTTGAGATTTCCCTCAAGATTTTGTTCTGATGTGCGTGCAGACCCCACTGCCCATCCTGTGCATCCAGTAAGATTTCAGCAGCCGCTCCACCCACTGCTGTTTGTGCACACAACATAGGGGTGAATGGAGAGAGAGTACTGAGGGTAAATTGAGGTGTGGGGTGCAGTGGGTGAGGAAAAAGGAAGAAAAGCTGAAACCAAGGGTGAGAGAGAGAGGGAAATGGAGGAAAGTCTGAGCATGGATACGTAGAAACAAACGAGGCAGTTGGAGATTAGTGAGGCCCTCTTTGATTCAGCCGTCAGAAGTGGTGTGTTCATCCATAACTACTGGAAGGGATCAGTTACACTTATGTAATGCTTGAAGAAGAAGGCAGCACTGCTGGGCGTCTTGCTTGAAACTGTACAAGGGGAACATTGGACTCTTGGGAAGGGCCATCTGGGAGAGTATGGTGACTATGCACTATCACAGCCATCATTTCTTCATGTGTATTTACAGCAATCATCTTATCACTCCATTTCCTGGAGTGAACCTAAATGCCATCTGCAAGGGTCTGTCTTTATTCTGCTTGGCTGATACCAGCCAAACACCAACCACAAAAATTGGTGTCCCACCATAGTTTCTCTTTGATACTAAAAAAACCCAAAACTATAGAGGTCTGTTCAAAACAACTTATCTGTGTAGGTGCACCGAATTAGATGTGATAGGAAAGAGACAGAGATATCATCATCCAGGTAAAAACCATTGTACTCATTCTTCTCTATTCTCAAGTGCGAGACGAAGGGAAAGGAGAACTTGTCTTGGGGAGGTGAAAGGTTAAAATCAAAGAAATCAAAGACACATGAAATGGTCTGAAGATTGAACTTTATCCATTACCAAAGATGGATGAAATGTTATTCCAGGAGATTATTGGATGAATACATATGGATATATGTATGTATATTCACACATGTACACGTACACATATGTATATATGTAGGCATAAAGGTGAAAGAGAAATTGCTTAACTTTAGGATGTAGCAGATGCTCTAGTGAGGACAGACATACACTAGAGGGAATAATTTCCAGTTAAATGAGGTTCCAAAGCTGTTGTCATTGTGGCAAGGCAGGAGATGACTCTCTCGCTTACCTCAAAGACTCTGACACCCAGGGGAGGTAATGAGTACAAGGAGAGCTCCTGCAACCAAAGACGAACCATAGTTGTTAATGCAGCACTGAACACTGTTCTTGGCAGCAGTCACGCTTCAGCTGTGTTGAGATTAGGCTCAGCTGCACCCTTTGCAGTAATTGTTAGCGCAGATATGCAGCATACGCAGCAGTGGGACTTCGAGGAGCGCAGCCCCTTAGATGGATGCTCAGATTGCAAAATGCCATACTGAGCCCTCCTGTTGGTTCCAGGAAGTTTAATGTACAAAGACAGCGCTTTCAAATGCTTTCATCATGATAGACACTACAGGGGGCTGAGGAAGAAGCCTGTGGTCACATTAACCTGTGCAGGCTGGGGATCTGTGGAAAATATTATTCCTGGTCTGTGGAGAGGAAGCCTTTCTCTTTGCAGTGGTATTTCTGGCATTGTTACAACCCCAGAAGCAGCTGAGAGCTCCTGGCTGGAATGTTGTGGGCACCTTGATACTGGAGGGAGCAATAAAAAACAGTTTAAAAGCTCTGGTTTTTGTAAGAGCTAGCACATGCTACAGGTGCCCTGACAAGGCAAAATACAACTGGGTTTATGGCCTTCTTTGTTTGTTGACATTGTGTGATCAGCACACGAAAGAAAAATGGGAAGACAGAATGGTTTGCTTGTTTCTTTGCTAGAAACAACAAAGTTCTTGCATTTGGATCCTCCTTGATTTTGATGTGTTTCAGAACCAGCAGATGTTTTCTATCTACATTTAGAAAGCAGTGATTGTTAATGAAGATTTATTTTTTCCCCTATACTTATAAGGTACCAATATTAAACAAAAGAAATGAATGTCTCAACTTAGGATGGCTTTGTGCTATTCTCTTTTTCTTATGACATAAGAACCGTCTACAGTTCTTCCATCACCTCTTGTTGTTCAGCGTATAGGAGGCTGAGTATGAAGATGAGGAAAAATCACTTTTTAAAAACACTATGAAAACATTATTAACCACCTCTTAAAGTCTATAAATTCAAACAGTTTTTCTTTGGAAGTCAGCTTTAAAATATTCTTGAAAGATAATGCCATCATACAGAAGAAGAATCACATTTAGAGGCAATCAGAGACTGAACCATTGTTTTTTCTCTGGTTTTGATTCCCATTATCCTTTGTTTTTTTTCCCTCTTCATCTCCTTTCTGTTCTGCTTTTTAATTCTTCCTGAAGGTCAGACATTTGAAGCATCCAGTTCTGATTGATTGCCATGGAAGTAACGATGAGGCAAAAGTGAGAGCGGTGACATCATGGGAGAAACAGATGGTGAGCTGATGAACTTCTAAGAAACAAAGACTCTTCTGCCAATAAGTGTTCCTAGAGTACAAGAAAAGGAAAACTGAGAACAATCTTAGTTCATAACCCAAAGAGAATGCACTTGTAAATCACTCCTTACGTATAGGTTGTCTGAAGACAAAAAAAATCTAGCAGTCATGGGTAGCTATTTGGATTCCACCAGGACTTTCACTCAATCAAAATTGAAGCAATAGTGAAACATGAAAGAGCAAAGAGTAGAAGATTATACAGAGTGCAAAATCTTTCCGACAATTCCACTGGATTAGGAAGATAGTTTAGAGTGAGCTCACAAAACCCACTCCCTCTTTACTCAGACACCTTCGGAAAATTTGCTTTTGGGGAAGCAGAGTTCTCAGTGAGCCAGGCTCTTCAGTTATGGGATGATGTCTTTAATGATCTTGTGGAGATCCAGATGTTGTGTAAATGTAGCTAGATTTGAAGGCAAGTATGCACAGAATGAGATCCAGCCCTGATGTCAAAGAAAGGTAATAAATAAATAAAACGAAACAAAACAAAACGGAATCTGCAGAAGTGCTTGTCTGCAGTCTTCTAGAGCAGAACATGAAGAAATGGTTGGTTTGGAGAGGAGGGTGGCTTTTCAATTTTATTCTCCCACCAGTCATGCTACTGGCATTACAATTACTCCAGTATCTACATAAGAGAGTGCTTTGTCATTACTAGATAACAAGTCTGCTCTCTAGGGTTGCTGCACATCTGCATCATTAGCAGAAGTAGTAATTGCCGTACCTGCTGTTCACATCTGAAGGAGGTCTGTATGTGGTCTCCTGCCACGAGGTGGAGAAGACAACGTCTCACCAGCTGACAGCGGCAAACTGTGCCAATGAAGACAACTGAGTTGATATACCTTCAAGGTATAAATTTAGAGATGAAGCATTTTGCCTTGCATTACTTTGGGCAAACGAGCTAAAATATGGAAGATTGCATCATACTAACAATGTTTGGTGACATCAGACAAGCAGCACTTCCCACAGATCGAGATTTCTGTGAAGACATTCCTCTCCTTGCTGAGACAAGGCAATCTGACTCCACTGATGGCAGAAGAAGTACTTGAACCAAAGTCGTTGGGGCTGAGACTCAAGCCAAGCTATCTTCAGCCATATGAGTGGATGCCACTCCCACACAAGGCACGTACAGTTGTGCCTTCTTCACAGAAAATCCTCTCCCTTATTTTCTAATACTATTTGACCCCCTCATGGGAAAAACACAAGCATAGATACTACTTCATGCATGACAAAAGACCCAGAGTCTGGTGAATACTGAAGTGCCTTCATATTAGATGCTCTATGGATCACACGCTTTCATCTCACCGAACTTTTGATGTTTATGTTTGAGCTTATGCTCCAGGCGATCTTTGTAAACCAGTGAAGAGAGATGCATTTGCAGGACTTGGTTCATCTGAGCTCTTTTCAAAATCTACCTGAAAATGAAATCACCCGTGCCCCAAATTGCCTATTTCTCTGCACTGACTACTAGAGTAAGTCTAGACGTCTAGCTCTGATGTAAATGCCAACATCTGGACAGGTTTATCGCACCAGCAAAACGTCCTCTGGTAAAATCCACAGCAATTACAGATAAATCAGGGATGAGAGCAAATAAGAGTGAGGCTCAAGGGAAAGCCCAGGAGAAAGGGATAAAGGGATCAAATTCCCATACCACCTCAGGGGTGGTAGGGAACAGAAACCCCCTTATCTATGGATTAGATGGGAAGATTTTATAGTTTTCACAGGGAGGAGACAGGAGGATCTGAATGTTTTGATATGGCCTGCAAAAATCAGTTAGTAAGTACTGGTCCTCTATGTAAGTGTAGTTATCACATTAGCCTAAACTCTATGGCAGTGTTCTGCCTCTAAAGCATGGGAGGCTGTATGAAAAGAATCTGTGAGCTGTCAAAGGGAGAGGGAAAGGAAGGGGATGGAGGGAAAGGGAAGGGAAGGAAAGGAGAAAGAGAAGGAAGAAGGAAAGGGAAGTAAAAAGAGGAAAATGCTGCGGTGTTCTAAAAGAAAGCAGAGCTGCTATGGGTTAGGTCATCTAGTGACAACTTTGCTTATCCATGGTATGAGCAAAAGAGCAGTGCTAGGTGGTGTGTCACCAAAGGGCACTGCTCCTTTTATCAGACCTTGTAACAAAGGAGCCAGTAGATAGCTGCTTTCTCACCTACTTGTGAGTATTTGACCATTTTCTCATTTCTTTTCTACCTCTCTGTCTCTGTAAATTTGAGCCCTTAAGACACTATGACAGTTGCTGGACTTGACCAAGATAGCACAGCAGAACATTATTTTGCATTCACTCATATAAGCAGATACATCTGTTAAAATTTCCCTCTCAAACATTCCAGTATTGTTTTGCTTGCTTGTACAGACGATTGCTATCTTGTATGAGGAACACTATCTGTGTGACTGTGGTATGTATTTATAATGGAGTTTTCTGCTATAAGGAAATCAGTTAACATCTATTTAGTGTAAGGAGTAAAGTATTAGTGTAACTCTTGGAAAGTAAACCAGCAAGAAACGTCATCCACAGGGGTGTATTCATACATGACTTGTTATAAAATACAGCCTAAAATACGAGAGGAAGAATGTTGCTATAATTAAAAACAAAGGACTGGAAGCAAGAATATCTGGTTTCTGCTTTCAGCTGTGTCACAGACGCTCCGTGTGGCTATGGAAGGATCACTTCTCTCTCCCTTGGGCTTCCCCATCTGGAAAATGATCTAATGATACCTTCCAAAAAGGTGCTTGAGAAGCATGACTCATTAATATTTGTAAATATCCTGGGATCAAAGGGCCTGTAGATACACAATGTAACATATGATTATGCTGCTGTTCTTTGCCAATTTCCCTTCGCTGTGTGGATGAGCTCTTTGTATTTATTGCTCGCCTTGGAGAAAGGCCCCATGGGACTCCATGTTTTTATTGACTCCAGATGAAGTTTTCTCATGTTTACAAATAAAGCGATAACTTACTGAGCTCCGATGCCCACCACGGAAGCACAGCCTTGTGTCTGGCTCCAAGAGCAGTTCCTCCTGGTGCATGGCAATAATCAAAACGCCACGTGTTGGGGAAGCGGGGTCTGTTTTCTGCCTCATAGTCACATGGCTCCTGTGGGGCAGCACGGAGAGAACAGCCCTGGGTGGGAGTTTGGAGAGTAAGCAGCACCAGGCAGGCACAGGAGCTCTGCTCTGCTTCAAGGAACGCTCATGGCTGCAGATATTTTGCAGAGCGTGACATGATGTCGTTCCAGTAGTGATTGGACCTTTTTTTGCCCTACTCTGAGATGCAAACGCTTTACAGTGCTTCTTATGAGGCAAATCACTTCTGCAGCTGCTCCGCTGTGGAGTTGTTTCAGAGCTAGAAGAGCCAGAGAGCAGCTCCTGCAAAATGTTTTCTCTAGCTGAAGGGAATGTATCACCAAACCAAAAAGGGCTTGCAAATGCTTGGAAATAAATCCAGGCTTGTAAACTTTCAGCTATTAGACTGTGTGAGAAAGTCTGAATGAGTTGGAACCCACTGGTAGATAACAATTCCAGAAAGTGATTCTGCACATTTGCGATCAAAGCATGTCATCAGCCCTTAAAATACAAAATTTACTTCCAAATTTGCTTACAGCTACTTTGTTCTCCAGGGAAAGCCAAAAGAGCTCGCAGCCTGGTAAGATGAGCAGGTAGCTTTCACTTATGGAGTATTTACCTCTTTTGGAGACAGGTAGAAACTCTGTTTTGCCTAAAGTAAAGTTCTTGAGCGACTCCAACAAGGCAGCATTTCTCCAAAAGCACCATACAGCTGACTGGAAAGGAAAGAAGCACGATGGCCTGAAGCCAACATTTGCTAAACTAGGGGCAGAAATTTTACTCAGGGGAAAAGTGCTTTACTTTGGGGTAGTTTTTAAAAAAATTATTATACAAAAATGTTATCTTCATGGGAACAAGAGGTTGCAGGAGAGGCCAGGGCCGACCACTTTGAGCAGGAAATTATTAACGATCTTATCTTCTGGAATTTGAGTAGATTTGGTTGGTGATCTTTATAGAACAATATTTATCTTTCCCTGATGGACTTTCTCTTTGTCTCCACCAGCTATCAGAATTATAACCTGGCGTTCTGCATGAGTGCCTGTAACAGCGAGCCGAGGGACTGGGCAGCAAAGACAATGGAATTATGGTTACAGTTGGCAGTTCGTGAAGACTTTTTGTTTAAAGGTTGGATGGTAATCACAGGAGATCGGGCTCTGTGATTACTAATGGTCCTTCACTCCCCTTTCCCATGCGAGTCTTTGCCCATGCAGAGCTGAAAGAAAGACATTTTCCTTTTTTATATGCTACTAATGTGAGCTAAGATTTCATCATGTTTTTCTTCCATTTGTGCTGTCTCCGTGTTTATGAGAAGAAAACCACAACTGCCCTTTGGTGATCATCTGATGTTTAAAACTCTCATTCAGATTCACATCTTCCTCAATCTCTCAGCTGCCCTGCGCAAAGTCTCTCATTTTCTTCCTGCACCACCTTATCTGTCCTTCCTCACTGTGCTATCTTGTCCCATAAATACCCCAGAATCTATATGTTTGTACGACTTCAACTATTTTTCTTGCACTATCTTGAGCTATTCCTGCTGCATATGCAATAGTAAACAATGATAGCACAAACTGAGGGTGTTTTTTACTCTTTGTATATAAATATGTCTAATCCCAGTTGTTGGGAGAAGCTGCTCTTCACTTCCTTGCTTGAAAATTGGCTGTGTATGGACTGACAGTGCACGAATTGTCCTAATCCAGAGGAAATTAATGCTGGACTCCTTACCAGATAGGCCAGAGATACACTAAAAATGCAACTTATGAGTGGTGGAGCTGTGCTGTCCCCGTTACAGCAAGGTCTGGGCTCCCTAATTGCTTTATTCAAAGTGTGATGGCGGTGGTGCACAGCCTACAGGCCAGACCACATGCTGTCTGTTGATTGACTTGTTGCAGACCTTTTGGGTGGAAGCCAGGGCCATACGTGGTCTGATGAACCAACTAATTCTGAAAGAGTAGGTTGGGGTTGGGGGAAGCTTCAGCAGTAGTCCACAGGGTTATTCTGGTAGTTACTGCCAGAGAGACAGAGGTATCCCATGGGTATTCTGCCTCAGCTTTCTGCAATAGTTACACAGCACTATGTTTTTCTTCTCTGGGGTTTAGCAGCCCCGAGTCCTCTACACACAAAGAAAATGCTCAGAGTAACTCTGACATGCATAGAGTCAGGCCTTCTAATGGCCTGATGGGATCTGGGGAGCACAAGAAATATGAGGTGCAAGGCCAGTTGCATTTCACTCTGGAATTTTTCCATCTTCTTGCAGCTAGGATACATTCCCTGGAAAGCCCAACTAACATGCCCCTCCATTAGCCACATGTTAATTATTACCAGCTATCTCAGAAACGGAAACCTTCATTCATTTTTCTCCTTAATTCCTATCTTGGGCAGCAAACGCCAGTCTTCAGAGAGTGGCTGGCAGGAGGGGACAAGGGGACAAGCCATTCCCTTGAGTTAGTACTCCAGTGTCTGACTTCTTAGTAATAACAACAACAACAATACTGATAAGTTAATTATTAACAATCTGTTTCTGCTGGGGTTATGGCCGCGCTGTCAGAGTGCACAGGTAATGAAACCATGCTTCCACTTCCAGCCATGAGTCATGCAGAGCGTGAGGTAACATCCAAGTGAGTTAATGGCATTCCTGCTCACAGGTAGCCCAATGGCCCTCGTGTCTCTTTGATGCTGTGGAGCCTTTCCTGCAGTGCTGTTTGCAAACAGAGGCTTCCTTGGTATGGATGACAGTGTTTACAGAGGCTTTATTTTCTTGCTAGCATCAGCCAAATAAAGAGGCATTCCTCATAGCTCTTCTCATCCAAGCTGAAATTGGTGCCCTGATGAAGCACACCGGAGAGGGGTATTTTAATCCCGCATACCTCCAGGCAGGGGACCAGATGCCATCGTGATCTTTGTACCTCACCTCTAGAATTTAAAGTAGGCAGACATGGGCCAGTGTGACCAGCAGGGGGGAGTGTGGGCAGCACGAAATGTGACTGCTGCAAGGGGAAAACCAGCCTGCCCCGGTCATGGTCCAAGGGAGTGAACGCTGGTGATGGGAGCATGCTTTGGGTCCCTTCCCGGTTTCACCACCGACCTGGGACCACCGACCTGGGATATGGCCTTGACAAGTTGCTCAGCACAGGAGCTGCCTTGCCAGCACCAGAGTTGGCTTTAGCTACCCAAAAGTTTGCTTCCAATGCAAGTCTGAGAGAATCCATCAATAGTTTGGAAAAGCACAGGTTCAGAAGCATAGGGCTATTGTATACATCTCATCTGATCCGTGTAATATCAGCCAAAGGAGCTTCTTGTCTTCATCATGTCTGAATTAAGATGAAACATTAAAGCTCTTTTCTAGAAAGTAAATAAATAAATAAATAAATAAATAGACTGGAACATTTCCAATCATCAAGAAATTGACTAGAGCTTCTTGCAGTCTTCTCCAGCTGTATCTTTTTGCCTTATTTCTAATCTCCAAGGTCACATTGCATCATTTCCCCCCATTGCATCTTTTAATATTTGTAAATACTAAACTGAAGAGAACCATTTACTGTTGCATTGCTATCTCCAGTGTAAGGCTCTTCCTCACCATGACCAAATCACTCATGACTGTCTGTTTCATCCAATCAACGGACTGTGTCCTGGCAGCTCTGCTCCATGGCATCTTTTCCAGTGCTGCAGTCATCCCTTGGCTTTTCTCAGCACTCCCCTGGCTCCTCCCCTCCCAGCTCATGGCACCAGGCTTGCAGTCATCCCACTACTGTTGTCTTGGTGTGAAAGGCTGGGATAATGCAACCTCCCTTTTTCTGTTTGTTTGTTCCTGTTTGTACAGCTCAGGATTGTATTACTCTTGATGCCATATTTCACACTGGTATATATCCATGAACTCCAAGTCCTCTTCAGATTTCTGGCCTGCTTGGGTAGAAAACACCTTTTGTTAGGAGGTCTCCTGCTTTGTTCCAAAGCTATGACTCATACATTTGTGCATGAAAATTGATATTAGCAAGAGCGTAGGCAATCGTTGTTCTGCACCAAAGGCATATCCTCTTCATTACTCACTAGTTCCATCTTTGTGCCATCTCCAGACTTCAATAAGAATCATTTCGTGTGTCATTCTGGGTTGTATTTGAAGGAGATGGGCCAAAACTACCACTTGCCAAATAGTGACTCTCCACTTACATTATCACCTCCTGAGATGTATGAATTAGCCAGCATTTAAACCTTAAGGTTCATGCTAATTTTGTATCATCCTATGCCATGAACTAAAATAGCCTGAGGAAGTCCAAGTAAATTACATCAACCCTGTTGCCTCTACCAAGAAAACTCATAATCTCACTGAAAAAAAAAGCTTTCATTAGTCTAATTAGATCAATTTTCTACACATCTAGGCTCACTGGTGTAAATTATACTATCTCCTTAAATTCATTCTTATTAATTCTTATTTCATCCTGTTTGATTATGCTGCCATGTAGGCATACAATTACCTGCCTTGTGTTCATAAAGTCCTAGAAAATATTGGAAAGGACAGCTGAAGGATTGGATCAGGACCATTACCAACACTAGATCAGGTCAGCACGTCTCTGTAGGGCTGAATACTGAAAAGTCTGAGAGTGGACATTCCACCAGCATTCTGGGTTTCTTTCTGCAGTTCCACATGACCTCTTATGTTTCGCAGAATCATAGAATCACCAAGGCTGGAAAAGGCCTCCAAGATCACCCAGTCCAACTGTCCACCTACCACCACTATTTCCCCACTAAACCACGTCCGTTAGTACAACATCTAAATGTTGCTTGAACACCTCCAGGGACGGTGACTCCACCATCTCCCTGCGCAGCCTGTGCCACTGCCTGACCACTCTATTGGAGAATTTTTTCCTAACACCCAACCTGAACCTCCCCTGGCACAACTTGAGGCCATTCCCTCTAGTCCTACCACTAGTTATGTGAGAGAAGGCCAACCTCCACCTCACAACAACCTCCCTGTTGTAGAGAGCAATGAGGTCTCCCCTGAGCCTCCTCTTTTCCAGACTGAACAACCCCTCAACAACTCCCCCTAATACTTGTGCTCCAGACCCCTCACAGCTTCATTGCCTTCTCTGGACACACTCCAGTACCTCAATATCTTTCTTGTTGTGATGGGGCCAGAACGGAACACAGTACAGGAAGTGTGGCTTCACCAGAGCTGAATATAGAGGGATGATCACATCTGCTCCTGCTGCTGTGCTGTGTCTGGTAGAAGCCAGGATGCCATTGGAAAAGCAGTTTGCTCATTGCTACCTTGTTTCCAGATGTATAACACCCGTTTTGCAAAATTTACATACAAAAAAACCACTCACTGACTTTCTCTGGCAGCTCTTTTAGTGCTTTGCAAAGTTGTTTATTTTTATTTATTCATTTATTTAATTTAGTCTATTGAATCAAAACTGCTTCACTATTTCACATATAAATAAACCAGATTTTTTTTTTATTTTATCCTTTGTTTTGACTTAGCTTAAAAAATGCATTTTATTGCCCTTAAATTTACTGTCCACACGTCTTCCTGTCCTTTTGCTCCCTCTATCAATTTTCTACAGTTGCAGCCAATTAAATTAGTTGTCACATTAGCTATTGCCATCAGCTTCTCTCTTCCCCCCTCATATCTACATGAAAAAGCTATATGGAGAGCGCAACATCTCTGTGTTTGATTTTTGCAACCACTTGATTTTCCCTCTAAAGCAACCTTTTTCGCTCAACAGCGATGTTTCAGCACCAATAAAAATACTCAGTTTCCCAGCTATTCCATTTCATCTGTTTGCCTTTCACTCCCAGCTGATGCAGCTCAAAGCTAACATGTTTTCAGCTTTGGAAGCTGACCCTTTTAAAACTCCAGGTTTGTACATTACTAGTTTGGACTTTATTCTGTTTACTCATAACAAATCACATTAAGCCACATTCGTTTGACTCTAACTAATCAATAATTCAGACTAGTAGTCACCCTCTAGCACAGGAATGGGGAATGAGTTTCCATCAAAGGAAGGTGTTTTGGGATGTCCACTGTGACCCTTCTTGCAGCACTCTGTTTTGCCTGCAGATGAGCAGTGCTGCTGTGGCATCGCTTCCCATGTTAGTCCAGGTGTTGTCAGGGCTGGTTAATATAAAATACGTGCTGCTGGGACGCAATGCTCTTAATGCTGCTTAATGAATCTTGACTCACCTGGGTACGCCAAGCACTCAACCAGATGAAATTGGAACTGATGATGCAGCTCCTCCATTCCCACTGCCCAGTCCAAAGCGAAATGAAAGGCAAGCGCTTTTGACCGAAACCTGGCACAAGCCACCAGCCTCAGATCCACGAGCCTTAGAATGCTGTCTAGCAGTGAGGCTGGCCTGCACGCAGCCTGGTCAACAGTGTGTTATTTAAGAAGACGATTCCCTTGGCGACTGCCGTGATCTCCAAGGTGATTGCCCATGGGTGTCTCTCCATGAGATCCTCCAGCCACGGCCCCTTTGTAGAAGGCCATAGGCCCGTCCTGTCCCTATGTTGGGTGTGTCCCAGCCCCAGCCAAAGCACTGTGCCTTGCGACCGAGATCACAAAAGTCAACCCCTCCAAAATTAAGGGCAGTAACTCAACCTGCTTCTCACCTCTTATGTTTGCAAACTGGCTGGCTCAAGACTTGGGCTATGCAGGGATAAACGCATTGCTGTAAGAGTGGTTTCACGGCTCGCTTTCAGGGAAAAGAAGCTGCTCGGTACTTCATATCAAGCGCTTTGGTGCAAGGAGTGTGCATTTTCTTCTTCTAGGAAATCAGCTTGCTGTTTCTAAGCACTGCTGCCTCACATCATAAGGAAAAGAGAGCAGTACCCTGTGCTGTCCTGGATCACTGCCCTGACGGCCCTGTGTTGCCCTGCGACATAACGCAGATGGATAAGGTGTTGGAGGATAACACGCTAGTCCACCCACAGTGTAGTTCTCGTGAAATGTCCAGGAAGGGAATGAGATAAAGCTGCACTATATATATATATATATATTTTTTTTTTTTTTTTTTGCTTCCAGGAAAGAGATAATACGTTACATTCACTGGAGATTTCCAAACCCATATCCACTATGCTTTGAAAGAATTAATGTGGCCCCCTAGGGAGAAAAAGAACATATATCAGAATATGGACAATATTGAAAAATAACTTTTCTGTCAGATGTCAAAAGCTAAGCTTTTTGACCTGTAGCTCAGTTCCAGAAAAAAACACTTCTTTTTAGGCAAGCAGAAAATAAGCTGGAAGTGATGAAACTGATCATATGTTTGAACTTTACTTTTGTTGATGGATGACAGTTGTATGAGTAGCTGCCCCTACTGTTTTTCTTTCAAATCTTTTAATGCTGACCTTTCTGTGAATTGGTGACATCACAAAACCTATTGCCCACTTCAGATTCTGCCAACCTTCTTCAAAAGTGGCTTTATTTATGAATATCATATTTGTAAGAAAGGGGGCATTCCTGGCATCTCAGGCATCTCCAGCCTTGGCTGTGCTGTGTCCCGCTGGTGTCAAAGAGGTTTTCCCAGAACTGGCACCAGTGAAGTGCTGTCTTAAGTTGAAGCTGTTTGGACCAAAGTTCCTGACTCCAAGATTTGCCCTAAGAACTTGGTTTCGAAATGCTGAAAGGAAAAAGGAATTTTGGAAACCATGCTTAACAAGGAGAAGGCTGACGAGCTTGGCCAAAGATGAGGAAGGCTGTCTCTTAAATTCTATTCTGGAGAAATGCTGTGTTTCAGTTCCAGTGCTGAGAAGCACTCCCCTAGGAGACTGGGAGCTGGGGAACTCAGGAACCTCCTATCATCCAGCTTGCCTTTGTTTAGATATTCTTCTATTTGGAGTATTGCCCAGCCGCCTTTGGGTGTGAAGGTGTGGCTCTGGGCAGCCAGCCACCAAGGTGTGTGGGCATTTGGAAGGTCCAGACACAGAGGAATTTAAGAAAACTCCCTTGCTTTGTGCAGCTCAATATGCTGTCATGAAATTGCTCACTGAACTGTATTCCGTGCGCTCAGCTTATGGTCCTGGCAAAACTGAAATACTGTCTTGTGCAAGCTGCCATTTATCCAAAATAATTTGATGAAGTCTGTTATTTGAAGCAAACTGCAAGTTTTTGGAGCGGTGAGCCAGGTGCTAATATAGCTCTGAGATAGAAGCTTTACAATTGTATCTATAGTTTGCGGTTTGCCCATCAGATAGTAATCTAGTTTCAATATGGAAATATTTAACTGGCATACAGTTATAGATGTGATTGATTGCGACTTCCTTCTGTTGGGTTTTATAACCTGCACAGTAGAGTGGGCAGGATTTCATGAGGAGATCGGGGAGCCTGGGATGATCACAAGTGGTTTGTGGGAAGGGGTGGGAGGAGGAAATGGTGCAAAGAGGTCTTCAGTCATCTGTGGGAAATGGTGTCTGGGGATGGGGAGGTTCCCTGCCTCAGACCCTAATTGCTGGGGAAGAGACGTGATTGTTGTTTCAGTGCCTATACAACTACAGCTGGCCAGTAGTTGTTCCCCTGCTTTTCACCCTACAGGAAGAATATAGCTCCCAGATCTCCCCACTTCATTGGAGAGAGACATTCGGGTCTTGTCATGCAGATCTGAGTGGAAGTTGGGTGAGTGCTTACTGGCATCATGCTTCTGCAACAATAATCCCATGCTTCCTGGAGGGAGACAAGAGGAGTTTATCCTACCTTTGAAGGAGAAAGAGGCTTCTGGGTTCCATTCTAGCTGCTTCTTCCTTCTGGGAGAGCACTTGTGAGCAAAAACAGGATTTGCCACAAGGCACATCCATGCTTCCATCCCTGTGTCCCCATCACTTCATCTGTCAGGTTGTGGGCAGGAGGGAGTCACTCCTTGATCACATAGAGACCATTGCTTGTTTTTTGCTGTCCTTCTCCTTGATGTGGAGCACCAACAACTTCCGACAGTCGTGTGAGGCACTGATACAAACCACAGCTGCTGTTGCTGAGGTGTGGGAAGAGCCTCGTGCTCTTCTATCCTTCTGTAGCACGTTGTATTTGTAGAGTTTGGCCTTTGCTGCAACTCTGAAAAGGTGTGTAAGGTGATGAAAGGAACTTGGTGACCCACGGCACATAGAATAGGTGTTTGGTGGGTTCCTCTGGACTGAAATCCCATTTGCCCATCCTTGCAGAGGACCGCAAATGCTGACTGTCCGATTTCTGATTCAGTTGTTGCATTGGCATATTTGTTGTTCAAGCCAATATCATTAATGGCCACTTGACTTGAGGAGAGCAATAGGCACGCTTTTGTTCAGTTTTATTTTTGTTTGCTAGTTACCAAAGTGTTGAGGTCTGAGTCCAAGTTCAAATCATACCTCCTTCAGCAAGCAACATGTGTCCAGCACCTGGGATGGACATCAAGTGACCAACCTAAAACAACAGAACAGCTTTCCTGAAATCAGCCTTTGGTTCTTCAACCCATAGCCATGAAAAACACCCACACCCAATGCTGTGAGTGTAGAATATTAATTCTGGGACAAATGATAACAAATGAGCCCAAATGAAACCTTTCCTCTAGGAAATGATTTAATAGGTAAGGCCCACTCCATCAGATTTCTTCTGGGACTGTGATGTAAGTGTAAGGTGAAGTACTAATGCAACTGCTGTGTGTGTGTATTCCTACCAGCTCTGTTACATGAAGATGTAAAAGTTGGGGTGACACGAGGTCCCTTAGGGTGACATTACGTGTACTTCAGGCAGGAAAAAAGCTGCTTTGGCCCCTTGATGTCTCTGTAGAAGCTAAAACAATGCTGCTGATAGCTGATGACCTGACCTGTTACCTCCACTTCTCATTGCCTCAGCTACTTGCTGCAAAAAGATCACACGAGGATCCAGTGAGAGACAGGAAGATGGACAGTGAAAAAAGGGGAGTGACTCCTCTCAACCTGACACAATTACGAACTATGAGAGAAGCACCCAGAGTACAAAATCAACTCGTGAGGACAAAACAAGGAATGGTGCTGCCCTTTGAACATTTTTCTTTCTTTCTTTCCAGGAACTGAGGATCTTTGGACAAACTCAGAGTGACAGAGGCGATTGAAACTGCCAGTGGGTGGTGCATGGGCATCTCTAATGCTCACAACTGCGAGCCTTGTGCTGCCCATGCCCGCTGCATGTATTCTATTTAAACCACAGCAGAGGGAGCGTTGGCAAAGCATCTCAGCAGAGCAACCTTTTGTTATACCTGCAGCTGCTCCCTTCCCTGTCAGCACAACTGAAGCAAAAATAATCCCAATAACGATTCGCTGCCTTGTGATGGTGATGCCGCTGACTTGGCCACAGCCCGGTGGTCACTCTCTCATCGTTGTGGCTTCTTGTAGGGAAGGAAGTACCCAAAATACCCCTAGAAGCACTGGGCTCTGCTCACCTTGCTGCCTCTCCCAGCAGCCCACTCCATTCCGGCCTTCTTTCCACTTCCTCGCGCTGTTCCTGGGCTGAGCGCCGAGGGACTGTATTTGAAATCAGAGTGAGCGGCATGTTAAGAAATAGCTCTGGCACTCAACTGCTTAAAACTGCTCTTTGTTTCCCTGACTTCTCTCCTAATTTAGATTATCCAAATCCAGATTCCCCCCAGACTTGCCCATGAGATGGAGTTCTAAGAAAATATTGTTTTGTTTCATTTGCTTTTTAACGTCCACATTTCTCACATTTCCTGTTCCAATTTCAAAGTGGGGCTGAGCTCCCCCACGAGCAGCTCTCCGGCTGTTATTCTGGGGACCTGAGAGAGGGGAGGAAAATAAACAAAGCGTGGGGAATGTGTTTCTTGGATTTCCCCCTTTTTGGCCACAGGTTCTATGAGGAGAGCTGGTGAGGTTACCTACATTCCTCTCTTTTCAGATCAGAGGAATGGGACAGAGGGTATTACTAGCATGGGACGAGGTATTAAAAAATGGACGCCTACATTTAGGCTCCTACATTTGTATTTTGAGCCCCTCAATACGGGCTTGATCTTGTGCTCTTTGAAGTCCATGCCAACGCTTCCCCTGAATCCCATCTGCAAGATGGAGTCCTCAATGATGGTCACATTCTGCAAAGTTCTCACAGCTTCGAGCGCGCCGTCACTCAGCCTCTCGGCGAACCACGCACCTTACTGATGTGCCTAAACGTGGAGCTCCTGCTTTTAAGTGTTCCATATTTAAACTCCTGCCCCTCGATTCTGTCTCCCTTTCTGTCTCAGGAGCCGTTGATGTGAGGAGGATCCCACGGCTCCCGATGCAGCGCAGCACAGACACGCGTTTGCTTTTTTTGGTGAGCGCTGCAGATCCTGTGGCAATGTCAGCATCTCCCGTCCCCGTATTTATTACGGTGTAACTCTAACACGGGAGGCCCATGTGTGCCCACGCTCGTGCCAGGATTCGTGCAAGTGCATGACCATTTGCACAACCTTCACACGCACCACTCTCCTGGTAACAGGATGTTGGCAGGTGGGAAGATCACAGGATCCAGACGAAACCTAAGATGCCGTGAGCAATCCCGTAGTGGTAATTTTAGAAGCTGGGTTCTGTACATTATTTACAGTACATTGTAGCTTTAAGGGGGTAAGGCTCTCCCTCTGCACTGCTGGATTTAATCTTTTCTGTTGGGTTTCTGTGTGGGACTTTCCAAAGTGCAGTAGCTTTGGGGATTTTATCCTTCCAGAGGGAGGGGGCAAACTGCAGCTTGTTTGCAGCAGAACTACATTCATTCATAAATTGCTCACCTAGTGGGAGAGCAAAAAAAAGCCCCCAGGACCCTCTTCTACCACATAAAGACTCATCTGCTTTCTGATAGTCCACAAGCAGAGGGCTGGCGGGAGGCAGAGCTGCTTGCAATGAACTGTGGCATTACCAGAAGCAGCCCCTGCCCCTAGGATCTCCCATTTGGCATTACATTCAGCAACTAAACATCCCCTCTGCTCTTCTGGGGGATGCACGCAGCCTTCCTATCTCTTGGAGGACGCTTTTTGGCAATCGCAGTCTGAATACGGGAAACTCCAGTTGTTTTGGACAGATATTTGTTTCTTCAGAGACTCTTTGCAACAATTAGTTCTAAAAAAAAAAAAAAAAAAAAGCAAGAGAGAAGAGAGAGCAAATGAGAAAGGATTCTTTTGCAATGCCTGAACAAAGGCCACCCCTCCTCAGTGGTCTCTGAAGGCCTAGGTCCTTCTCCAGGCTGGGTTTGTCCCCAGGGGTGGAGAAACCCAGGGGGTGGCCGCACGCGTGGCACCATAGGCTGCATGGGGCATTTGGGGCTGGAACTGATGGGGCCGGGCACAGCCCGCGTTCACCTCCCGGCCTTCCAGGGGATGGGCACATCTCCCTGCCCCGTACCAACGAGAACATTTTATTCGTGTTTAAATATGAACAAAGTGGAGAACGGGTCTAAGATCTGCCGAAATCAAAGACTGATTTTTTTTTTTTGTTTGCTTGCTCCGTCTGTTCCCCTCAGCCAGCAGGTGCCTCTATAGAGCCAACGCTTCGCCTGTATCGCAGAGCTGTGGCACGGTGCTGGAATACCTGCTGCTTCCCAGCGATAATACGGCCTTGTCTTTCACCGTGCCTTCCCCGTCGTGCAGCCCCAGCTCCGGGTGCCCGCCCTGCGGAGGGTGGCGGCAGGAGGGACATTTCTGCGTGCCGACACGCGCGTGGAGCTGCTATGTCACGTGCAGGGCAACGCTGCGGGGACATGAGCAAAGGAGCTCGGCCGCGGAATGTTGCGGTAACCCCGCAGATGGAGCTGCCTTTTTGCCCTTCAAACGCCTTCCCAGCAAGCGTGATGGGGTTCGCCCGGTGGAACACCACGGGCGTTCGGTGCAGGCAGGCCCCTCCACCTAGCGACTATGTTTGGATAAAGGGGATTAAACCCAGCCGAGTTGCCCCCTCCCCTTTAGCACATAAGTGCCGAGAAATCACCGTATCTGAAAAGCGGAGGCCTCGGGGGGCCGGCCGGAGGCTGGGACGGCGAACGTCCCTCGCTGCCCCCTCCCCGCAAACGGCCCCGCTGGACTTTGGAGCGATTCCCACGGACGAGGTGAATTTTGACCCGAACGCGCATCCCTCGGCGGGGCACGACGGCGGCCGCGGGGCGGCGGGGGGAGGCGGCGCGGGTAGAGGGGCGGCACGGGAACCCCGGGAACCTCGGTCCGGAGCGAGGCGGGCGGGAAGAACGGCGGAGGGGGCCGCAACCCCCTGCGCTCCGTCGCCGTTTCGCCCGGCGTGTAACAGGGATGGGTGGAGAGGAGGGAGGGGACCGAGGAGGAGGGTGGGACTTCTCCGGAGCGTCTCTCCCCGCGGCCGCGCCGAGCAGTTGCAGAGCGCCGGCAGCGGGCGGTGGGGCGGGCGCTGCGCGGGGAGCGGGCGCTGCGCGGAGCCGCCGCTGGAGAGCGCGGAGCGCGGCTGCCGCGGTGCCGGGGGCGAGGAGCGCACGCCGCGCCGGCGGGGGACAGCGCGCCGCGGGAGGAGCCGTGCGCGGCACCGGGACCTGCTGTTGGCTTGCCGCCGTGCTTTATCCTCTCGTTTAATTTATTTTTTCCCCACCTATACTTTGATCCGCTGGGATTTTTTTTTTCCCTCCCTTTCCTGCAGAGCCTCCCCCCGCCCCGTTCCCTCCCTCTCTAGCCAGTTTGGATTTTTTTTTTTTTTTTTTTTCCTGTTACTATTCCGATTTTCAAAGCGGTGGACGCAGAGAGAGAGGCAGAGAGGGCAGGAGGCAGGCGGTCCGCTCGCCCCCTCCGCCACCGCCACCCCGACGTGCGGAGCGGGCTCGGGCTCAGCCCCTTCCTTCCCCCGGGGGAGGCGACCCCGGCTTGCCGCGAAGAGGGGGCGCAGCGAAAGAGATGCATTGAAACTTTCCGCGCAAACTTCGTGGCGAGTGCGCGAAGCCGAGAGCGAGCGCGGCGCGGGTGCCTGCCTGCCCCGGCGCCGGGAGAGCCGCCGCGCACGGGCGCCGCTGTGGAGCTCGGATTGCCCGGCGGCGGGGGCCGGGCGGCGGCGGGGCGGCCGCGGAGCCTGCGCTCGGCCCTGCGGAGCGCCCACCGAGAGCGGCAGCGGGGGCCGGCGGAGAGCCGGCCGTATGGAGGGGTGAAAGCGGAGACCCCGAAGAGGAGACCTCCTTCCCCCGGAGCCCCTCGCAGCGCCCGGGAGGCGGCGGGCGCGGAGGAGGCGCGGGCGAGAGCGCGGCAGCGGGGCGGCAGCGGCGGCGCGGCGGCGAGGCGGAGTGCGGCGGGCCCCGCTCCGCGGCGTGCGCCGGCAACCATGAACTTTCTGCTCACTTGGATCCACTGGGGGCTGGCGGCGCTGCTCTATCTGCAGAGCGCGGAGGTAAGCGGCGGGGCCGGCGGCGGGACGGGGCTTTGTGCGGGAGGGACTTTTCCCCTTCGTCCCTTCTCCCTCTCCCCCCGCCTTCCCTTTGCCTCCCACCTGCCCACCGCGCTGGCAGCGGGGCCGGGCGGGCGCCGGCGGCGCGCACACACGTGTGCGGGTGCGTGTGCGGGGCTGCGGCGGGGGGCGAGCGACCGGGAGCCGCGCGCGGAGTGCCCGCGCACGTGTGCGCGCAATGCACGCCCCCGGCGCGGGGCTCCCCGCGGAGTGGCCGTGGGGCCGCGGGGCCGGGCGCGGGGCAGGGAGGCAGCGCGCTGCCTTCTTGCATCAGCCTCGCCTCCCGTCCCCCGGTCTCCTGACATTGCAAAAGGGTGTTCGGCCGTATTTGCCTTGGGTCCCGGCTCGGGTTCGTGCCGCCGAGCGGAGTTCAAAATACCTCGCTGGAAAAACAAATAAAGATCAAAGAGGACAAAATGGATCCTGATTTTTTTCCAGATTGATTTTTTTTTTTTTTCCAAAATACATATCTCTGGCACCGTGATTACAAAACCCCGCGTTTTTCCCTTCTCTTCCTCGTTGGTCACTTTTACTTTTGCCTCGTTGTCATTCCTGAGCGATTAGAGACCAACTCTTCCTCCTTTTTCTTTCTCTGTTTTGTTTCTAAAAGGCAGCGCTGTGTGCAAACCTACCCTATAAATCTATCTGTTTCTGGAGTCCGGAGGGCTGTGTTGCCAAGAGATATTAAGGGGTTTAGACAGAGTGCCCACGTGAAAGTGGCTGTGCGCCGGGTAGGCATGGATTATGTTTAAGGCTGTAAGAGGCCAATGCTCCCCGCACTGCTCCTCTGCTCTTGCAGGGAATATGGGCCACATCATCTCCCACAGACATGAAAATAAAGGTCGCCTGCAAGCTGCTCAGTTATTCACATTGTTTGTTCAGCATGGATGCTGGAAGGTAACTCCCCAATTAGGAGCCATTTCAGCTGGAACTGGAGGCAGGCTCCGCACGCTTTGTTTCTCGCCTGTTATATCTCCACTTTCCCTGGTGACAGCCGCACGTTGGGCAGTGCTGGATGGGAACCAAGGCTCAGCTCCCATCTGAGCGTGTCACAGAGCTGCGCCGTGCAGCCTGGCGGCCACATCTGCCTCATGGGACAATTCTTTCCACCCTCCAAGAGTTTTTCCATCATCAGCTAAGATGGGGCTTCTCTGCCCGCTGCCTCCTCCGTAATCTTAGAGAGTAGCATCTCTTCCCTGGCTGTGGGTTAGACAAGTCCGTGTCTGGTGATAAAACCCTTCAACCCTCCCCTTGCGCCTTCTCCCCTCCCCTTCCTCTTCCCCGGAGACGAAGCTGCAGATCAGGTAGGGTCTGGGTCTGTCTGTCTGCAGGGGCCATGCAAAAGCCTGTTCTCCTGGGTTGAAGGATGGTGTGATGTGAAAAGAAAGGGGAAAAATTATGGTGTGGCGTGGGAAATGTGGAGCGGTGGGAGGTGTTGTAGGGTAAATCTGTGTGAGACTGTGAGATGCGCAGATAGTGGGATGATGCGGGCCGTGCGAGTGCTTGGACGGATGAACGGTAAGGTCTGTCCTTCGGTTCTGTCCTTATTTGTCTGTGGGCCTCTCGGGCGCCACGGTGATGGTCGGGATGTTGGGAATGCCAGTGGGTCTCACGTAGGCACCCTGATGGTGGCTCTGGGCACGGCAGAAAGTGCCACTCTTCATTTTGTGCTCTGGTAATAGTATTTACCGGTGCTGTTCATCAGGCTGTCATATGGAATAAAACCTATCTAGCTAGTCAGGCGCATTGGGAAGGACTAAAGAAGAGCCGTGGAGAGGCTGGGCAGGAAGGCAGGGTCAGGCGCGTGTCCGGCGGCTTTCCCAAGGGTGAAGGAGGAGGGACACGGGAAGATCAGTGCTCCTCTGCCTAAGAGATGGCTCCTCACCGAGGGGTTGGCACGCTCGCTCCTGGGACGGTGGGAAGTGTGTCACGGTGTGGGCTGGGCGGTGCCGATGCCACAGGTGTCTGCCTCCACGTGTGGCCACAGCCCTTCTGTGCGGGAGAGGGAGGAAGAGGCGGTTTTGCAGTGCCACCCTCCCGGCTGCTTGCCAGTACTGAGCTCCCGTGGGCTCCAGGAGGCCGCGGTGGTGTCCCCGTTTCCTAGAGATACGGGGGACAGCGGCTCCTTCCCCATCGGCTTTGTCCAGCTGTAGTGATGGCAGGTCCCTGCCGATGGGGCTCTGGGAACCTATCCCTTCCCTGAGATGTGGAGGGACCTGGCCCTACCAGCTGTATTGCCACAGGGAACAGGCAGCGCTCAGACACACAGGGAGGGAGAGCGCGCCTGTGACCAGACTGCTAATGATCACACACCCACCCGCCGTGCTGCCTTCAGCCTGCTTCCGCACCAGGCCGCGCCAGGAGCTCCGCAGCCCCTCAGCCGCCCGTGCACAGCGGTCACCTTCCCCATAGCACTCCTATGGGGAAGGAGGAGGGCTCATGTGGGATCAGGGGAGCCCGTGCTGACACCACAGAGGGGCTCACAGATGCCTGAGCAACCCAAGTGGGATCCCTCGTCCGTCCTGCTCCGTATCAGGGTGCCCGCACTGCGCTGGCCGTTTGTGGGATTACCGACCTCTGGCTGCGTGCACAATGGAGAGGGAGAGCAGCGAGAGCTCCCTGCTTAAGTAGAAACCGCTGAGAAGAATTTCTAGCGCCTAAGACGAAAAGTGCATTAACTCCTGTCCCAGAGTCCCTCTTAGAGTGGATGGATTGTTTGTTCCAGTCCTAAACAGTTACAAAGCTCTTTTAATGAGGCTGCACAGATTAGGGGGAGGGGAAGGGAGAGAAAGAGTGCTGGTGGTGTTGGCGAGGGGGGCGATGGCTGGGGAGGAACAGCGTCATTAACCTTTTCTCTCCCTTTAGAGAATAACTTGCTCCATACTGGAACTGGGAGGAAAGGGAGAACGGGAAGGTGCAGGTACAGAGGTGTGAAACACGATTATTTCTTCGGGAGGGTTTTGACCCGCTTTAGGACAAGTATTTGCTGTGACCTGCAAAGGGCACAAAAAGGAGCTTCCCGCTCTTGAGCCCAGGGCTTGCTTCCACACCTCTGTGACATGCTGAAAATCTATTGGAAAGAAATCGTGTTACAGAGCTGTTGGGTAATTCCAAAAGACAGCAGAGGAGAGCGTGACCTTCAGGCTCCCACCGAAGGGCACTCTAGGCCCGTTTGTCCCTTGGAATGCTTTGGTTTCCCATTGCCCTTTGTGATATGCAGCACCCTGGTTTAGAGTGAGGCAGAATCCCCCGCCTCATCTGCTGTTAGATAGGCTTTGCGAGCGTTAGTGAAAGGCAGTGCCCAAAGGACAGAGAAGTTTCTTGCCCTGGTGAGCTAACTGTGTGTTAGTGATAGTTCTGTCTGCGGAGAAGGTCCCCTTTGAGCTCTGCCAAGGGAGCACAGCAGCCTTGTTGCCCCGCTCCTGGCAGGCTCCATATCCATCTCATTTCACATCTGTGGGTGGAATTGTGACCCAGGTGTAGGTGATGGCTGGGAGAGGGCTGGCTCCTGCACTGGTACACCCTGGGCAGGGAGAGGTGCTAGCCACGTGCAGATCAGCAGCGAAAGTGTGTGGCTTCTGTCTGCTTCCCAACCGCCATGCACCACGTGTGTGTGTGCGTGCAGGGAGGCAGGGGGCTTGGCAGCAGGCTGAGCAGCCTCACACCAAGAAGGGACAGCATGACCCTCAAGGTGTCTCAGAGCTAATTCTGCTCAGTCCATCACGGTCACCTGGTGTGTGAACCAGAAATCCCTCAGCAAAAGGTCTTGGGGGCATTGTGACTTGGATAGACTGACCTGGCTCGTGATTGCTTTCCTGTGGTATGATGTGAATTGAGGCTTTTCTGCCCTTGAAGCGGTTTTCCTTCTGACCCATAGATCTTCAGGCGCTGAGCCGCTCTGGAAGGCCGCTGCAGCCTCTGCTGCCTCCATTTTGTTTGCGCTGTTGCAGTGACCTTCACACTTCAGGGATGAAATTGTTCCTAGGAACCTGCTTTTTAAATTGTTATCACAGCACTGAGGTTAGGCACACAAGCTCTCCTCGCAGGGATATAACAATGGAGTGGCTCAGGCCTGGACCAGCGTGCTACGCTCAGGTACAGAGGGACGTTAACAGAAAGGAGAAGCAAGGAGTTTGGTCAGGGGGACCTTAAACAAAGGGAACTGTGCACAGACACAAAGGAATGGCTGAGAGAGGGGCTCTGCCGGCTCGCTTTCCTCCTCCTCTTCAAAGCTGACACTCCAGGCTGTGGACAGGGCTGCTGAGAAGGCTGTAGATGGCAAATTCCCGTTGTGAGCCCGAGGTGGACTTTGCCTGGTCCGTTCAGCCCTGTCTCCAGCTGTGAGATCAGAAGACCTTTTTGTAGGCTTAAATACAGCAGATTGCTGATGAAGCAGTATTTTGTGTGTGCCTGCTTGCTGAAATGCAGCAGGTTCTGGGGTGGATGGCGTCACGCAGGTGGCAACATACTTTGCAGAAGTGAAGAAACCTGAGCGTTTTGGTTTTGGTACAGAACAGAACAGCAGGGGGAAACCTGACTTGGCTGGAAAGTTACGTCAGAGCTCCAACCCTCGCGCGGAGCAGGAAGAGTGGAGTTTTTGTTACACCTGGAATTAAAAAAACCACTTCCTTAGCAAAGTGATGCAACCCTGCTCCAACTCAGTCTGGGGGTGGGTTGCCTACTGCCGATCCCGCTGAGGAAATGCCCCTTGTCCCAACAGGGCAGCGAGTGCAGAGCTCGGGACTCGTTCAGTGCTGAGGCTGGGCCCGTTAGGTGACGGTGCCAAGTGTCACACCAGCCTGTATCTATCACAAGGGAGAGGAGGGACGCTGTGGGGTGTCACAGCACGCGGTGCCCTCGCAGCTCATCGCCTGACACGGGCCAGGCAGCGACAGCTCTGTGGCCACCAACAGCGGTGGGTGACATTGAGAGGGGCGCAGCACCCTTCGGCGCCCGACAGTCCTTCTGCCCCCCCCGGCCCTCCCCGCTGCCCGTTCGGCTCTGTGGCGGGGAGGCCATAGAGGAGGCCATAGAGGAGACGGGCAGGGCGGCCGCTGGCCCAGGCCCCGCAGCAGCCCTGCGGTGCGCTCGTTCCTTTCGGCTCCCGCGGGGAGAACAAAAGGTCTCTCTGTGCCGCCGCCGGGGACGGCCTCGCTCCGGGGCTGCCCGGTGGCGGCGGGCCCGGGACCCCAACCCCACCCTCCCTTCCCCGCGGCCCGGCGTGACGGCTCCGCGTCGTGACCGATTCTCTGTTCTCTTCGCAGTTGTCGAAGGCTGCTCCGGCCCTGGGGGATGGGGAGCGGAAGCCCAATGAAGGTAAGCGCGGGGCGGCTTCCCTCGGGGGCGGGGGGCTCGGGGGAAGGAGGCCCGGGCGGCCAACACCGCCATCTCCCGGGGAGCGGCGGCGGGCGCGGGGCGCGGGGCGCGGGGCGCGGGGTGGGGGCGCCGCCATTAAACCCCGCGCGGTGCTGGGCGCGAGGAGGCCGCGGGGCAGCGGCTGGGCAGCCTTGGAGCCGGGGCGGGCGGCGGGGCCGGCCCAGCCCTCCTCACGCCTCCCATAACTGCGAGAAGTGCGTGCGTGCGCTCGGGCACACACGCGCGCTCATTTATATATATATATATATATATATATATATTTATATACGCACACAAAGAGCTGAGTAGCTGCGAACAGCCTCCTAGGAATTCGCCACAGTTCCGTAGGAAGGGATTTGTCATCTTCGCTGCCTGCCTCTTCGCCGCAGGCGCTAGGGGTGCCCGGCCGGCCAGGGCTGATCCTGAACAAAGGCCCCAGCAGCACCCAGCACCAGGCTGTGGGTCTGGCCCTCCTGACAGGGCCACCTGCCCCCGCTCGGGCTATTGCTGTGTGCAGAGTCGGGCTTGAGAAATAACACCTTTTTACTCTGGTGTGAGGCACAGAGGGCTCTGATCCCAAAGGTTCTGCTTTATAGCAGCACAGCAGTGACAAGAATATGGCCTGCTGGGGAAGCGTGCTGCTTTTGTGCCACTCTGGCTGCCTCAAGGCCAAAATAAGCCCTTTGCAGCGCTGGTTTGTGCCTGTGGATAGATGTGTGTGTGGGCCAGAAGAGTGGGCAGCTTCTGGGTCAGTGGGAGATGCCCCCTGCATGTCCCTTGCCCCACGTGTTGCAGCCAGTTGGCTTCCACAGCCTTTAGGCCAGCAGCAGGGTAGCGGGCAGTCCAGTTCTTAGGAGTAGAATGGTAAGGTGGGTGTCAGCAGGGCCCTGTCACATAGGGATGTGATCAGTAAGATAACTGCCATCTCTCCACAAGAAGGAAACACGAGCTTAGGTGTTTTGGAGAATGCGTATTCTGAATTACAATCTGACTGTGGACATCAGAGCCTTCAGGCTTGGGTGATCATCAGCTGCTCTAAGGCCATCCTGACTGCACTTTCCTTGCTGCCTCCGTGGCTGAGCAGAGCCCTCACTGGTGTGGCTGTGGTGAAGGGTCCCCCCATGGGCTGTGACCTCCAGCGTTATTCCAGCCAGAGGTCAGCAGAGGGCTCTAGCAGTGTGGGTCCAGATTGGCTTTTTTTTTTTTTTTTTTTTTTTTTTGCACTCAATTTCAATTTCTGTAACTTTATTAGTGTGACAGACTGTGAGTGTGTTGCCAGAGGTTTGTGGCAGCCTGTTTGGGATAGGTGTCCATTTTGCATGGCCAAAATTTCTGATTTGCTGGCGGGCTGCCGTGTGTTGTGCTTGACCCTTGCTCCTGCTGAAGTCAACAGAAGAAGGTTCAGTGACTTCAGAGGGATCAAGATGGAGCCTGCTGTGAGGCTTATTTAGGTAACCAGTCACTCTGCTGTTGGTAGAAAAGAGGCAGTATCCTCATCTGGCCATTTGTTGTGACCAGTTACCTTCCTGGGGAGGGGATGAGTTGACCGGAGTGTCACTCCCTGGCACAGGAAGGCGGATGGGAGCAGGGGAGAAGTTGATCTAGCAGTGTGAGCAGTGAGACTTCAGTGCTATTGCCTTGGTGCTATTCCTGACCCTGCGATGCAAATACATCAGTGAGCAAGAAGTTAGGACTCTTGGCATTACCTTCTTGGCTCTGCTCCTGTCCTGCTGGATGACCTTGGAGGTCTGCTCTCAGTACCTCAGTTTATCCTCTCTGAAGAGGAGCCGTCGATGTGCCTATGTTGCAGGAGGACAGTCCCACGGTGCCTTTTTCCACCAGTGTTCCTGGAGCCTTTGGGGTCAGCAGGAAAGGTGATTTTGTGTCTTTGGCCATTTTGTGCTTGCAAGCAGCAACAGATTTTTGTTTGGGATGAACTTGCTCTGATTGGAGCGTGTAATTTTAGCTTCACCCCCTACCCTTTTGTGCTCCAGAGAGCTTTCCACATGTTTTGTGGCACAGGAAGTTGTAGAGGAGTCAGACAAACACTCTTTGTTTGTTCCACGAGCAAAGATTTTCTGGTATAAATAAAGGAAACCACCAGCACTTGTGGCTGCACTTTTATTTTTAAAAGAACAGTGTGTCTATATTGCTGCAGAGCCATTGACGGAAAAGAAGGCAAAATGATCATAGAGCTGCTCCTTTTCTAGTCTCGCTTGTTCCCACTCGTCTGCTCCAAATTTGGACTCAATCCCACCTGCCATGGCTGTGTCTGCCCTGAAGAGTTAATGTGGACCCTGGCTGGGTTTTAACCTTTCTTCTCTCTCCATTCACAAAGAAGAACCTCTGACTCAAATCTGGAGGAGTGTTACAGGGTAGGGGTGTGTGTTAAATGCGGGATTAACTTTTAACATGGGCTGAGGCCCAAATTGCAGGAGGGGAGCAGGACAAACGGCATTAGTCCTTCAGTGACCTTCCCATTTCTTCCCATCAAAAACAGACGTCCTTCCGTCCCCAACACGACCAATGGAAAGGAGGCATGGACTGAATCAGCCCGGCAAAGTGTGGAATATGACTCCCGGTGCATAGGAGTAAGCGTAGCAGGGGCAGGGCTTTGAGAGATGACTGTACCTCAGTCATGTGCTCTGCTGTAGCTGTGCAAATGGACTGTGAAGCGTTGCAGTCTCCGTGTGAATGCTCTGTGTGCAGCAGGATCAGGGCAGTGCACCTTTGGCGGCAGGAGATCTGACAGGCAGCTGGAGAAGGAGTCCCCGCTTCCTATCCAGAGGCTGATTGCAGCTTTGGAAGATCAGTGTGCATTAATGTAAAAGCAAAAACTCTGCGTTGTTCATGGGAGGCAATTGGTCCTGTTCGATCTCCCAGATCTCAAGTGCAGCTAGCAGGGTGCAGCCAAGAAACGAAAAAACTCTGCAGAAAAATTCAGATGTGTTGTTTTTGTTCCTGTGGCCAATCTATAGTGCAGTTTCGATGGTATAATCCAGCTGCTTGCGCAGTGTAAACATTCAGAGAGCATAGCAGACCTGAATCAGTTTCACTTTAGTTTTATTCTTGGTTTTGGTTTCTGCCTCTTTATATCTCAGCCAAATTCAGCGAGCAGCCTTTGATCTGCACAGGTAACCTTTGCTTCCCCTCCCTCCTTGCTCTCCTCCTTCCCCATCCTGTCAGTCCACAAGCATTTCTATCCAGAGCTGTGCCTTTATTGCCAGGGTTCCCAGATCCTTTCTGCTGGCACAGTGTGAATAATCAGCAGTGCAGTTCAGTAGCTGTCATTGTGCCCGCAGAATTTCCCACATATTAAATTGTTCAACTTGTTGGAACATAGGCAGTGAGTAGGGTCACTTTGAAGGGGAGCAGGAAGGAGGTAGCATGGACTCGATGGAAGGAGGACGGACGGACAAGAGGCACACTGCAGTCAGGGGAAGAAGGAAGAGGGAGGGAAGGACAGGGAACAGAAGCATGCTGTCTTTTAGGCTAGGAATACCAGCAAGCAATCTGTGCCTGCCAGGCTACATTTTCTTTTCATAAGCCACTTTCTCTTTTAATAGTAGCTCATGCTCGCTGACACTTCAGACTCTCTGGATGGGAGCTCCTCCCTTCTTGTACCCGCTCTCAGCACTGTGGCACTGTCAGCTCTGCATGACCTCGAATTAACTTTCAACAATTAACTGTGAGCTCTGAGCTCCAAGCCCTACAGCTTTTGCTTTTTTTTTTTTTGTGTGTGTGTGTGGCAAAGTAACCTTTATGCCAGTTTAGGGCGCTTTAGAAATGCTTACCGGAGACCATTTTTTTTCCATGATGCAAGCACTTGTGCTTATCACTCAGTTATCAATGCTGGTGCTGTAGGACTCTGTATGCTGTACAGGTGGATCATTATAGTGCGTAACACCACGGGGCAGGTACTCCCTCTTTGTGCGTACTCTTCTCCTCTGCACCGTTTGAGCCATGTTCCTTTGCCTGCATGCTGCTAGAGCTAGGAGGCCTGGGGGGCTCCAGGTACCCGCTGTTTGCAGGAGTGTGCTAGCAGCTGGGTTTTGTGCGTGTGTGCTTATCTCTCCTATCTCTCATCTCTTTAAATCTCTCCAACCCTTGACCAAGCAGCAAGACGAAGCTTTGGCAAGACACTGGGAAACATTGAGAAACGCTTGTGAAATCGGTGCAGATCGCAAGCAGTCAGTGTTTGCTCCATTCAGAGGAAAGGCAGGGGATAATGGCAGATCCACCCCGTTTCCCCTCCCACGTGGCCTTACTGTGGTTCGGTAGCCAAGTATGTGGTCTAGTTACTCCTGGGGGTGCTGTGGTCTTGCTTTGAATCTCCCAGTGGGTGGTTCAGTTCCTTGTTTTGAGAAAGCGGTTGATGTAGAGACACGGGGGCTGTGACCTGCCTGCCTGCGGCAGGTGATTCTGAAGGTGGCCTCTTGAGGTGGATGTTATGCATGGGCAAAAGAGGTGTCTGTTGGGAAGAAAGAAGCCACATAGATGCATTGTTCAGAACCATCTCTTCATTCTCAGGAGGTCTCTGTGCCAGGGTCTGTGAGAGGGATGCTTCTTCCTCTGGCTTACATACCCCTGCCTTCTAAAACCCGCTGAGGCATCAACTGGCTGTTTTGAAAGGGGGTAAAAGATGAACCAGTGAGGGTTCTTAATCCAGAGCACAGATCATATGCAGCAGCTTCTGGTGCTTTTTGGCTGAGCTGATATGTTTGGTGGCAGCATATCTGAATGTATCGGGGATGGCAGGGGAGGAGGCACCTTGGATGCATGGTGTCAGGGAGAGCCAATCCAATCAGTAAAGCTCTCTGGTCCATCATGTCTGTGCCCTAAAGCAGTGTCAGGGAGAGGCTGTCTCCTCTTCCCCACTTCGTTTGGGGTGTGGGTGGGAGGGTATGTGTGTGTGTGTGTGTGTGTGTGTGTAGGGCAGAGACAAAGAAAGGACTTAGGCTGTTAGTGAAGAGTATAGGGTAGATGTGTTACAACTGTCTGGCTTTTAAGGGGTAAAGAACTAGACATTCTTGAGCTGAGTTTGCATTAACTTATTCCCTCCATTCCTCCCTGTAGTTATCAAATTCCTGGAAGTCTACGAGCGCAGCTTCTGCAGGACAATTGAGACCCTGGTGGACATTTTCCAGGAGTACCCTGATGAGGTGGAGTACATATTCAGGCCATCCTGTGTGCCTCTGATGAGATGTGCGGGTTGCTGCGGCGATGAGGGCCTAGAATGTGTCCCTGTGGATGTGTACAACGTCACGATGGAGGTGAGGGCCCAACCTGCAAGCTGGCATGCTTGGGTGGAGTAAGCAAGTCACCCATCACAGCCACTCAAAGAGCAGCCTACCCTAGGGAACTGGAAATTGTCAGATCAAGAGGGCTTACCTCTTTCCTGATCCTTGCATCCAGCATTACACCGCACAAGGGTGAAAAGTGAGCTGCCTGTCTATATGCAAAGCTAAAAAGAGAATCTGTTCTTCAGTGGCTCTGATGCTCATTGGTGCTCAAATACAGAAGCTAGGACTATGCAAAGGAGGCACTTACCTTAGAGAACGCAAAGGCCCATTGCTGATGCTGTTAGCTCTGAGGCCCTAAAAAAGATGCTCCCCAGGCCCTTGCTCTACCTTAACTCTGCATTTGGTCCACACAGCTGTTGCTTTCAAGGCAGCAGTGTAGTGCAGAAGGGGAAAGCCTGCCAGTAGTCCCTCCCGGAGGGCATGCGAGGTCAGCCTTTACCAACAGAGCAGAGGATTTGGGTCATTAGCTACATTGGCACAGCAGGGGTGGGAAGGGTCTCTAAGAAACACTCTGCTTCAGTGTCAAGTGGAAAAGCCTTTCTGCCTCTAGGCGTACTCCTCCTTTATTTGGAGGCTGCGTAATTCATTTCTTGGAAGAGACAGACTGACTGTGATAGTGAAGTCTGGGCACATGGAGAAGGCTTAGAGACTCTGCTTAGAGAGCTTTGTCACTGCCTTTGCCAGCCTGGGTCCCAGCTTGTATACAGCATGGTGCTCGCACCAAGTACTTGACTTGTAGCTCCCACATGTCTTCCACCCTCTTGAATGGGACCTGTAAATATTGCCATCAGTTTTTTAAATGGATGAGAGACTTGCAGGACTATATGATTACTAGCCAGTGCTTTTCACTTGTGACCTCAGCTATGTTTGAACTTCAGGAGAGAATCTGTCTGTGTCCTTCTGTGGTTCCCCTGTATTGGTTTTCCACTTGCAAGCTCCTGCTTGGGTCAGAGCCTACTAGCACAGTGTAACTAAGGGTGGTTTTCTTACCTTTCCTTGCTGAATTACAGGTTTCAACTGGCATGCCCACATGCTTGTAAAGGGTCACAGGCATTTCAGTGGCTAATGCTAGAGCTAGTGGTCCAGCCAGGTTCTGGCTGTGACAGTACATGCAGAGTTTCTAATGCAGCTTCCCTGGAGGCACATTGAGCTGGAGGCTAGGCAAAGTCTGGCTCTGCAGGGGTGTTTTAAGCACAGAGCACCAGATGTATTCTTTGTGTCGTCTCAGAGAGAAAACGAGATGCCAGCCAGGAATGAGTGGTGGC
The DNA here is from genome assembly GCF_023343835.1 of Lagopus muta. NCBI lineage: Eukaryota > Metazoa > Chordata > Aves > Galliformes > Phasianidae > Lagopus > Lagopus muta. The sequence goes on from NC_064434.1 coordinate 79,728,363, forward strand.
TTAGGGAAAATTAGTTGGATACGGAGCTTTTGCTTTGGGACTTTGCTTTAGGCTGAAGCCTGCCTCTGTCTGAGAGCAGTCTGGATGCTCCATCACTGTCTTTCTAGTATTGACCAGGGCTGACTGCTCAGCGAGACTCTTACTGTGGTGTTACGCCCTCTCCCATGCCTGTCTCCAAGGCAGTCCACCAGTACTGGCACCTTGCATGCATGAGCAAACAGAGCTTTGGCACGAGACTGGTGTTGCCGCTTGCTTGTGATCAAAGGCCTTCCCTGACTGGGAGAACAGGGCCTCAAAGCTAGCTCAAACTCTGCCATGCTTTTCCCAGGAGCACCTGGAGTACAAAATGCTTTTGCTAGGCAGTGGACTGATTTGGAGTCATGAATACAAATAGTGAATGGGCAGTGACCCTCTCTGTTTCTTTCATTCCAGATCGCGAGAATTAAACCCCATCAGAGTCAGCACATAGCGCACATGAGCTTCTTACAGCACAGTAAATGTGACTGCAGGTGAGAATGGAGCAGCACTGGTTCCTCTTGCAATTAACTTATTCTGAGCCTTTTCTATTTTTCTGCCATTGTGTTGAGACCGTTGTCTCCACAGTTGGTTTTCAGTGGGATGACAGAGCCTGGAAAAGAGCTGCTTTGCTCATGAGGCACCTCCATGTCTAGATATGACAGGTGGACAATACTAGCCTGCAGCCTGGGGTCTTCTGGCCTTGGTGAGGTGCAACAGGAGGGCAGCTGTACATGTCCTTCCCTGGACTTGTGGGATTTGGAGATAATACTGGAAGCGTATGTGATAAGCTCCCTTTTAATGATGCCTTTGTTCTCTCTTCCCTCACAGACCAAAGAAAGATGTCAAAAATAAACAAGAAAAGTAAGTGACAAGGTTTTTCTCCCTTCTCTTTTGGTGGTTGGTTGGCATTTCTTCTCCCTACCGCCCCCTGCCCTTTTCCTTGATTGGTTGAAGATACTCACTTTGAGAAGGTGTTTTTGGAAATGGCATATGGTAGTGCATGGGGCAACACTCTGAATCCGTTCCAGGTGGGCACAGAAACCCAGATCTGATGGTCCTTCCTACATACCCCAGACCTGGAGCTTGCATGACCCACAGCCATGGCAGTCATTCCTAATGCTTTACCCTGAGTCAGGGAAGTCCCGTCGTGTGTGTCCTACCAGAATGGATTCAAGGTGCAGCCCCCATTCTCCCTTGCCTCCTCCTGGGGTGTTTCTGGTTACTGCATATCGCTGCCTTTCTTCATTATTAATTTTTTTTCTTGCTGCTTGAGTGAGAACTTGCTCGCTTCTTTCACAGCAGCTTGGGTTGGAGCTCTGCTGGCTACAGGGAGAGGTGGCAGTGGAGGCTTGGTGGAGGCAGGACTGATGCCATGCACGATGTGATGCTGGTTTTGGTTGGGTGGGGGCCTGGGAGGATGTAAAGGATGTGGAGGTCCTGGTGGAGGCTTTCAAGAGAGTTTTCTTGAGCTGATGGATTTGCTCTGGTGACCTGAAGAAGGTTAAGGCACAACCTTCCCTTTCCTTCCTTCCCAAAGTAAAAAGGTTGTGGAAAGGAGATAAAAAAAAGCTCTCGTCCTGCAGTAGTTGCAGGGACGATCACAAAACGTGGAACAACATGGACAAAAAGTGACCTCTCTGGACAAGAGGGTCAGCCGGACTGCGCATGGCTGGGATAGTGACTCTGCCATATAGAGGTGCGGAGTTGGAGAGGAAAGGGGTAAATACTGGGAGATGAGGCTGAAACAGAGAGCAAGTGGAAGAGTGAGAGAGAACGTCTTTCACCCCTTTCCTGGTGGTTGTGGATTTCTAGCTGCCTTCCAGTCCCTCTTCTTCCCCCTGGAAAACTGCTCGTGGCTGCATCAGGCTCTGTGCAGCCAAAGCTCCCCTCTGTGCAGGACCGTGTTGGGGATGGTCATCTGCGTGGCTCTGTGGTTTGAAGGTGTGCAAGTTGGGTCTGTGTGAGCTCTGGTGAGGATGGGGTGTGGGTGAAGCAGCCAGCCCAGACTGCGTTGCATTCCCTTTCCTCTTCTAACAGCACCTTGCCTGCTCTTTGCTGGTTCTGCACTCCCTGGGGAAGGAAGGGAAGGGATGGGAGAGATCGGTATGCTTTGATTTGTTCTGATTTGAAAGTCCCGTTATATATCTCCATCTTCAGATTGATTTTCTTCTTCCTCACCACCTCCCTGTGCCTCCTGACATGTAGGGCAGCAGCTGGGAGTGAGCTGATGCTCTGATACACATTCCATCAAGAAGACTGGAGCAGGCTAAGAAACACCTGTGGTGTTCCTTTCTGTCCCCCTGCTCCACCTCAACAGCTCCCTCCCAGGATGTGCTGCCCCCAGGCAGAGTGGGGAAGGAGGGAGGCTGCTGAGCTGCTGTGGGGCTCACAAGTCTGACAAACCCTGGTGCTTGTCCCAAGGCCTTCTCACATGCCTGTCCTTTGTTGCTATGCTGATATAGCTCGAGGAGCAATGCAGGCTCCAGCCTCCCCTTCTCTGTGCTCTCAGTGGGCTGCAGAGATCCATGATTAGTGTCCATGCCTGCATGTTCCAGCCCTTGCCTGTCTCAGCTCCTGCCCAAAAGTCAGAAGCAGCAGGTGAATCTTGAAGAGAGTGCTTTGGCTCCGTCCGTTTGTCTGTCTGTCAGATCTATGTGGAAAGCAAAGGGAAGGGCTGGATGGAGGAGGAAAGAAAGGAAAATCTGAAAGCTGCTTGCAGTTTTCATCTCCTGGGTGTCCCGACTGGGCTAGACCTTCCTGTTCATCCTCTGTTGCTCATCACAGAGGATGCTGGAGGGTGCGTGAGCAGAAAGTGAGGTCTTCCTGAGTCCACCGAGCCACAGGCACTGGTAGGGTGGGTGAGCAGAGCTTTCAGGCTGCAGTCCCCCACTCCCATGCAGCAGCACTGCTCAGAACAGGCCTCAATCCTTGTCCCCAGCGTACTGAGCCCAGGGCCCCATCGCTCCCATCCCATGGCAGGATGATTGCCATCCCTACAGTGGGGCTGCTGGGTGTCCCTTCCTCACCATCAGATCACGGTGGTCTCTTTTTCTCCATGTCAGCCAGCGTAAACCTGAGCTTGTCACCAGAGCTGGTTGTCTGCGCTCGCTGCAGTTGTGTGATGCTTTCACCAGGCTTCCTGATCCCTTCCCCTCTCCACTGCCCCTTTCCAGGGGTGCGGGTACCCTCAGAGGCCCGTGGATGCCGGAGCCTCACGTGGAGGTGGCCTCTGCACGCTGTGTTCCTGGCGCTGGCTTGGCTGCGGGCAGGCTGGTGGCGGTGCTGCAAGAGGGCCAGTGAGTGTGTGTGCGAGGTGGAGGTCTGTGCTTCACTCCAGGACTTGCCCTCCAATCCTGCCTCATGTGCTTTCCCCTCCCAGCAAGGCACATGGCTGTGTTTTTTCTCTCTTCTTCCTTGCGTTTTCTTCTGTTTTCTCTCTTGCTCTCCCTCTCTCTTTCCTGCTCTCTCTCTCTTTCTCTGTTTTTTTTTGTTTTGTTTTTCTTCCAGAAAATCAAAGCGAGGAAAGGGGAAGGGTCAAAAGAGAAAGCGCAAGAAAGGCCGGTACAAACCACCCAGCTTGTACGTTTGTGTCCTCTGCTTGTAGACTCTCTTCCCTCCCTTTCCCCAACCAATCCGCCTGCTTGCTGCTCACTCAGAATCACACCCTCCCCCCCAGTCACTGGTGGGCTGCAGGTCCTGCAATGCTGGCGGTGGCACCGCTCTGGCACTAAGGGTGTCTCAGGGAAGGTGGCTTTGGCTTGCTCGGCTCTCTCTAATCATCACCGGTGACCATTTCCCCTGGGCAAAGAAGCGCGGGCAGGTGCCCCACGCCTCTTTGCCACTCCTTTGGTTATAGCTCTGTCCCGCGCTGTCCTCCACTTGCCTTGTGCCCTCGCTGCGACAGCTGGTGGAAGACGAGCTGGTGCCTGCCGTGCATGTGTGTGTGTGTGCGTGTGTGCGTGTGTGTGTGTGTGTGTGTCTGGTGGAGTCACAACCAGAGAGGAGAGGTGGGACGGTGGGAAGCTGGAGAGGGGGTGCCGGGGAACCTGGGGGGGGCTCTCTGTCTCTCTCTCTGCTGGATTTGGTGGCTTCTCTCTCCTTGCCTCTTTCTACCTGTCTCCGTCTCTTTCGCTCTCTCTCACGGTGGTTCACAAAATTCTGCATTGTAAATTCACAGTCCTTCAGGGCAGGCTCCTAGGTGGCAAGGTGGAGATGGGGCTCATGGAAAGGAGGGCAGTGCAGACTGCAGGTGTAAGCACACAATGCTGGAGCCCAGTTGCTTTCCAGCAGGGACAGACCCTGCGTATTTATCTCGTTCAGCCTCTGGCTTCTTTCTACTCCAACAGCCCACTTCAGAGAATGCCTCTCATTGACTCCTCAGTAGCTGGTTGGGACTTCTCACCTTCCCATCCTTGCTTCTCCCTTCTTCCTCCCTGTGGTGTATGCCAAAGGATCCAATGCAGCATTTGTGAATACTGTGCAGAGAGCCTGTTTTCTTTCTCTTTACGCTAATGCAAGGGGATGCTGTCCTGACCATGTCCTGGGGCTGCTGGGGTGCTGCTGGAAACCCATCAGCCCTTGACACTCCAGTGGGCAGCATGGGGGCTGCGGGAGGGGGCAAGGGGATTGCTTTGATGTTTAGGGTGTTGCATGTGTATTTTCTTTCTGCTGAAGCGCTGTAGCTTAGACATCTTTCCTTTTGCCTTTTTGCAGTCACTGTGAGCCTTGCTCAGAGAGGAGAAAGCACTTGTTTGTACAAGATCCCCAGACCTGTAAATGTTCCTGCAAATTCACAGACTCACGTTGCAAGTCGAGGCAGCTTGAGTTAAACGAGCGCACTTGCAGGTTTGTGTCCTGAAGGATGAAAGAGAAACACACAGAGAGAAAGAGAGAGAAAGAAAGAGGGGGGAGCTTGCTTCCTGCTGACTTCTGGCACCAGTGCTATGTGATCACTTCTTTTCTCTGTCCTACATGGGCCAGAGGGCAGAGGGAGGACTGAGAGGAGGACAGAGATTCTCCGTGTCAGGGGGCGGTTGTGCGTTTCTGATATGCTGTCAGGACTTGGATGGGGATGGGTGTTCATACCTAAGATTTCCTTTCCCCCAGAACAAAATAAGAGTTCGTATTGCTGCAGTAGCTATGGGGAGGGTCTGTAGCCTTCTGTACATTATTTGTATGCAATTCTGAGGCTACTGTTGTACAAAGCCAAATCCTTCTTAGCTGGCTAAGATTTCACCTCCCCTGTCTTCCAAGCTCTTTCTGTGTGGCTTGTGGGCGCTCTGTTGTGTGCAGAGTGAGAAAGGCCAGGCCACACTCTCATTCGCCTTTTTGTTCTTAAAAGCCAGGGAGAGGACCTTGTCCTCTTCCCTGCACTCACAAGTTCTTCTTTTCATGTCTTAGCCAGAGTTGTGGTTTGAGGGGTGAGGGGCCGCATTCAGGGCTGTGGTGTGGGATACAGCAAGGATAAGCCTGTTGTAGGTGGAGGCATGCAGAAGTCTGTATTTCAGACATGGGAGCTGGGAGATGGAAAGACACTGTGTGGTTACTGTCTACTCAGAGATCCACAGTGTGTGTGTATTGCCTGACTATTACCTGTCATGCTCCTGTCTGTAACATGGATGTGCAGAAATTGATTCCTGGTTCTCACCTGAGCTCTTTGGTGAGCTCAGCAGGATCTCTTGGCTCACTCTACCTATGTGTGCATCTCTGGTGTGTGATTATCATACCTATTACAGAGAGTGGCATAAAGATGGAGTTGCTAATGAGCCCTTGATTGTGACTCCAAACTGAGTTCACAGAAGTCTAGGAGCTTCTTCTTGTCAGGAGAATATTGCAGGAGCAGTGACTGGATGATAAAAGATAAAGGAGAGAGATCCATGGTCCTTTGTTGGCTACATCCTGATGGAGAAGGCATCCATTTGCCTGCCTGGAATTGGCTAGGTGACTAGGGCTGCTTCAGGCAGCGTGTGCCTCCAATAGATGTGCAAGTGCTTTGTGCCAAAGCCAGGGAGACATCTAGCAATGCCAGAGCAGTTAAAACTGTTCTGCATACAGAGAAGTTTTCTGGGGTGCTGCAGTCTGAGGGGGAAAATAATTGATGGAGGGGCCACACTACAGCAGCTTAGAGAGTTACCCTCCTGCCAGTGATTATAGCCCCCAGAGAGTGAGACCAGACCTTGCCTTGTTATTTTCCACCTGGTCTTGCATCCTATCCCCAGAGTAACTGGAAATTACCTTGCAGAGTTTGAAGAGTGAGAAATAGTACAAAGTACAAAGAAAAACAAACAATACCCCAAATAAGTTGTGATGGCAGAAGGGATTTACTTGTGTCTTTTACTAGTCCCTCCTTTTGGTGATATGACTGGCACTAAGGGAGGTTTCCAGAGCTGGTGTGTTGGCCAGAAAGATAGCAAGGAGTCCTAAGAATGGGTATGTTATCTGTTTCCAGACAAAAAGCTGGTTAAGCTGAAGTTCCTCCTGCTTCATTTCCTTGTGAAGTTAGAATTGGGTTCTAGAAGGGAGGGCAATTTTTCGTTTCTCCCACTGCTTCTTCAGGCTGCTTCTGCTGCTGTCCTCTGGCGCTAACCTCTGCTCATGGCAGCCACTGAAACGAGACGCACTTTCTTTTCAGCAAAATTCTTGCCTGCATGAGGCTTTGTTGTCTGTATTGCTTCCAACCCAAATAACAGGCTAGGTGGGGAGCTGGGGGAGTGTGTCTCTCTGCATGCATTGCTTGGCTTTGTTCTTGTGTGTATGTGTGTATCTATGTGTGCATGTTGTGAGAGGGTGCAAACAAGGCACTCAACTCAGCTTGTGAATGAGGAGACCTCTGGTCCTACTCCTAAATTTCCCCCTGTACCAGTGCTTCCCCACATCTAGGTGAGCCTGGGGGAATAGAATTCATCGACCCATTCACGGGTTGAGACTCTCTGCTGCTCTGCCCCAACTACACAGCACTTCACCCCACCAGTGACGTCATGCCATGTCTTAACACCATGTGCTCTTAAAAACATCAGCCACTTCCCTTCCTCCCCTCCCTTGCCCCACCTGCTCCCCTGCCACAAACATTAACCTCTTCTCTTTTTCTTTCCTTGCCTCTCCTCTCTGACAGATGTGAAAAACCGAGACGGTGAGCAGCGGAAAAGAAGGGGGAACAGCCCTGTTTCTGGAGCCTGATTTCTCGCCTGGACAGAAAAATACAAAACAAAACACTAATCCAAATGAACCCTAAAAATGAAGGATCGGTAGAGCACAGCACTTTCAGTACGGACGATGGACTCCGGAAGGAACATTCCCCAAGGCACCCGCCGCACAGAATTCACCTTTGGGTTTTGAACTGTTTTATTTTATTTTTTTTTTTTTGTTTCATGCTGCTAAATAACAGAGCCAGGAAGACTATAGGGGTGTATTTGATGGGTTTTCCCATGCATACATATATATGTGTGTATACATGCATATACATATATATATATGTATATATATTTTAACCACATCTATATATACATATATGTATATCTTAACCACACACACACACACACACATATATATATAATATATATATATATATATATATACTGATTATTTTTTTTAACATTGCTAATGTTATTGGTGTCTTCACTGGATAATACTCGACTGCTGTGGACACAAGCGGGCTACTTGGGGCATAAGAAACAAGCTAAGACTGGACTTGAGTAGAAGCGCTGGGTGTAAACTTCTTAACTCTAACTGACCTGTGCGGCCTCCGCTGTTTCTCTGTAGAGTGTGCTGTACCACAAACCACCTTCTCCTTGCCTGGGACAGGGAGGAGAGGTGACGGAGAGGATGGGCAGGGAGTTCCAAAGAGCGGCATCCTAGGGTGCGATGGGTCAAAGGCCAAGGAAATGGCCGTCTGCGTGATCAAGGATTCCTCCTCCCCTCTCTTCCCCCAACATTCGCCCTTACTCGTCTCATAACCTGCCTGCCTTGCTGGGACATGGGATGTCAGTGTACATTTTGCGTTGACTTTATTCGCTATAGAAACTTTGCCAGAGAGACGTGCTGGCTTCTCTTAAGGATGGTGGGCAGCTGATGCGCACTAACTTTCCCTTCAAGAAAGTATCACAGGAGTCTAGATTTCCCGCCCTTGGTGGCTGCAAAAGGACACAAGGCCTGCAGTGTGATGAAGCAAGAATGGGGACCGGTGCCTAGCCACACAATTGTTCAGCACTGTCTGCTTTCTTCATGCACAGAGCTGCCACTCAAGAGCATCCAAGATGCTTACGGAACATTTCTGGAAAGGGATATTAATCAAAAGTATATACACAGTAGGGGTGTGTGTGTGTGTAGGTGAATGTGTGCATTTGTGTCTGTGTGCGTGTATGTTTGTGTTTTTCTCTCTTTTTTTATATATATATATTTATTTTTATACATATATATATATAAAAAATAATATATATGTATGCCAAGATGGAAGGGGGGACAAAGAAAGCAATTTTTGCTGCCTTCCGTTTGCACGTCCAGTATGAGTGACCGTTGGGAACGTCAAGGTTTTCTTGATGACGTAGTGTAAATACCAGGCTCCTTTTCCACCTCTTGGCCTGGGAATCAAATGTGAAGGCAGCCGGAATCCCTAAGGCATGTCTGAAAATCTTGGCTATGTGTGTATCTGCAATATACTCTGCGGTGTATGTGGAACCCACCTTACACACGCGCACACACACACACACCCCTGAAAGCGTGTTTGTACATCTATGTGGATATATATAATCTAGTTCTGTGATTAAAATTATTAATAATAATAATAATAATCAAAAAGGTACTCGGTCTGTGTCAGAAATCTGCCAAACATCATCTGCAATTGAATTTTCAACGCCTGATAATGTACAACACGGAAAGCTTCCAAAAAAGACAAGACAGTCTAAAAACAGACTCACAGCAAGTGACTACTAACCACTAGGAACTCCCCATCTGAGTGATGACTTTCAGGAGAACACACGGGTGGGTGCTTGCATCTGCAATGTATAATACTCATGCTGCATCGTGCGCAAGACAGAGGCTTCCGATGGGGGGGAGGGAAGAGAAAGTGTTTTATATACTTATTTAATATCCCTTTTTAAATTAGAAATTAAACAGATAATTTAATTAAAGAGTAGGGATTTTTCAGTATTCTTTGTTAATATTTAATTTGAACTATTTATAAGCCGTACCTCTTTTTTTTTTTTCTTTTTTTTCTTTTTTTTTTCCTTTTTTTTTTTTTTTTTTTTTTTTTATTTGTACTGGTTGTGTATAAATTTAACTTTCCTGTTGTCCCATCCCATCTCTCCCCAATTGTTGGCAGAGTCAGTAGCATGTTATGGGCAGTTATTTAATTAATTTCTCTAACACCTACCCCTACACATTCCTATTGAGACAAGGGTTAGATATACATCTACATACTATATATATATTTGGCTATGTGTTTGTATATATATATATATGTTTATGTATATGTGTGATTCGGATGAAATAGACGCTACGATTTTTTTATATATGTAAAAAGAAGAGACAGGAAAAATAGAAAATTCTACATCTTGAATCTCTCTCCTTTTTAATTTTAATATTTGTTATCATTTTATTTATTGGTGCTACTGTTTATCTGTAATAATTGCGGGGAAAAAAGATATTAACACTACATATTGTGTCTAGTGAGTTTTTTCAAGATATTCCTTAGTACATATTTATTTTTAAACAAAGAAATTACAGATATATCTTAAAAAACCGACGACGACGACGACAAACAAACTTTTTTTTTGTATTAAAGAATTTAATTCTGACTTTGATTTCCTTTGCCTTCTCCTTCTACCTTGCACCCTGATTTTCTTCCATTGCATAGCGGACCCTCCAGCTTTGCCTCTGGAGGCTCCAGGGCACCAGCAACCTGCCAGTTGGACTCATGGATTTGGGCCCAGAGCCTCCAAAAGCATCTAGGTACCTAAAGCCCCTTGAAATCAGTGGGAGGTAGGCGCCAAAATACCTTTATGAAGTTCCCAGCTCAGTGAGAAGAGGGTGGTCTGATGGGCAGGAATGAGGGGGCAGGACTCCCGGGTTCATTTCCAGCCTCTCATACCAAGGAATGTGGTGCTGCTCGCAGCCTTGCCTCTAGTCTTACCAGGAGTCAATCCCCGTCGTGCTGGGTACTGTAGAAGTACGAGTGCCCATGAGCTTGGTGGATCTTACAGTCCAAGATGAAAAGTAACGCTCTGAGCCTGCCCTTTGCTGGTAATGGACTTGGTGTTTGCTGTTGGAGCTGTGTAACCGGCTCCCAGTGACGGCTCAGCAAGACCTCACCATCCTGGATGATATGGAATGAAGAACTGTTCATCTCTAACTGTACTCAGCCTTTTGTGAGGTACTGTTGTGACATCTGTGATGTGCTCTGGGGCGTTTGAGAGGAAAAGCTGCTTGGAAGCAATGTCATCTCCTCATCAGCCATGGGGTGAGTGTGTCACAGGCTGTTGGTCATCTGGCCATGTCGGAAAGGAACATACAGGATCTTCCTGGATAATGGAGGTGACTCAACCGGGTTAACGCAGACCTCTGAGTTCCTGGCTGCCTCAGTCCTGCTCTTGTCAAGGCAAAGGATCCAGTTTTTATTCAGTGCAGTGTGGGCAGCTTAAGAGGCGGATCTGCAGTTTTGAACTCTGCAGACAACAGAGGAAAGTGGACAAGTAATTGAAGAGGTTCTGCTTCATCTCGTTCGGTAACATCTTGTAGAATGCACTGGTGAGAGGTGTGAAGGTGAGCAGGCCCATCTGTGGATGCTGCTGTGTGAAGAACCCAAGGAGTTTCTTGTCAAGCATATTCACCAGTGACTTTTGGCTTGCAAGGATCTATTGGCTGTTTCACAGATGGCTGTGCAAGGCAACAAAGACAGGAAGTCTGGTCTATAAACAATACACCTGCATTGGCTCTATATGAGCTTGGAAGGGTTTACATGCCAGCAAATCAAAAAGATTGAAACCAGCATGTCGGTGGTGCTGCCATGTTCTGAGCTGAAGAGACCTTTCTGGATGTTGTATCTCAGCAGAAGAGATTCCAAGTCTGTTAGTGGGCCACAAATGTCAAGTTCTGCCTGCTGATGGTGAGCTGAGCTGGCTGCTTCTGGGATGTGAAGGAAAGGAAGACCTGCAGTCCTCTCTCCTCCTGCTTCCGAGGGCTAGCCTACTCCATGAGACAGTGGCTGTGCCTGGTGGGGTGACACTTTTCAGCTGGGACAACTGCACCTGCTGAAGAGATACACTTGTGTGTGGCTGCTGCAGGGCCCAGACAGTAACCTTGCACCATGTAATACATGCACTGCAGCCGCAATGGGATAGCAGCACAGCGAGAGGTTGTCCGAGCCTGCTCTGAAGTAGGCATCTGGAAGCAGTCCAGCCCTTCACATGTACCCTCCAGAGCAGATATGGCTGAGCTGCACCCTCCTGTGAAGAGAATGGCTGTGGCACATTGTTGGAGGGGAGTCTTGCCCTCCCTGGAGAGGCTACATGTGGGTGAGGATCACACTTTGAAGGTATTCAGCCTCAGGAGTTTGACTTTCCCTTGTCCTGCCAGTCCTGAGCTCATCTGTCACACCTGACTCACATGTGCCTTGTCCTGGGGTGATGTGAGGACGCATGGGGCCCGGCCAGGTTCTCTGCTGTGTGCCCAGCACAAATGGGTTTCCTTGAGCCTGCTTCAGTTATTCTGTGGGACTCAAACTGTGGAGCCACCTGAAAAGGGAGGAAAAGGTGTCCCAGATAGAAAACTCCACCAGCAACGGGAAAGGCGTGCTTTAGGTTGGAAACACCTTCCCTCTTTCCAATTTGACGCCTGATAGCTGCTTTGACTCCTTGTTACTACTGATTTAGTTTGTGAATTGAGCCTGTCAGCCTTCCAGTAGGGAAGCAAGGAGAGAGCACCTCAGAGAAAGGCTCTGCTTGGGCTCCTGGGCCATCTCCACTGTGTGTTATGAAGGAAGACTCCCAAGCACCTCACCTGAGAGCAGGCCACCTTTGGGCCAAGTGCTGTAGGAATGCCACCGGAGGCAGGAGCTAGGCTGGCTCCATGTCTCATAGGCTGTGGTGAGCTGTGATAACCCTGCACTAGGGGCTGGTGGCAGCCTGTGAGGAATGTGAAGAGCTCTGGTCCTCGGAGAGGCTCTTCCCCTCCATTCTGGCATCCCTGCACCATGGTGGGGATGAGGGTTGAGTCCACTCTTGGATGTCAAGTCCTGGTGGCAGTGGTTTGCCAGCTTCATGTGTTGGGAGGGACACTGGGGCATCTCCCAGCGGTGCAGCTCTGTGTGCATCTGGAGGTGACACGCAAATTTGGCAGACAGGCTTCTTCCACACTGCAACCTGTTTATCTGCCCAGGATTGAAGAAGCCCTACAGTTACACATCTCCTTCAAGCTCTGCGTAAGATGCCTCAGTGTACATTCAGGAAGGTGATGTGGCACATTCACAGCTGAGGGACATATTAGGAAATGTCTGTACTTCTGCACTCTATCCCTATGTTGTAATATGGGGCTAATCTTATTGGTTTATGCTCTTTATTTTTGCCTCAGTCTTTCATATTTGCCCAGCACTTTTAAGAAGTAAAAATACACCTAACTTTTCCTCAAATGGAAAGCGCCCAAGTGTCTCTTCTAGCATCTGCCCATTGCTACCTGCTGCTGTAGGCTCCTATGTGCCTTTAACACAGGGGTACCCCCACTGCTCACCCTGTGCCATCCACCTCTTGGCCAAGCCTGGCACTTGAACATGGCAGGGGAAGGAGTTGAACTACAAACCTTGTGCCCACATGGCAAGGGTTCAGCTATGGAGTTATCTCAACATGGCTTTTGCCAGCTACTTACTTTCCTCTTGCACATTCCACACCTGGAGCATTTTGCATGGCAGGACTCAGGCTGGGAAAGATATCTGGCACTGCTGGGCACTGCCCCATCACTGCTGGCATACTGAAATAACCTGAGATGCAGGTAGTGATACCTTGCTCCTGATTTGCATGGAGCCTTGCAGATGTGAAGCTTTGGCTATGGATGGCAAGAACTTGCAAATCTTGGTTGAACATATCTGTGGTGCGGAGTCTTTTGCTTCCTGTTCAGTGATGGCAATACTTGAGCAGAAGGAGACACCAGACCCCTTCACTGCAAGCCCCATGGACAGCTCAGGAGAGGTGACAGATGATTACAACGAACAACTTAAGCAGATAAACCACTTCCATCACCTCTTCACTGATTTTAAGGCCAGAAGTGGGGTCTGCATGAACTGAGCAGAGCCCTTCACCCATAACTTCTACCCATAACTCTTGCCTGAGCTACAGTGTACATTTTGGAAAGGCTTCCAAGCTGCTGTTTGGCTGCCCAACCTTCATATCATTCTCATTACAGAGACTTCTGGCGCTGGAGGCAGCCTATGTTGCATGTCATTTACCCTGTGTCATTGGCCTCTCCTCCAGAAGCTCCTGCTGGCACCTTTGTTATTCTTCCTGCCTATGCTTGGCTGTAACTCCAGGACTGCAGAACCAAAAGCCCCAACAGAGCTTTATGATGAACTCATTCCCTTCAAGGAAACACCTCACCCAGCTGCTCAGAGGTCACTGTGAGAACTAACTTCCAGAAAAGCAAATTTCTGTCAGTCAACTCCACTTTTTCTTTTTTTTCCAGCTCTAATTGGCTCATTCCTCCTCAAGTCCCCTTCATTATTTTGGGCAGCTTGCTGGAAAGTGCAAACCTTATTTTGCATTGCAAGGACCTCACAACGGGGAGATGCAGCCTGGAAGCACCTGACCAGCTCATGTTTCTTCTGAAGTGTTGTTGCTCCTAGAGAACAAGAAGCCAACTCCTAGTTACTTTGATTTATCTCATCATAGAAAGTGCGATGAACTGGGGTCAACAGCATTGAATCTGATTGTTTCCAGTCTCCGTAGGCACCATAAATTATGAGTCACAGGCTCATCCTGAGCTACTCGGTGACTAATCTGAGGCCATTCTTGAGGCTTAGGTCCAATTTCTTGCTCGCAGTACTGGCTTGTGAGAACTATGTGTTGCAAATATACACTGCAGACCGAGGCAGTACACAGCACCCAGGAGAACTGGCTAAACTGCCAGAGGTGGTGCTGATGAGTCAGGGAGTGGCACTGCCCTATGCACTAGTAGTCCACTGGAGTGGCTGGATGTGCAGTACAAGATTCTGTGACATTACTGACTCACTGTGTGGGACTCGGTGTGATCCACACCCCTGTAGAATTGTTGGGACCAGACATGAATGCAGACGCATCCCAAGAGGAACGATTCCTGGCTTTCAGTTGTCCACCAGTTGCAAATGTGCTGATCTGAACATGTGTATCTTTGTGCAGGTCATACTCCATGGCCTAACGCATTGCACCCTCTGGACTTTGTCCCGCTCTTTAGTCTCTGTTTTCTGTGCCTCAATTTCATGTTGTTGCTTTAGGTTTATAAATGTGTCTAGGTGCACTTCCCTCTTCTCAAACACGGACCTCAGATGCTTGTGGAGTTTCACCGTGTCTTATTTGAGGGCATTTCTTGGCTAATGACAGCTTGTGAAGTTCTTCAAAGCCCTCTACATCAACTCATCGAGCTCTGCACTCAATCATCTCCTGTTACCTTCCATTTATAACAACAATAATCCTTTTCCCTCAGAAGGTGACCTCCATTGAACGCACTCAAAGGTGGATCACTCCAGAACCACAGAAGAGGCTCTAGATAAGTTTACAATCTCTTGTGTCTCTCTCTCTAAATTCACCTCTCCCCAGTTGCTTGTTCTCAGCCTCTTCTGGCAGTTTCCAGGGTGTCCTCTTTCCAGTGCAAAGTAGCTTTGCCCCAGATACATCAGCTTGTCTTTTCTCAAGTTAAATCTCATTTTGTTTCCTGCTCATTTCTAATCTCTCTAAATCCTTTTGGGGGATTTCTCAATTTGCACTGGAATTTGCAATCGCTTCTGCTGAAGGTGCCAGCCTGGGGAGCTCAGAGGGGAACCTTCTCCTTGCTGCTGCTGAGCCAGGAGGATGCCGTGGCTCTGGAGCTGGGGAGGTGTTGGTGGTGCCCCAAAGTGTGGGTGCAGGTGCAGTCTTGCATGTAGCTATATTCAATCATGTCGTGAACTATATCTCTCACTCATCATCAGATAGGAATTGCCTAGCACACCTGAAGGGCTGGAAGAAGTGTGGGAGTCAGCAGGTCTTAGTCTGTACAGCAGAGGTGTGGGAAGTGAGGGAGCTGGGTTCAATTCCCAGCCAGGCTGTTGATCTCCTTTGCCTCCCTGCCTTGATTTCCCCATGCAAAAAAAAAACTGTGGTCCTTCAGTCAAAGCACGTATTTCACTGTTGGAGTCTTTGACAGATGATCAAGTTCCATTCACTTCTTGTTATTTTACTGTCTCTTTGTAGAAGGATTCCCAGCTTGTTGAAATTGTAAGAAATCTCTGTATACCTTCCCCTAGAGCGGATAAGTCACAGAATCATAGAATCATTTAGCTTGGAAAAGACCCTTAAGATCATGAAGTCCAACCTAATCTTTTATACGAATAAATTCTTCCAAATATAACACCAAAACTCCCTTGGAACAACTTGAGACCATTTCCTTGCATCTTATCACTTGTAACCAGAGAAAAGAGCCAGGCATCCTCCTCACTGCACCCTTCTTTCAGGCAGCTGTAGTGATGAGGTCTCCCTTCAGCCTCCTTCTCTTTTGACTAAACAGCCTCAATTCCTTCAGCCAGTCTTGTAAGCCTTTTTTTTTTAGTCCCTTCACCAGCTTTGCCTCTCTTCTCCAAACACGTTTCAGCAACTCAATATCCTTTGCATAATGAGATGCCCAAAACTGAGCACACTATTTTGTTCACCACTCAGCTCCAGCTGAAGTCATGTCTCCCTGTTCCTCTCCATCTTGAGACAATGGCATTTTGGTACCAATCACACTTTCCTCCGTTTGCTCATTGGGAAAGGGGTAGGAGTGTTGAGAACAATAACAAGCAGGTTTAAATTACTTGGTACGTATATTACTGATATGTATTGCTCCCTCTTAGTCTCCCTCTGCTCTTTTGCTGTAGTTGCACATCCATGCTTTGCTCTCATTCTCTCCTGCATGGCGGCTCCTTTGAAGGGAACTGCTTTCTGCCCACATTGGAAAGGACTTGCAAGGATCATAGCCTTAAAACTGCAGACAGGATCACCTAGGAGACTTTGGAATGGGAGGAACCTGCTGCTCACCATTTTGCAGGATGGTAACACCGGCATTTATTTGTGCTGTGAAAGGGAAGAGCTCCTAGCCTTTATTTAAGAGGAATTCCCTGAAGTTGTGCTCATTGCAATCTGGAGGTTTACACCTGTGCTTCATCTAGAATTGTGGCCCTGTATATCGGGTACCGGAAGTGATAAGTGGAGAAAACACTGAAGCACAGGTCAGCAGAGGCTTTGCTGGCTGGGAAAGGTGAGGCACAGTGCAAGACCAGTGAAAGGAAGGGAAAGGATACCCTGTTTGATGGGATGATGAGGAGGAAGAGGCTGAGTGTCTCAGGAGTGGGGTGGAGCAAGCCTTAGATTATCTGTCAGCTTTGGGTGTAGGAAGCCTTCCCACTTAGAAAACCTCCTGCACTTATACGGATACGTCTCCCAGTGGAGCCAATTGTTCTGAGTCTCGGAAAACTTGTGGCTAGAGCTGGTAGGAGTGTTGGAGCTGTGAGCAACCCTTCAATCTAACCATGCAGGTGAATAGGCACCTATTGAACCCCAGGTTATCAAAACTCCCAATTGTACCAGAAAGCTTGTGCTATTTGCAGCAGCACAAGATCCGTGTGAATGTATAAATCTACAGTCAAACCAAAAAGAATTCAAGCCTTTGTGATGAGTGAACAGTATGCCAGCAATGGCTTTCCTTCCTAGCCTTAAATCACATTACCCAGTCCCTTTCAGCACACTTTAGACCCCGTTTCCATCTCTTGTCATATCCCCTTACAACCAGGTTCTGCCCTATTTTTAATCTGCTTCTCATCTTCTGGTGTTGTCAGTCTCAGTCCTTTCATAAGCCTGCAAAAAGACTGTGTATACTTGTCTCGCTGTGGCTCTTTTTTTATGGTTTCTCTCTTGATTTTAAGCCACTTGAGCCCTGTTTGCCTTTTGGGTTGTAGATACACACGAACCTCAGTCATCTAATTGGAAGTTTCCACAGCAACCGCTAAATATTTTTTTCCAGAGGGGACTTTCAGGCCCCATTGGCAGAGAGGTGAAGATTTGGCTGTCTGGTGCCACAGTATGTCACCTTGCACCTGTCCCAGTGGCTGTTTCAGAGAGCTGTTGGACTGCTTTGTTCCAAATACCTTTCACATCCCTTATGGGTTCCTCCGACACGCGAGCACCGTCAGCCAAAGCCATTAGCTCCTCATCCCTGGTGTCCTGGGATCATTCAGCAGCAACCAGAGCACTGCACCCTGTGGCTTCCCCACTGGAGGCTCTACTCTGAGCAGCGAGTTTTCACTTTTTCTTTAATCACATCTTCAAGTTCTAATGCCCGGTGAGAACTTTGACCCTTATCCAGGGATTAGCTGTTATCCTTAAGAGCTTTCTGCGGCAAGACTTATAAAGAGCTCCAGCTTTGGAGAATGCAGGCAAATCATGTCCACTGGGTTAATTTTCTTTATTAGCAGACTACCTCCCTTTTCCGCACACAGCCCTTGGATATTGTCTCCTCGCTCCAGGAGAAGGGCTGTTCCCATCAGTTCACAGGAAGTTCACTGCCGGGATCCTTATTACCACTGAGCCACCCTCAGCAAGAAGGCCAAATCTTGGCCTCGGTGAAATTAAAGGAAAAACATTTTGTTCCCTCATTGGGCTGTTTCACATCCCCTCCCCATCCTCAGAAAAATTCAGCCCCGATGGAGGGCTGCCAGATGGACCCTGTAAAGAGGCAAAGCATCTTCAATAGGGGGTGCAGAGAGAGCCGGGGTTAAGCAGAGGTAGCGAAACCCACTCAGCTGTTTAATAAGTTGTCTTCATGAAAAGAAGTGCCTGTCTTCCCTTGTGTCTCTCTATCACAGCCTATTTCAAGCATAATCCTTTTTACTAAGCAGGATTTTAGTAAGGCATAAAAGGGGATTTTTGTTCTTGCTACTGACTGTTATTTTTCATGTGTCTGCTAGGTGCTCACGTACGGGAAAACCAGAAGCGCAGTGCTTTTTGCTGTCAGTAATTAGAGGCAGGATTCACAGGTATATTCTGGCTGCTTTCAGCCTTTCCCGTGACAGAAAGCAGCTGCACACCCAGCATTAGCCAATCTGCTAATAGGCCGTGTCACAAGACACAGCATCACCATGTCACACAAAGAAACGGCATTGTCCTCCCTAAGCTTATTGTGCGAAGTATCACGGGAACGCCACCAAATCGTGTCCCACAGACCATTCCAGACTAAACATCAACGGCCCAGCTCCCTGACCCGGACTGGGGCCTTGAGGGAGGAGAGGAGGCACCCAGCTCCTGCCAGGCTATGTGAATAGCTGGTGTGAGCATATGCGTGCCAGCCCCGCGCAGACCTGCACGGGCTGCAGTGCACCCGGGGGATGGAATCTGCATGGAGATCTAAATTAATGCTTCTAACCAGAATGAACCAAACGTGTGGCCTCTATGGAAGACGTGCTTTTGCCAAACCCCGTGTTTGGCAGAACTGTACGATAAATTGATTGAAAGATACGGCCATTTGTACTGCTGCCTCAGTTTCTTCATCTGTTAGCAGCAATAACAGCACTGAACCACCGCAGGGGATGATCTGTAAGTGAATTAATGGCAAGTTGTTAAGGATGGATTAATTGGTAGCCTCTGTCAGGTGCTTGGAGATTCCATGATAGCAAGCAGCAAGCTGGAGCTTTGCGTGCTATACAAAACATAGCTTTTGCTTACATTGCAGCCTGTCACCAAGTCTTTGCTTCACTCCACCTGACTCCAGCAGAAAGTCACACCTTAGTTAAGAAGAGCACTCATCAGTCAAGTAATGAGGTTTCCAGGTATGCAGCGTTCTGTGTGGGCAGGATGGAGGATCTTCCCAGCTGCAACCATCTTCCCCTGAAGCAATACATAAAGAGTAACATGGGTAGTGCTCTCCTGGAGCCCCACATGACATGTGTGATGACAAAGGGAAGAGAAACAGGAGGAACACAGCAAAAGGAGATGTTGCTTACAGCATGTTAGTGCTGTGATGTTTTCCGCATAAGATGATAAAAGTGAGGGAGCACAGCTCTGGGGGAGAGAGTCTTGGGGCTGCAAAACAGCTCTCAAAGTCTGCTTTGCTAGGAGAGCAAGATCAAGAATTTGAGAGAAATATCTGTTGCCTCCAGATGCAAATGCCTGTGTCGGGGGTGTGACCACTGCTTATTAGAGTTCAAGTTTTGTCAACTTCCGAAGCCCTTCCCATCTTCCATGGTACTCCGGAGCTCTGCAGAGAAGCCAGATGCACAGATCTGTGCAGAATATCCAGCATAGTGTACCGCATGGTGACTTCTTCTAAATCACAAAGACTTAGTTGTTAGATTAATTGCAGACATGTCTGGAGCACAGGCAGAAGAGTGCCCTTTGACAAATCATTTCCTCCCCCCCCCCCACAACTGTAATTTCTCTCTGTTAATCAGGAGCCAGCTCTCCCAGGCCATGTTGGCTGCATCCAGTCAGGATGCTGTGCCTGACCCTGCAGCTCCCCAAAGCATCAAGGTCCCACCTTATTCCTATCCCCACTTCTTCTGCCTCCAAAGATGGAGCCTCTTCCTCCAAGGCTGAGCAATGTGACAACATGCTCAGACCTTGGCTCGTAGCAGTGGTAACCTCCGAGCTGCTGACTGTTGCTCAGCAATAAACAACACTTGTGCTATTAATAAACACTATCTGTCAGCCTTGGTATTTTTAATGCTTGAACACAGTGCCCTGGCATGCAGAGCAGCTTGGAGACTGAAGGCTGGATTCAGAGATGAGTCTAAACCACAGTCAAGCAATGCGTTGTGCACCCCTGCAGCTTGTGTATGTTGTGGGGTGGAAGGTCCCTGTTCCCTTGAGTGCTAGGCAGGACCTGAGTTCTTCCCCACATGGGATTTCCTCTCCCATCCACTGCAATTCCGAGTCACCGAGGCTCAGAGGCAGGCCCTGCTTGCTTTCGTAGCCAGGCATGGAACTAGGAGGAACTGTGGACCCATGTGAGTCAGTGAAAATGCTTCAGATATTCTTCGTGATGTGCCAGTATATTTAGCTGAATCAGCAAGGGAACGCTGCCTACTTACACAGTGTCTTTGGACTTGCAGTCCTGGAAGGGAAGGTTTCAGCACCAGCTTCGTACATACTCCCCTACATATAGAGGTCAAGAAAGTCCTGAGGGGATCTGTGCACTGCAGTGTGACTCCTTCAAAAGTCTAGAAGAGAATTAGGAAGGAAAAGGAAGCATGTATGGGATCCAGTCAAACTGTACTGAAGTTCCTTGCTTCTTGCACCTCTCCTCAGACTGGCCTGGTCCTTACTGGGATTAGTGTAAACTGAAGGGGGCAGGTATGATGCCATCTGGGGGGACTTCAACCTTGGCTGCTGGGGGCATGGAGAGGGCACTGGGAGGGCTTTGGTGGGGCTGGGGGGAACGGCTGAGAAAACAGCCACCAGAGTGAAACAACTGGGTCGCAGTTCTGGTAAAGCTCTGCAAATACTGCTGGCAGTGGTGCTTACCCTAGTCATCAGGCAGAGTACTATCAGGGGGCAGATCCAGAGCAAGCTAGGGAGTCAGGGAGAGTTGTGCAAGAGAAAGTTTTGGCCAGCATGACTCAAGCCTCATTAGCAGTGACACACCTACAAGAAGCCCATTAAAACTGAAAGGAAGAAAATCAAGCATCTATTTTCTTCTCTTTGCTATGCACCATCTATTTTACCACATCTCAGTGTCTGGACTGTTGGGTGAATGCCATGATGGCAGTGAAGATAATTGCTGTGGATCATAATTCTTGGTTCTTGGAGCTGCACAACATTTTTTGAGAATTAGTGCCTGTCCTGAAGAGCTTCCAGCATGACTGGAAGCAAGTTGTTATAATGGAGTACAAATGGCCAGAGAAGAGGGAGGTGGGAGAACACAGTGTCAGAGGAAATTCCTTTCCCCACTGCTTTAATAGCTTTTAGTTATGTTCCCCAATAGCCAAACCATGGGATCCCAGCTCTGCCCCTGTCCCATGGACCTCACTAGCCCATCCTGCTTTGCTCCTCACTTACATGGTCCAAAGCTCCACTATATCCTCTCTTCCACTGCCTTGGACTCCACATCAGAGCCATCCAGCCTGATGACTGCAGCCTCTTCCAAAGGCTGGAGAAGCCACAGAACAGCACTGCCCCTGTGTGCTGCATACAGCCCTGCTCTGTTTGATAGCGTCCATTACACAGTTGTAGATCTTCTTTTGGGAGATGTCCTCAGCTCCTGGGGTGAAGCTGTGCTCTCTGGACACCATCTACCTGCCAGTTTTGACTCGCCTGATGGCTGGCTTCTTGGACATGCCCTTACAGAACGCAACGAACTGGAGAGAGGATTCTGTGCGTCCAGGTGTAAGTGCCCTGACCTAGGTGCAGAGTGAGCAGAAAGAATGTCTGCAGCACACTCCTTGACACCTTGCTGGTGTCTCTAAGTCCCTTGCTGGTCAATTACTGAGAAAAAGGCCTCATTTTCCTGCTTCCATTGAAGAAGAAAAAAGTGAGTTTACCTTGAGTTGCTTAATATACAGACCTAAGACTGTATTTTACAAGGAGATGGCTATCAGTCATCCCTTTGGGTATGTGTGCATTGTGTTCCAGAGGTGGTATTGCACACATGTGAATGAGAATGGGTGCTAGTCAGAGCTTTGAACTAGTTTTCTGCCTGTTAGAGTGGGTATCAGTAGTGATGTGCCACTGGCGTGTCTGGACAGGGTAAGGACGGCTCTGCCATTGCAGGCAATTGGCTGCAGTGGAAGAGACAGGTTGTCCACCTCCATCTTTCCTCCCTGTGCCACTTCTCCCTTCCTCCTGCAAGCCTTTAGTCTTCTCTCTCAGAAACACCATCCCAAACCCACTGTCTTTTATCAGATTCAGCTTGGATTTTTTTCTACTTTTCTCTTTCTATTGACCTACAGGGGAGGGACCGGATGAGCTCCAAATGATGTCAGATTTGATTTATTCTGTTTAATATCGTGTTGCTTTCTGTTGCCGTTGCATAGAGTTAGCTCAGTTTGGGAAAAACCAGTCTTCTTTGGACAGGACAGATGGTCAGCAAATTAATTGTTTTTGCTTACCTAATCCAAAGCAGGCTGTTCTTTCATCAGAGCTTTGGTTAGGAGAGATCTTCCCTTGCAGTAATAGTAGAGGAGAAGGTAGGAATGTGGGAGACAGCAAGGGGATAGTGAGCGAGCTCTACCAAGGTTGAGGTTTCCCAGCTTGATTCCCCTCTGCAGAGCCCCATTTCACTCCTGCTAACCCTGCAGACCCAGCCTCAGAATTTCCCAATGGTCTGGGAAGGGGCCAGTGCCAGACACTGTGGGGAAGATGGCAGGAAATGCAGCTGCAGATAATTATGAAGTAACCTGTTCAAATGTGTCATTTTGTCTTAGTCCCTGTCCATCAGGGTTGACTTTTATCCTAGAGCAAAAAAGTTTAGATCTCTCACATTTTTATTTTATCTCATGAAGTTCTGGATGTTCATTTTTACCCACTGAAGCATCTGATCCTCTCATTCTTCCTGCAAAGCTCTTGGCCTCCCTGATGACAATGATTTCCATCTGTGGTCTTTCTCAGATGATTTCCAGGTTCCTTTTGGTGAGCCTTTGGGTTCTCTGGGATCTGAGCTCCTGTTTTCTGAATGAGCTCAAGGGCTTCCTGGGGTGGCTCTTGAAGCTCTTATTGCAAACTAGCTTCATAAAGCAAAGCATCCCATTCTGCAGGATGGGGCCTATTCAGTGTGGATGGGCCCTCTTGTGCTTCTTCCAGGATGATAAGCCAAACTTGTAGGGCTGTTCAGAGTGTGGAGAAGACTTCAGGTAGAAGGAGAGGAAGGGAAGACACCCAGAAGCCACATTCTTAACCCACTCCCAAGGTCAATCTTAGCAGGTATGCTAGCTGTCACACACTTTACCTCCCGCATGCCCTCTGTGCAGATGAAGAACACTGCATTTGTTGTCACCACTACTTTCAGTATCCAGCTCTTAAATGCCTAGACCTATATCATCTTAAAATGTTTACTTATTTTATTTGGCCTGAATCCTAGAGGACATAACTGTGGGTTTCCGAATATTTAAGGCCAATGTGTTATTTATAAGCCATGTCGGAAACATTCTGAGCATGTGGATTTCTACTGAGTAGAGTCTGGGTTTGGTATGTCCACACACTCTGGGTTTGCCATTCTGCAATGCTTTCTGTGGTGATTGCATTTGAGGTTAGCACCGCCTGCAGCTGCGCCAATCTCCTGACATTCTCTAAGTCTTTAAATCTCTGGCAAACAGAAATGAAATGAAAAGGTGGGTAGCAAAGGACTGAGGGAGACCTTGCAGTGCCCCATTTAAAATCCTACCAGACATCACACCCCTTGCCTCTTGTTAGTCCCCTAACAGAGTTCTCACTCTTTTCTCCTGAGACAGTGACCACAGACCTCAGCACAACCACTTCCCCAGGGAGGAACAAAGGATGAAGAAGCACTGCAAATGTATGGAGCTTGTCTCCATGCTGTCTGCCTGTGCTGTTCCTTCTCAGCAGCCTCTCCTCTGGGACACACAGCCTCACTGCAGCCCATAGGCCTGGTGATGAGATGGGAACCTGGTTCCTGGGTCTTCTGTCTTCCTCCTTCTGCAGGAGCAGCTAGGCTGCCCTGAGGCTGCCTTCAGTAAGCTGACGTTATCTCTACCCTGACTCAAGAGATCAGCCCTAAGACCATCTAGCAGCCATGCCAGCGTCACTCTCTCCCCACTGCCTGTGTGCTTCTACCTGAGAGACAGACTGGCTTCCAGGGCTTTTCAGCCTTTCCTTTCTCAGCAACTGAGAATTTCCAGAAAATCCCTTTGCCCCGTGCTTGAGGTGAGCCCAGGATGGTGCTCACAGTGGAGATGCACCCTGCAGCTCCAATTTTCTGGCTGTGATTCTCCAGGAGAGAGACTTATCTTCCCCACCACCTCACAGAAGGTCTCCACATTTGCTGTGCATTAATTGAGACAAGATAAAAACCTGCGTCAGGAGTGCCTACTCCTACTGACACCATTGTACCCAGCAGATCTGCTCTGCTCAGAAGTTAATTGTGTCTAGAAGCGATCCTTGCTGCTCTGTGTCACTGCTGTGAGAGAAGCGATCTCTACCCTGGAAAGCTTTCACCTAATTAGACAAGACAGATAGAGAGGGAGACTGAAAGAAGGAAGTGGTGCTCTGCTTCCCCAGGGCCATGTGCTGGGTGAGTTGCAGCAGTGGGATGTGAAGCCAGGCCTTGTAGTGCTTGTGCTGCAGGCCCACATCACCTCCATGGCAGGGATCCTGTGCAGCATGGTGATGGATGCATCCCAAAGCCCATTCTCACACATCCAGCCCACTGTTCCCCCTCCTGTGTGGGATGCAGGAGGGCAGTTTCCTTGGAGAAAAGCCTGTCCTGGCTGGAGATGTGGGTGAGAGGGCCTGGAGATGAGCAGAGCTTGGCCAACATCAACCTGAATGGAGATGCAGGTTTGGAACACTGTTTGCGGCTGGGCAAATTAGAGAGATGTAGCCGTGGAGCCAGGGACAGGGATACGGTGAGGCCGACACTGGTAATAAACACAAGAAT
Organism: Lagopus muta; assembly: GCF_023343835.1. Classification (NCBI taxonomy): domain Eukaryota; kingdom Metazoa; phylum Chordata; class Aves; order Galliformes; family Phasianidae; genus Lagopus; species Lagopus muta. The sequence goes on from NC_064434.1 coordinate 79,753,170, forward strand.
AATCCTGTGTGCTGTTCCCAGGTACCTGTGAGCAGTTCACTTTGCCAAGAGAGACCGCAGCACTGATCACAAGCCCGGGGAAACCTCTCTGAGGCTGAGATGCCTGATGCTGGGTCAGTCACCAGAAAGATGACCAGATGCCAGGCTTTGTACAGGGAACTAGTTCTACTGTACTCTGTGCCCAGAATTTGTCATGGAGCAAAGGGGCAGGACTGGACTCCAACTACCCCCCTGATATCTGCGTTACCCTGATTATGGCTCTGAAGTAAAATTAAACCAGACATATGGCCTGCGTTTCTCCATAGACTATGGGACATATCCTCATATTTTTGTGAGAGCCCTCAGTCATGTCTTGTTTTCGTACTGTCCAAGAAACTACACCATATTGCCCAACTTTTCTACAGAGGTGAAGGTTCTGAGTGACAGGACTGACAAGCAGACTGGGCCAGGCTTGGCCCCTCTTTGCTGACCTGCTTTGTTCTGATACCCATTATTATTTGGGGTACATCAAGATCTTCAGTTATACATCCTAGCAGAACATTTTATATCTTATGGTGATTACAAGTTCTTTAAACAGCAAGCCAAGGTCTTGTAGAGAACGGGAAGGACAAGGGTGAAAGAAAATGTCCCTGAACTGTGAGACAGAGTGGAAGAAATATCCTTATTTCAGCTGTTTCAGCAGACTGAGTTTCCTCCAGATACCAAGAACCACTTGGGAGCTGCTTGCCTAGAACCCTGAAGTTGGAATGGGAGAGGAGGTCAATTAGGAATGGGTTGCTTCCAGAGAACTGGGAGGACCAGCTTCTGAGCTCCAGGTCCAGCCTGGTATACAGACCATTTCATTTCATGCATGCTCACACCTTACTGACAACAGAATTACATTAGCAGGACTCTTTTCATTCTATTCATCTACTTCTGATGTTGGGGATCAGTTGGAGCTTCGCTCACAGGATTTGTTCCTTGAGGATAACCAGCTGTGGCAAGCAGTGAGGTGTTTCACCTTTCTCCCTGCTCACAAGAGGCAGCCCCATGCAATTAAGAAGCTTAGCTCAAGGCAACAGAAGCCTTTATTGCTGGGCTCTTCTGCTCTGCTTGAACTCTGTTATCCACGCTAAAAATGTCAGAGAAAGAAAACATTTCCTTCTCTACCTGGCGTCTCCCTGGCGCTGGCTGAGTGGCAGGTGCATATCTGAGATACCTGTATGTGTGTCTATCTGATCACCCTTTCTTCCCTCTTCAGGCTGTTTAATTTGAGGTGGGATGGTGGTTGGTCTTATGTTAGAGCAAGAACACCTGGCTGGATGTGATTCTGGGAGCTGTTAGAGAGGGTGCAGAGGACCACAAAGATGATCAGAGGGCTGAAGTACCTCCCCTATGAAGACAGGCTGAGGGAGCTGGACTTGTTCAGCCTGGAGAAGAGAAGGCTGCAGGGTGACCTCTTTGCAGCCTTTCAGTACCTAAAGAGAGCCTATAAACAAGAGAGGAGTCAGCTCTTTGGAAAGGTAGATAACAGCAGGACAAGGGGAAATGGTTTTAAGTTAAAGGAGGGAAGATTTACGTTGGATGTCAGGGGAAGTTCTTTACTATGAGAATGGTGAGGTGCTGGAACAGGCTGCCCAGAGAGGCTGTGGATGCCCCATCCCTGGAGGTGTTCAAGGCCAGGTCTGATGGGGCCCTGGGCAGCCTGGTCTGGTATTGAATGGGGAGGTTGGTGGCCCTGCCTGTGGCAGGGAGGTTGGAGCTTCATGATCCTTGAGGTCCCTTCCAACTCAAGCCACTGTATGACTCTCATCACTCCTTGGGGAATATCTCTTTGGTTTGGCAATCTTTCTACCTGTCAGGGAGTGTGCTCATCTTGATTGTTGAAGGCATTATGCAGAGCTCTCCACTTGCCCCTTGGGAAATAATGGGAGTTGAGAAGAATCCCTGTGATTCCTTCCTTCCTACCTGTGTCGTGGTGATTCTCCATTCTCTGCTGGGTCTGTGAGTGAAGGGATGCAAGGTAAGGCATCCTGCTTTTGGTTGAGAAATACCTCAGCTTTTTACACTGTAGATAAAAAGCCTCCTGAGCTTGGCTCATACTGGAGTTTTGGGGATACACATATATATATACTTTTTCTTCTAGATAGGTGCAAACAGTGCAAGGATTATTCTCTTCTGGTTATGAATGTTCATGTGCAGTCCATCTCCCCCCTTGTCTGGGCAAAAATACGTAGCATTTAAATTACAACACAAACATACATATGTATGCTTTTCTGTAGATACATTTGCTATGCACAAAACTGAACCTCCTATCTAGCCCCAAACATAACTGATGCTTGAGGGAAGGTGTATTCACTCCTGACCAAACCACAGACTGTTCCTTCATGGATGGTCCCTGTAATTTCCTACCTGCTCTCTCAGATGTCACTAAACATTGCTCTGTTATTCTGACATACTTCCCAGTCAGAACTTATGTTTTGTGGGTTTGTTTGTGTTTTTTTTTTCCACATTCATGCTCTATTATTAATACATGAAATGGTGATAAAAGCAATTAAAGACCTGTTTGCACAAAGAAAGCTCTTTCCAGAGCTCTAACTCATCTTCCACTTTGTTGGTTTGTTGTCCCCTCAGTCTGTTGGCACAACAGTAGCTATGTTTGAGTCATGGAATCATGGCATTGCTTGAGTTGGAAGGGACCTCTATAAGGTCATCTATGCGATGAACAGGTCCCTGGTTGCTCCCAGTCCAACAGCCCCAAGTGTCCTGAGCTCACTGGGTAGATCAAAAAGATATACATTCCCTTAGCACTTCAAACACCATTTTTATGACTGGAGTGGCTCTGCTGGAGGTGTTGGTTTGCATCGTAGCAATAGGAACAGTGGTGCTTAGAAAACAGAGAGTGCTCGGTAGTTGGGGCACAGACAGAGAGTCCAGAGCTGAGAGGAATGAAGCAGCGAGATTTGTGGAGGTGAACCTAATTCTGCTGAAGCACACAATCTCTGACAACACAGACCACTGTAGACACATTGAACTGTGCAGAGATCACTCTCTTTTGTTTAGGAGATGCGAGTCTCACCACTCTGACTAGGAGATCAGAATGATCGGGTTTGGCTCTAAGGTGGAGGGCCATGCAGGATTAGGAAGGAATAAGGGCTGTTATCCTTCTGAAAGGCCTGTGATTAAAATTGCAGATCTCAACAGTGTTCTTTGAAGAGGTTGCATGGGATTTAAAAATGGAAGTCTGCTGCATATGAGCAACGAAATTTGCTGTCGCTTGAAGAAAGCTTTTCTGTGCAGGGATGAGAGCTATCTGATGGAGAGCTATCAGATAAGCATCTGCAGGAGGGAAGGTCCGTTGCAACCTTCTCAACTTCTGTCTTATTTGTGAGGGCATGTCAAGCTGCTTTCTCTGGCTGCCATGAGCTAAATAAACCACCTGCAGTATATGTTTAAGAGGAATGAGGAAAGAACGAATCTCAGAGGGCAGATGTTAGTCAGACTGCTTTGGGCACTCCTGGAAGGCCATCACGATATGATGAAGTAAGGAATGGGTTAACTCTGAGGTTGTGTTGTGGGATGGGGGCTGTGGCTGTTGGTGTGGAGATCTGACATTTGGGTGGGAGTCACCAAAGCGTCAGAGCTGGGAGAACAGTTTGGTTCTAGAAAGTGACACATGGATAGGTGTAGGGAAAGGAGGGCCACTTCCTGAGAAGTGTCGTCAGGAGGGAGCTTCATTTTCAGTTTAGAAAGTTGTACGTCACACTGGGATAGGCAGTGATGGATTCATTTCTGAAGCTCCTTGTCCCCATGTTCCTGCAGGCACAAATATTCCCCCCAGTGCTTTTACAACACAGAGAGGAAAGTGACTTCATGACATTCCTTTTCTGACTGTTTCTCTGGCGTGTTCTTTCTAAACATAGATCTAAAAATCAGAAAGCACCAGGAGAATTATGGGTTTCTACACCCTATTGTGCTTTATAATAATTATAATTATTGTAAATACGGCCCAGACACTGTAATTTTCTGCTCTCCATTGGGTCTTTCTTTTTCATTTTCTTCTTCTTTTTATGACTGTTTTCTAAGAAAGTTTTCATATGTCACCTTATAGATGGGAAATGGCAGAGTCAGCTCTTAAAATAAAAGGAGAGGAGTGGCTTGGGGGAGATGGAGAGAGGGATGAGGAGAGAGAAATATCGTATAGTCTGTAGTGAGGGCACCAGTGGAGGGCAACCAGGAGACCTGGTTCTGCACCTAAGCTAATGCCAACCTGCTGTGTGATTATAGGCTCCATCTTTATACCTATTTTTGGCTGTGGGGGCCTCTTCTTTTCTCTGTCATTGCTTGGCTTAGCAGCTCTCTGACCTTAAGTCAGATCTTAAGAGGTGATGAGCACTTCTTACGTGTCATGTCTGTTGTTATTGTGAGAAGATATAGCATAGATACTTGAATAGGTGTATGTTAGCTTATGCAGCACTGTCCAAGTACAGTCAGAAAACACTTGCTTACAGTTAGGATGGATGAGCGGTATGATACAGCTATACAGCATGATATTCCCCTTGCCTGCATGATATTCATCTTGTCCAGAGACCAGATATGGCTGAGATGTGTCTTCCTGACCAGGGAACTTTGTTTCATTCTTGTGAAAACTAAAGCATGGAGAACAATGAGGGAGAATTGAGTATATTCAGGCTTTCCCCACCAGGAAACACAAACGTGGCCAGGATGTGGATTTAGACAGGTGAAGTGCAAAGTACACCTAGACTCAGAGAACGCATGAAGCTAATGTCAGCTGGATATTTGCACAAGAGTGGTGAGGGAAGTAAAGATGCAGTAAGTAGAATAAGGACAGAAAAAAAAAAGGACAAAATATTCAGATGCTCTGAATTCAGGCAAGAAAATCTGCATTGACTTCATACTGAACTAAAAAAGAAGAAAGAAAGCGGGGAAAAAATAAAGAGGTAGGATGAAGAGATACTGAGCCTGGGGAAAGTCAGGACATGAGGGATAACATACAATGGACAAGAGAAGAATGTTGATGTGATGAAGAGAACAGGAAAGCAAAAGACAGTCAAAGTCATTCAGAATGAAAATCACCATTTTTTAAACAAGCAACTGATTTGAAACATCATCATTAGAAACACAGCTGAGATTTGAACTAAACCACAACTAATTTATCCAAATTTTGCTCAAGCAGACTAGCTGAGCCTGGAGCTTAAGTTTCTTCTTCTCATGAGTTTCCACTGGAAGCTTCCAAAGCAAAACAAAGCACGCTACTTTTCACCACAGAACAAGGGGAAACATGGTTTTATATCTTTTTAAAGCAAATGGCAGAGTATTTGTTGCTGACTTTCTACAAAGAGCGCAGGGTTAATAGGATGGACTAGGGGCAAGAGAGATGTAGGTATTATAATGAATGCAGATTAATGTTTGCAGCTGGTACTGGAACTTGAGTTTTGACTTCTAGCTGCAGGTGTGGCAAGTGACCAGCTGTAGTCTGTGGCTTGGTGGTGTTCTGAGTTTAATTCCTGCCTTTCCCATTGACCTAAAGCAACTTACAGAGTCTCTGAGTACAGCAACACCAATTAGCTGCCTTACAGGGGATTTCCCTGAAGCCTAAGTCGCTGTTTGCAAAGTGCCCAGAAATCTGCTGGTGAAAGGTGGTTTAGAGGAACAATGATTTAACATATGGAGCAAGAACTTCTTACAAGAAGGTTTGTGTAGTTGCCTCAGGCCATCCATAAATAAACTATTTCAGGCAATGCAATAGGCTGAGCAAAGCACTATGCCTTAAAGGAACAGCTGCTTTAATATTTGGAAATAAGTCAAATCCTCAACTACCCGCATTTCTTACAAAGACCACAAATTCTTTAGGTTTGTGGCTCCACCATTCCAAGCTGTTGCTTTGACTTGCTAATGGGTCTCTGTAGTGAAAAAAAAACAAAACCACTCACGTGTGCTTCTTTTATTTACGGGTCTAACACTCAGATGTTATCTTGTGCCCACCAAGACAGCAAGAACGTGGAGTGTGCTGAACTCCAGGAGGAAAGATCTGCAGGGATTCTGGAGGGTAAACTGCCAGTCAGGTATTTATGAAAAGGTGGTAATCTAGCTTAATTCAAGAATGTATTACAAGATAGACAATTATCTAGTGTTAATTGTCCGTTTGACTGAATTAATTACAGCTATTCTGGCTTATAGGTACTGGGGATTTTGGCCGAGTCTATGTAAACAACTCGAAGCCCGTCTAAGGGCAGCAAGAATTAGTATCAACAGATACATCTAGGTGAGCTATAGGTCTTTACCAACTGTATTCCAGACTCTGCTCCTTCTTGTTGCTGCAATGAGTGCAGAGCCCTGGGTATTGGCTTTGCAAGACTCAACATTGACTCCAGGCTCCAGGGCTAGGTATGTTGTTTAAAGGATTCAAAAAGCAGAGAGTGTGAGAAACACCAGAATAGGCAGCTGGCAGTTTAATTTTGGCACGGGTAAGAACAGGGCAATACAACATGAAAGACCAATTTAAACTACTTACGTAACACGACAGACCCTAAATTAATTATTTTTTACTTAGGAAAACATCAAGGTTTTTTTCAGACTACTTGAACAGAAGTGAACACAATAGCTAGCTAGTACTGAAAAGATTATATTATAATACCTTTCTATAAAGCAGGTATATGCCTATATTTGAAATGATGTGCTCAGATTGTGTCACTTTTCTATTCAGTAACAGACTCCTAAAGATAGATGATGCAAATTATTAGAAGACCTAGAAAGATTTCACAAAGAAAAGATTGGGAGCATTAATTTAGTAAGAGGGACTTGATTTGGCAATGAAAAGAATAATAGCAAGGAGAAGGCACACGAGACCCTGCCATTTATTCTTTATTAAAATACCAGAATGTGAAAGAAAAACCTCATGACTTACAATACTGCACCTGGAATACTAATAAAGATGCACACTGTTTTACACAATATCTATCCTGTGGAATTCATTGTTTGAAAATATTACTGAGACCAAGAGCTTTGGAAGACGTTACCCTCATATTTTCCATACAGGAGTAATAAAAATATCATCCACCACTACACCAGATGGGATAAAAACCTTCAAGGGGCATAAATCTTCAGCTTTCATGACAATAATTGCTGTGAGCTAGACGAGGAAGCCTATTGCATAACTGTCCACCACAAGGACTTTTCCACCTCCCATGTAGCATGCAAGGCTGGCTACCAGCAGAGAAGAGCTGCTGTGAGAGACGCAGTTATTCTTCCTATCCATCCCCTCTCTCCCCATGAACAACTTTTTATCTGAAGCATGTCCTTCAGCTTTCCTGCTACGGATCCTTGCAGCAGCGAAACACCAATGGGACAGACCGCTACCCTGGGCTGTCTCAACAGAGGGGGCTGTATGTGGTATGCTGGCATTTCACTGGTGAGCTGGCAGAACTGTGACATGCCTCCGGCCTTGGAAGATGTGAAGGCTGGCATTCATCTGACTCCATGCAGCAGCAAGCTCCTGGGGTACGAGTCAGCAGCAGAGAAGACGCCCATCTGCTGCAGACATCGGTATTTCTCTCGAGACAGAGATTTTCAGGTGAATCACTGCTGTTGTGAGAAGACATAGTCAGAGAGAATGAGGCAGTTCCCTCAGGCAGCCCATGTCTCGGTTTGGAAAGGAGGACTGAAAGTCCAGATTTGGCCCAAACTTTGGCACAGAGAAGGTGAGAAGAAGCAAGGGATCGGGTGTGTGAAGTCCACAACCAACTTGGAATTTGAGGAATGCTTCGGCTGCACTGAAATTTGAACCCAGAGGGAAGGAGTGTTGTCTCTTTGCCAAAAGATGCATTATAGCTATTCATCTGCAGTGTGGTTAGGTGCCAGCCAAGAAAGGGATTCTACTGCTCTAGGCAATGTTCATACAGAGTAGGAGGCATGAACCTAACAGATGTGGCTACTTCAATGTCTAGAAGCGATGAGGAATCATGGGAACACCAAGGCTGGGATTGTCCTAACATCCTGAGAAACTGTGCCGATGACGCAAGATCTGCTTGGCCTTCGCCTGCTGTCATACCCTCAACTTTTCCATGGGAAGAGAAATCCTGAAAGTCAATTCAATTATTTTTGGAATTTTCATGCAAAGTGGATTTTCAAATTATTTCCAGTTGGAGATCTTTTGATTTTGCAGTTTGTAGCTTACTTACAGAATATGAGAATTTCCAGCCATCAGCTCGCAATACAAATTCATGCCCTTTTTGTGTTTTATCGTAATTACTGGCTGTTTTAGAACAAAGTGTCATGCCTAATATGGCAAGAGATTTGAAACGTTCCGTTCTTTTATTTTTAAACACAATTAGAGGCAGCTGCTATATAGTGCTAATTAAAAAATCTGATCTTTTTTTACAGATCAAAGTGGCTTTTGTTTGTTTTGTAACGAAACAGCCTGATAAAACGTCAAACACAAAATGTGTCAAACTGGTTCGTTATAAAATAAACAGTAGGCACTTTGATCTGTGAAAAAGATAAGGTGTTTTAATTAGTATTAAATAACAACTGTCCATCATGATTTAGGAAAGGAAATAAAACTCCAGTATTTCAAGTCTCTTACATGGTGACACGCATGCTGAAAGCAAAAGGGAAGTACAATGGGAAAATGGTTTCAAACTATAAGAGGGGAGATTTAGATTGGATATAAGAAAGATTTTTACAGCAAGGGCTACGAGGCACAGGCACAGGTTGCCCAGAGATGCGGTGGATGCCCGATCCCTGGAGACACTCAGGATCAGGCTGGATGGGCTCTGAGCACCCGATGGAGCTGTAGCTGCCCCCGTTCGCTGCAGGGGATTTGGACCAGATGGCCTTGAGGAATCCCTTCCAACTTAAATGATTCCATGATAATAAAAACTGGGATAAGATTTTGACACGTATAAATTCATGAAAACATTTTGCCAGGGGAAATTTCTGTTGACATTAGTATTTCGTTATTAGAACCAACACGTTTCAATCAAATAATTTTTAGAATGAAAAGCTATGGATCTCTGCTGAAAGCGCCTTCAGAACAGTGTCCTGTGATCTCAGGGGCAAGCAAACATCAGTCTCCGTCCAGCCCTTGGGCACCAACTCTGCCCCTTGTTCTGGGATCACTGAGAGCTGCTGGGTTATGCTGCTTGCTTTTCACAGCCTCCTGTTTATCTCACCTTTGGTCCTGCTCTGTGTTTACAGTTAAGCTGTTCCCTCAAGTGCCATATACTTTGTCAGGATTTGCTGAGAGAGCAAAGTTCTTCAAGCAGAAGACAGGAGCAGAGGAAAAACAGCCCGTAGCTCCTACACTTGTCTGCAACTTGCTTCAGAGAGGTTGCTCAAGACAGGCTGCCAGCTAGTATGTACAGAAAAGATAGCAGTAGCTGTATGTCGTCAAAATTTAGAGGCCTCTGAGACTCTCCTTTGTTGTCATTTTTCGGTAATTTCTCGGTGCCTTTGAGAGGATGGCACGGTAATTGCAGTTTTTACTTCCAGTATATTATCAGGAATGTTTTTATGGTTGCACTAAATTCTGAAATACAGATGAGGTGACTGCTTCTGCTGCCTCACCCCAGCCATTCACAGTTTCCAGTGTTTGTCTTATAGCTATTGCAGATAAAAGAATACAAATAAACAAGAGGTAATAAGGAGAAAACATGACTTTTCCTGGGATCAAATCATGCTGTTAAGAAGAAATAAAAGCTGCCAGGCAACCAAAAACCTTGGCAAGCTGAACTTTTTGACAGGATCTTTGATATCTGTGTGAAGCAGTCACGGGCCTCCAGTGAGAATCCCTCATTCATTACTGCAAGTAAAATCCCATTAAATTATATAGGATACAAGAAATTCAGGTCTGTGAATGAAAGGCAATAACCTGTTGCTTAAGAGGTAGACAAAGCAACACAGAACTGGGAACCACTTGAGGCAAATTTTAATTTGAACAGGGACGTGAAGATATGTATGCATATTACAAGGCAGTAAAAATATTGCGTGAAAGTCATAAACAGGTGATTGTTTGTATGTTTTCAAAGGAACTCTTGAAATAATATTTATGGAGGGTCAGAAGAGGAAAATCCAGCCGTTTATGCAGGAAACCATGCTGAATAAAGCTGGAAATGGCAACAACATTACACAAGGGGTCAAGACCACTCATGGGTGTAGCGTTTCTACCACATCCGTTAAGCTGGTAGTGACGTTAGTGGTCGTGCAGGTGGCTCAGACCTCAGGTTGTGACTCCTGGGGCTAGAGCTGGTCTGACAAAGCAAGATCCTGTTTAGGTTTGAAGTGAGCTGCCTTGGGAGGTGGTGTGGTATAAATGTGAAGGACTAGAACTAAGAGGCTGAGATGAGGAAGTGGCTGTAGGAGCCTAAGGGGTAAAACCACTGAAGGTAGAATTGCCCGATTTGCTGCATTTTCCTGATTTTGAGCCTGAGGAATCACAGCTGGGGGTTGCAGGACTGGCCTGTAAGTAAAAGTTATCCCTGTTCAGAAGAACCACTGTCATCTCTCATATGCCCCAACAGTCCACAGGGACTGGCCTGCCCAAGAGTCTCTTTGGACTGGGTACAATGTTTTGCTGACACAGGAAGATTCCTCTGTGTGCAGTGGGATGCTAACATCCCCCAGCTCTAGGCAGACTCTCTCCAGTGGAACAACTAATTTGGGCCTTTCTTCCATCCCCTTCTATCCCTACCTTCCTCCTCCCCTTGGGTCATTCCTCCTCAACCACTGCTCTTTTCCGAGAGTGAGTACAATGGTTTCCCTGCTCCAACTCCTTTATTCCTGTATGTCCCATTGCCTCCACTTATGTCCCAAAATCACAGCTCCTTTTCCCTCTAACCACTCCCTGCCCAGGCTCACCAGGGAAGGTCAATCACTTATTTATGCATTAATCAAGCTTTCTTGGCAGCCACCCCAAGGGAGAGACCCGGTATTTTTACGTAGCCCACATACTCCTGTGGCTGTGCCTGCCTTGTGTAGGCAGCAACTGGCGGAGCCGCTACTTCAGCTGCAAACTACAAGTCTTTTCCACAAAGGCACTCCTTTGGTTTTCCCCTCAAGATGGTCCCAAAGATGGAACAATCTGACACATGCAACACTGTGTTAAAGTATAGTAGATGCTGTGGTTGCTGGGAAGGATCTCACCAGGGTCGCCTTAGTCACCTTAACCAGTTTTCCTGTCTGTCTATTGGGGAGGTAAAAAACTCTTCCTTTTGCAACAAAGCACTGAGTGGTGAGCTAGGTTTTGGTGAGCCAGCCAGCAACGATGCCTGTGAGGAGCCTTGTGCACTATGCCACGTACATTGGCAGTTTGGTGTGGGTCCTATCCTCAAGTCCTAAATAAACACTTCTGCCTCATGCACAGCACATGACACGCCTTGTGCCTTTCCTTCAGGATGCTGAGCTGCCTGCCTTGCAGAGCCATGCTCTGGAGATGTCTCTGATGTTGTCCCCAGCCTCCATACTGAGACCAGAAGAAGGAGGCCACAGCCATTGCTCTGAGCTCCGCCTTCGCTTGTGACTTGTGGCCTCTCAGGATTACGTGTTGATCACGTAATGACAGTAGGGCTGTGGCCTGGTGCTGAGCCACAGCACAGAGCGTTTGTGGTCTGCATCCTGTTCTGTTGTGTTTTGAGCATCTGGTGGGAGATCTGCATTCATTTTGATAAGAGGATCTCCAAAGAGGTGCATCAGCCCTCGCTGGGAGACGAGCACAGGCTTTCAGAGTCATGACCTCTTTTAGGGCACAGCAGGAGCTTTGGGGACAAGACATCTGACGCTCTTTTCTTTCTCCAACACAAGGTCACCTCTAGACAAGATTTTGGGCCTTTGGCCTGAGTGGAACTTCCCACCTACTGGTTCTCCAACTTAATTGAGAATTAGTTTTTAGTCACTTCCCCTCAACTGCCACTCTGAGAAGCTCCAGTCCGTGAAAACAAAGCGCTTGCCTCGGCCTCATGCTAGAGCTGAACATGCCAAGCAGATAGCCAGTCGGCCGTTTCTTCCCATTGCTCCGGTTGGGGATCGTGGGGTCCTTTGATCATGTCCTCGAAGTGAGCATAGCCGGGCTGTAAATCAGTGCCCTGCTGCTCTGAACTCTTTCCTTTGCCCAGTACCACAGAGAGAAGGGACATGTTTTTCTTCTCTGTGCTGGGGTGAGACAGGGTGAAACCTGGACCTGGCAACTGGGCCAACAGACATCTCTGTGCCATTCACTTTTGATTTTGCAGAAATTTGCCACCTTAAAAAGTACATCTCCCTTCTCTTCTTCCAGGTGAATGTAGGCACGAGGTCAGGTTCTTTCCTGTCTAAAGAACAACCATGTTACACTTAGATGATAACTTGAAGAAGTGCCAGATTTCTTTTTATAGCTTCTTTATGACTCCCTGTCTGTGTATATAGAGTGAGGAGAGCTGTGATTTATGTGGTAACTTTAAGGCTGCTCTGTGAAGGAGCACTGTAATTGCCGAATAGGCTGGGATCATTTTAAGGCAAGCAGGTAATAAAAAACAAACAAAAAATGAGCAGCTACTAAAGTATACGCGTTACCTTTCCCTTCTTAAAAGGCATGGAGGCACTACACGCAAGGGCAAGGGCAGTGAACTGGGAGAGATATTAGAAGAGAGCTCATGAGTTCCTGCTGCATCTGATGGCTAAACATGCCATATCCCTGGAGGGGCTGCATTCAGAAATCTGGATCTGAAACAACTTTCCTCTCCAGGCAAATACCCACCCGCTTTGAAGATGGAATTCAATCAATTTCTGAAATGTAGTACCTGCGAGAATCGGGGACCAGACTGGGTGAGCCCGGCAGCCCTTGTAATCTCACATTCCTTTGGCTGGAGACAGGTAGGGAATGTGCACAATTCTTGTGTGAATCAGGTCTGCCTTATGCTGGACTTTCCTCTCCTCCTCATCTGTCACCCTGTATCACCCTCTTCATTTGAAGTTCCCAGATCTTTCTTTGCAGTTCCTGAGGGGTTTTGTCTTGCAGACAAAACACGAGTTAGAGGCAGTGTTGATCCTATCACACTCATTTTGTGTCCTTGCAGAGACCAAGTTGGTGAAACAACGTCCATTGCTGTGCATTCCCCAGGAGGCTGCCAATTCCCTTTGCATTCCTCCTGGTGCAGAAAAACATCAGGGCATTAAAAAGACACCGATCACTTTTACACCTGTGTCTGTTTCTTTACTTCTGAAAAAAAAAATAATAATAATAGTGAGAACTATTGGTGATAGGTAGATGGTTGGACTGGATGATCTTGTAGTTCTTTTCCAACCTTGGTGATTCTGTGATTCTGTGATTAACACCATGCTCCACAACTTCTCCATACAGGTGTGGAAGTTGTGCAACTGTATTCTAGCCCAGAGAAGCTCATACAAGATTCAAACAGGAGAGACAGGGCTTCCCTGGGAGCTAGGGAAGGACATTTTATTCCTTGCACTGTGCTCTCTGGCACCAGCCTGACAGACAGCCAATCTGATAGCAGCCATTGAGCTAGTGAACCTGGCTCTTGGATGGTAATTTCTCTTACTTCTATGTACTCAGCAGCAGGCTAACTGACCCATTGCTTTGCTCAAGGTGCTGCCCTCTAGTAGGTTCATCTGCTGATTCTGGTGTCTGTAGTTTCCATACAATCTGCCTACCCTTCTTTGGGCCACTCTTTAGGTTTTCTGACAAGAAATCAGGACTAGTGAGCACTCAGCAGTGAGGTTTACTTGGCCTTCTGGGTTTCCATGGGTCACATATTTTAGTTAGGATGTCTTCTACTTGGGACCCACCACACTGACACACTGGGTGAGGGGAGCCATTCTCCATGTCTGTCCTGCTCCAAACACATGCTTTTCTGGTCAGTGATGTAATTGCCACTCAGGACACTCTGAAGGAGGCTTTGATGCAACTGAATTTGCTTTGAAGTGAGCACCAAGGAGGTATTTTTGCTTGCAGTTCTTAGAATCAAGGAATCATTAAGGTTGGAAAAGACTTCTAGGATCATCTTGTCCAACCACCAACCTATCCCCACCACTGAGCATGTTCCTCAGTGCCACAAACACCCTTTTCTTGAATGCCTTCGGGGATGGTGACTGCACCACCTTCTTGGGCAGCCTGTTCCAATGCTTCACATCTCTTTCTGAGAAGAAATTTCTCCTCATACCCAACCTGAACTTCCCCTGTGCAACTTGAGGCCACCACCTCTTGTCCTGTTACTGTTACCCAGAAGAGGCTGACTCCTACCTTGCCACAATCTCCTTTCAAGAAGTGGTAGAGAATGATAAGGTCTCCCCTGAGCCTCCTCAGTTCTTGCACGGAGATGATGCAGAGATGAGTTTCAAAGCCTTTGAGGCATGTCGGAAATCTCAGCCCTTGACGTTTACACTGAAGATGCAATGTAAAGGTATCGCACAGGACGTACAAGGGAGCCAGCACCTCCCAGAAGAGTGACAACAGTAATTTCTGCCTGTGCCCATTGGTCAGCACTGTGTTTTGAAGAGGCAGGAAAGCCTGCCACACTAATGCAGCTGCCTGGTGACAGCAGGTGATTAGAGCGCAACAGGCAGCTCTGCAAAACCACCGGGCTGAAGCCAGAAACCTGCAGTCACTTTGGACCATGGCTGAGTCATGTGCAGGGTCCAGGGACTTCCCTTGTGGTGCAGAAAATGAGTGAAGCTTTCGTTTGAGTGCTTTGTTTTTACTGGTGCAAATAGCTACTGTGACTTCCAGGTGCAAGCACATCAATTATAAAACCACACAATTTAATGCCTGACCCTTCTTAAAAAGTACGAGTAGAGGGAACACACAAGAAACATCCTGAGCCATGAAAGAAACTCTAAGTCATTCAACCAAGGAAAGCCCAGGCAGAGCAGTTAGACCTGGCGGCAGGCATTGGAGACTGCAACTGCACTGTTACTGTACTGTACCCCCAGGCAGCATGTCTGAAAGTGAGGACAATTTCTAAGGCATCTGCTGGGCTTGCATCCAGTTAGGTGCAACACAGTGCAGTGCGCAGGACAGAATTTGCCTTCCTCTGCATTCACATGAAACAAATATTTATTCCAGACCTGTATGGAAGTCATTGTTGCCTAAAGAGAAATCAGAATCAGGTTTGTTCTGAAAGATGCACCTAGTCAGGGTTAGCTGACTCCTCTCTTGAGATTTTTATCCCTTAACAGTGTTACTCTGAGAAGTTTCCAGTGGGGCACCAGACTGCAGGGCAAAGGTGTGACTGAGTCTCTGACCATGCAGATATGGCCACTCCTCTTGCACGTGAACCAGGAGCAAAATGCATTGATAGGTAGAGGGAACTGCACACAACCCAAGTCTTACCAAGGAGTTTGGTATTCCCTGAGAAATGGATGTTTGAGGTGAGCTTTTATGACCTAAGGAGGAAACCATGCTGAGCTGCCTGCCTGCAGAATGCAGACAAGGGATGCCTACGCTGGATCTTCACTTCAGGGATGCCTGGAGGCACTGCTCAGAGGCTGTGCATGGCACTCTCCTGGCAGTTGCCAATGGGTACTGATAGGAGGCACTGACCTCAGCCCAGCTCTGAGTCAGGGAGATAAGCAAGAAGGGTGGCCTGTCATCCCATCTTGGTGTGATTCCTCCTGGCAGCTAGAGTGGCAGAAGGCTGGCTGACAGTGGCACTGCGTTACTTCCCAGGTGTGGCTTCCTGGCCGCCACCTCCAGCAGGGCAAGTGGCTGGATGGCTTCCCACGTAGAGTCCATAGGGCATGGGCGTGGGGCTCCACGCGTGTTCTTCACGGTGCTTTGGGCATGCAGGCGAAAGGGGGAGATGCCGCTCTGCTCAGCTGCAGTGTGAGTAGGGTGTGGAGCTTAACTGATGTGGACATTTTGTTGTCCTCTGGATGGGAGCAGCTGCCCTGATTGACTAATGCATGGAGGGATTCACTGAAGTCACAGCACACATGATCTGGACAAACATAAGATAACTCTTTGGCCAGGCTGTGCAAGCAGTTGGTGCATCAGGCACTTCATCTGGAGAAATCTGTCATTGCGTGACAGGTGAGACGTATTTGAGTTTCTGGTGAATTTACGTTCTCATCAAAGAATAAAAGAGACCCATTGAATTGCGCATGGCACATCAGAAAACATAGCAGGGGCCTCACTGGCTCAGACCAAATTTCTTCTCAGAAAGGGTGGTGAGGCAGTGGCGCAGGCTGCCCGGAGAGGCAGTGCAGTCACCGTCCCTGGAGGTGTTCAAGATCTGTGTGGATGTGGCACTGAGGGACATGGTCAGTGGGCATGGTGGGGATGGGTTGATGGTTGGACCAGAACATCTTAGAGGTCTTTTCCAATCTTACTGATTCTGTGATTCTATGATTCTACACCAAGGTGTCCTGTCTCCAAAACAGCCAAGAGAAGGAAGTGTTGCATGAGGCAACATAGATAGATGGGCAGCTGGTGTGGAAGAGGTGAGGTAGAAGGTAGAAGGCACTGCTGGGAAGGGGTCAGACTGCAGAGGAACTGGGGAGCTGTGCCATGGCAGTTGAGCATGAAGATGCCAGGGAGGCCCAGCCTGAGGATGCCATATACTGGTGGAACCTTGATGAGAAGTCTGCATGCGACCAGGTGTCTTCTTCATGGGCTGCAGCCTCCATGAACATACACCTGTTTCAGGGCACCGCCCAAGCCACAGGCACGGGTAGGCAAGAGTAACCTGCCAGGAAGCCAGCAAGCCAGGTAAGTCAGGAGCACGCACATTTTGTTATTACCGGGATGGTTTGGCACAGGGCAGAAATTTATAACTGACAGCAGGTTTGCCAGGGCAGTTAAGCAAAGCAGTATAACAATAGGAAAAAGCATTTCAAATATTTGACTTTATCTTATAATTCCTTGCAGGCTGCTCCCAATTAACAAGGGGAATTTTGTTAGGCCTACAATGACTTTGATATGGTTGATAAATTCTGAGCTCTAGAGGTTTAAACGTTCTCACCCCCCACCTCCTTTAGAAAAAAACAAAAAAATGTTTATTTATTTTCTAAATGGCATGTGTGGACAGTAGAAAGATGGAGCAAAGGAGTGGTTCTTTTCTCTTCTACAAGTAGCACGTAGGGCTGGGACATGAGAGATTAATGAGGATGGAAGTTCCTCATAATCTTCAAGCTATATCTTCATGCAAACAATTTATCAATAGTAAAATCAGCATGATTCTTCTGATGTCTCATACGGACACTTAACAGGAGCAGTCTTTATCTCACAAATCCGCCCTGTTTGCTGGAGCTGACTGCAGCCGCTATGCCCTGCCACCAGCTCTTTGCTGCTGGCTGTGTGGCATGTGGAGCTGCCACTCCAGTAGGATATTTTATAGACTGCAGCTGTCAGCCTGTTTAACAAAGGTGCTTTTGAGCACATTAATGTGACGTGGTTGTCTGCTGTGACAGGGGTCTGGATGCAAGAGGGTCTTTCCACTGCTCTTCCAGGCTTTTATATAGCTGCTGCTGATTCGAGCATACCAGCTTATCTAGGCTTGTTCTGTCTTGTAATGCAGCCTTCTGGGAAGCTTCTTTTGGAGAAATGTGTGGATGTGGCACTGAGGGACATGGTCAGTGGGCACAGTGGAGATAGGCTGATGGTTGGACAAGATGGTCTTAGTGGTCTTTTCTAACCTTAGTGATCCTATGATTGTCTTCTGCACATGGATAGATGCTTTTAGAAAAATACATGGGACCTTTCTTTGTGGATGTCCATATTCCCAAAGTTCTAGCTACAAAAACTAAACAGTGTTAGCATCTTCCACAGGTGCAGAGCCCATAAAGGAATTCACACACAATTCCAGTTCCCCAGAATTTCAGCCCCAGAAGAATCCATGCAAATGACAATCATTTCAGCAGAACACAGAGTAAAAGGTTGCTTCTCAAAAGAGCCAGGACTCCTCCACAATCTGCATAGCAGCTAGGCTTTACTTTTGGAGAAAACTGGTATGGGGAATAGGTGTTTGGGTAAGGAGCTAGAAGGATAACACTTTTGATGGCAGACCCAAAGATAGAGGGAGGCCTGGAGATGACAGAGAATCTGTCTGGAAGAATCTGCTGGCACTTCTGTCCCTGAGAAGATGCAGGTTGCATTGGTGCCTGTTCCCTTACTACTACCCTACAGAGACTTGCAGTCAGAAGGCTGGACCCTAATTTTCCACCCTAGTTGAGCCAGCAACACTCACTGATCATGGTAAATGGGGACTTCTCCAGGCTGAACAAGCCCAGCTCCCTCAGCCTTTCTTTACAGGAGAGGTACTCTAGTCCTTTGATCATCCTTATGGCCCTCCTCTGGATCCACTCCAACAGCTCCACATCTTTCTTGTGGTGTCTTCATGCTGTGGACATTCACACACTGCATGACCATGGCAGCTCCAGGCTTCTTTGATGAGTGGAAGGATGTCCCCACCCTTCCTTTACTTCTCATTTTCTGTGGGATTTTCCCAGCTCATCCTTCATAATCAGGATTCTTCCCTTGTTTTTACTGAGCTGCATGAACAGGCAACAGGTTTCCCACAAGGAGGGTGTAGAATGGAGAAGCTTTCATTGATGCTTGGCATTCCCAGGATGCCAGCTTGATTTCCCCAGGCTGCAGCAGGGCAAACACAAGTGCATTGTCTGAAGTGTGAGATGTCACAGTCTACCTTGCAATCAGCTCATCATAAGGCCAAAGAGATGGAAATAGTGGGATACACTCAGCCCTCACAGAGCTGCTGGCAAGCTGAAATAATTCCCTGCTAGTTACTTCTTTGTTCCCATCTTTGTGCTATCCACCTCTGTTATCCATGACTCTTCAGCTTGTGCTACAGGTTTCAGTGTCAGGACTTCAAAGCTTGACAAAGCTGAGGCCACTCTGGTTAATTTGCCATCAAATTATATTAGGAAACACTCTTCAGAAGGATCACAATCATGGCAGTTTTTTTATCAGCAGCAAGTGCACCATTAATTTGAGCGTTCCAGCAAATTCACCATTTCATTTACCAATCCAAAAAGCATCTTCACTGAAGTCAAATCCTTTTCTACTTTCCAGCCCTGCTAGTGTTCATTCTACTGCTCCCAGTGCTGCCTTCCCACGGGAGGTCAAGGCAGTGGAAGGAGTTAAACCAACCAGCTGTCCAGGAGAATTCAGACATGCGAGAGCTGCCTAAACACACGTAGAAAGGCGACTGGCTGGCGCATGACCCACTGAACAGATCAAACAATGCAGCTTAGAGCCAAGAACAATTTCCAGTACCTGCTGCACAGAGATCCCCCTCCTTCCTTTTATAGCTAAGTCAGGGCAATATCTTCCAATGCTGCTGTAGCAACACGCACCTGGTTCTGAGCACGTGTGCCTCACAAGGTGACACTTGTTTGTGCTTAGGCCACATGCCACTTAATGTCCATGATGGCCTTTGAATCCACAGATCACTTGTGAGCGTTACGTGTATTTACTGAAACCAAAGCACCAGAGCTGCAGGGCTGCAAATCAGTGCTTCAGCTGGCACTGTAAATTCTCTTCCTTTCCTCTCCACTCTCTTCGTCCGAGGTTAGAGTAGGGGTGCTGGGACATGCAGCTACTGAGAGGAGTTGAACAACATTTTCCCCTCACTCCCGCTGCAGAAATAGCAGCAAAGTGGATTCCTCCCATCCATTTGACCCAGCAGTTTGTTCCAGGAAAGCAGAATTTTTTTTTTTTCCTACCATGCTGAGAAACACTGAGCATTCTGTGCAAAGATCCTTACAACCCCTTTATCACCTGCTATTCTGAACACCTGAGCAGCCCCAGCAGCACATATGATTGCTGTCAGAACACAGGTGGGTGTTTCAGGTGTTTATTTTTCCTTTCACTTTTGGTTTGTATCTTTGAAGGACAAAAGAAGGACATGAAGTAGAAAGACATGCGGTGTCTTGTTGCAGAAGATCCCTCTGTGAGTGGCTCTGAGTCTGTTCCAGCCATCTGGAAGTGGGCTCATCTTGCAGCTGAGATTTCCTGAATGCTGCAGAAGTCAAGTGCTAGCTGGCCCTTCAGTTACCTAGGCCCTTGCAGTGGGACACCCTGAAGGTAATGGCTCTGACCTTGAACTTAACTGGGTATAAAGTGGGAAGCAAGGGAAAGGTGTGGAGCTGGGTTCTGCGCTGTGGTAGCTCCGCACTGCAAGGAGCCCTTTCTGCTTTGAAGTTTTTGTGCCCTGCCACATTGCACAGCTATGACCATTGTGTAATCAAATCACAGTGAAAAATAAGACAGAGCAGGCTCTCGGAGTCCTTTCTGTTGTGAGAGCTGGCTCTGCTGGCTGTGGTACGTCTGCCACTCTGCATCAGTGCGGTGTCACGGCACACTGTGCTTCCCCAAAGTGGTGGAAATCTTTCCAGTTACTTTGGTTAAAGCTCTGAACTAGCTGGAACTTTGTAGGAACCCTCTGTAGAAGTTAGGAGTTGTTCCTTTTCCCTAGGCAGACATAAGATGCAGTGATGTTGAGAAGGAAATGCTGCTGGGTCTGAAGAACTTTCTGAAGGGTGATGGGCTGCAGGTGCTAAATTCTGCTCTTAGCTGCCCGCTCCGATTGTCACCATACATGGAAGATGGGAAAAACACACATTGGCCATTTATGCGGTTATTCCCTCCTTGCTCCTTTGGTTCTTGTTCTGGCAGAGTGATGGATGAAACTGGAGAACAAGCGTCAGGTTGCAGGAGTGATTTTGACAGGTTGAAGGGCCAGAACTAGTGCTGGGAGACACGAGGCAGCCCCATTTGTCTTGGCATTACTAAATTCAATGGGATTTTGGCCATAGCCTTCAATAAGGCTAAAGTTTCACTGAGCATACCTCAGAAAGCACTGCATCATACAGTTGTATTGTCTGCAATGACATTTACTGCTAGTAAAACAACAAGTATGTCCCTTGTGTCACTCATCTCTGTTTTCATAGGTCTTCCCCTGCATTATTTTTTCTCATCCACTGTCTCATCTGTTTCTATCTACCTGCCTATCTATCTAATCTATTTTTTTCTTTTATTTCAATCTGCTTGTTGCTTGCTGCCCTCCCTTGCTGTCTCCTCTTGCTCTTTCATGCACTCTGCAAGGAATGTGCCTACAAGAAGTATTTTTATTTGGCAGCCTGAGTAAGCTTTCTGTTTTGGCCGCAGGTACTGAGATAAGCAGCCAAAGGAGTTGAGATCTCCCATGTCACGTTTTAGCTCTTTCCATCTGATAGAGAAGATGACCTCACTGGCTGTGTTGGGGAGGTATGATTGCAAGGGCAAAGAAATTAGAGTTAACCTTGAAAGAAGAAGAAGCATATATGGCACACATATATTTTTGGTCTGATTTGCTGTATAATGTAGAGGTGTCACTTGGGATTCAGGCACTTGTTTAATACAGAAGGTGTGCAAAGGAAAAGAGAAATCCAGATACTGGGGTCGTAAAAGATATTTGCCCTGTGACTTTAGCAATAGAAGAGGATGCCAAAGGGTCTTTGTCTGCTTCTGACAAATATCCTCCTTAGAGCATGTTATTCTCTGACCAATCTGGAATCATGGAATCATTTGAGTTGGAATGGACCCTTAAAAGCCATGTTGTCCAACTTCCCCGCAATGAAGAGGGACACCTACAACTCCACTAAGGTGCTCAAAACCCCATTCAGCCTGTCCTTGTGTGTCTCCAGGGAAACCTAGAGGTAATATAAGATGTTAAATGGTATTTGTCTCTTCAGTTAAAGAAAAGGAGCCTGTTATGTGTCAGGGGTACAGCTGATCCGCTGTTTTGTGCTGTTATGCTATCAGGCCTCTCAGGATACTGACAATAATTTATTTCCAGATTGTCATGGAGGGGCTGGCCCCTCAGTATAATGTGTCATCAGCAAGACACTAGGATAAATTCTCCCATACAGAAATGTACAAAAACAGGTAGGTGCAAATGTTTATACTTCCTCCTGCACTGAGATTTGAGAGTTTCAGATGACACTGGCGAGTTGTCTGGGAGAACACTTTCAAGACAGACTATTAAATGCTGCAAAACTAGTGAAGAACTGAGTGGAAGTTATGGTCTGAGCTGTTATGAAACCAGGAACCAGGCAGGCCTAGGGAGAAAACTGGTCTGTTGTTTCAGTGCATGAAATATCTGAAAGTTCTACCTTATTATCACACAGCACCAGACAGAATCAGAACTTGTGTTGCATTAAAGCACCTGGAATTCTAGAGACTGTACTGTCCTGTCATGATTCCCAGCTTTGAAACACCTGATGCTGAGTCCCCTTCTTCTGAGCAGAGCCACGATGATCAAGTTATTTTAGGGGCATGGCTGGGAGGACTGATGTGTTTGTGTCTCATGTCACGAAGGTCCCTCTCACTTTTTGTTGGGTCATCCATCATGCCTTGCACAAACACATTTGGAGGCATTAACTCATCCTTGGTGTGACATGAAAGAAACCATGATGCTTTTCCAGTAAGAGTTGTGCATACAGAAATTAGGTTAATTCTGGTCTGCATGGGTGCTAGCTCAGTGCGCCCTTGCACGTAGTAGCCATGGTGTGGATGGGGGTGTGTGCTAAGGCAGCCAAACTGCTACGTTTTGACAGTTCTGCTGCATGCATTAAAATAACATCATCCTGGTTTGTTGTCTCTCCTCTTCTACCCTCTCCCCTCACTCAGCAAAGTCTAAATAGAACAAGCTCCAAATATTAAAATAGCTCCTGTCTAGCTTGTTCAGTCTATTTCAGGAGGTTAGTTCCATCTTGACACAGATAGAATACAGGGACATTGTGGAAACCACAGCCACAAGGGGCCATCAGCCAAAACTAAATGATTTCCCAGCTTACGCAGAGTAGTTTGTTCTCCCCCCACCTCCTCCCATTGCATTTCCTAGCTTAAAATAACAGAGGGAAGCTGTTTGGCTTTGTTTTGTTGGATTTTTCTGCTTGCTGTTCTTGGTCTGGTGTGAGGGGATGGAAAACCGGGAGGGAGTTGTGAGGTGGTAGAGACTTGTTGCCTTCTGGATTGAGGTGAGACCTCCAGAACCACCAGAAAAACCAAAACCCCACATGTATTTCTGGCATGTGTTTTCAAGGAGCAAACAATCAAAGGGTAAATCAGTGCATGGATTTAGCAGCTTGGACTATGGAATTAGTCTCATAGCTTGTCTTAGATTGACCCAAAGGGCAGTGGACATCTATGAAGAGCACAGGGCAAAAGTCACTCAGGGATAGCTACCATCTGATTAAGTCAGCTACAGGGAAGGACCCATTTTTTTGGTTCCTGTGATTCTTCTGTTGCTAAGCTAAAACATCCTAGGGAGCTGTGCTGCTTGACAACCGCTTCCACTCTGGAAGCCTTGACCCCAGATATCCTCAGCTGACGATCTAGCTGAGAGGACTAGTTCAAATCCACTATGAATAAGACAGAAGTGCTGACTTCCACCAATATTCCACTCATCTGCTTGGAGTGTGTCCACAAGAAGCCAACATATTCTACATTTTCTTGCCTTCAGGTTCGTAGGTCTCATTTCAGCTCCTCCTTCTCCCCCGGGTTATCTGTTTCTTCCTAAAGGCCTATTCTGTACCTGCATCAAAACTAGCAAGCTGGTAAAACTTCCATCTTCCAGTCTAGACTGCACCAGAGTCAGTGAATATTGCCAAACACATCTGTGAACACGAAGGTGCCCCAAGCCCTTGAGAAGAACAAAGACGAACTCCCAAATCCTCACTACAAAACTACCCTTGTTTTACCAAGAGGTGTCAAACTGTGAGTGTGCAAATTACAGTGGCAAGCTGCAAACATGAACGGAGCCTTGGGACCAGGTGGCTCGGAACCAGAAGGGTTTGCCAGAAGAAACTAGGCCTCAGGGTGAACCTTGCTGCTTTGCTAGCGAGCTCCTGGTGCTCGCTCCGAATGGTACTCAATGCCAGAATTTAATATGCAACAAACTTTATCACTTGAGGACTTGTGCGTCTCATCACTGTAAAAAGAAAATGAGCATTAGCAGTGTGCTGTGGGCACTTTCGCCTTCGTAAGGAGAAATAGTGCAAGGATGCAATATCCAAGGTCAAGCAGCAAAAGTTTCTAAGACTCATTTAAGGGTAGTCAACACTGTGTACATATGTAAATTATATGATCTCCAGGTTAGAGCTTTTTTTTTGTTTTAAATAGCAGCCATCAACCCTACAACTTGAGGTAGGAAAACACTACCTTTTTGTTTTTTTCCTTGATCTGTGTTTTCTTCTTTCATAGCAAGAAAACAGAACAGAAATCAGAATTTCTGTTTAATGAAATAGATGTTTCAGCATTTGTTTTATGAAAAGACTGAGATTTGGATTTGAAATATAAAGATTTTTGAAAGTGAAACATTTTCTGAAACGTTTTCTAAAACTTTCATTCCAGGAAATTGCTTTTATTGACAAGTCTGAGGGGAATGGCCTATGTGACTGTTCAAGGTTGCAGTGTTCTGAGTCAGATTGTTCATTTTGCCTGAATGCTTGAGTCAGTTCAGCATTACGAAGAATTTTTGCATGGAGGCACATAACCCAGGCTGAGCAGTAGCTGCATTTTCTCACATGAACCAGAAGTATTATGGGAAAGAATTGCAGATGTTTAGGAGACGATGCATCATAGTATGCAAATGCACTCAAAGAGTATTTTGGGCCAAGTCAAAGACATAATGTATCGTCATTCACACTGAATTATCTGATTTTAAATACATGGGTTTGATTTTCCTACTGGAAAAATGAAAAACAAATCCCTTGGGAAACAAAAACTGCTGAGGTCTGTAGGAAGTCTCTTTCCTGCAGGAATAAATTATAGCAGAAATTTCCTGACTAGGTCTATTTTAACATATGTAGAACCTGTCTGTCTGTCTTTCTACCTATCTATCAATCTTTCCATCTTTCTATCTTTTGCATTTAATGAAGGTTTAATCATTCTGCACTTAAGGACAGTTTGTCCTTAGACTTTGGCTCAAACCTGGAGTCACCTCCATGTGTCAAACTGTAAAGTATTTATCACGTACCTCTCTATAGACTAACCCACAGATGTGAACCAGCACATTATTGTCAGTAGCTGAGTAATCATCTTAATTTGAGCAAAAAGGTCAGTGGGACCAAATGTTGCTGTAGCCGTGTGGTTGGGGTGTTACACACCCACACATGTTGTTATTTGCTCAGTGTTCGTTGTTGTTTTTAACTGCTGTTTTTTTTTTTTTTTTTAATTTTTTCCCCCTTCTTTTTCCCTTTCTCACCCCCCTCCCCCCCACCTTTTTTTCTTTTTCTTTTTTTTTTCTTTTTTCTTTTTTTTCACAAACCATAAAAATAAAGACACCATCTCTGGCTAGAAATGTGAATGGAATAAATGGCAAGTTCCTGAAATGCTCCATGTCAAATTAGCTCATGTAAAAATGCCTTCCACTTACATCGCTTCTAAACACTGCTAGGACAGCCTGCTCTCCTCGAGCCAGACATCCCTATTTCAGGAAACACGGCACGGGAGGCGTAGCCCAGCCAGGACAGTGCAAAGTCAATGAGGCCACCTGGATGTGCCCTGCTGGAGGAGCTGCTCTGTGCTTTCCGGGCTCTCCATGGGTTGTTTGATCCACGCAGAGATGAGTGGAACATGAGTATCAGATGCTCCCTTTTCCAGAGGGGGAACTGCAGCTGAAATTGTTTCCAATGTGTCACAGAGGAAGAGTGTGTCTCATTGTCATACAGGGCCTCTGCAATGGGAATTAAGCTCCTTTCTTCCCAGTAGGGGTCTGCAAATTTCTCCATAAGGTGTTTCTCCAGCCCCTGCCTGGGCCGTGACACATCCCTCCAGCTTTTCTGCCTTTGTTCCCTCAACAAACTTTCACTTTCTGTCTCAGAAACAAAGAAATGGCCAGGATGCTTCTCAGACCATGTGATGACTGAAATACTCTCATAGCTCCTTTCAGGCTGTTGCTTCTATGGTTTGAATACACTCTCTTAGCTCTGTCCTCCAGACTTAGAACACCTACCCAAGGCAATGAGGAATTAATTCTAATAAAACCATAGGTGATGCATTCCGATATCTTGAAGAAACTTTATTTTTTCTCCTATTCTAATAAACCCAGTTGAGCTTTGGTGAGATGTATGAATTGCTCCCAGAATGCTGGTTCCTCGATTAAATCTATGGCCACAAGAGAATTATTGGATTTACAATATTAAACGTTCCTGGGAAGGAGTACTAGCAAAATAAGCTGCACTCTCCACCTCCAAAAAAAAAAAAAAAAAGAAAAGAAAAAAGAAAAAAAGGAAATGGAAATGGAAAAGGAAAAGGAAAAGGAAAAGGAAAAGGAAAAGGAAAAGGAAAAGGAAAAGGAAAAGGAAAAGGAAAAGGAAAAAGTTTGGAGCTATAAATGGGAGTTGCAGAGCACAATATTTGTGGGAAGGATAGAAAAGGCAGCCAGATGAGTTAAAAATCAGAGTGGAACTATTCTGACCTGTTCAGTGAGGGAAAGCCAAGAAACCAACTTGCAAGAATCAAATCCTGGCATGCTCCCACTGGACACTGCAAAATGTGTAATGTTTGTTAATGATGATTTTTCTATGCAACAAAAATATCTCTGGAACAGTGATTTATTGCCTCGCAAACCCAAGCTCTGTGTAATGCAGGAAACCCGCGGACATTTATAGAGATGTTCTGAGCATTTCTGGAGGGCATGTGAATGTGCAGCATCTCCTACATAGCCCAGCTCTTTCAGAGAGACAGCGTATCACCCTTGGGTATATGTCTTCAGCTGTGGACCTCAGCTAGCTGCAAGCTGCTGCTCTCAGACCTCCTGCTGTTGTACAGGTACAACCTGAGCTTACACTTTCTTTGCTGCCCCGACTCCGTCTGTGCTGCCCCAGTTCAGATAGGAAATGTTTACCAAGTGCTGATCTCTGCTGAAGTCATTGCTCAAATACCTGGACAGATGTTGGATTGGGTTGAGACACTCCCTGAATGTACGTGGGCAATGAGTGAGGAGCTCCTCTTGCGTGGCCTTGCTTGTTGCCTTCTTATTCTCAACAATGCAACTGTGAATCCTTTGTTATCTTTTAAAATAAATATTTCCCTTGGATTGAAATCTGCTCTGGAAAGACTGTCTTTTCCATTCAGAGGAGGCATATTACAACCTCCCAAATGTTGTAAAATTAGCTATTTTCTTATGGGTACTTCCATGATTTGAAAAGGCTGACTCCTTCTCTGTTCTCCAGCCATGGTGGTTGTGTCTCCACTGGACATCTATTTAGACTTTCACTGGAAACTGGCACAGTTCAAAGTTAAATTGAGAAATGAGATGATGGAAGCAGGAATTTTGGCTACAGAATTACCGACCCACTTCTTGAATGATCATTGACTACGTAGTGCCATGATTTCTAACAAGCTCTTGCTTCAGCCAGAAGTTTTCTTGCTGTGTGCTCTGGACAACAGTTTCTAAGCCATGCTTGCTTTATTGTGCAGCTACAGTTTTTCCCTTCCCTGCACATGATTGTTTTTGTAATCACCTGGTTAAAGATATGGTCAAGGACAAAAGAAAAGGAGGAATACTCCCTGTGGAGGCTGCCCATGGGTGAGTGTTGAGGTTCTGTAAAATCACAGTGCAGCAACAGCAAACAGAGCAGTCTCTATTTTGCAATATACTGACGTGACAGTGATCACTCACTGGCATTCACTTTGGCTCTTCACACTGCATTATTGTGCGAGATGTTGTTATCTGGCAATGACATTCATCTGACTGCACACACCCTACATGTTCACAAGTTGGCTCTGAAGGAGGGAGGATTGGTTTATTTTAATATGTCATGGCGAATATTTTAGCTGTCATTCTAGGGAAAGTGTGTGCTCACACTTAAGGATGCCCTCACATGGCCTCTGCTTTTTGGCACATTACCCAGATCACACAAGAAATAGCAGGGACAATTTTTGATGTGACAGTGGTTGACGCCAAGTTCATGAGACTGAGATCTCTGTTTCACAGTACAAGGTACAGCTGCACTCTCTAGATAATGCTGATGGAGAAGTTATCCCAAGCAAAGGAATCCTTCTGCGGTGATAGTGACACAAATACCTGTTGCATCATCTGCATTCAGCAGCTTCAGTGGGAATGTAGCAGGATTGGGCTCTGGGAGTGGAGCTGGTGTAAGGATAGCTCATCATGTCTATTGCAGACCTTTGTGAGCCAGCTGTGCTGGAGGAACAAGAGATGCTGCAGCAAGGATCTCGAGGTTGCAGAGTGTACTTTTGGCTGTAGAGAATATTTGGACCTCCTGTTCCCAATCTGACTGAGCCCTCATGATAGCAGGGGAATGGTTTTACCTCCACACATCGTATTGGTCCATCTTTCCCTAGAGATGTGAAATGAAATCCCTTCAGCATGCAGATGGTATTGACCCTAGGGCTCTTGTGGGCTCTGGGTGGAGGCAGCACCTTCACAAGCCCCCATACATGTGAAGAAAAGCAGTGAGCTGGCTGTGAAAGAGCCAGGATAGATGCTGTGCTACTCCCACAACAGATGCTGCATTCTGGTCTCCCTATGAAGCCTACAGTGTCTCCAGAAGAACTGTTTCATTGCTCTATATTCACCATGCACTGTCCATCAGGTGTTATGCCCTGCCAGAAAGGTGATAACGATGTTGTTGATGGTGGTTTTGCTAGAGTGAGTACATCAAACTATCTCTCAAGCCCAGCAGGGAGTGATGGATCATCATTAACTCTACTCCACAGAGCTGGAGCTTCTTTGTGCCTTAGAAGTGTGAATCTATCTGGGCAAGGTGCCACTCACACTCCCTATTTCTATGTCTGTTCTTCTGATGGGATTCTGCAGCAGAAGGAGTCTTGAAGAAAGCAAACCATACTGTGCAGCCTGGTGAACAGTACTGGAACCTACAGTTTTCTAGTTATTGAGTCCTGTACCTCCCTGACTGTGTTATGCTGGTCCATCTCCCTGCAGGTGTGATGCTGGAACAGTTGGGTTGTTAGACATGACTGTGCACTGATGTGTCCCCAGACAGCAAAAATATGACTTCCCTCCCTTGGGACAGCAAGTGTAGGGATATAACAGTCTGGAGCTACTGGTTTGACATTTCCTTCTCCAATTCAAATGGATGGTCTCTTTACAGCCATTCTTCTTCAAGTGCTTCTTTATGGCAATTTTGCCATCTGCCTGTAAAGGAAACGATGCTGGCAGTTCTGTGAGAGATCCTCTTTTTTTTCTTCTTCTTTTTTTTTTTTTTGGTAATTCAGCATTGTACTTCACTGTTTGGATTTATGCAGAAATCCTCTTCTTGACATGAAGGAGTCTCAGTCTGAGAGGAGGCCTGCATGTGTGCACTGCGTGATTCATGGAGCATTACTGTGCACATTGACTGTGCTTGGAGACTAACAGATCATCAGCTGCTATTTTTTATTTTCCATGCATGTGACTGACCCTTGGATAGATAGCCCTGTGACTAATCTGTGCCAGGAACATCTTGATGGACTTCCTGATCTCGTGTGCTCTGTAAACTACCTGGGCTTCCTGACTGACAAGGAAGTGCAGCCCTCGTAAGACACAACACCTGGTGTCATTGCACTCTATTTACACCACTATTTTATGAGGCAACATCCAAATCCTTACTCAATATTTTTCTTAGCTTTTATTTAGGCAAAGCTCCCACTAAGTTGGTTCTAGCATTACCATGGTGATAAACTCAACAGGAGAGGCTTTCCCTTGTGAAAATGCCATCTGTATATTAGGGGCAGTGCTGCGTAAAGTTAGCCAGTTCTTTGTGTTATTCTGTGGTTTGTTTTTTCCCTCATAGTTGCTCATAACATTGCCAGTCACTAAGTATTTAGCCTAACGTTTTCCATTCTAGGTCCCTTAGTTCAGTGTGATTAATTAATTATTTTTTAAAAAAGGATAAAATGATTAATTGATTTCTGAGAACAAGTTTAGGAAAATGATATTGCTTTGTATATATGTATATGCGTGTGTGTGTGTACACACAGGTCAAAGCAATGAAATTAATGAATTATATATGTGTATATATATTTGTATATTAAAAATATACATGCATATACATACATACACGTATGTAGGCAGCTCTGAAAGCAATGACTGCTATGTTATTATATTGGCCCACAACATCAGAGGCAGATGCTTGGTGGTATGGCAGTAGAGTTTGAACCATCCCACCAATATTCCATTGCACGTTGTTGCTGTGTGACAGATGGCAGCAGAGGAGCAGTCTGACAAAACAGTCTCTGACATGGAAGTGCATGTGAAGCAAAGGTGTGTCACTGAATTCCTCCATGCAGAAAAAAATGGCACCCACTGACATTCATTGACACTTGCTGAATGATTATGGAGATTGAACAGTGGAGAGCTGGATCGCATGGACAACATTTTCCTATCAATGATGCTGTCATAGCAGCTGTGAAGCAGTGGGTCATCTCTGCTGGTGCAAATTTTGATGAGTGCGCCATGCAGGCTCTTGTTCATTGCTGGTGAAAGTGCAGAGCTAAGGAATATGACTATGTTGAAAAGTAGTGTTTTTTAGCTGAGAATGTGCTCTATCAAATAGTGTTATTGTGTTCTTTGTATCTACTGTAGTTTCTATGGAAATAAATCAGCAGGCATTAAATTTGGAGTGACCTACATGTGTATATATATACATACATACATGTATATATACACACATACATTTCTTTTTACAGTATTTTCATTGACTGCCTAGGAGAAGGATCTTGACACTTCTCTGGAAGGTGATCAATATGTTATTAGCAGCTATACTTGCTACAAAATGTTATCCAGAGCTAACCATATCTTAAGCTCCAAAAAGCTGCCATGTGCACAGCCCTGGGGAGCTGTGCTGCCCCAGGGAACCCTCGCTGAGCAAGGCTTTCCCTGCAGCTGCTCCACTGATCTTCAGATGTGTGAGATCTTATGGTGAGCCCTTCTCTGCTTTGTGGCCGGATGTGACTTCAGACTGCAGGGAGGAGGAGCATGCTGATTGCAATGTAGAAAGGCAGGAGGTAGGAGGAGAGGAAGGTCACCAGGTACACCCCGTTGTCAAAAGAGAGTCAACACTGCCTAAAACAGATGTGACCGACACATCTTTCATGACCTCCCCATGCACTGTAGATCACAGGTTCCTGAAGACATTGCATCTTCACTCTCCAGCCCCAGCTCTCCCTTACAACAGCCTCATCCCAGATCTCTTGTCCAAGTGGGAAATGTGAACAATTTATTCCTTTCTTCTCTGTGGAACACTTGCATAGTCAAAGAGAACAAACTTGTCTTCCATCAGTTTTGTTTCTCAGAGCCCAAAAAAACATTCCTTTTGGATGTTTATTTTCTAACCTCTTCCTTTCCATATTTTCCCACCTCCATTTTCTGATATGTGATCCTCCATTCTCACAGACTACAGACAGGGTTAGGGTGTCCAGGAACTGGAGAAGAAGGGTGATCTCTTCATGCATCTCCCTTGGACTCACTGTGTTTCTCCATCATGCCCTGTGCAACTCTTTCACTTTCAGAGAATAGTAAGACATTGTTGGCTCCCAAGTAGACATGTAATAGCATTATCACAGATATCAGGTGATCAGGTAGTATCTGAGTCACGTTAACTCTGCGTAAGGTAATATGAGCCGGTTAAGGGCACTGACTCATTGAGCAGGGTTTACCCTGGCAGAGCTCCTGCCTCTGCTCCCTGCTGGGCTGCTCTCCCATCCCCACAGCTCTTGTGCACTGCTGGCAAACTACTGCTGTGACCAGCCTGAGCCACTTCATTCTGATGCACACGTCCGGAAAGTGAAGATGCTCTTTGAGCAGCTGAGCAATGCTTGCTCAGAAAGAGAAACTATTGAGAGGTGACAGGAAGTCACTGATGGATGGCAAGGAACAGCCATCTCAGAATAGGTTGCTCCTGCTCAGAATGGAGTCTTTACTTCCCTTGGTGCATGTCAACAACATGGCTGGAGTCAGCTTTTGAGGAGTGTCTGGCTCAGCCTGCTAACTACTGAGGTGCCATCACAGTTTGCCATCACAGGGACACCAGGTGGGATGGGGGGATCCAGACTGAGCAGCATCCAAAATTGGAAGAGAAACTAAAAGCTGAGTCTTAATTCCATCATGTTAACTTTAATCTCATTAAGGTTTGTGAAGTGAGCAGTTACGATGGGGAAAACACCACAGGCGGAAATGAATAATTGCACGTTCATGACAGGCTGGATACAGAGTGGCAAATAGGCATGGGGAGAACAGGAAGAAATATTAAACATGTACAGGTTACAGATTACAGTTTGTTTTGTGTGGATAGAAAACCTCTGGGTTAAAGGTAGATGGCCTTAAGCTTGTAAAGTTGGTATCTTAGTGTTTGCACCTAGGAGGGAAAATAGTTATACAGAGAAGGCCAACATCTGCTCCTCCTAACCTGGTGGTCCCTAGCTTTGCAAAGTGTACCTGTTTCTGAGCAGAGCTTTTTGTACAAAAAAAAAAAAAAGTTCTGTTGAAGAGGGCAGGAGTTCTCTTGCACCTAATAGTCAGAGGAGGTAGCAGCATCCTTGAGAATGGGAGGACTGGTAGCAAAGGCACAGGGTCTGCCTAGAGGTGAGAGCATACGGGAAGCATAAGGCACAGCAGGAGGCTGTCTCTACTGCCTTGGGGAGTGTTTGTGGTCCCTTCCCAAGCCCTGATTATTTGGTCATTAGAGGTGACAGCAGGACCACAGGAGGTCTGTGTCCCAATAATATCTAAAACTGATGCAGCTGGGTTGATGGATCCGTTTCCATCATACCCACTTAGACACATCTCCAGGATGAGGGTGCTGTGTGGGAAGGGACCAGCCAGCAGTTTCACAGCACTGTTCTTTAATAGAATCACTGCAGCATTACTCTTTATGGAAAACACTTCTTTGAGGGGTGAGTCTTTGGGGAATACGTTAGATGAAGATGCATGTATCAGCCCAGTCAGACAATGTGAGGGTCAACAGGTTCCCAGGCTACATGTCCCCAGGTACCCAAGTCTTTATGGGGAGCCAGTGTATCTGGGTTCTCTCTATTAGCAAATTGGGAGGAGGCCAAGGGAATTAGTGCAGTAAAATGCTTACCAGGAAGACAAAGATAAATATTCATGTCTGGATTCGTTTCCCATCGACTTTTTAAATTACATAAGGAAGAGACGATGTCTGCAAAAGAATTCCCCTTCTCCTCCCACAGGATATAAAACGCTTTGATACATGTCCTTTTCAGCAACAGGAATCGTCCTGAAGTGAATTCCTAGAAAGTCCCCCAGGAAGAGAGCTTCATATTTTCTATGGCTAAACTGTCAGTTCTAAAGAATAAAATGGCTGAAATTCCCCCCGTGCAGCAGTGGAGCTGAAGGCCTCGTCACACCTGACTCCCTGGTCTGAAATGGCACAGGGGAACAGAGGGTCCAACTCTGCCATGCAGTGGCACTCGCCTTTTTATAGCTGTGTTCACAACAACACCAGTACCTTCTCTCAGTTACATGGCATCTCAGTCCCCATTCTTTAGTCTGCTTGGGATGGAGGTAAGTCTCAATTGGTGTCATGTCCTTGATATCATAGACTTATTTTGTGAAGAGCTTAGGTTTGCACAATGAGAGTTATGGCTTCCTAGTGCTTTGATAGGAAATCTAGTATGTTCTGGGCTTCTAGAGACAGAAATGTGTCCAGGAAAGTGATAGAACTCAAAGCAACAGACTCAATTTGTGCCAGGGAAGGTTTAAATTGGATATCGGGAAGAATTTCTTTATGGAAGTTATGAACAGGGAGGTGGTGGAGTTACCATCTCTGGAGGTGTTTAAGAGACACGTGGATGTGGCACTTAGGGACACTGTTTAGCAGTGGACTTGCATACTGTTAGGTGGATGGTTGAATGTGATGATCTTAAAAGTCTTCCAACCTACAAGATTCTATGATTCTACAATTCTATAACAGTAGTTACTGGATTACTAAGGCCGGCAGGGTCTGTAAGGTAAAAAATTAAGTGGAGGAACCCAAAATATCCAGCAACATTTTGTGGAGAGCTAGGCTGGAAGTTTGCCAGATGGACAGTCACATGATGGACATTGTGGCTGATGGAACATTGACCAGGGTGAGAGGAGAAGAGATATATTTGTATTTGCTTGTTTTTACCATGCACACTGTGAAGCAATATAATCCTTCTGGAACCATCAAATAGGCAGTAGATTGTTTCACTCTTTCACTTCATACTATTTTAAGAGGCTGTAAAGCCCGCTGCCTTTTTGAACAAACTCTTCTCTGCCTTTGAAGGGCCAGCCTGCTGCGTACTCAGATAGATGGTAAACTAGTTTCTGCTCCCGTTCCTAACTTATCTTCCTTCCCAGCCAGTTGAAAATCAAACCAGGATCTTGTACAGAAGAGGAAGAAAATGTGTTAAATCTCCTGTTGTTTTAAGCTCACACCCATTTTGCAAGAGCATGTGGAGTAAAAAGAGCTACGTTCTGGCAGCTTGCATGAAGGCTGGTAGTAAGATAGTAAAAGCCTGAGCTGTGTCTCTGTTGCTGTATTTCTTGATGGCTGCATAGATGAGAGCATTATTTTTGTTCGAGTATTTGAAAAGGTCTAGGAACAGCCTAAGATGTCTTCACAGAAACAATGAGCAAAGCAATGGCCAGCCAATGCAGTCCAAGAGAGGAGATAGACTCCTGTGGCAGGGAGTATTTGCTATTTCTGCTCACCATCAGGAAATGGGTGCAGCCTTCTTCTCTCTGGCTAAGGTATACACAACTGCTCACCACCTCTCACCTCAGGAGAAGGATGCAGAAAACAGGCTCTACTTTCACCCTGTTTTGCCTGAAGACACCTTCCCACCACCTCATGCTGTTGACCTCAGATAAAACCAAAGGTCTCACAGAATGGCTGGAGCAAGGGTAAGCAGTGGTGCTCGCAGCCCTCTCCATAGCAGAAGTGGCATGGCTGAAGACAGCTAGCCTGATAGTACCAGCATAAGCTTCATCAGAGATTTTTAATGCTAACAGAGCTGTAGGATGATCAACCAAAATTCACAGAACTGCTTCTGCATCTAGATCAACACTAAAGGCTAAGGTGATGAGCAAAAAAATGAAGAATGAATCCAGTGGACAGTCATAATTCAAGTCAGAAACTTCTGTCATGTAAATATATCAATAACTGCTTTGTTTATGTTGGCTGAAGTACTTCCCTCTCTGAATTGTGGCATTCACTAAGTATTGTGCTCATTTCAAAATAAATACCCTACTTTCTGGGCAGATATCCCATGGTACAATGTTTCGCCACCATGCCCTGGGCATGCTGGCAATGGCATTCAGTTGCTGTGTCAACAGGGGACAAAATGGAGCTCTTTCCTTGCCCCTGGGGTGCTGTTCCCATCTGCTTTCCCTAGCTGGAGGCGTGCATAGCATGATGTGAAGCCCTGTCCAGCTCACATGGGATTGCTGCCTACCTGTATTACTGCTGTGAGGCCATAGTTTGTCAGTCACTGACAGTAACAACATACCATAAACTCTGCCCATATGGCCATGCCTACAACCCATTTGAGTAGTTACTTAGATAACTGTTGGTAGTGGCCACAGTTGCTGCTCCTTGAGTAGATGCTACTTAAGTAGATTCCCCCTTCTACCACCTCAGCGCCCCAGGACTGACAGCTGGGGCCACTGATGAGAACACCTACTTCGCATGAGAAAATGTGGGTTTTGGTGGCTGTAAGGATCATGACAGCACTCTCCTAGTGAGGAGTATGTTTTTTGGGGACAGCTAAGACCCAAGGCTTGGAAAGGTAAAAGAAACTTAATCGAAAAAGCTCTTCTAGGCATACAAGCCACTAAATTCATCTGGAGGCAGTAGCTCGTTATACAGACCACAGTGCCTGCAAACATGGAGCAGAAAGGACTGAACTGGGAGTGAGGCAGTGCATCTGCTCCATTCTGTGGTTTGTGTCCAGGCTATGGCAGCTATGCTTCTGAGAGGCAGTGTTTACCCTGCAGTAGCCTTCCTGCTTGCCACTTGACCTTCCAGCCTCATCCTTGCACCCTTCTGGTTGACTTTTGACTGTCCTCAGTTAATCTCTTGCCATATTCTTTCCTTTCCTCTTTTTAGCATATTTGCTATTCAGCAGGTTCACCCAGCAATAAATGATTAACCAGCAGATTTGTCACTCAGTCCCTTACTGGAATTCGGTAATTTCTCTGCTAACTTTGTATGTAAGATGGAAAAGAGAAGCAGCATTGAACAAGCCCTAGCCTGTACCTTAAGTGCAAGTAATGACAATGAGGAAACATTAAAAAAAGGCACATCAATTTGATCAGGGAGACAGCCAACCCCATATGCACCGGGGACAGGATGGTGTGTGTGCCACCCTTACGTAGATAACATGAACATGCTGAATAAAAAAAGCACCGCCACATTTCTCAGCAGAGAGGGCTGGGAGGAGGCAACAACATCTCTACATCAGTCCCACTTGAGCCAACCATGTGGAAAATTCTGGCTTGGCTCATTAGTGAGGTGGGACTGATGTCGGCAGATATGTGGGTGCCATAGAGGTGTGGGGGAAGAGCTGGCAACACAGACAGACCCTCTGCAAGGTGACATCCTCCTGCTTTCAAGGGAAGAGGTGCTTGCATGAAGCAGAAGACACAGAGTTTCTGGTGCCATTGCTCCTCAGCAGGAGAGGAGCTGCTGGGAAAAAAAAGAAAACTTCTTGCAGGGTGCTTTCCTCCCTCTAACAAGGTAAGCAGGCAAATGAGTCAATTATATGCTGAAGAACAATGAAATAAATGTTTACAAGGTGCCTTTTAAATGCCAAGAGTTATAAACCAGTGAGTGGAAGAAAGCAGGACTCAAGATTCCCTGGTGCCCAATTCAGGCAATGCTTAACTACTAGACTGTGAGGTGTTGGAAGGGCTCCAGTTCCTCTTCTGGCAGCTCTCCCCCCAAATCACAAGCACAATTTTTCTTTTTCATTCAAAGAAATAAATAAATACCATCCTTAATTGTGTTCTCTGGAAATGCCTTGAATGGAGAGGAGAGAGGAAAGGAGGAATAGCAGTTTTGTATCTTGTGCCTGTTTTTCTGGGTTCTTCCCTGCTGACATACGCAAAGACCCTTCCCTGGCTACAGGACTATATACAATTAATGCAGCACGTTATGTGTTGCCTTCCTATTTGTTGGTGCATTCACCTCTGTGAAAGCAACACAATGCCTGAGTGCCACTTACGTGCTACTGCCAACTACAGCTATCTCACGTACCCGAGTCAGACTTGAGGAGGCATGCCTTAAAGAGCACAAGTGCTGAGGGTAAAGGTAATTGGGGCATGGGGATTTATTTGTCTTTAGAGTTTCAAGCCAATGGCTTTCACGTTGTCAAAGTTTTCTCATCAGTGTAAACACATTTTTTTCCAAGGAGGTTTCATGAGTCAGGTGGCTGGAAGAGATGGACATGTGGGAGGTTTAAAAATCAGTACAAATGGGCCTATGACAAACTGTGGAAGATGCAGTGTGTAGCAGAGCATTTGGTGGCCTTCTGTCCTACTCCCTCTAACCACTGGCCATAGCGCAGCAGGGCAGCTTGAGGAGGTTTTACAAGAGAAACCAACATTTGCAATGTGCAGGGATTCCTCCGCCCGCCACAAAAACACTTTTGTTAGTGCAAGGGGTTGTACCTGCTTTGCCAGGGGAGCAGAGCTCAGGGCTGGCAGCAGGTTTGAAACTATCCAGAGATGCAGGACAGCAGAGAAGCAGGAGTCGTGAAGATAGAAGGGACGGCAGTGGAGTTTCTGGACCTGTCTGCTGTTTACACTGCTACTGTACTTGCCGACCCCGAATGTCATAACTTCGTCTCTGCTCACTTGCTGACTTTGCCCTAATAACTCAGGAATGATACGCAAAGAGCAGGGCAAGAGGGCTGCTGCAGCTGCCTACAGCTTCGCTCTGCAGAGGAACGGAGCAGGGTATAAACGTGGAGATGGGGGTGGGACTTCTGCAGCTTTAAAACAAGCATTTGAGGGTATAAACACTTCATTTGAAGGTTTAAATCTTTCTGGTCCAAAATCTTGTTTTCAAAAACTGACAGGCCTTAGAAATCCTTCTTGCTGAAAAGCCCTCACCTTAAGCTGCTTCTGAATTGCAAGTTTAGGCTCCTGAGTCAGTTGATAACCTCTGGAAACAGCTTCTCCTTTGTGGTTGCTTGCATTCTGTGGGGAAAAAGAATTGACAGAACATTCTCAAATGCCCCATAAATAGACCAGAACTTTTTGTGCAGTTCACCCAAATGCAGGGATTCCACCAGTCTACTCGCAAAAAAAAAAAAAAAAAAAAGGTTTGTATTCATTTTCAGATCTCTTAGCACCAAGCATGGCTCTCGATGTACAGTTTCCAGTTGTGAGTGGTAATTTTTGTTTATTTTACTCCTGTTACTGTGCTGTTGGTGGAAGAGTGGACGAGAGCACCAGCTGCGTGGATTTACTTGCACAGCCATGCCCCTTGTGTTGCTCCTGTCACAAACTGCAGCTCTCCTACACTTCCCCTTCCTACACTTGTGTGATCTGGCTTGGCTTTGCATGTGATCAGGCACCAGCAAAACTAATTGCATACTTTTGCATGGCAGAAGTTCTTTCTATCAGGGTGACTCAGCAGGACAGCCATGCACTCCAGAGCAATGCCTTGGAACAGAGAGCCTCTTCTTAAGTCTGCATTGAATTTGGGGTGGGACTTAGGCTTCCAGAATAGGGTTGGTGCCAGAGAACAGCTTATCCTTGATTACATTTCCACGATGGGATTCAACTGCGGGGGAATGAACACCAGTGAACTCAAGGCAATACAGCTGATTTCCAGGAGAGGTAAATGAGAGATCCGGGAGCTTGAAATTGAGAGTGAGTTCTACAGAGATAGAGATTTCATCATCACCGAAATAGCCTTGGCAAAGTCCCAGTAGACAATGTAGCTAAGTTATTCTGTGGCTTTTATGTTCTTTCATGTGGCTCCTGGATTGCTGAAGCTTAACCACAATTATAGTCATTTTATTTTAAGGAATCACACAATGGCATGGCCATTTACTCAGACATTTTGGGTGGCCCCTAAGAGGGACATTTCGGTGGCCTTTTCAGTCATTGGTATCGTGGTATGGCAAGTTTCCTGCACAACTATCAACTGCAAAGCCAATATTTTTTTAAAAAAACACTTAAAGCCAAACCTCTGGCTTTTTCTTCTTCTTCTTTTTTGTTTTTATTTTTTCACTTTTTATATTTACTTTTTATATCTTGTTGTGGGTGCTGGGGCAATGCCTTGAAGTCCGTCAGGCTGGACAGCATTTGGAGTATTTTAAAAGCAGGGTATCTGGAGGGTGTTTGGGTGCCTGGCAGAAACCAGGAAGTGTGCGGACATTCGTTTTTCGGAATTGCTCTCCATTGGCGCCAGTCTGCCTGTTTGCAACATTTCACCCAGTTTTGCAAATGTGACAGCCCTCTGGCCTGTGCTACGTGTTCTGCCACAAAGTTTTGCGAAACACCCTCTTGTCTCTTATCGAAATAGAACAGGCTGGAGTTCTGCTAGTGGTAAAAGTTCACAATACCAAACCAGCCAAAAAATGTGTGTATAATCTGGGGAGAGACCATCACTTTACATTTTAGTGAAACTGCACTCTTTTCTTCACCGCCTCATTGCACCTTGGCAGTAACGCTGTTCCTTGACTTATCAGATTCGGTGCTGTCTCTCAGGGAATGTCCCCCCTTTTCCACACCGATGAACCAAGGAGCTGGTGGTCTCCTGTGTTTCTTGCTGTGGTAATCGGTACACTGCTGCATTTCTAAGGACCAGCCAACTCTCAATGTCTCAGCCTGAGTTCTCTTGCTTACTGACCTCCCTGTGCTGATTTTAACCATCTCTCAACTTGTCATATTGATTTCTTCAACACCTTTGGACACATTGACAGATGTCCTCCTAGCTGTTGGTTACTGGTAAACTGACACAGATGAGAACATGGTAAGCCATAAACATCCATTTCTTGGTTTCCCTTCCCCTTGATCTTGGCTTGGTCTAAGTTTCACTTCCACTAGATGTCATGATGAGAGGTGAAGCAAGGAGAAGACAACAGAGGCGAAGTTTGGCTATTATTCAATACCAGCAGGTCACACATGAGTTATTCACCACCAAACTGTGCCCTTGAGACAAATGTGCTGACTATTTTATTATCCGACCACTCTGACCTTCCTGATTCTCTCCCTCTCCCCGTTGGTCTCCATGCTATGATTTATTCCCATGCTACATTTTGTGTCTCTGTTACAGCTGTCATCAGTACATCAGTACAGTTGATACAGTTTAGTACTTAATCTTCACCTGCATTGCTAAATGTAAAGCGATCCCAAAAAATAATAATAACAATAATACATTTGATAGCACTTGGGATAATGTAGAAGTAGATTAGGTCCTTGCAGTATGTAGGCCTGTCATTGAGAAAAAGGTGGTAGTTATGGAAGAAGTCATGCTTGCCATTCTCAGTTTCCTCACTGACATACCTCATCCATCAAGTTGTTTGAGTTTCTTCAGTGCTTCAAGAAGATAGTGAGCCCCCTTAGAGCTCCCACATTTCCCTTCCACATTGAACTGATCACTAAGTGATAGGATATGAAGGAAGTTTAGAGTGCTGGAGCTTTCAGGTTTCCCTAGCCACAATTCATGTTTCACAGAATCACAGAATGGCCAGGGTTGGAAGGGACCTCAAGGATCATGAATCTCCAACCCCCCTGCCACATGGAGGACCACCAACCTCCCCATTTAATACTTGACCAGGCTGCTCAGGGCCCCATCCAACCTGGCCTCGAACACCTCAAGGGATGAAGCATCTACAACCTCTCTGGGCAGCCTGTTCCAGCACCTCACCGCTCTCTCTGTAAAGAACTTTGCAGTGCACTGGCATGACCTTGATGCCCTTCAGCAGAAGAAGGGCCCTCCCTGAGCAAGGTAGGTCTGTGCTTGGCAGGCTCCCATGGAGCAGCAGCAGGCACTCCAGCAGGATTACTCCTTGGGTACATTCTGTGTTTCCCCATTCCAACTTTGTCTGGTCTGTATCACACACTTACTAGATACCAAATGGCACTTTGGAGTCCCTTGCTAGCCCTCTCTCTGCCAGGGCAGCTGCCATGAGTTGGGTATAGGACTAATTGCACACTCCAACCACAAGGTAACAGCCCATATCATGGTGACTGAAAGCTCTTTACGAGAGAGGGAAGCAGCTTTGCAAGTATATCATGCATTTGTCTGCAAACAGGGAACCACAGCCCTCCTGCTACTTGAGGAACTGAAAACATGTGCATTTCTAGCATAATCATCCCTTGAAAATTCCATTTGTGTCCTATAGCAAATCTCAGAGCAAGTCAGCATGGGTGAGATCCATGAATGATGCCATCCTTTTGCCATGCAAACAACAACAAAGCAGCCACCAAAAGGCATCAAGTCTACCACATCACTGATGAATGCCATTCAGATACAACACAACATCTGGAGCAGAACAAGTTGGCTTTTCAGAGCTGGTATGGAAATGTCACTGCAGGTTTGAATAAATCTTCTTACCAGAAAGAGTGGTGAGGTGTTGGAATGGGCTGCCCAGGGAGGTGGTGCAGCCACCCTCCCTGGAGGAGTTTAAGAACTGTGTGGATGTGGGCACTGAGGGACACGGTCAGTGGGCATGGTGGGGATGGGTTGGCAGTTAGACCAGCTGATCTTGGAGGTCTTTTCCAGCCTTAGTGATTCTATGATTCTGTGATTCTGTGTCAACACAGTGGTTGACCCTCTAGATCCATACCTCCAGTTCAGGAGGTGAAAGCAATTGAGTAAGGCTCTGCAGGGCATCTTTCTATTCCATGTCAACAAGAGGTTGGATGCAATGATTGTTTTTGTTCCTTAGGGTGGTCTGTGCTGTCCGGAGGTTGGGGAATATCAAAAGGGAGTTCTGCAACAATTTAATCCCATGGAGAAGGGCTGGAAAGGTAGTAAGCTTATGCTTTGATGGGTGTTTGGGAAGGACTCACAGCTGGAGCAGGATATGGGACCCTGAAGCTTGAGTGCTTCTGGGCAATGAGTGAGATAGAACTGCGTGGCTCCCGCTGCGATGAATTCGCACCATGTTGCTACCCTCTGTTTTGGGAAATTATTCAGATGTATCGAGGTGTAAACAATCCCTTCCTGTAGGAGGAGCCCAGGAAGGAAGCTAGGTGTCTCCTCTTGTTCTTCCCTCAGAACTGGGACTGATTCATACAGCGATCTGAAAGTAAACTGAGGTTGGCTCAATTGAGATAAGGCACTTGTGAGGCTTGTCAGAAAGGAGAGCATTCAGAGGGACAGGGCAAGCACTCTCTGTTGTGGGTATCTGTCTAGCTCCTGCATAAACAGGTGTATTTGTTTAGATATGTTAACATCCTTTGCTGCAGGGAAAGCAACCAAATCAGAATGCTCAGTCATTAACTGCTGCAGGGAAAGAGTGCACGCTAGAGGAATGCAAAGGGAGTTCTTTCTGCCAAGGGGAGATTAAAGAATTTTACAAATAGGAGTAGAGAAAGCAAGTAGTACTGGAGACCCTGTCTGTACATAAAGGAGGTGGAGCCCAGTATGATAGAGAGTCCCTGTTGCTTCTTTAAAAACACAAGGATAAAACAAAAAAGAGTGGCTGAACAGGAAGCAAGGCAGAAAGCAAGATCCTTTAAAAACTGTCAGCAGCCAGGGAGGGAAGGAAAAAATCTGAATGTATGCAGAGCACTGTTGACTTGATGTTCACCCTGACGTCCTGCTACAGTGAGATAGGCTTTCAAAAGAACCAAAAGCAAAAACAAAAAAACCCAACCACCCAAAAAACAAAGCGTGCTCCCACTTCCCTGGGTCTGTGCCAGACTGTAAATTTTACTTTTAAAGGCAGAGTTGGCGTGGAGATATTTGACAGGACTCATGCTTCTAAATCACATGGGTGCTTTTGTAAACATTACTTTGGGGTATACTTAATATCTCCACTATTAATCGGGTTGCGGAGACTTAAAAGGCCATTAATGGCATCAACAAATGCTATTTAGCTGGGCTGAATTGCAAATGCAAGTTTAGACAGAGAACAAATACAACGTGACTTTGGAGAGCCAAGCAAAAAATTAGCATTTTGATCTTGGAAAAACCCTCACAAAACAAACACCTGTGTTAATTAACCCATAAAAAAACACAGCCTATAAGAAGGGAGGAAAACCTTGGTGGATGTGATACTGGGAGAACTTGTGCTAGTTAAAGACAGACATGGGGCTTGAGAAATGGAAGGCAGTAGGTGCCAATACGTGGAGCAGACTTGATAAGACCTTGGCATGCAGTTTGGCCACAAGGACGGTCACTGGAGTTTGGTCCTACTAAAGCAAAGCACGCACAAAGCAATCTTGCTCTGAAATCTGTGGCACACCAAGCCAGGGTCCAGTGCTAACCTCGGTGCTGTGCCAGGCAAACCAACAATAGTGATGGAGGGCCTGGATGGATCACAAGGTTTTTTGAAGACTGCAGTGGGACAATGACCCAAACCTGTTGGTTTGGATCTGTGATGGCTGGCTGCATTTATGGGGGCATGGTAGTACCTACTCACACTTAATTGTTTCTACATAGTCAGGACAGAGACTGTAACAGGGTGCTTGCCTGTTTGTAAAGGTATAATTGGGGGTGGGAGAATAGGGTTAAAGGAAAATTTGCCTTGTATATCATGGGGAAAAGATTAAACAGGGAAGTGCACAAGAACGTGAATAGTTCCTGAGGCTTCCAGAGAAGGTAATGGCTTGTGTTTCATGAAGTCCAATTCTGTGTTGTCACAGAGGACAGGAGGATAACCGAGAAATGTTTTTCTAAATACGTTAACTGTATAGTACTTCAGATAGATGGATGTTCATTTCTATATTCTCAATGTTCTTATTACCTCTTAATAATTACTTTAATAATTAAAAGAACACCATGGCTGGAAACATGAAGTGCTCAGAAATGAGAAATTCTAAAGTCACAATTACTCTTTGTGCCTAATGTCAGCCTTCTATATGCATCTGCATTGTGTCACAGTCACAAGGTGATCACTGTATAGGATAGATCGCTGCTGTGTTCCCTGAGTAACTATTCAGAATTTTTTCTTACCCTCATCACTTG
Organism: Lagopus muta; assembly: GCF_023343835.1. Classification (NCBI taxonomy): domain Eukaryota; kingdom Metazoa; phylum Chordata; class Aves; order Galliformes; family Phasianidae; genus Lagopus; species Lagopus muta. The sequence continues at coordinate 79,797,273 of NC_064434.1, forward strand.
ACCTCAGACCTTGTTTACCGAACACCACTTAAGCTTTGGGTAGAGTGCAAACTGATTACATTTCCTCATGGGCTTTTCTGTGACACTTTCACTCTAAATCCGAGCAGTTCACAAATATGTAGAGATTTCCCCTTACTGCAGCTCTTGCGAAAAGAAGAAGGAGCTAGCACCACTTCCATTTTACTGAAGTGAAATGAGGACAGAGAGATTAGAGGAGCTGGGATCACTAACTGGCTATTCACTTTACAGTTACATGTTTGTTTTTCTTCTTCATTTTTTTAAGTGCACACTATATATGTTTAGACAATGGCATGTTATTAAAATCTACAGAGTGCAGAGGATTACTGTTGTGAAAGACAAAATTGCAGATATATAACAAAAACAATTGCTTTTGGCAAATGTAAGAGCTGAGCAATTACTGTGAGAAAAGGACAAGAAAACGAAAATTGTTGAGAGGACTGGGAGGGAGTGTGGAGAATGGTGTGTGGACGAGAAAGTCTAATGATGGGAAAAGTTCAGAGAATAAATAAGAGCACTTGAGAACATCCTTGGGCAAGACATGAAGTTGAGATGAGAGAGGAAAAACTGAGCAGCCTCTAGAATGCCCTTGTTAGTGAGCTTTGATGCTGAAGTCGCCCAAATTGGAGAGGGAATCAGGGAATGAGAGGGATTGTGGTATAGGGAACTTCTGCCAGGGTTTCTGCTGGGAATGCCCAGGATTCTTGAACCTCTAAGAGCTAGAGACTCCCATAATGTTACTCTGAAGGTACTTTGCTTGCAATGCAGATCACTTGGTACTTTTGCCAGTCTGACCCCAGGTGTCTGTAGCCTGGCAAACACAGCAGGAGCTATTGGCCAACTGTGAAAATGCTTAAGTGACAGCCGTAGGAGCAGGGCTAGGCAGCGTTCAGCTGCATTAATGAGCAGATAATCTCTTCTTCACCTCCAATTCCCTCCCTCATTTGCTACACACCCCTAGCTTGGCAGTCAAGGAGTCAGGGGTCCTGTGGAAAAATCCAACAAAGCTACGTGATCATGTCTTTAAGGGCTGTACTATAATGCACAGGCACAAGAAGGGGGAATTAATGTTGTATGGCAAGCCTCCAGACTAGCATTTCCTCACTCCACTGTGCAGTCATAATGTATCTTTTGTATAGTTCCCCATGTGCATAGGTTTTTAGGGGAATTGCAACAAATGACTTTCAATGTCTTGAATGCGCCTCTCTCTGTCACTGTGGTCTTGAGTGATGCATCCCATGCACCATGCTGCTTCCCTTCTCGTCTTGCCTCTTTCTCTCACCCACACCCCACCTCTCAGCTTGGAATGACACCTCATACTTTTTTCTCACTCTTAGCCTCCAACTCCTTCCATTTGTATCTCCATTTACCTTTCTGCCCCAGAAGACAGAATAGGTCCAGGTCTCTTTGAGCTGGAGATCACAGCAAACGGCAATGGTGGCAGCAGAAGTTGGTCCCACTGCCCTCATGTCCTTGTGAGGGGGCACATGGGTGCACCTCCACCTCCTGCAAGAGAAGACACAGAGCCAGGAGGGATGTCCTGGAATCCTTCAGGGAATACAGTGCTTGGCCTGCTTCTTCTGCTCACAGAATGCTAACACTGACTTTTCTGAGGCTTATGAGCTGGCCATGCAGGTGCAGTTTTAAGGAAGCTGCCAAAAGCACATTCTTGAGAGGAAGGCAGACCTTCATTTGGGTGCCAGCTCTGAAGCACAGGAGTCACACAACAGTAAGGCAGCTTCATGACAAAGGAAACAATGCATTTTTCTTCTTGTTGTCAGAAATAGCTGCACCACTTGAGGAGAAATGCAAAAACCAAAAATGAATAAAATAAATTAGCTTGAGGCAGACACCCAGCATAGGGATTTGCCAGCCATATCGTTAGTGTGACAGTTACAAGTATCTGATAACATACTTTTAATAATAATTATTAGACTACTTCAGCATTAGGTGAGACCACCTCTAGTGAAAGCATGTCACTTTTCTATTTTTAAAGATGTTTTTTCAATACTCAGCACAGCAAAAAATTTGCTGAAGAAGCACAGTGGTGGGGTGAGAAAGGTCCCGTGAGTAGCTGCTGCTGTTACACCATGAATGTGTCAGAGGACAGCGGGTGCCTCTCCACCAGTTGCTCTGCTGCTGGGTCCTGTTCCCTTCTCCCCTCTTGGCCCCACTTCCTGGGCACTCTGCCTTCTCACCCACTGCAGCTGCTCCCTCTGTGCCTGCCTTTTCCCTCAGGGCAGCTGCCCAATCAGCCTCCCAAGAAATCTCCTCCTTGCCTGTTCCACTGCTGGCTTAGGCTGATGCTGCCTTCCTTTCCCTTTCCCTCTACTGTCAGTGTACCTCACTGGTCTTTTGGAGAAGTCTCTCCCTTCCTAATCTTCTGTAAGATGCACGGGAGAGGGCCAAAATCTTAACTTCTGTCACCCTTCTCTGGAGCCAAGGCTGGATCAGTGGCCTAGTGACTTCAGTGGGACAATCCCAGTAAACGTCATCCAAGACTTGCTGTAGTCAGTTGACCAATGCCAACTTATACCAGCAGAAAACATGGTTTGTTGGCTTGGGTTTCAGAGTAGCTTGGCTGGTCTGCATCAGAGGGCAAGCCAAACCCTGATTCCAAATGAATGCAGAAATAGTCAGACACAACTGTGTACTCATTGAGGTCCCTTCCAACCCAGGCCATTCTGTGATTCTGTGATTCTGTGATACTTCCTCCTCTTTCATGTCATCCTCCTACTTCTTTCATCCCAGAAACATGTAAACATAGAGGGAGTAAGTGTGTACACAAATTTTCAGTTGTTGTGTGCACTGATTCTTGCTCTGTTTCATTTCTGGAAGATTCTGTTTGTCTCAGGAGATACAGCACACAATGCTTTACTGTGTTTGCATGAGCTGTTCCTGCTTGTTCCCATCATCAGTAGTGCATTTAATCTCAGCAGCATGTCTGTCATGATTTAATCATGTCCTGGGCCATCAGCTCTAGGCTCACAAAGTGTTCTTCTAGATTCAGAGGAAACTGCTGTCTGCCTTATTTATCACCCATGAGATGCTTGGGCAAATCAAGAAAATCACGTGCAAGACCTAGCATTGTTTTCTTCAGCAGTGCAAACACTCGTTCTCTTACTTCCGCTCTCTCTGTGTGCACTTCAGGCCTCTGCTCAGTCATGCAACAAGTTCAGTGAAGTTGGAGATTCATGAAATTGGAGACTGATTATATTCGTGAGTCTCTACCTGTGGCATCCATGAAGAACTTTGTTATGCTTAACAAGTCAAAAAATATGCAACGTGGATTAATATCATTACGTACTACAAGTGAGTAAACTTTTCTTGTTGTCACTCTGCCTTGGTTTTGTCTGGGAAGCTATAGGTTGTGAAAATCTCATTATGAATTATGGATAAAATATTTCTGAAAGCGAGAACATTACATTAACAATTTTAGTGTCAATATCTGTTAAAAATAAGAGATTTGTTGCTCTTTTCCCCTTCCCTTTCCCTTTCCTTTTCCTTTCCCTTTCCTTTTCCCATTTCCGTTCCAATTCCCATTCCCATTCCCATTCCCATTCCCTTTCCCCTCCCTTTCCCTTTCTCTATCCCTTTCCTTTCCCTTTCCTTTCACTTTCCCTTCCTTGCCTTTTACTTTTTTTTTTTTTTTTTAACTAAAACTTCATTTTGTTCAACTGAAACCTTTTACCGCTTACAATTTACAGTAAGTGTGTGCAGAAATAATTCCTGATACTCAGTGACAGCTCTGTCCCAGGCAATTATGTCCCGAGCAGACACTTTAATTTTTACAGGGTTTGTAGCATCTGTGTAGTGAAATGTTTTGGAACCTGTCCAATAAATATATCAAAGGTGTTCAGCCCCAGGCTTTCCCTGCCAAAGGAGATCTGAAAAACTTTATCTGCGCATCTAATCTGCTGAAGAATTTGGCTTCCACCAACTGAGTCAATATTTCAGTCCAAGTGGAAATTTTCTCTTTGAATGTTTCAGAGGCCATTTAAGGCTGAATCAACCATGCTCTCCTCCATAATTAGAAAGGAGCAAGCATCCCCTTCTGTTTTGCAAATACTGCCACTTACTGTCATGCAGTATCTCCACGGCCTTCCACTGCAAGGCTGGAGGAATGCTTTGGATCATCTAGATCCAAGTTTCCATGACATCTCCATCTTCATTTGGATTCCAGAAGTGCTTTGCTGTGACTGAGGTTTCACTCTCCTAGACACTGTTCAAAAGCATAATGAAAGACCATCTCAACTTCCATTACATTACAGATCAACAAAGGAAAATGAACTATGCCTGTTTCTGTTTCTGTGGAAGGAGTAAAGGTTCACTTACTGTCTCCTCAGTTGTCTTGTAGCCATTAAGTCATCCTTCCATCCAGTTTTATTTAGCTTGCTTTCCTAGAAAACTCTTCTTTCTTTCTTTGAGTCAATTATTATCAATGTTTTATGACTCAGGATTGTCCTGCAGGTTATCATTCCTTCCATTTCTTTCTGTGAACATAAATTTAAAAGGTAAGGCAGGACTGCAGACAACATCACATCTATCCCACTGGAGGAACCTCTGTTTTCTACTTCCAGCCCAGTGTACAGCTTGTTCATTACAAAATGAAGGGGTATCTTCTGGTTAATTGTTAGAGGGAACTAAGCTCTGGTAGTCTGCTATATGGATGCCCTGATATTTTAGATATTTTAGATATTTGATCTCTTTTCCTTGCTATTTGCTACAGCAATTTTCTTTCTGTTGGGAGATTCTTTCTTTCTTTACAACATTGCTTCTGTCTACTGAGTTCCCAGTCTGAGTTATTCTCCTATAGTCTTTGAAACTCCTAGTGGAAGCTATTGGAGTTACTGGAGACAGGCACTGCTGTCACAATCAATACTGGGGTGAACACCTTGTCCTATGTGATCTCCACCCTTCAAAGTGACAAAGTCTTGGTTCCTTTCTTCTTCCTTTGTTTCGTAACTATACATGACAGGATTCTTGGCTGCTTTAAATGAATGTAACTTCACCAAAATCAATGGATATCAATTTATATCATTCAGCAATCTAAGTAGGTCACTCTGAAAGTAATACCTACCAATTTATTTCCATGGAAACTACAACAGATCCACAGAGCACAATAACACTATTTGATAGAGCACATTCTCAGGTACAAAACATTACTTTTCAACATAGTCACTATCATTAGCTCTGCACTTTCTCCGGTGATGAACAAGAGCCTACGTGCTGCACTCATCAAAATCTGCACCAGCAGAGATAACCCACTGTTGCACAGCTGATACAACAGCATCGTTGCTAGGAAAATGTTACCTGCACAGTCCAACTTTCACTGTTTGGTCACCATAAACATTCAGCAAGCATCAACGAGCACCATATTTTCCCTCATGGAGGAATTTGATGACACGCCTTTGCTTCATGAAAACTTCCATGCCAGACAGTGTTTTGTCAGACTGCCCTTCTGCTGCCATCTGTCACATGGTGACAAAATGTAAGGGAATATTGACAGGAAGGTTCAACCTCTATGGCCGTACCACCAACACACACCTCTGACATCACGGGCCAACGTAGTAACACAGGAGGCATTACTTTTGGAGAAGCCCCTGTAATGTAATGTCACTAAGGAGGGAATCAGTCATATGTTGAACTAAAAAACACTACTTTCTGAAATGTGCTAGATTTCTTTTTGTTTCATTTTGTTATTCTTATTTTTCCCAGTGTCTCCTCTCCTTTCTAAGTAACCAGGAACAAAGTAAAAATCAATAGCTGAAGAACTGCTGCCACTTTTTTTCCTACTCATGGTATAATTTGCTGATTTAATAATTTCACAGATCTTCCTTTGTCACTCCTAAGCTTCAGAGCTTCTTGCAATGGTTATACCAGCCTGATGTCTATTTAAACTGAGTGGCTTCCCACTGAATAACATTGGACGGGCTCATCAAATCCTGAAAAACAACTTTTCCTTCTGCAACAGCGTGCAACAGTAACTATGTTTTGAACCAAGAGCTGATGTGACTCAATAAGCCACAGGATCAGGGCACAGATGCTCCTTGTGGAAGGGAGGGCAGAGATGGACACTTCATAGGTAGTGGCTCTCCTACTAGACAGAAGGCTGAGGAAGCAGAGAGATAGCCTGATGGGAAAGGCAGCAGAGAGGAGGTCATATTGCCTCCTACCACCACGTATTTACCATTCTCTGAATCAACATTCCCCTTCCGTGGTTCCAAAATTAAGCCACAGCTTTAAACTTGAAATGTTTAAAGAAAGGAGGGGGGAAAAAGTGTCTGGGCCATTCTTCAAAAGCCCTGTGTAAACACTGGGTGACCCGTTCCTTGTTCTTTTCCTAACCTGGCTGAACTCTGGAAGCAAGCAATAAACAGCAAAGGTTAATTAAATCCATTTCTAAGTTTAACACCCGTGGCTCCCCACCCTGTCCTAACCAGACTTTGGGGGTTGTGTGTTATGGGCAAATATAACCTGGTTTGAATTCCAAAACATGATTTCAAGCTTCCTTTAGAGACAAAGAAAACTGATTTCTATATGCTGAAATGAGTCATTCAAGACAGGGAACCTAATTAGGGTTGCAGCAGCAGCAGCTAATTTCCCCACCAAAAAGAAATTTTGTGCACTAAAGAATGAAGTGCTAGTTCCGGGCAGCAGCACCAGGCACTCAGTGTAATTATAATTTATATGGCCCTCACTGCTGCGGTAGTTAAGTACTTGACAAGAACCAAGGGATTTGCTCCGAGGTAGGGAAAAGTTTTCTCTTTTACAACCAGGGAACCACAGTGCAGAGAGATGAAACAGCATGCCTCTGACTGTTGAGTGGATCTGGCCAGTCTGGACTCTGGCTGCCCTAGACCATCACTAATTCTTTCAGCAGGAGCTGCAAACTTTGCTTTCACCTTAGCCTTTGCCCTGCTCACAGCCCTGGGAAATCTTGATCCTCCTTTCAAGCAGGTCAGTGAAGGGAAGGAGCAGTCTTCCCTCAGCAGTAGGGCCAGATATACCCAGCTCCAAACCAAGACTGAGTCACTCTGTTCACAACATAAAACTGGGAAATATTCCATAGATTTCAGAGGTGAAGAGCTCAGTCTTCAGTTTTCAAAGGATGTCAGTCTGCTTTAGCTGTACCTTTCCTCGTTTTGGGGAACTCATACCTGATCCAGAGCTGTCACCATTCTGATGCTTCACCAGAACACCAGGTACCCAAACAGGTATAGATGTGAGTAACCCTAAGAACTCCCTGGCTTGCAAACTACACAACAATTATACTATTTTTGTGACTCCATTAATAGTATAATTTAAAGTTTTCCTTTGAGTCCAGGAAGAACATCAGTTCTTGCTAATGTTAGGGAGGGGAGAAGACATACTGCTTTGCTTCAACAAAAATCTCTTCTGTAGAAAAGCAAACGTCAGGCAGGAAACCTACAGTGGAAAATCTTTTTCTTTTTTTCAAACTGAGACATTTTGGGTTTTGTGCTGGGTACTCAATACCAGAATCCCTTGGAGGCCAACAGAAGCTGCAGCCTTTGCCACTGCCTATGAACTACATTTTGAGCCAAGTGGGAAAAGGCCAAATCCACTTAGGAGTGGGGCTGAAATGCCTATGAAACCAGGCCCTGGCCCCAGTCTCTTCTTCTGGTATGAGAGAGATGAGAGGGGGGCTGGTTTCCTGCTCTACCAGGAGTGCTGGTTCATCCCAGAGACATGCAACTGCTGGGTGGTTTGGCACAGCACAGAGGCTTCATCCAGCCAAAGAGCTTAGCACTGCTGGAGACTTTTCTCGGGGCCCCAAATCTGCTTTCTTTCAGTCTTGGGGGCTTTGTTCAGTTTTGGAGGTCAGCCTAGTGCAGGCTGAGCAGCTAGATAGGGTTTCACTTTCACCATAAGAGGATATCTTTGTCGTAGGAAGCTCTTACAATAACTCTGTAAACATGAATGAACATGTTTCCCTGATAATGTCAAGTGAAAAATCCCATATTTTTCTCTTTCTTAATGAGCAAGGCTTGCCCTTCAGTGTCTCTGACCTGGAGCACATGTTATTACTGTCGGGTGACAGTGCTGTAATCCCATTCTTGTACTTGATTTATGGAGGCAGGGCTCGGGGCTGCATCAGGTCAAGGCCCCGTTACGCTAGACACTGTACGAGCTCTTAATGAGGGAGTCAGGCTGTATCTCGGAAAGGATGGACAAGGACTGGGAGCAAAAATGAAGGCCCAGAAGCTGAACCTGGGGCAGGACAAACGTCTCCTGAACCCTGGAACGATATCCCAGCTGCTGACTTTGTTGCACTTAAAAAATTTTCCTGACTTTCTGCGGTCCTAGCTCTGGCGCCAGAAGATCTTTCTGTTTTGTAGCTGTTTCACCTAATGGGTCAAGCAGCAATTATTTGATGCACAGACACAATAGTGGGTTTAAGTGACACATATGAACTTGATTATGATTTCGTATGGGGAGACAACCACATCTGCTATGCTTCAGGCATGATTCAGGGGATGCTTTTTTCCAGCTCCTCAGGTTGGGAGTGCCTGTGTGAATGTAACCACAGTGACGCACAGAGCTGAAGAAAGGATGGGTCCAGCAATTAAATAGAGAAAGAAGAATGCCTTATTAATGACCTCAGGCAAGATGCTGATGAGCTCTGCGTGGTGCCCCAAAGGTTAGCACGAGCTGCCTCACGTGAACAGGAAACTGGGGCAGACAGCAGAGCATGTCTTTCACATTTAATGGGATCTCGTTCTCTCCAAGAGGAACAGCATGAAGCAAATGGACCATCCAGCACTGACTGCAGCTTGTGTGTGGTCTGTAACTATGTGTGCAATCCCATAAGGACACCTACTCAACAGATAGTTTCTATGAAGTGTTTTGGGCAAGGGGAGAGCAGCCATGCTGGAGACTGGTGGAAAGCAGCACCTCAGCAGCTTCCTGCCGTGTCAAGATGACGCTGGTCTGCAAATATTTCTTGGTGTGGGGACTGTGGTGCAGAAAAGGAGAAAGAGAAAGGGTTCCTCAAACTCACTCAAACATCCTCAAATACTAGCTGGAGATTACTGTCTTTCCCCTGCCCCATCCCCAACACAGATCACTTGGAAGACTCTCTCTGTCCTCTTGCCATGACAGAGGTCCCAAGTGCTGACCATTTCTGTCACCAACACAGAACGGGGAAGACCCTTGGTGAGGCCAAGTAGAAGCACTTCTCTCTGCTTTGGAATCAGACTATATTTTTGGGAAAGGAAGAGGACAGAGGGAGAAAGGAACAACAAATCCTCTTTTGCTCTGAGATGTGCACATGTGTTTTCTGATGGTTACCTTATTATAAGTTCTTCCATCTAACCCCTTTCACCATTCTCTAATAATTCCAATAAATGTCAGATCCGATCTCAGTTAATGAAATGTACACCTATTAAATGACCAAAGTGGAAAAATGGCCCACCCTGACTCCCTGCCTTGAGACCCAGCTGCAACGCCTGCTTTTTACCCTGCAATCAGATGATTTTACCAGGTCTCAGGAAATTTCTAGTAAAATAAACAAATTTTAAAAATCCTATGGGACTTCCAGCTTGCTTCATGAAGGAGCCCTGAGATGTTATTGAATACAAGGAGCCATTTGGTTCATGTGTGACTGCAAGCACTAACCAAAGGCAGCATAATGGGATAGGTATTTACAACATAACCATTATCTTATCAGAGCTTCAGGTATAGCTGTAAATAGCCTGTTCCAGCTGGGCAATCTGCTGAGTTAAATGGGTTCTACTTTTAGAAGCAGGAACTGGAGAACATGTCCCACTTAAATGCAGATTCACTTGCACCCAAGGGATGGAAACTCAAACAGCTGACCCTGGCCATGGAGGAGGTCCGTGTTCTGTGCAGTGTTGCTCCCTCCCTCTGACGCAGCAGGCTGAGCTCACACAGTTTGCACTGCTAGCACAAGTGCTCTGTTGACAGAGTCCTGTTTGCAGCTCACCAACCATAGAGAATTGCAGTTCCTTGGGTGGGAGGTGATTTTGCACAGTCAGACAAAAAGAAAGTCAAGGCTGAAGGTGGAAAAAGAGAGACTATTTTAGAAGAAGTGAGAATAAGAAAGGGAGAGGGCAGAGAAGGATTGAGGAAGGAGAACATGAAAAACGAGACTGGAGAAAGAACAAATGTTAAAGGACAAGCTTTGCCACTGTCTCCTTGGCTGTGACCTGCCTGAATGGGACAAAGTGTTTACTCTCTGCATGCTGCTATGCACTGAGTGCCAGGTAAAAAGACTGATCTTCCACACCCTGGCAGTATCTTTCTTGTGCAGTGTCAGCAGGAAACAAATCTGCTAAACCTAGACTCAGTCCCTGGGTTTCAAAGGAGACTTGTGAAGAATCAGAATTGGGTTGCATTAAGTTTGAAGTTGTCTAAAAATGGGAATTATTTCAAGGAAATGAAAGTAAGAAGTTTTTATCTCAGATGTGAGACATTTGCAGCCCATTCCAGCCTGATAGAGATTAAGTCTCCAGTCCTCCAGTAACATCCTGAAAACAACTCTACAAGAGAGTTGTCAGAAGATGCTATCCAAAATTTTGGTGGGCTAGGTGGATGAAACCAAATCTTGCTTATTATTGGATGTTTGGCATCAACTGGAGAGTGGGTGATTTGTGGTGACTGACCACAAGGGAAGGTGGAAGTGGACTTGAGTTGGCAAGTAATGCCAGAGGCTTAGGAGTCTAGAGTCAACCAGCCCCTGGAAGTGTTAAGTGTTAAGGAGTGAGCCAGGGGTACTGAATCTACTCACACAGGTATACCAGGGCACAAAAACTGAGCCAGGGTAAACAGAAAGCAGAGGACAGATTAATTTGCAATAAACATGGAAGCAGTTGCAACAGAAATCAATGTGCTTGATGAAGGCTATTTAGTTACAAGCTCTCAATAAAAGTATCCCATATCATGAAAAGTATGCAGCTTTTGGCAGTTTGCAAAGACATACAAAACCAAAGTGCATTTATGAACATATAGTTGGGAGCTTCCACTTATGTGTACACGATAAAGCTCAAGAAGAGGTAGCCCTGTGATACTGAGGTGAGACAGACACCATCAAATTCTGAAACAGTGTCATTATCAACAGAAACTTTTATACCCTTATATTACAGACTGTGAAGAGGAATGGATTGCAAACAGACATTAGGAGAAGGACTTGGTGTTGCTGGCTGATGAAAAGCTCAATTATGAGACAGTAATATGCATTTCAGTAGAGAAAAATGACTGTATCCTGGGCTGAATCAAAAGAAGTGTGAAGGACAGGCCAAAAGTGGTGATTCTCCTCTTCAACTCTGCTCTTGTGAGATCCCACCTACTGGATTCAGCTTTGAGCCCCTGCAGAAGAAGGAAATGGACCTACTGGAGTGAAACCAGAGGAAGATCGTGAGTATGATGAGAGGGTGGGAGCACCTCTCCTTTGAAGACAGGCTGAGAGAGTTGGGGTCCTTCAGCCTAGAGAAGATTCCAGACAGACCTTATTAGTGGTCTTCCAGCACTTAAAGGGGTCCTACAAGAAAGCTGGAGAGAAACATTTTACAAGGGTAGGCAGTGATAGGAGTAAGGTAATGACTTTGAACTGAAAGAGGGTAGATTTAGAGTAGATACAAGGAAGAAGTTATTCATGATGAGGGTGGTGAGGCCCTGGAACATTTTGCTCAGAGAAGATGTGAATGCCTCATCCCTGGAAGTGTTCAAGAGCAATTTGAACGGGGCTTTTAGTACCCCGGCTTAGTGGAAGGTGTTCCTGCTCATGGCAATGAGATTGCAACTAAACCTTCTCTAAGGCCCTTTCCAATATAAACTGTTCTCTGATTATATGATTCTATGTTAATCAAGACAAAATGGCAGTGCAGTCATACGCAGTCACACAGGACGGGAAGAGTCCATATTGCCAAGCTACATGGGATGTTTGCAGAAGAGCAGATGCTAATCAGGACATAGAGAGCAGAGGAAGCCCAAGGCACATGCATATCTGGGTTGAATCAAAGTTTACAATGCAGATGCATAACTTGTTCACCAAACAGATGCAGCATCTCTTTTTAAAGAGCTGGTGGGTGGCCCTAACTACTATGAGAGGGTTTGAAAACAACATAAATACTCTCGCTGATGGGAATACCCTAATGACAGTCAAACTACTTGTAAGAATTAAGTCCGACGAGGACAGAGAAGGCTGTTAGAGTTTACCTAAATTTTGGGCATTTGCTGAGCAAATAGGCACCAGCTGGGCAAAAACCAAACACCTCTTCACCAGTCTGAGATGATCTGAGTAGAATTAGAATTTGGTGAGCAGATGAGCAGGGTTGAAAATGGCTCATAGCTGGAAGCAGTAGTGAGGCTGTCATGCAATAGGAGGAAACAAAGATCTTTCTGGAAGGGGAAATGGGTCACCTATGAAATGCAGGCACATGGGAGGAAGGCATTTTAGGAGCTTAGACATAGTGGTGAGTGTCCTTCCATTGCTCATTTTGCTTTTTATATACGACAAGGACAAATTGTTGCTGTACCTTGTGGCAATGTCGCTTAAACAGCCAATGCCCACTGCCCAAAGCAGACACTTGGGATTTGATCTCATGGGAGCTGGTGAATGGGCTGTATTGAGGACATTATTTTTCCAGGACTTCCTATAGGTGGATGTACAAACCCAGATCTCTTCCACTACAGATATTCTGAGCAGGGGGTTTTCCTTTGGCAACAGTTTCCATTGGTGGCTTGCCTCTCAAGGGTCAGCCACAGAACAGGTTGGGCAGTCAGACATGGAAAACAGGAGGGCGAGAAGTCATCATTCAACTCCCTTATTCCTTTCCTGAGACTGGCAGGGCTGCCACCCATGCTCAGCTGCGCATCCTGAGTTCAGCCTTCAGCTTGTGCCTCTCAAGAGGGTCTGAGGAGGTTCCTTGGAGGATGTGCAGCTTGAACAAGGACATAAGGTAGGGCTGAAGAGAACATACAGGTGTGCCTGAGTATTTTGGAGTGATGTTACAGCTTTGATCTAGAGGCTGTCTGGAGTAGGAGAATCTCTTGCTCCTGTTTGAGAGATGGAATAAGCTATCTGCACAGAAGGCACTACAGGGAGAAGCATGAAGGTAATTCACAAAGGGTGGCTGAAGGATAAAAAGGGAACTGTGTTGTGAGGCCAGAATGACACGTGCATAAATAGTGGACGTCAGCACACAACACAGGCAGGTCCTTCACAGGGTAACACAGGGAGCTCTTTTAAACACACACGTACACGCACACACAAAAAGAACAATTTATGGTTGTGTCAGATTCACGTCTGGGCTTCTCATTAAAATTAATGAGGTAACGTCTCTGAGGCACTCTGAAACGGATGCAGCCTAGAGAGTGAAGGAAAGACCTCTATCGCTTTCAAATAGCTACTTAGCAAAACCAAGTGCAATTTTTATTTTCTATGACCACACATCAAACTCACCAAGAGCAGAGAACACTGTTTAAATTCATAAGCAATTGGCCTTTCTTCAGATATTTTTAATACAATGACCAAAATTAAGTGGCCAAACTCATTATGAAAACATAAAAAAATTAATCTGTCTGGAAGAGGTGCTAACCCAGTCCTATTTTGTATCATTTATGGAACTACATGGAGGTGAAGACTGGATTATTACAAATACTTTAATTAATTGATTTATTTTCTTTAGTCTACAGAATTAAAGAAATGAGAGAAGATGTAGTGGCAAAATGGTGTGCAACTGTCTGTCCCAAACTCTATCACAACCCTGGAAGTGGATATACAAGACCTCAGTCTTCCTATCCATCTGTTAAATGCAAATAACTGAGAAAATCCTACCCAGAATGAAAGTCCTACTCATTCCCCTTCTGTATGGGAACTGCTGAATCACGGCCTGAACCTCTGATTGATCATCTGAGGCGAGCAATGAGTCAGCCACAGAGCACAGGTGAATTGCCTTCACCTGTGCTGATGGAAGGGGTGAAGCCTGGCTGCACCTCTCCTAGACACATTTAAGAGCTGAATACCAGTGGGAAAGGGTCTTTTCTGGAGATCCCTCCTCTGGAGTTTTGCAGCAAGCTCAGGATACAGGTAAGCATTCTATCTATTCTCTTTTTGTTATTATAACCTGCTTAACCAAACTCTCTTGTTTATTTCATAGTTTCATAACATCTTTATATTCATTGATTATACACCTTCTTTCTCTTCAACCTGTGGCTAGTCTACAAAGAAAAGAACAGCTTTCCTAATCTGACAGATCTGCAGTGCACACCTTTATTACTTGACTGAAACTAATAACTTTTCCATGGCAGCCAAAATGGCTTATCAATATAAATCTATGCAACAAAATATTAAGTTCAGTTCTTATCTAAAAGATTTTGGTTCTGTTGTGGTGCCTCATGTTAAAGCTGCAGAGTTGATCACTTGCCTAGGAGATGCGAAACTTGAGGAATGCCTCTGCTGTGAACTTCAGAGGCATTTTGCTGCACTTTAGTTACATGAACACATACTGTATTTTGATACAACCATTGCCTGATTTGACTGAGGAGGAGGAAGCAATTGTGGGTTACCTGCGTTAAGTGGCCCCGATGCCATTAGTATGATGTTGCAGCAGGGAACATCCTGTAATAGAGGCAGAGGGATGCTGTGCTGGAGAAACAGATGTGCTCCTCCCTCTCTGGGCAGAGTTCATTCAGCCCAGACTTTGTTTGTCACTCACTACATGCCATATTTTTCGTGCAGACAGTGTTTGTGGCAGTGCTAAGCACGCACACCTGGAAAGGAAGTTAGTGGGAGCTGTATGCTGAGTGTATAAAATACTGAAAGCTTGCCAGCGGCTTTGGGAAACAGAAGCTCAAGTGCCTTCATTTTGGCACCCACAATTAGTGAGAAACATCAGGCAACTTTGACCTCTCTATTTTATTATATGTCTGAACCACCTCCTCTCCCATTGCACGCTATGGAGAAATAGGCATCAGTTTGATTTGAGGGTAAGGCCACAAGGAAACTCAGTAATAATGATTACAGGACAAAACAGGAAAGAAAAAAGGGAGGGGGAAAAAAAAAAAAGGGAGGAAAAAAAAAAAACAAAAAAAAAAACAAAAAAAAAAACAGTGGAAAACAGGCCTGCAGGCCATGCACTGGGTAGGGCAGGCAGCTAAGCAGAATAATTATGCCCAGAATCAAAACAGCTGAAAAAGAGTATGGGATCATGAATCTGAGTGCTGTATAGTGCCATATGCTCAAGGTTGTGCATGCAGATTGCAGATGCAATGTGAAGTCTGCAGGCCCCAGCTTCCGATGGGCAGGCTTCACTGGATGCATGTTTGCTTAATGTAGGTAGGTGCCTGTGTGCCAAGCACTAGGAGGATGTGGAGCAGACATCCAGTGCTGGAACATACCCCCTTTCCCACCAGCTGAACATCTCCCTCGTGTCTCCTCCTTGTCTTTCACACTGCTTGATTTATGAAGGTCCCCAGTCAGGATGCCCTGTTCTGTATTAAATAATTGGTCCTACCCCTCCTTGTGCCTACAGGTTGGCTTGTTGCCTGCTGTCTCAACCCCTTCGTTTTACTGCATGAAAGAAGCAGACTCTGAAGTTCATCCTGACTTTTCCTGTCCACATATATCAGGAAGTGTGAGATGACAGTCTTTTTTCTTTCTGCGTATTTTCAAAGACGGCACAGAGCCTCTTCAACATGATATATCAGTAATTTCATGTAAGCTAGAGAATTATCTTTTAATATATATCATCAGTATATTTAAGTTTCATTTTATATCAGTTTGATAAAATTAAACTGGGCCTGCTTTCTACAAGTGTCTTGGATGTTTTCCATTTCTGTAATTGTAACATCTACTTACTGCACGTTAAATAAGAGGCCTGGCAGAAGTCTATGCTACCCCTTGTTGTATGAATGTCACTGAACTTTCTTCAAGTTCTCCAACCTTATGCAGAGTTTAACAGTATCAAACACAGAGGAGACTACTGTCTTTTTGTTAATATCTCAAAACCAAAATAAATGCAATAATGCTTGAGGAAGGGAAGCATTTCCTGACTCCTAGCTCAAGTTGGTACAAATAAAATTGCTGGATTATAGGAAATGAAGAGCTAAAAGTGGTCCATCGCTCCATCCTAGGTCAACTGGTTCTCATCCTGTCTTCCTCCTCCTCAACCGAAAGTCTGTCTATCAAGGGTACCTTGTATGTCTGCAGAGCACCTGCCTTTCGTTCCCCATCAGAAAAATGTATTGGCTGTATGAATTTCTAGCTGACAGCAGTATCATCCCTGAGCTGTGAGAGCTGACAGCTCACAACAACAGCCATGCTGTTCTGTCAGGCTTGAGGATAACATTATCTCCATGACAGCTAATGATGTCATCCTAATTGTTGTTGATCCTCTTTCAGTCTTCTCACTGCTACCATCTTCAACTTTTCCTCTCCATCCTTCAGGTAGATGCAGCCACTTCTCCCATTTTTATTCAGTCCATCCTCTGGGTTCAGTTATTCACTACTTGTCCATTGTGAGCAAGGGCAGGAGGTGTCCACCTGTGGTCTCTGACCAGATCACAGCAGACAGTACCCACCTGCTGCAGTGCTTCTCCAAGACCGCACAAAGTGCAGGTGACAAACTGCCCTTAGGCTCCTCAGCCACAGCTGAATGTGTGGGACTGCTCATCCTCCTCAAGCACAGACCTGTTCTTCAGAAGCAAACTTCAAATCATTGAATCATAAAGGTTGGAAAAGACTTCTAAAGCCATCTAGTCCAACTGTGAACCCATCCACACCATGCCCGCTGACTATGTCCCCCAGAGCCACAACTACACCATTCTTGAACATCTCCAGGGTTAGTGACTGCACAACCTCCCTAGGTAGCCTATTCCAATATGTAATCACTCTTTCTGAGAAGCAGTTTTTCCTAATATCCAAATAATATCCTACATCCTTAAGGGATCCTCTCTTCAAACACTGCAAATTCTAAAGCCCTAAATCTGTTAGACTGCCCGCAGTTCCTCTGCTTTCAGGCAGGAGAGGTTGTTGGTGGGAGTGATGATGATGTGCCGTGGCTGGGAAGACTCACCCAGCTGCTCTGCTGGAAGAGATATGCAACCTGCTGGTGGGTGTTGAGGAGCAAGGTGCATGGTATTGCCAGGACGTGTCTGTTAGATCAGATGTTTCTGGGATGAGTTGTGCAAGAGCACGCTCAGTGGTCAGCAGAAGTCACGCGACACCAGCTGGATGGAGACATCCTGCCAGAACAATGAAGCACATGAAGGTTAGTGACTTTCTCAGGCCAGTGGCTGGGAGATATCCAAGGAATGCAATGGAAATATGACTCCGCTGGGATGCTGCCAGTGACTTAGGATCACATGCCTACATGATGCTTAATATGCCATGCAGTGCCTCTGGGCATCCGATGCCAAGCAAGAAGTTCATCCCTGTTGCTGGGCTCTGCACCATGTGGAATTCAGAGCAGGGAGCTGCAGCAGGCTGAGCAGCTCAAGCCCATCAACTGGGGCTCAACTGACATGTTGTGCTTCCTTTCTCCTAACCTTCCTGCAAGAGAGACCGTCTGGGCTGCTATCAGCTTTGTTAAATGCATCTTACCTGAGACTGACAGCACCCTCTTCCGTTCCTCCAGCAGTTCCTTTCCTATCATCAAAAGGCAGTGGGCGTGTTATCAGGCAGCAGTTTTGCTAAATCATAAGATTACCTCAACTCACATTTTAGAATGCATATTTTTAACCCTTGAAGCTCCAAAACCAATTTTAACAATTTGAAACACCTTAATTTCAGCATCAGAGTGAGTGACTTCCTCTCCTTCAAATGTATCCTGGAAATCCAAAATTTCTTTCCAGACTTGCATTTTTGGCTGCCTGAGAGGTGCTTTTTGAATGCTTGTGGGGGGAAAGGACAGCAAAGAAATTTCAATAGACAATGGATAACCTTTTCCATGATGAGGCTGTCCTGGAAAAATGCTTGCAAACACAGATAATAATTAAATATGGGGTAGGAGTAGCCTTTTGTTAGGCTGTGAATGACAGGTTGTTCTCCTGATGGCCCCAAGATGCTCAGGATCATGGAACTGTGCTGTGTAGCATGCAGAGACATGAGGTTCCCAGGGAAATGCTTCTAGTGGAAACTTTTGGACAGCTTTCCATAATTTATTTTTTTTGCAACGTCAAGGTATTAAAACATAAAATGAGCCAAAAAAGATTTGTTAGTTCTCTAGGATCACGATTCCTGGCTAGTTTTATGCCTCCATCAGCACTGTGGGGTCCAAACTCCTAAGGTTCCTTTCATAGCAGTAATGCAGATAAGAAACCTTGCCCAATTGGAGAGAGAGTAACATCCAGGAGAGCTGGTAGCCAAAGAAAAGACACGGGTGGCAAAAATACAAATAAAGACAGCAATTTTTATAGATGCGCAGTAGATGTCTTTCTAGATCTGTGGTAAGGAAAGTCTGCAAAGGAAATATTAATTACTGCAGAAAGAGTTAAATAAGCTCTGCCAGAGGCAGCAGAAAAGACCATGACAAAATGTTGTTGTTAGCTTCGACAGTCAACATGTCGTAAAAAGATCAGGGTGAAGTATTTGTAAAATTTTGAATGACAGAAGTCCACAAGGTGTGTCATTTTAAAATAGACACAGGAGCGCAAACAGAGCGCTGCACAAAGTTAACAGAGTTCACGGAAAGTAAATGGAATCAAATCCCATTGCACAATAGAAGGGCATCTAGAGCATGAGGTTCTGTCAGCTCGCCAATGATGTGAGAGTGGGTACGGTTCAGACAAAGAGGCCGTGCCCCACAGACATTTGTTCTGTGGATGCTGGGGCTGCATGGGCAGCCATCTCTAAAGTAAGGCAAGGAGAGGGGACAATTAAAGGAACAAAGGAAAATGTGCTTGACAAAACTCTTCCTGCAACATACCACGTGCAAGTTTTCTCAGGTTTGAGGGAGATCACTGCGCTCAGTCTCACTCCCTGCATTAATGCCTAGAAAATCTCTGCAAAGGTCCTGGTAGGCAAGAAGAAAAAATCAGGAAGCTCCATAGTGCTGGGAAGAGATGGAAAGGCGGGTTTTGGGGGTTTTTTTTTGGTCCAAGGGCCTAAAGAGAACCAAGGCTCTACCTAAATTTGAGATAACTGAATGCAATAACATCATGGATCTGCATCCCCCAGCTCGGGCTCCCATGATGCTAGCCTAGCAGGCAACTCCTCAGCCGTGGTGCAGATGTGTTGACTTCAGTGATGCGAGCGCTTGTCCACATGGGGTCACAATGAAGCTCTGTGAGGGACGTGCCAGCTCGCAGATCCCATCTGTTCAAAGCTGGGTACCTCCTATTGCTAAAATTATAATCTGGCTGTTAGTGAGCGAGCCTTGTGAATACAATAGGCAAGTATTTGGTTATCTCCTTCAGGCATTTTACCCCTTGTGTTTGGCAGGACCTCATGCATATTACTGCCATTGTTTTGGATGCACACTTTCTCACTGTTGGCAAGTTTTGCTGTAAACTCAAGAGGGAAGCAGGAAAGCCATTCTCAGATTCTACTTAGAAGAATTTTTAAAGGCCAGGACAAGCTGCTAGAGGGGAAATCTGTCAGAATGGGGATTTTTGATGCCAAAATTCAATACGAGAGGATGGAGGCTTTGATGTTGGCAAATCAGTTCTTGGTGCTCAGATGGATGGAACTACAAGAATACAAAGAATTATTATTAAACTAAACACTGGGTTATTCAGAGGCATAAAACAATGAATTACAAAGGAGAAGACCTCAAGTCTTCCTTGCAACAGCACACCAGTGAGTATGCTGGGAAGGCTGATGATTCTCCCAGCCAGGGAAAGGCTGATGCTGCTCACATGAGCGTTCCCAAGATCTCAAGCAATTTATCTGATATTCTGGATTTACAAGCCACCAACCAGTGAAAGGAACAGGACCTGTGTGAAGCTTCTTTGCTAAGCAAATGAACAAAGAATAAAGAAAAAGAGGAGCCAGCACAAAGATCCTCAGAGCATGTCTGAGGAAATCCATGTGCTGGTGTCACCCTCAGGCTTGTGAATGAGTGGGTCCCACGTGTTTCACTGACACCTCACAGCCCCCTGGGAGCCTTGCCAGGAGGATCCTGATATGCCCCAGGACCTGTCACCAGAAAGTGTTTCCCAGCCTCCACCAGAGGTAAATGGCTTTCTCCTCGCCACTGCTTGTACTGTGGAATTCACAGTCCGATTTACAAGCCCCTCTGAGCTATTAGTGGTGCAGTCGATAAGCCAGGAAACATTACAGAAGCTGCCCCCCTGCATCTGTGATTTATGTTCCTTGCTAAATATAAAACTCCCAAGGCTCTACACATCAATATTTTGGAATGAAGCACATGGAAATATTTGATGGATTGAGAGAACAAATCTCCGTGGCCAGCCACTCACACTTGCCCTTTTGTGAGCAATCTGTCTTTCCCCGCGGCAGAAAGGAATTTGGGCACAACAGCTGGAGTTTCAGTATCTCTGCATGCTTTATTCGTGAGGGAGCCTGGAGCCAAGCCATCGAGGCTCTGACCATCCACAGATGAAACTGTAGCATCAAGGGTTGCAAGAAGGACTATTTGTCCTCCATCCCACACTGCAGCCCCAGTGACCCTTCTACAGATCATGCCAGAGTTCTACAAGGGCTCTACATTCTCTCCTTGTTGTGCCCTGGGATGACACCTGCCTATCTGAGTAGCTGCTGCTCTGACTGCGGTCAGTGTAAGCTGCCTTTGTCAGAGCAGTAACACGGGCAGCGTATGCTCACCACTCAGATCCAATGGATCTCAGAGTGGTGAGGCAGTGGCACAGGCTGCCCGGGGAGGTGGTGCAGTCACTGTCCCTTGGAGGTGTTCAAGAGCAGTGTGGATGTGGCTCTGAGGGACATGGTCAGTGGGCATGGTGGGGGTGGGTTGGTGCTTGGATGAGATAATCTTAGAAATCTTTTCCAACATTCAATTCTGAGATTCTATGATTTTTATAACAGTGTAAATTCGCAACACTGAAAGGTGACATATGCTGCTTCAAACTAAAGATGAGTGGTCAGTGCATAACCATCAACTCCATGGGTTACATAGGACAAACAGAGCATCCAATCCATACACACATAACTATATGCAATATAGGCATATATCCCTAGCTGCTGTAAATCTTTTTTAGCTCTATTAAAAAAACCTGGCCCTAGGTGAAGCTATGCCAGATCTGCATAGCCCTCGATATGGATCTAACAAGCACTGTTTCAAATCTGCGACAAAAATATCCAAATTTTGAACTAATCTTTCAGTACAGCACTTGTTTGAACAGCCTGTGTTATGTTGCTTTCATCAGAGGAGGAATGAAATAGAGAAAAGTCATGTAGCGTTTTCATTGTATCATCAGGTCTTTATGGCAGATGTCCTCTGACCTGCTGAATGGTCAGGCTGAGCCACAGTGTAAGGACCTCAGTGGAACAAAGTAGAGTGTGCTGTGCAAAACACACAAACCCTCTCAAGACTAGGAAAAAAAAAAACCCACAACCCTTTATGCAAACTCTTTCACAGTTCCCTTTTGTGCACGCTTTAGCATCTAACATTTATTTTGGAGTGGGGCAGAGAGGTAGATTGGCTGCTTGCCTGCCTTCTGGGGTGGAGAGCTTTGCATGAAAGGGAGGAAAAAGAGAACATCAAAACCAGATTGAGGGAAAAACAAAATCACCTCTTTGCAGAGTGAGCCCACAGCTTTGTGAGTATTCAGGATATAGTGGCTATTTTCCAGCTATTACTATTCTGAATTTGTCCAACGAAATTGCCTACTGGAGTGGCCATGACAGAGTAAGAATTCACGTGCTTGTCTTTACAGATGAGGGCAGGATTGTAACACATAATGGGAAACACAAGGTGTGCATAATTGGTCCCATTGTGTGCAAATCTCTGGGCGCTGGTTTCATCCCATGGTTCCCCATAACATGTGTATGAGTTGCTGCATTCGAGCACAAGTTTGAGTTAGCAGTGCAAGCTATTGTTCTAGCTGATTCAACTTCTGTGATGTATTTGATTCTGTAGCATATCAGTGTCTCTCTGAGATAAGACCTGGCTCAGCAGCCATCTCAACATAGGGAAGTCTGATTGCACCCTGGAATGCCAGATCTGGGTAGGGAAGGCCTCACGACAGCGCAGGAGCGTAAGAGCTTCTTTCTGGTCAACAGATCTACTTTTCCACAGTCCTGGACAGATAGACAACATTGCCTTTTCCAGCAGGAGCATAAGACAGTATGGTAAGGAACACTTCCCTCTGTCCTGAAAATAATCCTTTGGAAAAAGATTTGTAACTATCGTGAGAAAAGGGGCAAAAGCTACAAATATAAATACAAGGAAAAACAGGTGTAAAATATAGCAGATGCTGTTTTCTCTAGCAAAAGTGAGGCTTTTGTTAGGTAAAACTCCAGCAATGCTTTAACTCTCCTGGCAATGTGTCCCAAATCCCTGCAGTGGGCCTTCCCTGGAAGAGTTCTTGGAGCCACCTGTTCACTGACTAGGAGGAAAACTGCCAAGCAGTAAATCAGCAAAGCTCTTAACTTCCATATAAAATGCCCAGCCTCCTCTTGCAGTGCCTACGGCTTGTATTTCAGCCCAGACACTTGTTGCAATACAGTTTGGTGAAGCTTCCAGTTCCTCTTTCTCAGACACCATCTTTCAGATAGAGCTGTCTGTCAAAAATGTCAAACAGAAAATCATACTATGGGCCATGTCAGGCAGTTGTGGTTACACAGCCATCTCTGCTTCTAGTCACTATCACTGGACAATAAGATGTCTTCTTCAGAGTCACCACGTGTTCACATAGCTTGGTGGCTCACAAGCAACAACCAGGCGGTTGCACTCTTACTCCTTCAATACAGCTGCAACAGAAAGAGCGCTGCAAAGCTATGAACTACAGAGCTTGCAGGTATGGCATAGAGAGACCCATAGCTTGATTAGGTTGGAAAGGAGTAATTTAGTTTTCTGTCACAAATAACATAAGCTACAGACCAAGCTAGAATTTCCAATTGATTAAACTACAGAGGAGCTTTTAGGAAACAGGCAGTCTGATATGAAAGATCATCCATGGAGTGCCTGCTGCCTCACTTCTAGTTTGCCTCTTTCTTTGCCAGATACAAGATCTTGCTTTTTCTTCATAGGCTTTTCAGTCTAATTGACAGTCAAACCTCTTTCACTCTAAAGATGTCAATCTATTATATTTTATTTTATTTTATTTATTTATTTATTTATTTATTTATTTTGGTGGAGATCAGCAGAAATGTCAACTTAGGCTTTAAGTCTAGGATTCATCTAGACTAACTACCCGCCTAAAATTACACCACTGGTCTGATCTGATTTTCTGACCATCCTATAAACTCTACAGAAATACAGGAATATTTGGAGGGCAATATATCATGCCAAACACATTTGTCACACCTCTCTAAAGATGGAAGAGACTTTGTTATTAATGAAGTTATGTCTTCTTCCAGGTCATCAATAAGGATGTTAAATAGCAGAGTGCCAAGAGGAGATATCTGGAGAAATTCTGCAGGAAATATGTGAGCTAAACAGTAACTCCCAATTTATAATGACACTTGAAAGCCTATCAGTTGATTTTTAATCAGTTTCAAGGGTGCTTTGTATTACATATTTCCTTAATAAAAATGTGTGATTCCAAGCCAAATGCGTCACCGAAGTTTAGGAAAATCACATCAACTCTTCCTTCCACTGGCTGAGTTTGTAAATCTCCTAAAATCTGAGATTACAGTCTAAACTGACACAGATTCACTTTATTCCCTCTGGGTGAGCAATAGTGGAATGTGCTCCTTTCACGAGATTATTTTCTGAGGCCTGAATATACCATATCTGCCATTTGAGTCAAGACCAAACATGTTCAAAATCTCTGGTTCAAAGAATATATCTGTGTACTTACATCTGTTATATATCCCTGAAAAGACAAATGGTGGCTTCAGGTCAGACAAAAACTTCTGATTCCTAAAGAACACAGTTTTGGTTCCAGAAGACTGTATTTTAAGGAACTGGAATGCGTTGGGCAACAAGTCCTTAGGGCCAAAGGTTGTTCAGCTACAAGGGATGTATTTCAGCCCAGACACTTGTTGCACTACAGTTTGGTCAAGAAAGCCTCTCAGACACACACTCCAGAAGTCCAGTGGGTATCCAGCAAGAGACAACTCAATCAGGGACATTCACTATTATCAACTTCTCCTTTTTTTCTATCCAATATATAGTATATTTAGGTATTAGTATATATTAGTTCTTTCTGTTATTTCTCCCATGAGTTAGACTGGGCTGGGCATTTTGGAAAATGTACAGTGGCTTGGACCTTAAGAGTACAATGCTGAAAATATTCCATAATTTAGAGGCAGTTGAGTCCTGCAGTTCACATATCACCAATTCATGATCTCCCATTTGTTATCCTTGCCTTGATCCTAGGCAAGACTGTGCTGCTTGGATGAAGAAAAATGTTCATATAAACATCTGGTCTTGATTTGATTACATCAAGAAATGGAGAATCCAGCACCTGTATTGTCTGCTTAGTAGCAAAGAGCCCATCCTGTAATCCAGTTTATCTGGCTTCAAGCTTTCAGTTACAGATCCTTGATCTTCCTTTCCTTCTGGCTTACAGAGGCCTCAAGACTTTAAATCTTCTCTCATTCTGGCTTTAGATAGGCAAAAGAAATGGGGCTTTATAAGTACAAGAAAGGTTCTGGCAAACTGGAGAGATTCCAGCAGGGGACCACTGAAATCACTGGCAGCTGGGGCATACAGTGTGTGAGGAGAGGTTGAAGGAGCCAGGATTACTCAGCCTGGAGAAGCAAATGCTAAGGAGGAGCTGCTTGCTGGGTGGCTATGGAGGTGGTGGAGACAGACTTCTTACAGAGGGGCAGTACAAAAGAATGAGAAGCAATGGGTGTAAGTTGCTTCAAAGGCATTTTCTGATTGGACATTAAGTTCTTTCTCACTTGGAAAAGTCATAATGCACTGGAGATTGATGGGGAGTTTTAAAACTTGGGCAGGCAATGCCTGAAGCAGGCAGACCAAGTTTTTAAGTCTGCCCTGTTTGAAGAGGCTTGAAGCAGATCCTTGTGGTTTTTTTTTTTCTTTTCTAAGTCTCACTCTGTAAGAAACTTTTCTCCTATAAAATCTTCAATATGATTCTTTCTGAGTTGCCTCTCCATCAAACTCAATCATCTTCTAAAAAATGCAAGCAGAATCAACTGGCATTATTTTCAGCAATAGTGTGGAAGTATCACCGTCTCCTATGAGCCTTTTTTTTAATAACTCAGGTTGTAGTATTAACTGTAAGAGAGCCCCGATCATGGTAAGTTCAGTTATACTCTTCCCTCCCTTAATCCTTTTTGGAATCATCTCTTTTCAGAATGCCACCCCTGGGTTCTATGAACGGCTTGCATTCCTTGTTCCTAGATGAATATATTAGCATTTGATTCGTTAAACATGTGTTGTTTGAAGGGCCCAATTAATCAAGTGATGCAGTCAGGCAGTATTACTGCAATGCCTCCAACACTGTTTACCCATCTGCCAATCTTTGTATCATCAACAAATTATCAGTGGTAATTTCAAGCTTCCGGCTCATTGATGAAAATGTTGAGTAGGATAATCTAGTACCAATCTCAGCAACAACACATCTGCCTTCAGCATGAGCTGTCTGTTGACAGCTTGTTTAAATTTGTCACTCACTTTGTTCTTCGTGCCGTTTCACCTGTGCTCTCCTGACGTTTGATTATGGTAATCACACTGTATGTGGTACTAAGGAAGATGCTTTATCAAGGACTATCATGCAGTAGCCAACTAATGACTTTACTGGCCGTTCCTGTAATGTCATTGAAGGTGTGCAACTGTATTTGTTCACTGAGACATACTTTCCACAATGTCATGTTATCAGCATTAGCTGCTTTTTTGTCCTCCTATTCGTCATTTTTTCCATTTTGTTTGCACTGGTTAAGTGATCTATAGTTACCTTGCTCATCCAGCTTGCCCTGTTTGAACTGGGATAGTGATAGCGCTTCTTCCATAGTCTGGAAACTCCCATTTCACAAAGCACTTTCAAAATTAATTGCAAGAGGTCTCAGCTAACAATTCCGTGGTCCCTGAATGCGCATTATTTGGGTCTGCTGTTTTAGAAATGCTATGTCTTTAATCGATGCTCAACTTTCAAAGATGTTTGACACCAAAGCAGGAATATTTATTGAACCATTTCTGCCTCTTCATGTTATCTTCACCCAGTAATAGGCCTAAGTGATTACTGCAGTTTCCTTTGTTCTGATTATCCTTTTGAAAATGTCCTAATGCTTACCTTAATTTTACTGGCTGCGTGTTTTCTCCATAGATGTTCTTACTATTATTCTGAAGTTTTACAATTCTATTCTTTTCTTATCCATTTACTTTTATTACTATTATTATTCCTAATTACTACTCTTAACTTTACAACAAAGCCTTTGTCTAATGCCATACTAGTTCATTTTTTTTTTTTTTGTTTTTCTTTGTAGGCTTGCAGCTATTGGCCATCAAATACAATTTTCCTGTACATCCTACTTCCATTCACATCTTTTCCTGTCTCAGTTTTTTCTCACAATCAAGTTGATTCCTAATTTACTTTGGGTGTGAGAAATTAGCTCTTTTGAAGTTAGGGACAGCCCTCTGTTTGCCCATATTGAATATAATCAGGTCATCCACACTGTTCCCTTGACAACCGTCAACTCTCAGCCGAGTAATTAATTCATCTTTGTCAGAATAAAGTCAGAAGAGTTACCACATGATGGCTCCTTGTGTTAGATAATAGTCAATAGTGTTCCCCAAATCAGGATGTTTTCTCAGTGAGTGTCTGGAGCCCCCGTGTACTAAAGTCCATGTGACACTGCTTCCTTCCGTGCATTCTCATTGAGTCTGTAGAGTAATTCCTACTCTATGGTATGATGTTAGGGCATGATTCACTGAGTTCATTTTCACCAACTCTGTCTTTCCTAAGCAGGTTACAACCAGTCACTTTAACATTCCGATCATGCAAATTGAAACCAGCAGCTTTCAGTAATGCTGATTATATCACATTTCTTCTCACTAATGAGAATTTCCAATTCCTCTTGCCTGCTACTCGGACGCCTAATGTCTACATAAAAGCAAATGGAAAACGTCTTCTTTTCACATTCTTTGTCACATGGTTAAATCTTTTTACAACATGTCAAACTTGTTTGTAGTTACTTAACCCGCAGTTCTTGCATTGTGTAATGCCTTGATTACTGCTAGACTGAGGCTAGGAAGATTAGTTCTCCTGCACCAGCAATAAGCCTGTCATCCTGTTTATATGCGGGATGTGACCCAGTGCCCCACAAAACCCAGACCTTCAATGTCACTTCCCTCAGCTAACCAGTAGTTAGTTCATCCTTGCATTCTGTCACTGGTAGGGCTAAAGGGGTTGTCAGTAGCTTATGTGAACACTGCTGTTCTTTGGCTCCTTTCCAAGAGTGTCCCAAATTGTCTGCAATCTGCACTGCTCCCCATGATGCTGAATCACAAATTACCCTATTTATAGTCACCCATGAGACTTGCTAGAAAAATGTGAAATCTAGTACCTACTGTGCATGTTATTTTCTCCAGGGATATGACGTCCCTCCTCATTTTCTTCATGCTGAAGTCCTCATTCATTTCACAGTTTGATTTTCTTGCTGAGTTCAGGTATTCCTCCTAGATCACTTTACATGCCTGTAAACATCAGCATGCCTGCAAACAAGTTCCTCAATATTATTTTTTTTCCTATCTGAAGTCCTTTCTTCTAATCAGCCTTGGCTTTATGGAGCCTGACCTAAGTCTCCACATGCAGTACTGAGTGAAGCCCACACGCAGCACTGGGTTTGGATATACATTGCATAAATGTAGTGAGTCCAGTCAAATCCTGATTACTCAGATGTAAGTTACTATTAATATGATCACTGATCAGTTCCTCTCCTCTGTCAAGATCAAGTCATATAAGAAATTACTGTGTAAGGGATATGTGACTTTCTGAACTGAGAGTCTGTACCATAGTTCTGAATAGTGCATGGATAACTACATATTAAGACTAGCATCCTGTGTCACTCTGGAGTACCCTGAAGATTGCACAGTTTAGTGGGATCACTGCTCACTGTTATGAGAACTTCCAGTCTCAATGGATGATTCAGTTAAGTTCATTTGTGGGTAAGTAATTTGAATTGCCTTAAAGAAGGTGTGATATCCAGTGAGTAATAGAGCCAGATGGAGCTGGAAGCAGTTCTGTCTGGTCTGGCTGAATTGTTTGTTTAAAATATGAGTTGCTTCCTGGACGGTCTGTTGAAAGCTATATCATCACACTCTGCACTCTGCTGCTGCCCTTCCTGGGGGATGTAGTATAGCTCAATTTGACATGACATGGTCTGCCTAACCAGCACCAGACATAGGACTCCAATCTTGAGTAAAGGCTCTGAGTACCTCCTGGATCCCTTCACCTTCAGCCAGAGGGGTTAGTTTCTTCTCGCCATCTCCATTCCTTCCCTCAAGCAGACCCAGATGTTTCCAGAGTAAGTAGCAGGGTGATATCCTAGATCTAAGTCCAGCTCCATTCAATGGGTAGCATACCCCTGGAGTAAACAACTACATGGCTTGAGGTAGCTGAAGGAGGCAGAGAGGGATGGTTCAGAGCTTTCTTTGAAGTCCTAGCATTAGAGAACTGTACTTATCTTCTATGGGGCACCCCTGCTATCCATAGTGGAGCAGAGCCAGAAAGCACAGGCAAGCTGTGTGAGAACAGGGACGTTGTTTTATCATCTTATGACCCAAAGCATATGCTGCAACAAAGATTACAGACCTGCTAATTATGCCTATAGTGCTCACACATTACATTTCTGCACTCTCTCCTGGTATAATGCATTCTCTCCCTCTGATGGGGACGTAGTAGGTCAGGTTAAGATTGGGCACTGAAACAGCTGAGGAAAATCCTGGGACAGAATCTCAACTCATGCATTTAAATGATTGTAATATGAAGGGCCAATTCACACACAGCTTGAGAATCTAGTCCCTTGGATGCTGGCAGCAAGATCACAGCAGAGATTAATGTTCTCTGTCCCATGCTGGCTCTGCTTTCCAGAATGTAGCACAACAGCAACTCCATCATGTTACAAAGTCCCACCTGGAAAAATTCTTTCACTCTCCTAATGAGATAATGCTATCTAAAGATGTGATCTGAAAGCCTCATTTGAAAAAAAATATATTTTTAGGGATGAGTTTGGTTCTATTAGGCATTAACATGAGTCTAGAGGCCGAATAAAATCGTTAATGTTTAGGTGTGCAGTATGCCTGTGGAAATGGAATTGTATTTCCAGGACTTGAACAGTTCTTCAAGGCATTGTCCTCCAGCTGTGACATATGTGCGCAGTGACCCTAGAAGGACTTGGATCCTGGCTGTTGATAAAGGACATTATTTTACTTATTTATTTATTTATTTATTTATTTATTTATTTATTTATTTATTTATTTTCAGCCTGTTGCAACATTATCCAGGGAAACCTGCCCCACCAGTTTTGCCATTCCAATTCTCCCATTCATTTCTGGCTTCCAGCCATGCTATAAAGTCAATAGTAGTCAATGAAACAATAATGGGAGAGGAGGATTGAGATTAGAGAAAGAGCCCATCTCTCACCACTAGGCATGTGACTCTAAGGCTAAGCGTTGGTTTATAATTATTATTAACAAAAGAAACCTGGAGGGTGGAAGGAAATGTGATCTTCCTTTTGTGTGGTGTGCATGGCCTACTCTTGTATATACTTCCTCAGAAAAAGAAATAACCCTCTGCGTAGTGCAGAAAGGCAGTCTCTCTGCAGAACCTGTGGTTTTCATTTGTCTGCTTTCTCAATGACTGCATTATGTTATGGAAAGTTTTTTGCAGTTTCTGTGTCCTTTTGTGAAGATCAAAAATGGAAGCCAGGCGAAGAAAAATAAATTAACGTTGTTGCCATTATCCCTTCCCCAGCCTCAAAGTTTGCTCTAGCAGGATGTGATTTTTCAGAAATTCCCTGTCTTTACTGTGGAAAACATCAAAAGGAGGAACTTATCCATTCCCTTTAGCATAGCTTAAGATGGTATAGCTGGAAGTACACTGAACTGAAATCCCAGATTTCAGTTGGCAGAATTCAAGTGGCCTAAAAATACATGCAGTGATTTCCTGATGTATTCCATGCCCACAACTATGGAGCTAATGTGCTGATGATGGCTTGATACACTGCACAAAGCAGTCTGCTAGGAAAAAGTAGACTGTATTATAAGAGGGCTGTATGTATTTTTTTGAATGTAATATCTGCCTTAGCGCAGTATGAGCGCTCTAAATGATCTGTGGCAGGAGAGTTTTTGCCAGTGGCCTGAGAAACATCCTCCTTCTCAGGTACCACTACAGAATTTGACCAGATGACTCATTACTGTACACTTGAATGTCTGGGGTGAGGCTTTTTTTTTTTTTTTTTTTTTTTTTTTTTTTTTCAAATAATCTTTTCTTCTCTCATCGAAACCCTTTAGGGCAAGGATTAACTTTTGTTCTGCTGTGTTTGTACAGCACCACACACAGTGCTACATGGCCTTCTATAGCACAGTCCTTGCAATCCTCTGAAGACCATAGTCACAGCTGACTGTAGAGCTTGAGTTTCCTTAGATGTCCCTGAGCGTACTGCTGATTTCTTACTGAGGAATAATCAGAAATAGATGCCACAGTACCTATGTGTTGCATTAAAACTATATTTCATTCTGGGTACTAACTTGTGTCCTTAAAAGGTGTAAATCAGCATGGCCATGTGCTTCTTTGGTAGGGCATAAGCAATTTCTGGCAGCTGAGCTGGGGAGATTTAGAGATAGGGGAGTACGGAAAGCAAGTGGGAAACATATGCCTTTCACCACAAAGACTGCTTTCTCCACCACATGCTTCATGGTGTTCTTTCCATGGGACAAAGTTCTCAAGAGAAGGACATTACAGTAAGCAGAGAACAAAGTGATCTAGGAGTTAATAAAACACTCAGGAGGTACCCTTCCTACCTAGCCTTGGACTATGCTGTTTGGTTAGATAGTAGTCACTGGGCATGCAAGAGTCTCTTTTTAAGATTAATCTTCCTGAGAGAAATGCAGAGTAATTGAGAGAGGTGCCATCCCAGACATAAGCATGGAAGCATACATGAAGATGGGATAGGGGGTGGTATAGATGTGGAGAAATAAGACAGCAGATGAAAGAATTGGCAGGCTTCTAGTTACGTGCTTAGTTTAGTGGAAATGAGAAGGAAAAGTCTTCTGTTTTTCCTCTTAGTATTCCATCCCCATGGCCTATATTTGTCATCTAGGACTTGAACAGCAAGAGGAAAAATTTGCATTGCAGTAAAAATAAACTGGCTTTTTTGTTATTGACTATATTTATCAAATGTTTAAAATGAAGCATTGCAAAAAAATGAAAATCATACCCATTCTTTTGCCAATTTCAATACAGATAGAGATGGGATGAACTATTTTTAACAAAAATAAACACCCCTCTTTGAGGTCTTCCTCTGAATTTCATACCAGGACCCTTTGTGTTCCCTGGCGTGAGTGTTTGATCCAAAAATACGCAAAGATCTGCCAAACCACTAACTACAACCAAGAAAAAGTTGAGTAAGAATGGAGCCAAAAAAAGTCGTGTGTGTGGCTTTTCCTGAGAAGTTAGATCACTTTTACATTTTTCAAATATGTAAATATATTTTTAAGCATGACTTAATGTTGCTTGTCAAGGGAAAGTGCACAGGAAAGGAAAAGGGATATAGATGAGACCAGTAAAATGGCATAAGAGATAGAACACAGAGAATGGGACAGGGAAATGAAACTCATCCTTCATTCTGAGAAAAAATGATGGTTTTATAATTCTTGGTGGAATTATCCTGTAAAACCCCACAACACGATATGTGAACAAACCACAAGTTTTTGAGAATTACTAAGAGGATCTGACACTTCTGGTACTACTGCAAACAGCAAGACTTGATGTGCGAAGGATTGGACAACCGTGTATCAGGATGGGGTATAAACCCATGACATCTAACAGCTGAGGTCTTCCAAACAAGAGGTCTTTCAAGAGCGCATCCATCTGGCAGAAGTTCATCTGGACAAGAAAAGGGGCTGCAGGTTGGAAGAGAAACCGGGAACTGGTAATCTTAATGTTGAAAGTAGGTAAGCATTGCTCAACAGCCAAGGCCAATGCATTTTGTTTTGACCCCAGCTGGAAGAAAATGGTGTACTGCAGCTCTGAGGAATTACGACTACTTGTACCAATATTTCTAGGAGGGTTCCCAAAGAGGGAATTGCAAAACTATCAAAGAAAGTGGACTATGAGAAAAAAATGAAGGGGAAAAAAGAGGTGTTTCCTTGAACAAAGCCCACTTGTGAATGGTGTAGCCATGTGGATTTTATAGCATCTAAGGACATAAGCCCAGAGTGCAGGATGAAATACATGTTAAATTCTGTACATGTCTTTTGGTGTGAAGGTATTTGTCTTTTAGTTATCTGGCCTGGAATAAGTCAAAGTGGTTTTTCTTCTTTGTGACACATCAGGAGGTCCTGAAAGGCACCATAAAAAGGCGGCTGATGGTAGGATGCCATTTCCAGCATGTGGTACTCCTGTTTCTTTCTTTTACTTAAACAACACTTTTTTCTTACACTCAAGAGTTTTTTGTCATGCTCCCTCTCAGTGACCCAAATACTGCTTTGTGTCATGGTTTGGATCTGACATTCTGTGGACAGTATTCTATCAAATAGCTTCAGCTGTGTCTACTCCTCATTCAGCCAGCACAGAGATGAGGAAAGTGTTTTCACATGAAAAGCACCACAAAGGATATCATTGCACAGAGGTGTTTTAAGCATGGAAAGTTTGTGCTAGGGTCCTAATGTGCACAGTCTTTCACTGGGAATCAGGTCTTCGTCTTCTGTTTGTGTAAGATAATTTGTCCTGAAGTATGTAAGTAAGTAAGAGTATTCCACACAAACATTCCAAACGGAGAAAAAAAATGAAACAAGTTGGGGAGGCAGGCTTATTTTCTGGTACAGCATGAACGCCAACTTTATCTGGATGAAAAAAGCCAGAGATTAAATTTAGACCCACAAAAGGATGGTGAATATCAAACATTTCTGCAAGGTTTGGATAAGCTTCATTTGTTTGGATTTTTATCTGTTCTGTACGCAAAAATAGTTTTTCTCTACAAACAGAAATGTTCCCAAACTCTTTTCTTTTCTACCAAACCTAAGTATCAGACCTAGAGTCTGCTGACCTTCCTCGCTGTCTCCCTTTCCTCTTCAAGGCTTCCCTATCAACCCAGAAATCTGAGCTCTCCGCAGCTTCCTGTTTTCCACAGTTGCCTTCTCACTTCCATGGTATTTTCTGAAGCATACCTCACCACAGCTGGTGTCATTTCTACTAGGGAAAATATTTTTTTCCTATTCTGCTCCTGGATCCCTAGAAAAGGCCTTCAGAGACTCGACCTGCATGGAGAACTCGCCTGGGAAGTCTGTTGTTACAGTCAGTCAGTCCTCAACGTTCAGTTAGCAAGGCAAAAGATTCAATCTTCTGTGACTGGTAAGAGTTTGGTATTCCAGAAGAAAGTGATTTCTAATTGCACCATAACTCCCTTGTCCAGCCATAGAAAAAAATGTAGCACAGGAAGAAGGAAAAAATTTTCCTTGTCTGCCCCATGCCCCTGCTTGCAAGTAGGTTAATCTGAAAAGCAGATTTCACTGATATGTTGCCACTGTTGTGCTCAATTGCTCAATGTATAAAAAAGCATTAATTAAATGAATGGAAAACAAATTATTATAGAAAATGTTTGCTTTGTTAAGTAGTATTGTGGGTTTTTCTGCTTCATTTTCAGTATAAGGGACCCAATTTGACACGAGTGGGTAGCAAGTCCCTGGATGCTCAGACAGATAGCAGGTTTCCCTGACATATTGCCCTCACTAGCAGATTACAGCAGGAATGAAGTGTTCCCGGGATTATTTTACAGGGGCCGAATGCCTTTGTCCTAGGTTTTGCAGGGTGGAAAAATGGCCTCTCCTCCAAACTGGTCTCCCGGTTGCCCATGCGAAAAAGAGACACTTCATGATGGTGATTTCTCCTGCTGCAAGGTCTGGTCAATGTCCGATGGAACTCTGGGGGAGCTCTTGGAAAAACCCAGGACAGCAGAGGACATAGGACTGCTACCAGATAAAGACTGGACAGCAAATTCATGGGGTGCCCATGGATAAATCCTGTTCCAAGGAGATGGGTCCAGGTTGTGGCTTCCACCTCTGGCTGCTGAGGTTGTTCTTTCTGGGCTGAGGGCTATGCACCTCTCCTCTAACTGGTCTTTGCCTTCCTGTCTGGCTCATCCTCCCTTTGTTTACTCACCTGTGAGATAGATTGTCTACAGGCCAGGCTGCGTGCTTGGGTTATTTGTTTGCATGGTGCCTAGTATAGCCATGTGCTAATCCTTGTTTGGGGTAGCTGCACACAAATGCAGGGGTGATGGTAATCCTCTCCTTCCATCACCAAATACAATGGCTGGCACTATGACAGCCAGATGATTGTTGTATTGCGTTTTGTAATAGAGAGCAAACAAAAAGCAGAGGTGAGCAAGGACATGGCAGCCGGTCCCCTGGCTAAGCAGAAAGGTCTTCAGAGAGAGTCTGCATTTCCTACTGGTGAGGAATGGAAGGAGAATGAGATCCCAGGAACAAGGGATGGTAATGCTGTGCCACTTAGGGCACAAAAGAGAGCTTTCTCTTTTGTGAGCTACTTGTGTCAGTTACTATTAGGCTCATGCAGTACTGTAAGTCCTCAGAGCAGAAGTTGTGTCCCTGGGGCAGTGCAGCATTTAGATATAACCCAGTGACATAGGCTCTGTCACAAAGATAGATTGAGTATATGAGAATGAGCTGCTGAAGAAAGAAAGAAGAAATCATAGTAAATGCTCCTGGTAGGTTGTGCTTACACCAGGAATTGTGAGCATTTCAACATAAGTGCATGAGTGCTTTGAGGCAGCTGGTCAGCTCGTGGTGATGGAGTTGGGTTACTATGCTTGTCTGTACCTCTGAAGCACGTGTGGTTCTGGGGTCTGATGAGAACATCTATATGTGCAGTCATACTGTGAGCTGGACAGACATTCAATTCCCATCGCTTCACAGGGCCAATTGCAGAGAGTGAGACCAAAGCACAGCTTGGATTCCCAGATTCAGTCTGCATCCTGTGCCACAGCTGATGTGCCCTCTGGTGAAATGCAATGTGGAATGATGCCATAATGTAGGTGAGGATTTCGGTGGGGGTCTCTAGGGAACAGACAGTGACATTGTTCTGTCTCAGCCTGCCCAGGAGCCGTTCCGCTGCACAGGTACAGTATATAGCATGCTGGATGTTAATTCAAATTTCATGTACATTTTGAAAGAGCTGAATGTGGCCTTTGTGTAACATTTTGGCTCACAAGGGCTTTTTCATAAGAAATTCTGTTTAAATGGAATAGAAAACTTTCTGATAGTTACCAAACACCACAAAACAATGGCTGGCTATATCTGTTCATCATCATCAGCCATTCATTTATCCTAGGAAGGAATTTCTTGTTGATAATCCTGAGTGAAGGCTTGCTTGTTCGTATGACTGGATGAGATCCAGGAACGATAGCACCTTGCAGAAACCTTTAAGTGTCAAGCTGAAATTGCATCAGAGAAATAACGAAGCTGAGCCCCAAGAGTGCCACTGGACCCTGTGGCTTGTGCTGCCCTGCCCAGGTGTGTGCCTCACCTCTTCTCACACATGCATTCCTGGGCAGCCAGGACTACTGCCTCATACACTTTGCGTCAGAAAATGTTCCCCAGATTCTAACCTGGCTCTTCTTTAGCCCATTCATTTTTATCCTGTGTCTGGAGAGGTGACAACTGGCTTGTTAAGTGGATGTTTTTCCCCACATGCAAACCAATGGTCACAGCCAACCTCATGAGAAAGGAAGGCAGCTCTGTGCAGCCATCTCGGTGCCAGATGCAGTTCAGGTTTCAGGTGCAAGCCTGCCTAAAAGAATGTAGTAAGAAAGGAAAGTTTCTTTCTTAATGCTGTTGGACGTGGTCCAGGCCTCTGTAGAAAAACCCCAAGTTAGATCCTGAAGGAATTAATGCATCATCCAGCTCCAACAAAGCCTTCTAGGGAGGTGATAAGACTGCATAGTAAATATTTTACCACGGGCTAGGCAGGAATATCTGAACTGCTCTGGGGCAAACAAGTGGCTGAGCTCGTATCAAGAGCACCCAGCAGAGCACCATGCTGAGTACAGTGTACAACCTTGTGTAACCCCAAGGAGGTGGCAACACTTCAGTGGCAAGTATCCATCTTGGTGCAGGTGAGCAGCTGGGGATGTTCCAAGACTGCATGTACATTCCCTACCTGCTGTCACAGTGAATAGCATTCTCCTCTCTTGAGCTGACCTAGGTTTCCAGAAGAGCTCACGTTCTCCTCCTGGATGTTAAATGGTTTTGAAAACATTTTGTCACCTCTTAATGGGAACGAAAACTTCTGATGACTTCGAAATGGGTGAGCTTAAAACGTGAGAATGCTTGCACTGCTTCCTTTCAGACAAAGGTGGGAAATGGGCAGGATAGGAACAGTGGGAACCAGGCAGGCATGTTGTATATAAAGGGCATGGGATCAACTGACAATTAATTAAAACCAGAGTTATTAATTTCCTAACTGACTGCAACAGGATGGATTCCAAAGAGCTCCATCTTCACAAAGGGAAGCTCGATCTTGTTAGGCTGCCAGCACACCTCTGAATGAGGCAGTGAACTGCTAGCTAAACTGACTGAAATGATCATTGAGATGTTCTCAAAGCTTCCAGATAAAAAAGAAAAATAAAAAATCTGTCAGGAAAAAGTAAGCGTAAAGGAGTTAGGTGGATGATTACTCATGATTATTCTTAGATCAGACTTGGGGCTATGGGCATGCCTACAAGGTATTTTTAAGCCAGATAGAGATACACTATCTGAACTCTGAACTGATCAGGTGCCACAGGGTAGCACTGACCCTACAGTAACCTGAGCTTGGGTTTTTCAAGGTGATAACTCCTTTAATGCAGCTGCCACTCAGCTTCTGCATGAAGGTCTTGCTCAGTGCCTGCTGCAAAGAGTGCAAAGTCATGGATGGATGTAGCCTGGAAGAGAAGCTTAATTAATAATTACAAACAAGGTCTAGTAGGCTTCTTGCTGAATCAGAGCACAGGGAAAAGGGCACAATCAAGGGCACGTGAAAAGCAAACAAAAAAAAAGTGTCATGCAAGAGAAAAGAAATGTCAGAGCAGAGTTACTTGCAGCAGTAAGTCTCAGGAGAGTGAGTTGCTGGTTGTCAGCATGATCAATTGAAATGTCTGAAGATAAAACAGCAAAGGTTAAATTGAAAAGTTGGAAAGCTGTTGGAAGCTAGACAAAGACTTTTTTTTGCAGTGAGACTGCATTAAAGATGTAAAAGCAGATATCTCCCTGCTTCTCACAGCCAGCAGTGCTACAGCATCCTTTGGGGCGTGAAGCTCATCAGTAGTTAAGGACATCGGCCATATGTGGGGCTGGATGTTGTTTGGCACTGGTTGTTGCCCCCTACACACACGCAAGGGGAGCAAGAAGAGAGGCTTGCCACTGCATCTGGCTACCTGCATGAAGGCTTGAATCTGACTCTTGGGGCATCCAGTGCTGCCAGCATGGCACCCTCTGCCAGCACAAAATGGCCTTTAAAGTGGGAAGGGAAATGAGTGTATAACACAAACAAACAAAAATCGGTTGACCAAGAATTCAGGCAGAGCAGCAGAACTGCACGCAAAGCTGAGTTTTGCCTCAACCACCAATTTACCTTGTCTTGAGGGCACTGGGATATGTTAAGAGGCATCCAGTGGCCACAGGCTCCAGCCGCCTGCAGCCAGGGCCCACGGCCGGCGCCAGCACTCGCTCCTCCTCGGGCCCGGCCCAATTGGCAGAAGCTGCAGCCTTCGCTTCTTCCTCCTGGCCCCAGACTTGGGAAGCCTGAGCTTCCCAATGAAGCCTCTTAAAAACCAGTGGGGAAAATGCCGCTCACCCTCCATGGCTGAATCCTGGAGGCTACGGGTGGTTGCATCCCCCAGCTACGGATGGTTAGCTTTTCAACCCAAGCTATCTTATCTCATGCTTGAGGCTTTGGAGAGCCTAGGTTCAACTCTTGGCGCCTCAGCCAGGAAGCTGGCTGCTTTGGATGTTCTCCAGCACTTATTTACAACACACATATGCAGTGTGGCCATTGATTTATACTCTGGGCAGCCTCCACCTCAAGGAGGCAGATTTAGAAGCAGCCTCGCTTCAAAGCCAGTGTGTGCTCTGCTCCATGCTGCACTGCAGAGCCCGCTCACATCTGGATGCGCAGAGCTAGGTGACTGCGCTGGGATTTTGGGTGAACCCCCACAGCAGGATTAGAAGATCCCAGTCTCCTAAATCACAAGCCTCACAAGCACTGAGACTCTCCAGGCTTCGGCTGCTCTCTAACCACTGAAATCAAAGGGTGCTCCTAGACAGATTTAGGTTCCTAAGTTTAGGCCCCCATTTCCACAGTGTTGGCCTTTATGTTCTGAGCTCAAAGTATTTCTGCATGGTGACACTCCCTTCTATTCTGTCATCCTACCAGCTACTGAAACACACAGTCCATGTTACAACAGCTAAATCAAAGAATTAGTCTCTTCTTCCTCTTTCCATCTTTTACACATGGACTATTTTCATTCCAAGTCCCTTAGTGTCTTGCTGGAAGGAGGCTGCAAACCGCAGTCTGCTCCGTGCAAAAAGGGTGAAAGCCAGTGCTGAGGCTGAGCACGTTTTGGCTAGCTGGCTCCTGCCCTTGGCAGAAGCTGGACAACCTTTTCACCAGGCTCTTCTGCCTGGTGGCTCAGCCCCACTAGAACAAAGTCTGCCCAGAGGCACCTCACACCTGCCTTCCTTCAGCAGATCTCCCTTTTCTTGGGCACATCAATCAGCCCGTGGCATTTTCAAGGATGTGCCTGGAGCTGGGGAACAAAGGCTCGGCACCTTTGCTGCGTGTGAACTGGAGCCAGTGTTTTCATAACAAAAATAATTGTGTGCCCTGCTCAGAAGACCTGGCTAATGGCAGGTTCTGAGAACAGCACCTAAGTACCTGGTAGCCAAGATGTAATAAGGCCTGCTATACTTAGGCCCTTGCAGGCACTTCCAATTATGAAAATCTATTTTTGGACCTTTAGAACTGTCCTTTTTTAAAATTGCTCTTAGCAAAGAACCTCAGCCTTGGGTTATATATTTTTCTTACATTAAAAAAAAAAAAAGAAAACCACCACGCATTGTTTTGCTTATTTTGGAGCAGTGCGTTTGAAAAGAAAAAAAAAAACAACAAAAAAAACAAGTTTGCTGGTGAGAGAGCTATTTTTTGTGTTTGTGCAAGAAAAGAAAGGTGTGATTTATAACAGCGAAAGTCCTCGGAGGATGCAAACTTTCCTTCTCAAAAAAAATCAACAGTTCCAAGCATGTTTTCTGAGGCCTTTCAGAGAGGCGGCTGCAGGGCTTGAGGTCTCGCCTGCAGACAGAGGGCAGAGGACGCTCTGAGGAGGACACGTACCACTGTGAATCACTGCAGGCTCCCTCTGCTCTGTCTGGCCCCATCCTTTCTTTGAAGCAGTGCTAGGGCCTGTTGCTGGTGTGTGTGGGGGGGGTATGTTTCACCCTTCACTTGATGGTTTGAGTCTATGAAAACCAGACAGAACAACTCCTTCTGACCTGAGAAGGAAGACGGGCACAGGAAGTCTGGAGCATTTGAGAAGTTGGGTTGCTTCCTAAAAAAAATTTAAATCTTTCTTTCTTTTTTTCTTTTTCCTTTATAACCCAAGCAGTGAAGGCTGGGAAATGCCTAGCTAAAGACTAGCTCAGCGCTGAGAGTTACCAAGCCAATTCTGCAGCAAAAGCGCAACTTAGGCATCAGTGCCAAATGTAAATTTAAATTTATTTTACGTTGGTCACGTACTCCCTGACTGTGTTATAATTTAGTGGGAAGGATGCTGTATATTTGGGATGGACATGAAAGAAGCTAGACATGCAGCCCAATGCACGGGTTGGGATGCAGCTCATTGGGAGGAGGGGGGAAGCAATGTCTCTTCCCCTGCCTACCATTCTCCACTCAGACTGCAAGAGACCTGAATAGCAGCGGTGCCGGTGAGTCTCAGCCACCCATGGGGCCCCCAGCAGAGGCAGCACGCTGAGCTATATGCAGAAAAGCTGGTGTTTTTGCGTGGGCTTTGTGTGCGGTGAGCCAGAGGGGTCAGGGGTGGGCAGGCAGGCAGCTCCTGCCTCGACAGGCAGCAATGCTGAGCACTCTCAGGGTGGCTGAGTCAGGGCAGCAGGAGCATGGAGCTGTGATGTCCTGGGGCAGCAAGGGGGGGAGGGCTGAGTACTTCTGCTGTGCGGAGAAACCTGCAAGCTTGGAGCCAGGTGTAGGGCAGCCTGTGGGCTTTCCCAGCATCATGCTCTCAAGCTTGGCCCCATGGGCTACTGGAGTTCTTATGGACAGAGTCAGCGCCACACCGCCTTGGCTTGCTAGTGTGGACATGCTGGAGCCACTTCTGGGCCTCTATGTGAAGATGAGGAACTGGAAGAAAGGCAGAGAGGATCATGATTTGGGAATGAGACCTGGGAAACAGATAGGTGCCATTTCACATGTGGATGAAGGGCTAGAATAGGATGCTAGGAGGGCCAGGAGAGTAGAGGTCATGGTCTCTTCTGATGAGAATGGTGTTCAGGGCTCGCACCAAAAACCAATAATCAGTTTATCCAAAAGACGGTGTTTGATTCAGCATAGCTAGGTGGAGAGACCTCTGGCAGAGCTTTGTCCCCTCATTGTCCATTCCTTGGCTGCTGCCCTTACAGCAACCTGCCCAGGAGTCAAAGGATACCAGTCTGAGTGGCTCTGCCTGGTACTGCCCAGCCTGGGGCTGTTTGTTGGTTCCCCACAAACCACAGGAGCAAGCCAAATAAAGTCCACTGCCAAAAGCAGAGGGAACTGCACGGTTTAGATTATCTGTGGCAGCTGGGTACAGGGGAGAGCAGCACCAGAATACAGCTGCTGTGTGGCCTGATTCCCTGGGTGCATGAGGTAGAGGTGGGCTCTTCCTCCAAATGCTTCTGTACCTTGATAAACCTCTCAGCAGGCCGGTGGCATGGCTGTGTGCACAGAGCCCCTCTGAAACCCACATCAGATCCTGCAGTCCTGCAAAAGAGAAGTGACTCATTCTGGCACGGCGGGCCTTGGGCACCTCTTGAGTGCAGTCATGGTGTTGTGGTGGGTTTTGAATATAAATGAGGGAGGGAATGTAGGGAGATTGACAGCTTTCACTGGATTGGATGTTACGGGTGAAGAATAACAAAGTGAACTTTTGTCCATATATATCCTGCTTTATGGGTGTCTGAAAGCTTGCCTGTATTCTCTGCCTATACGGTGGTCCAATAAAAGCTACTACTTCCTCTGAGCCATGAGGAAGCTTGAAAAACCAAAGCAGCAATACGTAGTTGTCTGTTATCAGAGACAATATTCTCCTACCTCAGTTTTTTACAGTAAAGTGCAACAAACACCATTTCCCACAGCTGAATCCAGCTTTTGGCATCAAAATGTGGCAAAGCAAAGAGCACCTTTTAGTGTCTATGCCTGGTATTGCTAAGGCTGGTCATAGTCTGTCTTCTCTCCAGTTCTGCTTCACCAAACACACAGCTGCACATGGCAAACTGCCACAAAACAGTGGAGAATGCCTCCAGACTGCAGCTCCAGGGTTTATATTTGACTGGCAGCACTGTCAACTTCTGCTGTTCCTAGGCAGACTAGGGGCATCTCAGCCAGAGGAAGAAAGGAGGATGGAAGCCAGAAATGAGAGATGTGGGAGAAATCCAGACAGACAGAGACCAGCTCGGTAGAGCTAAGATCTTGGCTTGGCGGATGCCTGACCCGCCAGGGGATGGTCAGTATGCACAGAATGAGGGGATGGCTGCAGGCACTCATAATGTCTGGCCCAGGAGCAGGAGGTGACCTTGACAGGCTGCTCCCAGTGCCAGAGCAGACGGTGGGGGGGGGGGGGGGCAGTTGGACCCATGTCAGAGAGCATGGGTCGCTCCAGAGGGAGCAGGAAGCATCAGCCGTAGCAACCGGGCTTGTTTACAACTTGTGTTTCTTGGCATGTGAATGACAGGGAGCCAGGAGGTGTCTGAGTCGAGGAGCAACTCCTGCATGCGGGTATCTGGTATAGGAAATTAACCCTTCTGTTGCCTAAAATATCCTGATGTATATATGCTTTGCTATCCTCTCTAGCAATTATAAATACATTCACATATCTTTAGACATATAATGGTCTGTATGCAGTCACGTTTCTGTTTCACTGACCCAGAAAACTGGGAGATGGTTCGCTGCTTACTCTTGGGTGTTTCCCAGTGCTCTGTTGCTAGTCCTCACTGCACTGATGCCTGCATCTGCTTTCCCAGGAGGAAGCATTTTAAAAGAGCAGAAGATCCAAAAGACTGCGATGAAAACTTGAAGGAGCATAAATCTCTTTCCAGACTGCTCATGAGCAGAACAGTAAAAGATGTATGTTGCAAAGCTAATTCAAAGCATGTCTTAATTCCAGGGAAAAAGGTGCTCAAAGATAAACTGTTCCTTAAAACCTCAACTAAGGGTTTCTAGAATCAAAAATATTTCCAAAGTTTTTAATGTAGTTGGATGGGCAGCTTGTTCCAACCACCAGGATGCTTTTATGTGCATTCATGAATAAAACCCACTTCCTCCAACAGGACAATAAATAAGAATATCTCTCCAGGGCCCTACATGGCCTGAGTCTGAAGCAGCATTACTCAACCTGAGGGCCAGAGAGCAGTAAGGCCAAACAACATGACGAGAAGGAGAAGTGGAGAAAAAAAGGATAAAATGCATAGTTTTGGGCTTGATTTTCCTTCAGTGGGAATATGAATTTTATGGCTTTGCTGCATGAAACTGTTAGTGTTGCTCAAAGAGGATAGGTGACCAGTGGACAAAGATGCCTTTACCAGCAGCTGTTAATCAGCAACTCACAGGACCAGGAGCAGCCGCATGAGACTTACGCAGGAGAAGATCAGCCTGAAGTACAACCTGAAGTCATTGATCCCCTTTCTTTTCCGTATTTAACAGTGCCATTATGGAGTACATAATTCAAAGTCTTCTGAAGCCATAAGAAATGTTTCCTAACTACCTGCTAAGACAAATGGTGGTTGTAGATCAATCCCAAAAGAGCAAATCGAAACCATTTACTTTGACTAGCCTACAGCAGGCCTGGACAAGATTTTAGTAATACAGCGCTTTTTAACAGTAATTTTGTCTAATGGAGAAAAGTCATGATGAAACTGCTTCATGCTCTTAAAATTTCCTCCATTATATTACTCATGCTCTTTGAAATATCTATTATTTTTTTCTTTCCTTTTCTGAATGTGTGACAGTACAGTCACAGGCTGTTCCTTCTGTAGAGGAAATTAAGAGACACACTAGCCCTGTGCCTTGAGAGCCAGCAATTGAGCTACACCTGAAGTAGGAACAGCTGGAGTGGAAGGCATTAGTCATGCCAGAAGCCATCAGCCAGGAGGCTGCTGTG
This sequence comes from Lagopus muta, assembly GCF_023343835.1. NCBI lineage: Eukaryota > Metazoa > Chordata > Aves > Galliformes > Phasianidae > Lagopus > Lagopus muta. Next base: position 79,840,972 of record NC_064434.1, read on the forward strand.
GGACAACATCTGGAACCACTGCACACAGCTAGGGGATAGAAAAGCCAGGGGGTTATGCACTGTCTCCTCTCCTCTCCTCTCCTCTCCTCTCCTCTCCTCTCCTCTCCTCTCCTCTCCTCTCCTCTCCTCTCCTCTCCTCTCCTCTCCTCTCCTCTCCTCTCCTCTCCTCTCCTCTCCTCTCCTCTCCTCTCCTCTCCTCTCCTCTCCTCTCCTCTCCTCTCCTCTCCTCCCCTTTTAAATTTCATTTTGCAGAGCACATGTGGCATCAGAAACAAAACAAGGAAAAAACAAAAAACAACAAAATGAAGTGCTGGTAAGCAGTTCTCCAGATGGAAAACCCATCTCAAAAACTGAGATTGAGAGGAGACCAATGGTCTCTCAAAACTGGAGAGGGGAACAAACAGCTAAGCTGCCGATATTCTCCACCCCAGCTCTCCTGCCTTCAGCAATTCTAGGGCGACAAAGGTGTTGTCATTGTGGTGGCACCATAGAAAACAGCCACAACATTCTGTAGGGCAGAGCTGTGCAGCCCTCAGAGATATTCTGAGATGCTGTTAGCCAGAGGTGGATTTTGCTGTGCAGAATCACAGAGGGAAGGAGTTTCAGAGAGTCATAGAATCACTGAATCATAGAACCATAGAATCATTAAGTTTGGAAAAGACCTATAAGGTCTTTATTCAACCTCTGCATGTCAGAAGGCACTTGGGGGTAGATGCCACAGGGCATTTGCTGCAGTACCTAACTCAGAAACCTTTTTGGTGCTTGTTTGCTGGAAGCTGGACGAACATTTGAGTGGAAGGGTGACTTTGTTCTGGTTTATACCTGACATGCTCTACATAAGCATTTCCGACTTGGCAGAAAATAATTACCAGAGTAAATGCGCTTCCAGCCAGATCTGAGGTACCGAATAAATTTTGATGACCGTAGGAAATAGCAAGGGATGGTAAGAAGGTAAGCATTACCTCTCTGACTTGCAAGGCAGATCAGCATGCTTCTGTATCACTTTCCCAGGGATCTCTGATACCCCTCTTACATGAAGGAGGACAGCTCCCCAAATAAGCCCCTCAACATCTTACACCCATCCCTTTGCAAGACCCTCCTTTCTTCGCACAGTAAAAACTGATTCAGGTCTGTGTTATCTTGCATCTTAACTACAGCCTCCTTTCCTTTGCCTTTGGCCACATCTGCCTTAACACAGCTGGACCATCTGGGTCAATTATCCCTAGTGGGATCTCCACTGTGATTTCTTTTGACCATCGTTTCACTGCAGTATTGAACACAACCTTGTCTTTGTCCTAAATGCCCGTCATGGCTTAGTCATCTACTCATTTTTCCTAGCAAACCTGTCTTCTTTTATCACGTTCATGCACTTCTTTGGTTGGATAGTCATTAACTTCCTCTACGGATAGAGAGATTATCTCAAAACTCCTATCAACTACAAGATGAAATGGGATATATTTGGACAACAATTACCCCAGTCCTTCCTTTAAATGTCTTCTATAATCCTGGAGAATTTGTCATTGCCACTGATGCTTCTGTGTTGTGCTGAGAGCCCTGTTAAATATGTACTGTTATTCTTGCAGATGAACATCTCTCCTGATACCTCCTTTCTTTCACTCACCTATTACTCTTGCCTGCTTAAAATAGAACATCTCCCACTTCCAACAGGTCCACAGGCAACAGAAATGTCAGCTTCTCATGCTGTCGAAGGTTGCACAACTGTGAAAGTCATGGCACTGTACACTGTTTTAAACCACATGCTTCTTACAGTGTTTCTACACAGATCTTTGAACAAGAGTGTGTCATCTAGGTGTGCAAAAGCACACATGCAGCACCAGAAGGAGCCAACTCCAAGGATGTATGGGAAAGGAATGGGTAGTATCAGGGCCTCAATCAGCAGGTTCTGCTCTTCTCTCTCTCAGTTCTGCTAGCTGCCCTGTAAGTGATACTAAGGACTATCCTTTTTCATCCAAGAAGAGCTTACAGCCATTTGGGAAAAACTTCTATCAGCAGCTCTATTCTCTGTCAGGTTTTTTCAAAGAAAATACAAATGCCTTCGACTGGATTATCACAGCAGTGCAGGTGGACATGTTTTATTGCCCAAACTTTACTGGCCCATTGAAAGCTGTTCTGTGGTGAATCTATACTGATGGTGTGAAAAGCAAGTATTGAAGGACTGGTCACTCGGTGTGTCTATGGGAATGTAGACCAGCAAGAATCATGGCTCCACTGCTCTGGTTCCCTGTAGAGCTGCTGGAGACATGTGCTGCTCAGATCAGGTTTTTGTTGGCCATTGAGTGCCCCTGTGTGGGAAAGTGGTGCTTTGATATTGTGGAAACTGTCTGTGGGAAGGTGTCAATTCTCACAGCATTTCAGAGAAGGCACAAGGCTTTCCAGCTTATTGAAACGTTTGTTTTGACTTTTATAATACAGTACAAAAGCCTTAAGGTTTTGTCTATTAAATTGCTGTGCCAAAATATTATGATGGGTCACAGAATAATAGTCTTACTGTTTTGACTCTAAAGCGTGCTATGACATGGGTCAAGCTGATGAAATCAAAATGAAATTACTGTTTTGTTTTGAAAAGATTGTGTTTCTTTTCCATTTGTTTGATAAAGTCAAAACAAAAATCTCCATTGGATTTTTCCACAGTATGGTCTCAACATTTCGTTTTCTCATTCAGGTGTGGGTTTTGAATGGAACATAATGTCTTGTGCCTGGATCATAGAGGGAAAGATGCATGTGAATAGCACCTCAGAGTAACAGGTCAGTCCCTGATTTTCTGAGGACTGTACCTATCTCTTCATCAGCCTTAGCAAAGAGATTTTTTGCAAAAGTTCAGTCTTGACCTGTGGTGCTAGTGTCATACTTTGAGCTATGCCACCTTCTGCTGTTGTAGTTCCCAGTCACCCACTCCTCCTTTTTAGCTACCTGGAACCCACTCCAGAGAAGAAGGAGCTCCTGAAAAACCATCCCTTGTGACATGCTGAGTCAGGAAGCCTCTAAAATATAGAATAAGACTGTCCTTAAACCATAGAGCCCAATGGTGCAGATGTGAGGCAGTCAGTCTTGTCTATCTCTCATGCGTGTGGCATCTCTGAATCTATTCCCAGAGCTTGCTGCTCCCCTGTGATGTTAAGAAAGTGCCCATTCCTGCTTTCCCTTCCTGAGCTCTGTCTGGTTGGACTGGGGTGTTTCCCAGGCTGAAACTGTGGCTTGCCTATATTGTGTGCAAAGCACCTGGAGCATGATGGAGATCCCACACTCTGCTTCTGGTGACAGGTAATGTATCCTTTCTATTGTGTGCTTTTCTACCCTGAACACTGCCTTTCATGGTAATATACTTATATCCTTTGTTTATTCTCTCTATTTCTTTTTTTTTTTCCCCAAGGATTTCCCTTTGTTTGCCTGGTTTTGCTCTGATGCGCAGGTATTTATCTAAGTGGGGTCTACTGTGTTTGTACCAGCCCAGGTGGCATGTAAGATGCAAACATCAGACACCTCTTTACACATCTCCAGGTTTCCTGGTTGATTGATTAATAGCTTTCTCCCTTATCAGCTTGTCTTTCTCATAACTGGGGGTCAGCCTTCATGGACTAACACCTTTGGTGAGGCCCTGTTTCCTATATACATCAGCTTTACTGACTTCTTATTATCTCAGCCCTATCTGAACCTTTGTTCAATTCAAGGGGTAATTAAACTTGAAGCCAAAGCAAATGTCAGGGTGATAATGAGACAGATAAGATTAAAAATTCTTTTTTTTTTTTTTTTTTTTTTTAAAAACCTGACACATACCTGAAGTGCCCATTGGCCCACAGCCAGTGGAAAGTTCCCTTTCTCACCTGGATGCAGTCAGAGCAGTGGCCATGTAAAAAATGGCACCACCTCCTGCCAGGTGTGTGCAGCACCTACCTGGCAAAGCATTCGAGCGTGTAAGTATTTGCCCTGGGATTGTTTGCTCATGTGCTTAAATTTAAGCACGTGCTTAAGTGCTTTGTTCACCTCGGGCCTCAACCTGGGCAGCTGCAGTGGGAGCAATCTGGCAAGCACCCTTCCTCTCATTGCAGCCATGCCAGCGGGAGCAGGGCCTGCAGCACCCTGCCCAAGGCAGGTGCAGGAGCTTCATCCTGCCACCCAGAGTGCAGCTGGAGATCTCAGAAACCAGGCTCCAAAATTTGGAGGGGTGGATGGTGGGGCCGTCACAGGCTATCTCTGCATCACAGCTGTCCACGTTTCCCTTTGCCTTTCTGGATCAAACAAATTTGTAATCTCATGCAGGGCCTGCGGTGTAATTATCAGGGGCTGGGGCGGAGAAGCCACTAATCGAAATGAGCTGGAGATTTCCTAGGGAGCTTCAAAGCTCCCCGCAAGCAGGAGAGCCTGTGAAGGATACACATGTTGCTGGCTAGGCAGCCCCTGATAGTTAAAGTTTTACTTATGCCCATGTGTTTTTCCACTGGATATTTTTATCCTCTGAAGCCTACTGTACTTGGCTGTGTGCAGTAGACACTTCTCTGTTGTTCTCTCACATGTTTACTTTGCAGCTGGGGGAGCATTGCTCACCATGCTGCCTGCTGGCTGAGTTAAGGGAAACCCAAGCACCAGAGCACCCTCAAAAGCCTCCCGCCTCTCCTTGCTGGCTTGTCTCTTCCCATGGCCTTCCTGCTTTAGATCTTGCTTACCGCCATTCTACAGGGCTGGCAGGTCGACACTAAAAATCTGTGCTTGAGATGCAGAGATGCTTCAAGGAGCCCGTAGTGAAGTCAAGAGCTGAGGACAGGTGTCCTGCAGTCAGTGCAAGGCTCACATGTGGCTTTTCAGCAGCCGTTCTGCCTTCAGTGCTTTGCAGTGGGTGCTGGCTTCCAACAGGGTGACTCCTTGGGGCTCTGCAATGAACAGGAAGGTACTGAACGTCTGAACACAGAGATCATGTAATTCTGTAAGCAGCAGAATATTTTAGGCTCTCAGCCATGGCTGTCTACTGTGGACAGTTTTATGTTTAATAATATGCCCAAGGTTCTATCATTAGCTTCCCTCTGAGGAAGGTGGGCAATTTTATTCTCTCTCCCTCAACCAGATGCCAGTTTTTACAAAGCAGGTAGAAATTCAAGATCTCTTCCCATTCCTTTGCTGATGGCTTCAAAAGCTGGGAGCGAGTGGGGCTTGCTGGACACCATAGTTGGAGGAACCTCATTCCATCAGGATTCCAGAAAATCTGTTTTCATGAAGATCTGAAAGGAAACAAACTGCAAGCATCAGGAGGAACTGGCTGGGAGAATTCAAGTTTAGCATGGACTTCTAAGTGCTGTCACTACAGTAACGCTTCATCCTGCGAGCAGGCATGGTACACTGGGTGAAGCTTTGGTCTTTGTAAACAACTAGCAGTCTCCTCCTCACGTCTGGGAAGTTTTTGACTGGAAAGTAGTACGCTTCAGTCACAAACACATCTCTTTTGCCTTAATAAGGCTTATAATAATTTTTAAATGCTCAAAAAATAATACTAGATGTCCTTGGCCATTCATTATTTATTGACTGACTAGATCTGGAAATGAAATAGAAGAGAAAAACAGAGTTTAATGTGAAGACATGCAGAGTGCAATGTCATTTTGAATGCAGATTACAAATGCTTGTTTGATTGTATTAGATTATACATATCAGCTTGAATGAATAAAGGTTATATAAAGTACTTATTAGAAAGAGCACAGATCCCAGACTAAAGTATTTTGAAACTGTTATCACGTTTGGATTATTCATCAGGATAGGCTTTGTTGAAGCAGTTTTAAAAAAGAACTGTGGTCAAAAAGAAGAATCACCACAAGAAGAAACAAATTAAGCCCACACATTTAGCGGACGTGGTTCTCATCATGTCTGGAACAATATTAGAGAAGCAATACAAGATCTGTCCCAATGTTTGCTGTCCGAATGCTTTTCCCTGCACGTAGGATGAAAGGCAAGGAAGCATCACCCAAGCTTCTATTGCCTGCCTGTGGACAGGCTGACTGATATTTCTTGGCTCCCATGGTTATGCTGACAGGTGCTGTGAGGTCAGTGGTTTCCTGAACCACGCTGCTCTCACAGTTCAGCAGGGGTGCTCTCCTTTAACCAGGCACGGTCCTTAGCCTGCTGCCCTTGTGATTTCCTCCTTTAAGGAAGCCCCTTGTGCAAAAAAGGAAGATGAGAGTGTCTTTCCCTCTCCCATCTTTCTCATTGCCCCACTCCTTGAGCTCCTGAGACCAGGGTACAAACCACAGCCTCCCTGGAACAGTGGTTACTCATTTCAAGAAACTGCATGTGGGCAGACAAAGCCAACAGATGCCACCCTGGGAAAGGCTTAGGGTTCCAGTCAGGGACAGAAAACAAGCAGGCCATCTCCCTTTGGAGTGACGGACTCAGTCGGCTGCAGCATTTCCAGCACTGCAAGCATTTTTCATGGTGCCAAAGGCAAAGGTACCTGCTTCCTTACCACAACCATCTCCACAAAGATAGATGAAACATCTCACTGGGGTTAAGGTTTGCCTTTAGCCAAATACAAATGTGTGAACAGAGAAAAAAAGAAAAAAAATCATTATTCTTCAATGAAGAAATTTCAGTGCTTCTACTGCACCTGGGGAGTTCTTGACCAGTGAGTGCATCACTGCAAAATTCATAGAATCACAGAATCATTAAGATTGGAAAAGACCTCTAAGATCATCTTGTCCAAGCACCAGCCCATTCACACCATGCCCACTGACCATGTCCTTCAGTGCCACAAACACCCTTTTCTTAAATGCCTCCAGGGATGATGACTCCCCCACCTCCCTAGACAACCTGTGCCAGTGCCCAACCACTCTTTCAGATAAATGTCTCCCAGTACCCAATCTCAACCTGCCCTGGTGCAACTTAAGGCCATTACTTCCCATCCTATCACCGTTACCTGGGAGAAGAGCCCAATCCCCACCTCATCACAGAGAGCTGTGAAAAGTGATAAGGTCTCCCCTGAGCCTTCTCCTCTCCAGGCTAACTTAACCAGTTCCCACAGCTGGTCCTCATAAGGCTTGTGATCCAGCTGTCTTCCTTCTAGCATCAGGCTTTGTTCTGTCTATAATAGGATTGAAAAGCCATAGAACTGCCTCACTTTATGTCCATTAGGTCTGTTCCTGTATCTATTAGACCATGCCCAGCATGGTGCCAAGGAGGTGCCCCTAGGATGGACTGAATGCACTCCTGGCAATGCAGAGCCACGCATGAAGTCAAGTCAGTGAGAGCCTCCAACAGCGGCTGTCAAAACTGGAGAGGCTGTGGAGAAGAACTAACTAACAACATGGCCAAAAAGTACAACTTACTGTAACCCTTCCTCAATCACGCTGCTTTTCACAGTCATATAGACCCAGCAGGAGATATTTAAAATGCCAGTCATGTAATTACTTGTTTGGTTTCTGATTCTCAATATAAGATTTCATCAGAGTAATGGGATCCAGCTCACACTTCTGCAGTACGTGAACTGCAATTCTCTGTTCATAGAAGATCCCACCAGGGCACTTGGACTGAGGTGAGCTGGCAACATCTCACAAACATGGGTGACTCCTTCACTGCAGTCCTTGCACAGAGATCACAGAGGTATAAGGAATGGTTTTCTTTCTGAGGAATTGGGAACTAAAGAGAGAGACCATCAGCTGCTTGCACCTGGCATTGCAAAAAGTGAGCTAGTAGACTGCTGCTGGATTTTGTGGAGTACCTCCTGGCCAAATATTCTGCCTTTTCAGTACGGGATCACCTGTGTATAAGTGAGGACAAGATGGTGAGGAATGTCCTCTGAAGCATGCCCTTGACTTCCTTAAAATTTGTGTATACAAAGAAGAGGTTATCTACAAGCATCTCTCTGGGAGACCTGGTCATGCAGCTGCTGATACATGCAGGCAAAAATGCAATGTAAATTTCTTCAGCAGTAAAAACAGTGGGATCAATGTGCAGCTGAAAAACTGAGACAGGCAGCATGCCCATGGCATGCATGTCTTGGAAATCGTAAGCAGAATGAGATGCAGCATGCAATCTGCCATTTACCTAATGTGCTGCCAAATGTGGTATTAAAAAATAGCACAGACTCAAACATGCTTTGGGCCTTGGGATCAGATTTTCTAAGTTCTTGTGGAAAATCAAACCAGCATTAGTTTGATTTTCCAACTGATCTAGGGTTTGGTTAAGGAAGCATTTTCCATGGCTCTGTTCTCTGGCCAGGAGCAGAACAACAAATGTGCAAAGCTGTGGACTGGCTTCCTAGGTATCTCCCAAACATAGCATCCTTCTGTCAGCTCTTAGTGGAGACATTGCTTCATTTCCTTCCATTTGCAGGACTCTGTTAGAAGTCTCATTTCCTTCCAGACATCTTTCTAGGAATGCAGAGGAGAGTTCAAGTAAAGAAGAAGGCAGTGCATAAAACCCTTTCTGTGGGAGCTCTGGGCCAAAGCTCAGCTTTTTAGAAAATAAAAAGATGGTCCTTATGATAGAAAGAGAAGAGTGGGGAAGAAGAGTGGTAGATAAATGTCTTACCCAGGTGAACGGAAGACATTTTTAAAGCCCTTCATCCCTTAACTTGTTCTGAACCTGTAACTTCTCTTGTCTCTTGCCCAGTTTCAAATACTTCAAAGTCTGGCACTCCATCTCTATGCTGCTCTCATTGTAACAGAGGACACTTAGCAACTGCTCTGTGATCTTTCAGTTTCACTTCTTTTGGTGAGTCAGCTCCTATTTATGATCACCCTGTCAAAGAGTGAAAATAGAAATCTATTTCAATAACCACTGGGAACTTTCCTGCCTGAGGGCTCCAAGGCTGGAAACTTCAGGGGGGGCTGCAATGACTAGTCTTTAGAAGAAGTCTTCTGGAGTCAGCTGCTGTTGCATATGGCTTTGGGAGGAGGAAACACCAACTCATCTTTCTGCAGTTCTGTAATCTTGCAGCTGGTTTGGTTTTTGTGTTTCTAACCGACGTAAAAGCTATTGACCTCTTAGTCTGGACAGGTAGAATAGGTTCATTTGTGCATTTGGTGCCCATAAAAAAGCCCAGCAGAGACATTACACTTGGCCCTTGGGAATGCCTCTGCAGTAGCATGAAAGAGCTCAGAGATGTGGAAAAGCCCATGGCAGCGCAATGATGATGTTTCATGTGCCTGGGTGTTCTGTGCAGGGTCCAGGAGGCCCAGGGACTGCCAGAGAGATGTATGTGAAGGAATGTTCTTTGTTTTCCCTTAATCTGGTGTGTGAAAGGAGAATGAAAATCTGAGACTATTTTCTTCCTTTAAAATTGTACTGAGCTCTACTGGAGGATCTTCATACACCACTCATGTGGTTTCTGTTGTTCGCCAAGAGAGTTCTCTTTAAGGAAAGCAAAGAGGAAGAAACTTGGTACTCAGAGAGCTAACCCAAAGCATAAACTAAGCCATAGAGTTATTTCCATCTTAGCCAGCCACCTCCCATTTTTCCTCTCTCTTGTCCTTTTGCTTTTTTCTTCATGTAGGGAGACATTTTTCAAATGACCTATGTCAATAGATGACTGAAGCCTTGGTCTTATATCCCTGCATTGAACTGGGCAGCCAGGCTCTTCCTGGACTATGGCCTTGAACCTGCTTTTAGAACAGCCTCAGCACCCACGTAACTCAGTGTGAAAGGATGCCAGTTCTGGCTCAGGTCTGAAGGCACGTTGTTGAAGACAGTGTTATCTTGACAATATTTTTTTCTTTTGTTTGTTATTTTCTCCAAAAACAAGAAACTTATGGGGGAAGACTTCTTTCTTTTCCATTCCATGGGAGTTTGGTAACTAGTCAAACTGCTAGGTCAGCAACAATATTTGCCAAGCCTAACCAGAATCACAGAGAGGCCAAACGCGCTTGAAGAGGGAACTGAAGGGAGTGATATCTGTTTGTTTCTAGGATCCCTTCTGCCAACCAAATAGAGGTGACCCTCTTGGCCAGTCCCATGGTTTCGCCAGTTCATCATCCTAATAGAGACTTGTGAAAATGTTTTACAAGAAGGAATGATTTTCTTTAGAAATTCCAATGGGGAGGCTTCAGCTGTGAAGGCCTTTCTGTGCTTCTTAGAAGCCTATGTTCTTTGTCTAGCAGATACAGCGGTGAATCCTGGAGAGAGGTAAACAGAAGAGATAAAGTCTCTGAAACCCGGAGCTTATTTGGCTGGTGTCTGTTTAAATGCCACACAACAAAGCTTTATTAGCACAAAGCAGCAAGGTCTGCATGTGGCCAGAAGGCTCTCTTGCCTGTTGTCTCTGCATAGTCCATGTACTCACTCCTTATCCCTGGTTTATACAGCTGGTCTGAAGACCACCCCAGGTAACAAAGAAAACAACGGCTCTTGAAAGATCTGCTGGGAATAGGAAGATGTCGTATTATTTACCCGGCTGGATTTATGCATGTGTGTGTGTGTTTAACAAGGAGCCCGGTGCCTGCTGGACTCCTGAGGCTGGAATTTATACAGGCCAGCATTTGGCTGCTGCAGTTTATCTTGAATGCTAGAATAATAAACTCAGCTGACAGGATGATGTATGCAAAGCATCTTCTCCTCCCACAGCGTGCGGTAGAGGTGTCTGGTTTGCAGGGAGTCCTATTATTAAGTGATTATCCTTGCAACATCATCAATATCAGATTGCTCGAGGGCTTTGGGGGATCAGCGGTACAGTAGGACTTGATGTTTATCCACCATAATGGCAGTCAGATGCAGATGGTGCTGTGAGAGCATTACCTGCGTAGGTAAAATGGATGTATGGGTTTGCCACATGAAGAGTCTCCAAAATTGCTGGAGAAAGAACACAAAGCTACACCTTTATTATTGTTAGTTCCATTACAAGTTAACTTCTGTTGCGTTGTTTTAATGTCCCTTATTTCTTCTTTTATTGTCAGAATTTTGGCTCTCATTCAGAAAGAACAAAAACAAAAAAGTCCTAAGTGCCACCGAATATGATATTTTCTTGACTTCTCAGGGAAGGCTGATTTATTCACACTTAATCATGCTTCAGCATCTAGGCAGCTGCAGACTCCTCTGTGTGAGTCTCCCAGTTCAGCTGGTACTCTATTACCTTGAGAAGACCAGGTCTTTGATCCTTTGTCATACCCTGAAAGGATGCTGAACAGTCTATGGAATCATAGGATCAGTAAGGTTGGAAAGACCACTAAGTCATCCAGTCCAACCACTGACCCATGCCTATGACTGCTCTAGACAATGTCCCTTGGTTCTTGAACACCTCCAGGGACAGTGACTCCACACATCTCTGGGCAGCCTGTGCCACTGCCTCGCCATAGGAAATGTCACTTTGCTGTACTGGATATGTTTCACCCTGAATAATCTTCAAGACCCACATCTTAAAAGGCAGATCAAGCACTTCAGAGGACCTTACTGTAAGTATTTAAATTGCATCCTGCTCATAAATAATGCTTACCCTACCCATTTTATACTCAGTAAGCCACTGCAGTAGCCCTTCACAGCCGCACCTCACTGCGCATGTTTCTTCTTGTTGATGCCTTTTATCTCACCATACCTGCAACACTAAAAACCCCCTAGGTGAGGGCCTGCTATTGTAGGTTACACACATTTATGGTGCCCTATGAGCAGTTGCAGTGGATTGCGTATCTGTGGGAATTACACCTTGCTGAAGCGCAGCTGTTCACAGACACAGGATTACTCTCTGAACATGAAACAGTTTGGGCTTAATCCATCATGGCCACATGGAATGGGCTGAAGTCTCCTTTCTGAAGACCTAAGAGGGAAATGATCACAGATAATCCTAACTCTCTGACACGGGTATCACTCACATGGTGGTGCTCCACAGGAGAGCTTTTGAAGGCCCAGTCTTCTGCTCTAACCATTGTTTAGGAGTTTGGAGCAGCATTTCAGATTGTTGAAGGAACTCATACATCTGTCTTGCAGGGAGGCAGACAGAATGAACACAAGGTAGAACACAGCCCAGCAGAAACATCTAGTAGAGAAAGTCTTTAAAGCCTCAACACTGTTCTCCATGAGGACATATTTACCCAGACAGCTTTCTTCCTACTGGTATCTGGTGCTCCTCTAAATGGATATGCTGGCTTGCTCTTTCCTGTAGAACATTCATAGCGATCCCCATAATGTCAGTGCACTGCTTTGGATTTTCCAGGGTTTCATTTTCTATACATACTATCTGGGTATGGTGACTGCTGCAGCTATAAGGAGACACTGCTAGTCAATATAGGATATTCTGTTGCCTGGCAAACTAGAATTTGGGTATCTGAAATGTTCTGTTCTCTGTGTTGCTTTCCATTCCTCAAATGGAATGGGAGCTGCCTTTCAGTATCTAAAGGGGGAGGGCAATAAGAAAGAAGGGAACAGACTCTTTAGCAGGGTCTGCTGTGATAGAACAAAAGGAAAAGTTTTCAAACTAAAAGAGGGGGAGATTTAGACTGGATATAAGGAAGAAGTTTTTTGCAATGAGAACGGTGAGGCACAGGCACAGGTTGCCCATGGAGATGGTGGATGCCCTATCCTGGAGACACTCTGAGTCAGGCAGGATGGGACTCTGTGCGCCCTGATGTAGCTGAAGGTGTCCCTGTTCATTGCAGGGGAGTTGGACCAGCTGACCTTTAGGGGTCTTTTCCAACTCCATTGATTCTATGATTCTAAATATGTGGAAGGTCCTACAGCATCAGCTTGTCTTTACCTAAGAGGATGCATTTTGGAAAAAATAGAACCTGGTCTACGCAGGCTAGTGGAAAGTCACCCAACAAAAATGCTCTAAGGGATCCAGGAGGGGCATCGCACCACTCTGTGATGTTACCCAGATCTCTCATTTACATTTTGTCCTGTCCTCTGCTTCCTGTTATCTGTTTGGTTTTTTTTTTTCCTGATTTATCCTAGCAATTTAGAAAACATCTTCTGCTCCATTTTTTGTGAAATCACTTATATTATTTCTCCATTCCCTGACTTCCTTTGTACAAAAACCACCTTTGCTTTTACTTCAGCAAGTTTCTCCCTTTGCCACCCAAGTTTCAAACCATCCTTTTCCAAGCAACCACCTCCGTAAGCAAGTCACAGTGTTATTGTTTTCATGCCAAAATTAAAGTAGTGGAAGTGGTTGGCAGAGCAGGATCAGCACCATTTCCCTGTTGGTCTGAGGTTTGTGCCATCACATATCTAGCTCCAGCAGTATGGAGTGCTGGGTCACACACCCCACACTGCACCCCATGGAACTAGAGGGCAGAGCTGAACTCTCACAGCAAATTTTTATCTGAGCTTTCAAATCATCTTTGCACTGTGGGTGGCTTTGAGCAGATTGGATCCTAATGGGCTGTTAGGCCAATTTGGGCTTGCAAACTGCCTTTGTGAGGATAAGAAATGAGCTGGGACAGAGAGGAGCAAAATGCTTCAGCATATATACTGAATTCTCCCTTTTTGCTTCTGTAGAAGAGCCAAAATGGATATTGCTGTCACTCAAATTTTCCTCCTGGCATTGAATTTATTGTCCTTGCCACAGCGACATGCTACAGTGAGCATGCTGGCATGCCACTCTGCTGACCTGGTGGAGATAGAGCAACACACACCCAATAGCACTGGGGACTCACAGCAGCTGGATGTCCATGGCAAGGTGGCTGAAAGAAGGTGGCAAAGGTGAAGCTTTGCTCTTTGTGCCAACATCAAATAATCTATGTGAATACAGAGAAGAGTGCTAGGATTGAAATGCAAACATTTTGCTCTCAAAACATGAGGCTATAACCACCAAGTGAAAATTTCGTTGTAGGATTAGTCAGCTGCAGGGTCTGTGTGTAGGAACCCACATCCGACAGAACTTGGTCACCCCAGGGAGCAGCCAAACAGTGGAGAAAAATGCAGCATGTGAAGGGGGAAAGAAGGGATGTGAAATCTACAAGATTTCACAAGATCTGTGAAGTGAGGGCAGCAGTTGTATTACCAGGGTCTATATGGAGCAGCTGGATGGAGTAGGAGGAAAAAGGGAATATGGAGTTGAGTCTTGAAAACTAGTCACATTGCTGTTTGTCTATTCCATTTTAACCATCTGGAATTGCAACCAGAGAATGTGAACTTCCACTGCAGAGGACAGAGATGTGTCCTGGTTATGAGGCAGTGTATTTGACCTCTAAATTTTCCCTCTTATACTCTCCATGATCTTTTCAGTATCTTGATCACAGCACTATGTTCAGTGTGAGACAGTGCACATCCAGAAGTGTACTGCCTGCCAGCATGTTGAACAGCTTCCTTGCTCAGACAAAGAAGTGCAGGTGGGTGCAGAATAGTGATTAGGACTCAGTTTGGTCAGCTGTGAGGTGAGAGACTGCAGTGAGAGCAGAGGAATAGCCTGCTCATGTGCCAGCATTACCTATTCCAGTAGTTCTGAAATGAGAATGAGGGTTAATAATAATAATAATAATAATAATAATAATAATAATAATAATAAAATCCTTTAGCTTCTTGTTTCTCTTATGCTGCTGGTTTGATTTTGCACACATGGAAATACTTTCCCCTTATGGTGCTTGTTCAGAGTGCTGGACTGCTCCTTGCTTAATGCCAACACAGCTTAGGGAGAAACAGGTAAGCACAAAGGAATGAAAAATGCTGTTTTCTCCCCTAGTTTGAATCTGATTCTCCCTTGGTCTAGACATAAAGCCTGTTTGGTAGCATCAAGGTTTTGGAGACCTCCTCTGGAATCTCAGCAGGAGGAATGCAGGATTGCTTTACCCAGACTGATCCCCATCCAAATAACTTAGGAAGTGTTAAAAATATATTGGAAAAAAGCTATTGTGGGTCTTTTTGATTAATTCAATAGCCTTAGAGTATGTCTGTAGTGTTCTAGTGTCATGGAAATAACATTCTTTCCTTAAGCTTTGACATATGCTGGTTACTGTGGATCTATGTGGTGTAGACAGCAAGGATGGGTGGTGCTTGATATACCACTGATGTCTATGGAGTGCCAGTAACCACCAACTGCTGGGATCTGTCTCCTAGGCTGAAACATTGGAAGTCCTTTGTCAGGTAAGAATATGCAAAAAGCTTGAGGATCCCTGCCCCACTGTCTTGTCTGAAAGCTGGCACGCAGGGCAGTGACAGCACTGCAGTGTCTCACTGCCTCTTGCTCTGGGTGAATCAGTGGCTGGATGCCTCCTCAGTGACTTTTTGAAGAGGGACGCTTTCCTACTGACTGCAGGAACAACAGAAGTTCCTCTCGTCTCACAGAGAGGCAAACGAGTCAGCTGAGGATACATAGGACAAGCTACCTATCTCTGGCCCAATCCCAGCCATGTTCCCTACCCTCTGCATCTTTTCTGCATGGCTCCATGCTCTTGCTTAATGTAAGACGTTTCCTGTACATGCAGGGTGGCTGGGGTGAGCTCATTACCCTCATTCTGTCTGTGGGCAACAGAGGTCTGCTGCCTCCAGCTGCGTGCAGTGCTGTAGCTGATGGGATGCTTCCAGCACATTTTCTCTTTGCAAGCCTGCAGCTCCCAGTCTTGTGCAGGCAAGCAAGGGAAGTCACGCAGTCAGTGTGAACATTTGAAAAACATTTATAAAAAAGAGAGGGAATAGCAAGTTAGCATTAATAAATTACAGAAAGATAGAACATCTGCATTAAATTATTGCAAACTCAAGTGAGAGTGGAAAGCTAAATAAATAAAAGGCAAATCAAGTTAAAGAAGAAAATGAGTAATAGAAATTTCTCTTTCAATTGCCACTAGTTAACCTTTTTGTACGGCACTATATACAAACAAAACCTAATGGAGATATAACAGGGGGTCAGAAAGCTTGATGCAGCTGTTTAGCAGCTGTCTGCCCTATGTAAGTTGCTGCCTTCTGACTCTGCAGCATCTTAGGGCTTGGCTAGTGCAGTGCAAAGAGAGGGTCCCTGAGGTGTGGGGTTTCTTTGCGCCATCAAGTTGGTCAGTAGCTGAAGGCAGAGGTCCTGTGCAGGCAAGGATGATGAGTTAGATACCTGCAGGGGGCTAGGTGTGGTCTTGGAGAAATAGCATGGCCATACTCAGCAGTTCATGACCTGCAAATGAGTCACATTTTCCTTCCTTTCCTTCCTACCTTTCTTTTCTTTGTTTCTCTCTTTCCTTCTTTCTTTTCAATTCTAATTCTGTTGCTATATGTCTTCTGAAATGGAGGTGATGGGGGCACAGAAGTGGAGCAGGGGACGTTCAAAAGTCCTTCCCAGGCATGTAACTTTGTGATATTTCATACTTTGCATTTATTCAAGGATTTGCCTGCACAAGAGGTTCCAGTGGGCATAGGTAAAAGTAGGAGTGGGGTTTCAAAATGTAACACAGCTCTTCTCTCTTTTCTAAAGCAAAATTAGCCACATCATTCCTGAAAGATGTATCTATTAATTGGTCCTGATGACCTGCTGGGATGGATATTCCATGTCTTATTCAAGCAATTTATTAATATACTTGCCTCTGGAAGACATTTTTCAAATGCTTAGACTGCTTTTCTTGTAGTGATGGAACCATCTAGCTTTGTTCTGTATGCACAATTAAAAGAGCAGGTTCCCTTTTATTTTGCAACCATCATATATGCTTTGAAAGTGTTACTTCTTCTGTCTGTTTTCCCTTAAATAATCCTAATTCTTTATTTTCCCTTCATAGACTTCATTTTCTACATTGATGGCAGATTTTATTCTTCACCTTTTTGGAAGTGTGTGCCTTAAGCTCAAGAAATAATGTTTCACTGAAGGCCCTCCCAGTACAGTGTAAATATTACATTTCATAGTGTGCAAGCTTAAATTCTTGTTTGCCACTTCCATGTAATATTTGCCTTCTCCACACTAGCATGACTTTGCAGGTTCAGATTCAGCTAACCACCAATCATTTTTACAGACAATCCTTTCTAACTAAAATTTCCTTCTCTATTTTTAGCATCATACAATTTACCCATACAATCTGCAGAATAATTCATTTACTACCTGAACTTTATCTCTTGATCTTGCTTTGTCTGCTTTTTCTTCAGGCTATTCCTTCAAGTTTTTACCATCATTTTGGAATCAGATGTTTTGCTAAATTGTATAGTAACACAGCAGCTTTTCTTCTGTGTTGCAAAGTCTTGCTTTTCTACCTACTCTCAAGGCTGTTCCTTCCCTACCCTAGCCTTAAATATTGCCTCTTTTTCATTGGTAGTAGTTGTACCAAATGCATTTTTACACCTCACCTTTTCAGATTAAAATAAAATAATTATATATATTAAAAAAAAAAGACATTCAACCTTTTGGTTTTCTCAATGCACTCTTTTTCTCTTCCCTTCATGAGAAACTGAAAGATTTGTATTTTTTTCCTTGTGGCAAAAGATTGATTTGTTTTAGCCTTGGTATTTTTTCAAATTTTGTTTTAATTCTAATTTTCCTGATCTTGCTTTATATGGCTGTTGGTTGAGACATCAGTTGTTTTTCTGTCTGTCATTGTGGTTCCCCTTCATCTTCGGGGTCAATGAAGAGAAAGTGGTGTCTTTTCTACCTCCGGTCTTCCTTGTGAACCTTCATTTCTGAGTTTAGAATTATTGAAACTACTACTAAATTCTCTTATTCTTTGTTGTTTCTCACAAGATATGATGTGTCAGTTCTCCAAACTTATTGAGATCTGCCTTTTTGAAGCCCATTGGGGTTTGCCTTTCTTCTCTTTTGCCTTGACTCCACAAGACTCAATAAATCTACCTTTTCATTGTAACTCCCATCCGTGTTGCCTTCCACCTTCTTATTCTCAGTCTGCTCCTCCCACAGTGCTCCCTCCCTTGAGTGCGACCCGAATGGAAAGGAAGTTTTCCTTTACTTCCTTTCCAGCTTTTGTGAAACAAAACTGTGGCAAACCTATGCCATCAGGGTGCCGGAGTGATGGCAAGCTGCTGAAATGTTTTCAGCAAAGTTTCTTAATTTAGCTAAAATCTTCTGTTCCCAACAAGACCTATGCTTCAGATGTTTCTGTTGTTCCTGAAGAGATCACGCACCTTATGTTTGTGGATGGAAGGCTTTTAATAAATTCCAATCCACTCTGGCTATGGCATTCTCTTTGCAACTCTGTGAACTTTCAGCAAGGTCCACTCCATCTATCTTCTGTATTTCAGAGCAAGTTTATGCAGGAAGTGACATCTCTTTTCTCCAGAGGTCTCTTCCATACCCGGTGTTCCTGTGATTCTTCGGTGATGCTGTGACAAATAACCTCAGGCTTCATAGTTTCAAAGTCTCCCTCTAATTTATTGTGGTATACGTGTGAACACATACTGAACATAAGGTTTTTACTCTCTGCACATCTTCCTCATCCTGCTGTGTCATCTGACAGGTAAGAATGCTTGTTGGTCAGGTTCATACTTCTGTGTGTGTGTGTGTGTGTACCAGTGCATGGGACACTACTCTGAAGTCTTTCAACCCACCACTTGCTCAGAGAAATCAGTAGTGACTCTTCCTCCAAACCAAAAGTAGTACAAATGAGGTTTTAATAATAGGGATCAGTTGAGAACACAGAAACACCATTAGAAGCAAATGAAGATGAAGGAGCAGACTGCCTGTCTGACTAAGCAGAAGTTTATCTTTTTCCTCTAGATTAGGAAGGCATACAGCTATTACAGATCTTTAACTGGGAAAAGAAATACAGCATGCCGTGCCAGTAGGAATGCTCACTTCATCTACATGCAAGAGTTTTTCCTAACCTTGATGACCACACAGCCCAGATCCAAAGTTCTCAGCAGTATCACAAATGGAGGGAATTGTCAGTCAAGGAAATGTTTCAACACATTCTGCTTTGCCCAGAAATGTAAGAGACCATCTGGAATTAGTGTTGAATATTTTTGCTAATGACCTCATGATAGAATATTGAGAATGTTTATTAAATTTACAGATGACACAAGGCAGGAATGACTTGTGAGTTTGACAGAGGACAGGATTAGAATTCAAAATGATCCTGCCAAACTGGATGAATGCTCTGGAAAACAAAACAACAGAACGCAGTTCAACAGGGACACACGCAAGGCACTTAGGCAGGAGTAATCAGCAGCATAAGCCGATAATGAGGAAGCATTTGTAGAAAATTTGCAGAAAATTAAGGGAGAAAACTCTGGTGGATCACAGAAGGATTTGTCAAATGAGCCAACTGTGTCATACTTTCGTGAAAATGTCAACTATTATCCTGGATATAGTTGGGAATAGACCTTGGGCGACAACTTCTACTCAGCCCTAGGAAGGGCCTCAGGGGGAGCACAGTTTTGGACAGGACACTGCACCTTCTGAAAAGATGTGGAGGTGTTCAGAAAAAGGCAGGAAAGGAGAATCGAAAGTACAAAGGGCTGAAAGAACGCAAATTGAAAAGAAGCTTGCATGGAGGTTGTCCAACAGTGAAAGAGGTATGAAATAGCCTTTGATTTCAAAAACCTTCTATGGAAAAGAAGGAAATGACCTATTATCCTCATCTGCATATTTAATCACAAGAATACAGTGGGATAAATACACCCCAGATATCCCTAAGAAAACCTTCCCAATGGTTAAATAGAGAGGCACACTGGATTTTCAGATACAGACAGATTTGGGCAGCCTCTCTGAAAGGTCTGGCTAGATGAATGCACAACTCTGATTGTGCAGAGACTAATCCAATATTTAAAATATAAAAACATAGAGAAGCTACCCACCTGCATATTGACTTGAATCTAAACAACTTTTGAGCATGCCCCTTCTTTAAAATGCCCAGAAACTGTTCCTACATGCTCAGAACAGCTATTCCCATTGCACCAAGAGCTTGCCATTCTCTCTCATTTGAGAATGTTTGGTGACTTTTTGCTTCCCACCTCCTGAATACCTCAGGTACGCCTGAGTGAAAGGCACTTGTTGGTCTGCAGATGACCGGGACAGACCTCCACTTTCCCCCTATGACCCTGAAATCATTTGAATTGGAAGGGACTCTTAAGCATCATCTAGTCCAACTCCCATGGTGATGTGAGCAGGGAACATGGCAGGTGTGAGACACAAGGCAGTGGATCAGCAACTTTGCGTGCCCCTCATTTCACATTCTTGCAAGTTTTGCTGTCTCCAGGTGGACTGAGCAAGCAGCAGCAGCCAAGCGTGTTCCCCCTTGCTGAGGGAGTATCTTTTTCTACATCTTACCAGCATGAAAGGCAACGAGGGTGGGCAAAACAATCCTGCCAGACCGGCACATAGCAGGAAAGGTCGTGATCTTTTGTGTTCTTGGAAAGCAATGTGCAAAGCAGTAGCCTGATTACTTTTAATTGGGAAGTCCCAGATTTTGGTGCCTTCCCAAAGGGAGTTTAGATTAGTGTTTCTTCCATTTATTAGAAATTATCACCTCTAAGTTGGTTCTGGTTTGCTCTCAGTAATGTTCCACACAAGTAATTTTAAACTCCTATGATTCACATGATCCCTGACTAATGGTGCCCACAATGGAAAATTCTAGGAGTTTCATGATGAAAACCATATTTAGTGTTAATGGTATCCATATATAGCAGGGACTGACGGGAATATAGCAACAAAAAGCTGCCACTGGTAAAGATAGGAAATGAAGCCTCTGGAGTGAGACACTTTTTAAAATGACATTTAAAGGACGTACTTGAAATATTTTGATAGGAGATGAAATATCACAGTTCTCCACATTTAGGCTTGATGTTTGATCTTCTTGTTAAGGTTCTACGGAAAAAAAAATGCACAAAGAGAAAAAATCTTCTGTTCATCTCCTGGTTTTTTACTTGGTTGCCTCTTTCCCCTTCAGCTTTGGCCCCTCCCATGTTCCACATCACTGCAGGGTTATTAATCAGTTGTGATATCCACATGACCTCTAGTTTCAGGTCTCTTTGGTCCCTCTACTCCACTAGCTGAACTATTTCTAATTGGCTAATCAGCTTATCCGGTTTGGTCCTTGATGCAAACCAGGTCTAGACATGATCTATTCCTGGGAGGCCCCTGGGTTCAAGGGGCCAATCTCACACCCTGTCCATCACTATTGTCAGCACAGTACCCTATCTCAAAGACATGCCAATGAACATTAGCGAGAGATTAAAATGACAGCCTTGGTTTTCTTACATGCCTTTTAATCATCGTAACATGCAGTCTAATGTTTCACTCTGTCTTCTCTCCTCTGCAAGAGCATGTTCTCAAGGAAGAAACCAGGAAGGACGAGAGCGGGTCAAAGACCACAGCAGGGTGAAAGCAGTGGAAAGGAATTGAAATGGAGGGTGGGGGAGGAGGAGGAGGAGGAGGAGGAAGGAAGAGACAAAAAACAAGTCAGAATCTGGTGGCCAGACACGCAGCGACAAGGCTAGAATTTCAATTCCTCCATGTGGCTCCAGCTGGCTGACATCTTATACTGCTCTGGCATGCCATAGGCATTTGCCAATGGTGGTGCCTGTGGAGGGCTGTCCAAGATCCATAGCCATACACCTGAAAGGCAATTTTCTCAAATGCTGCTCATATCTAATTGTTTTGGGAAAAGCTGGAGGGCTTGAAAATCAAGCTGTCTTTGTTGAAGTGCCTGCATATGGACTTAGCAGATGACTTTTGGGCCTTTGGATTTCTGAAAAAGCCTTAGCCCAATCACTTAGCTGTTCTGTATGCAATTATTGGCCATTTCAACAAGTGACGATCAGAGGGCTTGCAATGGGATCAAATATAAATTCCTTCTTGGTCTCTCCAGGCAGTGAATTGGCTCTTCTCAAACAAAGCCCCATTCTCTGCAAGGTTGTGTTGGTGTTAAAGGTGGATGCTCTTGTATGAATATCTGCTGCACGGGCAGACATAAAGAAGGTCTCCCCATGCCTCCGATGGAGAGCTGTGCAGCAGTGTTAACAGCATGTACAATCAAAGTGAAGGACCTCACTTGCCCGAGACTTCTTAGTGCTCAGCCAGCTCTGAATGAAGATAGAGCAAGTTCACACCTGCCTGCAAAATGCCATATGGATCTCATCTGTAACAAACTTACTCAGATGCTTCCTTTCTAAAGGGCATTCAAATTTTGCTAGATGTATTTTTTCCTCTCACAGTCATGCTTTTACTGAAAATTTTAGCTAAGGTAGTATCAGCTCCTTAGCTTTTAAACTTCCTGGTCCAAAATTATTTGGCTGGTGGGATGTGTGAATTCCTTTAGCCAACCAGTGGAGCATGTAATTAGCTCTATATGCACGAATGAATTACGCATATGTTTAGCTATGTGGCTTCAGCTGGTAGCTAATCATGAGAAGTTTCCAGCTAGAAAAGGAAACTGGTGAGAAAGTCAGGAAAGGCTGTAAAGCAGGCAGTGCACAAGAGGTCTCTGGTTTTCCTTTTCCCCTTTCTGCCTGATACTGCTTTCATCCCCATATTTGTGCTGTGCTTTCCCTGGGATGTATATTCCCCACACAGCACCAAGCTTGGGGGATATTTCTCGATCTGTTAAGGATTAAATTTCCCTAGTTTCAGAGGTTAGCTTGAGCCCTGCTCGCCATTCCCAGCCTGCCTAAGCAGGAGATGGGAGCAGAGCCTTGCAATCTCACCTGGACAGTTTATTGAAGTTACTGTTTGCGTGTGTGTTGCTAAGGCTGTTACAATATATGGTCAGAATGCCATGCTTAAACCACATCATGGTTCAAACACATCACACTTGCAGGCAGAATTTGCTGTAAGAGCAGCCATCTCATTGAACAGTTATGCCATTTTGCTCCTTTTTGTCATCTATTCAGCTTTTTTTTAAGGATGTGAGTCTAAAAGCAGGTCAGAGTTGAGGAGCATTTCATATTTGGCAATTTTTTCTCAGCCTTTCTCAAGGTACAGAAATGTGCTCATGTTGAGTTGGCCTTCTCTGAACAAGGGGAATGTAACCCTGCTGGTAGTACCATCATATTATGTAGTGAGTTAGAAGTTACAGAGTTCAGACTTTCTTTTTTTTTTTTCTTTTACATTTTTGGGTGGAAAAAATGATTAGAATGTTTTGCATAAGCAAAATTTACCATCCTTTTTAATACTCAATTTTTGTAAGACACCCTGGCATGTCAGAGCTATTTCTTAATATAAATAATACTCTCATACACAGACTTTCTTCCTGTGAAAATCCATCCTTCTCTTAAGAACAATATCATGCCCAGATGGAGAAAGATGGATAGAAAGTAATAGAACAGTCAATTCACAGACTATCAGATCTCACCCAATTCCGCGGTGAGAGTAGACCAGAAGTAGATTCAATACAAATCCTGTCATCTTTCAACCGTGCTTCCAAATGAGAAACCTTGTACCAAACCACAGCATTGAAGGCCTGGATAAATGCTGCCTAAAGTCAGCAGAAGTGTCTGGGCCACCTCTACAGTCCCCAGGCATCCAGATGAACACTATCCAACTAGGCAGCGCTGTGGCCGTCTCTCCCCTGACCTCTGCGATTCCAGACAAGGCCACACAATTTGCAGATGGGGAAATGCTGAATAGCAAGCATTTCGGCCTCTCACAGATGTGGTTAAATTATCTTAATGTATTTAAACAAAGTGCAATGTCAAAGTAGCGTAAATACCATATTTCAGCAAAATGGCTGCTTCTCCAGAGTTCTTCAAGTCAATGCCAAATGAAATACTTCTCACTGTTTATTCACAAAATTCTTTCTTACCCACTGAATTTTCATGTGCTGGGCTGGGCCAAATAATCAGTTTCTTTTTAATATAGAAGAACCATTAGTGCATTCCAGTAGGCTTTTCACGCTAAGTTAGGAACCCTTCCGAGTGCAGTGTGATTAGCCTATTTTGGTTTTAATTATTGCTGATTGGAGCCTACCTACGGGGAAACTCTGAAAAAGCAGATAGATTTTCAACCCTGTACACTGATATGTTTCCAGAGGAGCTGTAAAAGGAAGCTTGAAGTTTATGGTAGCCATTCGGTATATCAGTGGCATTTCTACTCTCTTTAAACAGGATGCCCTTTGTGTTAAGAAACACACCTGCACCACTTCAGAGATTAATGGGCTTTTCCTTGGCAGCACTTGTGGACGTTTCAGTTGTCCATTAGGATGATATAAGACCAGAGGAGAATTTTTTTGATCAGTTTTAATTGAATGGTAATCTCTTCTCAAAGTAACCTCAGTTTGCTGGGATACTTGTAAGCCTCAGGATGAGGAGTAAAGAAATGACAGAGGCCCCCAAAAGTATAAATCCTCCTCCATTAGTCAGGTCTTTTCTGTGAATGAGTTAACTTTAGAAGAAGCATATTACTAAGTATTTTATCAAAGCAAACATTTAATCAAAGTGAAAGGAAGAGATACTAGTCCCCTTCTGGAATGGGATGGAGACTGCCAAGATGTGTTTTAATTGCTTAAGAAAACAAACTATGTCAAACACTGGGTTTTAAGCAAGCAGATGCTCATTTATCATTCGTTTTTGTCTGTGCACGCTTGGGATCCTGCTGAACATGAGTTTTCTGAAATGGAAATGACCATATGGCCAATACCTTCAAAATGAATTCAACATGCCCTGCCTCATGTGGAATGTGTTCTTTTAATGGTGCTTTTCTTTTCCTACTTCTCTTTTCCTCTTTTTTCCTTTTCCTTTTTTTTTTTTTTTTCTTTTTTTTTTCTTTTTTTTTTCTTTTTTCATTTTTCCTTTTTCTGTTATGGGACAATGAAAATAGAACATCTGCCTTTGTGGGAGTCCAGCTTGTTGCAGAGGCAGTCTAGGACCAATGCTGTGCACTACTGACAGAGTTTGGATACACTGCAAAGTTGTGCTTTCACAGCTCCATTTCTTTTAGAGGTTATCTCACATACACACACACAGAAATCTTTGCTACTGTTTTAACTCTAATCTTAATGATGCCAGAGGGCCCTCAGTAGGTGGCCTGCAGCTGCCCTGGGGATGTGCATGGCTATTCAGGACTAAGAGTGGGGTACTGGCATGTGGGAGATGTTCTGGGTTGGCATGGTTCACTGGACCCCAAATGTCTAGAGTTGGTGGCTGAAGCAGTGCTGAGGAGCCATCAGGACTGTGCCACTGTGCTGAACAGTTACAGAAGAAGAGTTAATTTGCTGCTCAGAAGAGATTATGTCTGATTTTCTCCGATAAATGAATAGCATTGCTTCCACTGAGCATGGACAATTCCTCACCAAGTGTGGTGCATAGCCTTCTCATACCACAAACCAGCTGAAGCAGGCCTGACTAATGGCCATGCACTTACGCTGAGACTATCTCACCCTTCTCATGGACACAAAAGTGCAGTCAAGGATCCTGCAAACGTAACCCAGGGACATCATTTAGAGATATCAGCATTGTCTTAGCCAGGACTGTTCTTCTGCATAGGGCTGGAGATGAATCTGGAGGAACAGTGTGACCTCTTATGAAATGGGTTGTGCCTATCCCTTCAGTTTTGTAGAAACACAGAGCAATCTTGGCTCTGTTTGGGTTGTAAGCCCTCTGCCCTTCGTGGTACATGGAGTACCAGATCTGAGCCTCAAACCTTGTGAGGGACAAGATCGGAGAGTATGGGGGCTTGCAGCTTATTGTTCTAAGGATGTGAAAACAAACAATGTGAGGCAGAGGCAGAAAATTCCTGGCCATGAAAGCTGTTCAGCAGGGCAACATCTTGGCAGCCCCAGTCCTCCTCAAGGTAAGGGAAGCCGAAGGCATCAAGGAAGTGTTCTCCTTCAGACTGAGGAAGTGGCCATGCTTTTTCCAGAGAGGACAGAGTGCGGGGCATTGCTCAAAGCCATGTTTCTGCAATGACCCCATCTTTGTACTGATGTTCATCTCAGCCGTTTCCTTGCTCAGCAGAGCACCAGTTTTGCCTGTCTGCTTGTTGGTATCATCTCTGTCCTGCCTTGCTGCCGCCTTGCTCCTCCACCTGCCCTCTGCTTGTGGCACCACCAGCCAAGAGCTTCCCTAAAGCTCTGCAAGCAACAAGTGACACCAGCAGGCATCATACCCGAGCTCTATCAGCATGGTGTACGATATATCACTGTGGTGACTGGTATTTTTGACGCCTCGTAAAGCCACACTTGAAACTGTAGCACTCCAGAAGGATCCTCTGCTGACCTGTGCTGATGCAAACAGCAACAGCAGAGACCCCTTAAGTCTACACATCTAGCACTTACAACGCTCTATATTATTAGATACCACAATCACAGGAAGTATAAATACCACGTGCCCTGCATGTGACACAACTGCTCACCTTTGCTTCAGCCCTGGGCTATGGCAGCAGGGAGGAAAGCAGGTAACAGCAGCTGTGTTGCAGATCTCACCTGCTTCCAGAGGGAGTGAACCTCAGTTTCTGCATATCCAGCTGACTGAAAAAATATCTGCTGCCGGGGAGAGAACCAGTCACTTGCACTCTAAACAACACCAAATAAGTTCCACTATGACTGCCCAAGAGGCAATCGGTCATATTGTCCTGGGTTCACTAGTTCACCTGAGTGTGTCCTCCATAAATAAAGGCACACTGATGCTCAATATGCTACTCTGATTTTCTTCTTACATTCAATTAACTGCTGAAACTTCAGAAAGTAATTAACGTAGGTGTCCTGTCTCAACCAATGCCTTTTGAACTGTGACCTTCTCTATGGAAATTATTTTTTTTTTTACCTTGAATTATCTGTGAGTCGTGCCCTATATCTTATCTTTTATTTCTGGTGATAGCATCTTAATGTCAGCACTCGGGAAGGTTAGCTGATGGATAGGAATGGAAGGTGCAGCCCATCATTAAATGCTCAGGCTGTGTTTGGTGTCAATATTCAGGAAGCCTTTCTTCATCTTCATGTTTTAAGTTCTGTCTGGGCTTTTTCTTTTTTTTTCAGTGTTCAGAGGAGGCCCAGGAATGAAACCTGGCTGACACAAATTTTCTGAAATTTGGCCATATTCTACTGTCATACTTGGAAGCATTTCCTCATGAAATGTTTCTTTTTTTTTTTTTTTAACTTATCTCATGATTTTGTGTTTGTTTATGTAAGGTCCCCAAAGCACTGTCCAAGAGGGTTGAACTCGGTGACTTGTGGGCAACATGCCACATCCACAAACCGAAAACAGTGGGCTTTCAGTCCCAAGCAGGTCTCCTCTTGCTCTCTGGTCTTTTCCAACCTCAATGACTCTATGATTCTATAATTCTACGATTCTACTCACAGTTACCTTGTAGTAACAGCAATGTTGAATGACTGAACTTGAGCTGCTTACCTCAGAGGTACATCTTACTCCTGACAGTGTTACCACCTTGGCAAATCAGCAACGATAGAGCTGCTCCATGTGCACTTTGTCATCATCAGCTTGCAATCATGTCACTGGACATCCTGAAACAAATGATGAGATCCATTTTATAAGTACACATTTATCTATTCTTAACATAAATATATATATAAATGCATCAATATTATCCCTTCCTTAACACCTGAGTCAGAATTTAGAAATCCCATGGCATTTGTAAGGTTTGCTGCTCAGCTTTGACCGTCTGAAGCATGTTCCCTAAATTGAGGGAAATGAAATTATCAGCACCCAATGAGGGCTGCAAGCTAAAAGCTTCAGAAGGCTTGGATGTCATGAAGTGACATGAAGTGTTGATTGTCCTCTGAAAGAGTTAGGAGGGATTTTCAAGGTGGATTCATGCTCTCACCTGCGGAAGAAAGGTCTAGGGGGGAATATTTGGGGAATCTGTAGTTTCTCAGCTGATAGGGAAATTTATGTTCTCTTGCATCACACAGTTTGATGGTTTGAGAAGTTTGTCTTCGCACAGACTACAGACCCTGAATAATGTGATGTCGTTGCTATGGTCATTGCCCTATCACACAGTGTCTTCTGTTTCTGCTGTGCTGACAAGGCCTCCAGCACCAGTTTAAGGGCAAGGAGTAATAACAGAGACAAACGGAGTCATAATGACCGTCCTGAGAACAAACAATTGATATGCTAATGACGTCGGTGGGAACGTAGCTCATATCTACAAAGAGAGGGAGGGGAGAATGGAAATAGGAGAGGGCAAAGAACTGAAGGGATTAAAAAAGCTATTTGAAGAAGACTCTCGTGAGATTTTTTCAAGGACCTAGAATCAGTTTTGGGGAGAAGGAAGAATCCAGTGTGATTTTCGTACTGGGAGCGAGTCTGATGTATCTGAACTGACCCAAACTTAAAATTACTCCAGCATCGGGAGAACACTGAGAGAAATAAATGTGTGCAGATCTTTATATTCTGAATTTCACCTGCTCTGCACTTCACAAGCTGAGAAAGGAGCTAAATGTTCCCAAATCCCATCTCAACCCCAAGGCCCATTACATTTTCAAACTAACAACCATACTCTAAACTTTCAGAGGAGCACCAGACCTTCCAGTCAGCCACGGTCCTGAAGAATGGGGTAATGGCTCAAAAACAAAGCAGTTTTGTTGGAGGCTCCACCTCCGCACAGAGCCAGAGCCAGAGCCCTAGGCATGTTTCAAGACTGGCCATGAAGAAGGGATCTGCAGCCTATTGATGTAAATAAGGCAATGGGTTGGGGCTCTAGATATATTTATGTGAATACCTTGAGCCAAGTCATGGGCAGTAGCTTTTCATGCAGTCAATCTTTTTATTTTATATTTGGTCCCACCAATGATCTGCCTATATTTTAGGGAAAAAAAAAAAAAAAAAAAAAAAAAAATGCTGTTGTCAATGAAAGACCTCAAAGAATGGAAAATCTGGAAGTCTCCTGAGAACGTACTGCAGTGCTAATGACTTAGCTGTTAAAGGCTTGTTTCTGCTCTTACTTATTCGCACTTCAACTTACACATTTCTAAGCAAAGAACCCCTCTTTCTGGATACTTTCTGTGCAGACACTTTTAAACACCAGTCAAGTTGCCTCTTAGATGTCTCTTTGATCAGCCAAATCTTAAGTCTCTGTATGGTGCAGTTTTCTAACCAAGAACTGTTTTCATGCAATCTAGGATCTGAACTAACTGAGGGAAGAACTTTGGACAGATCATGTCTTGAGAGAAGGTTTAGGAGATGGACTTTGTTATCTAATTACATTTGGTGTTAATAAAAACCTGATTATACAGCTATAAATTCTGCAGTTTTTATTGTTTTGCTGTAACAAAGACCTGAGTCATCCATTGCACTTCTCTGTGAATATCTTCCCTTTGAAATGATTATAACAAGCATGATTATATTACATCAATATAAATCAACAGTGATGCCCTGTCCTGGTTAAAATATAGTGACGCTTTATTCACAACATCACAAGTTTCTTTTTAGGCATTTTTGAGAGTATAAATCTCCCTTTCAGAGATTTCAGCAGCAAAATTAGCATTTGCTTTTTGTCCCTGCACTCACAATTTTTTCATGGTTGTCAGTCCAAGTATTTGGCCTTCACAGCTGTCTGACGGGAAGCATAAATCAGGTGTATAAAATGCAGAATATGAAAATGCAGACAGTTTTCTGTTTCATTTTCACAGGTGTAAAAGTGGAAGTGAATCTCTGTTTAAAAGGTTGGACACAGTTTTTTTTACTTCAGAAAACCGCAGGATTGCATTGCTGCAGTGAGAAGATTCTTACTGGCTAACTACAGGCCGGTAAATTGCAACATGCTACTGAATCTCCCGTGGAAGAAATCGTGATCTCATAATGGAAAAGTTCACTGGGGTATATTATTACTGGAACATGTCCTCTAAGAATAAGGGCAGAAGCTCGTAATGGATATGGTGCCAGCACAATGGCACATGAGTGTACTCTGCAATCCACATGTCTCCGCACAGCCTCTCCTCCCACAGAAAGGTCAATGACAGAGAGGCAAGAGGATAGACACTGATTTATGTGCCCACCACCCTGCTAAGAAATGCTTTTAACTAGGTTGGGCCTGAGCTGCAAACAGCCTTGCTTATTTCTGCTAAACATTATTAAGGTCATAAAATGTCTCAAGATTCATGCAAACTTCATGCCAACTTGGCTGCAGCCCAATGCGTCTGCTGTAAGAGCCCCCTGAGAACAGTAGAAGAAATGATGACGGCAGGTGGCATGCTGAGCTGGAGCCTGGAAGAGCTTTCTTTGAGAGGTTTTGTGCCTGGTTTTGGCATTCCAGCTTTCAATGGAGTGAAAGCATTTCAAAAGTAAACCCTGCAAAAAAAGTCTCTTGGCCTCTTGAGCCCCTCCATAACTTCAGGTGACATCTCTGAGTCAGTGGCTGGGGTGTCCCAGGTAGTGCCTGAGATCATCTGGAAGTGTAAGAGTGCTGCTTTGGAGTGCAGTGCAGATCGTGGTTTTGCTTCAGAGATCAGGGCAGGGGGTGCCTTGCGGTGCTGCTAGCTTACAGGTTCCAGCATCCCAGGTTGGCCCAGAATCCTCCAAAATGATTTATTGTGCAGGTGTTCTTTCAAGGGCAGTGGCTCTCAGGAAAGTTGCAACTTGTTCCCTCCTATCAGCAGAGTGCAAACTTCCCATTGAAGTAGAAGTGAGGCTCAGCATTCATCCTCCACTCCCTCTGCCCATAAACAGGGCATGACTATAGGAACAAGGCAGTCCCAATGCTGGGACATGGGCCAGGCAGTGGCAAAGGGACAGAGATGCCTCTTCTGGCATGCAGGGTAGCTGTGGCACACCATAGGTCTGGCCATGTTCCTTTATCCCATTTCTCTGCAAAGGGGTTGTAGGATCTCTTCTGTTGATATCCCCACCCATGGGGAATTCCCCATGGGCCCAGACTCAGGTATACAACAGCTTTTACTTTGCAAAAGATTAGATGTACAGTGAAGTTTCAGGCCCCCGGTGATTTGATTGGCTCTTCTGTCAGCTCTTAAGGGATAAACTGTTTATATTGCATAGCATCAACCAAGTAACAAAAAAACTTGTTGCAACCAAGCAAGTATCCTCTACAACAAAAAAACTTGTTGCAGCAACTCATTCTTTAGTAACTCCACTTCCCTAGCAGGTTTGTCTCTCCTCCAAAAGCTATATTAAGAAGATCAGTTTGGTGTGCACACAAATCATGGCTTTGTTTAGCAGATCTGTTCTCTAATCAGGTAAGGGACCAGAGACCAGTTATGGGGGCCATATAAATACCTCCATAGATAGAGGCATCAGGAGATAAAATGCAAAGATATTTATTATTTTATGAGGCTCGTTCCTTCCTCCAGAATCTAAGGAAAAGCGTTTCATTGAATGTTAGTAAACTTCTTTGATGTAGTGAAAAATTCATCATTTTTGAAAGGTTTGATCTTTCATAAAAGGTTTGATCTTTCATAAAACAATTCCATACTGAAGAATTTTTGGTGGTGCTGGTGACCTCTAATGACATTACCAAGTCACAAGTGACCATACATGGCTGTGATACAGCAGGGGCAGTGCATGACTTGCAGAGTCTCTAGAAGTATTATGTGTCCAGCACCCAGTCAAGGCCCTGCGTAAATGCCATGAGCACTTTGCACAAGCGCTATCTGCCATTTCAGTTTTAGTGAGTGACTTGTAGGTACAGGGCACGCTTTCTGACCTCAGTGGCTGTGGAAGAGCCCGTTTCAGAAGGCATACATAACCCCACACCCAACCCTTGGGGCTGCTGAGGTGGGCAATGCTAATGCACAGAGCAGATGAGAACTGCATTTCCCAGGACTGCCCCAGGAGCGGGCAGCCACCCAAGGTTACACAAACTCGGTGATGTCCTCAGAGCTGTAGGTGAGGGGTAACACCAGCTGCTTATTTAAGGTGGTTCATGGATGGGTGATTTCAGAAAGGCGGATGAGCAGCTGTAGCTGCTTGCACATCAGTTTATGAATGGCAGAATCAAAGAATTGCGCTGAGTTTACAAGTGGTAGAATCTAAGGATCTTGCTGAAAGAACTCGTGAGGGGATGTGGTTGCAGGGGAGTTGGCTGAGATCTTTGGTTCAGATGGGCAGTAATGTTCCCTCTGAGTACTTCTGCACTGAGTGACAAGGAGGTGGCAAAACATGCAAACACACCATTGCTTGCTGATAGAAATGTGCAAGAGAAAGCTTATCCTTTCTTCTTGAGGTTTCAGTCGAGGTTTATGAAAAACTCTTAAAGTGGATAGCATAATATCTTAGTGTGAGATAATTATAATAATAATGTCTTGCTCTGGACTCTTTTGCCAGTTCGGAGTCATTAATAACAAACTAGTGCTTGGGACTGCTGCGAGAATAGAAACAGCTATGTTTTTCAGGTTCTCAGTTCTCAATTCTTGGCACGTGAGAAGGCCAGCAACTGGGGATGAGACATGAGGTGTTGGAAGTTTATTTCAGTCCTGGTCTTCACCCTCCTGCCTAACCTAGGATTAAAGAAAATGCTGATTTATTTCATTGTGTTTGTTTCAGTTGCTGATTGCTGTTAATGACTGCAAAGCCCCACCCTTTCTATTAACGGGTCAGTGCCCAAAACATACCCACTGTTGGTCAGATCTACATAGTTTAAACAGGTGCTCTTTCAAACACATAAGAAATATGAGTTGAGTCTTTAAAGTCAAGCTGTCCCACTCACATCTTAGGAATAGGGCTCGCTTTTGCAAATACTCTCAGTGACTGTGAATTTAAGTAATGCAAATCCCGACAACTAGTATTTGGGAAGCTGTGGTCCCTGACTGACTCTGAAACAGCTGCTTTATGATGAATGATCCAGTAAATTCTCAGCTGATAGAGCTACCTGAATTTCTAGCAGTTATCAGGCAGGGAAATAAATGACCATACTGCTACTGCATAGTGCAATAGGCGAAAGGATTTTCTTTTATTGCAACCCTTTACCCTAAGGCTATATTTATAGTGGGAAAGAGAAATACATCATCCAGTTACGCTGCCTAGTGCAGGACGCACCCTCTGGGACTATGGCAGGTGAGCCTGTCTCACGTCCTCTGAAGGCTGTGAGTGAAATGCGTTCAGTGAGCTAAAGCAACATGGTGAGCAGCTGAATTTGTGTTCAGTCACCAGCAAGAGAAAGAGGGAGGAGTGGCACTCGAAGGACCAGAGGAGGATTCTGAAGGTCCATCTTCTTTGGAAGGAGCCTGCTGACCTCTCTTGGAAACAGCCAAGGCCTCTGGCCTGCAGAGACATTGCATAGGCCAATAGGAAGAGTCCCATTGAATGTCTTTCATGTCTCTCCGAGCAGACAGCACAGAACGTGGTCATTTTATCTAGATGCCCCAAAATTGTGTCTAAAGAGACATCCACATGGCACGTGCAGAAGTCCTTTAGATGACTTATGCTATCTTGCCAAAAGTAGCACTAAACTTCCCCAAGGAAGGAAGACCAGCACTTGGCTGCACCCAAAAAGAGCTGTCTGCCCAGGCCTTTGGACAACCCACCAAGAGGAACCAGGCATTTTGTAGGGTACACCCAGTACCAATGGGACTCTTCCCATTGGCTTATGCCTGCACAGGGGACCTGGACAAGAAGTCTCAGGCAAGAAGGAGCTGAGCCAGGACATCTCTAGCAGAGCCTTTGCTACTGTTCGCCTCACCTATAGGGTAGGTGGTCAGGGAAGCCAGGCTGGCTTCTGAGCAAAGACAGGAAGCAGCATGACAAAGTGTTGCACAGCGGCTGTGTGTGCTGCTTTGGGGATTAGGGAGGGAGCCGGTCATTTTCCAGAATTCATATTCAGTGTGCTTAGCTTAATCCAGCATTTTGCTCCTAAGCACCACATCCTACCAGATACAATGGCTTTGCAAAGCCCTTTTGGAGGTGAGTTGTTTGCTTTCTTGTGTGTTTTCTTCTTTTTCCAAAATAGAGCTGAGGAAATGTAAGGTGGCCCAGCCCTGTGTACGTGCTGCCACATTCTGGAAGATGGAAAACAAAAGCTAAAAGAGGACGGTTAACCTTTTCTAATTGTCGCAGCGCAGGACTAGTTGCCAGGAGGAACTTGAGTGCTAATCCTACTTTACTCACCATGTGACCTTTGGGTAAGTTACCTAATTACCTTGTCCTTCAATCAGCAGAGCCTGTAAAGAGCAGGTGTTCCAGAGAAACCCAGGGCTGCTGAGCCAACGTGTGTCCTTAGGAAATAACCAGAAATAAAGCTCGTCACACTTTTTAAAAGGTGGAATTGATGCACAGAAGTAAAATGTTCTGCACAAAGTCTAATCCTGCCCTCTAATCTTCTGACGGGGCGCAGGGTTGAGCCCAGACTATATAATTGCATGAAATATGTAGGTCACTGAAAAAGTAATGCCTCCTATTCATTCTCATGGAAATTACAACAGAGAGCACAATAACACTGTTTGATAGAGCAAATTCACAGCTACAAAACACTACTTTTCAACATAGTTACCACCATTAGCTCTGTGTTTTCATCAGTGGTGAACAAGAGCCTGCATGCCACGCTCATCAAAATCTGCACCAGCAGAGGTGACCCACTGTTTCCCAGCTGCTACGATGCCAATGGTGCTAGGAAAATGTTGCCCACATGGTCCAACTTTCACTGTGCTCACATCCACTGTTTGGTCTCCATAAACATTCAGCAGTCACTGGTGAATGTCAGTGGGTGCCATTTTTTTCCACATGGAGGAATTCAGTGACACACCTTTGCTTCATACGCACTTCCATGTCAGATGCCATTGTGTCAGACTGCCCCTCTGCTGCCATCTGTCACATGGCAACAACATGTAATGGAATATTGGTGGGAAGGTTCAACCTCTGCTGCCATACCACCAACATCTTCCCTTGTGGGCCAACCTACTAACACAGAAGGCATTACTTTCGAAGCTGCCCTCGTGTCACTCTGAAGGGCATTTGGTGTTTATGGAGGAGTTATAGAGAGTGGTCTGGTCAAATTATAACTGAGTCAGCTCTGTTCTGCTGGAATTAATTTCTCCCATCTGGGCTGCATGGATCCCATGCTTCCCTGGCAGCCCCCTGCTGCTGCTGCCAGGAGCACCCAGCAGGTCCCACAGTGGCTGCCTCCTGAAGGAGGTGGGATTTCCCCTCTGTGCAGTTACATTCAGAAGGAGCTTTTGGGCTGAGATAAAAAAACCTTAGCACAAAGAAGTACAGTTCTTCCTTGCTTACAAGCTTTTTCCCCTTCTGTTTCTTCTCCTTCCCGGGTATATTTTTTTTATTGACTCTTCTTAACAGTAATTTCATCTCTTTTCTTCCTCAAATTATGTGCCATTAGGTACGTTTACACTTCTTTTTGCCAGATTCTTCATGCTGATGTGAAATAAAAGATACAAACAGCCATCCCCAGAGATTATCCTCTCTCTAGTGAAAGATCTTTCACCTTGTATTGTAAAAGCACTTTACAGAACTATTTGTTCCCTTTTTGCATTCGATGTCAAAGAAAATGCCAGTGTCTCTCTGCTTTGGATTACAAACACATCGTTTATTATTATCTGGCACTCAGGAGGCAATCCTGCCTCTTGAAGTAGGTCCTGCTTATTTTTCTGGTTTGATCTCTCTTTCATTTAAAGGAGGAACTTTCCAGGGAGGTGCATTGCAAAGAACCAGGCTGCACTCATCTCCTCTTCCCAGCAAGTCTGGTTCTTAGAGTCACTTGCTACAATGGTCCAGGTATGGTATTTATTTAAACCTTCCCTTTTTATAATACACTGTGGATTCAGAAGCTGAAATGCAGTCCTGGTTTGGATGAAGACATTTTGAAACCAGATTTCCAGAATGAGGTTTTGATCCCTTCTTACTCAAAAGCACCCACAACCATGAACGGTCTAATTGAAATAGGAGACACTTGCCACAGACTAAGGAACAATTCAATGGGATTAGAGCAGTGCAGAATCTGGGCTGTTGTGATTAAATTTTGCAAATATTAACTGACAAATCTTGGCACAAATCCTAGCCAATATGTAATGGAGCAGTTCCCCAGAAGAGAGCTGAGCCTTGCCTGAGGTGTAGCAGCATAGCTGTTTTGACACGTTCTTCCATTGTCTTCCCTTGACAGAAGCAAAAGATTTTGGCTCATGAAGTGTGCTCTTTGAGGGGTGTTAAGGTTAGTTTGGAAAGAGCAATTTCAAGGGAAAAAGTCTGCAACGTGACAAGAAAGCCAGACAGCAGAAATCCTTCTGCCCTGAAAACTGACTCTAGGAATAAGAACCTTTCCCACAACCCAATGAGCTCCTTAGGGCACATCCACACCACACAATGAAGCATGCTGCAAGGATCCCAGTGCTGGCCACAGAGCTAGCAGCAGGACCAGGAGCCCAAGAGCTGTATGTCAGCGTGCCCCAGTGAATAAGCCCATCCTCTTTGCTTAGAGGCCAATGTGCCGTGATTTCGAAAGTAAGTTAACCTCCCTCCAGGCTTTGCACTGTGCTGAATGTACAGACAAGTCTTCCTGAGGCTTGCTTTGGACTTCTTGCAAATGCAGTATTACACATACATGCATGTTCCTTCAGCTGAAGAATAAGCCTGGGGAAATGGAAGGGAAGAAGCCCCTGTTCTGCGACAACAGAGAAAGGCCATTTGTCCTTGCGTTCTCTACTAACAGACTATTGAGAGGATGTTTTTTGTCTTTATATGGTCTTCAGAGACCATATATTTTTTCTTTTTTTTTTCTTTTTTTTTTTGGCTTCAGCTGCCTGAATCCAAGTTGCTGATATTCATCTATGAATATACCACTTCTCAGGGTGACTACCAGTTTGACCCAGAGCCAAGTTTCACAGAGGTGCTGCAGCTGGTGCAAGTAGGTCGTTAATGGTGAAGGTCTCCCACTTTGAAATTACTCTTCTCTGTTTTTGACCTGAAATAACCTGTTGAATCAATCTGTGTCCACTTGTGAGCATCAGGCTCCAAGACAGTTGTTGACCAATTGGAGAGCGTCCAGCAGAAAAGCAGGAACAAGAGCGATCAGAGGGCTAGAAAACATGAGCTATGAGGAAAGACTGAAAGAGTTGGGTTTGTTTAGTCTAGGGAATTGAAGACGGTTAGACGTGATAACACCCTTCAAGTATGTGAAAGGCTACTGCAAAGAGGAAGGATAAACTGCTCTTCATGTCTACTGGGGACAGGAAAGGAAGTAATGGGCTTAAAGTGCAACAGAGGAAATTCAGGTGAGATGTTAAGAGACATTTTCCAGGTGTGAGACTCATGAATTGTTGAGATGATTAGCTGTGTGAAAGCACTGCCATGGGAAGGTTTGAGCAATGGCTAAGATAACTATCCCAAATCCAGCACCTTCAACACAGCGGATCCTATCTGGAAGCTGGTGGAAGGGTAAGATGACCTTCAAAAGTTTCTTCCAGCTCAGTTTTTTGTATGATTTCTGTTATCAAAGCAGAAACTCACAAAGCTGGCTCTTAATTATCTGGAGGGTATTTTGCTCCTGGGCACTTCTCTGGTTTTATGAATTGTTTGATGGGAGGAGGGTTTTAGGGAAGTTGTTCATCCTGAGGTCCTCCAGAAGAAAATCCCAAATTAAAAACAATTAAAGGGTACTACAAATCCAACCAAACAAAAGTGAAGGGCAGGTTTCTCTGCTGTTGTAAAAATAAGGCTCCTTGCTGGACGAGCTGTCCTCATCAGCATTCTAAACCATCCATCCAGCGGTGGCCAATGCAGTGGTCTTTGCACCAAATGCAACATGAATCCAACAAAAATAAACAAATGGACACCTGAGCACTCAGGAGCAGCCAGGAATTGCTGGGATTCTTTATGTAACTCAATGAAAGGGAAAGAAACAAAGCAACAGCAAAACCTGATGCACACAACAATCCCTCCTTCTCCGATTTCACAGAGAAGCAAGTTCCAACGCTGTCAAGTCAAAGATTAAATAAAAAGAAAAAGCCAAGAGGCACACTGCCATGCATATATTAGATGTGTGTAGAACGACATGCACACCTTCACAGAAACAAACACTGTGAGAAGGTTTAAGATCCAGCAAAGAAGCTGCCTTCTCAGTAAGTTCATTGAGCCTGTATTTTTAATTTTTTGGCTTTACTTTTCTTTTGTCCTATCCATTTTTAGTGATGGAACATTAAGCAACTGTGCTTTCCCAGAGGAGAGCCCCACAATTGGTTATCATTGAACTGGAGCTCCCCAGGCTGTGGCCACCATGATGCTACCCTCCAGGGAGGCCAGAGTTTGGCTCAGCTGGTGTGAGCATCAGGCTGGTTTAGGCATTTCAGACATCCCTGCAGAAAGCAGCTCTCCTCTTTTCCCGAGCTGACCTCCTTTCTGTTGGTCTTCTGCACCCTTTTTGTCCTCTTTTGTACTCTTCTGGAATTTAGATTTGCAAAGCACGCACCAGCCAGGGGCCAATGAGCTCGTTTGACCTTCCACTTCATCTGTGACAGATTCATTTTTAAGTGGGAATAATGATAAATGCTGATGAGGTGCGAGATTTGACATTTATATGGGAGTGCAGAGCATGCAATTTCTGATTTCACTGAAATCCAGAAATGGATGGATGTATTTTTTTTTTATCTGCAAAGTTTTGAAGATCAGCAGTGCATTTGAAGCTTTTAGCTTTCAAAGGGGCTTCTTTTTCATTGATTTGCTAGTTGTGTAGAACTTTAGCACCATCGCTCTTGTTCTGAAAAAAATCAGAATGAAAAAATCTTAATTTCAGATTAAACACAGAGAGCTTTCTGTGCAAGCAGTATCCATACTTGGTGCTGTCAATACCTGGGATATGGAACTCTTGGACTGATCTGCTGACATGCACCGAGGGTAAAGTTTGACTGGACTAGTACTGGCATCAAGGCACTGCTCAGAGAACACTGTCAGATAGTTCAGCTGACCAAGTTCACTGTTTAGTTTTCTTTTGGAATTTTGTTTCTGTGGAATTATATATATATATATATATATATATATATATATATATATATATATATATATATTTGCCAAACAGTCATTTTTATATATCTGGTTATTCCTTCCAGCAAGACCTGGACGCCTCACTTTGTTGTGCTGTATCACAAATGTAACTGATATGAGCGCAGGTCAGCACCGGGTAACGCTCTGTGTGCCTGGGATGTCTCTGGGAGCACAGATCACCTGGATCCCAGATGGCTGGGGCTGATGCATATGGAGCATTGCATAAATGCCCTATTGTTCCTCCCATCCTCTTCCAGTTGCTGCTTGGTGAAACAGTCACTGAGTTCAGTTTCACCCTCTGTTCTGTACATACAGGACATACAGATGCTTTAAGATGCGGCTGAATTGTTCTTTGGAAAGAGAAGAAAGAAAAAAAAAGGGTATTAAGTCTTTTCACAAACCTGCAGTTGGAGTGTTTACTTTGGGTAGTTAACACCCAACCCAAGTTACTGAAGCAGGTAATCTCCTGATGCTTGTTGCCGCACGCACCTCCAACTGCTACTCACACAGCAGCTAGACAAGTGCAGCTCAGGGCTGTAGCCTCAATGTACTGCTTCAGATGCTGGTTGGAGGGATGTCTTTTTCTCTTGTTCAACAAAATTTGGGTAAGTTTAGAACAGGGACACATACAGCTACATCAGGTGCTCAGAGCCCCATCCAGCCTGACCCTGAGTGTCTCCAGAGATGGGGCATCCACTGCATCTCTGGGCAACCTGTGCCAGTGCCTCACCACCCTGACTGTAAAAAGTGTCTTCCTTATGTCCAGTCAAAATCTCTTGGTCTGAAGAAGGTCTGGAGAGTGGCAATGCCACACTCAGTTTCTCTGCTGCCATCCCTGCCAGCTCTTGCTCAAGCAGGACATCTCTAAAGGCCAAGGAGGAATTCTGCCTGCATGAATGTCACAAATCTGCTGGCAGCACTGCTTCCTAGGGACACTGATGGGGAGTTGTAGGCTAAGCGCGCTGCAGGCAAACTGTGGAGTTAGCATGCACTAGGGCTGACATAAGGTGAAGCTCTCTGGCTGCTCTCATATCCGACCTGAAACAGTCAAACTGGTGTAGAGCCCTTGACTTTGAATGAGTGACAAGGCTGCAGTCTTTCAGGTGACTAAACAATTATGCGTCTATCACAAAGGCTGAGAGAAGTGAAGCCAGCTCAGGCTAAAGCACCTGAAATTGAAGGAAATGTGATCAAATGAAAACTGATCAAATGGGTCATATCTACATGACCTGTGCTGCAAAGGTAGGCAGAAAAGCCTACCCCACCAGTCAGACAGCAGCATCTGGCAAAAGACTCCTTATTGTAGGTACCAGGATGCTGGTAGCTGTGTCATTTCCAAGAGAAACAGTGGCATTCTTGCTTCACTGAAGCATGACAAAGCAAAAATGGTCAGTGTTTGGCCTGTGCCCAAGTGTCAGATGCCTTATAACTGGCACACATGCAAAATCTGCATTTTCAAGAAACTTCTGAAGTAGAGGAAGAATGAGGAAAGCAGCAGGGCTAGGACAGTAGGTATGTATTTTGCTTGTGCATATTGTCCTAAGCAAGCTTACAGGCAGTTGGGCAAGGAAGGCTGGGCTTGACCAGCTTCCCCCAGGCCATGCCTTTGTAGTCCCAAGAGGTCCAGACCTCAGAGCAAGCGTGCACTGAGTATGCATGTGCTGTGAACCTAGGAGAAGTCCCCTCAGTATAAGTAGGCAGCCCAGGATATCTGAGGACTCCAACCGACTAGATGGCAACTATCTCACTATCTTGCAACTCTTGCATTTCCTGGCTGCAGCCTACATAGCTGGAGATTTAACGGGCACGGAGTATCTGGCTCCCTCGATCCCAAGTGTCCAAGGAATGACCCAGCCATCTGCAGGAATCATTACCGTCCTCTGCAAGGGGGGACAAGGTCAAACCAATTGAATGTTGTCTAAAGAGGATCTTGGGGAGGGAATGTTTTCATTACAACAGTTCATCTTTCCTTTCACAGTTCATCAAAAGCAGGCCTTCTGCATACACACGCAAGACAAATAGGACGGAGGGGTGATGACAGATACTGTAGGCCCATGGTGACTGGGATGACCCTCCACTCACACAGTTGATCAAAGGCAAGTAAAACAATCAGCCAGCCATCAGCAACGATGTAATATTAAACTCCTAAAACACCTCATTCAATTAAGTCATTATGATCAAAATCTCCATACCAGATCTTTTAAGTTGTACACGCATAGACCTTGCCTTAAGATAGCAGAAAAAACTTCCGGAGGGAAAGCTGCTGTTAACAACTATTAATGAAATAATGTCTCCTCCTCCCATCCCCCAAATCGATTGCTCTTTGGAAGGATATACTTCCACCTCATTTCCTCACATGGAGCTCAGAAAGCTGGGCACTTCCCATCTATCTAGTTTTTTGTCATTTATGATGTCAGCTTCTTTTTGGGATGATCCTTATGATGTCACAGATCCTACCTTTGTGAACCTGCTGCTGGTCTAACAAGCCTGATCTGAAACACACTAAAGAAATTATCTGGCCCGTTGCACGTGCAGTCCCAGCACAGGAGGGGCAGAGAAGAGCACTTCACTTTCAGTAAGAATATATCAATAGGAAAGCAGTTGCACTGTTCAGCCTGGTCCCTGTAGAATAGGAATTTCTGATCCAGGCAAGAACAAGATGGGATGTGAAATGCAAATATCCTGGAGACAGAGCTCAAATTTTCACAAAACTCAAGAGCATCTTTGGAGGATTGGCTCTGTCTCCTTAAATGTCTGTGTTTGGATGAGATACGTCCTCCTCTGGAAACTTCTTTCTCTGTTGACTGGAGGAATCTGCGAACCAGACAGATCTGAGAAACTAGCTTAAACTAGCTAGATAAATGAGTAGAGATGAGTCCCATCGTTTAGGTTTGTAGTAATTATTATAAAGACTTCAGACAGCATAATGATGACAAATGGATAGGCTTTTAATTCCTAGATGAAAAATGTATTGGTTTTGTTGATTTTCTTTTCTCTGCTTTCATCATTGTCTCAAGGCAATCTAATCCAGTACTACCTCTGCAAGTGGTGACTCAGCCCTACATCATTCATTCCCACTTCATCACCTGTGCACCTTGGAGACTGTGCAGTTGAGCACTCAGGTGAAGGAACTCTTCCCTTTTTTCCTTTTTTCTGCTGACTGGAGTGTTTAGCTGGATCAGCCTGGAGCACTTGGTCTCCCAGATGCATGAGCCCTACAGCTAGCATGGGAGAAGGGAAGGGAACTCATGAGCAGGAGCAGAAAAGCAATGCTGCATATCTTGGCAAAAATCTGACTTGGATTGGCTTAGACTGGTCATGAAAACACACCTAACTCACTTGTGATCTGGTAACACTGTGGTGAGAGATTCTACTTCTCATTACTGGTTTCTCGAGTCATCTGAGCAATGGTAATTTCCCTACCGCTCTTTTCCTCTTCATTATAGAAGGGCATGGCAATTATGAAGAGTAAAACTTGCCATACACTTTAAAGCAGCAATGAGTTTATCAAGCACCTGAAATGAAACCTGTCAAAGTACTGCTTGGCACTAAGCAGCTGACTCCAGCACTTGTGGCAGCACAGCAGCATTAGACAGCATTAGGCGGGGAAGAAGGCTCAGAGGAAGGAGCAAAGGTCTTTACCCTGGATGTTTTGAGCCACAGGAGCAGTTCCGGGAGCAGGCTACAGCTAATGGAGTGATGTCCCAGAGCTGATGTAAAGAGGACTTCTGGACAGGCTAGACTTGTAAGCCCATCTCTTGTAATTGTGTATCTTGGCAAATGGATTGCATCCAGGGCTTTGTAATTTGCTTACCCCGGAAGCAGAACCTTTTAGTCTGTGTAAACAGTAGATGAGTAGTGACCCAAATATCATAACGCAAACAGTGACATCCATAGAAAATCCATATGCACTTTCCAAGTGTCAGAACCAAAGGAAATAAAAGGGAAGAGAAGGAAAGGGTTTGAGTGAACAACTTCATCTGATGATCCATGAAGAAATTCCCCACAAATATCAGTGTGAGAGCTTTCTTCTAGGCATATTGCTGTTTGCTGGGCATCTGTTGCCACAGAGGTCAGGCTGGTGACCACCCTGGTTCTGTTCCCTGCCTTTGCACTTTGACCACCTACTATCAGCCAAGAGCAAAGCAGTGTGGGAAAGAGGAGCTGAACTTCAGTAGAAAAGAGCCCCCTAAACCTTATCATTAAGTCTTCCTCAGGGACTTGGATTTTTATCAGGCTCTCCAAGGGTAAATAACACCAAAGCAACCCTGGACTGTGCATTCAAAAACAACACAATGAAAGCCTGGAGGGAGAACACAAATGAGCTGGTGAAATCTTTCCTGTGAATTGCTGAGGACACAGCTGATCAGATAACAGTGAACTGGGTTCTTCTGCTCCTCAAGAAGCCATCCAAGATGGCATTTTTCCTTTGCCACCTGTTGGAACAGTTCAAGATTCTTCTAAAATCCTAACTTGCTACTTTCTAGCTTGGGGGCTAGAACATGCCCGAGATAGGGAGTTAACTGAGCCACGAGCTTTGCTCCAGGGAGGAGTTCATCAGTTCTGCAAAGCTGAACGTCATCAGAAGTCCCAGAGAACCACTCACCTCTAGGGTGAGTGCATGAGGCTCAGATCTGGGAGGTGGCCAAGATGTCAGCTTAAGATGGTTCTCACTCATCGGCTCACTGTGCTTACGGTTGACTTCAAGTTTTCCGGTGACTGGAGTAAGTTAAAAAAAAAAAAGTTTCAGCAACAAAACAAAGAAACAAAAGAATTGACTTGTTTTGTTTCTAACTAAACCGTAACAGTTGGTGAATGTTTTTTCTTTCTTTTTTTTTTTTTGTCTGTTGAACCAGTAACTTCCACAGTATTAAAGGCAGTGAACAACATACGTCACCTGTGGTAGTAAACCATCCCACTTCTCTGGTATTGCTCCAAGGGTTCAGGGAGGACAACAAAGCCTCTGACCCTGTAGTTCTGCAGAAACTAATGCTGGTGTTCTGGAGAATGACTACTGAGTGCACTGCCTCAAGCTTGGTTTGGTTTTGTCTGCGGTTGCTTGCGCTGCCTCCTACTTTCTGAAAGATCCCACTCGGAGAAGGCAAGTATCTGCAGATGCTTTTCAGCACAAAAGGTGACAGATCTGTTGAGGTTGTGATAGAGGGAATGATTTCTCCTCTCTGTAAAGGGGGCTAAATGAGCATGCTGGCAGCAAGGGACATGTCCAGCTACCTGCCTTTTTGTGAATGCTGAAGCACGGTTTCCAGAAGGGTCACTCAGTTTTATTAATGTGCTCTTCTGTTATCTGCTTGTCTTATTTGTGGAAAAGATGAAAAGATCTAAACTCAGTGCTTAGGCCTCAATAAAAACATTAACATTTTTCACTTTCCACAGCTCTGCTCCAGCTGCTCCACACCATATCCTTTTTTAGATACTTATATGAATAATAATATCCGCAATTAGACTTGCTACGATTGCAGCAGAAAGGAAATTAACCCTACTGCTTCAGGGCTCAAACTGATTCAGACAGGCAGGTTTGCCAGCCTTGTGAGAGGGAGTTCATACAGCATTTTCCTAAGCATCCAAAACCTCTGGCACCTCTTCCATCTGGGATCTTACTTCTTGGCCTCTTTCCTTGACCTTTTTT
This sequence comes from Lagopus muta, assembly GCF_023343835.1. Taxonomy (NCBI): domain Eukaryota; kingdom Metazoa; phylum Chordata; class Aves; order Galliformes; family Phasianidae; genus Lagopus; species Lagopus muta. The sequence goes on from NC_064434.1 coordinate 79,885,280, forward strand.
CTGTTTTTATTTTGCTGCAGACAGCTTTGGTAACCCCTCTGAGAGGTAGGCTGCTCACCCTGCTCCTTTACCTGTTCACCCTGTTCACATATTTTTCCAACTGCAGTTGATTCCAGCTCTCCCTTATTAATCTTGGTGTGTTTTTGTCAGGTCTCCCTTGCTGCCATTTGCAGTGAAAATTTTTGACTCTCATGCCTCTTCTCTGTATTCCCTTCTCTCTTTCCTCAGCATGACAGTGAGCCTGTCTTGACACCCTGGTCCCACCAGCAAGACCCCACAAAGCCTTCTTCCTGCCCACAGTCCTGTGCTGATGTGTGGCCCATTACACTGATATCAGTTCCCTCCTTATAAGTTCACGGCTGCCTCTTTTCTGCCTACTGAGGTCAGGGTATGAAATGTGTCTGTGTTTGACTCAGTACACTGAGTAACAGAGGGATGAAGATTCCTGCAGCATGCCCATCTCTGCTTTTTAACTGTTGCATGGTAAGATGGGCAGGGAAGATGTTCCTTATCATCTCCTTCAGTTCATGCAACTCCCACTTTGTCTACAGGAAACTGGATAACGCTAAGCGCTGCCATCAAGATTTCTGTCCAAAACTCTCATTTTTAAACATTCTCCCTATACCATTTCCTTTTATTTATGTTTTAGTTACAGTTTCCCTCAAGCTGGAACCACTCTGTTGGATCTTGTCGGGCTAGTAGGGTCACCAGGCACTATGCAGGTATCAGTAACACTGTCTTCACTGGCTTCTACTGGAGGTCATCATAGAATTGTTAAGGTGGAAAAAAACATTAAGATCATCAAGTCCAAACAAAACCCATCAGTACCATGCCCATTAAACCATGTGCCAGTGAGCCAGGGCTGGAAAGGGAGTGACAGAACAGCTTGTCACCCAGTCCTGTAAGTTGGGACATCTACCTGTCCCTCCTCCCTGTTGCTGTGGAAAGTACAGTATTGTCTGCTCTGAGAGTTTCACTGAAGGAAGTTTACACAACCTAATTCTGATGATACATGTGCTGTGTAGAAGGACTGAGCATAGACATCCTCTCACGACTTGCCATTCCTATTTCAAGGTAGGTGACACAATAACAAACACTAAACAAAGAAAATAGGTGCAACCAGTGCATCTCAATACAGAAAACAGGCTTCAAGCCAAAGGACTTGGTGCCTCCCAACAGTTATCTCCTTAGAGAGAGCTTTCTCTCTAATCCTTTTCTTATAGTAGTCAGCAAAGTAGAAGATAGACTCCTTCCTGCTCCTATCCCTTCTAACTGCCTGCTTCCATTTCGTGCTCTAATTCTCCTCTCTTCCATTGAGATGATTTATCCACAGATGAAAAAATCAAAAGGTCCACGGCCATATGTCCTAGAGGTGAGGAGTTTGTAATGGCCTGATTTGAAGCCCTGTAAGGCAAGTGGAATGCTTTCCATTGGCTTCAAGGGGGCTTTGGATCATGCTGTAAATAGTCCAGTAAGATACTGTACATGGATGCAATGACTATTTATAGAACTTATGATGGATAAGATGTTTACTCATCATCTAAATCTAGTCACTGTGTCATCTGGGGAGAGACCAAATCAGAACTGATGCTTAGTGGAATGAGAGCAGTGACAATGAGGGACCACTGACTGACATGTCACCTGCTCAGCTCCCCTGAAGCAGAAGTACCTGAGATCCTTCACCATTTACTACAAGTGCCCTTTGTAACAGATAGTTTTGTTCTAAAGGAAAGGTGTCAAAAGGTGTCAAATACAGCAAAGTGACAACTGCAGATTTATGAAGCTTTATTGCAAAAAGTGCCCTAAGATCCTACAATGGTAATACCAGACCTCTCAGGACCCCTGCAGTCCTTTCCTGTGCCTGGATCATTGAAGCTACAGCCAATAAACCCAGAGTCGTCTAAATCCACTGCGTGGTTTTCTCCATGCAAGTTAATAAGATGACCTTGGTACCCAGGATTACATGTGTAGCGCAGATTTTATTGGTATCATTGGTACCCAGGGTTACCAGAGCTGACAACATCAGAATAGAATTACCTGCATGGCACAGCCTGTTCATATTCACATCTGTGAGAGTGCGCCTCATCTACATCCATAAACACATTTTTCCCTCTGAGCAGATCATGGTGTGCAGATACAATCATGTGAATGAATTTTTTTCTGAGAAAGATATTTAAAATTCTCATGCTCAAGACAGTTATTGTTTCACGCTAAAGAGGGACTGTCAGCAGTGATGTGATACTTTACAAGGCTTCATGTCTGGGCGTGGGTGGGAGCAGGTAGTTCAGGCTGTTGTCATTAGATTTGTTTTGGTGGTGCCTAATGACAAACCAAGAGTAACTCCATTGTGTTCAGTGCTGTATAAACACGAAGGCAGAATTACACAATCCTCAACTCAGAGTTTACAGTTCAAAGAAAAAAACAAACAAACAAACAAAAAGCCTTGCATTGGTTGAAATGCTGAAGGTTTTAGCACAAAAAGGTTGGAAGTTATAGAGGTAGTCAGAAGTACTCATGAATAGGTGGAGACCAACAGTAAAATCCTTGATGGATCATAGACCTACAGTCCTGTTTGTCTCTTCTGAGGGAGAAGAGTGCAGGGGAAGGAAAAGCAGACAGAGAGGAAGGGGAGTAGAATTGCTGGCATTTGATCTATTCCCTCAAAAATGACGCTGGCAGAATACATTCACTTTGATCACGATCAGCACAGATTGTAAATGTTATTTCTCTAGAGCCTTACTTAGAGAGATCTCACAGAGTAAAAGGAAGAAAAGTAAATCTTGTTTGTTGGAAACTTATAATTGAGTCCAAAATGCAGGAATGCTATGGATATTGTACTAGGCTTTGAAGAAATGCACATGTAATTCCTCAGCCTCTGGCACAGAAAAAAGCAACACCTGTGCGATGTAGATGAGCATCTCCATTCTTTGAAATGTGGACTGAAATTTGTGGGTGCAGGCAAATGCTTTAAAGGATCTTTCACCCTATTCCTCTGCTTGGCAGGCAGGCAGTGCTGGCTGTTGTGTCTCAGGAAAGAAAAGAAGAGGCAAGTTCCAGGTATCAGTCTACTTATTCCAGTGGTGCATGTTACTCGGGATCCACTTGCTTGCTGACTGCCGGCTCAGTTCTGCAAAGCACCTTCTTAATTTCAGGAGTCTGCTTACATCCACTGATGTTCATGAAAATACTGACAGGCATGCCTGTTTTTAAGTTCAGCAGGACTCATATGCAAGGGGTGTACTGAAAAGAAACTTCTGTTGCCTGGACATAACAGAGAGCCATGTTAGAGACTGTAGAAAAGGTGGATGTACAGAGGTCAGCTGTCTCACACTGATGATTGTGCTGGCATACGTGCATTTGGGATTTCTACGTCCCGAGGAATGCAGTGAGTCCCTGCTGCCTGCGTATGCACTGTCACGGAGTGGCAGGGCAGATTTGTTTGTTCATTTTATCCTCTATCCTTTGAGACTTTCTAGTCATTCCGTGCTTGTATTTTTTTTCTGTTGACTTAGTAAAATAAACTTCCTCTAATCGGAGAATAAGTGCGTCTCTTTTGTGCTGTAACCCTGAGGTCCTCTGCAAGGGATTCTGAATTGACTGAGAACGATCTCAGACATCATGACCTTGTAGTGACCACCCAGTTACAGTTGTCTGAAGAGCTCTTGAACGCTGAGAGCAGCCTTATGACTTGCAGCCTCAGCTGGTCATTGTTCCTGCAAGCTTAGTTTGGCAGAGCTTATGCTGAACCTTTTACTTACAAGTTTTGCCGTGTTTTGTTGGGGAGCCCAATGGCAAACTACTCTGATTGCAAAGTAAAAGTTTTAAGGTCTGGGCTCCAAGTTTTGGTATCTAGATCCTAAAAACGTAATTGCATTTGGATTGCAACAACTGGAAGTAAAAAATATTTTTATCTTACATCATCTCCTAAAAGTCTAAGATGTGTTTCCTATGAAGATACAGTTCTGCCCACCAAAATGTGCCAGTTTTGGTGGCTTACTTTGTTATTGTTGTTTAATTTAAACCCTGGAATTGTTTACTCACTATTTTTTTGTGCTCCTTTCTCTAACTTTCCTCTTTCTTTTTTTTTTTCACAGTTAAAACACATGCATCCAGACAGTCTCTGAACTCCTCTGCAGGGGCTGACTGTGTAGCAGAACCAAGTGTGTCCCTCTTCACTTGTGAGACAAGGGATCCCTTCTCCTCCTGTTACCTGTGCTGAGATGTGCCTTTCATTTCTTCCAGAGAGTAGAAATTATTCACAGTTTCAAAAGCTTCTGTAACGAACAGCTCATGATGCATGCGTGGCCTTTATGAGGAGAGTATTTTCTTGATGAGTTCCCATGTGCCTTTTATACCAGGAGACCAAAAGCATTTTCATAGTAGTTCATTAGAAAAAAAAGTACCACACGCCACCTCTGCATCTGGTTTACATATTGACTTAACACCAGGCTGGAAAATGACAGCATATGATTTGCGCCTCCCAAACACGTAATGCTGGTATGGCTATTCGTAGTTGGTTGCACACTTTTTTATGATGAATTGGATGCTGGTCAATTAGAAACCATCAAGTTTGGATGTTTGAAATGCTGAGCCAGTGTGGATTATCCCATCAGTACAAGGTTGTAAGAATTTCAGGTTGTGGTGGCATGAGGTCTCCAGGACACTTCCAAAACCTAAAAACAAAAACAGGCCTGGCAAGTTCTGAAGTTCCCAGCCTGTGACTCGCACCTTCCTTGGCTGTAGATAATTTTTTCTGCTTTCTAGAAATTTTCCTCAGTGAGAAAACCATAGAGTATTGGTGATCACTGATTTATTGCACATTAGCACGTTCAAAGTCTGGCTCACCGGTGCTTGGAAATGCTCTTCAAAACACAGGGGTGTGCTGCACTCATCAGTGCATGCTCTCTGTGGAAGAAATTCAGCTCTCTGTAGTGAGATGCTATGGTGATGAGTTGTTAAATTCTGTTCTAATGCCAGGATGTGTTTCATCCTGTAGTCTTTAGTGTTACCTTAGAAAGCAGATCAGAAGTCAGGTACCTTGCCACTGACTTGCTATTAGGACCAAATTAACATCAGTTCTGATTTCTCCATTTCATTCTGCACATTACCCTGCTCCGGGTGCTCTGCCAGAGCTTTAATCACCTACAGCAAAGAATTAACTACATGTCAAACTTATAAAAGGAGTTCTAAGAAGCCATCGCTTTATCTGCCTTTGTGAAAACAAAACAGCGCACACCAGAAAGTGTACAAATAATTAAAACTCCTTTGGGGAGGGTAGAGGTTAAGAACAATCTTCTACTGAAACAAGTAGTCACTAGGGTTACCTTAAAAGCTTTTTGATGCTGGAGCTCACTGAGTTTATGAGGAATGTGACATGGTGTGCCTGCCTGTAATAGCAGGGAATTGGAGTTGTCAATCAGGGAAAGACTTTCCAGCCCTTTTCCAATCACGAGCTGGCTGAGATGCTGCAGTTAAACTCAGCACTACAGCTATCAGCAGGGAGAGCTGTAAAAATCAAGTCAGGTGCAAGTTGCATGGATGAATTCTATCAATGAAATAACAACAGCTCTCAGCGTTCTGGAAGCAGAAAGCAGAACAGACAATTGCTTCACAATAAGAAAGGAAGCCAGCAGGCTGGTTTCTGGACAGAGACCAGTATCTTGTGATGCATTATGTTCAGAAATCAATAGTTCCATGAAGCTCAATTCTTGTGTGGAAGAAAAGGATGATTTTCAGTTCTAATGTCTGTCATCTCAGCAAGGCTTGGAATGCCTTTCCTAGAGCTGAAGCGATCTCTCCTGAAAGAGCTGATTTTCTACAAGATCAAATAAAAGGCTAAAAGCCAGTCTCCAGTGACAGGTCAGTGAATTTTTCACACTATTAAAACTACTTTATTTCTTTAGAAATCCTCTAATTCCATGTTATTTCCAGCCTGCTCATCACCACCTCTTTACTACATGAATGACCCTCCTGCTTTTCAGACTCACCTGTGCTGAAGTTTGTATTCCTCTAATTAAATGCTGCATTATGCAGCTCTTAGCACTAAAGAAATTTGGTCCATCTGGTTAATTTTCTTCTCAGTCAGATGTATCCTTCAGGGAAGTAATGTGTACATCATGAAGGCAGTGTATCCCACCCATGATGAAAGCCACATTCTGTATTTCCTCGTTTCTTTCCTGATAATAGTTACATACACACCTATGTTTTGTTATCCTTCCATCTTGAACGCTTCTCATATACTGGAAACATTAGAGTCAGGACTAAAGACACTAGTTTGGAGTCTGGTTTGGGAGAAGCCTGTAGCCTCGTCAGGCAGTGGCAGAGGTGACAGGGAGCAGAGAGAGATGAACATCCCTTTTAATAGCCAGATAGGGATCTAGCTGATTCTGCAGAGCCACTTCCAGCAGACTGCAGGCAGCTAATAACTGAGATCTTCTGGGGCTACAACAACAAGAGTGGTCCCTGATGAGCCATAACACAGTCAGTGTTTGGGTGACACAGCCTGGGTTTCCATCATGTGCATGGAAGCATGAGAGCAAGGCAAGATGATCTACAAGTGACCTACACAGTGGGAATGAAATGCCAAAGAACAGGAATGAGGCCAGAGCAGATGACCAAATCTTCATTATAGACCTTCCACTTAATGAAGTATCTCTGATGTGGATGGTCAACATTTAACAAACTATGCAAAGCAATTCACGTGCCTGTGGGCTCAGAGAGCAACATCCTATCCTTGGGATCCTAGAGGAAAGAGAGGTTTTGCACACACAACCCATGGGTCCATAGCCCATCAGGCTGGCTTCTTCTCCCTTGGCCCAGTCAGAAATGAAGTTCTCTTTGTTTTGCCCTGTGCTAGCATTTCCTTTAGTTCTTGTCAAAACAAGATCAGCCTCTTGAAGTGCAACACACTGTTTAGTTTTGCAATGTTTGGTTTGGCTGCTAGCAATTTGTTCATTATAAGAAACAATACTTTCTTGGTCAATGCTCTAGGAAACCTTCTCCTGCAATAGCACAAAGCCCACTTTGCCCACCAGGCACCCATGAAAAGAAAACTTAACATCCTTCTGACAAAAAAGCTTCAGAAACTCATTGTGAGAAGCTGTGCAGGAAGTTTCTGAAGAACAAGATGCAGAAAAGGTCTGATTGATTATGGAAAAGTAATTGTTCACAATGTCTGTTACCCAACCAACAGTTAATGATACTGAATGTTGTACTTTATGACCTTAAAGGTCTTTTTAAACCTAGATGATTCTGTGTTTGAAGGAAAGCTGCAAAACCTTTCCTAATTCACCCAAATTCCATACTGGTACATATAACTTGCCCTGCCCCCTTCTTGGCTGATTATCTGAATGTGAGCATTGATAGTGCTTGTAGTTTCATCCTGGCCAGTCTGGGCTTTGAAGACACAAGTATTACGAGTGTTATGTATTACAACTGCAGATGCTATTATTCATGCTTTATTAAGACACGGTCCATTCCCTGAGTTACAGCAAGGCTAAATTTAATCCCATGTCTGTCACACTTTCAATCTACACTATCTGCCGTAACGACATTCTGCAACAAAGAACCTCTACAACTACATTATGCAATGCCGGGCAAAGTATATCCTTTTACCCTTTCAAGTCTATCTTCTTCAAATAGGGTGTTTTAGTCTTGCTTTATAGGAAAAGGAAGCAGGAGTACTGGCTGGCATCACCTGCATCATTGTGTACTCCTGCTGCTTCTCCTCATGCTCTTATCCAAGTTCAATTGTCCTGAAAGTATTTCCTGCTTTTTTTCTTCTTATTTCAAAGTTCTTTCACACCCTCTGCATTTTAGTGACACCCTGAATGGACATGTTTTACTGCCACAACTCTCTTCTCTTAGGAGCTAGGTGATTTGTGGATCAGACACATCCAAGCTTGCCATAATGGAGGCCATTTGAGGTCTCTGCACTTACTCAGCTGCTTCCTTTTATCCCATCATAAGCTGCCAACTCGTCTTTCTGCCACCTACTGTAACTGGTTCTATCTTTGCTTGAGGAGCCTTGGAGGATGGAGCCTATATTTTACCAAGCACGTGTCCTGGCCTTTGCCCCATGGAGTACAACATGGGTCCCACAGCAGCATTCATGTGGGTTCCCTTCAACTATTTAACACTGGCAAAGGCAGTTCTATAACAGGCAGCACATCCTTTTTGCGTAAGAAAAACCACTGGCAAATACAATGGCATTAGGAAGAAACTTGTTGAATTAAACTGCATTTTCCTTAATATCAATGATGCACCAATATGAATAACATTTTCTTCATTAAGTTTCAAGCACTTACAATTGAGTCTCATCCTATTTTTCTGGTCAGTTTTTTTTTTTTTAATATCCAACAATTGCTCAGTTTCAAAAGAGAGACTGAAATGGTTCCTTCCCAGATATATGAAACTAATTCTGCAAGTGCCTGTTCATGAATAAACCTGAACAATCATTATTTTTTCCAGAGAATAATAGTCTCTGGAAATATGGTTTGAGTTGACCCAAAACTATTCACACATGAGTACTGCATTTCCTGAATGATGCTAGCTGTGAAAAAAGAAAAAGGCTAATTAGCGTTGCAAATCTGCAAGAGGAGTTAGTGCTGTTTGTATCATTACATCAGGTCCCAAAAGCGTAGGAGACCCAGGTTAAACACTTGCTCATCACAGGAGGATGCAGCCTTCCCACTGCCTGAAGCACAGCTATAAGCTGCAAGGCACAGAGGAGCCCCCCAGGGCATGAGGTAGGCTCTCATTTTCTCCCCTTTGACTGAGTTCTTCTGACCTGAAGTACGTAGTCCCTCCCTCACAGAAGGGAACGTGAACACCCCAAATCCTGGAACAATGCCCTAATCTAGCAGGCCAGGGAGTGATGCTTGAATTTACAAGAGAACATCTTCAGCAGAAAAGTAGGAACGGTGGAGAAGAGCCTGGCTCAGGACATCTTCAGGCTGGGACTCCTTAGCAAGAGGGAGTTCTCATGCTGAGGTCCCTGACTGAAGGCAGGATCTTTGACACAACCAAGCCTTGACCAGACCACAAGGTCTTTGGAGATGGGTTTTTCTTTTTGCCCTTTTCATAAGATATAAAAGACGGGGATAGCAATTACTGTTCCTTCTGCCTGCAGTTACATAATCCCCCCCCTCTTTGCTTTTGTTTGTGTGCATCCATAGCTCAGCCTTTCATTTTGGATCAGATGGAACATTTTGTCAGCTGAAAACAATGAGACTGATTCCCCACTCCCCCGTGACTTAAACCCCCAAAAATTTACATTTGTTTTCCTCTGAATCTAAATTATTTTCCAATGAGGCTGCCAAGCTAAAAATCATTTCTTCATGCCTCTCCAGACATGATACAAATACAGTCTCTCCCATACCTACCTGAATCCCAGTGAGAAACAGAGCAAGAGGCCCTCAGAACAGCACAGCCTGCTTTAGCAGGAAAAGCTGTATCTAATGCCTGTAGAATTGCAGGTAACGAAGGCAAATGATTTATAGCCTTTTGCAGGGGGATTTTGCTGCAGAATCCAAGGCTCCTGACTGACCGCAGTCAGTACACCCAGGAAGATGGAGGTGACCTGAAACTAGGTGGAAAAATTAGAATTTACAGGAAGGACAGCCCTTCTTTGCTTATGCTCGCCTGAACTACAGTAGGAGATCCCGGTGCCATCCCCACCTTTTTCCTCAACCACAGTGACATAAGATCCCTCAAGAGACATCTCTGAGTATAGCGTACTCCGCAGTTCTTTTGATCAGGCATGCAAGGGATGCTGCACCCCTTCACGAAGCCAATGCCACTCAGAGGTTTTTATTTTACACTTTGGAAATCTTTGTAACCAGAAGCACTGCACTTTGCAGAGGAGGAGGAAGATCTGTGGAAGCAATGCATTAAACTGGCTGGAGGGATGATTAACACTCTAAACCAAAGGGCAGCTGCAATTACTTTCGCTGTTCTAATCAACGCCCCCACCATGAGACATCAAAGCAGGGCAAATCGAGCACAGAATTCAAGACGTCCCTGAATTCAAGGCTGCATGACAGGGACAGCATAGAAATGCCCCGATTATATTTCATAAGCTGGCATATCTCAGACCTGCCCTCTGAGGAAGACTGGCCCTGAAGGCAGGAAGATGTAGTGGGACACGCTGCTCCCTGTTTGCTGTTCTGTGTGACTCCAACGGGAGTCAGCAATATTCTTGCTTTCATGTGGCACGCTCTCTTTTGAGGTCTTCATTGGAGATGATAAATTTCTCAAAAGCAGGACACAGCTCCTTTGGGTGGGCACCCTATGGGATGAGCCAAAACGTAATATCAAGAAGCACCGGGCTGTGAGGATAAGTGGGAATACTCTTCCTCACTAGTGTTGTTGGAGATATGACCCCATCACTGAATGGGAGAGCTTGGAAATAAGCTTGTTCCATTGACAAGGCTCAGAGGGATTATCTCCTCCTTGACCTTACGACCCTATGGCTGATGAGCTTACCAGGTGCTTTTATCTAGCCCCAGCTGACACTGCTGAGGGTTTTGTCAGATCTGCTGCTGTTGAGCAGAATACCATCGGATGGATTCTCCATGCCCATTCTGTTCTATAAATGACCTGGACAATGAGGCTTTCACACCAAGCAATGGGGCTTCCAGTCTCAGAGTCATGGGAGGAGGACTGAACAAACCCACAGCCCTGGACTGATCCAGTGTCCTACAGCAGCATGGATTGCAGTAGCTGAGAGGGGAGATGAAACTTCCAACTTTGGTGCAAATGACTACCATACCTACATATAAGCAGTTTAAACAGGAGCAAATATCATAGGAATTCAGGTTTAGATGAAGTGCTCATGAGTAGAGATGAGGCTGTATTCAGTCAAGCTCTAATGTATATCATCGGTGCTCCCAAAGCAAAACACGGGCTGTCAGAACAACTGAAAAATGAGGACTGCCCACACTGAAATCCTACCTTGCAGCCTGAAGAAGCCTGAAGTTCCCAGGTGTGTACTGGAAGTGCATTTTTCTACATCCACGTGACCAATTGTGTCCAGCCCAAAGAAAAGGTAGATGTGAACACATGTTAGATAACTTCTACGACCCTGATGCAGTTCAGACAGGCCATTGTTATAACCTCTCACATGCTTATCAGTGACACCAGTAAATAACACAACATAACCAGTCCTACTAAACCACAGGCTAACTGCTTCCTTACAGTCTATCACAGCAGCAAGTCTGCTCTCTTTCCTGTACTATGCTTGCAGTGAAGAAAGGGATCACAGTCCTGGAGCACTGGCTTCCACTACAGTGACCTGTCAAGTTGCCTCAGCCTCTGCTCAGCAGGGTCACTTCCAGGAACAAGGAGATAATTCAGCCATTATGACCTTGCCCAGCTCTCTTTGATAAGCCTCCTAACGAGGATGCCAATTAGTGCCAGGTGGGATGGGGGATTTTGCAAGGCAGGTGCTGGTGAGCACTGGTGGCCATCAGTCACACATTGTGGGGTGCTTCCCCTTGGTGTATGGGCCGTGGGGTGGGAAATCCCACCATGGCGTGAGGTAGAGCCAGGGCTCCGACTGCAGGCATTTCCCTCCAGGCCACTGCTCTCATATTGTGTCTGAGATGCTTCATTTTGGATAAAAATCAGGCTCAGAATGCTTTGCTGTCACAAAGGGTCCCATGGAATATTTATGGCCTATTTTGAGAGAGAATAAGATGGTAGCTCTTACATCTTCGCCACATGTCCCTCTCATCTCCCTAAATCTCCTCTGCTGATTTATTTGGATAACACAGCCTTCACAATGTGCCTTCCATTATGAGTGCTGCTGTCCAGCTGTTCGGTGTCAGGCTTTGCTCCAGGCTCCTTTTCTATCAGAGTGTGTCTGTCTTTCTTTGCACAGTCGATTCAATGATGTGCAGCGTATGCTCGGGGGCAGCCCCCTTTCATGAGCAAGCGCCGCACTAATAGATGATCTCAGGAATGATCAGATCAATTCATTAACCTTCTGAATAAAGTTGTCTATTGATACAGCCCCTCTTATCAGGGAAGCCTTGGGTATTATTTATTCCACAAAGTGGAAACGCTGCTCTCCCCCTCTCCACCCTGCCAAGGTTACAGCCTTACGTCAGCTCCTGCTGTGGTGGCCTTGAGGCAATGAAATCTTTGGAAGCGCCAGGCTTTCTCTCATCGGGACGTGCATGGGCTCAGCTCCCATGCTGAGGGGCAATCTGCACTCTTGCTTGACTTTATAGAGATTGGGGCTTGGCACTGATTTGCATTTGGGTCCTCGGTCTTCTCTTGATGTATCATAGGCATCAGAGCAGCCTTAGTTTAATGATTGTCAGTGATGAGACTTGCAAGCCTGGGGCTGAAAAGGACTGGATTCATCAGAGGGAGAGATGGAAACAGGTAGATCAAAGAGATTATGGAGTTTCCATTCATCATGGGAGATGTTCAAAACACATCTGGACACAGCCCTGAGCAACCTGCTATAGCTGACGTTGCAGTGAGAGGGGTGAAGCAGCTCCACTTTGGGAGTGAATCACCCAGTTTTCTCCAGAGAATCCATCCTCTGGTGAGAGGAAACTATAAAGCAAAATCTGAAAACCCAGGGTAACGCTCTTGTGATGCCTGGAGACATGTACATTTGCAATGCAGCCCTGTCTGCCCATCTCTCATCTTCAAATCTGTCAGCTTAATACCTTGCAAAAGGCTGTTTCTCTCTGACCTTAGTGTAATTACTTGGATTAGTACAGAACCAAGCTTTTCAGCTGCAATATGAGAGACACACCAGGTTTTGTTCTGTGCCTATTTGTTCTTTTATTTATTCAGTACATTAAGCCCATTAGCTAGGTCATCATTCATTATGGTCTTTCTTCTTGCTTTTACTCTAATGATCTCCAAATGTCATTTTGAATGTTTTGGTCATAGTTGCCAATTTTAAAGCTCCTGAAAAGTTCTTGGCACTTTCCAACTGGCAAAAGCTAGCAGTATCCCAGCTCTCTATTTATCCTTTCAAATAAAGGAAAGAGTGCATATCACAACTCTCTTTTCCTGACAGGTTTACCTCCCCACTCCTTGGTTCCACATGGTGGTTATGGGAAGGAAGCCCATTCTCATTGCTGCCCTTCTGGGGGATGAATGAGTGCAATTGTATTTTTGGGTGGTATTTTCACAAAACAGAACCTTTCTCTGTTGTTTTATTTTTCCCTTGCCATATTTTTAGCACAAAAAAAAAAGGAAGTCAAACTGCCTAGGCGGAAGAGAATTTCACTGAAGCAAGCCATTTTTATGGTATGAAAGGTAACATTTCTTTAAATTAGCCTGGCTAAGTTAGCCAGGCTCTACCTGCAATGTTTTCATGGAAATTTCCTCAGGAAATTACATTTCCCCAGTTTGTTTTGCTATGGAAAGCTACTGGTAGCAGTTGTCAAAGAAAATTGCAAGTACCCACAAATACTGTCACTTTCAAAGGCAAATATTTGCAAAGCATAAAGTAATGGCATGGACTTAAGCCATCCCTTTGGAAGAGTTCCTGCTGGCTAAGGCAGAGATCCTTGTCGAGTGCAGGCTCCTCACACCCTCTCCCTGTACTGTGGCACGCCTATTTTACCTTTTCTCACGTTATGGTTATTGTTCCAGAGCAAGTGCAGGGCCCTACCTGCATATACAGGGTATAAACGTGGTTAAAGATACTTTTTATCAGTGCTTTTACTTCTATTTGCTTCTGCTTGGATTGTCACCTGGAGTGTATTTGAGGTCATGTTGCGTTTCCACTTTTGAGTTACATTATTTCAATTCCCTGCCTGTAAGCTGTTCAGAAACATCCACACTGAGTTGTGCTATAAAGCAAGCAAACTTGTCCTCAAAAAAACAAGTTATAACCCTTCCACAGTCCAGAAGTGGTGTTTGCCTTGAGGCTTCAGTTTTCATCAGCTGCCATTAAAGGTAGAGAAGCTTCTTTTCACCCACTGCACTTTTAAATAAAGGAAGTGATTCTTGAGCATCACCTTACTTCAGCACCAACAGCAACTGGAGAAATATTATACAAGCAAATATTATACAAGTTGACTTAGTTGCAAGCTGATCACCCAAGCACCAGGCAGAGGATTTGCCAGTGCACTTTCAGGTGTCTGGTATGCTGATTTCCCAAAACATGCTTGACACCTCCTGCATCTCAGCTTACCATCCTACGTGAACAAACCTCCTTAGTCCTTCATGCCATGTGAACACAGCCTCCAAGAACAGCAGCATGTTAGCACTTTCTCCTTTGTTTCAAGAGCTTTACAGGGAAGGGTCTGGAGCACAAGTCCTACAGGGAATGGCTGAGGGAACTGCAATTATTCTGTCTGGAGAAGAGGATGTCCAGAGGAGACCCTATCGCTCTCTACAACTCCCTGAAAGGAGGTTGTGGTGAGGTGGAAGTCAGCCTCCACTCCCAGGTAACAGTCATATGACAAGAGGTCCTCAAGTTGCACCAGGGGATGTTTGGGTGTTAGGAAAAATTTGTTCTCAGAAAGAGTGGTGAGGCAGTGGCAAAAGCTGCTCAGGGAGGTGGTGCAGTCACCTCCACCTCCTGAACACCTCCATCCCTGGAGGTGTTCAGGAACCACATGGATGTGGCACTGAGGGACATGGTCAGTGGGCATGGTGGGGGTGGGCTGGTGGTTGGACCAGATGATCTAAGAGGTATTTCCAACCTTAATGATTTAGTGATTCTATTGTGATGGATTCAAACAGCTGGTGGATAAAGGTTTAGCAAAGTCTCATCATAAAGTCCTTAACAAATATCTGTGGCTGGAATTTCATAATCATCCTATGGGAAGACAAATATCCATCACACATCAAGACTTGCAGCCACCTGATATCAAGGGTTGTGTGCATGCAGGACACAGAGGGATAGGCGAGATGTCAGGAGAGAGGTTTCTGTGTGAGAGTCCTGTCGGACAGCTAGGTAGTATCCTCTCTGAGAAGTTGCAGAATGCCTTAGTAAACCTGTCTGCTTTCTCTTGGGTGGCCACCTGGTCTTTGGCCAAGACAGGAAGAGCATAGGCTGTGCATCTTGGGTCTGAAGGATGATTTTCTAAAACGCAGCTGTGCTGTAGTGGTCCCACATGTTTTTACTGTGGAGCAGAGTAAGCTCTGGGCAGGCATTTGTACAGGAAATCAAGGTGGAAAACCTCAGTGTTTCTGAAAAGATATGCAGGGGTTATCATTATATGAGGGACACTCCCTTCAGTGTTGTCATGGTAAGGATAACATATAACTAAACACCACAGGCTAAACATCTTTGCACAAAATTAAAGGGATGTGCATTATCTGGTGAAGAACATCTGAGAGATTCAACTGGGTTGGCAAAGAATGGAGTTCAAATGAAGATCTCCAGCCTTCATCCTCCCTTTCGTATGGGCCGCTGAAGTCTTTCATGATGGTACTGGAATCCAAAAACATAGGAAAGATAAAGCTGTGTCTGAAGAGAGAGCAATTTCCAGCTGTTGCAATTCTTCTGAAGTCCCACCCAGGTGGGGAGTACAGAACTGACGGAACATCTAGACATGATGGCCTCAGGGGCCAAGCCTCTCAGCCGTGTTTTCAAGGCTATGTTTAATATATACAGATCCTTCATGTAGCAGAAAGACTGTCAGAAGTGGAGTCAGAGAAACATAGACTCCTTGCAGCCTGAAGGCCATTTGAAAGACTATCGCCAGTTGGTCTAACAGTTTCCATAGGAGAAACATCAACAGCTGCCTGGGAGACTTGGGATGAGAATGTGTTCAGTTTATTGAGTAGCATCATTGGGGATCACATCTCTAGAAGGACTCTTCCACTGACGTCTAAACTGAAGCTGAAACCAGCAGTGACTGCTAAACTCTTGAACTTACTGCCCATATTGGTACTTCATAAGGTGTTAGAAACCCTCTGACAGTACCAGGACAAATGATCCCATCTTTACAAAGCAGGAACATATTGCAAGTCCAGCCACCCTGGGAACTGTTCAACTTCTCCATTAGAAATATGGTTTGCCTTTCTTCCTGCCAGTGTGGAAAAGTGACAACTTTCCCTAGGATTTATGAAAAAAAAAACTAGTAAACAGCAACACTTGAATACAAGAAAAGACTTTCGGCAGTGCTGGGGCATTTGCTATGGCAGGCTTTACTATCATCTTACTAACATTAAGAGGGATCAGGCGTGTTATGTGAGTAAGAACTCAGCACTGACTTTAGAGTTCTCCAGTGCTTCAGTCCTCCTGCTTCGGGTGTAAATCTGCTGGGGGGTTTCCTTCCTTCTGTCACTGGTCCCACAAACTGCAATGGCACCCAGGTGTGGGCAGGGAGGAACAGAGCAGGTGATGCCTCTGAGATTGCTACTGCCAGGCACAGGATGGCAGCTGCCAGCCGCCAGGCTTACTCCAGGCTAACCATCCTTATGGCTTCCAAGCAGACCAGAGTCTGCGAGAATGTGCAGGGAGATGGTGCAGGGAGATAGCATTACTCCTCCATGCTGCGAGCTGGTTGCAGGCATGTCTGCCTGCTGCGATATGCACATTTGAGATTGTCTGACCTTCCGTAGTCTGGTTGTTTTGGCTGTGCAGCCTTGGTTTATATTTGGTCTGGGCTGGCTTTTGCTTTACAGATCAGGTGGGAGGGTTTAACATTGTGTTTCTGGGGATTTGGGGATTTCTCCTTGCTCCCTCCCTCCCTCCCTCTCACTCTTATTTCTCAATGATTTCTCTGGCTAGGTCAGGTTGATCTGTGTGGGATCCTGGCAGTGCACCAGGGTAGAGCATAAGCAGCGCTTGTAACACTGATCATCCTGTGTACTCAGTCACTGGGTTACTTGGGAGCTGGAAAACCTTTTACAAAACAGCACATCTGTCCCAGTTCAGTTCACTTACAGTAAGTGGAATGAATATGGAACTCATCACAGGCAAACCTCCAGGTATCTTAGTCAGAAGACGTACTTCCTGCCTTTGGGATGTATCCAGCTGCACTGCAGCACTGTCACACTTGGAGCAGATCAGTAGCAATCATATTAGCCTATGCTGCTTCTTTCTAAAGGTTATTTTGTACCAGATAAAACTTGTAGACATGGATCTATCCCCGCTGACACACAGAGGTTGAAGTCATCTTTGCGCAGTCTGCCCAGCCCTAATTTTTTGAAGCTGCAACAAGTGCCCGAGAGGCAGTTCTTAATGCAAAATATGCCTGCTATGTCCTGGGGAGTGCAGGGTCTCACATCCCTGTGCATGACCTAGGTCCCTGCAGCCTTGGGGACACGTGACATTGCAGTTGGCTGGCTGCAGTGTGGTGACAGGCAGCAGCGACATGCATCTCTCGTGCTCCCACGGACTTAGAGCTCTTCCGGTGCAGCAGCGAGCACTCCAAAGCAGGTAATGTTTTCCTGTTGCTCCGATACCCAAAACCTGGCACTAGATTTATCTAGCTTGTGAGGCAGCCTGGAGAAATATTTGCCAGGACATGAGGCTAATAATTTAATCAGACGAATTCAGGCAGAGTCCTTTGGCGGCTCGAGTTGCATTATATAACAGGATCGCAGGAGACGCAGCAGGGGCAGAGGCTGGATGCTGTGTTGCGTTTTCCAGGATGGCCAAGGAGAGAGTCTACCTCCACTTTGTGCTCAGTCCACTGTCGTAGAGCTCCACATGTGCCTTCCTTTCCCTAAAAGCATAACAGAGTTTTGAAATATCAAGTGGTTTTTTTTTTTACAATAAAAAACCCCATGCAGGGACTCCCCCCTCCCAAATCAGCATCCTGGTATTGGCTGACAGGCTAAGAGGCTGCAGACAGGTTATAATCTAGCCGACCCTACTGAAGTGTATTGTCCCATAGGTCTGAATGGAGAGCAGTGCCTATTAGCACATGCTGTTGGGGGTCTGGAGGTAGGCAGGTGGTGGCTGGGTGACAACTGCTGGTGGATCAGGTGAGACATAAGGTCTCCTGAGCCCACTGGAGGGCTGTGTCCCTGTGTCATGTGCTCATTTGCCTGCTGTTTATATGTGTTTGCTTTGTATTTTCACACTCTGCCACTACACAATACCAGCCATGTAACTGAATTGATTGCTGCAGTGTGGCTAAAGATGACATCACACAAATACGGGAGGTTTAAAAACTGCATGACAGGATTGTGCTTTTGGGCACAGCATGCAGCCTTGCACTGTAGCACGCTTACCGTAGATACACAGAATCATGGCATCATTTGAGCTGGAAGAGGCCCCTAAAGGCCATATGGTCCAACTCCCCTGCGATGAACAGAGCCCTGTCCAGCCTGACCTTGAGAGTCTCCATAGACAGGGTTTCCACCACCTCTCTAGGCAACCTGTACCAGTGCCTTACAGCCCTTACTGTAAAAAACTTCTTTTAGTGTCAGGCTAAGAGGGACAACACAGAGAGGAATGGTGCATGCAAATCAGCGTTTTGGACTGTTCGAAACTCACTCATCCATCTTTTCCTTGCTAGCAGCCTGCTAATTCCTCACCGGTCACCCTGAATCCTAAAGCCAATGGCCCTCGGAGATGAGTCAATTTCTAGGTGGGAATCCAGGACTTGCACTTCAGTTCACGCTGTTATTTTAGTTTGTGGTGTTTGCTTCTCATTACGGTAAGCTCCCAGGAATGTCAGCACCAAAATAGCACAGAATCACAAGGTTACCTGCTGAAGAATGAAGTAAACAAGAGGGATATTCTTTCTCTCTGCCTCTTTTTCTTTTTTCTTTTTCCTAAAAGGAGGCATTTTGAGCACTATTACAGAAATGTAGGGACACGATTACAGCTGAGGAGCTGAGGTTCGTACTGAGAAGAGGAAAGAGCCAAGTGCTGGGTGCTGGGGCCATGCGTCTCCTGACAGCCTGCCCTGGCTGGGTGCAAAGGTGTGCTCTAGCCAGACTGCTCCAGAGATCCTGGCTCTGCAGTCCCACCTGGAGCAGAGCAGCCGTGGGCCTCTCTTAAGGGCACAGCCAAGGAAACTGAGCCTTTGCCCAGAGCAGTGCTGAGGTCTCCAGGGAGACTGGTGTGCAGTCCAGGGAGGCCTCAGCAGTCATCCTTGCCTGCATTGACTCCAAGAGAAAGGAGAGCAGAGCAAAGTCAGCGCCTGGCAGGCAGCAAGGGCAGGAGTTACCTCCTTGTTTCTAGGAGGGAGGCACAGATGGTGGAAATATTTCACTCACAGAGTGGCAGCAGCGCTGCCCTGGCACCTCAGTGGCCTGGGTCCTGTCGCCTCATCCCCTCCAGTCTCCCCGGGTGACCTTGAGCTGCAGAGCCGGTATCTGCAGACATGTGGGGACAACACAGCCTCCACCTTTTTACCTCTTTTATTTGATACCTCAAGGAACAAGGACCCCACTGGTTTGCACCTTCCTCAAAGCCACAGTGATGTAAGAATGAAGCTGCCACCTCTGCCACCACTAGCTCTGTGCATCTTGGGAATGTCACTGCTCAGGCCTAGTTTCAGAAAGGGCGCTGGGAGAGAGGGCAGCACTGAGATCAGTGCTCTCCATCTGCAAAATGACAGCGGAGGCTCTGCAGCTGTGGTTTGGCTGGTGTGGCAGGACAGAGAGCCGAAGGGCACTGCTGAGGCAAACAGCCTGCTCCTTTTTCTTTCCCTTCCATTTTTGCAATACAGTACCCAATATACGGGACTAGAGAACAATGGCAAAACCCGAATTGCGCGCATTTGGATAAGGTTAGAACAGAAATGTTGTCTGCTGTACAATGAGACATTCCAATCCCATTCAAATGCAACGGTTCTGCGGTGTCACCCATGTGCTGCACTGGTAAGATAGGCCAGCAGTTGTAACCTTTTGTCCCTGCCCACTATACTAACAAAATGATAAAAAAGCCACAGTACTGACAATATGATAAAATAGCTGGTTTCACTGGCCAACCTATGTGTATGACTTTGGGCTCCGTGACGAAACATTATGCCAAAATCAAGGAGACTCCACATATGGGTTCAAGACCTGATGGGTTCAAGACCTCAGGTCCTCAGAGTGGTGAAGATCTGAGTATCTCTGTGATGGAAGCTCCTCCTTTACCAGCAGGGAGGAGCAAGACTGTAGGCCATCACAGTGGAAAGAGCCCAGATCCATGCACAAGTGCAATGGGAACTGCTTGTTTGAGGGTAGGGACAGAGCATGGGATGTGGCACAAAGTGATGTAGAAAACAAAGTCCAGAAATACTTGACCAGAGGCAACCAAAAAGGTGGATGCAGCTAATAGTTGGAGGAAACTCTCACAAGGGGGTGATGCATATCTCTATGATGCTTATGGACCCAAACCAGTCAATCCACAACCCAATGTCAGTTATGCAGGAAAATGGAAATGACTCATAAAATACTGCAGGACCACAACAGAACAAATGTCCTGTCTGGGAGTGCTATGGGAAGACGCAGCAACAGGCAAAAGCTCAGCAAAAGCTGAGCAGGTGGCTTTGGTGTGACCCAGCTTTGAAAGGAGGAAGGTGCAGTCAGAAGTCTCACAGATGGGGAAAGAGGAAAGGACAAGTCCGGCATGAGCTTTGGGTCTTGATGAAGGAGCATATTCTGTCGTGCTATCTGACTGCTGAGAAACTCCAGAGGTGGTTATCGCTAATTATCACTGTAGTTATCACTGATAGGTCAAACACGAGTGTGGGAACGTGCATCATCCAGGAACAGGGGTTTTGTCAGCCCATCATCTACAAATCTCCTCTGAAGCTAATGGGCTGGAGGAAGCAGTGGGTAGAAATGCAAACTGCAGTCACCAGCTATTTACTGATGACTGTGGGTCCTGTCAGTAGACACATCAAGTTTGTTCCTTACATAACGGCTTTAAATTGTGCCAGAGGAGGTTCAGGTTATGTATTAGGAAAATTTTCTTCTTAGGAGTGGTGAGACATTGGAATAGGTTGCCCAGGGAGATGGTGGAGTCACTATTCCTGGAGGTGTTCAAGAAATATGTGAATGTGGCACTGAGGGACACAGTTAATGGGCATGGCAGGGATGAATTGGTGGTTGGACCAGATGATCTTAGTGGTCTTTCCAACTTCAATTATTCTATGATTCTATACAGAAGTGGCCCTTGCAAGAAAAGTTTTTATAAACTGATGCCTGAACTCAATGGAGAAATTCCATAAGATGAGGGAGAATCTGATTTGCTTTAGAAAGAAGTGAAAAGACAGAGTAGATACGGCAAGATAGAGAGTTGATGTTTTCAGGGAAGATGAGGAGAAAAACAGAGAAAGTGGTGGTAAGAATGAAGCAGAGATGCCTGTTAAAGTTTATTTTACACAGAGCCTATTGATCTCTAGACTAAGATCATTGCAGCACTAGACTGAAAGCAGAACAGAGGAGCCCACCTCCATTGTAACCACTTCCTCTCCTTTTTGGCTGGGCAGCTGGTCTCACAAGATGCCACAAAAGTCTCTCCACAACAATATATCCATCCGAACAGTATGCAGAGACTGTGTTCCTCTTCTTTAACAGGTCATTCTCCTTCTGTGGTGCTTTGTTCCTCCAGTGGCAGGTGGGGGAAGGTTTTTAGAGAGGCCAGAAAGAGGAAGTGCTGTGTGCAGGAGCCATTCCTCTGGAGGGCCTCTGCAGCCCTCTACCAAGGGTAGATTCCCATGGAAGTCATGGAATCATTATGTTTGAAAAGACCTCTAAGATCATCTAGTCCACCATCCAGCTGCCACCAATATTGTCCACTAGACCATGTATTCCCAGTTTTGTTCCACGAGGAAGGCAGACTGCACTAATTCGTTTCCAACTGCACTCTGCTCAGCAATCCTTCATGATGGCTGGGAACATGAGCCGCTGTCTGGGGCTTCCTAGCTGGGAGGCAGCTCTGGTGGCTTCAGACCTTAGCCGGTAGCATCTGTTTCCACACCCTTTCCTTCACAGATGGTGCTGCCACAGGAATCCCAGAGTTCAAACTCACATCCAGCTGCTGGATATGCCTGTGCAAGGCCAGGGCAGCCACAGCCAGGCAAAACAGAGCAAGGTCTCCTTTATTACAGTATATAAAAGCAAGAGATGTGTTTATGGAGGTTGGGAAGAACTGGCTCAGAGCTAGATATTCTTCAAGGGGATAAGAGCCAGCTGCTTAGGGAACTAGCCTCCATCTTGGTTCCTAGTTGCATGTCAAATGTTATAACAAGCACTAAACAACATTTGATAAAGCTCATAGCACTAATAGCCTAAGTGACATCAATGGTCACTCAATCAAGTACTTGCAGTAAAATTTGTCTGGGAAGCATTTTTACCCCAAGTAGGTATTTGGTCTGTGTCAAAATGTTTCTTTCTGTTTTAGGGTCTAGATCTTCCCTCTCTGACAATCACTGCATGATTTCCAGGCAGGCAGGAGAGAGGCATTTGATAGAGACATTTATTTTTAGGTCCAGGGAGGCTCTTATAATTACCAAACACCTGAGGTTCCCCATGGTTTCCATTTTCTATCCAAGTCTTTGGACAAGCCTTTTGCCCGGAGTCAGTGTGTTAAGGTTGAAGGCAGCTTTGCAGTAACCTCAGGTGTATGTCTATTTAACCCTGGACTTGACATTAACATTTTCCTTAGCTGCTGCATGCACAAATCAACATTATCTACCTTGTTAGCGTGCAGCATAGTTGGAAAGCCTACTAGGATCCAGAGGAGAATGAAGTGGGGGTATTATTCACACAGAGCAAAGAGCAGAGCTCTGTAAGCAGGCTTCGCACTGAACAGGAAGATTTAAATAGTTTCTTCAGAGACAGCTTTGGCTCCTTCTGTTACACAGTTTTGCTCAAGTATTCAACAAACTATCTCATGAAGGAAGCAAATATTGCAAGAACAATATATTTCGTCTGTCTTGCAGGGGTTGGAAACCACAGCATGGAAAGAGCAGCCTCAGCTCCCTAAACAAGTTAAACAGAAAGGAAAGGCACAGAGAGGGAAATCCTCTCTGACTTTGTTATGGAAATGTGATACAGTTTGACATTTTAATTGCGATTCTCTCCTTATTATCTGGCACACGTTCACAGTGCCCAAGATGTTGTTTAGCGAATCCAGCTGCCTCCTCCACTCCGTTTGAAGTCTGGTGACTCCGCGTGATAGGGGAGTGTGAGAGTCAATGTGATTTGTGTATGAGGAAACATAAATATGTCACAGGAGTTTAGTCTTATAGGTCTGCAGAGTTTATACTCACAAAATCTGTTGTGCCCTTGTTTACACACCCAGATCCAAAGGCCTGACACACCCTCACTCTAGCTCAAAACTTTCATCATTTCTGACTTGTTTCTAATGAGACCATTGCAAAGCATGTGGATGATGTTTGACCACAGTTTAATGGACACGGGAAAATGTGCTCTCAAATGTTAAGAAGAGCTTTAATCAAAGTCGATTCTTTGTCATTAGCTGAGACAAGCACACATGCTGTTCTGCTGCCACATGTACAAACTTCTACACACAGGCCTTCCTGCACACCAAAAACACATTTGTGCCAGCAAAAGGCAGGTAGGTATGTGAGCATTTGCATAGCCCTGAGCACAGCGATGCAGCACTGCCAAAATGCCCACCCCCACGTCTGCTCTCCTGCAGCAAACATCATCCAGCCAGAACTGCTGCTACAAACTCATCTGTTTGGTGCTGTTCTTCACCTGCAGTTCACCATTGCGGCCAAGCACGTGGGAAGATTTGGGATGAAATTATCGTGTCTGTATGTAGCAGAGAAATGGAAAGTGTTATCATGTGGCATATTTAAAAACAAACCACAGGAAGCACAGAGGTCTAGCTCAAGGGAAAGGACCTGTGGGAACATGGGATCAGAAGCAGGTATCATAGCCTTTGAGAATGTCTTAAATCCCAGGCTGCAAAATTTGAGTATCTGATAATAAAGGATGGCAATATTCTCCCTTTCAACAGGAGATTCTTTCAAAGAAGCGACTGTGTGAATAAAAAGATTCAGCCTAAGTCACTCTTGGAGTATATCTGTCCCTCTGAAGGCACTAAGCTCACACTATGTCCTTCTTGGAGCTAGAAAAACTGATTTTTTAATTAATTTTGTATGAACAAATGACCTCAGTAAAGCTACCACTAAAAGGCTTCCTAATCCCAGCCCCAATCCTTTCTCCAGCAGGGAAAAGAGCATTGGCAGGATCAACTTGAAAGGCCTGGCTAGATTTGAGCCCTCTGTTACTGGACCTTTATGTAAAGGAGTCATACAGGAAACATCCAGTTCTGCATCACAGAGAAACGTATGTCCTCATTCTAAATTAAGGGTTGCATCTTTAAAGGTCTTATGCTTCTAATGTTTGCTTCTGCAGCTCTGATGAGCGAAGCGAGGTGGCAAGGACCACTACATGAGTCAGAGTTTAAGGACGAGGAGTCAAACTGACATTCTGTTCTGGATGACAATTACTACATGGGAAGTGTCAGCCGACTGCAGGATTAGATTGTTGGAGCTTTGCCTTCTCAGCTGCACAAAAGACAGCACTCTGCTATTGAACATCCCAAACTTTCTCCAGTTGTTGCTGAGTAGATTTAGAGAAAGTACCAAAATGGAACTTTGCTGTACAACTCATAGCTTCCTATGAATGTGAATATATGTTTTCCCTTCATGGTCTTTCCTGTTCCATTCCACTGAAAAATAATGTTCCTCTCTGAAGATTTTTGGGTTCGGATAGAGCATCTAACAGCACCCTACAATGACTTGATTAGCATTGGGATTGTGTGCTCGGACAGACGGCTCTTCTCTTTACTTCTTTACCATTCATTCATCAGTTATCTGTTATCTGCAAAATGAGATGACTCCCAACTCCACTAATTGCAGCTCCATGAATCCCAGCTCCGATTGCACAATAATCACCTATCAACAGAACAGAAATTGCATGTTTTGTGCTAGTAGCCACCAAGCCCTCCTGGGAGGGTCTCAGGAGGTTTCATCCCATCTGTGATGGCTCAGTGAGACATACTAACATCACTGCCCAGCTCTTAAACATTATTTCTTTCTTAAGTTCAGAGTCTTGGCACAGCAAGCTGTTTGGAGGCCAACAGCAAGCTGAAGCCACGGGTTTAGTGATAAGGGAACGTGGAAATGGAGCCAATACCTATTTTTGTCTCTGAAGCATGCGACTGACACTGCAGCAGAGCTCTCTCAGCTCACTTTTGTCCTCATGCAGAATGCCCAAATCATGTGAAAGTGGGAGGCCATTTGGGAATTGTGTAGAGTGGGAGTTCCTCAGGAGGGTTTCCCTCTCCCCTCCTATCCCCTTCCGTTCAAAGAAAGCTGCCTCCTAACCTAACCGGAGCATGAGATCAGTTGGCATTTGAGCCAGGCAGAAGCCAGGCAGCTTACAAACCTCTCTCCCAGGAGATACTGTCAGAGATGTCACTACCATCAGCAGCTGAGCAGTTTGATGCATTGTGTGGTGGAGGTGCGACCTGCACCCTCAGCCTACAGTGGTGAGATGCTTGCACACAGGAACCACTCCTGTGCCCGGCTAATATACAGAAGTCTCCAATGGCAGACCATGTGTCTGAGCCTCAAGAGCTCACCGCCTAAGTGAGGTGGCCAACGTGAGCTTCCCTTCATCTGTTTCCGTGCAACATTAGTCCGTGTAGTGCAAGCCAGTCTGAACAGTAGGTTAAGCTAAAACAGATGAATTTGCCCTTCCTCAGCTGAGGAGCACTGCACCAGTGTTGTGGGATGTCATACAAATTCCAGCAGAAGCACTGTTACAAGTAGGTGTTGAGTGCAAACATCCTAAAATATTTCCTAGTCACTTGCAAAGTGAACTTCGCTCTCAGTTGCAAAGATCATTTAGTCCACTGCATGGAGGGGTCATCCACGCAGGATCCTGCACGGTTATCCGACACCAAAGGTGAGTGTACTCTGCTTGCATTGAGAGCTGGCTTACAAGCAATGTTGGAACACTGCAGGAGATGCAGGTTTCTGCAGCCAGCTAAGGCTGCTGAATAGCTCTGCTCTTTTTTGGAGCCCACTAGCGAGATCCTTCAACAACTGTTTCCCACCTAATCCCTGCCTAACATTATTATCTCTGTTGACTGTCTCCTTCTCCCCCTGCCCCATGTCTCCTTATCTGATCACCTAACCTCTCCAAAATTAGCAGTGCTGTGTTTAGCCCTCTCTGGCACTCCTGTGGGTGCTGGGTCTCACAGGGAGCCTACAAATTTCCACTGCTGTTTGAGAGAGGAGTGTCAAAAGCACTGACATCGGATCCCAGTGAGCAAAACTAAACCAAGAGGCCGGAGCCTGTGAAATGTTCTTAATATAGTCGGGGTGAATAGCTCCCATCTTGTGTTACACAGGTCCTGCTGTCATGTGTCCTGCCAGCCCCATACCCCTGTCAGGCAGGAGGGCAAGAGCGTGAGGTCACTTCCAACAGCTCCACTTCCATGACGTCGTCATGGCAAGCAGGGCAACAGCTCATTTTAGGCGTGGGAAGTCAGAGGAAAGGGCAAGCACAGGACTTAAGCTTTCCTGCTGCTTCCATGTGAGCCAAACATATTTTTGGAGGTTACAGGGAGGTCATTTTTCTCCCCTTTCCTCCTTCTTGGAGGCTATAGTAGTGGTATCACTGTCAGCTTTTTAGGAGTTCTGGACTGAGGCAGCTTTGCTCCAGCCTTACCGGAGTATGAAAGAGCCATCTACAGGTGATGGGAGATAAGGCGACATGGCCCTACCTTTCCTCCCAAACAGCAGGAGGATGAGCTGGCAACCAGAGCTGGAGGCCTCTTCTTCTGTGCTACACCTTCTCTGGTTCACAGCCACTCTCTTGCAGGGAACTCACAATTTATCCAAGCTCTCCCAGTCTGGCATCACTGACTCCATCCTATGCACATTCCAACCTTCTGGGGCCAATGAGTGTCCCTGGGGTGGTGAGGGAATGCATCGCTTGAAAGCCACCATGACTGTGAAGGACCCTTGGAGGCACCTCTATAACCCTGGGGGGTCACAGTTTTGGAGAGAAAAAGGGCAGGAAGCACCACGGGTGTGCACAGGGCCAGTCTTGTGCTGGAAAGAGTGGTTTTACACAGCTGGGCTCCAGGTGGAGAGCAGAGACTGCAAAACATTTAGGAGAAGCTGGGAACTTCTGGTCAGAAAAGCTGGGAGGAGGTCTGGACTGGAAAACCCCTTCCAGTCAATAGTTTCTGAGAGCTTTCAGGTAAGTCTATAAACTTTTTATATGTCTGCTTTCCCCTTCCATAGAAAACATAACAGTTCTTTCTTTCTCCTCCTTGGGCTTTTCTACATGGCCCCATGTTCACAGGATGCAGGAGGCATGGGCATAATTTTGTTTTTTTGCTTTCCTTTCGCCATTTGCCTCCAAGATCTCCTTTTCTCTTTTTTTTCCCATCCAATTCACCTTTCACTATCCCACTGTCACTCTTCCAGTTGTTCTCTGTATACTACTCTGAGTTAACCAAGCTCTGGTTTGTGAGTACCGTAACCCCTATGAGCTATCTGACTGACACATGACATATTTTTAAAGTGTGGATTTAGCCCCTGTGAGCTGAAAAGCAGCAGTCAGCATGTATGAGCTGTGCAGCATAATAGAAAATAAAGCTTTTAATTAAAACTGGTATTTCAGGACCTCTGCTGGTGGCAGCCCTGCTGAAATACGACATTGCCGAAGCCCTCCCAGTTGTAGTGTGACCCCATCTCTGGAAGCTGCAGGTCTCAACGTCAGCACCAGCACTTTGTTTAGTGAAAGCACTACATGCAATGGGAAAGTACCCAGCTGGGGCTCAGAGTAGTCCCAGCACGGGGTGGTGGCATGTACCAGCATGGCAGAGGGCAGATCACAGCCATGACGCTGCTTTTCACGTCGGTTCCAAGAATGTCCATCTTAAGTGATGTGGAATTCAAACTTCATGGAACTGTCCCCTGTGTAAGTGGGATGGGACCCAAGGAGTCATAGAATCACTTGAGTGGGAATAGACTCTTAAAGGTCATCTAATCCAACTCCTCTGCACTAAGGACACCTACAGTTACATCAGGGTGCTCAGAGCCCCATCCAACCTGACCATGAATGTCTCCATGGACGGGGCATCCACAGCATCTCTGGGCAGCCTATGTCTGGAAGAAAGGCCTTCTGATACCTGACCTTTATATTTCACATAGGGCAGCCCCTCTTCTTGCATCTTGCTCTGCTAATATTACATTTCTTTTATCCCCTTCACCCAATGCACCTGCTGCTGCTGACTCTCTGAAGTGGTCTCCAGGAAGGCCACAACACTGAAGTTATCAGCTCACCTGCAGCTTCTCTAAAGTGTCACCAAAGACACAGGAAGGCAGGAACAGGGATTGCTGCAGTGCAAGCGGACATACCTTACTGATGACTTGCTGGGCAGGCCAGCATCTCAGAGAGCAGCCACAGGCTGGGCTTGGTATGAGTAACTGTCTTAAAATGGAAGCAATGTTGCCCACTGGTCTCTGGATACCTTACCTCCTTGGCACAGGCTGAAAGGGCACGAGGGACTTCAGCCAGTTCTACTTGGTTCTTGAGCACCCAGGGCTGAGTTCTCAGCAAGGTGTAGGAGCTTGACACAGCACTTCTCCTTTCCGTCTGTCCCACTTTGACCCAACCACAATCTTCATCCAAGGCATGACTCAGAAAAGGATAACTCACAGTCTAAATTTACAGTATCTTTTTCTCCTAAATTTTCAAGCAAAAAAAGCATGGGCTTCACAGACTGCGAGGGCAAGGTAGGTATTTCCTATCAAAGGGAAGTAAATCAGTGCTCTGCCTCTCAGGGTGCATCTGCCAGTGTCTTATTACTACATTAACAGTTACAGTTCACAGCAAAATCAGAGAGATGGAAAAACTAAGGCTTAGGATAGAAGAACAAGTAGTTTTTTGGACACACATGATACCCAGTGCTCACAGGTCATTTGAAAATATCAACTTCGTCAGACAAAGTTTCCAAAATAGGGGTGGGTTATGGGGAACAAAGATTCCTTGAAGAAGGAGCTGTACCCAGGGGAGTACCACCAGACAGGTGATGGTTCGGAGGTGTCTTTTGCTCAGCAAAGAGGAGCCCACTCTGAAGGGCTGTGTGCCCCTTGCATCCTTAGGTCTAGGCCTTTCACACACCAGCAAGCGTGGAGTTAAGGCTGCAGTCAGTGCAAAATCCAAACATTTGCAAGTGTGGGAATTCCCAAGGAGAGCAACCAAACTGCCTTAACTCTGCCCCTGCAGCAGTGGCTTTGTGCAGCCCGAAGCCGTCTGCCTGGCCAGCTGCAACAAAGAGTTTAATCTTATCAGTGGCCATAAAAACTCAAATTCCTCTTAGCAGAATTGCTGATGGGGACGGTAGTGCCAAGCCTGGCTTCACCACGCTCCTGCACAGTCAACAGGGAAGAGAAATGCTGTATCACAAATTCCTGAGCCCCAGCTCCCCGCCTCACACAGGGCCAGCAGTCCTGTTGGCGACCCAGTACCTTGTAGGGTAGCATGGGGTCCAAAATGCTTCTCCCCCACCTCAATCAGGGGCAGGATTTTTTATGTTACTGAGATTAAAATGTCCAGCGCTTCCTGCAGGCTTTTCTGCTTGGCTGCAGGTGGGCCCCACAGCTCCTCACTGGTGGTCTGCAGGGTGTGCAAAGGGAGGGCCAGGCTTTTTGGTCAGAAGCTGCAGGTAAAGCTGTTCTCCTCCGTGTAAGATGTTTTGAGCTCAGCAAGGGATGCGTGCATCCACAGGAATGGCTTGGCAACACCACTTGGCACGGAAAAAGCAGTGCCCCAAGATCTTGTCACCTATCTGGGCTGGCTTCTATGTATCTGTGCATGCGCTGGAGAAACCAGTGGGCTCAGGTCTCAGGCATGGCTCTGGGCTTTGCCTCAGTGGCTCATTTTGGTGTTACTGTTCAGCAAAAAGGTGGTAATGAGACTCTTTGTCTCCCTTGATCTGCCACTCAGAGCTGTGAGGCTTGTCTTGCAGATACTTGGACCAAGGTGCCACCTCCACTGGCACCAAAGTCATTGTGACTGACTCCTCTCCATCCTCTCCATCTCAGTCTTTGCCCCTCACCAAGCCTCTCATATGTAGGGACCTTGCAAAGTAAACATCAGCATTCCTGGTCTGTATGCAGCTGTCTTCTCACCCTACACATGCCACCACCGTCATCCATTCTGCTGTTCCACATTCATTCCACTGACTCCCTTTTTATTAGCCCTCTCTTGAGATATTTATCTACCCTGTGCCATGATCCCATCAGCTATGTGCAGTCAGTCCACACTTTCAGAAGGTACAATCATCTTTGCATTTCCCATGCCCCTCCCGTACGGTGTATCTCAGCCTGTATACTCATGCTTGTTTTCCTCCCTGTGCACACACATGGTCTTAACAAATACACTTTTCACCTGGGGCTGTGAGCCAAAGTTTGAGCTCTCCTCTGGCTCAGACTAGTCTCTAAAAGGAGATGTTTCATCCAAGAGCAGAGGCTTTCCCCCTGCTTTGGAGCAGCCCATGGGGAAGACACCCAGAATACCTCAGGACAAAGCAGCTACATGTTAATGACCTGGAGGGACTGTGATCCAGACACACTTGAATGCCTTCAAGAGCTGCTGTGTAAGCACTGCTCCCAGCTCTCTGAGGTCTTGCTCCTGATGCTGATAGGAAGTCACCCGGCTTACATAAGGGAGGCTGGTGGAAATATTTGGCATGCACTTCACCTGTTGATAAGGCTGGACTATCTGCCAATACACATTGTGCCTCTCCCTCTGTCTGACTTGGAGTGGTCTGCAGTTCTCATCACCATCATGTGTCAACACCTGTGCCTTCTGGCTCATTCCCCTTGCCTCACCCTTCATATATCTTGGATTAGAGCTCAGCACAGGGGTTGGCCAGGACCCTGAAGCCCATGTCCTACAATATCTGGCTGCTTTGGGAGCCAAACCATGAAGACTATCACAGAGGTGCACAGCACTTCCTGCAACTGCATTCAGACACACGGCTTGTAAAAGTCTATGTCTAACCCTTGTAATGGGCAGAGGGAGATAGTGGGTGTCCTTCCTCCCACTACTGCTGGACTGGAAGTGACAGGCAGCCCTCCTAATTAGGGGGCTAGAGAGATGACGCTTCAACGAGAGCAAGTTTTATTTATGGGCAAGATTAGGAGGCATTAATTGCTTTCTCTCCTGGTTTCTGCTCAGAAAGGTACAGTAATCACAGGAACATTTTTGACATTGTTGACATAGCTTCCCAGCCCTCCTGCTGAGAAACAGGGACTCTTGCATACTTCAAAAGGGCTTAAAGGCTTGGGTTGTGCCACCACAGTAGTAGTGCCGATCTAGGACTGGGGTGGGGGGAATTTGCATTAGAAGGATTAAATACCAGGGCTATTGTGGAATTTTAAACTGATGTTTTCCGGCTGACCACAGGCCCAGAGCTTGTGTGTGGCATGTTTGAGCCTCAAAAGTGCTCTTGATCCTCTGATCTTTTATTTCATAACATTTCTCCCTTCTCCCTCCACCCTCCCCTCAAATCTATTTTGCTTTTCTTTTGGCTGCTGAGCAGACACACTTTAGCAAAAGGAGTATGCTGGGTTGACAGATTGAGAGCTGTCTGAAGCTCAGGAAAGCTTTCCTTGCTTGTGTTGGAACCACTGCATGTCTCTTGTAGTGCTAGGCCCCAGAATAACAACTAATGTAAGACACACTCTAACTCAACCCAAATATCCTGTGACACTGTGGCACAGTTCTGAACAACTGTCATGGGATATACTTACACCAAGTTGTCTTCTGAGATGTTTCTTTTGCTTATGTCTCACATAAAAGAGATGATATACCTGGCTTCCACAGCACGATGCTAAATCAGATGTATCTTGCAGCTACATCAATATAATGGGATTCTCAGCTGGGGAAAAGCCACTCCCAAAACACCAGTCCCTGATATTCATCACGTTCTTCATGTACCTCGTTCCGTGGGAGGAGACTGATGTTCAGTGTCACACAACTCAGTCATGTCCCTGTGCCAGCCTGATGTCCAGCTGTCATCAGACAGGAACTAGAGCGGCACACAGGTTCCTTGCTGTGATAGCAAACAGCTTCTTATTAAGCTCTGCAGCTGACGCTGGGTTAGCTCTCAGAGCAGCCAACCCCCTGCATGGCACATGGTAAGAAAAGCATGGTTCTTGGCAGGGAAAGATGTCTGGGCTTGGGTTTTTTTTTTTTTGTTCTGCACAGACGTGAATAGCCAGGCTTCCAACATTATCCTTGCCACGTGCAGTATCCCCAAGTCGTACATGACTTGCCTTGGCTTGTCTTTGAGGCAGGCACTAGAAACTGGAAAGGACCGCTCTTGGCCCCAAGCCTGCCACTCTGCCATTTAGTGTCTGCTCAGGATCTGGGGCAGTGCTGGTAGCGCAGGGGCACTGGAGGGGTACTACTGCTGCTGCCCCATGCTACAGCCACCAGCTGCTCTCTTCCAGAGGGCTGCCCCAAAAACAGGGGCCCACAGTCTGCTCCCACACCTCCCTAAAGTCCTACTGCCACCGCAGGACACAGCCCTGAGGTTTGCAGGGCAGAACCAGACCAGTCTCTTCATGCTGCCTTGTGGCCTTTTATGACCAGAGACCCTGGTCAGTGCCAGCTTGACATTGCTAAGGACTCAATGTGCAAATATTTCTATTCCTGTTCTTTCTCAAATCACTCTCGATGGTGTTTCTAGTAGTTACTGTAATTCAATGGGGAATTGGCAATTCACCAATGCTGGCATTTTCCCTTAGTCTAATGCAGTGAAGTAATAAAAAACAACCACTGAAGACCTTGGACCTGCTATACAGCAAGGCAGCAAGGGAAATTCAACATTTTCCTTGTAACCATGACTCAGATTCACAGCCCTGAAGAGCAGTTTGTGCCACCACCAGTTAGCTCTCTGCCACATCTGTCCACACATACCAGGATGATTCTTTTGTGAGAAGCTGTCAGGGAAACAGCAGTAGTTGGAAACTTCAGAAGCGGGTGTGCTCTTGTCTGCATCTGACCATTGCCTGTTAATTACTTGTAGAGCACAAGAGGTGTATTTGATGCTAGACAAACAGCATGTAAGACAAATCTCTTTCTCCAATAAGCTTTTCATGAACACAGATTATGCAGATGCCAACAGGCAAGGCAGGATCAGGCACGATGGAGGGAGCCGACCATGTCGCGGAGGAGGATGGTGATGGAAGGAAAGACAAAAGGTGTGAGCCATTTAGAGAAATTGGAAGGAGATGATTTGTTGAAGGGAAGAGAAATTGTTTTCCAGCCATGGGAAAACAAAACAGAAAAAGGCTGCAGAGATGTCAAAAGTACCAGAGAGTAAAGAGCAGACATAGCAGCTTGAGGCTCAGAATCATCACTGCTCCAGTTCTTGCCACCAGATCTTGCTTGTGCAATCAATCTGTAAAGAGCTGGGAGTACTCCAAGAGATACAGTAGACAGGATTGCCATGTGTTGACTTCTTGTAACATGCACTGATATCCTGGATGCATGGCATGAAAGAATAAGCTGGAACTTGGGATGTACAGGCATGCCAGCATCTACTCTAGGCTGCCCATGCAGAGCTATGTGGTCCTGTATACCTGAGGCCACTCTGTCTCATAGCAGTGTTGATCAGACCCTGTGTCATCATCCTCACAGGAGACACAGCCCACAGTCCAGGCCGCTCAGCTGTTATAGCTGCAAACTGCAGGCAGAAGAGCAGCTGACAAAAAGGCATCTTTTAAATCAATAGGCAACCCAATGTCTTTCTGATTCACAGTGCCCTCATTCAATATCCTGATGGAACAAAGGTAAGTTTTCATTTGATGGTGTACCTAGTTGGATGCCTTTTTGAAACCCTGTGCTGACCACATCAGATCTTGCAATTCCTCTCTTCCTTGCCAGGATGCACTTACACATTGGCTGCTTTATAGTAGTTGAGGTGGCGCTTTTATTTTAAGCACTTCTTTTCATTGGTTTCTGCAGCCTTCTGAAACCAGTTGGTGTTTTTTTTCCCCCTAGGCTGAAATTTCTCACGCTCATGCTCAGCCCCAGGTGATGAAAGTTTGACGATAATCTGCTGTTGCTGGTGTCTCAACTCAGCAAAGTGGTGATTTGGGGCTGGAACAACTGGACCACCCTGATAATCTGATTGGAGGAGGCATGGCACAAATTTCGCCTCCTCATTTACTGTGTGCACTCTAATTTGTGGGTTCCTGGGTGTCTCTTCACCTCTGCTCAGCTCCCAGCAGTGCCCACAGCCCTGAGCACCCTCCCTGCTACCTGCTGATCCCACACACATGAGGTCTTGGTATAGGGCTTGCCCCTGCAGGTTACTTCATTTAAAGTTACACACTAGCAAAGTGTTTGATATTATTAATCAGAAGCACAGTCAAAGAAAGCCCACAAGCTTGAGAAGCCAGATCACTGCAGGATCACACTGCTTTTCATTTATATTTTTCCTTTGGCAAAAACTTTGGCAAATTCCATAAGACAAACAGGCTTATTTAAAGGGTGTCACCCAGTGTGGTTTCCAAAGCTAGCTTGATTTCCAGCTGGCTACTGCTGGGTGAGGTGGCCATCCACCCATAGACAGTGAGCTGCCTCTGTGTAGATTCTTATGGCTCTCCTGCACTCCTTCATTCCTCTTTTGCAGGCTGCCTTCACCCCACCTTTTGCAGTCCCCTACATCTGCCAGTGCCAGTAGATCCCATCAGACAACACTTTCCCCTCCCTGTAGCTAAGCCCTTGGCAACATGATCCCAGCTGGGTACTTCATGTCTGTACCCCAACGGTAGCTCAAGATCAGTCGAGGGTGATATCTGAGCCCACACCCTACCTTACATGGCCCCTGTGTGCCCTGCAACTGTTGGAAAGAGCTGTTCTGGAGAGCTCCATGAAAGGCAACACTGGGCAGCAGAGGACTTTTCATCTCATTTCGGTCTGTGAAGAGTCCAGCTGAGCACATATCTCAACCCAAATGTCTGAAAAGGAAGGGAGGAAGAGATAACGGAGAACATGAACCCCTTTAAAGTCATGGAACAATCTGAAAGTGAAAGCATCTGGCATTAGCTAAATGCTACGGGGACATGGTGGAGAAAAGTATCCAAAACAGGGCTAAGGTTAGGAGAAGGTCAGAGCACATCCGTGATTCCAAGGTCACAATTGGCACCGAAGAACCATGAGGCAGGATGGTTTTGCAAAGGTCATGCTGTTACCTTCAAATCAAAAGCAATATTCAGCTTTCAGGTCTGGTGGTGAGAGGGAGAGCTAGGGACAGCTGAGGCCCCAACCTGGCTTGCCATTGGAGGCCAGACGGTTCATCTAGGGAAGGGGGGAATAAAACACCTTCAGTGTCAGCCGTAAGGCTGGCTTTCCGTTTATAGCAGCCCTGATGGCAGAGTGAGAAACATGCAGAGAGTGGCTGGTTAGAGGGACGAGGGGGGTGGAACATTAGCCCGCAAAGTCAATAGTAATTCAATACCCTCCTGACATTTTTGGTTGGCAGAAGGATAGATATTTAAATCATAACCTTCTCTCTCCTTTAACCTCCATCCCAAACTAAATAAATAAATAAGTAAATAAATAAATAAATAACCCCAGTGGCCCCTGTTTTGGCCTGCCAAGAACTCAGAGCATTTGCAGTACGCTGGCAGGGCTGCACTTCAGTCACCGTCAGCTGAGCCTTTTCCTTGACATTGCAAACGCTCACTCCCCTTCAGCTTTCGGAGGGGCATGGAGGACCAGGAGCCAGCAGAACTGGCCCTGGATTTGGCTGGGACCTGAGCATGTGTCCCCCAGTTGCTGTGCAACCAGTGGCTCAAGGCATGGTGCAGTAGTGCATACGTGCTGATTTGCCCATGCAACAGCCAGCTTTTGCCAAGTTTGCTGACCTCTGGCACAGCACGCACCAGCCCCAGCTGGGTCTGTCTGGAAAAGCAGGAGGAGAGGGTGAATGTTTGTAAAGAAATGGAAGAAGACGGGGAGAAAGGGAAAAAAGCTCTGGTTTCTGTTTGCACCCTCTGTCCATGTGTCCAAATCCACAGGGCAATTAATCCAGCAAACACTCAGTGCATCTGGATGAATGATATTAGAAGTCCTTAGACCTGTTTAAATCACTTTCAAGCTGCCTAACTCTAGCTTTTGGAGGCAGTTTTGAGGTGAGGCAGTTTGAAAAGCTTGGTTTCATTTGTTACCAAGTCCTCCAGTTCATACCCAGTGGAGAAAAGGGACTAGCAAAATTTAGGAAGGCTATAACAGAAGACAGTAGAGACATTGGCCTGCTAGCAGATTTCCACCCTTCTTTTGTAAACTCATAAATCTGTAATGCTGCTGATTGTTTTTAATCTTCCTGAAAATGCTGCTCCTATTTTTTTATTTTTTATTTTTGCCTCTTTTTGCAATTCCTCCAAGTACATTCTTTTTTTAAAGGAAATCTAGTCTGAACTGAAGAAGGTCCCACTCCATGGCCATGCAGCAAGGAATTCTGGCTCCCCAGTTCAAAAAAGACAGGGATCTCCTAGAAGGAGTCGAGCAGAGGACAACAAAGATGATAATGGGCTTGGAGCATCTCTGCATGAGGACAGGCTGAGTAACCTAGGGCTGTTCAGCCTGGGGCAAAGAAGACTGAGAGGGGATCTGATTAATGTTTATAAATATCTAAAAGGAAGTGGGAGTTAAATGAACGAGACCAGGCTCTTCTCTGTGGTGTGTAGCAGTAGGACAAGGAGCTATGGCCTAAAACTTGAACACTGGAAGTTCCCTACAGACGTGCAGAAGAATTTCTTTACATTAAGGGTGATAGGGCACTGGAATGGGCTGCCCAGAAAGGTTGTGGAGTCTCCTTCTATGGAGATGTTCAAGACCCGTCTGGACACTCACCTATATGACTTATTATAGGGTACCAGTTTGAGCAGGGAGGTTGGAATCAATTATTTCTTGAGATCACTCCCAACCCCTACAATTCTGTGATTCTGTGATAATTCAAGACGTGTCTGTTATGTCCTAGAATACAGTGGATGGTGGCACTGGGTTATGGATTGTGTCTCTGAGTGAATGAACATGGGGACATGTTCAAGGGATGTTTTGGGACACTGAGCTTCATATATCATCACGTTTTTCCTGACTATAGAGTGTTCAGAGCCCATATGGACGTTCTCCACAACCAGCTAGGTTCTCCACAACCAGCACTTCTCCTAGATCATCTAACAATCCAAGCCATGCCTTCAGCCCTGATGTGCTCCCAACATGAATGTAGGTATCTTCTTCCTTTCTGCATCTAATAATCCCTAGGCTCTTCCTTGCTCCCCACTGAAATGAGTCCATGCTCCTTTTCCCATCCTACTTTGGACAAATCGAGATTTGACACCAAAGCAGTTAGCAATGGCCAGTTCAATTTCTATGTCTAAATTTTGTGGTTTTGTGGGGTTTTTTTTTTCTATTTTTCTTTGATTCCTCTGGAAATGAGGAGGCTGAGAACATGGAAAGCCAGAACATCTGACAACCATCCTTCTGGCTGCTACCTTCGCTACTGACATAACTCCATCTGCTTAGTCACAGCCTACAGTGCCTTTGGATGGGTCACAGAAACCCCACTGTTGAGGAAACAGCCCCATCTTACTCATTTCTACTTGTTGCCACTCTGCCTTTGCAGTGCACACCTCTACCTTAAGAGGAAGTCACTCATGCTCTGTAACTGCAATGGGCAGAGTTTCTTACGTCTACTTGTTCTGGGGCAACAACACAAGATTTTCTCACTGAGATTTCACTCTGCTCAGAAATAATGTCAGCCAGCTGCAAGAAGTGGGAGCTAGAGCAACCAGAGACTGTGCTGGGAGTCTGGAAGGAGGAACCCAAGGCCAGCTCAGTGCTTTAAAGGAAGAAGAATACATCAGAGGCATCCAAGACAGCTGGAGATGACCTGCTTCAAGGCAGGAGCTGGAATGCCATCCTTCCCATGGGAACACAGGAGACACGAGCAGTGGCATCACTCAGCCTGTCTAGAGGCCAGATTTCTTCTTTAAGTTTTCTGCCCCCATAAACCAAGTTGAGTGAATGTTGCCCAAGCACCCCAGTACTGTTTTGATGCGGAATACTGAAAACCAAAAAAAACGTAAAACCATGACAGTTGCTTCTTACAAGTCATCCTCATGTTGTTCTCCAGCCATTTCTCCCCAACAGAAACTTACCATTCAGCCTAAGTAAGATTAAGTAAGTTTGAAACCCTAAATAAGATTAAATAAGTTTGAAACCCTCAGGCCTCTGATCCTTCTCAGCCCTGGCTGCGCTGTGTATCAATAGATGCTGGCATTTGAACTCCCTTTTCTTCAGAGTCTCATTGGCAGGGAAGAGAGGTCCTCATGCCTGAGGGTCCATAGTGGCGTTCTGAATTTGATATTTTCAAAGTTATTCTCATGTGAACACACTGCTGGAGGAGGAAGCGAGACAAAATCAATTGTACAGATCAATACCTGCACTGATGTGTTTCCTGGTGACAGGCCAGATGGCCAATTGATGGTAAACAAAGTCTGAGCAAAGTCTGGACACAGCAAGAGGTTCCAGATGGGAACCAGAAGTTTAGAGCTCATCAGAGCCATCTCCACGCATGCATTGCAGGCACCAAACACTAATAAATGATTGACAGAGCTGTTGTGCATTAGCCTCAAGCTTTCGGATCTCTCCCACTGTTTCTGGATAATTAAAAATAAAAATAAAAATAAATAAAAGATGAGAGAGATTTCTTCTGCTTTTGGAGAAATTAATTAGACCTTCAGCTCTTTACAATACTAAGAGCCCTTTTTTCCATTCCCCAAATTCTTCAGACTGCAGATCAGTCCATTCATTTGAAGACTGCTCAAAGAGTTCCTTCCCTTCAGAGTCTATCCAAAGTATTAAGCATCCAACTCTTCCCTGAGGCTCTACAGAATAACACAGTAAGTCCTTTCCTCCTTTTGTACACTAAATGATCTTTTATCTTAAAATTTCTCAGCTTTTCAGAATATATGAAAGGGATATGAAGCCTGGACATAGAAGCTACTGCTTACAATGAAGAGCTGATATAAGGAAATTACTTAGACTTATTGCCTCCCTTAGACTCCACTCCTGCTTTTCCACTTTCTCTTCACTTTCTGTATATTTCAGCTGCTGATAATCTGAACATTCATCTGCTTCTTCTGCCTCTTGGTCCATTTTCCCTGTGTTCAGATGTATTTGTACTATCTTGGGTGCTGCATGTTCTTTTCCATGGGGCAGTCACACTGTGAGGCTTGTAACAGACTGAAGGGGAAAAAAGGTTTTCCTCTTGGAGAGCCTCCATCTGCTTTGTCAGGAGCAGCTCTAGCTTTCAATAATGGCCTGAAATTGGTGGGACTCCAATATCCAACTATGTCCAGATATAGCTGTGAGAATCATTCTTTGTGGGTTTTGTTTTTGGTCACAGCTTGCTTCCTGAGGTATTTCTTGTGATAAGACTCTAACTGATTTATTGAAGAAGCAAGCGATGGGTGCTACCATGTGACAATCAACATCACTTTGTGGACATTCGAAAGCACCTTTCTTCAGAGATGTCTGCCTCCGTAAGAGAGTGCTCAGGAGTATTTACTGGCAGAAGATCTGGCCTGTGACTAAATAGCTCCAGATTGGTATGGGAAAACTGGGGAATGATACCATCGTGTCCTGTGAAAAACAGGATGCAGGTGAGCATCCCTGCTCCCTTTTATCTGCTGGCAAGGCCTGGAAGATGGGAATAAGGGAATTTCTGCTGAGATCCCAGAGCCAGAAGCTGCCAGTCCAAGGAGAGCTGACTCAACCACTTTGGATTTGAGCTGTCACTCCAAAGAGAGCTGAATCAACCACTTTGGACTTGTAAATAAGTTGGTACCACCACTGAAAAGTCATTGTTGTCAATGGAACAACAACACCCGATGACCCACCACTACTGAAGATCAATGACTGAACTACAAACCATGCTGGATCCATGGTGTTAACTATCTCCCTCTTGCTTCCTACAAAGACTCCTTGCTTCTATTTCCTATCTTTTCTATCACCCTCCTTCCTTCCCCATTACCCTAATTCATAATAGTGTCCATCCTCCCCTTCCCCATCTCCCTGATTAAGGTTTGTAATAAACTGGTCAGACCAACATTTGAACCATTGTTTCTTAACCTCACATATACATACATGCATACATATATCAGAGAATCTTCTCTCCCTCCTATAAATTGGAATGAGACAATAGCACAAGTGGACACACACATCTGGAGATGAAGTTGGCCTTGCCACTCCTTTTCCAGCCTCCTTCTTGAACACAGACATCCAGATTTAGAGAAGAATACCCAGAAGGAAGAGTTATCACCAGAGAAGACTTTCTCTGATATCTCAGCAGAACACAGTAGCTCTGCACCAGTGAGCTTCATCCTCATTCTCTGACTTTCAGTTCTCCCATTCAATAATCTTATTTATTATACAACAGCAGGATTAGACAGTGCCTGCTGGTTGACATGCTCCGATGGGCATTTATACCTGCTGGCACAGAAGCAGGCACATGCCAGTACTCCTGTGTGCTGATGAGAAGCACCGTTTCCTCCTCCTCTTCAGCTCATGCTGAGGTTTCCTGAAAGCCAGCATTGATCTTGTGTCCAGGTGTGTGCTCGTGTCTCCAGGATTCTTGCTGCTTAGGGCAATGCCAGCCATCAGTGAACCAGATGAGGCCAAACTAGACCCCTACTGAGTCTTTGTGATTCAACTGTCACATAATGGAAACTTCCAGTGGCACACTGCCTTCAGGTACACTGAGGCTATCCTGGCATCCCACAGGGCATAGAGCAAGGAGCTGCCAAACAGAGGCTGGATGGTGCAGCTAATTAATATTTCAGGTTCCCACCTGGAGGTTGGTTTTAACGTCCCTCCCTTTGCCTTCTGACAAGTTGTGTAAGAGCATCTCCATCAAAATAGGCTGGATATGCTCATCTGCAGCCCTCTAGGAACTCCTCCATCACCTTGACTCCTTTTGGGAGCTCTGCCATCCTACTGAACTGAAGAAGTGATTCTGATGGTGTTGGAGAGCTGAGAGAAGTGGGAGGAAGAAGAGGATGGAGTTCCCCAGCACTTTTGCATACAGCCATGCTTTAAGGCCCCTACCCAGAGGAACTGGCCTCTAAGACTAACCTCAGAGCAAACTGAGCAGCAAAAAATATTTGGCTTGCAGAGAAGATAGATGGAAGGAGCTGTCATGGAAATGTTTAACAAGCTAGAGAAAAAAAAGAAAAAAAAAAAAAAGATATCCTGAGCTCCCAATTCTACAGTCCAACAGCAGGAGGACACCTCAGATCTCTGCATGTGACCTTACTGTCATCAGATTAGCTGGAACTCACTGCCTCAGGGTGCTGTGGGGCACAAGAGCTAAGCAAGATTTTTTGAGAGGAAGGTAGCACTTATAATGCTCTCCAAATGTTCTGTTGGAATAGGAACTATTTAAAACACTTCAGACTTCCAACAGAAATATGTGCATTCTTGACTCTGATAAACCATTCTCAAGGCTGTCGGGCTGAGAAGGAATTTGCCCTCCAGCTTGGTTAGTCTAGAACCAACCACTGCAGAGTATCTAGCAGAATTTCTCTGGAGGAACTGGTAATAACCGCTTTTGGACTTTGAGTGGCCTACAGAGCTATAGAGTCATGAGACTGAATCAGACATCTGCTATGACCAGAATGGGCAGCATCTGGCCACCCGATCTGTGAATATTTATGGTTCTGACCTAACTGTGATGTGTGGGAATATAAAATGCTTGAAAGAACAGGATAACAAGCGTAGAAATGTGCATGACAGGTACTGGCACAGAAGGATTCATATCCTCCAGGTGATAGATCTCATGTTGTAAGGCAAACTGAATTTAAAGCTATGCTCCAAGATTGCTAGCAGCATCCCACAGTTCTGTAGTGCAGTGAGCCAGACAAATGGCAGCTACAGCTACGTCAGCATGACCATAAGTATGCACATACTCAGTGGCAATCTCCCACCCCCAGTATGCCTGAGGCTGCCCAGCCTCAAATACTTGCTGCTCATCTCGTTGAGTGTGGGACTTTGATTCAGTTCCATGCATGCAGCTTTGCAGTTCAGGCCCTGCAAACAATAGTTCGGTCACTCCGAGAGCAGTGAGCATGAAAAGGGTGTGACTGGAGCTGAGCCAGGCCAGTTCTCTCATGTGAGCTCAACCAGCAACTCCGCGGAGTGTCCGCAAAAATGGTTTTGGCAGGCCCCCTTTGGATGGTTCCAGTTCAAGAGAAACCACTGGTAGATTTGGAGCTGGCCACATGCAGATCACAGCTGCATGCAGCCAACAGCACAAGCCCTCTTTTCTGGAAGAGCAACACTTCCAGCACGTGTGATCTTGATGCTTTATTTGACGTACTATACTGCTCTTGGGTGTTACCTCTTCTCTCCCCATCCCAACAGTCCCTCATGGCCATACCTCCTCTCTGCCCAAACCTTTCTTCCCTTCCCGCTCTTCTCCCATGCTCCCCCCTCACTCCCCACAACAGATTCCTCTTTCTCCTCCGCTTCAGACTCACATCTCACCCTAGTTTGAGTGCTTGACATAGGAAATTGTCGTGCTTAAACAAAAACTCCGCTACCATGAGAAAAAGAGCCTCTCTGTAAATTCAATGGGACAGGCACCGTTTTACCTCTGAGAAAGATCGCCCAGCAAAAATCCTCTGTATGCAGCTCAGGTGCAGCTAACAAACAGGAACTATGAACAAAGCTTGTGAGGGATGAAATGGTAAAACTGACCTTACTGGAATAAGTTCATTCCCCTTTGCAATTATCTGGGGACAGACTTCACCTCAGGCTGAATAAATACAGCAGCTTAGTTTCCAAAGCTCCAGTTAGTATTTCATACATGGTGCTCAGTTGTGACTTG
Organism: Lagopus muta; assembly: GCF_023343835.1. Taxonomy (NCBI): domain Eukaryota; kingdom Metazoa; phylum Chordata; class Aves; order Galliformes; family Phasianidae; genus Lagopus; species Lagopus muta. Next base: position 79,928,136 of record NC_064434.1, read on the forward strand.
GCTCTGCTTCAGACAGAGATGGGTAGGTTTGCTCCAACTGATTTGTTCTTTAAGTGAAAATGAGAGCTGGTACAATGCCAGCATTGCAGCGCCCATGTAGTGCACGATGTCAGTCAGGAAATGCAGCTTTGGACCTCAGGCTAAGAGCTGGGCTCTGACACCAGTGTACTAGATGATCAAGTTCTTCAGGTTTTAGCTTCTTGAAGGAAAAAGGGGACATCACAATGCAATACCAGAGTAACCACGAGAGTTTCTTCCCATTTCTTGCAATCAATATAAGGTCTCACTTGTAAAGATTACAGATCATCTGTTTGAAATGTAAGAAGTAGGCATTCACACATCAGTGAGTATCTGAGGCCCTACTAGAGAACAGAAAAGCCAAATTCCATGTTGGTAAGAAGAAGGAGCTTTCCACACCTCTTCACCATAGTCAGCTCTTGCATCACTTGTGTAGGCCTTCGTGCAGCATCACAGCTGGGCAACCACCTAAGCCCACCTTTGGGGTTTCAAGGTGGCAGAGGACATACGCTACCAAGAAGGGGACCTGTGCCTCATTCTGTAGGTTTTCTTAGGCCGTGTGATTTGTGACCTGCAGTGAGGATTCCTGAGCCTCAACGTAAAACAATTCAAGTAGGTCTTAATTTTTTTTTTTTCCGTCTAGTTTCAAAGTCCATTCTCTTGATGGATAGGCTCTGAAAATCTCAAGTTCTTTTTAAGAATCTAAATCTAAATACATAACCAAATAACCAACCTAAGCAAATAATCAAATACTCAAAGGATATAAATACTGATGCAATTCTTCATCGGAATATTTCATAGAATCGTGGAATCATTAAGGTTGGAAAGATTATCTAAGTCCAACAACCATCAACCCATGCTTGTGACCACTCTAAACCGTGTCCCTCAGTTTTACATCCGCATGGATCTTGAACACCTCCAGGGATGATGACTCCACCACTTCCCTGGGCAGCCTGTGCCACTGCCTCACTGTTCTTTCAGAGAATAAGCTTTCCCCCAATATTCAACTTGAACCTTTCCTGGCACAACTTGAGGCCATTATCTCTCATCCTATCACTGTTACCTGAGAGAAGAGGCTGAACCCCACCTCACCACAGCCTGCTTTCAGGGCATTTTAGAGAGTGATAAGGTCTCCCCTGAGCCCTAGATGCACGGTGGTAGAAAGAATTGGCACAAGGTCTGGGAAACCCCTTTTCTGTCTGGGACAGGATCTCTTTCACCTGCACAGGACATGGACGCACATGCATACGTAGTGCTGGTAGTCATATCCAACCTGACTTTGGCCCCGTGTCCTGCAGAGAGGTGATTGTGACCCATTGCAAATAGATCTCACAGGCTGTCAGACCCAACTATGAGCTGCCTTGTTGCTGGAGGTCAAGGGAGGTAAAGACTTGACACCAATACTCTGGAAACAGAAAACAAACATGTACAAAAATCCCTAGCAAGAAAGGACAAGCCAATCTTAACAAGCAATTCCGTTATCCGTAAATAAAAAGAAGGCAATCACAACATGCCTTAAGGCTGGGGAGCCAAAGGCCATCTCCTGTCTATAAGTGACTGATGGCCCATGGGCTTTCCTGCACAAACTTGCCTGGTGTCATTTGTCACCTGTGAGGGGTAAGCCGCTCCTGAAGGCTCTTCTGTGCTGGTGTGTGTGTGTGCGTGCCTGCAACTCACGGAATTTCAGCAAAGACGCATAAGAGGATTGTAGTCCTGGTTCAGCTAAAGACTTAAGATTCTGCATAATGTGTTAAGAGGAGCTTAAAGCAATCCTACTACTCTGCCACAGAAACCCTGAACAGCAGCCTGTCTGTTCTCACCTTTTCCCATCTGCTAGCCAGCTGTGAAAGAGCTGGCTTGCCCTGAGGCTGTTTAAAGGAGCAGGTGCACAGGAGGAGGTTGGGATTCTGCCTCTGACTTCTCATGGGAGCAGATTTTTGTACTCATTACAATAAAATGATACTGTGCAGGTCATCTGCTGCAAAATGCTTTCAGTGTGGTGAATCTGAACTTTGCAGAACCTGGAGGCCACTTGGAGGAGTCTCAAAAGAAAGGAGGTTTCACAGCTCTGGAAGGGGAGCAGAGAGCCAAAAAAACAGCAGTTCTACATCTGTGGCAGGAAATAATATGTAAGTGGAGAAAAAGAGCCCTTGGCCAAAATGATATCATCCAGGAGGATGCCTGCTGTTCTGGAATTAGTTAACATAGGTAAAGTAAGGCAAGATAGGTAAGCATTCACTTGAGGTTAGGCCAGCTAGTTGAGAACTTGAGCAAAGATGGTAAAGAGTCAGGGGAAGGGAAGAAAAAGGTAAGACTCTTGTGAATCAGAGCAGAATGTCAGGCAATAGTGAGGGCAAAAGGTTGGATGAGGGTGTTTCCTATTACTCATCTACTGGGAAAGTTTGGTTATTGACGGCTAAGACACACACATCCTTATTTTTAACTTCTCCGTGTCTTTGTCCCATTTCTGCAAAACAAAGCTATTGTAAAATCTTTTTTCGTAGCATCTGCCTATCCTCACCCTACACTCTGCATAGGTTATAATTGCTCAGGGCCATGGAATGCTTTTTCACATGCAAACAGACAGTGCGCAACTCCTCTGGATCCTCCAGTCACTACTATAAAATAAAGAAAGAAATAATGCAGATCAGATTTTCCAAAAGTTGGCAGTGGTCGGTATATGCAGTGCAGATAGAGAAAAATCTAGAGGAATAAAATGCATTAAAACTTGGTTGGCTTATGGTTACTGAAAAGCAACAATTTCATCCGAATGTGGGTGAGGCAGGGGAAGGAAATGGGCTGGATTGTGGGATGTCCCTTTTTCTGGAAGACAGAAGAATTCCATGCTCTGTGTGTTGGGGAGTGTCTAAATAGGAAATGGGGAAAGGAAAATGTCAGTAAGAGCAGACTGGTGTTGCAGAGTGACTTCTGATGTTCGTAACTGGGCAACAGTAGGGTGGTGTGTGTTGTATGATCTGTCCTAGATGAATGTAGAAGAGAATAGGGCATATAGACAAACTTTATGTGCCTGTGAGACTATATTCTGGAAAGCAGTGACTCTGGGAAGCTCTGATGGATTATGCAGATAATTCACTGGAATTTGGCGTCAGACAGAGCAAGAAAACCTAAGTTGTTCCTCCTGGCAGCTAACTTAGAAGATACGGATTAGCAGTAAGGACATGATTTTCCCACAGGCATGACACTAACAAAACAGATACTGTAGGACCACACTGAAAAGAGAAACAAAATGACTGGGAAAGGTTCAGAAATGAACTACGGACATGACATACAATCTTTGAGACACTCTCTAACATGAAAAACTGTTCAGGACACCATATAGTTTGTCAGAAGAAAGTAAAGGACGCTCACCTCTTAATGATCCACCAAGGAGAAATGCATCCAAGAGAAGAAAGAACTAAAAAAGTCTGGTTCAGAAGATCAGATCCATCAAATTCAAACTGGATGTAAGACACACATTTCTGAGGAGTTTGCTGGGGCGAGGGGAGAGGGAGACTGTAAGTTTTTCTTATGTTTTATCTTGCTGTTTAAGATTTGATGAAAGAAAAAACTGAAAACATTTCCTGAAGAAAGTGGTAAATTTGTCATCGTTTGGACTCTTTCTGTCCAGTCTGTGATGGTTGCTAAAATATGTGGTCTAGTTTACCAACATGTATTGGATTTGATGAATAGTGGGAAAGAACAAAGTGCCTGGATTGCCAACTGGCTAGGCAGAATCCTTCATGTTGGGTTTGCAAATGATGTGATGAGATCGGCCACTGCGATCCTTGTGGCTGTAACAGCTCCCATAATGAATTTTCCATCTGTGACTCTGAAAATTACTTTCATAAACAGCCAGTGAGGTGGGCTGACCTACTGTGGATGTGTCCAGAAAGTCTCCTTCTTCAGTTCCAGCTCAAAGCTAAAACCTTTGTTGGCAGTGCCTAGTGACCACACTCCTTCTGAGAAGATAGATGATGAGAAATGGCCATGATGGGATTTCTCCACAATGTCCAAGCTGTATAGAGTTTGGCATGCGAGCATTGCTGGAAACAGAACTGGAATTTCAGCAGAGTTGTCTTTATGTCTAATGGTACTGATTTCATCATTTAAGTGCTATCTTTGGAAATCTGTGCACACAGTTAGATGGAAGCACTGATCTTTTAGTACCCATTGAGACAATGACTCAGTTCTTACATGACATTTTGCTGGGGGCAGCAGTAGATATAGAAAATCGAACATGTAAATAATAACTATCATCACATTCAGGGTGTGGCAACAGATGAGTTCAGGTCTGATCAGGAAACTTCAGGGAGACAAGGAGTTCTTATGGTTAAACAACAGTAATGGAAAGTACAGCACCTGGCCTCAACTCTGAGCTTTGCCACTAAACCTGTGCAGTCTCATGAACATCCTTCTCTGTGACCTGACTTCCCTAGCAATGAGAAGAATTGCAGACCCTGTCTCCCAGCCCTTGCTTTACAGATCCCAAAGGCTGGGGGCCTCTTCAAGTTCAGGTGTCATCTTCCTTTATGTGTCCTTATGTGATGCCCGAAAAAGAAAATGTCGCTTGGCACTTTTTAATGTATTTTTTTCTAAAAATTATCTGATTATAATAACCCTCACATCTGCTGAGTATTATGACAATTTAGGAACAAAAACACATAGCCTTAGGTGAGATTTCAATGGAACAAGGAAGACTGTTATTGATGATTGCTAAACTGTTTATATTTCCGTCTGTCATAAATCAGAAAACTGGAGCAGCTCTTCTAGGCTAAAGTTCATACACTTCTTTCAAAAAGGCAAAAGAGAGAAAATTCCTCCAGTCTATTCTACAATCCTTTGCTTCATATTTTTAAGTGAAACCAGCACTCAGATAGTTGTCCACTAAATAAAACTTATTTCTCATCTTATTTCCTACTTGTGTCATTTCAATGTATGTGTGCCCCTCCTGCTCCAGAGTGACTTTGATTTAATTTTGTACTGTGTTCAAGCAGAAGCTTGCTGCAAGGTTATTAATATCATTGGGAGGTTTTCCATTCATTTCCAAGAGCTCTTGAGTTTCATTCAAATTTTGAGTTTACCTTTAGCACATTTAGTGCTGTGAGCTGATTTATTTTTTCTGGCGGGTATGGGAGACCAGACAATCCATAATGCATTTGCCTGGGTGCTACGCACTTAAAAATGTGCGTGCAGAAACCAGTTGGAGCAGAAACTAGAAAAGGGATGAGACTGGGGAAGGACAGAAACACTGGTATGCAAAGACCCCTTTGCCTGATGCCAAAACATTAAAAAACAGTCCCCAGAAACATTCACAGGACCAAGAAACACCAGATGTCTCATGTACTGGGAAAAGAATGGCACAAACTATTTCTGGAGAAGAGATTGAGGTTCACTGAAGAGGTTGAGAAAAATCCCTGAGGAATAAAGACATTTTGGGTAGTGAGACACCATTTGCTAATTCCTTCCCACACCTCAAAGGGGCTGGAAATGTTCTTCCTTAAATCTTTTGAAAGCTACCAAATATCTACAAAATGCTTAAGGGACTTTTAGAAGAACCTAGCACTTGCCACTTCCCAAGTCCTGCATGATGACAGGGAGAGCATTTCATGCTCTTTGCCCCTAAAGCACAGGTGGGCTGTAAGTCCTGTGGCTTCCTCCTTTGAATGCTGATGGATAAAGAGAAGGAAGTGGTGGAGTCACTGCCCCTTTAGTGGCACTGGGAGATATGGTTTAGTGGGCAATATTGGTGATAGATGGACAGTTGCACTAGGTGATCTGAGAGGTCTTTTCCAACCTTAACGATTCTATCATTCTAGAGAGTGGATGTGAAGTTTCAGAATGGGAAGGAGAGTCCCAGTCAAGCTGAGCTTGTATTTGGACCCAAGTTAGAAAATTCAGCACAAGCCCAAGGTATTCAGTCCATAAGAGAGAAATTAATGTGAATAGTCTGTTAGTGCATGGACAAGGATGACATCTACTCATAACCTTCAGTTCAGCTTTACAAACCAGGGGAGAGCTCTTTCAAACAGATGATTAGTAAAGTAATTGTGATTCCCAGCACCTCTAGGGAAAGCTTCCTTATGGCTTCTCACTCCACTTTAAACATCTCAGTGAACTCAGCACTTCTCAAACATCCAGTCTAGTTATAGAGGGTGGAGTGAAAAAGGTCTTCACTTGTCTCTGCACTGAATCTCTTTACTGGGAACTGAGACTACTTGCAAATGCATGCAAGATGGGCTGCTGGGAGCTTGTCTCCAAGGGCTTCTGCTAACAGGATCTAGAAATCCAGGCTCTGTGGTGCACAAGCTTTACTTTGCTATTTTAACAGTATTCTGACACAGGCAGCTGATTTTGATTCAGCAGTGGTTGTTTCCAGAAACAGAGGGAGCTCCCATCCGTCTCCAGATGGGTGCTGAATAGAAAAATGAAAATAACTCAATAAAAACCCCTGGAAAGAGAGATGGTGACAGCAAAAAATAAAATAAAATAAAATAAAATAAAGTTTTAAAAAAGGGCAAGTAACTTTGTTATTCATCAGGCTATTACCTTTGGAAAGGAAACCATATAATTAAATATTCCTCTGGACCATACATCTTCATTCTTCTAACTTGATATCAACAGCTGCCAGGTGGTGCCTGCGCAGGCCATCCAAATCAAATTAGGCTATCATAGTTCTCCAATCATCGCCAAGGGCAGAATCATGGATATGAGGAGGAAATCTAGTTATTCAGGTACATGTTACCCTATTAAAAGTTTGAGGAAAGTACATTGAATCGTTATAATGGGATTAGAGTTTCAGTTGTGTTCTCAGGGTTGCCATGACTCTGTGATTTTGGTGCTTTTCAGTCAGGCTTGGGGACCAGAGCTCCACTCTGGCCAATTGTAGATAATCCAGATCATCATCACAGAGGAGGGGGCATCAGGAGTGTGAAGCTCCTGGGAACCAATCTTGTCTAGGTAGGAATGCCTGTGGAGCCCACACAAGAGCTGCGGAAGTACCTCGATGTCTACTCACACTAAGCAAGGCAGCAAGCAGCAGAGCTAGAAGAAACAGCTCTCTTAAAGCAGATTCTCTCAGTACCCAACTTTCACAGACAAAACAATGTGGCTCCAGAGCCACCAACACTACCAAAATTATAAAATTATGAAGCTATCACAAAGGTGTCCTAGGGTGGCTCCACCAGATGACCTATGTGCCTTCTGCCCATTCCCAGCTTTTGGTAATATAGAATCATAGAATCATTGGATTTGGAAAGGATCATTAAAGATCATCTAGTCCAACTCCTCTGCAATGAACAGGGACATCTACAGCTATATTTCCTTGAACAAGTAGCATAAAAAAAAAAAAAAGAAAAAAAAAAAAGTTGAAATACCTTCCAGAACCCCCATATTTCCAAATGTGACTGTGGGGTAAGCAAGTGATGACAGTAGAGCTTTGTCCCCCAGGACACCTTCCCATCCATTCGTCATGTAACTAAACATGTGCAATGCTTTCTCTTAGCCTATCCTTGCATCTACACCTGAATGAAGCCAAACATGTAACGTGCATCTGTAAAATGTTCTTGTACCTGGGATTAACTCCTGAAAAAGTTACACATTTTAAGCCTTCATCTGTCATAAAGTCTTTTGCACGTATTCCCTCCCTGCATTGTTATACAGACCTGACATGTGCTCAGGGATAAATCTCTTGACAAAGAGATTATTTTTTTTCCCCCCATTTCATAATGTATTTTGTAATCATTTTAATCTTCACTTTTGCTTAGGAAATGTAGATTTTAGGTCTTGGTGTGCAGAGAATACCAAAGCTTTTGGCATGTGGGAGGGAAGAGGCTGACCCAGAGCTACTGCAATAGCAACCCCTAGCCCTTCAAAATAACTGCTCGTTTTCCACATGGAAATAAGCTGAGCCAAGAAGGTGTCTGAGCCTGGGAGCTTTCTCCCATTTGAACACATGCATGGGTTAAATGTGCACAGCCAGTGCACAGTGCAGACCTACCCTTAGGACAGGATTCCCCAGGGACCCCATGATTCAGGCATCTAGAAATGGGACCAGCTCTTGGGGTCTTGGCTTTGGTTCAGGAACTGAAGACCCTTTTCCCAGGCATTTGCTACTGTGAGATGCCTGATAGAGGGAGCATAGTGGTGGTGGGGTCTTGTGGAGGGAACCAGAGGGAGAAATCTCTGCCCTGTGCTAGGTTTGCAGCAGCGCACGGCCTCGTGCTGAAGGCAGCCACAGCAAGCTGCATTGTATGAAATCCTGGCCCTGCTCACAGCCTGCCATGTGTCCAAGAAAATCCTCTTTTTTTTTTCTTTTTTTTTTCCGTTCTCATCCTCTCTCTCTACAAAGAAATCCTTCCCCAGAATTTCTCAGAATCAGAGGGCTTTGGCCATTTAGCTGAGATTTCTGGCTGCAGCACAATTATAATTGGTCTCTCATGGACAGGCTCAGCATGGAGGCCAAAAAACTGCAAGGGTTATTAATGGCTGAGTTCCCTTCTACTTCCTAAAGGCCAGACGAGCAGGGAAGTTAGAAGGGAAGACTTTGGGGCTGAGCCACCACTCTCCTACCGTACATGCTGTCCTGGTGCCTTCTTTCAGATACAGACACCAAACGGCACAGAGAGCAGATCTGAAGCCCAGCAGCCCTTCTGGCGCTCATTTGGGGGGCCTGTCTTTGTGTTCCCACAGCAGCTGAGGAGCGCATCGGGGTGAAGCAGGGCACACAGCCTTCCAGAAGCACCTGGTTTGCCACAGGCATGGTCGGAAGGATAAAGAGACCCAGCTGGAGCGGCAGATTGAGACATGCAGAGAGACACAGATCCCCCCTGCCCCCTCAAATAAAAAGAGCATCTTGGGAGAGATTTGAATTGAGTGAGAAACATACTATTACAGTTATTACATCCCCATTCAACAACAATTGCATGGCATGGTGCCAGCTGGCACCAGAAAGGCATTGCTGCTTCTCCTTCATTGCCCGATACACACCGTGACAAGAATACAGCCCTTGTTCAGCTGAGAACCTAAGAATGGGAGAGGAGAAGCCAAAAACACCTCCTTGAACAATCACCATCGAGTAAACAGAACCGCGCTTGGGAAAAACATTCTTCGAACATTTCTTTCCTGAGGTTTTTAGGGAGGGGAGATTTGTACATGGGTTGGGAACGTGAGCGTGTTCTCACTTGGGCATATTTCTGTGGTGTCAAATGGGTTAGTGGCAGCTAAGAGGAGAGTCCGTGATGCCCACACTTTGCAGTGCAGGATAAAAGCCCGTGAAGTTGAGAATTTAGGGAAGCCTGCCAACATAGCAGCCTGGGTACATTTGGACTGGCACTCCATGCCGATCACGGCTGCATTCAGTCTTTGATAAGGGGTTGTCTCACAAGAGCTCCCAGCAATCTAGTGTCATTCCAGCAAGACGCTTTCTTATCAAAGGTCATGTTAGAAATTTGGAGACAAGGGAGGGAAGCAGAACCAGTAAACATAGATGTCATAGAAAGTCACTTATTCATGTTAATGTTCCTTAAATTGTACCTCCCCCTGGCAGAACAACTGTATGAAAGCACTGGGAAAATCTGCTGTTTGTTCATCAGCAAATCACATGTTGGCATGCTGCTGTGGGTAACTAATTTTGCACTGAGACTCGTACATGGAGCCAGCACTAGAGGTCTGGGAGAAGTGAGTTACAGAAGAACTAGGGCCATATCCAACTTGTCTGAACATGGGCCACTTGTATCTACAAGACAATTGAAAGGAATCATCACCACAGCGCAGTTACTAGGTTTTCCCAAAAATACATCCTTTCTCTGTCATTGTATTAGGCCAAGGTGTTCTCTTCTGATAGCTGAAACACTGGTTTCACCTGAGCAGCATTTGCACTGACCCAGATGAGTGAGCCAAGACAAGACTTGGGCTGTGCAGTCACTGCCCGGTTTGATGAACGAGAGAATCAACAAGTTTCTGTCCTGTCCTGCCTTTCCAGTGCTGACCAAGAGACTCTGTAATGGATGTCTTACAGGGGCTCTCTAGGAATCGTAGATTTCAACTCCTGCCTAGAAAGAATTGCCCAAATATGTTTCCTGTGACATAAACAGCCCCACTGGATCCTGTTTCTAGCAGTTTCTTTGTGTAACCTTTAGCAGCCTCTTAACCTGTTACACCTGAGATAGACAGCTTCAGCTTTGCAGTCTGGAACAGGCTGGGCCTCATCTGCGGCTCCACAAGTCTCCAAGGACAAAGCTCACCAGGCACTGAATCCTGAGCAGGATCAGTGCTGGTCTTCCCTGACGTGACTGTGAACCAACTGATGTGCTGGAAGTGCTATGGTCCCTGAGATACACATGCAATTAAAAAGGAAGAGACTGAGGATGAGTCCATACTTTTTTTTTCTAGGCTGCAAATAATTTCCAGGGGGTTTATACAGCCCCATGTCGATCTCCACCTCTTCCTCACAGAGTATCCAAACACTTTACAAAACAAGAAGTCAGAGGAAGAAAAAGAGATCATTGAAGAAAATCCCAGAGGATGTGTCAGCAACACCCTGCCCACGACCTGTTCTGCCTCATCTCTACCCCTGGGCCACACATCTGTTTAAAAGAGGGCTGCAGGAGGGCTATCTTTCTTAGGTCTAAGATCACAGCGTGGCTGCTATCCATAAAGCAGGAAAGTGAGAGGGAAAGGGGAGGAGAGGGTGGCAGCTAATATTCTCCATCAGCTTATACTTTCATGCTTTAGCAAAACTTCCACTGATCATTCAAGGTGATGAGAGAGGCAATGTGATCTGCTATCACCTGCCCTGTGTCCTGTGTAAAGATTTAGACTGGCTGTCAGAAGCCAAAGCCAGCTGGAGAGATAGATGGAGCTCTCTAACTCGATCTGTTCTGGCTTTACTTCTTCCTCTAGTCCCTACCTGTATTTTCCTTATGTGATTTTAAATAATAAAAAATGAAATTTCATTGGTTTGGATGCCCATTATATTTGGGATCTGACTGCATTGATATTACTCTTCATTTCTTCCTCTGAGAAGAGATGGCTGTGGACACAGATGGGGGGCATCATTTGCTCAGGCATGATGTTCAGTCCAGGTCTAGTGGAGCTAACCACGTGCGTTTTAGCAGGGAGCATATCACAGCTAGGTCTCAAGTGAAAGCTGACCCAGTAGCTGGGGATGGTTGTCCAGCGTGGCACATGCTGAAGGCCTCTCTCCAAACAGCATGATACTTTGCAGTGTGTTCCAGCCGAGTGGATTAGGCTGAGAGAGATGGGCCAAAACACAAGGCCAGCCTTTAAACCTGCCGTCAGGGCACTCTCAGTTTGGAGCAGGAATGGCTGGTATGAACAGCTGGCTGTCATGGGCACTGTCCCCGCTCCCCTGTCCCCAGACATCTGTGCCCAGAGCAGAGGCTCTCGGAACCATCAGTGCTTTCAGAGATTTGTAGGGCAAGGGAAGCAAAAGGGTCAAAAGATGCATGTGTAGGACCTTTGTTATTCCATCTCAAATTTATCATTTCTGTTGAGCCCACACCAAATCATTCCTTTCACTTCTGGCTATGCCCATTCCTCCTCACCTGCTCTGCTAAGTTTCTGGTTCCTCCACAAGGGATACATCATCCTTGGGGCCCTAATGCCCTCAGCAAAGGCACAGCACAGCAGCCCATGTCCCCAGACAGTGCTCTATTCCTTGGGGATAAAGTTCCAAGAGGGCCCGCTTGATGCCCAGTCCCTGGAGGTGTTCAAGGCCAGGTTGGATGGAGCCCTGGGCAGCCTGGTCTAGTATTAAATGTGAAAGTTGGTGGCCCTGCCTGTGGTGGGGGGCTGGAGATTCGTGATCCTTGAGGTCTCTTCCCACCCGGGCCATTCTGTGATTCTGTGATTCTGCTCGCTGTCTTCATCTCAGAAAGCCTTTAGACCCAAGGACCTCATCTCCTCTCGCACTACTGGATTCCAATAGATAATAATGAATAGCGGTGACTAGCAGCAGTGGTTTGTCACAAGCACTTAACAGACAAGATTAACTTGTCTGTTAATCTGAGACCAGAAAATATTTGATCCCTGGTGATGTTTTCTTTCTCCCCAACTGCAGCTTGTTATATTGGGCCTCAATCTACACCCAACTCAAACCTGAGCTAAAGAATGTGTCACTGCTAATGTATAACCAGGGAGTGTGAAGCTGCGTGAGAACAGCACACAGCACCCATGTGAGAACAAGCAGCAAGCATGGGAGGTAGCCTTACTGTGCCACTGTAGAGCATTGCTCTATTTCCTTTCCACAGGAACATATCAGGAGACCTCAATCTGAAGCTAACTCCACACACAGCCACCTGGCTATCACACAGCCAAGCACTCCACAAGACTCTTCCCTTTTAGGTGCTGGTTTCAAATTCGCACTGCTAAAAGTGCCTAAGATTAGTGCCAAATCTGACACTAACCCTATACTATTCCGTATGGAGTCTGTCTGGAAGGAAATTTAACAAGAAGTTCCCTAAATCCGTAAGCAGTGAGAACCTGGCATCAGGATTCGCTTCGTGATGGGCTAATGCTGGATTTACTAAGTCTGCTGTCAGCCTCATCTTGCTTTCACTGTGTGATAAGCTGAGAGACACTGTGGCAAGTGGAAAGCATCTTCCAGGATGACTGTAATGAGCATGTATACACCAAAGGCACTTCTTGCATTTAATGACTGCAAAGGCATAGATATATATGGTCATTTAGGGGGAAATGCTACTGCAGTCCCACAGATAGCACACGTGTCAACCTGCTGCACTCCCTGATGCCAGCTAGTGTCACCAAGGCTTGACAAATTGACACTTGCTAGCAGTGGGCGAAGGCAGTTCAACTAAAATCCCCTTGGATCAGCTGAGGCACTCCAGCTTGTTGGCACTTGGCTCTGTCACACAAGGTCCATGCTGCCTCCTCCCACTCACTGCAGCAACACTTCCTAACGACCACTGATGAACACAGTGAGGGTATTAGAGGAAATGAGAGTGGGTTTTTTGGCTCAAATGGTCCTAGCAGGCATCTCTGGAGGCACACAGACAGGACAGGAGCTCTCTCTGCATCCCATCTGCTGCTAGTAAAGGAATGTCCTGCTTACAATACAGCCCTTACACTTGCTGTGCTGCAGCTTCTGGAGCTGTTGCAGCAGGTCAAACAGATACAGGATGTACCCTGCCATGTCCCAGACTGTGGTGTCTGCCTGGGAGACAGGACTGCTTGTAAGAACTCATGCACACTATAAAACCCACAATGGTATTGTGGAAGGACAGTGCTGGGAATCACAAGGCCTGGCTTCTGTCCCCAGCTCTGCCACAGCCTTCAAGCTGATGCTGGGCAAAGCACATCCCTCTCCTGTGGCTCTGCCTGGGGAATCAATGCTCCTTTGACTTCGGAAGAGGAGAATCAGAACAAATCCCTGTGCTCCAGGGACAGAGGGCCCCTGCAGGCTGAGGCAGATAGCAGATGAGAACACCATACTTGCCTGGCACATCAATGTGTAGTGTCAAAAGATGACATCATGGGATATGAACGAGCATTTACCCTCCGAAAGGGAAAATAGCAGAAGCATGCGTAACCATTTGCCTTTCGTGCCAACATATTTTCCTTATGTAAAGAGAGGCCTTGGCGGCCCTAAGGAGGCTGAGAGATGCCAGTGCTCCTCTGGGAAGGAGGAACTATCAGGCAAGGATGCCAGCATACCCGCCTGGGTAAATTTGTGCATGCACTTCAGGTTACAATAGACCTTAGTATCTGATAACAGAGACCTGCTGGAGTCTGGCATGAGGACAGAATGAATCAAAGGTCATGCCATGAATTCCAGTTATGCAGATAGGCATCTACAGCCAGAGGAAGGAGCTCATGAACAGCAACTGGAGACTGATGGGGTGGGCTGGAAAACAAAACTCAATTTGGGGATGACAAGTATGGGTCATTTTGGAGCCCAGCTAGACAACTGTGTGCATATATTTGCCACGGAATACAGGAAGATGTTTTTCCCAGTGAGTTCCCTGTGATCTGTGCCATTACTAGTTAAACAAAGTAAATACATTGCAGTAAATACACTAAATTGGTGCCACATGTCGTTCCACTGGTCTCTCCTCGGTGGAGAAGCTGATTCATGACAGAAATGGGCTCACTAGCAGATAGACAGAGATACAAACATGCAGCATGTATCTTACAACTGAGAACCAATGTGATGTAGCACACTATTGTCCACTATTGACCACTCTATTGACTATATTACTCTATTGACCACTGCCTGCCTTCGTCTCATCGTCTCATTGCATACTGGAAGTCAGTCTGTCACTACCACTTGTCTCGTGCCTTATCCTTAGCATATCCTGGGTACATAGTGCTCAGTGGTGCACACCAAGGTCTGAGCAAGTTCACACAGAGTGGGACTCTGCACCTATACAAACATGGTGTTCCCACACAGCCTAATGAAAACAGAGTTTAAGGTCCTCAGGCATCCCAATGGTTGGAATGGGATGGGATGGGAAGGAGTGGGAGGGGAGGAGACAGGACGTGATGGAACAGGACAGGACACTACTGGATAGATTCAGATAGATGCAGCATGGGGAGGGACAATTAAAGCTGCTAGCATATGCCATCATCAGAGCAATTTGTTTCCTGGTTCCTCTGCAGGAATGCTACAAGCACACTTGCTAGTTACGTGTCAGGCAGCGACAGAAGCTACTGCTAGGAACTGCACTAGGCACTGATTTGTAATGACTGACCAGTCACCAATCTGGATCACTGAAGGCTTTCTCCAGACTCCTAGCAGACTGGTGGGAAAGAGCTCTGAGTCCAGGGAGGTTTATCTTCAATTTCACAGAGCTAAAAGCGAAACTCCAGGTGCATAAAACCTCATCCATCCTGTAAATACAGGGAAACTGGGCTAAAACTGATAAATTTGAGCCTCAGAGAACAGATTAAATCACCCAATTAAATCAGCAAGCAGGAGAGCTTAGATTTAAATATTAATTCAAAGCTTTTCTCCATTTATCCTTCTTAATTATTTTCCCTAATAAAAGGTTGATACTCATCAGGCTGTAACCATTAAGACTGTTGACTGCGAACCATGCACAGCCTGCATACTAACTTTGTTATTTACTGTTAACAGTAGACAGTTTTATCTACACGTATTTATTTACAGCTTTACATGTTTTTATTAGGTCTTGATTATTGCATTTTTCTATCTGGAAAATTGTGCATTATTCATTTCTAATTTATTATGGGACGGCTGTTTTTCTTTAGAATTGATTTATATCAGGTTGCATTTAGAATGAAATCTGAATCCACTAAGATGTCGAAAACCATTTTTTATTGAACTCTTAAATTTTTATTACTTGAAAAAACCACATTAATTGCAAAACAGAAAATAAAAAGTAATACTAAACAAAGGAAGTACTGTCAGTGGCTGGTGGGTTAAACAGGTTGTTCCAGGACACCATATACCCCAACATTTCATATCTGCTGGATCTTGTCCTCTCGTCCTTATTTTCCTTGTAAACCAGAGGGGAAAAACAAGCTTGTCTGCTTTTTCCAAACCTCACACAGTTTCTCAGCTTTGAAGGAACAAGCCACTGAATCCAAGTCTTTGAATAAACTGAAATGGAAGAATAGTCGTCTCTTACTCACGGAAGAGTTACAGTACTCAAAAGTGGATTTAGCACTTACCAAGCTTTAGTTCCAGATGCTTAGGCAGTGGTTTGGTTCAACTTTCTGAAATGCTCTGGCAGGAAGCACGTGTTATTCGATACTTCAAACGAAACAAAAAGAAGCTCTTTATCAAATATACCGAAATTCATTCCCCGATACAGACTGCTGTTGCTTCACATTTAATTTTCATTTTCTTTCAAAAGAGAAAAAAAATAAAATTTAAAAATGGATTTGAAGTCTGTAATTGATACTTTATGTTGTCTGAGTTGGATGTTGAGAATAGTTTGGGCCTTACCTTCCTGCCCAGGGATCAGACTTCTTTAAGCTGCCGTTAAGAGACTGGGGGTGCCTTCAGCATCACAAGGCACTACCCAAGGGTCTATGTTTCCAGTTGGGAATTATAAGCTCCCCCAGCAGTTCCCTCCTTCATCTGTTTTTCATGTTACAGTCACGGGGGAAGTCTTTCCATACTGTTGTGTTACAGGAGAAAGAACCTGGAAAACATGAGCATAGCCTAAATCGACGCTGAGATACCTGCACAGATTGGCAAGGCAACTGCACTCACAGATCCCATGCTCCCAACCACTCTCCCCACCCCAGGCAGGAGGTCTAATCCTGTAGGAAAAGGGAAGCTTCTCCATGTGGGACACTATGAAAAGGTTGGCACATCATGATCTACATGGTCATAATATTGCTCTGTTATATTTTCAGTTGGCATTACTGTCCTGTTTCCAAAGTCTCTTGACTGAGGAATCTCTTATAGTGATTTATACTTGGCACTTCCGTGATAAAAGCTTTCCCCTGCAACTCAGCTTGACTTAAGACTCCCTTCTTCTTCGTGCCAACATCACTTCACCAAAGAGTCTCATCTCCTTGCTCTGGCCTCTGTTTATAGTAAATGCTACAGGAGACATGAATGGAAGATCTTTGTGCCAGTCACATGTCTGCTACTCTTCCATTGCTAGTGCTTGGTTTATTGTCTTGCCTGGTGGAAACACACATGTAATCAGGAAGCAGAATTGTGTTGGGGTAAGATCTTCCTATCTGCTTCACTGGCTTTTCAATGGGATGAAGCTGTGTTCTGCCAGATGAAGATCAGGACCTGGAAAACAAGACCTGGTGGAAAGACTGCACGGGAGAGAAAAACTGGGTTTCTTAAGAGGTTAGCTAACACTGCTTTAGCTAAAGCCCACCACAGCCCAATTTCTGCAGGCTTATGGCATGTAAATCTTGGATTAACTCAATATTCAGTAGAGCTTTGCAGTCCACCCACAACGCTTCCCAGTGTGAAGAATTGGGCCTCTCATGAGACTCTTTGCAGAGTTTCTCCCAAAGCTTTGGATATCCTTTTCCAGAATGGGATTTGTAAGGGACTCATTATGAGCAGGACACTAATCTGCTCCTCCACTGTAGCATGTGGGGAAGAGAATCTCAGATGGCCTCCTGCTGCATTTGAACCCTAGCTGTTTCCCAGGATAACCTGGTGGATACACCAGTATGCGGCCATCTCAGCTCAGACCCCAGCATTAAACCCTTAGAAGTATTACAGTGTTAGGTTTTCACAGATGTTTTTCAGCAAAAGAATAAATTTTAGTAATATTTTTTGGTGGAAGAATATATCCTAAATGAACTTAAGCAGATGAGGTACTACAGAAAACCAGTGCTGAAAACACAGCCAGTCACTGCTCTCCTGAAGTCAGTTCCCACATAAAGACCCACGAGGGAGGCAATGCCAGCTGCTCAGCCTCTCAAGAAATCATGGTGCCCACAGTTCTAGATCCCATGTTCACTGTTGGCTTGTTTTTTAATGCCTGTAAGGTCTTCTATTTGCAGCTCACTCTAGGCTCCTGGCTAGAAGAAACCATTAACCATGTCTGACTGCCTCCAAGCAGGATGGAAACAGAAAGGTACGGAGGGAACATTAAGATCAAATCCCTGAACATAAAAGGAAATTTAATGCCAAAAAAAAATTGAAAAGTGGAACAGCATACCTCATGTGCATCATCGATAAAATATTTTGCAATCCTGGAAAACTTAATAGTTTCTTTGGTACAATCTTTATGACCTTAAAGGAGCGATAAGGAAGGTAATAAAAAACTGTTTCTGAAAGGTTATGCTTTTTCCTCGACAACTCGGTTTTTCCTTCTCTTCTCCAAGGCTAACAGTCAAAAGGGAAGCTTGGCACATACGGGCTGTGTCAGAACATGGAAGCCGTTTATTTAACTTCTCCCAAGACATCACCTACACAGCCTTGTGGAGCAGGGCAGGAAAGGGAGCCCTGTGGAGTGGCAATGGCATCTGAGAAGTGGAGGGTGCATAACTCCAACTGCTCAAGTTTATTAAAACAAAATAGGTCAGTGGAGTTGCCCAGAGGGTTACGTAAGGCGGAAAGTAGCACTCCACAGGAGAGGAGAAGGGAGCCTGTTAAAAGGCAAAGCCACTCCAGTTTGTTTATGGCCAGAGATAACTGCCCCGTGCGTGTCTGCTCTCCATAGCCGATAGAGTAAATCACACTTTTTATCTCACAGCAGATGAGAATTTGAACTGGGCTGTTGTTTTGCGAGCTGCACAGAAAAGCGAATGGGGCTGTTTTTATTATGACTAGCGTTATTATTTTGTCCATGCAGTCCCTACATTTCAGTCTGTATGTAGAGAATTTCATCACTTGCCAATAGCTTGCTTGCAGAGAACGTCAGGGAGAACAGTAATAGAAAGAATGAAAGCTTGATCTTACCTGAAAAGCATATATAAGAAAGGTGAATTGGTAGATGTTTACAGGCATGGGAAGCAAGTAAATGTTCTTTGACATCCTGCAGAGCAAAGCTGGGAGCAAACACTCCCACCCCAGCCCAGAGGTCAGGGCAGAGGTGGATAGAACATCTGGCAATGTAGAAATGCTCTGTGGCCTGCTGATACACCTGTCCCTGGCACCACAACCTCCCATTGTTCTGCTTGCTCCCTCTGTGCCAGATATCCAGACCTTAAACATTGTTCACTCTATCCCAGCTCTCCAGTCCATAGGATGCATGGGGTAGGGAAGTCCTGGCTTGCAGAGATGTAAGGCACCCTGAAGCACATCTCAGAAAGGGTACACTCAGTTTTGGGTACTCCAATCCCAGTCTCACAAAAAATGATATAGAGAACTGTTGGTACCATGGAAAGCACCTAACAATATTTGTCATATTTCCAAGGCTGTCATAATGAATTAGTGCTCTTTGCTGGTTTTCAGACCATCAGACCTGCACCATCCTGGAACTCCTGGCAGCTTTTGAATGGACCATGACCTAGGAAGCTTCTTGGCAGCTCCATGAACAGGTCCCTGGGAGAAAACACAGACAGCATGTCATTGAGCCAGTTGCTTTGAGAGCTAATGAGAGAAACAAAGGAGCTTCTTCTTCCATGGGAAAATGCTGTCTCAACAAAACCTACATTTTTCATAGGGTTACATCAGTTCCGATGGTAAGCCCAGATGCAGTGTAGGAAGCAGGTGGTTATTTTTATTTTGGAGGAAGGTGGAGAACTGGAGGACGGAGACATGGAACAAAGGTTCCAGTCAATCCACTAAAGCAATGTGAGATGAGAGAGCCAGCTCAAGGTTTGCTCTGCCTGATCTAGACCAGGGCTGAATCTGTTCAGTTGTTTGGTCTCAGCAAACACGTATGTGCTAGATAATAGCTAGAGGCAAGAGGAGAAAGGTGTCTCTCCTTTGTATAATTTCTGCAAGATGTGTCTGAAAAGGCTCAGGTTCATCTCGTGTCAGAACAGCAGCAGTTCTGACACTCGGTAAATGCCTATATGTGAGGACTCAGCTTTAGTCAGACAAATGGTCTGCACCTCATCTTCATCCTTCCAGTTCACCAAGCAGCAGTAGCATCTTTGACATACATCAGGGCTGTGTTCCTCAAGGACCAAATGTCCTGGGACAAGAAGTGAGTTCTCTCCTCCACTCAGAACTCTTTAATGGCCACACTCCGCCATGGCAGTGTGGAGCAGGGTTTCAGCTGGGACAGCACTGGCTTCCTATGTGCTGCAGTGATTTACCCAGTGGAGAACCCTCCATCTGGAGCATGAGTAGAATGCTTTCACTCACACTCAGCCCCTTCTGGAACAAGCCCACAGAAGCACTGCAAGTTCCCATCCCAACCCATCAGATAGGTGTCAAACTGCTACTGTCCTATGCACCCAGCACATAAATGCTGCTCTTCAGGGCTCTTCCCCTGATATGTCTGGCCCTATCTTGCAGGCCCTGGCTGCTGGGTGAAATACATTTTCTTTTGGTAGCAGATGCCTTTTTTTAGCTGGCTCTGCTCTTTTGCAGTGATCGCCCACACCCCTGCAATTCACTCAGCAATCTTCCTTCCCAGTACCTCTAGAAGCAAAGGGGATCAGTTATGCTTTTTTTTTTTCAGTGGGCCAGGCTTTGGCAAAGTGGAAATCCTCTTCTGGTGCAGCAGTTCTGCTCTCTTAGCCATTTCAGTGGCTGGTAGGGATATTCATTCCTCCTCACATGTGACTGGGAGTCTTCATTCCTGGGAGGGAAAAGCCCAGCTTGAGTTGCACGCTCCAGAGTGTTACAGGCCTTTGAAACCGCATTTTCTAGTCCTTCAGCTTCTCACAGGCTCAGAGGCCAAAATTTAAAGCAGGTCTGTGCTCTAGTGAGTAACTGATGTAATTACGCTCACTTGTTACAAGGGGAAGCTTTCACAAGAGGGGGGAGGCGGTGGCCCCTCGCCAGGAGGTGTGTCCCCGATGACAAGCCGCAGAGCCAATCGCAGGCCTGAAAGATCATCACATTCATACCAAAAAGAAAAGAAACTGCCCCAGGGTATTTATATTGAGGAAGGGAAAAGAAAAGGAAAAAAAAAAAAAAAAAAAAAAAGAGTTGGCAAAGAAAGAGAAAAGGAGACTGAGAACCTGCAACTTTGTTAACTAACTCTGCAGTTGAATTCAAAAAGGCCAGGCCAGTTCCCTCTGCAAATCTCGTTTCCCCTTGAAACATCTCTGGAATCGATCTGTAAGCTGGAGCGAACAGTTCAGCTGCCTGAAGCAGTCCCACAGCCTGCAGGCTGCCCTATGGGTAGGCAGCGCTCCTCCATCACAGCTCTGGCACCCGTGGGCAGGCAGGGCTCAGCTAGGAGCCCCACCAGGTTAATGATTGCCTCTGTGGGCCCAAGTGGGCTCCGAGCTCTCTGTATCTGTGTCAAAGCGCTGGGGAAAGAGAAGGCAAGTTTAGCTTTAACCAAGAGGTAAACAGTCAGCATTTACAAATGCTGAACCACCAAAAAACAGGCAGTCACAGGTTATTTATTCCACTTACACAAGAGGACCGTGCGGTCCAAAGGATGAGGGGCCTGCATGGGTGCAGGAGGTCTGTTTTCTGCTGCACGAACCGGGGCAAAAGCGCTTCCTCTCCTCTGGCTCTGCTCGTTCCCTGCCCTTTCTGCTGCCGCTCCTGTTCGGACGGCGTGTTCCCCAGGGTACAGGCTGTCTCCGAGCCACTCACAATGGGGCTGTAATCTAACCTCAGTGCGAACAGGCTGACATTAATAATAATAAAAACGCCCATCACTCTTCCGAGCAGCCTTCCCTCACTGACTACCAGGGAATAACTCGCAGGGCAGGGCGCTCGCTGGGCTCCCCACTGCCGCCACCGGGCCCAGCTTCACGCTGCGTGCCGCCACGCGTCGCACGGCTGACGACACAGGAAGACCGAACCGGCACACGCCCGCAGCTCCAGCTCCGAGCTCTCCGGGCCCCGCAGAGCGGCCGGGCGAGGCGAGGAGCACGCCGGGCTTCCTCGACCCCCGCACGGAGACACCGTGCCCGCAGCGCCGCCCGGGGCCGGGCCGAGGCGCGGGGCTGCCCTGCCACCTGCCGGCACCGCCTGGCCGCGCACCTCCTGCGGCACGGCCCGGCCGGGAGCCCGAGCGGAGGACTGCTGGGCCCCCGGGCACCTCCACGTTATCGCCGTGTTGGCCGTGACGCCGAGCGGCTTCAGTGCTGGCGCACGGAAAGGCCTGGAAGAGGCTGTGCCGCGCCGCGGAGCTCACGGGAAACTCTTGGGTTTGGGTTTTTCTCAGCGATTGTGGGTCACGCTCTGCTTTCAGCGCTGAGCTTTTGTTCCCGCTCCTCCCCACCTACCACACCATCATCCGACTGTGCGACGATCTGGCCACCCCGCCCCTCCCCTCGCAAAAAACACGAGACCGGAGGAACTCCCCTCCGTCCGCATCCGAGCGACGTGGGGAGGAGACCTTTCCCATGCAGTGCCGGCTTTTCAGCGGCGTTTTGCTACAGCGCTGGAGTATCTCTTTGGCTCCAACCCAGACAACTGGTTTCTGTTGCTAACCAACTGTTCTGTGGTGGCCATGGTGTGTGGTCGTCTTGGGATGGGCAATAGGCTTCCTCTAACATGCATTGGAACTTGGGGGTAGGATGGAGGCGAGCAGCCTGCTGACATCTAAGTGGTGGCTTTCAGGCCAGGCAGAAGCTTCAGGGGCTCAGCAAGGTGCCCCCTTTGCCAGAGGCGATGATCCCTCTGAAAGATCCTTATAGAGGTGCCCATCTTGTAGCAGCTCGGAAGAGAGCTCGTGTTCAGGGATGCCATGCAAACCCCCAGATTTGCTGTCAGAGCTGCCTGCCCTTTGTTGAATGCACATCTCTGAATCTCCGACCATCACCCTCTGATGACTGACTGCCTTGCCGTCCCTTCTCCCCTTTTCCCCCTCTACTTTCAAGCTGCCTCCCTTTAGCATGGCTCCCCCTTCTCCTCACCCTGACACTATAGCTCACTCCCCTTCTTGCTAAAGACCACCCATTGCCATGGTAACATTGCCTCTTACAAAGTTGTCAAGCAGACACAAAGATATGTTTCTCCCCTGCTTTGCACCCCCCTTCCAGCCATCCTGATTAATAGGGCAGGACTCTGTTTGTAAGAAGGAGGTGGAGGGCTCTTTCATTTCATTTTCATTGTGGAGGGAGAGGTTATTCCAACCTTGGCCCTGTGAGTGCTGAAGCCTAACACAGGGGAAAAGCTCTCATTCATGGACCACCTGGAAGCCCTTAGGGTGGCTGTACCACAGGCTCATACTGGTGATACACGTACTGGTGATACTGAGCCAGCATGGGGGATCAGTGTCTGCAGGTTAGAGGGGCCAGGACCATGGGAGAATGTAAATATGGGAATTAAGAAATGTATCTGATCCACTGTGAACAGAAAATAGCTCTGCTGTGATTCCTTTCTGCTGTTCCCTCCCTGAGTGGCTCTGGTTGTCTTCCTGAAAAGATTTCTTCAAGTCGTGGAGATGCAGCTCACTGGCCTACCTCCAGGACTGCTGGCAGCCCTTGCTACCGCAGCTGCACCACCAACACTGGTGTTACTACCTATGCAGCAGCACTGGCTCTAATTTAAATCTGCTGTGTGTACATCCGTGGCTCACTGCAGTGTGGCCGTGACTGACTGCACTGGAGACCATCGCTTCTGCTCACTGATCTCACTGGCTTTTCTTTCTCTTCTATGTACATCTGCCTCTCCACTAATGATGGATTTGCCCCAGATCTTCACAACCTTGAAATAAAACCTTTCCAGCTTACTCTTTTGCATGGATTTTCCCCTCCTTCATTTTGGCACTTTTTCCACTTGAAATCAGTGAAGGCTCCCCATCTGTCTGATCCCTTTCAGGTTTTCATTCTTACTGCGTAGTCACCATCCCAGCCTGACACATTTTATCTTACCTTCTTTCAAATCCTCCACTAAGTCTTTGCCTTCTCCACGTGCTCCCCATCCCTGAGTTACCTCACTGCCATCATCACTGAACTTTCCGCCCCGACCAGTCTCTGCTTCAGCTCTCCATGATGTTTGTCTAGAGGTGGGTTTGTGGTCACAGTGCAAAGCCTTGGGCCACCGTGCTGCTGTCAAATACTGTGCCACATGCTACTGTAGTGTGTCTGTGCCAGGTTTTTGCATCAGAGCTGTGCACAGCAGAGCTCTGTGTGAACTGTGTCAGGATCTGTTTATAAACATGATGCTGAAGCTGTTAACTGTCCCAAAGCATGTGTACATTGCAGCACCTGAGAACAGGCTTTGAGCATTTGTATTCAAAATAATGATGTTAAAATAATAACAATAATATATTTAAAAAAAAAAAAAAAAAAAAAACAGATGGAGAGGGAGAAGATGCAATAGCAGCAACAATGTCTGCACTTCTGGCAATCCTAAGAGACAAAATGGCGTTGGAAGGAAAGGGATTTTCTCTCCTTTTGCAGTAGAAGGTAGAATCTGAGACAATACTAGAGTTCCTGCCACTAAAACAAAGAAAAGCAGTGAAAACTGCTTCTGATATATGCACCTGGGCATGTCCCAGGATAAGCAACATATTTCAACAAAATAAAAATAAGCATGTATGGGATTCCAAGTATGAATTAAATTTAATGAACTCCAATATTGAAGTCCCTCTGATTTGCTGCAAACTTTCCATCCTCTGAACAAAGGTTAGAAGGAAAATGATGGTAAATGATTCTGTAGCAACAATGGACTTTCCCAGAGAAAAGTCCACAGAGAGGAAAACACCAAGCCTGCAGTAGTGAGCAGCCACACCTGACCCTGCTGCTCCTGTCCCTACGTGTTCCTTCCCCAGTGAGGAAAACTGTAAACTCAGCAACACCCATGACAATCAGCAGGGTCAAATCCAAACATGAATTTTGTTTGCAAGTCAGAGCTTGGCCTTAAATCCTTCTCTGGTCCACCCATCTTCCAACCATTGTTCTGGGCCAGCTGAGGAACCCAAATGTTTACCAGCACTCTGTCCTAGACTTCTGCTTACTCTCTTTTTTTCTCTACTACTTTTTTCCAGTCCATTTTTTTCCTGATTTCTCCCCATTACTCCACTCTAAGTGTCCATATGAAAGCAGCACCCACTCCACACTAATTTTACCGTCCCAATCCTCTCATTACTCTCTGATCTCCTTCACTCTGGAATGAAGGAAAAGATTGCCATGACAATCCACCTCTACCAAGGAGTGTTCATCCCGTAGGATCTTACTTGAATGCCCTACCTTTGATGCAGGGTTCTGGTAAGCATCTTCTACCCCTTGTGTAGTCACAGGACACACAGACCTTAGCAAGACAGACCTTAGGTGGCCTGCATCATTCTCTGCACATTTGTCTTTCTCCACTGTAAAAGAGGGCCAAGACCTGATGGACCCCTCCTCTTGTTTTCAGAGGCATGAATTAAAGCTTAGCTGGACACCATGTTATTTTCCCACTTTCTTCTTCCTCCCTAAAAACAGACCACAATCCCACTAGAAAAGACTCTCAAAAATTGGATACATTTTCTTCCCATCCCCCTGTTATTGCTTGTCTGTCTATTCAAAGGCAAAGTCTGGGTAGTGGACATTCTCCCAGGGCAGTGAAGTTTGCTGCATTCAGCTGTAGCTACTCATTCTTAGGAAGGACATACAGGATCTGTAACTGACCCAAACAAGTTCTGCTCTTTTGCTTACTAGCTCTAGCTTCTTTGGAGCAAACCATATTGCCTTAAACTTGTGGACTACCTTTGTGATGCACACTGGATAAACCTGAATCACACAATCTCAGACAAGATGTCATGGGGCTGTCACTGCAGAGGTAATGCCAGCCCTTAACTACATGATACAGAGCACCTGGGCTGCTTGGGAGGATCTCAGTCCCTTTTGGGCTGCGTTTTTCTCCACTGATTCTTGTAGCACTGCTACGACCGAAGGAAAGTCGCTATTACAGAAAGGCACATATCACAATGTTCTTTCCTTGACAAGCTTGCCCTATCCTATCTTGCTCCATCAAGCTGCCAGCCATGACAAGACACTTTGTCCCCCCTTGTGATCCTTCTCCCTGTCATTCCTTACAATTCCACACCACTGACTTCCCCAGAGCTGCCTTCCTTCCCCCTCTATCTTTCCTTCTCCTCATTTGCACAATCCAGAGAAAGAGATTGGACTGTTTACCAGGTGTTTGCTCAGTGCAAAGTAATTCTCCAAGCTAAGCCAGATCGTACCTGTTTCCTGAGAACAATTTGTATTGGCTTATAAAATAATCATTTGGCTTGTTCTGATCCCAGTGGCAGGTGCATCTTTGACAGCATGAAGGGATTTCAAGGTCAAGATGTGATACTGCTTCTCCTCTTTACACTGAAAGAAACTAAACAATTTTGTATATTCTCAGGTCTAATCTCCTCAAATACTTAATTAGAAATTATATAGAGATATTAGAAATTATATAGAAAATTGAAGATGCACCACAAAAGTGCAGGAAGCAACAGAACAAGCTGTAGCAGGAGAAAATACTCTTAGATATTGGGAAATATTTTTTCACAATTAGGGTGGTCAGACATGGAACACACTGTCCAGAGATTGTGTAACATCAGCCTTGGCGATCTTCACAGCTCGACAAATCAAAGCCCTGATCTGGCTCTGAAAGTGGATTTGGTAGAAAGATTGGCTACACTGTGCAAAGGGTTGGACCAACTGACCTTCAGAGGTCCCTCATAATGCAGAGGGTGTGATCAGATGACCTCTAGAAGCACCTTGTAACCTGAATTATTACAGGAGTCATGAATGTGTAATTGCAGAAGCCAGTTGCTTTTCCCTATGTTACAGTGCCCTGTGCAACACCCTGCAGCAACTTCGAAATCCTCTCCGCTAGTTCATGCTGTCTCAGCCGTTGGTCACTTGTGGAGCCTCACTGGAGAAGCCCAGGAGACTCCCAGCAAAGTGAAGGCGTAAGGAACTTCTCTAACAGTCTCCATTATACACCTGGAGGCCACTTGGGAGCAGGGACCGGCAGAGCCTGTCTTCACAGTGCATCCTGCACAGGGAAGCACCAGGTGGTCGTGCTGCCCATGTTGGGATGTCTCTTCAAACGTGTCACAGCACTGTCCTGTCCTTCATTCCCCTGAACTGCTCCTGCAGCAATAGGAGGCCTGCTGGCAAGAAGAGTGTCAGCAACACAGCTGGAGCAAAGCAGGGCCAGTTGTGATGTGGCAACATCCAAGGAGCTGACCAGCTGCACACCTGGGCTGTTGGGGCTTTACTGTGCTTGCCAGTGGCCCCTCTGCACTCACACTGACCCTGCTTTTGGACAAAAGAGACCCATAATCATCTGTTGATCATGTAGAAAATCCCTCTAGGGTAGCTCTTTGCAGCTGACTAAATCTGTTTCTGCTTGCCACTCCTCCAGTTCTTCAAAAAGGAGCTAGATCAGCCTCAAGAGGGATGATAGCCTCCATCCCAACATGTTCAGGTTTTGAAATACTTCAGGGTCACCTTTTCCTTTGTCTGCCATGCTACAGAAAGAAACTGCTACCTTCTCTTAAGTAACTGGTGTCCCCTAAGCACCTACTTTCAGCAGTAATGGTGGAAGAACAGAGGTTTGAGAGGTGTCTTTGGAGCGGGAAGCAGCTACCTTTTGGGGTTTGCATATAGAGCATTTCATGCAAATCAATATATCCCAGCCATGGCATAAATGGCCACGAAAAAAAGAACACTCTCTTGGATCTTGTGAGGGTGGAGAATAAAAAAGATCAGCTGGAATTGGTGTTGCAAGAGATCTAAGTAACACTGCAGGGCCTGGGTGGGATAAATGACCCAGCTGGACTGTTGGTGCCGTTGGATGCAAACAGGAGCGACAGAGATGGGAGCAGGAATGATCCTTGTCATTCAAATCCTTTCTTCACACCACGGAATACCAGCAGATACTAATGGAAAGCGTAATGGTGAGAGTACAAAGACATAATAAAGTAGCAGAAAAATCAGAGCTGACATCTGCTGCAAAGCATGCACAGCCCAAGAAAGAAATCAGTAAATTCCTGCCTAGTCACATAACACTAATGGCAAGGTCCCAGTGCTCAGTAGTCATGGAGGATTTTAATTACAGTTCCCACATATCTGCTGGGAAATGCACAATGCTAAACACCAGCCAGCAGGGACATTCTCAAAGGGTTTCAATACAGTTTTCTGATTCAAAGCACTGGGGAGATGTGTTAGGCTGCTAGCTCAGTAAACCAGTAATGGGATATGGAGCCTTTCACCTCGAGGTCACCCTCTAGTGACCCATGGTTATTACCATCTGATTGCTGCTGCCTGTGTGAAACGAGGGAAGGAGCTTGGACCAGCTCCTCGTGGCCGAGCATCCCTATTGCACTACACTCAGTGCTGTAATTGTTGCTAATTGGCCTTTCTGTCAGAAAGCTTCTGCAGAAGGCTGGGGCTCCCCAGTCCCTGCAGCTGGAGGTCTTTGTCCCAAGGCAGCTTTCCTGAGCGTTGCCTGTCCAGCATCCCCCGTCCAGCATCCCTGGGAGGCTCTGACCAGTGCCCTGGGGGCTGGAGCTGGGATGGCTGGGTGGGCTGGAGCTACCAAGGGGCCTTTCCTCTTGAGGCATGAAGTTTCTTGGGGAGGAGGGTGATTCCTCCAAGCAGGGAAGATTAGGAAGGGCCGTCTCCTTTAAGAAAGAGAGAAGCCCCCCTTTCAGCAGACTCTCCCAGCTGACGCACAATGGCATGCCACCTCCTTGCCGGCACAGAAATGATAATCAGAGGTTCAGCAAACAGGAGAGAAAGAGAGCTGCTCCCTGCCCTCCGCCCCCCCATCGCATGACTGGTGTCACACGAGATGAGGTGGCAGATGGGTCGTCCAGGCCCAAAGGCTTTTTTTAACCCCTTCCTCCCCCCACCAGTCTGCTCCCAGAGGGGTGTGGAAGGGGACAAGTAGAGGAGGGAGCTCTGGTGGGGGGGCTGGCTTTGCGGAGTCCAAGTGGTTTGTATGGAGGGCCATGCACCCCTGTGGCAGTTTTGCAGTGTTACACTGGTTCTTTGTTCAAAAGATCATATCTGCATCTACATAGAGGTATTTGGACTGTGTGCCAGGCTCCCACCCCAGGGGAGGGGTGCAAATGGGATGCAGGGAGTGGGCACATCACAGGGGAAAGGCAAAACCATCTTCCTACCCCACAGCTCGATCTGCTTCATTCTCTGGGTATTATTCACACAGTTGGATGGGGAAAAAGTTCCCCCTCTCCCCTCCACCTTGGCAAAAGTGTTGGCCACATAAACCTCAGTAGCACTGGCCCTTTGTGGTGGCCTTGGTGAAAGGCTTGCATGACTCCTCAGAATCTTTTGCTTCCTGATTTCTCCCAGCATGCTCAGGACCCCATCAGCTTGAGGAATGGCTGCAAGATGATGCATGCA
Source organism: Lagopus muta (assembly GCF_023343835.1). Classification (NCBI taxonomy): domain Eukaryota; kingdom Metazoa; phylum Chordata; class Aves; order Galliformes; family Phasianidae; genus Lagopus; species Lagopus muta. The sequence goes on from NC_064434.1 coordinate 79,957,026, forward strand.
CCCAGTACCTGCCTGTCTTTTGTGGCATTTTCTCTACGGCTGTAATATGTTCTATCAAAAAAAAAAAAAAAAAAAAAAAAAAAAAGCATGGAAATCTGTGCTCTGTTACTGTTTGCATTTCTTCAGTCCCTGCTTGCCAGTATCATGACACTGTTTATGATGAGCCTTTACTAACATTAAAAATAATAGGTCCTGGCATGAAGGTTAAGGGGGATTGGGGACATTTTCAATAAATTCTGCAGCATTTCCAGCTTTCTTTGGGAGTGTTTTGTTGTTCTGTTGTGTCATGCTTCTGATGTGCGTGCTGCTTGTACTTGATCCCTCTGGCACATTTTAAAAGGCCATACCATGCAAGGGAACGTAGCTCAGAAGGAGGCCATGTGTGCTCTGTTACTGCAGCCGGTGCTTTGCTTTGGGAGACATGTTCAGTACATCACTGTTTCACAATGTCAGCACCATCCAGAACCGCATCGCTTTGCTAGTGTCTTTACTCCTGCCTCACAGCCTCACCACCAACCTAGTTAGCAGTGAACAAGTAATACTCATGTCCAGTCTCTGCTCAGAAGCAGAACCTCAGTAGCATGGGCTAGGGGTCAACAGTCTCTGAAGAACAGCACACCAGGCTGCAGTTCCCCCTCCCAAGGTTGATCAGTGGTATCTTGCTCTCTGTGGGAAGCAGCAGGTGCCCAGCTCCAGTTCAGTGTCCCATGATCTGGGAGCCTAGGTCTCATAAGGAAACGTGTTCAAAGTATACCCTTGCTGCCTTCCACTGGGGACAAGCTGTCTTACACACTCTCACCTTTCCTTTCCACATGTGATTTTGCCATGAGATGCCATAGGCTGTCAAGCAGCCTGGGCAGGAAGGACTGCCAATCCTCTGGCATGGTTGGGTGATTGGATGAGATGCTCTTAGTGGTCTTTTCCAATCTTAATGATTCTATGACCCAGGACTCGAAGGCAGTCTTTGTGTATGCAAGACATGCTCTTGCTTTTCTCTTCCATGTCCAGCCTCCCGGATGTGCCTAGAACCAGCACGGGAGCTGGGCTTGGCTGCTCCAGCCCCCAAAATGCTGCAAGCTGTGAGGCTGGGCTAGAGCAGCACAGGGCCAGGAGCTGACCCCAAGGAGCTGGGGAAACCCCACAGCACCGGGTGTGCAGGTTGTGTCTGTGCAATGCTGGAGCAGCCCATGCTGCACAAGAAAGCTCTTGCTATTTTTTTCTGGTGACAAAAAGAGCCCAGATGTGCAGAGAGCCGGGCTGTTGGAGATGCAGCTCTGCGCTTGAGCTGATGAGCTACGCTCGCTGTCTCCCACCCTCCTCCCCATCCTGTGTACATGTGTTCCAAAGGACAATTACATCTGTGTTTTACAGAGTGCACTGCTCATGAGAGGAGAGGAAGCCCCCGCGCTCCCTCCTCCCGCGCTCCCCCAGGCCCCCGTGAAGTCTGCTCGCCTCTGGTTTCTTCCCCCCGCCAGAGCCGGTCTGTTAGCAGTTAAGTTCCCCAGAGCTTGTCCTGTAATAACCCCAGCTCCAGCTGCTAATTAGTACCAGCACCCAGCGCTGGCGGGGCCGTCTGTGCGCGCTCCTGCGGCCCCTCTGGGTCGGGAAGGGAATGCTGCCCTCACCCGGGGGCAGGGGCTTTGCCCAGCAGCGAGGGCTGAAGGGGCTCGGCCAGGGAAAGCGGGGCTCTGGCTGCACCCCGCTGTTCTAATTGGAGACAGCAGTCCTTCTGCCTGGGCTGGCCGCAGAGTCATCCTAATCCTCTCCCTATGACATCACGGTGCGTTGCTGTGGATACAGAGATGACATCCCAACGTTGCCGCAGCAGCATATGGCTTCACAGCGGGGAAGGCTGAGAAGGTGCCACGAAAGCTGGACGTCGATAGGGTGTGGACTGAACAGCACAGCTTCACAAGGTGCCCTCGGGATGCAGGCGCTGCTGCGACGTGCCAGGGCTTAACCAGTAACACACGCAGCTCCTTGCACAAGGGGTGATTAAAGCAGAAGGGAAAACTGCAGGTCCTGGGATGGCTGCGTTTGTGGCACTGCCTCGTTCCTCGGAGAACTGCAACCATTGCCACAGTGGGAAAAGGGTTGTTCACTGCTAACCGCTCCCGGCTTCAGATCCTTCAGAGGATCTGTGAGAGTGTGATACTATTTCACTTTCATGGCAAACTGCATTTTAGCACCAAAGGTCCTGGTAGGCATCGTGTTTGAGTCCCCTGCACAAAGCAGAAAGACTGTTGTGGCCATTTGCCACATGGGGATCACAACGCCCACTGTTTCTGAGGAGTCCCTCCCACTAACACGTACAGAATTTCAAATATTTGCTGCCAAGTCACAGGACACAGCAAAACACATGCACACAAGCACACACACACACAAAAAAAAAAGTCGTTTTGTCTATTAAACCAGCAAACCAACACAAGGAGAGTGCCACCTCTCAGCAAGTGCTGAGCAAGGAGAAGAAGAAGGCTGCATCTGACAGGCTGCTCGTTGTGAAATGTTTGTGCCACTCCTATTATTATTATTAGTCTCTTGTTGTACATTTCCGAAGCAATTAACTCCTTAATCCTCACAAGGCCCAGGGGAAGTAAGGCAGTCACCGCTCATTATGGGAAATGGTTGTCAGTGGGGCCAAATGTTGGACTGCAAGGAGGCTGACAGAGAGGAGGATGCTCCATCAGGAGACAGAAGTTCTTCCCTGCATCCAGGAGATCAAAGCAATCTGGCTTCTTAATGTGAGGAATTTCAGGCATCTCTGCACGGGGAAGGAGCTCAGAAATGTCAGATTGTATCTTGGTGCATCAGGGAGGGCAATGAAAAACTGGTGAATGTAGGTGCTGGCAAAGCTCTGCTGGTGTGAGAAATGTTCAGGAGAGTCCCAGCCAGCAGCCCCAGTAGATAGAGAATGGGGGAAACAGCAGTCTGGGCTGGCTGTGAAGACCAAAGTTTTGAGTGCTGAAGAGCAGAAGCCATACAGCCAGCACTTGCCACATCTCTGGGCTAGTGGAGTGGTTGTAGGCAACCTTGATATGAAAGAGCAGCAAGAACTTGCAAGCCAAATGTTTTTCATTAGTGGTTAATTTTCTTGGTGCGAGGGATAAAAGCATAGAAAAAGCTCAAGCAGCTTCCAGCATTTTGAGGGGAAGGAGGGGAATGACTGCAGAGGATCACTCTCTCCCTAGGCAGTGACTGGAGCTTGGCACGACCTGGCAGCAAGGACAGAGGGAACTGCAGGGCCTGTGCTGAGCTTGGCACTAAGTCTGAGAGTCTGCTCCCAACCTCAAAAAAAGGAGCTTAGGGATAGAGCACAGATGGAACGCCAGCAACATGTAGACACAGCAGGGTGGGTGCAGAGAGTTGTGAGAGCTTTAACAAGGGCTGGAGAGATGGGATTTGAAACTGAGGCAGATATGTCAGAGCATCTCTGGGGAGCAACCTGTGGAGAAGAGCTGAAAAGGTCAGCTCTGCAGCTACAGTACTACCTACAGAAGGTGGTACTCTGGCGAGTGGTCCCAAGGCTGAGGAATGAACTGATAAAGCATGGCCTCCTCATGGCCAAAAGGTGATGAAGCAAATCTTTGTAGTGCTCCTTTTCCCATATGTTGGGAGCTGTGCTGACCTTCCAGCATCTCCCCTGGGCTACAGAGGTTAGTCCTCCAAAACAGCAAAGTAACTCTGTGTTTCATGGTGCTCTGTGTTTCATGGTGCCCATGGTCCAGCTGTTGGCATGCTTGGGCAGATTCCCTACTTTGGGATCCATCCACTTGAAGGCTTCACTGTGTGGTTTTGTTCTCTCTTCTGAGCACTTGGATTTCTTGGAGGGCAAGGTGGCAGTCCCAGAAACAAGGGCCAGCCCTTCCAACCACAGCACACCAGCCTCGATCAAGCCCCGCTGGCAGCTGCGAGCTGTGACAGACTGTAAATCTGAGGGCTGGAGCAGGAGAACAGCTGGGTGGTCATCAGAGATGGCCAGGAGGGGAACAATGGTGGGGGGAGAAGCTGGGAGCCATCAGGGGCACTGCCTGGCGTTGGATCAGTCCCAGGAACTGGCAGTGTTCAGCAGATGCTTATCTGTTCTGCTGGCAGTCCCCAGTCACCAGCTTCCTTTGACAGCTGAAGTGGGAAAAAGGTTACTTGATCTGAAGGAGCTGTTGTGAAACACAACTTTAGAACTGAAATACAAAAGGGCAAAATAGGAGAGGAAAATGTAATTAAATACATGCCAAGTATTCACTCTACACGATGAACACTTCATTAACTCTTGTCCCCTTTACAAACAGATGATTTATCTTTTGATTTTCTGCTTTCCTAAGTTTGCCATTTCAAATGATTAGGAGAAGGGATTTTAGTCTCCCAGTATCACACCAGGATGGGTGTTATCATCACATACGTGTGGCTCCTTCTGCTGGAAGCTCCCCCAGCCTGCCAAGTAGCTGTGCATCCCTTTGTGCAGGTGAAACTGAGAGCCTCAGCTCTTGCTGCAGATCTGTGTCTGAGAACTGAATCCAGATCCAAAGACCCCAAATGCCTTAACTGTAAAAGTCTCGTTGTGAAATCCTTTGTTTGAGCTGCCTCTTCAGTCGTGTGGTGCTGCTTCTGGATTCGATGGACCACCCTAGAGCACATTTCCTCCTCAAACCCAAAGTGAACGCATCATTTAATTACTGTCAGTGCACAAACCCTATTCACTTACTTGCCAGGGTCGCAAACCTTCCAACAGAAACGCTCATAATTTGCAGAGAACACGATGCCTGGTTAAAATTGAATTCACAGTTGGGAAAAAAAACAGTCCTCTGATGACTGACCGTTTGTATCACAGCTGTCTTAAGGGTGAGGGAGACAAGAGACTGGCCATGCTGCACACTTGGAATAGGAAACCGTCCCTGGCTCAAAGCTTTATTGTTTGGGCAGGGTCCCACCAGAGGAAGCCCTCTGCATGCCCTGCCTGTATGATGTGAATGGAGGCACAAAGAAAGTGACTTTTCCAGCACTGTGCTTCAAATCCAGATGATTCAAGTGCAAAACTCGTTTTCACCTTTGAGCCCCACCCCAGTGCCTGACGTGCAGAACATCCTGCCCCTCTGATTTTCCCAAACTTATAAGCTGGATAAAGCATACAGTACAAGCCAAAAGCCCAAGGAAACATCTCTTGCACAGGCAGCCACAGCCACGTTCTGTAGATTCAGACACCAGAGTAATGAGAACATGCAGAAATGTCTTCTGCCACCAGAGCATGCATCCTAGTCCTTGGTCCTAAATGCACAGACTGACTTTTAATTAGCAGTATGTGTCCCAGGAGACTGGCAAGATGTCTCTAAATTCACCTCTATCTTAATTGCATCAGGAAACTGCCTTCTGGGGCTGATCAGCTCCCAGTTCCTGGCACATGTCATACTAACGGAGTGAGGCTGCAGCTGGCAGCCCTTCCTGGGTGCTCGCTGAGAATTTAATCTGACCAGTCTCCATGCAGCAAGTGCTGCACATGGGAGTGCAGAACCATTCAGAAGTTGTGATGTCAGAAGATGAGCTGTCCCACTGAGCAAGATCAGAACTGGGGAGCCGAGGTAGTGAAAGGGGGGTTCATCCACAGAGAGCAGTGGGAAAGAGTGGGGGACAGAATGGGAAGTTTGCGTAAGGAGCATCCACAGGGTGAAGCTCGGGTTGGATTTGCCATAGGAAAATCGCACTCTATGATTTCAAATTATTTTGATTCCAGTTCAGATTCTGTGTGGGTGGAGGTGTGTGTAAATAGGAATGTGAGCATGTGTACACGCAGAGCAAAGCCAACCAGAAACCTCCACCACACGTGCTCCTGGCTCTGGAGGTAGACACAACCTTGGCAACGAGCAGCCACGCTGTGCCAGTGCACCCCATTCTGCCATCCCTCACGCCAGCTGGGGATGCGAAACATGGAGCTGTGGGGCCAGAACACATCCCTTCCCCCCTCACCCATCTCTCCAGCTTGGAGAACAGGCTCCCAGTGCGCACCTGCCCCTTCGCCATGCCATAGCCCTATCACTGTAGGGATCGTGCAGAGGGGCTGTGGTGCGAGAGGCTGAGCTAGAACCAGCAGTGGAGCTGAGCCACTAAACCCCTGGCTTTACCTTCCTGACGATTACTTATTTTATCTCCTCTGGGGGGGCAGGTTCCTCCCACGACTTGCCTTCCCTCTCACTAAAGGTTTGATTCCCACCATAAAAGCGCAACCTCTCAGAGCAGGCTGCTTTCTTAAGCCAACATTTTGTTTTGGTTTGTGTGGTTTTCAGGGTGGTGTAGGGTTCCCTCTTGAGATTTGGGAGCTGTCTGAGTGCTCTCCTAATGGCAAACCGTGTCTCCCAGGCCCCTTAGGCACACCTAAGTGTCTGCTGGTTCTGTTTTAGCCGCTCAGAGGTTGACAGAAAACGATGAAATAGGACAGAGCTTGATAGAGAAAAAATTTCTCCAGAGGAGAGAGGGAACCGCAGACGCCTACCCTTCTATTCCTGTTTACCTTTGCTTTCAGGAGGTCAATTGAATTGTGGGCATAAACTTACACTGCGGTTTGCAAACTGATACTCTCCAGAAGTGCATTCTGGCGTCACAGAACATTTTGTGTTTCAGTTTCTTCTTCCCTTGCTCTTTTATGGCCGCATGATAACTTGCAACATATGTATCTCAGAAACAGTTGTTTACACAACATTTTCAAAGCATCACGATCAACATTACTTTGCAGAATTCCCATGAAGGCATCCCTCATGCAGTAATGACCGGCAGCTTGTGTCAAACTTGGACTTCTTTAGCTCCTGTGTGTTCCATCTGCAGGATTTCTCCAGAAGCACAGAACAGTTTTTAGTCTTCTGTTGCGTGTGAGCTGAGAAGCGTGAGTGGAAAGCAGGGGCTGGATTTTGTGCAGTGCACCTTCATGAGGCCCCTCTATCCATTCGGCAGCGCTACTCCTTTCATGTGGTGCATGGCCACCCCATGACCACCCCGTGGAACTCAGAGCTGTAGAACAGTGTGGGAAGAACGTGTCCACGTGGCTCCAACAAGGCTCTAGGCAGATTTCTGGAGAAGGCTCTCATTGCTAAACGCAGTGGTCCAGCCAAAACTCCATCTTTGGACATGTCTGAAGCTAGGGGCCCATAGTGGGGAAAAGATCATTCTGCAAAGGTCCGATTTTTATGCTGTACCCCTGAACTCACACTTGTAGTTGTTGTCAGGAGAATGAACAAGGTGGACTTTTGATCTGACCTAATGTAGCACTTGGTTTAAATTTACATTGGCTGAGCATCGAACCTAGTTTCTGACATAGCGTGTTATGCAATCCATGCGCTCATTCCACATGTTGTCCCCACCATCCCACAGAGGTTAGTGAGTTTGTATCCCAAGGAAAGAGAGAGTGCTTCTGCCTACGGTCTCGTTTGCCCTGCCAGGCCTTGCCCAAGTCTGCTCCAGTGCTCTTGCTCACAGAACCACTTACACACATTTCCAAGCAAGTGCTTAAATTCCACTGACCTTAACAGATATCCCAGAGCGAGGTTTTACCAGCTCTACCCAAGGAGTGTGATGGCTCTCCTCATTTTCTCATTTATCTCCTGGTTTGTTTGTTTGTTTTTCTTTTATCTACAATCAGATGGGCAGCAGGCTGTAACACAATTGTGCTTTAGGCTCTCCCATCCTACCCAGAAAATATCCAGTGGCTCAGTACTGGTGCAGATCAGGAGAGCTGCCAGCTTAGGGGTCACAGCTCAGAAGATTTCTCTGCCACAGGCTGGCCTAGGAGGTAAGAGTCAGTAGGGCTCATTAAAACTCCCCTAAAAATACAGGAGATGTCCAGCTTTTCAAGTCACCTTTCATCAGGCTCTGAAGTCAAAGGCATCTTCTGAGGGACTGATCAGGTGGGAGCATCTAAGGCTGCAGGGATTTGTCTTCACTCATCAACCAGGCAATGCCGCAGAGCTGTATTGTCACATTTGGTGGCAAGCTGGTATTTTTATCTTCTTGAGATCCCTCCAACACTCCCAGATTTCCCAGATCTGGAGCTCAGCACACTGTTGCCCAGCCACAATAATGAAAGGAAGATGTACAGAGATACAAGAAGGATGTGTAATTAGATAAGGAAGATATAAGGGGATAAAAGTAATGCAAACACCTAGTGGACAAGAAGAAACTTGAGGACTCTTGAGGAGACACCCTGAGATGCTCACTGATGAGGGATTCCAGTTGCAGGAGAAAGCCCAAGATGCTGAATACATTTTAATGCAGCCTGAAACACTTGTGGGCTTCACAGGGTTCTAAGATATCTGTAGAAGTGCCTGGGGAGGAGGTGGGAACTATGTATAATGGCTTGGGAAAAGATGTTGTTGAGGTCCCACATCTTAACATTGCCCAACATGCAGCCACCACAGTAGGTCCCAGAAAGATAACATGGTGAGAATGGCCCCAGGCTAGCTCTCATCTGAATACCCTGAAAATGCTGGGATACGTTACATTAGAAGGGAGAAGAGTAAGAGGGAACTCAATACTGGTGTGCTAATGGTCTCACAGGAGACAGCTAGAACCACCTGCCCTTCCTTCATAACAACAGAAGTGGCAGATAATTTAAAGGGTGGGGAATTCCAGGGGAATAACAGACATCTTAGCACTATTCCTGAACTTAGCAATACTCAGAAGGGGCCTGGATAGCTAGAAGGCACTGGGCCATTGCAAACAGTGCTAAGTTATGCAATTTTTATTCCCGTTCTTATTGCTGGCTTCTGAGAGTCAGCCCAGGGAGTTCAGTGAGTTTCCCCTCTCAGGGAAGGGGGTGTGCTGTCTGCCTTAAGTTAGCTCTGTACCATCAGGCCAACTTCTGTAATTTTTCATGTAGTCAGCAAGGCTCAGGATCACTAAATAATGACCATATGTGTCAGCAGGGTATGAGCTATCCTGCTCCGGGGCCCGTCTTGATTGCTCATGAACTGAGCTGCTTAGCTGGAGAGGACACCCATGACAAAGGATGAAGGCAGATGTGTCGGCTCCATACTTGCCCCTCTCATCCCTGACACCTTCCTCAGGGGTTCTGGTGTTGGGATGCATCCCACATGGATATTTCCAATGCTGCCAGCAGTTATCCCTTTCTTTTTCTTCTCTGGTGCTGCAAGCCCAGTTGTGGAGTTGGCTAGCACATCCACCATAGCCTTTCTAGCTTCCCTGCCTGGCACACCTGAAGAGAAACCCAGAGCATCCCACATAAGATAGCCTGCTTCCACCTTTGGGTAATTTGGCCATGATGGTGATAGTCTGAGGAATCACCTGCATTTTATGGGCATAGCAAGAGGGTCTGTGCTGACAGAGTGGATCCTGCATCAGGATCATTAGGGACTATGCATGGATGGATGGGTTGATGGTTGGACTAAATGGTCTTAGTGGTCATTTCCAACCTTAACAATTCTATGATTCTATGGCTTGGGAAGAGTCGACAGCCATAGGGGCTGCTTGGGGTTGCCAGCTTCCACCTGTCTGAGTACTCCAGTGAGGCTGAATGCCGGCACTTGACTTTACTCATCAAGAGTTATATTCTTGTGGCTTTTTCTTAGCTGCTGTTACATCCTGTCTAGTCATTAGCAGCTCCAGACTGTCATAGAGGCTGAAGGGAAACTGCTCATCACTCATCAAATTCTAGGTTTATTTGCATGTTTTCAGTTTTTACGCAGTTTTTTCAAGTGCAAACAGATGTCGCAGGATTTTTATCTTCATTATCTTTGTATGGTTTTTATCCCCATTAAACTTACAACAAAAAATTGCAAACAACCAAGTTTTCCATCCAGCAACTACAAGGAGCTCTGTGAGACAGAACAGCCCAAAGCTAGGTAGTTTAGATACACAAAAGGCTGAAATAGTCCAGAATGGAATTGTTGTGCAGCTGGGGGGTCTTTACAGCTCCAACTGACCCAACCTTCAGAAATCTGCCTTTCTTTATCATCTGCTCTTATTCTTCCCTTCACCACTCAGATCACATTAGTATGAATTCCCTCCTCTGTCTAGAGACCTACTGACCTCTGGGACATGTTGTGTCTGCCCAATGCATTGCTCTTCAGAGCAGCCCCATCACATGCAAAGTGCTCTTGTCCAAAAGCTCCAGACACATGGAGTAGGGCAGAAAGAGCCAATGGGCACCAAAGAGCACGTGGCTAAGCTGGTTACCTGGTGTAGGGAACCTGCTTTGGCAGGGGGGTTGGACTGGATGATCTCTGGAGGTCCCTTCCAACCCCTACAATTCTGTGATTCTGTGATTCTGTGACCAGGCACTGTGTGCAGGCTCGGCTGCCTAGAAGACAGCCCTGAGAAAGGGAGAGGGTTTGAGGAGGACTGAGGGGATATCGTAGGGATTAAGCAGCAAGAGGACAAGAGTTGATGGCTTCAAGTTGCACCAGATGGATTCAGGTTGGATATTAAGAAGAATTTCTTCTCAGAACGAGCAGTGAGGCAGTGGCACGGGCAGCTCAGGGAGGTGATGCAATCACTGTCCCTGGATGTGTTCAAGAAATGTGTGGATGTGGCACTCGGGGACATGGTCTAGAGCTGATGGTTGGACTAGATGAGCTTACTGGTTGCCCAGTTCTTTCCAGTCTTAATGATTCTATGATTCTGTGATTTCTAAGTATAGAGACACAGGAAGGGAGTTTCAGTATTACAACCCAGTTATTTTATGTTTTGTCCAGCTTGGGCACCAGCAGGAAACCCATCTGTGCTGATGAGGTGCTGCTCCAGCGACCAGAACTGCAGCAGCATCCAAAGGTGCGGCCTTATCTCTGCCTCCTGCACAACACAGTAAAGCACACCGTGCTACCACACACCAGGGTCATCTGTGCAGGCGACAGGCACCATTCACACAGCACCGTTCTGCTCAGGCTTTGACCAAGATGTGCAAATGCTCCTGCAAACAAAGGAGATGGGGCTGAATCCGCTGTGTACGGAGACAAAAGGGTGATGGGATCAGAGAGGAAAGAAAGAGGTTTTTTTCAAGATCAGAGAACGGGTCAGCAGCATTAGGTAACATAATGCTGGACTGAATATCCAAGTCCTGTAGGACTCCTCCTGTCCATAAGCTAGTCCACTTCAGCAGGTTTTGTTAGGAAAATATCTCCTAATGTTAGGAGATGCTCACTGTTTTCGCTCGAGTTCACAGAGACATCAAACGTGCTGCAGCTGTGTATTACTGGAGGTGAAAAACAGCAACAGACAGTGTAGAATGAGGTGATCTGTTTAACTCAAAAAACTGCTTTTTTGAGTCCCAGTTCTAGGGAAAAAAAGAAATATTTGTGTAATCATATAAACTATTAAACCTTCTAGCATCGTTACACTGCTCGCTCCCCTCTGTACCAGACGGGAAGGCCGTAAGACCATCCTCCAATCTGATTTTTGATAAGGCTCTTTAAGACCCTCTGTAAATCTTGTCAGAAAAGGTATTTGGCCTTAAAAAATGCTTAGGTGAGAGTGCCTGGAATGCAGGGCAGTGCCTTATGGAAAGAGCTGCCTGCACTTCTTGCAGGGCTCAGGCCACGTTCTGCTGCCTCTGCCAGGGCGATGCCAGAAACTGAGGCACCCTGGGGCACGAAGCAAACATCAATTTCCAAAAAACAAAAATGCTCTATGTATATATCCCACTTTGTTTCCATTTTTCCTTCCACTAAACTGACAAGTTGAAATACTGCGAAAGGATGCATAGATTTTGCTCGTATTATTTGCACTGAGTGAACTCCCCGGCAGAACGCTGTTTCGCGTAAGAATCATTGTTTCATGGACAGATGTAAATCACAGCGTAGCTGGCAGGAGAAGTTCAGACAGCTAAGATGGCAGGAATCCATTGCTTTCAGCCATTCTCTCAGAAAGCTTTTCCTATATTTTTTTTTCTGACGGATTGTAAGTTGGTTTTTCTGTTGGTTTGTTGGGTTTTTTTTGTTGTTTTTTTTTTAATATATAATTAACTTAATCAAATCTCTTTTTTTTTTCTTCTTTTTTAAAGGAAGGAGCCCAGAGATAGTTTGCAGCCCCTCCCAAGCGCCTTTCTGTCTGGGAGGAACTTGAGATCCAAATATTGAATGTTCCATTCTGGCACACTGAAACACACACAAATATCAGCTGTGGTACAAGTGAAATGCTTTGGTGAATCACCGGACGGTGCCTGAGGCTGCTAATATTCAGTCACATCCTATTGTTACATTAGCAGCCCTGGAAATGAAGCGGTCTGAAACCTTTCAAGTATAAAAAAAAATAGAATAAACTAATTCAGTGCAGATCTCCTAAAAGTTACAAAGCATACCCTAAGCTTCTCTTTCAGACCAGCTGCATTATTTTTATATGCAGGTAGTCATAACTGGACTTCTGAAGGACTCTGAGTGTGCTCTTCTTGGAAAAGCAGTGGCAGAGGGTGAAATGAACTTTTGGATTTTAAGGCTAAAGAGGGCTGTGTAGTTCATAGCAGAAAGAAAATCACCTCTGTATAAAGCAGGGGCTCGGTTATCTCCCTGTGCTGCAGAACCCTGTGCTGCTTTGGCAAGGAAAATGAATTAACATAAGGGAGAGGCATGGCTGGTGCCTGCTTGGGACTGTCATATGATGCCTAAACTTGAACCTACGTAAGAAAACCTAAGCCTGATGAAGAAAATGCAGAGCTGGCACAGCAAGGTGGCTGCATGTTCAGCTCATGCAGCCGCTGGAAGGTGAGCCAGAAGGGCATCTTCAGAAGAGTAGGAATGAGGTGAGACCCTCTGGGATGTGGGTTGTCTCTTCATAATTTACTTGCAACACCCGTGTCCCAGCCTAGCTCCTGCAAAGCACTGCTGTCTTCCTCCTGAATACTTTCCACTTCAGCCTGGTGCAAGCCTAGTTCCCATTCTGCCTGTCACAGAATCATAGAATCATAGAATCATAGAAGGGCTTGGATTGTGTTAGGTTTGGTTGGGTTTGGTTGGATTGGGTTGGAAGGGACCTCAAAGCCACGGGCAGAGCTGCCACCCACCAGCTCAGCTGCCCAGGGCCCCATCCAATCTGACCTTGAGCACCTCCAGGGATGGAGAAGTCTCCATCAATCAAGGGACAAGGGGTGGCAATGTCTGCATTAAAGCCAGCTGGGGCTGAGGGCAGCCTCCATCGCTGGTCTTGCAAAGAGCGCATCAGCAGCACCAAACCAGACAATGTCTTTTTCATTCCAATATTTGTTCTATTCTATTAAAGCACTGACAGTAAATACATCAATTAGGAAGATACAACGAGTGGGAAACACAAGCTGGGATGGAGAGGTTTAACCAGCTATAAATAGTGGTCGGATAAACAGACAGCTGTGACTTATGGGCTGCAGCACGGCGCTCAGCACCTGTTACTAGGAGACTTCTTACCAGTTTGTTTGTTTGCTTTTAAAAGAAAAACTGTTTGCAACGATAAACCCCAGGCTGACAGATTTTCCGCTTTCTGGGAAAACATTACTGCCTAACCATCACCTGCAGGTGTTTTTCCTGCCTGTTATGCAGTATTTACACTGCTGCTTACACCAGAGCTAGGCAGTACTTTGGGCAGCATTAAAGATCAGGAGCTTCCTCATGCTTCAGCCCTGGATGAAGTGATGTGCTGGCAGTGTCACCATTCTGAGCTCAGCACTTTGTGTCCATTTCCCAAAGAAGCAGCCAGCCTGGACACAAAGACATAAGGAGCCCCAGGCTCTCTTCAGTGTGTGCCAGCACTCCCCATGCAATGTGTCTCATTTCTTATTTACATTCACCTCGCTTTAAATTGCAGTCCCTGCTGCTTGTTACGCCTCTCTCCGCTAGATTAAAGAGCCCTAAAATGTTGCCCTGGCAGTGTTATCAACTGCCCTCTGCTATTATTGCCTCGCAGTAAATAAAAGGCACTTTCCAGTCATTATTTTATACCCCACAATCGCATTGCCTTTCCAGATAATTAGCTTTCACTCCTCTTATCTGTATTCAAGCCTCACCTCCCTTTCAGCGCTTCCATTGCCTGCTCAGGGACCTCTCCTATCTCTCCTGTGACCTCTGGGGGGCCTCCAGTATCCAGGGGGGCTCACGGAGAGGACACCTGATCTGTTTGTGGCCCTGGTGCTAAGCACGGCCACTGCCTTTGTGCACACCTGAGCATGCCACTGAGCACCTGGGAAGAGAAGGTGATGGCTAGCTGACCTGCAAAGCTGACCCCATTTTGCCACAATCAGCTTGCACGAGACCTGTCAGTCTGTATGACTTAGTGCCTATCTGCAGGAGCTTTCGTCTCCCAGTTTGCCCAGCTGCCTTTCAATAGGATACTGTATATGAACATTATTTTATACTATGCACTGTTCCCTTCTGCCATGGAAGATAAAAATATGATGGCAAAACACATTCTAATCAAGCTGTCTAGGGAAAAAATCAGTGCAACAGCTAACTCAAGTGAGGGTGCTTACTGGACTCCCCCTCTTTTTTCTAAATCACTGGGTTTTTTTCATTTTGGCAAGAACTTGTCTGAGTCCCCAGTTGCTGCTTGATAATACTTTGGAAGCAGGAATTTATCTTCAGGAGGTCAGCCCAACTTCCTATTCCAGTTTGAGAAAAATTTAAAATCTAAGCTATCAAGTGTACATAGTTAAAAGTACATCAGGAGCCACTGAAGGCCACTTTGGATGACATGCTGCCAAAATGCCCTTTAAGGGCTGCTAGGAAACTATGTTTAGCTTTCAGATGTAGAGTTTGAACCTGCTGGTATGCCTTTACAAAATAGAGGCAGCAGCACTCTTCCCAGAATATCCTCACCACACCATATTAGAAATTGAGATTTACTATTTCACTTTGTTTCCTAGCTACCAACATTTTTTTTAGTTTAGTAGTAGAGATGAGCAGTGAAATCTGGCATTCAGACTGTAACTTCATCAAATCCTTTCACAAATCTCATACTACATCTATATATATGTATGTGTATCTGTAACAACTGTAGGTTTTCTCAGGCAACCTTTCCAGAAATGTTTCAGTTATTCACTTTTATCCTGGATGCTCATCCATTCCTGCCCCACACCCCTTCCCCAAAGCCCCATCTGCAGTGGGAGTACTCTCTCTCCTCTCCTCTCCCCCTTCCCAGCTCTACCAGTCCCTTTACATTCATCACATTAAAGAAAACATTTCATGGTCATCTCTTTTATCTCCTTCAGTGAGCAGTTAATCAGAAAAAATGCTTTCATGTTGCTAAATCAGGGCCAGTGGGCAAAGCCAGGCTGACAAGAGACATTTTCCTCTGCCACTAACCTGGGCTAAATAGTATTAATTACAAAGGCTGGGCTTTGATTGCTGGAGTGTGGTGGGGCTGGCAAGAACTCTCCGCTGCCTCTCCACCCAGGCCCTTGCTGCGTATCACCACTGACACTGGGAAGGAATCGATGGGAGCTGGAGGTGTCTGAAAAGCATCATTTGGGCCTGGAGCTGTGCCTCTCTCTGGGCTGGCAGCTGCATCCCCCAGGTGAGAGTCACCTCCCATAGGAACACCAGCAAGCAGCTGGTTGTGTATATCAAAGCGTAGTGGATGCCCTGTTCCTGGAGACACTCAAAGTCAGGCAGGATGGGGCTCTGAGAACCCTGATGTAGCTGTAGGTGTCTCTGTTAACTGCGGGGGAGTTGGACCAGCTGGCCTTTAGTGTCTTTTCCAACTCAAACGATTCCATGAGTCTGTGATTCAATCAAAACAGGCCAAAGATCCAGACGCATGAATCACCCTGAGCCCTGCATTGCACGGCCTCAACATGGCTGCTCTTTGGACTCTTACCACCACTGACTGCTTTCCCTGCCCTCCTCCCAGCTCAGCAGAGGTTTATGAAAGAGACCACAGGAGGAATGTGCATGGTGGTCAGAGATCTTCCTTTGGGAGAGGTAGCACAGAGCGGGAGTCCAGCTGTGGTTTAAGCCAGTTGAGGTGGCCATCCCTTGTGACTGCGGTGATGAGCTCTGCGGCCATGCAGCTGGTGTGCAGTATGGCAAGCACAGCGCTCTGTGCAGCTCCAGGCTCCTTACAAAATCTGGCCAGACCAACATTTTGAAATGCTTTTTTCTTTGTTTTGACTGCTTACTGCTGTGTATCAAGGCCTGTTGCTCCCAGCGTGAGTACAGCTACATTTCTACCACATAAATACTGTTGTATGAACTCAACTCTGTGCCCTCTGCAAGTCCAAGTCGTTTCTTCCCCACCCCATGGTACTGCAGATCCCAGGTCCTTCCTTCTCCTCCATGCTGCAGATTTCCATAGCTATCCTGCCCTCAAGGTGATAGTTTATTATACCCTGCACATGCACAGACTGAAATAGCAGGAGTAGTTCAGCTCTATTTTTTTCCAGTCTACTTCTCCTATGTGCCGTTCTCAAGGAGGCATGGACCTGCTCTTCCCAGCCAGATGCTGGGTTCTCTATTGGGCACAGCCTCAGAAGGCCACCTGCATGATCTGACAGTTTAGCTCTATTTGGAGAACCGGGAAACCACCTAGAGTGGTCATGGCCAAGCAACCAAAGACAGCAAAACTTCCCTATATCAGTAGTTTGCACAGACAAGATGCTTAAGGCAGGTCTAATTGCAGTTCCTTGGGAACAGGGCCCTTTGGACTATCTGGATCTCTAGGGTAGAAGTCTCAATTTGGGCTCGAGTCAAGACTTGTCCATAGTTGCGTTTGTACCTTCAAATTAAAGTGCAGCACTTGTGGGAAAAAATAAGTAAGTAATACTACCAGTACCCATTCTGTTCTTTTTGATACTCAATTGTACTTCACACTGGCAGCAGTGTATTTACAGGTGGCTGCAATTGCATATGTTGTCCTGGAAGGGCTGTTGGGGAGGCATAAACTGGCAGTCTGGTGGCTAGGAGACAGCAAGCGTCAAGCAGGGCAGTAAAGAGCCTAGGGGGTGAGCACATTCTCTGGCTGAAAGTTTCAGCCAATATCCAACAATGAAGAAAACTAAGGTTTGAGTTGCCACTGCTGTGTTTAGAGTTAATGGCCTATTGATAGGAATGACAGTTCAGAGCCCGTTGTTGCAGCATACTTCAGGCCACAAACAATGCAGTTGCATTTTTCTGTAGTAGCTTCAAATATTTAGGGCTCTCCTTATTGCCAGAGAGATGCATTTTTGTTTCTTTTTTTCTTTTTCTTTTTTATAGTGAAAATGTAGACGATAAGAGTGGCCAGCCTGGTTCAAATTAAGCTTCTATCTAGCCCAGCATTTTGTGGAGGCTGCTCTTATTTGCTACTGTGAGAAAAGCAAGAAGCTCCTCAGCAGTGGGATAATGTGCTTGCCAAAAGAGTTCCTCCCTTAGAAGTTGACTCTCTTGCTTAGAAGTTGTCTTCTGCCTTGAGGCAGGATCGTTTATGTCCAAAGCTACTTGATTTGACTTTGTTCTTTCTTTGTTTTCAGTTCTTCGGGCTGTCAGTGTGAGTAATAGATCTTTGGTTCTGGAATACAATTCTCTAACAAATATTGGCTACTGTGGTAAATTCTGGGGCTGCTGAGTTGTGGAATAAATCTTACCTCCACTGAGTTTGAGGATGCTGTCTTTGGAGAAGGTAGAGTGTGCTGGCACAGCACGTCCCTGAGGGTTCTCAGGTTGTAATTTCTCCTTGAAATTCTGCATGTGCAGGACCAGACTATCCTTCAGCCTGAGCCTGAAGCTCTCATAAGCTCCACATTCGGGATTCTGCTGCCACT
Organism: Lagopus muta; assembly: GCF_023343835.1. Lineage (NCBI taxonomy): Eukaryota > Metazoa > Chordata > Aves > Galliformes > Phasianidae > Lagopus > Lagopus muta. The sequence goes on from NC_064434.1 coordinate 79,974,715, forward strand.
TGGTGGCATCCACTCTCTCTTCCTGGCCCCAGGAATCCCTCCTTGGATTCCAAGAGGTAGCATTTGTGAAAAGAGCACATCTGAGCTTTTCACTGTAACTGCCCTCCAAGTTCCCGGGACCCATTCTGGAACCACGAGGAGCTTTTCCAAGATCATCATTTCCTGTTTGGATCTACACAAAAGCATCACGGATGCTGGCAAGAATTCTGAGAGGATCTCAGGTGCTTTATGGGCAATTTGTAAATGAAAGACTTTTACCAAATCTGGCAACACTAGAAGTATTTTCACAAAGCAGAGCAAGGTCTGTGTCTGTCTGCTTATGATTCTGTTCTTCAGCACTTGCAGTCTCAAGAGCAGGACCAGGTGGTAAAAGAAACTATCTAGATCATTCCTCTTCTTCACAGAGATGGAAAAGCACAGTTGTCACGAGAGCTGGAGGCAAGCTAGACCTGCTTTGGACATACTGTGATCTAGTGAGCTGCAACGTTTCCACACTGCATTTCACTTTCTGAGGCCATGGGTTGCTTTGTCCTGGGTCAGCAGCCATAAGCTGCTCAGACAGGATGGGAGGTGGCACTCTGTGTGGAAAACCCATGGGAAGTGCTCCAGGTCCATCTTTCCTTTGGAGGCCAGGAGGCACCATGTGCAAATGGCAGCAGCAGTGAGGAGGCTTGTGTGGCTGGGAAACAAGAGCCACTCAGCACAGGGCAAAGTAATGGGCCTGCCCAGCAGGTGACCTAAGTAGGGACACTTGCTTTGCAAAGGACTGCAGGGAACTTGGCCCAAGCCAACAGTGATCCTGCAGATGAAAGGACTGATGTCTAGAGTAGACAGCATTCCTACTCTCTTTCATGTAAAGACGACTTGAAATCCACCCAGCAAAGATGGTGAGTTCCAAGGACCTTCTGCCCATCCCATCCTGGTCCCCTGCCAGGTGGGAAGAGCTGCACCTTTTTCCTCTTTGAGCTTTACCCCGCTGCAGCCCTCCAGCAGCCATAGTAAAGCAGGGCAGCACGCTGCACCCTGCCTGGGAGAGCAACACAAGACAGGCACAGTGACATCAGGAGCAGCAAACAGTGAGAATAAGTACAACAAGGTGTGACCCTTGAGTAGGGAGAGGTTGTCCAAAAGCAGAACAGGGAGAGGAAAATGGGATAAGGGTGTTGTGGACAACATATACTAGAAAATTCTGTACCATGGTGCAATTCTATGTTGGCAGGACACTGCTGCCCAGAGGCACTTCATACTCAGGCTTGCAGAGCAGGGATTCAAGTCAGCATCACTGCAGCAGGCCAAGAGGACGTCTTCTTGACACACACCAGAGCTGTCCCTTTTGCTGTTCCTCAGCTCCTGAGCTGCAGGGGTGGAAGGGATGGCCAAAGAGGGGGCGCAAGATGTTGTAAATGCTGGGACAAAATAAGCATCAAAGCCACTGCAAGCTCAGCAGCTGATATTCCACACTGCTTGGTCTACTGTCAGTACGTGCAGATAGGAGGGAAACTTTGAGGTCATCCATATTGAGTTGTTGAGCATGTGGGCCATTGGGAAGAGCCCTGGGTTTGTGCCATGGCCCATGTGGCTGTGAGCAAGCCCACTAGCCTGGCTGAGCACACTCGTCCTCCCCTAGATGGAGGCCAGCTAGCACTCCATCTTCCTGCTCTCTGTCCTTTCTTGCTGCATCTTGTTTCACGAAGGAGGAGGCACCGTGTGAGGCAAAGGCCATGTCTGTGCCGCAGGGCTCTCTCTCCGCCTGGGAGACCTCAAGTTTTGGGGTAACTGACCGAGGCAATTAAGAATGGTGGAAGATGCTGCAGCAGTTCTGGGACTCGTTACGTGAACACATCAAAGAGGGTCCCTCCTTCATGTCGGCACTCCGTGCAGACAGCTCTGAAGAACCCCTTCCAAGGACAATATGAGGGAGAACTCCAGTAACCTTACAGTGTGGAGCCCTGCCAGTGCTTGGAGCAGCCGCTTTGGCGGCTGCTAAAGGGGCGCCTTCTCCGCTTCCACCCTAATTGCCCTTAATTGGCTCCTGCCTGTTGGCAGCAGAACAGCAAGGGCTCTCCAAGGCTTACTGCACTGCAATGACTACGCTTGGAGAAGGATGGCAGGCCCCTGCCTTGTCCCACCTCCCTCCTGCTATCCCCACCCACAAGAGCAATACAATAGCCTTCCAAAACACAGCTTTTTCTGTCTTTGTAGGACTCCTGTCTTCCCAGGCCCTGCTCCTGACTTCTCCAGAGGGAGCTTTGCTGGGCCAGCGAGGCAGAGAACTGTGCAGGGCCTGTGTTCCCTTCCATGGGAGTGTGGACATGGTGGGATTGGGGTGAGGGGAATACAAGCATGGTGCCTTCATCTAGCAATGAATCCTGCTGCTTGCTGGGGCTGCAAATTAAACCATCAGAGCTTTCAGGTCCACCATGCAGAACTAGCATCCTGGGGCACTCATCCCACCTCACACAAGGTCCCACCTTCTCTAGAAGTGCTGTTATCTCAGTGTAGCCAGGAGCTGCCCCTCAGGCTGATCCCCACTGCCACATTCCCTGGGGAGTAGAGAGGACCCCTCTCCTCTGCCCTTCTGTGTCCCGGTGCCGAGCGAAGGCACATGAAGCAGAGGTCCCTCACTGCCCCCATTTGTGGGAAGGGCTCTTCAGGACACTCGGGGCCAAAGCAGCACTCCTGGCTCCAGTTTCCTGCAGCAGACCTCCCTGCCCTTTCTCCACTGCATGGTGACACCCACACAAGCCCTGCCCTTGTGTCTGCAGGCAGCTAGGAAGCCACAGCACGAGGAGCACTTTGTAGCCCCGTCCAGGCACATCCCTGCTGGCTGCCTCTCCGCTCCCAGGCAAGCCAAAGCCTTGCCACAGCAACAAAACATAGCATCTCACCGGTCCCTCGTGGTCACCTGCGTGCCAGCCAGGGCCAGCATGTGCCAGCAGCAGGCACCATGTGAGCTGGCAGGGGCTGGGAAAGGCAAACATGGGCTCCAACACAAACCAGACTCCGATGGAGGGAGCTGAGATGTCTTTCCCGCAGAGGTTATTTTTACTCTGTTTATCAAAGGCTTGCTGCTCTTGGCATCGGGGTGGCAAGCTATTTTTGGATGCCTGCTTCACCTCTATGCAGAGATGGGCTGGCATAGGCTTGTCTCCGCTTCTGCCTGGCACCCGCTGGCCTCCCTCAGTCCCTGAGGTTTGCCCTGCTAAGGTCATCGCTGCCTGCTTGCTCACACGCAGAGCAACCTTTTAAGCAGGAGGTCTGAGCTCTGGCGCAGCTTTGTAATTAATGCTTATTAACAGAACTCCTCTCATCCATTCCTGCTATCAGCGGTGACGCAGCTGCTTGGGTGTGGGCAAATTACGCACTTTGTCCTGCTATTGTCCTTCAGGATGGTGACATTTGTCCTGACCTAAGCCTGGCTCTCTGTAGCTCTGCATTCAAATGATGCCTGTGCAGCTGGTGGTCCACGTGCTGCTGGCATGCTGCTTTGCTGCCACTGCCCTTTAAGAAGAGCAAGGCCATATTTCCATACCGGAAATATGGGACAAATAAGTAGAGCAGGCTGACTGAACTCAACACATGTCCTCTTCTCTGTGGATGGACAAAGGCTATGAGAGGTTTCCCTGAGATTCCAGGTCACGCAAGGTGGTCTGGTAAGGCGAGGGGGCTCAAAGTAACTTCAAGGAGATGGTAGGGGTGCAACAATTGTGCACCAGAGTCAGCGACAACACAGACTAAAATGGCAATGCAAAGCAAGCAACCATGACTTGAGGTTAATAATAGGCTGCTTGAGCCTTAACTGTGCAGAAGAAAGTCTGTCCTTAAAAGAAGCTCACTGGGACGGTGCTTGGCCCCAGTAAAACTATCCACAAGAGGCAGAATAAATTATTGGCCTCACTGACTGAGCATGGCCCACACAAAGCAATCGGCACTAGCTGTGCTGCCCTTGGGATACAAGGAGACAGGTCCTAGAGAAGTTGCCATCAGCAAATTCAGGGATTTCCTTTTGCTAACAAAGCACAAATCAGCTGAAGGAAGATTTGCTACACTCAAATATGACTTTGGAGAGTCAAAGATATGTAGAGGCCAGGAATGATGATAGAAGAAAGACAGTGCTGGCCTGCCTGAGGTTTTGGACACAAAGAGGAAAGACGTGGCTCATCTTACAGGAAGAAATTGGATTAAAAGGTGAAAAACACCTTCAAATCTGGCAGGGCTGGCTGGATATCCTCCAAACTGGGAAAGCATGCATAACCATGCTCTTCAGTCCTACAGGGGGACAGATTTCTCTGTAATGAAAGAATGGTGAGGGTACCAAAGCCCCATTTGCTTATGCTCAGGAGAAAATTAGGGGAAACTCATTGCCATCTGTGACAGTAATGTTGCCTGTTCCCCGAGGAGGTCACAATCTGCATAGGCAAGGCAGGCAGAGGAGGGTAGGAACTTAGGGTAAGAACTTTAGGGGTAGCAGATCAGCAAGCAGATGAGCAAGGAGCTCAGTGGGGTAGCAAATTAAGGAGCAAAAATCAAAGGAGAAATAAGAGGCAGGAAAGGGAAATGCTATTCCACACTGAGGACACATCATGATATCCAACAGTACCCACAAGTGCCAGTGTGTGCATGACTGCTGTGCCAGCTTGGGGCAATCTGTCTGGGCAAACACAGCCACTCCGACTTCTGAGTTAGCATGTGCTCATGGCAAGTCACTATGTGTGCTGAGGCTGCTGGCATGTAGTGAGAGGATGAGGGGAAATGGTTGTAAAGTGGAAGAGGATAGATTTAGACTAGGTATTAGGAAGATACTCTTTACTGTGAGGCTGATGAGACACTGGAACAGGTTGCCCAGAGAGGTTGTAGATGGCCCCTCACTGGAGATGTTCTCAAGGCCAGGCTGGATGGGGCTGTGAGCAGCCTGGTCTAGAGGGAGGTGTCCCTGCCTGCAGCAGGGGGTTGGAACTACATGATCTTAAAGGTCCCTTCCAACCTGTGGATTGGTGTGCCATTCTATGATTCTATGATATGATTCTGTGACATGGGACCACAATGCTGGCAGGGGATCAGATTGTGGGGATGGGGATGTGAGCAGATGTTGCTGTGGTGAATAAAGGTTGTGCCACATGGCACATTCATCAGAAAAGGTCCAAAGGAGGAACGATGAACTGCATGATGAGCAGGAAACCTACAGCAGCAACCACGAGAACCTGGAGCCTCCCTGGATGAGGGATGAGCTCACAGTTCCCATCCAGTGACCTCAAGAAGACAGTTTTTTTTGGAGGGAAAGTAAGGGAAAGGAAAAAAGAAAGACACACTACCAGCCAACACCAGGCTTTGCACAGTCTCCTGCTGAGCTTGCCACTTACCCCAATGCCTGAGCTGGGAAGACCAGTCCTGTGGGCCACCACCCGGCCCTAGGGGACCCAGGAGAGGAAGGGTGGGGATGGCTTAGCACTCAGCAGCACTCCTCTGCTCAGGGCAGCAGGACTGAGAAGCAATCTGAGGCACAGCAGCTGCTGTGGAGACTGTCCTCTCCTTTGTGGGGAGAAACAAAGAGCCCGGGGAGGGAAGGAAGTGACTTCTCTGGAAGCGGCTGTGGCAGTGGGGTGAGCACCCACTGCTTTTCAGGATGATGACGCCCCTTCTCCCGTCTCCTCTTGCTTCCCATTCGCTGCTCGCACCCCTTCTCCCTCCCTGCATAGTGACTGGGAGAGAGGAAAAAAGAAAAAGAAAAAAAAAAAATACAGAAAAAGGAGAGCAGGAGGAAGCGCGTGGGGAACGTGGGCTGGCAGGCAGACAAGGAGGGCAGCCGGGAGCTGCTGCCAGGGCGCTGGGGGCTGCGGGCACCTACGTGCAGCCTGCGGCGTGCGAGGGCCGTGCGTGCTGGGCAACAGGCAGGCCTGCTCCTCCGCATGCCCCAGCCGGCAGCCCAGCAGCTGGCAGCAGCGCAGTGGTGGCAGGCTGCAGCTGGCCATGGGTGGCACGTGCCGCCCGGCACATCCCCAGGGCCGTGTGAGTTGATCGTGAGCTTCCCAGCGGGCTGGAAGGCTTTTCTGGCACCCCAACCCGCCTGCTGGTTTCAGCTCAGGAGAGAGGAACTGACCGTCCCAAGGCCATGCGCCTCCTCCTCTGATGCCATGCTCAGGAGCACGCTGCTTGCTGGTCGTGCCAGCAGCGTGCAGGCTGTGCACAGTGTCTGTGCCCTTGAGCTGTCCACGGGGCAAAGAGAGGTCCTTACAGCCCTGCCCACAGGCACCTGCCCACATTCACCCCAAACGTACACTCCACACTCAGGCACACTTCCTTCTGCATTCACATCAAACCCAGAGAGAAGGCAAGGGAACGTGCAAAGAATGGGAAGGAAAGGGAAGGCAAAGGGAAGGCAAGGAAAGGAAAGGAAAAGAAGAAAGGAAAGAGCAGACACAGTGGAGCACTTTTTAAGATACGGCTTGTTGCCATGCACCTCTGTGCATTATGTCACGGGCCAGCTAGGAGTTAACTAAACCTTTGTCTCCTTCTCCTCATCTCCCAAAGACAAAACGAGGTTTCCAGCTGTTTCACAGCCGGAGGTGTGCTGAACCCATGAGTCAGCAGCTTCAGTAACGGTTACACACACGTCGGTGACACGGCTGGGGTTGGAAAGTCCCAGCAGTGTCAGACACTGGACAGCAGGCACGTAGCAGCTTGGCTGCTCCAAGCTGGCCCTGGCGTGACCACAGCAGGGTTTCTCCATGCGGTGGGAAGCACGCGCTTCTTTGAGGCAGTTCCCACTGCCACGGCACTCATGCTGATGGCTGCCAGCCATGTGTCACTGCTACCAGCACCTGCATTCGCCATCTTTGGGCCCAGACAATGCCCCTGGGCAGCATCTAGCTGTCAGAGGACAAAAGCATTAAGGAGTGTTAAATATATAAGCAGGCCTGGCACACAATGACCGCTGCATGAAAGCAGCTCCTGACATCTTCCTGTCCACACCGTGCCTTGCTGGCCTGGCCCTGGCCCAGACCTTGGCTCTGCCCCTGCCCCTCACCCCTGCAGCATAACAAACCACAGACATGTGGCACATTTGTAGTGTAAACATTCAGTGTAGCAAAATAATAATTTTCTTTGTAGAGGTGACAGAGGTTTCTTGAAGCAGATGTGTAGGTAAATACCTATAAAACATGACTAAGCTGCGTTGGAGATAGCTTGCACACTCTTCACTCAGCCTGGCCTGCCTTCACCATGCTCAGTGAGGTAGGACAACCTGGGCAGCCTGACTCAAAAAGCTATCATGAGTACATATGCAAAGTCCATGCCGCTGGGTGCAACCCAAGCCTAAAGAGCAAACGAGACATGGGGGCTCTTCAGTGCCATGCTTCTAATGGATGAATATACAAAGGTGTTTTTGTCTGGTAGTTTTCTGCTTACCATCATTCATGGCAGAAATGTGGGGCTAATTGCAACGCTTGCACCAAGTGAAGGTCCCGGGAGGTTTGGTACTGCATTTCTGCCTCTGAAAATCACTCAGATTTAACTCCACTAGGAGCATTACACCTGAAGGTACATGAGAGAAGCCAGGTCTTGCTGACAACACAGAAAACGTGTTGAATGCCCTTTTACAGGCACAGACTTTTCAGGGCAAGGAACCCTTGCCTTCTTTCTGTCCTCAGCAGGAAGCAAGCAGGTCACAGGGGAGAGGAGGAAGGAGATCAAGAAGCAGAAAGTGTGGATGAAGAGCTGAACGAGTGACTGGGTCAGACAGGGAGAGGGCATGCGGAAGGAGCTGAGTTAAGGGATGAACTGGAAGGCCTGGAAAGGAAGATGTTGCTCAAAGGGAACTGCAGGATAATTTAAGCAGAGAACTACTTGGGAGAGGGACTGCCTCCATGGCTGCCCAGCCTCCAGGTGTGGATCCCAAGTGAGCAACAAATAAGAAGCCACATGAGTGTAGAGGGAGATGAATGGGTGGGAATTACCAGCATCTGGAAAGTGGAGGAGAAAGGCAAACATAGAAAGGAGCAGGAAATGCAGAAGCAGCCAGGTCTCTGCACTGACAGGAGGCAGGAGAATGAAGGAAATGATGAAGCAGAGCTGGCACACCAGGAAATAGCCCGGCCCTGCTATGCATTGCCAGCGCTGCTTTGGGAAGCTTAGCATCTGAGTGCTTCGTTAGGGAAACGCCGCTCTGGAATTAACCTGCTTGCTAGTGAGATCATTCTTTCTTCCCAGCTGGAAACCTGACCCTGTCTCCAAACTTATTTTCCAGACTAGAAGCTGACGTTCACGGAAAACTTCGGGCCCAGGGTCTAAATATTGAGACTTTGAGCTTGTCAGTGCTGAGATTCAGCACTGCAGGCTGCATAGCTACCTCACATGTCCCCCTGCCTTGTTGCAGCTCTGCTGGTGGCTCAGCTGAGGAACAGGAGCACACCCATGGTGAAAGAGTGGCTCATCATGCTCCACACTCAGTGGCCAGCTCCCAGGCAGTCATGGGCTGGCTAGTCTGAGGTTTGCAAGAAAGGCAAACCTCATGGTCTTCAGACAGAGGCCAAATCCTGGTTGCAAGAGCCCAGGGCACAAGAGGGCTCATATGGCACATATGATATTAGGTCTCCTGTCTGCTGCTAAAGGGAACCAATCCTATTTGCATCTCCAGCAGCAGCAGGAGGGGACATACTTTTCAAAGTATTTTCTGGCTTCAAGGTTCCCATGTATGAGTGTGGATGTGTCAAACACTCTCAGGCATGGCTTCTGTCATGGAGTCATGCCTCTGTCTAACCATCATCTTGCTTCTGAGGCTTGGGGCAATTTCCACCTGGCCATACCTGAGATGTAAGCCATGGTGTCGGCAGGCATTCTGCACCCGCTTGGCACCACCTGCCTTCCACACTGCTTTTCCAGAAGCATTCGGCCCATATCCAAGGCAAACAGTAGTAGTGATGCCATGTCACTGCAAGCATCTGCAGGAGAGCCAGCCGCAGGCAAGCAGCCTTTGTGGAGCTTGGGGGAGGCTGGGCCAGCTCTCGGCCCTCAGCCCAACATTTGCCATGACACCCAGATAATATTTGTATGTGGCTGGCAGGTGCTTTGGCTGAGGTGGTTTTTAAAGTGTGTGGTGAAGGTGTCAATTATACCTTGTTCCAGGCACTGTGGAGCACTTGAGGAGCAGCCAAGCTTGCAGGCATCTCCCCTGCTTCTGGCCTGGATTGCACACAGGCTCCTGCAAAGCTGCAAAAAGCAGCAGAGGGAAGCAGCAAGATATCTCCCCAGCAGGTATGTGTCCTCATGACAGGTTACATTACTGTGGGCAGCTGCCAGCCTTCCTCTGCCCCATTCCCATTTTGTTGGGAAGGGACTGGTGCCGTCCCACAAGAGGAAGGCAGACAGCAGCATGCTGCCAGCACCCCAGCCCTGCTCTGCCAGCTGAAGTCAGGTTCCCTGCTTGGTTTGGAGAGCTTGGAACATGCCAGTTAGGAAGCTGGAGAGAACCAACATGCCAGGTGTCCGGATGGATGGGTGGCCCCATGGAGGCGAGACTCCCCACTCCTGCTGCACTGAACAACCATTGTCCAGGCTGCTCACAAAGGCAGTGGGCAGACGTGATGGCAGGCACAGCCACAGCTCGGCACTTGTGGGAACCTAGCGGAAACCCTCCCGCTTCCCCCTGGACTCAGCTCAGCTGTGCTGGCAGATTTGCATTGGCAGCCCGGCAGCGGGGAAGCTTGCCCATCTCTTGCCCGCACACTGCCAGCGTCCTGCCAGCGCCCGGAGCCTTTCACCCGTGTGAACTTTTGTCTCTCATGTGAAAGGGGACCATTTTCAAAGGGATCGTTTAAACGTTGGCATCTTAATTAGAAGCGGGCAAATGGCAAGGGAGCCGTACCTTTGGCTTGGAGCACACCTTTGCCAAAGCACTCCTCTCTCTGCTAGAGGCTCCCCTCTGCACCACCAGGTGCTTGGAGAACTCAGCTCACCCACTTCCTCCATCCTCTGCTGGCAGCCAACGCAGCACCCTGCAGCCCCCTGTTATTCCCACGTTACACATGGCTCAATACATGCCCCCTTCATCCCCGCTCCCAGCCTCCTGCTGCTCTCCCAGCCCCAGCCCCCTCCTTGTCACCCCTCACTCCTGACCCTTTTGTCACCTACAGCCATTCAGTCCGTATCCATTACTAAATGAAGCATCCTCTGTGAAGAGGCAGAAAAGCACCGGCTGTACAATGTGCCCAGAATGAAAAGGGAAGGCTGTTAACACCGCTTGGAAAGAGGCCTGCATTTGACAACAAACACGGCCAAGTTTCTAGCTCCTTGCTAATTAGTCTATTAGCTACATGAGTATAGAAAGCTTCTCACCATCCCGTGCCGCTCCACTCTCGCGCTGCAGCCCCGTCACCTCAGGAATCCCCTGTCTCGTCTCCATGGCGCGGTGCTACGTAGGCATCACACCAGCGGCTGCCTGGCCACTCGCCTGCGCCTGGACACCAGAGCCAGACGGGGATGGTTCCTCTCCATGGATTTTCTCTAACAGACAAAAGCTGCCTAAAAGAAAGAGTCAAATCCCAGGTGCTGACAGGATGCTCAGCCAGGAGACAAAGGTCATCCTGCAGCACTCCACACACCCACGTGCTCACAGCACGCATTTCATGCATTTCCCCAGATTTCCCCAGAACGCCAGGAACACCCTATGGAGAAGGTGCTGGGGACAATCCTGGGGATGGGGACAACTGTCTGGAGTGCCTTCAAATGGGAAATGAGCAGGACCATTTCCATTCCTCCCAACAACACCACCTTTTTGGCAGCTTTCTGGCAACCCAGTTGGTCAGCCTGGCAGAGTATCCATCCATCATCCATCATCCATCCATCTGTCCATCCATCATCCATCCATCCATCCATCCATCCATCCATCCATCCAGAGAATGGGTTAAACAGCCTCTGCCCCACCCAGCAAGGCCAGTCTGGGCTTCCAGGCATGGAAGGGAGAGGCTTACAGCTGGGGCTCATTACAGGGCAGCTATAAAGAGGGTGGAGGCGCTTCCTCCCACACTGATCAGAGGAGCCTTGCAACTGCGTGCCCCAGAGCCAAGGGATGAGGTCCAGGGCTTGTTTACTACCTCCTGCGAGACCGGGGAGTGGTTCTATTTGTGCCAAGGCGAAAGCCAGCTAACCATACAAGAAGGAGATATGCTTATGTGGTTCCCCAAAGAGAGGGACCATTTGGTGACAACCTGCACTGTTTTAGTTGACTTCTTCAGATCAAGAAGGCCTGATCTGACAGGCTTGCCTTGGCATTTTTATTCATCGTATGTTTCTCCCACCAGGAAACAAGATGGAATATGGTTTCCTAACCCTTTCGTATGGATGCTCATAGTGCCAGCTGATGATCTGCGGGGACAGATGCACCTCTGCTGCCTGAAAATAGAGGGTTGCAGCAGCAAAGGGGCAAATCCACTCCTGCCACACACGTTGTTCACTTGCAGAAATCAAGAGAAAGGAAGAGACAGCCTCTCTGATGTGCCAGTGATGCACATGGATATAAATAAGCGGCCACAGTACGCTGAGGGATTGACAGCAAAATCTTTAGGCGCTGAGCTCTCTTTGCACAGACAGGCGGTTCAGAAGTCTTGGAGGTCTTGGAGGAAATTCGTTAAATCCTAAGGGATAAACTAATGGCACAAGAAACGAAGGAGAAGCCATTTTGTTCTGAGGATGGCATGTTGCCCGGTCATCGACAGATGAGTGGAAACCCACACACCAAGGGATGCCGGAAGCATGGCTTTTTCCCTTGGAACGATGAGGAGCTCCAAATGCAAAATGTATGAGTCATTCTCTCAAACACCACGGTCAAGAATGGAGGAGAGGAGGTCATGGTACTCCTCCAAGCTCAGCCCCCAGAACAAGCTTGCCAGATACCAAAATGAGATGTTATGAGACATTTGGCTGGTGTAGCTGGTCTCCCCACTTCACACCCTCAAGCAGCAAAGCAGCGCTGGCTGGTAGAAATCAACAGTATAGACACAATCCCTTTTGGTTTCCAGTGAAAGCTGGGAATTTCTGGAGCTGTTTGTAGGTCCCGAGGACTTCTGGGTGAGCAGATGTATCTCTCCATCCCAGTAGGAATGAAGTAGCTGCTGGGGCCAAGCTGGACAGCCAGAGAAGGTACTTTCCAAGGTCTGTGTTGCATTCTCCAACGTGACCCTTTTCTTCTCCCCTCAGAGCACAGGGGATTTTGTAGTCTCTTTGGGATGGCCTTGTCAAATACTCTTGACCTGCTACATGAAGCCCTGGAGGAAGGTATTCCCCTTGGTTTGGTCCCCCACCATTACGGTGAGATAACTGTGGAACAATCCTTTATTAAAGGACCATGAAATCCCTGAGGTCACTGGTCTGTAAAATCACTGAGGAGCAGAAAATGGATCACTGGCCTCTGAAAATCCTATAAAACTGTGGGGAATGTCTCCACTCCAGCCCTCCTCTGCTCTTGACAGTTTTTTACACCACAGAGACCTCTCTTGCTTCGATGCTGTAATCCAGGCAACAGCCATCCCTTTCCTTGCCAGTGCCTCCCTTGATGCGTACTGCGAGTTGGTTTGTCTGTGTCATCGAGGCTTAGGGCCTAGTTTTTCAATCCAGCCTCTGTGAACGTGCTTATCCTCCACACAGAGACAGGCGTTGGCTTGAGCCACTCTTTGAGATGCTTTTGGGTTTGAAGGGGGTGGTTTGTGTGCTTCGCACTGGGTTGAACCGCAAAGGCACGAGGAGATTTCTTCTGCAAGATGTGCAGCTGCAGGCTATGGCACCAGGTATGTGTGAAAAGGAAGATAACTCAGATCTACCTTTAGCAGAGTCCTTGCAAAGGCTGGCACAGCTCTGGAGGGCTGCTGTGGCTTAGCTTTCCTTGTCAGCTTTAATTTGTTCTCCTCCTAAAGGACTGCTGCAAGGCCTAATGAAGAGTCTTCCGTCTCTTGCCTGTACAAAAGCTCATTCAAGGACTGATGATTGCTACACACTTGCATTTTACCCTGATTTACTGGTTTAACTTCAGCCACAATAAAAGGTAGTCTTCATCCATCACTTCTCTAAATACTCCCTTGATATCCAGCCAGAAGAGGATGAGAAATCCATACAGGAAGGTTTCTCATCTGCTTATTGCAGACAAGAATGATGCAATGAGCCTTTCTGGTTGTCCCTATTTTTGCAGGGTTAGGAGCCTTTGACCACCTCGAGTTTGGAAATTTCTAGAGAAGGTACTTGGTATTAAGGTAATGGCAGCTCCTATGAGCTTAAAGAGGTGAAAGTCTGACTGTCTAACCTTATGTCTCCTGGAGATGAAGAACAACCAATCCTGTTCCATTTTTAGGCACATTACATATCTGAATGTTGTTACAATTTCCCTTTCCTTTTCTCCTCTGCAGACTAAACAAATATAGTTCTTTCAACCTTTACTCATAGGTCATGGTTTCTAGGCTGCTTACAGACTCTAAGAAGTTTACACCTCTCTCAAACTGCATTGCCAAAAACTGGAGACAACTAGAAATCACGAGGCTTTCTTACTGCTGCATGAAATCAAATGGTTGCAGCATACATTGGTATATGTGGCCCTTTTGTTTACATGCCCCAGGAGAGGCATTTGTTTTCACATCTGTGTGCTGCGAAATCAGTAACGACACCCACCACCGCAGTGACACCCATGTCCTTTTCTGAAGGCCTTGTTGCCCCCTGGATATGCACACAGTGGGTTATCCTTCTAAATGCTGGGGTTTGCATTTGATCTCACTGAATTGCATCCTGTTTATATCCATTCCATCAGCGTCACAATCTCCTTGAACTCCCATCCTGATCTCTAAAGGGCCTGCAGCTGCCACTTGGCCGATCATTGGCAACAAATGTAATGCACCTCTTCCAACTCAGCACCCAGGCAGGCCAGACAGGCAGCTCACCATATGAGTGCCAGGAATGACACCTCATCCCCTAAGCCCCAAAACCCTGTTGTTTGAGGCGGTTAGGCTGCTGACAATCTGCACTGGCTATTACTTCTCACCTTGCTGTCTTGGTCAGTCCTACAAAGAGCTTGCCTCCTCCAGAGACCAGCATGTCCACAGTCAACTAGCTGCATTTCCACTCCTTTGAGGCCAGGTACTATCTATCTGTCTTTTCTTCCTAGGCATCTGGAACCTCATGCCTTCTTCCTTAGGTGATTACAATCATGCTGGAGATGGTTTCAACCAGGATTTCGGCAGGGCCAGCTGACAGAGAAGCCTCACACGAGGTCAGCAGCGAGAGGATGAGGGGGGCCACGTTTCTGCACTGACTGGGGGACGCACAGCCTCTGCTCCCCTAAGGGAGCACACAGATGCCGATCCAGCATCTCCCACGACACACAGAGGGTACGTGAGCCTTCAGACAGCATCCCACAGCATCTGGCCTGTTTACATAGCAGGGAGTTTTTGTTAACATCAGGAGTTTGGCCAACGAGGGGAAATTTTACAATTGCTCCACTGAGCTCTGTTGATTCAAAAGGAAGAGTTAGCTTCAAAGCAGAGTAGCCTCCACGTAGCCAGGCTCACGTAGCCTGGCCAGCTGCACAATGAAGCATTTGAGTGGAGGGTCTGCAGGCTGCTGGATGGATGCACAGCTTTCACACAGGGCATGGAGCACTCTCGCTAGGCAGCTGGCAGCCAGGGAACTGGGGAGCACCCTGGGAACAGGGCAGGCAGGGGGGGAACAAAGGCTAGGGCATGAGGCAGGGCTGGGGTGCTCGGTGACACCCCCTCCACCAGGAAGGAGCTGGCAGCCACCCTGGGCACCCAGAAAGGGGCAGGGGACCAGCAGGCCACCGAGTTCCCAGGCCCCTGGGGGATGCACAAAGTGCAGTGCTGCGCATCAGTGAAGGGGGCTGCCTTGGTCTCCCCTCCCAGGGCTGTTTTCTATTTCTTTTCCCAGACAGGAGAGGCCCAACTCCTCAGTGAACCCTTTTGCCTTGTCCTTACCTCTAGCCATGAATGAATTTATTCTTTGCTCCGCTTTTTGGTCCAGCAGTTTTCCCAGCCGAGTGGTGAGAGGGGGAGGCGTGACGCCCTCCGCTCGCTTGCATCTCCCCTGCCTGCCACAGAGCCAGGCAGCCCTGCACACCATTAATTACAGGGGACGGAAATGCCCCGTGCCCGATATCCGGTGTGGCTGAGTGATGACAGCCCGCTAATCATTTCCAGGATTTGTGATTGGAGTTAAAGGGCTTGGTGCTCCCTCAGCAAGTGTGGGCAGACAGCTGGGGGAAGGGAGCAGCCCCTGCTTGGGAAGGGCAGCGATGAAGTTGCATTGAGTATCGCTGTGCCTCTGGGGTGATTCAAGCACCGGCCAGATGAGAGATGATTTATGAGCCTATGGGACCAGTACCCATGTCCCAAAGGAGAAGTCCCAACAGCGAGCAGTTACAGCTTTGCTAGATGCAGACCTTCCTCCTCATGTTCCCAATCACCTCCATCACGACATGGTCCCTCACCGCCTCATAGTGTTTCTGTGGGTGCTCCTGTGTGATGGCAGCTCCTGCCAGGGAGGCAGGAGCTTCCTATACAACTCCTCTTCACTGCACTACCCAAACCCAGGAGTTCTGCTTGCAGGAGCAGCACTTAGAAATGGCTCCACCAGGTTTGTCCAGAGGTGCAAGACACTGAAGGCAGCAAAGCTGTTCATTGTTTCTCTTGTCACTGAGAGACTGACAAGAGAAACAAGCCTGTGCTGGTTGACTTGTCTCATTAGTCTGGAGCCTCTTGGCCAAGAGCAGCTTTAGGAGGGCCCCTGACCTGCTGCCATTTCTGTGTGCAGATCACAGCTGTTGGCTTCCATGGCCCCGTTGGAGCTTCTCAAGTCTTTGCCTGAATCAGTCATAGAATCACTGAAGTCTCACCATGCCCACTGACCATGTCTCTCAGTTCCACATCCACATGGTTCTTGAACACCTCCAGGAATGATGGCTCCACCATGGTGGAGCTACACATCCAGGCTATGAGGCAGGAAAGGAGCCTATAATTGGCTGCCATGGTCTTCCCCTGCATCTCCACCCTGTTCCCAGCTAAGATCTTCTGAAGGGAGGCTTGGGGCAAAGTGCTGTGGAAATGGGCTGGAGAGTGTTGTGAAAAGGGGAGCCAGCAAGAGGGTGGGATGCCTGGAGGGCTGCAAAGAGGATTTTAAAGAGTTGCGTGAAAGAAAGAATAGATTGGGCCATTCATTGGAAGTTAATGAGCTGTCTGTGGGACATGAACAGGACAGACTGGGATCCTTGGGAGCCTCCTAGGGCTCAACAGCCAACTTCTGCAAGAGGGTCGTCATTGTAAGCAATCCCTTGTGTCAGTGCTACACAAGGAGCTTTGGTGCCAAATCCATATATTTTGGGATAATCCTCATTTCTTGATTTACCAGATAAGATTTTTATGAAGATTATTTGTTGCCGATTTGAAACCATACCAAGACGTGACTTGTTTTCAACTCTCAGGTGGCTATATTTTTCTGACTGACATGAGCAGGGCCAGGACATGGGTAGATGTGGCAGCGTGGGACACAATTAGTGGGCATGGTAGTGATGGATTGATGTTTGGACTATATGATCTTAGTGGTCTTTCCAAACTTAATTATTAACTTAATGATTCTTTGATATCCTTCAGAGGTCACCAGTGCAGGAAAGTCTTTCCTTACTTAGCTGCCAGACGCAGAGTCTACAGTCTTTTTCAGCCCCCCAGCTGCCCCAGCAGGGTCAGGAGGATGTTTGCAGAGAGCCTGGGATGAAATCCTCGACTCTGAGGTCTCCTCTCCCTCCTCTCAGCCTCAAAGAGGAGCCCGGTGCCCAGCTAGGAGCACCACAAGCACATCACTATTTGATGTGAAATCTCCACCCTAAGCCCAGGGCTCGAGATAGATACAATTAACAGATTTGATGAAATAGCTCAGATAAAAGAAGGTGCCTGTTGAGTGCTGTACCAAGCCCTGCCCAAGGCTCTTCACATTTTGAAGAGCAAACATGCAATCGGGAGTGGGAATTAATTACCAGGGCCGGTTTATCACGGCCCTCCCTCCCTGCCTCTCACAGAGGCTCACACCCCATCTCAGTGCCAGGCTGCACGTACGGCAGCAGTGCTCTGACTAAGCCTCGCCCAGGGCTCACAGGCAGCACAGTCCCATCCCTATGGCCCAGCACCTCCTGCTTTCAGGCAGGAGGGTCCAGTCGCCACTCACGCATCTTCCTACAATGCTGGAACTGCTCCCAGATAGTGCCAGTTTCCTCCAGGTGACTCCTGCGGATGTAGCTTGCTGACTAACTGGGGAACGGCCAGGGAACTGAGAAGAGCTGGGGGATGCCCAGGTGCTGATTTGCTTCCAGGAGCAGGACGGTAGCTACTGAGCATGCAGACAATGTGGGCAGCGTGCTGGAGGAGCCAGGCCCAAACTGACAGCAGAGCTGTGACGCAGGTACCAAAATAGGACTGTGCACCTGCAGCTGTGGGTGGTGAGGGGTGGGGGACCCCAGGCCAGCCTTCCCAGCGTCCCTCCTGCATGGCGTGGGTGGGCAGCATATGGCCCTGTCTCCTGGGCCCTCCCCTGGCTCCTGATGGGCTGCATCTCCCATCACCCCACAGTAGCCTCTTCCGCCATTGGTCCCCAAGAGCTGAGTCCATCAATGGTGTTCAGATCAGCCCGTCCCAAGTTGTTGGAGCAGTTCTGCATCTGCATGTCTGAACCATTCAAGTCTCTGTGGCAGAGACACTGTGTATGACTGCTGCTTATGTCTTTCTTTTGTGCTGGATCCTGGTTCGAATACATGGCACCTCGATTCAGAAATGGCCATGCCAGGGCTGCAGCTTGCAGAAAATGGTTTGGGTCTTAAGGAGAACTTGGAGAGTATTTAGATTTTGGGAGATAAGAGAGCAGACTTGAATGGAAAATATGCCAAGGAAGAAAGAAACCTTCTAATAAGCTCAGGGAGTGGGGTTTGTGGGAGGACACTGCTTTGCAGGGAGCGTACTGTGAAGGATGGCAAAGCACAAAGTCTGCACACACACAGCGATCCCTGTGTGCAACGTGCTGTTGGAGCAGTGGCAGGGAAGAGATTCCAACATGACTCAGATGCACGCTTACTGAGAGGAAGGAAAAGGTCCAGAAGACAAACAGCAGGCAGTCAGGTGGAGAGCCTCCTCCCCAAAGCACTGATCCAACCCTCACGTACTGCAGGCTCCTGAAAGCAGGACCGCTGCAGCAGGAGGAAGGCATCCACTTCACCTGTCCAACTCACATCAGCAGGAACGAGGGAGTCCTCGGTATGCAGTCTCATACACTACAGCAACAGCCCAGCATGGAGGTGAGCTGGTGAGCTGCCAGCTGTAAAAATCACCCTTCTCCCCACACCATTTAAGATTCACGGTACATTACTTGACTCAAGTGCACGACAGAGTGCTGGTGAAGAGGATGGGCTCTCACAGGATGTTTGTTCTAGAGAGCATATGTGCTGTCCTGAAATGCCACAGCATGCAGTGAAGGGCTCTCTCTACCACTCCTGAAGGATGTACTCAACCTGGCACTAAATCTGGCTGGCCCCAGTGCCAAGGGTCCCACAGGCTTCCATATGAGTCGCTTACTCCCAGCATGGGGCATGGGCCATGTCCTTGTGGTGTCCTACTGTTGGCAGCAGTAGCTCCTAGGTGCCTATATACTAGGTGTAGACACCCACCTAGCTGCCGTCCTCCCCCAGAGAAAAGTCTCACATACATACACAGCCTTTGGGCTCTGCCACTGACCCCTTGCACAGCCCCTGGCCCCTCTATGCTGCTTTGCTGCCTTCCCTTGTCTTGGTTCAGAGGCAGCGCAGCTGTGCTGCAGGGGACCTCCCCTATGAAGACAGGCTGAGGGAGATGGGCTTGTTCAGCCTGGAGAAAAGAAGGCTGCGGGGTGACCTCATTGCAGTCTTTCAGTACCTAAAGGGAGCCTATAAAAAGGAGGGAAATCAGCTCTTTGGAAGATAGATAACAGCAGGACAAGGAGAAATGGTTTTAACTTGAGGGAGGGAAGATTTATGTTGGATGTCAGGGAAAGTTCTTTACTATGAGAGTGGTGAGGTGCTGGAACAGGCTGCACAGAGAGGCTGTGGCTGCCCCATCCCTGGAGGTGTTCAAGGCCAGGTCAGATGGGGCCCTGGGCAGCCTGGTCTGGTATTGAATGGGGAGGTTGGTGGCCCTGCCTGTGGTGGGGGGCTGGAGATTCACGATCCTTGAGGTCCGTTCCAACCTGGGCCATTCTGTGATTCTGTGATCCAGTTCTCTCCCTGGGGACAAGGACTCTCAACGGCAGCAGTCCCCACAATCTAGCTCACAAGCCCTGGTGCCAACCTTGCTGCCAGCCTCTATTCATGATCCATGGCACTGTCCTTTCTGGATCCCTGGCATCTTCTTAGAATCATAGAAAAGTAGAATCATTACAGTTATAAGAGATCTCTAAGCTCATTTACTGTAACCACCAATCCACCTCACCTTGCCTACTGACCATGTCCCTCAGTGCTACATCCACACAGTTCTGAACACCTCCAGGGACGGTGACCCCACCACTTCCTTGGGTAACCTGTTCCAATACCTCACCACTCTTCCTGAGAAGAATTATATATTTCCTAACATTCAACCTGAACCTCCCCTGTCCATGTAAGAGCAGACAATGCCAAGTGCTGGGTATTCAGAGAGGTTCTCATCCCAGCCAAAAGAAGGTTCCCTTGGCCATCCCAGTCTCTCCAGCTGATAGGCAGATCACATATCAATACATGCAGTGTAGCTGTGTTCTGGCCCGAAACCATTCACAGGATAAGCAAAGTATCTCCAGTATTTGCTGAATTATTTCACCTTCATTGCTTACTGTTAGAATCGTAGCACCATTGAGTGGCTTGGGGGACCTCCAAGATCATCCAGTTCCAACCCCCAAAAATGGGCAGGGTGGCCACCCACTAAATAGCAATGTTCCATTGGAAATGTGAAGAAAGAAGTATCCCTGTGCTTCCTCTCTGAGCAAACTAACCCTGGGGACACCAACCAGATGGGAAGGGAGAAACACTGGGGCCTCCCAGCTGTCATATTATCACCAGCCTCTCACTGCCATGGGTGCAGCTCCGCCTCCCCCAGCTCCATCCTTCTGCCATGCACTGCTCCCACTGGGAGAGAAGCAGCACAAGGGATCTCCAAAGGCCCCGTCCTTCCTCCTGCTCCCCCCTATCCCCTCCAATTCTCCCTGCTCCCTCCCTTCCTGCCCCTGCTGTGTCAGCCCAGCCCTGCTCACTCCCTGATTAAGTCATTTCCTGACATTCAGCACCGTGCAGGATGACCAGGAGCAGATGTACACAAGCAGAGAAGAGTGGGAGCCCTAACGCTGTGTCCAATGGCATGCTGACAGCCTGTTGGGTGAGGGAAGGGGGAAAAATACAGAAGGAGGAGAAAAAAAAAACCCACAAACAGCTCAATACTTTCCATGTGCCACCACTAAGGAGGAAATCGCCTCCATTTGCTACGTGCAAAGTTTGGTGTCTGCACAGCGGGCTGGGAAGAGAAGGGAGCCTGTTTCCCAGGTGGGGAGGAGGGGCTGCTGGCAGCGGCAGCGTGCGGAGGGAAGGCCCCCACACACCCACACGGGACAAGATGGGACAGGGCAGTGGGAGGGGGCCAGAGGGAGCTGCAGGTGGCAGGGGAAATAGCGACAGCGGGAGGCTGTCTCGGCACAGTGCCGGGCTGGATACTGCCTGGGCTTCCTGCTGCCAGGCTGCCAAGGAGAGAGGCATTTGTGCACCAGGGACTGGGCCTTGGGCTCCTCATCCACACTGCTTTTCCTTCCTGAGACTGAGAGCCAGCTGTGCCCCCTTGTTCTATAGGGGCACCACGGCTCTCCTGCCCCTCCAAACAGGGGCAGGAGCCTCTGGTAACATGCAGCACCCTTTTCCCCTTCCCAGCCCCATCATGCACATCAGCGTGGATGGTGGGGACAGCCTCGTGCCAGGAGGTGCCACCAAGTTGTCTCCTTTACCCAGGCGGGTCCCCAATTAGAGCAGCACTGCCAGAACCACCCCCGGCCTCTGCAGCACGGGGAAAGTCCATGGACTGTGTACCAGGTTGAGTTGGTGGCAAGAAGTACACCTGGGCACAAGGGGTCCTTCTTGCATGGGCACCTCTGAGCAATAAGGAAGTGGTGGAAAAATGCCTTTGCCTGCAGTGCACTCGTAGGTTGTAAGGTTATAAACATAAAGTCCTCCTGATCCTGCTCCAGGCTGGCTAAACACCAGCGCAGGCTCCTCCCAAGTGCTTTTCCCATCGTATCCGTGTGCTCCCACCTGCTCAGGAAGCTCCAGCCCATCCAGTCCCCCCTGGGAAATCACTGCTCTGTCCTGGCCTAATTGTGTCTCCAGGGCCCTGCCTGATCTTATATGAACAGATGTCCTGCAGGTGGGTGCCCTCAGAGCCCGCAGACACACACCCACACCAGATAGAGCAAAGCAGGGCTCTGGGCTACTGCTGCTGCTGCTGCTGCTGCTGCTGCTGGGAAAAAGGCAGGATGAGTATGGCCAGGCAGCAGGAAATCATAGCAGCCCCTTGAAGAGAGACCACTTGAGAAAGCCTCAGTGGGGGACAACATTCTGAAGGCTGCGGGGCCTTGAACAAATCCATTGACCATAAGTTGCAGAGAAGCAAGGTGGTGTGCAGTACATCCCATACCGCTTGGGCTGGTCCAAAAGCCAGAACACCTGGTTCTACTCATTCCTGCAAAGCCCCATGCAGAGGATGTCACCCCATTGCAGATTTTTTGGGATGCGCTGGGATTGAGGCCATTTGACAAAGTTCTCTGTGATACAGAGAGGAAAGCTGTGGACTGACAGTGCCACATCCCCAGAAACGCAGTGGAGAGAACGATGGGATTCAAGCTCATAAATGGCTCCTGATACGTCTCTTCTGGGGGCTCTGTAGTCTATGGGACACTTCAGGAACCAGGAACCTTGACAGCCCATTCCTAACCTTTTGCAAAGGGGATGCAGATGGGGAGCAAAACTTACCTCCAAACACCTCCTGATGCTGGGATATCTCACTGTTCCCCTGCAAGGTGCCATGGTGTGAGCCTACTGAAGATGGTTCCATTCATCTGTGTGCAGGGAAGGTGTCCTCCCTCACCACATGGAGAGAGCAGAAGCAGCCCTAAAAGTGGCCAAATTGAGTGGGAATCACCCAGAGGAGCTAGCAGTCCTGTGCCAAGTAGAGGGGCTTCTAGCAGGGACTCCCATTCATCTTCGGGAAGGTGTGGGGAGGTGACATCTTCTGCTTGCTGTTAGTGGAGGTATGGTGGGGACAACAGCACACCACATGCCTGGGGGATCAACGGCTTTGCAAGCAGACATCCTCTTCTATGGGACATCTCTCACTCTGCTGGTTTATTAATTTATTTTTCATTTTCCCTCCCTCCTCCTTGTCCTCCTCCTCCTCTCCCCTCATCCATGGACAAGGCTCTCAGAGCTCGAAGAGAGGCGAAAACCAGCACAGCTGCAAAGGCAATCAGCCGCGAGCTGGCAGGCAAGCACACACAGCTGGGAGAGAGAGCACGCTCTCACACACACAAAGCAGCACCAAATGGAGCACGTGGATGGCAGCCAGCAGAGCCTGGTGACTCACACACGCCGGTCTCCCTCAGCTTACGGCCGGGAAACATCAGCAGATGACTGAGGAGGCTCTGCACTGAGCACAGACTGGCCACCACAGCCAAGGATGGGCAACGGCTCCCATCTTCAGAGGCTGCTTGACACATCTTGGTGGCACCACGTTAATTTCTGTGAGTCTGCCCCTGCTCTTGGGGTGTCCTCTGCCCTCCCAAAAGCACCTCAAAACCACAGCAGGTCATGCACTGTCTGCCTGACTCTCCTTGCCACTGAACTTCTAACATCCAGAGCATGATAATGCTGAAGAGAGAGGTGCAGGGGACTCTGTGCTGATGTCCATACTCATCTCTCATTGCACGGTGCTGCACCAGGGCAGCGTTCTAACCAGGGACTTGAGGTTCCTTCCATCCTCTTTAGCTTTAGCCTCCACCCCAGCAAAAAAGCCACCCACCATCTAGTCCTCCTCTTCTAGCACATCTGCATTTCCCAGTACATCACTCCATGCCGCTTGGCTCCTTGCTCTCCTCCCTCCTCTCCCAACCATGAGGACCATGTATGCATCCCAAGGTCCATGTGTTCCACTCAGTTTTTCTTCCCAGTCCAAGTGCTGGTTTTCAGCTGGTTTCCACTTGGCCATACTTTACTATCTTTAACAGAGCTTTGTCTCGTTTGTTGGCTGCCTAGCGCTAACTATCTACACAAATATAGATGTAAAATATATAATTTCAGCCAAAGTGATTCATCCGTTTCCAAGAACATTGTCAGAGAGAAATACTTTGGTTTCTCTTGCTTTTGTTACAGGGAAATCTGATGACCTTTCTTTTGAAGAGATCCCAACGTGGCATGTTTCTGGCATGCAGACCTGAAGTTTGGCAAAAGGAGGAGCAGGGAAGGCCTTTGGTTGAGTCCAGACTCACCCTTTGCTGTTGCTGAATCGGCCAAGCCTTTGAAATAATCCCTTTCACATGTACTGCTCTGAGAGCACTCCCCAGCTCAATGCCCTGACATTTCCCCACTCGGGTGCTAAGCAGGGCAGAGATGTGGATCTCTGTGCCCCAGTCCAGCCTTTCCTGACATCCATGTGCTCCCTTGTGCCAGCCTGGGTAGCTGAACATCATCATCATGGAGTGAGGGCAAGACCAGGAGGTCCTGGGCAACATCACAGGCAGAGGTGACAGCCAAAAGGTGCACAGGCGCATCAGGGCTTACACCTGGGGGCATCAGGATAAGCTCACATCTGCAAATACAAATTTGCAGACCTGACATGAGGCACAGGAGGAAATCTGCATATCACAGATATATTACTAATATGGCTTGTCTTAGCAGGAGGTGAGTGAGTCCTGCATGGAGCAGACAGTGCCCTGCCCTGCCCCCAGACATGTGGAAGGGGAGACCTGCTGCTTTTCCCTGGGAAATGCAGCTCCTCTTCCCCAACCCATGCAAATCCAAGAGTTAGCATCCAGGCTTTGTCAGTGCCACAGGGGGGCTTGCCCATCTTCCAGCCGGGTGCCAGCAGATGACTCATCTGCTGTGGGAACGAGGCAGCATGAAGCACAGAAGAATGGAGCTGCAGTGGTCCATTCTGCTCCCAAGCGTGCTGTTCTGCTGGGGGGTGTCTTGTAGAAGGGACATGGGGACAGCCCTGGCACACGCAGTTGGCAGGGCTGCTTGCAGAGGAGCACAGGTGTTCTGAGATTTTGAGAAGAAGCACAGCTCAAATAGATTTGCAGCAGCTCATCATTGCACTCTGTTTGGCCAGGATGGATGGATAGGACACAGGTTCCCTGGACAGCAGGGTTCCCACACAGCAGGCCAGCACTTGGTGCCAGGTATGTGCATGCAGAGCCAGACTGCCTGCTTGGGGACAGCAGGGCCAGGCCTAGGGGAAGAAATGAAGAAAGCCTCTGCTGTCAGCTGCAGATTTTACAACCCTCTGTGAATGTCCCCAGTCCCCAAAGTTCCCATGGTGACCATCCCAACAGAAGCCCTGCTGGCTTCTTGCCATTTTGGATGAGCTGGGGTGCAGGCGAGTATGTCCCATTCAACGCCCTATGGGACGTGAAAGAGCTCAGCACCTGGGGACCAGCAGGGGCACCTCATGCAGTACCCTCTGGCTAGGCTGCGATGGATGAACCAAAGATGCCCATGCATAAAAACAGATGCTGCTTTTGGTCTTGCTTGCTGGTGTCATCATAGAATCACAGAGTGTTTTGAGCTGGAAGGGACCCATCTGGTCCAACTCCCCTGCAGTGAACAGGCACCTACAGCTCCATCAGGTGCTCAGAGCCCCATCCAGCCTGACCTTGAGTGTTTCCAGGGATGGGGTATCCACCACCTCTCTGGGCAATCTGTGCCAGTGCCTCACCACCCTTATCATGAACAAGAATTGTTACAACAGAGGGAGGCCGCTGAAGCAACCGGAAGGGGCTAAGGATGTGAAAAATGTTCCCTTCTCAAACCTGCCATCAGCCAACTGAAAACCTTTTTATTTGCACTGGGAGCCGATGCCAAGTCTCTGTCTGAGACTGGGTTCAAACGCTCCAGCTATATAATCCTTCCAGTCTGGGCTCATAATGGAAACGCCAGCAGACCGTTAAGCACCACGGTGCTGCCAGGTTCTGCTATAATTAAACACACACAGGAAAGGTATAAATAACCAGGTTCAGTGGGGGGGCTGCGGCTGAACGATGCACAGGAGCCAACGCTACTCTGGGCCAGCTGTGCTCTGCAATGTGGTCAGATGGCCACGAGCGGCCTAAAGGCAGCCAATGCTCTGGGACCCCCATGTCCCGCAGTGCACACTGCAGGATGCTCCCTCTCTCTGCAAGACCAGCTACACGCACCTCTCCCTGCTGGCTCTCTTCCTAGGACTCCCGGCTCGGTTTCTCTGAGTCTTCTGGGCCAATTCTTCTACATGTGTAGGAGCATCCGGGGAGCTCTGGTAAATAGCACAATAAATATTTGTTTTCAATAGCCCCGCCGCAACAGACAATGAGGCGGCCGCCACAAGCAGACACGCAGGATGATAGGGCCACGCATGTGGCCCCAAACCACTGCAGCCTGTGTCTGAAACCCAAGCCTCGCCTTTCTATTTGAAGACATAAATCCAGCAGGATTAACATGAAAAAGACCCCCCTCAACTGCAACCAGGCGCACGCATGCTCCGGCACACACATACATTTGTGTATGCTCATATATTTCCCCAACCACAGTCACCAAGCATCAAATCTGGCACTTTCCAAAAAAAGACAAAGCTGCTCCCAGCCTGCACACGGGCTCTGACCTCAGCCTGCGCCTCCCAGCTGAACTAGCAGTGCTCCCAGCCCCCAGAACATGGAGGCAGCGCCGCATGGAAATGTGAGAGAGACGTAATTCCAGAGGATGTGAATGGCTAATTCTGTACATTCAAATGAAACAGAGGGGAAATATACTGAATGGAGCCCATGTATAAGATCATATGAAATGTAAAAAGCCTTGTTGTTCTGCGCACACACTGCCTCTTCAATCCAGTTCTGCTTAAATGCCCATTCTTTTCGTTTGGCATCTCCTTGTCCCTCTATGGCCGAATCAAAAGAGGAACGAAATAATGACACAAAGATTTTTAAAAACTCAGCTCCAGCTGCAGCAGGGAGAAGCCTGAAGCGAAACGTGAGAGCGTACGGCTCTTTGTTAGGGTTTCCTTGGCTATAGAATATGGTATATGAAATGCCTGGCGTATCCCGTTCAGTCCTATGGAGGGAGAGCTCTTAAGGTGGCTCCCTCGGGTTTGGGGCAGCTGTGGGGAGCCAGCCCTGCATTTGCAGGCAGAGAACGTCCCACCTGCAGGACCCCGCACCCCAGGACTGCTCTGCAGGCAGTGGGTGGTCCGGATGGGATTTTTCTTTCTTTATTGTAGCTGCCGCTTTGCATTGGGAAACCTAACTCAACTCTTCTCATCAGGAGATGGTTCCAATTTATATGGGCTTCTATGAAATAGATGCATGTTTTTTCCATGCACACACAGCTCAAGCACCACCTTCCCCAGCCATGGGCTGAACTCTGCATTTTGGAGCTGGTAGACAGTCAGTGCCCAGATGGCTGCAGGCCCCCAGCGCCACCAACACATCCCTGGCACATCCCCAACACAGGTGGCAGTGCTGTGGGAGAAGTATCAGCCACCCAGCAGGACCAGCAGCACTGAACCACAGCCACTCAGTGCAGCAGGGAGCCGGTCTGAGCAGCTCTGAGCCATGTTGCTTAACCTAAACAAATGCTCTGTAAACACCAACACTTAATTCCTTGTCTATGGACCACAGTGCTTTTTTCTCCAAGGCTCCTCCAGCAGCAATCTGCTGGTGCCCAGTGCATTTTCCACAGGACCCACCTCTGTCACAGCCACTAGTCTTTTCCCTGTACGACAGGGTCCACTCACAGCCCTTGGGACACACTAGTAAATGGCTCTTCACAAGGGTTTCCCCTGGGAAAACCTAGTGATGCTGGGATACCCAAGAGCATCGAGGCATCATAGGCCCAGCAGCCAGCCCTGCCAACTCAACAGGTAACAAAGCCACTGAGCAGTGCTGAGAGTCCTCTGCATTGTGCATTATCTTGGGCAGGCTCAGGCCAAGGGGTCCCTGCACATCATGTCTACTCCTGAAGAAGTCTGTCTGCTGGGCTCATGCAGGCACATCAGAAGATGTGTCACTTGCTTGTACCCAGGGCCGGTGAGGAGCAGCACATTCCTCTGCAGCTGCCGGAGCTGCCTCATGATGCTGGTGTGTGTGGCTGGCAGCACGCTCATGCAGAACAGCAGGGAACAGCCAGGGCAGGCATGTGACACCCTGGCTGCTATTCCTGGTCCAAGGGACTGTCACACAGAACAAGAATCACCCAGCGACAGCACACAAGGCAGGTGAGTCCAGCTGCGGTGACGGCAAATTCCTAATTAGCTCGTTGCATCAGCCCTGTCAACCGTTCACCTTCATTACCCAATGACGTCCTACGTGCTGGGCAGTGTGTGCTCCCAGTTCCCACTTCCCAAAACCCCTCCATCTCTTCCCCATGCAGGTGCATGACCCGAACGTTCCTGACTGCTTCCCAAGGATGGACTAAGGTCTGGAAGAAGCTGCTTGGTGCCACTGGAGCAAGGCAAGCTCCCTGTGTGCTGCCAGTGCTCTGTAGAGAGCTCTGAAGGGCAGTACCCCGCAGGCAGGCTTGGCAGGGAGCTCTGTACCTTGGAGCTGTCTTCCCACAGCGGTAGCTGGAGCTGGTTCTGAATACTTAGATGGTTTTAATGTGGAAACAAAAATCCACTAAATGTCAGCTCTCCCCAGCAAGGCACCATCCCAGAGCTCAGCAAACAGAGAGCATGGGAGACCTGCAGCTGCCAAATAGTGGCTCTCACTCGAGCCAGACATACAAGGGGTGCTGCACCCACCTGCTGTTTGATAATACTCATGTTGCCCACACTGCAACCAGAGGATCCCACAGGATTTAGGATGCTGAAGGAGTGTGGAATCCTTCATGGTGACACCTCACAAAGGCAGCAATGCTACACAACTGGTTTGGATAAGAGGCAATGAGAAACCCTGCACCCCACTGCAGAATGTAGGTCAGGCAGGTGGAAATGTGGGAACCCTGGGCAGGAACCAGTACCCAACTGGTGCGGGCAGTATCCTAGACCTACAGCCACCACAGACAGCCAAGGGCTTGGGCTGCGTTCTGCAGCTTTCCCCCAGCAGCTCTGCAGCAGTGGTGCCTGGAGGCAGACTGGCCCTGCGAGGGCAGGAGCCCAGGCCATCCCAAAGGCTCTCTGCAAGATCTTTCCTGTGTCATGGGCTCTGGTCACCTGCACTGCAGGGACACCAGGATGTGTCCCCACCAAGGGCAGGAGCAAAGGGCTGATGCCGGAGTTTCCTGCCTGCTTTCTGGGCCTTCCCCAAAGCTCCTGCCCGGTGTCTCTGCACCTCCCAAGCCCTCAGAGCCAGGCAGTCAGGCCGCTCCCCACCGCCGTCCCACCGGGCTGTGCTGGGGCATGGGGCGGGAGGCAGCGGGTGCAGGGCTGCATCTCGGCGAGGACACCTTAACGTGGAGGCCTGCGGCCTGCGGCTGCCTCCTGCTCCTCGCACTCCTCGCTGGGAAGCAGCTGACTCGGGGCGGCTGCCAGCGCTGCTGGCTGCTGGATCCGGCCGCTGCAACGTGCAGTCTGACATGTAAACCCCGGGCAGGCCTATGCTAATGGCTGGGGGAGGGCGCCTGGCTCAGGGGCGAGGGGGAACGGAGGTGGAGGCCGGAGCCCAGCCAGCAAATTCCCCCCCCCCCCCCCCCCCTCCGCTCCATCACCACCTCCCCGCATCCATCTGCCTCCCCTCCTCCTCCTCCATTCATAAATCCGGGCGGCACTGCCATCTACCGTAGCGTGCAAAGCCGCCCCACCACCTTGCTAGGCCTGCAGGCAGCCTGCAGCCCCTCTGCGCACACAAACCTTCATCCCACCGCCACCCTGAGGCCCCCACAGCCCACTTCCTGCACCCTCCAGTGACACAAAGGGGATCCTCTCCCTTAATGCCGGCTTGGAACCTCCATTCAGCCCTGTGAACCCCAGTGACAAGCAGCCGGCAGCAGCCTCCCACCCCTGGGAAGCCCTCAGCTCTTGTTTCCAAACACCTCCGTACAACCACAGTCCTCAGTTGAGATGGGGAGATAGGGGAGATGAAAGCCCTACGCCTCATTAATTAGGGCCCGAGGCCTTCAGACCACATGGTGGCCAGGACAAGGGTGAGAGCCAGCCCTCAGCCATAGGCTCCACTCGGGAGAAACCCTCCTACAGCCAAGCTGCCCCTACAAGAGGTGACCATGGCAGCAGCCGCTTTCCCAGCACAGCAACCCCCTTCCAGCTCCCCACCTAGGGAGCTGCTATCCCCAAACACCAAAGGGCAGTGACCCCACTGCCCAGAGGGAAGCCTGCAGGGCTGGGGCTCCCAAGCAGCCCCTACTCCCCAGCAGCCCCCAAGCCGATGGAGCTCTTTGTTCCCCAGCACCAGGCCTGAAGCCAGGGGAGAAGGGGCAGGGAGTGGGCATGGAGCAGCCCCACAGGACAGCCCACATGTGGGGCAGAGTGTGCAGCATGCGTGCAGGTGGGAGAGCACGCTGCTGGGGCTGAATGGGGAGCACTGTGTGAACATCTCTGCAGGGAAGGGAAAGAGAAGGAGAGAGGGAGGGAGAGAGGGGAAAAAAAATCCTGTGAGTGCAGCGTTTGCAAAATGAGCTGGCAGTAAATAGCTGGAGGACAGACAGCATCTTGGTACGTGAGGCACAGCACGGAGAGCTGCACCTGAGCAAGGCTGGGCCACAGCTCGCTCCACCATCACACGTCACCTCCTGATGCATCCTCCCAGCCTGCCTCCCTCCCACCACCCCCTCCTCCACCGCGGAAAGGCAGTGGGAAAATGGGTTCCCCTCTGCGCCTGGCACACAGCAGGGAGCAGGAGAGCCATGGCTGGGCTTCACTTGCTGCCTCTGCTTCAGGGCGCAAATGGTAGCACCCTTTTTCCTGCTGGGGACCCTTGTTCCCAGCCTCTCCCCACACCCCACCTCGAGAGCTTCCTCCCTGAGCAATGGCAGCCGTGCTGCCACGCTCCCTGCTTGCCGATGCCACTTGCTCTTTGTCTCCCTCGCGGGGCAGCGCGCTGCCGAGATTTGCTGAGGACCGACACAACTCATCTCACCCCGTGACAAAACAAACGCCAAATCCACAGAGCACCTGCAAAGCGCAGTGCCCTTCCCTGCGTGCCACAGGGACGCTCCGAGTGCCACAGCCGCTCCGAGCTCACAATGGTGACAGCGGGTGCCCAACACCGGGTGGCGGCGGGTCCCCAAAGCCGGCCGTGCCGTGACACGGCCCCGCGCTGGGATCGGGGACACGCGGGACGGCGCCACGGGAGGAGCCACGGCCGCAGCAGCCGTCTCCTGGAGCGAAAAGGGCGGCGTGGGGTGACACCGTGTGGCCGCAACCCGCCTTGCAGGCTGGCGGTGAGCTCGGGGAGGGATGCGGAGGGATTGATGGCCGCCCATGGGCAGCTCCGGGCCCGACGGCTCTGCGAGAGAAGCAGCGGGACGAAGGGCTGCACCACGGGCACTCTGCTCCCTGGGAACACTGACAGCGCCCTGGAAACCCAGCGGGAACTGGACTCTCTTATCGAGTGGCAGAGTTCGGCTGGGGATGGCACAGCTGGAGGCAGGGAGCTGCCCACCTGCCCTCAGGAGGCATGCCGAGATGCAGCACAGCAAAGAAAGGGTGGAGAGCAGCTACGTGATGCTGCGCAGGGAGAACTGATCTTATTAATAAAAGCTGCTTCTTCCCAGGGTCTTGATAATCTCTCCTGCTGCAGATTATTTACAGCTGTGGAATTTAATACTCCAATGAACAAAGCTCCCCGAAGCAGAGGGAGTGAGCTGTTAACCCTTCTGCACAGCTCTCGGCTGGGGTTTGGCATTTTGATGCCACAGCCACACTGAATCCCAGCACCCAGATCCAAGCCAGGCTGATGGCACAGAGCTGGCTTATCTAGGGGAGCAGAGCCTCAGATACCCAGATTTGCCAGCAGCACCCAGCCTTTGCACAGCATCAGGGTCGCCTACACCTGCCCTAAAACCCCAGTGTGCGCCTCCCAGGTTACACAGTCCCTTTGCTCTTGACTTGCAAGATTCCCTTTCCCAGCTGGCAGAACAGGGATCTCACCCTTCAGCCACCCCAGGCAGCTAGAGATGGAGGCTGTGTTAGGCCCAACTTCCAGTGGCCCAAAATTTGCACAGCCCATTAACTCTGTGTGTCCCAGTTCTTACAAGCCTTTAAGATTCACTCTACTTTCCTCAGAAATGCAAGATACTACCAGCCAGCCATGAGCAGAACATTTCACCATTGAGTTTTCCAGCAAGCAATGTGAGATGCTGTAAGTGCACTGAGCAGACACCTGTATGCCCAGGAGCTGTGGTGGGTCTAGACTTGATACCCCAGGGTATCAAGGACCCCAGGACAGGGCCCCAGGGCCCCTGTCCTCAGCTCACCTGGCTGCAGGTGAGGTCCCTTGTTCTGCAAGGCACATCAGGGGCAGAGTGGCAGGCCAGGGAAGCCAGTAAAACCAGCTGTTTGCTGCTTCCAGCATCAGGAATCACAGCTATAGGGTGCCTAGGGCTGCCAAGGGCCTCCTGGAAGAGGACCAAGAGCCAAGCAGAAACCTCAGGAAGCAAGGGGCGCGATAACATCTCCCATCCTACCACCTCCTAACTTCATCACCTGCTCACAACAGTGAGTTCTCTGGTACCAGTGAAGACTAGCAAGCTAGAGCAATAAATTCTTTAAACCCGAGAGATGCAGATTACACAGAAAGAGAGGAGTGACATGGGATGACATGGCCCAGCAGGGAACATTTGGTCCAAAGCCTGCAGCTTGCTTTGGGAAGCATTCCAGTACCCAGCCCCGTAGCTCAGGGCTCATGTTTGTTTTTAAAGAACAACATTATGGCACAGAGTTCTATAGCCTTGAGCCGCCTGCAGAAGAACCTCATATTTCAGAAGCCCAGGTGACAGCCTGCTTGCAGCGACCACACCACAATGATCAGGTAGATCACCTCCCTTTGGGGAAGGTGTGTTTGCTGTTACTGCTGAACACAGTCACCCTCGCTGCCACAGAGGAGAGTGCTCAGGCTCATTTTCAGCTCCGTTAACCAGCTGTACTTACTGGTGTCCTGGAGCAATGAGTTCCATGGAGTAACTGATGCTATGGGGAAAAAAGAAAAGCTGGCAAATGAGCCCAGCAACTTGCTTTTGACATATGTTGTGATCCCCCTCCCAGCCCGCTATGTCCCCTGCTGCCTTCCTTGATCCCACAGTCCCTCTGCCGTGCTGGCATGGGGCCACAAGCCTATCTCCTAGCCTGTCTCGAGGCAGATGGAACCCATCAGCTCCCTGCAGCATCCCTGAGCGATAATCTGTCTTGCCCGTTTCCTTTTGAGACACCCCTTCTCACGGCCAGCTAATCCCCAGTTTGCCTTCCTCTGTCAAGCCCTGGGCCCCAGCAGCCAGCCCTACCCCATGTCTTTTCTTGGCACTGGTCATCTCTCCCTGCCCTCGCAGAACACCCTAAGAAGGGACCACTTTCCCTCAGGACCAACCAAAAAACATCTGGTCACATCACCAGGAGTACAGGCACCCCGTAGGAGCAGAATCTGACCTCAGTCCCACATCCAAACACAAGGAACAGCACTAACCCAGGGACACAGGCAGAGCTGTCCAAGAAGGCACATTTGTAAAGATCCGTGAGCAATTCCTTGGGGCAAAAATAGGACTCTGGAAGGACTCTGAATTCCGGTTTCCAGCTTCCTTTACTCTCCACAGCAGCTCACAGCTCCTCCAGAGGCTGCACAGGAGATGAGAGGATTCCTCTTTGGCACCATCCCCTGCTGGGAAACTTTCCCATAGCAAAACCATTTTAACGGCAGAATAATAAACAGGGAGAGGGGAAGGGAAAGACAGCCAGCCTCCTTCAAGGAAAGTACCTGCAAGAATCACTACCCCCTGGAGAAACCAGGTTAATTCCATAAAATCAAAATACTTGGGTTGGAAGATCACCTGGTTCACTGCATCCCAAGCACAGCATGGGGCAGGCTCCAAGCCCATGCAGGCAAGTACCCCGCAGAACAAGGGTCTGCATGTGGGTCCTGCTTGAAGGAGAGACCCCAGTGAGAAGCTGCCCCTGGTGAGTGCCTGGGATTTGCCAAGTGCAGATGTAGTGTCCCAGAGCAGTGATTTCTGCTGAGGCCACGTTCCTTGTCAGGAAAAGACACTTACAGACTGCAGGAGCTGCTCGGTGGGATGTGCTGAGCTTAGCTGTCTGCATGTCTGCTTATTAAGCTCCGAGGTTAAGGATTTAGTTCCACATATCAGTTTACTTATAAATAAAGTGTCTCTCCACATTTTAATCTCAAGTCTGCTCCATTGTCTTGCCTGCTTCCTCTGGTGCCCTCTCCCCATGACCTCTATCCCTGCAAAATGCTGCAAAGTTATTAACAAATATTCTGTGAAATATTTAATATCCAAACAGCAGGGTCCACACATCCCATGAGGAACTCATAGCCCTTATGGTCAGGACAAGAAAAACAAAAATTGTTTGGAGGTCCTTGTGTCCTACCAGGGAACTGCTTCAAAGCTGGAGTTGTTGCTAAGCAAGACCAAACAATCCACTTGAGTAGCTCTGCGAGTGAGTGACAGATTGGGTTAGCTGGAACCAACTGGACTCCTCTTCCACCACACAGATGGCCTTGCACAGAAACCAAATGCAGCAGTGGAAAGCTATTTTTCAGTCTTAGGTTAGCAGAAGAAAATTTTTTTTTCTGTTCTCAAAGGGATACACATTTTGAAGGAATTTACATTCTCCCATTTTCAGGAGACACACACTCTTTTCTACCTGAAATACTAAGTTTGCCTCTGCTACACTTCCCAGAACCCCAGTGATCGCTGCACTTGGGCAGGATCCCAACCTGAGCAGCCCAAGCAAGACCCACCTTTGCAGAAGTAAGTCTCCAATGCCTGAGGTCGCAGAACACCTCTCACAGCTCCACAAGCCGCTAGATGGCCAGCGTGCACACCCAGGGATGTTTGGCCAGCAACTGCAGCTCCTTCTAGGAAACAACAGGAGGGGACCCAGCCACGCTTCTTGCTGCAACCAGAATGAGCTGTTTGTTCACTAACCCGCCCAGCAAAGCGACATAAACGTCACCTTCCAGCAAAGAAATCTCTCCTTGAAAGCAACTGTATTCAGACAGCCTGGAAAGACTGACATCAGCTGGGCACCTGCTGTGCTGCTTCCTCCAGCAGGCAGGCTGAGGGCTTACTGGCAACAGCCTGGGGCCTGGGAAGGTCTAGAGCAGCAAATCCAGCTTTTTCTGGCTCATGGAAAGCAGCAAAAAAGTGCTGCAGGCAGAGGGAGGTTTTGCCTGTATTGAACTGGGAAGCTGATAGGCTTAGGCTCCTCTGGTTCACAGGGAAGTTTTACTAAGGAGAACAGTGCAGCTCCTTCAAGCTCAATTTAAACACAGATTGTTGTCCAATCCACGTTACTTACAGTAACGGAGCAGGAGGGGATCCAGGGCTCTCCCACATCCTTTTACCCACTGCAAGCACCAAGTTTTTCTGCTTGGCTTCATATCAACAAAGCAGTTTGGTTCCTGGACTACAGTTACCCCTGAACACAACAGCACAGCACCTACACACTGTTGTGCCTAAGTTTAGGAAGCACTTCTGGACAATAACTGGCCTTACCAATGAGTATATGCTGCCTATCAGCTACAGATAATGGACAAACCTAGGTTCTCTGATGCAGTCTCAAAAAGCTGTCTGGAACTGAAATGTTTCTTCCTGTCAAACTTTCAGTCTCAACCCAACCCTTGTACTGTCCAGAGAGAACAGAAGTTAATTTCCTGAGGTTGATCAGGTGGAGAGCATAGGCTATGTCCCAAACCTACCACATTCTTCTTCCCTTCCCAGCTCTGCTATGTCCTGTTCAACCACACACCACCAAAGTTGCAGGCCATCAGGTTTTCCCTATCCCATTCACTCCTAAAATCTTCTTTCTGAGGCAAAGATGAGGAAACTTAACACTTTTCTTGAAAGGACCAACAATTCATTACACTGCTCTCATCTCTCCTACTTTATTATAAGTGAATCCATTTTGTACATCCCAGAACCATCAGGCCAGGGACTGGGCTTTGTGTCTTGCTCCAGCAGAACTGTGAACAGTCGAAATAGGGAAAACAGAGCATAAGCAGTACAAAACAATACGGATTTTCATCTTCTTACTTTAATAACTGGAGACCAAAGTAACATCAGCAGAGCAGTGTTAGTATACCATTTCCCAAACATGCTGTTTTCTCTTCTGGAGAAAAAAAAAAGGCATTTCAGAATTTAAATTAGCTGTTTGTATGTCATAAACAGGAAAGGAGACTCTTAATTAACCTCAACTTCTGCGTGTTTCACCTTTTTCTAGAAAAGGACCAAGGAACAGGTACTGTAGGAAAGGGTATGAACAGGATTGCCAGAAATCTTTAACTCTCACACAAAGTTGCGGGCAATGGCCAAAACTTTGGAGAACTCTCCTTCTCTCTGCCGCAGGATATAGGGTATGGGTGTTTTTATTCTAGTTCCTAACGGATTTCCGTTGTCTTCTATGAGCACCACATTGTTAGAATCAAACCTAGGCGTCATGTGAGGACCAGGCATCTTGTGTCCTACAATCAAAGCCTTCTTCTTTTCTCCTTTGATAGCCAGAAGGATCTTATCTCCTACTTTGCCAACTCCAGTCTTGTTATACACGTGGATACACTTTGGTGGCCGGTGGTAGGGCGCGTTTCCCAAGGCACTGTTGTCCACCACTCGCACGCGAGTGAGTTTCTGTATTGCTCGGCATGCTCCACTGACACTGGCAAAAGACAGGAAAGAATGAGAGACAGATCTCCCCAGTAATCCTTGGGGAGCAAGGGCAAAGCCAGCACGGGATCTTGTGCCTACAAAACCACTCAGAAGTCGCCAGCGACAAATACGTACCATATGGCTGACACATCCATTGCATTCAGTGCGTTCTCTGAAAGCCAGATGCTACTATGAGCTTTGCACACTCTTCAGTAAACATCAAACATAAGACAACGGTTCTACTCTGAAACACGACTAAAAGAAGAGTGGCTTGTATTTACTGCCTGTATTTTATTTTTTTTTTTAAAGCAACTGTGGATGATTCAGTTCAACTTCAATTTACAAGCGAAAAAAATGCACTTGCTTCTCCCACAAACAGGAAGCTAAGACTCAAGTCAGCCTCTTTCAGTCTTGTACACAGTACCCAGCAATTTTCTGACCAATCTCCTTCTCAGTGAAGTGCATGAGGTGCTCTCACCAACCTTATTCTGCTCTCAATGAGACCTCTGAGTCCCACTGTGGCTGTGCTAAGCTGCTGCCAATTAGAATCACCATCCCCATGTGGGAGGAACCCAGAAAGAAGATTCCCTTCTGTGTCTGCTTGCACTGTGGGATTATCAGGAGTAGCAAGAAATAACAGCAATACACTGCATGGTTCTAAATCAGTAGATTTGACTTTGAATACACTTGAGAGCAGCAGGGATAAGCTGAGAATTTAACTTCCCTTTCAGGAATTGTTCTTCTTTTATCACACCCCACTCCTCTGTCTGCCAGGTTATGGTTGCACAACACAGAAGGCAGAACAGCAGAAGTTTAAAGGAGGAGCATTGCCAGAGGGAGAAAGGGAAACCTAGGCTGCACAAAGTCTAGAAAGCAACAGTAGCAAACTGACAACTATGAATGTGTGACTGCCTCATTACTGTTAGACAAGATAACTGCACAAGGTGGACTTTTCTTCTCATTTTTGACACAGTCTTAGAGTGGAAGTCCCCACATCCAAAAGCAAGCTCACCACACAGGAATGATTTCTCAGTTCAGGTTGCTGACTTGCGTTCCAGCAGCAGCACTCCTTGTCTCAGGGTTTTCACCTCCTTCTCACTGTCAGTGCATATCCTTTAAATATGTGGTGGAAGAGCTGACAAGAAGACGTGTGCCACTGGATCTTATTCTTACAAACAAGGAAGATTTGGGATGTGAAGACTGAGGTCAGCCTTAGCTGCAGAGACCATGAGATAGTGCTCAGGGTCTTATATGGAAGAAACAGGGCAATAACCAGGACTCTGGTCTGAATGTCTAAAGTCCTGGACATCAGGAAAGCCAACTCTGATCTCTACAAAGACCTAGTTAGAGGTATCCTGTGGGTTAGAGCACTAAAAGGAGCCAAGAGAGTTGGTTCAAGCACCACTTCCTCCAAGCTCAAGATCAGCACATCCCTAAGCGTAAAAACCAGGAAAAAGTGGCAGGAGACTCGCATGGATGAGCAAGGAGCTCATGTTAAAACTTAAATGGAGAGTTTAGAGAACATGGAATGTCTGCAGAGTTTGAATCATGTTCTGACCGCCAGGAACTTGGATTTATTTGGATTCACTTCACAATCTGCAAAGAGACATCTATGATATTTTTCTTATATTACATTATTCTTTTTTAATTAGAAATACTATATCTTACGCTAGATTTACTTAATAGCATCACTTCCAAGCAAGAAAATAAAACCAAAAGCAGGATTTGAAAATCACCTGAGGTGTCGCTGGATGACTGCGTTGCTCAGATGGCTTAAGGAAAATCCCAACTGCCTGTGCAAGAGAGCCATTTGGATTCTGGTAAGCTGCCCTGTTAAGAAATAAGAGAATTATGAACTCTGGGCATTGTACAGAATTTTTTTCACTCCCTTTTTCTTATGGCAATCACACACTAGGGTTTCAGCAACTTTTTGTACATTTGTAATCCTCAGCATACAGAGTTCTAACAGCATCACTAGCATGCTACAAAGCACAGCAAGAGCCTCTGCCTGAATTCACTAGAGAATATAATTGAGATGTTTATACTATAAAGCTGAGTTCAGTACCCCTGAGCTGCAGTCTTCTCACAAGGTTAAAGGCTCTTCTGTGCACTGTGAACCATGTAACAACAAACAAGTTTGAGAATTTTTGGATATGAACAGCTTCTAATTTAGAAACTAGAGTGACCAGTAAAAGCTATCAGTGTTGCCTACAAGACCAGGCAAAAAGCCAGAGATGCTCTGCAGACTGGCATCAAAGCATCAAAACACAAGCTGCTAGACAAACACAGCTCAAGCACCAATGAGGGATTCCCCTTGTACATATACAAGCTGTTGAGCATTGTTTGGAGCCCAACATCTCACTCCTACCAATCTTGCTTTGTTACAGCTGCCTAGAAGGAAAAGCTTCCCATGCCTTCACAGTGCTTGCTCAATCCCAACCAAAACACTACCCTGATCACAGCAGAACCAGGTTACAAGGCTAACCTCTGAGATGACCGCACCCTCTTCCCTAACTGCATCCCTAGTTGCTCCCTAGCCCCATTCTGTCAAACGGATCAGGACCAGCCTGCTGAGTCAGTCACAACAGCTTATCTGATCCCAGCTCACTTTGCCAGACATGGGCTAGGAACAATGACCCAGGCAGCTATGGCAGCACATCCAAGCAACAGCAAGAAGCAGCAAGGATGCCAATGCCATCCTGTTTCAGGCCAGCTCACACAGAGTGAGACTTCTCTCTGACTGCAGCTTGCTGTGTCACAATGCCTACCTAGACCTTGGCAGCATAACCAGCATTTGCCCTGCTTCTCTCCTCTCTAAACACTAAAATTATATGGACCACTTATCTCTCTTTGCTGGTATTGAGCATAAGGCCAAATTCTGGAGTCCCGTGTTGTGAAACTGTTTTTTTTAATAAAGATGACCTAACTTCTCCTTAGAGCACCCTGAGCGAAACATGCATTCTCCCATGTGTGACAAACCATCTCAGCTGTCAGCCAGGCAGGTTTGGAATAGATAAAAGCTATAATCAGCACTTACATTTAGTCGATAACAAAGCCACATTTCTGTTGGGCAGAAGATGAAGTCTCCAGATGACTCAGGGTATCTGTTCTGAGCTCACCTCTACCACTCCTGCACTAAAACAAAGACCCCAGGGAGGCTGTATTTTTCAACAGTGCCTCACCTAAAAGTGCAAGCATAGCAAAAAACAAGGCCCTGCAGTATTTACAGTGTCGCTGGCTATCAAGGCCTGATTACCTGGCCTTGCTGTTAGGATTGCTACACAACCTCAGCTTAACTCCCTTGCTGTAATCCTACGCCCTGTGCCAGCAGGTAGAACAGCCCGTGTCCTGTTCTGCACATGGGTGTGCTGCTTCCCAGGGTGCAAGAGTGCTCCTAATTCCTCCAGCAGCACAGCAAGGCCTCGGAGCCCACCAGAAGACCTAAACTAGCAGCACTGCTGAGTCAACCTCTCTATTGCCTCTGAGAGGTGTGTTTTGGGGAGGACACCATCGCCTTCACAGCTGCGTAGGGCTGACAGCCCTGGGCTGCAGGGCAGGGACAGGAACATGCTCTGCCCACTGTCAGAGGGACAGCAACACCGCAACCAGCTCAGCGTGCTCAAGGCCATGTGTCAGAGCCCCAGAGTGCTGCCTAAACTGTGAACTCACTACCCAGTCTCACGAGGAGTCACCGCTTGTTTCTACCCTGTGGCAGCAGTGAAGGTTTGAAGTTACAAAACTTCTGAGTGAAGCATCAACAGTTTAAAGTGTACAAGGACTGTTTATTTTTCCACATGACTCAGTATCCCTTCGCTGCTAGGAATTATTCCTCAGTATATTAAGATGTGTCATAAACTAAGAAACTCTGAGTGATTGATTACTTGGAATGCAGCATCCTGTTCGGAATTGAGTAAACAGAATATTTCCAGTGAGCAAGAAGGTTCAGGGCAGTAGGAAGAATGCTTCTGTGGCAAGGAGCCTAGCATGCAAGGAAGGGTGCAAGTGGGTTTCTGAACAATGAATCATACCCCTAACTGTAGGAACAAGCCAGCTTCCCTTCCAGAAACAGCCTACCCTTTGGGTCTGGTTCCAGCACTCCTCAGTGTGGCCCAGTTCTACCTCATTCCCTCTGTGGCTGGAACAGACACCTGATCTCCTTTGCCCTTTGTTTTGCCCACTGTGGAGGAGCTAAGACCAAACTAAACTTGCAAGGGCAGAGAAGTCATTCACTGCAGCACAAGCACTCAGAGCCGGTGCCAAAAGCTGAATGCTACTAAGGAGATGAAAGTCCCCTCCTTTCCAGAGCTGATGTTGTCTCACACTTTCTGAAGAAGGCTGTGCTTAGCACATGCTTGGGGAATGCACATGACCTGGGATTGCTCCCAAAGGTGGATCTCCGATTGTGGTCCCTTATCCAACTTCACTGCTCAGAATCATATGGTAAGAGTATCCCTATAACCATTAACCAGGAGCATGTGTGCACTAACTCCTAGGAAGTCTGCTGTTGGTATTGCCCAGCTGATGGAGGAGTGCACTCTGCCGTAGCCTGGACAGGAGAAATAGCACTGGTGCTTTGCATTTAGTCACTCATGTGCTCCTGATCAAGGAATTACCTTGGAGGAGACTTTTGGAGGTCAGCTAGTCCAACTTCCAGCTCAAGGAGGATTAACTTCAAAGTCGTTCATATGAGGCAAGAGTAGTATTAAAAAGCACCTCAGTTTTAGCAGTGGCTCTTTCTCATGGCTGGAGAGACTCAAGTTCTTGAAATCCAAATCTTAGAGGCACACAGCTTCTTCCTGCTCCATAAACCAGTTAAAAATTCACCCAGAATTCAGACTGAGTTCAGATTCTGAAAAGGGGGAGGAGTCTGCTAATCAAATACTCACTAGGGTGACCCAATTTCTACTTCACTGAGTCAGACTCAACACGCAATAACTCGCTATGGCAAACACTCCCTTCTCATCTCAAGGACCCTTCAGCATTACCACATCCAGTGCAACAGACTGACATCAAGTTCAAAAACCACACCACAAAGGGGCTCTTCATTAGGTTCACACTTCTGGGAGTTATTTACCCACTGCACCATTTTCAAGTACCATATTAAAGCTACTACCTTCACCACCTTCCCAGATGGTTAAAGAAGTGATTTATATTTACCACAGGCTAAAGTGGTTTTTGAATGGTGGAATTCTGGAAAATTTCATCCCAAATAACAGCATTGGGTTACATACAAGTTTCATAAAACACATGCAAACACACGAATAGAACACCCCAGGGAGCTGATATGAAGCAAGGACATCCTCCAGATAAGGAAGGCAGAATTACATACATGCTTTAAGCCCACTTCAGGGCGCACAGTACTAACAAAGGAGTCCTCTGATCCCACAAAACACATTTCCATCAGCTCCCTTATACTGGCTCCAGCATTCTTGTTAGACAGTACTGTTTGTAGCCTGACTGCATGAATGCCAGAGCAAGAAGATGTGGCAGAACACTGGCAAATCTCCCTTCACTTACATTGGGAGAGCAGCTCGAGAGATTCTGACGAGAGAAGAATCTCTTCCATTTCAGCAAAAAATACAAATGCATCTCACAACACACAGTATCAATCTGCTCTACTAATATAGTCATGGGAGCACTAAAAACATCTCTGTCTGAACACTCAATGGAACAGTGAGTGAACCACTCAATGGAACTCAATGGAACAAGCTTTTAATCAATGGTGCAAAGCCTAAAACCCAGTTAAGATGTCATTCTTACTTTGCCTGCATCCTAGAGTAGAAGTACTTTTAAATAATGCTATTAGCTAGCAGTCCAGTATGGCTTTCCTTTTTAATGAGAAATCAGAAATGACATCTGCTCCCTGCTCCCCCTGAAGAGCTGTAGTTCCACAATCATTCAGTTATTTCTATTTCAGCTTGTAACTCACCCACACAAACAGGCCACAGGGAGAGTCAACGGATGTGCAAAGCAAGTCCTGAGGCCAAAAGCTGCTGTCAAAATACAAAGTGATCTGAACCGTCAAACAGTGGGGGCCAGCATTCTAAGAGATGAAAAAAGACACGCTCTGGGCACCACAAAGATTTGACCTGCATCTGCCATCTATTATTAAAACACAGGAAATAAATCCAAGACAATATGTGCAATGCAAATACCCAAACCCCTACTTGGCCACGATGGGTTTATTTATAAAATGCCTGTCAGGGTGTGCTGCAAGAGACAGAAAAGAGTTGTGGGGTCGATCCATTCATGGCCATCCTCGTAAAGGAAGCGATGTGATTAAGGGCTTGGGTATGTTAAAAATACACAAGATACCCATTACCAAGACAACTGGTTTTGCACTAATGACAGGCAGAAAGGCCAAATTCACAAAGAGAAATTAAGTCTTCATGAATTCCATTTATGAGTAGTATTAGCTATTAAACAGGGTATTTACTGATCTGAGTTACCAACAGCAACTCATTGCAGGTACATCTGCTAAAAGCTCTCCAGTGAAACACGCTAACCTCATTTGCACAATCAGGAAAAGCAGATAAAAAGAGCTTTAATGGAAAACTTACTTTAGTTATTTTAAATATCCAGAAGTCCAAGCTCTAAGGTACTTATATCTGTTCCAGTATCCAAGCACATTAAGACATTACATACATTCATATCCACGGTGCTGTACTAAAATAGCAATGGACTGTTCCCAGTGTATCACAGAATCATAGAATGGCCTGGGTTGAAAAGGACCACAGTGATCATCCGGTTTCAACCCCCCTGCTACATGCAGGGTTGACAACAACCAGACCAGGCTGCCCAGAGCTACATCCAGCCTGGCCTTGAATGCCTCCAGGGATGGGGCATCCACAGCCTCCTTGGGCAACCAGCAGGAAATTAAGCCAAAGAGAGAACTTCCTAAGGTCAAAGGAAAAGGGTGGCAGAGTAGATTTCCAATCCCAGAAGCACTCACATGGTCTGTGGGGATGGAGGCAAAACCTGTCCTCGCTAGTGTCTTTTGGAGTCACACATAAATTGAGAGAACAACTTGCAGACCACTATCTCACTGCTACTATCTCCTTTTGGTTGCATCTCCACTACATCTAAAAGCACTGAGGTCTCAGAACAGGACCACAGACAGCAAGCCACAAGCCCACATCCTGTTTGCAGCCGCAACCTGTGTGACCTAATCCCAACCAGCAAGGTGTGATCACCAACTCGCAAGCACTGAAGTGTGATGGCAGGGAAAAGGAGCCAAGCAAGAAGGAGAAGGTGGGGAGTGGCAGCTCCATCATTAAGAGCACAACAGAAGTCAGGAACCACTGACCTAGGTCAGCTGTCCACAGAAAGGTGAATGCTAGTAGCTCTCTTCGAAAGGAACTGCTCCAAAGGAGGGTTTAGGGGGCTAAGCAGCAGGGCCCAGGCTGCACACACACCTCCCGAGTCCCCACAGCACGCAGCACCGCTTGGTCCACGCTGCACATCAGGGCACAGGAATCCCGCTTCCATCCCGCCATGCAACCACTCATAGCCTAACCCTGGC
Organism: Lagopus muta; assembly: GCF_023343835.1. Classification (NCBI taxonomy): domain Eukaryota; kingdom Metazoa; phylum Chordata; class Aves; order Galliformes; family Phasianidae; genus Lagopus; species Lagopus muta. The sequence goes on from NC_064434.1 coordinate 80,018,310, forward strand.
AGCACGGTCCCCAAAGGATCCCGAAACGAAGAAAGCGTTCCGGAGGACACGGCGGCCGCGTGTAAGCACCAGAGCAGCCTCCGCGTTTCCCTCCTCCCCGGCCCACGAGGATCGGCGCAGGCGGCATCTGCACAAGGCGCCATCTGCACAAGGCCGCAGCCAGGCCCGCCCGGAAGGCCTAAGGATCGGCGACCTCCAGCACCGGCGGCGACAGAGACGGCTGTTCCCACACAGCCACCGCCGGACGCCGGACGCCGGCTGCCCGCGCCGCGCCGCGCCCCGCCTCGCCCCCAGCCCACCGACCGCCCCCACACCCGCCGCGCACCTCAGCGGCACCGCGGCCCTCCGCCCGCCGGCAATGCGCACGCGCGCTCCGCCGCCCGCAGGCCCCGCCCATCGCTGTGCGGTGCCGAAGCCACGCCTGCTCGAGGCCGCGCCCCGCCCCGAGCCCAGCCGAGCCGAGCCGATCGTTCCCTGCCGTCGCGGCGTAGCGCAGCGCGGTACCGCAGCGCCCGGCGGGGCGGCGGCAGCGGCAGCCCGGGAGCCCGTCCGCGCCTGACGCAGGGTAAGCGGTGCGGCATCGCGGGGGGCGGCGAGGCCGGCGGGAAGGGCTCGGGGAAGGGGGGAGGAAAGGAGGACGGCGAGGCCGGCTGGGGCGGGGGGCTGCCATCTTGGAGCGGGGAGAAGCCCGCGGCCGCGCCGGGCTGCGCTCGGGCGGCGAGCGGCGCGGCTACGGCCCGCCCGGGACGGGCCCCGTGCTGAGCGGGGCAGGACGAAGCTAGGACCGCGGGGCCGTTCGCTCCGTCCCCTCCCCGTGCGCTCGGCCCCGCGTCGGCCTCGCGGGGTGTTCGCTGCCCGCTGCTGCGGTGTCTTCTGGACGGCCCCTCGGGTGCCCCGCCCGTACGTGGGACGAAGCTCCGCGGGCCTCAGGCTGCGGCCGCACCCCCTTCCAGCCCCCCGCCTTAATGCTTCCAGAGCTCGCGGAGCTGAGCGCTGGCCTCGGAACCGGCTGCTGGAAGGCTCTGTGCCTATTGGAAATAATAGCAGTGCTTTAAAGACGTGGATCCTATTGACTGCATTTAGCTGGCGTCCGCCTGAGAGGGTCTTTCTCGTGCTGGGCTCTTTTACGGTCCTTAAGGGCTGGGGCCCACCTGCAGCCCTCACCTGGGTGCGGAAGCGTGATGGAGATGAGGCTGGGAGCAGGCTCTGCTTGGGCTCAGGGGTGTGCTTGGTTGCCTCAGGTTTGTTCTATTTCCAGCCGCTGGTAACCTTGGGAGGAACTGAGGCTGCTCTGTGTTCTGAGGTGTCGATTTTCCTGTTGGGAGTATTGCTCTGAGCCTTGCGATGCTCCGGTTTCTTCCCCTTTGACCGGAGCGTGGTGTCACTGTCATGAAGCATCCCGGGGTCAGGAGTTAAAGCAGCAAAAGGAAGGTGCCGAGCTATGTGCTGCTGTTGTCTTCTCGCTCAGGCTTTCACAGTATCCTCAGTCATGTTTCCTAGCAAGAAAATGGCCTGGAAACGGGCTTTCTTCTGATAAATGTTTATACAATAAAGTAGGATATGCTTCTTTCTAAGAACAAGGATGCAAAGAACATCTCTGTGAGTGTGAGACCTGCAGCAGAAACCTGTACACCAATGGCCTGTCTTTCCTGTCTTGTAGTCGTGCTTTCAGTGAGCGAAGGGCACTGAGTGGGGCCCTGCCAGCTGCCCACATTGCCTCCTGCACCCTTGGCATGGTGGTTTTGATCTCAGTGTGCATTCCTTCCATCAGTGCCCATCCTTGCGATGGGGTCTACGAGGGGCTGCAGCTCCCAGGCAAAGGAGGCCCCTGTGTGTGGTGTTGTGCTGCCTGCAGGCAGCACGATTAGGGATCCGATGGCGGATTTGCATATCAAAGCATCAGCTTTGTTCTGATGACGGAGGCGAGGATGATGGTGGGGCTCACTGGGGAGCGGGCTGGAGCTTTCCCAGAGCTTTTTTGGTGCAGAGATGAAGTGAGAGAACGGGGATGTTTGGAGAACGTGTTTGTTTCCACGTCTGTTAAGACCTTCTTTAATTAACAGCTGTTTTCCGGGGGGTGGGAACAAAGGAGAGGGGCCACACCTCTCTCTCGGACCCGAAGCCCCTCTCCCCTCCCATAGGCACCTGCCCTCGGGTGAGTCTGCGTTTCCTGCCTGTGCTGGGCTGCATCTCCATCCCCATGGCAACCAAGCCGAAGTAGCCTTTCCCCGTGGCACCGGGTGTTGCACTGCCCTTCGACAGCCCAGCCCCGTGGAAGGGACATGGTGGTGCTGTGCCCCAAACTAGGCACGCAGTGCCGGGTCTGGCCCGATGGCGGAGGTGGCAGGGAAGGGAGCGGCTGGGCTGTGTCCGTGGGGATGCTGCGTGACTCAGAGGAAGGCCTTTGTCTGGTGTCAGATTGGTGCCTCCCGCTCCTCCCAGCTCCCCCGAGGCTCTGCTGGAGCTGAGAAGACAGAAAGCAAGTGCCTGTGTGCGAGCATGGCTCTGCTTTCATCCCTGGTCAGTGTGATGGCTGCAGCCACTGCGAGCGGCAGTTTTTGCACTGACACATTGTGAGCTCCAGTAGGGACCCCTGGTGCTCTTGGTGCAGTCCAGCTTCTGGCCCCTGCAGCCCCAGGTCTGTGAGTATGCCTGCTGGCTTGGTTGCTTTGATTGTGCTCTGGCTATGATGGATGGATTCCTGATAAATATGAGTAAATAAAAAATCCAGGAATTATTTTGTGTGTGTGTGTGTGTGAGTACACACAGTGCAAGAGAGAGAGGGCAAGATTTGTGGTGCTGGTGCCAGGCCTGTGAAGCAGAGGCTCACAGTGTGAAATAGCTTTTCTGTGAGGCTGCAGGCCTGTGGTTGGCACTGCTCTCTGCCCTCTGCTCCAGATCAGCTGCAGGAGGCGGAGGCTCCCTTGCAAAATGTGAGATGTGAATGCTTTTCTCCGTGTGTCTCTGCAGTGTTTGCTCCTTTTTGCTAGGTTCTCTCTATGTGCATGTAATTGCTAAACAGTACTGCAAATGCTTCTGTTTTCCTCACTGCTCCTGCATGTCAAAGAGTCGTAGAATGGCTTGGGTTGGAAGGAACCTCAAGGATCATCAAGCTCCAACCCCCCTGCATTGAATACTACATCAGACTGCCTGGGGCCCCATCCAACCTGGCTTTGAACACCTCCAGGGATGGGGCATCCCATGTCGATGCTGCCTGCCTATCTCCCAGCTCTGCCTCCACAAGTTTGTAGTTGCTTAGTGCTGGCAAGGTGGGGATCCTGCTGGCAGAACTTTCTGCATTTTCCAAGCTAGGTCTCCTGTCAGCACCTGGAGGCAGTGGCTGCAGGCAGGGCTCATGCCTGGCTCTGCTTGCTGTCTTCTGCAGACATTTCCTAAGCTTCCAAAACCCAGCAGCCACCAAAGAGCCCCTCATTTTCCCTGCCTGAAGAAGGCACTGTGAGCTTCCACTGCCTTGTTTTTCTTGTCCTGCTCTCACCTTTGCTTCTCCCCTTTTCCCTGAGGGTTCCTGCGCTAAATTCCTTGCAGACCTCAACTCTGAGTAGCAGCCAGTGGGGCTCTAGCTTGCACTTGGTGCTTTCACGAATTAAACAGTGGCTGTTGGTAGGCTCTATCTCTTGTTCCTTCAAAGCTGGGGAATGAGACAGTCTTGGTACTGTCTGTTACTTAGAGGAAACCCAGATGGCTGCAGGCCTCATCTCCTGCTTGAAGCAGTCATCATCAGCTGGTGTCTTCTGTTTGAAGGTCAGGCAGAGCCTTGTAGTACTGCAGGGCTGGGGAGGGTATCTGCTTCTGACTTGATAATAAATATAGTGCCATGGGTCTAGGGAATGTCTTAAAACAGATGCATCCCTCAGCTTTGTACTTATTATCTAGCTTCCCTTTGTATGAAACACTGGGCTCTGGTGTTGCTGGTGAGGCAGACATCTTCCCTGGGGTGACTGTGTTCAAGCTGGTGATTTGGTTTGGCTGGGCTCCTCTCTATACTTGAGGCATAGACCTGCTAACAAATTACTGTGTGCCTGTTACACCGCGGTAACTGCCCAAGGGTTTGTTGTTACTCACTGTAGAAAAGCAGTTCACTTGACATGAGTTGCAACATTATGAATCTGGAGGAAGGAACTGAATTTGTGCTGGACACAAAACCATGTGAAGACTGGCTGCAGCAGGAGGGTCATTGCTGTTGGACAAAGCAAAGAAGTGGCTGAGTGGAGAAGAACAAATGCAAGGTGACAGTAAGTAGGAACTCTGTCTTCACCTGGAACAGAAGGTCAAGGGTGATGAGGGATTTAGAGGAATTAATTTTAAAAAGTGAATCCAAGCACAAGTGAAGTAAAAACAGGTGATGACCATTTAGGTCAATTAGATGTAATCAAGTGGACAAAGCTTTATGAAATTCACCTGAGTACTTAATAAGCTAGGGCAGTTTTTGTGTGGTGAGCAGCCATGCTGAAGAACACGTAGCAGAGGAAAATCTCAAGGTTTGATGTATAGGGGGAAAGAATAGGGCTACAACCAGGTAGTCTAAATAAACTGGAATAAATGGCTGAGCAGCAGTGTCTGTTGTGCTAAGAGAATATGCTGATTTTGAAAAGCCACCAATGTATTTTTGTCTGGACGATACTGCATCACATCAGTCAGTTCCCTTGCCCAGAAGGATGGCTCGCCTAGCAGCTGAGCGGGGGCGATGGATGTTATAGATCCTAACTTGAGTCAGCCTGTGTCACTGGCCCATGTGTCAGCCTCGTAAAAAAATGGGGAAAGGGTGGGAGATGGGAAGCATCCCTCAGCTGGATGTGTGACTGGTTGAAAAGCTGCATTCAAAGTGCAGGTTGATGGCACTTCTCCCTGGCAGGACACCCTGCCTAGGGGAGAGGCAGGGCTGGGGGAAATGTTGGTGTAACCAGGATTTGGGAGTTGGATGAGTTAGCGCTTTGCTGGGGAGGGGCACACAGCACAAGCCTTGTGCCAGGCTGTGTTGGGAGTGTCACCTCTAAGGTGCAGGAAATAATTACTGCTATCCCTGACATAGATGGGGGATTACTGAGGCAATAGGCTCAGATCCTTGGAAGGATGTGCACAAACAAGAAAAGTATCCAGCAGTGCAACAGAAATGATGAAGGTCTTTAGAAATACAGTGTGGGAGGGAGGATGTAAAGAGTTAGGACTGAGTTAGCCTGAGGAAAAAAGGTGGAAGAGGGAACTTTCTCAAGAATGTACAGCAGTGTGCTGCTCGAAGACTGTAGTTGATTGTCTTTGAAGATGGGGTGGGAAATCATTTCACCTGTAGTGGTGAATCAATTGAGATGGTGAAGCAGGAAAGGCTATCTTGAAGATTTTTGTGAGTTTTTGTATCTGTTTTGAGTTTTGTTTTAGTTGTTTTGTTTTTTTTTTTAACAAATTGGCAAATAGTTCTTAAATATGGACATATTATAGCTGGCTGTGCCTTGAAATGAAGAATCTCACCTGTAACTGCCAGGGTGGAAGGGGTCGTCTTAGATTACATGAAATGTTTGGTACCTGCAGAGGAAGCAATGAGTAGCCATAGGAATATGAATACTGCAGGAGAAGGTGCTCAGGAGACTGAGACTAAAATACTCTTATCTAAATCCAGTGTCTGTGCTCAGAAAAGGATGTTGAAAAATTGAAGAGAGCTACAAAATAATCTGAGGGCTGGAGATGAATCTTTATGGTGAGAAACATAAGGAGATCAATCTGTTTATCTAATCAAGGAAAAGATTAAGGTGGGACTTAGTTATCCTACATAAGCATAACACGTCTTATGACTGTGTGTCATTAGCTTGGAAGGGTAGGGATGCCAGGCTGTAAAGGATAGCATGAAAAATGCAGGGCTGTGATCACCTCCAGGGCCAAATAGGCAGCTGGAGGTCTGTGTCTTCACCCCTTCCGTGCAACCTGTTACCACTTTCTCAGCACATCCTGCCTTGCTGTTTGTGTTAGTCTTTTCCTTGGGACTCCTCTGCCTTGTGAGGAGACAGACACCTCTTAAACAGAAAGCAAGCACTAGCCTGAGCTCAGCTAATATGCAGTGATGCCCTTCATGCACTGTCAGTGCTTGTGCCCCTGCAATTGTTCCCTGCTTTTCCTTGCCTCAGCCCAACTGTCTCTTTGAGTGATAGACTGCATCCCTTCTCTTGTGGCACTTGGCTTCCTTGCCAAACAAATACCTGGGAGCCTACCCACCAGCTTCTAAACTCGTCACTGGGGTCAAAGATGAATAAAACTAAACATCACCCTTGCCTCTAGTCCTGACCAGCCTATGGGCCAGGGCATTATCACCTGTGGCTGCTGTTGTATTAAGGTTCACTAAGTCAGCTTCCAGTCTGAGAGGCAATGTTTCTGTCATAGCCCAATGAAGAAACCTTGAGAGGGAGATTGGGTGAGCTGCTGCAGCAGATGGCTTGCTAAAATCTCGCTACATCCACGGCTTCCCTTTCACCCACTAACGCTGTAATGCTGTTAAAAATAAAGATGATCCAGTTTGCCTGATGAGGATGAATCCTGTGTAAATCCCCACTGCCTAGAGCTCATGGCATCTTGCGCTCTCACGTCTTCATCTTTTATTCTTGTCTGTGGTAAGAGGAACTTCAAAGCTAATGAATAGATAGCTCTTGACTGTTGCTGCAAGTCAGGGGAAATAAATGCTTTGATGCACAGTGGGGAGAATCCCCCCCTCCCGCAGTGTGTCACTGCTTTTTGTACTTTTTTTCTCAAGTATTATTCCATTTAGATGAGAGCAGAATTTGGGTGTGCAGGAAATAACCTCAGTAGGCGTTTGTGTTTGTTCTGGGGAGCATCTCCTACAGCCAGAGTTGCTCTAGGAGAGACATATGGAACAGCAGCTGTAGTTCTGTTCTGGTGGGCACAGGGTGCGCCTCTGCAATGGATGAAGGCATGGAAATATTTCTGGTGGTGGTGATTTTTCATCTGGGCCATGCCTGTGGGTGCGTTGGGTGTCTCCTTCAAAACACCTACAGTCTTCTGGCTGGTTTGAGGTGTGGGACAGCCTCTTTTGGTTGCTCTACTGATCTGTTATTTTGGCAAAAATGCTCCAACTTCTCAGTCTGGTTTCTTCTACCACCTCAAAACACCTAGAAGCGGTTTTGCCAGTATAACTGCACCCCCATCAGCAGACTCTGCCTGTGCAGACATGTTGATCACTGGGGACTTTGCCTCTGTGTCTGAGACCATGCTGGAAGGTGTCTGGGATGGCCTTGTCCAAAAGCTCAGACTGGGAAGAGAAGGGAGCGGGCAGATGAAGCAGTGGAAGTGTCCAGTTCTAGTGAGCTTACAGAATGTGTGAGTGACCAATCTATTGGTATGCTGAAGGCAAGTGACTGGTAAATGGGGAGGGGGGGGAACACAGGTTTCAGGTAAGGGAGATTTGCTGTTTGGGTCATGGTAAGTACTGCAAACAATAGAGAAAAGGTATTTTTAGACCTCGTCAAGAAGGTAAACTAGCCCATCTGTGCAGTAGTGCAGGCTGGACTCATGCGTTGTGGCTGAGCGAGTGCATGGATTGAGAACATCCAGCCTAGTCCTGAAAAGTTATAGAGTACCATAAGCCTGTCTGGTCCACAGCAAGTGTGCCTGCCTGCTTTCCCTCTGACCCTGTCTTTCCCCCTCTGGCTGTTTTTGGTCCACTCAATCACCCTTATCAATCTGTTGTAGCCTCCCCTAGATGCCATCTTGCACTGCTGGTTGCACTACCTCTTTGCAGAGCTGGCTCTAGTAGCCTCAAGCAGAGTTTTGGAGTAACAGCAAAACAACTTCTACAACCCCCGTGCCAAGGCTGGCTTCGTTATTCCTGCTCTGTATCCCCACGTACAGGTTCATGAGTGTTCATGTCCCATTTTGCCTGCAGGAGCCTTGTGCAGGATAAGTTTCAGAGCCCTTCAGGACAAACTTTCTCACTCTTTGAGGAAAAAAATATATGTCATTTGGGGAAAAGAGATGCTTCTGGGGCTCTGCCTGGCAAACTCGCATGTCATAGAATCATGGAATGGCCTGGGTTGAAAAGGACCACAATGATCATCTAGTTTCAACCCCCCTGTTATGTGCAGGATACCAACCACTAGACCAGGCTGCCATACCACAACCCCCCATCCCTTGAGAGCAGGGAGTGTATCCTGTCCTGACAAGCCTGACCATTGGATGGAAGACTGAACTAGCAATGGCAAAACTTGATAATGCATGATGCTGCTCTCCTGGATATGCAGACAGCAAGCTGCTCCAGTGAATTAATGATTTGGCCTTCCTGGGAGGGCTTCCATGGGAATTTTCCTCTCTGCCAGGCAGAAGAGGTGTGGGGTGTATCAGCAGCATGCCTGTGACTTGAGGCAGCAGGGATGACTGTGGGTGGGAGGAGATGAGCTGGATGGTGATCATGGGGGTGAATCTGTGAATGCTGGTGGTGGGAGGAGTGGGTGGGCCACAGGCCTGCTTACCAACAGGTACCTGGGTATGTTTTCCCCGGCAAGCCCCTGCTGTGGTAGAGATCCAACACCCAAGTGATGCACTAGAGCACTCCTTCATCTCATGCTACATGTCAGGTCAAGCTGAAGGTTTATCAGCATTGAAGGCATGGATGTGAGAATGAGCAGAGCTTCTAGGAGGATCACACTTGTCCTGGAGATGATCAACAATCCCTAGGATCTACATCTGATGATGTCCTGTGGTTCTGTCACTAATTATGTGGTCCAGCCAGGCCTCTGGACTCCAAGCTGTGATTGTATATACGCTGAGGCTGTCTGGTGAGACCACTGAACAACCTTCCCTGTGCCTGCTAGGAGAAGTGGAAGCTCAGAAATCGATCCAAGATTCTTAATGTAAGTGCATGTTCTCTCCAAACTGTTTGAGGCTGATAAGTGCAATGGCTTAGAAGATGGATCCAGGAAATGGCAAAGGGGAATGGAGCCAGGAGGTCCATTATCAGTTTAGTGGTATGGAAGGTGTGCTGAGTGTCTGAAAACAGGAAAGTAATAACTTTCTCCAAGAAGGAGAGGAAAATATGAGGTTCTAAAAATGAGCTTGGCACAGAGAGACAGATGGGCTCAGCTAGAAGGAAGGAATGGAAAATGCGATGGTGGCTTTAGGAGGAGCCAGGAGTTGGCGCTGATTGTTCTGCCTGGATGGGTTTCAAGACTCTGATCTGCAACCATATGGGTGTTCAGCTCAGTAACAACACTGCAGGGTCTGTTTCTCGCTGGGAAGGTTCATACCCTGGCAGGGTATGCCTTGGACACCACAGGAGGCCTGCATAATTTAAGGAACCCTGGGAGATACTCTTCCTTTTGTTGTTCAGGTGCCTTGTTTCAAACAGGAGTCCTGTGGACCTGGGCTCTTAATCCCTCTTTGAGCCCAAACTGTCTTGTGCTTGTCTCTTCCCACAGCTGAGGGCAGTCGGGTGTCCTTGCTTGATGCCCAAGAGCAATGAGTTGATGTGATGGGTGGCCTTGTTGGAGGCAGGCGGAGTGGCAGCTGGGGCCGGGTTCCCACGTGCTTGCCAGAGGCTCACCAACTGGCAGGGCTGCTGTTCCTCCACAGGAGTTGGGCAGTGCCTGAACTCCCTGTCACAGCGTTACATCAGCCACTGAGCTGCTGGAAGAACATCACACAAGCTGTCAGGAGGCTTTCAGGGGCCCTGTGTTAAATCTGTTCTTTGGCACTGTGCTTCCAGGGCTTAGGATGATGGCCCGTTCTTGTGTGGTGGATCTAATCAACGGCACTCTCTCCCTTTCACAGGAAGATTGCCCAGAGTTTAGGTGTCTGTTAATAAGAAGTGCTGAGTGTACCCTCGAGTCCAGTGGCCATGGAGGGAGCTGCACATGATCAGCCATCCTGCAGCACCCCACCCTAGGTCAGCTTCCCATGAACTCCTGATCTTCCTGTAACAGGAGGAAGGTTCATCTGATCCAGAGTGCTCATACTCTCTTGACTCATCAAGGTCCTCCGCTTCCACCGCTGGAGTGCTCAGTGTTGGTAAACAGCACGTTATAAATAGTCATCTGATGCTATCCTGGGAGGAGTTCTGCCCACTGTCGAGCACAGGCTCTGTGGGACCTGGGCCTGGCTGCCATGAGCTCGGCTGGCTCTTGTAGAGCCTGGGGCACTGAATGAGCTCTGTCTTCTCTGCCCAGTCACACAGGTGTCACGTGTGTGCCATTCAGAGCAAACACTGAAGTCTGAATTGAAAAGGATGTGGATTTCTGATGATCCACAGAAGGTGAGAGTCAATGTCAGGGTGTTTGCACAATGTGGAATCCCACAGTGTTATCTTGGTCCCTTTGTTGCCCCCTGTGAAAAAAACCAGTCACCCTGCTGGCAGTCCCCGTGCTGGGTGGATGGTGTGGCCCTGACTTCTGCACTCAGGATTCCTCAGAGGCTTTGATCAGGATGCCAGTCAGGTGGCATCAGAGGAGGGCAGGCTGCCAGGGGGGAAATTCCAGCCTCCCTGCTTGCTTTCAGGGCTGTGGCCAGATCACAGCGACAGGCCTCCAGCATAGATAGGCAGGCAGCAGGCGAGCGGCTGTGCAGGAAGGCTGGAGAAGGTGCTGTCCTCCTGTATACTTGTACTTTTCCACCTCCAGGTGCTGGTTTCAAACAGGTAAGCACAGTGCTGGGCTTTCAGGGTGGCCTCTCTCAGCTGCTGGGCTGCACTGGAAGAGCCAGGCAAAAGACACTCTAGAAGCAAACTGACTAATATGTGAGCTGAGCTGGTGGTGCTGTGCTTTCCTTGCTGGTTTAAAAACAAAACAAAAAACAAGAACAACTCGATGTCCTTTAAAAAGTTTGTACCTTATTTCCAGCATGTTTTTGTACCATGTTCTGGAAATCAAGTGGTAGGAAGCCTATCTTCTCTCGTGTGGTAAGGCAGTTCTTCTCTGTGCTTCAAATCTGTAGATCATCTTCCACAGCATGAGGTTAGATGGATTTGTTTTATTGCTTTTTGTTGTTTATTTTTTCCAATTTTTTTTTTTTTTTTTTTTTCAAAATACCCAGCTATAAAGCAATGGAGACATGAAGGTCATGTTTGTGCATGTTTGCCAAGGGACTGATAAGCCCTGACATTGGTGATGCGTAGCAAGTCTGGCAGACAGGTTCAGTTGTGTTCTGGTATTTGGAAGTGAAACAGCTAAGAGGTTTTGAATGTTCGTTGATTTTAAATGGTGAAAACTGAACTTCATCAAGTGAGAGTTGATGTTTGTCAAAGTACTGTATTTATTAAAAAAAAATAAATAAATACATTCGTCTTCCACTCTAGACAGTGTGGACGCTGCAGGAAGCAGCTTTGCTGAGGGCGAGTGGGAAATGAGAGGATATGCTAGGGAGACATGATGAGTTTGTTGGTGATTGGATGTGACCAAAGGAGAACTCTGACTTCTCAGGGTATGGATACAAAGGCAGTGTGTGACAGTTGTTGCTGCAAAGTATGCCACTGGACCTTATTTCTTGCCATCAAAGGTAAATTCTGGCTCAACTACTATACCCCAAGGTGCTCAATTGAAGCTGGGCTGATGACCAGTGCACATAGCCAAGGGTCAGTGAGTGGTCCTGGAAAACATCAGGTGCTTGAACCAGAGCACACTGCTTGAGTCTGTCCCTCTTTAGGCAAACACTTAAGTTTACCCATGTGCTTAAGTTTCAAGCACTTCAGTGAGAGCATTTCAAGATAAGTGTGTACTTGGGAGCTTTCCTTAGCAGGGGTGATTTCTTTTGCATGAAGATCCTTGGAGAAACATCTTAGGAAGCATTAAGCCCTTACAGCTGCCAAGGCTAGATTTGTGTTGGGAGAAGCTCATCTGAGTTATTAATTAGTAATCAATCTCTGAATGCTATACGCTATTAATTGCTTTTATACTCCTGTTTCTGTGATATGTTTGTGAAGGCCAGACTTTGCTCCTGTATGAAAAATTCTGGAGGAATTGTTTGCTGTTCTGTCGTGTTGCATTGGAGGCATCAGCTGCAGCTCTATTGGTGATTTGTCGTTTTGTGTAGTACATGTGGCATGTTGTCTGATCCAGAAACAAGATATGAACAGTGTGTTCACCATCTGCAGCACATGAGCCAGCAAAGAACAGTTTTGCTGACTGTGGAAATGCCCTACTGGTCTTTGGGGTCCACTAGCCCCTTTTGATTTGGGTGTACTGCCCATCCTGACTCAGAGCGTATGGGTCCCAGCCATCATTACAGACACATTGTTTTCCCTTGGCACTTGAAGCAGTCAGTGGAAGCACAGAACATGAGACAGTGATTTGGGAGGGAAAGGTGGAATCAGAAAATATGCAGAACATGCAATGGGTTCATTGTGCCCCCTGACTCATAATGACCAAGATTCAAACTCTCGGCAGATGTTTGCTTCTGTAGCCTGTGCTAGGAATGATTTTGTTGTGTAGAAGTCAGGGCAATTGCTTTGGGTTATGGTGGTGTTTTCTTCCAGGCCTGGCAGATGCCCAGTGTTTGTTCTCCTGTGTGATGCTGACCCATCTAGGATGGAGAGCCCTTCTGAACGTCACCTCTGGCAGCCTGCAGTGTGCAGTGTTGCTGCGGGTGTGACATTCGGGTCTAACTGGGATCTCAGTGCTCTTAGTAAGTGCAAGGAAGGGCTGTGGGCAAGAAGAACCCTTGTTACCAACTGCAAGTCCTTGGACTTCCATAGATTTGATACTTAATTTTGCGGAGCTGTGTTCCATGTAAACAATGATTCAGAGTGGCTTTGCCCAATTAAAGTACCGTTTCTTTGTTTATCCTACCATTGAGGTGGGGCTCTAGATTAAACAAGGCTTGTTCTCCTTCAAGTCTAAGCAGCTGTTTTATCTCACCTACCTTTATCTGTGGGCCTGGGAGCCAGGCTGCTTGCCTTGAAGTAGTACTTCTGTGTTCTCTGATTTGGCTGGCCACCCTCATCTCTGTGCCCAGTCCCCAACCAGTGCTTTGTTCCTTGTGTTCCCAAGCATGGCTCAACTCCTCTTGCCAACACCAGAGAGTAGAAAGAGACCAGGGAAAAGAACAGCCCGCTTAACATCTCACAAAGACTGGTGGTTGTCCATGGGTCTTGCATCTCCTGCCTGGTCCGTGTGCATACTCCTGGCCACAGACCCCTGCCCAAGCAGCCCAAGGTGGTCACATCTACCTCAAGAACTCAAAAAGAGGTGTTCTACTCTTGTTCTGCCTAGCAAGCACAAGTTATTCAGGAGCACTTCCCTGTCTGGAGCAGATTTCTTTGGCAGTGTCAGAACAAGCATCCTGTAGAAGACAGACTGCAGCATCTTCCAGCACTATAATACACCAAGTGGGGTCCAGCAGTCTTCTATTCAAAGCAGTGTGCAGAAGTGCTCTGAGACAGTGAGTCTCAAAGCTGTGTTTAGTATCCATCTCATTCTATGATCTTCTCTATTCAACTCCCAGGAGCTCAAAATTGGTCTCTCACAGGCTGAGCTACTTACTTGTCTTCACTATTGGAAGAAATAGCTACTAGGACTGGTGCTTTGGGGGGGGGAGTTTGAATGATGTGCCTTAAAGCCTCTGTTTTTTCAGCATCACAATTTTCTAAGTTGGGTGCTGTCATGGCCGAGGTCACCCTGCTGCTTGTGGTTCTGCAGATGCTGTGTCAGCTGTGTGTGCAGTCTCTCTGTACTGCTGTTGCTGAAGCTGTAGCTCCTGTCGTTCTTTCCCTAGTAGATGCAGGTTGCTGGTTCCTAGATGTTCTTCGCTAGCTGTCCTGGCTTGCTGGCTGCATCCAGTCTTCTTGCTGTGAAGGCCCTTCAGCCTTTGCTGATGTTGGCTGTTGTTGAGGAGCTATTGACTTCTTTCCTCCTTTTGCTCTGGATACTGAATCCCTTCTCAGCCTGTGGTCAGAAAGAGAGCTCAACTCTCCTTGCTATGGGGCTGTGATTGCGTTGGCCTCTGTGGCTTCCCTGTGCTGTGGATTCTTTGTAACCAACCCTGCTACACAAGCGCTACTCTAGCAGTGCAGTAAGGAAGGTGAGGGAAAGGTGAGACTGTCCCCAACCTGCCAGTGTTGGGAGCAGTGGTCTCTGTAAGGACCATACAAAAGGATCAGCCTTGCTTATTGTCAGAAGAGTGCAGGTGGCAGAACTTGGAGTAGATGTTTCTGCCAGCCTGGAGAATTTGTGTCTGCTGCAGCAGCTCATGTGGCATTCTGGCTTTTTGCCCTGACAGATGTTAGCCCTGCTGTGTTCACAAGGAAAGGGATTTCCCTCTAGGCTTCTTGGTTTCTCTTCCCGTGTGTTTCCTGCTGGTTGAGAGATGGCACGTTCCCATTAGTACCAAAGAAGGGTTTTTGTCAGTGCTGCCAAGTGCTTCCAGGGATGTTGCTTTGAGCAGCCTACATGCACCCTTCTGCTATGGTTCCTGAATTGATGCAGAGTTTCAATTTTCTCGGATCTCTGTGGACCAGCTACTCAATGCACAAGGATGGGGCTTTTCTGCAGTACCATCCAAGAGAACTGCCTCAGTTCTGTGCCTGTCCAGTGTCATGTTGTCAAATGCTTGCAGTGGGAGGACTGAAAGGAACTTACCCCAATAACCTCCAAGCGAGCAACTTGCAGGCTAGGGAACAGGGATGCTCTCAGGGCTGATGCAGCAGGGTGTCATGCTGGTCCCCAGGGGAAGGCAGCTTTGACAACTGAGATGTTGCTTGCCATCTCTTGGTTATGTGCATCACTAAGGGTTTCCTTAGTGGGAAGTGCTAATCGTGCTTTGTAGGTAAGGGCTTGTAAATGTGCCCAGCTGATGAAATTCCTGTGTATTTTGAGCTCTGCTGCAAAAAAAAAAAGTAAAGATTCCTGTCATGCAGAAGTGAGGAGGAGGAAACAGTCAATGTGACCTTGAGAAACTAGCTCAGAAACCTGGTTCTGTGACAGAGAGATTCTGCATTCAGGAAGAAAAGCTGGATGTGGATAAGAATGCCCAACCTGCAAAGCCTGATAAAGGACAGATATGGGATGTGAGGGAAGGCAAATGTGTTAATACTCCCCTATGCACGAGAGGATTAATGTTAGAGATAAAAAAAGAAGCTCCAAGGTGAGGAGAGTTTGTTGATAAACAAAGGGGATGAGAGCTGGAAGAGGTGTAGGGCTTCTAAAAATGTGTACCTGTGTGAAACTGACAGGATAGCTTTTGGCCACTTAAATTGAGGGTAATGTGTTGAAATCCAGAGCATGTTACGGACCAGTGGGGAGATTGGTCAGTGTTTGAGCCAAGCCAGATGTGATGTGCCTGAACAGTTCTGCTTAGCAGTGCTCAAAAGCCAAAGTGGTACTCGTGTAGTGAAGATTCTCTATAAGTAGTTGTTCTCACCTAAAGAATGTATTTTGGCACAGCCCACCTGGAGCAGGCCATTTGAACCTTTGCAGGCAGACCTTGAGCAGTAGTGTAAGTGCTGACAAGACATATTCAAGAGGTGACCCAGAAGGCAACCCCAGTGGAACTACCAATGTGCTGCTGAGATCCATACACCAGAAGCTGAAAACTGGTAGTATAAGGGGATGCTGGAGTCTCCATCCTTGGCTTTAGCAAACATCCATTGGGAATGGGTGGAGTTGCTGCTGTGGGGATGCTGGGTGGTAGGAGAGGAAGCCACCCAAAGCGCTGTTTTCTGGGTCTCATGTGTATAATCACAATGCCAGGAGTTCCCAGCCAGGGCTTTGTAACTATGTGGCCACAGCTCCACAAAACATACAGCGTGAAGTCCAGCACCACATCGGTCTTGCCACTAAATGTTTGTGTTGTGTTTGCTGTATCACCATCAGCATGTGCTTGCAGGAAGCAAGGGAGGCCAAAGAGTAAGCAGTATTTGTTTATAAAGTATGTGCTGGCAGGCAAACTTGGGTTCCTTCTGATAGATTTACAGCCTGGGAGCTTGAAGGGGAAATGACAGGTAGATATATTTGGAACTAAAGTGTTTGATTTGGTGACTCATGAAATCTAATGCTCAAAATGTAATACGAATCAGATTGGCCATGGCACTGTGCACAGGCTGAGAGCAATTGCTAGGTTGCGTATGGAGACATGGTGGCTGGTGTGGGCTCTGTCCCAATGGCAGAGGAAGAGATGGGCCCTTGGCTTGGACTAGAATGGGGCATGTGAGTGGCATCCTGCAAATGGAGACTTGTAATGTGTCAGGAGGCCAACTGCAGATTGCAATGACATCAGGAAGCAAATGGGAATGAAACTGGAGGCTTCTCATGAGCAGTCCAGAAGTGCCTGGTGCTCTGTCTGCATTGGTTGGTTCCTTGTTGGATGAAGACAGCTGTGCTGAGAACACTCAGGGCACAGCCCAAAGGGATGTGAAAACTCTGGTGGGAGGGCAGTGAGATATGGTGTGGGAGCAAAACACAGAGGCTAAGAGAACATCTTGAAAGGGCCAGGGTTGTGAGATGGATGGGTTCCTTGAACTTCATGGAAGTTGTACTCAGAGTCATGGGTGAGAAAATAGCCTGCAGGAAAGGAGTTATGCAGCCTCCTAGTCAAGGGAGGGCTGTCCAGGTGAGGTTGTGGAAAGAGGGTGGTTTGGTTGAAGATAACTCTAATGCTGATGGCCTAGCCTATTGAATGTTTTTTTTAATATACAAAGGAGCAGCGCAGTACTGGGCCCCAGGAAAGAAATAGGAACCTCTAAAACATCTGTGTCCCTTCAGGATCATCCTCTAGCTGGTGCAGGAAGCTGTAGGGTCTCAGCCTCTAGGAGAACATTAGGCTTAGATTTCTCATGGATACAAAGCCTTCCTGCTGCCACAGTCTCTGTCTATCCCTGCCTAGCACCCTCCCAGTGCAGTAAGCCACTGGTGTGACCAGCAACGCTTACAACTGTTCTGGCTGCAGGACCAGGGCTTGCTGAGCAGTGGGACGTACACCACTGACAGCTTGCAGGCAGCTGCAGAGCAGCATGGAGCCAGGAGCTGGTCATGACTGTGACCTACTAGTTGGTGGTTGGTGCTGATACACAGAAGAAAGATATGATGCCCTTTGCTAGTAGATGTTTGAGGCCTGATGCAGAGCCAGCTGGAAGAACTTTGTACCCAGTGCTTTTGCATTGACCTGGATTTTTCTTTGAAAAAGCGGAGCCTGCCAGATGAAAGCTTTGGAGGCCCGGCGGCTGATGGGAGGCTGCTTGGCCAGCTTACATGGAAGGTGAAGTGTGCAGAGAGTTGTGTGTTGGCTGAGGAGGCAGAGCACTTCCCTGCAGCCAAAAGCTATCTGCCCTTTCTCTCTGCTGCTCTGCCTTCCCTGCCCTTGTGAGGCCACTTGGTGTGTCCACCGGAAGCTGAACAGAAGGTCTCTGCCCTCATCTCTGTATATCTGAATCTGCAGTGCCCTGCCCTTGGAGCTGCAGGTGCCCAGCTGCCTATCTCCATGCCCCAGCCTATTAGGAGGTTGTCTTGTCACCATAAACAGGTACAGCTCTGCCAGAACAGTCTCGCTCCTCTAATTACCAACAGGGTTATTAAAATTTACCGGTGAGGGAACAAACAGATGTCACTGGCGCTTACGTCTTTCTGGCTGCATGCGCGGGCATACGCTGTATTGATTTATATTTCCTTGCAAGCGTTTCTCAGGCCACCTCCTTGCGTCTGGCTGACATCAGTGGCGCGGTTGGTAGAGCCCGCCCACATCTATGCCTCTGCCCTGCAGCTCTGCTCTTTTCTGTGGGGCAGCAGGTCCCCAGTGAGTGTCCTGCCTGGCTGCAGGAGGCTGCTCAGTGTACTGACAAGTCCTCTCCTGCAGCTCTGCATGTAGCAGGGGATGAGGGAGGCAGGGGGACCTCTGTTCCTCCCCCTCTTTCCTGCTGCATGGAGGAAAGAGAATGGGTGTGCATATTGCTGAATACGAGGCAAAAATGCCTTTGGCAAGGCTTTCTATGCTAGCCTTGCAGATCTGGGGAAGTCAGCATTAAACATATCGGGCAGAAGGGGAAGGCTATAGGGTTGAATGGGGCCTCATCTGATGTCCTGCTGACTGTGCTGCAGTGGGCAGTGCTGCTTGTGCACAGGAGGAGGTCAGGCTCTGCAGCTGGCCTTCAGCACCCCAGCCCTCGCAGTACTTCCCTGCCTGAAGGTTGGGATGGAGCATTAAGGATGGGCACAAAGGGATCACCTCCGGAGAGGTCAGTGTCATCAGGACCGTGCCAAGGTGGGCTTCAACTGACCTTTGCCTCTTTCAAGATTCAGCCTACTCATTTAACCATTAATGTCCTCTGCATCTAAGGGCAGCATCCTCTGAAGATGGGGAGACTAAGAAGCATTTATGATGGGGTGCTGTAATGTCACCCCAAAATGGCAGCAAAAAAAGTGCCAGTGGAAAGAGATGTTCCAGGCATCCCTTTAAGCTTAAAAGCAGTGTAAGTCTTGGGTGTATGCTTCAGCTTTTCTACCACAGGATGTTCTGGCCAAGGTACTGGACCAGTTTAGATTAGGAGGGTTCATTTCTGGTCTCTTCCAGTCCATTCTCTAGGACTTAGGGGGAAAAAAAAAAAGTGCATCTTTGCTACCTGTTTCTCTGAAATGTGGCTTACATTACCCACAGGATTAAGTTTGTCTTGAATGTGTAATGTCTTATATAAATAATGTTCGAGTCACGGACAGTGGGAGCAAATGAGCCTCATTTCTTTCAGAAGGGAGGAAATGAGGCTGTAAAATATTCAGGAATTAGGTGAATGGTTTGGTCTCTGCAGAAGATCATACTTTCCTAATCTGTTGTGAGTCTTTCAGTATTTCACTGCAATAATAGTTGATAGGTAATTCTCAGCCAGGTCCTGTAATTTGCTTGGATGCTTAAAAAAAACCTCCGAAATTACCCATGAAAGGCAGCAAACAGAGCCCTCCGTTGGAGGAGGTGTAACATTCTGAATCAAAAACTAGCCAAGGGTCCAGAAACCTAGGACAGAAGCAGATGAGCAGTTTGCAATGTGACAAAGCAGGAAGATGAGGTTAGTGTTGTTAGTGACCCCAAAAAAATGTGTAAACAGGGTATATGAAATCTGCAGGTATCCCACAGATGTTCAGCTTTATCAAGATGAAACAACTCCTGAGTGACAAGATGCAGAGTGGTGTGAAGGGAGGAGAAAACCACTACTGAGAAATGTGAAGCCCAGTGTATTGTAAGAAATGATTTGTCCTGGGACATCCAGAGACTGGTCTCTGAACTATTGCAGCTACTCAGGGCAGTGGTGTGTGCCGACCATTTATAGAGATGCTTTTCCTCAAGGTTTATGGATGCAGTTAGAGAAATAAATCACAGTTGGATGCATGAGGAATTTTGTAAGAGATGCTGAGAGCATCAGAATGCTGCCCTGGAAGTCAAGGTCGTCTCCCACATCCAGGGTGTTTTATGAACTTTTATGAACTTATGTTTCCTTAGGGTGAGAAGAGAGTGGGCAGTGTTTAGGGGTGTATGGTGAGTGGGATTGGGGCTGGAGGAACGTTGAGCCATGGGAAGTGGGAGGGGAGGAGCTTTGTTGTGGGTATCATAGGAGGAGACCTAGAGACAGCAATGGCTTTTGTTCTGTGCCTTTGTGCTAACACGAGGAGGGGACTTGCAGTGGGATAGTACCATCTTTCGCTCAACAATGCTAATATCTGGAACTTGTTGCTGCACCCTTTAAGACCTAAAAGCTTTCAAGATTCTCCAAAAGAGGAATTAGCAGCATTTCTTTTTGCAGTGAGCCCTCTAGACTGGTATTTCAGAGGGGCACAGCCTTTTCTACTCACAAGCACGCGATTTCCCTGTGACAAGTCCTGGCCTGGTGATGATGCTGTCAAGAAGGCAGCTTGGTGGAGTTATTGGTGGCAGCCCCCTGTGTCCCTTGCTGTCCCTTCTCTTCCTGCCAGCTGCTGTCGCATGTTCCCCGCTCCCAAGTCCCTTCTGGTTCACCTGGGGTGAATCCTGCTGGCGAGACCCCAGCTAGTTGCCAGCTGCGACCTCATGGCTTGGCTTCCTGCTGTTTTTCCGTTCCCTTTTGCAGTTCCTGGCAGCCTCACTCCAGCTCTTTGCCTGTGAATCTCTTAAAGGACTGCTCAGTGGCTTTTCCCATGGGGTCGATGTCCTTCAGTGCCTATACGCAGGGGGGTTTTGCTTGTTGTGATGCGTCCACCCAGCTGAGCTGATCTGGGCTCTCTGAGCACTGCAGTGAGCTGTGTGGCGGTCATTAACCAGCCAGTGCCATGTTGTGACACTGATAAATCACTGCAGCGAGGCAGGAGATTGCCAGGATGCACCTTGTGGCCTCTCTCTGCAAATGTCACCATCTCCTGTGGCATTAGGAGGGCAGGGCAGATGATATCGGCCATGCTGCAACAGCAGGCTAGCGTAAGACAGCAGGATGGCTTGTTGGTGCTTGGGGCAAATAACCCTCTGGAATAGGTACAGTCCTTCCACAGCTGATGGGGTTTCATGGGGTTTCATCCCCACTGATCCATAGAATGATCGTGTTTCTGCTGATCTTTCCCTTCCAGAGCATCCCAGTTGTGCTCAATTCACTCTTGGTCATTGTAATGTGGTCCACTTTGCATTGCCCATTGAACTGCTCTGTGCAGGAGAAGAAAAATCTGTCCATCTCCAGTGATAGCACTGTGCTGGCTCTTGTACAATTCCAGCATTTTGGGGAGGGCACTGGGAGGGAGGGAGGGGGAAAATGTGGTCAGCTAAACAGTGGATCCTGAGTTTCCTCTCTGCCCTCTGCATAATACTTCCGAGTCGGAGGAAAGAAAACAGGCAGGGGTGGGAGCATTTTTTGGTGGGGCCCTGGGAGCTGAGGCATGCAGTGAGCTGTGAGCAATGATTCAGCCTAATACAGCTAATGGCATGCAGCCAGACAGAGGAAATTGTGGATCGTGATGCAGCAACTGTCCCGTAGCAGTTTGTTTCCATCATCCAGACATGACTTAATGCCACCTCACACGTTCGCTCTTTCCTGTAGCTAAATGCCTTCCCTGCCAAGGGGAAGGTGCTGAGACACTACACCTTTGGGAAGAGGAGGGCAGTCTGTGAGTCCTAAATGATGTGATAGTCGGGAGCAGGTGGGGACACTCAGAGGTTGTGCCTGGTGGGAGCAGCTTGCCAAAGACCCCATGAGCTCTTCTAGCATCCCTGAAAGCTCTCCAGGTTTCTTTTCATGACCCTGTTCTTGGGCACTGGTTCTCAGAGAGCACCTATGGCAACGGGAGAACCCAAGATAGTGGCTGAGAGTGGTCCCAACTCTCATGGGACGACACTGTTAACCAGCTGGTGTGTGCTAACCAGGCCTTTCTCTCTATTCCCCAGGGAAGACGATGAAGCTGTAGAGATGCTTCCCTACGTGATCGCCACCCTGGGCTCAGCAGGGGCCACCTGCAAAACCTCCACATGCAGCAACAGCACCAAGGACTACTGTTACAGTGCCCGCATCCGCAGCACAGTGCTGCAGGGGCTGCCTTTCGGTGGGGTGCCCACTGTCCTAGCCCTTGATTTCATGTGCTTTCTTGTAAGTTTGCCTATGGCTGCTTTGGCACCTTCCTCGCTAATTAGTCATGAAAGGATAACTATGATCTGGTCAGAACTGAGAATCCCAAATTCCATTCCTGACTTTATTGCTAGCAGATTTTGTGGCCTTGATTGTGTCCCTTAACCACTCTAGGCCTTAATTCTAGCACCACTGCACTGAGCCTGTGGAATGGTGTTGCCAATTTTCTGTAAGGATGCAGGTCACGTTAGGTTAGTCCCATGTCCCAAAATTCCTCCTTGTGATGCTGAGTCCCCACAGACTTACCTACCCAAAGGTTTTGCTTGGTCCTTGGCAACTGTGGGACCATGGACATTGTAGTCATAACCTTATCTCCTTGGGTCACGAGGACTTTTTGATCCTATGACTAACTTGACTGTTGTGTGTTGCATCCTGGACCTCAGTCTGCCTTTAACCACCTAGACAGACTGATTTTTCAGCTCTGAGGACTTTTGCTGTCCTGTGGCCTCAGTGTGCTGATAGCTGAGCAGTCCTCTCCCCTCCTGCCCCCAGTTCCTGTGGTTCTGCAAGCAGACAGCTGTTTCTCTGCTCTCTTTCAGGCATTGTTGTTTGTCTTCTCAATTTTGCGTAAAGTTGCTTGGGACTATGGACGCCTGGCCCTGGTGACTGATGCTGACAGGTAAGTGTGGCAGAGAGACGGGGGGAAAAAAAAAAGCACAAGCAGTGCCTTTCCTTGCAGCAGGGATGAATCCCCTTGTGTGTGCCAGAGGCAGATGGAGAAGAGAGGAAGGCATGCCAGTTGTATCCCCCGAGCTCCACAAACAGGGAAAGTCCATGCTTACCAGCTTTTTTTGTTACAGCATCCTCCTACCAGTGCAGGGAGCAGTCTCTGCTGGCTCCAGGAACTAAAGCTACAATGTCACCTTTGGTCCCTGTACTGACAGAGCTGTACAGGGGCTGAAATGACCTGAGGAACAGCAGGCAGAGGTGAGGGAGGAGGGGGAAAAAAGGTCACAGAAGGGGCAGGGGCTGCCATGCTGAAGTCTTTTAAACCTCTGAAGGTAGCTTTGCAGGATGTAGTTCTTGTGAAGGGCACTTAGAAATGCAGCCTGCTGCTTCTAGGTGCCAGACTTGCTCATAAAGCTGAAGCAGGATAGGCAGTAACAGGGATGGCTGGCATGCCTGGCTGGCAAGGTGAGCATATGATGTGAGGCTGGAGCAGGGATCTGCCCAGGCAGTAGCGGAGCTTGAACAGTGAGTGCAAATGCTGAGTTCATCCCATGCAGCTCATTTTCTCTCGACTGATGAAAGTGTTGGGTCACCAGCTGTTCTTTGCAGAAGGAAGAGTGACAGAACTACCACTCACTGCTCCCCTGCTCTGCTTTACAAGACCTGTGATGAGCCTGAGAGCAGAGTGCAATAGGGGAAGGGTGCACAAACTGCTCTGGAGGGACAGAGCAAGGGTAGCTGAGGAGATATGCATCCAGTCATGTCTTCTAGCAAAAGTCAGGGCCCTTTGGTAATGGGGATCCTACGTTGAAGGCAGATGTCTGAGATTCCTTCCAGAAGCATGCCTTGTTGCTCCTGTTTTTGCTGTAAGCAGTGGGAAGGACAATTGGTTTCTTCCAGTGCTGAACGAGTAACTCCCCGTGGTGGAGCTGGGGGGTTGTGTAGAGAGTCTTGCTCTGTGCTATGCAGTATCCAGAGGTGGTTTATTGTGTGTTGTACTTTGTCACATGCCGGAGGCAGCGTGCCTTAAAGCACACTGTAGTAGTTGGTAGTTGGTGCTGCTTCTGCTTGATAAGTTCCAATAGCTCATGTCACCAAAAGGTTAGAATAGAGCTGAGCACCAGCCTGTTAGGTCCCCTTGGTAATACCAGTTCAGATAAGTTTGGTACAAGTAATGCCAGCTAGTCTGGAATCTGCAGGAGGAGCTCCTGCTGCTGCAGCTGTCTGTCCTTGTGTGCTCCTACTGCTTGGCCCATCCATGGGGCAGGTTGAGCATTTTATGGGACTGGAATTTTCGACCTGGGACAGATGCATGTAAGCTGCCTGGGATGGGAAGGAGAGGGACAGAAGCTGGTTAAAGGAAGCAGAGAGCAGGGGGGTGGTTCATGCAGTCTGCAGGTTGCAGTGGCTCAGGGCAGCACTGAGCTCTGTAGGGAAGGTCTCCTTCTCCAGCCTTACCACCAGCAGATTTCTATTCCTCAGGACCACGTGGAGCCCTGTGATGGAGGGGACCTGGCGCCTGCTCCCCTGGTTGTAACCTCTCCCTTTCTGTTTCTGTGCCCCCAGGCGCCGACGATGGCAGACGGAGCGAGAGGAGCGGGAATAGTATGTTGTTTTTTCAGGGTCTTTTTTATTCTCTCTGTCTCTCTGTTTCTTTTTGCAGTTTTCTCTCTTGCTTGTGAACTAATCTAAGTGGCCGGGAGTTCAGGGCTTGGATTTGTGTCTCTTGATGGATTTGTGCTCTTTTCTCCCCTTCTCCCCCACCCCTTTGTGTCAGCCACCTACCACACCTGGGTGCACTGTAGTTCTCCACTCAGCCCTTAAACGCTCTCTGTGTGCAGCAGTGCCTAGGAGCTGCTAGTTGAGACAGATAGTGACATATCATGCACCCTGCTGTACCTGCCTGTGTCCTGCTATCCCACTGTGAGTACTGGGGAAGAAACATGAGCCTGCGGCATACTTGAGTCAGCCAAGAGGAGTGCAGCTGCCTTTTCCTTGTTCATCCTTCATGCTGGTGAGCTCCAAGGGCTGTTCTCGTGGCAGGTGCACAGAGGTCATTACTAGGCTTTTCTTTTGCCTTGAGCCTCGTGAGGCTTCCAGAACAAGAGCAAGTATTGGCCCTTCTCCCTTACCATCTACCCCAGGCTGGTACTGTGTTTAGCAAGGCAGCATCTTTGTCCCTTCTCTCTTCCCCATGTGGGAAGAGACTTTCGTGTCTCAGCATGGCTGAGAGCATCTTCTAACACCTTGACCTGGCTTTATCTGCAGGGTGCTCATAGTGAGGACAGCTGAGCACTGTCACATATCCTTCCTCTGTGTTCTTCTCTCTTTCTTGCTGCTTTTATACCCAAGTAAAAACCATTCCATTGCCTTGCCAGTATGCTGAGTGACATGCTGCATAGTCAGCCAGGAGTGCCAGCAGAGCCTGCACTGAGCATTCCATCACTTGCAAAGCAGTGGCCTGCTACTGTCTCAAGAGGGCAGAGAAGTCCTCCTATTTTCCTATTCTGCTCCTTAGCTTCAAAGGGCAGAGCAGTCTTGGCTGTGAAAGCAAAACTGGTGGTAGCTGTGGTACGTGGCACAGAGGGAATGCCTTGCTCACACTTAGTGCTCCACTAGTGGATGGCCCTGCTTTGTATGTCTGGCTGCTTTTGGATGCTAACGCACTGTAGCAGAGCTTTCATGCTCTGGGGCTCAGAAGCAGCTTTTTAGTGGAGGCCATCTGTTATCCTCATGAGTATTTATCTCTTTCCAGGGGTCTGCTTCTTCCTCTTCCCATTACTCATCTGGGCTTGCTGAATCTCTCTGCTGCCCTCCAAGCGCAGTGCTTGAGCTGTGTTGGTTTTGGTAGACAGAAATTTCTAAAAGCCTGCGGATCTCAGTGAGGAAAACCTCATCCTGGTCAGTGCTTTTCTAAATCTGGTAGCAGATTGCCATTGAGCTATCCTCCATGCAGAGTTGCAGTGGCGTGTAGTGGGTTAGGGACTCGTATGCAGACTGGCACTGCCTGTCACTGAACGTGCAGGAGCACAACCTCTTTAATGTGTCCCTTTGTCTGGAAGCCAGCAAGTACCCTTGTCCTGACATTTGCCAGAGCAAACAGATGTAGCCATCAGCTCTCTTAGTGACTCAGTCTGTGCCAAGAGGAGGTGGCAGCCCATTCCCACCTCCGTGTGTAAGGGTAGTGATGGAAAGTCCTGCAGGGCTTGCTATCCACACAGCGAGCTCATGCATCACACCACAGCAAGCTGTCTGCACAGCTGCCTGGCAGCCTTCCCCTCCTCGAGCCTGGGGTTGGCAGTGCCTCAAACCTAGTCTCTTTTCTTCTCTAGCAGCAGGCATGGAGAAGGTTTCTTGGGTCCCACATTAATCTCCTCTCAGGAAAGAGGGCAGCATTACCTCTTTCCACTCGCTTTGTTAGTGCTTGGCTTTAGAGAGCCTCCAGCTAGATGCAGGTACTCCTCTACAGCTCCCTCTCCATCCTCCCAGCCTTGGAAGGGCATGGCACCCTCTGTCTTATCAGCACTGCTGATCATGTACATTCTCAGGTATGGTCCATCCTGCATGGAGCTGTTAGTCTGATCTAACAAATGGTACCCTTTGCAGTTATTCCCTCTAGTGCTTCCCCACTGTCTACTTTCCCAGTACTGAGGAGCCAGAAGCACACGGTGTCATCATGCTGGGGTCTCAGGGCTGCACGCAGCGGAAATTCACCCTCTCCCTTCATCCAGTTGCAAAGCCTCTGGGATTTCAGAAAGCTGAGGGTCCAGGGTGTAGGTGTGGGGCTGTGCAGTTGCAGGCCCTTGTTCCACTGTCTAATCTTCTGTACTGTAGTTCTGTGACCTTCACTAATCTCCGTTCTCCTCTGTGTGTTGTTTCCAGCTAGAAAGTCAGCAGGTGCTGCCCTGCTCTGAGGGAAGCCATGTGTACCATCCTTTTCCCTTCAACAGGGTCACAAAGGTCTTAGCTTGTTTGCCATTCTGGGGTGTCATCACTTGTCTCTAGTCTGTTTCTCATCTGTTTCTTCTGTTGGTTCTTGTTCATCTGATCCTTCTTTCACCCATAGTGGTTACAGAAAGACTGTTTTTAGTGTTTGCTTTACTTCTAGCAATATCTCGTACTTCCAAGGTCCCAGCCTGATGTCATCTTACAAGTGCTATTTAATTTAGATATCTGGACCATTCATTTTATCTTCTTTGCCAGCCTACTCATCACCTCCATTCATTCTGGGGGCTATTATCTGCCTTGGATGCTAGCGCTGCCAGTTCTTCATTGAGGTCCCTGCCTGTGTCTGGAGCGCAGCAGTTGGGGATATTTGCTTCTCACCTTCCAGCCTACAGCTATTTGTTCCCATTTGCTTCCCTGCCCCTTTTCTAGGGACTCCCAGGCAGACAGGAGACCCAGCCATGAGCGAGCAGCTGGGCTCAGCCTGGCTTCAATCAGCACACAGTGTGACCATGCCAGTAGTGTCTTTCTTTCCCGGGGTCTCCTCTCACTGAGGTACTGGTATAATGGTGATATGGGTCCACCAGGCTTCTATCCTTCCTCTTCCCTGAGGCAGCTAAAGTCTGCAGAACTGTGTAGGTAGGGGTGCCCCAGGGTCAAGAAGATGCTGCCAGGGCCTCTCCAGAGCTCTCTCCCCAGTAGCCTGGGAGCTGCTTTATGCTTCTTGGTACCTTTGATGCTCACCTCTGCACTCATCTCCGTAGATGTGGTGCAAAAGGGAAAACAGGAGCCCTCAGGTGAGCACCCCACTTGTAGCACTGTCTCCTTCACACATCCTCTTTCTTCTTTAAGCTCTGCACTAAAGAGACTCGATCACTCCTCTGTGGCAGCTGCTGCCTGCTCTTCCTTGCAGGGCTTATGTGCCCTTCAGAGAAGGGGCACAGAGGGTGCAGCATCCATAAGCCCCTGGAGGCTGCCAGAGCCCAGCCCCATGCTTGGGAGCAGGCTCTGGGTGCTGTCTGTGCAGCGTTGCCCAAGGAGGGGTCTCTGCTTACTGCTGCCTTCTGCTCTTTGAGGCTGTCTTGTCTCCGTCTCACCTGGGGCAAACTGACCTGAATTAACTGCTGGCCTGGGTGCTCTTGGTTCCTGGCTGAGCTGCCTCCTCTCACCTTTTAACTTTCTCCCTCAACATTTGTCATTTTAGCGTAGCCTCCGCTCTGCACTCTGACAACCATGACCGCTACGAGCGCCTCACCTCCGTCTCCAGCTCTGTGGACTTTGACCAGAGGGACAATGTGAGTAGCTGCAAGAGGCAAACTCCTTGTCTGTGGGCAGCTGGGAGGCCACAGCTTGTGAGAACCAAGTGCTCTTCAGCAGTAGCTCTGCCTGCCCATTCTGGAGCCTTAAGTCCCACACTTTATAGTCTGACCGTATGGTACAGAGCCCAAGGCAGCATAGTACTTGCTTGGCTTCTGATCATGCTTTTAAACCGGTAGCTGTACATCTACTTGGTTTGATGAGTGTCTGTTCTGTGAGCAGTTTACTCCTGCAGTCCTCTCTAAAGAGTAAGTGCAGCTGAGTAGTGCGTGAAGTTTCCCAGGAGATATGCCTCCACTGGAAGTGCTTTGAGAAGCACTGGCTTGGCATGCTCTGTTCTTCAAGTCCCTACAGAGCTATTGTCCAGGATGGCAGTTGCAGTACCACTATGTGATTAATTTTCTGGATGTCCCTTAGCTGTTGAGAGCTCTTAGGCTAACCAGGAGCCCAGTGCTTCCTGGAAAGGCCAAGCTACCTGCTGGTGGGGGACAGCCATGTGGCAGAGTTGTGCCCTATGTAGTAGCATTGTCACCTCCTCTACCTAGGCCTTTCTGCAGCTTTGCACATTTTGGTAGCTGCTTGTGATCTGGTCTCCTTGCCCTCAGTCATGTCTGTGTGGGTTCAGGGAAGCCAGCCTGGTCTCCCAAGCCTTTGGAGGATGGAGCAGGAATAGGGGAGCATACAGTGACGTGAGACCTTTCTGTCTTCTTTTTCCACACAGGGTTTCTGCTCCTGGTTAACAGCCATCTTCAGAATAAAGTAAGTGCCCCAGGATCTGCAGAGGGGGACTGTGTGAGGAAGAAGGGCAGTGTGGGGTACTGGGACAACAACCCAGTATAGCAGTGTGAAGTCACTGTCCTTTTTTGCACTTCAGAGAAGGGGCTGCAGAAGGCTGTATGGAGGGGACAAGCAAAGGCAAGGATGATACAAATTGTGCCAGAGCCAAAACTAAGGTCACACAGCCAGTTTGCGACAGAGATGGCTCAACCCACATCTACCCTATCCCCAGTTCTATTTCAGAAACACTGCAGAAGTGCTCCCTTCCCTATGGTTCCTGCTAGGGGCACTGTTGTGTAAAGAAGGTTTCTGGCATGAAGGATGGACTGCAGGAGGCAGGGAGATGCTGCCAGCTGGATGGCACTCGGGAGCAGTTTCTTAAGCATTTCTGGAATCAGTCCATGCAGGGATGATTGTTAGGTGTGGGCGTGTGTGGGCCCAGCTGCCCATTCCTAGTGGCAGAAGGCAGCGTGTGGGGAGCAGAGCTGCAGCAAGCTTTGCATAGATGGGCTTTTGCCTGAGCTGGTTCATGGCCAGATGCTGGAGTCAATGTCCAGGACATGGCTGCAGTTCTGCAGGGTGTGTTCCAGGGGTGCTGTGTACATTCAAACCAACTGCATGGGCAGCCATCACCCTGTGCTTTTCTGCATTGCCTCCGGTGCAGGAAAAGATTGCCTGATTGCCTTTCTTTCCCCGGCAGGGATGATGAGATCCGGGACAAATGCGGAGGTGACGCAGTACACTACCTGTCCTTCCAGAGGCACATCATCGGGCTGCTGGTGGCTGTGGGTGTGCTCTCCGTGGGCATCGTGTTGCCTGTCAACTTCTCAGGGGATCTGCTAGGTGAGGGCAGGGAGCCAAGTGGAGAAGCTGCTTTCAGTGCCAGGGCCTCAGTCCTCCAGGGAGTAACACAGATAAACCTGACTCCTGTCCCACTTTGGGCATGGAGTATCCAGAAGATTGTCCTGGGGAAGTTAGGTTTTTGGGATGTTTTGCAGGTGAGGTTCCTGCTATACCATGCCCTGCTGGAGCTCTGCCACAGCCCATCAATATAACTGAATGTTATATGCTTCTTTCTCCCCAGAAAACAATGCATACAGCTTTGGGAGGACAACGATCGCTAACCTGAATTCTGGGTAGGTGTGGATGGGAATGGGATGGATAACTGTGGCACTCAAGATGTATCTTCTAGATGCTTACCTGTTGCAGAGCCTTTCCTCCTTGAAGGTTGTGTTTCTGCCCTCCTCAAAAAGGCTGCTAGCCCTGCTCCTATTGCCATGTTGAAGTCCTGGAGGTTGTTGGCAGGGCATGTGTATGCTGTGCCAATTACACCACTCAAGGCCCCAGAGCCTTTGGAGAAGGGGTCCCTGAGAGATCTCTGAGTTGTAGTGGCAACCTCGTGCTGGCTTTAAGCACTCCTCTCTTGTGTCAGGAATAACCTGCTGTGGCTGCACACATCTTTTGCCTTCCTGTACCTGCTGCTGACAGTGTACAGCATGCGCCGGCACACCTCCAAGATGCGCTACAAAGAGGACGACTTGGTGAGTGGGGTCTGAGCACTGCCCCAGGCACATCTTTTCATGGCTTCCTGTCAAGTTGGGTGGCCTGGGAGAGGGTGCCAAGCACTCCCCTTTCTGTAGCAGTCTGGGGCTGTTGTGATTTGTCTCCTTTGTTCTGCCTGGCCAAAGGTAGATCTCCTCTGGAGCAGCCAATCTTGATGCCACCTGGTGAAGTGAGAGAGGTCTGAGCTGGGTGAACGCGTGTGGAGGGACCCATGTTTAAAGAGTTGCTCCAGCTGTTCTATGGATTTGGGGTTGTACCTTAGCTGCCTTTGCTTTGCTTACTTCTGAACACCATTGTTTCTGTTCAGGCAGTTGCAGTGTGAGCCCCTATCCTGTCAATCTGCAGCACATCACATGTGGAGTGCTAACAGCTAGTAGAAGCATAGGAGATAGGGAGCAAACCTCCCCAAAGTGTCTGGGATGCCCTCCTATTGCTAACTCAGGCCTTGAGTCTTATTGTTTTTTCAACTTTTTTTTTTTACTTCAGTCTGATCTTTTACACCATCCACACCTATCTTCACTTTCTTCCTTTCAGGTGAAGCGAACTCTCTTCATCAATGGGATTTCAAAATATGCTGAGCCAGAAAAGATCAAGAAGCATTTTGAGTGAGTCTCACTATTTTCCTAATTAAAGGCTGCTCTGTAACAGGAATGTTTTTAGTGGGGTGGTGCTGATGTTGCTTGGAACAGCAATAATATGTTGAAAATCCTGGGGCAGAAGCTGGTTAAAATTGGTGAACGTTCTTTTTTTGGGCACTTGGCTGCTATTTTCCTGTGTGAATTTTTATCTCAATGTGCAATGTGTTGGGACATGCTGAGCTGTCTTTTGCATAGCCATAGGGGGTCAGCATGGTACATGGTGGGATAGGGCACATCATGAGAAAGCTGTCAAGCTCATAGAAGTGAGATGCAGGCAGGAAGCACTCCAGCAGTGACAGCAGGATACTGTGCTGTTGCTTCTCTGTTGGTCATGCTCTTTGTAGAAGAGTATATTTTTCTTATTAACCAAAATCAAAACAAGAAGTCATCATCTTCCATTGGAACCTGAGTAAAAACTGTAGTAGTTTAGAAGCACTCTAGAGAAGGGAGTTGATGCCATGTATGACAAGCAGCTATTTTCCATCCACAGGGAGGCCTATGCCAACTGCACTGTGCTGGAAGCACGTCCCTGTTATGATGTGGCTCGGCTGATGTTTCTCGATGCTGAGAGGTAACCAGCCCATAGCTGGGGGTAGAAGGCTGGGGTGGGGAGTCACAGAAGTTGGAGTTGTGAGTTCTTCTCATCCGCTTCTTCAAGTCTGGTGCCATGGAGGTTTTCTGAGACAACTTTCTTTCTCTTCCCTTCTCCCGCTTCAGGAAGAAAGCTGAGCGCGGACGAATCTACTTCACCAACCTGCAGAGCAAGGAGAACACCCCATCCATGATCAACCCCAAGCCCTGTGGTCACCTGTGCTGCTGTGTCATCAGGGGCTGTGAGGAGGTGTGAGGAGAGCTGGAGGCACTGGGCAGAGGGGTACTGTGGGCACTGGGCCCTTGTGCTGCCCGCACTGACTTGCAGCATGCTTAGGTCCTGCTGGCCACCCAGTCTGGGACCAGGAGCGTATCATAGCTCTCCTGGCACTCAGCCATGGAGCTGCTGCCCCACAGCTTAGCCTAGGTTGTCTTGACTGCCTGCTGTCTCCCCGCTGTGATGCTGTGACGGCTCTAAGGGGTGAGGTCCCCTGGTCTCTGCTCTGATGCCTGTCCCTCTGCTCAGGTGGAAGCCATTGAGTACTACACTAAACTGGAGGAGAAACTCAAAGATGACTACAAGCGGGAGAAGGAGAAGGTGAATGAGAAGCCTCTGGGGATGGCCTTTGTCACGTTTCATAATGAGACTATCACAGCCATGTGAGTACTGCAAGAGATCCTGTCCTTCCCAGGACGGTGGCATCTCACAGCTCTTTTAAATCAGAAATCCCAGCCCCAAGACATCCACATCAGCTTGTTCCTGCCCTGGCCCTCTGTGGCAGCATCTCCCTTGTTCTCTCCTTTTCCAGAATCCTCAAAGACTTCAATGCTTGCAAGTGCCAGGGCTGCGCATGTCGTGGGGAGCCCAGGGCCTCCTCCTGCAGTGAATCTCTGCACGTTTCCAACTGGACTGTCAGTTATGCCCCTGACCCACAAAACATTTACTGGTGAGCAGAAGTGGGGCTCAGCAGGTCTGTAGAGATAAAAAGAGAGAATGCACCCTCACAATCTGATAACGGAGGGTAGTGGTCTTGCTGATGGCTAGCTTGGCTGAGCTAGAGATTTGATCCAGCTTTGGAGGGGGAAAGCCTTAACTTCATTTCCAAAGCTCTGTTCACACAGGCTTGGCTGTATTGTGAATATGATCTTTAGTGTGGTTGTTTTTGATGCCCTTTTTCTTTCATCCTCCCAGGGAACATCTCTCCATCCGGGGCTTCATTTGGTGGATCCGCTGCCTGGTGATCAATGTGGTCCTCTTCATTCTCCTCTTTTTCCTCACCACCCCTGCGATCATCATCACTACTATGGACAAGTTCAATGTCACCAAGCCTGTGGAGTACCTCAATGTAAGGCCTTCGGGGAGGGTTGCACAGTGGGTAGCACTGAAGCCACCCCAAGGCACAAAAGCCCCTGAAAGGGAGTGAGTAGCAAGAGAAACTGGCAGCATAACCCAGGTCCTATCAGCCTGAGAGCAAAGGAGAGGTTGTTCAGGAAGCCCTCCAGTATGGGGGTATTGAGAGTGGCTGGGCTGCATTGTCATAGCAGCAGGCACTGGGAACTCTGCATCAGTAAGCGCAGCACCTGTGATGAGAGCTGCTGCACTGTGTGTAACGCACAGTCTCTTCTCTGTCTTGTCACAGAACCCCATCATCACTCAGTTCTTTCCAACTCTGCTGCTGTGGTGCTTCTCAGCTCTGCTGCCCACCATTGTGTATTACTCTGCCTTTTTTGAAGCGCACTGGACCAGGTAGGGACAGCCAGTGCCTGTTCTTGGCTTGTTGCCTGGCATCTTGATACTTCTCACTAATGCAAAGCTGTGACCAGCTCATCTTGCTTAGATTGCTGTCTTCACTCCAAGTGTGGTGTCATGTGGCACCTTTTGGTCACCTTGGGGCCTGCTGTGGACAGCTCTGCCAGCCATTAGCTGGGTGGTGGGGTTCAGCATGGGCTTATACTGAGCAGAGAGTGATATACTTCTGCAGGAAAAGTGGGAGGAGCTGTGGCCAATGCCTTTGAGAAATGCTAGTAGCAAGGGAAGTCTTGGCTAAGATGAGTGTGCAGGTGTAGTGTGCCTGTACTCATGTGGAAGTCATCACTTTCCCAAGGAAAAATTGTGTTGGCTGCCATGGCTTCTGGCAGTAGTGAATGGATTTGACTTGCAGAGCACTGGCAAATGTGTATATACCTCAC
Source organism: Lagopus muta (assembly GCF_023343835.1). NCBI lineage: Eukaryota > Metazoa > Chordata > Aves > Galliformes > Phasianidae > Lagopus > Lagopus muta. The sequence goes on from NC_064434.1 coordinate 80,051,559, forward strand.
AAATAGCACAAGACCACTCACCACTTGTGTGGTGGGATGCAGGGCTGCTAGGCAGCATTACCCTTCTCTGAGCTTCCAGGCCCCACCATGTGTTAAAACATGAACTCTTTCAGCTGGCATTTCTGGCAGCTGCAGATTACTGAAGGTAGCTTATTCTCTCTACTCCCCCTTCCCCTCCAAAAAAAAAAATTCTCCTGCCTTTTCACCTGCCTTCTGCTTTCTCTCGCTGTTGCCTCTGTCAGCCCCCTGTTATAGCCTCCTCCCTGTGGCCAGGCAAGGCACACACGTGGAGCTCCCAGTCTCTGCTATGTGGGGGCACCCTGTGCTGGTGAGGTGACAATGTTAACAGCTTTCTCTCTGCCCCCAGATCTGGAGAGAACAGGACCACCATGCACAAGTGTTACACGTTCCTCATCTTCATGGTCTTGCTGCTGCCCTCACTGGGCCTGAGCAGGTAAGTGTGGGAGGGCAAGAAAGAGCAGAGACCTGGAGTGTGGAGGTGGTTGAGTTGCACCTCCAGTGATTCTCCTGCAGTACTTCCTTGCTCTTCTTATTTCTATATAAAGCTAGCAAATTCCCCCACTTCAGCCAGAAGCGAGTGGGCTGTACTGCTTGGCTGGGTGGTCTTCCTATTTGTAGGCTGCAGGAATGCTAATCCTGCTGGATGTGAGCCCCAAATCTTCCTGTAGAGGCTATTGAAATGCCCTGTGGGACATCAGCTGCCAGACATCAGCATAGCCTCAGCACTGATCAAGGACAAAACAGAGAGAGAGAAAGAGAGAGAGGGAGAGAAAATCTGGGAGGTAGAAGCAGGGGTGATGGGAGGGTTTACTCTGATAGGAGCTTCTTTATGTATTGTAGGATGGGAAATCTACAGCCCATAAATTCAGGATACAACTCCTCAGTGGCTAAATCGACCTGTTCCAATAGGGGATAGGCAGGTCTTTTAACAGAGGCAGAATAATGACCCTCCATCCTAAGGGTGACTACAGTAAGGTTTCCCAGTCAGATTTAAAATGTCTTGTTGCTTATAACTTTGTGACTTAAGCAAGTGAATGTTCTCAGAAGGTTGCATTTCAGCTGTACACCAACAAGCATGTTACACTTCTCTCTGAGGACAGAATCCATCCCACTGCTGTGTGTGGAGCTCTATAGTCCACCAGAATCATGATGCTGGAGATGCCAGAAGATTGCATAATTTTATGTCAAAATAGTGTAGAACTGGAGAGAAATGAGATTTTTTTTTTTTCTCTTATCTCTCTTCTTGAGGTTATGATGTACCTGAGTAGTTTCTCCTGTAGTCAGTCACCAGTTTCTTGCAGGGTTGTTTCACCCAAGCAAAGGAAAGGAAAATAGTTATAGGATCAGGGTAAAAGGAGAAGAACATGCATGAGAATGGAAAGCATTAGATCCCTTTAAGGGTACTGTTTTTCCCAGTGTCTGATTTACATAATTGCCAATGACATATCCCAAGAAGGAACAATAAGGTCTATGATCAGAGCTTGGGGTCTTTTTAGAGCAGTTTCCATATATTTGCATGTCTATGTCTGTGTAAGCTGCTTCTGACTGTTCTTTTCTTCTCACCCCCCTTCCCTGCAGCTTGGATGTGTTTTTCCGCTGGCTATTTGACAAAAAATTCCTTGCTGAAGCTGCAGTGCGATTTGAGTAAGTGGAGCAGGGAAGAAAGCCCTTGTTAATGGTGGGGGAGCATCCAAAGGTGGTACCCAGGTCTCGGTCCCTTCCGTGCTGCGGGAGCATCTCCTGCAATCTGCTCTCATTGCCACTTCCCAGGTGCGTGTTCCTGCCAGACAACGGGGCCTTCTTTGTCAACTACGTCATCGCCTCTGCTTTCATTGGGAATGCCATGGACCTGCTGCGCATCCCTGGCTTGCTCATGTACATGATTCGCCTTTGCCTGGCCCGCTCAGCCGCTGAACGGAGAAACGTCAAGCGAGTAAGTGGTGGTGCTGGGGAGGGTATGGCCTGCAGCCAGGGCTGAGGGTGCTGCAGTGGGGGCTGTGCATTCTGGGGCTTGCCAAGTGCTGGGTATCTCATACCCTGCTCAGGGTAAAAACATGCAGGTCTCTGCTCTTTCCTGCAGCACCAGGCCTACGAGTTCCAGTTTGGGGCCGCTTACGCATGGATGATGTGTGTATTCACTGTGGTCATGACCTACAGCATCACCTGCCCCATCATTGTCCCCTTTGGTGAGTGACAGCCCTTTGCCTCTGCACGGGAAGTATTTCCTCTTGTCTGGAGGCACTGGGAAAAAGGTCAATGCCCTTTTCTGACACCTCTCCCTCAGGGCTCATGTATATGCTGCTCAAGCACCTGGTGGACCGCTACAATCTGTACTACGCCTACCTGCCTGCCAAACTGGACAAGAAGATCCATTCCGGTGCTGTGAACCAAGTAGTGGCAGCCCCCATCTTATGCCTCTTCTGGCTTCTCTTCTTCTCCACTATGCGTACAGGTAAGTGCTAGGCTGGGAAGTGTCTAGCTGAGCATTTCCCCTGGCTGCTGCCTCTTAGCAGCACCACACCATCTCTCAGCTTTGGCACCCTAACACTGATTTCTCTTCATCTCAGGGTTCTTGGCCCCAACTTCTATGTTCACTTTTGTGGTTCTTGTGATCACCATTGTGATCTGCCTATGTCACGTCTGCTTTGGGCACTTCAAATACCTCAGTGCTCACAACTACAAGGTGAGGTGGGATGGTGGGCAGGGGCTCAAGGGTATGGGAGCACCTTCCCTTGGGAGCACAGCTAATCAGTGACATAGGGGGATTTAGGGCAGTGGGGGGGATGTCTCTGGCTGTTCCTTGGCAGAGTGTTAGCTCCATGGGGAAAGTTCCCAAAGCAGTCTGGAGCTGTATGCCATCATTGCCATGTGTATGCTGCTCCCATACCCACTGAGAATTTGGGGACAGTCTCACTGGAATGCAGCTCCTGCAGCTGTGTCATCCTGGCATTCTCTGCATTTCTGCTTTCCTCTCCAGATTGAGCACACAGAGGTGGATGCCACAGAAAGCAGGCAGAACGGGAGACCTGCCACCAACCTACCAGCTCCCAAATCCGCTGTGAGTCCCCATCTCCATGTCCATGCCCTGGTATGCTCCTTACCTGGGTTTAAGAAAGAGGAGATAATACCTGCAAGTCTTTCCTTCTTGCTCAAATACCTTGCTCCTTACCTTTTTGAGGCAGTACCCAAGTCTCTCAAAGGGGGTAGGAAGCAAATGTTGGGCTCTGTGTTCCTCACCTACATTGGGTGATGAATTGCATTATATATGAATTGTAACTCCCCCACATGCACTCATTTCCTTCTCCTTGAATGCTATACATGTACTTTCTGCCTCTCTCTTGGCTAGGGCAATGAATCCATCTGGGCCGGTCTCCATTCTTACTCAGAATCTTTAGGTTTTGTGATGCTGTTCTCCTCCCCATGTAATCTGGGGTGAAACCCATCCATACCCTCCCAACGTGTCCGACACCTGACCTTTTCCCTGAACAGTGCTTCATTCCTTGAGCTCTGCTTAATCCCCTGGGCTGCAGGAAGCACTGCAGACTTATGAGTGTTTCTTCTTTCCCCTCCTCACCCCTGCTCTTCCAGAAGTATATCGCCCAAGTGCTGCAGGACTCCTCCCCAGAGGGCGAAGCAACTGAGTCGGAGGAGCAGGGATCACAGGATGAGGAGCTCATCACTACTGATGGCATGAATGACACGGATTTCCAGTCGTGTGAGGACAGCCTGATAGAGAATGAGATCCGCCAGTAGGGACTGCAGAGGGAGGGCAGGAGGGAGGGAAGGGATGGAGTCCCAGGAGCAGGGCAGGCTGCGCCCACTGCAACTGGGAGAGAGAAAGCGAAGGGAGCGCAGAGCTGAGGGGGCCAGCCGCTACTCTCGCCCACCCCCAGGGCCACTACCTTCAGCGAGGGCAGGGGCCCTGCTGCCAGCTTTCCACTTCCCTGCCCCTACTGCTGTGCTGCCTGGCCCCTCTGCGGGCTTGCTCCTCACTCGCTACCTTCGTTAACGTGTACCCAGACTGTAAACCCCTAGAGGCTGAGGAGGAGGGAGACCGTGACCCTGCCAGCACCTCAGGAGTGGAGGGAGGCTGGGTGCTTTATGAAGGGGTCTCAGGTCAAGGGGCTCCTCTAGTGTTTCCTCAACTGCTCCCTCTGTCCCCTGTCCTCCTGGCAAGGAATGCAAACACTAATTTATTAGATTTACAGGAAGATGATGAACAAAAAGCTTTAATCAGTGTATTGGAAGATGGGGTGGCTTTGTGCCACGTGCCCAAGTAGTGCTGCCTTCCCTTCTCCCGTGTTCCTCACTCAGCCTCTTGTGGCATCCCCTGGGTGTGATGTCCTGGGCACTAGGGGGTGAGGATGGTGTCCCTCTTCTTCCCCCTTGTGTGCTGGGCTGTGGAGACTGGTTGAACCCAGGAGAGCAGCACAAAGCAGCCCCTCACTGGGTGGGGGGTGCTGAAGGTGCTCTCACAGGCAGGAGGCGCAGGCAGCCTCTCCCCTATAAGTGCATCCCCCTCCTTCCCCACATGCACAGGTGGGGGATTGCAGCATCATTTTAAGTGGCATTTTTTGCACATTTTCCTTCTCTTTCAAACACAAATCAACCTGACCTCTGTGTGGTACTGCAGTCCTCTCTGCTGCCCAGTGTCTATGGAGCAAGGCTAGGCACAGGGGCACTGTACTGGGGAGCTGCTGGGTGCTATGGAGAGGGGAGAAAGGGGTCTGGACCATAGCGTCCTCAGCAACATGCAGCGTTGGGCTGCTTCACCTGCCCAGGGGTCTTACTTCCTTGCCTCTGACTTTGTCCCCTCTCTAGTGATAGCTGTGTCCTGGGCAGGGAGGGGTCAGGAAGGACTGGGAGAGGGGCCTGGACTGTCTGAAGTTGAGTGCAGGCAGGAGAGGCAGATGAGCCCCTGGCACTCCTGCTTGGAGGTTCTTGTGAGGAGATTTCTGGTTAGCATCAGTGGCTCTTAATTGCTTTCTCCCTCCCCTTGTGTAAAATGTAAAGGAAAAATAATCTCCCTGCTACTGAGCTATATTTATTTCCCTCAACCCCCTGCCACCATCCTCTTTGGTGCTCATTGCTGATACTGCTCCCTTCACTCTGCCCGTTGTGGGTGTGCTCTGGTCTCTGGAGCTGGACCTCTGGGCTCCCTCAGACCAGGAGGAAGGGACAGTCATTTACCTTTCCAATCACCAACACAGGCCCTGGAGCTCAAAGCACTTTATGGACCTGAACAACTGAAGCATTCTGCTGTGGAGAAAGGTGATCACGGGCACTGGCTTTTCTCCCTCTTGCTCTCCTTTAGAGGAGTGGATTCCGCTCTTCAGGGCTGCTGTGTGAAGGATGGAGCTGCCTTTCCTCTACATCCCTCTATAGGACCCCAAGCCCAGAGGAAAGTGGGGCAGAGGTGAAGAATTGTGGGTCCTGGAGTGGTGGAGATAGAGCACACAGAAATGGGGAGAGGCACAATACTTGTAACACAAGTCTCCTGCAGGAAAAGGCTCAACGGTATTGGTTGGTGGTCTGTGTCCATGCCCCTACCCTGGGATGCAGGCTGGAGGCTGGCTGGGTGCTCCAGCCCTGCTGCTGGGATGCTGCTCGCAGGGGGCTGGGTTGGGTTTGGCACTGTCTGTGTAGAGATGTGTATAATACCCTGTATATATTTGTGTACAAAAGGAGGAAAAAGAAAAAAAGGAAGAAAAAAAAAAAAAGGAGCTATTGTTCTTTCAGTCTGTCTGTGTGTGGCAGTGGAGGGGAGGCTGCAATGGGGTGTGGGAGCATGCGTGCTACTACCACGGTGGAGGGGGCTGCATGCCCCCCTGTGTGTACTGCTTTCTGACACGCTGCCAACAGCACAGGGGTGGGGAGCAGGCCTCATACTCTGAGCTGCCTCTGTTAAAACAGGGGAAGGATGGTTTGGGAACAGAGCAGGAGGGGGAACGTGGTGGGGAGGGGGAAATCCCATCTTAGAGCTCTGAGCAGCTGCCTTCGGTGGCTTTGCTGCTCGCAGCAGGTCTGCTGTCTGTAAAGCATGCAGCAGCAGCAGGGCTGTTCCCAGGCAGCCAGGGCCCTGGCCTGGCCTCTGGCCAAACCCACTGGTTGAGTTGTGTAAGCGGCTGCTGCCTGTCCCAGCCAGGTGTGGGCTAGCCCGGCTCTGACCTCAGCACCTCACTCCGTTTCACCCGGGCAGCCCTCGTTCTTGCGGGTAGGAATTCTGGGGCAGCTCGCATCCGGGGGACAGGGAAGGGGCAGCACGGGAACACAAAGGGGTACTGGGAGACAAGAGCGAGTGCAGCACCTGCTACCACGTTCCTGTGGGTATGGCGGGGAGGGAAAGCTCGGGGAGGTGGCAAGGGCTTGAAAGGAAGCTGCTCACAAGCACGGGGCGCGACACGGGGCGGCCTCCGCGGAAGGATTACAGCGGAGCTCTGAAAGCAGCTTAAAAGGCCGTGGAGAGGCGATGGAGCGGGGACAGGATGAGATAAGGGGCACGGCCGGAGCTGAGAGGGTCGGGACGAAGGCTAGCTCAGCGATCCGGGCACGGACAGAGGCCTCGGGGCACAAATCCGCCGGTCCGAGCGCATCCCGCCGCCCCGCTCGGGGGGTGGGCAGGGCAGCAGGTAGCGGCCGAGCCCGGAGCTGCGGGCGGCGCCGCCCCGCATAGCGGCACGCTGAGTCACGGCGGGGCGGCTCCGCGCGGCAGGGCGCTGCGGGGCGAGCGGGGAGCAGCGGGCTGAGCGGCCTCTGCGCCTTTAACAGCCCGGAGCTCCCCCTGCCCGCGGGCCGCCCGCACATCCTGCCCGCACTAACCCCTCCTCCGCTGCGCCGAGCCGGGCAGGGCGGCGGCGGCTTCCGCGCCGGGCGAACGGTAAGTGTCCAGCCCTCCCCTCCCTCCCTCCTCTGCGCCGTGGGCCCGCTGCGGGAGGCCCTGGGGGCTGATCCGTCCCGTCCCGTTCCGTTGCGGGGCTCCGGGGCTCGTTGCCCCGCCCGGCCGCGTGGGAGCCGCCCTGCCCTCGGGCGCGGAGCTGAGGCCTGGGGCCGGGCCTGCTTGTGGACCCGACCACTCGAGCTGCGGGGTCCGAGGTTCGGGGCGCGGGTATTGCTGCCGATACGTCCCCGCCGAGAGCGGCTAGAAGCCTGCAGAGATTGCGGGCGGTGTTGTCCGAGGCTCTGCGTGGACCGGCGTGTCGCAGTGCCCCAAACGTGGGGGGTCGGGTGCCTCCAGCGCCGCGTCGTGTTGCGGCTGGATGTCGCTCCGCACGGAAAGCCGTCCTGCAGCTCGGCTCTCCCCTGTTTGGCTGTGCACCTCCTCCTGCCTTCTGTGTGCCCTCGGCATCCATCAGCGTCTCCGTGGGGAAGCCCCCTCCCATCGTCCGTCCTCACTCTGCTGCCCGATGTCCCGCACAACTCCAGTCCCTCCCTGTGGTCTGCGACGCTTTCCCTTGCCCTGCGCTCGTGTGACACCCTGCGCTCCGCCTGCCACCCAGGCGCTGCCCAGGCGCTCTGAGTAACAGGGCTAAGAATAACCAGCCTGGTGCCACAGCCCGGCTGTGCACGGCTCTGTGCTGCGGCCCGGCCTGGGGCTGCACCATGAGGGGAGGTTGCAGGGACGGGGATTCCCCTCACCACCAGGCTGGGTGCTGTGCTTGGGTTCCTTGTTCTGCGGCCCTGCTGGGCAGCAGTCAGGAGGAGTCGCCCCACCGGTCTTGAGGAAACATGCACCTTGCTGGCAGCGTCCTGGTTGCCAAGCAGGAGTCAAGTGAGAGGCACAGAGTTGGCAGTTCCATAGGTTTGGGACTGTTGTGGAGGAAAGACGAGGGACTGAGACCGCCTTTGGGATAGGAGTGGTGGAGTGGAGCAGATGTTCCTTCTGGAAAGCTGATGAGGACAGGCTTTGAGATTAGCAGCCATGTCTGTGGCCCACGAGCAGCACAGCACAGCAGCACAAGAGCTTGCACCCTGTTTTGTGCTACCTGCCTTCCCATGGCTACTGCACCGTTGTGGGACAGGCAAAGGCCTCTCCAGAGCCAGGTTGCTGGGCAGAGAGCAGGCCAGCGCTACCATCCCCACCACTGCTCTTGGGTGTTGCTGGCTGTAGCAGAGTGAGAGCAGATGGGTCATTCACCCAAGGGTCGCTCTGCTGTCTTGAGCTACCAAACCTCTGGGGCATGTGGCTTTACGAGCAGGAGCTGGGACAGGCAGGCTGCATAGTCCTGCTCCTGGGCTTGAGTCAAGTCACCCTGTGCTCTGTGGAAGGGCTGTCACGCCTCTTCCTTCCCAGCGCCCCACAGATAGAGCTGCCTCTGCTCCCCGGAGGGCTCCTCCCTTCCCATCTTGTTGACTCAGTGCTTGGGCAGCCGTGGGCGGCTGTCTAGGAGAGAAGCAGCCCTGCAGCTGCTTACGCTCATCAGGCCAGTAGGATAGGGAAGGTGCCGGTGACCAGAAAGCTGTCCCTGTAAAGAGGCTTAGCGGCAAGGCATACAGCTGGAAGAACTGATCTTCAGAGGCAGAAAGGGCTTGGAATTCCTCTTCACTCAATGCTCATGTGCAGAGGGAATGGGGAGGCTCTGCACAGCAGCTGGCAAACTCTTTCCAGCCCGCTCTCAAAGCGGCTCCACTCATTCAGCCTCTCTGAAGAGACTGGGAGCGTGACGGCTGGGCTGGAGGCCATGGCCTGCTTCTGATCAGAAAGGCACCACTGTCTGCACCGGGCATGGGGGCTGGGGAGGCCTTCCCAGCCCTAGATCCTCACAGTGCGTCTTCCCATCCCAGGGATGCTTTTAAGGGCAGGCCGTGCCCAGCCCCAGCCTCACAGTGCCCATTTCATTGCAGGACACAGAGGTGGAGGTAGCGGTGCCAGTACCCAGCTATGATGCCCTTTGGGGGGATCGCTGCCCGGCTGCAAAGGGACCGCCTGAGAGCCGAGGGGGTCGGTGATCACAACAATGCTATCAAGTACCTCAACCAGGACTATGAAGCCCTCAAGCAAGAGTGCATCGAGAGTGGTGTCCTTTTCAGGGACCCCCAGTTCCCAGCTGGCCCCACTGCCCTCGGCTTCAAGGAGCTGGGGCCACACTCCAGCAAGACGCGGGGCGTGGAGTGGAAGCGTCCATCGGTAAGTGCTGGGCTCACATCCCTCGCCTGCAGTGTCTGCATTAATGTGGTGTGCCAAGCTGCAGCTTGGCTTCTGTTTGCTTCTTGCTGTGCTTAAAGTTCCTCTCATGCTTCGTTGCCCAGAGGAATACTCACTGAGTACTTAAAGAGCATTGTGTATAGCACACCCTTCTCCCTCCGGGCAGTACACGTGTGGCTTTACAATGGGAGAGTTGTGCCATTGCTTCTGGATGTCCCAGCATAGGTGTGTCACCCTCAGTGACTGGGGCTATTGGCTCAGGACATGGGAGTTTTGCATCCTTTGGTGCGATGAGTGCAGAGGCAATGTCCATCTAGCCATTTCGTGCTGAAGAAGATCTTGCCTTGCCTTCCTGTGATGGCCTTGATGTTGCAGTCAAGCAATTTTCCCTGGTAGAGGACAGGATGGGTGCATCTCAGGGATGATACTTCCATTCCCTTGAGTCAGAGCTACAATGGGTACAGGTGCTGCTGAAATCCAATGCTTGATTCTGTCCTTATGCAGGAATTAGTGGATGATCCTCAGTTCATCGTTGGTGGTGCAACCCGGACAGATATCTGCCAGGGAGCTCTGGGTGAGTGCTGGAGTTCTGTCCCCAAACCTTGATCTAGAGAGCAGCAACAGCGTGCTTGGAGAAGAGACATTTGTGTAGGGAAGGTGCAGAGTGGACAGGGTTCACAGCATCTTTCTGCAGATCCTCTGGTGTGTTTTCTTGCCAGCCTGTGCGCAACCATCTCTGTACTCAAACTCCCTCCTCATGTAGTGTGGTGGAAGCTGTAAGGCAGCAGGAGGTATTTTGACTGGTGGCTCTATGCTAAGGGCCTCACAGAAATGGAGTAGCACAGGTACTGAGACAAGGAGAGCAGTGTTAGTGGGTCGGGTAGTCTGGCAAGGCTGGGAACTGCAAGTCAGTGATCACCAAAACCAGATCTGGCTGCCATCAGCAGTGTTTCCTGACCTGTATCAAGGTGAGAATGTTGTGCACCTTAGCAGAGCAGACTGGTTTCAGGACTGTGGTGGTAACTGGAGCATGTTAACAGCCTGGGGCACTGTGGTGTTTCTCAATTGGTCATTAGGAGGGCAAGATTTGAAATGCCATTTTGTCAACCACAGCCCAGCACAGGTTATCCAGGCTCAAGGCTAATGTATGACAGGATTTAAAAGAGGAGAAAGGAGAACCAAGGCAAAGAATGGAAAAAACAGTGCTGGCATAGACCAGCACTTGTGGTTAATAGCACTTGGAAGGAAAATTGCAGTGTTATCTCTTGGAACTTGAAGCCAAGGCACCAGCATTAAGCCTCTTGCTTGGTGACCGAAAACAAAGGGAAACTTTTATTACAATGCAAAGTGTAATTGCATTACAAAAGTCACTGTCCTGAGATACCAGGAGCATTCAGGAGGCTCTGGGTAAATGACTGCAGGAGTGGCTGTTGATGCTGTCACAGTGGCCTGGACGCAGACAGCAGGTCACAGAAGGTTGTTCCTTCTCTGCCCTGAGCTAATGCTTCTGTCCAGGCACCTGCCATTATACTATGTGGGCTAGGAGCAAGGGGCATTGACTCCTCCCCAGGTTCTCCACTTGTTTTTTGAGCCCAGTGCAGGGCACCATGCAGAGGAGAACTCCACCTCCCTGCTGGCTGCCCTTCTGACCCAGCACCTTGTTCAGAGGGAGAGCATACCAGGGGCTTCTGCATGGCCCAGCACCCATCACCACTGCTGGCTAAGCTTCTTCTCCTTCGCCAGGTGATTGCTGGCTGCTGGCTGCCATTGGCTCCCTCACTCTCAACGAGGAGCTCCTGCACCGTGTGGTGCCTCATGGGCAGAGCTTCCAAGAGGACTACGCTGGCATCTTCCACTTCCAGGTAGGCTGGGAGCTTCTGGCTCTGCACAGCTGGTGGGTTGGGGGCAGGATGAGCTGCCTGGGGGCATCCCTTAGGGCGATGCCCTGTCCCACTCACCCCTTCTTCCCCCTAGATCTGGCAGTTCGGTGAGTGGGTGGACGTGGTGGTGGACGACCTGCTGCCCACCAAGGATGGGGAGCTCCTGTTTGTGCATTCAGCGGAGTGCACGGAGTTCTGGAGCGCTCTGCTGGAGAAGGCCTATGCCAAGTGAGTCCCACCACTGGGGGGCACAAAATTGCTGGGGGGTGGGGCGGAGCAGCAGCACGGTGTGCCCTCTTCACCTCACGTTCCACTCTCGCTGCCCGGTGCTCAGGCTGAACGGCTGCTACGAGTCGCTCTCTGGGGGCAGCACCACTGAGGGCTTTGAGGATTTCACTGGCGGCGTAGCAGAGATGTATGACCTCAAGCGGGCACCGCGCAACATGGGCCACATCATCCGCAAGGCACTGGAGAGGGGCTCCCTGCTGGGCTGCTCCATCGACGTAAGTGTTGCGCTGCTCTTCACAGTGAACTGTGAATGTCTTCTCCTCCAGTGATGGCCAAAGTGAGGCCTCACAGCCCTCCTCCCAACCCAAGGTGGTCATTTTGCTGAGACGCTGGATGGGAGGGGACTTCTTCCACCTCTTGGCAGAGCACCTTTCCCGGAACCAATGAAGGGCATGGGGCTGTATCTTAGTGACTTGGAATGGTCTTGTTTTGATGGAATGGGAAACATCCATCTGAAGCCAGGCTGCTGAACAAGGCTCTGCATAGAGCTCTGGCTGCATCCTGCGTCAGCATCTGCATGTTAGCTAGGCAGGGCACTTTCGTCCTCTCCCTCTTAGCCACAAACAACAGAGTGCACCCTCTCTGTCACCACTGACAGCAGTACCTGTTGGATTGGCAAATCAGAGTAGTAACAAACAAAATGTTGCTGCCTGCATTGAGTGTGTGGCTGGGGTATACTTGTGCTAAAGAGACCATTGCTCCCAACACTGTCTGTGTATCCGCACGATTGATGTGTAAGCTGTTTTTTGCTACTGATGAGGATCTGTGCTCCTAGTGAAAATACTGTTTTGGGAAGCACAAAATAACATTTTCTTATGCTTTTTGAAGTTTGAGTGGTTTCACAATGAATCTTCAGTGCTCCTGACTGGAACATGGCAAAAAAAAAAAAAGAGTAATTGCCCTTGCAATGTCTCAGCCTCCTCTGAGAAGGGGTAAGGGAACAGAACTACACATGAATCGTATTCACCTGAGGTTTGCACGTTCTTTTCAGATCACAAGTGCCTTTGATATGGAAGCAGTGACCTTCAAGAAGCTGGTGAAGGGCCATGCCTATTCTGTCACAGCTTTCAAAGATGTGAGTTGGGTACATAAGAATGTAATAGAGGTAAAATGCTGTGGCCTATGGTTTGACTTCCTGCATTTGATGGCTGGCAGGTGAACTACCGGGGTCAGCAGGAACAGCTCATCCGTATCAGAAACCCCTGGGGTCAGGTGGAGTGGACTGGAGCCTGGAGTGATGGGTGAGTTCAGGTGGGATTTCAGTGAGCCACTGGCACTGCCATTGAAACAGTCGGGACACCTCTTGCACAGCGCTGCTGATTGGGAGTTTACAGCATGCTGTTCCCTTCACAGTGTGGAATGGGTCTTTTGAGGGCCAAATGCAAACTGCGTAGCACTGGAAATGTCTCAGCTCACCTTGAGTACTTCTCATCTAATTGTTTTCCTCTGGCTATTCCAGCTCTTCCGAGTGGGACAACATTGACCCCAGCGACAGAGAAGAGCTGCAACTGAAGATGGAGGATGGCGAGTTCTGGTGAGTGCCAAAGCAAAGTGCTGCTCTTCTTCAGCATCCAGTTTGGGAATGAGCAGGGGAGCCTGAAAAAGAACCTGCAGTTGCCCCAGAACACATGACCTGCCTTTATTAGCTATTCCATTGCTAGAAAGCCCAGTAACATTTTCTTATCTGATCTAGTTAATAGGTTGAATATTAGTAAAAAGTTCTTCACCAAAGGCTGGTTGGGCCCTGGCTGTGTGTAGTTGTCAGGTAGTTGAAAGGGGAACCTGAGTACTTTAGAAGGAACTGGAAATGCAGAGTGAGCAGAAAGAAGCTTTTTCTTTTCTTCTGAAACCACCAGAGCAAAAGGGTCATGAGCAAGCAGCAGCTTAGGTAAATGTTGGAAGCCCAGTGTGGGAGTCTGCACTGCAAGGTTGTTTTGTAAGTTCAAAGTGTGACTGCTCAGATGATTCCAGATCCTGGGTGGCTATAAAACTGATGGTCTGAGCTAGCCTCAAGTGCAGGTCTTGTGTTGCTGGATGTTGAGGTGATGCTGGGTCTGATCTGCTTCCTCTGCCACTGCTGGCCACCTCTGGAGATGGGAGATTGAACAGGAGCCCTTTGCTCTGATCCCTGTCACCCACTGTGGTAGGTAGGCTGAAGCTGTTCAGCATGTGTCACCTAGACAAGCTGCCTGCCAGTAGTCCTGGCTTTTGTGCCCCCTGGCACCCCGCCCCAAGGCCACCTATAACTGAGATGGTGCCTTTGTGTTTTCTTCCACCTGAATATCATTGCTTTGGTTCCTCAAGACTTAGGGTGAAAGAGTTGGTGGGTTCCAACTGCACCAGAGGCAGCCTGGCCCATATAAGTCCTGTTCCACAACAGGGCATCCAGCAGTCATCTTGCTGCCATGAGAAGGGGCTTTGGGATGATTTCCATCTCTCTCCACCTAGCAAAGGCACTTGTGGCTGAATCCAGAGCTGCTTGAACTCCTCAGCCATGTCTTGACCTCAGCCCCTGCCTGCTTCCCACAGGATGTCTTTCCGGGACTTCATGAGGGAGTTCTCCAGGCTGGAGATCTGCAACCTAACCCCCGATGCCCTCACCAAAGATGAGCTCAGCAGGTGGCACACACAGGTGTTCGAGGGCACGTGGCGCCGAGGGAGCACTGCTGGGGGCTGCAGGAACAACCCAGGTATCTCCCGCATCTCCACTCTCGGTGATGTGATTCAGCCAGGTGTATCATCCACGTCTTCCTCCTTCCAGCCACGTTCTGGATCAATCCCCAGTTTAAGATCAAGCTGCTGGAAGAGGATGACGACCCTGGGGATGACGAGGTGGCCTGCAGCTTCTTGGTGGCCCTGATGCAGAAGCATCGTAGGAGGGAGCGGCGAGTAGGGGGCGACATGCATACCATCGGCTTTGCCGTCTACGAGGTAACCCCAATCCCAATGCTACTTCTTTGAGACTGGCTCAGCTCTGCTGATCCCATGTGCACTTGGCACCCCTTCCATCTGCCATTGGAGATAGAACCCCAGCACTGGCACTCTGATTTTCCTTCTTCTCTCCTCCCTGCAGGTTCCTGAGGAGGTACGTCCTGAGCCACCAGACCCATCCGCCTCTTTGAGGGGAGCACAGGAGTGGGCAGGAATGGGTTGATGCCAACCCACAGGCATGTTTGCATGCATGTGCCCTGTGGCGTGGAATTTCCACCAGACTGGCAATGGTTGGGGTGCTAAAGGGTGCTGAGTACCTCTGTGTGGAAGGGATGGTCCGTGCTAGGCAGGACAACAAGGGCTCTTCCACAGGCAGCCACTGGGCAGGGATGCAATGGGACCATGAAGCTGTTCCAGCAGAGATGCTTGGGCTGTGGGCTGATTACACTTGCTTGGTCCCACTGCTCCTTGTGGGTTCTCTTCTTGCTGGGCTGTTCCCTACAACAGTGTGTTCTCCAGGCCCAGGGCAGCCAGAATGTGCACTTGAAGAAGGACTTCTTCCTGCGAAACCAGTCGCGGGCACGCTCTGAGACCTTCATCAACTTGAGGGAAGTGAGCAACCAGATCCGGCTGCCCCCTGGCGAGTACATCGTTGTGCCCTCCACCTTTGAGCCACATAAGGAGGCTGACTTCATCCTGCGGGTCTTCACTGAGAAGCAGTCAGACACAGCGTGAGTCTCCACCACAAAGCCTTCTGCCACATCCCAGCCCTTTGCATAGTTAGGGAATGTGTTGGCTCAGGCCATCACATGTGTTGGTGAGTGCTAGAGCAGATTCCACTGCTCTCCCATCACTGTGTGCCCCCGCCTTTCTGTTCCCAGGGAGCTGGACGAGGAGATCTCTGCAGACCTGGCAGATGAGGTAGGGGCGACCAGTCTCCTTTAGCTGGGTCTGGGGCTGAGGAGGGGGAGCTGTGGGCAGGAGGTGGCTGCATGAGCTTGGGTTACTGTGATAGGGATGTGAGAAAGAGTAAAAGTGAGAGGAGCTTCACTCTGGGAGGCTCAAATATTTGTTGAGCCTCTGAGGCAGGGCAATGCCTGGCTTTGATTACTAATCTCTCTTTCTGTCCTCAGGAGGAAATTACCGAGGATGACATTGAGGATGGCTTCAAGAACATGTTCCAGCAGCTGGCAGGGGAGGTGGGTACAGTTGTGCCAAGCCCTGGAAAGCTCATAGCAGGTCCGGGGTGCAGGGAGGGAATCAAACCACTCATTGTCAGAGCTGCACAGAGCAGGGGCTCTGTGGGGGCTCTCAAAATTTCCCAGGGCTCTGTCTCTCCCATCAGCAAGCTCCAGCCCATAGTGTGCCTCATCCCTGCCCTGCACAGCAGTAAATGCTGAAATTCAGCTCAGCTACCCCCAGGGGTGGGGGGAGGCAAGAGGTTCTACTAATTCTGCTCCAACTGCAGGACATGGAAATCAGCGTCTTTGAGCTCAAGACGATTCTGAACAGAGTGATCGCTAGACGTGAGTGCTGCCCTTTTCCCCTGTAGCTCCGGCCGGTTCTGCAGGTTGTGCTTTGATGCACATGATCCCCCTCCTCCTTCCTCCTCAGACAAAGATCTGAAGACGGATGGATTCAGTCTGGACTCCTGCCGCAACATGGTCAACCTGATGGATGTATCCTCTTGGCACTGTGGGCAGGGGCTGCCATTCCTGGCACTCAGCCTGGCAGCCAGGACACTCCTCCGTGGGAACTAGGGCTCTGCTCTCTAGTTGTGCCAAGGCTGTGCAACTGAGAAAAGGGCAGAAAGGGTCCTTGTGGCTGCACTGAGGGTGCTTTAGGATGGCAGCTGGCAGCAGGTGCCCAGTGTTTCACTTCCCCGTGGGTTCACACACAGCAGCCAGCACCCACACTTCACCCTAGCGTGGCATGCTGTGAGACCATCCAGGCTAAAAGCATTCTTGGTGGAGGAAGAAGGGTGCTGGGGTTCTTTCCCCCAAAATCATCCTATGATTGAGGATGAGGTGTAAAGTAACAGGAGCAATGGGTTGTGTTCCAGCTTGCACAAGGATGTGCAGTTGGAAGGGTCAGGCAAGCGAAGAGAAATTGCTCTGAGCTCTTTTCCAGATATGTCCTAGCATCCTGTTTGCTGCATGGCAGCATTGTGACAAAGTTTGGTGTTACTTGGGAGCTGCACAGCTGCTGCTTTAAGCACTGAATTTTCCCTTTTGGCCTGCAGGCTCTGATGTAGCCTATGCTGCAGGATGGGGAGGGAATTTGAAAAAGAGCTGGCCTGGCTGAAGTGCCTCTTCTCCTTCAAAGTACCCAGGATTTGATTGCTTTGCCACTCTCTGCCTGCTCAGCTACTCCACCCTTTTGCTGGCTGCTTTCTCCTTAACCCTCTGCTGTCCAGAAAGATGGCAGTGCCCGCCTGGGGCTGGTGGAGTTCCAGATCCTATGGAACAAGATCCGCAGCTGGCTGGTGAGGAGGAGAGGGATGCAAGGGGTAGCACCTCTCTTGGGCAGGGGGATGACCAAGCTGCAGGGAGGGCCTGTCATTCACATCCTCTGTGATGTTTTTGCAGACAATCTTTCGCCAGTATGACCTGGATAAGTCAGGCACCATGAGCTCATACGAGATGCGCATGGCTCTAGAGTCAGCTGGTAAGTCTAGAAAGGATGGGGCTGGGCTGAGGGTGGAGGAAAGTTGTAGGAACCGTCCCAAGTAGCAAGAGAACTGTGGAACTAGCCTACATGGTGAGCTTTGAGCCAATCTGTCATGAGATGAGGACCATATGTAAGCTGGGTTCTCTCCAACTGATCCTTGCTTGTTGCTGGCATCCTTCGAGCTGGGATAAATACAAGGTTGTCCCAGCCATCCTCATCTGACCTGTGAAGTCCATCCTGCCTAAGTCAGGTCAGTGAGCTAACATTCATTTGGCAATGGGCTATAGCTCCAGGGAGAGCATCCTTTACTCCTACCAAGGCTGGATTCAGTGGCCTTCCTTGGGTGGGGTGTTGGCCCCTTCTGGTGAGAACATGAACTTTGGTAGTTGCATCTTCTCCCACCTCTTGCAGGTGCTAGGTACTCTCTGCCTTTCAGGTTTCAAGCTGAATAACAAGCTGCATCAGGTGGTGGTTGCCCGTTATGCAGATGCTGAGACGGGTGTGGACTTTGACAACTTTGTCTGCTGCTTGGTGAAGTTGGAGACAATGTTCAGTGAGTGTTGCTCCAGGCTGGGGAGGGCAGGGACAGAAGGACATGTTGCTCACCTTGCCCTTGTGCCCTGCAGGGTTCTTCCGTAGCATGGATCCTGATGGCACTGGCACTGCCGTCATGAACCTCGCTGAGGTGAGAGCTCGGTGCCTTGAGGTAGGGTGGAGATGAGGGGGGAAGATGTTAAGGTGGATGGGGCATGTGGGGTGGCTGTTAGAGTGCCCTGGAGCCCTGTGGGCGTAAAAGATTGCGAGATGAGAAAGGGAAGTCTTGTTCTCAGATGGCCTTTGGGTTTGTGTATACTAGCCCCTGCTCATCCTCACTCTTCCTTCTCTGCAGTGGCTGCTGCTGACAATGTGCGGCTAGGAGCCAGGACAGATGTGCTGTGACTAGGACACTCCGGCAGGCCAGGCCACCTCCAAGTGCCTCCCTTCAGGTCCATGGACACAGGATAATCTCCCTCTCTTGCTCCATCCTATGCTGAGCCACCAGCCCTGCCTCTAAGCACGCCTTGCTCCACCCTCACCCATGGAGCATTTCACAGAGGTCAAGGCGGGCAGGGGCTGCCCTTCTCCTTTTCTGGGCTGGGCTTGCTTTCCACCCTTCTCCTCCTCTTGTCCCACCCCAGAAGAGAAGGAGGGCAAGCAGTCTGTAGGTCACTGCACGTAGCTTTGGGGCAGCTGCATAGAAGCAAGCACAGGAGCAGGCTGGGGCTATCCACCCGACAGGGAGAGCTGGGAGCTGCAGAGGGGAAGAGGAGGAGGACTTGTTTTGCTTGCTCCGGTGCTGTCTCATCCCCTGTGGCATGTGCTACCTGTCCCAGGGAGCATCAGCAGATGCTGCCTTGCTTAGGCAGGGCAGCTGGTTCATGGGGAGCCAGGGTGAGAAGGTGCACACTTAATGCCATTGCCTTGCACTCATCAGCACTAAACATGACCAAAGCATGGAGCTGCAGCTGGTCAGAACGCTGGTGTTCATTACATCCTGCTGCAACCTCTTTCTGCGTGGCCTTCGAACTCTCCCCTCACTCTCTGCCCCGCTTTGTCCCACCATAAGGCCAAAGCCTATCATTTAAGCACTCTCCTGCCACATGCCACTATGTAGCACATCCCATCATGCTCCTCTTATCCTGTGCATGCACAGCCATACCACTACAGCCTTTCCCCAGGGCTGTCGTGGCCTCACCTCCTGCTGCCACAGTGGAATTGGGCCAAGGAGTGGTGTTGATGGGTGGGAGGTGTTTCTCCAGTACACGGTCATCTGTTTTCCTCTCTTCCCCCTCCTTTCACCTTGTTATGATCCCTAAAGCCCTCGGGCTCCTTCACTCAGCACAGATGTGCTCCTGTGCCAATATATTTGCACTTCTCCACACTCCTCACCCCCAATCTGTTCCTGTGGATGAGAGGGTGGCTCCAGCATGGCAGTGGGTGCAGACCCAGCCAAGGCAGGCAGGCCCTTAGCCGCTCCCAGGCCTACGTCTCTGGAGGCCATGCTTGCAGCAATAACCACTCCTGCCCACCTGGCAGGCCCGCTTCCTCTCTCTGTGCTTGGGGCAATAAACCTAGCTCTGTTGGACAGGGGCTCAGCTGGTAATGATTTATACAACGGGGTGTCCCAGTCTTAGCTGGTGGAAGTCCCCAGCGCGGGGTGGAGGGTGACTGGGGCCTGACACAGCCAGTGTACAAGGGCAGGAAGGCCCTTGGTGTGTGGGGGCTTGGGGCCCATGGAAACTGGGTAGTTCTGCCCCACCAGCATGGCTCAGCCCAGCCTGGGTGTGGCTGGGCCCAACCTTCCTTCTGGGTAGTATGGGAGCTGTCAGCACTGTCCCAGCTGCAAGCCCCATGGTGCACACAGGCCCCATTGTAGGGCACACCCCCGCCTGGCTCTGGGGTGACAGGTGCCCTCTCCAGGCAGCAGCTGGTGGGTCCTTTCCCCGCTGGCCCCAGCAGCTGGCAGCCCAGCATTTGCAGGGGGTCAACAGGTGGGTTTCTCAGCTGCTAGTGAATGCCACAGGGAGCAGCCTGGCTTGTCCCCCTCCTGCAGCCATGGCATCCCATCCCCTGCCTTCTTGGAGTGTCTGCCTGCCTGGGGGTTTCCTATGTCTCTCCAGCTGCTAGTGTCTGTCCTCCCCAGCCTGGCTGTGTGCGGGCTGTGGCTGTCCTCGGCAGCTGCCCCAGCAGCTGTACTCAGGCTCCATCTCCCCCTTGGATGCCCCGTCCCTCAGCAGCAGGAATATTAGTCCTGTGGGCAAAAGCTACCTTTGTGTGAGCAGAGGCCTGGGGGAGCAGTCCCTTTCCTGCTCCCCTACACCAGCAGCTGGGTACCAGCAGCATCCTGCAGCCAGCGCTGGGTGAGGAGAGACACCCCAGAAAGCCAGTATGTCCTCGGAGAGCCCGAGGGACAATGTGGGTCTGACCCCAAGCAAGAGGATTTGGCCTTTTTCAACAGTGCAAAGAAAAGGAGAATGCATGCGGGCTGGAGCCTTTCAGGGCCTGGATGCAGTGAGTTAAACAAACTATTTATAGCGCTCGCCTTCCACCCCAGCAGAAATGGCCAGCATTCCTCTTGCGCCGAGCCGTGCTCTGCTGTCATGGGTGCTCCCCAGGGCCCTCCTGGCCAGCACAGCTGGCAGCCATGCTGGGCTTTCTGGATCCTGGGGCTTTGTCCCCAAAGCTGGCAGCAGAGCACTCTGCCTTGCTGCCAGCCTGCAAGGACGGGGGACATGGGATGTGTCACTCATCCTAGGATCACGGTTAACTCCCTCCACTGTTCTGGGCTGTGCTTTTGCCCGAAGGCTGAAGGCTCTGAACCTGCAGCTGGGGAAAGGGGCTCAGCACCTCTCTGCGTTATTGGCACAACACAGCAGCCTAGCAAACAGGTACTGCCCCATGTGAGCTGGAGGCAATGATGGTGCAAGTCACTACCTTTGGCAGCGCAGCCACTGCTTCTTCTGCTCTCCGCTTGTGCCTCGGGATAGAGCAGGCTCTGCAGCAAGTGCACGCTGCAGTCCCATTGTTCCCGAGGGATTTTCCATTTCCCACCTGAGGCCCACAGAGTGCCAACAGACAGGCAGTGCATCACCTCTGTGAATGGCTGGTGCCTTCCTTTTTCTTGGGATTACAGGGACTGAATCTTGGCCTCTTCTGCTCAGTACTTTTTCACAGCAATAGGTAAAGCTTCATGGGGAATAAAATCTCCATTCTCATCCATCACAATTGGTGCCTGCTGGGGAAATCGAGGTAAAGAGAGAGGAAATGACCTACCCAGGGTTAGAGCAGCAAAACCCAAAGCCTCACTCCAGACTGCTGCTGTCTCCCCAGTAAAAGGGAAACCACTCACTGCTAAGGAAGCACAGAGCCTCTCCTTTACTTCAGGGATGGAGGCAGCACAGGATGAGAGCCCTCCAGCCCAGGCTGGTCCTAGGGCTGATATGAGGCTGGTATTAAGGCTGACAACACCGATGTCCCTCAGCTCCCAGATTTGCTTCTGACCAAGGCATGTGGCAGCTCCACACTGAGGCTGGCTCTTTCCCTCATCCATCCCTGGCTCCCCAGAAGGGATTTGCAGGGCTGGGAAAGGTCACCTCGGCTGGGCCACCCGAATGGGCTCTCTGGATGAAGGGCAGCTTGTGCCAAGTGAGCTAAGATGGGGAAAGAGAGCGAGCGCTTGTTTCAGGCCCTTGTTTATTTTCGTAAGTTCTGCTCAGGCCAAGAGCAACCTCCTGGCAGGGCTTTAGAGGGGAACAAGGGGAGGAAACATGGCCAAACAGCCACCGGGAGCACAACAAAGGTTGGATGCAGGGGGAAGTGGAGGGGCACGGAGGTGTACCACGGGACTTCCTGCCCACGCTCCCCCAGCCCACAGTAGCCCCACGCTACTGCCCTTGGCCAGCTGAACCCAATAGAAAGCGCCTTCCCCACTGGCATCCCCATCCCTCGATGTTTCCCTGCCCCGTGTGTGTACACTCCCGTCCCTTGGGTGGCAGTCGGCTGCACGAAGTGACACAGAGGAGTATTTTGGGCTCGCCTGCTTAGGAGCCTCAGAGCACGAGCCAGGCGCCGTCCCGCAGCCCGCACCGTGCCCAGGGCAGGTGTCGGTCCTCCCTTGCCCCCTCCTTCCCAGCACCGCCGCCAACAGATGGGTCGGGACCGTATCGCTTACAGAAGGCGTGTGGGAGGAGGGGGGCATTTAAACTGGCAGCTGCTTTTCGGTTTTTATTTGGCGTTCCTCTCCGCCCGGACGTCCGTGCCATTTGGAAGCCCCTGCTATTCGGGGTGGCCGCGGCGCACGTGGGGCTGAACGGGACGGGCTCCTCGCGAGCGTCGTCCGAGGGAGGAGGGACCCCCAGGGCGGTGAGAGCGGCCGGGAGGAAGCGGCCCCGGCGGACGGTCCCAGCGCTGCGCTCCGGCTCCCACCTGCTCCCGTCCCGGCGCCGCTGCGCCCGGGGTCGCCGCCGCCGCCGGAGCTCCGCGGGGGCCGCGATGCCCGTCGTGCCGCTGGCCGCCCCGTTGCTGCGCGCCCTGCTCGCCCGCCTGCTGCAGCTGGCCCGCAAGCGCCTCCTGCCGCCGCTCCGCCGCCTGGGGCGCCGGCTGCGCTCCCGGGAGAGCCGCCAGGCACTGCTCACCTGCCTGCTCTGCATCCTCAACCTTCACAAGAAGGCGGACGCCTGAAGCCGCCCGGACCGAGGGCTCCCGACCGCCTCGCCTCGCCCTGCCCTGCCCGCCGCGGGAGGAGGGCCCGGCCCGGAGGAGGGGACGCGCCCCGGCGGGGGCGGAGGGGCCGGCGGAGCGGCCGGCGGCAGAGGCCGCCCCGGCCATGGCCGCCGCGCCACCGCCCCCCGCGCCGCCGCCCCCCGCCGCGGGGCCGCCCCGCTGAGAGCCCCCGCGGGAAGGGGCGGCCCCGTCGCCGCGCCGCCCGCCCCGGCACCGCCGCGCCCGTGCCGGGGAAGGAGCCGGCCGGGGACGGCGAACGGGGGAGCCGCGCCGCCGCTTCGGGCCCGCGCTCCCCCCCGGCCGCCCGCCCGTCCCGGAGCCTCTCCCCGGCGGCGGGCAGCGGGAGGATGTCGGGCAGCACGGCGAGGAAGGTGCAGCCCTTCACCATCAGCACCAAGCTCTCGCTGCCCAAGTGCGCCGCCGAGTTCTCCGCCGACTCCTGCCCCGGCATCGCCCTCGCCTCCGCGCTGGACGGCCGCCGCGGGCTCCGTGCCGGCCTGGAGCAGCGCATCTCCCTGTATCTGGCCCAGGCGCGGGCCGGCCCCCGCGAGCAGCCCCGCGGCACCGACACCGGCCCAGGCGAGGAGGAGAGGGTGAGCCGCGGTGTCTTGGGGCGCTCCATCAAGAGGATCACGCTGTCCAACTGGCACGGGGGGGACGCGGGGGCACAACGGGACCCCGCCCGGGCCGGCGGCGAGAAGAACCACAACAACAACAACAGCGGCGCGGGGACGGCGCACGTCAAGGTAAGCGGGCGAGGCGCCGGGTCCCGGCGTTGCGGCGCGCCCCGGGGCTGCCGGGACGGCTGCTGCGCCCTCCTGCGCTTCTGGAGGGCTCGGGGTTCCGGGGCCGCTGTGGTCCGGGCTTTTGCCGGGGCTGCGGAAGGAGCGGGGCTCGGCCCTTGGGATGCGGCCGCGTGCGGAGAGCCGGGAACTCGCCCCCCCGCTTTGACCAGAGGGGAAACCGAGGCCGGGAGAAGGGAAGTGACTCACGGAGGCCGCTGCCCTCGCCGGGAGCGGGACGGAGCCTGGCGGCCGCCCTCCTCACCCCGACCCGGCGGCGCCGAGACCCCCGCGTGCGGGGACGGGGATCCCGCTGCCCTGTGAAGGCGGCCCGCGGCGGCTGCTTCGCGGCGGGACAGCGCCGAGAGGACCGCGCAGCGCTCTGCCAGCCGCTCTCTGCATTGCCAATAAAGGCCAGGCGGAGCCGCGCCGCTCCCTCCGGCACGCGTACAGCTCCGGGCAGCGGCCGAGGGCTCCCCGCGCTCATATAAGGCAGCGCCATGTGCTCGGCGTGGTGCGCGGTCGGGAGCGGCCCTTCCTGTCCGCACGGCGCGGGGGTGTGCGGCTGAGAGCGGGGGTCGGCTGTGCAGGGATGCGGCGTGCGGGTGGAAGGATGGAGCGGCTCCCTGTGGGACGGGCAGCGGCGCCGGGGCAGGAACACAGCAGCTCACTGGGGCTCCTCTCCGTGCTTCTCTTCATACCTACCCGCGGTTCCCGGGCTCCCTTCCCCTGCCTCTCCCGCTCACACCCGTGACCTCTCTGTCCCGCGGAGGCCCTTCCCTGTGAGTTAGCCGCATTTCAGTTCTCATCTCCCGGACCACCAGGCGTGGCAGCTCCCGGTGGGCTTGTGCTTTTCCTGCCCTGCTATGCTGTGCGGGAGAAGGATGCCTGCAGTCAGTACATCCCTGCCTAGGCAGGGAGTGGCTGGCACAAGATGCTGAGACCACTGAGATGCTGATGGGGACCTGCCTGGCCCTCCTCTAGGTCTTTCTCAGGAAGGATGTGGATGCTGAGGATGAGAAGCATGAGGCTGGCAGTCCGCGGTCCGGTGGTTTCTGCTCTCCCGTGGACAGAGGTTCCCCTTTTGGTATGGTACGTATCCTGAGCATCCCAGCCACAGGCATGGTTTGGGGCTGACAGAAGGGGCTGTGGGTTTGCTGCCAAGGAGTCTGCTCAGAAATGAGGCGAAGGGAGCCTTGGGGCATGCATGGGGCTAGTGGGCACAGTGGGGCTGGCTCTGGGTTTGTGGGTCCCAGAGGGAGG
Organism: Lagopus muta; assembly: GCF_023343835.1. Classification (NCBI taxonomy): domain Eukaryota; kingdom Metazoa; phylum Chordata; class Aves; order Galliformes; family Phasianidae; genus Lagopus; species Lagopus muta. Next base: position 80,075,798 of record NC_064434.1, read on the forward strand.
CAGTGGGCTATGGACTGCTGCTGTGTGCAGAGGCTGAAGATGTCAGAGTTGCAGAAGGGCCTGAGAATTTGTGCTGCTATTTGAAAAAAAAAAAAAAAAAAGAGAGAGGAAAAAAAAGAAAGTACTTCTGTAGTTCTTGTGGTTAGGCAGAAAGGCTTTGAAATGCAGCTCCCATGTCATCAGCAGGGCAGCACATGCCACAGTGCTTAGGAGCCTGCAGCCACTGCCCAGCCTCACAGCCCCGCTCCCAGGAGGTGCCAGCCAGCAGGACCACTGGGTCCTTGGAGGGCCGCTGCCTCGTGCCACCTGGGAAGCCGGCTGTGGAGTGCAGATCCCTGCATCTCCTCCATGCCTGGGGCGAGCTGGAGTCTGGCATGGCCGAACCTGGCATGAAGTGAAATCAGCTCCAGCCTGGGCTGGCTTGGTGCTCCCCGCTGTGCCCAGGCTCAGCTGTGACAGGGTTGGGTGTAGCACTGTCCCTGGGGGCGGTGGAGCCCAGCCGCCATGCTGGGAATGAGCTCCGGGTGGCCGCACTCCCCCCAGCTCTGTGCAGCTGGTCCCAGGGCCGTGCTTGGAGTGGGGCCAGCCCCTCGTGCTGGCTGACCTTCGCCATGGCCCCCGGCAGAGCTGGAGCCTTGACAGTGTGTTTCGTCAGCACCGGGCCCCAGGGAGAGGCTATGTTTCTCCCTTCAACAGGAGCAGGGGTCTCCTTGGGTCGCTTTGTGCCCTTCCATCCTCCATGGGGTGACTCAGGAGCACCATGCTGTGTGTCACCATGCTGTGGGCACATGCTAGAGGAGCCATGAGCGTGGTGCCCGGGACTGAGGTCTGGGAACGGGCCAAGAGCGCTCCAAACATGTTGGCAGGGCGGTGGACTGAGGGTCGAGGCAGGCCCACGAAGCTGAGCCAGGCTTCCAAACCACGTGCCTGTCCTGGAGGTGGTGTGGAGGGCCCTGGGGCAGCACGCTGATCCCCCCCCCACTCTCTCCAGCTGGTGGGAGCCCCCACAGCAGCACCCCACAGGGAGAGCCCCAGGAGCAAGGAGCTGGCGGCAGCAAGAAGCAGCGGGCAGATTGCTGTGGGACCCCCGGGTCTTCCTGAGCCGAGCCCCCCGCTCGCCCAGTTCAACCGGGAGGTGCTGCAGGTGAGCCCGGCGGGGTGTGGGTTGGGGCCGGCTGCCCTCCGTGCGGGCGGTGGGGCGGGAAGAGCTGCGCAGCGGCCTCGAGCAGAGCCATTGTTGCGGCGTGAGATCATGCTTGGCCGCCTCCGCCTGGCTGTCAGCCCCGGGAGAGGGGGTCAGCCCGCAGCGGGCCCTGCTTCCTCCCCACGTGTGCGGGCGCCTTCCCGCCTTCCTCCTCATCTGTTCCCTCCCCAGCAGCATGGGAACGGGCAGCAAAGAGGGAGTGGGGGCGAGGAGCTGCTCCCGCTGGGATGGAGCAGGCAGGGAAGGCGTCTGCTCGCCATCCTGCCCCATTGTGCCAGGGTGGGTTGAGTCTATGTGCTCTGTTAGAGGCATTCGCACACACAGCTCTTCCCATGCTGCAGGCAGAAGGCTGGGTGCGAGGCAAGCTGCGGGACCTGAAGGATGGCTGCGACCTCCAGGACTGGGAACAGGCAGCTCAGACCCTGCAGAGGGAGATGAAGGACTTTGAGAACACATTGATAAAGCTCAACCAGGTGAGCTCCCCCCCTGCCCAAGGCTTTCGTGATAGGGCACAGCCCCGGGAGCCCCTGGTGCTGAGTATGGCCCTGCAGATGGGTGAGCAGCTGATGTGTGGGCCGAGCCCCTGTGCCGAGGCGGTGCGGAGGCAGCTGCTGGCCCTGCGGGAACAGTGGCAGCTCCTGAGACAGACAGCCACCAGCCAGAGCCGGGCCCTGGGTGGGCTGCGCAGTCTGCAGGACTTTGGCAGGAAGGCAGAGCGGCTGGAGACCTGGATGCAGAGCAAGGTGCGGGCTGTGGGAAGCGTGCTCTGGGGTGGGATGCCAGCTGTGTCCCTGCCTGCTCACTGCCTCCCCTGTCCCAGGAGGAGAAGCCATCCCTGGAAGCACTCTTGCAGGAGAGCCCGGACAAGATCCAGCTCACCCGCCGCATCCTCGACTTGAAGCAGGTAAGAGGCTGCTGGAGGTTGATTTTGGGGGAGTTCAGCCTCACAGCCCACTCCATCTCTGCCTTCCAGCTTGCAAGTGAGGCCTCACACCTCTGTCTCTTCTTTCTGTCTCTGTATGAGCAGGAGGAGCAGCAGTTCCAGAACCTGCATGAGGAGCTTAACAGCCTGGCCCAGAAGCTAGAGAAACATGGCAAAAGTGAGAGCAGGAGCATCTCTGCCCGGCGCAAGCACCTCAATAAGATGTGAGCAGAGGCAGTGTGGGCTATGTGGGGCAGAGTTGGATTTCCTGCTGGTGCAGCCAGCACCGTGGCACAGTTCACCCTTCACTTCTGCCTTCCCATCTGTGCAGGTGGCTCCGGCTGCAAGGGACTCTAAAGGAGCAACACGAGGCTCTGCAGCTGGCCCTGGAGGTTGCTGCCTTCCTGCAGCAAGCGGATGCCCTACTGGATGCCATCCATGCCAAGGTACTGGCGCTTGAACCCCAGGACCACACAGCCCCATGCAGAGTGAAGTTGGGTGGGGAGCACCCCATTCTCATGCCTTGCGTGGAAGCTGCCATGCTGAGCATTTTCTGGGCACAGAGTTCAGGGAGCTGGGGGACAGAGCTCAGTGTGGGATGAGAGCCCAGTACAGCAAGCACAGCTTTGCTGGATGATGTGTTTGACATGTCAGCAGGTCCTGTCCCTCTCCCACCACTGATCATAGCTTCTTCTTACAGTGGAAGAGTGTCTGCAGCATGGGGAAGCAAGGGGAAGCTGAGATAGGCCGGGATCAGGATGTCAGGGATATAGCCAGCCAAGTGATGGTAAGTACAGGGCTCATCCTCCGAGCCAAGGTAGCATCCTGGCAGACGGATTCATGTGTCTTACCAGCTCAGCTCTGGCACCCATGGGATATTGCATGGGGGAGATACCCTGGGGAACAGCAGGGGGACAAACAGCCACCACATCCCTCAGCAGTCATGACACTGCTCCCTGCCTGCTCCCTTTCCTCCAGATGCTGGACGTGACTGTGTCCCAGCTGCTCAGCCTGCAGCCCAGTTTGGCAGCTCGTGTCACTGCCAAACACCGAGATGTGAAGGAGAGCTGGGCCCAGCTCCAGCAGGCACTGAGGTAGGGCAGCTCCCACCTTGCTCCCTGAGCTCCAGTCCATCCTGTACCCTCTATACCATGCTTCTCTCTGCCCCTTTCCAGGAACGAGAAGGCTCCAGCACTGGTTCCAGTGAGTGGTTTCCCAGGGAGTGAAGCTGTAGCTGCGATCACTGAGCCCTGTGGACATGTTAGTGTCCAGGAGTTGGAGGGGAAGAACACAGGAGACAGACAGAAGAGAGGTCGTGGTGTCACGGTGAGCATGGCAGTTCAGCCCTGCTGCCCCAGCATCTCCAGGGCTGCAGCAGGGAGACAGACGAGCCTGTGGGAGTTTAGTTGTTGGCCAAACACTGTCATTCAGCCAAGGCTGAGATACAGAGAGTCATATCAATGAGTCCCTCAGTCATACAAAGCTAAACACACTTTGGGCTGGGCAAAGGAGGCACGGGTCATTTTGTGCTGCAGGTGCAGAAGGACATGTCGAGGAAGATGGTGGAGCACATGCAAGGCGAGAGGAGTAGCCCCGGATCTGCAGCAGTGGGCGGGGACAGCAAGAGGTATGGGCTTGGAAGCAGAGGGACACCTGCTGGGACCCAGCTTGTCCCTTGCATTTAAACTTCCTCCCCAGGGGGGCAGAAAGGTGCTTGGATTGGGGGGAATTCGTGGCAGCCCCAGCTCCTTCATTCCCAGTGAAGCCCCAAGGACGGGGTTCCCCATGCCTGACTGTCCCCCCCTCTGCAGGAAGAGGAGAGTACCTACAGAGGCAGAGGCTGATCAGGGCACACGGCCACTGGAGGCCCAGGTGCAGGATGCCTGCCAGGTAGGGCCATGCTGGACCACAGCTCCAGCTCTGGCGCTGAAGCCCTGTCTGGCACGGGGCAACAGGGGATCGTTGGACAGGGCCGTCCTGACCGCACTTTCCCCTCCAGGAGGGGCAGGAGAAAGCGGGCAGCCCACAGGTGGAGGCCATGCTGCGGGAGCTGGGTGAGCTGTGGGAGGACTTGCAGAGGAAGCACCAGGAGAATGGTGCGGTGCTGCGGGAAATCGATAAGGTGAGCAGCATCACCTGCACGTTGGGTCCCATGGAAGGGCTTCCTGCACCCCTGAGTGGTTCAGAGCCAGTGGTGAAGCTGTTCTTACCTCCTCGCTGCCCCTGCAGGCACTGAGGCTGGTTGGGGAGCTGGACCGTGCTGAAAGATGGCTGCAAGCAGTGGCCAGGTCACTCTCAGAGCCAGCCCCCATGCGAAGCCCCACGGAGCTGCGGCGGGACCTGGAGGGGACAGACCAGCTGGAAAAGCAGCTCATGCTGTGCGGCCTCAAGCTCCAGGCACTGCGGCAGGAGGCAGCGAGCGAGACATCAATGGAGCGTGAAGGGGCAAGGAAGATGCAGAGGAAGGTGGAGATGGTGGAGGAGAAGTGAGTAGCAAGGGCAGGCTGCGTCCTCCCTGGTCTCAGGGTGGGTAAGGAGGCAGATGGATGCTCCACCTGAGGAGCTGCAGGGGGTCCTGTTCCTCATGTCAGACACCTGTCCCTGTAGGCTGGCACGAGTGCAGTCAGCACTGCGGCGCCGAGCTGCTGACCTGCGTGACTCCTTGGTGCTGTCCGAGTTCCTGCAGAACCTGCAAGAGGAGGAATCACGGAACCAGCAGGGATCTGTGGTGGTGAGCAGTTGGGATGGACTAGCCCAAGGGTTGGTCTGTGGCAGGCAGGGAGACCCTAGGGGGCCCCTCTCCAGCCTGGCTGCTTAGAGGGTCACTCCCCACTTCACTCACCCAGTGTTTCTTGGCTTCAGCCAGGGAGCAGGCGTCATGACTCGCAGGGGGCTTTTCCCCCATTCTTTGCCCAGTCTGAAGATACTAAGGAGGTGAGCAGTCCTTTGGGAGAGCTGCAGGAGGCCGTGGAGATGCTGAACAGTGCGATGAAGGAGCGTGAGCGGGTTGTGGAGGTGGCAGTGGAGACGGAAAGCCTGGAGCGCCTGGTAGGGGACTGGGCTTGAGGGCTGAGGGATGCCACCTGGGTTGTCCACCCACAGCTGGATGTGCCACCAAGTTGGGATGGGGAATGCACCTTGACTCATCCCTGTGGGGCACAAATGGGATCAGTGTTGCAACAGGAGGGTGTCCCCATCCCTCCCATGCTGCTACATCTGCACTGGGGCTCATCTCCCTCCTCCTGCCCACCCAGGTGGCAGAGGTGTCCCCGCGTCTGGAGGCCCTTTGCTGTGAAGCCAAGGCCCTGGCTCATGACACTGCCCAAGCAGAGAGCGGTTTCACCACAGTGAAAAGCGAGAAGGACCTCCAGGGGCTGCAGAGCCTGCAGAGCCGGCAGCAGGAAATGGAAGTAAGCCCGGGAGCACCTTGGCCAGCTGGGTGCCTTACAGGGAGGTGTCAGGGCTGGATGAGGCCATCCCAGGGAGGCACTGGCTCCCGGGGGCCCAGGTGTCGTCAGCCTTGGCACACTACGGTGTCCAGGCTGGAATTTTCCAGTGGAGCCCAGCTCGGGCCAGGGAAGGGAGAGCACTTACGTCAGCTCCCGTGTGCCAGCGCCCAGCTGCCAGTGCCTCGCTCATCTTTCTGTCAGTGGGGAGGTGACTCAGGCGGGCATGCAGAGAAGCCACAGCCCTTTGCTTTGCTCATCATCCCGATGCAGCATCACTCTCTCCATGACCTAGGAAAGCCCCCACATCCCTGCCGATGTGCTCCTCTCCAGCCCTGAGTCCCAGGATGCAGGAGAGCCCATCCCAGCTGCAGAGAGTAGCTCTGCCCCCAGCCCTTTTGTGCAGTGGGAAGTGGGATGGGTTGGGTGCATCCTAACAAGCACATAATGTGGATCCTGTGCTGAGGTTAAGAGTTGGAAGTTCATTACTATGTCGTGCTAAGCATCATGAATCTCTTTTTCTCTCTGGTCTTCAGCGTGTGGTGTCAGAGGGCCTGCAGGGGAGGCTGGAGGAACTGGAGCGGAAAGCTTTCCATTTGCAAGAGCTCTGCCCCACACACCTGTGCCCCATCGGCCGGGAGGCACAGCGCACGCTACGGGTGTGGGCAGAGCTGCAGGAGCTGCTGCAGGAGACCCGTGTCCACGTGCAGCAGGCTGATCGGCTGCGGCACTTCTTCAAGGATTACTTGGCCATGATGTAAGTGACAGTGAGCTGCTGGGGGTTACCTTTGTGGCAGTGGTGCTGACAACGTGATGTTGCTAGAGCTAGGGATGCAGGCATGTACGTAAGCAGTGTTGCAACCAGAGTTGGGGGCCACGACATCATCTGTAAGATTTCATGTGTCATTCAGCTCAGCTGAGGAACAGCCACTGGCAGCTTTTGGGACACTTTGTATGACTGAGAAACCACATCCTCTAGAAGATGAGGACAGGTCAGGAATGGCTTCCCTAGGGCTGAGCTGGTCTGTACCTTAGCCTGTCGTTCCTGTACCCTCAGCTCCTGGACAGAGGACACACGGGCTCAGATCTTCTCAGAGAGCCCAAGCAGCCACGGTCTCCTGGAGCCCAAGTGTGAGGAGCTGGAAAGGAAGATCGAGGGGAAGCTGAAGGAGTTTGAGAAGCTGGCAGCAGCAGGGCAGCAGCTGGTGGCTGAGGAGCACAACTTGAGTGCAGTGGTAAGTGGTGGGCAGCCTCTCAGCATCCTACGGAAATCCTGCTGGAGCAGACCTGGAGGAGAGAGCAGACTGTAGGCAAGGAGCCTGGTGATTGGTACAGGTCCCTGCGAGCCACCGAGCACCTCCTTTCCATCCTCACAGATCCAGGAGCGTCTGGAGGAGCTGCAGAGCATGCTGGGCTGGGTGCTGGTGCGCTGGCGAGCACAGAGGCACCAGCGGGACCCTGGGAACAAGCAGGAGGACAGGAAAGACCCAGAGAGCCCCTTGCGAGCATCCCCTGCTGGCCAGGTGAGCACCCAGTGCACTGAGAGCTCTGGATGAAGGTAGCACAGAAGTAGATGATGGATGTGTCATGCCCTGGTGCTTCAGGCAGGACAAGGGAAGGATTGCTTTGAAATAGAGCAGCCCTTCCTCTACTGTCTTCTTCTTTTTAATCTCCAGGAGCAGCATGCCCCATATGCTCAGGAGAGCATCCTCAGCCCAGACAGGATCACACTCTGCTCACTCCCCACACCTGAGCCAGGTCCAGAGCCGCAGATGCAGGTGGGAGCAGTGGGCTCCCTGCCAGCATCACCTCTCTCAGACACACCACTGGGAGGGGAGCAGAGCTGGGGGGAGCCTAGCAACTTGGGACCCCCTGAGGAGGCTCTGGCCTGGGATTCCTCTGAGACCTCTATGCTGCTGCTGCCGCCACGGGGCCCCAGCGGGCTGGGGGGAACAGTCAACTTGATCCTGAGCATCAGCAAGAAGGGTGAGAAGAAGAAGGTGCAGATTGAGGAGGCGCCAAGGACGGTACGTGGGGCTGCACCATAAGTGGAGGACTGTGGGGAGCTGTGCTGGGGGCTTGTAGGGCATCTCCCATGGTGGCACCTGGCTGGGCTGTCCCAAGGCCTAAGTCTCTGCTGGATGCTGAGCGATTCCCAAGGGCTAAGGATGAGGTTGGGCCACCTGTTTGTCTGCACTCCCCTTGCTAAAGATCCTCACCTCACATTCCCTCACCTCTCTCTATCTCTCTCCTGCTGCTCAGCTCCCTGCCAGTAAACCCTCAGGCTCTAAAACGCTTTGGAAGCGTTGCCAGGGGCTTTTAGGAAACACTTGGGGTAGTTTAAAGCGAAAGAGAAAGCTGCCTCACCAGCTGCTGGAAGAGGTAACAGTGTGGGGAGGCTGCATGTGGGGCAGTGGCTGCATGGTGTGAACCCACCCGCTCTGGATTTGTGCTGCCCTGCTTTGCCACAGCAATGTGCCTGGCACTGAGGGTGAGGGGCTGCAAGCTGCCCCAAGGGCTGGGGGTGGCAGTTCCCAGGGTGCTGGGAGATGCACTCCAGCTCCTCTAGGCCAAACTGCTGCCTAGAGGACTGGGTGCTGGGGAAAGCTGTGTGCTCCCAGTTCCACATGCCCAGGGCTGTACAATTGTTTTGGGAGCACCGCCATCACCGGTCTGCTGCTTTGTGTCCGCAGGCACCACTGGAGGAGAGCTATGGGGAGAAAGCCAGGAAGAGTTCCAGCACACCGCAGCCAGCAAAGCGACCGCCTGCCGCATCCTGCCGCCCGCCAGCACCCGGTGCTGGCACATCACCAGCTTCACACACCCTGCCCAAAGCCGGGGCCGGATCCCTCTTCAACAGCCTGCAGCGGAGGGAGCGGGCAAGGGCTGAGCAGGCACGGCTGCTGACGCTGCAGGGCATCATGGGCTCCAGCTCCCTGCAGCCCCCGCCCGAGGAGCGCCGCGGCCCCACCAACACATGGCCTCTCAAGTGCGGCCGCAGGAAGGCGGCGGGAGCAGCTCCCAGCCCCCCACTTGGAGAGCTGCTGCTGTACGTGAAGAACCCCTTGGTGCGGGACATTGATGCTGAGTGCGGGGCGGCCCCTGGGCACCCCCAGCCCCGTTGCTTCTCCCCAGGGTCAAAGCCCGTGTGCCCCCAGCTCGCTCTGGGCTCCGTGCTGAGCCTGGAACTGCCCAAGGACCTGGGGTGCCTCCGGGATGCGGCACCACGGGAGGAGGAGAGGCAGGGCACGGGAGTGCGGCTCTGGCAGCCCAGCTGCGAGGCCGGGTGGCAGAAGGAGGGCACGGGGAGGCAAAGTCAAGATCTGGGGAAGGCCCCTAAGGGCGAGCGAGGAACGTGGTTTGAAGAGGTGAGCTTCAACCCCAGCTATGGCCGGCACAAGGCCTGGGGCCTGGAGGAACGCGGCAGCCCACGGCAACCCAGCAGTGCTGGTGAGGGAATCCTGGACTCTTGCCTGAGCCGGCCGCCCCGTGTCAGCAGCCGGGAGCGGGACGCATTGGCTGTCCACTCATACGAGGATAGCAGCCCTGAAAGAAGGGCCAGGCATCATGAAGCTGCTCGTCTTGAGCTGGGGCCGTCCCCCACCAGCTCCTCGGGCAGGGCAGGAGCAGTCCCCAGTGCTGCCTGTGCTTCCTCCACTGCTCCCACCCAGCTCTCTGTCTTTGAGTGGGCGCTGGGCCCCCCGCAGCCCCCCAGCCCGGTGCTGGGTACCACCGAGGTGTGCCACCCTGCCCACAGGCAGTTTGAGGAGGAGGAGGAGGAGCTGCAGGCCATCTGGGATGGGGCGGGTGAGCGGCGGGCACCTGGCCACACAGCAGGCAGCCCCCACAGCTCCAACACAGGTGGCGGGCCCCTCATCCTCTCAGCAGCCAACAATGTGCTGGTGGCCAAGTTCACCCTGCCCGGCGCTGCCCAGCTCCTGCACAGCCCACCTGGGGAGAAGAGCCATGGGGTCACCCCCTGTTTGGAGGAGCCGCCATCCACAGCCCCCTTGGACAGCCCCGGCGTGTGGGATCAGCATAGGCAGCAGGAAGAGGAGAGAGAGGGCAGCAAGGTCAGCTCTGGGCTGGGGGGTCTGCCCTGGGCTGAGCCAGCGCCGTTTCACCAAATGCTGCTCTGCTCTGCTTGCAGGCTGCCACCGGGAAAGTGGAGTTCCAGATGATGGAGGGGACGCTGGAAAGGAAACACGTGCTGCAGGCAGGGGGCAGAAAGGTATGGCTGCTTTAGGAGCAGGGTGCTGGGGCTTGAGGCTGTGGGGAGAGCAGCTGCTGCATGTCACAGCCATCCCCACCCACATCACACAGGCGAGCTGCCGTACCTGGGGCCTCTTCCACGCTGTGCTGATGAGGCAGACGTTGTGCTTCTACCAGGACCGCAGGGACAGCCTCAAGGTACAGTGCTGTGGGCTGTGTGAAGGGGGGGGTCTTCCCCCCTTAGGGAACTGAGAGCTCATCGCTGCTTTTGCCCTTCCCTGCGCTGCAGAGCTCCGTGGTGGCCCTTCCCCTGAACCTCGCCGGGGCCATCTGCACACCAGACACTGAGTACATGAAGAAGACCAACTGCTTCAGGCTGCAGTGAGTACAGAGATGGCATCCATCTGCAAGGCATGCTGGTCTTGCTGTTGACTTATTCTCCTCTCCCAGGCTGCGGGATGGCTCCGAGTACCTCCTGAGGGCCCCCTCCCAGCCCCTCATGAACGAATGGGTCTCCAAGCTGCAGCAGAACTCAGGTGAGCGGCCCCTGGGTGGGCAGGAGAAGCAGGCCTACCCTGCCTACAGTCCTTGGAGCTGGTGGGATGGGGACAGCCAGAGTGCAGCTCTGCTGCTGATTTGTGTCCCTGTGCCCCAACATGCTGTTTGCTGTTCCCCAGGTTTCCCTGAAGTGGATTACTTCCAGGCAGCCACACAATGCATTGAGAGCCCCAGGGCTGCTGGGGGGTGAGTAGCCAGGGGCCAGCTAACTCCTGGGGCAGCACTGGGCTGTGCTTGATGGTGGGTGTTGCCCTCCTCTCATTGCATCTGGCAACCCACACCACGGCAGTAGCATGCCATTAGGCACTTTGTGTCCATGGGTATTAGATGCTTATTCCCCTTGGTCCTTCCATAGAAGCTCTGAGCTCCATCAAACCTACTTGGTACATCTCTGCTCTTTTCCAGGTTCTGCAAGGTGCCCAGCCCTGGGAGTCCCCACCTGCAGGGACACCACCAGGCCATGACTGCCAAGAGCCCGGAGATTTTGATGCTGCCCTGCTCTAATACCCGGCTGCAACAGCCTCTGGGCACCCAGGATGGCCCAACTGATGGGACAGTGGCAGCAGGTGACTTCCTTGTCTTGATGTCCTCCTACATCCAGGGCCCATAGAGTCTCCCCTATTTGTTGCCCACATACAGCCCGCTGCCTCCTCTCCAAGCTCTGAGGGGTGTGAAGGAGACAGCTCTGGAGGAAGCTGTAGGCTGTGGGTCAGGCTGGAAGGCAGTGGGGTGTGGGCGAGGAGTCCCAGGGTCCCTTGCCCAGGAATGGGGATGAGAAGGATCAGTTATTTGCCTGAGGATACCAGTGGACTTCTCTATATTCTATGGGGATGATACAGGTTGTTCTGAGGTGCCTTGGCTTGTGTCACAGCACTGTGCTGGTATCTTGCATTTGGGTCAAGGCAACCCACTCTTATAGAGCATGTTTCCACTTCAGTGTGCATCTCCCAGATGTCTTGCTCCCCCTGCTCCCAGCATGTCTCTTTTCTGCTTCAGAGGATGTCTGTGGTGCCACCAGCCATGCAGCTGGGTCCAGGGAACAACGGTGGTCACCCAGGATGTCCCCTGGGCTGTGGGACAACAGCTGCCCAGACACTGACTACGGGCTGGTGGCCAACAAGCGGAGGTCCTACTCCTTCACCTCAGGTATGGCAGTGCACGCGTGTGTGGGGCAGCCCTGCCCAGTAGTCCCCATCCCACCCACTGGCATTGGTTGGAGTGGTAGTGGTGGTGGGGTGGGTCACCAGTCCCACCAGGAGGCATCTCCTACACTTTGGGCCAGGCTGAAGCATGGCTGCTCTGGGCTAGGCGCTGGCTTCGCTGTCACTGCCAGGAGATGGCACCAGTGCCCTCGTCCCTTGCAGCCACCTGCATGGTGCTGCTCTGGCACAGAGCTGGTATCCCCATCCCCGCTCACTGCTCCCTCCCACAGCCACCTACCAGAAGATCATGCCTGTGGCTGTGCCCCAGGAGCCACCGGAGGCCGGGAGCAGCTACTCGGTCACGCTGTACATCAGTGAGCAAGCAGCAGCCATGCCCAGGGCACGCTGCCACTCCTTCGTGGCCCAGCCAGGGAGCCCACAGGATGTGCTGGGGGAGAAGACCCCTCGCCCCAAGAACAAATCAGTCTTCAAGAAGTTCTTTGGGAAGAAGGAGTGACACGAAGTCTGTCCATTTTCCTCCTCTCAGGTGCCATCCTTGCACCACGTCTGCTCTCAGCACCAGCTCACCACTCACCCCCTCCCCAGGGTGAGGCTGCACTGCACCCCAGCTCCCCTTTCTGGCACAGGGTGCTTGCCCCCTGGTGTCTCCCCACACGCAGTACAGGCAAGGGTGGGAGGGATGTTTTTATTAAAAAACAGATAGACACTTGGTGTGAGAGCTTCTTCATCGAGCCCACAGCGGGGCTCTGGGTCCTTGCCAAGGAGGGTGGCAGTGGCTGCTGAGGAAGGGGTTGTCAGGGCTGGGCTCAGTGCCTGGCACCTCCCTTTCCCCCTCTCCCCCGAGGAACTTGGGCCCGTGCTGTGCCCCCAGCTCAGCTCATCCCACGGCCACCGGGGCCATCTCCCACAGCTGCTCAACAGGGCAGCTGCTGCCTGCTCAACAAATCTCGATTGCTCAGTGCAGGGCGGCTGCAGGCACCACGCGCCGTGGCCGGGCACAGCGGTTTCCCACACGCAGGTTGTTTCGCAGTAATGACTCCGAGCCGTGCTGGCTTCAGCCTCTCTGGTTCGTGGCAGCGAGGAAGAGAAAGGAGCAGCTCGTACGGACACTGCTGTGTGCCAGCGCTAGGGAAAAGGGGGTAGCTTCCGAGGCTGGGACTGGGAGCCCGAGCGGGATCCGTGGCACTGCCTCTCCTCCGCAGCTGGAGGACAGGGCTTAAAATAACCGGGCTGGCTGCCGCCCAGCTCCGCAGCGCGGGCGGGGAGCCGCTCCCCCCACCCCAGCGCCTCGCTCCGTCCCCGCGGTTGGGGCCGGGCACGGCGGAGGGGCGGCTGTCGCCGGGCGGGGGGTTTCGTGAGGCTCAGAGGAGGCGGGAAGTGTCGAGGCCGCGGCCCCCGCTCGGCTCCGGCTCTTGGCTCGGGCACGTTTTCCTCCCGACCCGTGCGCGCTCCGCTGCCTTAATGGGAAGAGAGGAGCTGCATGGGGCTGAGAGATGTGCTGGGCGGGGGCCAGCGCGGTGCTGGAGCGCACAGCCCGGCAGGTGCCGGCTCGGTCCGGAGCTGCTGGGGAGCCTGGCGGAGGCCCCCCCTCCCCCTGGGTCCATGTGTCACAGTCAGCCCGTAGCGAGTGGCCTGCGATGGCCCGGCTCCGTACCGGCTGTGGCACCTGCTGACCGCGGGCAGAGCCGCGTACAGCATACAGAGGAGCGGGCGCCGGCCCCCCGCCCGCTCTCCCCTCTCCCCCGCCCCGGCGCTGGGCCCCGCTGACGAATGCCGCTCGTCGTTCCTATGGTAGACGCCGCTTCCCCCCGCTAATCCGCGCCCGCACGCAGCCACCCCTCCACCTGCTGAGCCGCCGGGAGCCGCGCCGAGCTGGCTGCTGCCAGAGCCCGGGGAGCGACGGGGGGGCCGCAGCAGAAGGGATCATCGCCGAGCCCAGAGGTAACGGCGGGGCGGATGGGGGACAGGAGGAGGGCGGGCGGCGGTCCTGCAGCGTTCCCCCGGTGAGCGGAGAGGAGCCGGCTCTGAGAGCCCCGCGGGGAGCCGCACTGTGCTGCGGGGCGCCCCGCCGCAAGGTCACGCTGCCCCCTCCCCGCAGCGAGCTCCGCCGCGCTCCTCTGCCCCGGCCCTGAGCCGGGCTGTGCGGTTCTGTGGCCCCGCGCAGACAAGGACGCCGCAGCCGACCCGAGGGCCGTTCCGCACCGCGCGTCCTTGGCGCAGGGCAGCGCTACGACCCGGCGACCGCAGCGGGCACTGCTGGCTGCGCGGGGTCCGCCGGCAGCAGCGGGACGCAGCCCTACAGCCCTGGAACGACCACGTAAGCACCGTGCCCCCAGGGCGGGGGTGCCGTGGTACTGAGGCGTCGGGGTGCTGCGGGATGAACGGCTGCCCGACGGGCGCTTGGGCCCCAGCGTGCTTCTAGCCGCGCTGGGATAGTTCCCGTGTGTCTGTGCGCTCCTGGGGAGCACCGTGGAGCGCTCCCTGTACCGCTCGGACCTCGCTTGCCCCCTGTTCGCGCAATCACACACTGTCCCCTGACCCTTTTATTTGAAAACTGACCGCTGAGCGCCCGCCCTCAGCTCTGGCTCCGCTCCCATCGCTCCGTCCTCCCCGAGTGCTGTCCCCGCGCCCGTGCCGAGTGCGAGGTCCGGGGCAGCAGGCCGTCAGTTCGCAGTGTTCCGACCCAGTGTAGGGCGGAGCGCGAGGGCTCAGCGGGAAAACTGCCGTTCGGGGAACTCGCCGGCTGCTCCGGGAGCTGTGACTTTCTGCGGGGATCCCATGGGCCCCCTGGCATCGCATCCCAGAAGCGGCGTAGCTCCCCGGCTCCGCAAATCCGGTCGCCGCATCAGCGAAAGGCAGGCGAGGTTCTGGAGATGCCGGATCCTGCAGGGACTGGAAAAGGCGAGGAGCAGGCGGTGCCCTCAGCTCCTCCTCGGAAAGAGGATTTCATGGGAAGCCGACGGTGCTGCTGCGGGGGCCGCTCTTGCCTTCTGTTCTGTCAGAAAGATCGCCTGGGTTTGGGACTTTAGTAGGAAGGGCAGGCTGTTTCCCTGGAGACCGCCTGCAAGTCCCGAGCAGCCGAGGACGGATGCGCAGAGTCAGCCCCCGCCGCACCGCTCCCGGCTCCCAGCCCCGAAGCTCCGCGGACGGGTGCACTGCCGGCTGCGGCCACCAGAGGGCGGCACCGGGCCGCGCTCCTCCATGCGTTTGGGGACCCCGTGCACCGGGACCGACAGCGCCCGGTGTGCTCGTCCGCGCCGTGCGTGGGATGAGTTGCGGGGCACGGGTTGGGTGCAGGGCTTCCGGCTTTTAAGCAGGGGCCGGGGATGCCGTGGAGCACGGTGAGCCTGGTACTCAGCATCCCATACCCAGGGAGAAGCAGGTGCCGGTCGTTTGAGGCATCCCTCTGTGGCACACCGTGCCCTGCTCCATCCACCGCCTCACCTGCACAACAAATCCTGGTGGCGCTCCTGTGCATTTCCATCTCCCAGCGCATCCCGTGCCCACTGCTCTGCAGTGGAATCATGGAGGCCAGGGGATAGCTGGTAGGGAGTGTAGACTTTCCCTCCTTCCTTGGCACTCGGTTTGCTCAGCTTCTGCCCCTGGCTTTGCTCTGTTTTTGATGTCCCATTGTTGCACTCTGTCGGTTGGCCCCGGGGCCTTCTTATGGCCTGGGAATGCAGACGAGCTTGGCTGGCAGTGGGGGGAATAATGGTGGCCTGTGTGCTAGAGCTGTGGGAAAGGGCCTTCTGGACAACTCTCCAGGAGATGTTTGGGAGCATTCAGCCACCGCTGATTTGCCCAGAGGGGAAAGCATGACAGGGCAGGCTTCCTTCTCCAAACAGGATCCAGTCAGCCGTGCCAGGCGTTTACACAGCTGAATTCCTCCTCAGCAGCCAGCAGCCATCAGGCTGGGTTCAGTCTGGGGCAGGCACCGCTAGGAGAGCTCCTGGGAGCTGCCTCTCTGCAGGTGGTTGCATGCCACAGTCCCTGTAGTGCCATCCCTAGGGTCCCTGTGGTGCCATTCCTGACATCCCCATGGCACTGTCCCTAAGAACCCCATGGTGGGTGAGCAGCATCTGGCTGTGGTGGCACTCCTGGAAAGCCACACATGGCTCTGCCCGCTGTCCCTATGCTTGGAATGGCATGGCTCCTGATTGTCACTCTGTGCAGACGGGCTTTGGACACAAAGGGGACTGCATGGCAGCAGCTCACCTTTCTCCCTAGCAGGTCATCCCTTTCCCAGCTCCCCCGTGCATTTTGCAAGCATGGCTGGGTGCCAGCTAGCTCCTTCCCCAGCGGCTTTGCTCCTTCACGGGATGCTGGCGCTGCCACCAAGGGCTGGATGTGACTCTGGGCACCACAGCAATGGGCCACCCACTGTGGGTTTGTATGGCCACGCTGCTGCCAAGGACACTTGGGGCAAGAAAAATGGTGGCTGCACGGGAAGGGCACTCTGCTGGCCCCAGGACTTTGGTTTCCCAGTGCCTTGGAGCATCTCACAGAATTTAACATTTGTAACCAGGAGCTCACACTGTGTTGTCCTATATTTCCCAATGTCTCAGCCCAGCTCCTAACAGGTGGAAGATACTTGTGGTGGAATAGGGAACAATGCTGTACCCGTGGTGTGGTGACTGCTGGGCTGTCATTCAGTAACCAGCTGCCCTGTGGCTCTGTTTAATAGCTGCCATTAGGCAGTAAATACTTGTCAGAGGGAGCAAAGGGGCAGCAGAGCTGTGGAGGGGAGCAGGGGTGCGGAAAGGGAACAGGCATGGAGGAACTACTGCGAAAAGGGCTGCATCCAGGAGGCAGCAATAAGGAAGACCTTTGGCAGTGGCTTTGGCAGAGGGTTTGTGTGCTCAGCCTGCACTGAAGGGGAGCACCAGCCCCATGTTCTCACAGTGCTGCCCTGCCTTGGGGGCACCCTGGGCCTCCCCTCAGGCTGACAGATGAGGCTGGAGCCCCACAAGCACCCGGGCCCCTTGCTGAGCCAGCAGACAATGGGATTTGTTTGTGCTTGCTGAAGTGGAAAGGCCCCCACGGCCCCAGTTCAGCAGCACTGCCTGCACATCTCACAGGTCCAGCAGCAGGAAGATGCAGTGGGACAGCGCAGCCCTTTGCCAGTGGTGATGGCATAACCAGGGTCTGCAGTGTAGGATGGGACCTTGGCACACAAGTGAGCATCACTCCCTGAAACATGGGGCAGGTGTCCCCAGGCAGTGACAGGAGAGCCCTGTCCCTAAGGGACTGGTGAAGGAAGCCTGCACTGAGTTCAGCAGTGTGAACCGGGGACCTCCAGAGCATGCAGGGCTGCTGCGGTCAGTTGCATTATAACTGATTTCCAGTAGCCTGTAGGGTTTTCCTCCATGTGACCGATTAACACGCTCCTTCTCTGTACACGGCTCTGCTCTACTGCCCTGTCACACGTGTGCAGAACCGGATACAGCCACTAATCTGCTTCCACCCTGCTCCTGCTCTGCCTGCTAATCCTGATGCCTCCCTACTCTGTGGGTACAGCCTTACCGGTGGCTGCAAACTCATGGAGTGCTGCCAGAGGGTTTGGCCCAGAATAGGAGCTGGCTCCTCCCATCTCCGCTGAGCAGCGGACAGAGCAAAGCAGCCATGTGTGCCCCGGGGGCCCGGAGGTGCCCCTGACGTGCCTGCTGCATTTGATGGCCCTGCCTCCTGCTAGCAGGCTGCAGGCAATACAGGTGGCTGGGGCTGCTCTCGTTTCTGCAAAAGTCCTTTCTGTAAGAGGAGTGCCCCAACAGCTCCGTGCCCACAGCTGTTCTGCCAGGCATCATCTGGGCACCCCAGAGCCAAAGCAGTCCATCATTCAGTTCCCACTGGGAGTCTGTGGCACGACCCTGTGTTGGCCACTTGATTTGGGGTGGAAAGCGTGGATGTGGGATGGGGACAGGACGGCATGCAGCTCCCCACTCCCTGCCTACCCACAGTCTGTGTCCTGGCGCTACCTCAGTTTCTTGTCTGTGGCAAATGAAGGGGAAAGGAGATGGCATCCTGCAGGAAGAGGGGGTGGGTTAAGGAACGTATGGCTGCAGAGCGCTTGCAGAGCTCAGCGTGGGCGCCAAGTGGCAAGGCTCCTTAGGACGTGGAGTGCATACAAATAGTAACTATCTCCTCATGTTCTAAAACTTGCATTTTGCCCAAGAGGTACAAAGAATACTTCTCCAGCTCATGTGATGCATTACTACAGCCTGGAACGAACCTCACGTTTCACTCTCGCCTTCAAAAGCAGCTGTTTGTTTGCCTTCCTGCTTGGATTTGGTTGCTTCAGTAGAAGCAGGGAGTTGCTACAAGGAAAAAAAAAAAAAAAAAAAAAGGCAGCTTTGTGCAATGCTTGGCAGCAGGCATATCTGAAAGGGGAGCATTTCTCCTGTTTATTCTCCTGTTGAAAACCAGTTGTGGGCACAGCATGCTAATCGGGCTCCAGGTGATGGCGTTGGTCTGCCTGTGGTACACAGCTGAGGTTTGGGAAGGAACACCCCCAAACGAGCAGCACGAGTGGAATCCCATATTCTGTAAGGAAGAGGCTCTGCTGCCTGTCTTCCCTTGGCTCCAACAGCACAATGATCTGCCAGCAGCAGCACTTTGGCAGCACAGTGCTCCATGGAGAGGGGAGTGCTGTGATCTTGGCCTTGCTCGGCACTGCTTTGTGCTCCATGTGCTGCAGTGCTGTGGTGCAGTTGTAGTGCTGGTATTGGCTGCTGGGTGAGGCACCAGCTGTGCCTGGCCTGGGCAGGAGAGCTTTTCTCAGCTGTTGGCTTCTCCTGGGAGCTGTTATTGTGTGAGCTTGGCAACACCAGAGTTGCTCAGGAGCAGCGCTCTGCACAGGCACCGCACCCAGCCAGGATGGAGCAAGGCATCACGGTCCCACAGCTGGGTGTGCGTTGGCCCACGTGGGTTTGCACAGCACAGAGCTTCATGGAAGGAGGCATCTCCCTCGGTCTGCCCCAAGGCCACATGCTGGGACACCTCCACACATCGCCGCTGCAGCTGGGTGTGCTCTCCTGGAGGCTGCAGCACCCATCCGAGGTGAGAAGCCGGGTGACAGCGCTGTGTCCTGGGACATCCCTGAGCCCAAGGCTGGCTGTTAGTGGGATCTGCCATAGCCCTGAGCCACAGCCCTGGGAATGTGGTGAGGGGCAGAGCAGGGAACTAGGCAACGTGATCCATCACGGGGAGATGGTAAGAGCTGTGCACGCTGCTGCTGGCAGCCTGGGGTGAGGCAGCTGCACCCCCACTGCTCTTCCTGCAGAGATGTAATGGAAAATTGGGCTGAGATGTGGTGGTGTTTCTCCTCCTGACAGCATCCGAGAACTTTATCACCACCAGATCCTAGAAGCCCTTGTCTGCAGGGCATTGATTGCCATAGCTTTTAGCTCAGATAGGAGTCTATAAATAACGCTAACACTTTATTGATGCTCAAATGCTCACTTGTGCTGCAAGCATGACCCTTCAGCTGGAGGCACAGGGCCCGGATCAGGACAGTACGAAGGCCCCCCCAGATCCCACAGAGCCCACATGGCCCCATAGCTAGCAGTGCAGCAGATCTCAGAGCTGGAGGGGTGATGCTGGGTATCTCAAAGCAGTGCCACTGCAGCTTCTGCTTTGCTTTTTTCCTCCTCTATGCATTTTGGGGTGATGCTCACCCCCTTTTTTTTTTCCTTGACTGCTGGGGAGAGCGGGGAGAAAAGAGCAGGGCTGTGCCTGCAGCTCGCCCCAAGTAACACCTTCCCAAGTGGGGCTGCTGGGGAAGGCAGGCCGGGAAAGGCAGCCGCGGGCAGGGATGTGTCATTGCCTGCAAGTCGCCGCAGGAGCTTAATTGCAGATGGGAGCTTTTAAATTTAATTTGGTGTGATACGGATCTCCCGGTGCACAGCAGCTCCTGCCCTGTTATCCAGCAGTGCTCCGGGCCGCCTGCCCGGTGTGTGTCGTTCAGAAACACAGAGCTGTAACAGATGGCCAATGTTTGCCATCGGGCAGTGGGAGAGGTGCTGCCGAGCAGGGCAGGAGAGAGGGCACCTCCTGAGGGAGACATCGGTGTCACCACTGCCTTTTTCTTAGAGGACTTTTGCTCACACGGAGGTGTTTTGCAGGTCTGCTTTGGAATGAAAGCACGGTGTTTGGCTGTGGTTCTGAGGGGAGACGCGTCGTGTTGAGAGCTTGTGGGGAATCTGCAGGAACACTCGGCAGCGTCTAATTTCCAATTTTAATTTCTAACCCGAGCTGACGGCTGCCTGCAGGGAATGTTCTGTTTGTTAATGCAGAAAGCATTGGGAGCGAGCTCCCAAGCTGCAGTCCCTGCCTGCGGCTGCGTGGTGGGGCGGGAGATGGGAGCGCTGGGAGCAGCAGTGCCCTGAAACACCGCACCTGAGACGTGTAACCTTGATACGTGTGCGTACAAAGTACCCTGCTCGGTGAGAATGTACCTTTGCACTTAAGCAAAACTATAGGCTTTGAACGACGGCGGAGAAGGTCTCCACGTCGATCGATTACTGTGGGCTGCGTGAGCCCGCCCGTCCCGGAGCCTATGCCGGACACGCGGGCACCGCGCTGCTTCGGGCACGGGGCAAAACCCGACGGGCTTCGCCGCGCACCGCAGCCCCGTGCCGGGGGTGTCCCGCGAGCCTCCGGGGGCGGTGCGAAGGGGGAGGGCCGGCCCACGGAGAGGGCTGGGCGGCGCTGAAAAGCGGCGCGGCGCGGCCCGGCCGTGCGGCGGCACAGAGCAGGGAGCTGCAGGTGGGTGCTGGGGGCGGGCGGCCGGGGCTGCTCTTGTCGCGCGTCCGGGCTCGGGGAAGCTCCGGCGGAGCGGGGACCGCCTGGCTCTGACGGCGGCGCCCGGCCCGGCCCCCGCCCAGCGCGGAAGGCGGCAAAACGGAGAGGAAGAGATTGCTCCGAGCGGGCGGACTGCCGAAACGGTTGGGGCGGCGGGGACTCGGCTCTCAGGGGCGAGGGGGGGGAGGGGGACGGGGACGGGGCGAGCGCCCGCGAGGGATGCTCGGCGCTTTGGCCGCCGCATGGGACGCGGGGTTTTTTCCCTCGCGCGGGACCGCCGAGTTCCCTTCCGTAGTTCTCGGCGGAGCAAAGCGCGGAGCGCGCCTGCCGGCGTGCCGGGCCCCGGGCGCGGCTGGGTGCGCCGCGGAGCTCCGCCGGGGCCGTGCCCGTCCTCCCGCGCGGCTCTCCGGGGCCGCCCCGATCTGCGAGAAGGCGCGTCCGGAGCCACGTGCCGCCCGGCCCCACGTGCTGCCTTCCCCCCCCCCCCCCGCCTCCCCGCTTCCCCGCTTGGGAATTCTTCTTGTGGGGCCCCGAGCGGAATTGCCCAGGTGCCGCGCGAGGAGATGCTCGCGGCCGGCCGCGGCGTGCAGCGAGAGGAGCCAACAAGTGTTCCTTTGCGAATTGGGTCTGGTGTAGGAGCGCAGGGAGCCCCATTTGCTCTCTGCCGTGCTGTCCTCCCCACCTCCGCCGTTACTCCCCAGTCTCGGAGACAGGCGGCCGAGCTGCGGTGCTGTGGAAAGAGGCGGAGGCTGAGCCCAAGGGCTGTGGGATCTCACACAAGCGAGCCTGTATCCTTCAGCCCAGAGCATTCCCAGGGCTGAAAGGCAGGAGGGATTCGTGCAGCTGTTGGCCACAGCTGGATGCGCTTCCTCGCTGCTGCGAAGCAGGGAAGCAGCTGGGATGCCCCGCAGTTGCCTGTGGCGAACGGATACAATTGAGAGGACTTTTGTGGATGCCGCTATGGGAAATCCCACTCCCCTGCAGCAGAGCATCCCAGCCTGGCGGCAGTGTTTCCGCTCCCAGCTCCTGTGGGCTGCCGGCCTGCCTCGTGCTCCTTTGGATCTGCTCCAGTCTGCAGAGCTAACCCGGGGTGTGATGGCACAGTGTGCTTTTCTCTCTGGTTGTGCAGCTGTCTGAGAGCTGTTTGGTACAGCAGCAATGCACACATCACACCTGCATCATCCTGAGTGCTGCTGCTGCCTTTTGCTTCCAGGTTGGCTTGCTCTCAGGTCACTGAGAAAATGCTGAAGAGCTGTGCCAGGTACCCAGAGTGAGGAGGAAGGGAGATGAGGATGAAGCTTACTGCATCCTGGCCCAGCAAATGGACCTGGTTCTTGGGGTAGAAGGACACTTCCATCCTTCAGTTGTTACTCCCTGCACTGCATGATTAAACGCTGGCATCGTTTCCCCATCGTGGCATCCCTGCTCTCATTATCTCAGGGTGAGATGTTGTTAATGAGCCTCCTCCTCTTTGAAGCTAAGCCACAGGCTTTGTTTCTGCCCTGCTGTGACCTTCCTGTGGGCCGGGAGGAAACCAGGGTGCAGAGCACAAAGCACCTGCTTGCCCGTGGCTGCTGCCCTCACTGACCTGTTCCATTCAGTTCCTGGGCTGGGACAGGGCTCACAGTGGCCATACAGTGACAGGGCACTGGGAGCAGCCACCTCCCCTGGCCAGGTGGCATGGCCCTAAGCAGGGCCTTTGGGAGGCTGGCAAGCACCCTCCGGTGTTTTTCTGGGATGAACGCTCACCTCAGTTGTTTCTCATCCAGCGTAACAGCCAAGACCTTGGGAATTGTTAGGGAAACTGCAAAACGCATTCTTTACTGTCAGCTGAGCACTGTTTGCTTGCTTTTGTTGCTAATTTAATCTGATCCCAGAGTGCAAACTCCACCGACCTCTGCACATCTTCCTGAGCACCCCCAGCACCGAGCTCTTCCCACTGACATCTATACCAGCCTGTTGCTGTTCCTGCTGGTGCTGCTGCTGTGCAGGGTAGGGAGCAGCCACGAGGTCAGTGTTGAGCAGGCAATCTCACTGCCCACTGGGTCACTGCAAAGCAGCCAGCAGGAAGCCCGGCTGATTGCTGCAGTTTTGCCTTCTTCCCATCAGTGCCGCTGGGATTTGTTATAGTTCATTTCCTTTAGGATTTGTCTGATGGGAAAGCACCTCGCTGTGAAGTTTCCAGTGCTGGCATCAACAGCTGGAAATGCACTCAGCAAGCAGTCTGTGGAGCCTCGAGGAGAGGCACGTGGCAAGGAGCAGGATAATGGGGGCAGATGGGCTGAAGCAGAGGTGGTATGCACTGCTCAGTTTGGCAGGGTTGCAGTACCCTGCAAACTTCTGCTACTGCATGAATGCAGTGAGGACTTCAGGGTGTGCAGCTTGGTCTGAGGGTTTTTTTGGGGAAACCGTGGGGATTGTTCCAGGGGAACGGGTAGTGACCGTGGCTGGGAGCTTAGGCTTGTGGGAGCAGAGCGCTGTGCTGTGCTGAGGGCTGTGCAGTCTCAGACAGTTGGGCCCTGCAGCTGTGCAGTGCTTGTAGATGTTGCGTTTGTTGGTTCCTTGCACCATCCTGCCGAGAAGGGCTGCATTACCCACAGCTGTGGGAGGCTGTGCTCTAGCTGCAGCTCAACAGAGCTATTAGGAAGCAATCCATCCTCCCCTGCAGCTCCTCCTTCCCCTTCGTACACCCTCACCAGCCTTCCCAGCAGCAGGTCTCACAGCTGCCCTCCTTCCCCCCTGCTCCCCACATTAACACTGAGGAGGCTCAGAGGTGGGCACTGTACTGTGAGCCAACACCAGACATAACATTCTGTCTGCAATAATGTATTTCTAAGCGCTGTTCCCGCATGAGCAACATCAGGGCTGGCCACAGGCTGGGCATGGTGCCCCCGAGGATGTTCGTGGTGCAGCCGGGCTGCGGTGTGCCGGGTAGCAGCTGCCTGCAGGGATGTGGCAGCAACCAGAGGGGCTGTGCCCTGCCCGTCCCTGTCTTGTGCCTGTGTTTATTCCTGCTGCTCGTGGGAGAGAGCCCGATGTGCTGCTTTTCTGGGATTTGGGCAGAGGTAGGAGGGAGCTGCCCGCCACCCTGCTCTGCCCCACTGGCATAAAGGCTTTCCTGTCCCACAGCTGAGTGGGAGGTTTATTCTCTGACTTATTTCCTCCAGAGCGTGTGTATGCCTTGAGCCAGTGATGCTCTGGCTGCACATTGCCCTCACTCTTGTGGAAATGGCTGTGCCACTGTTGTGTCCCCATCCATCACAAAATGGCAGCAAGCAGCTGAGGATGGCTCAGGCTGTGCAAAGCGGTGTGGCCCTATGAGGAGTGAGCTGATCCCTGGTAGCTGGCAGCTGCATTGCGTGGGCTGCAGCGGCTGCCAAACCTGCTTTCCTGCCTGGCATCCCATTTCCAGCAGGGCTGCAGGCATTGGGTGCCAAACGCAGCGGTCAGCCAGGGCACCCAAAATAACATATGTATTTCTGTCCTGTGGCAAGGAAGGGAGCCTCTCCCCTGCCCGTTCCACTGCCCTGCAGGCTGCCCAAGGCCAGGTGGCCTCTTGAGTCCTGCTCGTGGTCTTGCTGGTAGGTGTAGCCCTACAGCCCCAGGAGGAGGAGCTGTGTGGCTCACCCTCCCCGTTCCCAAGCCCTGGGCTCCCTCTTGACCCAGCCTGTCTGGGTTTCGTGCCTGGCCTTCACCCTTATCTCCAGACCCGTCTGGCTGCGGGTGTTTGCCTCACCCCTGTTGCCACATGCTTCCTCCTTGGGGCTCTCCCCTCTGCTCTGGGGGTGCCTGTGGAGCAGATCCAAGCATGGCCCATGGGGAGGCAGCCGTATAGTGGTGCAGCTGGGGCAACTCTGCCCTGCTTGGTGGCTGTCCTGGTGGCGGTGGTCTGTGTCACTGCTGCATTAATCACAGCAAGGAGGACCCACTCCAACCTGGGGCTGCACCTTATGCTCCCGGCTGATTTTTACATTACTGGCATCCTGCCCTTCATCCCAGGGGTCCCATTGGGTTTTCTTGATTGGGGAACGGAAACTCTGCTTCCTCTCATTGTGCCTCTTCCTGCCACAGCCCTGGGATGACCCCTTTGCCCCAATATCCCCCCAGAGCCCATGGGGTTGTTGGCTGCAGAAGAGACAGGAGGTGATGTGGGGCAATGTGCCCACTGCACCACGTCTTCTCCTTAGTGCTGTGGTTGTGTGGTGGGAGCTTTATGGGGCCCTTGCCTCCATTTGCCCTTCCCTCCCCACCCATGCAGCCCCTCTGAGGACTGCCTGGGAACCCCAGAGATGGTTCACCATAGACTCTGCTCTTTGTTGGTTTCCGCAGATGCGTTGAATGGAGCCCTGAGCAAATTCCTTTCTCCACCCTGGGGAGAAAAGGGCTTTATTCATCTCATTTTCCAACCCAACCCTGGAAAACTATGACCTCTTCCCAAGCCTTCCACAAGGCGCCGTGTTGTGGAGTGAGTGCCCTTCTCCTCTGGGAGCTGCTGGTGCCAGCATACGTCTCACTGGTCTGCCTCAGGGAAGGCACTGCTGTGCATTCAGAAGCCAGTGCTGCAGTCAGCTGTCAGCTTTTTGCCTCTGCCTTCTCTCTGTGTCCCGCCATGAGCAGGGCGGCAGAAAGCCCTCAGGGCCTTGGCCCCATCCTGGTGTGAGGGGGTGCTGCCTGGAAGCTGTCTGGAAGGGACCTGCCAGTTCCTGGCTGCAGATGTTCTCCTGAGAGTGGCTTATCTCTGCCTCTCTGACATTGGCTCTATCTGGGAGCTCCCTCTCCCTGCGCAGAAATGACGCGGTGCCTTCCATCTCCTTCCCCCCTCAGGCCCTCTATCTCCCCTCCCATCTTCAAAGTGCTGCCCTTGGAGCCAACGCCTGCTCAGAGCTTTGCGGGGCTTTACCAGAGTCCTGGAGCTAGCGGGATCCAGGGGTGAGGCCCAGCCTGCCTTCCTGGTAAGTATCTCACTGGCATTAAAGCTCCCACCCTGGGCTATGGGGGGATGGTCACTGACCCTGCTTTGGGAAGCTGCTCTTGCTGGCATGCCAAGCAGCGGCGCCCATCTCTGCTGTGGGGCTGCTTGAGTGCCAGGAGCAATTCACTGGCTGATGAACAGGCATTGGGGTGTGCTGAAGGGTCAGGTGTGTGCAATCTGTCAGGACTGCTCTGCTCGGGCCTCCCTCCTGCTGCTTGCCTTGTGTTGCTCCCTGTGTTCAGCCAGCTCTGTGGCAGAGCTGGAAACGCACTTGGCATCCAGAGCGGGGACGTGGGGACTCTGGTCGTGGGGATCCGCTGCCAGGAGGAGGAATTTATGGGCAGCAGTGACCATGCATGCAGTCACCGAGGTGCTGCTGATGGCAGCTGAGCGACCTGACGCCAGGCATGTCACAGGGGTATAATTGGCATGCTGAGGACAAAGTGTGCTTTGCCTGTCAAATTAAACACATAAATGGAGGGTGTGAGAAGAGCCCTCCTTTCCGGCTTAATTTACGCACATGCCTGGGTGGCTGTACCTGACAGAGGCCCCTGGGAACTGCTTGGGGCTCCTTGAGCCACCCTGATAAGGTACTGCAGGCAGCTGCTGCATGTGACTCAAAACATACAGCAGCACTGGATGCCCCCCGCCTCCGTGCTGCACCCGGCAGCTGAGATAACAGCCCCGTGTGTTGGCAGCGAGGATATCCAACCTATCTCCTGCCCAGTGAGGAGGCAGTGGGGATCCTGGGCTGCAGGCTCAGGGAGAGCAGCCTTCCCTTCTCCCAGCAGGCATAGGGGGTAGGGTGAAGTGAGCTCCAGGCTGACATGGTGTCTGGAGCTGGGATGCTTCCCTGGAAAATGCTGAGGGGTAACAACTGTGTACCACGCATGACCCTCAGTGGGGCTGCAGAAGTACTTTCTGCCTTGTGATGTAGAGGGGAGGGGGAAAATGTGATGCTGGTTTCTAAGAAGGGCTGGTAAGAACTTCGGGGAAAAACGGGCTGGTAATGCTGTTTGTGCTGCCTGCCACAGCAGCCCAGTAAGCTCCTGGGTACACAGCTTTGCAGAACACATTCAGGTCTTTCAGCCCAGGTTTTAGGGAGGGAAGGTCTTCACATGGCTCAAACATTGGTGAAAAACAGGAAGCAGGGCGTAGGAGTAAGTGGTCAGTTTCTGCGGTGGAAGGAGATCACTGTGTTCAGTCCCATGCTTTTTCAGCAGTCATGAGTGACCTGGAAAAGGGAATGAGCAATGAGCTGACAGAGTTTGCCTGATGCTATCGAATTACTCAGGTTCGTGAGGACAAATGCCAGCTAGAGAGAGCACAGAGGAGCGTTACAACAGCAGGCAGCAGGAGGATGAAATTCAGTTTAGATAAGTATCGAATGATATGCAAAGGGAAGTAATCGTCCCAAATCTGCAGACAAGGTTACGCCCTGAGCTGACCACTCGCAGCAAGACCTGGGGTTATTTCATATAGCTCTGTGGGCAGCTAGGGTCATAAAAACAAGTCGATTCCCTGAAGAAGAGCCTCTGTCACTCCTCGTGAGCGACAAAGCAGAAACAAAGCAAGAGAGCCTTGTGCCATCGCCCCAGTCCACCGCTCCTATTGTGGCCCCACCATCTCCAAAAGGATCTGGGAAAAGATTTGGAGAAAAGCAGCAAGGAGGATCAAAGGCACAGAGCTGTTTCCCTATGACTAAGTGAGCTAGAATTTCTCTGTTTGGAAAACATGATGTAGGGTGGCTGGGATCCGCGCCTGGAGAGAGCCTGGAGAGTCATGGCTGGCATGAAAAAGGGGTCCGATGCGTGTCTAGTGTGAATCAAGAGCAGGAGCTAGCAGAGCTGCCCGTAGCAATGCTGTGCCATGCGGGAGGTTTTTGCCACAGGGTGCTAAAGGGCTCCCAGATTGCAAAGGAAGTAGAAAAGCTCACGAAGTGAAACCTTCTGTGGGTTATGAAACAGAACAAGCTGAGGAGCGGAACTGCTTGGAGATGGGAGAGCAGTCAGGGTGTTGTTATCCATGCCTGTGCTGCTCTCATACTTAATCGGTGCTGACTTCAGCCCTGTGTTGGACTCTGGTTTGCCACAAGGCATGGCCCCCACTTTGAGTTGGTCCTGGTCCAGTGAGACAGGCAGCCATGCAGATCTGCCTCTTGGGAAAGGCAGCAGGCGTGCTCACAGCTGGCGGTGGAGGTACGTCGGATGGTGACTACAAATGAAGAGACTAGACTGGCATGGCCAGAGCAAGGTAGGGGAGCCTACGTGTTACAGTAAATTGGTCGATGAGGAAACTCACTCAGACTCAAGTTGGAGTGTTAGAAAGCAGGCATTCATTATTCTCAGCTCTGGATGTACAAGGGGATCTGGCTGGAGGTGGAATCTTGAAGCTGAATCCCAGCCACCAGAGTTTCATGTGACTTGCACGTTTGTCAGGACTGCTCCCTGCCTGCAGGCAAACCCCGCTGGCCCCAGAATGGGCTATAAGCCTGGGGAGGCATCTGGCCCTGCCCTGCCTTGGTGGCACCAGTAGGAACTGTTGATCACATCCCTGCAAAGCGAGTAGCAGCAGGAGGGTGCTGAGGTGCTTGCAGCTTGCCTGCATGTAGCCCCTTCACTGAGGATGGCAAAGGTGGCAGAAAGGGCTTGGCTTTAACAAGCTGGAGGAGACCCATTGTATCCCTACCACCGCCATGGAACTGCTCCACCACAGGAAGCCGGACATATTCTCTGCTTTCCGTCAGCCAGGCAGCAGAGCAGGAGAAGGGCGATGCGTGAGAAAGGAAATCTCCGGAGCTGGGTGACAAACTACTGCCTGCAGGCGTGGCTGTCCTGCAGTGCCAGTTTTTCTGCAGAGGTTGGGCGTTTTGTGCCATGGCTGTCCCTGCTGTGGGTTCTCGGGCATTGGCCCAACAGTAGGTGTCACGCAGCATGTGCCTGAGCCTTTGTGCTGAGTAAACGGGCAATTACAATTGGGCTCTCCATTGTTTGAATGTGGTCAAAGGGGACAGCTGCTGTTTGCTTAGCAGTTCGTGCTCTTTTCTTGCTCCTTCCGTTCACACATCACTTCCACACTTGCAATGAACTGCTCCGTGCCTGGGAGTAAGCGGATGTCCACACGCAGAGGCCTTGAACTGCTCCTCCTTTCCCATGCCCTCGTGGCAGGGCAGATGGCTGAGGTCCTTGGAGGTGCTGGGGGCTGAGGATGCACGGAGCACCATCCCATATCTCTTATCACGGGGTTGCTCTGGATTTGTGATTGTAGAGCTGCTCTCACCTGGTTGGAGCACCGTTGCCACCTGTTGCTTGTGTTGGTTTGTTTGATCTTTTCTGTTTACTATAGTGTTGTTTGTAAGAGCTGGCAGCTGGACGTGTTTCCAGCCGTAATGAGCACTGACCCGCATGCCCCTTGGCACGGATTGTCTCTTAGTGGAAAAAAATTAGAAGGCATTTAGCAAAGTGAGACAGAAAACAAACAAAGCTGGTAGGAGGCTGCGGCAGGGCATTGCTGCCAAGGAGGCCGGGCTGTTGATGAAGCACGGAAGCAGGTGGCGGTGGAAAAGACAGCACCAGGGAAGCACTCCTCAAACCCCAGTCCTGTCCTGCTGGCTCCTGCCTGCTGCTCCAGCACTGTCATGCCCTGCATGCTGCTGGCTGCCCGCCGGCTGTGGTACCTGACACCTCTCCCCCCGCCTCCTCTGCAGATGCTGTCAGGGGCACGTGGCTCTGGCCCCTGTGACCTGAGCACTCCTGAGAAATGGTGGGGCTGGGAAAGACGGGGGGAAGGCACTGCTTTCAAATTCACTGGGCATAGGGTGGGATCAGTGATTGCCCTGGCACTGGCCTTTGCGCTTATGTCTGCGGCAGAGCTCCCTTCTCTGCTCCTCAGGACAGCACTGTCACCCCAGGGAAGATGGGGGGTGGTCTGGGAGTAGAGCTGGGGCCTTGTGTGGGTGAGGGGTGGCCTGCTGAGGGCCGCAGGGTGCGCTGGAGCTTTCCACCTGTTTCTCAGGGACAACAAGTGGCCCCGGCAGTATTTCTTCCTATGGGGATGACAGTCACGCTCGCAGGCCCCCTGCTAATCCAGTGCCAGGGAGCAGGCTGCCTCTTGCCTGCAGGGATGCTGGCAGGCTGCCAGGAGGGGATTTTCAGGAGGGGATTTTACTGCACTTTCTCTGGAAGCATTGGTGGCTCACAAGGGCAAACGGGAGCTGTCTCAGTCTACATGGGAAGACAGGAAGCCGTGCTGCATCAGGCTGCTGGGACTGTGGGTACGCTGTGCTGCCATGCCATGCACAACCTACAGGACTGCACTACCCCTTGCCACCTTCCTCAGCAAGGCAGTTGATATGAAGGATGTGAGCCGTGCCTGGAAGCACACGCGCTCCTCCGTTGCCTTTAATGTGGGCTGAGCCTTGCTCGAACTACAGATCCCAGCATGCTGCTTTCTGCCGGCCCCGTGGCCGTCCTACCTGGCAGGCAGGCTGCTGCTGGCAGGCAGGGATGCTGCAGCCCACAGCCGCGCAGGAGAGGAGGGAGGCCGAGCAGGCGGCTGAGGGAGGGCACGGTGCGGGGGGTTGAGCACGTGGAGCCCTGCTGCAATTGCTTGGAGAAGTGGATGAATGCCCCATGCTGCGCTGTCCTGAGGGGAAAACAACGAGGCAGGCCTGTGGCTTCTGCGGGGGGCTGATTCTGCTATGCCTGAGGGGTAGGGAGGGGGCCGAGGGATGGGGTCTGGATCAGGGGCCCCGGGGCTGTGTCTGTAAGGGCGGATGCTTATGGGGAAAGCACTGCTGAGTGGCAGCAGGGGCCGGGCCCAGAGCAGGGGGTGCTGAGAGGGAGTGAGCAGTGCCCGGGGTGCCCTTGGCTTTCCTAGGAAGGGCTGTTAGAGCCTCACGGAAAGAGTACGTGGAAAAGAAGGGTTTGTGTGCTTCTGACCTGAGAAACCACTGGATAAAACGTGTCCTTTGTTCCTCTGTACCCCCAAGGACGTGGGGAGGGCAGGGGGGAAGGACACAGCCCATTGCGTGTATGCTTTGGTCACAGCCTGAGGATTGAGGGCAGAGTCACAGGCTTACAAATCCTTTAAGATCCTGCAGTGGAGTGGCAGGTGGCTGGAGTGGAGCAGCACGGGCATGTCATGGGGGCAGGTTTCCTTTTGGAACGACAGGCTCGGCGTCCCCTGAGCAGCAGCGTAAAGCCCTGTGTCACAACCCCTCAGCTAAGGGCTCTGAGCCATAGGTCTCCCAAGCTGCTGAGCAATGCTATTGCTGTTTCCTGACGCTGCGTAGTCCTGCAGAGTCAACCAGGCCATCAGGTTAAAGCCAATGCTGCCCCTGCTTGGCCTCATTCCCTCGTAAAGCCCTCTGTTTGCTTTCCAGAGAGCCACCACAAGACTTGCTGGGACCCGTGCTGACCCTCACCACGCACAATGACAACAAGAGATGGACCACAGGACAGGTAATGCCAGGCTGTGGGGTGGGGGCACATTCAAGATACTGGGAAATCTGGGATAACGTGGGGCTCAGCACCTGGGGGCTTGGGGCACTAAATCTCACTGCTAGCCCTATGGATGTATGCTCTCTGGCCAGGCAGGGAGCAGCTACTCCATCTCTGGCTGTGGAACCCATTCCCTAAGATGCTCTATCAATTTTTCCAAAACAAATGGGCTGTAAACAGTCCCTAGCGTTGGGACATGGCCCCACTGCTCCTGGCTGGCAAGGTTCCCTCCCAGCTCTGGCAAGGGTCTCTGCGTGGCTGGGTGCCACATGTGGGGAGTGTCCTCTGCCTTCACAGCTTTCTGGAAACGCCCCCCTTGGCCACATTCACTCAAAAGAGTCCAGGCCAGAGACAGGATAACAGATGTTTTGTGCCATCCTTTATCAAGAATCTCCTCTGCTTATTAAGAGCACTGGACCCACAGATGATGCCAGATTGTGTATTTCATCCTCCCTCTTTGCCTGGTGCCTTTCACAGTGGGCTTGGGGACAGCCAGAAGTGACGCCTGTCCCCTGCCCTGCCTGTCGTCCTGCTCCACACTTCTTTGCCTCCTTTGCAGGTACAAGGCTGTCTGGTTGATCTTCTTCATCCTCGGCCTGGGAACGCTGCTGCCATGGAATTTCTTCATGACTGCCAGGCAGGTGAGGGCTTGCCCTGGCACTGATCACCTTGTGCCACCTCTGAGCACCAGGCAGGAGGCAGAAGTGTGGGTGATTTGCACGGGATGCCTGGCACTGAGGTGGCAGGAGGGGTCCTGGGCTGGGTGTGGGGCTGGAAAGGGCTTACGGGTGACCTCTCTTGGAGGACCTCAGCTCCACCTGCTTCCTTTCCTTGCAGTATTTCATCGACCGCTTGGCAGACCCACAGAACACAAGCTGCCTCTCAAACCAGACCAGCATGGGCACTGCCTCAGAACTCTCCTACCTGCAGTCTATGTTTGACAACTTCATGACTCTCTGCTCCATGGTGCCCCTCCTCATCTTCACCTGCCTCAACTCCTTCATCCATCAGCGGTGAGCCCTGCCCTATCCTTGCTCTTGCCAGCTCCTACATCCTGACTTGACACTGTGCCAAGCCATTCAGTCCAAAGGCAAAGCTTGGTTCTCCTGTGCTGTGGTTTGGCTGCAACTACTGCAAGAGAATTTTGCAGACCTCTAGGTGCTGGGCTGTCCTCACCCACACCACCCTCTCTTGCAGGATTCCCCAGCAGATCCGCATCTCGGGCAGCCTGGTGGCCATTGGGCTGGTGTTCTTAATCACTGCAATTATGGTGAAGGTCACCATGGAGCCTCTTCCCTTTTTTGTCTTCACCATGATCAGCATTGTCTTCATCAACTGTGAGTAAGGCGTTGGGAAAGAGCCCAAGGAAAAGAGGAGGTTGGGTACCCTCCCTGGTCCTACAGGGCTGTGACACTGGCTCCCCACAGAGGTGCAGCCCATCCTTGCCTTTGGTTTCTCATCTCTGCTTATCTTTCCCTTTGCAGCCTTTGGTGCCATGCTGCAGAGCAGCCTCTTTGGTCTGGCCGGCCTCCTGCCTGCCAGCTACACAGCTCCCATCATGAGTGGGCAGGGTTTGGCAGGCATCTTCGCAGCTTTGGCAATGATAATCAGTATCAGCAGTAAGTAATCCCCACCCTGCAGATGACAATGCATTACTGTCAACAGGGGGCAGTGGGGTCATGCTGGACCCTCTTGGTGTGGGAGATGGCAGCAGGGCCTCACTCCTCTTGCCCCTCTTCATCCTCCTCCTTTTCCTCCATGTCTCCTCTCTTCCTGTGCTCCCAGTTGGTGCTCAGCAACCAGAGAGTTACATTGGTTACTTCACCACGGCTTGTGTGGCGATTCTGCTGGCTGTCGTCTCCTACATCCTTCTACCTCGCATGGTAAGACTTTATTTTTAGTGGGGAATAGCATGAGGAAATGAGACCTTTGCACATCCCAGCACAAGAATCTTGGTCCAATAGCGCCACAGCTTCTGTCAGCCTCCACCTCCTGTGTCAGGGCAGGACACCCAGTGTCCCAAAGCAGCTCTCTGTGGTACTTCTCACCTCAGATACCTGTGGTATCCTTAGGATAATGTGGAAGTGGGCCTCTGAATGAGCAGGAGAAGCATATATATCAGACACAAGTGGAAGGAATACTTTGTCCATCTTGCACTGTTTGCCATTATCAACACAGTCTCAGGTGCTGGTTCCCTGGCAGCCTTCTTTCTTCACACTTGACTGAGTTCTCTGTGTATCTGCAGGATTTCTTCCGGTACTACTCCATGAAGGACAAGACAGAGTACCGTGTGTACAACGCAGAGCTGGAGACCAAGAGAGACCTGATTAAGAAAGGTGAGGGGCTGAGAGGAGAAGAACAAAGGAAGAAGAGCTGAGGGGAAGACTGAGACAGGACTAAATTAGATCCCTGCTTTGTGGGGTCTGTTATGCCCTGTGTTTGTTTTTCCCTGCAGATGAGCCCAACGGGATGGAGCAGAATAACTCAAAGATCATCCCTGTCCACAACCCGGATGAGAAGCCCTCGGTCATCTCCATTTTTAAGAAGGTCTGTGAGTTGGCAGCATCCCCTGTGCTTCTCCTTGTGTCAGGGTATGAACACAGGTGCAGGAAGGCATGGGGAGAGAAGACCACCCCTGCACTGGTCTCTTGCCCTGTGTTTGGTGCCAGCCTCTTTCTTTTATCTTCCCAGCTCTGGGTCATGGCAGTGTCTGTCTGCTTAGTCTTCACCGTCACCATTGGGGTCTTTCCTTCCATCACAGCTAAGGTATCCACTACCCTTGGAAAGGAAAACAAATGGGGTAAGTGAAGCCAGGTGTGTGGTGGGCTAGGAGGAAACTGGAAACAAGCTAAATGGGAGGAAAGAAAGTGGGGCTTGAAGTAGTAGGGGTGCCTGAGGGAAAGGGAAGACCATTGTGCATGAAGGTTTGGATGCAGACACCAGTCTGGCTTGGAAGAGCATCCCAGCTCTTAGTGGGAAACTAGGAGGACCCTAGACCTGAAGGAGAGTCTCTGTGCAATCAGCTGGAGGGCCCAGGGCGTCCTGGGCTTGTCACTGACCTTCTTCCCCTCCTGCAGATCTCTACTTCATCTCAGTCTCCTGCTTCCTGATATTTAATGTCTTTGACTGGATGGGACGGAGTCTGACTGCTCTCTTCACATGGGTAAGCTGGCGGCAGGAAGCACTCTCCATCCCCATACCCTTTGACCATGGTTCTCACTGGGGCTGCCATCCATGGCTTGGAGGAGGAAGTAGGCACAGAGCTGACTCCTGCTCTGGCTGTAAGCCCTAAGCAGAGATTTAGAGGGTTACAGAAAGGGTTAGAGCTGAAAGCCACAGTATCATCCTGTTCTCCTCCCAGGCTTCTTTCAGCATGGTTTGGATGAAGCTGTCTCCTCTATTTCAGCCTTTGTAAACAAACCTTCACTGCAGCTATGCAAACAGCCAGGCAGGATGGCGGCAGTGTAAGAGGGTGAAAGACGGGGCAGCTTGAAATAAAACCTCTGGCCTCCGCACAGTACACAGCTGCTTTAAAGAGCATTATCCTGGCAGCAGAGCAGAACCACACCATGCAGATCATGGAATTATCCCCTCCCATGCCCTGGTCCCTTGCTCTCATCTCGCTGTGCCTTGGGCTGAGCGGTGGGAGTCATGATGGCAGTGAGGAAGGGGTCTGTCTGTGTCTCTTCCTGCCCCTTGCCCACCCCCCAAGCGCTGTTTCCCCTGTATTGTTCAGGTTGTTTGTTTAGAGAAGTTCCTCACAGCAGCATGCAATGCAGGGTCTGTCTGGCCCTGGCTGTGCTGGGCTGCCCTGCTGCCTAGAGCTGCTTCTCTCCTGGCTATGGCTGCTGGCTGCCCCCAGCCTTGGCTGCAAGCTGCCTTGACTGGTGTCCAGGCCACAGCCCTAGTGGTGTGATGACCCAGCAGGGGACATTTCCAAAACAGGCACTGGGTGGAAAGTCTGACTGTGGTGTGGTTTGTGCCTCATTTCCCTGGTTGGGGCCCTGCTCTGCAAGGAAAACATCTTGCTGCTCTCGCTGGTTTTCCCACAGACACAACAGTTGGCATCATCTTTGCCATGTGTTCGTGAAGTGTCCCATGGCTTTGCCAGCCAAGGAGGGCTGCCACCTCCAGGGCAGCTGGGGGCTTCCTCTCACTTCAGACCACAGGGTCTTGTCATCATTTTCTCGCTGAGAGGATTCGGGAGAGAGCCAGGCACATCTTGTACCAGGGACTGCCTTCATCATAGCTGCACAACAGCATGGGGACAGTGCCTCTTGCTTTGTCCCAACTTTGCGCATCCAAAAACTCTGTTGGGATTTGGGGAGGCCATAACTCAATCCATGCCTTTCCCAGCACTGTCCAAAACAGTCCAAGCATAATCCCTTTTCCAGATTGCTGGATCTCACCCCACTTGGCTGGGGGATGGCGTGGGAGGTTGGAGAGCTGTTTAAAGCCCAGTTTGCAGGCCATGGGGTGCCAGAGGCGATTCACCTCAGTTGGCCTTGGCCTGTGCAATGGTTTGCAGCAGGAAGAGGTTGCGTGTGTGTGCATAAGGCTGTCCTCACTCCCTGTTGTTTGCAGAAGGGGCTTAGCAGTTGATCCCAGACTCAGCTCTGTATTTTGGCTCTAGCACTGCTGCTCTCCAAGTCAGCTAAGGACGGGATTTGCAGGGCAGTGGCCAATTGTGGTGGGACTGGTGGCCTGTCCATCTCCTCTGCACGCTGACTTCCTCACCACGAGTCCTGCACCCAGTCCCAGAGCAGCAGCTGAGCAGGGGGTGCTTTCCAGTCTGATGCAGCCCAAGAGAGTTAGGGAAGGAACAAGCAGTATCAAACTTCTCCATCTTTTCACCCTGGGGAGGGAATGTTTCCCACTCACAGCTATGCTAACAAATCTGAACAGTCCCTGTTGTTTTTCCTCTCTTTTTGAGGGACAAGAGCACACTAAGTGGGCGTTCTCTTCTGGGGAACGGCCAGGTATTGGGTGAATATCTGGCTTGAGGAGAGAGTGACAGACTAATGAGTACAACCAGGGCTGGGAATACAGAGGGCAGAGCACTCTCAGCCTCAAATAGCTATTACAGATGCAGGGAGAAACCTTGGAGCTGCATGCAGCAGGCTGCAGGAGCAGGACAGTGGATGCCAGAGGATGGCAGGCAGAAGCTGTGGGTCTGGGAGCCCTGCACAGAGGGGCTCAGGAGCTACCCTGATCTGCCCCTTGTATCACTTGGTGATGTTGGAATTTGTTGCAGCAGAAAAAGTCCTGCAGAAGAGGGACAGCCTCTTTATAGCCCTTGCTGGCACGCCGGGGGATAGGGAATGCGCACTTCTCAGCTACACTCTGTGTCTCTCTCCTAGCCTGGGAAGGACAGCTGCCTCTTGCCGGTGATGGTGGTCTTACGTGTCATCTTCATCCCCCTTTTCATGCTGTGCAATGTGCAACCCCGAAACCACCTGCCCGTCATATTCTCTCACGATGCCTGGTACATCATCTTCATGATCTTCTTCTCCATCTCCAATGGCTACCTGGCCAGCCTTTGCATGTGCTTCGGGCCCAAGTGAGTAAGCTCTGGGGATGGGGGAAAATTTGGTTTCACCCGTGGGTGGCAGCCCAAGTCCAGCCCTAGCATCTGGGTGGGCATCTGAGTGGGCTGCAACACTTCAGCACAGGGGTCAGGGAGGGGTGGCCTTCATGCTAGAGCTTGAGACAGCCTGCCTGAAGCATTCTGTCTTTTTTATGAGCCCGTGATGTGGAGGTGGTTTCTTGGAGCGAGGTGGGGCTTCTACTTGCCATTCTGCAGCAGAAGAACACTGCTTCTGCCTCTGCTGGGGTCTCCTCCCATCTCTTAGTTGAACTCCAGCAAGGGCGTGGGGCATGCGTCCTGAGGATGAGTCTGACACCTGTTTCTTTCCTAGGAAAGTACTTGCCCACGAAGCAGAGACAGCTGGAGCAGTCATGGCCTTTTTCCTGACACTGGGCTTGGCCCTAGGAGCCGCTGTCTCTTTCCTGTTCCAAATTCTCATCTAGCAGAGGCACCCAGAGGGTGCAGGCATACTAAGATGGCTCCGCATCCTCCTCCGAGGCCCTGGACACCTCTGTGCTGTGGGGTGATAACACCTCACTCCTGCCCCTGCCAAATCACGCTGCCACAGCAGATGTTCCATCCAGGGACGGTTCCACTCTTCCAGGGTTGGTGTGGCTCCTGCCATGCCTGGCTGTGTGATGCCTTCAGGCCTATGTGCCTTTGCCTTCCCCGTGTTGTGTGTAAAATTCCCAGGACCTCACTGAGGTCCATCTGCCTCCTGTGACACAGAAGTTCCCCAGCTCAAGGCCGAAAGCCATTGCAAGCCTCCTCCTCTCCGCCAGGCAGAGCTGAAGGCTGGTATCCAGTGTTACTCCCCCTCCTGCTCTTATTGCAGGCATCCTCTCCCTCCCCTCATCCTACACTGCAGCTTTTCTCCTACTGGAGACACTTGCAGATAGGGAAAACCCCAGCCGGCCTCGCCAGCCCCACACTGCCACACCCTGGGCCGCTGGGTTTGAAGGGCGAGAGATATCCGTGTCCCGTCCACGCCAAGAGCCAGCACCGCGGCTCAGCAGATGAAGAGCTGTGCACCCTTTGCTTCTCCCTGCCCCCCGCGTTCAGCCCCCACATAACCGGTTGCTCATTCTGCCTTTGTTCGCTCTCCTCCCCCCGCAGGAGGAAGGCGGCGGTTCCCGGCTGCGGCAGTCCCGGCCTGCCCCCGGCTGCCCCCCGCGCTCTGTAAATGTATCTGTAAATGTACAGTTGCCTTTTTCTATAAAAAGACTGAAACGTGTGTCTGTGTCCATCACTGTGGGAAAAGGGCACCTCGCAGTAACCGCAGTGCCGCCTGGTGCCGCGGAGGAGAACTGCACGGCCTCGCGGCGGTCCGCTCCCACACACCGCCCGGCGCCCCGGACCCGCAGAAGCCCGACCGCCACCGGGGGTCGCGTGGAACTCTCTGGAACACCGACCGCGCTCCTACTCTGCCGACACTGTGCTCCTCCGCTGGCCGCCGCCGTTAAAGGGGACAGGAGGTGGGCCCA
This sequence comes from Lagopus muta, assembly GCF_023343835.1. Classification (NCBI taxonomy): domain Eukaryota; kingdom Metazoa; phylum Chordata; class Aves; order Galliformes; family Phasianidae; genus Lagopus; species Lagopus muta. The sequence continues at coordinate 80,113,646 of NC_064434.1, forward strand.
CCGAGCGGCCCGCAGCTTCACCCGACATCACCGCTGCGGGCGGCCGCGTTCTGCAGGGCCGTTTTAAGGCGGAAGGAACCGCCGGGCGGGGCGGGGCGCACCGTGCCTCTATAAGGAAGCCCAAGGGGGAGGTGAGCGTTCTTTTTTTTTGCACCGGCCGACTGCGGACGGCGAGGTTCGGGCGGCGCTGGGTCGAGGCTGGTCGGGTGGGCTGTTATCGCTGTAGCTATCGCTGCAGCCCTGGTACAGACGGCGTGGGGTTGCCTTGCAGATGCCCGAGGAAGTGCAGCATGGAGAGGAGGAGGTGGAGACGTTCGCCTTCCAGGCGGAGATCGCGCAGCTCATGTCGCTCATCATCAACACGTTCTACTCCAACAAGGAGATCTTCCTGCGGGAGCTCATCTCCAACGCCTCCGACGTGAGCCCTGGCCGCGGGAGGGTCTTCCTCTGCTGGGGGGTGGGGGGGCTGGGGCAGCCTTAAGGGGCTCAACAGTGGGCCGAGGCACGTGGTGCTTGGCGGCGGCTGTCCGGTAGGGGGCGGCAGCGAGCGGCACCCGTTCTCTTCTAAAGGCGCTGGACAAGATCCGCTACGAGAGCCTGACCGAGCCCTCCAAGCTGGACAGCGGGAAGGACCTCAAGATCGACATCATCCCCAACCCGCGGGACCGCACGCTCACCCTGCTGGACACCGGTATCGGGATGACCAAAGCCGACCTCATCAACAACCTGGGCACCATTGCCAAGTCGGGTACCAAAGCCTTCATGGAGGCCTTGCAGGTGGGTTGCTTTTGGCTGTGTGGGATCTGTGGCCTCGCTGCCTTCCTTGCTGCGGGGGCTGCCGGCCTACCTGAGCGTGTTTCCACACCTCCAGTAGCAGGGAGGTGCTGAGGGTAGGGCTGGCTGCCTGTTGTGCCTTTATCCGTGCGTGTGCTGACGCAGCTCTCTGCTGATTGAAGCCGTTGCAAACGCTTCCTGTGTTCTTTCTCTCCCTCTGCCCTCACAGGCAGGTGCAGACATCTCCATGATTGGACAGTTTGGTGTGGGTTTCTACTCTGCCTACCTGGTGGCTGAGAAGGTGGTGGTCATTACCAAGCATAATGACGATGAGCAGTATGCCTGGGAGTCGTCAGCTGGGGGATCCTTCACTGTCCGGACTGACCATGGTACGTATGGCACAAAACTAGGTGTATTTCTGCTGGGTGGGCAGTCCTTTTAATCCTTAACATTACATTATCAAGTAGCAGTTATGTTCCCAAAGCTGGTCCTGTTTATGCATTGCCCTTCTGCATCACCCCTTGAAACCCACAGCTTTGTCATCTCACACAATAGGTGAGCCCATTGGACGGGGCACCAAAGTGATCCTGTATTTGAAGGAGGACCAGACAGAGTATTTGGAGGAGAGGCGTGTCAAGGAGGTGGTGAAGAAGCACTCCCAGTTCATTGGCTACCCCATCACACTTTATGTATGTCAGAACAGTTCTGTGGGGACCCCTGGGAAAGCGGGAGGGAGGGATGAGAAATGTTGGAGGGGATGAAAGAATGACAGCTACCATCTTTTGTGGCCAGAAGAAGTGAGGAATTGGAGGCAAACGTAGTTAATATCCAGACATGTATTCAGTCTTTGATCTGTACAGCTGAATTAGCTATGGAGCGTAGAGGGTTTTGTGCCCGCTGTCTTTTCAGAGACGCTGTTTCATTATATGAACGCTGCAAGCATTTGTAGGATTGACTGGGGAAAAAGCACTGTTTCCTGCCATTGTATGTATTGGGCAGTGATCTCCACCCATGAGGATGCCTGTTTTGCTTGTCCTGAGAATAAAGATTTTCTGGTAGCGGTTGCTTGGGGCTAAAACTGTGTTTATGACTCTGATTCTTGTCCTTTCTTGCACAGGTGGAGAAGGAGCGTGAGAAAGAAATCAGTGATGATGAGACAGAAGAAGAGAAAGCTGAGAAAGAGGAAGAGACTAAGGATGAGGAGAAACCAAAAATTGAGGATGTGGGCTCTGATGAGGAGGAGGAGGGAGATAAAGGCAAGAAGAAAAAGACCAAGAAAATTAAGGAGAAATATATTGACCAGGAGGAGCTGAACAAGACCAAACCTATTTGGACCCGCAACCCTGATGACATCACCCAGGAGGAGTATGGAGAGTTCTACAAAAGCCTCACCAATGACTGGGAGGATCACCTGGCGGTCAAGGTGGGTCCTGGGCCACCCTGGCTTCATGGAGGGACAGAGGGCCCCTTTCTAGCTTGTACCCAAAGCCACCATTTTGGTACAAATCTGAAGGTTCCTGGGCCACTTGATGCTGCAGCTTCTATTGATTTTTGTGCAGGTGGAGGGGTGGGCAGTGGTAGACTAGGAACTTGAACAGGAGAATATTGGGTCTCAGAGAACTACGACTTCTCTGTCCGGGCCTACTGGATGCTAGAGAAGCCTGGACATGCTGGGGGTAGCAGTAGGGCTGAAGAGGGGGAAATGCTGGCTGTTTTGTAGGAGACCATGCTGTGCTTCTCTGCCAGCCCTAGTGCTGAGGAGCAGCAGTTCAGCCTGCCCAGTGTAGGTGCTTGCAGCAAAGTCTAGAAGGGACAGACAGTGGCATTTTCTCATTTCTGGCCCCACAGCACTTCTCTGTGGAAGGGCAACTGGAGTTCAGGGCCCTGCTCTTCATCCCACGCCGTGCTCCTTTTGACCTCTTCGAGAACAAGAAGAAGAAGAACAATATTAAGCTGTATGTGAGGCGTGTCTTCATTATGGACAGCTGTGATGAGCTCATTCCTGAGTACCTGAGTAAGAGCCCCCCTGCCTCAGTTTCCCAGGTTGAGCTGGGACACCCCCAGCCTCGTTGTGGTTCTCAGTGCCAGGTGGCTGGCTGAGATGCCAGCAGCAGTGGGCTGACAGCAGTCTGTGTCTTAACACTTCTGTTATAATGAGATCTTAATTTCTGTTTCCCTTACTTAGACTTCATCCGAGGTGTTGTGGACTCAGAAGATCTACCTTTGAACATATCTCGTGAGATGTTGCAGCAGAGCAAAATCCTCAAGGTGATCCGCAAAAACATTGTGAAAAAGTGCTTGGAGCTCTTCACTGAGTTGGCAGAGGACAAAGAGAACTACAAGAAATTTTATGAGGCCTTTTCCAAGAATCTGAAGGTGAGAGCTTGGACATAGTGCACTGGGAGGAGGGAGGGACTTGAGACCCACCTGCCTTCGGAACAGGCTTGTTCCAGCATCACATCAGGGTGTTGGGGTAGAGGTGGGCCTCAGAAGTGCCCCAGAGAGCCTCTGTGGGCAGCTGGACTCTTATGTTAGGAGGTGGTTGTGTCTTGGGGATAGCCAAGTGTATGTAAGCTCCATTCTGGAGACCACATGTATGCTTTCTGCCCGCAGCTGGGCATCCATGAGGACTCAACGAACCGAAAGCGCCTTTCAGACCTGCTGCGCTACCACACATCTCAGTCAGGTGATGAGATGACTTCACTTTCAGAGTATGTGTCCCGTATGAAGGAGTCACAGAAGAGTATCTACTACATCACAGGTGAGCCAGATCTCTGCTGATGAAGCGGGTTATCTGTCTACCAGCTTTAAATTCTTCCAGGCAAATCTTGCTGCCTTCAGCAGGCCCTCTCTGCTGAAAGACAGACCATCTCTGGGTGCTGGGGCAAGGTTATCAGGCCCAGAGCCCTAGCTGCAGCCAACTTTACATCAGGGGCTCTGAGAGATCAGTATTTTCTATCACGCTGTAAGCAGCTCCTAAATCTTTGTGACATCCTGCTTCTAAACCCATAAACACAGGGGAGAGCAAGGAACAGGTTGCCAACTCAGCCTTTGTGGAGCGTGTGAGGAAGCGTGGCTTTGAGGTGGTGTACATGACGGAGCCTATTGATGAATACTGCGTGCAGCAGCTCAAGGAGTTTGATGGGAAAACCCTAGTGTCAGTTACTAAGGAGGGGTTGGAACTACCTGAGGATGAAGAGGAGAAAAAGAAGATGGAGGAGAGCAAGGCTAAGTTTGAGACCCTCTGCAAACTCATGAAGGAAATCCTGGACAAGAAGGTGGAGAAGGTGAGACGGTTGAGGAGCTCAGCCCAGGGCTGTGTCCTGGGCTGGTGGGAGGAGGGCTGGGCCCCTCCGTGACGCAGACAAGGGTCCCAGCTCAATGCATGCCTCTGATCTCCCTCATCTCCTGCAGAGGAGCCGCTAAAGGAGACTGAAGGTCCCAGCATGCACTGCACCATCTTGCTCTAAGCAGCCAGGCTGCAGGCGAGGGGCACTGACCCAAATACGTGCATTGATGGGAGGCGGTAAGTGTGGGAAACGCAGTGGGTACTGAAGGTGCTGGCTGAGCTGTCCAAACTGTTCTGTCAAGCGATTTTGGAGCTGTTTTGAAGGATCCCTGTTTGCTTTGGGCTGTCCTCAGGTGAACCTGGGATGATTACATGGCGTGATGTGCTCTGGGGCTGGGTCCGTTCTTGGGTGTGCTGGGAGCCTTGCTCTGCTAACTCTTGGCTCCCTTGTCAGGTAACTATCTCAAACCGGTTGGTCTCATCTCCCTGCTGCATTGTCACCAGCACATACGGTTGGACAGCAAACATGGAGCGCATCATGAAGGCTCAGGCACTGCGGGATAACTCTACCATGGGCTATATGATGGCCAAGAAGCACCTGGAAATCAACCCTGACCACCCAATTGTGGAAACTCTCCGCCGGAAGGCTGATGCTGACAAGAATGACAAAGCTGTCAAAGACCTGGTGGTCCTGCTCTTCGAGACTGCTCTGCTGTCCTCTGGCTTCTCCCTGGAAGATCCTCAGACCCATTCCAACCGCATCTACAGGATGATCAAACTGGGGCTTGGTACGTGTCCACGCAGCTTCTGGAGAAGGTTCTGGGCGAGGCTAGCTCCCCTTATAAATGGCATTTTCTTAACCTGCTGTGAAATCACCTGCCCAAGTCTCTGTGGAAGTGCAGATCCATGGTCCCCTCACCTTTTCTTGTGGCTTGACACCGTATAGGTGCCCAAGGTGTCTGAGCTGGAATTTCCTACAGAAGTTATTAGGAAGGAGTGACGTGCCTTGGCAGAAGCAGGCAGCCAAGCTTCCTGTGGCCTGTGCAGCAAAAGCAATGTGTAGTTGAGGCATGAGGGAAAGGCCAGTGAGTGAGCAGTGCTGCTGTGATACACAGAAGTAGCTGGGTGTTTAAGGAGGCTGGAGGCAAGTGGAAGTCTCAAGAAAGGTTGTCCTGGCCTCATGCCCACCACCAGGCTGCACAGGTGACATCATTCTTGCAGTAGATGTCAAAAATCTACCATGGAAAAGAGGGCCCGGCCCATGTGTTCAAAGGGCTTGCTTACATTCAGTTTTGTCTCAACTGTCTTTTAGGCACAAATGTAAATCAAGAAGTGCTGTGGCTTGGCATAATTCCTGGGTGCTGTTGCTTGGGCTCCTGACAAGCCAGCCTTTGTTGTGGGACTGTGCGACTCAGCTGTCTCTTAGAGGCTTCATCTCTTCTTCCCCTTTTCTCTCCTAGGTATTGATGAGGATGAGGTGATTGCAGAAGAGTCCAATACAGCTCCTCCTGATGAAGTCCCACCTCTGGAGGGAGATGAAGACACATCCCGCATGGAAGAGGTGGACTAAAGAAAGAAGTCTCTTCCATCTCCTGCCAGACCTCTGTCTAATCTCATGTCTGTTTAGAAAAGGGGTCTCTGCTCCCACCGACTTCTGGCTCCTTGATGGTGTCTTCTGGAATTTTTTCTTTTTTTTTTTTGGTAGTGGGGAATGGAGACAGGATTCCCTGTTTGTCAGTAATGAGCAAGTCAGGCAGCCCTGGGCATGTCTGTTGTGTGTATTTCTACTTGTGTAAGATCATGTAATGGGGAATGGAGGTGTCGAGGGGTCAGTCTTCCTCTTTCTCACACCCCATGGGATCTCCCATGCTCAACTGAGGTGAAGAGAGTCCTTTCTCTCCAGCCTCCTCATAGTAGGATTGTATCTTGGTTGGCTTGGTTATTTTTCATTGATTTTCCTGATGTTTTGTTCTACTGGAATTAAAGTGTCAAAAGATCAAGGTTTACGTAAAAGGTTCTATTGTGTTCTCATGCCCAGAAAGTGGAAGGTGAGGATGCTCAATTCCAGAGGTTTGAGCACTGGAAGGGAAGTTATGCAGAGCTCAGCTGGTGCTGTGCTGAGAGGGCTGACAGGCCTGTTTTGCTTGTGGGCACACTTCCTTGTATTGGAGGGCTGCTGGGACTTCTATCCTCTGCCATGTATAAGCAGGGGGTTATATGAACCTGGGGTAGAAATTGCAGGAGACAGAATGCAGGAGACAGGTTCTTGTTCTAGCTGCACCACTGCCTATCCCTGCCTCCAGGGGACAAGGTGAGGAGGGGATTACTGGCTGAGGAGAATTTAGGAGATGCCTTGAAGAAACTGTCTTTCAGCTTGCATCAAGCTGTGGCCTTGGCTCCCTTTCTCTTCTGTGTGTCATAGCTGCACATGCTGAGTGGGCTGCAGCTCTTTCCAGAAGTTGGGGGAGAGATAGGTGGCCTGCTTTCAACGCTCTTGGCCTCTGTAGTTAAAAAGCCACCACCATAGGTTCAAACTGTTGTGCTCTTTCTGAACTGCCATGTGAAGGCAGGGTCTACTCCGACTAGATTTGAGTTGTGCTTTAGCTCATCTCTGCTACTTCCCTGCTTTGGCACCACAGAGAGGGTAGGTGAGAAAGGACCTGCTGGGCAGGAGGTGGTCTCTGCCTGCATGACCTGCAGCTGGTGAAGAAACCTTGTCAAGCTGTGCTTGTCAGCTGAATAAGCTAACAGGACATGAGTGTGTGTTGCTGCTGGCTGGTCTAATCAGCATCTCTCTGTCTCTGGGCTGGAGCAGTGACAGGAGCCATCTGCTTGTTCCCTTGCAGCACAGAGTTGAGATAGAGGTGGGAGGGAATTAACTGCTGGGGATTTCAGCTGCCTCTGTTCAGCTCTTATGTCAAACTGCTTTTGCAGGCTTTGTTCTAGGCTTCACTTTTTCTCCGCCATCCAGCCTGCTGTTTTAAGGTTTCTGCAGCCCTTTGGGCTTAGCAGCACCTTGCTTTAACCTGTCTCTTGGATGACTGAGAGGCCTGGGGCATCATCTGAGCCATCTGCTCTCTGTATCAAACTTACACTAAAGCTGTAGGGCTTGTCACCCTCTGCCATGTTGGCCTCTGGAGTTGGGCAGGGGAAAGCGACATCAAGTCATACTTGACTGTATGCCAGCAGCCACAGGCACAAAATGGAGTGGAGATTTTAGCCAACATCCATCTTGAAAAGGGAAGTAGGAGGTAGAGCACAGCTCTGGTGGGAGCTGGAGTCATGCCTGCACACCAAGGCACTGTAGGACACAGTACTGCAATGGTAGAAGCTGAAGGAGACAGAAGGGGGAGTGGAACCAGAAGCAGAAGAAAGCAGAGGTGTAAATGGAAGAGGTGTAAATAGAAAATGAAGTGGAAGCACAAGCAAAGTGAAGTAGAAAGAAGTGGAAGCGACAGTGGAAGAAATCAGAAATGGAAGGGCAGAATGTTGTGAGGGTGTAAGGTGGCTGCTATGAGGATGGAAAGAAGCAGAAGTGGAAGCAGAAGTTGAAGTGGAAGCAGAAGTTTAAGCAGAAGGAATCAGAAGCAGAACAAGGCAGAACTATAAGCTAAAGTGCAACCAGAAGGGAAATGAAGCAGAAGGAAATGGAAGCAGAAGTGGATTGAAATAGAAGCGTCAGAGGAAGCAAAAGTGGAAAGGAGTGGAATGAGAAGGAACTCAAACCAGAAGCGTAACCAGAAGTAGAAGAAGTTGAAGCAGAAGTAGAGGAAGGAAACAGAAGTGGAATGAAGCAGAACTGGGAGAAGTGGAAAGAAGCGGAAGGGCAGAAGGCAGCTGCTACAAGGGTGGATGTGGAAGTTGAGGTGGAATTGTAACACGAAGGGGAAGCAGGAACAGAATAAAGTGGAAAGCTGCTATAAGGGCAGAAGACATTGAGATAGAATGAAGAGGAAGTAGAAGAGGAAGCATAGTTGGGCAAAATGTAACCAGCATATGCATAAAATGGAGTGGGTGTTTCAGCCAGCATCCATCATGAGAAGGGAAAGGGGAGGTAGAGAACAGCTGGGCCCTGTTTCGAGCCCTATTGGGAGCTGGAGTTATGGCTGCACACCGTGGGGCACGGTGCTGCTTGGGTGCAAGCTGGTGGGGTGCAGCTAGAGCTGTGCTAGCCAACTCTTGCAGAGTAATTTCCTTGCTGAGACAGGAGAAAGGAGACAGGATTTCTCCCAGGATAGGGAAGTTTTGCCAAGTGAGCCTCAACATTGATTCTTTTCAACTTAAAGCATTTCCCTTGTTTTCCTCCATTCTCATTTAACTGAGAACAGGGGTCCTGTTCTGCACTGTGATAGAAAGGAACTTTACCATTCCTTTCCTTTTCATCCCCCCTTCTCCCCCCCCCAAAAAAAATCCTACCCAAAAACCCAAACGTTCTCAGTCTGACAGCAGACTGTGAGGCAGACACTTGGGGGAATTTGAATTTGTAAACAAAGAGGTGGAGGCAAGAGGAAGGATGCAGGGCTGTGAGGTCATGTAATACAAGCACTTTCAAGAACTTGAAAGTATTAAGGAGCTTGGATAAAACTGCTAGAGCCAAACTCAGTGCTGTGGTCAGCAGATGCTGTTGTCCTTGCAGGCTGTTAATATGCCTGATCAGTCTCTCCTGTAACCCTTGCTTGATTCTCCTGTTTCTCTAGCTGCAGGGCAAGGTTCTGTGGTTGCTCCAGACCTTGCTAGGCCCAGAGAGCACAAGCATAGAGTGAAGGTTTATTTCAACACTCAATTGTGCACCAGGGGTCTATACAGGACTTGTGGAGCTGGTGTGGGTGCAAATGCACTCCATGAAGACTGGACTCCTTCAAGGCCTCACTACGGCAGTGGGGGCTCTGGCTCCCATTTACATTATTTCTATCCATCTACCCTATTTGCAGATACACCCACCTGGCACCAGGGTTCCCTGCGTGGTCCCCAAGTCCTTATCAGGATTAAATTGGCACAGAGTTGTAGGTCCTGGTGCACTCCCCAGCACAAGCAGAGGTCTGAGCATGGCTATGTTCTCCAGCTGTGTGCGTGCAGGGATCTTGCATGGAGGGACCATGGGACTTTGGAGCTGTAGGTCCAACCCTGGGTGCAGGCAGAGGTACCCATATTTGGAAAGGAGAGAGAGCGTAGCAAAGTTTTCTAGGGAGATCAGGGAACAGCTTGGGGAATTAGTCTCTTCCCTCCAGCTATGAGTGGGAGGGAAGATACAGGGGAAAAGAAAACAAACAAAAAACCCATTTACCCCTGGGGTACTATATGCAGCATATTTTTAATTTAATAAAATAAAAAGAAAAAAGTTGCTTTTCAAAAGTACCAAAATTGCTGACTTGTCAGTCAGGCTGTAATGGGGAGAAAAGGGTTAATGGGTACAACCCAGGCTTTGGGGAAGAGCAGTGGGAGCAGCCTCCACTACCCCATCCCCTGTTGCCTGGGGGCAGGCACCTGCTCCTCCATCCTCTGCTGCCTGTGGAGAGGGGATGAGCCATGACAGAGGGCTCTGTCCCTTCCTGCAGACCTCCAGGCACTGTGGGGCTCTGATAAGGCCCCAAGAAAGGTGGGGCTGATACTTCCAGTTGGCAGGGAAAAAAAAAAGCGGGTGTTTGTGCTTCTCTGAATGGCAACTACAGAGTCCAGAAACCGTGGCACCCTGAGGAGATGCTGGGGATTCTGGACACTGTAGCCTTTGGCCTGTAACAGCAGCAGATGTAAATGAAAAGCAACCTAGAATAACTCAGCAAGCCTTGGGAAATGCATCAGCCAGCCTCTATCTCTGCATAAAAATCAGCCTGGGCTAGGAGGAGCAAAGAAAATTGACTTAGAGCTGGGGTAAGGGACTGATAAACCAAACTGGGATTCCAGCCTGCCCTCCCAGAGCAGATCCCAGGCCTGCAGTAGGACAGGTCCTCTCTGAGCTGTGCCTCTCCTACCTGGAGCACCTCCTGGGAAGAAAGCCTGAGGCTGGAGTGACTGAGCGGGAGTTTCTGTCCTACTTACCCCAGGCTCAGCTCAGGATTTTGCCTCATATAGAGACATTTCAAAGACAGAGCTAGTGTTTTTCCTGCCCCCTCCTCCTGCTGAGCTCTGTAGTAGTGACAGACATGGAGGCGCATAAGCTGGAGGGAAGATGTTGCCATGGAAAAGATCTCTCTTGTTCAATCAATGACCTTAGAGAGAAACCATGACACAGGTGGGGCAGGAGCACCAGCAGCCCCATGCTGGTTTGCCCCTGCAGCTGCAAGCCCCTAGGTCCGTGTCTTGGCTGGAAGTCTCTCACCTATTAAGGCAAATAGTAAGGTTTGGAGCTGTGGCAGCCCAGAGCATTCCCTGGGCTTGTTGCAGCCCCTTCCCCAGGAAAAGCAGGTGGAAAATTGAGTCACTTGTCCAGCCTAACGATACTCCACCTGGCTCCTCAGTGGGTTCTGATAGATCAAGCAAGCGCCCCCCAGCAGAGGCAGGACAGCAGGCACAGCTCAGAGACCCTGGCCTCAGCTCCTTAGACCTTTTGGACAGCGGTCTCCCCTGGTGGTAGTTTCTTGCTGCGCTTCTTCATGCGGCTGCGGGCATAGACGCGGAGGAAGAGTGCCATAAAGACAACAGCTATGCCCAGCCCACCCACAACAGTGACAGTGTGCCCATAAATGAGGCAGGAGAGGAGAATGGCAAAGGCCTGGCGGAGAGTCATGATGATAGTGAAGACGGCTGCCCCAAACTGGTTGATGGTGTAGAAGATGAAGAGCTGGCCACAGGCAGAGCACACCGACAGCAGCACCGCGTGGGCCGTGAACTCCGAGTGACGAGCCATGAAGTGCACTGATTCTAGCAAAGCACCCTGCTCCAAGAGCGAGCCCACTGTGAAAAGGCAGGAGAAGACATTGACACCGAACATCATCTGCACGGGAGACATCTTGTAGGTGAAGAGGGCATCCTGCCAGTTGGATGTGAAGCTGTCGAAGACAATGTAGCCGGCCAGGAGGACTACACCAGAGAAAGTGGTGACAGTGGACACGTGTCTGTTGGGAGCACTGGAGAGCAGGAACATGCTGACCCCCACAGAGATGAGGGCAGCTGTCAGGTATTCCCAGTACTCGTAACTCTTGTGTGACACCAGTTTACCCATCATCATTACAGGGATCACTTTAGAAGCCTTGGCCAGCACTTGGGTGGGGAAGCTGATGTATTTGAGAGCCTCGTACTGGCACCAGCTGCTGAGGATGTTGGAGAGGGAGGCGAAAGAGTACTTGTACATAGCAGCCCCATGGCGCGGCTGCTTGGTCAAGGCGCAGTACAGACCAGCCACAGTGAAGGCCAGGATGCGGTTCATGAACACTAGGAACTGGGAGTCCTTGAACTTCTCACCAGGGTCTGTCTCAGTAGCACCGTATGTTCTTGTCATCACGCGCTCCTGGAGAACACCCCATGTGAGGTAGGAGGCCTGCAAAGCAAGAGGAGCACAGGGAATTAGGACCCACACCAAGAGCTACAAGCAATCATTGGAAGATTGTCTATTGCCCACAAAGCAACACCTCAGTACAGAGAAAACACTTGTTTTAAACTGCCTGTTGAACCAGATGGACAAGATCAGAGAACATTACTGATATATAGCTCTGGCTTTGGTGCCAGCTCTCTGCAGCAGGTCCTGGCAGCTTTCCCAATGGCCTTTGTGTTGGTTTTCACTTCCAGCTTTACAAACCAAGTTCTTCCACCCAAATCAATTCTATTTTCTAGCAGACAAAATTGTTCTCCAGGGATAATCACTGCTCTGGCTGTCACCTCCACTACTTTACGCAGTGCTACTGAGCACTGAGCCTTTGACAAAAGTAACATGAACTTTTCTCTCCCAGCTAACTACGGCAGAGAGATGAAATGATGTAGTTGTGTCCTGCAGAAAGTCTGAAGGTACTGGGATAGCAGGCCAGAGCGGAGGCATTTTCTGTTGGCTGCAGGATTTGTGAGTTTTGTGTAATAATTAATTTTAGTCCTCGAAGAACCAAAAAGCTGCCATTCCTAATGACGATTAGGCTGTAGCTGAGACTCGAGGAAACTAAAATTAAAAGATCCTCTATTTTTGTAGCCGAATTCCTTGGTATCCAAATCAATCTATCAAGGGCAGAACCCTTCAGCTCCAGAAAGTGACCCAGAAGAGAGCCCATGTGTTAACTACCTGCTGCTCTGATGGGAACTGGAACAAGAGCAGCCCTAACAATCTCAGTAGCAGAATTCTCCTTGTCCATGGATCCAAGGGACTGCATTTGGACAGATGAGAGAGGTCCCAATGCAGACGACACCAGAATGGTCCCTCAAAGGTTACACAGCAGCCCTGGTGGATTATCCTAATGGAGAGGCAGTGTCCCAGCCTCCAATTCTGCCCTATCAAGGACAGCACTGCATCTCCAAGGAACTGGCAGTACAAACTCATTTTCCAGTCCCTCCACCCCGAGTGGGACGGCCACGCACACATGCATAGGGCCCCTACCTGTAGACCAGCAGCACAGAAGAGCAGCTTCAAGATCTGTCGGGCTGTAGAGGACTCTGTAGGCTCTGCTCGGGGTGGCAGGGAGCCATCCTCTGCATGTACAGTCTTCACCTCAGAGCCGAACACACATGATTTGATGACAGGAAAGCAAATGCCTCGGCCTGAAGGGACAAGAGAACACAGACACAGAATTAACCACAAGCCACACCAGCCTGAGAGGTGTAGGCTCCTTCCTTACTAACCTTCTCTGTGACTAACAGTCAGTTCATTACACTACATGCAACACCAGATGGAGACTGGGGCCTTTAGCAGACAAATTGTCATATTACTTATGCAGCCATGGATTGAGCTGACTCAGGCAAACTCCAAATTGTTCAGAATAAAGTTCCATATCTACTAGTATGGGAGCCTGGGAGAGATTTGTTTCAGGATAGCTCTTAGGGATGGAAGATTATGCCCAGCTCAGCGCTGGTCCAACAAAGCACAGCAAGAGAACCACCTGTCAGCGCTGAGGCAGATATCTGAGGAAAGCTGTTGCCTGCCCTTACCTGTCTCCAGGTAATTCCTTCTCTTGAAGTACTGAATGAGAAGGAATCCTGGTATTACAATACTCGCATAGCCAGCAGCGTTAATAAAGAAACGGAAGAGCCAGAAGTCCCCCCAGGAGTCCTGCAAGGCAGGGAGCATTTCTTCACCAGTAGCCATGATGGGGAGAGCAGCCAGCACGAGGGGAACACAAAATCTGCAAGAGAGACAAAGAGGCAGACGATAGGCAACCAGCACACAGCCTGCTCCCCCTGCCTACCTGCACCACCTACCTCCCAGATTGCTCCTGACCAGCAGGCAGCACCCATATCCCACGCTGGCAAATAACAGCAGTTATCGCAGAATACAGAGCAGGAAAGGCCCTCTGGAGTTTATATTTGCATCTGTTAACAGTGTTTGCTCTGGCTTAGGAACACATGGACTTAAAAGCTTGGGCTTCCAGGATTGGAGAGGATGTTTGAATGCTGTTGTAAAGGGCAGGTTATGACAACGCCTTTGTTCCAAATGCAAGGAGCACATTGCACCTCACCTTTTCAGGTTAAACTATAGCACAGCTAAATGCAGATTTCTTTCTTCTGGGTGGAAAAAAATAAAAGGTCATGAAATGAAAAGAGAGCCCTAGCAGCTCATGTTACAAGCCTGCATCCAGAGCAGCCTTTCTTTCAGAAAAAGCACTTCCCCTCCAACTATACCAGGTGAGCAGAGGAGAGCCAGGGGAGCATGTGGCTGCCAGGCTTGCCCATCTCCCTGCTGGGGCAGCACATAGCCCTGGGGCAGTGCGCCAGGGCATTCCCTGCAGCTCTGAGGAAATTACCAGGGCTCACCCACTCGACAAGGCACAGCCAGAGTGCAAGGTTGGGAAGGAACCTTCTTATCAGCTGTCTGGTTGGGTTTTTACCAGTGCTATCTGCAAAGGCATCTGAAGCATTAGTCCTGAGTGAGGGGTGATCTGGTCAGCTTTATGACAGCTGTAATGCACCTGTAGTTCTTCCCACTGTCCCCTTCATTGCACAAGCAAACCCAGGCTAGTGGGCCACACAAAGAACAAGAGCAGCAGATACACAACAAGGAGGAAGTTGGCACAGACTTCTGCACCCAAGGCCGCTGGCATCCTCCTCTCCTGCAGCAGCCTGGTCCAAGCTCAAAGCATCTTTCTGCAGCAGGGGAGGAGGTAACTTTGGTCCATGCTCCATTCTTGCCCCAGTCTCCCCTGCAGAAAAAGCCTCACAGGGGCCAGTGATGGTGCTATGGAGCTGGGTACATAAACATGCACCAGATGAAGCTCTGGGCTTCTGTGATTAAAAGGGCCAGAGAAGATGCTAGCTCCCTCTGCAAAAAAAACAAGTGATTCATAGGAATTTAGGCCCTGTGTACCTTCCCTCAGTGTCAGAGACCGCAGCTGTGGTCTCCAGTATTCACGAATCTCAGAGTCTTGTACTAACAAAGCTAGGGTTGTAAAGGCAAAAAAGTCCCCTGCCATTTCATGAGCAACAAGCTCTCCCTTCCCACTGTCCTCCTATGCCCTGGGAAAGGGCTCAGGGACTTTTCTAATCTTCAGTCACTGCAGACAGGCCTCAGAGTCCAACAACTTGACATAAGCCAAGGCTGAGCTTCACCCTCCTGCGACTTACATGACCCAGAAATTCCCATCCTGGGTAGAAGCGCAAACAGCTTGGAGCGAGTTTTTGTGCCTCTGCTCTCTCCTCATTAAAAAAAAAAAAAAAAGTCTGACACCTCTGCCTCAATCCTCCCCCTCCTTCAGACCTATCTCCTGCTGAGAGGCACTGCAGGCTGCACAGGTGCTGGAGGATGTAAGGAAAAGAGCTCAGCGGTAGCACTGGGGGCTGATGCTGCCCACGTGCTTCAGGTTTGCATGAGGTAATCCTGGCTGATCACAGCAGCTCTCTTGCCAAGCAGAGGGCACAGAAAAGCCCTTTGCTTTTGCTTAAGTCTGATACAAACCACAAAGTCGGTTGCTACATTCATAGCCATGCATCCCATCAACTTGACGGAGACCAAAAGCCAGCCACTCCTATTCAGGACCATTCCCCTCACCCCCAAGCACTGTTGCGGGAGCAGGAGCAGCCCCACTCTCCCACAGGAGGATACAGCGGGACAATGGCTCTCTATGCGCGCACCGGCAGTTCCCAGACGCAGATTCAGGGCCGTCGGCTCCGCTCTCCCCGCCGAGACTCGGAGGGAACAGGGCCGCCAGTGTTACAGGTGGGAGGGGGCCGTACGGGCGGCAGGCCGAGCGGTGAAAGGCGCCTCAGAGCGCGACCGCCGCGCGGCTGCAGCTCCCCGGCTCGCAGGGGGCCGCTCTCGGCTGCACCGCCGCAGAGCCGGGCCAGGCCTCGGCCCCGGCCCCACGCCTCGGGCTCCTGACTGAACCTCAGGGCTCAGATTTGGGGCCGAAGCGCTGCCCGGCCGCAGCCCGGCGCATCTGCAGCACCGCTCCACCTAACGCGAAGCCTCGAGCGCAGAGAGCCAGGCCCCGCTCCGAGCAGGACCTCGCTGCACGGAACCACACCATCGCGTTAAGGTTGGAAACGCTTCTCAAATCACCCACCCAACCGCCGGCCCACCACCGCCGTACCCACCTGCCCGTCACTCGCTCACACGGCATCTCCCCTGCGGCCCGGCCCCGGGCACCCAGCTCCGCACTCTGCCGGAGGGCCCCCTCACGTCCCCAGACCGCACGGCTTTTCGCCAGGGACCGGGGACCGCCGCCGGGAACGGCGAGATAGGAAGAGGAAGCTCCCGGGGCTATGGGGCCGGTCCCCGCCCAGCGGCCCCGTCCGCAGGCGCCGCGTAGCCCGCTCCGATTGCAGACCCAGCACCCACCTGCGGCCCGCTCCGGCCCGGCCCGCTCCCGGCCGGCTACCTTCAGCCCGCTGCCGGCGGCGGCGGAACTCCCGCCCGGCGGCCCGAAGCGTCGCCCCCCCCCCTTCCCCACAGCGCCCCCTGGCGGCGCGGAGGAGCCGTGCGGGGCGGCGCGGAGCCACGCGTAGCTGCGGCTGCGCTCACGGCGCAGCGGGCCCGGCCTCGCTATGCCGGAGGGCGGGAGGAAAAGATGGGGAGACGGCGGCTCTGCTTCAGGGCTTGCTGCACTGCCCCAGCCTTGCAGTAACGGTTTACGACACTCATTTAAAAAAACAAAACAAAACAAAACACTTTTATTATGGAAAAAAAAAAAGTGTAGTCTCCTCCTGCTCCTTCAGGCCTGGCACCACCACAGTACTGTGACACGTTGCTTCCCCCAGCCACAGGGCTCCCGGCCCTGGCAGGTGCTGCTGAGGTAGTACGTAGAATACAACTCGATGGCAGCCCGAGAGCTGCTGGGGAGACCAGAGGAGTGAGTGCTGCGTTCCTGGCAGCATTCCCTCACATCTGCCTTTGCAAGAAGAGAGGAAGAAAGCTGCAAGCAGCTCTGCAGCATCGGGGGTGATTGCGCCATCCGGGATTTGCCCCACACAACAGCAGCTGCTCCATGGCAGCAAGTGGGGAATTTCCCTGGCTGGGGTGGGGTCAGCACCATGGGTGTCTGTTCACACAGCACCTCAGTGGGCCGGTTCCCCAGCACACTGCATCATGTGCTGCTCCCACAGGAGACAGGCAGGGACAGGAGGCTAGGAACTAAAAGGATGTGGAGATAGCCCAGCCACCACTTCAGCCTGTAGAACCCAGGGAAAACCCTATGTTCTCTAATCAACCTGCCATGCCACAAGCTGGGTCAGGATCTTCCCATGCTCGTTGGAAAAGAGGACACTGTGTGGGAGTGAAGTAGGTTGGGTGACACGAGAGCTCGAGCACCTGCAGCCAGAACAAATGTTTATTACAGTGAGCACTAGCTGCTCACCCACTCTTGTTCTGATGCTGGCTGGGGTGCCAGATGATGCTCTGTCCCTGTGCACTGTAATGAAGAGTCCTCTCCTGCTCCATCCCCAGTCAGTGACAGCCTGCAGCACCTGCAGTTCAGGCCCCTAGCAGGGAGCGGAATTCAGTCCTGCTGATCTGTAGCACAGACCCCACTGGGCACAAATCTGAAAACACAGCCTCCCCTGTGTAGTGCTCGTAGTGTCACCTCCTTCTGTCCAGAAAGGCAGCCTGAGGCCCACAAAACTCTTCTCCGGGCAGGGATAACACATGGCTCCATTCCCATTGCAGGCTTCAGGGTGACAGCACAGGGCAAGGAGGCCATCTGTTGTCTACGTGTCCACTGCTCACTCAGAGCACACGACGGGCTTCCCCGAGATCTTCAGGTCATCAAAGGGCAGCAAGGCAAGGAACTGCAAAAGCCAAGGGTGCGGGGCTGTGAGCATCCCTGTTGTGTCTGTGCCACCACCCTGCAGCCCCAACATACCGACAGAACTCTCGGCATCCCCACTGGCCTCACTCACATCATCGTTGCCATCAGCCAGGTCCTGGGCCGTCTCGTTTTCCATGTTCCTCAGTAGGGTGTCTGCTCCAGAGTGTGAGAGGATGGCAGCGATGGCAGCATCCTTGCGACCCACGGCCAGGTGGAGCGGGGTGCAGCCATTGTACATCTGGGCATCTACGTAGGCCCCGTTGTGCAGCAGGAACTGGACAGCACTCCGGTTGTGGCACTCCACTGCCATGTGCAGTGGGGTCTTCCCGCTTGTGCCCTCCTGTGGGTGACAAGGACATGGGTGTGAGGTCCCCCCTGCAGCACCCACACCCCATAGACAGGGTAGAGAGGTGAAGTCCCGCAGTAGCCCTTTCCAGCCTTACTTGAACATCAATGTTGGCACCGCTCTGCAGCAGCAGGGACATCATCTGGATGTTCCCCTTCAAGGTGCTGATATGCAGACAGGCCAGACCTGGGGAGAAGAGACAGCCAGCATCAGTGCCAGTCCCCCACCAACCTCCTGGATTTACAGCACAACCTCTGGACTTGTCCGTGGGTCCCACCTTGCCAGTTCTGGAGCTGCAGGTCCTGGAGGTGCCCGGGGGGCTCAGCTGTGCCCTGCAGCAGCTGCTGGGCACAGCACAGGCGTTGCTGCTCACAGGCCAAGTGCAGCGGGGTGTTGCCATTGCGGTCCTGCAGCCCAGGGTTAACTCCTTTGTGGATTAGTGCCTCGACTACACTGGGCTGCTCCAGATAGACAGCCAGGTGCAGCGGAGTCTGGAGGAGGGAAGCAGAAATTAGGAGGCAGGGGTGCGATGCAGTGCCAGCCCCCAGCAAGCAGCCTGGTGGCATGGGGTGGGCACTCCTACACCCCTGGTGCCAAGAGCTGCTTTCCTCCCTCCCAAGGTGTTGCCTTCCCCCTCTTTGGAAAGAGACTGCTCACACATCCTCATCATGCCCTGCAGCAAGCAGGAAGGCTTCCCTAGGGAAAAGGCTGATGGAGTGGGCACCCAGTAGAGTGGCACCTGCCTGCCTTATGCCTTCTGCCCATCTCACTCACGTCATACCTGGAAAAGGTCATTCTGGATTTCCAGCAGCTCTCTGGGAAGCTGAGCAATGCAGCAGAGTGCCACATCTGGGACACAGTGAATAATTGCCAGGTGAACCAACCTGCACAGGGAACAGGGGTGGAAAAGAAGGACAAAAATCAGTCCCAAGTGATACGCTCATGGGCAGAGATCCTCCACTGCTGTAGCTGAAATAATCTCCCTACCTCCCCCAGCCATCTTCTTCCCACCAGTTTGCAGCTTCCAACCTTGCCCTCTTCCCATGGCAGCTCAGCTGCAGGGTGGGACAGAAGCACAGCCTAAGGTCCCCAGGGCAGACCCGTGGGGTGACCACAGGGAATGTGACCCACCTCTCCTCCCTTGGGCCACACTGAATGCAGGGGGTTTGCACCCTCCATCTTGGGGAGGATGGCAGAGCCTGAGAAGCATTTTGCAGAGCCCAAGGGCCAGGTCTGGCCATTGAGCAGGAGGTTTGAACTCCAGCAACCGCCAGGGGAATTCCAGTTCCCCACTGCTGGCTCCACACGATGACACTTCTGCTTTCTCCTGTGCCAAGTCAGGCAGCCAGAACTGGGCAGGAGCCTAGTACCAGTGCAAGATCACCTGCGTGGCACAGCCCTTCTGCCAGGCTCTCCTCCAGCCCCCACTGATTTCCTCTTTCCCTTCCACATCCTTCCCCTTTGGTGCCGCTGTGGCAGGACTGGCATGCAGAGGGATACTAGAGTGCTCTAAAGAGCTGGGTACCCTGGTACTCACCGCTGCTGAATGCTCAGGCTGCCCCAGCCCCAGGGCAGATTTCATTCTCAGCCCACCCTCCCTTGCCCTTCCCCTGCTGCAATGCTTGTGCTGGTTTTGCACTGGTCCTTGCTGTCTCTGAGCAGTCAGAACAGAAGTGAGAGCAGCAGCAGTGGGCCCGAGGGGAATTTCCAGCCCAGCACTACCAACCTGCTGCACCCCGCATGGGCACAGTGTAAAGGAGTAGGACATCCCTCAAAGGCTAGAGGGAGGCAGGAGGGGCTGCAGGAAGGCTGCACAGCCTGAGCAGCCCAGCAAAGCTGCCTCCTCCGTGGATCAAGCCAGTACTCGACACCGCAGGCGCACCTCACCTCAAAGCCCCATTTTCAACAGTGAAACAAGCAAGTTCCCCTTTGCCCTGCTGCCTGTGGAAAAGCTGCGTCCTTGGGGAAGCCCTAGGTCATGCTGCTGCAGGGAATTCCCCGCTGGAAGTAGAGCCGCCCACATTTTGCATCCATGAGGCTGCTGGGTGCCCCGCACCGCTGACGCTCTGGAGCAGGACAGGGGATACACCAAAACCAGATACAGAAATGCAGCAGTAGCATGTGCT
This sequence comes from Lagopus muta, assembly GCF_023343835.1. Taxonomy (NCBI): domain Eukaryota; kingdom Metazoa; phylum Chordata; class Aves; order Galliformes; family Phasianidae; genus Lagopus; species Lagopus muta. The sequence continues at coordinate 80,133,551 of NC_064434.1, forward strand.
CCACTGCCTTCAGCTGCTTCCCACGGCTCTCAGGCCTGCCAGTGGGCAGGGAGACGCCCCAATAGATTTGCAGCAGGCCAAGGCTGCACTTCGAGATGGCCTTTGCCTGCTGTCAGGGACAGTCCCGGCCTCTCCACGCCTGCTCCCACGTGCCGAGAAGATGGCAGGATGTGCTGCTCTCAGGTATGGCGCAGATAAGCGCGTGCAGCCCGGGGACTTTCCGAAGCAATTCGGGTTGAACTTTAAACCCCTGCCGCTTTCACTTTCCAGAGCCAAACTTGGCTCCCAGGGGAGAGAGCTGCGCCCGGCTAGGGTGAACTGGGGAGGGTACCTTGGAATGCCCCGTAGCATGGGGACAGGTGTGACAGTCACAGGGGGACATGAAAAGCCCAACCCTCTGCCGGCATTTCCCTCGCCCTGGGCCAGGGGCTTTGCAACTCAGCATGTTTGGATATCCATGCTGCAGGAATTGCACAACCAGAGCCCCTTCCCACCAGTCAGATCTCAGGCTTTCCCTTGAAGCTGCTTCGAAAGATTGCTTTTTTCCTCTCACCCGTCTTGCTTCTCCACCCAGGCACAGCCTCCTCCCCTGCTTTCATTTCTGTATTTGCTCCCCTCTTTCCTCATTGCCAGGCCTTAGCTTCCTGAAATGGCTGCAGAGGTGGTGAGCTGCTGGGGAATGGTGCAGCAGACACTGGGGCTTGATGAACCCTCTGGGAGTAGTTGAGTAGCACCCTTGTTCATGGAGACGTGTGCAACTAGGAAGCATCTCCTGCTAAGCTGGGAAATGTGCCCAGGAGACCCCAGGTGCATGCTTCATGCAGAAAGCTGTTTTTTGCAGGCCACAGTCAAAAGCCATCCTCTCCGGGATGGCACACAGCAAGCCACCACCCCGGGCATGGGGAAGGAGAGGTGCCCACGTGCTGCCAGAGTTAAAGTGTCCTGGCTTGAGGATGCTGCAAGCAGAGACATGGGGACAGGGTACAGTGACACCCAGCTTTGACACAAGCAGAGTTCCACCAGTCCTCTGAATAACCTTTGCTATCTCTCTAGAACAGGGGCTGACCGTGCAGATCCTTCCACCTATGGAGGACAACAGCTTGTCCTCAGAGCAGCCTCTCCATCAATGTCTCAAGGGACCAGGCATTCAATGGAATTCACCCCAACACATTCTGATCCCTCTCCAGATAAGCTCAATAGGAATGCTTTGCTCTTGGCTCCTTGTTTTGTCTGAGCAGAGGAGGAGGAAATTGTGCGCATAATTTGCACAGGAGAAGCTTGTTACCAGGAGGAAATGGCATCAGCAGCAACACAGAGGAGCGTGAGCAGGGAGGAAAAGAGAAGGGGAATTCCACACTTACGCTGCTGCCCCGCTCCAGCCTTTCAACCTGCACTGCTAACCGCTTCCTCACACACCAGCCCCAACCTCTGTCAAGCTGCGTGGCACTGTCCCACCCTGCAGCCCATTGCTGTACAGCTCCATACCTCCCCGCATGCAGAGGTGGTTCTGCCCTGTGCTGACATCAGGTGAGCTCAGCCTGTCTGCGTGCAGAATGGGGCTCTGCTCTGCAACAGCATCCCTGCAGGGAGGGGGTGAGCCAGAAGCAAGACGGCCTGTCCCAGGAGTATGGAAATCATTTCAAACCCCAAAAGGCCCACTGGCCATGGCAATGCCATTTTGCTCATCAGGAAGCAAGTCAATTCTCCTAGTTCTCACACACACACAGACAGCCTCCCTTCAAAACAGCCTCTTGCTTGTGTACAGTGGCTAGACCTTGCCAGAGCCTGTACAGAGCCATCACTTACAGTCTGGCACACACTGCGAATTGCCACGGGCTGCTCTCTAGATGAAGCACCAGCACTGGGGCTCAGCTCCACCACCCACTCACTGGGGGGATTCCCATCCCTGGGGTGCAGGGCCACCCCATATAGCACCCAGCTCAGACACCATCCTTCACTGTCACATCTGCCTCCTCTCGTATCCACACTGAATGCAAAACCACTCAGACAACCCAGAACTGGCAGAAATCAAAGCTTCCTTCATTAATCCAGCTGAGCTCATGCCTCCCAAGTGGCAACCAAGCAAGGACTGAAAGACCTCCCTGCCCTTGTACTGCCTGACATCAGGCTTCTGCAGCCCAGCACGTGGAAATTTCCAACCCTTTTTCCTCCTCCTGCATCCTGAAGTTCTCTGCGTCTGTTGCCAGCTCTGGGGTAAACCTAAGCATGCGGAAAGTCTGAAAACACTTCCCTGAGCCCAGACTGAAGCCATAGAACAGGGAAAAACATTTCACTGGCATTATCTTGAGAAGCAGGGTTCCCCCAGCATACAGGCAGGAATCTCTAGAGAAGGGCCACGTGAGACGAGGGAGTTAAGATGGCCACATATTGTTGAGTGCCTAAAAGCAGCTCTTACCCTGCAGGACAGCCTCACACCCAACCGCTGCCCAAGCAGGCGGGAGTTGGGTGGGAAGGCCCTTCTGCTCCACAGTCACGCGAAGCCCAGAGCATCACCGCCAGTGGGAACCCACATTTACCCATGAACAGTCCCCCAGCCCTTGCAAATGCACCTCAGCCCACAACTCACTGGCACATGATTTCTTATCAGCAGACGGGGCAGCACTCATCGCCGGCAGGAGGAAGTTGGGCTTCCTCCGCATCTCTCCTTCCCTGAGCAACTCCAGCTCTGTCTCTCCAAGCTAGCAGGGGCTTCCATAAAACACAAGCAAGTGAGGAGATTTTCTATACCTCCCCATCCCACCTCACAGAAGCTGGTCCTACACCCACTCCTTTCCCAGGACATCGGGCTTACACATCTGCCTGGTAAGGCTGGGAGGGAGGGGGTTTCCTCGGCAGCTCCTGACAAAGGCTGTGTTTGTTTGGAAGCCAGAGCACAATGCCGGAGCTGCCTGCACCGAGCTCACCATCCCTGTGACTGGAAAGCCCCTCTCTCAGCTTCCACACAGAGAGGTCCCATCGGAATCCCATCTAGCAGAACAGGAGCTGGGTTGAAAGGAAGAGACGAATGCTTGGAGGAGACTGCCTGAAAGTGCAGAAGCAGCACGTCTCTATGCCTGACACGGAACAAGCGGGATGCTACACTAAGTGCAGGGCCGTGCCCATGCCTGCCTTGGCAGCTCTGGGAGCTACATGCTCCACTGCTACAGCCCCAACTTCCTCAGGACAGCAGGGGAAGGACCGCAGAGAGGGCTGGGGAGGCTGAGGCTTTTACAAATGATTCTTGGAAGGCTTGTGTCGAGGCACCCACGCGTCTCAGTGGCCAGCACCCCACACCTCCCCATTAAGCAACTTCCTTCCTATGCCAGCAGCCCCTCTGCCTTTGGGGGGCCCCCCTACGCTCCAGCAGCACTTTGCAAGGACCTATCGGCACAGGCAGCCCCCATTTGCATTGAGCAGAGCGCTGGATGCTCAGCACTGCTAAATATAAATGCTGCCCACCTCCACCACAGAGTCAGGAGGAGAGACAGGAATAGAAAAGGCAGAAGTCCACAGCCCAGCCGCGGTGACCTCAAGAATACATTTCCTTCCCAGCACCGGGAGCAGGCTCAGGAGGCCCTGTGCCAACACCCCCAGCCCCAGTGTGCAGCAGGCTCCTGCCTCACTCTGTGCAGATTTCCTGTTCTGAACTGCATCGTAGCTGAGAGAAAACAGGAGAGCGGCTCCAGCCACTGGGAGAGCTCTGAGAGAGTAACTCCAGGCAGGAGATGCCAAGGCACCGCCAATTGATGCTTCCCAAGTTAATGAGCTGTTTGCACTAGGCTCTGGCCAAGCAAGTCAGGCGAGCAGCAGGCTCAGCTGCCCTACAAGACAGACTTGAATGGTACACGCATCTCCAAGCAGCTGCACCCACCGACTGCTTTCCTGCAGCGCTGTTTCCCCAGGCCTGCCCGATGCTCCCCGCTGGCACGCTGGCTGTTAACACTATGGCCGGGGGCAGGGGAGCTGCATGCAGCCAGCCCTGCTTGCTGCCAGACCTGCCACAAATCCTCAGCAGAAATCCCACGTTAATGAGCTAACTAGCAGCAGTGCAGGCTCCCTCCTTAGCAGGAAGTAAACACCGGAGCTGGCTCCCACCTCCAGCAGTCCGGGGAGCTGGTAGCTCTGCCTCCGCGCAGCCCCTTCTCCAGCCCGCTGCTCAGTCGCTATTAAGTCAATGACTTGCTCGTATCGGCGCCCTTTGGTTTCTCTTCCTCCTGCCCTATTACTTAGCATTAAGCGCCAGCCTGGGCTTGGGGCGAAGCTGTGAGCACATTGTGCTCACACCATGTGTGTTTGTGATTAAACTCCCCGCGGAGGGAACGCAGGCAGAGGGACGTGATGAGCTGAACGCAGCTCTTAGCGGCCAAACCGTGTTACCTTGGAGGGACGCCTCTGACGCTGGGAGCGCTCTGGGCGAATGGAAAGCCCCCTGCCCTGCCAGGAGCTGGGCCTCCCTGTGCCAGAGGCGCCGAGCATCCCCGCGGCTCCCAGGTCGTTCCCCGAGAGCGGACCCAGCCCGCAGAGCGTCGCAGAGCCGCGGGCTTGCAGAGGAGGGCAGGGGCCGCGCTCACTTACGTGTCACCGTCCTCCGAGACGTAGGTGAGGGCCTCCAGCTGCCGCCGGTTCGGGCCGTCGGTTGGTGGCGGCGGCTCGGCGGACGGCAGCGCTTCGGGGAGGGCGCCGGAGCCGTAGCTGGAGTCCAGGCGCTCCTCGGAGGGGGTCGGCGGCTCGCAGGGGGCCGGGCTCTCTCCTGCGGCGGTCGGAGTTTCCCCGGCGGGGGTCGGCGGCTCGGTGAGGGTCGGGGTGTCGGCGGGAGCCGGGTTGTCCCGCCCGCCCGGCAACGAGCGCAGGGACTCGATGCCGGAATCGCACTGCCCGTCCTCGCCCTCCCAGCACTCGCCGCCGGCCGGCCGCGCCATCCCGCCGCTCTCAGCGCCCGCCGCCCGCCAGTCCCGGCCCCAGCCCCGGCGCCGGGGGGCTCATGGCCGGAAAGCCAGCGAACGGCCGCCGACTCCGACGCCGCTCCGCGGCTCCTCCTCCTCCTCCCGCCCGCACTGACTCAGCCGCGCCCGGCCCCGCCCGCCCGGGATTCCCCCCGCTGCGGGCAGCGGCCCCGCACCGCCTCCGTGGGGCCCTTCCTCAGCCGGGGGCCGCTCCCGAGTCTGCGGGGCTGACGCCCGTGTGCCAGGACCGGCAGCCCGGGGCCGCAGCGTGCCCCCCAGGCGGGACGGAGTGTGGCCGCAGTCTCCCCGCCCTGGTTTGGCTCTTTGAATGGTAGCCGTGTTGCGGTCCCCGTGCCGAGGGGAGATTGGGACTGAGTATAAGAAAAATGTGTTTTATAGTAAGGGTGGTGAGGCAGTGGAGCAGGTTGCCCAGTCCCTGAAGACACATAAGGTCAGGCTGGACAGGGCTCTGAGCACCTGACCTAGCTGTGCATGTTCCTGTTCATCCCAGGCGAGTTGGACCAGATAGCCTTCAAAGGTCCCAAATCGAGGCCATCCAGCCGCATCTCTCAGGGATCTGTGGGCTCTATCTGGTTACCTCCCAGCACCGCAGGCAGTGGGCTTTCCACAGAAGGCAATCTAGATAGCTCTGAACGTGGGTGACGCACTTGGAAATCAGGTTTCACTTGCTGTTTTCGTTGCTTTTATTTTCACTTCTTCCTCTCTCACCTGCAAGGTACACACCTTCAGAAGGGGAAGGACCTGCTTGTTCCCACATCTGCAGGAAGCTCACCTGGGTGGCACTGGGCACGTGGACTCAGAGCCGCATGCAGCGTGCTGAGTATTTCCCCTCTTGCTGCAGCCTGCTGCAGGTTTGCATCACTTTCTGAGCATCGCCCAGCCAGGCTTGCATCTGCAGCCCTGCTAAATGCACACTGCTCCCAAAGTGCCTCCAAGCAGATGGAAAGAGAGGGTTTGGGGTGTGAGGGCAGGGGCAGCATGGCAGCAGGCAGAGGAAGTCTGTGCTGGCATCAGTAACCTCCAGCTGTCCTCCCACGCTCAGGTTCTGTTTTGGTTTCTCTGGTCGTGTCACTGGCTATGCCTGAATACAAGATGACAACTGCTCAGCTTCTCCCACACCTCCCAGCTCTGCCCGTGGATCTGGGTCATACACTCACGGCACCCCCGTTCGCACCCTGCTGGTGGCTGCAGCCCAGCTCAACAGCGCTGCAGATGTCATTTTTGACCGTGCTGCACATAGCTGATAACTTGCAGGGCCTCTTATGGGGCAGAGCCCATCTGGGCCTCTTTTGAGTCTTGGGCTTTACTGAGTTGTCACAGCCAGCCCAAAGCGCAGCACAGAAATCACAAGGGCAGCGATCAGCTTGGGGTCTGCATGTCATAGGCCAAACTCTTACGCATCTCCTGTGAGAGCCATTTAGCTCCCCCTTCTTCAAATACTCACAGAATCCTTAGAGTTGGAAAAGACCTCTAAGACGATCTGGTCCAACCACCAGCCCATGCCCACTGACCATATCCGTCAGTGCCACAGTCACACAGCTCTTGAACACCTCCAGGGATGGTGACTGCACCACCTCCCTGTGCAGCTTGTGCCACTGCATTATCACTCTTCTGGAGAAGAGTTTTTTTCCTAATATTCAACCTGAACCTCCCCTGGAAGTTCTTCCCACACGTACAGAGTTCCTGCTCTTTCAGCTTTGTGTTATCCATAAAGTACTCCTCCGGATGCCCTTACTGGTTTTTATATGGCACTATACTGTACTGTATTACAGCTCTATCATAAAGCTATGACTTGTGGTTTAGAGGGGAAATATTGGTGGTAGGTGGACGGTTGGACTAGACGATCTTAAGAAGTCTTTTCCAACCGTAGTGATTCTATGATTCTGGGCTTTCTACAATCCCCTTCTGCTATGTCACTGAACATCATTATCACTGCAAGTAGACACATCCCTGTTCTTGCGAGGGAGTTGGGCGAGACGGCCTTTAAAGGTCCCTTCCAACTCAAACGGTTCCACGGTTCTATGAAATAGAGAAGGGACCCATTCCCACTAGAGGTCAGTGTCCGCACACGGCACCGGCAGCCACCCAGCCAGGCTTCCAGCTCGGACGCGGTGCCACGGAGATGCCAGGCCCCGCTGTGCGATTTCCAACACCAGGCATGTCTCGAAGTGCCCTGAACAGCAAGCTAGCTTGCAGGCTGGGTGAACAAAGAACCCAGACGTGCTAACCGCATTTCCCTCTGAACTGGATCCTTCTTGTGGGACCACTGTCTGGTCTGTGAGTGCAGCAGCAGGGCTCCGTTCACCTCTGTGCAGATGGCTGGGAACGCCTCGCTGCGTGTTCATTGACGTTGCTGCGGGCTCCAGAGCCCTCCCAAGGGAGGTGACAGATGTAGGAAGGGGGTGGCAGATGGTCTTGGAGGACAGATAATCAAAAGCAGGCACAGTTGGATGGTGAGACATTGCCTGAGGTGAGAAATCTTGTCACCTGGGGCTCCCTCTGTAGCTGTGGGAAGCCAGACACGCTGCCAGAGGCAGGCTGGTGCACTGCCTGCCCCCCAACTGGCTGCACCCTCCCACCTGCTCCACCTCTCCCCTGTTCCCCTTCATTCCAGACCTCCCCCAGCACTGCTGCAGGTGTCTGTCCCACTCCCAGCGAGCTGCACGTGCTGCCAGAGCTATTATTCATGCAGCTCAGTGCTGCTCTCCGGAGAGCCAACGCGCCGAGCTGCCAGGCTGCATTAGGGCTTGTGTCTCTATGCCTGCATCCCTGTAAGCTTGGAATAGACTTGGGCGAGCCACAGCGCTGCAAACAAGGAGCCCAGGAAGGGATTAAGAGAGGAGGGAGAGCTGGCCTGGGAGGCAGAGGAAGGCTGGCATCCTGACATGCAGCATAGAGGGGCTGAGCACAAGTCACAGTGCTGCCACTCGCTGGGACAGAGGGGCCGTCCCAGGTCGGCTCATTGCTTGAGGGGGATGTTAATCATCTGCTGGGCTGCTGCAGAGAGGAAAGCCACTTGTCTGTGTCAGAAACCTCTGTGGAGCCTCACAAATAATTGCAGTGATGGAGAAAAAGCCTCTCTTGGGGCTGAGTGAAAAGAAAACAAACTGCTCTCAGGCAGCTCACTGGGAAGGGAAGGATGGGAGCAGGCGTCAGAGATTTCCCAGGTGTGAAAGGTACCACAGAACACAAGCAGCAGGACCTCACAACATTTCAAACAACTGCACCTAACTGTGCTGTTTTACTATGCTGTTTTAAAAGACCTTCGAAGCTGGTTCCTCACCCACAGGTTGGCAGTTTGGCCAACAGCAAAGAACCCTGCAGGCTTCAGTGGGTTTCCTCTCCACTGCAAAAAAAAAAAAAAAAAAAAAAAAAAGAGGTGAAAAAGGTAAAAATACACTCTCCTCCTCCCAGCAGCCTGGCTGTAGCCAAGGGAAATCTCAGTGATGGCGGACATCTCATGGGAACACCATGCTTGAAAAGGTGAATGGCCAAAGAGCTGTCCGTAAGTCTGAAGAGCAGCAGCAAAAGGCTGCATTTAACTGGAGCAAAAAGCACGTCCCCGCACCCATGCTCCCTTTGTTGCATTGTTAAGGAGCAATTTAATTGGAGCGACACTTTCTGGAAGGCTCAGACAGCTGCACAGAATAGCCTTGAAATGTTTAAATTTAATTGGCTGCAATCTCTGAGCTCAGAAAATCCCGTGGCCAACACAGGGGATTCTCTGTGACACACCTTCTTAAGAGAGAAGAAGAGGCAAACCACCAAGAATCACTGATTGCTCAGGAACAAAAGACTGAGGCTTGACCGTGCCTGACTGGTTGGACACAACCAAGCTACAACCAGTATTTATACAGATATGGTGTTACAGAATGTTGCAGCACATTCACTGTAAGCCTATGGTACAAATGCTGGAACAAGGAGAGGTATCTGTGCCTGCCTCGTATGACATAAAGCCTCTTTCAAACATTTTCTAGATCTGAAGTGTAGATTTAAATGACGGGGTAAAAACTGATGCATACTGAACCAGAAACGAAAAGGATATTTCCTGTCAGTGCCAGAGATGGAGGTGTGAGAAGTTTTCTGGATTGACATGTTATGGAAAATGAATAGAGCATACTGCCAATATGACCCAGAGCTTTGTATCTGCCTGGAACAGATATGAATGTCTCTGCAGAGTGACAGATATGGGGTATCTGGAGAATGAACCTGCCAATGTCCCATTAGGGATATTGCTTCAGTTGCCATGTCTTCTTGGGAGATTTCCTGCTTCTTCCAAACTCAGAAATGTCCCTGTACCAAAAATGCACAGCTCTTCAACATCACCTTCTGCTCCAGCATCCCCAAATCCAAGTGTTTTCACTTTAGAGAGAAAGGGTGTCCAGAAGGAGTAATCTGGGAAGCAGGTAACACCCCTCCTACCCTGCCTTTCAACCAGACACCCTCCTTCATATGCAGCTGGCCACCAGCCTGCAGGAAGGTGAGCAGGGTGGAAAGGACCTACATGTCATATCACCTTTTTTCTGGGGGAACCCTGTGCTCTCTGCAGCACTTAGCAACCATGCCCCTGCATTCCCCTCTGAGCACAGAAACCTGCCATGTGCCTCTTTCGATGGCTGGGAACTCACACATTTCAGTTGAGACAAAGCAAGTCACAGAACTTCTTGGTGACATCCCGACTCAGAAATAGCAAAGCTGGGGCTGTGCTTATCAATGGTGTCTCTGAGATACAGAAACTGTTCTGCCAGGGTCAGAAGACATTCAATACAAAAAAAAAAAGCATCCTCCTGGATCACTGGTAGTTGCAGTACCCACTGATAAGAGATGTATTGCATGGATGGCTCTGTAGGGTTGGTGGCAGTCACCATCCCACCAAGCAGAGAACAAACCAAAAATAGGCAAGCCATAGCAAGCAGCTCCCTGCAGTCTGTGGTACTATTGAGGAACTCCTTGCCAGCGTACGTGCAGAATGTCAGAGTCAAAATTTACCACTGATTCAACAGTGAATGGACAAATTCACTGGAGTAAAAGCCACCGTGGTCTGAATACAAAGATGCAGACCTGTACCACTCTTTTTCTCCTCCATCCACACTTTTTGGGTGACTTTCCCACATCTGGGAGAACAACAGTGAACAGAGAACAACTGATCCTGGAGGACAATCGTCTCACACACTCCTGTTGGTCCAGCTGATGTCACTTCCCTCAGGAGTCCCCATCACTGTACAAAGCAGCAATGCATATATGCATGCAGATGATCTGCAAATGTCTGCTAGTGTGCGTGTGATAATGCTTGATGTTGCTGCAGACACCTTGGCTGGAATAGGTTGTGCCATGGTGCACACAACACTGAGTTCTCCTCGGCAGCTCAGGAATCAGCACAGAGGATGGCTGACACCCTTTGGGAGCCAAAACCTGCCTGCAGGATTGGGAAAGGGGTGCCTGAAAAAGAGGCAGTGAAATTCAGAGCAGGCTGTTCCTGCGTGCTGCTGTTCCCATGGAAACAGGGGAACGGAGAGAGGAAATCCATCCCAGCCTCTTTGGAAGGCAGCTCCCATGCATCACCCCGCTGCCACACCTGTCCCCACGGGAAGCAGTGGCTGCAGTTCTCCCAGGTCTCCTCGAGTGAGATCATGAGGCCTACAGATGTTTCCTTTTCTTGTCCCAGGCAGCAGAGAAAACACGCATCCCAGCCCCAAGGCTGAGCCTCAGAGCTTGCAAAAAGTGAAGCAATTTCCAGCAAATTCTGCAGCTTATGTGGGGAAATCCAGGTTATGGAGTCACTGTCCCTGGAGGTGCTCAAGAAATGCACAGATGTGGCACTGAGGGACACAGTTAGTGGGCATGGTGGGGATGGGTTGGTGGTTGGACGAGATGATCTTAGAGATCTTTTCCAACCTTTGTGATTCTATGATCCTATGAAAAGTCAGACACGTATTTCCCAAGGCTGGCATGGAGGCAGGTCTGTACCTGCAGTATCTGGATCTGGGCCCTTCCTGCGCTGCGTGCATCCCCTGAGGATGCTGCTGTCTCCCAGTCCCGATCCGGGATCTGTTAGGCGGCGCCAGCAGTGCCAGCTGGCCGCATGACAACCTCCAGCCAAGTTATCCCCAGGAACTGGCAAAACGCAGCCAGAGCTCCCGCACGTCGCTCTTCCCAACCGGGAGCGGGGGCCCTCGGCGAGGCGGGCAGCGGGGCTCTCCCGTGCGGCTCCGCTGCCCAGGGGCTCGGGGCGGCCGTGCGGCGCTCCCCGCATCCCCTCCTCAAGGTGACCCGCCGCTCCCCCCCCCCGCCCCCCTCCATCTCTGTCCCCGTCCCCCTCCACGGCGTCCCTCCCACCGCGGCTCCGCCCGCCCTCCGCTGCGCTGCGGCGGGGCCGGGGGCCGGCGGGCGGCGAGCGCTGCCGCCGTGCCGCGGCTGGAGCCGTGCCGCGGTGGGGCTATGCCGCCGCGCCGCCCGCCCCGCCGCCCGCCCGGGGACCGGGGAGGCAGCGCCCGGCGGCGGGCGGGATAATGCGGCTGCGGGCCGGAGCCGGAGGCGACGACAGCGGGGAGCCCCCGCCGCCGCCATGTCCCCCCCGGCCTCGGCGGCCGCGGCCAGCGAAGGAGGCAGCAGCACGTCGGTTCCGCCGGAGGAAGCGGAGGGGGTCCGAGAGGAGGTGAGGTGCCCCCAACCACCCTACCCGTCTGCATGGGGCCGGCTTTGCATGGCGCGCTCGCTGACCGCCCCGCCGCTAGCCGCGCCGCGCCGTGCCCGCACAGGTACGGACCCCCGAAGCCCCCTCCCCTGCCGCGGCCCCGCTGCCCCGCGGTGCCGCCCGCACCCGCTCGCTCCGGCCCGGCCCCGGCGCGGCTGGAAGGAGCGCAGCAGACGGGAACGGAGCCTGGATGTGAATGCCGGGGATGGGGGGAGGAACGGGGACCGTCACAAAAGGAGAGCGCGAGGCTTTGGCTTGCTGCAGTGGGGAGAGGTGGCCGTGCTTGGGAAAACGAGTCCCCCTCTTCCTCGCCCCTGCCTTGGGGGGATGCGGGGGAAGACGCGGCCGGCAGTGGGGTGAGCCTCTTTGTCCCACCCCCAGATCGGGCTTCCCATGGGGATTAGGGGCCACGGCGGTCCCTGGAGAGCAGCGGCATCGCAGGGAGAGCGGAGCGCTCCTCACCTGCGGGAGGCGGCGAAGGGCAGCGCGGTGGGGGTGCGCGGGGCTGCGCATCGCCGTCCGCTGCTGCCGGGAGCTGCGGTTGGCGGTGCTGCATAGTGCCGTGTTCTCTGCCTCCTCGGCTTGGGGAGAACATACGTGCGCGTGGAGTTGTCCTACATATACAGTCGTGTATTCAGATATAAATAACTGTGGGAAAGGAATGCCGAAGTTCAAGGTCTGGGGAGCTGTGCACATAGAGTGTACTCTGAGGCTCTTCCTCAGCTCCCGTTTCCTGCTGCTGTCCAACAACCCCTGAGCCCCGGGGCTCCAGACAGAACCTGAGCAGCATGGTGCTTCAGTAGGGCAAATACATGCATGTATCACTCCTGGACGTGGTCTCTTGTCTCCTGTGCCCTGCCAGTGCTATGTCCAAGGGAGCATGTTGCCTTCCAAGAGGTGCCACCATAAGAGCTGGGTTGGATGACACAAGTGCAGCATGGGTGAGAATCTTTGGCCTCCAGCATCCCCGGCCTCACAGTCATGAGAAGGTGGACCAGGCTGTGTTGGCTCTGCAGTGGCTGCTAGTCATGTTGTCAGTATGGTTGTGCTCAGTGGGAGCAGACAGCAGGGCTGGAGTCTGTGACCTGGTTGCATGGGGCTAAGGGCTCGCTTCCCTCAGTCAGCAACTGCCATGGAGCTGCCATGGGGAGAGGGAGGCTGCATCTTCTCCTTACATGGATGTTTGGGGTCTGGAAAAGGGGAAATGAGATCTGTCCTGTCTGAAGGTGCCTTATCTCTATGTCTCAGGTCACTGTACCTAGGAGCCCCGTAAGTCTCCAGGGCCCTTTGGCTCATCGCAGCAAGGCACACAGTGAGCCAGAGCTAGCTGTAGAGGAGCTGCTGTTCCATCCAAGCACCTGCTTCCTGTTGGCATCACAGGCATACACCTACACTTAGCAGTGCCGCACTGAATCTCTCTCAGCAACACATTTCCACCCATCAGGTTATGAAATGTCAAGACACAGGCTCTTCAGCCTGAGGACAAGCTAAAAAATTCCCTCATCCTACTGCTGAGATGGAATGCAATGGAAGGAACTGGTTCTCTTCCAATTGTAAAATGGAGACCTTGGGCCCGTCGCAGGAGCTGACTGCTGGCAGGGTTCCCTGCCTCCTAGATATTCTGCTTTTCCTTTTGCTCTGCAGTTGGCAGCACTGCCAGCCTGGGCCGAAGCAGCTGCTGCTTCCAGGGAAGCGGTTCCTGAGCTGTGATGGTGAGGTGTCATTTGGGCCCAGCTGGGATCCTTCTGAGCAGCAGTGGCCATTGTTTGCACAGAGCACAGGAGGATGGTGGCAGGTCTTAGAAGTGTCAGGGTCCTGCAGCGCTTCTGGTGTTGTTCAGTGCTCAACAGAGCTGCAGGACCCCAGAGGTAAGGGCAATAAAGGGACTTCTGCTATGTGCTTGGCCATCAGGGTTTTGGGCAGGGTTATCCCCTTGAGGGGGATATTAAGGATTCCCCAGGTATCAGTATCAGCAAGTGCTCAACAGAGCTCAGCTCAGCAATGGGCCCCTCTTGGATGCTGCTTCTGCCCTGTGCATTGTGGACATTTCAGTTTCATTTGTGGCAACTCATAAGTCATCCCACCGTCCTTTCCTGTCCTCCCCCAAGCAGCAGCTGCAGGCGTAAGGATCCATCTTCTTTCACCTCAGGGTGATGTCAGAAGACTGTGTGTGAGGCCCATGGGATCCACCTGCCCTTGCCCTTCCCAAATGCACTTTACACACATGCACAGAGAAAGGTGTTTTGCAGGCATTAGGGAGGTTGTGCAGTGGGACAGGAGAAGGTGAGAGGTTGGTTGGGGTCACACAGAGGTGTTGGCCCAGCCAAGGCTGACTCCATTCTCTCTCCAGCAGAGGTGTTGGGGTACACCTGCATAGCAGATTTGCTCCCCTGTCCAATTCAGGTGTGAGCAGTGGAAGTAGCTCCTGGTGACACGGGAATACCCTGCTTGCAGCAGAGCAGGGCAGGCCTTCACCTCATCCCACTGGACTGCAGCAAGCAGGCGACTGTGGCATTTATGTCACAGCCTGCGCTCCTCTGAGTGACACCATTCTGGGACAGAAAGGATTTCCCTGTCCCCAGCTTTCTCATCTTCATGTTTTCATTTGCTGCTCTGGGCTTCTGCAAGGTTGGGTGAGAGCCCAAGGAGGTGACCTTATTCAGCAGCTTCTGTGGGGAAGCCTTGGAGCTGGCTGCGTGCTCCCATGAGCCCTGTGCAGCCCTGGAGAAGAGCAGAGATGCTGCATTTCCAGCCAGGATTAGGCTCTGCAGCTGGCTCCTCCTCCAGCTCTGCTGTAGTTGTATCCCGTTATTGGCACTTGTTCGGCTTTCAGAAGCCCCACTGGTGCCACTGATGCGTATGTGTTTTACCTCAAAAGCCTAGAACAAAATGGGAATGTAAACAACATACAGCAGGGGTTAGTGTGACCCTGTAAAAGCGCTGCAGTGTCTGAATGCTGCGTAGTCTTAGGAGGAGACTACTGTGTGGACTAGAGCCCTGCTAACATAGTTCCTGGAAGCGAGCCGTGGCTGCATCATCCTCCTGGTGCCATGCCCCGGGTCCCTACCTGCAGCACGCTCTGCCTGGAGCTCTGCAGGGCTCTGGCTGCATTGCCCTTCTGCTGAGCAAGACCAGCAGCCGGCTCTGCACCAGCTGCTGCTGGGGACAGCTTGCAAGGCAGAAGGCAGCTGGGGCAGAGGAAATCTTCAGCTGCTGGAGTGGTGGCATGAGAGCTGTGCTGTGTCAGGGCCGAGACCCTCATGATTGCAGTGAAGGTTTGAGAAAGCAGGACACAGGTCAGGCAGCTCTGCAAGGTATACCTGCTTCATCTCCCTGCTCCAGGTTCTCTTCCCACAGTTCGCATCTTTTCCAATGTGATGCTGCTGCAGCTGGGGGTTGCATTGGGAAGAGTGTAGGGTGCCTATTCTCTCAGGCAGAGCTACCTGCAGTTCTCACTGCTGCCTGCAGAGCAGGACTGTCTGCATACTTTCCTCAGATCTGTGTCCCTGCCACTAGCTCTTGTTCTCAGCAGGTTACCACAGAGTGAGGTCTCAGTGCCTCCAAAGCTTGGGACCCCCCAGAGGGAAGTGCCTTTGTTCTGTTCCTGGTGCCAGCATCCGTTTGATGCATAGCTGCCTGCTCCACTCATGACAGACAGGCAGCAGGGAAGGACAGCACACTCCCTCCAGGAGAGAAATCTCTGCTGGAGTTGGGCTGGAGCCAGTCCTGCTGCTCACTGTGGCTGTGGTCCCATAAGGGAGGAAAGATTGGCGTGTAGGGCTCCAGGGGACCAAGGTAAGGGCTGGGATGCTCTTCAACGAGAGAAGGGGGAATTTATGGAGGAAATAAGAGGTCTAGATCTTTTTCCAGGCCTGCCAGTGCTTTGTGACCTCTGGTTCTTCCTAAAATGTTCTTTTTCACACCAAGAGTGAAAATGACTTCCTCCTTCCTGGCAGTGGGAATCCACTAAGTTCTATGGGATCTTCAAATGACAGGCTTCTGGCATCCAGTGGCTTGGGAAACAGGAGGACAGTGGCTGGACTGTGGAGTCGTAGTCTGCAGGGGTTCCACATATCCTCAGTCCTGCCCTGGCTCTGCAGTGAGCCTGCTGGCAAATCCAGGTTTCAGAGAAGGGATGGTGCCAAGCTTGAGGATTGTTGCCATGAATGGTGACATTACAGCTGGCAGTAATGCAAAGGCGCAGGTGAGCTCAGGAAAAGGCAGCATGGCTCTGATGTCTTTAGCCACTGACATCCAGAGGGGAGCTGGGCTCAAGGGATAAGCAAGGCATACAGAGAGAAGAGTGTCTGAAGCCATCCATGCTGCGTGCAGTTGGAGAAGATGGGCAAAGCTGAAAGCTGCTTAGTGACATCTGTGGCATGTGCCCAAGGCTGGGCTTCTCATCACCTCTTTCGGGACATACCTTTGGGGATTGCTGTGTTGGATGACATCTATGCTGGACAAAGTCTTTTTGTATGAGAAAGTAAATTGCTTCTTTGCATGTCATTTCTTTGGGTTTGATAATGTCAGTCTCATTGACCAAACAAGCAACATGATGGATCAGTATTCAAAACTTCAGGATATTGGAGAATGTGTCAGATGTTTCCTTAGGTAGGGGGATTTCACGGGTCTTTGTGAATGCACCAGTGCAATCACTTTAAGAAGTGCTATTGCTGAAATCCTGACCTTTAATAATCGCTGTAGACCTGAGAGCAGTTTTTCTGTAAAGATGGGCTTTCTCAGTCAAAACCCAGTACACACAATTTGCTGCCAGCCATGCCCTTATGTCTCGCTTCTCCGAGCTGTTGCAGGTCTGTGGGGTGTTCCTCACTTCCAGTCCAAGCATCTTTTAGGATGCTATTCAATACTGCCTTCTCTCTATCCAGAGGTGGCTGCACTTCAGTCAGCCACCGGTTTGTGTTGTTTCTGAAGCATTTCAGAAGCACTTTGGAGCTTCTGGGCTGCTAAGTGGTGTAGTGGGCTGCTAAGTGGTGAAGATCACTATGGCCAGAAGCCTTCCCTGCTGCAAAGGTCTCTGTGCTATAGGTGCTCCAGACCACTTGTGCTGACCTAGCAGGAGCAACTTGAACTGAGTAGTGATTGGGAAAAGGGGACTTGTGTGCAAGGGGACACAGACATATTGGGATGAGGTTCAGTGTGGTGTTTGGAGGAGAGGAGCCATCATTGGAGCTGGCTGCATTGGTGGGACTGGTGCAGAAAGCTGGGGCATGCAGAGGAGATCCACGAGCTTCCATCTTGCTGTGCTTGACATCTGTTCCCCATGGCATCCTGCTGCCTGCTTGCCTTCCTCTTGTCCCTCCAGCCTACTGACCTCTCCTCTTGTTCTCTCTCCCCTTCTCCTGGCCCTCTGGAGCAGCAGCGGCCGGTGAAGCAGTCTCTCAGCAAGTCGCTGTGCCGAGAGTCCCACTGGAAATGCCTGCTGCTGTCACTGCTGATGTATGGCTGCATGGGAGCCATGACGTGGTGCCACGTCACCAAGGTGACCCGG
Organism: Lagopus muta; assembly: GCF_023343835.1. NCBI lineage: Eukaryota > Metazoa > Chordata > Aves > Galliformes > Phasianidae > Lagopus > Lagopus muta. Next base: position 80,150,718 of record NC_064434.1, read on the forward strand.
CTGACCTTTGACAGTGCCTACAAGGGCAAGTCCATGATGTACCACGACAGCCCCTGTTCCAATGGCTACGTCTACATCCCACTGGCCTTCCTGGTGATGCTCTACGTGGTATACTTGGTGGAGTGCTGGCACTGCTACACCCGCAACGAGCTGCAGTACAAAGTGGATGTGGAAAGCGTGCATGAGCGAGTGCAGCGGATGCAGCAGGCGACCCCGTGCATCTGGTGGAAGGCCATCAGCTACCACTATGTCCGGAGGACCCGGCAGGTGACCCGCTATCGTAATGGGGATGCCTACACCACCACCCAAGTGTATCACGAGCGGGTCAACACCCACGTGGCAGAGGCCGAGTTTGATTATTCCAACTGTGGAGTCAAGGACATCTCCAAGGACCTCATTGATTTGGAGAGCTACCCAGCCACACGGCTCCGCTTCACCAAGTGTTTCAGCTTTGCCAACGTGGAGTCGGAGAACTCCTACCTGACCCAGCGGGCCCGCTTCTTCACCGAGAACGAGGGCCTGGATGACTATATGGAGGCCAGGGAGGGGATGCACCTCAAAAACGTGGACTTCAAGGAATACATGGTGGCCTTTTCCGACCCAGACAACCTGCCTTGGTACGTATCCCACTATGTTTTCTGGGTGGCTGCTCTGCTGACCCTATCCTGGCCCCTGCGGGTGCTAAATGAGTACCGCACTTCCTACGTCCATTACCACGTGGAGAAACTCTTTGGGTTTGACTACGTGGCGGTGACACCGGCTGAGGAGCGCTCCTTCTGCCGGAGGATGCCCCGCGTCAACACGGTGGACAGCACCGAGCTGGAGTGGCACATCCGATCCAACCAGCAGCTGGTGCCCAGCTACTCGGAAGCCGTCCTGATGGACTTGGTGGGGCTGTCCGGCTGCACCAGCTACTCCGCGTGCCGCTACGGGGGCTACCGGCAGAACTGCGAGCGGTGCCACAGGACTATAAGCAGCTCTTCCATCTTCTCCCGCAGCGCCCTGAGCATCTGCAACGGCAGCCCCCGCATCCCCTTCAGCAGCAGTCGCTTCTCGCTGGGCCGCCTGTACGGCTCACGGCGCAGCTGCCTCTGGCAGAGCCGGAGCGGGAGCCTGAATGAGCAGAGCTGCCCCACGGAGCAGACCCGCCTCTCCAGCCAAGTGACGGTGGAGGAGGAAGACCCCCCTCCTTATCAGGACGCCCTCTACTTCCCCATCCTCATTGTGCACCGCAATGAAGGCTGCCTGAACCACGACCACCGTCACCTCCACCGCAACGGGTCCTGTGTGGAGACCTCACTGTGAAGGCGGAGGGCAGTGGGATCTCATTGCCGAGGGCCTGGCCTGAGCCAGCGCGGGGTTTGAGAGAGGAGCACTGGGGAGGGAGGTGGCCCAGGAGGACGAGGTGGGATGGAGCAGTGGCTCCGACCTCCGGAGGGGTGAGTGATGGCGCTTCCCTGGCCTGGCACAGAACTCTAGATTGACCACCACATGCAAAAAAAAAAAAAAAAAAAAATCATCCTAGAACCGTAATTCACAGCATCAAGATCCAGAGCGAGGAAGAAAAAGACAGGCCTGGCATGGGAGGGGGTGCTGCAGTGGGTGTTCCATTCCCAGGCTGGCGTGTGCTTGGAGGAAGCAGCAACCAGCAGACAGACCCTGCTGCACCTCGCTGCCCTCCTCCCCCTGCTGCAGCCAGACCCAGGGTGGGGGCACTGACCGACAGCTTAGAGAGAAGGCTGAGCACCACAAATCCAGCTTCGCCTGACCCCCAGCTTGTACCCCACCCTCCCCGTTTGTTTTTTAGACCATGCTCCGACTGTTACATGCTCTCGCTGGGAAAGGCATCACCTCTGGAGGACACCAGGTACAGCTCCTTAGAAAGCTTTGGCACTCTGAGTGTCAGCATCCCCTGGGTAAAGGACTGCCTGTTTGGGATAGCCACGGACAGGCAGCCCTGGGTGCCTCCGGGTGGAATGGAGTGCAGCAACGCTGATCTGCTGACTGGAGGAGGGCTCAGTTGGAAGGAGAGCGAGAGGTCCCTGTGAGCTGGGGAAGGGGAAGGGATGGCACTGGGACAGCAGCACGTGGATGTCAAGTTGGCATGTCAATTGGTGGAGGTCCCATCGTACCCCCAGTAGCTTTAGACATGCATCAAGGAAGGCTCTGGTCAGTTCAGCTGCAGTTCAGCTATTGATAGTAGACCAGCAAGGTGGTGCATGTTTGCAAGAGGGAATTTTGCACAAAATTAGGCTGGTTTCTGGCTGCATTCCAAGCTGCAATCTTCTGGCAGCATGGTTTTGGCAGGAAATTCTAAGGGGCAGGGAGGGAGAAATGCAAAAACACACTGGAGCGTTGGGAACCCCAGAATGGGGACATGGGGAGCAAAGACAGCCCTCCTTCTCAGGCTCATCACGCTTCCTTCATCCACCTGGGCAGGTGATGGCCAAGAGCAATGTGTCATGGATCGCAAGAGCAAGTCCATTAGCTTGTGGTCATTTGGACATTCACACTGTCAGAAGTAAACCAGCAAGGCATTAACAAAGGATCTGTTTTTTCAGCCATGCTGCATTTCTTCACCTACAGGTCATGGAGTCTTGAGTGAAGATGTCTTGTTCTACCAGATCAGCCCGTGTTAGAGAATCATCTCCAGTGATGAAACTGACCTATTGCAGGATCCTTCTCTAACATGTATCACATCTCTGTAGGATACAGAGACAAGCTTTGAGAGATCACATCCTTAGGATCTGTAAGGCTTTGCCTCCAGAGCGGTTCTTTTCCGCTGTTCGTGCTGGTGTGCCCTGGACAGTATCTCTTGCCCTTCAAGTCAGTTTGTCCTCCTGGATCTCAAGGGCTATGCTCCAAACAACAGTGGTTTGAACAGAAAATCTCTTAAAATCTTACTCTGTTATGCTTCTGTCTTGTAACCTACCCTTATTTTAACAACCAGACATAGATGTCTGAAATAAGAGGGCCTCCATAAGAACCTGGAAGCACTAGCTCTCTGGTGTGGGCACATCCTCCTCTGCTTTTTGTTCCTGATATTATTGGCACAAATTCAGACTGGGTGGAAGTGGATACCACCCCACTGACTGCCCTGGGATTTCCGTGCTCAGTGATTGCCCCATGGCTCGCTAGGTGCTTGTGCTTCTTATTCCAAGGGCATAATGCAAGCCCAAGCCAGTGCTGAGTGTCCTCACAGTGTGCATGGGCTTTTATGTCCTGGTGAATCAGGAGACGTTCAATCAGTGGAGCTGCACTGGGTCACTAGTGAGGAATTTGTGTCCTTTCCAATATAATCTCTTTGAAATCTTCCACACATTGCTTAAATCAGGCTGCAGTATCGCTAGCCCCCAAGGTGCCTTGGACAGATGGATTCAGCAAAGGTTTGGCAGGCATTTTAGTTTCCCTAGGGCACAAAAAGTCCTCCGAAGAGGGACTGTGCCCTGCCCTTTAGAGTTCTGCTGGTCCCTGGCTCTCTCTGGGCTTCTTCATGAGGTTCTTCCAGGAGCAGAGTGCCCCACACTCTAGAAGGCTTTGCTGTTTTCAATATGCCATTGACCCCTTGCAGCTTTCCATGGGCTAGGAATCAGACTCAGGTTGCACTTGCCCGCAGTTTTCCTCTTACACTGGGATGGAGGAGGTGGGAGCACTGCCAGCTCCTTGTCCTGGCACTTCACATCGCTGACATGTCCCTAGAAGAGAGCTCTTCTACCCTGTCACAAGGCTGGAAAATGTATTTGCACTGTTTGGCGTTTCCTTTTGCTTCCAGTGTAGCTGCCAGAAGCTCTCCAGCTTTCATGAACTAAAGAAAGAATGAGCAAGCGAGGAGCTCTGGGTTAGCTGGCCTCCAAGGCACATCACCACCCATTTATCTCTTTCAGCACACACTAGAAATTTCTCAGATAGCGCCCAGCACACCTCTGCCCTCTTTGGTGGCTTTCTCCATTCATGCTCAAGAGGCTCCAGTGCTGTTTGTGGATGCCTGTGTGGAGGAGACTACAGGATGAGGCTTATTAAGAGGAATTTTAAGAAAGTTAGGTAGCATGTGATGGCAGTAAATCATTGCCTGCTGATTAGCTTGTGGAAAGAAGAATACCTTTTAAGCGTTCCTTCCAGCCTTTCCAATTATGGCTTTGGTACTGCTGTCTAATTTCACCAGGATGCTGCCTTACTTCCAGCAGGGCAGAATTGCTGCAATGTGCTCCTACTCTGCTGCAGCATCTGTAGGGTACATTTCTGAGACATGGCAATAGCACTGAGAAGTCGTGCTACCAAAGAACTGTAATTCTCAACTTGTGGCATGGGCTTCTAATCATGTTTCATGTATATTCAGTGGTTACAATGAGGTCTGTGTGAATATGAAGATGGGTCTCTATGAGAGCGATTTGGATCCGTATTGTCACAGAAATGGGTTACGGTTTAGGTGTTAGCTCTGTTTGGTAACACTGCCTCCTGCCTTGCATGTGGGCCTATAATTTCCACTGAGCCAGGTGTACCTGGGGACTGAAGGCTGCAGGGCCTGGGAGCCCATTAAAGGCTTAGGGATGAGCCCACTCAGGGTTCTTGTTTCCATGGGTGTTCTGGAAAAATGAGAAAGACGTTCAGTCACATTTCAGATAGACATACATAGGCTGCATTCATTCCTAGTGTAACTTTCTTGAAGCCCGTGGTGCTATGCCAGTGCGAGCATGGCTTAGCAACTCTTCAGAGTGATCTGTCCTTGAAGCCAGACAAACTGTGCTGTTGCAGTGTTGCTTTGAAGCACAGAGCTCACACTGGGACTTGGCCAACATGAACGGATGTTGAATTTCTACTGTCTTTCAAGCAATGGGTTGAATTGTTCTGCTTTGCTGCCTCCATCACAGCTGCTCCATGAAGGGAAACATTACACTCATGGTTGTGATCTTGTTTACTCCCTCAAAAGCCAGCTAATGAGAAAAGTGACCTATGCTGTAATGGGAGAGGAGACTTCTCCCACAGGACTGCAGCCTTTCTACATGCAAAGGGAAACGAAGTTCCAAGGACAGAACTGAACCTGCAAGACTCATGGCCTCCCCTTCTTCCTTCCCTCCTCACACCATCTGTCTCACCTGGGGAAGGACAGTTTCCTTGTGGAGTTCAGCAAGCTCCTCTTCCTGCAGCCCACAACAAGGCTCTACTGTCAGATGCATCATTAACCTATGCAACACTTCCAGGTACTGCCGAGTTTTGAGGAGCCCATGACAGTATGCAGCATGTTCATCCAGCACTGAGAATAAGCACAGCTGCTGCTGGAAAGCTAACTGGCTTTTATTCCTCCCCTCTTTCCAGTGGAGACTGTTTTTGTTGGGGCCTTTTGTTTGTTTTTTTGTAAACCTCCAACTTCTAGGGAAATGAAGCTGATGAGAAATCAGTGCCCATCCTGAAGCCTCTCCAATCCTTCGAACTTTGCGAGTGGATGCATTGCCTGCTGTGGTTATAATGTAGTGGACTTCATAGAGCAAAGTAACTTCACACACAGACACGAGGTTCTTTCACTCTCCATCAGTGCAAGCTGCTTCTGCAATCTTAGCTACTTACATTAGTGAAAGAAAAAAGCCTAGCTAGAATGTGTTGAGATGACTTAGTGTTTTATATCAGTCCCACCATCCAAATATCCATTAGCAGTGCTTTCAGCCGGCATGCCATGAGTTCAGACTTTGGGTGGCAGCCCACGAACCCTGTCAGGGTGAAAAGGTTTGGAAGACCCACTCCTAAGTCTGTGCACATCTCCAGAGCACATGCAGAGAGGGTGTCAGTTGAAAGCAGACATCCCTCTGGTTCAGCACAAGGAGAAGTGGTTGGCTGTTATTTGGGTGCACCTCCAAGGGTAAGTCTGGATGTGCTGGCGGCTTTGGTCTGGTATGTCCCCTTCAGTCCTGTAGCGAGTGGGTTGCAGCGTGGCAGGGCATTGCTTAATGATCTGTGAGAGGAAACTCCTGACCTGGTTTTTGCAAGAAGATGGTGCAAAGTGTCACATTTGCTGCAGTGATTGGCAGAGAGCAGGGATAAAAGCATGGAACAAGCTGTGTTTGAGATGAAGCTAATCCCTTGCTGGCTGTCTGAGAGGAGAGAGCTGTTGGATCTGCTCCCTGCCCAATGCTCTCCAGCTCTTCTCACCCTCCTCAAATCCAATGCAAAAACTAGCATTACTCCAAGCTCCCAAATCACCCCTCTTCCATCAGCTCCTTCTGGGCCATGAGCTCACACCATTCCAGTCCTCTCCTGGGAGATGTCGGTGGACTCGTAGTGACCTCAAGCACAGGGCAACCTATGGACAACCTGCCAGTCTGGCTGCACTGCCTCGAGCATTGCTCGCTGAGCACCACTTACATGCCCTGTGCCCACGGAGGCTGACTGAGAGCAGCTGTCAGAGGCTTTGCAGATGTGGGGATTTCTGTGGGAGACATGAGGCAAGGCAGGGCAGGAGGCTGCTATACTGCAGCAGCTGTGTTTTGGGTCAAGGATGGAGAAGACCTGGGGCAAAGTGGACTTTCAGGGTAAGCCCTTCCTGCCTGAAGACACATTGGATGGAGGAGGCTTTTCCCAGCTGAGGTGCCCAGGCAGGGCCTCACTGTGTCGTCAGAGCAACACTGCTGCCTCCAGGACCAGCACTGACAGCTGGAGCACGTGTCACAAACTGCAATGGATAATGCAGCCACAAGGTGTAAATGTCACTAATGAATAAATTGCCTTGTGCCTGGGAGAGGCTAATCCATCATGGCCAGGGACAGGGATGTGATAGGGCTGGCTATTTCGGGCGCAGCTTGCAGGGAGGATTCGCTTCACATCTCTGCTGTCCCCTCTGCCCAGGGAGGTTGATGTGAAGCCTGGCTCTGTGCTGCTTCCATCTGCCCAGACACACCAGGTCAGGCCTCAGCCCTCTCCACTGTCACCAGAAGAGGGATTGGGCTATGTCCCCTCTGTCAGGAGACACAGCTGGCTCTACTACACCATTCCATAGGTCAGGCACAGTCCCCTTCTCCCTCCCCTGTATCTGAATACCACTCAGCAACACCGTGGCTGGCTGTGATGGCCAGCATGTAGGCGGCAGGCGGGGATGGAGTTCAACACAGACAAATCCAGCCCTGCCGAAGCAAAGGGATGCTGAGTGCAGTACCAATCCCCACGCATCCTCCTGCTCCTCCACCCCCAGCTGGTGCCTGAAAGCAGCCTGCCATCCTGTTGGCAACATATGCCAGTACGACACCTTGCAAACCTCCATTGCTGTGAGCGGAAGCCAAGAGGCTCAGGAAGCTGCCACCAGCTCCTCGCCCTGCCTGCACGAAGCACAGCTCACCATCTGCTGTGACTGCCAGCCAGCCCCCAGCACCTCTATCATTCCTCTGCCTCCTCCTCCCATTCTCCCGTCAGTCTGATGCAGACCCACATATGTCCCATGGGCAGGGGGATGCTCCCAGCCTGCATGGGTACCTGCAGCTGGTGCTGCTCGCACCTGTAATCCAGCCTGAAGGTGACGAGTGACCCAACGGCAATGGCAGCATCACACAGAGAAACTGCTGGTGCTATCAGCTGTAGGGGCTTTAATTGTTACCAATTCATCCATAATTTGAAGCCTCGCACACTGGCGGTAATAGGCTGCTGGTCTCTTGTCGTGTCCAAGCAGTTCAGAGGAGGCACACAGCCCAGGAGCATGCTTGGATGGTGGTTAGGTGGTGCTGGCAGTCTTGCTGCGTGCAGCAAAAGGAGCCGAGAGCATCCTGGAAAGCAAGTCAACGTTTTTTCAGGTGTTGCATTTTTCACAAGCCCTTTTCTTTCCACCCTTGCTCCTCAGTGGCTGTGCTGGCCAGTGCGTGCGCCATCACATCCCTGCCCTCCTGGCATCAGCCTTCATCACACAACTGGCTGTCCAGCATGGTCCTGTATCTGGAGCTACCTGTGGGCTTTCCCAGGGCCAGACACTCCCATTAAGCCCCCAACCCACCCTCACTGCTAGAGCTGCTCCTTCAGCCTGAAGCTGACCTGGGTCGTCTTTTCTGCTGTTTCTGAACACGAGTTCTCATCTCATTCAGGTGTGTCATTCAGTGGAAATATTTTGTAAACGCAAATAAATCTATTCAATACCTCGGTTTCGAGGATGTAAAACAAGTAGTTGGAGGAGCCCGGGTGGGAAGGTTTCGCAGCAGCTGCCCCTGGCTGTATTTTCTTGCAGATGTAGCCTCTGAAGCATCCACAAACAGTTCAGAAAGGCACTACAATACTCTGCAAGGGCTCTGGGGTGACCCGCAGGGCCCCTCTGTGTGGCTGCTGGCAGCGGGGACAGCCTCACACTCGATCCTTTCTGATCTATGTGGCCATGGATGGCATCAAGCGGGTGGCCTGTGTCCATCAGGCAGAGCAAGGCACAAGCGGGTACATGGTGAACAAATTATTTTGTGAGCACTGGGAACAGTTTTTACTTTTCAACTATGTCAATATGATCTAGCTCTGTCCGTCTCTCTATATATGTACAAACAGTATATCACAATGTTGCCTTTTTTGTTGGAAATATCAAAGTACAAAGATTGTAAACCAAATCGGTGTAATAAAAGTTTCAGATGACTCATGGAAGCGGCTGTCAGCAGTGGGTCTGTGGGTGTGGGGTCGCTCAGAGCTGGGAGAGACCCAAGCCCTTGTGTTGCCCTGAGGGCAGGGGTTGGATTGGGGTGCTGGAAGCCTGCCACCACGCGTGCAGGGGTAGGTTGGTTATTCCAGACACCATGTGAGCAGTCAGTAATACCTTCAGTTCCTTGCTTGCTGCAGCTGTCCAGTCAGAGAGGCTCAGCAGGCTGCTGCAGCAGAGGCTGCAGGCGGGCAGCATCCCTGTTGGCCCACAGCATTTGGCTGATGAGATACTCGCTCTCCTCACCCACCTCTGCCAGGCGGAGATCAAACTCAGTCAGGGTCTGGTTACACCTGAGCCCTTCCAGCAGCTGCTTCCCACCATCCTGCAGCAGGTGAGAAAGAGCCCGTCAGACAGTGACAAAAGTGCCTAAGGCTTCTCCCAAGCCTGAAACGTAGCTCACTAGAGAGGGACGTGGAAGGAGTGTAGCCTTATGCAGCACACAGTGATATGACACATGCTAATGACTCCCTCTGGGTATCGTGTCAGGAGTCCTCAAGCTCAGGCTGGGTAATGGCATGGGCAGAGGATAACCTGCGAGGAGTCTGCGCTGCCCTGCCCCTCAGTCTCCAGCACCCTGCTGGGTAGGGATGAGCAGCAGTGGGATTAGATGCATTGCTCATCTCCCTTGGGTGCCATTTCCTGGGCAGGGCTGGCTTTTGTGGGGGAACATCTCACACAATTAATGCTGCATGGGTCAGACAATGCAATGCAGATTCATAAAATCATAAAATGGCTTGAGTTGGAAGAGATCTTGAAGCCTATCCAGTTCCAACCCCTGCCATGGGCAGGGCTGTTACCCACCAGCCCAGGGCCCAATCCAACCTGGCCTTAAGTACCTCCAGGGATGGGCACCCACAACCTCTCTGGGCAGCCTGCTCCAAACTGTTCCAATGTAGACAGCTGTAGGGAGGCAGCACACCTTGCATTTCCTTCCCTTGCCTGAAGCATTGTCTTCAGGTATGCAGCAATCTGACATTTGTTTCCCACAGCTTGTCTCTTTCAGGTGCCCAACACATGCCCTGACCCCATCTCTGCTGTGCAGGCAGTCCTCTCCTCAGCACGTTGACTGTTAGACCTTTTGCTAAAGGACAGAACGTGAGAAAAGAGAGAAGCTTCTTCTTAAAGGAATACAGAGGTCAGAATTTGATGCATTCCTCACAGAGATTCCCATTTCCCTATATATAAAATAAAGATAAAAACACTTCACAAGTGGGTTCTGAAAAAGCTCATCAAATGGAAGATGCTAACCACAAAGATTATTATTTACGAAGCAAAAACCCTTCTAATCCTTTCCATCCCATGTCCCTTTGTATCGTTACACTCCAGCAGTTTTCCATGTCCAGAACAAAAGAAAATGAGATCTCACAAAAGGTTTTCTGCCATCAAATCCTTTTAAAGCCATTGTCAAACATAATGATGCCGATATTCCTGCCAGCAGGGACAGCTGGTCTTGCTGTCTCTTTATTGTGACAGTGAGAAAAATTGAAGCAGCACAGAAAGTTTGAGAACCGGCATGATTGAATTTAGCTGTCCAGTTTCAGATTTCTGAAGTTCATCAGCAGAAGAGAAATGGTCTGCTTTGTGGGCATGGTGCACACTGCAGCTCTTAGGGATACAGTAGGATCTGCAGCAGCTCCTCTGCCTGCAAAATGCGAGCGTATGGCTCAGGAGCCACATATAAGCATCCAGATGTGACACTTCAGAGCTACTGCACTGCTCCAGAGCTGTGGGGTGAATTAAAGGGGCTCAACAACAGAGTCAGTTTTCTAACAATCTCCTCTGAGTGTGTAATGGACAGGAGAGATTCTGGGAAGGGTGAAACTGTGCTCTGCTGCGTGCCAGAGGGCACAGCAGATTCAAAGTACAAATGAGGGTACAAATGAGGCGCTCATCTCGTGCCACCCATTGTTTTCATCTACTCCCACGCGGGTAAACAGACTGTGATTTTCCCAAGCACACAGCCTGGATTTTGGTTTCTCATGGGGAAAGCCCCTCTGCCCAGAAGCCAAAGCCAGCTCCTGCCTGAGAGCCCCATAACAACATGTTGTGAGTGATACAGATGTGTGTCTCCATGGAAAACCTCCATCCTCCTGTCTACTGTTGTCTATTCACTGCTTGCAGCTGATTGTTATCACAGCAAGACTGCAGATAGCAAGGGATACATTCGCCCCATGGCTTGGAGGAAGATCAGGCTCAGCATTTGCTTTGCAACAGAATCTCAGGATGGATGAGGTTGGTAGGGACCTATAGAGGTCACCTGGTCCAACCCTCTGCTTAAGCAGGGTCCCCATGAGCTTGCCCAGGACCACATTCAGACATCAAACCATGCATCCATGCAGGATGCCAAGCTGCCCGGAGAAAGTGCTTCTCTTACCGGCCCGATGGGGTTGCACGAGAAGTTGATACATGTCAGGGTGGAGTTGTGAGTGAGGACCTGGGAGAAAACCACAGCTGTTGGCTCTGCCAGCCTGTTGCCTCCCAGGTGGAGGGACTTCAGGGTGGTGTTGGTCAGCAGAGCACAGCCCATAGCCTCCCCACCCTCGTCCTCCACGTGGTTGAGGCGCAGATTCAGGGAGGTCAGGGTGCAGTTCTTTGCCAGCGCTTGGGCCAGAGCCTGGGCACCCTCATTACAGATCTGGTTGTTACACAGATGGAGGATTTCTAACTTGCTGCAGTTGATCAGCTTGCTGACAGCTCGTGCCCCCTTGTCTCCGATGAGGTTGTGGGATAAGTCCAGCTCCACCAAGGAGGGGTGATTCAGCAAGTTGCGGACCAGCAGCCTGGTCTTGTCATCATCCACGTTGCTGCGTGTCAGCTTGAAAATCTGAGGGTAAAGGACAGAAAAACAACCAGTGCTTTGGGATGGCCTTTGCACAACCCCTCGAGCCCCTGGATCAGCAGAGATAGCATTCACTTCCCTTTAAAAAGGTAAGGGTGTGACAGCAAGCAAAACTTGCCCCTGGGTTTCTTCCTCTAGGCAATTTCAAGATTGAGCTGAGGAAGACAGGTTCATTTTGGGATATGTTACCTTCAAGTTGTGACACATCTTCACGGCAGCAGCCAGGTTGCAGCAGTCCTGGTAGGTGAACTTAAAGAGGTTCCACTCAAAGTTCATGCCACAATCCTTCACTCCGTAAGTAAGATTAAGCTCTTCAAGGAGAGGGAGAGCAGGAACGAGGGCTCCCAGGTCATAGTGATGAATGCAGACCTCACCAAACCCCAAATCACTCCCTGAATCAGAAAGGTCATCTGTCTCTTCCTTTTGATCCTCCTGCACCGGTGGCAGGAACTGATCAACCTCCAGTTTCTGCACATAGTCTCTGCAGAGCGGGATGAGCTCCAGGACCTGGTCAGGGTCTGTGGTGTTGGGGACAAAGCATTTCAGGATGTTTTCCAGGTGACGTTCAAAGAACATCCGCTTCCAGCTGCCTCCATGGTTGGAGACGTCACACACTTGCCAACGGTCGGTGCAGCACCTCTTCCAGTAGCCCTCATCACTTACAAGGTTGGCAGTGACAGTGAGTGGAAGGTCTGTGGGAAGCCTGGCCAGCACCTTCTTTTGGTCCTCAGGTGGAAGACGATCTAAAACAGGGTTGTCTGGAGGGAACGGAGAGGAGGAGAGGTTGGTCTGGGCTGTGGAACTAGGGGTGGCCCTGCAGTTCTGCCTAGGCCCCCTGCTGATGCTGATTCACCTCTCAGTATCCGGCAGATGGTGCAGGGAGCTAAGCTGGCAAAAAATTACTCTTTTTTTCTTTTTTTGTGCATGTATGTAGTTACAGTCCCAGCATGGATACATCGTTAGTCCTGTCTTTGATCCTTGTTGCTGCTCTACTGAGTGATGAGTTGTCCCTTTCTTTTCCCTCTCCCAGGCAGTTCCAGATGAGACGTGCTTTTTATATTATACTATGCTTCATCTACCCACCTGCTTCAAAAGCACATTTGCTGCCTGAGGATAGAACTTGTCACGTCCCCACCAAGGGCTGTGGAGGAAGCCTGAAGCTGTGAGCACATGTATTCTGAGATGGAAGTATTTCTGCATCTCTTTATAAGCACTTGGCACGATGGGGCTGCATCCTTGTTTGCTGCTGTAATGCGTGACCCAGGAACCAGCAACTTCAGAGCCCTGCTTGCAGCCAAGCTGAGTGCAGCAGGAAAAAGAAGCCACAGGACAAGGTTAGGGTAGAGTCACGTCCTGGATAGCAGCCCAGAAGACGAAAGCCATCCCTGTAGCATACAAGTACACACTTAGCAACTAAGCAGTTTGTCTAACTAGCTGCCTGAGGAGATATTCTTCCCCATCTGCTCCTTTGGCAGGGCTGGGTACCACACTGCGCCTTCCAGCTGCCTCTGCCTGCCTCGCTGCCCCTCCGCTTCCCAAAAAACCAGCACTCCCCACCATGCTTACTTGTGAAATTCTGGACGATGTGCTGCAGGCAGAGCTCAGTGAGTGGGGGGACAGTGATGAGGCACCACTCGGGATCCTCGACGATGCGGTGCATGCAGTACGAGTCATCCATGAGCCTGCTTTGGGAGGGACGCAGAGAGGGGATGGCTCTGCCCCTGCCACCTGCTGCCTGCTGCATCCTGCTCAGGGCCCGCTTCTCCTTCAGCAGAAGCACGAGGAAAATGGCTCGGGATCAGGAAAACACCACTGTGCTTTCCAGCCAGGCTGCCTGATTAAGAAAAAGGCAACCTTAGATGGAGGCTGGCCATAAGGGTGCTCTGCTTGTACTATTTCATCATACAGTTTCAGCCAGCCCTTCTGCTTCTTTGCTTGCACCTGGAGCACCACAACAAAACAGCTTATCTTTATGCAGTACGTTGCACAAAGAGGTCTTTAGATACTGCATGGAATGAACAGGTAATAAGGTGGCATTAATTCAAATGTTGTTGAAGAGGATGGACAAGAATTGATTGCTTGCTGTCTGTTCCAGGAAAGAAATAGGCAAAGCTGTCAGGATGGGTTTAAAACAAAAGAAAAAGGGGGTTCTTCACTGGGGAATGCCTTGCCGCAGGATATTGCAGGTGCTGACAATCTGTGGAGGCTTCAGGATAAATTCAAGGAAAAGAAACCTCTTGTGAAAGAGTCAATGCTCAGAAGCCACACCTGGCTCAGTCTGAGTTGAAGATGGTTGGAGGTGGGGAGAGTACTGGAAGAAAGGAACACATACTTGTGGTTTTCCACCTGCTTATAGTCACTGCTAGAAGGGGATACTGGGCCAGATCATCTTCTGGTCTGATCCAGTTTGCCTGTATTTACAGACAGATGCTTACTATAAGTGCATGCACTTTTTAATACTTTGCTCAATTACTCTCCTGCTGAACTCCTTCCAAGCATCCATTAACAGATGAGACGGTTCAGACCTGTCCAGACCCACCCTGAACATCAGCAGATAAGAGCTAAAAGAACCAGCCTGGAGCAGAAGGCAGGATGCTCGGTCCTATTAGCCATGCAGAGCTTTCCCAGACGAAACTTTCCCATTTGCTGCTTCCCACCCCAATCTCAGGAGCTGTAACCTCAGCTGTGTGCATCATCCACGTGTGCAGTGATTGTCTGGAAGCCCTGATGGGTACGAGCAATGAGTCTGCTTCTTGAATACCCAGGCTTGTTGATCCTCTGTCAGGGTGTGCAGAGCCATGCTGACCTTTACTGGGCCGTATGGGTTAGAGGCACCTAAAAGCAGCATCAGGCAGAACGTGGGCTGGCAGTGTCAGAAGAGAGGGCAGCTTCATATAAGACCAAGAGGATGGCTCAGGGCAAAGGGCAAAATCAAAAGTATCATGTCATACATAGAAGCCAACAGCCCCTTAGCATCGTGTCCCACAGCATTCCTCAGCCCTACAGCCCTTCAGTCCCTTCTCTGCTGTCCCAGGTTGTGCTGCCTCAGCCAGCATGATCCCTTTCCCTAGCAGCTCTGTAGTGGGCTTTGCTAGCTTGCTGCCTCTGCTGTTGAGAGGAAAGAGGAGAAAACCGACTGCACAACCCTGTTGAAAACTGAGCTCCTGGTGCTTGCTGGGCTTTTGCAGAAGGGCATAGCACGGTCGGATGGCAGTGAGGTGGCACTGACAGAGGTGAGGTGACTGGGGAAAATGCTTTCTCCTTGCTCAGCCCTTCATCCTATTCAAAAAGCATCTGTGTCACTCTGTCCCCCAGGCCAGTCACAGCTAAATGGGGCTTCTGATGGCTTTTCTGTGGTCAGAAAAGGGTTGGAAGATGGTGAGCACATATTTAAACAGCAGAGCAGCCTTTCAGTCGCACCTGCTTTGCTCTGGGAATGGACACCGCAGTTCAAAACTGGATGAAGCTCTCAGAACCCTGGATGTGCTGGCAGCTCTCCCTGCCTGTGTGCTGTGCTCACCCTGTGCAGGTGAGAGGAGGCACAGGCCGGCAGTCCCACAGCCAGCAGCACTGCCTTGCAGAGCTCTCTGGCACTCGCACAAAAGGGCTGATGCTAAGGATCCATTAGGACAGCATATTGCAGCTCCTAAAGAGTCTCCACAATGGGCCTTAAGTAAAGGGAAAAAATGCATGTCAGACGAGGAATCTACTTAGCTCCAAATATAATGGAATTTATCTGTAACTGGATATCAGGAAGGATGAGGCCAGGCAGACATTCGGGAATAGGGCTCATGCGGCCACTACCACCCAGCCAGCGCCGAGGGCCACAACACGGTCCTGGGTGACACCAGCAGAGATGAGGGTCGCTGCCGGGAGGGGCCTCAGGAGCAGGAAATCTCTTTCGGAACTGGGGAGGGGGGTGGGGGGAAGCCTCACAGGATGGCAAGGAAAGCAGCGGGCTGCCCCCACCCACGGCCCGTCAGACACTCAGCCCACCTCCCCTTCTCTCTCCCCGGCCTCCCGTCTCCCCGCCGCCCCCGGCCCCGTACCCTCCGCCCCTCACCGTCGGGGACGCGGCCGTTGCCGGGGCTGCCGCCGGTATCCGGGGACGCGGTGGCTGCAGGGCTGGCCGTGGCCCCAGCCCGGCAACAGCGCCTTGGGCACCGACGGGGAGCAGGCAGGGCTTAGGGAACAGCATCGTCGGCAGCACATGCAGGGACTGCACACAATATAAGGAGTCAACAAAGGGATGAAAGCGCGCATCGCATTTTTCCCCTTTCTCAGATCAAAGCGTTTCGGTGTTTGCCCACAGATTTTCCAGCTGAAATGTGACTTCCGTAGCGCTGACGGGCTCGGCAGTGGGTACAGCACTATCTCAGCCACTGCGTGCCCCGTGGGAGTGCGCACAACGCTGGTGCCAGCTCTCATGATACTCTCGCTAGTCTCGAGATAGCTGGTGTTCTTGGGAAGCTGCACTGCCTTTCATTCAAAAGACACCTCCTGGTTGTGAGGATGTGATGAATGTGACCTGAGATTACCCTGAAGACTTCACAGCGAAACAACAGACATTTAGACCTAAAAAAGCATCAAGATCCTGAGGTGTGCTGTGTGACTTTCAGCGGTGTGAAGCAGGACCTCAGCAGCAATGTGCTTTCTTCTGTAGGCGGATGACACTGCTGTGCTCCAGATCTGGGGACAAGTGAGGCAGCCTATGGGCCAGGCTGGCGTTTAAACATCTTTGGGGCTTTCTAGAGCTTGAAAAAGTAAGACTGGGGGCAATACTTAGCCATGAATGTTCTCTCTTGCACTGAGCAGAGCCTTCAAGCAGCCTGCAGTGGCAAAGCCTTCAGCCCACCTCATGGTAACGAGATGCAGATGCTATGCTTTGAAGTTGGGTCTGGCTTTGCCTGCCCAGAGCCATGGGATCCCAGAGATGGTATGGCTCACATGCTGCAGTCAGCTGTGGAATGGGATGCAACTGGATCTTGAATCATTGAAAACAAGGAGCAGCAACTTCAAAATGGCTGCATTAACTCTTCCTCTGTTTATTTTCATGCATGCCTTCCATCAGGGTGTGCAGTCTTAGGCACTGTTGCTCCTCAAATGAGCTAGAGAACAGCATAACTCTGTTAGAAACTAGTACTACAACAACTAACTAGGAGTGGAGCCTGTGCACTGATGGGGGGAATGCGTCTCACACAGGGCATCTGAGGCTGGGATGCTGTTGAGGCCGATGGCTGGATGGTGACAACCTATTTGGTGTCCCAGGCGTGAGACTAGAAATATGTTATCCTGCCTGGCTTCTCCCACTCTGATTTGTGCGTGCCTTTGTAAGGACTTGCAGGTAGTCGAGCTTTGAAGGGCGAATGCAGCACCACACCACTCTGAGGAGAGCAGGGAAAATCCTTGCTTGATCTGCCACAGAGCTAAACTCATAACTGAGCATGATCTCTGCAGCACCAAAATCTCAGGCTTTGTGAGAGGGCACAGGAGCCCATGGAGAGTCCTCTCCCAGCAGCACACAGCATAAGGACTGCTGACAGCCCTGCAGTGTTGGCAGCAGCCCTGTGGCAGTGTCACTGGGCAGGGACTGCTGCCATTTCCAAGGGGCAGTGTGTGTGCTTGTGTGCATGAGCAGAGGAGGTGACTGAGCTGCCCAGGTGCTTTCTTTCCTGCAGCACAGCAGCTTTCCTGGACTCTAATGGGCTGCTGGGTTTCTCCCTGATGGGATGACAAGAGCACCAGCTGCCTCCTCGGGGACTGCACAATGCATCTGGCAAGGCTCTTGCCTGCAGCAAGAGGCAGGCTGCGTGCTTGTAGTGGCATCTGGAGGGAACAGCAGTGGAAGGGGAAAAAATCCATGCATGAATCCTCCCAGCCAGCCCTGCTAGGGCATCTCCTGCAGTCCCTTTTGTCCTCATGTCACATCACAATGGTCAGAATTCACTGCAGTTTAGGACACAACTTTGTCCAAGTTCTTTATGCCATATGGGGTGGCTTCTGCAGTGGGGCACCCCAATCTGTCAGGCATGGTTTGTTGTGTCGTGCACACTCCTGGGGTATGGCTGGAGACTGTGAGAGGGGCATTTGCTGATCAGTGCGTGCCTGGCACAAAAGGGATTTGCTTGGGCAGGAGCTGGTGAAGTTTGTCCTTGCTTCTAGGGATTCTCCTTGCAAAGCGGCTTGTGCTGCTTCCATGGGAAGCTCAGAGAAGCACAGAAAGTTGCCAGACTGATGGGGGCTGGACAAAATGAAGATGCTGAGGGGTGGAGACAAGATTCAAGGCTCTGTCTCCAAGCCTTCTTCCTGTTGGTTCCCACTGAAAAATGCTGCTAAAAAGCAGTTGACATCTCCTGCATTCCTAGAGGAAGTGGTGAAAGGAACAGGAGAGAAAATAGTTCCCTGCAAAGTCAGCATTGAAGGAATGGGGAGCGCTGATGAGGTGAGAAGCACTGCATGCATGTGTGCTGCTTCTCCCACAAAGCTTTCCGCTCTCCCCCTAGGTCCCAGCAGGAACCACACAGCTGCTGACAGCTACTAATAGAGGGGTTGATTGTGAATTCTGTCTCCTACTGCTTCCTGGGAAGAGCAGTAATTACCCTTAATTAGCTTGGATTTGATTCCACCTCCCACCTTCCAGCCCCCTGCCCTGCTCACAGGAGCCAGCCCAGCTGCTGCCTGCACTGCATGGTGGGGAGCGGTGCTCGTATCCCGTTGTGTCCTGCAGGCTCACTCCTGGGTACTGAGAGCAGCAGGAGCTGTGAAGCTCATTTTGCCCTGGCCTTTCCACTATGACACAGGAACCAAGCAGGAGGTGAGGGGAGTGGTCCTAGTAAAGAGCCTGAGGATGCTGGCAGGTGGGAGGCTTAGCAGCTGGCAGCACTCCACCATGGGGAACCCCTTCCTTCTAGGATGCTTGCTGCTCATGGCAGGGTGGATGCATTTTCTGATGTTGGTGCTGGAACTCCCTAGGCTAGATAGTTTAATTGGCTCTTCTCGTATTTCAAGTACATTTTTCAGATCATATGCTTTCTTGACAGAATCTTGAAAACCTCCAGGCAGCAGGAGCTGTGCCCAGGGACCCAGCAGCTCCTGTCTGCAGCCCCTCTCCTTGCTGCTGGAGCACACTCTCCTTTCGCTGAGATCTCTCCAGCATCAGGCCAGAAGATTCAGGCCTCTCTGGTGATTCCTGCTCAGCCCCTTGCATCTCATCCAAATGCCAGATGGCAAACTAGCTTCAGCAGGAGCTGTGCCAGGCCCTCCTCCCTTCCTCTCCACCCTTTAAGCTACAGAAAAATCGTGAAGAACCAACACAACTCTACCAGTGGATGCAGACTTCAAGCTGTCGTGCCTTCCCCTGCGTTCCCGGACTTCAGCCCCAGCTGTGTAGGATTGAGGGGGGAGATGGTGGCAGAATTCCAGACTGGGAGATGCTAGAGAAGAGAGGACCTGGTCTCCTTGTGCCCAACTCCCAGCTGCTATAAGTAATGGATAAAATTGAGGATGCAGCCACAGCTGCTGCTGGCTCAACACCTGCTGACCCCTTGAGCAATCCCTTCTCTCTTCAAGGGACTTCAACACCTTCTGCTGGCTCTTCCTGATACTCAGGGAACGCCATCATCGTGGCACCAGGGCCTCTCTGTTAGCTCTGGGGTCTCCCACTGTTAGTTCTGTGTTGCAGTGGGCCCCTCAGCTCCTCTCCCTGCAGCACAGGTCCCCTCACTGTCACTTAGCTGGGGAATGGGGATGGGGAAGACAAGCCTCTCAGTACCTAGGAGAAATGCTCAGAAATAGTGCTAGTTGCAGCAGGTTGGGCTGTAACGAAGGTCACCAGGGTCACCAAACACTTTCGCAGGTCACCAAACACTGTTCCTGGGGGATGGGTTGGTGCCACAGCCCTGCAGCTGCTGCAGGAATGCTGGTGGGATTTCCACGTGGAGGAGGAACAGGATCTGGTGAGCACCTTCTCTTCCTTCTGTTTCTTGCAGCTTCTGCAGCATTCAGAGCAGGTGTGAAGCCTTTTCCTTCCCTTGCTGGAGATGAGAGCTGGTGGGAAACTGTTTTCCAGAGCCCCATGGAGATACTTCCTTCACTTTGTATGGTCTCTTGAGTTGCTTGAGAAGTCCATGATGCACATTACAGCTTGTGGATGTGTATTGTTCCCTCTCCTGCCCTAATTCCAGCTTCTCCCTGTTCTGCTGTGTTTTGATCAGCCCGAAGTATTTGCAACAGGGGTAGGCGCTATGCAGGGACATGAAGCACGGGGGGATCAAGTCTGCCAGACCAGGTGGTTTTACACGGGGAGCACAGCCCCTTTCCCTCACATGGCTGCCAGAAAGCAGCTCAGAGACCCAGGGGCTGCTCCAGCTGAGGGCAGCGCCCCCTTTCCTTGTGGGAAAACAAAGCCCAACGCAGTGAGGACAATGTCAGCGTGGTTGCTGCGGCGGGAGGACGCTGATGGGGTAGGACAGCCTGGGACCGCCGAGGGCTGCAGAGCTGATGCTGTCCTTCGGTGCCCTCTTTCCCCCTCATGCACCTCATCCCTGCAGGGCTGCATGGCCTGGTGCCAAGGGCTGAGGAGCTGCCAGCTGCCATCGCCCTCCCTCCAGTGACGGGTGGCAGAGCCCCAGCCCTCTCTTCGTGCCCTCTTGTCCTCTCTGCAGGGAAAGCCGCCTGGATTCTCTTTGCATACAGGGAGTGCTCATTGTGGCAGGGCTTGCCTTGCTGTTGCCATCTCTGGGTGGGCTGTCGCTGTGTTTCCAGCAAGGCAGTGGAGAAAATTAAAAGCCTCAGTGAGCAGAGCAACCAGGCTGAGCCAGGAAGCATCAGCGGTGCTTCTGTCAACACTGCAGCCGAGGAAGGCAGGCAGCTCCTTAATTATTGATTGCACTTATAAATAAATGCTGGGATGGGGAAGAGAAGGTTACAGCAGAGCAAAGAGCTGCTTTGAGATGGGGGAGGAAATGTGAGAATGTGGCTGTTTTAAAGGTCAGACAGTTCTGCATCTCCTTTCCTCTTTCTCTGTAAAACTCAGTGATATTTGAGGTGAGGACTCACCTTCCTTGGGCCGAAGCAGGCCAGGGGAAGCAGAATGAGAGTGGGGGCAGTGAGGGAAGGGAGCAGGCAAGGAACGCCAGCTGCAATGTGGGACAAGTAAGGAGACAACAAAATTAGTAGAGCAGCAAATCCCAACCCGAGTGTAAATAATTCCTCACCATGTGAAAAGAAAGTCTGCGTAGCTTCTGTTTTATCTTCTTGCTCCTGGAGCTGTAACCCATGTAACCTCTGGTGCAAAGGAACAGGGCAGTATGTGAGGGGAGGCTGGGTGAGTGAGATGGAGATAGCAGACCTGTGTTGAGGACTACAATAGCAACCCAATGTCCGTGCAGCCTCAGGAGTGTCACGGCCAGCTGAGAACACAGGTGGGGGGGGCTTGGGGTGGAAAACAGCGGCAAGGCCTGGAGGATGACAGCCCCCATAGGAACCCTGACTGCCTGCATGGGATGGGACTTCACAGCTTACTCTGGAGTACTCCCACAGGAGGGATTACAAGAGCTACAGGGGCACAGGGTGCAGTGCAGAGCTGCACTCAGCCTGCCCCAACACAACAGGACAAGCCTCCCTGCAGCCCCTTTGCAGTCTCAGGGAAGACATTACATGTGGTGGGCAGCAGCAGCCCAGCACCCGGGGCTGGCTCATGGTTGTAGCTGTGCTTACCTTCTGGGTTTTCCCAATGCTTTCCAGAGGAGCTCGGGTTGCAGCCTATCAATTGCTGCTCTCAGCAAGTGGCGCAGAAACACGGGCTGTAATTGAATCTCCAGAGCTGACTGCAAAGTATGGTCATCCTCACAAAGAGAGCTGGCCAGCTGTGAAGGGCAGGCAGCACAGGTGAGCCCCGGGATCCTCCATGAAATGCCTGTGGCCTGTGCTGCTCTGGCTCATGCCCAGCCATACACCAAGGGCTTGGCCACCAGAGCCAGGGTTGGAGAGGTGCTTTGGGCCAGGGGTTGCTCTGACCCACGGCAGGCAGCATGATGTTCCCTGCAGGTTTTCCTCCCTATATTTTCACTATTTTTTTCCTTCCTTCTCAGCTGCTGCTAGGAAGGGATGTCACTGAGGCGGTTTATAAGGAGTGACCCATCTTGCTATTGAGTGTGACAGAGGTCTTCAGCTTCTGCTGGCCCCAAGGCAGCTGGACAATTATGGGTCACATCCAACTTGGCTCTTCCCCTAGGCTCGATGAACTGTGCAAAACACAGGCCTGCAGCAATGCCAGGAGTCTTGGGGATGTCCCTGAGACACATGCTGAAGATGATCCTCATGGGATTACATGTGCAGCTGGAGAAACCCAGCCTGTGCTCACTGTTGTGCTGCCAACTCTTCTCTTCAGCAAACCCTGAGTGACTTGTCCCACCATTTCTCCCTGCAGGCTGCCTTTCAGGTACTCCTGATGCCTTCGCTAGCAGGCTCTCTTTGGAGATACCAGTCCATCTAGGGCTCCATACCCTCCAACCCCACAGCCCTGTGCTGAGGCTGCTGCACTGCCAGAGAGCAGGACAGGGACCCATGGTCGCTAGGTTAGAGGGTTACGTAGCCTGCAGAGCCCCAGCTCTCATCCCATCTGTGCAGCTCTTCCAGCTAGGCAAGGCCTAATATGGTTGGTCCTTTACACAAAGTCAGGTAGCTGCCTGGAATTTGGGCTGGCACTCACATGCATTGCGCACGCCCTTCAGGGACCTTGGAGGTCCATCTGGACTTACAGAACAGTTGCCAACTTGACTGCACCTGTTCACAGCAAAAACCTCATCACTTCTTAATTAGTTTCCTGCTTTCCACTGTCCTGTGTGTGTGCATGCAGCCCGTGCTGTTTGGAGTTGCAGTGTGTGCACAGAGAACTGCTTGCACCTTAGATCTCTAGTAAGGGAATGTAGGCTGCTATTTTGGTGAGAGAACTATATTTAAAATTCATGTTTCATCCCCTCAAGCTCTCCCAGCTGAGCATTGCTCTACCTACTGCTGAAACAGAGAAAGGTGGCAGCTATGTCTGTAACATGGGATGGATGTGTGTTATCTTTCTGTGGAATAAAAACAGGAGTAGGGGGATGTAGGATGTACACTGGGATTTAACCAGGAGAACAGCATAAAATGTGTTCATCTAGGATCAGTGATGATCCAGCACAGCCACATCTCAGAAGCCAGCACTTCTACTGCAGCAGCCCTGGTGCCTCCACATAACTGCTGTTTGGTAGGATGAGATGCTTTCTTCCCTTCAGTTACAGGGCAGGTTTTGTGCTACAGAGCTACATCAAGAGCATGACTTAGTTATGCTGCAACCTCGCTGATGACCCATTAAAATCCCTGCAGGCTCAGAAAGAGGAAACTTTCCCCTCATGCCTTTTCTCAGGACACCTGAGGCTTATTTCTCATGGTACAGTTGGTTCTGCCACCCTGTGTGGGGGGAGCCACTTTTCCCATGGGATACAGGAGGAGGATAACAGAGCTGGGATGTCATACAGCTGGGTCACTGCTATAAGGCTGCTATTGGCAAGCTCAGGCTCTGCTTTTGGATGCAGAAGCAGCTCAGCCTCTCCTCCTCTTCACACACCTACTCTCCAATACCAAGAGGAGACATCATCTCTAGCAGTAGCTATTAATATAGTAACATGAATGCAGAAGGAAACGGGAAAATCATTTTCCCAGTAAGACAGAGCATTCCTTTCCCTTCCCCATACCTGGTACTGCTGTGGCTGGAATGAAATACGGCAGGTGTTCAACAACAGACATTAACAGTATTTTTAACTGATGGTATGAACTGTCCCTGTCATCCTGATACCCAGGAATCTTGGCTCACCAGTTCCTTTACTAAAAGCTCTACCTTAAGCTCCCTGGATGGAAGTAATGTTTAATGCAGGAGGTCTAAGGTCTATCCTCCTGGTGCAGATGTGGGAGTTGTCAGTGCTATGGTGAAACACAAGACACCTCTGCAGGCTGCTCCCCATTCCTTCTGCCTCCAGGACATCATATCAGTATCAGGCACTTAACCAAATGCAAGCTCCTGCTCTTTAGACAGCCACCTTTCTGGCACTAAGAAAAGATGTGTAGGACTGGCACTGAGTCTTAAATTTAGGACTGGACAGCTGCTGAGATGAGGAAGGAAATCCCTCATCCTCTAAACACAATTAAATCCACCACCTTTCTCCCCCAGGAGAACTGTTGTTCACCGAGGAGAGGAGGCTCTGCTCACAGCAGATGCAGACTGCTAAGAAAAGTAGCAGATGTCTCTAATCAGGAAACAGAGTCCTTCCCCACTATATCCTCTTTGCCTTATTTACGTGACAACAGAGCAATGGGCAAATACATCAGCCTGCCGAGCTTGCCCTACAAACCTAAGCTGAGAGTAGCAGCTGTGTGCAAGTGCACTGCTGTATCCCTCTGACCAAAGGGTTAACTGCTGGGTCATGCATGTGAAGCTCAGTTCTGTTCCTGCCATGCAACACTGTTAGAACCCTGCCTACCTCAGCCACCTACCAGTCTGCTCTCAGCTACCAGAAGCTCATTATATCGGTCTACCCAAGCTGCTAAAAATCACTTCCTGGCTCGTCATCCTCACCACTGTGGAGGTGCCCTTCCTCCACAGCATCAAACATCCTAACATAACTTTTGATCCCGCTACCCTCTTTCTGCTTCTCACCCACTAACATCACTGTTCTTCCAGCCCCCCACCCCTAAAGCACACAGATACTGCCTCCTTCTAATTCCACCAGGCCGGGCAGTCCTATCTGCTGGTGAAATTCATCTGTGTCAGGTTGCTGCTCCTGCTCACAGAGTGAAGCCTTTCTGCATGGCTATCCTGTTGTACCTCCCAGTCAGCTACCACGTGTGACCTCTCTATTTAGGCCGGTTTCTAACACAAAAGTACTCTGGTCAGGAACTCGAAGCATCACTCTAATGAAGTCTGAGGAAGCAGTGTGAGAAGAAAGGATTTAAAAGGGAGCAGAAGTAAGAAATGTGTAAGAATGTGCACTCAAAGCAAAGAGGAGGAGGTTGGGATGATCTTTTTCCCTTTGTGTGTTAGTACCAAGGACTGACTACAGTACTAACCATTGCATAGGCTATGCAAAAGGGCGTGCACACAGGCAAGGAGAACTGCTTTTCCCATTTCTAAATTATAGTAGCATTTTTTATCAGGGAAGGGTGTGGTGAGTCCTTCAGCAGGATGGGACTGCTTAGACTAGAGCATATGTTTCTTTCTGGATTTACAGGGACCAAAAAAACCCAAAAATGGTGCAGATATGAGAAAAAACCCCAACAAAACATCAGAGAGATCAAACGCTCTCCATCCTTTAATAACTTTGGGATAAGACAGTCATGCTCTTAGAACCTCCCAGTGCTGGTCTCGTGGCAAGAACTGCACTATTCCAGAAGAAGCTGGTGCCTTCTGAGGCTCAATCCCCATATGCCCAGGCTGAGGACAGGCAGCATCATTCTGTTAGTGGCATCAGGAACAGACTCTCTGCTCAGCCCTGATGGCCAGGTGCCAAGTGCTCCAATGCAGTGGTTGCAGCAATGTTCACTGTGAGAGTTGCCACACCTTTCATATCAACTCTGCATCGAGTATCCACATAGCTTACAGCTGTCCTGCTACCAAAGCATCACAGTCATTTCAGAGTTTACTCCGAGCGAATTCCAGTGCAGTAGTCAGGGCTCCCTGCATGCCCTTGGCATTTCCGCTGCCCTTAGCAACGATAGGAGAACCTCCTGCCTTGCCTTCCATCTGTGTACAGACAGCCACGGCCCAGTCAGCAGCAGAGAACACGGGGAGACAATTCTGGGGAAGAGACACACACTTTGGTCTGTGGAGCACTCTGCAGTCTGGAAGAAGGAACACCTTTCTCCTCTCATCCAGCCTGGACCCTCGCTACCTGGGGGAGACGTGACTGAAAGGAGGCTGAGTTTACGTGTTAGCGCTATGTCCTGCTGCTGGGCAAACACGTCCTGGAGGATCCAGGGATATCTGTGCCCAGCAAAAGCTGAAAGATTATCTGGTCCCAGCACAATCATCTCTGGTCATTCCTCAACTTAATTAATCAGTGCCACTGGGTAGAAACCCAGGAAAAAATAAAAAAATCAGCTGGGACCTATTAAGCAGCGTACCCAGTCCTTCTCTGCAGGCAGGCTCCTGTGATTCTGCCAGGGTTCTGCTTACCTTGGACACCTGACAGGCACAGAGCACCTCCCCAGAATCCTGAGGGCTGAGCAGCAGGACTGATGTGCCAGGTGACTTGTCACAAAGCTGGTTCACTACCTTCATTAGGATCTAGGAGAGGAAGGAAAAGGCAGGGTCAGGCTACAGCAAAGGAGAATGCTGTGCAGCTACCTTTGACTGCAGTCAGCATCTGAAGTATTGCTGGGCAAACAAGCAATGTGCTTTACTCACAGACAGGGAATCAGCTGGGACAGTATCAATAATGACAGGATGGTTGCAGTGTTTTGCTAGCAGCCTTTGCGCCTTCTCTTCAGCCTGGAGGAAGAAACACACAGCACTTGAGGGGTTACAGGTGACACAGGGTGACGGGGAGGGGTATATAAGTATGCAACACGTGTATATAGGGAGTGGAAGTGCTGTTCTGTACGACAGAGGGGAGATTTATGTTAGCAGAGGTCTGGAGACCTGTACAACCCTTCTGCCTCAAAAGCAAGCAGAGATTTCAAAAGTGACAAGTTCAGTTCTCAGACTCTCTCCTTGGCCTCTGCACTGCCACATGTATCAAGGCAAGTTCCTTTGAGAAGATACTGCTACTGTAAGTAAATGAGAACATTAAGTCTGCATTATGAATTTCACAAGGATTTTTAATATAATCATGTTAAATTAGTAACAAGTACAGTGGAAAAATCACAGCAATATCCATATGAATGGGAGAAAGGCTCTTCTGCCACTCTACTGCATGATCCTGTAAAGACCATTTTCAGGGCAATGTCATCTTCTCCATGCATTAACAAGTAGGCAATGCCTATCTACTTGCTGGTATTTGCAAGAAGTCCTATCCTCACAGATAGGACAGACATCAAGATTTTGCATATACCAGAAGTGCAGTCAAGTCACTGCATTTTATGAATAACAGCCTTGTCAGTGAAATCAACTCAAGACAGGGCTTACACAGCACCGTGTGATTGCACTCACATTTGATGAGGCTCCAGACACTGAATTGCAGTGAACTGTGACAAATACATGAAGTTCAGTGGTGGACAACACAGTGCTATTAGCAAGCTACAGTGAGTGTGCTGCTGTCACAGTACCTGCTGCATCTCCAGTTTCTTGATGGCTGTGTTGGCGGTTCGCTGCAGCGATTTGAGGGTGCTCTGTAGTTCTTTTCTCTGCCACTGGGGCATTGTAGTGCTGGCCACCACCTGGAAGACAGTCTGCTTTGTAAAGATACTGAACTGTAACTAGAAATAAATTGCTTGTTCTCCAGAAGCTCAGACTGAAGCCTGTCCTCTTTCCAGACTTTCCTATACATATACCTGATCATGCCAGTCACTCACTGCAACAGTTTTTTCAGCTGGGCATCTAAAACCTGGGGAAAAGCCTGGAAACCCTTTTTTACTGCTTAACTCTCCTCTGATATTCCCTCTGGGAGCAGAGGCACCAAGACACGAGATGAAATCTTTATGAACAAAGAGGCACCAGCAAGTTGCAGCTTCTTTCTATTGACCATAGTGAATCTCCTAGGGAAGTCATGTTGTCTCAAGAGCCAGCCAGTGCTGGGATCTTTCTGTATGGAATGTAATCCTTACTTTGGTTAACTGTCCCACTTCTTTGGAGAGGTTCTGCATCTCAAGAACAGAGGTGCTCCTCCTCTGCTTCATCCGTATTGAGACAGAGTCCACTTCCATAGCCAAGCACTGACCTACTTCTCGGGCCTGGAGAGAGGAAAAGAAAATGTTTCAGATGCAGCAAGACAAAGAACAATCGGGGATGGAAAAAAGAGGGAGGTGGCACTGAAGTGCTGTTAAGTATCCAGGTGGAAGACATCTACAGTCAAGCTTTAAGAACGACCGTCCCCAAGAGATTCTGGACTAGAGAGCTCCCCTCTAGATCTGCAGCCATTGCTAGATGGTCACACTTGTGGGACAACACTGTCATGTAGCTATGTTTCTTCAGCAAAAAGTCCTCCTCAGGATTTCAATGACAAAAAAAAAAAACTGGGAGGCCCTTTTACTTTTTAGTGCATTAACAAATGCATTATTGAAATTAATAACTGAAGAAACTGAGTAACATTAAGACTAAAGAAACCTCACACCTGACATTTCCTGAAGATGAGTTCAGCTGGTCTTGGCCCATTTCTTATTGCTTTCACCAACAAAAGCTAATGCAAGCTTTTTTCACTTCCTGACAGGTCTTTGTGCCCACAGTGGTCCTGGGAGACCAGGACTGCAGAGAGCATACAGGAAAAGCTGTGAACAGAGAGAACTGCTCTGCCTAGCTGGATACACATCCCATATTCCAGGTTACTCCTCCACACCTGCAGCCTTCCTTGTCTAATTAACACTTAGCTCCTTTCAGGGTCTCTTCAGGTTAGCACTTCCAGCAAAGTATGCAGATGTGCCCTGCAGCTTTTCCTTTCTCTGCATTAAGAAAAAACACAGTAAAAACACAGCACTGCAGGGGACAGCCAGGCAAAAAGCAATAGATTTGCAGGGGTGGCCTTTGCATCTAGTCCTCCCAGTTCCACTGGCAGTGAGTCACTCTGACTGCAGCCTGTAAGGAAATGGTCAAGGCACAGGGACCCTGACACTTCTGCATACACAACAAGGATCTCACAGGAACAATAATAGGTTGCTTACTTTTTATACAGACCCTATCAGATCAGAACTACAGTTTGGCAAGAAAGAGACTACACAAAGAAGGAAAAAGTCTGTAAGAATGAGAGCAGAACCCTGTAGTTACAAAAAACAAATGTCCAGCTGTGACAGGAGGTAAAACCAAAGCACAAAGGATTACACCTTTAAATACCTTCCCAGTGATTGAAATTTCTAGTCCAGAAGTCTCCTGGCACTCTGCATTGAATGTCTATCTTGGAAAAGGGGGTCTGAGGGAAGGAACGAAGGTCAAAGAGACTGAAATCTAGGGCAGCTGGGGAGTGGATATGCACAGTGAGGGAAAGCAGCAGAACTGTGTTCAGGGGTAAAACAGAAAGTGAGATCAGACATAGCAGCGAGGCTCCAGCCCAAGCAGAGGGAATTTAATTGCCCAAACAGGAGCCTACAAAGCTGGATTTAGCTGAGATCTGTTTCTCCTTTCTTACCTGTTTGGCTTGTCTCCCTGTCACTGCAATGACACGACTAATCCCTTTAACAAGCTGACGTTCACTGACAATGGCCAGATCCTCCATTGCTCCTGTCTGTAGAAGGTGTCTGCAGAGTTGACAGAGAACAGAGAAGACACAAGCTGCTCTCTGGGAACAGAAATCATCAGGAAGACTGCTTTCATTTTAGCCACATCTCCAGGAGGACAGTCTCTACTCAGTCCCAACAGCTTCAAACCTTTTTCATGCCTAAACTCCTGGTCGAGCAAGAGACAGCAGAGCTGAGGCTACTGCAGAAGAATCTTTGTGCTACCTTCCCAGCAGGCTACTGACAAATATATATATTATTTATGAGTAGATTGGATGGGGATCTTTTCCTTCTATTCAGCTACTGCTGAACCTTGTGGAAAGCCATTTTTCATCTCCAGCTCTTCCACTCCCTTGATAGATCATCACATACAAGCCACTGGACTGCAGTCATACTGCTGCTGTGCAGACACAGGGAACTGATCACCTTCCCTCTCTTCCTTGGCTATAGAAAAACAGATATGAATACTACAGTGTCTCAATGACTCTGTTACCACAAGCAATTATTTCAGATAGCTTAATTAGAAGTGATCATCTCCACTCCCACGCAGTTTCTTGTCCTGCTCCTCCCACGTGACTAGAAACTTGCTCATTTCCAGCTTTATCTACTCAAATGCCAATTTGTTTCCATTTTTTCCATGTCAGCATCATACTAAGATTGATTAACTCTTCTTCTACTCTAGTGCTAGAACAGGGCTAAAATAATTAAAATAATCAGGCTGGACAATAGTTCTTACAACTGTCCCAGAGATTTCTGCAGGGTCTGGAGACCTCCTGCAAGCCCCAAACCAAACCAAGTGTGACAGGACACAAATCCTGTTTCACACTCTGCTGCAGACTTGCAGCTTTCAAGTGGATTTCAGACTATGAAACAAGGAAAAATGCTCTGTGTTTCATTACTGTTTTCTCACCCTGGCATTCTGAAAGCTCCACAACAAGCCTACTCTGTCACTGTTTCAGGTAAAGAAACTCAGTTGCACAGGAAGAGTGTGGAACTTGGAAACATCTCTCTCTACCTAAGCCACCAGTGCTCCTATATGAGGTCTTGTAAGATCCTCACAGAGATCCTCACATAGGCCTGGAGCTGGCATCAGGGTGGGAAACAACTTGAGAATTACAAGGACACAGTCTGCCCACAAACACACCTTTTTGGATTATTAGTAAAAAGACACTTACGTCCCACAGCAGAGCTCCACAGAGGTTTGCATTGCAGCCTGAGAGTTGCTGGTTAGCACAGTCTCCACGGGAATTCCCAAGGACACTATCCTCACTGGATCTGGATACCCCTGACAAAGGAGAGAGGGATCAGCAGTTACCATACAGCCTTCAAGGACACTTACAGACTAACCATATGGCTTCAGAACCCTGCCTTACTTTATTCTTATTCAAGAGTGGTTTCAAAGTCGGGCACCATAAGTAGCCTGTATGGGGATAAATACAACTGGGTGATGCCAACAGCTGTTAAGTCTGAAGAAGTAAGTAGAAAGCCTGTGCATCACCGGTCTCCACACATTATAATGTAGTGCTCCACACATAATGTAGCTCACCTCCATCCCATTTACACCCCTGAGTTTTAGGAATCAGTTCCCTACGGAAACCTCCTGCTTCAATATCTTTTATGACCCTGATGATTTCAGCTAAAAGAGAAGGCTCAGAAAGAGGCGTCCTGCCCTCCTGTCATACCTCGTCTAGAGCACGGAGTCCCTGAACTCTTCTTGCCAGTGCAAGTGGGACCTCAGCCATATACACAGCCTCATTTCGCTTGATCACATCCTGGACCACCTGCTCCACTCGCTGCAGCTGCTCCACGGTCACAGGGCCCTGAGGAAGTAAGTCTGCCTTCAGGAGAAGCCTCCTGAGAACAAAGGAGCTTGGACACATCACTTTCCCATGTCTCATCTTCTCTGCTTGTAAAAGGGAATAGTGATCATCAAGTGACTACAGTGAGAGGAGAAACAATCCCTGAAGAGGAGGCTAGCACTGCGGTACTGGCACTGCTGAGAACCAAAGAAACACAAGTCCAGTCACCTTGACATTAAAGTCGAAGCGCAGTTGTTCTGCTGTCACATGGGAACCTCGTTGCTCTGTGCTGTCACCCAGAACGTGGCGAAGAGCGAAGTTCAGCAAGTGGGTAGCAGTGTGGTTTGTCATGCAGGCCAGCCGCTGGACCTGAAAGCACCAGATGATTTAGCATGGAGTGCTGGTACTCCACACCCTGGGGGAGCAGATGATGGCACAAAGAGATAAGAAAAGGTTGTATTTGAGGGGATGGGAGATGATGGTGGGAAAAAACAAACAAACAAGTAGCACGGCTGTCAAATGAATTTATGCTACCAGGCAGATATAACATCTTTTCCCATGGGATGACCTCTGTAAAACAGCAAAAGCTAGGCTGGATACTTCCAGACCGAGCTGCAGTTCATAGCACACTACAGACAAAGTCATTTGCAAGTTTGCCCCTCCTGCTGCACGTTGTAATAAAGAACAGTCAAGACAAGAGACAAGGCTCTGATATGAATAGCTTACTCAGGACTTTACAAGATTCTCAAAGCAAGGCTGGGAAAGGGTTAAGATTACCTCATCCACAAAGAGCTGCACTTGGTCTCCAGCACGCAGGGTTTCTACAGCAGTGACTTCATGGATCACGTAACCACCACAGAGACGAACTGACTCTACAGGGAAGAGTACGTCCTGAGCAAAGAGAAACAGAAAAGTGAGTTAGGTCACAGAGAACATCCAACAACCTGTGCTAGATACCTGTTTGACCCTACTGGGAAACATAACTCTTATTAGCTCCAAAGAGACAGGAATGGGATGGGAAAAGCAGGGACAAAATAACATAACCAGAGTGCCTCATCCCTTCCCTGCATCCAGCCAATCACTACACATGTTGAGACTGCCAGTCTGCAGTGTAGAGGCAGCCACACCAACTGTGCTAATGAATTTTCCTAACAGGGATATTTGCCCAAGAGAAAATGCCAAGGCACATGTTCCAGGCATCCAAGGTGTCACTTCTGCCTCATGAGGCTGGCAAGAGGAACTCAATCTCCCCTTCAGCTTAGGAAGATGCACTTATTGCATTCTGTAAGGCTGAAAAGGCTGCATCAGTGCCCAAAGGTGATTCTTAAAAGCTGGAATGTGGGAGGGAAGAAATACAGCATCCCACATAACTAGGGCCAAAGCCCTTCCTCTGGCAAGCTAAAAAAAAAAACTTGCTTCAGAAGTAGAATCCTCCCTAATACTTTTCAGAGAAATAACAGATTTTCTAATATGTCTTCAGTTGGGCACTGCAGTTGTCTAGGACTGGCCAGAGACAAGTTACTCTTCTCATGGACTCTCTGGTTATTAATTGCATTCTCTTTGCATTGCTGCCGTAGCTGTTAAGAGTGCAACACACCGAAGGAAATCCTAGGAATACTTCCAACACTTTCACAGCAAGAAGAAATTGTGAAGAACTGAGAGAGAGAGACAACCAGAGCAGCAGACCCACTTCTGTGAGATTACTGCTGTTTCTCATCCTAGCCCACCAACCCCAAGGCAAGGACAGGGAAACTGTTAAGAGTTAGCAGCTTGCAAATTAAGACAGTAAAATGGCCCATCGCTTGGAGAACTCTGTCTGGCCTCATTATCTAGGAAACCTTGGGTTCCACCAGCAAAGTGTCTCACCTGCTGTCCTAAGCGTATCAGGTAACCTTGGTCAGAGTCTTGCCCACCCTGCTCTGCATAAAAGTTAGTCCTGTCCAAGATGACGCCACAGTGCTGCCCTGCCCCGACCTCCTTCTGAAGAGATTGATCTCTGTACAGCATCAGGATGGTGGCCTGGCACGGGCTGAACTCTGCCAAGGGGAAGAAGATGGCAGCAATCAATGCGAGCACCCTGTCAGATCACACCATGAAAGGAGGCACCATTTCTCTGGCCATCCCTACCAACACACAGTCTATAATGAAAGCTAGCACTTCCCTTTGACTTGATCAGAGAGGAACAGCTATTGGCCAAAAGGACAAGGGATCTGCTATTCAGAATCAAGTCATCCCAAACTTTACTTACCACTGTAGAGTAGGTAACTGCTCAGGAACACCCTAGGTTCATATGAGCTCAAAAAAGACATGGTGGACATGCCTGCATCGTGTTATATTGCATACTTGCATGACAGCCTTCTACAAGGAGAAAACTGGCTTGATGGACAAGGGAGATTATCTTCCCTGATTAAACAAGCTACTCTCTTGTAGCATCCTTGAAATCAAACTCAGGAGATATGGACTGGGCAGGTGGACCATAAGGCAAGCATATAGTGTAACTGGCTGGACAATTGGGCCCCAGAAAAAATTGCTCAATATTCTGAAGTCCAACTGATATTAGCAGAGCTACCTGGAGGCTGAAATTATGGACAACACATTTCAACATCTTCATTAACAATTGTCTATGATAGGATGGGATGTATGCTTCTCCTGCTTGTGTCTGCCAACAATTGGTGAGACTGGCTGATACACTGAAGACCAAGGATGCTTTTCAGAGAGATCTTGGTAGGCCAAAGAAATGGACTGAGAACAACCTTGGGCTTTTCAAGGGCAAGCTGAACACAAGTCAGCAGGGTGCCCTTGCAGAAAGGAAGACTGCTACCTGCTGGGCTGTACGAACATACAGTTAGCAGGTCAAGGAAAATGATTATTCACTTCTGTATGTGGCATTTATGAGACAACAGCTGGAGTGCAAGGAATTCTGACTGTACATAAGGAAAAAACCTTTCACGCTAAGAGTGATAAAAAAAAAATAATGGAACAAAGACCAGAGAAGCAGTGGGATCTTCATCCTTAAAGATACTGAAAGCCTAATCAAAGAAGACCCCCAAGCAACCTGTTCTGAGTGTGAAGCTGATCCTCCTTAGACCAAGAGACTGGACATTCAGAGATTCCCTCCAGACTGAACTATTCCATGATTCAGTGACTGATGAAGCAATACAGTGCTAACTTAGTAAATTCAGCCAGTGTCTTCATTTTTCCTCCACTGTGCTCTCTCTGTAGTTCGTCTAGTTTGAGCTATGTACTTGCTGTACAGTTTGAACTACCTCACATTTTGCTTGCTGGGGGCTTTCATCAGTACACTGGATAACAGGCTGTACACAGCTATCTCTAATTGCTTGCGACAGCCACACCACCTCTCACTCTCTATGGTTCAGCTTTATGCTTTCCCTAGAGCATCAGCAGCCCCAGTTATCCCAAAGGATAAAAAGCCTGCACTGGCATCTAGTGGCCTGCCAAAGAAACAGCAAGAGCACAGCTTTAAGCACCTACCAAAACACCTTGCATAATCTTCATTCTCCATAGCACTCAACCCAGAAGCCTGATTGCTGGGGACAGATTCATCTCTGGTATAAATCAACAGTTGCTGCCTCAGCATTGCATGGTAAGACCAACCCATTTCTCACAGCCTTACTACCAGCCCGGCAATAATAACAGCAGCTACTTTGAGAAAAGTTACAAGGGCCACGAAAAGATGCAGCAGAAAGGTGGACAGGTTTGAACTATGAAGTACGTGTTCTCCTGCATGTACCAGGTAGTAACAGCAGGGTCATGAAGGATTCCTGCTCCCTTAGGCAGAGTTTGCCCAACACATGGGATCTTGACACTTACCATACTGACCATGCTGCCCAAGCTTGTAGGAGTATTTTGGAGAGTCATCAGTAGCAGGTATGTTGTCTCTCTGTAGCTGAGCCAGAGAGTGCACATCGAGGTGCACAACGGTGCCTTCCAGCTGTCGTCCTTCCTGTGGGCCACGAGCCTTTCGCTGCAGCAGAGTAAAGGCAAAGTTAGATGCGAGGTAGCTGGGGAAATACAAACCAGTAACTGGAGCTTTAAGGCTAGAAGCAGCTTCTGCCATCTTCCTGGGAAAGCCTAACTTAGGTCTGTGCTGATGCAAGCTACTGCTAAACCAACCTGTCCCTTCCAGCCCTACAAGCACTCAATACCACTCTGTGCTAGCTTTTAGGCAAGCCATAAGCAACAGCTAACATAACACTACCTGCACAGCTTGCTGTGTAGCTGTGAAACTTCAAGGCCATTAAAGCTCAGAACAGTGAGGCCTTGATCTGATTACTGTACAGGGCAGGCAGTACAAATCTTCCAGCACTACAGAGCTTGAGGGGGTTATATAAACTCTTCATAATTCACTTGCTGTTTGGGCTGTTCAAGCTGGCTCTGCTTTGGGGGTGTTGAACTGCATGACTACAAGAGGTTGCCCCTAACGTATGTAATTCCGTGACAACCTCCATTCCAGCCCAATATTGTACAACACCGATACTCATCTGAAAAGAATCACCAGCAAATACTTCCCAGTTAAACAACTACAGGAAAGAGCAGTGGGACTGAACTGCTGCTTCAGATTCACTTCCCCTCCAGGGAAAAGGGGCATAGCCCTGTGGTGCATCTAAGAGGTCTCAGTAGCGACAGGAATTTTGACTCTGGGCACACAGGAGAGGGTAGGCTCTGAGTTATCCTCATGAAGAGCGCGTCTCTTACCTTAGCATCCTCTAGAACAAGCTCATTAAAAGCAGCTGAATCCAAATGGATTCCCTTTTCTTCAAGCATCAAGTCAATTAGATCCAGGGGGAACCCCAAATTCCCATAGAGAGACCAGGCTACTTCAGCTGCAGGGCAAAAAAGAATGATATGAACTATGCATGAGCATTGGGAGGTAAAGGCATCTCCAAAGTTGCTTGAGTGGGATCAATCTGACGTGTGCCTTTGCAACTAGGTTCATGTGGGCTGTGTGCAAATGCACTGATAATGAGAAAGGGCAAAGAAGCCACACAGTTTTTAATATGGGACTGAGTACAAACAGAGCCACATAGCCACACCTCCGCCAATATTCAGTGCAGCACATCTAAGCAGGCAGCTCCTATGGTTGCGCCCTGAGCACCTCCTTTCAGTTGTGTCTTGTAAGAATCCATTTAATCAATAAAGCAGCAAAGGGAGTTTCTAACTTCCCCAGTGCCTGGTTCGTTGTGGAAATGATGTACTAGGAAACAATTGCAGTCTAGAGAAGGGAGAAATATCTGCTTTTAAATTTGGCTTTGGAATGCCCAGGGCTGGAATGTCATCAAAAGCACACGGAGAAGGGTAGCTACAGTTTTGACCGCAATGCTCGCAGTGACCTGGACCAAACCATCTTTAAGTGCAACTTGGCTGAGGTAGGAGGCTTACCTGGGAAATTTTCAGAAGGTTTCATCTGCTGCACTGTCCGCTCAATGATGCGCCTCCCACGCTCAAGGGAGGACAGAAAAGCAACTTCATTCTCATTGATGATATCCATAACCTGCCCAAAGAACAGAAGAAGGGTTACCCATAACATCACAGGAAGCTCTCCAGCTCAGCTCAGCCCTGCCACCTCTGGGCTCGCTGCTAGAGACAGCTCAAACAAATCAAGTGGATGTCTAATGGGTGCTCTGTCTGCTTGAACCAGCATCCATTATTTTGTGTCTCTGCTGCACTATTAAACAGTGCCAAAGTCATTGTGTCTCCTATCATCATCCCTGATAATACTTACCGTCCACCTGGGAAGAGATGGATGCTGAAACAAATGTTCCCTGTTACACTTTTGTTATCTATGACCCAATTAAAATTGCATGGCTGAAACAGACAGAGAAATTGCCTTTCACAGCTGCTGTCAGCAGAAGCAAGCAGGGACTAGCCTTAAATCCCCAAGCCACTTTGGACAAAGGGTACTCAGGCTAGAACAGACTGTACTTGCATTCAACAAAATAGCTGCCCTAGCTTTTCCAGAGCAACAGCTGCCTTTTATCAGAACAAGGAGTCCCTGCTAATGATCTAATAGAGCTCCCACAACAAAGTCCACTAAATATACTTCACAAGCCCAGTCAGTGCCCACGATGCAGACATGGACCCAACACATCCCAGCCTATACATGAGAACCCCGCTATGGAGTAGGCTATGCAAAATCCTCCAGCTAAGATCTGTGAAAGGGTTCTGCCTCTGAGAATAGTGCCTTACAAAGTCCATGAGAGAGGGAGGTCTCTTTCCAGGGTTTCTGCATTGCTTACCTGGTCTGCACTCTTCCTCAGCTCTGGATAGGCATCTCCCTGTAGAGTGAGTATCAGTTAGAGATAACACCAACCTCAGACAGTATCACATGGGAGAGTCACACCCATACTTACAGCTGTTTCCTGGCTATCTCCCCATAACCCTACTCAGCTAACCCTTGCACAGCACCTCTGTGGCAAACACATTGGTTCACAACGTGCAGAAAGCACTGTCATTTAAGATGTTGTTAGTAATCACAGAGACCAACCTCAGAAAGCTTTAACCAGATATGACAGCTCAGAAACTGCTGCCCTCAGGAAACAAGTGCGTAGTTGCATGTATTTATGCTTATTTGGGCTGACTGTATCATTAGTTACAATAGCACAGCTCCCCATCACAAGCGATCCACAGACAAGAGATGTTTACTGTTGCAGTGCACCAGACACACCCTCGTGGTACTCCATTCTGTCCAAGGTTGTCTCCTGACATTGCACAGGATACAAACATGGAGCTGAAGAGAATGCCTGACACTTGTCTTCTCTAAAGCAGTAGCTCTTACTTACCAGCACTTCCACTACAGTAGGCACGAGGGAGGCCAGGAGCCCATGTGGAGCATGAAGGACTTCAGAACAAAAGCGAACAGCCCTGCGCAGAATCCGACGCAACACCAGTCTGAAAGCAGGGCAGAATTCCCCAAGCAGCATGTGAGCATCTCTGCCCAGCACCCACAATCCAGTGCACCCCCACATGCAACCCCTCTTTGGCCTGGCCTAACTGCCAAAGGTTGGTTGCTCCACATACTCTATACCTAATCCAAGGATGAGATGCAGGTCTGAACCTCTTTCAGGCTCTCACATGAATCTCTCCGTATCTTTGGTCCACATTAGCACCCTTCCCCCGGCTCCCATTCCCTTCTGGACCTAATTTCCCTACTGGAAACTATGCAGTTTCCATATATCCTTACTCTGCTCCAGTGAAGCCTGGGTAGATGCCATCAGTGATGCACACACACAAGGTCCGCACATGATCTGCCACCACACGGTAGGCCATATCCACATGCCCAACATCAGCATTCCCAACCAGACCTCGGTATCTGGGCCCCCCACAGCCCTGAAAGAGAAAGTGAGGAGACCACAGATCAGCAGAAAGATGCAGAAGGAAAAGTTCCAATGCAACAGGCAGCCAGCTACACTTGACATCATGCTTCTCAACTACTCTGTGAATGTAAGACAAATTGATTAAATCCTTCCAGAACATTAGAGTCCAAAAGTTTTGTACCTAAGACAGGTCAGCCAGTGTCCTAGCCCTAAGAAATCTAAGACACTTTGAATTAAAAATGGATCATCAATGCTGTTGTACTTGTGGATTTCCAGTGTGGAATTGACCCTGAGTTTCCCCGTGTGGGGCCTGGCCAGACATACCTCCTGTCTCAAAATACTGTGTAAAGAAGGCAAGGCTGTAGTATGGCATGAGGCAAATAGCTTGCTCCAGAAGAGCTTTCACTTAGCTGTGACTGTAAACAGGATCACCTTGTGAATGGCATCCAAGATGGGAGTGAAGAGATCTGTGTCGTAGTTGGATCGTTTGTTCTGCAGAACCGTCACCAGCCTTTCTAAGCCCATTCCTGTATCCACATGGTGCTGAGGCAAGGGAAGCAAGTTCCCCTCCACCTCTCTGTCAGCAAGTTAGGAAAAATAAAAGGCAGAAGAAAAGTACCAGTCAGTTCTGGGCAAAGAAGAGATGTACTTGAGATGCAGAGGATGGGAGTGCAATAAGGGAGTGATGGGATAGAAGCAGCAGGTAATCCAACACAAGATAACTCAGGGACAAGACTAACAGCAGCCTGCCTTGGCACTGACCGGTAGCCAGGCTCTGGTCATCAGATCATCAGGATATATTGCAATAGATGGAAAAAGGATTTTTCTGAACAGCAGTCTTCTCACCCTGCAAGTTTCTCTGTACTGCTGCAGACCTGATCTCTGGTGTAATAATTTAAAGGAGGAATGGATAAAAGCTAAGGAGAACCACGAGTCTCAGTGGACACATCCTCCCAGCTTCTCCTTTGCTCCTCTACTGCCACCTCCTGGAAAGCAGTGAGGTGCCTAAAAGTATACATGCATGATTCAGATGGCATGTAACAGAGAAAGGCACTGGAGTTCAGAGGAGGTTCCTGGTACCTGCTATACTGCATGAAGACCAGGTTCCAGATCTCCACTACATCAGGGCTGCCCTGGTTCACCAGTGCTGAAGCATTTCTTCCACCACCCACATGGTCATAGTGGATCTCCGTGCAAGGACCACAGGGACCTGTGTCACCCATCTCCCAGAAGTTGTCCTTCATTGGGAAAGGCAGCACGTGGCTGGCAGGCACTCTGGAAAGGCAAACAACAGAGGTGGCAATGTTGGTGTGCACATGCAAAGCACACGTTACACTATATCACAAGGAAAATTAAAAGGATAGATCCTCCCTGACTACTACAAACTCAGAGTCCAAACGCATTAGGACTTGTTTGCTTCTGTTCACGTAGAATTAGCCTCCTTAGCAGCAAAAAGCTGTATCAAACCAGACAGGACCCTCGTCACTGCTGAGAATGGCCAGCAAAACCAGCATGGCTCCTGCTGATGGAGACAGATGTGTCACTGGGTTTCTAGAGCCACTTTTCTCCTTGGAAAGAATTGCACCAGAGCCATGACATGAGGAACAAGACTGACCATTACAAATAGCACTGAGCTGGCTGCCTTGGGCCCAAAGCTCACGTACAGCCTAGAACAAACTCCCAAACTGCACATATATATATATAGCCATATATATATATATATATATATATAGCCATATATATATATATATATATGGCTTTATCATCACATTAAAGCAGCAATTGCTAGCAGAATGCAGACGGCACAACTCCTTGTGGAGAAGAAGTAAAGGATCACAGACATCTTTAGCACACTGCATCCAGGTTAGAAAGCCTGAGGCATACAGCCACAGACCAACTGCACCTGAGCAGTAGCCTAAAGGTAAAATGATCCAGAGGATGAAGAGTCCAACTTTTAGTAACCCAAAGGAAGAAAAAACTAAATGAGTCAAAGACTCACTGCCACATCTATCTTCCATCAATTAAAGAACAAATGAGAGACTATGGAGACTGGGATGTCAGTATCTAATGCTCAGAGCCCCTTCTCCAGCATGCTTACCCCAAGCTGAGCCATACATCCCTGCACTCCTCATCTGCACTCAGCCCCAGTGAAGAGTCTCCGCCAAAATACGT
This sequence comes from Lagopus muta, assembly GCF_023343835.1. Classification (NCBI taxonomy): domain Eukaryota; kingdom Metazoa; phylum Chordata; class Aves; order Galliformes; family Phasianidae; genus Lagopus; species Lagopus muta. Next base: position 80,190,903 of record NC_064434.1, read on the forward strand.
GACATAGAGACGATCCTTTGGGATCTTGTAGACCTCTGTCAGGAGCTCCCAGGCCATGCTACATGCCTCCTCCTGAGCAGACAGGGACACAAAGGAAGCACAGGAATACAGAGTGGAGTGAGAAAAGGGGGTTCTTCAAAATGACAGGCACCAGAGAAGCATGTTTAGCTCTAGCTCTCTGTAAGCAGTTGCAGTGATTCAGCACAGCACCTGACCCCTCAGCTTTGCACCACAGAGTTTGGAGCTGTAGCGCCCATGACAGAGTGCAGCACTGGTATCACAGTACAGCTACGATGCTCGAAGAAAAGGCCTGCACGTCCCCCAGATGAGGCCTTGTTCTTGCCACCTCACCTTGAAGTAATCCCCGAAGGACCAGTTCCCCAGCATCTCGAAGAAGGTGTGGTGGTAGGTGTCACGGCCCACGTCCTCCAGGTCGTTGTGCTTCCCCCCAGCACGCACACATTTCTGGCTGTTCACCACTCGCCGCTGCTGCGCCAGCTCGCTGCGGGGATCTGCCGTGCCCAGGAAAACGGGCTTGAACTAGAGAGCACGGGAAAGAGACACAAGCAGCTATCGCCGGCTGCTACCCACGCTCATGCGGGGAGAGAATCCGGGAAGGGCTGGGCCCGCACCTGGTTCATGCCCGAGTTGACGAAAAGGAGGGTCGGGTCGCCGCGGGGCCGTACGGGGGCGGAGGGCAGGCAGCGGTGGCCGTGCTTCTCCTCAAAGAAGCGGAGGAAGGCGGCGCGGATCCGCCCCGCGGACGGGCAGGCGGCACCGCGGCGGGGGCAGCAGGGCCAGGACCGCCGCACCGCAAGCAGCGGGAGGCGCAGAGGACTGGCCGTCGCCATGTTGGCCGAGGGCGGAAGTCAGTGCGGCGACTTCCGGCAGAGGCGAGGGCCGACGGGACGGCGGAGGAGCGCCGGGAGCCCAACCCGCTGCGGGCCGACGGCGGCATGGCGGCGTGCGGGGCGTCGCGGCCGGCCTGGTGCCTGCGGAGGGTCGGGGTGGGCGGCGGCTGGCTGCTGCTGGAGGCCGGCACGCAGGTCAGCGGGGCGCGGGAGGCGGCCCTTCAGTGGGAAGGTTGGGGGGAGGCCTCCTAGAGCGGGCGTGGTGGAGACCGGTGGTGGAACGAGGGGAAAAGCCGAGGCTGGGCTTTCAGTGCGGGGGGGCGGGGGCAAGGGGGGAGATCGGGATCTGAAGCTCAAATTCCTGCGTACCTCGCTGTTACGGTCCTTAACGTCAGCTCACGTCTGATAGAAGCTGTTTGTGCGACTGTAGTGTAAAGGAAAAAGGCCTCACTTTCCGGGGTTAGCGCTGTACGGCCTATAAGATCTTTGTGCCTCAGTTACTTAGGTGATACTTTGTATTTGCTTCCATCGTATCTCAGGAGCACATAGGGAAAAGCGTTCAAGGGTGGGTTTGGAACCGGGAGGTGTGCACACATTCTCAGCAACAGGTGCACGTTGCTGAGTATGGAATGTGCCAGACTTGCAGCACAGGCTGTGTGAATTGCATGCAGAATCTCGCTGAGGTGAAGCTCACTTTGCTGCAGCACTCTGCTGTTGGTGATCTTTCACAGGAGAGAGGGAGAATGGAGCTGTGCTTTAAACGGCAGCCTGCAATTAAATCAGATTTAACAAGCTACTATAAAACTGTACCGTGCCCTTATGCCTGCTTCTTGCAGAAGATGCTGTTGGATTCTGATCAGATTATTTAGCTTACTTTCAGACTGGTTATAAGCAGCATATAGTTTGGGTATCATGGCAGTTTTCTGCGCTATTTTTGTCCCGTATCTTTCCTGTTTACAGAGAGTTGAACAGATGCTGTTAGCTAAGGAAGAGGGTAAGACATAAATTTGAGACCCACACTATTGCACTGGTTTGAAGAAATACTGGTTAGTTAGGATATGAATGAGGTAAGGCATGGATGAAGTGAGAGCTACTTTGAGCAGCTTTGCTGCTGAGAGAATTTTCTGTGAGACCAAGGCTGTAACCTGTCTTGCAACAATCAAGTTTTTATCAGTGGGAGAGAGAGAGTCCTTCAAACTTCATTTTTTAGTTACTCATGAATTTAAAGAAAAACAAACAAACGTAGCAACATACTATCCTGAACTGTTGGGAAATATCTATAAGATGCTAATCAAGGTAGATTTCTGCTGTGTTTATATTCATCTCATGCGACTTCTATTTATTATCTTGCTGATTCGTGTTTCAACGTCTTTATTTTTAGGTAACTGTAGGCCGGGGATTAGATCTCACGTACCAGCTGGTGTCAAAAACCTGTCCCTTGATGATTTCTCGTAAGCACTGTGTTTTCCAGCAAAATGCAGAAGGCCAGTGGACTGTTAAGGATAATAAGGTACAGAGACCGACTAAAGACCTTTTACTCTTAGTTTCACTGTATTCACTATTCACTGTATCACTATTTGATGCCTGTTTGGCATCAAATAATGTATGATCTTTGATTATAATATGGTGTGAATGTGATGGAAGGTTTGTGGAAGCACGTTGTGTCTGTTGTGCACTTGTAGCAGGAAGCTTTGTTCTGCTGCAGTTGGGATACAGGCCTTATTGCTTTCTATATGTGGACTTATCCCTTGGTCTAGCATTTTCAGGCAATTACAGTCCTACACAGAGCACTCTGCAGTTTGTGAAATTGCTTTGTGTTCCTCTAATTTAAAATAAATAATTTAGCAGCATTCAAAAAGATAAACGTGATTGTACCGCTATGAAAAGGATACACTGATGCTGCATTGACAAAATTACTTTGATTATAACCAACTACAATGAGAATCTGTTGTTAGAAAAAAAAAAAAAGCATGCTTTGCATTGACTTCAAATGTATTCTAGTTAAAGTCCTCCTCAGCTGATTAGAATGTAGAAAAACTGTTGAGACCAGAGTCTTCAGCTAGGTCTGTCTTTTCCAGTGGCGATTCCTTTTTTTAATCATGAACTCTGCACTTTCACAGTCGTGCTGAAAGCTGTGGAATCAGTAACTTGCCTTAAAATAGCACTAGCACAGCAAAAAACATTCAGTTCATCATACAGTCTTGAAGGATGTTTAGGTCAACAACAGATTAGCCAAAAAGGAAGGGATTGGCTGCTGTTAAAATTACTCTTAAACAAGGCTGTAGTGGAGTGATTGTACAATTTTGAAATTTTACTGTGTGTGATTGGAAATATCTATGGTAGAGTAGCTATTAATGCCTCAATGTAATCACTGCTACCATTTTTGTGAAGTTGTTTTGTTGAATATCTTTGAGGTATGTCAGTTGCTTGTGATTCTGCAGTTCATCCTGGGCACAGCTCTGTTTCTAAAAACAATTTCTTGAGCTAGTGCTTAATTAAAAATACAAACAAACAAAAAAAACCCCACATCGTTTTCTGATTAGAGCATCATCTCTTGAAGAATCTTTTCCTTGTTTGTATTTCCTTTGTATTTATGAGAACTGTCTCATTTCTTTTCTTTCATTAGGCAGTGTAAGCTATGGTCATTTTTCTTTTCTAGTTTCTTCTTGGATTTCAGGTGACTTTGTCAAGAATAATTACTGCAATGTTCTTTGCTCTTGTCAATGATGTATTGCAGAATTTTTCAGCTGGATAGTTCTTATTTCCCCTGAAGCTTTTGGGTAGTTTCTTTCCCTTAGACTTACTTCTTTTCCATCTGCAGAAGTGCATATATTAATTTTGTTCTTGTACACAGAAATCTGCAATGTGGTGGTAATAATACAAGGTAAATAGTATAATGCATTGACTGTAATAAATGGGGCATTGGGCCATTAAGTTGGATATTGCAAGGTTTATTTAAAGAGGTGGCTTGTTCTGACTGCAGTACTGCAGAGACTGGATACGTTTACAGTTGCCAGAAATAACTTGCAGATGACTTTGTGCCCATATATTAAATCTTGCTGATTCTTTGTTTATATTCAGAGTCTAAATGGAGTTTGGCTTAATAAACAACGTCTGGATCCTTCAAAAACCTATCCTTTAGCAGAAGGAGACCGTATCCAGTTGGGAGTGCCTTTGGAAAACAGAGAGACTGCTGAATATGAGTATGAAGTAATTAAAGAGGAGTGGGAGAAAATCAGACCCTTTTTAGCCCAAAGGAGTGACCTGGGTAAAACCAAGAGCTCAAGGTCTAAACGTAAATTTACTTTGGAGGAATCAGAGACGTCTGGCTCAGAAGGCCCTTCCAATTCCAGATCCAAAAGGGACAGAGTGTCGTGTGATGGTGAACCTTTGAGTAATCTGTTGGCAAGAGTAGGAGAGACAAAACAGTTGACAGACAAGATGGAGGTCAAGCTGCCCTCTGCTGGGTCAAGTGAGGATGATGGGGGTCCAGTGCGTGGTAGCCCTGATTGCTCTGAGAAAGCTGTGGCTGTTGCTCACGAGGACCAGAAACACTCTGTTCTTTCTCAGTCATGGACTGGCCTGGAAAAGCTGAGGAAAACTCTCATAGACATAAAGAAGTTAAAAGTCAAAGTGCAGGAGAAACAGACAGCAGTTCTGAATGCGAAGCAGAAGCGCAGGAAGGCTGCTCAGAAGACAATCCTAACAATGGAAAAAGAGCTGCAAGAATTGCAGGACAAGCTGTGCACAGAACAAGTACAGCATCAGCAGCAGGTGGAAGAGCTGGAAAGGACATTCTCCAAAGAGAAGCAGAAGCTAGAGGTATAATGGTGGTAATCATTTTGGTCTGTGTGTTTTGAGATCTTTTTTCTTTCAATTTTGAAATTAAAACTCTGACCCTGTGTGGTTACAAAGAGGACAAGTTAAAAAGTGTTCACCTTAAGTGGGAATTTTTTCTAGTATACAGCTTTTTCTGAATTAATGCTAAATTCATATGGGGAATCCATTTCCTTTTCAAGCAAGTGCATCATTGTTTGCCTTTCTCTCTTAATTCGGAGCTTGAGGAAGGAGGGTTTTGTGTTGATGTTTTTGTTTTTTGTTTGTTTTAACGTAAGGAAAATAGTCTGTTCTTGCTACCTGCAAATGCCTTCAAGCAGTATGTGTATGTTGATAACTTTTTTTAGATAGGAAGCTACAAGTCTTTCTGATTGGTTTTATTTGAAATCTGGTTTAAAGGAAGTAAGAATTCTTCTGGGAGTTACCTACAGACTTATCAGTTACTTCCTTTAAAGTCTGCTGCTAAAAGCAGGATACTGTATCAGAAGTGCAGGAGGTTTGGAGTTGTGTGCTTAGGACAAAAGGAAGTTCAGCTGAAGCTGTAACTCCGTCTGACCTATTTAAATGTGTTCCGAGATAGAGCTGCAGCTTTTTCTCATGTGTAAGCTATTGCCAGCTTCCTGGCTTCTGTCAACATTGCAGTGTCTTCAGAGCTACAGTAACATGGAATTGTTCCAAGTATGGAACTGTAAATGATACATTCATTTTAGCTCTTCACAGTAAAGGAGAGCTGTAATTTCAGTAGTGCACATGAATTGCTAGAGTGGGGCTTTTCAGGTTTTGGTTTTGCTGAAAATCAGTATTGCTGCTTAAAGTATATCCTCTAAATGTGCAAAACAGTTCTTTTCATTCCTGTGTTATCTTCAAGTATTTTTTTTTCTTCTTCCAGTAACAAAAACATCTAGTTTTGGTGTTTGATTTTTTTTCAGGGAGAGAAATGGCAAGATGGGGAAGAGAATCTGAAGGAGCAGCTGGCCCAGGTTCTGCAAGAGGCAAGTAATTAAGTCTACTTGGTCTAACTGTTGAACTCATATACTTAAATCTTACTGCTTCCACTCTTGGTGGAAGACTAGGACTGTGCCTGAAGTGCATTTGGGGTGGTCTTCATCTTCTACAGACCAAATTATGGTCAGAAAGTGACAGGCCTCCTTTTCTGGGAGTTGCTGTTTGCCAGCAGATAACACGAGAATCTGTACTTTTAGAAAGTATGAAGTGGCTGTAGTGATTCTACTTGAATCTGGTCAACGTGCTGGTGGACATTTTTATGAGGTCTGTCCTCTGGTTATCTGTTTTGGGAAAGTTGCCTTGGAAGATTTAAACCACAGGAAGAAGAATTAGTTTTGGTTAGGAGTGTTTTTGGAAGAGATTGTCACATGCTTAGTTTTCCTAGGCTTTCTGTCTGAAAGGTCTTTCCTTTTGGAAGGCTAATCCAAAAAGAGATTGAGCCAGCCCTGCTGCATGTGTTGGCAGGCTTTCATGACACTTGTGTGTCAGATGCTCCATGACACTCAGATGTGATGGATGCACTCAAGACTGCAAACAGAAAACCAAGCTGAAATGTAAAGTAAATTGCAGATGTTGCCAAACCATTGGAGTCGTTAGGCTGAATTTTAATGTGCCTTTCAAAATGGTGTGGCCTGTTAAGACAGGCTTTGAAAGTGGAATGAAATCATGCAGTCAGTTATTCAGCGATACTGGAAGGTGACTGGAGTAGTATGTTGAGTTTTCTTTATGAACTTCTGTGCTACTGCACACCATATCAGAGGCTCAATCTTTGTTTTGAAATGTTTACAATCAAGGTAGATGAGCAAAGATGTAAGAACACACGATGCATCCAGTATGCTGCAATAGCAGCTGGAGTCATTAATTTTATGATCATGGAGTGGTGCCTGGAATGTGCTGTGTCTGGTAGAACATTCATAAGCTGTATTAATAGCCCACAGCCTTCTGAGTGTTGTCTGCTCTTGCAGGTGTTTCTCTTGGTTATGAAGCAGTTGTTTGCTACTACTTTGCAGATTTTCCCCAGTGCCATAACTGGGAAAAGTCAGGAGAAATCCAGCTAATTATTGAAAACTTTGAGGTCGTACTTTTGGGCATTTTCCTCTCTGCAGCTTTCCGCCAAGTCATATGGAGCTTATGAATAAGTTTTAGATATGTTTAGAAATAATTATGTGAATAACCATTCTTCTTGTCTGATCCATGTCCTGTGACAGTCCTGCCTATCATTTCTGGTAGAGTCCAATATTGTGTAAGCTCCAACTCCAATTAGAGTCAGAGTACACAGGATACAGCTGCTTTGGTTATCCATAGGGAACTTCTGTAGTATGAGTAAGCTCTGCTCAGAAAAGTTGCTTTTGTACTGTCTGATGTGCAGGTTCATTCTGCAGTGCATAGAATTGTAGAATGGCCTGGGTTGAAAAGGACCACAATGATCATGTGGTTTCAACCCCCCTGCTATGTGCAGGGTCACCAACCACCAGACCAGGCTGCCCAGAGCCACATCCAGCCTGGCCTTGAATGCCTCCAGGGATGGGGCATCCACAGCCTCCTTGGGCAACGAGTCACTTATTATCACATTTTAATTTTTACTACCGTGTCCTACAGTGAGTTTTGCTGTGGACTTTGTGACTTTTTTTCTCCTCATTCGTTATTGTATGGCATGTATTTCTTGTTTAATGCTGCTTGCTTTTATCTTGTAAAACTACAGGATTTTACATGCCATTTGTGTCACTGCAAGAAGGGAGATGTCTAATGATAGACGAGAATGAGTAACTTGGGAGAGGAAATTAAAAGTATCGTGCTGCTGGGAAGATCATAAATAACTGACACTACATTGCAATTGTAAGTTCAGGGTGAACTGCCTTAACACCCTGGCTCATATAGACAGGTGTTGCTCTTTTAGGAGAAGACAGGAGAAGGGAGTATGCTGAACCTCATGGTTACAGCCATGTATATTTAATAGGGTAGCTTATAATAACACTCTTATTTTTGGGATGGTGTCATTACAGCATCATGCTCTGATGGAAGAACTGAGCCGTAGTAAAAAAGATTTTGAGGAGATAATTCGAGCCAAGAATAAAGAGCTGGAGGAAACCAAGGTAAGGAATGAAACCAAGTTCTCCATGACTGAAATACGATATGCTGTGGCAGAATAAATGGTTTAACATTTGCTTTGACTGTGTGTTGCCTTCTGTGGTGAAAAGCTCTTGTATTTTGGTCTGGCAGCTGATTCAGATTTCCAGAATTTGCATGGAAATATGAAAGAGTGGGGGGTGAGGGTAGGGATCATCAGTAGACGTACTCTTTGCTCTGTTTGTGAAGTAGTATTAGAGAGTTATTACCAGATCTTTCTCCATGAAACAGAAAGCACAGGACATCTGAACAACATCTTGTGCACCATTCTTTAAAAATAAAAAACTGTATGGGAAAAGTGGGTGTTTCATTTTGAGTTTGTGTGGACTTGCGAGGAACTGCAGTGTGTTCCTGCAGTCAAACAAGGGAGTACAGAATTGAAACAACATGAAATTTTAATAGTGAATGTTTCTTCCAGCCTCTGTCAACTTGATGAATGGAAGATAATTCAAGGGATCTTGTGTTATGTTCTACACTTGGAAATTATGATGTTTCATACCTTTGGCTATTTGCTTTGTTTTCTTCTGTCATCTTTGCAACTGTTGCTTTAAGGATAGTTCTTAGAAGATGTAGCAGATGCCTAGAAGCCTAATTTAAAAGCAAAATGTGTTGGTCAGTTAAACACAAGTAAATGTTTTGAATTATTATATTTACTTTTCTAGTATTTGTGTTATTTTGTTTTGCTCTTTACATTAGACATCAAACCATTATGTTAACTTAATCCAAACTCAGGCCAAAAAGAGCTTATAAGAGATTTTGAGAAGACTGATCTGGTTTGTAGTTTCTTTAGGCTGAAGGGGACTTAAGTAATGGTTATTCTTTCTTGCAATCTATACTCTATAATGGACAGGAATGTTCTCAGTACTGCTGCAACTACAAAAAGGAGGGAGGTTACAAATCTGGATACATAACACAGACTTAATATGGAAAAACTTAAAGCTGCATGATTTTCTACTTGTGTTACCTTCCTCCACACATGCAGTTCCACCATTATTGCATTAAGCTTTGTTGTTCATAACTGAACTGTTTGTTTTTCTGATAGGTGGAAAAGGAGAAGGTGAGAGCCCAAAAAGAAGAAGTGTTGAATCAAATGAATGATGTGTTAGAGAATGAGCTTCAGTGCACGATCTGTTCTGAGCACTTCATTGAGGTATGTTTAAGCCAGTATGGCTTTGCCAGTAAAGAAGAGACTTGAAAAGCTTTCTCTAGTTCTGCTAAAGCAATAGTCAAGCTTTCTTTTCTTTACTTCAGTAACTTAGCAGACACAACAGATGACTTGTGGTAAGGGTTGATCCAGAAACCCATTCTGTCTGCTCTAAAAATTCTTCTGGGCAACAAATTTGGCTTTAATGTCTCTCCTTGCAGAGGTATGAATGCTTAATCCCAAGATGCATTCAGGCTTGCAGGAGCTATTAGTGTTCGAACTGGTGCTCTTGAGGTGCTGCTGGCAGCCTGCTCGGTCATTCTATGGTAGACCTTGCTTCAAGTTGACTGGGGTTGGGCAGCTTCAGTGTTAGATGTAAGAACAGGCTATAAGGGAAGTGCAGTGTTCATTGAGTTCTAAACTATTTATGTAGTTCACGTAAAGTTGAGAAACTGATTTGAGAAGGAATAGGCAGATGATGCCTGAAATGTAGACTGTTCTGTCTGTTCATGTTTTACTGGAATTTCAGTTTCATTCAATTCGTTTCTACTGTAGGAAACCTGTTAGCTTTCTTAAAATGACCTAGGAGTCGGTTAGAATTTGAGTTTCTTATTTCAATGCAGAATATTATCTTAAATTACCTGAGTTATTCTATAATCTGACCTTTTCAAACTGGGGGATGTTATAATGCAGTTCATTTGTTCTGTCAGTTTTTCTGACTTAGCTGTAGGGTTGCTGTGATTATGGTGAATCCACTAATGTGTAAACTTGCCTGTACTCTGGCTTGTGAGAGTTGTTTTAAGTGCTGCCCCTCCAGAGGCTAAAAAAAAAAAGGCCTTTGTGCTTCTTCCCCAGCCTTTTCTCATAGGAAGCATTCAGTCAACGTGTTCTGACTTTGAGGTTCTGTTCTTTACAATGCTTGTGTGAGCACACTCTCATAAGTATCTCTCCCTCAAATTGCACAGGCAGTCACTCTGAACTGTGCACACAGCTTCTGCTCCTACTGTATAGACGAGTGGACAAAGCGCAAAGTGGAATGCCCCATCTGCAGGCAGGAGATTAAGTCGAAGACACGCTCTCTGGTGCTGGATAACTGCATTGACAGGATGGTAGAAAATCTGGATGTGGAAATGAAAGAGCATCGCCTGACCCTGATCAGAGAGCGGAAAGGTGAGAGGTGGGTGGATGTGGCATGATGAGCACAATCTCTCATTTCATCTATTTCGTCCAACTTTGGCACCTATATACTAAGGAGATGCTCAGGAAATGCAGCAGATATACTGGACAATATTCATTATTGGTAGAATCAGCAAATTGAGATGGGAAAATGATTTTAAGATATGCTGTATTACCAGCTTTACTGCATGGTAAAATAAAAAAAAAACATTGGAGAAAGACTTCAGTATGAATTTCACAGTCCATCTGGAAGACTTAAACATACTAATGGTCCTACCAAGAGATTTTAAAGAGATCACTAAAGAAGAGCAAAACTTGAGACTTAAAAAATTGACCTTTTTGTTTGAACTGTCAACCACATCATTGCAAAAACACAGCAGAGCAATGCCTAATGATAAACTCTGAATTATTTTTGACATACTAGATTTGTGTAGAAATCTCTGAAGAGAATTTGGGGAGTATGTCATGTAAATGCATGGCTGAAATGACAGTTACTCTTCCATACTAATTGTTAAGGAATTTATCTATGTGATTTTAACACAAAAAATTGTTGTAGCTAAAAGACTGTGCGTGACCATCTGGGCTGTGAGTAAAATTCCAATATAGAGGTATTCCTCTTCTGCTTACATCTTCCAGTGTTGTTTCTAGAGCAATTGACTCTGGTATCTAGGTGCTGAAATGTACAACTTCTTGCTACCTCTTAACAAGTTTCTATTGTGTTCCCTTAAATAATTTTCCTGCTACCCCCTCATAGATGTGAGTGCATGATCCTTTGTTTTGCAGTGTGTCAAGCCTTTTTGAAATCCTTCCTAACGAAGGTGCTTTTGAAATATTTCAGGTTCTGCATGGTGACATAGAATGACGTGGCTAAACAGTGTTATTTCTTATCTGAAATCATCACCCATTTAACCGAGCCACTCTGATTCCCTCGGGAAATGCTTTGCTGCCTGGAAGTTGTCCAGCATGGCTTCTTGATTTGCCTTCACCTTTGCAGATCTAATACTGCTCTTGCATAATACGCACTGCTTCAGAATATGCTGTAGCACTATTGAAATGTCTCATCAGATATCTGATGGAGATTAGATGAAGTGCTGCCTTTATTGGAGCAGCACTCCGATGAAACTTTGGGTTTCACGTGTTGGAAAATATGGTCTTCATGCTTGTTCAGACAAAAAGGAAATAGGCTAATAGTGTTTATCACGTGAATGTAGGCTGTAATTAGATAAAATGGTTAGTAGTAGGGAATCATACAGCTTCACCATGGTGCACTTCAGGAGGTAGAAAGAATTGTTTCTGTGTGATCTGCTCATTCAGTGACGGAAACTTGTGATTTGGAGGGAGACAGCCATGTGTCTAACTCAGTGTGAACTCCTAAGAAGAAATCAGTTGAAATTGAAATAATGAAGGAAGTAGCACTTGAAAAGCCCAGTCAGATGATAAACTTCAGTACAGTGGACACCAGTATAACAGTGTGTGCTCTTAAATGTGTGGAGGTTTTGATGGGGCCTTGAGTCCTGAGCAGCCATTACTTGTTCCTTACCACATTTTGTTGCTTACTTCTTTTTTACCTGGCAGGGTGCTGCAATAACTAACCACTGCCTTTTGTCAGCTATGTGCTACTGAAGGGATCCAGAATGTCTCTTCCTCATCTGTGCTATCTTAATGTGAAGAGACTTACAGGAAAATTAAAACAACAAACAACGTTCTTTTAATGCTGAAAATTGAAGCAAAAAAATTCCTGTGCCCTGTAGCTTGAAGGACTTCATACTGACTGTTAGTGGGAGGCTAGAAGAATCAAAGAAAAATAGTTTTGGGGAGGAGCATTTGAGGGTACAGGGACTAATGCTAATTTTTATATCTGTTTTGAATGCAGAGAAACGAAATGTGTTGGTGAACCCAGCCACAGACAATGACAGCAGCATCATTCCTTCCATCTATTCCATCTTGTCAATCAGCAGTTGTGACAGTGAGGACTCTGAGGAGGATTCTTATTATAATGGAAGCTACTGCGTTATCTAAACAGTGTATCTGCAGGCTGGCTTGCCTGCGTGCTGACCGGAAACAGTCTAATGGAGTTTGGTTTACTACTGCTGGTTGAGTGCTGGTTGGGCGTCTGGAAGGAGAGATTCAGTGAAGAAGCTGGAACTGGAGCTGAGCATTAGCAACATTTGGAAGAACGACCTTATTTTTTAAGAGAATGTACAGAAGCTTGATCTCTCAAACAAGACTGGGACCGTGGGAGAACAAACTGCTATTATGCTGGATGGTTGACATATAAAACCTAGGTTTCCAGGATCACTTCCGACATACTCAGCGTGGTGTAAATATCTGAATGGTCACTGCTGTTTTCTGAGTGAATGACACGTTTAAATGCGCGTACCAATTTCCCCTACTTCATCCAGCAGGGAGCATAACTAAAGATATTTGAGAACTCGGTCATTTGCACCAGCTAACAGGAGATATATATTAGAAAAGCATCCCAACATCGGGTTTTCCTCTTGATTTCATGTCAGCTGGAGTAATCCCAGGGCTTTCTGGCCATTAAGTTAAAGGGTGGGTTGTGGACCATGTCAGCCTTAAGTGCTTAAATATAAAATAAGGTGAGCTGCTGGCTTGTTTGTTCAGTTGATGTTATTCATTTTCTGTTGAATGGGGATAGAGAAGATTAAATCTTCCTGAATTCCTTAGTTTGTGCTCTTTTCATACGGCATCTTTGGTTTGTTCCCTGCATAAAGAGTTTTAGAACTGTGAAACAGCACATCCAGAAGTTATTAACAGTGACTTTAGAGATACTTTCAGTTCTTGTCAGCAGCAGAGAGGAATCTTGGCCTCTTTGTTAAGCTACTACCTGAATGAATGAAATGTGCTGTTGACAGGGTAGTTAAGCAGCATCTGTAGGCAACCACAAGTAACTACTTAGTTCTGTTGTTTACAAAACATTGCTATTGAGCTGTGGCTTTGCTACCCTCAGAGTTCATCTCCAAGACAAAGCAAGTCTTGCCTCGTCCAATCACATCTATGAAATAGTATGAAATTGTCTATGAAATTCCATTTTCAGCAGCATATATTTCTGACTTAGCTTTTAGATGGGGCTGTTACGTCACTGTTAGAGGAGGATGAGGGAAGCCCTCATTTGTAATATTTATTTGGCTGTTTGTACGTACTTTTCTTGTTTCTGTGTTTATTTTGCTGAAGAAGGAAAATATAAATCCATTTGTGCATTAGTCTTCCTTGATGCAAGCAATGAGATAAATGTCTTTCTCTTAGTTATCCTTGAATTTATTGAGAAAACCCAGATTGTTTCTTTTTAATGACTTTGCTTCACGTTTTCATTGCTGTAAGTAGTTTGACTGTTTTAAAATTATTTGAAACACTGTATGCAGGAATTGATAAAAGATGTCCTAACTCTTCAAGCCTGTGTTAGCAGTGCCTATCTTACCAGTAATTTAGAATATACAATTGTATCTCTTTATTTTCTCCTACTAAAAAAAGATGCCATTAAAAAGGTGCTTAAATGGTAATGCTTTCCTAAGAAAATAGTGCATTCTGGCAGATTTGAGTGGTAAGACTTAAACAAGGGAAAGTTATCTGATGTGTGGGCCAGGCAGCTTTCTTAAAGTCTTCATGTGAGGTTTCTCTGGGTAAGGATTACATCTTGAATTTTCCCTATGTCCTTTTAGTGTTCTAAAAGACTGGCTCTTGAAAATTTCCTTTGTACACTCGTGCTCTCTAGAATGCCTTGAGAGAAGAGGGCTGCAGAAAACCATAATGCAATACCCTGATGCTGGAACAGGAGTTCCTGTTGAAGAGTAGGAGAATGTTCTGGTTGCCTAGGACTGTGAATTCTTGTACTGTGTAGCTCTTCCATGTTGCTTTGCTTTTTTGTTTTCTTTTAATTTTCCCTGTTTCTTTTTGCTAAACACATTTATTTTCTTATGTTGGTGTTTATGCACATTCTAGAAAAGGATGATTCTTCTGGTAACAGAGTTCTTTGGTATGCTTTGAGAGTGTGCTATTTTCACTAGAATATAGAGATATTCTTCATATTCTAGTGAGAGGGGACACACTGAGTAAAATTGGAATATTTACCCTTTTAAACTGTTACCAATAGTTGCAACAAGATACACATGGAGTAATAAACTTTTTCTGTTTATCAATAGGTACCTAAATTGTAAAGGTTCAAGGAGAGAGGCTAAGCAATAATGCTGTTCACTGGCAAAAGCATATCATTGACAAAAACAGACCCTTCCACCCAGTTCTGTAAGTTCTTTGGGAAAACTCTTGTCTGATCCAGAGCTGTTGACTGTATGTATGGAAGTGAGTTCCAACTGCTGAGTTGTGATGAAGGTACTCCACCGTCCTATTTGTCAGGAAGAAAACATACCAAAACTGTGTGTGTGTGTTTGTTTGTTTTTTACAGAGGACAAGTTAAGCTGTAGGTATCTTAAATTTGTGTGTGCTTTCTGATACTGCTTATAAAGAAGCTGTGGAAAGGTAAACTAAGTGAGACTGTTTCAAGTTTTGTTCACAGCTTAGTGCCTTTCATAAACGAGTTTTCAGTGATAAAAAGATCTAAAGTGCACACGTTTCTCTTTTTGGCCATTTAGTTGGCTATGATCAAGCTTAAAATTTTAAACTTTTGCACAGAAGATATCTGTCAGATAGCAGTTATAGAGAATGGAATAAGGGAGGTATTACCCAGACAATATGCTGCTGCAAAGATATGTATCCGAGCATTTAAGTTAGGAAAAGTCATATGCACCAGTAGGTGTTTCCTAATCTATTTAGCACTAACAAGACCCCAGCATAGTAGTGCTGTGCTTGATCTTAGGGACTACACTACTAGATGGATTTGGAGCAGCAGGAAAAACAGAAGGATTATGAAGACTAAGAAATGTGACCTCGTGCAAATGAGTTAAGAAACTCCAGTTCTCTTTCTGTCTGAAAAAAATAAAGCGGAGGCAACTGTAAGTCTTCAAATGCATCAAAAGCTGTTTCAAAGATGAGTGGTTTGCTTTTCCAGGTTCAGAGTGACGAGCATAAAAAGTAATGAGATTATTTTAAATTGCTATAAGAAGATTTCTGGTAGCACTTGTTTTCTCCCAGTGTTTCAAGTAAAGATAATGAAATACTGTAGTACTGTGAGGAAACAGGATTCTGCAACACAAAAAGCCTTTATGGGCAGGTCAAGCACACTTCTGTTACATCTTTTTCCATCTGTTCCCCTTCCACCTCCAACAGAATCGATAATAGTTTAAATACTACTACTTTTTTGCTTTCAGAAAAGTCCAGTTAGACAGTTTCTGAAGGTAGTGTCTTTACTCCCACTGGAAACTTCTGGGATTCACAAACTGAAAAAATGCTGCATTTGTATATAGCTCACCTATGTTCTGGAATATTAGGTGACTACCCAAAGTCCCTTTTTCTGTGATTATTTGGAGCAAGCCATTCTCCCCTGTCCCAGTACCTAAGTTCACTGCCTAGACTGAAGTCACTTGGTTGGCTTCCTCCTGCATGAGTGGTGCTGTGGTGGTGTGGGACCTTGCCTGCTATTTGCTGCATGGCCATCCAGACAAGGGTGAGGGATTACACAGGAGGAATATCAGTATTTTATTCTTTTTCTAGTGGTGCTGTCGCTGCAAAATTGATCCTGCTTCTTTGGGTATTGTGAAGATGGGCCTTGCTTATAGGATGAGTTCTTCAATCTTTATTAAATGTTGAAATAATTGGTTGGAAATTACTACTGAAGGGTATAATTGTACTCCTCTGTATGTTCATGGGATTTGGCATAGAATTTCTAGTAGACGGTGCAAGCCTAGTGCAATTTCTTTCCTTACAAAATCAAACCTTTATCTTTTACATAGATTTGGAGAAGAATAAAATGAATTGCTATAAATTGCCTTATTAGGGAGATACCAATGTTTTGTTTATTCCAACAGTTTAAGAACACTGGACCTGGAGAACAGGTAATAACTAATTTAATAGTCCTGCATTTCACATACCCTCACCCCAGCTTAAGTGTTGTTTCTGTATTTGTTTTGTTTTTCCTAAAGATGTGCTCAAGCTAGTCAGTGTTTTCCTTTCTGCTCCCTCTTCCTTTTGTAACTTCATGCACTTAGGCACATATCAGCTGGTTAAACCACACTTCCCTCATAGCGAGCAGTACGCCTGTCCGCTGCTGCTGATTCTAGGGTGAGGTGTGCCCATAGGTTTCAAGCTTGGTGAGAAGCAAAGACAACAGTGCCTCAGGTCCTCATGACAAGGCTGCCACAGGTGCGCACTAGCTTTATGTGCTGCGAGAAGCTGCAGCACTGCTGTCCTCACAAAACCAGTTCTGGCAATGAGCTGCGGCTGTTTTACGGGGAGATGCCCGGCGGGGCTCCGAGAAGTCCGCGCCTCAGCCCTGGCCGAGGCTGCGGTACCGCTAGGCGGAGCTCTGCCATAAGCACGGAGGGCTCTTTCCCTCGTTAAGTGCCACCAGGCTGAATAACGGGGTGCTTTAACGACACTGCCAACGCTCCGTATACATCCTTACGTATAACATATGTATTTTATATACACAGAAAACACTGTAACTGCGCCCTTCCCCTTAGGGAAAGCAGCGAGGTGGTCACGCCCAGCCCGCGCAGTCGTTGCTCAGCGACGCGGCGGGGGCCTCGCTGAGGCGGGAAGGGAGAGCCGCTCCACTTTCGACCCCGCAGCTGCCCGCTGCGCGCCTGCGGGAGCACCGCCCCTCGGTGCCGGCACGGCCGGGAGCTGCGTCATTGGCGCGCGCCGCCGGGAGGGAAAGGACCGGCGGGAGGGGCCGGGGCGGGGGCAGCGGGGAAACGAAACCGGCGGGGGCGGCGCCGACGAGGGCGCTGCGGAGCCGCGGCCGGGCCTCTGGGTGCGTGCGGGGAGAGGGGCGCGGGGCGGCAGGGTCGGGTACGGGGAGAGCCGGGAGGGGAGGGAAAGGAAACCCTCTGGGCTGTGCCGTAGTGCAGCAGGTGCTGTTGGTGGGGGTGAGGAAAAGCGCGGGTGTTGGGCTGCTGTGTGCGGCTGTGGGAATCAGCCTGATAGAGGGGGTGGTTAGAAGCAGCGCCCTGGGGCATCTCTGCTGCTGCGGCGTTCCTCTGTAGGTAATGGTTGCTCGTTTCTCGTGTGTTTGGATTAAACGGGTCTTTGATACGGTAGTAATGCTAATTGTCGTATATTTAATTTATTTATGTGCTGGCTTCTGGGTTGTCCTCATTGACTAGCGTTTAAGTAGCTCATAGAAAGGATGTCAAGCTATGGTTGTTAGTAATAAATGAGCTTCTGTATAGATTTTGTTTGTTTACTTAAACTAGCTGTTAGGTAGGTTCACAAAACCTGGTGTTTTACCTGAAGACAGGTCAGGTTGTGAAGTATAACACAGAATAATGCATGAAGCAGTCTGTGCTGCCATGCTACCAGTATGAGTTGTGTGCCTTACCTTTTAGCATCAAGAAGAATGTTGATTTGTGTGGTGTTAACTAAGTGTAATTATCTTCTTTCAGAAAAAATGAAGAGAAGAACTGAGCCTGAATTTAGCAGTCCCCAAAAGAAGCAGAAGAAGAAGGCAGAAGACTTGGGTTTAACTCTCAGTTCTACTTCAGATGATGAAGCTCAGCTTAGTAACCATACTACTCAAGGTACAGTTGGAGGTTGTAAGTGTTGCTGTGGGGAATCTAACTAACAAGTAGGAATTGAAGGGCTGTGAGGATGATCAGAGGGCTGGAACACCTCTCCTGTGAAGAAAGGCTGAGGGAGGCAGGCTTGTTTAGCTTAGAGGAAAGAGGGCTCTGGGAAGACCTCATTGCAGCTTCCCTGTGCTTACAGGGAGCTTATAAAGGAGGGAGACTTCTTACGTGGACTGGTAGTGGTAGGACAAGAAAGAATGACTTTAAACTTTGAAAAGATTGTTGATATTTTTCACTCAGAGGATGGTGAGGCGCTGGCACAGGCTGCCCAGAGAAGCTTTGGATGCCCTATGTCTTCAGGCATTCAAGGCCTCAGAGCAGTCTGATCCTGGTGGTTGGCAACCCTGTCCACAGCAGGGGTTTGGAACTGGATGGCCTTTAAGGTCCCTTCCAACCCAAACTGTGGTTGGCATCTCCAGTTGATGGACGGAACTTCAAGACTGCACTTTGTCTTTAGTAGAAAAGCTATGTCTTTTTTTTTTAATTCACAAATCTGTTTGGTGGCAATTTTTTTTTTTTTTTTTTTTTTTTTTAAGCTTTTAAAAGTAAGACTCTCACAAACACTTTGGTCTGGTCTGGGTATTTCATGATTGCAGACATAGGAAATAGACAAGTCCATGGCCAAAAGCTGTAAAATTCTGTTCATATGTAGACAGCATTAGTCTCTTCAGTCTCGGGAGATATTTTTGTTGTGGAAGCTTTCAGTAGTGAGGAGTTGTGTGTTGTCCAGAAACAATAATAATAATGGTAATGTCTAATATCTTGTGTTGCTTTTTTTTTAAATAAACATGAGACATTAGATGTTATCATGTTCTCCTGCATTACAGTGCTATCTCTTTTATTGGATCCGTGTGAATGTTGTTTGTTTTCTTGTTTTGTAAGTTGTGAAAGTTCACGTTTATTTCGTTTCAGAAAGAATAACTGTTTCAGAGTTACCTAAACGAATTGCCTTGTGTTTTGTTTCCTTCTTTCCCTCTTCCCCAAGCTGGAGAGTGCTTTCTTACTTCTAGTATACCAGAGATGAGGAGAGCAATTGCCCTACGCAATTGCTGTCCCTATTATGAGGTGCTTTAATCTCTTCCAGGATGGTACTTCATGTTATTTCACACTCTTTGTACTTCTCAGTCTTGGTATTTCCTATGGTAGTCAAGTGTTAGTAAGGAAAGGGTGTCAGCATAGAAAGAAGTGAAAGTAGAGGGCGAAGAATGCATGAAAGGTGAATGATTGGTTTGAGAGT
The DNA here is from genome assembly GCF_023343835.1 of Lagopus muta. Lineage (NCBI taxonomy): Eukaryota > Metazoa > Chordata > Aves > Galliformes > Phasianidae > Lagopus > Lagopus muta. Next base: position 80,209,980 of record NC_064434.1, read on the forward strand.
AGTGGCAGTGATTGGGTATGGTGTGTGTACATGTCCTTGCAAATGTTAAAAGCAGGAAGAGTTGCAAAGAAACTTTTTTAAGATTATGTAGTCCGAATTGTCTTTGAGAACCCATTGTGAACCCTGGAAAATGAAACGCAGCTCAAAAGCGCGTAGCAAAGATTGTTGAAGCTGAGGACTGGAGAAGCAGAAAGCAGTAACTGGCCCTAAGTAAAATGTTTTTGATCCTGTTAATCTCTGAGACCTTTGTGAAGGAGAAATGTAAGTTGTGTGACAGGTGCTTGAAAAGTAAGATGGGAATATACCATTGCAAACATGCTATGTCGCAGCCTTCTTTGTTTGGAGCTGAAAGTCTCAAATATTAATGCTATAAGCTCCAGCATGATAGCTGTCTTAAAGGCTGATAATTCAACAGCAGAGATTGTACACATTGAGACAATTACAACTACAGCCACATATTTCGCTGTTGAGTCTTTCACTTTCTTGACTAATGACCTTTAGTAATTTACCTTGGTAATGACAATTCTTTACTAATTCTGCAGTTGTTTCTTGCTATTTCACTGGGGTTCAGTTATCCATAACAGGGAAATAGAGTTGGTTTTTTTTTTAAATTAGAAAAAAATTAAGAAAAGTTCAATCTCTTCTAGGTTGTCATTTTTTATTTTTTTTTTAATACCTGTGTGCAGCTATCTAATTCCTTCTGAAGTGATAAACAAGGAAAGATAATCTCTGCTGACAACAATTATCTTGAGGTAGCTTTTATGGTTCAACACCTAGTTGTGCAAAGAAGCATGGAATGAATTCTAGTAGTCATTGAACAAGGGATGCTCAAGAGGCAGAGGTCTAATGAAGAGTGTGGCTATGCTCGTTGTGGATTGCTGCTTCAGTAATCTTTATGGCCTGCCCCACAGTAAAGACTTCAGTAGGACTGCTGTGGTGCTAGATAAATTTCTGGAAGGAAATTTGTGCCATTGCTTCACCCTCATTGCGATCACAGCACAGGGAAAGGGAAAGTACTCAGTGGGTTGCAGGGCCTCCCTCCCTACTCACCTGGTGTGTCCTATCGTGTAGCTCTTGATGGCATTACTGAGATGCCTTGGTGGTGGCTTTTTTGTTTTGTTTTAGTGTGCGCTCACTTCTTTCATTTTTCTTGTTTTCAGAGTCTTCCAGTAGCAGCAGTGGGTCTGAGAGTGAGAGTGATGAAAAAAGACTTGCCTTCAACAATGAGTTCAAACAAGACTCTCTGGTGGAGGGTACTTCGTCCCGCTACTCAATGTATAACAGTGTCTCCCAAAAGCTCATGGTAGGTCAAAACAGTTTTGAACCAAAGTATTAATACCTCATGAGTGCAAACTGAAAAGACTAATCTTTTCTGAGATTCTGATTCTGGTCCTCCTTGTAGCAGGGTTCTCTGCTTCTTTAATCCATCTAGTAAGCAGTTCAGGGAGGTAGAGACAGCTTTGTTAGGGGAATTTGTTTAAAAACAAAAACAAAAGTTGATTCATGTTCCCGGTACTCGAACAGGGCGATGAGTGTGAAGAAAGAGATCTTTGAATAAGGCAGTTTGCTGAGCTGGAAGAGTCCTATCTTGTGTTATTCTGCAATTATTTTTAAGTTAACAAACATCTGCCACAAAGACCTTAAGAAATTCTCCTGTTGATATTAATTCATTTTGGTCTTGGAAGCTGACAGGCATACCCTTGTAGAATTATTACCTTAACTGTTAAGGTGTTTATTTCAAGTAGAGCTGCCCCAGTTTATATAGGGCCAGAAGTTTCTTGGAAATGCATGGAGTTGTGCACAATAGTAACTAACAGCCAGACTTCAGGGATGATCACCAGCTCCCTAATTACAGAGTGATGGTGCAGGAGAGAGAATTTTTTAGAAAGTTCTAAGGAAATCACGGACTGTTTCTCATGTCAGTCTCACATTTGACAACTTTTTTTTACTACAAAGGCAATGGTAAGCCCTAGAGAAGTGAAGCTTCTCTGTGTCTTTGCTGTTACATGTTTCCTTATGCAAACTCCAACACTGCCATTGGGAATACCCCATTACCCTGAAAGAATTTATTTTCCTGATGAGAGAAATAAAAATTATATTCCTGGGGCAACGGGATGGTGAGACACAGTTGTGTATTACTCAAAATGTGAGAGGAAGTCCAGGACACAAAGGAGGACTGAATTGGGGTCTCTCTCTGTTTTGTGCTGCTTTGTCAGGAACGGCAGTCAGCTCCACAGTGGTATGCCAGCATGTACTGCCCTTTGCCAAGTGAGAAGATCAGTCTGCTGCTAGAAACTGGGAAGTGTTAGTTCTTAATAGAAGTGGGAACAGGGAGGTACTGCCTTTCCAGGAAGCAAATTGCTGCTAGCAGCTGTGTCATATATCTGTATGAAGCAGGAAATTTCAAATCTTGCTGAATTCAAAACTCAGTGGGATCCAGAGGCTGAGGGCTGCTGATGTGCTCCTCTGTGAATAAATCCTGTTGCTGGTCATTGATCATTCAGAATCTGTCCATTTGTGTTTTTGTAGCTGGGCTGCAGTTTGCCGATTCTAACATAGACTGTCTTTCTCTGAATTCAGAAGGCTTTCCTTTTTAAGGTTTCCTAAACTTGAATACAAAGATTGAATGTCTGGTTAGATGAGTTGGTAGGTAAAAGGGAAATCGTTCTTTACTCTGGTCAAAATTCTGTCTTCAGAATTGCATTCCTTCTCTGACTATTAGGTGCATTTTAACTGATTCTTGTAATTTATGTGGCAACGTGTTCACAACAAGTAATACCACAATATGAATTTGTTCTTGTGCCAGCGTCTTGGTTTATAAACCCACTGAACACAGTGATGAATGTCTCTGTCTGTTGGAGCACGCTGTTCCTTCCCTCATTTTATTTCCAAATGTCGTTCTTTACATCTTGCTTTTTCTGTTGTTTGCTTTTGGTGGCCGTGGCTCCAAGCCACTCCAGTATGTGGCTCTTTTTTGGGCTAGTCTTTCATCCCACATGCAGTATGTAGTCTTAAATCCACTCGCCTCATTGTGGTCCCTTTTCTATCTTTGTAGGCCAAGATGGGCTTCCGGGAAGGAGAAGGTTTGGGAAAATATGGCCAAGGTAGGAAGGATATTGTTGAAGCCTCCAATCAGAAGGGAAGGAGAGGCTTTGGGCTTACCCTCAAAGGGTTTGATGGGGAGCTGAATATTGATTGGCAGGATGAGCCAGAGGTAAGTATTTACTGTTTTGAGTACCTTTCCATTGCTGTGTTCAGGATTTGCCCGCTGGGAATATTTTTCTAGTGCTGACATACTACTTCTGTCAAGTGGCTCAGCTGAATAGAACTACACTCTATTTTGTTCAGGTATAGTGTGTTTTATGGCACCTAGTCAGTTTCAGATGGATTGTTGCTGTGATCTGTATGATTTGTTCCTGATTTGTAGCAGTGAACATGATGGAAAACTCACCAAGCTGTTTTGTTTTATTTTGTACGTCATCATTTTTCATACTCAAATAGGTGATGTTTTTTAAGTATCTTATTCTGTTTCTGTATAATAATCCTCCAAAAAAAAATGCTGAGATGTCCTATTCCTGTATCTTGGCGAGCTCCTCAACAGGGAAGAAAATTGAAATAGGTGCTGTCTGGAAAGCAGAGCCTTGTTCTGCTGCTATTCAATGTGACATAGTTGCTATATGTTTGTATTCAAAGAACAAACAAAAATAAGGGCACAGCACAGAATCCTAGGGCTTTGGTCAGCTGGAGGGCAAGCCAAAAGGCCCCAGCTGTTGTGAGTCAAGGACAGCAGTGCTGTCAGTTATTTATACTGCACTTGATTGTACTTTCCTCTCTTTCTTTGAGTTGTTTTTCAGTAATTAGTAATAATATTAGAGATTTATCCTTTAGAATAAGAAATGAGAAATGTGTTCTGTAGGCTCATTGCTTTGAGGGTCATTCTTCACCACACTTCTGCATCCTACAACAATTAGATGTTATTTATCATTTGCCCTTGTGGGTGATGATGTTGAAATTAACATAAGAAGGTAAGCAGATGTTAACGGCCTGCTCTTCTGCATTGCTATGAACTCTGCTGCCAAAACAATTCCTTCCCTAGGTTATTCAAACTATTTAAGCCTTGAATTGAAGTCATGGAACTGGGGGAGACTTTGAGAGAGAATTGGAAAAACAGATGTGTGAAGGACTGTGAGAATATTATGTCAAATGTCTCTGCAGTGTCTCTAAGATGTACCTTGAGAGTGCTAGGCTATAGCTTTATTGATAAATATCAGATGAGAGGAAAATGGTGTGTGGTCATTTCTTAGTTTCTTTTGTTTTGCATTTATCCAAAGAAATGAAGCATGTTTTAGGCAAGAGAGAAAAAAACCTAGAAAGTTGGTCCACAAGTCATGGCTTCACCCCTTATGGTAGGATTGGGGAACAATTGGTTGTTACATTTTGCTAGCAAAAAATTTCCTTGACTCTTCCTATGTCTTGTGTTTGCAGCCTAGTGCCTATGAGGAGGTGGATTGGTGCCTTGAGTGTACCACAGAAATCCCTGATGCCCAGGAGCTGAAGGAGTGGATGACTGTGGGCAAGGTAGTTTTTTTAGATTCTAGTACTCGGGTTAAGAAGAATGCAGGAATGAATACTCTGCCTGAGCCAATGCCTTGTCAGAGAGTCCTCAGATAATCTGGGGTGGAGGGAAACTGGAAGCTGCTACTGTAACTTCCTACTTGAAGCAGATCCTGGTAGATCGGGTTGCTTAGAGCCTTGTTTGGTTGAGTTCTGATTATCTCCAAGAATGGAAGTCTTACAGCCTGTTTGGGCATCTACTACACAGTTGGGTCTGATAACCCAAGATACTAGTGCACCCTTGTCATCTTGATGGCCGTTTGTTGGGCTTACTACAGTATGTCAGTCTTGTACTGAGGAGTGCTAGACTGGATGCAATATTTCAAGTGTGGTTGTGAGATGCCAAATAGGAGAGAATAGTGCCTCAGCCTGCTGGTTATGCTCTTGCTAATAACACTTAGTATGTGGTTGGCAGGCTCCATCCATCACACGTTCATGTTGCATTCTGAAATGACTCGTAGCATATTTGTTAATTGTTACGTGTTCTCATCCTGCTCCAGAGGAAGATGGTGATTGAAGATGAAACGGAGTTCTGCAATGAAGAGCTTTTACTTAATGTCCTGCGGTGCAAGGTGAGTCCCCTTTCTTGGAGAGGAATTGAAGTTTTGTGAAATAAATAATTGCATTTACTTAGCTGATCAGCAAGAGCTCTATACATCCTCTCTCACATCTGTGCCACTGGTGTGACCTGGAGTTTTGGCTGCCACTGTCTATTCAGATGCCTGTTTTTACACCTCAGCCTTCAAAGAGATGAACGAAAACACTGGTGTCTATTTCTTAGTTAGTTCAACTGAAAGACTGTAGGCTTGAATGAGCTAAGAAACTAAACTTCCTTTCTTTTCTCGCGTGTTCCATTTTTCCTTTTAGATTTGATCATGCCCTTATGAATTTCAAAGTGTGTGTATGTATGTGTGAGAGAAATACCTTCACCTGTGACTACTTTTAAGATGGCTACCGTATTGCCAGTCTCGGGAGCTGTCTGTACAGAGCTCTTCAGTGTCATTAAATTTGAGTAAGAATTGGGTAAGGTGTCCCTGTTCATTGTAAGGGAAGTTGGACTGGATGGCCCTCAGAGGTCCCTTACAACTCTAAGGATTCGATGATTCTGTATCAGTCTGTGGCAGGAAAACATTCTATATTGGTGAATCAGTAGCATAGAAGGCTAAGCATCCTATTTACCCTCATGCTTCTCTCTCCTTAAGTTTAATATCTGTCCTCTAAGCCTTTGCCAAATTCAGGTTAATTTGGTTTCTGTTTGCACAGAGTGTATTTGATGAGCTGGATGGAGAAGAAATGCGCAGAGCCCGAACAAGATCTAACCCCTATGAGATGATCCGTGGAGTCTTTTTTCTGAACAGGTCTGTAGCACTTGTGGTTACTTGGGTCTTCTTCCCATTATGTCCACTTTCAGTTGTGGGAGCCAAAGTTGAAACTCATAGGTCCCTATTTATGTGTTCACAGAGCTGCGATGAAGATGGCAAATATGGACCATGTCTTTGACTACATGTTTACAAATCCTAAGGACTTCCAGGGGGTGAGGACCTCTTTTTAATTTTCAAAGCAGTGCTTTCTTAGAGTGGAGAAACTGGGGAGAAAGGAGAATCCTTAGAGCACTAGCTGGAAAAACAAGTTTTTGAAAGACATTTTCTGGCTGAGCAGTGCAGCTGATAGGTTTGACTGATGGAAGCTGTTACTGGGCGAGTAGAATTTCTTCAGTTTCCTTTTGTAGAGGCCCTTGATAAAGGAGCGAGATGCAGAGCTGCTCTACTTTGCTGATGTGTGTGCTGGGCCTGGGGGCTTCTCTGAGTACGTCTTGTGGAGGAGGAAGTGGCATGCAAAAGGATTTGGCATGACCTTGAAAGGACCAAACGATTTTAAACTTGAGGACTTCTATTCTGCTTCCAGTGAGCTCTTTGAACCTTACTATGGTACGTAATGCATGCATAAGTGTTGTCTGATGTTTTTGCTTGTGCTCTGGCTTCTGTATCGGGAGTACTGATACCAGCCTGGGGATTTGAGAGAAGCTTGTTTCTGGAGAATCATTTTGCAAGGTAGGAAAGGGCTGTCCTTTGACAGGGGAAGGGAGTTGAGATTGGTGAACTTGCCCATCAAGTCATGTTTCTGTGCTTCTTTCCATTCTGCTAAGAAAACGTGTCCTGATGTAGTAGTTCGTACTTGAGCACATCTGAAAGCTGCAGAGGACATGCTTGTTTGACAATAATTTTTCTCACTTATGCAGTTCTGAAATGTGAAGAATGAGATGACTTGCCCAAAGACTATTAGCAAAGCCAGAGGTAGAAGCCTTACTTGCCTGACTGGCAGTATGCTTCTGTATCAAACCTCTGTAAATCTACTTTGATAATTTATTGTGGACACTCAGTAATGTTAAATAAAGCAAATTAAAGCTAGAAGCTGTATCTGAATCACTGTGACTAGATGACCTGTGTAATCTAAAGTGGTTTAAGATGTTACTGTGTCTTTGAGATAGACTGTGCATACACAGACAATTACTGCATCTTACCTTGTGTGTGGTAGCCTGTTACACTGTATGATACGTGTGTGCCCCCTTTCTGCATAGCCTCTTGGAGTAGGAAGGGAAATACAAGGATTTGATAGTCTTGCTGCTTATTTCAGGCTATGTGAAGGAAACTCAAATGTGTTTGTTCTACAGAGAAAAGGGTAAAAGCCAATTTGCCACTCGTGACTTCTAAGCATGAACTCTTAGAGTATAATTAGTGCTTCAAGATTAGATCAGTTAAAGGAAAGATTCATGGTAAGGGTAGCAAGGCAGCAAAATGCATTGTTCTAGTGGTTGCACTGTTTGGATCTTCATAACTCACTGCAGACTGGTGCTTTTATGAGGGAGGGAAGATACATGGAGAAATGAGTAGCCCCATGACTTTGATGCATTTTCTTGATTCCTTTTCTGTCTGCTATGCTGCAAAGTCTAGTGAGATGTGTACAAACTCTCTTCCGAGTGATGGGAAGAAAGTAGGCTGCTGTGATATTTGTGTTGTAAAGAATGGTAACAAATTCTAGTGTCACTTTGCTTAGTGACAGCATGATTGATGAGGAATTTAGTCATCAAAGCACAATCGTGCATCCTGATCTTTCTTTCTGTTCTTGCAGTTCTTCTTATAGTTAATAGAAACTATAGCTGTAGAAGATTTTTAGAAACTAATACCAACTAGACGTTCAGGCTTCTTCAAAGTGAAAATTGGTAGCCTCTAGAATATGCCTTAGCTTAGCTTTCTACAATGCCAGGCTAGGAGACAGTGTATCTTTGCATTCATATAACTTTGCATTCATATAAATATAATATATATAAGCTATATTTCTATTTTCCTACTTCCTTTACAAACTTGTTTATATATGAATGTTTTTTTTTTTGAGGCTGCTTTTTAAAATTCTAGGTTAGATTGTGTTTGGATGTAGATAATTAGGTTTCTTTGGATTGATGCTAATTCTTAGTTGAAGGTTACCAGTGCACCATGTGAATAATTTTGCCTTGCTTGTAAAAAAAAAAAAAAAAAACAAAACAGCATATTAGTACCAGGTGAGCTGTTCAGTGAAATCGTCTCCTATGTTTTTATTAGATTCAGCTATTTGCCATTTCTCCTTGGTTGAGGATTTTATGTTGTAATGCAGTTCTTTACCCAGAGGAGGGCAGTGAGGGATTTGTCATTTGCTGCAGCTAACATACAAGTTGTCTTTTGAGCTTGGTTATTAGGCTTTGTTTAGCCTTGACCACTACATTTGAATAATTTTCCTAGTCTAACGAGCATCTTTAGTGGTGAACCAGGGAATGCATGTATTTATGCTTACTCACCTATCAAGATCTTCGTAGCTTCTGACTAAGTACTGATTGAATACAACAGATCACCTCTTCTAGTCTGCTTTGCAAACATGTTAGTAATTGTCTGCTCTTTCCCCACAGGAGAAGGAGGGATTGATGGGGATGGAGATATCACTCGCCCTGAGAACATTACTGCTTTCCGGAACTTTGTTTTGGACAATACAGATCACAAAGGAGTGCATTTCTTAATGGCTGATGGGGTTGGTCCCTTCCCTTTTCTTTCTGCACTCATGACCAAAACTAGTACTTCAGACTGTGTGCGTTAAGATACTTGACATGTGTTTGTAGTATCAATGTGGTATTAAGGCTTGCCATTAAAATTCCTGGTGGCAGTGTTTTGTGTTGTAAAGAAATCATTGTGATTTCACGAGTCAGCTGTACAGAATTGTTTGCTTGAGCGAAAGAAATGCTAATTATATGCTGTATTCTTTGTAGGGCTTCTCTGTGGAGGGTCAGGAGAACTTGCAAGAAATCCTAAGCAAACAGCTAATGCTTTGTCAGTTTCTTATGGCACTGTCCATTGTCCGGACAGGTATGTTTTATCCATCAATTTTATTCCTCCTTCTTTAAGGTGTGGGTGATATTGCAGAAGGGTGCTGTAGACTTTTATTAACATACCATAACATCTGCTGTGCTGTCAGGCTAGGTTGCACAGGATTGAATGTATATGCATTCATTCTGAGGTAGTTGTCACAAAGCTAAATGAACTAGGGCAGAAAAATAAGGCTGTCCATTTTGCTTTTTCTTTACAAGCAGAAGGTAAAAGCTCTGAACTAATGCATTTTAACAATAGTTTATGTAGCTGTCTTGGGCTAAGGTCACTAGTGTAATTGCTGGACAGTATATTTGAGTTTTATGCTATCAGCTGGGCCAGCTGCTTTATGAATATTCTGGCAGGCTGGTTGGAGCAGAGCAGTAGCAATTCAGTTCATTTTCCCTTTAGTTTGTGGCTTTTCTCCTTTAAATCTGCCATCTCTGTGATCAACACCAGCTGATGCCTCATGTTGTCTTAAGGTATACTCCATCGTTGCCAGGTGATGGATTTTATGGTTATATGATGATTCCTCTTTTCTGCAGAGTTTAGTTAGCATTTGGCACTGACATATGCAGGAGCAGAAGATAAAAAATAATTATCATATTATCATTTGTCCTGTGCCTTGTGTTCAGATATACCTGAGCCAAGGATCTGCTTAGTAGTATCTGCTTGAGCATAATATGGTGAAAGGAGCAACCTTTTTGAAGTCTTTATTCTCTGTGTAGATACAACTTTGTAAGATTGACTGCTTTTTGCTTAGGGTAATGGGGAAACTTGTTTGAGGGCAAAGGGTGGCACAAACGTTTTTCTTTCTATTCTGTTTTGGTGGTATCTGTTAGTTTCTTCTTCCAGTGTGAAGCTTCTTGGTCCACATGTCAGAGCTCTTTGTCTGCAAAGGCTTTTATATAGCATGCTGCAATACCATAGGGTACAGTTTGGGCCTGGGAAAGGGTGGTGTAGAATGGGTGGAAAGTTTGTTCTCGAGGCAGAATGCATGTTGATTTGAGCATGGTCATAGAACTGCTTGTCCCTTTGTTGAAGAGATACGGGACGGATGGTTCATGGAGCCCCTCTAACCTGCTTCATGAAAGTGTTTTAGTTGCTGTTTTATTGTACAAAACCACCTATCTTTTTTTTCCTGTGGAGGATAAGGTTGTGGAGATGCCTGATATGTCGTTGTATCTTTATAGTCTGCTGATTTTGGTGTGTTTCTTCTCTCTGCTCCAGGAGGACATTTTGTCTGCAAAACCTTTGATCTGTTTACTCCATTCAGCGTGGGGCTTGTTTATCTGCTCTATTGCTGCTTTGAGCGTGTGTGCATCTTTAAACCTGTGACAAGCCGCCCTGCTAACTCAGAGAGGTGAGATTCTTGAGCATGAGGGACTGCTAAACAAGGTTTGATCTCTAATTACAGTGACAGATGGTTTTGGTTAAATGGAAACTCTGTGACTTCACCCAGTTGTCAACTGTCTTGTAGGAGGAAATATTTTAGATGGCTAGCAAATTCTGATTTCTGACAAGGTAAAGAAAGTATTTGCCAAAGTCTGCTTGCTTTTCCCTGCCTGTACTGAGATTCATCTGTAAAGAAAACAGCAGAACTAAGTATGTAATAAAGTCTGTTCTGCATGAAGCAATTAGGCTTCCATCGAAGCCAGAAATTATTATGTGTGTTTTTATACCTGTCAAGTTTAGCACAATTAGTTTACTATTTTAGGGAGTTCTGTGATGTTTTCTTAGTAGGGTTGAATTTCTCTATCTTTTCAGAGAGTAGAAAGTGATACGTAATGATGTGATTGGTTAGACTTCACCTTCTTGGGGATACTTGGGTGGGCAGAATTCCTGGGATTTGGAATACTGTCTTCACAGCTACAGCATGGCAGGAAAATTGACTGTGTCAAAAAAACCTGAACCTAAATTGTCTCTGGCATTCTGTGCAGGTATGTGGTATGCAAAGGGTTAAAGCTGGGGACTGATGATGTGCGAGAATATCTCTTCATGGTGAACATCAGACTCAACCAGTTGCGCAACTCCGATGTGGATGTGAATCTAGTCGTGCCATTGAATGTGATCAAAGATGACCAGGATTTCTACGATTATATTGTCCAGTCCAATGAAAAGTGAGTGCCTGTGAGCAGCGAGGGCTGCTTGCTGTAGGCAGATCAGCCAAAATGGCTGGCTTTCAGTTGCAGCTGCTTGCACTCATGGAGGTGCTTGTTGATGCTGCTGACGCTGCTCTGCTTTTGCTGCTCGAGGGGCTTAGCAGAGCAAAGGGATGCTGCACAGAAAAATACTTTATGCTGTCAGTGAATGTTTGGTCTCTGAATGCTGTCCTCCTATATAGAACAGAAAGGGGGCTACCGCCTGCTTTTTTTTCCAGTGGCCACCATATCATTTGGATTTATGTTGATGATGATCAGTCACTCCTTTGAGGGTCAGGCTGGTTTCCTTCAGTTGTTCCATCGATCTTCCACGTAGAATAATGTTGATGGCAGTAATCAGCTTGTTGTCTTACTGAAACTTTCCTCTCTTTCAGCCACTGCAAAATTCAGATAAAGGCACTAGCTAAAATTCGTGCTTTTGTTCAAGATACGTGAGTATATTCCTCTGGCTTTTGGTGGATATTGAATTAACCTACCGTAAACAAATTGTTTTGCCCTTCTTCAATGTGTTTTTAATTTGAGCTGGTACACTGCTTGGCCTTTAGAGCCAGGAAAATTAATAATGCTTTTAGGTAGCTCTGTTTGTGTCTCTGCCTGAGCTCCTTGAGAAAAAGTGTGGGTAGCTGGAGTCCTGAAAGTTGATTTGTTATCACCCTTGCTGAGATGGCTTCCATGTGTTGCATGTTTTCTGAGTACCTTAAATGGGCCTGCTTCTTAGAAGGACTGTGAGCTTAAAATATGAGCAACACCATCCTGGCTGGTATGTTCAGTTCTGCACCTAACGTCGTTGTGGTCCATAGCTCTTAATTTTTCAAGGATGATTCAGTATACTTAAGTGGCATACCTAGAACTACCTACAGCACGTGACAAAAATGTCTTTCATATAAAACTAAAGCTATTGCAATGTATAGCTGTTTCCCTGTCGTGGCTTTTAAGTTTGGGTGTCGTTCAGAGAGAATACATAATAGAAAGCCTGAAAGCCAGATATTGTCATAAGAGTTAATCCTAACATTAGCACTGTTTTTTGTCTTCATTGCTCTTCGTAAGTAGGGCTAGTAGGTTCCAGCTCTTGGAGATACTCATAAATTCATACTAACACTTCACTTCTTCAAAGTGTTGATGCCTAATGATGCTTTCAGATAGAGGCTGAGTATCAGTGATATATACTGAAGCAAAACTAAACAAGGGTGTTGGGAATGTGTGGAGAGGGAAGCAGGATCCTCAATTTGAGAATAACCTTGTGAGGAGCACTGCTTGTTTGTCATTCCCAAGCCAGACATTGAAAAATGCAAGTTTGATAGGGTTGGGATATGCTAATGCTGCAAGAACAAGGAAAGAGACTTTGCTGTTTTAATAGTCTGCTGCTTTTCTCTTGAGGACACTGATGGAGCCACGGCAGGCTGAAATCCGAAAGGAGTGTCTCCAACTATGGGGGGTAAGTAAGCTGCAAAGCAGAGAGATAATGAAGGCTTCCTTGCTGTGATGAAATAAGAATGGAGCTGCTGTGCAGATGAAACTTTCTAGCCAGAGGTTTAATACGTTGTCCTTCAGGAAAGTCAAAGATGATTTGAAGCTATTCACGTAAACAAAGAGGATGGTGCTTGTGAATTCAGTGTATGACTTAACTGAGTGGGCTTCTAATTGCTTTGCTTTGCTGCAATTGAGAAGATTTTATATAATACTGAATGAACTTAGCACTTAGTGGTTTCCAGGTGGTAGAGCTATCTGAAGAGTCTCTTTCCTGAGCCTTTGACTGCAGTCATATCATACATACGGTAGTGTTTCACTGAAATGTGGATGGAATCAAAGATTTAGCCTGAAACTTTTGGAAGCTGCCCGTTGTTTCTTATGAAATTTGGCATGCCTGCATTAAATTTGAGAAAAATGTGAGACTTTGGTTTGCTAGGTAACTTCTCCAGTAACTGGAGTCCCAAGACCAGTAGTTTTAGGGGGCAGGATGGTCTGTCACACATTGAAACCAGAACGGTTTGTGTGAACGTGCAGATGAATAACCTTTATTATCAATTGTTTGAACTTTTTTTTCCAGATTCCTGATCAGGCTCGTGTTGCTCCCTCATCTTCAGATCCCAAGTCCAAGTTTTTTGAACTGATTCAGGTGGGACCTTACCTGGAAGTTTCTTCTGAATTCTGTCATGCAAATAGATCCTTTTCCAGCAGTAATTAAATGATGAAGAACTTAGTCCTGGATTATCTGGACTATTGTTTTGCGCAAAAATTGCACTCACCTACCTGTTGATGTATTTTGTCTAATTATATGTTGCTCTCTAGGGCACAGACATTGATACCTTCAGTTACAAACCCACTCCTCTGAATTCCAGTACGCTGGAGAAAATCCGCCAAGTGTTCGATTACCGGTGTATGGTGTCTGGAAGTGAGCAGAAGTTCCTCCTGGGGCTGGGGGTAAGGCCTGAGAACAGTCAGACTTTATGTGTAGGAGTTCTGCTGGTTCATTTTAATGGTACTGTTTTGCCTTGCAGATTCATCCCATTCTTTCCTGACCTCAAAGATCAGGAAGAATCCTCACTGACAGCGCTGAACAGCGCTAGTTATTGTGTGGTTTTTTTTCTCCTTCTGACTTCGGTGCTGTTCGCAGTAATTAACCCCGTTTTTGTAATTCCAGCCTACACAGAGACCTGTACTCTTGCTAGTGTCTCTAATTATCTTCGCTGTCCTTTTAAAGATGTTCTATTTTTCGTTCATTGTGTAGATATGAAAAGACACTGACAGATTAGAATCAATGTTTTTGTTCATTTGCTGTAGAGATTGGTTCTTCCTTAAAATTTTCCACAAAGAAATTGCTTGTGACAGCCTAGGATGAAAAGATTCTCAGAGGGGTGCTCTGGAGTTAGTCAGAGGTCTCTCTTCCACACATCCCTTCGTGAAGCCTTGGGTAAATCTGACTGCCTTCTGTACGCAGAAATCACAGATCTACACCTGGGATGGTCGCCAGTCAGACCGCTGGACGAAACTGGATTTGAAAACTGAGCTGCCACGAGATACCCTTCTGTCTGTGGAGATTGTCCATGAGCTGAAAGGAGAGGTAGGAAGCTATTCTCTGTTACAGAGTGACTACAAATACAATGTGCAATTTCACTTATTCTCTTCAAGATACTGCAGAATAAATGTTCCATGTGTGACAGCTGAGAGTCTTTTGCATTTGTTATTTAGAGAAATGATTTTGGATTAAGTTCCTTCTGACCAGTGTCAGAGAGATGAGCTTTTAACACTGTTTTGAAATTCCTTTGTACCTGACATGCTGTTGGCCTACATGCAGCAGATGACAATGTTGCCACTAAGTCTTAAAGTGATCTTTGTCTGTTTGGGTACATAACTGCACAGTAGAGAGAGCAGGCCTTGGAAGAACATCCTTGAGGTATATTCACAATGCAAACTGTTGCTACCTGGGAGTTTATTTCTCTTCTGGCATTTCAAATGAAGATGCTGGTACACTGGGCTTTATGCTGTGCTCCCTGATGAGGCACTATTGTGCCAGAGAGCTAAGGATGATAGCTGTGGTCCTGCTCTCTCTGTCTTTCCCTCCATTGAGACAATTGTGTAGTTGACACACACTGGTTCTTGGAGGATGGCAAGTTAATGTACAGTGGGCTGCATGGAATTTGGTTGCTTCTAGTATCTGGGAAGTTACTCTCTTGCTAGAAAATAATGATATACTGGCAAAAAAAAAAAAAACCCAAAAAACAACAAATGGGCTGTAAACCAAAACTGAAATAGCAGCGGACTACAATCTGAGTGGTAAGTCTATTCCTTTCTGCAGGGGAAAGCTCAACGAAAAATCAGTGCTATCCACATACTTGATGTCTTGGTACTCAACGGCAATGATGTCCGAAACCAGCATTTCAACCAGAGGTATGTAATCTCTGGAGAAGCTTCTTTCTCCTACACGAGTAGGAGTGACTGAGAAACGTTGTTCATACTAATGGAAGAGAACTGAGCACAGGTAGGTGAGAGCATTTGGTTGAACCACTTCTGTAAAGATGCACTGTGAACGAACCATCTCAGAAGTGAAGTAGGTAGAGCTTTTTTTTGTGTGTGTGTATACTGTCCCTGTGTATTGAGATCAGGTCTAGTTCCTTTCTTAGTCTGGGGTGATGCACAATAAGGATAAACAGAACATCTTGGGAGCATGTATAACACAGCTGATAGGTGGCTTAGAGAGAAGGAAAGAACTCCCCTGTTTCCTTCATTAGCATTATGATGTCTCCAGTTATCTTATTTTCCTGCTTGTGTGTCAATGAGTTTAACAGCACACGAGCGTGTAGAGGAGGCAATGAAGACCCATTCCTAATGGATAGCAGCCAGTATCGCTGGGCACTGAACTGAGAGAGTGAGGTGAAAAAAAAAAACCACCCTGTTGCTCAGTACCTATTTGGCTTAGGGGCGGGGATGGTGTGCAAGTATTGAAGTGTCTAATCAAACTGTTACCTTCTGTGTGTGCCAAAGATGTAGCTAGATTGTAAGATTCTCTTTCTGTTTTTGGTCAGGATTCAGCTGGCAGAGAAGTTTGTCAAAGCGGTTTCCAAACCTAGCCGACCAGATATGAATCCGATCCGGTGAGTGCTTCTCTTTTTCAGCCTTGCACGTTTTGGTTTCACTGTGGTGGAGGGTGAAGAATCGGGAGCTGAATGAATTAAATTTCAAACTGAAATGCATAGTTCTGTTACATCCACTGGAAAAAGGCTGGAAGATCTTTAAATATCTGAAACAAAGTTGATAGTGGAAAAGTTGTACCTTCCTTTCACTTAGCAGGTGTTTGTGCTTTCATCATAGATGGGCTGGTTGGTGCAGATCTCAGGTGTGTGTTGTAGTAGATGTAGTGCTCAGTTAGTGTTATCCTTGCAAAGTCTTCTACATCCTTGTCTGCTCATAGTGTAAGAGAGGCTGTGAGTGTACAGATGTCACATTTTCTCAAGCCAGTAAAAATAAGGCATTAGGCTGAGGAGGAAGGTTGACCTTAGTCATACTTGACCACCTTGTGCTATACAAAATGAACTGCTCAGCTGCTCCCTATGGCTAAGACAGGAAAAGATGACTCTTTAAAAAATAAAATAAAATGTATATTTTTACAACACATTTCTGTCTTGCTTCTGCTTTCCCCCCCAGAGTGAAGGAAGTGTACAGACTGGAGGAGATGGAGAAGATTTTTGTGAGGTAAGTGACCAGCAAAAATGAAGCACTTCAGGGCCTATGGACATCATAGGTGAGAGATGTGCTTGAGGAGTCCTGGAGAAAGAGCTTGTACAGCTCTTGTAGCTAATACCTACTGTTTTTGGTTCAGAGAATCTTCCTGCTCAGTTGTAATACCATAGACATAGCCAATGTGTTTTGCAGTAGTAGAAGTAGCAACTGCACTTCAGTACTTGTGCAGAAGTGGCTTGAAAGTTTGAGTTCAAACCTGAAATGGGAATCCCGTTTGGATTAAGTGTGGTAGATTATCACAGATCCCACATTGCAGTGCTAGATTTGCTACCTGCCATATCCATACAGCTCAGGCTGTTTTCCATAGACGCATAGGGGAGGCAGGAGACTGTATGCTCCAGGGATGTGATGATTGATCCTGGTGTATTTTCACTGTGGAAAGAGTGTGCAGATGGCATGTTGTGTGCAAGATGATTGTAAAGGAAGAAACAGGAGGCGCTGCGTTTGGCATCACTCTGTTATTGTCTTCTCTCAACATTCAGGTTAGAGATGAAAGTCATCAAGGGCTCAGGGGGAATACCCCGGCTATCCTACACAGGCAGAGATGACCGGCACTTCGTACCCACGGGACTCTACATTGTACGGACTGTGAATGGTAGGAAGAGAGAGTCTCTTGCTCTTATCTTGCTTTTTTCTGTATCTTCCACTAAAAAAAATAATTGAAGAAGCTTACTCCTTCTATAACTTATTAAAAACTTAATGGTGGTATTCCAGTGGCTAGAGATTAATCGTTTGTAGTGAACATAGCTTGGATTGGGACATGGTTCAGGGTATTTTTATGATAGCTTTTTCTGTGTCAGTTGGATTAGCTATTGTGTGGGTAGTTCAATTTATTTACATGACTCACTTTTTTTTTTTTTAATATCATAGTTCTTCCCTAAGAATATATGAAAATGTCCTATTTGGAATGTCAGTTTTTAAATGCAGAGAACAGAGTTTTCTCAGTAAATGCAAATAGTTTGGGAAGTGGGTGATTTTGAGGGAGGAAAGAGAAAAGAAGTAAGAGGAGAATCACCATCATTATAGATTCCTTGTTCCTGCTTGCACTATATGTGCATTTATAACCGTGCCCTTTTCCCCATTCCATCCTCTGTCTGATCCGTGACACTTTTCTGCCAGATCCCTGGACTATGGCATACAGCAAAAACTTCAAGAGGAAATTCTTCTTCAACAAGATGACCAACGAATCAACATTTGACCTCCCATCTGAATCCATTGCACCTTTTCAGTGAGTACAAGCTCTGGCAATTGCCAGAGCTGAGACTAAGGAACGAGAGCTGGGTTTGCACTGTAAGCACAGCTTGGTCACAAGCATAGCATGCTGCATAGACCAACCTCAGAGTTGCACAAAGCTGCTGATCTGGATCTGTGGAATTTTGCTATGAGTAACACATCTCACAACTTCCTCCCTCTGTCTGCAGCAGAACGCAAGTGATTGAATCTCTTGGCACCCTAGGAAATGGAGGCTGAGTCCAGTAACTGTAATCTGTTACATCTCTATATGTGACGATAATTGGTTGGAAGTTGTTAATTGAAAAGTCAGCCTCAGTTGATTTAGCCCAAACTCTGGTATAAGTTGTAGGTAACTGGGAGTTGTTTAATGAGGGAGTGAGGGAGAAAAGCAGTGTGTCCTTGGACACTGGGCAGTCAGCACTGTGGCTGCTGAATGCCACTGCTATCCAATTGAGTACTATGCCAAGACAATCTCTTGAGTGCAGCAAATTTTGAGTCTGTCTAGCATGTCAGGGCTCCTGGGTGGAGATGTTCTGCATTCTTTGCCTTCAGTTGGTCTCAGGAGATGCCTGCCACTACCAAGGACTTTGCCTCTGAAAATAGGGTTCTTAAGTTTCCCTTAACCAGCTAAATAGAAGAAGGGGCTTAAAACTGTAAAAGCAGAGGCAGGTGGTGCTTTTTCCTTTCATGCCTCGAGGTGGAGTTAGTTTGGCCAGTGCACTCAGAAATAGGCTAGTATTAACCTGTAGGAATGGCTGAGGACTTGCAGTGCCTGTGTAGGAAGAGTTGTGCTGTATTGTGGTTAGTGAATACTAATGTGTCTGTAATTAGCCACTGACATGTGCTCTTGTCACTGTGCTAGTATCGCTTTGTTAGAACAGTAGCACTAAATAAGCTATGAATATTTTGTCAGTAATTGTACAGAACTCAAGGCTGCTGTGTCAGCAGTAATTAGCAGCTCTGTTTTCATTATGGCTGGGACTGTGTCAGTGCAGTGAGGGAGGGCTGTGCTTGATGGGCGAAGTGAGAGATGGCGTTGTAGGATCAGAACTCTCTGCTGCTGATGGAGCTTGGTTATTTCACACAGGAGGAGGAATGATCCTAGCTGTTTTTGTACAGGACAAAGAGCTGTTCATTTGCAAAGATCCGTAGGACAGCTATTACTGATTCTAGTAGGTTTATGGTGAGTGATTAGATTGCTGCTGCTGGCAGACTTTCTAAATTCTTCATTAAGGCCTTTCTATTGCCTGCATTGACATTTTCTGAAAAACTTGTGGGGGGAAGGTATGTTTTTCCTAATGATCTGTCTCCTTCCAGCAAATACTGAACCGAATTTTGAGCGAAGCTAGAAATTAATAAGTTTGTTTCCATGGAAATCTCTTAGGCTTGGAAATTTCTGTACCTTATGGGCCATGGAGTTTGCAAGGTGAATGAATGAGAGCATTGTCTTTTTCTAAGGCACTCTTTAGATCTACAGTACCTTTGTGTGACTCCCAATGCAAGAGAAGCTCTCTGTATTCCACTTTCTGGCTGTGATGAGTGTTCTTCCACTCTCTTGCCATATTAATCTCACTTTCCTCTCTGTCCACAGTGTATGTCATTACAGCCGTCTCTTCTGGGAGTGGGGAGATGGTGTCAAAGTGCATGACTCTCAGAAAAGGCAAGATCCAGAGAAGCTATCAAAGGAGAATGTCCTGTCTTTCATCCAAGCACACTACCCCTTGCCCCAGCTCTCTTGAAGGGTGCTGGGAAGAGGCTGAGCCCAGCTCGGATTCTTCAGGGACTGACAAGACTGGGAGACTCCACAGCTGTCCTAGCCTTTTCCAGAGCTGATTCCCTGGATGTGGTCTAACCTGGAAATGACGTGCAGAAGACGTAGGATAAGACTCTGAACTTGGCAGTGTATATAAGAGTATGACCCAGGTAGTGCCTGCTGCTGGAGTACTTATGGTGGCTCCTGGAGTGAAGGCCTAATGCCCTTTTGTCCTGACCTACTGCATGCATGAGGCCAAGAGGCTAGCAGCTTTCTTTGCTCCTGTTAAAATATTCAGCAAGGTTTGTGGAGCTCTGTGCGTCAGGACTCTCCAGGCTTGTGCTTCCCTGGCAGTGGGAAGGAGCAGATGAAAGTGGCAGTGCTGGGCAACAGCACGTTGATGCAACCCTGCGTCGTACCTGGCAGCTGTATGTCCCCTTGGCTTGTTAAAGGCCTTCACTGCCTAGTGGAGGCTATTAATTCACTGGGGAATGCTAGCATTGGCGTGCAAACATGAACTTTTTTTGGTGTTTCCAACACATCAGCTTTCCAGGCACTTGGCTTGCCAACGGCAATTCCTATGTGATGGTATCCTGTTGGACAGAAGCCAGCACAGGTGATGAGTAGACTTCCTGGCACGAATTTGATGTTTCAGTGCCAGGATTTTCACAGATGTCCACAAGCTGCTGTTTCAAGGATTCTTCCTTTGCAGGTCAGTGACTGATCCTGAACCAGCAGCCTGCAGTTAATTCATGCAAGTGTTTATGCCTCATGGTAATTCTGAGACCAAGGTGCTTTGGTTCTTAGTACTTCATGCTGTTACCCAAATCTTCGGGAAGGAAAGTGGATGTGGGAGGGAAGACATAGGAAGTTGGGGATGCCAGAAGTGTTCAGAGGAAATCATGGGTACGTTTGATTTTTTTTTTTTTTGTTAAAAGACCCAGGGCTTCAGTGAAGAGAGATCTTGACTTTGACCATGTTGGTTAATTAGAAGAAATCCTCTCCCCTGACTGTGCCCACTGGAAAGGTTATCAGACTTTCCTTTTTAAATGTCAGAGTGAGCTTTGACACTCTCCATGTCTCATCTGGCCCTGGAGCTACACCTGGGGTGAAGAGGGTGAAGACAGTGCTTTGACACTCAGCATGAAACTTATTTCAACAGACTTCTCAGCGTTATTTTGCGCTGAGCTGAAAAATATTCTTCCGTTGCATGACGTACCTTCAGTTCTGGCTTCCATGGGGCTTTTGGCCAGGTCTTCCACTTAAATCAGAAGCTAACACAAGTTGACTGCTTTCAGCCAAGCAGCAAAGTTGCCTTTTTTGTTTGTTTCTTTTTAAACATAGATTGACAATAGGGAGGAAACTGATTTTGGGGTAGTCTGAACTGTGCCTTAAAGAAAGCTATAGGTCTCCTTGGAACTATAGCAGTTCCTTAGATTCTTATTTTTCTCCCCAAATCTGTATGTAATATTTTAACGAGCTTTATGTAGTAAGACATGGAAATTTTCACTCACGGTTCTATAGATAGGATGGGTGCCCTGCACCACTCCCAAAGAGGCCATAACAAGGTGCACATTGTAGAAGTCCTGTTTTCAGCCACCCTCTAAGGTCCAGCATACTGCATGAGTTTTGTCCTCAGCATCAGCATGTAGTGAATGTCATCCTGCTAGGTGGCTGCGCTCTCTGAGCTTAGAGCATTTCCACGTCTTTAGAAGCGCATCATCTCCATAAAACCACAGTTTCTGTTTTGTTTTTGTTTTGTTTTTTTTCTTTTCATCAGTTTGGTATAAGTAACAGATACAAGTCCTTGCACCAGGCAAGTTTAGATGCAGGCTCACTCACTGCAGAACCACAGCTCCTGGCTAGGGGAGCAGCGCAGAAGCTGGCATGTCTGTTGGTGAATGAAAAGTGGAAGCAAAACTTGGGGAGTGAATAGGAGGCTGGGTTGGTAATAGATTGCCCTGAATACAGTGCAAGGGAGCTATTCTTTTCTCTCAAGCTCCGACCTAAAGTGATGGAAGTGGATAAAAGGATCTTTTCCCATGTTGGTAGTCATTAATGCCTAGATACAGGTCTACTGGAACAGTTGATGGACTGCATGTTGTTACTGCGTCCTGTGGATGACAGTCTGCCCTCTATTTTCAAGTATAGCTAATACATCTATGAGAGAAATGGCAGGCTTCCTTCCCCCCACCCAAAGAACAAGAGCTGTGTAACTGGTAATTTTTGCTGGCAAAAGCACTTCCACAGGGGATGAAGAGGACTCTCTATGACTCTCTGATGGGCAAAAATGCACCTCCAGCTGTGTGGTTTCCAGGCCTGTGAGCAGCTGGCTTTATAAGTGAGTAACTTGAGTTCTGGCACTTGCCTTGAGGCTGCTGTAATGCCAGCAAAGCATGCTGCTCCCTTTGCCAGGCTGTGTTGGTAAGTATTATGTCCTCCACTTGGGGTTTCTGACTCTCCTCTGGGCCAGCAGAAAAAAGGGTGACTAGGAAGTGTACTGTAGAGCTTGTAGGCTTCTGAGGACGCAAAAGAAACCTGATGAGCAGTCTGGCTTTTGCAGGTATTTTCTATTTGCCCTGTTGCCTCCAGTTCCTCCCCGTTTTAATTTGCTTTTATTTTTATTTTTGATGCACTGAACCTTGATTCTGAATCCCAATTCAAGAAGGCAAATGTAAGGCACCATGCTACTTTGCTTAAGGGAATGTTTATGTATGTGAATGGTACAATGTATTGTCATTAGGCTGTGTATCATTTTGTGTTGATTTCTCTGCTTTTGTTGTCTCTATTACCAATACAGCCCCTTTAATTCACCTCACTGCTTGTTTACTTTGTTTCCCACAAAATTTGGGCTAGCAGCCTGTGTTAGTGTGGCAATAGGAAACACCTTGCAGAGTTGAAAATTTTGAAGATAGTGCCCTTCTAAAGGCTTTCCTGGCAAGTGCTCCCTCAGGGCTACCTGAGGTATGTCACTGGACCAGAAAGAGAGGAGGCTGCAGGATGATAGGATCCTAACCAGGGGCCTGAGACAAGGCCTGCTGCAAAACTGGAGGTGCAACAAAAAGGGGAAGGAAAAGCTGAAAGCTGCAATGTCAAATTACTTTATTTAAAGCCCTACAAAGGCACTTCCATCCCTGGGAGTTGACAATAAAATCTTTTCTGCATATGTTGACTGAGGCACAAAATAGTTACCAAACTGACACACAAGAGAGGTATGTAGGTATTTTCAAAGTCCAAGTCAGAAGATCTCAAGTTGGCTGCTTTGTGCCTGCATAAAAGATGCCTACCTCCCATCTGTTTTTATAGGGGTAGGGTGGTTTCAGTCCTCTTATGTTGAAATGGAAGAAGAACTATCTGTGTTTATCTCAGCTTTGGAGACACGTGGTGTCCATGTCACAATGCAAAAGGTTACTCTGATTCAAAGAGCCTGGTGTCCCTTCAATTTAGGGTTGAGACACAACAACCAAGGAGGTGGCATGTGTTCTGACTAGCTTGGGCAGAGAGCACTTGTCTGCAACCAGAGAGATCCTCTTCAAAAGGGAGAACATACTACAGTCCTACATCAGGCCTGAGGGTCTTGACTACAAGTTGGGTAAGAGTTCCAGCTCGAGTTCTGCTCAACTTGTTTTCCCAATGTGAGTGCGATGTAATTTCTAGTTTGCTTCCTCAGTTCTCAGAGAATACTTTAGCTTCCCTAAGGTGAGGCTTTGAGAAAATAAACAAGAACAGCAATCTGAAATGCTGATCCTCACTCTCAGGAAAGGTGCAGTGGTGGGAAGGAAGAGCTCCTTGCAGTAGAATCATTTGGTCAGCAGGGAGAATTCTTGAGTGCAATCACATTGTCCAGCAGGTGTAAATAAGAGCAATCAACAACACCATGGCCACAGCAAGGGCAGCATTCTTGCGATTTTCCTTACGAAGCACACTCAGTTCTTTCTCTGGAGAAAAAAAAACAAAACAAAACCCAAACCCAAATCAAAACCCTTGTCTGTGAATGCTGTTTTGTGTTTTGCTGCTGTATCTCCTTTAAAAATTGTTTTACAAGCACAATGCTACCTCATCAAGGCCTCCTCTTGAGTCTGCTAATTATAAAATATCCTGGGCAGGAAGGAGGCTAGCAGGAACTTTTCATTTGCTAATACATGCTGTCACTCTCAGTAGCTGTCTTTAGGATTGCTTCAGTCCCAGTCCAGTTCCTATCTGCAAATGACCTTGTTCTAGGACCATACTAAGGATAGGCTTGTTCTTTAGAACAACTGTTTGCTCCTTTAGGGAAGGAAGAAGAGGACAGAGAGGGCAGAGTTATTTTTACCCTTTTCTAGATGTAATTTCAGGACTCTCAATCCAATCTTTTCTCAGTGCTTTAACTAACTTAAAATACAACAAACTAGCACTGCTATCAAAAGAGGCTTTTAGCTGTTCTTTCTGCCCCTGTTCTTTGCCTGGTACATGTTCGTACATCCACCCAACCACTGTAATCATAGCCTCAAGTATGTCAGCTGGAACAAGCATGGATTTAATTAGAGGCCAGAGTGATGACCTAAAAAGACTGTGTGCAGAGGCACTGTCTATTCTGCTCCAGAAGGAGCAGCCATCACCATTAGATGAGGCTGTTGCTGCTGTCCGAGCAACCTGTTAGACTGCTCTGTTGATGGCTGCAGTGATGGTTGACTGCTGGTACAGAGGTGGCAGCCACAGCCTGCCTCTCCTCTAGTGTTAGGCCCTTAGGGAACAGGTTTGAATGTATTTAAAATAATTGTTCTTCTTCTGGAAGCAATCCTTTAACATCAATTAAAATTTTAAATTCAAATTTAGTGGCCGTACCTTGACTTTCAACTCTCTGAGCCTTAAAGAACACTTGTGCTTCTGTCCCTTGGGTGAGCTTTGGTGCTTGCACTGCTGCAGAGTGGATCTGTTCAGAGCTGGGAGGCAATTAAATTTCCTCTAGCTTACTACATGAATCTATCTCTGTCAGAGCAGCCTCGACATAGATGGGTTATGGCCACTGTGGAAGTACACATTCTGCTGTATCTGGTCCATTTTGGGCTCTCCCACAGATGCTGATATTGACCAGACCCATCTTCTGCCCTCGAGCAGCCTAGGTGGAGCCTAAGTTTTCCAGCTCCTCTCCTATGAACGAGGCAGAACCCTCATCTTCCCCTATAAATATACATGCCATGGGCTGAGTACCCAGGGAGTGGGGTCCAATGATGCCCCTCACTCCAAGTGCTTTCCTGTAGTGCGCACAGTAGGGCTCCGGGCAACTGCAGTTTTGCTCTGATGCTCACCTAGGAAATCTGGGCTGTGAACAACCAGAGCATGACAACATGCAAGGCAGCATCCCCAACAGCACAAAAATACTGTCAAACATGCAGGAGCTCAAGAGGACTCTTGTTTTAACTGTCTGCAATAGGGAATGACCCTGGTGCTCTGATATTGTAGGCAGCAATTCAATGTGAACTTATGCTGATGCGTAGCATAGCCCCCAGAGACCAATGCAGGGAGAAGCTTCCCCAAGGAA
Organism: Lagopus muta; assembly: GCF_023343835.1. Classification (NCBI taxonomy): domain Eukaryota; kingdom Metazoa; phylum Chordata; class Aves; order Galliformes; family Phasianidae; genus Lagopus; species Lagopus muta. The sequence continues at coordinate 80,234,889 of NC_064434.1, forward strand.
AGTACACCTGGCTGTACTCCAGTCAGCATTTAAAAGATTGCTCAGCAATTTTCTATTTTTTATTTTTTTTTTAAAGAAAGGGTAGAAATTGTTAAAAGCCTCTCAAGCCAATCTGTCAGCTAAGACTTTATAAATAGTGGTAGCTTGGGGTATGTGAAAGGGATTTTTTACCTCCTTCATCAGCTGATACCTAATTTTTTTCTCCCTTATAATATCATGGCTCAAGTAGATGCAAAATGGGCTAAAAAGATTTCCTCCAGTCTTGCTCCCTTTGGTTGAGCCTAAATTCAAAGGCAGAAGTTAGAGATGGCAGGAGCTTGAAGATGAAGCTCAGCTGCAGCACTGATGCCATTCAGCCCAGAGGGACCATTTTTAATGAAGCTCTTACCATAGTTGTCAGCTTTGGTCATTAGTAGGTTTCTCTCTCTCTCCAGTGACTTTCTGTAATGAGAAGAAAAGTTCATTACCCGTGAGGCACAAAACAGCCTACTTCTTTACTCATACGATGGAAGAGAGACTGTCCCACTAGCAGGAATATTTGCTAACAGAATGAGCTTATCACCACTTTCACTGTGTATAGGTGACAATTTAGAATCTCCCAACTGGGCAAGAGAAGAGACAAGGCAGTTTTAGATGACTTTTTACTTTTTTCAAGATATTTTTGTCTCTCTTTCAGGATAATGTCATTACAGGTCAGCAGGACAGGAGTGTCTGTCCAACGGTGAATTCTCTCTGTTCCTCTAGGTGGGATAAGTTCTGCCGTGGCTTCAAGATGGGGCAGGATCCACACATGCTCTCTATGGAATCCTGCTCCTCTTGTACATCTGTCCCAGTGCTGGAATGCTAATTCTTTTCACTGATTGAAGCTGGGATCCCTTTGTCAGTGGTATCCAATTTATACAACTTGGTCAACCCAGAAACGAGCTGAATCCAAGCCCGTAACAACCAGCTAAACAACCTGCTGTAGACTGAAGTCCCAAGGTACTACTAATAAAAAGCAATTCAGGCCTACCAGCTCTTGCACAATATGATTAATTAATACACAGTTTAAAATATAAAAGCAAAACAAATTGCCTAGGAGCAGCAGCATTCCCATTACAGCAGTGAGGACATGGCCACTCCTTTCAGATTGTGTGCATATAAACAAACGTGCACCAGCAAATCATCTCCTCGTTCAGAGCAGACAGAAAAGGCGGCAAGCATAATAGTTTGTTGTTCCCTATGGGGCAGAGCAAGGAGCTGTTGTAGAAACAGATTCCATACCTGTGTACATCTTCTTAACCTATGTGTACATCTTCTTAAGTGAGAGACAGCAAGAAAGCAGGCTTCATCAGCATCTGGAGAGTAAAGCGCTTTTACATGCAGTCAGGAAAGGAAATGCAGAGCGCACCCAGGAGGAAGTGAGAAGACATTTGCCAACAAGGCTGAGCTGCTGCTTAGAAACTTTCTTTGTAAACAGAGTCAAGAAAGCTGACTGGAAGATGAGACAGGAAGAAAACATGGGTAACTGAACTTCAGAGTGGGAAAGCAGAGCTCTCCTTCACGAACTATGTGCTGCGCCAGGAATTTTGATCGTGGTACCTTCTGACATGGTTTGTAAATGTACTGAATTAGGCAACAGAATTTCCACTTCCAACTCCATAGAAGTTGTACAGTTTAGAAAAGGTCCCAGAATTCCCATATCTGAATTCTTTGCTCTTATTTTCAAGGAGAACTCATACAGATATATCCCATCTTGTCAATTTACCGCAACTATAGGTTGGTTTGTTGGCCACTTCAGTAGCAGATGATTGCAGACAACAAGCATTAAAAAAAAAATTAGGCCTAGATAACAGACTGGTGAAATGGGGAGCTAGAGATGAGTGACAGGGTGACACATGACCCTGTCAAAATACAAATGAGGGATATGACACTCCAATAAAGGAGGAGAAAAAAAACAGCGTGGCTTAATGAAAGTGCAGAGCAAGGCAACTGAGTAGAAGAGAAGAACAAAGAATATAAGCTGAGGGTGGTGAACATCAGGGTGTGAAAACACTGTCACTGCAAGGATGATTTGTAACTGTGCTCTGTACAACTAAACAGGCAACAGGAAATCTCCTTTCCTTGGCCTGCAATTGAATTTGCCAGCCTTTTTGACAGAAGCAGAGCAATAGAATGCTGGAAGAACATCCACAGACACATAAATTTGAGAATCATGTAGGAGATCTACCATCTCTTGCTTAACATTCTAGAGAAAGATCTGCCTGTGCCTACCATAAAATAGTAGGGTGAAAGTCCTGTCCTCAGTTCCTATTTTACAGCTGCCTCTTTTACATCTGTAATAGATTTCACAGCACTTTTCCTTCTACCCTTTCCCAAGAAAAGTCAGTGTGTCACTGCATCCCTATATCCAGACATATTTGCAACGCTGGCACAACTAGAGTAATTTCCCTCAGCCCCTTTTTCAGTTGCAGCACAACCTGGTTGGGGCCATCAGTAGTTGCTGCACATCTCCCCCAGCTGAACTCAGGCAGCTTCAGTTAGGCTTGAGTAGCAGTGTGCAGTGAGCTCTGCCTTTCATACACAGATGTTTCCCAGCAGGACAGGACCCTGCTTTGCTAATGAACAGTTAAGCTTTGCTTGGCTAAGTGCGACGCAGGTTTCAGAGGGAGGCTGTAAGATAAAGCTCTCTCCACGTATCACTGAACTTCTCACATTGGCAAGTTCTCCAAGATGGGAGGAGACAGTCTTGTAAAGAGGAAGCATGCATTCCCATTCTTGCTCAGCGCCACAGCAGGATGAAAGCTAACTGAAGTGTGCAGCCACAGCTGTGAATGGAAGTGGTCATTCATACCTTCCTTCATGGCTGAGCTTCTCCCTGCGCAGTTTGAGATCTACTTCTTCCATGCTCTGTCTGCAAAGTGACAGCTTTTCCTCCAGTTCATCAATCTGGAAAACACATCAGTCACTGTCATTTCCTCTCCCAGCTAAAATGGTTCTATCTCTATTCAGAAGGAAAAGGCGCTTCTGCTGGAAACACTCATAAACACCCAGCAAGAGGTTCTGCATTATGTCACCTGGATGCAGCTTAGACAGTAAACATATTACAATACACCATGCCTTCTCTGAAACCAGTGCTTAAAAATCATGTTAATACAATTTAAGAGCAGCTTTGGTTAGCAAGCTGCTAGCCCCACTGCTAAATTATCCATGCCACTGCCTTCTCCATCCTCTCCACCAGAACTATTCTTCCTGCTCAGTCTGCAGTCGTTCTCAATGAAACACTCTGTCCATTGGTTCATCATTTCATGAGACATAACAAAAGATATTCTGCCCAATTCTGTCAGTGCTCTTACTTTCTGCTGACTAAAAATCTCCAGATTCCACACAATGCTTTAAAAGATGCAGCTGTTTTTACTGCTCTTAAATCAAACCCAAAGTTTGGCTCCCCTGCTGGAGAACAATAATTTGCTAATAAACCACTTGCCATTGAACTGCACCATCAGCTTTGCTGAGCTAGGGGCACAAGGGACAGAAAGTAATAACAATGAAAGAAAGACAAAGAAGGAGGAATAGACTGCTGAATGAACAAAAATATTTTTTTTTTTCCTCTGAAATCCTGCTGTTTCTTTTCTTCAGGCTGGTCTGGGGCATTAGGGACTGGAAGGAAGGTTGTGAGTGAGGATCCTAAGAAGACATGTATTCACAGTGCCTCAGTTTCCCTGCTTGCAAAATAAGGTGAGAGGCAGAGCTGTCCTTCCTGTCCCCATGGAAAGTCAAGTCCCAGCAGCTTCATATGTATACAAACATCTCAGGCCTGCTGCCTCCCTCACTACAAAAGATATGATGAGGCTCAGAGCCTCTGAATTCACTGAATTCTGGCAATGCTTACTTGTAATCTGGAGACCTTCTTAAAACAGAGGAACCCAGAGTGCACTTCAGTCCAAACTGATTTACACCCTTATTAAATCTCATTTGTCAGGACCACATTGGACAGGGAGCCTGAAACAGCTTGCATAAAGGCAGAAAAGAGAGAGGGAAGCTGCTTTGCTTACAGAGTTGAGCTAGATCCCTTTTAATACATTTTGTAATGAATTAATAAAAGCTTTCTTTCCAGCAGAAAGGCTAAAAGCACTTTTCAGAAACTGGCATCCACCCTCCGCTTTTATGAATTCCCTAATTAAGACACTGGCAAAGCGCCGTATCACGCATACGCTGACATCCAGCAGTGTCAGGTAATGAGGTTTTTGTCTTCTGACCCTCATAAAACAGCTCAAAGCCAAACGAAGAGGTGGGGGCAAAGAAGAAAGACGTTCCCCGAGCAGCCTTCTCATGCCTCTGTCACCCGCCAGCACACTCGAGCAGCTCCTTTCACGGAGGAATTAGTGGTTCTTACATCTACAAATTAGGTTACGTTATTAAAGTAGGTCCAGCAGAGATTACTTTTTTGAACTGTTTACATTTAAATGCTAACTCGTGGTTCATGGACGTACACCCATTCTCACCACACTTTTAGAATAATTCATTTCATGGCAAATCATTTTACAAACGCTGTACCCACAGCAGGCTAGAAAATACATACCAGGCACCATACTACGGTCTAAAATAGATCCAGCAGATCAGCTTGCTGTGCTGGGAAAGGAGAAAGGGCCGGATCCCACTTAAAGCTACCCTGGGTCTCCTCCTTCACTGAGCCTCGAGTCTATCTAGTTAGCGAGCCCGCCCCGAATCAGCCCAGCAGCTCTGCAGGGCAGCAGTCAGACGGGTTCACATCACGTGGAGACTCATTCAGAAAGCTTTATCAACCACAGCAGCTCAGGAGGTAACACTGGACGGAAAGCTGAAATTATGATGACAGTAATGAAACACAAGCTTCGCTTTCTCTGATTTGAAGGGATTTTATTTTCCGCCCCCTACCTACCCCCCGTGGGCACAACAGAGACAAGCCCTGCGGGCACGCACAGCCCAGCGCTCCCCGGGCTCAGCCGCCCCGCGCCGCCGACCCCTCACCTCCCGGGCCACGCTCAGCCCCTCTCGCTTCCTGCCCATGGTCCCGGGTCCGTCCGCACACGCGCATGAGCAGAGCGGCGCCCCGCTCCCCCACCCGAGCGCGGCCACGTCCGCACGGCCGGCGCCATCTTGGTGAGGCGCCGCGCTGTGAGGCGGCCGCCATCTTTGTGAGGGCGTTGCTTGGCCGCCTCAGGGCCCGTTAGTTCAGTAGTGGCGGTGGCGGGGGGTGTGGTGGTGTCCGAGTAAATTCGATTTTCCGCTCTTTAGGTGACCCCTGGTCCCTCACGGCAGGGCTTTGGCAGTAGTCAGCGATGTCCTGTCATCTGACAAGCCAGATGCCTCTGGGTTTGTCGGAGGGCGAGTCTGGACTGACAGGGCAGTTTTCCTCTGATGGGAGCCATCAGTGGTCCTTTGAGCACCCATGTTATACATTCAGCTCTAGCTGGGCATGTGTCAGCAACAGCCTAATTTTCTCTCTGTAGAAACTAATGTAAGAGCATCTGTGCTTTTTTCAGCTTCCCACTCAGGTGCTTGGCAGTGTTGTGTGTGAACCCGAAGGAGCCTGAACTTCCACCTTCCAGGAGAGACACAGAGGAAAGTCAGAAGGAAGTGAAGAACCTGAGCAGGACTAGGCAAGCAGCCCTAGGAAAAGAAAAGCACTGGGGCAGGGAGAAAATGAAGAAGCAGGAGTCTGTCATTTTTTCGCCTCTTAGACAGAATAGTTGCTTAGTGAGTGTAAATACAATCTTAAAATGCATAAAGGCTTGAAGAAAACTCATCTGTTATGGTTTGCAACTCAACAGAAAGCATTTTCTCCTTTACGAAGGTGACTATTGATTTACAGGAGGTCTGTCAATTCTTACATGCACGCTTTGTCACAGATACACACATCCTATTTTGCGTGCAGATGAGTGTGACCACAAAAGATGTGTTGTCACATCTTTTGGAAAGACAGAAGGGGAAAAGTGGTTCCTTCTTCATGAACAAACTATAGATTTTAATTCATGTCTTGTTCCTCCTGGCCCTTCTGAATCCATCAGGCTGATAATCTCATTATGCCACTCTCATGGTCTTAGATCTCCTTGTTCTGCCCTGAGCAGGCGCCCCCTCTTCAGCCTTTTCCTGCATTACATCTTCATTTCCTTTTTAATATCATTCAGGTCACCTACACATTAACACAAGAAAGAAAGAAACTTCCTCTGCAATTTTTTAATTTTTTCCTTCTTGAAACCTGAAGAACAGTTCTGGAAGCTTTTCACATGCAGTAATCTTTTGTTGTTGTTTTTTTTTTTTTTAAAATATATACGCATATGAGTATGAATTTGAATGATTCCATATCAAGTGGCTGCTGACAAGCCACATGCATATTTAAACTGGAAATCAGAAGTTTCTGGCTGTGAATACAATCAGATTGTGGAGCATGCTTGTTGCAAGAGAAGTAAAAGAATGAGGTAGTTTTCAGTCAGCTTTTGAAAGGAACGTTCACTGGCCATTCCATCTACGCACCAAAAGGTAGGATCAGATGTACTGATGCCCCCCAAGTGAATGTTTGCTTTACCTACACACCAGGGATGCTACCACTGTTTTGACACCCATTCTACTGCTCTTTGCCCAGGAAGGCTTCCCTCCTGTTTACAACATAATTGAGCTTGTTGCATCTCGACCTGTTTTCAGGAGACAAGGAAGAATTCATCAGCATTTGTTACCTTCTTCCTCTCCCGATCTGCACTAAGCCTCTCTAACTGAGACCTTGCTGGTATTGAAAAAGTTAAAAAAAAAAAAAAAAAGAAAAGATTACTCCCTTGTCTTCTATAAAGTATGCCTTATTAACATACCCAAGAATGAAATTTGCCTTTTTATGCAACGTCTTCACAATGATGGTGTTCAGTTCTTGATCCCTGTAACTCCTTGATCCATTTTCTCAGTGCTGTGGTCTAGTCACCTCTTCTCCCCCCCCCCCCCTTTTTTTACCGGTGCATTTAATTTTCATACATCTCAATGCAGTATTTTATACCACTCTTACAGAATTTTAGCTGACTGACTGTGAGATGTTTCTCCAGTTTTTCAAGATCTTTTGGTTTGCAGTGCTGAATCTTGCAAGCTCTTCCAGGCATGGGACTGGTACGCCTCTGTATTTCATTATCTGAGTTATTGAAGAAAATACTCAGTTGTTCTGGTGTGGCATCCCTGGAACTGATCTCAGTAAGTCCTCTTGTTCTAACTGTAGAATACTGGTAACTGCTTTCAGAGTTCATACCCATAACAAATATCATACTGGATTGTTTCAGAAAGCCTTACTATGCATCACAGTAGCTTTCAGTGCTGCTCCTGGTATATCTACTATTCCAGTTACTATAGCAAAGAAAGTTACCTAGTTTGATGTGGCTTGTTCTTGGTTTTCACTCAGCTGCCTTTTTTTCTTTTTTTCTTTTAATCCCTAGGTTATTTAATAATTTGTTCCACATTCACTCAGAAGATGGAAAGGTAATGGCTGAGAGCTGAAGAAGCAATATTTTCATGAAGGCTTAGGGATGCTTGATTTTTATCAGGGCAGTGCTGACTTTGAGGGTAATTTAATAGAACAGACATTAAGTCTTCACTACTAATTAAGACTTTACTAGTAAATCAAATAACGTCAAGCAATGTTCCCAGAATACAAACTCAATCATCTGTGTTAAGTGTCAGCACACCCTCAGCATGATTTGGCTTGGTCCCCCTAGGACAGTCCGAAACAGCATTTAGGCATGATTTGGATGTTATCACAGGCAAAGCACCATTCCCAGTAGGCTTTTGCATGAGGTCACTGTTTCAGAGGTGAAAGGGTTTAATAATATGGATGTGAGCCATTCAATGCTAGTTTGCAGGATGTGTCTAGGAGAATGTTCCTGGGCACTCCTGATTTACAATCTTCCTACCTCTTTTTGCCTTCTCCATCTGCAAGATTCACTGTGCTCTCTAGGCACAAATGAATCAGTCCTCTGACAAGTCTGAGAGGAAGCTGAGGCCGACACCTGACTTTATAGATGTGAAGAGTGAGACAATATCTCGCCCATTCTTTACAGCAAATAAATAGCTGAGCTGGTGCTGAGTCTGGGGGCCTGGGCTCTTATCTTAGACTGTACTATGGAGACCATTCCTCCATTCCCCCGGCATCTCCTTTTCCATCTTGTCAGGTAGTGCCTTGTGAATTGTGGAACTGGAGGGACCCCCATGAAACTTCTGAGAACAGATTTCTCTAACATATCAGGTGCCTTGTCCAGTGCCTTCACTCCTCTCCCATCCCAGCCTTGCTGTTTAAATGGAGCTGGTCACTGGGACAGGATACCCATGACAAAGGAGTTGGCAGAAAATGTCAGCAGGGCTGAAATAGAGATGTGTGTTGACCTTCTGGAAGAAGGAAGGGCTGAGTGATCAGGAGAGAGAAAGCAAACAGAGATGCTGTAAGCTGGATCTGAGCAGGATGATGAAGAGCTTGGGAATAGCTGATGAATGGCTGCTAAGACATGCTGAGCTGAAACTGGACAAATACCCTGTGTTTAGAGATGCCTTGTCAACAAGGGCTTTGCTTTTCTCCCATCTCCTTCCTATATGACTATCTCATATATTCCCCTTCCTTTTCTATAAGCAGGGATGAAATTCAAGTTCTCTAATAATGACCAGGTAGTGAATTCCAGTGCAGAAATGTCTGCCCCTCGTGGGGACAACAGCAGAATTAAGTGCCACCGGGTAACAGAAGAGTGACAGATAGCACTGTTAGGCTTCCGCAGGCTGAAAGATGCTCCTGTACTGGAGTGCTTTTTCCCTCTTGGAAGATATATATAGAGAAACCAGTGGAGCGTATCTTTCATTTGTGTGCATCATATTCTCTGCTTCCACCTTGATGAGCTCCACACAGATTCTGGGAACAGCTTGAGATTATGGAAATAATTAAATGAAATTAATCAAAACAACCTACCCTGAGACAGAACTAGCATTGGTGAAATACAGAGTTGAGCCAAGAAGGGATTCTGTAGCCAGGGATGATGTCTGCTCTCATCAATAGATTCTGTTTGGATGAAATCCTGTGTCCTACATGCCTCGGTCAAACATGTGGAGCTCTGAGGAGTTGTGCGCCTCATGCAAGATCTTGACTATCCATGCAGTGCAGTAATTGCAGCAGGGAACAGATGGAGTCCTGCTTTTTGCAGAGCCAGAGACAGCATGGAGTCATAGATCTCAGTTTGATATTGAATGAAGCTGAACTCCAAGTCATGCCGTGTTAGTCTGGAGAATACAGGAGAGCTGGAATGGCCTTTAGAGATGTGATCCAAGGGGGATTTAGGGGTCCAGTTGGTGGGTCCCATTCTGCAAACCTGGGGTTCTGATTTGCCCGAATGTATTACTGAAAATTGGAGATGCCCTATTGCTTTAGTCTCTCTCTGTTCACTCAGGACGTACCAGCCCTAGTTTTCTTATGCCAGGTGCTAGTTTGCAGGCATTTTTCTGAGCCTGCCCCAGCCACTTGTGTTACTTGTTCTATGAAAGCATTGCTATCCTCCTGTGAGCATGCTGCAGCACCTCATGAGTCTGAAAAGCTGTGCAGGCATAGTTCCTATCTATTGAACACGGATAAGTGCATAGTTACAGGAAGAGATATCTGATAGGCTGTGAGGTGCTTAGATATATTGTGGGGATGGGTTCCTTATAAATATCTGAGAACAGAGAGACCTAAGCAGCTTTATGAAGTACTGTGTTATTGGGGCCACAACCCTGTGACTTGAGTTTATTCTGCAGCCAGTGGAGGTGCATCCATCACAGAGATGCGTGCCATGGTGCAGAGACAGTACAGGGCCTCACTGATTGCCCGGGAAGTCACGGAGAGCTGTGAATTTCTAAATCAGGGCATGGCTGAGTGGAACAGCCTGCCCTGCTTTTAACATTTGGCAAGCATCAGATGAGGAAAAACGTGACTGTCACAGCTCCTCAGGATGAGTTCGTTTCTGATGTGTGTGGAAGCTTGGAGGGTCATTTGAGGAAACACCTGATGGCATCCATGCCAGTTCAGAATTGGGTGGCTGACTTTATAGCTGTTTTTTTTCAGTGGGGATCCTGCATAAAAGCCTGAGCTTTTCTTGGAGATTTATGAATCTTGAAAGGGTTCAAGAAAATAAAAAATTATTTATTAGGCATATAGGCTGCAGTGCCATTGGCTGCTGAGCCTGGCCTGGTGAGGTGGAGCTCACATGCTTTTCAGCAACTGAGGCAGCAATAACATCTCTGGTCTTGGACAGCTAGTTTCTGGCTTGGTGATCTGGTGTACACAACCTCCATTCCTGGCTCCCATCACCCCATTTTCACCTGCCCTACCTCTTTGTTGATGAAAGGCATGAGGATGCTGAACCATATAGCTGTTCATCAACAGCACCATTCTGTTTGGGTCCGATGGGAAATGTGTCCTATGAGATTCCAGATCCTGTTGGAGTAGCAGAATGCTCGAGGATTTCGTAGCATTGCTATCAGAGGCACGAGAAGCCAAATCTGTACCTCTTACTACATGGTTCCTTCTGAGAGCCTGTCGTGTGTTGAAAAGGCTGCTGAGTGCCACGGCTGATGCAAACAGAGCTGTCACTTGTTATGAGAGAGGACAACTATGTAAGATGTATTCCCTGGCTCAGCCACCTGCTGAGCATAAATAAGGCTGAGTCTGTTCTCACCTGCAGGACTGATGGGGGACTTGCCCTGTTATGTATTCTGTGATTTTCAGGATGGATGTTTGAAAAGAAAGGGCATGGTAACTGTGCTAACTGCTGCCCATGGTCCTGCTTTGTAGCCCCGTTGCTCAGCTTGGTGCACACTGCTTGTGGGCAGACCCCGTGCTTCTAGGAAGCTGTGCCGATCCCTTGCTTTTTGATTGCCCTGGGCAACAGGACAGACTTGTGAAGATGGAGGTGCTCCAAACAGACACAAGGAAGAAATTTGCTCCTATGCAGAGATGCCTGCAAATAAGGGGGGACAGCACTTTGCATCCCTGCATGCTTGTCATTTCTTCAGGTAGAAGGAGCTTGATTACATCCTTCCAGGTATCTGCTGGGCTCCAAAGGAACGTGCGGCTCATTGCCTCTGATCATGGGGCTACTAGTGAGTCTGAAAATAGCATTATCTCTCTTGCCATCATTTCTGCTTCCTCAGATGACTTCCTGGGTGATTGGTGGAGACAAATGCTCGAAAAATTGGAACCTGGAAAAAAATCTGGATGCCCCCAAGACTGAGATGGCCAAAGAGCCAAAATGAGAGAGGGACACACACATACATCGTTAGCCACTAGCTGTATGTGAAATGAATTGAGATTTCCTGAGTTGGGATCCAGCTGGCACGCTAATGAAGACTTCCCTTCGTTCTTGTAAGCAGAAAATATAAACCAACCCAGATTCACCCCCAGCATCCCCAGGCATTTCTGTTATATAAGTAAATCTGGGTCTTGATCAGTGTTTCTTTGATTATCTCTGTGCGCCCATATAAAAATACTGTGTGTGCGTACACACAAAATCCATCTATTTATCCACCCTACAAACCATTTTGCTGGGAGACAGCATGGTCTCCTGAATTTTTTATGGCTTCACTTAGGCTGGAAACAATCCAGGGGTCAAATACCGTGCTGTATCTCCAGTCACCTTGCCAGTCAGCGCAGAGCATGGGTCTCTGATACTTTCTGAATCTCTGATCACCCACAGGGCACTAAATTACAGCTATTACACTGCAATTCGCTGTACAATTTTATTCTTTGATACACTACCTGCCTTTGTCTGTCTGCATAGCAGTCAGAGCAGTATGCATTATTTACCAGGCTAAGTACACTGCTGCTGCTAGTGTTGGGGGGGGGGGGGGGGGGGGGGGAAGAAAGAAAGAAAGAAAAAAGAAGATAAGAGAGCTGGAACAGGCTCGAAATATAAAAAGATGACACAAATACCGCTTCCTGAGAAACGGTTCCACTGTTATATAAAACTTTCAGAGACTTTATTCACCCATACAGAGGTGTAACTGGAGCTACCAAGGCTCCTTGGGAAGAACAGAGGTCCTGAGGCAGAGTGGGGGTCCATTCTGACCATGCCTTAGCTTTGAGGGGATGCTGTGGCAAGCACCATGCCTAATGGAGATGGAGAAGGAAGGGCAAGGAGAGCAGGGTGCTTCTTCCTCCCAGGTGATGTATAGCAGAGTCTTACATGGGTCTGTGTCTCTGTTGGTTTGGCCAGTATCCCTCCTGTGGTTTAGGAACCACACAGAGCAATGGTCAGGCAGTGCACTCACCACACTGTGAGTTTGCTGGGTGCTAATTCTGCTAAGATCAGAAGCTGCTCTGCACTGAGCTGTCTGCTGGCGGAGCAGAGTCACACACTCAGACCAACTCTGTTTCTTTTATTCGTTGGGATAAAACGCAACCAAAGTAGTTTTAAATCTAGTCTGTGGTCAGGAAAATGTTTTCTTGCTAGCTGAATGTCACAAGGCAAGCATAGAGGGGGGTGAGAGCTAGGCTCTGATTACTGCAGAGTTAGTTGAAGAGGCATTGGCCTATATTGCTGCAGTCAGTGCTCTGATGGTATCCACTCTCCCCAGTGTTAGGGAGCCATCTTCACTTTCTCTGAGCTGTGCTTTCCATCTGAGCCAGCCCCATTATTGTTTAGCAATACAAAGTAGATTGCAGGTTGCTTTCTCCATTTGGCCCCAAGAGTAGTCCTTATAGGAGATGGATTTCTGATTGAAATCCTCCCTGTCAATTGCTGCTGGGATTCTTCCGGCACAGCGTGAGCATGCTTCTTGTCAAATTGCTAGCAAGATAGGGCTGTTTCCACTTCCTTCCGCCTGCCGGCAATGTGACATTGCCCTCATTTCAGAGATGCTGTACAATCAATAGGTGTACAAAGGTTAGACTTCGTAAGATTATCAAGATGGAAAGAGAATCAAAATAAATGGAAACGCTCACCAGTGCCATGGGCTCACAGAAAACTCCACAAGGAGCAATCTCCAGAAAGAGAGCCCTCCTTAGAGGCAGTCAGCACTTAAATGGGTCTAGGAGAGGTGCAGCCAGGTTCCACCCCTTCCGTCAGCATAGGTGAATTGCCTTCACCTGTGCTCCGTGGCTGACTCATTGCTTGCCTCAGAGGTTCAGGCCACGATCAACAGTTACCATACAGATGCTTTGCACCTCCTCAGCTTTTGCAGGTCCCTAACAGAAGATGTCAGAGGAACCCATGGTCAAGCACCTCTAGTTCTCTCCTCTAACCAAGACTGCTGGATGTGCCTCCCAAGAGATGCATCTTCTTAAAATCAGTGCTAAGAACCGAATGTTTTTCCTCTTCTGCTCAGGTGTACCAGCTGTGTGTGAGCCCCAAAGACTGTGTTTCTTGACACAAAAAGCATCAACAATAATCCTGTCCCTTTGGAGGAGCTGTGCGCTGCACTGGGACAATGGTGCCATTCCTTGGTCCAGAACAGCTCTGGCTGAGGGAACAGGAATTGAGCTCAGCTCAGATGCAATGCTTGCAGGTTCTCTGCCCTTGCTGAGAACTCGTTCCAACTCACCCCTGCAGCCAGTCTCTCAGCATTACTTGAGTGCTGACAGCCTTGTGGACAAGCTGCACTGGTTGGGTGCAGGAAGTACCCTTCCCTTTTATTGCAGGTTTTGGAGGCTGCTCTGATAGAGCAGTGTGAATACATTCTGAGCCACTTTTTAGCTCAACTGGGACGTGCTTCAGGCACAGTTTGATGGACCCCTGACTTATTTCAAGGGTGGAATCTCAGCTGTCAGGATGCTGGTGTGAAAGGGGAGTTCTCTTTTCTACAAGGTTTTCCTTCCGTGGACAGCAGAGGCAGTGGCTGTGTGAGGCAAGTTAATAGCCTCATTGCCTTTTCCTCTCAGATTATCTGGGTGATTAATGAAAGAAGTTAAAAATCAGTACCATTTTCTCCATTCCATCCTCTGCCTGATGTTCTCTCTACATGCATCTCAGACCTGAGAAAGAGTTTAAACACCCAAAAGTTCATCTGTCTTTTCCAGCTAGAACAGCTAGAACATCAGGAAAAGCAATTCTCCCGCCTCACAAATTAGGGATAGAGCAGCTACCCTGGCTGTCTCATTTCTCTCCCAGGAATAATATGACTGTTCTGTGCTCCTCTGATGGCAGTAAAACTGGGGCAGAATGCACATCTTTAAGACAAAGCCAGATACCAGCGTGTGCTGTGCTGCCCTGGGCTGTGTCTCACAGCCAGTTCTTTGGCCATGGGAGCAGCATTGGCAGGCAGGAGGGAGACCAGGGCATGAAGGGAAGCAGTAGAGGAGGGTGTCTGCATCATGAAGCATGCATTTTCTCTTCTAATTTGGGATTTGAAGCGTGTGTGGCACATGCTGGTGGGATTTAAATGCATTTTGATGACTTTACAAACGGACTCAACTGTTCCCAGGTTTCACAACCTGGAGGAAGAAGGAAATAAGCCAGACTACTTAACTGCAACCTCCAATGCCCAGTCCTTGAAATAACATCAAGCATACTGCTTCAGAAACATTGTCAGGGGCTTGGGAGAGGCTGGAGAAGTGCCACAAAACTGGGGAATGCACTGAAAAAGGAAGCAATTAGGTAGAGCCCGTTTGTGTACCAGCTGCTGCTAAGACTGACAAACACAACTTAGCCATATTTTGCTCTCAGGTGGAGAGCTCTTGAGTGTTTTCCATGCATTTGTCTCTGCAGTTTATCTCAAAGGGGATTGCTTTCTCTTAGTTCACATGCAGCCTGGCCAACATCATACCTTACCGACCTCATCTGCATTGACAAATGCTCTCTTGAGGGCTTTCTAAATAAAATGACTCGTATGTCACTGGAATGTCTTGAGACCTTGGCACAGAGCACCAGTCTCTGATGCATTAGGGTTGCTGTAACACCTTTTAAAGGAGGACCCAGTCTGGATCTTTTTCTTGGAGCACACCCAGACAGAGAGACCCTCCTGCCACACTGCTTATGTGATGTAGGGAAATTTACAGATGGACGTCATTCAGTTCCTTCCCTGAAAAAGCATGCCTCTGAAGCCTCTGGAGGTCGCTGCCAGCAGCAGAACTCACAATGGATTAGACACAAGGACTCAGAGAGTCATCCTAATCCTGCTGGGATTTTCCATATGCATGTCCACTGGGGTGCAGCAAAGGCAACACTTTCCTGCGTAGACTGTCCTGGCTTCAAGCATCTTTGGCTGCTTTGTCTCAGCCCTCTGTTTCCAATGAAGCCCCGTGTCTAGGCAAGGAAAGATGATGTGACTGGGAGTCCATTGTGTGGCAGCTGCAGCCTCGGGGTAAAAGAGAGGATAGGGAAGACTTGGGGTGCAGAGGGTGCAGCACAGCTGCAGGAATAGACCCCCAAACCCAGCCCTGGATGCGTAGCCGTGGAATGGCCTGGGGACTGGTTGGCACCTACTGTGTCCTTGTCCCCAGCAGGCACGTGTTTGGCACGTGAAGGCAGCAAGTGTGCCAGCAGAGGTAAGACCCACTCTGTGAACTGTGTGCATTGAGGCAAGTCTCCTTCCAGATCCAAAGGTGTTCAACAGGAGACTTGATTTTTAAATTATCTAGAGCTACTTTTTTTTTTAAATGACTTTTCCTGCAGACCTGAATGGCTGCCAGCACTTGCAAGCAGCAGGAACACAAAGCTGCCATTTGAAAGCTCTGGCAAGGGAGGACTGGCAACAGAAACGGTCTGGATGATCCGCTTGGAGAAGTCTTCAGAGCCATTCAATTCAGACACTGATACTAGCTGATTTCTGACACCCATTGCAGTTTATTATTAGGAGCCTGGAGAAGCAGACACCGCACCTCCTTTGAAATATCTCCTGGCTCTCCCCCTCCAGTTTCCATGTCCTGTTACTAGCACCCCAGGAACTCCAGAGAAATGAACAGAAGAGCTGTGAATGGCAGCTCCACAGCCTTGGCTTGAGAGCAACCAGCAGGAGCTAGTGTGGTTCTGTTTGCAGGATAACATCTCAAACAATACCTCTCCAGGAACAGAGATATGTCCATACCTGCTATGAAAGCAAAATTTTCTCAGTGGTGCAGGAATTGCAGTTCACAAGGAGCAAACACCTCATTAAATTTCTGCTGCGTATAAAATAAAGCTGTTAATGATAGTTAGTCCTTCTTTTGCACCTTCCCTTTGAGGAGCTTGATAGCATTTTGCAGACACTAATTAGTAATTGGTTGCAACTACTTGGGAAAAATGGCTAAAAAATTGGTCTTTTGTGCCCAGGAAGACTGAGGCACAAGTGCAGTGCATTTCCTCCTACCTCTGTGATGCACCTCTAGGTGATATTGGTGCTTCTGATTGTCAGAGTGCTGGCAGAAGGATTGTGCTCTGCAGGTGACCAGGCACTGGTCATCACAGAAAGCTGGAGTGTGCCCAGGTTGGATGTGACCCCTGTCATGTTTCAGCCTGGCTAGGACGGGGATGTGTGGATGGGAGGCAGATGATAACTTTTCTGTAGCCACTCCAAAGATGGCTCTTTCAGAGACTCGCAGGCACAGACAGTGATTTATGAACCAAAGTGTTAGCTCATCCTGCCTGCAGAAAACAAGCTGTAGGACTTCATGCTGTTCCCAACTGGGGGGGCAGTCACATGAATCAGCTGTCACAGACTTCTCTCCCTTCCCTTCTCTGAGCTCAGTTCCCCGCCACTGAGCAGGAGGCTTTGTCTCTCCTGCAGAAATGTTCCTTGCCTTTGGTTCTCAGTGTCCTCCCCTCCACAAGAAGGGGCATTTCTGAGAAGCACAACTTCCTTAGGATCTGTTACCCAGGGATCCTGCTCACATAGCCAGTCTGAGACCTGGCCAAATCCTGCTGCAAAGGCCAGGGGTTTTGGTCACAGCAGGAACCCTGAAGGTTATTTACTTTAGCTTTTTCCCATCCTCATGAAGTTCAGTAAAGGAAACTTTTCAGGAAAAAAAAAAAAAAAAAAAAGTTAACTGTCCCCTGCTTTATTCAGATAAGAAGAGATTCAGGTCTTCTAGCCTCTATTGAAAAAGACTGTTTTCTATGTAGCCAAATTGTTGTCAGCAGATATTATCCAGGCACAGCAAATGCATGGCAGCTCCTGTGCAGTCAGCCTAGGTAAGGCCTCAGTTCACATCCCAGGATGTAGGTACAGGTATCAAAAACCAAGAATTTCTCTCTTTTCTGGTTATGGCCAGCAAGGAATTCAGCATTCTTTGAGAGCTGGAACACTAAAACCTGAGGCCAGATCCAATTCAAAGCAAGGCAGAGGGTGGGACACCAGCAGCGCTCTTCCCTAGTTTTCTTGAGGACAAATCATGGCCTTCCTTGAAGTGTCTGCTGGCTACCTTTGTCTGCACAACACAAAAAAACATGAGATGAGGCACTGCAAGGCGAAATCTGTAGGCAGTGCAATAGCATCATGCCTTTGCAACTCATTTTAGAGAGGTTTACTTACAAGAGGGTTTATTGCTAATGAAAAGCTTCCCCCAGGTAGCTCTTACCCTAAAGTAGCAACAGCATGGCTGTAGTCTTTCCTGATCCATTAGAGCCTTATCTGGAGTTCTTTGTTCATCTTCCAAAATCTCTTTAATTCATGTCTTCCCAGAAGACAATCAACCCTTGTCTGACTTCATCCTACTTAGCCTTGTACATAATCTCCTGCAGTAATCCACAAAAACAGCACCGATACCTTGCGACTTGAGTTATAGAAATCCACTTTAGCCTCTGTAGGAAGAATGTTTTTATCTCTTTCTTCCCTCTTCTTTAAACAAATTAATACTTTCCTGGGTTTATCACAATCCCAGTGGGTTCTGGACTATTCCCTGTGCCTGGTACATACTGCACAGTTCTTTGAGGCAAAGTTCAGCACCTCTTCCAATAATATAATAGCGCTCTGTTGCAAACAAGTTGCTTTTCATTTGCTTTGCGTTACGCTTTTAGGTTCTGCCTGTTTTTACTCCCTAGCACCATGTAGGCTTGATGCTACAGGTGACCCTGTGAGATGACATGGTATATCCCTCAGCAATCCCTGGGAGCAAATGTGTCAGGATGCAGCTCATGCACCTCAGCTGGGGGAAACAAGTTGAGCTCCCTGGAGTCAAGTCTACATCTCACTGGAGCCGCCAAGCAGAACACCAGAGCTGATGACAGTAGGCCATTCCCCAGTTCTGCTGGGGCAGAAACGACAGCTGGGCTGTGCCTGTTACCTGCTGAGCTACGGCACTGTGGGGTAGCAGCACTATTTGCCCAGCTGTGCTTTGGCAGTACATGCTGAAGAGGCCTTGCAGGGAGAAGGATGCAGGTGGAGGGATGCCTGATTTATATATTGCAATGCTTTTAGCGGCTTATGAAGCAGAAACTGCAGCCTGCAGGCTCTGTAGGGATGTTTTAAGGACGTGTATTTTGTGCTCACCCATGCTGCTTAATTCACAGGGTTAATTTTTCAGTCCTAAATGGAGATGGTATTCACCCACCTGCTTCCTCAGCATGTTGTGCTGCCTAGGTAATCTTGATGAAATGTTTTGTGTTCTTAGGGTAGAAGATGATCTACAGAGGCAAAAGCTGAGGTTTTATCAACAGGGGAGTTGTGGCCTTTGCATGAAGGCCTATAAGATCCATAGTGACTCTCCTCTTTGGGACAGGTGGGCCACATCCCTCTGACACACTTTGTTTTGGACAGGAGAGAAATGCATCTCCATCTCACTGGAAGCCATCTTTGCTGAATGGTGGTATAAAGCCAAGCTCTCATGAGAAAGGGTAAAAGCTGAATGAAAATGGCACAGAAACAAGTCCAGTCTCCTCTGTAAATCCATTACATGGTCGTTTGCACCATTTTGCTCTCTATCTTCAGATAACTGAAGTATTTTATAACTTTGGTTTTCCTTTGAAAACTCTAAGGAGCACAGATGAGGTCAAGATGATTAGCTGAAAATTGGCCAACTCTTCTGTTAAAGGGGAATGCTTTGCTCAAATTTGCAAGAGATAAAGCAACAGCCTCATCTGGCAGGTAGCAGGCTGCAGTCTCTTTTCCTCCAGAGACCTTAGGCTTCTCAGGCTGGAGGAACAAACAGATGGCTGAACAAAGCAGAAACAGAAATGAAAAGCAACTGAAATCCCTTCTACCAGTGCATTGGAATTACCATATGAGAGCAGTTCCGCTCTCCCCCTGCCTGGTCTCCATCCCCTTTCTCCTGCCAGCACCAAGAGCTGCAGAGGTGGACATGGCAGCCTCCATCAGCACCCAGCAGACATCTACTCTCTCTCCTGCCAGTCAGGCAGTGGAGGGCTTACACTGGGCCAGGATGAGTTAAAACCCCTTACAGAGAGATTTTACTCTGTCAAGTGTAATGGTGGATATTTTCATTATTCATATCAATGGCTTTTCCTGTTCTGAATGCTGCTAAGCCTCTGTCCTCGGTACAGTCCTGTGGTAGTGAACTTCACAGGTTAATTATTCATTGTGTAAAAATAGTCTCTCCTTTTATCAGTTTGAAATGCAGTGCCTTTTGCTCTAATTGTGTGTGCTCTGTTCTTCTATTATTGGACAGTCTATGTGAGGGAATGATTTACTTCTGCCCTTCCAGGTATTTCGTACCTGGTTTTCACATCACTTTTATCCATCCTTCTCTATGTCACCCTGCCTCAATCTCTCTGTCCCCCCATTCAGGAGGTCATACTTGCTCCTCCTAATTGTTTTTCTACCTGCTTTATTTCTACTGTGGCATTCTGGCAACTGAGCTATCATAGTCAAACCCAGAAGAAGAAACTCATCCTGTCCTAGGCTTCAGTCCTGCAGGATCAGACAGGGTTGCACTGAAATGACAAGGAACGGCCATTATAAGTTAAAAAGAATTTTTTTTTTTTAAATCCCATCCTTTATGAATCCAGACACTGAGCTGATATTGGTGGCACACAGCCTGGGTGACATTGGCCTTATGGACACCTTTTGAGATGCCACATCTTGCAAGGGACAGTGCTCTGCCCATCAGCATTGCTTGCTCCATTAGGACCTGCTCTTTGTGCCCCATTCTTATGGGATTACAATCCTCTAATGTATCAGTTAGGAGGCAATTCCAAAGTAAACTTGTCCCTGAAGTCACATTGCTGTTAAGACTTTTTTTTTTTTTTTTTGAGATTCCTTTTAACTTTTTTTTTTCCTTTCCTAACTGATAGGGGCAAAACAACTCAAGATGCTCATGATGAACTAATGCACCTTCAGGAGGTGAGGATTTGAGACTCCCATTTTCCTATCTGTTGAGTAGCATAAAGTCTATGGAAGAAACACGTAAAGTCCATGGATAACACATTTCTCCAAGACAGATCACTTATGTGATCTAAAGAGCTGACAGAGGTACTCTCATATTAAAGCTGCAGAAAGAAGAGATTGCAAAGTCCTACCACTTTGATCATTTGTTAATTCTATTACCCATACAGGTGCTGGTGCATTTGAAATCCTCACCAGATTGACCACTGATTGTGTTTTAGCACTTCTTTCAACCTGATTTTGATCTTCAATAGCTGCTTACATCTTTCTTTTGACTGCTTTGCTTTCAAACAGTGCGAGTCAGAGGAAGGAGTGTGGATGGAGGCTTTCTGAACATGCAAATAATCCACCACCTCAGTCTCCCTTTATCTGCTGTTTTGCTGACATGCACAAAGCATCCTATTACACGTGTGAGGCGTGAATACTTTTGCTGAAGTGGTGTTGGTTTGTTCCTGTTATATCATCACTGTCATCTAGATGTTTTATTCTTTGCACTTTAATTATCTTCTCAGCTAATTTGCCTAGTTCAGAATAAAACTCATTGGTCTGTAATTCCCAGGATCACCACTAATGCCAATTTTCAAGATAGATATGCTTTTACTGCCCTCTAATCCTCCTTCAGTACAGTTGCTTATATTAATGAAATATTGTAAGAATTAGAAGACCTGCATAAGCCACTGAGGCTCTCCTTCCTGATCTGTGAACTTGTGAGGTTGTTCCTGCGCTTGTTCTCTCAGCCCTTTAAAATCATGCCACCATTTTGCCTGAAAAGAGCGACCCTGGGCCAGCTGCCTTCTCACGCTCCCCTGCCACTCAGGTTGCCTCGGCA
Organism: Lagopus muta; assembly: GCF_023343835.1. Classification (NCBI taxonomy): domain Eukaryota; kingdom Metazoa; phylum Chordata; class Aves; order Galliformes; family Phasianidae; genus Lagopus; species Lagopus muta. Next base: position 80,255,974 of record NC_064434.1, read on the forward strand.
AGACCTACATTTCTAACATGAGGAGCTCTGTGTGAACCGGGTAAACTGTGTGAAATAGCTTTCAGGGCATGCAGGCTGCTGCCATCTTGTCTAGTGCACGGTGCGTGGTTCAAGCTTAGGTGCAGGAGGCTGATGAAGCTTAGTGTGGTCTGTGCAGGGGGCTAGCACCAGAGCCTCTTATTGTCCAGATTCCTTCTGTACTGTGGAGATGGCAACACACATGCCAGGGCCTTAAGAGTGACCTCATGGGTGGATAAAGCCTGCAGCAGATTTCTGAGTTAAACTGGATCCTGCATGAGGTATAAGAGGATCCAGGCACATTGTCTTTTCCTTCACCTCCTCCCGTGCTGAATTGTTCTTCTCTACTAGGATTGATTTATCTACATAAGAATGACATTTAAGGGCAATCTGTTCACATTTGGTACATAGCAATTTATAATCCATATCTGTACCTTGTTTAATCCTGCTGCTCTAAAGCAAGTCTCTTTATCATCAGCTGGAAGGCTCGAAAAGTGAAATGATACATCTTTGCTCATTAAAAACACAACTCCCCTTCTCTGTGATGAGTATGTAACGTAAAACATTTTAGCATCCCATTTCCTTTTCATTTTCTCAAGCTTGCTATCTGCCAAATGAGTCTTTTGCCTCTTAATATACTGATTTTATATGTGTATGTATCTGCCTTTCAGCAGCCTTCTCCATACCTGTAGGCTGCTATATCAGAAATCCAATGGTGGTTTCACAACAGCGACTCTCATAACCCCCAGCAGAATTCTCTCCTATTTTTTCCTGTTAATGTCACACCTAGGAACTTTAATATATGGATCTGAGTACTGCACTTAAAAATATACTCTGTCTTGCTGGCACTAGATAATCTATGATAGCTAATCACACCTAATAACCCCGTGTACATCAGCAGCATCATAGGTACATACCTTTGTGTCCAAACCTGTCTGGAGATGGGGCTGAGATGGTTTCATGATATGTGCTGTACTCCACAAGAAGTTCCCAGCTTGTCCAGCTTGGATTGTCCATGGTTTGGGATGAGAGGCACCAATCATCCAATGCTCAGCCAGTTTCCAGTCTTCCTACAACACGCAGAAGGGATGGAGTCAAGGCAGCCAGCAGAAAGTAGAAAACACTGCTATGATCTCAGGCTATGGTGTCTGAACACGTTCATTCTACTGCATGATACCTATTTAGTTTAAGTGCAGAGAGAGGAAACATTTTAAAACAATTGTAAAGAGCTCTCAAACTTAAAAATGAGAGTCCTTACAGATATCGTTAGAAATGGCAATTGCATGAATATGCACAAGAGACTGCTTCTTTGCTCAACAGGATTTCTAGTAGAGGAAGAGTGAGGAAAATATAAAGACAAAGGCGTGTTCTAATATCCCCAGTATGGAGCCAGACACCTCTTTTATACCCATCTACCTAATGCCTACACAAAGCCAGTATCCTGAGGAAACTGACTGATGGCACAGCTCCTGGAGACTTGGACCATCACACTGATACTTTCTGGACTTTCTTTCTATGCATGCACAGATGATAATCCAACATCAACATTTACGAAGCCCTGCCTGGTTAGCTAAGGGACAAATGAGGACAACATGTTTAATTCTAACTGTCGATGCTACATGCTGTCCTCATTTGTTCCTCAGCCAAGTTACTAGCATGCTTCTCTCTTAATCTGATCTGCTACTCCTAACCTACTTAATTTCTAACACAACCTTTCAACTCAACAGTTACCCATCTGCTGGCTGAACAGCCTTTCTTAAAGCAGGGCATAAAATAAAACATCTCCTTCTGTTCTGCAGCTCCCCTCAGCCCTAGACCATGCCTGGGGATGATGCCTGTGGAGAAGCAGTCACAGTGACACCCATGAGAACCCTTGAGCCTCCTGCACCCATTGGTCACAAGCTACCAATGCTGCTACTTTCTCAGCATGTTTTCTCCCTTTGATGGCCGACTGAGAGCATCAGGTACCAGATCACACCCAAGGTGGTGTGTGACTTCAAGTGCTGGATACAGTCAGTTTGGGAGGCACAGGTAATCAGCATTTCCAGATGTTGGGAGGACTTGCATGCAAATGGCAAGCAGCAGGCATGGAGCTTTGATACATCTTTCAAACTGTGAATAATATGTGATTAGAGATTAGCACAGGTAGTATCTCTAGTTAATAAAGGCAGTAAATGTGCTCTGGGCATGTACGTGCCCGTGTCTGACCTCAGCAATATTTAAAGCTTTTGAGAAACTTGTGAAGGATGGACAAATTAGCAGAGGTAAATGGAAAAGGTCATAAGATGAAGCATTGGTTTTGTCCTGGACAGATGATAGGAGAGCAATTTGATATCTTTCTTTGAGAAGGCAGCTGATTTTCTAGACAAAAGGGATGTGGAAGATCTTTGTACACTTCAAATATGTTTTTGATGGGGTGCCACTGAGAAATCAGTGGAGCTGAAGGATTTTGAGATTAGCAGAGATGACAAGTGGAGTAAAAAAAAAAAACTGTCTCGAGAGAGATATGACAGCAGAGTGTGTTTCACAGGAGTGTACTGACAAGGTTTAAAGGTCTAATGGTGTTTCTTAGGGATGAATCTGAAGACTGATCTAGTATTTTCATTAATGAAAGTGTAGCTGTCCTCTGATGGAGTTTGTTATTCACACAAAGACAGGAGACATCAACAAGGACACAAGAGGATCAGAATATCACACAAAATGAACCGGATCATTCTGACGAGTGGGATAGTATAGTGGTAGTAAAGTCTGACACTTAGGAACTGCTTATGAAAAGCTCATCTATAATCTGAGTGTTGGTGTCTTTGAAATGATCAGGAAGAGGGAGACCCTGGGGGTTCTGCGTATTGGCTGGAAAGTCAAGGATTGATTTCTCAGCAGTGTGTACAGAAACCTGAAGGGAAGATGCCAAGAGATTGGAGCTGGGCTCTTCTCAGTGGTACCCAGTGCCTGCACAAGAGGCTGTGGGCTAAACTGTCACACAGGAGGTGTTCCAAGAGAGCACCAAGAAGCACTTCTGCACTGTGTGGCTGATGGAGCACTGGCACAAGCTGCCCAGAGGCTGTGGAGATTTCTCCTTGGAGATCTTCAGAGGCCACCTGGGCATGGCTCTGGGTGACCCTGTTTCAGCAGGGGCTGGGCCCAATGGTCCAGAGGTCCCTGCCAGCCTCAACCTTCCTGTGTTTCTCTGTGAAAATGAGTCAGCCAGGAGAACGTCAAATGCCAGTCCTTTCAAATCAGGTATTTCCAGCAAAGACTGGGAACTGCTACTGCCATTGGAAGGAGGGCTTTCAAATAGCAGTAGGCTGGAAAAGGCTTTGTAAGCATCAGAAAGCTGTGAGGTTCTGCAGTAGTTTCCCAGCGGATGTAACAGAGAGAAGAAACTCTAGTGGGATTTAAGAAGGAGCTTGTCAACATGTGATAGGACATGGTCATTTGCTTGCCAGAGGCAGCAGGGGATTGAGCTCAGGTGTTTCAGTTGCAGTCCTGTATTGTTAAACTGCCAAGGACAAATCCAGCTTTTAGAGTATTTCTCCAAACCCCAAGATTCAGAGAGGGTCTCTTGGTATTAGCAAGTCACTCTTCTGTTTTATATCCTTTCTTTTTCTAAATCATCATTTTTAAGCCCTTGCTGAAAGTTCACTTTTTCTTATTGGCTTCCCAAATTGGAGTAGAAGCACAGTCATAGCGGACTTATAATACAATCTTCCCTACTTTTCTAAGTTGCTGTAAATCTAGGTTCCAGGAAATCAAATGTGTCACTATAATTGGCCTGGGCTGCCTCTCTGATGCTCCCTTCTCACTGCTGGGGATTTGTGCAGTATTTCCTGCTGTTGGAGAGTTATCTTTCCCCATAATACACCAAATATCTTTAACTGTGCTCTCTGGGAAAAACTCTCCATTTGGCAGTTACACACCTCTGGGCAAACAGCTGGGAAATACAGCCCTCTGATGGCATGGACAGCAGACCGAAGCTCCCCACTCTTCATACTGGACCAGGAAATATCCATGTTCCCTCTGAGCTTTCTGGATTAGGCATGGTGGTTCACACTGTTTGTAGGTCACTCTGCCTCAGCCTTACTCTGCTCTCCTGGAGCTGTCTATAGCCTGAGGAGCAGGATGTGTTGTTCCTCCTTCTCCTGGCTGTGCCTTTGCAGTGCTGAGGTTTCTGACCAAGAAAGTGGTCCATGTCAGGCCTGGACATACCCACCCCAACCTCTGCTGTGAGCTCTGGACCAGTCACTGCTGCCCAGCTCTCACTGCTGGGAGTGTACGAACACAGGACAGAGGCAGAGGAAGTTCAAGTGCCTTCATCCAAGGCAAGATGCTCAGCCCAGCGTGCCCATGCTGGTCACTATTACATCTCATTTTGAGTTAATGGAGGAGCTGTGGCATACAGTTAATCACAAGCCAAAGGGAACAACAAAGCACTGATGTATCAGTCCGATGAGAAGTGTCATTTCTTTCTTTTTTTTTCTTCTTTGGTACAGAGGTGTGTATTTTATTGATAGTTGCAGCAGTGAAAGAACAACACAATGATGTTTGTGCTAAGAGACAAGAATCCCTGGCATGCTGGGGACCTGTGCTCCTCTGCTCTCTGCATCATAGATAAACAGCAATGTCACAGTGCATCTCCCCAGCCGAACAAAGAGCCTCTGCAGCAGCAGCCCCGAGGCTGCAGCTTAGAGTAATGATGCCATTGCACTTGTGGCTATTACTCAAAGCTGTTCTCCTTTCCATGAATATGCTGAATGTGTTGGCTTTCCTGGCTCTAATAGGCACTCAGCCAGCCTGAGATGTTGGCCTTGGCTCAGCCTACCAGTACTGGCGGGAGCACCCAGAGCCAGAAAGGGCAGTGCACGCCACAGCAGAGCAATATCAGGGGTGGTGGCCAAGCTGTTCATGTGCAGGGGCATCACCTTTCAGTGGGCCTGGTAGTTGGGAGTGTGATTGACTATTCCCTTGCTTATTTGCAGCCTCAAGTGGCTCTGGGTTGGCACACTGTCTGCTCTGGGATGGGGGAAGCTTCCCCAGGAGGAGGTTATGCCTTTGGCTGTCTTTCTGTCTCCCTTGGAAGAGTCTGGGACTTGGCAGTGCCAAAGACAGGTCACACCAAGCCCGCTGTGTCCTTCTCCGTTGTAGAAGCAGGCAAAGCTGCTGCTTCCTGGGGCTCAGGAGACTGCAGGGAACATTTCCATACTCATTGCACCACAGCCTCCCTCACTTCAAAGCTGTGATACTCAAGATATGGAAACAAGCTCGGTTTCGCCTTTTCTAATTACTGCTTGGCGCTTGAGATGTGTCTCTCACATTTCTGGCTGCCATGGGAAGGTGGTGATGTGGAAGGCTGATGTATATTAGAAGAGCACCGATTGGCTCCTAGCTCCTGCTGGCTCTGCTCCTCTTTCAGGCCTGCAGTACACCCTGATTTTCTGTAGATGTTGCTGCATGCCTGCAGTCTCCCCGTGCAGCTTTCGCAGAGGGAAGCCTGCAAGTCCAGAGCATCCCGGGAAGAGTGCACCTTAGGAGTGAGCCCTGGGGCCAGCACTGTGTGTATTCCTGGGTGACATGAGAGAGACCCAGACTGCTGTAGCTCTGCAAAGTAATCGGCCAGGTTCCCATCTGAAATTCATGGTGTGCAAGCCCACGCGCTCCCACTGACAGGTCCTGCCCTGCAGATATCACTGGAAGCCAGGTTAGAGATTGATGTGACTGCTCTTGATTCAGGGAGGGTAGGCAGGAATCAGCTGGGTCCAGGAGAACCTGGAATAAATCGCAGCAGATGGGAAATACTCCTTGTGACAGATGCAAGACTTTAGCAGCAAGGATCCTCCAAAGGCAATCACCTGAGATACGACCTTTGCCAGGCTCACACACAGCCACTGGAGAAGCTCATGCATCAGCTCCCAGTGCCACGTATCATTGGGCTTCTCAGATCCATGGGATGAACAGGAAGGACATGGGCAGTGGGATGAGGGTGAGGATCTGTTCTGCTGACAGCTGTTCTCTCCTCCAATCACCTGAAGCAAGCAGTCGGAATGGGGGCTCTACCTCCTCCTTTCCCCATGCTCTTTCCACATAAGCCCACCTTGTTTAATTAATACGAGTCTCTGATCTGTGAACACAGAAGTTTCTCATGGGGGAAATTGCTTGCTCTGATTTAAAAAACTAGACAAAGAAAGGTGACGATGAATTGGAAGAAACAGCCCTGACTGAAATTCACATAGACAGAGCTGGAAGATCAGAGTGCACTGGAATTTGCTGGAGCTGAACAACATTACAAGAGAGGCTTAGCATAAAGGTTTGACTTGCATGTTTGTATGTGGTGCTGCTTTTCAACACTTATGTCCTGAAATTCAGAGTACAGTGCTTTGGGAAAGCTGTCACATCGCTGCTTGTCACTGCCATGGAGCAGGGACGGAGCTGTGAGTGTTGAGCTAATGGTGCTCAGTGTGCACTGAGACAGGTGCCAGGGGATGCCATGTTCAGCATGTGGGATGTGCATTGCCTTCTAGGATTTGCAGGTTTTCTGGACACAAACATCACCTACAGCTTCATCATTCACAGAGAGGCAACCTTGACAGTTACGTGCTCTTCTCTCCCAGAATGCTGGGCAGACATTTCTCAGTATGTTTCTTAGTCTACCAGTACTGCAGCAGCTTGGATGTGAGCTGGGCTGGGGCCAGGGTGCAGTGCATTCAGCACTCTCCACATCCCGTCCTCTCTGGCTGGGTTACTTCTGCTTGGGAATAGAAAACAAAGGCCACTAGAAGAGCACATCAAAGAGCAGAGGAGAAATGCCCAGCTGTCTCTTCTGTACCTCAAAGATTTAGAAAATCAGCACCTTAAAGCACAGTTGGAGAAAGGGAGATAGATGGGTGAACTCATTCATAGCAGAGAGGTGAGGTAGACATTCAGACCATCCATGAGCATGGACGGGATGAGATAGCTGCCCAGCAGGATGGAGATGCTTTCTGTAGGGCTGTTCCCTGGATACTCTGGGAAGGGACAGATCAGCTGGTGAGGCGAGGAGGAGGCTGAGGTGCATCCCAGGCAACATGTTGGGCTGCAGCGTAGGCAGAGATTGGGCAGAAAAGTGGTTGAATTTTGTTTTAAAGAACACCTTAGGACCTGTAAATCCTACTCAGAAATCTGCTTTGTCAAAGGCCAGCCCACCCTTCCAGACTCTGCTTCCCTTTGTTTCTTTGTGCTTCTGAGCAATCTGCTCCTACACATGTTAAGGAGCATTTAGTAAATGACTAAAACAAAGCCTCAGAAAAGAAATAACCCAAGGATTTAATAAACTGCAAATGAAAGTATATAAAAAATTTTCCCAGGCAGTTGAGTTTTCAGTGATTAAGAAAATACAATTTCCTGTAATTAAATCTTAACAAGAAATGTTATTAAAAACACTCTGTCCCAGCTTTTGTAATAATTGCCCATTCCCCCAGAACAGTAAACAGGATTAGAGTCTGCAACACACACTGTAATCCATGTGTCATTGTGATCAAATTTGCCTTAATAACTTTATCCGAAAAGTTGAATCACAGTGTCTGAAATGGAAACCCCCACATGGCAAATGTGACATGTGGCTCCTGTAGGGGCTGGGGCAGGTGGTGGTGACAGTGAGGGGGTGATGGCATTGGCTGGAGGTGGATGATGCAGGCATCGTATCCCCATCCAGAATGGTTCCACATGATACCTGTGTCGTGCACATTGACTTTGGTCTTTTGCTTGTGCCCTCAGCTGTAGCTCTGCCATGGCAGCTGCACTTCTCCGCCAGCAGCACCCAAACCTCCCTCCTGGTGTGCCTTGCTCCATGAGGATCATTGATCATATCCATAGCTGGAGGCAGAAGGGAGCTTTTCTCTCTCTTCCTGATTACTCTCCCTCCCTAGCACAGTTCTGTTCAGCAGGATGTTTTATTTTTCCACTCAATTTCCTTGCTCTGTGAAGATGTAGTTCAAGAATCTGCTCTCCTTGTTCTCCTCTAATGATCTTGAAGTCATTCAAGGTCATGCTGGACAGGACTCTGAGCATCCTGTTCTAGCTGTAGATGTCCCTTTCAACTCTAATGATTCCATGATTCTATGATCCAGCGCCCCAGATGGGTATTGCCAATCCTTGCGTCTCCATGAGATCCTGCAACCCACAAGTGGAGGGGATTCAGCCTCTCAGAGGGGATCTGAAGCCTCGCCTACAAACCCCACATGGCTCTCTACTCACAGAGCACAGACTCAAATCAGAAGGACAGAATGAGCCATCCCCTGGCCCTGCTTGTAGGTACCCAGCTGTGAAAATGAGACGGATGCTACTAAGGTGCTGGCCAACCACCAGGGCTTTCTATCTATCTATCTATCTATCTATCTATCTATCTATCTATCTATCTATCTATCTATCTATCTATCTATCTACCTACCTACCTACCTACCTACCTACCTATCTATCTATCTATCTATCTATCTATCTATCTATCTATCTATCTATCTATCTATGTACCTGCCTAGCTGCTTACCTACCTACCTACCTACCAACCTACCTACCTACCTATCTACTCACCTACCTATCTACCTACCTATCTGCCCATCTATCTACCTATCAGCTTGTCTGTCTACTTACCTATCTACCTACCTATCATCCCAGCCTTTCTTACTCTATACTTGCACTACTTCATCCATCTCTCTCTAGCAGAGAAATTCCCCATTATACTACCTGATGGTGACACCTCCCTCTCTAGGTGGGGTTTCACAAAAAAGGCATTGTCTATCTGCAAAAAAAAAAAAAGGCTCAGACAGTGAAATATGACAGCAAACCATTTGCTCTGTCTGAAACCCCCCACAGAAGCCCACAACAAATGCCGTCTCCCTAAACAATGGCCAGAAGCAAAGTTACAGGTTGTATGGCATCCAGCAGTAGGTGTGCCCTGCAGGAGCTGCACACGCTCCTGGAACCAGTCCTGCATTATTTCAGGGAGGTGGCGGGGCAGACTCTGCAGCCCACATACTCAATCAATGCATTTTGCTGGCCAATTTCTTATCTGTCGGAGTCTAAAATGCCTGCCGCTGTCAGAGTATTTGAACAAACTGCCAAATACTCGCTCCGTGTCACACTGCTGGCATCTGTTGCTTATTCTGGCAATAAACCAGTTTATACTGTCATGATCCAACCCAACAGTTCTCATGAGTCTCTGTGCGTGATGGCTCAGGAAGGCAGTTTCCTCTCCACAAGATTTTTATTAAAAACAGCATTGGAGAGAGGAGCTTCTGTGCTGAGATGGTGGAAGCAGTTGAGGGATTGTTTTTTATAGCACATCGTGCATGTGGTATTTTGTGTGCATGCTTCCTGCAGGGGATGGCCTTGACTCTTCCTCTTGTGGGCATAAATGAGGAGGCTTTTTAGTGGAGTTACCCTGCTGTGAAGCAGGTGTAAGTGAGAGGAAAATCAAGCCCCATCTAAACAGAATTGGCACAGATAAGGTCTTGGGAGCATGTCGGAGATTGCTGCTTCAGTAGCTACTTGAGGAATACTCTGTGTCAACTCAGACAGCGGGGCCTTTGGCAATAGGAACCAAGTTTAAATAAAACCTTCCTCAGCTATTCAGCAGATATCTGAGAAACCCAGCAGTGCTGTGCTTCAAACATTGGGCAGGTTTGTGTGCAGTGCCTTGTGCACACCGTGCTGTTGCTGGAAAACCTTGTTGTTCACTTCTGTCTCGGGACTACCAACATCTGCTTCCCACGTCCTGCAATCACCCAGCTGCTAGCTTGTCCCTCACCTCCAAACTCCGTCAGCCACTGCTCCTCCTGGGAGACACCATCACTTCTCTGCTCCATCCCCTCTGGGCAGGGAGCAGTGTGATGGGATCAAAAGTAGAAGGTTGGAAGGAAAAATATTTGTTCCTGTCATAGCTGATGCAAACAAGAAAAGCTGCAAAGATCATGTGCCTGGCTTAGTTTCGTTAATGCCTTTAGCTTTAAGCCGACAACAGGTATTGAGCTAAATCACTCGGGTCATGCTTTATAGTCATTAAAAAAAAAAAAAGAAAAAGAGATACATCTAAAGACATTTTCAAGATTTCCCCTCCCTTTGCATTACTGTAAAATTTTAATTATCTCGCTCTGCACTTTGCTCTGATCTTTGGATGTTAAAACTGAGACCTTAAGCTAAGGATCATGCTCTAATTTGGCACGGCTGTTGCACAGTAATGTGGCTCCCTTGGCACTCTTTGCAATCCTTGAATTCTCCCTGTAATCCTACAGTGGTTATTGGAGCAGCAGAGCTCTCTGCTTTGGCCACAACTCTTTTCAACACCATTCGTAGATCTTTTTCTCTCCTAGGAGGCCACACAATCCAAGGGACAGTCTCCACAACCAGTATGCACCACAGATGTTTACATGCAGTTAATAATCCTCCAACCTTCCCGAATTTTTATATCAAACCTTCCTTCCTTTTGAGAATGACTCAGGAACACCCATCTGAGGCGCAGAGATCCTAAGCTATCAGGAAGAATGGGAAAGCATCTTTTCTCTAAGCAGACCCAAAGCAGTGAAGAGCTGTGGGAGGGCACCTCTGTTGGCTCAGAGGCTGCAGCCTGGAGAGCAGTACAGACCCACAGACACCAGGAACTGCTCCATGCACACATGTCCCTCATTTCTGCCCTGCTGGGAGCAAGTCAGCTCCAGCAGAAAGATGGAGAGAGCAGGCAGGCGCATGGATATAACAAGTTGCTGCAGGTAAAGGTTGCAGTGCTCAGCTACAGACAGCCTTTAAAGCACAGATGTGCCTGCCTGCTTCTGTTTGTTTGAATTTTGCTTGGCTGCTTTCTGAAGGCTTTGAATAGGCTCTAAGTTTGTACTGTGTTATGCATGCTCAATAATGCATTTCCTGCTCACTGTGTTTAAATTGTTATCTTCATTGTTATTTATTAAAACATCTCCAGGAATGCCTGGACATCCATGGCTCTGCATCTCAAGTGACTCATTAAAATACCAGGCTCCCCTGTCAGAAGCTCTACCCTTGCATTATATTCTGATCTCCAACTCTGAGAGGGTGAAAGGCCCTGAGCAAAGCAGGATGAGATCTTTATCCCACTGCACAAACACAGGACAAGGGGCTTTGTGCAGATTCTTGCAAATGGATGTGAGCCCATGCTTTCAGTTCTCCCCTGTGGTTGCACATGTGCTAAATCTCTACTGTTAGCACTGAGCTTCAGCTGTCGTGCCCCCACCTCCTCAGCATGGCTTGGTGATTTCAGTCTCACACATTGTCAACCTAGCTACTCAGCTTTTGGATTAGAGCTGGCTTGTGAAGAGCTCTAATCTAGGAGATGGGCAGAGCAAGTATAGAGCTGCCAGGCAAAGCTTGTGCTGATACCTGCAATAACTACAGAGGAAAGTTCATGTAAGAACAAAGATAAAATTTGCAAACCCAGGGAAGGTGCACAGTCTCCAGTCAGTGCTCTTGGCACTTGTGAATCTGCATCTAGAGTACTGGCTCAGTCTGGGGACAAACACAAACCAATTTAAATAAGCCAAGATGAGGGATGCTGAGATAGCTGTAGGATGGGGACACGGTGTGTGAGAGGAGTCTGGAGAAGCAAGGAGACTTCGACTGTCCAAAGAGTCATTACAAAAAGATGCAGCAGAATTGTTTTTAGGCTCCTGCCTAAATGTTGGTCTCCTGAATGCACTAGTGATAGGACAAGAAGTTATGGCCTCAAATTGCACCAGGAGAGATTCAGTTTGAGTATTAGGAAGAACTTCTCAGAAAGAGTGGTGAGGCAGTGGCACAGACTGCCCAGGAAGGTGGTGCAGTCCATGGAGGTGTCCAAGGGCTGTGGTAGATGTGGCCTTGAGGGACATGGTCAGTGGCATGGTGGGAATGGGCTGGTGGCTGGTCAAGATGATCGTAGAGGTCTTTTCCAACCTTAATGATTCTATGATTCTATCATTCACGCCACATCTTGCTTCACTGCAAGAACTCCCTTTTTCTAACTTGGTATCTCAGAAGGAACTTTGCAGATCTGGGAATCAGGTCACAGAGTTCTCCAAAATGCTTTAAGGATGACAGTGCCATCAGATTTTGGCTTGTTTTTCAAATTCAAAACCCATCAAACAAATATAGCAACAGCTGGGCCTGAAAGAAGCAAAAAGACATTCTTCTTCCTGGGAAAGGTAATTACTGTGCTACACTCTTTGCTTCAGGACATTATGCTAAAGTTTCCATTAAGTCTAAAAGAGGAAAACCCACTGGTAGTTACTAAACACAGAGAAATTACCTCTGTTTCAGGAAGTCTCTGTGCTGAAAATGATTGGAGAGGAAGGGGATTAAAAGGAGGTTTTGTATGCCTGCCCTATTCTGCTTTGGCCACTAAAGGGACAAGATCCGGGGTTGCTGGATGATCCCATGCCAATGTCCATTATTTAGGGAACGATGTTGTCCTCGCTGCAAAACTTATCCCACTCCAAAACTACTGACAAAATATCTGCAAGTCTTCTGCCTGGCAATTAGCTAAGACAGTGAGTAGCTTGGGTTTCTGTGTTTGTCAGGAGAGCATGCCATATGCTTTCCTAAGCAGCTGCATAGCCTTTTGCCCTTAGCTGGTCAATAGAGAATTTAAGGAAAGTGACATTTGACTATAGCTGTGCAAATAGGCACTCCTTTGGTTTGCTACAGGAATAGCAGCATTAAAAAAAAAAAAAAAAAAAAAAAAGAAAAAAAAAAAGGAAAAAAACAACAAAAAGAAAAACTGGGGGTCATTGTGAAATTCATTATTTTTCAGTTTCCTGCTGAAATGAAAAGCAGAAAAATCATCTTGTGTTGAGTAAATGACTTAGTTTGAAAGCAAATGTTCTGCTTAGGGATTTAAAAATAAAAAGTCTAATGGACTATAAAAGATCTGTAAAAATAAATGGTTATTTCAGCAAGAAAACTTGAAACAGGTAATTCAGAAAATGTTGATATAGAGCTTTTGAAATTCTCAGTTTTTTCCCCTCAGCTGAAATAATTTGCTGATTTTCAGTGTTCAAAGACTCAGTTTGGTCAACCTCAGAATGGACATTTCAGTGAAAGACAGCGATCCTGAAAATTGTCTCCTTCTCCTGTTCAGGAGCACTCCCGAAATGCACTCCTTCTCCTGCCACTCTGATTTTCAATTGCTGCTGCTGCAATGCTGCCCTTGCCACTGATGAGCACTCCAGCTCATCCCTGAGCTTCCATGGATGAAGGTCTTCTGAAAAAAAAAAAAGAGGCTGTCTGCCTCATTTGTTGTCTGCCTTCTCCTCAAGGGTCTTTCTGGCTTTGCTTCTGAAGTGATTGGGAATTCAGAAACACTTTCGGCTGTCCACACCCCCATGAGAAACCCAACCCTTGCCATGGTCACTGACTTTCTGGCATGGAAAGAGACACTGCAAAAAAAGCAAGAACAGCAAGAGCTGTGGAAACCCTGAGAAGCACCGTGTTGCTCAGAAGGGATTATGGCATGTGCATCATCTGGCCTGAGGTCATAGTATCATAGAATTATAGAATCTTTAGAGCTGGAAGGGATCTTTAAAAGCCATCTGGTCCAACTCCCCTGCAAATCACAGAGGCACCACATCTAGATCAGATTGTCCAGGGCCTCGCCTTGAAAGTCTCCAGGGACGGGGCATCAACCATCAATCACTGGACAACCTGTTTCAGTGTCTCACCACCCTCACTGTAGAAGATTTTTTCCTTATATCCAGCCTAAATCTACCCTCTTTGAGCTTGAAACCATTTCCTCTTGTTCTGTCAGCACAGACCCTGCTACAGAGTCTGTCCCCTTCTTTCTGTAGCTCCCCTTTACATACTGAAAGGCCGCTCTCAGGTCTCCTCACTGCCTTCCCTTCTCCAGGCAGAACAGCCCCAGCTTTCTCAGCCTGTCCTCATAGGAGAGGTGCTCCATTCCATGGATCATTTTTGAGGCCCTTTTGTGGATGTGCTCCAGATCAATGCCTCTCCTGTACTGAGAACTCCACATCTGGACCCCATGGCTGAAGAGGCCACCAGGATGGCTGCTTGAAGAGAGTTGCTCCAGACACCTATAGGGCTTTGTGGACATGGAGATCCACTGAGCAGCTGAAAATGGGCAAGGGAAATTTTCACCCCAGTTCCACAGTGTGAACACTGAGCCCTGCTCATCATGGGAAAATGAGACAGAGCAGAACAAGATTCCCTTACATTGTGCCACAGACGGGTGATGCATCCTTGGGAAAGTGATTTCTTCCATCTGTGCCCTGGTTCCATCTTCTGTGAGTGGATTGCAGAGAGAGCAGCCCATCTCCTTGCAGGCTGCAGGTCTGAATTCATTAGTGTCTGCCAGGAGTGTGGAGATGCAAGTGGGAAGACCCTGGGGACAGTGAGGTGTGGATTAGTCACTTGCACACACCCCCACGCTCATGGGGAGCTGGGTGCTTGCTCACCCGGTTCTGCACTAACAGAGCGAGTCACTTCTCCCTGCTGCTCTTCCTCTCAGCCCCCTCTCGGCTCCCAGAGCTGAATGCAAAATTAACACATTTATCACACGCTGTCTAAGAAAAAGAAAAAAAAGAAAGAGATCAATTTTGAGCAGCCTGTATTTGCAAACATCTGAGCCCAAAATAATGCAAACAGTTGCATGACAACTCTGCTCTTGCTTTTCATCCACAGCCCTTTACTAGGATCTAGTGGGCTGCCCCTTGCCCATCTGTTCCCTGCTTTCTGAGGAGTGAAGAAAACAGCTTCTGTTCTCAAGCTTCTGCTCTTCCAGTCCTTCCAGCAAAAGCTCATTAAGGGGCACTGAGGGTGATCTCAGCCAATGACCCACGCACATCACTGGCTGCCCCAGCACTCTTACTTGCTGTGTGATGCTTCCTTCACATGGCAGTTCTCTATACATGGCATAGATGTGATGCTGTCAGTGTTCTGGCCCTTGGGAGCAGGTAAGTTCTTCCACAGCAGATTCCCATTTCCAAGCAATTGGAAGAAGCTTGAGACTGGCTGCATCGCAAAGTTGCGAGAGAAAAGCAGAACCTGATTTACCCGTATTTCCTAACAACAATCAGAAAAAGCAATTGATTGGAGATGAACACCCCACTTCTGTGAAGCATGCTTAGTGCAACAGAAACCAGCTCCTCTTCCAAAATGTCACTGCCACAGTGCACCCAGCCAAACCTTGCACAGACTGCTGGGGCTGAGGAGCCACCTGAGCCACCATGGCCCTCAGAGCTCCTGGCCTGCACTGTCATCAGGCCCTGCTTCCCAGCAGGTGCAATGTGAGCTTCATTCTGCTGTGCTGATTGTGGCTGTCTGTGGAGTGGAGGCCTGGATTGGAGGCAGGAATGGACTTACAGTCACCTCTCTGTCAGTCTCCAGCAGCAGGCCTTCTAATGGCCGAAGACGGGTTATTTGTGCAGGCAGGAGGGATGCTGAAATGCACAGGCAGAGGGAAGAGCTGTTTGTTTTTAATCTGTGCCAAGCCTTCAGAGCCAACTCCCCACTCCATGCATCTTTCTCAGGTCCCCCTCTGTCCCGCCCGCCCTCTCGTTGTCACTGTCGCAGGCTCACAAGGATGATGGATGAAAGGCCTTAAAAGCAGCTGCTTTCACATTTCATCACTGTCACACAGCTCGCTCTCCTCACGGCTGCTGCCAGGAACGCCCTTGGCATCCCAAGGTGTGCTCTCCCCTCACTGACGATGAGGAGACGATGGAGGGCCTCTGTGATGGCCCAATGGAGATGGGTGCTGCCAGAGCTCTGCAGCACGCCTGGTGCTTCAAGAAGAGGGATCCATCACTGCCATCTGCTTGTGACACAGCCTTAACCTTCATCATGGGACAGAAGTGTGACTTGAGAGAGGAAGGGGGCTGAGCTGGGAGACCTTGAGAGATGGAGTCAGGAGGGCCTGGGATCAACACATCACATCTCACCATCACCCAGCCCAAAGCATCTCCTGCATGGTGCTGCTTCACTTTCCACCTCTCCCAGAACACAGTAAGGGTGAGGTGGGATCTGGGCACGCAGATTTTTATATGTTCATCACTGCTTCTCAGTTTTCCTCTGCTTCCAGTGCAAGCAGGTGAAAAGCTCAGCTGCAGCCCCCCCCCCACCGGCAGCTGTGATTGAATGCCCGCCTAGTGGAGGGAAAGGAGAGGGGGAGAAGAAAAGAAAGCATTGAGTAAATAAAAGGCTAAAGTAAAATAAGAATCAGTGTGAAGCAAGGGAAGACCCTGTAAATGAATTCCTGCAAAAGAAGGCAGAGAGCAAACACTTGAGCCAGGTCAGAGCCACGACCGGTTATTTATTCAGATGACATTATTAGCGAGGAGAGACACTCACATCCGATATACACCTCCCCGTCCTGGAGAAAAAGGAAAAGGCAGCTGGCTCTGCTCCTATCAGAACCGTTCCAGGTGTTTTCAGCTGGTGTCAGACATGCCACTTGGCATGACAAAGCCAAAACCAGAGAGAAAGAAGTGTCATCATCTTGTTTATAAAGCACAAAAGGAATAAATAAATAAATAAATCACGGCTTCCAATATTAAACATTTCCCCTGGCAGCCCTTGGTGCAGTTGTCATTATTAGCTGAGGCAGAAAGAAGGATGGCAGAACTCAGGGCTCCTATTTACCATTGTTAATCAAGCCGTAATTGGTAGTTGAGACATTCTTAAATTATTGCGAGGAACATTTCAAAAAGTGTCAAGAGCCCAAGATCCCTTCTCAGAAGTGCTTCCCCAGCCCGATTATGAGTGTCTGAATCATCTGGATGCTTTTGAAATTTGTTACCTGAGCAGGCACAGCTGGGCGGGGAGCAGGGCTGTTTGGTGTGTGGTGCTGCAGCACCGAGCAGATGCTGTGCCCAGAAGGCTTGGATGAACTCCGCGAAAGGGGCCGGGGGAATTGCAATCTCCTGACTGCATGGATGAGAAATGAAGTTATCCGGAGATTAAGCGTGGTGCCTGCGCTGCTTCACGAGATAGCTCTGGGAACAACCGAGTAGCTACCGGTGTGTGCCAGGGGGCAGCCGTGAGCCCTTGTGCTGCACTTTTCTGAGCAGTCTCACTGTTGCAAAACCGTGCTTTCTGCCTTCCATCAGCAGAAAGACAGGGCGAGCCACAAAAGGAGCACTGAAGATGAACACAAGCATCGTCAGGGCAAGGCAAACATACAGCTGGGATGCAGCTTGAGCCAGTTACTATAGCTACTCACAGCCCTGCACGGAGGGGATGCTGCTCTGCCACCGAGCACAAGTAGCTGCTGCTGGCCTCATCTGGGCGAGGGGAGCATCCCTGCCTCCCCACAGCTGGAGCCCGGGATGTGCAGCTTCACAGCCTGCAGCCTTTGCAGAGGCTGGGGTTGTGCTGAGGGATGGGCAAAGCTGCAGGAGAATCCAGAGGATGGCAGCAGGCTTGGTGGGGCTGCTTGTAGTGTAGATACAGGTCTGGGATGGAAAAAGAGGTCTTGTGGAAAAAGAGGGCCTCCCTTGAGATTCCTGTGGGGGGATCCCAGGTTGAGATTTCCAGGATGATTGGCTGCTCCTAGTCCAGTTGGGAACTGGGCTCAGATCTCCTTAGGGCCACGAGAGGAGCTGCTTGGAGGATTCCAAAGGCTGTTTGCCCACCTTGCTGTATGGATTTTCTGTGTGCTCATGAGGTCCCCAGTGCCAAAGCAATCAGCCAAACTCCAACTATGCTTTGAGCCCACCACTGAGATGTCACAGATTAACTCTTCCAACAGCACCACAGCTAGCGTGCTTGGTGCCTTGCTGCAAAAATGTCCTGTGGAGCTCCAAGCCATTAAGTCTGAGAAAGGGAGACTCAACACAGGGGTGGCTGGGGAATTGGCCAGCTGTGGACACTGGCAGGCAGTGCATCCTCCTGTATATGGTCAGTGTGGCACACAGCTCCGAGGGCTCTGCACCCTCCGGAAGCTCTGGCTGAGAGATGGGATTGTAACCATGGCAGCAGCAGCAGCTCCTGCATCACAGTGTGGCTTGGGGACACGAGAAAAACGAAAAGGACCAAAAAAAAAAAAAAAAAAAAAAAAAAAAAAGGAAAGGAAAGAAAAAGAGGGAAAAAAAAGGCAAAAAATTAGAAATTCTAATAATTCTCTAAGCTTGCTGGCAGATCTGGTGCACTGAATGCCTCTCACCCAGGCAGACCCACCTCTGGGCACCAATTGCAGATGCTATTTCCAGAGGAAGCCAAGCATGTGCTGTGGGAAATCAGATAGGCTGGAAGTGGGGAGGGGGTTCTGCTGACTGCCACACTCCTGAAGTCCTCGTTACACTAATAGGGAGCACGGGACAGAGGCATGGGTGCTGGCACCCTTGCTGTGCACTTAATAAAGTGCCTGAAGCTCCTCTATGCTTTTTTATTAAAAAAGTGTCAGCGTCTCTGAGAAAGGAAGGGGGGGGACAACTAAATTGCTGTTAAGCGACATGTTGAGACATGAAATCAAGTGGAACGCTACATTTTTAAATTAGTTTTTGACAGTTCTTTCTCTGGCTTCTCAGCAATCTGCAGCTCCTGGGAGAAACCGTTCCCTCCCTCTGCTATCCCCTTGGCTGGGACCCGCGCTGCCCACTTCCCTGTTGCAGAGTTGTAGGCCAGGCCAGGGAGGTGGGATGGAGTCTGCCCTGCTTTTGTGGGACTTTGGAGCACTGGGAACAGGAGTGAGGTGTGCTTGGTGCTGTTCTAGTGCTGGGTGATTGCTTTGCTCCCCGATGAACCCTGGAATTGCTGCGATGCTATTGTTTGCTCTCTAGGATGCCCAGACCAACATGGTGCATGCACACAGAGCAAATTTGTATTCTCTGTGCACTGCAGCAGGGCCTGGAGGCATTGGGTGCTGCTGGGGGTGTGGGTTTAGGTGTGTAGGATATGGTTTGCTTCAGCTTATCTGGGATTTTCACCTGGGGATTTAGTGTGGAAAGAGCAGCTTCACAAGTTTACAGAGTGAGTGCATGGAGCCCTGTTCACAGTCACAGGGAGGAGAGTTTCCTGCCTCACACCAGCATGCTTTTCTCATCTCTCTCTTCTGTTATGGACTATTAAAAATTAACTAAACCATGTTCGTCATTAACGAGCATTGCCTTTGTTCTCCAGGCACCCAATATCCATTTGCGGGGCTTTTGTTATGTATTTTTCAGCACTTTGTCTCTTTAATTGCTTGCTTCTCTCTGACATGCCAGGCTGTGGTTTGGTAGTCAGCTGCAGAGAACAGAGGGGCATTTTTATAACTCCAGACTGCAAGTGAGTGGAAGAAAAGGCTCCTCCAGCTCCATATATTGCAGTTCCTGATGGAACTGGGATTGCTCAGTCTGAAGAGGAGGCTCAGAGAGACCTTATTGCTCTCTACAACTACCTGAAAGCAGGTTGTGGTGAAGTGGGGGTTGGCCTCTTCAAGTAATACTGATAGGGTGAGTAGCAATGGCCTCAGGTTGCACAGGGGTGGTTCAGGTTGGGTATTAGGAAAAACTTGTCAGAAAGAGTGGTGAGGTGTTGGAACGGGCTGCCCGTGGAGGTGGTGCTGTCACCGTCCCTGGAGCTGTCAGGATGTGTGTGGATGTGGCACTGAGGGACATGGTCAGTGAGCATGGTAGGGGTGGGCTGGTGGTTGGATGAGATGACCTTTGGGGTCTTTTCCAACCATAATGATCCTGTGATTCTGTCAAGATGCAATGTCACCATGATTAAGCAGGCAGAGACTCAGCAGATGTGGGGATGGCGGGAAGCCTTAGGAACAGAGAAGTTGGTGTCAGCATTCCCCCTAAGCACTTTAATGACCAGTGTGTTGAAATTTAATAAATAAGGAGCTACTTTCATATGTGTGGTGTTTTTTTTTTTAATAGTCTAACAGCATCATGTAAGCCATTCAATAATTAATTGACAAAGTCAAACCACACATTCCAGCACAATCTGAGGGTGTGGGCTCAGTCTTTGCAGGCAAATGAACTGAGAAGTAATTGCTTGATGAAGAAAAGGAAGATATTAACATAAGATTTGTCAGGTTCCTCACAGGAATTCATCATAGTGGGTCTGGGGCTTCGAATGGGATTTACACTGCTAATTCATCACTAATTAACACTATAAATTGGCCCTGGCATGAGAGGAAGAAGGGAACTGGGGCGACTGGAGACTTCAAAGAAAGCAAGGAAGAGGGGGAGAGAGGAAACCTGGGTATCTGAGGGAGAATTCAGAGGGAATGAGGAAGCAGAAGGCAAGTGTTGGGGCTGAAGAGCTCCTGCATGTATTTTGTGTTATAGGGGCACGGCCAGCAGTGCTGACACCCAGAAGAGCAATCCCAGTGGGAATGGGGACTCAGGGTCACAGCATCACTCCTAGATGACTCCAGTCTCTTTCCTCCAGATGTGCAGATGTTATGATGGCTCTGACTGGGTGAGAGGATCCATTCAGGCTGGTTATGGTCCTCTGCAGCCCTGGGAGGACCTGTGCTGCTGGGAGGGTGACCAGTGCCCCTGATATGTAGGCTGAGTATGAAGTGCCATTGTAATAGGTGACAAATCCTCCTGGCAGCCACTGTGTAGTGGCAGGTGCACACGGAGTATGAGGTGATACGTCAAAGTTGTCCCCATAAGTTAAGTCTCAGTAATATATCACCAGGTAGAGATTTCTGACCCATCAGATTCAGGGATTTGAAACTTGGTGCATGCTGTTCCCCTTACGTACTCGAATCCCATGGCTGTTAGAGGAGTGACACATTCTCCATGGGTTTTTCTTTTTTCTCTCTCTCTTTTTTTTTTTTCTCCTTTATGAGAAAGCTCAAAAGTCTGTTTCATCACAATAAAGACACTAAAGCCTCGAGAAGTGTTCCTGAGAGGAAAACTTCTTTCTTTCCCTGCTCCCAGTTTATTCCCAGAGTAACAGATTAGCAGTGTTTAGGGCTGGAAAGAATCACTGAGTTAATCGATAGATTAAAAAAGATCACAAGCATTAGTGCTTGACTTTGATTTCCTTGCTGCTGCTGCATTTATGTGGCTGCCTTCCCACCTGCAGTGTGTTACAGCGCCCAGAGTGCCTCTGTGTTACCTCAGCCTGACTTGTGCTCTGTTCTGATCCTCTTCACCTACCTCTTAGCTACTCCTTATCTCCTTGGCTGTTCCTGAATTGGATGTGATGGCATAGACAGGCTTGGAGCATTAAAACCAGCTGCCAGAGTCAGAGGCAGGGAGTGCCGTGGGAAGGGCTGCACCAAGCTGTATCACTGTGCCTCCTGTAGGTACAGTACAGAGCACTGGAGTCCTGGCTTTGGTCTGAGGTCTGCCCGTGTCACTGCACAGATAACAAGTACACAGTATTGAGGCTGATGGCAGATTTACTGCAGGAAGGGGAAAAACTCTGCAGCAGACAAAGAAATAGATAACAACAACAACAAGAACAATAATAATAATAATAAAAAAAAGAAGTCATTTTCTCAGAAAGTCATCTCCAAAGGTCCCCTGAACTAGTGTAATTTTTTCACTGCCTTGCTGTGTCTAGATATGTGGGTGGATGGATTAGGATGCTGCAGCAGGACGGGCTACGAACAGGAAGGAAGACACTGACAAATAACAGTGTTTCTTTGATGGAACTCATTCCAGAAACCTTGCTGCTGTTTCAAGGGAAGGAGTTACCCTTGAGGGAATACAGCAAGTTTATAAAGTCTCTGGAGGTAAAGCATCCTGTTCTAGAGATGAATTTGGGTTCTAGCCAGAAACCCCATGAAAAGCATCACAGGAGGCTTTGGGTTATCTGTGGACTATATGCACAGATATGCTCCTTCCTCGTGTCTTATTCACTGAGAAGGAAAATTTGGGTGGCAGCTGCTTTTATGATTTCTGGACTTCTCGTGTCAGAAAAGCACAGGAACTTCACTGGTGAGAGCTGCCAGTCCATTCTCTTTCTTCCTCTGCATGTCTTTGGGTCTGGTACAGATAACTGTTGATTTCTGTCCCAGCTTTATATTAATTGGCATTGGGATTCTCCACTCTATTGTTATCTGTCCAGATGGGAAAATGAAAAATCCTTCAGTGAGGTTTCCAGCTCCAAAGGTCAATCTTTGGAAAATCAGTTTCATGATGTGCTCTTGGTCACTTCTGGTCCAGCAGAATGCCTCCCCAAAACTTAATTTTCTGCCGATCAACAAAGCCTCTTGAAGTCAGATTTTCTTGTTGGGTTTCAGGGTGAGTTGGGACTCTTAACAGGCTTTGGGCATCAGGGAAGGTGTATTTGCAGTGTTACTTTAGGCTCACAGCTCCCTGGGAAGCCCCAGCAAGCTGCAAGCAAAAGCAATACATTAGAGTATTGCAAGGAAAAGCAATTCATTAGTTTAGTACAAGCAGTAATATTTCCCTGTAATAGCCAGCTCCAGAGACTCTAATAGCTTTCTCCTGACTTTCTGCTGAAAGAATGATTCTTAGATGGAACAACAGAGGTGTATCTTTGGGTAAGGATGTTCTTCCCAACACCAGCGGCTGCTGTGAGCTTCACGAGGACCCTTCCATGTGTACCTTCCACTGGAAACCTGCAAACAAAATGACCCCAAAACATCCTGTTCAGTGACATTGAAATGAAACCTCACAGCTTCATAAATCAAACTGTGGTAGGAAAGCAAGAGGAGGATGCAGAGCTGAAATTGGGAGGTTTAGCCAATGGAAGGAGCACCTTGGACCTTCACATGGGTGTCAGGTCTGTGCAACTTGTAGGAGTAAGGGATGTGTCCTGGCTGTGTCTGATAGTGGGATGATCGATGGCCTAAGTAAGGCAGATCTACAGCTGAGCAAATAGGACTGAGCGTCCCGTATATCTCATGCGACTCAACCTCTTTTCCTCCTGGGGAGAATGCCAGCCATCTGCCATTTCACCAAATCCACTTTGCATTCAGAATAATGGGAATGGCTTGGAAAACGGAGAGATAAGCATGTTTTTCTTAAGTGATAGCAAAAGGATCAACCGCAAGGGTCTGATCTGCCATGTTTGTGGCCAGGCTGCAGCATTCCCCCAGAACTTCTTCCACTGTGCCCAGGGGAGCGTAGCACTGCCAGGTCATGTTAGGTACCTGCCTTATAGCAAATGCTTTCTGCTTAGAAAACTGCCTGCTGTCCAGGAGGACTCCCATCTGCCTTCCCCATGGAGGCTTTCTCCTAGCACCAGTGGTAGGAATGGGGCAGGGGAATCCTCCCCCTTGCAAGCACTCTGCACTTCCTTCGTTCGGGCAGATTTAAAAGGAAATCCAATGCTCATTTACAAGCTCTCATCCCATTAATGCACGGGTTCATAAAGCAGCAAACAAAGGCTGATCAATATGCTGAGTGCGGGGGAGAAGGCGCCTGAAAGCATTCACTAATCAGGAGGACGCTGACAGCTTTGTAGCTAAGGAGGGTCCCTCTGCGATGTGGAGCGGGCGCAGAGAACGTTGGGCACCTTTCATCTCTGGTTGCCCATAACGCCAGTAATGAGCCCACTGCTCCCCTCGCTCCTGGGTGCGGGTGAGGAGGAGGAGGCAGGCGGAGCTGCCGCTAATGGTGACTTGCCACGGGGATCAATAGACGGCGAGCAAATTAGCTGGGCTCCCGCGGGAGGGGATTCGTCGATGAGAAGGGTGGTGGGGAGTGACACCTGATGTGTTGGCTGTGCAGCCTCGCAAATACCAGCGTATAATGAACACCCCAGGGACTGGCAGGACGGGCGTCCCGGCTTCCTGGGATGCTGCCTTCCTCACCTAATCGTCCCTTTAGCATACACTCGGCTTTGATTTTCTCTCCTAATGAGCTCTCTCGCTGCCTCTCTCCCTCTGCTAAGTGCTGCTCCCCCACAAACCCCTCCTGTGGATGGCTCTGAGAGGAAGGAAGGACCTCGGGGCCCAAAGCCACCTCAGTGGGGTCCTTCTTGGCCATGGGGAGGGGGATGCTTCTCTGGGTGATGGGGCTGATTGTGCACACTCTTCTCCCTGCCAAGCTGTCAAGTTGGCCAATCTTTGACTTCTGGTCAGCACTTCCAAAGACTGAGGTGGCCTCAGGGCCAGCACTTGGCGCAGGATTTTGGTAGCCCTATGGGCATGGGACAGCCATGAGGCTGGGGTTATAGAGCACGTGTTTCCTGTAGGAATGGATGCAGCAGATCTGTGTTGTTACTTGGCCATAAGATACTCCCGCTACAAAATTAAGGTAATAACCCTCAGCTGAGTGCTCAGAGCAGCTCCTGCCTGCAGTCTTCATCTGCAAATGGCGAGCCTGGTCCTGTGGATGTTAGTCCCAGGCTTCTGTGTCTGAGCCAACAGAGCAAGGAGGAGGGGAATGAAGAGTGATTGCTTGCTGGACCAAGACTGACTTGGAAAGGGCAAGCTCTGGTACCTGCTGGTGGCATTTTGAACAGGAAATTTGTGTGTAGGTAGTGATTTTAACAGCTGGACCAAATCTCATTATCTTCACGGTACTGTTCAGCAGCCTTGGCAGGAACGTGGGTAGATAGGAAGGACAGCAGTGGGGGAAAGCAGCAGGCTAAGTGAGTGCTGAGCACATGGAAAGGCCAGAATGACCCCATTGGAGTGTGAAACATGTCTGTATTTAGTCACCTGCATTTGCTGCAGATTTCAAGGTGCAAGGCATCAGCTGTCTACCTGGTGAAAGATGAGCTTCAGGCTCCTGGAGGCCACCACCAGCCTCTTTGAAGGGTAGATGTTATTGTCCAAAGACAATGACGGAGAGCACCAAGGACACCTTCTTGCTGCTGGGAGCCGCCCAAAGCAGATCACTGGAAACATCTAAGTCCAGTGAGTTTTGGGGAGGACACCCAAACGCTTGGGCACAATTGTTGGAGATGCATCCCTGAGCACCTGGAGGTGGGCATTTGTGCTTCCTGCTGTGGCTGCAGGTAGAGGAGCAGTGGGACAGAGGCAGCCAGCCTTTGCTCTGGCCCCCATCTTCCCACCAGCGGGTGATCTCGAAGTGCAGGGCAAGCTCCTGGCCATGTTCCCCGTACTGCTGTGGCAGGGAGAAGTTCTCACTGTGCTGGGAAGTGCTGCCTTGCCTCAGCTGCCTGACAACTTGTGCCCTGCGGGGTTCATTTGGTGCAGAGCCAACAGCGAGTTCAAATCACATTTAATTTTGCCTGCACGCACAAAAGAGAAAATCCCATTGTTTCTGCTGCTAGCTGCTTGACTGGCTGCCCAAACAAACAGGCAAGATGAAGTGACCCTGAGCATCTCTGCTGAACCGTGGCCAAGGCTTGATTGAGCAAATGAACCTTCAGACAGAGAACAGAAAAGGCCAGGGATTTGCTCTGTGTTGGCCATCCTTCCTCCAAATGCTGCTGGTATCCAAGGAAGCGGTGGCTTGCACACCTTTCCCATTAAGCAAGGCCCTATTGGGGACCAGGTATCCTTACAGGCACGTCCCTCAGTGCCACATCCATACATATCTTGAACACATCCAGGGATGGTGACTTCACCACCTTCCTGGGTAGCCTGTGCCAATTCACCACTGCTCCTTCTGAGAATATTTTCCTAATATCCGTCTTGATCCTGTCTTACCCCTCCATCTCTCTTCACCATCTCTCTGCTGATCTCCTCCTTCCTTCCTTGTCCTCTCTCCTGTCTCTCCCCATCATTTAATCTCATCCCCTCTCTGTTGCTGCAGGGCTGTACTTTAAAGCAGCCTATTGAAGCGATTTGCTGCAGGAGCGCTTAGCTGGAAGCAGAGTGGAGGCCTGTGATGCTGAAAACAAAGGAGCTGTGGTGCAGGACAGTGAGGGAAAAGCTGCCCTGTGCTGAGTGGCTCCTCACCGTAGAACTGTCAGCCACTCTGTCACAGCCATTTGTGAAACGAGTTCTGGCAGTTCCATTTCATTGTACAAAGCCTCTAGCAAAGACCCAGTATGTGCCTTCAGGTTCTCTTGCTCTTTCAGTGGCATTTGCAGTTATGCAGTGCCTTTGCTTGGGCAGTGGGGTTGGATCCAGAGAGAGTATCCCAATGCCCACGGTATGATTGATAACACAGTGGTGCTGTACATGTAAATTGATATAGATAAATGCTTAATATTAAAAAAGGCAGCATCATATCAATCTTCACCTAAGTGCTTTGAGATCGTCACGTAGAACATTTGATATAAATGCAAAATAATTATTATTTTGCAGCAATTATTCATTTCCTTTTATTATACTCACACGCACCAAGGAGTGCGTTCCCATTGCCAAGCATTTGTGAATAATCTCTGGAGAGGGGTTTGTCTGATGTGTTTATTCAGTGTAAATAAGTTAAACGTTGGGGCATGAATGGTTCTCCTAATTGAATTTATTCTTGTAAATTTAATGTCATCCTGGCCAAATGTGCCATCAAAAATGTGCATTATTTTGTTCATCTGCATGGTCACCATTGAAATTCAGAGAACACATCTGAAATCCTAGTGCATGGCTGGAGGGAACGGTCTTTCCAGCCACCGAGGGAAACGTGGTGTGGAATTTCAATACTTGTATATCCAGAATGAGTACTTGGGTTCCTTTAGTAGAAGGATCACTGACTGCCGTTGTAAGGCCAGAGGATTCCCGCTGTGAAAGTACAGCTGTTTAATTGTTCCTAGTTCTCCCCCTGTGGCTCGAAGTTCCTGTGCTTGTTCTCTGCTCAGATAAGATTTCTAAAGTGAAGAGGAAGGGACTGAGGAAAATCTGTAGGTTCTTCTGTAACTGAGCTTTATGTACGTGGTAAGAATGACATGCAGGTGAAACTCAGCCCTGGTCAGGAGTATTTTGTTCTAATTCAAGCTGTTTTGTAGCGCTTTTGGAGACCTGACAGTAATGAATGAGCTGCTTGTGAGGACACTATTAAGTGACTTGGAAGTCCTGAGTGCAGGAGTGTCTTTTCATCTCTGAGTACTTGGAGGCTCTGTTAGGTTTCTTGAAGCTCTTCATCCATGCCTCAGGCCCCAGCAGGCTGTATATCTGCCACCAACTCGTGATCTTCTGGGAAGAAAACTTCATCGTGAGGCATGAAACATGGGAATACCATGTGTAACATGAGAATACCATGTGTAATGCAGGACATCTCTAAGGCAGATGTGTCTGGAAGAGTAATCTGAATGAACCCCCAGCGTGCCTGCCCTGTTCTGTGCTGCTGTTTGGAGGCAGGCTGTTCAAATAGATGAGCCTCCTTCTTACCCTGTGTGGCCATTACTGCATGTTCTTGTCCACTGCTCAAAATACATCCTTTGGCAGTCAGTTCAGTTTTAGGAACACTAAACTTTACGGAGTTCTGTAACTATTAACTGCTTTATCTTCATGCCATTAAGTATCATTAGGTTCCTACTATGGGTTTCACAAAACCTAGATGAGCCAAGTGGGAAAAATAATTGCAGCCCATATGCCTGAAATCATCCATCCCACTAAGGACTGCAGTTCAGCTCATGAGCCGTAATCACATCAATTAACCTTTGTTCCATTTAACATTAGGAGGGCCATAGAATAACAGTGTTCACAATTAACCTCCTGAAAAGGGATGCATCTAAAACAAAGAGAGATCCTTGTGTCTCTCAGGCCTGTGCAAATGCAGGGCCAGAAGCGAGGGTTATTAAACAAAAGGAATGAGGGGTTAATATCCCTTGAGCTCTGCTGCTGCACTGTGAGAGGAAGGGCTGCTGGGACCCTCTTGGGATGAAGAGCCACCCAAATGGGTGCAAAGCCAAGGTAAAAGAGGGACCCAGAACAGGGTGTTAGAGTCTGTATGGGGGTGAGTAAAGGAAGATCCCTCCCCAGGAAGGCTGTCTGCATGGCACCCAGGTGCCTCTGAAGAGCCATGGACTGTGTGGGAGGGGTATCTGCTGTCCTGTCAGAGAGCTGGGGCTGGCCTCGGGGAGGGAAAAGCATGCAGCAGTTGTTTAGGAGGAAAAAATGGAGAAGATTCACTGAGCAGCATTGGGAAAGTAATTGAGCTAAACTGAACATAATTGGAAAATAATCATGGTGAGCAGCAGTTTAACACATTTTATTGTAATTTGACCAGAAGTTGCTTTATGAGTTTATGTTTGGATCCATCTCGGGACTTGTGTTGCACTGCCTGTAGCATAGACAAAACACTTTTTCTGCAACTGGGAGTGAAGCCAGAAGCAGATTGCACTCCCTCACCCTCACTGCCACCTTTGTCTCTGTGCACTGCGCTGGGGCAGAGGAATGAGGCCTCCAGTTCCGCCAGTGATGTCTCAGAAGGATGGTGGCACTGCAGCAGGAGGAGGTGGCTGCTGGTGGGGGGCTGGGACTGGGAGAACCCACTGGTGCTGAATGTTAGTCAACAGTGTTTTCTGTCCGTGCTTCCCTTGTGCTGTTCTGCTCCAAAGCTTCTTATGCAAAGCGTTCGATAAATACCCCCTGAATTGTGGAAGAGATGAACAAGGTAATGTGAAGAATAATGAAATGTCCCTCAGCCTCTGGGGAAACAGTATTGACCAGCCATGGAGAGAGCTCGTAATGAGGCCCACTTTACCCAGAGAGAACAGTAATAGCCTTCCCTTCCGCAGCCCCCCCTTGCCTCCACCGTAAATTGTGTTTGCCCAAGAAAATGATTTGTTCAGGAAAGGAGCAAGGCAGTGAGTGCTGACTGGAGAAGCAGTGTGGAGGGAAGGAGGAGGGCCGCGGGGACATTCACAGGCCAGATGCGGCTCCCCAGGGTCAGGCGCTGTTTCAGACAAGATCCGCTATGACAAAATGCCCCTCTGGGTTCTGCTGGCCCAGGATGACTGGGATGGAGACTTTGGGACTGCAGGAACCAGAGACAGCATCAGGGAGGATCCTGTGTCTCATGAGCGCAGCCCCCATCCCAAATGTGCTTGCCCCTTGTCTCACCCAAACCACTCCATTCACTCCTCAGTTCTTCGCACTGACGGTGAGATGTCTGCCAGTCCCACTGACGGTTATCCCAGCTCCCTGCCCCCTCACCCTTGCTGTGCTGCAGAAGGCCCTCATGGTATGGCTGGACTCAGTACACTTGCCTGCTGGGTTTAGCACTCCCTCTTTGGCCCATGTATTATACTGTCTTCTGGGGGCACCCCCAGAGCTCTGGCTGTGCACCCATCCCTTCATCTGCAGAGCATCCAGCAGAGATTACAGCACCAGGAGGAGCATAATCCAGCCTGCTCAGCAGCCTCCTCTGCACCACTGAAATGAGTGCCTCTCAGTTCAGCATCATGGAGATTTCTAGAGCTGCTTGTTTGGTTTTAACTGTGCTAATTGTTCAAGGCAGCATCCTGTTTACATTAACCTTTATAGCATTATTCCTGCATCTTCCATTCCTTGCCCCTTTGTTGTCTGGGGTAGCAACAGGTCGCTTTGCCTTGCTGTTCTTATTTATACCTCTGCTGTCAGAACTTCCTTTGCCTACCCCCTTTTTAAGCAGTATCCTACTTGGAATGGAATTCAATTAGATGGCAATGTCCTTTCCTTTGGTTCAGTGGACAAAGTGCCAGAACATCTCAAATTGAGATGGGGCTCTGGTCTCATGGCCCACAAGGTCGCTGCAATCCAAGCTCCTCAGCATGTATGATGTGGCTCACATTCACAGAGTACAGATAGTAGCTTTGTGAACTTTAGAGCTATCTGAGTCCTTAAGCTGGTACATTTGAGCACCCACATGCTGCATAGCATGTTTGGAAGATGGAGGAAGAATAAATGTTTCTGTTTCTTGAAATTCATCCTGAACACCAGGATACAGACCCGTGAATCAAAGATACTGTGTTATACTTTCCTACCAGCTTGCCACCCAACACCCAAGACTAAATAAATAAATAAATAAATAAATAAATAAATAAATAAATAAAATGCACAAGCAGGTAAAATGAGCCACTTCAAAACATGTCCTTCATTGAAATCATTCAACACTCATCAACAACATCAAACTGGAAAAGGAAAGGCTATAAAGACAGCATTTCTCATGCCCACAGCTCCCAGCCTTCCCCTTTCTAGTTCCCCAGATTTGAGCAACAGCAGCCCTTTCAGATCCTCTGTTGCGAAGTACTGGCCTAGCTGTTCTTTCTGGCAGGAGCTTTAAAGGCCAAATGGGACAACTGGGATTTCTTGAACCCTGACAACTTGAAATGCCCAAGTGGTTCCAACTGTAGATGGAACTCTTGGAACTTTTAGGGTCCCTATATTTTAGCAGAGGGCTTGATAGCCCTGGAAAAGCTAACAGAAGCTGCCCAAGGTACGGCAGAAAACTTGAAGTCCTAAGAGACTTGATTAGGATTCACTTGCTTCTCTTCTTCAAACGGATGAGGGTAGACTGTGCACCCCATGGGCTAGGAGAAGTGGAGGAGAGGAGAAATGAAAGAACTTTGTCAGAGATGGATTGACAAAGATTATCCACTCCTTTGGATGCTTTGAGAAAAAAAAACTTAGAAGAGAAAAGCTAAAGCCTGAAACTTGAATGACGTTTTGGATAGGACCAAAGGCTGAAAATCAATTTCCCATCCCTCTGGGTAACATCCTTTAAAACTCCTCACTGACCCTGACTGGAGTCAGATGTCTTCCTGTCCCACTGTCCTTCCTAATTAAGGGGAGAAAGATGTTTTCAGTAGACCTTGATATGGAGTTCCATGGGTCACAGTCTGTAGCGCTGGTTCATGCCCCAGCTGCTCCGGCAATACCAGACAGGAACACTGAGTGCAGCAGCTCTTTGGAGTCTGGATATTTAACAGACAGACATTATCCATTTGAGTTCCCCATATGATTTGCTCCATAAAAACAAGAAAACGAACAAACATCCCAGCAGAAATAATTTTTTAGTTTCAACAATTAGGATAAAATCTTTGTTTTCAGACACTTTTCTTCTTCATGCTTCAGGTTGAGCTCATTACTTTCCCCAGCTAATTAGCATGCATACTGCAGGTTACACAGCATCAGCTAAATATAAACCACCCTTCTATTTTTTCATTTTGTTTGAGGACTGTTGACAGAGCTTTTTGCTTGCATGAAAGGTAGAGGATTAGCCATGTGAGGTTCATCTCTCAAGTCTGTCTCCTCTCATCAGAGGAAGGAGGGTCTCATCCGTTAACCAGGCAATGCACTGGACGAGGCTTTGTACAGGATGCTGTCAGGGCCAGACTCAGGGGACTGGGATCCTGGGCTCTGATTTGGCCACAGTTTAAGCAATGAGAACAAGAACTCAGCTCTTGTCAGTCCTGGCATTTCTTCTTTGCTGCTGGATGTCCAGAGGAATTATCTTCTTTCTGTATACTTTGTGTTCTCTATGTGGTCCTCAGAGAACAGTCGTGCTTGGGAAGTGGAGTGGCTGAGGTCTGTGGTTAGGGGGACTGCAGCAGGATTTGATCCCAGTCATCAACCGTTGGGTATAACAGCTTATGCTTGTAAATTCCTCTGAGGTTTCCTAATAAATGAGCTTCAGCAGACGTGGGGGCAATGATACGTGTCCTCTCCATGTGCTTTCCAGGCTTCTACTAACAGAGCTGGCCCCTGTATCTGGCTTGCCTGCCAGTTTGTAACGCTTTAGGAACGATGACATTCCAGGCTGAGGAAGAATGAACACAGCCTCTATGTTAATTTCTCATCATTTGGTGCCCCCTGTGTCCTTTTTATACCCATTAGGAGGACAGGGTGACATTAAGGGAGCCTCTGACTGCATTTCAAAACCTAAGGGACCCTATCTTGGCTGAACTGTAGCTGACATTTCACCCACCCTGGGCTTTAATGCACAGCAAAGACCCTCTGGGCACGATACACAACCATTTTATAGAGCACTGAAACAGAGCTTTCTCCAGCTGGGATAATAAAGGAGGGGATTTTTTTTTTGATGGCTCCTGTTGGAACACATTATGAAACCCTTTGTGAGAGGCTTTACAGAGTGCCTTTAAAGTGAATTCAAATGGAGTGAGACTTGGCAGAGACTGAACTGAAGAAGAAGGTAGGGGTGTGTGGAGAACCTCCAGACGAAGGGAAACCATCCCTGGAGCACAAAGAAAGCCGTCTGTGGGATTAGATTTCCTTTGTTCTCCCAACCTGTAAGGCAGGTGGCAGAGCTGTGATTCCCAATGAGCACAGAAGTCTGCTTGGTAAGGTCTCTTCCACACGTTCGAGTCTTCTCCAAAAGAAAGAAATAAAAACTAGTCTGGAAATGAAGTGCAGGAGTTATTGAGCCTGCCTTAGCCTTGGGGGAGAGAGGAATTAAGGGAATATTGTTTGGGGATCCTTGTGCTATATCAGCAAAGCCTTCTGGTTCAGTACAGGTCTGGTGTCATCTCTGGGCTTTCCAGCAGCAGCAGAACGTCACTTTTATGAGACTCAAAATAGAATGAAGCCAGAAAGCTTATACCTTGACTGCCAGCTTGACTCTGCTTAAACTTGTTCTCATTGCTGCACTAGAGCCATTAGTTTCCAAACCATAATTCCTCTGTGCCTGCTCCAAAGTTGATCCATATGTTAACTGAGCAAGCTGGGGTATTCAAAGCTGGAAATATGCTTCAGGCTGTTTTAATGTTTCAACTAAAGTGGGCCATTCATTTCTGAAGAGAAGATTAGGGGAAGAATAAACACCACTGTTCTGACCACACAGAACAAAATTCTGACAGATGAGTGTCTGGAAAGTGCAAGCTTATGTCTTGGAGAGAGGATTCAGTGTTTGCAAAATACCACCCCACCTAGCTAAAGCTGCCCCTCTGACAAGATATGCACTTTTGAAAATTCCCCATCCCATGCATATTCTGTAGAGACCATCTGCAACGTGACTGCTCCTTCATCCCATGGCTCCTACAATCCAGTTTGGCATTGTTTCCAGCATCTACAGAGAGCTTTTGTGCAACTCTTACACTGCCATAACACGATGGAGTTTTTAGCACACAGAGCACTCTGGAGCACTGTTGCTAAAAGACCTCTGCCCTCTGTGGGAGGCTGCTCCCTTCCTGAGGGTTGCACACAGGGAAGGATGGGAAAGAGATCTTCGGTGTCAGTGGGCAGGCTGTGTGAGATAAGGTGCTCACTGGGAGCAACTCATTTTTCCTCTTCCTTATTTGTGCTATCCCTTATACCCGGATGAACTGGTGATATGGACACATAAAATCCCATGTAAACCCTGAAAAATCAGACTTTAAGATCAGTGCAAACCTAGCTTGCCAAATTAATGAGGATTCTGAATAAATTTGGCTTTGTTTCTGTCCCTCAGTTCCTCAGTTATGAAGATAATAAAAATACCTAATTCAGCTGGGAAGCTGCTGATGAGCAATTTATTAATACCTGTGGCACTCAAATGTTATCATGAGCAAAGCTTAGAAAAGGCTTTGAGGAAACCTATCAGGGTTTAGCTGGAACACAGCAAATATGATATGGAGCACTTGGGAAGATATGGATAAAACAGAATCGTGTTGAATGCCTTCCATCTTGCGTGCTGAATGATACCCAAAACATCACCAGTGAAGAAATCAGAGGGTGGAATCTACCATGAGTGGAAGGATCCAAGCAAGGTCAGAGACAGTGTCACCATACAGCTGGCCGCCCTGGGCACCCATACCTCAGGTGTTAGACTAAGAGCAATCTGCTTGCACTGGCATTCTGAATGCAACTTGCTCCTGAGGGGAGGAGTAGTATGCATTAAATATTAAGTAGCATACAACCATTTGGCACTCCTGAGAAATTTCAGCTTGGGTGTAAAATTAGTTAACTACCAAGTATCATCTGCAAAATGGTAGTCACAACAACAGAGTGCATTATATGTCTGTGTACACAGCAAGAGGCAAAGCCATCCCCAGAGTTCTATTCCTCACGTGGGCTCCTTCCTTCTGTTTCTGTTCCCCCAGAGGTTGTTTTCTCAGTCCCCAAAACTCTTTGCCATTGCCCTGGTGAGTTACTGAGTGCTTTAACTTCAAATGTTATTACATCAAAAGGGACGTGAGTTTCAGATACACAGAAAAACGGTTTGGTTAGTACAGGGTAGTTCTACTATCACAGAATCATAGAATCTTTTGAGTCGGAAGGGATCTCCAAAAGCGATCTTGTCCAACTCCCCTGCAGTGAACAGAGACATCTACAGCTACATCAGGTGCTCAGAATCCATCCAGCCTGACCTGGAGTGTCTCCAGGGATGAGGCTTGGATGGAAGTAATCCACATCCTTTGGTAATCCGGTAATTTGGTAAGTCTCAGAACCCAAAGAAATCCAGCTTCTCCCTTGATGGATCGTTAGTAGCAGACATCTAGCCCAGATATAACACTGAAAGCAGGAGAGAGCAGCAGTACAGCAGTACCTTCCACCTCCATGGAGAATGGGAGCAGGCTCAGGAGTGATCAGCCCTGCAGCTTCAGCCAGCTGCTGGCCATGGGCTTCACCTCCTTCCACAGGGTGTTTGGATGGAAAATGGCACACTGCCACCAGGCACGGGGAAAGATGCTGCAGTTCCTTCCCAGTCGCGTTCCTCTCCTGCCTTGCAACTGAATCTGGCCCTCCGGAGGGAGGGGAGAGGGGACGACACGCCAGCAGGCAGGGCCGGGTGATAGCAGCCTGTTTGTAACCCTCGATAAATGCCACAGTGCAGCCAGCGTGAAATGAAGAAATATTGCTCCTGGTAAATATTTATTTTATATCAGAAATTAGCATACCAAATGTAATTAAAAACAACTTTATGTGCACATTCTACCC
The DNA here is from genome assembly GCF_023343835.1 of Lagopus muta. Taxonomy (NCBI): domain Eukaryota; kingdom Metazoa; phylum Chordata; class Aves; order Galliformes; family Phasianidae; genus Lagopus; species Lagopus muta. Next base: position 80,290,610 of record NC_064434.1, read on the forward strand.
CCAGCCCCCTACCCCAGTCTGTCAAATGACATCTTAGAATAACAAGTCATAAAGAATGTGGCCTAATTAGCAAGCATCCCAGCTTACTGTTGCCTTTTGATAATTATCCTGCAATGAGCATCTGAAATTGGGATTTAATTCCCCCTCTACCCTCCTCCAGCTCTATCCCTGAGCTGCTCGGGAATGGCCGGCACGCAGTGAGCCTGCTGCCTCTGTGCATCAGGGTGTGTGAGATAAAACACTGCTGTAAAGAGGGTTTCCAAAGCCTGCAATCAGTTAGAAATGACCCCTCAGTGACAAAAAAAAAAAAAAGAAAAGAAAAAGAAAAAAAAAAGAATTAAAAACCAGATGGTGCCTTATGAGAGTCTTTCTCTCTTTGTAGCTTGAGTGAAAGCAGTGCTGTCTTCCCTATCTCAGTGCAGGCTCCCCTTGTGAGCTGGAGGAGCTGAGATTTAGGGCAAAAAGAGGCACCTTTTCTCCTCCTCAGATCTGGGACTCTCCCCGTGTGACGCCGCTGCCTCATCCTTGCATGTCCCTCCCTGCCACCACAAACCACCAGCTCATCACCCACCTGAACACTTCCCACCCCATGAGCTCCTGCTCTCTCACCCACAGTGAGAGCACGGGGTGCTCAGAAGGCTTGGTTTGTCTGGCTTGGTTTAGACATTGACTGCAGCATGAGACAAATTACGTCATGGAGGAGGCTGTTTTCTTCACTGACTAAGCAGAGACCCTAGGGTGACTTACTCAGATAGAGAAAAAAAGCAGTGAAATGAATCCCATTCTGAGATCTTGCTTTCCCACAAATAAGGGCTAACAAAGACAAAGCAGAGGTGAGGGGCAGCTAGTATTAAGGAACAACAGAATTAGTTGTAATGGGAAGCATTTCCCAAGAGGCCCTTCAAAATGAAGCTTTTCATCAGCACACAAGAGAGGCACTGGCTTTGGCTGTGTCTGGAATGCTTTGGCGAGAGAAAAGGGGAGAGGAAAAGCTGAGGTTTTGGAGAGAGCACCAGAAGGAAGGGCTGCACTCTCTGAGATTCATGGAAATCCAGAAGTTGTGTTGAGGGACCCAGGGATGGTTTCTGGTGGCCTCTGTCAGGGTGTTGGTGGTGCTGCTGACCTTATGGAGAGCTTCTCCTCTGTTTTGTAGAGGACAGGGAGGATCTCCATGCTGACATCACAAATGCAGCAGTCCCAGGCACTGGTTTCCTAATTACTGTGCATGGATGAGTCCTCCTGGGGATCCAGCAAGGAGGGCTACTGAAGATAAAGGAGGCTGGCATTACGTTTAAGTCATTAGAGATCTCCTTGGGGAGCTGGAGGGATGAGGGGGAGAAGGAGGGTGAGGCAGTGGGAGGTGTGGGAGCAAGGAAGAAAGAAGGGACTGAAGGAAGGTGTGGGCAAAATGGGATGGAAATAGGTGACAGTATCTGAGGGGAAGACAAAGAGAAAAGAAAAGGGGAGAAAGGAAAGCATGGGAGAAGGAGGTGGGTTGTGATGGTGGAAGAGGCCCTGAGGAGCTCTAAGTTGTCTCTGTGGGAGGGGGATGCCCATGGCAAGGGCATCACAGAGCAGGAGGATGCAGAACAAAAGTGCTGCTGCTCATGGCAGAAGGACAAATGCACGACACAGGCTTTGCTCCCAGCAACTTCCTATTGGAAATGGTTGGCTTATTTCTTTGGAAATACTTGCTGGTTTGAGAATAAAGCCTCTTTTCTAGGCACTTTTTTAGGGTAGCAGATTGTTGTTTCTGTCAATTGTAATGTCTAGTAGATGGAAAAAAATAACAAATATGTACAAAAATGATGTGCTTTCTTTTCTTTCTCTTTTTCCATGTGGGATATAAAGGGAAAAATAGAAAATGATGTATCTGAATGCATGAAATATTTTCATGGATTATTTTGAAGAAAGTGATTTTTTTTTTTTTTTTTTTTGGGGTGTGTGTGTGTGTGTGGTTGCAGAGGAAAAGGAAAGAAAGAGTGTTCCAATAAATTCTAGATGATCTTAGAGGCCTTTTCCAATCTTAATGATTTGGTGATTCTGAATAGCCATAGGGCAGTATCCTCGTTCCTGCTGCTTCACTGCTATTTTGTAGCAGGGGAAACTGAGGCACAGGGCTGCCTGCCCTGAGGGTGGGGAGATGGGAAGGAGCTGTGCTAACCTTGGTGGCTGTGGGCAGTCACCCTACAAAGATCTGCATCCTTCCAGCCTGAATGGCCCCATGCTCTCCCTCTGCTTCACGCGGTGTGTGTGCCCCACACATGCTCCATCTCAGTGCCAGCACAGGGTACTGGGCACACTGGATAAAAGCTGTGCACAAAGGGCATTTCTGCAAGTGAGGAGGCTGGGAGGAGTGGGAAGGAGGTTATTTAATTGCTGAAACTGGGGATATTTTCCAACACAGACTTTTTCAAACAGGGGATGCATCAAAACTAATTGCTGTGCAGGCTGGCCAGCTCCTTAATTAGGAAGGGTTTTAAAGCCCCATGTCAGCTCCCCACTGAGGAAACCACAGCATCAAGGGAGTCCACTACCCTCAGCACTTTGTTCCTGTGCCAGGACCATGGTGGCAGCATGGGGTCCTTGGGGTGCAGGCAGATGCTACACCTTCCAGCCCTTTCCCACCTGGGATGAATGCCTGGACCCCTGCCCAGCAAGGACACAAGGGGTTGTTGTGGATCCAATCCTGGTTTGGTGCAAGAAGAGGCCCAGTTTTTCCTGGTTTGGAAGAGCTGCTGTTTCAGCTCTGCCATCTGAGCTGGTCTGGGCTGTGGTACAGCCACGGCAGTCAGTGGAAAGAGTATTCCCCAGTGCAGCCTCCTGCCTCTGGATGTGCCCCCCCTCTTGCTTTCTCCACTGCCCTCTTGTCATTTCCCACTTGGGCACCTCCACAAACATCTTAATTTCATGCTTGCTTGTCAGGGCTGCATTGTGAAACATCTGAATGACATTAGCACAGTTTAAGAGTGTGACAGACTGAGGAGCAGCAGCCTCCTGTGATCACCTATTCCAGATGGCTGAGTGGCAAATCTAGCTCCTGAGACCTTCATGGAGAGGTGCCACAGGAGGACCCCCCGGGAGCACCATCCCTACCCACAGCCCAGCTCCCAACATCCGCTGGGATAGGCAGCACTCATCCAGAGTGAAGCAGACATGCAGCAGATGTTGCATTCTTCAGGGATCCCAGTGAGCATTCCCCCTCCCTCTGACTCGTTGCTGTCTCATCTCAATTATATGCACAGCCATCGGCAGCTTGGGCAGACCCTGCTCTTGCTCATCTCACCAGGGTGGTTCTCCTTCCCATTGCCTTCAGGTGGCATTTGTACTCGTAGACACACTTCAAACCCCAGATCATCACAGGATATTTTGGGGAGGAAACTGCATTCACTCATGTAGTGGAAGACAAACATCGCTGGGGACAAGTAGAGAGAGTGTTAGTTTCAAAAATATGCAGCCCAAAATGGTGAAGCCCTGTGTTCAAGGTGACACTACCAGCTGCTTCCATGCCTGCTGCCTTGCGGGGCACAGCTCTGCTTCCCATGCAGCCCCTCCTGAGTCATACCCAGCTCTTGGGACACCTACTGTAGTGTAAGAGGCTCCTGCTGCTGTTACTGCTGGGAGCGTAGAAGGGCACAGTAGGATCAGAGCTTACAGGGTCACACTGCAGTAAGTAAAGCTGGAGGTTTCTGGGGGAGCACAGATGGGGAAACGACTGAGTGAGGACAGGGCAGCAGGTGTGGGGAAGGAGGGGAAATGGAATACTGGGGAGAGAGTTTTAATGATCACCTACAGTTGGAGCTTTGTGCCTCCTCTGCAGCAGAGCACTGTTAGAGTACTGCCAGTAAACAACCTGTATTAAAAAGCTTCCATTCATCTTTGCAATTCAAAGCCAGTTTCCTGTTCTAGCTCAGGACTTGGACCCTGCAGTGGCTGTGCTCCTTCTCAGGCTGAAGGAGGTAAGTGTATCCTGGGTCTGTGGGATGCAGGAGATCCAAGACACAAGGTAAATATGGAGAAGGTATTTCATCCTATGCTTTCAGCATTGTCCTAGTGGTTTAATTACAGGCATGTGGGTGTTGGTAAATGTGTTCTCCTCTCCTAACAGCTCCCCTAGCCTTAGTTTCTATTCTCTAGCTCAGAATATACTAACAGAAAACAGGGCTTGGGAAATGAGGTGTTTCTTGTGTTCTTGCAATCTGCTTTAGGTCTCCAGGAAATGAATTTGAGGGTCTTGGGACGAGGTCAGCTGGCGCAGCAAACCACAGCATCTCACTCTGCCCATCCCAGACTGCTGCCTGATCTGGGGACACCCAAGAGATAGAAGTAGGACTGTGGCTTACAGCACCTTTACTGCCTGCTCAACTGACGTGCATGGACAGGGAGCTGAGCCGTTTGCAAGCTCAGACAATGGAAATCTGACCACCTGCACTGCATCAGCCCCGAGTTGATCAGCTGATCAGAAAACAAACCAGAGCTTGAGGGGAGAAGTCAAACCCAGCTTTTGATGATCTCACATAGAACAGTAGCATTCTGATGGATAAATAATTGCTTTTGTAGAACACTTAGGCTTCACTGTAGTGGCAAAAGGTTTTTTGATGGTGCCCTGTGAATAAATTTGGAGTCTCTGCAGCCATTGCTTTCCATTTAGTGAGGCATTTAGCTTTGGTGCAGGTGACTAACAAGTGACCTGGTGTATGGGAACTACTGAGTCACGGCCTGAACCTCTGATTGATCACCTGAGGTGAGCCATGAGTCAGCCAGAGGAGCACAGCTGAAGGCAATTCACTGTGCTGCCGGAAGGGGTGGAACCTGGCTGCACCCCTCCTAGACCTATTTAAGAGCTGGCTACCAGTGGGGAAGGATCTCTTCTGGAGATCCCCTCTTTTGGTGTTTTGTGGTGAGCTCAGCATAAGGGTAAGCCTTCCATTTATTCTCTCTTATTATCTTAGTCTACTTTGCCTAACTCTCTTGTTCTTTTTTGTGGTTATAACATCTTAATATCCATTGATTATACACCTTAATATCCACTGATTATACACCTGGCCTGATTCAGTTCCTCTGAGAGTCTGTGGGATGAGGAATCGCCTGCTTCCTTGTGTCCACCGCTTGTAGGAAAATGACAGGGGGGCCTCAGGAAGGCAGCAGTGAAGTTTCCAGTCACAAGCTAGTGGTGTATTTCTCAGCATTTTTAATCTCCTTATTATGGTAATGGGCTGCTAACTGATTGTACAGTTAAAATGGGAGTTGACACCAAGGCTACATTTTTTCTCTCTTCAGAGAGATGCTGCAGTAAACAGCTTAGTAGAGGGCTGTAAGAGCTGGTATTCTGTCTCAAACCTCTGTTAATGGGAATCTGAAGCACAAGGGAATAGAGTGAAACTAAATTCAAGAGGATGAGTGCATCAATTGGCCCTGGATAAATAAATTGTTTCTTGGCCTATAAAGGGGATGGTAAGAGAGGGCACTCTGTGGGTGATGAAGATAAGGCATGGAAAGTGCAGATGCTGTGGGAATACAGGAGCACACAGCACTGGCATTGTCCTGGCTGCTGTTTTTGTATTGTCTGCTGTACCTTCTGCTACGTGGCCCAGTGTGTTGGCCAAGCGTTTGCCTTCTATGGGTTTCCCTTGAATTTTCCATATGTTTGGGAACTTGCTTCTATCTCTACACATGATCTGCCAGTACCCTATCCCATCCCAGATCCCCTCAGTTTAATATACGCCCCTTCCAGCAAAGCACAGTGCAATGACAAATGTTCTTGGCCTTTGGTTTGCTCTCATATCTTCACTCTTGACAGTTACTGGCACTGAGCTGTAACTTTGCAAAGGGGAAAAGGGATCTCTATCACCATCCTAGCCATTAAGTTGTGGATGATAACAAGTAAGAAAGTGACAGGGCTATGAAACTATCTTCTTTTCCATCTCTATGAACACTTCTCTCCTATGCTACTGAATAAAAGGGGAAGAACATTTCTTCACTCACCCATCACTGAGATGGGTGGGAAAAGGGGAGGCAAATGGTGAACTGCTCTGCGCTGCTGAGCTTGTGGTACTCTTCTGAAATCCCTGGGGAGCTGCAGGTTGATTTCTTGATGGCTTCTAAGGAAAACCCTTGTATGATCCTCCTGGATTTACCTCCAATTAAGCTCCCCTCTCTTGCTCTACCAGATACTTAGACCATTCATTTTTCCCTTTGAAAAACAGAAAGGACTGGTTTCATTTTGAAACTTTTATGTTTGTGGTTTTTTTTTATAGTCATGGTCAAGTACATCTATGTGAAGCGAAAAAGACCCACTGAATTTCAAGGTCTTGGGCAGCAGTTATTTCCTCCATTAAGCAGATGGATGTGAGGAAATGAGGGAAAGCATATTGATTTATTTTTTTTCTTAACCATGATCCATTAAAGGTTGTGTGGATATTGAAATATGAATCTGGTTTTGACATGTGGCAGAGAGGAAACAGGAATCCTGAGAGACTGCTGTAATGAGGAGGTAAGGAGGGTTTGTTCTGCTGCTGGGATGGGCGAGGGAGAGTGAGTGCTTCCTTTAAAGAGCTGGACTTGATGATCCTTATGGGTCCCTTCCAACTTGGGTGATGCCTCAAGCTCAACTGTTAGCAGGTAGGGATGGGGTTGCCCAGCTTCTCCACCTATGTGCTGGTATTGGGAAAGAAATGTACATGGCTCCTTTGTAGGAAAAGCTGGGGACTGTGCTCAGGCATGAAAGGGGAGGAGTTATTTACAGAGGAGTCCACAGAAGCCTAAAACCTGAAAGGTGCTTTTTACCAGCTGGACTGGGGGCAATACTGTCTGTCTTGAGTGATTAGCTGAGAGTGAGGTGTTTAGAGTGGAGGCTTTTATCTAGCTGCATGTAGCACCCTCAGGTAAGGAGAGACAAATTTACAGGCCTGCAAAAATCCTTTGCTGTCTGTGCTCTGCATGCACTGGAAAGGAAATGGATCTGAGGGGATTAAATGGAATGCCCAACAAGGTTTGTGGACTAATGGATGTCTCACAGCCTCCCTTATTCCCAGCTTCTTGAGAGCAAGGAGAATTCACAGTGTGAATCGAAGCAAGTTCAGCTCCTCCAGGCAATGCAATACTGCAAACCAAGCTGTACTGATTGCACAGCACATGCTAAGCTGTGGGACTCCTTGCCACAAGGAATTATCCTGCTAATGGTGAAGATAACTAGGCAAAGCTTGATGACACGTGGTTATACAAAGCAGTATATACAGAAATGCAGTCTTGTGATCCATGCCATAAGGAGCTTCTTTTCTGGTATTAGTCTTGGAGGCCTTTCCTTGCTATTTTCAGGGTGCTGAACAAACGCTTCTTTGCTGTAAGTATGTTCCTGCTTGCACTCATTTTTTTTGCAAGAGGGGAGTAGAGAGAGGTGGCAAATGTTCCATCTGTGGGATGCTGGTTGAGTGATGCACCCTGAGCCAGAGGAGCCAGAGAAGTGGGCTTGTGTAGATGTGGGTTACAGGAGTCTATGCATTTCCCTACACAGAGAGTAGCAGTAAATCTATCTTGCAGTTCAGTTCTCTTACTCAGCCCAACTGTTCTCTGGGAGAATTAATGACCTGAAGAAGTGCTGAGCCAAAAGCATGCCTTGCTTTTCTGCTAGGAGACTGCCCTTGTCCCATCCCTGCCTCCATCCCAGCTCCTCAGCCCAACCTGTGCACTTCTTGAATGTTGCCCACCTGCTGGAAGCAAATGGCCACAGATTGCTGCCTGCCTCCTTCATGGTAATATCACTGTGGCTCCTGGTGTGAGCCGGGCTCCTGCCCCTCCACAGAGCATCATTTGTGTCCCTGCCTTGTGTCCTGACCATTCATTAGATGCCTTTTCTGGAAGAGGCACTGGGCTCCCTCCATTTACATAGTCCCAGAAGCACCCATTAGCATTAGACTTCCCCTTGCAAGTCACAGGCAGCCCCACTCTGTTTGAACTCAGCCTCTAATTTTAGTATCACAGCGACTCTTTGCAGAAGGTCAGCAGAGTCCCTGCCCTGTCAGGGGAATTACTCCCTTGGCAGCATGCCGATACGTTGCAGTCATGCAAGCCAGCCTTCTCTGTACAAAGCAGCCTTCATCAGGCAGCAGGGATGCCGTGATTCGGGGTCATTAGGTTGGCATGGCAGAGCTCACACATGGATCTGTGCTGGGCCCAGCACTGCCCTCCTGGCTGCCTGCAGTTCCTTTTTCCCTGCTCTGTAGTTGCGCTTCCAGAGCAGCTCCATGTGCAGCCCTGGGGTGTGCTGTCTGAATTCTTCCTCTCTTCCCATTTCTCGAGCTTTAGAGAAACCTTGCAGACCCTGGATGGTCCTAAGCTTGGTACTTCTCCGAAGATATTTGCTCTGGGTTTTTTGCATTTCAGAAAGCTATTCAAGTACTTGGGGGATCAGAGGTACAGCAAGCCTTCCTCTTGCTCCTCTAGGATCCAGAAGTGCTCCCCTAAGCAGGATGCTCCACAGCTTCTGGAGCACAGCTTGTCACAGCAATTGCCCTGTTGTCTTTGAGCTGACTGATGCCCTCTGTGAAGTGAGCTGCCTTCTGGTAGCGCTGCATGGATGGCATGACAGGGCTGTGCACTGAAGTTCTCCAGGAAGAAAGGAAGCCAATGAATTATTTAAGCACCTCCATTTCTGATTAGCTTATGACTAACGTTCATTGCACCCACCCCTGAGATGCTGTGTGTTAAAACCACTGGAGGAGATATAATGGGTTGAATTGCTTTCTAGGTAGCAAGGTACACAGAAAGCTTTTGTGCACTGGTGTTTGTTTTGCTTTTAAGTAGGTGCACACCAAGAGAGAGCTCAGGAGTCTGCTCGGAGATTGGGAGTTCACAATGAGCCTGAATAATTTTTCAAGGGCAGCGGGGAACAATGGGGAGTGAATACCACAGCAGCCACGGGAATTAGAAAGAAATCTTCTTTCTGATGCTACATTAAGGTTTTAAAATCCATAGAATTGCGAGATGAGACTGGGAGTGGAGATAGCCTTGAAACAGTGCATGGAACGAAGGGTGCACGAGCAACACCAGCAAATTTCACACTGTGTTGAAAAAAATATGAAAACCACTGTTGGTGGAGCTCAGAATTCAGAGGCCAAGTTACAGCAAGATAATGAAAGTCTGATGTGTGCTGACTTCTGTGCTGTACAGCCTGATGTGGAAATGCTTTCCTGCTAGGTTGGCTGCATGGCAGCCCAGCTCTCTGTCTTACAGGACATGGAAGTCCAAGGTAGAAGCCCAGCTACCTGCCCCATTTTAAACTGGGGATGAGCCCTGAGCCTGATAATGCAGAGACTTATGTAACAGTCTTGTGTAGGACTCAGATACTTTATGTTTTCCCAAATGGCTCCTACCTATTAGCTGACCCCCTTGCCAGGTGGCAGATCTGGGTTTAGACCATTAGGGACCATGGTTTTTTTTTTGTTTGTTTTGGCCTGATGCCCTTCTTCCTCCAGGTCAAAAGATTTGAAAACCCTCAGGCTGTTCTTCTTTGTTCATGTGCACTGAACAAAGAAGTGCCTCTGGATAAAATCCCTCTGGATGCCTGTGTACTGCCTTATTAGTTACCTAAGTTATATTTTCTAAATGAGGATATGGTTCTTGATCACAAAACCTAAGCGGTAACAATAAAGGAAAATTCATTTGTCATTGTGTTATTCCACTATATCAGTGCCAGCTGTGCTGTGTTCCCAGTGGTGTGAGTTTCCTGCAAGCTTTTTCATCAGCTAAGCTCCTTTCAGGTAAGCCAGCTATTTAAGCCACTTAGAACAAAAGTTTTGGGCCCAGAAGGAACACGAAAATGTGCCCCAATGGGGACCTCAAACCAACTCATGCAGCTCTTTCACTGCTAGCAGCTGGTTAGAGGACCAAATCTTAGAGATAAGAGCCATCATCCAGACCTTCTGCCCAATTCCCACCTTAATGGTGGGATATCTTAGCTGTGGGAAGCAGAGCGGTGATTTCTGATGCCCATTTTGACTCAAGAGATTCCAGCTTCTACCGGAAGCAAAGAGAGCTTCAAAGCATCTCCGAAGGTCCTCTTAAGAGTACCATTCACTGGAGGGATCTCACAGTGTGATGGTTGTGCTGGGCTGCCCGGTGCAGGTGGGGTCAATGTTTCTTGCTCCCTGCCTGCTTTCCCCCAGGGCTGCCTTATGCCACATCCCAGGCAGATGCAGCTGCACCACAGCAGTAAGGGACCCTGCTGCACGTCTGAGTCCCTAGGGGTGGAAGTGGTGTCACAGTGTCTTGGTGGTAGCATGAAAAAGGCCACTGCTAGGGACCATCTGCTCTCCCTTTGCCATATGTCTGTGTCTGTATGCAGCCTGAGTGCAAATGCCTCTTATTAAATAACAGTGTCTTTAATTGAATAAAACTCCCAAGGCTGGTTGGATTCCAAAAGCAACGTCAGCTCCAGGCCCCACTTTCCATTCTCTCTGACTTCTTAAGCCCAAATATCTCCTGGATGTTATCCCTTCTGCATTATTGGACAGGAATCAATGGGTTAGAGCTGTGCTTAATTCAAGGAAAAGCAGGGCCTAGGAACTGCATGGATGAGGCCATCCTGTTTCAGGAAGTTTCAGGAGAAGAGGTTTTTGGGTGTGTGGGTGGAAACTGTGCCATGCTGCCTGCCTTCCTCTCCCGAGAACAGAACTCTGGGACCTGGAGAAAGGGTCTCCAAAGGAGACTGACTGCTGCGGGCAGAAAGGAAACTTCTCTCTGATAGCAATAGTGTCTGCTGCTTTCTGTAATGAACCAGAAGATGTGCGTGCTAAGCTGAATCTCTGTCTGGCTCATTACAGCACCTTTGCTAAGGAGGGATGGTTGTCACCAACCAGCACTGTCCTTATGGGGTGCATCCTACTGAACTTATCCTTTCCTTGATGTTATTATTGTCATCTGCTAGGAGAGGGAGCCTGCCTCTTTTATCACTGACAACATGCTAAGAAATCCCTGTTCCTGCAGCTCCTCATGCTGCTGAAGCTCAGGCAGCTTCCTGCTACTCAGCAGCAGCAAGGAATTTATGTCCTGGAAATATCTAGCACAGCCTTGGCAGATGGGCTGGTGTGAATCAGGTAATGCACAGGTTGCAGTGCAGCCTGCCTGGGAACTCTGTTGATAACCCAGACCCCAGTAATGTTCTTCCTCCATTTATGCACCAGTCTCTGGCCGTCACACCAAACTCCTGGCCGGTATCTTCCCATAGATACTCAGCATTGCTGAGTGCCATGCTCTGGCACTGTGTACTGGGCAACCTTGATGTGTGCTTAACTGTTATTTTCAAACACAGACAGACAAGGGCAGTCATCAGTGCACAGACATTATCTCATCCATCCCAGCAGTACCCACTCCAGCTTCTTTTTGCCTGGCACCTCCTAGGTCCAGTCATCTCCACAGGAGGATGACCTGACTGCTTCATTCCTATTCACTGAGCCCAGCTGCCAGTGGGAGAAGCCACCTGTTTTCTCCCAGCCTCACCGTCAGGCTTGGGGTTTCAGTAGTGAGAAGCCAGGAGTGTTTCCCTTCCTATCGCCAGACTGCTGCCATGAGGAGCTGCCACGTGTCTGGGCTGATGCTTGACTGCAGAGTCCAGAGATCTGTAATCAGAGCCAATTGCTTCCATCACCTCATCCTTGCTGTACTTACCTGGACACAGACCCTAGCTGTTCCTGCAAGAACTGACAACGCTTCCATTGCAGCATCATTTCTTGCTAGGAGAGCTCTATGTTTGTGACAGTTGTCCACGCTATGCTTTTTGTGATAGTCTTGGTTAATGTGTTGTGTGGATCATACAATACTGTCACAAATCTTGGCATCCTCTGTACTACGTTTCCAGTAATATCCCAATTTTTAAAGCAGGTGATGGGTCAAATCAGCCTTGCACTATAATCATTGGCTGGGGGTTGTTTTATTTCCCTGAACACAGAGAACCCCATTCCTTCATGCATCATTTATATTCCCTACACCCTGGGAAATCTCTGGACATTTCTCTATTCCAGCCACGTATTCAGAAATGTTCATTTTCTTTCACGTTCTCTTTATAAAAACAGAAATGCTCTATCATCGCCAGTGACCCCCAGGATAGGTGATTGTGTAGATTTCCCACAATCTCAGCAAGTGCTTTGTCTGCAGATTTAACAGACACCATTAGGCTATGCAGCACATAATAAATTTCAGCCCCTATTATGATCAGTAAGCTGACATTTTTTTTTCTAGGTGTTCACTCATCCAGCTTAGGGGGGCAGTTTTCTCAAGCCAGCAGGATCCCCTCTTTTCCCCAGCCAAATGGATGTGCTTTATCCTTTTCCTCTCTTTCTCACGTGAGTGGTCACTCCTGTGCAGGAGCTCTCCTGCTCCCCTCACATACCAGCAGCTCTGCTGCTGCCGCTCACCTCTTCTTGCCTTTTTTGCCTAGTTGGAGAAATGAAAATCAGTAAGCAGGCTTGGTAAATGCATTGAACTTGTAATGAAACAGCTGGTATGACAGCCTAATGTTGTTATTGCACAGCCCAGCTGCATGGGCTCTCTTTCTCTGATCTCCTTCCAGTCCTGATGCTTTGCTTGGAGTAACTTAGGTCTGCTCCTTCAGCTCAAGTGTGGGGCAACCTCAGTGTCTGTGCTTTTGATGCCCAGGGACAAGGGAAAGCTGAGCCATGACAGCTGGTAGGGAAGGAAGGAGCCATAAGTCCTGAGAGCTCTCTGCACTGACAGCTTTGCAGAGGCTTTGTGCACCTGTACCAGAGGAAGAGCTGAACCTCCAGCTTGTGTCATGTTATCCAGGCCCCTCTCCATCTTAAAATCATAAATCATAGAATCATTAAGGTTGAAAAACACCTCTAAGATCATCTGGTCCATCCCCACATGACCATGTCCCTCAGTGCCACATCCACATGGCTCTTGAACGCCTCCAGGGACAGTGACTGCATCACCACTTTCTGAGATGAAATTTCTCCTCATATCCAACCTGAACCTCCCCTGGCACAACTTAAAGCCATTGCTTCTCATCCTGTTGCTACTTACCTGTGAAGTTATCTGACAACTGAGTTCTGTGTGGCTCATAGAGATGTGTAGGAGCCAGGAGGACAGTTACCGTCTATGCTCCGTCAGCTGTCTGGTGAGGGTTTGCAAGCACTCAGTTCAGCAGCACAGCTTTCAGGAAAGCTTCTGGAGGTTTTCAAGAGAAGAATAGTTAGATGTGGTGCTGAGGGACATGGTTAGTAAGCACGGTGTTGATGGGTTGACAGTTGGACTAGACTATCTTAGTCATTTCCAGCCTCAACAGTTCTATGACTCTGAGTCTCCCCACCCCTTAATGTGTCATAAGAGGAGGTACGTGGCTGGCTAAGACTTTCCCAGGCAGATGCAGCTGAAGCAGGAGAAAGCTTCCTCCAAGCCCCATAGGCCTTGTCTGGGTGGGGGTGATGAGGGAGGTCACACTTTGCACAATATTCTGGGCTCAGCATTCCCCTGCAGGGATCTGGATGCTTTATTCCTCACTCTCTGTAAGCCACCCTGACCTCCAAAGCCCAGGGGGAGGTGGGGTAGGTCAGAGAATCCCTGAGCCAAGGAGGCCCTGAGGTGCTGCTGAGCAGACAGGCAGCTATTGAGCATACTGAATGTTTCATAGCACAAACTGAAATCCTGAGCCTGCTGTCAAAGGCAGGCATCATCCGTTTAATGCCTTGTCTTTGAAATAAATGATAACTCTTAGAGAATGAACTGCAGCCAGGTGATGGGGGGTTGTGCGGGAAGAGTGACCATAATGAGGAGACCAAGCACTCTCAGCAGAAGGGGAACAGGAAATCAGCTCACAGTGACCCTCAAACCATGTTGAGTAGATTTCCAGCCAATGGTATTTTGGCAATCCACTGGAGAATTTGGGACCTCACATTTCAGTTGTTTTCTGATCTGCAGCATTTAGTACAAGTAGCTGGAGAATGCAAAGCAGTGTTGCAGTAGCATTTGGCCAGAGCCACCAAGGACTGTGGTGGGGGAATGTGATGCCACTGCCCTGGCATGTAAGAAGAGACAGCTTGGACCTTGAGTGGGAAGCTGTGCTGCTGGGGAATTAAATCTGAGAGGAAGATGCTGTGGGTAAAAAGGAGCTGCAGGCATTGGAAGACATAGGGCACAAGTCAGCAGGGGGATGTAGGAAAGCCTGCACAGTCCTGCAGGGACAAGTGGAACAGCTGCCATCTTCTGCATGGGGCAGCTGTGGGATGGGGAGGGCTGTGCCAGGAGGAGGGGCACAGGGCAGGGCACTACCATTTGTATGGCAGTAATGGCATCAGTCTGCTCAGCCCTGCCCAGCACACAAAGACACAGTCACTGCTTGGGAACACATGGGAGTCGTGAAGCCAAGAGACATACATACATATATATATCTATGCATGAAGAATGGGAGGAAAGAAGGCCACTGTAAACACAGGAAATGCTGTAGCAGACCAAATGAATGTCCCTTTATGCCCTTATCTCAACCTTGACAGTGGCTGCTATCAGATGCTTGAGAGAAAGCTGCAAGAACAATCTTCATAACACATCTGGGCATCGGTGTGATAGTACCCCTCAGGGGGCTCTTCCTGCCAGAGCCCATTTGCAGATCAGCCTATACACAGAAATGAGGAGATTCAGGGCTATGTCAGCTTTGCTCCGGCTGATGTTGCAGCCAGAAGGACTTTCACCCATGTGACCCATGGGCCCAGTCACTTTCCTTCCCAGAGTTACATCCAGGCTGTGTTCTGGTCTCTTCCACCCTTGTTAAGAATAGAGCTTACATCCCTGTCTGCTCCTGCAGACAACTGCAGCTTGAGGTAGGGGCAGGACAGTTTTCTTTCTAGGCAGGTCTAACTGCTGTCAATCACTGGCTTGTTGGGGATGGGTTAACAGAAGCATGAAGAACAGACCAGGTGATCCACTACTGCTGCTACAGAGAGTCTAGAAGGTACAACAATGCTATAAAGCCCAGCTGGAGGGTCTCTACCACCATTTGCAGGTGTTGGTATTATTGCATTGGGCCTGCTGCCTCTGTTCTGAACAGAGCAAAACTAAGGAATAAGGGAAACAATTTTGAGGAAGGACCCCAAAAGCAGATAGCAAACATCTATGACTTACTGACAACTGCTGAGCCAGTTGGTAGAGTGCAACATTAGCCTGAGTCCTTCAGAAGTCCATAAGACAACAGTCTGTAAGATCTACCTGCAGAACTAGCACGCACAGACCTCTTCATGGAAAAATAGCAGCTTTCTTATAACAGCACAGCACCCAGAGCAATTCCTCTGCAACACCCAGCTCCATTGGCTATCCCTGTGCTCATACCGGATACTCAGGCAGCACAGCACCCTGCTTTTGTATATGCAGTCCTAGGACAACAGATAATATCCTTCCCTGAGCTGGTCCTAGTTTAGTTTTGCTTTGTGATTTCCAGCACTTGGTTTGGAGCAGCTGGCTCTCAGTGCCAGGTGCATAGATAGGGAAAAGGCCTATTTGCAGCCCATGTGTGTGCTTATGCTCTTTCCCTTTAAATTTCAATTGGCCAACACAGAACAATCCAGCAGCCTACAGAGATTTTTTTTTCTTATATCCCCACTGTTTCATATTTACAAATACTTATAAGGCATATATTCACACATACACAGTTGTATATACACACATATATGTAGGTTGCTCTGAAAGTAACGCCTCCAATTTATTTCCATGGAAACTATAACAGACACAAAGAACACAGTATTTGTTAGAGCAAATTCTCAACTACAAAGCACTATTTTTATATATTTTTTTTCTTCAATATAGTCACTGTAATTCTATAATGGGATGGAAAGTACTGCAATGATAGCAAGGTTTGTCTTTAGCTACAACAAATGAGAACAAGCCCAAGTGCAGCAGCCACAAAAATATAGGAAAAAAATAAATCTGCTTACCTTTGAAAGGCATCAGGTAGGTACAGACCACCATCAAGAGATGCCTTCCTATCTCCACTGCCAACACTTAAATGAGGTCTGGGAAGGGGTGGATCCTGACTCCACCCTTCCAGTCACTCAGGTTCATTGCATGCACCTGAGCTCCCCTGGGTTGGCCCTGCCTTCTCACCAGGTGCTCAATCATTGCTCCAGACCATGACTTAGCATTTCCATTGCAGTCACCTCAATTAGATATCTGTTTTTGTCAGTGATGAATAAAAGGAGCAGTTCTGCATGGCTGCTCTTCAAAGCTTGCTGTGGGGCAGGGGAGGCAGGGAAGCAAAGGTTGTTCCTATGTAAAATGTCTGAAATAAAGTTTTGGTCTCACGTATCTGAGAGCAAGTTGTCTATTAGCTTTGAGCTTAGTTACCCTGCTAGCCAGGGAATGTATGTGGGAGAAGAGCAGGATTGTGCCTCTGGCAGTGCAACTATGTAGAAATGCATTTGGCAGGATAAATTGAGTGAGATTGTTTTCGTCTTACTGAATGAGTGTCCGTGTCATAAAAACATGACTTCACTGTTGCTACTGTACATGGTAAGATAGAAGACTGAGCAACAGCTTTGCAGCTCCCCAGTTGCTCTTAGCAAAGATCCCAGTACTGATCCACGCAGTGCTGGTTATCTGTTCTGTGCGCAAACAAGAGAATGCATCCTCTGGGGACTCTCAGTCTAGTTTCTTTCATTAAGAATAAATTAAACATTAAAAAAAAAGTGGAGGAGGAAATTAAAAAAAAAGTTTTTTTCTTTTCTTTCTTGTTTTTGTTTGGAACACATTTCTGTACAGCTCTGATTGGAATAAGCAACATGAAGTGCAGTGTATTTCGAATGGATAGAAATAATACCCTAAAATATACCAGCCTAATTAGATGTACTTTCTCTACAAAACCACAATTCTAATGTTCTTGTTTCACTGTAATTAAAGAAGCATTTACCACGCACTGGAACTTTTAATTAGGTCTACCATCTAATAAACTTAAACTAACAAAATATTTTCTCTGTCAGTGGGTAGTTTTTAGTCAGTGTCTGGAGATTTAACACTTCACACGGAAGACATCAGCCAGTGCCTGGAGAACCTGAAGAGTCATTTGTGTATAACCTGGAATCTGCTGTGCTCACCTCTGTAAGGACATGTTTAGGGTACCAGCTCCCAACCTTTCCCCTTTTATGGTTTATCTCTCTGGTGGTAGCACTGTGCAGTCTGTATTTTCAGGTTTGCTGGACGCCCAAGGTGGAGTCTGTACTTGCAGCAGTTGTCCAGAAGCTAGACTGGTTCCTTGCATTCCAGCCACGGCCAGAGGAGGAAAAGGTGATCTGCACAGAAAGCAGAGAATGGTCCACAGGAAAGCTATTAGGGAGAATGAATGATAGAATGATAGAATATCCCAAGTTGGAAGGGACCCATAAGGATCACTGAGTCCAACTCCTGGGTCTCCTGGTGATGATGGGATTGAAAGAACCTGATGGGGACAAGTTGTGCTGTCCATCCAGAGAAGGAGAGACTTCTTGAGAGGAACACAGGGACCATGAAGGTGGGACTTGGATGCTGAGGAGGATGTAAGGGATGGGGACCACAACTATTCCAACGTGCTCCATGTTCATGTGGGATAGGAAAATGAAAGCATGTCTTAGTGTCAAGAGATTGTGAGCCAAGAGATTATGAAGCAGTCTGATGAGGTTGTAAAGAATTTCAGAGCAGCAAAGCATAAACTGCATGCAGTTGCATTCCCCAGGCAGCTTAGATTGCCTCTAGGCACCAGTCATACTATCTTCCCATATCCTGCATCTTTCCCCTCCTTCTGGCAGTTATTTGAAGTTAATGATCTGTATGATGGTCTTCTGTTGGAGCTCTAAGATAATGCTATGCCTGTGATAACATGTCCTAAGGGATGTTCCCACTTATTGTCTCAGGAAAGGAATCCCCCCTTGCATCCAGTAGGATAGCAGAACCAAAGGGAGTGGGGAAACTGAGTCATGAACTATCGCAGACTTCCATACTCTCCACAAAAGGAAGGAGTAGGGGCCAGGGTATAGGTATACATGTTGAAGGAGCTATTGAGGAAGCAGAAAAGATGGGATACACATATTCAGGGCAAAAACTGAGGAAACACCATCTGGAGAAAGGGGGTGTAACAGCATTGGATGCAGTGGATAAAGCTGAGAGGATGGGGAAAAGGGAAAGGCTTTCAGGTTTTGCCATGGCAATGGGGGTAGGACCCTTTGGAGGGAGCGGAGATGCTGCTGCAAGTGGTCACACGAGGCAGTGATTGTGAGGAAGCAGACAGCTAAGTGGCAGCATTTGCCTCACTACAACAGGCAGGTGTCTGTGTTTTTGGAACAGAAGGTCATATATTTTGTGTGAAGTCTCCTGCATCTAGGGAATGACTTTAATGTAGCTTGAAGTGCCAGTAAGTGGAATAAGTATGTGCCATTACCAATAACAATAACAGCCCCAGAATATTTTCTACGCAAGGATCTCAAAGCACTTCTTTTTATGACTTATTCATTGACTCTTGATGTCCCCTGGGAGGCAGGGGATTATAATGATCACCCACTTTACACGTGGTGAAACTGAGGGTAAGTGGCTGAGCTGTGTGAATGGAGCTGTGACTGTGCTCCTCCAACAGCATCAATTTCCCCAGTCACTGGTGGGGAGGGAAAACGCTGCTTCAGCTGCAAGAAAAAGCCTTTGATTCAGCAAGAAGCACGGAGGGGGTACCTGTTGCACTGTCCCGAGGCCACTGCCATGTGGGGAAGACAGAAAGGCAGAAACCATGAGGGCACACTCAGCTCCATCTCTGACTAGCTCCATCCCTCAGGCACACATGCAGGCTGAATCAAAGAGCCTGTGCTTGCCTTCTGCAGCTGAGGAAGGGCTGGGGTTGTGCATGGCAGAGCAGAGAGTTATTGCTATGGCATTTATGGAGCATGTTGCTATGAATCGATACCTCACCATAATTATCTCATTTGCCCATTTTTCAAATTAGATAACAAGGTTGAAGGCCTGACCAGACCATCCCTCATCCGTTTACATTTCCTCCTCTCCTTGGCAAAGGAGGGGAGCCCTTTTCACATTAATCAACAGGCTTTGGGGTAGCAGGGTCAAACCCCGAGGGCTCACGGCTCTGTTTGCTGCTTGTGTCTGGACGCTGTCACCAAAAGGTGTGAGGCCAGGCCAGGCCTCCCTTGCAGTGGCTGCTATGGGGGCTGCTTGCCCCCCTGGCTGAGATGGGAGGGGGAGGGGAATGAGCTCACGCTCTGCTCAGACGGTGACATTTCCACGGGGTAGGGCTCATCCATCACCGTGCTGTGGCTGAAGAGAGCTGTTAACTGTTTCGAGCTGGCTGGCTGCCTCCCAGCTGCATCCAGAGCGTGCTCCTCAATGGAGCATCCCTTCCTACCTGCCCTTTTCTTCCCCCACCGCCCCCCTCACTATGGCTGGGGTATTTCTGTTTCTGCTGCTCAACCATGCTCGGTTAGGTGGGCACCTGGCTTTTGTGCAAATGAGATGTGCTCCAAATCAAGAGCTCTTCTGTCTTGACTCCCATTCCACTGTTCCTCCCCTCTCCTTGTGGAGCTTGCTCCCCAGCCAGCCCTAGGGGAACTGCCTGTTAACAGGTATTACACACAAAGCACATGCTGGTAGTCGGTTGGATCATTAGCTCTGATCTTCTGGGATGCCCCCGCACTGCTCCCTTTCCCCTGTGACAGTGAAGGCTGGCAACCCTCCCCACCTTGTCAGTGCGAGCTAAGGAGCAATTAGAGAGTCATTAATCGGCAGAAAGGAGGGCAGGATGGGCACCAGCTGCCAAGCTGCCGTTGCAGGGTTAAAGTGTGGAGTTTCAGGGGATTAGAGGTTGGAAACTGGCTTGTGCCTCTCCCTTGCTGTCAATTAGTCCAAGAGGTTAGCCATACCTCCAAGGAGCTGGGAGACCTCGGAGCAGCTCTGAAAACCGCAGGCAGACTCTTTGGAGACTAATTGGGGTCTTTTACCTCCTTTTAGCTGCTTATGAATTATTTGCACTGGAGTGCAAGCAGGATAGGAGGCACTTACTTTGCCAGACACTGGGAGTCTGTGGGGCTTTACCAGTGCCCTGGACAGCAACGTGTAATAGAAAAAGAGATCTGGCAGATAAATGAGCTGCAGGTGCTTTGCAGTGGGGAGCAGACCCTCATGGGCAGGACAGTGCCTGCATGGAGCAACCAGACCCTATACTGGCACTTCCAGAGCCTCCATACCTGTGTTCTCAGGGTACTAGTCCTTCATTCGTTTCCTCCACTTGGCCCCAGAATCCAATAAAGTGCTGTATGCCCCGCTCCACTGCTTCAGGAGTCTGATGGTGACTTCCAGTAAAAGGTGAAGGGGTGTCCAGAGTCCTCCAGGAAAAGTGTCCACTCCTGAGCAGAGGAGCAAGTGATGGGGTTCTTATGAGGATATGCTCTGGACTGCACCAGAATATACCAAGCGACGAGTGTGAGTGGCGGCTGGTTATGAGCCCCTGGGGGGGCAGCTGGATTCAGGCTCAGTTATTAAGACCATAAATCATGGAGACAGACACAGGGAAGGCTGATGAGGCAGGCACACGCAGCCAGGAATGCTGGGAGGGAGAGGTGGTGGGCATCAGAAGCACGTGACTTCTCCACGTTGCACGTTATTTTAGGAATTTCTCATTTTTTATGGCAGTCTTGTCAGTTTTCTCAGAAGATGGAGCCAAGTGATTTCAGGCTCCCTGCTTTCTTGCAGACCCAGGCATGAATGCCAAGTTGCTCACAAGTAAGAGCTAAGGCTGGGGAGGGGGATGGTGGCATCTGCAGTGATGCAGAGCAAGAGTGAGAGGTAGAGATAGGGCTGGGCTGGGTACTGGAATACCAGGGGAGATTGTCTTTGTGGACAGGAATGGCTGGGACTGTGGATGGCACTGCTCTCACTGCCAAAAGAAGGCAGCGTTTGGTTCTCCACTGGAGGAAATGTCTTTGCCACTTGCAGTCTAGAGATGCCCAATAGAGGTCCATGCCACCATTTTCTTCACCTCACAGTGTCCTTGGAGCACAGCAGAGGAGAGGAATTTGTAGTGCCATAGACTCAGAGTTTGTGAAAGACAACTCTCCCACTGAATCCATGAGACAGCAGGATACTAGGTGTGGAACTCGGGGAAGGAAACCGAGATCCCTGTCTTAGTGCCTTCTTCGGTGCTCTGATGTCACCTCTTCAGTGAGGAAAGAGATTGTGGATTCTCCCTCCTTGGAGACCTTCAAATGCCACCTGGATGTGGTCCTGTCAACCTGCTCTGGGTGTCTCTGCTTGGCCTCCGGATGTCCCTGTCAATCTCAGCCATCCTGTTATTCTGGAATTCTGTGAAAGGGCTGGTTAACCTCACTGCACAGCCTGGGCATTTTCACAGCAGATTTGACATCTGTCAGACCCATGGCTAAATCTCTCTACAGGTGAAGGCCCCTCAGCAGTCCAGCTCTTTGCAGAGGCAGACAAAGCTGAGTGCAGCCAGGAAAGACAAAATCTGGCCCTGGCACATCAGGAAGATGAGCTGGCACCAGGGCTGGCATGTGGCAGGAGCTTGGCCAGGGGCTGCAACATAGCCACCAGGCACGGGCTGGAAGTCCTCCTCCTGGGAGAGGCAGAACACTTTCTGATGCTCCCCTCTGCTGTGAGATATCAGGCACAGAGCTATCCCAGCTCTCCCCAAGGCGATGAACAGTCATTAGCTAATTAATTTCCACTGTCTCCCCTCGGCAAGGGACTTCCAGCTCTGCCACATTGGAGGCACAGCAGCAGGCAGTGCTAATCCAGTTTGCCTTCCCTTCTCCTGCACACAACCTGATGGACAGGGCTGTCCAGGCAGTGACTGCTCTGGGGCTGACAGAGCTGGCACAATTCTGCTGCGGTGGGCTGTAGCTACAGCCTGGATCTCTAAATCTTCTCGTCTTTTTAGGTCACTTTGTTCTGCTTATAAATCCTGACCCTGTTATGCAAGCCATAAATCTTTCTCTCCAGTCAGCATCATTTTTTTTTTTTTTTCCTCTGGTCTTTTTTAAAATACCGGGGTCAGAATGTTTAAAATCCAGATTGTTACATTTTCTGTTGTTTTGGCTCACAATAAATATTCTGTTCCTCTCTGGGATACTACCAGTGCAGTGCAGTTTGGGGTGAGAGCCTGGATTTGTATGTTGGCACAGTGGAGACCAGGCACCTGGGGGAGCCCTGCATGGCACAGGGGTTGCCAGTGAGTTGTGTGCAAAAACCAAACTAGTGCACAGCCAGTGCTTCCATGCTCAGCCAGCTGGCAACCTAAAGTGCAGCCAGTCATCCTTGTGTGCCCGCATTACTGTCCTCTTCTTAATGACTGTGCAACCTGTGTCTGCAGGCTTCATGTGAAGGACTGTACTCACTTGAGCATGCAGTCAATACTTGTCTTGATCTTCATCACTCACTGTCTCCAGGTTTTATTTATTGCTCACCACTGAATCCCCAAGCCAAAACAAAACACTCATTCCCTTGTGGCCTTTTGCATTGGGCATTCCCAGTGATTGCAAACTTTAACAAAATTAGCATTGTTCTTACCTTTGGAGGTGATATTGTCTCCAGCACATGCAGGAGGAGCTGAGCTGTAGCAGTTCTGCAATCAATAGTGCAGAGCACCTTGCAGGAGCAGCGTGGACCTCAGCCTAGCTTCTAAACAGCAGCACATCCTCCTCTCACAAGGAAGGATTGCAACAGTGTAAGTTAGCATGGAGGTTGTGAGGATGGCTGCAGGCAGGGTGGTGTAAAGTCCTAGACGTAGGTTAGAGCAAGAAGTCTAGGTCATCAGAGCTAAATGGTGGTTCCCTGTTTGAGAGAGCCAGGAACCCTGCTTTTAAAGAAGTGTGTATCATTTTACACCAGACAATGCACTGAAAGTCAGGAGTGCTTCTGCAAAGCCCCATTTGTTAGGACATATAGAACAGGTGGTTAGCTAATTAGTGAAGTACAAAGCAACAGGACACTTGGAGGTCACTTCTGCCTTGCTCTGACTCTCTCCCAGGCTGTCTCCAATCGTGGTGGGGTTTGGGCAAGAATGAGAGCCTTCCCCAGTGCCGTAATCAGACTTGGGAAGTGCCAACGTTCACACATTGGTGCGCCCCTCAGAGTTAGGCTGCCATTGCAGCTTCTCCCTGCTCCACAGCCCATACTGCGAGCTGCATCCTAGCTATCATCCCAGCCTAGCACAGAGGGACACACAGGCTCACCCACTTGAGTATTGCAGCTTTATTTGTATGAAACAATCCATGTTGAGAGTCTATACGTTACATGTCAGGTGGGTCAGGGTTAGGAGGTGGATGAGGCGATGCTTATAAAACATCTCACCCTGTTCAAAAGGTTCAGTTCAGTCCCTTGGTGTTTTGTGCTTTTAATATCGTGGATGACTGGGTGAGAGGGTCCCAGCTCCGCTCAACAACCATGATGGCACCCTATGAGATGTGGAGCAGGACGAGACAAGATATGGTGGTGATGATGGAGGTGGGTGGGCTTTGCCCAAGGGTCCCCACCCAGGATACCAGTGCAAAAGGAAACAGGAGACATCAGAAAACTTCCCTGCCCTTCACAGTATCCCTGTAGCTCCGGATGTTTCTGAGTGCTTCCATCAGTGTACTGTCTACTGGCCTTGGCAACCTGGAAGCATGAGGCTGGCGACGTCCCGCTGGTGCTGGATCCCACTGAAGTGGCTCACCATTGCACCTGAGCTGATTCTCCCTGCCCCTTGCAAGCTGAGAGAGGGATTTTATGTGGTCCCCTTCCACGGGATCCAGGAATGATCTACTGCTGATCTCTCCAGGCTGAGAATGAAGTGCCCAATGAGGATGAATATAGGCAGGGTGATGGAGTGAGGAAGAGTGTGGAACACACCACCTGATGGTCACCTCTGGCCAAAGGGAGGAGATGCCACAGTTGCTGCCCTATGAGACAGTCGCGTACTGAGTGACAGCTCTCTTCCTCCACTAGGCACAATGCAATACAGGCAGGATGGTTTTGGCTGTGAAAAAAGACCCAAGTGAAACCATCCTCGTACCAGTTTTTCCTCCCCACGTAAACATTGGAGACTGTTTCCATGATGTTAGGCATGGGCTATGGCCAAAAACACAAAGGAGAGCCATTTGTCTGTAGCATCTCCAGCATTTTGGGATTGTTCCGAGAGATGAACGCATGTTGTAGAGCCCTCTGCAGTGCGATGATAAATCCAGACAGTCCCAAGAGCTGTGAAAACAGGCCAAGATCATCTATTTGAAAGCACTGATGCCAGGTGACTTTACCCAGAGTTGATGCCACTGGTTACATCAATACACTGGAAAGCTAGGGTTGAGGAACAGAGGACAAATAGCAAGGTTTGATAAGAGCAATAGGTCACCTCCAGCAAACTCAGAGCGTGTCTTCTCATCCGAGGATGTTACATAGCAGGGTCCCCTAGGAAACAAATTCACAGGAAAGTTCCTTTGCTCCCCTTTTCCCAGTGCTCAGGGCTCCCTGGCTGCTCATCCTCTGGGAGTTGCATGCTGCCACCCCTACAAAGAGCCTAACATACTGCCCTGGTCAGTGCTGATGGCATTTCAAAGACAGCAAGATATTGATGTTCTCTTCTCATCACAAGTTAAGAGCTGTCTGAGTTGACCATGCCACTACAGCTTCTGCTGGTTGTTGTTCTGTGTTTATTGACACTAGTGACCAGTTCCTGAGATCAGGACCCAGTGAGACAAGATATGAACAAACAGGGAAGTGTGGCAGCATTCCCTTCGAGCTGGTTTGGGCTCAGTGACTGCCAAGAGCAGCTGTAATGCTGAGGGCGGTGCAGTTGCTGCTCACTTTCCCTGCCAATGCCTGGCATATTTCAGCTGTTATCCATGGCCTGCCTAAATAGATTATCTGATACTATAGTTATGCAAGTTTTGACCATCCAGGAATAAATACTCACTATAACATCTGGGTTTTATGCAGCTGAAAGCCTCCCTGCTGCCAAAATGGCAGGACCAGAACCCAGCCCCTTCAGCTGAGGGAGACGTCTGTTGGCTACAGCAGCAGCAGCAGGCCCTGTATCTTCCTACAGGGCTGGCAAGTATGCAAGAGGAACATAGAAATACACACACAGGATGGCAGTGCAGCCGGTTACCCGTCACTTGGCTTAGTGCTTCAGTCCAGGGTTGGCCATTATAGCCTCAAACACAGCCAACAATGAGGTCTGGGCACCAGCTCTGACATGGCTATTGGCATCAAGCGAGGGCTGTCCAGCTGTGTTCTGCTGTGCTGAGTCTACCCTGGGGGTAAAATATCTCACTGTAAGCCAAGCGTTCATAGCTAAATAGCTCTTTAGGACAAGACTTACTGGAAGCATAAAACTGCCTCCTTTCATACAAGCAAATGGTTTATAGGTCTAATGGCTTTTTATTATTCTCCATCACCCAGCATCCAAGCAGCTGCAGGGCAGAGCCCACTGCCTTCCACCTGTGAGATGAAGGGCAGTGCACAGAGTGCAGCCTTCTTTTCTTCCAAGAACAATGCAGCATGCCATCTTGTCCATCCTCTCAGCTGCCCTGGAGTTTGTCTTGAGCCCTCTTCTGTCACAGGGGAAGCCACCATGTGACCCACAGCAAGTCCCTGATGGAGCCAACATGTCTTGAAGTGCTCCTGTCTTCCTGCTCCATCATCAGCACTTGAGAACTCCACCACCCCCCCAGCACCTGCCAGAGGCAGTTATGAATGGGATGTGTGCTCTTGTGCCTACTGAGACTCAGTCAGCCCTGCTGACCTGCTGCAGGCCCCCTAGAGAGCTGCCTCCATTGGAAGAAGGACGCATGGTGGCAGAGCCTACACCCAGCCCAGGTTCACACCTTTCAGCAGTGCTCCTGGGGATGTTCATGGCCTCCTGCACACAAATGGCTGTCCCTGATTTGATGTGACCACACCAGGCTATGAGTAGCCATCAGAAGGGCCCAGAATCCCCTGTAGTGTGCCAGCTGGTGGCAGGTTGTCAAACAAACTGGCACATGTCTTATTCCAAAGGGGTGACTGCTGAAAAACACATATCTATCACAGCTATCAATTGGGATGCTGAGTGTACTGGGGTTATTCAGCTCCCGGCTGGAAACAACCAGCTGCCAGTTATTACCACGGAGTGTAAATTGGGTCCTGTTAAAATGCAATTTCCAGAGCTCTCCAGGACTCGTTTTTCTGCAAATGCCTTTTGTCTGCATTAAACGCCTTCCCAGGCCGAGTGGGACGAGCAGTTAACAGAGGAGCCAAAGTAAAACACAAACAGAGGCAGCTCCTGGCTTCCCCAGCAGCCTGTACTGGGTTGTGCTCCTGCCTCGGACACCCTTCCTGCAGGTCTCCCTTTTAATAATGCCCGGTGCCTCTGTGATGGTGTGGTGGAACAGTGCTGCTTCTCCCAGCAGCACTGCCGCCTGCTCCTGGTGACCATCCCTGCCCAGCTGCAATGCACAAAGATGCCAACAGAAGGTAGTTCTCCTGGTGAGGAGTGGTACAGGCAGGCTGCAGAGGGAGCACCCTGGTTGTCTCTGAAGCTGATGCATTTTCATGCTGTTCTGAAGCAGTGTACCCACAGGACTTTGTACAGAGAGAAATCAGATTTCCATGCTTTGAACAGCAGCAGAGAGCAGAATACAATTTGTATGGTGTTTACTACGCTCATTCATACATCCATAATTATCCTTGAAGGAAACACCTAAACATTTGACCTCCCCCAACCCCCCACTTTTCCCCTGATTGCTGCCCTGCCTTCTCCCAGAACAGCACTGCTTGCAGAAGCAGGGCTCCTGCTAGGGCTGCTCTCATGTGGCATGCTGTGCAGGGCAGACCCGTACTGCTCCCAGCCACGGAGCTCAGGAGCTCCCCAGCCGCTGGTGCGCTGCACTGTGATTTGTCACAGAGATGAAACATTTTTCACTCCTGTGTGGCTGAGAAGAGCTGCGCTCAGGCATTCCAAATTACTTAACTTCACATCAAATGAAACACATTAGCTCCGTCGTTTTCCAGCAGCTGATCTACATGGAGGAAAACAGGCTATTACTGTTACCAGCCAGGAGCTGCTTTTCAGAGCCGGGGTAGGAATTGACATTTGTGTTGTTCAAAGCTATGGATTAATGTCCTGTTGATGTCCTATTAGTGGGACTTTCATCCAAACGTGGAAAATTATAATACAAAAATGTATATTTTTTTTTTTCAGAATACAGTGAACAACTACAAAAAGAGGTTTCAAATGAAAGTTTCTTTGTAAGCCCCACTTGTAACTACACAGTAGCAGTCACTGCTTCTAATATCTACAGCTTATACCCAGGAGCCTGCACACTCACATATTTTCTGTTTTATACCCTGGAAAAAAAAAGAAGAAATTGAGTATATATCGGCTAACACCCACACAGCATTCTTCCTAATGTATTTCTACAACTACCAAGCAGAGGTCTCCTTGTAAATAAAAGCAGTCTCTTAAATTTATATTGCACTTTTCTTCTGCAGGGATTTTCATTCTATGTACAGAATAATCTCCACCATCACTGAAATGCAGCCACTTCTGGAGTGGAATAAAGCAGCTACTCGATAAGCATGGAGCAACATAAAACATCAAGAAGGGACACATAATGTACCAGGTTGGGACTGCAACAGATATTTAAGACGACAGTCTGTAATTAAGTTTAAGGACGGTAATTTAGCCAGAACGCTGTGAAAAGTGTGAGGGGGTCTTTAATTGCAAGGGCTGAGGAGCATGGCTTTACATCTCACCTGGGATGCATTACCTCCTCAAGGAGAACTGCCCCCTCAAGCACAGGGATGGGGCAGCAAACCCCAAACGCTGCTGCTCTTGGGAAGGGGGACAGAGCCTCTTGTCCACCACTGCGTGTACACATGCACACACACACACACACACACACACAAACAGCAGCTTCCATCACTGCACAGCTCCTCACTGCTGAAGTGCCTCTTCCCTCTGCCATGCTCCCCCTGCACACCTGTCAGGGGAATGAGACCCTTGGTGCTTCTGACGAGCTGAGGCACTTGTGTTAAGGGCTTTCCACCAGACTCACCGCCAGCCGTGTTCAAGCCAGAGATAAAGGAGCAGAGCTCTAGGCTGGAAGGGGCTCCCTGAGACTTTTACCAGAATTGCAGGTCCTACAAAGTGGCACGTGGGTGCCTGACAGCAAGGAGGAGAAAGCCTCACTGCTGACTGCTTGCTCTGCCCTGAGCCCATGGCTGCGGATGGGCTTCCTGAGCCCTGGGTCGGCTTGTGAGGCACTTACATTCCTCCTGGTGGGCTCAGGGCTGGCAGCAGGGCACGGACACTTACCATGTAGATGTTGCTCTGTCCGTGGGTCTGGACTCTCGGGCTCCACCTCCCCAACCCCTCAGCAGCCCTGCTGCCCACTGAGCATCAGCAAAATGCATTTGTGCAACCTCCTCCCACGGACCTGAGCAGCCTGTGGAAAGCAAGGCCATGAGGATCCCTGCCTCAAAGCCCAGAAGAAGGTGAGATGACTGCCCTGGGCTATGTCTTCCTGATAGGAAAATGCTCCCATTTCCTACTCTGCCCAGTGGAAGGCCCCTGGAGTCAGCAAGATAAGACTGCTAACAGGTCAGGAGACACCAGGTAGCGCCCAAGGGTTCCTGGAAAGCATCACCTCTCTGCTAGGACTGAAAGCAGATTCTTATGAGGGTGATGACTGCTATCCTCCAACAAACACAGGCAAAAAGAAGAGCGGACCATTGGACTGAAAGAGCGTAGTTCAAACATGCCGAGGGCACTGCCTGTCTGTCAAAATGGCAACAGACAGCAAGAAGCAGAATTGCTCCAAGCTCCCACAACATCCCACAGCACTGCCTGGCCCAGTGAAACAGCTGTCAAATAGGCAGCGTGATCAAGGTCCACACTCTGAAGAGGAAGAAAGACCTTGCAGAGACAGAAGACTGATAGGGCTCTTTCTGGAAAGCAGAGAAAAGCCACAGAAACAAGGGAGAGCTTCTTCATCCCCTTTCTCTTGTCTTGTAAGGATCTGTACGGAGGAGGCCCCTTGTCCCTCAGAGCTGATGTCTCTCTCTGATGCTGGCTGGGAGTTTTAATGCAGAACTCCCACCAAGGAGCAAAGAGAGCTGGAGTTCAGGAATTCAAACTGGATCTCTTGGGTGTTAAATAAAAGCTTTCCTCCTCCATCACTGGAGAAAGAAGGCATCAGCTGTTTTCAGAAGCAAGAGACAGCTAATACATTCAGGTATTTTGGACAAACACAGTTGTCTCAGTGAAGCTGATATATTCATTATGTTATGTGCTCACTGCACACCTGTGGTGCTCCAGATACAGAGCTCAGATGGGGAGGGGAGTCCCTAGGGGGAGGAGTCCCACTCAGCTAGGAGGCTAGTGGAGAAAGTAACCCCCCGTGCACCGTAATGTGGGGCTAACTCTGCCCTGTGCTGGGAGGTAAGTCATGCCCATTGCTGCTTCCATTTGCAGCAAAGATATCATGGCTCCTGCTTGGCCAGTGCAGGCAGACCCTTCTCCTGGGGTCTGCAAGGCTGCACGTACTGATGGAATTCAGCCACTTCTCCCTTGAGCAGTGGTGCTGTGCCACATTTCCCCCTCTCTGCAGCTAAAGGCCTGAGAAGTGAGGTGGCAATATCAGGCTGACATGCCTGACTCTTTCCATCATTCAAAAAGCTCGAGCTGAGGGAAATTAAACAATGGAGTTAAATATTAGAATAAATAAATAATGCAAGAGAGACAGAGAAGCAATGCTAGGTTTAGGGCTGAGACAGCTCTCATCCCAACAAAAATAGCAAGAAGCCAACGTGTAATTGCTCCCCCCTTCCCACCCCAACCCACTGGGAGACCTTTCTGCCTGCAGCTCAGATCTGCTCTCATAGTTTCTCCACCCAGCAAGAATTGCTGAAAGAGAGAAAGAGGTATGTGGGGGCCTGCACTGCAGCTGAATCCAGTTGGGACTCCTCCACCATTCAGTGGAATCCAAGGGATGGGTCCATTCCTGGTTCCGTCTTCTTCAGTCTGGTGGGTGAGAAGCACTAAAAGGTGGGGAGAGGACAGCAGCGCAGGCCAAAGCAAACTGCACAGGGGGCAGTTAAATACATGAGAGCCTGGAGGGTGGATGGATGGAGACACTGAAGCACATGCGGACGAGGCAGGGTGCTCCAGCTACTGGCCTGTGGGGCAGCTGCTGCATCACTGCAGGGCCACCCCAGCCAGTGGGAGAGCATGGCGGGCTGAGGAGAAGGCTGTGAAATACTGTCCACTAAGCTGCAGGCTCTGTGGTAAAGAAGGTAACTGTTCTGGTAGAAATTTGTGCTTTAATATGTTTTTCTTTGTTTGTTTAAAACAAGTTCCCACTTCCCTGAGGAAGCCCTGTCCGACATTCCCAAGGAAATATAGGGGTAGATTTTTCCTCCTTCATTTGCTTTTCACATTTCTTCCTTCTTTTTTTTTCTTTTCTTTAATTCCTTCTTTCCTGCGCTTCTGTTTCTTTCCTTCCTTCCTCTCTCTCTCACTCTCTTGTGCACGTGCTTTTTAAAAAACATTGTCTTTATTTTTTAATTTTGTCTTAGACATTATGACTTTCTCAAGGAGTGCTCCAGTTCTGAACCAGATCCCTTTGCGTGGTCATGCCTGTCAGTCTTTGGTAACATATGGACACTTTGGTGTGCCAGTGAGGAGGGGAAGAAGAGGAGCAGAGGTGGCTGAGTAGGAAAGGAGCAGGAATGTCTCGGTCCGAAGACAGGAGCGCTCACTTGCCATCATCTGAGCAGCACGTAAAGGAAGAAAGTCAATGGGCCACAAAGACAAGGGCCATGCTGGGCTGGAACCCCACTTCCTGGAAGAGCAACCGCTGCCAGCCAAGGAGAGAGAGAGAGAGAGAGAGAGAATTAGTGATGGGAAAGATGCAGATCTCATCAAACAAGTCAGTGCACAGCAGCGTCACTGTCTCTCCTCACACCCAAACCATGAAGCACATCCCAGATGTAATGAAAGGTCTTTCTACTCCTCCCTGGACATTTTCAAGGCTTTCCCCAGATTATTTCATTTCCAGGCCCAAAATGCTGAATCTTGGTTGCTTTTGCAATTCAACCTTCCTTTCTTCCTCAGATAATTCAACTTCAGCCATGGAAAAAGTTATCTTTGTGGTTTGGTTAAAGTTTGGCCATCTGAGGACCTTTAACTACATTGGAAATTTGCAAAAAATTAGGGTATTTTGACTATTCAGATGTTTTGTTTTCCTCTTCACCATTGGAATTATGAAAATTGTTGACAGGAACTCTTTCTCAACCATTTTTTTTCTCCTGCTCACCTGGACAGGTTATCGAGGACACAGGCAGGACACAGCAGGACTAAGGCACAAGGCAGGTTGAGTAACCAATGGTTCCTACTCAAAGACTTAATACTTGCATACTGTTCATGCACCTTGCTATGGCTTCAACCTCAGTGAGAATGAAGTTCTCATTTTCTGGAATGCTTTCAGCTACCTGGAGGTGACGCCCCCACACCAGCTCTTTGGCATGGTCTTCAGCATACTGGTGTTTGGCAGCACAGCCCCTACAGTATCCAGTTGTTCCTCTGAGCTTTTGCTGACTCATGACTATAAAGAACAAGTTAAAAGTCTGACAGGCCCTCTCCTAACTTCTAGCGATGGAGCCCGTTTTGTCGAGCCCCATGAATACATCAATGTGCACAGCAATCAGGGGAACGTCCCTAGCACACCATTCATATGTGCACTCCCGCTGGCTCATTTTCCTCTGGGGCATTCACATTCTTACCCTTATTCGGTCCAATTGGCTTCCTTGGACAGTCCCCCTTTTTCAGAGTGACATCATCAATGGCAATATCTCCCTCATAGCTCGTGCCCCGGACGCCTTCGAAGATGATCTGCAATCAGAGCATGGGTCAGAGCCCAGAGTGAAGCTGTGGAGGACCTGCTTTCTTCCCATGCAAGGAGCAAACCAGCTCTTACCAGGTTCCCCTGTGAATGACTTCTCCCTGCTTTTCCAGCACACATAGGATTTGGAGTGCTGAGCCCCACAGAGTAGAGAATCAACCTCTGTGTACTGTCTGCAGTGTAATAAATGAGCATGTAGAGTTCTGCTTTATTAAGTACTTTGCACTAGCAAAACCAACATTGAACAGCACTCGCAAGAGTAACTAAATCCTTATTTATTATTTTATAGTACCCAAAAGCATGCTGGGCATTTTGCCACAGTATCATATTGTACCAGCCTGCATAGCCCCAGATCTCACAAACAACCCTACAGCAGCCAAGCAGCCTGTTGGGCAAAAGCACCTGCAGTAAAACATCTGATAACAAAGCCACACACCTTCCTGGTATTCATAAATAGCCCATCAAGCAGATACATCATGCCTAGTTCACATTTGCAAGCCGCCCTACAGTCCTAAACCAGAAGGGTAGTGGGGGTGGGCTCTTGTAGAACATGCTCTGAGAAGCATCCAGCAATCAAAGTCACTTGTGACCTCTGTGCTTGCACTAAGCTCTTGCCTTGCCTCAGTGACCATGGGGGTGCAGAGCTCCCACAGCACATGGATGGGGTGGTTGGTATGCAGCTCCTCGGCTGTGGCCCTGACTTACCTGGAAGGGCCCAGGCGGGTTGATGGGCACATGTGCTTGCTGCCACATGTTCCCCCTGTTCCCACTCAGTGACCACACCTGGGTGTCGATGGCCCGCTTGTTCCGCACGCGAACCAGCAGATTCAAGGAGCCTGTAGGAGAGAAATTGGGTGCTGGTCACATGGGGCATGCGGGAAACCCAATCTGCTGGGCTGACCCTTGGCACAGTTCCTTCTCCTGAGTTGACAAACATGTCTCACTGGCAGTATTTCATCTACCTGGGCTCTTCAAAGAAGGATATGTACCCAGATGAAGACAGAGGAAATTAAGAAGCAGCAGCAGTTTGTAACATGGCTGTACGGCCT
The DNA here is from genome assembly GCF_023343835.1 of Lagopus muta. NCBI lineage: Eukaryota > Metazoa > Chordata > Aves > Galliformes > Phasianidae > Lagopus > Lagopus muta. Next base: position 80,323,560 of record NC_064434.1, read on the forward strand.
TGCACAAGAAGTGGGTGGCAGATAGGCTAGTTGCAAGGAACCTAAACAGGTGTCCTGTCCAACCTCTTGCCTGAAGCTGTTTGCAGTTCTAGAGCAAGACAGCATGGCTTTGTCTGGCCAAGTCCAGCACAGACCTCCAGTGATGCCATTGGAGGCTGCTGTTCCCTGTTATATTGTGTAATATTACGGATCCTTCCAGTACTTGAAGGGAGCGTATAAACAGGAGGGGGAATGACTGTTTACATGGGTTGATGGTGAAAGGACAAAGGACAAAGGATGGTTTTAATCTGAGACAAGGGAGATTTAGGTTAGATATTAGGAGGAAGTTTTTCACACAGAGGGTGGTGATGCACTGGAACAGGTTGCCCAAGGAGGCTGTGGATGCCCCATCCCTGGAGGCATTCAAGGTCAGGCTGGATGTGGCTCTGGGCAGCCTGGTCTGGTGGTTGGTGACCCTGTAAATGGCAGGGGGGTTGAAACTACATGATCACTGTGGTCCTTTTCAAACCAGGCCATTCTATGATTCTATGAAAAGAGTTTGGGTTTGTGACCTTTGTAATTGCCTTTCAAACAGTTAGTGGTCAAGGGCTGATAGCAGCCTCCTCTTTGCCTGATGGAGCAAGCCCAGCTTCCTCAACCTCTCTTCCCTAACATTTCTGCTCCTGTTCTATCCTGATGACTGTGTGTTGGATCCACACCAGTTGGTCCATATCTCACTTGAACTGAGAGTCCTAGGACACACATTCCCCTCTCCTCTTCCACTGCTGTCACCTGGCATATTTAGTCTACAGTTTTTCCTGATCCTGGCCCTTAGAAATATCACCTGTGTCCTCAGCAGCCACTTGTCCTGGTTACTTACTTGCCCTGAAGCACACAGATGTGCTTTTCTGGTGTTCTGTAGCATTGCCTCTCATGCCTGCTCCCACATTTTCAGAGGGACACAAACACTCTGAATCAGCACTGGCTTTAAGCCCTTTCCATCAAACAATTCCCAAAAGGTTCTGTCTGCCACTAAAACAAAAACAAAGCCAACAAATATGAAAACATTTCCAGTTTTCACTTTGAAAAGTGTCACATCCCCCCTCTACCCACAAATAAAACTGTCAACCTACTGTATCTTTTTAGTAATCCTCCCCAATTGACTTTTTTTTTTCCCTTTTTTGTTTCAATAAAAACACATTTTTAAACATTCATTCAGGGCTGAACTGAAACACTTTCTTTTTTTCAATTCAGCTGATGAACCAAAAAATCAATCAGGACTCTAGTCACTCTCTTGCTCACCAGTGTCTCTGATACGCAGACATATTACCCCTGAGAGCAGAGAGGCAGTAACAACCCTTACTTAAATGTCCATAGTCTATCTGCACTTGGGATGCTGCCTTCTTGCCTGGGTATGGCTTTATTGGAGCAATGAGAGCTCAGGGAAAGCGATAGGAAGAGAGACTTTCTTAGATACCTCCTTCCTATACAGTATCCTGAAATCCTTCTTGGCATGTCAGCCCTAGGGGTACTGTATGATGGACAGGGACCTGGAAGTACTCCTGCTGAGTGCCTTGCTGACAGAGAGCAAGATACATCACAAGCAGTTCAGAGATGCATAATAAAGATGATGAAATGTTTAGATTCTGAGTGGCTGACTTACAAGAAAAGGTTAAAAGAATGAAGTATGTGTATAATTTAGTGAACTGAGAAAAGACAGGCACGGTTATTGACTGGAAATATTCAGAAGCACTAGCATTAAGGCTGGCTGAGATAAATAGATGAACACCTGACCTAACAGGGAGAGGGCAAGACAGCAGGAAGGGAGGGAGACATCCCACCACCTGGGATGCATTCTGGCCAGCCTGCAGAGCTAATACCTCCCTTCAAATTCTTGACACTCAAAAATGAATAAGAGAAGGATGGGAAAACATTTTTCTGTCTGGAAATATTAGGATATTGAATATATCAAACTACTTCCCCAGTGGTTCTGAGTTTCCCTCTTCGAATGAGGAGTAAGGTGACTTTGTTCCTCTTTTGATCAGCTGCCACTGCACAACCTCAGGCAGAAGTAAGCGAGTGGGATCTCCCTCCTGGCAACACGGGTCAGCATGGGAGCCCCTGGCAAAACCAGTTTTGAGCCTCTGGCTTCTTGGTGCCCTCCTAACCTCAGAAGCAACTTAGGAGGGAAGCCTCACTAGGAAGGATACCTAGTCCTCACTGGAGCCCTTAGCCAAACTGATTGCCCACACAGGATCTACATAACCCCATAGATCAATGTCAACATGAGCGTGTTCAGAGCAGCTAATTACAGCAGTCAGAGCTGGTGAGTTGAGGGACTGAGACTAAATTAAGTACTGATATGGAGCTGCCAGCAAGCAAGGATTAAAGTCAACTGCTGTCCATTCCAGCCTCACTCAGGGATGGCAGCTAGGATCTACTACACCAGAGCCTGGCTGAGCAGCCAGCATTGAGACAAATCAAGCAGCAAATGAACTCTGCTGTGCCGCAGGATAAGAGAGATGGTGAGATAGAAAGGTACTCATAAAAGCATCCAGAATGCAAGTTAATGCCCCCAAAGCACTGGCTGTGAATACCTGGCCTGAACCCAAACTGAGCCTAAGCGTGTCCTCGCTGACAGCCTGCTGTCCTTGAAGCATTCAACCTTTTGGCCCCCAAATTCTCCAGCAGAACAATACTGAACACAAGCCGGTGTTTTTCAAGCAGTTTGAAATTGGAAAGGAAGCTTCCTTGTCTGCCCACAATATGCCATGTATCACCATACCTGTCTACACCTGGAAAACCGAGGATCAAAACAGCCAAGCAACGTGTCCACGACTGCCTTACAAATCAGAGTTGCAAAAGAGGGTCAGATCTGCTCCTCACAACCTGCATGCAATCCCACCTAAGTTACAAAGCCTCTCCAAGGCTGGGAAAGGACCACAAAACCCTCTTTCTCCAGGAACATCATCATTGAGAATGTGCTTCTGGGAGGCACGGCAAAGATGTCAGCTCTTCAAACTAAATATGGATGAAGCTTCAGCTCCATCTGGTTTTGTACTACTATCACGCCCAGTTTCTGGTGTCAGAGTCTGAAGCCAGCTGGCAGTTTTGTTACCTATTTGTTTAGTCAATGCTCTTTCCCCATCTCCTCCATCAGATGTGTCTGGCATTTCCTAATGGCACCTGGTGGCGAGGCACACACAAAGGCAGGCCACGTATCTGCTGCTGAATCTCTCCAGCTGACCAGAGACAGACAAACACAAGAAAAATTCCAGGACACTGACAATCCTATTGTTACCTCTCCCCAAACAAGACAATATTCACATTTCTCTTGCAATCTGTATTATTCCTTCTTCCCAAACAAAAGAGAGAATAAAGGCCAGTGAGGAATCAATTACAGTGGGAGCGAGCCCTGCCTTCTGCTGACTGCCTTTAAGACCAAAGCTGGCATTTCAAGAGTGGCACTCACACAAAAGAGCACCAGCTGGGCTGCCAGATAGAGTAGCCCAAGGGATGCCTTTAAATGTTACCTTCTCACGAGAAGAAAAGGTCTCCTCTCATTTTCCGTGGGATGGAGATTTCACTGTCATGCTGAAAAGCAGCGTGGATCCAGAGGAACCAGCACAGGCGGCACTGGGAGGGAAGCAGGGTCTGCAAGGGTAACACCATGGGCACAGTCCATGTGGGATGGCAGAGCACCCTTCAAGGGCTCTCTGCAGGGCAGCTGGGAGGGGGAAAGAGGAATGGGTACAAGCTACTGTGTGCAGGGGTGGGCACACAGCTCATTCTGGGTGGAAGCCAGGAAGAGAACAGCCAGAAAGCGAAGGGAGGACAAAGCCGAGCACCAGGAGACAGAGTGTGTGCCAGGCACGGCAGAGCTCTGTGGGCTGCATTGGAAAGGCTGCCAGCATTCACAGCTGGGAGTTGGGGTGGCTGCAGGCTCAGGGTGATCCCACCATGGCTCCCTGCCGCCTTCCTGCAGTGTTCCTGCTGTGGGATGGGGCTATCCCAGGGGATCAGCTACCTATGGACGTCTGGCTGGTGCAACGGTTTGGGTTTGGCACCCAGCTGAGGCCAGCCAGAGAGGGGAATCCAGAGCAGAGAGTCCTCAGAGCATCACAGCTGTAAGCAAGATAAAGCGAGATGAGAAGAAGCTGATTTGTGGCAGGAAGTGCCCAAGGCAGAGACAACTCAGACCTTATATAGCCTGACAGAGTCATTTGCAGACCTAATGTCAGGGCTAAAGCCAGGCCAAGGAGAAAAGAGCTCTTATCTTTCTTACAGGGATTTTGAGCACTTCCTTAAGTGTGGTTTAGTGTAACACCACTGATCACAAACTACAAGCCCAAAGCTTAGTGCAGGCAAATCCCAGAAACGAATGAAAGTCCCCAGAAAGAATCTATTACTGCTCATAATCCCCGGAACAAATACCCGTCTCTCCTTCTCCCTCTCTCATTTAAATGGATGCTAATGAAGAGCAGTCAGTATCAGGCTGGTGTTCTCAGTTACAGTGCTGTGGGGAAAAGTTACTGCTCTGAGAGCTGGGAAGCAAAGAGCAGAAAAACAATTGTGGCACTGATTGAGACGGAGAAATAATATCAGCTTGTTACTGAGTCATAATTTTCAAGAATGTCTTGTCTTTGTGCCATGATAGGATATATTTATTCTTCCACAGTACCTAATGATGCTTCATACATTAATATATGTGGAATAAGGCAATTAAAGCCCTTTGGCTGCTTTACTGGCTGCGCAGAAACTTTGCCTCAATGTGTCTTTAACTGATCCCAGCTTGGTGTGCAGGGCCCTCCGTGACTACTCACAGGTTCACTACCCAGACCCCTTCCACTGCTTCAGCAAAATCAAAGCGGGAGAATTCAGAGAGCTCATTAATACCAAGGAAACAGAGTCTTGGTCAGAGTTTGGAAAGCACAGCTATCCCAGCTCTACTTGTAAGGCATTCCCTTTGGCTTCAGAGAGACATTAAGCATGTCACAGGCCTGCTAATTGCTATGGGATTCTCTTTCAGCCGTGCTATGCTGCAGAGACTGATGAAAGGGATCGGGGGAATCAAAGTCTCTAGTTCCCTACTGCGGCTGGGACTTTCTGAGAATAAACAGCAATGTGGTAAGTTTTGCTTGGCAATGTTTCCCCTGTAGCAGACCTGTGAAAATCATTTAAATCTTGCTGCATGGAATTATCTTGGATTTTACTGGGGATTAAAAAAATTAGAAAAAAAATGCATTTTCACCCCTGACTTTTCAAAATACCATCAGATGAGGATGGGTTTGAAGCAATATCCTCTGACACAACAAAGCCAATTGCACAGACCAATCTATGATCCATCACTATGTGACCTGCCTGGCATGTATATGAGTGTTGGGATGGAAGGAATGGGCCAGCATGGAGAAAACTGTGAAGAGGCAAGGTGGACAGATGGCTGGCAACCTGAGGTGACTTGCTGGGGGGAGACCTGGGTCATGTGGGCAGTGGGGTAAATGCAGTGGCACCATCATGCCTTACTTAAGTGATGAGGAATGGAAGTGCTAACGGGAGGTAAGCAGGCAGACTACAGCTACAGCTCCTTCTCTCTAGGACATCCCCACCTGTCTGTGTACATGGAGAGCAGATGGTGATATGGTAGGAGCAGACTTGCAGTGGAGCTATGCTTGAGCAACTTTGCTCATTTGATCTGCGGTCTAATTAGAGAAAGTGTTGGCATACAGAGATGAACGATACAAATCCATTTTTGATGCTGCGTGTACAAAGTAAAATCCTGCCTCCTCTTTTCAGGGAAAATTCCCTCAGAAGTTCTCTCTGACCAGTGACAGGCTTTCCCGCCTATGGACAACAGGATATAGTTTAAGAAATTCAAAACCAAAACAAACAAAAAAACCCACCCACATTCCATAATGTTAAATTAATGCCATCTCGGAAGAACAAAGGCCCGTCAGATATGCAGCCAGAACAGAGCAGAGGGAGAGAACAGTCTGGCATTTAAAAAGACAAGAAGCAGGAGTCCTCAGGCTTTTCGCCAACTCCACATCTGATTCATTATGCCAGCTTGCTTAATCACACCTCCTTCCAGTACTTAAATGTTTTGCAGGGGACAATGTGAACAGGCTATATCCTTCCCCACAGGACAGTTTGGCTACAGCATCAGGCTCAGAGCATCCTCCCTCTGCCAAGGTTGCCACTGCACCAAGACCCCCGTTGCCTTCAGTCCAGACACTCTGCCACTGGGTTCTCCTGGAGAACTCCTGCCCTCCATAGGCAGAGGAGCACAGGACAGTGCCTACCACTGTCTCAGTTCAACGAGCTGGACACAGTGGAGAACGGCAATGCAAGGAGCAGAGCAAGGAGATAATGTGGAAGTAACTGTTCCCACCAGTTTTGCAGATTCAAGGAGCAGAGTGAAGCACAGTTACCATGAGGTCTGCGTGCTCCTCGTTTACCCTCTGTTTTGTGACATGCCCAGATGCCTTGAGGCAAACATTCTATCTTCTCCCAGCTTTGATAGCTGACCCTTTCATCTTTGCCACCAGAGACAGCTGGGTCCTTTGAGCAGTTTTTGCTCTCAGTTCTCAGACTGAGAACACGCACTGTGCTCTGCTCTCAGACAAGTGGAAACAGAGGTCTGCTTCACACATACTGCCAGGTTTAAAAGAGCACAACAGGCAGGCAGGGTGAGCCTGCCTGCATCTCTTCTGAGGGCAGTCTTTGGAAAGACCTCAGTCAGAGGGGAAGCAGACTTGCAGAGCCCCCTGGATACAAGTGGTGTCAGGAGGAGGCTGACAAAAACCCTGCAGAAGCAGATGTACTTACGCTGTCTCTATCCCTATTAACAGCCTATTTCCCCATCTTCACCCAGCCCCAGGAGCCAAGCATAGGGCAGCTGCACAGCTGCAGGGCTTGGAGCAGATGGGCTGTTTTAGTGCAATGCCGATGCGGGCAAGACAGCAGGAATGAGCAGCTGAGATCATGCATTCTTCCTGTTAAACTGAAGACACTGCTCAAAATCTGGTCTCTGACCTCATCCTCCGCCTGACCCAAAAAGAGGTGAATTAAGATTGGAAAAGACCTCTAAAATCATCTGGTCCAACTGCCAACCCATCCCCACCATGGCCATTGACCATGTCCCTCATTGCCACATCCACCCAGCTCTTGAACACCTCCAGGGACGGTGACTGCACCACCTCCCTGGGCAGCTGTGCCACTGCCTCACCACTCTATTGGATAGCAAGCTTTTCCTAATATCCAACCTGAATGTTTCAGACCTGGGAACTGGGGAGGATGATGGCCTCTTCACGCACAGTAGGGAAGCTGTTAGAGCTTGCTGTGTTCCCAGCTTTGAGATGGGATGGATTGTTACTAGAGACTTCTATACCATTTCCTATTTCATTACGCTTATTCTGAGAAATTTCCAGGAGACAGTAAGACTCCCAGCCAGGATGTGCAAACTCCAGTGGTTCAGGTGCTGGGATGCCTCTCTTTGGGAGAGGTAGTCACTCCTAGAAGCAATGGTAACGACTGACACTGGGAATTTTTGAGTTTTCTGGGAAGCATTTCAATACGTGTTGCAAAATCACGTCTTGCTGAAATTCAAACAGAGGCTGGAATGTTTGCACAAGTAGTGCAAGATAGGTGTGTCCCCTGCCCCACAACTATCCTGTCAGAGCACCTGGGGGGGGTGTCTCTGGAGGTACACCAATTTTAATCTCCACTTGCACAATCATTAAACTGCTCCATGAAGAGAACAGAAGAGTGACCTATGAGCGCTAAAGAAAAATCCAAAGAGGCACTTAGAGCTTAAGCATTTCTTCTTAACTGTTTTGTGTCTAGTGATTTCAGGGACTGAATAACTGATGCAGCACCCAGTATCCCAGGAAATGATCAGGTTGCAGTACATCCTGACTGACATTCAACTTTCACAAGGCTGTGCCATAAGCCCGGTCTGAATCCTCTGCTCAGAGCTGAGCAGGAAGGGGGTTGTAGTAGTTGTAGCTTCCCACAGGACAAATAACAGTGACTCAAATTAGGTGAGCAGAAGTAAAAATTGTCTATGGGCATTCAGGGCATCTGTGTCAGCAATCTGTGCTTGCCATCCTGTCCAACAAATTCTGCAGCAGTAACATGGTCAGATCATGATTTGTAAAACAGCAGAAGAGGATTTTTGAAGAAGGCAACATTTCACTAGCTATCTATCTGCAGTAGGAACTTGATTGAGTGGCACACTATTATATAGGAGCAAGAAAAGGTAAGGATCAGTGTTCCAGGACTGAAGATAATAACAGAATGCCTGCATCGATATGAAGACATATTATTCATAGAACAGAAAGGACATATAGCCAACCCATATGTGAATCCTTTTTCTTCCTCTCCATGTCTTCTTCAGCTTTTATAGCAGTCTCCAACCAAGCTCTTTGGGTTAAGACAATTCAGTCCCACAACTGCAGTCTGTGCCAAGCATGCTGTGGTGCTGTTTGTGAATCAACATCCAATCAAACCTATAATATACTGGGTTTCAGGAAGAGTAACTGAAGGGAGTTCTCTGCCTCTTGTTATTCAGAAACTTTGATTAGATAATGTATTGGTCCCATCTGGCTAGAATCCAAAGCTCACTGGAGTCTTCAGAAGAGCAATGACTTCTATTGAAGTCATTCTATAGCCTTTGGTTCAGAGCCACTCTATTGAACTTACAGAGTTTGAATGACACTTTACAAATCTATAGTTATCTTGCCAGGTATTTAAAATCCTTGCTCATGATCATGGTATTTGACTAACTTCCAGGAGAACCAAGCAGATACTATTAGAAGAGACAACAGTTTATCCAAGACCCCATACAAGGGCCACAGCAAGCTGCTTGACATCTGCAAAGAACATTAGTTAAATACGCATCAATTGATGGATGAATGAGTAAAGCCAAGAGCCCATCTGAACAAGTGAAAAAAGAAAGGATACATATATATATATATATATATATGTATGTATACACACATATAAACGGAATGCATTTTTTCTTTACAAACTTAGCTCTAACAGCAACTTGTTTTCAAAAGCCTAGAGGGAAGTGAATCACACTCATTAGGAAAATCAGCCTTCCCCCAATCAATCCAGTGACGTAAACTGTTGTGTAGAAATATTGCACTGGTCACAATGGCATGGATTAAATGAACTATGCATTTGTATACCAAGCAAAAGTTCTATCTCCAACACGAGGCAGCTACCTGCAGGACAGCAGCTGTGTAACTGCATGCAGTAGCACTTGAACCAACAGAATACATATATCCACAAGGTTTGGGTGGGAAAAAGGGTGCTAAGATGTTGAATATTACAAAAAGGTCTTCTTCATGGTTCAGATCACTTTGACATTGGCATAGCTGGTACCTGTCAATCAGCATGACCTGACAGCTCTTACTTCTGTCACTTGTCAGAAACAAGATGCAGCTATGGCACCTCTACAAACATTGGCTCCTATTGTGATCATCCCAGCCTCAGACACACCTTTGTACCAGCTGCATAATTTGAGTTGAAGAACTAAAACAGCAATTTGTTATGTCAGCCCTTCCTGGTCTATGTTTCCTGATCAGGAAGAGGGTGTCAATGGTGACACTATCAGTGCAACTGGGCTGCTTAGAAGCCAATTACTTCTGTATAACATCTTGTGAGTTTCTTAGATTTGGGTGCTCTGGCAAGCGATGTGCATGATTAAGGCTCACTGTTTCTACTGACCTAGATGAAAAATCCCTCTTAATCAGTACCAAGCATGGTTCCTCACAGTAGCTTATGATTTCACTGAAAGTCTCCCATTCTGATTATACATAGGCCAGACATAGCTGTTGTGATCAGATAAGGTCTGTGTCAGCACTAAGCTGGAACAATACCACCTTCAGTTCTCCAAGATTTTTACAGATGCTGGACACACACCAGAAAATAAGCCTGTTCTCTGACTTCCGGAAGAGGGACTGGCCAAGGTAAGACTGTGACACTACCAGAGCAGAAAGGAGGCTTGAAGTATAGAACTGTAAGCCAAGAATAGGATCTTCAGCCAGGCTCATCTCCTGTGGCCTAGGACCAGCCAGACTGCTGTACACTTCCAACCTAGGAAACACCCTAGAGAAGAGCTCTCTGCCATCTTCCCCTTATAAGGCAGAATACAGTCATAAGCCCATATGCAGTGATGAGTTGTATTAAAAACAAAGCAAAAAAAAGGGTCTGCCAGTGTGATCACATATGGGAAGGAGGCTAAAAAGTAGCTGTTTAGGTACATTCAGAGCCACTGCTTGCATATAGGTATTCCCAGCAAGTTGGTCCCTCACAGCATTCCCTTCTCAGGAAACCTCTGGGAAGAGGAATCTGACAGTGGAAACAGGGATCTGGGGATCTGCTCCCAGCTGAATGCTGAGACTCACAGGGCCAACCTGGCAAGGAGTTGCACTCAACAACAGGTCCCTGTGTGCTGTGGCTAGCTCCTCTTCTGAAGGAGGACATATAGTGAGCAATTCCTGCTTTGATGTATTTGTGTCTGCCACAGACAAGACTCTTGAATGTCTGCTAGAAACTGTATTTCTTTCCTACTCCTCCTCCTGATTTTTTTTGTTTGGGTTGGGAGGATTGTAGGCAACACAAACACTTGCTCCAGAGGGGGGTAAAAGAAGAAAAACTGATGACCAAATAACTCCAGAAGAATGGGAATTGCCTCCAGGGAGCTCCCCTTCACCCTGCTCTCTCATCAGCTGAGAGAGATTCAACATCATCCTGCTCTGCTAGTTGCTGAATATTTTATACCATGGCTACAAATGCTCCATTTGTATTCAGTTTCTCTCTTTCGTCATATCTATTATAAACGAGTAGTGTCTGGGAACTCTCCCAGGGAAGATTTGCCTGGATGGCTATGGATATTTTATAGTCAAATTGTAAGAGTAAACCAGCTTTCAAGTTCTGTAGAGACGGGAAAAGGTAATAAAAGGGTTATTAAAAAAATAAATAAATGTCGGGGTTTTATATGGCTTCCTTTCATAATGACAGAGCTTCTGTTGGCTCCACGATGGAGCTGGAGCTTCTAGGAGAAGCTAAGAGATATCCTCTTACTGGCACTGCTTGCCAATGGGAGACATCTGATATGCTATGGCTGACTCAGTAGTGCTGGCATCTGGCTTGGTAGGACCAGGCTGACACTAGGTGAGCCAGGGGTAAGAGCTGTGGCCATATGCACTGGGGACAGGTGGCAATATGGGAAGTGACATGGTCATGGCCCAAGCTGGTAAACACTTATCTTTACCTCCATATTGTCACAGGTGTGGTACAGGTAGGAGGCCAGGGTCTGTCTCTTCATTTGGCAGGAGGAGTCCTAGCAAGAAAGCCTCTATTTGAGGGCCAACTCCCCTCTTGTTCAAGTGGGGACTAAAAAGAAACATGGCCACAAGCTAAAGAAGCTTGCTTTGCCATCAGGCAGCCTGCCACTTCCAGACTCTCAGGGGCCTTCAGCCAGCATGGACATCAAGACTGCCCCAAAATATCAAAAAGAATCCAAAAAATTACAGAATATCATGACTGGCCCTGAAGGAAGCTACAGAGCAGAGAGCAGATATGAGGGACTGAATTTCAAATTGCAGATGGATATATTGTGGGTTTCCCAGACCAATCCGCATCTTCAAAACCCAAGAGAAAAGAACTTCTCATTTCTTTTTCTATCTATTCAGTCTAATTTTTAAATAATTCATTCACTCCCGCTCAGCCTTAGCCATTCTGGAAAATCATCTCATGGTGTTAAACAGCCTATTTACCTCACAAAAATTTAACAGCCCCTTTATGCAACAAGGGGGAAATGGGGACCAGGCAGGAACAATGGCATTGAATATAAGGGAATGATCAATTATAAAAGGCACCTGATGCTGATGAATATAAAACGATACTTGGTGGCTTTCCTAGGTCTTTGGTTTAACAATATCTTTGGCTCAGGGTAAGTCGTCGGTGAAGCAAATGAATAAAGAGTTAAAATACTAAAAGCCAAAAATCTGTAATGAATTGATTCCCCAGCACATCCAGTCCACACCACCTCTTGAGAAACCACAGGCATGCTGTCAAACAGCTGTCTTCCAATACAGAGCAAAAGCTAAGGGGCTTTTACTTTCCCAGTGAAATGAACTTGGAAATAGGGCACAGCTGCATTCTTAAAGGAGACAAAGAGGAGGTTGCTTTGTGCTCCTCCCTTCACATCTTCTTTCCCTGGCAGTCTCCCATGTTTCCCTGCTGGTCTGTGTCATCGTTGATTGCAGTCACAAAGATCTAATCCCTTTCAAAAATGCCAGGAGAAGACAGTCAAGAAAGCCAATTGATCACAATGGAAAATGGCTGAGAAGAAGGGAATTTGCCATCCAGCATTAACAGCTGGAGTCTGTCAGCTAAGAAAGCCCAGCAAACCTGGGAAAACTTGGTGTCAACCAGTGCCAATAGTTTTCTGCCAATGCCAGTGTGAAGACAGCATGGAGCAGATCATCTGCAGGAGAGATACAGGTGTGTGGAAACACCTCTGACCTAGCTGGACTTAGTGCAGAAAGCAAACCTGAGTCCGCACAGCAAAGACAGAGAAGGAGACCTGCTCTGTGAACCACTGCCCAACTACTTCAACCGGCATCCATGGGATCAGGTTTTCAGCCTAGCCCCCACTGAGAAAAGGTCTCAGATTTTGCAGCTTAACCTCTCTGCTGTGCCACATTGCACAGAGATGTGGTGGCTGGACTCAGGAGCATGTTTCCTTCCAATGACATCAATGGTGCTGAAGCAGAGAGCTGTTAATTAACCTCGTTTATTGAAGGGTGGACACATTCCTGCCTGGGCCTGCTTTTTCAGTCAGGCTCCAGTCCAGCAGGTGATTAATAACCTAGCGTGCTGTGGAAAGAGTGCATCTATTATTCAAATTAATGAAATTATAATCAAGAGGTGACGAATTAGCAATTGCTCCTTGACTGGATATGGAAACTCATTAGTGTGCTGGGCGCTGCCGTGGCACTCACTGTACCAGTATGTACAGAGTATGGCTGGAGAGGAGGGAGTCAGGCAGAGCTGAGAGCCCCTTCTCACAATTCTGCCCTGGCACACACATCTGGAACACTCCAAAGTAGCTGCACCCACCACAGAGTCCCACAGAGTACCTCCATCTCCTCTCTGATGTCACACCACCTAGAGCAAGGTGGCTGTGGTCACAACAAGGAGAAACACGTGAACATAGCTGTGGTGTTTTTTCTTGTGGAGGGTAAGGAGCCATGTTCTAGAGGAAACATGGCAAGGAGTGATGGCTGGCTTCAAGATACCATTCCAAGGACAGCCTCACAACATGCTGGGTACAGGCAAAGAATAACTCTCTGAGGACCATCCTGGTGCTCTGAGTACTGAGTGAGACTCAGCCACTCAGATTGCTGGCTGCAGTCATAGCTGGTGGAGCTGATGGGGAGGTCTTCCCCTTACACCCTGCACTAGGCCAGGGGAACCCATCCCCAGACAGTACTCACCGATGTGCTTGCCGTACATGTGGTAGTAGAAGGAGACACAGTAGTACTTGGCCGTGATGTTGTATAGTGGGCTGATCAGCCGGGCTTTGTCTCCTGTCACCCGGGGCCGAGAGGCCTCGATGAACATGTAATAACCTACACAAGGAGAGAAAAAGGTAGGGAAAGGCATTGCATCTTCCGCCCTGCAAGTAATGGGATGCTTGGGGCTGAGAGACTCCTCCTGATGCATGAGACGTGGCCTTGCTCTTCTCATCCCATTGGATCCCATCCAGAAACACGTGCAGAAAGAGGATTGCAGAAAGGATTCAGTGTATCTGGCCTAAGCAGTGTTGTTTTGATCTAAAGAGAGCAATGCCAAAGTAGTTGCTACCAACCCAAGGAGGATCAGGTTAACTATTTTTTGACATTGTTTTTGGTGCTAGGTCTGGCTGGTGTACTCAACAATAATGGGAAAAGCCACTTCCTTAGCTGGCCTTCGGGTATCTCCCTTTTTTTTTTTTTTTTTTTTTTTTTTTTTTTTAATTTTTTGTGTTCAGAGTTGGGCTTGCATATGAATTTATTTTCCTCATTAGAGAAAGGGGAAAGCAATATCCAGCTAAATCTGGTGTGGGTCCTATCTCGTCAGATAGGATGAGAAATACACAACAGCAGCCTCCTCCAGTCCAGCTTGGGGCCCCCACTGGCACTCCCCCAGCCTCATCCCTCCTGCTGGTGCTTGGTATGGAGGAGAATTGCCCCATGGAGATCTTCTTTGAGGAAGCAGCTGGTTAAACCCAGCAGGGACATTTTCAGGTGTTAGAGACGTTCTCTTAATTGTTTATCCTTTTTTTGACTTCAAAACAAGCATCAAATGGGACAAGGACATTAGGCAGCAGGCAATTAGCTAGTAACAAGAACTAATGCTCACACTATTCCCTTAAACAAAGTTGTGGGTGTTTTAATTGTGTGTTTAATGCCAATCAGTAACATGCAAATTAACTGCCTGCTCCCTGCACCCTGTGCGGAGGAGAAGCATGTGTGCAGAAAGCAGATCAGCGCTCTGCCATCTCCCACAGCCTCAGGACCCTGATGCCTTGTGGCTTGCATCTCCCCCCAGAAATGAACCAGAAGAAACCCAGAAGTGTGCCTACCCTCTGGCGTACCGCTGATGTCCGTGGGTGGCCCAGTGTTGACAGTACGCTTGGGGTTCTGGGTCAGGGCGTTCTGCCGTGTCCAGTCAAAGTTGTCCATCTTGTCTTGCACGAAGCCGCAGATCTTCTCATCCTCAAAGCGACAGGTGTTATCTGCAGGGAAGGACACGGAGTGCCGCTTTTCAGACCTCCTCCGGGGCTGCCTTGCTGCTTCAGGAGGGTATTCAGCACAGGTGAGCAGCCCCCAGCCTCAGGAGGAGGCTGAAAATGTATATTTTCATGGTGGCTACAATTAAAGAATGGTTAATCCAGGCTGACGGATGCAATTATCTGACAAAATAAAATACAGCTAACAGGACTTAAAAGAGATTCTGCTGGGAGGTCTAAGGGAGCTGATACAGAGGATGATAAAAAGAGTAACAGAGTGATGAAGGCAAGCAGGCCATGACAGCTTTTAAACCAGAACAGCCTGATGGTAGAATAATCTTCCCAGGAAAGAGGAGAGAATGCCAGCAGGTAAACTTCACTCTGGTCTACTTATTAAATTAAACTATGGCACACATGAAAAAAACAGCTGTGGAGAAGAGGTCAGCTCAATGCTATAAATGTGTAACTTAGCTAGAGCATATTCAATTTATACCAGCTCAGAGGTATATCTGCTATTGCAGCTTATGCGGGTTCTCCTAACAAAATGCATTACACTGGCAAAAGATTTTCATGTAGCATCAGCTACATGTGAAAAAGAGCTTCCTTATGCTACTACCACAAGACAATCACAGCCTATGGCAATATGAGATGGGTGAAAAATCTTGTGTATAGACACAACCCAATGTGGACCTGCAGAGAATGGAGCAAATCAAACTTGACCAGAATTAAGATGGTCTTTTGTTGAACCTTTGTGGTGAAAACTAGTTTCTGAGCCTCAAAACCAAAGCCTTTCACTGCTGATACAGTTAGAAAAGAAGAGAAAGAATGAACAGAAAAGAAAGAAAAAACAAATCAAGATTGGCTATGAAAATTACTTTGTTTTTTCAAATGATTCCAGGAATGAAATCAGAACTGGAGAATGAGATGAGAGTAGGATCTCAGAGCTCTCAAGTGGTGCAGACACAGCAAGCAGATCTTTTTACCTTCTGCCTTTACATTACAGCCAGGGGGGTATGCTATGAAACTGAACAATAAAGTAATTAAATTCATGAAAGAACACACAGAAAAGAAAAACATGTTCTTTCTCAGGTTATGGAATGTGTTAGAAACTCATCCATGGCACGCTGAACTCAGTTATTTGTGGTTCCCCCCCCACACACACAGTTCCGGCTATCATGGACAGATGAGAAGCAGCCTGAACACCTACCTGCATCTGCTTTGTGCCATGGGAGGTTCCAGTTGAATATCAGGAAAAATTTCTTATTCAAAAGAGTGGTGAGGCAATGGCAGAGGCTGCCCAGGGAGGTGGCGCAGTCACCACCCCTGGAGATGTTAAAAAGCCATCTGGATGTGGCACTGAGGGATGTGGTTAGTGGACATGGTGGGGGTGGGTCTTCTCCAACCTTAATGATTCCATGATGAACGGACAGCATTTTGTCTCTGAGACGCTGCACCTATCTTCCAGCTTTAGCCTGCATCACCTCCTCCCATTTGGGAAACGAAACTGCTGTCTGCCATACAGACACCAACAGCCTCCAGCCCCATGCAGCAGGGCCATGGAGGCTCTCTTCTCCCTTCTTATGTGGTTCTTACACCAAAGCAGTCAGGAAAAAGAATGTAGCCTCCTCCATGACCCACAGAATGGCTGGACACTATGCTTCAAGCAAGGGTTTGGTTTGTGGAGAAGGGCTGGCTTTTCTTTTAGCTCAGCAGGAAACACTGCTTCTGTGAGCTGATCACAGCCATAGGGAGCTCGACAGGGCTGGCCACTTAACTGCTGATTAACCCTGGCTAAGTGCTTTCCGGTCAATCCGCTCATTTCTAATTAGCATCCTAATCCAAATTAGCCACTGCTACACAGTGCAGTGCTGGGCACAGGGAGCTGGAGGAGGTGGCAGGAGCAGACAGGGCAGACACCTGTAGGGTCTGAGGCTGGGCAATAACATCGGCTAGGGGGTCTGCCAGCCCAGCACAAAATCCTTTTGCAATCATAGGGAACAATCAGGACGGGAAGGATTTGCATCTCTGATCCTATTGTGCTTGTGGACCTTTGGAGGAAAAAGCTAGCATTTTTCCCCAGCACAAAATTCCCTTAACTGGGAATATCAGACAGAAAACAGAGCTGAAAACTGTAGCACAAAGGCCTGCCAGGCAGCTGACTGAAAGGGAGCAAATCCCTGAAGAAAACAGCACAGAAACCAAAGAAGAAGGAGGCTGAGGAGAAAGCCCAAGCTCAGGTGGAGACCAGAGAGAAGGTCAGTGCAGGGACAGAGAAAAACAGGGAGCTATGCAAGACAAGGGGACAGTATTCCTGTCTTACAGCTGAGGCCCAGCCCTGGTGGCTGACAACTGCTGCGTGAGAAGTCCATCACACCCTTGGGAACAGGAATGGAGAGCTTTAAGGCGGTAGGAAGGGGCTGCTCTTACTGCTAGAGCACAAGGCATGAGGTGCTGCAGACTCTCAGCTCTTTGCATGCCAGAAAAGGGCCATGCCTCTGTCTTCACCTCTCATTCAGATGCAGCCAATTCCAGAAGATATTGCTCCTAACAGAGAGCACAGAATGGAGGAGGCTCCTGGGCATGGCATGACACAACCAGGCTTACATGTAACATCACTTGCCATGCGAGAGCAATCTACAGCAATGCTGCTTCTGCCTAGCTTGGGATCTCAAGGCAGTTTGGGACAGCTAATGAACAAGGCTTTATAATATCTCCATGAAGCATCACCACTTTATACATCTCCTGCATTACACACGGTGAAACAGATGCACTAAAATAGACACATCTAAGGTCACAGCAGGCAGTGTCAAAGATGGAAGCAGAACCCTGGTGTTCTGACTGCTGGTTGCTTGGTTTAAAGCAAACCACGGGAAGGCAGAAGCTCTGCTGCTCCTCTGAGCTGGAAGTGGAGGTGCCCACGATAACTCAGGTATATTCAGAGAGTTGGGAAACAGCCAGCGTGTCACCTCTGGGTGACTATCATCAGGCTGACTGAGAGAAACCTGTCTGATCCAGCTGCAAAGCAAACCTTTAAGTGACCCACTGCGTCTCAGAGGCTACAGCAGTGATCTGACTGCTGACCTCGGCTGTGTGAAGCAAACCTTCTTTCAGACTCGCACCATCTGCCAGGGATCCTGGCTCAGCACTGTGGAGCAAAGGAACCTTCCTGATTAAAAATTAAACAGTGGCTTTAAATATTGAACACAGAAGTTGTTCTCTGGATTGTTAGAGGCGAGGTGGAAGTAGCAGGGGAGCTGGTTCCTCAAAGGCTGGAGTTAGTGCTGTCTTCACCAAACAGATTTCCTTGGCAGGCTTTGCAGTGGCAGCAGCTCAAAGTGCAGAGATGTTTGCTCCTGGTTATAGACACCTCCCTGCATTCCCAGAGGTGAGACCCTCAGCCATGCCTATTAGCATTTCTTGTTGCTTCACCTCCTCGAGAAACATAATGGAGGTTTTCATTTCAAGTCCTCAGGGGTAAGCAATCCCTGGCCTTGAAATTCTAGCTGCCAAATGAATGCATACAAAAAATAATAAGATGATCCTAGCTGCAGACTACAGGTGAATAGCAGATGGAAGCACATTCAAATAAAATTGCCTTCGTCATTTAGCTGTGCTGTGACAGCTGAAACTGGCTTGGAGCACAGGGGACCACGATCTGAGCCTCAGCTCTGTTGCAGACCCACAGTGTGACCTGCAGCCCATCACTAGAGATCACTTTCCCCACCTAGAAGATGAAGAAAATGCAAACTGGATTGTGACCTCAAAGTACTCTGGGATTTAAGACACACGTAACAAATTTTTCCATAAGTTTCTAAAGCATTTCTACATTTCTAACCAGTAATGGAAGAAAGCTTTACAGTACACTAACTGGTTGGGTCATATTGGAGCACCATCTGCTTTAATATCCCCATCTATGATACTGGGATAATATGGCCCAATCTCATTTTCCATCCTGTCATGAGGAATTAGTGGCAGTCACCTGCTTTAAGATCTGGGATGGGCACAGATTTGAGGAATCCAATTCTAAACACTGGGATCACATCCTGTTCCCACATGTTCATGCTGAGTCAGCAAGTTCAGATCCCTCTGTGCTATGAGGCATTAAGAGAGACAGGACACACAAGCACTGGATGGTGAGCAATGAGACAGGTTAATCTACAACAACCTGCAGCCGATCACCACCCACCGTACATTTCCACCATCCAGAAACATTTTAGCTCCATCACAGCCAGATTGCGGATACATAAGGAATAATATGTTTTTTAATTCTCCTGTCACTGAGGTTGTGAGGCTACATCTGCTAGAACCAGGGAAACCAAACCATACACTGTGAATAAGATGGAAAAGTTTTGGGAGCAACACTGCAGGGTTGGGTTGGAAAGTGAACGTCATACCCAAATGAAATCACAGAGTAAAAGTAAGAAGGACAGAACAGATTCCCCTGGAGTTTAATCATAACATTAAGATGATCAGCTGTCCTAGGAGATATTTAAAATATTACCTTACCTTATACTACTCAAAGAGAGACTTTTAAGATAAATTCTGGTTTCTAGAATAAGATTAACTGGTTTTTAAGAATCAGTTTTACTGCTAATTTCTAAATAAGTGAAATATTCAATATCTTTTGTTCACTCCCTGTGCTTTCAGTTTCCCTTTGCCTTATAATCTCAGCACCTGGCTCAGTAACCATAGCACATGCATGCCTGCCCCAATGTCATTAACATCTTATTAGGCTGGGAGAGAAAATGCATGAAGAAGTAATTGTATTAAGTGACTCTCAGAGTTTGTAAATTAATCACCATTGTGCATGCCCTTGGATCAGGCTGCCAGAGGCATTAATCATCCAATCTTTGCCTTTCACTTGAGAGCTCTCAATGTTTGCTCCCAGAATTTGGCTGGGCAGCCTAGCGTGAGGATACCTTTGCAATCACAACACTTTTTTTCTGGAGGTGGTGGTAGCAAGGGAAGTGGGGATAAAAAGAGGTAGGAGTAGGGATTTCCATGCTGCTGAACTGAGAGGCTTGGAAGCAAGTTGTGGCCCAGAGACAGAGCTATGAGGCTTTGGGCTCATGTTTGCAAAGGGCTCGTGTTTGCAATGGCAGCCGGCCTGAAAGGAAGGGAGATCTCTGAAAGCAAGAGTGGTGGCTGAAGTTCTAAGGCAGTCAATCTCAAGGCGTGAACTCAGAGGCAGGACCCTGATGGCTGGCTCAGCGGTTCCAATTTTCAGCTCAGTCTGGATAAATCATAACAAGGAGAACTCAAGTGCTGGTTTTACTGCATGAAAATACAGGTGTGGCTGAGTTCTCTGATGTAGGCAAATTTCATTCTGGTCTCAGTGAAGCTGCCAAAGCAATCCCAGGTGAGCAATCTGAAGGCTCAGCTTATAAAGACTCCGAGGAGACTGACACAATTAAGACTGAAGTTGCCCTGTCATTACCAGAGATACATGTGGTGTAAAAGCAAGTGGCAAAAAGCCAGATTTTTCACTTTCCCCTGTGAGCCAGAATGCTCACCTCCTCCAGCAAGGGAGAGATGCATCCTGGAGTGGGTCCCTGGCAATATGTTCGTTGTTTCCTGGTGGAAATCAGCCCAATGGACCAGTGAGTTCTCTTTGGAGAATGTTTAAAGAGGATCAAACAGTGGGGAAGAGGAAAGAAAAAGGAATCAGGAGTCATAGATACAAAATCCCACTGCCTCACTGAGAAACTCCTGTTACCGGATAAGATGTGATAAACCTAATCATCCTCGGAGTGTGAATCTGCACACACGAATGCTTGATGGCTGCCTTAACAAGATAACCCTGTGCTCCAGTTCCTGCTTGTTGCCCAGTCCTGGCTTCTCCTTCCCACTGGTATCCTGCAGTGCAGCAGTAACACTTGCCTGCCCACATGCAGAGTGCTACCTAAGAAGACTGAACGGTGTTTCAGCTTTTTTGATTTTTACTTAGCAGTTGAAAACAGGAAAAAAGAAACATCTACATTGAACCAGCCTGCTCTCTGTGATCACCAGCAAGCAGTTTGCCCATCTCTGCCCAAGAGCTTTGCCTGGGCTCATATCCAACAACTGAAGCAAAGGGACTTTGTTTCATACCTTGGAGATTAGCATGCTAGAAATCCTCTTTTATGGACATTATCATGTTCTTCACTAAGAACATCAATGTGGGATGCTGTGTATTGTGATCTCAAAATCAAGAGGAACTCTGGGTGCTCAGAAAAGATGGGTCTACATCTAGATGTTAGGATGCATTAGCAGGAATGACTGGAAGATAAATGAGAAAGCAAATAGTGATGACACCAGAGGGGAAGAAGAAAGGAACTGTGCTCATGGAATTTGTAAGCAGAACCAGATATGAGCTCGAGATTGCTCCACACCAGCCTGTAGAGGTGTCAAGAAGAATATGAGGGTTATACATTCCTCAAATAGAGATATTTTGGAGAACTTTTAATAATCTTCTCAGTAGATGCAAATTGCTATTAGTAGAGGGAAGGTGGGCTCAATGTCACAACCTACTCAGTCACAGAGATATCAGGTTTAAGTGGGAGGCATGTCTCTGGCATATATCTCCCGATGATAACTCAAGGTACAAAAAATGGCATTACTTAATGAAATTATTAATAGTTTATGCAATCGCAAGCTCTTTGGGGGAAAATACTTTGTTAAGTTAGTGCTGTTTTCCAGTTTGGCTGATCTCCTGCAGCACTTGACTAACAAGCATTACAATCAAAACATAAAATACAAAGGTCTTGTTGCTTACCTGTTGGGCTGGGATAGTTGATTGCTGGAAAAGGAAATAGAAAAACAACACATCACAAATCATAATCAAAGTCTGAAAATAAAACAAGCACATCAAGAAAGGTCAGAGTTGTACAAATCTCTTAGCAGCATCCCTGCAAAACAGCACTGCTCAGTGTTTGCCTTGGTGATAGAATAAGCTGCTGACTCACTGATCTGAACAGCAGCAGATCTTAATAATGGGTGATCCTGGAACTGCACAGGGAATCCCTTTGGGCTTTCTGAGCAGTTTCTTTCTGAAAGCAGCCGCTGGGAGATACAGCTTGATATCTAAGAGGGGCATCAGTGTCACTTTCCAGGCCAAGAAAGTTGTGAGATCATGCAAACACAGGTGGAAGGAGCTCTGTACTTCATGCTAAAATACAGGGTCCAGACTTCTAATGGGAGTGAAGGAATCATAAGGTTGTGAGAATGGATGAGCTGGGAGCTGTCTGGATGCTGGAAAAAGAGGCATGGTCAAAGTCTGTCAATTGGATGATCTGAGATTCAGGATGTTGGGCAGACCTACAGGTTTATTGTGGCTAGTTGGGAAATGAACTGTGCATTCAGCTCTGGAAACAATGAAGTTCCTTGAAATCCTCTTGCTTTTACGGGCATGTGGCTAATATGCAGAATTCACTGGCTGTTCTCTGAAATATGTCACTGAGCCACAGGTAGCAGTGGGGTTTTGGGCTCCCACAGAGAGGAGAGTGTGCTGGAGCTGCTGGGTAAAAAATGAGTTGAGACTGACCATAGTAGGTCTCTGTGTAATACTCTGCATTGATGGTAGCAGCCAAAAAATGGCCAAATATGACAGTACCATGCCATCAAAACTCTACGCATCTGAGAGATACACCCAAGGTTTGCAGGAGACAACATCTACACATGCCCATATCCATTGGCCTGACCCATAGCTGGCAGCTCAGACTTGCTCTCATAGCCAGGACAGAGGAGGAGACACCTACGTTCCATGTACCGGATGATGCGAGCAGCCATATCGCCAGCCCCAAAGCTGGTGATAGGTGTCAAGCGAACTTCGTAGCTCTGAGGCACCTTCAGGTTGGGCAGGATGTGCTCCAGCAACAGGCCCTTCTCCATTTTCTGCACAGGAATGAAGGTTTGGATGATGTTTCGTTGAGCCAGCTGCATGAAAAGAGAATCCACAGTGTCATGAAAATCCTGAAATTAGAAACCAGAGAGATCATATTCACTATCTAACACCTTGCTTTTTCCCTTCCTATATAGGCAAGTATGCCTGCTTTGTCAGTGAGATCGTCATGTAGAACTGGCTAAAAATTCCCTTCTCTGGCACAGAACAGTGATCAGGAGCCTGAGCTTTCACTGAAAAAAAGCTTTCAGGTCCTCCTGATTAGGGGGATGACTTGAAATATGGACCTGGAGCAATTCCATGTCAAGACCAGTGGCTCCAAGATGGGAGAAATAAACCTGATTGACTTGCATCAGTGCACCAAGGTCCTGTGCTCATTGCAGCATGGCATTTTGCCAAGACCCCCTTGAGTTCACAATCACTGCTGCAAAATTAATTCATTTGCTGTCTGTGTCCTGTGGCATTTCATTTGGTGCCTTGCTGGAACTTACCTACCAGCTATGCTTCCTCAGCACCCTTCCATGGGATCTGCCCTTCAAGCCTAGCCATTACTACTGCTTCAGACCAGGGTAAGGTGTCTTGTGTAAGTCAGGGATCCTCTGCAGTCACCCATAGGCTCCCTCTTTCTCTAAATTCCACTGAAGATGCAAACCATACTACCTGAACCATACCAGCTGAACAGAGTTTCATACACTAAGGCATCAGGGAAGCTTCAAGAAAGCGACTGGAAAAATATCGTTGTCAAAATCACCACCACTAAAAATGATGAATTATGTGTCAGCAAAACTTCCCTGCCACAGTCATGCTTGCTTGGCAGGGGAAGGACAAGAACAAGGATTATACAGTAAAGATATAATCTCTATTGCTGTGCAGTGCCTGGATCCCTGCAGCAAGGTTTGGTCCTGATATGTTACTGGGGATGCTGGTCCTGGCAATAAGGCCTTCGGCAGAGCTTTCTATGGCCTCACATTCACTATCCCAGACACTAACCTCCCCTTGATAACATTCTCTAGGCTGACAAGTTTCATTGCAAAGAAAATTCTCCTGATAGCTGAGCTCAGTGATCATCACAAATTCTGCAATAACAGGACTGAAAGAGGGATGCAGGGAGGAAAGTTTTCAGCAAATCCATCAATATGGAGATTGTGGGGCAAGAGCGCAGTGCGAGGGTAAGGCAGGAGCAGAGGCCAGCAGCAAGAGGGGGCGAGGGAGGGATGCAGGCAGAGCACCCGAGCAATGCAAGCACATGCAATCCCTCTGATCCCCACCTACCCTAACATACATGACTCTAAGCTCCAGCTGAGAAGGAATGGTTGTCACTGGACCCAGCCAGCTCCCAGTGCCAGAGCCCCATTCTTTTCCAGCACGGCCAGGACCCATTTCCTCAACTGAGCCAAACTACCCACAGGTTGCACGGAGCTCCCATGCAAAGGGCAGGGCTGGACCAGACCCTACCACAGTACTGTGCAGAGTCCCCCACAGAGCTGCGGCTGCATGCTGTTTTCACAGCCAACAACAAGCTTTGTACCTGCTTAAGCTGATCAGGCTGCAGTTTGCTTGAGGAACTGGCACCCTCCTTATCCCCAGGTAAGAGGGGTCAGAGGACTGGGAAGGCTCCAGTGCCTTCCCCTATCCCTGTACTTTCCAGGGAACAGCCTCAGTGGGCAGAACCAGGGCAGTACCTGTGGGAATCAAGCATGACAGTGGCACTGGGCTGCTGTCAGGTTCCGTACACGTAAACAACACTGTCTGCATGCATGCATGCAAGCTGGGTGCAGGTCCAACTGGCATGCCTGCTGCTCAGCCCTTCCATCTGCCAGCCTGCAGCACGACTGTTATGCCAAGAGTGGAACCAGATCCTGGTGGCAGTGATCTCACCTGGGATCATTAGCACCAGACCATCATTTACTGGGAAGGAGAGGAGGAGGCACAAGACATAGGCAGGGGACTGGGGGTGGCATGGCCTCTGGCATGGGGCTTTTTGGGAAGTAGAGCTTGACCAGGGGGCTGGTGGCAGCTCCTCCTTACAGGCTGCCACAGAGCCTGGGCAAAGGGAAGGTAGCCAGCAAACAGGAGGGGGTCAGGAGCCATTTCCCTTGTCTAGACATAACCTTTAGAAGAGAAACAAAATGGAGAATCGAAGAGAAGCCTGAAGGTGAGGTTCAGACAGTGCAAATTCCACCTCATCTGGGAGCTGTGTGGAATTTGGGTATCTAAAGCCTCTGGGAATAACATGAAATTACGTATTCTTCCACATCATTTAAGCCAGGACAAGAAATCAGCCTCTAGTCCAGACTGCAAAATTCCTGAAGCACCAGTCAAGTGTATCCACACGGGCATGTCGGCTTAACCAAATAAACAGTTGGATGCTATCTCAGTTTGTCTGAGATAAATCAGAAAAGAATAACAGCACCCATGTCCCCATGGATCTCAACTGTCCTGCTTCTAGGTGGAACTTGTATCACTAGGCAATGGGCAAGGCACAACAGGGTACCCTGGACACATTTCCTCGTGCAGCATAGGTAGAAAGTTCTGTGAAGGCTGAGAGAGAGAGAGAACAGGCTGGAGTTCAGCACAGTTTAGTAGGTGTGACATCAGTGCAAGGGAGAACAAGGCCTGGCTCCAGCCAGCTGCTCACCCTGTGAGTGCATAGCTGCTGTGGGCTTGCAGTGATGAGTACAGGTCCAGCAGACAGCAAAATTACAGCCAACGTCTGGCTCCACCTCCCTCTCCCCAAGCATCCTTTGCCTTTCTGGCTGCCAGCAGCAGCTTTGTGCAGAGCTGCACACATCAGTACAGCAGGAACTTGTTTTTAATCCTTTGCTCCAGTCTCCTGTTGCTGCCTTTATGCTCTTCTCTCATGCTACCCCAGTACCTTCTTCCCTCTACCTCCTCTTCAGCCTTCTCCTTCCTTCTGATCATGCTAGCATGGTCCTCCAGTGTAATAGTGCTGCGGTGCAGTTCCTAAAGCAGAGGCAGGCACAGAGGACAATGAAACACTGGCCACCTTATTCAAGATGCTGAAGCCTCTGTGGAGAATCTCAGGCACTGAGCTCATTTATCACCAGGCTCAAGATGCTGCCAGTGGGCCCAGAACAAGAGTGCAGAGCAATGCGCAGTCTCATTTCGCCTTCACCTCCTTCCATTTCAAATAATGAGAGGGAGGGAATGGGAATAGAAACAAACAAGCAAACTCACACTATTTCTACCAGATGGCTGTGGATATCACACCGGATGCAGAGGTGGGAATGCTCTTGCAGAATGGTTTTTCTAGAAACACCTTACAAAGGACAAAAACACCCCAGGGGGGTTGTATATATCAACATGTACAGTAGGCAAGCTGTCCCTTTCCTGTGTCACTTGTAAGCAATATTAGCGACCAAGAGAGAGAACCAAGAAGTCTCCCAGCACTACAAACTGGGTCTGCCCTTTCTCATTCCTCCCCATCACACCCTGTTGGCAGGTCTCGTCCAGCCAGTCCCACACCTCATTGTGTAAACTGGTTTGTGGTCCACACAGAGTGCTTGTGCCAGTGTGACCAGCCTCAGCTGGCTTGTGAGCCAGGAAGACACAGCCTCAGAGAGAAGAGCCACACTGCCTCTCACCACGTTTCATTCCCAGCTGGGATGCTGTCTCCACAAAAGGACCAATGTATGACACCAACACGTCCAAGCTTTTTGTGTGTTAGAAGTGAAAAGGATGCTGTTTGCAGGCTGAATTATGTTGAGAGCAGGCGTGTATCAGCTATCAGATATAATAAAGCCAAAGCCTATTAACAAACGCATCTGTCAATATTTACTGTTGCAGCGCTGCACAGCAACCCGCACCAGGGATTCAAAGGACCATGATAACCTGTGTGTGCTGGGACTCAGCATGACCTGAGCAGCCACACACGTGCTCTCACAACCAGTCGCAGACTGCACTGCTACATGCTTAAGGGAGAAAGTGAAATCAGAATGAAAACCTGTTTCATTACTGAGCCTCGGGAATCAGTGCAAACATCAGCTAGAAAAATTTATATTAAAGCCCCACAGATTCTCCAGTAAGCTGATCAGAGCAAAGGAACCACTTGGTGGGCATCCTGCTTCCCAGCATTGCTATTCACTCCTGCTGCTCTCTCCCCTTATTTGTCCCACTTCAACAACAACAACTCTGCTCAGCACCAAACATTAGCTCTGCTCTCCAGCATCTTCTCTAAAAATTCCTTCTACATGCACTTGCTCTCTCTTTCCCTTTTTCACTCTGCCTCACTCCAATTGCAGCCAAGCCACCCAGTTTATCTTCTGGCATAGACACGTCCCAGTTTAGCATGGTCCAGTAGTCAGGTGAAGGTGACAACAGCAGAAGGGCACTTTTCCTCTGACAGGTAATACTACTCAGAATGTGAAAGAACTTTCCATTTTTATCAATTCAGACTGTTTGCCAGGAGTTTTGAGCACAATATATAGCACCGTCCTAGGGGGCTGCAAGCATCATCTCATGTTGAATTTCCCCTGTGACTGAGACTGCCATGAATGAAACCAATCTAAATGCACCTAAGATAGAGCTACCCCATTCCAAAGGGGCTGTTGCTTGAAAGGACCAGGACCTCAACAGGAACAATCACACCACTGCCCTCAACATGAAGAGACTGGCAGTACCTGTAGCCTTAAACTGGTGATATCCAGGAAAGATGTACCCAAACACCCAATCCTTGGGACTGGAAGGTGTCGAGCTTTGTTATGGCACCAGTGGCAAATTCCTGAATGAATGTGAGGCTCTGCAATGCAAATCACCTTGCCATCACAGTAGGCACCAAGCACAGTTGTCCCCTCCCCCCCCTCAGGACTTCCACCGATTTCCTCTGGTGCCAGGATTGAGCTGTTCACACTACTTGGGGCTTTGCTGAGGTTTCTTAGGAATTTAATCCTCCACCGGCTGCTGCTGGAGAATGAGTCCAGAATATGACTGAAAATAAGATGATAGCAAATTCTTAGGGAAAAATTAAAAAATGCTCAGAAAGAGAGGTAAGAGAAAGGTGGGGGTTTGGAATTTTAAGAACATCTCCTAAACATATGAAGCTGCAGTATTTTCCAATGACCTTTGTCTCCCACTTCTCCCCATCCTCTTCCTTGTACACAGCAGTGTACTGAGATTCTGGTCCTTTATGTCACCTTGGGTCCACAGGACAGAGCAGAGGAAGATAGGTTTTTCTTTGATGTGACACTTGGACACCACAGATTCGATTCTTGCTCTCTGTATTTTGGGACAGGCATAACATCCCTCTGCACACTGGAAACAACCTGCTATCTATCAGGAGTTTAGAACAGAGACAGCACAACTGCCTCCAGGGACAAAGTAGGGGAGGTACAGCTTTGCCTCACAGAGCCCAGTCCCTTGACACCACAGGGGCTATTTCTGCTCATTTGTTTTATGGATGTATC
Organism: Lagopus muta; assembly: GCF_023343835.1. Classification (NCBI taxonomy): domain Eukaryota; kingdom Metazoa; phylum Chordata; class Aves; order Galliformes; family Phasianidae; genus Lagopus; species Lagopus muta. The sequence continues at coordinate 80,351,629 of NC_064434.1, forward strand.
ATATACCATCTTAAAAGTCATTCCCATTTGGCCTGCTCCTCCCACTGGACAGCTGTTCTGGAACCTAACCACCCTAATGTTCTCATTTCCAGCCTGAATTTATTCACAAGCAGCTTGCACCCACTTGATCTCATGCCAGTATTATCCTTTAACTTTTCCCTCCCTGCTGCTTGACCCCCCATTGTTTTTATAAACAGCAATCACATCCCCTTCAGCCTCTGCTTTGCTAGGCTAAGCAAGCTGAGCATTCTGTGCCTCCTCATATAGCACACTATCACTTTCCCTATTTCCCTATTTCATAATCCTTTCCTGCATGATCTCACTTGCTGGAGTTGGCATACAGGATGCAACAAGTCCTCTCCACCTTCCCTGGAAGTACTTTAGGCTTCACTTAGGAGTACATTTGCCCTTTCTCACACCTACCTTTTACCAGCAGATCCCTGCAGTCAACTTTTTTCACCCACATCATGCCTTCAGTCCTGTTATTTCCCTCTTAAGATCTCCTAGCTTGTAGCAGATTCCTCTGTCAGCACTCCGTACTCATGACCTTTCATTAGTACTGCTGCATTTCATCCTACTTGACCCACTGAAGCAGTTTCCAGTACTTGGGATCTTCTTTACAGTGTCCCAATCCTTCACTATGATGGCACTGTCTTCTTAATTCAGCAGCACACCCACAGAAACATTAATGTTGGAAATACCTCTAAGAACATCTGGTCCAACCACCAGCCCATCCCCACATGCCCACTGACCATGTCCTTCACTGCCACATCCACACGGCTATTGAACACCTCCAGGGATGGTGACAGCACCACCTCCCTGGGCAGCCTGCGCCACTGCTTCATTACTCTTTCTGAGAAGAACCCTCCTGAGAGGGGATTCTGATCTGATCACAAGTTGTCAACCTCAATAAAGGTGCCTTCCCACTCAGCAGTGTAGCTGCTATCTGCAAAAGCCATTTGGGTAAGTTTTGGGTAGCAGAGAAATTTGCTTTGGATATGAAGACAGACAGTAGTTGGGACATTTCTCTATAATTTCTCATCAAACTTCCTGTGCCTGTCAGATTGGATTGCAACATGTTCCTGGGTTTATACTTTATCACCACCTTGAATGGAAATGATGTCAAACATTAACGGCATCAATTAAAGCACTATGTGGATTCATTTCCTTTTCCTTATTTGATGACCATTGCTTATTAGGGGTTTTCAGAGCAAATAATCACATTGGAAACATAAAATTGTCATCTGCCAGACAAGCAAACCAGCAAACTGAAATTCATGCCTGCGTTGTTCATCAATCAAGCACACTTGTTCAGATCATGAGGTTAAGCAAGCATGAGTGGTCAAAGCAAATCCATTATTCAGTCTAAATGAGGAGTCCTGGAAGGTTTTCCTCTTCAATTGTCCGCAGAAGGAGGCTCCCTTTTCGGGATGAGACATCACCATCTCTAAAGAGAGAAACAACTGTGACCTTCAGTAGCTACAGAGGACAGCTGGAGCAGGAGAGCGCCTCTCTCTCTCACACACAGGCAATCAGCTGCCCATCCTCATTAGGTACCGAGAGCAGCAGTTTACAGCTTCCTAGAGAAGCCAAATTGGTGCTGTCATGAATTACTGTAAGTGCTTGTTCCACACTCTTCAATAATGTCTTTCATTAGGGACTGATCAGAAAGCAATATGTATTTTATTAGCATATGTTCCCTGGTCTTAGAACAGATCTAATCTTCACTCTGTCAGGGAGACAGTCAAGCAAAAGCCTTAACTGAGGCACAGCATGACTGGCAACTTCATGAGCCGTGGCTTAGTGGGGTACTGCAATGCTGCACGTCCTGAGGAGGAAGCACCCGGCAGTAGAGAAGGAAAGGAGTAAAACACCACCTGAATTTGGTGATGGGTAGGAAGGAAGGGAGAGCCACGTACCTCCCAGTTTGTGTTGGGGTCACTGTGGTTTGTACTGAGTTAGATGGGTTATATATATGTCTAGCCATGCTGATTTCTCTCCTACTGTCTTCACAGCCATACCTTCAATCCTGAAGGCACATGGATCCTCCTGTTTAGAATGGGAGTTCTACAGTGGTGCTGCAAGATCATATCTGCATTCATCTATGCAATGCAGAGCTTGGAATCACCTCTTTGTCTGCATGATGGGCATAAAATCAGTTAAGGACAACATTCCTCACACTGCTTCCTCCTTCCCAGAGCAATGCTTCCCGTGAACTTTGAACCCACATATGAAAACTGGCACTACTCAGAACCTTTCTGGATCCAACTTTATACCCATCCTAACCTCAGTGAGTGCAGGTGCCTCTTCCCGTCTCCTTGCACCAGATCCAACCTTCAGCAAGACTGACATATGTGTCAGTGCACCATCCTGCACCATTCTGGCTCAAGAAGAAAATGCAGTCCAGCTCTGCACAGCCCAAATTTTCCAGCTTCAGTTTGCTTGAGCTCTAAATCATTCTGTCTATAATATGATTGAAACTTAGTAAATGAGACTGTGCCACCAACAGAAATTGTCACCTCCTGGGCCCCTTTCCTCAGGCTCCTTTTAGACTCTGGCAGAATATGCAGTTTTACCCTTAAAAACAACAGTTGATAAAGGATGGGGCTCACTGGAATTCCTTGGTTTGTGTGGGTCTCTGGACTTCCCAGTCTGGTACATGTAGTGAAGGTATACAGGCAAGTATCACCCAAGAGTCTAAGGGCCATCTTTGAATCCACTGCACTTGCAGTCCTACTTCTCATAAAGAAGGGAGAGACAGCACAGCATGTACAGGGAGAGCCGTAAAATACTTCCTGTTTCTCCATGCTGCCTGTGCTGGCAGCAAGACTGCATAAGCTTCATTCCTTTATGAAACAGACGAAACATCTTCCTGGAGCCTACTCCTGCCCGTTTGTCACCAGCTACAGGAGAGACTATGTCTTCCTTCTGAATCCTTCCTCCTTCATACACTTTCAACATGTTCTGGAAGCAAGAGCAAGGGAAACAAAACCAAAAAAGGAAATAGAAATAAAAGAATGAAAAGGAAAATAGAGAGAGAGGAATGGAAAGGGAAGAAGATTAACAAAGAAAAGACTCACTCCAAAAGCAGTAGCAGGAACTTGGATCTGACTACTGAAAACAACAGACGAGCAGAGTAAAAGGCAGGAAGCTACATCATAGCCCATCGATATGGAATCTCAGAAAGACTCAATAACTGACATGTACCCCTTGAAGCCACTGGAGAAGTGTGGATAAGAGATGCACATAAAGAACTCACTTTTATCTTTGAGACCTGGCAAGCATTTTTCATCCTGTGCTCAGCTTTGTAAAACACAAGCCAACAGCCTGCTGGATACGAACAAGCACAAGGGTGTGAAAACAACATCTCAAGCCTGCAGGGCTGATATGAGGGGTATATTGGTTGGGGGAATGTGATTATCCCTTCTCTCACATACTCCTTACTTTGAGTGAGCACTGAAAAGTGGTGTTAGGAGCTAGAGATAGATGAGATTTTCTTACTGGATGTGTTTTAAGAGCATATGAGCCTTTCTAGCAAGATTATTTGTACTGCTTTTCTCGGGCACTGTGACTATTCCAAGCACAGCTAAGAGTGCGAAAACTGTTTATAATTATTCCCTTGTACTAGGGAAGCTAAACAATATCCTGCTTTCTCTCTATCTCAGTCAAATGCTTGAATTGCATTAAGAACAGTGCTTATGAAAATTGAATGTTAAGTGTAATCTCATCCTTCTGAAGGGCGAGCCATGTTGTAAAGCCTTCAGCTACCCTGTTCTGGGCAGGTTACTTTACTTGGGATAACCATAGAAGAGAAATAGTAGCAAGAGTCTGAAGCATGATTAACCTGCCACTCCTCATATTGCTAATTTTCTCAATTAACTGATTGCAACTGATATCTGGACCAAGGATAAACAGCTCAAGAAAGCCATGAACCACACTGAGGAGGAATGTGTGAATGCAATAAGACAGAGTGAGTCAGGCTAATTCATTAGTTAGGCATCGTTTGCTAAGATCCTGTAGGCTAAGGGAAGTCTCGATAACAGAACTGGAAGATATTAGGCAAACCTAAAGGAAACCTCATCCCACTGCTCTGAGCAATTCCACTGAACTCGCCTGACCCATTTGTGCTGGTTACACCCTGCAAGAACCACTCAGATCTTTGGCTGAAAAGCTGACAACACTTGTGGCCAGGCCACACCTGCAGCGAGCAAGGGTCAGGAGGAAACATGCTTCACTTGCATTGAGTGGAAACTCTACTGTCACTGACTTTGTCAATAAAAAATACATACAGAAAATCAGAAAAAAGCTCTTCAATTCCCACCCCCACCAAACATCCATCTGAACTGCAATCTTCTCTGCAGCACAGTTAGAGAGAACCTTGCCTTAGTAGCTGGCATCATGGACACACTATCCCCCCATGGTGTATTGCTGGGGACAGAAAGAGAGTTGGCTCAACCTGCTGTAGGCTGCAGGGATGGATGCTTAGCCCCATTTTCAGGCAGGAGGGAGCACAGCTGAAGCAGGATCCTGCCGTCTCTGCTCCCAGATGCCTGTGGTACAGTTACTGCTTTACCCCCTAAGCCCTCCCCAACAATCTAATTAAGCTTCAAGCGGAGCTTGTCCATCAAACGCTATCGATCAACTTTCACCAGCACGTGGCTGCCGCTCAATCCCACCACATGTCCCAAACCTCTCCCTCTCACAGCCTGTAAAGGCAGCATAACCTCTCCCTCCCCTTGCTTTCCTTGCCTTTGCATCCTGATGGCTGTTTGATCCATCTGCTGAACACACCTCCCAGACACACTCGTTCTGTATCCTTTTCCACTCCCCTCAGGGCTGAGTTCTGCACAGCATCACGCACGCCACTAGCATAACTGAAGGCAACTGACATGAGAGCACACATGCAATCTGCCTGTTCCTCCTGCCTGAACAAAAATCGAAAAAACCCTGCATCAGTTGGGGAGAGAGGAGAGTTTGAGCCTCTTCCTGCTACAGAGGACAGCTCAGCAGGTAGGTGGAATTGTGCTGATTTGACTTTGTCCCAAATGACAGCAGCCTGTGATCAGACATCAAACTGGCAGCCAGGGCAGGGAAAAAAGAAAAGAGGACTACAGAAGCTTTCCAGCAGGCATGACTTATAAGCCATCCCACAACAGAAGATCTGCTTTGAAATTCAGTCCTGTGCAAACACTGCAAGGCCAAGTCATTGCAGTTCACAGTCCTAACACCAGTGAGATGGGACCAGCACAACCCGTATCAAGTGACATGATTAACAGAAAAGGGATGTGCTCTGTGTCCCACCCCACAAGTCTTTTGATCCGTGCAGCATCTCACAAGCAGCCAGCGGCACCATCTGCTGCGTCATGGGAAGCCACACTCCTCTCCCTCAAGCTGAGACTGTCATGCTGTAGCAGGGAGGAGGAAAAAAAAGAGGCTGACACGTCCCTTTTCCATGTTACCTGTCTGTGCCCCTGTCCATGCACTGCAAGGTCTTCTCATCCTGCGGATAACACCAGGTGAGTGCTGCACCAGTCACAGTTCATGCAGAGCAGTATGGGACCCTTCCCAGTTTACAAACCACAGTTCCATCCTTTAATCTTCTCATCTTCCAGAATGAAAAGGCATCACAAGGACCTCTTGAGGAGCTATTTAGCTCAGCTGTCCTGAAACCTCACTGCATCACCTCTGATCACGTCCCCCAGCTGAAAACTCCCCCTTAGCACTAGTGGGGGGACACTCAGGATAGGCACGACGAGCACGGGAGCATAGGGCACAGCAGGCCTCGGGATGCAGGCTGCGGGCACAGGCCTATCTTCCATCTTCTGTGGTTACCGTGGTGATGGCAGCATTGCCCAGACAGCGTGCAATCCCTGGGAGCTGGCAAAACGCTAGCCCTTTTGTTTGTAAAATGAGTTCGGTCACCCCTGCCTGCCTTACACAGAGTTTCCTTATTCTGTAGCCCTCAGGCAACCCCCCGAGGTGCCGACTGCTCTGTCTCTCAAGCAGCTTCACCTGAAGCCATGGCTGCATCAGCAGAAGATAAGGGTTTTCATCCTGCTCCCACAGCACAGGGCTGAGCTGCTGCAAGGAGTGTCATTTGCCACGTTCAGAACCTTTCCTGACTTGGGGCTTATAATGCAGATAAAGCAATTCTCTACATGCTATATTTTTCTCCAGACACTGGATATGGCTGAAGATGGGAAGAGACAGCCTCTTGGTTCATCCCACATGGATATTCTTGTGTTCTTGTTAACACAAGTCCAGGAGGATAACCTTGCTCTAGAAGCTTCTTCTACCCTACTACTTCTGCACACACTAGTGGTTTGTAAGATCACGGCGTTGCTTGCAGGCACTGGAAGATGCATCTAGGTTCATTAGGTTGGGTTCCACATGTGCCAAGGGCCATGCACACATGCTCATCAAGCTGTGTTAACTCATGAACAGGGCAAGACAGTGGTGTGGGCTAACTATTCTGATTTAGAGATTGATGTAGGAGAATATGGCCAGGCGTATAACTCACTTCTCCATTTTAAGTCACACCATCCCTGCTTGGTGCATGAGGAAGAAGTGTGAGGATGCCCTGTCCCACTCTGTGGTCCCGGAGAGGGGCGCAGCTCTGTGTACTCCCATCTCAAGAGCACAGCAAACGAATAACTCAGAGGCAGAAAGGAAGCGATATGGATCCACAGACTGTGGGCCTTGGTGTAAAAACTCTCCCACTGGGTTGTGATGGCAGTCAGCGGAGTTATCCTTCCGCTCTAATCACAATCATTAAATCCCTGCTAAAGTCCCTGTCCTCTGTGTGTCCAAACAGCTCTGTTATCTGCCACCTCCCCGCACGGTGAGCTGGCTCCCCACGGCCCCGGCTCTCATTAACACTGCTCTGGCTGGCTGATGAGGCGAGTGGCAGGCGGCTCTGCAGCCCAGATGAGGTTTGTAGACAGCAGGGGATGTTTATCCAACATGGAGGGGATGAAAGTACAAACAAAGAGAGGCCGCACAATTACTCAGGCATCGCACAGGGCCACTCTCATTAAAGACAGTCTCCCTGACAGGAATTAATCTGAAATGACAACTCAGTGAGCTAATTTAGCAAACGGGTCCGGGGCTTGGCCTGGTGCAAATTGTGGGGTCCTGTCTGCCAGGTGGGGCTGGGTCTGCTCTGCCTGAATCCCTGTACCAGAAGTCATGGAGGCAACAGCAGCCTCGAGTCTCCTTGAGGGGTACAACAAAGATTACACTCCCCTTCTGCACCAATACCTTCTCCTTCCTCTTTCTCCTGCAGCCTCAGGTCACAGATGGGTTCCAACTCATTACGTGCACAGTAATTCTGCCACTATCCTCTGCAACCGTAACCACCAGCCCAGCTCAGATCTTTCCTCCAGGATGCGACCTGCTTGCAATATTAGATGGCTTCTCATTTCTCTTTAATGTTAGAGCAGAGCACTGGGAGGGGGATAAAATACACAGAGAGAAATAAGCAACTTAAAAGGCTTTTCATTTTTTAAGCAAAGATCTGGCTCGGGGAGGCTGCTTTGAATCCCCAAGCAATGAAAAACATTTCTAGTTGGAGCACAGTTTCTCAGTGCCTTTCTATGCTGCGAGAGCACACAGAAGAAAAAAGCTGACCAAATGAACACCCCAAAGCCTGCTGGATCTGCCCAGAACCAAATGACCTAAGGCTGCAAACTCATTAAGATCACTGGCTGCACTGAGGTAAGGCAGTTGGCATTTAGGTCAGCTGCCTTGGAGCAAGAAAGGGAAAACCTCCCAGACCTCCAAAATAGATATCCGTGAAGCTCCCCACTGAATCAGTACTCAATGCAATGTCACTGCCTAGCCCACCTGGCTGACACGCTCCAGGAAGTAACAGCCTGTTTGCAAAGACAGCTTTACAAGAAATTTGCTCTACAATGCTAGTATATGTGCTTTGCCTGGGTCAGTGGCTCCAAGCTGTCAGGCTGTTTATTGGGTTTTAATTTAAGGTTAATTCTTATTCTACTGGAACTGGTAAGTCTGCTGTGCTATTCAGCCTCTGCTGCAGGGCTGGGAACAATCAGCTTCTATGGAAATGCACCTGCCTGTCTTGCTGGGAGCCCATGCATTGCTTAGGAAAACAAATTCCCCCAGGCTGCTTGCAATCCCCGAAGGAATGCCCAACCAGCCTTCCCAACCAGCCTTCTCAACCAGCCCTCGGAAGCCATTGAAGAGGGAGAGCTGGAAGAGCCATAGCACCCGCCAATTAATAAGCAGCACTTTTACCCTCACCCAGCCCCATTTTCAGCAGCTGCAGCAAGTAAATTGGATTCAAGGGTTCCCAGGTGCTTTGAAAAGCATCCTTCTACTTAGGGATCTTCACATTACATATGCTAAGAGCTCTTCAAGTGAACTGGGGAGAGCAAGAGGAAAACCAGTAAAGCATGTTAAAACCAGCGGGCATTCCAGCTGGTTGCCCTTTGGACTCCACCTAAACAAAAGCTAAGAACCCTCCCAGACAGCCTGTCACCATCCAGCAGGCACTGAGAGGTGGCATGCTGTCCTGCTCACATTTGTCCTTACAGTGCTGAAGAGCATTTGGCTATGGAGGCTGGGGAGCTCCCAGGGCTGGAAGAGGTGGGCTGGCTGGGTAAGCTCTCACCCGTTTGATGCTGGCAGTAAATCAATCGTGACCTGTTGTTTGTTTTTTTTTTTTACATTTGAAGAGAATATCCCACTTCAACACCAGCTCTCTAGGAGGACTTTTGTGCCACCTTAACTAAAGTCTGGAAGCCAGTGCATCCTGTGAGGAGGGTACCCAGGCAACCAGTGGCTCCTCATTCAGTCAGACAAATCCCCTTTCTTAAGAGCTCTTCAAACACCGACGCTTTTAAGCTTTTGAGCTTTTTACAGTTATATTCATTAACGTCACCATGTTCTGCAGTTTGACAATTGATCAGCAGGACACAAAGCTCAGCTCACATGCCCCAGTAAGGGGAAGAACGTGACGAAGGAGCAAAGACTGCAGGACATGGAAGAGAGGTATGGTGCAGGGGAAAGAGCAGAAGGACTAACAAGAGTGCTATAAGCCCAATGGAGATGTCACAAGGAAAACACCAGAGAAACAGCAGCACAGCAGAGAGCTCAGTGAAACCTCAGCACATGGAGCTATGGAGACCTCATCATGTGATGCAAGTGGCTTTGCAGGAGGAGGGCCAGGCAATACTGGTAAGATGCCTTCCAGACTTTCCTCCTTGTGCTCAACAGAATGGGAACAATGCTCCCCTGCTGCCTCCTTGCTCTGTCATTTGTTATTCAGAACTGGGCCACCAAGATGGGACCTGTAGAGATTTCTAAGAGCCTGATCATACATCACATTGGGATACAACACGGTCATGGTACAACGACTCCTCAAAAATACACCTCTTACCAGTCAATACCATATAGTGATGCTGCACAAGAAACATTAGCAGCAGTAACCAATGGGATATGGAAAAAAAACAGAAGATTAGGCTTTCCCAGGCACTCAGCTTCCTTTACATCAGAACTTAAAGCAGAAATGTGGCTTTTCTTTCACTTAAACCCTTTTGCTAGATGCACAACGAGGACAAGAACCAAGATTACTTTTAGGCACTGAGCAAAAGGAAAAAAAAACTCAACATCACTGGAGAAAGATAAAAATCACAAATTAGTTTGTGAAGTTGCAGTGCTGGTAATGGCAAAACTTGGCTAACAGGGAAGGGGTACTGTGACAAACTGCTTTCATTATTAGAGGCTCCCCTGTGTCCTGTATTATTATTAAGCACTGACAATGCGTTCTGCGCTGCATGAGGAACAAACAAAGGCTGTCCCACCCCAGAGAGCTCACAAGCAAACGGAGACATAAAACTGAAGCCTACTGTGCAGAACTACAGGAGAGAGAAACTTGGATCGTTTAGATTATTTTATTTCCTATCTGCAGTAAACAAACTTCTCCTTACAAAACATATTTGCTTCCAAGCTACCACTGAGTGGCAAGAAGTACCAATTTGAAGCATCCCCATTTTTAAAATGTATTGAATGCAGGCACTTTGATGAGCTTGGATGAAATTATCTGGCAATCCTTACTGGTTAATGTGCTCTTTAAAAATATCAGACTTCTCCTTGTCCTTCTCCAACCAGCGCAATCTTCAGCTTTTCCTCCGTTCTCCTCTCAGTCCAATTTCCATACTCTGGTGTGACTTCTCTTCACATTCAGCAAGCCTTGCAACACACTTCTCTTTCCCTGCAGAGTTTATGTAGTCCCAATAGCTTCATTACTGTGACAGTATGAAAGCCCTTTTGCAACACAGACACTGACTTTCCTGCAGTTCCTGCCTGGAGAGCTCTTCAGCTTATTCCCTTTATTTCACATGAGTGTTGAGGGTAGAAGCCTACTTACTTGAATCTTTGGCCTATGAAATCTCTAAAATCTACTAATGACTGTGGATTTTTGTTCATATTAACCTCCCTTCAGAATACTGAGCAGTAGCCATCTGATGGGAAGCAGCAATACTCTGAAAGCTCCCAACTGTACCCAGCATCTAACTTAATGAACACTGAGCTGTGTACTCAGCCCATGTCACCGATTCAGCTGGGAAGGCACAAGAGCACCTACAGCTCTTAATCATCAGGGAGATTGATGTAACTGCCCCCTCTCCTCAAAAGCATGAACCAGGGATGCAGACCTTACCTGCCTGACTTCCAGGCGATACTTGAGGATAGGATCCACAGCATCAGGTTCCTTCTGTGTCCACTGCAAGATGTAAGAGTAATTCTTGGATTGCTTCTGGCTCAGGGTGGGGTTTGGAGTGTCATAGTAAAACTCAGGGCTGTAAGCTTTTGCTGAAGGAAAAAAACAAAAAGGAGGAAAGTAAAGAGTGGGATAGAGGGGGAATATAAATTACAAAGATATCGGGTGAGTAAAGGAGCTCTTCTCACCCAACTTATCATCTGCCTTTGGCATGAGAGAGTCTTTCAATATTCCAGCTGTTGTTGTACTGACATGTTAAATAGTTCATGGCATCTTTTTTCTGTGGACTGCTTCTGCTTTCACAGCCTAACCTACTGGGAGGGTTCACAGACCTGCAGCACCAGTGGGGCATGACTGACACCAGAAAAGGTGGAAACAGCTTCGATTCTCCAGCTGGAACCAGCTCTAATCTTTTGTGTCTTGCTTTTTGTAGCTTAGGTTGAGGTAACTTTAAACTGGCATTTCTTCTGTTTCATCTGCAGCTTTACAGAGTCTCCTGCTAACAGTCCCCAAGGAAAGATCATTTGGCCAGTAGGTCATAGGAAAAGTGCTATTTATCACACAGGGGACAATGGCACTCAAAAGGAGACCTTGTTCCTTCTGCATCTCCCCTGCCTTGAAAACACAGTGCTCCAGCCTCTTTGTAGCACGGCTGTCAACTCCGCAGCAAAGGGGATGTTGACCTCAGCCAGGGTGAAAACAGCAAGAGATTTTGCAGGGACAGAGTTTTCTAAACCCACATCTCTAAAAAACTAGAAGGAAGCAGGAGGAAAAGAAACACAGAAGGAAAGATGTACTACAGAGAATAACAGAATCGTAGCATGGCTTATGTTGGAGGGGACCATAAAGATCTTCAAGCTCCTTGCCTTGGACAGGATTACCAACCACTAGGTAACCACTCAGGGCCCAGTCCAACCTGACCTTTAACGCCTCCAAGGATGGGGAGAAATTGGATGGTTCAGAGAAGAAGGGTTTCCTTGTCATTTCACCAGCCACGGCTGACCTGAACCAGTAACTCAAAGGCTGGTAGAGTAATGCACTGGGCATGCTTATCTCCAGTCCAGGTCTAATCCAGGCCTGCACACAGGCTGGGAAGGCTGCAGGAGAGCAGAGAAGCCCCACAACTACCCTCCTAAGTACTGTGTTGCACCTTGCCTCTTGAATCCTGGGCCCGGCCATTCAGTATGATTATAATTAGGCTCAAAAGGATTCAGCATTTTATTTTTTATGAACTCAGATGGAGAATATTGATGTGTATTTCCAAGTCTTTTTTTCCTTATTATTTTTATTGACTTGAATTTTTGCACAAGCAAGAAGTTCAGAACCACCTCAGAGACTAATTGCTGCTTATTCAACTTGTATTGACTGTGGAAGTCAGGCTTCATAATGGATTCAGAAATAAAATCAGAACTGATTATAATCATAATCTTGCATGATATTAATTCCTTATTAATTGACTCTAAAATAGAAATAGAAGCTAAAAAAAATCCTTTTAATAAGAAAGGAAGCACATCAAGATACTTTTGGAACTTCCTTTCTGGCAACTTTTACCATTGACAGAAAGTTTGCCTTTCTCCTCCAGCTGACAGAAAGAGCTAAAGGTTATTCACTCAGTCTTTCAGGGCTTTTTTGTGCTGGTAGATGGTGGGGAGCAGGTGATGAGTGGTATGGGGAGGGTCTGGATGTGGATTGGATGTTTTTCCAACCTTCCACAATATCACAGAAAAGCTAATCTCCCATGCACAGAAGGAACTAATCCCACAACACAGATCTTTCCATCTTGGGCATGGTTTTGTATTCCGCTTCCAGTACATCTGAACACCTCATGGTCACAGGTGAGTCACTGCCTGCCCATCAGCTAGGAAGGTTTATGGTCCATCTTTCCAAGCAAGAAACAGAAACAAAAAGAAACAATGCTGTTCCTCCTGCTTACAAAGGAAGGTTGTAGCAGATGTGAATTAAAACTCCAGCAGTCCTCAGCCCAAGTACCATAGCCTAGCCACCGATTTTTCTGGTTACTTTACAGATTCAGAAGGTCCAATTGATTTGCAGCTGCCCAGGCAGAGATGTCTGGAGCTGAAAAGCCAGCATCGGCTATCAATGCCAGGGAAGGAGAAGAGAAATGCAGAAAAACAAATGCTTGCAGCTTTCCCGGCAAGGGCTCTGTAGAGATGACCACTGCTTTCTGTTAAGGGAATCTTGTCACATGGGGCATGACCTGGCACACACAATGGCATTATGTACTACTTATTTTTCCTGCAATATTTAGATCCTGGAAGTATTCCCAAATTTGCTAAGAACAAAGCTTGCCATGGTGGAAATTTGCAAATTATTCTCTCTTTTTTTTTTTTCCCCTTCCTTTCTTTCTTTCTTTTTTTTTTTTTTTTTTTTTTTTTTTTTTTTTTTTTTTCCCAGCCCCTTCTTGACATGTATTATAAATTGGCCCTAGGCTGAAAAAAAAATATTTTGACTGATTTTTTAGTTTATTAAGGGAACCTCATTTAAGAGCTTGTTTAGAATCTGGTGCCCAACTCGATTCTGGGGTCATGGGAAAAATAGATTTAATGATCAGCCAGAGAGGCTAGAGCAGATGCATGGTTTTAGTTGCTATAACTCTGCTGCTCTTCTCTGCAGTTGCAGGTGCTAGGAGCCAGTGCCACTGCATGCTGGAAAAAGAAAACTGAGCAGCAAATCTACTAGTACTAATATCCAACACAAACTTTGTTTTTCTTTTCAGGCATCGTAATACAAAGTCTGCCTAGAGATGTAGGAAAGGCATAGGAATACATGGTGTGGTTGGTTGAATTGTTTGAAAGGGAAAAATGGATGTTTTTGGAGACTGCTGGGGTACATAGAGCTTTTCTATCCTCTTGGTTAGTACTTACTTACAAATAGCTTGCCCAAGCTGGAAAGTTTATGAGTCTTGAGTTTTAGTCCCACATCTTTCAGGCAAGCATCTAAATATTGTTAAAATACAGCAGAGGCTGCACTAGCTGCCCCTGCTCCATATGGCCTTAAAGGTCTGCCTAGATGATAGACACAGATGCTCTGCTAGCTTACAGAAGGCCATCCCATTTGAACCCACTTCCAAGACGCCATCTAAAGCTCACTCCACTGTGTGCTCTGTGACTCACCAGACACCTGGAAGAGGCAGGCGGAGACCCCCACATCATTGGAGATGCTGCACTCATAGCTGCCGCTGGTCTCCCGGCTCACGCTGTCCACTTTTAGCTCCGAGTAGTCCTGCTGTTCTGCAGGGGGCTGCGCCAGCAGGGTGCCATTGAAGCGCCAGACAGAGGTGGCCACCTTCATGGGGCTGCCCTTCAGCATGGTGCAGCGCAGGGTGACGCTGCGCCCCATGCCCTGCCGCACATCCTGGAAGGCTGGCTCCACCACCGGTGGAACTGGGGACCAAACAGACAGACAGCGACGTCATCAGGAAGAGCTGACAATGCTCAGCACTGGCACCACGGTGCTGTCTCTGAAGAGATCTATTGCTTCTGAGAAGATATTTATTATCTAGCAGGAGACAGACTTTGCCAAACAAAAAACAGGAATAACCATCAAGCATTACCTTCTGACTGGGCTGGACCCACCTACTCCCTCCTTACCATTTACTAGGTAGGTGTGGCTTTTAGCAAGCACTCATCCTACAATGAGATACTACTTGGGGGGCTACCAAGCAACGACCTACCACGTGAAAAGTGCAACACTCACTACAGCTTAGCTTCAACACTGGGATCCTAGTCAAAACAACCATAGTCCTTATTCCTCACATCCAGCATTAGTTGCACTCCTTGAGCATGCAGGTATGCTCCCAAGCAATTACACTCACACTCAACTAACAGGCCTATCAGAGACACCATGTTCAAATGGAGAGATACACATTGCCCGTCCTCATACAGCACAGAACTCAAGGGATCATAAAATCACAGAATTATTAAGGTTTGAAAAGGCCACTGGAATCGTCTAGTCTAACCATCCACCTACCACCGCTATGCCCTGTAAGCTATGTCCCTCAGTGCTGCATCTCCACATTTCTTGAACACTTCCAGGGACGATGACTCCACCACCCTGGGATGTCAGAGTGCCTCTCCCAAATACATCAAATACATCAATACGATAAATCAGAGACTAGCTACAGGGACCCTGGGTCCTATTCTCATCTCTGCCAACAATGCCATGACATTGCAATGTCATTTCTCTCCATGTCAGCTTCCCTGCCAGTAGCACTAGAATGATACGTGGACACCTCCTTAGCAAAGGAGGTTAAGTCTTGTTCTTTGGCACTTACAAAAATTTATAGGAATCTCATAGTTTGGACATGGTTGAGGTAAAGTAAGGAGAAAGTCTGAATTAGTGTTTCTTGGGTCAACCCCTTATTTAACGCAATAGCAGAAGACTTCAATCTCAGCAGATACCTGACGGACACGTTTCACTTGCAATAAACTCTTAATTAAAACACTGACGCAAGGGAATAACCAGAAGCTCTCTCTCTAAAATGAGGAAGGCTTCCTGAAAACAAAACAGCTGTTAGCCCAAATGGAAAAGAGGGAGAGCAGGCTTATAGCAGCTCCACCACTGTCACAACTTACCTCTGGATTCAAAGCATCTGCTCTTCTACTGACAACTTCCTTACAGTATAGGCCTACAAAAACACCTGACTCTTCTAAGCATCCAAAGAGCTGCCGAGCTCAGCCAGGTCCCCAGACTTGCAGCACACAGCACCCACTGTGCCACAGACACAGCTGCATGCAGGTCTTTCAGCACCCTTTCAGCCCAGAAATAGACATGCCTGGAATGCTGCAGTGCAGCAGCCCCTCCCCTAGCCTGACCCCAACAAGACTCTCCTACAGCTTAGTAATAAAAGTGATTTCTCCATCCTTACCACAGCCACCCCATAGCTCTGCTATGCAGTGTCCTCCCTCCTACAAACACTGTCAAATCTGTGAGTATGGAGCATAGAAACACCCCCTCTACCTGGCAGCCCTAGTCAACAGTGGCTGATTGTTTTCTAGATACCTGTTCTCAGCTCTCAGCCTCTGGGCCCTTTACTGTGCTTAAGTGGATTAAAAGCAACCCTTGACTGAACTCACGTTGCTGTGCTGAGTGGTGTGGTCAGCTCATTACAGATGGTTTTGCTAGCAATGTGTCTCAGCAGGTGCTCCAAGCACTGACTTGCCTTTGGCATACACGTCTCCCACCTCACAGTGAGAATTATGTGAGAAGTTGTTTGATTAGACCTAGTGGCATCAATGTGTCATCTCTATCCCTAGCTGCTATCCCATTTCTTGGGTTACATCTGCTCCTTAATTGAAGATGGTGGGGTCTCACATTATAATCAAAGCCAGTTGGTGGTGACAGGAGGAAAAAAAAAAAAAAAAGGGTGGGGAGGAGGAGAGGGGGAAATACAAAAGAGAAAAGAAGGCTTAAAAAAACAAAACAAACAAAAAAACTATGGCACAACAGCTCTGGTTGTACTCAAAATGATCCATATCATGAGAGGAAGAGAGGGGAATGGGAGAACAGCACCCATGCATGGAGCTGTTACAGAAGAAAGAATCTGAAAGAGGACAAAGTGTTCCTCAGAAGGATATCCCCTGAGCTCCACTGTGGGAGGGCCTGGGGCTGAGACAGTCCAGTTGCTTCTGTAGGTCACAGAAGTAGCACGGCAGCCAAGGATGCAGAAAATATTTAATCTTCCTCAGCTGGGAAATGGGATTTACTTGATTTGCACTGAGACAGGCTCAGGACCTATGCTACTATGCTATCACCTTGTGAAGGGAATGTCTGAAAGTGCCTACACAGTACACACTGATTACATTTTCTCGCCTTTGGCACGAGGTAACAGCAAACAAACACAAACTGTTCTGATGGCACCAAAGCTCCTGAGATCTCAGTAGAGAGAGCTGAAGCAGGTCATGCTATCAGCACAATGGATGCAGCACCATGGCAAGGGGCAGTGCTGAGGGATGGATAGGAAAGAAAAGTCAACAGCAGCTTCAGTGCCAGATATCAGTTTGTGGCCTCCAACACCTGCTGGGGTGCCCGCACTTCTGTGAGTAGGTTACCCGTAAAGGGGAGGCCCACCGCTAAGGCAGGGATCCAGACTGCACATCCTAGCAGATTAACAAAGGGTCTTTTATCATCTCTGGCTTAAGCACAAAAGAGAGCTTGTTTAGATGAGCTGGCACTCTGACCGTCTGCGAGGAGAAACCTACAACATGATTCTGGCTGTGAGGAAGATATCTGCTCCACACAGCAGCATCTGGCTGTCATAGTGCTCTTCTGGAAGCTTGGAAATCAGCCTCAGTTTTTGCCCTGGTTCCAAAGGAAGGTCCTTGCACAGAGGCTTCTCCAAAGATCTCCAGTGCTCTGTTAAACAGCAGTTACACTCCAGGAGGCAGGCTGCTATGCTTCAAGGGGAAGGTAAAAAAACTACCAACCTTCTACATGCACAGGGCACTGGGATTCGCCTGCAAACAACAGGGCAAACAAATACAGATGATTGTTGTTTTCTCTCAGCACTGTTTAGCACTAGAAGAGCCAGCCAGCAGGAGGAGCAATGAAGAGAGCAGCACACTGCTGCTGTAGGCAGCGATGAAGGAGCAAGGCTCCTCCAACAACCTTGTTAAGATGCGGCTGCTGTGAGACAACAGGCAGGGCAGCCTGCCTTCACAGCAGAATTATTGTGCAACAGAAGAAACATAATCATTCACCTGCTCGTTAGGAACAAATCAAATCAGCCCAACACAGGCAACCTACTCCAGCATGCCAGGCGCCCTAAAGTAAAGCCAGGCTGCAAGCAGTTCCCTTGCTGTGAGCCAGAGCAGATGCTCTGCACTGACGGGGCTGCTAAACTAGCATGGTGTTCACAATGATGAAGGGCAGGAGCAAGGGAAGCACAACAAAGAAATGTCAAGTGTCAGGGGGTGTTACTTTGTGCTCCGATAACCTCTCATTTTCTTGGTTTCATTGGGAATAACTAGAACTGAAGCGTACTGTCCTGTCAGATGAGAGAGAAAAGCACTGGTTGTTGGGCTGTGGCCAAGCCTGCAAATACTTGTTGAAAAAGCCTGTTCTTATTTTAGCCTCGAGGAAGGGAGGTTAGTTCTTCCTCACCAGACCCAAAGTACTTGCTGGAGAGACCATAGTCTCCATGCAGTATTACAGTGAGGCGTCACTATGCTCACACACAGCTCAGGGAGGGCTATTCTGCGATCTCTGTGGTGCCAACTGAGTGCTGTACATTCCTGTCAAGCTCAGATGCCTCCAAAATGCATTTGCTGATGTTGGGCGTGTTTCCTCCTCCAAGGATGAAGCCAGAGCACCTCAGACTGGCAGCAATGAACCGCAAACAAACAAGATCTACTCTGTCCTCCAACACCAGTCCAATTAAACAAAAATTTACATTTCTCACTTAAATCTGGAAAGTGCAGCATGTAACAGAAGCAGCAACAGTGCCAAGTCTTGCTAGGTTAGAAAGTGGCTGTATTTTCTACAGCACCCAGCCTACTCTACTGAATGACTCTCTTCAAGCCAAGCCATGCAATTACAGCATCAATGGGACTCCTGCTCACAGGCTTCACCTCACCCTGTGTGTGTGTGAGCTGATAACTGACCGCTCATTTACAGGATTAAAACTGCAAAGAACATACAGAAAATCTTGTATGAAAGACTGTGCTTTCTGTGTAGTCACAATTATTAGCTACATTTTGTTATCCAAAGTGGCTAAAGATGTCAGTCAGCAATTTGTCTCTGGAAATGAGCATGGCTGTGTTAAGGCCTTATAAGATCTATACAACTCCATCCAACATCCATTTGAATTCTGATAGATACCCTCCTGAAGTCATACCAGAGTTGTCTGGATGCCAGCAGAGGGTGCCTTCTTTATCCAGCTCCTTGACCTATAATCTGAGAAGTTAAATATGTCACAATCCTGCCTTCATAGAAACTAGAAAACTCCATGCATTGAGTTCCAGGAGAGACTGCAGCTTTCCCTTCAAGCAAGAAGGAAGCTCTTCTTTTGTCACAAGGGTGTGAAATCACAGTTGAGCAATTCTGTTCTCTAAAACAGCATCCATAATCCATACTCCAACAATGCACGTTGGGCACCAACCAAGCAGTTTTCCATTTGAAGACAAATATCCAACTAATATTTGCAAGTTCAGTTTCCTCTGTTGCTTTCTGAGATAGAAGAGGGGAAATGGAGAAAAGCTTGCTCAACCAATCTGAGCTAGAAGCCAGAATATCTTTCCTTCTATGCTTTTTGTCTTTGCACTTCAGCATCCTCATGTATAAAGAGATAAAATATTTATTTCTGCAAAATGCTTGAAAGCCAACTTGCAAGTATTGTTATTTCAAACAATACAAATTTCCTTTGAGTTCATTTTCTGCTAGAGAAGCGGGTGGAGGGACCAGAAGACCAGAGCTCTGAGTGGAGCAGGCTTAGTTGTGTGCTGGTTGACTGGTTTTAAGAGAAGAGCAAATAAAATATATTCACAACAATCTTTTCTGCTTTCTTCTTCTCTGAACTTCCCAAGCCAATTAGCTCAACTCATCTTCACCTTGTTTTAATAAAGAAGGATTTGCTAAAGAATTTCCTCTCCTGCATGATGAGCTGTGATCATTAATGCATGAGACCTCCCTCGCTCACCTTATAAAGCAGTTTCAAGAAAGTCTATCCTGGATGGGAATTTCCTTCTGCCTCACATTTATGTCTCCATAAAAAAAAAAGATCTGCCCCAGACATGCTGGAACTCCACTCAGACTCACAGCCCAATTAATTCGTGCTAACAAGACACTACAAAGACAAGCGTTCCCATGCCTCGCTTACCTTTGAGTGCCTGCTTTCAAAACAGTGTGCTCCCCTAATTAAGAAAGACTAAGTGGGAAAAGATGGCGTATGTACAGAGGGCACATACATATTTGTCTGAAATGCACGCTGTTAACCCTCCCCCCACCCACATACCACCCAATTAGAAAAGTTATTCACAAAACAAGTAATGAGGGTAAGACAGTGAGCATGGTTGTTTCACAGCTGCCTTCAATTACTGTCCAGCCATCGGCATAAGCCATATCTAGTCTTTTACTATAGAGATGCTGGAAAATATTGTCTTTAACTCACATGCAATTTTGCTGGTTGTAGCGTGGTGAAGCAGGATGACAGCTATGCCAGATTTGTTTTTCTCCTGCCCACCCACGTACCCATAAGAGGGAAGTCCTCCCATTTGGAGCACTGCCAGACCACCAACTCTTCACTCAGGTTTATACTTCTGTCTCCTAAAAGATAACAAGATGCTGGCTCATACACATGCATCCATTAATACATGCTTCTGTTTAACAAATTGGGCTGGGAGTGACATCCTGCTCCCAAGAGCATATAAATAGTTTAGATGCAAACATTCACTAACAGTCAGCCAATGATACTCTCTCCCCAAAAGCATCCCATATGCATTAACTTTTGGCAGAAGACCAGTTATCTTACTACTCAATAATTCATAGGTGAGCTACTCAACTGGGTAGTTCTGGGAATAAAGAAACTCGTTGCCAGTACAAACTAAAGAGAGGGAAAAGAAAAAGCAGCAAAAACAAACCACAAAGAACCAAATAAGATTCTTCTTCGAGAATGTGAAATTCACATCTTTTTTCCTACGTCGGGGGTTAGTTACTAGTTTTTGTTACCATCTAACCTCATTCCCTTGCTGCTGCTTAAGCCTACTGCAAGCTGTCCCATAGCTGTTTACATTCTAGTAATCAGCTCTGTCCTATCCCAGTAGTTCCCAACCTGAACCAAAATGAGAGAAATTTTGACCAAATTCTCTCTGGAGTTCTTGACAAATGATGTTGGCATTTGATACATATACATATCTACAAGCTTTCCCACTCTCTCCATTCTCTGCTCTTCAGGTGACAGGAGCACAGCTTTAGTTTCGTGTTAGATTTCTGTTTTCTTTGGGCAGAAACACTGCCTGAGAATTTTAAATGCCAGAGGAATCACATACAAACAGTTTTGGGAAGGAGAAAAGTATAAGAGAAAACTGCATATACAGTTCTAACTCTCCTCACATGCCTGGCAAAAACAAGCAGGGCATGAGGAACTACAATAGGGCAGAGAGCGTACCAGTACCATTTAAAACCACGTGAGCAGAAACAGAGCTTCTTGGCCCACTGCAGCAGAACATATTCCCTGTTCTTCCATCCAGAATATAAGGAAGTGAAAATAGCAGAAAAAAAGCCCATCTGTGATGTTCATAGTCCTAGGACACGTCTTCCACATTCTTGAGGATTAGAAAAAGTGAAAAAAGAACTGATCATCCCGCAGCTAAGACAGTAAACTTGGAACTAGCTAAAATAGGACTTTAAAGGCCAAATTTAACTCATTTAGCTTCAGGCTCTTTGTTGAAGTGCTTAAGGTGAACATAATCTTTTCATGAAGGCCACCTCCCCCAAAACCAACAAGTGTGAGGTACATCTCCAGAAGGCAGTTCAGGACTAGGAATCCCTATTTGACATTACCTCCCTCCTGCATGGCTGCTCAGGAAGCCTAAGCTACCCACAACCTTCACATCTCTGCTATGTCCAGTGCCTTCCCTCTACGTGAACCTCTCCGTGACTTTCAGTGCCTTGTTTAGTAAGTTCATCCATAAGCTGAATCATAACATGCATCTGAAACTCGGGCAGCATGTCCTGATGTTGGACAGGTGCCACCTCCTGTGCTTCAGCTGCTTTGTGCCACAGCGGAGCTACTCTGGAAAGCAAAACAGACACCAGACAGCACTTTCCCTATAGCAAATCAAGCAATAAATCTTTGGACTCCAGACAGCATCCAATTAGTGCCACTGCTAGGGCTCCTGTCCAGAATATGCAGCTGCCTGCAAGGAATTGTCTGTTTCCCCTTGTCTCTCAGGGAAGATCTTACTCACACCCAGAAGAGCTACTAGGCAGAGGTGACTGCTGGCTCCAAGCAGCAGCCCAGTAGCAACAGGCTCTTATTCCATCACCAGCTGCTGGAGCAATTCAATCACCTCCATATGTTTGGAAAGTTAGAGGCAGAGAGGCTGCAGGAGAAAATGCCTCTGAGAATGACAATCCTGTCAAAAGGGAGGAGAGTTCCTTCTTTAGAAATTCGGTGATTGTCAGAGCCACAGGTGGTCAGAGCCTTCTGCTCAGAGTTGGGCTACAAGCCTTACCTCACCTTCTGTTTTCAGTTTGAAAGCTGAAGTGGGAGCACTAGATGATCCCTCCACAGCTGCTTTCAAAACAGGCAGGTACAGCAAGAGGCAGCATAGCCAAGAGCAAAAGTGTTGATTAAAAAATCAGATGTCCTTTAATGCAAAGGTGGTGCCAGAGCTGGACGGGGAAAAGATCCAAGACAGAAAGAGCCTGGTAGGGAAGGAGGGCCACCAAAGGCAATTAAGATAATCAAATATTAACCAGCACTCCTTAATATGTTTACTTCAAATTTTCTGCCTGTACTATTAAGAAAAAAAGGATGCATGGGGCAAAGCTAGACTAGGAGAAGTCAATGCAGTGGTTCTTATCTATAGAGTGGAGAAGCTGCCTACACAAACCAGACTTTTCCTCAGACATCAGGCCTGGTAAGAAATTTGAATCAAGGGGGAAGAAATCAGCGTAGAGAAAACACCCAGTTCTCCATCACTTCTCTATCTGCTGCTTCTGAGTTCTGCTGCCAGTCGTTTAATATCCTGCTCTGCTAACTGTCATCATTATCCCATTTTTCCATCCTTCACCCTTGATTGATCTTGATTCATCTGCGGAAGATGACGACAATGAAAACGTAACCATTCAGAAGGAGGCTAAAAGGATGCTCAAATGAGAAGATTTATGTCAGATGTTCAGTCTCATAGATGAAGCAGCCGAGGTCAACAGATATTAAAGCAATTTTCCCCACAAGAGTTAATATAACAAGGCGGGTGGTGCATAGAGGAATTTAGGAAATGCACACAATTTAAAAACACAGGGTCAGCAGAGGTAGAATAGAGAAAGGAAAGGTGAGAACATTTTTAACTATTAGCACTTTTACTGTCTCTCTCTTTGGATGGTTACCTGTTCATCACTGTCATCATCATCTTCAGATGAATCAGGATTGATCAGATCAATCAAGGATGAAGGCTGGAAAAACGGAGATAAGTTCAGGCAGTCCATCAGAGAAAATGGCTGGGGTCTTTCAGAACAGCGACTGGCTCCAAAACATCAGCTGCCAAATAACCAGTCTCCGTCATCTAAGAGTTTTATATTCACTCTCTGTCCTTCGTACTGTTGCCTGCATGCCTTTAAAAGTGTGAATTTCATAAGTCCCTGCTTCCAACTCCTCCTCTATTAAACAATTCTAATGGGAAAAAAAAAAAAAAAACAAAAACAAAACCAACCAAAACCAACTCTTTATCTGTCATATCAGTAACCATCACACTTCTCAAAAATGCATCTTTAGTAGATTGCTGGTCACAGAAAATCATCTCTCTGTACCTTGTTCCCAAAACTGGTGATGACCTGTACCCCTGTGAAGGCATCTTTCTGCCTCTAGGTTAGGATAATACCAATGGCAGGACAGTGGAAGATTCTGGGCCTCAACCAGGCCCCGGCCATAAACGGATTAAGAAAAGTGGGCTGTAAGCCATCTAGTCTCACATCTTAGAATTATTTCTCAGCTGTTTCAATAATTTAGCCTTTTAGTTTCACATGCTGAGCCTGGTGTATACATTCTTAATAACCTCATACCATTAACAGCAAGAGACGCTGAACTACAGAGAGATCTGCTTCTGCTGCTAGCCAAATATCTACTGCAAAGAGAGTGCAAAACCAGGGAAGGGCCCAGGATCAAGCTACGGAGGAGTCACTCTCTTGCTGGAAACTTCTTGCCCTCTCTAAGTTGCCACCATCTTTCCAGACCAGCAGCACACCGACCTGACTGCAAAAGCACCCACACAGCCCAGCAGCTCTCATCTTCCCTTGCATTAGGATGAGCACTGTCACTCCTGAGGGCTCTACGTATGGTGGTCTCCCAGAAATCACTCTCCAGAGTTCAGGGTCTCCTCTTGCAGCAGAGAGCGTAGGAAGGAAGCATTAACACACTGGCAATCATTCAAGGACATAGCCTGATTCCCTGACCTCCCCACCAGCTCTGTTTTACCTCCTCTGGACTTGGAGCAAGAGAAGGAAATTCATTAGCAAGCCCACTCTCTGGATAAACCTTCTCTGGCATTTGATTTTCCAGGCTGCTTCTGGGTCAGCACTAGTGGAAACATTTGGAGAATCAACATCCCTGCAATGTGGGCATGTGCCTATCTCACAGTTACTTTTTCACGTCAACTGACGAGAACTTTGATAGTAATGAAGACGTTCTGCAGATCATCTGGGAACCCCCCGGTCAGAGTAGATTTTGGTCCAACAGATACATGCCTGAAATCTATTCCATACAGTTTCCTTCATTCCAATTCCCAGCTTTTTTTGGGGCACAAAAAGTAAAGCCATTACCTTCCTCATTCTCATCCATTGCATCAAGAGTTTAAACTGGATCCTGGCCTGAGTTGTTCCATCAGCAGTTTTCTGCCTGAGGAACTGAGACAGCATACGCTGCAACATGTCATCCTGCTCCTTCCACCCTCTCTGTGGTAGGTAGATACCACCTTTCAGAACCAGATCAAAAAGGCATTCTAAACAAGTTTCAGTAGTGGTTGCTGAGCCATCCCACTGCGGTGGGCAGAGGAAGAGTATAATTCTGTGTACAGCCCTGGGAAGAATCTGCACAGACTCAAATCTGGTAGCTAAATTTTTTGACTAAAGTCAGAGATGAAGGAAAGACAGGCTTCTCTCTGTGCAAGTGTAGCTAGATCTGCAAATCCAGGCCTGAATTCATCTGTGAAAAAATGGTAGGATTACAGACTAACAATTGATTGCAAAACCTCCAAAATGACATAGAAAGTAGGAAAATATGGGGAAAAAAAGGGTATCTAGCCAAGCCCTTGAGGGGAAGTATGTGATAGCAACCTCCAAACACCAGAGGAAATAAAAGTACTCTGTATCAACCATGATTGTGTTCCTTATAAGAGTGCAGATGTGAGCTCATTGGGTCAACATAAGCAGAGAAAAACTCAGAAAAAAAAAAACAGCAATAAACCTTTTTATTCCTCATTGATTTCAGAAAAAGAAATTACGGAAGATGAATGTGGGATGCAACTATACAAATTAAAAAATGAATGGTGATTAATATGGTTTTATGGGTCCTTGGCAGACAAACTGGGTAGTGTTTGAGAAGGCAACAAGAAAAGTAACTATCTTGTCATAACATCCTCAGGCGTTGGAAAGATTCTGGCTTGCTTCCACATGACAGACTAACTGAAGATGTAATACTATTCAAATGTAGTCTACATTAAACAGATTAAAAGCACATTCACTGAAAAAGTTCAAAAAGAAATTTTAAATTGGTGCACACACCACTGAGATCTCTGTAGTGAAAGGAAAGCCCTTCCCCAGGAAGACATCCCAGGTGAGATCCCACATGAACCTCTTACACTGAAGCTATTTCACATCACCACCAAGGTCAAAGCGCCAGCAAGCAGGTTGGCATAGCTAGAGAATATCAATTACAAACTCCCCAGATCTGGCTGCGTATCCAGTATCATACATAATTTCTCCCTTGCAGTTAGGGTGGCTGTGTGCAGATTTTGGCACAGCTCTGGAATGTCTTGGGTTTTGCTTCCTTCCCTTCCACAGAAATACAGCATTTCAACATGCAGTAACAGAATCACCATCCTTGAGCACCCATTCACAGTAAGATACTAACATCTGTGGGTAATGTAAAAATCATAGAATCATAATATGGTTTGGGTTAGAAGGGACCTTTAAGATCATCCGATTCCAACCCCCCTGCTACAGGCAGGGACACCTCTCTCTCGACCAAGCGGCTCACAGTCCCATCCAGCCCAGAAAATACATAGTAGTAAATAAAATATTTGAGAGATGCCTCATACAGGACAGCTTGGTTTGCTTGTTAGAATGAGCTTATAGTAAGAACACTCAATTTGCCTTGGAAAACGTAAAGACTTGGAGAAAAAAAAAAAAAAGCTGTTGAGGAGAGAATGTTTCACTCTTGTCAAAAAAGAGACAATGACTCCAGGAGGAGCCTGAGTCAATATAACCATGTCAACTGTCAGCATAACTCTGTAGTTCAAAGGTGTCAAAATCTTGGTATGATTAAGTCAAGAATAACTGAAAGTACTGTGAAATTGGCATCACTGCTGTATCTGCATCAATGGGATCATTTAAAAAAATCTGTTTAATAGGGGTTACATGCTGCCAGAATGATGTTGAAAAAAAAAAAAAAAAAGACTACAAAAATGATTAAAAGGACTGGAAAACATGCATTGTGGTGAATGGCAGAGAAGACTCTGGACTGTGTACTGAAAAAAAGGCTAAGAGATGACTGGTTCTGGTACCTCAGACTACACAAGAAAGAAGCCGCTAATAACAAATAGCTCTTTATGTCAGAAGACAAAGGCATAAACAGAGCTTGTATCTGGAAACTGAAAAGAGACCAGCTTACATTAAGTCATGACAACTGAACCGTGGCAGTAAAAATTCATTGGAACAACTTCCTGAGGGAAACAACTTACTGAGGGACTAAGTTGACTTAAGTTGCTAACCCACTATCCATCATATTTTTGAAGTTGTGTCAGTCTGGGGAAGTTCTCACTGACTGGAAAAGAGGAAACATAATTCCCATTTTTAAAAATGGAGAAAAGGAAGCCCTGGGGAACTACAGGCCAGGCAGTCTCACCTCTGCACCCACTGAGGTCACAGAGTAGATTCTCCTGAAAACTACACTGAAATACATGGAAAATGAGAAGTTAACAGCTGACAGCCAACATGGCTTTATACACTTTATACTCTCCAGCAATCTACCTTACATGGAGCACTGCTCCCTTTCCCTTAAACCCAGTTCCCCATTTTACAGCATAGCATGATATTGGCTGAAGGGTCTGTTCTATGCATATGATATGAACTGCTAAGAAAATCCCAGCAGAGCTAGCACTATTAAGCCCATCTATATTGCATTAAGTTGTTATGAGCTACCACATTCTAGCTTATGATTAGGGCAGTAAAATCTTTTCACAATCAGCACTTGGTAAGGAAAATCCCTGCTCTGTGCAAATGCCACCATTATTTACTGTTCTCTTGACCTCAATCTTAGCCACTGTCAGGAACCTGTAAGTTTTGACGTGCCAACCAATCCCTCCCATCAAATGCATGGCTGAGTTTTGCCTAGAGTTGCAGCACATTTGCAATGGATGAGATTTCCAGTCATGAAAGTGGGTCTCAACAGATCAAGAGCCTACAAAGGATGAGCTGGACTGGCCTTCAATTGCCATTCTTTCTTTACCAGCAGGGATCTATCCCAGATGCTTCTTCTCTGCAGAAGCAGTAATTTTCAGTCTCTTCTACTTTCCATTCATCCCCTTGTAGCTTGGCAAGTAAAGCGAACACTCAGAAGTCAGCTTCCTCACAGTCAACAGTAATGAAAAATTTCCATGGTTGCCTGTGATTGCATGTGACCCCAGAAACAAGGACTCCAAAATCATGCAAAATGCAGCAAGTCTGCATGCAACTGAGAAATCTAACCACATCTGTAAATTCCTGGGATCAGAAGGGTTTCACACGTTCATCACTGGGTTCATAAAAGAAAACTGACTGTTTTATCTCTGTCCTAGAGACCAATTAAGTTTGAATCACAAGTGAAAACTGAGGTAAGGTAGGAGCGTGTGCGCACACACTTATTTGTGTTTGCAATAAAGAGGCAAAGAGGGATGGAAATAAGAAACTATATGAAGTGAAATAAGATGAGAAGTGCATGTTGGAAATACAGTCTTTGTGCAATGAGAAAACAGTTTTCTAGCTTCAAAGAAAACATAGTTTCTTTCTCAGAGATAGAACCAAGTAAAAAAGCATAAACTAGTAACTGAGCACTTTTTTTTTCCCCCACAGGTGTCTCCAAAAAGTCTTACACTCTTCCTAAAAATGGAGCCCTCAGCCTCCCACTGAGTGACCCTCAGTGTCCCAGCACAAAACTGGTGGCAGAAAGGCCTATTAAGCTGCAGGAAAGTCTGAGAACCTCTGTAATGTAATTTACATGCAAACAGTTTCCCTGTAGGAGTGACTGTAATTGGTGCTGTTTCAGAGCTCAGGGTCAGTATGGTCACAGCTAATTAAAATTTAGACCCCTCCCTGGGATGCTCAGTTTCCTGTTATGGTTTCTGTTCATACCATGGGTGTCTCAGGGGGGTTTCCTTGCACAACATCTCCTCCTTCAACGTGGCATCACTGTTCTGCACATTGTCTCCATATGCCTGCTGCAGTCCTCCAGTGAGCTAGAAGGAAATAGCTCTGCACTGAGAAGATGAGGGATAGTACCCTTGCTGGTGCTACATGAGATGGTTTCATGGCCAAAAAATCATGCGAGAAGAGCAAAGCCGCTGGCACACTGCCATGGCACCTCATTGTTTCTCCCTGTCAAAGAGGCTGGGGACAGCACGTCCCAGCTCCCCTAGCATAGGCTCTGTGTTAGGTTTGATGTTATATACTCCCTTGCACACGTGGACAGCTGTTTTCACCTCTCTCTGTGTCTCGGATGCTTTTGCAGTGGCTGTGAGTTATTACAAGAAAATGAGATGCTTTTTTTTTTGTCTGTTCAGTGCCTTCCTGGTCCCCCCAGTGAGCCCTGCTCCATGGTATCTCTCTCCCCCACTGGGTGCTCAACGTTTGCTTTCTGGTCACCACAAGGCAGGATTTGGCAGGAGCAAGATATTCCCTCCTTTCCCATCTTGTGATCCCAGCCCAAAAATGAAAGCTGATTGCAGTTTTCTAACTAACTCCCTTTATCTAGCACTTCCCTTGCCCAATGTCTCCTGTTGCCAGTGGTACCACACAGCTCACAGTATAGCACATGCCTCTGCAAATCTATTTTGCTCAGGTGTACATACATTCTAATAAAATAGAGCTACTGCTAACAAGCCTTCCCACCCTCTTACCTTCTGTAACCCTAGTCTGGGTCCCCACATTTAAAACTTTTCTCCTCCAAGTGTAGCTGTGACACTCAATTCACACAAACAGGTACCAGTCCCCTCTACCACCTCTGCAGAGGATATCCCTCCAACCCACATTTCAGGATTCATGGCTCTTGGTCCACTGTCTTGCCCAAGTGCCCATATTCTGAACTCATCCATATGCCTATGGTGCTGTGCAGACCAAGAGATAAATCTTGACTGGTTGTAAGCACGTGGCAGAAGTAAATACACTGTCAGAGAAGAAAGTTGCATGACATCCCTGTGCAAACCAGAGCAGAAGCAGGATATTCTCTCCTATCAGCCAGGCTGCCTCAATGTAGTCTGGGTACCACCAGCTGCGTCACAGCTTGGGGATCTCTGATACAGATGGTTTAACTCATGGCCTAAAATCAACAACAGGGCTCAAAACCAAAGAAACAACTTGGGGATGTATACTAACATGGCTTAAAGACAAGGACACACCCAGACCAGACATGTACATTTGCAGCCTCACATGAGGCTCAGCACAAAGCACCAGAGAGGATTCTGGAGATTTTTTTTAACCTAACAAGCTGATGTAGAGCTAGATTTGAAAGGGAAAATGACTGCCAGAGCAAGAAAATCTTAAGAGGAGTATCTGAATTTAAGCAGCACTAAATGTGGTGTTCAGCACCAGGAGGGCCACAGTAGGTGAGCAGTTACATAGAGATGACCAAGGCTGTCTGCCATCCTCTGTGTGTGTGCAGGTCTTGTCTCTCCTTTCCAGCCAAAATTGTATAGTGTGGACATCTCTCTGACTTGATAAAATTAAGTTTGCTCTTCCTGGAGAATATGGCCAAAAACAGGATAACAGCAGCTTATGGAACAGGTATTTGTTTCTCTTTACAATAACTGAGAAATAGATTAGCTGATTTAAACCAGTTCTCATCTGAACAAACAAATTCATCTCTCTAGACAAGGAGCTCTCACGTAGGCTTTTACTTCAACCTATCATTACAGCTATGGAGTTGCTCAGAGATGAGAAATGGGCCACTGAAAGGCCAAATGGCAGCACAAGCAGGCTGCAATCCAGTCAGCATAACCAGAGCTTCCCCCTTCTTGAGGCGTATGTCTGGATGCTGCCTTCTTTTCTCTCATGGCCATTTCCCCACGATGCAGTGTAGAGGCCTCATGGTGTTTTGCACCCAACATGCATCTAAATCTGCTCCCCAGTCAACACTGCTCCAGTCAACTCTCCCCACCATATGTACCTTCTGCTTTACATCTCAAATTTCATACATTTCCTGGTCACCACAGCATGCAGACATGCTCTGTCAAACCATTTCAAATCAAAGAGGTAAATCTGAAAAGCTCTCAGAAAACAAGGGAGACTGCCCAAGAAAATCTCAGAGTGGCAGCACACAAGAATCCTCCCCATCAGGCAGCAAGTGCAGACTAGGATCCTGTGGAACAAATTCCATGTGCTGAAAGGAAAAAAAAATCTGGCAGATCAAAATACATACAGCAGCTTTACTCTGTGAAAGACTTTTTTTCCTCCGAAGCTGCATATACCAAATGCTACAAAAATTCAATTCCGGGTGTCCTGAGGCTTTGATCCATGAAGATAAAGACTACAAAGGCAGGCATAAAGAAGTAAGTTTTGGCCAAACACCCTTTGGCATGTCAGACTAGCTGCCCTTCAGTGCCATGAGGCTGGCAGGAGGATAGGGCCAACAGGTCCTGGACAAACAGGAGCCATCCTTTCTTTGGCCGCATTTGATACAGCCCCGTCTTAAGATTCACTCTGAAGATAATGTAAGCAATGTCACAGTTTGTCTGCCAGGCTCTGGGACCAAGAGATGGTAATTGTTAAAACAAATCCAAGGCCAGCTAATCCTTTGTGGTTGTTACTGTGCTCTGAACCATGGCCATTTGGATTTACAGCCATGACGGAATGAAATGGATTCCTTCTTCAGCCCGTCCTTAGACTGACAACTCTAATTAGCTGCTAGCAGCCCAGGCACTGGGCAGCCGAGTGAGCAATCCTCACGCTGTAACACTGAGGACAGAGCTGTATGCACAAACACAAACTCAGAGCAACGTAATCCCAGACAGCACTGCTAGCTGAAAGCGTGTTGACAAACAGGAACAAAACTCTCAACTCTTAACGAGGAGGGTTCTGTGTTGATGGAAAAACAGAATTAATGTATGCTTTCAGCTTAGTCACACAAACCTATAACAAATTAGAAAGGAAACAAGGAGGATTTTGATTGAAGTAGGACCAAATGACAGAGTCAGGCTTTGCCCATTCATAGTGGTGGGTTGAGGTCATGCCTGTAGCTGCAAATAATTCTCTTCTCACTAATGAAGGTGCCCAGGTTGGCAAACACTGAATTCACAAAAGGCAAGGTTTACCCATGACTTTGAATGCAGGCACACTTTTTCCAGAAGAACCTCAGTTAATTTTTAAGATCACCCTTAGCGTCCCAGAGCTCTGGTTATTACAAGAGGACAGATTTCCCTCTGCTAGGAACAAGACCTGTGGGATGTAGCACAACAATACTGAACATGAATGGAAGGACAGGAAAGCCTCAGCCACTGTAAGAGTAGAAAAATTACCTCCTGCTCCCAATAAAGCTTCTGAACTGCATTCCTCCACTTGAAGTAGATTGTCAGACTAGGCTTCACTGATTAAAATCATAATTAAAAAAATAAAACAGCTACTATTAATAATTTCACAAATTAAACCAGCCAAGTCTAAAATTCTTAGCAGATGGCTCCACACTCCAGCTCACATGGCCCAAGCAGCAAGATGGATAAACCAACTCAGTCACAGATATGAACCAGCACTGGCCAGGGACAGTCTCATTTCTCTTAGACTCCCTTCACATAAGCAAGGAGAGCTGCAGGGAGCCCTGAGGAGCCCAAGGCCCCATCATAACCACTCTGAAGAACCATCTCCGTGTCAGGAGCATTTCTCAAGAGCACTTTTAATAAAAAGTACTTAATATCCATGTTTATGTTCCAGAACAAGTAGGATACCTGCATAGAGCACTGACACTGATTGAAACCATTTAGTGCATTTTCATTTCTAGTTGCGTGGGTCCAGTGATACGTCTTACTTATTGACATAATCACTCCCTCCTCTGCTCCCTGTTCTTCTGTTTGCTACATAGGTAACAGGGAGAACTGATGCTGACTATCGCCCACCTAATGTACAGCACTACCAATAGGTTCAGGAGAATTTTAAAGAGAAATGAGTCAATAGCACATGAGCTTGGATGGGATTCTGCACCTGAATATTTCTTTAAGTAGCAAGGGCAACAGATGCCACCCCAGGTTGTATTCTGGCTGCCTTTCAGATGGGGGTAGAGCCAGGTCTGCTTATCATAGAATCAATAAGGTAGGAAAAGACCTCTAAGATCACCTAGTCTAGCCATAAACTCATTACTGTCATGCCCACTAATCACACCCCTCAGTGCCTCTTTTAAATGTTTCTTGACTACCTCTGAGAATGGTGACTCCACCACATCACTAAGGAGCCTGTTCCAATGCATTATCACATGCAATACCACTTTCTGAGAAGAAATTTTTCCTAAAATCCAACCAGAACCTATCCTGCTGCAACTTAAGGCCATTGTCTCTCACCCCATCACTGTCCTTGTTACTGGCCTTATAGCCATGTGCATTGCTAGAACTACACATATCTCCTGAAGTCCCGTTAACTATGGTGGATGCCTCTCCAAAGACAATGTTAGATTACTTTCCTGATTGCACCTAACATTAACTGTGCTTTGAAGATGAAACAATGATCCACCTGTTCCCCACTGTACAGTGTAAAACTCAACCTAAGGGCAGTAAGTCTAATTCTTTGGAGACCAATCCCAGATGACTGTGAACTACTATTTTGGATCTAGAGGGGGTCAAGTTCTCAGGCCATCTTATTCATTCTCTAGTGTTTCCTTCTGCCTAGATGATGATCTGCAGTGTGACCCAAAGATGAAAAACAGCGTCATTGTTCAGACTGAACTACATAAATATTCCCTGGAGGAGATGTATCAAGGATTAGGCATTATGAGGAGGGTAGGGCAGAGCTGGATTTTAACAAAGCTGTCCAGAAGCATGTAACATGATGGTCAGCACTGACAAAGCATTAGGGCTGGCACGTAATCATGCAAGCAGAACAGTGTACTGGGATTACAATTTGCATTGTGCTATTATGTAAGACTCTAACAGAACAAATGTAATATCACCACAACAAGATAAAGTTGTTGCAAAGGCCAGCTCTTGCAATAGCTAGAGTTTTGCATTACTCCTGCTCTCCGCAATTTATGGAAATGCTATTTTGACCAGGCTTGCAGAATGCACGGATTTTTATTATTACTTTTTTTCTTTTACATTATGTACTTGCTAAATTTGCATCTAGGTAACATCATTTTCACTGATCCACACGGAGACTTTTTTTCCTCTTTTCATACGTGTTAGCTCATACTATACTTTCTAATCCAAAATGCACAGAGAGCCATACATTTTCAAGTCCAGAGGGTGTTTTACAGCCTTATGCTGATCTCATCTGCGCAGAGTGACCCAGACCTCAATTCAAACCCACCTCTGCAGAGGATTCATTTTTCTGCCAGGATTTTCTTGAGCAAGTACCTAATCCTAGAAAAAGGCTTGACAACAGCATTAACAATAGCGTTGATATTATTAACAACAGCACTCTGCCCTTCCATGGCTATTTTTGTTCCAAGATTTCAAAGTGCTGTTTATTATGCCTCACATATCCTTGAAGAGACAGAGCAGTTTTATTCCTGATTTAAAGAAATGGGAAAAGACGAGAAATTGTCACACTGAGTGGTAGCTAGATCCCCAGGAGTTCTGCAGAGCCCAATCTCTCCCTCTAACCAGTATGTAACATTTCTTGATCCTAACCACAGACCTATGAGGCTGCAAGGACTTTCATGAACTTATTAATCTTCCAACCCCCTACAGTTCAGACCAAGAAGTCCAGGGAGCAGACTAGCCAGCCTGTCAGGGAGTTGATGATAGACAATTACTGCTCATAAGATAAAAGAACATCTTTTTCTGCTTGCAAAATGTAAAAAAATAATAAGAACAATTTTTTGTGACAGCTGACTTGTTCTTTTTGTCTTCTTGCTCTCTTTTCCAATACTGCAGTGCAGTTGGCAAAGCCTATTTCTGGGCTGGTTTGCTACAATACGTAACTATATGCATGAGGGCAAGGGGAGAAAAGGAAAAGAAAAAAGAAACACAGAAACAGGTTCTGACATCTAATCAGATCTGCTGTATTGATTTTGCAACTTCAGCTTTGGAGCAAATCAGAGAAACAGCCACATTATCGCTCAGAATTCGCTCTTCCCTTGAGCGAGCCGGTTCAAAAGGAGCTCACCCAGACACACAGAGAGGCACGTCTGCATGCACACACACACACGCAGGTGGGCGCACGCGGCTCTGTGGATGCATATCACCTAACCGGGCCCTCCGGTGGGAAGCACTCATCACGGAGGCTGCAGAAGCCACACGATCCCCATTTCTGATATGATGAGAATTCCAGAGCAAGCGACCGGACTAATGAGCTCCTCACACTGCAGAGCAACGTTTCAATTAACCACTGCGGCCCCGCCACTGCACCCACCTCCTTCCAGCTGCTCAAACTAGGAGGAGAGGCATAAACATGGGCTGTGCTGTTTGCTGTTGGCTTTTTTTCCTCCCATTTTTTAAGGGGATGTAAAAGCAATGGGGGCAATTCTTGCCCTCCTTTCTTGTTTCACAGTTTATTATGCATGGACCATGCTGTTGTTACTTGTGCTAGATCACAACAAAACATTGCTCGGCTTAAGGAAAAGTTATAGGAAGAGTATGTCAAGTTACTCTTTATACAGAAGTTCAAATTTTTTTCCCTCTTGTGGAACAATCACACCACAGGCCATACCCACAACAACTTCAATCCTCTGCCTATCATCTATTGCATGGAGAATTGTGTCTATCCACTCCAACTCAAGACATACAGCTGTGATTCCCCTCCAAACTACCTATCAAGCCTGAATTCATCCCAGGCTGGGCACTACCTCTCCCTCTGCAATGCCATACAGTGGGGACAGCATCACTTTCAAACACCAGCAAGAACTGGGGACTCCAGCAGATCTGATTGTTCTTTGCTCCAGAGTGAGACTTTGCTGTATCTCCATCCATCCTTGGGGTGAGGATCACTCTCCCTGCTGCATCCTCCCATGCACCATATGCTCATCCCAGCTCGCCTTCCAAAACAGCTTAAATCAAGGCACCCACAACCACCCTGCACAGAATCTTCTCTACACACATTTCCACTTCATGAAAACCTGCACACATTTCCCCATCCCCATCCCATAATTCAATTGCTGACGTGCTCGCAAATGGACAGGCAAACTGTTTTTAAAGGGGAATCTTAGAATACTCCAATATGCCTGAAGGATATGGCACACTTTTGTTACTGCTGTACTCCCAACAGCTTGCACCTGTCAGCAGTATGCCTGCTTGGCTTCAGCCAGGTTATCTGCTCCAGTCCTGCTTCTCCTTGGAGAGTGAGCCAGGGAGGAGTGAGGCAGCACTCACCTTAATGCACAGATATACTCGTCAAAGCAAGGCTGGGAACACCGCCCATCACTGAAATCACTCAATACACCACATGCTAACAGTCAGTTTTCTGTTGCTCACACGATCTGCATGGAAACTATTTGGAATTATGCAGTCCATGTGAGGGTCTGCCTAGTGCTGCTTTCCAGGCAAAATGGTTCAGGCTGGGGAAACTAAGATGCAGAAAGGGTTATGAGGTACAAATGGCATAACTGACATTCGTTTGCTATCTTCCGAACAATTCTGACTTCACAACCTTTTTAATATGCCCTGAATGCACATTTTGCAAAGCAGCTGTTTTGCAATAGTCAACTGATAGGGAAATGGAAGAATATTGTGTACAAACACAGACAACACCCTTCTCTTCCACTTGCAACACACTACCCATATAGTATTCTATCCTTGTCTTTGCAGCCAGGCCAATTAAATACAAACTGTTCAAAGGTCTTCAGATAAAAGAGACATGTAATTTCAGCCCAGTAAGAAACGCCAGCCCTGCCTGAAAGCAGTACTCGGTATGACAGAGATGCTTTGCACTCACACAGGCATTCAGACCGGTATTCCTCTTACATGTTATACTCACACTGCACGTTGAGCTGCACCAGGGCTTCCCGTGGTCTGATGTTAAAGCCATTGTACCTGGCTGTCTGGCACTTATAGGTCCCGCTCATTTCTCGGCTGACGCTCTCCAGGTGCAGCTTCCCATCATACGTCTCCACCGCCATTGTCCCTGAAGGCATGGGGGTTTCCTTATCTACTCGGGACCAGATGATGGGTGGCTTAGGCTTCCCTCGAACCTCACACTGCAGCTCAGCCCTGGAGCCCTCCCGGACGGTGATGGTAGACTGACCCTTGGGGACACTGATGGTTGGCGGCACTAAAAGGGAGATAAAAAGGGACTGGTTTTACGCTTGATTTCCAATAAGCAAGAAACATTCCCAAGATGCTTGTGCCTGCGTCACTCCAGCAACCCTGAACTCAACTTGACGCTGATAGTATTACTGCAACCCATACAAGAACACACTGCCCATGTAAACCATCCTACAGAGTCTGGAGCTGCATGGTACCAAGGAAGTTCCCAGATTCTCCAAAAATTTACCCCAGTGTCAATGACAACTGCCAGCTCTCCTGGAACATTTTGCCAGCTCCCACCTCTTACTGCAAAAGCCTCTTTCATCCATTTCTCTATTTCTGGTCAGTAAATTTCCTAAATCGAACTGCAAACTTTTGACCAAGAAATAGAAGATGTCTCTGCAAAGGCATCTAGTCCTCTTAACAGAGGTCAGACAGAAACAGAGATTTATAGGATTAGTGCTTAGTAAACCTCCAGCCTTGTCAGACACCCAGGACTTCTGTTTGCTGCTAAACCACAGTAAGGAGCCATCTCTGTTAAGTGCCTTTGTTTACTCTGCACTGAGATTCACAGTGTGCTGGACACCTCTGGCTCACTCCAGAGAGAGGGGTCTCAGCAAATGTCACTCCTGTGCATCACAAGCTCACCCAGCAGAACTGCTGCCTAGCTGGAGCTAATGGCACTAAAACGCTCAAGAAAAAAACAGCTCTCAGACAGCAAACAAAACTGCTGACAAACAGCTCAAAAGAAGTCCAAGCTGAAGGGAGGAGAGATTTTGGGGAAAGCTTGTTGTTCACATCCCCACATTCACCAAAGGCCCAGGAAGGGAAAGCTCATGCTAAAACCCACGTAATGTTGACATTTAATTTGTATTAGGCTTCTGAGTTAACTGTTCAACTGAAGTAAATATAGAATCATAGAATCATTTGAGTTGGAAGGGCAGCAGTTGTTTTCTGAAAGCTCCTCTTTCAGCCCTTCCAGATGACAATGGTGACACTTGGATTGACACTTCCATAACTATGTAATTCATTTCCATTTAAAGCAAAGTTTAGGACAGTTGTAACAAGCTAGCCTGACCAGTATTAGCTCAATTCAGTTCCAGCAAGGAAGAGTGTGCTAAACTAATTGCACACATTACAGCCTACAGCTGCTTTAAAGAAGATTTAGGATGACTCCAGCCCCATCTCCCTCAGCAGCGATCTCCCAATGCAACAAGGAGGCTGCATTTTCAATTTACAAGTCTTCCATGGGCTGGGGAAACCTCATCACACCCTGTCCTGTGCAGCGCGATGGACGACAACACTCTCAGCGCCAACAGTGCCAGCAGCCACTCACTTACCTGCTAGAAGTAATTTTCTCCATGGGGAAAAGCTGAAAATTGCATTTGGAGATTTTTTTTTTAATTAAAGCTGTCTCCTCAGAGCCACTCCGTGGAAGCAGCCACCTTGGCGAGCTCAGGTCTTTCTTGTTGGAACTGCCACTGCTGCTCTTCTGCACGGATCCTGCACTCAGGAAAACCCACCAAGATTTTATGCAGGAACCATGTGTTGGATGTGGTTTGGTTGCTGCTGGTGGGCTCATGCTACCTGAGGGCTGTTCCAGCAAGGACAATGGCGTTCACTCCCTCAGTCACAAAAGGGGCTTTGCTGGACCAAGCTGCTGAAGTGAGGCTTCAGAATGGCCAGGATGACCTTCTCTACCAGCAACCCGTGTGAGTGTATGCCTCTCACTCTCCACCAGCACAGAGCAGCTGCTGCAGACACCTCCCTTGGGAACCTGGGCCAACCCCTGTGCCAGCAGAGCTGCCCAGCTCCTTGGTGGGATCATCCAGGGTCTCTCAGCTCTTTGCTGCCTCCCCCCTTTTGTACCCTTAAACGCAAGTGCACTTTGGCATTTACTGCTCTTGGACAAAAAGAATTACTCACAGTGGCAGTGACCCCCACTCAAGACCTACAGGACAAAGGGGCTGCTAGCAGAGTGGAAGCACCAGCCACAGTGTCTTTCAGGTCCATGGCAAGGTAGGGATTCAGTCTTCAGGCTGCTGGTGAATGTGAGTTAAGTCTCACTGGGAGCAAACTGGTCCCAGCATTTCTGCTGAGACAGATTCCTGAATCAGCAGAAGCAGTACAACACTGCTTTCTGCAAGGGTGCTGAAGCAATAAGGGTCCAGAAATGGCATTGGGACCAGCCCAAATAATGGGTTCAGCACAACCAGAGACTGAAAATAAACTTCTTATGAAGCTTCAAGACAAGCTCTATGAGCAGCTGACTGCCCTTGCCAGATTACTTGTATTGTGCCATACTCTCAAGGTCCTGGAAAGACAGCAAGATGACATCGATATGTTGAAGGGTAGAGCTGGATCCACCAGCTTTTCCAGAAGCAAAGATGCAGCTCTGAGACTCTGAATTTTAGTCCCCAGGGAGACTCTCAAGCTCGCCTATATCTTAGGGTTGTCCTCACCAACCCATGGGGTGAGGTTTTGACCCTGGTTTTAAAGGTGAAGGGCATTTGTGACACATGGAGTCCTGCAGAGAGTACCCAACACAGATTGAAATTGCAATCTAGTAAACATTACATTAAATCTTTCCACAGAATTTGCTATAACAGATGATACCAATCTTCTGATCATAGCTTTGAAAATTTCCTCATAAGCTATGCCAAAGAAAGCAATGAACAGCTTTATTTTTTCTTTTACTCCCTTCTAAGCAAAAGGACTTCTGAAATTTGGTGAAATATCATTTCCTCTATCTTCCTGCACAATCTGGTGCCTTCTTTGTATAGTCTTACTCTAAAACTGTGGGATGGAGGTGGAGGATGTGATGTCCAGAAGGTCCCCAGATGTCACAGAAAGGCTCACCTGTCTCTGAGGAGATGTTCACCTCCACACTGAGGTCAGGAATGGGTGCTCCCTGGAAGGTGGCCACACACAGGTAGGTGCCGTAGTCACTGAATCTCAGGTCGATAATCTCCAAGCTGCAGGTCACAGGTGGGAGCTCAGGGTCATTCCTGGTGATGAGTAACCGGTCTGAGAACCTGGCTGGTTTCCCATTCTTGTACCAGGAGTAGACAACTTTCTCCTGGGGGACAGCATCCACGTGGCATGAGAGTTTCAAGTCCTGCCCTAACTGGATGGTCTCACTCTCTTTGATCACATCAGGGGTGATTTGGAACGTGGCATTCTTCATGGCTGGGATGAACACAAATGCAAAACCATTTAGGGTCAGCAAAGAGCCTCACGTGGCACAAGACAACAGCCCTTCACTCCTTTGGAGGGCAGCAACTCTGTGCAATATACATGTCCCAAGACCTTCTCTAGCTAAGCTCCCACAAGAGATCCCCAAGGCCTCACACCTGTAAGACTAGGATCCCTGTCTAGCCCAGGATAGCGATGCAGCCTAGGATGAGGCTGAAAGTAGCCAAAGCACAGCTCTTGATCTGGGAGCACAGAAGCTTGCACAACAGCTTCTCCAGAGTACTGATTTCTGCTAAGCATCCCTTAGTTGTACAAGAACACTCAGGGGGAATGCAAATCTAACTCCTCCTCTGAGAAAAAGAGCAACTTACACCGCACCAGTAGGTTCACTGTCTTCTTTGCTGGGTTCCCCACATTGTTTATGGCTGTGCAGTTGTAGTATCCTGAGTCCTCCACGCGGATCCTCCAGATGGTGAGGTTGCCTCCTTGCACGAGGCTGTTGGGAGGCAGCAGGCCGGGAGAATGAGACCAAAGCACCTCAGGCTGTGGGTCACCGCCTGTCAGAGAGCACTGCATAGTGATGTTGTCACCAGGGTTGACCACCAATGTTTCATTGACTGACAGTTTCAGAGCAGGTGGGGCTGGAAGAGGACAAAGAGGGACACTTCTAAGCTTGAAAAGGACCTGTCCGCTCACCTGTCAACAGCTTCGTTCTTTCTAGGGTTTCTTCTTGAAGTTAGCTGGTTTGAGAAAGGAGAGCTGCAGGGACTCAGTAATGCTTTTTACCTGTAATGAATTAACGTTAACACACCTTTTTGAGTTAAAGCATCCTTCTTTTCTAAGGTTAGAAAACTGCAAGCAGGGCCTGCAGGCAACCCAGACCAGAAGCCATACTTAAAACACCCCACAGCCATTTCTCAGAAAAGGGATACAGCTAGGTACAGTATTTTAAGATTGTTCACTGCAAGTTCTCTAGGCTTAGGACTCAGTTCAGGAGAAAAGCCTGACAAACTCTCCTTGCACAGATAGGAAAAATAATAAGACATAATTTGGCAATGGAAAATCCATGGTCTGGAAAACCAGACCGTGAATAGCAACCCTCACCCATCACATAGGTATCAAATAGATTTCCCTGTTGGCCTGCAGACTGTAAACCAAGTCCTGGGATGCTCTTTCATGCACAGCTGAACAATTGGGAATTATTCAAAATGTCTAGGCAACTTATCCTTTGAACAACCTACTATATGGTTTTGGCTTATTTTATTCCTGCACTCTTCTCACTACACCTCTCTCCCCAGACTGATCCCAAACTCCTCCCCTTGTATTTTCAGTTTCATTGCATCCTCCCTTTGCATTCTCTGCCTCATCCCAAGACAAGCTTTTTAAAGCCCTTGTCAGCATCACTGCTGGCTCCATCCAGACAGAGCTGAGAAAGTAGCAGTCCGCAGCACAAAGGCTGGGAGTACGTTTTAAGTAACTGCCATAATAATGCAAAATAAGACATTGTTCCATATTCATGAAGCTTGATTTAACAGCATCATTATTTCAGCCTCCCTCTCCCTGGACCCTGTGTTAATGAGCTGTGCTGGGTTGGTGTTGGATCTCTGAATTACAGCTCATACAAACAAGGCAAGGAGGAGTGCTCCCTTCTCAGCACCTGCACCATAATTTAGCACTGCAACTACTGCTATGCTGGAATACTGCGTTAGCACACTAAATGCAATGCCCTCTCCCTGGCCATGGTATGTGCTTTTTGCAACCAGATGTGGACAGCTATGCTTAAGGATGAGGGCTACTCCTCTGCTTCCTGCACTTCTGGCCATTCTGAAGCCTGTGGTTGGAGCCCTTGAATTTTGAGAGGCCACAGCCTGCACTCAGGATCTATGATTGCTTCCAGCATTCCAGGAGAGAAACCCATGCCCAAAGGCTCATTAAGTGACAAAGCAAGGATTTGTCCTCTCTGGGCTCCAGATGACCTCATGAAACTTGGTGAAACCCAGCAAACAAAATACCTCAACAGACTGTGGCCTAGGCAGGACACTTTTCTGTGGCGAGAAGGAATACAACTGATACGATATAGCTGTTCCTGCTCCCTGACACTGAACAAGTCTCAGTCAAGAACGCAGACAAGCTGCTAGATGCAGCATCTTGCCTGGGGGCATCCTTGCATCTGCATCCGAGCTAGAGAAAGGTTGAAACCTGCTTACACCCAGAAAGAATACGTCAGTTAGTATGAACCAGAACTCCTGCAGCCTTTGGCTAAGATTTTAGGATCCTGTGTTGCTTGATGTGCAGATAGGATGAACACTCACCTTGCAAAGCTGTAACATGTTCTGGGCAAGGAAGCATGGAAAAGAAGTGATGCATTGGGCAAGCACTGCCTTGGGGCAGGTTGCATGTAAGATTGAAAGCAGAAAAGCTGCAAAGCTGCCACCCACACAGCTTGATGCAGAGAGCCTCCATAGTCCCAAAATGGAGCCCTGGCTATGGCAGTCTGCATGGGATCCCACTCCCACTCCTATCAATAGACAGGGGTTAACAAGCTGCAGACATTGTTATGCATGAGATGAATCTCATTTATTTGTAACCTGTGGCAATTCCTTTTGTTCTTGGCTCAGAAAACCTGCTGGCAGAGTCTGCAGAGAAGCAAGGGGACCATTAAAAACAAAGAGTCGCTTTCAATTCCCTTTGAAGTCCAATTTGCTGCAGTAAAACTGCAGGAGAATTAACCAGCTGGGCTGCTTAATTTTGCAGAAATCAAGGAAAGAGAAAACACCAGCCCTGCCCTGCCAGAGCAGGCAATGACAGCCTGGTGCTGAGCTGGCGCCACGGTTCTTCTGGATTCAACCTGCTGCTCCAGAGCCACAGGACAGCAGCAAGGGAAAGCCTCCTTCCTGCTGAGGCTGAAGACTTGAGAGCTCTCTGCCTGCTGTGAGGGCCAAGCCTCTGACACTGGCCTGGGGAGAAGCACATCTCCATGCTGGACACTGTGGCCTGCCTAAAGGCAACTGCCCAGAGAGCCCAAGTGAACTATCTGAGGAGCAAACAGACTGAGAAGAGCAGGTTCTCTTGTTCCACTAGTTCCTCTCAAAGTCAATTGCAGTTGGGTCTATAAATGTTTAAGAAATTGATTTCCATGCACCTCTGCACCCTTTGGACCCTTCTCAGTTGCAAGGCATCCTGAGGGAAGGAGGCTATGGAGTTTGCTGCTGCATGAACACAAGAGGAAAAGAGATCTATGCAAAACAAGGAGAGAACTACAATTTCTTTTTACAGTATTTTCTCACCTGTGCACAAACACTACCAACATTGTAAGTAAGCCAGATAATATTTAATGATAAATATTCTCATGCTATTTAATACAAACCCTACCTTTAGTGCAACACCAGCTTCATTTTCATGTGTAGCTTTTGAAAACAATTTAATGGGAATACATTATCCATAGTCTTTGAGCATGTGGTGTCAGGCTCTTTTATAACCACATGTAAGCATGCATTTACAGCTAAAGCACAAGAAAAAGATCACTAGATGCATAAGATATACGAACCAAGTTCAGAGTTTTGATAAGTACCTAATAAGCTGGTGTTTAACAGGACAAGAGGTAACAGCTCTAAGGTATGCCAGGAGTGGTCCAGGTTGGATATTAGTAGAATTTTATTCTCTTAAAGATGGTGATGCAGTGGCACAGCTGCCCAGGGAGGTGGTGCGGTCACCACCTCTGGAGGTGTTCAAGAGCCATGTGGATGTAGCACTGAGGGACATGGTCAGTGGGCACGGCAGGGGTCGGTCAATGGCTGGACTAGATGATCTGAGAGATCTTTTCCTTACCTTAATGATTCTATGAATTCAGATCTATGCTGGCTTCTGATCTGGCAACAACTTGAAAATACATTTTCCTATTCACTCAATAAAAGGGCTGAGCTGAAATGAAGGGCTGGACTGGCAGAGGAGAGGGAGCATGAAGAGAAATGTGATTTTTTTTTTTTTTAAACTTTACAGAAGTAAAGCCACAGTAGGAAATAGCAGATGGCAGAGATCCCTTTCCTTACTATGAGCAAAAGGCTTTTAAAGAGAATATTCCTGCATTCTCTGCAGTTTCATTCTGAGACAAGCTCAGGAAGTGACATGAGTTGCCTGAGAAGATCTCACAGAGATCTTACCATCAGGGGAATATTTTTACTCCAACATGAGTTATAGTTGACTTTTTTTCTTTCTAAATAAAATGAAGCAACTGTCGTTCAGCACCCTGGGCTCAGTCAGATCAATAAACATAATTTATACTGTATCAACAATATCCCATCAACAGTTGTCAGCATCAAAAGGTGTTGTTTCTACGGCACAAAGATGACACCAGGGATACAAACTACTTTGTGCTACATAAGAGAGAGGTGAATAATTCAAACACCTACATTGCCTTCCTTTCTGATCATGAAATACCCCAGAGCTGGAAGCAATTTTCTGACATTTACGTATTATTTGATAATATTCAAGACAAGTGGGGACTCTGTAATGGTGTGGGTTGCTTTTTTTTTTCCCCTCTTGTTCAACGGACTGGTTACAGTCAGGTCTTTGCAACGCATCTGGTATATGATTTCAGCTGTTGCATGCATGTCAAGCGAGGGGTACCAAATTGATTCTGTTTGCAACTGGAGGTGCACTCAGACCCTGCCTGCATGGATATCAGTGCATGTGTGTGCAGTTCTAGAATTTATTTATTGGGAAGGCACCAGAGATATTTGCCTTCCAAAAACATCTGTACTCATGGGAACCTTGGGCTGGGAGTGCTCTAAGTGCAGCACTGCAAAGCAGCACACAGTCACACATAGATTAATTA
This sequence comes from Lagopus muta, assembly GCF_023343835.1. Taxonomy (NCBI): domain Eukaryota; kingdom Metazoa; phylum Chordata; class Aves; order Galliformes; family Phasianidae; genus Lagopus; species Lagopus muta. The sequence goes on from NC_064434.1 coordinate 80,395,931, forward strand.
TTTGTAAGGACTTCTGCAGCAGCTGCCTTGCTCCAGACTGTATGAAATTTATTTTTAAAATCACTTAGAATTATAAATAAATAAAACAGCGTCTGGATTAAAAACTCCGTTGTGCCTCAACACCTACGTATAGTCTGCTTTAATGATCACACAGCAGGCCTAGTCATGGCACTGGCTGCAAGAAATTAAAGCATCCCTGACCACAGAGTTCCTGCCTTAAGGATTTACAACGTCAGCCACGCGTGTGAAATGGAGGTGATTTTCTAAAAGCTGTAGGCCTGGAGAGGCCATGGCTGCTCTGCAGGCTGCTGCATTACCTGTGGTGTTTGTGAGCTGGAAGGTGATCGATTTGTCAGGGATGCTGCAGACATTGCGGACAGACACCTGGCATGTGTAGCTGGCGTAATCCTGGGGCCGCAGGTTCTTCAGCTTCAGGACTTTGGTTTCACCCTGGGAGTCAGGAAGAAAGGAGGAGAAAGATGTATATGTACGAAGTATAGCTCATCACTGCAAGTCAATCACTGGGCCCAGAGCTTACAAATAATAACCATTCAAACCTCAGGAAGCTGTGCAGACTCCAAACCCTCCTAGCTATACACATAGGAGACACAAAGCATTTGCAGGGACTGCTCTGAGTTGCTCAGAACGCCCAGCAAATGTCACAAAACCTGGAAGCGGTGCCAAATGAGTCTAGGTTTAATTTCTTGTCAGCTTTTGTCACAGTCATCTCACGGAAAGAAAAAAAGCCTTAAATGTCCAAGGACAGCCCCTGAGCTCACACTGAGATGTCAGTGGGAGCCTAAATAAAGTGAGGGGAGTCTCAGCATTGCAAAAACAAAGTAAACCAGGGCTGATGCTGACTTAAATATGGCATGATCAATAGTTAAGCCACACACACACACACAAAAAATTGCAGTCCAGAAAAAAAAAAAAAAAAGGGTAATTTAGAGAAATACTCAAATATTCCCTCCCCTCAACTCTTTTGATCTCTTTTCTCCAGATTCTAATCTCATTTACACTGGCATAAATCCAGAGTGTCTGCACTGAGTTTGATAGCCTTTTCTCATGCTATGGCAACAAACAAGCACAAGAATCACTTGCTGACACTCTATCATGTTATAAAAGCAGAATAAAGTTGTTAAATTAACAATAGATGTGTTCCGTAAATTTTTATTTATGGAATGCAGAAAGCTCAGAGATGCATCCTGTGGTTTGCACACCCTGCAACTCATATGTCTTCTCACGACAGCTTGTCGCTGCTGTGCTCCTTGTGCTTGTCTAAATCTCTTTTGGAGAAACCATTCCGTAATTGCCTGTAAATGTGAGAAGGTGTCAGCATGACAAATCCTCTTGAGGCAACCTCAAGGGACTGGACGATGAGCTCAGGCATGCTAATATGCATAGAACAAGGATTTGAACTGAGTAAATTAGGAAGATAAATACCTAGGAGACCAATAACCCTACGGAAGTCCTGTCCCCTAAGATTTGTTGCTATGCTGCGCAAATGATGGCATTTACACCGGGCATGTCAGCTAGTGACTTATACAGTCATATGTATCCAGTTTATTGATTAGTAAATGCATATAAACCTTCAGTGTAAATAAGTTTTTAAAAGCTTAGACAGCAAAATCTTTCTGTCCTTTCTAGTGCAAAGGGCTACCTGAACCTGGCTCTGATAGCAGTTCATCTGGCTTGTCTCAGACAATTCTACGAGCTCTGTGAAGAGTGCTTTGTTAAGCACAATTTATTTGAGCTCCAGGAAGGTTTTACTCTCCACACGTGCTTCACCTAATTTCAACTCTTCTCAACCCAAAGGCTCATCAGGGTAAGAACACTGCCTGACTGGAGCTGCAGGGTTTGGGGTCATTTACATGTTAACCTGGCACTACAGTGAACTTCCACCAAATGCCTTATTTATCTGGAGAGAACATCTCAAGTACTAGGACATCCTCTTCCTAAGCAATGTATCCTGTTAACCATAAAGAGCTTAACGAAAGCTGGATGTGCCCAGAGTGGCTTCCTCTGAGGCCAGGGATGTCCTGGTTGGATGCCACAGAGCACCACACAAGACAAAGCGCTCTTCAGGACCAAAACAGCACTGACCTACAGCATTTCTACAGTCTGCTTGGGAACCCAAAGCACTGTGCTCTCCCCTAATCTGCCTGTGTGTTTCCATTTGGCTGCCTATTTCCACAACTTGCAGAAATAGCGTGTTTCAATAAAATATGAACATGACTGCATTAACTAAAAGGGTGCCTACAGCATGCTCAAAAATCAAACTCAGTCACAATGTGCTTAGGGCCCAGCTTTGGGAGTGCCTGAGAGCAGAACTGGATGTGGGATGAAATGGGTGCCCTTAGGAACTGCCCACCTAGCCCTCCCTTCTTACCCATCCTAGTCATCCTCCATAAGTTCTAGTGCTGACTGACATCTTAAGTACATTCAGAACTACTGAGTCATCAGCAACATAAAACTTATTAGGGAAAATCGGTCCTGCACTCAAGGACAGTACCAAATGGGGAAGAAACACCAAGCCAAGGATACTAGGCTGTCATGTTCCCTCTTGCTCTCCTGCTTCTCTTTCTCCCTGAGAACCTACAAACAGAAGAACACACTACCAGCCCTTTTGAAGCTGATGCTCCTTGCAGTGCCCACCACCATCTCCCCACCATTGTAACCCACACAGAGAGAGAAACATCATCCGGTACAGAAGGCACTACATCACACTAAGATGTCGATCACAAGCTCGTGGAGGTTTGCTTTTTTTCACCTGTGTATAGAGGGGTTCATAGATGTCCACACCATTGTCCTGACTGTGGGAAAGTGTTTCAGCTCCCCGTTTCCATATGAAGCGAGCTGGTGGGTTGGAGTTGACGGTGCAACGGAGGAAAACAGTCTTCTCCTGGTAGAAGCTGCCACGTACATCACTGATGGTCTGATGAACAGTGAGGACAGGTTCATCTAGATCTGGAAGGAAGGTAAGGAGGGCCACAGCAGTTGTTAGTGAAGCACTGTCTGCATGTACAGCCTGCAGAGCAGATGATACTCCAGGGGCTGTAGGGGAGAGGGGTAGCTCTCATACATTTAGCCAAGAACAACTGCTGAATTCAGAACTGATCTGAAGGCAGGTAATACTAACAGCATCTAAAGGGAACAGACAGGAGAAGCCAGAATTCTCCCGCTCACCACACAACATTCCAAGAATAGAAAGCATCCTCCAGTTCGCGGATTCTATGTGGCCTTCCAGTAAACCACCTGTTTGCCACACACCTGTCTGACCAATGGGCTGGTCGTCTGACCACCAATGACACCTCACACCTAAAATCACCATTATCAGCTTCAGCGAGAAGTTGGAAGGATCCCAGGAAACTCTACCACATCCTCATTTCCTCTGCTCCCTTCTGAAATCACAGGGCTAAGCCCATGGTTGATAAGTCAAGGGGTGAGGATAGAAACCAGGACAAGATCAATGTCCTTGTTACCAGCAAGTCTTGATAGAGTGCTGCTAGAACATGAGAGGCAAAACATAGTGATTGGTGTGTATAACTTCCCTCTTATGCCCAGTTTAAGTACTGCCTGAATTTTCTGCTTCACAATGTTTGTGCTGACTCTTCAGTAACATCTACTAACTGCATCTCTATCACTCCTAAACTGATCAGATTCTTTTCTCCCTTTACAGAAATTAGTCCTTCCAAATCTTCCTTCACCATAGCCACATCACACAACTGTTGTCATTGATTCAGTGGTTATCAATAACTTCACTTGCAAGGACACAAGCAATAGCCCTGGAGGGAGGGTACTCGGAGGGTACTTTCTGCTTCCATCCAGGTCACACCGCTGCCTACTGGTTGCCTTCCTGCTAAAAAGGAGATATTTACCTTGTTAGATTTTTTTTTTTCCTTCAGACATTGTCTGAACATCAAGGAGTCAAGGAAGCACAGAGAAAGGAAAAACCTCAGAGTTCTTTCCCCTTCCAGAACCACTATGATATTGAGTAGGATTAAATGTAAAAATCCCATTTGAAAAGCTGGGACAACTTTGCCCTCTAAAACTGAAATGTGCCCCATGACCTTAAGCATGTCTTCAAAGTAGTCTGTTGAGCTCAGTGAAGCACTTCTGTATTTTCAGAAGCTTTATGAACCCATCTTCAGCTGCAAAACTACTGAAGCACACATGAAGCCCTTCTGTTGCCAGCACTGTCTTCTGCACATAACAGCAGAGAGGAAGAGGACATGTGCCCATCACCTCCAGCTCTTGTGCGTCACCTAATTTTCAAGATACATTATTTTAGAGATTTGCAAGTTTGGAAGTCTGGCTCCCAGGAAGGAAGTGGGGGAGGAGAGATGAGTTTCTGCTAACAAGTCATCCAAATAATGTATGTTCTCTGCTGAATCACAAGTGTTAACTGTTGGATTTGCATATTTTTGTAAGATGTATACTTGTTGGCTTGCCCATAACATAGCTCAGAGAGATGAGTAGAGCTGTGGACAAGGCAGGAGAAAACAAAATCAAAACACACAAAAACCATCTAATACTGTAGAAAAACATACACAAGTGGAGATAAACAGCCTCTGTCCATAAAGTGCTTTCTCCATATGGCCATGACTAAGATTTACATCTCTTGGATCTGGACTTTGGGCATTGTCCTTCTTCTTCTGCATTCCTTAATCCCCCTTTGTTTGTTCACCCTTTAGATGAATAACTCAGTAGCTACCACCCCTCTGAGGCCCCATTTCTCTGCATGGCAAAACACTTCCCTTATCCATCAAAGAAGACACTCTCCATTCAAGTCTGCTGGTTCCCAGCTACTCCCCAAATAGAAAATATTACCTTCCTTTTTCTTACTAGACCTTTCCTCCTTCAAATCTTCCATCCTTCTTTAATAACAGTCAACTGTAAGCCTAGTCCTCCTGAGAAAAGCTGAAATAAGACCCACGACGATACACGTGTGCTTGATGTACGAGTAAAGCCACTGATGTCAGTGAGCCGCACAAATGATAAATTTGGCCCAAGGCAGCTCATGGAGAAGATCACATGGGATGTTTCGTGCGCAATATAAGCTTGTAAACATCTATTCTTTCTTTTTCTTTCCTTTCCCTCTCTTGCACATAAAAATACTCCACTCTGCAGCAGCCTCTATGCCAGCATCTGAACAACACTTTAAAGTCTCACTCAACACACACTCGGGGCAAAGGAATAACTTGCTACACAGGTTAGTGCTTCCAGTTTGATATCCTCTTGGTACCAACAGTGCTCTTCACACAACCTTTCTGTCTAATACTATGAGTGAAGAGTAGTACTGGCTGTCAAAAGACATCAAGGTCCAAATGAGAGTGATTACTTACCTCTAACTACAAATAGGGATGTGGGGAAAAAAGGGTTGTATTTTCAAATTCTGGTTCATTCAGATGAAGGTTGCCCGGGTGAGCGTTCAACAAAAACTGTGGCTGTTCCTATGTGTTCCCTTATATCTATTGCAAATACCAACAGAAAATAGATTCTCCTCCCCAAAAACCAAGTGAGCAGAATAGAGGTGCATTACCAAGTCCATCTTCAGAGTAGATGTTAGTATGAGAAAGCCCTTGGCCATCCCATTAGCCCCACAGTTCTACAGGTCAGAGCTGCATAAAGGACAACAGGATGCTACATCACTCTAGTTCCAGTCTGCATCTCAGAAGTAAAGGGAATTCCCATAGCCCACATCATGCAACAGTCCAATTCCTAGAGACAAAGACTCTGACAAGTTGCCATATTGAGTACTGAGAAAAGCCAGACTCTTTTAATATGGAGAGTTATTGAATGCAAGAGAGAAAATGGTTAGAGAAGCCAAGCAGAGCTTGGTGGGTGTCAGAACTTCTCCAACGAAGCTATGCAATGCCTATGAAGTAACGTTCATCCTATTCAAAGTGGCAAGAGGCTCAGATGAAGTGATCTGCCATACGTGTCCAATCTGCTAGTTTTATGACTTTTGCCCTTCTTTAAAAATGATTTAATAAAACATAGTAAAAAAAAAATTAAAAAACAGGTTTTGTTACTTACATGCTCTAACTGTATTGCATGTTTTACAAGTGGTTCAAGACAATTCCTCATCACTCAGTGTGGCCCAGACAAGCCAAAAGGCTGGACACTCATGCATATACTCCAGATCTGTGGGATGCTGCTCATGCTCTACTACTGCCCATACAGGGTAGGGAAAGGAAGGGAGGGAGATGAAAACCACTCCAAGCTAGATAACACGAATATGGATCATAAGGTAACCCAAGCATAAGGATTTTCACATACAGACATAATCTAAACAGAACATAGCACAGCGCTTGAACACACTAGCTCTCATTTCAAGACTGGATAGCGGTGGTAAAAGGATGCAACCAGGCAGTGTTTCCTGCAAGCAAAGTCTCTGCCCAGACTTCAAGCACATCCCGGGGTTTTTAAGCCTGAAGACTGCTCCGCTGACAACAGTTACATCAGCACAAAAGGCCACCTTGCTAGAAGGGCTTTATAATCATTTGCAACTTTTGCATCAGTCCATTGCTGGACCTTCTCAGATGATATGAGGAGTGGGATGTGGTGCTAATAGGATCGGAGGAATCTGGAACAGTGGATAGCCAAAAGCAATGAACAGAATCTTAATCCTTGAGGGCAAACCTCTTCAAAAGTTGCCTAGACCTTAAATCTCCAATTCCTCCTATCTGGGAAGTATAGGACAAGCCTAACCCTCTCTTCTAGCCACAATTGCCCAAGAATAAATATAAGAATGCCCAAGAATCAGCATGAGAACCTTCAAAGGTGGAGAGCTCCTAATAGCATTGCCAGAACACAAGATAGACAGGCATTGCAAACAGCCAGAGAAATACTAAGTCACTTCTGAAACCAAGGGATCCTCAGTAGTTTCCTTCACGTCTGTCCTTTCACAGCTCATCTTCTTCAGATGCATCCCAGAATCTTTTGCTCTGTTTCCACCGCACTGCAGTTTGAGATGTGGGGTTTCAGAAACACTCCAGACACCAGACATCTGAAGAAGTACTGATTTCAAGAACCAAGCCATCTTCAAAATGAAGATAAAGACTGCAGAAGCCATCTACAATGCTACGTCCCACACTAATGCTAGGACTTCTTGTAGTGGCAGACACCACAATACCTAGACAAGAGCATTGACCTGGACAGGCAGAGCCATCTTTTTCCCAGATGGATATCTGATCTCTAGAGAAAAACAGCACAATAGTCCCTTTGCCACTGAATTAGGTGCACACAGTCCTAGGGCAATGCAGCTCCCTACTAGCCCCGCAGCAAGACAGAGACACACAGTAGAACTGTGGGAAGATCTGGGTTGCCACTAAACGACTTACACTGCACATCTACTCGAATGGACTTGATGGCAGGGACCCCAACCCCATTTTCTGCTTTACAGTAATAGCGGCCCCCCTGCAGCCTTTGGATCTTCTCAATCCGAAGGGTCTCGTTAAGCACTGACGTCTCTTGGAATTTGTCCGATGCGCTGCCAGCTGTTTTGGTCCATCTCACCTGCACAAGAAAGAGAAACACAATCTACCAGCGACAGAAACCAGAGATCCCAGGGGACAGCAGAGCTCCCTTTTCTCCCCTCCCCAGCCATTTATAGAAATGGGCCTCAAAGCACCACCAGACTACCAAAGTTCAACTGCTGATCTCAGTATGTCTCTGCAGACTAGCTGCTAATTCTTAGCCATCACCAATTCTTATGTCCTAGCACCTGGGATAATCCTTCAGATCACAGACACACACAACACACTCATCACCCCTGATCTTGTCCTCTAACTTGCTTAGTTTAATATCACTGTATGAGCAGCACAGGACTTTCATCGTTAAGCCTCAGGATCCCACGTGGCTAGCAGGCCATGAAGCTATAGAAGACATCAGCTTACAGCTACAGAGCTTTTATTGCAGTCAGCACCCTTTCATCTTTCTCTGGACAGCAAGGTTATTTCTGCTGTTTGCTTTTCCAACAGTTGAAACTGCTGTCACTATGTGGCTCTCACCTCCTTCCCACAGGGGAACCCCACGTATGTTACTTTTATATGTCACCCTTCTGCAGTACACAAACTTTTACTTTGATTTTAAAACAAAGAAAAAGAAAAGAAACAAGAATCCCTTCAGATTTCAGGGTATCTTGGATTTCTGACCATATGTTACGTGTCTTAAAGTCCTGACTGATGGGGGCAACATAGTGACTCAGTATTTCACAATGAATGTTGGCAAGAGGACAACACTTCTAAAGACTGAAAGGTATTTTAAGGCTTGTAATGAGGTGTAGTCTAAGCAGCATTGGTACAAGCTTGCCCTCGTTTTCTACAGCCCAGATGATAGAAGGTAGAGACGGCTTACTTCAGCCCATTGACTGCTTATATCACAAACTACCCTTCTAAAGGCTGATGACACTGATGGCTCCCACACCTGCGCCATCTAGTCTCTGGGGCTGGGATCCAACAGGATCTGCCAACAGAAAGGAGACAGACATTCATTCAACTTTGGCAATGGATGGGAAGGACCAGATTCCTTGACCCCTGACCCCAGGCTTTGCCTAAAGCTCACTGCCACCTTCTGATTGATGCTGGCGCTCTAGAAACGACAGGCATGTTTAAATCACAGTCTCACAGCACCAGGCTGAGCAGACTTTGGAGCTAATGATCAAGGATTTATTTAGCCTTTGTAGGCTTATTATGAAATTGTCTGAGGGCATCAAGTTTCCTGTTTGCAAAAATACTTCAGCCAGCTCTTTAATCTTTTCAATTTCAATCTCATTTAAGTATTTTGGCCACATTTTCATACTTTAATGACTGCCTGATAAGAAGGAAAAGATTAAACAAAGGTTAGGAAAAGAGCTTAGCTGAGAAAGAAATCTATCTGTGAAGAGAGGGGGCAGAAATAGGACACATCCCATGTTTAATGCACAGGTGCCAGGCCTCCCTCATCATGCCTGGCTCTGCATTACAAGTGTCCCCTGGGTGTGTCCGGGCAATATCACACCTCAGTGTTGCCCACAAGCATGCTGTCTGCATCAGGCTCTGCTACAGAAATCTGTCTTCTCAGGTTCAAATCTCCACAACCAGCAACATGTTCAACATCCTTAGGTAGAGCCAGCCCCACCATCCTCCTCACTTCTGATGTACACAGCTATCACCCACCTAGCACTTTCACAAGTCTAAGCTGGTCATTCTTGCTGTCTTGGTTCAGATTTATTTATATTTTAATTGCTTCCAGGATATGCTTTGATGGACAATTCATTTCAAATCCTGCTGAGCCTCCTTCCTGCTCCTTTGTTGTCTCCTCTCAGTAAACCATCTCTTCACAAGCAAGTCCATGGAGAGGTTGACCGACACATGCTAATGTGTACTGCTCAGCACAAATGCCTTTGATTGGAATGACTGAAAAAGAGGGCCAAGAAGGTGCACATATCATACTTGGATCCCTTGAGCGTATTCTGGCATATGCTGCCTCCCAGCACACACCAGCTGCCATGCCTTCCATATTGTCCAAGAGCAGGCAGACCCATGCTCCTGGCTGAGCATCTTTATAGACACCATTTACACTGATATTGAAACAGCCTACTCTGAGTATTTGAGGGGTGCAGAGGGGGTTGCACAGGACTTGAGGCTGTGTGGCACTTCAGGGGCCCCGAGGAAGGACTGCAGCAGTTAGCCATATTCACTCCCAAGCCTCCTCACTGAGCTGAGGCTGACCACAGCATGAACACATCCAGCACCACAGGTCTGAATCTGCCTCTTGTTGATGGCTCTAAAGCAAGGACCAGTGGGCTCTTTGTGGAGCTCTACAGAGTACGCCACAAGCAACTTTCTGAACTCCCCCAGGCAAGTTCCTCCTTGCCTGCACAACCAGAGAATCAAAGAGAGAGATGAGCCATGAAGGACCTACTTCTGTGGTCAGCATTTGGGTCAAATCTTCTCTAGTCTGTTCAGGTTTTTGTAGAAAGTGAGGTCAAAGGTTTGAGGGTAGATTGTACAATGGGCTCTTCTATTTTGAGAGAAACTTCACATACTGAATACCACTAGATGTTTTGGGTAGGCTCCTGAAAAACAGTTTGGAACATATTCCTTGAAAACAAGGCTTCTTCACAGTTTGAACAGTTAATATTCGGGCCATAGGACACTACCTGGCTCCAACATGCAGGATAAAGTTGGGCATCCTGCTGACAGGTGAGACTGAAGTCTTACCTGTGGCCGGGGGTGTCCTGTGACCAGACACTGCAGGACCAGCGTGTCCCCTTCCCGAATCGTGTAAACACGTTCACTGATGTTGTCCTCCTTCACTACACACGCCTGCCCAGCATGGATAATTTGGGCCTGAGCAGGAGCTGCAGAGAAGAAAGAAGAGGTAACGAAGGAAACAAACAGCACTCCACCCCCTTGACTCCACTACCCATGACAGCTGTGCCCACAGAAGGATGGAAGAGCCACCTCTCGAACCACAGAAGGGAAGAGCCAGATAGCGCTGGGTATGAGACACAAAAGACTCAGAAGATGGAGAATTGAGTAATTATCCTTATTTCCTGGGAGCCTGGTATCACCTTCTACTTAAAGTTCTTAGGCACTGTTGAGATTAGCAGCTCTAGGCACTGAAAAGAAAACATGGAGGTTTTTGTTTTGTTTTGTTTTTAAAGACCTCCCTGAATGGGCTAAGGATCAAGAACTCCCTGCTCTCCCAGAGATGAGCATACACAAGAGGTTAAAGCAGGGATCTGTTCAAATCATGGCTGCTCTATGCTTGTCTAAAATGGGCCTAATGACTATAAATTTACTATGCAGAGGGCTGAGTGGAGTTAGAAAGGGCCTTGATGCTCCATATGGCTTTCAGTACGTCCCTAGAACATGCATAGTGCATGCTACAGGAAAAACAAGCCTTTCCCAAGTTACACAGCAACCATTGCAACTCTGTGCCAGAGGAAACAGTCTCCATGGGACCAGAAAATGCATTAGCTCTAGGGCTCCTCTCTCTCTTCCCAGGATTCTAGGAGTAGACCAGTGACTGCCAGTCCAGCCAGGAGAACAAGAGAGTTGTGCAAAGGAAAAATTCATGGAAAGAAAGTTCCCAGAGTTTACAAAACTGCACATCCCCAACCAGTGATCCACTGCAGTTCTAATCAACAGCAGGGAGAGAGAAACAGCAAGAAAATAGGACCTAATGAAAAAATCACCTTAACTCTAGAGATCTGTATGAGCAGCCCTTGGTTCCCTAATCCAAAAGCATCTGTGTGATCACTGAAGCGGCTGAGATGTATCGAAAGTGACTGTGCAGCCCAATGAGACACCTGTGCTTGTTCGAGGGAGAACTCCAGTCACACTTCAAGGAACAGAGAAACCCACACGTGTCTAAGAACCACTACCTCAGTGAGAGTGCCCTTGGGATGCACTGCCCTGTCTTGCTGCAACACTTCCAGGTGACTCCAGAGTCACAGCTCCAGCTGCTATTAGTGAAATACAATGCAAACTAACAAGACAGTGACAAGACAGGAAGACAGGTGATCCAAGGGTTTAAAGCAAAGAGCCTGAGTGAGCCTTCTGAAACAAACACCGATTTATACAACCTGTCACAGCTGAACTAAGCACCCACTTTTTCCTCAAGGTTAGCTGAACTACTATTTTCTTTCATGGATTTTTTTTTTTTTTTTTTTTTTTAAGTGATTTCTTATTTTGCTCCAGGCATGACCAAAATGCTCTAAACCTAACCAGATGGCAAACAGAAGTGCTCAGATTTATGCTGGTTCCATGCACCAGCAGCACAGACTCAGGGCAGGCTGGGCTTAAGCAGCAGAGATCTGCCTTTGAGGTTCAGCCTGTACAAACTGGTGTCACCACAAAGCACTGAGCAGCTATGACACAAGAGTGGCCACAGGACCGTGGGCAGCCAGCTGCTCTTGCTGCTGGGTTCTCCATTCATGGCATGGCCACACAGCACTCAGGCAGCAAGCTATTATCTTTTTAGAATCACAATTATTTGAGTTGGAAAGGACCTTAGAAGGTCAGCTGGTCCAACTCCCCTGCAGCAAACAGAGACACCTACAGCTACACCAGAGTGCTTAGAGTCTTGTCTAGCCCGACCTTGAGTGTCTCCAGGGCCAGGCTATCCACCACCTCCCTGGACAACTCATGCCAGTCTCCCACTGCCCTTCCAGTCTGATGTTACTTGGTTGGCACAATCATGATGGGCTCATTACTATCCAAGCTATTGACTAAGAGAAGTAATATGTTTATTTGAACAGTATGATGGCATAAACAAGGACAAATCCCTTAATCTTTTTCATCTGCAGGACTTGTAGGAACTTGCCTGCCATCTCTGAAACAACAGTCAAAGCTCCACTAATACAACTGAGCAGATGAGTGACCTTCCCCTGCCTGGATGGCAGAAAATTCTTGTTGAACACAGAAGGAAGAAGAAAGCAGGAACTTTTGTATGTACATATATACATATGAACACATGTTTATGCTTTTTAAGTAAGACAGTGACTTATCAGTAAAAGACTGCACGATTGCTTGTCAAGCGAACAATGGCAGAGCAGCAATTCAGATGCCCACGTAACCTTTGCCAGTACACTTCAAATCCAAAACACTGCCTCTTATCATGCTGCTCCAGCCCTCTGCAGACATGCTGTAACACCTCTACCCACATGCACTGCAGAACATTGCTTGCAGTGCCAAGACACACTCTGTGATGATGAAGACTCCCTGCTCTATGATTAAAAGAGAAAAACTCTGTCCCTTCCTATCCTATAGCACACTCTCCTCCTGACCTATACCACCCCTGTTTCAGTGGGGTCCTGACACCCTACAGCATCAAAGCTATTGAAATCTCTCTTCTCATTCTCTGGGCTATGTTTGCCGGCTGGTGGCTCTGTTCTCCCTTCCCAAACATGACCTTGCTGCGAAAACTAATTGCCAGCCATCCCATGGAGAATTAGAATATTTATCTGCAGCTCTTGCTCACAGTTAAATGTTGCCTCAAGTTGCTCAGCTGTGCCCCACATGGTGCACAAACTCTTTAGCCTCAAGCCTTCCAACTTGCATGCTTCTCCCTTTGGCCATCCCACCACCCATACTTTTACCTGCCTTCTGTAACCTCCATCTCACCTGCCTAAAGGCATTTCTACATAGGGAATTTCCACAGCAAAACATTAAGTACAGTTGTACTGTACAAGAGGGTTTTTGAGCAAGCGCTGCAGTACCAAAACACTTTGTCATCATCATTGTTACCAGAGTTTGATAGAAATATTATATAAACTAACCCTTACTCTGCAGTGTAAAGCAATATATAGCACTAACTTATAGCAAAATGAGAATGCTGGAGATAAATGTTGTGTCAGTTTAATTTTTCTCTCCCCAATCCCCCCTGGGTCCACCTGGGCTGTCACATAGCTTAGAAACATGGGGGTGTACATTCAGCTTTGTTCTACTGTTAAGAATACCTTAAGCTCCATTTAGTGGAAAGGGACATCACTTTAATTGAATCACTACTATTCAAGCAGTGACATCTCTCTTGCAATCACAGCACCAGGTCTCCTGCAAGACCAACAAGCATTTTACCATGTTTTAAACCTCACATGAACCCATCTCTCAAAAGTGAGACCAAAAAGCCTAGGGCTGTCTTGAAGAGAAAAGCGCTCAAGGAAATGGCACAGGAGGCTGAGAAAACAGCCTTAAATATAACCTGATAAAAGCAAAGGTGTGGGGACTGAACAAGGGGTGAATCCAGCTCCCAGAGGATTATGTTAAAATCATAGGATAGGATTCCAGAAATCTTGGTTCCAAGCTCAGCCTGCCACACTACGCAAAGGCTGGGAAAGCCACCTCATTCCATACTACAGATAGACAGAGATGGTAGGGATTAATTGTACTTCTAATGTGTTCGAATAGAATGTTGAACAGAAAGAATATGTTGTTTGACATCATTCCACATCTCCTGGAGGATTTCAGGACGATGACAGTTTGCCATCTTGTCCTGGCAACACGCAGGACCTGCTTTCTCAAAAGAAACAGTTTCAAGAAGGCCCTTGGGAGCGAAAAGAAAGGTTCGAACATCAGGCAAGTGCTGGAGACGGAGAAAGAATCTCAGCCATTCACAGAGGAGCCCCACAAGGAATGAGTTTTGCAGATACAACCTGTCCTACTAAGCGTTTTAGAGCAGAACTGCACAAAGCGCTCCAGAGAAACTGAGCCAACCAAATATTCGAAGCCAGACACTTTACAATGCAAAATTCAAGCTCTCAACCTGCAGCATTAAGCTCTTCTTTCAGAAAGAGCTGGCTTGCAACACATTTGGCCCCTGCATCGAGACTTCCTACTACGCTTTCATTTGATATATTCACACATTAAAACAAAAGGAAATTGGAGTGGGTAAGATAATTTTATTCCCAGTGCAATGTACTGTACAATGTTATTATTACTATAATCTGGAAAGTTTATGACACTCTTGGTGCTTAGAGGTTGCTAATATCATTAAAAAGTAGAAAAGGAAAGAACTGTTTTTTGGAGAGGACTGAGTAACGTGCATTTGATTCACAGGCCTAGCCACTTCATCTTTTTGAACCTGAGATCACCTATCTCTGCGATGGTAATGATGAGAAGTCCTTCTCAGAGAGGGTAAGACGCAGATTCTGCATTGCCAGGAGCCAAATGAAAATCTATAGCTCAAGGAGGGCAGAGAGAGAGGGAAAAAGCAAGAAGACAAATAGGCAATGGCATTCTTAGGTCTCTATCAGTTTATTACATATTCTAAATTTTAGGGAGAAATAAGAGGAGTGTCCCTTGAGAACAGATCTGCTGCAGCAGAACAAAGAGAAAAGAGGAATAGCTGAATTCCTGCTTCAGTCTGTATCCTCTTCCCAGACAGTCTACCAGTGTTGCAGGCTTTCTGCAGTCATGTTTCCTGTAGCCAAGCCCTCCAGGTGGCTGCACCAGAAGGCTGTGCCTTCCATCAATGCCTTCATCTGCACAGGAATGCAATCCCCTGGCTGCCTCCAGGCAAGGTTTGACAGAACCCAGCTAAGCCCAAGAAGCTCTAGGCAAAGAAGCCATGGACTTCCATTTCTCAGCTACAAGGGAGCACTGCTGGGAGGCATTGGTTGCTAATCTGCTGCTGAAAACCCTCAAGAACCTTCTGGCATTTTCCCCTCACCATTCCAGTCCAAAGCAAGTGGCATGTAAGAGGTGCATCTTGAAGAGAGTTTCTGGAAAGAGGTAAAAGATGTTTAAGGAGCGCATGGAATTGAATACAAATCTCCCTCAGCCATTAGTGGCTGAATAGCCACTCTCAATAGGACCACCCACAGGTAACACTGCCCCATGGCACTGTTACAGGTGCTACAGTACAGAGGGAGTCTCTCTCAGGCCTCAAAGTCACTGCTTCAGTGTTTTATCCATTCTGTTTATTCAGTGCACAACTCTGCTCAAAGAGGAGGCAGATGCAAACATAAAGGCCTCTGAGAATCAAAGGGGTTGGAAGGAACCTCAAGAAATCACAATGTCCAAGCCCCCTGCTAAAACAGATACCCTACCAGTAGGCATCCAGATGGGTCTTGAACATTTCCAAAGGAGACTCCACAACCTCTCTGTTCCAGCGCCCCATCAACCTTACCATAAAGTTTACATACATGTTAGTATGGAACATCTTATGTTCAAGTTTTAAACCATTACTCCTTGTCCTACTGCTACGCACCACAGAGAAGAGCCTGGCCTCATCCATTTTCCTCCCACCTCCTTTTAGATATTTATAAACATTAATCAGATCCCCTCCCAGCCATCTTTTCCCTAGGCTGAACAGCCCTAGGTTACTCAGCCTGTCCTCATGCAGAGATGCTCCAGGCCCTTTATCATCTTCATGGTCCTCTGCTGGACTTCTTCTAGGAGATCCCTGTCTTTTTTGAACGGAGGAACCCAGAACGGGACACAGTTTTCTAAATATGGCCTCACCAGGGCAGACTAGAGGGGGACTTCCTCAACCTGATGGTCACTCTGTTTTTAATGAACCCTAGAATACCACTGGCCTGCTTGGCCACAAGGGCACATTGCTGACTTATGGCCAACCTGTTGTCCACCAGGGCACCAAGGTCCATCTCCACACAACTCACCTCCAGCAGGTTACGCTCTTATCTATGCTGATGCATCTGGTTATTCCTCCCCGGGTGCGAGACTCCACTTCTTGTTAAACCTTGTCAGGTTACTACCTGCACAACAACAGAACATCCTGCCTATGCCCGCTCAGGAGAGGGTTGGCAGCTGGGTTGTTGTAGGGTCCATTGCTATTCAGCTGGTCTCACTGATTGCTCCACTGTGGATGAAGACCACAGGCTCTGCCAAAACTTCCGACAATACAAATTAACCAAGCCTGCTCCAGCCCACAGTGCTGGACATGATATTGATGGGCTGTTTGAAAAGGAAAATTCACTCCAGCTTGAGGCTGATTATGGAAATAATAATACACAATCAGTGTCCATTAACACTGTCAAGAGGGCTGTGGATCAATAGCATATTAATGGCTGAATAAAGACTGCCCATACCTATAAGCAGTTCAGGCCAGCACAGTGGCAGAGGGAGAAGCAGTGTCAGCAGACAGGTGTAAAGGAGCTCAGGTACCTGATGTCTCCACACAGCCTGCCCTGGGAGGCTGGAACAGAAGCCCCTAGAGTAGCTACAAGGAGAAAAGCACACCATGCTCTCAGGTCTCCCACTCCTTGCTCCGAGCCATCTCGCACACCTCCAGCACTGCCTTCAGCACGTAGTCTCCATAAGCTTAATGCTTCTCCCTTGAAGCTCCTCCTGCCAGCTCTGCTAACAGTTTGCTGCCCAGGTGACTCAGCCACACCAAAGGCTTCCCTAATGCAAAAACCTCCAGGAAACCCTAATGGCATGCTGACACTAAGGATTACAGCCCCAAGTAAGATAGATCATTATTGAAACTCTCTTGCTCCCTGTGTATCAGCATTCTCATGGCAGTGCAAAGCATACATACTTAAAAATAAAAAATCTGCTTACTGGACTTTTGGCCTAAATTTGCAGCAGGGAACCTGTCATATTTCAGCAGCAAAATGCCTGGCTCCTTACCATGATTAGAACACAAACATCAGTCCACCCACAACAAAAACACAACCACTTCTGAGATATGCAAAGCAACCATGCCTAATCCTATGTAACAATTCACCGCACTCTTGAGCATAAAGGGAAGAATATAATTTTTGATAGGAAGAACATAAATCACAGAATTTGGGAAAACATTCATAGAGTGTGAAACTTGGCCAAGGCAGTCTTTACAACTCTGGCTGATTGCATATCCAAAAACAGAGTTCCCTTTTGTAAAGCTCAGCCAGATGATTTGCATGGTCTTAAAATAACTTCCTCCTAAAACGATGCCACTTCCTTGAAGCATCTGTATAATTTTGTTTCTTTTAGAAAAACATCAGCAACAAAACCATGTGAGATATTATGAACAACAGGTACACTCCCCAGTGACTGCAGGAGATGCTTCTGAGGTCTTTGTTCGATCTAAAATGAAGGAGGGTAGTGTGTACTTTATTGAAGCATCAGAGCCACTAGATCATCAGTAACTCCTTCGTTCCCAATTCCCCTGCCTGTAACAGATCATTAATTCCCAATGGTGTTCCCCAAACTTTCTTACACAGATCCACCTATCTGCAAAGTATTGAGCTGCAGAGTAAAAATCCAAGTGTTTTGTTTGACAGGTATTAAGTGATAGATGTTACACACGCAACATTACACCAGCATGAACTCTGCATCACTACCTAACTTGAGCCTGAAGGGAATTTGTACAGATAACTTAGTGTCAGCAATATGAGGCAGGTTGCCTTCAAACCATTTGGGGCTCCAGATATGGTAGCAATCACAGCCCGTGCTGTACCTGAGTAATACCATCCTGGGAGATTCCAGGTTTGGTCAGGAAATTTATAAAATAAGCATGCCTCATGACAGTCATAGAAGAGACCATTTTCCCCAACCCACTTCCCACTGTACCAGCTTCAAAGCCTGTGTCGTATTTCTAAATCTTGCTGCAAAACCCAATGAGCCACAGAGCCACACTCAGGCAAGGAGATCCTGGCAGGCTGAGTGCTCAAAACATTACACTTTCAGAACCCATTTCTTGTCTGGTTGCTACTTCATGCTCATAAGCATTTTAGGGTAAAACAGACGAGGCAAGCAGCTTGGAGGAGAAATCAAGCATCCTCTTTTCTAGGGACCACAGAGAGATTGACTTGTTTGTCAGCTGGTAAAATACTCAAAAAAAATGAGGCAGTCTCATCAGAAAACAGAGGGCTGCAGAAATAGAGACATTGCTCATACTCTCAGCTTCCAGCACACCTCTCACCTCTGTGTTCCAGGCAGCTTCTGAGCACCCAGCCAGCAGAAGAGCTGAGATGAGACTGGATGCAGACAGGAGTCAGCTGTGCTCCATACATCTCATGCTTTCTGCTCCCTATTCTCATTTCTCTTTTCCTATGCTCTGAAGGTACACAGTCACATTCCTACTAGAAAAATGCCTTCCATAGAGATGCTGCAGCTTCGCAGTCCATGGGTGATATCCCCAGGATCTGCTGGTAAGAACCTTTGCAATCAAATGAATTTAGATCCTCTCCTCTTTTCCCTAAATTCAAGATCAACTAGTTCCCAAAGTCACCACTGACACTGCTTACTCTACATCCTTTCCCTTTTTATATTCTAAGTCACTTTGGTACAACAGTGACTTTTCAACAGAGATTCAAATACACAGATCTATAAACCAGCATACTTTGAAACTCAGCTGTAGTTTAATTACTAGACTATTTAACACCAGAGATGAAAGGAGAGCACAATACAGACTCTTCATCTCTTCCAAAGGGCTAAGATATGTCAATTTGCTAATCTGTCAACTACTTTGGGAGCAAAGGTGCACGACCTCTAATCAATGAGTAACTACTTTTCATATCAAAAGGAAAAAAAAAGCATCAGACAATGGCTGCGGCTCTCAAACCAGAAAAATAAGAGAGTGCTGAGGTGGAAACTGGGATATGGAGAGCATCAGAAGGGCAGGCAGAGGAGAGCTGTTTGAAGAGAAGATTCATTGCTATATGGAGAGCCACAGGGGCCATCTCACACTGGGGACCGCTGACCCCAGTGGATAGGCACATGATAGTGGGGTGAAGCAGAGCCAGGCCCTAGGGCAGGGCTCAGGCTCTCCTGCAGAGTTTGCTGACAACTGGACCATTTCCACCTCTGTCAGAAGAGCTTCTGCCAAGGCACAGAGCTTGGTGCAAAGCGCAAAGCCCATCTGAGGAGCCAAGTAAATACTCAGGCCCTGAGTCTGTGCTAAACCCTCACCTGTCATAGCTGAGCTGCTCCAGAGCCCAGTGAGCTTGCTCAGAGGAAGCTGAGGACATGAGGGCAATCACATCATGACAACAATGCAAACATTGACTCTACACGGGAAAGATTCAACAAATGGCCGTGTTTACCTGCTGCTTTACCCAGCCTCTATGGAAAGCAAAAGGAACAGAGCAGGGCTGGGGGAAATCACTGCAGGAGTGAGAGGATAAGAGAAGCTGGAGAGACAATGAAATACAGTTTCACTGAGACAGCTTTGTTCTTCCCCATAGTTAGAAAGAGCTGGAAGTACAAAGGCTAACTTTAGTTCAGGTATCTAAAAGAATCCAATTTTGCTATGAAAAGTGGTATGCAGCAAGGCCTTATCTCTGTGTGAAGCTCTGCACTGAGCAGTAGAGGCACACAGTCTTCCCAGGCTATCAGAAGCAAAGCAGAAGCAAAGTCCCCCCCATGGGGATGAGCAGCCGCATACAGAGCTCAGCTCTGTCTTGGCAGTAATGCCAGGACCACAGAGGAAGGTCAAAACTTGGCACCCATCAGTTGCATCCCTAATTCCAGCCTGGCACCTTGTGAAGCACCAGCCTGTAGCCTCCATGGTTGCCTAGCACAGCACTAAGTCCACACTTCCAGGAAGACGAGGAACCTCTCATGCAACTCGGAGGAGCTTGTTCAAGAAAAACCGCTTTCCACTGGATTTTTTTCCCACGTCTCTTCTTGTCAGCACAGGAAACTCAAGACCAAAGACTACTGCCAGCATGCAAAACAACCTGGAGAGAAGGGAAGCAAGTGTAGTAGCTCAGCTCCACACCCAAGGAAGACAGCGAACATAGAAAGGAAACAACAGCAGATTTTCAGCAAAGTTGAGTCAACTGAGGCTGCATGACACCCTGGAAATCAAGCCCAGCAATGTTTTATCTTGACAGCATCCTCCACACCCCTGCAGCGCCGTTAGTGTGAAGAGGACTAGAAAGTCCCCGGTTCTTTCGCTCTCAAGTACCAATAATTAATAGCCACAACCTGGCAGACAAGCCAGCAATTCCCACTGGCTCTGATAAGAGGAGCTGACATCCCTCTAACCCCAGCCACCTCCATTGTTTTATTCTCTTTGCTTATTGATTCGTTTATGCACATAATGCAAATTGGCATTTAATAATTCAGCCGAGTTAATGGTGCTTAAATATTAAAAGACTTTTCTCTTTTAATTAGATACAGCAAAATAGGCAACAAAGGAGTCCTAGAGAGATGCCATTTAAAATGCTCTTGTCCAAGTTCTTTGGCATTTTTCTAGGGAATAGGAAGGAATAGTTCAGGGAAAATTTCTCCCACTCTCATTGGGAAAGTAACCAACCCATAGCAGTGGTTTGGAGAATTTGATTAGTAGAATGAATTTATCTTTGTTAGCCCTTTGTTTTGTCCCCCTTCTAATGATAAAGGCAGAAGGGAAGGAAAGAGGGGATGGAAGGCACTTCCCTATAAGTGCCACTACCGGCAGCAGCATGCTGGGTAACAAAGTGCAGACAGATGTAGAAGTATTCAGATGTGCCACTGCAAGACCCACAGCCAGGTGAAAACAGAGTTAAATGAAAGAAACACATACTGTGAATTGAAGAGATACAGACAGCATAGAAATCTGGCAATTACTCCTTGAGGCAAAAGTTCTAACCCAGAAAATTCATTGAAGATTATACCAGTGAAATAAAGGTTTCTACACTTATTTTTCTCCTCTCTTCATTATGCCAAGGGTTGAGGAAAAATCCACGATATTTTTAAGCCTCAGCTTTGTGTCATCTTTAGCCTATGAAAATAATGTGTCTTAGTCATGACGATGCTGTTTAATGGCATCACCACAGAAAGAATTGGTACTATTTAGGGTGCTTTAAGTGCTCAGATCTCTCCTCTTGATTAGCTCTCATTTTAAGTAGTGAATTTGTTTGAGTTTGAGATAATGATGTCCCACCTGACCCAGAGCAGAACCACATAGTCACAATAATTAGATCTAGTAACCGTTAATAACTTAGTTTAATCAGAACCTATTTTCTTCAAATTTAGCCTAGGCATAAGTTGCCAATGAATTTCAATTACATGCCATGTTTGAAGAGCATGCGCTCTACATTATTTAGTTAATTCCTGACAAATAAAAATACTAACAAAAACTAAATTCCTTACAGAGGACACTTAGAAAAAAATCATCTTACATTGGACCAATTGACTTTCATTCTTCCAGCGAGGATTAAGTGCTGCAATTCTGTAAAGGTTAAGAAGCATTTTTCACGTAGAACTGAAATCAAATTCCTAACGTGTGCAAAGTTCTGTTTGTCCTCAGCAGCAGAACTGCTACCTGAAAAACAGTGGTGAGGGGTGACCCACCTGCACCTGGGGACACCAGAGCCATGGGAAGGGCAGAATGCTGGTCACCCTGCCCAGAAGGGACAGAGGTGTGCAGCACAGACTTCTGCACAGCCAGCATCCCCCCATGCACACAGGAGAGGGCAGTGGTGCACGGAGCAGAGTCAGCCCAAGGCGCTTTTGTGACTGATTTTAAAGTGCAGAAGTTTTGACATAGGAACTGCTACTCCCCTCACACGCAAGTGCTAGAAGAGAATCTCACACTCGGGGCATCCCCTACCATTGCTTTGGCAGAACGTGGAGGAACCCCTCCCCCCCTTCTGTCAGACTCTCTGCACGCAGGGAACATTTTCTGTCACTCCACATCTGCCACATGCTGAAATATTCTTGACACTGCAACAAACAGTTTGCAGTGTTTCCCTTTAATGGATTATCCATCCGCTCCTTTCCAGCTGTGCAGCACATCTGGCCACATTGCTTCTCCAAGGCAGACACTCCTCAGCCCAGTGTTCTACATGTTGCTCCTCAAGGGACATCGGAGCTGATGGAGGAGTAGAGGCCCCACAGATCAGTAGCATTTTCAGAAATGCTCAGAAACAAAATTAAGCTTCTTCAGCATGCAGTTGTCTGCTGTCGCCTTCTGTCATCCCCTTTGTACCTGCAGCTGTTCCCTGCACAGACACAGTGCTCTATGGACGTGCCCAAGGTTGCCTAACACAGTACTGCCAGGCTGTTCCTGGGAAGGGGATGTGCTCTCCTTGACTACAAGTGCCAGCTGTTGGTCTCAGAAGCATTCCCCAGCCCTTGCAAAATGAGAGTAGCTCTGGTATTGCCAACCTCCTGGCACACACTCCCTCAAACAGCATCTCTTTACAAGGAGTGATTAAGAAAAGAAGGGATTAGATGGAAAACAGACTAGCAAAGAATTTGGCAAAAAAAAAAAAAAAAAGCCCAACTACAGGCAAGGAGAAGCAAAGCAGGCTGATGCTGGCATAGCAGCTCCCTGGTGAGAGACTGATAGCAATGAACTTTGGAGGCAGGAATTCCACAATGCAGGGTTATGAATTGATTACTTCACATCTGTGCAAAGTCAAAAGATCATCTGAAACACCAGAGATTTGCAGAGGGAAATGAGGAAGCACTAATGCACATGGGATAGTATTTAAAATAATTTCCCAGTTGGCTGGCTGGCTGCACGGGGGGTAAGGACAGAGATTAATTCCCTGCCTGAGATCCTGCATTTGTGCAAACATTGTTGAACGCTTGTACAACAGGGAATTCAGGGATGAACACAACCATATCAAAGCAGCCGGGGTCTTGCTGACAGCCTTGCAAAGGAAGCAAGATGATCTTTGACACCAAGGAAATAAAGCTCCGAGAGACTGAAATGCTGACAGACATCAGCCTCCAAGAGGATGTGTGTCTGAAAAGGAAAGCCCTTAAAAGACTTTTGTTCTCAGACTCTCTTCTGCAAGAGAAAAGCTTTGGCCTATATTTAGGCGAAGCTACAGCAGGCTAAGACCTCAGCATATTTTAAAATTACTTATCCTCAGCTTCACTTGATGTTCTCTTGACTTAACTAAGAAATGTAGTTTTATTTAAAGTACTCCCAGGCCTTTGGCAGCCCACCCCATGGAGAACAAAGCAGTCCCTTGATTCTGTAGGGGACAGGAGGAAAGCAAACTTTCCAGTCAGCAGGGAAGAGAGAAGCCCTGCCTTGTACCTACACCCTAGTGGGTGCAACCAGGCCACTCCTCTTGTCCAGACCAACAAACATAATCATGTCTACCCAAGCAGAAAGGAGACCCTCAGTCACACAGTATAGTCACTCAGCCTTCAGCCTTATCTCCTTGCTTGATCACATCCTAAAACAGGTGAGGAAAAAAAGTTTAATTCCTAGTCATGTTTTTCCTGTTGCTGCCTTGCCAAGGACAATGAAGCAGCTCAAGTATCTGGGGAGCTACTGGTTAAATACAATAATAAAGGTTTTCACTTGCAATAGCAGAAATGATCCAAACCACCAGTGACCACTGAGCATTGATTGCAAATGGCTCTTCAGGACGCTGTTAGCCACAAAGTTATTCAGCCAAACTACCCCAACTTTACCTAGGAGATATAGTACCCTATATTCTATGCTCAGGTAGATCAACCTAATGCTCTTCAGCTCATGGTCTTCAATGCTCTACCACTCCTATATATCACTGCTCAACTATAACACAAGCAAAAAAAAAAAAAAAAAAAAAAAAAAAAAAAAAGAAAGAAACACAAACTGAGAATCTACTTCAGCTGGTATTTGTTTTGATGCGAGACCCTGGGCAAGCACATTGTCCTCTAGGTACACCTTTCTCTCCCTCTCTGTCGTTTGACTGATTATCCTACTTTGCCATGCAGGGTACTTTAAAGCTTGTTTATACAGCTTTTTGAAGATGCAAGGCACAGTATAAGTGCTAAGTATTATTGTGGCTATTACCTTCCTCACAGGGGGGTTATGAAGCTTTGTAATTGATGTTTGTGAAACAATCCTGTGTCATTGGACAGAACGTGCTACAGAAGTACAGAGGATTAATATCCTCAGTAATCTGATGTCGGTTTTACTGTTCTGTGCAACACTTAATAAAATGTAATTAAAAACAAATCTAGGCTGATACTGATAGGAAGGATGAGGAGGTGGAGCTGGATGCATGTGGGGACAGCCTGCTCTCTGTTAATTAAACCAAATACCATCAGTCTAGAAGAGAACGCCGAGCGTTTTCCTTTTCTTTGTGAAAACTGCATTAACATTAAAGCTGATTTTGGGTAACTAATACTCAAGCACCCTAGAAAATCTCATGTTTGGAATTCTTAAATGCAATACCAAACATCTGAAGCAGGATGGCTCTGAGCCCCACAACTTCTGCAACAGCAACTGGTGCTGTAGGAACTGATTAGATAGAGAGAAATCAGGTGCACTCTTTTTTTTTTTTTTAATGACTCCACAATCAGGTAGGAAAACAGATTTGGGAAAAGAAAAAAACCAACAACAACAAAACAACCATGTGAACTCATGCACAGGGCCTCAGCCCCAAATATCCCAAGTCCCTGGTCTCCATTTACTAGCTTGGAGGAGTAAAGTATTTCTTAATTCCTGAAGGAGCTACTGCTTTATCCAAAGATGTGCAGGATTCAAGGCCCTCCAGTGCACAGGCAGCTACTGATCCCACACACCAAAAAACAGTAGCTCAGTGGCTCTGTGGGATAGATGCCAACCGCGTTATATTTCTTCCATATGAGAATAATTGAGTCTATTGTCTCCCACAGCAGCCCAAGTAACCTGTTGGTTGCTTGAGCCCACAAACCTTCCATAGGGTCAGCTGTGGTTCTTCCCCTCCTCTAAGTCCTTGAAAGCACACTACTGCTTTGTTTTTCCAAAGCCTTCAGCTCAAGATGGGATCACTTATCCTTCAATCAATAAGTTACAGAACTAATGACAGTAACTGAACGATACAAAAGTCCAAAAATGAGTATGTTTTGTTTCCAACCCAGGTCCAGCTTTGCATACTGCCTCCATGACTGTGATAAGGAGTCCATCACTGAAGGTCTAATGCTTAAACAGCTCCCATGCCAATAGCCATAAAATCTACCACTCTTTAGGAAACAGTATAAGGCCACCGCTTATGCACTGTAAGCTGAAGAAAATGATATTCATCATAACAGGATGGATGATGCTTCATTTAAGGACAGTCTGAGTGGAGAAGCTAAAGGCTGAATGAGCGCTCAGCACCTCTTCAAGCAAATAAATGAGGGGCAAAGAGCAAAAGTACACCCAAGAGCTGGGCTGGAAAACACCAAGTATATGGTAATCACAAAGCAGTGACAGTCCCCTCCAAACAGCCACATTCAACATGCAACACTGCAGCCAGTCCAGCTTTCTGCTAAATCATAGAAATGTGGCTACACTAGTGTTTAGCAGTGCAGTTACATCCATGGGAAACGGAGATGGAGAGGCCTACAGAGAGTTCCTTGGATAACAATTATGATCAAAGAAGGGAAACCGCAAGCAGTTGCTTTAGGTTCTTGAGTACCAGTCTTCTGCCCATCACAGCAAATGCAGATACTACCTCATAGCTCACTGAACAAACAAAAAACGCTCCAGATGCATTGTATATCTGTGTTTCTAGACACATGCCCTGGTACTGGGTGGCACAGACAAGGCTATTCTGCCTTCATGCACACAGGCTGCAAGACTCAGAAATCAAACGGATGTTGCCAGCTGTAAACAGGAACACAGACATTTTGGAAAACTGTTAATCAGACTTTACTCTTTCTGCATTTGTCCACAGGGCTTCTCATGGTGCTTGGTTTACTGCAAAGAGAAAAGTGTTACTGGTTTTACCCTGCACGTGTGCATACACTTTCCAAAGGAAAATGGATCAGCAGCAAAACTCGGAAGAGCTACAGAAAGAGCTCCGGCAACCACACACATTACAGACAGGAGTCCTGCAGTACCTGCCAGGTCATCATATTCAAGTCTTCCCTACAGCCCACAGTATTGAGCCTGATCAATCTTTAATACGATTCCCTTTAAAAAGAGACATTTTTGAATCAAGAAGCTTGTCCTGACAAGCATCCTGAGTTGTGCCCACAAACAAGGAGGTTAAGACAGAGTGGAAAAGCAGCACCTAAAGCACCCATCTTGCAGCAAGGTTGGTTTACTTTTGTTTGTGACTTGAAGGCACACAGCAAGGAAGTCTGATCTCTCATCATGTCACATCTGTCTTAACCTCCTTGTTCACAATTTTCCATGTCATGCCCACCACACTCACCTTCACTATACAGTCTTTATCTTATCTCCTCTGCAGCTTGTTACTCCAAGTGGCATTTCCACCACTGAAAGATGAGCACCATTCCTTTCCTATCTGCACTGCTGCCCAGCATGCTGCTCTCATTCAAAGTGTGCAGGGCAGCTATAGGTGCCACAGAACAAGAGGTGAAGGAGAAGCTCCTTCTGCAGCTTGCCTCACCAGGGGGATGTCAGACACCCCAGCTGTGAGAAGTCACTTCTCACATTTTACAGTCATTTGTCACATCAAAAAGACTTTATAAATACCCAAGTGATGGAATAGGCTGCTTCTATAAGCAATGAAGTGCATCTTCCTCAGAGGGGGAACATAGCTAGTTAACAGGGCTCAGGCTAGAAAAGAAAAAGCAATCTAAACTGATTTGCAGCTTTAGAGGGAATTAGGGAAGCAGAATATTATTACCCAAGTTGGAATTTAGACAGAGCTCATGGAAGGGAACAAAAAAGTTGTGTACTTTAATGATCACAAGCAATCAGCAACTGAGTTTTCTGTGCCTTTCCAAGGGGTACAGGTGTGCATTTGATCTCACAGTAAACACTGTTCTTTGAGAAGCAGTTTGGAGGACAAAGGAAGACAGGATATACACCAATGTAGCTGTCAACTACATTATAGTAATGCACTAAAGAGGTCACAATGGTCATAATGTTTCACATCATGTAGATGACCTCTAACTTTGGAACATGCAGGTTTTCAGTCCTTGAACTGCACCAAATTCTTAGAATCCCCATAGCAAATCCTCAATGAAGTATAGACTACTGTCCAACTGCAGCCAAATGTGTTTCAGAATATTCCATATGTGCCACCTCAAGAATGCTTCGCAAATCACCCATGGAAGAACAGCAGGCTTGCTGCACAGTTCTGGGTCCTCCTGTCCCCAGGCAGTGGCAAAGGACTTGATCTAACTCCACTGAGCCAAGTAAGGCTCTTCACCAGCTCTTCTGCTTGCCAGCCCATGGTTACTCAGGATCAACTTCTATCCCTCCTTCACTGCAGGTGCTGGGTAGGTTAGGGCAGCAGAGTCTCATCTCCACCTGGAGGAGAGCACAGGGCTTGGGTCCCATCCCAGTAACAGCTGGGTCTCATCCTGAGAGCACCAGCACCATGTTTGGGACCAGGCAGCTGGAAGTGAACAGGCTGAAGCCTTTTGGCTTTCTGTCCAAAATGCTATATCTTCAAAATGTGTGTCAGTATGATTCCTAGCAGGCCTGCTGTCACAGCAACAAGAGACCAGGAAAGAAAACGTGAATTACCAAAGCAGCAAAAGCCTTTCATCTCACTAGCTCTGGCACACCATTGTGCTGAAGCTTCCCTAGCATTTCACAAGCCGTGAGAAGCATCCAAGCCAAATCTGGTTTGCATTAAAGGACAGCCTGACTCCCACTTGGGTCTGAAACACCACACAGCTGCCTGCAGCTCACACAATGTCCATACGGGAACAAGTCATGGCTAAAACATCGCTCATAGAATGCTGCCAGCAATGCCAGGCTGGCCCTTTTCCACCTCCAACCTAGCAAGCACCTGTGAACAAATAAACACAAGGCTGCTGCCCTTCTGCTCCAGTCTGCCCAGAAACAGTAACAAAGCAATGAGGAGCTCTGCCAGGAGGAATTAATTTCATTGTTTTTAGAGCTTGTTATAATCCAATTAAAAAAAAAAAAATCCCCAAGTCTACAGAAAAATAAAAGTGTCACAGACTAAAACATTTAAAAACATGCACAAAAATAGGAAACGGTTGCAGCAGGCTTGGCTTTACACTCTCAGTCACATGTCCGTTCTTAATGGTAAAGCAGTGTGGTGGGAGTTATTTCCAGTCCACCGCAAACTGGGGGAAGTGCTGGTCACAAACACCTCGGAAGAGTCTTGCACTGACCTTGGAAAAAGAGGAAACTGGTGATGGGTTTTCTGTCTCTAATACATATGGATCCAATTCCACCTTCCGCTGCAAAACTGTAACATCCACTGCAGTCGATGGGAATTACACCTATTTAATAGACGGCAAAATTGATTTTGTGATCTCAGGTGTCTGGGCATGCAAGATTTCCAGCCCACATAACTTTAGATAAAAATCCTGCAAACTCCAAGATAATGAAGTCTTTGAGATTCCACAAACACTCCCTTACTGAGCAAAGCTCGAAGGTGGCTATAGCTCAATGCAATCATGAGCTTTTGCTAAATTACCTTGGGCCAGAAACATTGCAGATCAGGACATTTCCAGCCAGGCTAGAGACTAATGCCATAAGAATTGCTGCCTAAGGGATATTTTTATTGCTACTCCATTGCTCCTGGGCAAAATGCAAAGGGAACGATGTGTACACAGCACTACAATCCCCATCTAAGAGTTGAACCTGAGCTTCACATCAAGCTGTTTGACTTTACTCTGCAAGCTTTGCTTGTCACAGTGCAAATGCAATGATGTATTTAAGGAGATCCTGTTGCCAGACAGAAAGAGTGAGAAAGACAGCAGGAGCAGCTGTCGCCTGCTGAGATATGGCTTTGTAACTTAGTCGGTGTCACGTTGAGGACTGTGAAGTGCCTGACAGGAGCAACAGAAGGTCACAGATACGTATTCTCACTAGTAGGTCTTGGCACCTTGATATAAGCATCCCTGGGAAGCAGGGATGCTCCTGCCTTTCTTTGGCTTTATTTTCCTTTGTGTTCTTGCTGAGCTTCTGAGGGCAAGAGGTTGTGCTTGACTAAGCAGGTGCCTGGCAGCTGGGAGAGTCTGATGGAGAAGGAAGGACAAAGTCCTGAGACAGGACAAGCATTGACACCCTTTCTCCCAGAGCCTCATACCTTTCCAGCAGCATGAGAAGCCTCACCATGTTCGCAGCGCCAGCCCACAGCAGATCCAAAGGTCAGCCCAGAGTCCTACAGATGATTTAAGATCACTCAAACAAGATGTTGTCATCTAAAACCTGCTTCCTTTGCAGGACACAGCCTCTGTTCTCTTGCACTGGGAGCGCTCACAAATGTCACTGCCCACACCAACTGCAAGTTCAAAACTGTCCAACGTGTAGAGCCCCTCAGTCTCCTGAAGGAAACAAGGGGAATCTGATGCAGCAGCAGAGCAAACCCTGAATGACAGACCTGGAGCCAGCATAGCCATGAAAGCCAGCTGGGGAGGCTTTGTACCACAGTGACTGCCAGCACCACCCTCCCATTATTCCAACAGGGCAGAACGTGGGAGGCGGATCTTGCACCAGGGAAAGCACAGAGCCTGCTACATAACCTCCCCAATAGCAGGTTTCAGGCTACAGAACACGCAACCTGCAATAACCTACTCACTGCTTGAGCTAGAACCTTCACACTAGAGGTTACTGTTCACCTCTTCTCCCTTCGCAGGCTCCTTCCTTCCTCATAAAACTAAGCACATGTAGGCTGTTTCACGGTCTGTCTCTCCCACAGTCAGTCTGCTTGCCACAGAAATGCATTCATGTGGGGACAGAGCCTGGTACCAGCTTAATGGTGCATTGCAGCATCAAACATCACTTGAACAGGGCAGGAGAAAGAGGAACATTATATATGATCTCACACCAGACACTAAAACCCTCCTGCAATCATAAAACCCGGAAAAGAACAACAAGCCCATGGTATGTTTTTTTTTTTTTTTTGGGGGGGGGGGGGGGGAAGGAGGTGGTCTCTAGGTAACAAGTCACATCCAAAAACAACCACAATACCAGATATTCACACCAGTGCAGCAAGCAAGACAGCATTTTGCCATTTACCTCCATCTATGCTACTCAAGCACTGAGAGATGCTTCCATCTTTTCCCAAACCAGGGAGCAACTGCTGTATCCTGCGCTCCGGACCCACAGCACTGCCCAGGATGCTTACAGCCCTACTTCACCAGGGTAGAAAGGAGCAATAAATGGCTGAGGGCTCACAGCATCCTTGCATACGTGACAGTGGCAATAGTGCTGCTGAGTAAATATGGTTACACTGGTTCTCACTAAAATGTATGAGTTAGAGACCCCAGCAGGCAGATTTTCTGCAGCTGTGAGGAAGGGCTGGTGGTGCAAAGCTGTGAAGAATGAGAAAGCAGTAAAGCTGGGAGCCCAAAAGCTTTAGTCCTTTGCAATGTACCAGCAAGACAGCACTGCATACTCCGCTGCTGCCTCAGACAGTGCTCATCTGCCCAGCAAAGCTGCTCCCATTGGTCTCCTCCACTGCACACAAACACATCCTTAACTTGGAATGGGGTAGCAGTGAGGGCCAGCTGAGATTTGCTCCTTCTTCACAGCATCAGCCTCAGATTAGAGGGAGATGCAGCCCTTGGAGCTTACCCATGCTCTTAGGCTTGTGAAGCATGAGATTCACAGCTGGAGAAGATGCTGGATGGAGTAGTTCCTCCCCTCCTGAGTCACACTGAGCCCCAGCAATGTGGGCAGGAGTCACACACATAGGCAGATGTGTGTGAGCTCTGCAAGGAATATAATTCACATCTCAAGAAACTAACCCTGCCAGTATAATTACCTAGCAAAAAAAAAAAAAAAAAAAAAAAAGAAAAAATAGACTTTGCAAGATGCTAAGGGGAACACAGCAATACACATCAACAGAGATGGAGGAGAGAAATGGATGCTGTTTTTCCAGAGTCCTGAACCAGACAGGAGCCTGGTACAGTCGCTGGGAGAAACATACTGTTCCAGTCTTGCTTAACAGCACAGTAGACTGTGGTTCTGGGACTTGTCACAGACTGCTGTGCATCAGGGACATGCTGGGTTTCAACAGATATCTTGTGTACTTTCTCAGTATCATTTTCCAAGCTGTTTCTCTACAATTGTGCTATAAAGCTTTAAACATCAATTGAAGGAAACAGCTTGCTTCAGTCCCTCCCTTCCACTTTCCTGGGTGGGACAGTCACCCATAGCATTCTCTCCCTAGAAGCAAGCCAAAGCAGCACTAATAGTCCTCCTGCTATTGTGCTCTTGCTCCAGCAGTCTCCTCCTGCTGGCCTGCTTCATGGTGAACTGCACAGCATCCCCATGGGAGCAGGACACAGCTCAACACCAGCATAGATCCATCTCAGCACAATAGCTTGCTTTCTTTGCTGCAGGACCCAGCTCTGCAGAGCACAGGAACAGTCCAGCTCCCTCCTACAGCCACAGCCCCAGAAGCAGGTAGCAGAGTGAAAGGGCAGCACATCCAAACCAACATAAAGGACCCACAGTTTGGCAACTCCATCGCATGAGTTATTCTTCTTTCTGCTGAAGCACTGGGAACTGTTCACTCTTAAGGCAGGAACTGGATCAATTAGTTGGTGTGAAAGGCTTAAAATCCATCACCCAATGGGAGCCAATCAATGGTGCATATCAAGGAACTGGCACCTTGGATTTTAATTGCCCCATGTCTCGCTTGCTTTGCTCTGGCAGCCTGGCACTGGACTTGCTCTGCTGTCTAGAAGCAATGCTGCAAGCTAGAGGAACGGAGCTTCCCTCAGGAAGGAAATGGGCATGGGATTGAGGAACCCCTTCCCCAGAAGCCAGTGCCCCAACAGAGGAGCCTGCCCTGTGCTGTGCTTCCCTCCAGCACTTTAACAAGCCCTCTGCTAACCATAAAAGCAGCAACAGCATGCTCCACAGCCCTGATACCATTAAATACTCCCCTAAATATTACAAAGTGCTGTTGTCATCATTCCCACACACACTCCACTCATGCTATTGACTGCAGGGACCTCTGCTTGGCTGCTTTAAAAATCCCATAAAGTTTTGCACTCTCTCCCAGTGCTGGAGTTAGTGCTCTCCTCAGGATTCAGACCTGCTCCCTGAAAGTTATGGCCAAGTCAAAAATAAGCTTGTGGTCTAAAAACTGAACGGACTTAAAATTTAAGGTGCTAATTTATTTATTCCTTCCTATCCTCTCTCTTCCTTATAGAGTTCCTATGACCATCACTAAATTAAAGCAAGTACAACAAGGCTGAGGAGAATTCCAGCCAATTTCAAAGGCTAAGAACAGCAGACAGAATAAACTCACCCCATGACTCTCCCTATTCTTTGTTTTGCGAAGGAAAGCATATCTCTCCTGCCTCTTTGCATGAAGAATTCTTGCATGTTAGGCTCCTGTATTCAGGCAAGTACTGGAAAACAGGCAGCACAGTACCACAAACTAGTATGCAAGCCCAACATATGCCATATATATGCCATATATAGGTCAGCTGATGTTTAGAGACCTCCTCCAATTCTTACATATTTCAGAATGATGTGTGTCAAGTCAACCAAGTATTTTTCCAGTCTCTCAGATACAGAACACATAGATTGTGTAAATCAGGGCTTTCCAAATTAGCTCCCCACATCTCCAACCACAGCTGTACCAGTGGGCTAAATCCCACCTGTCTTCCAAGTGGCACAGGGACCATCAGAAAGCAATTGGCATTAGACCTGCTGGTGACTCAACAGGCAGTGGAAACAAGCCTTGCTAACCTTGTCAGGTTTTTCTATTGCTATTGAAACTTTCAGTAGCTCTTGATAGGTGCAAGCACTGATCCCAAGGATCTCAAAATAGTTCCCTTGTCTGGATAACTGCCAAAACAGCAACATAACAGGAAACCAATGGGGAGAGGAATAAGAAGATGAGCGCCATGTCTTTAGGGGGATGGAATCTTTGTGTGGAAGCTGGGTCCCAAGGCTTGTTATCAGGCAATTTTTGTCAAACCCCAATAAAGCACTGTGATCCAAGGAGCTCCTGCAGTGGACTCTTCACTTGAGAGTTGCAAAATCCACACTGTTCTTCTCCAGCAGGGGATATGATGGTCAAGCCAGCTGTAAGCCCAATTGGTCCATACTGAAAACCATAAAAATTCAGTAACCTACAGAGCAGAATGCATGTACAAATGAATATATCATAATGGCACAAGAACACCTCCCTACCAAGAGGATGCAAAGAGCTGTCTCACTGCCCTTGACACACCAGCCTGCAAAGCTCTCAGATAACCCAAAGAGACAGACAGAGGGTGCCCAGCCCAGAGTTTAATCAGGCATTTTGTTCAGCCAAGTTGCCTGGCGCAAGCTTGATTCCCACTTGACAAGCGCCAACCCGCAAACCCCCACAACAGGGCCCCCCTCTGTATATTGTGCAAATTGGAATACAAATCAGAGGAAAAAGCTTTCCTCTGTTTGAACAAATTGCTATAGATTCACCCCCGTCTCAGGTCAGAGCCCCCGATGGGAAATATTTTCACTGGCTGACTGCTAATAGACTCTGGAGCAGCCATTGGATCAATACCTGAATAAGAAAATTAGCCAAAGCACACAATCTGATTTTGCCTTGTTTTGAATTACAGCAGGCTTGTGTTTATTTCACTCCCGTTTCCCTCCTTCCCTCTCTAGCACGCTTCCCCAGCCTTGCTCCCTGGTTACCTATCTATCACATCTAGTCAGATTTGTGGGAAAATAATAAAGTACGTGCAGGAAGATGTAATGCCTTTAGAAAAATGTTTACATGCATTAATATTTTCTACTGAAGCTGCAGCACTGCCACTCCCTCAGAGGAGACAGCTCAAGAGCAGCACTAAGATTTGCACATACATACATACTCCCCCCCCATACTCTCAAAAAAACCCATATGCAAACCATTTAGGGGATGTGCAAAGCATGAGCATGGACTGGCTACGCACTGCACTCCTTTTCAGAAAACCCAGGAGGTCAGCAGCGAGGTTTTCACATTGGAAATTTAAAAACAACAACAAAAATAATAATAAAACTGGAGCAGAGTTATTTTCTTCAGCTGTTTGTGGCAAGAGATGTGAATCACCACCTGGGCCAAATATCAGATGCATTGAGGGTGAGACAGATACTAGAAGTCTCCTTTCTTCTTTGAAAGACTTCACCAGCAAGCAACCAGTAAAGGGGATGCCTCTCACACAGAGTCAGAGCTGTGTTTTTGACACCAGGACACATAGGCCTTCCCATCTCTCTAGTCCCTTTTCACATGCCTATTCATTCTAATCTGGAAATAGTTCTACAGAGAGGGAGACACAGAGGCAAAGAACAGATACTAAGCATGTTAGGAAATAAAAATCCTACCAAGCCAACTGTTCAGATAGGGCACATTGCCCAGATAAAATTCAGTGGGAGTAAAATAAAGCCTACTTCCCACCCTAGATTTCCATTCTCCATGCCACCTACAATTGTGTCAAATGAAAAGAGAAAGCAAAACCAGATCTTCAGCTTCCTGCTCCAGTATTTCATGCTGTGAAGCAAAGCTGCCAACCGGGCACCCGTGGAGAACTCAAAGTGTAAAGAAACCCTGGGGCATCCAACGTGAGATGAGGTCCCCTTGTCGCATTAGCACACCGCCAGTGTCTTTGAACTAAACAGTCTGAACAGGACCTGAAGTTCCCTTTACAAAGCATTCTGAGAAACCACACGTCTTTCTTCCTACCCAGTCATTTGTTGCTATGCCCCGGGGATGCAACCAGCTCACGCTGACAAGTCGCACAAGGCAGGACACTTGCTGGACACTCCCTGCTTTCCTATCAAGAAAACTGGAACGGGGTACCTCAATCAACTCGCTGCAGAATGTGTTTGTGTGTATAATACACATATATAATATTCCTATTACATAGGAACACATCTAATTATAAACACACAAAGGATTTTTTCCCGTCGTATGTGGGCAGCAGGTTTACTGATATTTTGCACCATCTCTAATTCCATGCTTGTTTAATCTTTTTTGTTGTTTTCACAGAAAAATACTAATTATGGCCATTACTGGAGATCAGCTTGGATATTAGGAAAAGCTTCTCAGAGAGAGTGGTGAGGCATTGGAACAGGCTGCCCAGGGAGGTGGAGGAGTCATGACGACTCCAAGAACCACATGGACGTGGCACTGAGGGAGATGGTTAGAGGGCATGGTGGAGATAAGGATCTCTAGATCACCTAGTTGAACTTTCCAACATTAATGATCCTATGAGTATGCTGCATATAAAATGGAAAGTGTAGAGATGTCTACCAGTGCATCTTCCATTTTTCTGTTTGTCTTTGTGACAGGCTACACCAGAACTGTGCTGTGCTAATTACAGCAGGGTTAATCAAAGCACTTTAGAAACACAGGAAACTCCCATTAGCCATAAAAAAAAACCCTTCATCCTCTGGTTTGTCAAACACCAGCAGAGGGGAACAAAGAGCTCATGGAACCCCTATCCTTAGATATGCTCGAAATGTAGTTGGAGAACAACCCAAGCAACCTGTCTTAATTTTATAGTTGGATCTAACCTCAGGCTTAGCCCTGCTTGCAGCAGACAACTGGACTAGATTACTCTAGAGGTCCCTTCCAACCAGCAGATCTTTAAGTTATCATTTTTCCTTTAAAAAAAAATTTGGATTTTCTCACTCCTGCATATAGTGCTGATCTTTACTGCTTCCATTTGACTACCATAAAAAACAAATTTCATGTTTCTTGGGCAGTGGCCACAGAGCTCCCAGAACAACACAAAATGTCACAACTTCCTACAGCCAGGAATTCCAAGGGAATCTAACAGATTATCAGAGATATGAAAGCAGTTCTCCCAAGATGGATGAACAATGGATTTGTTATAATATGTACAACCATACTGCTCACCTAAGACACATCCCTGTAGAGTCTGTGGACATGCATACTCCTTGAGAAGAGCCACCAAGTACTGGAGAGGATGAATAGATCAGCTCTAGAAAGAGACCTGCTCCTGAGAGACTGTACGGTGACCTTTCTTTCCTTCCAATTTAACTAGAAAAGAATTGCATGACCCCCTCATCTGTGATGTAAAGGAGGCTGAACTCATCTCTATTCAGCCTAACCATTTCCAGATGTTGTAGAAGTATGGTAATTCTACACTAATGAGGAAACAGCAAAACACTGATCCAGCAGTGACGTGTGCTCTAAGCACAGGAGTACCATGGGAGTACAGCATTCTCTTTCCATCTTGGCAAGTATAGCGCCTGGAGGGATTCTATCCTGGAACATGGAGAAGTAGCATTTTTTGGCTTCCTTTCAGTGTCTGCACTGGGCTGATGAACAGTTTGGCCCAAGTGGTACTCACACCGGAAAGGGTATCACTCCAGGAGATGCACTAACCCAGAAAACACAAGCAGTGGAACATGTAGAACTAGATTTTTTCCTAGAGAGTGATGGGAAGATGGACAAATTATCTGGGAATCTATCTGCTTCCCCAGGAACCACTCATGCAACCGGAGAAGGCAGAGATGCCCATTTAGCCAAACCTGTTGAAAAGCTGAAAGGCACATTCAAAATGCAAGTTTGGGATAAGAATACAAGAGGAGAAGACAGGTCTTCCTCAGCCTTTGTTTTGTGGAAGTTAAAGATGTTAAGGACAGATTCCACATGCAAGAAGCTACACAGAAGATGAAGATGTTAGCTTCATGAGACATCAGATGTCTCTAAACAGGAAGGAAACCAGAGTGACAGAAGCACCAGGAATCTGAAAAGCAACTTGACAGGAAAAACAAAACAGCCAAAAAGTCACTCTTTCACTTTTGCTCCTAAAATGGAAACAGTGACGACCATTCAGACCAGAAGAGAAAACGCAAGAGCAGAGAACATTAGTGGGGCTACAGAAGCAGCCTTGGAGGCTGTCAACCCTGCCTCACTTTACATAGTAGAATTACAGAATCATTAAGGTTGGAAAAGACCACTAAGATCATCTGACCCGACGGTCAGGTCTCACATCGCCCCTGAGATACCCAGGAACCGGCCCTTGAATCCCAGCTCACTGCTGACCTCCAGGTAAGGTTCTCACCACAGTGGGATGATTCATTTAATTTCAAACATGTATGAATAATCATAGTGAGATTAACAGGAAAGAAAGGGGAAAAACTGACACAGCGGAAAAAAGTCCATCTTCTCTGAAATATTCAGCTGCAGAACCAAAACACATTATGCCTGGATTCTTTTCAGATATTTCTCCTAGAGTAACAAATATGATGTGTACAGTTGGTAGAAGCAGCCTAGACCCACAGCAACTTCAGAGGCCTGGAGGCAGCTTCCACAGCACATAAAGTGTTCTGAAAATAAAGACTAAAGAAAGAAGCAGAGGCAGGAGAAGAACCTACAACGCCAAGCAGCCTCATGCCTTCCTGAAAACACTATACCACAGCAACCCACAGAGTGCCAGTCCTGAAGGACTGCCATAAACACCAGAGATGGAAAACAGTTTATTCAAAAATGCTCAAATCCTTTGTGAAAGGAGTTCAGGAAAGTACCTTCTCACCAGCACCATACCTGCAACTTAATCATATAGAAAGATCAAACCAGGCTTCCAGCTGCTATTTGCCATTGGTCCTTTGGCTCTGTATAAAGGCAATGCCAGCATGATTTCACTGCTGTTTGGTTTTCCCTTGCAACAAATCCTAATGCAGAAGCATGCCAGCATTTGCATTCCAGGAAGCAGGAGAAAAGGGCTTTCTTCTGTTGAAGATCTTTTAATTGCACGCTCATTTTATGTGCAAAAGCATACAGTTAGACTTTCTTTGCAAAGCACTCTCTCACAGAGCCAACATGTGTATTTAAACTAAGCTTATAATGTGTCCTTTCAATATAGCTTTTACTATTCAAACACATATTTTAGGCAAAGTGAATACAGCTAGGATTCTGAAGGTGGAACACCAGGAACCAAGGAAAGCCTGAAGGCAGAGGGAAAGACGGCAGGAACAAAGGAACACAGACTCCCCACTACGAGGCACACATCTCCAAAGCTGAATGATATCCCGAACACTACTTCTATTTATGTCTCTTTCTTTTAGATGCGCTTTCCAAGGCCAGCAGAAGAGCTAGGTAAAAACACAGGTGACAAAGATAAGCAAAATGGTCTCAGTCAAATATAATGCAATTAAGCCATGGAAAGGAAAAATTCCTCCTTTCCCAGAGCGAAGGGTAGAAAAATCTACTCTTACCAGCTGCTCTCAATTCACTCAGAGACAGCAAGTCTCAAGAGTGGTAAGTCTGCAGCCTGTAGGAAAGGATACTTTAATATCAGCTACTATAGGAAACAGTCAAAAACTTCGGGAGTAGGAAAAATTGTTTTTTCCCATCATTCCAATATCAACCAATGAAAGCAGAGGCATAACTCACTGAGAGTGGAGCTACAGATCAAGTATAAGAGTTAGTGCACTCTGGAGTAACCATAAGCACAATCCAAGCCCTTCAGAGTAGTGGGTTTTGAAATCAAACTGTCCAGACACTTTTCAAGACCAGAGAAACAAGAAATTCCTCTAGAGAAACCATCAGATCCAGACAATCCTGACTATAGAGCTTGGCTCTTCAGAAGCATTGCATGCAGTTAGCCCAGGTCCTGAGGCATTGCACTCCATTTGCACAAAGCAAGCATCTTACTGCTTTACAAAGTAGATTCACACATAGGCTTTCCAGCAGCACCTTGCTGTAAGTAGCTCAGTGCTACTTGGGAGTGGAAGCAGCCTGGTAAACACAGCAGCCAGCCATCAAAGAAGTGATGCTCACCAATGCATCCAAGTGGAAGCCGCCACGTGACTGCAAAAAACTCAATTAAAAACGTAATGCTGATGGGAAAGCAAAAATAAAAAATAAAGTCATATCCCTAGAAACTTCTGAACTACTAAGATAAGATGCTGCATAGAAACTGAAATTGCTTCTCTGTGGCTCCACTGAAATCACCTTCAAGACATCTGAGGAAAACACATGGCACCACCTCCCATTCACATGGGGAGAAACTAACAGACATGACATCTTTTGTTTTGTTTTAATGTTTGTTGTATTTATTTTAACATACTTGTCTTCTAGCAAAATCTTGAAATAAACTTGGAAAAAGACAACAAAAAAATCCCCCACAAAGACTGACAGAGACAAGTTATTATGTGCATCATTTCAGGCCAGCATTTTCACCAGAACAACAGCACATCTACATTCAGCTCCTTTCACTAAGAACTGAAATACCAACTACATGAGTAGTACAGCAGAACCAAAAACCATAGCCAAGATAGATATCAGTAGCTCCTCCAAGATTTTATTTTTCCTTCTAACTTTTGCATTCATAGAGGAGCTCTGAAGAAACACAACCATTCCTCCCAGCCAACCAGTGACAGAGACTGGAGTAAGCTCAGCCATCAGTTCCTCAGACTCCTGCTTAGGCACAACGGCTGCCTGCTTGTTCTCTTGGCTGCATTATTTCCTTCTGGGCTAATGGGTAGAAAGCCATCAATACCAGTAAGGCAAGGAGGTGTGACAAAACATTCAAAAATAAGCCCTTGCTTAACACAATGGAAAGCGCAGCAAAGACAATAGAGCAGCAAGGCCCAAGGCTGCAGCAAGCGAGGATTTGCTCAACTACAACAGCCACAGAAATAAAGGAAAGAAGGTACTTACCTTCTTCACACAGGTACACAAGGATCTCCAGCAAAACACCCTTATCTTCGCAGCCAACTCTTAAATGAGGTCTGGGAAGGGGAGTATCCTGGTTTAACCCCTTCTGGTCACTCAGGGACATTGCATGCACCTGAGCTCCCCCCGTTGGTCCTGCCTTCCCACCAGGTGCTCAATCACCGGTTCAAGCTGTGACTTAGCATTTCCACTACACCTTGTATCAACAAAAATGCAATCAGCCAAATATACTGCAACAACTAATTAGAATGTCTTAAACTAGATCAGTCAACATGGTAAAGAAAAAAAATAAAAATCCAAAATGTTAGTTCAGCAAGAGAGCCTCTTAATCACAAGCCATTGCATCCTGGGATTTGGGCTCCAGCCTCAGTGTTACTACAACTGTTTTCTACAGGCAAAAACAATTCTTCCTCATGAAACTTGAAAAAAATGGTATAGGAATATACATGCAAGAAGTGCTTCAGATTCCCCTGTTTCTTGCAAAGGGGTGCTAAGAGCATCCTGCTTTCCATGGCCCTACAGCTCCAGCTCTCACCCTCTGGGAGATGTATGATTCTATTCCAACACGGTTCCCACCTGTTGAGGACTGTGCTTCTCACTCACTCTTCAATCCCTCATTTCCAACAGCAACAATGTCACTGGTATTACCAGGAGGGCAATGAAACAGAGAAATATGCTCACTCCTAGAATTTACACACCGTCAACAGCATCAATTTCTTTTCTCTCTTTTTAAATCTAGCAATAGCTAGACACATTTCCTTCTCATTTTCCTGTCTATATGTTCAAGCAGATCATAATACTTTTTAGCACCTTCCTCTGCTTCCTCTTTCTGCAAAGCTTTTATTTAGGCCTAACCAGCAAGGAGCTCGCACTGAGGTTTCCTTCCCCCACCTCCTCACTCGCTTCTTCTAAACTTGCCCTGAAATAATCAAGTGCAATTCCTAAATTAAAACACCATTTACAGTTAGCTGAGCTGGAGCTTTCCCACGCGTCTCTGGGTGCTGCTGACCCACGCAACACAAAGAAGACTGCAATGCTGTATTGCGGGACTCCCCATTTCCCTCCACTGTTCTTTTCTGTGCCTGTACTGCACACCCTGCTAACCCCCGGGAGCCGAGCAATACGCAGCTGATCTGCTGTGTCTTATCGGGTGTCTCTTATCCAAAGTCTCCTTAAGCAAGCCATATGCTGCAAACATACTTGGGGATGTCTCCACAATAATCCGAGAAGCAGAACTGTTTGTCAAGTAGCACACGCACTGCTGCTGGCCACTTGGAACTACCATCAGCCACAAGTAGGTACATATGCTCATTGTGATCTGCAAAATGCAGCACGTCAGCTCTGCCAAGGCTTAGCAAATGGCACAGAGAGCTTTGATAACCACCGTTACCTTCGGCTAATTTCTCCTTTTACTTTGCGTTTCAGGCCTGATTACCAAACATGAGCATGCAGCCACCCGCTCCTTCCAATTTGTTGTGATAACACTCGTTCATTTCACCCGGCAGCCCCACATGAAAGATTTATGGTATTAATCATGCACATCATAGTAAACAGCCATTCTCTACCGCCTATTTCCTTTTTCTGCAGGAATAAGGATGAAAGTCCTGATCTGCTGTATCATTCGACTGACCAGAAAACAAGCGGTTATTGTGCTATTTTAACCAAAACCGGAGCTTAGTTTCTATGGGTAACGTCTCAGATGCAGCTCTGTGCTTTGGGAGCTTGACTACCCCATTTGGAAAAAAAACAATTTAAAAACTCAGTGGCAGTTAAATGCAGGGTTCATCTTTGCAGGGAGCTGTTCAAGGAGAGCTTTTTGAGTCGAAATGCAAAATGAAAGATTAATTTTAGACCTGCTGTCCACAGCATTGCTTTCACAACAGCTGAAACCTGGCTCTGGAGCACACACAGGTTGCATTCCCACCTTGTGCAGGCATAGTGTACATGCACCTCAAGTCAACTGGTTTGCAAAGACATTCCCCTGATCCCACTGTCTCATGACACTGGGAAGCCCCTATTCTCATCCAATATCCAAGCATTTCTCTCCTGTAAAAGCAAGGTGTTGTCTCTCACTGCACCTTAACATGGGGTTCTTCTGGATGTGCAGCAGCTGTCACCACTGCCCTCTTCTGATTCTGTATCCAGAGATAAGAAAGTGTTCTTATTCAGCAGTTCTTTTTAATCACAGATCAAGATTACCCCTTCTCACAAACTTACCTGCAAATTTTATTTGCTCTAAATATAATAGGAAAAACATTTTTTTCAAAAGAAAAATAAATAATATTAATTCCTTTCAGCCGTTGTCAGCATTTGTGAAACAAGAGTTACAGAATCACAGAATCACAGAATTGTAGCGGTTGGAAGGGACCTCCTGAGATCATCGAGTCCAACCCCCCTGCCAAAGCAGGTTCCCTACAGCAGGTCGCACAGGTCAGCATCCAGGCAGGTCTTGAACATCTCCAGAGAAGGAGACTCCACAACCTCCCTGGGCAGCCTGTTGAAGAGTTGAAGAGTTGAAGATTTCTTTGCTCTATCTTTGCACTTGCAATAAACATAAGAATGCAAACTTAGCACTAATTAAAAGAACAAAACTTGTTGGAGTATTCAGACATCCCTTCTTCAAAAGCTATGCTCCACTCTGGCATCCAGTCTCACTGCAAGAGCCACAGCTCCAACCTCATTGCCATCACTTCTTCTCTGGCCCAGGTGCCCAGTAGCACACCTATGATATCGC
This sequence comes from Lagopus muta, assembly GCF_023343835.1. Classification (NCBI taxonomy): domain Eukaryota; kingdom Metazoa; phylum Chordata; class Aves; order Galliformes; family Phasianidae; genus Lagopus; species Lagopus muta. The sequence continues at coordinate 80,438,548 of NC_064434.1, forward strand.
CTGCTTTTTCTCCCCATCCCAAATCGTTCATAGGCAACTCAGTATTATTTATTGTCCTTCCTTGGATGCCATAAAAAAATCATTTAACCTCCTTCATTAACGAAAGCAGTTTCTATGGTTAAATAATAATGAGTCAGAGATCTCTGGACAAGAATCTGTTCTCGGTGGCTTAGAATCATGGAATCATTAAGGTTGGAAAAGATCTCTAAGATCATCTCATCCAACCACCAGCCCATTCCCTCCATGCCCACTGACCATGTCCCTCAGTACCACATCCACACAGTTCTTGAACACCTCCAGAGGTGGTGACTGCACCACCTCCCTGGGCAGCCATTCCAACACCTCACCACTCCTTCTGAGAAGAAATGTTACCTAATATACAAACTTATTCCTTCTTGGGGATGTATTTATCTTGCACCTATCAGCTGCAGGGATTGCACTCAATACCAACTGCACTCTACCAGGTAGAAAAGAATGGTTAAAACTTCAGTGATGTTCAGTTCTCCATTCTGCATAGGGTGAATCACTCTATCTCCATCTCACTTTCTCTCAGACAGAGTGGAAGGACTATAGGCTGTATACTTCTATATATTATAGTGATGGGAAACCCCTAAACCCACAAAGAACCCTACTTGTGTGCCCCAAGAGGATTTTCATGGTCTAACAGCTGTGGTGTAAATGCTCCAGGACAGCTGAGAGAACACATCAGACATGCACTCAACTGGCAGGGGAGCTCAGCCACCCATCCCCAGCTGAAGTCAAATTACTTTGTGAGCCTCCATTTTTCACATCCTCACTGTTTCTGAGCTGGAATGAACCAGGTACTAAACTTAGCAAGATACAGTCACTCTTCACCATGTAATTCTACAAATGACTCTTCCAACATCTGTAAGCAAGAGGTGTTTTGCTGTGTTTCTCAAAGATCAGTGTGAATCACACCTTCATTTTTTCTTTTCATTCCATCATGGAGGGACACAAGAGATGCACAAGATTCCCATCCACATTTGTCTTAAAACAATTTATGCCAATTAGTGAAGGACCATTTCTTCCTGAAACAGGAGCAGTAACATCAAGCAGCTCCTCTCACATTAAATGTCCACCTGCGGACATCCTAAAGCCTTCCTCACAGCTTGACTTTAGCTTTCAGTGTTGTGCCAGCTCTTCTTTATGCAACGTGTGCTAATATTTGTTTGGAAATTACAGTCCTTACTGCACCTCTGCAAATTGCTATCCTCACCATGCCACCGTTTCCATTTACACAAAACCCAGCACAAGTGCCCGCATGCCATTTATCCTACACCATGGCTCACAGCGGAGAGAAGACACAAGCCAACACATCACAGCCAGACAGATTTCTGTTACATCTGTAAGATCATAGAATTTTTCAAGTTGGAAGGGCCATGTGGTCCAACTCCCCCGCAATGGACAGGGACACCTACAGCTCCATCAGGTGCTCAGAGCCCCATCCGTCCTGACCTTAGGTGTCTCCAGGATGAGGCTTCCACCACCCCTCCAGGCAACCTGTGCCAGTGCCTCATTTCCCTTATTGTAAAAAAATTCTTCCTTATATCCAATCTATATTTTTCCTCTTTTAGTTTGAAATCATTTCCCCTTGTCCTAGCACAACAGATCCTACTAAAGAGTCTACTTCTTCTTTATCCCTTGGGCAAGGCCAAGCAGAGGGACAGCAGCCAACACCCCATGAGTAACCCACAGTGTGGGCAAGAAGAGTGACAGGAAAGAGATAAGCTACAGAGAGCCACCTAGAACCCTGCTGTCAGTGTCCCTGCAGCCCAGCAGAGCAGTGACCTGCTCCCAATGCAGCAGTGGTGACCCCCTACCGTCAGGCCACTCCATCACTTCTATCCTCCCTTATTTGCAACTGCTGAAACGTTGAACTGCCTCTGCATTGCTCTTCATGATGAGTACAATGCTAAGAACACAGCGTGCTTCATGGAACAGACAGAGGGAACATCCTCTACAGAGGAGTTTAAACACAACTAGACTACAAAGCTTACTGTAGATTTTGAATTTACAGTGATAGAAGCATATGCTGGTGTGGCCAGATTGTCTAGTTTGAAAAAACAAGTAGAAAATTTAAAGAAATAATAATTTATATTCAGTGGTATTTCAACAGTTCTCTGTTTACTTGTCCCTTCGCTGGCCACGGACCAGAGTACTTAGGGATTAAAGATTCTGGTATTAACGATCAGAAGCTGATCTGGGAAACAGTGCAGTCAATGCAGTGGAGCATCAAGATCTCCCAGTAAGCAAGCACAACACTGAGAAGAGCATGCTGCACTGAGCCACAGCCCCTGAGCCACAGTTTCCCAAGAGCTGAAGCACCACCATCACTGACACCTCAGCTCTGCTCCCTCACAGAGCTGGGAGATACAGGGCAGCAGCCAGAGGTGCATGGTAGCACCAATGAGCTCACTGGGGCCCAGGAGAGGTGGTGCTGGCCAGCTAGATGCCATCTAGATGCCTACATGCCATCATTTTTCCTCCTCCGGGGGAAGGCCATCCATGAGGAAGGACCCTTCTGCTCTCATATCTGTTCAGATTCCTTTAACCCTACTTTCCCTCCTCTCTCTCTCTTTTTGTGGTCCAGGGAAAAAAACCAACATCCAACATGGATGCCCCATCCCTGGAGTCATTCAAGGCCAGGCTGGATGTGGCTCTGGGCAGCCTGGTCTGGTGGTTGGCGACCCTGCCAATGACAGTGGGGTTGAAACCACATGATCATTGTGGTCCTTTTCAACCCAGGCCATTCTATGATTCTATGGTTCTACGATCAATTCATAGTCAAATAGGTGTATGAAGGGAGGAAAAAAAAAAAATAATGAGAGCACGGTTGAAAATCAAATCAGGATTTATGATGCCTATCCTGGCTTCATTACATGATCTTTTATGGGAAATGGACAACTCCCGGAAAGAAAAAAATAATGAGGAAAATAGGATCATCACTGCTTGGAAACTGTGTGACAGCTTCAGACCCAAAACAAAACCAGACCAACCAAGCCGGCAGGCGGCCAGCGGAGCCGCTTGGGGTCGGACAGAAGCTCGCACTGCGCTTCCGGAAGCCCGGGTGCCAGCACCTCTCTGCCCATCCTCTCCCCACGCGTCCGTGCGGGCATCTCCCCTATTCCGCTGGGGACGGGACCCCCGCCCCGCCCGCCCCGCCCGCCCCGCGGCTCCCCCGGCCCCGGGGCGCTGCAACAGCCCCCCCTGCCGGGCAGCGGCGGAGCGGCGCGGCCCCGGGCCCAGATGTGCCGCAGCTGGGCTGGAGCCCGAAGGCAGAGCGACTTCCCCCGACAGTCGGGCAGAGCTGGAGCCGATGCTCCGAGTAAAGCCGCGATGTCGGTCTCGGCACTCCGCCTCCAAACAGGTCTTGGCCCGGCCGAGCCCTTCTGTGCCTCGACTTTTGTTGAGCCAAGATCAGAGATGTCCGGGTTTCTCTTTCTTGGCCCCTATTCTCTATTTCTTTCCTAGATCTTTAACACCATGTCGGTTTTTTAATTTTTTTAATTTTTTTTTTTCTTTTAATCACCATCTCCACGGGGCATCTCACATTTAATTTCTTCTTTTGAACACTAAGCAGGCGTTTGGCTATAAAAATAAACCTCTGTTGTTCCTCCAGCCCCTTCCCCTCCACAAAAGGCAGATGAAAGCTCTTTTCCTTTCAAAGCAAGCACTCTGGATCCCAGGAGCAGAGAAATCTCACCGCTTAAACATGAGTGTAAAGACACAAAATACACACGCTCCCTTCTCCCCTGGTGCATCCCAGGGCCCTGCACAACAGGGCCCCCTCCTGTCTTCTGCAAGCCTGGGGGATATTGACACATTTTCCCAGCCCGAATTAAAGCCAGCAGGTGGAGACTGGAGTTTGGGTGGGATCATGGAATTGTTTGAATTGGAAGGAACCCCTAAAGGCCATCCAGTCCTACTCCCCTGCGATGAACAAGGGCACCTAAGGTAGATCAGGTTGCTCAGAGCCTGGTCCAGCCTGGGAAAGGGGCACTAACCCCACTCCTCAACATTTCCATGAGTTGTAGTTGTGCAGGCAAATTTCTTTGACATAAATTATGGTTAACGAAGCTAAAGAACACAGTATGGGTTGAGGGAGTGACTGGAAAACCAAGACGTCACCAATCAAGAGCAGAATAACAGTAACTTCAGCCCAAATCTGGGAAAACACTCAGGCTTCTGGCTGGAGGGAAGCCTCACACCATCTCTAGTCTCCAGTCTCTTTGTCTTCTTATTTAAAATAAGAACAGCACTTCCAGCAGCACAGCATCCCTCACTGCCACTGCTGAATTGCTGTCTGACTGGTAAACCTCCAAGGCTACCCTCAGCTGCTTATAGAGATCTTACTGCATCTTCCACCCCATCTCTTAAAATCATCTTAAATTTATACGTGTAATAATAAATAATGATAAAAAAAAAGATAAATCCAGTGCAAACCTGACATGGTGATAATTTCAAAAGCTGTGCTGCTCATGTCAAATTATCCAACATCTGTCTTCATGTTCCCACCAAAATTAGCATAGGATGGTGGTTTCTGGTGACACTTATACTGAAATATTTTGACTCCTACCAGCAAGTTGCAAACAACCTGTCAAAAGGATAATGTCGTTTCTTCAGTGCTGCATATTAAAGTCAATTGAGGGTTTATCAGGTGTGTGAAGCTGCTGACCTGACCTCCAAACACAGGCTCTGGTGGCACAGAAGGGCGAGGCTGATACACTGCATCTGGAGAGTGCCGCAGTGAGGGGGAGCATGAGGTGGACAGACTTAATGCCCCGACCCCACAGGGCTTCTGGAGAAGCATGCAAGCTCTGGACCAGCCCAATCCTTGCGTGTAGCCCTCCAGTTACAAAATACCTGGAACCAAAGGGTACAGCTGAGTCAACAAAGATTTAAGGTACGGACAACAAGGAGAAATGGCTGAGCTCAAAGAAAAGGGTGCATATATATACATGCACAGTATATTGTGCACATGTATATGACACAGCTATATTACAGCCTGGGGGACAGCCATCCCTATCCTGATCACACAGCCCTTCTCCAAGACGGGCCAGCCGAGAGGCAGCAGCCAGACAGCCCCACTGCTGCCTTACCCAGCGACCTGCTGCCCCATCTCAGAGTGCATGGGAGGCATGAGGCTAACACCGAGGAAGCTGAGAGCTCCTTGCCTGCAGCCCCACTCCTGCTGGCAAAGCAGTGACCGGCAGCAGGGGACAGGGATGGTCTGGGACAGCAGGCTCCAGGTGACATTAATGTCTGTTCCCCCAGAACAAGCAGCAAAGACACACATGTGGGCTGAAACATCCAACTCAGGCGATGCTGCGCTCAGAGCTCCAGGAAGGCCTGGTGGGAGCCATTCTGAAGGATTCTTCATGCACCCTTCAGCAGGTGAGTTACAGCAGGCAGGGGCAGAGCACCCCACTCTCTTTTGCCCTGGTGCTGCTCAGCCAGGCTGTGCTGGCTGCTGGGCACCCAGCGATGTTAGCTGTATGCTACATATGCAGGAAGTAAAGCTGCAGCCCCGCACACACTGCATCGGAGCTATGCAAGTTCTGAGACAAGTTCGGAGTTGCAAGAGGAGACAAGAGGCACACTCATCCCCTTGGAAGCCCTCCTTTCCTCCCCTTCCACTAACGCTCAGTGTTGAAGCACAGTTAACTTCAAGCATGTGAGGGCAGCAGCCCTTCCCTGCTGTCTCTTCCTCCCTTTCTGCAAACAGTGGCATTTCCCATACATACATCACAGCTCGCACCACATGCCGACAGCAGCACTAACAGGACAGCACTGTTTGGGAACAGGGCACAGCAAAAGCCTGACAGAAGCTGCCCCTCAGCAGCCTGTGAGCTGCCCTCTGTGCACCAGGCCAGCCCCGTCCTGCTCCAACCAACAAGGCAGGAGAGGTGGAATCAGCTAATGAGAAGAGGGCTTCAGACACTCGTCAGTCATTACAACAAATGCCAATTTGTACAGCAGCCTCTTCGGGTAGCAGCTGACAGCACCTTGACTCCTAATTAAATCGCACCTCCAGTGCCATCGCTCCTTTCCCAGCAGCCCCTTTACACACGCTTTATTTATGCCGTTCCCCTCAATAAAGCTCTCCAACAACTCCGCTCTCTCAGACAGAAGTCTTTTGTGTGCATCCACGTGGGTGTATTATTTAAAGAGTACATCACATGGATACTTTATCTGCTTTAATCTGATTTAATCTTAGCAGATTTACTGAAGCAAAATATATTTATAGACCAATACACACGCCTCTCCACGTCCCCATCGGTGTAAAACACTCAAAAGGAGAAAAATGGACCTGAGACACGATACCTGAGTTCCCAAAATTGCCACGGTCAGAGCTTTGCTCACAACACAGCACAGCCAATGGCAGCCAGCCCGGAGCTCTGGTGAGAGGCACGCATTTAGGGCACAAAGAGCAGAGGGGCAGCAGCACCACTCCCTAATCCCACTTTAGCTGTCCTGGCAGTGGTTGGGGCTGCTCCCAGCCTCAGAGATAGATGGAAACATGGGGAGGGGAGAGCAGGAAAGGGGGCGGATTCCTCCTTTGTGCAGCTATGGACGAGAACAGACAGAAGTACCCATTTTGACTCAAAATGATGATGCTCATCTTGGCACCAGACTATCTGAGTTTTATTTGCAAGCAGCTTCTCCGTTCTCTTTCTGAGAGAAGAAGACAAAGCCATGAGTAAGTTGTTCTGGAGATGTAACTCGGCAACAACTCCAACAAATGCAGGTTTACTGTGTTTATGAACACAGAGCCTCCTCAGGTTAAGCAGGAGCAGGTGTACACTCTGTCCCTCTCACTGAGGGGCCGCTCTGAGACCCAGCAGCAAACACACTGAAACAAAATCAAGAAAGTTCAGCTGGGAGCACTCTGCCTGCTTAAAGGATCAAACAGCCCACCCAGATCAGGCTTCTGTACCACAATCCCATTCCACTCTTCATTTCCCTGCAATTTTCCTCCAGACTTACAAACTGGGAGGATGAAAGAGAGGGAAAAAAAAAAGAAAAAAAAAAAAAAAAGAAAAAAAAATGGAAGCAATCCACCCTTTATTTAAGATGGTTATTTTACAAACCAGACCTACGCTCAAATTAACATCCCGGCCCTCAAGGAGAAAGAAGGAATTGTGTCCATTGAAGAAATACATCATTAAAAAGTGACCTACAAAGACATACCCATAGTCAGTGAGACTGAACCGAGCTCTGCCAGGGCTCACACAAGGAACTGCTAAAAGGGGGAGGAGGGGGCTGGCTGCTCTCACTGGGGTCTCTCTTCAGCGCGTAGAGAGCCGGGCTTGTTAGAGGCAGCGCCGTGCCTCCCAGAAGGACTTTACAGCAGCGCACAACTGAGTTGTAAGCCAAGATAAAGCCGGCTTGTTGTGAGAGGCAAGGCTTGTGGGTTGCTTTTCTTCATTTTTTTTTTTTTTTTCCCAGTGTATTGGAAATGCAGAGCTTGTACAGCGAGAACTGAGAGAGGGCCGGGAGAGGGGAAGGGGCGGGGAGAGGGCCGGGGTGCGCAGCCCGGCTGTCCCCCAGGGCTGGCACTCGGCAGGGATTCGGGTGCGCTGCCCCGGGAGGCTGAGGGGCTGCAGGATCTCGGGTTTTGCCGCACAGACCACCAACGAGGGGAGAAAATAAGCACCACCGCTGTCCAAACAATGATAATAATAAAAATAAGAAATGGAAAAGCTCGCCGTCAGCTCTGCTATCACCACCCCCGCCTCGGGATGAAAACGGGCAGCATCGAAGTTCCATAGGGTGCACAGGCAGCATCACCCCTCGCCTCCCGGGAGCGCGCCGTGGGGATAGCTGGGCTCGGGCCCGGTCCTCCCCTCCGCACCGAAGAAGCGCACTTCGGGGGCGCAGTGTCTCCCGCTCGGGGCGGCCCCACGGCGGCTGGAGAGGTCGGGCCGGGCGGACCCGATCCCTGCGGCAGCGCTCGCCCCGCTCCTCTCGGTGGCAGCGCTTGGGGGCGAGCATCCCGGTGGGCTCGTCAATCCTTGGCGGCCAGAGGTTACGGCGAGGAATTACAAAGTAGCTCCAGGCTCCGGGAGCCCTATTGCTGCATCAATCTCTCCGCTCGAGCTGCGGCGAGCTCCGCCGGCATCATTTACTTTCCGCTGCAGGTGCTTTTTAACTTTGATCCCATCGCAGCCGTCCGCGCCCTCGCCTCCCCCCTCCCTCCCGAGCAGCCGCCGCCGCGTCTCTTACCGTAAACCCCTTGTCCCCTGCTGTACGCCGGCACCAGAGAGAGGAATAAAACACAGATCATCTCCATCTTCAAGGCAGCGCCTTCATCGCCGGCGAAGAACAGCAGCCAAAGCAGCCCTGGCAGCATCCGGCGGGGGAGCGGGCGAGAGCCTCCCGGAACGCCGCCCCATGCGCCCGCTCCGCCGGGCACCGGCGCCCCTCGGGCGGAGGAAAGGACCCCCCACTCCCCCCGCAACGAGGCCGCCGGGAAGGAATTTAAAAACAACGGCAAAAAAGGGGATGAAAAATAAAATAAAAAGGAGAGAGAGAAGAGAACGAGGGAAGGCAGCGGGGAGGGCTGGAAAGCGGAGCGCTGCTTCTCTCTTTCCCTTGCCAGGTTGCTCGGGGATGTCCAGGAAAACGATGCCCAGAGCACGGGAGAGGCCGATCCGGAGGGGCAGAGCAGAAGCAGGAGCCGGGCCGGCCCAGCGCCGTTCCCAGAAAGGGGATTCCTTTGTTCAGCTCGAGCCGCCGGAGTCCCGGGCTGCCCCGAGTGCTGCCAACTGGGGCCAACTTGGGAGAGCCTCGCCCGCCCTCCTCCCGACGAGGCTCTGGCCGCAGCCCCAGGAGCGAACGGGGGGAAGAGGAGGTGGAGGGAAAAAAGGAGGGGGAGCAAAGAGGGGGGGCTAGGAGCCAGCTGCTGAAAGAGGGAGGGAGGGATAGGTATTGTCTTCTCCAAATCTTCTGGGGAGGGGATTGTTGTAATTAATCAAATCCAGGAAGGGTTGGTTGTTTTGTTTATTTTTTTCCTTTTTCTTTTCCTCTTTCTTTTTTTATTTTATTTTTTTTTTAAAGCGTCTCCTAAGAGCTCTCCCAGCTGTACAGCATCTCCCCAGCCAGCCTGAAGGGAACAGCGGGCGAGGAGCAGCCCCACCGCACACCCCGCGGCTCAGCCCGGCTTTCCCCGCCGCCTCCTTCTCCCTTCCAAACTTTCCCCGATGTTGCGAGCTGGATTCTGCCGGGTGCTTCTCCTCCGCGCACCGCGCAGACGATTTGCAGCTGCCGAAGGCTCTGAGCCGCTCCCCTCGACGGCTGCCGCGGGGGCTGCAGCTGAAAGGGAACCGCCGCCGAGGATGGTCACGGAGTCGGAAGAAGTTGATTTGCTCCCGCCAGCCGCCGGTGAGCGCCCGCACAAAGTTGCCCGTAGAAGCTCCGGGCGCTCCGCTGCGCTCCGCCAACCCCCGACGGTGCGTCCGGGGGCAGCGTGCCCCGGGCTCGGCTCGGCTCACCCCTCCCCGCCCGCTGGCTCTGCCGAACGTGCCGTCTTTTCCTTCCCTTCGGCTTTCCAGGTTTTCCCCCTCCTCTCTTCACCATTTCATTCCCTTACGGCTATGGAGAAGGAAAAAAAAAAAAAAAAAGGGGGAGCCAATTAAAGCGGCCGCGCTCGGCGGAGCCCTGCCTCCTCCCCAATTCTCCGAGCCTCCCCCCGCCCGGCCCAATTACGGGCAGCGCCGCAGGGCTATGGGAAAAGGGGCTCGTTTCGGGCTCAGGAATCAGCAGCCAGCCCGCGGTTCACCCCTTCCTATCCTCAGGATCCCCCCTGCAAGGTCGGCTTATCCCGGGGCTGGGGGAGGCGGGGAGGCAGAGCAGGGTGCTGCGAAGTTTTTGCCCCCTTCCAGGCGGGTTGCGGGGCTCCCCTGCGCTCGGGGTGGGGACGAGCCCAGCGGGGCGGGGGCTGCCCGACCGCAGCAGGTCGGTTCCGGAACACTGCTCTGGTCTTCCCCCCCCACCACGCACACGCCGCGGTCACGCGTGGGCCGGGCTCGGGGCGCTGCTGGCTCCGCATCGCCGCGGGGAGGGACAGCCCCGGAGATATCCGCTCACCGTGCGACTGTGACGCCGCCTGGATAAAAATGTAATTAAAGAAGAAGAATGTAGAGGTGCGGCTCGAAAACCGGGCTGGTTGGTAATTCACGCTCTAACAAACAAGCGGTTAATAGATATCGCCGCTAATTAAGTGGTTATTCCTATTGTAAGTGGTGCTCAGCGGGAGGGAAACAGCGCTGGGGATGGGGCAGCGGCACTGCAAGCAGCGGCACGGGGCTCCCCCCGGACCCATCTCGGCTCTCGTCTTCCCTATAACCAATCTAAGGGAACATATGAGACGCTCCAAGGTGTCCTTTCCAAAGATGATGACACGGAGCAGGACGCTTATGAGTTGTCTGATGTGAACAATTATTTTTCCTTTTATTACTGTGATTTCAGTCAGCCCTTCATTGAGGACGATTTCTTCCCATCCTTCCCCCGGTGGGTGGTGGCAGTGTGGATGAAGGGCGTGTGGGTAGGAGGAGAGGCAGCAACGGGAGCAGCCCTTCTGCACGGACAGGGACAGGAGCTGGCAGCGATGGGACAAAGCAGGGCTGCCTGCATCTGCACAAAGCAGGCAGAAAGCAGCACAGGAAACAAAGCCAGGAGATGTTTGCAGAGCCGTGGCAATAAAAAGAAAATCAGTGAGATGTGAATACTGTTTTTTCTACTCTTAATTTTGTGATATTTATGGGGCGCTTTGTAGCCTTTCTAGTACTTTTTTTTTTTTTTTTTCTTTCTGGGATTCTCATTTGGTTATGAAGTGATGCCTCAGAGTTTGCATGACTATGAATTTCAGATCTACATAATGAGTTTTATAAAAAAGAATCCCAAAAATGTGTTCTTCGCACCCATTTCTTGTGTTAACTTTCAATGCACATGCTCATGTTTTACTGGCACAAAGGCTTGTGGAAATTGAATTTCAAAGTAAAGTGCCCAAGTATGTGAAACAACCCAGTTTCCTCTAAGCAAATAAAAGCATGTGTGCCACAGTTACCTTTGAACATATTCAGTTAGGGAACAGTTAAGAAATAAGTATATAAATGTGAGCAGGCCATTAAATTGAACGGTAAATAGAATCATTGAACAGTTTGGGTTGGAAGAGACCTCAAAGCCCACCCAGCCCCAACCCCTGCTGTGGGCAGGGCTGTCATCACCAGCTCAGCTGCCCAGGGCCACATCCAGCCTGGCCTTGAGTGCCTCCAGGGATGGGGCACCCACAGCTTCTATGGGCAGCTGTGCCAGCGCCTCACTGCCCTCAAAAAAAATAAGTGGATAATAAATAATGAGAAAGAACTGTCACCTGTCAGTGGATATTCTGAGAAAAACTGCTGCCAAAATCCCAGCACATGGTTGCATTTGCTAAATAAGGTTGTTGAGTCCCAATAAATCATAACGCTCAGAATTATGGTGTTTCCAATGGACACCAGTAAGCCGGCACTCCCATCACACTTGAAAGCAATCTACTTGTCATAAAGAAACCGTGCCCTGTAGTGATTCTGCCTGTCAAGAAGTACAGATAAGGGATGGCTTTTCCCTCCACAGGCCATTCCTATAGAATACATTTGTCCCATCTCTCCAGCTGGGAGTCATTGTCTCCAGTCCCTTCTCAAGCCACTGCTTGTCAAATGGGTCCTGTCTCTCTGAAATATCTCTACGTGCTACATCACCTATATCTCACTGCTAGATTGAGGTAGGCAGCCTCTGGGACAGATGTGGTTTTCAAGGAGAGCAAATCACGCACAGCACAATATCCCCAGGCAGAAGATGGCTGAAGCAGTGCGTGAGGCCAAAGTCCAGTTACGAGGACATTAATTCTCTTTGTTGTCAGTGTTTTCATGCTCTAATCCGGTGCAGTCAGTCATTTATTTCTTCTCTGGGATGATGCAACCATCTGTGGTTCCCGCTGATCTCTTGAGCTCGTGGTCTGATATTTCGGTCACTTCTTTCTGCTCATTTTCTTGTCAGTCCCACATCCATGAATGCCTCCAAGTGAGATCTCTTCCTCCTCTCTCCCTCCCTAAGCACGCATATGGACATGAGCGCAGCCCAGCTGGGTGCTTTGCTGCAGAGCTTCTCTTTCTACAGCTTACTAAAAGGGAGCAGAAATAGACTGTCAGAAGGGAAGTGGAAAGCGGCACTGTAAAGGCAATGGGCAAATGCTTCAGAAGAGGTGAGAGTTGGGAAGGGGAAAGCCAGGGGACTCTGTAGCACTGCAGCAGAGATGCTAGCAGGGAAATAGGAAACCCAGGGAACTGTAGCTGCGGATCAGGTTTGCATGAGGGAGCTGCAGAGCTGGGGCACTGACACCATGCAAGGGAGGTGTAGGATGCACAGCAGGGCCAGCAGGAGAGAGCTGGTGGGATGCTGTGTAGGGTGCTGTGTTAGGGGAAGAGCACCAAGCACACTACAAAGCAAGGACCACTGGGAGATGGGAAGGCATGGGCTGAGCTATGACAGCAGGAGGCAAACTGGTCACCGTCTGTCTTCTCTCTGTTTAATTGGCCTTCGTGGGAAAACTGTAGAAAAAAAAAAGACAATAAAAAAATGTGACTTTGTCATCCTGAAGTGCTGGAATCAGCATCTCTTTGGGGAAAAAAATTTCCTAGCCTGGAGCGGTGCTTTCTGCCATTCTTAACACTAGGCTGGTGCTGCTTCTGCCCTGGATCCTCCTGGGTATCACCCGCTCCCCATATAAAACATGCCGAGGTAGGGCTATAAATCCCAAGGGCTCTGCTTTACTGTTCTCAGCTCTCCAGTGTATGCTGCTCTGGGGAATACACCTATGCTGTGTTTGCTTTCTTCCCAGATGCATTTTACAGCATTAGTAGTACATCTGAGCCTCCTGTGTATTCTCTGCTGTTTGATTAGCTCTCCTCATCATGGTGTTGGGGATGGAAGGAGTGATGAAGAGGAACTCCACCTCTATCCCTCACCTGAGGCGCTCATCCTGCCTGAGTCTCACTGCCCTCCCTCTCCATGCTTTGCAATGCAGCCTTCCCTGTGCCACAATGGGATTTCTGGAGGCTGGTTGATATTGTAATGGATTTTGCTTTCCCTGCCTTTACCCAACTGTACTTTAAGAAACTTCCATTTCCTGGTGCAGGATTATCCAAAACCCACCCCAATTTCTTCCTCCGTGATCTCCATGTGGGGCCACTTTTCTTCCCTCAGCTCAAGTGCTGACACACACACACACACAACATCCCACTTCTTGTGCATTGGAACCACAGGCTTTTAACTCAACATTTCCTACCAATCTTTATGCCTTTTGGACTATACATCTAGTTTGACAGAGATCCTGCTGTTTTTTTGCTTTTGTGCTTTAGGATAGAAGGGGCAGGGGTACAGATGAGTGTCTCAGCATCACCAGGAGCATCTTTTTCCTCTTTCGCCCTTTCTTTGATCTTTTTTTCCCTCTCTCTGCCTTCTTCTCCTCCTGCATTCATGCTTTCTTCTTCTTTCCCACCCTCCCTTTCATGTATAAAAAGTGAGCTGAAAAAATGTCAAGCTGGTGCTGGTCAAAGGAGATTGTTCTTCCTTTCTTACACTTCCTTTCATTGCTTAAGCCCCCATCTCCAAGCACGCATCTCTCAGAGAGCACTGGAAAGGGATGCTTTTCAACAAAGGCAGATACAAAGGTTTGGGTCATGATTCTCCCCTGCTGGCACTCACTGCTGCCTCCAGCAAAGGGTGCATCAATTGCTAGTCTTTTCAGTGCTGGGCAGATGATGTGAAGTGTGTGATCTGTGCCCCGTGATAGCAGCAGGGTAAAGGAGCTGCTCCTGAAGGCACTTCCAGCCAAAGCCCTGTATTTGAGCAGTACTCTACAAGGCTGTGCTACTCAAATTCCCATGGGATGTTCTAAACCCCACTCACAGCATGGGGTGGATTTGACAGGGACCAATGTAAAATCTACAGAGGACAACCTTGGATGGGGCCATGCCATTAAGGCCTTGGTGGAGGCCATGCCATTAAGGCCTTGGCTGCAGATAGCATGCTGTATCTTCCATATCCTGATATGATGAGAAGGACATCCTGAAGTCTCTTGCATGGGAGTGCTCAGGTAAGGCTGCGATCTCACATGCTCTAAGACCACTCCTTGGTGAGAAAGCACCCCAGTTGGTACCGTCTCACTTTGACCATACTCTTTTGGGAGAATCTTTGCAAGGGGACCTGTGCTGTTTGCAATGCATTAGCTTAGAATTACATTACATACAGAATTACTGAGGAACAAGATATTCCTCAGTCCCTTTTTGTCCCCAGACAGAGGCACTGTCACTGCAGGAAGGTGAGCATCTGTGGTTTGCACATAAAAAGTTTCAGAAAAACCTGGAGGTCTGAAGTCAGAATGTCAAGAGCCATGTGGAGCAAGCAAAACCTAGGGCAGGTGGCCCCTCTGACTAAATCGTAAAGCCACTGTCCTCGTGTGACTCAAATCCAGACAGAGTGCTAAAGGAACCTGCAAGGCTCAGCTCCTCTAAGTGGGTATGAGAATGAAACCTGTATGGGTAACTTGCACAGAGGCAGTTTTTTTGTTGGGTGCTATACACAGGTCATGATCTACCTACTTTCACGTTACTCTTCCCTTTTCAACTTCAAATGCTGTTGACCACTGCTGGAGTACTCTTGACTTAAGGATCCAGTGAGTTTTGTTCTTGCATGAATCTCTGTGAACATCCATACACACTTATCCTTTCTTCTCCTATCCAGTGACGCACTCTGGCAACATTTTTAACAAGGCACCTGTTACAGTCAAACTATCTTAATCAATTCAGAATATGGAACTAAATCCAGATGTCTTCCATCTGTAACCTGATAGACTGTTCCACTTTAGAAAATCCATGACAAAAGCCTCTGTTTCTATTGACCATGACTATTTATAACCCAATTCTCTAGCAAGCCAGAGTTAGAAGTACTGTTACTGTACAACCACATAACATGAGATGCTGCATATAAGAAATTAACAGGAAAACTCTAGTTGGAGGAAGTTACAGAGGTACCAACCACATTTATCCACTTGCTGCTCATTTGAGATGTCCTCATCGCTGTAAGCAAGCTGGGGCTGGCCTACAGGAAGGCAGGGGTGAGGAGCAGCTCTCCCAGCTCCAGGCAGCCAAGTGGAGATGCACAGAGTTGGAAAGGAACTCTTCCTTCTCTCATTTCTAAGAGCAATGGCAGACAGAAAACACTGCTACTGAACTGTGTATTCCTATGTATAATTACTTGCTTATTAGCTGGATAGCTCACCATGCCAAGAAAGTTAGTGGGAACACAGAGCAAAGACATTTCTCATCTCTCTGTCTTTCAGACCAGAGAAGAAGTGACAGATCGTGTGACCTGCTGGGATCCTCCACCTCTTCCACCCTTTATAGCCTGGCAGAGGCTGAAGTTTGATTGATTTCTTGGATACATTTAGTCCCTAGAAGAATAAGAGCTAATCTTGCTAGCTTGGTGCAAGGGCCAGAGATGCTGACAGCTATGGCTGTGGCTGCTATCACTTTCAGAGTGTTGTGCAGGACATGTGTGACCTTGCACTGTGCCATGAGGATGAGGAGGAGGAATAGAACAGTGCCAGTCTGAGGTAAAACCAAAAACTGTACAGGATTACTTTTTTCCAAGCTTGGAAATGCAATTCCAGCTGTTGCAGCCTCCCACTAGGGGCTTATTAGACACTGGCATATTTTCATACACTTCTCTCATGTTTTGAGCATTGCACTTTCACACAAAGATGTTTCTCCATGCAGCTCTCAAGGTGGCTGCACTACTGTGCAGGATGGAGCCATTCTCATTGCCAGACCAACACCTGCATCCAAAGAAAAAAAAAACCACCAGAAAAGCAGGTAAGGCTTTTGAGTAACAGCAACAGGCTGTTAGCAAAGTGAAGCAGGAAAATTGGTGGAAAATAACATAATTTTTATATGGATCAAATCGTTCACAAGTTACAGAGACAGAAGGACACACTACTGTGGTCTGATCTGCTCTAATCAGAGAGCATTGTGAGGAGCAACCTCCAGTCCTGATTTCTAAGAAGCCAATAATAAACCATTCATTTGTATTTCATACAGAATAGTGCCATATTTCATCAGGATGCACAGCCTGTATTCTGAAGGAACAATATGCATTGGAGATTGGATTTACAGCTGTTCTGCAGCTCTTGCATTTACAGGTAAGCTACACTATCTGACTTGCCAGGAAGATCCATGGCATATCACAGCATTCGGACTGAGAAGCCACCTCTGCTCCCAGCTGCAGGAGGGATGGGGGGAACAGCAAGAACCAGGAGAGAGGGAAGAACTGGAGAGACACTGGGGCAGGTTTGGCTCAGGAATGAACAAGGGCAGGTAGAAAAAAAGGTAGAAAAAGGTATAGGAATTGGGCTTGGAGTGGATGGAAGAGGGACAGTGGGGTAGCACAAAGCATAGGTCAAGAAGCAGGGGCTGTGGGAAGGATTCTGGAGGTTGGAAAGGATGGAAAAATTAAACTTGGAGAAAGCCAGGATGTGAGCTTGCATTGCTGGTGCATCACTAGGGCAGGAAATGACAACCCCAGGGGCTGAAATGGGATCCTGTGCCACAGGCAGGGTTAGGGAGCCCAGGATTATGGAGCCCAGCTAGAACTGCTGGCAGTGCCTGGGGCCCTGGTGGCTCTGACCTTTCTTTCTGCCCACTTTGCCCCTATTTTAATATGCCACTCTGGCACCCTGTTCAGCTTCCCCAACACATCCTGTCCCTCCTTCCATCAGCTGGAGGCTCTGATGGGAAAGCAAGAGAGGAAAGCAGCCCACAGTTGTCCATGTGGACAGCACAGAGTTTGACCACCTGAGAGAACAGAGAAGTGGCTTACCTTTCTCCAAACCCTGTGTGAGCTGTCATACTAAATCTGCTTCCTCAATTACTACGTCTGGGAGAAGGACCTGTGGGCCTCTGAGAACAACAGACATTTTGATGGGAGAGGCCTGAGAAATAATATTTTACTGAAAACAAGAGATGCTTGTCTCTTTGGAAAATGAGCATTGGCCGATCAAGAAATTACCAATAGAAATGTCTCATATTAGCACTTTTTCTTCTTTTTGCTTGTCTTAGTGGAGAATTACATTTCGTTTTCAAACCACAGTTCTACATTTATCATCCCTGATTTGGTAAATTACCTCTTGCAGGAGCGGTGTCTAACCTACCTTTATTTAAGTCTTTGCAGGATAATGTATTTATGTTGAACTCAGAGAGGGTCACAAAAACAGCAACTGTGCTGCAAATATATTGAAATGGAGGCAATGTAAATGATTTCAGATTCAAAATATTCAAGTAACTTCACACTTTCAGAAAATATTATGTTGTCAGTGAGACTTAAATTTAAAATCTTGAAAGCGAGAATAAGTCTTATTGTCTTTTTCCCTCTTTTTTTTTTTTTTTAACAGGGATCAAAATCAGCCTACAAAATCATGGCAATCAAAACAAAAGGAGGTGAATCATAGAATCATAGAATCATAGAATCAAAGAATCATAGAATCACAAGGTTGGAAACAACCTATAAGATCATCTAGTCCAACCATCTGAGAAAAAGAGGTAATGAGAATTACCACTGCTACCACAAGCACTAAACCATATCACGCAGCACATCATCCAGGCGCCTCTTGAACACTGCCAGGGATGGCGACTCCACCACCTCCCTGGGCAGCCATTCCAGTGCCTGACCACCCTCTGAGAGAAAAAGTTTTTCCTCATGTCCAACCTAAACCTCCTCTGGTACAACATGTGACCATTTCCCCATGTCCTGCTCATTGCCTGGGAGAAGAGGCCAAATCCCTCCTCACCACAACCTCCTTTCAGGAAGTTGTAGAGTGCAATGAGGTCTACCCTGAGCCTCTTCTTCTCCAGACTGAACAATCCCAGCTCCCTCAGCCGCTCCTCATAAGACTTGTGCTCATCTAACTATATATCCAATAAGGTTGGAAAGACCTCTAAGATCATCTAGTCCAACCAGCCCATCACCAGTATTGCCCACTGACCACGTCCCTCAGTGCCACATCCACAGTTCATGAACACCTTCAGGGATGGAGATTGCATCACCTCCCTGGGCAGCACATTCCAACACCTGAACACTCTTTAGGAGAAGTCGTTTTTCCTAATATTCAACTGGTGCAACTTAAAACCATTACCTCTCATCCTATCAGGAAGAAACCTCTATCACCAGTGTTGGCTCAAGGTTTATTGGCATGGTAGGCGGAATTTAATTTCACAGCCCAAGGAATTTTTCTTCATTCTCCAGCAGGCAAAATTCAGCCATGTGGCAGCAGGGTGGGTGACTCCTGGGATGTACTTTTCCTTTTCTACCAGGTCCATGATTTTCTGCACAGCCTGGGGGAAAGGCTGAGCAGACAGGGTGCTGGGAGTGAGGGCAGCTCACCCATCCCAAGCTGAGACAGAGAGTCCCCTGTTTCAGCCTGTTCCCTGCCATGAACTTCCACACCTGGACTTCAGGGGTGCCTGAGATTCATATACATGCCACTCATTTGTGCTCCGTGGTGATGTGAGCAAGCTGATGATTTCCACTGGAATCAATAAGAAAGGTAGAGGGCATCAACAAAATCATTAAGAAATTTCTCTCAATTATAATCTGCTTTCTTCAAATACAGCTGTTGCTGGAGCCTCCAGCCAGAATTAATGATATGGAAAATATGAAGGGCGATAAACAACGTATTTGTGAGCTAGGGGGGATCTGAACAAATATCAAATGTCCAAGGGGTTAAATCTTTAATAAACTGCTGCCCCAAAATCATTTGATGTGCTTTTCTTCATGGGTTTGCAGCTGTACTCACTCACTTTCTGTTTTTTTTCAAGTCAAACACATTTCACAAGACAAAGTTGTAAAGGAACTTTAATGAGTCTTTAACAGAGAAATAGATTGTAACCTTACTCTTATGTCTTAAAAGCAATAACATGAATGAAAGATTATACATTCCTTGTAGCTGGCATTCCTCATAGGTGCACACTCTATCCTGTATTCAGCACAAAGCATATTGGTATTCAACAATTTCTGTTTTGTTTTGTATTTTAGAGTGAATCAAGCAGGTACATTTTGCAATTGTTAGTACTGAGGGTAATAATATACACACACATATGCATCCACCCACATGAGCGCAGAGAGGTTAGTAGCAATCTAAAAATATTTTGCATGGCACAGAGAACACAGAAACATTGTCAGCAGAGTTGCTGGAAGACAGTAACATTTAATGGGATGTTGTAGTATTGGGCTTTTGAGTGCAGGATTTAATCTCTGCTCATCTGTCCAGCCCAGGCAAACATTGTGTCTACCTCTTCTAAAGTAGTTTATTGAGTGCTTTGGAATGAAACAGGTCTCAGCTTCTGTATGGCTTAAATGAAGTGGCCAACAACAGAAGTGGAAAAAGGCACACTTACGAAGCCATGAAAGAAACAGTGCGTTTTCTTATGCCTGATTTTGTGTCACAGGTGTATTTCTGATACTTTTGAACTTGCCAAGAGGCTGAAAATGCAGAATTCTAATCCCTCCAAGACTCAGAAACAATCACTGATGAAGGGGAAATGCTGAATTCCCAGCATCTTGCCTTCTCCAAGAAAGCCTGTTGGCTGTGTAATGCAAACTAATCTGCTCCAAGAATCAGCTGGTTTTTTTTGTTTCTTGTCCTGGTTTACGTACAAACACATATCCAGAGGGAGAGAAAGATGGAGAAAAAGAGAGAGATTGACCACGTCCGCACATCTCAATGACTGCTGCTGAAAATAGCTGATACACGGCGCTGGGGCTGGAGCAAGGTGGCACTGCTCCGCAATTCTCTCATTGAGTGGCAGCTGAGATCAGTCCAGAGCCACGAGAAACAAAATACTCCACAGCAGATGAAAACCAGGGCATGTTTTTTTACTTTCTGAGGCGGGGTTGGGAGAAGGGGGGGTGAGGGGGGAGATAGCTATAAACTGTAGCTGGGAGAAGCAGATGGCAGCGTATTAAGAGGACAGGGCACTGCTGCTGTTGCAGCCGCTGCCACAACTGCCACAGCTCAGCTCTTTCCTATCTGACATAAGGGCCTCTGGGCAGCCAGGGCTGAGTCAGACTTACGTGTGTTGCACAGATGTCTCTGGAGAACCCCCTCTTCCCCATTCATTTATGTCACACCACTTCAGGGTTTGAAGTAAGTTGCTCAGCTCCTACATGCTACGAGTACCCTGTTCCCCTCACTGCATCTTTCCCAAGCAGCTGAGCCATGGCCAGCCCCTGTGAGCATCCCATAGATCACACAGGACAGGTCACTGCAGTCTCCAAACAAGGGTGCCACTAGCATCTTCCAAGTGTCTCGCTTGAAGTCCCAAAGCAATGCCCAGGTGAGAGGAAGCAGTCAGTGAGGACACCTAAAACTCCACGTTACATGCTGCCAAATAGTGCTGGTTTTGGGAGACATCACAGCCACTGACCAATACTGGCCCCCATCCAAGCAG
Source organism: Lagopus muta (assembly GCF_023343835.1). Taxonomy (NCBI): domain Eukaryota; kingdom Metazoa; phylum Chordata; class Aves; order Galliformes; family Phasianidae; genus Lagopus; species Lagopus muta. The sequence continues at coordinate 80,459,112 of NC_064434.1, forward strand.
ACGGAGGAAGGAGATAGCATTTTAAATTGGAGTTTGGTGTGAACACATATCCAGTGTGTCCCACTGCAGGAGAAACTGCCAGCTGCTTGCAAAAGGGGAACTAAGACAGCGATGGCACCCTGGGTTGCTCTCTTTTACACAAGATGTAGCTGTTGGTTTGAAGCAGGCGAGCGGTTTCCTATTCTGATAAGACTATTTTAAGCTCCATACAGAGCAGTTGCGGAACAAGCTCTGCTGTTGAAGAAGAGAAGCAGCAAATCCATTTTACCTTCATAGCTAACAGTTTCTCCTCCTGGGAAAGAGATTTCTGGGAGGAGAAACAAGCAGAGTTTTCTCTGCCTCAAGCCCACCCTGGGCCCCAGCAGCAGGCTACTACCCCAGCACGTAGGGGAGAAGGGGCACCCTCTGGTGAGATGCTCTGCCCCACCAACCAGCCTGCAGGCTGAGGACTGGGCTGGAAGAGGGGAGATGACCTGGAGGAGGATTTATCACTTATTGTGCTCTGATACCTTCTGGGAAAAAAATAGGGATACTTAGCTGCTGTCATGCAAACATTTTATGCAAATCTTATCTTTGTCTTCTGCATACTGGTGTGTAATTTGCATCTGATTATCAACTTTGGGTCTATTGTTTTATTCTAAACAGAATTGCTGCTGCTGAAAGGTTTTGGATTGACAACCCTGGTGAATAAAGTCATCTTTCTAACTAGGGAACCCAAGAAAAACAGCTTTCCATGCCATAATTCCTAACCCAGGGCTAACAGTGAGGGTGCCAGCTCTTGGCCTCTTCTAAACATGCCTGCTAATGAAAAGGACAGTTTTGAATATGGAATCCATTTGAACTTTATACAAAGACAACGAAAAATCCTTTAAAAAGGATCAGCCAGTCTCTTGGGTTGGCTTCACATTCATTCTACACACACCGAACGTCCCAGTACCTCGTGGGCTCTCATGTCACACCCGAGTATCACAAGAGAGTATACACTGTGAGATCTGCACATCCAAAATGAAAGCCTTTGCCATGTTTAACTACAGAAGTGGAGTTCTTTGCTCTCCTTGGCACATAAACAGACACTGCTAGTTGGATATATCCCTGCCTCCAGCAGCAACACATGGGTCCTTTTTCTGATTGTCATAGAGAGCCTTGTGTTGCGTCAAGGCAAGGCTAAAAGGCCTGCATACAGTTGGAGTGGCTCAGCTTCACTGGAGTCAATGGCTTGACTTAATTTTACCCTGGCAGTGAACTGGGCTCATCTACAACAACATTAGCAAAAATTTCTTGGGATGCCCTGTATAGAAATCAGTGATGACCAAAGATCATAGTCTTTTAATTTTGTAACCCGTGGATCTCATCAGTTGCCTCTTCTAAGTCTGGAAAGGTGCTTTTCTTCCACCTTGAGTAGGGACAAGGCCCTCCCAAATGTTGAGGAAACACAAGGAACTATTTACAGAAACTACAGGATGGGATGTGGAATGAACTACCAATAGATTACCCTGACGTATGAGGCTGCTTCAGCTAAACCAAAGGATCAGTATTAATTAATATTAATTCTGATCCTTAGGCTTCAGCAGTCACAGCACTGAGTGATATGAGTATGTCCACTTGACTTTGGGATGGATGGCTGCTCCAGCTTTATTTGTCCTGTCAATAAATATTCAGCCCCAGTAACAGCTGCTTCTTAAAGAGTGCCAGAGTAAGACAAATCAGACTTAGTGCTCTTTACACGGATTGCATGGGCTGACCCAGCTGTAATATGCACACCCACAAATCTTCTCAGATCATTACCTCATTGAACATGGCTGTTCCTCCGTAAAGACAGGAGTTGGGTGATACCTCTGAAGAATCTGAACATGACATGCTAAGTCAGAGCTGGAAATTGCTGATGGAAAGCTCTGGGCCTGGCCTGGCAGGGAGGTATGCCTATCAGAAATGCACAGCCTGAAGAAGGACCCAAGGCAGCCCTGCTGGACAGGACCCTTGGCTTGCAGAGATGGGGGCATATATTTTAAGGCATTCCTCATTATTTCTGCACTTACTCTTTGCTCACACCCCATCAGTATTTCACTTCTCTCCTTCACTGCATTCTCAGCTCTGCATTGAATTGTGTAAATAAAGTTTGTTGTTTTCCTTTGAAGTATGCAGGAAAGCTTTGAAAACCCAAGTTCAGCTGTTCCCAATAATCTCAACTTTCTGCTCTATTTCTCTGGTTAACCTTGCTGACTCAAAACAACAAAAAGCATAGCCTGAAGGAAATAGTGCTCACTGCTTTCTTAACTTTCCAATGGCATTTTACAGGAGATATTTCATTTTTGTCAAGATCTTTGATGTCTGTTCCTCTCTTTTTGTGTGGATTCCCATTGAGACTGAATGGCTCTTACCAGCTTGCTTCCCCAGGCATGGGGTAGGAAGCATGATTGCCTTCCCTGGGTCACAACAAGAGGGAAGAGGCAGTGAGGGGGTTGCTTAGATGCCAGCAGTAAACAAGTCAACACAGAGATGTGGTTGATTTTCTTCCCAGATCATGGTGGGAGCGAGATCTCTGACGTGTGCATTCAAACCAGAGAGCCGAGATGAGTTCTATTAAGCCACCACTCTGTCGGTCTAGTAAGGCTGAACAAGTCTCTCCTTCGTTTTGCTTTGCAGTCTGCTCAGGAGTTCACTGAAGCAAATTTTGTTCCCCCCAACACTTGCTTTCCCTGACCGTGCATTTACAAATTAATTGCCTGTAGAAGGAAGCAACAGGAGCTTCACATCAAGGCAGGCTCCTAACAAGCCTTGTTAAAATATCTGACTGGTTGAAAAGGGTAAAATCTGCCAAGAGGCTCACTTGAGGGTAAACAGACACATTTCCTCAGGCCCTTACCTAAGGCCTTACAGTACTACCATACTCTTAAGCCAGAGTGTACCTTCTCTCTTTTTTGGCATGAAGGAACTATAGTTTACTTGTCAGTCTTGAACACTGTTCTCAGGAAAGTTATCCATAAGCTGGCCAGTGACTTGAGAGACCACCATCCCAAGCTTGCAAGAAGCAGATACTGCTTCTGCTGAGATAAAAGTCCTAAACATGAAGAGTGTGAAGGAGAAGGGCATTTATCATGCTATGATGCATTTACTACAGCACCACATTGTATGGAGGGCTGTAAGCAGAAAAGACCCACAGCAGGGAGATGTCCCTGCCAAGATATTGTTGAAATCCTGTACCATGGATAAGGAAATAGCATTCATCCTGATAAAGTGATCAGACTACGCACCCATGAGGATTTAATATCACCACCCCCTGTCTGTCTCTCATCTTTAAGGAAATCATGTCAGTGGAAGATGTGCTAAAAAACATGTTCTGCCTTCATAAGGCTCAGTCTCCACAATGTAGACACTCCAAATAAAGAGAGGAAGAAAGAACACTATAAACAGTTCCCTTGAATATAATTGAAGAACTAGACTAATTTGGCTTGTCTTTATAACAGGCCAGAGCTGGGCACTAGACTTACCCACAACAGATAAAGATGAGTAACTACATAATGAGGTTAAAATATTCATTAAGCTAATTGCATGTTAATTAAGAAAAGGATGCTATTAGGGATCCATTGAGCTCCATCTGTGTGTGCAAACAGGAGTGAGAATAATCACACCAGAAAGCAGAAGAGACAGTGACAGCTCTGGGGTCCAGGCACAGGGAACCAGAGTGGCTGCCAGCAGGGACTGTGCTGTGTGCTGGGGGGGCTGGCAGCCACCTATAGAACTTTGGCTTTGTAAGAAGAGGAGGAGCTGGTAAGGAGAAGCTGTGGCCAAGAGTCACTTCATGAATGGTGATTTCCCTGCACTCTGCCTCCATTTCCAGACACGTATAACTGAAGCTATACCTCTCTCCCAAGTGAGGAAATTCGTAAGAAAACTCACAAAAGGGTCTTGCCAAGCTTATTTTTGCAACTGTATCTGTTGATTTTATCAGAATTACTTTCAGGGGCAGAGATCCATCAACCCAGAAAGCATTGCAGCATTCAAGGCAATAGCCCGCAAGGCACTGGAAAGGACCATTGTTGAAAATAGCCTATGAGATGACTAAAAATAAGGAGGCAGAAATTACTCTTGTATTTAAACTTCCTCTGTCAGCACCACAGAGGACAGTTGCTAATAAATACTTCCTCAAAAAAGGAGAAAAAGATTCCATTTGACATAATTATGGCCAACAGTCCACAAGGTAGAATAGGGAAAAATGCCTACATATTTCATGTTAAAATTCATCAATAATGGAAGACCAAGATTAAATTATATAACTGCCACCTTTAAGTTAAATAACATTTTCAGCAAAAGTAAAGGGAGATGGGACAACTCCATAGCCAACGCGTGTAGTTCAGCATATGAATAATTTAGGCAAATAATACAACAGCTTTTTAGAAGGGAGAAGACTCAGAGAAGAGGTTAGGATAGAAGGGACTTGCACTGCATTTGAAGATTTGAAGGACTTGGAGAATTATTCATTTTCAATCATTTATTTGATTGATTTCTTCTTTCTTTCAGGCCATTAATACTCCGATTACTCTTTTTGCAAATGCACTTATAGTCTGAAGTCACTGGAATAAATCTGGTTCATGGCTCCCCTTTAGTGGCCACTTTCTTGCAAGTAGTCATTGTGCAAAAAGGAAACAGGTTTGGATGGGGATGTCAGCTCCCAGAGGGTTTCTGATCTCAGACCAGCTCCTCCAATACCTTTTGCAATTAATCTAACATTTCCTCATTCTCCTGCAATAATTGCTTAAAATTTCTGCTTCCACAGGTAGACCGGCCAGCTCACCCTGCTCATCCTTTGTGGGCAGAAAGTAGGGGAACGAAAATAGATGAAACAGAGTCATTAAAAAATTTCAGATCATTATTCATGAAAAATTAGTTAATTGCACTAGCCTGTCCCCAGTGAATCTGGCACTGATCCAGACCAACCTTCTGATGAGTGGGAAGAAGAACCACCTAATTCATTCATAATTCTGCACTGAAACCTGACAGATGAAGCTCTATCCAGGGGCTGATTATTGTCATGTGCAAAACAAATAATCCCTGTAGATCCTACTAAGTGCCCAAACATACGTGCTCTTCTCCACAGCCCCAGAGCTTCCCAGACACACTGACTCATCGCAGATGCTCAAAACTGGCACAAGCCATCCCACAGACTCCTAGATTAAACCAGCTGCAGAAGTACACCAGATTTGTCTGGTGAGAGGAGGTGGTGCTGATCTTCGGATGAGGATGTTTGCATAAGAGCACAGCTTAGGTGCCTAGAAGCCATTCCTGCCACGGATTCAGTAGGAAGCCTTGATTGTCATTGTTTTACGGCTGTTAGAGGCCTGTGCCTAATGACTTTTTTTTCTGGGGTGCCTGCCCATTCCCAGGTAGATGAATGCCTGTGGAATGAAAACAGAAGCTGTGCTTGGTACTGGAGTGCCAGCCAAGCTGGGGATCTGAGCATGCAGCCTAAGGGCTCAGCTCAGTCTCCACAGCCATTTTATGCTCCATATCTCGAGAAGGCTGCTGGGCAGCGGAAGGGACAATCAGCAAAGACAACGCAACTGCAAAATACCTCAGCTCTGTCTGCAGCAGGAACAAGAGAAGAATGCCCAGAGCGTAATTAATTCTGCACTATTTTCTCCTCATTCAAAGGAGGAGAAATAATTTTTATTAAAAATAATAAAAAACTTCTGAAAATATTTACTTTAGGATTGGGATGCAAGTGAAATCAAGGGAGTTGATATGTATATGCATAAGAGATAAAAAGCAAGAAAGAATGAGAAGGCCGGTGAGCAGAAGACTGTTGTTTTATCTGAACTGCTTTATGGGTTAGATGACCTAATAAGTCTTTTTCATCTCTAATTTCTCTGCTTCACCTATCCCTAGTTTATCATTAAGAAATCACTTATGCAAATTCAATTAAGTATTTAACATTTTCCTTCCTGCAGCTCCCCGCCTCACTGACTTTTCATCCCATTTCAGGTCTCAGCTGACATCCTCTCTTACCTCTCAGGTTCCCATTTCCTTGCCCTTACACCATTAACTCACTAACTGCGTGACTTAATCCTCTGAAATATTTTCAGTTTTCATGGCCTCACAAAGGAGACAAAAGGAAGTACAGAGTACTGCATTAGCAAATCTCTGCTCACAGCTGCTGGGCATACAGCTGTACGCTTCAGGAACTTCACACACTTGCCTGGCAACTCTGGTGACCCAGCTCCAATGCTACATTAAGTCAGAAATGAAAATGAACTTTTGCTTTCTATTGTTTGTGTTCACTTTAGTAAATATGACATACGGGTCTGAGTTTAACAAAATGCATTTGTGAGCTTAGTATGGGAAAACACAGGCTATGGTGTGGACTAGAGGAAGAAGACAAAAGACCAGGACTTACAACCAAGAGGTGTAAGTGTTGCATAGTTTTGGCCAGTTGACATTCTTCTGGGCTTCGGGAAGGAAATGTTAACTGTTTAACCTCGGGTTTCATCCTCCCGTTCTCTCTGCCTTTAGTCCTCCAGGTTTTCAGTCTGTCTCATACACGTTACCCTCCCTGTCCACATACACACTAATGCAATTGTGTGTAAACTTTCTCAAGTTGAAAAGCAATGTTCCAAAAGGCTCGGGAGCAAGTCACAGCTAAGTGCATAATTATATAGTTGTTGGGATAATTTTCCTCCTCCTCTGAAAATGCACATTGGCTCTGATTTTCCTATCCGCAGATTGTAAGCTCATAATTAGCAGTAAATTACTCAAACAAGTGACAAATTTTGTGCTTTCAAGTAAAGACACAAAATGCCCACAGTTTACAAATTGCCTTTTGGTGCTGCAGACACCTGGCTTTTCCTGCTCTCATCTATTCCTCTTGCTAGAGGGATAGATGCAGCAGAAAACACCTCTTTGAGAAGCCTGGATGGTGTCATCAATTACTGAGTTACCACAAGAAGCTATAAAAGGCAACTGTGAGCTAATGCTAGTCAGTCCCCTAGGACTACACGTCTTGGCTGGGTGTGAGCAGAATCGTGCTTGGAAGGGGGTCTTTTGCTGCACTGTCCTTGGCCTGCCTACCTGGAGCATCTGGGGACATCATAAACCCTTGAAGGATGACCTGCAGAGGGACCTGGGTGTCCAGGGTAACAAAGCTGTGTAGTGTCTGGAGCACAAGTCTTATGGGGAGCAGCTGAGGGAACTAGGATTGTTCAGACTGGAGAAGAAGAGGCTCAGGGGAGACCCTGTCACTCTTCACAGCTGCCTGAAAGGAGGTTGTGGTGAGGTAGGGATCAGCCTCTTCTCCTAGATAACTGTGATAGGATGAGAGGTGATGGCCTTAAGTTGTAGTGGGAAGGTCCAGGTTGGATGGTAGGATGGTAGGAAGAATTTCATCTCAGAAAAAGCAATGAGGTTTTTGAATGGGCTGCCCAGGGAGGCGGTGTAGTCACTGTCCCTGGAGGTGATCAATAACCATGTGGATGTGGCACTGAGGGACACGGTCAGTGGGCATGGTGGGGATGGGTTGGTGATTGGATGAGATCTTAGTAGTCTTTTCCAACCTTTACAATTCTGTGATTCTATTCTATGATTCTACATTCCTGCCCATTCAGCAAAAGAAAGCAATGTTAAATAATATATGCTATTGGGAAGTTGCTGCAAAGCACTGAGGAAGGTGAACATGCAGAGCTGTGGTGGAGCAAGGGTCAAAGTAAGTACTGAGGATGGTACAAGATCCTTAAAACTTGATCTGGTCTTGGGCACTGCTGTATAGCGAAGCAGTGGAGATACAGTTTGTTAAGCACAGTTAAACACTTTATATGGCATTGATATGGCATTGATAGCCAGGTGTCTTACTGGGGAGACAGTCCAAGCAGAATGGGTGGACTTCAGGCAAATGAGCCTTTGATTTTCCAATTTTAAAAGCCTTCGTTTCAGAAATGACTCCTGGAAGAAGCCCCAGAGATGGGTGGAGCTGGATGGAAAATCATCTGTCCTGACTTGATGTCTGTCTGAGGCTCAGAAAATGGCAACAGGCCCATTCATCTGATTAACTGGATTTCTGCTTTCATGGATCTGACCTAATGGCCATCAGTATCTCTATCACACAGCAAGAAGGTGTCTCAGAAAAAAAAAAAATTGCCACAGCAATTTTCAGAGAGGTTGAAATAACAACAGGAAAAAAAAAGAAACACTTTGGGGGTCAAAAGGTAGCTGCCTGGCAATGAATAAATGCAAAAAGGGATTACTGGAATAAGCAGTTAGGAGCCTAGGAACAAAAAGAAAATGTGAGGAGAAGATGCTGGGCAAGAGAGATTGTTTGGTACAGGGTTATTTGACAAGAAGCAGTGTGTGTAGTGGCAGGGGAGGCTCTGTTTCCAGAGCTGGGATTCTGTCATGGATGCTGCTGTGAAAACAGGAATAAGCAAAGGCAAAAAACAATATTCTAGTTTCAACTTCATTGGAAATTCAGAAGGGAAAAACCACATATTTCACTCAGCAAGCAGAAAAGAAGAAAAGGGGAGAAAAAAGGCATTAGAAATGGTATTGTAACAAACAAAAAAAATGTGAAGGAGATTACATGAAGAAAACCTGAAACCAGAGGTTACAACTGGCCTGGCATCATAATCCTTTCATTATTACATGTTAATATGTAAGGAATGTATGCAGAGAAAAGATAGGATAAAATAATTAATCTAGAGCATCCATCCAAAGAGAAGCAATTCTGTCCTATATGTATTATCGTGGGAATACATTAGGAACAGGGCTAATCACAGAAGCATTTCATACAGAATTCAGTCACACTTTTAAAGGTGGACTGAAATTTTCTTAAATATGCATATTTAGGAAACACTGTTTGAGTTCTTGAATAATAACATTTTGCACTTTTGTAGCAACTTCCCTCTGAAGTTCTCAAAGGACTTTACAAAAACGAATGAATGAAGTTTCCCCAACCCACTGTGAAGGAGATAACTCCTATTACCTTATTATAAAAAGGCTGGGAAAGCAAAACAGAATAGTCAAGCAATTTGGCAGAAGTCTTGTAGTACATCTGATGGTCTGAAGGAACTGAAGAATGAAGTTAAGATGCTACAGAAAGTATGCAGCCCTGCTGATACCAGCTCGGGGGCAGCCCTCTGAAATGAGTGTTTGGAAGAGCAGAGTGGGGTGTGCTCTGTATTTGTGATGAAAACAGAACTGAAATGACAAAATATCTGGAAGTCTCAGATATAACAGGAACTCTGGAAGGACGTTTCAAAACCACTTCAATCTATTAGCTTTGTTTGTGTGTCAGCAAATATGGGATAAATGAAAACTATCCACCTCTTTTCACTTGGATTTTCAAAACATTCTCAGCAAGATCCATGTAAGAGAGTAGACAATCAGGTAGCGTATTAATGAGAACACTCTGCCATGGCAAACAGAGAGAAACTGGCTAAAGGATTGAAAGAAAAAAAAAATTAGCATCAGGATTCAATTTCCAACATAGTAAAGTATTAGTATCAGTATGCATTTAGCTCCTAGAAAGATCAGTGTTGGTTTGTAGGTTGGTGGACAATATGGCAAAGATGAGTAGTCAGTGAGATGGCAAGATCTGCAAACAGTAAATGCTTCTTGTCAAAGCTAGTGGAAGGTGTAAGAAGTCAACCACGTAACAAAGTAAAGTTTCTTGCTCAGAACATACACTGGAAGGGTTTATTTAAAGTATCCATTTGAAGCAAGGCTTGATATGAGAAAATGTTCATGTCCTGTCACACTGCAATCAACCCAACCTTCTTGTGGAACCACGCTCTTCTGGTCACGCAGTGCTCTTTATTTGCTGGGGCATGCACAGGAGCTAAGGTGGAATTTCATACTAAAAATGCTGTGAGATCAGTAGGCAAGAGCTGGAATGCTATGTTCAGTTTTATATTCAAATAAAATTACAGCAGAAATCAAAGGTGTCCAGAAATAGTCAACAAAATTGTTTCAAGGCATTGCATGACTACCACATAGGAAGAGAATTTAATGGCAGGTGTGTTTATTTTAGAAATCATATGAATAGAATAGGCATTCAAAACAGTTAGAATAAATTATGCAGAAAAGCAAATTCAGTGTTCCTATTTACCTTGTCTTTCACACTCCAGCACCAAAGGCACATCTCATTAAACTGAGAGATAGGGAAAGTATTCCATCAAAGGGAATACTTTTCCTCAGGCATCCTCATTCACCTGTGGAAATCTCTGCTACGAGATATCTCTGAGGTGCAGAGTGTAGAAGGATTCAAATAAGAAGGCACTACTTGTGGATATTGAAATTTTCTAAATTTTCAATAAGAGAAGTTAAGATACAAATGATGAATATAAAAGCTTCACACTGCAGCATGTAAGTCAACCACTAATGAGGGTGGTAGGGAGCATTATTTCCCTAAGCAATAGTTATTCTTAACTGTCCAATGCGAGATCCTGCAATCTTTCCTTTGTGGCCTCTGGTGCTCACCAGAATCAAAGACCAAGTACCAAACAAATGGATAATTGGCCAAATCAGACGTGGCATTTCCTTCTGCCTTGAACGTTCTACTCCTTCGCTTTCTATTTTCAAGGCCACCCTTCCTGTCATCTAAAGTGCATGGAGGTACTGCTGAGTGATTTAACATTTCTATCAGTGTTTTTTTGGCTCTTTCAAGCAATTTAACTTATGGTACCCAGCATCAGGCTGACTGCCAGTTTTAACTTGACCTGGCCACAATTTTGCAAGCACTGCCAATGCCAGAACGACAGCTGAAATGGAAATTTTAATGATGTTAATGAATAAAAGCTTAAGCTGTGCTTCCTGCACCTGGGCAGCAAAAGTGCATTTATAATTAGTTGCCAAACAAGCCTCCTGGCTGCATTCTATCTGCCCCAGGCAAGCAGTTAAGTGGGGTTCTCTCCTTTCACAAAGATTATTTCTGAGTGAATAGTTCTGCTAGTGCAAGGTGTTGGATTGACAGCTCTGGAGAATGAAGTCCTCTATTTTGTGACAGAAGGGAAAAAACGTGTAACAACAGTTTTTATTAGGTCACTTAGTTCATCCCTCTGTCAACACAGGATTGTTCTCTATAATATATTCTGGAGAGATTTCCCCCCCACGTACCTTAAATCATAAATTTAAATCCCCAGACCTTTTCCGTTTCGCTGCACAGCTCTGATCCTCACAGTCTCTTCCACTCCGACACTGCAGAAAACCTGTGTGTGTGTGCAGGCAGATAAGTGTCTGCATCTTCTAGGCTCCAAGAATTCAGCAGAGAAGGGGCAACAAGAGCACTTGGAATCAGCAGGGGAGATACAGAAAAACTAGCAAATAGTAATTTCTGTGGGCCAGCGCTTTTCCTCAGAGATGCCTCCTGGAAGGAGATTTCAGATCTAACAATGTTCTTTTCCTTGTTCTAATGCAAACTTCTCACTGGTATTTTTGGGGAAAGTTTTCAGTGACTCATCTTTTTACCAATGGAGCACAGAGGGATTTAGTGACTTATCTGAGCTTCTATTGGGTGAGACGAGTGTGGCTGTGTTCATAGCTTCTGGCCCTACCCCTGAGATGTCCTCTCAGGACTAGTTTAATAAAACTTATCCGTAAATGAATCTTTGTCCCTGTAATGGTGGTGTCCCATACCAATGCAGCAGGCCCAGAAGAGCTCTGGCCTCAAAAGTTTCATCCCTAGAACACAAAGTTCTAACCAAATCCTATGTTGTACAGATTTCTGGGAATTTAGATCACTTCTTCACCCCTTTCCCTACCCTTACATATTGGCAGAAGACAGCCCCAATAGTGTGAGATAATGGTATTTCTTCCAGGATAGGTTCTTCTTTTGTGTAAAAGTTAAATCAACATACAGAAAAAAATTGGAGCCTGCTTTGCCTCATGAGAAGAGCTCCAACAGCTGTTGCTATTTAGTACATGAATAGGGATGGAAGCAGATGCTACACTAGGGATGACCGGTTTAAAAGGATGCATTTTATCTCTTTTCTGAAAGATTCAGCAGCAATTACCAGCCACCTTTTCTTATCAGATTCCTTTCCTGATACCAGTTCATGTTCTAGGACAGACCTGGGCTGGGAACCTTCCCACAGAGAAGTATCTTGATAGGCCTTCTCTTCAAAGGATTGTCACATCACTACATGAAATGACCAAGATTGCTCTCCCAGTCATAATACAGCATTTAAGTTCCTGCCACTTAATTATATGCCTTGCATTTATAGAAGAATGTTGGCTGGTTGGTGGTGAACAGTAAGCACATGTGCTCAGTTGGGGATTAACAATTGACCTAATCATTGCTGTGACAGTGCAGATGGCCATATCCTAGCTGTCTTTTAAAGAACACGGGGCATGTTCTGCTCCCAGTTAAACTGGACAGCGTATCTCCATCATACTTTACAGCTCACGCAGAAAGTTCCAGGTTTGCACAGTATGACTCAGCTGTGGTTTCGAAGGCACAGGGCTACTCTGTGTGGTGCTGGCTCCAGGGAACTGGTCCTGCTTGGAGCTCTCTGCTGGTGTTGCCATGTCACTTCCATGACCTGTGCTAACAATTTCATGCAGCACCCTGCTGTCAGGTTTGCTCAGTGCTCTAGCACAGCAATGCACCATGGCACCATGTGATGTGGACATATCGTCAGGTCACTTGCCAAAGTCATTGGGTTCCTCCCAGCTCACGCAATGACAACTGGGCAGCATCTGTCTGCTTTTATTGAAAAAGAAGGTGATTACAAGAGGGTATGACTGACCATCTGCAGGAGCTTGAGCAGGAGAAGGGCTGGTTGAAGAAAGCCAGAGCACGAGCAGAAATTAGGAAGTATTATGGACAAATGGACAAACAAAGGACAGCCTCCATGGGGATTTCTTTTGCAGGAGAAAGCTATGAACATGGACCAGATTCAGAAGAATGGGAGATACTGGAAGGGCTAAAAACAATTTAGCAAGGCACTTAAAGACGGTGAGACTCCAGGATGTAACTACCAGTTGCGTCAGATGTCTGACCAGGCCTGGCTGCCTGGCCTCCTTCTGTCCAATGTTGTTACTTAGCATTTAGCAAAACAAGGGCTGGCTGGCTGTGCAACAAAACAGGACCCTGCCATTCCTGGAACCTGGCTCCCAGACACCTGCACACACCACAGAGCAGTTGAGGACAGGGGCTGTGGAGACCACCTAGGGTCTCCCCCACTCTCTGCCCACTGCACTCATCTGGAAGCACACAATGCTGTACCATGGCACAATTCATGCCCTCCGTAAGGGAACAGTTTCCAGCAGAGTAACACAAGTGACTCATTCTGTCTGACAGTCTTTCACATGTAAATATTTTATATTCCTATTGAATATTTTTGGATGATTATGAATTCTTGATGTGATGAGGACCTTGCTATGTATGAGATGCAGGCAGCAGCAAGGACTCAGCAAGGAGGAAAAGCATCCAAGAATAAAAAATAAGATATTACAAACTACAAATGAGAAAGCTGGGATAAAAACACAGACAGATATCATTCTTCCTCTTCTCTCTGGACACTTTCAGAAACTGTCTGGAGCTCACTTAAGAAGCTTCGTGCATGTATGGATGTGCAGTCAGCTGCCTCTCTCTCTGTCTCCTTCTGATTTAGTTTTAATTTCTTTATTGCTGCCGAAAGATGCAACACTAACAGCCCTGGAGACTAAAGACTGAAGTCACTTCAGAATCAATTTACAGAAACACTTCTGTCTTCAGTTTGTTTCTGCAGTACACCCAGAAACCAAGAGTGTCCCCTGATTAAACATGGTCTAGACTGAAGGTGGAGAACTACAAAATTGGGTATGGCTTAAAAAAAGAGAATGTTTTCTTTAATACTCCTGTTATTGTTAGTGGCAGTTCAAGCTTCTGTACTGAAATGGCTCAGAGTTAACAGGAGGGACTTTGCTGGGCTGCAAGAAGTGAGCTCTGTCTCAGAGCTCAGTGATCCAGTTAGTCATAAGGACTTGCAGAACTCAAGAAGTCAGAAATGATCACTCTCAGTCAAATTAGGGCAGAGCTCATCAGCAGAAGCACACCCTCTTGATTTGGACTGAAATAATTAAATACATGTATTAGAATGCAGGTTTGTTTTTTTTTTTTTTTTGCCTGCATACATAAGCTTTATCTCTCTTCTAACAGTCTTCCCAGTGCTTTATGAGATGGACTGATACTGCCATAGTACCTTGACTGGGAATGCAACATCAATGCCTGTGGTCAATACAAGCATGCTGAGACCTCACCTGCTGACCCAAATGTGACAGTACAAGGGCCCAAGTCCAATTAAAAAGCATGCATTTTATGCTGTTGGTGTGCTTGGCTCTGTCCCAGGTTTCTCTTGGATCTTGTTTGATCCTGGGCCCAGAATTGAAACTCCATAGAAGTTCAGTGAAAAGAAGAATCCCAGAAGCCTCTAAAGAACAGCAAAGGTTTCTTTGCCTTATTTATAAGGTGATGGAAGAGAAGTTAGTACTCTCTCTGCAGAATGTGGAAGCTAATTTGGACAGAATTTAACTAAGAAATCAGCACAGAAAATGGTGCCCTGAAACCCATCTTCCAGACCTGTCTACCTCTGCTCATGCATCCCACTTGCCTGCAAAAACAGCCCCCAAGTGATAGACTGCTTAGCACGTTGCCTACAAAGGTAAATCACCCCAACGTGTACGAGGTTAACAGGGGGCCACCAGCATGGTGAGGGCAGCTCTCAGCTGGACAAGTCCAGTTAAAGATTGCACAAAGGGCCCCCATTATCTGTTTCCTGTAGTATTAGCACCAAAGTCCTGCACTGAGCATCAGGCTATCCATGAGTCCCCAGGGTGCACTACACTCACTTTGCTTGAAGTGCAATTTAAGATTGATGAATTCACAGGTTTTAAATCAACTGCAAGCATCCGGCCTGGGCCCTTGATGAAGGCTATTAACTTAATGAAACTGAAAGGCTGCAAAGTCAGATAACAGACATGAGAATCTTTATTTACCTAGAGATTTAAGGAGACCTTTGTGAGGTAGCACAGGACTTCTGTTTTGGAAAGCATAAGCTGCCAGTTGGCAGCACTTCCCAGGCACATGTACAACACACACACACACACACACACAGACACAGGCTGCCAGGGAGCCACAATGTGCTGACAAGTACTCTCTCTCACGACGGCTGACAAGTGGCACAAAGAAAATGTCTCCTAATTGTACACGTTCTGCTGCAGAAGCTATCCAGTACCAAAGAACAGACATGTGGGGTCCTACATAGCCAGCCCCAGAAATGAAGAATCCAGATCAATTTTTTTTTCCCCACATAAACCCAAATGCACGGAGCAAACTGGTGGCAGAACCAAGGACAGAGTCCTGCCCTTCTGATCGGTGCCCAGTTGTGCTGGGCACTGGGCACCACAGCTTTCCATCACACACTTCAAGAGGATGGGGCAAAGCAGTGCTCCAGCTGAGTGAGCTGAGATTTAGTATCAACTGGGATCCTCCTGCTTCCCACCTCATGATTAATTCATGTGGCATAGCACGTGCATGCTCTTTCTGTGCACAAACGTTGCCTATTTCAACTCCTATCCAAAGGAATTCCTCTGATAAGCTCAAACCTTATGTCTCTTGCCTCCTCTCTGCTTACATACACAGTGACAGGGTGCACGGTTCAGATGCTCCAGTGGCTGTGCACGAGGCAGGAGAGGCTTGGCCATCTGGCTCACTGCTTTCAGGAGCAAGTGGGGAGCAGCAGAGAGAGCACCCAGCACATATTGCAGTCTGCATGCCCCACCATGTGACTTCCTGACACCACCAGCAGCACCAAGGAAAGGGCAAGGAGAGCAGAGGACTGACAGTGGGAAGAAAAAAAAAAAAAAAAAAAAAAAATCTAGCAATCCCCCACCCTTCTCTTCCTTGGAAGCTGGCTCAAGGAGGAGGGAAGGTGTTTGGAAAGGAAAAAAAAACAAAACAAGAAAAGAACACATCAGCTAAATCACTGCAGCCAACAAAATCCCACCAGACTTCAGCAACCACACAGCTTCGTACCAAAAGTTGTTAGGCTATGAAGTAGCCTCCTACAAGGCAGTAAGGATGTCCCCACTGCCTAGGTCATTTGGAATAACAGTCTCAAGTGAACCACTGTGTGTTGGATGCATCTGTAGTTCTGCTTTCTTTGTTTGAAACTCCCCCCCCTCACTTACTGAGGTGCACTGGGACAAGTTCTTTGTAGGTCACTCCTATCTTGGAGACCTACTGCAAAGCCTAGCATACATTGTACAAGTGTCCTTGAATTCATCCCAGCACCAACCAGAAGGATCCTCATAAGCATGTGACAGAGGATTTAAGTGTCAAAATAACTAAGGAGTATTAGGGAATTTATCTTGGCTAAATGACATATGTTGCAATTTGCATGAGGCTGAGGACTATTCCATTTAAGCTCTTATGCAGATAATTTTTGCTCCAGTTCACCTAGAAATAACCATGTCTGTTCAGCACAAGTTCAAGGGTCATCAACTGAAACAGACTTTCTATTCAATTCTCTTCAGAAAAAAAAAGTGAATGGTAAAGGTTTACCTTTTAAACCTTTTTCATTTCCCTGCTTTCTTCTTAGTGATGTAACACCTCTTTGGATTTTCCTACAAGCTGAATGCACTACTTAAGTCAGTAGCAGAAGCACTGCAATTAAATTCCAGAATAACATGCCATCTTCAGGAAGTTGGGATCAAATGTTATGCTCAATATCTCATTTACGGGCAAAGAGGAAACACACGTATATGTATAAAGCCAAGAATCCATTGCTAGTGTAACTAAAATAACACTGTAATCTAAGTCATAATACTACAGATCCGACGTAAAAAAAAAAAAAAAAAAAAAAGGAAGAGTGCTACTGTGTAAGAAAATTCTCAATAGCAGTAATAATGCAGTTAAAATAATTACACACACACTTCCCATTCTTCCTCAGCTTTTCTCGGTCTTGATGTTGGTGACTTCTTTCTGATGGGAGGGAGTGGTGTGTCAGGATCTGTCATCACGCACTGGAATCCTTCAATAGGATGAAAATGATGATATAGAATCTCCGTAGGGTCATTCTTATGTTTGGTAACAACACAGTTTTACACCTTACTCTTTAACTGCTGGTCTGCAGCCCCACATTACATCTGAATTTAATGATTATAGCTTACATACATCTGGTATTTGTTCTTTACTTTCTGCACTGCCCATGGAAGTTGTTTTTGTCCAGCTCCAGGTCTGCATTTCTTCATCTGGCCGTTGCTGAGTGGTTTATAGCCCTGTGACATCCAGTGCCACCCTGTGCCCCCTCACTTGTCATCCCATCCCATTCCATCCCTAAACTGCATCTTACGCCACCAGTTTTCAAGGCATTTGTTATCAAAACAGACGTATTTCTCTGTGTTATGTCATGATGTTAGAGTCATAAATACAGATATAGCACATAGAGGTCAACAAAAGCAAAACAAATTAGCCATAGCTACCTGATTAATTAGCAAAGTTGTTGTTACAGCTAAACCAAGTAAAACAAAAGTGCAGCAAGGTCAACTTCAGACAGAGCAGGCCTGACAAGCTTCAATTTGAGGTTGCAGAGATTTGGTACAAAGCCTGTGACCTGTTACCAGCAATGGCAATATCATATTATGAGGTACAGGTTTGCCAAGGTCTTTCTGAAACTTTGTATAATGTAACTGCAGTTTGAATCGAGTCCTTTATGACTGTGAAGATAACAAAGATTTGCCCATTGCTCAGTCCCACCAGGATCACCCAGGCATTTTGGCCTCAGTGTTGTTCTACACTGTTAAAACATTCTTGAAAACCAAACACAAAGACGGGCAGTTTTCCTTTTAAATCCCTGTGGCTCTCATTGCTGGTTTACTCCATCTTACTTGCTGCCTTCCACTTCTAATTAAAGTGCAGGGGCAATGTCATGAGGACTGTAGAGTTGGAGCAGGACCACAAAATTTGTCTCCTGTCACCAACTTACCAACTGATCTCAAGCAAAAACATACAGTGCATGCCATTTGTTTTCCCCTTTGCAAGGAAAGGATGACATTGCTTATATATCTCTGCAGTACTCTGGGAAGAAGGACAGATAAAACATTGACCCAGATTTGCAGGTGTTCCAGAGCTCAGCTCTGATAACTCAGAGAGAAAAAGTACTAGTTATAACAAACTATTTATCTAACCAATATTTCATCAGGTGTGATCCTTGGGTGGAGAAGAGAAAACCTGGGGATCACCAAATAGCAAGCTTAGGTAGTTCGAAGGTCTAGATTCTATGAAGGGTGGTGACAGTACAGCATGATTTCCCTCTCCCATAGACTTTAGGATGAGGGGGAATGGTTTTAAACTAAGTCAAGGGAGATTTAGGTTAGATATTAGGAGGAAGATTTTCACACAGAGGGGGGTAACACACTGGAACAGGTTGTGTTACACAATCCACAACCAAGGAGGTTGTGGATGCTCTATCCCTGAAGGCATTCAAGACCAGGCTGGATGTGGCTCTGGGCAGCCTGGTCTGGTGGTTGGCGACCTGCACATAGCAGGGAGGGTTGAAACCACATGATCATTGTGGTCCTTTTCAACCCAGGCCATTCTATAAGACTATCATAACCCTCACACCCATGGTACTGAGATCAGCTGGGGACTCATGTTGGCCTAATCCCTGAAAACTGTGCCATCTGAGTACAGAGAGCTCCTTGGTTGCCAGATACCCATCCCTTCTGGCAGGATGATGGAGAAGGTCTGATAACCTCTCAGTAGCAGTAATAACAGCAATAAAGGGAATACTCTCTCTTGTAGCCTGCCTCCCAGAGCAATAATTTCCTGCTAAGGTTCTCATCCTAATTCACCGCTTCATACCTCCTGGAGTCCAAGTACAGAAGCATGCTACTGTGCTCCATAAACATTTCTTGTGCATAGCTGCTGACTCCATTATTAGAAAACTGTGCATTATCCACCTGTGAGTGACCTGTGCATTAAAAGTCACCCACGGGGCGTCATCCTTTGTACATACAGGTTAGTACAGCCTTTGGTTACCAAGATCTGGCACTTTGGTTCAAGCTGCTGTAGATTATGCTGTAGACCATGGTGCTGCCTGCTACAGACTAGCAATAACACCACGTACTAGAGGGTTCGTTATGCTCACAGTTGTACTTGTGCAAATGGGCAGTAGTATTGCTAAGGACTAATAGACACGTTAGAGGCTATGTGACAGCAGAATTCAGTCATCAGTCTCCTAGTCAAACACAAAATAATTCATGTATTACTTCTCCAGTATCTTACCCTTCAGCATTAGGTATAATCAAGGACCTAAATCAAGGTTGTAAGTTTCACCTTCTCAGCACAACTGACAAGGGGTTAGGGAAGGAAAAATCCACACATAACAAAACAATAATCATTCCTTCCCTGCTGGAGGTTTTCTGCTCTGTTAGTTGTTGCAGAGCCAGAGAAACAGTAAATTGACTGCTTGTCACTTTTCTTCTTTGGCAACTGACCCTCCAAAGACAGTGACCACTCCCTATTCCTTTCTGGCTTTGGAGACTGCTCCTTCCCGTATCTTCATCATCATTTTTCACCCTGCTTGGCAAAAGTAGCTAATTCTGAGCGCAGCCCACTCTGTCCAAAGTGTCTGAAATAGTGTTACCACTGGATGGGGGAACAGGACTTACATGGCTTGAAGGAACCCTGGGGAACTGAAGGGGAACTCTGGAAAAGATATTAACCAAAATAAACCTGTTATCATCTGTGAGAACCACTACTAACTGCCCCTCTTTCCTCCACTCTGCTGAGCTACATGTCCTAGGGGCAGAAATGTCTGTAGGAGCAGCTGGGGAAACAGCACAGCATGCATTCAACTCCCTTAGGATTGAGTCCAGCTACTACAGAGTCCAAAACCTTCTACTTTGCCCAAAAACAAACACAGATGTCTCACTACAGCTGAGTCCTGGAGAAGGAAAGGGATGCTCTGCCTGCTGCTCAGCACACAGGGTGACAATCACACCAGGGAACACACAGCTGCACACCCCTCAGAAAGCACAGGAATCACCCAAAATTCTGGGTCTGAGCCATTTGCAGCTTTGCTCAGTCCCCACATTTGCTTCCCCACCTTCTCCAACCCAGAGCGGGACTAGATGGTGTTTCTCCTGCCGTCCTGGTCCTGCCATGTGTTTCATCTTTTCCCTCTGTCACAGCTGGATTAACCCTACTGCTCAGCTGGACAAGCTGATTAGTTAAAGAACTTGTTTCATCCCTCTCTAGGGCTTTATTTTTCATCTGTCATTTCCCTCTTTATTACTGCTAGAAGCCTCTGCCTCCTCAGCTCACACTCCCCCCACCCTCACTACCCCTACACTTCCCCACCAGCAGCCCTATCACCTTTCCCAACCAGGATGAGGGAGCAGGGCCTGCCCATTTACCCCAGCATAATACATCCCCATATTTTTTCCTCTTCCTCAGTTCAGACTCTCACTAAAGTTAATCTCCTGTTTGGTCTCCAGAGCTCTGCCTTAGCACTCCCCAGAGTTGCTCTGGCCCCATGCAGGAGGCTGTGCTTAACAGTCCCTGCTGCTCCTGCACACACAAAGGCAGTCAAGGCTGCCCCTGATCTTGGGGTCTCTGCCACCCACACATGGTAGTCTTGGACCAGGAATCACAGGGAGCGATGTGTGCATATACTTGCCCTGTAGAAGATGTGCAGATTGGTACTCTTTGCTGGTCAATAACAGCTTTGAACCATGAAATGGAGGCTACAGAACCTTGCAGTCAATCAGAGGGACTGACTCCAATAGCCATCCTCAGCCTTTTGTAAGACCAGCAACAAGATCCCCTTGGCTCCTTTACTCATCTCAGCAGACTGAGCATCTTGTTTTCCCTCTCTGGTTCAGCTTGGATTGTCAGTTACTACATCCTGATCGACACTGGAACACTCCTCCTGCTATCTCCTATCTTCTCCCTTCTTCCCCCACATGTTCCTCCACATCTTTCTCTATTTCTGAGGAGCATAAACGAGCCTTACAAACAGTGGGCAAAGAGCATACATCTTCAGAAAAAGAAAAAAAAAGAAATCATTAAAAAATAATAAAGCCCATAATTACGCTGTCTTTGTGACTCCTAGCAACAACCCTGATCGTTTTGATTGTTTGTTGTGACCTCTTTTGCTATGCTCCATCTGTTCACTCTTATGGTCTATGCATTTGCAGCAGCACAAGGAACGTAGTCTGATTTGTTTCTATAGGGTCTCCTGTGCAATCAGTTCTGACCAGGGCTTTGCTCTAGAGGAGAGATAAGTAAGAATAACAATGAAGAGTGTGAGCTGCAGCCAGCAGCACAGCCCTACTTTGGGAGCAGAACAAGACAATTAAGCAAAGGATTTTCAAATAATCCAAATGAAGAATACAAGGGAATAAATATTTAATACCCAGTCATGCAGTTTCATCCTCCTTAATCATCCCTAACATTACTACAGTGCCTTCCAGGAGGGAGAAGTGCATAAAGGCCAAATACAAAACCATCTCATGGAAAGGACCCCCCACTTCTGCCAATGAGACAGTAAGTGTGCAGATGCAGCCATGGCATGAGGCAGCCACATCTGTAACCCCATGGAAACCAGTCAGAAGCATGTTTTCTGCCTAAGAATTGGCTGCGGTTCCTGCTCTTACTCCCTTTGATTCCACGAGATCACGCAGAGATTGTGGATGTCTAATACCCTGTTTAAAATCAAGCTAAACTCGATTACTTGATTTGGGTTGTTTTTTGTTTGTTTGTTTGTCTTGCAAAGTCCACACACCCTTTCACCTGAGGGACTCAAACACTGTGAGGATCAGAAGAAAGTACTCTGCATGCATAGAGAAGGTCTGCTGACCATAAGCCTTCTGTAAAATGCCCTTGTCCCCCAAGCAGTTTCTTTGCCTGTGGGTTTCCCTAGCCAGAGAAAGAAAGGAAGAGAGGCCACATGCATGTTGGGGGGGGGGGGGGGGGCTCAGGAGCCTGAGACACATGCAAGTGGGTGTATTTTGCCTGTGTATGTGGAAAAAAAGGGAGCCTGCCAACACCATGAATGTGGCTTGTTATATCCATGCAAAAAAAGACTCAAGTACCTGGCAGGGAAAAAGCCACCCACATGATCTCTACATCCTCCTATCACCTATAAGTACAAACTTATTCTAGTTTTTTTCTTCTTAATAATTAAAGACTAATTGCAAACAGCATAGGGAGGGGAGAATTGCTACAACTGATGCATCCTTTGTACCTCAGAGCTCAGGAGTGTATTGAAGAGAGGTCCCAATGGCAAGACAGATCTAGATAAAAATCTCACTCTGGGACCTATAAGGTTAATCAGGGCTGATGTCATCTTTCTGGGTTTTGAACAAAGAGGCTGCTCTACCACATTCCCTCCAGAAGCTCTGTGGATTATAAATCCTTTTGCAGTGTTCTGCAAAAGTTAACATATGAAGAAAGCACTCGCCTTCCAAGGTGTTCTTAGGTGTTTTGTTTTTTGTTTTTTCATATCTCTGTTTCCATTACCCAAAAGAAAGACATATCTCAGGAAGGCCTTGTCCCTCAGCAGCTTTCACACGACCACAAGTACCACACTACATGGCAATCCTGGGAGAAGAAAGGAACCCAAATAATGAACTACTGAATAAACCAAGATGGAAAAGCCCTGCTAACTCCTGCTTGTAGCATAGCTAACATCAAATCAAGTTAAGTTATTCAGGGTATCGTGGTGCTCTTTTGAAGATATTCAGTGATGGAGATACCAGAATATTGCTGGGCACCTCCATGATAGTGAAAATTCTCCCTTCTGTCCAGTCGGAATTTCCAGTGCTGCAGCTCACAATGATTTCCTCTTATCCTTTCACCTCTGGGAAGAACATCTTTTAGGCAGTAGAAAAAGAAATGAATCTCCCTTTACCTTTCTTACTAAAGACTGAAAAAAATCACTTCCCTCAACCTCTCCTTCTACATCATGTAGTGCAGCTCCCAACCATCTTGGTGACCCTGTACTAGACTCCTTCCAGTTTGTCAAGCTTTTTCTTTCGCTAGGAAAATCCATACTGGACTTTAAGGAGCAGCTATATCCTCATGAGTGCAAATACAGGGGACTAATCACTTCCCTGTGTCTGGCATCTGATCAGCTCTCCAGGTCTGCCCTTAATCAACATCCTGAGCGCATCCTTCACAGTTCTGCACTATGCACTGCACACGTCAGAAGAACAAGGGATTGCTAGTAAGCATCTGGCAAATTTCTTTTTATACTAAAAGAACCCCGAAAACATTTGAAATAATTAATGTTTAAAAGTTACCAACAGAGAAGAGACTTGGAATGTTCAGTAACATTTTAGGGCATATTGTGTGTGTGAACATACGTGGGATGTAAGCGAGTAGGTGGCTGAGTGGGTGTCAGTGGCACTAGAAAGGGTTTTTGATGATTTTTAAAATAAAAAAAACGTTAAGGAGCTAACAGTATGAAATAGCAATTATGAAGTGTGATCTCATTTCTGAATGTGGTATGAATTTCAGACTCTGCAGTTATTACATTTTGAATAAATAGCAATTAACATCTAAGGCTTTTCTATTTCTTCTTCCTTTTTTTTTTTTTTAAACTCCTGGCTAACAGACAAACTTAAGCTGTTCTATTATTCAAATGCCATATAAGAGAAAGTTGAGACCCCTAATTCACCACTAATGGCAAAAAAAAAAAAAAAAAAAGACCAAAGCATGTTGTTCAATTTTGAGATTTTACTGTATCTTCCTGGACTGACACAAACAGACCATTTTGGGGCTGTCATCTATTGCAGTGCAAGATGCCTGCAAATCTCTTGCTGACTTCACAGTTACTTTGTGTTATAGCTTCTTCTAGACTCTCCCTACTAATCTTGGACTTTTCACCTTAACTTATATGATAACACACAGATTCGCAGACCATGTTCTACTGTCAGTAATAGACATTCATTGCTGGCAATACAAGTGCATAACCTGAGCCTCCTATTTGTGCCCAAAATAGCAGTTGTGGAAGGTCCCTGTGTTCACTTGTACTTGTAGAAATGCAGTGTGGAGATGGGGCATGCAGAGCTGAAGCTCAGGCCACCTCTCCAGGGATATCGTAGAAGAAATTGAAAGCCAATGACAACGTAGTTAATAAATAAGACAAACACAATTCGCAGATGGTACCATATCCTTTCACTGGAAAACCCTTTTAGACCTATGTGCAAGTTCCTCAGAGCCTTGTCCAGCCTGACTTTGAATGTCTGCAAAGTTGGAGCCTCCATCACCTCTATGGGCAACAAGTTCCAGCACCTCACCACCTTTATTGTAAAGAAATGTCCTCCTTATATTCAGTCTGTGCCCCCTCTTCTAGTTTGAAACAGTTTCCCCTTGTCCTACAACAGACTCTGCTAAAGAGTGTGTCCTCTTCTTTCTTGTAGCTCCCTTTTAGATACTGAAAGGCCACTGTCAGGTTGCCTTGGAGTCTTGTCCAGGCTGAAGAGCATCAGCTCTCTCAACCCATCCTTGTAGGAGAGGCATTCCATCCCTTGGATTATTTTTGTGGCCTTCCTCTGGATGCACTCCAGCAAGTCCAGATCTCTCCTGTACTGAGGACTGCACATCTTCAGGTGAGGCCTCAACAGCACAGAGCAGAAGGACAGGATCATTTCCCTGCCTTGCTGGCCACACTTCTTTTGATGCAGCCCAGAATATAGTTGGCATCTTGGACTGTGAGCACACACTGCTGGTTCACATCCAGCTTGCCATCCACCAATACTCCAGAGTCCTTTCCAGTAGAGCTGTTTCATCCTTACATCCCCCAGCCAGTAGCAATAACAAAGATTTGCCTCAAACCACATGCAAGACTTCGCATTCGGATTTACTGAACCTCATGAGACTCACCCGAGCCCACCACTTGAGCCTGTTTAGGTCAAATCTATCTCCACTTGTTATGTCTAACATCTACAACTAGGAGGAAAAAAAAGAAAAAAAACACAAACAAAACCTTGAAGATAAACTATCAACACCAATACATGACCCCTTATATTCAGTTTATCAAACACTTTAAAAAATTCCAGTGAAAGAAACCTATAGAACAAACGTAAGACAGCCAACAACACTTTCACTTCTTAGTTATCTTTCACACATACTGCCCATATCTATGAACCCCCAGGAACCTGTAGAGATTGAAAACCACATGGCAGTGACATATACAGAACAGATAAACCAGCTGCAGAGTAATAGAAAGACTGGTGGTCAGTTAGTTACAAAAGCTTGTATTAGACAAAATACTTGTGTATAAGCTCCTATTTAATAGAAAGTGCTGTTGCTGAAAGACTGATATAAGTTTTGCTTGCGGAAAAGAAGCAGTACAACAGGCCACCTGATCCTGAAGCATTTTAACTTATTAATAAAGTAGTAGAAAGGTTGTGTGCTGCCTATTTCAAAACCACAGAGGTTCTTCCACTTCTTTTCTTAGGAGAAAAGTTCTACAGTCACATAGATGCTCAGGATTTGCCTTTAGACTGAATAATGCAGTTTAGAACAGATAGATTTAGAACAGAATAGATTCATTTATGTTGGAAAAGACCTTCAAGATTATCAAGACAAACCATCATCTAATGCTATCCAATCTACTAATAAGTTATGTCCTTAAGTGCCACATCTACATGTCTTTTGAACACCTCCAAAGATAGTAACTCTACTACTTCCCTGGGCAGCCTGTGCAACACCTACCTACCCTTCTGTGAAGAATCTCTTCCTGACACCTAATCTAAACCTCCCTGGTGCAACATGATGCTACACCCTCATGTCCTGTCACTTGTCACCAGAAAAGAAAAGAAAACAAACAACTTCACTACAGCATCCTTCCAGATAGTTGTGGAGATAAACAAGTTTGTTGTCATTTTATTGTCTCTTGGCAGTGTTTTATATATTGTCTCCGTGTCTGCTTTTCAAACCTCTCTCAAAACAAACTGAGTTACGTGCAGTAACCCCAAGGTGTTAATTGAAGGCTCTGGTAGCCCCTCTCCCTTTCTTCCTACTTGACTCCACATTGCCTCTGCAAGTCACGGCCTGGCAGTGGTGGATCAGGACAGAGGAAGCTTATTTTTCCCCTTGCAAGGGCTGGATTTTCCTTGGTGGCTATAGGGACAGTCTCTGCTGAGGTTTGCAGAGAGCAGAATCAGGGAAGCTGAGCAGCATTATTGAAACTCTCGTTCTCCGCCATTTAGCAAGGGTCACTTTCAAATGCTTTTTCTTTAACGAAGCGCTGGCTGTTCCTTCCTGGTGTATCATTAAATCGTAAGCTGGAGCAGGCAAAGATGCACTGGAGTGAAAATAGAGGGGACACAACCGAAGGCCTCTGCTCTCCTTCAGAGCCTCCAGTCCACCCAAGTTGGAGCCCTATCCCAGCTCACAAAATATTAAAGCAACTATTTTTTGTTTTCTGGGTTTGTTGTTTTTGTTGTCTTCTCCTTCTCCCAGTGCCATGCCCATCGTTCCAAAGAAAGGAGTGAATATTTGATTGCAGTAATTAGTTAATCAGTAACTGGCATAAATTTTCCCCTGATTAATGCTCTGAATAATCATTGCAGTCCTATCTGCAAGCAGTCCTGTTATCAGAGTCACTTTGAAAACAGCTTTGAAAAGATGGATCTGCATCCATACAGATAAAATTAGACAGGTCAGATGCTCCACCCTCCAAAACCTGCTCCTTATTGAAGCTAGCTAGGGAAAGAAAGAGAATCAAAAGTGCATCCTCATCGCCCAGCTCACTCAGTTGCAATTCACTGTTGGTACCACGCTGAAATGGCCAAGGGAAGGAGTCCCATGTGGAAGATTTCTAGTTCATGGGGCAGATAGAGGCACAAGATCAGCCTTTCTGGAAATGAGGACCACAAAAACATTTATACAAAGCTTAACCTGTCTCCTTTCTTGGAGCTATTTTCATTGCTTCAGGGGAATGCTGAAATTGAGGGACCAGGTGGTGACCACAGGGAAGGGTAAGCTCAGAATATACTTTCTGTGTTTATAAACAGATAGACACAAACTAGTCTATATACATGCATACACAAGAAATTATTAGAAAAAAATTAATAAGAAATGGATGTGGCATTGTCTTTCCTGTAGAAGTAAATCCAACTCCTAAAGCAGTGATGGTACTCACTAAAGATTATCATCAACTCCAAGAGTTTTTCCAACTCCAAGTTTTTTCACAGCAAGTTATTAATTCAGAAAAAACTGAAACTCTTCAAAGTATAATCCCAGTCACAGCGTGAGGTGTCTCAGGAACAATCTCTGTGGCTTCTGTACGCTATTACTAAGAGAAACGTGAAAGGAAACATCACAAGTGAATGATGCAGGGCTTAGAATGCTCATCAAGAGGTAGTGCTCATAGCAAGTTCTGACCTTAAAAACCATGGCCTCTCCACTTGCATCTGGAAAACCTGATTCCCAGTTTTACTTATCCAAAGGTCAGTGTTGTGGTTGCCCACATTAGTTGTTTATGAGGGTCAGCTCCTGGTCTTTCAGCTCACCAAAAATAAACAAGACAGATTGAAAGTCCTTCCTTCCCCCTCACTGCAAGAAGGGAATATTTCTGTAATCCTGAAAATGCTCTGAGGAAACACTTTCCTAACAACATTTCCTGGACCATCTGTAACGCAATGGAAAGCATAGCAATGACAGCAGAGCAGCAAGATCCAAGGCTACAGCAAGTGAGAGTACATTCAAATGCAGCAGCCACAAACACAAAAATAAAATAAAAAAAAGCTTACCTTTAAAAGGCCTAAGGTAGGCAGGGATCTCCAACAAGGTACCCCTGCCTCCACTGCCAACCCTTAAATGAGGTCTGGGAAAAGGTGGATCCTGGCTACACCCCTTCTGGTCTCAGAGCTTCCCTGAGTTCACTCATTCACCTGAGCTTCCCTGGGTTGGCCCTGCCTTTCCACCAGGTGCTCAATCACATCATTTTGCATTTCCACCACACCACCTGATCCCAGAAAATGTAACACATGAAATGGCCTCATCAGCAGCTGTAATTTGATTATCATGTCAAAAAAAAAAAAAAACAGGTCAAGAATACAGAAGGTATTTTCCCAAGGTACCTTTATGTTTATCTGGCAAAAGGCTACTATTGGCTTTTATCAGTCACTGTAAGCTATCAACAACAGCCATGAGAAACTAATGATCTTTACTGTGAGTCTTAGCAGTGCCTAAGTAAACAGAGCACAACCTGCTGCCATTTTTGCTAGAAAAAAAAGAGAAGATACGTGCAGGGGATGAAGAAAGCATCCCCTCTGCTATCTGGTTGATCGCAGCAAGGATGAGCTGGATAGAGAGCTACTCACACATCCTCCCCTAGATACAAGTTGAATCTCCTCCTTGAGCCAGCTCTCAGAAAATCAGAACACTGAGAAAGAATGAGTGTCAGGTAGAAATCAAAGGGATTTTAAGATTAAAGGTGAAGAGAGAGGCAATACATTTATTTGTGAAGACATACGCTGCATTGCTCAGAAGAACTGGACCCAGCTAGGCCATGTGACCCCACAGACATTAGCTGGGAAAGAGCTGAAGTAATCATACCTATGAGAATAAGATTTCCAGTAATATACACAAAGAAATGTTTTTATCAACCTTATAATGTGATACTGCAAGTAAATCAGGAACAATGCAATACAATTATGATCAAAACACCTTATCTTTATCTAAGTTATGTTCCCAGTTATGTTGTAACTTAAGTAGAAGTCTACTGTCTTCTTGGCAGAGAGGCCATTTCTTCTGACCTTTTGCCCGTGGAAAGCCTCAAGTCATTTGTCTCACACCTCCAATATTTCCTGGATGTTTAACTTCCACTTAGCCTACCTAATGCTGAGCTGACAAAAACTGTCTTAGTAATGGGTACTCATATGTGCAAAATGACCACCTATTCTCCTATCGTATTCTAACTCTAACGATTATTGTATAATATTTCTACTTTATCTTCGGCTTAATACTACACTTAGGCCTACTGAAAGAAAGAGTCAGGATTAAATGACATGTGAACAGCTATCAGAAAGGATAATGCTATTCTCCTTGCATCAGGAAGGCTCCCAGAGTGATATGGTCTAGTTGGCCAGTGCATTTGTAGTCATGAGAAATCAAGAAGACAGATACCTCCATATTTCTCACTCTGAAGAAAGGAGAGATGTTTAGTGCTTCTTTTTGTCTGCTTAGCATGAAATGGCCACCTGCAAAGGAAAATAAAATAGTACCTAGGTCCTGGAGCAGACACTTAGATAACTCTTCATTGCTGTACTTGAAAGAGCCAGATCACTTATTAGTATAGCTAGTGCAAATTTTAAGTTTCATTTTTTGCTTATATGATTCCAGAAGTACCTTTTGTCTTCAAAAGATTGTTTCTGCCTTGATAACTGACCTGGTCCTGGCTATATAAAGATACCTGGAAAGGGAAAAGAGATGATCATTTACTAATGTTTACTCACTCTCCTCCCAGTGAGGCTTCACAAAGGATAGAATAATGGACTCTCATCTATTTATTTAACTAAGAAAATTTGCCTGGAGCTGCCAAGCAAACCCAGGGCTCCCAAGCCAAGAAGAGCTAGGGTT
The DNA here is from genome assembly GCF_023343835.1 of Lagopus muta. Classification (NCBI taxonomy): domain Eukaryota; kingdom Metazoa; phylum Chordata; class Aves; order Galliformes; family Phasianidae; genus Lagopus; species Lagopus muta. Next base: position 80,488,675 of record NC_064434.1, read on the forward strand.
GCTGTCCCAGCCGTACTGGTGGCAACTCCACAAGCCCTGGAGACTTCACTGGAAATGCAGGAAGCAGCAGCAGTCTTAAATTTAGATCACATTAGCTTCTGCTGAGGGAAGGGGGAAGCAGCTGCCTATGCCCTGAATCCCACATCTGATCTCTCTCATGCTTGGATGCTTGGGCATGAAGAAATTCTGGGAAAAGAATAGGGCTAGGGGCAGAGACGGGAAAGCTGAAGGAGTGCTACATACTCTCATCCCCAGGGAGAATCTCCTCAGACTTGGCTGTATTTTTAATCTGCCTGTTCCATCAGCAATAACAAACACAGACAGGAGAAAAAGTAACAGGAATTTTGCTGTGTGTGAACTCGTTATCACAAAATGTAATCTCTTCATCAAATTAGAACTGTGTTCAGACATTCTCTTCGCTGACCTTGGACTCATCAAGAGAAAAACATTTCCTTCCAAAGGCAGCCAGCTCTTGGCTCAGCCACCTAGACAGTTTCTCCTTGTAACTACCATATTAGTCTATCTATGCCTAACCACACCTGCCTAACTCTGGCTGACTCAACAAGTAAAGTCAAAACAGCTTGGGATGTTTTAATTGACATGAGATGCCTAACAAAACCACAGCTGAATCTGTTTGCTATTAGCACTCTTGTTACCTCTATACCCAGGACAAATTCCAAGCCAGAAGTTACCATCCATCCTAGATTTACCGTATAGCTTCAGATGGTCGGGAATGCCTCCTCTTTTTGTACTTTCACCGGGAACGTAGCTATGAACAGGAAAGTGACTATTGTAGTTCACAGCAGGGATAGTGGCATTTCTGTGCTGGGCAGAGTGATTACAGTATGCAAGAAGCACAAGAAGTTGATGAAGTTTGTTAAACATCTTGGGTGCAAGAAATTTTGGTGAAAGACGCTCACTCATCTCTTACTTAGGCGTAACTTATATGCAATCATTTCAGGATGCTCCATTCCAGAGTGCCAGTGCTTAATGGCACTCAAGGAGCCAACAGCGACTGCACCTGCTTTCTAGGCCAATGCCCTTCATAGTGGAGGTGTGGGAGTATTCTCTCCTGACCTCTAAGGCTTATCATCAGCTCCCTGATTTATGATGGCTGGATCTTTGTCCAGCATTCCCACAGGTCTGTCCTAACCTACTCAACTGAAGGTATGGGAGAGAGGTGCTGAATGACCCTGCCTTGTCCTTAGCTTGCCAGCATGCATAATTCATCATCCTCAGATAACCTGTAGTCCTTCCACTCTTCTGAAGACTGTATCAGCATTTGCAATGCAGAGCACTCTTTTAATTTTATTTATTGAGGGACTGATTTGCACAGCAGGGCATCACTTTGTTTATTCTCTGCTATCATTGTTACCTTTAATGAAGACAATGAAGAATTTAAAATAATAATTAAAAAATATATCTCCCTCAGTTACCGTAGCAACAAGCTGGAGCTTTTTAACACTGCCACATATTCCATCTGTTTCTTTCTTTTAAATGACAAAACAGCTTCCTTCCATACCAGCACTGCATAGAAGAGAAGCTGTTCTCAGCCAGGGGAAGACAGAAATTCCAGCTAATAAACAACTTACTACCCTGAAGGAAAGCCCACTTCTAGTCAAGAGTGGATTCCTCCTACCAATGTTGTCAAACAAGGTTTTCCTAGACAATAAAAAGGGCACCAGTTTGTTAGCAGCCAAGCCTCCAATATTCCATTGCATTCCCCAAACACCAGGGCAAGAGGTACAGTGTTGAATGTTTCCCTCTGTTCTCTGCATCTCAAGCCAAATCAAACTTGGTCAGCTGAAACTTGACGAAAATCTAGACCTGGATATATATCGGCTCAGTTTGGAAGGCAAAGAACAAGGGCATTCTTGTGAGAGAAACATCAAAACAGATTGCTTTTCTGTTAGATTTGGGTGGTGAGGGTAAATAAAATATCACAAAATGATTATTTTTAGCCTCAGAAATTCCCTCACTTCTCTTTATAGAGACTTCCTCCTCATTCTCAGACTCTGAATTGTATCTTACTCCAACCCATCCATTTTCTCAGAAACCTCTTCCACTTCAGCCAAAGAAGACATTTCTTTGAAATCTAAAATGGACTCTTGTCTTCTCTCTTCCCTTGGGCTTGTAGATTTCCTGGCAGATAAGCCCCCTCCCCCTGGACTGGCTGTCTGCCACAACTGTATGTCACACCTGCCTCCTGCTTAGCATCTGACTCACAGTTTAATTTAGAATCATATCAAGTCTCTGTCTGAAAGATTTTACTCTTATTTGTATGGATACGAATCCATATTAATACTCCAAGATTTGGTGGACATACTCTCCCTCTAATGCTTGTGTTACCATGACCAGAACTATGCTCAGATGTTCTCCTTGGTCTTACATCTGATGGTCCACAGAGTACACAGAAGGAAATGTTTAGAACTAAAGCTGAGAAATCACTGTGCATGCATAGGAAAAGCAAGCCCTATCTTCAGGAGTTTCAGAGATTGTGATCTCTTTCCTTTCCCACTTTCAACTTTTTTTTTCCTCCATATTTAAATACTTCTATAGTCTTCTATGCTCCTTGAAAATAGGTTGTATTTTTTCATGGTATTCTCTTATTTCTCTCAGAGTCCAGTTCAACCACCTGGAATTTTAGTTTCATGCAGGCTGTACAGTGTTTTGGTCTTTTGCCTGTTCTCATACAGCCAGTTTATTGGTTCCTTCTGTCCTTCCAAATAAGCAGCAGATTGTAACTGGGGAAAAAAAATTCTTTTGGCTGTTTCTCTCTGGGAAGCAATCTGAGAGTCCACTCAGTGATAGGGAGCATCTCTAACCAAGCTTGAAACGAGATCTAGTACCTGGCCAGGAGGTTAACGCTTTTCACCTCTGCACACATGGATCCTGGCTACAGATGCCAATGAGTCTGGTAGATTCTCATCTTGGCAACTATTAACAGGCACCAGAATATCATCATGATGGCAATTTCTGCTTTGGAAAGATTCAGGGCTGAACAGCAGAGAAAAGGGACTGTCAGTTGCAAGGATGTCTCTGCAGAAAAGTCTGTAGGTCACAGCATG